>NC_140582.1:982939361-992939361 GCF_964204655.1 Triturus cristatus | reverse complement strand
CTGCCTTCCTCCGTTCGTTACGAGCGTAGTCTTTTTCCCTCTCCCAAGATGGCCGCTGCTATGTCAGTCTTTCTCCTCAGTCTCACTCTGGCAGCGGTGCAGGCATCCTGGGTTGATGTGGCGCGCGCTCGCTCTGAGCGTGGCGCACTTCAACCGTCGAATTTTCTGTGAAGGCGGAGTTCTCTCAGAGCTCCGCGCTTTCTTCTGTTAAGGTTCCAGTCAGAGTGTCTTCAAGGGGTTTAGGGCTCCTTTGGTACCCATTTAATCCAGAGTTTCCAGGGTTCTTCAGAGTTCCTATCCATTCTGCAAGTTTGGCGTAGTCCACAAGAGTGTGGAAGAACTAAGGACTCACCTGTGCCTCACAGCGCCCTAGTTGAGAGGTAAACAAGAAGTAAGGCTGGCGAACATTCTTCTTGAGAAGTAAGTTCAATTATATCTAAATTTTCGTGGAATTGCCAGCGCTCTGCAAAAGCTTCCAGAGACAGTATTATTGAAGGACAAGGATTTAAATTCAAAGGCTTGAACTGAAATTTGAGAGAGTGAGAGTCTCATGAATAAGATATTCATTTTAAGAAGTAACAGCAGTAAAGGCTTCCATCAGCAAGACTGTGTACAGAATAAAAATTGAAGTGTTTAAAGACTTCCCTGTATCTCCATGTAGATGCAATTATATATATATATATATATAAGGTTTCTACCAACGGACAACACCTGTTTGGTTCTGAATCCAGCAAGAGGTTTGGCTGCAAGTTGGAACTATTGAGCATTCAGTAAATGGACAAGGTTCTTCTAAGGGAAAGACAGGTATAAGGAGACAAGGTGAAGGGAGGGGAACAAGGTAGAAGGTAATTGGGTTTACATGTGATTCTATTTGCAGGGTTTCACATACCACCTGTTCAACTCCACTGCTCCTTAGAAGACATCAGTCGAACAAAACCAGAGAGTAGCAACCCACTGTGTCAGGACAGGTATAGTGAGTAAAGTACCACAACTAATAGAGTAATTAACAGTAGAACAGTTGTTGAGTAACTCTCTTTGCAGGAGTCGGGAGGAAGAAGCTCCGAATCCAGTCCAAGAAAGAAGACACAGTGCAGTCTCTCTTTTCTGTCCAATTCCCCTTTCCCCCGCTCTGCTGCTCGTGAGCTATTAGCTGGCGGTAGCGGAGTGGAGGAGTGGAGATCCAGCATCTGCTCCTGTGGAATCCGTTGAAGCTGCTAAGGTACTTGACAGATTGAAGTGCCCGCAATTTAATTCCACCTGAGCACGATGGCTGAAGGAATTGATGTAAAGGCCTTGGCCACAGTTTTAGATAGCATACAAAAGCAGTTAAGTGATACTATGGAGGAAAACAAGTCCCTTAGAGAGGAGGTCAAGAAGTCTGCCCAAGATGCTAGTTATTTGCGTCAACAGTTTGAAGAGTTTTCTGGGGGTTCTCGTTCTGCAGTAAAGGAGGAAAAGACGCCCTCTTTCGCCCCTGCCCCCTCTGCGGCAGAACTCACTACGCAGGTGATTCACGCAATCTCTCCTACAATTCCACTGGCCGCTCCAGAAAGGTATAGTGGGGACCCACACAAGGCCCAAATTTTCCTCACGCAATGTTCTTTACATTATCTTTGTCGGCCAATCATTTTTAAGGAAGACCAGTCAAAGGTGGCGTTCATGCTGTCGTACCTGAGTGGAGATGCCGCCGCTTGGTCCATGCCTTTGGTGAACAACAATGATCCCATTTTGTATGAATTCGAAGGGTTCAAGAGAGAATTTCTACGGATATTCGACAGACGGTCCATCTCTCAATCCACAGATAATGAGTTATTAGATCTAAAGCAGGGGAATCGTGAACTAGTGGCCTACCTGGCTCAATTTAACAAGCTAATTGTGGAAACAAGTTGGCCAGAGGAGAAACGAGCTGCCATATTTTATCGTGGATTAAAGGATGAGTTGAAGGATGGGTTATCACAGATCCCAAAACGTCCCACTGAGGTCTCAGAATTAATTGACTTGGTTCTTCAGATTGATCAGCGTCAAAGTGAGAGGAAGAACGAGAGGAGAAAGGAAACTAGATATATACCACCCCGTTTTGACAGAATGAAATCAGAGGGACCCAAGTCTAAGGAGTCGTGTACAGAGGATGAGCCTATGCAGATTGGTTCGGTCAGAGGACCGTTGTCTAAGGAAGAAAGAGAGAAGAGACGTTTGGGCAAGTTGTGCATGTACTGTGGGAACTCCGGTCATTTCGTGAAGGAATGTCCTAAAAAGCCAAAGAACCCTTCCTGGGTAAAAGATCGGCTCCACCAGTAGAAGGGGTTGCCCTGGTGGAAGCGAAGGAACAGTCAACTCCAGATCCGAAATTAGTGGCTAACACCCTGCAATCATCGGCTCCACATTTAATTCTATCTGTCCAAATAAGGTTTGGAGGGAAGGTCAAGGAAGGAATTTCGGTCATGATTGATTCAGGGGCCACGGGGAATTTTTGTGACATAGGATTTGCCAAGTCACTTGGAATTACCTTTTTGAGGAAAGAGCGGCCAGAGCCAGTACGAGCTGTGGACGGAACTAGTCTGTCCTCTGGGCCGATTGTTTTTGATTCCGAGGAGATTTTATTGTGTGGACCCGGACAACATCTTAGTTCTTTGCAATTCAGCTTAATTGATGCTCCACAATTTCAATTAATCTTGGGTCTGCCTTGGCTCACGGAGCATAATCCTCAAATTGATTGGGCAAAACGATCAATTCGTATGAATTCGGATTACTGTATGCATCATTGCTTTCATTCTAATCCAGAACCATCGGAAGCTTCGCAATCCCAACTCTTGGCAAGCTTTCCAAAGACCATTTGTGCCGTAGACACCCAAGAGATTCCACCAGAGTATGAAGATCTCGCCTCGGTGTTTGATGAAAGAGAGGCAGAACGTCTACCTCCCCATCGAGAGTATGATTGCCGAATCGAGCTGGAGCCTGGTGCCTCCCTGCCCTGTAGCCGAATTTACGCGCTGTCGGAAGCTGAGAATGTCCATCTCAAAGAATACCTGAGCAAATATGTGGCCAATGGATTCATCCGCCCATCACAGTCACCAGTCTCGTCTCCACTCTTTTTTATTCCTAAAAAAGATGGCCAACTGAGGACTTGTATCGACTACCGCGCCCTCAATCTGGTAACCAAGAAGAATCGATATCCGCTACCCTTGATTTCGGAACTTTTGGACCAAGTCAAGGGAGCGAAGGTATACACAAAACTGGATTTGAGAGGTGCGTATCATTTGGTACGCATGGCCGAGGGAGAAGAGTGGAAGACGGCCTTTCGTACACGTTTTGGATTATTCGAATATCAGGTCATGCCATTTGGTTTATGCAACGCGCCGGCAGCCTTCCAACATTTTGTCAATGATGTTTTGAGAGAATTTCTGGACCGATTTGCAGTGGTTTACATTGATGACATCCTCATTTTTTCGGCCAGTTTAGAGGAACATATCCAGCACGTCAGATCCATCTTGAAGAGGTTGTTGGAGAATCAACTTTTCGTAAAATTAGAGAAGTGTGTGTTCCATTCCACGCAAGTAGAGTTTTTGGGATTTGTTCTGTCTCCAAATGGTGTCTCGATGGATGAATCTAAGGTGCAGGCAATCAAGGAGTGGCCCTCTCCACGTTCAGTGAAAGAAGTTCAGAGTTTTCTTGGCTTCGCCAATTTTTATAGACGTTTCATCATCAACTTTTCTGAGCGAGTGGGTCCACTCACCAGACTGCTGAGAAAGAAGATCAAGTTTGAGTGGAACGCGGAAACTGAAGCAGCGTTTAATGAGCTCAAGAGAATTTTTGTGTCATCTCCTGTGCTACTCCATCCAGATCCGGATGACCCATTCTTTGTAGAAGCAGACGCTTCCAACTTGGCCATTGGTGGGATTTTGTCTCAGCGCCATAAGCAGACGGGCCAGTTACATCCAGTAGCATTTCGTTCAAGGAAATTAACTGCGGCAGAAATAAATTACCCAATTGCGGATAAGGAACTATTGGCAGTCAAGGATGCGTTCTCAGAATGGAGGCATTACTTACTGGGGGCCAAGCATGTGGTCACTGTTTTTACTGATCATCGGAATCTCCAGTTTTTGAAGTCTGCCCGAACTCTTACCCCTCGTCAATTGAGATGGTCCCTATTTTTTGCGGATTATGACTTTGTCTTAACGTACAAACCTGGCTCGGCAAACGGAAAGGCGGATGCCTTATCTCGTCTACATGTGAGCACCGAAGTCCCAACGGCAGAAAAAGGTGTAATTATTCCAGTGGATCGAATAATCGGAACACTCACTTCCACAGACATTGAAAAGAAGCTCCCAAGTTTGTTGTCCCCGGAAGAGGAGAGGGATTGGACGGCTAAAGGGAAAGAATTTCAAGTCAAGAAAGGGAGACCCGTCTACCAAGACAAGTTGTTTGTGTCCGATCTGGAACTACAAAGACAAATCATTGAACATTTCCATGACGAGCCATTGGCTGGGCATAAAGGGGTGAAGAAGACCTTGGAGCTGATTCGAAGAGAGTTCTGGTGGCCGGCGATGGAAGCTCAGGTGCGGCAGTATGTAGCCACTTGCGAGATGTGTATCAAGGGGAAGACTCCCAGAAGGGCTCCACAAGGTCTATTACAGCCCCTGCCCTTAGCCCCATACCCATGGCATACCATTTCCATGGATTTCATTGTAGAACTCCCGTCCAGTAGTGGTTATTCAGTCATATGGGTGGTTGTGGACCATTTCTCCAAGATGAGCCATTTTATCCCTCTAAAGGCTCTCCCTAACGCTACACAGTTGTCCAAACTGTTCACTCAGCACATAGTAAGGGCTCATGGTATTCCAAAGATTGTCATCTCAGATAGAGGCCCACAGTTTGTCTCTCGTTTTTGGAGATCCTTCTTGAAGAGGTTGGGTGTAGACTCCCGTCTGTCCACTAGCTTCCATCCAGAGACTGATGGACAGACGGAAAGAGTAAATCAGGATTTGGAGCAATACTTGCGTCTATTCTTGATGGATCAGGAGGGAGAGTGGCCAGACTTGATTTGGGCAGCAGAATTTGCCTATAATAATGCTCAGCATGCTTCTACTGGTTACTCCCCATTCTATTTAAATTCTGGTCGTCATCCCAACACTCTAGTAGATAAAGAAAACAGCAATGTACCTGCAGTGGAAACGATAGTACAAGATCTACATGAGGCCTTTCGGTTAGCTGCTAGGAATTTGTCTAAGGCTAAGTTTTCCTATAAGAAGCAGGCAGACAAAAAGAGACGCTCAAATCCAGTCTATAAAAGGGGAGATCAGGTCTGGGTTTCTACAAAGAATTTAAGACTGAAGGGAAATCGGAAGTTTCAGCCAAGGTTTGTGGGTCCCTTTCAGGTAGAGCGAATGGTAAACCCAGTCAGTGTAAGGGTTAGGCTTCCTCCCCGGTTAAAGATACATCCAGTTTTCCACGTTTCACTACTTCAGCGTAGTCCAGAGGGTTTGAGGGCGGGTAATTCCCCCTCCCCAGTTTTGGTGCAAGGAAGGGAGGAATTTGAGATAAAAAGAATTCTAGATTCTAGGCCACAAGGAGGGCAGATCTTCTATCTGGTAGATTGGAAGGGTTGTGGGCCAGAGGAAAGGTCCTGGGAGCCACAATGCAATATCCATGCTCCACGTTTGCTCCGAGAGTTTCATCGCACTCACCCCACCAAGCCCAAAGAGGAGAGGAGGGGGGTTTTGGTGGGGGGAACTGTCAGGACTGGAGAGTCTAGGTTTAGATTTCCCAGGTTGAGTATACAACCCAGGAGTCGGTCTTGGCGCCTGGGGGGGAGGCGAAGAGTGGTTTCAGTGAGATCGCTCTCTGCCTTCCTCCGTTCGTTACGAGCGTAGTCTTTTTCCCTCTCCCAAGATGGCCGCTGCTATGTCAGTCTTTCTCCTCAGTCTCACTCTGGCAGCGGTGCAGGCATCCTGGGTTGATGTGGCGCGCGCTCGCTCTGAGCGTGGCGCACTTCAACCGTCGAATTTTCTGTGAAGGCGGAGTTCTCTCAGAGCTCCGCGCTTTCTTCTGTTAAGGTTCCAGTCAGAGTGTCTTCAAGGGGTTTAGGGCTCCTTTGGTACCCATTTAATCCAGAGTTTCCAGGGTTCTTCAGAGTTCCTATCCATTCTGCAAGTTTGGCGTAGTCCACAAGAGTGTGGAAGAACTAAGGACTCACCTGTGCCTCACAGCGCCCTAGTTGAGAGGTAAACAAGAAGTAAGGCTGGCGAACATTCTTCTTGAGAAGTAAGTTCAATTATATCTAAATTTTCGTGGAATTGCCAGCGCTCTGCAAAAGCTTCCAGAGACAGTATTATTGAAGGACAAGGATTTAAATTCAAAGGCTTGAACTGAAATTTGAGAGAGTGAGAGTCTCATGAATAAGATATTCATTTTAAGAAGTAACAGCAGTAAAGGCTTCCATCAGCAAGACTGTGTACAGAATAAAAATTGAAGTGTTTAAAGACTTCCCTGTATCTCCATGTAGATGCAATTATATATATATATATATATAAGGTTTCTACCAACGGACAACACCTGTTTGGTTCTGAATCCAGCAAGAGGTTTGGCTGCAAGTTGGAACTATTGAGCATTCAGTAAATGGACAAGGTTCTTCTAAGGGAAAGACAGGTATAAGGAGACAAGGTGAAGGGAGGGGAACAAGGTAGAAGGTAATTGGGTTTACATGTGATTCTATTTGCAGGGTTTCACATACCACCTGTTCAACTCCACTGCTCCTTAGAAGACATCAGTCGAACAAAACCAGAGAGTAGCAACCCACTGTGTCAGGACAGGTATAGTGAGTAAAGTACCACAACTAATAGAGTAATTAACAGTAGAACAGTTGTTGAGTAACTCTCTTTGCAGGAGTCGGGAGGAAGAAGCTCCGAATCCAGTCCAAGAAAGAAGACACAGTGCAGTCTCTCTTTTCTGTCCAATTCCCCTTTCCCCCGCTCTGCTGCTCGTGAGCTATTAGCTGGCGGTAGCGGAGTGGAGGAGTGGAGATCCAGCATCTGCTCCTGTGGAATCCGTTGAAGCTGCTAAGGTACTTGACATTTACATTGCTTTTGTTTATTATATTGTTAATTCGCCTTTTGTCTAACTTTTCAGAGTTTCTATTATGATCCTTTTTAATGTCTGTTGTTATTTTGCTGGTTCTCTTTCTTTTACAATCTCTCTTATATTCCGTTCTTAATACCACTTTTACCTGTTTGATGGCCTGTCTTGTCATTATAGCGTTTCTTATAGTTATTTTTCTTATCCAGATCGATTGGTGTCCTCCCCTACTCCCTCATATGGCTCATCTCTCGTCCTGGTGCGGTCTGGTGGTCTCCTGGTCCCGGGAGTTCATTCTTGTTTCGTCTCTCCATTGCCCCGTCGTCCTCTTCATGTCCCCTTTAGGTATGTTATCTTCAGTCGTCCTTTTTGGATTTGTACTGTCTCTTCTTGTATTTTTCTCTTTTTACCCTCCCCTTCCTTTCCCTTTGTCTCCGCTCCACTTATTATTTCTTTTTACTCTTCCTCTGTTTATCTTATTCTCCTCTCTTTTTAGTGGTTATGTTTCAGTTTTGTACTTTTTATTTTTCTTTTCATTTATTTTCACTCAGCCTTCTTGTCTAGCTTCTACTCTTTTCCACTTTTTGTCATTTTCTTTCCTTCTATCTGTTGCTGTAGGTATTGTTCCTGTTCATGTTCTCCAGTGTTTAAATTCAGAGTAATTTCCTGGAATGTAAAAGGTTTTAACAATCCTATTAAGCGTCAGAGGATTCTCTCCCATCTCGCTTCATATAGTCCTGACATAGTTCTCTTATAAGAGACTCACCTCTCTGAGGCTGAGTCTCTCAAGTTAAAGCGTGGATGGGTGGGTACGGTTTTATTCTCTCCTTCTACCAATTAGAAGAATGGTGTTGTTATTTTGTGTCATAAAAAGTTAAAATGTAAGGTTTTGCTACAAGAAACAGATTCTGATGGTAGGTGGATATTAGCTAAGTTATCAATCAATTCTATTCCTCTGACTGTGTTTAATGTTTATGGCCCTACACAAGCTGACTTGCTTTTCTGGCCCTTAATTATGAGCAAATGTATTCAACATAGAGATGACCTCTTCATTCTAGGTGGTGACTGTAACCAGATTGTGGATCCCTTTCTTGACCGAAAGTCAACGGTTTGGTTTTTACCACACAAACCTCACAAACAATTTCTAGATACCATATCTCAAGCACGTCTCACTGACACTTGGAGACTCTCGCATCCTGACACTCTTGACTTTTCTTTTTTCTCTCTGCCTCACTCATCTTTCTCTCGTCTCGACTATATTTTTCTTTCTCTCTCCTTATCACAAAGCCTGCTTTCTTCTTCTATTGAACCTATACTTATTTCGGACCATGCTCCTATTGTTACGGATCTTGACCTCCTTCCTCCGCATCCCAAGCCCTCTCGTTGGCGATTTAACAATTCTCTTCTTAATGACCCTTTCTTCTCCTCTTCTTTTCGTTCTTTTGCCATTGATTTCTTCCTGTTAAACGATACTTCTGATATCTCCCCCATCTTCTCTGGGACTCTTTTAAGGCTACAGCTCGAGGGTTTGTTATTGATTTTGTCTCCAAGAAGAAGAAACGTTTTCTTCAGAAGCAGAAATCTATTCTTGCCCATATTAAATCTTTAGAGCATAAGTTCTACTCTTCCCCTAATAATTCCGTCTCTCCGGATCTTATTCGTGCTAAGCTTGAATTCAATAAATCTACTACGGATAATGCTTCGTCGATGCTTCTTCGTAGTAGTGCTTGTTACTATGGCGGTCGCAACAGGGCAGGGAAGCTTCTAGCTAATTATCATAAGTCACGCATGGAGCGCTCTTTAATTGACTCTATTTATTCTCCGGACAACACTTTATTGCATAAGGCTCAGGATATTCTTGACCAGTTTCAGTTATTTTATCGTACTCTTTACACACCGGAATCTTCTCCTTCTCCCTCTCTTATCCAAGCTTATTTTGACAACCTTCCTAAACCCTCGTCTTCTCATCTTAGTTTCCCAGTTCTGGAAGTTGATCTTTCTTTACATGAGCTCTCTGCAGCTTTGAATACTCTCACCAAAGGTAAAACTCCAGGTCCTGATGGTTTTTCAGTTGAATTCGATTTTCACTTTTCTGACCTTTTACTTCTCAAACTTCTTTCTCTCTTTCAATCGTTTTATCTGTTGGGTAAGGCAGAAGGTACATTTCAAGAAGCTACCATATGTCTTATTCCCAAGGATGGTCGCGATCCCAAATTCTGCAAGAACTATTGCCCAATCTCTTTAGTAAATGTGGACTATAAGTTGTTTGCTAAAGTACTGGCTTTACGCTTAGATCCTCTAATCCCCATAAGGAGCAATGCGGTTTTGTTAAAGGTCGGCTTACCTCTGATAATTCTCGCCTCTTCCTTAATGTTTTAAATAAGGTTTCTTCTCTTTCTATTCCCTTGGCGGCTATTTCTGTTGACGCAGAGAAAGCCTTTGATAGGGTTGATTGGTCTTTCCTATTTGCATCATTGCGTTGTCATGGTTTTGGTCCTCATTTCATCTCTTTTATTTCTTTGTTGTATTCTTCTCCTAAAGCTTCGGTTTTGGTCAATGGTCAGGTTTCCTCATATTTTCCTCTTCAGCGAGGCGTTCATCAAGGTTGCCCATTATCTCCTTTACTCTTTGTTCTCACGCTTGAACCCTTTTTGTCTTCTATCCATAACAATACCTCCATTTCAGGTTTTCCTTATGGTAATGATCAGTTGAAACTTTCTGCGTATGCAGATGCTATTCTTCTATTCATCTCTGCTCCAGAAACTTCTATTCCCTCTCTGCTATCTGAGTTTGATTCTTTCTCACAGGTCTCAGGATATAAAATCAATTCGGATAAAACTGAAATACTTCCTCTTACAAAATTTTGCACTCCTCATGCCTTTTCCTCCACTGGATTTGCTTGGAATAGCTCCGAAAATAAATATTTAGGAATATGGTTTTCCAACTCTATTTCCTCGTCAATCACCCTAAACATGTCTGCGGTTTTGTCTTGTATTGAACGATTGTTTTCCTCCTGGAACCCCCTCTTTCTCTCTTGGTGGGGGCGAATGGATTCAATTAAGATGATGATAGCGCCCATTTTAATTTACATTTTGTCCATGTTACCTATTCATATCCCCGCAATTTATTTTAAACGCATTGACTCTTGTTTGTCAAGATTTCTTTGGAACAAAAAGAAATCTAGAATCTCTTTAGCACAACTTCGTAAACCCAAGTCCAATGGTGGTGTCAATTTTCCAGACTTTCGTCTCTACCATAAATCATTTTCTCTTCGTCAGGCGTCCAGATTGCTTGCGTCAGTTCCTTCTCCTTTTGCTCCTCTTTGGCTTCACATCAAACAGACGTTGTTGTTGCCTTTCTCTTTTGGAGAGTTCATACGTTTTTCTGCCAAGGCTCCGCACATGTCATTTCCTTTATTTAAACATACCTTTTCTCTCTTAAAGCCTATTTTCAATTCTACACCTATTACTCAGGAATCTTTTCTAGCTTCAACGGTTTGGTATGGCTCGCTTATCCTTATAAATAATAGGCCCATATTCTGGAATACTTGGAGGTCTAAGAGCATCATATGGGTAAACAAGTTTTTTGACGGAGTATCTCCTTGTTCCTTTCCCCAATTTCAGATGTCCTATCGCTGTCCTCGTTCCTTTTTGCAAAAATTTGTTACTCTGATTACACTTCTCCTTGATATTTTTTATTCTCTTCCTTCTTCCCCTTCCTCTGTGTACCAGGCTCCTCTTCTTAAAATTCTTTCAACCCTTCCCAAAGCCTCTCTCATTTATAAATTCTTTTTATCTCCTAATCCAGATCGCCTTAAGTATAAAACGGAGCTCTCTTGGGAGGCGGACTTGGGTTGTGTTTGGTCCGTTGCCCTATGGGATAAACTCTGGTCCAGATCTTTGAAAATTTCTCGTTCTGCTTCCCTCACTCAAGCTTTGTTTTACCTGTATCACAGACTATATCTCTCTCCACTTTCTCTAGCTCGTTTTTCTTCTTCTTCGAAGTCTAATTGTTGGACATGTTCTGCCCCTAACGCTAACCTTTTTCATCTTTTATTCTTATGTCCTTCTGTTTCTCAATTCTGGAATAATGTTTGGCTATACATCTCTCGTATTTTCACACTCTCGTCTCAGTACTCAATTTCTACCCTTTTTCTAGGCAGTTTATCTGACTCTTTAGATCTTCCTCTACACTCTCACGGTCTTTTTGACCTTATGCTTGCTCTCGCCTTTCAACACATTTCCTCTAATTGGAAATCCCTCACAAAGCTTTCCATACGTCATTGGTGGAACTCTCTATGTCACTTTCATAGGCTTGATACTGCTTTTGCATCCTCCTGTAATCCCACACATAATAGGGATCTCTTCTGGTTACCTCTTACCTCATATTTAGATCGGATGGTTCGGAAGAATGTATCACGTATCACTTTGGAAAATTTTGAGCCACCTTGAGGAAATTGCCTCTTCTTTTATTATATTCACAGTATATGATTTATTTATTGTTATAGTTGTTCTTCTAAGTTGTATTTGATTATTACAGCACTTACTCTTCAGACATACTTTTATTTTTTCACAATATGTTATCAGCATTTTCCCTTTTTCCCCTTTTTAATTTCCTTATCCTTTCCTTCCCTTTTTTCCAGTTTTTTCCTTAAGACTGTATAAAATGCTTTTGCTCGTTTCTATATGATATTAGCTTGTTACTGTTATTTTGCTTCTATTTGCTTATTTCTTAAGCCTCTGCTGATATCTGCTGATATCTTTGTATTGACATTTTCTTGAATAAAGCTTTTCAAACAGAAAAAAAAGAGCCCTTACAGCTCTCCATGCAGAGGGCAGATGGTGACATTGCAATGACATTGCACTCAATCTCAGGTGATTAAGCTTGAAGCACGTGTTCCCCTTATCACTTCCTTTTTCAGAAGTGATAATATATTTAGGTACACTTGGTATCTGTGGGTTTCCCACCATCTTCCTCTTCCTCAACAGCAAGTAAATACACAATTAAGTTTTACTGTTTCAAATCTCCCCAGGGAAGAGATGGGGATGTTGCAAACAATGGATGCGCATTGCAGACCATAGCTCGAGCTATTTGCGAGGCACACTGTAAACACATACAACAAACATTAAACACAAAGGACTGCAACTCAAACTCACAATCACAATAACCACAGACTTGTTAAAAAAACAACTACTACGCACACATTCAACAGATACAACACAAACAGTAGCGGCGCCTCGAGGGAGTGCTGCGGGGTGTCGCGGGGGAGGGGCAGAGCAGGGGGTAGTAAACTCCGGCATACGGCTGAACGGAGGTAAGTAAAGAAATAAATAAATAAAACAAATTACATTGCGCGCGCTGCATTGCCATTTGACGTTGCAGCACGTGCAATGTAATTCATTTTATTTGTTTCTTTCTTTACTTACCACCATTTGGCTGTATGCCGGAGTTTACTACCCCCCGCCCTGCCCACCGCCCCGCAGCACTCCCTCGAGGAGCCGCTACTGAACACAAAACAGCCACACACATGAAACAAGCACAGTGACGTGTTCTCTCTCATCATGAGCACACTAAGGATGACTCCCTCACTTTCTCACTCAGGCCAGCACTCCCCATGTTGTCACAAGCACACCTGCCAAGTGTCACACCAAACGTACCAACAGCCCACTCACAAACATACATGACGGAGTCACAAACACCTCCCCTTGTTTTCACATGTAAACTTCTGTCTCTGAAATACATGCATCCAACACCATAATTACTCTCAGAATACACCACCCAGGCCTCGTCAAAAATGGTAATAATCTTAAACCCCATTATGACAGCTACAGCCATAACATCCACACTCTTCCTCGCCCCACCCTGCCCACACCAATGTCATCTGAAGATCAAACACACAGACAGGAATTCCTCCTCATAGAAAAAAAATCAACGCCAATGTTGAAGCCCACAAGGCAAAGGCAAAGAAACTACATGATTATATTGTAGGTTTCTGCTGTCAGCTGAGGCGAAATTAGAAGCACAATAGTGGTTGCCAAGAAACAACCTGTAATGAGTTCTGCTAGCAGAAAACATCCGCCACAGTGACAGATACCAACCCAGACCACCATCATACACAAAAGGGCAAAAGAAAGGCAGCATCAAAACCGCACTGCCCATGAATAGCATGTTTCAAAATCAACACAGAATGTGTAATCTGTAAAGTATATTCAGTACTGTGTTTACTTTGGCACAGCATGTCTGTCTTTCCATGCCAGTAAAGTGTTCTGCAACATAATGCATTCTGGGAGCTGTTATCTTTTGGTTTATAAATGTCCTGTATTTGAAACTTTATATTTCAAATAGGACGGAGTCATCTGGTATTTCTATGTGTCTCTCGACACCCAAGAATACCCTACAGTTACATAGCTGTCAAGGTTTCAGATTGCTTATGTGTGACATTTTCATAGTTTCAGTGTATTTATGAGTGACATTCAATGACTACGAGTGACACTTTCTCGCAAGCAAAATCAAGCAACAAAGAAGAGGGAAAAATATAAATATCAAAAATGACACCCATTTGAGCAACAAGAAACTCTAAGAAGATTTTAAAACTGCTACAAAGCACCAGAAATTGAAGGGCACTGTGGGACCCGACTGTATCAAACAGGATGTAAAAGGCCCCAGTGCGGATGACAGACAACTTTTTACTCTGCAGAATGCAGGATCACAGCTAAGGATTTTCTTTGCTGCCATGATGAAATGCCTGGAACAACTTCTTTTGTGAGATTCCTCTAGTGCATTCGGAGCATGATCTTAACTTCAACAGTGGCGACACTACACCAGTAATTATGCCAGACACATAGTTCTGATGCATTCTAAGCGCACCCTGACTCAGCATAATCTGACCAGGACCATGCACCGGATAGCAGCCATTTACCTCCGGGACCTAGTCTTACTTTGCCAGTGCACAATGCGAAAGCGTACCCATTTTTATGGTGCTGTGCCCTGCTGAAGGCCACCGCGGTCCATTTTCATAACAAACAACAGTGGCGTGTTTCTAAATATAAAATGCAATACAGACAAGAAGTAGCTTGCTGACAATAAATAAAAACATATTGGACAAGCATCTCACCTGTGCTCCCATATTTACTGAACCCACCTGCTGTCTGCTGTGCCCGATACGACAACACATCCCAGATTGGCACAAAATGTCACATTTCTCCATTAATTGGCATCAGGAGACCGAGGCTGAGATAGGAGGTAGCCTCGCTTAACATGTCCCTTCAGGGAGGTTTCTGCTATTCCCTCAGCACATGCACTGACAGACTTTCACAGCTATTGCAGGGGCTTGTCTTTCTCCTCCACTCCTCCCAAGCTCCAAAACACACACCTGTTTCCCATTCTCATAGAAGTAATTACAATTGTGGTAAGAGTGCTTTTTAAAGTTGATATCTGAAGGATAAATGACAGAGTAGGTCTTATCTGATTTTGAATCTGAAACCTCCAGTTATTGAGCTGCTCTGCAGAGTAAGCGATCAAACTGATGCGCTACCTTCTTATTAATAGGTCTTATGACAGCGCACAGCTCAATGAGTATAGAATCACCCCAAACATCAATCAAGTGGTTAGAATTCCAAAATTCCTTAAACAAACTTATTTATTGAGAAGGAGGAACACATGCAGGGTTGAACAACGATGTAAATTGCATCCTAGCCTTTAAAATTTGCTTAATCCTTTTTTACAGTAATGTGAAAATAAATCGGCTTTTCCTGACCTGTTGCCCCATGACCAGTGCAACACCTACCAGTGGCGCTTATCATTATGGGTCAGGCAGTTTACTTGTCTCCTTAAATGTATTTTGTTCACGTCCCAGCATAGAAATTGTTGTTGGACTAAAGAAAGGGGTGCTATAAGTGTGGGTGTCACACTTTCAAACATGGAAATTTTCTTATTGACCAAAAGCGCAGAGCTCTTAGAAACAAAAAAAAGAGACGTAAGGCACTAAACAAGTTACAGGAAACAACACTGAACGTTTGTGACTGCAAATACATATTTGTGCAAGGTAAAAAAAAAAAATGTATCCATTACGAAATGTGACCTCTGTGCTGCTTTTCAGTCCGGACCTTCTGACAACATCCCCCTGCTGCGGCGCGCACTGGCTCATATAGGGAGAATGGCGATTGCTCGCCTCATGTGCGTGCGGCAGTCAGGGCAACACTGCGCAGTGACTCAAACAGCGCAGCTTCCGGGTCTTCTGCCCGAACTTTGTTTCAGGGCTCCTTGTTGCTGCTAGTGTGACATGGCAGGCATCCTCTCTGCTGGGGTGCCTCTGCTACACCGCATGTTAGGGCTGCAGTCACAGCCTCTCCACCCCACAGGGACAAAGGCACTCACTTTCACTGGTGAGGGCAAAGTTCAAAACAGTACAGGCTGCTGAAAATATGTCCGGACGGACTGGAGGCTTTAGCTGCATTGAGGCGATAACATACGGCGTCCAAGCCTGCCAGTTCAACCTCAACAGCAAGGCACAGAACAACGTAAGGGTTGCCCACAGTGGCACCTGACTGGGCAGGCTGCCAACAAGAAAGAACAAGACCTGCAACCATCAATGGCCCAATCACTATAGTGGGACCTCACATTAATTTCCTGTCACGTGACAACTGAGGCAGTCATTGGGGATCTGCTGTCCCTCATTCAGCAGTTAGCATTCGGACACAGGTTTATTCATCATTATTTGCCATTTGTAAAGCGTGCAGCTACCCATCGGGTTTCCCGGTGCTAAGCACTACAGTGGTGTTACTGAAGACACTACCATTAAAAGAGCCATGTTTTTAAGAGTTTTCGGCACTGCATTAATAATGTATAATTTCTCGAATACTGAGGCAAGGCGTTCCACAGTTTTGGTCCTAGGTACGCAAAAGAGCGACCGCCTGATCATACCCGATGTATTCTCAGTTCACAGTATTGTTACGTTTTGGGAAGGAATATACAAGGAGACAAGCTCTTGTGTATATTTAGGGCCAAGCCCTGCCTTAGCTTTGAACATGAAGCCGAGAGCTTTGAATTGTATTCTTTTTCCAATTGGTAAGCAATGTAGCTCCCGGAGAATGGGGGAGTCCACAGTCCAACTTGAGGAGCGAGCGAGATGCCTGGCCGCAGATCTATGTACCACTTTAAGGTGACGGATAGCTGCCTTGTCCGCGCCCAAATACAAAACATTTCCATAATCTAATCTTGAAAGAATAAGGGCAAATTAACGCTCTCTTTGCTGAAAGATCCAACTAATTTTCCTCACCAACTTCATGACTGCAAAGCAAGATGATGCAACTATTGCCGCTTGAGGACGCATAGACAGGTCTTTATCTAGACAGAAGCCCAGGCTTATCAGTTTTGGAGAAGGAGTGGAGACAGAGCCTAAAGAGGCCAGCCAGTGCTCCAAACCCCACAGTTGTGAATTTTTTTCTATACCAGAACCTCAATGTTGTCACTATTATGATCAAGAAGATTGCCATCCATCCATGCGGTAATCCGCTTGAGACCATAATTAATTGTTTCAGCATAGTGTTTCTGGTGGGAAGACAGTAAAAAAATCATTTGGGTGTCATCGACGTATGAATAAAGTGTGAGGCCGCAACTCTCCACCACATCTGCTAATGGACGCACATAAAGGTTAAATAACAAGGGACTTAGTGCAGAACCCTGAGGAACTCATGAGAGGAGGATACAGGTCTCTGACCAAGAATCAGCTGAAAATACTTGAAAAGATCTTGTTTTCAAAAAAGAGACTATCCATTTGAAGGTGGTGCCCTTCGGGACCGATTGAGCTCAGTGTGTCCAACAGAAAAGGGTGAGACACAGTGTTGAAAGCTGCACTCAAGTCCAGCAATATCAAGGACACAGTGTTGCCCTCATCCAGAACATGTCTTAAATGCATTCTGGCCCCTATTTCGTGCTGTGACCCTTTCTGAACCCCGACTAAGACGGGTGGAGGAGTTGGTGGGTTTTAGTATAGGTGGGTAAGCTTATATTTACATGTCTTTCAAAAATTTCAGCAAAGAGAAGCAGCTGAGAGATGGGTCTGTAGTTTGCCCATGTCGTAGGGTCAAGATTGAGCTTTTTCAATAGAGGAAGAACCATGGCATGTTTCTATGTTTGTGGCATATGCCCTCTTTGATTGAACTGTTAAGCAGATCCGTCACCAATTGTAGCAGATCCTTGTCAAGAAGCTCCAAGAAAATCACTTTTTGTCACTTCATAGAGCCTACATAACCCCAGAAAAGTTGTCTAAGATGGCAAAGGATGACGTTGTCAAATGCAAGAAGTGTGCTCTAGAAAATGCATCCGACATCCACATGTTTTACTGGTGTCCAGCTATATCAAACTTTTGGGAGGAAGTGGGTAAGATAACCTCAACCATATTGGGGGCCCAAATCAAGGTAAGCATCTTATTGGTTATATTTGGAGTAGAAGAGGCTATTACGGGCCCAGCAAGAAATTTCTTGTTTTATACTATATTACTTGCTAGATGGGAAATCTGAAGTAAGTGGGTAGGAGATACTCCTCCCTCCTATCTTGAGTGGCTCGACTCCTTGTTTTATGCATCTAAAATGGATTTAATAGCAAATAATGTAAGAAAGAAGAATAAGAAGGTCCGAAGGTTTTTAGTGTGATGGTCGAGGTAATTGAGCGTCCTTTGCTTACACCTCAAAAATCTCTTAGAGCTGCAAGGGTCATCCTCCTTTTTGCGCTATATGCAGCTACCGGTTATCGGGATAAAGTTGAGAGTGACTTACCCCACTGGGGCATCCTTTTTCGCTTAAGGACTTGAAGGTTCTTCTTTTGACCTTCATTTCCTGGTTATGGGCGAATGGTGAATGTACTGCAGTTGGAGGTGAATGAGGAAAACATTTTTTTAAATAAAAAGAAGCTCCAACCTGGCTGGGGAAAGTGGGTCCAGAGGGGATCCTGATTTAATAGTCCGTAAGATTGACAGTAAACCATCGCAGTCCAGCAATGGCCAGGCCTCCATTTTTTGAGCTGACTGAGATGCATCCGGGGGTGAGGGTGGGTTTTGAGTAGAGACATGTAGAAGAGTAATATCCAATTCCTCCTCGAGTGCCCTAGACTTCAAGTGTGCTTTGCTTAATTAAATGCAGCTGTGACAGTCGCTGCCACTCTGCTTCACCCCTCACAGGGCGCAGATGGTCAACACCCTACACATGCGTGATTAATGCATGTTAATGTGGCGATACAGACCACCACATTAAAATGTGTAGGCCTGATGCATGGTACTTGGCAGAACTGCACCTAGGCTCCTTGCGCTCCCTGCTTTCTCAGCCTGCTGCCTCTCTAGCTTCGGATCACTGCTTCTCCAGCTCTTACTTCCTCTTTGCCTTTCATGCTCTTCTTCCAGGCCCTGAAGTCCACTGTGCGGAGCCTAATCTATGCAACCCTCCCTATGCCCGTTCTATGTTCTCGACGCCCATGATCGTGCTGTACTGTTGGCACAGGAAGGTGGCTGCAGGGTTTGGTGGGGTCCAGTGCCACCGTTATTCAATCATGTGGGTGTGAAAGTGAGCGGGCCTGCAGTAGGGAGGCACTCTCTGGGGTGCAGACTTGAGGAGAACAATGTGAGTGGTCTGGGAAGTAAGATGACTGTGAGTGCTTGTATGCTAGCAGAGTAATGGAGGTGAGATAGTGTGTGCCATAAATACTTGTTCTCAGTGTTTTTGCTTTTCTCCATCACACACAGACATCAGCAGTGCTGATTTTACCCATCTGAGTATTCATAGCGTAAAATACTTAATTTCCCAATTTACCTGCGTTTAGTTTTAGTTTGAGGTGTGTGTATTTTAGGTGCAGTTACTTAAAGGGGACACACCAATAACGTTTAGCCGCATTCTCCCCCACCTGCCCCATGTGCCTGCACATATTGGTCTGGTCTTGGGCTAAGCAGAGAGCCTGTCTTGTTTGCCAGACTCTTCTCTTGTACCAGCAAAAAACTCGAGTCACACAGCCTGGAGTCTCCCTCTCCAACACAGGAGTGCAGTTAATGGCCAGTGCAGAAAGCAAGGAACTAGAACCAGCACAATCAGTCATCAAAATTCATGATGGCAAGCTGTGCAAACTCCAATGCCCAGCTTGCCCCTGTAACCTTTAATCCCACCGTTTCACAACTCGTCACAGGAACAGTTGGGCCATTGAGGCTTGACCCCACCCCACCCTGTGACGAGTAGTGAAAGGGTGGGGTTGCTTGATGGACATGTAGCCCCTGGTGATACGGTGCTTCACCTTGATTTGCCCGGGGGCTAAGGTTCCACCCACGTTGTCAGGAGGTGGAGCTTAGACTCGGGGCAATGATTTCGCTGACCTGATGACTACATAGACCTCAGGACTGTGAGCTTGTCAGCCGGGCCAATCCTGATTGATGGCAGGCGGGACAAGCTTCTGATAGCTGCAACAGTTGATTAGGTCAGAAACAGGAGGAGAGTGCGGCTAAGGCAAGTGCTTTTGAAGCCCTCCCGAGAATTTATCTTTATTTTTTGAATACTTATGGAAAACCATCAAAAGCAGTTTTGTGGTAAACTAAAGGGGGTGGAGCCTGTGCGCCCACTTAGGAGGAGCCGCCCCTGACTGAATCAGATATAATGAAAGTTGTTTGCTAAGTACTCCTAAAACACAGGATTTCACCGGCAAACAATTGCCAGTTAGAATGAATCCCATGTCCAAGGATATCCAGTAGTTTCTGTGCCAAATACTTGATTGATTGTGACTTTGAGCAGAATTAAGGACTGCATATGCCAAAATGCTTTGGGAGAACTGGTCTTGGCAGGCAGGCAGCAGACAAGAAAGGATGTTTGACAAACTCTGGGATACACCTGTGTGTTTGGAATTACAGACCCTGATAAACTGACAGCAGTTTGCCAAGCACTGCCAAGGCAATTCTCCTTGGTGATGTGTGAATATAAGCGCAAAACATATGTCAAACAATATCTTGCACTAGCTGTGCCAACACTGGGTGGCAAATAATTGATTGTGAATGTGAGCTTGGCTGAAGACTGAATCTACCAGAATGTACTGCAAGCAATGGTGCGGGTAGGCTGGCAGTCTGCTCTTTTCCCTCAACACTTGAGGTACACGTGAGGTTTTAAACGCCAAAGTCAAACTAGCATTATAAGCACCACTCTTCCCATCTACAGTGGCAGGCTGGGAGCATTTTGCCCTTTGTCTGACTCAGGGTGGCACAAACAGTGCTGCAGCCCTGGGTTGACACTGTGCTTTCCATGCTCTGGGTACCATATACTATGGATAAGTAAGTCAGTACTTGCCAACTGGGTATAGCCAATTCATCATACACTTTGTAAGGGTGGGGACACTGGCACTGAGGCCTAGTTAGCAGAAGTCAGAGCACTGTCAGCGTCGATAACACCAGCAGCATCAGTCCCAAAAAGTTGGAGTGAACATGCAAAAAGAGGCATTTCCTTACACGTGTCTAAAATAACTGGACTCCAACAACGTTTGGAGGAGTATTCTGTACACATTATCAAATGCAATGTCAAGAAAGGACAAAAACCAATGTCTCCCTAGAGCTGCATGCTTTATGATGTAAAAAATACATGTTGACCCTGCTCAACTGTAGCTATCTTCTGCCTAAATCCAACCAAAATACCTTGATAAGACTGATAAGATTTAGGTTTGGTAGAAGTCTAGCAGCCAGGATTTTCTAAAATATTTTCTTAAGTCTTTCTTAGGGACGTATTTATTGTTTTGTTATTAAAGGTCATTCATTCACCTTTTTTAAAAATATAGGGAGAACAGATGATTTTGCCTGGTATAATTGCTCTTTGCCTTCTTCTAGAAACATATGAAAAACAACAATTAATGGTTTCAGCCAAATGTCCAAGTTAAAACCCCCAAAAACTGATGGATAGAAAATCAGGACCAGGGGCTTCCTTGCTTTGTGCCTTAAATGCACTTTTAACCTCCTTCACGGATATACAAGACAGATCTCTTAACTGAGTTTCCCCTTTCTTAATAATCATGAAGTGCTCCTGCAATACGGCAGGCACCCCGTCTCTAAACCACTACATCATTTAGAAAATTGGTTATACTACTCCTCTGCACTAATATGACATTCTAGGCCACCTCTTGTCTGTTCATTCCCCTACCAGTTAATCTCCAACTTAGCTGCACATTTTTAGCTAAAATTGCCTTTTGAAGTTCTTTTCAATATTTGGACATTTTTTTTCTTTTTTATGCTACCAATGTCTTTTTCAGTTACTGCTCTCTATAAACCAATATAGATAATTTCTTTTTACCAATCTGTAAAGATTTATCCTCTGCTTTACAATATTCCTTATGAAACCACCATCAACCTTTCCTAAGCTATTTATCTTTCCAAGCAGAGGGCATTACCATTAGAAAAAGATCAAAATAATAAAAGTAGATGGCAGATCAAAACCCTTGCCTTTTAACTCTATGTATCCAGGTTTTTGTCAAGATCTTTGGATAACCGGATACTGAAATCTGCTTGAGAGTTAACGTGTGTCCTCTATTTGAGCTCTAAAACAGTGAAGAAAATCCTGATAAGCAGTATGGTTTGTGGAAGACCTGGACTGTACTCTTAGATTACAGGCGCACATCAACAAACATTTGCAGCGCCACGGCTGGTGGAACACAGAGTAATAGGAATACGTTAAATATAGCACAAGATGTAAAATCAATATGAATAAACGCCAGAGAGACTGTGAGACTGGACATTAATACTTACATTGTGAATGCCACCAGGTGTAAGAAATTGGATTATTAATTGGGAGGGTGACTACCTTAAACAATGATCACAGTACTTGCCAAGATGAACCCTTAAAGTCACTTAATTAACCTGAGCTTAAATCCCTTATAGCTATGTCACAGAGCAGACAGGCTTAATTTGAAGCAATATTTAAAGTATCTGTGCACTTCCAAAACAGCATTAAAGTAAGAGTAAAATGTAATGGCACCAAGAAGCACAAAGTGCCAATGATACTCAATGGTCGTGGTAGACCAGGGCCCAGGCCAAGTTGATGCTGACCGTGATGGAGCCCTAGTCAGATACACAAACAAGGCTTATCTTTTAAAAAGATTTTACCATCTGAGTTTAGTCCTTTAAGTCAGAATCCACAACAGGAGTACATTTCCAATGCTCTCCCAGACATCAGGGGAGGCACTTAGAGACTAACAGGGTGTCAGGCACAGGGCAACAGCATGCTCCTCTCCAGGTCCAGTTGCCACTGGTAAGCTGGGCAATCGTACAAAAAGGCCTCTTGTAGCTTGTTGTGTCCCTGTGGCTTTAACAGGTACTCAACCTTATGACTCTTGAAGTCCAGTCCTGAATCCTGGGTACACGAGGGAGCAGGTCCAGTCCTTCCGGGCTCACAGTCATCAGGTCCAGTCCTCTTCTGTTCTTACTAAGGTCCAGTAGTGTTTCAAAGTGTGTGCCTGTAGGTGCCATATTTATTCTTGGAACAAGCTAGTGGGTGGAAATGACACCTGGGCAAAGCCCTAGCCAATGTGATAAAAGTTCTGGGGTTCAATCCTACCAACTTTGGGAATTTTTAAGATGCCAAACATCTTTGGACACACTAAACTTGGTCTTAAAGGACTACGGGTGTGTGTCTGTATGTGGATGTACTATGGTAATTCTAGTGTACTCCCATGTCTAGCACTAAAGTCCAGTTTAGGGAAGCCACTGTACCTAGTAGAATAAACAGAGGGCTTTCCAGCAACCAAACAGTGGATTCCAAAGAACTTTTTTGCCATAATGTTTCTGTTCTTTGTTATATGTAAACCCCAGAGTCAGAAGTCTGGTGGGACAAAGCAGTTCCTTCAGCAACCACACAGTGGTTACATAAGAATTATGTTGGCACACTGTTCTTTCAAGTACACCCCTAACAGTTACATGTAAACCCAGCAGACCTATTAGGTAGGCTTTGGCACTCAAGAAGGCTTTTACTATGTAATGTCATAAAGGATGCTTACCGCCCCTACCCTACATATCCTGGAAGGGTCAGATGGGTCATCTCTGCCTATCCAGGTTAGCCTATTTACTCCTAGCAAGCATTTTACACCTATTTGAATGCTGACGTCTTGCATAAAAAGTATGACAGCAAATGAACATTTTGCCTCTGGGAAGTTCAGCAGGGAAAAGGTATGTTTCTAAAAGTTACTTTCGTGCAATATTTAGTGAAAAAACAAATTCATCTTTGAATTGAAGTTTTAATAGTTATTAAATGGAGATGTGAAATTATTTTTCTAGCTAGACCCGTTCCTGAGATATAGTATTAGGATTTTAATCTGTACTTTTGCTTTCTATATAGCACAGCTAGGCCTAGCACCATGAAAAATAGCTTTTGGGAGTTAGTCACTGCACTTGTGAATAGGGGGCAGCGTAAATATCAATGGGTGCTGCGGTGGAACGCCCACCACAATACCCCTGCATGCCCCTTTCACGTTAGCTCCCTTCACGCTAAACATAGCGTGAAAGGGGGCCTATTCAAAAGGCAGCGTTAAGCCAAGTTAAGTGCCTTAGCGCTGCGTTGTGAATAAGGCGAGGCCCTTATCGCCACCACCACATCACTGAAAGTGACGTTGTGGTGGCGATAGGGGCTTGTGAATATGCCCCTGAGTCTTTTTTGGCACTTCTATTTTTATAAATAAGGCTAAGAGAAAACCGTGTATGACCAGACATCATGAAAAGATGATTGTGGGGCAGGTTTCACCTCTGATAGGCAATCTCTGTCTTGCAATGCGGTGGATCTGAATAGTACCTTTGATGGGTGCACAGCCAAGAACAGCTGTGCTGCCGCGAGGCTTAGTGCCATGCTCCTGTATGATAGGGCTGACACACTACGTATGAGAGTATTAGGCTCGGACATATGTATGCTAATTGTTTTTACAGCTGCGAAACATCTGTTCTCAATGAGGACCTTGAGATGGTAGTATTGTGAGGCGTGTAACAGTTAAAACAGCTAATTGAAAGGAAGGCAAATATATTATTATTATTTTTTTATGGCATTTGTACCTTATTTGGATGTTTTAATTAATATTTCATGTAAAAATTGTAATTAGTTTTTGACTGTGATTTAAAGGGGTTTATCCCTGAATAAACCTATTATTAATATTATGATTATTAGTAGTAGTAGAAGTAGTGGTAGTAGAAGTAGTAATAGTAGCAGTAGCAGCAACAGAAGTGGAACTATAAGTGCCATTAATTATTTGCATAATATATGGAGGGTCGATATCGTGCTTAGAAACTGAGGATGTGCAGTATGAACCACTGGGTAATAAAACAACTTATTCTATTCAGAGCAAGTGCTTATTGCATAACTGGACATAGTGGCTTCACATAGGATGAGCTGTATTTCAAAACCGTGACTCGAGCCTCTAGTGTACATACTGATGAACACATTGATAAAGGCAATACATATCGGGGTGCATGAATTATTCATACATGTAACAGCCTGAAGTCTATTTACTGTGGGATACACTACAGCTCAGCAGCCTCGCCACAGCAGGGAAAGAGCGCGCAAGACGCCTCTTGGCTTTTAACTCTGACTTTGCTCGTATTGATTTACCTCACTGACACAAGAATCAATCCTGCTTTTCTGTACTTTACACAAACGGCCAGAGGATTTGATAAGTCAGACAGATACCGTTTTATATGGCAACGAGTGTCTTGGGGTTTGCATTTTTAGTGTTCTTGCCTTGTGTAACCTTTTGTACCATAATTGTTCAAGGTCGTTTAATTCAGACTTCAAAACAACTGATACGAAGAGGCATGGAAAAAGGGAAAATACCGAGATTGCAACAGGTCATGCAGTTAACTTCACAACCCAAGCAATATCTAAGAATTTAAGTTGTAGCTGCGGCTTTTTCAAAGTTCCTTTGAGTGTTTGTTGTGTGCGGGTCTTCACGTTTGTTTCTGCACTGATATAGCAAGTGCCTTTACTCACGTGGTATTCTCCCGATAGACAAGCTATGGCGTCTCAGACACACAAACACAAATGCTTCTGTGGTTTTTTTCTTATGATCTTCACAGAATAATGAGGAGTCTTCAGAAATGCTCCAAATATGGCTGCTCTGTGCGTTTGAGTGGGGCAATGCAGTATTAGAACAATGGAAGTTAAAACAGAGAGGATGGACGTCATGGTGTCTTAGTAGAAAGACGAGCTATGCCAACGAGGTGTGTGTACACCTGCAAATGCATCTTAAGAAATTATGGGATCCTGGACACAGACATATTCGGGGGACCCTCTTTCAAACATTTAGGCCCTCATTTCATCTCCCCTGAAGTGCCAATTCAGTTGCAAACTCCCATTTGTGCCCGCACGTGGATTACACCTGGCGCAGTAATATCGCCCCCCTGCCTAATTTTCACCACATGGGCAGCTCTTTGACAGAAGCGCTATCCCTCAGGTTAAAGACAAGTTTTAGGTGCAGTCTTCTGACAGCCAGAGGCGTAGCTAGAGCTTGTGGCGCCCGGGGCTACCCTTCAGATTGCCGCCCCCTGGGGGGGTGCTGGGGAAAATGGACGGCGAGCACCTGAAAGAGGTCCGAGAGACACGTAGTATCGCCGCTAATAGTTACCTCGATCATGCAAGTTACATGCACATACATGACACGGTCCAGGGCTAGACAGCCCCCATCCCCAAAATAGTGCCACCTGGGGTGGACCGCCCCCACCTAGCTATGCCGCTGAAGGAAAAGCAGAAGGAAACCCAAAACTTACATCAGTTCTACCTACCCTGTTTGTGACATTGCACTCATAACATCACAGATTGTGCAGGACCCTTGTCCCCTATCTGCCACATTCATGAAATTTCACTTATGACATCACAGCATGTGCAGGACCTCTGTTCCTTATCTGTCCCATCCATGACATCTCATCCATGACATCACAGCTGGTGCAGGACCCCTGTCCTCTGGTCATATTCAAGCCACCTACCCTATCATGTGCCCAGCTTCTGTGGCACGAACACCTACTCCTCTAGGCATAAACTGCGATTGTAGAGAACTGGTTTTAGGGTGTGCTGATCTGGTTAAATTTACAAGAACCTCCCTCCTCCCCTGCCTCTCAAGACCTTACCTGGGTCCTGCGGCACCCACCGGGGCTGCCCTCATCCTTGGTTTAAGTGTCTTCAAACCCTATTTAGAATCCACCTCTCTCCGTGACTCAGCATCACTCTGTGAATGAGTTCTTGTTCCACAACACATGACCTTCCTTGTCTACCTCACAGATGTCAGTTACAAAATGCGCTGTGCCGAATGCTCAGTCATCCTTTTCTACCTCAGAAAAAGGTGAACTTTATTCTTGTCACCCTACGGATGCCACTCTCACCCAACCACGCTCGCAGGTGGAGGAAAATGTACCCTTGGTACATCACTATGAAATAAACCAAGTACCACGTGTCATTTACTACTCCTAGAAAAGGTAAGATGGTGGTATAAAGCAGCACATGAAAGCGTCCCTGAGAGATTTTTTCTAGCTAATTGCTCCCAAGAAGTATTAAGGTGCTGTGGCTTGTCTGCGTCGTTTTAGGACTTGTGTGCAACGGAGGGAGGACTAAAGCCATTGAGAAGCCTTGACTTGCCCTCCTTCCATTGCCCACAAATGTTGCTGTCCTGTGATGTTTATCTGCCATGCGATACTGAATGGACAAGTGCCACTTCTAGGAATGCCCATCCAAACTCATGGGGGTATATTTAAAAGTGTCCAGACCATCTTTCACTTTACTGCCTAAATCTTGCCCTTGAAAATAAGTTCTGACCCCCCACTTCTTTTTATAGGACTTGTGAACTGCCACTCACAAAAGATCCTTTTCTCCCCTCTGAAACCCGTTTAAGCTCCCTCTTACCTTACTCAGCCTCCAGTACTCCACAGTGGTGGCAGCCAGGGTCTCTATGTAGGGGTTCGTTCTCTCCTGCTGCAGCAGGAAATCCCCAGCACTGCCATTGCCACAGACTCGACTCCTCACGAGAGCGCGTAGTGGTGGAGCGCATGACGTGTCACTGCCACGTTCTCAGCGTGAGGGCTGGCCAAAAATGATGTCCAAGGCCGTCATTGGTAGCGCTGGCATGCTACAAGATTGATGGCCCTGACAGAAGGGCGCAGGCGGGAGAACCAGGGGCCGCGCACAATACACCTTTAACGGCAGCAGGACACAGCTGACAAAATTTAATAATCTCAAACAACAGACGGGGGGAGGAGTTAGCCAGGCACTCCACCACCCTGGCAGACTGGCACTGCTTCAGAGAGCCTCTTGGTGCACAGCTGAGCCCGTGGAGGGAGCACGGTGTGCAGGGCAGAGACGCCCGCCACTGCACGTTTACACCTGCCATTTAATTGGACGTGTTTTTAATTAATGGGGCCCCCGGGACCGTGCCGAGGCCCGGCTCTGAAGAGGGGCTGGGGAGGAATCGGGCGAGGAGCCGGATTGGACCGCAGGGGGTGCTTACTACTAGGATGCCCGCTATCAATCACGGCCTACTTCCGCTGTGGCGGGCTATTGGCTGGCATTCGGCGTGGGCGGGCATCTGCCAGAGGAAGTGAGTCCTCATCGGCCTCCTCCAGTCTGAGGTACCAAGGGCGCAGGCTGCCTTCTCATGCCAGGACTTCGGCCTGCTCCTCGGTGCCCCCAGAGTCATCGAGAGGGCGCAGTGGCACCCTCCATGCCGCAGGCATGAGTCCAGGAATGAGAGGAAAGGAATTTACTTCTCTGCATTTATGGCATTTTTTCCCCTTGTACTATGGTTGGATTTGGTAGCACGTTTTAATATGAAATATTTCTATGAAATAAATCAAATACATAACATATATAGGACTTTGCCCTAGTGTGCAAGAGCGTGAAAAATGCACATCATAGTAAAGCTGTCATGGGAAGGATAGAAGCCCCAGAGATCTTCACATAAGACCAATGTGTAAGGGCACTGATTTACACCACGCGGGGTGCAAAACGCCTATGGTTTTATATTGTACTGGAAGGAATTGATTTCTAATCATACAGCACCACAAATTCAATCACCTCTAGGTACATAGAGCACAACGACTCAGGAGCAACTAATGGAATGGTGTGTGATGGGCATTAGAGTGAGGAGATAATGTATCTTTCTAGTAAATGTTTTTAGGTCTGACGTAAGCCATATCATTTCGACTTAACTTAAAGTGTATATATATATATATACATGCCGGATGTGCTGGATGGGTATTAACAATGTGCACCGCCCTGGGACGGATGTCACGGACCCACACACAACCACAAATGCTGAGGTACGTCGCGCACCTTGGTGCGTGCGCTGCAGGCAGCATTTTTTGCTTTTGGCAAGCAGGTGCGTAGCGCTTGCACTTCAAACGGCAGCTGCACGGCACTGGCCCATTGTGGTGGCCTTTATTATTTATTTGGGTACACTGACTGACAGAAGTGTCAGTGAGTGTCCCCAAATAAATTATAAAGGCTGCCGCAACGGGCCAGTGCCGCGCGGCTGCCGCCCTCAAAAGAGTGATGCCTGGGGCAGACCGCCCCCCCCCCTAGCTACGTCGCTGGTGGCAGGGGAACACTGGCTGTGAGCGGGCACCCTCCTGTACCTTTACTGCAGGAATGCTGTGCCATACCTTAGTTGTGGCGCAGCGGCCGACTTCGGAACACAGAGGCTCACGGTTCAATCGCTGGTGGCAGATCAGCCCAGCACCATGTGACTCTGGGCAATAGCTTGCTTAATCTTCCCGACAGCCCCCAGCGCCTTGACTCCCTCGGGTGCTTGTTCTTGCTTTAGAAATACTGGACATTTACAGTGTCCCCTTTCTGCCAGCTATGGATACGGCAGGTGTTTTTTTTTTTGGGGGGGGGGGGGTTCATGTAACGCAAACTCGGCCGGAAGGTATCAGAGCGCTTTACATGAGCACCATTTGTGTTACAGACGGACACATTCATTTTGTAAGGCACAGGGCAATTACATGATTTGTCCAGAATCACAGGATGTTGAGCATCCCTGCTGAGACTCGAACCCAGTTCCCCACTCAGCTTCGAGATCGAGCACTCAAGCCCTTAGGCCACATCAATGGAGAACAGTTGAGAGACTTTGCATTTTGCTACACCCCTGGTGTTAGAATGTCTTACTCCTAGAATGGGCTATGTGATTCGTACACCATCTCTTTACTAGTGCAGGCTCCAGTATGCATTTTCCGTTGTCCTCCCTGTAGGGAGGCCCCTGTTGTTAAGGCCGCCCTTTACAACACTTAAATATTGCACTTCATGCTAAAATCCAATGAAACATACCTGTGTTTGATCAATCACTTACCTTGAGTAAAAGATGTTTTTCTTTAACATGCCCTAGTGTCTTTCTAGTTCCTGTGTGCTTGTGAGGTGAGGTATCGGGTGACAGCCTTGCCTGTTGTGGTGGGATAGTTCACTTATTCACTTTCCCCGACCAGCATGGGGAAATGTCAGAACATCATGTGCACGGGAGGCTGGAGTGACAGCCGCAGAAACAAAGAGTGCACGGCAAAGAGTGAAACTTGGGCGACACACCAATGTCAGACTTTAACCTCACGTCTGCGTGATGACGTCAGCTTCGGGAATGGGGTGCACAGCGCTTGCATTTCAAACGGCGGCCGCACGGCACTGGCCCATTGCGGCGGCCTTTATAATTTATTTGGGTACACTGACTGACAATAGTGTCCCCAAATAAATTATAAAGGCCGTGGTAACGGGACAGTGCCGCGCGGCCGCCGCCCTCAGAATAGTGACGCCTGGGGCGGTCCGCCCCCACCGCACCCCCCTAGCTACGCCACTGCTGACAGCAAAGCTATCACCCAAGTTGCATAGACCTTAGAGCAGAGGACTTCAAACTTTTTGATGCCGGGACCCCCTTGTCAAACGTTTTTAGGCATAAGGACTCCCTTCTGACTTTAATTTCTAGAACCTGGTACTCCTCATCATAGACAACTAACGACCCCCAATTCCCACAGCAAAAAATGTTTACGGTGGGGAAATAATATTAAACAGTGTTTAGCAAACCAAAGGTCAGTGAACGTGAGGGTGTAGTCAAAGGTGTAGCTAAAAACAAAGGGCCTCATTTATGAGCAATTGGCATAGGGCAGCGCCCCAAGTCTTCCTGCTGTGCTGCCCTATGCCAATGTGAAAGGGCAGGAATGCACCTTATTTATGAAATATGGTGCATTCCTGTCTTTTTCCTTTGCGTTGGCGCATGAATTGCTGCCTTGCACCAACATAGACAGGATTCTTTTTGTACAGGAACGGGCACCTTTCTTCATAAAAACAATCCTGAGAGGCGTTTTCCTATTTCGACGTGTGCTGCAGAATGCAGCACACATGGAAAGAGGAAAACACAAGGAGAAATGAAAACCTTTCTCCTCATGACTCCTCTGCTGGGGAGGCGTCTGTTTATGGATCTTCCCCAGGTTTATGTGATTTTGTCAATATGGGGCAGCATCAAAATCCATAGGTGTTGTTTGGGAACCGCACGCACAGCCCATGGAACACCTCCTTGACGCAGAGTAATGCAACGCAGTGACTTGCGCTGCTATGTCTTACTCCATATCTATGAGGCCATGCAAAGCAATTAAGGGTGAACAGCCTCATAGGTATGGTTGAGATGCTTGCGCTGCCAGAGCGTAAAAAAAAGTGATGCTCTGGCGATGAAAGCCTCTCATAAATAAGCCCCAAAATATTCTGTACATTTTTTAGGTCTTTCATTATCAGGTATCTACATATAAAATAATGGGCAGCGTAAATTAAAAATAAATGTAAAAAGTTGTTACTCAGTTGGAAATGCACTGTTGTACATTATGAATCTTCTATTAGTTCATGCACTGCAGAGGTCTATGTGTAACCAGAGAGACACAGAATTATATCTTGATTGGTGCAGTGGAGAATAGTGACGTGTATTTTTAGTGCTACGAGGTCACAGCCTGTGACAGAAAGCACTGTGAATGTGTAAGTCATTACTTAGGGCCCGATTCACAGAACAAACTTAAGACTAAATGCTAAACTTAGTACCATTCTGGTATTCACAGAATGCACCTGTGGCCATAGCTAAATCGGCCGGAATCCCCACCTCCGGGCCGGAAGCTCCGCCTCCGGCCCGGAAGCCCCGCCTCCGGGCCGGAAAGCTCCGCCTCCGGGCCGGAATTTCCGGCCCGAGTGCGGACGTAAGTTTAGTAGTCGTAAATCCATTCTGTGAATAGCAAAAGTACTAAGTTCATTCTGTGAATCGCAAAAGTAGTAAGTTCATTCTGTGAATACCAGAAGTACTAGGTGCATTCTGTGAATACCAGAATGGTACTAAGTTTAGGATTTAGTCTTAAGTTTGTTCTGTGAATCGGGCCCTTAATACTTGCATTATACACAGTGTAAAATAGAGTGCTGCAAAACATGCAAATAGTTTTACAATAAAATGGCGCTTCCAAAATGTAGATTTTAGTAATACCAGAGCATATGTAAAGCATTTTTCTTTTTGACATAACTGTCTCTTCAATGCACCTTTAGGGGTACTAAGGGCTGTGTAAATGCAGTTAAAATTAAAAGCAAGCACTGAACAGCCCAGTTGTTAACTCTTTGCACTACCGCTCAAAAAAACAAATCTTTGTCATCAAAAGCTTGGAGTGATTTGGCCAATTAAAGACAGAACCTGCTCCCAAGCACCCTTTACACTTGCAGAGTAACTGATGGGCACATTTGCATTTCACTCAGGCAAGCCGGCAACCTGACCCGAACACTTTTCACAGCACCAGAGAATCAACTGATGGAACTTCAGCTGGTAATGATCTAAATTTGGACAGCTGTCTTTATCCAAAACGAAACGTTTTGGATTGCAGGCACAAGTGAAGCTTGGAAGTTGGCGGCCCCCTTCCCAGGCCCTCTTAGCCCCCCTGTGGGATGCGCCCCGCAGATTGAATACCTCTGCCTTAGAGGCTTAGGCGTACGACAAAAGAACCACACATTCACCGTGCTCTTACATGCTTTTGTTTACGATATTTATTCCATGGGTAACAATAAGTAACACAGATCTTCTAATTGTAGGCCTTTGATACAAAGCTATCTTTAAGGTTACAGAGCATGAACAGGCCAGCTAGCCTCCTAACATTCAGCTACCCCATATATTATAGCTGTCTGCCAGGCTTAGGCTTTGCACCAAGGCGTTCACTCAAGGTATTTTGATTTTCCAGGAGTTTGGACTGCAAATGTATCTCTCACTGTTCAGAGATGTTACAGCTAGGTATCATTATGTCATGTTTTAGTAGTGTGGGAACGTTGCCATTTTGCTTTTGTTTACGACTGAGACCTACACACCAACGTGGTCTGTGTTTAAGAGAGTGTGATATTAAACTCAACCATTGAGCATATACAGAAGTAGTGAACATGAAGCTATGCACTGATAAATCCTAGCCGATAATACCCTCCCCAGGTCTCATCACCCCTACCACATCATATTTACCATGACTGCTCAATGTTCCACCTATTGTTGGATGTAGCACTTTCTGCAGGATCATCAACAAACTTTTTGCCTTCATCCTCCTGTTTTCTAAATCTGTTTTGTTGATTTTTAGGACTCTGTGCACTTTACCCCTCCTAACCATTGTTAAAGTGTATGCGTTCACTCCTTAAAACATGGTAGAATTAGCTTACATCCAATTGGCTAGTTAGATATACTTGTAGGTCACTAGTAAAGTGGAACTACATGTGCCTGGGGTCGGTAAATTATTTGCTACTAGTGGACCTACAGCACTTATTGTGCCACCCACTTAATTAGCCCTTTAAATATGTCTCGGGTCTGCCATTGCTGCTTGTGTGTGCCGTTTTAATCTGCCATTTCTATCTGGCAAAAGAGACCTTTTGCAAGGCCCAAATCTTCCTTTTTAGGTCTCGCCTACACAGCGCGCATGCGCTACATAGGAAGAGACCTCTTGGAATTGATTTGCTTTTTCGGGCAAAAATGTGCACACGTTGCATTGGCTTCAATGGCAACGCGTGCACGTTTGGCGATTCCCTTGCGGGAGCGAGCGGCACCATGTGTTAGCAATTATCGCGCTCGCTTCCGCAAGGTAAACGCTGCGTGTCCCTGCTCTCGGCCGCATTCCCCCTACTTGCGCGACGCGCTTCTTTCCTTAGAATTTTGGGACTTGTAGACGTCTATTTAACCCAGTATAAAGCGGATGCCAACTGGACCTGCCCGACCACTCATGCCACATGTTTGACATGTTGTTGGTCATGCCAGAGATCAGTCAATGTACCAGCATAGGGCGAATCGAACCTGGGTCATATAACAAATGAAAGATCCCGATAGAGTCCGTAAGTTATACAAACAAGGAATGTGTTATATAGAACTGCCACCCTGTACACTGTTGGGAGGCGTCTGCGCACACAATAGTAGTCGCAGGCCGGCTTGAGCCCTCCCACAAATGTAATAACGGCGATCATAACAAGCGACTTTTCAACCTCACACAGCCCTCCCACCACCTAATTAATCACCTCAAAAGAAGGAAGTTACATGCTTCTCCAGTTGGAACCAAGGACGCCGCAAATAATCATAACGTCGAAATTCTGTGCGTCACACCAGGATTGACAGAAGTGCTCCACAGCTTCAAGCGACGTCACCATGCACATTAACAGTACTGCCCACTCTGACCCACTTGCCTGAATGTATTCAGTCGTTGGATTGGTTCTTGTTGGTTCCGGAAGTACTAAAAACTATGAACATATGTAATCTCTACTACGAACAGATTTAGTCTCTTCAAAAATCGCAGCTAATACTGGACATTTGGCTGAATTTGCGAAGGGGATGTGGAAATAGCTGACAGGTGGTTGGTTATCTTAATGGTCTCTCTAACTGCAGTCCAATCTTTGCATTTTTGGTGATGCGCTTATGTTCTTTTTATTTTAGGTTCTTCCTGACCGGAGTGAGAGAGTGCATAATGCCACCACAGCCTTTAGATGAACTTCAGGTCCAAGAAAAGGACCAAGCCACAGGGAAGCTGCGCAGCTTGCCTGCTCTGGTGAGAAATGATTTTCAGTTTCATTTAAGATTACAATTTATTGTCTTTATATTGACTATTCTGTCAGGACCAAACTGCCCAGGGTTCCACATAACACATAAATATGTATTTTTCACACATAGTTCTACGATTTCTTAGACTTTCAATCCCATATTTTGACAACTTCCTAGTTTGAATGTCGGCAAAACTTCTGAAATCATAACGCGAAATGGACATTTGTTTTCTTTAAAAAAGAGAAAACAATGTTATAGTTGCAACATTAGCAAGAATGGCCATCTCTGCAAAGGCACTTTAATTGATGTATATCAATAACGAGCGTTTGATCACACGCATGTAGCGCACGTTCGACTGCTTCTAAGCGCTTATCTAATAGCAAGGGGACAGGAAGCGGGCAGTAGCTTTAGCTTATCAAATTTGGCATCACATTTCACATCAATGAAGGCAACGCATATTTCAGCTCATATTGCAACCTTAATGACGTCACGTGGCAGTGCAGTGTGGCTCATTAACGTTTCCCTAACAGCTTACTTGTCAAAGGGAACATATGGAGAGATGGTTAATTACGCGTCCTTTTATACTGCGCCCGACATATATCCACCTTGGGGCAAAAAAGTGCACATAACACAAAAGAACCAACATCCATGCAATTCATCTATGAGAAAGGGGGGTTTATTTACATGCCTCTTCCGCCGCCTGTGCGTCACTTTTAACATGGAAAAAAGTGACGTCCCTGCGGTGCAAGGTGCAAGAGGCTTGTAAATAAGCACCGAGATATTTAAATGTCCTAAATAGTGCCATATAGCAATAAGCACCCAAGAAATCACCAGTAAATCAAATGTGTTCCAGGGCAAAAACGGTAATTCAGTCTGTGATGCAATTCCATTTTATTGTCAGAGCAATGGAAATGAAGAGGTGGTGCGGTATAGTACATGAACAAACGAATATAAGAGAAGTTATAAAACTGGTGAGATAGCTCACTGGGGTGCGTGTTTTCTTTGTAGAAGGGTGTATGCAATCTGCAGGTGGAATTCCTGCTCGAACTTAGGCAGCCTTTCATAAGTCAGATGAAAGGAGTATCACAGGGTTGTGTAATAATAACACGTAACATTAAACTGCTAATCGATTATCAATGATGTACTGCAAGCAGATGTTATGTGTATTACATACACAGCATAGACCGCCAGCTGATACAACCAGCCCTCTCTGGGCACCATATGCGCCATATGCAAAGAACTAAGCATTCCCTGAGGTGACTGGCAGGCCGCTAGAAATCCTAAAGCATCCCGCGAGTGGTGCGTGCGCGGCAGCAAAAGTAAAAGCAGCTGGCGGCAAAAGTGTCAGTCTGCTGTTTTTGGAAGCACCGCACTAGGGTGACCAACTGGCATTGGTGCAAATTCAGGACGGCGAGTGTAAAAATTCAGGACAAAGGGTCAAAATTCAGGACACAAATTCAGGACAGGAAGTCAAAATTCAGGATAAAACTTCAGGACAATAGGTAAGTTTAAACAGACACATCAGAGGAGGTCGCACAATAGTATATAAATAAGCCCAGCCATGCAGTGCTTAATTTGTAACATATGAAGTCCAGGTGCTCAAATGTTTGTAGGAGGCCACATCCACTTTACCTGGCTCCACTCACTTCCTTCACTGACTCCACCCACTTACTCTAGGAGCAATATCAACTCTGCGGGGGTCCTCGCTGCTGGATGGCCACCTGCCAGCCGGGCAGTAAGTTAGCCACAGAAACCAACTGGCTCACCTCGCCGAGCTGTGATCCAATGACCTGGATGAGGGTGGCATGAAACCAGTACATGAAACCAATGGGCCACCAAGTGTTTACGTTTATGAAAGTTCCCTCAATTCAGCCCTCTAGTGCTGGTCACGCACATAAGTCCCTAGCCCGAACCATCCACTGGTCACGCACATACAGTCCCTTGCCCGAACCATCCACTGATGGTCACGCACATACAGTCCCTTGCCCGAACCAGCTACTGATGGTCACGCACATACAGTCCCTTGCCCGAACCATCTACTGATGGTCACGCACACAGTCCCTCGCCAGAACTGTCCACTGATGGTCACGCACATACAGTCCCTAGCCCAAACCATCCAGTGCTGGTCACGCACATACAGTCCCTAGACCGAACCATCCACTGATGTTCATGCACATAGAGGCCCTCACCCGAACCATCCAGTGCTGGTCATGCACATACAGTCCCTCACCTATATATTCAGTGATGGTCATACATGGCAGTCCCTTGCCTAAGGCATCAAGAGATGGTCACTCATGGCAGTCCCTCATCCGAGCCTTCCAGTGTTGGTCACACGTGGCAGTCCTCTCACCTGATCCATCAAGTGATGGTCATTCATGTGATGGTCACTCATGGTAGTTTCTCCCCCGAGGCACCAAGTAATGGTCACCTATGGCATTCCCTGAGACATCAAGTGATGGTCATTCATGGCGGTCCCTCGCCTGAGGCATCAAGTGATGGGCACTCATGGCAGTCCCTCACTTGAGACATCAAGTGATGGTCATTCATGGCAGTCCCTCGCCTGAGGCATCAAGTGATGGTCACTCATGGCAGTCCCTCACCTGAGACATCAAGTGATGGTCATTCATGGTAGTCCCTCGCCTGAAGCATCAAGTGATGGTCACTCATGGCAGTTCCTCACCTGAGACATCAAGTGATGGTCATTCATGGTAGTCCCTGAGGCATTGAGTGATGATCACTCATGACAGTCCCTTCCCTGAGGCACTGAGTGACCGTCACATGCACGACAGTCTCTAGTCCGAACCTATATTAACAACGTGGCCAAACTGCAGCAGTATATATGTAGCATTGATGCAGATGCGCCGAGTGCATTATGCTATTTATTTCCACTGTGAAATGTGGAGAGGGGCCATCAATAAAGAAGGGCAAAGCCTCAAGTGACTCTTGATGTCCTTATCCACTTTCAGCAAAGATGCCACTAAGTACCATTGATAACTGGAATAATACTTGTTAGTTACAGCGCTTAGAAGCATGAGACGTTCTTTAAGGAGCATATTTACTTCATATGATAAGAAGTTAGAGGGCACAGTACTCTTCGTGGGTCAACGCATATATTGCAAGTCATGCTGTTTTATTATTAATAAAGTTATGTTTACGGCTTCATACCACCCTTCTGCCCCTTTATACGATCTGTACACAACAGGTGTTAATATTTACCAGGTCAAAGGGTCTCAATTACTCACCATGGAGGATGAAAGGCTGAGTGGCCCTGCCGGGATTCAAATTTATGACTTAAACAAAAGCCCACAACCCCATTCCTCTTAACAGGAGGATGCCATACGAAAACACAATTTATACACAAGACAAATAGACCAGTTCTACAACTCAAGAAAAAGAAAACACATTATGCAGCCAATGACCAAAATAGCTATTTCACAACACTAGAAGGAAAAACACCCGGTGAAACTAAATTCCAAGCTCGCTCACAGAAAACGGAAGCCCCAAAAAGCTGTGAAATACTATTTCCGATAAAGGAATTATTTTCCAGCTGTAGTATAGTCGGCTCACAGAACACCACTAAACTGTGTAATCACCCATGCCTCAAGGTGCAACTCGGCACCCTTCAAGAACACGCAACATCCACCCTCTTAGAATGTGCAAGCATAGTAAGGCGGCGTCCTATCAGGAGGCAACCGCAAGGCCTTGTTAAACTCCACATGATGTACCGTAAATAGGCATGACCCGACGTCACATGTGAAGTGTACATAACACAGAGAGCATCTCATGGCTCCTTACACAACCACACCCCCCTACAACATAACGCTATCAGGTTCCACTGACCGGACGTCTCAACCGCCACAAGAGCACAGCAGAATCACATCCATCCTTACAAAAACCTCCACAAGAGCGCAGCAGGGTATCCCCTTTGTTCATGTATTTTTTTTTTTTTAATTACGTTCACCACCACTGCCTCCTGAAAATAATTTATAGCCCCGGCCCTGACAATGAAGTGCTGGTGCTGAGCACTGGAAAGCACCGGCACAAATTAAGCACTGCAGCCATATCCAAACATATTCAACCATTTGCAAACCTATCTATCATGTATCCTTCCATCTATCATTTCACTCATCCATCCCTTCATCCATCCTTTCACTCATCCATCCATTATCCATCCATCCACCCTTTCACCCTATCCATCTGTACACTCATCCATCCACTCTTCCATCCATCCATTCACTCATCCATCCAGCCATTTACTCTTTCACCCATCCTTTCACTTACTCATCCATCCACCCAGTCACTCCTCCTTCCACCCATCCACCCTTTCAGTCATCCATCCTTCCTTTCTCTCTCCATCAACCCTTTCACTTAGCCATCCTTCCTTCCACCCACCCATCCATCTACTCATCCACTCATGAATCCATCCATTGACCCTATCACTTATCCATCCTTTCTCTCATCCATCTATCCTTTCACTCCTTCACTCGTCTATTCATCCTTTTGTCCATCTACCCCCCTTTCACTCACTCATCCATCCTTACATCCACCCTTTTACTCATCTGTCCATCCATTCACCCTTGCACTTATAAATTCATCAATCTATCCATAATTTCACTCATCCATCCATCCACTCACTCATCATCCACCTTTTCACTCATCCATCCACCCTTTTACCCATCCAGCTACCCTTCCACCCATACATCCAGCTATTTACCTTTTCTCTCATCCATCCTTCCACTCACTCATCAATCCATCCATCCTCTCTCATTATCCATCTATTCAATCGTTCATTCATCCATTCACCCTTTCGCTAATTCATCCAGCCATCCCTTCACTTACTCACTCGCCCACCTTTTCATATGAATTTTGAGCTGAGCCTTTTTGAGAAGAGGCCCATCAAGAACTTCACCCTTGCTGCAGGAGCTATTCCAGGGCTGGGACAGAAGCCACCCAGGATGGAGACAGGATCCACCGCGGAGGGGGGGGGGCAGGAGCTATCACAGGTGGGGGGGGGGCAGGAGCCACCACATGGGGGGACAGGAGCCATCACTGGGGGGGGGGGCAGGAGCCATCACAGGAGGGGGGACAGGATCCACCAGGGTGGGTTCTAGTATCATCTTGGTCTCTTCCAGGGAGGGGTGGGGCTCCTCACCCCCTCCTGGACAAGACAACGAGAAGACAGGCTCTCTTTCCAAAATGTTAGTTTTGCCATCCCTCAGTGTGATGTACAGTACTTAAAGGAGATACTCCAATAGAACTGATTTAACTGATTGTCCTCCATACTTTGTTAATCGGAGTGGGTGCGATTGTGCCATTTCTTTATTTTATTACATTATAGACTGCATGTTTGAAGAACCAAGGTTTGCTTACATTTTAGTGACAGCTGCCTCGGGGTAATCAGGGCCGGTTCTAGGATGTTTGGGGCCCTGGGCAGAAAGGGAATGTGTGAGCCCCCTCTAAATTGCAGAGATATGACGCATTCAGGGCTGTTTGCATCTGAATAGATGCCCCTGCTCCTGAAGCTGCAGCTCCTCCCTTTCAGTCACCTTCAAGCCCCTCTTAACAGCTCATCAAGGGCGGAAGGTGTGAGGGTTGCCATCCTGCTGTGCCTCTCTAGTGCTGCTGGGTATCTGAGCTTTGGTACAGCATCGGAGTTAAGAAGGGAGGTGGGTGGAAGCTGTGCCTGCTTTAGGGTGGTGCGATCGGTGCCCGGCTAAAATTACGGACAAATGGCGTCCGTTAAAGAATCCTTCACGGACAACGGACAGACGGCCGAAATTACGGACTGTCCGTGAAATTTACGGACGGTTGGTCACCCTACACCGCACTCGTGCCTGTGGCGCACCCCTGCGCGCTCCCACAAGGTGTATGTCGCCACAAGCATGAGTATGTGCTTCGAAAACCAGCAGAACGACGGTTAAAGGTCTCCTAAGCAGCGAGTACAGTCCCTTAGGGTTGGAGCTGAGAGGAGTCACTGAAGGGCCAGCATCACATTTTATTTGCAGCTGGCAGTAGACCCAGAGGCAAGGGTGAGTCTGTTATCCTCATTACAGCAGAAGAGAAGACCGCCCTGTTTGTGCCATCTCGACAGAGCAAGTTAGGCAGCGTCATACACAGCCCCCTCTCCAGTTCCACTCTAAAGCCAAGTGTAATTGGGTACCAATCAGAGCACTATGAAGATGCTAGAAGTCTAACCTTAACCCTTGCAAAGCCCACAGTAAGGCAGATGGCAAAAAGCCCGACTTTTTTTTGTTTTTTTGTTGCAGATTTATATAGCCGAACTCGACCCGAAGGTATTGGAGCGCTTTACATGAGCAGGTTATTACGATGGGCCTTTAATTGATCACATCTGTGGGACTCTGAAAAAGCGGGGTCACGTGTAATAGCTCACTTTGTCGAAGCCTTAAAAAATCTTTATACTTTAGTACTTTCCTGTGATGGCTAACTTCTGCTCCTCTATGAGTGTGCACAAGCCGGGTGCAGGGGTTCCCCCTATAAACACTGCTTAAACAGAGGGGTTAATGCCAGGGTGAGCTGCCACTCATACATGAAGCAGGCCTTTCCCATTTATGCACCCAGGATCTAGAACAACACCCCGTATCCTGTGGCGTAAAAAAGGCCCCCACAGCCCCCGCAGTGCAGGGGACCCCTTCAGAGCAGTACACTGGCCTGAGCTCTGGAGTAGGTCTGGAAGGGGGGGCCTTCATGCACTTGGCAGGGGGCCCCCCTCAAGTTTCGCTATGTCACTGCCCGTATTTTTCAGGCCTAAAGCTGCTACAGTTTAAAAGAGTTAAAGAATTACCTTTATGAAGAACACTACATCACATTGCATTAACCGTCCACAACTCAGCTACCTCTCATATGTTGACTTTATGCTTGGCTTTGGCCCTGTACAACTCTCCACTTGACTTGTGGATATATAATGCAATAGAAATTATATATATATATGGATTTATGATTGAACAACTACTTCCTAAACCACGAATACCTTAACCACGAAGGCTACACAACGAGCAAAGCCAAACAACTACATTGTTTACAACGAGTTCCTAAACCATGAAATATATTTAAGTTGCTCATTACTCATTTTCACCACAATGTTCTTTTTAATCCGCATGTTTTTAATATTTTAAGGATACAACCTCATTCCCTGTCCTAGATAACGCCTTTATTTCCATACACTTCATTTACTGCCTTAGAGGCTGCTTATTCACTGCCCCAAAAACCCTATCAAGAAACCCGTCTGTAACAGTCCAGAAAGCCCACGTGTCCTGTCCGAAACACATAATTGTTCACTTTATGACTCCCAGTCGCTTCAATAACCCGATACCAACTATTCACAGCCGATTTCCGGTGCCCCGATATCTGACCCCTCCTCATTGATGTCGTGAGCCATACATGACCTACCTGATGCATCCTTCAATGTTCGGCCACAAACTGCCTCATTTAGGGCAAGCCTCTCCCTCACTCCCTGCCCCAGTTCAGACCCAGCCATATGCAAATCAGTCTTGACCCTGTTCCTCATTGGAACAGTCCAGCCTGAACTGCCAAGTCATGCCTTCCCTGGATTAGAATCTAGGATCCTGGCACAGGTTTAGGGGTAACACTCCTTAACAGCCAGGCTAGCTTGAATCCTGTGGCAAAGTGAGCAAGGGACCCATGTCCGGGCATAACCTGCTAACTTAGGGTGAACAAAGCAAACACAAGGAGATGATGGACGGAGCACTGAAACTTGTCAGACACTCACTCCCAGTCATAGATCTGGGTTGAATCCATCATCGTTCTTCAGCTCACTTCTCCACCCTGGTTCAGACAGAGCCATTTGCCACTGGATTCAAGCTAGCCTGGCTGATAGGGGTTTGTTGCCGGTCCCAGGATGCTAGTTTCTTGTCCAAGGAAGAGCTGGCTTGGCAGTTTGGGCTGGACTGTTCCCATGAGGCACAGGGTCAAAACTGATTTGCATATAGCTGTGTCTGAACTGGGGTGGCGAAGTGAGCTAAAGAATGATGATGGATTCAACCCAGATCTGTGACTGGAGGCGACTGTCTGAAAAGTTTCAGTGCTCCGTCCATCATTTCGTGTTTGCTTTATACTGAGGCCAGAATCCTCAGGGAGGAGGCTAAACCAGGGTGGCGAAGTGAGCCAAAGAACAATGATGGGTCCAACCCAGATCTAATAGTGACTGGGGTGAGTGTCTGAAAGGCTTCAGCTCTTCGGCCCAGAGAAGACTTGGCTTGGCAGTTTCGGCTGGACTGTTCCCCAGAGGAACTGCCAAGCAGGGAGTTATTAAAACAATTTTTTTTTAAATTGAAAAGCCACCTTTTGTCATGCCTTTAACATGTGGAATGCGGGATGGTTGGATATTACCTTTGGCCCTGACAATCCATACTGAGTTACTCTTGTTATCTAGTTTGCAATCCTTGCTCTCTTATACCAATTATTATTTTTTTGCCTCCTGACTCCTTATTAGGCAAAGTTGCATGGTTACCTACAACATACTTGGTTAACCCAAACATTTAAAATACTTCTCTCTGCCATGAAAAATGTAGGGCTACTTAATGTATGGTTTCTGCGGTATATTGTATGTTTGGCATCCACTCTTAAAACAAGCATTTGCAATGCAATAGGTCTCGCATTTGTTGCAGTTGGAGCAACTGGCATTGTAAATGGCAGTGTTTTTTATCAATGTTTTTGTTTGCAGTGGAGTGATTATTTAAAAATTACACACTATACCATATTATAAGCTATTCTAGCAACTGTACAGTAAAGCTATGGCTATTTTAACGTAAAGGAGTGTGAATGGATGAATAAAAATACAAAAAACAGGATCTAAAAATTTACGATGGAATGTATAGCAGGGGACAGGGACTACCGATCACAACAAATGTACTTGAAGTGATTGGGGCATCATATGCAATAAAGAAATCGGTAGTACGGGGTGTCAGCGACGCTTGTGCAAATGTTGTTCAGCTGGTGAAGTGGTCAGCTCTGTTTGCAGATGCAAAGTGGTGAAAGGTGAAGTATTCAGCTCTGTTTGCAGGCACAAAGGGATGAATGGTGAAGTGGTCACTCTCTTCAGCGGTGAACATGCTCTTTACTGTTGCTCATGGGCATCAAGAGACTCTGCCAGGTCTGAGGCATTCCAGACACCTTATATGATGGCTGGGGTTTGTAAATGAACCTACATTAAACACCACTAAGAGATGAAGCGATTTCTGCAACATCACATGATTTTTGTCCAAAATGTGTTTTTTCAGTTTTACTTTTTGGATTCCTGGGATGCTCTGGCATAAGATTCCCGGTTCCACCATGATTCATTTGGTACAGTAAATAAACACAATAACCACAAATACTCCCAAACTGCAGTTTAACGGAGACCTGGTTTTCTGTGTAACAGACAAACGCCTGACCATGGTCCCAGCAGGGGCACGTGCCACCTAATCTAGAGACACTTCTCTCACAGGAGTTGTGCCAACTCACCTGCAGCCAAAGCTATGGGTCACTGGAAAATGGGATGGAGAGTAAGGGGGGTACAGGGAGAGAGAGAAAGGGGGCACAGGGAGAGAGAAATGGGGGCTTGGAGAGAAATGGCGGACCGAGAGAGAACGGGGGAAGAGAGGCTCGAAGGGTGAAAACGAAAGGGAGAGAGGGCACTAGTGAGGGGGGTACTGGAAGGGGAAGGAGGTGGACAGGTGATATACATTTTAAAAAGCAGGTCTTTGGCAGTAGGTGATGACTGCTGGCAAGGACCAACACCCGGAAAGGAGGTTTGACATCCGAGCCCCCACTATTATAATGTGAAACTATCATGCAACTGCAATATCACAAAAAGGTGCTAGTTTTCCAAAGACACATGACCCGCCTGATGTACACACTACAAGATTCTTATAAGTCCCAAGAACATAAAGACAAATTCATCTGGCACATTGGAAAAAAATTATACTTTTCAAATAGCCCTCCGTATTAAATTTGCTCCATTTCTACGCTCGGTTAACAGATATAACTACTACCCAATCAATGGTATTCAATTGATCCACCTCGGAAGAATGAAGGCTGAGGCAGACTTGCCGGGAGTGTAACCTCTGCCCCTTACAAGTGTACGTCTCACTGAGCCCTTCTGCCGGTATTGTGTTGGACAGCTCGTTACAATTCGATCAGTTGAGCCCCTTATGTGTAGCCTTTAAACAGAAATACAGCAAAGCCCGCTTTTGTATTCGCCAGATACCTAGGAAAACCAGCTATACACGAGGCGCGAGCAGCAACCGGAGTCACAGAGGTAGAGAAACCAGCCTTGGCTCCGCCGGTTATGAATAACTAAATATCCACGTACCTACCAAACATGAATGTGTCCTTCTATAATGGATGTGATATACATGTAAAGTGCTCCAATACCTACGGATTGAGTTTGTGCTAAATAAAAAAAACTAAAAAATAAATGCAAACACCTAATAGATCTGTTCCAGGTCAGGCAGCGGAGTCATAGTTCGCCCGACCCTTGTGAAGACAGAGCAGCCGTCCCTGAAAATCAGCAGGGCAAGGGCGAGGATGTGGTCCGTCGGCTAAACTGCCGACTTTGGTGCTGGAAACCAGAGTTTGAGCCCCGAGGTCGCATCAACATCCTGTGATTCTGAGCAAATCACTTAATCTCCCTGTGCCTGAATGTGTAATGTAAATACGGTGCTCGTGGAAAGCGCTCCAATAAACTTCGGGTCGAGTTTGTGCTATATATATATGCAAAAAAAAACAAGTGCAAAGGCAAGTAACAGTACAGGGACATGTCGCCAGCTAGTCACATGCACTCATAACCACACCTACAGGCGACGCAACAGCACAGTGAACCCCAACACCGGACATTTTGCAACTTGCTTTTATATGGTGTACGCATAATTATACATTTGCCACACTTGCCTCATACCATCATCTCCTGCATATTTTTCCTTTTCTCGCATAATTTAGCCAACCCTGCCAGCTATACTATAATAAAGTAAACAAACTAAACAGTTCACAGAACTTACCCCATTAAAACAAGCGTCTTCAAATAGGTCGTGTCTCCAATGAATGATGCTGATTCGCCTTCTTTGAAAATGTTCAGTGCTGCACGTTTAAATAGAGCATTGGATGCACGAAAGATATCACTAATAGCACTAAGTAAACAAAGTAATTGCTATAAATGTCCTAAAACATGCCGCCCTAATTATCGCTTGCCATGCAGCTTTTATGACTAATGAAGGCGTGGCGGTGGCGCCAGTAATACGCCTGCTCCCGATCACAACACAGAAAGTGAGAATTACCACAACATGAGACCCCACAGTAATCATTAGCACAGCATATCGACAGGCGCCCCAGGCTGCTGGAGCACTCAACTATAATTAATGCGCAGCAAGTCTTCCGGAGACGAGCACTCAACTGGAATTAACGTGCACAAGCTGTTCCACTGTGAAGGGCGTTCACAGACCAGAATCGGCTCGTGCCCAGACCAGAATCGGCGCAGCACGTCTTCCGGAGACGAGCAGTCAACTGGAATTAACGCGCACAAGCTGTTCCACTGTGAAGCGCGTTCACAGACCAGAATCGGCTCGTGCCCAGACCAGAATCGGCTCGTGCCCAGGTCTGACTCCCTTGGGAGTAAACACGGCAACAATAGTCTCGTTGGCGGCAGCGCTTCGCGCTGCAACGCCAGCGAGACCTAAAAAGGAGGCTATCGTGTTTTTCTATGGCATGCTCTAACTTTAAGTATATTATGGGTAGAAAAATGTGAGTGAACAGGACTAGAGACCCATTTCTTGGTTATCCAAGGTATTTACTTTTCTAAAATGCGTTGTGTTCCTGGGTCACAACTGCTGTAGAAATGTAACGAATAGGAAACAGCAACATACATCATTCTAGGAAAAGAATGCCCAGTGTGGCCGGGGTGTAGGGGGTCGGATTCAAGCCATAGCTTCACGATAACTCACTGTGCAAATATGAAATTGTATGGCATGCTGGTACTGTAAAGTGCTGGCATGAACCGGCCTCTCAGGGACCTGCGCCAGGCAACACCACCCAAGGTATGCGGCCCCCGCGCTTTCAAAGAGCCTCCGGCTCCCGGTGGACGCACCATATCTTGAGCCCAGACGAGCCCACGGTGCTTGCCAAGGAGTTCCAACTTCGTGTCGAAATCATGAAGAAAAAAAGATACATGGCAACAGCTGGCCTTTCGGGGGTTTAATGTCGAGTCATTAAAATGTTTCAGATGGTATATGGAGGCACCTGCTAAATTAACTAATTGCCTAAAGTTTTACCATTGGGATATTTTCTCTTGAGTGCATTATATGTGAACAACATATAGTTGAAATGCTTACAGAAACACATTTCTTACGTTTTATTTGTTATTGTCTTGCCAAAAATAAGCTATGCTGGGGCTATTATCCGGTTGGTCTATTTTCTTTATAAAATTCAGTCAAGGACAAAAATCAACTGTAGACAAATTGAAAAGACAAGTTAACCCTTTTCACTTTCATGCATGGATTCAAGAACAGTGAAGCAGTTGTTCAGAAAATGAAATGGTTCCTTATATTTCCTTCTTAATTTAGATATAAACGCCTACGGCTCAAGCATAAACAATAGTAGGGTTCATCGCACCAGTGTGACAATCGGTGGTTAGACAGGTGAGCCGTCATTCATTCTCCATGGCAACCATCTGTTGATAGGCGAGGAGCAGCCGACGTCACTTCATGTAATCATTACGAATAGCTCCAGGCTTTCTGTCTTGGAACGCAGCGTGTGCGCATCCCTGTTGTCATGGGGGATTGCAGGACTTAGATGTGCACATTGGTAGTCCCAAAATGAAAAACCCACAGGGCAAGAAGCACATAACGGGTGATTGATTTTTGAAAAAAGTGGCACTGATGTATTTGACAGGCACGGCACATTTCCATTTCAGAAACCACTGAATATGATTTCATAAGGATTTAGCTCATAGTGACAAGCAGATCATGCTGCTAAAAACTCGCTGAAGCCTGCAATCCATTATGGATATAGAGGATTTATACAGACAGAAAAGCAACCTTTATCAGCCTGCATTGCTTCTTCTGGGGCTGGAATTTACCAAAGGGTTTTCTGAAACAGGCATTGGCAATGCCAATAGGCCATGCTTTTGAATGAAAGTGCTTTTGGTGTACTTGATCGGATTATCCACTCAATTTGTCATCACACATGCAATCTTTCACTCATCTTTGATCTAATGTATGGGCCATCCATCCACTGACCTGTGCTCGCATTCACCCTCTGACAACCACAGTAAAACATACGCAAACTCAACAACATATGCAAGAGAGGTTAAAACAACGCAGGTAGAAAAACACAAAACATGCTGCCATTTATAAAAAGGTGGGCATATGCTTGTAATAATGAATCTAAACATAGCAGGGGTCGTCCATATTTGTTGGAAATAGTCATCTTTTATGTGGTGCACCCCCAGATTTTTTGCTTCAACTGTTTCTGCCGACTGTAAAGTGCCTATACTCCCCTTTCAAAATGATGACATTGGCACACTTCACTTACCTTTTGCCCCCCGGTATATGGTTCAACAGTATACCCAGTGCCTGTACGTTAAAAGTCACAAGTGGCCTGCAGCACACATTGTGCCCTTCCACTACAAGGACAGTGTAAACGTGACTGCAGGCCTAACCTCTGTAGCCTGACTGTGCAGGTTTCAAATTGCAAATCCAACCTGTCAAAATAACCCCTTGTGACAGGCCTAAACCTTTTTCTAAATTCTTTCTGTAAGCTGTTTTTATTGAGAATTTGCAAAAGAACAACAATGCAGTTTCATTACATTTATGTCTTTATAGAAGCTCATGCTACCAAGGTCATAATTCAACAACTCTTTAATTGATCATGGGTAAATTGCAGGCCCCCTTCCTATTGTCTCTTCCATAGTTGCTCAATTGACTAACCATAACAAAATCCCAACTTAGAACATTTGGTATATGACGTTTGTGATGACAATTTCCAACTTACATGCACGCATTGTCTACAGACTGCCTTCCATGGGCATGTTTTACTGCTCATTTCCTGATCTGGTACTATTGCAGCACCTTCCCACCTAGTGCGGTTTGTGGAACTCTGGGCCTTGTATCGGGTGGCTGCTGCACAGTAACCATTAGTCTTCCCTAGCCATCAAGCATTCCCATCTCCTTCCCCTTCCATGAAAGTTGATAATACCTTCAGCCATATATCCGCTATCAGCTTTCAGCAACTTCCTCTCATCTCTTCAGCTCTGAGTAGCATCCTCAGGTATCACCCAACTCTTTACCCTTCTGTTCCATCTGTAATGCGGTGATCTGTCTGTCGACCGTCAGTGCAGTGCTATGTTCCTGGAGGAACAGCAAGTGCTAGATCTAAAAAACTATTTCCCACCTTCTTCCCTGGTCTGCGGGGGTATAACCCTAACAGGCATATCTCCATTTTCAATAAATCTTGCCTAGCAAGTGTGCATTCCATGTGTTGAGCCAGCTTGATCCAGAACTGCACCACTTCGGGACAGCTCCACACCATATGTGTACAATCAGCATCCAAGTGAAAGCAGCGCGGACATCGCATGGTGTCAATTTGCAAAATCGCATTGATCCTATGTGGACTGAGATACGTTATATGAAGGTAATTGTTTTGGGTAAACTTAAATCTGGGGTTCCAAGGTACCTGGCATACCTGCCCTGTGATGTGTTCCCATTCCTTACCCCTTAAATCCTTGCTGAGTAAACCCACTTACATAGTCCTGAAGAGCGTTAAGAGTCATTATAAAAAATGTCTTGTAAATCCAGCTGATCAGCTTGTGCCCTGTGCTCAAGGTAAGGAGAGTCTGAAAGAGTTAATACATTCATAGCGCCACAGTATTCGACCCTGTTAGAAATGGGGTCTGCAGTTGGCAGTGGTTTGCACCCTGTTCAAGTTGGGACCTTCACGCTAGTCAGGGTAAGAGAGTCACAGCTAAGAAAGCCTCTGCTCACCCCCTTGGTAGCTTGGCACAAAGCAGTCTGGTTTATTTCAGAGGCAATGTGTAAAGTATTTGTATACACACACAGTAACACAGTGAAAACACTACAAAAGGACAAAACACCAGTTGTGAAAAATATCCAAAATTTGTCTGAATAAAACAAGGCCAAAACATCAAACATCCCACAAACACATGTTAAAATATCACTTTTAAAAGATTAAGCAAGTTTAGTCCACAGAAATCAATGGAAACATTTCTTTTAGCGCACAGTACCTTAGATGCATAACACATTAAAGACGGTGCAGGCACAGGGGAGGTAAGGCCCTGGAAAAGCAAAGAGATCTGTCAGTTCCTTACTGGCAAGGGAGGTGATGCATTGGTTCCTTCAGAGGCGTAGCTAGAGCTTGTGGCGCCCGGGCTATCCCTCAGATTGCCGCCCCTGGGGGGGCGGGGGGGGGGTTGCTGGGGAAAAAGGACGGCAAGCACTTAAAAGAGGACCGAGAGACACGTAGTATCGCCGCTAATAGTTACCTCGATCATGCAAGTTACATGCACATACATGACACGGTCCAAGGGCTACACAGTTGAATACACCGGTGACTGGCATGATCTATCTGGGGACTCAGAAAAACCGCATGTGACATCCATCAGAGAGCTGCGTGAACAACTACCTGGTAATCCCCTCAGCACGATGCAAACATGCACATACATGACACTGTTCAGGGATCCATCATCTACAGCTGACATTAAATGACCATTCATCATGGTCCACCCATTAAAGCAGTGCACTTTGTGATCTGCATGGTACATGTTCTTTGCAGCAGGCACATTAACCCTCTGTGTTACCTTTCCAGGAGTCAACCCTTCCACTTGACAAAACTGGGATCTCTCACTAGGAAGAACATTAATTACCGAAGTTATCATGACATTTTTATTGTTTCTGAAAATTGCTGGAGGCCAGGAAGGAGGCAGCAAGTTTTTTTTAAACCATAATATACTTGCAAACACTACGCACCCACCCGGAATAGGTACCCAGTGCGGTCACACCGTTCGCATCGCCGTAACCTGCTCAAGGTTCATGTGACCTCAGTGACAGAGTCACAGTGACTGGATCACTGTTGCTCTAGGGTGTGCTGCTTCGTAGGTCTGCCTCCAAGACTGGAGATGAACTTCAGTATGGATTGTGGTGGACAGGCCTTCAAGGTTAACTCACAATTGACACCACTCGGCTACACCTGCTTGTGCTAAGACATCAAGCCTTCTAAGGTCTAGTGGGGCCTTCAAAGGTCTAGCATGGGAATATGCTCCCTCAGTAGAGTGGTCTGGTGGACTGGTCTTGAAGGCTGAACCCAGTTCCCCAGTTCCAAATTCGACAGCTCTGGCCATAGTGCCACATCCTCTCCCCCACTGAACACCATACTGCCCAACTGAGAGAAACTCGCACTGCTTTCAGCTACAACCTAATTGGGCCCGCTATAAACACTTGGATGTGGCTCAATTCAAATTATGCACTTGATATGATTAATATGCTGCCTAAAAAAAAAGTAAAAGCAAACACTCATAGGGAATGCAAGATTAAGTAAAGCATGTGAAATGTAAGCAGAAACAACATGGTTAACTTAACGATCTCTCACTCACTATTCAGAAATCAGCGAGTGGTTTTACCTGAAAAGTTAAGGACATGACTACAGGGCCCTGAAGGGAACCCTTTCAAAGTCCATTGCTTAAATCCTTACAAAACGTAAGCAGTATGGTTTAAAAAGACCACATCCATAAACACAGAGCTATGGTACACATTTTGTTTTCCAATCCACCCATCAACCAGAGATTGCAGTCCCTACAGGAATGGTCCACTTTCTCACCTGGGGACAACAATTCTGTTCAAAGAAAGACTAGAAAACAAAAGTACCGCTTCACTGGCAAACTCTGTAAAGTGACTCTGATGTATTTGGATGTGAATAAAACCAATCCGGCCACTTTGCAACTGTCTTGCTTTATTTAGGTATGTATTTATTTTTCATATTTAAAATCTTCTATTTCTCTCCATCCCGTTGCACTTTGGAATAGAAAAATGTCAGAAAAAGGGCATTTCCCGCAAGAGTGTTTTTCTTTTTTGGATCCATTTCACAGGGAAGCAACTAAATGAAAGAAGGAAAGAGAGGTTGTGAACCGTTTCTTCAAGTCACGGTTTTCAGTAAGTAAGGAGCAAGACAGAAAGAGAGGGAATAATAGGAAGAGAGGGGGGGACAGCTGCCAGCACAAAAAAAAAGAGGACATTGCCCGAGTCCTATTCCTTCTCTGCCCGTCCCCGAACGTCCACGAAAGCAAGCCGAGCCTTATCTGAATGCCTTTGTCCGCCCCCAAAATAGTGCCGCCTGGGGCGGTCCGCCCCCACTGCCCCCCCCTAGCTATGCCACTGGGTTCCTTACTGCTAAGCAGGGAAGGTGATGTGTCAGTTTCTTACTGGCAGGGGAGGCAATGTGTCAGTTTCTGGACATGCGGCCTCGGTTCCGTACTGAGGCCCAGTGTTGATGAAGATTCAGTGTCCAGGGATTAAGATGTGCTGTGTCGAGGCAACAGCAGCAAAACAGCTGCTTCATCGATTTCACAGCAGTGAAACAGGCGCTGCGTCGGTTTTATAGCCACAATGCGGTGATCCTGGTACCGATGCATCAAGAGAACAGGCGCTGGGAGCCGATGCATGGATTTCATCTTTAAAATCACCAGATTCTACATCCAAGGGTACAGGGACTGGATTGGGCACCACTTTGCAAGAAAGGACTCTCAGCAGAAGAGCCCAGGGTCTGGTAGGTGAAGTCTTTGATGGCCTTGAGACTTCTTAACAGGAAGCAAACGGACACAAACCCTTGGGGAATCTTGGAAATGGGATGCTGAAATTAAAGTTCAGTCCTCTCATTCCCAGGACAGGAGCTGCAAGCAGCAGACCAGCACAATAAAGGAACAGGTGGAGGAGCATTCACTTCTTCCTGGCAGAATGTCCTCAGTCCAGAAGTGTTCTGATTTTGGGGTGCGAGAGCTCCAGTACTTATTAACCCTTTATGCTTTTGAAGTAGGCAAACTTCAAAGGAAGTCTTTGTAGTGCATAAGACACTGCCTTTCCTTGACGTGGCACAAGACACACTACTGGGGGGTGGAAACTGCTTTGTGTGGGGACAGGTGTCAGCGACAACTCCCATCACTCTAGCTCAGGAATGCCCATCAGCCTGGTGAATGGCCCATCAGGGTATGCAAGGCGTACCTCAGCTCCATTTGTGTGACTCTCCATAGAGAATGCACAAGAGCCCAACTGTCAGCCAACCCAGATGTGGATTCTACATACAGATAGAGGCACAGAATGGTTTAGCAAGAAAGTGCCCACTTTCTAAAAGTAGACTTTTCAAAGACGCAATTTAAAAATCAACCTCTCCAAATCTCTATCTGCTCCCAATGGGAAATTCCACTTGAAAGATATTTTAAGGCAATCCCCATGTTACTCTAGGAGAGAGCTAGGCCTTGCAATTGTTAAGAATGAAATTAGCAGTGTTCCACTAACAGGACATGTAAAAGACTACAGTACATGTCCTACCTTTTAAATACACAACACCCTGCCCATGGGGCTGCCTTGGACCTACCTTGGGGCTGACTTACATCTGGTAAAAGGGAAGGTTTGGGCTTGGCAAGTGGGTGCACTTGCCAGGTCGAAAGGGCAGTTTCAAACTGCACTCACATACACTGCAGTGACAACCTGACACATGTTTGCAGGTCTACTCATGTGAGTGGCACAATCAGTGCTGCAGGCCCAGTAGTAACAATTGATTTACAGGCTCTGGGCACACCTGGTTCACTTTACAAGAGACTTATTAGTAAATCATATATGCCAATCATGGACAAACCAATTTCCTTCCTCATAACTGTCCCCCACTGTCTCCAACCCCACCTTTCCCCATTCCTGCAAACTCACTTCAGTGAAGTAGACCCTCTACTCCACGAAGGTCAGCATCATGTATATAGCCAATGTTCTTTCGGTTTGGTGGCCGCCATCCTCCAGTTGTGGAGCACCACAACGAGGAGAGCAGATCTCCTCGCAGAGGTGCCCTCAGCCCCATCATCAGTGCTGTAATAGCCCCTTTTTTATGGCTTTCCACCAGCCAATGTGCCAGCAACTACAGTTACACCAATACGAAATATATCTCAAAGCTTGGGACACCAAGACCCCCTTCAGACATCAGGTATCTCAATACATCCAGGAGGTCCAGTGCCTAACGTCGTCTCAGATCAGCTCCCCCAACAAAGCTTTCAGCTCCCTAAACAAAGCCTGCGGAACCCAAATTAATAGCTTTGTGAGATAATAACAAACTTTCAGCAGCATCAGCATCTTTAACAGTGCAAATCTCACCATTATGGAGAGATTCAATGGGCACCAGAAGTGTACCTTGCACTTTAGGGCTCTAAGTGTGCCGCCTAGATCCCCCCCCCTGTCTCAGTGTAGTATGCATTAATTCCCACATATTGCAGAACTCTGGGTTCCCATCTGCAGCTAGTGTATATCACCACTTGTGGTGTTGCCTGCATGCATGCCAGTGCAAAAACAACAGTTGATGGACAGAATGCAGAACAATGTCATACATTCACCCCAGTACAGAGATCTGGGCCTAAATTCATAGTTTTTTTGCTCACATGCTATTCCAGTTTGAACCCAGCCATATGCAAATCAGTCTTGACCCTGTGCCTCATGGGAACAGTCCAGCTCGAACTGCGAAGCCAGGTCCTCAACCAGTGGCCATCAGGAGGGTAAAGGTTTCTTGCCCGACTGGGTGTGGAGTCCCACTCAGCCGTGGCTGCTGCAGGTATGAGCGGTGGGGGCATGTGTGGGTGGATTTTGAGAGACGACCAAGAGGGAAAACTTTATAAATAATTAATTTTCCTTTGTGGCCGTCTCTCGAAATCTCCCCTCACCTGGCTCCACCGCTCTTACCTGCAGCGGCCGTGGCTGGTCCCACTACTCACCCTAAGTCCAGTGCAATACCCTATGGTATCCCGGTCTCAGAATCCCTGGGGACAAGAGAGTACAACAACACCACCTGTTCCCTGTCTCTCAGCAGAACCCCTTTACCCACTCTATCCATCCTGGCCTCGCAAGCCCACAACTCAATCTCCAGTGCAAAGAGCATTAGGGACAGGGGGCAGCATTGCAGCATACCGCAGTGCACCCCAAACACTTCTGATTTACACTGTCCCGCAAGAACCCTGGCTGTTGCCACCGCTTATAACAGAGTCACCCATTTGTCCCACCACTGCCATAGATTCATATGCTCTATAACAGTTGTGAGATATTACCATAGTATAGTATAAAACACCTTCCTTATATCAGCCAAGTGAACCAAGGCCATGCTATGGAGATAAGTGGGGTTTTCAGCCATCACCCTAAACAATCGTTGTATGTTCAGTGAGGTATTACATCTGGGAATAAAACCACTCTGGTCCTTATGGATCAATGTTGATGAATTCGGTTTTAAGCGGCTTGCCAGTATTTTACTAATTTTCTTATAATCCAGATTGTGCATGGACAGGGGTCTGTATGCTGTCACACAAATAGCATAGCCTTGGGGATTCAGGAACAAAATTATTAGGACTTCCCCGGTAATGTCTGGCAGCACCCCTACCTCCAAGGCCGCCCAGCACATCTCAGCCAAACACTACGTCAGGCTGTTCTGTTATGCCCAATACAGTTCCACCACCAGCCTATCTGTCCCCAGGGTCTTGCCCCTTGCTAACTCTGAGACAACTCCCTTGATTTCAGCCTGCTTGATGGGCTACCCCAGTCTCTCAAGGCTGATCATCCAACCTGGGCAGTGGTGCCTTTCCCAGAAACAGTTCTATCTCTTCCTCTGGAACTGGTGGTTGTTTGTTGTGTAGTTCTCAACAATGTTGTGCAAATACATCATGTATGTACATTTGTGACAGCACCATTTCACCCCTGGCATTCCTGACATAAGTAATCTCCAGCTAGGAAACATCTACAAATTACATTTTAGGACTTTTTAAAAATACTTATTACAAGCCTAATTCACAGGGGAAACCAGATTTGTAATAAGCATTAGTAAAAGGTTACTCTTAGAAAGTAACATTTTCCCTGCCTCAAGCCTACAGATGTCAATTTGCATGAGCTTCAACTGTCACCTGGCAGCTGAATAGCCTCCTTGACAAGATGCAAAGGTAATCACAGAGCTGGGACAAAGGTCTAGGATATGGGGAGGCATTCTGTTCCTTTTGGGGGATTATCATGTGGGCTGCGCATATGAATTTGATTACCTTTAAAGAGACCTATTCTGTCACAGGCAATTATTAGTTGACACCTTGGCAGGACCCTTGTTTGTGCTTCCAGTCAGCCATTCACCAATTTCAGTCAGAGAGGAGCTGCCCAGAACTGGTTTAGAGAGACCACAGGAGAGGGGTTGCTCATTTCCCTGGTCACACCTGTGGCATGGGTACAGGAGCTAAGAGAAGAGAAGAACTGTTCTGCCATCTTGGTTGTAGGTAGAGTGGGCGAGGGTCCCTTGAAGTCAAATACATCATCATTGGAATTCTGCTGAAGCAGCTGATTTTGGCACTAAAAGCTCTGAGCAGGACAAAGAGGCATTTCATAGCTGCCTATGTTGCTTTGCTGCTGGAAGAGATTTTGCACCTCGCCTGGGTCTGAGCGTCAAGTACTTTGAAACATAGTAATTTTTTTGGTACTCAAAATCCTACAGCAGGGAAGGATTTAAGTTGTAGCCAGGAAGTACATCACAAGCCAGAAACCTAGGTCACCATCATTGGACTAATTTTCAGCATGATAAAATGCTATGAGTGGCATAAACCCTCTTATCTTGCAAGTACAGGGTGCAACCTCCTTGGGCAAGCCTCGCCTTTTCCTAGTCCTCCAAAGTGAAAAGAATGACTAAGTTACACATTTCTCTAACTCTTCTATTAAAGTTCCTCTTGGTCACTTCTGCAGCTTTCAAGTTCTGGGCAGGCTTCTAGATATCAGGTCTCTCATCAACTAGGGCTCTTGCAGGATTCATTTGGGCCCCCGTGGAGTCAAGTTCTTCAGCTTTTGCATCCCTGGAGCAGTGAAAAAGGAGGTCATTGAGCATCAGCCATCTTCTTCAAGTCTTCAGGTAATCTTCCGAAATGCATAAATATTGTGGGAGGTGCAGCTGACATGTCAGTCTTATCCTGTGCACTCACTAGTAATTGGATAATTTTTCTCATCCTATCCTATCTATGTTCTCACTTTATGCCCACCTCTCTTTATAAGTGCTTCCTCTTTAATTTAATGTACAAATTCACAGAAAGCCTAAAACCTAAATGGCCTACACTGTTTTTCGACCAAAAGGGTCACTGGCTCCTCCGAAACAACAATCGTATTTAGATGAGGCGTCTTACCTCTGTCAGGGCCTAGAACCTTTTATCCCCTTGCAGAGACTGGAAAAGGAGAGTATGGGAGGACCCTCTGAATTAATGAGAGCAGATCCTTCACGTGTTTAGTATTTCCAATTAACTAAAAGTACTTTGAAGACTGGCCTTGGTTATGCCAACCTTTATTCTACCCCTCCAAGATGGCTAAATCCTGTAAAGAGGGCAGTTATTAAAAACGCCCCTGCCTTCAGGCTTTTGTCCTCTTCAAAGCAAGGTTTTTAACTCCAGCAAGTGCATTAGCCATTGAAGGTGAAATGAGTGGCAGAACTGGTTATCAGCCAGTTTTGGCTGAGGCAGCACACATTATATTTTTATAAAATTACATTTCCCCTAAAGGTATCAACAATTTAAATTCACCATTTTACAACTGAGAGGAAAATAACTTTAACTTATTTTGTTAGCATTAGAAATTAAGGGTTTAAATTTTACTCAAGCATGTTCAGGGACAGTCTAGCTAAACCCACACAGTGAAAACAGATTTTAGACATTTAGTCACTGCAAAAGTACATTCCAAACATGGAGTGTGACACTTTTCTAAATATATTAGGTGCCTAGTACTTACGGCTTACAAGGAACAGCACATGTATAACAATTATTTTCCGTGCATGCCAAAGGTATGTTTTATTTCCATGCATCACTGAGCTTTTAAACTGCACCCCAGTCAGAACAGAATGATGCTGCTGATAGGCATATAATTTGTCAAATATGTGTGTAGTGTAAGTACACATTGCAGCCCAGATATGACATTTAACTTCATGACAGTGTATTTTTTGAGCCACTTACTAGGGCCTTACAGGAAAGTTAAGTAGACCAATTACTGAAACCAATTTTAACCATATACACTGTGGGAGTGAACAGAAAAGTTATTGCACAAAATCATATTACAAGTATAAATAGAATCCAGAAAAAAATACAAAATCCAGGGTAACAGCACAGAAAAGCAACTATTTGGCGATACCGACAATATGCCATGGCTTGACAGTCACAAATAGAAGGACTCACTCATTTTCCATCCAAACCAACTTTTGGGTCATGGAAATACAGTAGGCACTTTGATTACATCATGTTGAAGTAGTTCGAGTAGTATCGCCTGGATGTCACTGTGTTTAACCATCTGGAGGAAAGTTACCATGACCCACTCATAATATCAAACAGAACTACTGCAAACAGGGTATTAGTTTAAGGTGTAAGTGTATTTAGCTAATAACAAAAGATGGTTAACATGAGATGATACTGTAGTCAAGAACATCTTAATTATGTTCTGCGAAATAATTATATAATTATTTGTCTCTATTTAATGACAACTTGGTTCCAAATAGATATATCCTTCAGCACTCGAAAGTGGTTGAGAAAATGGAACCACTGTTAACAATATCTACTTGATTCAAACTGATATTCGAAGGTATTTACTCTTGGATGAAGAAGGTAGCTGTATTAAGAACTCTTATATGATATTAAGTATAAAAAGAGGGTGACATCTCATTATTCTAAGGGACATAAAAAGCTACTAAAGGATAAAAGAGGGGACTGGGTACAGCAGTAGACGAGTTCAGTGGATGATGATAAAGCAATGCCCCACACAATTTATGACAATTATTTGTCTCTACTCTTGTATCACAGCGAACACAGTAACTCAGGAGTCCTATTCTGTTCCTGATAATTTACATCACAACATATCCCATTTACATTGGAAGGGATGACCCTGGCCATCGAGACTAAAAGAGGTGGCCTAGCATCCGTAGTCAATGAAGTCCCTGCAGATTTATTTCAGACTGAACCTCTTACCTGGGGATTTGATTTTTTAATCTATGGCCGTGGCCATTAGAAAAGGTGGTTAGGTCACTCCAACTTGATCTGGTACTGGAATAATTCACGTTCCTTAGAATGGTGGCTGGAATGGTGCAACCAAGTATAGACCCATAAGTTTGATAGACAACAGCCAAAATATATTTTGTTAATGCAGTTGAATTGTTTGAGAAATTATAATACTCGTTCATTGTTAGAGAAATATTTGAAACAAGTGAAGAATTCCTATGCACTGTATGTGAAGACCTGATGTCTGCTTTTAATAATATCCCACGAGAACACATATAGAAGGCCTGTTTTTTTTAACACTTAGGGCCCGATTCCGATTGCGGACGGAAGGGCTCCGAACGATGGTCGGAGCACTTCCGCCCGCATCGGAAAGTGCTGGCTCGATTCCTTTCCGACCGAGCTATTCCGATGGGCTCGGTCGGAAAGGAATCCAACTCGGATTTCCGGAAGGCTTACGACGGGCTCGGAGAGCCTGTCTGCCGTCTGGAAATCCTTCAGTACTACCCCGGACGCTTCTTTACGACCAAGGGGGTACAATGGCAGTTTTCCACTGCCTTTTTGTGGTGGTGTTTCCAGCACAAAAAGGCAGTCAGAAACTGTCTTTGGGGGCCCCGATAGGGCCCCCATGGGTGAGATGCCGCCAAATGGTGGGCCTGGGGGTACCTATGGTGCCCCTCTGTTGATCCCTGCACCCGGTGGCCGCAGGGTGCAGGGATGAACTGCACCCCTCCATTTCACAATGCGGGCATATATTCTGCTCGGAATGCATGCTCCCATTGTGAAAGATACGAGTGTGACCGAACAGGGTTCGGTCGCATCGTACTTGCAGGGCCGTAACCGACGACAGTAGGTCATTCGGTCACGGTTCCTGACCAATGTCAGACGGACTCAGGTCCATCCCACATCGGAATCAGCCCCTTAATGTTATAATTGGACTACCTGAGAGACATTTTGCAAAAGCTAGATAAGTTTTAATGGGGAAATTGACCAAGGCCCTCCTGTAAACCAATGAAGTATAAGATTTTTGCCACCAACTCAGATTACTTTAGCCATTGCCAAAAAGAAAGGAGAATACAGCCAAAAGGCAAACCAGGACAACGAACAACCAAGTAAAAATGCAGATAGATTTATAGATCTTTTAATTATTTTTTTATTTTATCATTTTTGTTTATGTATATACCAGGAGGGAGCCCTGTTGGTTGTACAAGAGATCCTGGCATCCAAGCTCGAGATCACCAATGCTCCTTTCATTATACAATGCCTCAAAATAGTTCTCTATGAAAACTATTTTGAATTTAACCATTTCTTCTTTCAACAGATTCAGGGAGTCAGCATGGGGGCGTCTTGCACTCCTAGCATTGCTTGTCTTTATATGGGACATTTTGAACATAGGAATATCTACAATGAAGTGGCCCCATTTTACGAAAATGTTCGCACATGGGTCCGATTCATTGATGATATCTTTTTCATCTGGGAGGGCGACCAAACCTCATTGGATGTCTTTTTATTGTGGATCAATGCGGCTGATATTAATCTTAAGTTCACGGCCCATTCTAGCAACCTCCAATTGGAGTTCCTTGATGTTTGGATTGAACACAATGAAAACAAACTCTACGTATCCCTATTCACTAAACCTACTACAAGGAACACGCTTTTGCAGTATGGCAGTTATCACCCTCGCTGCCAAAGGGATAGCATTCCTTTCAGTCAGTTTCTTCGAATTCGAAGAAACTGCTCCAACATCAAGGACTTCCTTGACCAAGCTGATGTACTTAGGAGGAAACTTATCCATCGAGGCTATCCCCAGAAACTTATAAAAGGACTCCCTCAAAAAGGCTAGATACTTCAACCGAGACTCCATGTTTCTTCCTAAGGAAAAGCAACTTACTGATAAACTGGTCTGTGTGACCAAACACTCCAACATTGATCACAAATTGAGACAGACGATAAATTCTTGCTGGTATCTCCTCAACACGGGCAACGAGGATTACACACTCCCGAAACCTATCTTTGCATTTAAAAGGAACAAGAACCTTAAGAACCATCTGGTCAAAGGTAAACTTCAGGGATCTCCTTCCCCTCACCAGAAAGCTATCATTGGCCCTGGACCTATTTTGGGCAACCACCGGTGTGGCAATTGTCAGGCCTGCCCCAATGCTATTACAGGAGATACCATTGATACCCCGGAACGCCAGATCAAACTATCTAAAATGACGAACTGCCGTACCTCCAACATTGTGTATTTGATCCTGTGTCCATGTCGCATGATTTATGTTGGAGAGACTGGACGGGAATGCAGGACCAGAATTGGGGAACACAAGTCTAATATTCGAACTAAGAAACTGTCTGCCCCGTTGGTCCAGCATTGGCTTGAAAAGAACCACACTGAACAGGATCTCAAGTGGTCGATCCTAGAAAGAATTGTGACCCACCTCGCAAAAGACCCCGCACAGACCCGCAAAAAAAGAGAGGTATTTTGGATCTACCTCCTTAACACAGTGAATAAAGGCCTAAATGAACATTGCCCCTGGGAGAATGCTATAACATAACCCCACTGGCTAATGTCCATGTTTGCCTTTTCCCTGTTACATCTCGGATTCTTTTAATTGTTTTGAACCGCTGTGTTTCATGAGTCCCCATTAGGTTTTCTGATCCTTCCGTTCTGTAATTGAGGTTATTTGGCCCTCTTCCAGTTCTGGATTCAAAGCTTATCTTACCCCTATAAGATGGACGCTATGTCTTTTATTCAGTTTTCCCTCTATTTTTATTCTTCGCCCCCCCCCCTTTATTACCCCTGTTATTCTTTACCTCCCCTCCTTGCGGTTGAGATTAGCTAGAAATCGTCTGCCTGAATAGGATGTATCTTACTCGCTCAACATGGCCGCCGTGCTTGCTTTTCCTTACCTTCCCCGCTGTCCTATTTTTACTTTTACCACATTTCCTCGCGTTTATCATTCCCGGCTGTCTATTGACTAGCTGACTTCCTGCATGGACTTATGAGGAGACGGTGTCTCCCCTGACACTCCCATACACGGAAGCCTTTCATCCGCTGTGTACCAGAGAGATCTTTACTCCGTGTTTATTTGTTGTTTCTGTCGGCGAATATAGGTAAGCGGCCCTCTACCTTTCTGGACTTCCTCATCCTTACCTTTAGCCCTTTATACGCTGATAGCGCGTTTGATGTCGATTTCCTTTGTCACCGTAGGCTTCGACGCATTTATCACTCGCCTCTAAATTCTTCCATCTTGCTCAACCTACGGGGAGGATGCTGTGTCTGGACTTTCCCCCTGACGAAAGAAAAACCTCCACTTGCCTTAATCCACCGGTGACGAGTCACTCTTCGCCCCCGTTCGAATAAGGATTGATCCTCAGACGATCTACGGGTAGGTAGCTGATAGTGCCCGTCGCCCTTTTGCGGTTATCGGAATTTCATTTTAGACGAATATCGGGCTGAACTTGTGAATGTTGCTTTTGTAATTTTTCAGATACATAACCTCCCCAGGCCTTCATCTTTTCCCAGAAGCCTGCTCTTCATGTGAGAACCACCTTATTTGCCGATTGGCGGAAAATCCTTTGACCGCTAGGTACTGGTTGGCCCATTTTCCCTGAGAGCATTCAGTAATCTTCACATACTGATTATGCTATCCCTTCCTCCTTGATGGGCTATAAGGTCGCACTACTAACGGTTAATCTCTGTGGTTATTGTCCAGGCCTTGATCAGTCTCTTATCTGGGTCTATCTAGTTTCTTGCACTCCGTGCCTTCGTAATTGCCTTGATTTAGGGAGAAGCTTTCCTAATCCCTACTCATTGTTTGTACGTTGACCCATATATATGTGCACATTGTTTTTAAAAAAAAACACATATATATGTGCTCTGTCCTTTCTTTGTCTTTGCACCTGTTAGACCTGGCATCATTGGCATGAGTCTCTCCTCCATTTTTTTTCTGTTTGCTTCCTTTGTTTACGATGTTTTTGCTGGATTATTGCTTTGGGCACTGTGCCACTGCTGATCAGTGCCACAGTGCAAGTGCTCCCTATGTTAAATTGTTACATTGATTGGTGTTACCATGATTGGCTTGGTTGACTTACTGTTCAGACCCTAGTCTAGTGCACTGCGTGTGCCAAGGGCGTGTAAGTTAACTGCTGCTGGTGGGCTTGCAGCACTGGTTGTGCCACCCACAGAAGCAGCGTGTAAAATGTGTCTCAGGCCTGCCATCGCAGAGCCTGTGTGCAGTCCCTGACTGCCATGTCGACTTGGCAAGGAAACCTACTTGTCAGTCTCTAAAACCTTCACTTTTCCACATTCAGACACCTCTATGGTAGGCCCTAGGGCTGGGTGCACTGTGGGTAAAAGGTAGGTCATGCCCTGATGTGTGTGGCATGACCTAATAGTGAATTACAGCCATTTTTGTTTTTCACTATTGAAGGGCTACCTGCCTCCAATAGGCCAGACTGGGCAGACTGATTATTAACTCCATTATAATCTAACTGACTCAGGGAGCATGGTAGCAGATCGAGTTTAGTATCCATGAACTCAGAATTTAATAACACACCCTTTAGGATGGATGGTTTTTAAATTCTGTGTTTGAAAATAGCCCTTTTTGAAAGTGGCTATTTTCTTGTCCAACTATCCACTGGTCTCTGCTGGTTTGGTGTGTGTGTCAGGGGCTGGGTGACTCCAGAGGTCTGAATGAGTCAGTGTGGGGTAAATGAGGCATTTACACTTAGAGTGAGGGAAGAGTAGCCTGCCCTGCCTGACACAATGCTGGCTCCACCTCCTGCTGGGCGACTGATAGCCCTGCTCCTGCCAGTGACAATACTGGCTCCGCCTCCTGCTGGGTGGCTGAGGACCCTGCCCTGCTCAGTGAATAGGCCAGGTGCCTCTGCCTGGCAACACCCACAACAAACCTGAGATAGACGGGAATTTCCCTGCTTGGGCAAAGGGAACAAAGGAGAAATGGGGTATAAGAGAAGGACCCCTGAACCAAGAACTCAGATCACTTCTGACAAGGAAACCTCTACCAAGGACAAGAAGCCTGCTGATCTAAGGACTTGCCTCCCCCTTCTGCCAGTGTGCTGTTTGCTGGGGGGAACCTGAAGCTGCTTCTTTATTTTTGCCAAGGAACAAGGAGAGAGGAACTTGGTGTGTACTCTCAAAAGCTTGCTAGAAAATCTCCAAGGGCTGGAAGAGTGCCAGCCTCCTGTTGAAGTCACAGGGCCAAAGGACTTCACCCTCTACTGAACTGCTGGTTGCTGGAAAGTGTTGTTTCCAGTACACACGGGAGAATCTGCAGTCTCGACGCCGCCGACGCCGCCGAATCCAGCTCGACATCGTGAGTAACGGCTCCAGTGTTCCGAACCTTCGACGCCGGCCGCCGGGCCCGATCGACGCCAGCAGCAACGCCAGGAGTAGTGAGTATCGGCTCCAGCTCCGAGTGACCCCGTCTTGACGCCGGTATCGACGCCAGTGAGTAGTGAGTATCGGCTCCAGCTCCAAGCGACCCCGTCTCGACGCCGCTGCTGATCGCATCGACTCGACGCCCTCCTCGACGCCGTGAGCGCTGCTCCGGCCCGACATCCCTCGACGCCACTGCAGATTGACCCGACTCCGAGGTACGATCAACGCCGATCTCGACGCCGTGAGCGGTGCTCCGGCCCTCGACGCCGCTGCGGATCGACCCGACTCTGAGGCACGATCGACGCCGACCTCGACGCCGACATCTCGACGCCGTGGATCATCGTTTTCTTCATTTCCAAAGGTACTGTGTTTGGGGGTTCTGTTGCGACTCCAGGCTCGACGTAGCGCTCCTCGCGGTCGACGCCGAACCTTGGGAATATCGTAAACTCGACGTCGTGTGACTCCTGTGGGGGTCACATTGTTGCCAAGAACTGTGTTTTCAGAAGAATACTTACTTTTGTTGCTAAAGACTTATTTCCTAAGAAGAAACTTTACTTGAACTATTATTTTTCCTTCCAAAGAGTATTTATTAAGACTGTGGTATATTTTTGTCGTTATTTGGTCTTGTGCTAAGCCTTATATAAAAATACTATTTTTATAATAACTCCTGTGTTGTGTCCATTTGTAGTGTATTCACTTTATTACTGTATGTGGTCATAAATGCTTAACACACTGCCTCTGAGATACGCCTGTCTGCTCTGCCAAGCTACCAAGGGGGTAGCAGGGGTTATCTGAGTGTGTAATCCCCTTGCCCTGACTAGAGTTGGTGGGTCCCTATTTGTCAGAAGTGTATACCTCTGCCAACTAGAGACCGCCGGTTCTAACATTGGTGGTCAGCGGTGAGGATTGAACCTTGCATTTATGACTCATGTGCAGTGATTAGTGTGCGCTACATAGTGAAAGCAGACCATAGCGCAGCCACAATCTGGTTTTGGTAGGATATTCTATTTTTGTTCTCCGCTTTCCTGGAGCTTATTTTTTAAACACTGCCAGTTTTGACCATGGAGGATGCCGGAGCTGCTGCACGTGCTGAGAGTGTTGTGGGGGAATGTGATAAAAAATTGATCAATAAGTACAAGAAAAAGGAGCTAGAGCAATTTTGCAAGCAGTTTAAAGTTCCTACCACAGGTCTCAGAGTGAGAGACGACTTCCTCAAAGCACTGAAAGCCGGGCTAGAGGCCAGAAATCCCTCTGATCCGGTGGTGGTACCGGAGGAGGAAGAAGAGGAGGAAGAGGAAGTGGAAGAGCCCACAGGTGGGCCAGTGTCATCTCCCGGCAGTAGTGTTCCCTCTAAGGGCCTTTCTCCTGAAGAGTTGGAAGACAGGGAGAGGGAGAGGGGACACCAGTTAGAAATGGCAAAACTTAAATTAGGAGGGCAGTTGGAATTAGAGAATGCAAGAAGCAAGAGAGAAGCTGAAATGGAGAGCTAAAGATTAGATTTTGAGAGAGAGAAATTAGCGTTTGAACGTGAGAAGATGGTGAGGGAGATGGAGCTTAAAACTAAGAGTTTAGAGTTGAATCCCTCTGGTGGCAGCACTCCATCTGTGCCTGCAGAAAGTAGGTTTTATTTTCCCAAAGATGTGATCAAGGATTACAGTAAAAATGAGGATATTAGTCAATGGTTTAAAGCATATGAGTTAGCATTGTTGGCCCACCGGGTCCCTGAGAAAGATTGGGGAACGGGGTTGTGGAGCCGCTTTACAAATGAAGGGAGAGATACCTTGTTGAGCATGCCTGCTGAGGATAGGATGTCTTATACTCATATGAAAGATGCTTTAATGTTGAGATATGGCTTAACCCCAGAAAAGTACCGACAAACCTTTAGAGAATGTAAGAAGTTGCCTGGTACTACGTGGGTTGAATATGTGTCTTTTTTTTGCAGAGCCATGGATGGTTGGATAAAGGGTAGCAAGGTTGATAGTTATGATGCTCTTTATGATTTGTTTGCTTGGGAGCACTTGTCTAATAACTGTTTTCCAGAGCTACGCCAGCACCTTGTTGATAGCAAGATATCTAACCCTAGAAAACTTGCTGAGGAGGTGGACCGCTGGGTCAGTACCAGGGTCCACAAGGGTCCAGTGGGAGACTCAGCCAAAGGTGGGCAGGGTCCCCAGCAGAAGAGTGGGGGGGAAAGGGGTAAACAGAGGGAGTTTCAGAAAGGGCCCCAAAGTAATCCCCAAGGGAACCAAGGGAAGGGTTACCAGCCTCCCCCTGTAAAGAAGCCAGAGGCCCCGACAGGTAAACCTGTTCCAAGGGGCCCCATGACCTGCTAAGTTTGTAAGCAGGTGGGACACCGTTATTATGATCCCCAGTGTCCCATGAAGGATTCCAATGCACCACCACGTGCACCCCCTCATCAGGTAGCGGGTGTAGCCCAGGGAGGGAATGAGATGGGTGCCCCCGGTGGGTGGGGTCCCGCAGAAATGTCGCTGGTCTCTTTAGGACACGTGGAAATGGTCCCGCCAACCCCTCTGCCTAATAACACTAAAAAATATAGGCAGTGGGTGACCATTAATGGCCATAGGGTGGAAGCTCTCAGAGACACCGGAGCAAGTGTGACAGCTGTCAAGTGTCACTTGGTGTCCAGAGAGCAGGTGGTCCCTCATGCATTCTACCCCGTTGTAGCTGCTGACAACTCACAGAGTCAGTGTGAGGTAGCTCAAGTTCCTTTTGAGTGGGGGGGGGGGGTCTCTTGGACTCTTCAGGTTGCTGTGAGGCCCGCCATGCCTGTTGATTGTCTCCTGGGCAATGATTTGGAGGACTCCCCTTGGGCTAAGGTGTAGAGAATATCGCATCTGGAAATGTTGGGTCTGCCTGAGTGGGTGTGTGCGACCACCCGGTCCATGTCAGTTAGTAAGGGTGTTGATGGGGCCCTGGAGCCTGAAAGTATGGTCCAGGACCCAACCGTGAAGAGAAGAGGCAGGGGGTGCGGGAAACCATCCCCCATCGTTCCCGCGGTCCAGGAGGGAGCAGACCCTGAGGGGGATGCCCTGGAACCGGCAGGAGAACAAGTGGCCGAACTGGGAGACCTGCCCGAGCTGACCCATTGGCAGCAGGATGGTGGTCCCTCCAGGGAGGAATTTTGTGCTGAGCAGAAAGTGTGCCCTTCTCTTGTGGGTATGAGGCAGCAGGCCTCAGCCCAAACGACAGGTGATCAGTCAGGATCACATTGGGTCTACTGGGAGAACGACCTCCTGTATAGCGAGCCTAAGGCTGCTGAGCCTGGGTCAGCCCGTGTGCTGGTGGTACCCCAGCGCTTCAGAGCCTTCCTACTGGAGTTGGCTCATGATGTTCCGTTAGCTGGACATCTGGGGCAGGACAAGACCTATGACAGGCTTGTCACCCATTTTTATTGGCCCCAGATGAGAAGGGATTCAGATATCCATTGTAGGACCTGTCAAACTTGCCAGGCAAGTGGGAAAAGTGGGCGGAAGCAGAAGGCTCCCCTCCAACCTTTTCCCGTCGTCAGTACCCCCTTTGAGCGAGTGGGAATTGACATTGTGGGGCCACTGGACGGACCCCAAGACAGCCATGGGCAACAGGTTCATCCTGGTCTTGGTGGACCATGCCACCCGGTACCCGGAAGCCATCCCTCTCCGCACAGTAATGGCCCCCGTGGTGGGACGGGCACTGATGGGTGTTTTCTCCCGCATGGGGTTCCCCAGAGAGGTGGTGTCAGACCGGGGCACCAACTTCATTTCAAATTATATGAAGTCTCTGTGGAAGGAGTGTGGGGTAACCTACAAGTTTACCACTCCTTACCACCCTCAAGGTAATGGGCTGGTTGAGAGATTCAACCGGACCCTAAAAGGCATGATCATGGGTCTTGAAGAACCAATGAGGCGTAAATGGGACGTCCTCTTACCATGCCTACTGTTTGCTTACCGTGAGGTGCCACAGAAGTCTCTAGGGTTCAGCCCCTTTGAGCTTTTGTATGGTCAGCCGGTAAGAGGACCTTTGAGTCTGGTCAAAGAAGGCTGGGAGCAATCTCCCAGGAAACCTCCCCAGGAGTTACATGCTGGCCTTTAGGAACCAGACTCGGCGCTTCAGGGATCTTGCTCAGGCAAATCTGGAGGCCAGCCAGGAAGAGATGAAGCGGTGGTACGATCAGAATGCCACTCCGGGTGAGCTTCAACCTGGTCAGAAAGTTTGGGTCATGGCCCCTGTGGTACCTTGTGCGCTCAAGGACAGGTGGACTGGACCATTTGAGGTTGTGGAGAAAAAGAGCGATGTCACCTACTTGGTGGACTTGAAGTCTCCCAGGAACCCCTTAAGGGTCCTGCATGTCAACCGGTTAAAGCCCCACTTAGAAAGGTCCGAAGTGGGCATGCTCCTTGCCACAGATGCTGGGATGGAGGAGGAGAGTGAGCCTCTTCCTGACCTCCTGTGTGCAAAGGAGCAAGATGGGTCAGTGGATGGTGTTGTCCTCTCTGACACACTGACCCTTGAGCAGCAGCAAGATTGTCGCCATCTGTTGGTACAATTCCCTGATCTGTTTTCCTTAATCCCTGGTGTCACTCAGTGGTGTGGCCATGATGTGGACACTGGGGACAGCACTCCTGTGAGGCACAAGGCCTACAGGGTGACTGAAAAGGTCAGAGCATATATCAAGGAGGAGGTCTCCAAGATGTTTGCCTTAGGGGTGGTTGAGTCCTCTAGCAGTCCTTGGGCCAGCCCAGTTGTCTTGGTCCCAAAGGCTGCAGCGCCTGGTGCTTCACCACAACTTCGGTTCTGTGTGGATTACCAAGGACTCAATTCGGTCACCAAGACTGACGCGCACCCCATCCCCAGAGCTGATGAGCTCATCGATTGGTTGGGGGCTGCCCGGTACCTTAGTACGTTTGATCTAACGTCTGGGTACTGGCAGATCGCCTTGACTGATGGGGCAAAAGAGAGGTCTGCATTCTCCACACCAGATGGGCACTACCAGTTCCGGGTGATGCCCTTTGGAATGAAGAATGCCCCTGCCACATTCCAGAGGTTGGTTAACCAGGTATTGGCCGGGCTGGAAGATTTCAGCGCCGCCTACCTGGACGATATAGCAGTGTTCAGCGCCAGCTGGGACGAACACTTGCGCCACCTCCAGGAAGTGTTGTTGGCCCTGCGCAGAGCAGGCCTCACAATCAAGGCCAGTAAGTGCCAGATTGGGCAGGGTTCAGTGGTGTACTTGGGGCACCAAGTAGGGAGTGGCAAGGTGGCCCCCCTGCAACCCAAGATAGATACCATCCTGGCTTGGGAACCGCCCAAAACCCAGACTCAGGTGAGAGCCTTCTTGGGTCTCACGGGTTACTACAGGAGGTTTGTCAAGGGGTATGGCAACATTGAGCACCCCTTGACCTCTCTGACTTCCAGGAAGCAGCCGAGACTTGTGATCTGGACTGACGCCTGTCAGAAAGCCTTTGACACCCTGAAAACTGCAATGTGTACAGCACCGGTCCTCCAGGCACCCGACTTTTCAAAAGAGTTAATTGTCCAGACAGACGCTTCAGAGCATGGTGTGGGGGCTGTTCTAGCACAGATGAATGAGGAGGGCCGAGACTTACCTGTAGCCTTCATCAGCCGGAGGTTACTTCCCAGGGAACAAAGGTGGAGTGCGATAGAGCATGAGGCATTTGCTGTGGTCTGGGTGCTGGAAAAGCTAAGACCCTACCTGTTTGGGACTCACTTCTGGGTTTAGACAGACCACAGGCCCCTCAGATGGTTAATGCAGATGAGGGGTGAGAACCCAAAGCTGTTGAGGTGGTCCATTTCCCTACAGGGGATGGACTTTACGGTGGAACATCGCCCTGGTACAGATCACGCCAATGCTGATGGTCTGTCCAGATTTTTCCGCCTTAGTGATGAGGACTCCCTGGGTGAAGGGTAGTTCTCCCCACATTTCAGCTGGAGGGGACACGTGTTAGACCTGGCATCATTGGCATGAGTCTCTCCTCCATTTTTTTTCTGTTTGCCTCCTCTGTTTACGATGTTTTTGCTGGATTATTGCTTTGGGCACTGTGCCACTGCTGATCAGTGCCACAGTGCAAGTGCTCCCTATGTTAAATTGTTACATTGATTGGTGTTACCATGATTGGCTTGGTTGACTTACTGTTCAGACCCTAGTCTAGTGCACTGCGTGTGCCAAGGGCGTGTAAGTTAACTGCTGCTGGTGGGCTTGCAGCACTGGTTGTGCCACCCACAGAAGCAGCGTGTAAAATGTGTCTCAGGCCTGCCATCGCAGAGCCTGTGTGCAGTCCCTGACTGCCATGTCGACTTGGCAAGGAAACCTACTTGCCAGTCTCTAAAACCTTCACTTTGCCACATTTCAGACACCTCTATGGTAGGCCCTAGCGCTGGGTGCACTGTGGGTAAAAGGTAGGTCATGCCCTGATGTGTGTGGCATGACCTAATAGTGAATTACAGCCATTTTCGTTTTTCACTATTGAAGGGCTACCTGCCTCCAATAGGCCAGACTGGGCAGACTGATTATTAACTCCATTATAATCTAACTGACTCAGGGAGCATGGTAGCAGATCGAGTTTAGTATCCCTGAACTCAGAATTTAATAACACACCCTTTAGGATGGATGGTTTTTAAATTCTGTGTTTGAAAATAGCCCTTTTAGAAAGTGGCTATTTTCTTGTCCAACTATCCACCGGTCTCTGCTGGTTTGGTGTGTGTGTCAGGGGCTGGGTGGCTCCAGAGGTCTGAATGAGTCAGTGTGGGGTGAATGAGGCATTTACACTTAGAGTGAGGGAAGAGTAGCCTGCCCTGCCTGACACAATGCTGGCTCCACCTCCTGCTGGGCGACTGATAGCCCTGCTCCTGCCAGTGACAATACTGGCTCCGCCTCCTGCTGGGCGGCTGAGGACCCTGCCCTGCTCAGTGAATAGGCCAGGTGCCTCTGCCTGGCAACACCCACAACAAACCTGAGATAGGGGGAATTTCCCTGCTTGGACAAAGGGAACGAAGGAGAAATGGGGTATAAGAGAAGGACCCCTGAACCAAGAACTCAGATCACTTCTGACAAGGAAACCTCTACCAAGGACTAGAAGCCTGCTGATCTAAGGACTTGCCTCCCCCTTCTGCCAGTGTGCTGTTTGCTGGGGGGAACCTGTAGCTGCTTCTTTATTTTTGCCAAGGAACAAGGAGAGAGGAACTTGGTGTGTACTCTCAAAAGCTTGCTAGAAAATCTCCAAGGGCTGGAAGAGTGCCAGCCTCCTGTTGAAGTCACAGGGCCAAAGGACTTCACCCTCTACTGAACTGCTGGTTGCTGGAAAGTGTTGTTTCCAGTACACAATGGAAAATCTGCAGTCTCGACGCCGCCGCCGCCGAATCCAGCTCGACATCGTGAGTAACGGCTCCAGTGTTCCGAGCCTTCGACGCTGGCCGCTGGGCCCGATCGACGCCAGCAGCGACGCCAGGAGTAGTGAGTATCGGCTCCAGCTCCGAGTGACCCCGTCTTGACGCCGGTATTGACGCCAGTGAGTAGTGAGTATCGGCTCCAGCTCCAAGCGACCCCGTCTCGACGCCGCTGCTGATCGCATCGACTCGACGCCCTCCTCGACGCCGTGAGCGCTGCTCCGGCCCGACATCCCTCGACGCCGCTGCAGATTGACCCGACTCCGAGGTACGATCGACGCGAATCTCGACACCGTGAGCGCTGCTCCGGCCCTCGACACCGCTGCGGATCGACCCGACTCTGAGGCACGATCGACGCCGACCTCGATGCCGACATCTCAACGCCGTGGATCATCGTTTTCTTCATTTCCAAAGGTACTGTGTTTGGGGGTTCTGTTGCGACTCCAGGCTCGACGTAGCGCTCCTCGCGGTCGACGCCGAACCTTGGGGATATCGTAAACTCGACGTCGTGTGACTCCTGTGGGGGTCACATTGTTGCCAAGAACTGTGTTTTCAGAAGAATACTTACTTTTGTTGCTAAAGACTTATTTCCTAGGAAGAAACTTTACTTGAACTATTATTTTTCCTTCCAAAGAGTATTTATTAAGACTGTGGTATATTTTTGTCGTTATTTGGTCTTGTGCTAAGCCTTATATAAAAATACTATTTTTATAATAACTCCTGTGTTGTGTCCATTTGTAGTGTATTCACTTTATTACTGTATGTGGTCATAAATGCTTAACACACTGCCTCTGAGATACGCCTGTCTGCTCTGCCAAGCTACCAAGGGGGTAGCAGGGGTTATCTGAGTGTGTAATCCCCTTGCCCTGACTAGAGTTGGTGGGTCCCTATTTGTCAGAAGTGTATACCTCTGCCAACTAGAGACCGCCGGTTCTAACAGCACCTTATTCCAATTTTTAGATATAATTCTCAAATTCTTATATTTAATCCCATTGACCGATGGCAAACCTCTCGTGACAATTGATCTATTAAATATAAACTTTATTGATCTTTTTGGCATGCGCCCCCGACAGACTATGAACTATAGCCTTATACTGTATCATTTATTCATTGTTTGACCCTTAATAATACTTGGGCTATTGAATTTGTACATACATACATCTGTGTATATATTTTTTTCTATTTTGTTTATTTTTTCCTATGTCTACAGGTGTGCCGGTCCTACTACTCCTGCCCTCCTTCGCCCTGATGAAGGTGCAGCCCCTGCTGGGGCTTGTACACCGAAACGCGCATTGGCGTTCTTAAGCCTACTTTTGGCTGCTTAAATTGTGCTCATTGGCGCTTTTTAGCCCTCCGGGCTGTTGAAACTTTATTCATTGAAATTGAACTGTGGAATTACTATTCAACTACGTATATGTTTTTATTTCTGTGTATTGATGTGATGTGGTGCATGATGTCGCTGTCGTATGAGTGCTAGTATGATCATGTTGTTTGGAAGGAGCTTTGTGGGACTGTTAGCAATTTTATGTATAGGAATTTTGTTATGTTTTGATATTCATCTTTGGCTTTTGAGGTTAACCAACACAAGCAAAAAAATCACGGTTTATACATAAACAAAAATGAAAAAATCAAAAAATAATTAAAAGATCTATAAATCTATCAGCATCTTTACTTGGTTGTTCGTTGTCCTGGTTTGCCTTTTGGCTGTGGTTATTAACTGCTTGGACCCTGTTTAGGGCCTTGTTCTCTTATCAATCTGTGGCAGGTATTCTTTCTTTTTGGTAATTCTTAGTTCCCCTGTTTTACCTGCCCGTATCCGATCTCAGGGGTCCCCCTTCTTAGTGTACTTTAGCCATTGCCCACAGTAGGCTAATCAAAGACATATGCATGGGCCATCTTGGAGAAAGGATTAGGGATTCTCCCTATCGTGCATGACAAAGTGAAGGTGTTGTGTCTTCTTTATATGCACTCGGTTCATCAACGCACGGTGCAGAGACACAACAGCATCTTCCATGAGAAAGTTCTGAATATACCATCAGGTCAGGATGAGTTACTTAGCACAGCGTGACTGAGTAGTAATGTTTGGGATATGAGAAACCCCTTTATTCATTAAATATTCTCGTTTTATTTTAGTCCTATTTATGAGATGCATCTTCCCTGAAGAAAGATTTGAGGCTTATCTTTTCAATAAAAACAGAATGGTGAGTTCACCCCTGCTCTATTTAATTCATATTTTATTTGATAAATAATGTATTATTGGATAAGAGACAGCTTTTTGATGCCCACACAGAAGAATTACCGAATGTTGGAAGATATTGCTCACTGATATTGATGATTTGAGCAGGAAAACTCAGTGAGTCTCAAATGTAGATTTACAAATTAAGGTTGACGTTTCCTGAACCTATGAGGACTGTTTTAATTTGTCATACAGGGTGTTCCCTGTCATCGGCCTGATGAAGTCCCAAATTGATGCTTAACGAGCACAGTTATATGATGGGCTGAAACATCGATGAAATTTAAGATTTTGCTTGTATCACATTACTGAATGGCCGGCCGAGCACTTTGCCAGGGCTGGTTTTGGTTCCCAGTCCGGCCCCGATCACAAGAACTGCAAACTGCAAACTGCATCCAAGACTTTTCCGTCTTTTTTGTACTTACCCATGACATGTTACTGATGACTTCTAGATCATATTAAGCTCCTGGTCTGAGCCAGACTAGCCATTGTACCACTTTGGCATTTGCCCAACAGGCTGCAGGGCTAGACACCTGCCTTCAGATAGAGATGGGCTGCCATAACCTAACTATTCATCCATAGCACCATTCTAGTCACTGACTCCTACAGTGTGGGACTCGTTTGAACATTTCTGCAGGGCTGGATTGGTTTCCTGTCTGTTCCTACTCCTACAAGCTTTGGCCGATTGGCTGTAGTGCCATGGAGTTTTTGTAGCACCAGGGTACAGCACTATGAAAAAGATCATCTCCCTGAAAGAGCACTTTAAGCTCCACATCTCTAAAAGAGAATGTTTCCGTCAACTCTCAGCACCACATAAACTCAGCATGACTGCTAGATCATTTGCTATTTTCTAGGCATAGGCATATGCTAGGCATACACTCATGGATAAGTCAGGGCAAGTGCCCCTCAGTTGACCATATCAGCGGCCAAGGAAGTTAGCTATCAAATATGCCTCTCAGATGGCGCATTATCTAAAAGCCTAACCCCTCAACCATATCTGATAACGCAAACATGTTTCATTTTATAATGACCTACCATAGAAGCACCAAGTTTTGCAAGTAGTAATTAATCAATCAGTGGGGCTTGTATAGCCAAGCTTGTCACCCTGGGGTTTCTCCATGCGCTGTGAGGTGCGAGGGATCCTCAGCCGGTGACAGGTGAAAGTGGAAGAGCCAGGTCTTCAGCTGCTTCCTGTATTCCTTTAGAGAGGGGGAGGTGCGCAGGTGGAGGAGGAGATCGTTCCAGCACTTGGCTGCAAGGTAGGAGAAGGAGCGGCCCCCGCATCGGCTGCGACGGATGTGTGGAACATGGGCTAAGGCGAGGGTGGAGGAGCAGAGCTCTCTGGTCAGTTAGTGAAATGTCAAGAAGGTTGTTGATGTAGTTGGGTTCGGTATTGTGGAGGGCTTTGCAGGTGTTTGTGAGGTACTTGAAAAGGCATATTTCCTGAATGGGAAACCAGTGGAGGGCTCTGAGGTGAGGGGTGATGCTGGATCTTCTGTTGCTCAAAAGAAAAATGCTGATTGCTGCAAAAGGTGACCGGGTGGTCTAGGAACCTTTGGCGAGACAGGGGATGTGAGCCGCAAGTGTTATCAGGTCCCAGTTCTCCCCGCACAGCTTGTTTGCTCCGCAGCTCTAACTCTTCTTTACCTGCACCACACTGCCAACATACGTGAACAGCCTCTACTGGCTATGGGGCATAGCTCGGAGCTATCTCAGTTACTTAACTACAATACCTGCCCATTGTGCTTCTACAATTTCCTGGGTGTTTATCAAATTGATTCAGGGTTTTGCTTAATCTGTAAGAGCTTCCGGGGAACAGCATGCCATCCTCGTCGCTACTTTTAAGAAGTAGGAACAACACAGAAGTAGTGCTGCCAATTGATTAATTCAAGAAGCTCAGTATACATGCAACCCCTGCCAGGCAGCTCTAGAAATGACAAAACTACTGGAGAATACAATTTCCAGCCCATCAGAACTCTCACCACGAGGCCTCGTTACCAGGTGACAATCGCAAGCAACAACAAGTAGAAATGCTTAAAACATGACACCGCTCCTCCGAACACAAAAAAGCTCTAAGACGTGGCCTGCACTGGCAGCATCATAGTTTATGACTTTCAGTCATGCTGAATAGCAGATGCGCTGCTAGACAACATGGCTTAAAGACATTCACATTGACAAGGCCAATAGCTTTGGCATTGCCAATATCTACTAGCTTTGCCAATACCTTTTCGGTGTTGATGTGGTCTTGCCAAACAAATGTGGAAGTGGTAGCCAGAAACTCTTGAGGAGCTATGAATTGAAGCAAGGATGACGTGTAACGACCAGAGCTGCCGACAGGGGAACTGGGGAACCAGGTTCAAATCTCACATCTGTGCTTCTGGGCAAATCACTCCCTCTTCCCCCTGCCTACAACAATGAATGAGTCATTCTGTAATGTAAATGGTGAGCACTTAAAGCACTCCAATATCATGGGATTCTGTAAAAAAATAAAAGAAGTGACGAGGGAGGTAGTTGGGGGACGGGTCAAGCATGGAAGCAGGAGGGAATGGGGTGATGGGCAAGCAATGGTGCCAGTCATAGGGGTCTCTCAATGGGGGAGAGGGCTGTAGATTCCTGCCAACCTGTGCTGGCACCTGGCACCTGAGATCAAACACTGGTAAATCTCCAGACTGACAGACAGCAAAATGGAGAAATATAAATTTTATTAAGTTATGCTACAGGCATAGTTCTGTCATTTACCAACAATATAATGTTGTTCTGCTTATTTTATGATTGGGTAGAAGATGGTAAAGGACTAATGACATTCTGCAGTGAAATCCGCCTACGGCAATTTTACTGTAAGTCCTTACCATTGCAGCTCAAAATTGCTACTGCGTTCTAGGCTGTTTCATAATGCACAATTTGATTTATAGTTTCAGAGTAGTGCTGGACTTATTTTTAAAATGAGCTTTACTTTGTAGTTATTTGGTTCGGCAGCAAGACCCCGCAGGCATTTATGTCTATGCTGTGCAATGTATGTTCTCTTAACAATATGTATTTACCCTACATAAACATGTCACACATTTATATAACTTATTTTTTAATGAGTACCAACGTATGCTCATTTTTACAGATGTTACTTTCAGTACCCATATTTAAAATATCCTAGCAGGTTAAAAATTCTTAGCCTAATCAGACTGTTCTATTTACAGCTGAGAAGAGAAGTCTAAATGTACTGCAACTGTTATTGTTGACTGACCTTCTGTACTACAGTTACTCTGGGCTATTCACAAAGAGTAGTTTGTGAGTAATTTACACGTGTAAAATTATATTTCCACTTTTGATAAAATGTACTACCTTTGGCTAGTCACAAAATCAGAGTGTAAAGTTACTCAAAGTGAAGACGTACATATTTCCATCCCCTGAAAAAGGGATTGGAGCCTAACTTACCAGTTTAAGTTGCAACTAATAAAAAACTAAAACAGTAGGGAGTCTAGCACCACACACGTAAATGTAAAGCCCATAGGAAATTATGTTAAATTAAATATAATTATTTTTAAAAAAATTAACAGATAATTATAATTCATAGATACAAAAATTCACATATGTTAATGTAAATTTAAAATAATTTAATACCCTGGTTTGTATTTAGAAATGTAACAATACATCGAATAAATATAAATAAATTAGGTTTGATTATTTCTAATATTAGTTTTAATAATTATTAACACACATATTACATATTATGTAATGTTGAGAAATAATTTGATTGCAATTTAATATATTGTACATATTTTTAATTGTAATTTAACAAGTTTCTCTCCACCCGACAGCCTAGGGTAAACTTTACAGAATCCTTCCCTATCCTTTACCATACGAAGATCTTTTCTTAAGGTTAAATTTAACAATAAATTACCAAATAAATCAAAACAAATATGCATTAATAATTACATTAATTTTTAAATGCCAAAAGGATATTACAATATTTTAGAAATAAATTATATATAGGTAAAAAAAAATTTTTAATTAAAGTATATTGATTTATATTTAGAACTATTTTCATTTAATTAATTTAATATCGAAATATTTCTTATGAGGTTTTATTTTAAGTCACTAACTCTGTCAATTTCTATGGCAGGACAGGACATTGTAGGTCCTATCTTTGTGCATTTGTTGTGCCAGACTTATTTTGGTTCAGAGCTGGAGTAATTCACTACCTTTTTGGGTCACGTTCAAATGACAGTAACTTTAGAAGTACAATTTGTAAATTATTATGGGTTTTCTTTTTTGTTGTTGGATATTTGTTCCTCCCTAGGTCCGGTCCAGGTATTTCCTTAGCCCCTCCTTATTCCACCGTTAACCCCGCCCCTTTAGTAGTAAATATTCCCCTTTTTTCCAGCCACTCCCCTCTGTCCCTCCCACATTACTCACTAAAACGTATATTTACATGGGCGGAGACTCCCAACAGAAAAAGATAGGAGAGGCGGAGGTATACACTCAACACACAGGTTTGTGAATAGCATTTTGTAGTATGTTTTGTAGTACTAGCATATTATATTCTGCTAGTTCATCTGTGTTTTAGAAATGGCGATTATATTTCTCTTGTGTTGTTTAAATACTTGAATAAATATATAGGGCTTGATTACGAGTTAGGCGGTGTGGCGCCTGGTCCGCCCCGCTACTGCACCCCCAAACCCTTGGTCAGGCCGCCCACCAGATTATGAGTGTTTCTCATGTCTGCCGGGTTTTTTTTTACGTTCCAACGGAGGTGCCTCCAAAAATGGGCACAGCAATGAGAACGCCAAAAATTGTTTTTACACGGCATGGTCTTTAAAGTCTATGCAATGCAGGACCTGGGGTGCATACACACAGGGGAGCACATTTCCATGACCATGGCACAGAGGCAACAGAGGGCCCTGTAGGGCCTCTTTTGTTTCCCCTCTGCCATGGTTTTCATGGAGGAGAAACTGCCATGAATACCGTGCCAGAGAGGAAACTTGTAATATGCCTGGCAAGATCACATTGGTCCCACCAAGGATATATCTGTCTCTACACCACCGCACCACGGCCAGGGAACGGTGGTTCCCTTATGGCTGTTGTGGGGCAATGGAGGGCCGACCACTCTAAATGTGATAGGGTGGTCGAAAGACCACCACGGGCCTGCCCCCGCGAGTCTGGCAGTCCGTGGACCACCAGACTTGTAATCAAGTCCATAGAATTATAGGTGGGTAACAGTGAATTACGGGGATCATTTTCACCAAGGGGTTCTCAGCAAGATCAAATAGGCAACAAGAGCGAAGCTCAAGTTGTATATAAAGTCACTCAGAACTCATTACCAATCTATAATTTTTTGTTATGTCTGGCCCCCAAAATCATCTGCTCCTGCTTTCAACTACTGATCAAGGGCAGAGAATGATGAGAGAGCTATACATAACAAGTCCTGTCCTCCCTGACGCAAATGTGAAAAATAAACATCCTTCCGACAATCCTTAACATAAGCCCACTATTGTCCCCATGTTCCTTCCCCCTCCTGCAGCTAGGATTTCTGCCTTCAGTCAAGGCAGACAAGCAGAGCTGTGCTGATAGTCTCTCAGATAGCCCTGCCACCCAGCCTGGAATGCCTTTCTGACATCACAACAGTTGGTAGCCAGTGTTGTTATAGCAATGAGTTAGGGCATTCAGAAATGGAAATAAACGATAGAGGCTCTCTAGGAGAGCCATACATAACATTAGTGTTCTGAGTGACATTTTAGACAACTTGAGATTCGCTTTTATTGTCTATCTGACACCACTCAGAACCCCTTGGTAAAAAATATCCTTGTAATTCACTGTTGCTTATCTATAATTCTATACGTTTTTGCTGCATTAATTGCCTCTCTGCTGAAGCAAAATGCTGACTCATTTTTTTACCTCTTTGGCCTTGATTTGTAGATGTACAGTACTGAGTTTGTGGTCAACCGCATGTGCTTTTACTGTTTCGGTCCAGTAAAATCCTCCCATTAATTGCAATTATGAGTAAGATCCCATGAGAAGGGAAATTACGGTGTCAACCAAATTTAATAGTTGTAAAACTACACTGAAGCCTCCTTTATTTGCAGTTTTATCATATACTTTTCCCACCTACCCTGAGCAGTTGGTAAGTATATGCTCAGGTCACCTCGTAGGATGAGGTGGGAGAGTAGGGTGTTGTGATTAGGGGAGAGGAAGTTCTTTTTCCACCAGGGGGAGTACTTTATCTAGAAAATTGCAGAAATGAGGCATGGCTGCTGCTGTAGCCATTTTTCCAGTCTGAATTACATTCTGGAAAAACTGTGCTTAGTTCTAGCATATTCAGTCAAACTAGGTGAGGAGATACTAAAAACATCATAATATTGCAGAGCAACATTAACACATAAAAACGTGCTGATATAACAGGGCCTTTGAAGTGTAAGAATAAATCCCATGCAAGTCTTCGGCTGAGATGGCAACAAAGCTCTGATAAGTGAGGTGCGTCAGTAGTTATTCTTTTTAGGTCTCGGATTGTCAGTGCATGAGCTGCCTCGGAGAGAAGTATTGTAGTTGATTTATGGGCTTCGGCCCGCCCATACGCTTACCATTTGCTCGCTCCATTGTTGTTCTCATATTCCTTGTCCCCATTTGCCCAATGCATGCATGTTTCATGCCTCTTCCTGTGTTTATCCCCCCCAGAAGCATGGACCAAGTGCTTGTGTCCATGCACTTCTCCCGTTTTAGGAGCTTTGTGCTTGAATACTCCACATGAGTGCTTGTGTTTTCACTCACTCCATCCTCCATACCCCTGTGGCCTCTGTCTCCCTCTCACCACCCCACCCCAACACCATCCAGATAACCCTAACATCCAAACAACTTATGTTTTTTGTTCTTGCTTTTATTCATCAGGCAGTGCCGCTTTTTTGTTTCCCTTTTGTTGTTGGTTCCTCCCACCCTCCCCCGTCATTTCTTTTCCGTCTCCCCATCCCATCCTGCTTCCCTGGTTAACCTGTCCCCCACTATCTCCATCGTCACTGCTGCTTTTATTTGTTAATGTATTTCGTTTGTAGTTTACCATACCACGAACACGATCTGAAGGTATTGGACCCCTTTAAGTGCTCACCAGTTACATTACACAATGACGCATTCATTTTTAGCACTGAACCTGCTTTGATTGAGGTATTTTTTATTGTTTTCCCCTTAATTGCTGCATCCTCTGACCCTGTCCCTCCTGCCTTGACCCATTCCCCTACTACCTCCCTTGTCGCTGTTGCATTTTTTTTTTGTCTTTGCATTTTTCCATAGCACGAACCTGCCAATCCACACCCACAAATAAGTGCTATGATGTGGCCTGTGCTGGTCACATCGTACCACTTGTTCAGCGACTTTATGCCATGCTGAACAGCAGATGTGCTGATAGACAACATGACTATAATACATTCACTTGGACAAGGCCAATAGCTTCTGCATTGCTGAGACCTATTGGCATTGCCAATGCTTCTTAAAATAGCATGTCTTGTTCTGTTCAGCAACGAGAATCTGTCACCTCTACTATTGTTGTCACTTACTCATGAGAGCCAAGGGCAGCCACAGGGCAGCCTATTAGTAGAATATATAGTACTGGACGCTGAACCTTGCAGTGTTTGATATACACGGGTTCTCACTTCGCGGAGATAAAACAGAACCTGTTCTGAAGGTCATCAGCTCCTTCCCAATACGAATGGAAAATCATCCCTCCACCCTGGTGCCCAGGAGCTTAGCGCATGCCTTCTTATGTCAGGGTCACTCAACTGTGCAGAGACATTTAGGAACATTATTGATAGCTAAATAAAGGCTATAGTTTAATATACTCTTTGGATTGTTAGGGCTTCTACATTGGAGACTACAGATGAAGAAGTAGTGGAGAAAGCGACAGAGACAGCTTCCAAAAAACGCTCCAGTGATCACTGTCTGTGCTGATGTCTCAAATTATGTTGGTGATTTGGGAGCCAAATTTCCCGAAATATTTTATTTACACAAAGTAATGTGAACTGGTGCATCGTCCATGTCTAAAAAGCACATTATTCCGAACAATTATGAACTTAAAAATTACAAAGGAGGAAAAATAACGTCAATGTCAACCTGAAAATACCCCCAAAAAATATTGAATCCTGTTGGATGGAATTTTCCCAGGAAGGCGACAAAAAAGATCTATAGTATAAGATGATATCCAGTACTTCACAGAAAAGAGAGAGGAGGAGTCAGTGTCATGGGGAAGAGTTTCAAAGGCAGAGAAAGGTTTACATGAGCGAGCTATCTGCATGGAAATTGTGGAAAGGACCGAAGGATACAATGATGCTAAGCAAAGGTAAGTTATAAAGAAGAACAGTAAGGGTCCCAGACTGAGTCTTGGTGTACTCTATATTGAAGCAGAAGGTAATGGAAAGAGACACTAGATAGAGAGACATAAGCCGTGCACGATGCATAGGAGTGAAACGAGCCAAATGTTGAGCCATATAGAACAAACAACGAAAGTTTGCTAAAAAGGATGGCGTGGCGAACCCTGTCACAAGTCACAGACATATCAAATAGAATTAGAAGGCAGGCGTGTCCAGGGTCCGGGCACACATGAGGTGATTAATGAAGAATCAGAGAGTTACTGCCTCAGGACAGTAAGAAGAACAGCGTTGGACAGAGGAACATAGAGAGAGGGAGAAAGGAGATGGAGAAAGAGTGGACAAGAAACAAGTGATCTATTTCAGAAAAGTTCAAGATGACTGCATGGCTACATGAAGTAGGACATGACTCATGGAGAAATGAAATGTTAGACAGAAGTGACAGATAAGGAAGTGGTAGACAGCTGAGAAATGAGAGAAGTAGTGACTAGTTCATACACAGTAGAGGTTGCTTTAGCATGTTTAAGGAAGAGGATATGTTTGGGCTCAGAAATGAGGCAAGAAGAATATAAGAAGCGAATAGTTGCAGGAGGTGCTGGTTTTGTGTGGTATGAAATGGAGATACGGCAGATTGAAGAAAATCAATTTCGGAAATAAAATAGTGTGGGAAATCCAAAAATTTTTGCGCGTTTTTACAAAAGAGTGCTTGACATTTTTGTGAGTCCACTATTATTGTGCACAAAAAATGCAGGTGGTCTATGTGTGGTAATGGTAAACTAGTACATGGGCCTGTCACAGAGTAGATAAATCACTGGTGATGGAATATCAGAGCTCCCTAATTTTGACAATTTATAATCTGGAAGTAAGGCCCAGTGTACAATGTCAGAGTCTACACCCAACAGAATGTTAAAAGAGGAGTATGGACTGAAAGTGCTGCTTTTCAGTGCAACTGCAGCAGCTGCTACTATATGAGTGTGCACAATTCTAAACACTGTGGGGACGAATCACAATGAGCCTCTGCACTCGTGGCAGAGAACCCGCAGTCATGGCGAGGGCCAGCTCTCTGCAATGGGTAACTGAAGTATGGGAATCCTGTCACGAGTGCGGGACCCCGCCAAACTGCGGGGCTTCTGACACGAGTGCCGAGTCTCTTTGGGAATCAGCCCTGTACTATTGTTTTGGTGAAAGAGAGGCACAATTCTTGCAAGATTTCCCTAAAACAATGAAATTGCTGTGAGAAATTGGGTTCTCTAGATGTCGGTTGAGCAACAGCCACAATCCTAGTCAGGGTCAACCACAAAAATTCATTAGATTAATCTCTGATATCTTGGCATAAAAGCAGTCAGGTTTAACTTAGAGGCAATGTGAAATTTATTTATGCAGTACATAAACTAGAATAAAGTGAAAATACCACACAATCAAAATCTCACACTAACATAGTAAACTTTAATAAATTATTTGATACCAAAATGACAATAATCTAATCATTAGAAATGGAGATTTGTTATTTCAGAAATGTAGGGTAAGTGTAGTGCCTAAAAGCACAAATCGCCACTCATAGTTATCTCAGTGTGTGAGACCAGGTGAAAGACCCAAGTTCAGGCAGAGTGTGATGGAGCATGGCCAGACATAGAGACCAGGGGGCATATTATCAAGACACGGCATTAAAATTATCGCCGCTTTAGCGGCAGAAAACTGCCGCTAAGCGGCGATAATGAGCTTGATAATATGCCCTTGAGAATTCCCATAGAAGTCCATGTACTGGTGTCAACATGGGCTTCTATTGGAATTCTCTGCTGCATATTATCAAGCCCATTATCGCCGCTTTAGCGGCAGTTTTCTGCCGCTAAAGCGGTGATAATTTTAACGCCGTGCTTGATAATATGCCCCCAGGTTAGTCCAGCTGAAAACATTACCTTCTAAAGTTCAGTGTAAAGAGTTCTATTTGCAGTGAAGGAGGCAGAGAGGTGCAATGAGAGTGTCATGGATGGTTGTCGCTTTAGCGTGCAGTGCATTGTGGATGTCGTTGACACTCGTTGTTGCAGGGTAAAGAACCTGTCAAAGCATGCAGATGGTCATTGCTGGAAAATCGTGTTGACGGTCACCACGGGTTTTCGATGCTGTAGCGCGAAGTGCAGATCTCATGTTGACTGCCTGTTGCTGGCGGTCACTGTAGTATGAAGTCTCAGTTTCACCGAACCTTCCCTCTGTTGGCAGCCGTGGCCCGTGCAGGTAAGAGCAGTGGGGCAGTGGGGCCAGGTTGGGGGGGATTTTGAGAGAGGACCACAAGGAAAATGTATTCTTTTTTTAATTTTCCCTCGTGGTCGTTTCTCGAAATCCCCCCTGACCCAGCCCCACCACTCTTACCTGCACGGGCCACAGTTGGCTAGTGGTCGGCATGATCTTGGCAAGAATGGGCCTGTGTCACTTGCATGAACATTCCAAAACTTCAGTATTTCTTCTTGTCTTGAAGAAGAAGTTAAACCGATGCCATACCCAGGGTCCAGGGCCTAGGGGGCATCTCTTAAGGATCAGGAAGTCACTCCAGCATTGGCCAGCAAGGCTCAGGCAGGTCCAGTTGCAGATTCAGACAGGTCCAGTGCAGCAGGTTCAGCTGGGCAGTTGCAGGGAGGCTGCTGGAGCTTGTTGTGTCTCTGTAGCTCAGAGCAAGAGGTCAGAAAGCTGGGTCTTGGAGTCACTTTAGCCTAGGTCCAATCTTTCTTCTCAGACAGCAGGGTAGGCCTCAGGCAGGTCCAGTGTAGCAGGCCAATGGAGCAGTCCTTCTTCTGTAGTATCTAAAGTCCCAAAATGGACGGTACAGTGGATATGAGGGTCCCTTTTTGATACCTGGTGCCCACTGTGAAGGGTCTGGAAGTTACTGCATCCTTGCCCTGGTCCCAGGTTGTCTGTAGTCACAATGGCCTAGTGTAAAGTTCTGTGTGTGTGTGCTGATGCAGGGTCTTTGAAGTGCAAGTGGGACTGTGCATCGCCGTTGTGCCAGAATTGCCTGTTCTGCCACCACCCCGTCTCTCTATAGTGTGGCTGTTTGGGAGGGATTCATAAAGGACAACTGTCTATCACAACTAGTCATATGACCCAGAAAGAGGCTGCAGATACCAAATGGTTAGGACAAGACAATGACAACTTTCCAAAAGTGCCATTTTCAAAATTGTGACTTAAAATCCAACTTTACCATTAAAGAGGGCTTACATTATAGTTCCTAAAACACCAAACATGACATTCCTACCTGCTCCCAAGCAAATGGTATCACTTATTAAATATAATAAGTTATCCCAATGTTATCTTATGGGAGAGGTAGGCCTTGCAGTTGTGAAAAACAAATGTAAGAGTTTTTTTTACTACCAGGACATGCAAATCTTTAAGTTCATGTCCAATTTATTAATCCAATGCAGATTAGGCCTGGCAAAACGGTTTATTTTACCAGGTCGAATCAGCAGTTTAAATCTGACAGCAGGCTGCAATGGCAGACCTGAGACATGTTTAAAAATACTACTTAAGTGGGCAGCACAATAAGTGCTACATGCCCACTGGTTTAGTTTAATGTACGTCCTCTGGATACATGTAGTGCCACTTTACTAGGGACTTACAAGGAAACTAAATGGGCCAACAGGATGTAAGCCAATTTTACCTTGTTTCAGGGAGTGGTCAAAAGCACATTAGCACTGGTTAGCAGTGGTAAATTTCACAAAGTCCTAAAGTCAACGAAAAACAAATTCAGCAAAACAGAAGGGGTGCAGGCACAGAGTTGGCTTGCGACCCTGCAGAGAGGACGAGGTCCAACACATTGTTATTAGAGGGGAAACATTAAAGGCTGTGGAATAGAGGATATCCATTTTAGACAAGTTCAACATCAAAGAACATAGCTCCATCCAGTGACAAACTGAGATGGGTGATTGATGTGTGAGAATTTGAAAGGAGAAGAAGTTTTGATACCATTGGTATAGAGGTGGTGGTAGGAAAAGCCAAAGGTTGAGATCATGTCATCAAGGAAGGTGCCATAGAATGAGAGGAAAAGAGGGTCCAGGACTGATCCTTTGGGAATACTTGCTGGAAGTGGAGTGGGCGCAGATGACTGATTAGCATGTGACCATATAGAAATAATTGGAGAGGTAGGACTCAAACCAACTAACGACTCTTTATGCCTAAAGTGTCCATAGAACAGAGGAGAGTGTTATGATCGACAGAATCAGTGGCAGTAGACAGGTTAAGGAGTGTGAGAACAGAGAGATGATTTTGATATGTGGTGTGTATAAAGTTGGATACATGAATAAGTGTTGTTTCACTGTAGTCGGGGATGCAAAAGTCAGATTGGCAAGGGTTGAGGAAACTGTTAGGAAAGTTAGTTGTTAAGTTGATTGAAAACTAGTTTTTGCAGTAGCTTTGAAAAGAAAGGAAACTGGAATGTTAGGTAATATTTAGCTGGGGAAGAGGGGTCAGTAGATGTTTTTTAAGAATGGGAAGTGTTGGAAAATAGCCCTTTTTGCTTTCCTACTCCTCTTTTTCTGAAGTTGTTTTTGTTGGCTTTAGGACTCTGAACACTTTACCAGTGCTGATCAGTGCATGCACTCTCTCATCTAAACATGGCAACATTGGTTCATACCCAATTGGCACAATTAATTTACTTATAAGTCCCTAGTAGAGTGCACTACATGTGCCCAGGGTTGTGCCACCCACATAAGTAGCCCTCTAACTCTGTCTCTGGCCTACCAATGCAGAGCCTGTATATGCAGTTTACACTGCCATGTCGACTTGGCATTTAAAATCCTTTCCCATATTTGTCACCCATAAGGTAGGTCCTAGGTATCCCATAGGATGGGGTGCTGTGTAATCAAAAGGTAGGACATAATTTTATATTTTGCATGCCCTGGTAGTGAAAACCACCAAAATTCGTTTCTCACTACAATAAGGCCTACTCCTCTTATAGAATGGCATTGGGAATTCTTTATTACATGTATAAGATGCCTGACTGAGAAGGCGTAGATGTATCATGTTTCATATCACTTAAATGGTAGTGACAAATCCTCTCTACTGTCAAAGATGAATTTATCACTACCCTTTAAAAAAAATTACTTCTAGAAAGATGGCATTTTTCCAGAGGCGTAGCTAGAGCTTGTGGCGCCTGGGGCTATCCCTCAAATTGCCGCCCCTGGGGGGGGAGTGGGGTTTGCTGGGGAAAAGTACGGCAAGCACTTGAAAGAGGACCGAGAGACACGTAGTATTGCTGCTAATAGTTACCTCGATCATGCAAGTTACATGCACATACATGACATGGTCCAAGGCTACACAGTTGAATACACCGGTGACTGGCAGTGACTGGCAGTACCAAAGAGAACACACAGACTGCATGATCTATCTGGGGACTCAGAAAAACCACATGTGACATCCATCAGAGAGCTGCGTGAACAATTACCTGGTAATCCCCTCAGCACAATGCAAACATGCACATACATGACACTGTTCAGGGATCCATCATCCAGAGCTGACATTAAATGACCATTCATCATGGTCCCCCCATTAAAGCAGTGCACTTTATGATCTTCATGGTAATTGTTCTTTGCAGAAGGCACATTAACCCTCTGTGCTACCTTTCCAGGAGTCAACCCTTCCACTAGACAAAACTCGGATCTCTCTCTAGGAAGAACATTAATCACCAAAGTTATCATGACATTTTTATTGTTTCTGAAAATTGCTGGAGGCCAGGAAGGAGGCAGCAAGTTTTTTTTAAACCATAATATACTTTCAAACACTACGCACCCACCCGAAATAGGTACCCAGTGCGGTCACACCGTTCACACCGCCCTAACCTGCTCAAGGTTCATGTGACCTCAGTGACAGAGTCACAGTGACTGGATCACTGTTGCTCTAGGGTGTGCTGCTTTGTAGGCCTGCCTGCAAGACTGGAGATTAACTTTAGTATGGATTGTGGTGGACAGGCCTTCAAGGTTAACCCACAAATGACACCACTAGGGTACACCTGCTTGTGCTAAGACATCAAGCCTTCTAAGGTCTAGTGGGGCCTTCTAAGGTCTAGTATGGGAATATGCTCCCTCAGTAGAGTGGTCTGGTGGACTGGTCATGAAGGCTGAACCCAGTTCCCCAGTTCCAAATTCGACAGCTCTGGCCATAGTGCCACATCCTCTCCCCCACTGAACACCATACTGCCCCACTGAGAGAAACTCACACTGCCTTCAGCTACAACCTAATTGTGCCCGCAATAAACACTTGGATGTGGCTCAATTCAAATTATGCACTTGATAAGAGTAATATGCTGCCTAAAAAAAAATACGTCTGAGGTGGGTGGCAGCTGGATGTTGCATATTCCCTCTAGACAGCTGCCACCCACCTCAGACGTATTTTGGAGACAGGCTGCAGGCAGAAAAATGCAGTGGCGTATATGGGGGTGTGGGGGTTGGGCGGTCCGCCACAGGCGGCACTATTTTGGGGGCAGACAATGTCCTCTTCTTTTTTGTGCTGGCAGCTGTCCCCCTCTCTTCCTATTATTCCCTCTCTTTCTGTCTTGCTCCTCACTTACTGAAAACCATAACTTGAAGAAACGGTTCACAACCTCTCTTTTGATCTTTCAAAATTCCTATCTTGACTTCTAATAATTGATTTTTTGTTGTTTTGGTATTTTTTTTATTTATAAAATCATACACCATTTTATTTTAGTGTGGAGTCGTTTTGTGGTGTTTTCACTGTGTGACTGTTTGAAGTATTGCACAAACACTTTACACATTGCCTCTTAATTTAAACCTGCCTGCTCTGTGCCAAGCTATCAGAGGGAGAGCTCAGGTCAATGTATAGTGTTTCTGACTTACCCTGGCTAGGATGGTGATTCCTGCTTGGACAGGGTGCATACCTCTGCCAACTAGAAACCTGTATTCTAACAGTAAGTGTTGGACCCGGCCCTTCTGGCAGGTTCACCCCCGAAACTTTTTGCTTTTTATGGGTGACTTGGTGTAATGATTTTTGGTTTCTGCGCACTTTACCGCTGTGTCCCAGGGTAAAGTGCGTGCGTGTGTTGAGGTTGGCCTGCCCTCCCATAGGAATGCATGGGGGAATGTATGTGTCCTGGTAGTTCCTGATGCGTGGGGTGTGCAGGCCCGAGTTTGGTATGTGCGGACTCATGTGATTGAATGCTGCGCGATGATGTGTGCGGCGTGCATGTATCTAGTGTGGAAGTGCCACTTCTAGAAGTGGGCACTTCAGTGTGCAGTATGAAATGTGTGGCTTGTCTGGCGATTGGCTGGTGGAGGTCATGTGACGGACTAGGGAAATCCCCAGGGACAGGAGGAGTCACCCAGTGGTGAATGGGAGTTTAGCATACTGATGGCTGGGGAGGAGTATACCTGGGTCCTGAATAGGACAGGGCTTTCCCCACACACTGCTGGCTCCGGCCCCTGTGGTGCGTCTGATGACCCTGGCCTGCCAGTGAATAGGGAGAGGGGCTGAGCAAAACAAAGTGCTCAGGAACCTGTTGTAACTGGTTCGCCCCTTCCCTGCACCTTCAGACAAATACTTTTTCTGTATAAAAAGGGGCTGTGTCCCCTTACAATTTGTTCTCTTGCAGGATCATCTGGAGGGGGCCTGCTGCTGCTGTGCACCAGGAGAGACCGCCACTGGGGACTGCCTCCCTGCTGGAGGGCCCTATGTGCTGGCTCTGGGCCCAGCCTTTGCCCCCCTGCTCTTGGAGGACGTTCTGCTGGACCTTTTTGACTTGCAGCGCCTGGGAGCGCTTTATGGGCTTTAGAGCGCTGGGAGCGCTGTTTTGCTGGACTTGCTATTCCTAAGCGCCTAGGAGCGCTTTTGTGGGCTTTGTAGCACCAGGAGCGCTTTGCTGCTGCAGCGGGTGCCCACCCCGCATTGTGTGCCCGTTGGCGGGTGCCACCCCGCTTATTTGACTATTTGGCTGGCGGGTGCCCACCCCGCTAGCTTGCGGTGCTTGCGAGGGAGCCTACCCCTCTACGAGCGGAGAAATCACCGCCGTGGCCGGGCTTCAGCCGGAAGTCAGGCGGCTGAGGGCGGGCCTCCGGGACAACCGGAACTTAAGGAAGGAGGGCGGGAGCCTACCCCGCCTCCTACTGCAGCGTCGCGGCTGCTCCGAGCCCTGGAGCAGGCAGGAGCCTACCCTGCGCACTCTGCCCGAAAGTGAAGATCCAGGCGGGAGTCCACCCCGCGCTGGACCGAAGAGAGAAGTGCGGCAGGACCTGGTGCGGAGGGGGCGCGAGGCACATTGTCGGTGCCTGCCCCTCCGCGTTAAGGAGAATCCTTGGAGTCCTTCCCCGGAGCGGAGAGAGAGGAGACCACGCGGGAGTCCCCAGAGCAACGGCCGGTGAGTGTAGAGGGGCTGGGGGACTCCGCGCCTGGGCTGGGGGTAAGGGGGCAGTTTCCATAGAGCCCCGTGTGGCTCCCACGTGTGGCAGTGTCCACGAGCCCTGTGAGGCTCCAACGAGGCACATTTCTGGCGATCAGAGCCCCGAGGCTCCAACGAAGGGGCCGAATATTCGTTCAGAGCCAAGAAGGCTCTAGGGGACATTTTTATTGTGTTAGAGCCCAGAGAGGCCCCACGAGTGACGGCGATTGGTGTTCCAAGGGCACAGTGGTGCCCACGCTCAGGTCTACAGCTGCCCAGCACTTAGTGAGCAGCTGCCACGTTTAGGTGGGGGACATTTTTCGTTTTTGGTCTGCGCGGCTGGCGCAGCTTCACCGGACACAGGGTGTCCTAGCCCCTACAAGGCCAGTTGGCCTAGGGACTGCCACAGGTGGTGGCTCCTGAGAGTTTCTCGCTAATGTTCCTTACCTGCACCTCTGAATGTTTTATGCATCATGTGTTTTCTTTTATGACACCGATGAATGTAGTTTCTGCATCATGTGTTTTCTTTCAGAACACCGCTGAATGTAGTTTCTGCATCATGTGTTTACCTGCCCGGCACCTCTGAATGAGTTTATGCGTCATGTGCCATGTCCTACACCGCTGAATGTTTTATGCATCATGTGTAATGTGTGTTTACCCCTACAGGTATTGTGATACTTAGGTGGTTGTTTGTTTTCTCCTAGTACAGGTGGTGCTAGTGAGGTCCTAGTTCCCTGCGTGACATTCTCCTAAGGTGGTTAGGGTTGCGTAGGTGGTACTTACCTGATACCAGTAAGTACTGGTGGTGTGCTATATATGTTTTTGTACTACAGTTTTATTCCTATGTTCTAAGTGTTATTTCTAAAAAGTGCTAATTCCTGACAGTGGTCCATGTGGCCCTGTCCCCTGTACATATAATCCCTTGTAAATTCTGCCCGTGCCTGTTGGCACATTGTAAAGTGTGTGTTTTATCTAATGTGTTTTGTAGAATACAAAGGCTATTTTTATAGAATACCTTGTGTGGAGTTTCCTTTGTGGTGGGCCTTGGGTGTTGTTGCTGGGTGCGCGCGCAAACGCTTTACACCTTGCCTCAGAGATAAGCCTGACTGCTCGTGCCAAGCTACCAAGGGGGGTGAGCAGGGGTTATCTTTGGCGTGTAACTTCCTTGCCCTGACTAGAGTGGTGGTTTCTGTCTGGCTTTGGCGCAAGCCCTAGCCAACCAGAAATCCCAGTTCTAACATTGGTGATCAGCGGTGGGATTTGGACTTGCGTTTGCGCTGTACCGCAGCAGCAACTGGCTGCACTACAAAACTCTGCATTAGATAAATCACATTTTAGGGATTATTGTTTTTGGGTTCCATTATTTCCTCTCCTAAAGGTGTCCTTTGTGAATCATGTACTCCTGTGTTAGCTCAGACACTCAGGTTCCTTGTGTTAAACTCTTCTCGAGAACGTCCGCCAAAATGGAGCCTGCTTTTAATTTCTGTGGTCTGTTTAGATACAGTAGGTTGGAGTTGGTAAGGGTCTGTGAAGAGAGGGACATAGAGGTGGGTGAGTCAGATACCCAGTCCAAACTGAGGGACAACCTGATCCTATGGCAAAAGGATGAGTGGGAGCGAGAGCGCAGTGAGGAAGATAGGGCCCGGGCCGCACGCCGAGAGGGTGGTGGGTCTGAGGGGAGCCCTGAAGATTCAGAAGAGGAGGAAGGTTACCTGACAGGGACGCCAGTAGAAAGTGAAGACCCCATAGATAGGGAATCCCTTGCTGGGTCCAGTGTCAGGAGCAGCACCCCATCCCTTTACCTGTCCCCAGAGGAGTGGATAGATAGGAGGGAAGAGAGGGAGCATCAGCTGGCCATGGAGAAGCTCAGGTTAGAGCATGCCAAGGAGATGGCGCAGTTGGGTGTGGAGGAGAGGATGGCGGAGGCTGAGAGGGCCTTCGCCAGGGAGAGATTAGCTCTGGAGGGTAAGTTGTCCCCAGAGCGCAGTGGTAGTTTTCTGGATTCACCAGTGAGGGTAGAGTCCAGTGGTGGCAGCGATAGCGAGGCCAGTGCAGAGAGTCCCGATTCCCCGAGTCTGGTACCTGTGTCCCAAGAAGAGGAGTATAGGTTGAAGTTCAGGGGCAGTAGGAAGCTGCCTCACCAGGATTGGGGGGATTTTGTGGATGAATGCGATGATGCACTGTGCGAATGGGAGTGGGTTAACAGGAAACGTGATGTTAGGAATCTGTTTAATCTGGTTCTCAAGGAGCAGGTGCTCAGGAGTTGTTGTCCCGAGTTGCGCCAACACCTGTTGGAGTATGGGTTTGCTAGTCCAGGGGACCTTGCAAGAGAAGCGGACCGTTGGGAAAGGGCCCAAGGTTCTGATGAGGTATGGGAGAGTGCTTCCAACAGCAGTGGCTCAGGGATCTTCCCGTCTTGGATGGGGGTAGAGGTTCAGAGTAGCCCAGCTAGGTCCCAGAGTAGTGAGAGGGGTGTAGGGGCTCACGGCCTATCTCAGTGGAGTAGGAGTGAGCGGGTGACTTTGAGTCCCCAGAGGCCCGAAACCCAGTCTCAGAGCCTGGATGGTTTCTTCAGGGAACACCAGGTAGGGGGCCTAGGCTGTCCTGTTAGGCCACTTGAGGAGGATCGCCCAGAGTATGGAGAACCTGGAGTCTCTGTAAATAGAGCTCCAGTGGTTCTGGTGTCAGGCAGTACCGCTCCAGTAGGGAGGGTGCGGAAGTCCAGCGAGAGGAGTGGCATGGGGCTGTGTTCCCCGGTGGAGGAGCCATTGGGTCAGGGACCAGCCGGGAGGGCTGAGTCTCCTAGAAGTGACCATGGCGACTACACGTCTGTCCTGGGGGATCTTTGCGCACTGTCAGGTGGACAGGGGATGGGAGATCTGCCCCAGGCAGACTGTCATGCAACATATGAGGCATATGTTACTCTTGGGGGGATACTGTGTGAGTCCCCAGAAGTCCTGGAGTGCCAGGCAAGTACTCCACCAAAGGTTCTAGACCAGAGGTTGGGAGGCCAGGTTCAGGATCAGCCTGACCTGAAGGGTAGGACGACTGTAACCAGTGTCCTGACCGGTTCTTCTTCCAGAGGTACCGCCCCAGTTGGTAGGGAGCAGGACTCTGGAAGGGGGTGCAGAGGGTGGGAGAGCCCACCTCTGACCCCGGTGCAACCTGAGGGGTTAAACCCTAGGTTGGGAGACCAGATCTCAGGGAGGGGTCCTGAGCTGGTAGGTGAGTTGCGTTACGGGGTCGCCTCTCAGAGGAGGAGAGAACGGAACCCTAGAAGAAGAGGTAGGGGGAGGAGAGCCTCACCCGTGACTGTTGGTCAGCTTGAGGGTACGGACCCTGGGCTGGAAGATCAGTGGATGTTTAGAACAGCCCTGATGAGGGGAAGAGTGGAAAATGGCCACTATGTGCCAGGGGTTACTACCCCCCACTCTGTGGTTAGGCAAGGACCAGTGGCGCCTAGATGGCCTAGGGCCTGGTCCTGGCCGCGGACAACTGAGGAGTACAAGTGGGGTAGCCCAGTTGGTCCGCCGAGTTCTTTTAGACAGAATTCCATGGGTTTAGAGTGGCGTAAAACCGGAGAGTGTCCCTGCCGTTGCGGGACTGCGTCCGTGTTTTGTCGCCCAAAGCAGGGAAGACCTTCACGGTGGTGACTGGTCTACCCTGCGTTTTGGCTGGAAGGGGGTTGTGTTGGACCCGGCCCTTCTGGCAGGTTCACCCCCGAAACTTTTGGCTTTTTATGGGTGACTTGGTGTAATGATTTTTGGTTTCTGCGCACTTTACCGCTGTGTCCCAGGGTAAAGTGCGTGCGTGTGTTGAGGTTGGCCTGCCCTCCCATAGGAATGCATGGGGGAATGTATGTGTCCTGGTAGTTCCTGATGCGTGGGGTGTGCAGGCCCGAGTTTGGTATGTGCGGACTCGTGTGATTGAATGCTGCGCGATGATGTGTGCGGCGTGCATGTACCTAGTGTGGAAGTGCCACTTCTAGAAGTGGGCACTTCAGTGTGCAGTATGAAATGTGTGGCTTGTCTGGCGATTGGCTGGTGGAGGTCATGTGACGGACTAGAGAAATCCCCAGGGACAGGAGGAGTCACCCAGTGGTGAATGGGAGTTTAGCATACTGATGGCTGGGGAGGAGTATACCTGGGTCCTGAATAGGACAGGGCTTTCCCCACACACTGCTGGCTCCGGCCCCTGTGGTGCGTCTGATGACCCTGGCCTGCCAGTGAATAGGGAGAGGGGCTGAGCAAAACAAAGTGCTCAGGAACCTGTTGTAACTGGTTCGCCCCTTCCCTGCACCTTCAGACAAAGACTTTTTCTGTATAAAAAGGGGCTGTGTCCCCTTACAATTTGTTCTCTTGCAGGATCATCTGGAGGGGGCCTGCTGCTGCTGGGCGCCAGGAGAGACCGCCACTGGGGACTGCCTCCCTGCTGGAGGGCCCTGTGTGCTGGCTCTGGGCCCAGCCTTTGCCCCCTGCTCTTGGAGGACGTTCTGCTGGACCTTTTTGACTTGCAGCGCCTGGGAGCGCTTTATGGGCTTTAGAGCGCTGGGAGCGCTGTTTTGCTGGACTTGCTATTCCTAAGCGCCTGGGAGTGCTTTTGTGGGCTTTGTAGCGCCAGGAGCGCTTTGCTGCTGCAGCGGGTGCCCACCCCGCATTGTGTGCTCGTTGGCGGGTGCCACCCCGCTTATTTGACTAGTTGGCTGGCGGGTGCCCACCCCGCTAGCTTGCGGTGCTTGCGAGGGAGCCTATCCCTCTACGAGCGGAGAAATCACAGCCGCGGCCGGGCTTCAGCCGGAAGTCAGGCGGCTGAGGGCGGGCTTCCGGGACAACCGGAACTTAAGGAAGGAGGGCGGGAGCCTACCCCGCCTCCTACTGCAGCGTCGCGGCTGCTCCGAGCCCCGGAGCAGGCAGGAGCCTACCCTGCGCCCCGGGGCACTCTGCCCGAGAGTGAAGATCCAGGCGGGAGTCCACCCCGCGCTGGACCGAAGAGAGAAGTGCGGCAGGACCTGGTGCAGAGGGGGCGCGAGGCACATTGTCGGTGCCTGCCCCTCCGCGTTAAGGAGAAACCTCGGAGTCCTTCCCCGGAGCGGAGAGAGAGGAGACCACGCGGGAGTCCCCAGAGCAACGGCCGGTGAGTGTAGAGGGGCTGGGGGACTCCGCGCCTGGGCTGGGGGTGCGGGGGCAGTTTCCATAGAGCCCTGTGTGGCTCCCACGTGTGGCAGTGTCCACGAGCCCTGTGAGGCTCCAACGAGGCACATTTCTGGCGATCAGAGCCCCGAGGCTCCAACGAAGGGGCCGAATATTCGTTCAGAGCCAAGAAGGCTCTAGGGGACATTTTTATTGTGTTAGAGCCCAGAGAGGCCCCACGAGTGATGGCGATTGGTGTTCCAAGGGCACAGTGGTGCCCACGCTCAGGTCTACAGCTGCCCAGCACTTAGTGGGCAGCTGCATCGTTTAGGTGGGGGACATTTTTCATTTTTGGTCTGCGCGGCTGGCGCAGCTTCACCGGACACAGGGTGTCCTAGCCCCTACAAGGCCAGTTGGCCTAGGGACTGCCACAGGTGGTGGCTCCTGAGAGTTTCTCGCTAATGTTCCTTACCTGCACCTCTGAATGTTTTATGCATCATGTGTTTTCTTTTATGACACCGCTGAATGTAGTTTCTGCATCATGTGTTTTCTTTCAGAACACCGCTGAATGTAGTTTCTGCATCATGTGTTTACCTGCCCGGCACCTCTGAATGAGTTTATGCGTCATGTGCCATGTCCTACACCGCTGAATGTTTTATGCATCATGTGTAATGTGTGTTTACCCCTACAGGTATTGTGATACTTAGGTGGTTGTTTGTTTTCTCCTAGTACAGGTGGTGCTAGTGAGGTCCTAGTTCCCTGCGTGACATTCTCCTAAGGTGGTTAGGGTTGCGTAGGTGGTACTTACCTGATACCAGTAAGTACTGGTGGTGTGCTTTATATGTTTTTGTACTACAGTTTTATTCCTATGTTCTAAGTGTTATTTCTAAAAAGTGCTAATTCCTGACAGTGGTCCATGTGGCCCTGTCCCCTGTACATATAATCCCTTGTAAATTCTGCCCGTGCCTGTTGGCACATTGTAAAGTGTGTGTTTTATCTAATGTGTTTTGTAGAATACAAAGGCTATTTTTATAGAATACCTTGTGTGGAGTTTCCTTTGTGGTGGGCCTTGGGTGTTGTTGCTGGGTGCGCGTGCAAACGCTTTACACCTTGCCTCAGAGATAAGCCTGACTGCTCGTGCCAAGCTACCAAGGGGGGTGAGCAGGGGTTATCTTTGGCGTGTAACTTCCTTGCCCTGACTAGAGTGGTGGTTTCTGCCTGGCTTTGGCGCAAGCCCTAGCCAACCAGAAATCCCAGTTCTAACAGTAAGACAACTGCTAATTTGAAACATTATGAGAAGGAAAGTGTAGTAAATGAGTGGCTGAATAGGGATGTTAGACAGAACAGGGTGTTTGACACTAGAAGACACTAGCAGGAGAGGTTTGAATATTGGAGGTCTGAATGAGGTCAATAGGAAATGTGGTGGTAAAGTGAGTCATCGTGGACAGATGTGGCTGGGGTGAGATGGAAGAATAGGACGGCAGAGGTGGACAGACAGGTTGTTAATGTGTGCAGTAGGTGATGAGTACTAGCAATTAAGAGTGCATGCAAAATCTTGGAAGTGAAGATTAAGAGAAGTGATGAGGTTCTGAATATAGGACGATTTAGCTTTGCGAAAGGCATTACAAAGTTAACCCAGGACCTGTTTATATTCCTCCAGGTTACAGGACGTCTAGTTTTCCCTTTTGTTCCTGGACCCACAACATTCTACATTGATATAAAGACTAAATCAAATTTCTCCAGGTAGGACGAACACAATATATGTTACTTAATAATGTAGAGCTGTGTAACAATACCACTAACAGCGGCGTCACTAGGGTTGGTGTCACCCAGTGCGGTAACTCATGGTGACGTGCGGTCCACAGCCCCCGAACTCCCATAGTGACGCCACTGGACTTCTGTGATTATTTAATGGCTCGCTGTAGTGCTTAATATTTTGTTTTACTAACATTTAGCTGACCCTGACGCCGTGGCAACAGCCGTGGGCGCATAACAGAAGTGGTTGCATCCATTACCTGTCTATTTGCAGCGCGTGCCACACAATCGCCCCAGCTCGCATCCTACAGTTGCTTTCACACCACAAGTGTAATGTGCATTGTTGACGTGGCTCCTTCCAGCATGGCTACTTCACACTGCTAGCACTGCCGTCTGTAAATCGATACTGTGCAAGCTGCTTCTATGATCTTAATAGACAGAAGTGTAAGTAGAATTTTCCCCTCACCCTTTCACTTGGGCGTGTTTTTTTTTTTTTACCTTTACTTGGCAGAGTAGCTTAAAGTGACTGCGAGGATGAGGGCGGGTGGAGCATATTGGAGAAGGGGGGCTGACGCACTCCTCCGTGCCCCGTACCTCCACATTTTTCCTGTGCCACATACCTCCGCACTCACCCGTACCTACGCACCCCTCTGCCCCGTACCTCCGCACTTCGCTCTGCCCCTACTGCCGCAGTCCCCTGTACGCCTACCTTCATCTCCCCTGTGCCCCTACCTTCGCACTCCCTTGTGCCCTGACCTCTTCACCCCCCTGTACCCTGCCTTCCGCACTCCTACCTCCACATTTTCCTTGTGTCCCACCCGGTGCGGTCCGCACCCCTCGCACCCCCCTAGTGACACCACTGACCACTAATACAGACTGGCAAAGGGAATGACTCTGGTTCCAAAGGCTCTTAGAATCCTCCACCTTACAGACCAGTTTGAACTCAGAAGAGTCTTGGGTTTTTTATTGTCCAACTCTTACAACTATCTACTCAGAAGCTCTCAAGAAGGCCACTGTCAAACACCCGAGACTCGTAAAACTAGTGGCAAAACTATACCTCAATTTGAAGAGGTCTGATCTCATCACCCCACTTCTCCTCATGGCCCAAAGAATTAAGTTCCAAACTGTTCAGCACAATCTTCAGAAATGTTTGGAAAGGCCATTCCATAATTAGCCCTGAAAGCTAATTCTGTTCTACATGCCCATCCTCATTTTCTGATGAAGCAAATAAATCTGATTTCTCAAACTAGATCACAGACTCAAAAGTTTATGCACAGTATGTTTTAGCTTGTGAAGCCAGGATTGGAGAAACCAGCCAAATGTGACATAATTTATAGGAAATTTGAAAATAAGCCTTTTAAGGAAAACTTTGCCTTTTTTGTGGATGTCATATGGATATCTGCTCCCTGATTATATTAGACAGGTATTCACAAAGGACAACATATTCTCCTCTCAATTCCAGCAATAATTATACACTGTATGAACTACTCACTGACTAGATGACCTTAAGCAATCTGCTAACAAATTAGGAGAGGTCAAGAAAATGTAGACCTCTGACTTTGGAAAGATCTAGCCCAATGTGGCCCTTTTAACAGAGGAAGGGAGAAACTTATCTAAAGCCATTCCAAACAAAAAGTGTCTAGCCTTTTGTGGTAACACAATGATTGGAACAGTTCGAATAAACTCTAATAAAAGTAAGCATTTTGGCAGATTCACCAATTTCACTTTTTCGCATATATTTAATCAATGGGTTCAGATGTGCAACCACACACTAGCACTCTGTTTTCAGACAGTCTTGGCTGAGGCTGCTAGCACTCTAGTATTGACAAAAGCCTGCCAGGATCTGTTAGGACCTATGACATCATTAAGCTTCTGGCTTCTTTTTTCAGAAGTCATAATAATTCAGTGGGTCAAGACTGAAAGCCACAGTTAAACAGCGATTCTCATGGTTGCATACCTATTAGACCTGACAGCCTTAGGGTGGTCTTTCCCCAAATGTTTTCCCTCGCTTCTTCATTTTTTTGCTGATCTCTTTTTTGCTGGCCTTAGGACTCTGTGATAACCAGTGTTGAAGTGCTCGTGCTCTGTCCTGAAAACATGGAAACATTGTCTCATACCCAACTTGCAGATTTAATTTACTTATACGTCCCCAGTAAGTAGTGCCTTATGTACCCAGGGTCTGTAAATTAAACGGTACTAGTGGGCCTGCAGCATGGGTGCGCCACCTACTTAAGCAGCCCTTTCAGACATGCCTCCAGGCCTGGCATTACAGCCTGTGTGTGCCGCTTTACACTGCTATTTCAACCTGGCAAAATAAACCTTTTGCCAGGCCCCAACCTTCCTACCTTCCTTTTTAAAACACATAATACATCCTTAGGGTAGGCTCTAAACAACCCACAGTGCAGGGTGCAATATACTTAAAAGGTAGGACATGTAATATTAAGTTTTACCTTTCCTGGTAGTGAAAACCTCTTACATTGGTTTTTACTACTGCAAGCCCTTCCTCTTCCATTGAAAAACACTGGAGTTTTCTTATTATATTTAATAAGCTGTAATGTCCAAATTGGAGCAGGTAACCAGTTAATTTTTGGTGTATCTGGAATTGTAATGAAAAGTCATTTTGCATGGTAAAGTCGGATTATAAGTTACAATTTTGTAAATGCCACTTTTAGAAAGTTTGCATTTTTCTGCCTTATCCATGAAGTACCTGTAGTCACATAATAGAGAGCTGAGGTGTGCCTGGATGGGCCATCACTGGCAACGCTGGGCACAGCTTTACTTATTATTGAATATGTTGTGCCCTGCCTCCACACAAAGGCTGCATACCCCCTGTAGTTAGTCTGGAGGTAGGAAGAAGAAGGCAGGGTGCTCGGGTACTCCAAAAGGAATTTCTAGAAGCTTCTCCCATTCTCCAAAGGAAGGGCACGAGTTATAAATATTGGACCTTAAACACGACCTCAATAGAAAGGCTGCTGTGTGACTGAAATGTCTGTCACTCTGTCACTCTTTTGGACTGCTGCTCTGAAGAAACTGCTGCTCTGCTGAGCTGGCCTGCTGTTTGCTGCCCTCAGGACTGGACCTGCATCTGTTGAACCCAGGACTCCAAAGTGACTCCAAGGGTTTTTTGGCTGACCTCCTGACTAGGGCCTCAGTGTCAGAAGGCTGTAACAACTTTGAACCCAGCACCTGTACTCTTTCATCTGTGAGTCTACCCTGCAAAGTGGTGCCAAACCAGTCCTGGACCTTCGGAAGTGGGCCTGAGGTGCTCCGCCGGCTCTGTGGACCCAGGAAAACTGGCGCATCCCCTCTGCTGCATGGTGCACCCTCATACAGAGCCAACGTATCACTGCTGATGCATGGATCGGACCCATCACACAGACCAGAATTACCATGGCAGCCCTCAACCTCTTCAGAACTGTTGCTGTTGGACACATCCTCAATGCAGGCCCTCGCATCCCTCATCAGCTGCATGCTTGATGACTACATCAGACTCTGTATCTGCACAGCTCTTCTGAACTGATGCATCACCCCAACTGAGTGACGCATCACTAACGGACTTTGCATTGCAAACCCTCTTCAATGGGATCCTTAATGACAATGTAGGACCTTGCATCACAGCCTCACTGCATCCGGCCTAACCGGGTCCCTGGGTCCCTGTACCGGCACGTGCACCGTCGCAGTGAACCTGAACTTGTGACTTTGTCCCAATCCAGCATGACCAGATATCCACAGTTGGTGCTTTGTGCTTTTTGGTGCTATCTTCACTGAAACTTTTAATGATGGATATCTTCCATTCTTCTGATTGTATTTTTGTCATTTGCTCTTGTTTTATTTATTAAATATTACTCTGTTATTCTAAATCTGTTATGGGACCCTTTTGGATGTGTTTTCGCTGAGTTACTGTTTGAAGTGTTGCACAATACTTTACTCATTGCCTCTGGGTTAAGTATGACTGTTCTGTGCCAAGCTATCCGAGGGGTGAGCACAGGTTAATTTGGGGTTTGCTTGTGACTTCACCCTGAGAAGAATTGTGGTTGCCGCTTGAAAATTGTTTCACCCCCTCCACCAGTAAACCAATTTATTACATATAGCTCTTTTCATTCCCCACCTCTCCCATTAACCTTGACGTTTCTGCTGAAAAACTGGAACCTTAAAAATGTAGCCACTGACATTACATCTGACTTTTTCATGTAGGCCTGTCACCATCTTTAGGTCCTTTAGAAAATAAAATAGTTCAATGTCCTAACTTTAGAAATACATGTATATATGCTTCTCTTGTGCTTTAATTGTCTACAAACTGAAGGGTACTATCCCTTTTGTCTACAGATCTGAAGGCTGGCCACAGGTGGAAGTAAGAAAAACGGATATGCTTCACTCCAGTCAGGACCACAGCCAGAGGTTTAGTTACAACTGGTCTTGCTGGCTTTTCTGCGCCTTGTTGCAACTGGATTTATTTTTTGGATTCCCTCTACTTTCCAGGCTTAGGAAATGTTAGTTCACAGCCGGAAGCAAGCCACAGGCATTCCTTAGGCAGGCACGAGTTCCTCTTCTCTTACTAGATTTTAGAAGCACTCTACTGTGTGAGTGATGGAAGTTGTCATAATTCATTAGTGATTGGAAAAATTCCCATAACGTATCATAGTTAAATTCACATTTAATCCTATCCTTTCTCCCTCAATGCTTCCTGTAGCATTTCAGATGATTCCATAAGACTACATTCCCACTCCTTCTGGGAGGTAGAAGGGATCTTTGGTCAACAGTCTCTCTTTTGTTTTCATAGCCCACTACTAAAGATGACATACAGATTAAAAGTGAAACACGCCTCTTCCAGCCAGCCTTCTAGTGTCACCCCCATTGAGTTTGTCACTTCTATGTCTGGGTTCAAAGGGTGTCCCTAAATTTGTTCCCCTTTCACATCGCCATGTAACAACAAAAGGCTAAGTGCTCTTTGTTTAGTCTGGCTCTAGATAAGGTTCCCCTTCCTCTAGTATTTTCTAAACATTGGACAAGTGCAATAGCCTTGTCTTTTAGCCTATGAACGTTTGTTAGCTATTATCTAGGAGGGGGCTGGATGGCCAGGAACCTCATTTTTCCTAAGAGTCTTCAGATCTGTGAGCCATGCCCACTGTTCTCATCTCCTCATTGGGCTGCAAGACATGCAGCGACAAGTAATTACCAGCCTCCAATGGGAAGCTAGCAAGCAGCAACAAGTATAACACTTAAACAAGCTGTAAGGATGCACCTTTTCTAAAAGTCTTTTTTGTACCAATTCTAATAAAAATCAATATTTGCAACTGTTGGACCTGTCCCTCCCTGCCCTCAAATGTCTTCTCTTCACCCCTCCTGTTTTCTGAACCGATAGTTTTTTACTTTTAGGACTCAGTACACTTTATTACTGCTAACCAGTGCTTAAGTGCTTGTGCTCTCTTCTTTAAACATGGTAAAATTGGCTTGCACTCAATTGAGACATCTGATTTACTTTTAAGTCTTTAGTAAAGTAGTACTACATTTACTTAGGGCCAGTTTATTACATGGTACTAGTGGGCTTGCTGCACATACTATGCCACCCACTGAAGTAGCCTTTTTTGAAAATGTCTCCGGTCTGACATTACAGACTTTACGCAGTTTTAAACTGTTTCAATCTAGCAAAATAAATATTTTGCTTGGCCTAAACCTTCCTTTTTAATGCATATAAATCACCCCTAGGGTAGGCCCTAAACAGCCCATATGGCAGGGTGAAATGCATTTAAAACATTGGTTATGTACTTTTAAGTTTTGCAGGTCTGGTAGTAAAAAACTCACAAATTCATTTTTAAATCACTGCCAGGCTTACCTCTCTCATAGGATAACATTTAGTTACCTTATTACATTTAATACATGATTATTTTATTCTGGCAGCATGTAGGAATGTCATATTTTGTGTCAGAGGAATTACAATTTAAAACCCCATTTAATGGGAAAGTTGGATTTTAAGTCATCATTTTTGAAAATGCCATGTTTATTAAGTTTGTAATTTCTCGTCCTAACCGTTTGGTGCCTGCAATCTGCTTTCTGGGTCACATGACTAGGTGTAGTTGGCAGTTGGCCTTTGTGTATTCCTTCCATACAGTCACACAATAGAGGGGGTGGGTGTTGGCAGGATGAACCATCCTGACTTGATGAAGAGGGTGGAGCTGTCCACAGTCACACTTGCACTTCAACGTCTCTGCCTCAGCTCACACACAAAGGACTTCACACTAGCCTATTGTGCCTGCACACAGACTAGGACCTGGGCAGTGAGGCAGGAAATTCCAGTCACTTCTGTAGGGGGACATTTCTTCCACTTCCGGAAGTTCATTGAAATTCAAAGCTAGCACCAGCTATATAAATAGGTCCCTCAAACTCACTCTTGAGTACACTCCTCGACCCGTGGATACTACAGAAGAAGGACTGCCCTGCTGCCCAGGACTGCCCTGCTGCTTGAACCCTGCCCTTTTGGCTGAGAAGGAAGGATGGATCTTCTCTGTTCATTCCAGTCTATCTGAGTGACTTCAAGGACTAGTTAGTCAGCCTCCTGATATGAACTACAGGGACAAAGCAAGCTCAAGACGTCTTTCTGCAAATGCCCAGCTAACCTTCTGCACTGGACCTGCAACTGGACCTGTCTGAGCCCTGCTTGCCTCTGCTGGAGTGAATTCCTGACCCCAAAGAGGAGCCTCCCAGTTCCTAGACCCTTGATGTGGCATCATTGTAGCTTCATGTGGAATAAAAGGAAAAATCCTGAAATTTTGGGGTCTTTATGGCCGCGAATGGGCACATTTGCTCTAAGGTCCTGCTACATATGCCGGCTGTCAACACGCAGCTCTGGTGAACCCAGCTATTCGCTCTGCAGCGACCGCCAGCAACACAGGCAATTCAAGATCTGCACTTCATGTTACCGTATCAACATCCCATGGTGACTGCCTACAGGAAGCTCCAGCTATGACTGTCTGCGACAGGATCGTTGCAACACAGCGACACCCATCAATGATGCCCAGACAGCTCTTATTTTGACAGCAACGAACATCCATGATGCTCTCCCTGCTCCTCGCCGCCTTCTCCGCTAAAAACTGGATTCTTCATGCCAGACTTTGAGAAGGTAACTTTTCCAGCAGGACTAACCTTGTCCCTGTATCTTGCCCACTTTCCATCGTGGTCGGACTAAACCTGTGACTTTCCCCGGTCTCGCACAAACAGATAACCACGAGTGGCACTTTGTGCTTTAAAGCTCTGTTCTTACCTTAAATCTTCGAAATGGCGTATTTCCTTTTCTACTGATTTGTATTGTTTTGTGTCAAATAAGTTATTACAGTTAACTATATTTTTCTAAATTTGTGTGGGATTTTGCTTTAGTTGTGTTTTCCCTTCATTACTGTTTCAGTGCTGCAAAAATACTTTCCACATTGCCTCTAAGTTAAGCCTGAATGCTTTTGCGCCCAGCTTTCTGAAGGTTAACCACAGGTTAATTTACTGACCTTTGTGGTTCATCCGAACTAGGATTGTGGCAGCTGTTTGAGGCGAGCTCCCTCCCCTTTTCTACCAGCAACCCAATTTCTCACAGAATGTCATTCTCTTCCATCTGTTGCATTAACATTTGCAGCATCTGCAAACAATCTGTGTGCTCTTCAACACATCTCTTAAATTGGAGGCTTTCATCTGGAATTCATCTGGAATTCTGAAGCAGAATCTAGAATTCTGCTACAGATGCACATCTGCAAGATTCGCTCACTTTTACCCTTTAAAATTTCCCAAATCTCTTATCCACCATCTGGAGTTCAGTCAAATGTATTTCTTCCTAAGTTGACTAGTGGGCCTACATAACCAATGCTATGTTACACTGGATAAAGCTATATTGTCACAAATCATGCTGTCTTCAATCTTGGCACACTCCCACCCCCACATTCCATCACAAAGATAGCTGGCTCAATGCTGTGAACAGAGCCATGACATTAGCATTAGTTGAGTGTGTGGTGATCAAAAACTGTCAGTTCTAATTTTTAACTTGATTGATACTGCCAGAATTTATGTGTCTGTCTGTTTAGTTTCGATCCTTTTAAACGATCTTTTAAACGTTTTAAAAAACGCTTTTATTTCATTGTACTTACTATCGCTGCTGCTGCACTTTTGTCACTTTCTGGGGGGCCTCTGCTTGAGGTTGCTAGTAGCTGGGCGGGTCGCAGTCCTCGTTCCGTCACGGCATACCAGTGCCGATTGATGCGGAGGGACTGACGCGACTCCGCCCACTTCCCACAGTACTTCCGGTGCAGGGGGCATATGATGGGCGAGACTCGGCGGCCGCGCAGCTCGAGTTGAGTGTGTGGTGATCAAAAACTGTCAGTTCTAATTTTTAACTTGATTGATACTGCCAGAATTTATGTGTCTGTCTGTTTAGTTTCGATCCTTTTAAACGATCTTTTAAACGTTTTAAAAAACGCTTTTATTTCATTGTACTTACTATCGCTGCTGCTGCACTTTTGTCACTTTCTGGGGGGCCTCTGCTTGAGGTTGCTAGTAGCTGGGCGGGTCGCAGTCCTCGTTCCGTCACGGCATACCAGTGCCGATTGATGCGGAGGGACTGACGCGACTCCGCCCACTTCCCACAGTACTTCCGGTGCAGGGGGCATATGATGGGCGAGACTCGGCGGCCGCGCAGCGGACGCGCGCAGCGGGCGCGCCGCTGGCGCGCCGAAGGCGCGCCCAAGGCAAGCCCGTCTGCGCCCGTCCGCGTCCGTTGCGCGGCCAGCGCCAGCCACGCTGCCGGGATGGTTGGAATGAGCCACCTACGGTGGTCACGAGAGTTACTTTTAAGCCTCCAGGGCGCTGTCTGTAGGAGGGCACATCAGCTTGATCTGGCTCGTTCCCGATTGCCACAATATTGCATAGAATGTGGTCAGACGCTGGTTCAAAGTAAGGTGGGGAGGGGGCAGGCTTCCCAAAGCTCTCTCTCCGATCAGAGGGCTGCACTTAGTTTGGGATTGGTTAACTGCAGGTCTTTACCTAAACATGTCGAGGAGATCTGGTCAATTTTAATTGAAGAGAAGTGGGATGCCCTGTTCCTTACAGAAACCTGGTTGAGCGCTGATGCAATAACGTCGATCTCACTTGCTACCCCACCAGGGTTCAAAATATGTTTTGTTAACCGCGAAGGGGGAAAAAGAGGTGGAGGGGTAGCGATTATCTTTAGAGATTCCTGGGAGCTTGTGTCTTCTGCCTCGCTGCTCCTGCATGGTATTGAAGGCTTACATTTTTGCTTCCAGATTACCCCTGCATTTGCCCTAGCTGGCATTCTTATTTATAGACCGCCTGCATGTGCAGCAATGGCCGTGCAGTCTCTATGCGATCTGATTGCCCAAAAATCAGTGCTCTATTCGAATTTTCTGGTTTTAGGTGATTTTAATTTACATGTAGACGACCCAGATTGCGTACAAGCAGCGCAACTTGTGTCATCCTTAGAGGGGGCTAACCTCCTACAAGGGGTGCGTTCTCCGACACACATGGCTGGTCACACGCTAGACCTTATTTTTTCGAATATACAAAATACCGTAATAGGGCCCCCACTACCACTGATCTGGTCGGACCACTCCCTAATTCCCTTTTCAATTACTCTCCCGACTGTCAAGTTAGCAAAAAAAATTCAGATGGTGCAAAAAAGAGACTGGAAGAAACTGTCGGCGGAATCCTTAAACCCCATACTGAGCGAGAGTTACCCTCAGCTATCCTACGACCCCACTCGAGATGCAGCTATTCTGCACAAATGGATTGGGGACGCAATGGAAGCTGTCGCACCAATTAGAATGAGGAAACCAGATAGATGCTCTCCCTCGGCGCCATGGTTCTCCGCGTCCCTGAAAGAGCAAAAAAGTCATTGTAAAAAATTGGAACGCCAATGGAGAGTAGCCTATTGTGATCTAGCCAAAGTGGTTTATAAAAAAGCGACAAAAGAACTCCATAAGGCTCTGAAAACTGCTAGACGAGACTACCTTGTAGCACGCATTCAGAATGCGAACCACTCTGGCACAGAAGTTTTTAAAGTAGTTCAATCCTTTTTTAAACCCAAGGCTAGTGAACTCGAGGTTACAGCCTCTGCAGAAGGGTGCGAAAAAATCGCTGACTACTTCAACGACAAAATCTCTAAAGTCTATGACTCTTTTACTCCCCCCGAGGCCACAGTAAAATTGGAAACAGCTGCAGATGGTGGCGGGAGGGAAACACTTTTAAACTTTTCCCAGCTATCGCACCAGGAGGCATTAGCAGAAATATTGAAATGTAGGTCGGGCGCACCAGATGACCCCTGCCCTTCAAAGTTTTGGAAAATGTTAGCTCCATCTTTGATTGAGGGACTTCGCCATATCTGGAATACCTCCTTAGAGACAGGTATCTTTCCCGATTCTTGGAAACACGCATCTCTCCTCCCTCTGAGGAAGAAAGTTAATGGCGACCCGGGTGACCTTAGCAATTTGAGGCCCATCTCTTTGCTTCCTGCCCCGGGCAAGATGCTGGAGAAAATGGTTCAACGCCAATTGACCCCGTTCTTAGAGCAGAACCGTGCTCTCCATGACACGCAATCGGGTTTTCGGGCAGGTTTTAGTACCGAGACAGCTCTTCTCGAGGTGGCAGAGTCGGTAAAATGGACACTGGATTCAGGAGCATCGGCACTCCTGGTGCTCCTGGACCTGTCCGCGGCGTTTGATACGGTAGACCATGGCATCCTGATCCAGAGACTACAAAATGCGGGTCTTGGTGGGACGGTGCTAGCTTGGGTTCAATCTTACCTAAGTGGGCGCTCCCAGAAAGTTGTTCAGCAAGCATTTGTTTCTAGACCTAAGCCAATTAAACGTGGCGTCCCCCAGGGCTCAGCCCTTAGCCCCCTGTTGTTTAATGTCTACCTAGCTCCGCTTTTCACTCTTATTGCCAACTGGGGGGTCAAGGCGATTTCGTACGCTGATGACACCCAGTTGGTTTTTCCATTTAAGGAGCGGTCGGTAGATACCTTCAAGAATTTTAAGGGCTGCCTTCAAGATATAGCATGCTGGATGAATGCTAATAAACTAAAGCTCAATGCCGGAAAAACTGAAGTCTTGTTTTTTGGCAAGGGCTTAGCTCCTGATCCAGCACTGTGGTGGCCATCAGAGATGGGGACACCACCAATACCTGGTTCCTGTACTAGGAATTTGGGTGTGAAATGGGAGGCAAATCTCTCCTTCTCTGCTCAAATTAAGCAGGTGTCTGCTAGTTGTTTTAGCACCCTGAAAAATTTACGAAAAATTTTGCACTTTGTCCCGGAGGACTGTCGAAAAACTATAGTACACGCTACAGTCACGTCCAGGTTAGACTATGCGAATAGTCTCTATTTAGGCCTACCCAAATATGCCATAGGACGTCTCCAGATGATTCAGAATGCGGCTGCGAGACTGGTGTTACGAATTCCTTTTAAACAACATGTCTCTCCGTATTTACAGAAGCTCCACTGGTTGAAAGTGGAGAAACGAATCCAATTTAAGGCCATGATTCTGGCGTATCGGGCCTTAAATGGAAATTGTCCTAAATATCTGAAACAAAGACTGAGCATTTATAAACAAAATCGGGTGTTACGCTCAAACTCTCAGACGCTGGTGCAAGCACCGCGCTTTGCGAAGGCTCGTTTGGGTGGAAGGACGTTCACAGTGGGAGCGGCATCACTGTGGAACAACCTTCCAGAGCCCTTGCGGAAGGTTAATACTGAATCTAGCTTCAGAAAATCATTGAAAACATGGCTTTTTTAGGTCCCTTTGGCTTTCTCTGGTCACCACTCACCTATCTCTAGCGCCGGGACACCCCTATTTGGGGTAGCCGTGCGCTCTACAAATTGCATTAATAATAAATAGGGCTTGAATACATTAAACAGGCCCCCATTTACCTCTCTGACACACACCAACAGAACCTTAGATCAGAAAACCAAAACTGCTGCCATCACTCAAATCATCATGATCCATCTCAAAGTATGGTGTATTCTACCTTCCAAAAAAACTCCATTCTACCTCATATCCTGAACAGTGCTCCTTATTGGAGCAGTGGCCTTTGCAGGTAAGAGAATGAGGTGGTGTGGCCTGGTTGGGGGAGGGGACTTCAACGGACGATGACGAGGGAAAATTCTAAAAATAATTAATTTTTCCTCGCCGTCTGTCGACATTCCCACAGCCCACCGCTCTTCGCTGCATGAGCCGCATCTGCTTTATTGAACTTAAAAACCGGACTGAAAAGTTTTCTAACGTGCATTGAGTGATGTGTAACAGTTTTGTCAGACTATTCACATGTATATAAGAATATATTGTCATATTCTGTATGTGTTACACCATTTATGGCTCCATTCACCTACACTAGTTGATGTTTCTGTCTACGCTTGTCCAGATCCGTCTCTGGCATAACTTTCATCTTACATTATCTCTTCATCAGCTATCCACCACTTAAGTTGCTGAGTCAAATATTTGACACAGAAGTGCTTGTGTATGAGTAAATAAGCAAATCATACACATTTTCATCATCCTGCACCAAAGTACTGTTGGGTGTGCAAGAGACGTGAACCCCACAGGTTCACTCTACATTCACTATAACAAAGTGATTAAAATGTTCAGCTGGAAGTTTTTCATTACCACATTCTTTACCCTATGTACATGAAAGCACATAGGAAATATTCCCATCTTCAATGTCCAACTCTATTTCAGTATAAAATATGCTAGCGTGGGCTCATCATTTGAGTCCAATTCATGAAATGTGGATTTTTCTCAAGCGCCGAATGAATTAATAAAGGCTTGGACGTTATCATGAGTTACATGAAGGTATGGTGATTTTCCAAGGATTATATAATGTCATCATGGGAATTCTGCTAGGTAATTTACCTATCACTGTTTTTCTTTTACTCTCGTCTATAGTGTAGGTACCTCACAGTTTGGCACAGTATGGAGATATCCTCTGACTCTCTACAACCTTTATACAGGAGTGCGCCTTAGCATGTTAAAGTGCTGTCTCATTCCTATTATTTTGTCAATTTCCTTAACGTATGCACACAGAATGACTCATCATAAGCAAAGTCATTTTTCCTTCTCCTCCACTTCCATCTCCTCCTTTTAATTCTTTGCCCGAGCTTAGATAAGAAGATAGAGTTAGGGGTGATCAAATGGGAATCCCCAGGAGGCTTTCATATCTTTCCTGCTCAATTTGACAACCCAAGTGAAAGGTGTATTGATGGTATTGCCCCTCTGAGCAACTTGGAAGGGCACAATGCCACAGATATGATATTGCTACAAAATTGTCTTGAAAATCTAAGAAATTTACCACTAGTTTTTCTTGCAATAAAATAGATCCTGGCCAAGAACTGATGAGTTCTGCTAAGGGAAACTGAATATGTCCACACACCATTGCTAGAGTCCTTTTTATTTGAACTCCTATTATTGGGTATTTGTAACAGAATAACTACATATATGTCCAGTGGTCTGCCTCTGCTGCTGTAGACAGATGTGTGAAACATCTACCATTCTAAAAAAGTGAATGGAGGAACTTGCGCGCAGCACATTTCAAGATGACCATCTAGGTAGAGGCCCCATGCCACGTCTGTGATGCAGCTTTGATTTTCGGCGGTCTTTCCCAGATTTTCTCTGCAGAAATGGGATGCCTGAGTAGGGGAATATCTGCTGTTTCACAGGATGCCTTTAAACATCATTTAAAAGACTGCAGCTCCATATGAGCTCGTATTTCTCTGGACATCATTTTTCAGCCGCCATTTTAGATTTTTCCTGACTGGGATTACCTGCATATAACCTTAAATATCTCCTCAGGTATTCATTTTGTGGCTTTTGAGCCCTTTTTCGCTCTCTGGGGCTTTGAGTCCTAGTCACTGGCATATAAGGACAAACTATATATATACCCATTATTTCCAGTTTCTTAGGAGAGCTTTCATTATTCTGGTCTCATTTAATTATACTTATACTCTGTAAGCCTTCGATGTTTCCTCAGATACATGGGCAGAATTAAAAAACTGCTGCATTCAACTAGAAATCTTTCCCCCGGTTTACCTATTTTGCAAGTTTCTATCTCTAATCCTCTGGTGGATTCTCTTCATACTCCTGCAACAATGGCTCACTCTAATTCTTCCAAGGCAGTTTCCACACCTATAGCTCCACCTAAATTGCAGTCGCCCTCTCCTGCAAACACACGACCTAAACAGGACCCTCCTTCTCCACTGAAGGCTATTTTTCCTCTATTCTTAAATATTACCTTGGAGGAGATAAAGGCATTGCGACCATTTGTAGAGGAAACCAATACTCGTTTACAGGACTTGGACACTAAATGATCATCACTTGACTCCAGAATCTCCATAGTGGAACAACAAGTTGGTGAGCTGCAAATCACTTCTGCAAGAGTATCTTCTTTGGAGAAGGACATTTTTCTCTTAAAGAGATCTGCCGAAGACCTTGAAAACAGAAATAGATGTAACAGTCTTTGTTTATATAGTCTTCCGGAAGGCATTGAAGGTGGAGAACCGGTGTCTTTCTTTTCTTCTTTACTCCTGAAACTTTTGGATTTACCGTCATCAACAGTCCTGAATATTCAAAGAGCGCACTGATTGGGCCTTTGCCTATCTTCTTCTTCAGCACCCTCGAAACCTCATGGGGTGATATTCTTATTCTTGCAGTTCACTCATCTCCTTCAAGTTTTGAATGCTGCAAAAATTTAAAAACAGTTTTCCTGATCTGGAGCCAAATTATTTCTGTCCCAGGATGTGTCTACAGTGACTTTCAGGAGAAGGAAAAAATTCCTTGATCTTCGACCAGCCTTACGATCTATGGGCACTCGCTATGGCTTGTTTCACCACTGCCTCTTCAAAGTTTTTTTTTCAAAATCACACATCCACTTTTGAAGAACATGGGGACCTTTGGAAATTTATTTATTCTCACTCTTTGGCTTCCATGGAAATTGCTGGCCCTTCGTCCAATACTTGACTTTTTATCTTGTGGTCAATGTTGTATCACCTCTAACCATTACTTTACTTCCTTTACAGATTGTTAATTGTTGATATTGTTTTATTAAGTCATATATTTTCTCTCTATTACTATTACAGTTTATTGGACCTACTCTACACTCCAGTTTTCTGTTTGTTTGGGTCCTGATGTGGTATGTTGTTTCACTCCACTGGTCGTGCTATCTTTAGTGTCTGTCATCAGTCCTTTTTCCTATTTTGTACTCCCAGAAAGGTATGTATTGCAGTTGTCAATTTGTGTTGACATGTACTGTCCTCTTTTTTCTTTATCTTTATCTCCCTTTTCCCTTTTCTTGTCTTTCCCTCTCTGCTCTGTACCCTAAGGTTCTTACTCTATCTTCTTCCTTCATTCTTGCTTTACCTACTACTCTTCCTATACTCTTTCATTATTGTCAACTCTATTGTTTCATACGTATTGTTATATTTTTCCATTCAGAATTGTTTCATGGAATGTAAAAGGTTTTATTAATCCTATAAAGAGGCAAATAATTATCTCTCATTTAGCCTCTTACAATCCAGATTTAGTTTTGTTGCAAGAAACTAATTTGTCAGAAATTGAGGCACTTAAGCTTAAACGCAACTGGGTTGGTTCTGTTCTTGTTTCTCCTACAACTACAAAAAAGAATGGTGTAATTATTTTGTGCCATAAAAAGTTGAAATGTTCTGTTACTTCGCAAGAAATTGATACAGATGGTAGATGGATTTTGGTTAAGCTACTCATCAATAATAGCATTTCTTTAACTGTCTTTAATGTATATGGTCTGACCCAACCGGATTATTCCGTCTGGTCTATGATTACCAATAAGTGTATCCAACACAAAGATGAATTTTTCTATCTTTGGAGGTGATTGTAACCGGGTCATGGACCCTTTTATTGATTGTCAATCACAAGTACGTTTTATCCCTCATAAAACCTACAAGCAATTTCATAATACAATTAGACTGCACACCTCGTAAATGCCTGGAGACTATGTAACCCAGATCAAACTGAATTTTCTTTTTTCTCCCCTCCACATGGTTCCTTAACCCGATTGGATTACATCATCTTATCTAAACCTTTAGTTCAAAATCTAATCTCTTCTTTGATTGAGCCTATTTTGATATCAGATCATGCTCCGGTGATTGCTGATTTTGACATGCTCCGCAGCTCAAATCTTCTAGATGGAGATTCAATAACTTCCTTTTACAGGATCCAGCTTTATCCTCCTCCTTTGCTTCCTTTGCAGAAGAATTCTTTTCTTTCAATGTGGATCCATTCATACCTCCTGATTTAGTATGGGTCTCCTTTAAGGCTACTGCTGTTGCTTCATCATTGATTTTGTATCCAGGAAAAAGAAGCACACCCTTGCTCAACATAGGACCCTACTAGCGAAATTTAAGCTCCTAGAACGCCAATTTTATACTGCCTCATCAGATTCCATTCTGCAGAAGCTTGTTAGTGCAAAACTGGAGTTTAATACGATTTATATGACAATGCTTCTTCTATTCTGCTTTGTAGTAGTGCCAGGTATTATGGGCGTCGTAACAAGGTTGGTTCACTTTCAGCTAACTATCTTAAATCCAGGAAAGAGAGATTGCTGATAGACTCTATTCAATCAACTGATGGACAGCATCTTTTCAAAGATTGAGACATTCTTGATAAATTTACAACTTTCTATAAAAACGTATATAGTCCAAACATGCCCACATCAGGCCCTCTTATTGACTCCTATCTTAGCACTATTCCTTCTCCTTCATCTCACTAAAGAAACGCAAATCCCCTGGTCTGGATGGTTTTTTGGTAGAATTCTATTTACATTTCTCAAATCTCTTACTCCCAGATCTCTTTAATCTCTTTCAATACTTTAGCAATACTGGTAAGGCGAGTAGTACCTTCCTGGAAGCCTCTATTTGTCTCATTCATAAGGATGGTAAAGATCCTAAACTCTGCATAAATCACCGTCCTATATCCTTGATAAATGTAGACTATAAAATTGTCGCTAAATTATTGGCTTTACGTGTTGAATCATTCTTACCCCATTTAATTGGTCCAGAAAAATGCGGTTTCGTCAAGGGCAGATTAACTTCTGATAATTCTCGGTTATTTGTCAAAGTTTCAAATAAGGCATCTACTTTATCCTATTCCCTAGCTGCTGTCTCTATTGATGCAGAAAAGGCTTTCGATAGAGTTGATTCATCTTTTTAGGTCGAGCATTCGAGACGTCTTGTATATACTTTAGTATATACTTAGATGTGTATGTACTGTGTGGGCTCTGGAGATCAGCCCTAGGACTGGTCTGCTTCCGCTTACGAACATTTTTTTGTTTCACTGCCTCTATTTAACTGTCTTGATAGAAAATAACCAGCAGAGGTCAGTAAAATACCAGAATTGCTTTCTGCTGAGGGACTTCATCCTTTTAATTTTTCTGGCAACTTCCTCTCTTTAACTTTTTTGATAGAAAAAGACCGGCTGAAGTCAGTAAAATACCAGAATCACTTTAGCATTCTCTAGAATCCAGTCCATAGATATTGTCTTCCACGAGCACCCACATACAACAATTTTTTTTTAGATCTTGAATTTTCATTGATATGACCACCGAAGGCCCTGATTTTATATTAAAAACAGAGCTTTGGACTATACCATTTCCTGCTGAAAGGCAATATTTCTCTTCATATGTTCTCATACCTTGTTTGTTTAAGGCACTCCGTTGGCATGGTTTTGAACCTAAATTCATTTCTCTTGTCTCATTACTTTTTTCAACACCTTCTGCTTCAATCATAGTTAATAGTCTTCTTTCAAAACGCTTTTCACTTCATCGCGGTGTTCGACAAGGTTGCCCCTTACCTCCTCTTCATTTTATTTTATCCCTAGAACCCTTTCTGGCTCATGTTTGACATAATACTTCTATCTCTGGGTTATTATATGGAGACCAACACTTGAAGCTTTCTGCATATGCAGATTATATTTTACTTTTTATATCAAACCCAGAAATATCTATCCCCTGTTATTGCAATAATTTTCGGATTTTTCAGTGGTATCGAGCTATAAAATCAATTCGAATAAAACAGAAAGTCTTCCCAAACCAAATTTAGCTTTAAGCATCACTTTGACCCAACTGTATTTTATTGGAGCAGCTCTAAAATTAAATACCTAAGATTATGGTTTACTAATACTTTTACAGACTTAGTTAAAATAAATTTGAAAGAGAGATTTGATTGTGTTTCCTAACTACTGTCCTCCTGGAATTCTCCTCTTTTTCTTTCTTGATGGGGATACCTTGAATCTATCAAGAGGATGGTCACTCCTATTATGTTATATATCTTTTCAATGATTCCAGTTCATATTCCCAACATGTATTTAAAAAAACTTGACTCCCTCCTCTCCAAATGTTTGTGGAGTGGTAAAAAATCTAGAATTTCTTTATCTCATCTTAGACAGCTAAAATATACCGGAGGTGTGAATTTTCCAAATTTTAGGTTCTACCATAAGGCTTTTTGTCTTAAACAAGCTTCTTACTATCTTCATACAGGTGTCCCCTCTCTCACCCCTTTATGGGTTAGCATTGAACGCTGCTTATTTTCTCCTTTCTCTAGCCTGGAGATTCTTGCCTTTACGGCCAAGATTAAGCTCCCATCTCTTCTGCTATTCAAGCATACTTGCTCACTGTTAAGACCTCACTGTCAACCAAAGATAATCTCTAAGAACACATATTCACGTTCTTCTCAATAGCATAATCACCTTCTTACTATTAACAACAGATCTTTATTTTGGTGCTCTTAGAGATCTAAAAGTATTATCTGGGTTCAGGACATGTTTGATGGTTTTTCTCCTTGTTCTTTTCCCCAGTTTCAAGCCACCTTTAAGTGTCCTCGCTAATTTTTAAACAAATTCTTCCTACTCATGGAAGTAATTCTGACAGTTTTTTATTCCCTTCCCACTGATGATTCCTTATCTACACATGATCCGCTTCTTAGACTCTTGTCGATATCCCCAAGGGCCTACCTGATCTATAAATTCTTTAATTCCGCTGATTTGGAGTGATATAAGACTAAGATAGAGCTCGCATGGGAGGCTGATTTGTGTTGTGAATGGAGCACTGATTTTTGGAGCAAAATTTGCGCTAGATCGTTAAAACTTTCTAGATCTGCATCTACCACTCAATCTATGTTTTTTCTTTATCACAGACTATTTCTTATCCCCTCTTCGATTGCTAAATTCACACTGTCTAATAATAAATCCTGCTGGTCTTGTGCCCATACTTTGGCTGACCTATGCCATCTCCTGTTTTCATACTCTCATGTAGCTTCTTTTTGGTTACAAATTTGGTCCCGGATCTCGATTATTTTTAATTTACATATTCGCTTATTGAACACCCTTCTCTTTACTGGAAGTTTATCAGAATCACTTGTTTACTGTCTCATGAGCGAGGGTTGTTTGACCTCATGTTAGCCTTAGCTTTTCAACAGATTACACTCACTTTGGAAATGTTCAAACAAACTCTCAGTCAAGTCTTGGTGCAACACTGTATGTCACTATCATAGGTTGGATATAGCTTTTGCTTTCTGTTGTAATCCCTGTGTAAATAGAGACCTATTTTGGTTACCGTTGACTACGTATTTAAATAAGATCTCAATTACTCAGACTTCTTGTACTCGTTCTAAAAACTTCCAACCTCCATGATTTTCTACTTTTTTGCCTTTTTTGTCTTTAGCAAATTTTAGCATTGTCAGTTTTATAGGAAATATGTTAACTATATTCCCTTTTTTGTTCTAATGAGTATTCATTGTTGTTTGATACTTAGTTGCAGTGTATATTTTTTCCCTCCCCTTTTTTCCCTCCCCTCTCTCTTCCTTTATAACCCTAAAATGTAAAAAGCTTTCTGCTATGTTTTTTGGCATATTTTCATCTCATAGGTTGGTTACTCTCACATATTGTTACAATTTTGCCATATGTTTTATGTTGGAAGTTATGTTAATAAAGCTTGTTAAACTTAAAAAAAAGTGTATGACTAATGCTTTCTGGTATACATTTGACTAGGTATCCTGGTAGGATAAAGCACGCTCCTATAGAGTTGGTACTTCATTGCGATTGGTTACTCTGATGGGCTTAACTTGCTTGCTTGGTGTATGTCACTTCCAGCAGCCGTTATTGGTATACTTTACTCTCAGCAGTTTCTCAGAACAACTTTATGTTACTAAAAGGTGACTGATATGACTAGTGTATGAGCCATTCAGCTTACGTGGGACCTCTCTGTGTCGATTGGACAGCTAGCAGCTGCCATCTTCTAACTCATTGACATTTTAACTATGGTTTCAGTAGTTGATGTACTGGGAGTTCTATCTTCCCCTCCTCTCTCCATTCTTAGATTTGTGTATATATTTTTAAAGTCACTTAGTTTGTTGATAGTTAATTGCACACAGAGTTTGACATGCATCCTTTTTTATTGAGCATATGCACCCATCATATCTCTAAAGTCTCCATCGCTGTGCATCGCTGTGAGAAATTGATATATTTTTTTAAACATTTAGAATTGCTTACATGCAAAATATTCAGAGTTTTAGTTACTACTGTGGGAGGTAATGTTCTTCTTACGTAGTGGACTGAATGGGTGTAAGGGAGGGCCTCACGTCTGCAATAGGCTCGAAGACAACAGCAAGCATTAGTAAAATATTATTTTTGCGTTTCTAGATGATGAAGGCATTTTCTAAATATTAGTATTATTGCAGTTAGAAAATGTAATAAAATTGAGAAATTGTTTTAAAAATACACCTAATTTATTTTTTAATCTGTTCAAAACATGAGTCAACCTTAGCTTAAAACTCAAAGTATACTATGAATTGAAAAATTGGTTTTAAAACTCGCAGCAGTTTATGCATGCTGGATTCATGTAAGATTAACAGTCAAACCATAGCTGTAAGCAGAGCGACGGAGAGACTAAGCACTCATTCTGAGGTTTGTGATACATTTTGATTTGTGCACTTGCAATTGCATTGAAAATGGGATTTCAAGTTACTTGCAGGATGGTATTAGCAGCTATCACTATAATAGCATCCAATAAGCAACACAAACAGACAGACGTTTTTATGTGCATTCCATTTTCAAAAGAAGAACAAATAAATCTCTGTCCCAGTCCTACTTTATATAATTCTACACCTGACAAAGTCACTCAGCACTTTCAAGACTGTAACATAGGGCCTGATTACGACTTTGGCGGTGTTGCGCCGGCTTTGGCCTGGCACAGACATGCATGGCCTGCCCGCCAGATTACGAGTTCAACTCCTGCCTGGCGGGTTTTTCTTTTGCCGCTCCCACAGCAGAGCCCTGAAAATGGACACCGCAATGGGAACACCAAAGCAGTTCCAGCACAGCATGGACTGTTAAGAGTGCATGCAATCAAGGGCTGATAAATGCAAAAAGAACAATTGATGGACAGAATGCAGAACAATGTCATACATTCACCCCAGTACAGAGATCTGAGCTTAAATCCATTGTGTTTTGCTCCCCATTCCAGTTTGAACCCAGCCATATGCAAATCAGTCTTAACCCTACACCAATGTGAATAGTCTAGCCCGAATTGCCGGACCAGGTCCTCCCTGGAATGAAAACAAGCATTCTAGGACCAGTTTTGGGGTTTCCCCCCTCATCAGCTAATATAGCTTGACTCGAGTGGCATGGAGAGCACGGGCCTACGTCTGGGCATATGTGGTGTGACAAATGCCAAAAGAAAAATTGATGGTTCAGAATGCAGAACAAAGTCATACATTCACCACAGTACTGAGATCTGGGCCTAAATCCACCGTTTTTCTGCTCCCCATGCCCTTCCAATTTGTACCAGTCATATGGCTGATGATGGGTGATGCCCTGAAACCAGTCCCAGGATGCTTGTTTCCGGTCCAGGGAGGACCTGGCTTGGCAATTTGGGCAGTACTGTTCCTATGAGGCACAGGGTCAAGACTGATTTGCATATAGTAGGGTCTAAACTGGGTGGAATGGTGAGCAAAAGAACAATGGATTTAACCCAGACCTCTTGACTGGGGGAGAATGTTTGATTTGCTCTGCATTTCGTCCATCATCTTTGTGTCTTTTGCAAACAGGGGGGCACAGCATGCATCCCCATGGTGGGCTCACCGACATGAAAAGGCTGGCGGTGGGGAAACTAGTAATATGCTTAATGGACTTCTGCGGTTCCGCCTTGCATATTGCATATCTCTGTCTGTTGCAGTTCCTTGGTGCAGCTGACGCAGTGGTGGCGGTCTGAATGGCCACCTCGTAATACGGAGGCCACAGGACTGCCACCAATGCTCCACCGCGAGTCTGGCAGTCAAAGACAGCCAGACTCGTAATCAAGCCCATAGTCCCATGCAGCCCCTGTGACACAGGGAGCCCTGTGTCTTCAATAAACTAAAGACTGTGGCTAGTTGCGTAATATTGATGTCTAGGCTGGGCCCTCATCACATTCTGCAGGGAGCCAGTTCATTTTGGTTACGCAATTGTGCAATTTAACAGGCACTCACTTTACGAAAATTCAGTGATACAGTTCATGGTCAGTTCTGTAGCACTGCATAATGAAGCTGGCAGAAACGTCCAACCTATTATGTTTCAACAGGTCTTCCTTGCTTTTGTGATTACGCAGATTTGTTACTCTGAATGGGTTCTAGCATTCAGGCACACAATGGAATATATTCATCGCAAAAGAGAAAATATAATTTAATACAAACTGCATCCTAATATGACTATGCCGACAATAGGTGCTCCTCCTACAGAGAGGCCAAGAGGAGCTCTTCGCTCTTGAAATACATGTTGAATTTCAATGACAGACGCACTCTGTGAGGTCTATCGTCATTCCTGAGGGTCATGGACAGCACCGAGCAGAGCAAACGGCACTGCAAGCATTCATGCAGCAAACAAGAGGTGATGGGCCCATTCATCTGAACAGATGGCAGCATCTCGGGTGCATTATCGGCACCGCTAAATACCACAATTATCTGACAGGCAATGAGAACGAGAAGCCAAGAGGGTATTTTCATCAAGTGGAACTGTAGCTTTGAATATTTACAGAGCAAATTGTACATAACCCAAATAATAATTTACAGTGACAGAACATTTCTGTGTCTGGTTGTCTTTGTACTTAGACAGAAAGCAACATTTTTCGGCGTTCTTTTAACATATCAATGTATTTACTGATTTAGTTTTTAATTTGCTAAACCTACAGTTATAATCAATGCAAAAGAGCCAGATGTAAAAATGCTTTTTGTGGTCGCACTTCCCTCAAATCACAAAATCACAAGGTGCGTGACCAGAAATGGACATTCCACAATGCACAAAAGTTCTGTTAGCAGTCGGAATAATCACTCTAAATCATTAAAGGGACCATTTGAGAATTGCACATAAGAGGGACAATGAAAGAAGCGTCGTCTTCCTTTTTACAATTTAGAAATATGTATAAAAGGTTTGTGAATCCATTTGCAGTGACAAACAGTTGATCAATTAGCGACTCCTGAGCTGGGTTGGGAACTGATTAGCGAAAGGGTAGCTGCCCCGGGAGGACAGCTTCCTATTCGTTAGCCCTCTGAACAGTAGCGGCTGCTACCAGGGAGTAGAGGTGTGGCGAAAAAAAAAGAAAGAAAAATGGATTTACCTTCCTAGCGTCCAGCTCTCCTCCATCATCTTAGTCCACGACGCAGGAACAGGAAGCACCCAGGCTTCCAGAGGCCATGCAAAGTGCACATGACTTTTGTCCGACCCAAAACGGCTGGCCAAACCGCCGTGCATACTTTACAGAGTTCCCACTACTCTCCTCCCTCTAGGTCAGCGTCCAGCATTGTCCCGCCCCACCCGCACCTTTACAGCGCCAGCCAATAGTGAAAAATAAAATGATAATAGCATTGTTATTACCATTTAATTTTTCCTGGGGGGCGCCATTCCTCCGCCTTAGCGGAGGAGCCGCCACTGCCTTTGAAAATTGTGTTGGTGGCCTACTGACGGGCAAGCAGTGTCCAGAGGACATAAAGATGATTTTTTTTTTTTTAAAGCAGCACTTGTTTCTTTAATCGACACAGTGTTAATTCCTTCATATGCAGCCCTTCACGTTTGCAAATTAGAACAATTGTTTTATAACCCCAACGGGAATGGACAATTTGTAATGTGACCTATTAGTACACAGTTCACATCATAAATTGCATTCCCATTTGCAAACCAGTCAGAGGGAAAATGGCACATATCTGATTTGTGAATATGAATAGTACAGCTACTCATAAATTCCTTATACATTGGGATCTCATGAACATTACTTAAACATTCTTAGACAGAAACCCACCTAGGGTCTAATGTAAAGCTCTCTGTGATCACATATAAATATGTGAATGTGCATCAATGCCAATGTGTTTGTGGACCTTCAAGTTTAGGCTCTCTACTGATATTTGGCCTTGATTGCATGCTACGATCCCTGTAATGTGGGTGGTGTAAATATAAGCATGTTGGTTAGCATCTGTGTTTATGGCTTGTGTGTGGTGTCTACTATTTATCTTTTTTTCTGAGTTTTATATAGCGTTAACTTGAGCCAAAGGTTTCAGGTATCAGAGCGCTTTACATGACCACCAGTTGGATTTGCATGGACACATTCATTTTTGTTAGTCACGGGGAGATTATGTGATTTGCCCAGAATCACAGGATGTTGAGCGTGATTGGCGAGACTCGAACTCTGTTTCCCAGATTTGGGATCGACTGCCCTAGCCATTAGGCTACATCCTCTCCCCCTCCTACTATTGGTTTTATGGAGATGGAAACATGCAGCCTTTTATGATACAAAATTGACTCTGTACTGCTTGCAAACTAGGGGGCATATTATCAAGCCAGGCGATAAAATTATCGCCGCTTTAGCGGCAGAAAACTGCCGCTAAAACGGCGATAATGGGCTTGATAATATGCTCTATGGAATTCCAATTGAAGCCCATGTTAGATGTGAAGGACATCTAACATGGGCTTCAATTGGAATTCCATAGAGCATATTATCAAGCCCATTATCGCTGTTTTAGCGGCAGTTTTCAGCAGCTAAAGCGGCAATAATTGTATCGCCTGGCTTGATAATATGCCCCTAGATTCTTCAGAAGTGAACTTCTCAGAGAGGGATAAACTAATAATCTATCACCAGCCATCAAGGCTAATGTTGAACGTCTTTCATTTGAGGGAATATGTGGTGTGTGCATTTTGTGGGTATGTGCATTTCTGGGAATAAGTTATCTGTATATAGATGTCTATATTTAGGGCATACCCTGCTTTATTTAAAGCATGTGTGTTGGAATTGGCCCTTTCTGCGGGGCCATCCCCAGACATGTTGGCTTCCTCCTCCTATTATAGCTGAATTTGTTTTTGTTGCACTTAGAACTTTACCACTGCTAAAGTGCTTGTGCTCTCTTCCCTAAACATGGTAGCTTTGGCCTATATTTAATTGGCATATTTATTTCACTTGTAAATCCCTAATAAGGTGGCTCTGCATTTGGCTAGGGCCTGTAAATCAAGTGCTACTAGTGGGCCTGCAGCACTGATTGTGCCACCTACTTATGTAGCTCTTCAAACATGTCTCAAGCCTGCCATTGCATAGCCTATGTGTGCCATTTTGAACTGCCATTTTGATCTGGCATTGTAAACCATATAGCTCACCCCTAGGGGGGCCCTTGACAGCCCAGAAGGCAAGGTGGGATGTATTTAAAATGTTGAACCGATACTTTTATGTTTTACATACCTTGGTAGTAAAACACTCTTTAAATTTGTTTTTCACTACTGCAATGCTTACCTCTCCCATTGGATAACATTGGAATTACCTTATTACACTTAATAAGTGTTATTTCCAAATTGGAGCAGGTAGCACCTTCATGTTTGGTGTCTATAGAATCACAATTTAAAATCCTACCTCATGATGAAGTCGAATTGCAGGGAGAGCATAGTGTGATGCTGTTGGTGAAGCATGAAAAGCTGACCGGATCATGGGCATGCATTGCTGGAGCACCTCAGTGGAGGTCCCCGTGAGTGGTCGATGGTGCAGTGGGAAGAGTGAAGCTGATGAAGCTTTGCACTGATTTGTGATGCGAGTAGCAAGGTCTCAATGCGAACTAGCCTATTTGCAGTCGCAAAAAACCCAGAAGCTTATTTCATCGCCCTTGAGCAATACCAAGGAATCAGAACCTGAGAGGTACCACGAGTAGCGAGGTCTCAATGCGAACTAGCCTATTTGCAGTCGCAAAAAATCCAAAAGCTTATTTCAACGCCCTTGAGCAATACCATGGAATCAGAACCTGAGAGGTACCACTTAGGGGCAAGGAACTTGCAGCAGGTGAGTCCAGGGGCTGGTGCAGGAAGTTGTAGAGACTTTTATGTGCCTGAGGCTCAGTATTGGAGGCCATCAGACTAGTCTTGGAGTTACTCTGGGGTCATAAGTTCAAGATGAAGTTACATATCCAGTTCCTCTTTCCTAGGCAAGAGGGCAGCAGTCAGGAGGTCACCACAGCAGGGCATCAGTTCCTTCAGGGCAGGCGTCCAGATGAGTGCCAGTCCTTAAAGCAGCACAGCAGTCCTTCTTACTGGCATAATATCCTCAGGTTCCAAAGTGAACTAAAATGTGGGTTTCTGAGGTCTAGTATTTATACACAGTTGTGCCTTTGAAGTCGGGAGAAACTTCTAGAAACTGGCCTTTAAAGTGCACAGATGCTCTGCCTTTATGGCCCTGGATCCAGGCTAGCTAATTTGTGTGGTGACAGGACACTGCCTATTCAAGTGTAGGTGGGGCTGGGTCCAGCTCCTCCCTCCCATCATGCCAGTGATGGCCTACCCAGTCACACCTAACCTCTCCATTGTTTGTGACTGTCTAGGAGGAATACACAAAGCCCAACTGTCACCCACCCCCGGTAATATGACTCAGAGGTGGGCTCCAGGCACCAAATAGTTAAAAGGCAAGAAAATTACAACTTTCTAAAAGTGTCATTTTCAGAAGTGTAATTTAAAGGTCGACTTCACCTTAAATTAGGATTTTAAATTGTGATTCCAGAGACACCAAACATGGCAATATCATATCTGTTCCTATTTGAAATTTATACTTATAAAATGTAATAAAGTTAATTCAATGTTATCCTATGGGAGAAACAGGCCTTGCAGTAGTTAAAACCAAACCATCCCCAGCAACTTCTCAATTGAAGAAGTTTATTCTGTTAAGTTTTGTAGCGCAGCGAAAATTCGGCAGTCTGCAGTCAGATTAGTATTAGATACTAATCCGACTGCAAACTGCCGAAGTCTGCAGTCGGATTAGTATTTAATACTAATCCGACTGCAGACTGCCGAATTTTCGCTGCGCTACAAACCTTAACAGAATAAACTTCTTCAATTGAGAAGTTGCTGGGGACTGGAAATTTAATTACACCGTCCAAAAAACACCAGAGTTCACTTACCTGTATCTTTTGACGATTATTCACCTTAAACTAAAGCTACAGACCGACGATCGATTTGACATATACGTATCAATTGTATTCTATAATTCTTGAATCTTTGGAAACACCATTCAGGGGTCAACTGTTATATTTATGATAGTCCTGAAGATGGTCTCATGGACAAATGCATAGAGACTGAAACGTCGACTTTCACACTCTCTTCTGGAATAATAATGTACAGTGAGAAGAAGTGTTTACAATAGTGACATTGAAGGATTATACAATTGTATTTATTTTCCTCTTGTTACATTGTTTGTATAACTGTGCAGTACCCTTGATAAATTTCAAAAGATAAAACCTTTTTCTATATATACCCGTGTTTTGAATATTTATTGTTTTGTGATTGGTTCATTGGTTCTTATGTCCTCACAAGGAACAAAATATTTCTTAGTTAAAATACATTTGAATAATATCTCTCTGGCGAGTTTATCAATAATTCTTGCAGTTAAAAATATATATCAAAAGCAATAGAACAGAGTATTTCAAATAAATCCCTTGAAGGCGCCTTTTACCCGTTCAGCAAACCTATTAGTAGCATTTCATTTACAGGTCCTGTACACAAGTAATGCCGCTTTCCTAGTGGCTTACAAGTAAACTAAATTGGCCAATTGGGTGTGAGTCAATGTTAACATCTTTTAGGGAAAGAGCACAAGCACTGTAGCACTGGTTACAGAGGTAAAATGCGCAGAGTCCGAAACAAAATGAAATCAGCAAGAACTGGAGGTCTAAGGGCAAAATATTAGGGGAAAACCATGCCAGGATGCCAGATCTAACCCTGAAAATGTTGGAAACATATGATTCTTCTTACTCCATAACAGCCATAAACCTGATATGTAACCGTATTCCTTCCTGAAAATCACTCAAATTGCCATTCATTCAGGCCTAAGGCCTCAATAGGGTAACTCTTACGGCCATTACTTGGAGAAATTCAATACGCTATAAACTAGAATGTCTTCTATGCTCCCTTTTAATCCATTCCCTGCGTGTGTCGGCTAACGGACGTTGCGAGCACTACCTGGCTACTGCTGTGCACGTCCGTTGGCCGACGCGACCCCGTCGACTCATTAAAAGTCCCGCACTGCGGTGGAATTTGCGCCGCGGTTAACAGGTTAATATTAATTTTTTTATTAGTAGTATTATTATTCTATATTATATATTGCACTATAAGAAAGGTAAGTGTAAGTCTTTTGAATCCAAAGAACGACTTTGCACTACGCGAATTTCACGTAACACAGTGCAAACACGCGTAGCATAGCGTAGCATAGTGCAGCGGTCATTTTTTGCTTGCTCGCGGTCCTCAATGTCAAGTTGGCGACCGCGAGCAAGCAAAATGACATCCCGGTGAGACTTTTTCCTCGTTCACGATCAGCAATATCAAGTTGGCGATCTCAAGCGTGGAAAATAAGCCTCCCGGTGAGATTCTCAACGCAGGGAGGTCAGGTTTCTCATTGCGAGTGGTGAGAAACTACCAGTCCGCGTTGAGAAAGCTGCTGCTCAAGTAAAAATCTACTTGAGCGGCAGAAAACTACAGCTCGCACTGTGCAAGATGCCGTTTTCAATGATTGCACAGTGCCGGATGCTTGTCCGCAGAGGGTACTACGCTGTTCACGAAGTGCTACGCGTAGCTTGCGTAGTGCGAAATGCACTTTGCGTAGCTACGCATAGCGCTACTTCGCGAACTACACCCAGGGTTAGTTAAGAGCAGGCAGTGGACCACTGCCTGCTCTTAAAAAATTAAAAGGAATCTTTTCATTTTTCTTTTTAAAATTCAGCCTGTCTTCCTTTAAGAAAAACAGGCTACATTCTATCCCCCCAAAAAAATGCTTTATTTAAAAAGCAATCACAGACATGGTGGTCTGCTATCCCCAGCAGGCCACCATCCCAGTCAGTCCCTCCTGACCCTTTTGGGAATCGCAAACAGTGTCAGACACTGTTGTAAATGTAAATCCAGTATTTGTATGGCGCGAACAGCTACCTGAAGGCATCCCGGCGCCGGGGGCCGTCGGGAAGATTAAGCAAGCTATTGCCCCGAGTCACATGGTGCTGGGCTCACCTGCCGCCGGTGCCCGAACCGTGAGCCCCAGATTCCAGCGTCAGTCGCCCTGGCCACGGTGCCACACATTTCATTATGCAAATCTCTAACTGGGAGTCGCGAAAAATCGCAAAATTAAATTGTTGTGCGTCTGGTCCCCTGTGACTTAAATATGTTCACCAACTGAAATGTATTAAAACTAGTTTTTGACATCTTATGCATCTATCAAACATCAAAATTAAACGTATCCTAAAGAAACATTTTTAAAAACGTAAGCCACAGCAACATCCCTGTGCATTGGGAATAAGATTTATATTTTGCTTTATGTATGTGCATTTCCTTTCATTTATAATATGCACTTTCTTCACCTCAACCGTGCAAGTTTCTACACTGATCTTACGGATTTTAGTGGAGGCTTTTTATAAAAACAAAACTTAATTGACTTCTTCTTAAATTGTAAGACTGTGCCTAGTGTTCACTCATACAAGGAATGTCTTTAAAAAAACAGATAACTCACTCACGCCGACTGTAGGGCCGGACAGCATAGCTGAGTACCTAATGCAAAATGAGCTGAACAATGGTATGTGAATAAAAAAGTCAAGGGCAGATATGTCAGTATGCAGTATATCTGCAGTAAAACTATCCAAGCAACAATCCCTGTGTCATTGGCACTTCATATTAAATTGCTAAGCATGAGATCAGCTGTGAAGCACTTTGCTGGAGTGCAGAGTTGATTAAGGGCTGCTCTCCTCATCTGATAAGCTTTTGTGAAACATATCTGAGCAGGTCCTCGGGCGCTCCTGTATCACGTTGTATCTCTGCAGGCACCACACGCGTCCATTAATCAAGCTCAAAGCACGGCTGGGGATGAGCAGCGTCGATTTGTAAAGACGCAGAACATTGCAGTCTGCAAACTCATCACTCAGCTTACAAAAATAGATTAATTGGAATATGCAACTGCAAAATGTACTCTGGCACGTCTGGGTACAGCCTCCGCGGAGGCCTTCATGGCATGAAACATTTCTCGTACTAAATTTCTTGAGTTTGTTTTCGATCTTGGACAGTCCGCACAGAAGCATTCTCCCAGCTTGTGCTTGAACACTTTCACTGAAAGGCTTTGGAAAAATCTATCGAATTGTATTGCGGCTCAAGAGACCCCTTTCGATATCTTTGGTTTAAAATCAGAGAGCCTCGCTCTGCTTCCTACATTTTGGTCGATTCTTTTGAAATTGCCTATCCTTCGTCATTGGAAGTCACATTTCCTAATGCCCTACTTTGAAGATATTTCCCCTGAGTGTCATAGCACACGATATGTAATACAGCCTACAGCAGTGCCTGGCCTTTCCCAGTACTTTTCTCATTTGCACTTTTCAGCTGATATGTAAAACTGGCCTTAACAGGCCTCCCTGTTCTATTATTGGGTTACACTTCCAGTGTATGTATGTAATGGGCCTTTATGCACAACAGTGCATAAAGGCTAAGGGTGGGCGGAATTTGCGAAATTGACTTTGGCAAATTATCGTGAAATTGCGCAAAATCTCCGCGAGCATGCGGAACTTTTGCGAAGATGCTGAGATTGTTTTTCTTGCCCGTTCGCGATGTGTTTTTGCGTGCTCGCGGGGAAATATATCTCCAACTTGCCCATGCGGTCGCTAATGGGCGCGGCCATCTCGCTCACGATGCTTATTTCCTGTTCGCGATCGCAAACTCTTGCTGGATAGCACGACCGGCTACCAACAATCCAACATCTTGTGGCGCGCCAACGGATAGGAAAACTCGTCGGCGAACGCAGGGACCCGGTAAGTCGCAACTGCGCGCACGAGAATGCATTTTTAAAGCACGAACAAGAAAAATACTTCCGTTACGCAGCAGGTTGCGAAAGTTTTGACATTTTCGCGCTCTCTGCGGAACGGGAAAATGTCAAAATATCGCAAATTCCGTAAGCGGAACGAAGTTTACCGCCCAGGCCTAATAAAGGCCCAGCAGGCAGTACCTCAGGTGCCTTCTGTCTTCGTCCGAGTCATAACAGGTCGAGATAACCATCTCCCTTACAGAAAAGAAAAACAGTGGAATGCTGGGACCCTAACTCCACCCCCTCCCAGTGGGAGTACATAAACCGTACTTACCCAGCCTGTTCTTTTTTCTTTCTACCGACAGAATGGGGCGAGGTTCGTACTGGATGCTGCTCCTGTGGCAGACCCCTGGATTCCCGGTCTGACAGCCGGGCTCCCTATGATGGGGTTCTTTGTGCACCTCCTGGCCTGCTGGGAGGCGCAAAGGTTACTGCCTGTCTCTTTGCAGCTGTTGTGCAAGTTCCACATAGCGGTTCCAGTTTGCGAGAGCATGTCCTTCTGTGGCCCAGACTGTGCGGGAGGAAGTGCTGGATGATGGATGGCAGCTTGGGCGGTCTAGGTGGTGCCCCTGGAGTGCTTGGTGGGACTTGGTGTCACCCGGGCACTGTGGAGCAGTGGTGGGTCTTTGGCCATTTGGGTCTCCGCTCCTTCACATGCCACGGTTTGTGTCCCACCTCCGGTGTCTGGATTTGGCAGGAGCGTTGCAGGGGACCTGGGCTGGCTGGTGGGGGCAGACAACGGTATGTGGCGTCTGTCTGCCCCAGGGTTGAGTACCATATAGCAGGTTTTTTTCTGTCCTTGATGTCACCAGCCTCAGTTCTCCTGTACATTGCCATATTGCATTTCCAAACCTATATACATTGGTGGTATTGCAGCCTGGCGTGCCTGTTGACCTGTGCTGGGGCTGTGGTGGGGGCCTGGGCTTGCTGGTGTGGGTAGGCGGTATTGTGGTTGTTCTGCCTACCCCGGGGTGTGTGACGTGTGGAGGTTTCCCTCTCTGTTTTTTCTTGCCCTTCTTTTCTGGTCTGGCACTCCGGCTATATCACCCAATGAGCCCCCGATCTCGTCTGCTTTCCGACATTGCACAGGGTTTGGCTTGGTTAGTGCCTACTTTGGTGCTTGCCTGCATGCTGGGGGCTCCTTTTGACAGTGGGGTTGGGCAATTGGTGTTCTCGAACTCACTGCTGCTTGCGTGGCCTTCCCCCCTGTGGGGTCTTATGTTTTTTATTTCCCTCAGGCCTGCCATGGTTCAGCAGCAGTTGGCTCCCTATTCGTCATGTGGGCCCTCGGTCTGGTCACGGCAGACCTTGGGTTACGAGTGGTTTGGGGGCTGAGTTGGTGGTGCCTCCCTGTGTGCCTGGTGGCCTGTGTGATAATTTGCCTTTTGCTCTGGGCTGGGCTTTTTGGGCGTACTTGGGTGGAGTGGTGGGGCCAGGCGGTGTGAGGCTGCATCTGCCTTCCCTGGGGGTGTTGCCATGTTGTGGTTTTGTCTCCCCTCGTTCGTTCCTGCCTGAGTGCCTCGGCCGTTTGTTTTGGGGTCCGGAGCCTCCATGCTGCGGGTTTGTCTGCCTCTGTCTCTTCGGTTTATTTGTATCTTTTTGCTTATGGTTGGCTGTTGGGGGCGGTGGGGAAGCGTCTGTGTCGTTTGGAGTCTGCGTGCTCTGGAGGGGTAAGCCACGTCGAGGACTTACCCTGTTGTTCACGCTGTTTTTCAGGTTTCGCTTCTGATTGGGCGCCCAGCTGTTTCCCTTTGTCGGTCTTTGCCTCTTCTCTGGGCTGGATTTTCCGCAGCCCCTAAGTGGCGGGCAGTTCAGGGGCTGTGCTCGGGATGCCTTTGGCACACTTGGTTCTGTTGGGCCAGTTTTTGGGGATGCACTGGTGCTCTGGCTTTTGGCTTGCGGGGCTGGCTGTTGGTGCTGTGCTTTTGGTGGTGGTGCTGTCTGGGGTCTGCCAGCCCCGGGTGGTGTCAGGGTGGAAGTTTTTCTTCCCCCTTTTTCTGCTGTGTAAGGCTTGGCCCTGGCTCTTCTGTGTTTTGGTGTGCCATTAGTTCCTGGCCTTGGCTATACTGTCTCTTTCTGTGGTGCCTCCTGTGTGGTGGCTGTCTTGGGGCAATGTGGTGTTGGCTGGGTCCTGTCTCTTTCCACTTGGGGCCAAACAGAGTTGGTTCACCTCAAAGGTAGAACTATTTGAACTGTGCTGTTCCTGAGGAAACGAAGCTTAGACATATCACACAAAAATTCTTGGTGTTTTTGTAAGTCACTGAAGAAAATCTTGCCTTTACGTTGATATTTTGTTTGATGTAAGATAAGAGTGATGATGTTGCTTTTGTAGTGGTACTAGTCTGGACGTGATGTGCCAGAGGCCCAAGCGCCCAAGGATGCTAAGAATCAACAGAAAGTGGAAATCTAGGAGACAATTGAGCAGCTGCAGGAGGACGAGTCTGGGTTTTAAAAGCCAATGGTGGCTTTGGGCAAAATGTTGCAGTGAGCAATAGTCAGGAGCAAGTAAGAGAGTTAGAAAGAACGGGTATAGAGGTTTAGTGGAAGCAGAGACATGGGCAACAATATGACCATCCCTTAACCCCCACAGATTCAGAAATGTGTTCCAAATCAATGAACCCATGCACTCAGTTGCTTCCAGGACTGTTGAATACGTTCTACATCTGAACTAATAACAGGAGTGACTGCAGTTTACTATTGAGAGGACTTTCGAAATTAATTTTAAAATAAAGGAAAATCATTAGCCTTTGCTAAATTGATTAAAATCGTACATACGTTTTAGAAAATCCTTTACATGCCGTAGACAAAGCGACAGAGAAAGAAGAGAAATAGAAGAGAAAAGAAGGAGTTGAGTGAGTGAAGAATTATGGTTTTAAGTAGCACTTATAGCTAGCACGAGTGATGGATGTTTGTCAGTAAAGTCGTTACATAACAGGACAGTGTAGCTAGTATATTCTTGTAATCACTCTCTGTTATTCTTCACAGCATTTACGATTGTCATTCACCAGATGATTGATAGCTGCAGTCATGCTTTCAGATGGATTTAGCTTCAGTGAAAATAGGAGCAAGATGTTCAAAATGTGTTTCAGATTTTAGTTACATTGAACTGGACATTTTAGACGTGCATTGTACGTGTGAGAGTATATTGGACAGATGGAATATATGAAAGTAAAATATTTATTGTATATGTTTCATATCACAGTAGAGGTCTCTGAGTAACGAACCATAACTTGGATATTTTGTTCTAAAATAGGCTAAAAACTCTAATTAAATGAAAGTTCGTGCAAATAATTTTTTGGGAGTTAAAGGAAGAAAGGAGCAAATAATGCAATAGAACAAATCACTCAAAGAGAGAAGGGAAAAATCAACTGAGGAAATAACACAAGTGAGGTATAGGAAAATGATGTGAAGGAAAGATGGAAGAAAGGAAGGAGATATCAAAGGAAGGAAGGAGGATGCAAGGAAGGGAGGAAGGACAGAGGAAATGAAGAAGGAAAGAGGAATGTATGGAAGAAAGGCAGGATGTATTGCAGGAATGTTCAACATTTCAATGAGTCACAAATATTGCTTTCTGAATCATCTTCAGCCTGAGATGCTACAAACACTCTCTTCATATTCAATGCTACTCTCCATATCTCCGATCGGATACAAGAGATTCAGGGCCGGAGGTATCAAGCATTTTTCCGGTTGCAAACAGCCCGATTCACAGAATCGGGCTGTTTGTGACTGGAAAAATGCATTTTGGCATGTAGAATGTCAAAATTGCAATTCAGTAAACATGTTACCGAATCGCATTTTGGAAGTGCAAATAAATACCAATTTGGTATTAGGAAGGGGCTTGTTCAGGGAGTACCTTCCCAATACAGAATCTCAGTAGTATGTAAGAATGTTTAGCGACCGAAATGCGGTCGCTAAACATTCGCCTTTTACCACCTACTTCAAGTACCTGGTAACCCATTGGCAAACAGGAAAAGGTCCCAATGGGTTGGAAATATTGACCTAACTCAATAATATTCATGAGGTAGGTAATTTTACGACCCACTAGGAATCGCTAAATAGAACTATTTGAGTTTCATAGATTAGGAATAGTGATTACTTAATTTGCAATTTGCAGAAAATCACAATTAGGTAATCGCTATTGCTAATATTGATACATCCGGCCCTCAGACTTCAGAGTTGCAGAGTACTGGGGCCTGCTGCGGCCCGTCCTAATGGGATGAGGGGCCATGTCCCCTCACCGTTTTGACACTATATAGAATGTCTGTCAGGCTGAGTAAACGTCAGCCTGACAGACACTCTTTATTTTCAGGTCAGGCAGCAAGAAGCTAGTCATGCGCTAAATGCGTAGGCTTATGGCTGCCTAATATGAACTTTCCTGGGCTGAAGAAGTCACAGCTATTGTGGGCGTGACATCTTCAGCCTGACAGAGCACCTCAAGGCCCTCCCCCTCATGATGAAAGGGAGTATCAGTGATTGCCTGAGACCTGGGCGCTTGACTTCTAAGCCCTAAAGTTCCTAGGGCTGAGTGTCAATCAATGAAACCTTCTCACAGTGTAGGGTGGGATCAGCAGTCTCACTGACCCCATGACACTCTCTGACGAGTGTTGGGACTGCTGCCCCGCATTGGCTGATCGATCAGCCAATGAGGGAAGGCAGCAGTCCCAACACCCCTGGGACCTCCAAGGCTTGGGACTGCTGCCTTCCCTCATTGGCTGATTTTCAAGGCAGAGCTGCGCAGGTAAGCATAACTTTAATTTTTAATGTTTAGTGGTTGCAAAAATATATGTGAGTGAGTGTTGTGAATGGATGTGTGTGTGTGTTTGTGCATGCATGTGTGAATGCATGAGTGTGGCTGAGTGTTTATGTGTGCGTTTGTGGCCCAACAACCCTCTCCCCCGCTAATAGTACAGACCGCCACTGACTCGGTCACCGTAAAATCACATGGGATTTTACTATTACTGTGTGGCAAAGCTGTCTCGTGTCCATCAAATTACAAATGAATCCCCATAGAATGGGGAATTACTTTGCAATATTGATTTTTTCAGTCGTAAAACCACACATAATTCCCAACTCCATGGGGATTAACACATACATTCATCCCAAGCTCTTAGCAGTTGGTAAATGTATGCAGGACCTCTGGGTGGTGTGGGGAGAGGAAGCTGGTGTGGACAAGTGTGGTAAGGATGGGGAAGGTGTGTTCTTGCAAGAGAGGTGATTGTGAGCTTCTCTCACCAGAAACAAGACTGGTAAATGAGGTTTGGCTGCTACTGCAGCTAAAGTCTCATGAAATTTTACTGTGCAGAATTACTCCATGGTACAATCAGGCTGGTTTGTAATGAGGGTCTCAGAGACATATCTTTGAATGTACAGCACTTGAATGGCTGGCATGAACTTGCCAAACCAAAGACTTGGAACCCATGTCTTTAAGTTCCACAAAGGTTCACCTTCAGCCTGGCACTATTTACAATGTTTCTTCTAAACGTAAGATGCTTAAGACTAACTACCAACACATGCTAAGATCACAACATGTATGGTAGGATGCCAAGCTGTTCAATCAATACCACATACATAATGTAGGCAGCCTTCAGCCAGCAAAAGCCAAACATTGATCTACGAGGGCTACTACAACAGTAAGAGTTTCGATGTGTGAGATTCCCTAGCATCGTCCTGACCTCCTCTATCATCAAAATGTTATGAGTCAGCAAAATAGATCCAAGAAGCACTTTAGAAAAATCCACAATAAAATGTATACAATAATATACATTCTTCTTATTAAAGTTGACAGTATTATAAGTGCAGATCCTATTTTAGACAATGTGGTTACTCTATTGATAGCTAAGGCTATAGCAATCAGGTTAGTGGTTATATCAGAATCGAAATAGATGCCTTCCATTAAAGATTCACAATTACCCATTTGCAACTGGACTAGAGGCAATTTCTTTTCATTCTTATCAAACAAACCTTTCTTGTTTCTGTGTGCAGCAAATGATATTCTATATTTCAATATACACATGAAAGCAATGCTTTGTATCTCAAATTTGCTCCAGCACAACATTATCAAATATTAGTACGAGTGGAAATAAATCCCCTAAGGCAAGGGTGTTCACTATTCATTAGAGAGTAAAACGAGTAAACATGCTCACTTTATTTAAAATTTGACTTATTTTTAGTCACAAGAAAAGAGGGTGGCATCATCTGGGGTTTCTCCTTCATCATCTCACCTTTATAGACCAATTCAACCTCAGTTATGGTAACCTTCCCTAGTCAAGAGCCATTGCTCCCCTTTTCACCAATGTTATAAGCTGTGATTTAAAAAAAGGATTTCCTGAATTTAAATTTCTGGTTTCTGTGTTTATTGGAGAATGGGGTCGGTAGTTCCCTTTTAATTGGAATTTAATTATTGTCAATTGAATAATGTATATATTTAAATTGCTAATGAGTTGCTTAATACTTCTACAATTATGTGCTACATGTTATTTTTCAGGTTGTGGGGTATATTCGCGGATTCAGTAGCTAGGTTTTTCAAATCTGTATTAATTCATGTTGATTGATTTATGTGTTATTTAAAAAAATAGTTTTCAAATGTTTAAATGTAAAATATTTGTATAAATTGTGTAATACATTTTAATTTTGCATTGGGGTTTAATGATGATTTGATGGGTAGTTTTGCAAAGAAAATATTTAGAAATGTAGATTAACTGAATAATGTATTAATTAAAAAAAACTAATTTAATTTCAACATATTTCTTTGATTTTTTTAAATCTATATGTTTAAAGGCTGCCAAATACATTGTTGATTTAGCTAACTTTTTAATTAAAATATTTTGCAATCAAGCAAATATGTATGTATAACAAGTAATCTGTTAATAATTGTTCTATGTTCATAGATATTTTTTTCAAGTTTGGGTTGGTTTTATGGATGATTTTGAAGAATACTGCTTATTTAAAAAATATGTTGCTTGATTAACATCGATGCTATATATTTTTTTGAATGTGTTCTTTTTTTAATAAACAAATCTTTTTTAAAAGTATGTGCTTAACTTTATAATCTAAATAAGGTGGTACACAATATTTTTGTGGTAGATATTTTGGCAAAGGCTATGTTTTGGACCTCAGTATTTTCTCTGCAATATTTTTGAATTGCGATATTTTGATGATCAATATTCTGTTCTACAACCGAGTTCAGCCAATCCATATATTTAAAAAAAATCATGATTCTGGTTAATAACCAATTAAAATCTAAACATGTCACTTTCAGAAAATTGAAGTAGTGACCCAGGCGGGGGTCAAAACGATGTCCCATTTACTATGCGATATATGCTTGATTAAATACACTTCGATATACCAACCAAAATAAAAACAGGTTTTGTCAACGCTAATCGGTCTTGACTATGAAACCTTTTGTATTTGACAATTCATTTTTTGCATTACATAGCTATTAATAAACTATACATTTGTAACATGCCCAAATGCATTATAAAATGGCCACTGCAGATGCGCAAACATCTACATTGGAATTTGCGAATGCATTTTGTTATGTTTATGGTGTTAAAGATTGACACCTTGGATGCAGTGGCATAGCAAGGAGGGGCGGGGTGGCGGTCGGCCGCGGTGTCACGAGTTTTGGGGGTGGCCTCACAATACACAGAACAGGCATAAACAGTGTGCATGTTTTTCAAGGTCTTCCAGCCTTGCTTCTCTTTACTCATATCAGGGCAATTGAACCTTTCGAAAAACATTGGTTAGAGCTAGCTCGTCTCCTAAATAATTAGTGCAGGCTTCTTCACATTTCTGCATCAATTCTGTTTCTATTCATGAGCCGACTCGCATAATACTAATGGTGGAATTATAATTATTGCTCAATTCATTACCTCAGTACAAAAAGGCAGGAATATCACGAAATAATTGTGCCTGGCTGCTCTCCCACCTTTAATGAATACTGAAAGCAAGAAGAGCCTGGACACCCTGACTCTGATGCTCACCTCAGGTTACATGAGGTTCCACTCAGTTTTAAACAATTTTGTTGAACATTTTACCAAGAAAATGTACCGAGAATAGATAGACAACCGAACCAAAACCCTATAAAATCGTCAGTTCAGGTGTTTCTGTATGTTTATGGGTGACTTTTTTAAGGTAGCCTTCACCAGATCTTACATGAATTAACATTTATAAGCGCTGTCTAAAGAAACCAAATACTGCCCTTAATTCAAATTTCCACATCTGCGCATCTGACTGGTACGTCATGAAGTGACTCCAAACAATCTTTTCCATTCTCATCAATCAGGATTATGTGGAACAGTGCATTGCTACCAAAAGCCCAAAAGGCATCTCCTGTTAAGCGCTAACTGGAGGAGATGTTCTTATACAGCGCACAGCTACCCACAAACCGGCTTCCTGGCGCTGATAGGACAAAAGGTAGCATACTCTGTTTTAAATACAAAGGTGAGTTTTTAATTGCTTCCTGAAACTTAACAGATTTTATTTGATCCAAGATGAATAGGAAGGGATTTCCAGAGCTTGGAAACTAGGTATGCAAATGAGCGACCACTGCCTCTTGATTCTAGGGACGATCTCAGCTCTCTGGGGGTGCTATATGGGGTAATAAGGTGCCGAAAGTTTTGTGGGCCAGTCAAATGTTTTATCCTATGGACAATACATGAGGCCTTACATTCTATTCTTTTGTTTATAAATGGTCAGCGGAGTTGAGTCAGGGCGTGCTGATTGCATTTTGAGCAAGCCCAGCAGAGCTTAAGCCATGGCGTTCTGGGTGATCTGCAACTTTTGGATGACATATGATGGGCTACCTAGATAGAGAGAGTAGCAGTAGTCGAGATGGGAGAGTACAAGGCCTTGGACCACCGTCCTCCGACATTCCATAGGAAGCAATTTGAGAGTTTTCCTAAGAAATCTTAAAAGGCCAAAACAGGTACCTGTCACTTTCGTAGCCTGGGAGACCATGGTTAGATCTTTGTCCAATATGACTCCGAGGCTCTTTACGTCTAGTTTGGGGGGCAGGGGTGCTCCCCCAAATGTGGAGGCCAGAGGAATTGGTCCCAAAGCAAGCGGTTGTCTCCGACCGCCATTACCTCTGTTTTGACCCAGCTTAGCTTAAGACAGCTCGTCACCATCCAGCTGGTCACCTGTTCCAGACAAATAGTGCATCTTTCAAAAGTTGAGTCAGTGTTCGGTGACGGGGAGAAAACTATCTGACTTTCATCTGTGTATGACACCATAAAAAAACTTAAGGCACAAATGATGTCCGGTATGGGCCGAAGTTACACACTAAAGAGCATGGTGCTCAAAGAGGAGCCCCGCAGCCCTCCACATTCAAGCCGATCCTTGAAAGCTCCTGTGCTAGAAATAAGGTTAACCAACTTCACGGTGCCCATAACGCAGGAATGAGTGGGAGGCAGTGTTGAAAGCTGCGCTCAAACCAAGAAGAATGAGCGCAGCTGTCCCACCTTGGTCCAGTGTCTTTTCAAGGTCCTGTGTGGCCAATAAGAGAGTTATTTTTGTGCTGCAACCAGATCAAAACCAGTTTGCATCCAGCGCAGCAAGTTGTTGGTATCCAAAAAACTAATGAAAGAAAACCATGTCATAGTTTTTCCAGGATTTTACTGAACCCTGGAAGTAACAAAATGGGTCTGTAATTTTCCTGTAGATCAGGGTCCAGGAAAGGTATCTTTAACACTGGCAAATAATTGCACGTTTCCATGTATCAGAAACACGTCCACTCTCCAGGGAGCAATTGTAGATAACTGTTAGAGCAGATAACTGTAACACTGTCTTTGCCTTTAAGAAGGGGTTTGATATTTCTTACAGTGAGTCATAAATAAGTCTAACCTTTCCCAAAATATAATTGACCAGCTACTCACACCGTTTCTTGGAAGTGGGGGGACCTTCCCCTGCAATATTCGGTTTTAGAAAGGAATTGACATTGGCAAATATTTCTTTGGAAGGCTGTGAGGACTGCCTGACCCTGTCAGCAAAATCTTTTTACCTGGTTCTGCGGACCGTGCACTGATACTTTTAAATGTTTCTTATAGATTTCCTTACTTTCCTCATCATACTGGCATCTCCATTTTCTTATTTTCATATTTTATACATTCTTTCTTCAACTGCCTTAACTCTGAAAAAAACATTTGGCACTGATTCTAGCATGGGGAGGTTTTCAGACGTTCCTAGGAATTAGTGTCTCTAGGGTCAAGTCGATCCATTCCTTGAAGGCCAAATAGGAGAGAGAAACATCACCATCTAACCTAGGGACGAAGTTATCCAGGGCTGCTTCCCAGCGTGTGGTATCCAGTTTGGACCATTGTCTGGTAGATTTAGCTTGAGCTCTTTTGGGTTTGGGCACTTCCGTTCTAGGTATAAAAAACTGAAGCAGCAAATGATCTGACCACACAACCGGCAAAGGGGCATTTACCATCATAGTCACAATATTTGTAAAAATAGGATCCAAAATATGACCCTAGAGTAAGTAGGGAGCGGGACCAACTGTGCAAGTTGTAATGCTAATAAGTCTTGTTTAAGCTGTATAGCCTGTGTACATGTGATGTCATCCATATGAATGTTCAGATCACCCAGCAGCGTAAATTTGGCTGCCTGAAGGTTATGTGATGACAAGATTTTTGGCATGGCCTGCACAAACTCTGCAGCAGGCCCTGGTGGACGGTATAAAAGCAAACCAGAAAAAGTAAATGTATGTGTAGGTTTGAAATACAAGTTTTCACAACCTGTAAAATCAAGTAGGGATGACCTACACTCAAGGTACTCTTCAAAAAGGATAGCTACACCTTCTCCTTTCTTTCTTACCGGTCATTTCTTGCAATTGGCCTAAGCTGCCGACCTTGGAACTGCGGGTCGGGAAGAGCCCTTTTTGTATTGTCACCGACCACCTTTTGCTCCTGTGCTGATGGTTATGACTCTGAAAGTGCACTGGGGCCTGCGATATATAATGTATATATATATTTTTTTAGAGCACTATTTATGAGCACTTTTTAGTCTGCACACTGTATATGATTCGTTTTGGTATTGCCCAATGGGGTTAAATATGTGTTATGGCATTGGGGTATTTGATGAACTGTTAATATAAGCCCACTTGGGCATGATAGAACATGAATTACACTGTTCACTAGGGGGGGCGCCTTTGTATAAAGAGCGATTATGCTTTGATTTGTAATGGAAACAAAGTACACAAGGAAATTATTAGTTTCTGACTGGGTACTCCATTTGATGTCTTTAATTAATTTTACATCACTTAACAAAGATACAAACTGTGGAATTTAAAATTCCACATATGTAAGCCAAGACAGACCGAAAAACTACGAGTCTGTCTTTCATTGTATGCAGTGTGTAGTTTCACGTGACTTACGTCACATGCACAAGATTTAAAATGGCGATAATTGTTGAAAACTTTATTCGTGAGCAACCCTGCTGGTACAGGCAAAACGCGTAGAACAACCGACAAATAAAGCGAATTGAATCACCACATGGCGTCGTCCTTCCTTGGGGAAACCGAGGTTCTTGTGCAATAAATTACCGGATCGAGCTTGGGTGATCCGGCGACAACAACTCGCCCTCTGGTCTGGAGCGCGGTGGCTGTAACTCAAGCAAAGGAGGAAGAATATATATATATATATATATATATATATATATATATATATATATATATAATGTGCTTTATGAATAAGGTAGTAATACAGAAAAGCGTGATGCGTTGGAATAAAGCAATACTGTTTTATAATAAGAAGGACACCATAAATTATTCCTTCAAGACAAAGTGCTTTCTCTTTGAATTAATCATTAATCAATCTTATTGTCAGAACACAGCTTTAAACAAAATCTTTGTATGTATTCGCAAAAGTGTCAACACATCATATATTCAAATATACATACAAATATGACGTACAGAAAAGACAAATCAAAAAAAGTAAAACATACGAACAAGGAATTTATTCTGTATTCCTTATTCCCCCATTAATATCTATGGATGCCTACTCCTTTTTAACACGGGCATTCCATTACTTTAGATAGCCCTACTTAATAGTACTAAGAGGAAAATACACTTGTATACCTCTAAACCATTTTTTAGTACTTTATGTATCAATTATACAAATAATTTTATTTTGTCATGGGCTTCTTCGATTCAAACACTCGACGCGTTTCAGCCCAGCTTGCTTTGGGCCTCATCAGGACTAGGGGATATAAGGATATCTCTCTCTGAAAAAACGGTCTGGCGGGGGAATCCCTGTAGAACAGCAAAGACCTCCCACGAATGAGACTCTATCGAACAACCAGTGGAATCTCACTAGCACAATTATTGGGATATAGGTGTCATTTCATATGGGCGTCTAACAGATCAAATCCCAGGGCTTGAATTTTTTCTTCTTGTTTGTCCGTTTCCTTGCTACGGGGTTCGCGTTAATGAAACCGCCTCTCCACAAAGTTCCGGGTCCGTGAAAGCAATCTGTCCACCTGAATAAGGTAGGACAGTTAAAAGAAAATGTTCAAATGGTGGAGGATCTTTGTCAGCTTCATGCAATGTATATACACGGTCTAGTTGTTTTTTAAGTAACAAGTGATGATGGACTATGGTGTAATGAGCCCTTTAATGAACAATCTAGACAAAGGTACACTATGGTCCTGTGGAAGGCAAATGCCAATGCTCATCAATTGTCCTCTTTAATTATGCATTGTCGGTGAGAGAATCATAAAAGATTTATTGAGAATCCATGGCTGTGGTACCGTTCAATCGCTGCTTTTGGTGAAGAAGAAGCAGCGAGAATTTGTTTATATATATATGTGTGTGATTGAGTTAACATGAAAGAGAACTCAAGCCATATGTGAAGGTAAATTATCAATGCATTTACGTCCATTATGTCCTAACATTGTCTTGGAGTGGGCGGCAGCATGGTGGCCTCGCTTCGAGACTGCCAAAGTCATAATAAGACCCTTAGGTTCCACACATGGCTATTTCAGGCTGCACTCGCAATGCACACTTTATTACAGTTACTCACTATTCTGGGGTAGGTCAGGAGACGTCAAATAATCAATACGGTTCAAACCGGTACAAAAAGATAAAAGATCAGTCTAGACAGCTACAATATTTAACAAGCAGTGGCAAAGCCAATAGGTCTGGCTTGCATTTCAAATACTGAGTAAAACATTAAAGAAAGCTTACTGCAGGAAAGAAAAACTTGCTTACTATATATTGGGCATGAGATAAATAATTTAATGAGTGATTATTCAGTGTACTTTTGCGATGTGCATTGTTCCCAGACAACTTGCGTCCAAAATCTGCATGTTTGAAGGGACATCTATCACCTCTGGTGGGTTTGAGAACACTGGCAGAACAGCAACAGGATATAACAGAAATTATACAGAAGAATAGACTCCAAGAAGAAGCAAATTAGGCCTGGCACTAGAGAAATTAGTGACTGTGATTGACTGTTTCATCACCAGAAGAGAAAGAGTCAATGATGGCTTGGCATCAATGACCAAACAACTATAATGTGGTATGATAGATGAGTTACGAGTATAATGGTAGATAAGTCACAATTTTTGGTAGGTCATTGTTTGATTGTGGTATAATTCTTTTTTTGAATTTTATTCTATGTAGACATTTGTGGTGTTTTGTACAAAAAATATAGTGGTCTTTAGACAGAAAAGCCAAAAATGAACTAAAATAAGGTTCAAAGAATAAATACTATTGATTAGTAACGGTGCAGATTGACTTTGAGTTTTTCCACCTGGCTGAAGTATGATGTGAATTTTTCATCAGTATTAGCAATTGTTGTTTTTCCTGATAATTGGCCTCAATGAAGCACTGGATCCAAACATCACTGGTTCTACCCTCAAACTTGGGCTCAAGGAAGACACAGAAAGGATGAGCTCTGTTTCTCTACACGGCACAAGCAAATGAGGTTCGGTCCACCTGTGTCGGCACAGTCCCTTCCTCCTGTATGGAAGGAGTGCACCTGTACAGAACTGCATCATCAAGGGAATATAGTAAAAAAGCACTAAGCTGAGGCAGAACCAAGTGCTGATTCTTCCTAGTGGCCTGTGCACACCAACTGTATGGCACACCAGTTCAGCTGACAGGACAATGCGGGAGACACCCATTCAACAGTGTCTTCAAGGTACTAAATGCATGTAAGGATTGTGGGAACCACAAATGATATTTGCTGACATCAAGACCGATATTACAACAACCGCCAGGCAAGCGTTATCTTCTCGTTCTAATTATTGCAATATTATTGTTTTGTGAAAAAGGGGGATGAAAGGTGACTGTCCTCTACCACCCCTTAAAGCCACTGATTGTTCTGTTGCACCAGTACTGTGATGTTACCTGGAAGAACCTCAGAGTAATTGCAAAGTAACACAGACTCCCTGGTGAGACCTGCATCTATATATTATTTCAGTAAAAGCACTGGCCCAAAAAAATTGACTGCAGGTACATACTTAACCATATACATCCCTGCCAACCTCCATGAGAAAGCTTTGGACTGCTCAGCTACTCTACCCTGAGGGTTATTTGGTGAGAAAGTAAGGTAAAGCCCCAGAACCCCAACAGTAAGAGTCTCCTATTGTCACAATCTGAGCCCAAAATCTTCTGTTTGTTCTGTGGCTCCTTAATAATTTCGCACACGTGCAACTCTGTTGATCCATCAATAGCAGGGCTAGCTGGTAATCTTTAAAAGTGGTGGGATGTAATGTTTGACACGCATTCCAGTGAGCGAACCTGACTTCTCAGTGGTGGTTGGGGGGCTCACTCAGTATCACTCTGACTCGTTCACTCTCACTCTGTGTCAATCTCACCTTGACTCACTCATTAGTCTGACTCATTCTTAGTCAGTCTGACTCATTCCCACTCAATTTAATTCATTCTCACTCATCCCAACTCACTTGCACTCGATCAATCTCAGTCTGAATCCCCTATCACTCAATCTCACTATGACCCGCTTAGTCTCACTCAGTCTCACTTGTTTTCACTTAATCCCACTCATTCTGACTCACTCTGCCTCATTTACTCTCTTACTCACTCAGACAGTCTCACCTAATCCTGCTCACTTTCACTAATTGCCAATCAATCAATCTCACTCATATTCATTCAATCTCTCTGACTCACCTAGTCTCAAGCATACTTACTCATTCCTACTCAGTCCCACTGATTCAGACTCACTCTGACAAGCTATGGGGCATATTTACAAGCCCCTATTGCCACCACAACATCACTTTTTTGGACGTTGTGTTGGCGATAGGGACTTCGCCTTACTTAAAGGCAGCATTAAGCCATTTAACATGGCTTAACGCTGCCTTGTAAATAGAGCACCCTTTCACTTACTTTTACTTAGAGTGAAAGGGGAGGGCAATGGGTGTTGTGGTGGGAGTTCCACTGCAACATCCATTAATTGTGACGCTGCCCTATATTTATAAGGGTGGCGTAAATATGGGGCAGCGCCAAAATTTAGACCAGGGAAAAATGTTTAATTTCTTCCCGTTTTTGCTGTTTCCATGTGTGCTGTGTTGTGCAGCAGACATAGAAACAGCAAAACACCATTGATTGTTTATGTGCAGGAAGGAGACCCTTCTTGAGCATAAACAATCATAAAAAAAGAGGTTTTGAAACTTCTATGTGTGCTGCATTAAGAAGCCCACATAGAAGTTACAAAAAGACATTTAGAGATTGTTTATGTGTAGGAAGGGACACCTTCCTGCACATAAACAATCTTCCCCTGAAACGCAGGCGCCCTCGCACTATGGTGCAAGGTTGTCTGCATTGGCGCTAGGCAGCTAAATTTAGCACCAGCGCACGGGGAAACACATGGTTGTACATAACATTGTAAATATGCTGTAGCACTGCTTCTCAGAAGTGGCAGAGCGCGGCATTAAGCCAAGAAGGATAATGCCATGCTCTGTCACTTCCATTGTAAATATGCCGCTCAGTCTCACTGGTTCTCACTCTGTCTCACTCATTCTGACTCACTCAAAATGTGCATCACTCACGGCCTTTAGATCTTGACGGACAGGTTACACAGTAACAACAGTGATCGATATCTCATCCGCCGAAATAGAAATAACATAGGATATATTGAGATTTAGATTTTGGCAGGCGGAATGACTGTCACCGTTGTGACTGAGTAACCCATCTGCCAAGATCTAAATCACGCCGTCAGTCTTACACACAGTAACACTTCCTGTCATTCTCTCTGACAGTAACACTCACTGTCATTCTCCCTCACAGTTACACATACTGTCATTCTTCCTCACTCACTCACTATCATTTGTTCACACAGGGAAACAACCTTTACAACGAAACTTTGACAACGCACTACCATTACAACGAAACTTTTACAACGAACGTGATGTAACCACGCGATGCCATTACAACGCAAGTCTTTACATCGACTTGCGCTAGATGGCGTGCTAACATTACAAATAGTGTAATTTACTATCCCAACACCTTCCCTACTGTTAAGTGGACTGGAGTTGGAATAGTAAATTACGCTTTTCTAATGTTAGCACGCCATCTAGCGCAAGTCGATGTAAAGACTTGCGTTGTAATGGCATCGCGTAGTTACATTGCGTTCGTTGTAAAAACCGCGATGTAACTGCACGCGTTGTAAAGACACGCGTTGTTACGTCGTACATCCCTTCACACATACTCACTCTTCATATCACTCATTTTCGCTGACTGGCTCCCTTTTAATTTCACTTATACACATCACACAACCCCCACATGCTGTCTCTCACAAACACACTCTTGCCCACTAACAAACACTCTCACCCATATGCACAGCACACAAAGTTTAAGACTTTAAAGCTTTTTACTTACCTTGATGCAGGTCCAGTTTTGAACACTTGCTCCTTTCAGCTTCCGGTGCTGGGGCATGAAACTGAAACCTCGAGCCTGCACAGTTGCAGTTTTGAGATTTTAGGGGCATATTATCAAGACAGGTGATAAAACTGCAGCTAAAACGGCGATAATGGGCTTGATAATATGCTCTGTGGAATTCCAATTGAAGCCCATGTTATTCACATCTAACATGGGCTTCAACTGGAATTCCACAGAGCATATTATCAAGCCCATTATCGCCGTTTTAGCGGCAGTTTTCTGCCACTAAAGCGGCGATAATTTTATCGCCTGTCTTGATAATATGTCCCTAAGTCTCTGATCTTTCACCCGACCCGTTCCCAAGTCAAGTTGGGAAAGGATGGGGTGGCAGGCTGATTGGCATGTAGCCATGGGCACTTCTACTCTGTGCACATCAACTTTTAGCTGTGCTGCCTAGCACATCACAAATGGGGGCTGCACAAGGGCGTGCAAGACCCCAAGGACCGGGATGCGATATTTCAGCCCTACTGATCTCTGTATGAAGGCTGGCACAGGTGTCTTGTGGTACTGTGCCACCTATCAGATAAGAGACCGTTGCTGTACCCAGGGAAGGCCAGCATTATTATTATACCATGAGTGAATAATAGGATATTATTCCCTCTTGGTATAATAAAAGCAAACGGACCAGAAAACAAGAACATCAGGGCCGCTAGGCCCATTAAGAGGAGCTGCCACTGACAAATAAACCTATTGTTGCAGATTTACAGATTGCTAAATTATGCATATCCTCTAAATGTCAGTTCCGATTATTTACTGCCTTTTAGAAATTTACATGTAAAATCCCAAATACCATACGTTTGACTAGAGAAAAACAAACGGTTTGACTAGACTGCATCTCCCAGAATTCATTATGATAGCTAACTTAAAGCACGGGACAAAATCATTGTACCACCGTTGATCAGAAGTCCATATTATTGCTATTTCGATGGACAATAGGCTTACCTGGAAATTGGGTGAATGTTGACCAAGAGTCAATTTGTTTAAGAGGCTCCATACACACATGACAATGTTTGACCAGTAATCTCAAGTGAAAATAATTATATAGTTAGCAGGTGGGGGGTGAATAATCAGTGTGAAAAAAACTCTATAAGTAAAAGTTAGAAATTGGATGACAGTTGTAAGAGGAGCTGCTTCAGTTCCATTGAATCCAAAGAGGTTGGCAGGGCATGTTAGGCCAACCTCCAAGGGTCCAGGACTGGTTAGACTTATAATTAGCTGATTATAGGTGCTGAGTTCATAATTGTTGAAGCCTTCTGTCCCTGAGGCTCAAGTCAGAAGGCCAGCCAAATAACCCTTTGGGTCACAGTGATTGTCATGGGTTCAACAGGTGCAGGTCCAGTCCTTCGTTCCCAGGCACAAGGGCAGCAGGTCAACACAGCAGTCCCTTGGAAGTGGGCTTTGCTAGCCTTTGTGAACCCGGCAGAACCAACGCATCTCCTCTGCTGTGCAACCCTAATCATATCCGAAGCATCGCCGCTGCTGCATGGATGCACCCATCGCAAAGACCCACATAACCTCCGCAGCTGCAGCCTCTTCAGAACCACTGCTGCGCGATACATCCTCCGCACAGGCCCTTGCATGCCTCATCAATGGCAGCCTCAACGACAACGCCAAACTCCACATTGCAGCTCCTTGGAACTGGCACATTGCCCCGACTGTGCGAAGCATCTTCAACGCATCTTCAACGCTGGACTTCGCATCACAACCCCTTGCCAATCAGATCCTTGATGGCAATGCAGGTACCAAAGAGAAGCTTTGTGAACTGTGTCCATGCAGTCAGTCATACGCCCCCAGAACCAAGCGCACCTAGAAGGAAAAGTTGAGACCTCCTATAAATCTACAAACATGTAGTCTTGTTGAAGAACTGACTTCCATGCACCACCATGCATCACTTTCACAACTGTGTAAATATATGATCGAGTGCTACCGGAGGAATCCACTATAATAGTAAATACCTGTGTACCTAAAAGCCCACACCAACACCCCACCCAGTGTCCTACAGGACCTAACTATTCCCTCTATCCCTTCATCTCCTGAATCTAAGTGACCTCCACCCTTACCTAGAACCTTCGAAAGCAGCACTAACAACTCACCTTCCTCAGAAATCATATCACTGATACCCTTAAGTAGAACCATCAACAGAAGCAAAATCATCGTCCCTCCCTTAATTTCCTTTCTTTGTCCCTCCTCATCTCCACATTCCGCCACCACCCCTATCCCCATAACCCTCTTCCCCCTCCACATCCCTTTCCGGTCCGCCGGAGAAATTATCCACGACGAAGCAACCCCAGAGAATCGTATAAAAGCCCCTAGCCTGTGCATAACCCTTCACTCTCGTCTACCACTCCCCCAGCCTCTCAAACCTACCACACTGCCATCACAGCCATTGAACCCCCAACAATACTATCGCTGACCCTGCCTCACCCCTCTCACAAACCTGAAATAGACTCACTCAAAACCCATACTAACCCCACTTCCTGGAACCTACAAAACGTTATACTAGAAATTAGAAACATTTTACAACTCGCAGAAAACTCTCTATCTAAATTCAATCATCTTCAAAACTCTCTAGCTGCAGCTAACAACGTGATAAACACTATCCCACTGCCTCTGACTAATCGCCACTTACATACACGCAAACTCCCCATCTATTTAACAGACTCGGAAATCCAAACTTTACTACTCCTCTATGAAACCCCTACTTGCCCCAACACAAATAAGGAAGAATTCTCTATTCTCCCAGTCCCCATCAACCCAAACAGAACATCACAACCGAATCACTGAACGATAAACCTGAATAACCTTCAAACAATATCCCCTATCTCTGAAAATCACGAGCCTTCTTTAGAGAACGCCTCAAACCAGATCTCCTGCCTCCTACTAAACTGCCGCTCAGCCCTAAAACACGCCACAGAACCTAGCTGACCTCATCCTAAACCTGAAAATGGACATAACCATCTTTACGGAAACTTGGCTCACTGAATCATCCTCGCCATGCCTTGTCCTTCTAGTCCCACCAAATTACATCATAAGACTAGAAAGACCTCACAAAAAGGGGGGAGACATCGCCTGCATATATAGATCCGACATCAACATCTTGCAGTTTCACTCCGAACCCCTGAACTCTTGTGAATACCTAGGGATTTCCATAAAATCCTCAGACAACCACTCCCACAAATTACACACACTCTACCATCCCCCAGGTAAGAATGCAGAATTCACAGACCAACTTATGGAAATCATTACTACGAACTCAACCCCTCATTCCAACGACATATTCCTTGGCGACTTCAATCTCCATTGGGAAAACCCCCTAGACAAGCAGTTCAACGCCCTCAAAATCTTCCTAGCAGAACATTCCCTGATCCAAGCCATCTCAAAGCCCACTCACTCCAAAGGTGCTACACTTGACTGGATCATCTCTAAAGAAAAAATTATTGAATCTATCTCGATCACCTCGTGTGATTGGTCAGACCATCACACTATCACCTTCCAAATTCCCTCTGCCATAAAGAAAACGTACTCACAGCAAGTCAAGTCTAAACACTGGATAAGAGACACGAAAAACCTCGACTGGAATGACCTAGCTTCCCACTGTGAGAAAGTTCTCACTTCTTCCAATAACTTGTCAGACGTCAATGACCTCAGTGCTTGCTACAACGCCACAATGACCAATATCTTGGACCAAGTAGCCCCACCAAAACTCAAAAGAATACCAGACAAAGACAAAAACCCATGGTTCACAGGAGCCCTGAATGAAGAGAGACGTAAACTATGTTTAACTGAGCACAAATGGAGACAACATCCCTCCCCCCTCCAACTCAAACTACTTAGGAAATCTAGAAGCCCCTATAATAAAAGTATTCTTCAATCAAAATAAGACTTCTTCAGATCAGAACTAGACAATGCCAAAAATAGACCAAAGAAACTCTTTGAAATGCTAAAACAACAATCCAACAAATTGGCCAAAACCGCACTCTTGACATCAAAATCACAGCTTTGCAGTGAAGAATTTTCCTCATTCTTCACTTCAAAAACCAACTCCCTCTAACTCGAGCTAAGGACGGCAGGTATCAACTCAGCCACCCCAAAGAACACACAAGCTGAAAATCCTAATCAACCGGATTTACCTTTGCCCAAAAATAACTCCCACTGGTCTACCTTCAAATTTTACGATTTCAGTGACATCACCAAACATTAGCAACTATCATACCCAACAACCACTTCAATGAACCTGTCCCCTCAAACTGCCTACCCCACATCTACCATATAATCTCCACTCTCTGGACCAAAATCATCAATGCCTCACATCCCGGATTGCCTAAAAACTGGTCAAGTCACACCTATCCTAAAAAAAACGACAACAAACGCCTGCGACCTGAATAACTTCCGACCTATAACCAACATTCCCATGCTAGCCAAGGTCCTGGAAAAATGGTTTCAGCAACAACTGAACCAACACATCACAGATTTCAAACTACTGAACGACTGCCAATCGGGTTTCAGACCCACCCACAGCACAGAAACAGCCATTCTGCATATAGTAGACAATGCCATCCTCGCCCTTGACCGTAATGAAACATACCTACTAGTCCTGCTTGACCTCTCATCAGCATTCAACACGGTCAATCATGACAAAATTCTAGGAAGACTGGAAAACAGGATGGGTTTATCTGGCATCAGGAGGAAACAGACACTCTAGGAGTGCCGAAAATCTACTCCTAAAACCCTCTCATTTCAGCAAAAAAAAAACGTCTGACAGAGCATTCACCGGAGCAGCGCCAAGAATATGGAACTCGCTACCTTCGTGCATTAGAAAAATCTCTTCTACACCACTATTTAAAAGGGAAGCAAAATAATTCCTGATGAGCAAATTCCTTGCTTAATTCCGCAAGGCACGGAATCAGTCGAAGACTTCAAACTTATTTCCTCACTCCCCTTAATGACTCCTTCGCCTCTATGACTTGAGCGTACTCAAACTTGTTCCTACTGCTCCATTTTTGTTGCTGCTACATAACAAACCTTGTTAGAAATATATATATATATCTTTTTTGGTAACCTGTCTGCTCTGTTGTTTTGCAAAATGTTCTATACTTACTCTGCTTTCCTTGTAAAGCGCTCTGATACCCTACCTGGGATCTTGTTCACGCTATAGAAAACTCTAAAAATAAAATAAAGAAATAAACTAAAATATTTGCAAAACAAGTGATAAAAATATTTGTACAATCGGGCCCTTCATATAAAGAATGTAATTTTTCACAAAAAGCAATTGGAAAATACATAAGAAACGGGAAATGCACTGTGGTTAAACAAGACAATGGCACTGTCAATGGGCCCGATTCACAGAACTAACTTAAGACAAAATCCTAAACTTACTACCATTTTGGTATTCACAGAAGGCACTTACTCATTTTGGTATTCACAGAAGTTAGGAGTCCTAACTTTAGTACTCCTAAATGCCTTCTGTGAATACCGAAAGTCTTAAAGTTAGGATTTTTCTCAGTTTAGGAGTAGTAAAGCTAGGACTCCTAACTTTACTACTCTTAAACTGAGAAAAATCCTAACTTTAAGCCTTTCGGTATTCACAGAAGGCATTTAGGAGTCCTAAAATTAGGAGCCCTAACTTTACTACCCCTAAACTGAGAAAAATCCTAACTTTAAGACTTTCGGTATTCGCAGAAGGCATTTAGGAGTCCTAAAGTTAGGACTCCTAACTTCTGTGAATGCTGAAATGAGTAAGTGCCTTCTGTGAAGACCAAAATGAGTAAGTGCCTTCTGTGAATACCAACATGGTAGTAAGTTTAGGATTTTGTCTTAAGTTAGTTCTGTGAATCGGGCCGACAGAGTTTATTATGCATTCCCATGATCCAAAATTCATATTGTAAAAAATCTTGTGCTGGACAATAACACTGTAAAACGAAAGAGGGTCTCGAGAACTTGTATGCAATATTGTGGCTTGTAAATAATGGCGAGATGAATAGAGAGAAAAGGATGCGGAGAGTTAGTAGGAAAAGTAGCAGAACACAGCGCAACTTTTTCTAAACCAAATGAGGAAACACCCAACTACAACAGCTGCGGTAGTGCTTGACGGCAACCATTCTCCCACACTAGACGCAAACAAGGAAAGATATGAGTGTTCATGCACTCTACAACAACATCTAACTGAACAAATGAAGGGTGTCCACCCACGTCTCTCTCTAAAGATACTTGGAGAAAAATACAAAGAAATACATCTCAACGTACTGGCACACTTCAATAACAACCTCTACCTGGAAGCAACAATCCACAACTTGGAAACAAATACATACCTTAGTGACAGTGAAAGACCTGCAGGTCAGTGTCCAGCCTCCTCTTTATAGGAAGAAGAATCGGCCATTGAGCTGCAGGTTTGAGCATGACAGCCAAAAAAGCAGGGGTGGGTATGTAAATAATATTGACAATTTAGCAATGGTCTGTGGGGCATTACCAACAATAGGTGCACACACAACGGGAATGCAGCATGATCAATGGTTTCTTTGCACACATCCCATTATCACGTTTTAATGCGGCGGCCATTTTGGGTGAAGAAAACCTTCCAACACTCAATAGGAGTACAATACAAGCACTCTTTCAGAGGAAACAGACAGCTTCAACCCAACCAAACTTTAAATTAAAAGTCAAATCATGTACTCCCTGCCTTCCAATGTGTGGGCGGAACCAATGCCCCTTTCCTGGGGATTCTCACATTAGTGACAGGCGACAGCTGCACTGTCAAGCTAGACCATAAAAAATAGAGTGTAATCAAGGAAAACAATATACAGAATCAAAATATGCACAGGGTAAACAAACAATGGAATGCATTTGTAAATCTGAGAAAAAATATATTCAAATGGTTCACTCTTCAAAGTTCGAACCAAAGGGTGGAAAAAGAAGGATTGAGGATGAAGAGTACATTTTGGAAAAAATAGTGAGAGTGTTATGAGAAGGAGATGTGTCATTTTAACTGATGTAACAGAGCCAAACAAAGTGTCCGGAATTGAAAGAATGCGACTGCAAAGATTCAGTGAGAGTTGAGAGTAACAGAAAAGAAGCTATGTATCTTTAAAGTCACAGGAGCAATTTGCATCAAATTGAAGCTAAATGGTTTCGACTTCAGGAAAAGGAAAGGGGTAAAAATACCAGACAAAGTGTTTTTAATGTCAAACTAGGTCAAGATTTGGCTTTGAGCAAAACAGTTTTCTGTGTTGCAAGTCATGGAGAATCTGTTAAGGCAATTTTACTAGCAAAAGCAAGTTAACATATTTCACAAAAATAAAAAGCAGAATTTAGCTTGGCACCATTTTGTAGCTGAGAGAAAAAAACACACACATATCAAACATTGGCAAAGCCAAAAGGTCTTGCATTGATAGTATTGTACAATTTTTTAATTGCAGACGTATGCCACCTAGATGTGGCTGTTATATGCTTGCTCTAAAATGTTGAAATTTAAAAAACAGTCACTGATGTGTCAGTTTTATTAGTGATGTTTTTAACATAACAATCACTTCAAATGTACCATGCATTTTTTCTTATTATTTATGAAGACGGGAATAAAGACTAACCAAGCACTAAAATCGTAATGTTACTTACACAATTAATAACAGCAACTTTATAAAGGAGTACAAACATAAATCACCCTCTACAGCAATAAAAATAGTGATTGTTTAAAAATGAGAAATAAGTAAAATAACTAATGTATTTTAATTCACCACATTTCTGTGGAATAAAATCATAAACACACAGTGCAAAGAAGCAAAATAATCCATCCAATAATAATGCAGCTGTACAAAATACATAAAAACACCACATTATTACACATTTCCTCAGTTTTACCATCTGCTATATAAAAGAGGCGACTGAACAGCATGTAAAAGGGCTGTTGAAGAAACAGCAGGGCAGGTTTACATTGACTTAATTTACTATCTTTAAAAAGTGGCAATAAGAACTTTCTTCTAGACATTAGATAAGAGGTGCAAAAGAACTCAATATATAGGGTCGACGGACCAGACTTCCCATTGCAGGGTCAGAGGCTCAAATCCAATAAAGTGCAACTATTAGCAGGAAACCGGAAAAAAAGGGGAAAAAGATTAAAACGAAACCTGGCAAGAACAAAGTACTGTTGTCTATTACGTATAAAAAGAAGATACTGTTATTGGCCCTTGTGGATGTGTACTAGATTATATGAGTAGACTGTCGGTTTATGATTGTCAAAGGATGCTCCCTTCAATGAGACATTTTTGCAGAAAAACTGCTTTAATCTGCTCTTTTCAAGAAGATGGCAGGATTATGGGGTAGTTAATCGGCCCGACTGCTCAATCATCCCAATGCCGACTTCACATAAGCAAGCCATAAAATATCTAAGGCGGAGTGCAATCAAAGACTGTCCTTAATAACATGTTTATTAAGGGCAGTCTTTTCCTTTACCCACATAGAGTGCCATACTGAAAGGGGAGACCATTTAATTCTGTCCTCGATGTAGGGAATACCCTGTTTGTCACGGCATAGAGCATTGGCACAACTTTGAGGAACCGCCACCAGGTTTAAAAACAAAATCTTTTTTTATTTGTTGGATTGTCTTAGCATCTATCATGCCCCAAATACCTGCCCTATAAGTAGCAATAGCCACACCTTTGCTTAAGTACCCCGCGGGTATCTCTCTCAGTGGTTAAGAGCCCAGCTTTTTACAGAATACATGTAAGCCATTGATTGAGTTTTCGAAATGGGTCATTCTATTTAATAACATAGGTTTCCATGTATGTTTATCACCGAATAGGATAACTAAATAGGAAAAGGAGGCAACCGCAGAAACCTTGTACAATTCTTTGTACACGTTTTACTCTCCCTGGCTTTCAAGTCTAGTTCTTGCATAAATAATATAAAATAAATTATTAAACTTTGGAGCCCTCTCCACGTTCAGGCCACTAAGACTGTATCACTTGCATACAGCAGAATGGAGGGAAGTGTTGCAGGGATTCTGCTTATGCACAGAACTATGCACAGGAAACCTGGACCTCAGTGAATTGTGGTGTACCAAAAACTCCCCTCAGAACCCAGAACCCCTTATCCGACCAGCATCAGTGTCCCATTCGTTATCCGAGTTTTATCTCGGCGGTCCCAATGTATAGATAATCCAGAACAAGCGACTTAGGGTATTCTCAGGAATGGTGGGAATCAGAAATACCTGTTCGTAATTATTCTCATATCAGTCCACAACAGAATAAACAGAGACACGGTAAAGTTTAAAGAGTTTATTTTATAAACCTCGTGTCCTAAGATGCAGTACTTTGGCTAACATAAGAAGACAAATGATTAAGATCAAAACCATCAGCATAGTTACAATACCATAGAAAATGAAATGAGTAATCATAATAAAATGACAGTGGATGACAGCCACCTTCCTTTCGCTAGTAAACTAATATTATTATTATTACTAATAAAAGGTCTCTAGGCTTGAATGGGGAACCCCATACCGTAAAGATCAGCTTAGTGGAATCACATCACAGGATCAGCTAGACTCTACTCCTGGGAAAGCTTTTCTTCCGAATGTGTCTAAAGCATGCAGCCTGCAATATTAAAAGCACTCGACTTTCAGGTATTTGCAGCTGCGTGCGTGTTATGGCTAAATAGTGGGCCGATCAACCTGAACCCAACAACATGCACCTTCTAGCGACCCAGACTGTTTCTTACCACAATGTTCAGACCAAGGTCGCTGCTCACAGTTAGGGACGAGAACAACAGACAGTTCTCATGTGAAGCAAAGGCGAGCAAGCATTTCTCAATTAATAACATGTAACTACAGTGTCGTGTGCAAAAGCAGCAAAAGCGGCAAGATGGCTTTCTAACTTCTAATGCGATTGTGCTAACTTAGCATTGTACGTATATAGATAGCAGTCTTCACTACACCCCCCCTTGATCGGACCACTAACTAGTAGGGACGCAATTTCAAGAACGCAGAGTTCAAGTTCGATATAACGGAACCAAGGGCATAAATTGTGAGTCCATATAAGGTAAGTGAAAAGTTCGAAAGAGAAAAAAGGGAGAAAAAAAACCATTTAAAGGGGAAAAAAAAAATACCATTGATGGATGTTCAACGAAATGAAGGGGGAGAAAAAAATAAAAAGTCATTCCACAGGAATTCTGGATGACCTCCAAGTTAATCCATCAAGGCATAAGCACAATAAGTTGCAACAGCTTCCAAGAGGAAATCATTGGAACGTTCTGCAAAATTATCTGCCATCCAATTCAGCAAGGGGAAGGAACACACATGTTCCTCGACAACCGGAGCCTCTAGCACCATCAGAGGACAACTAGTGTGATCTTCAAGATAACTTCTCGCTAAGAATTCAGCTGCAGCCGTTCCGATGTCCCAATTCCCTAGGACTCCATGTGCTGCTCCACAGGCCATAATACTGATGCCAGAACAGTCCAACTCATGAGCCACTAAGGGGCTCATTAGCCGATCATAATCCGGGGCAGGAGACACCGAGTTCGACAAGCACAAATCCAGAGTCCATTGGAACGGACACTCTAGGCAATGAAAGACAGGCTGCACACAAGTAAAGTAGGGAAACCGGAAGGACAATCCATAGGCTATGCTTAGAGATGCCAGTGGTAAAGTGCCATATTATTTAAGCATCCGGTTACGAAGATGGAGCAGCCCGGACATGCTGTTGTGTGACGCAAGTTGTGCATCCATAGCGTAGTACGCAGATCAACAAAAGCACCCCAGCTACGAGGGCGAGAATCAAAGGGAGACCTCCGAAGACACTCGAAAAAATAGAATGAAAAAATGCCGGGATCACACCAAAAATAGTTTGAAAGGAGGTCACGAGGTCGGAGCCCATAATTTTAAAAAAATGTGCCAGGCCACTTGTTGACGAGGCATTAAAGATAGTCTGAATCAGGGCCCCAAAAAACTTCTTTTTGAGACAATAGAGCCCTTATTCTGCTCATCTTGTTGAACTATGCTTTCAAGGTTGGAATGGAAGGCCAGATGGATACATCGAGCCGTCCACGCGGGGGTGGGAAAAGGACGTTATTACAGCAGACTACTCTCTGTGATACAGTCACTATATAGGGAATTCCCACTAACATCCCACAGCAAGCTTCATTATTTAATAGCAAATAACTACCGTTAGCAAGCAGCGTAAAAGACGGTGTTATAACTGGCCCCGGGATCCCTTTCAGGATGCAAGCTAAATTAGGAGCGTGCACATTACATGCACCATGCAATTGAATTCGCCTACACACTACTGAATGATCTGGAGTGGAATTGCACTCTTCACCTTTTAAGTAGACCTCTTTTCCGTCCCTCACGCATCTGTATGCGAATGGGAGTGACCAAACTTCGTGCACGAAGGCAGTACCCAGTTTTTCATATCTGCCAAGGGCATAATGTTTCATGCACGAACTGAACTTAAACAGGGGGAATGGTAATGTGATCAACCCGTGGATAAGCCACACAGCGGAGTTTAATTCGGCAGCAGAGAAAGGTAAAGGTTCTAAATTTTCAATGTGCAGCAATGAGTATGTTGCATCTTTCATGGACATGAACTGTTGTTTCGCAGTTAAATTAAAAGGGAGGAACAAAGATGAAGTATTCATGTAATCCCAAGGGACTTTCCCAGCCTTTAACGTTTGCAACGTCCATGCAAACTGCATAATGGAACGCAATTGATTTTGACCATGATACAAAACAGACAAATCATCCTGCACAATGTCTACCACAGATGAAACAATATTATCTAAGGAATAAATTCTGGAAGACAGGGTGTTAATGCTATTATCTATTACAGCCAATACTTTCTCCATATTGGCTTGATCAATAGCTCGTAATGTGGATGCAGCTTCAATCTGTGATAGCTTTCAAACTTCGTTGTAAACAGCATATACCCATCTTTTGGACCTGCCAACCGCAGGACCCTTAACAAAATCATTCAAATCTATTTTGTCGTTCAATTGTGATAAATGAAGTTTAACAGATGCTAAGGTGGAATGTTGCAGCCAAGATTGGCATAACTTCCCTACTGAGTAGGTAGTTACTGTGTGAGAAGATTCAAAATGGGGGTCTACACGAACTTGTGTATACCCCAGTGCCAAATCCAGAAACCGATGTTGACAGGAATCTGAGCTCGTTTGCCATACTAACCACCCTTCCGGATTCAATTCAGAAAAATTGAAGGATGTGTTGGAAATGTATGACTGCAACGTAGCAAGTGACAGATCCGTATGATTATCCCAATTAGGATAAGCACCCAGACCCGGAGTGGAGGGAGAATTTAATTTTTTAGATGTAGCCAATCCAAAACAGGTGGTCTGAAAAATTGACAAATTCAAAAATAACATGTGGTTCGGGATGAGGCAGGCACGATGCAAAGCTTCTCTTCCCTGTACCTGCCACGGTTTAGAACCCCAAACCGATTTAAGATCGATAGTAGCTTTCCACAGATCATAGCCTCCGATTGCCAACTCGTCTATAAAGGACTCGGAATACAACAATTTTGTCAGTCTAACTTTAGAAGCAGACTCAGCCACAACCTTAAAATAAAAAGAGGCCGGATTCGACACACTGAAATCAGAAAAATATGTGAATTTGTCCACTAACGTGGTGGAGCTGCCCAGCCTAGGAGCTGGACAGTGTTCCCATTGTGTAAAATTTACAAAATTTCTAAACGTATTTGCTTTGTGTAGGAAATGCGTGCCATAATGTTGATAGCAGAATTGCTCATCATAATTAGCAGTATCTAAATACGAATACTCAGCATCAAATGCAACATAATATTTCAAATCAGAAAACAGTGCTTCTATTGCTTGTATATCCCAATCATCCGAGTGGATGTTTTGCTTAACTACATCACCCATAGAAACACGAAATACATTTGGCACATTGATTACTTCAGTGGGACCATGAATTTTAAATGTAACAGCATCCCACGCGATCCCATCCAGTACAGACCAGGCAGTAATGTTCACAAAAGTCTGGTCCCTTTTCATAATATGTGATGAGGAGTGGGGGGCCAAAGTTCCATCAATTAGTTTAATTGTAGATCTTTCTTTCAGGTAGTGTCCATTTATAGGTCTAAAAAACACTACCACAAAGCCAATGGACATAAACAAAAAAATACATATGAGTACTAGCCAAATGTAAGTCCAAGGGGGTATTAAAAAATGTCTTTTGAACCAGGCAACAAAAATCAAAACTTTTGATGGGGCAATGGAAGTTATTGAATTAGTGTCAAAGGAGTACCGCGACTGGGTAACTGTGGTGGATTGTAAAACAGGCAACGAGACATCCGCAGGATAAGCATACTCAATATCTTCAGGTAGACCACCAGGAGTCGGTGGCAATAAAGGACCAGTAACTGTATGCATCTCGACGGCAACATCAGGCAAGGTGTTAGAAGCTGGGGCCACAACAGAATTTCTCAGCATCGCAGGGCAAGAAACCGCTGGAGTCATACTAAGAAGAATCGGCCACTCGCTGTAGCTTGACATTGTCAATAGAGATGTACCTGTTATCCTTGCAACCAGGAAGTGGAGGTAAAATGACTGTACGTGTACCCTGTACTCCAAGCACCGGAACTGGTGCACGATAAGAGGGGCCGAACTCCTTCTTGTTCTCCACCTTCTCACGGACCAGATCACCAACTCGAGGTAGCCCGCCAACTACCGGAATCTGAAGTGCAGCATCAGATGTGGAGGGTACGTGTTACTTCGCTAGACTGTCTCTGGCTTCTTGTAGATTCTGCAATACAGCACAGTGATCATCTACGTCAAAGGGTGCGGCCGACGCCGCCATGTCTAGACCATCAAGGTCTGGGACAAACATTTGTATGCCAAAGAGCATCATGTATGGGGTCCGCCCACCCAGAGACCTTCTAGGGAGATTATTCAGTGCACGTTGTACGTCATACAAGTGGGCTAGCCAGTTCCGGCCAGTACCTAAAACCTTGGCTGTCAAAGATTGCTTTAAGTCACAGTTCATTCACTCCACCATACTACCCTCAGGTCGGTATGGAGACGAAAATTTGACTTGGAACTCCAAATTTCTCATGGCTTCTTTGTACGTCTTAGAAGCGAACGCAGGGCCCTGATCAGAATGAAAGGTACCACATGCAAAACTTCCAACAAAGACATTCAAATCCTTGATGACAGTACAGGCATCAGCACTCCTTTGTGGCCACACCCACAGAAAACGTGTGCACGAATCCACTGCAACCAAGATGTATTTGTACGCAGTATCGGAGGTGAATGGACCACAATGATCTAAATAAACACACCCCAGTGGTTTATTAGATATGTACAACTGAGTCTGTGGTGGGCGCGCCGCAGTTGAAGGTTTTATCTGCTGCTAAATGTCACAATTAAGAACATAAGCGCGAGCTTGTTTATATAAACCGCACCACCAGTAGCGTTGTTGTAACAGAGATACAGTAGCTGCAACGCCGGCATGAGCAGACGCCATGCCCTCGTGAGCCGCTAATATCAAAGATGGTCTGCAGTCCGCGTTGGGAATCAATCTGTCACCAACGTCGTTAATCCTCACTAACGGGATATTATCAGGACTTAAGCGATAATGGGAACGAGAAGGGAAACCTCTAGGATATTTTGTTCCCTTCTCTGTAGCAGCAATAGCTGCCAAGATGTCATCATCGATCTTACTTTGTGATCTTGTAACTGCTGCTACTAAGTATGTCGCCACTGCTGTTTTTGCTGCCTCGTCAGCTAGGCTGTTGCCGACAGCATGGACACCAACTCGTTGGTGACCAAGAGTGTGAATAACATTCACGAGAGGCAGATGTTCTTTAAGTTCTGCCACTCGAAACCAAAGCGTTTTATGCTTAATTGTGCTACCTTTGGAATCACGGTAGTCATTTTGAGACCAAAAATGTAGATTGTCGTTGTAAGATTGAACACAATAGAACGAGTCACTCACTATAAGTGTAGTGACCCGAGGATCAGCAAACTCCAGTGCAAGCACAAGAGCACGAAGCTCCGCCAACTGTGCGGCACAATCACCCAATGACTGCGTATGCACGACATCGGATTGGAATTCACCATTCACAAAAGTACCGACCACAATTGCGCAGGCCGCTGAATAGGCATGCTTCGATCCAGTAGCCCGTTGCGCAGAACCGTCAGTGTAAATGACACAATGGTAATCCTCGAGCGGGCGCAAGGACAGAGGAGCTGGATGAACAAATTCATACTGTAAGAACTCCTGAGTCTGTAGAGCCGCGTCAAAGATATATGTGACGTCGGGCGATGTATCCACCGTGGATGCAAAGCCTTAGAATTTGGTACACTTGCTTTCGTCACCGCCTCAAGGGCAGGATATGGTGTTACCACCAACATGCGTTTTCCTTGCGATAGCGCTCGTTCTTTCAGAATCGCCATCTGCACTGCTGTCAGAACTTTCTCGACAGCGAAAAATCGCAGTTCAGCCGAAGTGTACAGGTGTGATTTGTAGGCAATGGGGACGGTGTCGCCCTCATTGAACGTTAAGTACGTGAAACCCACTGTGCCTGGCACAATTCTTATGACCAGGTTAGTGTGGTTATCACGCGTCAGTAAGTATTTTGAGGCAAGGTCAGCTTGCAAAGATTGCAATATAGCTGAATGCTCCGGCAGCCAGCATGATTTGGAAAAAGTAGGTTGTACCAAGGCATAAAGCGACTTGATACGCTGGGCATAATCAGGAATGTACGTTCGACCGAAATTCAGAAAGCCCAGCAGAGATTGTAATTTCTTCAGTGTCGTAGGAGCACGTAGGCATGCACATTTCTCTAGGAAGTGCGGAGCCAATCCTCGACCATCATTGTTGAGTTTGTATCCCAAAAACAACACTGTATATTCCGCAATGTGAGACTTCGCAAAGTTGAATTTGGAACCGAAGTCTGCAAACAAAACAATAATGCGATCAACGCAACACAGATGCGGCCACAACTCGTCATCTGTGAGATAAATATCATCCACATACGAGTACGCATCAGGGTCTATGCTCTCTAACAGAGAGACTACACGAGCGGCAAAGACACCAGGGCTGTTCTTATAGCCCATCGGCAATCTTTTGAAATGTTTTTGTTTGCCGCCCGAGGTAAATGCTGTCCATTCACTACTAAGAGAGGACAGGTTATGGCTGTAAAAGCCATTGAAAATGTCAAGTGTGGTTTTAAACCGTTTTCTCACAAGACTATTGACGAGAGCCAAACTGTGGGCATTCTGTACTGCGCATGTCCGGCAATGAGAGTTTAAATGCCGGCAATCCAAAACCAGGTGGTACGACCCATCAGGCTTCGTCACAGTGAATAAAGGATTATTCTTTTTTTTTTTTTTGTTACTTTATTCGATAGATATTTATCATAAAAGTACAAACATGCAAAATACATAAAAACAATCCATCCATAGTACTACAATTACATCCAGAACCGCAAATAGCAAATTAAAAAGGGACAAAAGATAAAAACAGAGCTTAAAACAATGATTTCTTCATTCATGAGAATTTATATATTACCCAGCAGCCTAGAGCAGATTAACCAGGCACCCGCGAGGTATTTAGCAACCCCACAGATGGTATACATAGAAACAGTTTTGGTTAAAATAATACGAACTTGTAGGCTGAACAAGCAAATAAAAAATGGCCAAGGGTTTCCTCTGGACATTGGCAACCTGGGCAATTTAGATCAAGCCCCCCCTTGGCCTTCCACCTTTCCAAAAAATGTTTAAGGGGAAGAGTGCCATATCTTAGTTTCAAGAACAAAGTTCTATCTCTAGGTAGTTGGATAAAATCTAAAAAGGGTTCAAACTTCATAGATGGTTTATGGTCAAGAAAGTTCATCGTTAAAGTTCCCAGGTTTGAGTTATTGTTAACCTTGGCCTCAACCCAGTCCCAGTATAATTTCTTTACAATTTGTTTTGCAGGGGGGACTTGTGTGGCCCAGGACTTCCCCAGGCCTATTGATACTACCAGTTTCTTAAGGTTGTTAAGCCACTTTATTTGGTGAGAAACATTTAGGGATATTAACTCGTCCAACACTCGAGCATATCCAGCTAATTCCTGGGTTCTTCTAAGGCGCACCCAAAATACCAGCGGCCTTAGTTGAACTTTGTCCGAGATTGATTTTTTACCCATATCAAAAAATAATGGTAACAAAGGGGTTGAAACTGGAAGTGAGACTAGATCTCTGATAAACTTATTTTCTGCAGTTGCCAGGACCTTAGTGTTTTCAGCACCCCCTAATTCGGAGCCATAGACTGCCGAGGCTAAAGCCTTCCCTTCATAGACTACCAAGGCAGGGGCAACCGGTCTACTAATAGAGAGGCGCTGATTCTTTAGTATGGCACCAGAAACCCTTTTGTTGTTGGACAAGCTAACCCCTAGATAATCAAATTCATTCACCACCTCTAAAGGGGACCCATACAAAGTAAGACGGACCTTCCTAACCTTTCTATTTGGAGATAAAACCATTAACTTTGTCTTCGAAGTGTTGACCGTTAACCCACGGTCGTTACAGAAGAGGCAGAAGCGGTCAAGCAATTTTTGGAGACCCTTGGGGGTCTTGGATATCAGGAGGGTATCGTCCGCAAAAAGAAATGTGGGGGTTTTCTCCCCGGCAAGGACGGGGGCATCCGCAGGGTCCTCCTTCAAATGGTCCACCACCCCATTTATAAAGAGGGAGAACAGTGTCGGAGCCATCACACATCCCTGCCGCACCCCCCTGTTGACTGATACCCTCCCTGTCAATTGGCCCTGGCGCCCCCATCGTATCCTTGCATAGTTATCCTCATGGAGTTTGATAACAAATTGCAGCAGGGAACTAGGAAACCCCATGGCTAATAGAACCTCCCATAGCTTGGCCCGTGGGATAACATCAAACGCGGTTTTCAGGTCTATGAAAGCCAAGTAAAGAAAACCCTTAATAATTGATACTGACTTCCAATAGACCGCGCAAAACCGGAAGACTTGATCCATTGCACCAACATTCCGCCTAAACCCAGTCTGGAAATGGGTTAGAATATCATTATCCATTAGCCATGTCTCAACTCGATTTATAATGACCCTGCCAACTACCTTTTGAATGGTGTCAATTAAACTAATTGGTCTGTAGTTGGCAGGGTCCTCTCTATCACCTTTCTTATAAATCGTGATCACCTCCACCCCTTTCCATGATTCCGGGACGGGATGGCCTCACTGGATGAGATTCATTAGATTTGCTATATAGTCTGCCCAAATTTGGGGGTCATGAAGTAGAAGATCCCCGGGCAGGCCATCTGGACCAGCCGCTTTGCCTGGAAGGATGTTTAAAATAGCGACCTTAACTTCTCGTGGGGAGAATAAGTTTTCATTACTGAGCAACTCCAAACTAAGGTTGCACTTATTGCACACTGCTAATGGCAATGGAGGGACTTGATCGCCTTCCTCACAATACAATTTTAAAAAATGGGCGTGCCATTGCTGTTCATTAATATGATTTAAAATGGGGTCAACTCCCCTACGGTCTAAAGCATTGATCAATTTCCAGAAAATAATAGAATTCTTCCCGCTGGCAGCGATCTTAAGCTGCTGCCAATGCTCCTCCTCCCAATTTTCCTTGGCTGAGACTATTGAACTACGGTACTCCTTTCTAGCCAGTTTCACTGCTATTGGGTCCTTCAATTTTACCGCCAAACCAATGGCTTTCATCTTTTCCCTACATTCCACTGTATACCACGCGTTCGCCTTCAGGGGTCTAAGATCCACTGGGGGGTTCCCTTGGGTGTTTTTGAGGAAATACTTTCCTATTTTATCTGTGAAATTTTGGTACTGGCCCAATAATTTGGGCCCCAGAGAGTGAACCTCTCCCAGATCCACCGCTGCGAGGCTGGAGGTTTCTGATTTAACTAAGTCCCCAATACTATTAATTTTCCCCTCTTCACATTTTACCATGTCCCATCTAAGTTTCTGGTTACAATTAGAGGGGAGGACGTCCTTGGTGATCAGCTCCAGCCCCCCGCTCTTACTAATCCCATTAGCCCAGTTGATTTCCATACATAATGGGTTATGATCGCTATCTGAAGACTGCCTGACCTCCATATCTACTAAACTAGCCCATGAATGAACATCTAAAAAGATCTAATCGATACATGATGGGCAGCCTATCCTATTATAGGTCATTGCCCCGTTGCGATCATAAGTGGTCCGGCCATTTAATGCCCGTAGATTATGTTCCAAAGCCAGTGCGTTCAACTGTATAGCTATGGCAGACCACTTCTTAATAGGGGCCAGTACTAAAGGGGGTATAATCTGTCTCCAGTCCTCTGAGTTCAAACCCAATACATCCTCGTCATCCAGGGGTTCAAATGTACAGTTAAAGTCACCCCCCAACAGGATTTTGGACCTAGGTGGAAGCTCAGACAATTTTACATCAAGCAGCTCAATTGTTTGCGAGGTTAAACCACCCTGTACCCCTCTTGCATAAACACAAAACAAATGAACAATACCCCCGTGTGGGCTTTTCAGGGAAATGTGCAAGATATCATTGGATTGAACCTTGTGTGTAATAACAGTACAATTCAGATTCACCTTTACCCAGATGAGCAGACCACCTGAGGGGCGGCCTTTTCCTATGGAAACTGCTGGGACAAAGTATGTAGAGTACCCATTTTTATATTGCGGGGACAGACTCCAAGTTTCCTGAAACATACAGATATGGAAGGAGTCAATGAAGTCATTCCAATCCGGATTTTCAAGATTTTTCCTGATCCCTGCTATGTTCCAAGAAAGGATGTTAATCGAAGAGAGTACTACAGTTGGTGCAATGGGTGTGGCTGTTGGACTACAATCCAATTCGCCCCTGCTAGGACAAACGTTATCCACAAACACTTGAACCCCGCTTCCATTTGGAGTTACAGCCCGTAGTAACCCTACCTCCTCCCTCATAACCTCTTGGCTAGAGTGCTGGATCGAATGTCAATCAACTGCTTCCAGGCCACTGAAGCGATTGAAACAGGGTAATGGAGGGGGGTTATGCTGATGACCATGCCATTCCCCTTGAAACTGAGTAGAACCAAAAGGGGACCTACCTACTCTCCTGTGTACTGTGCTCCACCCTCCATCTTCACCCGCATCCCACTGGTTAGAATTATAATCCATAAAAGGCTCCTCTCTCATCCCCCTTCTTGTATAATTTTGTGCTCTTAACCAGCTCCACCTATTACTGCGATGATCTGCAAGTATATAGAAATAGGAGAGGGGTTTAACTAAGATTGAAGAGTTGCTATTACATGGGGGCCCAGCACGGATATATTCCACCGTACGTGGGTCCTCAAATGTTACAACAACGCAGTCGCCCTGGAGATTTTTTTTATTCTCACCCACCCATGGTGCTTTCTCCACCATAAGCAAATTACTGCGAATGTTAGGTGGAAGTGGGTAGTTTCTATCTAACCAGTGGCAAACTTTGTTTTTGAGAGCCCAAAAGGATTCTGTTGATGAGGGGGCAAGCTCGGGGACACCTGTTAGAACTATTACAAAGGAGTGGGCGTCAGGAGGTAAATTAATATTCCGGCGTATCTTAGGATTCGCTGGATGGGATAAAGGGGGTTTTGGAGCAGGAATAATGGGACCATTTACTTTCTGTGATTTACTGTGTGCCTTGGAAGGCAACTTAGTAGTACTATTTGTATTACCCTTAGGTGTAGGTATTTTGGGTGGACACTTTGGAGGGGTAGGGTTCTTCCCTGCTGGTTGCTTAATAGACAGAGGCAGTTTGATGCCAGCCAGTGCTGCTCCACCAGTTGCCTTTTGGGCAGAAACTTTGGGTCTGGCTTTTAACTCCAGATTTAGAGCCTGAAGTTGATGTTCAATACCCTGTAATCTGGTCTCCAGGGGAGACAGTAAGGATTTGAGCTCAGATATGGAGCTCATAAATATACCGTTCCTGTCTTCAGCCCCCTCAGAAGATTCATCCAGGCTACTCTCTTCAAGGAGACTTGCTAGACTAGAAATTGAGGCTATATCGTCAGGAATACCCAATGGTAGCGGCTGTGAAGCACGATGCGTCTCAGCTCTTCCTCCACTATTATCTATGGTATCCACATTTGTCCTCCCGACCTCTGGCCCACAAAAAGTGCTAACAGAGTCATTGGGGCCTCCTGCCCCATCAACTATAACTACTAAATCAGCACTGTCCTTACTAGATAATTGGGAGAATTTGGGAATGGCACCCTCCCTTAAACCCCTTTGTGCAAGTGTTTTATCATGGTCGTCGATAGCTAACGAGGAATCCATGGGAGAGGTAAGAGGGACTACTGGTGGGGGCATCAAAAGAGCAGAGTCCAGGGGTACAGATTGACTGGTACTGATGGAATGGGTTGCAGGTATAGACTGAATGGGGTTTGGTTGGAGAGTGCATTGGGCTTTACTTGGTGTGCGCGCAGAGGCTATAAGGCCTAGAGACGATCTTCTCGCTTGTGCGAGATCCTGTGACACTCTTCTTTCCATGAGGGCAATCCCCTCATCAATAAGAGTGTTTGTACGCACAATAAGGTTATCTAATGTGCCTGTCAGCTTCGAAGCACCAGCCGCAGCCTTACTTCGAGTTTCACGTGTGCACATCACTATGACCGGGGGTTACTGACTAGCTAAAACAATATACAACCACAATTACAACGTCAGAATACCAGCAAATAATATAAGGGTAGGCAGAGTTACTCACAACAAATATACCCAAGGCAGCTAAACAAGAATCAAAATACAGTGGGGTGAGCAAAACCAAGAGCTATGGCCCAGACCAGACCCTACAGGCCTCGGAGGGCCACAGAGGGCCCGCCCTTGTCCCGGGCTTCTCCCGGGACGCTCCCGCGCTGCGGCTGTGCGTCCTTCTAAAATTACAAAAAAGGAGTGATGGGTGGGGGGGCGGGGCCAGCAGGGAGAGCAGCCCAGGTGAAGCAGATTGGGCTCGCAGGGATTATTCATTGGTGACACACATATTTCAATTACACCTTGATATTCCAATTGTTCAAGGATAGCCGCGACGTGAGGTCTTGCTTCGCGACGCATGGGATATTGGGGTTGTGGCTGGGGCGTGGACCGCATCGGAATCTCATGGCTGGGGGACAATTTATCCCAGCCTACCTGTTTACGATACAAAGCAGGTGCAAGCACCAGAGCCCACTCCTCGGCGAACTTCTTAGCCTGGTCCTTTGGCACTGTGTGCGCAAAGGACGGGAGGATCATCTCCTCCCCTCTAGGAGCATCTAAAATGAAAGCCGGGGGCAAATCTGCCTCTGCCAATAGAATACCATACGAAGAGGTTAGATTATCCCAAACAATCCCTTGAATTGTGCGTTGTATGTCACCTTCAATTAAGAGGACTTTATTATACAGTCTGTGAGGGGGAGCCACTCTAGTGTCAGCAGTTTCTACAGTTATGAACGTATCAGTTGCTGTAGCCACCAGATATGGACGCAGTGCTTGTGGCACTACTGTAACTTCCGCCGCGCTGTCGAGCAGCGTTAGTGCCCATGTCAGGTTCTGAAGCTGCGTCCACACTATCTGTGGCATACCTCGCTGTTAGCGCAGCAACTTTCTTCTTCTGAAACGGGGGTCATTGACGTGCAGACTCGTCCTGCTTGCCTTTACCGTCAGTCTGACGGGGTTGCTTACGACTCTGGGCACCCCGTCCTTTCCCACGGTCTCCGCCACCGGATTGTGAAGCCGATGTTTCCTGTGAAGAACGAGGAGAGTATCAGGTGACTTAATACTAGATCGATCGCGCAGGTCATATGTGCGTTCACTAGACGACTGTACGGGTGAGGCAGGACGAGACCCCTGTTTCTGTTGCTGCTTCCCCTGTTTCTTTGCTCGCCAATTTTGTTTAGGAAAATTAGAGCGTTCGTGTTTAGTAGACTAACTCACCTTAGTTTGCTGTACTATATCAAGAATTATCACAGTTGGTTTAACACCTAAGGCACTGCGGCCTATGGTCCTATAGGCTTCCGCAATTATTTTAGCGAACTCCTTAGGCCTGTCGAGTTCGTCCACGCGGTCCAGCTTATTAGCTACTTGGAACTGCATGGCATCACCTTTGAGGTTGCCCATTACCATGGAAGCAACCACATCGAACACACCGACAAGCCTCATTCCCAATTCAACAGCAGCCTCCGCCCCGTGATTCGCTTGAACACGTTTAATGACGGAGGGTAGTACAGACATATACGGAGTGCCGAAGCACTTCGAGTAGGTCGCGGGAAAGACCTTGCCCCAGTTTGCACAATTGGCCATATCTGGGACCAAGTCTTTCGGCAAACTAATGGTGAGAACCCTGTGTTCCTCCACAGGAGAGGTATGCGGAAAAATCGCCTCCAGTGGGTCAAATTTCTCAGCCAGCCAATAAGGTAAATCATCCTTACTTTGGGGTCGCTTGCCCATCACCGAATTAACCATAACAGGACTAATAACCACCGTGTGGTGGTCCGTTGGTTGTCCCGCAACAGCAGGTGCCCCCACCTGCACGTTGCGTGACACGTACTGCACTAAAGCCCTATGAACTGTAATCAGGGCTGTGTGTAGTACCCGCAACTCAGCCACCGCCACCGTGAGATAGCAGGGATGAGGCGTAAATCCGGCTAGCACCGGCCATGTGGCCCCTGCAATAGACAACGGGCCCATTCTAGCCGGTGCAACCGCATGGGGAAGGGCGCCAATAAATCAAATGGTATGCTGCCAGGCAGAAATAGGAATTTCTTGTGTCCTACACGGCGTATAGAGCGCAGGTAGCTGCGTGGGAGTATAGGAATGAAACGTCTCGTCGTCTGCATCCACCGCCGGAAAGATCACCCTAGAGTAAAACAATTCATAAGGGTAAGACGCATCAGCGCTCACCACAAAAATAACAGCCATCCCATCATCCGGCACCCCATACGTCGTCAAATGACGGTGTAGAGGTGCACGACTATGCGCGGCTATGTCAACCGCCATAAGGACACACTAAAGAGTATCAACGATATCAACAGTAGCACTGGGGTTCAGTAAAAATAACCTTTTTAATGATCAAGCTTGAAAGAACCTATTAGTCGAAACACAGGTAGGTTAAACCCATCACTCCCGTTAACCGGAAACAAGAGTGAGGGTGTTGTGGACTAATATAAGCACAACTAAGGCATTTCAAATCAATCGACCAAACGTTAGGTGCGCCATGTTGCAGGGATTCTGCTTATGCACAGAACTATGCACAGGAAACCAGGACCTCAGTGAATTGTGGTGTACCAAAAACTCACCTCAGAACCCAGAACCCCTTATCCGACCAGTATCAGTGTCCCATTCATTATCCGAGTTTTATCTCGGCGGTCCCAATATATAGACAACCCAGAACAAGCGACTTAGGGTATTCTCTGGAATGGTGGGAATCAGAAATACCTGTTCGTAATTATTCTTACATCAGTCCACAACAGAATAAACAGAGACACGGTAAAGTTTAAAGAGTTTATTTTATAAACCTTGTGTCCTAAGATGCAGTACTTTGGCTAACATAAGCAGACAAATGATTAAGATCAAAACCATCAGCATAGTTACAATACCATAGAAAATAAAAGGAGTAATCATAATAAAATAACAGTGGATGACAGCCACCTTCCTTTCGCTAGTAAACTAATATTATTATTATTACTAATAAAAGGTCTCTAGGCTTGAATGGGGAACCCCATACCGTAAAGATCAGCTTAGTGGAATCACATCACAGGATCCGCTAGACTCTGCTCCTGGGAAAGCTCTTCTTCTGAATGTGTCTAAAGCATGCAGCCTGCAATATTAAAAGCACTCGACTTTCAGGTATTTGCAGCTGCGTGCGTGTTATGGCTAAATAGTGGGCCGATCAACCTGAACCCAACAACATGCACCGTCTAGCGACCCAGACTGTTTCTTTACACAATGTTCAGACCAAGGTCGCTGCTCACTGTTAGGGATGCGAACAACAGACAGTTCTCATGTGAAGCAAAGGCGGGCAAGCATTTCCCAATTAATAACATGTAACTACAGTGTCGTGTGCAAAAGCAGCAAAAGCGGCAAGATGGCTTTCTAACTTCTAACGCGATTGTGCTAACTTAGCATTGTACGTATATAGCTAGCAGTCTTCACTACAGAAGGTGGACCCCAATATCCTTTGATCTCAGCCTTAAAAATGTATGTACTCTATTGATAGATAAGGAAAATATAAAAGAAGCAAGAACACAACTTTGTTTTACACCCACTTTAACATTAAAATTGTCTGTGCACTCTCCTTCACGAAAGCTGACACAGGCAGTATTGTCCTTGTAAAGTTGTCTAATAAATGAAGATATGCCCTGCTTCACCCCCAACTCATTCATAATGGACCAAAGTTTGGAATGTGACACACCGTCAAAGGCTGCTGTAAGGTCAGATTGAGGCATTGATCTGCAGTGCCCAAGCCTTTCTTAAAACCATACTTAGTTTCCGTTAAAATGCCATTCTCAGCCGCCCAGTCCTCCAGCCTATGTAGCAGAACACAGCCCATAAACTTAACAGTGGAATCTAAGAGTGATATATGCCTTAAATTCTTAGTCTGGCCTTTTTCCCCATTTTTGTAAATAAGTATTATTACTGAACTATTCCATGTCGGGGAAGAGCCCACCCTAGCAACTGCATTAAACACATTAGTGAGCAGAGAGGCCCTGTCTATCTGTAAATTGAATCTTCACTTAAGGCACCCCGTCCGGGCCTGGCACCTTGCCCTTTTTGCTTTTACCCAAAGCCCTCCGGGCTTCAGGGGACTCAAAATCCAAGGGAATACTGGTGGTCTCTATGAAATCCCTTTGCCCTTCATCGTCTTGGTACGCAGGGAATTCTGAGTGGTATAAATATTATCAAATTCGTCTCTCCACTGATGTTGCTGAATATGGACTTCAGTTAAAGGGCCCGATGAATCAATAAAATATGGGGCATTAACCACCTGTCAGAGGGCTGTGCTTTTTGCAGATTTGACTGATGGACAGCGGGCCGGGCATCCTACTTTATCTGCTTTCGCCAACGCTGACTTATAAAGTGCAAGTTCATTTTTGATTAGCTCCCCAGCGCGGGGTTTAATATCAATTGCAGTGTGGAGGGCCGTATGGGCTTTAGTACATGCCCTCTTCAACCAACCACCTGGCTTGTGTAGATGGGGTCTGCTAACATATGTTTAAGATTGACTAATGTTTGCCGTGATATCTATAAAGGCTGACCTGGCCTTATTGGCCATGGCTTGGGTATCAATTTAGGTAGCAACCTCAAGATACATATGATGGATAATAGATGAAAGGTATTTAGTATTATCCACCTTACGCCATTTAATAGTAAACCATTTCTATGGGCCAGGGCAAGTTTATAACTGACTTTAGAGTGGAACTTAGTCAGACCCTCAATCCCCACCCTCAAAGTTGGGGCTGCATGATGACTGTAGACAGTGAATTTGGCCACACAATCACTAACACAATTGCTCAGGATTTTTAGGACCAAAATACAATCAATGGTTGAGGTGCATATATTGCTCATATAGGTAGGAGTAAGGTTTGTAGTTTCTGTAGCCATTATATTGTTCAATACATTCCCTTATGAGCCATGTGAGAAATAAGTCTAAGGGTTCATCATTGGTGTCCACAAATCCACACACTAGCATAGCTGGCAGTTCGTAGCAGTGGGGATTGAAGTCTTCTATGTAAAACACTTGCAAAGTCTTAGGATGATCATAAAAAAACACCTGGATAAAATATTCAAGGTACTCCACCACCTTAATTCTCTTGGTATCAAAAATAATTTTTATAGTTAACCAGGATCATAGCCCATTCTTTCTGCAGTTCAAACACAAATAAATGGAAAAAAATGGAATCATTAATGAACTTAACCAACCTCCCAGGGAAGCTTTTTTCAATATATGTAGCTAAACCACCCTAAGCTCTATCTGAATGTGCGGCCTGGGCCGGATTGTTAAACCCCAGGTAGCCGTTGATTAATCTTTCCTAGAGCAACATGTTTCTTAAAACATAAAATATGGTATTTAGCTACATATTCCCTCCAATCCGGCACGGACAGCTTTTTCTTTAACGCAATGTATTCCATGATATGAAGCCAACTGAAGTTGAGTCAGTCAAGCTACTGTGATTAATTAAATAGGGTTAGTTGTCCCACGGGACTGAGGGGTAGTAGCGTTATTGAACCCAATCAGGGTGTTGAGTGAGGGTGGAAAGGATAGATCCGGCTATGTAGGACCAGTGCAAGATTATTCACATTCATGCCGAGGTTTATTTAATGGGAGTCAACCCTGACCATTCAGAGCACTCAAACAACCAAAACGATTGCCCCTTCTCCAATCGTTATTACTATGTACATACGATCTATCATTATCCTGCAGGGAGTATTGATTCTCAATTTGTGGGCAGGTACCATCCTTAACTGGGGAGGGACATCAATCTGAAAGAGGGTAGCCATCCTAGGCAGTCTATAAAAGTATCATAATGGGGCAACCATGATAGACGTAGACAGGGAGTGGGTACTTGAGCATATATGGAGGATCTTCTCAAGCAATGCGGGTTGACGAAATTTGACGACAATGCAATCCCTCACGTGATTTTATTCCTCTGCCCATCCAGTTAACCCGCCTAATCATTATCTCACTTTGGAACATAGCATTAGTTAGACCCACCCTACACCCCAATCACTGTATACATTTGTTTTTAAGCTCCCCACATGATCCACATATATTTTCTGGAAGAGGGCCACCCCTACCATCACCAGTTTACAGAGATCTGCCACAGGTGGTACAGTGTTGTGTAAATAATGAATGGCAGAACTATTTTGGTTTCTGATGGACTCTGTGGACCTGTGACGTAAGTGTTGGAGGGTAATGAAGTGAATGCAGGTTTAGAATGTTGAGTTGCTGCTTCCAAGCTCAAGAATAGAGATGTGTATAACTGCTCTCTGTGTGTGGTGTAGTCACTGGCGAGTGCCCGGGCTGGGTAGAACTCTACAACTGGCAGCGAGTAGTGGATAAGTAACCCGTAGATATGCAGTGCTCTTTCAGAGAGTTTGCTGTGGTCCACCAAACTGCTCACGTGTGACACATGTGCTGCAGTCGAAGTGCAGAATCGACACTGGCACCTGTGGAGTCTCAGTGCAATGCCTGCCTGTGTAAAGATTTTGAGGATGAAGAAAGCATCTTTGAAAATCAACACATTGGTAGCTGAGAATCAAATGAAAAGGCTGCAAACAGAGGGGTTGCGCTACTACACAGATTAATGCTATACATCGTACAGAGTGACAATGCCAAAGCTGGATGCAATCAGGTTTTGAAAAGCAGCATATTGTGATAACCCAGCGCAAGTTAAACTATTATCTGATATACTATGAAGCAGAGATCAACCACATGTTTACAAAGAAACATTTAAGCACAAACCCAATTTAATATCATAACGTTATCTGCCTATTAAGTTATTGTAACACAAAAAGGCTTGTCTACTTACCAAAACAACTAAAGAGAGTCGTCATACCCATACCACAGCCTACAGTGAAGTGACCCCAGAGGGAGGGCCAGGGTTGTGCTTGCTGAGCTTTCCATAAATGAAGCGGCTCACCACCAAAGCTGCCGTGTGGGGGCTCAGAACAGATCTCCACCAAAACAAAGAGCCCCGAAGGATAGCAAGGGCAAGGCCAAAGCTCCTCCAACTGTTAAGGCTGACCCTAAAGCCAGCCCGTCACAAGGCTCTAGAGATGGTCTGCATGAACAAGTTCACCAAGAAGCATTAGGGAGACCACATCTATCACATAATGATTATACTGCTGCTGCTTTCTTAAAACCACCATCATCATTTGATAATGCCAAAAAACACAAAATTGGCAATAGATGCACTACATGGATAGAGACTTTTGAGAATTTCATTGAATCAACTGATGAAACAGATGACAAAAAGATTATCAAGGATCTGAAGAACACGGCTGGTAAAGATGTAAAAGAAGCCTTGAATGTCAAGTTCAAACCAATGTCATATGTCGATTACTAAAGATACATCTTCAGTCAAAGTGCCAGAGAGAAGGTGAAACCAACAAGGAATTTGTTGAAAGACTGGATCTCATTATAAAGCACTGTAAGTTCAATGAATTTAATGATGAGGAAACTACATGGTTCTGAGTTATAGATGGTTTTCTGTCAGATTCCTTTTGATAATGACTGCTGAAGGAAACTCTGAGCTTAGAGCAAGTCCTCACGGGTGTTCAAGCTGAAGAGCATGCTATTTGACAAGTGACTTACATGGAGGCCAGAGCTGCCTAGAATGCGTCAGTCATGAACCTGAAAAGGCAAAGCATAAAGCTAAGGGACGCAAAGTGATGTCTCCACAGAAAGAGAAAATGTGTTTCAGATGGGGATTGTTATTTCCATATGACAGTAGATGTTCAGCCATTGGACACATTTGCAACAGATTTAGCAAAGCAAACCATTTTGTGACGGTTTGCAAGGCAAAGGGAAAAGTAAGTGTGTCACAGTATGAAGCCAACATGGCCGATAGAGCACAACATCAACAAAGTTGGACACGCTCCCACAAGGTCAAGAGGTCACATCTACTGAGACAAATTGACACAAAACAAAGTCGATTGTCTTCAAAATCATTGTTAAAGAGTTTACCAGTGTCGGTATTAACTGAAAGGTACAATGATAATTGTGCAATGTCAAGGTTTACTTCAGAGAGGCACACACGTGGGACTAGTTGAAAGTGAGAAAAACACATACATAAGAACGATCGACATGAAAAAGAACCAAAGACATACCAACATTGTCTGAAGATTTCCCTGAAGATCAATGGGTGTTACCTTTTTACATTGATAGCGGTGTGGGAAAGCTAAAGAATAGTAAAGCACTGTTACATATAAATGAGGATGTTAATCCTGTTGGACAAAGACACAGACAAATTACATTTCAATTGCAAGAAGCTGTTGATTGAGAACTTAATTCGTTGCTCAGATATGATCACATTGAACACTCCACTGGTTCAACACCATGGGTTTCTCCCATAGTAGTGTTGCCTAACTTAGACAGTGAAGGAGCTGTACGCATTTGCATTTGGCATGCATCAGGCCAACAAGGCAATCGAGAGAGAGCGACATCTAGGTCCGCACATTGTTGATATGATAACTCAATTGAACGGTGCAAAGTTTTCACTCAACTTGACTTAAACAAAGGATATCACCAGTTGTAACTTGAAGAGAATTGCAGGTACATTACAACCTTCTCTACACACACACATTGGTCTGTGTTGCTATAGGCTACTGAGTTTTGGTGTTTCCTCTGCTGCAGAACTTTTCCAAGATATCATTTGAAGTATTGTACAGCCTGTTGTAAATGCCTTCAACTATAATGATGACATATTAGTCTTTGGAGGTACTCAGAAAGAGTGTGAAAAAGCTTACAATCAAGTATGTTGTTTGATAAGTAACGCTGGTTTGACTATGAATGCTGACAAATGTGAATTCCATAAGACAACATTGAAATTCTTTGGCAATATCTTTTCTGATAGGGGTATGACTCCTGACCCAGCTGAGCGCCTTAATATGAGTCTGGTGGTCCAAGGATCATCAGACTCATGGTGGCTGTTTTGATACCGCCCTATTACAATCAGGGCTATCTGGCCATCCTGGGACCACCGCAACTGACTTTCCCTGGTGGTTGCGCAGCAGTCCTGAGACTGCAATATGCTTGCCAAGCATATTACGAATTTCCTCACCACCACACTTTTCATAGCAGTGTGACTGCCATGAAAAGTGTTAGTGGTGACGAAACAAAGGGGGCCCTACAGCATCCCCTGGTGCCTCACACCATTTGGATGCACACGGGGGCACAATTTGTGCAGCCGTCCATGCAGTGCAGGTGCTGCCTTTGATGTTCCCATTGAGATGCCTATTTTATAGGCACCGCCCTAGGAAAACCAAAGAACCGCCTGCCAGCTCAGGAGAAAGCTCCTGATCTGGCGGGTGGTTCTTACATGGGTTTGGCAGTGCGGATGTGGGTGGTCCTGCTCCCCCTCCCACATAGCCAAACTCATAATAAGGCCCTAAAGTATAAGTGATATCTCCTGCTAATCCCCCACAAGACCTTTCTATGTTACGTCCAGTCCTTGGAATGGCGAGTTACTCTTCTAGGTACATACAATACTTTGCCATGGTCAGTGCACCATTACAAGAACTGACGAGAAAGAATGTTGTGTTTGTGTGGTCACATGAGTGAGGAAAGTTTCAAAAGAATCAAGCAAACCATCGAGAATGCCACTGAAATTTCCTACTTTTATCTCAAGCTTCATACAGAGGTTGTAGTTGATCCTAGCCCTGTCGGGTTAGGTGCAGTCCTTGCAAAGCACAATGGTCAGCCAAATGCCTGAAGGCATATCAGGGCTTACGACAGTAAAATCTTGTCACAGACTGGACGTGCTTATTCACAACCTGACAAAGGGAGCTAGGCAGTGGTGTCGGCTTGTGAATATTACCATGTGTTCTTATATGGAAAGCCTTTCACATAAGTGACCGATCATCAAGCACTATAAAAATATTTGGTAATCCAACAGCCAAGCTGCCTCCTTGTATTGAACATTGGGGTCTAAGATTACAAGAATACAGCTTCACAATCGTTCATCGCCCATGAAAAGATCAAAATCCTGTTGATTACTTTGCACGAGTGCCATCACAAAGCCCTCGTACCCCGTCTAAGATGGCTGTGGCCTACATACATTTCATTGCAAAATTTAGCACACTGGCTGCCATATCATTAGAACAACTTGCCACAAGCCAAGAAAGTGACATGCTGAAATTGAAAGACATTATTGCTAGCCAATCTTGGAACCAGCTTTCTCAACCGCTCACCTGTGACAGTGAGTACTTAAAATTCAGAAATGTTAGAGATTAATTGTCTGTAACTCTGGAAGCCCTCATCTTGCGAGGTACACAGATTGTCATTCCGGACAATCTACAACAATAATTAATTGCAGTGGCCCATGAGTGACACTGATGAATAGTTGCCACAAAGAGAGCTCTTCGAGACAAAGTCTGGTTTCCTTATCTTGATCAAAGGGTTGAAAGAGAGTTAAAGGCCTGTCATTTATGCAACTCTCTCTCATCCCACATTATGCAGCACCCATTAAACATGTCAGAATTGCCTAACCATGCCTGGGAGAGAATTGCTGTTAATTTCTTTGGTCTTCTTAAGAAAGGACATCATTTAATGGTCATTGTTGATGAATACTCCAGTTTTCCATTGGTAAAAGATTTTTCACCCATTATACTCATGAAAAGGTTATTGAAAGATTAGATGGCATCTTTTTGAAATGGGGGTGTCCCTGTGGTCTTGAAATCTGACAACAGGCAGCCCTTCAATAGTCGAGAATTCAGAGTCTTTCTCAGCCATCTCAATGTAAAGCATCAGAAAAGCACTCCTCTATGGCTCCAGGCCATCCGCCTTGTAGAACATTTTATGAGTAATCTAAAGAAAGCTGTGCAGCATGCTCCATTAGAACCTCACATCAAAGACTGTGAAAGACATTTGCACAGAAGATTCTGGCTGCAAAAGAAAAATGAAAATCTATGCTGACAAGCAACGTCCTGTGAAAGATATGACTTTCAAGAAAGGAGATCGAGTACATGTTCGACAATCAAGAAAATGAAAATCTGATGCCCCCTTTGCTGTTGAACCCTTTACTTGTATAACCGCCAAAGGCAGTGCTTCATTTGTGCAGGTGGTTTCCGTGCTAAGCACTGTCACTTATTTATCAGGGCGGGCTATTGAATTTATATCCACTGTGATGGGCCAAGTAGTATATATACCTACTTGTCCTCTCTTCCTCCTTCTGTTCGGATGAATGCCTGCCCGGTATGTCTTCAGGGGGTGGCCCACCCAGCACCAGGCATGCGTTAGTAATGTCAGTAGTTCACGCCTGCCATTCATAGAGCATGTAATTGGAATTTGTTACTTATTACGGTGGAGGAAGGGCTGTTGGGTGAGCTGAGAGGCAGGGCACTGAGGCAGGCTGGGTCCTGGTAAGATCAGGTCTCAGCCAGACAACACGCGTATTCCTATGAGGAAATAAAAAGCGCGTAGCTGCTTACTATTTTAACAGCTTGCACAATGCACTCACAGAACTGAATCCAGGGGAAGCAGAAGCAGGCCAGAAATTATTAATTTTGAATTGTCTTTTGCATGCCTGTGCTTATGGCCTGGGCCCAATTTGAGAGCCTGATGTGCACAGGTCGGGTTGTGATCTTGTTTGAATGTGGAGAATGATAGCATCAAGAATAAACATAACTCCTAATTAGGAGTCTTGGGGATTTAAATGCTCTTTTCTTTCTTCTCCATGGATTATGATGTGCTGTGTTGCACTGTTGTTGTTTAAAAGCATGCGATGCCAAAGTCTACTTATGCAGATGTCTGCCGTTCTGTGTTTGTTTCCCTGTGGGATACATTGTGTGTCGATGCCTATGGTTGGTTATGGGTTTGTTTTCATTTTACGTTTTGACTTGGGTTTGCGTTTTGACTGGGAGATTGTGTGCATTTTGTTTGTGACTTCCTGCATCACACTTGTTTGTATGTTATGTATGGTGCATGCACTTATGTGAGAGTTCTCAGTTGAGCAGGTTTCTGTGGTTTTTCATAGGCACATGCCTTTGTGGGGGTGTTTGTGATTGCAAGTATTTGTGTTTATATGTGTTCATACTTCCTGCTTCTTTTTAATCCTCTGGGAGTTTGTTTACCATTTTCCTTCTGTGTATGTGGAAGAGAAACAGATATTTCTATTGAAGAATTATTTATTCCATTTACTTTCCATGCATGGTGTCTGTCTGTCTGTCCCCCTGTGTGAGTCAGGTCGCAGCTGTGTAAGAATCTGCATTTGTGTGTGTTGTGTTTGAGACAAAGCCTACACATTTATTTGGAATATTTCAAGGTCGAACTGGTTAGGGATTTATATTATGGAGAAAAAAACCTACTAGTCGGTGTATACAAAATCACTCCCGTCATTTCCTGTTAACTGCTTAAACCAAAAAAACATGAGTGAAATTTGCCTCTACTGAAGCGAATGAATGGCAACAGTAAAGTACCTAAGTCCTATTGTGAGAAGAGCGTGGACGCCCACTTCCTGCATTCTGGCCCTGGGGGTGTCAGAAGTGAGCTGTAAAAGTGACAAATTTGGTAGAGATGTGGCCCAGAATGATAGATGCGTACATTCGGCATAGAAGCAGTTGTTTGTTTTAGCGCTGTGAGGCCATACTGCATGGTTATTGGCTTGCTGCAAGAAATGTTTGTTTTAATATCAGAGAAATCAACAGTAAAAAACAGCCAAGCAGAGCATAAAACAGGTTCACCTATCTGGCACATTATGATTGCCCTGTAGGCCACTGTCCGACCCTGCTATCAACCACCTAAATCGAGCTACTCTGAGCTATATTCAAGGGAAGTACCATGTAGTGTCTGCACAGGATCCACCACTACGGGCCTCTTCAACACTGGCTTGACTTGTGATTTTCATCTGTCCTACGCAAGGCTTTTTCATGTGCTATGTACATCAGGTCAGCAAATCAAAATGGTTGTGCACCATGTTGCACACCCAAGGTCCCATTTATTTATTTTTGTTTCATGCTTTTAAACAGCGTAATGGCACAATGAGGTATTCAAGCACTTTACTTAGTAAAAAGATCACTATTCATAAAAATATCAAGCTAGAACAAGATGTAGCGGGTGGGAGTGGGAGGAGAAGAGATGATAAAAAGCTACTTCAGTTGCCCTGAACTACAGATACAGTGCCCCAAACCAGGTCTCAATTCTGAACACTGGAGAAGATGGTTTGTTCATGACTTCAATGGGGTGATCCCAGTCAGTTCTAAAACTGTAGTGAAGATAGGGCCATTCCTGATCCCATTATGATAGAACTGTTGAACAACCAGGCTCACAAAAATAAGTTTTGTAGGAGTAGATCTTGAGACCTTTTCTGACCTATAAGATGTTGGCGAGTTAGTGAGTTCCAGGTGCTAGAGGTTGAACCAGAAAGGGATTGTTTCAGGGCTTGGGAGGATCCAAGTTTCAGTTTCCAGGATTTGAGGATTCTTACTTCCGGATTGTCTTACACCTCCTGATATGACTAGGCGAACTGCTAGGTAGGTTGGTTTGCAAATGCACCTCAGGGAGAACTACTGGTTGGTGAATGAAGTCTCCTTGGCTGCTCAGAGTCCTTGGGGGCCAAGAACACCACCTATTACCACCAGTATGTACCACATAGCTGGATTGCTGATACCTCATCGGAGCCCCCGCCCCATTTCCCCACTACTCAACAAATACACCTTCCAGCATGTTTCTGGTTGAGGGGTGAAGTCCCCTAGGAGGCTGTGGGTGGTTGGCACTGGAATATTTCATGTGTTCCCTTTACATGCATTAGTTATTTTAGCCAGTTTATTCCAAATTCCAAAATTGTGCTTAAAATGCAATTTTCTATTTCTTTTTTTTCAAAATGTTCTTGGGGAAGGGGAGAACCTCCCATCAAAACCTTACTTGAGGAAGGCTCCCTTGCTGAAATGCAGATAGTGTACTACATCTAGCTTTCAGCGGTACCAGTTGAGGATGTAGCCACCATAGTAAGTGGGTGGAGCCAGTGGAGGTAGTGAGTGGAGCTTGGTGAAATGGGTGTGACGTCCTAAAAAAAATGTAGCACCTGTGCTTAATATTTTACAAATTCAGCACTGACCAAAGAAAACATATTGACTGCCCAACATCCTCGGAAGTACATTACTAGAGATTCTTCTCACTTCGGACATGTGGCTCATCACTCACCAAACATCGATGTCAGTGGGTTCAGACAGACAGTTGATGATCCTGCGACTTCTGTTGTTGCCACATCACCCATGCAGATCACCGACACTTCGACTGCCAGCTATGGGTTTTCATTGGCACAATCAGGATGTGTGATTCAAGCGCCGCGATGGCTCATTGAATAGTTATAAGTGTATAAGTATTTGTAATCATTTATGCATTTATTTACTCATTTATTTATTTATTGCAAAAAGTTGTAATTTTTTATTTATCAAAAGGGGAGATGTAGTATCGTGTAAATATTGAATGATGGAACACTTTTGGTTCTTGATTGACTCCGTAGATCTGTGACATGAGTGTTCGAATGAAGTGAATGCAGGTTTAGAACACTGAGTTCTTGCTTATAATGTTATACATAAAGATGTGTATAACTACTCTCTGTGTGTGGGGTAATCATTGGCGAGTTCCAGGCTAGGTAGGACACTACAGATGGTAAGTCAAAATTGTTCAAAGAAGGCTTAGGGGGTTCCACTAAATAGATCTGGGGTATCTGGAGAGGAATTGTCCAAATGTTACTTGTTGCCTGGTCCATACCCAACTGCGAACCATTCTGGCTCTAAGATGAGAAGTATTATGATCGTTGCTCATCCTAGTGCAGTAGTCAACCTAGCCACAGTCCGCTTACCTCTGTTTGAATGGTGGTTAAGACTAAGGGCCTGACTAGGACTTTGGCGGTGTGGCAGGGGGACGCCAGCACCCCGCTGCCCCACCACCAGTTTTCTCCTGGTCTAACTGGCAGGGCTTTGGCTGTCCCAGGCAGTGAGCCTTCAAAAGGCATTGCAATGTGAATGCCAAAGCATGTTCCTGCACGGACCGGAAAATACAATGGGGATGCATACATTGGGGGGACACCATGTGCCCTCCTTCATAAACCCTTGTGCACAGAGACACTAGGGTGCCCTACAAGGCCTCCTTAGTTTCTTCACCACCACCCTTTTCATGGTAGGATCACCGTCAAGAAGCTGGTGACTTCTCAACTGAGAGCAGAGCCTGGCTGCTGGTGTTGTGTTGGTAGTGCCATGGCGTCAGCATGCTTTGGCTCATAGAAAGAGCCTGAAGCCTATGCCACTGCCATGGCAGCACCAATTGCACATTGGTGCACTGTGCACCATGCACCATGTCATGCATGACACACAGTGCATGCATGACGGTGGATGCAGAGGGGGGCACAACGTATTCCCCCATTGGCAAATTCACCCTTGGGCTATGTTTGCTGCCCCTTCTGTGCAGTTCCGCTTACCTTTTCATGGCGGGGTGCCCGCCATGAAAAGGTCAGAGGAAAGGCAGGTCAGAATAGGCATGGTGGTACTGGCATCGGCACCGCCTCCATTCCCAGCTGCCTTCTCCACCGCTGCCCCACCGGGATCCAGGATCCTGGCAGTGGCGATGGTTGAGCATCTAACTTGTGGTGCTCCTCATGTACCACTTCGCATGGTGCAAACATGACCCAAGCCTCTCATAAATATGCCTCTTAGTTTTATAGCACCATGACTAAAATGTAGGAGTGTTAGGACTCCCTAGTATCCCTCTTCTTAACAAAAATATAAGGATATGTGTCCAGGATCCTGGCAGTAGCGGTGGTCTAGCATTGGACTTGTGGCGTTCCAACCGCCAACCCAGTAATCCGGCGCTCGGGCCAACAAAGAGATGGCAGTCAGAATGCCACTGCAGGTACGGCGGTCTTGGGACCGCTGTACCCCTAATCAGCCCCTAAGCATAGATTTTCGGAGGTGTTGCCATATACTTTGATTAAAGGGATAGTAACAGCCTTGTATGGCTGTGTGGGCATATATTTGTAGAATTGTTTGAATCATGGCTTGCTTAAAGTCTATGATAATTTGTTGGGGGTAGTAGTTATTTGTGTGTTGCTTTATATAATTTAGGAGTTTATAGCAGGGACTGCTTTGCTTGTTTGGTATTAAAGCACATATGAGAAGGATATTGGCGTTTTGATATTTACCATTTGTGGCGCATATCTGAGAGAATGGTTTGGAACACATTTTGAAGGTCCCTTCCATCATCTAGGTTTGGCAGGGGAAAGTTTCATTAAGTTATTTGCTGTAGAGCAAATTAGGATTCATTTTTCATTACTTAGATTGTCATGTAAAAGGAAGGGTTCCTCATTATGTGTTATTTTTAAGTGGTCAGGTATTTGTATGTCTTGGTATTTTCTTGGGGCAGGTGGGGTATCACTGGTATCTTTCTTAGTGTGTGCAATTAAGCTTTTTAAAGTGGGGATAGGTGGTAGTTGGTATGTTACGTGAATGGGGACTTTGGGTATTATGTCTTTTGATTATAGGTTCTTGACTCTCTTGTGTCTTGTAAGATTGATCTAACTTCTATTTCTGTCACATTTGGGACTTGGTTGTCCTCTTTTACATTAATTACAAAATTATCTTTTGTAGTCGCCCTACCATAGCATGAATGTGAATAATATTTAGTAGATTTTCAGTTTAAAGTTTCTGTTGATGTTGATGTACTTTATTGGCTGTAGGTGTAGCATATATGATTTAATAATTGCTTTCCTTTCTGTTAAGTGATATAGTTGGCCTCTTCTGTCATTGTATCTGTAAATAGTATAACAGTATAAATACATTTTATAATTTAACTTGTGCATCTTTGTTATTAATATGTTTAAAACATGTAGTTACTTCCTATTTATTTACATGTATGTCTTTCTGAGATGTTTTGCATGGTTTTCCAGCTTTTCTTTTGAGCTAGTTTTAACATCGAGCACATGCTTATTTTCTTTCCAAACAGAATTCTTTTAATAATAATTCAATATAGTATTTTGTTGCAAGTTTGTCAATTTTTAGGGAGTTTGGTATATTTTCAGTCCTTGGTTGGGAGAGTTTTAAAGTTGTTATTTATGAATACTTACTTTATTATATATTCATGGTGCTTTGTTGTTGTTGAAAGTTTCTCGCAGTTTGTTGGTTTGGAAGTTGGTTTTCTCTTTTTTAGGTAGCCTATGTAAAAAGAAAGACGTTACAGAGTGTGTTACTATTTATTTGGTAAAATATATATTTTTTAATGATAACAGTGAATTTTTGGTTTAAACATAATCATTACTTGGATATGTAGTTTTTGAGATGAATTATTTCTTTTTTAATCGTTTGTTGTGAAATCTGGCAGTTTCCTCTTGCAGCGTTTACATTTTTGGGAGTATTTAGTTGTTTTAATTAGTGTGCTTTTTTATTGTTGGTTTAATTGTTCATTTGATTTTAGTGGTTAAAGTTGTTTATAGTGTTATTTTATTAGTTGGTTTAGTATAGTTTTCATTTTCTTTTATGAGTTGAGTCCTTGTTTGGCAAATGCTAATTTATGGGGTTTTTTCATAGTGTAATACGTAGTTTGCTTTATTCATATATGAATTTAATTGCATATATAATAAGCAGAACCAGTTGAAGGCGTCAGCCGAAATGCGTTGGTCATCCTATCTATATTTATTTAGTGCTTTATAAGAATATCTTGGAGTTCGCATAAGAAAATGAAAGGAAATTGAACGAATACTTTTCGGATGCTGGTGTTCCATGATGTGCCTGGTGTTTTGTGAAGTTGAACGCCGTCAGGGAGTGTATATATATATAATATTCACTGAAAAAACCATAGGTTTCACACATGTTATAGTTAGCGGAAATTTTACTGATAAAAAACCAATGAAATTGCCCCGTTATAGTTAGTGCTGGCAACTATAACTCACGCGACCGCAATCCTCTGCTGATGCTAATACTGTATTTAGACACTTATTTGCCCATGTCTTCTTCCATACATTTTTAGCTATACATATATTACAAATATTTTTTTTTATAAAGACACATATGTCATCAGCAGAAGATTGCGGTCGCGTGAGTTATAGTTGCCAGCACTAACTATAACGGGGCAATTTCATTGGTTTTTTATCAGTAAAATTTCCGCTAACTATAACATGTGTGAAACCTATGGTTTTTTCAGTGAATTTGCAAGGTTTTTTAAATGCTAATTCCTAACTATAACGTGTGTGAAACCTATGGTTTTTTAAGTGAATTTGTACGGTTTTTTAAATGCTAAGTTACTTTACGCCATTCGAGGCGTGCGCGCCCACTTAACGCAGTGCGTTCCGTGCACGGTTTTTATCAACTTTAATAAGCCCTGTACATTTGGTGGCCTTCGGCCACCAAAAGCACAGGGGGTGGGGTCAATGTGGATAGTGTTTTTTTTATTTCGATTTTATAATTTCATGTTGCCAAAATATAGTTTTTTTACTGATGTAAGAAGCCCTGTACATTTGGTGGCCTACGGCCACCAAAAGCACAGGGGGTGGGGTAAGTGTGGATAGTGTTTTTTTTATTTTTATTTTTAACCGTACGCTTACGGTAAGCGTACGGTAAGCGTACTTGGCGAAATTGCCGAAAAAAAAATAAAACCGTTTTTGCTCTTGGGGGATGTTTGGGGACTCCCTCAACATGACTATGTGGGAGGGAGTTGTCAAAACAGCCCCGTAACATGTTTTTGGGCATCATGTTTGATAAATAACACTCAGTGCGAGAGACAAAATGGCGGACGCCGCTTCCTGGTTTCGGCCGATTCGAATGTTTACTAAGATCTAAGAGCCAATCAGAATCGCGCTCGCGCACGCCACCGTACGCGTACGGTAAGCGTACGGTAAGCGTACCGTAAGCGGGCTCAGATATATATATTGATTTAAAGGCTATTTTCTCAGAATCTACTGAACAGATTTACACCAAACCTACAAAAGGCACTTCCTTGACATAGGGACTACCTCTCTGCCAAATTTCTAGTAATTCTGTTCAGCCGTTCGGGCTGTAGCTCTGTCTAAAGGTCCTATGGAAAAATGCATGGGAAAAACGCGTTTTGGGACCCCCCTTTTATCTCAGCCCCCGCTTGACGAATCCCCCCGAGACTTTCAGGGTAGGAGCGGAGCGTAGCGCCCCACCTATTTTGAGAGATTTGCGAGGATTCATCGACCGGCGCCAAAGTTATTCAAAATAGAATGTTGCGGATTTCCTATGGAAAAGGGGTCCTAACTATAACTACCTACTGGCGACCGCCAGTAGGTAATATATAATTTGTAACTATGACGTGCCTGACACCTATGATTTTTTCAGTATATATATATGGCTGTGTGGCCTCCTCCTTTTCTTGACTGGATGGTTACATAGGAATGCCCATGTACTACTCATGGAATGCCCCCTTGATATAAAGTAATGCAAAGCAGAGCAGTGCACTTCTTTGGGTAACTTTGAGGCAACTTTCGAGCATGAAACTAGTTTTGCACTGTAAAGTAAATCCCCAAAATATATGTTGTGCAGGTTACTGTCACTTTCTTGATGCAACCCCATTGCAAAATGATTGTAAATCTCAGCCTTGATTTCAACTAAGGTCATAAGATGGATTTGTGTGTAGTGTTAGCCTTTGCGGATAGTTAACTTCTTCACCAGGTAGTGTTGTAATGGAAGTAACAGCCTTTTACATGACTCAACAGAGCTTGAAGATGATGCAGTTAGGGCATATGTGTCATGGCTTGAGTGATGAGTTAGTACGGTTTAGGCTTTGTGTTAGATCTTGGGGTCTCTAGTTGGCAGAGGTAGGTGCCACTGTCCAAGTAGGGACCCTTACTTCTAGTCAGGGTAAGGGGGATACACTCTTTGGATAACCCCTGCTCACCCCCTTGGTAGCTTGGCACGAGCAGACAGGCTTATCAAAGGCAATGTGTAAAGTATTTGTACCAACACTCACAGTAACACAGTGAAAACACCACAAATGGACTCCAAACCAGTGTAGATAAATAAAGTACTTTTATATAAACTACACAAGACCAAAACGACAAAAATCCAATATACAGAGTTCAACAATATGGTTTCAAAAAGAGTTCTTAGCTTAGCGACAAAATAATCCACATTAGCGTCAATTTTAGCCAACAGTACCTGGTGATGCAATAAAAGTTCTTAGCGGCGCTCAGGCGTCGAAAAACAAGCAACAGCGTCAGTCCTGAGACCCTGGGGAGGCGATGCGAAAACCCCGCTGCACGCAGCGGGCGTGTGCGATGAATCCGGTCTGTATGGGGAGTGAGGTGATACTTGTATGAATTCCAAGGCGTAGCTTCTCCTGTAGAAATTTACTCGCAAAGGCACGATGCGATGATCTTCGATGGTTCTGCGATGATGTTCGCAGCGACGAAATTTGATTCGCTAATGAGCGGTGCGACGATCTCACCTGCGACAGCAGGTTCTGCGACGATACTCGCAGCGACAGGAATCTTCCCGCTCCGGGGGCAATGCGCTCCAAAGACGAACGCGGTGTTGACATTGCAGCGGCGACAGGCGCTGCGACGATCTTCGCGGCGACGGAAATCTTCCTGCTAAGCCGGTGGTGCGTTAAAAAGTTACAGATCTTTTCCTTCTTTTCTCTTGGTCAGCTTCCCAACAGCAGGCACAACTTCCAGAGGCCCCACAATTGGATCAAGCACTCTAGGAAGGGCAGAACTCACACAGCAGAGTTCAGGGGGAAGCTGGGGGAGAAGTCCTTTTGTTCCTGGGACTTCTTAACAGGAGGCCAGCTCTACTCAGACCCTTGGAGATTCCTTCAAGCAAGGGGACACAGCACACAGCAAAGTCCTTCCCCTCTCCTTGGCAGCAAAGCAACTGCAGGTCAGCCTTACAGCAGGTCAGTCCTTCTTCTTCAGTCTTACAGCTTTCTCCTTGGCAGAGGTTCCTTCTTGATTCCAGGATGATCTAATTTCTTGGAATCAGGGTCCCAATATTTATACCCCAAAATCCTTTGTCCTCTGAGGGCAGAGGGGCCTTTGCCCAGTCGAAACCAGTTCTGGAGCACTCTGTTTACATGACTCCTTCTTTCCTTTCACAGTGCAGGGCAGAAACATCAGACACCCCACAGGAGGAGGAGCCAGCATTGTGTAGGGAAAGCACAGCCCTGGAGCACTTTGTTGACATGATTCCTTCTCTCCTTTCACAGTGCAGGGCAGAGACATCAGACGCACAAAAGGGGGTGGAGCCAGCACTGTGGGGGCAGGCACTGTCCTATTCAGTTCCCAGGTGCAACTCCTCCCAATCATCTACATGGAGATCTCTCTATGCAGCCCTGTGCTGACTCACCCTGTCTCCGGGAATTCCCCAGCCCCCTGGAATTCCCCAGCCCCTGTCACTCAAACTCCAGACAAGAAATACACAACCTAGCAGAGGCAGGTTTGAATGGTTAGACAAGAAAATACCTACTTTCTAAAAGTGGTATTTTCAAACACAGAATGTTAAAACCAACTTCACTAAAAGATTTATTTTATCATTCTGAGCTCAGGCATACTAAACTTTAATTTTCTATCTTGCTTCTATGGGAAGATATGCAGGTAAATATTATACTCAGCATTCCCCATTATAGCCTCTGGGCAAGATAGCCTTTCAATAGTGAAAAACGAAAATGGCTGTAATTCACTACCAGAGCATGTCACCTACACCAGTACATGCTCTACCTTTCACATACACTGCACCCTGCCCAGGGGGGTGCCTAGGGCCTTCCATAGGGGTGTCCAATGTGTACAGAAAGGGAAGGGTTAGGCCTGGCCAGTGTGGCCACTGGTCAGGTCAGCATGGCAGTTAGCAACTGCACCCAGGCACTGCGGTGGCATGCCTGTGACACCATTTTAGAGCTACTCCTGTGGGTGGCACAATCAGTGCTGCAGGCCCACTAGTAGCATTTGAATAACCAGCCCTGGCACACTCAGTGCACTTTACTAGGGGCTAACAGGTGAAACAAATGTACCAATCATGGATAACCAATCAATATAACAATTTATACAGAGAGCATATGCACTTTAGCACTGATCAGCAGTGGTAAAGTGCCCAGAGTCCTATTGCCAACAACCACGGGTCAGAAAAAATAAAGGAGAAAGAAGCAAAAAGTTTGGGGATAACCCTGCAAAAAGGGCCATTTCCAACACTTTGCATATAGGAACCTCTTCAATTGAGTCAGCTGTCAAGGATTGGATATTAACTAAGTCCAGATATATCAACATTGCATTTTGTGATTCTATAATAGCGAATTTTCCCGATTCGCTATTATAGAATCGCAAAATGCAATGTATGTAGGTCTTGCAAAATAAATAGAGATTCCTACATATTCCTTAATATCGAATCGCAATTTGCAATTCGCTATTAAGGAATGCCTTCCCATTCATTCCTATGGGCCTTGAGGCCCTTTGAAATGAATGGGAAGTAATTCGCAATTTGTGATTTCTAAATTGGTAATCACAAATTGTGAATGCAATTCAAGGGTGCAAGGGGGCCAAAAGGCCACCCTGGTGCACCCCCAAAACTGTCATGTGTGCAGGTGTGGCATACACACATGCCCTTATGCGCCACATTGCACTTGGCAAAATGCAATTTGGTGCATTTTTCGAAGGATTTGCAAATTACCACCAACTTGAAGTTTTACATGACCTGAAAGTAAAAAAATCTTAAATTAGTTTTTCAGTTTTACAAAGCCTACCTCTCCAGTAGGATAACATTGGGGTTACCTTATTACATTTATTAAGGATAAATTCCAAATGGGAATAGGTAGCCATTTAATGTTTGTTGTCTTTGGAATTGTAAAGAAAAATCCCCTTTCATGGTAAAGTCGGATATTAAATTACAGTTTTGAAAATGCCACTTTTAGAAAGTTGGCATTTTCATGACATAGCCACTCAGTGCCTGAGGCTTGTCTCTGGGTCACATGACTAGGTGTAGTTGGCAGTTGGTCTTTGTGTATTTCTCCTAGACAGTCGCACACAACAGAGCACCTAAGTGTGGCTGGATGATATTCACAAAACTCCAGCTTTCCAATCTTTTCTATGGGTGATGTTCACACACTTAACTCCAAACTAAATCTTTAAATCATGTAAATATATTGAAAAGTTTAAATTAAAATATATATTCCCACACAGAATAACAAGTATATTAATAATCATTAAAAGTGATGTATATAATTAATTAAAAGTAAATGTATTATATTTTAATCTCAAATAAACATTTTGTAATTGAAAAAGGTTATTTACATATTTTATATTACGTATGTACTACTTTAAGGTCTTTCTTTACCATTAGATAATATTTAATTATATTTAAACTATTTTGAATAATTTAATTTAATTCAAGTCAGCGTTTTTTTCTGTGGGGTTTCATTTTAAGTCCCTGCCCACTATTTTCTAAAGGAACGTTTTGCTGTATAAAAATTTGGCCATGTTTGCTGCTTCTTTTTTGGCAGTAGTAACTTACACTTGTAAATTTGACTCCACTGCCTTTTTCACTGGGCCGGTGACATGAAAGTCTACACTTTTGAGTAACGTCAATAGTCAAAACTAGTAAAGTTACTCAAAAGTGTAAGAGTATATATATACATCTATATATATAACACTTGTTAATTACTCACAAGTTACTTTTGTTATTAGCTCTGACAGTGTGTCAAATCACCACCATCATGTCTTCAATCTGCTGTGGAACCTCCTATCAACTAGAATATATAGTTAAAGAATTTACCAAGTTTCTGGGTGAAACAGGGGGAACAGATATAACACCAAAAGAAAGCACTTCTGACTGGAACATAATTTATGATTTCAAGGTCAAGCAGAATTTGAACATTTAAAATCTCACTACTAACAAAAAGGAGAAAGAACTTGATGAATATGAGAATCTCCCAAAGAGACTTGATTTTCTTTTACATTAGGACAAGCTTAAAAGTAAAGAGAATTATTTTTTATGAGAGTGCGGTGCCCAATAGGTGTCTATAGATACATTTGTGGCTGTGTTGCAGCAGATTATGAATTCGAAAACTTTGCATCTCAATTGATCACAGATCAAATATTTGGAAAGTGCATAGGTAAGAAGGATCATCAACTTCAACTGTCCATGAAGAGTTCATCATTGAGTGACACCGAAGGTGGGGTGAGAAGTAATGACATTTGATGGTCATCTTGCAAACAAACAAGAAAGAAAAATCAGAGATGGGGGCCGTAAAAGAATCTTCCACTACAAAAGTATTAAATGGCAAGACAAGATCTACAACAATCCTGCAAATAGAACATTTGTTTTAGGTGGGTTATTCAAGCATACCAGTGGGAGTAAATGGACATGCAAAAATATGGCATGTAAAACTAGTGGAAAGTTAGGACATTTTGTGAGAATATGTCAGAGCCAAATACAGAGAGAAAGTACCATAAGAGAGAATCGTAATGAAGCACTACAATCTGCCCAAAAATAGCTCATACTGAATGTCACTAATAACAGTGAAACTGCATTGATCCCTATACTGAGCTAATTGTGGATAGTCAGATTGTAGATTCATTGGGAAATTCTGAGTCTTGGATAATAATGACTGCAGACAAATTATTCCAAGGAGATTGGGTCAAAAGAAATGTAGAACTTTTTGACAGGGCACCTGTATAGAAAGAGGAATGAATTGGATTGTTAGGATTTGTTTTTATGTTTTTTATTTCAAGGGAAGGGTAATTCAGAGCAAAGTGAATGCTGCCAAGAAGGACTAAAACATTTTGGGTTGAATAACTTGGGTGTGTTTGGAATGATGCTTAAAGTAGTGGCAAAGTATAGGATATTATTTGTGGGTGAAGAAACAACAATGGATGGACCCATTTCTTTTAAATAGCTTTGGGGAGATTTTCAATAAAAAATTGGGAAGGATTTATCAGTTTGAACATAAACGTTTGATTAGGGAAGGGGAAAGACAGTGAAATAGAGGGTGAGAAGAGGGCCTTTCAGCAAAAACCAAGGGGGTCATTTCGATAGTGGTGAACCCGCCATCGACAGGCTGTTCATCACGGGTTCACCGCAATCGTGAGGCCATTTTCCATCTGACATAATATGATGGTGGGCGGTACAGTACTGTGGCGGTCAGAAACACTGACCGCCACATATCCAACGAGCTCCTAGAGCCCGCTGGTGCTGCGGAGGCCCTCAGCATGTAATGCATGCCGGCGGTGCCTAGCAGGCACTGCCGGTCAGAATACGATGCCGGCTCCCCACCAGCATAGGCTAGTGGGGATGACCTTTGGGGGCCCGTTGCGGGCCCCCCTTGTGCAGGGGCAGTTTGTTTTTGCGCTTGGGGGGCACCTTATGGTGCCCCCCTACATTTCCCAAAAGAAACAATTGATGGACGGAATGCTTGCCAATGCAAACATTCACCCCCAGTCACAAGAATCTGGGTTAAATCAATCATTCTTTTGCTAACTACACCACCCCAGTTTGGAATCCAGCCATATGCAAATAAGTCTTCACCCTATTCCTTGTGGGAATAGTCCAGCCCAAACTGCCAAGCCAGGTCCTCCCTGGACCGGAAACAAGCATCCTGGGACAGGTGATAGGGCATCACCCTTCATCAGCCAGGCTAGCTTGAATCCAGTAGTGCAGTGAGCACAGGACCCACGTCTGGGCATACCCTTCCTAATTAGCGCAACATAAGCAAAAGAAACAACTGATGGACAGAATGCTGGACAATGCAAACATTCACCGCCAGTCACAAGGATCTGGGTTAAATCCATCATTCTTTTGCTCACAACACGACCCTAGTTTGGACCCAGCCATATGCAAATCAGTCTTGACCCTGTTCCTTGTGGGAACAGTCCAGCCCGAACTGCCAAGCCAGGTCCTCCCTGGACCGGAAACAAGCATCCTGGGGGGAACAACCTTTACAACGCATCTTTTACAATGCACTACCATTACAACGAAACTGTTACAACGCGAGTGCATTGACAACGCAGGACATTACAACGCAAGTCTTTACATCGACTTGCACTAGATGGCGTGCTAACATTAAAAATAGTGTAGTTTACTATCCCAACACCTTCCCTACTGTTACGTGGACTGGAGTTGGAATAGTAAATTACACTTTTTTAATGTTAGCACGCCATCTAGTGCAAGTCGATGTAAAGACTTGCGTTGTAATGTCCTGCGTTGTCAATGCACTCGCGTTGTAAAACTTTCGTTGTAACAGCATGCGTTGTAACAGCATGCGTTGTAACGTCATACATCCGCATCCTGGGTTTGGTTTCAGGGCATCACCTTTCATCAGCAAGGCTAGCTTGAATTCAGTGGTGTAGTGAGCACGGGACCCACGTCTGGGCACACACTTCCCACTCAGGGCGAGATATGTACATTTCCCTGCACCATGTGGCAGGCACCATGTGGTGCCTGCCACGTAGTGCAGGGGAAAGCAAAACCTGCCTTTTTTCCATTGCGGCGGGTGCTGCAGCCAGCAGCACCGGCCACAATGGAAAAATGCCTTTTGCGACCACCATGGTTGCGGCCACATTGTAATTGCATATGTGGGACCACCGCTTTATATGAAGGACAGAAGTCCGTGTGCCATCGTAATCAGGCCCAAATTTCCTGAGTGCATTTAATCCTAATTTGCTATTTTATATAACAGTGGACTCCATTAAATATGAACTAGTATTGGCTCAAGAGTGAGGGGAACTTAAAGCAACTATTGGGTTTGCTTCTATAACACTAAATCTAGCTGAGATACAGTATTGTCATTGAAAATGAGTTGTTGGGATGGTGTTGGGCGATGGAAACAATAGAAAACTTTGTATGGGGGAGAAGATATAAGTCAGTTACTAACCACAAAGTTTTCATCAACATTTTGAGTAGGAATGTGGTGAACGGCCATATGCTCTGAATTGCCAGACTGTGTTCCAAGTTTGTATGTTGCAGGGATTCTGCTCAGAAACAGAACTATACCTGGGACCACAGAACATCAGGATGTAGAGACTCATTCATCATACCACATCAGTACCTATGGACCCTTCCAGAGAGACAAGTGATTCAGCACCCCAGAACACAACACTCTAGACCCTCCCAGGGATCGCGGTGCAGGTCATCACCTTTTGTTCTCTCACTCATACATGCCCACAATAAATAAAAAAGAGACACGAAGAAAGCTTAGAAAAATTCATTGAAGCTGTCGTACTCTATTATGTAGCAAATGAGCTGCATGCAAGTCAACAACGTGATTAGCAGAATTAAAAAACCATACACAATAAAAAGCCCTGTCATACTGACTGAGAGATCTGCCCAAGCCTACCCTCACTATGGAAACAAAGTGTTATATTACAGATCTCTGGGTTTAGTGTCGAACTCCATATCTGGCATACATAGGTAACTGTTCTACATCTGAGCTGGTGCAGCACTCTCGTCTCGGGACCTTTTCTCTGCAAAAATGTCTTTTCTCTATATTCAAAGCTTCAAGTCCTGGTTTGTATGATAAGAATTGTATGTTCAAAAACAGCAGCTGGGTGCCTCTATTATGTCTAGGTGTTAGTGTCCGACCACAGAGTATAACGGGGAGCATTGTTGTTTGACCTTGTATGAGATGTTCCTCCGGAATCCCAGCAGAAGAGCCTAATGTGTAAACATGTGCAGCCAGTTTGTAAAATAACAATGTGGCACAAAAATAAGTGTGATATTTTATAACATGTGCAAAGCAAAAGTGGCCTACAATGTGCACAGTTAGGCTAACATAGGGAAAATGACAATGAGCTCCACAGGGAACACACAACAGTTACAGTATAATTTTGAGAGAACACATATTCCAGGAGGAGAGAATGTAAGGACTGGTTGTTTGTCCAGACAAGACAAGTATCGAAATGAGAGAAAGAAGAGTGATGAGAGGTATTTTATTGCAGTTGTTGATGCAACAAGGTTTTGTAGAGTGAAGAAGAGTTGCTTGATGCCATGTGAAACGATGATAACCTTGAACTAGTGAAGTAGTAGGTAATCTGGGTGTGATCAAGGGAGAGTTCACATACAGCCATATGCCAAGTTTGCTGATGATGTGACTATGAAAGGCATTATGTTGTTGAGCGAGCATATGTTCATAGACTTCCATGTTTTGAATGACAAGATTGTAGGATTTGGTCATCTAAGCCATCTCAACCAAATGATTACCAAGAGCAGAGGGTGGTCAGAATTTTGATGGCTTGGAATGGATGCCCGGTTCAATGATATCATTAAATGGTGCATATTATGTGGAGTATTAAGCACTTAAAAACTGCCAAACCACAACTATAACTGGGTGACTTTTAAAGAAAAGGGAGAACTTGCAGGCATCTCGAACTCCTTCTCTAGTGAGCCAGGTTCTGTCCAACAGGAAGTGTTAGGAGTCAGACAAACATTTCAGAGAATCTCAATCTGTAGGTGCTGGTAAAATGGAGCCCTACCTTTGTGCTTTTAAATCAGTACACACACAATGGTTAGTATTTCACTAGCATATAATATTTTTTGCAGTGTTTACCTACCAATTTCATCACAGTGATAATATTTATTTTTAACAGCTCAACAGAAATATGCAGACTGGGATTGTCAGATAGTCCCCAGTGATATTTCATCAAACATTCCTAAGCTGTTAGTTTATTCCATATTTAAAGTGTCTAAATATTGACAGCCTTCCAACTTATATGGCTGTATTAGTGTCCTAAGCCTAAATAAAGTCTTGTCTAATTACCCCACCCAAATAATGCTATCATCAGGTCAGCATACTGAATTCAGCTAATGGTCTATGTGTCTAATTTTTACCTTATAGACCCTTATCACCAATGATTTCTTAGGGATCAAAAAGGGGTTGTGTGAGACCTGTCAGCCTTAGGGTGGTCTTCCACCAAACATTTTGCCTTACTCCTCCATTTTTGCAAATTTTGTTGGAATTAGGTATCAGTGCACTCTATCACTGCTGACCAGTGCTCAGGCGCATGTACTCACTCCCTAAAATATTGTAATATTGGCTGAACCCAACTGGCACATTTAATGTACTTATAAATTAGATAAAGTGGTGCTATATACAAGACACAGATTGTATGTAAGCATGATTGCATTTGATATTAGAAAATGAATGTAATAGGTGTAGGGCCTAGGAAAGTGGACTAACTGCTTGGATGGTAATAACATCAAATTAATTCTTGATCACCAGGCTTTCAGATTACAAACTAAGGGGCATATTTACAAGAGAATAGTAGAGCGGGTGTTAGGCCAAAATTGCTAAGGCTGCACTCCGCCATTCTGAAAACGCAGAGATGTGCCGTACTTACAATAATATGTCGCACCCCTGCATTTTCCCTAGAGCTGGCACTAAATTCAGATGGAACTGAGGGCAGTCGAAAAGTGCATAGAAACCTTTTACTTATACTACTGCAGTATTAATCTGGGGTGCATTATCGAGAGGGAGTTGTATTTCTGATGCTGAATCCAAGTTAAAGTTATGGTGTATGTGTGTGCATATTAAGGGACCCTGAGTATTGCTGCTACTTACCATCTCACCTCTGTGCTGCAGGCCTTCCAGGTCTAGTGGAAACTGCAACATCACTTCAGATTCTGCACCACAGCCCTGTATCATGCTACCTGTGGTTTATCAAAGTAGAATGTTTTGGTGTGCAGAAAGACCTTTAGGTTTTGCCTGATACCTCAGTCTATATTCAGGTTTTAGACATTTTTTGTTTAATCCCTTATAAGCTTCAAATTGACTGGGAACATTAGTGTTCAGTGGAGTGATAATTGGTGGTGCCAGTCTTGTGGTCTGCGTGTAGAATGGTGTTGTGTTCTTTGTGGTTTAGCATTCACGAGATAAGCAGCTGTGGCAGGCTCGGGTGGCATTCTCTCGGTGAGGGCTGGGTGAGCTATCGCCATGTTCTAAACCTATCATGTTGAAACCCTTTAGGCTTATTTCCCTCCACTCCCTTCGGAAAGCCCACAATGGTCAGGATGTTGTGGCAGGCCCATTCCTCAGCGTCTTTAACACACTCTAGAAGGACTCTGTTTGATTTTGATGATTTACTCACTTCTATTCGCATTTCTCATATAGAGTCTTCTCTACTTCGCCCTTCAGGTTCTATAACTCAATTAACTTAATTCATCATATCTTATCCTAAGAGGATCACATCTGATACTAAGGGCCTTATTACGAGTACTTGGGGTGGCAATCAGACCACCACCACACTGACGGTCCACCCGCTGTTTTATGAGTGTGGCAGTCGGACCGCCACGAGACTGCCGGCTCCACCAGGATCAAGGAACCTGCTGCACTGCCGGTCTGGAAATAGACAGGAATGTGCTGGCAGTGCCGCTGCAGCACCGCTGAGCATATTCTGACCTTCATTTCCACCACCCTTTTCATGACGGTCAGCCCGCCATAAAAAGGGTGGCAGACATGGAAGTACTAGGGCCTGGGGTTGCATGTGTTGGGACACGTTGTATGTCGGTGCATGCCACACTGTGCAGGGATGTGATGCAGGCATGGTCATCAACAGCGGTCTGCTATTAAGGCTCTCCTATGAGCCTAACAGGTCACTGCTGTGATCCCGCCGAAGCACCGCCCACCCGCCATGGATTACACTCATAATTCGGCAGGCGGGCGCACTACGGGCTTGGTGGACCTCCTGTTAGTGCGTCGGTGGAAGGTCAACAGGAGACCCACCAAACTCATAATAAGGCCCTTAATCTCCAAAATGAGTTTTCTAGTATATGATAGATGCTCTTGATTTCTTCAAGAATTGTTTCCGCATCTGAGGTCTTTGCTGCTCTTTCACTGCCATCCTAGGGACATTTATTTCATGTGGTTGGTTTTACAAATTTGTCAATTTATTGTTGCGAGTTTTGGTTAGGCCTGTCTTTTGGTATTGTGATCTACTAGTAATCTCTTTCTTCCTTTCTCAACAATCAATTGTCAATGAGTATTACACTGTTCCACCACCTTGGCTTTACTCGGGCCACAAAATGTAAAACACAGTTCTAGACCTGCAGTGAAATCTATTGGTTTGTATGAATTCTATTACAGTGACTCATATAAAGTTGTTCAAATGTTTGGTGTGCATCAGTCGTTGGTCATCCAAAGCAAGAGATTGTTTTTGGAAAACTTAATGGCCCAACACTATATGAGTTTTGTCCCATTGTGTGGGGTACTTTTTTTTTAACGGTCCCTCACCATCAGGATATTTTTGGCAGTGATGGACAGTAAAGAAAAGTTGTCCGACCGCCCAATCTAAATAGGGCAGAGGGTTGGTTAGTTTACCTCCGACAGCTTTTACTCCATCGGGCCACTGGAGGATGGTTTAGGGCAGCAGGGTAACGTTTCCTCTGCGGGCCTGAACCTGGAATCCCACCTGCCAAAAAATTGCGCAGATGGAGCGAAAGTTGCAATGGAGTGCTGTGTCCACCAAACTCTAAATTGGGACCATAGTTTTTAAACTTCCCACATATTGCCCTGAGCTTGTTATCTATAATCACATGAACAGTTCGCCATAAACCGTGACAATTTCTTAATCTGTGCTAATATTACATAATTAATTGTGAAGATTACATAACCCAAGAAAACTCACACCTATATACAGCAAAATGTCATGGGTTACCTTTCTAGCTTTTATATTTATTTGAGTAATACAGCGAAACATTCGGTAAATACTACCTATATATTTTTCATTATATCATCAGGCAACAATAAGATAATGATATAAGGTTTGCGCCAATGCATAGCCCTGAATGCGCCCAAGAAATATACCTAGAAAAAGTTTGTATGGGCACAAAGACACTAAAGAGGTACATGTGCTTGAAGAGCCTAATGAGGATTTTCTGAAAGAGCTTAGGAGCAAAGGTTCAAAAACAGCCCAAAATTGCAAAAGTTAAAAAGAAATATAAAACATCTTACTTTGGAAGTGAAGAGAAAATGCATTGGAGATTGCTGACAAAGCACAAGTATGGCCAGTCATCGTGGCAATTTTACAGCAAATCTTCTCTCCCTGAGTAAGGCCGCAAGGAATAAGCTGAAACCGTCTTTTACAACTGATTCCGGCTAGCTGACAATATGTGCTGATATTCCTTCAGCACTGTCCGTATGCTGTTTGTCTTGACTCGACGCGTATCAATCTTTCCAATCCGCACCAGACATTGCTAAAGCATTAGCTAATTGTGACTTCATAGCGCGCCCCCATTATTCCTCGTGATGACTTGTGCTTTATTTTAAGTCTACGGACTTCAAAGAAATAATCAGGTATATCGCATCGACATTTTGCAGAAAACTGTAACACCTGTGGCAGTTTATTTTACAATGACCTATACATCATTCTAAATGGACCAGAAAATAAAAGAAATAGAAACATTCATCTGTTGTCTTTGGTGGCACAAAATGTGCAGTCACTGAACATGACAGTCCTTTGGGGAACTGGAATCAGTACAAGACAGTACTAAAACATAGCAGTCTAGTTCAACAAAATCTAGACGGTCTAAGTGTAAGTCTTTGTGTACCAAACATTTTAGCAACAAATGAAAACAATAAATCTGATAGGTCAAAGGCTTGCGTCTTACTGTTCTTTTTTTATTTTTTGCTGCTATTGTCAGAGATTGTGGAAACGGAACATTGTTTAGTTTGTAAATTTTGATACAAACAAAAACTCTACAAATGTATACGCTTGCTTGCTTATTTACCTTGTCCAAAATCAGAGCAGGTAAGAGCACTGGGGCGGAGTGGGGAGGGGGAGGTAAGTCAACAGATGACGGAATAGGAAAACAAAATAAAAAACAATTAAAAACAACTTACCTTGCGATCGCCGCATCACCATGTCGGTGATGCGGCAAGCGCAAGGTGTGCGGTTTCTTAATTTTTTAATTTTGATTCCCTATTCTATCATCTGTCAACTTACTCCTCCTCTCACTGCCCCTGCCCCACCTCTCTTACCTGCGTCGGTCGTGCCTTGTCGAAAGCAAACAATACCTTCGATAGTGCCAGAGAGTACGGATCTCAAATGCAATGATCATTATTCCTCTTACTGCGAACTACAGGTGCATGTTTACTAGCCCTGATAGATTCAGAAAGTAAACAGATTAGGAGAAATCTTAGTTTTCTATAATTGATATACAAAATGACAGACTCTGATATTTGTGTTATTGTTTTGCTTAGGTTGGAATGGAAAAAGTAGATCTGAACAATTCAATGTCCAATACTTTCCCTGTTGGTACTTTCATTGTAATGGGAATAATAAATCAGCCCCCTCAAATATCTAGCATTTTCCCTACTGTTTTTCAGATAGGAGTGGGAATAGAAAATGTTACCCCTCCAAAGTCCAATACCTTCATCACTGCTGCTTAGGTTGGAGTGGGAACATTAAGGGGCCAATTAGGATGCGGCTCGGAAGGCTCCTACCAATGGTATTGTCATGGGCCGGTCGGATTCCTTTCCACCGGTCGGAATGCGGCAAGTAATCTTAAGGGTGGGCCTTTCTGCCCTTGAAATTACGATAACGGTTTCCGACATGGTTTCCATACCGGTCTGTCCACCATGTCAGAAAGCATCTTTGGGGGGCCCCTGGTAGGTCTCCCTTGGGTGCACGGCTTTCGGTTGGGGGCCGAGAGGGGACCAATGGTGCCCCCGTCTTGATCCCTGCACCTTGTGGCAGGCACCTTGAGGTGCCTGCCACGGGCGCAGGGATGAACCACACCTCGCATTTTACTATGGGAGCATTCATTGCGGGCTGTTTTTGGCCGGAATGCATGCTCCCATAGTAAAATGTAGGAATGTGATTGAACAATGTTTGGTTGCATCCTAATGAGGCAGTCGGGACTGCCGACAAGGTGTCGGTCGATCCCATGACCGATGCGGTGTCGAGCAGAAGTGTGAGCATCGTAAATAGCACCTGAATCTGATCCCTTCCACCAAAGTCTAATACTTTCCATGCGATTGGTTAGGTGGGCATGGGAATAGTGAATATGACCACTCCATAGTTCCACACTTTCCCTTCTTTTGTATAGTATAAAACGAAAAGATGTTCCTTTATAGATCTAAATAAGAACACTTATCCTACGGACTTCAAGGTTGAAACGGGAGTGGTAAATATTGTCTCTTTTTCATAATTTTATTGAGATTTTTGTGGTTGGATTTGGAATGTTAATTCTGTTTTTTCATATGTTTGGTTACATTTGTATTTTAATGGAGAACATTTTGTTTGCTATGTATTTACATTTTTATCATTATAAGTTTGGATTTAGAATATGAAATATGTTTTGTTGACAATATATATATATGTTTCTCTAACTGTAGTTTTTTTCGCATTTTGATTACTTTTCCATTTTTGTTTTGTTATTTCTTTCTTAATAATCTCTAATATACATTTGTGTTATGTGTATCTGTTGAATGAATGAATGAATATTAGATTTCTAAAGCAAAAACCTTGCCCAAGGGTGTCAAGGTGCTGTTAAGTGCACTTTCACACACAGGGGTGTCCTAGCACTGATTAGGATGATTGGGTCCATCAAGACTACTTTTACCCCTACCTAGACCAGTTTGGTTAATTGAAAAGGCAGGTCTTCAGCTTCTTGCAGAACTTAAGAAGACTGGGAGCTCCCATGTGTATTGGGAGTTTGTTCCACCTTTAGAAGTGATGTAGGAGAATGCCTGTCCTCCTTATCTGGTTCTGTGTATTTGCGGGATGTGTGAGTAGGAGTCCTGTGCAGCTGGGTTGTTTGGTGGAAGGAGATAAAAGCATTCAAGTATGTGGGACCTAAATTATGTTGTTCCTTGAATGGGTGTGTGAGGAGTTTGGATTTTAAGATGAGCATGTTTGTGGATCGGGAGCCAGTGGAGCATCCTGAAGTGTGATGTGATGAGAATTCTGTGTTAGAGGTTGAGGATAAGTCTAGCTGCCGAGTTTTGGATGGTTTGCAATCTTCTGGTTATTCGTTTGTCGATCCCAGCATGGCGGGTGTACCTGTAATCCAACTTGCTGGTGACTATGGCATAAGTGGTCATTTTTCTGGTGTTGCTTGGGAGCCATTCGAAGATCTTCCTCAGGATCTGCAGGGTATGGAAGCAGGATGCAGTGATGACGTGGCTTTGTGTAGTCATTTCCAGTTGATATTGATGATGATTCTGAGGTTCCTGGTGTGGGAGCTGTGGATCCCAGTTCGCCCGGTCAAAAGTTGGATTCCCAGGGTGAGGTGTTCCTGCTGCAGCTCACTACTTCTATCTTGTCAGTGTTGAGCTTGAGACAGTTGTTTTTCATCCAGTTGGCAACTTTGCTCATGCAGGCAGTAAACTTGTTTCTTGTCTAGTGGTTCTTGTCCAAGAGGGAGATTATGAGTTGTGTGCTGTCTGCATAGGAGGTGATGTTGATGTTGTTTGTGCAGATGATTTTGGCCAGAAGAATCATGTATGTGTTGAAGGGGATGGAGCTGAGCGATTAACATTGAGACACTCTGTAGATGAGTTTGCGGGCTTCTAAGTAGTAAGGTGCCAGGCTGACAGTTAATGCTCTATTTGGTAAGGAGGAGCAGATCCAGTGAAGAGCATGTCCTTGAATGCCAATCTCGTGTGGGTGCCTGATAAGGATGCAATGTGAGGCCATGTCAAATTGTGCAGACAGAACAAAAAATGCCATGTTTTCTCTGCCAAACAGCATGTGGCTATCGATGATGGCACTGAAGAATGCTGTTTCTGTACTGAGTTTGGGCCAGAACCCAGACTGAATGATGTTAAGGTGCTGGTAGTTGCTGATGTGGTCAGTGAGGCGTCAGTTGAATAATTTCTCTAAGGCCTTGACCGGGTTTAGTAGGACAGAAATAGGTCTGAAGTTGGAGAACATGGCTGGGTTAAAGTATGGTTTCTGTAACAGGGGCATAACTGTAGCGTGTTTATGAGTTTGGGAATGTGGCTAAGTCGATGGAGGCATTGAGTACGGGTTTTAGTTCTTTGACAGTGCTTTACAGTATATTTTATTTTATATTTGTATTTTATTTAGATGCTTTTTTGAATTTTAACAATTTGTCTAACTTATACTTTTAATTATTTTATAATTGTGTATTGTTTAATTTAATTTTTTCAATTTTTTGTTGTAGGTGTATATCATATAGTTGAGGTTTGTAATCTCTTATGTTATTTATAGTATTTTTTTTATTTGTTTTGAATGATGTTTTGTTTAATATTTATCTATTTCAGTTTTCCGTTTTTTATAACATATATGTAATATTTTAAACATAAATATATGCTTTATTAATGGTAATATTTTGTAGAATATATTTTTGTAGTTTACATTCAAAGGATGTAGACTTCATATTTAGGACCACAAATTGTTTTCTGCAATAATATTCATTGTGCTATTTTTTACATCAACATTTTGTCATAGAAGCACAGTATCATTAGATAATACATGAGATTCTATAATCTCTGTATAAATGTGAGTTTCTAATTTCTTTATAATCGGTAACTTGTGACGCACCAAGTCGCCAATCATTATTTTTATTTATTTATTTATTTAATGTGTTTGATAGAGTGCAAACTTGACCCGTAAGGGTATCAGAGCGCTTTACAGGCGAGCAAAACGATATACAGACAGATTTAGAGTCAACCAATTACAGCTCGAGTAGCAGTGGTGCGGAGTATAAGAGTAAAGAGGGGCATGTATTTACAGTTTACGTAAACAAATTACACAAGCGAGATACCATATTTATAGAGTACGTTTTCAGTTGTTCTGACCAGGTCCCAAGTTTCTGATGTTACGGGAGATCCTGTAGTCAGAAGGGAGGTAGACGGTCGCCATAGTTCGTGCCATAATAGTAGTTAAGGCAATGTTAGACAAGAAATTTGCCCACAAGGAAGGTTTTTGCATCCTTTTTGAAACAAGTCAGTCATGGAATTCTTCTGATGTCGGGTGGGAGAGAGTTCCATATTCTACGAGCCGCCCCTGAAAAGGCCCGATTGTAAGTTTTTTTTCCCCGAAATCGTGCAGGTTGGAGCAGGAGATCTCTGGCTGATCTGGAGTTTCTGGTTCCTCCGGAGATCACGAGTTTCTGTGTCAGGTATGCAGGGGAGTTAGAGTGTAAGGCTTTGTGCATGATGCAAGCTAGTTTGAGCTGTATTCTTGCCTCCAGGGGAAGCCAGTTGAGAGCTTTCAAGTGTGGGGAAATATGATCGTATTTCCTTGTGCCGGTAAGTAGTCTGGCGGCTGCATGGAGGCAGGCTTTAAGAGGTGCCAGGGAGATCTTGGGTAAGCCTGAGAGGGTAGAGCAGCCGTATTCAAGTCTAGAGAGGACGAGTGCTTGGACTGCCATTTTTAGGTCGGGAGCCTCAAGGAAGGGTTTCAATTTCCTAAGGTAGCTCAGATGGAATCTGGCTGTTTTAGCCATAGAGTTTATGTGGTCCCGCATGTTAAGGTTGGTGTTGAGGGTAATTCCCAGGGATTTAGCCGAGTTCACAATGGTCGGTGGGCAATTTAAGGCTGTAATAGCCATAATCCATGAATGAATCTCTAAGTTGCCATTGGGAGGAGAGATCAGGAGAGATTCTGTTTTCTTTGCATTGAGTTTGAGTTGATTGGAAGCGAGCCAGTGAGTTTCAGGGCTTTGTTCAGGGAGAGAATCTCTTCGGGAGAAGAAGAGGTTTTGATGCAGATCTGGGTGTCATCAGCGTACATATGATAGGAGATATTGGCTGCACGTAATACTTCGGTAAGCAGTTCTAGGTAGAGGTTGAAAAGGGTGGGGGATAGGGTTGATCCTTGAGGGACTCCAACTGTGACCGGGGATGGTGATGAAAGGTTGCCATTGATCAGGAATCTCTGTGACCGGTTATGGAGGAAGGACCTACACCAATCTAGAACAGTGCCATCTAATCCCATTCTGAGTTTGAGGCGTTCAAGTAATTTTTCATGGTTGACTGTGTCGAAGGCCGAGGATAGGTCCAGGAGAATTAGGAGACAGGTTTTGCCTTGGTCGAGGGCTTGGAGGGCATCATCCACAATGTGAAGCAAGGTGGTTTCGGTGCTGTGCCCTGGTCTAAATCCGGATTGAAAGTCATCGAGGAGGTGGAAGTTGTTGATTTGGTGACTTAGCTGCTGTTGCACATATTTCCCCAGCACTTTGGCTAAGAGCGAGATGTTGGAGATGGGTCTGAAGTTGTCGGGGGAAGCTGGATCCAGCGACAGCTTTTTCAGGATGGGTAGGAATTGGCCAGCTTTTAAGGAGTCTGGCATCGTTCCCTGCTGCAGAGAGGCGTTGATTATTGTAGTCCAGCTGGAAATAATGGATTGGGCGACAACCGCTAGGCAGTTGCCAGGGAGCGGGTCATTGAAATGGTTGTTCGGTTTTAGGGTAGAGAGGATTTTAGAGATGGAGTCTACAGCATAGTCTTTGAAGACAGACCAGTGGGCGTGATTTTTGGGCGGAGCTTGTGGGTGCGTCGCTGTGGGTGGAGGCGGGTCAGGAGGGGGTTGAGGGTGAGTGATGGCGCCAAGTTCGGTTCCCAGGGCCAAGATTTTGTCTGCGAAGAAAGAGGAGAATTCTTCTGAGAATATAAGAGATCTGGGGGTTTCCTTTGAAGATTTGGCCAGTTTATTTGATTGAAGTTTGACCAATTCGAAGTCTGTTTTTGGCTCTCTCAAGTTCTGGTCTAAAAAAGTCTTTTTTGAGTTGAGTATGTTCCTGTTGTAGGCATTTCTGGCCTGGCGGAGGATTTTTAGATGTGCGGTAGAGGGGTGCTGCCTCCAGGATCTTTCCGCTTGCCGGAGCGCTCTCCTCTCGACAGGGGTTACTGTCTTTGATTTGGGTTCTTTTCAGTTTTAATGGGGCTAGATCATCCAGGATGTTTGAGATGGTCGCAGAGTAGTGCTCATTGAGGTCACTGACTGTAGTGATATGCGAAGGGGGGGTTGGATTTACATCGGGCCACAAGTTCACATCGGTCCAAGTTCTTGGTGTCTCTGACCCAGTGTTTAGGAATCGTTGGTTAAGAAGCTTTTGTCTTGTGGGTGCCAGGTTGAAGGAAGGTGATGGCATGATGGTCGGACCAATCGCATGGGTCAATAGAGATAAGCTTAACAGTTGATTCTTTGGAGATGATCCAGTCAAGGGTGGCCCCTTTTGAGTGAGTTGGTAGTGAGCACGCTTGGATCAGGGCTTGATCTGGCGTTGACATGTGGATCCTTGGGATCGTTCCAGTGTAAGTTAAAATCGCCTAAGAAAATATCTTTGGGGTTGGTGGGAATCTTAGCTGTGATGATTTCCAGGAGGTGGTCGGTGAAAGAATCATTCCTGCCTGGGGGGTGGTAAAAGATGTGAAGGTTGCATAGCAGGGTGGATTTGCTTCAAATAGCAAGAGCGAGGTATTCGCAGGATTCGGTGGAGTCCGCCAATAGTTCGGTGATGAGGAGGTTAGAGCGGTAGATGCAGGCGATGCCTCCTCCTTTCTTGTTGGATTGTCTGTCCAGCCTTGCAATGTTGTAGTTAGGGGGGACTAGGAGGTCCAGGTATGGGGATGAGGGTTCATTGAGTCATGACTGTTTGGATTACTAAGTCGAAGTTTTTGCAAAGGATGAGATCAGCGGCGTGCGGCGTGCTTAGCTGCCGATCGGCAGTTAATTAGAAGACCAGACAGGGAGGATTTGGGTGGAGTTTCGGGGGTCTGGGCAGACTGGTGGACAGGTGCTAGATTGCTCATGACCACAGCTCTGTTATGGAGGGTGGCTGGCCTGTTGGGGTTGATGGTGACTGAGCGGATGGAGTGTTCGGAGTTCCCGTCAAAGGGAAGAGGGGTGGCAGTGGTGGGGTTGCAATCTCGGAGGATGGCCAGGATTTCAGATTCAGTGAGGTCAAGTGGACTTAGAGTTGGTGAAGCGGTGTAGGAGAGGGCCAGAGCGAGGCTTTCTTCCTCTGAGAGGAGGCATGGATGTTTACGGGGACGAAGCTGTCTCAAGACTAGAGGGAGGGGTTGTTTCAGGTGCTCTGTCAAGTGCGGGGGCGTGGAAATAGGCAGGGACGTGAGGTTAGTGAGGGAGAGTTCGGCGAGATGGAGAAGGTTTGTTAATTCCAAGATAGAGATGTGAATGCTCTGGGTAAGTTTGGTAGCTCTGGAGAACAGAGAGGCCATGTCCCTATCCGGTGGGGGCGATAGAGGGCGGAGGGGCGGTGGTTCAGGGTCCATTCTGTCTACATGTGTAGGAGATATGGGGGAGGACTAGTACGGCCTGTGATGTAGGTCATTGGGTCAGAGCAGGGGCTTCTCTGCGGGTAGGGTTGCGGGCTAGGAGAGCAAAGACGGTTAGTGTCATAGGTCATAGGGGGCGTACCAATCATAATGAAAAGACATCAGAACTCGACTATTATAAGCTATTACAGTAGAATTCTGACATCGCAATGATTGCTGCCAGAACCAGCAGCCAGGGTGGAAGACCAGTCAGGCCATGGAGCATAATGGGAGCAGCTGTTTAAAGCAACAAAAATAGAACATTGCTTTTCTTTCTTCTTCTCCATTTTTCTACCTTTTAATGACAACTAGAGAGAACATGTTTATTTTTTGCACTCCTTAGAGAAAATCTAGTACCGTTCTGCATGTTTCTACGCTTAAACTGTTTCTAATATCTGTTTGCAACAAATATCTAACAGGTTTTTGATGTGTTTAGTTTTGCACCTGTGGTTTTATCTTTATTCTTAATGTTAACAAACATGTTCGTTCTTTCATATGAAAGAGCTACACACCAATTTTTTAAGTGGTTTGTGTGAAAGGTGATGGTGTGACCATGAATTATATGGTATAAAGTACCCCCTGGCGTACATGAGAGGGATCTTCAAGACACCTCAGAGTTCAATAACATTATAAAGGAACTCAGCTTTTGGATCCGTTCCTCTATATGGTTATGGAATTCCTCTGTGATTTGCAATATCCTTATAATGTACGGCAGGGGTACTTTATCACTTATATTACGTTAGATGCTTTATACTTATTTCTTCACTTTGGTGAAACTAACTGCCTTATGTAGAAGCAATTTTCAAAAGTATCAGTATGCACCGGATCTTTCAAATTTTGCTAGAAAATCTAAGCTTTGTCTAACTGAAGCTATTTTAACAATTATCAGATATCCAGCTCTGAGGCTTAAAGTACCTGGTATTTATTTACTTGCGATGTTCTGTAATTATAGCAGCAAATATTATGTGAAGAAAAAAGATTTTTGAGAAACAAGAATGTCATCATAAATGTGATGATTTATACATCCTGAACTTGAGTTTTTAAGGGCTTTATGGTATGCATAAATACCTATATATTAACCTCACAAGTTTTCCTGGATTATGTGAACATAAATATGACACTACTGGCAATATCCTGAAGTATTGGAGCAGCATTCAAATATATAATGTAAGTTTCCCGGCAGTTGGTGCAGCAGTCAAGCCTGTAATAGCGGCTATTGTGGAATAATTTCTTTTTTTTTAAACATACATTTGATGACTACTAGGTGGTATAGAACTAATTATGGGCACAAATTGCTTCTTCTTCTTGTGACACAAATAAGTGACTTGTGTACATAGAGTGTGTTGATACTGTACATAGTTTTCTGATACGCATATACTAGATATTCTGCCGCGGAGAACAACTGCTCCTGGGTGTGATGGAAGTTCCTTCAGAATTATCTGTTAAAGCTACGACCGTTCACCAAACACCAATGGAAGTTTTTCATGAGATGTTGGGGTGAATGTATCCCTATGCTGTTCTTTAAGAAGGGTCAGAATGACTCAGCAGACCGTGTCATAAAAAATATGTTGACTACCTTCTTTGGAATACTGGCTACAAAATATTCCTTTTGGCACTTTTTTTTTTACAAAAAACCTGCCTGTGAGAAGCCCCAGTCAACCACTTTTGAGGAGGGACAGGCTATCCATTGAGCTGGTGGTTGAAGATGGGTCCAACCAGCACTAACTTTTGGGGGCAAGAACTTATTTTTGTGGAACAGACTTCAAGCCAGAGAACAAGAGAGGTAAACTCAAAAGAGGCTCAGAAAGAGAGATTAAACAGTGCCAAAGGAAGAAAGCAGATATGAAAAAGTACCTTCAAGAGTAAGATAACGTGTCAGGGAGTGTATGGGGGTGGAAGAAATGGGCATTAGGTGGAGTCAGGACTACCCATCATTGGTTTTCAGAACTCTGACATTTAATAGCATCGGCCACAGGTTTATTCTTTTACAAATTAAGCACTGAGGCTTTCTCCCTTCACTTGATCACTCCATAAAAAGAGTGGGTATTTAAAGACTCAGCAGCTGCCGCTTACCAACTGCTCATTGGCAAACATCAACTTGCTTCTGACATGCCTCAAGGAAGTCTTACTGTTTTGCATGATGATATTTTCAACAGTTTATTTAGAACAGCGTGCTCCATTTATAATTAGGTCTTTATTTCTAAATGCATGTCTTGATTTACTTTCATCCAACATGTAGGTATCATCAGAAAGCAATAGCAGAATGTCTCAAAAATGTGCTTTATTGTGCAAAACCACATCTTTCTTATTATATTTCCTTAACAACTTATCAACAAAATCTTTTCACATCCATCTTTTACATTGGAAGAATGCACAGGAGAACACACCAATAGCCATTTAGCATTAGGCAATCCCCCATGCTTGCCTCCCCTTGCTCCTATTGGAAGAAGCTGAAAACAATTAAACTGTGTCTATCTATCACACAATAGTTTCCAGTTAACTGGCAACATGGGGTGATGTTTATGCAGAACGGTCTTTATGCTGTTACCCTGAACTCGGTACCCATCAATCACTCCAGTTAAAACCAGAGGCATGGGGAGACGCGTGAGCACGCAATCCAAGATGGCCACCGCGTGAGAGTCTTCACGTGTTTTCAGCCCGTTTTTTATCTAAAAACGCCGATTCCTGTCAGAAAATTGCCCTGGAGGGGGTCGCTGCATTTATAAAGGTCTTACCTGCATTGTGGAGCAGTTTTGGACGTTTCTGCACAGCGGAAGTGGGTTTTTTCACTGCCTGTTTCCTGCTCCCTGCACAGCTTTCAGGTACAGCCAGGCTTTCTGTCAAAGGGGCGGAGTGAGCTTTCAGGAAAGGGCCTGGCTTGGGCCTAGCCACTCCCCCAGCCCATTTTAGCTGCAGCACCAGTCATTTATTGGTTAGTTCCACAGCTTTCATTTCTTCATTTCTTATTTTGTTTCTGCAATTATATTTCTGACTTTATTTTCACTTTAAAATGGAAAATAAAGGTTCTGTTAATAAAAGGAGGCAGCAAGTCTCTCCTCCTCCTGCTAAATCTAAAGTAGTGGAGTCTTCTGAACCCTCACTCTCTTTAATATTGGAGGAGATTCAAGCACTTTGTGTCAATACAGACACTATTGCATCTGAAGTAAAAAAATGTGCGTAAAGAAATGGCCAGCCTGTCAATGAAAATATCGGATAATTGCATTAAAATACAGGATAATAAGGTCAAAATTGACTCATTTACTCCACTTGTGGCAAAAATTTCACCTATGTTCTCAACATTATTGGACTTGGAAAATCGTGACAGACAATATAATCTACGTATATTTAACTTACCTGAAAATGTTGAGGGAGATAACTGTAGACTATATTTGGAGAGCTTATTACCTGGTCTTTTACAAATTAAATTTTCAGAAAAGTTTGAAATTTATAAAGCTCATAGGACTCCCTCACATAGGAACCCTCAACACATAAAAAAGCGCGACAAATTATTTTTAAAGTTCTTCGACACCACCATTTGGTTCTAATCAGAAAAGCAGCTAGATAAATACCTTCATTGATGGTCGATGGGAATAGAATATTTATTCATCAAGACTTCGCCAAAGAAACTGTCTCAATTCGCAAAGAATTCACTGCTCTTCGTCCTCAACTAAGAGGACTAGGCTACAAATATGGTCTCTTTGATCCATCGACAATGCGCATTTGGAAGGATAATTTTTCAAAATCTTTTCAGCGTCCAGACGATTTGAGGCCTTTTTTGGATCATTAGTCACAGCACTCTATGGATACCAATGACTTTGCTACTTAATTTCTGCCAGTTATGCCTTTTCTGACACAGTACTGAAATTTCTCTATAATGGGCTCCAGTGGTTCCGGTCATGCTTGTACAGCGTGTGTGCGTTTCACATTTCACATTTCTGTCTTCTGTTTGTCGTTTTTTCCATGTTTTTTCATTTTTCCTTTCCTTCTTCCTTATCTGAAGCTGCCTTTTTCTCATTCTCTTGATCCTCTTATATCTTCCTCTTCTTGAACTCGTTTCTCCTTTCTTCTATTATGGCTAATATACATAATATTAAAGTAGTTTCATTAAATGTTAAAGGATTGCGCCATCCAGTTAAACGTACAAAAATTCTAGATTATCGAGGTAGTTGCAAAGCTGATGTTTGTTTTGTACAAGAGACTCATATAGATGATAACATTTTAGATTATATGAAAAAGAAATGGGTAGATGCTATTGTCTCTTCTCCTGCCAATGGTAAAAAAAATGGTGTAGCTATTTTCTTTGCAAAACATCTTCACTGTCAAATTTTGAGTAAAACTTCTGATAAGGATGGTAGATCTATACTCGTTAAAATTAAAGTTCATGACTCATTTCTATTTTTATTAAATGTTTATGGTCCTACAGCAGATGACCCAGTTTTTTGGACTAATCTTACAACAGAGGTTCTAAAGGTCAGTAATGCCCATTTAATTGTTGGAGGTGATTTTAATGTTATCTTTGACCCTTTATTAGATAGATTATCTCTTACTAAGTTTCACCCTTCTAAAGTTTATTTTGCTTTCAAATCATTTATTCGAGCCACTAAGTTAGTTGATATTTGGAGGTTACATTTTCAAACAGAAAAATGTTTTACATTCTTCTCCAACCCTCATAATTTCCATTCTAGAATTGATTGTTTATTGGTCTCCAGGCAACTAATTAGTTCAATAACTGCTCCTAATATTGGTAACATTGACATTTCAGATCATGCTATGATTTCTTTGGTTTTGAAGTTGGAATCAACTTATACTAAACAATCTAGATGACGAATGAACACTGGTATAATTTTAAATGAGTATAACTAGCCTAAATCTTTAGCTGCCATTCAGGAATATTTTATACTTAATCCTGAAGGCTCTAATTCTATGATTAAAAGATGGGATGCTTTCAAAGCGTATATTAGGGGTGTAACAATATCTATTATGGCTCACGAAAATAAAACCTTTCATAATTAAAATTATTTAAAAATAGATTGCGAAATTTGAACGACTTTTTATTACATCCAACAATCCTCAATATAAATTTAAACTACAAAAATTGTGTTATGAATTTAAATCAATCCTTAGTAAAAGAGCAGGTATTCAAATCTCTAACGCCACAGCCAGATTTAGCTTTAATGCCAATAGATCCGGAAGACTATTAGCTATTTATCTGCGCATTAAAAAAAGATAAAACTCAATTCATGGTCCACATGGTAAAATTGCTCTCTCTCACAATAATATTGTTAATGAATTTTTGAATTTCTATTCTACATTATATAATAAACCCGATTTTCAGGATGTTTCCTTAATCGATTCCTTTTTAAATTCCTGTGAGTTACCCAAGATTTCTCAATCAGATAAAATTGGACTTGATGCTCCCATTACTAAAGATGAAATCTTATCAGCTATAAAATCTCTTTAAAAGAACAAATCTCCGGGTCCTGATGGGATCCCAGCAGAATTCTACAAAGTGTTTCAGTCTCTCCTTTTACCCTTTTTACACCAACTTTTTACGTTTTTTGGATCTACAGGAGCTACCTCTGGTTCTTTTACAGAAGCTTTAATTATAGTACTTCCGAAACCAGAGAAAGATCCCGCCCTTGTGTCTAATTATCGTCCTATACCCTTAATTAATCAAGACTGTAAATGATATGCTAAGATACTTGCTACTAGATTGGGCCCCATATTAGATTCTATTATACACCCTGACCAATCTGGTTTTATGAAGAATAGATATTCTGCTAATAATACGAGAACTTTGCTACATATTATTGAACTAAGTCCTACTTTATCGGTGCCATCTGGAATTTTAGCCTTAGATGCTGAAAAGGCCTTTGATAAACTCAATTGACAATTTTTATTTCATACGTTATCCTCTTTTAATTTTGGAGATACTTTTATTCGCATGATTTCAGCTCTATATTTTGCCCCTACTGCTCGTTTATTTATTTATGGCCAAGTTTCATCTAAATTTTTGCTTTTTAGAGGTACAAGACAAGGATGTCCTCTTTCTCCTCTCTTATTTTTAATTGGTATTGAACCTTTTCTTACCTTAATAGGAAAATGTGATAATATTAAAGGAATCATTATTAAGGATGTTACTGTTAAAACCCTTGCTTATTCGGATGATGTGCTTTGTTAGTGACCCTATATCTTCTTTCCCCTCATTAATGGATATTATAAAAAAGTATTCTACAGTTTCTGGATACACTTTAAATACCAACAAAACTGAATTTTTTCCCTTAAATGTTTATTGCACTCCGGATATGCTTCCCATGCATGAAATTATTTGGCAAAAGAATACGTTAAAATATCTTGGAATTTTATTTTCCTCATCCATAAAATCGACAACAAATTTAAATTGTGATTTCATCCTAAATTATATTAAAGACAAAACGTCTAAATGGTCCTCATTACATCTTTCGTGGTGGGGTAGGATGGATTCTATTAAAATGACTAAAGCCCCCAAAATCTTTTACCCTTACCATGGTTCCTACTCAATTTCCATTAAAGTTTTATAAAGATGTTAATAAATTATTGTCAAAGTTTTTATGGAACAACAAATCTCCTCGAATTAATTATAAAAAATAAAAAGTTCCTAAACGTAATGCTGGATTTGGTATCCCAGACTTTTTTCTTTAACATAAAGCTTTCATTTTAAAACAAAGTTCATTATTGTTTAATCACTCCTTTTTAAATAATCCTTCTGCATGGCTCTGTATTGAGAAATCAATAGTACACCCCATTCCATTACCTACTTTGGTGTCCATGCATAACAATACTAAATTTTCAAAAATCAGTTATTATTAAATCTACTAAAATCATATTTAATGATCTTGACTTAATTTTTCTTTTTCCAATGAACAATACTGATGAGTTATCACTATGGTATAGTAATGTTATTAAATTAAACAGAAATATTAGTTTCTGGTTTTCATGGATTAAGGCTGGTATTTTTTATCTCAAAGATGTTTATTCCAATAATAATTTTATTTCTTTTGAAATGTTGCAAACAAGAGTTGGTTTATTTAAGTCTGACCTTATTAGGTATCAATACTTGTGCAATTCAATTTTAGATTCTTTCCCCAATGCCATTCTTTCTAATGTTACAGCTGATTTATCAATTTATATTCAAACAGTTTCAAAATCATCCCATGGGGTTTCTATTTTATATAAAAAATTATCAGATACTCTAGGTAGCAATGTAGAGATGATTTCCACTTTTTGGAACAATGAACTTTCTATTTCTTTACCAACTGATACGTGGAAAGATATTTGGCTTATTAGTATATCTGGTTGGCTGCCTGTTTCAATTTACCAAACTAATTCTTATATCCTCTACAATCGTTTATGGACTCCATCACGTTTATTCCAAACTAAACTTCTCCCCTCTCCAGATTGTTGGCACTGTAAATTATATCCAGGTACACTGCAACATATGCTTTTTGATTGTCCTTCGGTTTTTAGATTTTGGTCTGAAGTTTGGGATATCATAAAAAAGATTTTTAAACTTCAAATTGATGTTTCCTATCAATTAATAATTTGTAAATCTGCTATTCTATCACAAAATTTACATGATTTAGAATGCAAACTTTTCAATTTCCTTATCTCAGCTGCTTTAAAATCTATTACTTTTTGTTGTTATCTGTTAATGCTTGGTGGTCGTGGGCTAACTTTTTCTAGAAGAGGTGCTCAGTTATCCATGAATGGGATCACTCATAATTCTTTCTCTTATCAATATTTTTCGTTACCTGTTGATGTATATTTATCCTTTTAATGCTGTATTAATAATTTTTAATTCTGATTTTTATGCTACCAGATTATTCTTTTATGAAATATAGTAGCTCTGTATGCATCTTATGCATTTGTTGTAATATTTGTCCCCTCCCTCCCCTTCCTTCCTTTCTCCCTTTATGCATCTTTTGAATATGTAATATTTTACTACCTATTGTAATTTTTTCATGACTTTGGTTATGGGATGTACTGTTATTTAGGTATTTTTGCTAAATACTAATATTCTATGTATTGTCTTCATTAGTTGTATTTGAACAAAATTCAATAAAATATTTTGAACTCAAAAACCAGAGGCATGAATCAGCCATTAGTTAGTAGTAACTTGACCGTTTTCTTCCATTTGAGCTATTATTGTCATGGTGACGTGTGTTTTACCTCAAGGCTATGGCGATTCAAGGGATAATCAGGTATACAGCATCAACATTTTACAGAAAAAAACTCGTACTCACCTACAGTAGCTTTTTTAGAGTGACTTATACACCATTCTAAATGGACCAGAAAAAACTGACCTGTTGTCTTTTGGGACACAACAAAAACAAGTGCAACCATAAGAAGGGGTGTGCCATGCTAAAGAGAATCAGTACAGGGCAGCACCAAAAATCCCAGTATGTCTGAACGAAAAAACAGACAATTTTTCATTACTGTTTTATTTATTTTAGGAATTACTGGCGTTTGTGGAACCCGGACATTATTTAATTTGTAAAATGTAACAGAAACTAAAACTATACATATACAATTGTTTGTGCTTTCTCGTTTATGCATATTAACCAAAATCATCATCCTTGGCTCACTCTCAATGTTAAGCCTTATGCTTTGTACTTTACTAATAACACATGCGTATATATTCGAAAGAAAACAAAACACCGAGGTTTGTAATGTAGCACACCCTGATACAACTCAGGGGTAGTCTAGCTATTCAGACCAGCCTATCTGCAGCCGAGGTACTCCATATTACCATCCAGTAAATGCTCGCTGGCTTACCAGGGGTCATCAATGTCAGCGATGACATCTTGAACTTCGCAAAATCTGTGAGGGAACACCATGAATGCCTGCAATGAGTCCTCCAAAGGATCAGGGACTCAGGGTTACCATAAAAAGTGCACATTCCTGGAACAACAAATCCGTTTTCAGCTGCACATTCTCATCCAACGGAGTAGCGCCAGACCCAGAGAAAGTGCATGACATGCAAGAGTCTCTTGCACCTTCCAGCGTGTCTGAAGTGTGAAGCTTCCTCGGAATGGTAAATTGTCGTGACCGGTTCATTCACAAACTCACAGGTCTCAACAATCCACTCTGTGAGCTCACGGAAATCAGTGGACATGGGGGCCAGTGCAAGAAGAATGCTTCATTCTGGTATTTGACACCACCCTATCTTACTTCGGCCCACTGAAGTCAACCACCATCACTGTCTATGGGAGCCCAAAAGAGCTAGGAATCATCCTTACACAACAACAGCTGCATGGCGACTGGACTCCCATTTGTAGTCATCTCACTGACCACAAACCGTTCATGCCCCTCTTCCAAGGCTCTTAGTTTAAACCGCTAACCTGCATCAAAAATGTATGCTTCAGCTCCAGGAGCACAACTGCAAGTTGGAATACCAGTTAGGTGAGAGAAACGGAAGAATACGTCCGGTTTGTAGCTGAGATATCCAGACCACCTCTGCTGACCTTCAGTATCATACTGTCCACCACTGAAGCAGATGAATCCCTAAAATTACCCATCACAGTGATTAAATCGGGCTGGTGGCTCACGCTAAAGACACACATATCACAAATAACCCCAAAAGCCAAAGAAATTGTTGAATCGCAATTCAATGTTCGTCAGAAGCTCACGAGTGATTCCAAAGGGTGTGTACTGAGAGGGTCTTGCCTAGTAATACCCCACAGACTAACCCACCAAGCCCTGCACCTTGCCCACCATGGCCACCAAGGCATAGTCAAGACCAAGAACAGGCTCTGAACAAAAATTTGGTTTCTACGCATTGATGAAATGGTCAAAGCAGCGGTGATACTTGAGCCAATGAAGCCAAGTTTCAGGGCCTCCTGAAGCACCAGCCCTGGTTCTGACCCAGTCTGGTCCCCAGCAGCCCTGGCTTTGCCCCAGCCTTGATTTTGGTCGTCTCCTGGATGGATGCTACTCCCCAGTTATAACAGATGACAATCCCAAGTATACCGAGGTTGAACTTGTGGGATCCTAGGCAGACTCTAATGTCATTGCAAAGATGGAGAAAATGATAGCCACCCATGGCTTAATGAAGGAATTAAAAACAGACAACAAGCTGCCATTGAAGAGCCAAGAATTCACTAACTATCTCCGGGCATGGGGCCTCAGTCACGGTAGCATAACTCCGTGCTGGCCACAAGCCCATGGAGAAGTCGAGCGCTTTATGCCACACTAAACAAAGTAATCCTCATTGCTCATGCTGACAAGCAACCCATGGAAGGAGTCATATGTGGGTTCCTTCGAGAGTATCGACAGACCACACACTGTAACACAGGCCAGGCTCCAGGGCATGCCAGCATGAGGCAAGTGGTCACCGACACCATCCCCCACAACCCTAGGTGGATGCTTTGCCCCAGTGATGATGAGTGATTACTTCACCAAAGGAGAGAGACAAACAACGAGCTGGCACTAGTCGAAGAGCTTGGTCCTCAAACACCTATCAGGGCAACTTCGTGTTTGTAAAGAATCAATACCCCAAAGGAAGTTCCAACTATCCTTCGAGTGTCACCCTTGGGTCATTATCAGATGCTGAGGCACCATGATCACGGCTCATCAGTGAGAAGTAGAAATAACTCGTAATATTTTGTTCTTCAAACAAGCCAGAGGAGAACTTAGGGAGCAAGCTGCGTCCCCAACATGCTGCCCTGTGGAACACTTGTGACTGAGGCCAGAGTGACCCCTTCTCTCCTGATGGGCACTCAAGCACAGGACACTTACAGTCCAAATGGGGGTTGACAGAGATCCATGCCTACATCCATCAGGAAGATCTCATCAGGCAAAAATGCCAATCCGAGATACCAGATGAGAGACAATTCTGTGCCTTCCACCCATTCGAAGAGTTTCCTGATGTGAAGACTTCATAGAACTGTAAGCTGTCCCCTGAAAAAGGACACACTGCCCAAGATTTGGTGAAGTTGTTGCAATGTGGTTTATAGCGCTTACAACCATGTTCCAAAAGGTCTGTTTGTTTTGTTTTATTAAAGTTGAAGAGGAATGTAATGCAGCACACCCCGCTACACCTCACGGGTGGTCTAGTTGTTCTGAGCCCACCTACATGTGGTTTTGGTTTCTTCTAGCACGCTGGGCGTGTTTGCCAATAAAAGCCATGAGCGTAAATGGAGCAGTCAGTCATGTGCCGACAAGGAACTGTAAAAGTGTCTCTGTGTCGTCATTGATCCCTGACGCCACATGTTGGCATAGTGTGTAAGGCGCAACCCCACAAAGTTGTAACAGAATATATCTCTTTAGTCATATGATCAGCTATTTCTCCTGAATTGCTGCTGAATATTTATCATCTAAATTCAGAACGTAAAGAAACAAGCAAAAATATTAACATAGTCACAAATGTCCAGGCATACCTCTGGAATTGTCATGCTACATTTCCCATAGGGTCCTATTCCACATTTGTGAAATTTTACAAATTGTGCAGATTGCACAGGGAGATTTTAAACTCACGGGCATATGTACACATTTTTTCTCCTTGAGGAAAATATTTTCCCTGTAAAATATCACTTCCCCTAAATCCCACCAAATGAGGTGATCAGTTCTCCATCCTTGTTGGAAATGGCCCTTTTTGAAAGGTTATCCCCAAACTTTTTGCTTCTTCCTCCTTTGTTTTTCCTGACCTGTGGTTGTGGCTATAGGACTCTGGGCACTTTACCACTGCTGATCAGTGCTAAAGTGCATATGCTCTCTGTGTATATTGTTATTGTGATTGGTTATCCATGATTGACATATTTGTTTTACCAGTAGGTCCCTAGTAAAGTGCACTGAGTGTGCCAGGGCTGGTAATTCAAATGCTACTAGTGGTCTTGCAGCACTCATTGTGCCACCCACATGAGTAGCCCTAAAATGGTGTCTCAGGCCTGCCACTGTAGTGCCTGCGTGCAGTTTGCTAACTGCCATGTTGTCCTGGCCAGTGTACACACTTGCCAGGCCTGATCCTTCCCTTTTCTTACACATTGGACATCCCTATGGTAGGCCCAAGGTACCCCCCTGGGCAGGGTGCAGTGTATGTTAAAGGTGGGACATGTACTAGTGTGGGTAACATGTCCTGATTAGGTGTGGGCGGAATTTGCGAAATTCACTTTTGAAAATTACCGCGAAAATGTGAAAAATCCCCCAAACACGCGGAAATATCGCGAAGATGCGGAAGTTTTTTTCCCGCAACGTTCGCGGTATTTTCTGCGTGGTCGCGGCTCGCCAGCTTACCCATACGGTTGCTCGCGGGCGCGGCCATTTTGTTTTCACTTGTCTCACGGTGCGTGATCGCGAGAAGAAAGACGTGATCGCGCGATGAATGACGTTACTGCGGGCGCGAACTGTCGCGAGACAGCGCAAATGGCTACCAACAATCCAACATCTCGTGGAGAACGCGACAGGATCGGGAAAACTTGTCGGCGAACGCGGGGATTCAGGTAAGGCGATCGCGCGCACGCGAGAATGTATTATTTTACAGCGGGAGCAAGCAAAAAAATTCTGGTAAAATGCGTATTGCGGAAATTTTGACATTTTCGCGCTCTCCGCGGAACGCGAAAATGTCAAATAATCGCAATTTCCGCAAGCGGAACGGATTTTTAGCCCAGGCCTAGTCCTGAAAGTGAAATACTGCCAATTTCGTTTTTCACTATTGCAAGGCTATCTTGCCCATAGGACAGAATGTGGAATGCTGTGTAACTTATTTACCTGCATATCTTCCCATAGAAGCAAGATAGAAATTTGGAATCTGGTATCCCTGAACTCAGAATTTAATAACACATCTTTTAGGAAGGATGGTTTTTAAATTCCGTGTTTGAAAATAGCACTTTTAGAAAGTGGCTGTTTTCTTGTTCAACCTTTCTGTGTGCCTCTGCCTGTTTGTGAATTGACTGTCTGGTTTGTGAGTGACAGGAGCTGGGGTGGCTACAGGAGTCTGGGTGAGTCAGCACTAGGCTGAAAAGACCTATTTGTATTTGGAGTGCTGGGAGGAGTAGCACCTAGGCTGTTCCTGCCTTCCACAATGCTGGCTCCACCCCCTGCGGTGTGTCTGATGGCCCTGGCCCACACTCACAAAGGAAGAAGATGTGCACTGGCAGAGTGCACCCAGAACTGGTTTGGACTGGGTCTAGGACTCCTCACACATAGAGAACAAAGACTTTTGGGGTATAAATATGATAGCTGAGACCCCTGAAAGTTAGACTACTTCGTGACCAAGAGGAATCCCTGCAAAAGAAGATCAACTGAAGATACCGAGGAGAAGTACTGCCCTTGCTGGGTGTTTGGGGTTAGCCTGCAGTTTGCTGTTTCTACTGAGGAGAGATCTAAAGGACTTTGCTGTGTGCTGTGTCCCCTGCTTGAAGAAGGACTTTGCTATGTGCTGTGTCCATCTGAAGAAAAAGTCTCCAAGGGCCTGAGAAGAGATGGCCTCCTGTTTCTGAAGTCCCAGGCACAAAAGGACTTCACCCCCAGCCTCCCTGAACTTCCTTGCTGGGAGTTCCAGTCTGCCAGGAGGGCCTGTAACTGAGTGTGAGGCCTTTTTGCTGTTGGGAGCTGGAAGCGCGAAGCAACAAGAGAGAAGTGTGATGCCGCCACCGCAGCTACTGTTGCATCCTCGAGGAAGCGTATCGCCGCTGCCGCTGTTCACCGTCGCATCACCGGAGAAGTGTGCCGCTGCACAGAGGGTGCCGTCACATCACCGGAGAAGTGTGTCGCATGGCCGTCGCATCGCCGAGGAAGCGCACTGCAGCTGATCGCCGCCGCAGCACTGGAGAAGCGTGTCACAGAGGGTGTCGTCGCATCACCGGAGAAGGATGTCACAGGGCCTGTCGCGGCTCAGAAAACCACCGAGTTCGCCGCACGGCCGTCGGGCGTGCACGCATCTTCTCCATCTTGTCGCATCGCAGTGAGGACGCCATTTTCTTGCATCGCACCGGATCGTCGCAACACATCTAGGCGCCATCTTGTCGCACCGGAGCGCAGTAAGAACCAAACGCTTCTCCTTCTCTGCGACCCTTTTGTTTGTTTTGCGTTACGCATCCCAGGTACATTGGAAGTAAAGCCTCGCATTTCATCATCTACAAGTTTATTTTTGCAACAACCTTTTTAAAGACATTCGACTGAGTTTCTGTATGTTGGATTTTTGTCATTTTGGTCTTGTTTAGTTTAGATAAAGATATTTTATTTTTCTAAACTGGTGTGGTGTCCATTTGTGGTGTTTTCACTGTGTTACTATGAGTGTTGATACAAATACTTTACACATTGCCTTTGAGATAAGCCTGTCTGCTCGTGCCAAGCTACCAAGGGGGTGAGCAGGGGTTATCTAAGGAGTCTATCCCCCTTACCCTGACTAGAAGCAAGGGTCCCTATTTGGTCAAAGGTACCTACCTCTGCCAACTAGAGACCCCCCGATCTAACAATCCTTTTGTAGATAGGGAGTCACTCCAGCCTTCGGCTAACTTTCCAACCATTTTGTTGGTAGGAAACAGTCAGATCACAGTTTGAGAATGGCCACAAATGTACATATTCTGGGGCTTTCCTGACCTACCAAGGCAAACCATACCTTCAAATTCCGACATCTTAAGGCGGATTTAAGACTGAGGATTTCTGTACAGTTGTAGTGGAGAAGTCTGCAGACGTAATGAATGCATTTTCACCTGCCAGGAATCCATTTGAATTACTGGCAGGCATAAATAAAGGTGTATTTGGCAATAAACATGTTTAAGTCAGAAGAAACACTATTGTGAATAGGTTACAAGGCTGTAATTATATTAGAAATGATAAATAATGGCATATCCATGTTTAAAGAGCAGGACATTCCCATCTAAACTGAGTGTTGGCATGGAGGAGATCAGATCCTTAACTCTCACCGTCAAAGCTGCTGATAAAAGGCAGGGACGAAAAGTTATATAACCTGTTGAGCCAAATGACCAGTCTCCTCTGCCCTGCTGCTGTGCTAACATACACACTAGAAGAAGGGGTGGAGGGTTGCTGCAGTACTCCCAAAATAACCATTCTGGAATTCAGAAGGTAAATGAGCAATAAAGGGGCATTAAATTGTATTTCTATTTTGTCACATTTGCTGTGAGTTGTAAACAGAGGTTAAATGTCAGGCACTGTCTCCTGACAAATGTCTTCTTCTTTTAACATAGAGATTGGTGTATAGTTTTCTTTTCTCTCTCTGACTGCAAAGTGAGAGGATTTTGTGGGACAATCTTGCTAGGGTACAGGGAGTGTGAAAGGAACGGCTGTATGATGTGAATTTCATTCTAACACACAACAACATTTAAATGCCAGTACATGAGGAACTGTACAAATGTTTAAAATATATATCAGCCATTGGGTCAGCACATATGATACACATTGTTAGAAATGGGATCTTTAGTTGGCTGAGGTATGCATCATGTCTAAGTAGGGACCACCGCCCTAGTCAGGGTGAGTCAGATGCACACCCTAAATAAAACTGTGCTCACCCTCTGGTAGCTCGGCACAGAGCAGGCAGCATTACTTAAGAGGCAATGTGTAAAGTATTTGTGCAACACTTTAGATACAGTAACTCAATGAAAATACCACAAAAAGACCCACCACAGGTTTATATTAATAGAGAATAATTATCCAAGTAAAACAACACCAAAACAATGAAAGTCGCAATATGCATTTTTAAAGATTAAATGTAAAAACAGTTCTTAGAAATCATTAGCAGTCCAAAGGTTACTTGAGGGTGCAAGGGACATGTGGAAAGTCACAGTTCAGGCTGACCGCGTTCGACAGCAGGCCAGCTACAGGACCCAGATAGCTCCAGCTTAAGAAATACCTTGGATAGAGCTTTGGCCATCGTCGAAGACTCGAGGCGAGGAGTCGCCATGTCGTCGTCGATCCGTCGATGGAGGCGAGCATTGGCGCCGATCCGCACTGTTGATGGAAGCTACAGTGTTGAATCCCTTTGTGATGCAAGCACTGCATCAATGTTGAGCTGTGTGGTCCAATGGTGTCTAGCTGCACAGGCTATGGAATTGCTGTCATCGAGCGGTCACTCCTTCAGCGTTGAAGGCAATGCATCAGTTACAATCAGTGCAAAGTCCCCACTGCGTCGGCAGGGAAATAGCAAAAAGCTGCAGAAATCCACTTCTGAAGCCCAGGGCTACTGGGGGCACCCCAGGCAAGGGTAGGACTTACAGATGGCAGAGTCCAGCAGCACCAGGAGGATTGCAGGGGGTCTTTTGTGCCCTGAGACTTCAGAAAACAGAAAGTAAGCTAGCAAGACCTTGGTGTCACTCTGGGTTCAAGTGAGATAGTTCCAGTGCTTGACTTCAGCAGGGTAGAGATCATCAGGCAGCCAGGCCGCTCAGCAAAGCAGACAAACTGTTCCTCAGAACAGCCAGTCACAGCGAAGTAGCAATCATTTCAGCACAGCAGTCTTTACTCCAGCAGAGTTCTTCCCAGTTCCAGCAGTGAACTTATTTGGCAGGGCCAGAGCCGTAGTACATATATCCAAAAGTGCCTTTGACGTAGGGGTGACTTCAAAGGAACTTTCTGAAGTGAACAAGTATCCCTTTCAGCACAGTCCTAGCTCCAGACTACTAGCAGGGAGGTAAATCAGCCCTTCAGGTGGGAGCAGGACACATTCTATTCAGATATAAGTGTGAACCCCCTGATCCCTGCCCTTGAAGGTTATCAGTATGTAGATGAATGCAGATGAATCTCCTGTCACACCCAGCCCTTCTTGTGTTGTGACTATCTCGAGGGAATTCACAAAGTGTATCTGTCACCCAGCCCTGACGTGTATTGCAGACAGGCTGCCCGGCACAAAGAGTTATAAGCACAGAGATATGTTCCCTTTCTAAAAGTGCCATTTCTAAAATAGTAATGTGAAATCCAACTTCACCAGTAAGGAGATTTTATCATTTCCATTTTAAACATACCAAACATGACACATCTACACCTTTGTGATCAGGAATTGCCACTTAAAAGTATATAAGTGAATTCTAAATGCTCGCCTATGAGAGGAGTATGCCAGACAGCATTAAAAAATGAATTTAGCTGTTTGTCACTACTGGGACATGTAAAACTTAAAAGTACAACTCCCGCTTTTAAGTTAAACAGCACCCTACCCATAGAGTTACATAGGGCCCACATTAGGTGTGATCTATGTGTTATCAAAGGGGAATTTAAGACTTGGCAAGTGGTTTTAGTGGCAGGTCAAAGTGGCAGTAAACTGCACGCACAGGTTCTGCAGTGGCAGGCCTGAAACACAGTTAGGGGGCTACTTAGATGGGTGGCACAAACAGTGTTGCAGGTCCACTGGTAGCATTTAATTTACAGGCCTTGGGGACATGTAGTGCACTTTACTAGGGGTGTATAAGTACATTAAATATGCCTTTAGAATATGAGCCGGTTACCTTGTTTTAGGGAGAGAGCACATGCACTTTAGCACTGGTTGACAGTGGTAAAGTACCAAGGGGCATATGTATCAAGCGAATCTTTAGTCGCAAACGCTGCGATTCGCAAAATACAGCGTTTGCGATTAAAAATTCGCAAAACGAGATGTATTAGGCAAATTCCCAACGCAAATTTAAGGAATCGCTAATTTAGCGGTTTCTTAAGTTTGCATAAGCATTTAAGAAATCGCAAATTGCGATTTCTTAAATGAAATGTAACATGCACCACAGCATTGCGAATTATCCTTAAGAAATCGCAAATTACCACCAACTACTAGTTGGTGTTAATTTGCGATTTCTTTTAAAAATGCACGTTTTGTAAATTTACAAAGTGCCACGTGATGCACATACATGCCCTTAGGGCATGTATGTGCGCCATATGACCACACATGCTAATTTCAGGGGTGTATCAGGGTGTCATCTTGACACCCTTGCACCTTTGAAATTATTCTCAAATTGCGATTAGCAAATTGCGATTTGCAATTTGAGAATTACTTCCCATACATTCCTATGGGTCTCCTGGCCCATAGGAATGAATGGGCAGGTATTCCTTAATTGCGATTTCGCAATTTGCTAATCGCAATTAAGGAATATTAAGAAATCGCAAAAAGGTTGCAATTTTTTAAATACATCCCGTTTTGCAATTCTCAAATAGCGATTCCTTAAAAATCGCTATTTGAGAATCGCAAATGGTGATGTTGATACATATGCCCCCAAGAGTCCTAAAGTCAACAAAACGAGCTCAGAAAAAAAGAGGAGGAAGGCACACAGTTTAGGGTAACCCTGCAAAAAGGGTCATTCCCAACACACATTTCTTTGTAGTGTGACGGAAACAAAGATTTGAGTAGTATCAAAGGAAATCAAGATATATTTTCGGTGAATAACAATGATAAATATTCACTGAAACCCAATTTCCACACATAATAATTTGTGCTATATATAGTTGTATCAATAAAACGGTATGTCTTTGCAAATTGAGTGGCCAGCTTAATTTAAAACTATGGTGTTTGCAAATGACGATATGCTACTGCACTGTACTCTAGTAATTTGTTTATGACAGTTTGGTCCAAAATCCACTGCCAGCTGTATACTACAGCCGTACCAATCTGCTGCTGAATGGATGTAGCTGATTTGTTACACTTGTTCTTTGTGTGATGCTTGGAGTTTTCCACGGTGCCTATGACTTCAGCGATGTAACATTGCTAGCTGTACCCCTACACTGAAAAATCTTCCAGCACCGCTGAGTGTTAATGTAGAATTAGCTGCAACATATCCTGACTCCTAAGTTTAGACTATATACTACAGGCTTGTTCCCTCTTTTATGGTCTGATCACTTTCCAACTAGCTTCTGTCATCAAGAAGAGACAGATCCCTGCATCTAGGCTGAAAGCGCGGGTTCAATGTACTTCTCAAATACCAAGGGGCAGATTTACAAGCCCCTTGTGCCTCATTTACGCCGCCGCTGCGTCACTTTTGTGATGCAGCGGCGGCGCAAATCCTGCGCCATGGTGCGGGGTACTTACAACGTGACGCATCTGGGAGATGCGTCACGTTGTAAAGCCCTGCGCCACATGTAGGTGTTCCTGTGCAGGGGGGGCGTTCCGGCGCAGGAACGCCTCCTAAAAGTGGCTGAGTGAAATCTACAAGACTTCATTCAGTCACTTTTAGTCCCATGCTGCGTCAAAACCCTGCGCCTGCCTGAAGCAGGCGCAAGGATTGACGCAGCATTAACAAGATAGGGCCCCCCAGAGCATTGCTGTAGTGGCGTCGCGCTTGCGACGCAACTCCAGCAATGTGCCACTTTTACGGCACAGATACGTCACGCATCTGTGCCGTTTTTGCCCCATGGTGCGCCGCATTATAAATGCGGCGCATCCATGGTGGCGGAGCTGTGGCGCACAATAACTGGCGCATCCCTGCTGATATGCAGGGATGCGCCAGTTATTGTAAATATGCCCCCAAGAGTACAACATGTCAGCTTCACAAATACTTTCATTTTGAATCTGAGTTTTTCCAATCTTTCGTGTCAGTGTAGCGTGGATCGCTATTGCTAACAATGTCAATTAATACATTAAAAAACATCTATGAAGTTTCGAAACAGATGTCTCGAAAATGTCAGTGTTTCTAAATTTATGTGTTGGTTGTTTTTTGTCTAACTAAATAGGAATAATTAAATCTGAACTTAAAATGTTCTGAATCATTTGTTCAAGTTCACCTTTCTAATCAACTAAACAAAACCTGTCACATAGACACAGGCTTGCTAATAAGTGGCAATTTTCATTATTGTACCATTGTTGCATACCGTATATGCTCGTAAAAAATAAGGAATAATGATTATTAATTCAAGAGCACAAGACAAGAGGTAGGAAAACCTTTTGATTAATCCAAATAACCTCTAAATAATGTATAATCCAGTGCCTCAAAAACATACGTCAATAGCTCGAGCTGAAGTCTGGATATGGGGGCCAATGTACATTCTTTGCGACCGGAAACACTAGTTGTAAAACACGAAGCCATTTGTGCAGTGCTATGTATTAATGGTTTGCCACCAAAGACTACTTACACCCGATTTGACAAGAGGAAGGTGTCCCTGTGCAATGACGTAGCAAGAGCGTCATGAGCGCTAATGCAAGCAATGTGCACGTGACCCATACCAAGCCTCAGGTCAGTATTAAAAGACAGTCATAACTGGAGTACAATGCCCCCCCCCCCCCCACACCTCTGAGCACTCGCTCTATTGCATATGTTTTACTAATCATAACTACACCATTGCTTAGGGGGTCTCTAAAACCCACTTTTGTATTTCTAGACTCCTCTTTTTCTCTAGCCCTCTCTTCTTTAATCTGCATCTTCCGATTAACTTTCTCCTCCATACTTCTTACCACTTTGTCTTTCTACCTTTCACCTTTTTCTTTCTCCCTTTGCTGTTCTTCCAGTCTTTTTTACTATCCTCTTCTGTTACATATCTGTCTTCCTATCCCGGTCACTTTCTCTCTTCATATATTCTCTCTCCGTTGTATCCCCCTCCCTACAACATCCCCCCCTTTTCTCTCTTGTCTTTTTACCTGACCTCCTTTCTATATCACCTTCCTAAGCCCCATTCGCTTTTTGTCTCCTCCTGACCCCAATTCTTTCTTCTCTATTGCCATCTTCCCAAATTATTATCCTCATTTTCTTCACGTCAATTGACTTTTTGAGTTTCTTTTCTCTTGTATTGCTTTCTTTCATTTTTCTCTCATCGTTCGTCAGTTTCGTTTCGTGTCTCGTCTCTATTCTGCTCCTCATTTTTTAACTACTGCTTGCACCCCATGCCTATTCCTCTGCTTCACACATTTTTCATTCCATTACTTTCTTTCACCTTTTCAAACTCCCACTGCAACCTTTTCTAATATCTCCAGCTTTCTGCACTCTATGTCTAGCTTTTTCACCCCATCTATCCTTCTAAGCTTGTCTAAAGAGAGTAATGACACTGCAAAGGGGAGAAATGTTTTTGCAGCAGAGTTCTACGACTAGTGTAAGAAATTGGGGTATTAGTTGTGACAGATGAGAGTCCTTCACAAGTAAAATGTCCACCATTGTCTCTTTTACTTAAATAGCTTTTATTTACATTTTCTTTTTCTCAAACAAGCTCAGTCGGTACAGTATAATAAATTCAATGAAATGCAACCTGTGTACGGATCATGTTTCCTTGTGAGGTGCATAGCAAGCCAGTAAATCATCATGCAATACCATAGTCAAAGCATAGTCTGTGTGCAGGTAACAGGTCGAAAAAACAGGTACAATAGTCGAGGTGGCAAGGAACATACACTCTTGAGGTTGTGCATGGCAAACATAAATGTCCAAGGTTTCCTTGGTCCTTATATTTTTATCTTATGGAAGATAACCCATAAGAAAAAAATATAAGGAAGAAGGAAACCTGGAACAATGAACAATGAATACACACGTTCAGGGTGTTGAGAATAGTATAGCACAAGTGTCAAGATGCCCGGGGCCAAGCAGCAGGAGGGAGAAGGAAGGGTGGAAAGCAGGGCAATATACAAGAATGGTGGGAAGAGGCGCGGTCTGCACTAATGGTTAAGAGGTGGGTCTTGTGGTCGGAATCCCATCAAGGATTTTCTCAAAAAGGGCATCCCATGTCTGGGAAATGGGGTATTTGCAGAGTCCCTTGACCTCCTCCCTGTGCAGTACTGTGATTTCCACTTGTGCCCATGACAACGTAGAAAGGAGCCATGCTGAAGTGGCGGGGGAATCGCTGCCATCCATTTTCGTGTGATCAATCGTTTCGCCAGAAGGAGGACAAGGTTGGTGAAGCGCATTCCCGCCCTGTGTTTTTCGTTGTGGCACTAAAGTCCTAGGAGGCAGACCTTGCAGGTGTAGATGAATGTAAATCCAGTGCAGTGGGTTAAATGTGTTGTGACAGCCTGCCAATATGTGGGAAGTGAGGGCATGACCAGAGCATGTGAACTATATCAGCATCTAATGTAATGCAATGGGAGAAGGCAGCGTCAGGTCCACAATTGTCTCTTTACTTTCAACCATGTACTCCATTGTAACACTGGACTCTTTCAGGGTAGCTAAGCAAAGAAGTCCAAGGCCAACTCAGGGGAGGTGATGTGGGCTAGTAATCCCAATTCACAGGTACACAACAAAACCACTTGATAAATTATTGTAGAGCAACTGCGTTTCCTTATCACACACACACTACTAAATACTATGCATTCATTTACAAATATTCAGGTAGATGGTAGCACCTCTGGTAACAACCTGCATCAAAATAGACTCCTAGTGAGATCTGAGCCCCAGAATCACAATACCCATACACCATCACAATATGAGAGTTGTCAGTATATACATATATATAGTGAAGGCCAACTGGCTCTCTCAGGGGGTCAACACAATAATAAAAATAGCTTTGTCACGATTCCCCATTGTTTCACCATTAAAATCAATCGGATAAATAACCATATCCAAATGCCTTAATTGAAATACCATACCCTGTCAATATCAATAAAACATACACAATTTGCATAAGAGGTTTTCTTCATGTTCTACTGCCTCCATAAAGCAGCCATAGAACCAAACACAAGGGGTACCCTCAGTCCAGAGTTTATAAGCAAAAACTCTACCTGTTGGAGTGCTTAAATTGACAGAAATGTGTTTCCCTTAATTGCTTTTGGGGGAATGCTCTACTTCCTGCAGCTCCCCACAACACCTGCAAATTGCATTGGCCCCTGCCTGTCCTTGCGGCACCACTGGGGAATTATGCTAATTTTCAGGTTCTTTGTGAAGCATTATGGGGTTCTACTCTTCCACATTCTTGAATAGTTTATGGGAGGCATTATGACTTCATTCTGTTTTCTTGTGTCACATTATTTCATCCTTTCTTCCTTTTCAATCTGGGTGCCCTGGTATCTTTATGGTGAGCCTAAGGCCCCATTAAATCTGCAGGCTCCACACACGCTTTCCTGGTTAGTGTAGGAGCTGGCAGGATTCACTTCTGCTTGTGCCGAGCGAAAACAGCCTTTGTTCTTGGGTCCTGCCCATGGTGGAACCAATCTTGCTTTCCCTTCCCGAGTGGAGCACAGGCAGGGAGGAAGAAGGCTGGCATGATACCCCCCCAAACATGTGCACAGGGGGTGTGCAATGCGCCTGGTCAGTTGTGTTTTTTTTTGGTTCCTGGGAACTGTGGGGCCCTGCAGCCATGGAAGACTATGTGCTATGTTAATATCTTTTCTGTTTTCTCCACAAAATCCCATGGGGAATGTGGGTGCCCCCAGGGGCAGAAATCGGACCATAGGAGATTAATAAAATAAAGCTGCATGGTCCCTGAGTCCTGGTCCACCCTCAGACTTCACAAAGGAGATCAGGACGAGCACCACACGCTTGGTTTTCGTTCTTGACAGAATTAAAAGGGACCAGTTGTCAAAATAGCATGTCTCTGGCCCCGATGGCTGATTTTTTCGACCTTTAGCTTGTTTTACTCCTGGTGGTTAGCCCTAGCCAACCAGCCTTAGCTCTAGGAGAATTTTACACAGGCATTTTGGTTTCTAGATGGCTCTTTGTCAGGGGTGCTGAATTTGTACTGATCCCTGTGCCAGACCTGTCCTCTACCTGAGCTCCTGAGGCTCTCCTATATTTGGGAGGTGTCTTACAAGTACACGGCCTCCTGGCCATCTTGCAGGACACTTACGTGTCAGCAGTAGAGTCATGAGCCAGTCCCACAAAAGTCCTAGTGGAGCCATCCAAAGTACCCCATGAGGTCCTTTGGCCCAGCTGTTACCTAGGGGACATATGCTGGTCAAACCTACTGGCCCTGGAGAGACCCATTCTAGTCCTGGGGGTTAGCTGAAGCCAAAATCCTTTTTCCAAACTTGCAGGGCATCAGGTGGCTTCTCCTCCTAGATGGGTATACTTTCACTGTTATCACTTCCGGGTCCAAGGTATTCTCAACTGTCTCTCCTGATTAATCCTAGGATGTCACATCTTTCCCCACCCCTGTCTGAACCCTCCTGCACAGCAATCTGGAACAATCCAAGATTGCCACTTCATGTTTTCTCTGATATGAGCTCTGCTTAGGGTCTCATCTTCGCCCCTAACTGGCACAGCTGCCTGATCACTTTCCACAAAAACTTCAAAGCCATTACTGTGATCCAGTGACCTTGGCTGTACCTGCCCAGGTGCAACGTGAGAAGCTCATTATCAGATGCAAATATTCTCCCCACCCCTCCCTTCTCAGGAACTGGGTTAATCACTTTGGATCGCTGTTTTGTGTAGGGAGGCCTTTCATCCCTCTGGTGGGTAGATGAGTAATTAACGTAGCCCAGAAGGGCCTGGAATCTAATTATAAGCTGAGCCAGAACAATATGACTATACTGGATAACCCATAAGATGTAGATGTAGTTTATTAGGACCTGCATATTTAAACTCGCCATGCATGTTTCACCCCAGTTTGATAGATTATCTGTACTGTATAGGCCCAAGTGGAGCAAAACTGCGCTTTACATCAGATTTCACCACAATGTGAAATAGGGACTCCCTACCCTAATTGGTCCCTTCTGCAACAGGCTACCTGTGCACAATTGCCAGGCTGCTCATAACGGTAGTCTCACATGTGCAGCCCACACATGTTTATGTGTAACTAACCCAGTGGCCCTTATCCTAGCTGCACTGGCATATGTGGTCCCCTAAAATGGGCAGGGGCACCACCAACGAACTACCAAAGTGTTGTGAGAGGGCTGCAGCTCCTCCAGGATGTTCTACAAAATGTGTCCTAAGTGTTTGGAGTCATGAATCCATGACCCCAAAAGATAATGTATTTTCATTTTAAAGTGTTACTAGAGCTGTAGCTTGCTGCTATACAGCTTGGGAGTGCAAGGACCTATAGTGGTTGGACATATGGTTACATTTTATGAGGCCTAAAGAACATTAAAAAAAACCTCTAACACCGGTTATTGTGATTTTCAAGACTATACTGAGAATACATCTTTGACAGTGATTTTTTATAAACATTACAATGCTTTAGATAACAATAATGATTTCCTTTGAGCATGGTTACTGATTGCATTGGTATGATGGTATGGTTATTATTTCTATAATGTTATGACCCCTTGACTAAGTCAATATGTCAATATGTGTGCCTTATATTATCATGTGGTGACCCCTTGACATAGGCAATAGGCTTGTCCTATATATTGAGGTGGTGATCCCAGGACAAAGACAATAGGTCTGCTTCATCTAAATGGACACCTCCTTAATATTGTGATGTTCCCTCTGGTATAAGTGTGGAGTATTGTGATTTTAGTGGTGATGACCCTCTAGGGATAAAATATGATTTCAGAATGTCGCAAAATGTATTTCCATCTGCCCAATGCTCAGATTTGTAAATTAATGCATAGTATTTAGTAGTGTGTGTGTAATAAATGTTGTTTTCCCTTTTTACAGAAAGAGCAGGTATTGGGCAATGATGTATTAAATTCTGTTATTGCGTGCCAACACATGGAAATTACTAGCCCACACCACCTCCCCTGGGAAGGCCTTGAACTACTATGCTTCACTACCCTGAGAGAGTCAAGTGCTACACTAGGGTGCATGGCTCCCAGTCAGGAGACACTTGTGGACCTATTACTTGTGCAGGCTTCACATCTTACATAACTAATAATCCAATTTCTTACAGTCCTTCTGACAGCTCAGAATGGCAATTCCTAACAGAAGTGCTACGCTACCCACTTCGACTAATGCTCAGGTCCCCACTGTCTGAAGGAGCCACCACATGGCCACAAACTTGAGCTACTGTGGGCTTCCTTTCCCACCACCTGTGCCATTTGCTTCCCATGGGCATCCACGGTGTCCCCGGGGCCCCCTCTCTTTAAAAATGTAATAATAATAAAGGGCAGGTCCCACTGGAAGGGGCCCCCAGGGCCCAAATTGGCTCAGGGAAGGGGGAGCCAAGAGCCCCCCTTCCTTTATGTTTGTTTCAGAAAAAAAGGAAATGGCTGAGCCCTGGGGGATGGGGTCCCTGGGGCAAAAATCGGCCTCTAGAGCATGGCTGCACGGCCCCCCTCCCATGTTATTTTATCAAAATTTAAAAAAATGGGTCAGGCCCGGGGGATAGTGTCCCAGGGCCCAAATGGGTGAAGGGAAGGGGGCCACACAGCCCCCCTTACTTAAAAGAAAAAAATCAAAAGCAGGCAACTCACTGGAGGCCCTGCCAACTTTTCCTACTACTCTGAACACTTGTCTCCTGGCGTGCTCTTGGTTGGGGGATGAAGTCCCCTTCAATGCTGAGGGTCCTTAGGGGCCAACTAGCCCACCCGTTACCTCCAGTGCGCCACACACAGTGGAATTGCTGGGAGGTGGTCGCAAGCCACGCCCCTTTCTCCACCACCCTGCAAATGAGCCTTTTCGGTTTACTGCTGGTGGGGGGATGAGGTCCCCTTGCCCCCGAGGGCCTCAGGACTAAAGTGGACTTCATCCCCCAAACAGCAGTGGACCAGGAGGCGTGTTTGCAGAGTGGTGGAGAAATGGGGTGTGGCCTCTGACCACTTCTCATCAATCCAGAGGTTTGGGACTTACAGGAGGTAACAGGAGGGCTAGTTGGCCCCCAAGGACCCTCAAGAGCCAAGGGGACTTCATCCCCCAAATAGTAGTGTGTCAGGAGGCACATCTGAAGAGTGGAGGAGAAAGAGGGCGTGGTCATCAAAAACCTCTTAGCATACCCACTATATGGTACTTGCTGGAGGTAACAGAAGGGGTAGTTGGCCCCAAATGACCCTCAATAGCCAAGGGGACTTCATCCCCCTACTATTAGTGTGTCAGGAGGTGCGTTTGCAGAGTGGTGGAGAAAGGAGGTGTGGTCTGATATCAGATCTCAGCAATTCTGCTGTATGGGACTTACTGGATGTAATAGGAGGGGTAGTTGGCCCCCAAGGACATCCTTGGGGGTCACCTACCCCTCCTGTTACCTCCAGTAAGTTCCTTACAGCAGAATTGATGAGACGTTGTCAGCGGCCATGCCTCCTTTCTCCACTACTCTGCAAACGTGCCTCCTGGCACACTACTAGTTGGGGGATAAAGTCCCCTTGGCTCCAGAGGGACCTTGGGGGCCAAGAAGCCCTCCTGGTGCCTCCTGTAAGTCCCTCACAGTGGAATTCCTGAGAGCTGGTTGGAGGCCCATCTCCCTTTCTTCACCACTCTGCAAACGTAACTGCTACTTAAAAACCTTAGGAATTCACACAAAAAAAAAAAAAAACAGGGACGTTATAGTTAGGAATTAGCATTTAGAAAAGCCTTAGAAATTCACTGAAAAAAACAAAGGTTCCAAGGACATTATAGTTAGCAAATAGAATTGTAAAAACCTTAGAAGTTCACAAAAGAAATTGAAGGTTACAGGGACATTATAGTTGGGGTCAGATTTTCCTCATACAAAACTGGAGAAATTCAGCAGTTGTAGTTAGCTAAGTGAACTATAACTCGTGCCTACGCAATGCACTGCTTATAACCTCACACATTACATCACTCATGATATGGTCAGTGACATCAATCAGGACACCTCAAGGGACAACAGAATTTTACAGGTTTTTGAAATATTTACTCCTACCTGTAATCAGTAACCTTTGAGAGTGTGTGTGTGGGTGGCCTTATAGGTTAGTAAGTGGGTGTGTGAGTAGCTGTGTGGGCCTGTGACTGTGTGTGCCTGTGGTTTTGTAGGTGTGTGAGTGGCTGTATGGGTCTGTGTGTGGATGCATGAGTGTCTGAATGGGTCTGTGAGTTGGTGCTTGAGTGTCTGAGTAGGTGCGTAAGTGTCTGAGTGCTTGTCTAAGTGGGTGCATGAGTGAGTGATTGAGTGGGTCCATGAATGGGCGTGAGAGTGACTGAGTGGGTTTGTGAGTGCCTCCATGAGTGTGTGAGTTAGACTATGATTGAGTGGATGAGTGTCTAAAATAGTCTGTGACTGGCTGCTTGAGTTTCAGTGTGTGTCTGGGAGTTGGTCTGTGAGTCTCTGAGTGGGTCTGGGATTCTCCAATTGGGTCTGCGAGTTGGTGCATGAGTCTTTAAGTACATCTGTGAGTGGGTGTGAGAGAGTATGAGTGGTTCTGTAAGTGGGGGCATGAGTGTCTGAGTGGGTCTCTGAGTGGGTATATGTGTCTCAGTATATCTGTGGCTGGGTACATGAGTGTCTGAATGGGTTTGTAAATGGCTGTTTGTGTGTCTGAGTGGGTCTGTGAATGGGTGCATGAGTGTCTGAGCATTTCTATGCATGCATGTGACAGTGTCTGAGTGGGTCTGTGAGTGGGTGTGTGAGTGCCTGAATGTATGAGTGGGTGTCTAAGTATCTGGTGGGTGTGTCAGTAGCTGCGTGAGTGACTGGGCTGCAAAGGAACTGCAGCTGCCCCTTTATCCAATGAGAGACCACAGCTTTGCACAAAATATGTACTTAAGTGGAGTACTTTCTTCTGGTTAATTAGGAACTGTTACCTTGTTGAGTAAATGTCCAGTGCATATTGTACCCTACATTTGTGCAATTGACAGCAAGGAAATGTCTCCAATCACCTTGTGTGCATTTCAGCAATGTGATAGTTCCATGTGTGTCTTTATCCAGAAACCTGTGATAACATTAATCCTCCTGTGGAGAATACAACAAGACTACAAAGAGGTAAATCTCCACCAAGCAAGGGTACTTCCGCATAGCTATATCAAGCAAGTGATTCTCTGTTTGGTGGAGATATCCTCATATTCCACAGCATGAAGGACTTTGTCTCCAAATTTGTCGGGAAACATGCTGGAGGACGTTATGGTAAGCTAGGCTGATTTTGGCTCTGGGGACCAAATTCCCCGGAGCCCGACCATAATTCAATGGGCCGCTTTCTGCCCTGGAGACACCATCCACTGGGCCTGGCCATGTCTCCCTGGGTGCCCTGGAGCCAACCCAGGCTCCCCAGTATGCTATGGGGCTGCAGGGAAGGCAATAAAAAAGAATCTCAAAGAGAGTAGGGGGTCTAAGGGATATCAATTTAAAGACTCAACCAGAAAAAATCCCAATCCACAATATAAATACAAAGCTAACTGTGAGTCTGGAGGGCTAGGTGAACTTCATACAACAGCATCATAGAGGTATGTTCCTACCAAAATATCGCTTTGGATATGTGCATGCATTATGAGATCTATAAATGCATCGAAGGTTCCCATCACCCACATAGAGTGGCTTGCCTCATCATTTGGAAAACCAGGGACTTTTATCTGGGAACCGGATGCCACCAACTTGTCATGAGGCAAGGTTCAGAAAACGTCCCGGATGCTCGTGTGGCAATGTTGTTGAAATGGGAGGACCACTCTAGGACATTATGTGGGGTGATGTGTGCAGTGCAATTAAGTGAATGTGGTGTAATAAAATTGGGAGCAAGGCACAGAAATAGTTTAATAAAGTGCTGCCTTGGTACCAAATTAAAACAGTGCTTGAACAGTTTTAACAAATAACTGTGATAGAGGTGGTCGACATGTTTCAGCCTTGGGTAAACGTACCCTGGCTTTCGTCAGGACCGAGTAAGCTACTGCAACTGTGATTGTGAAAAAAGGTAAATCATACAACCTGCACCTGGAATAGGTGTGGAAGAATTTACCTGTGGGGTGGAGATAAACATAATAGATAATGCTGTTTAAAGGTGAACACTTCTGGATGATAGGTCACACAACGCATCAAATTAATGCTAAATTAAGCCCAATACACATTCGTAGAAACACCTTTTCAAAGAGATAAAGGTTTAAGTATTTTAGTTCACTTACCCGAATTAATCTGGGTATTGGCCTCACCTCACCTGGCAACTGCTCAGGAAATAGGAGACCCCGCTCTGAAATAATAAAAAAGAGGCATGGTCCCTCGTATAATGTGACACAATACCTTTAGAAAGTGGGAGACGCTCATCCTTAAAAACCAAATGGCAGAAACACATAGGCGTAGTCCTGTGACTGGGGTGGAGCCCTATCTGAGCTAGGTCTTACTAACAATGATGTTAAAATGGGTAGAAAGCTATCATAGCATTGTTACCTAGTGTTCAGGCACTCACGAATGATATAAACTAGACTCGTCACTACTGATAAATATAGTGTTGTCTTACGAGATACAGTATGTTCACAAAGTGCCAGGGGAAACAAATAATATCCGAAATCTCGTTTCGGAAAATGGCTAGTTTATAGCCCTTCTCATGTGGCCGTAGCGATATTGAAAAAGCAGAAAGAATATCATGTGCACGCCAACCATAGGGTGCAAATCAGTCTATACAGACAACCCCTCAAGTGGTTTTAAAGCAGTAATACAAATCATCCACCAGTCTTACGTCTCCGTCGGTACCTCGGGCAATTGCTGAGCCGGAGGGGAGGTAAGCGGTCTTCGTGCCTACAATCATTTAAACTCCCCGAGAAACAAAAGATGCCGGAAAGAGCGTCCGCAGTGGGCGCCTACCGATGACGTGGTAGCACGTGATCAAGGCATCATGGGGGTTGTAGTTCGACATGATGCCTTGATCACGTGCTACCACGTCATCGGTAGGCGCCCACTGCGGACGCTCTTTCCGGCATCTTTTGTTTCTCGGGGAGTTTAAATGATTGTAGGCACGAAGACCGCTTACCTCCCCTCCGGCTCAGCAATTGCCCGAGGTACCGACGGAGAGGTAAGACTGGTGGATGATTTGTATTACTGCTTTAAAACCACTTGAGGGGTTGTCTGTATAGACTGATTTGCACCCTATGGTTGGCGTGCACATGATATTCTTTCTGCTTTTGCAATATCGCTACGGCCACATGAGAAGGGCTATAAACTAGCCATTTTCCGAAACGAGATTTCGGATATTATTTGTTTCCCCTGGCACTTTGTGAACATACTGTATCTCGTAAGACAACACTATATTTATCAGTAGTGACGAGTCTAGTTTATATCATTCGTGAGTGCCTGAACACTAGGTAACAATGCTATGATAGCTTTCTACCCATTTTAACATCATTGTTAGTAAGACCTAGCTCAGATAGGGCTCCACCCCAGTCACAGGACTACGCCTATGTGTTTCTGCCATTTGGTTTTTAAGGATGAGCTTTTCCCACTTTCTAAAGGTATTGTGTCACATTATACGAGGGACCATGCCTCTTTTTTATTATTTCAGAGCGGGGCCTCCTATTTCCTGAGCAGTTGCCAGGTGAGGTGAGGCCGATACCCAGATTAATTCGGGTAAGTGAACTAAAATACTTAAACCTTTATCTCTTTGAAAAGGTGTTTCTACGAATGTGTATTGGGCTTAATTTAGCATTAATTTGATGCGTTGTGTGACCTATCATCCAGAAGTGTTCACCTTTAAACAGCATTATCTATTATGTTTATCTCCACCCCACAGGTAAATTCTTCCACACCTATTCCAGGTGCAGGTTGTATGATTTACCTTTTTTCACAATCACAGTTGCAGTAGCTTACTCGGTCCTGACGAAAGCCAGGGTACGTTTACCCAAGGCTGAAACATGTCGACCACCTCTATCACAGTTATTTGTTAAAACTGTTCAAGCACTGTTTTAATTTGGTACCAAGGCAGCACTTTATTAAACTATTTCTGTGCCTTGCTCCCAATTTTATTACACCACATTCACTTAATTGCACTGCACACATCACCCCACATAATGTCCTAGAGTGGTCCTCCCATTTCAACAACATTGCCACACGAGCATCCGGGACGTTTTCTGAACCTTGCCTCATGACAAGTTGGTGGCATCCGGTTCCCAGATAAAAGTCCCTGGTTTTCCAAATGATGAGGCAAGCCACTCTATGTGGGTGATGGGAACCTTCGATGCATTTATAGATCTCATAATGCATGCACATATCCAAAGCGATATTTTGGTAGGAACATACCTCTATGATGCTGTTGTATGAAGTTCACCTAGCCCTCCAGACTCACAGTTAGCTTTGTATTTATATAGCTGCAGGGAAGGCCTCACAGCTCCCGAGGCCTCAGACAGCTCCTCACCTTCTGAACAAGCTAAAATTGCTCATGCACATGAGGAGCTGCTGGAAATGCAGCTCCCTAAGTGTGGGAGCAATATTTTCATCTCTTTCCCTGCCCGCATGACAACAGCCAAGGAAAGAGGTGAAAACTCTGCTTCCAGTAAGTGGGAGTGGTTGGACCTCTTTCACTTTTCAAATTCAAAAACATTGACCCTACTGCGAATACTAGGCCTGAGTGCCAAATTTCGCTCCGCTCGCGGAATTTGCGGAATTTGGGCAATTTCGCGTTCCGCGGAGAACGCGAAATTGCCCAAAATTCCGCTTTCCGCGACTTCGCGATATTTTTGCTTGTTCGCGTTCTCAAAATGCGTGTTCGCGAGATATTTCTCCCTGAGCACGCAAACAGCGATTGTGAACAGGAAAAAAGCATCGCGAACAAGCAATTCCGCGTGTTCGCGGAATTTCTGCGTGTTCGCGGAGATTTTTAACCGTTTCGCGGAGATTTGCGTAACGCGATTACGCAAATTCCGCCCACCCCTAGCGAATACCCGGGATTCTCCAGACAGGATCAAAACGTATACAGAAGCAGAGTATAATATTCCTTATTCTTTTGTCAGGGATTATAAACAAATAAAGAAAGGATACAGCATCATCAAGGCCTTTAATAAAAACGTCTACTGATTCCCTCTTCTCTAAATAAAGTCTATTCTGAATTACAGTAGATTCCCTTATGCCAACTTTCAGTGAAGTCTTCAATTTGTTAAGGGGCTTTGAACTGCCAGTGTCAAAGATCACAAATTCCCAAATCTGAGTTGCCAATAAACTTACCAATAAGCCATGTGAACTCATCAGCATGAGACATTATGTTTCATAATATTAAGGAGTAAAACTTGTCATAATTACAATGGTGTTTAATAAAAAACAAGAACTTTACTGCATGGGAACCCACTAATAGAGTCTAAGCATCACGATTTGAGGGCATATGTACAACAGAATGACAGAGCATGGCGTTAAGCAAAACTTGCTAACGTCACCCTCTGCCATTCTGAAAATGTGGTGCACGACTGCGTTTCTCCTGGTGCTAAATTAAGCATAGTGCAAGGGTGCCTGCGTTGGGGAAATGATTGGTTATATGCAGGAAGGTTTCCCTTCCTTTTTTTAAAAAATTGTTTTTTTTTTATTAAGTCAGTAAGTTGATACACGAGAATAAGGCAAATCATAAGAAAATACACAACATGTACCCCATGACAGGAAATAAAAACATTGCAAAATCATATGGGATCAACAGAAAAAAACAAAAAAAAACAGCCATTGTAAAGTCATATAAATTCAGCCGAAAAAAGAAAAGGAGCTAATAATACAAATGAAATGTAAATATACCACATCATAGAGAGCAGAGTACTACTTTTTTGGGGGGTTTTTTTTTCCTCCCCCTTTCCCTCCCCCTTTTTCTCCTTTTTTTTCCCCTTTCTTTTCCTTTTTTGGAGGAGAGGATAGAGTCTCAACCAACCCGACTGGGCCTAATTGAGATCTTATGTTGTTGGTGAGAGATATTCCGTTAGAGCCCCCCATATCTCCTCACCGAGTTTACGTTTACGTGGGCTTTTAATGGCATATAAACTAGTCTCAAGTTTACAAATTGCAAATATTCTGCCTCTCCACATCTCAAATGTAGGGGGTTCTTTCTGACGCAACAGTGAAGCAATACATAACCTTGCTACTGTAACTGCAATATAGATAAAATATCTATATATATATATTCCATGTGTAGGTGTTTTATGCTCTATGACCCCCAGCATCATAACTAATGGGGTTATCTCAATATGTACTCCTGTGACTTCAGTTAAAAATATCTGTATCCTATTTATCAATAATCTCAGATCTGAACATGTAGCAAACATGTGAACTATATCCGCCTGTTCCCCCCTACATCGAGTACATTTGTCCTCATTTACTCCACCCCAGCGTGCCAATTTAGCAGGTGTATAATATAGATTAAACATGGTTTTATATTGCTGGGTTTTCAGATTTGAGGATATTAGAAGTTTTTCAGCTAAATAAATAGATTCTTGCAGAATACTCCCTTCTGCGACCACTCTCAATTTCCATTTATCGTTCTGGGCCTCAACATCACCCTTTTGTGTATCAATAAGTGCCTGATATATATATCCCCAATTTCACCCCGGGCCATCACAATTTCTAAAAGATTGTTTTTCTCAGCCAAACGTGAGATATCCCTCCTTCTGCACAAGAAGTCTCGGATCTGCAAATATTTTAAAAAATCCGCTTTAGGAAGTTCATAGTTAGTCATCAATGTATCATACGTTTTAACACCACTACTGTCTACCAGCTGGCCCAAAGTTATAATACCCTTAATTCTCCATTTATTCATAATGCCATCTAAGAAGACAGATGGAAGTAGTGCCGCTGCATCCGTGGGTGTATAATAGTTTATTTTACCCATATTTAGCTGCCTCTTTATTTGGCGCCTGGCCTTATAAGCTGCCTGGAGGACTTTGAAACGGGTCTTCTTATAATAACTTGCACCTAATAATAGCTGATATATATGAGGCACATCCCCTAGAGTTTCACCACTAGTTCCCACCAATAAAATTCCAATGTGCTGTAATAAACAAGCCCAATAATAAAATTGAAAATTGGGTACTGCCCACCCCCCTTTATCCCGTGGTAGGGTCATAAGTTTTAGTGCTCATCGGGGTTTCCCCAGTGCCCATAAAAAACTTTTGCAAATAGATTGTAGTCTCTGCATTTGTTGTTGTGTGATTTCAAGTTGTACTGCCCTAAAAAAATATAAAACCTTTGGAAGAACATTCATTTTGATAACATTGCATCTTCCCAGTAATGACAGATGTAAGTTTTCCATCCTATCCAAATCTCTTTTAATTTTATTAAGAAGAGATTCCCAATTACATTTAACCATCGTATCTAAACAAGCATTCAGGCGTATTCCCAAATATACGGCCTCCTCTGAAACTCTCTGATCCCTAAATCGTGTTTGTTCAGTACAGATTACCTGTGTTTTAGTTAAGTTCAATTTATAATCCGCACTCCTCCCAAATATTACTGCCAATTGCTCCGTCTGTTCCAATGTAGATGCCGGGTCTGGTGTAATTATTGCAATATCATCTGCATAAGCGAGTATATCAACCCGCTCCAGCCTTAGGCCTGACAGCTGAGCGTTTAATCTATGCTCTAGTAGGTTTAAGAACGGATTGATATACATCGCAAATAACAGAGGGGAGCACGGGCATCCTTGGCGAGTGCCCCTTGATATAATTAATGGTTTTGATTCTAGCCCTAGTGTACATATTCATGCCTTTGGAGATCTGTACATAGTCTTAATGGCCTGGATAAACCCTGTACCAACACCATGTAGCCTAAGTGTGGTCCATAGAAATTCCCATGAGACACGGTCAAACGCTTTTTCTGCGTCTAATAATATAACCCCACATGGCATCTTACGTGTATTAGCAATATCCAGTAATGGTGTTACTCTACTTATATGATTGACCGTGTCTCTGCCTGATACGAACCCGTGCTGGTGAACTGAAACCAGGGTCTTAATGACATGCGATAGACATGTCGCTAAAATTTTTGCGTAAATTTTACAATCGCAGTTTATTAAAGATATTGGTCTGAACGATCCTGGGAGTGTAGGAGGTTTTTCGTTCTTTAAAAATACAATAATACTTGCTTCATTCCAGGATAGTGGAGCAGTGCTTTTTTGTGCCTCTCGACACACCTCAAGCATATCTACCTGAACTTCAGAGCTCTCCCTAGTCGGGAGTACTAGGGCTGCGAGCAAACTTGCGTGTATCATCCAATTCCTGTCGTTTTATTGATCAGAAAGTAGCGTTTTTAACCAAAAACATTTTTATGTGCTAAATAATTTGGGGGACTTTTAAAATACAGTGATTAATTGGGAATTGAGAGCAGGCACACTGACACCTACTCACGCTGCACTATCATTCTCTTGCCTCGCCTTACCGCTTTTGTTTTGGGGAAGGCGGCGGCGGGCGCCATCTTGGGTGTGGGCTGGGGCTGCGCTCTAGTCGCGCTGGCCTCCCACCCTCCTCACGTTCTATATAATGAGTACCATGTTCAGACGGCGCAGCGGGCTGGCGCAGCGGGCGCGCGCCGAAGCCGCGCCAAAGCCAAGCCCGTCTGCGCCCGTCCGCGGCCGGACACGGCCCAGGGCCATAACCCCTGCCCCCCGACTGATGTACTCTTCCCGGCACTTAAAAGAGTTGCATGTTGGTAAGATCTGTCCGACCTGTACTACGGCCCCCTTGAAAGATGCGATGGCCACTCGATTATTTGTGTGTCCAGGCTGTGGATATCTTCTCCCCCAATCCAGCATTCCTGCCCATTCTGGCCTACAGGATGGCAGGTCCTATGTTGTAGTGAACAGAGCTTCGCATGGATGTCGAGCTGCGCTCATCAATACGCGCTCACTTCCATGTCATAGCTTTTATATCAATGAATTTATCGTTACTTATGATCTGGATCTACTGTTTGCTACTGAGACCTGGGCAGATGCCGGGTCTGGTCCGGATTTCTGTAATGCTACTCCGGTGGGGTACAGTGTTGTCAGACATGATAGGCCTGTAGGAAGAGGTGGCGGCCTTGCTATTATCTTTAAGGATAAATATCGTACCACACTTGATCCTATAAACTCGGCTAACTGCGAATCAGCCGCTTTTGCCATTAGCATTACCCCCAAGCAGGCACTAAAGGGTGTCATACTTTATCGTCCCCCTGGCCCCCGTAATTCTTTTCTTTCCTCCCTTTCTGACCTAAGTGACAATATTATATGTTCTGATACATACACTATATTGGGAGATTTTAATTTTCACTTGGAAGAGCAGGACAACTCCGATACTGCCCAACTCACAGCTGATTTTTCCAACTTAGGGTTGCACCAACTAGTCAAGGGCATTACGCATCAAGCTGGACATTCCCTTGATGGTCTATTCACGAATGACCCTGGTATATCTGTATTAGATATCATCCCAATTACTTGGTCTGACCACAGGGCCATTATCTTTCAAATAGACATACGACCTGTTGCCCCTTTAGTCTCCAGGCCGGGAACCAGAATGGGCACTCGTGCCTGGAAAACTGCAGATATGCCTCAGATGCTATATTCCCTGGCTTCCTCCCGTCCTCAGGGTGGAAATACTCCGGCACTATCGGCCTCGGCTTTTCAGGACTGGATCCGAAGTGCCGCTGACCTAGTGGCCCCAGAGAAAATTACGAAGCCCAACAGAGTATCCCCCTCGGCCCCCTGGTACAATGAAGATCTTCGACTACATCGCCAACACTGCAGAAATCTAGAAAGGCGCTGGAGGAAGGTCTACTGCCCCATAGCCAGACAAACTTATAAAGATGCCCTTCAGATTTACAAAAAGGCAATCTTGGCCCGAAAAACCGAATTTTTTTCGGCACAAATTAAGACCGCTGCTAACTCGGCCAGAGAACTCTTCTCTGTTGTCACCAGCTTGTCTACCCCCCCTGTCGGGCCTGAAGTGGAGCCCTCACAGGCTTTTTGTAACGAATTAGCAGCCTTCTTTATCACAAAGGTTGCAGATATATATGCTTCCTTTGAAGATAACTCTAGAACTGAATGTAGAGGTGGTAGCGGGAAAGAAGCATTGTCTTACTACAACCATGACCATTTTCCATGCTTTCTACCCGCCTCACATGAGGATGTGATTAAAATCGTCTCTACCATCAAATCGGGCTCCCCACTGGATCTTTGTCCCCCATCCGTGATGTCAAAACTCACAGAAGTGATTTCCCGCCCTCTCATGGAGATCTGCAATACTGCTTTTTCGACAGGCCAATTTCCAAGTATATGGAAGAACGCTGTCATAAAACCCCTCCTGAAAAAACCTTCCTTAGATCCCACAGCTGTTGTAAGCTACAGACCGATCGCGTGCCTGCCCTTTCCTGCCAAAGTATGCGAATACCTGATGAATAGACAGCTCTCAGAGTTCGTCGAGACTCACCAGCTTCTCGACGATACGCAGTTTGGGTTTAGGAAAGGGCATGGAACAGAGACTGCCTTGATAAAGGCCTCTGACGAGATCAGGGTGATCATGGACCAGGGAGGGGCGGCTGTTCTTATCCTTCTGGATCTGTCAGCAGCTTTCGACACGGTCGACCATGCCACCTTGGTCGACCGTGTCACTGCTTTGGGGATTAACGGTTGCGCCAGGGATCTTATCTCATCGTTCCTGGCAAACCGTACCCAGACAGTAAAGTTGGGAGATTTCTATTCCCCTATCTCTGCACTCCCTTGTGGAGTCCCACAAGGCTCCTCGCTAAGTCCCATGCTTTTTAATATCTATGTAGCGGACTTGGCGAGGATAATAAAGGCCTATGGGATACAGCTTACATCGTATGCAGACGATACCCAGCTGGTGCTGGGCATCCATAAGGATGGTCTCACGGTAGCAGCCAACTTTCAGAAAGCTATGCTTGAGGTTAGTAGCTGGATGGCTTTGAACTGCCTTCGCCTCAATTCGGATAAGACCGAGATCATGACCTTTGGAAGACTCTCCCCTGAATGGTCCTTTGGTTGGTGGCCAGAAAAGCTTGGCCCTCCACCTGTCCCAGTAGAAAAAACCAGAAACCTGGGAGTGATCTTTGATAATAAGTTGGTTTTCGACCTCCACACCAACAAGGTTGTGTCGTCGTCTTTTTTCATCTTGAAAAAAATCAAGAAGCTGCTGCCTTATCTCCCGCCGTCAGCTGGGAAGACCCTGGTCTCTACCCTAGTCTTCTCCAGGATAGATTATGGGAATGCACTTCTCCTTCACACCCAGAAGCGTGTCACAACGAAGCTGCAATCTATTCAGAATGCGGCTGCTAGGATTCTTCTCAACATCTCTCGTCGCAAATCTACCACTCCTGGTATTTGTCAGCTTCATTGGCTGAGAGTGGAGAGCCGCGTCAAGTTTAAGGCCCTCTGTATTGCTTATAAGGCTGTACATGGCATTGGACCTAGGTTCCTGGTTGAAGCTTTCCAGCTGTACACTCCTAGGAGGCAATTAAGATCGGCCAATAACAGTCTCCTCCCGGTGCCACGCACAAGATCGGTCACCTGGGGAGACAGGCGCTTTCTTGTGGCCACTCCAAAACTTTGGAACCTCTTGCCACTAGCCATCAAAACTGCCCCGAATCTGATGAGCTTCCGCAGGCTCTTGAAAACATGGCTGTTTAATCAGTAAGAGGATGACTTGATGATAGATTCCAGTTGCTCTACAGCGCCGAGACACCTTCGGGTATTTGTCGCGCTATAAAAGTTGCGTAAATAAAATAAATAAATAAATAAAATTTCAGATAGTAATAACTTATATATTTCTAATGGTAGTCTATCTGGCCCGGCAGCTTTTCCCATAGCCAATGAGCCCACAGCATCTACCAACTCCTGCATTGATATTGGCTCCTCTAATGCCCTCTTGTCATCTTCATCCAAAATTATCCTGTATGGATCCTTATGTAGCTCCTCCTGATCATCTCTACTATGATCTTCCTCAGAATACAGTTTTTCATAGAATGCTCTAAATACTTCTAAAATGCCCTCTGGTGTTTCTATTATGTTCCCTGATGAGTCCTCGATTGTCTCTATAATATTTTTAACCTCCTTGCACCTGATCTTCTTCGCTAGGCATGTGCCAGTGGTTTCCCCAAACTCATAACAATCTTTCCTGAAGAGATGGTATTTTTGGGCAATATCTTTAGCCCATTCCTCATTAATCTTAGATTTACCCCAAGCCACCTCTGTTTGTGCCTGTGCAATGTCGGCCTTATCCCGTACTGCTTCGATTAATCTACATTCTAAACGGCGTAACTCCTCATATAATTGTATCTGATGTTGTCTAAGTTGTTTCTGAATGCGTAGACCAAAACCGATTATCTCTCCCCTAAGTCCGGCTTTCATCGCATCCCAAACCATCCCTAATTTGGTGGAACCTCGATTAATAGCCAGAAAATCTATCACCCATTTACGAATGTGAGCGACAAACTCTTCATTTAAAATTAGTTTTTTATCAAAAGAGAATGTGCTTCTAGGTCGCATTAAACCAGATATTGCAATTTTGAGCATAATTGGGTTATGATCCGAAGTTATACGGGGATAAATCGATATTTGTGCGTCTTTTAGGAGCACTTTGGTTATAAAAAAATAATCTATTCTAGTAAACTTTTGATGGGGGCATGAGTAATGCGTATATCCTGGTTTGGGGTGTTTTAGCCTAGGCCATACATCAACTAAACCATGTTCTTGGAGAAGCTGTTGTAGAGCTTTATAAACTCTGGGTTTTTTGCCAATATATTTATCATCTCCGGATCCTTTAATGATATCTTCAAATTGAATGTTAAAATCGCCAGACAGAATCACTGGAGTTGCCCAATTAGCTAATTCCATATTAAGATATTGAATTACTTGCTCCTCATCATGATTAGAGCCATAAACAGAACATATTGTATACATTTTTTTAGCCACAATGCATTCAATCATGGCCCATCGCCCATATTTATCTGCAGCACTTTTAGTTGTTTTTAAAAGACCCTTTTTAGAAAGTATAGCAACCCCACGAGTGGTGGTCCCTTGTGTAGTACACACCTGCATTTCCAGACCAAACTCTCTCAAACATTTTTGTTTGCTCCAAGGAATATGTGTCTCTTGGATACAAACTATATCAGGCGACATGTTCTTTATTTCATACGCCACTCTTTGACGCTTCCCCTTATCATTAAGGCCGCGCACATTAAATGTGCACACTGTTAGCCCTGCCATCAGCCTGCTTTGGATCATTATATAACCTTTCCTGCCCTTCTCGGTTGCCTCTCCCTCTTTCTATCTTTCCCTCATAGATCTTAAAACGATTACTGACTTTTATTACCATTTTAACCCCCACACCCCCCCCCCTCTGGCAGCCTCCCCCTTCCCCGACACTAGAACACCACCCTCCTTCCCTTTCCTGCTTCCCCTGCCAGCGGAAAGCAAACCCCCCCCCTTCCCCAGCATGTAGGCTAATAGACCTCAAGGTCTACTGTGATGGATAGCCTCGCTACAACCCCTACCCCCATTGCCCCCCCCCGATGCAATCTACCTCTGTCTCACTCCTAAGTAGTGCAATAAAAAAGGAAACGACAATATATATATATATATACATGGGCAAAAAAAAAGGGGGGATGAAGCCCTTATTCACACTCAGTTTTCTTCAAAAGGTTGCACACATAGTTTATAGATTATAGTTCCGTGCCTTTCATGTGCGTATATTCTATCCCTAGTGCTTAATCTCTTGCAAGTACTCCTTCGCCTTCAATTCAGAAGAGAAAAATCGCGTTTTATCTTTGTAGATAATTTTTAGTTTAGCAGGGGCTAGCAGAAATGCTTGTGCCCCCTTCTCTTGAAAAGGGGCAATTAGCTGTCTGAATTGCCATCGTTTCTCCACAGTAGTGGGGCAAAAATCTGGGCGAACGAAAAATTCCACACCTGCTGCTTTCCTCTGTCTGTCTGGCCTAGCTAGATCAAATACTGCCTGCCTGGCCAAATAGTTAGAGAGACATATCAATATAGCTCTGGGTCTAGCATTGGCCTGATTTTGTTTTACTTGAAACGGGAATCTATGGGCCCGTTGTATCTCGGTTTCCCAGGGCCATAGGGTTAACTCAGGGAATGCCTCGGTGAAAAGTTTGTCAACAAATTTTCGGGGGTCTACTCCCTCAACCCCTTCAGGTATGCCCAGAATTCATAGATTATTCCGCCGTAGGCGGCTTTCCATGTCCTCAAATTTCCATAATAAGTCATCCCTATGAGTTGTTAGTGCCTCAGTAGTCATCCTCTGTGCCACCATTTCATCCTCTAAAGTGGAAATACGAGTCTCTGCTTCTGTTATTCTTTCCCCAATTTCAGAGCAGGTTTTAGTCATCCGTCTGACAGAATTCTGCAACTTCCTGCAAGCACCTTGTGTTTTTAAACTTTCTGCCCGGCTTTCTTCCCTGTGGGCCATCATCGTCTCGTAAATGAGGGTCAGGGAGATCCCTCCCGATTGCTCACCGGCCCATCCTATAGATTTCTGGCTGGAGTCTGCTTGATCTACTTGATCTACTTGATCGCTAGGTAATATCTGTGGGGTTGTTCTCTTGCGTATAGTCCCGGTAGTGTATATTTTATCCCTACCTTTCAGAGTTTCTTCCTCTAAGCATATACTACTAGTTTCACTCCAGCGTCTGTTTGATAAATTAAGAGGATCCTCAGATACCTGTATGGATTCATCTCCCGAAGAACTTGAGTGATCTGACAGTGAAAAAAAGGGACCCTCTATATCTGGCTCTTGTATATTGCTTGCCTCAGTCTCTATCCTCCCGTTGGTGCTTCCTCTCTGTTCCCGGGATAGTCCATGCCGACCGGCTGTCACCGCACCAATTTTTGAGGGGGGGGATTTATTCAGATTTGCCAAGTCCTCATTTGTCTGTCTATTTGTTGAACCATCAGAGACACCCTCAGACGTTAGCACTGTGGCCCCATTCAGCATTAGCCTCACCTCCGTTTCCACTGATTTCTCCACAGAGATCTCCAAAGCCTCCCCACCTTCAGCATTGTTAATATTCTGATTTTGCTTTCCCTTTCGCTTTGGCGCCAGGAAAATTGCAGGTGTAGTTTTCTTTGGTGCTCCAGAGTTCGTACTTTGAATGTCTTTTGTAGTCGATCCACTTTGTTGTGTGTTTGGATCATTTTGGTTGATTTGGTCATTTCCCTTGGCTTTGGAGGATTGCGGTGTATTCCCCCCAGCAGCACGGGTCTTCCCCGCTCTCGCACTCTTCGGCGGCATCCCGTTCCGTGCCGGACCGAGAGCGTGCTCCCACAGCGTCAGAAACTGCAGCAGAGCAATCCGAGGATCGCTAAACTGAAATCGGGACCACAGCGATTGCGGTATGCCGGTTAGCGGGGAGCACCGCAAGGTAAAGAACGCCCACAGCATGCCCAGTAGCACCAGCTAACAAGTTGCGATCTTTTCCCTTCCTCCTAGTCGGGCTCCTTCCTTTGCCCATGTACAGCTTTAATTACCGCATCGGGGGAGAGACACGGAGAGTAGGCAGCGAGCGCTTACTCAGCCGAGTGACCAGCTGCTATCTTGCCTCTTCCCTTCCTGCACATAAACAATCTATATGTGCTATATTGTGCAGCTCTTACACCATGAATGAATGTTTATGTACAGAAAGGTGCCCTTTCCTGCACATAAACATTCATAAAAAATGCCAGTTTGCAACTTCTATGTGTGCTGCACAATGCAGCAGACTTAGGAGTTACAAATTGCCATTTGTGATTGTTTATGTTCCCTTCCTGCACACAAACAATCACAAATGGCAATTTGTAACTCCTAAGTCTGCTGCATTGTGCAGCACACATAGAAGTTGCAAACTGGCATTTTTTATGATTGTTTATGTGCAGGAAAGGGCACCTTTCTGTACATAAACATTCATTCATGGTGTAAGAGCTGCACAATATAGCACATATAGAAACAGCAAAACGAGGTGAAATAAAGGATTTCTGCTCTTTTCACCATGTTAAGACCAGGTTTACCCTGGTCTTAATTTTGGTGCAGCCCCATACTTACCTAACCCTTGTAATTATGGGACAGCGTCAAAATCAATCGGTGTTACGGTGGAACGCCCACTGCAACACCCACTGCCCACCCCTTTCCCGCTAAGTATAGTATTTTGGATATCCCGTCCACCGTATTACGAGCTCATTATATCCTATGGGACTCGTAATATGTCAGATGGGATATCTGTCACATTTGTGATGAAGTAACTTGTCTGCCAAACTCTAAGGCCCAAAGTTATTTGCATACGTAAGACAGCTGACATGAGAAATGCCTATTTTGGAGGAAATTAATTAGTATTTGCAAGTGCAATTGGCAAGTCAGAAATAAATAGAATAAAGTGTGGATAGGGGGCTAAGTCAGACCCTTGCCCTAGACCATTTCAAAGGATAGATTTTACCTGAGACATTTAAATAAATCTAACCCCAATTATTAGAGTGCATTCTCAGGATCATGGACAACAGATGTAGTGGGGCACCCTGACGGTATATTTTCTACCAGAGGTTGAATTGACTCACCCGGTGAAAAGCAGCCCTCAAGTCGACAAAACAGCAGCAAAGCTTGCCAAATGTTACTATCGACTTCCTTGCTGCTCCCAAAAGTGTAAAGCAATAGTATGTAAAGTAATTTTTTATATGAAACCCTCTTGCTCCTTCTTGATGATTTCTGTTCCGAACCCCCATGATTCAAGATATTTTGAGATCATTCTCTGGATCATCCCTTTGACATTTTCTATTGATGGGCTTTATTACTGCTCTGCTCCATGAATCAGAAAAAGACACTTTCAGTGAAACCTATTTAAAGAAGGTACTAAGAATATCAGATGACCAAAGAGAATTGGTTTTAAATAACATGGAAGGAAAATGATCAGAGTCCCCTTCTTGTGATGGTTCAACATTTATGGTTATTTCAGAGATTATCTCAACAGTCTGGAATATGATTAGATGATTATCAGGGGCACAAAACACAGCACAGTCTGGTTTAAGTCCTACACCAGTGTTTTAAGGATGCAAAATAAATTCTACTGATTGAGTTTCAGTTACTTGGGCCTCAAGACGTCAAAGAGACATCAAAAATTTACTATATACCAATCTCTATAAGAGTTTGGAGTTATTCTTTGAAATAGCTTTGTGCATAATACCACAGTTGAACTTTTAAAAAGTTATATTTTTTTGCACAGTAACATTTGCTACTGATTCTGCAGGGCTCCAAATACCAGACTCACATTTTCGTCCCCACCAACATTAATTCAGCGTCATTGCCTATTTGAGTCCTTTCATAGCTGTCGGACCTCGTCTTCTCTTCAGGGCCACCTTCAAACCTTTTACCTCCACTCCTCCTATTTTGAGCACTTTATAACTAGTAACCAGTGCTAAAGTGTTTATGCTCTCTTCTGTAAACATGGTGAAATTGATTTACCTCCAAATGGTTTTAGGACACTGGGCACTTTATCACTGCTAACCAGTGCTAAAGTGCTTGTGCTCTCTCCTGTTAAGATGGCAAATTGACATATTTAATTTACTTGTAAGTCCCCAATAAAGTGGCACTACAGGTACCTAGGGCCTGTAAATAAAATGGTACTAGAGGGCCTTTAGCACTTGTTGTGCCACCCATATAAATAGCCTTTTAAAAACATGCCTCATGCCTGTGTGCGCACAGTTTTAAACTGCCATTTTAATCTGGCAAAATAATCTTTTTGGCAGGCCTAAACCTTCCTTTTTAATAGCGGTAAGTCACTTCTAGAATACACTCTAAACAGCTCAAAGGACAGGGTAGGTTGTAATAAAAAGTTGGACATGTACTTTTAAGTTTTAACTGTCCTGGCGATGGAAAACTCTTCTTTCACTATTGCAAGGCCTTTCCCTCCCATACAATACCCTTGGGTTTCACTTTTACATTTGATAAGTGATAATGTTTGTGTGGGAGCAGGTAGAAATGTAATTTAAGTTGTCTGAGGAATTGTAATTTAAAACTGTCTTTAATGGTAAAGTCAGATTTTAAATACCTATTCTGAAAACGCCACTTTTAGAAAGTTGCCATATTATTGTGCTAACCATTCGGTGCCTACAGCCTGTTTCCCAGGCCACATGATTAGATGTAGTTGGCAGTTGGCCCTTGTGTATTTCTCCCAGACAGCATCACAATAGAGAGCCTGGGTGTTGGCCGGATGGGCCATCCTGACTTGATGAGGCGGACTGAGCTGACACCTCCCACACTTGAATTTCAAATGCACTGCCTTAGCTCAAATTCCTCCCTAGCCTATTGTGACTGCAGACAGACTGGGACCAGGGCAGGGAGGCAGGAAATTCCAAACACATACATGAGGGGAAAACTCCATAAGCTTCTCTTATTGCAAAGCTAGCACCAGGTATGAAAGTAGCACTCCCAGACCCACTCTTCAGATAATTTCTGGACCTGTGGAAGACTCAGATGAAGGACTGCTCTGCTGCTGCTTCCGCTGTTGGAAGAACTGCCCTGCTGCAAGAGGTTCAGGTTTACAGACCCCCAGTGAAATCTGGCCATCACACCGAAACCATGAGTATATAATCAGATGAACATTGCAAGCCGAAATACATGTTATGAACGTTGTTCAATATTAATATAAATAACACATCAATCGTTTACTCCACTCAATATTCTGTGATTACATTAACAGCAAATGTGAAGAACCACATTTCTTGGCCCTGATGAAGTGGCATGTTGTCCTGAAACACGTGTTGGCTTGTGAAGAATTTTGTTTGATGCAATAAGTATCAAATAAATTCATGATTGATTAAAGTACTGAGTTTCACTCATTCAGTCTCAGACCTCAAAACCAGCCAGTGTTTACCTGCTACAAGACGGACTGCCCTGCTACCTGGGAAAGGAAGATTGGACTTGTTCCTTGAAACTAGAACCACTAGAGTGACTTAGCGCGTGATGCAGGAACTCACATCACAGCCCTTGCAGTGCCCCATGGGAATTGATGCAGTGCAGCACAACTCTATGTAGGACCTTGCATCGCAGCCCTTACAACTCATCATCAAAACCAACGCAGCATGACGCAACCTGATGCAGGACCTCGCATCAAGGACATAAGGTACAATTCTCAATGGGACTAACTAGGTCCCTGTATCTGGCTCACACTCCACTGCGGTCAGCCTGAACTTGTGACTTTGTCCCAGTCCAGTGCTAACAGGTACCCACAGTTCTAGCTTTGTGGTTTTAGGTGGTGTACTTACCCTAAAAGTTACATATCTCCAGTTGGATATTTGTCATTTTGATGGCTAATAATTTATTACATTTTACTCTATTTTTCTTAATTTGTGTGGGATTTGTTTTGTGTTGTGTTTTCACATCATTGCTGTTTACATTAATACTGTATACAATGCCTCTAAATTAAGCCTGGCTGCTTTATTGCCATGTTACCAGAGGGTTAAGCAAAGGTTAATTTATTGACTCTTTGTAGTTAACGCTGACAAGAATTGTTGCTATTGGTTGAGAGGGGTTCATATCTCCTCAACCAACAATCCAGTTTCTTACTAAAGTTCTCTACACTCATGATCAAACCATCCCTTGCCGGTGTCTCCATTTCTAATACCTCCTAGAGAGTAAACTTTATAACTAACTTTCAGGAGAGACAATACTCTCCCAATCCAATACCTCTATCTTATTGAACAAATTCTTTTCAATTTTGAACTTGCATAAGGACAACTGCCATGAGCTAGTACGTCTAGGACCCCCTCTCACCGCCAATCCATCAGCGCCAGGATACTCCTTGCAGAGTGACAGTTAGCACTTTATAAATGCCAATCTACATTACATTACATTACAAGCCATCAGCACAAGACTCATCTCAACAAAATGTAACACTTTTATTGCATGAGGTACTGAAAGTAAATAATCTGAAACTCATTCTGAGTTAGCAAGGAACTGTGATTTGAGCATTTAGATAAGGTTCCTTGGGTCCCTAAGTTTCTTAGAGTTCTCATTGAGACTTTTCAGGTTTTGAGGACTTTCTACAGATTTAAAATGTTTTGTATCAAAGTTCTGAAGCAAATTTGACAGGGCAGACCAGTTCCTTCTCCCTTGGCATTCCCCGGGCAGCTCAGTTTCAACCAGTGAGTGTTCAACTCTGACAACATCAGGGATCTCAAAAGAGATGGAAGAGACAAAGAGTGCGGCACAAATAGCTGCTTTGGTTTCCAGAGGTACTTTTGGTACTGTGGCTTATTCGGGTTGCTGAGCACCCTCCTTTACTCAACACTCCTTTCCATAGCCAGGCCTTTTGCTTTTTTAAATCACTTGGTCTGACGTTCTTTGGAGACGTCCCTTTTATAATTCTTCACACTGAAAACAGAAAGAGAGACCTGGATCTGTTAGATTAGGTTACCAGAGGCAGGATTGATAATTTGCAGCAAGTACTCTGTCGTAATAATTGAACAACACCAGCCTCACAGCGTGTACCACGGACTACAGCCAACAGACCACAGTCCGCAGGCCATAATCCACTGTAAAATGGAAATTGCACTCCAAAGAGGCCACAGAATGTAAGTTAGAGCAGAGCAAGGCCTCAACAAACTGAAATTCGATAGCAGAAGAGAAGGGAGTCGACAGGTCAGACACTAGATCTGCAACATCTGCCGCCTTCTGAACCACACAGGAATGCACAAGCTATGCTATGGCTGGCATCGCCCAGGCCTAGAAACTGCTTCTTCATGCAGCCACAGTCCCCCACCCTCCCTAAGCCCCCAAAGTCCCTACCTATGGCCTGAAGTCTCCGGCAGCTTGGGTGAGTAATAGGGAGGACCGGGTTTGTCGCTGCATCCCAGGACTGCTTGGCAACACACTAGTCTTTCAAAAAATGGCCTTCTGTCAAGTTGTGGCATGGCATCAGGTGGTCAAGTTATTTTTAATAGAAGTTCTGTATGTGGAAAAAGTAGAAGTTTTGTAGACAACTCCTAATTGGTTACTAGCATACCTAATCCAACATTTTCAGGAACAAAGATCAAATAAGTTTGTGGTTTATTTACATGAATACATTCATCCAGATTGCCGTATATGTGCTAAAGAACTGAAATAGCTGAAAGGGGTGGATAATGATATAGTAATGATACATCTAATATGGGCTGTGAATTTCCTTCAGATTTGTTTGTAATAGCTATTGATTTCAACCATATAAATATCACTTTCTAGTGCTGATCATTTTTGAAAGAACAAATGCAATATTGTATAGTTTTAAAAGTTAAGCACCAATGCAGGTTGTGCTCTAGTAGAAGGAAACAAGTTTTGTTAATGTTGGTTTAACATCATTTTGTCACTCTTAATGGGTGGTCAAACAGTAACTTCCATGTGGCTCTGTCTTTTAGACCTGTAAGTTTAGGGGTGCCGACTGACTATGTATTTACCCCTGTAGACCAGTTTGGAACATTGAGGATTGCAAGGTGATCGACCTAGATACAAGTGATCACTTGGCAATGGCGCTATTGTTCTACTGCGAATAATCCAAAAGAACTGTGGCAAGTGTACATTTTGATGTAATAATGTTTGCCATCACTGAGGAAAATCTTGAAGCCCTATTTAAAATCAAAGTAGACAGAAGCCAGTTAGAACAAGGTTTGAGTGGCATTGAGTGGTATACCAATCTTATTGTGAGGGTCATCTTTTCTAAAAGCAAATTATAAATCCAATTGCTGAGGAAACTCCAGGGTAGGATAGGGGAACATAAGAGAGGGAAGCTTGATGAGCAGTACAAATACGGGCTTTAAACAAAATACACCAGAAAGTAAAAAACAAAGCAAATTAAATCAATAACAGGGAGTTTAAAGTTCAGGAACACAAATACAAATATCTATTGTGTGATAAAAGGAGATCAATTTATGAGTTCCGTTGGAATATAATGATCAAAGCTCTTTCCAAAAATAATTCTAAAGTCATTTGGAGTTTGGTAAACACTGAATTGGTAACATCTACAGCAAATCTTGAGGCCCAAATGATGAAAGGTAGAGTTTATCTCTCAACTTCATAACACTGGTGTTGTCACTGCCATGGATAAAACTGTAGCTCCCCCATTGATAGCCAGCTATTATACCAAAGGTTGGAGGTAGTGCATGAAGAGAAATCGGATAATCTACCCTAAGTTCGATTCACAGCTGACCCATTATGGTGGGCAGCGATTTAAAGCCCATTCTATTAAGGGGGTTAGGCTGACAGACTTGTTATCTTACTCATGGAGAGGAGCGGGTATTAAAACAATTCATAAGATCAAGCAAATTATAGGCTGCTATCTCCTCTGGACATCACTACCGAGATTCATGCCCAGACAATGCTGAAATATCTGGAGCATGGGCTTTTGGCATTGGAATTCTGCCTAAAGAACAAGGGGGATTTTTTTTAAAAACTACTCCACAACTACCCACTGACGTGTCTTATGGGGAGATTCGCAGAGGTCATTAGAGACAGTTGATAAACTTTGCTGCTGTTTCATTGGCTTCCACGCATTCTACGGGAAAAGGTTCAGAGGTGGACCATTCCAGCGAAATTGTTTACTATATGATCGAAAAGTCAGACTGAAATAAGTGGGTCTAGGTCGATTAGACGAGTCAGGCATGCGAATGGAAAATACCCTGTAGAAAATGTCCCATGTCAAGGCTGTGTTTGAGCCCTAAACACAGACACATTTTAGCTTGTTTATTGCGGACCTTCCAGGTGTTTAAACCCATACTAACTCCTTTTCACCCAAAATAGGGCATTAGCAAGTCAGTTGTCTTCCGAATTAACTAGTATCTGCCGAATAAACAAGTGCAAAATGTACAGTGTAGTCAGAAATAAAAACAGAAGGTAAATGTCGAACTATGTGGCCAAATAAAGCGGTTTTCAGTGCTACATTTAAACATACAGCTTCCATCTTGCAGAGTTAAGGTGCAATTTGCAACCAAAAAAGGTTTGAATAATTAAACTGAAATCTAACGAATAGAACAAATCATTGAAAGTGTGTCTTATTATTGCAACAGTGTGCAATAAAACTGGTCATTATGGACTACACGCAAGTCGGTCTCCAACGTATACTACAGGCTTTGCATCATTCCTGTGTATTAAATAAGCGTACTATAAATGCTAAAAAGATTCAACTTTGGGTTTCTCGATGAGCCAGAAATAATGCAAGTGGTATTTAGATAAAGTAGACTTGGAACAGGTCCACGAGTATAAATATCTTGGTTTCACTTTTGCAGACAATTTAAAATGGGATAAGAATATTGCAAGTTGTACTCTTTCCCTACTGTCAACTGTACAATCCCTGAAAAGGTTTGACACCCAGTACGGGGATTATTCGTTGAAACTATTAAGAAGGCTGTTTTGGGCAAGTTTATCACCTATGGTGCAGAATTATTGTCCGTAGTTAAGAGCATAGATTGGGAATCTTTAGAAAAATATAAAGACCCTCCTGTCCCAGAAAGTAGGTCTTCAACAATCATGTTCCTGGAGATACTGTCACCCCCTAACCAGCCTTTGGAGCAGATATGTAAATTTATCGGTAATTCTGAGCTAGGATTTAACATTTTAACGACTGAGTGCTCAATGTCAAATAAGAGTTTTAAGAACGAACTAAGAGATGGGGTTAGAGATGCTACAGGTGTGATCGATAAGAGGCAGTCACTAGCGCACTGTATTAAAGATCTTGGTGAGGCAAAACATTTAGCTAATTGCAGAGGGTTCCAGGCAGAAGGGTGAAGAGTACAGTCTTACGTTTCAGAATAGGTGTTAATCCTGGATGGAGTATCAGTGTCTTTAGATAGATCATCTCTGAAAGCAATGGTTATTGTTTTTCTGAATTTACACTGAACTATATGTAGTATATCTTTTGCTCTTTAGGTGCGACAGGATAACGTGGATTGAGCAAGCTTGGTGTCAAAGGACATAATGATGCTCCAGCCATTTGATGCTTAACGAGGAGCTTTGACATCGACATTGGAGTTGGAAACTATATTAGGCCTATACAATCAAAAACCTTTTTAGTAACCCTGGGCGTAGTTCGCGAAGTAGCGCTACGCGTAGCTACGCAGAGTGCACTTCGCACTACGCGAGCTATGCGTAGCACTTCGCGAACTGCATAGTACCCTGTTCGCACTGTGCAAGATGCCATTTTCAATGATTGCACAGTGCGGACAAGCATCCGGCACTGTGCAATCATTGAAAACGGCATCCTGCACAGTGCGAGCTGTAGTTTTCTGCTGCTCGAGTAGATTTTCACTCGAGCGGCAGCTTTCTCAACGCGGACTGGTAGTTTCTCATCGCGAGCGGTCGCAAGCATACGCGACCACTCGCAATGAGAAACCTGACCGCCCCGCGTTGAGAATCTCGCCGGGAGGTTTATTTTCCACGCTCGCAATCGCCAACTTGATGTTGCTGATCGCGAACGAGGAAAAAGTCTCGCCTGGATGTCATTTTGCTTGCTCGCGGTCGCCAACTTGAGGTTGAGGACCGCGAGCAAGCAAAAAATGACCGCTGCACTACGCTACATGTATTTGCAGTGTGCTACGTGCAATTCGCGTAGTGCGAAGTAGTGCTAACTTCGCAAACTACGCGATCGTAGCGTAGTGCTTTGCCCAGGCTTACTTTTAAGCAACATTTTAAAATTACTGTCTTCAAGAATTTAAAATGTAATATCTAGTAGCTCATCAAATTAATCCGCCTATTCTTTTAAGGACGCACACGTCACTTTAGATTTAATTATGTACTTTCATTCTGATTAATGAAATAGGAAATTCATTGTTTTGAAGAAATAATTTATGTAGAAATGTACTGGAGAAGGCAATTTTTATATCTCAAACTAAAAGGACAATCAGGAGCACTCACGGGTTCCAAACTCACTTGATTCCAACCAGGCAGACCTGTTTCTCCGTGATTGCCTTTCTCAATTCTGGCTGATAAAACAAGATACAAAGTGCAAGGTTTTTATAGAGTCATCCTCCCATTGGACAATACTTCATGGCTACAGAAGGGGACGGCACACTCTAAATGAGTTAGGGCCTTATTACGATTAGGCAGTCCATGCCGTGCAGTAACTTGCTTTGGTGTTCCCATTGCAGTGCCTTTTTCAAAGGGACCGCCGTGGGAACACCAAAGGACCGCCCACCAGACCATGAGAAACTCCTAATCTGACAGCCGGCCAGCGGTCAACTTTGGCGGTGCAGGGCGATAGCGGCCCACCCAGCTCCCGCACCACAAAAGTCCTAATCAGTCCCTTAGACTTTTAAACCTTCGCCCTCACAGTATGTCTAGTTGGTGATTTGTTAATCCATCTGGTGGTCTCTGTGTGCTCATTTTTGTTGTCATGGTGATCATTGATCCCTCCGTGAGTCCAAGGCACACAGCACACCACATCATCAATATCATGCTGTGATTTGAGATGTGTCTGTCTGGTTGGAATTAAGTGAGTTTGGAACACCGTAAGTGCTTCTGAATGTCTACAGTTGTGAATTTTAGTTTGAAAAATAATCACATGCATGATCATTTTGATATCTGTGTAAGTATTGTCTTGTTGTTTCTACAATTAGATGAGTGGTTCATATTTGCAGGTTACTTTTATAGTATATAAAATGCTAAAAAATTCATAAAAATGAATTTAAAAAACATGGTTGGCGAGGATGTCTGCTGAAGGTGATGCACACATTTCCAGTACGATCTGCAAAAGTAAAAATTACATTTTCCAGGGCTGATCCTGAGCACATGATGGATGTTATATGAAATCACTGTGGCCTTGGATGATGCATTGCTGCAGGCTATCTTTTAAAATATGGTCACTTCTTAGTGAACTCCTATGATTACTGATTTTGTGATTTCATAGTAATACCATATCTACGAATGAAGCTGATTCTGCAGAATATATGTTTCTTGCAAATACCATTTCTGAATCGCTGAAACAAGCACATATCTTTCCTCTGTTAAAAAAATAAAATTCAACCTACTCACTGTATCCTGAAAAAACATATTCCTCCTAAAACCAGAGTCCGTTTAAGAACATTTAAAAGAAAAAAAACGATTGGATATTACTTATTAGCTTTGTATGTATCATTTCCCGTGAAAGCAATTTTTTTAAATTTATGGAAACCATTGCTGTAATTTAACTATAATCAACAGCATCTTCATTTTCAAAGCGGTAAAAGCTCGCAGGCAACTAATGGCTGAAGAGAAAGGGAGCCCAATTACAAGTCACCTAAACAGGTGGGTCTTCGGTGCTTTCCAAAAGGGTAGTATCTACTCTAGCAGCCACAAATTATAAAGCAGTGCGTTCCAGAAGTTGCTGTCATGTACTGGGACGTATGACTCAACTTTTTCCTCATATGTTTAGGGGAGCTGACGATTCGTGTTACACACAAATATCAGTGACCTATGAGTGCACTATGTATTGAACACATTGTTTCAGGTGATTTGGGGCACTGCAGTGCAGTGTTTTGGTTGTGAATATGAGGCATTTAAAGTGGTTAGCAGTGTTATTTACTTGATCATCTGTCGACATGGTGGTCAAATATCAGATCTTAGGTCATCAGTCTATCTTTTACCGAGATATCCAGGTTATCAACCTGAAAGGTATGATGTAAATTACTCTTGGTCCTTTACCAATGATCCATGGGCACTGTTAGGTATACTGCTTTTCCCAATTATGATTTATCAAATCTTTAATATTTTTATTTATTTTAAATAGTTTTATATAGCGCGAACATGACCCTAGTGGGTATCAGAGCGCTTTACATATGAGTTGAGGAACCCAAAAGCAGTGATATAAAGCAATAACAGCCGATGTAATGATATAAAGCAATAACAGCCAGTAAAAAATGACAACAAAAGTTTGCCAAGTTGGCTGTTAATCAAAGGTACATGATAAGGGACAAAAGGGCAAAAGTGCCTAGCTCAGTGCGGTCTTCATCGGTAACGTTTTAACTTCCCTTTGGAAGGCAACTGTAGAAGGAATCAGTCAAGTTTCCGGAGAAAGGGAGTAACAAATTCTCGGGGCAATACCTGAGAAAGTACGTATGTAGGTTTTGAATTTTTTTATATTTCTTCGGCTTGAGAAGCAAGGTGCTGGAGCTGCTTAAGGAAGGGGCACCGCCTGACAGTTCGAGCTTATTTACCAGGTACAAAGGAGTGTTGAAATGGAGTGCTTTATGAGCCATACATGCAAGTTTTAATTGAATCCTTGCCTCAAACGGAAGCCAGTTAAGAGATTTCAGGTCAGGAGAAATGTGGTTGGATTTCTTGAAACCAGTGGTGACTCTAGCCTCCGCATTCAGAGATGCTTTGAGGGGGGCTAATCTGTATCTCAGAAGCCCGCAGAGTGTGGCACTACCGTATTCCAACTGCGAGATGACTAACACTTGCACCGCCGCTTTGAAGTCATAATGGGGAAGGAAGGGTTTAAGTTTCCTGAGGATGCTCAGTTGAAAATTAACTCCTTTGTTAGAAGCGCTGAGGTTATCCTGCATGTTTAAGTTCTTATCAAGCACTATTCCTAGCAAGTTCGGAGAGTCAATGATGTGAGGTGTGCAGTTGAGAGCAGAGCGTTTTTTCACATATTTCTCCACAATGGGGGTTTGCATGGATGGTGAGATAAGTAGGAATTCCGTTTTGAGGTCGTTAAGTTTGAGGTGGTTGGAGGTTAATCAATTTTGGGTTTTGAGCAGGGTTCCATTGAGTGTCCTAATATCTTCAGGGGAAGACATGTTCATGTACAATTGGGTGTCATCCACATACATGTGATATTGGATGTTAGATGCTTTGAGGATTGCAGTAAGAGGTTCAATAAATAGATTGAATAGCGTGGGGGAGAGAGAGGGCCCTTGTGGCACCCCCAGAGTGCAAGAACTGGAGTTGGAAAGAGTTTGATTGGATTTGACACTCTGCGTTATGTTGTTGAGAAAGGAGGAAAACCATTTTAGTACAATGCCTGAGAGCCCCATCCTACGTTCCAGAAGGCTCAGTGGATTGCCATGTTTGACAGTGTCGAAAGCAGATGAGAGGTCAAGAGGGATTAGTAGACAAGATTTGTTCTGGTCAAGCATTATGAGAGCGTCGTCCACTATGTGAATGATGGCTGTTTCGATGCTGTGGGCACAATGGAAGCCAGATTGGAATTGATCAAGAAGTTGGAATTCCTCAATGCGGTCACACAGTTGTTCATGCACACATTTCTCAAGGAGTTTTGCCAACGTAGGGATGTTTGTGATTGGGCAAAAACTATTCAGATCTTCCGGGTCAGTTGTCGTTATTTTAAGAATGGGCAGAACCAGACCCGACTTCAGGCAGTCAGGGATCACACCTTAAAGGAGAGAAGCATTGATAATCTTGGAACAGAACGTGACAAGTGAACTTATCATTTCTTTAAAGAAATTGGGGGAGGAGGGGATCATTAAAGTGATTTGAAGGTTTCAAGGTCGAGAGAATGTTGAAGATAGATGTGTTGTTTGGAGGTGTGAATTGACTACAAGAGGCATTGTTTTTAGGGGAGCGAGAGGGAACACTGAAAGGCAGGGGGTAAGGAGGAGTCTGCAGCGAGAGATAGATCAAAATAGGGCAGACCTTAGATCTGATTCAATCTTGTTCGACTTTTTAAGGAAGAAGTTGGCGAATTCATTGAAGTTTTGATGAGGGCAGGAGATGAGAGGAGATTGGATAGGAGTGTTATTGGTTTGTAACTTAATCAGTTCAAACAGCCTTTCGGGTTGGTTTTTAGTTTGTCTAGTTGGGATTTTGAAAAGGTTGCTTTCGCTGATCTGATGTGCTTGTTGTAACTACTTCTTCTTAGTCTTAAAATCTTAAGGAAGGAGATCAATAGATGGAGAGAATCTCCAGGAGCGTTCTGTAAGTCTCAGGCTGCGTCTATCTGCATTTAGGCTGTCATTGAACCATGTTTTGGAGTCTTTGATGGACTTATTTTTTAGTTGAAGGGGGCAATTGCATTCAAGGCAGTCAAGATGGAGTTGCTGTAGTGTTCGTGAGTTCGTGAACGTCGGACATGCAAGCAGGTGGCGAGAGGGACAGATTGCAGTGGGAAATGAGCTCATTTACGTTTCTGTTATGCAGTGATCTTTTCCAGTGTTTTTGTTTTAAAGGTTGGCCTCTTTTGTAGTTCCAACTTTCTAGGATTCTGTAAGTGATATAGTGATAATCCAACCAGTCACAAGGGTCAATAAATTCAAGCTGAATGGAGTTGGGATTGGAGATGATTAGATTAAGGGTCGAGCCTAAGTTGTGCATTGGGGTATCACAGAATTGCGTAAGGTTGAGGTCAGCTAGGAAGTTTTTGAGACTGATCACCACCTGATCATTCGGGTCATTACAGTGAAGATCGTAGTCACCAAGGGCTGTGGAGACCCAGGTTGGACAAGATGGTTTCTATAGTTTGTTCGATCAGTGGGAGGTTATCACCAATAGTGTAAAAGACTTTCTTGCAGTTGCAAACTCAGTTATCAGAGCGATGAAACCCTAATTATATGTCATTAGCATAAATCTGGAAGATGATACCCTTATCCCTGAGCAGCAGAATAAGAGGTTTACATATATGTATACTGAAACAAACTGGGGACAGGCATGAACCTGGAGGCACCCTAACATATTTGGTCAATGTAATTACTACATTTTGTCCAACTATCACTCAGACTTGACAGACCAATAAAAACAACTGTATCCAGTTCAATGTCAACCCTGATACCCGTGCACATTTTCCATCCTTTTTAGTAGAATTTAGTAGTCAAGGGTAAAAATCAGCAGAGAAACCTAGCAACATCAAGAAAGCAGGATCCCCAGAGTTAACAATGTTCAGGGTGGAAGGTTGAACGACGATCAGTGCTGTTTATGTACCCCTGTAAGGATGGAAATCTGATTATTTTGTTATCCAATTATTCCATGGATTCAAGTTCACCTTGCTGTTACATAGTAGAAGCACCTATAACTTTCAATGGCCAAGGGAAGCTGGTTATTGGTCCATACTGATGGCATCTTCTGGATCAAGTGCCTATTTCTTCCAATATTGCAATAACGAGGTCTCATTTAAGTAATTTGGCATCAATCATTTACAGAATGGACTGCTCATAATCACGTATTAAACAGGGCCAGTTCCTCATAAACTGTGCTAAGTATCATGTTGTACATTGAACTACTAAGCAGAAGGTCGGGTTCAGAACGTTCATGATTGCCATGGTGTCCTCCAAGGTAATCTCCTGAAATACAAAGCTGGATTTAAACTGCTCATTTCATGTCTACCATTGGGGTGGTGTTAAAGGAGAGACTAGAGCTCCTAATGGATGGAGCTTTATCATGAAAGTGATTTTGAACATTATACCAGCTATCTAGCATGATTTGTGTGGGTTTATGGGATTTAGGGTGAGCAATTTCTTTTAGCACTTGGAATAATGTATTCATGGATTGGGGGGGTTTAGGTATTTCACTGAAAAGCTTTCCTTTTCTTGGATGACCTTAAATTCTTTTTTAGAGACTTCATCAAGATTGAGAACTGTTGGATTCTTTCTCCACATATTTTCACTCTAAAGTATGCATTTTTGAGTTCTTTCATGTACTAGGTCTTTGATTTATGAGCTTTGCCATGTGTATACATGATTTCAGTGGTTGCATTCATCTACAAAGATTAATAACATTTTATTGTATTACTCAACTTTTTGAAAACAGTTATCACTGGAAGCTCAACTTTCCAGTACTTTAAGTGCGCCCGTCGGCCAACGGCTGTCGCAAGCACTACCTCGGTAGTGCTGCTCATGTCCATTGGGTGACGCGGCGTCGCCCACATAATGGAACGCCCCGCACTGCATCAAATCTATCGCCGCGGTAAACGGGTTAAATTACCTCAAGTGAGAGCCTTGTAATTAAAATTCTTTTTATTGTTTATTTGCTTGTCTTGACCATAGTTAATCACAAAGAATGCAAGGCCCCTCCACTGTTGCACAGCTCAATTTGTCGATATTTATCCCAGACATATGAGTTCAATCCCAATAATTGACATTGTAGTGTGAAGCTGTTTGTGCATGCTGAGCAGAGCCCAATTCTTCTGAGGTTATTTTGACTATCATGGGCATCCCCAAACCAAAGGTTAACGTTTCCTAAGATTATCATTTGAATTTGGGTTTGTCAAAGATAAGTACCAGTTTAAAAGATCATTTTCAAATTGTCTTATATCTTTTGGAGGACGGTAGATCAATAGGATGATAATTAACTATGTAGCTGATGGTATGAGTCCACAGACCAAAGCTTCAAATTTTGCTGTATGATTTTGAAGGTTTTCATTAAAACAATAGCTACCCAGCCCACTTATCTATTATTGTTTTCTGTTCTCATAATGTTATGTGATTCAAGAATAGCACAAAAGAGGTCAGGGCTGGATGTTTCACCTAGCCATTTTTCTATAACCATAACAATATGCAAAACGTTATCAATAATTGTTAGACCTGTAATCCTTAGGGTATTCTTACCCAAACATTTTGCCTACTTACCTCCACTTTTTACGTACCTTTTTGTTGGCCTTAGGACTCTGAGCACTTTACCACTGCTGACCAGTGCTAAAGTGCAGGGGCGTCTCCCCTAAACATGGTGACATTGGTGTATATTTGGGCATAATTAGTTTACCTCAATAGCAACCCAAAGAGACGATGGACCGTATGCTGTACATTGTCAAACATTTATCCCCAGTAAAGAGATCTGGGCCTAAATCCATCATTTGTTTTCTCACCATGCCATTCCAGTTTGGACACAGTTATATGCATATGGGTCTCTATAACCCAGATCTCTGTGACTGGGGGTGAATGTTTGCATTGTTCAGCATTGCAGCCGTCATTTGTTCTTTTTGCTTTTGTCGCTTTTACACATTCTTGCCTAAAAGCCCCTAGTAGCCCTTTCAGAGCAGTAAGGGATAACTTCAGTTTTGGAACAGATAGAGAAAGGCTTCTTCAACTCATTTGAATTGAATTTGAACTTGTAATTTAAAATTCTCTTTAATAGCAAAGTTGGATTTTAAGTTACTATTGTGAAACTGACACTTTTAGAAAGATACATTTTTCTTTTCCTAACCAAATGCACCCTTCTGTCAGTTTCCAATGTTGCATGACTGTAAATGACTCTACCTTGTGAGATGTGTATTCCTTCCAGACAGGGGACAAAAAGGGGCCCGTTTGTAGAGGGAGTGGACCTTCCTGCCAGGATGGCTGGGGAGGAGTTGTGTCTTGCCTCTATTACACTTCAAATGAATGTGCTTACAGTACACACAAAGTAACCTGACACCGGGCCTCCCTTGCCTTTGTCCCACTGGACAGATTGGATCCAAATCCAGAGAAGAGGGAAAAACTGGTCCAAACTAGTTTGAGATTAGGCCAGATACTACCCCCACACACAGCCTGGCACTGGGTCTCAAAGTGGCACACTCAGAACCTAGAATCAAAATACTCCTGGACCTGTTGAGACTCAGAAGGACTGCTTTGCTGTCTGAAGCCTGAAGGACTCCAAGGGTCGGTTGGCTGGCCTCCTATTTGAGGTACAGGGACACAACAAGCTTCCATGTGCAATGCAACTGCCTTGCCGACTAGTACCAACTGGACTTTCTTGAACCCTTCCGCTTGTGTCTAATGGATTGAGGCTTAACCCTTAAGAGGTGCCCTTCCAGGTCCTGAACTCTTGCCTGGTGTTAGAGTGTACTCCTCCAACCGTAAAGCTGAATGAACTAGACTCCAGGTGGAAAATTAAAGGCTCTGGGCTCAATGCATTGGAAAGAACTGTCCCAGGTCTCCTCGTAAAACCGTGATTATCACCGAGGCCTGCAACCTTCACCATGACTACCAACATTACCCTCATGGATACAGACCCCTGACTTCACAGCCCAGAGCTCTTTGCATCAACAGTACCCACCCGGCATTTCCAACTGACGCGAAGTTCATATTGTCGACCAGCGCTTCGCAACAACCACATCACAAACATGAAATTACGACTGAGGCCTGAGACTTCAGCAACACTTATTCGAACCAGCTGCAGCCCAATCACCGACAACCTCATTGATCAGTGCTCTCCCATGATAACTGGACTAAGCTAGAAGGTAAACTTTCCACCGGGATGAGCCTGATAACTGTATCTGACCACCGCTCTATGGCATTCAGTATGAACTTTTCACTCTGACCTAATACAACGCAACCAGATAACGATTGCTGCTTTTAGCTTCTTGGTGCTATTTTTACTTAAAGCTTTAAAAATTCTACTTATTGGACCCATTTTCGTTCTGGTATGATATAATTTATTAAAATTTGCTCTATTGACTAAATTGGATTGGGATGTTTTGGGTGATGTGTTTTCACTATATTGCTGTGTTAGTACTCCATAATAATTTACACAGTGCCTCTGAGTTAAGCTTGACTGCTTTTGTGCCAAGCTTCCAAAGGGGAAGCACATGTTTATCTAGTGACTTTTGTGGTTCACCATAACAAGGACGGTGTTTATCACTTGAGAGGGGCTCTCAACCTTCTCAAGTAAAAACCCGATTTCTTACAATAGTCTCTCAATATAAGCAAAGGAAATGTTTCATGCAGATTACAGAAGGTGCCATGGCAAATATTTCTGATGATGCTGTGCAGGTTAACAGATAAAAGAACCTAACTGTAGGTGGGTTGAAAAGATTCAGAAACATATACGGTATGTATCTATGCATGTTTTTAAAAACATAAGGTAAAATGGGAACAGCTGATTTTAGAGCATTAATATGGATGACCACGTATACAGTTTTACTCTATTATCTAAGTACACATTTCAGGGATCTGTTAACATAATACCATTAAAATATTCCCACAGAGGTGCTCCCAGAACAAGAGGGTTAGTCACTCAAATGACTCGAAAGTGCGTTAATGTAACAAGAAAGTGTAATTACAAATTACGCATATTTAATATTTTATATCAATTCAATAAAAGCTGCATAAGATCGATTCGCCATTATGTTACACTTTTATACATACATCACATCAAGCAGCATTCTTTAAAAAAAAGCATATCCTTTTTTTAATGAAACAAAATTGGATTTGTTTACCCATTGTGAAACGATCTGGGATTGGTACACATGTAACCAAAAATGTGTGAGACATTCCATAAATTGTATATTCACGTAAGATTGTTTTATTAAAATGTTGGTCCAGATTGTACAATGGAAGATTACGGGGGAGTCACTGCAGTAGTACTTGTCCATCATATTCACATAGGATTTCTTATTTCAGCTACAGCAACATCCAAAGAATGGAATGACACAGAATTTTGCATGAAGATACAGCTTGGTAGATGTTATGTTTTTTTATTCATTGGTATAAATATGCTAAATGCTTTTTAAGAAAATCAGATAAAAATGAAACACTATCTTATCAGTCAGGATTTGGGAACAAGTGGAAAAAGTTTGAAATCTCAATGTGGATTCAGAATTTGATTTGTTGAGACAGGCGGGAGCATCCATGATGCAGTTCATAGATTGTCTCCCAAGTCATAGCCCTCATTTAAATAAAAGCAAAGTGTTGTGGAAAATGTGAGTTGCGGTTACAGATAAAAAGGGCCAAGTTATGCCTAAGGTTTTTTTAGTGATAGCTGCAGGTACAGCAGATAGCATCGGGAAAGTGCTAGTAACAGGTTTGGAAAGGTATTACTATGGCGAGACCTACTTGCTTTGGCAATACTTGTTTTACATCTTGCCACATAAGCCTTTCTTTATTTGTGAGCCTGTGTGGGGCATGCATTGTTTAACCTTTTTATAAATCCGTAAGGACATTGTCAACTAGGACTCCGGATGCATCTAGGATGCATTCACCCTGCCCTAAACTGAGCCCAGGATCAAAACATGGTTCAAGAACTGTCATTCCATGAAACTCACAAGGGTCATGGACGCAAAGTCTTATATCTCCTCTCTGCTCTTTAGATTCCAAAAATGAATGTGATTTTTGTATCATATACATTCCAATTTCATTTATTACTCATAATTGTGTTACTTGAACCACTATTACAACTAATAATAATAATCCTCCTCCCCCTCCACCATATTCTTCTTCTTCTTATTGTTGTTATTGTTGCTGTTATTGTTATTATTCTTATTGTACCATCTAAAGTTAAATGAATTAATGAATAAAATAAGCATGCTAACAGTTGGTGGTTTATAATTGTATGCACTATTGTTAGTTGTTCACATACAGTTCGACCTCGGTGCAGTTATCTAAGGCGCGGTGCCAACCCGCTTAATTTTACGAATGATGGCCCGTGCAGCCTGTGTGTGTCCATTTCAAAAGGCATTTGATTCCACAGAACATTACATCATCATGCACTGAGCACTACTAATTGTTGAGAGAACTATTGAAGGGTTTGTCAGGGTGTGTTTGAGAGTCTTGAGGACGCTTCTTCTCCCACATCACATCAAAGGCCTGGAACAGCCTTCCCATTCAACTACAGACCATCACCTCACTTCCAGAATTCTGAATGACCCTCAAGAGTTGGCTATTTGAATAAGCCTCCAGGGCCTGCAAGCGCCTGAATACCCTATCGGATGATTACCCACACTTTATAAATCCTGATTGATTGATTATATAACCTCCTGACTACACTGGTGATTGGCATTAGGAATTTAAGCAATTAGGCAATCTTGTTTTGCCTGCAGACCAACACTCCAGTAATTTCTCTTCCTGCTTAGTCCCTAGGCAAATGTATGAGAGCATGATACCTCTGCTGTATAATTTCAACATATTACAGCCAGAATTGACATTTGCATTCTTCTGCTATTGTTATTGCTCTGTTAAGATATAAGTGCAAATTACAGAAGGTAACTACAGCACTAGTCTTCCATTCTATGCCATTAAAAACAATGTATTGATATCAGTTATTAAATAAATTGAGCCTGTGATGCTGTTTGTTAATTATAAATAGTTTATAATTCCTCCCATCCTCTCCAAAACAGTTTAAAAATATGAAAGGAAGATCTGAAATAACATTGTCTTGGATGACCCAAGTCCATTTCATTGAACAGCCTATTCACAAATGCATTTTGCAGTACATAACGTAGTACTGCTGCAGCTCTTTTACATATTCTTACAATGTCCCAAAACACCTAAAGTAAGATTATTCAGTGTATCTTTATCTAAAATTAGCAAAAACAGAATGGATACAGCCCTCTTTGGATTTTTGCTAATAGGAAGTTGGAATGTTTCAGGGCCGATTTACAAAGGAACATAAAGGCACATAAAAGAGTACTTCTGTAGTATTACTTCTCATACTTATAAATTATTTTGTGAATTGGGCCCCATGTGCACTGAGGCCTATGTTTAACCATGTTTTCACAGCTCCTGCCCACATTTCCCCCAATAAGGCGTATCATTCTCACATCACTGCATCAGCTGTTTGCAGTAGAACCACCTATTCCGCATCATTCCACACTTCTTTGCACACATAAAAATATGCCTCCCTTGCTGTGAAGGGTGTGTGTGTTGCTTGAGACTTGGTGTACGCTACTGTGTGAAGCTGTGCATGATTTTTCACCTTGCCATAAGTAACAATGTTAGCGCTTCTGCGATGAAGTGGCAGACCCACCATTGTTGAAGTTGGCAATACATCTGCCTACTGCCTCAACATTTATGGTGGAGTACCATTCCCTGGACCACTGGAAGCAACACATCCCTAACTGGGATTAGTTAACCGTATAGCAAACCAGTATGTCATAGGCAGATAATAAGTGCTCCTAATAGTCCTTTAAACATTGTAAAATGCTTGAAAGTTTACATTATTTATATACTCCAACATTCAATACAACACAAGATAGCCTGTACCTACTGGTGCCATTTATAGGGGCCCATAGGCTAACTATTATAGAAGGTAATCGGGGAAATTGATTTCAATTAGTGAATACATACAAATCCTTTTCAAAAACCTTTTGAATTTTAGAGGGATGCCATTGGTTAACAAGCCACACGCGCACCTTTGAAAATCGCACATATTGGGAAAAATCACTGTGATTTTGTTATAAACATCAGGATAATTGTGTAGCATCACCTGTGGCGCTACTAGATTGTTTTTTAGTCAGTGCTCTGTTATCTACAAGCCAAATTTCCCCAAATAGATGTACTGGGTGACCAAGGGCCAGACGTACATAGACTTTCTTTTTCAATATCCTAATAGAGAACTTTTGCAATTAACTGTTAGGAAATTGCAAACAGCGATGTACAACAGTGTGTTTTACACTGTTTGCTTTTCCCAATGGGTGGCAAGGGACCTGCCTCATTAATATTCATGAGGCGGGACACAATTTGCGACCCTTTAAGACCGGCTAGCACAGTGATGGTGGCCTGGGGGTCACAGCAGACCACCATGTCTGTGACTGCTTTTATTTTTTTATAACATAATTTCATTGTTGACAACCAATACAGTACGCAGGTCTTGCAGGGAACCCATGGTACATAATCAAGATGACATATATGAGAGTCAACATTTTCAACAGCATTAGAGGATTGATTTCAGGTAAAATATATTCTGAAGGAAGGTAAGAACAAAAAAGAAGAAAGAAGAAACAACTGCGCCACATTGCCTCCGTTCAACAAGTAAAACAGTCTTGAGTATAGCGAATGTTTTTGCCACCCACAGTTGTAGAGAATAAGAGCACTAAGGAAATGGCAGTCTACTAGTGTCATAGCAGTAGTTCTTTAGCGTCAGACGGAGGGGAGGAGGCTCTAGATATAGTCCCCTGTAATCGGCCCATCGTTTCCAAATTTTGTAGTGTTTACGAGGGCATCCCCTCGCTTCAAAGACCTGGAGTTCTAGGCCCATACAAAAGTCTAGACCCCTCTTCCATACCCCAAGCAACGGTGGAGATTAATTCTTCCAGACACGGGCGATATCTCTCTTTGCCAGAGTGAGACCCAGAAATAGGAGGTGGCACTTATATCTATTGCCTCCTATATCTTCCGTTACATGCAGCATTGCCAACCTCGGTGAGGATGCAATGTCCCACCCCAGAACCTCAGACAGGCATGTAAACACCCCTGTCCAGAACCTTGACAGTGTCGGACAGGACCACACGGTGTGCAGGAATGTACCCTCTAAAGATCCACAGCGTAAGCAATGTGGGGACGCGATGAGCCCAGCACGCCACAGTCTGTGCATGGTAAAGTAGGCTCTGTGTAGGTATTTAAACTGGATAAGGCGTAGACAGACCACAAATGCTGCACTGCGCAGGGATTCAAGAGCCTCAACCAGTCGTCCTCCTCTAAGGGGCCTAAGTCCTGCTGTCATGCCTCTCTAGTTTTATGTAGTGTGGTAGGGGTGTTGTTAATAAGTGTACAATATAATTTAGTTATCTTGTGGTCCCCCAAGTTGCCCATAAAAACTTTGGCCTCAATGGGGTTAAATTCAGGGATCTCTGTTAGGTGAGATGGGGTAAAGGCGTTCCGGAACTGGAGAAAGCGGTAGACCTGCGTGCGGGGCATATCATATTCCATTTGTATATCAAGAAAGGACTTGAGAGTGCATCCATGTACAACTGCCCCCACTGTGTCAATCCCAATGGCCTCCCAGCCCTGAAAGCTGGACAGCTGTGCCAGCTGTGGAAATTGTCCATTGTTCCACAATAGCGTTTCCCTAGTGAGTTACCCCCACCAACCCATCAAGTGGAGCGCTGACTTCCAAATCTTGAAGACTGTGACTGTAGAGCGTGATAGCTCACAAAGCAGTGCCACTGAATAGAGAGGCAAGTGAAGGGTGGTGTCTCCCAGCAACCAGCGATCCACAGCCTATGCCGGGTCCCTATGATTATCATACCACCAGTCGTTGAGGACGAGCAGGTGTGAGACCATGTAGTACGCCTGAACGTCTGGGGTGGCCACTCCATCGGAGTAGGTAGACTGGAAGCAGGTCCTCAGGGCTACTCGCGACGCGCCACCCCCCCAGAGAAAGCGGGCTAGAATAGCATTCAATTGGCAAAACCATGTTGATTTTATCGGATAGGGATGGTTCTGTAATTGAAACTGTGACTGATTTTTAAATAATATAGCTTTTTATTTTGAAATGCAGCCCTTTTTCCTAAAAAAAAAAACGGGATGCATTTAGAAAAGAAAAATTCAAAGTTTCCTTTTCATTTTTTAAGAGCAGGCAGTGGTCTTGGGACCACTGCCTGCTCTTATAAAATGTTGGTGCCTACATTAACAAAGAAGAAGGGGTACCTTGGGAACCCCTTCCCGTTTGTGTATGGGTTACCACCTTCTTCACGGAGTGGTTAAAGTATGGATGTTTTGTGACCACATTTCGGTTGCAAAACATTCATACATGCCACTGTGGCTCGTTATTAAGAAGGGACGCCCTTGGCATGCTCCTTCTAAACAGCAACTCGCAAACCCAATTTGCGATTCAGTAATAGATTACCAAATCACAAATATGGCTTTGTACATTCATAAAATGCTTTTTTCAGATCGCAAATGGCCCGAAACTGCAAATCTGGCCATTTGCAAGCTGAAAAAAGTTTCTGGTATCTGGCTCCAATATCCTATGATTTTAACAAAATAAAAAGTTATACAATCACTATTAGAACAACACAAATCCCACAACATAGTTTAGTCATAAATCATGCCAAATACATTGTGAAAACTGATGGTTAATAAAATCCCGAGATCACGTAACATTGTACAATATCTATACATGACTGATACTTTATAATAGTGTGGCTGACATATAAATGCACATTCTGTCAGTGTTGCACTTTTACAATACCGGATACAGAAAGGTAAAATGTTCCTAGAATATCAAATTTAATTTAGTTAAACTCGATAATATGTGAGCCACCAAGGCCCTGTATCTTTGTTGCTTAGAACATCGGGGATCAAGTGCAAACACTGTTTGACCCTGGTTCACATATTACGAGTTGAAGGGCCATATGTAGGAAGCCTAATACCGGTCGGTAACAGACGATTTTCGGTAAATATACCGTTACCGACGGGTATTTAGGCTTTTGCTATGTAGGGGGAACATTACAGGATTCGGTAATTTACCGTATCGGTAAAATTACCGAATCGATAATTTTACCGATTCGGTAAATACCGAATCCTGAAATGAGATGTAGGTGACACTCAAATGAGTGATGTGTAGGGAAAATAATTCGGTATTTAGCACCAAATATATGTTGGTGCTAAATACCGAATTCATTGCAAAAAGCAATATTTTGCTGGACTAACAGTGCCATGTGGCAGACATACATGCCCTTAGGGCATGTATGTGCGCCACATGTGCACACATGCAGGAATCAGGGGTGCAACAGGGTGTCAATGTGACACCCTGCCACCCTTGAATGTGCTCCCCCCATTACCGAATCGGTATTTACCGATTCGGTAATGAGGCATACCTTCCCATTGATTCAATCAATGGGAAGGTGTGCCTCATTACCGAATCGGTAAATACCGATTCGGTAATTACCGAATTTCTCCGATTCGGTAATATTTACCAAATGATTACCTACATACGAGTTACCACTTCTTAAATACCGAATCGGTAAAGTGCGGTATTTAAGAAGTGGTAACTTGTATGCTACCTACATATGGCCCGTAAAGTAATATCACACATGCAAAATTCCCCTTTAAAAATGTTGGCTCAAGATAAAATGTGTAACCATCAAGACATATTTTTTCAGTCAAGAAATGAGAAAATATAGTCGTAATTCATAATTAAATTGGAATTTGAAGGTGGGAAATGTGTGAATGAACTTAAGATCACAGCGTAGGGTTCACTTTTCTCTATTAGTTAAACAAATTTGTTTAGGTTGGAAATGTATGCCTGGACAGCTGGTCTGCAGTAACTGTGCCCTGTAAATACTGCTATTAATGCAACCCTATTAAAATGGTGACATGCTTCCAAGTTAAAAGATTTTCGTAATAAAATCAGGGATTAGCTTGGTCAGTAAGTTTAGGGAGGTGTGAGCTTCAGATTTCTCGACAGTCACGCTAGCATATAATGTTAAAATACATTTTTATGACAAGCAGGGTGCATAAGAGAGGCTTAAGGGGCAAAGGAGAGGAATGCGGATTGGTATGAGTACTAAATGATAAAAAAAAAAAAATTGTAAAATAATCAACATTTTTTCAAAACAGAGATGTGAGAGAGTGTGTGTGTTTTTGTCAGTGTGTGCTTGCAAAGATGTAAGGTGAAATCCTACAGACACCTCACCATATCCGACTAAAAGCACATTTACCCAACTATTTCTCAGAAAATACATTTATTAGGGGGTGCACCACCCCAAATACCCGCCTGAAGCTACACCCCTGATTAAAGTAAATAGCCAAGTTCTTCTTCTACTAATGTGGAGAAAATAAAACATGATTTTTTAGTCAAAGCTATCTTTTCCCTGGGAGACGGATGAGAGGTCCCTACACCTGGCTGTTTCAGAATGGTGTGCCTACAGTCACTATTCAGTGATATTGCTGGCTGGCAAAAGTAGCTCCATCTTGTCAACATGACTTTAGGGCCCCGGAATGCATGAATTCACATCATTATACTCCACCAAATTCTGACAAAAACCAGGTTCTATCTGCTCTTCCACTGAAAAGGTGACACCTGAAATTAACCTTAACATTAACTGCTGGAATTGAGGTGAATCTAGCCAGATCCAGGATCTTGCAGCTATTAGGGAGCCGTAGCCAGGATATGGGCCAGCCCCAGTCAAATATACTGGATTTGCCCCAGTCTACTGAGACACATTCAGTATTGTCCACGCATGTCCACTTTGAGTTTGGAACAGCAGTCTGAAGGGGATGAGGGGCTCTTATTTTCACTTCAAGCTGGGCCCAATGCCAAGGCTTGTTGAAATGGCCATCTGTCCTTTTTTTGTTGGAGTTTCATCCTGGCTGGTTCCTATGTGTATCCTGACACTTAGGGCTTGATTCGCAACAGCACACTTGCACAATATTGTTTACTATTCACAAAGGCATTTTACAAGTAGCAAATTTACAACTGCAGAAGTCTCCACACATTAAATGATAGGACAGTATAACACTTCCTGATTTTCTTTTTTAATTTAATTCTTTTCATAGAGCTTCTCACCCTAATAAGGAGGGTAAGAGTGTTTTACATTCCAGACACATTTTGCAAAGACAATGAATCATAGCATTGTGTAAATCAATGTACAATAAATGCTAGGTGTAGTTGGCACACATCATCCATTTTGATACACATTATATGTTAAGAGTGCTTTTTATGGAGAAACACAAACAAATCTGGATTTAAAATGTAAAGCAGTGGTTGTCAGTGCTAATAAGACTGTACCATTGTCCAAATAACTCTTTTTAGCAAACTTGAAATAACGAAAGAATGGGAAAAGAAAACAATACATTCATAAACCTTTGCCTTGCAGTTTGCATACAGATGCTTGATGCTGATTCATAGCTCACTGTGCTATATTAGAAAAATTGCAACTTACAAACTGGAAGCACCAAAAGAATCTCTATTTCAAAACCAGAAATCTACTAAACTAAAATTCAAATGTGTAATCTGGATATTATATTTTACGGTTTGCAATAGCAAATACACCCTCTGTGCTACTTTATCACGAGTCAAAACGGTGAGTAGACAAAACACAGACCACTTAAGCAAGTGCATAAACCACCAGTTTTCTTACCATTATTATTTACCCCTGAACATTGCTGGGCACAGAAAGCTCTCTGCAGCAGCAGGTGCCTTAACTCTATAATATTTATTCTTAATGCAGCATATTTTTTACCAATTAAGTAAGCTACAACACATGTATTGTTACATTTGACCATGTTGCCAATTTATTTACTACAGAGATTAAAAAACAAATACTTGTCTAAGTTTAGTTAGGAGCAGCTCTTGGTGTCTTCACTCGCTTACTGCTGCCATGCCTTAACCCTCAGTTTATAAGATCTCAGGGTAATTGTTTTCAATGTTCAATTAAACACATAAACTCTGTAAATGTAGGCTGAATGACCTTACATATATATACTCTATACTTGCAATCGTGTATGGCCCCTGCTCATTACCAATCACATCCTGTACAACATTGTTTCCATGACAGGGTACTGACGAGACCATTCAAGGTCGCATTCTGGTAGTTAACCAGAAACATGAAACTGAGCAATTCCACGAAAGATTAGCAAATTCTTACCTGGACCAAGACAGAAGGACGCTATCACAGCAAGGATAACCACAATGCTGAGATACGGGATCCACGAGGCGCGGTCCTGCAGATGAAATGGATATACATTGAAAACAATTATGCATGGAAATGAGATAAACATGGTGCATTCAGAATAACGAATCATGGTGATTTCAATTAAGTAAGCAAAAGAACTGGAAAGGCCCCCATCACACTCAGACTCCGTGTCTGTGGGTTATTCTTCACTGCATAACATTTTCTCTGGCAGTTTTATATAGCACTGAGCAGGTTCAGGAGGTAACAAAGCGTCTTACATAGGACCAGGACACAGGTAATTGCTACATATACCATAGGTATATAATGTTCAAATAATACATTAATAAGTGGCACTCTTAAAGCGCTACAGCTGCACCATGACAAGGCGTCCTGGTGCTGGAAGGACAAAACAGCAAGAACTAATTACACTTTGAACGGCCATGTTTTCAGAGTTTTCCTAAAATAAAGATAGGAGCAGATCTAAGAAACTCGGGCATAGAGTTCCAAACTGTGACTGCTCTGAAAGAAAACAAACAGCCTCGAATTCAGCATTTTATGATCATCAGAACCTGCAGAAGAGGAGTGAAGGGCACGAGCTGGTCTGTAAGGCCATATCTTGGTTCTCGTATAGGTCTGTAAGACTCACTCAAGAAAACACAGGACTTGAAGGTACATTTTTTAGAGATTGGAAGTCAGAGGAAGAGCAGACGATAATGGCATGCAGACTCTTAGCTAGGTAAGTTCAAACTCTTCCAAGCAGCTGCATTTTTAGCAATCTGCAGCCGGGAGGACCAAATTCAGAGAATCCCCACAACCCAAACTGGAAGTGTTCTGGGCCAGATCCATCTTATTCTTGGATGACACAGATAAAACAGGGAGAACCTTACGGATGTGATAACCAAAAGTAAGACTGGCCTCCACTAAAATCCCTAGATTCCTCACATAGGACGTAGGCCCAGGCTCCCTAGGCCATCAGCCAGATATCCAAATAGTAGGGTGAAGTCCCAACAACAAGATCTCCATCTTGTCCGAGTTGCTCTTGAAAAAAATCTTACTCTTACATGATGACAAAGCTGACAAACAATTACTAGTGTCAATAAGGTTATCCAAGATAGAAACAATAATCTGTGTATCGTCAGTGTAGGTCACCATGTTAAAGTCTGAAGCCCTTGCTAAAGCTGACAAAGGGAAGGTATTTGCATTAAAAAGGGTGGCATGACGTGAGGGAAGAATAATGCAACACACCATAAGAGAAAATAACGTGCTCTGAGGTAAATGGCTGCAAACAGACACAGTTAGATCGTCCCTCCAAAAAAGACTTAAACCACACCAGAGGATGTTAACGACATGTGCATGCAAACCAGTTTATGCACAGCATGGACTGTACAGTTCATGCCATGTAGGAACTGTTTTTGGCGTTCTCAGTGCAGTGCCCATTTTTAGAGGCACCGCCATGGGAGCTCGACAAAAAAGGGCTGCCAGACAGGAGGAAACTTCTAATCTGGCGGGCGGCCTGACCATGACTTTAGCAGGTGGCAGTAGGACAGACCCGGAACCGCACCGCCAAAATCGTAATCAGGCCCTAAGCCTGTGATTTACATGGCACATGCTTGCTATAGAATTGTGTGTTCTAAATCCCCAAATTATAATGTTTGAGTGATTCATGTTAAAATGTATGTATTTGCTCACTTCAAATAATACTTACCATTGTAAACTTCTTGCTTAACCCCATGTGCTGCTTTTGTCGATTCTTGAGTGGACCCCTGTATACTCTGTATATATTGGGTTAGACATTTGCTGTCTGTAAAGTACTTTTCTGTGCTGCTTGCTAGGTCTTGTATAGCATAGGGTACAGTTCTGTATTCTAAGGTGAAGCAAGAGTTTTCATTTATAGCTCTGATAGTCAATTTAATGGAAAAGCCATTCCATGTCTAATTTGGGCATGTTGTAAAAGTACCATTTGTTATTACAACCAGAAGGTTGTTTTGGAAAAACATATTGCCGTGTAGTTCCACTAATCCATAGGATCTGTGGGTTTGTTGAGACAACATAAACTTTGGGTTAGATGCCCAAACTGATTTGTGATACCCCAACAGGATACGTTGGCCTACAGACTAGCTAGCCCCCTAATCCTACCAGGGAGTAAATTGTTTCTGGCAACCACTGAACATGACAACCCTGACCCCTCAGGAATCGTGGTAACAGATCAGAACCTCTCGCTAAATCACTCATGCTTACTTGTGCTCAGGGAAATATACAAAATATACACAGTGGGACGTTTTAAAAATATTTATTGAACCAACGTTATTCTTGTATAAAATACAAGCACCAAAAGAGTGAATAATAGCTATAGTTCTACCAGGGTTCTTAAATTGCGCAGGCATATAAACATGATAGTAATCAGGTGTACTCCTACTATGCAAACCCAGCTCTGCGTGTACCTCGAGTTTGTGTCGATGTGAAGCCAAGAGTCCCCATAAGGGATGAACCAACCCCATTACCTGGTGGGAGAGAATGTAGGAGCCCATCTTAGTCACGAACTGGATACCCCCTCACAGAGATGTCAGACCGCTGCATGGTGAAGTCTCAGCATGCAGGGACCCTCTGTGTCAGCCGAAATGCCTCCTCTGCTAATCTTTTGGGATGCTCATTATTTTTTTATTATATTATTTATATAAAAGAAAGCATCTTTGTAATGTGCATTTGGATTAGCAATGTTATGAATATGAAGCTAGCCCTGTCGCCCCAGTGGATGAAGAAAGAACAACATTTGTACATTGTGTGTAAATATGCCTTGTACATGGTGTGTAAGGCATCATGATAATGTTATGCGAAGCTAGATGTGCAAACAGAAGTAGTTTTACCACTACTTCAATTTTCAGATATACACGAAAAAATGTCAAGTGTTTTAAAAAATCAAAAAATTGTTAAATATAACTATATAAGTCATCTGGCCCGTAGGGCTTGCCTGTTGGGAGTGAGCCAATGGCAACAAGATTTTCTCTTCTCTTGTGCTTTGATGTAGGAGTGTATAGTGATTTAAAGAAGTCCTATATGGTCTGTACTATTCCCCGGTCTATAGGACAGATATTCCCATTTTCGGCTGATATAAAGGGCAATATTTTATATGTAAAATAACTGGCTATTAGGCTAGTAGTTGTGTTACCTTAGCAAACATATTTTCGTTTTGCAAATCAATTAAAAAAACATTGCCATTTGATTAGGTTCATGCATTAGGATTTTTGGTTTTATGTATGTTGACTACAGTCTGAAAATGTAAGAAGTTTCAAGACTTTTAATGTCTTTCGATATGTACAAGAGGTGCTGCTTTCTAGTTTTTTCACTTCCGCAACAATACTATGGTCGGAACTACAAATGGTGGCCTTCATGGAGTCCCGAAGTAAGGCGGGACTGATTAGCAATGTGTTTTTTTTTTGTTTTATCGACATTTTTCTGATACTCTAATCAGTCCGATTCCCAAATTGAAATTAGAACTTGGTCTTTTTTATTTAGAGAGATGAACCAATACAAATAGGACCTGAAATTATCATTGGTTCGATTATAACTAAATTAATATGACTGAAGTGCTTTGAAATAAGCAATAGATAATCAGTGTACAAAAAGAATTGGTGGAGTTATCACAAAAATTGTGATTTCATGGCTGGTATAAATAAGCAAACAATTATAGATACCTGCTTGCCTAAAGACTGTAGGTACATGAGAGACTTTTAGGGGGAGATTTACTAAGAGTTTACTCCATGTTTGCATGACAAAAGTGACACAAATAGTTGCAAGCTCTTTTTTTCAATTCACTATGCAGCACTAATCATATTTAGCGCTGGAAATAACGTGAAAGTAACGCAAAGCTTTGCGTTACCTAGTGACAAGGGGGCGTACCATGGGTGGCTCATGGGATTTCCCGTGCAACCACCCAAGGTTTCTGATGCTAAACATATATACTAAATGAAGTAGACAGGGTTTAGCATCAGAAAACTGCGCCCGTTTGGAGTAGGTGCAAGGAAGGAGAAATGCTTTCATTTCTCCTTCCTTTTCCGACTTTGAAGAAGAAAAATGGATACGTTTGTCTAAGCATGTTCTTCTGTAATGGAAGGCAATCCTTCCAGTACAAAACCTATGCTACACTCACGGAGACATCCTTGCACTATGGCACAAAGATGTGTCCGTGGCGCACAGCAGCTGATTTCAGCGCCAAAGCTAGGGAAAGGGCAAGAGAGTGCCATATTTCTGTAAATATGGCACTCTTCTCCTCTCTCTTTTCACGCAGCACAGCATTTGCGGCTGCTGCACTGATTATGTGTTAAATATGGCCCTTTGAGGTCTGTCTTTACTTCTGGACAGCCTGTTCAGCGGGTGTTTCACTGATAAATTGATGTTACAACCGCAGACTAGTTTAGAGTTTCTCCACTTCCCTCCAGTAGGGAGGAGAGTCTCCTATCAGATCAGAAGCATTCATCAGTCACATTGAAAATGAATTAAACCCCATATACCTTCAAGATCACATTCTGTTTTCCTATTAGTGCATAACTAACTCGGCCCTAAGTAATTTTTAGATCTTTGCCTGGTGCATTTATCAACCAATAATCAACTCTGATTTGTAGAGCACGACTAATCACCCATGAGGGTATCAGGCACTAGGTTCTTTTTTTTCTTCTTTTTTTTATACATTTTATTGCTGTTTCAACAGTATGCAGTGTTGCTGGAGTTACAACTTCTTTGCACAGCATAGGGTTTCAAGTTACCCCACCAGTCCAGAAATATAAACAATGAAAAGTTGGCAGACAGCGCATCTACGGTTTAAGAAACTGGTACTACATGCCATTGAAGTCAACAAAATGCAGCAAAGAATTTAAAAAAAAAAATCTTTAAGAAAGTTATTCCTTTTCCACCTCCCCCTCTGTGCTCCAATCGAGTACCATTAACTGTATCACATTATCTCTATGTGTCATGTCTGGGAATTAGAGATCTCTCTTCTAGTAGGTCATTCAGTCCAGTCTAGAGCTCAAGCATTCCTGTCATTGTGTTCATGAATGAGCTAACAGCTGCTGGAGTTTCATCCACGGACGTGTACCCTTAGCAGAGGAGGCCTCTGGGCCATCACTGGCCAAGTCGTGGATCAAAGCCCCCCATGCAAATAAACACAAGGAAGTGATGGACAGAGCGCTGAAACATTTCAGACACTCCTCCCCAGTCACAGATCTAGGTTGAATCCATCATCGTTCTTTATCTCACTTTGCCACCCCAGTTCAGACCCAGCTACATGCAAATCAGTCTTGACCCTGTGCCTCATAAGAACAGTCCTGCCCCAGGTCTTCCCTGAACAGGAAACAAGCATCCTGGGACCGGTTTCTGGGTAACACCCCTAATCAGCCAGGCTAGCTTGAATGTAGTGGCAAAGTGAGTAAGGGACCCACATCTGGCATACCCTGCCTACTTAGGGCGAACAAAGCAAACACAAGGAGATTGATGGACGGAGTGCTGAAAATCACACACCTGGTGCACTTGTCTTCAATCTTTTGCGGGTGTCGTGGCCTGTCTGTTCGGAATCCATGGTATGTGTGTGTGAAGAGCCTCCGACCTCCCATCATTTTCAGTAAGGTGATCAGTGTCTGAGTGGGTTCTGGGGCCTCAAGGAACCCTGGTCATATTTCATGAGCAATAGCTGTAATCTTGGCATATTGAAGGAACTGACCACTTCACAAATTAGAAGTTTCAATTGCGTTGTGTAATGTGATGAATCGGCCCCCTGGATAAATAATCATCTAAAGTAACACAAACCCCCCCATGCAAGCAGTCCATAGCCATTGACTGCCTATTTGTGTCAATGGGCGGATTTTACAGACATTGAGGTCCAGTGCATAAGGCACTCTATGGAGCAACCCTTGCACTGCCCGTTCGGAGAGCTGGCTGGCCAGCTTGATCACATGAGGTACCAGACGTTCTGTTACCACAGAGTAATAGGAACACCAAATCAGCACCACCATACGTGCCCAACAGTTTTCCAGTTTGGTTCCTCATCGAAACTGGGATGCCAAATAGTATATTTCGAGATCCGGCAACTCCATGACCCCTCCCCCCGGTCCAACTGTAATATGAGTGTTGCCAATCCTACCTGGCATCATTTCCTAGCCCACAGTAAGGAGACAGTCTAGTTTCCAGAAATATCCCAAAGATTTTAGGTAATACATACAAACAGCCACTATTTTTATCAAAGCTATTTTTGCAATCACGGAGAGTTTCAGGGTGTTCCAAAATTGAATGGATGGGTAGAGGTTTGTGAGTATGTGACCCATATATTGTGGAGGACTGATATTATCTGTCCTCCACAGTAGGCCCGCCACAGGAAGCAGCACAAGCTATACATTCTTACCCAACTGGGAACAACAAAGATTGTAGGTGGTTCACATGTAACGCCAAGAGATCTCCAAATTCCCCATCACGTTTAGCATGATCAGCAGATATATCTGGTTGGCATAGGTAAACCATTGCATGCAGTGACACTACATGTGTCATCAGACCGACTTGTATTCCCCGGTCTTGCAGCACCAGTCACAGTCTACAAGCTGCCAGCTTCATCGCCAGAACGAATAGTAAGGGGAACCTGGGGCATCCCTAATGGGTACCCTGTTGTAAATGAATTTCCTCTGAAAAATGGCACCCAGTACGGGCCTGTGCCAGCAGCATAGTGTACAGTAGTTTGATCCATGCTATGAATTTGGGCCCAACCCCACTCTACCAAGTACCAGCCACAGATAGTCCCAGGAGATAGAATCAAATTCTTTTTCCATGTTTAAAACGGCCAGAGCATACTGATTATGATCTAGAAAAGGCGCGTGGAGCATATGTGATAATCAGCACAGATCAAAGGGTATCTGTGGCGAATAAACTCAACTGATCAGGGTGGATCAGCTTCTGAAGATAGCAATATAGGCATTTTTCATGAATCTGGCCGAGTATTTTTTGGTCTTTGTTCAGTAATGATAGAGGGCGATAGGAGATGGCATCCAATGGATTCTTCCCCGGCTTTGGTATTAGGACGACAGGGGCTTCTCACATGGAGGGCAGGAGTATGCCCCATGCAAAGACTTCCAGATACACTGGCAACAATTTGTCAGCCATGGTCATTGGGAATGTTCTGTTGAGCTCTGCGGGCAGCCCATCCCCCTGGGGCTTTTGCTGTCGTAAGGGAATCTATGACTTGGAGTATATCCTGTTTGATAATGAGGCCCTCCAGGGCCTATTTTTCAGCGAACACTAAAAATGTCAATGGTAACATATTCAAATATGTGGCCACTAGATCTCCAGGGACCACCCAGGAAATGCAGGTGCACTGTCAGTATCTCGTTTATGGCTAGTTGGGCATGTACCACTATCCTCGACTGATCCCTAGTTGCCAGTATGGGGTCAGAGTAGTGTTCCTGTTTAATCATTCTGGCTAGTAAACAACCCACTCTGTCCCCTTCCATATGGAGTCTGTGTCTCTAGGTGAGACGTACATGATTTTTTAGCCATTTACATTAGACGTAACGCTGTTTTTTGAACTCACATCACTCAGTGCGCTTAGACTGATCATATGGCAGTACCCGTTCCAGTGTTGCTAATGATTCTTCTTGTAGGTCCTGTTCGAAGGTCTGACAGATACCCGTAGTAGCCATACCTACTCCCCTTAGCACCAGATTCATGGCATCCCATTCCATCAATATCTGTTGGGTACTCTCCCAGTTGTGTTCAAAATAATCAATGAATACGTCCGCAATCATTTCCCTATAGATTGGATTCATGTGGGACTCGGCCCTCATCCCCCCAGCAGGATCTGGGGCATTTGCCTAATCAGAAAATACAACAGGAAGAGGCGTGAGTGATCCCAAATGTATCTGGTCAAAAAAGTCATGTTTGTCACTTGTGCAGTCACCTTCACCTGTGTGGGAAAATAATGCAGTCTTGTGTATGTATCTTCCACCGGTATGTAGCAAGAGTATATTAGAGTGCCCGGGTTTTGAGCCCTCCAGAAGTCTATGTGTCCCACCCCCTGTATCATCAGTTTCATGGCATCAATTAGTCTAGGTTTAGTACCAAGCAGCAGAGGGCAGTGGTCTATCATGCGGTCCAAGACAAGGTTACAGTCCCCTGATATGATCAGCTTAGCAGGGAGGAATTTATGAGCCCTCAACAGCACGTCCCCAAAAAAGGCACTGTCATCTACATTGGGAGTGTAGACATTTACCAGACAAACCTCATGTGCATCTATGGTTCCATGGAGTATAACATATTGACTTTCCATTTCCACACATACCTGCAGTTTCTGAAAAGGGACTACTGGAGCCACCCAGATGATGTTCCCCTCGTGAATCCAGAGTAGGAGGTAGCATAAATGTGGCCCTTGACTTACGCTGCAGGGCCGGAAAACAGTCACCCCATAGATGAGTCTCTTGTAAGAACGCAATTGCTATCCTGTAGCACCTAAGGAAGGTATGGACTCTATTGCATTTCTCTGGTCTGTTTAAACCACAAACCTTCCACGTAAGGAACTTGTATTGGTGCCCCATGAGCATCATGACCAACTGCAACAAAGACTATGACCCTCCCACCAGGCCACAGTGGTGTTAGCAATGCAAAACTAAAGGTACCGGCATTCGGAGCAAGTCCTAAACAAGAAAAAGAAGCACAACAATGAAACTAATGAACAACGTTTGCAAACCCCCTGCTCCCCCACTGTCAGGCAGAATGTGCAGAACACCTTCCAGCCCAACCATCCATCAGAAGGAAACTGCAAACCACCCCGAGTCCCAACCACTTAACCCCCATGGAGCAAAGTGATAGAGTAGTGCACCCCCACATGGTGTTTAGCAGTTACTATCAAGACTTGTCTCCATGTATGTCTCAGTAACCCACATAATTCAACTAACATAGAACAGAAACTATCAAGCTTGTACACAGTGGTATACCGTTATGGGTAGGTCACTGAGAACACTCTATCTTCTACCTCAGACCACCTCAGTTCATCGGACACAGACTTCGCCATTCCGGAGCACCATGGCGGTGGGTGCGTGTTCATAGACATATCAAATCACGAGGCATACTCGTGTTCCACCAGGGAGCTCGTAGGATCTCCCTGGTCCCAGCCAGCACTGTCCAGCATCCGTGCCGTAGTTTCAGGCACCAGTCCGATCTGGGAGAAGGAGTCGCCGTCCATCGAGCCAGACACCTCCGGCAGTAGGGTGCCATCTAGGCACATAACGTTTCTAGCCCAGCAGGAACTCCCAGCCGCTCCTGTTCCTTTCGGGGCATTTTCGGTTGTGGCCAGAGCCTCTCACTGCCCCCACGTGGGGACCACACCCCCCGTAGCACTTGCAGAGCCCTTTTGGCACAGGGTGTACAGCCAGTCCAGCACTTCTTGTGGGGACTTGTAAGAATTCACCTGGCCATCGTACTCTGCGTAATTTGGCGGGAGCAGCAGGCTCCTTTTGATATTATGTTCTCTCAGTTTTCGTTTCATCAACACAAAGTTATGGAGCAGGTTCTGAACTTTAAGAGTATAATCGGGATAATTGAAAACGTGTTTGTTCTCATTCCTGGGGGGCGGGGGGGGGGGGGGGGTCTGCGAGCGCGCACATGTTGTGGGCGAGCCTCACGGTCGCGATGGTTTAACAAGCAAGCTATGATGGCCCGTATTTGAGATCAAGTGTGTGGGGCTGCCGGCAGCGCCTTATGCGCCCACTCAATGGTGAAGAAGTTAGACTCTTAGAGGAACATTTACAGTGTACAATAATATTGTATGATTTGTGTCACATGTATAATATGTCCGCCAGCAAAGCAAACAACACCATGCTTTTTTGTGAAGTAGGGAGTCAGAAATGTTCAGCACTGGTACACTTTACAATAGTCTCCCTGAAATGTCTTCACCATGCACAAACCGCTTGGCACTGTGATTCACCACTCGAGGCCGCCCACACTGAACGAGGCTGCTAACGATGAAAGGACCCAGCGGTCCTAATGACTGCGCTGACAGGGCCCCGAGTATGTCCAGGATAAGAGTTCAGCAGCATAATTCGAGCTTAAAAGAGCTGAAGTGACATCCCATCCACCGCCCATTCTGTTTGTGTGATAAAACGAGAGCTCGCCTACCATCTTCGCTTCACACAGGGACATTTATTTTCTCTTTCCCTTCCTGTGACTGACACATCTTCCAAACAAATAAAGATGGCGTTCTTTCACTAGCTTCAGTTTACCTTTCATCTCTAGTGAAGAGTTTCAAAAGCCACTGGGTAGGTGTTTCAGATTGGATGTCTTTATCTTTTTGCTGCAGACCGAACGTGTGCTGTGTTGGAAAAAGCAATTTATCCAGGTAACAGCGGGCACTGGAAATCTTGGTCCACGGGAAACCGTCGTCCTACAAACTAGTGTTTTCGGAGTGCAGGAGTGATTTTTTTGTGTAGCTCAGAGCTGGCAGAGGGCCAGTCCAATCCCCTGCGCCTAATCAGCTGAAGAAGAAAAGTGCTGCGCGCAATGAGGGCTGCGCGGCCGGCCTGATTGCGATGAATGGGGCAGAACCTGCTCCGAGCCTCCTTCAGTCCATGAGTGAATGCAGGGTAGAAGGCCGGCAAAGGACGGCGGAGCATCCCAGCTTTTACTGCTCTTGCATTGGGAACCCATCACCAGAAAGGTGTAATGCCACAAAAATGGCGCCTTGTGTGATTAACTGGAGGAGCAGCTTGCATGGAATCCGATGACTCTGTGCTCGGCCCAGTGCCACGAGACGGCCCGAGCCCACAGTGGAAGGAGGTTGAAATGGATCGCTTCCATTTTGTGAATGGTGAGAGCCTGCCCTCAGCAGCCAGGATGCGTTCCTTGCTTTGCTGACTGCAAGAGTAGTCGCAAAACATGTGTGTATTCCCTGTGAGAGACTACGAGGGAGGAGAACTCTTTTCTCCCCCATTTCCCTTGACGACTCGAAGAACTGGCAGCGGGATGAAACCAAAGATCTTTCTGAAACGCCATACCTTTTATACATTATGAACTGTACAAAGGCAGCTGCATCCTCCGGCACTGCCTTTGTACCTACAAAGCTAGTAAGTTACACCTACCCCTGTTTTATTGCATGCTAAGTCCCTGTGGGTTTTGACAACTAGTTTCTGAAAGTGGAATATTTATTTGTGCTTAATGTAGCCCTATCACCTGAATAAACACACTCCATTAAGATCATGATACAGCTCTAAGTGAAGCCCTGCTTAACTCCTGGCTGCTGTGGCACAAGCAGCAGAGGATTCCCCATCAAAATAGAAGCCTAGGTAAAGCAGTACCAGGCAAGATGATAGAGCAAAACACAACACAAAACAATTTACAATCCAATTTAGAAAAATCAAGAAGACGTTCATGTGCAGAAACACATAACAATGATTATACACAGATAAAACGGACCACAAAATGACAAAACTCCATTGTACGTCACTGCTCGTGGTTGACTGAGACCTAAGTGTGATTTCAAACCAGCAACAAGGGAGTCTGGATTGGTAGGCCAAGTGGGACAGACCGGTCAAGGTTTTTACCATGGGATGTACATTTCTTCTTCTGATACTTGCAATTGTCTCTTGGGGCCAGGCTGGAAGCTGAAGCTGGTGAGGGTCCCTCAAAGTTGAATGCATTGCTGTTGAGCTCCCACTGAAACCTTCACTTTTGATGCTCAAAGCTTAAAGAGGGACAAAGCAGGATTTCATCGCCTCAAAGGCTTCTTTGCCACTGAAGTGGATTTGCTAACTCCCACTGCCCCATGTTTTACCTTTGGCTCTAATCAAAAACATTTTTTGTATTCTTGAAATCCTCCTGCAGCGCAAGTTTGGATTCTGTATCTGGTCAAGGCTCAAGGATTAACATCACAAAATAAAGTGAAATGAAATGAAGTGTTGAAACTTTTCAAACACTCACCCCCAGTCACAGATCTGGGTTTAATCTATCGTTATTTTGCTTGCCATGTAACCCAATATGGACCCAGCCATATGCAAATCAGTCTTGACTCTGCTCCCTATGGAAACAGTCCAGCCCAAACTGCAAAACCAGGTCCTCCCTGTACGAGAAACAAGCATCCTTGGACCCGTTTCAGGGTAATACCCTTCATCAGCCAGGCTAGCTTAAATCCAGCGGTGCAGCGAACAAATGACCTGGTCTGGGCATGCCCTTAGGCTATTAGATTGCACATAGCAACATCACAAAGTAAAATGATGGCCGGAGTGTTGAAACGTTTCAAACACTCACTCCCAGTCACAGAGCAGGGTCAAGACTTATTTGCATATGGCTGGGCCCAAACTGGGATGTAGTGGAGAGCTTAAAGTGGTGGATTAAACCCAGATCTGTGTGTGGGGGTGAGTGTTTGAAAAGTTTCAACACTCCGTCCATCAATTTATTTTGTGATGTTGCAGGGCTCAAGTGAGCCAGATAGCTTCACCTCAAAACCCAGCTGAATTTTGTATCTCCTGGCAAGAGCCTTTGAACAGGATGAGCCAAACTATCTTGGCCTCTAAGGGTCACCCTCCCTGACAAAATCTTAGAGCCATGTCTCATTTCTCCAGAGCACAGAATAAATCCCACAATGTTGGGAAAGTATTTCTCATCCTAAAGGAAAGCTTTTACGCAACATATCTCTCTCCAGCCAGACCTACCTCCTAAATGGTCAACTGAATCATCTTTAGAGCAGGGAGTTTGCCTACTGTTTATGTTCCTGAAGGTGAGATACTAGTCATCCTGTGCAATAGCCAGTGGTATGAACGTTGGCTCTTTATTGTACAAGATGAATATTGTGCCATAAATACCATCACCAAAAATATCACTCCACTGGAGTTAATAATGGAAACTCAAAAGCCAATCGGACAATAGTAAACCATATTGGGGAGAGGAGTTGGCCTAATGGCTTGGGCGGTCCACCTCGAATCTGGGGAACCGGGTTCGAGCCTCGGCAATGACGCTGAGCATCCTATGATTCTGGGAAAATCACTTAATCTCCCGTGCCTAAAATAATGATGAATGTGTCCTCATGTAACGCAACTGGTGCTATGTAAAGCGCTTATATACCGGAAACCGGGTCAAGTTCGCACTTTATAAAACTCCGTAAAAAAAATGAATACACACTATTTATATTAGATGATATACCTGTATGCAGTACTTTGACACAGAGACTTAACCAGTGATTGGCGAAATCCCTATGCCAATTCTGGGCATCTTTTCTAAAGAAAACCACCTCATTTTTCAGCACTTCATTTTTCAGCTTTCTGCAAACCTTCCCAGATTCTCTAATTGAAAATGGTCCTACCCTTCCTCTATTTACCCCCAAAATGTCCTCCTTTCTAGAAACTCCAGTGGGTGATAAGGTAGTCTCTTGTCTCCCAAGACTGGAACTTATTTTCCCTCCTGCTGGCAGGACAAACAAAGTGTAATGTGGTTGAGGCAATGAATGGTAGGGAGTTTTTAAAAGTTGCTTTTCCCCCCAAAAATTCAAAAATCTACTCTTACAATTGAATCTGATTTTTAATTTAAAAAATGGGAAAGAACCTTAAATTATTTTTTCAAGCTTAGTCGTGGAATTCATTTTGTATTCCCAATCATGCCTGTTTATTAAAAATGTAGATGGACCTACTCAGTCAAAACTAGATTTTGGAAATGTTCACTTTGAGGGGATCCATTTAATTAACATTTAGCATATCCACTTTCATTCATAAAGCACCCAGATCGCACTTTTATGCATAAAGCAACCAGTCCTGTTAGCTTTCAAACCATAATTATGAGTGACCCGATTTAAGTTACTGCCCAAATAAAGGACTACCAGTTCAATAGTGAAAAATCAATCCAACTACATTTGTTCCCAAACTTATAATTGAAAACAGAGACAAGATCAACAGTTGTCTATCAGACGAGGCCCATCCAGGAAAAGTACCGAGTAGTATCAAGGAGATCTGTCAGTTGATTTCCAGTATGCTGACAAATAATAAATCCTCAAAGGATACCCCTATTCATTTATGGTTAAATGCTGCATGTTCGGCAGCACATAGACACCTTAGAACTATTATCAAAGCCTCACCTCCCTACATAGAGAACACTAAAATGGTCAGACACTCTTACAAGACAATTCTGGAGCAGCGTAGGGAGGAGGGTGGCCTGGGAAGATATAAAAGTAGCGACTCAATCCAGGGACAATACGGCCTTCTGGGAAATTGTTAACCGGCCATACTTTACTGAGTATTAAAAGCCAAAGATTGTATTACATATTTTCACTTAACAGTGGGTAACTCACTATTCCAAGGTATTTGACCCTGCAGGCAAAGCCCCCGCTGGATGGCGTCCCCAATGACATCTTCAGGCAGACAACTCTTTTATGGGCACCGTTGATCCCCAATGTGATACATGCTGCAATAAAGAGTGATTTGCAAACATCATGGAGGGAATCCATAATAGTCCCAATCTTTAAAAGGGAGATAGGAATCAACCAACCTGCTACCGCTCCGTATCACTCCTGGATTCCACTTTACAAATATTAGGGAGGGTAATCATCCAAAATTGGAGGATTGGACAGAACACAACAACTTCTTCTCTGAAGTCCAATATGGCTTCCTTTCTTGTATTGTAAACAGTGGACCAATCTCTAAATGTGTCCCTTTTAATTGGGAAATATGTCAAAGCGAGGAGAGGTTCTTTACATATAGCCTTCATGGACCTCCCCTATGCCTTTAACATGGTGAACTGGGGGAAGCTATGGGACCTGATAGGAAACATTGGCATTGATAACTTTCTGTTGGACTTACTCAAGCATTTACATTGGAGAACTGTTGTAAAAGTATGCTATGGCCAGGATGGGGAATGTTCCTCTCCAATTAGATCTAATTGAGGTTTCAGGCATGGATGTATTTTAGCTCTATCGTTATTAATTTTTTTACATTAAAGGCCTGGATGGTGAGTTAGTACAAAGAGGAAAAGATTTGCCTTAGGCAGGAAATCGCCCGTCCCTGTCCTTTTATATGCTGACGATGCTGTCCTCATTGCTTGAACAGCAAAAAGTCTCCATATTTTATTTGGTTCTTTTATAAGTTTTATGAATGATCTTGTTTTAAAAGTTTATCACTTGAAATATAATACTATGATAAGAGGCACCAAAAATACTAGATCCAAAAATCATGTGATAGAAGGTTAAACATTTTAATTATTTAGGTATCACTTTCAACTCTAATCTCAAGTAGGGTAACTCATTAAATTAAAGAGCACAGGATTTCTCAAGGGCTTTGGAAGCAATATTCAGGTTTGCAGAAAAGCTTGGCCAAAAGCCTATGAAAGAAATGATTCAGATCCAAAAACCAAATGTCCCTCTGTGGGTTCCTATGGGGCAGCGGTATGGGGCTATATTAATCCTGGGAATTTTAAATCTTAGAAAATAGATTTTTATGTAGGTTGCTCTCCATCCCTAGGAGTACTGAAGTTACATTGTGCACTTAGAAGTAGGCAAACTCTATATTGAGGACTCCATTGGAATAGCACCTTTATTTCTTTGGCTAAAGATCTGGCACTCCCCTGAGGCAAATTTGTAACGTTTGAAACTCGAGGACTGTATCACCTTGGATAACATGGGCAAGATTCCCGGGTTATCCTACGTCAATCAAGTCAAGTATTTTCTGAATCAGGGATTTCAAATCTATTTTACTCCCCAGACACAACTGATAATAATTTCAAAGCCTACATTAAAAATCTTTTTTTTGGGCATAGACACGAACTTTAGTCGACTTGGTCACAGTCAATGGATACTGTCATGATATATTTTCAGATTTCTAATACAAGAGGGCTGTACCCATTCTGAGCGTGGATAGCTAATACAAGACATGCATTTTATCTTAGTCATTTTAGATTGCGCACTGTGCACTTTTTATTAGCTTTCCCTCAGCAAGGAACTTAGGGGCATATTATCAAGGACGGCAATAAAATTATCGCCGGTTTAGCGTCAGAAAACTGCAGCTAAAGCGGCGATAATGGGCTTGATAATACGCCCTGGAGAATTCCAGTAGAAGCCCATGTTCACACCAGAACATGGACCTCTATTGGAATTCTCAAGGGCATATTATCAATCCCATTTTCGCCGCTTTAGCTCTAGTTTTCTGCCGCTAAACCAGCGATAATTTTTAGCGCCGTCCTTGATAATATGCCCCTTAGTTTTCTATCCTGCTGAGTAGTCCTTGTAGTAGTAGTCCTTGTAGTCCTGAGTACTATGTCGCCTCAGTTTACTGCACATTTTATATTATTCTTCAGGCTCTACAGCTCATCAAGAATACAATTTTTTGGGCCAATTTTGCAGCAGAAAATATTGGGTGTTACAAGGTAAATCCGCAGTTCTTACAGCGCATAGAGTCTCACTCTATTTGCTGTGCAGTTATCAGCTTCATACGGTGGGCATTAATAATTAGGAAAAGGTATGTTTCCTAGGGTCAAACATAGTACTGTTGTAAAACAGGCTTTTTATTATTTGCATCAGATGGTCTACCATGATGATGTTCTCTTTTCTTTTTAACGTTTTTAATTGCATATACTATAGTAATTAGTCTTGTAAAATATGTAACAATTGGATTTTGAAGCAGGCATGCGTATGCATTGTATTTCGTTTTATTGGAAGCTTTTTAAATTGATGATATGTACTTTTAAGGCAATAGCGGAATAAAGGATTTTAACTGAACTGAGTGAATCAACTAATATATAAAAGCAGGTCTTCTTACATGGCCTTTCACTACCACTTGCATTTGTTTTAAAACTGCTGCTCAGACAGAGCATTATAGGTATTTTTAAGCCATACACAGTCATATATGTTGGTGGGTTAATACTACACTACAGCCCACATATTACCTGTAACTTCTATATCACTGGTGCACTCTTGTGTCAACGTATCATGGATTTACTGAAGAGCTACAAATTCCTATTAGATGAAAGCAATTTAATGTACATTTTACAGAACAACGCACATGCTGGCACCTTGTTTAGCAGTTCCATAGTGCACAGAATCTCAAAGCCAGAAAGCCCAAACATAAAATAGTAGTGGAGGAACTACTACAAAATGATGTTTTTTTCTTATAACTAGCTACACATTTTCCATTGTCTACAATTATAAAAAATATTATATTTACTTACAGGGAACCTCTGATGTGAAAAGAAAGATTAGAGATACAAACAGGTAAAATCAAATGCTGTATAACATACACATAATATCACTTTCTTTCTTCAATGCATGTTAAGTAAACATTATTTTCAATCTGTGCATCGGTCAGAGGATCACACTTGTCTCTTTCAGAAGCTTTGCTGTGTGCTGAGGGGAGATCCTGTGAAAGGACAATGTATTCAGGACGTGACCTTTGGTTGCTGGAAGGAATAAAGGCTGGGGGATCTGTCAATACATAATCATTGGATTCATATATATGCTCAAGTAGGAAAAAGCAGAAACTGAACTATGTCCTTGGTAATGCAATAATTTTCCTAAACACAATTGACTTCATTGGACTACTAGCTTCTTTTATGTGTTGATCCATTTTCCAGTTCTGCAACTTCTTCACTATACAATTTTTGCATATAACTCTTAAGGTTTTCACAGTTTCTGAGTAAATGTTTATGGAGGAACAAAATGATTGCACATTCATCTTAAAGATATAAATCAGCAATTCTAAAACCCTATGCTTTTACATTGAAATTGTGGTGCACTGTAGGAAAGTCATCCTTTTTGCTCTGATCACCCCCATGTTTTGACTGATGCTGGTGGTTACTGACTCTGAAAGAACCGTGAGCTCTGCTAACCAGGCACGGCACCAGTGCTCTGACTTCTAAAGATAAATGATCATTGGTATAATATTAATTGTCAAAGACAACCTACTTTAAGTCCCTAGTATATGGCAGGGCATGTAGGTTTGGAGGCCCCAGTGGAATTAAGGCACTCAATTCTACACTGCTGTGGTTTCCGGTACCATTTCAGAGCCAGTCCTGCCTTGCAGGCTGGTTTAAAAATACAGCTATGCCAAAAATCGACTTTGGAATTAAAAGTACTTCCAAGTTCCAAAACGACCATTTTTATTACTTATAAGCCATCCCAGGGGCAAGGTGCATTGTTAAAGAAATCAGGGACAATATCAAAGATGTTTTATATGCCCTAGTAAGAAAAAACAGCCTTGTCATGTTTTCCCTATTGTAGTGCTGCTAGCTCCATAGGCTAACATTGGAAGGCTTTATTAAACTGAATAAAACCTACATTTTGATTGAAGCTAGTTAGACATATCATCAAAGTATCAAAATAAAGGTAACAATAACTCCAACAACTTGCTAAGGTCAGATTTATTAAAAGTATTACAGGAAAGTAGTTTTAGAACATATTCTCCAGAATTTACCTTTAAGATTTAAGAGCTCTGTAGCAGCCTCTTCTGGTTGGCCAGGATTTTAGAATAGCCTGATCCAAGCTGCTCCCTGAGTAGGTGTGAAGAGGCCTGAGCATGCAACAATACAGATCTATTTGGTGGAAGGAGATTTGCTTCCTGAAGAAGCCAGAGATAGGAAGGGGGCTGGGTAAATAAGCTGGACTTCAAAGGCAGGAGACACAACAGAAAACAGATGTCACAAGACCCAGACCACCACCACTTCCTTGATCACTAGCCAGATGGGAGCCCCTCTAATAAGATTAAAAATATGCTGGAAGGGGAGTGTAGTCAGTTGTTAGCCACACCTCTGGACTGAGTTACGCAGACACACACCAGGTAAGGATTTTCTCTATTTTGATTTTTAGGAGAATAGTGCATTCTGAGTCAGAAATATGCCACACTATGCAGGAAGTGCTCTTAGCAGCTTCATTACCATTGGTTAGGGTGTCTCCTTCTCCTGCAAGCTCAAAATGACGAATAAATATGCCAGAGCTGCAGAAGCTCTTCAGATCACTCCCTGGCACATCAGAAGAAGGACTAACCCAGCCTACCAGCTGCAACTGGATTTTCCTGGACTTCACAGATGTATTGCGGGAAATCGAGTCCAAGCCACCAAGAGACAATCTAAAGTCTCTGAACCCTTGGCCAGAGCTAGTGGACTCTTCAATTTCCTCAAGGAACCTTCCAAAAAGAAGATCTGTGGAGAAATAAACTTTTTGCAAAGTTTTGTGGAAAAGATCCAGGAGGAGGCCGGCTCGACATTGAGAGTCAAGCTAACGTCATCGACTCACGAATCGGCCTGATCCCGCTGGTTTGTCCTGCTAAAAGTTCGAAAGCTCCTCACCGTTGACATGAAGGACAAAGACTTCCAGAGGCTCACCATGGCATTGTGCTGCAGCAGCCTGCAGAAGTAAAATCGAACTGTGAATCTGAGGAACCCAAGAACTCACCATCGAGAGAAATGGTCCAAGAAAAGTATGAAGGTAAAAGTTTGACAAGGACGTAGCCCTCAGCCTATCCAAGCCTTGCTCCATCGCAGTCGTCCTAAGTTTTGACTTTGTCCCAAATATTTTCTTAGAACTTGCTACAAATTTTCCATTGTCTACCATTATAAAATATAATATATTTAATTACAGGTAACCTCTGATTTGGAAAAAAGCTTAGAGACAGAAACAGGTAAAAGAAAATGATGTATAACATACAAACTATTTCACTTCTATTCTTCAATGCATATTAAGTAAAAATAATTTTCAATATGGGCATTGGTCAGCTGATCACACATTTGCCACTATCAGAAGCTTTGCTGTGTGCTAAGGGGAGCTCCTGTGGAAGGACAAGATATTCAGCATGTGACCTTAGGTGGTGGAGGGAATAAAGGATGGGGGATCTGTCATTACATAATTATTGGATTCATATATATGCTCAGGTAAGAAAAAACAGGTATTGGGCAATTGTTTTCTTTAACACTACTGACAAAATTGGACCACTAACACAATGCTTATTGCTTGTGTTAAACTATTTTTCAGTTGTGCAACTGCAATCAGCCTGACCCCATTGGTTTATCTGGCTGAAAGCTCTGCAGCTCCTTGTTGTCGACTTGAAGAACAAAGAGTTTCAAGGGCTCACTGAGGCAAGTTGAATCGAACTCTGTATCCGAGGAACCTAAGGACTCGCCATTGAGAGATAAGCTCCAAGAAAAGGACTAAATCCAAAGGTAAACTTTTGACGGGGACCAGGCTCTCAGCCTAGCCAACCCGTGCTCCATCGCAGTTGTCCTAATAGTTTGACTTTGTCCCATTTCAGCATGACCAGATAACCACAAGTGGTGATTTAAGCTTTTGGACACTAGAATGCACACTTTTTAATTTATTCTTCATAATTCAAACCTCTGATTCCCTACATTGAATTTTTGTCATTTTTGTGATGTTTTGAAGATAAAGATATTCCCTATTTTTATAAATTGTTTTTGGATTTTTATTGTGTTGTGTCTTTTATTTATTTACTGGTTTGTTGGTATTAAATGCTTTACACATACCAGTCTCCTAAGTTAGCCTGACTGCTCATTTGCTAATCTACCAAGGGGTGAGCAAGGATTATTGTACTGAAACTTGACAGGACCTATTAGTGATTGTTGTATTATTACTAGCTGAGGGTGAATACCCCCACCTACTAATAACCCTCTTTCCTACATGCATGTAAATGTTATTATAGTTATTGTTGTGTTTCTTTTTGTATACTGCACATTTGCAATTGACATGACCGCTTGGTACTATGGTTGGCACAGAAATGCAAGGATCATATGTTGTGGGAAATACCTGTAGACTGTTTTCTGGTGTGTTGGGCAATGTAATTAGGTTTTGAGGGTGTTGTGGTTTGTGGTGTTGTGGTTTGCATTGGAATGTTTTTTTAAACAGAAGGCAGAGCTATTGTGTGGTGGAAGGTGTCTCCCACCATCAGCGGACTTGTATTGTAAATAAGGTTAGTCATGGTTTATCATGGCAAACATTTTAATATATATGGTGAGGCATGGGAGGAAGATATCTGATGCCCACAAATGAAAAAGGACAGTTCCAACTTCTCCCTAGCCCAGATTCTATTGATTGCAGGTTCTGCCTTAGAGACATACTTATGGCTTTCCACTAGATCATGCATCTGGTATTGTGCCCATTTGCTATCACATAATTGACATACCCAAAAGTGCATTCTGTGAGCGAGACAAAGCGGCCTTTCCCAGAGACCCCTCTGAGGGGGCAACTCTACTTCAACCTGATTGGTTGGAGTGAGAGAGCAGGTAATGTGACTCCAGGCCAATCCAGTTTACTGGAACCCCAACTGTAACAATGAAGATCATTTTCCTTTGGTGTCCCGATGCTTTCTATACAATGGTCCCTAAAACTGTAAAGCATGTAGCCCTTTTACTATTTGACTCTTGATAATGAGGTAATGAGGCAGAGTGGTACAAAGCGAGCTTAGGAAGGTGCTGTGGGCTTCAAACTCAGGGCCTCATGTACTATATTTTGACTCAAGGCAGTACAGCAAGCCTTCCTGCTGTTCAGCAGTGTGTCAAAATAAAAGAGCAGGAAAGCGCTGCATCTATGAGATACGGCCCATTCCTGTCCTTCTCCCTGTGCCAGTATATAAACAACAACGCCATGGTGGACGAATGCTTGCGTTGCAGGGATGATTGTTGTTGTGCAGGAAGGGACACCTTCCTGCACGAATACAATAATTAAAGGCATAGGGGCACATGCATCAACAATGCCATTTGCGATTCCTTATTAGCGAAAAATAAGGAATCGCTAATAAGGAATAGCAAAAGGCTATGCATGTAGGAATCGCTATTCAAATAGCGATTCCTTAACTTTCCTTAATTGCTACTAGCAAATAGCGAGTAGCAATTAAGGAATGCCATCCCAATCATTCCTATGGGCCTCCAGGCCCATAGGAATGAATTGGAGATTGCATGAGCAAATAGCGAGTACCAGTAGGTTTTCGCAAATTGCTCATGCAATTTCAAGTGTGCAAGGGTGTCAAAATGACACCCTATTGCACCCCTGAAATTGATATGTGCACATATGTTGCACACACACATGCTCTAAGGGCATGTGTGTGCGCGACATGAAACTTCGAAAAATGCACAAAAGTGCATTTTTCAAACTTTTAGCATATTACCATGCAGTTCATCTTCATGGTAATTTGCTCCCCCTATTAGCGAATTCGCTAATTTTTTAACTTTCATGCATTGCATTTAAGGAATCCCAAATTGAGATTCCTTAAATTAAGGAATCTCAATTTGGCATTCCTTAAATGCTATTGCTATTTAAGGAATCGCTATTTAAGGATTCCTTAAATAGCGATTTTTGCTTTTGGGTTGATGCATTGGGATTGGGTATTTTTAACTCAATACCGGGAGCTATTAGCGAATCGGTATTTTACCGACTGGATTTTGGCTTGATGCATGAGGCTGATAGTGTTAGAAGGTGGTTCTGGCACTATGGGCCGCCCGGATTTTTCGCTTTTTGAGCACCGATTTGTTGAGCTTTTAGTGTGGGAGAGCCTCATAAATTGGGACTTAGCCACAGTGAACTCATGATGAAAGAGACTGTGTGTGGATTTTACTGGTGTCCCCCTCGCTTGACTAGGCCGCTGTGCAGCAGCTGGAGTAAGGGGCACTGGGCTGGTTACATGCAGACACATGTGTACATGCATGTGCACACGTGTAGGGGCTGTACAGGGGAGATGCCAGGCGTGCGCAGCTAAGGAGCAGGTGCAGATAGATTGGTGTGGCAGGACTTACGCAGAATTGGGTGGAATAGGCTTTAGACACTGGGAAGAAACATGCCAGGGAAAGTCAGTGTGTTTTACTGTTTTCACTTCATTATTCTCGTATAGGGATGTGGAGCCCATGGGCTAGTGACACTTTCCTAAGACCTACAAATTCCAGACACGCACTAAAGTTCACTGTATGTTGTGTGAGAAGAAGTATTCTGCAGAATCCAAAGTCATATTTGTACTGCTTTTGGGTCATCCAGAAATGTTATATTTCTCTGAGTCAGCTCATAAACAGGGCCTGGCTGGGGTCTGGCCCTGGTAGGTTAGATTAATGACCTTTCCTCCAAGAGTGAAGGCCTCCTCTCCAAGGAAGCGAAGATGGGTGGGGCTACAGGCTCATCCATCAGCAGCTGTCACTGGGTGCCAGGCACCAGGCTGCACAAGGGAGAAGGCAGTTCTAGGGGCAAGGGGCTTTCACAGACCATGTGGCAGGAGACCCAGGACGACGCCATCTTGAACCAACCCAGAGGCCTGGGCAGGCAGGTAGGAGGGAGCAGGGGCAGAGAAGTGAAGTGTCGCTGTTTGATAGGACAAACAGAGACTTCCGGCCAGCCCCCTCACCAAACTTTAAAAAGTGTTTGCACAGGAAGAGAAGCTCTCTCTGGAGTGTAGTCTGCGGAGGCAGAGGGTGCTGGAGCCTGGCGCAATAGGCAGTTGGAAGGTAGAACCCCCTGACTGTCCCAGGATCCTAAATAGCACCAGGAGAAGAGACCAGGACCAGTGCGCAGAAGCAGGGGCCTCTGCGCAGGGAGAAGAGAAGCCCAGGAGGAGAGCCAGGCGAAAGGCTGGCGCAGGGAGCCAATGAAGACAGCTCCCTGCTGAATCCACCCTCCGTAAGACCAGGAGGACGAAGGAAAGTGCTCCCAGTGGCTGGGGGACGCCACCAGGAGCAAGAAGAGGCCAAAACCAGGAAGATTGGACCCCTGGGGGCTGCCTGAGATAGGCCCCCCAGAATGTAGACGACCATTGACCTGTGGCCAACCGACAACAAAGCACTTGGGTCTCCGCCGCCGGCTCAGAGAATGCCCCCGGGGTGGGTCAGGTCCCAGGGGCTGCCCCTGCAAGAAGCAATGCCGGATAGCGCTGTTGCTCTCCCGTGAAGCTGGTAAAAGGGGTGCCAGGAGCCCACCCTGGCCCCTGAGAAGAACGGGTGCAGGGCAGCGCCGTCGAGCCCCCCTGGGAAAAGTGCCAGGGGCCCAGGATCCCAACACAGGGCTCATTGTGCAGTGGAAGGAGGGGGGTGCACCGTTGCCGCTCCCCCCTCTCGAAGAAGACGCTGGGGCCCGGGATCCCAACTCTGGACCCCACCTTATCCGGAGAGCGCAGTCGCGCTCCCCATGATGATTCGTGAGGCAGAGGGGGCCTGGAGCCCACCCTGGCCCCCAGCGGAAAAGTTAAGGCGGGGAGCGCCGTCGTGCTCCCCGTGAAGATGTCACCCCACGTGGTGCCAGGAGCCCACCCTGGCCTCTGCCAAAATAAGCCAAGACGGGGAGCGCCGGGCGGCTCCCAGTGAAGAGGAGGAGGGGGCCCGGGACCCCATCTCCGGGCCCCGAAGTGTGGGAGGAGGGGGGAGTGCCGCCGTACTCCCCCGTGGCCAGAGGAAGGCAGAGGGAGTGCCGTTGCACTCCCCTGAAGGCCCGCCGGTCCAGCTGCGGTCGCCGTGTCAGCCCAACCGGAGCGGGCAGGCCAGAAGAGCATGCCTGGCTCCCACGGCTGCACACAAGGGTGCGGGCCGGACCGGGAGCCAGCCGGAGCAGCCGGGGGTGGGCTCACCGGGCTGCCCTCACCTCCCACAGATGCTGGAAATGTGGGGTGCCCGGGTGGGCCCCCTCGAAGACGACGAGTAAAGGAGGTGCGGAGGGCCCGGGTGGGACCAGGCCCCCAAAAAGCCAAAGGAGCGGCCGGGGCTTCCCGAGCTGAAGCCCTCACCTGGGGGTCCAGGTGGGACTGGACCCTCCAACAGAGACCGAGCACGGCCAGAGGCACACATCGCGGCTCTCCCCGACGCAGCGGGAGAGCCGCTGTTATAATATTGTGAACTGGCCTGCAAGGGAAAAATGCTGTTTCTCTGTTTGTGGTGGCCCCAGGAGAATGGGGTCACCACCAAGTGAGTGCCAAGGGGCAGGGGGAGCTGCTGGAGAAGCGCAGTCTTCTCCAGCCCAAAAATGGAAGTCCCTTCATAAGTCTTATGGGGACTTGAAAAGAATAACCCCTTAAGGGGTCAGCAAGCATTTTAACACCTCCTGGGCTGCAACTTTGGTTCTTCAGCTGGGGGTGTTTTGTGAAGTGCGCCAAGTGTTGAAGGGCTGAGTTGGGGATGTCTAAAAAAGGGCATCGCCTGGAGGTGAAGAGGTGTAATTGCACCAGAAATGAATTTACTAACGTTATTTCTTTTAGAGGGACTGAAAGTCGCATGTGTAATGTGAAGTACCTGTGTAATGTGATGTCATAAGCAAAGTGGGGATATGTTGCCAGACATTCCTGCTAGGGTGTCTGGCTGTATATTCGTAATCCTGAGATTCATCTGTGATGCCTTTAGGGGCTGTAATTGCAATGCATTCTAATGATACACAAACATGATGAGTACTGTCATTCTCAAGTGATGCCTAAACATTTATTCTTGCTGCTGCGCTTAGGTGAAGAACCCAGACTGGTAGCCCTTAAGATGTAGAGGTGTATACTTCATGGTCAGTATAAAATGCTCCATCAGGGATGTGTATCACCAGGACAGGTGTACCTATTTTAAATGCTTGTTGAGGTAACGGGGTGGGTCGCCGCTGGGATGATGCCAGTGCGCAGGGCCCTCGCTCCAGGTTAGATTCAACTGACTGCATTTGGGGGCAAGATGAAGTGCATACATCGGAGTGGTGGTACTAAACCCCACCCCCTTGCGGGAGGGTTGGAGATGTTATGCAATGTCACACAGTAATTCCAACAGCTTATGGATATTTGTAAATTGGTGCATAGTATTGAGTAGTGTGTGTGTGTGTAATAAATGTACTCTTACTTTTATAAAGCAAAGTACAGACTGGACAATCAATTATTGAGTGTTATTTCTGCGCATTTGTAAATGGCGATTACTAGCCCACACCACCTCCCTTGAGTAAGCGTCAGACTGCTCAGCAACGCTACCCTCTGAGAGTCAGGCGCTACAATTGGGTGTTTGGTTCCCAGTGAAGGACAAATGTAGAGAGAGTGTGTCCTTCACAATGGGCATGAAGAGGGCAGATAAGGTCCTTGATCTCCTGCTCCCAACAAGGGAAGTTAAGACTAATTTCTTAGCTGAGATGTTTCAGTTAGTGCTCTCAGTTCAGAGCCGAATCCTTACCAACCCTCCCTTGCTCCCTGCTCTGCTAACTGCGCTCCTTCCGCTGGAAAGTCTTCCATAGCTTCAGCACTGGTCTCAATCATTCTGTTATGGCTCCGCGTCTGTTTAAATGATCCTTCACTCAGTGTACATGCCTGGCAATATAGGATGACCTGACTTGATGTCAAGCACTACTTTGTTAACTTTTAGTAAACTGGTGCTGGTATCTCATGATAACATATAACTACAGTACGTGTTGTACAGCTACATGTATGTGTGCAACCTGAAGCTATACAGATTAAATGCCATAGCTATGCAGTAAAATGACTGCAATAAGGAAGGCATGAGCTGTGTACAGTTTAACAATGTGAAGGTAAGTTTAATACTCATATGCTGTGCCTCTAAGTAATATAATTTACAAGTTAATTTTTTGGAAGCTGCTTGCTGCCATACCATGCTTATTCCAGGGGTTTGGGCGGCTATGAACAGGGGACTAGCCAGAAAAAATAAATACCCCCCACTTGGACCCACATGTAGAAGAGATGCATGAGCGAACAAGCCTGTAACTCGCTATAAAATATATCCTTTAATCTCGCCTATCTTTTCTCTTCCTTATACTAGCTCTCCATCTCTTAATCATCCTCTTTCCCTCCCTCCTCCCTTTTCCAGTTCATCCCTTCTCCTTTGTCTGTTTCCTCCCTTTCCCTCCTCATTTTAGCTTTTCCTCACCCTCCTCTCTTTGCCTTTTTTCCTACTCAACCCCCTCTTCTTTCTTCTGCCTTGGTCCACCTGTCTTACCCTCACTCACCTCCACCCTTCTCTTTGCCGCCCTCCTAGTCTCTCATCCCTCTCTCAATTCCATTTGTCTCTCTCTCTCTCTCTCTTTTCTCCCCTCTAGCGTCTCTGCCTGTTTTTCCCTTAAATCTCTTTCACCCCTCCTGTTGCCCGTCTTTCCCTCTCACCTCCCATCCCTTCTGAACAGTTGTTATAACAAGAATAAACTTGGCTTGCCCAGCGTGTCACTAGTTTGAATCAAAGCAATCATTAATTTAAAGAACCATTACCATTTTTTTCCCCAATGTGAAGTACAAATTAATGAAAGAAAGTCACAATACCGACTGAAAAACTGCATATTTGGTGCTCTTCCTTCCTAAGAAACAAAATTAGAGTAATGCAAATTACATCGTAGAGCTTTCTGCATTGAGGTATATGAATTTCTTGAATACAAAAAGAAGTGATTGATATAGTTTTGCATTTTAAAAGTCTGGAGGGAAAGCAGTTTACTTTTAACCCTTAGAAAGCACAGAAATATTTTGAGCATACAGGTAATGGAGGTTTGAGTACACAGGCCTGCCTTCCCACACCGATAAAACACCCCTGCAGCCGCACATGATTATAGATGAGAGAGATAAAGGAATTTACAGCATTGCTCTCCTTTTACCTACAGCTTCTATCAAAATACGATAGCCACCAATGCAGACTGGGATCTAGCAGATTGGACGGCATCTCGTAGTCTCTCTTGGGAGATTAAGCAGCACTTGGAGGCACTCTGGGGGTTTTAGTCCTCAACAGGCAGGCCACCCTAAAGAGGAACTGATCTGAGGACTACAACCCCCATAAAGCTCAGCCACTGCAACAAGCCGAACAAGCTGGAGCTAAATGTCCTACTGACAAGTTCCACATGGTTGGTGCCCTGTGCTTTGGAGAGCCCCGCTCAATCTGCTTAAGCGGGGGGCTGGCAATGCCACTGGCTATGAATAGTGCAGAAGGTCCAATTGGGCTGATGCCCAAGAGTGTGAAAAGCCCGGTTCACACCAATTAATAGCTGATTTTTACTATCAAACCAGGAGATGGGAGGAGTAGCTCCCCTGTTTGCATAAGTGCCCATTGCACCTGTACTACTCTACTGGCATATTTCCGTGTCTCCAAGCAGACATGAATTCAATTAATATTTAAAGTTAATTTATATATTTGGTACCTAATACGGTGATTGAAATTTAGTAATTGGAATTAACATGCACAAAAGGGAACTGGAGATATAGAGAATCTTAACTGTGATAAATAATGTTTATCCATAAAACTTCTAAATAATTTAGTTATCTTTTTGCTGAGCTGAGACCAAGTGCCAGATTTATCAAGGTCTTGCGATGCCATTGTGTCACGCGAAGTGAAACAAGGACAACGCAAGCCCTTAAGTGAGATTTACTATACCACATAGATAATCTTGTATGGCTCTGCATGGCATACTGAATCTGGAGTATCACAAGGCAGTTCAAGTCGCTGCTTTGCGTTACTCTGCCCTAGGAAGGTTTTCCATGGGTGGAGTGTGGGTGATCCTACACATCCACCCATGGTTTTTGGCACATTCCAAGATTTTGTCATAAAGCTGACATTTGGTGGAGAGTCTTTGGCTGTGAGTTGGACTGGACACTCAGGTTTTCAGAGTTCTTGAATGCCAGAGGTATGGGTGGCCCTTTGCAGTAGCCACGTTGCTCTTGACACAGAAAGCACCAAGGCAGAAAGTGCCTTACGGATTGGGCCTCATGAAGGAGGAAAAATATTGAGGACAAAAACCTCTGAGATGACTTCCCAGTGCAGTTGGAACTTGAGGATAGACAAGACTGAGGACCCAACCAACAGAGAAGATGACTGGCGATTCCAGAAGGGGCCAAGTAAAGACTGAAGTGCTGTAATGGCAGCAGACAAACTGCGAATTAACAGGAGAAGACTGATGATTACTGGAGGAGCCAAGGAAAAATGAGAGCGCTGCAACCCACCACAGGAGACCTGGAGTGTTGCAATGCAAGGAGAGAATGGAAAACCCTTCCTTAGATAGGCCTTAGACAGGAATTACATCACAGGAAGTTAGACCACCATATCGGATTGGATAAGTCCCATTGGAAACAAAGGACAAGGCACCATCTTGGAACAGACAATACTTCCTGTCCCAGAAATCATCTGTTTCCCAACATATCCCCCAGAAGAGGACCACCACCCAAGAGAGCACCGGTAGGCTGGCTGCCTTGAGGTAAGTATGTTTAGGGCCTGCGGAAGCCTGCCGGTGACTGTGCGGTCTTTCCCGTGGTCTCTTTTGCTCCTGTAGGAGTGCACATCCTGTCCAATGTCGGGCGCCAGCTTGGGGCGAGGCACTACAGTATGTCCTCCTCCAGAAGGCTCATCTTTATCCGGATGCTGATGGAAGAAGTGGCAGACTAGAACCAACCCATTCCAATGGACCAAAAATTGAGTTTTCCACAGAATATGGAAGAACTGCATATCTCCTGTACCTCAAATTCAGGCTCATCACCAACCAGAACAGGGGGAGGTTGAGAAAACAATCACTGAAAGGGATTATCACTGTAAGGCTTCAATTGAGAGACATGAAACACAGGATGGATTTTCCAATGGAGACACAATTAGACCTTGCAGGCAACTGGATTGATCACCTGAACAGTCTTAAAAGGCTCGTAGAATGGTGGTGTGAAATTATTGTGAAGGGAAGGCAGCTCCAATGTTCAATAATATTCCATACTGTTTGAGCAATGGTCCAACAAAAAGAATTCTGTAATGATGGTCAGAAAATATTCCACAAGTCAGTTATTTGAAGTGAGTGAGATATCCAAGTCAGAAAATGTTTTAATTCCTTTAGGCCTTCTTCTTCCTTTTAGAGGCTGAGTAATCAATGTGTTTATTGAATACTATAACAAAGTTTACATTTTGTAAATTTAAGGAAGAAGACCGCTGCTCAAACAGGACAGAATATTATTGAACACTGGAACTGCCTTCCCTCTATTGGACTTAATACGGTAATGGAGGCTTGATGGCAATCGGACCCCATGAAGTGTGCACCCCTTTTAGCAAAATACGTGATAGGCCTGTGCAGTGTAGTAGTGCCACAGACCTGCCAATTTGCTTGGTATAGAAATGTATTGTGGGAAAGATGTGAAGGAAAACCTTGGATGAAACACAGAGTTTGTCTCCAATCTTGTAGTAATGGGAGGAGATGCGGTGCTTATCAGCATAAACCTAAATCCACTGTTTAGATGCCTGAAGATTAAGAAAAATCTTCAGTTGAACAACTTGAATAAATTGAACAAAACTGGCAGCAGCAGGCACCATGTGAGAACTCTGGATACCAAGAGGAAAAGCTTGAAGATGAAGACAGTGGAGACAGAATATTGGCAAGGATTGAGTAGCGCTATGTTCGGAATTACTGTAGGAAAACTCAGCCAAGGATGAAAAAAGTATGACCAGTCACTTTGAGCAAATTTACGAAACAGAGGAGGTACTATTCTAACCTTTTTGGTTCAGTTGTTCGGAAACTTACAAAAAGATTTCCAGAAGTGGGAAATATACTGAGGATCATGATCAGAAATTCTAATATGAGGCTGACCATGCAAATTAAATATTTCTTGCAAAAAGATTTGATCCAGAGAATTGGTAGAGAGCAACTTTTAAGGGCAGTGAAATGAGCCATTTTGGAGAAATAATCAACAGTGACCATGATGACCCGATTCCCTTCGGAAGGAGGTAGAGCCATGATGAAATCAGTAGAAACAATATCCCATGGTAGAACAGGAAGGGTTGTTACAGTCATAAAGGACTGGAATGAGGGCTTTTTCTCCGACTGCATGTTATACAGGACCCAAAGTAGAGTTCTGCATAAAGCCTGACACTTGGCCTCAAAGAGAACGAAGAAGGAGCTTCAACATAGATTTAATTCCCTAATGATCAGCAACAGGGGAGTCATGACACAACTTACGACTTGAACTCTCTGATCTTTAGATGCCATAAAAAGGGCCTTATCCCCAAAAGATAAGATTCTCCTTCTTACAAATAGAGCCAAACAAGGTTTCCCACTCTTTCCTGGGACCGAGGAATAACTGACTTGAACTCTGTCAAGAAATGACTGTGCCACTCTAATGATCATTTGGGAAAGATATTGGGGCTCCAGGATATCTTTGTGAAAGGCCAATAGCCAGAATATTTCTCGAACCAAAAATAATCCTATCAGCGACTGCTCTTTCACTTTATATTTCTGAGACACTGAAAAGTGTGGTTGTCAGTGTGAATTTCGAAGGGTTTTCGAGCTCCCATTAGGTAATGCCTCGATTCAGAGAAAATCCTTCTTCATATCTAAAAGTTCTCTTTCTTGAACTGAGTAATTTTTCTTAGAATATGACAGAATATGACAGTGATAGAATATAGGATGCTCCTATCATTCGTCTACTTGGACCTGAAGAAGAATGGCTCCAATAGCTCAGTCAGAGGCATCAGTCTCATTTATAAACTTTTTTGTTAGATCAGGGTGACTTAAGAAGGGAGCTTGAGAAACGCTTGTTTTAGAGCCTGAAAGGCTTCCTCAGCTAAAGAGTACCATTGAAAGCTGTGACTAAGCATGTCTTTTTTATTAACTGGGCAAAAGTGTTGATGAATTGGCAGTAGAAAGTGGCTAGACCAAGAAAGCATTGCGTGTCCTTAACACTTGTAGGAGACTGCCATTCCAGAATGGGTGACATTTTGCGTGGATCTATGTCAATTCCAGTACTATTTATGCAAAAACCTAGATAATCTACTTTACTAGTCAAATTCACATTTTTCAAGCTTGCAACAGAGTTGTTTTGGCACAGTCTAGCCAACACTTGTCTGACATGCTCGTGATGCAACTGAGGATCTTTTGCAAAGACAAGAATATTGTTGAGATACGGTGCAATAAATTGATTGAGTAAATTCGAAAACGTGATTCATAAAACGCTTTGCATAAGCCAAAGGGCATAACCCGATATTCAAAGTGATCTAATGGAGTATTAAAGGCCATCTTCTATTCATCTCACTGCTTTATCCGGAGAAGGTGGTAAGCTCCTCAAAGATTTAGTTTGGTGAATGTGTTATCATTCCTTATTATTTATAAGATGTCCTTGATTAAAGGAAGGGAACATTTGTCATTTATAGTGAACTTGTTCAATCCTCTGAAGTCTATGCATGGCCTCAGCTCATTTTCTTTTGAGGAACAATGAAGAGTGAAGCCCCAGCAGGAGAGGTAGACAGGTTCAGTCCTGCTAAATACCACGCATCAGGCATTAGACTGACCCATTTCAGTGTGGTGGTACGCATCACCGCACTGAAATTCTAAGTCACGTATATTAGCACCTTTGCTTCAGCTGTCAAGCGCTGCACTGCAGTCCGAGCGCTGGCTGTAGTCTTTATAACTACTAATCGAGTGGTGGTGCCTGCATCTCGGTTGACTTAAGGGGGCTGGGTTGAGCTGCTAACACTGTTGAATTATTGAATCAATCCCTGCGTGCCTGCCAATGGGTAGCTGAGTCATTGAAGGTCAGGAGTCAGTGTGTGAGTTCTCTGTCAAGCTCACAGAGTTATTCGGAAAGTAGGTTGCCACATTACGAAGGCTGCCTCTGGCTCCTCCCCCCTCCACTGGTGTGGGTCAGCAGTTGAATTCTGCACTGACTGCTGTCGATGATAAACTCATAGAGCCGCTGTAAATAAATGGAGCCATTGTAAATGAATGGAGCCACTGTAAATAAATCAACCAAGTCTGACCCTATGGCCAACATGGTCTGAGCAGTGGCCAACTCAAGTGCCTGCCACCCATCTGGTATTACTTTGTTTGTGGCCCCACTACCTGGAGCGGGCCAGGACCCCTGACTGCACAGCTGAGCAAGCCAGCCGCAGCCAGTGTGCAGGAAATGCAGGTGCTCCCTGGCCATCGCTGCAAATTCTAGTAAGTGTGTGCCCAAGCCCTGGACGCACAAAATCATTCGTTCAAGTTGCGCTAATGTAAAGTTTCAAATGTGCTTGCCTTAGTTCGGAGCCTGATAGAGCAGTCAATGCCTATTATTTAGGCACATGATGAAAGGACCACCGCTCCGATCGGTGGTCAGGAAGTGGTGACATGTGTAAGTTTTGGAAACTAAAATCGAATAAAACCAGTTCATCAACTGTGTCTGCAAAGCCAGCACCAGCCACATGTGTCTGTACAGAGTGCGACTTTTATAATATTATACAAAATGTATGTCCCTCGTCTTTATTGCTTGATTTTGCTTGCAAAAAGTGTAATTCATAGTCGTTGAAATGTCACTCATAATTACACTGAAATTATGAAAATATCACAAATAGCAATCTGAAACCTTGGCAGCTATGCAGGTATACGGTAGTTTGGTAGATTTTCTTGCAACTATTGCATTATGGTTTCGTATTTGGATACAGAAATCACCCTTCCAAAAGGAACAATTGCAACTGGTTTGATAGGAATAGCACATTTGAACTCTCAGTGAGGAGGCAGGGATATTTCTTAGGGTTTCTCAAAAATTTCTGAAAAAGAGCGGTATTGAGCAGGAACTCTGTGAAGAAGGATTATCATTTCAGAGTCTTGTGCTGAAATCATTCCCTTAGGTCCAATAATCATATGATGAATAGTAATTGTTATGACAGAATTGTGAAGATAAGGATATCATTCTGGTTTCAAATATCCTATGTGGTATCCTCCTCTAAAGGTGTAAGTGTGGTACACTACACCTCTACTCCACCACACTCAGTGGTGGGAAAAAGGAAAATCTTTTTTATACAACCTTCACCAACTCTAGTAGTGGCATGCTTCATCATCAGGTTCACCCTGACTCCTAAAGGTCAGAGTGGGCTGGACCATATTCCAGGGAGCTCTTTGAAGAATTATTTGTTTTTTGGGGTTATATATTATTAGATAAAATTCCTCATCCACCCAATGCCCAGTGCCAATGAATAACATTTTGAAATGTTGACAATGTAGTGCCCGCATACTACCACCATTATTATTAACACCATTACCACTACAATTACCATTAACACCAATGGCATTACCGCCTCCACCATGACCTCCATCATCACACTAGTATAACTCCTGTTACTACGACACATTACCACCATGTCTATTACCACCACCACCGTGACCATAACTGCCATAATGACCTCCACCACCACCTGTACCACTGCTATATTACTATTACCGCTACAACCATTAGCATCACTGTTACCATCACCAACCTTAAAACCAACATTATCACCATCACAACACCAATATTAATGGCCCCACCATAATTGCCACCACAAACACCTTGCCACCACCAACACCACTCCCATTACTACCAATACCACCATTACCGTCACCTCTATTATCATAACCCCAATTACATCCACTATCAGGATCATCTTTATTATCGTCATTGTCACCAATACCTTTATCATCAGCTCCACCACTATCAACATCATCACCAGCACTGCAATAATGACAAATACTGTTATCACTACTACTGTCACCACTACCACCTCCACTATTATTTCCAGCAACATCAGCATCACCACCACTATCACACCCAGCACTATTATGACTGCTACCAGAATAGCTATTGCCACTTCACCAGTATCAGCAGCATTACCACCAACAACAGCACTATCACGAATGTCTCCTCTATCACCACCAACACTGCTCCCAGCATACTCACCACTATCACAAATTCTATCTTAGGATATTGTCTGCAGAAATATGATTCGTCATTTATTGTGAGCTAAAAATAATGGATCATATTATTATGATACAATATTGCCATATTTTTGTTAAAAATATTTAGGGGCACGATATTTATGTCAGTCAATATGCTGACAACAATATTGTGGGCCATATTTCATCAGTACTATCACCACCGCTCTTAAAATCACTATAGGCACTAGTAGCACCGCAACCACCACCACCAATCTACACTGAATCACAACACTAGCTATAGCATCATCAACACCAACACTACTAACACCCTTAATAACACTAACACCATCACCTTCACTTCCATCAGCACAATCACCTGCACAGCTACCACTACAACATTATTGTTTGTTTCTGTGTGTAAGAGCATCACATGATCGACAAGTAAAAAGGAGATATGGGCATTTTGTGTTAGTGCATCATGGGGTATATTCACAAGAACGTGTGAAAACCACCAACATCGCAGCCCATTGCGGGAAAATAACCACATGTCAACGTGGAATTGACAACAAGGCGGTACCATGCGATAGTGTGCCTAAACTGCGGACAATGTCCGTGATACAACCACCTCGATGGAGATAAAAACACAAACCACAACACAAAAAAAACCTGCGATGGGCCAAAGCGCGATGAGGAAATCAGCGATAAGGAGTGCCAGGCCTGCAACACACACCTGGCAGGTGGGAAAAATTACCATAAAAGTAGAAAAAACACCCAATCACAAACTGACCAACTCCCAAGCACCATGGAGGCAGCCAGAGCAGGTGCAAAGGATGAGCGCAACCCCACAACTACCCCGGACGACCAGCCTGGGACCTCGGGGACAGGGAAGGGCAAGGACAAGAAGAAGAGGAATACGAAGTTCAGTCCGCAGGCGAACAGGATCATAGTAATGGAGGTGATGGAATACCATCAACAACTGTTTGTCACCTCCAACATGTCATTGGGCACCAAAACTGGAATTTGTCGGGACATCGTGGACAAAGTGAATGCCGTCGGAGAGCAAAAGAGGACAATGGACGAGGTCAAGAGGCGATGGAATGACTTCAAGCAGAAGATCAAGGAGAAACTCACAGCCAACAAGAAGGCAGCAATACAGACTGGAGGTGGGGGCCCAGAGCCACAGCTCGTGCTTGATGGCATGGAGGAGCTGGCGTCGACAGTCATCAGTGTGGACACGGTGGCCGGAGACGGGGGACCGCACACTGCTCGACAGGACACAGCACAAACGCAACAGGGTGAGTGACCACCAGGTAATGGGAGGACGGGGGGAGATGGCCACGATGGCACACATGCACAATCAAGCAGAGCACAGTGCACATCCTCAATGACTCTGGGTCATCACCCAGATCTATAGACTGTCACAATGAACAATGCCATGCTGTCTGAATGTCAACATGTACCATCCGGCTACATACATGTGGACACATTGCAATACACCATCTCTCCTTCACATTGCAGGGCCACTGTCAACACCCCCTGCAGAGCAGTCCCAGCCACTCTTCACTGATGATGAGGAGGACAACCCCAGCATCGACACACAAGCCCCCCTGGACATCATTGACATCATCCGTGACTCACCTCCAGGGCTGACCAGCTGCATTGAGGAGACCCCACCCACCACCCAAACCACCCAGCAGTCTCCCAAGACCCCCAGGAACAACACACGGCCTTCCAACGCCGTGTGCTGGAGGCCCAGAGGGAGACGGCTGAGCAGGTGCGGGTTGGGTTCGCCCTCATGGCCACCAAACTGGATGCCATCCATGGGTGTCTAGGCCCTCTCCATGGTCTCCAACGAGCCCTGACTGACATTGCTGGAGTCCTGACACGGAGAGAAGAACACCTGTCTGCTCAGAGAGGCACCAGCGATACCATCCGTGAGCTGGCACACATGCAGAGGTTCATGGAGGACATGGTGTGGATGGCGGCGGAAAGGATGGCAGCCACCGCTGAACATCAGCGAAATGTAGCTGGGATCTACCATGCCCTGCAGATCATCATCATGGCATTGCTGCCACAAGGCATGGCTCGGATGAATGCTGCTGCCCCCACACCAGCCACATCTCTGCCCCCTAGTGTGCCATTGCCTCACAGTGCGGCAGAAGTATCCACTCCGGCACCTGATGTGTCAGTGGCACACAGTGCCTCAACCGGTTCTGCAACACCCACAGGTGGGGCAGAGCACACATCCAGGGACAAGGATGTGGATGGGTTTGTGATCAGGAGGCACTAGCATTCATTTGCGCCACCTGGCCTGTTTCTGCTTGGTGCCGCACATGGCCTCATGACCTTCCGTTGACCCCCAATACACTCCGATGCACTCACTTTGGACAGCGACATGGACTGCCATATAATGTTTGATAACCAATGACACGGCGACCAGACTGTGGACTGTACCCTTCCTCTTCCGCAGTACTTCTCATCCCCGGATGGACTCTGGCTGGCCCTCCATGGGTCCATATTGTGTAGTATGCTCGGCATTGCCCTGTACCGCTCCAGCTGCAGAACTGCACTGGATGTGCAATAAACATCCAGTGACGCACTGTTGTGTCATGTCTTTCATCATTCATGTATAAATGTGTGGATGAATGTAAGTAGGGGCAGTGATTTCCCTTGCATCAATGTTGTTCATCCTGTGGGATGCCAGTCAGACGGTGCTACATTGCATATTGTGCCCCATGAACACTACAACAGGGACACACGCATCAGTCACTTCCATGTCCGGACATGGACTGAACCACGCCCAGAGCCCACGAGTCATTTTTGCAGGCCCTGCGCTGGTCCGGCATACGGCAGGCCAGACCACTCCGCTTACGCTTTGTAAGGGGGCCCTCATTGCTACCCGTCGCAGGCGTACTCGCTGGTGGTGTGCAGGTCTAGTTGTCCGCATGTCACAGCCACTCCCTGAGGGCAGGTTTGCACGCACACCACACCCATCCAGCACAGGCGTCACAGGCCATGTGACTCCGCCAACATAAGGGGCCGACGACGTCACATTCCCATCTGCCGGTGGTGACTGGATGACGGATGCTCCTCGGTTCTCAATCATAAAAGGCCCATGAGTTGTTGCGCACAGGGTTAGTGGCACCCGAGGCCTTGCGGCCATCACGGGCCTGCCGCCACGTGGTACTGACTGGGGTTGCACAGGATTAGTGGCACCTGAAGCATTGCGGCTGGCACAGGCACCCCGCCACGGGTGTGACTTTGGGTGCACTGAGTTAGGGGCACCTTGAGCTGCTGAGCGGGTGTGCAGCCTGCGATGATGCCCCGTCCCGGCGTTCTGGACAGCTCTGGTTTTGAGTGCCCTGCTGGACCGCAGTGTAGGCCAGAGCCTGCGGGCAGCGCGGGCCTACCCCCACGTGGCGTCACTTCCGGGATCACAGAGTTGGTGGCACCTATTGGGCTGAGCGGGTGTGCAGCCTGCGATGAGGCCAGGTGCCATGGTATGTCCTCTGCTATGGAGTAATCAAGACCCAGCACCAAACAGGAGACCTGGTGGCCTGCAGAGCGGGGCTGAATGGTGTGGAGGGTGCCATGTCCGCGGGCTTCGAGCTCGTGGCTTGCAGCGGCACGTGATGGGACCTCCTGTCTACACGCCTGTGGTGGAAGGTGAGCAGTGAGGCCTGGGTGTGCATGGGTGGGCATGCTCCGATCAGCAGCGGGAGGGCCTGGGGTGCCTCTGCCTGGGTGTGCATGGGCGGGCAGGCGACGTTGTCTTGTGCAATTGTGTGTACTGTGCCAACCATGTGTCTGGACTCTGTCTCAGATGTGTGACCTGGTGTACTACTATACATACCGGCAAGTGGTTGAAGACAAACCGGTGGCAGCAGGTGAGCAGTGTGGCCTGGGTGCGGAGGGGCGGCACTCTCTCTCTCTCTCTCTCTCTCCCCCTCTCTTCTTATCTCTCTACCTCTCCCCCTCTCTTCTTCCCTCTCTCTCTCTCTCCCCCTCTCTTCTTATCTCTCTCCCTCCCCCCTCTCTTCTTCTCTCTCTCTCCCCCTCTCTTTTTATCTCTTTCTCTCTCTCCCCCTCTCTTCTTATCTCTCTCTCTCTCTCTATCTCTCTCTCCCTCTCTTCTTATATGTCTCTCTCCCTCTCTTCCTCTCTCTCTCCTTCACTCTCACTCTGTCCTTTGATGTGCGCAGGACACACCTTCTCATCATGATTTTTGTCTTGAAGGCTGTGGCCTATGGATTGTCCCGAGGTGAGCTGCCATGTGTCTTCATTTCATTTCAGTGTTCAGTTAATAAAGTTTCATTTGTTGCTTCGAATGTGAATGTGTGATGCTCATTTTTGTGACGACACATGCATGTCACCAGTTGTGATTGTGCGACATCAAGCGGACTATTTTGTACGTGTGTAGGTGTAGCTGATGTGGCATGTCTTTGGTCGAGGGTGCCGAGGAGTGGGGGTCCTGGGGGTGGTGGAGGTGGGTATTGTTGCCCTTTCGGCCCTCCGGGCTGCATGTTCAGTTGCCCGGGTGCATTTATTGCCCTTCCGATGTGGCTGTGGGCTGTGCTCCCTTTTGTGGTGCAGGCTGTGGTCCGACTTTGCACCAGGTCAGTGCAGGTGTTACTTTCCTGCTGCTAACATGCCTTATCGCATGTTTTGTGTTCTTATCACAGTTCTGGCTGGTCGGTGGGAATGTTGTGGAGTAGTGTTGTCGGTGCTTTTGGCATGGGAACACCTGCTCTGCATCTCATTAGCGATAGTTGCGGGGGTCATCTGTGGCGATGTTTTTTGCGGCTGCTATCGTGGGTAAACTGGTGCTGTGGGCTGTTAACACCAGCTCGTGATTGGGGCGATAAGTTTATCACAACTTTGGCTGCGATCATTAACTCGGCGATAGATCCTTGTGAATATCCCTCCATGTGTTTTGCTAATGTTTCTTTGTAAGATGGGATTTTCAGCAAACTTTGTCTGCTTCTGCAATAAAATGAAGCACAATTGATGTACTCTGTTTTTGCACCCAGGCAAATGTATGCCCCTTCGTCTGCTGCAATCCTTGGAGACACGCCGGTACATATTTTATATCTTGTCATTAAATCTGCGGCTTAAATATGCAATTTTACTGACTATTCCTTCAGCTCTCTAGCACACGGGAAAGTGACAGTAAAAATAGATCTGAAGGAAACACATTATATATCAATGTATCCACAGACATTCCAATGTGGCGCCCTTCTCTATCCACACACAGTCAAAAACACCAAGGCCATTTTTTAATTAATTCTCTTGAGCATCGTATTTATCACGTTGTTGCCAGAATAGTCTTGGCAAAGATATTGACCGACATAAATATTGTGTCCTAAGTATGATTTATAAAAATGCTGTCCCACTGGTTGTAGATTTTCTCCAATTAACTACACTGGGGCGGAATGTTTGAATGCGATATTTAGGTCACAATGTTTGTCAGACAATATATAATCCATGATATTCATGCCTTTTTGGCACAGTCACCCAATGCTTCTCTAGCAGGATGCTAGGACACATACCGGGCACATGACTTGAAATGCAAGGATCCATCATCCTGGACAGAACTAATTGCGCCACCATCGCTTGTCTCCGAGTCTCTGCAGCGCCTCAACGTATAATTGGCTTCACAATCTCAGCTCTGCGGACAGCTCCCTTTACCTATCCGCGTTATTTTAGGTTCGTCACTCTCCGTGCTTTTTATACCTCCTAGAGAATGTTTCAAGGAGGTACACACCAGGAGGGACACGCCAGGAGCAGCACCTTGGACAGGGGCACAGTGGAAAGAGCGGCGACTGAATATTAACGCCGTGCTGTTGTGGTCCATCTGAGCGGAAATGGAATTTGAAATGTAAATTGCAGACTACCGAATTGTGAACTCCTTCTCCATCGGTTTCGTGATTGTGCGCGCGTGCTTGCATATTCAGGTGCGTTCCAGTCTCATTCTAATGGCAGTAAAAGGACACAGATTAAATTAATAAAAACCCAAGCTCAATTAGTACATTCTTCAAAAGGCAGAAAACTGTCAACTTAATTGAGTCAAAATCTTCTAATGTCTGAAATTGTTCTCTGGCAAAACAATGCTCAGTTGCATACAATCTAATTGTGTGTCAGATTATTTTAGACCTGATCAGCGAAATATTGTGTTTCACTAACAGTTTACGTTTCCCATTAAAGGTATCGTACCGAGCCTCTGTGGCCTAACTATAAACACACGTGGCTGCCTGCGTCGCACGCGGGGTGACATGGTGGGAAGGCAGTAGATTGGCGCAGCATACCCATGCAAGGCTGCACACTTCTCCCCAGGGCCGGACTGGGAACCCAAAGAAGCCTGGCAATTTTGTAGGACCAGCTTTACCTCCCTCACACCCCCCCCATACCCCAGGGGAGGGTGGGGGGGGGGATGGGTGCAAGAGTGAAGCACTGCTGCTTTTGTTACCTGAGGCCAATATTGCAGCAATACTGCAAAACCGGCCCCTGGTAACAAAAAAAACCGGACCCCATTGATGCAAAACCGGCCCCCACCCTTCCAGCCTCCCAGGAAAATGCCCGATGCCTGCTACAGCCAGTCCCGCATGCTTCTCCCCCGCTTTGCCCTGCCCATGGGACTTTGATGCATGTCATTTGCCTGGCAAGGTAGGATAACAGTATATGACTTCCCTTCTCCCTCCCCCTCTAGTTAAGTCATTTATATGGACTTTAACGCCCTAATTCATCCTCTCTGGGTGGTCCTGTGCAGCGAGGAGCGGTGTTCATTTGGGGTTGTTTTGGAGTAGTGCGAGGTGAGCGTGTGACGATATCATCTTCCACCAACCTCCACAGCAGGAGATGGTAAATCTTGGTGCATTGGATACAACTGGCGCTCCAGCTCGCCTTTAGTTCTGCTCCTCGTTGACACAGTTGTATGTCCTTGGACAATTTAAAGTATGCAAAGTATCTGGGCATGAAGCTCCCCGTCAGCTTTGTGCTGCGCGACCACTTCTTATGTGGACACATTTGGATCGCTCTCGTTCCTCGTTCTCTACTGCACATCAACACAGTTTTAGTTTCATCCGCTTTGGGTGGTCTTCTTCAGCAAAAACCACCCCACGAGTGGGCAAGTTTGTGACTATAGATGTAATGATGTGATGTTTTATGCTTTATTGTTCTGGATGCAGATGGCGTTACAGGGCGATCCCAAGGACTTGGGTGTGGAAAGCACCAATACCCCATAGGATCATGGGATTAAAGCAACAGCACCCTGTTATTCCCATGGAGAGTTGTAAGCATGAGCAACTGGGGGCTGGCCTGGTAATGCTCTTCTTCTGTGCATTCTTTCTATTTTCTGGACTATGGAGGTTCAGATGTGGGGTTCAGCACTAGATATTGTATATTCCTCATTGGGAAATGAGGTGGGCAGTCCCCTCAGGTCATATCGTCACTGGTTGCCCTTGCACAGCCCTTAAGTTAACCCCATTAACCTACCAAATAAACCTGCAACATAATTCTCTCCATACAAAACTGGTGTGGTCTCAGTCATGTGCCAGTGTACTTTTGTTTTACATGTACTCATTCAGTGTTTTAGATGTGTGGAAGCCTGGAAATAGGATATAACCACTATGTACACAGCGCTTCCTTTTTTAGTAAAAATAGGTCAGCACTGAAACAGGCAAGATATTGGAAGAATAAAGTTGGCCAACTTCCTCAACCCTCCGACCAATACAAGACCGGACTAGAAAGATTACATCAATACGGTGCAATCCATGTGTATTGCCATTGCTATGTGAGTGACTCCTGATGCCGGTTTTACATTGAATTATCTTAAAATAATTATGTTTTTAGACAATTCACAAAGCTTGTTCTACAGGACAAAGTTCTCAAAGACAGGCAAAGGGCATTCAACAAAAGCAGACACTGGGCTGAGAACCTTCTGCTTCCTTTTGATCTGAGTTAGGTTATATCAATGTATAGAGTGCATGGCTGCCCCCAATAGGACTACCCAGAGCTGAAGAACTAGACTACTAGTAAAAGATGAACAAATATATGTAACTTAAAAGAGCCAGTCCTTGAGCTGCTTTCAAAAGATAACTTTGAGAGGGCTTAGACACAGATGAATGGGAAAATTATATTTAGGTGGCAGGAACCTAGAGGAACACCTCCACTATCTTGCTTGTTTGATGCGAGGTGCTAATGTCAGCCTCAGCCAGGTAAGAGAAGTGCAAAAATATAGACGTGCAATATGGCTGAATAAGGTGCATTAGATAACAGGGACAGATCTTTGCCATGGCCCTACATGTGCAACAGAGAGTTGTAAACTGTAATCGTTTCTGTATAGTAGTCAATGCAACTATCAATGATGGACTTAAGTTTGGGTATCTGGCCCTGAAGTCAAGCAGCTGCTTTCTGGATAATATAAAGTCTCTTCATTAAGGCCTTTCCGATGCCCAGGTACAGTATGTTACTATAGTTTAGATGAGATATAATTAAAGCCTGGTCATTTGGGTGCAGGGCTGAAGGGTCCAAATAATTTTCTTAAGGCATCTGAGGAGACCAAAGCAAAACATGGACACAATGTTTTTTTGCAGAATTTTCACCACATGTTTGGGTGTAGGTGGCATTCCCAGATCGTCAAGCCACCAAGAAGGTCCCCAGAACTTGGACTGGTTGCCAATGACTAATATGTCCGCTTTGCAGCAATTTAATTTCAGGCAGTTAGAGCCCATCCACTCTGCCACTGTTGATAGAGAAGACTTACATTTAGCAGGGTTTCCATCTGAATTGAGGATGAGGGAAATGACAATCTGGGTATCATTCACATAGGTAACTAAACTGAGACCCTGCATTGCCACACTGTCCATCAGTGGCCAGATGTGAATGTTAAAGAGTGTTGGGCTCAAAGACCATCCCTAAGGATGGGGCGCCTAAAGCAGTGGGCCGCAATGTCAGTGAGAAAGGTTTTGAGGTCACCTGTAAGGAGTGCTGCTTCAGAAAAGACTTGAACCATTCGAGGGCCTTATCGCAGATACAACATTTCCTAAATGTTCCCAGTAACACACTATTGTATACTCTATCAAAGGTGGCACTCAAATCCAGGAGGGTGAATGTCGCTGTGGCCACCTGGTCCAGAATCCCTTGGACTTCTCCTCTAACCCCTAGAGGAGCAGACTTGGTACTGTGATGAGTGCAAAAAACATGACTGCAAGGGGTGCAGAAGGGTATGTAATTTAAGGTACTCAGAGAATTGCCAGTTAATGTTTCCAGTGATTTCCACCGATTGGGAGGGGCATAGATAGCATTTTAGTACTCCAGTTTAGTGAAGTTCAGGGATTGATTTTTATCATCAGTAAATAACTGTGTCCTTCCAGGCCTGTGGTACTTTAGATAAGATAATTGAGAGATTCAGGAGCTCAACCAAAGTCGGGTACAGTATATGACTTCCCTTTTTAAGTACCAGCTAGTGTGCATTCTAACAGGGAACCCGATTCATTACAATTAACAAGCCCCTCAAGATTTTCAGCATGCATCAAATTGAAGGAGGATAGGCAAGGTCCATTATTAGGATCCTGCTAACTGATAGGGGAGGGGGGATTGTCAAGCAGGACCTTTAAGGAAAATGTGGTGCATATCCTAGCAATTTTAATATAGCTAAAAGATTGTCAGTTCATTACATCTCTCTTCAGAGACCGGCAGGATGGGTACTTGCAAGAAGGGTAAGTCAAGGAAGAGTGGATCATTTTACTGATAGCTTTATGGTAGCTTTTGATGACGGTCATGTATTGCTCCTTGGTGTCAGGATCGTATGTTTTACGCCAGGCATGTTGCAGGATTTTGCAGCCTTCTTTTTTTTCTATGTAAGCTGGTTGTCGAACCAAGGAGCGGGTGGATAGATCTTGTACTTTAAGGCAATGGTCATAGGGGTTAATTTATCTAAAGATGACATAATTTTGGAAATTAACTTTTCTCACTGACTCTTCCACATACTAGTCTAGCATTGGTCTAGAAACTCTAAGCAAGTTGCAAAAAGCAGCCTCATCAAGATTTGACTGATGTCTGGTGGCATAGGGTGGGACAAGATTATGAAAAGATGAACTGGCAATTTGTATGGGCATAGGAATAGCACGTGATCTGTCAGGAACAAAGAGGAGTATCTACTTGAAGCACAGATCTACCAAAAACACATGTAAAAGCTGGAAGAGTCATATCATTTCAACTCAAACAAAGAGAATCTCCGATCAGCTTTCCAAGTGTTGCAAAACAGTGGCCAGGAGCTATTAACATTTTTCTCTGATATCATAAAGGAATTTGCCTCATTGCATGCCTTTGTCTACCCTTCAGAACAACCACAGGATGGTACTACAGAGTCTACCTCCATGAGCTCCCTCCACATTTAAAGACTGTTTGACTCATCAAGTGGGGAACTTGACAAGCCCTTTACCAATGAAGTAACCACAAAGACCATCAGATCCATCCCAACTAACAAAAACCCTCTGGCAGAGATAGGTTCCAGCTGGACTTCTGCAAGGTTGCGGCACATTTCTTGATTCCCCAACTCGGTAGGGCCTTTAGAGATGCAGAGGACCTCAAGGGCCTGACTACGGATCTTAACAGAGCCTTGATTACAGTCATTCCCAACCCATTAAAGGACCCTCTAGAGTGCGGAAGGTACCACCACATATTACTTATCAATTCCCGCATTAAAGATTTTGGCTAAGATCCTTGCAATGCATCTCAATAAAGTAGTTCCTGTGCTGATTCACAAGATACAAGTGGGCTTTGTTTGATGCTACACTTCTCTGCATAACTTCCATATGCTATCTCACTTACTTTGGCAATGCAGAAACAGTCTGGATGGAAATTTGCCCCTCTCTCCTGTTGACAAGGCATTTGATTGGGTGGAGTGGGTGTACTTATTTTAGACCATGACGAGAATAGGGAATGGCCCATGCTTTAAAACCATAACACAATGACTCTATCACAGACCCAACCATTCAAATCTCCTGCAGTGGCTTTTTGTCTGATACCTTTTAGATCAGCAGAGGAACTCACCAAGGCTGTCACCGATCTGCGCTCTTATTCTTGATAGTATGGAACCCCTTGCTATTGCTGTCTATTCCACAGCTGTGATAGACGATATTACCACACGTCAGTAAACTGAAACATATCCTGTATGGAAATGGCATTCTATTGATTCTATCTGAAACAAAAATGTCCATTTAAGCCGTCATGTCTAAAATCATCACCGTTTCTACCTTCTCTTGTTATACAACAAAGTGGAATAAAACTAAGGCCTTTCCGAATGATCAAATGCACTACGCTCACTTACTTTGGAAACCGCCCCTTCTATTGAAACATTCCAAACTAAAATACCTGGGCATACTGATTAGTGGAGATATCTTCATGATGGTGAAGAACAATTTTATCCCCTGATGGACCAAAAGAAGTGAGATTTTCAAATATGGGCATGGGTGTAACAAAGGCCCCTGCAGCCCCCACGTTGCGGGGGGACCCCTGCACTCCAGGGGCCCCCTCGGCTCACACAGTATTACACTTGATGACAGCTGGGTCGGTGACGTCCGTCTGGGACGTCGTTTCAAAGTTACGCTTGTTGGCGTTGCTGCTTTGCCTCATAAATTAAATGTTCCGTGCGTACTGGCTACATGGTGCCCGGCTGCGTGGTCTTCAACCTCGAGGTGGGGCAGGGCTCAGTGGTCAAGTGCAATCGAAACTGCACGTTAGGCGGCCGGTGGGTCTGAGGCACTGAGACAGACCGTGAGCTCATAATTGAGTAATTAATTGCTAGCTGCGATCTTCTGATGCCTGCTTGTACCTGCCACCAGGTGAGCCGGAGTCTCAGAAACATGGCCCGCAGTTCCGCGCTCCAGCCTCCAGGAGCCCCCTCGTCAAAGTCCCGCTTGCCGCCTTGCCTGAGGGATATCAAATGTCAGCCCTGCATACTGCATCTACCTACCCATATTCAGTGGGTGGGATCGGCAGGGCATGACGTGCCCCTACTTTTTTATTTTCATACAGTCCATTCCCCTACTTTCTTATTTTAAAAATGCCTCCCGGTCCCGTACTGTAGAAATCACCAAGGCCGATAGTTAAGGCTCAGATTTTGGGGACGGGCGGAACTGGCAGAGATGGAAAAGAACTCTGTCTTTTCCTTCGTGCCCAGAAAAGACAAGGACAGTGTCCAGTTCTCCTGCTGCTGGAAGCTGCCCCCCCTCTTTGTTCCCCCTCTTCCCTCTCTTTCTGTCTCGCACTTTCATTTAGAGAAAACAGTGACTTCAAGAAACAGGTATTACCTTCTCTTTCCACCTTTCGTTTATTTGCTCCCCTTTGAAATGGATCCAAAAAAGAAAAACACTTTTCCTGGAAACGTCCTCTTTTTCTGACATTTTTCAATTTCCAAGTGCAGCCTCAGGGTGGAGAGGAATAAAACATTCAAAGTATGGAAAATAACGAACTAACTAAAGCAAGACAGAGTGGTTGCAAGATGGCCAGATTGATTTATTCACACCTAAACACATTAGCGCCACTTTACAGTGTTTGTCAGTAAAGCGCTGCTTTTGTTTTCTCGTCGCTATTTGAACAACATTGTTTTCCCTGGGTGGAAAAGTGCACTATTTCTGGAGGTACTGAAATACCAGCTTGATGGGTGAATTGGAAAACAAAATGCATACTGCGGCTCTGTATTCACAAATGTGGTCTTTTAAACCATGCTGCTTACGTTTTGTTAGGATATAAGCAATGGAAATTGAAGCAGGTCCCTTCTGGGCCCTGTGGAAATATGGATTTTTATGATCAGTTATGTCCCCTATCTTGGACCCCAACGGTTTCATGTATAAATCACAAGTACATGTATGTTCCCTCCAGTTCCAGTTTTGAAGACGCAAACACATGTGCGTCCACCGTCAACATGTCCTCTTTCAGATCCGCCATGAATGGACCGGATATTCTATTCCTAAGTATGAAAGGCCACCGGCTTTATATGGTTCATTCATGCCATTTTACAGTCCAGGCGAGTAGGCCCTGATTCTGCCATCAAGCTTTTCCTGCCTTCTGCCTCTGAAAGCTCCAGTCTGAGCTCGCATCTGTATCCATGAACTTTGTCCTACTCCCTGCGCGGCTAACGGTGCCTGACTCCAGCCTGTTGCCTGCCAAAAACTGTATTTCACCTTCGAAATTATCTGCTCCGCTCCCTATCCAATGCATTCCTGTCTAGTAGTTTAAGTAAACATTCTTCCAGCTACCGAGCGAAAGGCCCGGCTCCTCTGTCTTTATGCAAGTAATTCATAGCCCTGTTACTATGGAAGATTTCTGCCCTCGCATCTAGTGTAGACACTTAGACGCTTGTACACGCACTAACGGACAGTATAGTCAGTATAGAATAAGATTCTATCCTAAGAGACCTTTCTTTTTGGATAACACAGTTCTTTAAACATAGGATGTTAGATATGATTTGGGATTAGGTTGACTTGACCCCCCAGACTTCTGTCTCCACATGTAGAGCTAAATGTCAAGTCCCCTTCACCCCCTAGTTGCACGTCAATCACACGTCATGCTGCTGCGCGCGCATTTCTGCCAAGCATTTCTGCTGACATTGCGAAATTCTTTCATGGAACCACCCTATTATGACATCATACCTGATGACGTTCTTTAGTTACACCCAGTTACACCCACTTTTGCTACGCATGTATGTTTTATCTTTGCTATCAATTGATACGCCTCCTCCATATGTCTCACTATAATGCATATTGTATAAAAATGATTACTTGTCAATAAAGAGGGGTCTTCACTTCCTGAACCTTCGTGGTGATGGAATGTGGAGCTCCTCAATTCGAATTGAGCCAGGAATAAAGCCCGTTCCGAAACTCTAATACCACGGATTCTGCCTCTTATTTTACTGAGCTATTATTATAGATTTTCCGCATCAAATTAAGTCCCGGTAATTAAATTATTTACCACATAAATGGCGCCCGAATAGGGACACTTTCTCATCTCACGCGCCGGAGGTGCGTTGCAGGCCCGGTCTCCTGTCACAGCTGGACGGACAACAACGCGTACCCACAGGATTTCCTGTATCTCCCTCCTGCCGAGCGGGGGTAACTGAGGCTGCGATCAACACCCAGACGAGGCGGTGAGAAGTGCGAAGTATCCCGACCAGAGCCTAGCTGAGAGAGCAAGATCCGAGGTATACAGAGGCCCACCAGTTCCGAAGTTCCGAAGTTCCGAGTCCAGTCCAGTCCGGTTCAAGTTCAGTTCAGTTCCGAGGCCTTCCGTTCCGAGCTACCCGGTGAGTACCATTGTCGGGGAGGCGTTCTGACGTGCACATAGGTTGTGCCGGTCAAGACGGGTTTGGGTACACAAATCCGGTCTGCACTGTTTCAGCAGTGTATCTGTACTGTTTAGCAGTATATCAAGTATGTCTAGTATATGAAGTCAGAATTATCTAGTTAGTATCGAGTATTATGCTTAGTGAACGGCCATCATTGTTGTTCATTAAATGTTAAATGTTAAATGTTTTAAATACGTTCTGCATATTGTGGTGTGAATGACTGTTCATTATTGTGTTTCGTTGTATTAAACGTGTTCAAAATTAGGTATCAGATCAGATCAGTTCTCAAAATGCCGCTCTTTTCGAAATTAAGACAGATCAAAACTAGAAAAGGGGTACTCGAAGAAGCTGTTCCCATTCCTCCTAGGGACACTCCAGGGTACTTTATGTATCATAAACATGGCCTAGACGCCATATTATTTCTTGATTTATGGGTAGACTACACCAAGGAATTACCAGAAAGTCAGAGGTGGCCCGCAGCTGGGACCTGGGATGCAGATTGCATCGTGAAAGTAGAGGAAGAATTATGGAAAAAGAAAGCTAGACAATCACAGAAAGACGCCATTGAATTATGGTGTAAAGAATCGTATAGACGTACAGAAAAAGCACGTAGACAGGAAGAGAAGAGTAAGGAGAATTTAAATAAAGTTCGAGAAAATATATTAATTGAAGAAGGTACTCGAGTAAAATCAGAACAAGTAGACAGACAACGAAATGCCCTTATGAATGGTATGTATCCTCTCCTGGCCGAAGGATTACCTAAGGCTACTCCGGAGATACCAAAAGACTTGCCACCCCCATTATTTCCGATAAAGGTACATCCCAAAGGGCATCCCAGAACCGCAGAAGATGTTTTTCTTTCCTCTTATTTAGACGACGCAGCTCCCGAGTATGCTAATGCTGCGCCACATAGACCGCCTGCAGAGGGGGTTCAACGCCAAGACCCTCTTCCGTCTGTACCTCCGCAACAGCAAACTCCGACACAAGTTCAGGCAAGCACATCTGCTTCGACATCTGTATCCACACCTATAGTTGCTATATCACGTTCGACGAATCCTTTCACATCCAGCACCCCAGGTGGGGCTACCGGAGTGTGGAAATATGGATTTTTCTGGTCAGTTATGTCCCCTATCTTGGACCCCAACGGTTTCATGTATAAATCACAAGTACATGTATGTTCCCTCCAGTTCCAGTTATGAAGACGCAAACACATGTGCGTCCACCGCCAACATGTCCTCTTTCAGATCCGCCATGAATGGGCTGGATATTCCATTCCTAAGTATGAAAGGCCACCGGCTTTATATGGTTCACTTATGCCATTTTACAGTCCAGGCAAGTAGGCCCTGATTCTGCCATCAAGCCTTTTCTTGCCTTCTGCCTCTGAAAGCTTCAGTCTGAGCTCGCATCTGTATCCATGAACTTTGTCCTCATTCTCTGCGCAGCTAACGGTGCCTGACATCAGCCTGTTGCCTGCCAAAAACTGTATTTCACCTTCGAAATTATCTGCTCCGCTCCCTACCCAATGCATTCCTGTCTAGTAGTTTAAGTAAACATTCTTCCAGCTACCGAGCAAAGGGCCCGGCTTCTCTGTCTTTATGCAAGTAATTCATAGCCCTGTTCTATGGAAGATTTCTGCCCCCGCATCTAGTATAGACACTTAGACGCTTGTACACGCACTAATAGTCAGTATAGTCAGTATAGAATAAGATTCTACTCTAAGAGACTTCATTTTTGGATAACACAGTTCTTTAAACATAGGATGTTAGATATGATTTGGGATTAGGTTGACTTGACCCTCCAGACTTCTGTCGCCACATGTGGAGCTAAATGTCAAGTCCCCTTCACCCCCTAGTTGCACGTCAATCACACGTCATGCTGCTGCGCGCGCATTTCTGCCAAATATTTCTGCTGACATTGCGAAATTCTTTCATGGTACCACCCTATTATGACATCATACTTGATGACGTTCTCTAGTTACACCCAGTTACACCCACTTTTGCTACGCATGTATGTTTTATCTTTACTATCAATTGTTACGCCTCCTCCATTTGTTTCACTGTAATGCCTATTGTATAAAAATGATTACCTGTCAATAAAGTAACCGTCTTCACTTCCTGAACCTTCGTGGTGATGGAATATGGAGCGCCAATTTAAATTGATTCTGGAATAAAGCCCGTTCCGAACCTCTAATACCACGGATTCTGCCTCTTATTTTACTGAGCTATTGTTATAGATTTTCCGCATCAAATTAAGTCCCGGTAATTAAATTATTTACCACATAAATGGCGCCCGAATAGGGACACTTTCTCATCTCACGCGCCGGCGGTGCGTTGCAGGCCCGGTCTCCTGTCACAGCTGGATGGACAACAACGCGTACCCACAGGATTTCCTGTATCTCCCTCCTGCCGAGCGGGGGTAACTGAGGCTGCGATCAACACCCAGACGAGGCGGTGAGAAGTGCGAAGTATCCCGACCAGAGCCTAGCTGAGAGAGCAAGATCCGAGGTATACAGAGGCCCACCAGTTCCGAAGTTCCGAAGTTCCGAGTCCAGTCCAGTCCGGTTCAAGTTCAGTTCAGTTCCGAGGCCTTCCGTTCCGAGCTACCCGGTGAGTACCATTATCGGGGAGGCGTTCTGACGTGCACATAGGTTGTGCCGGTCCAGACGGGTTTGGGTACACAAATCTGGTCTGCACTGTTTCAGCAGTGTATCTGTACTGTTTAGCAGTATATCAAGTATGTCTAGTATATAATTCAGATTTACCTAGTTAGTATCGAGTATTATGCTTAGTGACTAGTTCCCTAAATGACCATCATTGTTTATTCATTAAATGTTAAATGTTAAAATGTTTTAAATACGTTCTGTATATTGTGGTGTGAATGACTGTTCATTATTGTGTTTTATGGTATTAAACGTGTTCAAAATTAGGTATCAGATCAGTTCTCAATATGCCGCTCTTTTCGAAATTAAGACAGATCAAAACCAGAAAAGGGGTACTCGCAGAAGCTGTTCCCATTCCTCCTAGGGACACTCCAGGGTACTTCATGTATCATAAACATGGCCTAGACGCCATATTATTTCTTGATCTATGGGTAGACTACACCAAGGAATTACCAGAAAGTCAGAGGTGGCCCGCAGCTGGGACCTGGGATGCAGATTGCATTATGAAAGTAGAAGAAGAATTATGGAAAAGGAAAGCTAGACAGTCACAGAAAGATGCCATTGAATTATGGCGTAAAGAATCATATAGACGTACAGAAAAAGCGCTCAGACAGGAAGAGAAAAGTAAGGAGAATTCAAATAAAGTTCGAGAAAGTGTATTAATTGAAGAAGGTACTCGAGTAAAGTCAGAACAAACAGACAGACAAAGAAATGCCCTTGTGAATGGTATGTATCCTCTTCTGGCCGAAGGACTACCTAAGGCTACCCCGGAGATACCAAGAGACTTGCCACCCCCATTATTTCCGATAAAAGCACATCCCAAAGGGCATCCCAGAACCGCAGAAGATGTTTTTCTTTCCTCTTATTTAGACGACGCAGCTCCCGAGTATGCTAATGCTGCGCCACATAGACCGCCTGCCGAGGGGGTTCAACGCCAAGACCCTCCTCCGTCTGTACCTCTACAACAGCAAACCCCGACACAAGTTCCGGCAAGCACATCTGTTTCTACATCTGCATCCACACCTATGGTTGCTATATCACGTTCAACGAATCCTTTCACATCCAGCACCCCAGGTGGTGCTACCGGAGGTACATCAAGCATTTTTTCCACGCCACCCAGAACAAATAAACTTTCCTTTCAAGAATTAGCCCACCAACGTACGCCCAAACTAGTAACTCCCAACACGCTCAAGGAACTTCTAATAGATTGTAGATATGACCCTGTGCCCGGAAAAGGGGACGAAATGATGCTGGCATCATTACGTATCCGACGAGCTGCAATATATTTAGGGAAGCTACCAGGAATGACTGCACATTTAGAAAATATATATCATTTTGTTCAGTCAGGGCGAGACCCTGAGAGTATTAACAGAGCCATGGAGTACCAAAAGGTGGAAATACAGGGGGAACTGTTACGTTTCCTCATAAACTGTGCGATCAGAAATCAAGATCAACCAGGGGTAAATCCGGAAGAAATGCAGATTCTTACCACATGGGGTAAGAATATATCAGAGGGGAGACATGATAAACGATCATGCATAGTAGCTATGAGCCGAAAGATCCGCAAAGAAATAGAACGAATACACGAAGAAATATTAGCAGTAGACGAACCTGAACAAACTGAGGACGAGGAAGAATTAGAACTGCCCACAGGACAGTTAGAAACCATGGCCTATGTAGGTAGAGGAAGATCTTGCAATAATACTAGATGCTTTACTGATCCGATATGTCCGATACGTCCAGATAATAACAGAAAATTCCAAACTCCTATAATAAATATAAGGTCCCCCGAACATTCATTCCAAGCCGCTGACAAATTACTCCGAGAACGAAGGGGTTATCATATACTCGATTCTATGGACGAACAAGAATTAGCCAGGTCAGCCGTTCACTGGGTTGATAATCCTGGAAAATATGGTGATGATACACTAGCGCATACGTTTTTGAACCTCGCCCCAGCGTTTAGCTGGTATCTACATGATTCAACAACTCCTTATATTATATAAAAGCCAACACTCCGATCCTGGTCCCTTACCTGATATATTGACTGAATTACTCACGAATAAATGGAGAGGTTCCGGTACTAAGTTAATTAGAGAAATACTAGAATCCAGAAAGCAGTACATCCTTTTTGTATGTCCTGAACATGTCTCACTGCCCATCAAGGAAAGAACGACGTATTACATGGATAGACAGAATCCCTTACGCGAAGTGCACCCGATAAAGGGTGATGACAATGAGTTTAAACGTGTGTTTGTATACACACCCATATCCAAAATAGAACTATTAGAAATGAAGAAAGTGGTACCCAGTCATGACAAAGACCCAGCGGGTTTCCACCGTGAAATTAAAGATATGTTACTCATGGGAGAATATACCTACCCCGACATTATGACAATATTGAAGGTATTAATGCCTGCGGGCATTTACGAAAAACTCAAGGAAAAGGATTGGGAGGTGGGAGACCAGAAGATAGATTGGACAGCATTAGAAAACGAAGAAAAAGCTCGAGGTCCAGGTTCAGGGCTCGGGGACAAGATCAAAGCACTACCAGGTCTACTAGTACAGGTACTGCCACGATTATTAACTACGAAAAAGGAAGACTGGGGTGCAATCTCAGCCTGTAAACAAAAATCAGATGAAGACAATAGTGATTTCTATTCCCGATTTGAGAAATGTTTTGGTATAAATAGTGGAATAAAAGCAAGTAGCGAGTCGTATCCACATCTGTTTGTGACAAAGTTAGTTGAAAATGCCTTGCCCCAAGTTAAGAATAGAGTATTGAAGTTCGAGAGTACCTGGCAAGGTAACACTCCGTCACAAATGTTACAAATGCTACAGTACCATCACAATAGAATAAGAGAAGAACAAGAACATGAACATAGACGCATGAAAGACACGAAAATGAAAATGCTAGTTTCCCAGACAGTTTCAGCTGACGGTCATAAGAAGGGTATAACACAGTCCAGTGTTTCAACAGGTCCTGTTAAAGGGACGTGCAACTATTGCAAACAGCCAGGTCATTATGTACACGATTGTCCCGTTTTAAAACATAATATCGCCATAGGTAACACAAAAGAAAGACCAAGACCACTTAGACAGGATCAGAATCAACAAGGAACTCCGCAGCATGCACAGTCCATGCCAGCTCCGCAACAGTCTATGCCAGCTCCACCACCGCAGCCTATTGCTGCCACACAAACAACGACCCGACAGATGTATCAGACCGCACAGTATGACTATCCTGATTATCAACGATACTCATGAAACAGCCTAGAGAGGGAAGTTGGCTTACCCCTTATTGAGGTCCCTGTAGATCAAGAAGGACCTTATGTACACAGTGAACTGTTAGGTCAAGATAGAAAATTCTTACTTGATACAGGGGCAAGTCGAACAACAATAAAACGTAGTGAAGTTCCAGGGGCACCCCTCTCAGGCTCACAGAATATTTCCCTTGGTTTTTCAGGAAAACCTATCGTTAACGAAGTATCACAGCCTCTTCCCCTTACGATTGGTCCTTTGACACGAACTACAGATTTATTGCTTACTAAATCATGCCCAGAAAACTTGTTAGGTATAAAAACTTTGAAAGCTCTAGGAGCTATAATATGTTGTTCTCCGGAAGGAGTAAGATTGTTTTTACGTGATTTCAAAGGGCACTATGTGTCCCGAGACATGGATCACCGACTGCAGACTTTACCCACACATTTATGGGCACAAGGCCCTACAGATGTTGGTTGCATGAACATTACACCATATCGAGTCACACTAAAGGCAGGAGTGGTACTACCACGAATGCGACAATACAAGTTACCACCAGATGCTGTAGTGGCTTTACTGCAAATCATTGACGAACTTATTACCCAAGGAGTGGTTGTGGAAACAGACTCCAATGTATGTAATTCACCGATAATTCCGATTCTTAAACGAACTGATCCAACAGCCCCGCCAGTATATCGATTGGTTATTGATCTGCGCGAATTAAATAAATGTATTGTACCACAATACCCCGTAGTTCCAGACATTTCTTCATTACTGACAGCTATTGATTCCGAAGCAACATTCTTTACTGTAATTGATCTCAAGAATGCCTTTTTCAGCGTCCCAATAGATCCGGAAAGCCAATACTTGTTCGGATTTAGTTTAAATGGACGAAGCTTTAAATTCACACGCGCACCTCAAGGATTTACAGAAAGTCCCAGCATCTATAGCCAAGCACTGAAACGAGAACTCGACAGTATCCATATGCCAGTCAACACTGCCCTGCTTCAATATGTCGATGATCTGCTGATCACCGCTAGAAGCGAACCTGAATGTGAAAAAGCCTCACTGACGGTTTTACAATTTTTGGCCGAAAAGGGGCACAAGGTGTCCCCTTCTAAGCTGCAATTCTGTGTCCAGCGAGTTGTTTACCTTGGTCACTCGCTGTCCAAGGAGGGAAGGCAGCTTACATCAGATCGCATCCAGTTAATTGCTAACATGCCAATACCCAAGACACAAAAGGAGGTGCGGGCTTTCATAGGCCTCACTTCATATTGTAGGCAGTGGATCCCTCAGTATGCATTTTTAGCAAAACCACTCATTCAATTGACAACACAGGAGGCAGCCACATCGACTGTTCTCCCTTGGACTCAGGAACATACACAAGCTTTTGAAAGCCTAAAGAAAGCTTTATGCCAAGCACCTGTTTTAGCAACACCATGTTACAATAAACAGTTTACACTCTTTGTTACAGAACGCGAAGGTACTGCCTTGTCAGTACTCACTCAGGAACAAGCAGGATCACACAAACCATGTGCTTATTTTTCTAGTACATTAGATCCCGTAGCTCAGGCTTTGCCTGCGTGCCTGAAATCAGTGGCAGCAACAGCTTTAGCAATCAGACAAAGCGATGCCATAGTACTAGGACACCAATTGACAGTACAAGTACCACATGCAGTAGAGGTTCTCTTGAACCGCACACAAACACAACACTTGACTATAGCACGACTCACTGGTTACGAATTAACATTGTTTCAGCCACATATAGAAATCAGACGTTGTAGTACATTGAATCCTGCCACACTGTTACCAGTAAATGGAACAGACCCACTTGCACATGATTGTATTGAAGTTATCACTATCACGACGAAACCCAGACAAGACTTGACAGACGTCCCATTGTCAGACCCAGACCTGACGTTGTATGTAGATGGTTCATGTATGAGAACAAGTACAGGAGAGTTAGTGGCCGCTTACGCAGTCACAACAGACACTAAAGTCATTGAAACAAACCGCATAAATACCTTGTCCGCTCAAGCAGCAGAGCTCATTGCCACAAATAAAAAAGTCAACATATACACTGATTCACGTTATGCATTCGGAGTTGTACATGACTTCGGCGTGCTGTGGCGAGAGAGAGGTTATTTAACTTCTCACGGTGCCCACATTCAGCACGGACCCCTCATTCATGCCTTATTAGATGCAATACATCTACCCACTGCAATATCAATTATGAAATGTAAAGCTCATACGAAAGTTACTGATATCATTTCTCAAGGCAATGATCTAGCTGACAGAACAGCTAAACAGACTGCTCAAACTCAAACATCTGACATGACAAAGACAATAGTCCCGACACCGACATATTGCATGACGGTTAAGGATCCCGCTCTTGACGTAATCGACATACAGACACATGCTACACCAGATGAAATAAAGAAATGGACTGAATTAGGAGGGACCCAAACGGATCAAGGATGGATGACGAAGGAAAAATCTGTGTGGTTCCTTCCTGATTCAATGGTCCAAGTTATCATTAACACTGTACATAGTCCAGCGCACCTAGGAGAAAAAGCTATGCTAGACAGCATTCAACACATTTGGTTCAACAAACATTTACGAGCAGCAGCTAAACAAAAAGTTCGTACCTGTATGATCTGTTGTCAGTTTAACCCAGGTAAAAGCATTCCCGTAGAACAGGGTGGATTTCAGCCTCCTGATCACCCTTTTGAAGTCCTCCAGATGGATTATATCCAGATGGAACGATGTCGAGGATTCAAATATGTTCTCGTAGTTGTCTGTGCTCTTTCCCGTTGGACCGAGGCATACCCGGTTTCAGATTACACTGCCCCGACTACTGCCAAACAGTTGGTTCGAGAATTCTTCCCACGGTACGGTTTACCACGTGTTGTCTACTCAGATAACGGCCAGCCGTTCTCATCCGAACTAATGAAACACGTTTCACTTTTGTTAGGCTATCAGTGGAAATTCCACTGTGTCCGACACCCCGAGGCAGCAGGTCTCGTGGAAAGACATAATCAGACCCTGAAAATTAGATTGTCCAAAATATGTAGAGAGAAAGGTGTCGACTGGGTAGTAGCTTTACCAGTTGCACTCTTCTACATGAGAATGGTAGCACACTCTCGAACAGGGCTATCCCCTTATGAAGTGATCTTTGGTAGACCACCAAATATGTGGGGGACGCCTATACCACGTAAAATAACTGATATTGACTGTAATATGCTGACAGATTACCTGGCTTCCTTGATGTCTGCACTACAATCTTGTCGTTCACAGGTAGCTGCAGCCTTTCCCGACAACACCGAGGTGAAACCCCATGACGTAATTCCAGGAGACTTGGTATTAGTGAGGAACTTTGACCGGAAGTCTCAGCTGGATCCTAGGTGGAAGTCGCCTCAAATCGTACTGTTAACGACGAGGACAGCCGTGAAGATCGAAGGTCGAAAAGGCTGGATACATTCAAGTCATATCAAGAAATTTCATGGACTACCGTCCGACGTAAATGACACACCTCGCGTGTCTTCACCGATTGACTCAAAGCTTCCTTTGGTTGAACTGAATAACAATGAACAATATAAACTAAAACTTCGGTCTAGCAAGTCAGGCAATTTGATTGTTTAAGTCCTCTCCAAGGTGAATCGGTCGAATTTGTCTCTGACATGTATCCCTTAGACCTGTATAGAGAAAGAAACAGAAGGAAGCGAATGAAACAACATGCGTACTATAAATCACTGCGTAGTCATTGCACAGTGACGTTATTAATTTTGTTTTTCTTAAGTCTTTTAATAATTACTGCAAGTATATTGTTGCACATATATTATCCTATTTCTAAACATGTTTACAATGTTACTGCTGAACATTCTTTTAGCGAATTACCTCCGCATGAGTTGTCCTATAGATTTGCGCTGCGCAATAACACTTTTATTAGTATGTTACATCATTCCCATCAGGTTAGCAATGCTACAAATTGTTGGATATGTGGCCGACTCCCTCCCTATCAGAACTATAAAGGAATTTTGCCTCTCTTTCCATACCCATTCACACACAATGGCTCCTGTGGAGCATGGTTTAGTTTAATTAATTCTCTAGATTCGAATTCTGCAGTTTATCAAGACAACTGGGTATGGGGAAATCTGAACTTAGTTTTACTCAAAGTCTGCTACCCTAACAAGGAGGGACTTCCCAAAAGAACAGGAACTGATTTAGAAAATGAAGTATATGGATTAGGTAATTTTACGCTTAATCTTATGATCCTGAATGTCGAATCCGAAGCTGCACCAATTTTGCCCGCTATGTCAGTATTTCCAGTTAAAGGTGAATTATGTATAAGAAAGAATGGCTCTATACACATGGGCCACAGTAAATGCACCACTGTAATAGAATTCAGTGATCAAGGCAAGTCTACATTTAGAGCTTCTCGCCATTCCTACTTTGTATGTGGTCAGACTGCATATATACGTTTGCCTCTAGATTGGGATGGGAAAAATACACAGATTTCAATAAAGGTCTCTTTCCCTATATAGGTACAGTTACCAATAGTAAGCTGATACGTAGATTAACCAGAACACTTGAAGCAGTAGTGAACGAAACTATTTCCGCCTTAGGCAATTTAACAGAAGAGCAGTCTGCTATGCGGATTGTTGTGCTTCAAAATCGTCTTGTCCTTGACGTCATACTGGCCGATAGGGGCGGAGCTTGTAGGGTCATCGGATCAAGCTGTTGCATTTTCATACCAGAAAATTCGCCATCTGTATATAAAGCCATAACTCGCCTTCATAAGATTGTAAGCCAGATACACCAGAATCCAGGCACCTGGACTTGGTCCAGTTGGTTTTGGAGTGTATTATCTACCTTTGGATGGAGGGTCCTATCCTTCCTAGGTATTGGCTTTCTCATATTATTCAGTTGCTGCTTATGCCTACAATGTGGACCAGCGATTTGTGGTCTGTGTGCCACATCGTGTATTCCACCACCAAGATTTCATTCATCACGGAAGAAGAAAGAAGAGCAAATGATGCTATATGAACAGATCAACGGATTGATGAAGATTGATATCTCTTAACGGGCAAGTAGGGGACAAGGAGGGAATGTGGAAATATGGATTTTTATGATCAGTTATGTCCCCTATCTTGGACCCCAACGGTTTCATGTATAAATCACAAGTACATGTATGTTCCCTCCAGTTCCAGTTTTGAAGACGCAAACACATGTGCGTCCACCGTCAACATGTCCTCTTTCAGATCCGCCATGAATGGACCGGATATTCTATTCCTAAGTATGAAAGGCCACCGGCTTTATATGGTTCATTCATGCCATTTTACAGTCCAGGCGAGTAGGCCCTGATTCTGCCATCAAGCTTTTCCTGCCTTCTGCCTCTGAAAGCTCCAGTCTGAGCTCGCATCTGTATCCATGAACTTTGTCCTACTCCCTGCGCGGCTAACGGTGCCTGACTCCAGCCTGTTGCCTGCCAAAAACTGTATTTCACCTTCGAAATTATCTGCTCCGCTCCCTATCCAATGCATTCCTGTCTAGTAGTTTAAGTAAACATTCTTCCAGCTACCGAGCGAAAGGCCCGGCTCCTCTGTCTTTATGCAAGTAATTCATAGCCCTGTTACTATGGAAGATTTCTGCCCTCGCATCTAGTGTAGACACTTAGACGCTTGTACACGCACTAACGGACAGTATAGTCAGTATAGAATAAGATTCTATCCTAAGAGACCTTTCTTTTTGGATAACACAGTTCTTTAAACATAGGATGTTAGATATGATTTGGGATTAGGTTGACTTGACCCCCCAGACTTCTGTCTCCACATGTAGAGCTAAATGTCAAGTCCCCTTCACCCCCTAGTTGCACGTCAATCACACGTCATGCTGCTGCGCGCGCATTTCTGCCAAGCATTTCTGCTGACATTGCGAAATTCTTTCATGGAACCACCCTATTATGACATCATACCTGATGACGTTCTTTAGTTACACCCAGTTACACCCACTTTTGCTACGCATGTATGTTTTATCTTTGCTATCAATTGATACGCCTCCTCCATATGTCTCACTATAATGCATATTGTATAAAAATGATTACTTGTCAATAAAGAGGGGTCTTCACTTCCTGAACCTTCGTGGTGATGGAATGTGGAGCTCCTCAATTCGAATTGAGCCAGGAATAAAGCCCGTTCCGAAACTCTAATACCACGGATTCTGCCTCTTATTTTACTGAGCTATTATTATAGATTTTCCGCATCAAATTAAGTCCCGGTAATTAAATTATTTACCACAGCCCTGTAGTCATGGCATCAACTTTTCAGGCAAAAGCACTCACTAACTTATGAATAATGATTGTAAAAAGAAAAAGGTAACCATGTTGCTCCTGCGTACATTTCACATGCTTTACTTAATCTTGCATTTCCTATGAGTGTTTGCTTTTTCTAGGATTTTGTTAATTTTTTTTAGGCAGCATATTGCTCTTGTCTAGTGCGTAATTTGAATGGAGTCACATCCAGGTGTTTATAGTGGGTCAGTGCAGTGCAAGTTGCTCTCAGTGGGGCAGTATGGTGCTCAGTGCGGGAGAGGATGTGGCACTATGGTCAGAGCTGCTGAATTTAGAACTGGGGATCCAGGTTCAGCCTTCATGACCAGTCCACCAGACCTCTCCCTCTGAGGGAGCACATTCCCATGCTAGACCTTAGGAAGGCCTCGCAAGATCTTAAAGGCCCTGGTGTCTTAGCACCAGCAGGTGGACCCTAGCAGTGGCAAGTGTGGGTTAACCTTAAAGGCCTGTCCTCCACAATACATTCTGAAGTTCAGCTCCAGTCTTGCAGGCAGGCCTATGAAGCAGCACACCATAGAGTGACAGTCACTCTGTCACTGAGGTCACAGGAACCTTGGGCAGGGTGACTCTACGGCAGTGCGACCGCACCAGGCCCTGACCAGCCACGGTCTGCGCAGGTAACAGCGGTGGGGCAGAGGGGCCAGGTAAGGGTGTACTTCGAGGGACAATGCAGAGGGAAAATTAAATAAATAATTAATTTTCCCTCTAAATCGTCCCTCGAAATCCCCCCTTACCTGGCCCCACAGCTCCACCGCTGTTACCTGCATGGACCGCGGCTGGCGCTGACTCCAGGTGGGGGCATTGTGTTTGCAAGTATAATATGGTTTTAAAAGCACTTGCTGCCTCCTTCCTGACCTCCAACAATGTTCAGCAACAATAAAAATGTCATGATAACGCTAGTGACTATTTAGTAGTAGAGAGATGGTGTTTTGTCCAGTGGATGTTTTGACTCATGGAAAGGAAGCGCGGAGGGTTAATATGCCGGCTACTAAGAACATGTACCATGCAGATCACAAAGTGCACATAATGTAAATAGGTCAGTGGGTTACTGCTTTTGTCAGAGAGACCATATTGTTACATGTAGTTAATATGTTAAAATCCTAACATAGAACAGTGAGTTCTTCACTGTCATGTAAGAGCTGCATGCAAACTGCAAGGTACAAATTAGAGTGTTTTGGTTTTTTCCCCAGTCTTTGATTATTTTAATGTTGCAGAAAAAGGGTTGATTTGGGTAGAAATCAATTCTCATTATTAAAGAGAACCACCAACCATGGTATTACGTTTTAAATTCTGAGTTTGTGTTTATCCAGACCAATCACTATTAAACTATGCTGCCTACTGGTATGGTTGTCATGTGACTCCTACAACTTGTCATCCTTTGTCTTATCTAACATTTCCTATACAGTGATTTACACACGTATGATTGATTGTCTCTGTGTAATATGTGTGATGTAAAGTGCTCTGGCATCCTACACTGGTATTAGTGGTGCTGTAAATGTTCTGATACTTTATTATTTTGACATTTTTACTCATGCTAACAGTCTCTGCAAAGATTTGTACTTATTATTTACCAGTGGAACATACAGCTGCAGCAGTGAGAAAGGTGATCAGTCAACCTTTGCAAAGGGCCCTTCACTTCACAGCAGCAAAAGACGCATGTTTTAGGAACTTTTGATCCGATTGAGCTATAAACAATTTACTAGTTAAAATCGTCAGATTATGCAGCAGATGATGTAGTATGTGGCAAATATGGCAGAGACATAATAATGTGGAAAACATTTGCAAACTAGGATATTTTGCCATTCATATTTGAACTGCTCTTCTGGAAAAAGGGAGAAGTGCTGATGTCAAACTCCATGTCTGGGAGACAAATAGCTTGTGTTCCACTTTTAAGGATTTTTGGGACATTCTGTGATTGGAAACTTATCCCACTTTGTGAATGTATTTTAATGTCAATAACTCATAATAAGCCTTAAAAAACATGTGTATCCATTGGTTAAATTAAATAACTTAATGATCTGTAACCAGTTAGTTAAATGGGAAACAAATACTAGAAAGTGGGATATTTTTCTCTTTCTGCCACACCTCTGACTCCGTCCACTGACCCAATACACAGGTTATTCCCGCCTTCTGATTCTCTGCCTACAGTTCCCCTACTTTGTTTTCCCCACTTCGACCACTGCCCGTATTTGACACCCAGGCACGGAAGCTCTATATAGATTGGTAGTGGGTTTGCAGTGGAAATCCTAAGGATCTTAAGACATGGCTCTGAAGTTGATAGTGTTTACGGGCACAGGTAATGAGCGCTTTAAATGAGCTGCAAACATGAAAGGAGTTACAGGGGTGGTTTTGATATGAGCAATAGTTGTTGAAATGCTCCTGTAATTTGAGCAGAAAGGGTGTTTTAATTGGTTAAAGTTCAAGACAAGAAGAGTTATTTATTGTAGTATGGGTTCTTTAAAGGTCAATGTTCCTGTGCTATTCCATGCCCTTTGAACAATGTTGTTTTGTACTTAGTTGATCCCCAGTTCCATACGGCCCTTTTTGTTAAAAACTGCATATTACTCGTTCAGATTTTTTTCACCAAAAGGAATAAATGTGCCGAAAATTCATTTGAAGTATCTGTGAATGAAACCGAATGTGCTTACTTAATCGAATGATCCTCGAGCTTCCACTGTGCAAAGAACAGTGGCCATTTTTATGGAAAAATTATCATGTAGATTGTCACATTCCCCACTATTTCCTCTTTGCAGAGAACAATGCCTACATGTGTGGGCAATAGATCATGTAAACATCAGATTTTCTCATTACCCACTATTTCCTCTTTGCAGAGAACAATGCCTAAATACATGCATGGAGAACTGATCATGTAAACATGTCAGATTGTCACATTCCTACTATGTCCTCTCTGATTAGAATAATGCCTACATGCATGAGGATTCAATCATGTATTTGTATTTCACTAACACATCAGACTATCAAATTGCCCGCTACTTTCCTCTTTGCAAATAGCAATACCTAAGTGGTTGTATGACAGAATAACTAGGTAAAGACATTGAAAGACCACCCACTTAAATAGCACTTCAAAACATGCCTTCTCTTGCCCCCATCATTAGATCTTGCGGGTTCCAAACAATCTCTTAATCGGACGACACCCAGGGGATAGTCCCCATAGAAAAGGACCCCGCTCTGACCAGAGAAAAATGTAAGAGCTGCATGTTAAAAATAGCCACATGGATGAGCAAGAACTTCCTACAGTTGAACTCCAATAAAACAGAGATTCTGTTGTTCGGGGAAGCTGAGGAGTTATGGACCCTTGGAGTGGTGGCTTGTGGAACTCCAAAAAAGCCTCCACTTCTAAAAAATGTGCTAAAAACTTGGGCATCGTGATCGATAACAGACTCTCCATGGAGGAGCATGTAAAATCCATCTCTGGCAAGTGCTTTGGTATGATGCGCATGCTGAGAAAAGTCTTCCCGTGGATTCCCCTCCATACTAGAAAAGTCCTCATTCAGGCGCTTCTAATCAGTAGACTAGATTATGGGAACCCTGCATGTCGTCCAGAATACAGCAGCGCACCTTGCCCTTAACAAGCCTGCACGAACATCATCTTTACCTCTGTTGCAACAACTGCATTGGTTTCCTATTAGGAAAAGATCAGTCTTTAAACTCCTATGTTTGGTATTCAAATCTTTGCAGGGACTGGGACCGGCATATCTAACTAAAAAACTTGAATGGTACATTCCGGGGCGCCACCTGAGATCAAACAGTCAAAAGCTGCTTCAGATGCGTAGAATCAGGAAAGACAAGATGGAACGGTGTGCATTCTCTCATCTAGCCCCCGCTCACTGGAATAGTCCTACAGACGATCTGTGAGCATGTCCCAATTTAGCACAATTTAAGAAGCATATCAAAACCTGGCTGTTTTGATTGAGCACTCTCTATGTATGTTGTCTGCCTCCCAGGCGCCACGAGATCCCTTCGGGGATGATTAGTCGCGCCATATAAAAAATAATAATAATAATGATAATGCCCTAGGCCTGCCATTGCAGGCAGAATGCAATTTTAAACTGCCAATCCGACTTGTCAATATAACCCCCTTTTCTAAGCCTTAAACTCCTCTTTTATTACATATACTTCTCCCCTAGGGAAGGCCCTAGCAGCCCATAGGGCAGGGCACATTGCAATTAAAAGGCTGGAAATGCACTTTTAAGTTCTACATGTCCTAGTAATGCAAAGCTCCTAAAATATCCTTTCACTACTGTGAGACCTACTTAACACATAGAATAACATTGGGTTGCCTTATTACATTTATTAAGTGATAACTTTTGATTGAGACTAGGTATCCAGGTGATGTTTGGTATCTATAAAATTATAATGCAAAATCCTCTTTAATGGTAAAGTTGGATTTTTAAAACAATTTTGAAAATATCACTTTTAAAAAGTTGACATTTTCCTACCCATAACCCTTTTGTGTCTGCAGCCTGTCTTAGGTCACATGACTGGATGTAACTGAGAGTTTTACTTTGTTTTACATATTTTTTGCTTTATGTTTCACAGTTAAGGCTATTTTCCAGTCTCAGGGTTTGAAACGCGTTGACTCTGAGCTGAAGCCAAGACATTTATGGGGCACCCCAAGGAGTTCTAAAAGAGATGCATTCCCTTATGGGGCAATGACCCCCTGTACACAGAGTAGCCTTCAGCTCAGCAACCAGGCAGAACGTTTGAATCAAGATACGTCCGCCTGCTTCTTCATGTGTTATACATGGACTGGTGTCCTCTAAAGACTTTTAGGAGGCAATTGACATTTCACATGGTGTCTATGTTTTGTATATGTGTGTATTAAGTATTTTGTATTTGCATTTACATGTATTTTTGTTGTTAAATGTGCAAAATTAGTGTTTCTTTTTAAGACATGATGAAATGTTTCTATGCACAATAATCTGAAACTGAAAAATAATATAAAATAAATCATGCATGCTCAGGATCTGTGTAATTGAAAAAGGCACCGCAATGGGAGCCTCAAAAGCAGTTCCTGCAGAACATGGACTTTAAAGTCAATGCCCTGCAGAACCTGGGGGTGCATGCACAAAGGGGGGCACAATATGTGCCCCTCTGCAAGCACCCCATGGCAACATGGGGCTCTGTAGGGCCCCTTTGTTTCCTCACTACCGCACTGAAAAGTGTGGCGGTGAGGAAACTCCTAATATGCTTGGCGGTGCTGCAGCGTCTGCGCCAGCATATTAGGGGCCTCAGACCAGTGAACCACCACCTGGCATGGTGGATCCCTGAAAACAACAGCGGTCCAGTAGTGGCGGTCCAACCACCACAGTCCAAATGCGGTGAGGCAGACCGCTAGTCTTGCGGTCTGCAGACCGCCACCACAGGTTCAGCGGTCATTTAGACCACCAAACTCGTAATAAGGGCAGTTTTTCCCATTGTTCTAGGAAAACTGTGCTGTAAATACATTGTTTGGCACCCTTATTATCTTAGAAACATCAAAATCACTGAAATGTCAGCCTCACTAAACAGACCCTGACAATATGGAATCATTCCAAGAACACTTTTTGAAATTACTAGCGAACATGAAGCTTTTTAGCCAAATTCTTTGATCAATGAGTTAAAAAGCGCTATTTGTCTCACTTTAAAAAAAAGAAATTCGTTGACAAACCCCACCCACCTCACACCACCCTACGTACATTAGGGCATGCGCAGTTTTCACATTTGCCTCAATAAGAGGCCAGTCCACATTTGCTTCAAATGGGTTATTTTTTTCTAACTTTTCTACTGGCTAGAATTAAAAAGAGCTATGGACGGCTCCACAAATTCAAATCATGAGGGAGAAGGGAAGCTCAAGTTTGGCAGATTTTGTGGACAATTATTTTCTGTAAACATGAAGAACCATTTTCTCAACTGGGCTGCGTATATCCCTATTAGATTAGTAAAGATTTGTCTTCTTTGCCCTCAGAATACTGTATGCTAACATACATTTTCTATATTAGTAATATTGCAGATCTTGGATAGTAATAGCAGCTCTACATTGATGATGTGTTTGTAGAACTCAAGGACTCGGCCCAACAAATATAGCCCTGTTATTACAACATCTGAAAGGTCACTGCATACTGTGAAAAAGGTCTACGTGCTCTTTCAATCTCCAGAAAAGTTTGGATTCCACTTACAGGTTGCAAGATCCTTTGACTTCAGGGCTCTAAAGTTATCAAGAACTCAGATCTGATGCACCTGGACTCTGAACTGCTGGCTGCAGGAACTACAGCTGAATAAATGCACCACTTGACAGGGGAGTAAAATACTGCTTTTGGAGTAGAAACGTAAGCAAAAGTTAGTACAAATCTATTAATACGTCATACAGGGGAATGTTTGTCTCTTCATCCAAGGATTGTACAATGTGAGTGAGTCAAGCGAGGCACTTTAAAGGTGCAAGTTAGGACCTTCATAGATGGTTAACCTAAACAACCCATTGCTGTCTCCTACCTTGTTCTCTGCAATGTGATGCTAGTAAAAGCCTGTGACAGTTAACTTCAGCCCAGGGAACCATCACTTCCTGCATCATTTGTCTTGCAAGACACCAGAAGCCTCTCATTAAGAACAAACCCTCGGTTTGTGTTATTGCACTTTTAGGGTCTTCCAACCCCCCAATAGAAAAGACAGGAGTTCACCAGCTTGAGTAGCCATGAGGCCAGCAAGTCTTCAAATAGACAAAGAAGGTGGCACAGAGTAATTGACACCTCCTCGCCATGGCATGCTAGCTGCTTAGCGGCCCTTGTTTATTTCACCCCACTGAGGTGGAAAGGCCATTATGAACAGCAGTGCAAGGCAGACTCTTCCCACAGGAAATGTTCCTATAATAATTTGTTTCTCTCTATACACTGATCCTGCATTGCGCAATTCTTTCCAAATATGAAAATGTTTAGGTGCTTTAACATGCATTTCCGTTGGAAGATGTATTGCCAAATCTATATTTCTATGAAAAACGAAGTTTGTAACTGCTACATAACCCGAAACCTGTCCTAAGATCCTTGTTTTGGTTCAGGGAAGACCCGGCTTGGCAGTTCAGGCTGGACTGTTCCCATGAGGCACTGGATTCAAGCTATCCTGGCTGATGAGGGGTGAAACCCTGAAACTGGTCCTCGGAGGCTTGTTTCTGGTCCAGGGAGGACCTGGCTGGACTGTTCCCATGAGGCAGAGGTTCAAGACTGATTTGCATATGGCCAGGTCTAAACTGGGGTGGCATGGTGAGCAAACGAATGACGGATTTAACCCAGATCACTTGACTGGGGGAGAATGTTTTGATTTGTTCTGCATTCCGTCCATCAATTGTGTGTCTTTTGTGGCACACCTTCTAAGCCTCATAACACAAGTCCTCACATGGTAAGATGAGTGGTCCTGTACTTTGTTGAGTAGTCATTCACAGCTCCCATAATATCATCTGTAGCTTTTCACTTTGTCCAATTTCTAAACGATATGGTAGTTGACATTGTCATGAAGCATATTTCTATTTGGACATATTCTGTGTGGTGGTGTACAAAATGTAATATTGTTGTTGGTATTTTTAGTCTACTGTGAAAATAACAAGACATTCTATATACAATCTCCCTTTAACCTGCCACTAGTGCAATGAGTTGTGTCATATTAAGTAAACTGAAACAAGATACACAAAATAACATTAAAGTCTGTATGCAAAGACGCTGCACATACTACCACTGAAGCACAAACATATCTATGCTGCAATACCGGTGGTTCATTCTCTGACCATATCTCTGGTAGATGTTCATTGAGTGGTGGTGGTAGTGTACTTTTTTTGAAACCATAGAGTTTGGAAAGGCTTCTTAACTTGTTCCAAGTTATAATGCAATACTCTTAACTTGTTCCATGTTCGAGCGTAATGCTTACAGGCCCTATTGTGTAAAGCTTTACTTGAGTGTCATGCACAGACACTCTACTGACATCCATGTGTACATGGCCAAATTAGTTGTGCATTTTGTATTGCTTCTGGTTTTGACATGGCACAAGATGAAGGCTGTGATGCAGCCTTCCCAGACAGTTAAAGTGCATTGTATTCATTCTTGAGCTGTAGGGTGTAGCTTTAGGCGTTTCAGGGCACAAAGGATGGAGATAAAGCCGACTTCAGAAATTTCATGTGACCTACTTAGCCAGGGTTTGCTAATTGGTCTTTCCTGAGCACTGACATTTAGCAGAGGAATGAATTGGGATGAGTCAGCAGGTTTCATTGTTAGAGGAATGGAGGCAGTGTTTAATTTGTAAAAAAAACATAAGTGTCAGGACTCTCGTCAGGAGACCACTGCAGCTTGCACCACACATTGCCCCTGCCAGCACCGCCAATGATAGTAACAACATAACTACTAACCATCACACTCTTACAAGTGTGACAATCGGAATATTTCCGGACACCAAAGCTATAAAAATGGCTTGGGCGGCAGGTTATAGTCATTTTAAGGAATATTTAATTAATAATTAACTTTTGTTGTGCTCATCTCTAAATTGAACAGACAGCGCAACCTTGTGGCAGATTGTCACAAGCGTTGGTGTTGACAATTAAGTACCTGTGCCAAGCACCAGAAACCACCGGCTCAAATGAAGCACTGAAAGGAAGTTTCTATGCAGATAATTGGCTTTTTGTCTTCCCTTGGCCCATCCAGGAAGGCTGATAAAAGCAGGATTCCAAGTTTCACACTTATAGGGCTTGGCTTTTGGGTTCTTCGAGCCAGCATTATCACTATCTACTGGCAGAGCCATCACATTACAAAAAGAATGTGTTTGCACTGCACAAAGAAGTAATTTTGAAAATGAACCATCTCAAACTGGGTTCTGAACTGTAGGCAGTGGATTTGCATCCCCTTCTGAAAATCGCATATAAAGATGGGGGCCACACTTTCCCACTTGGTTCCATTTCCAATTGCTTGGTGAAGCAGGGGTGGGGTATCCACAGAATACTAAAAGAGCCACCCAAAGATGTGATACAGCTACTTAACCACAGAGAAGAGCAACCCAGAAGAAGCAGTTTAGTAAGTGATTGTGTTTCCAGAGCCTGCCTGCTTGACCAGAGGGTCTCCGATCTTCACCAAAGACCAGGTCTGTATGCCGAACGATCCACCAGAGCGTCAGCTCCAGCAACCATCACAGAGAAAAGTAGAGGCAGAGGGCATACACTGATTCTGCTTTTGCTGCATCCAGAGCACCATGATCGATTTTTAAGTTGGCTAAAACTGATTTGATGGGACTTTTAATGTTAACTTTAACCCACATACAAGAATTGCAGTGTCGAAGAGTATCGACTGACATCTGCATTATAGAATCAAAGAAAGCTGCTCCACTTTATCTATTGAGCCTGTACCAGGGTTAAAGCATAAAAGTTTATTTTTCTATGTGTAGTGAACTTCCTCCACCACCCAAAGTTGCATCCGGGTAGTTCTACCTTAACTCAATGTACCATAATAGATTTTTGCCACGATTACAATACTTTGCTTTTCTTAAAACAAAAGCGCAGGGCTGGACATTTGCCTATTCTTGATTTGTTGAGTTCTGAGTCTCTACCTCCCAAACTATTTCCCTGAGATGCCTTGTATTCCTCGACCTCACAAAGAGTCAACTGAAGTAGGGGTGCACTTGTTGCATTTTACAGTGCTATTGAAGCACTTACAACAGGATACCAATGGCAAAGGGCCCCAACCACCATGGTAACCCATACTTGCCCTGTGGCCCTGAAATGGGTTCTAACACCCTATGATTTACAACAGTCTAACTTTTATCATAGAGTTTCTGACTATGAAAAGTGTGATTTTTAAAATTGTAACACAGCTGGGACATTGAACACTAAATTATGTTGACTGTATCAAATTGCTGGCACCATATAGTGTTTTCTAAAAATATGGCTGAACAAATGAGTATCACCATCTCTGAAGTGTAGGTAATTTCTCAGGTGCATAGTCCTGTGTAAGAGACTTAGAAGATAGGAAACACATAGTACGTTTTGTTTTATTTTTCAATCCCCAAGACAGTCCTTGATTTACTGTGTGTTACAGTTAATACATGAGTGCATTTTCTCAACACACGTCCCAAATTAAAACGGAAGAGCCAGGAGGAAGTCTAACTGCTGCATTTGTTTTCACTGGCCTATCCTTCAAGAAAATAAAAAAATCCACCAACCATTTCCTGCTTTGCAACCCATTAGACGTATGTTCTATTATCACTGTGCCCCTGGAATAAAGCTACACACAGCTAAAGAGCTACAGTCTTGGGTAGCTTGTGTTCCAGTACAGGGAGGACCTGAGTTCAAACTGTGGTGGAATAGTGTGCAAAATACCAATGGACTGCAAATGCAGTACTGAGTAATTACCAGTGGCTGAGATTTATTCAAGTATTCCGCTCATCAGTTTTTTGTATACTTAGGGCTTGATTTATCAAGATTTTGCATCGCCCTAGCACCACGCAAAGGGGCACCAGGGCGACGCAAAACATAAGTGAGATTTATCAAGCCAGGCAAGGCCACCTTGCGTGGCCTTCCCTGCATGGCTTCATGAATCTAGAGTAACACAAGGCAGAGCAAATCGCTGCCTTATGTTGCTCTGCAGCAGGGAGGCGTTCCATGGGTGGAGCATGGGTGTTCCCATGCATCCTTCCTTAGAATTTATCTCATTCACAAATATACCAATAGTGGTAGACCTGGGAATGCCTCAAAATGCTACACCTCCCCACGTGAGGTGTAACAAGGAGAAATATCTTTCTTTCTCTACGTTTGTTCCTCTTACTATATGAGCTGCATTATGCGGGCCACATAGAAAGAGGAAAATGTGTCTCAGCATTGTTTTTGCGAAGGAAGGTGACCCCTTCGTGCACAAAAACAATTCTGGCTATAATGCAGGCACCCTTGCACCATGACACAATGGTGTCCACGTTGGCAAGAGGCAGCCTGAAGTGTGCCAGCACAAGGAAAGGAGGGCAATGAGCAGTATATTGTTAACTATGGCACATTCCTGCTCTTTTCCTTTCACGCAGCGCAGCAAGGTGGCTTGCTGTGTTGCGCTGCATGAATGAATGATAAATCTGGCCCTTAACCTTTACTCCTTGGCATCCATGAGCCAATAAAGTAGAGGAACAGGGACCTGCTGATGTCAGCATTCACATGCGTCTCAATTTACTTACGTTATTGAGCACATTATCTCTGACAGTATGGCAGAAGGTAACAATGAAAGCGTTCAGTGTGCTCTTAGAATTTACTGTTCTGGTTGAACATAATAAATCTAAAGTTTAGGGAATGATGGTATCTTTTTGAATTCATAGCACTGTAAGTAACAAGTGTTGATATTGCCTAATTTAATGTTCTTAATTTATTAACCGGTCGCTCCTCTCCACTGCTCTGCCTGCCTGTCGCTGCCTGGCACCTGCCCACCCTGTGACTACCGCCTGACGCCACTTACCTGGTTTCATGCCGCTGCCGCCTCCTGCCTGCTGCCTGCTGCTTCTCAGGTACCGCCTGTCGCTTTCCTGCCGCTGCTGCCCCTCCTCGCCCGCTGACCGCCGCCGCTGCCCCGGTCACTTCACCTCCGTTTCCCGCCGTTTCCGCCGCCGCTGCCCCGCTCTCCTCCTTCCTGCTCCCGCCTCCGCCTGCAGTCCCGCCTCCCCTCACTGCCCATTGACCAACCCGCTCCCGCCTCCCAGCTGACCCTCCCTCCCGGCTCCTTATTTATGACACCCCCTGTGCGACCGCGCAGTGGACGCGCGCAGCGGGAGCACCGATTGAGCGCCGAAGGTGCGCCAAAGGTAAGCCCGTCTGCGCCCGTCCGCGCCTGGACCGCGCCCAGCACCAGACCCCCTGGTCCCCGCGCCCGCCAGCCCCCCCGCAGGACCTACAACTTCGCTACGCTCATCGCACTCAAAGCCGCCCGAGCCCCCGGATGCTACCGAGCGTCCCCGCGACGCACCCATGGACCCTTCGTCTGCCGATCCTGCAAGTTCTCCTGCCTCCGAACAGGCACCACGCCCACCAAGACGGACAACAGCAACCACCTCAAGTGCATCCTGATCAACACCCGCTCCGTCCACAGACACGCCGTGGAACTCTGGAACCTCCTCGACACCGCATCTCCAGACATCGCCTTCCTCACGGAAACCTGGATGAACGCCTCCTCAGCCCCCGACATCGCCATAGCCATCCCGGACGGCTACAAGATCATCAGGAAGGATCGCAACAACCAGACCGGAGGGGGCATCGCCATCGCTCACAAAAGCACCATTCACATCTCGACTGACTCCATCGACGCATTCAACACCGCCGAATACCTGCACTTCCAGATCCACACCAACCCCAAGACTACCCTCAGAGGCACCCTCATCTACAGACCCCCGGGACCACGCGCACAGTTCTGCGAAGACATCACGGACTTCATCAGCCCTCACGCCCTACTCTCCGCCGACTACATCCTCCTCGGGGACCTCAACTTCCACCTGGAGAACAACAACGACCGCAACACCACCGCCCTGCTGGACAACCTCGCCAACCTCGGACTCAAGCAACTGGTCAACTCCCCCACCCACTACACCGGCCACACGCTCGACCCCCTCTTCTCATCCAGCAAGCACGTCACCTTCAGCCACTGCACTGGACTTCACTGGACTGACCACAGCTGCGTCCACTTCAGCTTCAAGAAGAACACGGTCCACCACCACCCGAAGCAGGTTCCCCACAGAAACTGGAGCAAGATCACTGTCGACCAGCTCACCACCTCCCTCAGCCAGAACCCACCGGTCAGGACAACGGACCCTAACACAGCAGCCCTCGACCTCACGCAATGGCTGACCTCCTGTGCCGACGACCTCGCCCCACTGAAGAACCCACTCACCAGGCCCAGAAGCAAGAAGGCCCCCTGGTTCACCGACGAACTCAAGGACTCCAAGAAGACCTGCCGCACCCTCGAGAAGGCCTGGCTCCTAGACAAGACCACCGACAACATGACCGCCCTCAAACTCGCCACCTGCAGACATCACCAGCTCATCCGCACCACCAAGAAGAAATCTTTGAAGGAACGACTGGACAAGAACGCCCATGACAGCAAGGAGCTCTTCAACATCGTCAAGGAGTTCTCCAACCCCAGCATCGGCAACAACGACATCACTCCCTTGCAGGACCTCTGCGACTCCCTCGCCTCGTACTTCCACCGCAAGATCGCCGTCATCCACAACAGCTTCGGCGTTCCACCCCCGCACCCATCGACCGAACCTACGCACCCCGCCGCTATCCTCCAGACATGGACCGAAGTGCCCCCGAAGACACGACACGCATGATGAACACCATCCACTCCGGATCTCCGACCGACCCATGCCCCCACCATGTCTTCAACAAGGCCGCCTCTACCATCGCACCCCACCTCCGAGACATCATCAACGCCTCCTTCGACACAGCCACCTTCCCGGAGAGCTGGAAGCACGCCGAGCTCAGCGCACTACTGAAGAAACCAACAGCGGACCCGACCGACCTCAAAAACTTCCGCCCCATCTCGCTCCTTCCCTTCCCTGCCAAAGTCATCGAGAAGGTCGTCAACAAGCAGCTGGCTGCCTTCCTCGAGACGAACGGATCCCTCGACCCATCGCAATCCGGATTCAGAGCCAACCACAGCACCGAGACCGCCCTCATCGCAGCCACCGACGACATCCGAGCCCTGCTCGACAAAGGTGAAACAGCGGCACTCATCCTCCTTGACCTCTCCGCAGCATTTGACACTGTCTGCCACCGCACCCTAGTCCAACGCCTCAACGACACCGGCATCCAGGGGAATGCTCTGGAATGGATCATCTCATACCTCTCCAGCTGAACACTAGGAGAGTACGCCTCCCTCCGTTCCGCTCTGAGGCCACCGAAGTCATCTGCGGCGTCCCGCAAGGATTGTCGCTCAGCCCTACTCTCTTCAACATCTACATGAAACCCCTCGCTGCCATCGCACGCCAACACAACCTCAACATCAGTTCCTACGCTGATGACACCCAGCTGATTTTCTCCCTCACCAGAGACCCCGACACCGCCAAAGCCGGCCTACACGAAGGGATGAAAGACGTCGCCGAATGGATGAACATCAGCCGCCTGAAGTTGAACACGGACAAGACAGAAGTCCTCATCCTGGGACCGTCGCCCTCCGCATGGGACGACTCCTGGTGGCCCCCGGCCCTGGGCACCGCACCCAAGCCAACGGACCACGCACGCAACTTGGGCATCATCCTGGACTCCTCCCTATCGATGACCAGACAAGTCAACGCCGTCTCCTCATCTTGCTTCCACAACCTCCGCATGCTCCGCAAGATCTTCCAATGGATCCCGACCGAGACCAGGAAGACTGTCACCCAGGCCCTCGTCACCAGCAGACTAGACTACGGAAACACCCTCTACGCCGGTACAACAGCCAAGCTTCAGAAAAGACTTCAGCGTATCCAGAACGCCTCCGCCCGTCTCATCCTGGACGCCCCCCGACGCAGCCACATCTCGAGCCACCTGAGAGACCTGCACTGGCTCCCTGTCAACAAGAGGATCACGTTCAGACTCCTCACCCACGCACACAAATCCCTCCACGACCTGGGCCCAAGGTACCTCAACGACCGCCGGACCTTCTACACGCCCACCCGACAGCTACGATCCGCGAACCTCGCCCTCGCCGTCGTCCCTCGCATCCAGAGAGCCACCACCGGAGGAAGGTCCTTCTCCTACCTGGCGGCTAAGACATGGAACTCCCTGCTCGTCAACCTGCGGCTGACCCAGGACCACCTCGCCTTCCGGAAACAGCTCAAGACTTGGCTGTTCGAGCAGTAGCAGACCCCCTCCCCCAAGCGCCTTGAGACCCTTCCGGGTGAGTAGTGCGCGATATAAATTCCATGATTGATTGATTGATTGATTGAACCTCAGAAATATGAAGGGCTCAGTTGACCCAGTCAGGATTTGAACTTGTTACCTGTAGTTGATGCACAGATGCCAACAACATGCATTAAAATCTCATAGCCATCTTGTTGGCATATGGAAATGTGATCTAAAACTGCACACAATCTGATTAAACAAATTAATATTAAAATGTTGAAACTTGCTGCTCTAGAATACTGGTATGTTTGGTGCAAACTTCTAAATTCTTCAGAAATCTTTGGCAGTTGCAGTTTTCTAGGAGTATGTAGATGTGTTAAAGTTTCCAAGTATACTTTTCAGAACAAGGAAATGCAAATATTACTTTCCATATAAAACATGTTTATATACCCACGGAAAATATTTTCCTGGATAAAACTTAGGGTTCTATTTGCAAGGGTAAATCTACATATGTAGATTAACTACATGTAAATGTTCACCTTTATGTTTGAGTAACTTTACTACTTTTGGTTATTCACCATTCACAAGTATAAAGTTACTCGAAAGTGCAGACTTAACATGTTACCGTCCCTTGAATAAGTGGGGGAAGTTAAAAAAAATCATGTAAAACAGTAAAGCAACCACTAGTAGTGACTTGGATGCATATTTGATTTTCTGCACGGTACGCAAGGACTCCACAATCGGGACAGAGATCTTCCTTTGGTAAAGTATGGGGAAAAGTGTAAAAGTTTATTAAATATTTTCAAAAATGTTTTATGTTAATTATTTAATTTGAATTCATTTCAGATATTGATTATAATTTAAACAATATAAAAATGTACAGCATTAATAGCTTATCTTTAAAAAAAAGACGTTATTTGTAATATTTTAAACTATAACATATTGTTTCTGAAGTTTAAATCAAGAACAAAAATTCCCATCTTAAGTAATAAATGCATATTTATTCAGTAATAAAAGTAGTAAATAAATGTATAGAATCAATTACAATTACAATTATTTCAATTATTTTAATAACAATTCTAATACATTATTTTTTAAATAAAAAAGGCATAAAAAAAAATCTAATTTATGGATAGATATTTTAAATTAAATCATCTTTATTTATATGTGTGTAGAGATCTCTGCAGTTGGGGCAGAAATCTGCCAATAAAAGACAGTAGTGGTGAAGGTATAGACCTTAATACGTAGGTGTGTGAATAGCTGAAATGTACCATTATTAAATCATGGCATTTGACAATTTGCAATTTCCGCAAATATGATAGAATTTCCTCGTTTGCAAACAGGGAGAGTTTGCATGCGTATCTGGGTGGGTCTACCGGCACAAATTGTTCTTAGTGTTTACCAAATATTGGCAGGTACTGCTCTGCCGTTAAAGCATTCACAAATGTACTCCTGGCAAGGACAGGAATAAGTTTGTTACTAGGATGGAAAAGAGAAGCAAAGTTACATGTGGCATTTTGTTTCTACACGTGTATTTGAATACCTGGGGGCAGATTTACACGGTCTGGCGCATCTCTGCAAATCAGCAGGGATGCACCAGAAAACTTGCGCCACGCAAAACTACCCGTGCGCCACCACGGATGCGCCGCATTTACAATGCGGCGTGCTGTGGCGCACGGATAGGCAGATACGTGTCGTATCTGCCGGCGTAAGGTTGGCGCAGTGCTAAAGTCATGTCGCGGGCGACACACAACACCAGCACTGTTCCAACCCGGCCCATCTCCAACATGCTGCGTCTGGCCCTAAGCCTGCTTCAAGCAGGCCAAGGTTTTGATGCAGCGGCGTGGGAAAAGTGACTGAGTGAAATCTTGTGGATTTCACTCAGGCACTTTTCCGAGGCTTTCCTGCGACGGACCGCCCACGCTGCAACGGTACGCCCACATTATACCTGACGCAGGTCTAATGTGGCATAGGGGTTTACGGCATGACGCATATCGCTAGATGCCTCACGTTGTAAATCCATCGCAGTATGGCGCTTGCTTTACACCACCGCTGCGTCACAGAAGTGACTCAGCGGCGGCGCAAATGCATCGCAAGTGCCTCATAAATCTGCCCCCAGATTACTATTCTGCCTACATTGGAGTATTGTTGAAAATCTGTGACATGCACTTTTCCTAGACTGTACCTGAAATTGTTTGTAAATTCCAAAAAAGTTGAGAATCTGCTCTAAATGTAGGAGGCATATTGTGGGCAAAAATGTAGGATTTATTACAGAGCCAGATGCAAAATTGTGCACTGACTTTTCGCGAATACCGTCTAATTTTGCAAATTGACCTGCATATTCTGGGAAATTAGGTTGTTGGTTGAGGGGGGTTTAAGCCCTCCTCAAACTACAGCCACACAATCCTTGTCAGTGAGAGCCACAGTCACTAAATTACCCTGTGCTTAACCCTCTGTGAACTTGGAAAAAATCAGTCATGCTTAACTTAGAGGCAATGTGTAAAGTATTTATGTAGTAATCACACAGTAATAAAGTGAAAATACAACAGAAGAAAAACCCCACACTAATTTAGAAAAGTAGAGTAAAATGTAATCAATTATTTGACACCCAAATGACAAACATCCAATTTGTAGAAAATGAGATTGAATTTAAAAGAGTCATGGTAAGCATAGCGCCTAAAAGCACAAAGTGCCACTCATGGTTATCTGGTCATGTGAGACGAAGTGAACTTCACAAGTTCAGGCCGAGCGTGATGGAGCATGAGACAGATACAGGGACCAGATGAATCCTGCAGCAAAAGTTACCTTCTAAAGTCCAGTGCTACGTGTTCAGTTTACAATGGAGGAGGCTGCAAAGAGCAAGGAGAGCAAGGTCATCACAGTAGGATGAAGAGAAGGACGGTTGTCTTGGCAGGCACCTCTGTAGCATGAAGATCCTGTTCGGCATTGCTGAATGTCGTTGCTGAAGTTCCACACTGTCAATACTCTAGTGCGAAGTGCAGATCTTGTGTTGCCGGTCCGTTCACTGACAAAATATCGAAGCAAAAATATAGATGCCAAAAATATAGATAAGAAAATATAGACTGCAAAAATATCGACTCCCTATACTCAAACAGGAAAATACAAAAATATTGAATCAAAAATATCAAAGTTGAAAATATAGCTGAAAAAATATCGATTTAAAAATATGAGTAAAATAAAATAATATATTTGAAAGCTATAAAATCTTAATATTCTCTTTAAAAAAATATTATACATTTTAACTGAATATAAGAAATAAACGTCATTTAAAAAAATACACAAATATATTAATTTATACATATACATATATTTACTTTAAAGTAATGTATTAACTTTATCTTCATTTAATTTTGTAACTTTTAAATTATATAAAAATAGAATATATACATATATCAATAATTTAAAATAAAAAAAACATTCTATAATTAATTAAAATATTAAACAATTTAAAAAACTTAAAACGTACATTTCGCAATCCAATAAATACAACAGTAGGGAAAATGTTGGATAGCGGAATAATTACATTTACTATTCTAACTCCAATGGATACAAGAGTAGGTAAAGTGTTGAATAGCGGAGGGTTAAAAATTACTATTCCTACTCCAAAGAGTGCAACAGTAGGTAAAGTGTTGAATAGCCGAGGGGTCAAATTTGCTATTCCCACTTGAGTGAGTGCAAAAGTAGGGTAAATGTTGGATAGCGGAAGAATTAAATTTACTATTCCAACCCCAGTGAGTGCAACAGTAGAAAAAGTGTTGGATAGCGGAGGGGCAAAAATGACTATTCCCACTCCAAAGAGTGCAACAGTAGGGAAAGTGCTGGATAGAGAAGGGTTACAAATTACAATTCCCACTCCAGTGAGAGCAACAGTAGGGAAAGTATTGGATAGCAGAAGGGTAAAAATTACTATTCCCACTCCAGTGAGTGCAACAGTAGGGAAAGTGCTAGATAGCAGAGGGGTAAAAATTACTATTCCCACTCCAAAGAGTGCAACAGTAGGGAACGTGTAGGATAGTGGAGGGGTAAAAATTACTATTCCCACTCCAGTGAGAGCAGCAGTAGGGAAAGTCCTGGATAGTGAAGGGGTAAACATTACTATTCTGACTCCAGTGAGTGCAACAGTAGGGAAAGTGCTAGATAGCAGAGGGGTAAAAATTAATTTTCCCACTCCAAAGAGTGCAACAGTAGGGAACGTGTAGGATAGTGGAGGGGTAAAAATTACTATTCCCACTCCAGTGAGAGCAGCAGTAGGGAAAGTGCTGGATAGCGAAGGGGTAAAAATTACTATTCTGACTCCAGTGAGTGCAGCAGTAGGGAAAGTGCTACATAGTGGAGTTGAATAAATTACCATTCCGACACCAATGAGTGCAACAGTTGGGAATGTTTTGGAAAGCAGAGGGGTAAAAATTACTATTCCTACTCCAAAGAGCGCAACAGTAGAGAAAGTGTTGGATAGCGAGGGGTAAAATTTGCTATTCCCACTCCAGTGAGTGCAAAAGTAGGGTAAATATTGGATAGCGGAATAATTAAATTTACTATTCCAACCCCAGTGAGTGCAACAGTAGTAAAAGTGTTGGATAACGGAGGGGCAAAAATTACTATTCACACTCCAAAGAGTGCAACAGTAAGGAAAGTGCTGGATATCGAAGGGGTACAAATGACAATTCCCACTCCAGTGAGTGCAGCAGTAGGGAAAGTGTTGGATGGGGGAGGGGTAAAAATTACTATTCCCACTCCAGTTAGTGCAACAGTAGGGAAAGTGTTAGATAGCGGAGGGTTAAAATGACTATTCCCACTCCAAAGAGTGCAACAGTAGGGAAAGTGTTGGATAGCGTAGGGGTAAAAATTACTATTCCCACTCCAGTGGTTGCAACAGTAGGGAAAATGCTGGATAGCGAAGGGGCACAAAATACTATTCCTGCACAAGTGAGTGCAAAAGTAGGGAAAGTATTGGATAGCGGATGGGTAAAAATTACTATTCCCCCTCCAGTGAGTGCAACTGTAGGGAAAGTGCTGGATTGCGAAGGGGTAAAAATTATTATTCCCAATCCAGTGATTATAACAGTAGGGAAAGTGCTGGGCAGTGGATGGGTAAACATTACTATTCTGACTCCAGTAAGTTCAACAGTGGGGAAAGTGCTGGATAGCGGAGGGGTAAAAATCACTATTCCCACACCAGTGAGTGCAACAGTAGGGAAAGTGCTGGGTAGCGGTGGGGTAAAAATTACTATTCCCCCTCCAGTAAGTGCAACAGTAGGGAAAGTGCTGGGTAGAGGAGGGGTAAAAATTACTATTCCGACTTCAGTGAGTTCAACAGTAGGGGAAGTGCTGGATAGCGAAGGGGTAAATATGACTATTCCCACTCCAAAGAGTGCTACAGTAGGGAAAGTGCTGGATAGAGAAGGGTTACAAATTACAATTCCCACTCCAGTGAGATCAACAGTAGGGAAAGTATTGGTTAGCAGAAAGGTAAAAATTACTATTCCCACTCCAGTGAGTGCAACAGTAGGGAAAGTGCTAGATAGCAGAGGGGTAAAAATTACTATTCCCACTCCAAAGAGTGCAACAGTAGGGAACGTGTAGGATAGTGGAAGGGTAAAAATTACTATTCCCACTCCAGTGAGTGCAACAGTAGGGAAAGTGCTAGATAGCAGAGGGGTAAAAATTACTATTCCCACTCCAAAGAGTGCAACAGTAGGGAACGTGCATGATAATGGAGGGGTAAAAATTATAATTCCCACTCCAGTGAGAGCCGCAGTAGGGAAAGTGCTGGATAGCGAAGGGGTAAAAATTACTATTCTGACACCAGTGAGTGCAGCAGTAGGGAAAGTGCTACAGAGCGGAGTGGTATAAATTACTATTCCGACACCAGTGAGTGCAACAGTTGGGAACGTTTTGGAAAGCAGAGGGGTAAAAATTACTATTCCTACTCCAAAGTGTGCAACAGTAGAGAAAGTGCTGGATAGCGAGGGGTAAAATTTTGGATAGCGGAAGAATTAAATTTACTATTCCAACTCCAGTGAGTGCAACAGTAGGAAAAGTGTTGGATAATGGAGGGGCAAACATTACTATTCCCACTCCAAAGAGTGCAACAGTAAGGAAAGTGCTGGATAGCAAAGGGGTACAAATTACTATTCCCACTCCAGTGAGTGCAACAGTAGGGAAAGGTTTGGATGGGAGAGGGGTAAAAATTACTATTTCCACTCCAGTTAGTGCAACAGTAGGGAAAGTGCTAGATAGCGGAGGGTTAAAATTACTATTCCCACTCCAAAGAGTGCAACAGTAGGGAAAGTGTTGGATAGCTTAGGGGTAAAAATTACTATTCCCACTCGAGTGGTTGCAACAGTAGGGAAACTGCTGGATAGCGAAGGGGCACAAAATACTATTCCTGCACCAGTGAGTGCAAAAGTAGGGAAAGTATTGGATAGCGGATGGGTAAAAATTACTATTCCCCCTCCAGTGAGTGCAACTGTAGGGAAAGTGCTGGATTGCGAAGGGGTAAAAATTATTATTCCCAACCCAGTGATTATAACAGTAGGGAAAGTGCTGGGCAGTGGATGGGTAAAAATTACTATTCTGACTCCAGTAAGTTCAACAGTAGGGAAAGTGCTGGATAGCAGAGGGGTAAAAACTACTGTTCCCACACCAGTGAGTGCAACAGCAGGGAAAGTGCTGGGTAGCGGTGGGGTAAAAAATACTATTCCGAATCCAGTGAGTGCAACAGTAGGGAAAGTGCTGGGTAGCGGAGGAGTAAAAATTACTATTCCGACTTCATTGAGTTCAACAGTAGGGAAAGTGCTGGATAGCGGAGGGGTAAAAATCACTATTCCGACTCCAGTGAGTACAACTGTAGTGAACAAATTGGATAGCGGAGGGGTAAAAATTACTATTCCCACTTCAGTGAGTGCAACAGTAGGGAAAGTGCTGGATAGAGGAAGGGTATAAATTACTATTCCCACTCCAATGAGTGCAACAGTAGGGTAAGTGCTGGATAGCGGAGGGGTAAAATGTACTATTCCCACTCCAGTGAGTGCAACAGTAGGGAAAGTGTTGGATAGCAGAGAAACAAAAATGACTATGAACATTTAAACAATTTTAAAAATATTTAATAATCTTAAAAATATATCAACAATGTTTTAAAAATAGACGACTAAATATATTAAACATATAAAAAGAACACATATTATTTTATTAATTAATATAACAAAAAAGTACAAAAATAAATTAATAAATACATTTAGAAACAATATTCATTTAAAAGGAGCAAATAGTAACAAACAAACAAATATTTAAAATATAAATGTATTCATTTTATTTCCTACCCTATAACACCACACCAATAAAAAAAGACTTCAACATTTCTATTTATATTGATTTCCATAATTAACATAATTAATTATGAATTAAAAAAATATTATTAATAAAAAATAATAAACATTCTTTGAGTCCGCATTATTTAACACTATAATATCCACAACACACACCAACAAATAATTAAATTAAAAAAATACTTCCCACCCTTCCCATCATTTACACCTATAAACACCACAACTTAATTACACAATTACCATCATTAATTACTAATTAAGTAATTTAAATCAATTAACAACCAATTAATAATTCATCAATAAAAAATAAATTACTTCCCTCCTCTCCCACCATTTACACCTATAAACACCACAACACACACCTAAAATTAATTGCACAATTGCCATCATTAATTACTAATTAATAAATGTCATTTAATTAAATTACTTCCCACCATATTCCCCTATAAACCCACAACCCACTATGGAACTCAAAAACACAAAATTCAATAAAAAAATAATAACTACTAAAAATAATCAATACATTTTATATAATTAAATTACTTCCCACCCTATTCCCCTATAAACCCACAGCCCGCTACGAAACTAAAAAAGCAAAATTCAAATAATGTTTTTAATATCTACTAAAATTTTAACACATATAATAAACATACAAACAATTGTTATACAAAAAAACATACATCTCACACATTATATTTTTGCAAACAATATTAAACACTTCGATATTTTTACATCGCTCTTACTTACATAAAATCGATATTCTTGACCATGAGAATTTGTCTGTTGATATTCCTGACCCACGATATTTGTGCAATTTGATATTTTTTACTCAATATTTTGTCTCTGCACCTTGCCGGTCATTTCTAGCAGTCACTGTAGCATGAAGAGTCGGGTTCGCTGTAGCTTTATGTCAGTGTTGGGGAGCAAGATCTTGGCGAGGACAAGCCCATTCATGGATTTTTCCTTTTCTTTCCAGAGGAGCTTAACTATTGCCACACCAAGAGTCCAGGACCTATGGGGCACCTCTTGGGGATGAGGAACTCAATCTAGCAGAGGCAAGCAGGTCCAGTTGTATGTCCAGGCAGGTCCAGTGCTGTAGGTCTGCTAGGCATTTGCAGGGAGACCTTTGGTCAGAGGAATGCAGGGTTCGGGTCCAGTCTTCCTTCTCAGACATCAGGGCAGGACTCAAGCAGCAGAGGAGTCCTCTGGCAGCTGGGCAGTTCTTCTTCTGTAGCATTCATAGGTCCGGGAGTGTACTGAAGAGTGGGTCTGAGGGTCCCCTTTTTAGGTCTTGGCTCTTGGATCCGCTACTTGAGCCGCCCCACCCCCTCCCTCATTGCTGCTTGCCTACTTCTGTTAGGGTTGTATGGCTCACTGGGTGCCACACTTCTTTTTCTATCTTATTGTCTTTATTGATTTGGCTGAAAACATTCCAGAACCACTTGAGGTGACAGGAGATGCTGCTTTTTTATTTAACAATAACAGAAGGTGACTTTGATCAACACACATAGAGAAGTATAACAGACACCGATACAGTGACGTTTCTCATCCGAGATCTTCCGCTGCCAGCACAAAAGATCCACAACCTTTTTCTGGTTTAGGATGGGCTCGCTGTTTCTATTGGTGGAATTGTGTTATAAGAGCTTTCCTCCAATCTGATATGTGCACTCCCTTTTCAAACTGATGGAAAGTATTTTAAGGGGATGGGCAGAGCGAAATCGTCACTGTTTCAGAAGCCCATTATATTTTGTTTACAGTGTAGCTTATGTCAGGCACATCTTTGTTAAAATTAAACCAATGATTGAATTCGAGCGAATAGCCCGTGTCCTTACAGACGCCATGGATGGGTGCTTCTAAGCTGCTTATTATATTGATGGTTTTTCCTACTCTGTAGAATATGAAAACAGGCAGCTGCTTCCTCCATCAAAGCAAAAAGCAGTCTTATTTTTTAATTAACCAAGTGTTCATTTCGTCTGTTGCCAAAATTCTTGAGCTAAACAAAAGAGCAATTTTCGCACATTCTGTATTAACCAGACGCAAACAACTGACAGCACGTGATAAGCGTGTCTTCTTTTCGGAACTCGTTATCATTTGTGAAAAGCGGTGTTTTAATACATCTGCATCTAGACGGTCTTAATATGTATTTGCAATTGTATGATGTTTATCACATCTGGTTAGTTTCTGGCAGATTCACTTATTTCAAATAAGTGGGTTATGCAGCCCGCACCCTCTTAGAACATGTAAGAAAGATGCAAAATGCAAATATGAACCTGACTATGTCTAGAACTGGGGATTGTATGTATTTGATGTAAAAGGGCTGTTCTAAAGTGTCTTCTACAACCTACATAGAATCCCTTCCCCCTTTGCACTATGGGAGGGTTTTTTCATTCTTTAAAAGCCACAGAGCGAGGAGACTTTTGCCATCTGATGAACGTAGTTAATTTAGTTTTTTCTAAGTCATAATATTTTGATCCAAAATTACTTTTGCTTTTGTGTGGTGTATTTTGAATGCTTGCTACTTATTGAGTAGTGGATGTCGATTATGCTTGTTAACCTTCTATGCTCCCACTTTTCCCAGCACAATTTTTCGCAAACAGCGAGACACCCTTAATAACAATGCCCTTCTCACCCAGCAGGGCCCGCGGTGAAACTGCAAAGCGGTGATAAATCCAACCGCTTGAAGCAGGAGTCATCGGAAGACTCAAACACTCGTGGAGTGGAGGCAGAAATGGCTGCTTGTTGCCCTTCACCCTGTTTTAGCCTACTACAGGGGGGTGAGAGAACAGAAGAGAGAAACAATATTGAAGACTGCCAGCACTGCAGTAAAAAGACAACAAGAATTTAACTCCACATAATTCAACACAACGCCACACAAGTGCCACACCACACAAATCCACGCCCCATAATTCCACCACACACAACACATTTAAACATCACATAATTACCCGCGACACAATTCAGTTATACACTCCACATCATTCCACTAGATGTCACATAATTTCAAACCAATAAAATAAACTCCACACATTTCCACTCCGCTCCATGCCACATAAATCCAAACCATATAATTGCACTGCACACAACACAATTCAACTCAAGATAGTTCCACTACACATAACTGCACTCCAACCTACATAATTACACTTCACACTACAACTTGTGATCAGACTGGGATGGATCCCATGACTTCCAAGATGGCTGCCGCATCCTTACCTACAGGATGTGGTTATTCTGCTCTAGCTGTCCAGGACGGTCTCCGGAGGTTGTCACAGGACTTCAGAGCAATTTCAGGAGGGGGGGAACGAAGGTTTCTGATGGAAACAAGGACACTGAAGAAGATAACCGGAAAGATGAAACCTAGCAGAGAGACGCCAAAACTAGCAAGGGAGACAGCGGAATAGCCAAGCTGGGAGGAAAAGGCCAAAATGTTGATGCCATCCGAGTGTCCACTGCTGCCGGAAGACACCAGCATCACAGAGGGAGAGAACTGCTCTGGGAGCAATGTGACTCAGTCCAGCTCTCCCAGAGAGGATACGGACGCTGAGACTCCCACCGCCGCTGCCCAGGAGGGTCATGGCCTCAGGGAAGTGCCCAACACACATTTTTTCACCTTTAGGAGGTGGTGGGCAGGAGTGCGTGCTGCACGGTGTGATCAATAGATAGCTGGGAAGACCATTCTCTGAGTGTTGTACACACCAATACCTTTAGTTGCACTTCTCCATAGGGAAGTGTCCCTCAGTGCGCACTGCCAAGAGTTCAAATTAAATTAATTTTTTCAAATGATCTTGAATATTCCAAAAGTTCAAATCAAAAATTCTTTAATCCGTTATGTAATGGTTTGTACTCATTATCTCCATGGGATCATCACATAATTTCAAAAATCCATTCTTGGTTAATCGTGACTGATTCCTAATGGGGGAGGGGGTCCAAAATATAAGTATTCTCCTTTGTGAATCAGTTACCATCTCAGCTTGAGAGTCAAAACTGACATTGGTTTGTGACTGAAACTGTAGTCGCTAGCCATTGATAGAGACCTTACTGATGCACAATTTGGAGGAACGCCTAAAACTTCCCCTCTCCATTTTTGGCTCCACATTTTTTTTCCTAATTGCAAAATGGGATTAGTTCATTGGAAAATGGGATTTTTGCGGTTCAAAATCCTGTGATTTTGTGCACTGCAGGCTTAGTACAACTGGTTTCAAATTTCTACCTTTTCCCGAGGCACATATGTGCATCTATATTTGTCTACATCTGGCAGTATCACATTAAATCTAATACACCTTGTATTTCCTAAACTGATGTTCATAAATTCATAGGTAGATTAATGTTGCTATCCTGGTCACATAACAAATATGAGACCTTTACAATAAAAAATATTTGGTATGAAAAGTATATCTTGAATTTAAGAATACCTAAATATTTACACATAAAATGCATACTTTGGAAATCATGTAAATAAACATGTTTACTTGTGCACATTTCATAAAGGTCAAATACAATTTCTATCCTTTAAAGAAATGTTTGTGTCTCTATGTTAGCAAAAGATTTGAAAGCAAACACTGATATAAATCCAACATGAAGAGTTTACCTGTAAAGTAAGACACACTGTAAGCAATCCAAAGAAGAACGCCATCAAACCAAACCCTCCTATCAGAAGAGGTCTACGTCCAAGCCGTTCAATGGTCAGGCCCTTTAAAAAAAATCAAAACAGTATTGGTAATTGCATTGATATAGTTCTTACTAACCCTGGAGAGCTGTTAAATAAGGAGGTACATACGTTTGTATATTTGCTATGGTATGTAGTACAGTGAAAGTGTAGTTTGCCATCATTTCTGCAACAGAGTGCCTGCACTTTTTTTAATTGAATGGGAGAGTACCTGCACTTCTCAGCACTGCTGCATTACATTTAACCGGTTGTGTGCTTACGACGAGCCCAGCTCGTCATGAGGCACAGTGGAGCTGTGCTCTTGACGAGCTGGGCTCGTCACAGGGGTCACGCTCCGCCCACGCGCGATTGATTCCCCGCCTGTGCGGGAGAAGCAATTAGTGGGCGGAGTTGTAACAAGCTCAGCTCGTCATGAGCACAGCTCCACTGTGCCTCATGACGAGCTGGGCTCGTCACGAGCACGGCGCCGCCGCCCCCCTGCGGGGGTTAAGGAGGTACTGTGGATAGTGAGTGTCAGCTTCTATATTTCCATTTAAACAACAGGCTACAGGTAAATTGCACTTGATAGGTAAACGATTTAGCACTAGTGAAAGCAGTCTAACTCTCTGCAAGTGCTTCAAGTGGACATGTAAGTGGAGACACCAGGGAATTAATATATAAATAAAACTGGAGGTTGTGCTTTCAGTGGCACTGATTAGCACAACAATTCCAGTGCAATGGGAAGTCTACTCTCACACCAGGCTTATCCTGCTGGGCAATGGCATATCGTAAACTGATGCCTCCCTCTGTGGTCCCCTGAGACAGCTACCCAAAGAGCTTATGCCCATATTTATCATTGTGTTACGTCACCCTTGTGCCACGCAAGGGAGTACAAAGGCGAAGCAACACTAAAGTCAGATTTATCAAGCCATGCAAGGCCACCGCATGGCTTGATAAATCTGGAGTAATGCAAGGCAGCGTAAATCGCTGTCTTGCATTACCCTGTACCAGGGAGGCATTCCTTGGGTGGAGCGTGGGTGTTCCCATGCATCCAATCATAGATTTTGGCCCATTCCCAGATTTAACATTAGTGGTAGACCTGGGAATGGTACGCCTCCCCAGGGGAGGAGTAATGAGGCGATATATCTTTATTTCTCCTAGTTTTTTCCTTTTTTTTATGTGTGTGCTGCCTTCTGCACCCTTTCTCCATTGGAAGGCAGCCAAAAGTGTGCCTGCACAAGGAAAGGACAGGAATGTGCCGTATGATGTTAAATAGTGCGCATTCCTGTGCTTTCTCTTTCACCCAGTGCAGCAAGGTAGCTTGCTGCATTGCACGAAAGTATGATGTCCCCTTAGTGTGCACTGCAAGGGCAATTAGCATAGCTTTCAGTTGTTCTCAAGTGATTAAGCCGAGTAAACATTGCCTGTGGTCCCGTTAAAGAACGTGGGCCATATTATCAAGGAGCGATGCCCTTGTGAATTCCCATAGAAGCCCAGGTTCTGGTGTGAACCTGGGCTTCTATGGGAATTCACAAGGACATATTATCAAGCCCATTATCGCAGCTTTAGCGGCAGTTTCCTGCTGCTAAAGCGGAGATAATGTTATCGTGGTTCCTTGATAATATGGCCCTTGGAGATTCTCTGCTCAATTACATCAAAACTGCTCCGAAGTTGAAACTAAAGCAAAATAAAAAAAATCGAACTTAGTCTTTGCTGTAGGCAAGAGGTTTCCCCTTACCTTCTAGAAACAGATACCATAAATAAATGTGAAAACTGGTCAGAAGTCGACAGCGAAAACAGGGCTGGCCTTGAAATACTATTCGATCACTTTGGACTGTCAGTTAAGTAACATATGCCCACTAACCTTTGAAGGACACATATATTATTAATTCCTTCCCTCACTGAGTGATTTGCTCCAAATAGATTGACACGCAAAGAGCCCTGAAGAGTAGGTGCAGCAGATGCCGCAGTGACATGACAACAAGCTGGAGCAACGTCACAATCTTTTAAGGGTGATGAAGCCCCTACTGGCTCAGCAGCAGCCAACAGTGAAATTAAGATGCAAAAGGCAGTGTCTAAGCTCCAAGGACCCCAACCAAACAGGCAACTGGACTGACAATGTTTTAAAGGTGGAACAGTCAGAAAAAGGTACAGAAGATGGATGCACATGAAAATGGACTTACTTAGTTTCAAATTCAAATTCAAATTCAAAATCAGCTTTATTCTGTGCAACACAAGTCACCATAAAAGCACAACAATTATTATTACAAAAAATTTAAAATATACATACAACTACATTGACACAGTTTCGCATACATTTGTAGTATCTCTGCAGGTCATGGGGCACGCATTTACAATTTCAGATAGTTTAATACATGCTATCTACAGGATTTAAATATTAATAGATAAAAATGTATGAGCGTTCCCAAAATTGCTAGTGCCATATCTTTAGGAAAATAGTTAAAATATCACATCAGTGCAAGTGTCGCAATATTATCCACATTCAATTCAATTCATAAAACAGATGAAGCATGTTAATTGATACCTTCAGCCAAAGCTTGACCCTTGTTGCCCTCTGGTATTTCTTATTTTGAATGCAATTTTTAAAAAACTTGTTATACAAGCCAGGGTCAATGGGTCTTCGGCCCTTTGTAAATATAACAGCGCAACCTTGGCTTGTCTGAACTTACCCTTTTTTAAAATTCTGACTAGGTAACGACGCCTGGGAAAAGAATAAAAAGGGCATAACAATACAAAATGAAGGGTATCCTGCGGAGATTTGTTATCGCAGCCGCAGGTTCCCTTCTGCTCAACCGTAGTGGTGTAACCCAGAGGGTCCGCTAATAGATGGTGTATTAGGTTTAGCCTAAAACGAGTAAAAAGAAAACTGATTTGTGCGTTATGTATTATGCTTAGGGATGGTTCCATGCCGCCTACTGTCTTACTCATACTATAAGCACAGGCAAGGGTTTTCATACCTTCCTTGTCATTTCTGCAATCTGCAGCTTTAGTTAGGAGCAAACTCTTAATTCTATTCTTGTCTTGGCGAGTGATCGTTAGTGGATTGGTAAAAAGATCTGAGCAACCTATTCCCTCCAGTGTTGTTTTTACATATTTGAGCCAAGGAATACACATCCCTTTATCCCTGCTAATGCAGTCACTAACTTACTTAGTTAAATTAGGAGGCATGGGGAAAAGAAACTTTTGTAGGTACACAATGATGTAGATAATGCCAAGAGTAGAGCTAATTCAAAACAAATGATGATAGTGTGAGCAATTGTAAGATGCTTTTAATATTTGATTCTAGTAAGACACAAACTGAAACAGAACAATATCTGCTTTGGGTAAAGTAGAAGGTGAGAAATGAAAGGCAGACTCGATAGAACGTAAGGCAGACCTATTTTTTGTAATATTGAAGTGTATTGAGCAGTAGCTATTTCTGTAGCTTCATGTCTTGTTCGTTTCTGTTTCCTCACAGCAAACACCTAGATAAAGGTAAAAAAGCTACAGTCTATCATCATAAAAAGTAGTGAAGGTACATATTCGGGAAATGAAATATTGGATCTACTAACCTTTTGCAAACGTCTATGTACTATGTGTCTCTTAACTCTCACATCTAACATTTGGAAACGTTTGCAAACTCTTGCTCTAGAGTTCTAGATCTTATCTAAAGTTTCAGACTTCAGGAGGACCTGCCATAAAAAGTAACTGACTGACATTTCCATGGCATTAAATTGAATTTGTGCTTTGTCCTGCCCAAGGCTTCCCTTCCATCCCAAAAAAACAACTATGTCTCATTCTGCGTTGGGAAACTTGGAAAGGTTTCATCAGAAAATCTCTGAAGCTCCAGAGCTCGAGAGGGACGAACTGACTTCAAGTGTCTGTCCTCTGGGTCCAGAGCAGTGGCTATAATTCCAGAGACTGCCCACTCAAGAAGAATTATTCTTATCACAAAGTCTCAAATTCCCTTTCTACATCAGAACTTAAAACAAATGGAAGTTTTTCACACTTTTTTACTTACTCATTTAGAAAAATATGAAATATAAGCATCACTTTCTAAGTAGGAGATAGTGAACCATTTGAAAGTGTCACTCCTTTCTTCTCTTCTTTTTATACAAAGCTTATTATTTGTGACAGAACCTTTTGTTTGAGTCAGACACATCAGGAATTCTCTGAGTTAGCGTAAGCACTCTAGTAAATACTGCTTAGAAACATGGAGCAATGGTTTCTACTCTGGTTTGATATCTGGGATTTCTCCAGATCATGTTCAAACTCAGAAGTTATTAAGTTAGTGCATGCATGCATTGTAGACAGCACATTTTGGAAATTACACTTCTTTTATCTTTTCTTCTCCTTATACCAAGCTAATAAATTGTGGTTGTGTGCATTGTTCACATCACATACATTAAAAATATTGCAAGTTACAGAATGTGCTCTAGACAACGCAGCTCGGAAAACATGAACAGGTAGTTGCTGCTCTGGGTTTCAAATCTGTTTCTAATCCGTGATGACCTGAATCTATATGCTAACTCTTATGGTCAGAGTTTAAGCATGCACCGTGAACAATACAATTTCTTTAAAAATGGGTGCACATCCACCTTCTGTGCCTGTGAGCAAGCACAGATATGGCTCGTGATCTTGTTCCAAGAGATCTCTGTCACATTTTCAGTGCCAGTTTTAAAGATGTCAACTGTAACGACATGGTAGTAGATGGAATGACTGAATTAATCCCAGCAACTGGCAATGAGTCTCATGCTCACTGAACCATAAGACTCAAGCTACACCTTACTGATGAGCCCCACATAGGCAAAACAGGTCTGGAGTTGCTTGTGGTCCCATCTGGAGGGATTCTCACCTGGCAGTTCAGGATGGACTGTTCCCATGAGAAGCCGGGTCAGTACTGATTTTAATAAGACAAGCCTTTGTCTGGAGTGGCATGGTGTGTGGAAAACAATGGATGGAAATGTGGTCCAAGGGATTGTCAGTGGCTAAGATTGACTTAAACATTCAATCCATCGCCTTGCTGTATTGCAGTTGACACCCTACGTGCAACAGGTATGCTCAGACGTGGATCCTGTGCTCACTATACCATAGGACCCAAGCTACACCCTACTTACAAGCTTCAAGTAGGGAAAAACTGGTCTGGGTTTGATTGAGGTTTCTTCTGAAGGGGGCCTAACCTGCTAGTTCAGGACAGACTGTTCCCTGAAGCAGGTTTAGTACTGATTTGCATAAGGAAGACCTTTGTCTAGAGTGGCATAGTGGACAAAATTGTGGCCCCAGACAATAATCCACGACTGAGATTAATTCAAGCATTCCATCCATCCATCACCTTGTTGTTGCAATGTATTAGAAAAACAAGCTATATTAACATATAACTAAATGTAAAAGTGTAATATCTAGAAAAACATTATGACTCATAAAAGTATACAAATATATTGAAAGAAAACTACGTAGAAATGACCATGGGTCCATATCAAACCGGAAAGAATGGTTTTAGATGATCTGAAACTGTTACCTATCAACCATCCAAAGGTTATAATATAAATACATTTTAGATACAAACAAAAAGGTGAGTGATACTTACTGAAACAACCGAGGCCAGAATTTCAACGCCACCAGTGCTCAAAGTGATATAAGGGATGTTTTCCTTGCTAATTCCAGCATGTGTAAAAATACTATTTGTATAGAACCATATCTGTGAAAAATAAACAAAAGCAAAAATGCTTATTAAATGAGAAAAAAACACATGTAAGGTGTTAAGATGTTTAATTTGATGGATAAATCATGTATTCAACTGTTTGGCAGCAGTAATGTGTAGGTATTGGCTAAAGACAGCTTTATCTGATTGTTGTCTAGACCTATTAACTCCAATACATTAGAGTGGGCTTTGGGTCAGCTCCTTGCTCATGACTTGTCTATCTAACTTCCCTGATCCTGATTTGATGGCTTACCTTGAGGGTACTTTTGTTTTAAACAATCCATTGGAGTGCATAAGTTCCCTGGCTCACTCTCTTTTTTTATATCTGCCCTAAAAAACAGTTTTACCTGTTTATAAATGGGGGCTCTTGTATTATAGCAGATAGTGAGGCCAGGGTTAGTTAGCATCTCTGTCCAAGAATTTAAAACTTCGAATGTATTGGTTGGCACCATCATCTCACTATTGAGTAGTGTAAAGTATCTGTATAGTTGGGCACTGCGAAAGAAAGATCGAAGAGGCAGGAGTGATGATTAACTCCAGGTTTATTCTCCAGGAAAGGAAACTCCATCTACTCTGTAGTCCTGACTGCCATCCAGTGCCTAAACAGTCTAACCCTCACTTTCTACATTCTTACAGCTTATAATAAGTGCAAAAGATAACAAAGTCAAGTATATGGGCAAATCAGAAACACTGTAAAAAACATATCAATACACCTCCCCCCGAAAATGAAAAAAGAAACGGAACATTGGAGAAAAATAAGCAAGAATTAGACTTTAGACAAACGATTGAAATTTCAAATTCTGCCATCATCTAATATGGCAATACCCTTGAATACTCTAACCACCCTTTGGGGATCACCAAAATGAAATCCCTTTTGAGTCTTGAGGATCCTCACTTTTACAAAATCACCCAAATTAACGTCAACATCTTTCACAACCTTGCGAATGCCGACATTCCTTTTTCCTTTGTCAATAACACCCATTTCCTTTGATCAACTTGCTTGAATCATTTCATCCAACCCTGTATTCAAACCTATTGCAGATCTCAACCATGGAGGAAACATTCTGGTGTTCAATTTACACTTGTATAACAATTCAAAAGGACTGAAATCAGTGGTTAAATGAGGAGTGTACATGTACTCCCTACCACTCTGGTCTGAAGATCTTTTACCCTGTCGTGATTCTGAGCTTTGGAAATTTGAATTGACTCTTTAAGAGTACGGTTGGATTTATTCATCATACCATTGGTCTCTGGGTGGCATAGGGACATTTTTTTGTAAGAAATACCTCTTTCACTTAGTAAAGTTTCCATCTCAGAAGAGGTTAATTGAGCACCATTGTAGTGAGAATGTTGCCCAGATTGCCTTCATAATTGAAGACCTTCTCAAGAAATGAGCACACTGAGCGCGCTGTAGTATCCTGCACAACTTTCACCACTGGCCATCTAGACAACAGGTCCATTAGAGCTAACACATATCTATTTCCACCTCCCTTGCTGTCTTTGGGTCCCATGATGTCAAGTGCCACTTTCTCCCATACTCCATCTGGGATTTCGCTACACATCTTAGAGGCAGTCTAACTTTTTGACTTTTATCACTGAGTTTACAGTCAAAACACTTCCTCACCAATTGCACAGCTTGCAAATCCATTCCAGGCAACCAATAGTTATTTCTTAAACGTTCTTTTGTTTTGCTAATGCTTTGGTGACCTTCATACACCAAGACTATCAAACGATTTCTAAAGCATATAGGCACAACTAGGCTGTTGCCCCTAATGATAAGATTTTTGTCCATGGATATTTAATTTTTCACTTTCTCAGAACCCCCAAACTCACCTTTCGGCCACAACATGCAATCCTGTACCGCTATTCATACCTTATCTATCACCTCATCCTTCTGGATTTCCTCTAACCACTCGCTCTCCATGATGCAGCCATTAACGATGCTACAAACCTTGTAATCCTCCTCCCTCCATCAACTAGTCTCCGGTTCAGATTCCTGGGAAACACCTTCCACCAGGCGAGACAAGCAGTCATCAGTTTTGTTATCAATCCCTGGTATGTACTCAACTTTGAAATGAAAGTCTTGCAGGGCTATAAGCCATTTTGTAGTGCAAGAAGAAATGTTGTCAAGTCCCTTTTACCAAACACTTCTTATAAGGGTTTGTGATTAGTTTTGACTACAAAATTTGCTCCCCATAAGAACTGTTTAAATTTCTTTGTACCCTAAATAACTGCAAGTGCTTCTTTTGCAATGGCCGAGTAATGGACCTTAGCTTCTTTGAGAGCCCTAGAAGAAAATACCACACTGACAGTGTCCGGACCGTGAGTTTTGTTTGGGAACAGCCCCAGGTCCCTTTTCAATGGCATCCGTGATAACACAACACAGTAAAGATAGGAGAAAACTTTTCAGATGCTGAGCCTGGATGTATGATGTTAAAACGCGATCATTTAAATCGCGGTACATTACATCGCTGTTTTTACAACGCAAGTCGTTACAACAACTTGGGCTGGAGGGCGCTGGACTTAGGAATAGTATGATTTACTATTCCAACTCCAGCCTACGTACAGTAGGGAAGGTGTTGGAATAATAAATCACACTATTCCTTAGTCTATAGCGCCATCCAGCGCAGGTCGTTGTAGCGACTTGCGTTGTAAAAGCAGCAATCTAAATGTGTTGCGGTGATTTGACCACGTTCTTAAGGTAGTTTTCCGCTGAGCCTAACTCAACGACAACTTCATGTCCTCAAATTCTTTCTGACAATCCTCTGACCAAAAAAACTGAACACACTTCCTTAACAACTCTATTATGGGACAAGTATGTTTGGTGAAGTTTTCAACAAAGCGACTGTAGAACTCAGCCAAACCTAGAAAAGCTTCCACACATCATCTTTTTGCTCACAAGAGGGAAGCTCGCAAATAGTTGTAAATCTTCCTTGGGTTTTACTGGCTTACCAGATACCAAATGACCCAGGTAAGATATTTCTAGTAAACAAAATTTACATTTACTGACATTTAAAGTGATGCCTTTCTCTTTGACTATGTTCAAAACCTCCTTAATCTTGCCCACATGTGAAACTAAACTGTCATCTTGAAAATATTTCACCCCCTGAACTCTGCCTAGCAAATCACTCATCAATCTTTGAAAACCTAAGGCTGCAGAACAAAGCCCAAGTGGCATACTGTTGAACCTGAATACCTCGATTGGAGTAATAAATGCAGTGTAATTCTTAGAGTCTGGACTCAATTGCACCTGGTGATAGGCCGGTGTAAGATCCAGATTGGAGAAAAATTTAGCTCCATCAAGGATGCTCACCATCTCCATGATATTAGGGAGAGGAAACCTGTCCACTATCACCTGTTTATTGAGTTGTCTCAAATCAATGCACATTTTAGACAAGTGACCACTTGTTGGCCAATACACTGGGAGAAATCCACTCCGAAACTTCCACAGCTTCAATAATGCCTTTTGAACACAAACGGTCTAATTCCAATTTCACTGCTTCCTGTAAGTGTATGGGCACATTTCTCACTTTGCAAGATAGTGGCATTACACCCTTTTGTAGCTGTATGCGATTCACATACCCTTCATACACAACATCGAGTGCTCCACCCTTTTTGCGATGACAATGACTTCCGACAAAGTAGGATCACTTTTAGCCCACAGTTCTCTGATCTGAATTACACTGCATCATGAACTGATCCCTTATTCTTTTATCACGATTCATCCCAAAATTTAAAGGAGGATGCTAACTTTTGCAAGACAGTTACACATTCTTCAACAGATTCCTCTGAACTCTGTTTCCTCCTGCCAAAATGAAATCACTCCAACATTTGGCAGATAGTGTTCATCAAGTTTCTTAATGGCTTTCTTAAAATCATTTTCTGCATGACATTCATCACTATCACTTTCCTACATTTCCAATTTAGGGAAACCTCCTGCCCTTCTGCCCCTAAGCAATGAAGTAGCAGGGCAGTCTTTCTTTTCTGGTGATAGATTTGTCATACATGCTTTCAGATAATTTAAAAATACCTTCTTTCACTTGACTCACATAAGCACAGGTTCACCTGGAGAACTCAAGAAAAATGGGGACCGAGAAAGGTTGTGCAGGCTAGCAATTAGGAGAACACTGCAACGGTGACAGTACAGTACACACCCAACACACACTCAACTTCCCAATACAACAGAATAACAAACTGAAATGTAAAGAGAACGGCAAGGATCCCACAGAAATACAATGCATAAATAGACAAATAGCACATTTCACAGATCACTCTGTGACACATGCAGACTATAGTACAAGAACCTGCAAACAGTACGGCGGCTCATAGAACACACAGCGATTTCAGCCAGATGACAGGAAATTAACCAATTTCCCACTAACAGTGAAAGTTCCTTTTGAAAAGGCGAATAACCAATCCTTTGGAAACGCTGTTAAAACACTGCTATCATATTTACCATAACAGAGCGATGGCTCCCAGAATGAAAACTTGCAAGAGACGTCGCAGAGTATTTGAGTAGATTCCTAGGCAATGTTTGAAACCACGCGGGCAAAAACATCCTAGGACCGGCATAGTGGCATGCACAACAATAAAAGCAGTGACGTGAGAATGAAAGAATGAATGAATGAATTATGACATTTATAAAGCACCGGCTTACACTCCAATGGAGCATCTTGGCGCTGGGGGCTAGTGTCAGGAAGGTAGTCTCTAATGTCACTGTGTTGGATGGATTAGATAAGAGAAAGGGCCAAACTATCTGGAACTATAAATATCCAAATTTTCAATTTTTTCTTAAAAATAGATTCTGTCTGTATAAGTCTCAGGTAAGTGGGTAAGTAGTTCCAGGCTTTAGTTCCTAGAACAGCCATGGACTTTCCTCCTCTGGACTTCAGATGTAAATGTGGGGATACTAGCTGATTTTCTTTAGAAGATCTCAGATTACGTACAGGTACATTAATTTTTTATCTAGACCTGAGATACTTGGGGCCACTTAGTTTTACAGCTCTAAAGGTAATCACAAGGATTTTAAAGAGAATTCTCTTGAGTATTGGTAACCAGTGGAGGGTTTGAAGAGCCTCAGATGCTGAGGACCCTTTAGGTAAATTCAATACCATTCGAGCCGCTGCATTTTGCACAGTCTGCAGCCTTTTTAGAGTACTTTTCTTTATGCCTGCATAGAGACTGTTGCAATAATCCAGTCGTGAAAGGATTGTGGCCACTGCCACGGACTTGCGGGCTGTGATAGGTAGGAATAAAAAAAAAAAGAAATTGAGTTTTTATCCAATAAAACAAGTTCCTGCAACCGACATGGCCTGCTGATGAAAAGAAAGAGAAGTATCAAATCGTACTCCGAGATTTTTTGCAGTGTCCACAGTATTAGGGGGTGGGGCTGCGTCAGTTGGCCACCACATTTTGGGTGAGAAAATATTACATTTTCCCAACAGCACGATCTCTGTCTTTTGGCTATTAATTGGTGTTCATCCATTCAAAGTCAGCCGAAAGGCAGAGTTGGAAGTTTTCCTCTGCTATAGTTGATTCTTTATCCAGGGTGAGGATGAGCTGTGTATCATCAGCGTAAGATACCGTCTCAATGTCAAAGGATGATATTAGCTCAAGCAGGGGTACCATATAAATATAAAAAAGTGTGGGGCTCAGAATCGAGCCCTGATGAACACACGAACACAGCTGTTTCTCAGTTGAGGTATAGCTACCTAGTGTAACTGATTATCTTCTATTTTCCAAGAAAGATAGTAACCAGGCCAGTGCCCTCTGTGAGATCCCTACTTTTCCTAGCTGTCTGCCCAAGGCAACATGGGAGACAGTATCGAAAGCGGCTGAGAGATCCAACAGAATCAGCACTGCCATTTTCCCCTGATCCAATCCAAATGTTAACGTCTCCGCAGTATGTAGCAGTGCCGATTCTGTTGAGAACCCAGCCCTGAAACCTGATTGCCTGGGGTGTAGAACATTATTTAGTAGAAGGAAATTGTTTAATTGCTTGTTTACAAGTTTCTCTGTTATCTTGCTTAGGCAGGGTAATAATGAAATAAGTCTGAGGTTTGTCCGAATGGTAGGATCCGTAAGATGTTTGTTCTGAAGAGGTTTAACCGATGCGACCTTCCAACTGTCTGGTACTACTGCCTGTCTAAGTGAGGAGTTAATAATCTGATTAATAATGGGATTAACAATTTCAATAAATGCATGTAAAACTTTGGGAGGGCAGGGATCCCCTGGGGAACCTGATTTACAAGACAGGATAGCCTGTCTGGACTGCTCAAGGGTAATCTCACTAAAATGATTCAGCAACAGTATTTTTTCATGATTATAATTTAACTCTTCAGAAGATGGGGTGTCTACTGGAAAATCCTTCCTAAGGTCACTGACCTTATCATCAAAATAGTCCGCTATTTGATCATATAGTTGTTGTGATTGAGGAATTTCCTGATTAAAAATCTTGGGATGGGTAAATGATTGAACAATTTTAAAAATCATCTTCTGATCAAACACTGTCTGTTCAATGAGATTAGTATAATGAACCCTCTTTTCATGTTTGATCATCCTATGATAATTTTTCAGTGCTGTTCTAAAAGTAGTAAGATCATTGTTGTTATAGTGCACCCTCCATTTACGCTTGAGATTCCTACATTTGCCTTGCAAATCTTTAAGCTGAGGGCTGAACCAAGGGGCAGTGGTTTTCCCCAGGAGGGCTCTACTACATGTGGCCACCGGGGCCATTTGGTTGGCTAACGTTGTCAACCAGTCATTAAGAATACCTGTATCAATAATAAGATCTCCTGTTAATGTGGGTTTGCTTAATTCTGCCAACATATGTAGATTAGGGTTTGATAGCATTTTATTCCATTTCCTATTAACAGTTTTACAAGGTAGTTCCGGAATTTGTTTAGCTGCATGTAAAGAGCTATCTGCTATCTCAAAGGGAATGTACTTGTGGTCAGACCACGTTAGTGTAGTAGGGGCATCCACTGTAAGTTTAGTGAAGTTTGTACATATCCCATCCAGGGTATGTCCAGCCTCATGTGTGGGGTCGGTTATCAGCTGCTTTAATCCTAACGTTTCTAAGGTTTCTAAAAAGTTTTTCGTGGTTGGGGAATTATCGGTTTCTAGGTAGAGGTTAAAGTCCCCTAGTATGGTAAAGTTGGAGTGTCTGACAATCAAGGCACTAAGACTATCAGCTAGGGTATCTATAAAGTCAGAGCTTGTCCCTGGGGGCTGGTATACCAAGGCTCCTGCAAAAGCCACTGAGCTGGATAGTTGGAAACTGAAAAACAAACTTTCCACTCCTTTAATCTCTGGGATATCAACTGTTGAACATTTTATGGAGTCCTTATAAATAATTGCAAGCCCTTCCCCCCTCTTTACAGGTCTGTCTTTCCTAAACATGGTGTAACCTGGGGGGAGAGACCGAACAATGTCAGGATTAGACCATTCTTTTAGCCATGTTTCCGTGACAAAAAGGCCATCAAGGTTAAGATTCAAGATTAAGTCATGAATGTACATGGGATCTTTTCCTAGTGACCTAACATTCACCAATCCGCGACAGAAAGGTCTAAGATCCGAGTTTGGATTTATTTTGCAGATTTTGACAGGAAGAGAGCTGGTATTAGTTTCAAAACGAAGTTCCAAATGAACCTGCGCGGCCAGCTCAGCATGAAGAATATATGGCTGGCCGGAAATGGATCAACGCTCTTTGCTCCTCCCACCAAAAACACCTGAGGTGGGGAGGAGTGTCTGGAAAGCCCTTCCGCTTAAACGGAAAACCGCGGCGGACCGAGGGCACCAGAAAAGTAAAAAAAGGCAGTAAGTAATTTCAGTATTTATTTTCAGTTTAGTAGTTCATTTCAATTCTAATATAAAATGTAAAGTGCAATTTGGCGAAGAATAGCAGCAGAGTATTTGATAAAAAATTAAAATCGCAATTGCCAGCTAATAAGTTTTAAAAGAACAATAACAGAAAAAAACCAAGCGTTAGGAGCAGACCCTTTCCGCACTCACCCTCAGCGCGCCCGGCTCAGCGTGAAGAATATATGGCTGGTCGGAAATGAATCAACGCGCTATGCTCCTCCCACCAAAAACACCTGAGGTGGGGAGGAGTGTCTGGAAAGTCCTTCCGCTCAAAAGGAAAACCGCGGCGGACCGAGGGAACCAGAAAAGTAAAAAAGGGCAGTAAGCAATTTCAGTATTTATTTTCAGTTTAGTAGTAGTAGTAGAGAGCGGAATGAAACCAGAAGTCCAGTTGAAGAGTTACAATATAGAGTGTGGCCGCGTCAGTATAAGAACAATGGGAATCTGGACTACCACAGGTAATCCAGCCTGTAATCAATGTACTGTGCCTGCTAAACGCCAAAAATCCAGCGGCTTGAGGAGTTGCTGGCAGGCTGAATAAAGCAAACTCAAATAGTGCACAAACAGCAACTTCTTCTCATGCAGGCTTGTCAATGGAGCACAGGCTGTGGAAAGAAAGCCTGTAATAGTACACACTGCGTTACAATGCGCCCGTATCCCAAATCCCAAAATGTTCACGGGCCAAGATGTACCTGGTCCAGGGGCCAATCCTTAAGCTGGCACAATTAACAAAGCATAGTAACTGTGGTGAAGATCCCATTAGTGTTGAGGTTTCCTCCCCTACCTTCTTCACTTTAAAAAGATGAAAATCTTCTTTAAATTATCTTGCACAGATGGGGTGTCCCACTCTCGTTGACAATGTGAAGCTGGGCAGTGTGATAGGAAGATCCAAGAGGCAGGACTGATGATTAACTCCAGGTTAATTCTCCAGGAAAGGAAGCTCCATCCACTCCTGCCTGCCACCCAGTGCCTTCGCAGTCTAACCCTCACATTCTACATTCTAACAGCAGGCAGGAGGACAAAGACAGTTCAAGGAATAACAAGAACAAAAGATAACAAGGTCAGATATATAGGAAAATCTGAAACACTATATACATACATTACAGAAGCCAAGCCAGCATATACATCATAATCTTGCTAGTTCTCTCGCAAGACAACGTGGGGTTGAAATTACATTTCATTGATATAAGTATGCTGAAAATAATTTGCAGTTTTATTACATTGTTTCAAATTTGACCGCATATAGAAATATTGGCTTCAGTCACTCCATCTTGTATTTTATTTTCGTCCTGTAATTCATATCTCTTCCCTATTCTGCCTTTTATTAATGTAGTTCACAATGTGGCCATCACACCAATCACTTCTAGAACCTGTGACTCTGTGCTACTCAGTGATATGCTTGTCTTTTACAATCTTCTACTGGAATAGTCCACCTTCCATTTTCACTAATCCCCGTTTTCAAGGACACTTGAATTTTAATAAGGTAGTTTTTTTTAATGAAGCCATTTCAAAATGTTTTTCTTTTTTTAAAGTTTACTATTCAAGAAGTTTCATTTTTTTACATTCACTAAAGTTAAGGGGTTGTTACAGGAATAAAACAGCATTTAAATGGACAGAAATCCATTTTAGGAGTCTGAAAAAACATTTCTGACTCCTAAATTGGAATTAGTTCTTAGGCGAAAGCACTTTAATGGTAACAAACTATGAATCAGAGCACTTTCAACCATTTATGGGGCATATTATTAAGCCAGGCGATAAAATTATCGCCGCTTTAGTGGCAGAAAACTGCCTCTAAAACGGCGATAATGGGCTTGATAATATGCTCTATGGAATTCCAATTGAAGCCCATGTTAGATGTGAAGGACGTCTAACATGGGCTACAATTGGAATTCCATAGAGCATATTATCAAGCCCACTATCGCTGTTTTAGCGGCAGTTTTGCAGCGATAATTTTATCGCCTGGCTTGATAATAGGCCCCTAAATGCTTAGTACATCTGGTCCAAAGAGCTGCGTTGCTACTCTATGGAGCATATTAACAAGGGCCGGCGATAAATATCGCAAAGCGCGCTTAGCGCTTGCATATTTATCGCCGGCTATCTCTGGAATTTATCGCCCGGTTTGCGTGTTATTAACAACGCGCATCGCCGAGGCGATAAAAATTCCAGAGATAGTTGGGATATCGACGTTTTCCATGGTGGAAAACGGCGATATCCTAGATGATAGGGCCTGTGGTCTTAGCCACAAAATCCACCCCCCATGTTAAGTATGCCTTAGTCAGGAATTTAACAGACGTTAAATTCCTGTGTTAAGGCATACTTAACGCGATTTTAAAAATCGCTACCCTCCCTTGTTAATATCGCGAAGCTGCCTTCGAGATATTTTCCCAAGGGAGCCTTGTCAGGCACGTCTCCTTTGCATCTCATTAGCGATGCGATCGGAGGCGTGCTGCAAACGGGCGCTAAGTCAGCAAGACACGCGATAGCGTGTCTTTGCTGATAAGGCGATGAAATTATCGCCGCTTTTCGCCCGAAAACGGACGCAAAAGCGGCGATAATTTCATATCGCCGCCTTGTTAATATGCCCCTAAGTGCTTCTGTTTTTCTAACAATCATGGTTGCGGTGAGAACAGAAAATACGTTTTCTGCTGTAAGGTTGGTAAAATGAAGACATCAGCAGTTCTGCGAAAGATAAAACCCTTTCCTAATTGTACTAAATCAATTTACTGATTCCGTAAAAGGAAATATGAAGGAATTGCTATTTGGGAGGAACATATTAAGGGCATCTCAATTCTAGAGGATTAGTGATAATATTTTGAAACCAAAAGCAGTTGCAAAACATTAATATTTTACTACTAACTCAAGGAGAAGTGGTAGCCCTTTCACAAATGAGAATGGATCCCCAAAAGACCCCTTCCCTTTTGTGAATAGCAAAAAAATATTTTTAAGTGTAGGTAGTGGTCCTTTGGACCTTTTGCTTTTCTTAAAAACAGTTTGCAAACATTTAAAATGAGCTGCATTTTAAACAATAAGTTATTTAAAAACAATCACACACAAGGTGATCTTCTGACCACAGAAGGCCACCATGCCTGTGATTGAATCCATTCATAATGGGTCAAAATTTGCAACCAACCTCATTGATATTTATGATGTAAGTCGAATTGCAACCCACTACGATTCAGTACTTTCTGTGCCTATTAACCTATTAATACATAGGTCAGTTTGCAAAATAAGAATACATTTGGTAAAGGTCGGTGCACAAATTATGACACCTTTTACCTAATGCATTCTTCGTACAGGATGCCAAACATCTATAATTCAGTGAGACTTTGTTTTACTTTATTTATTACAGGTCTCATGATAATAGAATTTATTTTGAGTCCTCATTAATATTTGCACAACCATCTATCTAATGCGAACCACACCTTTAGTCCCCCCTCACTGAAATAAAAAGAAGTTAAAGAATTCTTTCTTTAAAATGAATACACACTTTATATATTTATCCAGTGGTTATATATAGCTATTGTTAATTAGCAAGTGTATAGCACACAATGTCATTGTAGCATGTTTTGTTCCTTGGAGTGTACCTATGCCTGATTTGATGCAAAAAATGTAACATGTTATGACAACGTTTATTGTTCTATTAGCTCTAATCTTTCCAGTTTGTGGCATGCCTCATTAAATTGTAGTGAATTAAGTTTGTTGCTTTAACCAATAACTTCACAGCACTGATCCTCCAGAAGCAGTCAAGAGCATGCACAACACAGCCTGTCCAAACAATAAAGAGGTAAAAATATATACGTGGGCTGGGATGCTTACCTACTCAACTGCGTCCTCAATACTTCATTGTTGACCTACATGACCTTCTAACATAAATATGAAAGCCTAGAACAATCTTGTTGATACCCTGAATAAGAGACTCTTAGAGCTGAAAGATGTTTCCCAGCGTGTCCAGGAAAAACTTCAGATGGAACAGCATGAGCAATTACACCAGCGGCAGACACTTCTGAGACCTACAACTGGGATATCAGGGTCTATTCCAGAGTAGCATAAATCTCAACTGTCTCGTTTCCAGTGGCAAGCAACCCCACTCTTACCTGCATCTGTCGCAGGGCAGCAAAGGCAGGAAATCGCCAGCACCCCCCCTCCACACTCTTACATGCTTCAAGCGCAGGGACGGCCATGGGTGGCTGAAGGTCTAGATACGCCACTGCTCATTTTAACACCTAACTATAATGTCACTTTATTTTGTATCTTTTCTCACTAAATTTCTGGCAAGTATTGACATATTTCAGATTGTATTACTTTATTTATCTATAAGGTCACTTTAATTTTTTTGTGTGAATTTCTGGGGGGTTTTTCAAATCTTTTTCTAAGTAGAGCATACACCTGTTAAGATCTTATTACCATAACTAAGTAACAGGCTATTTTAACCTTTGAGTTTTTTCAGTGAATTTTTTTGTTTTATCTCACTGTATTCTATGTTTAGCATATGCCCATCCCCCCCAGGTAACCTGCGTTAAAACCCCGCAGGCCACCAACTCCAATGCTGCACACAGCATTTGGATGAGCACATCTAGGGGTTGCCCGCAGGACCTGGCAACTGGCCAGGCCCTGCACCTACATCCATGTAGGAAGCCACCCCTCACCCTAAGGTTGGCCAACCCCACCATTGTACATGGCTTTTGGAGAAGGGCAGTAGGGGAGTTTGTAGACTCCAGCCAGGCTATGTACCCAACCCCACATAAATGGCCAACAGCCTATGAGCAACCAACCCCCTGCTATGCACAGTCTTCAGCAGAGTTCTGCTGGAGATAGCTACGGGGATTGGCCAAGCCCTGAACCCAATACCCCATTGGTGGCTTACCATCCCCCCAGAGGATGCCCTACTGCCTGCAAAGGTAGCCTCCTACTGAATATGGATTTTGGTTTTCAGCTAGGCCCTGCACTCAACCCATAGGATCAGACTTTGGCTGTATGCAGCAGAGCTTTATACACTGGTCTTGTTGAGCATTCTCCCAACTCCTAATTGGGAGGCAATTAACCCATTGTGCACAGCCTTTGTCCAAGCACAGCAGGAGTTGACCTTGGAGCCTGAATTTAAGCCACTAGAACTATGGTTTCCAAAACCAAGAGTATATATATTTAAATGTTAACATTAGGAACCTAGGGGACAGACTGTGGTCACACTACCCCCTTTTGTGCCCTCTCTCACTATTTTCCCTGGGTCCAGTGATGGAAGCTGCAACATTTTCTCCAATGTTGTAGTCAGCAAATCAGAGTGTTTCAGTATGGTGGGGCCTTCTGTCTGTCTGTTATGGGAGAGGTGTGGCACAGCGGGCAGGGCGGCTGACTCTGGAGCATGGAGCTCAAGGTTTGATTCCTGGAGGCAGCTCATCCCAGCACCCTCTGACTCTGGGCCATAGCTTGCTTAATCTCCCTGACGGCCCCCAGTTCCTTGAGACCCTTAGGGGTGATTAGTTTGCACTTTACACTTACCGGGTTATTATTATTTCTGTCGATTTATGTATTGAAATATCCAACAGGAGTAAAAGCTCCCAAAGCCATTTTGAAAATTCTTGGTACAACACGAGTACTGCATTACTGCAGAGGGGACCCAACTATCCAGATATCTCTAACTTTTTTTAAAGGTTAGCCCATTCATGCCCAACCTGAGCCTCACTTTTCTTGGCCACTGCTGGATGGATCAGCTCCAACATTCTCAGGAAGGAGCAAAACTGGATGAATCTTTTGTGGGAAAGGTTTGTGGAGATTCGTCACAAGGTGCTAATGTTATTAAGAATACAAAAAATGGCATTTATATGGGAAGTCTAATCTAACTATAACTACGCTAACGGTATTGACATAAATAGATATGTGTATATATATATATATGTGTGTGTGTGTGTGTATATATATATATATATATATATATATATATTCACTGGAAAAAACATAGGTTTCAGGGACGTTATAGTTAGTTGGACAATTCAATCATACAAAACCAGAGAAATGTGGCTGTTATAGTTAGTAGAGCTAACTATAACTCGCGCCCCAATGCACTGCTGATGATGTCACATATTACATTACTCAAGACATGCTCAGTGACATCACTGATGACATCCCGAGGCCAATTTAGGTCCTGTGGACCCCATCCCCCAGGGCCCGGCCATTCCTTTTGGTTTTTTTTCAAAGGGACGGGGGCCGCTTGGCCCCCCTCCCAGGCCACTTCTGGTCCCGGGGACCCCATCCCCCAGGGCCGGGCCTCTCCATTGGGGACATTGGGGGAACCCCAATGTCCACCACGGTCCAGTCGGCTTCCCGCCTCCTGCGGGAGCCAGCATTGCTTTTGAGCAAGGGGAGCTGCTGACATGCAGCTCCCCTTGCTCAAAAGCAATCCTGCTTTGCTTCATTGAAGCGAGAGTAGGTTTTCCTGCTCTTGCTTCAATGAAGCAAACCAGGGTTTGCTATGACAGGGCGGGAGCCATGCTCACGCCCTGTCATAGCAAGCAGGAATGTCTCGGGGTGGGCACCCCGGGATATTGCAGGAGCCGACCCCCTGGGGTGGTGGTCCCCAGGGCCATTAAGGGCTCCTGGAGGGGGGCCACGTGGCCCCCCCTGCCTTACAGTTTAAAGACCCGGGAGGTGGTGGTCCCCGGGGTTCGGGGGTCCGCAACAGACCCCTGCATTTAATTAAAGAGTGCCCTGGGGGGTGGTAGCCAGGGCAGTGTGGGGGGCTGGAGCACCCCCACACTTCATTTTTTTATTTTAAGCTCCAGGGAGGTGGCGGTACCTGGGGCTTGGGGGGCCGACAAGGCCCCCCGTACATTAGTAAGCAATGCCCCGGGGAGGTGGCGGTTCTGGGGGCAGCATGGGGGGCAGGACCCCCCACGCATTTTACAATTAGGCTCCAGGGAGGTGATGGTCCCCAGGGCTGTGGTGGGGCCTTGTACCCACCCTCGCATAAACAATTAAGTCTCGGAAGGATGGCGGTCCCCGGGCTGCAGGGGCCCCCATGCGGCCCTGCTACATAAATAAGCATTGCCCCAGGGACCTGCCCCACCCGGGGGCTTTAAAAAACAAAACGCCAGAGCCCGCGCTTCATTTTCTTTTCATTTTTAACGGGATTCGCACACCCAGCGCGTCCCGGCCGAAAATTGAAAAACAATAAATGCTGTTTCGAGGCCTGAGGGTCCCTGTGGGACCACCTGAGCAGGCCTGAGGGGTCAGGGTGCCCCCTTTTCTTGTTTTTAATATTTTTTTTTTACCTTTTTCTTTCTCCCTCGGTCTGAAGAACAAGATGGCTGCTAACACTTCCTGGTTTGAAGTGTTGGCAGACAATCAGAGGCAAGCTCGTGCTCGGGAGTGCTCAGCCAATCAGATCTCACAATTCTCAAATATCTATATCTGTAAATCTTTAAATATCTGCAAAAATACTGAATGGAATTAGACCATTTAAAAAAACTTGCTTTCTGGACCAAGAGCGATCACTGTGCCAAATTTGGTGTGATTTCGTTCAGCAGTTCAGGCTGTAGCCGTGTCTAAAGTGTCCTATTGAAATTAACATGGAGAAAACCATTTTTGGGACACCTTTTTTCTTCGGCCCCCCCTTGACGAATCACCCCAAACATTCAAAATTTCATGAAGCTTCGTCAACGGCGCCAAAGTTATTAGCAAATCCTATGGAAACTAGGTTCTAACTATAACTACCTATTGGCAACCGCCAGTTGGTAATATACATATATATATATATATATATATATATATATATATATAAATATAAATATATATATATATATATACACACACACACACACACCCACACGTAGTGCTGCATGTAGTTCACTCTAGAGTGTTTGTGTATATATATATATATATATATATATATATATATATATATATATATATATATATATATATCCACTCCAATGCTCACCTTTAGGATTCAAGCAAGCGGGACACAGCTCCGGGCACAAACAAAGACTTTAATAAAGCGCATTCACAGAAGTCACAGCACAGTCCTTGCATGGCATGAGCATTCAGGCAGACGCGTTTCTGGCCTCATTGGCCGTCATCAGTGCCGATCACAAAAATATATATATATACACACACACACACACACACACACATTCTAGAGTGAACTAAATGCAGCAGTACAGCAGTACATGCTGAAGATGTCTCTTTGAGTCTATGGGCCATATATACGACAAAGTGGCAGTGGGTGTCGTTAGCCTCCTGGGCTTAATGACATACTCCACCACTTCAGAAACGCAAGGCTGCCCCATATTTACAAGGATGTGGTGCAGCCTTGCGTTTCCCCCTGCGATGGTGCTAGGTTTCACAACTTAGTGCCAACGCAGGCACCCTTGCACCAGAGTGCAAGAGTGTCTGTGTGCAGCGGACGATTGGTTATGTGTAGGAAGGTGTCCCTTTCTGCACATAACCAATCCAAAAATGCCATTTTGTAACTTTCATGTGTACTGCTTCATGTAGCACAGATGAAAGTCAAAAAATTGCATTTTTAAGAAGGTTTGTTTATGTACAGGAAGGGACACCTTCCTGTACATAAACAAAACATATTATTTTGTTTTGCCATGTGTGCTGCACAAGGCAGCACACTTTGAAAAAAGCAAAAATGAGGAGAAGTAATGCACTTCTCCTCGTTTCGCCACCTTGAGACCAGGGTTTTCCTGGTCTTAAATTTGGTGCTGCCTCCTATGTTCGCCACCCTTTTACATAGGGGGCAGCATCAAATAAAATGGGTGCTGTGGTGGAACGGCCACCACAACACCCACTGCACGCCCCTTTCACGCTAAACATAGCATGAAAGGGTGCCTTATGTTGAAGGCAGCGTTAAGCCACGTTAAGTGGCTTAACGCTACCTTGTACATAAGGCAAGGCCCCTATCGCCACAGGAACATCACAAAAAGAGATGTTCCCATGGTGATAGGGGCTTGTACATATGATCCCCATGTGGTCTAAGTGATTAGACATTTTGAGCCAAGTGAAAGTTGGATTGTGCAGAATTGCTTTGCAACCTCTGGAATGAGTGAATGTTATATCAGTATTATTTTACCCACAATTCCGTATATGTTTATCTTGAGGTTGAGGTTGATTCTGACTCCTGAACTAGTTTGATAATTAACAGCCGCTACTGTCAGTCCATAAGCCTTTACCTTAGCTCCTACTGTTGTATGATATTCTCTGGTCTATGTGTGATATGTGAACACTGAAATGCCAGCTGTGAAGTAAGAACTTGTTTAAAACAAGAAAAAGGAGGGGGATGAGGGATGGCTGGGATCCCAAAAGAGGAGATGTTCATGAGCATTTCCTAGAAATGCTTTCAAAAACTTGTAACTCCTTCCATTCAGACTTGATGATGTCACATTCTTTGTATGTATATATTTGGGATATTGTATTCAGTCAGTTGTTGCCAATTACAATAGTTCTTGCTTATTTCAATGCAGTATTAGTTTCCCATTTTGTGGTTCCTTGGTGCTGTAAATCAAAGGTTTACATTTCTCCAAACCAATGGTACTCCTTTTACTAATCTTAGGAGGATGAAAGGCTTAGGTGAACCTGTTTGGAGTTCATACTGTAAATGGAAGGTTGCATTCCGATTCCAGCAGCAGCAAATACATTCACCCACTAAGCTAGCTCTTTATAACCCTCTAGTCTTACTTTTGCACTTTCCGTTTTTGATGAAGTGGTACTCCCATTTGTGATGTTTATGTAGCTGATTCTATGTAGATGAGAAATGAATGCTATATGTTCAAAATAAATAGCAATAAATACCAGGTTACGCCTAATTTTGTAAATAATTTATAAAACACAGTGTGCTATATTTTGTGTTATTTCACTTATAAAAGCAATACATTTTTATGAACTTTTGATGAACTTACATATTCCTCTTGTTCAGAAATTTTAATTACTTTTTTTATTTCTTTTGAAGAGCTTACATTTTTTAACCCAACATTCACCTCATTTATTAACATTCACTCCATTTATTTTACTCATCTAGCACTTATTTTTCATCTACATAGAATCAGTTACAAAAGCATTACAAATAATAACACCGCTTCATCAAATATGGTAAGTATAAAGATAAGACTAAAGGTTTGAAGTTAGAGTGAACATTATTTTTGAGTATGCGATCATAGTAAAGGGTAGTGTTAAGTTAATGGTAGTGGTAGGATTTGGATAATGTTATAGGCATAGTAGTGTACTAACTTTAGAATTAAGGGCAAGGGTTACTGCTTGGTTTAGGGCTAGGGGTAAATTAGGGTAAATACAGTTATACACTGAAGGCCATACTGAAAGAACTGGTGGCACACAAAACCAAGCTCTCAGAATTTGCAGACAACACCTTTAAGACCGCGGAGGATATCTAATCTATCAGCCATGCCCTCGCCTCCTTTAACAATAGGTTGGCCAACAGACTTAATTACATAGACAAGAGGCTAGCATTTTGAGAAATTGGATTGTTGGTTGACTGGAGTGTGAGCCCTGGTCAAGCTACAGCGACAGTCCCTTGCAGGGTGAGCCACAAAAGTAATTAAATTAACATGTGCTTAACCCTGGGTAGCTTGGCATAAAAGGCAGTTAGACTTAACTTAGCAGCAGTGTGTAAAGTATTTTTGCAGCACACAAACAGTAATAAAGTGAAAACATAACACAAGAAAATTCCCAAACTAAGATAGAGAAATAGAGTACATTCTAATAAATGATTCGACACCAAAACAACAAATTCTAATCAGTAGAACTGAAGTTATGAATTTTTTATATTTTAGTACAAAAATAGTCCCAAAAAGATCAAAGCGCCAACCGTGGACGAGTATTCCTGTGAGGCCAAATAAAAGTCGAAAAATATGGCAAGCTGCGATGGAGCATAGTACAGACACAAGAAGTGGATAGGGCCCGGTCAGCACTTCCCTTTGGACTTTCTGAGAAATTTTTTCGGAGAAGGTAAAGTTCAGTGGGGCAAGGTTGCAGGGGGTGTCAGAGGAGGGAGCATCATCATCAGATAGCCTTGGGTTGAACCCTCAATGAACATTTCTACGTTTAAACTTAGTCTTTGAAATGGAAGTTTGAAATTTCCAGCTGTATGAGGCAGAGAGCTGTAGAAAAATTACAGTTCTTTGAGACTGGATAACCCATTGGCGAAGGACTGCTGAAAAGGATTTGCTGCTGTGGAGAAGAACGTAGCGGGAGAAGCTGCAAAGTCAAACCGAGGAGTGATGCACCTTGGGCCAATAGGCATGCAGGTTGTCCCAGTCTCCTCCTGGTTCTAAGAGCAGTTGTTGCCCAATTTTCTAAGTCCTCAGTTTTGTGATTTGGCCATCTGTGCACCTTTAGCATGACAGTCAAGGGTCCAGGACTGGTGGGAATCCTCTTAGGTGTTGAGGACATCCTTAGACCTGGTGCAGGTGTGGGTTCAAGATGATGGGAGACTTTTGTGTTCCTGTGCTTCTGAAAAGGGGGACAGCAAACTAGCCCTTGAAGTCACTCAAGTAGTCCTGGGTCCAGATGAAGATGCAGCACTGGCCTCTGTGAATTCAAGGCAGGCTCCATGCAGCAAAGCAGTCCTTCCAGGTACAGTAAAGCAGTCTTGCAGAGTGCATAGCTAGACACAGCAGCAGACAGTCCTCTGAGAGTCCTTCTGCAGGTCCAGGAGTGAGTCTGAAGGTCTTCATTTTATAGCCTGGTGCCCTTCTTCTGGAAAGTGAAAGAAGCTTCTCAAAAAGTTCTTTGAAGAGCATGGGATTTCCTGCCCACCATTCCCTGGCTCCAAGCTGGCTGCAGTGACAGTGGGTAGATGTTAGGCTCATTGTGTGAAGGCAGAGCACGCACTATTCAGTTGCAAGTGGGGCTGTGGTCAGCTCCTCCCCAATCCTGCCAAAAGATGGCCCATTGGGGCACACCTAATCCCTCTATCGTGTGACTGTTTGGGGAGGAATTCACAAAGTGTCAGCTACACCCAGTCATGTGACTCAAGACAGGCTGCAGGCACAAAGGCCTAAGGGCAGGAAAATGCCAGATGCCAGTGGCATTTTCATAACTGTAGTTAAAAAGATCCCACTTAACCATTAAAGAGGATTTATCATTACAACTCCATAGATACCAAACATGACATAGCTACCTACTCCTAATTGAAAATTACAGCTTATTAAATGTAATAAGGAATCCTCAGTGTTATCCCATGGGAGGGGTAGGCCTCACAGTAGTAAAAATGTAATTTAGTAGTTTTTTTACTATCAGGACATAACATAAAATAAGACGACCAACCTTTTATTTACACGGTTCCCTGTCCTATGGGCTAATTAGGCCCTGCCTTAGGTAGCCCTTTATATGTAATAAAAGGGGAGTATAATTGCAAGGGGGTATAAATGACAAGTAGACATGGCAGTTTAAAATTGCATTCAGGCTGCAGTGCTATGCCTGGGACATGTTTTATGGTGTTACTTAAGTGGGTTGCACAATAAGTGCTTCAGGCCCACTGGTAGCATTTAATTTAAGGGCCTTTGGCATATGGTATACCACTCTACAAGGGACTTATAAGTAAATTAAATCTGCCATCCATGTGTAAGCCAATCAAACCATATGTAGAGGAGCAAGCACAAGCACTTTAGCACTGGTTAGCAGTGGCAAAGTGCAGAATCCTGAGGCCAACAAAAACTAATTTCAGCACATACGGAGTTAAATAGACAAAATGGCGGAATACCACACTGACAGGTGTAACATACATCTTCTCTAGATTGGGAAACAAGACCATTGGCATCTCCAGAACAAAACAGGGGAACTAGTGGACAGTAATTGCTAGGACAACCTCCAGTTTTCCAGCGTCCCAGAGATGTTAGAAGGTGATGATATGATTGGGTGCAGTGCCATTTTCCTTCCCACCATCACTAAACTCTCCTTTGACACTCCTCTGGAGCTCCAGAGGCCCATCGCATTAGACCCATTCAGTGTGCCAACCAGAAAGGCCTGTGGCAAATACCTGCATGATTCTTACACCACCAACAAGACAGGGTAGGGCTCTCTGGGACCAGGAAGAGGGGCCCATTCCTTTATGGGACCCACAAGAAATATATCTAGCAAGACCTCACTCAGGAGACAATGTTCACCCAGAAAAATGTTCCTGCAACTACGAACTACATCAGATATGGCTTTCTAGACCCAGGGATAATGCTCATAACCCATTAAAAATAAGTCTACTGCAGTCACAGAATCCAGCAATTTGAAAGTCTACCTGAAGGCATTGGCTCCAACTGGGATGGATGTTGGGGTTGACTCTGACCCCCCAATGAATGGACCAGACCAGCTCCGCAATGTCCTATTGTACACCCCAAAAGACGAATGCCTCCAACTAGAGAAAGTCACAAAAACAATGGTTTGGAGGTCAGATATTCCCCTACTAGTACCTCATGCAAGTGACAAATCCAGGTCCCCTCAGAAACCCTTCCAATGTCCTTGATCAACCCCTATTTTTGAATACTCTGGTCTCACCCCAGCCACGCTAAGGGAGAAGCTATGTAGCTCACATCACAAATAGGACCTCTCTCCCTATCAGCATAACTACCTGTTCGCTGACTGCCCCGATCCTTATACCCTTCACCATTGGATTCCTCAATTGGAAGCGTCCCCCTGCTTCCACACCAAACCACCTGCCTGACCACAGAAAGTTCCTATCAGCCCACTCTGGGTCTGTTTCCTTGCTGGTTCCCGAACCGCTGTCTACCCCTCCATTTACTTCTGGGTAAGTCACTTCACCGTAGTGCTACCCTGAAAGGACCTTAGTGTCCATCCCTGGTAATACGCCCCGGCAAAAGACTACTCCCATCCTAACCACACGATCAACCCACGGACTGACTAACACTGCTCGCACCAGCATTGTGCCACCCCACAGCAGGAATTAAAGAGGACCGCAAGGGTCATACATGGAACTCTCAATTGGAATGTACCTCTCCATTTCATTTAGCCCTTGTTAGAAATGGGATTTCTGGTTGGCTAAGGCTTGCGCCAAAGTCAGGCAGAAACCACCACTCTAGTCAGGGCAAGGAAGTTACACACCAAAGATAACCCCTGCTCACCCCCTTTGTAGCTTGGCACGAGCAGACAGGCTTATCCCTGAGGCGATGTGTAAAGCGTTTGCGCGCGCACCCAGCAACAACACCCAAGGCCCACCACAAAGGAAACTCCACACAAGGTATTCTATAAAAATAGCCTTTGTATTATACACAACACATTAGATAAAAACACACACTTTACACTGTGCCAACAGGCACGGGCAGAATTTACAAGGGATTATATATACAGGGGACAGGGCCACATGGACCACTGTCAGGAATTAGCACTTTGTAGAAATAGCACTTAGAACGTAGGAATAATATTTGAGAACATAGCACATACAATCACTGTAGCACTAAAAATAGAACATATAGCACACAACCAGTAACTACTGGTAACAGGAAAGTACCACCTACGCAACCCTAACCACCTTAGGAAAATACTGCGCAGGGAATCAGGACCTCACTAGCATCACCTGTACTAGGAGAAAAACAACCACCTAAGTATCACTCTACCTGTAGGGGTCTAAGCACATAAACACAGGATGCATAAAGTACATTCAGAGGTGTGAACACAATTTAGGAAAGAAAATATCATGAAGGCATTGCGCAGGCGCAAAAAGTACATGTATGAAAATCACCAAGCACCCTAGGGGAGGGCACAACACAGCAAAACTGTCCCCAGGCCAACTGGCCTCTCAGGGGTGCAGAAATGACCAATAGCCAATAATGTCAGGGCGCGACTGCGCAGGCTGCGCAAGCCAGGCGCACAATGCACAACCTAAACGTTGCAGCTGTCCACTAAGTGCTGGGCAGCTGTGAACACGGAGCGTGGGCACCACTGTGCCCTTTGAAACTAATCTGTCGCCTTTGGAGCCTCTCTGGGCTCTAAAACAATGACATGCCCCCTAGAGCCTGTCAGGGCTCTATTAAACTATTGCCCCCGACGTTGGAGCCTCACGGGCTCTAGAAAAAAAGGTGGGGGCGACGTTGGAGCGGCCCGCTGCCTTCCGGGGCCGCTCTACTGACTAGGAAATGCCCCCGTAGCGTTGGAGCCTTCACGGCTCTGCACAAAATGCCCCTTGAGCACGTGGGAGCCTCACTGGGCTCAACGAAGCACAATCACCCCGTTGGAGCGCCTCGCGCTCAGACACCGAGGAAAATGCCCCCTTAGACGTTGGAGCCTTCCCGGCTCTTAAACAAAATGCGCCCCGTTGGAGCGGTCCGCTCTGGAGCGGGGCCGCTCTGCTACTGCCTCTCCCCACCCGGACTCCCTTTAACTCTTACCGGCTGGGGGAGAGGTGGCGAAGACAGGACTCCGGTCTGCTGGGCTTCCACTCGCTGCACTCGGGGAGGCGGGGTAGGCTCCCGTGCTCTCCCGTCTTCTCCTCTCGCGGGGCTTCCCTCGTCCGGCTGTAGGAGCGCGGGGTAGGCTCCCGTCGACTTCCTGATTTGGGACAAGGCCCCGCCCACGTCACACGAGCACTGCCTGGCTTCCTGTTTGCACAAGGGCCGTGGCGGTGACTTTCTCAGCGGCAACGAGGGGTAGGCTCCCTCTGTGTGTGCGATATACGGCGGGGTGGGCACCCGCCGTAAAATAAACACATAAGCGGGGTGGGCACCCGCAAGCACACCACAATGCGGGGTGGGCACCCGCCAATTAAATAATTAAATAAGCGGGGTGAACGCCGGGTGGGCACCGGCTGGCTGCAATAAAGCGCTCCTGAGCGCTAAAAGCAAATCAAAGCACTTCCAAGCGCTTAGGGACACAAATAGAGCACTCCCAGCGCTTTAGGATAAAAAGAACCACAAAGTCCAGCAAAGTTCTTCCCTGCATGCAGCAGGGCAGGGGTGGGGGGCAAGGCTGGACCCAGAGCCAGCTCACTGGGCCTCCAGGCAGGGAGGTAGTCCAGGTGGCGGTCCTCTGGTCCAGCAGCAGCAGCAGCCCCCCCTCTGTAAGATCCTGGCAGAGAACAACTTGTAAGGGGACACAGCCCTTTTTTATACAGTAAAAGTCTTTGTTCTTGGTTCAGGGTGAGGGGGAAAACCAGTCGCAGCTGGGTTGGGAGCACCCTTGATGTGCTCAGCCCCTCACTCTATTCACTGGCAGGGCTAGGGTCGTCAGTCGCACCACAGGGGGCGGAGCCAGCATTGTGTGTGGAAAACCCTGCCCTATTCAGGACCCAGGTCTACTCCTCCCACCCATCTAGCTGCTGATCTCCCCATTCACCACTGGGTGACTCATCCTGACTCTGGGGAATCCCTAGCCCGTCACATGACATGACCAGCCAATCACGCGACAGACACACTGCACACAGAAGTGCCCACTTCTAGAAGTGGCACTTCCACACTAGGTACATGCACGCCGCACACATCATCGCGCAGCATTCACTCCCACGAGTCCGCACATACCAAACTCGGGCCTGCACACCCCACGCATCAGGAACTACTAGGGACACATACATTCCCCATGCATTCCTATGGGAGGGCAGGCCTATCTCACCACATGCACTCAGAGCGCGCACGCACTTTACCCTGGGACACAGGGAAAGTGCGCAGAAACCAAAAATCACCACACCAAGTCACCAATAAAAAGCAAAAAGTTCAGGGGTGAACTTGCCAGAAGGGCCAAGTCCAACACAACCCCCTTCCAGCCAAAACGCAGGGCAGCCCAATCACCACCGTGATGGACTTCACTGCTTGGGGCGATAGAACACGGACGCGGGCCCGCAACTGCAGGGACACCCTCCGGTTCTACGCCACGGTGAACCCATGGAATTCTTTCTAACACCACTGTCTGGACCAACTGGGCTACCCCACTGGTACTCCCAAGCTGTCCGCGGCCAAGACCAGGCCCTAGGCCACCCAGGTGCCACCGGTCCTTGCCTAATCACAGAGTGGGGGGTAGTAACCCCTGGCACATAGCGGCCATTCTCCACTCTTCCTCTTTGAAAGACAGGACTAGACTGCCACTGGTTCTCCAGCCTAGGGTCTACACCCTCAGGTGGACCAGGAGTCTCAGGGAAGGCTCTCCTCCCCCTACCTCTTCTCCTAGGGTTCCTCCTCCTCTGGCGAGGGGTACACCTAGAACGCCATTCCAACCCAGGGTTTAACCCCTCAGGTTGTACCGGGGCCAGAGGTGGGCTCTCCCACCCTCTGCACCCCCTTCCAGAGCCCTGCTCCCTACCAACTGGGGCGGTACCTCTGGAAGAAGAACCGGTCGGGACGCTGATTACAGACGTCCCACCCTTCAGGTCAGGCTGATCCCGAACCTGGCCTTCCAACCTCCGGCCTAGAACCTTTGGTGGAATAATCGCCTGGCACTCCAGGATTTTGGGGGATTTACACTCCATCCCCCTGAGGCTATCAAATGACACATATGTCGAGCGACTGTCTGTCTGGCGCTGATCTCCCGTCCCCTGTCCACCTGAAAGTGCGCGGAGATCCCACCGAACAGAAGTGGTGTCACCCTGGTCACTACACGGGATCCTAGCCCAACTGGGAAGTCCCTGACCCACCGGCTCTTCCACTGGGGAACTCATCCCCCAATCACTCACGCTGGACTCCTGTACCCTCCCTACCGGAGCGGTACTGCCAGACTCCAGAACCACAGGAGCCCTGGTTACAGGTGCTCCAGGTCCTCCACTCACTAAGAGATCTTCCTCAAGTGGACTAACAGGACAGCCTAGGTCCCCAACTTGGTGTTCCCTCATGAAACCATCCAAGTCCTGAGGCAGGGTTTCGGGCGTCTGGGGACCCTCGGTCACCCCCTCACTCCTGCTCCACTGAGCCAGGCAGTGAGCCCCTACACCCTCCTCGCTATCCTGGGACCTAGCTGGGCTACACTGAGCCTCCTCCACCACACTGGGCTGGAGGATCTATGACCCACTATTGTTGGAATCACTCACTAATGACTCTAGAGAACCTCTGGCCCTTTCCCAGCGCTCTGCTTCCTCTGCAAGTTCCCATGGACAAAAAGAGTTATACCTCAACAGGTGTTGGCGCAACCCTGGAGAACAACTACTGAGCATCTGCTCTTTGATAATCATATTTAGTACTCCATCCAAATCCTGCTCCGGGTTAAACACCAACCAGTCCACCAGTGCATCATGACATTCCTCCACAGCCTCCTCCCAAGACTGGTGAGACAGCTTCTTACTGCCCCTGAACTTCAACCTACATTCCTCCTCTCGGGAACAAGGTACCACACTCGGGGAACTGGGACTGGGACTCTCTATACTGCACTTTATATCGCTGCCACCACTGGACTCCACCCTCACTGGGGAATCCAGAAAACTACCACTGTGCTCAGGGGACAGGGAAAGGGATGAGGCGCTATCTCCTACACTGGACCCAGCAAGGGACTCCCTACCCACGGGGTCCTCACTCTCTACTGGCGTCCAGGTACTGTCATCTTCTGAATCTTCAGGGCTCCCCACAGACCCACCACCCTCCAGGTGCGAGGCCCGGGCCCTGTCTTCCTCACTGCGCTCACGTTTCCATTCATCTGCTTGCCATCCAATCATGTAGTTCCTCAATTCGTACACAGTGTCTGACTCTCTCACCCCTATGTTTCTCTCTCTACAGAACCTTTCCAACTCCTGCATACTGTAATAAACTAGATCACTTAGATCAAAAGCAGGCTCCATTCTGGCAGACGTTCTAGAGAAAAGATCACACAGGGAACCTAGGGGTCTGAGTTTAACAGGAGTACACAATTCACAAAAAAGGATTCAGCAAGCTCTCTATCCCAGAGAACTCACACTCACTTGCCTAGTGCCACACACCATTCATCCACACACAACCCTCCCCTCGGACTGGTAAGGCAGTTTCTACCACCCCTGATTCCTCAACCTGACCACCACGTGACACAGGTACCAACTCTGGGTGCAGGGCGGGGGACAAATGTACTGGACACTATTACGCTGCCACCACTGGATCCCACCCTCTGGTGAATCCAGAAAACTCAATGCACTAAGGGGGATGATCTACCCTCCCGAGCTAGGGACACCTAACTCACAGTGCACAAGAAACACATTTCCAAAGAAATGACAATTAAAAACAAACTTAGAACAATAATCCCTATACCATGTGATTTATCTAAATGCAGAGTTTTGTAGTGTGGCCAGTTGCCGCTGCGGTATAGCGCAAACGCAAGTCCAAATCCCACCGCTGATCACCAATGTTAGAAATGGGATTTCTGGTTGACTAAGGCTTGCGCCAAAGTCAGGCAGAAACCACCACTCTAGTCAGGGCAAGGAAGTTACACGCCAAAGATAACCCCTGCTCACCCCCTTGGTAGCTTAGCACGAGCAGACAGGCTTATCCCTGAGGCGATGTGTAAAGCGTTTGCGCGCGCACCCAGCAACAACACCCAAGGCCCACCACAAAGGAAACTCCACACAAGGTATTCTATAAAAATAGCCTTTGTATTATACACAACACATTAGATAAAAACACACACTTTACACTGTGCCAACAGGCACGGGCAGAATTTACAAGGGATTATATATACAGGGGACAGGGCCACATGGACCACTGTCAGGAATTAGCACTTTGTAGAAATAGCACTTAGAACGTAGGAATAATATTTGAGAACATAGCACATACAAACACTGTAGCACTAAAAATAGAACATATAGCACACAACCAGTAACTACTGGTAACAGGTAAGTACCACATACGCAACCCTAACCACCTTAGGAAAATACTGCGCAGGGAATCAGGACCTCACTAGCATCACCTGTACTAGGAGAAAAACAACCACCTAAGTATCACTCTACCTGTAGGGGTCTAAGCACATAAACACAGGATGCATAAAGTACATTCAGAGGTGTGAACACAATTTAAGAAAGAAAATATCATGAAGGCATTGCGCAGGCGCAAAAAGTACATGTATGAAAATCACCAAGCACCCTAGGGGAGGGCACAACACAGCAAAACTGTCCCCAGGCCAACTGGCCTCTCAGGGGTGCAGAAATGACCAATAGCCAATAATGTCAGGGCGCGACTGCGCAGGCTGCGCAAGCCAGGCGCACAATGCACAACCTAAACGTTGCAGCTGCCCACTAAGTGCTGGGCAGCTGTGAACACGGAGCGTGGGCACCACTGTGCCCTTTGAAACTAATCTGTCGCCTTTGGAGCCTCTCTGGGCTCTAAAACAATGACATGCCCCCTAGAGCCTGTCAGGGCTCTATTAAACTATTGCCCCCGACGCTGGAGCCTCACGGGCTCTAGAAAAAAAGGTGGGGGCGACGTTGGAGCGGCCCGCTGCCTTCCGGGGCCCCTCTACTGACTAGGAAATGCCCCCGTAGCGTTGGAGCCTTCACGGCTCTGCACAAAATGCCCCTTGAGCACGTGGGAGCCTCACTGGGCTCAACGAAGCACAATCACCCCGTTGGAGCGCCTCGCGCTCAGACACCGAGGAAAATGCCCCCTTAGACGTTGGAGCCCTTCCGGCTCTTAAACAAAATGCGCCCCGTTGGAGCGGTCCGCTCTGGAGCGGGGCCGCTCTGCTACCGCCTCTCCCCACCCGGACTCCCTTTAACTCTTACCGGCTGGGGGAGAGGTGGCGAAGACAGGACTCCGGTCTGCGGGGCTTCCACTCGCTGCACTCGGGGAGGCGGGGTAGGCTCCCGTGCTCTCCCGTCTTCTCCTCTCGCGGGGCTTCCCTCGTCCGGCTGTAGGAGCACGGGGTAGGCTCCCGTCGACTTCCTAATTTGGGACAAGGCCCCGCCCACGTCACACGAGCACTGCCTGGCTTCCTGTTTGCACAAGGGCCGCGGCGGTGACTTTCTCAGCGGCAACGAGGGGTAGGCTCCCTCTGTGGGTGCGATATACGGCGGGGTGGGCACCCGCCGTAAAATAAACACATAAGCGGGGTGGGCACCCGCAAGCACACCACAATGCGGGGTGGGCACCCGCCAATTAAATAATTAAATAAGCGGGGTGAACGCCGGGTGGGCACCGGCTGGCTGCAATAAAGCGCTCCTGAGCGCTAAAAGCAAATCAAAGCACTTCCAAGCGCTTAGGGACACAAATAGAGCACTCCCAGCGCTTTAGGATAAAAAGAACCACAAAGTCCAACAAAGTTCTTCCCTGCATGCAGCAGGGCAGGGGTGGGGGGCAAGGCTGGACCCAGAGCCAGCTCACTGGGCCTCCAGGCAGGGAGGTAGTCCAGGTGGCGGTCCTCTGGTCCAGCAGCAGCAGCAGCCCCCCCTCGGTAAGATCCTGGCAGAGAACAACTTGTAAGGGGACACAGCCCCTTTTTATACAGTAAAAGTCTTTGTTCTTGGTTCAGGGTGAGGGGGAAAACCAGTCGCAGCTGGTTGGGGAGCACCCTTGATGTGCTCAGCCCCTCACTCTATTCACTGGCAGGGCTAGGGTCGTCAGTCGCACCACAGGGGGCGGAGTCAGCATTGTGTGTGGAAAACCCTGCCCTATTCAGGACCCAGGTATACTCCTCCCACCCATCTAGCTGCTGATCTCCCCATTCACCACTGGGTGACTCATCCTGACTCTGGGGAATCCCTAGCCCGTCACATGACATGACCAGCCAATCACGCGACAGACACACTGCACACAGAAGTGCCCACTTCTAGAAGTGGCACTTCCACACTAGGTACATGCACGCCGCACACATCATCGCGCAGCATTCACTCCCACGAGTCCGCACATACCAAACTCGGGCCTGCACACCCCACGCATCAGGAACTACTAGGGACACATACATTCCCCATGCATTCCTATGGGAGGGCAGGCCTATCTCACCACATGCACTCAGAGCGCGCACGCACTTTACCCTGGGACACAGGGAAAGTGCGCAGAAACCAAAAATCACCACACCAAGTCACCAATAAAAAGCAAAAAGTTCAGGGGTGAACTTGCCAGAAGGGCCAAGTCCAACAGCCCTCAAACCATATTCCTGGATGCTGAAACCCTTGACCCAGACGTCATGCCTTTCCCTAGTCTCCCTGAATGTTAATGGTTACTCCAGTAATGAAAAATGAAAGAAAGTACTTGACTACTCCCAATTACTCAAGTCATATCTTGTTCTCTTACAGGAGAGCATTTTCTTGGATGTGGAGGGCATGGGTGGGAAGAAAATGCTACTCTAGTAAGCTTATCCTGAGATGTTCAGACTCTCATTCTAACAGACTCCACTGTAAAGAAGCGGTCACTATCCTTGTTGCAAAACACCTCCAGTTGAAGATTCACAAAGTCTAGCGAGATCCCCATGGTCATTATATCCTTTATAAGGCATCTCTCTACAGCCAGACCCCTTTGATCAGCTCCATATACGCATCAATTGACACAAACAGAACACCTTTGCAGCCAGTCAGTGTTCTGCACCAACACTCTAAAATGAAAACCCTTTTGGGGGGTAGACCCAAAACTGGTGTAGGATCCATATGTAGACATGTTGGATCGCCCCCTATCTTAGAACACTTGGGAAAGAGGGCTTTTCCAGGATATGATGTCCAGCTGGGAGCGGCACCGACGCCTACTAACCACGCACGCAACCTGGGAGTCATCCTGGATTCCACACTGTCAATGACCCAGCAAGTGAACGCCGTCTCCTCCTCCTGCTTCAACACCCTCCGCATGCTCCGCAAGATCTACAGATGGACCCCCACCGATACCAGAGAGACAGTCACCCAGGCCCTTGTCACCAGCAGACTGGACTACGGCAACGCTCTCTACGCAGGAACATCAGCCAAACCAGAAACGACTACAACGCACACAGAACGCCTCTGCATGCGTCATCCTCGACATCCCTCACCACAGCCACATCACAGCACACCTGAAAGACCTTCACTGGCTCCCCGTCAACAAGAGGATCACCTTCAAGCCCCTCACCCATGCTCACAAATACCTCAACGAATGACTCACCTTCTCCGCTGAACTCACCCTCGCCACCGTGCCCCGCATCTGTCGAGCGACCGCCGGTGTCAGATCGTTCTCCCACCTCGCCGCAAAAACCTGGAACACCCTCCCCATCCGCCTATGACAGACCCAGGATCTGCTGGCCTTCAGGAGACTCCTCAAGACCTGGCTGTTCGAGCAGTAGCAGCACCTCCACCCCCCTCCCCCCCCAGTGCCTTGAGACCCTCACGGGTGAGTTGTGCGCTCTGCAAATGTAGTGATTGAACTTGTCCATGATAGACCCTTGAAGATTGTTCCACCTCATAACTCTGGACTACACCTACACCATTTGTGTACACGGCATCAGCATGTGGATTGACATTTTCTACTAACCCTGACCCTTCTTGCTCATTTCTGCCATTAAACCTACAGGGGTTTCAGACCAGGATATATTCAAGGTATGGTTCGATCTGGGTGTATCGAGGCCGCCAGACTTACTGGAGATTGAGCATGTCCCACTACAAGATGCCTGATGACAAGACATAATTTCGCTCTCACCTCCACACTTTCCTGGATCACATTAACAAGACTATCAATCCCTAAGCGTTTGATGGGCAGCAGGCAGAGCAACTGTGAGACCTCTCTTATACTAAACTACCTGCGGAAATGAGGCACACAAAAAGGAGTGGTTTCTGATTATTACCAGATCCTGATGGGCTCTCAACACTCAACCTCTAGTGCACAATCCCTGAAGACCTTTGTTGTCGGACAGACTGCAACTCACATATTCCGTTAAAGACTGGGCAGATCTACTAGCCACTCATGATGGCCACCTCGGGAAAGTGAGATTAAAGGGAGAATAAAGTTCAGCTACTTTCCAGTGTTGCATCGTTGGTAACGAAAGATGCCTTTTGCACTACACAGATCCTTGATGCTCCCGACAGCGACCTGCAGGAGGTACAAGTTCCTGGATGGGGACATCGCCCACTTGCTATGGTAATACTTCACCATGACCACTAATTGTGCATTCAGTAGCTTCACACTCTAATACATGGTCTCTTTCACAAAATCAATGAAAGCATGAATGGTTCCCCACTACTTTTATCAATACCCTAGAATGACCAATCCAAATTCTAGATGGTTCGCGATCAGACTGGCCAAGGCAAAAATCTGCATTCTGCGACTTTGCCACACCAACACCTGACCGTCCTTCGACACCTGGCTCCAAGAGTTGTACAAGGCAGCTTCTTATAAACGCATCTCTGCTAGTCTGAATGACGGAATGGACACATTTAATTAATGGCGGCATGGATTACTTTAATCAAAGACCCCTGAGCATGGCCCGGTCTCGCAACTGATCATTGAGTGCTTCCCACGTAACTAGGCCCACCAGACTGACTTGGGCATGCTGCGCTGTAAGCAGTGCTGCGCTGTCAATGTTCACAGCGGCTGACCTCAGGGATGCCCACTGGAAAGGATGATCTCATTTGGCAGTGGTAGAGCAGTTAACTCCCTATGGTTTCCCTGCTTCCTCCTGGTTTGCCCCTTCCCACTCCCCACACTCCCCATTCCTTTTCCTCAGCTGTATCTCCCATACAGTTCGACCTATAGATACATGTTCCCTGATAGCAGTGCTCCCCTATGAAGGCGTGTATGATGGCCACCCCAGTCTTTGTTTAATAGACTTGAATCAGTGGACTCTGCTCCTCGACCCTGATCAGTGCTGTGACTTGTTCACGATTGTTTGAATGGTGCACATATCTTGATATTCTTTGTGTCTATACTGTGCATAACCCAATAAAACAAGTTTATACAAAAAATAAAGTAGCCTTCTTGATTGCCACGATTGCCGTTGCGGTTTTCTTTATCACTTCTTTCACATGAGGGTGGCGGCACCAGGTTCAAAAGTTTACCTCTGGAAATATTTGACACGGTATTTTCAAAACTCTGCAAACCTTGCAAAAGTGGCAACATTTGAAATGAAAATTGGGCGGAACATATGCTGTAAACGTGGTCAAAGCAAAGAAAAAGGAGTGCTTAATTTGAGCCGATGAGGTCCACCTGCAGTCATTCTTGGCACCAGCTCTTATTTTTCATCATCATTTCCCGAGAGGGGAAAACACACAAAGACTAACTCGGGAACCTGCAGGAGCGAGATAACGGGGCAGAGAGGTCCTCGCCGTCGATTAAAGAATACCCAGCCTTGGTATTCGGCCCTCCCACCTGTCAATCAATACATGACGGACAAAGCTTCGGCACCAGCACGCAATGTTTCACAAATCAGGCACTGGGAAAAACCCTGTAGGACCCGAGTCTGAGCGGTAGAATTCTCTTGAAATGATATACAGAACATATTTCTATGGATTTTTTTTTAAAGATTAATGGCAGTCGGTGTGGTCCTGCATTGTAATACTATTAATAAGGACACATATTATAAAAAAACATAGAAAGATAAAATCCCTTAACAACCAAACTGGTAACACCTAATGCAGAAGTGAGCCAAGCAAACTGGCTTTGAACGGTTGTATCCATCCTTTTAGTAGCCTCCATGATATTCCAGCAGGTAATCCAGCTGCATCCACTGCATAAACCGAGCTACCAGAGGCTGAGGGGCCTGAGTCCCAAAGGTAAACCGACACTTCTTTGAAGTTTACAATTGCTTGCTATTCACAAAGGTATTTTAATAGTAGTATCTTTACCACAGCGGAGTCTGTGCGCACAAAAAGATTGGCATGTCCTATCGTTTATGCCCTGAGACTCTTCAGTGGTAAAGATACTACTAGTAAAATACATTTGTGAATAGCAAGCAATCATAAACTTACACAAAAGTGTACATTCACCTTTGGGAGTCAAACCCTGAATGTTTCATACTAATATTTCACTTATAGTAGCCTCGAGAGGGCTGTAGGGCATCGTGGTGTAGGACGTTTGTAGCACTGCAAGTGATGAGGGGGCAAAGGAGCTGCATAAAAGTTCATCATAAAATAAATCATAAATCCCACCCTGACCACGGCCACGTCAATTTCATTCATTCCAAACCCCCCTGCTACCCAGAGCATCCTCCCTACCATTTGAGCCTGTAGGACTGAGATCGTTAGTTGTGATAAGACAGGACATACCTTGATCCACGGGAGACAGAACCATGTGTGCTTGCCCCACAAACTGTTCAGTCTGGCAGGCACTTGCAGGAACAGCTGGGGTCCCTCCTCCTCCCGAGACACCCTCATTTGGTAAAGAGGTCTGTCTTAGACTTGCATCGAGCATTTAGCGCCTCAGATAAGTCCAGAGTAGAACTAATATTCAAATGGGCTGCGATATTATTTTTATAGTGCCGGTGGTTCTGGGCTTACTACAAATGACTGCTTTAGTGAAACATTCACTATTGTGGTGGAACATTGTTGACTCTTTTGCTGACTGCTAAATCGCCCACCCTGGGGTGCTGCCAAATCAGAGAAGATCTCTGATGTAATGGTGTCTGCATTTTCTTTATCTATAACAAAATCATCTTTTGAGACAGCACCCTGGATAGATCCACTCATTATAGTTTGCAAATACTGGGTGACTCTAAAGAAAGAATGAGTCAAAGGCATGCTTTTAGGATGAGAAGTTTGGGCTCGATTGCTCCTCTTAGAGCAGGACCAAGGGTGATTTGCCCTTGGCTGGATTTAATCTGAAGTGTCATGGTAGTAAAAAAAAATGAAGGACTGCAATGCGGCCCGCGTCATTACCAATAGCTGAGATTAATTCAAGCATGTCATCCTTCCTATTTTTATATTCCCCACCAACTGTTGGCTGAAGCTCTAGTCCTTCACTCCTGGAAGACTATTTCAGGTCGATGCCGGTGCGAGCTCACAGCATACCAATACTGATATTTTAAAAACTCGCACCTAAACCGGCACATTATTTATTTTTGCACACCGTTCTAGGGGTTTTAAACTTAGTCGGAGGACTTCTTAATGTGTTTTTGCCCAATGTGTGTTTATATATGTGTGTGCTATTACGTAATGAGTGGGATGTTTAAGTCAACCATTTTGAGTGCCACTTTAGTCTTTCACTCCTGAAAGACTATTTCAAGCAGATGCTGGCGCAACCACGCAGTGGATGCGTGCAGTGGGTGTGTTAAAGGCACACCAAAGGCAAGCCCATCTGCGCCTGTCCGTGCACTGACCGCGCACAGCTCCAGCCACGCTCCTGGTTTCACCCCAGATGTACGGGGGACCTCTCATCCCATTGCCTGCAATGGACCCAGGATTTGTTTTTTAAGAAATCAACTACTACCTATTGGTAAGAAGAGTATTCACTCTCCCTTATGGTCTACTATTAGTAGGGTCGAGCCTGGGTCCCTTCTATGTACTAAAAGTAAGAAACCTCTGCTTTTGAGTTTTGGTCTACTGAATGCAAGGTCATTAGTAAAACATACCAAGAAGATCCATCTGCTGGTTGAGTCTGGAGACTGGGATGCACTGTTCATAACATAGACCTGGACCATCCCCGACTCAGCAACAGACTTAGGTTTGGCTTGCCTACCAGGGTTCGAAACTCTCCATAAACCAAGGGTTAACAAAAAGGGGAGTCGGCAAAGTTGAGGCTGAATATTATGCTAATACGATCCTGGCAGCTACAAATGGTGCAAATAAGGTCTTTGACATACTTCTAGAAGGATCAAATCGTGACTGCATGAAGCAGGTAGTCATAACATCGCAGGAGCTATGCGATGATCTTGCTGACTTCTTTGATAAGAAGTTCAGCGAGATATTGAATGACATTGGTGCCCCTACACGTATAACACTCTCTGAACTAAATACCTCAGCGAACTTGGAAAAGGTAGCAAGACTGTGCTATACCTACAGTTGTACTTGAAGTACCAGTGCTAGGTCCCAGCATGAACCAAAATAAAACAGACCCTCGGGAGAGGCAGTTGGGTAGGTTTGACTCCTTTTGAACCCATCTCGTGGAATTGTTTCAACTCATTGCCAGTTCTACCATATCAGGATCTCCACTTGACCCCCTACCTCCTACGGTGTGGAAAGAGCTAGAAATCACACTTCCCACATTGCAGTTTTATAATCAGTTCTTTGAATTGGGGCTTGTGCCACATATATGGAAGAAGGCGATATTTTTGAAGAAATCCTCAGCCGATCCTTTGCTTATGAGCAACTACAGGCACATATTGCTCCTCCCTTCCCCATGAAAATAGTAGAGCGATGTGTAAGCAAGAGGCTATCCCAATATCTGGAATTCTATTCCCTCCTCAAGGATGAACAATTTGGGTTCCGACCTGGATATGGAACTAAACCAGCCCTGCTCATTGCGATGGACGAAGTTACACAGTGGCCAGTCGACAGTCTTGGTTATGTTTGGCTTGTTGGCTGCCTCTGACACAATTAACCTCAGAATCCTCCTGGCCAGACTAGACTTAATTAGAGTGGGGGGTTACAGTACTGAAATGGATGGAATCCTACCTGTCGGATTGGAGTCAGGCTGTTGCCCTGCCCACATACCTCTCAGAATACAAAAGCCTGCTACAGGGGGTCCTTCAGGGCTCTGCCCCAAGCCCTGTCCTGTTTAACATCTATATGAGACCACTCATTAACCTCATAAAGGAATACAACATTAGGCTAGTCAATCATGCGGACAACATCATACTGATCCTATCTCTTACTACCAACAAGTAGGAAACAGTAGTGGCTTTTCAGAACATTATGTCAGATATTGTTAACTGGATGAATGCAAACTCACTAAAACTAAATGGGAATAAACTGAATTCCCATGACACTTCCCCATAACTTTTAGCCTCTTTCATCTAGAGAGCAGCTGCAGCCGTCAGATATAGCCTGCAACCTTGGGGTAGTGTTTGATGACCAGCTATCTCTGGCGAGCCATGTTACAAAAGTAGCAGACACTTGATTTGCACTCCTTTGTGGACTAAGGAAGGTGTTACCATTGCTGCCCACCCAAGCCAAATTCTTGGTGATGCATAATGTAATACACAGCAGATTAGACTTCTGCAATGCCCTGCTACTTGGAGCTCCTGAATACTTGGTAAATAAATTGTATAGAGTACAAGTGGCAGCAGTAAAACTGGTGCTGAACAGATCCAGTAGATCCTCTGCATCTAATGCCTTAAAGGAACTGCACAGGTTTCCTCTGAAGCAGAATATCATCTTCAAAGCCATGTGCATTGTGTTCAAAGCACTCCAGGGAAAAGACCAGGTGCCTTTACAACTCGGATTGAAGGATACATTCTTGGGAGACATCTTCGTTCTTGCTCTGCAAACTTGGTCTGCATAAACAAATTTCAGAGGTCAAGACAAGGAGGTCGGGCCTTCACTGTCAAAGCGGCCCAGCTGTGGAATGAGCTACCACCCTTACTTAGGGCCTCAACGGAGCTGTTGCAATTCAGGAAGGCCTTGAAGACCTGGCTATTTCTAAAGTAACCAGACCTGGTTCTGGTGCTTGTGCATATTACCAGCAGTTTATTAATTATATGTATGCTAGCGCCAGAATACCAGTTTGTTGACAGTCACACTCTACAAATGCATTAAATAAAACAAAATAAACTGTTCATCACCTCTCCTATCTCAAGGTCTCTTTCCTTGCAACTGGGGGGGTGGGGGGGTTAATTCTTGGTAGCCCCATGTCTTCAGAGAATTCCATGTAACTTATTGAAGGGTTACAAATACCTTTTTAGCTCTGCCTTGTTTTTTAGTAATGGTAGATGAAATCAGGACTGAGCTGGGAACTTTAAACAGCTCTGGCAAAAATTATAAATTGAGCCCCCATGTGCAGATGTGCTAATGTGCACTAGTATCAGAGCAACTCTTTCATGTTGACACCAAGATCTCTAACATGTACCACCACTCTTGGAGGCCGAAACCGGCCTCCAAGTTTCCAAACTAGCCTCCTGGGACTTCAGCCTCCTGAAGGAATGCCGGCTTGCAAGTCCAGCCACGGATGAAATTGAGATTTTTCTCATTTAAACAGAGGTTTTAACTACTGTATCTGAACTTTGAATGTTGCTAAGGATCCGCAACAGCTTCCCTTGAGGTTGCATTGTATAGAATGGACTCTGCCACTTAAAATACCTACAGATGTTTTAATAAAGGCAATTTGTAGCATGTAAAGTTGTGATCCTGTAGTACTAATACATGCCTTTGTTGCCCGAAAACACCTAACATTTGAATACAATGGGAACAAATATACACTTGGGGGCTTATTTATGAGAGCCCTGCATCACTTTGCACCATGTAAAGTGGTATATGCGTGACATGGGGGCTCTCATTTCGATTTATGAAGACACTCAAAGCCACCCTGCATGGCTTTGAGTGGCCTCCTAAATTATTAGTTAGGCGTCAATCGCTGCATCACCTTACTTTGCGCCCGGGAGATGTTACTTGGATTTTGCAGTGAGACCACCACTTTTGTGCATCAGAAGAGTGGGGATGGATTTGGATACAGAAGGTCTACCCTGTAGCATCAGAACCTTTTCATCACATTTGATGCACTGTTAAATGATAGTATAAAATGGGGACCACCAAGAAATGGAAGAGGACCAACCCTATTGTATGCACTTTTAAGCCAATGGAAACATTAGAAAGAGCCCTTCCAGGAGGATGAAAAATACCAAACCATTGACAAAACTAGTAAAACATCAAGGCAGTACTATAAAGAGTTCATCCAGGAACAATAGTGGACCACACCTATTGGCAACATTATTATGGCAACATTGAGTATTAAATGAACTGAATTCATGGAAATGAATGGCCATATTTCTCTTGAGGCACGGCTAAAGACCGAGAGAGTACTTTTGGTGACAGAAGGCAAATCATTTACTTATTTGGACTGTACAATGTCAGCATATTAGAAACTAGGCAGTACAGGAGAGTGCGATATTCAATGTTTTAGTAGACGTTTGATAAATTTAAGGGGAATCAAACTGGCAGTTCAGTTTCATGCCACTCAGAGTACCTTTTCCTGGAAAAGTTGGTTCAAGTAATTGTTGAGTGGGTTGGAAGATCAAGTGCCAATAACCTGGCAAGTCATTCTTCTTAAAATAGGCAGCCAGTGCATTTTCACATTGCAGGTTAGATATAGGGACTTATGATTCCGTTTTGTTTGTTTGATGCCATTCAAAGAGCAGCATTAGATACTAAGATGCTGATAGTGTCCATTTGCTATTTTGTATGGGATTTACTCACAGTTACTCCTGAGAGAACGATGTGTTATTGATTGAGGAGTGATTTGTGACAAGAACATACTTGATATGATGTGTGAGTGGCTGCAGAATTAGCCCTGTGTATTTAGAAAGTTTGGTGTTGAATGCTTGTGCCCAAAATCTGCCAGCAGTGGTTCCCCTTCACTCTTGTCAAACCGTTACTTCTGGCCTACCTACATGAACTCTGTGGCTCCGTTCCATCTACTCATGAGAGAACATATATGGTGTCTTTGATTAATCTTAGGAGTGTGATAAAAGTGGCATTCGGTTAACACTCTTGTTCTGAGGTCAAAAAATGGAGCAGATGTCTTAAGGCCTGTCTCACAAAGCCTGTGTCTGTTGGAAATGTACCTTACAATTTTGAGTGTTGTTTTAGAGCAAGAGCAGAATATATGATTGGTAAAGATCAAATGCTCAGTTGCAGGGATTCTGTGGAGTCACACAAATATGCTTGGGTTTAAGGGACCTTAGTAGGCAGGGACTGATTCATCCTACCACCTGCGGATCCATGAGCCCAGGACTAACTAGCTATAGTGTATCTCGCGCCCTCCTACTCACTCACGAGGAACAAGTGATTAGGCACCCCAGAATACACCAATCCCGACCCTCTCAGGAATCGCAGTTGCAGGGCACACTCTTTCTCCCTCACACCTGTAATAGTCCACAATAAGTTCTGACAGAGACACAAGGAAAGTTTAAAATGCGTATTTTCACTGTTGTGCTCTGGTATGCAGTATACGTGCCACAACAAGTAGGAAAATGCCTAACACAAATGCGGTTAGCATAGCAAGTAGTCCATAAATCATAAATGGAGCTCTCATGATAGACGACAGTGTAGCCTAGCCTAACCTTCCGACAGCTCTATAGAAGTAAAATGATTATGTCTCAGGGGATCTCTAGGTGTTAGTAGCAGACCCTGTACCTCAGTATACACAGATGAAAGCTCTACATCTCAGGTGCTGTCACAATCGTTTCCCTGGAAAGGTTCCTCTCTAAGTGCATGTTACCTATCTGTGCATACCTAATGACAAAAGGTATGTGTTCCCAAACAACAGCTGCTTTTGTGAGTTTTGTCTTGGTGCTAGGGCCTGACCAGAACAGAATAACAAGGGCCATTGTTGCTTGACCTTGTTTATATGTTCAGACCAAATCCCAGGAAAGATAAGAGTGCGATAATAACAGCGTGTTCTGTGTAAAAGTACATTGTGGCACAAAGGAAACATTTTCTGTAAGGTAAAGTGTGCAAAGCAGAGGACAGTCTGCAAAGTGCTCATGCTAACAAAGGGAAAACGACAATAGGCCTGCACGAGACCTATGACACCCTTCCCTTGGTAAGGACAGTAGCACTCAATGGCAGCAGAAGACAAACTGTAAGATGAACCAAAGTACGAAAGCAATTGCAGGGCAAAAGTGTCTCCAAAAATGTGTGCACAAAAATATATCTAATTAAAGCCTACCGCCAGGATCAAAGTTGTAGGATGCCAAATGGAATGACATTAATTCCACTTATATAGCTGAACCTTCCAAATTCATCCAATTGAGCAGGTCAAAGAAGCAAGCATGCTCCTCGTTTCCAGTTGTGTGAACTTTGTTGAAACTGAGATCCAAGAGACGCTGTGCAGTTGCAAAGTGACTACCTCCGGCCACTTGCCCCAATGCTGGGTTGTACACAAGCTGCATACCCAAGGAACAGTTCTGGTTATGGGCCAATAAGGAACCCATCAACAGTTCGAAATCCAGGGCAGCATGAGATTGGGTGGCCAGGAAGACATCCAGGGACCACTGAAAGGGGCCCGAGAACAATGAAACACAGGTTGCACACAGTTGAAGTAAGCATATTGGAAGGACAGACAAAATTCGGCATCTAGAGCATCTAGAGACACCATTCCAAAAGTCTATAGCATTTGCTCACGTTTCAGCCACAGCTATACCTGTCCGTGCATTGTGTAATAGAAGGAACCGTATGACGATGCCACAAACGAATAAGAGCAGCAGTAGTAACCCACGGAATACGCTGGAAAAATAGAATGTATAAAAGCTGGAATTACTCAAAAAATAGTTGAAAAGAAGTCATGAGGCTGGAGCCCATGAGTTTAAAAAGTGTGCCAGACCTGTGGTATCAGATGCATTAAATATTTGATGTATGAATTCCCAGAAATGCAGGTAGAAGATTTGTGTTCAGTAATGATTGTATTTCACTGGACATTCTTGTCGCCTGCAAGTCGAAGGTCACAGGAGCTGAAGTGAGAGACACTTCTTGTTGAAACAATAGCACTTTGAGTCTGCCCCGCTTATTGAAATCTGTTTTCAAGGTTGGAATGGAAGGACACACTGAACTATCTACACTCCCATACGGCGGGGGAAGCAGGACGTTGTTGCAACAAATGACTAACTGGAAACAGGCACTACGTCCGGGATTCTCTCCCACAGACCGCAGCAGTCATGATTATTAGCAACAAGATAACTACTGTTTGAAAGCAATGTGAGGCTTGGAATAACAGCAGGAACTGGAGTTCCTTCCAAATAACAAACTAGATTAGGTGCAGAAATATTACAGGTGCCATTTATTTTTACTTGTTGACATACAAGGGAATGGCAAGCAGTGGAATTGCACATTGCTCCCACATTGCTCCCGTTAGAAAAACGTCTTTCTCAGCCCATTGACAACGATATGTAAAAGGCATGGACTATAATTTATTAATGTAACTGCTCCCAAGGGGTTCATATCAACCTATAGGGTAGTGTTTCATGAAGGCAGTAAATTGAAACATCGAGATGGGCAACGAGATAACCCTGTGTTTTAACCAAACTGCCAAATTAGTTTCCGGTACAGTGACGGGAATCTGTTTAAGTTTTTCTGCATGTAGTATGGTATAACTCACGACTTTCATAGCTGTTAACTGTTGTTAAATTGAAGGGTAAGAACAATGCGCTATAATTTAAATAGTGCTAAGTATGCGCCCATTTGTTTACAGTGTCCAGCCAAATTGAATAACTGATCTAAGTTGATGTTGACCATAATAAAAGGTAGACACTTCATTTTGCACAATATCAATGAAAGAAGACACAATGTTATCTAGAGTATAAATACGAGATGATAATGTATTAATGCTGTTGTCGACAACAGAAAGCACTTTGTCTAAATTGTCTTGATTAATTTGACGTAAACACACAGCAGTTTCCATTTGCAACAATTTCCAAAAATGTGTGTATACTATGTATACTAAAGAACTTACGGAAAATTCTGCACCTCCTTCCGGAAGACTGCAGAAAAATAGTTGTCCATGCCACAGTCACATCCAGACTGGACTACGCAAATGGCCTCTACCTAGGTCTTCCCAAATATGCCATCCAACGTCTCCAGCTGGTTCAGAATGCGGCTGCGAGACTGGTTCGCCGGATCCCTTTCCGACATCATGTCTCTCCGCACCTCCGGTTGCTCCATTGGCTACCGGTCGAGAAAAGAATTATTTTTAAGGCACTGACCCTGGCCTATAGGGCCTTGCACGGTAATTGCCCACGCTACCTGAAGGACAGATTATGCCCCTACAAGCAGAATCGAACGCTACGTTCCAACTCGCTCAACATACTACACTCCTCCCGTTTCAGAAAATTACGGCGGGGTGGAAGATCCTTCACGGTCAACACTGCCACACTATGGAACCATATGCCTAGCCATTTACGGCTGGCAATTTCAGAATCCTGTTTCCGTAAAGCCCTGAAAACATGGCTCTTCGGCTCAACTTAAGGAGTTTTTGGAGGCCGGTCTCTCTCACCTTTGTAGGTCAATCTAGCTTCCTCTACTGCTAGCGCCGGGACACCCCTGTTTGGGGTAGCTGTCGCGCTCTATAAGTTTCAGTATTATTATTATATGCAGCATAAGCAAATCATTTGGTATGAGGGATTTTGGGACCTAGAAGGAAATTAGAAAGGTTTATGTCATCTGATAGGAGAGAACGATGCTGTTTAACAGCAGACAATGTGGAATGTTCTAACCATTGTTGACACAATTTACCCACTGAATAAATGGTAACACTGTTAGACAGTGGGTAACGCAGATCAGGTCCATGCAACGTAAATCCTGAAGTAGTGTTCACGAAACGAGAATGACAAACATTTGTGCTGAGAGGCCATAATGACCATCTAGATGGGGATATGGTAGTGGAGTTAAATGTACCATTTTGAATCATACTATTTAGTTGGTGTGCAGTATAATTGATATAGGATTGCCAATTGTCAAATAGGGCCAAGTAAGGAATGATAGGAATATTCAATTCAGTAATCTTAGCCAATCCCAGACAAGTAGTCTGTTAGACTGTGCCATTCAGAAAGATTATTTGAGAAGATATCAGACATGCATGGAATAAAGATTCAATACCTTGGACCTACCAGGAGCTAGTACCCCATATCAATTTTAGATCAATGTTGTCTTTCCGATAATCGTATCCGTTTAATGCTAAATTGTCAATAAAATGAGATGCATAAATTAACTTGGTCTATGTATTTTTTTGAAAGATTGAAAGTCAATAAAAAAAAATATGACACCTGATCTGAAAGATTCTAACCGGTAAAATAGGTGTACTTTATTTATGTGTGTTGGAACTACCCTGAGATGGAGTTTGGCAATGCTTCCATTGAGTATAGCAGCAGAATTCAAATATAAATCTTCAGCATCAAAAACAGTGTAATATTGCAATTCGGAAAACAGAATTCACAGCCATTGCATCCCAATCATCTGATTGCACCCCACGTATCATCACATCACCCATAGAAACATAGAATACAAATGGAATTTGTAGGGTCTCTTTAGGACCAAATAAATTGAATGGTACTTTCTCCCATACAATTCCATCAGTGATGGAGACCACTGAAATGCTCACAAGCGACTGCTCACTTTTCATGTTATGCGAGGATAAATGTGGAGCCAACACTCTATAGACAAGTTCTGCAGCAGAATGTTCCGGGAGGTAGTGCCCGTTAATCTAAAGGAAAAAAACAGACACTAATCCAAGCCACATAAACAGAAATACCATGGAAAACACGATCCAGTCGTATGTCCATGGTGGTACCAATTAAGTGTGTTTTAACCAAGAAATAAACACACAAATCTCTGCCAGTGGTTCAGATAAAGCTGAAGACAATGAAGAATCACCCACAGAAAAACTATCTTGAACTCACCTGGAATAATGGAGGCTGGGATTTTGGATTTAAAGTTGGGGCTTGTATTCCAGTAGGGGTGGATCAGAATAAACAATTTCCATTGTGGAGGGTACAGAAGATAAAGCAGATACCAGGTCAACTGAAGGCTCGACATCCCCCTCTGGCAGCCAGTGTCATGGTTCATTACCTCTGTGCTTTATACTATGTGCATGGATTTCTTGGCATGCATTACACATAACTGATATGTTAAAGATTGTATGATTATTGCTTCAAACAAATTATGCTTTGCAAATTTTTTTCTGGCATGTAACAGGTTAAGTCCATCTTGCACATGCAATTAGTTTTGTAGCGTAGTTTATTATTTTTGTCTTATTAATCCCTTTGTTTTTATGTGTATATTCTAGAAAGTTTCAAAAACGTATTCTTGAAAGTTCCAGTGGAGTCCTGAAGAATCCCTGTCATGTCGGGTGCGGTCTTAGCCTAGAAAAGAAGACTGCAATTAGGAAAATGTGCTCGTTATTGAGGAACTTCCCCAGTGCTGGTGCATTGATTTGGGACAGCAGCTGTTTTCCCTACACGCTGGTTCATTCTTCGTGATGGCTTCCTGCAGTGAAGAGTTAATTGAGGTGTCTTTGAAAACTGCAGGTTTGATTTATCTAAGCTCCAGGAATTGTTGCAGGGATTCTGCTCATGCACAGAACTATGCGCAGGAAATCAGGACCTCAGTGAATTGTGGTGTACCAAAAACTCACCTCAGTACCAGAACCCCTATCCGACTAGCATCAGTGTCTCATTCGTTCTCCGTACTACAGCGAAGCTACCAATGATTACGCAACCCAGAGCAAGCGACTTAGGTTACTCTCAGGAATGGTGGGAATCAAGAACACTCTTTCATTTTTATTCTCATATTAGTCCACAACGTGAGTAATCAGAGACACGGAAACTTTTAAAATGTTTATTTTAACTATGTGCTCTTAGATGCAGTATTTTGGCTAACATAAGCAGGCAAATGATTAGAAATAAAACAATCAGCATTGTTACAATTCCATAAAACACAAAGGGAGAAATAATATTATAATGATAGTGGAAACAGGTCCTATAGCGCCTTGTGTACCACCCTCCCCTGGCTAGAAGCTAAGTTTTATAATAATAGAAGATCTCCAGATTTGAATGGAGAACCTCATACGTCCAAGATCTGCTTAGGTGAATCACATCACAGGATTAGCAACGCTCTCTGTAGGTGGAAAGGTTTTCTCCAAGTGCCCGTATCATGCATGTAAATGCAATATTAAAGGCACCCGTGTTTCAGATATTTGCAGCTGTGTGCTTGTTGTGTCTAGGGCATGGGCCGATCAACCTGAATTCAACAGCATACACTGTCATTTGACCTTGAAGGCTTCTGCACACAATGTTCAGACTAAGTTCGCGGTGTAAGTCTAGGGATGTGAAAAACAGACCGTTCTCATGTGAAGATAAAGCAAGCAAGCAGTTTTACTTCTAATAACAGTTACTTGTAGCATCGTGTGCAAAAGTGGAAAAGTGGCAAGATGGCGTTTAACTTCTAAAACGCTTATGCTAACATAGCAATGTGTGCAGGCAGAGCCCTGTCTTCACTACACCCTCCCTTGATCGGACCACGAAAAAAATAGATAAGCAATGTGGGAACGCAGAGTTCAAGTTCGAGTGAGACAGAACCAAGTTCATATTTAGCCAAGCCGGATAATTGGTAGTGAAAAGTTCGAAAGTGTGAGGTGAACCAACTTAAAAAAAATAAAAAATGAAAAGTAGAGTCAGTACATGTTGAAGAAGGACGATTTACAATTCAGTCGATCAACGTATAGGCACAGTATGTTGCAACAGCCTCTAAGAGGTGGCATTGTAATCATCAGCAAAGGATTCAGCCATCCAATCTAATAAAGTAAATGAACATACATGTTCTTCGATAGCCGTAGCCTCTAGCACCATCAGAGGACAACTTGCATGTTCTTCAAGATAACTTTGTGCCAAGAAGTCATGGGCCGCTGCACAAATATCCCAATTTTCTAGGATTCCATGCGCAGCCGCACAGGCCATAATCCCGATACCAGAACAGTCCATCTCATGATCCACTAAGGGACTCATTAGTCGATCATAATCCGGGGTTGGAGACGCCGTGTTTGAGAGGCACAAATCCAGAGCCCATTCAAATGAACATTCTAGGCAATGGAAAACAGGTTGCACGCAAGTAAAGTATGAGAACGGGAAGGACAATCCATAGGCTACACTCAAAGTGGCCAGAGCTAGTGTTCCATAGTATTTAAGCATCCGGTTGCGAAGTCTGAGCAGCCGGGGTAGGCCGTCGTGTGATACAGATTGTGCAGCCATTGCGGAGCAAACAAACCAACAGCAGCACACCAGCAGCCAAGGCGAGCATTAATGGAAGTCCACTGAAGATGCTGGAAAAATAGAATGAAAAAATGCCGGTATCACACCAAATATAGTTTGGAACGAGGTCACAAGGCCAGAGCCAACATCTGTGAAAAAATGTGCCACACCAGTTGGTGACGAGGCATTGAATATAGTGTGAATCAAAGCGCAGAAATGAAGTGGGAGATCAGTATTTAAAAGCGCATGCATCTCGGTGCGGGTGTTAGCTACGTGAAAGACAAATGTTTCACGCAAGGAAGTTAGGTCGACTTCTTTTTGGGACAATAGAGCCCTTATTCTGCTCATCTTGTTGAACTCTGCTTTCAAGGTTGGTATGGAAGGCTACATGGATATGTCAAGTTTCCCATGCGGGGGCGAGAAAAGCACATTTTTACAACAAACTACACATTGGGAGGCAGTTACAATGTACAGAATCCCTGCTAGAATCCCTCAACACGCTTCATTATTTGAAAGCAAATAACTACCATTAGCTAGTAATGTGAAAGTAGGTGTAATAGCTGGCACAGGATTTCCCTTTAAAATGCAAGCCAAGTTTGATGTGTGAACATTGCACGCACCATGCAATTGTATATTCTTGCAAACTAACGAGTGATCAGGTGTAGAAGTGCACTCCTCTCCTTTTAAATAAACTTCTCTACCCTCTCTCAGGCACCTATATGTGAATGGGAGCGACCAAACTTCATGGAGAAAAGCGCTACCTAATGGTTCATATCTGCCTAAGGCATAGTGTTTCATATTATGAACTGAATTTAAATAAGGGAAAAGGCAGTGTGATTAACCCATGAATAAGCCACACAGCCGAGTTTGATTTGGCCATAGAAAATGGTAAAAGTTCAAACTTTTCAATATGCAAAAGATTAAACGGCAAAAATAAAGATGATGTATTCATGTAGTCCCAGGGAACTTTCCCAGCCTTCAATGTTTGTAAAGTCCATGCAAACTGCATTATAGAACGCAATTGATTTTGACCATGGTATAAAACAGACATGTCATGCTGTACAATATCCACAACAGATGAAACAATATTGTATAATGTGTAAATTCTGGCAGAAAGAGTATTAATGCTAAATATCAATGACAGCAAGCACTTTTTCCAAATTAGCTTGATCAATAGCCCTCAATCTAGAAGCAGCTTCAATTTGAGATAATTTCCAAGCTTTGTTGTAATAGCATATACCCATCTTTTGGACCTGCGTCCTACGGGGCCTTTAACAAAGTCATTCAAATCAACATCATCAGACAATTGGGACACATGAATTTTAACTGACACTAAGGTGGAATGTTTAAGCCAGTTTTGACATAATTTGCCTACCGGTATTAACAGAATGGGAGGTTTCAAACCGGGGGTCCACCCTAACCTGTGTATAGCCAAATGTCAGACCCAGAAAACGTTGTTGGCATGAATCTGAAGTTCTTTGCCACAATAACCATCCTTGGGGATCCAAGTTGGAAATATTGAAGGATGTATTAGTAATTAGCGAATGTAATTCATCAAGGGACATATCCGTGTGATTGTCCCAGTTAGGATAAGCAACCAGATCAGGAATGGTCGGGCATTCATTTTTTTAGAAGTAGCCAATTCAAGCAAAATAGTAGAATTCAAAAACAACATGTGGTTCGGGATAAGGCATGCACGATGCAAAGCCTCGGTGCCCTGCACTTGCCAGCCCGTAGAACGCCAAACAGATTTTAGATCAATGGTATCCTTCTACGGCTCATAGCCCCCTATAGCTAAGTCATCTATAAAGGATTTTGAATACAGTAATTTATTGTGTGTAAGCCTAACTTTGGAAGCTGATTTAGCAGACACTTTAAAATAAAATGATTCAGGATTGGATTCACTGAAATCTGTAAAATATACAAATTATTTCAACAGAGTTTTTGAACTGCCTTCAATGGTAGCTGGGCAATGTTCCCATTGTGTATAATTAATGACATTTCTAAATGTATTGGCTTTATGCAGGAAATGATTGCCATAGTGCTGATAACAAAACAAATCTTCATAATTCGCTGAGTCTAAGTACAAATCCTCAGCATCAAAAGCAGCATAATATTTCAAATCAGAAAAAAGAGCCTCAACGGCTTGGACATCCCAATCATCAGAGCATATGTTTTGTTTCACAACATCCCCCACAGATACACAAAGTACATTGGGGACATTAATCACCTCTGTAGGGCCATGAATTTGAAATTTTACAGCATCCCACAAAATCCCATCTAGCACAGGTCAGGCAGTAATGTTAACAAAAGTCTGGTCCCTCTTGATGATGTGCGATGAGGAGTGGGGTGCCAAAGTTCCATCAATTGATCTAATTGCAGATCTTTCTGTAAGATAATGTCCATTCACTAGATGAAAAAAGACAACCACAAATCCAATCGACATGAACAAAAAAATAGATATGAGCACCAACCAAATGTAAGTCCACGGGGGAATTAAAAAATGTCTTTTAAACCAAACAGCAAAAATAGAAATTTTCGATGGGGCACGTGATGTTGTATAGTTAGTGTCAAAAGAAAAATGTGACTGGTCAACTGCACTTGTTTGCACACCAGGCAACGACACATCTGTGGGATAGGTATACTCAGTTTCTTCATGGGGACCACCAGCCAGTGGAGTCAGTAAAGGATTAGTAACTGTATGCATCTCAATGGCAATGTCAGGCCTGTTCGTATTTGTTAGAGCCAAAATAGAGTTTCCCAGCATTGTTGGACAAGAGACCGCTGGAGTCATACAAAGAAGAATCTGCCACTCGTTGTAGTTGACATTGTCAATGGAGATGTACCTGTTATCCTTGCGACCAGGAAGTGGAGGTAAAATGACTGTTCTTGTACCCTGCACGCCATGCACTGGAACAGATGTACGATAGGAGGGGCCGAACTACTTCTTGTTCTCCACCTTCTCACGGACCAGATCACCAACTCGAGGTAGCCAGCCAACTACCGGAATCTGAAGTGCAGCATCAGTTGTGGAGGGCAAGTGTTCCTTTGCAAGACTGTCTCGAGTCTCTTGTAGATTCTGTAACACAGCAGAATGATCATCTACGTCAAAGGGTGTGGCCGACGCCACCATATCTAGACCATCAAGGTCCAGGACAAACATTTTTATGCCAAAGAGCATTTTGTATGGGGTCCGCCCGCCCAGAGACCTTCTAGGGAGATTATTAAGTGCACGTTGTATGCTATACAAATGGGCCAACCAGTTTCTGCCAGTACCTAAAACCTAGCTGTCAAGGATTGCTTTAGGTCACGGTTCATTCATTCCACAACAGAATTGCCCTCAGGCCGGTATGGAGACGAAAATTTGACTTGGACCCCCAAAGACCTCATGGCTTCCTTGTACGCCTTAGAGGCAAACGCCGGATCCTGGTCCGAATGGAGGGTACCACATGCAAACATTCCCACAAAGATACGTAAATCCCTGATGACAGTTCGAGCATCAGCACTCCTTTGTGGCCAAACCCATAGAAAACCTGTGCACGAATCCACTGCAACTAAGATAAACTTATACGCACTATCAGAGGAGAAAGGACCGCAGTGATCTAAATAAACACACCTAAGTGGTTTATTAGATATGTACAACTGTGTTTACGGTGGACGCACAGCAGTTGAAGGTTTAATCTGCTGGCAAATGTCACAGGTAAGGACATAATCACAAGTCTGTTTATACAATCCGCGCCCCCAGTAGCGTTGTTGCAAGATAGTGACAGTCGCTGAGACACCTGTATGAGCTGAGGCCATACCTTCGTGAGCGGCTATTATCAAAGAAAGCCTGCGGTCTGCGTTGGGAATCAATCTGTCACCAACGTCGTTAATTCTCACATAGGGAACTTTATCAGGACTTAAATGATAAGAGTGTTTAGAAGGGAAACCTCTAGGGTAATTATCTCCCTTCTTGGTTGCAGCAATAACTGCCAAGATGTCATCATCAATCTTACTTTTGGATCTTGTAACTGCTGCTACTAGATATGTCGCCACTGCCATTTTCGCTGCTTCATCAGCTAAACTGTTACCGACAGCGTGTACTCCTATGCACTGGTGACCAAGAGTATGAATTACATTCACGAGAGGCAGACGTTCTTTAAGTTCTGTCACTTGAACCCAAAGCATTTTATGTTTGATTGTGCTACCTTTGGAATCTCGATATTCATTTTGAGTCCAAAAGAATAAATTGTCGTTGAAAGACTGTACACAGTAGTAAGAGTCACTTACAATAAGAGTAGTCAGACGGGGATCAGCAAACTCTAGTGCAAGCACCAGAGCACGTAGCTCTGCCAACGGGGCGGTACAGTCTCCTAATGTCTGCGTGTGCACGACATCTGACTTGAATTCTCCATTCACATTGGTACCAGCCACTATTGCGCAGGCCGCTGAATAAGTATGCTTAGATTCTGTCGCCGGTTGCGCTGAACCGTCAGTGTAAATGATACAATGGTAATCCTCAAGCGGGCGCATGGACAGAGGAGCTGGATGAACAAATTCATACTGCAAGTACTCCTGAGTTTGCAATGAGGAATCAAAGATAAACATGACATCTGGAGACGTCAAGGAAGTGGCCCATTGTATCCATCGTGGATACAAAGCTTTAGAATTCGGTACACTGGCCTTCGTCACTCCCTCAAGGGCAGGATACGGTGTGACAACCAACATGTGTTTCCCCTGCGAGAGCGCTCTCTCTTTCAGAATCCCCATCTGGACAGCAGTCAATACTTTCTCGACTGTGGAAAAGCGCATTTCAGCCGAAGTGTATAAGTGTGTCTTGTAAGCAATAGGGACTGTGTATCCCTCATTAAATGTCAAGTACATGAAACCCACGGCGCCTGGTACGATTCTTATTACGAGGTTTGTGTAGTTATCACGTGTCAATAAGTATTTATATGCAAGAAGATCAGCTTGCAAAGAGTGCAATATAGCTGAATGATCTGGCAGCCAGCAAGATTTGGTAAAAGTAGGCTGTACCAAGGCATATATTGGCTTGATACACTGGACATAATCGGGAATGGAAGTACGCCCAAAATTAAAAAAAAACAGCAAGGATTGGAGTCGTTGGAGCGCGCAAACATGCACATTTCTCCAGGAAGTGAGGTGCTAAACCTCGTCCTTCGTTGTTGAGCTCATAGCCCAAAAACAACACTGTGTACTCTGCAATGTGCGATTTTGCAAAGTTAAATTTGTAACCGAAGTCCGCAAACATAACAATGATGCGGTCCACGCGACACAGATGCGGCCATAATTCGTCGTCTGTGAGAAAGATATCATCAACATACGAGTACACATCAGGGTCAATGCTCTCTAACAGAGAGACAACACGTGCGGCAAAGATGCCCGGGCTGTTTTTATAGCCCATGGCTAATCTTTTAACCCCTTCGACGCGCATGACGGAGCGGTTCCGTCATGCACGTCAGTTGCGCTGTGCGCATGACGGAACGGCTCCGTCATGGCCCCGCCCGCGCTCAGAACCTTCAGCGTGGCGCGGAAATCCGTGCCGCGCTGAAGGGGTTAAACTGCTTTTGTTTGCCGCCAGATGTAAAGGCTGTCCATTGACTACTAATAGAGGACAGATTATGACTATAAAAGCCATTTGAAATGTCAAGTGTGGTATTAAACCGTTTCCTCACGAGACTATCAACGAGGGCAGAACTGTGGGTATTCTGCACCCTGCACGTCCGACAATGAGAGTTTAAATGCTGATAATCCAAAACTAGGCGGTACGACCCATCAGGTTTGGTTACAGTAAAAAGAGGATTATTCATGGGTGACACACATGTTTCAATTACGCCTTGATATTTCAATTGTTCAAGGATTTCCGCGACGTGGGCTCTTGCTTCTCGGCGCATGGGATAATGGGGTTGTGGCTGTAGCATTGACCGCAATGGAATCTCATGGCATGGTGATAATTTATCCCAACCAACCTGAGTACGGTACGCTGGTGCAAGTACCTGAGCCCATTCTTCTGCAAAGTTTTGAGCCTGCTCCTTCAGCACAGTGTGCGCAAAAGATGGGAGGATTACCTCCTCCCCTCTCAGAGCTGCCAAAACAAAAGGTGGGGGCCAGTCCGCCTCCGCTAACAAAATGTCATATGTAGAGATCAGATTTCCCCAAAAAATCTCTTTCATTGTACGTTGTATGTCACCTTCAATTAAAAGGACTATATCATATAGTCTGGCAGGGGGAGCCATTCTAGTGTCAGCAGTTTCTACAGTAATAAACGTGTCAGTTGCTGTCGCCTTCAGATACGGACACAGTGCTTGCCACACTATTGTAACCTCTGCTGCGCTATCTAGCAGCGTTAGTGCCCATGTCAGGTTCCGAAGCTGACATGGGCACTAACGACTTTGGAATGCCGTAATAAATCTTTCAAACAATTTTCCTCCGGTTCGAGGAGCACTCGGAAGGAGATTCGGTGAAGGCTGCCAGCATTCAAAGTTCAGATCATGCTATTTTCTGCCTTACGCGTTTCAGAGTATTTCACTCCTTGTTCACAGGCGACATATCAGCTGCACAGGATTCACTGAATCTCCTTCCGAGTGCTCCTCGAACCGGAGGAAAATTGTTTGAAAGATTTATTACGGCGTTCCAAAGTCGTGAGGAAGCACCACCCTTAGAATTTAAGGGGTCAAGGACATGGTAACGTACCGAGTCCGTTTGGGATTGAAGATTGGCTTTAATGGCTGGGATTCCTTTTCCAGAGGACCACTAGAACAAATGTTTTATTCATACACCTGCGCAGAACCTACTAAGGAAATAATTGTTTTTAAAGAGGCATTCTCGAGCATAACAGAGACTTTGTACTATACATCCCAGAATGCATTAGCAATGATACTTACTTAATGTGAGGCCCACTGTAGGGTAATGGCAATAAAAAGCAGACTGGGACATATGCCTCTTTGTGAAATCCTGTGCAGCTGATATGTCGCCTGTGAACAAGGAGTGAAATACTCTGAAACGCGTAAGGCAGAAAATAGCATGCTCTGAACTTTGAATGCTGGCAGCCTTCACTGAATCTCCTTCCGAGTGCTCATCGAACCGGAGGAAAATTGTTTGAAACATACATATATATATATATATATATATATATTCACTGAAAAAACCAAAGGTTTCAGGGGCGTTATAGTTAGGAATTGGTATTTAAAAAACTTTAGAAATTCACTGAAAAAACCATAGGTTTCAGAGGTGTTATAGTTAGCTGGACATTTCCCTCGTACAAAACCCCAGAAATTCCCCTGTTATAGTTAGTTCAGCTAACTATAACTCGCGACCCCGCAAAAAATGTTTTAACTATATGTTCAAAACTTTATTTTATTTATATTTTTTCCATGTTTTTGGATCCGCGCACCCTATGAGCACCATTCTTGATCCCCACGCGATAGCATCCGCGCATGGTATGCGTTGGGTATGTGTTTAGTGCGCGATCGCAATGCGACCGGTTCGCGACTCCCAGCCTATACGCGACACGTTCGATGTACGTAACGCGACGTTTACGCGCTTCTGCTCTGCGTCTATGACGCGATAGGTGCGCGGATCTCGCAAAATATTTAACATTTAAAAAAACATATATATGTATTTCATGCGAATATTAATTGAAAACAAACTCTGATCTAGTCTTAAAAGTAATATATTTGTACATCTAATCCTATATTTCTTTTTAATTCAATTTCGCTGATGCGCGCTGGGTGCGTGCTGGCTATGCGCAGGGTGCGCGGATCCCATGTGACCTGCAAAAAAAGAGATTTGATTGGTTCAATACACTTCCTGTTCTAACTATTGAAAGACCGCACCCAATTCAGTCATTCTTCTTTGACCTTCTTTGGAGGAGCATCTCTTTGCAGAGAAGAAGATTTTTTTAGACTAAGTTTACACTTAGCTCTAACTTTTTACTACCAAAAATGGCTTCAGGGCAGCAGGCATCACCTGCATCTCCTCATACATCTGAGGATGAATTTTTGGAGGAGACACCATGCACACCACGTTTTTCTTCAGTGGTGTGGACATTTTTGACTTTTCCAGAGGGGCAAACAAAGACCAATGCCACCTTGGTCACGTGCAAGATTTGCAAAAGAGTACTGTCGCGAGGGGATCCTAACAAGAAATACTTGTGCGGCACGGTGAGTATGATGAAGCACCTAAGGACCCTTCATCCAAACAATCTTGCACGAGAAGAGTGCAAACGGATGAGAAACACTCCTGCTCCTGCGCCTTCCACCTCATCGCAGCCGAGCACTTCAAGAGTGCATCCAACAGCCAAAAACGTGGACATCCGTCCTCAATTTCAATATTTAAAAGTGCTCTGCACTAAGTGCAATGCGACTTTGTGTTACGGTGAGCAGTCGATCGATCTGATCTGTCGCCGGCAAGAAAGTCACATTTGCTAGTGTTCTTTTTTTTTTTTTATTGGTCCCTGAAGTTCATTGTTTGGTTCCTCCTGTTTTTTTTTTTTTTTGCAGAAAAACCAAAAATAATTAAAAATTGTTCAGAAAACCGAAACAACATATAAAAGAAGAAAGAAGAAAAAAAAAGTTCTTGTAAGAACTAACTTTCCTGGTTTAAAAAAAGAGCTAAATTTCTTTGTTAGTGTGTGAAAGTTTAAGATGAATGTATGTGTAGTACGTAATTGAGTGAATGAATGCATTAGTAGCGTATGGTGAATGTATAAGTGCAGAACTATGAGGAAGTGCTGTAGCATCACACAGTAACCTCTTTAACTACAGTGTGCTGTCGTACTTCCGGAGCACAGGGATGCAACATATGTACATAAATATGTTGCAAATCTATGCTTCTCTCTGCACGACTGCTTAAACTGCAGCCATGTGGTGACACAGGCATCCTTGCACTATGGTGCAAGGATATCTGTGTCATGTGCTGTTTGTTTTTCTACAGGAAGACACACCTTCCTGCACAAAAACAATGAGAAAATGCATTTTTCTCCTTCAATGTATGCTGAACATTTCCGCATGCATTGAAGATATAAAAATGTGGAGAAATGAAAACAATTCTCCTTGTTGTGCTTTCCTACACCAATTTTAGAATGGTGCAGCATTCACACACATACCGAGATTAATGATTTCTGATAAATCTAGACATGTGTCTTGTTCTATGAGTATTCAGTGCAATCATGCACAATAACACTTATAGAACACCCTTTCAACGCAAACTGGTGTGCATAATGAGGTTGTATTTACATGGAGTATAAAAAGTGCACAGAGTGCCTTTTCCTCTCTTTTAAATATGAAAGAGTGTCTTGTGCAATAACTATGTTTCAAAAAGTGACATATTTCCAGTTTTTAAATTCCTTGCGAATGATAGAAGGTAAGCACAGAGTTTTGTCTGCAAAGATGTTCAAAGAAGAATGATTGAAATAATTCCGGTCCTTCAATAGCTACAATGGGAAATATTATGAACCCCTCAAATCTCTTTTTTTGCAGGTCACATGATATCTGATTATGGTCAGATTTCAAAACTACATAGGTATAAACAGAGTGTTTTAAGAAACGTGTTTCAACTTTGTAGCTTCTTGCAAACCTCGTCATTCTGCATATTGAGACTTAGTTAAACTTACCTCCACAATAATAGGAATAAAAAATGGTATACATTTTTTCCAGATTTTCATTGAAATCTAAATTCATATAAATTGCTTATTTTAAAATTTGGATCTGTGAAGGAAAAGAAAACAATAAATTATAACATTTAATAATACATTTTTTACAACACAGCATAATTTCCACAAAGTAATTTGTGTGCCTTTTTTGCTGTTCTCAGAATATATTGAATTTCACTAGAAATAGTGATTTCAATCGTACTCATCACTTAACAGTGGGCAAAAAAAAAACAATCAGAAAGATTGTTAAAAAAAAACAACATACTATTCTCAGTAAAATACCAGAAAATACAAATCACACATATATGAAATGCTTACAGCTTACAAAATGTTATAACTTTATCTTATAAAAACTGTAAATATTGCCGCATTAAAATAATCACCAAATGAATGACCACCAAAAAGTCCATAATTCAAAAATATACCTTTCCTTGAGGCCAAATGGTATTTTTGCACTCCTTCTTTATGTAAATTGTCCAATGGTAGTCCTATTAAATTATAATATTAAAATACTCAGAGAGTGAATTATCTTCCTAAAACTTTGGCTTTAAAAATATTAGGTAGGAATTTGGTAATTCACTAGGCAAACGTTGTTTGAAAACCAACTGGGCATCATTACAAAGGGTCCAGCCTTTGTCACATTTTAGATAGGCAGTGTAATGTCCAGATGTTGTGGAAGGACCATCATGGAAAATTATTGATATTGCTACAAAAGTCCTTCCTGATATTGATAGTTGTGCTGCTACAAATTGCTTTATTAAAGTATCCAATTTTCTTCCGTCAGCTGTACAACGTTGCATCATTAAAATTATGTATTTTCCATATTTTGTTAAGAATAATTTGGATAACATTTCTGATTTACATTGGCTACACTCCAGGTTTTGAATTGCGCCTTTAACTAATTTTTCGAAAGACACTGATTTACAGTCTGGTAATGTTAAATACAGAAATCTCTCAGTGTCTACATTGGTGCTACATGTATACATGCAATTTTCACAATAATGTTCCCATTTGTAAGAAAGGCCAAAAATATTTTCTATTTCTACACCTTCATTTTCAAAAATGGTAAGCATATACATTACAAATTCCTGAGCATCTTGTTGGATATTTTGTGTAAATTGTGTAGAACCAGAACACACATCCAAAAGACAACGAACATCTGAAACAGATTGTATTTTACTTCTATCTGTTGTCAATATTTCATAAACAGAATGCAACAGAGAACAAAATCTTTTTTCCCGATTCTGAATAATTTGTTCTTGCAAACCTTCCAGATAAAAAACAACATTGACCACTACATTAGCATAGCAGTTGACACCAGAACTATTTTCAAACTGATAACCAACAATCTCTCCAACAGTGTCCAATTTCTTTTTACCTGCAATCACAACATTATCTTGTTCTTTTCCCTTCTTGACACCTTCAGAACAGATATTCTCTAACCTTCTTTTTCGACCAACCACACGCTTTTCAAATACAGGATATTGACCTAAATTTGGAGCATACACCCTTCTTAACCTATTATACTCTTTCACACAGTTTGCATCTGCAGTAACCTTTGTCTCATCAAAATCAATCAAAAACAAACCAGATAATGTTCTGACTCGGGACAAAGCAACATATGCCATACCCTCTTTAAATATGGTAGATCCAATGTTCACCAATGCACTGTCTACATTTAATCCGATTTATGAATAGTCACTGCATATGCCAGAGAAAATGGAAATTGTTTCCTACGTACATATAAATCTTTAACAAGCAAAAAGCGAACTGACCAACGACCAATTTCTTTAACTTCATCAATCTGATCAAATTTAATTTTTAAAAATTCAATTCCTTCTTTTTTCTAATAATTCACAAAATCCCCCACTTTGCCCATTGCACCATTAACTAAACCTTTCTCTGCATCCAAATGACGCCTTAAAATTACCCGACAGTTTACACACGCATATAGTGTTTTTTCTAAACCAGCAGTTTTAGATATTTTTTTTTCTAAACAATCCAGTTTTGATCTCAACTTTCCCGTCAAAATAATAGTGATTCCTTCATGCAGTATTTTATCGATGGCTTCCATTTTTACAATTTCTTCACTTTCCAGTTTTAATAATTCTTTGTTGAATATTGAACACTCGCGCAGTGTTGCCATTAAGCAAATCACTGACTTATTTTTAGCAATTTCCACGTACACTTTTGCAGGAACTGCATTTTCATTTGGAAAGACATTGCAAAGTAATCGTCTCTCCAAAGCTTCTTTCCCTTGTTTTGAAAGTATTCCAATTCTTATATCTTGAAGAATACTTCCATATTCAGCATCATTTGCCTGTCGCATATTTGTTGACAGTTCTTTGTATTCATAATTACTCCAAATGTTCACATTACCAACACTGCCAAGAGACTTTCTGGCATCTTCATGGGCAAGTGTTTTAAATACCGGTTGACCTTTTACCGGTGTCAGTTGCAGTAGATCTCCAAAAACTATGACATGTTTTCCTCCAAATAACACGTCATACTCTGTTTTAAGAATTTTCTGCATTCTTAAATGCACAAAGGCAAGCATCAAGTTTGAGACCATGCTCACCTCATCAATAATGAGAAGTTTTATTTTCTTCAGGACTCTTGAAACTTCACAACAAGCTTCTCCAGATAGCTGTGGTATTCCAATTTGTTCTCATGCTCTACTGGCAGCATTAGTAAACGGTGTCAAGTAATTCCTTTAATGTTATGAGCTGCCAACCCAGTTGGAGCAGTGACAACACAAGACAAATGCAAATCAGTTGTTTTCTGCGGATAACTTGTAATTACTTTATTTAGGAAACTCTTTCCTGTTCCAGCTTGACCACTCACTTACATTCGGATAGGTTGAAATGATGTACATGAGCATCCTTTCTTTTCATGAAGTAATCCATGGTCAATCTGCTCTTTCACTTGCTGATATATTTGTTTCTGTTCAACATTTAGTTGCTCTTCCAAGTTTCCTAACTGTATTGCATCTTCTTGTGCTTGATACATTGCTGTTTCCACCTCATTCATTGCAATCGCTGCTTCATTTTCAACAATTGGTTGTCCTAGTGGATCTTGACTTAGTGCAGCAGAACTTTGACTGTCTTGAGAACTGTCTCTAGCAATCTCAGCGGCAATTATAGCTTCTTGATCAATTTCATCATTCAACATTTTGACATAATTTGCGAAAGCACTGCATTGTATGCTATCTTTACAAGCATTAAATGAATCTTCATAGCTGGGAAAATCTCCAGTTCTGAGCGCCATGGTTTGAACATTTGCAAAAGGGCTAAATAGTAAAATTCCCTTTTGTCAGCAGTGTCGCAACTCAGTTTCCTGTGATTAATTAAATTTCCTTTCCTTTGTTTCACCAGACATCCTTCGGAACCAATCACTCCATATTTTCCATCGTTGATGTTCTCTGTAGTATTCCGTTTAAAAGTGTACTTTTGCAGCACTTCATAGAGACACATGTTCTCAAGATGATGACTTCTATTTGGATAGTATGTGTCCAACATATTCGTTTTCAAAATATCTGTACTTTCTGGGTCATTTTCTGCTAAATATTAAATTTCTTGAACAGATCTCAGTACCCGATTTCGCATTCCTGCAGGACCTAGACTCACCCAAATGATTCTTCTACTTTTGGAAAATAGACTTGCAGATGATAACCGATCTGAACATTCATATGCTCCAATTTCACGATGCAATAACATCTTCAAACTGAAACTGTATAATTTCTTACTTAGAGTCTTCTCGTGAGAAATCTCTTCCCACATTTCTTTCAATTCAGTATTTTCTGATTTAGTAATGTAAGACGTTACATATCGAGCAACAGCAATGGAATTGTCCGCAACATACTGAATATCCATGTTAGCGTTCCACATGGATAAAATAACTGGATTGTAGTCATTTATGTATTTTGATTCTTCGCTTCTTCTTAAGTTGTAGGTGTTTTTCGGAGACTTTCTTGTGATGGTATGTCGTATAGCTGACATAAAACTGTTCACTCTTCCCTTGGATAATACAGGACGTGGAAATCCAAAACGACATTTGGTATAGAACTTATCCTTTGACTTGTACTTTCGACGAGAGTATTTTCCACACCTGTGGCTTTGAAATCGTACGACTTGTTGTTTTAAGTTTTTGTCTTCTCTGCTATATGGAAGAACACATGTAGCATAATCTTCAATGAAAGACAAAACAGTTTCATCTGAATCTGTTCCAAATTTGGGGGAGTCCTTGACCCATAACAACATATGTATGTGAGGAGCACCTCTTGCTTGACACTCCTTTCTCCAAAAGAAATCCACAACTTCTCCAAAAGGAGGATTCTTTTTATTGCAGATGAAAGACATCATAGCTTCAAATCTATGATTGAGATATCTGCATACATGACAGGATCCAAAGAGCACAATTCTCCAGGTGTCTTGAATTCAATATTTTTTATATTGGAATTTGCCTCTCGAAGAAATTCAAGTAAATCATCATAGCATACTCAGCACAGCTTAGTGTAACGAAAAATGTAGGAGTTCCCAAGTTCCGTAGCATACATTTCAGTTCTCCATGTCGACGGCACCAATATTCATTAGTCCCACGCTGACATGCTATCAGATTAATCAACTGAGATTCTAAATGATCATCTCTCTGATGCACTTTATCCATAAAATCCTTTGCAGTTACATTTTGCAGATGCATTCCAGTTTTTAAAATTTGATTTACTGAATATGAAAGTCCAGACAAGTCACTTTCAAACAGAAGATGAAACATATAAGGGATACATTGTCGAAATCTTGGATCTTCTGCATATAATCTTGTTGTCCGATATTCAGATGCAGGAATCTGCACAGGACGTTCATCATATCGTCCACCTTCTCCTGTTGTAAACAACTGCGGGAAACAACGAGCTTTCAAGCTCTCTTCCCAGACACTCATGGGACTTCCTATTGCTTTTTTCAACAACTCAATCATATTCCCCATCACCTCTTTGGAATGAAGTGGATGTACACTGTAATGTTCATAGATCTCTTCACATCTAGACATGTCCACTTTTTCTATTTGCCCACTTAATGTTTCAGTATCTTCTGCTAAATCTATTTCTTCTTCTCCAACAAACACATTTCTATAGTACTCATTATTTTTTAACAGATACAATGACGCCTTTTGCACTTTTCTAACATCCACTAACTCTTGCCAGATTTTCTTATTCTTAGTAGGAACACCATTAACTAGAATGACTAGTGGCTCATTTTCTGCATGGTCTACACCAATAGTTTTAATATTTTTCCTTAAATCTAATGGTACATACACAACTCTTCCTTTCAATCCTCTTTGCAACTCTGATGGAGGTAATTTACTTGTTTTGGGCTCCATACGAACAATAGCCTGAAACGGGTGAACACATTGTATGAGAATAGACTCATACGTATTTAAATCTATCAGATCTGGAGGAATAGCAACCAACTCTAGATTATTATGAACAGCTCTAGCAGGCATTTTATTCTCATCTAATTTGTTATAACAATATTTGCAAATACGCTGCTCACATCCCAAATCAAAACAATCCTCTACCAGCAAATAAATTGCAAATTCCATCCACTTATCATTATCTTCTATTTCACTTTTTAAATACAGATTGACACCACTAGTCTGATTTTTATAGTGACTTCGCCGACAACAAATACGAGAAACATTTGGTCTTTCACATGAAATTACCTTAAACTTTGTGATTTCATCCTCAAATTTTTCTGTAATTACGGGTTGTACATTGTCTTCAACATTTTGTTCTACTAATGTGTCAGTTTCTTCACTCTCTTGCTGAGGACCAAAGTAACAAAACTCATTATCATCACAGACCTGCTTCACATCTAATACTGACCCACGCAAAAGTTCAACTCACTTAACTTTAGTGCTGGACTTTTTGCATAATACAACCTTCTCACTAACTTCCGCATTTGAGTATGATGTACTGCCAGCATTCTGAAATGGTGAAAAACACTTTAACAAACTTTCCTAGAAAGACAAGCCAGAGAATGACCTTGCAAACCAGTATGTTTTCTCACTCTGCAAGGGTCTAGTCCTTGCAACAGCTTAATCTTTTATTTTACACTTTTTTTAGTATAGGCTCGTAAAAAACTACATAATTTTTCAATAGAGTCCTGTCGTACACTGCAAACACTACTGCAATCCCAAGTGTACACAGGGTTTTTAGCACGTCTCCCTAAAACTTCATCAGCTATCACTTTTTCTATTTTTCTTTCAACCATTTTTTCTTTATCAATTGGGCAACCGTCACTAACCTCATAACCTCTACCACTGGTGTCAACTGCATACAATAATTTTTTGCTCAGTGTATAACTCTCTTCATTATAAAAAGGCTCTGAACTGGAACTGTGTTTCCATTCTCCCAATAAAACATCACAATTTATTTTTTTATTAATAACTCTTTTCCTCCTACTTGGCCTTCATTACATGTATTGGTTTATCTAGTGATCGAATTCTGTTTAACACTAAAATAAACAGTTTCCTTTTTACTTCAAGAGCCTTTTCCACAATGATTTCAATATGCTTCTTCTTTTTATAAAATAAAGCTCTCTTTTTATATTTCTTTACATCTTTCAGCAAATTATGCACTACTCTCTTGTAAAATATTTTTTTGCGTAATTCCTTATACTGATGTTGCCTTCTTTTACCATACTTTATCTCCTTTGACTGACCATTTGCTTTTTTACTTTTCCTCTTATTTTGAATTTTTTTCTTACTTGAAGAATTCTCAGTAGTTCCAGCATTATCTACATTCTGTTTGCTCCTACAAACATTTTTAATAAATTGCTTCGTGATCTTACCAGAAGATTTTTTCCATTTAAACGCATTATCTTGTACATTCAATACTTGTGGTTGATGTTTCTTCAAATAATCCTCCTGTCTCTGTTCTTTTCTTTTTCTGGCATGATTTCTCTATTTTAACGTTGAAAAACAGTATCTGTAAAAACGAATCACAAATAAATGTATATTAATAACTTTCAAATTTATGCTATTCCATTATTGTACAAACACATTTTATATAAAAACTGACTAAGAAACTATAGCCCTGAACCACAAGTGTGACGATGGTTAAAACACTACATGCATAGTGCATACTAGTTTGAAGCAGTTCATGCCCTAAAGCCTACCTCACTAAAAGACTACATGCTAACCGACTGAATGATTACAGTACTATAAGGAGACACACTGGGTGAGTAACAGAGTGTTTGCTAGAAGTGTATGAATACTAACTGGGGAATTAAAGGTGTGAAAGACAACCGTGTAGGTGATTAGAGGACTGCATGCATACGGGATAGGCATTTGAAGCAGTCCATGTACTAAGGCCTGGCTCACTGCATGAGTACTTGGGTACTGACTGAATGATTAGAGTACAGCAAGGAGAGTGCCTGGGTGAATTTATAAGTGGTAGGCTTTTGGCGCAGGGAATTGATTAGTACTTGGTACTGAATGGGTCACTAGAGGAGTGCAAAGGGAGTGACAGGATGTTTGCTGGACTGTATGGATACTGACTAGGGAATTGAAGGTGTGAAAGACAAGTGTCTAGGTGGTTAGAAGACTGCATGCATAGTGGATAGGGGTTTGAAGCAGTCAATGTGCTAAGGCCTGGCTCAGTGCATGAATACTTAGGCAATGACTGAATGATTAGAGTACTGCAAAGAGAGTGTGTTGCTGAATTTATAACTGTTTGGGTGTTGGCACAGTGAATGGATTAGTACATGGTGCTGAATGGGTCACTAGAGGACTGCAAAGGGAGTGACAGGGTGTTTCCTGGAAGTGTATGGATACTGACTAGGGAATTGAAGGTGTGAAAAACAACTGTGTAGGTGGTTAGAGGACTGCATGCATAGTGAATAGGCGTTTGAAGCAGTCTATGTGATAAGGCCTAGCTCACTGCATGAGTACTTGGGTACTGACTGAATGATTAGAGTACAGCAACGAGAGTGCCTGAGTGAATTTATAAGTGGTTGGCTTTTGGCACAGTGAATGGATTAGTATTTGGTACTGAATGGGTCACTGGAGGAGTGCAAAAGGAGTGACAGGGAGTTTCCTGGAAGTGTATGGATACTGACTAGCGAATTGAAGGTGTGAAAGTCAAGTGTATAGTATGTTAGAAGACTGCATGCATACTGCATAGACATTTGAAGCAGTCTATGTGGTAATGTATGGTTCACAACATAACTACTTAGAAACTGACTAAATCATCAGACTACTGCAAGGACAGTGCCTGGGTAAAACTTTAAAATTTTCAGTTCTGGCACAGTGAAGAGAATAGTACATGGTACTGCACCTTAGTGTCAAACCCTGACTCATTTTATCAATGCATAAGCAAAGACTAGCTTCTAATGCTACTAAAACTTGACAACATGACCGGTTTTAAAAGAGTTAGCTGTCAGAAAATACACGATGTTACCCAATCCTTCTCTCACAGTGGTTCCCAAATGCACACAGACTCACAGTGTGATTCTAGACAACAACCACTATCCCTAGGTGTTTATCCAAACGCATTCACTACTGTGGAAGTGGTAAGGGAACTGCACAGAATCTACATATTTCAGGACTGCACTTTTGTGTCAAAGCCTAACTCCTTTAATCAACGCATAAGCAAAGACTGGCTTCTAATGCTACTAAAACTTGACAACATGACAGATTTTAAAACAGTTATCTGTCAGCAAATACACAATGTTACCAAATGCTTCTCTCACAGTGGTTCCCAAATGCACACAGACTCACAGTGTGATTCTAGACAAGCAACACTATCCCTAGCAGCTTACCAAAACTCATTCACTACAGTGCAAGGGGTAAGGAGACTACACACAATCTACATATTTCAGGACTGCACTTTTGTGTCAAACCCTGACTCATTTGATCAAAGCATAAGCAAAAACTGCCTTCTAATGCTACTAAAACTTGACAACAAGACAGGTTTTATAACAGTTATCTGTCAGCAAATACACGATGTTACCAAATGCTTCTCTCACAGTGGTTTCCAAATGCACACAGACTCACTGTGTGATTCTAGACAACAACCACTATCCCTAGGAGTTTACCAAAACTCATTCACTACTGTGGAAGTGGTAAGGGAACTGCACACAATGTACATATTTCAGGACTGCACTTTTGTGTCAAAGCCTGACTCATTTAATCAACGCATAAGCAAAGACTGGCTCCTAATGCTACTAAAACTTGACAACATGACAGGTTTTAAAAGAGTTATCTGTCAGCAAATACACGATGTTACCAAATGCTTCTCTCACAGTGGTTCCCAAATGCACACAGACTCACAGTGTGATTCTAGACAAACAACACTATCCCTAGCAGCTTACCAAAACTCATTTACTACTGTGCAAGGGATAAGGAGACTATACACAATCTACATATTAAAGTACAACACATTAGTGTCAAAGCATGACTCATTTTATCAATGCATAAGCAAAGACTGGCTTCTAATGCTACTAAAACTTGACAACATGACAGGTTTTAAAACAGTTATCTGTCATCAAATACACGATGTTACCAAATGCTTCTCTCACAGTGGTTCCCAAATGCACACAGGCTCACTGTGTGATTCTAGACAAACAACACTATCCCTTGCACTATACCAAAACACATTTCTTCATCTAGAAGGAGTACTACATTTTAGTGTAGAAACATAACTCATTTCACAAATTCATAAACAATGACTGGTTTCTAATTCTACCAAAATATAAAAACAGCACAGTTATCTGTCTACAAACACATGAAAAACACAAATGCTTATCACAGAATGGTTTCTACATGCACACACACTGTCAATAAGATTGTAGAGAAAAAATGTACTCCCTACACTTTAGCAGGAGAAATACATTAGTCTGATTAAAATCAAAGTAGTCTACATACATCCCCTCACAATTAAATAACTCACCTTTCAAGTTGTTTTGTAGATTAAGAAGTATATCAGTCACACACCAGATTTTCTTATGCAGAATCTCTGCACTGTGCACCTGTCAGCAGAACCAAAGAATGGCAAAGTTTCCCTCTCATTTCCCACACATATACATGTAAACATCAAATCACATTCCTTCCCACATAAATTCAAAAGCAAACACACATTTCTATTGGTTAAACATTTCAACCCTTTCCAAATGACATAAATTTGAACCCTTCCCCCAATCTGCCTTCTGCCCGTTACCATAGAAACAGGTCATGGAACAGTGTACTGAGCACACAGGTCACAGGTTCAGCACACCATGTTGCTAATCAAAACAGCAAGTGTGCTTGACTTTTCAACATATCAGCTTATCATATATAATGTTCCTTTCAATCAGTTTTTGTTAACCAATAAGAATCATGCGTTTAAAAAACAGAAACATGCACCCTACCTTTCAGTGTAGAAGGTTGTCAAACAACCAATGATGTCTTGTCTTTTTTCAAAATTGCATCTTAGCCACCATTTTAGAAACATCTTACTTTCCAAACTGCCATTTCATTTACAGAGACCATCTGAGTGCATCCAGACCTCCTTTCAAGATGCTTAGAGTGTGGATTGTGGGACACAGCTATATTTTCTGGAGCCAAAGGTATGCAGAAAACAAAGGCATTCTCAAAGACCTAGGTTTGCCAAATGTAGACATTAAATGGATTGGAAAGAGAGGGTTAAAGTGGCACCAATTGTTGCCATTGGTGAAATCCTTCATGCAAATCCAACACCCTGACCTCATAATAGTGCACTGTGGTGCAATGACCTAGGCACTTTGACTGGGGTAGGTCTGGAAATGCTGATGAAGGACACCTTTGCAGAACTGATTTCACTTTTCCCCAAAACTACCTTTGTGTATTCTAACATATGCCAAAGGCAGAAATGGAACTGGTCCGATCATTTTTGTCCACAGATTGAGAAAGCTAGGAAACATGTGAATAAATCTGTTTCTGCTTTTCTCCGAGACTATAGAATGGGGTCCATTTACAACAACAATCTGCGCTTTCATATGTAAGAGATGTATAGGAGAGATGGAGTACACTTTACCGATGAAGGAAACAGAGTCTTCCTCAACAACTTTAGACTCTGTGTAGGTACTTACTTATAAGTACCAAAAACTCTCAATGAACACAACGGCTCTTTTTAGAGCCACTCAAGAACAAAACACTTAAGCTTGATCTTTATCTCCCAACAATTTCAATTTTTTTTTCCTTGGATCCGCGCACCCAACGCGACAGAATCCGTGCACCTAACGCGATAGGATGCGTGCACCGTGCGCGCATTTCGCCGTTTAACAAAAATAAAAAACAAAAGCGGGCCCCAGGGGGTCCTTCTGTGATCCCCTAAGCACCTCTAGAGGGTCACAGTATTTCCACTCTGCCCCCTTTATGTGTTTTACACAGTTATTCCCTTTGCTTCTTCAACCTCGCTTCTACCGAGGCAGAAAATGGCCGCCAACAGATCCTGGTTTCGAATGTAGACAGACACTCGACAGCCAATTAGCATTCAGCGCGTGATCGGGAGGGTGCGCGCTCGGATCGGGGAGGGTGCACTTACGGTGCGGGTAGGGTGCGCTGATCCTTCCCGGCCATAGATATATATGTACTTTTAACTCAAATTTTCTCAGGAACTACTGAACGGATTCACACCATTTATGCAAAAGGCACAAGTCTGAACTGAGGACTACCTCTTTGCCAAATTTGGTGTAATTCCGTTCAGCGGTTCGGGCTGTAGCTGCGACAACAGATCCTATGGGAAATTACATGGGGAAAACACGTTTTGGGACCCCCCTTTTTTCTCGGCCCCCGTTTGACGAATCACCACGAAACTTTCAGGGTAGGAGCGGAGCGGAGCGGAGCGGAGCGGAGCGGAGCTGGCCAAAGGTTTGAAGATTCGTCAACCGGCGCCAGACTTATTGGGAATAGAATGTTGCGGATTTCCTATGGAAAATAGGTCCTAAGTATAACTATCTACTGGCAACCGCCAGTAGATAATACACACATACATACATATATATATATTACTTCAACTCCTGTTGACGCACTCGTTTTACCGCTGCAGGTAGGAGCTCGGACCACAATTTGGTGCTTAAAATCTGTTTATTGTCTGCTCACAAGCACAGCCATTACGCGTTTCGAGCCCACAGGCCCTTGATCACATGACGCAAATAGCAGTCTCAACTGGGCTTTTGACAATTTTTTTCTTTTTTTCAAAGGTGCATTTTTTTCTTTTTAAAGTGACAAGTGCTTACAACATCTCTAGTGATATCGTATTTGAAATGGCAATGGAAATAGAGGAGTTACTTAATAGCTAGACATATGCCTAAATAAATAAATTAATATCCATTGTTATAAAATCACTGTAACAATAAATATATAAATATATAAAACTGCCAATGAATTGCATACAATAAATAAATTACAATTTAAGAACTGCATACAATATCATGTGACAATTCCAATATTGCAATGTGGTTTTATGTCTGACATAATGTCTCAATTATAACATATAACCATTGAGTATATTCTTGATATTTCCCAAAAATTAGGCTCCAATATTCCCAAATGGAACTGTGTTAGTAACTCACGCTGTATGGTTGGTGTCATTCAAGGAGTTTGTAATTTCAATGCCCATATCCTAATTTCTTACCAAAAAAGAGAGTGGATCACTTGAACCTGTTATCCAGGGTTTGGTGGTTATTCGGCCGTTCCTTAAAAAACCCTCATTCACGTTTTTAGGTGGATTGTATGGCGGTATATCTTGGTTCTCCGCCTCGATAACGTGACTGCATCATCATCGGGTTTAGTATTGTGCTACCTCCACCTGGAGGAAAACCACTGGATATTTCAGTAGTGATCAGAGATCAAAATTGGACAGAGTGCTCATGTGTCGTGAATTAGTGAAAGTTAAAAAGGATGTTTTCTCATGCTACCTAGACTTTAATCTTTATTGTTGTCTGGTGCAAGGAAAAAGAATAAAAAAAGGGGGAGATTGTACAGAAAGGGCAGTTAATGTGTCCGCTGTACAGTCAGTCCAATGGGTGGGTCGACATGTTTCAGCTCTTTATGTGCCCAACAGGGTCAGGTGAGCTTTCATCAGGACCAGGGGGTGTTGTCTTAAAGAGGGATATTTTCCACTTTAAAAGTGAGGAGTTCGGAATATTCTTCACTGATCTCCTAGTGAAAGGTTAATACCTATGGTGAAAAGAAGGACGAATAACATATGGTCTGTTGGTAAATATATAGTTTCTTTATCAACTGATTCTTTCTTAGAGATTCTTTCTTTAAAAAGGTTTTTACCCAGAGTGCACAACGAGAAACAAGCAACATGGCAATTCTTTATATACAGTAAGAGCTGCAAGTTGGGTTTGAACACGCCACTGGTTACATAGCAAGTATAAATGGCAGATCTTTGCAATGATACCTGTATGTGATGTCTAATGATTCAACTGAGGGCTTTTCTGAGGGGTTATTCTGATTAGTAAGAATGCACTTTTCTACGTAAAGTTATACATAAGGTTATCTCAGAGATTTATTTTATGTCCTAAACGTAAAATCGGACTGTCCATGTGGTCTTTGTGTTGAGGATCATTGTGGGGCTTCAGTACAATGTGTTGTAAACTAAAGACTTCAGAATTAAGGGCTCTATGGGGTGCTGTATTGCGGAGAATTACTCTGGTTGGTTTCAAGAAAGCAGTGGTGACTATGGTGTGTCATGTGTACAAATGATTATCACTTGAAGCGGTCTATTGTCCATAAATGTTCTGAACTTAATGACCATTACTAATGTACCACTCACGTCAATTTTTAAGAAAAAATATGGCGGCACATTCGAACTTGCTCATTCATACGTTCACGTAGATCAGTAAGTGATATGTAAACACACATTTCTCTCGCAATATATATGGCACCCGTTGTAGGGCTTCTGAGACCTAAACAGTGCCTCTGGTAAATTTATAGCACATAATTATTGTTCAGGCAGTACATCGAGGCTTTGTTAGGAACACAGAGAGAGCGACGCACAGCACTCGTAAGTTATGTAAACACTCATTGCTTGGGTGGCCTTCGTACCTTAAAAGCTCCGATTTAGGGCTTCCTAGGAAGAATGGCAGCGTAGTCGGGCTGTAAGGGAGGGGTTGGGGGGTCGAAGGAGAGGGGGAAACAAAGTGAGGTTTAAAATTAAATAACAGAAGTCTTGAGTTAACGTTACGTGTCTCCGTCTTCAGGGTTTTCTCCATACCGGGATTTCCGCTCTGCACGACTTGTGCTGACGCTGTCTTCCTGCTTGATGGAGATTGCCCGGACTCGTACGTTTTTATGCAGTTTGGAGTGAAGAAAGACTATTAGTTAAGGCAGCAGTATACAGGGCTGTCGGTTTGAACAGTCTTTATCAGTATAGGTCACCATGAACAATGTTTCATTTGTCTGTAGTTCAAAGTCTTGCCAATATTGGAAATGGTATATATGACAGTTGCAAATTGGAAATTGTGAATTATAAAATACCACTGAACCTATTTTAATAAAATGCAAATTTTCAAACAATGCGTGGATAATGGTAATGCTTCGGAATTCATAATGAGGATTGCGTTGGCTTGAATTTTAAGAGATTGTTAATCATTATCGTGCCAATAAAGATTATTAGAAAATCATTTTGGTATCATTATACGGAGCATTATTTCTGGCCATGAAGTAAATAATGTATAACATGTTTACGATACACTTAACCAGGGGATATCATCGTTCAAACCTGTTATATTTGTTTTTAATCGGTGTACCCATCTTTGTTCTTGTGTAAATAGACGTTTCTCAACATTCTGTGACCCTGCCACCATAGACTCTATGACTATCCACTTGAGGTCATCGAGCGTATGCGGGTGATTGATAAAGTGACTACTCCTTTTGGTGGTGTGACGTTTACATCTGACGTTACTTCTATGTTCGCAGATTCGCTGTTTTATCTTGCGACACGTCATACCGATGTATCTCAGATTGCACGGGCAAGTAATCATGTAGATAACATGGGTGGTGTTACAGTTGGTATGTTGTCTCATCTTCCACACCGAGTCAGGTGTCAATTCAATGGATTTTGTTGTTTCTGTTAAGTGACAGACGGAGCAGTGTCCACACGGGAAATGGCCTACCACTGGTGGCAGGTTCCATAAAGTATTTGTAATTGTATGTGTCTTTTTTTCAAAAGGACGAGTGTGTACTAACATGTCCTTAAAATTTTGAGTTCTCCTGTTTGCGAAGCGTGGTTTGGGCCAATTTAGATCACCCGAGGTTAGGATGCGCCAGTTCTTGTTGATTATTTTCTTGATTATGTTACTGGCTGTGTTATATGTTGTAACACATGTTACTTGATCAGATGATTGTGTTTTGGGTATTACTTCTAGCAGGCTCTCTCTGTGTTGATTTCTTGCTCTCTTTTGACATTTATTTACAATTTTCATAGGGTAGTCGCGCTTGAGTAGTTTAATGCGTAAGTCTTCAGCTTGTTCTTTATATTCACTCAGCCCACTGCAGTTCCTTTTTAGACGCAGGAACTGACTGTAGGGTAAATTTTCTCTGAGTGGGCGTGGATGGAAACTGTTGAAAGAGAGAAGGCTGTTCTTAGTCGTGGGTTTAAAAAAAGTTTTTGTTTTGATGGTGTTATCGGTTACATAGATACATAGATCAAGAAAATCCAGGTGGTCCTTGCTTGCATTAATGGTAAACTTTAGACATTGGTCTCGTGTGTTTAGCCAATTGTGAAAATCTCTTAGATCTTCTTCTGTTCCCTCCCAGAACATGATGATGTCGTCAATATATCTCTTCCAGAAGACGATCCTGGTGTGGAATGGATTGTTGATGTTCTGGATATGTGTTTTTTCAAAATTACTTACATATAGACCTGCCACGCTCGGCGCAAAGGTACTTCCCATGGAAGTACCATGGCACTGCTGGTAAAGAGTGTTGTTATATTCAAAATAATTTTCAGTCAGGGCCATTCTGCAGCATTCTAGGATGAAGTGTCTGGGGGTGTGGTATTGCCAGTCGTGTGCGAACAGTAAGTCTTCCAGAGTGTTCAGAGTCTCCTGTTGAGGCAGGCTGGTGTAGAGGCTTTCCACATCTAGTGAGACTAAGATCATGGTTTCACTTAGGAACGGTTGGTCTTGTAAAAGGTTGAGTAAATCTCGTGTGTCTTTTAAGTAAGTTGGAGTCTGTTGTACCATAGGCCTAAGATACTGATCTGCAAATTGAGAGAGAGGTTCTAGGAGAGAGCCTATTCCGGATACTATTGGACGCCCAGGTGGTGGGCTTTGGTTTTTGTGTACCTTGGGTAAGGAATAGAAATACGGTATGCGTGGAGAATCAGTTCTTAAGAATGAAGCCTCATTCTTAGTGATCCAATTGTTTGTCTCTGCTTCTTCTACCATTAGGTTGATAGTTCTTTTTAACCTCGGAGTCGGGTCTTCACTGATGACTTTATAGAATTTTTCGTCAGATAGTAATCATAGGCACTGGTCGTTATAGTGGTCTTTGTCCATGATAACTATGCCTCCACCTTTATCGGCTGGCTTTATGATGATGTCGTTATGTGTTCTTAGTTCTTCCAGGGCTTTCTTTTCTTTATTGGAGATGTTTATAAAAGATTTAGTCGTCTTCTTGTTGATTTCATTTATATCTCTCATAACTGCCTGTTCAAAGGTCTGGATTTCTATTGGTACCTGATAGTTCAAAGGGCAGAATGTAGATTTGGGTCTCAGGGCAGTGTCTCCAAGATCGAGGTTGTTCTCTGTACCCAGAAAAAAAGCTTTTAATTTCGGTGTCCTACAGAATTGGGCAACTTCACATTGTGTCTTGAAGAGGTCCAGTGGTGGTGATGGTACAAAGCCCAGTCCTTTGTTAAGGACGTCTTCCTGATCTTTTGAAAGAGTAATTTTCGACAGGTTGAAAATTAGTGGGTCGTGCTGGTACTGGGTTTTTCTTTTGTGGCGTTGGCCATACTCCTTGTCAGTATCTGTCTCTCCTGATCTGTCCAGGTGACGTTCCTTCGTCTCCCTTGTTGGTTTGTACGGCCTCTCCCTAAAAAAGTCAGTTGTTGTACAAATTGTCCCATGTAGGGGCCTAGTTGTGGCGGTGCTGTCTGGTATGGATTCATCCAGCCTTGATAGTTTGGAGTGAAGGGATGGAAGAGTGGAGGAGGTTGTTCACCGTAATTAGGGTTGCGCCAAGTGTTAGGTCTTCGTCGTTGTTGGCGTCTGTTTTGCCCTCTGAATTTTCGTCGTTGTATGTTGTCATCACCACTCCAATCTGATTTGTTAGAGGATTTACCACTGGAGTCATTATCAGTTTGAAGATCTGATATCTCATAGTCATCCTTGCTGTAGGGGTGTATTTTTTCCATGGAGAATTTTTTTAGATCCTTACTTAATTTTTGGATTTTACTCTGTGTCAGATATTGTCTTGTCTCATTCATATCATGGTTGATTTCTTCCAGTTTTTTCTTGAAGACCGTGATAGATACCATGTTTTTTAATTTTGCTTCACTCAGTTGGATCTTAATTGTGAGTGCCTCTGTTAGTCTGGTTGCAGTTTTTATTATCAAGACTAAGTAGTCTCTGGTACATTTCCAAGATATGGCTGACCAGTCTTTCCTAAATGCAAGGTCTCTCAAAAAGATTCTAGGTGCATTATGGACCCATAATCCTCTAGGTGCAGCGTTTCCACGTAAATATTCAGTCATAATGATGCCATGAATGGCTGTTCTCACTTGTTCCTTTTTGTCCTCGGATAGTTGTTCCCAGTCCTCGTTCTGAGCCAGGGTTTGTGTGATTTCACCATCTTGCAGAAGGGATGGAAGGGAAAGGATTGCGTTGATCTCGTCAGTAGAGTAACTTAATCCTAAGTTCTCTGCCATTTTGCTGTACTGGGTCAAAGGGGGTAACGTTAGTGTTCAATGTGTTCTGTTCGAATAATCCTCAACGAAATTTTCGGGGCGTCTTCGAAGGGGATATGACTCCCACAGCTGCACGCTGCTATGTATATAGCTAATCAGTTGGTAGGGAGTAAGAAGGATACGTGATCCAGTCACCTTCCAATTAATAGTTTTTTATCAAAAAAGAGAGTGGATCACTTGAACCTGTTATCCAGGGTTTGGTGGTTATTCGGCCGTTCCTTAAAAAACCCTCATTCACGTTTTTAGGTGGATTGTATGGCGGTATATCTTGGTTCTCCGCCTCGATAACGTGACTGCATCATCATCGGGTTTAGTATTGTGCTACCTCCACCTGGAGGAAAACCACTGGATATTTCAGTAGTGATCAGAGATCAAAATTGGACAGAGTGCTCATGTGTCGTGAATTAGTGAAAGTTAAAAAGGATGTTTTCTCATGCTACCTAGACTTTAATCTTTATCGTTGTCTGGTGCAAGGAAAAAGAATAAAAAAAGGGGGAGATTGTACAGAAAGGGCAGTACAATCTCCCCCGGCCGAATAACCACCAAACCCTGGATAACAGGTTCAAGTGATCCACTCTCTTTTTTGATAAATAACTATTAATTGGAAGGTGACTGGATCACGTATCCTTCTTACTCCCTACCAACTGATTAGCTATATACATAGCAGCGTGCAGCTGTGGGAGTCATATCCCCTTCGAAGACGCCCCGAAAATTTCGTTGAGGATTATTCGAACAGAACACATTGAACACTAACGTTACCCCCTTTGACCCAGTACAGCAAAATGGCAGAGAACTAAGGATTAAGTTACTCTACTGACGAGATCAACGCAATCCTTTCCCTTCCATCCCTTCTGCAAGATGGTGAAATCACACAAACCCTGGCTCAGAACGAGGACTGGGAACAACTATCCGAGGACAAAAAGGAACAAGTGAGAACAGCCATTCATGGCATCATTATGACTGAATATTTACGTGGAAACGCTGCACCTGGAGGATTATGGGTCCATAATGCACCTAGAATCTTTTTGAGAGACCTTGCATTTAGGAAAGACTGGTCAGCCATATCTTGGAAATGTACCAGAGACTACTTAGTCTTGATAATAAAAACTGCAACCAGACTAACAGAGGCACTCACAATTAAGATCCAACTGAGTGAAGCAAAATTAAAAAACATGGTATCTATCACGGTCTTCAAGAAAAAACTGGAAGAAATCAACCATGATATGAATGAGACAAGAGAATATCTGACACAGAGTAAAATCCAAAAATTAAGTAAGGATCTAAAAAAATTCTCCATGGAAAAAATGCACCCCTACAGCAAGGATGACTATGAGATATCAGATCTTCAAACTGATAATGACTCCAGTGGTAACTCCTCTAACAATTCAGATTGGAGTGGTGATGACAACATACAACGACGAAAATTCAGAGGGCAAAACAGACGCCAACAACGACGAAGACCTAACACTTGGCGCAACCCTAATTACGGTGAACAACCTCCTCCACTCTTCCATCCCTTCACTCCAAACTATCAAGGCTGGATGAATCCATACCAGACAGCACCGCCACAACTAGGCCCCTACATGGGACAATTTGTACAACAATCGACTTTTTTAGGGAGAGGCCGTACAAACCAACGAGGGAGACGAAGGAACATCACCTGGACAGATCAGGAGAGACAGATACTGACAAGGAGTATGGCCAACGCCACAAAAGAAAAACCCAGTACCAGCACGACCCACTAATTTTCAACCTGTCGAAAATTACTCTTTCAAAAGATCAGGAAGACGTCCTTAACAAAGGACTGGGCTTTGTACCAACACCACCACCGGACCTCTTCAAGACACAATGTGAAGTTGCCCAATTCTGTAGGACACTGAAATTAAAAGCTTTTTTTCTGGGTACAGAGAACAACCTCGATCTTGGAGACACTGCCCTGAGACCCAAATCTACATTCTGCCCTTTGAACTATCAGGTACCAATAGAAATCCAGACCTTTGAACAGGCAGTTATGAGAGAGATAAATGAAATCAACAAGAAGACGACTAAATCTTTTATAAACATCTCCAATAAAGAAAAGAAAGCCCTGGAAGAACTAAGAACACATAACGACATCATCATAAAGCCAGCCGATAAAGGTGGAGGCATAGTTATCATGGACAAAGACCACTATAACGACCAGTGCCTAAGATTACTATCTGACGAAAAATTCTATAAAGTCATCAGTGAAGACCCGACTCCGAGGTTAAAAAGAACTATCAACCTAATGGTAGAAGAAGCAGAGACAAACAATTGGATCACTAAGAATGAGGCTTCATTCTTAAGAACTGATTCTCCACGCATACCGTATTTCTATTCCTTACCCAAGGTACACAAAAACCAACGCCCACCACCTGGGCGTCCAATAGTATCCGGAATAGGCTCTCTCCTAGAACCTCTCTCTCAATTTGCAGATCAGTATCTTAGGCCTATGGTACAACAGACTCCAACTTACTTAAAAGACACACGAGATTTACTCAACCTTTTACAAGACCAACCGTTCCTAAGTGAAACCATGATCTTAGTCTCACTAGATGTGGAAAGCCTCTACACCAGCCTGCCTCAACAGGAGACTCTGAACACTCTGGAAGACTTACTGTTCGCACACGACTGGCAATACCACACCCCCAGACACTTCATCCTAGAATGCTGCAGAATGGCCCTGACTGAAAATTATTTTGAATATAACAACACTCTTTACCAGCAGTGCCATGGTACTTCCATGGGAAGTACCTGTGCGCCGAGCGTGGCAGGTCTATATGTAAGTAATTTTGAAAAAACACATATCCAGAACATCAACAATCCATTCCACACCAGGATCGTCTTCTGGAAGAGATATATTGACGACATCATCATGTTCTGGGAGGTAACAGAAGAAGATCTAAGAGATTTTCACAATTGGCTAAACACACGAGACCAATGTCTAAAGTTTACCATTAATGCAAACAAGGACCACCTGGATTTTCTTGATCTATATATCTATGTAACCGATAACACCATCAAAACAAAAACTTTTTTTAAACCCACGACTAAGAACAGCCTTCTCTCTTTCAACAGTTTCCATCCACGCCCACTCAGAGAAAATTTACCCTACAGTCAGTTCCTGCGTCTAAAAAGGAACTGCAGTGAGCTGAGTGAATATAAAGAACAAGCTGAAGACTTACGCATTAAACTACTCAAGCGCGACTACCCTATGAAAATTGTAAATAAATGTCAAGAGAGAGCAAGAAATCAACACAGAGAGAGCCTGCTAGAAGTAATACCCAAAACACAATCATCTGATCAAGTAACATGTGTTACAACATATAACACAGCCAGTAACATAATCAAGAAAATAATCAACAAGAACTGGCGCATCCTAACCTCGGGTGATATAAATTGGCCCAAACCACGCTTCGCAAACAGGAGAACTCAAAATTTTAAGGACATGTTAGTACACACTCGTCCTTTTGAAAAAAAGACACATACAATTACAAATACTTTATGGAACCTGCCACCAGTGGTAGGCCATTTCCCGTGTGGACACTGCTCCGTCTGTCACTTAACAGAAAGAACAAAATCCATTGAATTGACACCTGACTCGGTGTGGAAGATGAGACAACATACCAACTGTAACACCACCCATGTTATCTACATGATTACTTGCCCGTGCAATCTGAGATACATCGGTATGACGTGTCGCAAGATAAAACAGCGAATCTGCGAACATAGAAGTAACGTCAGATGTAAACGTCACACCACCAAAATGAGTAGTCACTTTATCAATCACCCGCATACGCTCGATGACCTCAAGTGGATAGTCATAGAGTCTATGGTGGCAGGGTCACAGAATGTTGAGAAACGTCTATTTACACAATAACAAAGATGGGTACACCGATTAAAAACAAATATAACAGGTTTGAACGATGATATCCCCTGGTTAAGTGTATCGTAAACATGTTATACATTATTTACTTCATGGCCAGAAATAATGCTCCGTATAATGATACCAAAATGATTTTCTAATAATCTTTATTGGCACGATAATGATTAACAATCTCTTAAAATTCAAGCCAACGCAATCCTCATTATGAATTCCGAAGCATTACCATTATCCACGCATTGTTTGAAAATTTGCATTTTATTAAAATAGGTTCAGTGGTATTTTATAATTCACAATTTCCAATTTGCAATTGTCATATATACCATTTCCAATATTGGCAAGACTTTGAACTACAGACAAATGAAACATTGTTCATGGTGACCTATACTGATAAAGACTGTTCAAACCGACAGCCCTATATACTGCTGCCTTAACTAATAGTCTTTCTTCACTCCAAACTGCATAAAAACGTACGAGTCCGGGCAATCTCCATCAAGCAGGAAGACAGCGTCAGCACAAGTCGTGCAGAGCGGAAATCCCGGTATGGAGAAAACCCTGAAGACGGAGACACGTAACGTTAACTCAAGACTTCTGTTATTTAATTTTAAACCTCACTTTGTTTCCCCCTCTCCTTCGACCCCCCAACCCCTCCCTTACAGCCCGACTACGCTGCCATTCTTCCTAGGAATCCCTAAATCGGAGCTTTTAACACCTTCAGTGCCCATGACGAGCTGGACTCGTCATGGGCTGCGGTGGCGCTGTGCCCATGACGAGTCCAGCTCGTCATGAACTCCGCCCGCTAATTCAAAGCGCGGCACTGGGCGGGGAAAGGGGCGGGCATGCAAGGGGTTAAGGTACGAAGGCCACCCAAGCAATGAGTGTTTACATAACTTACGAGTGCTGTGCGTCGCTCTCTCTGTGTTCCTAACAAAGCCTCGATGTACTGCCTGAACAATAATTATGTGCTATAAATTTACCAGAGGCACTGTTTAGGTCTCAGAAGCCCTACAACGGGTGCTATATATATTGCGAGAGAAATGTGTGTTTACATATCACTTACTGATCTACGTGAACGTATGAATGAGCAAGTTCGAGTGTGCCGCCATATCACTTACTGATCTACGTGAACGTATGAATGAGCAAGTTCGAGTGTGCCGCCATCTCTGTGTTCCTAACAAAGCCTCGATGTACTGCCTAAACAATAATTATGTGCTATAAATTTACCAGAGGCACTGTTTAGGTCTCAGAAGCCCTACAACGGGTGCCACATATATTGCGAGAGAAATGTGTGTTTACATATCACTTACTGATCTACGTGAACGTATGAATGAGCAAGTTCGAATGTGCCGCCATATTTTTTCTTAAAAATTGACGTGAGTGGTACATTAGTAATGGTCATTAGGTTCAGAACATTTATGGACAATAGACCGCTTCAAGTGATAATCATTTGTACACATGACACACCATAGTCACCACTGCTTTCTTGAAACCAACCAGAGTAATTCTCCGCAATACAGCACCCCATACAGCCCTTAATTCTGAAGTCTTTAGTTTACAACACATTGTACTGAAGCCCCACAATGATCCTCAACACAAAGACCACATGGACAGTCCGATTTTACGTTTAGGACATAAAATAAATCTCTGAGATAACCTTATGTATAACTTTACGTAGAAAAGTGCATTCTTACTAATCAGAATAACCCCTCTGAAAAGCCCTCAGTTGAATCATTAGACATCACATACAGGTATCATTGCAAAGATCTGCCATTTATACTTGCTATGTAACCAGTGGCGTGTTCAAACCCAACTTGCAGCTCTTACTGTATATAAAGAATTGCCATGTTGCTTGTTTCTCGTTGTGCACTCTGGGTAAAAACCTTTTTAAAGAAAGAATCTCTAAGAAATAATCAGTTGATAAAGAAACTATATATTTACCAACAGACCATATGTTATTCGTCCTTCTTTTCACCATAGGTATTAACCTTTCACTAGGAGATCAGTGAAGAATATTCCGAACTCCTCACTTTTAAAGTGGAAAATATCCCTCTTTAAGACAACACCCCCTGGTCCTGATGAAAGCTCACCTGACCCTGTTGGGCACATAAAGAGCTGAAACATGTTGACCCACCCATTGGACTGACTGTACAGCGGACACATTAACTGCCCTTTCTGTACAATCTCCCCCTTTTTTTATTCTTTTTCCTTGCACCAGACAACAATAAAGATTAAAGTCTAGGTAGCATGAGAAAACATCCTTTTTAACTTTCACTAATTCACGACACATGAGCACTCTGTCCAATTTTGATCTCTGATCACTACTGAAATATCCAGTGGTTTTCCTCCAGGTGGAGGTAGCACAATACTAAACCCGATGATGATGCAGTCACGTTATCGAGGCGTAGAACCAAGATATACCGCCATACAATCCACCTAAAAACGTGAATGAGGGTTTTTTAAGGAACGGCCGAATAACCACCAAACCCTGGATAACAGGTTCAAGTGATCCACTCTCTTTTTTGATAAAAAACTATTAATTGGAAGGTGACTGGATCACGTATCCTTCTTACTCCCTACCAACTGATTAGCTACATATCCTAATTTCAACAAATTGATCTTTTTGCGATGTTACTAGATAAACTTATATGTGTATATTGTGACGTGTGTATTGTTTATTGTGTAAACCTGTACCGCCTAATCCTAAACCGATAAGTGTGACTGTGATAAGAACAGAGAGACAGTTATAGTTTACTTTTAGCAAAAATGTTAATTAATTATTTATTATTTTCAGAATTAATTTAAGACTCTGGAATTGTACGACTTAATTTATAGACAAGTATAGAGATCCTCCGTTCCGTTGAGGCCCAATGGTTGTTTACTATCTAATTGCAAAATGTACCTGGTTTCCAACGTTCTTAAGGCCTTTTCTCTATTGCCCCCTCTCTTATTGTGTGGCACGCTGTCAATCAAAAAGTATTTTAAGCCATTAGGATCTCCATTGTGTGACTCTTCAAAATGGCGTGCTACGGGGTAGGTTTGATCTTTGTTTTTTATAGCTCTCATGTGCTGGAGTATCCTTTTGTGGCCCTGGAGAACCGTGCTCCCAACGTATTGAAGGCCACATGGACACTCCAGCACATAGATCACATATTCAGTTTTGCATGTCAGGTATCTATGTATAGAAGTTTCTTTATCACTGAAAGGTGTACCATAGGAGGTTTTATTTTCTCCATATTGACATGCTTTGCAGGATGTGCATTTGAAAAAACCTTTACGTTGGTTTAACCAAGTAGTCTTTTTGCCCTCCCAAGGGTCATTGTGGACCAATTCATTCCTCATTGAAGGCCCTTTGCTGTATGTGATTGCTGCTTTGATTGGCAGAATATGGCCAATGATAGGATCACTTAATACAAGTGGCCAGTTATTCTTAATGATTTTGTTGATGGCTTTTGCTTGTTTCCATTATGAATCTGAATGTTTCCACGTTTTGTGCAGATTCTTGTTGAATGTGGCTGCTGTCTGTAATGTCGCTACGAGTCTGTGTTCTCAGAAAACTATCCCTGCTAATTTTGCTGCTTCTTTTGATAGCCATGTCTATTGTTTTTTTTTAATATCCCCTCTCAAGAAATCGTTTTGTGCTAGCTACCTGAGCAATATATAGATCATCCTCATTGCTGCTTATACGTTTCAATCTATGCATCTCACCGTAAGGTATACTTTGTATGAGATGTTGGGGGTGAGCACTAGTGGCGTGCAATATGGCATTGCCTGCAGTTTTTTTGCGATGCAGTTTAGTGGCAATTTCTCCATTATTTATGTAAACCTGAACATCTAGAAATTCCACCATATAGTCGCTTATATTGGCTGTAAATTCTAAATTCAGATTGTTGGAATTGAGATCTTTGACAAACTCTTCCGCCTCTGCCCGGGTCCCCTGCCAGATGATGAAGAGATCGTCAATATATCTAAGCCAGACTTTGACATTAGTATTGACTATATGTTCATGTTTTTTGAGGAGGACCAGCTCCTCCCACCAACCCATGTGTAGACATGCATAGCTGGGGGAGAAGCTGGCCCCCATCGCAACGCCTCGCAATTGTTGATACAAAGTGTTTCTATACATAAAGATATTGTTATTCAAACAGAATTCTGTCATATCTTTAAGCATTTTGTTATGGTGTGAATATTGCGAGGGTCTCTGGTCAAGGTAATGTTGTAATGCCTTAATGCCATCATGGTGATTGATTGAAGTATAAAGCGAGGAAACATCTAATGTGATTAAAAGATAGTCAATGTTCCAATTGAAATCCTTGATTTTGGATAGGAAATCCCCTGTGTCACGAATATAAGATGGTAACTGTTACACAAAGTTCTGAAGAAAATAGTCTACATATATGGAAGTTCGTTCCAACAGACTGTTTTTTGCCGAGATGATAGGTCTTCCCGGTGGGTTTTTGGGATCTTTGTGTATTTTTGGAATAAAGGATATGATAGGAGTTATGGGATGATCATTGCGAAGGTAGGAATATTCATCTTGTGTCAGTAATCCTGCGTTTTTCCAGGCAATCAGTTTCATCCTGTAGATGTTGTGGGTATTTTTGTGGGTTAGTTGGTCGCTTTTGCAATAACAATTTTTATCTTGTAGTTGCTTCATAGCCTCATTGTTATAATCCGATTTGTTCCATAGGACTAAGTTTCCACCTTTGTCTGAATTGCGGATGACAATGTCAGGGTTGTTTTTTAATTTCTTCATTAATGAATGATATTGGATTTCGGTTTTATTTTTCTTAGTCCTTATGATGCTTTGTACTCTGTGGTTGAGTTTTTTTATTTCTCCCACAACGTGTTCATGGAATATTTCAATTCCATCCCGAGGCATTATTGGATTGAAGGTAGAGGCCGGTTTGAACCTCGTTTTTATCATTTGTAAATCCATATTGTTATTTGATGCCCGGTGGTCATGTAAATATTGAGTCAATGGCATATTTTCATCTAGTAAAGTTTGCAATATGTTCAACGTGGGTATGTCCGCATTTGTTACATTTATGGGTGGAGATTTTGGTAACCCAAGTTCTTGTTGTGTGTTTCCTCCTGCCTCTGCTGGTTTCTGTAACATAAAATATTTTTTAAGTTTTAATTTACGTATGCGTCGATTTACATCCATACGTGTTGAGGCATAATCAAATGAGCTTTCAGGACAGAATGATAGTCCTAAGGATAGTAGTTGTTCTTCAGCTTTTGTTAAATCTATGTTAGCCAGATTTATTATTGTGGAACTTATGGCTGGTTTTGTCGTCTCCAATTTTTGCGTGTCGTTCCTCTCTTTTTGGAAGCGTTTGTGTTTTTCTGCTCGCCTCTCTCTGCGTTTGGTGGTTGATTTTTTCCGTAGGGTTTCCCTTGGTTTCTGGGGCGTGGCATTTGTCTGCGTTCTCTGCATAAAAAATCCACTTATTCTACCAGAGACATTTGTACAGGTGCTTGTCTTGTATTATGACCACCGGCATCTGCTTCTGATTCACTTTCTATCGCAGAGCTGAGATCAGAGTTGGAGACTGTTCCCATTCTGCTTGTACTACCTCCTGCATTTGATTTGGGATCCTGTATCATACCATATTTGGATGCTTTAATAGAGTCAAATTTTCTTGCAAATGTAAAAACACAACCACATTCATAGTCCATGCGGTCTCTGTGAAACTTGAATGCTTTTCTTTCACGGATAATCTCCTCCTCTTTTTTTTATCTTTTTGTCATCTCTTCTTTTAATTTGTTCAACTCTTCATTCTGTCCCATTGTATTTAATTCTGTGTTGAGTATAACGATTTCATCTTGTAATTTAATGCGATCCTTTTCCGCATATTTTACCAGAATCATTACCAGCTTCCTTGATGAGTCTAGGTTAGTCTCTGCCCATCCTCTCATCATCTCGGGATCGGGGTTCTCATAGCTAGGAGGTGTTAGAATATGTAATCCTCTTGGTATTCTTCCTACATCCAAATATCGTTGTAGGGATTTTGCCTCCCACCATTTGCTTTGCTCTGATTTCATTTTTTTCTCCAAAATCTTTATTTTTTCTTTTAAACTGATGTTTTTTGTCCCCTTAGTTGCATTCTGGGAGATATGTTGGGCGTCTTAGAGTCATCAAACAAATCTGCTGCAGCTGCCTCTCTGTCCTTTAGCGCGTCTGCTGACATGGTAAAATTATTGACTTTGAGCTTAGACTAATGTAGAGTTTAATTTCGGCACGTAGCGCAAACACAATTGACTTTCCTTGTGATTTAAATGCAGCTGCTGCCTTTCACACCTCTGACCCAGCGTTGTTTACAATCCCGAACTGCTCATTCGCTTGCACTCGCCGGTAAATGCGCCCGTCACATCATATATATATATATATAGTTATAGTTAGGACCTATTATCAATAGGAAATCCGCAACATTCTATTTCCAATAACTTTGGCGCTAATTGACGAATCTTCGCGAAATTTTCAAAACTTTTGGCCAGCTCCGGTCCGTCCTATCCTGAAAGTCTCGGGATGATTCGTGTAGCGGGGGCCAAAAAGGGGGGTCCCAAAACTTGTTTTCCCCATGCAATTTCCCATAGGACCTTTAGCCGCAGCTACAGCCCGAACTGCTGAACGGAATTACACCAAATTTGGCAAAGAGGCACTCCTCAGTTCAGACTCGTGCCTTTTGCTTGAATCAAAACCACATATATATCTAGGCGGAGCCTAACCACACATCTCATCATGAGATCTGATTGGCTGTCAGCACTTCATCCAAGAAGTGTTGGCAGCCATCTTTGGACCAATATACATGATAGCACCTCATTAAAAAGCATTGCAGTTAATAGGAGGTTTTAAGACATTAGTTACATTATAAATCATTTGTTGATGGAATCATACTCATTTTAGGAATTCTGGTGTGTTCTAAGGTGATTTTACCATGTGAAAAAGCCTTCTGCTGGGATATCATGAATCATGTTTGAGAGAAAAATATTTTCTCATGCTTTTCCCACAGAGGTTTGGAAGGTGATCTATAAGCTAACCTGAGAGCATATTTTCTGTAAATTCACATTATCTTTCTCAGTCATGTGAGTCTGACATTCTTAGTAAAACATGTACATCCAACAAGGGCAGAGACTGTCAGTTGATTCCTTTGTGTTCTACTGCAGCTTCCCAGAGTGTTCTAAAGAACAACTAGAGCGCTAACAGTCCTACTTATGACAAACGTATGGCACACCTGAAGCCATCTTGATTGGAATAAAGTGGTAACTCTTAAAACATTTAATTTAAAAAGGAACAACATGAGGGGGTTCATTTTGCCATAGAAAGTATGATTAGTGCTGCAGAAAGAAAAATTACGGCACATTTTGAGTGACTTCTCAAATCCTCTTCTATTTCATAAAAAAATTCTGACATGCAGACTGAAACATGCACTTTGTTACCAGCAGCAGACTTCCCTGGTGAGCAGTAGCTTTACTACAGTGATCTAATGAGCAACTATAGTGCTAACATTCAGAATTTATGGCAAATGTGTGACACATCTGAATGCCTTCTTGATGGAACCAGTGTAAACAAACATTGAAAATGCAATAGGTCTCGCCCTCATTTAAGTTAAAGCAATTCTGTTTGTAATTAGGTGGCTTTTTAGCTTTGCTTTTATTAGTATTTTTCAAACTTTCATGCACATAACATGCATATGTATGCATATATGTATATGTATATGTATGCATGCATTTATATTTGTATTTATATAGATATGCAGATTATATATATGTTTATATATGTATGTATATATACACATACATATATATAAATGCATATGCATATATATGCATATATATATATATGTGCAAATGTGTGCGTATAGAGAGAGGTAGAGAGGTAGAGGTAGAGAGGTAGAGGTAGAGAGGTAGAGAGTAGTAGACAGAGAGGTAGAGAGAGGTAGAGAGTAGAGGATAAGTAATAGAGAGTAGAGAGTAGAGGTTGAGTAGTAGAGAGTAGTAGAGTGAGTAGCAGAGAGTGAGTAGTAAAGAGTAGTAGAGTGAGTAGTAGAGTGTAGTAGAGAGTGGGTAGTAGAGAGTGAGTAATAGAGAGTGAGTTGCAGAGAAAGAGTAGTAGAGAGCAGTAGACTGAGTAGTAGAGAGCAGTAGAGAGAGAGCAGTAGTGAGTGAGTAGTAGAGAGTAGTAGAGAGTAGTAGAGAGAGAGTAGTAGAGAGTGAGTAGTAGAGAGAGAGTGGTAGAGAGTGAGTAGTAGAGAGTGAGTAGTAGAGAGAAAGTAGTAGGGCGTGGTGGAGAGTGAGTAGTAGAGAGTGAGTAGTAGAGGGTAGTGGAGTAGTGGAGAGTGAGTAGTAGAGAGTAGTAGAGTGAGTAGTAGAGTGATTAGTAGGGAGTAGTAGAGAGTGAGTAGTAGTGGATGAGTATTAGAGAGACAGTAGTAGAGAGTGAGTAGTAGAGAGTAGTAGAGAGTTAGTAGTAGAGAGAGAGTAGTAGGGAGTAGTGGAGTAGTAGAGAGTGAGTAGTAGAGAGTGAGTAGTAGAAAGCAAGTCATAGAGAGTAGTAGATAGTGAGTAGTGGTAGGGAGTAGTGGAGTAGTAGAGAGTGAGTAGTAGAGAGTGAGTAGTAGAAAGTAGTAAAGAGTGAGTAGTAGAAAGAGTAGCAGAGAGTAGTAGATAGTGAGTAGTAGAGAGAGTAGTAGAGAGTGAGTAGTAGAGAGAGTAGAGAGTAGTAGAGTAGTAGAGACTGGGTAGTGGAGAGTGAGTAGAAGAGAGTAGTAGAGAGCGAGTACTAGAGAGTGAGTAGTAGAGAGTAGTAGAGAGTGAGTAGTAGAGCGAGAGTAGTAGAGAGTGAGTAGTAGAGAGTAGTAGAGTGAGTAGTAGAGAGTAAGTAGTAGAGAGAGAGTAGTAGAGAGTGAGTAGTAGAGTAGTAGAGAGTGAGTGGTAGAGAGTAGTAGAGAGTAGTAGAGTGAGTAGTAGAGAGTAGTAGAGAGTGAGTAGTAGAGAGTGAGTTGTGGAGAGTAGTAGAGAGTGAGTAGTAGAGAGTGAGTAGCAGAGAGAGAGTAGTAGAGAGTGAGTTGTGGAGAGTAGTAGAGAGTGAGTAGTAGAGAGTGAGTAGCAGAGAGAGAGTAGTAGAGAGTAGTAGAGTGAGTAGTAGAGAGTAGTAGAGAGAGAGTAGTAGTGATTGAGTAGTAGAGAGAGAGTAGTAGAGTGAGTAGTAGAAAGTAGTAGAGAGAGAGTAGTAGAGAGAGAGTAGTAGAGAGAGAGTGGTAGAGAGTGAGTAGTAGAGAGTGAGTAGTAGAAAGTGAGTAGTAGAGGGTAGTGGAGTAGTGGAGACTGAGTAGTAGAGAGTGAGTAGTAGAAAGCAAGTAGTAGAGAGTAGTAGAGAGTGAGTAGTTGTAGGGAGTAGTACAGTAGTAGAGAGTGAGTAGTAGAGAGTTAGTAGTAGAGGGTAGTGGAGTAGTGGAGACTAGTAGAGAGTAGTAAAGAGTGAGTAGTAGAGAGAGTAGTAGAGAGTAGTAGATAGTGAGTAGTAGAGAGAGTAGTAGAGAGTGAGTAGTAGAGAGAGTAGAGAGTAGTAGAGTAGTAGAGAATGAGTAGTGGAGAGTGAGTAGTAGAGAGTAGTAGAGAGCGAGTAGTAGAGAGCGAGTAGTAGAGAGTAGCAGAGAGTGAGTAGTGGAGAGTGAGTAGTAGAGAGTAGTAGAGTGAGTAGTAGAGAGTGAGCAGTAGAGAGAGAGAAGTAGAGTGTGAGTAGTAGAGTAGTAGAGAGTGAGTGGTAGAGAGTAGTAGAGTGAGTAGTAGAGAGTAGTAGAGAGTGAGTAGTAGAGAGAGTAGTAGAGAGTAGTAGAGTAGTAGAGAGTGAGTAGTAGAGAGTGAGCAGTAGAGAGTAGTAGAGAGCGAGTAGTAAAGAGTGAGTAGTGGAGAGTGAGTAGTAGAGAGTAGTCGAGAGTGAGTAGTAGAGAGTGAGTAGTAGAGAGTCAACAGTAGAGATTGAGTAGTAGAGAGAGAGTAGTAGAGAGTGAGTAGTATGGAGTAGTAGAGAGTAGTAGCGAGTGAGTAGTAGAGAGTGAGTAGAAGAGAGAGAGTAGTAGATAGTAGAGAGTGAGTAGTAGAGAGTGAATAGTAGAGAGTAGTAGACAGTGAGTAGTAGAGAGTGAGCAGTAGAGAGTAGTAGAGAGTGAGTAGTAAAGAGTAGTAGAGTAGTAGAGAGTGAGTAGTAGAGAGTGAGTAGTAGAGAGAGAGAGTAGTAGAGAGTGAGTAGTAGAGTAGTAGAGAGTGAGTAGTAGAGAGTAGTCAGTCAGTGTCAGTCAGTCAGTCAGTCAGTGTCAGTCAGTCAGTGTCAGTCAGTCAGTCAGTGTCAGTCAATCAGTGTCAGTGTTAGTCAATCAGTGTCGGTCAGTGTCAGTCAGTCAGTCAGTGTCAGTCAATCAGTGTCAGTCATTGTCAGTCAGTGTCAGGCAATCAGTGTCAGTCAGTGTCAGTCAGTGTCAGTCAATCAGTGTCAGTCAGTGTCAATCTGTCAGTGTCAGTCAGTCAGTGTCAGTCAGTCAGTCAGTGTCAGCTAGAGCAGCTCTGCTGACCTGGTTCTCTGGCTCTAAAGCGGCTCTGCTGACATTGTTCTCTGGCTCTAAAGCAGCTCTGCTGACCTGGTTTCTCTGGCTCTACAGCAGGTCTGCTGACCTGGTTCTCTGGCTCTAGAGCAGCTCTGCTGACCTAGTTCTTAGGCTACAGAGCAGCTCTGCTGATCTGGTTCTCTGGCTCTACAACAGCTCTGCTGACCTGGTTCTCTGGCTCTAAAGCAGCTCTGCTGACCCGGTTCTATGGCTCTAAAGCAGTTCTGCTGACATGGTTCTCTGGCTCTAGAGCAGCTCTGCTGACCTAGTTCTCTCCCTCTGGAGCAGCTTGGCTAACCTGGTTCTCTCCCTCTAAAGCAGTTTTACTGACCTGGTTTCTCTGGCTCTACAGCGGCTCTGCTGACCTGGTTCTCTGGCTCTAGAGCAGCTCTGCTGACCTGGTTCTCTGGCTCTAAAGCAGCTCTGCTGACCTGGCTCTATGGCTCTAAAGCAGCTCTGCTGACTTGGTTCTCTGGCTCTAGAGCAGCTCTGCTGACCTGGTTCTCTGGCTCTAAAGCAGCTCTGCTGACCTGGTTCTCTGGCTCTAAAGCAACTCTGCTGGCCTAGTTCTCTGGCTCCAAAGCAGCTCTGCTGACCTGGTTCTCTCCCTCTAAAGCAGCTCTGCTGCCTTGGTTTCTCTGGCTCTACAGCAGCTTTGCTGACCTGGTTCTCTGGCTCTAGAGCAGGTCTGCTGACCTAGTTCTTAGGCTCTAGAGCAGCTCTGCTGACCTGGTTCTCTGGCTCTACAAAAGCTCTGCTGACCTGGTTCTCTGGCTCTAAAACAGCTCTGCTCACCCGGTTCTCTCTCTCTAAAGCAGCTCTGCTGCCCTGGTTTCTCTGGCTCTACAGCAGCTTTGCTGACCTGGTTCTCTGGCTCTAGAGCAGCTCTGCTGACCTAGTTCTTAGGCTCTAGAGCAGCTCTGCTGACCTAGTTCTCTGGCTCTACAACAGCTCTGCTGACCTGGTTCTCTGGCTCTAAAACAGCTCTGCTGACCCGGTTCTCTGGCTCTAGAGCAGCTCTGCTGACCTGGTCCCTTGGCTCTAAAGCAGACCTGCTGACCTGGTTCTCTCCCTCTAAAGCAGCTCTGCTGACCTGGTTCTCTCGAACTAAAGCAGCTCTACTTACCTGGTTCTCTGGCTCTAGAGGAGCTCTGCTGACCTGGTTCTCGGCCTCTAGAGCAGCTCTGCTGACCTGGGTCTCTGGTTCTAAAGCAGCTCTGCTGACCTGGTTCTCTGGCTCTAGAGCAGCTCTGCTGACCTGGTTCTCTGGCTCTAAAGCAGCTCTGCTGACCTGGTTCTCTCTGTCTAACTCAGCTCTGCTGACCTGGTTCTCTAGCTCTAGAGCAGCTCTGCTGACCTGGTTCTCTGCCTCTTGAGCAGCTCTGCTGACCTGGTTCTCTGGCTCTAGATCAGCTCTGCTGACCTGGTTCTCTGGCTCTAAAGCAGCTCTGCTGACCTGGTCTCTGGCTCTAGAGCAGCTCTGCTGATCTGATTCTATGGCTCTAAAGCAGCTCTGCTTCCTGGTTCTCTGGCTCTAGATCAGCACTGCTGACCTGGTTCTCTGGCTCTAAAGCAGCTCTGCTGACCTGGTTCTCTCTCTCTAAAGAGCTCTGCTGACCTGGTTCTCTGGCTCTAAAGCAGTTCTGCTGACCTGGTTCTCGGCCTCTAGAGCAGCTCTGCCGACCTGGTTCTATGGCTCTAAAACAGCTCTGCTGACCTGGTTCTCTGGCTCTAGAGCAGCTCTGCTGGCCTGGTTGTCTGGCTCTAAAGCAGTTCTGCTGACCTGGTTCCCTCCCTCTAAAGCAGCTCTGCTGACCTGGTTTCTCTGGCTCTACAGCAGCTCTGCTGACCTGGTTCTCGGCCTCTAGAGCAGCTCTGCCTACCTGGGTCTCTGGCTCTAGAGCAGCTTTGCTGACCTGGGTCTCTGGTTCTAGAGCAGCTCTGATGACCTGCTTCTTAGGCTCTAGAGCAGCCCTGCTGACCTGGTTCTCTGGCTCTACAACGGCTCTGCTGACCTGATTTCTCAGGCTCTACAGCACCTCTGCTGACCTGGTTCTCTGCACTCACGATGCACGCACCCGACTTCGCGAAAATATATTTAAAATAATATGTTTATTATAAGTACAAATATATTATTTTTATGACTATCTTAGATAATCTCTTGCCCTAATATGTATATTAAAGACACATACATATAATTTTGGAACATAACGTTTTTGCGCATGTGTCACGAATGCGCGGGAGCAGAAGTCGCGGACTAGTCGCATACCAATCGTGCACATCACGTAATAATAAATGTATATGATGTAACTGAAAAACACGCAGCCGTCGCACACCGTACGTGGATCCTTCACGACTTTTCTAAAATAGCAGCTAGAATCCACGCACCCCCGCTTTGAGTGCGCGACTCAATTTTCAGAAAAACACACATTCACTGGATGATGTCATCAGTGATGTCATCAGTAATGTCATTTGAGATGTCATCAGTGATGTCATGAGTGATGTCACTGACCATGTCATGAGTGATGCAATATGTGACGTCATCAGCAGTGCATTGCGGGCGCGCGAGTTATAGTTAGCTGAACTAACTATAACGGGGGAATTTCAATGGTTTTGTACAAGTGAAAAGTCCAGCTAACTATAACACCCCTGAAACCTATGGTTTTTTCAGTGAATTTCTGAGGTTTTTTAAATGCTAATTCCTAACTATAACGTGCCTGAAACCTGTGGTTTTTTCTGTGAATTTCAAAGGTTTTTTAAATGCTAATTTCTAACTATGCCTACAGAGATAGGACATGTGAAGAAAGAAGAAAAAATGCACAGAAAGAAAAAAAAGAAGTGCAGAAAGAAGCAACAGAAGTCCTCAAAGACAAAGAAAAGTGCAGGAAGAAGGATAACTTGCAGAAAGAACAAACAGAAGAGCAGAAAGAAGCCTTGTTGCAAAATCATCCTGTACCCTCAACTTTTTCAGACGGATACTGGTGGTAACTGAGTCTGACTAACCAGTCCTAGAGCCAGTGCTATGTTAAAAGACACTTAGAATACAGTGAAAACACCTACATACACTAGGGAACATTATGCGTTGGGGTCCCACTGTGATTGGCATGACCTCCTCTGTAAGCCCCTAGTATATAATAGGGCAGGGGGATTAAAACTACCTCTTAAAACAGGCCACAGGGTGTTTTTGCACACGTTAACTCAGGCCCCGCCCCCTCCCTTCACCACTGTGTAAACACGCCCTGTGTCTGTTTTTAGTTGGGAGATTAAGTTCATTTGAATCCTGAGGGTCCCTAGGGTCCAACTAGCCCACTAGGCACCTCCAGTAAGTGCCACAGAGCTGCGTTGCAGAGAGGTGTAAAAAGTGGCACGGCCTGGACCACCTCTCTGCAATGCAGCTCAGTGGCGCTTACTGGAAGCACTTGGTGGGCTAGTTAGCCCCCAGGGGCCCTCAGTATTGAAGGGAAATGATATCCCCAATTTAAAACGTGCCATAGTGCGTGTTTGCACACGTCACCTCAGGCCCCGTCCCCTCACTTCACCACTGTGTAAACGCGCCCTGTGGCTGTTCTAAGTTGAGAGATTAAGTCCCCTTGAATTCTAAGGGTCCCTAGGGTCAAACTAGACCACTAGGTACCTCCAGTAAGCGCCACAGAGCTGCGTTGCAGAGAGTTGTAAAAAGGGGCTTGGCCTCAGAACACCTGTCTGCAGCGCAACTCCCTGGCGCATACTGGAGATGCCTGTTGGGCTAGTTGGCCCTTAGGGACCCTCAGTATTGAAGAGGAATTAATTCCCCAACTTACAACTCACCAGGGGGCGCGTTTGCAGAGTGCTGCAAGGAGGGGCGAGGCCTCTGGCACAATGCCAGTCTTTTATTTATTTACATTTTTTAAGAAGGGGGGCTGTGTGGTTCCCCTTCTTATTCTAATTTATTGGCCCTGATGACCCCATCCCTGACGGCCTGTCTCCTAATTTTTTTTTTTTTACCCCAATCCCCAGGGCCGGCCACTGTTTTTTATTATTTAAAAAAAATATATATTTATAGACACACCTAGGACATGCTGGACAAACCGTACGTACCTATCACCATGACGATTTGCGTGATATTCATTAAAAGGCGACTATGCATACAATGAATCCACGTGGAATGTATTTACACCACTAGTGAAGCTCTGCCATGTCTGATGCCCTACCGTGCCTAATCCCGGTAGACACCCTTGTCGTTTATTGATACAAACATGGGTAGCTATTGACGGGCACATTTAATACACATGCACACCAAGCCATTCAAAGGGGATTCGACAAAAATTCGACCAAAACTATGAAAGAAACCCCCCTCACGGTTAATAAAACACACATCCGCTGCCGGATGTGTAATACTTTTTATTTTACTCTCTGGGAAGGAGACGAACATCACTTGAGAGTCACAGCGCGCTCCTGGCAGAGCCGAATGCTGTGTTACACCCACCATTGCCTGCTGAGTGCCACACACCTCTGTGTTGTATTCCACTAGCTAGTGCATATGCTATGACACTCTCTAGCCCATGTGCACTGTAACACCACCCCGTGAATATGTCATGCCACACTTGTCTTCGCACGGGTTATATTGCCCCATCTAACGTGCCTTCCTCGATGCCTATGTTATAACGCACAGTGCTATGCCATACATATTACAATCTGGGATCCATATCTTTGTCACAGTGCATATGCAACGTTACACTCCCCAGCACATATTTTATATTACATCTTTAGAGACTAGTTAGGTTACACAACACTGCCCTGTGCATATTACACTCCAAGGCGCATATCGCATAGCACGCGCTAGTGCCTGTGCTATCTCGTGCTCTCCAATGAATCTGTCATTGCGCACAATGTATTGCATTTATATATTACACGCCCGGTTCATCTTATATCACACTTTTTGGTGCATATTTTATAACATTCACTATATCTAGTTTTCATTTTCAATCGTGCTCTCAGGACTATGTTCTATATAACACTGTGTTCACCTACCCTTTTCACGGGCATTACATTTTGCGATAGGGGGTGGAGGGTCAGGGGGTGTTTCTGCCAAGTGAGCCCTGAGTCACAGTCACAAACGTCCTCTTCTTCCTGAATAAAAGTGAGATTATGCTGCATACTTGTTCATATTTTAAGTAGTTCGCACCGACACACGTTTAAAAAAATATAAAGTTCCTAATACCCGCCTTCTCTGAACAGTTAGTTTGCTGCCCCATCCCCCTCCTCCCTATCCTCTGTTGTGTGAATCCATGGACTAGCCTCCTCCCTCCTGCCATGCATGGTCTGATGTGCTGCCACTGCCCTCAATTTAGTATGATGTACCAGTCCACTCCTCCTGCCCTCCATTACCCAATTCTATGCCCCATAATTGACCTCCTGCTTAAACTCTGTGCTTAGCTTGCTGCCCCTATTCTCCTTCCCCCTGCCCTCCGATGTCTTTGTGCATGCCCCTGCTCCATCCTTTTTGCCCACCATGTTCCATGGACCTGCCACTCCTATCTACTCTGAGTGTTCTGTTGAGCTGCCACTCCCCTCCCACCTGCCTAGCATTGTCAGATGACTGTAACCTGTCCCTGCCACCTCCACCCTGCCTGTCCACATGCCATGCCCCTATCCTCTTCCTCCTGTCCTACATGGTTCACTGTACTGCCACACCCTTCTGCCCTCCCTGGTCTGTTGTGCTGCAACTGCTCCTCCTGCCTGCCCCGTGCGGTCTGTTGTGAGGCCCCTTCCCCTGAACTTTCTTGTCTGTGCACAGGTCCTGACCCTCCCTTCTATCCTCCATCGTCCTTTGTGCATGCCCCTGCACTCTCCTTCTTGCCCATCATAGCCATTGTGCTGCCACTAACCCTCCCACTTGCCATGCATGGTCTTCTGTGCTGCCATGGCCCCTCCCACCTTCCCTGTGTGGTCAGTTAGCTGCCCCTGACCCCCTCCCACCTTCCCTCCATGGTCTGTGTGTATGCCATCACAGTTTCACTGTTGCTCTTCATGGTGTGTCTTGCTTCTAGTGCCCATCCTGCCTGACCTCCATTGCTGCTCCTGCCCTGCCCCCTTGCCCCCAGCCCTCTGTTTACATGTGTAGACCCCTACTCCCTCCCTCCTGGCTTGTCTGTTCCATTGTAATGCCCCTGATCCGTCCCTCCTGCCCTTTATGGTCTGTTATGCTGCAGCTTTCTCTCCTGTCTGTCCATTATGGTCAGCTAGCTACCATTGCCTCTTGCCCCTCTGTTCTCTGTTGTCCATGTGCATGGTCCTGTCCCCTCCCTCTTGCTTTCTATGGATTGTTGTGCTGCACTCCCGTCCCGCATGCCCTGTGTGGTGTATTGTGCTGCTGCAAACCCTGATGCCTGCCCTGCAGGGTCAGTTTGGTGCACCTCTCCATGTCCCTCCTGTCCTCTGTTATCCAAGTCCATGTCCTTACCCCATTTCCTTCCATGATCCAATGTACCATACTTGCGAACATTTTGAATTTTTGTATTGTTGGTTTGTTGCCCCTGCCCCCCTTTCCACTGCCCTCCATAGTCTGTTGTGCTGCCAAGGCCCTTCCTGCCTGCTCAGTGTGGTTAAATTGTTGCCTTTGCACCCTCCTACCTGCTTTCAATTTTCAGAGTCCGTGCCCCTGGCCTCTGCCTCTCAACAGTATCCTAATGAACAACTAGATTGCTAACATTCTATATTTATTATAAAAGTGTGGAACGCCTGACGTCATCTTGATGTAATCAAAACTGTAATACCTAGAGCATTTCCTTTAGAAATTACATATATGAGAGGGTCTTATTGGCATCAAAATTATGGTTAGTGCTCTAAAAGACTAAAATAAGGACATATTTTCTGAGTTTTCAAACAGCGACAAAGCGCTTTTAAATTATTTGTTATCTTTATGTTTTTTTATCCAGTTGACCACTTGATTAAATGTTGCACTTAGGGGAGAGGATGTGGTGTTACTTCCAGAACTGCAGACTTTGCAACTGGGGAACCAGGTTGGAGTTTCTGCTTCAGCTCGACATTCTGTGATTCTGGTCAAATCACAAAGGGGCATATGTATCAACATCACCATTTGCGATTCTCAAATAGCGATTTTTAAAGAATCGCTATTTGAGAATTGCAAAACGGGATGTATTTAAAAAATTGCAAACTTTTTGCAATTTCTTAAAATTCCTTAATTGCGATTAGCAAATTGCGAAATCGCAATTAAGGAATACCTGCCCATTCATTCCTATGGGCCAGGAGACCCATAGGAATGAATGGGAAGTAATTCTCAAATAGCGAATCGCAATTTGCTAATCGCTATTTGAGAATAATTTCAAAGGTGCAAGGGTGCCATGATGACACCCTGATGCACCCCTGAAATTAGCATGTGTGTGCATATGGCTCACATACATGCCCTAAGGTCATGTATGAGCGCCACGTGGCACTTTGTAAAATTTAAAAAAGTGCTTCTTGAAAGGAAATCGCAAATTACCACCAACTGGAAGTTGGTGGTAATTTGCGATTTCTTAAGGATAATTCGCACAACTTGGGTGCTTTTTACATGTCATTTAAGAAATCGCAATTTGTGATTTCTTAAATGCTTACGCAAAATTAAGAAATCGCTAAATTAGCAATTCCTTAATTTTGCGTTGGGAATTTGCCTAATACATCCCGTTTTGCGAATTTTTAATCGCAAACGCTGTATTTTGCGAATTGCAGCGTTTGCGACTAAAAATTCGCTTGATACATATGCCCCTTAGTCTCCCCATGTCTACAACCAAAATGAATTTGTTCTTGTGTGATGTAACCAATGCTCATGTAAAGCACTCCAATACCTGACAAGTCTGCACTATATAACACTGCAAAAACACAAAATAATAAGTGTTTTGCACACTTCTGTCATTGGGCTATATTTGGGCTACATCTGGGTGATTTTGGGCTACATTTGGGCTCTTTTGTCTCCGGTGGCCATCTTGGGAGATTTATTTGTTATGAAGTTTCCTAATTTCCTCATGTACTGCAGTCTCCTCAGTAGGAAATGCTTTCAGTTTTTTACTTTGATTCCATCATGAAGGTATTCAGATATGTCACACATTTGCCATAAATTCTGAAAGTTAGCACTCTAGTTGCTCATTAGATCACTGTAGTAAAACTACTGTTCACCATGGAAGTCTGCTCCTGGGATTAAAAGTGCTTGTTTCAGTCTGCATGTCAGAATTTTTTAATGAAATAGAAGAGGATTTGATAAGTCACTCAAAATGTGCCCTCATTTTCTTTCTTCAGCATTAATCATAATTTCTATGGCAACATGAACCCCCTCATTGTGTTCCTTTTTAAATTAAATGTTTTAAGTGTTACCAGTTTATTCCAATCAAGATGGCTTCAGGTGTGCCATACTTTTGTCATAATGAAGACAGTAAGCGCTCTAGTTGTTTTTAAGAACACTCTGGGACATTCTGTCATTGGGCTATACTTGGGCTACATCTGGATGATATTTGGGCTACATTTGGGCTCTTTTGTCTCTGGTGGCCATCTTGGGTGACTTATTTGTTATGAAGTTTCCTAATTTCCTCATTTACTGCAGTCTCCTCAGTAGGAAATAGTTTCAGTTTTTTACTTTGATTCCATCAAGAAGGCATTCAGATGTGTCACACATTTGCCATAAATTCAGAATGTTAGCACTCTTTTTGCTCATTAGATCACTGTAGTAAAGCTACTGCTCACCAGGGAAAACTGCTGCTGGTATTGAAAGTGCATGTTTCAGTCTGCATGTAAGAAATTTTTAATGAAATATAAGAGGATTTGAGAAGTCACTCAAAATGTGCCCTAATTTTTCTTTCTTCAGCACTAATCATACTTTTTATGGAAAAATGAACCCCCTCATTTTGTTCCTTTTTAAATTAAATGTTTTAAGAGTTACCACTTTAATCCAAGCAAGATGGCTACAGGTGTGCCATACGTTTATCATAAGTAGGACTGTTAGCGCTCTAGTTGTTCTTTGGAACACTCTGGGAAGCTGCAGTAGAACACAAAGGAATCAACTGACAGTCTCTGCCCTTGTTGGATGTACATGTTTTACTCAGAATGTCAGACTTCATTCTCACATGACTGAGAAAGATAATGTGAATTTACAGAAAATAAGCTCTCAGTTTAGCTTATAGATCACCTTCCAAACCTCTGTGGGAAAAGCATGAGAAAATATTTTTCTCTCAATCATGATATCCCAGCAGAAGGCTTTTTCACATGGTGAAATCACCTTAGAACATACCACAATTCCTAAAATGAGTATGGTACCATCAACAAATGATTTAGAATGTAACTAAAGTCTTAAAACCTTCTATTAACTGCAATGCTTTTTAATGAGTTGCTATCATGTATATTGGTCCCAAGATGGCTGCCAACACTTCTTGGATGAAGTGCTGACAGCCAATCAGATCTCAGGATGAGAAATGTGGTTAGGCTCCGCCCACATATATATATGATTTTACTTTTGATTTTCTCAGGAACTACTGAACAGATTGACACCAGACCTGCAAAAGGCACTTCCCTGACCTGAGGACTACCTCTCTGCCAAATTTCAAGTAATTCTGTTCAGCCGTTCGGGCTGTACCTTCGACTAAAGGTCCCATGGAAAAATGCATGGGGAAAACACGTTTTGGGACCCCCCTTTTTTCTCGGCCCCCGCTTGACGAATCACCCCGAGACTTTCAGGGTAGGAGCGGAGCGGAGTGCCCCACCTATTTTGAACATTTTGCGAGGATTCGTCAACCGGCGCCAAAGTTATTCCAAATAGGATTTCCTATGGAAACACAGTCCTAACTATAACTATCTACTGGCGACCGCCAGTAGATAATATATATATATATATATATATATATAATGGCTCCAACTGCACCTGGGACCAGCGCACTCACGGACGGGTGCTTTGTAGCGCCGAGGTGCAACCGCGCTAAAATATTCGCTCACTCCTTTTCCACCATCCGGTTTAAGGAAAGCACTCGCAGGGCTTATCTTTCGTATTCTTTATTTAGACCGCTTTAAAACATGACGCGTTTCGGCTTGCGCCTTAATCTGATGTTTTTAGATTTCGCGCCGAGAAACGAACGACATTTTAACAAAGCGTCAATGGTCACGTGATACATCAACGTATGGAGAGCAAAAAAGGACCACCATAAGTCCATAAACAAGCGCCATATTGGAGTGAATAAACCCCCATTGGAACATCATAAAGCAACAATCCCGCTGAATAATTAACAGCATACAGTATATATGTTTACCACAAATGTGTGAACCATATCATGCATAAAATAACATCAACTGTAGTTTGTTGCTAATTAACACAATCATGCCGTGTATCGGCTATAAATCCTAGGTGGTATTCTTATTACGCCGTGTATCGGCTTTTATCAGAGTCTCTCCATACATAATTCTAGACCAAACAACGTATAAAAAAGGTTACCTTAAGGAGTACATAAAACTGAATTCAACATAATTTTACAGAAACACATTAGTACATAAAAGACTTTAAGAATGAGAAAGACTAATCTCCTAGATGCACTGCTAATTCTTCCCCTACATTCATCCCTTGGGGTATCTTCGTGCCTAGGTCTATAATATATCTTGATTCCAGTCTACGTAACTGTTTAATCCTGTCCCCTCCCCTGATGTTCAAGGGGATCTGATCTAGCCCATAGAAACGCAGCAGCTCCCTGTTGCTATCATGTTTGTCAGCAAAATGTCTTGCCACAGAATAGGTGGCATCATTTTTCGCTATCGCTCTCATGTGCTCCAAGATTCTTACTTTAACTGGATGGATAGTGCTGCCGATATAACGCAGACCACATGGGCATTCCAGGCAGTACACTACATAGGCGCTGCTGCATGTCAGAAACTTAGTTATGGCTTTAGGCTTCTTAAGGCCAATGACCCTATACGTGAATGTTCTTCTACTGTTCACACAAGCCTTACATTTCCCACAAGGGAAGAAACCCCTAAGCTCCCTTAAGGTCCCCCCCTTGGGAAGTTTCAGACAAAATTGGCTTTGGACAAGACTGTCTTTTAAAGATCTAGCCTTTCTGAAGGTTAGTAAAGGGTTAGGTGGGATATCTGAACCAATGACACTATCTGTTTTCAAAATGTGCCAATTTTTTCTCATGATTGTTCTTAATTCATTGGCATCACTCGAAAAAGTAGTGATCATTCTGAATTTATTCAATCCCATTCCTTCCTTGCTAGCTTTCTCCTTGGTAAAAAGGTCTTCTCTAGATACATGTCTAACCTTGTTAAGGGTTATATCCAGAAGATCCCTATTGTAACCCCTAATCAGGAATCTGGAGACACTGGCTTGTGCGGCTTTTTCAAAGTCCACTTCCCTAGTGCTATTCCGTTTGAGTTTTAAAAATTCCCCATAGGGGATACTCTTGACTAGTCCTGGTGGGTGGTTACTTGCCGCATGTAATAGGGAGTTCCCGGCTGTGGGTTTGCGATACAGTGACATATTTATGTTGTTATTGTCAATGCTTACTTTAAGATCCACAAAATGTATGGTTTTAGAGCTGATTTCCCCACTAAACTCCAAATTCACTGTGTTCCTGTTTAAATCATCAATGAAATCTTTGGCTGATTGCTCTGATCCATTCCAGATTATACAAAGATCGTCTATATAACGATACCAGGAGATCACCCTTTCTATATTGGTACCGTTGGGTCCTTTGGGCACCTGCTCCTCCCACCAGCCCACGAATAAATTCGCGTAGCTGGGAGCGAAGCAGGTGCCCATCGCCGTACCTGAGATCTGACGGTAAAAGTCCTCACCAAAGACAAAGATATTATTTTTCAAACAGAACTCTGTGAATTGAAGAATCATTTCATTATGTGCTGTAAATTTTAATAGCTTCTTTTTCAAAAAGTGAGCTACTGCTTCAAGGCCATGTTCATGCTGGATCCGAGTATATAAACTTGTTATATCTAATACAATTAATTTGTATTGTGGGTTCCATTGTTGTTTTTCCATGTGCATGAGGAAGTCCTGTGAGTCTTTAATGTATGCAGGTAGTGTCTTTACCAAAGGAAAAAGGAAAAAATCAATAAAAGTTGACAAATGTTCCGTGAGTCCACCTTGTGAGGAAACAATAGGTCTTCCTGGTGGTTGTGTACTGTTTTTGTGTATCTTGGGGATGTGATAGAAGGTAGGTACCACTGGATTCAGACATCGGAGAAATAGGTATTCTTCCATGTCGAGCATAGATTTATCCAACCACATCTTGATCATATCGTGGTATCTTTGTATGCTGTCCAAGTATGTTTCTTTGGAGACTTTCTGATAGCAGCTTGAATCAGATAGTTGCCTTACTGCTTCGATTTGATAGTTTTCTCTGGTTTGTAGGACTATATTGCCCCCTTTGTCCGAGGGTTTGCAGATGATCGTGCTATCCTCACTCAGACTCATAATAGCTTCTCGTTGTTCCTTGGTTACATTTTGAATGTTTTTCAAACCAGGTTGTTTGTTGCGTAACCGTAAAAGGTCTTTGTTAACTGCCTCAGCGAAGACAACAATTGCATCCGGGGGTAGTTGTGGTAAAAATTGTGAGGTCGGTTTGAAACCACTTGTGTCTTTTTCTTGGTCAAATCCTAGTTGTAATGTTCTCTGTAATTGATCACCTTTTCCCAGAGTATTGTATTTGCTGACAAACATGATAGCAACAGGGAGCTGCTGCGTTTCTATGGGCTAGATCAGATCCCCTTGAACATCAGGGGAGGGGACAGGATTAAACAGTTACGTAGACTGGAATCGAGATATATTATAGACCTAGGCACGAAGATACCCCAAGGGATGAATGTAGGGGAAGAATTAGCAGTGCATCTAGGAGATTAGTCTTTCTCATTCTTAAAGTCTTTTATGTACTAATGTGTTTCTGTAAAATTATGTTGAATTCAGTTTTATGTACTCCTTAAGGTAACCTTTTTTATACGTTGTTTGGTCTAGAATTATGTATGGAGAGACTCTGATAAAAGCCGATACACGGCGTAATAAGAATACCACCTAGGATTTATAGCCGATACATGGCATGATTGTGTTAATTAGCAACAAACTACAGTTGATGTTATTTTATGCATGATATGGTTCACACATTTGTGGTAAACATATATACTGTATGCTGTTAATTATTCAGCGGGATTGTTGCTTTATGATGTTCCAATGGGGGTTTATTCACTCCAATATGGCGCTTGTTTATGGACTTATGGTGGTCCTTTTTTGCTCTCCATACGTTGATGTATCACGTGACCATTGACGCTTTGTTAAAATGTCGTTCGTTTCTCGGCGCGAAATCTAAAAACATCAGATTAAGGCGCAAGTCGAAACGCGTCATGTTTTAAAGCGGTCTAAATAAAGAATACGAAAGATAACCCCTGCGAGTGCTTTCCTTAAACCGGATGGTGGAAAAGGAGTGAGCGAATATATATATATATATATATATATATATATATATATATATATATATATATATATATATATATATATATATATATATATAAATTCACTGAAAAAAACATAGGTTTTAGGGAAAGTTATGGTTAGTTGGACATTTCACTCGTACAAAACCATAGAAATTCCCGTTATAGTTAGTACAGCTAACTATAGATATAACTCACACCCCCGCAATGCACTGCTGATGACATCACATGTTACATCACTCATGACATGGTCAGTGACATCACTGATGACATCACATTCAATTTAGTAAATTTCTAAGGTGTTTTTAAATGCTAATTTCTAACTATAACGTGCCTGAAACCTATGTTTTTTTCAGTGAATATATATCTATCTATATATATACAGAATCAGTGCTGCCAGAAGGTGGGCATATTGGGAGAACTGTTACTGAGGAATCAGACCTTGACAGCCGGGGAGAATACGAAAAAACAGAGCTCACAAGCTATAAAGGAATATACCGTCCTGACACGCCAAGGCATACTATATAGGTCAATCGAAATGAAGGGATTTTCTTTACAACCTGGTAGAGGCGGTAAAATCACAGTTCGGGTACCCCGGAAACCATGAACTGGCAAAGGAGCAAGTTAGCATAGACCAAATCCTTTCTTGATCGCCACCTTTTCATGAACCAGATCACCCACTTTAGGGGGCCAGTCTGAAACAGGGATCAGAACTGCTGCTTCTTCAGGCGAAGTCAAAGTCAAATGAGATTTTGCCACTCTTGTATATCCTGTAAGGCAGCACAGTGGTTATCTACGTCAAATGTTGCAGCAGCTGCCACAATGTCGGGACCTTCAAGGTCTGAAACAAGCATCTTCATAGCAAAAAGCATTTTGTACGGGGTCCCCCACCTAGAGATTTTCTTGGGAGATTGTTCAGAGTAAGTTGAACCCATTATAGGTGAGTTACTCAGCTACAGCGGTTCTTAATACCCTAGCTGTCAAAGATTGCTTCCGGTCACGGTTTATTTGCTCCACAACAGAATAGCCCTTGGGCCGATATGGAGATGAGAAATGCACCTGCACTCCCCTAGACTTCATCGAACCACGGTAAGCCTTTGAGGCAAAAGCCGGACCATGGTAAATAGAGAAATTGTTACAGGCATAAGTCCTGACAAAGACATGCAAATCCTTTGTAACAGTGTGAGTGTCAGCAGAGCGCTGTGGCAATACCCAGAGGAACATGGTGCAAGAATCCACTAGAACCAAAATATATATAAAAGCAGTGTCTGATGTTAAAGGATCATGATGATAAAGAAAAATACATCCAAAAGGATGATTAGAAATAAACAGATACGTTTCTGGTGGACACAATAGAGTGGCACTCCTAATTTGTTGACACACATCACAACAAAGGACATTTTTGTGTGTTTGCTGGTATAACCTGCACCACCAATAGCATTGTTGTAATACAGTGGCCGCAACACCAGCAGGAGCAGAAGCTATGCCTTCAAGAGCGGCCACTATAAGAGAATGTCTGTGGTCCAGGTTGGAGATCATGCAAACAAAAACTGTAAGAATAGAAACAAAAGGAACTTTGACAGTAGTTAAATAAGTGTAGCCTGAAAGGAATCCTTGAGGTAAAGGAGTGCCCTGCTTAGTTGTGGCAATAGCCGCCAAAATGTCATCATCAATTTTAGACATAGAACGAGTAACAGCAGTTACTCTAACTGTGACTACTGCAGATTTGGCTAACTCATCAGCCAATGATGTCCTAACATGTGGACAACATGTGTAAGGGGTAAGTGTGCCTTTAGGGGCGCCACCCGAACCCAAAGCATTTTATGCTTGATTGTGCTACCTTTACAATCTTGAAAATTGTTTTCTTCCCCAAAAAACAAATTGTCTTTAACCCCTTCAGCGCTCATGACGGAGCCACTCCGTCATGAGCCACGGGTGCCGTGTGCTCATGACGGAGTGGTTCCGTCATGCCGCGGCTGTTGGCCGCCGCTCCTCCCACGCTGTGCTGATTCCCCGCCTGTGCGGGCGATTAGCGCAGTGGGCGTAGTCATGACGGAACCACTCCGTCATGAGCACAGCTCAACCGTGGCTCATGACGGAGTGGCTCCGTCATGAGCACAGCGCCACCGCGCTGCCCCCAAACCCCCCCCCAGCGCTGCGGCGGAATTCCCGCCGCAGCGAAGGGGTTAAAAGACTGTACGAAGTAAAAAGAATCACACCCGACAAGGGTAGGTAATTAAGAATTACCATAATCAAGAGCTAAGTGGAGGGCACGTAACTCGGCCAACTGGGCCGTGCAGGTTCTAAGAGACTGCGTGTTTACCAAGCTGAATGTAAAAACTCAATTTTTCATTGAACCTACAACTATTGTGCAAGCCGCTGAATAAGCCTGTTTAGAACTAATGGCTGGTTGAGTAGAATAATCAGTGTAAATATGACATTTGTACTCATCCAGAGGAAGGACTGAAGAAGGGAGAGGGCGAACATGCTCATACTGAAGAAATTCTTGTGTCTGCAAAGATGGGTCAGAAAGAAAACTGACGGCAGCCGATGTCAACGATGTAGCCCATTTAATCTAATGAGGATGAAGGGCTTTAAAATTAGGCACACTGGCTTTCGTGACCACCTCCAGAGTGGGCATGAGAAATGATAAAAATGCATTTACCTTGTGCAAGAGGGCGTTCTTACAGAACAGGCATCTGCACAGCGGTGAGACTTTTTTCAGTAGAAGAAAAATGCAACTCAGCAGGAGTATACAGATGTGATTTATAAGTGATTGGGACTGTGTCACCCTCATTAAAAGTCACATAAGTGAGACCAATCACTCAAGGCAGAATTCAGATGACCACATTTGTAATATTTAATCTTTTTTGTTAGTTCTGCGTTGCAAGTAATTCAGACTGCAAAGCACACAGCACTGTGGTGTGTACCGGAAGCCAATAGGAAGCTGAAGTGGAGGGATTGTAAGTCCAGCTGAAGTTCATAAAACTTAGCAGTGGCTTCAATTTCTTGAGGGTAGATGGAGTTTGCAATTGCACACATGTGATATGAACCGGCAGGTTATAAAACTGGAAAGAGAGGGTTATTTATCACAGACAGGGTTTGATCACACCAAATCACAAAAAGGAGCTGGAGGGGCAGAGAACAGGTCATCCCCCACTCAGAAATCTGTATACAATAAAGGACCTGTTCCCACAGTGAGCATTTGATTCATGTATCCATTGCAGTTGTCATCTAATTTTAGACGAACTGTAGAGCAAGTGTTTTAATGTCATCTATGCTACTTCTAGGTATGGCTCACTATTCAAAGGAAAGACAAAGGTTATTCAAACGAGATAAGGAAAAGACTGTCTTTTTATCCAACAATAATATCTAAAAACACCCACATGTGGAAAAAAGTGTAGAAAAGGAGTGATGGCGCCTCACGGTAGCAACACCACAGAGGATAAAGCAGGAAGGTACTCGCCTGCTACCTCAAGATCTCATCATCAGCTGCCACCACTCCGCAGAAAGGAAATGTGTGTGGGAAAGTGTAGATAAGAGACTGGGTAGTGACCCAAAACGCAAAAACTGCTAGGGCGTGTAACAGAGAGAAGAAAAGCTGTGCAGAGAACCGTGCACCGTAATATGCCCCACAGTGTATGTACACAAATTTGAGTTGGTTCACACTGGCTTTCTACTTTTTATTCTATGCTGTGTGACCACTCATATATAAAATGCCGACATGTTTCATTGCCATTTGGAAAAACTCACGGCAACTTCTTCAGGGCGTGGGGTATTGTCATTTCACCCTTTAGCCTTGCTTGATCAGTTAAAAGCAGTTCTGTTGGAAAAAAGACAGACAAACAACACATATCCAAAATATTTGGCTTCTGGTTCAAAAGAGCCCATTGCTGTATATACACCATTCCCAACTGAGTATCCCCCAAAATGTTTACCGGGATGTTGCCCATCGTGGGCATACCTTTACCCTCGAGCTTGTGTGTGTATAACAGCGGTCACTTGTTCAGGGCTCATCCCCTCGACTCCTATCGTGAGTCTGTAAATACACAGTGAAAGACATGAATCAGAAGATTTGAATTAAAAGTTTTTAGAGGAAACGGATATCGAGTTCCCACCGCTCCCTGTGACATAGACTGCTATTTCTCTTAGTCTAGATACATCCCTATATCGCTGTTGTGTAACTCCTCATGTATAACTACTGCTTAGCGGGGGTTGGTCTTATATCAAAAGAGTTGCTCATTTTGAGTTCTACCCGCCGTATGGGGTATTATCCCTCATATGTCCCGCTCATGATACGATTCTTAGTGCCTATTGCGTGGCTCATACAAGGTGTATCTACTGTTGATTGGTAGAGCCAAGCTCTTACTAAGAAATTGCGGAAAAATTGCTTTACGTAACGGGTCAAGGCGTGCCCTTTTTGGAACCCACGGCCGAGCCGAATTAACTAGTGCAGGTATCCCTTAGCCTGTGGTATGCCCTGCTTTTTAAGAAACCCCCTTTATTTAAAAGGAAAACGTATAATCGGACTCACCGATATTGTGTCCGTGTCCGGCATTCACTCAGCACTGCAACAACGCAGCCGCTGTCAGCCGAGACTAAAAGCGTGATCTCGCGGATCACCTGGCTACGCTATGTTGGTCCCGCCCATTTCAGGTCGTTCACATTGGTTGGGCCGCCGGAACGCGCCATCTTAGAATGGTAAACTAGATGTATGATATTGTATACATCTACAAGGCAATCAACATATCAGTATGCGAGCGTACCACCACCTAGGAGTTCCGCTTGTGACAATTGGCTTAAATCATAGATGAAGTATAAAATCATATGTAGTGTGAATGAGATCTGCATCTTGCAATACTGCAATAAACGGTGTCAGTGATGCCGGGTGCCCTTAGGTTTCTCACTTTGTGGTCCTAGTTTACCATGAATTGGAGCACTTCCATATCGCGCCCTCTCTTTCAATGTTCATACAGTAACCCTTATAGCTGGACTCATACTGACCAGAAGGGGGAAAAAAAGAGCAATGAATGAATGGTGAATGGATTATGTATAGACCTTATTCCACTCAATGGAATCATTCAGTCCAGTCTGGTCCACACCCTCTTGGTAAATCCAACGAGCTTCCTTGCTGCTCAGTCTGGATTCCATGTTAAACTGGTCCCCCATCACTCTTTCTAGTACTACCCAACGTACATCTTTGGGATCATGTTTGTGGTGTTGAAAGTGTTGAACTAGTTTTGTACTCAGTTTTCCTGCACGTAACGTACTAAGATGTTCTTGAATCCTAACTTTGACCTTCCTGGTGGTAAGGCCGATATAATGTAGCTCGCAAGGGCAAGTCAGTCTATAAATAACGTTGGATGTATTACAGTTACTGAATTTGTTTAAATACCACATTCGGTTGTTTGCGAGGGTGACACTTTTAGTGGCTGTTGTAAGCCTACATACGGAACAACCCCCACATGGATAATGTCCTTGCGGAATGTTATTTTCCCGTGGGTCTGATTTGGGTCTGGTGTGTACCAGCTGATCACGTAAGTTTGCCGATCGTTTAAATGCAAAGCGTGGTGGAGGCATTTGCATGTTGGCAGTGCTTAACAGATGCCAGTGTCTACGGATGATCTGCCTAATTTTGGTGGATAGGGGGCCAAAAGTGGTAACCACAGGAATACATTCGCCATTTTGCGTAGAAGTTCTTTCCAGGAGAGCCGCACGAGGTGTGTTGTATGCTCGTTTTTTCGCCTGCCTGATTACTTTCTTAGGGTATGCTCGGTTCTCCAGCTTAGTAGCTAATACGTTAGACTGTTCAGAGTATTGGCGAAGGTTGGAGCAATTCCGGCGATATCTTAAAAACTGGCCCACAGGTAAGTTATCCCGGAGTGCTCTGGGATGATATGACCTGTAGTGCAGCAGGGAGTTTTTGTCAGTTGTTTTGTGGTGCACCTTAGTAACGAGCTTGTCATGCTCGGCCTGTATGTCCAGGTCAAGGTACACTGCAGATGTTCTGTTCACCGCCCAAGTGAATTTTAAGCAGACATCAAGGCCATTCAGCCAGTTTAGAAATTCAGTGAGTCTCTCTTCCGAGCCCTCCCATATACACAGCACATCATCTATATATCTCTTCCAGAGAACAATGTTCTTCTGGAAGAGATTCGTGTGGGAATGGATATGGTACGCCTCAAACTGGCCCACATAGATGCAGGCCAGACTAGGAGCAAAGGTAGCCCCCATCGAGGTGCCCGACACCTGGAGGTACACCTGTTCTTTGCATGAAAAAAAGTTTTTAGTCAGTGCGATCTCAATGCACTGGAGTACAAAGGTTTGAGAAGTGTCATAGAACCATTCAGAGTCCCTCAGGGCGCGGGCTGCTGCCACCAGCGTAGCTTCCTGAGGGATACTCGTGTATAATGATTCTATGTCTATGGTGACAAGGAATTGGTTCACAGGATCGTATGTTATATCCTCCAGGATTCTCAAGACATCTGCGGTATCTTGGACGTACGAGGGTTGGGTGATGACACATTCCCTGAGAAAAAAGTCCGGCAAATTGTGACAGTGGCTCTAAAAGGGATTGGATGCCCGATACTATTGGACGTCCAGGTATAAAAAGCCGGCATCCTTGGTTTTAAATTGATCAGAAATTCTGCTTCTTTATATGTTACCCATTTCTTTTCTTTGGCCTCTGTCACTAGTTTGATGATAGTGGCCTGAAGATCATTAGTGGGGTCCCGCGCCAAAGGTTGATAATTGCAGCGGTTCCCCAAAAGCCTGGCCACCTCGATGTCATAATCCTGGGTATCCATTACCACCACTGCCCCGCCTTTATCGGCTGGCTTGATAGTGATGGTTTGGTTACTTTGTATACTTTTTAAGGCTTGCCAATCTCTGATGCTCATGTTGCTATGAGCCACAGTATGGACATTTTGTTCTGCCTGGCTGATGTCTTGAAGGACCTTCTGCTCAAACACCACTGTTTCCGGGCCTACTGAGCTCGTCGGAGGACAAAAATGTGATGGACATCGTAAGTTGGTTGAAAAAATTGATGCCTGCTCCTGTTCCTTCCCTTCAAAAAACTTTTTTAACTTGATCTTCCTCATCAGACCATAGAGGTCTGCCCGAAGTTGGAACCCGTCGTGACGGGGAGTGGGTACAAACCCTAGGCCTTTATTCAATACTTCCAGTTCCATGTCCGTGAGTTGGTATGTGGAGAGGTTGACCACTATGTTGTTCTGATTGATTTTGATCACACCCTGATACTCCAATTGAGTCCGAATCTCTTTAATGGATGCCCTTAAGTCATGTTTAATTGGATTTTGAGGCTGTGGCTGAGGAACAGAGCCAACAGGCATAACATGTGAAGGAGAATTCTTATCTCAACCAGCCTGGTTGCGATTTAAGGCAGGAGCTAAGGCAAGAGACCACTCTGAAGTCTAAGCATGCTTAGTGTCATCAGGGAGATATTGTGAGAATGAAGGAATTATTACATCCTCACCGCGACTACTAGCAAGAACAAATGGGGGAGGTCAATCAACCTCCACCAGTAAAATGTCATACGAAGACGTCAAGTTGTCCCAAAAACAGCATTTATGGTATGCCTAATGTCACCTTCAATCCGAATGTCAATTTGAGAAAGTCTATCAGGGGTTGCTATGTGGGTGTCCACAGTTTCAACAGTGACAAAGGTATCGGTTGCTTTCGCTTCCAGAAACGGGTGGAGTGTCTGGCGCATTACGATAACTTCTGCTGCACTGTCGAGGAAAGCCACCACCCAACTACTGTCCAGGAGGAGGGTTCTCACCATCTGGGGCATATTTCACTCTCAATGCCGCAACCTTTTTCTTCTGGAACAGGGCTCTATACAGAGGTGGTTCGTCTCTCTTGACCTTCACATCAAAAGAGCCCTGGCCCGCTGGGGTTACATGGACCCGCTTTGTCTGCGATCTTGCCGTCCTCCCCTGTTGTACTGTTGATCAGACGATTCCTGAGGAGAGTGAGGATCAGGAACCTGAAACCTTTCAGGAGTTTGAATCTTAGCTTGATCGCGTAAATCGTATCCACGTTCAGAAGCGTCTGAACCACCACAAGACCTAGTCTTCTGTTGCTGCTTATTTTTGTCCCAAATCTTTTTAGGAAAAACTAGTCTTCCCTCCTTTACAGGAAGGGCCTTACCCCGAGACTGTGGAGAAGTTCTAACCCCCAAATTATTGTGTCTCAAGGACATATAAACGTCAGAAATAATAACCAGCAACTCACATTCCCGAACCAGGTCAGGCATCGCCGAAAGGCTCTGACGAACCATCAAAGCCAATTTTATCCCCGGATCTACAGCAGGGCCTGCCCCATTTTCATCCTAAACCAGTTTAAGAATGCTCTGAAGAATGCTCATGGAGGGGGTGCCATAACAAAGTATATGCACTGAGGCAAACACTTTCCCCCAGGTGTTGCAGTCTTCCAAAGGAGGAATCAGACCACTAGGCAAGCACACAGTAAGGATCCTATGCTTCCCAACAGGACCTATAAGAAGGAAAACAGTATCAAGCTGTTCCATTTTCCAAGCAATCCAAAGCGGCAAGTCCTCACGATTCTGAGGATATTTGCTCATCACCAAATTAATCATGATAGGGCTAATCACAAGACCACAGCCCCAGGTCGAGCCACTAAAAAAGTGAGGGAAATAAATTGGATCGGACGTCTATCAAGAAGAACAACATGATCATAAAACAAATGAACCTCTGCGAGATTTGCGTTAAGATAATTAGGATGAGGAGTAAAGCTGGTCAAAACAGGCAAAGTGGCCCCATCAATACTCGAGGGACCATACGAACAAAGGAAAGAGGATAGGGTAGGGCATCATTAAACCAAATTTGGTGCTCCCAGGTTGTAAGAGGAACTTCAGCAACCGCATAAGGGTAATAAACTGCTGGTACTGCGGCAGGAGTATAACCTTCTCCTACATCGCGGCCAAGACCTGGAACAAGCTGCAGATCAACATCAGACGCGCCCCCACACTGCATATCTTTAGGAAGACCCTCAAGACCTGGCTCTTCGACTGACCATAGCTGCTCTCCACAGCACCTTGAGACCCTCATGGGTGAGTAGCGCTCTTTAAACTTCCCTGATTGATTACTTGATTGATTCATGGAAATAATTATCATTTGCATAGCAGGAAATGTAAGACAGGAGTAAAACACTTTGAAGTGGTACGCAGGGTCCGCCTCTACTACAAAGACAACTGGAGACCCCATATTTGGGGTCCAATGCAGCAACAAACATTAAGTGAGGGCAGCGCGGCAATGAGTCAGAATCGGAATTGGCTGTGCCATCACTGAAAGCCAATGGAAACAAACGGTAGCGTAAAAGGGGTAAAAAACCTTTTAAACTTCAAGCTTGAAAACCTACAGCAGCAGGTGAACCCTAAACACCAAGGAGGCAAAGCCCTCTCACCACAAACGTCTTCATAAAACAGTGTGAGGGTATTGTGGACAAGCACAAGCACTACACAGGGGTCCCATGAATAAGTACCAGGCCAAATGTTGGTGGCGCCATGTTGCAGGGATTCTGCGGAGTCACAGAACTATGCTTGGGATTATGGGACCTTAGTAGGCAGGAACTGAGTCATTCTACCTCCTGAGTTCCCATGAGCCCGGGACCGACTAGCTACAGTGTTTCATTTGTCCTCCTACCCACTCAGAGGAACACGCAATCAGCCACCCCAGAACACAACACACCTGACCCTCTCAGGAATCGCGGTTGCATGACACACCCTTTTGCTCTCACACTCATATTAGTCCACAATAAGTTCTGACAGAGACACAAGGAAAGTTCAAAATGTGTATTTGAGTATTGTGCCCTAGTTTGCAGTATACGTGCCACAAGAAGTAGGAAAATGCCTAACACAAATGCGGTTAGCAGACCAAGTTGTCTGTAAATCATAAATGGAGCTGTCATTATATACACCAGTGTGGCCTAACCTCCCTTCCCTTCTACAGAAGCAAAATGATTATATATCAGGATATCTCTAGGTGTTAGCAGCAGACCCTTTGCTTCAGAATACACAGATGAAACCACTGCATCTCAGGTGCTGTCACAATCTTTTCCCTGGAAAGTTCCCTCTCTAAGCGTGTGTTACCAATCTGTGCATACCTATATGACAAAAAGTATGTGTTCCCAAACAACAGCTGTATTTTTGTGTTTTGTCTAGGTGCTAGGGCCTGACCGGACCAGAATCACAAGGGGCATTGTTGTTCGACCTTGTCTACATGTTCAGAACAAATCCCAGGAAAGAACAGAGCCCAAAAACAACAGCATGTTCTGTGTGAAAGTACATTGTGGCACAAAGAAAAATATATCTGTAATGTACAGTAGATGACAGTCTGTAATGTGCTCATGCTAACATGGGGAAAACAACAATAGGCCTGCACGGGACCTATGAAAATTAATTTGACAGGATGCCTAATTAATGTATCTAGTTTGATTATATAGTTAATATGCAATTCATTTTAATATTCAAGAATATATTTTAGTAAATCAGATTTAAGACACCCCCAGAAAATACACACAAATGTTTTATACATAATAGGTCAAAACTGATGTCAGTTCTAAACTCTGTAGATACTTTTTAAGACCTTATTAATAAAGAGTACATTCTGTTGGGCCTGAATAGGTAATTAAACTCCTATATGGATAATAGGGAAGGGAATAGAAAGACAAATGTACACAAAATATTGCGCATCCTAATCAGAATGTTATTTCCTGGTAACATGTTACTCTTTTGTAGAAAGACATAGGGAGATTTGGGGATAAAGAGCCATTGGTAATCTTTGATAATAGAGGCAGTGCAAATGAATACATAACACTTCTCTTTACTGATATGGCTGTACCCTTTCTACTCAACACGACTAGTCCTAAAATATCTTTCCGTATAGAGTAGAAAATGGAAAATAATCCTAGCCTCTTTGTGGGCTGTTCAGGGCTAAATCTCTGGGAACAATAGTAAGTTCGGTTTTGGACCTGATTAAATGCTACTTAGCAACTACCTTGTAGCAAATCACAGAGATGGCCGCAAAGTCAGACCATGGGATGATATATTCCAATGAGGCTGGTCCCCCTGCATACCCGAAGCATATGGGGAGTTTGAGAGGAGGAATTCCAAAGAAGATCACCTGGGGAGGAGGGTTGTTAGTTTAAATATATGTAGCATGGATAAAGTTTATCTTAAATCTTTTCTATATAGTAATCATAAAAGAAATAATGGAGTCTTTCAAATTTCATGCAGATTCTGACCACTTCCAATCTGAAGGATGGTGGGCATCCTCCGTCTGCCTTGTTACTTACTTACAACACAAACATGCAATCAATTTCACTTTATGGATCAGAGCTTTGGGATCTGGACTATATAGCTATCCTAATAACTTCATGACATGGGTTTCTATTCAAAATTTGTGTTGTCCTAAAATCTATCTCACAGTCAGAGATACTTTGTATTGACTGCAATACAACTCTAAGGTCACTGGTGTTTTGAGATAATTAATGCCCCAAACCAAGGTCTGTGGTATTTCATGTTGGGAAGAACCATCACAAAATATATTTGTGAAACTTAAAATTAACTTTTAGTACTTACTAAGGATGTATTCTTTCAGCAACAGTAGTGATGGATATTCATCTGTTGTTCAATCATCCTAGAGGCAAGAAAATTTGAAGGACCAAATTTGCCCAGGAAGGGAGAAGTATTTAGACCAGGCTAAATATTATTGTTTGTGTTCTTGACATATTAAGGTACGGTTAGGTAGCTTACATCGACCATCTATTATTGTGATGATGTGAGCATGGAGGATAAAAATCATTTTTTATTTCTTTGTCCATTCTATGGTGATATAGGTTGTAAATGGTTGAAATCAATAATGGATGGGGGTTGCAAATATTTGAATGAGATAATAATATTGTAAGAAATTCGGTTGCAAGTTGAGGGGGATGATTATCCACCTCAAGCGAACTCTCAATGTCTCTAAATTACCCTGAGCTCAACCTTATGGTATTTATGGCATTGGCTAGGCAGGCTTAATTTAGGACATCCCAAACTGAATTAGAAAAATATTGTAAATTCAAAAAATAAAATGATACTAAAGGACAAAGGTCTAATAAGGGGGACCAGAGATATGAATTTTTAAAGTTCTAAATAAAAGTAGCATCAAAAAGAGTTAAGCAGTAACTCCAGTCAACTGGTTGTGGCAGTCTGGGACCTGGGTGAGCTTTGAGGCCTACCACGATGGAGTGTGGGTCAGATACAGGAAACAGGTTCCACCAGGTCAAAGGTTTTACTGTGAAACTTAGTCTAAAAAATGGAATTCCGAAATCTTCCGCAGGGTAACGCAGCAGGCTGTAGCTAAGGAGGATTCCACAAGGTTGGATAGATGTTGGAGGCATTCATGGTGAAGCTGTTGCATTTTGGTGTGAAAATTCTGAGTAGGAAAATTAGAATTTCACACCTAGAGAAAGTCCCTTGCCAGCCTCATACTTTGGCACCTTCGGTTGGTCAAGAATTCTATAGTCACACTTTTTTGGAACTCAGAACACTTCAACAGAGCAAGGCTGCAGCTAAAGAGGGCTCCACAAAGCTGGATACCTTCTCTGCCAGGCCCCACTGAATCAGATTTGCTGCAGAGAAGCTCCATGCAGGAGACACATCCCTGCAGCAATGTATCTCAGTCGGATATTGGTAGCAGGTTTGTCCCAGTGCTCCAGAGGACTAGAAGTTAAAAATGGGGCTAAGTGTCAGGTTCTCAGGGGTGGAAAGAGAACTCCAGCCAGACACAGTCAAGCATTTCAGTGCCTGAGGAACAGCATTTGGGGGTCAGAAAACACTCATGCAGAGGCCAATAGGAGGGCCCACGGTGGGTCCAGTTACAACTGGTCAGCTGAGCAGTTGCAGGAAAAAGTTTCTTGTAGCTTGTTACACCCCTGTGTATTGAACAGAAGGTCAGCCTTATGTCCCTTGCAGTATACTTCTTTGTCCGGGGTACAAGAGGGCGCAGCTACTGACGATCAGAGCTTCTCTCAGGACATAGGCAGAAGGTCATGTTTTCTTCTGTTTTTCCTCAAGCCCAAAAAGTGTTATGAAGAGGATGTCACATTTATGCCTGACACCAGTTTGTGGTGGGGTGACTCATGGCCCCTCTGTAACCAATGGGGTAAAACTTAATTGAGGTAACCTTACCCCTTTTGAAGCTGTTTCTGTCTGTAAACAATCCTGCAGTGTCTTTCCCTGCCTAAATCCAAGATGATGAAATCCTTCTTCCCTGATGAGGAACAGGTGTGCCCACTCAAAGGTGTGGCCAGGGTAATGAGCAGACCCCCTCTGTGTCACTCTAAATCAGCTCTGGGGGCAGCTCCTCTTCCACTGGAGTTAGTGCCTGCCTTACTTGGGAAGCAAAGCAGAGGGCCATCCCAGGTGTCATTCATCCTCTGTCTGTGGAAGCTAGGGCTCATTTTAAGTAAGTTAAGTTCCAGGGCACAGCCCAAGTGGTCATTCTGCCAGAGAAATACACCTCCCCACGCGTAGGCTGTTGATTCCACTCTAAGAGCAGTTTTCACACATCATTCACGGCCATTCACCAACTTGGTGACAGTTGAAAGTCTCATGTAAATGACCCTTTAGGAGTTTCAGACAAGGAAAAGATAAGCTTTTGAAAGTTACTTTTTCTTACAATGTATCAAAAATCTACTTCACTTTTAGTTTAGAATTTTTAAATAATATTGAAAAGAGTTGTTAAATCACATTTCTAGCTGAACCCTATCCTGAGATAGCTGAAGTAATATTTAATATTGCTCACCATTGTTTCTCCATGGACCAGAAAGACTTCTTAAAGTGAAAATATTCTTGGAGGCTAGTCACTGTAAGGAGATTTCACCATTGATATTCTACATGTCCTACTTTTAAGTAACATGCATTCTGCCTTATGTGCTATAATACCTACATAGTCTTGACTTATTACTATATAAAAGAAAGGCTTTGTCCAACAGTTTATTTTGACACGTCAAGTTGCAGATTTTTCACTGCTACAGTCAGGCTACAATATTAGACCTGGGGCCATGTTTTCACTACCACCACAGTGAATAGCACAACAGGTGTTGCAGGTCTCTAGTGAATTTTAAATTATAGGCCCCCTGTACACCTTGTATCATCTACTAGGGACTTATAGGTAAGTCAAACACACCAATTAAGGATATGTCAATTTAACCATGTTTCAAAGGGCAAGCACAGGCACTTTTCTGCTAGTTAGTAGGAATCAAATGTACAGAGTTCTACTCTCAGAAAAAAGTAGATAGGGCAAATAATCTTGGGGTAACACCATTCGAAAGATGGACTTTTCCCCCAAATGTTTCCAACTCGTGTCTGCAAAATATATAAAACGTGTTTGGCATAGGTGGAAGAGATTTTTGTACTTATAATGAATTAATTTCTAAATCCATTTCATACCACTGTTATTATAACTATTTTTTACAGCACATTTTGTGATGTATTATACATATTTCATGGATTTGTTTAAACTAAACTGCAACTTTATATCAAATGAATAGCAAATAGCAATGTGCATGTGCATTACAACAAAAATGTCCCAATCTAATATAATCTTATATGTGGATTCTCATGACTACAAACACTCAATTGTTTTTCACGTTGGTAGCACTGGAATTACATTCCTGGTTATCCTGCATGTTTTATCATTTCCACTGTACAGCGCACAGGCTTCATGATCTTCGCATCATTCATTAGGATTATGTTTCATAAGAGAAAGAACTAGAAATATATCAGACTCTAGCACATTCATGACAAGCAATCGAATAATCTCATGATCATTGGACTTGTACCTCCTTGGTATGAAGTCTCAATTCCTTAGATACTAACCCTGTAGATCATCATCTCTAACTCAGCAGTAGACATTTCATAAAAGAAAGTATTTTCCTCTGGTGCAAGATTGAGAGCTTCAACTTTTCCTGATAAGCTCAAACCCTCTAGAGGCAAACCTCCTCCTGTTTTAAAAGGTTTGAAAAGGTTCCCTTTTTGCTACTGAGCTGATGAGCCTGTGTTGACGCATCTGTGCCCAGTGTGTGGTACAAAAACTAGAGAAGACTTTGGGAAGCATTTCCAGCACCCCTAAAATGAGTTTTGGCTCTCTACTGATGAAGAAATGAAAAACGCGTGTCTAGAGTTACAGAGAGCACAAGCTTCACGAACAAGGGTGAAAAGTAAAAGACTACTATTGAAGTGAGTGTTATCACGTTATGCTTTTACCATGATGCATTGGGGCAAACCGAGGGCTGGGGTATGAGGCAGTGTGCTCTCACCCTCTTCCTGTTTGAAAAGGCTCCCTTTAGCTACTGAGCTGCAGAGCTTGTGTTGATGCACCCTTCTCAGTGAGTGGGACAGCACCTGAAAAGACTATGGGCACCATTTCCAGCACCAACAAAATAACTTGTGGCTCTCTACTGATGAAGGAATGAATCCAGATGCATGTATGTTGGAATAGGAAAATAATGAGGTCAATGAATGCCATGATATGTTCAGGCCTGACAACGGCAATACCAATAAATGCAATGTCAAAGTATGCCATAACCTGTGCCCACATCACAATGGCAATACCCAAAAATGCAATGTCAATGTATGCCATAATCGATGCCCGCACAACAGTGCATATACCGGCAGTAACAATGTCAATGTACGCCATAATCCATGCATGAATGGCAATGTTGTTACCAGTAAAAACAATGTTGATGTATGCCATGATCTAGGCACACATAACTATGTCAATGTCAGTAGGGACAATATTGATGTACGCTATGACAGCTGTTCGTACAATGTTGAGACTGTGACTGCCATAATATTTTTAGGAGTTTGAGTGAACTCATATAATTGTTGTTGAATTTACTCAAGGTGACCTCCCCATCAAGCCTGAGTCAGAGACAGGTGGTCAGGCAGGTCCTGCGACCCACACCCATGCCTATCGAATGACAGGTCACAGGTGGGGTCTCTCATAACCCAAAGACAAACGGACTTCCAGGGAAAACCCTGATTGATCCCACAGATAGATAGATGCACCACAAACAGGTCAGAGGAAATTGGCCCCAATAAAACATGTTTTGCCAAAGGCTCGAGATCCCCAACAATACCACAAAGCTAGATACCACATGTAGATAGAAATAATCAAGTCAAGCAGGACATGACACGACCAGCACACCACACGTAGTGAGCACACGCTCCTCATGCCGGACATCTGGACACATACACTCTGTCCTACACTAGCTCTCCACAACGTCAAGAGCCATCTGTGTCCTTATCGGATTTCCAAACTTGTTAATTTATGACGGCAATGCTTTTCCATGATGTACTTTATTGTACCCCACAAGATGCATATAATCTCCGTCAAAACTTTGTACACTGAGGACTTTCCTCAGATGCATTCTGTTGAGACTCTCCCGGAAGCTGCGTTTAATTAAGCCACCTTGTTCCTGTTTTGCCAAATGCCACTTGTCTTTTCAACTTCATATCCAAGCAATATTTGTCCAGAGTTACACAGCACAATCTGTGCTAAAAAGGGTGAAAAATGAAAGCCTAAAACTGAAATAACTGTTATTATGCACTATATTTACTATGATGCATTGGAGCAAACTGAGTGCTGGGATGTGAGGCAGTGTGCTCCCACCCTCCTTCTATTTGCAGTGAAGGTGATAGGATTTTTGCTTTTTTATATTATGCACAGCAATGTCAAAAATTACTTGTTAACTTGTAAACATGCATTGGCAGTGTAAAAAAATTAATTTACAATGATCTCTCAGCATAATCCGGTGCTCCTAGAGGCACTACTGTCACTCTAGGCGCTAGTATTTTCTTGAATAATTATTATCAAGGTTTACCAATAATAGCTCACATACGTTTTTTTGTAATGTGTACGTCTTTTCAAAACAATATAATGATCTCCTCTCAAGCTGATGTTCAATAACTTCATTGTTATTTTTTTTTACAAAAACCAGCAGCTTACGTCTGTGATTATTTTGAAGCGGTTGCAATTTGTGAAGCGCTGAAAGAACTTGGAGGCTTATGGAATGCCTGACTGCTCCTAGTGGTGCCTTTTGCTAAATAGGCAGCTTCCATGTTGGTATAGCACAAGAGCTCTGACCCCAAGATACTCTGGACACACCACACAATTACTGCCCAGTTTCAAAACACCAAACAAACAGCACAAAATATGCACTATGAACGACAAAAATGGCATGCTGCATGCGTTCAGGGCATGTCTTGAACTGAAATACCTAGTCAGTGAAGAAAATGTTTGACTAATAACTATAATTCAACCATGAAGCCCCTGAGCAAGCTCTAGCTAACGGGAGACAGCTTTAAAACTCAGCAAAAGAGTACTGAAGGTTGCCAGGGAAACTCTCCATCAGGAAACTTTAGATATTTCAGCAGGACTGTGGAAAAAGTATTAACTCCGAAAAAGGTGCATTTCTAATTTATATATCATACTGCTGACATGCTGGCTGGCTTCAGCTTTAAACATTCACCACCTCTCATGGTCTCTTAGCAATGGCTTTAGGAAGAAAGTTTGGAATAACTCGTTTAGGAGGGAGTTCCAAAGAAACAGTGCTTGCACTGAAAATGATTTTCTACCAATATGGGTACATTTCCAGCGAGGAACATTTATAACATCTGTGTCCTTGCTTAGCAGACTGCACTCAGGTTAGAATAGTGGAATCATTCTACAAAAATGCCAGAGCCATTACACAGACTCTATTAAATACTACGCATTAATTGCAAATAAATACAGTTAGGTTGATGGAAATACATTTGGTGGCACCCTGCCACCTATGAGCCTGCCTTACTGATGTCAACCTTTTAGATCGTGATATCGCCTTTAATTTAGGTAGGGGGTTGACACTATGGGGCAGATTTATATGGGACTTGCGCCACTTTTATGTCGCCGTTGCGTCACTTTTGTGACGCAGCGGCTGCATAAACCCTGCGCCATGTTGCGCCCCATTTACAACGTGACGCATCTAGGGAGATGCGTCACGTTGTAAAGCTTGCACCACATGTGGGGGTACCTGCACAGGGGGTGGCGTTCCGGCGCAGGAACACCTCCGAAAAGTGGCTGAGTGAAATCTACAAGATTTCACTCAGTCACTTTTCCAGCCATGCTGCGTCAAAACCCTGCGCCTGCTTGAAGCAGGCGTAAGGATTGACGCAGCATTGTAGCGATAGGGCACCCCCGAGCCTTGCTGGAGCTGCGTCGCGCTTGCGACGCAACTCCAGCAATGCGCCAACCTTCCGCAATCAGATGTGTCACGCATCTGTTTATCCTTGCGCCACGATGCGCTGCATTGTAAATGCGGCGCATCTATCGTGGCGCAAGGGTAAACTTTCGTGACGTATCTTTCCTGGCGCATCCCTGCTGATTTGCAGGGATGCGCCAGGGAACATAAATCTGCCCCTAAGGGTTCAGGACTTGCGCGGATGTGAACTATTTCCATCTACCTGATCAATATATTTGTAAAGTACTACTCCTTTTGAATAGGAACAGGGAATATTGACAGTGCTGCTCCTAATTATTGCTGTTAAGGCTCTCGGTAATAGGACAATGCAGATTATAGAATAATAAGCAAAATTCGAAATATTATAAATCCCAAATGAGAAGCAAAATCCGCATCCCTAGTAGCAATGGAAAGTCTTCTGGCTCACCCCCATATTTGAGCATTTATAAAGGGTATTTTCTCATTGAACTTAATAGAAACGGCTGTTTCATCATGATGTGAGCAAAAGATTCAATACATTCTCGACAAACATTGAATTAAAGGGCATCATACAGCTTTACAACCAAAACACTATCCCACTACATGAACATTAATTCAGCCCCCTCTATGCTGGTGGAGATGTCAGAGCAAAATAGTTAAAATACAACTGTAAACCATTCTGAAAGAATGCAATGCTGTGGGCAGGCGGAAGAAAACTTGAAAAAAGTAACATTATTGAGCCCACGCTAGAGACTTTTCTTCAAGAACAGCGTCAGTCCGAAATAAACAAACATGACTTGCTTGACTACGTACAGCACAAATAATAAACCGTGAATGGAGTCTACAGCAGCTTTATTATCTAAGACGGGGCTGTAGGCCTCAAAGCTCAAGTGCTCCCATGGAATATTGACTGTTTCTGGATGCAAGATTTTAAAAGATCAACAATACTTTCAGCAAAGACCTTGCCAGCTGCATTTAAATGGGATATTTGGTGGTAGATGTTGGGTGTATCTGTAGATGCTTTTTTGTGGAGGGGTAGCATGGCAATTCTAATCAGAAATCTGGGAACTGACCTTTCCTGTACCAGTGTTGCCATATCGGGGCTAAACACGTGCCCCATGAATCTGAAACCTTTGTCATCACTGCAACTGGAATTTCATCTGCCAGCCAGTAGTCTTGAGTACTCTGCCCCCCTAACAACGCTGGCTATGTCTGATCCAGGTGGGAGGTCAGAAGGATAGGACTCAACATTTGTCATGTTAATACATCAAAACACCCTCCTGTTGATGCAAGGAATGTTTCTCAGTGATCCCTGCAGTGTATAACGCAAACAAGTATTAGGACCATTCCTAATAAGGCATGGATATCACTCGGGACCTCACTTTCGAGTCACTATAGAGAGTTTAGAGATCTATAAAAACTTCAGAATTTTCCTGTATTCTCTGTATTTTTCGATCGAGCCACCGCAGAGATCGTGCCATAGCTGATGCGCTTTTTTTGCTGTTTAGTTCTGCACTATGGCCTGAATGACTTTTCCTCAAAATCCTAATTACTTTGGCATGCTTTTCTGCAAATGTTTTACATTGCTTACAAATCAATCTATTGAGCTGAATTGAGAGCCAGTGATCGCAGTTATCTTTTAAGTGGCTGGAAGAGATATTCTTCTTCATCGATAGGCTAAGATGTTGATTCTGTCAACAGAGTTATTTATACAGATATCAAAATGTTTAATTTTACATGGACATTTTGTAGAGAACAATGAATCTGTGCACATGAGTTTTGATTCTCCAGCACCTCAGTACCGTTCCAGTTTTTTCAGAGGTATTGCCCAAATTAACACCCAGCTACATAAATAGGACCCACGGGGAACTGTGTGTCAGAGGCGGCCCTGTGGGACAAAGTCTAAGACACTGTATAAATGTGAATAAGTGGAATACTTTCAGTTCAGTTGCACTGAGTGAAGGTAGGCAATCCCTCCACTTGTGAGACCTCTTTCTGAGTTTCTGGCTGGGGGATGGATTACATAGCAATTAACCATCTGAGATGTATTAGTTGCCTAAGCCACTTGCAGTCAGATTTCAGTAGTGAGGTCGTTGTTCATTGCTCTGGAAAAATCCTTGCCACATTCCAGGAAAGAGTCAAGTAGTTGGCTAAAATTAATTTAAGGGGGCAGCTGAGAAGTGGCCCCCATCCAGAATGGCAGGGAGCCAAGACCAGCCAGATGAGTCAGCCCCATTCTTGTACCTATCCTTCGGCTCATAAATAACCCAGGATGGTAGATTCACACCCTTCTGTTAGAACTTGAGTGTACAACTATTGTCCTTGCCCCAAGAGGTCTCTTTCATTAGTGCAAGGTTGGACCTTAGGCAGAGGGAATATCCGTTGTAATTCACAGTTGGGCTCCTTAGGTGGAGATTTGTACCTGGACCTGTGTCAAAGGAAACCCTCTACTTCGAAAAAGCCGCAGTGTTGTTGAATGATTGACAGTGTAACGTTTGAGACAAAATCCACAAGAGGTCTGTTATATGCCCCTCAGAACTGTACAGATCCATCAGCGTGCTAGAGAGAGAGCCTCACAGACCATGGGCAAACGGACACCCTAGCACCCACTCGCACTGCCCCCGCTCATAGCAGCGGGCACAGTCATACAGGTGTCAACCTTGCAGCTACAGTGCTCCTTCCACTTCTTGCAAGAAGAAGGAAACACGCAATTTAATAATGCAGTCACCCTGGCGGTGAGACCACAACCGCGACTGTCCATTTGGTTCAAAGAATCAAATCATGTCTCTCCGCGAACACCAATGTTAAGCAGTAAACTGCTGCCGTCGCTCTTGGAATCCTGGGAGTTGTGGAGGACAAATTAGGGTACGAGCATGACCAGACATCATTTTCGGTGTCAAAGAAAGATTATCTACAATTACAATCATAACAACAATCATTCAAGAATATAACAAATGTCTAATATTTATGGTTATAAATTAACAACAGGAGAGAGAGGGAGTTTTTTGGAGCCACTCTTAGTCCCCCAGGGCTAGTATAGATCAACAACAAAAGAGTGTGTCCATCAGATGTGAACAAGTGCAGAGCGATTTAGAAAAGTGAATCACTATGTTTTTAAAAGAACCCTCACTCACCAACCTAGTTGGTGACATGCTTCATCATTGGGTTCCCACCGGAGAGACCGAATGTCTCCCCGGTGTGCTGCGACGCCTGAATTACAGCGGAGCTGGTTTTTTGTGTGTGGATGCAGTGCAAAGGGTGATAGTGTAAGTTTAAAATATGTCACAGTTTCAACCAATAAGGAATTTTAATAGTGGTAAACCGGACACAATTAAAATGGTGTGGCGGACGATAGGAACTGGTGATTAATTAGACCAGCTACGTCCTAAATCAAGTGCAAAGTGATAAAAGTGGTCAACATGTTTCTGCTTCTTGCGTCAATGCACGAAGCATTCGTCAGGACCTAATGTGAGACCACCACGGCGGTATACGCACGCTAAGGCGTACCCTAACCTGTGGGGTCAGATACCGCTTAAGACTTACGGTCGAGTTTACCCTTCAGCAATTTCTGAGAGGTTCAGTTCTGTTGGGGTAAAATAGAAAAAGACAACACAGAACAAACAAACAGTGATTCACATAATACATATATAATTTCACATGAAAACAGACTTGGGCTAATCACACAAGTGTCGTGAAGATATTTCATGCACACACATGGTGGGAATTTCCCATTGCTCTGAACCTACGGGAAACAAAATTCACTAGTATTAACCCGTGTTCAAATTGTAAAGGCATGTGGTGCTCTTTAGCGCTATCACTAATTGTGCCGGAAAAGTGCTACACCCTATTTTAGGGGGTGGTACGGCAAAGCGGCATAAGTGTATCGCCTTCACACTGATGGTCAGCACTGCACTATGGCCGACTTCTAGGAGGCGATAGGAAAATAAAATGCTTGGTTTGTAAATGGAGATTCAAGGGTTATTGTATCATATGGATTTGTGAACATCAAGAGAGCCGATCACAGTGCTTACGTGATGTTCAATTCAGTTTCACTACATGAGTCCGGGTGGGAGGCGGGACTTATAGTCACACTCTGGACGGGGAGCGAAAAGAATAAAAAGAGTTAAAAACTTACACGGTTGGAGTAAAGGTATAGAAATCCGTACTGCAGCACCTTTACTTACTACTCCAAAGTCACCAGCCCTCTGCAACACCTATTTCGCCCTCCTACGGACTCGGATGTTGATGTCCGGCGCAGCCGAGAGGAAAAAATAGTGAGCGTTTTCCAATTGGAAGGCGTCACGTCATCACGTGTATCACGTGAGACGTTGACGCGGGGGAAAACAGCTAGACTGCTGCCTGTCAGGGGACAAAGTAATCCTTGGTAGACTTCCGGGAAGGTAGCTCGTTGCCTAGAGGTACGGTGACAAAAGAGGAGGTATCTCAATGTGACTGAAGGGAGGCTATTTACATTATCCTGGTTATGCGTACAGCCTGCTAGGCAGGTGTACGTAACAACTCTACCCGCGAAAAAGATTTTTTGTGGAAATCAGGGTTTTTGATTAATTTCGCGTGTTGCAATATTTAAATATGGTAATACTCTCGAAACAAGGCCAAAGGATGAGTATCAAAATCATTGCCTAATACGTGTTCAGTAGAGCAGGGGCTTTGTTTAAGACATGTCCCATTGCTCAGTTCCTAGTGCTCTAAGCCCGTGGTAATGAAACACATTTTAATAAAGGCAATTGTGAGAGTGTGAGGAATATTGTCTAATGACTGTTCAATGGAGCCCAGATTTGTTCATTTGAAGGGCATCTGCAACGAAGAACACAGTCTCGTGGTGTCATAAAAACGGAGGGGGGGGTGGAAAACCACAGAGTGACTGGTTAGGGGTTTTGCCTGCCAATAAATTGTTTCATTGGCATATTATCTTTATGACTTATTATCTTTTTAGCACTGTGCCCCATGGGATGTTATCGTTGAAACCTGTGGTGTGGCTGGACAGGCGATAAATCCAACGTTGTTCCTTTTCGAACAGGATGTTGGTCGCTCTGATCCCTGGATTAATTTGTTCAATTATAGTCCAGGTTAGGTCGTCAGGGGTGTGTTTGAGGGCTGAGTAGTGTTCTGTCATTTTGGTAATACTCTTCCCACAGCGGATTGTACTTCTGTGTTCGACAATGCGTTGTTTGATTTTACGTGTGGTCATTCCAACGTATCTGATCCCACACGGACATGTAAGTAGGTAGATGACATTGGATGAATTGCAGTTTGTGTGGGTACGTTGACTCCACACTTTGTCTTGTTCCAGATTCAGAGTCTTGCTAGCTTTCGTGAGGTGGCACACACTGCACTGCCCACAAGGAAAATGCCCTGTTACTTTGGGAAGTCCCCAGGATTGTAGGACAGACGGGATGTTGTCAGGTGGTGATATTCGTGGTCTCGTATGTACTAGGGCATCTTTTATGCTTCTTGCCTTCCTGAAAGAAAATAGGGGTTTTTCCCATTTCAAGTTGTTACTCAATAGGATGCCCCAATTTTTGCGAATGGATTTGGTGACAGCATTAGAAGCCGTGCTGTAAGTCGTTACACATGTCAGAGGGATATCTTCTATTGTTTTTACTGAATCCTCCAGTAACGCCTCTCTGTGTTGATTTCTAGCCCTCTTGTAGCTGCGTTTTAGAATTTTTTCTGGGTAACCCCTTCTTTTCAGTTTTGTTGATAGATTATCAGATTGGATGCGGAAGTCTTCCATGCGACTGCAGTTGCGTCTGATACGCAAAAACTGACCAAAAGGGAGGTTTTCTCTAAGCGGTCGTGGATGGAAACTTGAGAAGGCTAAGAGATTGTTTTTTGAGGTCGGTTTATAATATGTTTTTGTGAGGAGCTTGCCTTCACGCTTGGTGATAGTAAGATCCAGAAAGATTATTTCATTCTGATCATATGTGTTGGTGAACTTCAGACTTGGATCGCAGGTGTTAATCCATTCAAAAAACTTGACGAGTTGGGTTTCAGGTCCTTTCCAGATCACCAGGATGTCATCTATATATCTTTTCCAAAAAGATATATAGAGTGAGAAAGGGTTGTTAGGAGTCAGTATGTACTTCTGTTCGAAATCATACACGTAAAGGCCTGCCACACTAGGAGCAAAGGTACTCCCCATGGAAGTACCGGTAGCTTGGAGGAAGAGGGTCCCCTTGTATTCAAAGAAATTCTTTTCTAAGGCTAGGGTGGCACAGTCAACAATGAACTGTTTCGAGGTCTGGAAGTCCCAAGGACTCATCTCCAAAGTTTCACTGATGACCCTTATGGTATCTTCCTGGGGAATGCTGGTGTATAGACTTTCTATGTCTAAAGATACCAGGAAGGTTGGATCATCTGTCAAGGTTACATCCTGTAAAAGGACCAGCAGGCTCTTGGTGTCTTTCAAATAGGTGGATGTGTTCTGGATCAAGGGTTTTAGGAAAAAGTCACAGTATATAGAAAGAGGCTCCAGAAGGGAACCAATTCCGGAAACAATGGGACGGCCAGGCGGAGGGGACTTATTCTTATGAGTTTTAGGTAACGTATAAAAGTAGGGAATAATCCCTTCACTTTTAGTTAAGAAGTCATCCTCATGTCTGCTTATATGACCGTTGGACTCAGCCTCCTCCACCAGGTTAATAATCATTGTCTTCAGCTCAGGGGAGGGGTCAATGGTTAAGGGGGTGTAACTGACCCTGTCCGCAAGGAGGCGTCTGCATTCAGTATCATAAGCTGATGAATCCTGGATTACAAGACCCCCACCCTTGTCAGCTGGTTTGATGACAATAGAAGGATTAGACTGGAGGGTTTTCAGTGCCTGGAACTCATCGGCACTCATGTTCTTGAAGGTGCCAGTGTCTTCATAAGCCTCAATGTCATTGAATACTGCCTGCTCAAAGGCAATGCGTTCTGCTGGGACAGTATGAGGCGGTGGAGTGAAGGTAGATTTTAGTCGTAATCCTGTGTCGCTCTCTGGCGAGGAGGGACTACTAGCTTGATGTTTTTCAAAGAAGTGTTTAAGTTTTAGCTTTCTGAAGAAATCAGACAGTTCACAATGTAAGCGAAAACGGTCAAGGCGAGCGGTTGGAACAAAACCTAACCCCTTCTCTAAGACTCGTTTTTCAGTGTCTGTGAGTACGAGGGAAGACAGGTTAGTCACTAAGGTCTCTGGTTGCTCGGTCCTGCTTGCTGAGCCCCCGACTTGCTCCTCGTGTTGATCCCTGTCTCCTCGTCTGGTCCCCAGTGTACCTGATTTCTTCTCCTTCCCCTGCCTCTTCGGCCTCTCTCTAAAAAAGGGGGGCGGTACATATTAGGTGGATAAGGGGGAATCGGCATGAAAGCTGGGTTCCAACCCATCATGGGAAATTGTGGAGGTTGATGGTATTGGTTGGGGAGGTTGGTGCCTTGATTAGGAAAAACAGGCCAATGTTGTTGGTAATTCTGGTACCTACCCTTACCCCGACCCCTCTGTCTGCTCTTGAAACTACCACTGCTTGAACCACTGGTGGTGGATGTATCATCATCATATACATATACTGATATCAAAATGTTTAATTTTACATGGACATTTTGTAGAGAACAATGAATCTGTGCACATGAGTTTTGATTCTCCAGCACCTCAGTTCCGTTCCAGTTTTTTCAGAGGTATTTCCCAAATTAACACCCAGCTACATAAATAGGACCCACGGGGAACTGTGTGTCAGAGGCGGCCCTGTGGGACAAAGTCTAAGACACTGTATAAATGTGAATAAGTGGAATACTTTCAGTTCAGTTGCACTGAGTGAAGGTAGGCAATCCCTCCACTTGTGAGACCTCTTTCTGAGTTTCTGGCTGGGGGATGGATTACATAGCAATTAACCATCTGAGATGTATTAGTTGCCTAAGCCACTTGCAGTCAGATTTCAGTAGTGAGGTCGTTGTTCATTGCTCTGGAAAAATCCTTGCCACATTCCAGGAAAGAGTCAAGTAGTTGGCTAAAATTAATTTAAGGGGGCAGCTGAGAAGTGGCCCCCATCCAGAATGGCAGGGAGCCAAGACCAGCCAGATGAGTCAGCCCCATTCTTGTACCTATCCTTCGGCTCATAAATAACCCAGGATGGTAGATTCACACCCTTCTGTTAGAACTTGAGTGTACAACTATTGTCCTTGCCCCAAGAGGTCTCTTTCATTAGTGCAAGGTTGGACCTTAGGCAGAGGGAATATCCGTTGTAATTCACAGTTGGGCTCCTTAGGTGGAGATTTGTACCTGGACCTGTGTCAAAGGAAACCCTCTACTTCGAAAAAGCCGCAGTGTTGTTGAATGATTGACAGTGTAACGTTTGAGACAAAATCCACAAGAGGTCTGTTATATGCCCCTCAGAACTGTACAGATCCATCAGCGTGCTAGAGAGAGAGCCTCACAGACCATGGGCAAACGGACACCCTAGCACCCACTCGCACTGCCCCCGCTCATAGCAGCGGGCACAGTCATACAGGTGTCAACCTTGCAGCTACAGTGCTCCTTCCACTTCTTGCAAGAAGAAGGAAACACGCAATTTAATAATGCAGTCACCCTGGCGGTGAGACCACAACCGCGACTGTCCATTTGGTTCAAAGAATCAAATCATGTCTCTCCGCGAACACCAATGTTAAGCAGTAAACTGCTGCCGTCGCTCTTGGAATCCTGGGAGTTGTGGAGGACAAATTAGGGTACGAGCATGACCAGACATCATTTTCGGTGTCAAAGAAAGATTATCTACAATTACAATCATAACAACAATCATTCAAGAATATAACAAATGTCTAATATTTATGGTTCACACTAATATTTTAAAATTATAAATGTTCTGCACTCAGTGGAACTCAATAAGACTATTCCTATTTGAGTGTTGTTTTCTTTTGAGGCCAGACACAAAGGTGTTGGTGCTAAATAATGAACAGAAGTTCAGGACATAATTGTAGCTGCAGCAAAGCATGAATACATAGTCAATGATTTGGTGACCCAGACAGGAAGACATTTGAGATGAGTAAATGACAGAAATAATAACTCATGACAGAGCAAATGTGATATAATGTACCATAAGAAAGCAAAAAATGTACTCTCATTAATGACAACTACTGGTCTGCAATTGTAATGCAATTATATGTGGAAAATGGTCCACAAAATCCTCTTGCTCTTCAAAATCACCAGCATTTCAGATTTATGTTAACCTAATATTATCATTTATCCATTTGCAGGAAATTTCACTTGTACAGTAATGAACAGCAAAAAGAATAATCTGGTCACAAAAGAAGACAATTTCGAAATAATTATACTGTAGGTGTTGTACAATTAAGAATCTTGAAGCAAAGAAAGGGGCTTGAAGTGGCTGCATGACAGCATTGAATACTCACAGCATTCAGACCGCAGAGCTGGTAGCAAGCCATGGTGACAATAACTGTAATTATCTGCCAGCGAACAGAGCGCTTGACTAGGAGTTGTGGAACAGACAGCAATTTAAGGTTTTTCTGTATTTTGCTCTCTGCTAATACCGCTTCCATTGCCTGAAACACATTCTCTTTCCCAAGAAAGGTCTGGAATGCTGTGAAAAGAAATATGAAGATGTCATTTAATATTTATAATTAATATGTTTAAATTACCCCAAAGTATTCATGATAATTTGCCTTAAAACATTTTTCTGTGACACATCTGAAGATGTCTGCAGAGCTATTTAAATGATTATCGGTGTTTGGCCATTTCTAAATCATTCTAGCCATACTCGGTGCACAGCCCAGGGAATTCCGTGATAGACAGATATGGACAACTGCGTAATTTGATCTTCAGCTGGGGAATTGTACGCTAGTTATCGGCATTTTTTCACTAGTTGCAATCAATGTAGCTACCTTGCAGTACCATTTTAGACCGACATTTGCTCCAACCCACACAGGAGACTAGATTGAGTCACAGCATCTCTTTGCTTTTATTGAGGAAATAGATCAAAAATGCAGTCAGAGAGGGATGCAAATGTGCAAAATTCCTGAATAGCGTGCAGTGTATGTAATCTGACTTCTAGGTCAGCTTTGCCCGAAAACAACTCTTTGGCAAAAGTCGTCCATAGTCTCCTCAATAAGAGAAATGCAGAGAGATTAAACGAATTTGCCACGTATCGTTTTCACCTACACAAAATATACAGTTTGATATAGTGAAAAAGGTCCAAGGAATTCATAAAACTTAAATCAAACTCCAGCAAATGGCATTCTTGGTTTAGACGATCGCTGACAATATCCTACTTTGCTGTCCTCAGCATATATTTCCTCGAGTCGTTTCGGACAGATATTTTCATCATCACATTAGAAAGCACCTCATTCTCTTCAGTGAGAGCTGAATTTTACTTTTCTCCCCTTCCCGTTCTTAGAAACTTAAAAATTACGTTCAATTGTGCATAGTTCAGAGTGGGCATTATTTAAAAAAATCTGCCTCAAAGAACATAACTTCATTTTCGTCTTGGTGGCTTTCCCTGCGTTTATCTTTACTCCCACCCCCAGGCCTAAGATCTACAGATAGAGCAGCAAGCTTCAACTCAAATAGAACAGGAAGATGGGGTAGTCCATGAAGGTGTATTGGAAAGGCTTGTGGAAACATGTGAACAATGAGTCTAGCACATTATTGAAGCTGCCAGACTCCAGGAAGTGTCCAAAAGCATTCCTGCTACAGAATGCTTCCTCTCATAAACTTGACAGAAACTGACTTCCCCTCAAGGGCCAGGATCGGAGAACCCTTGGAAAAGGACTCAAATAACACACTCATTGGATAATGGCTCATCAGAAATCTATGTACCCAAATGGGAGGGATTCCAGATTCCCCAGAGATCTTTTTCTCGTCCAAGAAACAACGAACGAAAGATCTAGCAAACACTGTGAAGTTGCTGCTAGGCAACATGCAATGCAAAAAAAGTAAAATGTATATTTTAACGCTTTAGTAACACCTTACATTACGTTTTGAACAGTAATGATTCCCCTTACCAAGTTGTGCATTATGTATGAGGTCACTGTGTTATGATTAGACAGAATTTGTATTGCTGTACAAAATGTTTGAGCCCATCATTTGGTTTCTCTCTGAAAATATGTCATTATTATTTAATGAATCAGAAAAGGAATCTGAAGTGACCTATGATGAAGGAAGACAGAAATGAATATTGGTCGCTTGTATAGCGGTTGTGGGGGGATTGTGAGAAAATTGTTAGGATTAGGTGATGAACTTTCTCCTGTCATTGCCTACTGTACAGGGTATATCTAGCACCTCAGCTACTCCTCAGAATATTATTAGAACTGGGAAGACTATCCGAAGAAAAGGCCTTGCTGGAAGAAGACTCCTGACTCCAGCTGGTAAGGGGGTGACTTCCAGAAGGACTTGTAAATCCATCTGGCACCCAGGAAGTAGAACAGTTCTCCAGGGGTCCAGTGGTCGGCCTCCTACTTTCCTGCTTCACTGACACAAAAAGCAGAAAGACTCCTGATCCCAAGAAGGCCCACATGACCAACACGGAATGGACCTTACAAGAGACCTTCCTTGCTTGAGAGAATCTTGAGGTCTAGAAGACTTACTTGAGGAGCTTGGACTACAGGACTGACTAGGAGGAACTTTTCCAGAACATCCCCAGAACTATGAAAAAGTTTGGTCTTAAAGCTTGATCTAGATTTTGATGGATGGGTACTCCATCACAAATGTGATGGATATCCTGTCTGCTTTATTACAAGTGACAGAGGGGTCCATTAGGATGGAGGGCGAACTTCAGTCCGCCCGCCACCCCAGGGGTGCTCGGACCGGCTGCCTGTGGTGTGGCGGTCCCGCACCGCCAATTAGTATGCGACCGCCAACGTGGTGGTCGCATCCCGCATATACAACATTGTGGGGGGCGGTGGAAATGCATGTTGTCCATTGGCATGCACAATGTGACAGGCACCGCGCGGTGCCTGCCACCTCGTGTATGCCAATGTAGGGGGGTACCATGGGCACCCCCAAGTGCAGCCCCCACCGCCCACACACCCGGGGGCCCACAATGGGCCCCCAAAGCAATTCCTGCATGCCTTTTCATGGCGGAGTCTCCGCCATGGAAAGGCATGAAACCGCCCTCATCATAATATGGATGCCACCATATTGTGGGCCTTTTCCGCCTGGTAGGCAATCGTAACGATTGCCTACTGGCGGAAAAGCAGCGGACGGTCTTTCCGTCCGCTGGGGTACCCCCGCCATGGAAATGTGGCGGGGGGAACAAGCCGACCGGTGGGGTGTTTTGGCGGGCGGATCGCCACCACCCGCCATGCTAATGACCATCATAGTATTTAAAGCACTTGTAATCCGGTGAACAGGATATCCGTCACGTTTGTGATGGAGAAACCTGTCTGGCAAACTCTAAAGCGGACGCCATGATATTTTTTCAACCTCTGAAGGTTTCAGACAAGGTGCTAACTGCGCCAATAATAGACACACTCAAAGCACCCATAAGAATACATAAAATGATGGATGGAATGCTTGAAATTATCTCAGCCACTGGCAATTACTTGGGCCGCATGTGATCTTGTCACAGAGAAGGATATCCACATGTTTCTACATTGCTCTTTCATTTATAATTATAGGGATAAAGTAATTATCACATAGTGAAAAGTTACAATAGGCTGACCATTTCTCATTTCTGGTCTACTTCCACTTGCCCGTGTTGGACTTGGCCCTCTCTGAAGGGTCACCCCCAAACATTTTGCAGTTAACCCTCCTGTTTTCTGAATTCATTTATGTTGGCATTAGGATGCTATGCACTTTACCACAGCTAACTAGTGCTAAAGAGCTTGTGTTCTCTCATTTTTCACTTCAAACAACTTTATTCGGTGTTAGCATTTAAAACCATAAAAGTTACCAATACATAGAAATCCATTACAATTTTACACAATTCATCACATAGTAGACCATTTTAATTTTAGACAATTCATTACATAATAGTCCGGTTTCAAATGGAAGTCTATAAAATACAGAGTTAAATACACAATTCCTTCAGCCGTTTAATCAAAACAAGTCCCAGCCTTCACAGCAGATTTCAAGAAACTGAGGAGAAAAAGAATGCAATCTTCGTGCAGCAATTGTAAATAAATAAGCTCAGGGATAGCCTGCTTAAAATTCAACCTCCTTAAAATAGGGGTGATAAACGTTTTCCGGGGGACCTCATAAAATTTAAAGAATATCATAAAATGTAGCAAATCCTGTGGAGACTCATGGTCGCAACCACAAGGTGATAACAACTGTCCTCTACAGCTCCCCTGTGGAAATGTCAACAAAAAATGAAAGAGGCCCAGACGAAATCTGGTCAATAAAAAAAGTTCATATGTACTAGAAAACCCCAGTAAGTATGGCTCGGTCAATGGTGTTGTTTTCAGCACTATACATTTCTGCACACTAGATTTCCTCAGTTCCAGCTCTTTCCTCTCTAGTATCCTTAGTTTGATAAAAAGAAGTTCTTAACCAGTCCAAATCCTTTTTAATTGCTAATTTAGGATTGGTGTACAGTTCATGTCTTCCTAAACGTCCAAAGCTACTCTTGATGTATCTGAGCCAGGGAATGTAGTGGGCGTAATCCAAAGTCATGCACTCTTTCAGTATTAGCTGATTCAATGATAATCCTTCACTAAGCCAGATTTTCAACCAGAATATTCAAGGGCAGAGTGCCAACATATCATTCAAACAGGGCACCCCCAGTTCTTCGTGTGCCACCAAATTAGATGTACAACAGGGCACACCTAATAAGCGCTTAAAGAATGCGTTCTTAGCCACTTGTAAGCTATCTGTGGTAACATGCCCCCTTTCACTACTGTAAGAGACCATCGCGACACACTTGGCCGTGTATATTTTTAAAAGGGCCACGATCGGTCTCTTACCCAATTTGGAGGCAAAATTAAAAATGGCCATATTCACCTGCGCCTAATTTCCCCTCTTTCTCTGTTTAAGGGGACCCCATTTCATCTGATTATCCAATACAACCCCCAAATACGAGAAGGAGTCAGTGTGGGGAACCTTAGCGGATCCTACCCTAAATTGAAAAATCTTTTTTGTGTTTGGGCCCACCTGCATAACGTAAGATTTAGAATCATTAATCGAAAGATCCGACCCACCATAAAAGTAGAAAAAGAGTCAAACAGGGTTTGTAGCCCCCTCGCAGTCCTGGATATAAGGACAGCATCATCCGCATATAATAGAACTGGCAACCCACGTCATCCTACCTGTGGATAATCAACACCTGTCCTCAATAGCTCTCTTTCCAACTCGTTAATATACAAATTAAATAGAAAGGGGGCCAAAATACACCCTTGGCGTCCTTATTTCAAAATTACGGGAGAATCTTAAGTCCTGGGAGTATCTGACATGGGCCCTGGTTGCTCAATGAAGATCTTATAGAAAGGCAACAATGTTACTGTCTACCCCACCAGTCGCCATGGATTGACAAAGTTTGATTCTATTCACGCGGTCAAACGCAGAAGACAAATCCATGATTGCTAAGTAGATAGTATCAGGGCTAGCAACCGTATATTTGTTGATGATTATACATAAGTTAAGACACTGAGCCACAGTGGACCTTCCCGGACGAAACCTGTGCTGTACGTCTGACAGGATGGAATGTTCCTCTGCCCAGCTTGTTAGCCTATCTAAAAGTATAGACTCACCATCTTGACCACTGAATCCAACAGAGAGATCGGTCTGTAGCAGTGTGTGCTATTTCGATCGCCTTTTTTGAAGACCGGGACTATGGTCGAGGTAGCCCATGACTGAGGACAGCCGATATTCACTGTTGCATTAATTATTGCAGTAAGGACCGGGGATCAGAAGGTTGGGTCTGATTTAAGAAGGTCTGCCGGAATACCATCAGGTCCCGGGACTTTGTTGCTTGATAACCCGATAATCCCCTTCTTGATCTCCTCTATATTGAAAACCAAATTGTGGGTAACTGTCTCACAACCAGGCGGACAGTTTAGCTCAGGAAGGCTCTCAAACATGTTTTCAAAATGAAGTACCCACTCCTCCTCGCTAATGTGTGCATCTACTGCACTTCCACCCTTATTAGCTAAAAAAGGGTTGTTGATGGTACTCCAGAATCTTGAGCTATTCCTCAGGGTGCTAGCCTCAATTAGCCTCCTCCACGCATCCTCCTTTAAAGTGGCCTTACGTCTCACCAATTCTAATTTACATTTTCTTCGACATAATCTCACCAAAGTGGGATCTCGTGGGCTCCTGTTTAAGGATTCCCGCAATTTCCTTGCTGCCCGTGAGCAGGAGGAATCAAACCATCTAGGGGTCTGCACAACCGATCATTGTGCCGGTGTGGTTAAAAATTCACAAATTTTAACAGAGATGGTTTTAAAAGCACAAATAACCTCCCCAGGTTGCGAAAGCGGTGTTGTACATAAAGCTAACTCGATGGCACATAAATCCGAGATAGTCTTATAAAAAATGTCTGCTGAAATCTGAGCCCATTTTAGACATCTCCTACCGTCCGTTGGCCTCACCATCCCGCTCTACCCTGCTCCTCCTTTGGGCAATAATAATGGCCCACGTAGATTAACAAACAGAGAATTATGGTCACTATACTCAATAGCTAGTATGGAAAAATCTACAAATAGGTGTTGTAGGGGGGATGAAATTAATATAAAATTGATAAATGAACCCCCACCCCTTCCTTTAAAGGATGGGATAATGGCCTTACTACATGGGTCATATAAAAACATAAGGGATAATAAATCAAATTCCTGAAGGAAATCATTCAGTGTATCCCCCTGTACAGAGTGGTCAAAATGAAACCCCCTCACTCGTGACCAACCCAAATTCGTCAAACATACAACTCTAGGGTCGCCACATGGGTGGATGTTAAAGTCCCCCGCTATCATAAAGTTTTGAAAGTCAGCATTGCAGTGTTTCCTATAAAAGAGTCTAACTTGGTGATATTACATGTTCCCTCGGTACATGATGTTGCATTATAAAAATTAATAAGCCCCATTTTTTTTACCCCTTGTTTAATACCAGGGATTGAATGCACGGGATGGCTGTTGATAAGACTGATATCTTGCCTTCCACTGCCAGAGTGATGTAAATTGCAAGACCACCTTTTGGTCTTCCTACAGGTAAAAGAATAGCTGGAATAAAGAAGGACTTGTAACCTTCTAAAAACAAACTGCTATCGGTCAACCATGTTTCCTGTAAATATATCACACTGAATTGTTTTATGAATACATTCCACAGTGAATCGTAGAACTTACTGGCTAACCCTGCAGTATTCTAAGATCATTTTTGCCACATTCACCCCGGGTCCCATGAATTTGCCATATAGTTTCCTGCTGAGCAGATGGTTTCAATACTTCCTTAGGAGAGGGTCGGCTAAGTCAATCGCACTCATCCATGGCACCTAAAGATGCAAAGCGGTTTGTCAGTTCCAGAAAAGGGGGACCTAGGTCCCATCGACCTTGAGCCTTTTTTTTCCAGTAGGGCGGATTAAAAGGCAATTTAGGGAAGACATTCCCGCTAGGTAGATTTAATGGTGTACCTCTATTGAATGGAGCCCTAAATGCATTTATCATATAATTATGTTCAACTAGCTCAGGTTTATAAAAAAAAGCCAAGAGGTAAGGCCGTGATGGATGACAGAAGACCGAAAGGGCTGGGATTCAAGTTTGTTGCCAAAACCCTTTCCACGATGTGGGGTCTATTGAAATTAATTATAACACATTCGCCTTTACAGGACATGGGAGAGCTACCTATCCAGTTAACCCTTCACATCATGTTGATGTTCTTCTCTACTCTCATAGCTATGATGGTGTTACAGGATAACCAGTGTAAGACTTTATTCTTTAGCTGTGAAAAATCCTCCCTGGTACCCTGACTGAGAGTTGGCACATTCCCCAGTATCACGGCGTATGGGGTTGATTCTGCTGGTAAATGAATAACAGGCAAGTTCCTTGTGGAGGCCTCCCCCCCTGTGTTTGCTCGCCAGGTACATTACACTCCAGAACAGTTGGATCCCGAATGACCGGCCTATCAACATGTCCGTGGTTTAGACTAGAGTTTGTCGCTGGGCGGAGGGCGCATGCCTGTCCCGCTGGTGGCTGTGATCAGTCCATGTTGTTTGAGTGTAGGACTGTCGGGCGGGGCGTTCCGTAACTAGGTAAATCGTTGATTGTCCTGTTTCGACGGTAGCATCTTCTCCACCTGGTGGTGAGCTTCGCTTAAGGTCCAGAATACACTTTTCAATCAAAGTTAAGCTTTGTCTTAACAAACCCAGTTTGGAGTCTATCAGAGCCTCCAGAGAATCCTGAAAAGATTCTAATTAATACATTAGATCTGCCTTGGTCAATACTTGAGCAGGTGACGACTCTTGGGTTGTCTGGTTAGATATTAGTTTTTTAGCCTTACCGCCTAAGGCTTGGACTTTTCTTTTTACAACTGATCCTACGGTGACAGTCTCAGTCCTTCCCGGTCTTCCCCTCGTGACAGATCCAGCGACTATTAATTTGTCCGGGCCCTTGTTGGAGGTTACTACCCCACACCCCTGGCCCGAAGGTCCTTTGTCAGCCCTAGGATCGGCAATAAAGATGGTGGGAGAAAGAGGTTTCTGCTGGGCTATTACATGGCTATTTGACTCGTTGAGTTCTTGTGCCAGTTCTTGAACCCCCAAGGAGTGTAATAATTCATCATTGCTAGCCAAAGATGAATAACTATCTTTAGACTTAGAAATAGGACCAATAACGGGAGACCTAGAGAGGCGCCGGTTCACCAACTCGTTCTCCGTATCCAGTACTGCTGAAGTCCGCTGCAAGAACGAATCTGTTGTTACCACCCAGCCTGTGGTACCTGCAGTGACCCTCCCAGAAGCTATGGTCACTTTGCGCTTCCCCATATTAGGTCAAATCCATGTCCAGCTCCGTACTGAACAGACAAATCTCAGGCCCAGAAGGCAAGCAAGTCAATATCTGAACAGGGGGTAGGAAATTGTCAAATGCACGATGCACAAGAATCCGTAACTTACAGTTACTAAGCCCTCTAACCAGTAAACAGTTTACCAAACTCTATGAAAATCGGTGAAAGGTAAGCTGTCTCCTACCTGCTTCTCTGCTGGTCCCGTATACTACAACAGGGCCCTCAAGATGGAATTGTTGAGGAGAAGGTGCATCCAAGAGGGTGGGCCAAGCCCGGCCTCAACTGGCCACGGATGGGTGCAGATGGGCCCGCCGTTGGCCCAGGCTTCGCCCGGGCATGGCACACGCTGCGGGAGCCCCGAGCTCTACTTGTGCGCCTCCGGGCACAGATGCTGGCGTCGGCGTCTCCCGGTGCTTGGAATACTGAGGAATGAAGTTTCCCCAACTGCGGCCAGTCTGGAGTCTACTGGGCTACACGGGCCAGTGTCTTGATGGGCTGATTAGGCTGCTGGACTGCTTGACCGGAGCTCTACTTGTTCGTCTCTGAGCATGGATGCTGGCATCGGCGCCTCCCGGCGCTTGAAAAGATTGGAGGATTAAGTTTCCCCAACTGCGGCCACTCTGGAGTCTGTTGGACTACACGGGCCGGTGTCTCGCTGGGCTGATTAGGCTGCTGGACTGCTAGACCCGGCTCTGTCACTAAATCATGGTAATATTAGCCTAGCCCTAATTGGCACACTTAATGTATTTGTAATGCCTAGGTCATTGTACTATATGTACCCTGGGTCTGTAAATTAAATGTTATTAGTGGGCCTGCAGCACTCATTGTGCCACCCTGTTGGAAATTGGGTTACTGGTTGATTGGGGTGTGAGCCCTGGTCAAGCAGAAACCACAATCCTGGTAAGGCACAAGCAAACCCCAAACTAACCTGTGTTCACCCTGCTGGTAGTTTGGCACAGAGGAGTCAGTCTAAACTTGAAGGTAAAATGTGATGTATTTTTTGCAACACTTCAAGCAGTAAAACAGTGAAAACACCACACACAATGATCCCACAACAGGTTTAGAAAACTAGATCATATTTTAATAAATGAAACAAGACCAAAACAACAAAAATCCAATCAGGTAAACTGGAGATACTGAATTTCAAAGGTTTAGGTTAACATAGCCAGCAAGGGATATCTGGTCACACTGGACTAGGACACATTCACAAGCACAGACCAAAGTCAATGGAGATTTCGCTTCATTTTTTCATTTAGTTTCCACTTTGGTGATTCACTTGAGTGCTATCATCATAGCAGGAATAAAGAATTTACAAAGGTAGTTAAGAGTCCATCAATATCTGAAGAGAGATAACCTGACCATCATTTTACAAACATCACCTTGTTTGTGAAGATTTTCAGCTAAAAGTCATTCTAAGCAATTCAGTCTTCAGCAGGAACCTGGCACACAAGAGAGTAGGATCTGTCCTCAATTTGGAATTCAGGCCATTCCAGTGTCTTTGTCACTGTACTGCATGTCATGCGCACTTAATCAGATTGAAGGAGGTAGATTAAATGTTGTAGGCCAGGGTGAGGCATGCCAATTTTGGTACTTACTCCAAGACAAACCTTTAATGAGGTTTTGGGGTGAACTATTAAAGAAATTATAGTAATCGATTTCTGCCAAGGCCCTGGAAATGTTCCACTTTATGTTGGGGTTATCAGATAAATTGATGGCAGCGAAAGGGAGAAGCCCCGAAGTAAAATCAATATAGGATAGTGTCAGACACTTCTACACATTTTTTTTGCTTTTCTTTTTAGGTTGAGTATTCGAGAGCTCTTGTTTATACTTTAGTATATACTTATATTTGTATGTACTTTGTGGGCTCTGGAGATCAGCCCTAGGACATGTCTGCTTCCTCTTAGGGACTTTTTTCTGCTCAACTGCCTCAATTTAACTGTTTTAATAGAAAACGACCAGTAGAGGTCAGTAAAATACCAGAATTGCTTTCTGCTGAGGGACTTTCTTTTTTTATTTTTCTGGCCATTGACTCTATTTAACTTTCTTGACCAGCAGAGAGGTCACTAAAATACCAGAATCCCTTTAGCATTCTCTAGATTCCAGTCCATAGAAATTGACTTCCACGAGCAACGGTAGACAAAAAAAAATTAAAATCTTGTATTTTCAGTGATATGACCACCGAAGGTCCTGATTTTATATTAAAAACAGAGCTTTGGACTATACCATATCCCGCTGAAAGGCAATATTTCTCTCCATGTGTTCCCATAGCTGGCGTGCCACGCAGTTTGGTGCTTACTTTCCCTCCATTATAAAGAACAGTAGATGTTTCAGCACCCAGATGTGCTGCATAGATAAATACATATAAGGTCCCAAAGGTGAGACCAATTGCGTTGCAAATGCTTGTTTAAGCTATTATGGCCACCTTCTTCACATGTCACTGTAATGCTACCCAGTAAAAGCATAGCTTTATTTAGCTTCATGTTGGAAGGCAAGATATCATGGTCCGATGTGTTGTTTCGAAAACTTTGATTGGACTGAAACCTAACTGGTGATCATGGAAATTAGATTTTGTCCCAGACTTTCTTGTAGTTTACTTGTAACTTCTCTTTTAAAATGTTACAGCAGATTTTAGGTGGTTTCTTCGAAAGTGGAGTAATATAATCACCTGTTTTAAGAAGTTTGGAAGAGAACCCACTGGAAGGGAGACACTCACAATATGTGTGATATTGCTTGAAGTTTTGCAATCCATTTCTTTCCTGAAGGTTGGCTCATTTTAGTTTCTGCGTCATCCCATGAAAGATAGAGTAAACAACCTTTACTGACTGATTTGCACCTTTATATGTTTCATGTCTTGTGTGATTGTTATCTCAGGAAGGTCCCTGTAGTCTTTGTTTTCCTGTACATTTCTCGTGCCTGTCATTCTGTAATGCTTGGATCCATGGTGGTGAGTCGGTCAGTCTATGTGTCTCAGCCTGTTGGAGGGCTCAGAGTTGTGTCTCGGACATCCACATGATGTCTAACAATGATTGCTCATGACTGGTGTCACCCATAGCCATCTTACTTCATTGATAGAGCAAGGAACAATTTGACAGAGTGGGTTATGGTGAATGGTGACAAGTGAACATATGCACACCCTCAATGGGGAAAGACTACCAGCGATAACTGCGCTTGGCAAGAGCTCTATATTTAGACGGTGCATTCAATTTCAAATTCAAAGACAAATTGTAATACTTGTATGCTTAGTCAGGCCAAAAAACAGTATTACTAGGTGTTGAATTGACAATAAAGTATTGTAGTATACTGACTTTCATAAGATAAGCGTTCAGCATATGTTACAATGTCTTTTAATTGAGGACTGCACCATGATAGAAACCGCAGTGGGGGACCCAGCAGCATGTGGCAAAATAAAAAAGGCAAACGCCCGGGGACATACTAGAAGTTTGACAATCTACTAACAAAATAAAGGTAAATCTGTCAGGAGATTTCTGACTTTCTGAAACTTGTTTTGGGTATTAGCACTAACGCCCTTTCAAACCACCATCCCCGTTATAACACTGGATACTTCAGAATGCCACATTTCATACTGTTGTTAATAAGCCATAACAACCGTTTTCAGGGTGAATACGAAACTTCAAAATCATTTACATTTCTCTAAAGTCTACGAAACATTACAACTTTATAATACGCTATTTCTATGGGTAGTATTATGCTTTTATATTTCTGCTATTTGTACAATCCTTTTTAAAAAGGAATTTTCTTTAAAGAATGGGAAAAACAAACACGGGTGATCCAACAGTTTTAAAATCTCTCAACCAGAAAATTAGTTCACAAAAATGGCATTGCTCTTTAGAAGGCAAAAATCACATGTTTCTTCGTTGCGAAATGATTTGTTATGAGACAGTCCTGCTATAATGCATGCCGTTGGTCTCCACTTTAGGACTAGTCCTCGGAAACTCGAGGCATCTGCTGTCAGATGTGCCCAAAGTTCAGAGTCCAGTTACAAAGCAAAGAGCCACGTGGCTTAAGAGGACCGGTATATTGTGTACACCATGTCGTCAAGGTCTGTGACCCTGGAATCGAATAATGTGCTCTATCGGACAGAAACCTTTGAAGAAAAAAAAACATGGACCTTAAACCACGAATAGTAGATAGGCACTGCTCGGTAGGAAATGCAATATTGAAAAACAAAAAAAGGCGTAAACAGATGTCCTGTGAAGTCTAACATCTGGATCCTTCCAATGCCTGGCACAGAAAAGCAGCGTCTGTGTGGGAATTCTGTGGGCAAGATGAGAAAGGAACCTCTTGGGAAGGATAGTGGGAGGGAGGAAGCAAGGTAGAGTGAGGGAGGGGGAGAGCGGAGTGTATGAAAGTAGGGCAGGGAGAAAGGAGCAAAAAATGCACTTATACTTATCAAAGGAATTAGCCACGTAGCTTAGCACTTCATCAGCGTTAAGGATTCATTGACAGAATACGTTACCAATCTTTTCTAAAGCCATACAATGGGATGTTCAGAAAGAGTTATCCTTTATTAGACATGCTCTGCTGATGGTAAGCATTTTATTTTATTCAAAGACCTTTACTTTTAAACGATGCGCTTTATCCCAGTATTCATGAACGCCGCCGCGCGCCAATACATAAACGTTCATTCTATTTGACAGGTGTATTTCTAGCTCCTTGTTTTGAGAGGATCAAAGCAAAGCACTTGAAGTAAAAAATACTTTTTGCACAATATCTCAGAACTACGACAAACACAGTTGCATTTCATCTAGGTTGGTGCTCCCCTAGGTATGGGGGGGAGCAAATGAAGCAACTATGTATATTAAAAGATACTTTGAGTTATAACTCTTTACACTCAACAAATGACAACTTGACATAGTTTATTAAGTATTCGTGCACTGCATACGAGGCTTAGTTTACACACTCGCCAATTCAAAATGAGGGGGTTTCTCATGGCTCACACATATCACAATCATTAAGCATGAGCGCACCCAGTATCAATGCAATTGTCACCGAGAGCCTTTTATTATGTTTGTGGTAAAACCTGGGTTATTTCCTCCCAGCTGTGCAGGCCACACAAAGTTGAACATGATCAACTTACATTAATATGAAGGGGGACGAATTCAATTGGTTCATTATTCATTGATCGGGCTAACGAACTTCACTGATGTGGAAGTGGGGTCGGTGTTGAATGATCTCATACCTGCTGGTGGCTGGATCCTCAGCTACACACACCTGTTATATTTAGGGATGCACACCTACTGTACATAGGAGGAGCTTGGAATTCAAGAAGCACTTCCAGAACTACACGTGGCCGAGCTTCTCAGAAGTAATCCCAGATTTTAACAAAAATCTGAAATGCACTCCAATTCGAGGCCTTCTTTCTGAGAGGTACCGTTCAGACTGATTTCTGAAAACGTGTGCTCGATTTTTTGCAATGGAAAGACGTTTTCATGATTAAATGGAAGTATACCTTTACTGATGCTTCAATACGTGGAAATAATGCAAGCAGATCTGAAAGATTTTCTCTCTTTGGGGCATATCAGCAAGGGCTGGCGATAATTATCGCTCAGCGCGCTTAGCGCAAGTATAATTATCGCCGGCTAACGCTGAATTTTATCGCTGAGATAGCGTGCTATCAGCAACGTTTATCTCAACAGCGATAAAATTCAGGGCGCAAGCTGTCAAATGTGCGATTATCGCTAGAAATCCAGCGATAATCGCACAACATTTGGCGATAGCTTGTTTATAGGGCAGGGCAGACTCAGCCATGATATCCACCTTCCATTGGATATCATGGCTACCAGGCTAAGTCAAACTAAAAGCAGGCATAAGGAAAGTAGCGATAACCGCGGTTAGCGCTACTTTTCTTATCGCTATGCTTGTTAGCGTGCCCATTGAAAATTGGAGAAATGTCGGTTAGCGACATTTCTCCAGTTATTTTGGGAAGGAACGCCCACTTTGCATCTCATTAGGCTATAATTTTATCGCATCACCTTGATGATATGCCTCCAAGTTTCTTCTCGGGAAATATGTTTTTCCGGTGGAGAAGCAACTGCCCCTGCACCCCATCAGTTTTTGCCATTCATACCCAGGATACACATTATGCCTGCCGCTGACAAGAGTAAATCGTCAATTGTTTCTAGGGGACGTATGTAAGTGCAAGTTGAAGTTTTTGTACAAATACAACTAAATCCAGTGGAAGTAGGAACATTTTTGGTGAATGGAGCCATAATTTATATTATTTATAGTTGGTTATCCACTGAGTTTTGCTGAAAAAAAGTATATTATCTGAATTAATTATAGTAGGAAATGTTCTTCAATTAAAGCGAATGTAGTTAATATTGCAAGCATGATTTCAAAAATGGCGAGATGAACGCATGTATTTATGCTTTATCAATCAATTTTTAGATTACATAGAACACAGAGACGGATTGGGACCCAAAATCAACCTTGAGATAAATGCTCAAACAAGCCCCATATACCTTTCTGCGAGTTAGCGTAGCGAGCCTGCATATCTCCGCGGATGGGTGTGTGTGAGACAGGTGAGGGCTTCTTCAAAGACATTTTTAGAAAAACAATTGTTCTATGTGGTGAATGCCCACTTTTAATATTTACTATGTGAGCAATTTCATGGTAGGGTAATGGCAGCCCATTTATCCTTAATATCTGCCCACTTCCTAACAGACCACCTGCGAAAGACCAGTCTGGCCACGGGTCCCTCAATATGTGTCCTCATTGCTGCTGAACCGAATTCATCTCAATTTTCATAGGGAAATAAAATGAAGCATAGTTGGTGAAAACGTCTAATGGTAAAAAGTAGCTCTGGGCATCAAACTCCGCTATGCCGGCAGGGATTTGCCAACTTCGCGCTCCGTTGGGAACACAGAGCTCAGGAAAAAACTCAGACTTTGCGGCGGAGCGGAGTTAGCCCCAGCACCCACACCCAAAAAAGAGTAGGAAATAAACACTTATTACCTCCTCTGGCGACTCTGGACTGCCCTCCTCCTCGCCGTGGTCTCTCTTCACCATCCGCCGTCCTCGCCGGTCACAAACCCTAGTTTGTACGTCTTGGGAGGGCTGCGCATGCGTGCATGTGCATGCATGTGCAGTCTTCGCAAGACATACAACGTAGGGGTTTGCGACCGGCGAGGACGGCAGACGGCGAGGAGGAGAGACCACAGAGTGGAGGAGGGGGCAGCCCAGAGATGCCCGAGCAGGTAAGAGTTTTTTTCTTACTTTAAAACATTTTTGGGTAGGTAGAGGTGAGCGGAATGGAGTTCCAGAGAGTTATTTTTCAACTCCATGGAACTCTGCATAGTGGCACTCCGCCAACTCCGCCTACCTTTAGTAAAAATACAGTAGCCCAGGTAGTTCAAAGGACTGATTTAAAAATCCATTTTTGGCTGTGAATGAATGTTTATTCCCAACAATGGTTGAATTTATTATGCTTGTCAAGCATTCACATAACGTTACCTAGGTAATATGAATCCACTGTATGGCATATTTGCCTACAATTAGGCAAGAAAATTCCCCATTTAAGAGGTAGGCTGTGGGCCATAACAATGCGTGTTTTATCAATCAAACAGCATTTGTAAGGCACAACACTGTCACCACTAGAAGTATTTGGGCCCTGTGTCTCAGTCGCAGAGCCAGGTCATCAGTCTCTTTCTGAAGTCTGCCAGCGAGTGGACTGTACTGAGATGGAGTGGAAGGTAATTCCAGGCCTTGGCAGTGATGTAGGAGAAGGATCAGCCACCACTGCTGCTGTGATGGATGTGTGTGAGGGAAGTGGAGCACAGGTTTCTCGAGGGTTGGTCGAAGTTCACTCGATGGTAGGCAGGTCCTAGGTCTTGGAGGGCTTTGTGGGCATGTGTGAGGACCTTAAACTAGCATCTCTTCTGGATGGGGAGCCAGTGGAGGGCTCTTACGTGAGGAGGATGTGAGCTCCTTTGGGGATGTCCAGGATAAGTCTGGCTGCAGCGTTCTGCATGATCTGGAGTCTTCTGAAAAGCTGGGTGGAGAAGCCGGCATAAAGGGCATTGTCATAGTCAAGGTGGCTGGTGATGAGGGCCTGAGTGACTGTATTTCTGGTGTTCGGTTGAATCCATCTGAAGAGTCTGCGGAGCAAGTGAAGTGTGTGAAAGCAGGATGAGGCGACTGTGTTGACTTGTCATTTCATTGTCAGTTGGCTGTTGAGGATGATGCCGAGGTTTCATGCAGGGTAGGCTGGTCTGGGTGTAGGTATGAGTTCTGCAGGCCAACAGCTGTGGTCCCATGTGAATGTGTTCCTCCCGAAGATCAGTACTTCAGTATTGTTGGAGTTGAGTGGTCTTTTATCCATTTGGCTACGTTGGTCATAGGGTTACAGAAGTTGGTTTTGGCAATGGAGGGGTGCTCAATGAGCGAGAGGATCAGTTTAGTGTTGTGTGTGTAGGAGATTATGTAGATTACATGGGATCTAATGACGTCTGTGAGGGGGATTGTGTAGATGTTGAACAGGGTGGGGCTGAGATGTGATCCTTGTGATACACTGCATATGATGTCTTTGGGGGTGGAGGTGAAGGGAGGCAGTCGGGTGCTCTGTGTGTGTCCTGTAAGGAAGAAGGAGATCCACTTGAGGGGGTCTTGCTGTATGCCTATTTTGTCTGTTCAGAGGGTACTGTGGGAAATGGTGTTGAACGCTGCAGAGAGGTCGAGGAGGATCCAGGCTACAGTTTCTCTGTGGTCGAGAAGTGTTCTGATGTCATCTGTGGTGGCAATAAAAGAATGATCTCAGTGCTGTGGTTTGCATAGAATCCTGATTGTAAGTTGTCCAGTAGGTGGTTTTGTTCCAGGAATTCAGGGAGCTGCTGGATGATGGCTTTCTCGAGTACTTTGGCCAGGTATGGAAGCAGGGAGATCGGACGATCATTTTTGTGATCGTTGGGGTTGGTGGAGGCATTCTCTGCGAGGGATCTGACGCCTGTTTGTTTCCATCTGTCTTGGAAGGTTTCTGTGGAGATGGAGCGCTGAGGATGCTGGTGAGTTGCATGCGGATTGGGTTTGTTGCAAGGTTGTAGAGGTGATGGGGGCAGGGGGCAGTGGGTACCCCGGAGTAGATGGAAAACATGATGGCTGAGGTGTTTAGAGAGGTGAGCGGAGACCAGATGGTAACAGTTTGGCTGATATTCACAGGTTGGTTGAGGTCACTGGGGTTGAGGGCGGTGGGTTGGAGGTTGAAATTATTGTAGATGTTGGTGATCTTGCTGTGGAAGTAGTCAGAGAGGGTGAGGCAGAGCTCTTGGGAAGGGTGGATGGTATTCTCTAAGGCTGTTGGATTGGAAAATTCTTTGTCTATTTTGAAGTGTTCCTTTGTGTGGTTGGCTGCAGAGTGGATGCAGGTGGTGATGGCTGCTTTATTGGCTTCTTTGACGAGCCAGTGACATTTGCTGAGGGCTGTTTTGTGAGCTTCTCTGTCGGCAGAGTTCTTAGTGGCACACCATCATTTCTCCAGTTTGTGGCAGTTGGGTTTGGTGGTCCTGAGTCCTGGGGTGTACAAGCTGGCATGTTTGGAGGTCTCGTTGGATATTGTAGGTTTCAGTTGGGCGACTCTATCAGCACTGTCGGCGATCCAGGCGATGAACTTTTGGACAGCCTGGTCGAGGTCTGGTGAGACCTTGGGTTGGAAAGTGGTGAGGGCCTGTGACCACTGTGTCTCAGTGGCCTTGCTCCAGCTGTGGTGGGGGATCTGATGCATTGTGATGGTGTGCTGGGGGGTAGGTGATGGTAAAGTGTACAATGGTGTGGTCAGTCCAGGTGAGTTCTATGGTGTGGCTGAATTGATTCTGTCGCTGGAGGTAAAATCAGGTTGAGTGTGTATCTAGCTTTGTGTGTGGGTTCGGTGACGAGTCGGGTGAGGCCGACGTTGCTCTGGTTCTCCGGGAAGGAAGTGGAGTTTGTGTCATTGGGGTCATCCATCTGGAAGTCGAGGTCGCCAAATAGGACTTAGCGGCGAGAGTAAATTGCTACGGGGCGATGAGGTTGGGGTTGGCATGTCAGAATGTTGCTCGGGGTCCCGGCGGTCTGCATGCAAGTGTGCCTCTTAATGTGGTCTTCACATCAGCTTGTATTAGGAAGTTGAGTTGTTAAATGAGAGGGATGGGGCCACTGTTGGTGATGCCGCATCCGATTGTTTCTGTTGGACCTGGCCCTTTTTGCATGGTTCACCCCAAACTTTTTGCCTTCCTCCTCTATTTTTTCTAACCTGTCCTTGTTGGTTTTATGACTCTGGGCACTTTACCACTGCTAATCAGTCGTAAAGTGCAAGTGCCCTATCTTGTAAACTTGATATAATTGGCTTACACCTATTTGGCATATTGGTTTCTCACTACTGTGAGGCCTGCTCCTCTCATAGGTTTGCATTGGGAATTCCCTGATATATCTTTCAGTGGTAATTTCTGATTTGAAAGGAATGGCGCTGCCATGTTTGGTATGTTTCGAATGGTAGTGAAATATTACGCTTACTGGTGTTGGTGGATTTTTCATTACTATTTTAGAAATGCCACTTTTAGAAAGTAAATTTCAGGGAAATGTCTGGTGCGTCATCATGTTTCAGTTTCAGGGCACACTGCCAGTCAAGTGTCTCAATAAACCATTCAATAGTCATACCAATTACCATATTCATCTGTAGTTATCAATTCACTTAATAATTCAAATAGAGGCAATGTGATATCAGATACTTTATTGCTCCAGGAATGCCCATCCAGGCAACCCTTTTAGAAAGTGGGCATTTTTCTCTGATCATAACTCTTCTGAGCTTTGCAGCCTGAATCCAATCCACTTCTAGGGCACAGTGTCAGCTCAGCTTGTCCATACTTTCCAAACAGCCATCACACAGGGAGGGCTTGGTGTAACAGCGTTTCATCAGCATTTTGAATGGTCTTCCTGGGCTGGGACAGTGAGAGGCGTTAACACTTAACAGTTGTATAGGCTGTGTCCTGCCCTCACACAAAGGGCTAGTTTACCCCCTACTGATGTCTAGATCCTGTGCAAGGGTGGAGGGAAACTCATGGGCCTGACCGCATCTTACTGGAAACATCTCCCACCTTCTAGAAGCAAGGCCTCAGAGTATAAGAGCAGGGGCTCTGACCCCACATCTTTTGAGCACTTTGGGGACTTGGACTGAACCTGTCACAAGGACTGCCTGCGCTGCACCAAAGGACTCAACTGGACTGCTATTCTGCTGTTGTCCTGCTACCTGCTACTAGCTGGGTTGCCTTAAGGACTCACTGGATTGCTTTCTTTCTTGTAGCCCTGCTGTCAGCTGCTCCCTGACTTTGGATCCCCTAAGGCACTGTGGTGAGGTGAGGAGGAACTGCCATCCCTAGCTTATACGTGCCTGGATGTGCTGGCCTGCCTGCGTTGTGCACCATCAGTGTCCCCAGCGCGTGGTGAGCGCTCTAATTTTTAAACCAGTGCCTCAGAAGAGTGTGTTGAGCACCTCATTGTCCCACTGTTGTTGAGGGCCAATATAGGGAGAGCACCTACTTTGATTTCCTGTGTGGACCGGTAGATAGCGAACATTGCAGGCTAGTTGCTGAAAGCCGTGTGGGGAGCGCTTCACGTTTTCATTTTAAACCAGTGCCCCACTGGATGTGGTCCTTATATTTTTTCTTTTTCTTAACCTAATTTCAGCCAGGAGCCTCACGGGCTTCCACCAGCCCAACCAGGAAGAAACACGAGTTTTGAGGACTCACCGCCATGGTCTTCAGCCTAAGAGGTGCAGTGGGAGGGTGGCAGTCGGGGGAAGGTCCAGTTTGGAGACCATCGCGGGGCCGAGAATGAACCTGAGAAGACGCCAGGAGAACCGGAGAGGAATAGGCCAGGAAGCTCCTGCTGACATGGGCCCTTTCACCAGGTAACCAAGCAGGGAAGTGAACCCTTGACGGTGGTCCCGCTCAGCCCTGGTGCCCTTCCCTCACCGACCAGGCCCATTTTTCCTGAAGCAGTAGTCCGTGCAGTCCCAGCCAGCTGCTCCTACCTTTCGGGCATTTTTCTTTGATGAACTCACGGGGAAGACTTTGATAGAGGACCCCCGTTGTGTTTTAGAAAGGCTTTTTGGTATTACCGTAAAGGACCACATATATGCTCCGGTGTTTTAAACGCTCACAACCAATGATCGGTTTACGTGATTTATGCAGGGTGTCCTAGCTTTGAAGAGGACTCCGAATTTTACTTTATACCGGTACATAGCTATGCCTTGATGTTATGTGCTATGGTATTGAAGCCCTGTGAGGGAAATGTATATTACGCGCAGTAGCGACAGTTCCATGACATGTGCAGCCTGCTAGTAAATACTGTAGGCACTCTATGGTGTGATGATTTATATGCTGCATTTTACGCCTTGATATTGAAGAGGATGTCATTTATGCCTTACCATGTCAGGATTTGCCTTACACATGCACAATTATGGTGTTATGCAAATATTGGCATGTTCATAATGTGCACAACCTACCAGTATTTTCTTGATTACACAACCTAGCTGATGTTATGTCTATTGCCTAGAGATAAAATGATGCTATGATCTACGTGAGTTATGACAAGTGCCTAGTGGCACAGTAATCCATGCGGTTATGGCCTAATGTGATTTTATGCATAATACAAAAGATATTTTTCTACACTACTGTGTGATGTCTCTTTTGTGGTGTATTGAATGCGTCACTGGTGTGTGTGTGGGTTGGGCAAACGCTTTACATATTGCCTCTAGGGATAAGCCTGACTGATCAGTGCCAAGCTACCGGGAGTGAGCACAGGTTATTTTTGGTGTGTAACTTACTTGCCCTGACCAGAGTGATGGGTTCTCTCTGGCTCAGGTGTTTATCCTGGCAAACCAGAAACTCCCATTTCTAAAAGTTTCCTTGAAAATGATGGCAATTACACTGCCTTGCTACCTGGCGCAGTCTTGGTAAGTCATCTTGTAGCCTTTGGGAGTGGAGGTGGCGATGCCGGGGTTCGAGGAGGGAATGAGCCATGTTATGTGATGAAGGCAACGTCTGTGGTGAGGATGGTGATGGTGTCTCAGATTTCCGTGGCGTTTTTGCAGAGGGAGCAGGTATTGAGCGCGATACAGTGGAATGGTTGGGGGTGTCCTTGGTCTTGTGGGCAGGAGTGGTGGGGGATCTCTCATAGGTTGTGTCGCAGGAGACATTGCACTGTCGGCAGGTGAAGGGTCCTTTGGCGGATAGTGGGGAGGAGGAGACACAGCTGTTTTTTCATCATCCGGGGTCTAGGAGTTCCTTATCAGTTTACCGGCCGGTGGGCATGGGTGCTGGTGCTGGGCTTTGTTCAACCTGCAGTGCATTGGCGGCATGCCTGCTGCACACATCCACTGCATCTCCATGCTGCTGCCTCCATTAGTGGTTCTGGTGGGTCGTCCCAGTGGTCCTGAGCACCCGGCAAGAACCTGTGATCGGTAACGTGAGGTCAGGGAGAGCACGCAGCACAGGGGGGAGTGGCAGCACAGGGACAGCAGACAGTGCAGAGACAGCGTAGGGGGAGCAGCCGCACAGGGATGGGGACAGCAGTCAGTGCGGGGAAGGGCAGCATGGGGTCAGGGACAGCAGGCAGCGCAGAGACAGGTGGAGCAGCTGCGCAGGGGGAGCAGCAGTGCAGGGACATCAGGCAGTGCAGGGACAGTGCAGAGGGAGCGGCAGGGCGGGGATCACAGGCAGCACATGGAAAGCAGGCAGCGCAGGGGAAGTGCAGGAGGAATGGCAGCACAGGGACAGGTACCGCAGGCAGTGCAGGGACAGGGAATGAAGGCCAGGCAGGGACAGGGAAAGCAGGTAGCGCAGGGACAGCAGAGGGAGAGTGGCAGGGCAGGGACAGAAGGCAGCACCGGGACAGGGCAGGGACAGGAACCGCAGGCAGTCCAGAGACAGGGAAAGCAGACAGCTCAGGGACACCAGGCAGCACAGGGACAGCGCAGGGGGAGCGGCAGCACATGGGCAGGGACAACAGGCAGGCCAGGAACGGGGGTGGGCACTGCACTTTAAGCTGGGGTCAGCGAAAGAAGGGTGGCTGGTTCCTCCTCCGGGTTCTGACCAGTGCGGATGACCTGCCCTTGGCCCGAGCTCTGCCCGTACACATCCCATGATGCAGGAGCCCTTTATTCTGAGTCGGGAAAATCTGACAAGCAGCTGGCGCTGCCTCCAGGGCTGCTGGGAAATGTGGACCCTGGTGGGAGGTGGTCCAGGGCGTTCTATATCGCGATGCAGTGGCAGCAACAGGAGGTGAGACACCTCGTGGAGGGAAGGGCAGTCAGGCGGTTTTGAGTTTGTCACCACGGACATACACATCACTTTGTTACCATTTACAAACTCCTTTCTGACCTTTTCCAACCCTGGAACTGGTTGGAGGTGTGCACCTGTGAATGCAAGGATTTAATCGATATAGAGAAAATAGCACCCACAAAGGACGGGGTTTATCCTAACTTTGTGTTATAGGGGGAAAATGTGCAATTGCACAGTGGGTCTATGTTCCCCAGTGAAAAATAGGTAGGATTGTACCGTTCACAAATTCTGCATTGAGGAAAGTGTATCATCTGAGAAAATCAAATTGACAGTCCCAGGAGCATTCCGGAAAAGCAACAACTGTTCATGTTCTTCAGACACTGCAGGGAACCTTTGTAAGTTGGCAAAACTGTAAATATGCACCCATGGTCAGTGTACATCTACAGGTGCACATTTACAAGTCTTGTTGTGAATTGAGCCACACGGGCTGATTTACAAAGAAGAAATCTAAACTTATTGAAGTAACCGAGAAGGAGACTCGTGATGGATTTCAGAGGTAGTTTATTCCGTCAGAGAGAACAGCTTATACATCCACTCAAGTCAATCCCCCAACTGCCTATGATCCACAACCCACCATGGAACCTAGAACTCTCTTAGAGCAATAACACTCTAAACCAGAGCGTGAGCGTGGATAGACTGATCACTACACACCTTCCCCCTTTGAAAAAACAAACAAAAAAAAAAAATAAGTAAATACAAACATTTAAAATCTAACAAAATCATTCAATTTAACAGGTGGTTTCCTGATACGAGAACTTTTCCTTTGAGCAGACATTTCACCACCTGAGATAGCCACCTCTTCAGCATGTTGGTTCTCAACAGGACCATCACTAGATGTGACAGCAGTACCCTGAGTTAAAAGAGGTCCATCCATAATGTCAGTGCTCAAAGATGGTATCACCACCTCTGATCCAAAGTTAGAACCATCCAAGACATCCCAAAAAAATTTGAACATCATCATTCTCATTAGTAAGCAAAGATTCTTCTCGTGAAGGTACAAGTGATTTGCAAGAAATATCCTTGGATCTAAAAATGGATATACGTCTGAAATTCCAAATTTTACCCCCTTGTATCTTAACAGCTTTGCTGAATACTTCAATTACCTCCACTGGGTCAGACCATCTAGACCATTTTTTGTCTACACCACCCAATTTCACACGAACTAGATCACCCACTTTGATTTTACAATTCACAAAACAGTTGTTACTTTTACTCTTCTGCATTTTATCTTGATACTTTTGAATTCGCTCCCTAACAGCCTTAAAATCCAAAGTAGAATCATGAATGTTATTTTTCTGCATCCACCATGGCACAAGCTTAGAACAAGGTCTCCTCCCTCTTAACATTTCAAACGGAGAACAACCCGTGACTGAATTAGGAGACATCCAATAAGTGTGCAAAGTGGCTCGTAACGCTTTCCTCCAATCAATATTACTTTTGATAGCTAACTGTATGGATTCTTTCACAACTCTATTAAAACGCTCAACTTGACCATTAGCCATGGGATTGTAATTGGAGACTCTTTTATGAGTGATACCACATTTGTTTAGAAACATTTCAAATTCATTACTGATGAATTGCGGTCCATTGTCTGAAACCAGCTCAGAAGGAATACTCCTCGAGAAAAAATGTTATCCAAAAATTCTATAATGTGGTTGGAAGTTACTTTATCAACCACTTTAACCTCTGGCCATTTTGAAAAATAGTCAACTAATACTACTGCAAACACCTGTTTAGCACAGGGTAGATTCAAAGGCCCAATAATGTCAATGCCTAATTTCCTCCAGGGACCTTGTGAGTATTCAATTGGAGTAATTCCCATAGATAGTGGTTTAGCAGACTTGTCACTTTTTGCACATTGTACACACTCTCTGACCCATCTGTCCACCAAACTATCCATACTAGGCCACCAATAAAATTCTCTCAAACGCCGTTTAGTAGAAGACATACCCAAATGTCCTTCATGTGACAGATTAACTAACTGTTCTCTAATTCCCAGAGGTGGAACAATTTTATCACCCCTGACTACAAACCCATGTAAAAACATGAGTTCGTCTTTGATTTTCCAAAAAGAGCTCAATTCTCCCCATAGTTTCCTCTCCTCAGGCCATTTGCTTTGTAAATGCCTTACAACATCTTGTATAATATCATCCTCAGACATTGCCTTTGCCCACATCTCCTCAGAGATAGCATCCGAACTTATACTGTTTTGAACATCCTCCATGGTATAAGCTATATCACACTCCTCAGGACTATTAATGACATTAGGACCCTCATCCAATGACAAGCGAGACATGCAATCAGCATGAACATTCATACGGCCAGGAATGTACACAACTGAACATTGGTATTCTTGCAATTTAGCAGCTAACCTGGCTAAACGAGCTGTAAGAGATCTTCCCCCCCAGCTGTTAACATGTTGATAAGTGGTTTGTGATCCGTCCTTAATTGAAACTTTGTACCCCATAAAAATTGCCTAAAATGTTGAGCAGCCCAAGTGCATGCAAGTAACTCTTTTTCGATAGTAGAATAATTAAATTCTGCCCCTTTTAAAGTTCTTGAAGCATAGGACACCACATACTCTTCCACAAATTTCCTCTGCAAGAGTACCGCACCTAGGCCCGTATTGCTTGCATCCTCGTCGCCAGTGTGAAGTAACCGAGAAGGAGACTCGTGATGGATTTCAGAGGTAGTTTATTCCGTCAGAGAGAACAGCTTATACATCCACTCAAGTAAATCACCCAACTGCTTATGATCCACAACCCACCATGGAACCTAGAACTCTCTTAGAGCAATAACACTCTAAACCAGAGCGTGAGCGTGGATAGACTGAACACTACACTTATGAGAATGTTTAGTCTGAAAAAGCCCTACATTATTCCCACTTTCATTTTTTGTAATTCCCTATGTGTTGTAAAATTGCTTAAATCATCTTGAAAAAGATCTTGTGACCATGAGATAGACAGTCCATGTTTATTGAAACTGCATTGGCAGGTATAAGAGGCATAACATCAAAATGGTCTGTCACGGTGAATCACCTACAATGTTCACACCCATTACTCATGAGAGTAGCTCTGTGAGGACATGGCTATGTGATGGGATAGGACATCTGGCACTATTGTTTCAATATTGGGACACACTCAAAGCTCTTAACTTTAGCGAAATGTACACGTTTTCCCCATTTTCTAAAAAGGGAAATGGAATGAGCAGAGCAATTGTGAAAACAAATATTTTAGGGTGAGAGAAAAATGTTTACTTCATTTATCTTTTTCAATTACATGATTGTTATTTGTGCCACTAGCGCATCTTCTACAGGGCATCCGTTATGCGACTTTTCATCCATTGTTCTTGACGTAGGTCCCTCTTAATTTTTAATGCAATGCCCCCCCCATTTCAAACAGAAGAAATAATTATATTACACCCGAATTCCTTGTCTGTTTTCATGAACTGCAGGACGAATTGTAACTTAAATGCTAGCACACTTTACAATCATCGTAAATTACTAAAGACTAAGGGGCAGAATTATGTTTCCTGGCACATCCCTGCAAATCAGCAGGGATGCGCCAGGAAAGATGCATCACGCAAGTTTACCCTTGCGCCACCACAGATGCGCCGCATTTACAATGCAGCGCATCGTGGCGCAAGGGTCTACAGATGCGTGACGCATCTGATGGTGTAAGGGCGATGCATTGCTGGAGTCGTGTCGCAAGCACGACGCAACTCCAGCAATGTTTAGGGGCTGCCCATACCTAACATGCTGCGTCATGCCTTACGCCTGCTTCAAGCAGGCGCAAGGTTTTGACGCAGCAGCGTCGGAAAAGTGACTGAGTGAAATCTTGTAGATTTCACTGCATCACTTTTCCGAGGCTTTTTACGATGGAACGCCCACCCTGCATACATTAAACCTGACGCAGGTTTAATGTGGCGCAGGGCTTTACACCGTGACGCATCTCCATAGATGCGTCATGATGTAAATAGGGCGCAACGTGGCGCAGAGTTTACGCCGCCGCTGTGTCACAAAAGTAACGCAACGGCGGCGTAAAAGTGGCGCAAATCTAACATAAATCTGCCCCAAAATCGGCACCTTTGTTTATAGAAATTATTTATAGGTAAACATGCGACTATCAGGAAAACACTTGTCAGATGTCTAAAATTGCATTTGTTTCATTTTTATCGCTTGGACTCAATTTCTCATTATAAAAACCATATGCTATATTTTTTACCATGGTCCAGATATAGCATATAGCTGTGAATAAATAGCCTGGGGTTTGATTCATTTTGGCGTGGGTGTTGTTGGAAAAAATGAGACTATATTCATAAGGTTTTGACAAATGATGTTGAAACGTGGGAAAGAAAGTCTAGAAGTCTGATCAAAACTGTCTTTTGAATATATGCTAAAAATAGCTAAAGAATGAGTGGGTGATAGAAAAGAATATAAAGGTTGACATTCTGCTATGCAGAATGTCATAAATATTTGAAATATTTGCACAGAGCATGTAATCATAATGCCACTGGTTGTTTGAAAAAGAACATAACCACATGGTTATTTTATAGCTGTGTATATATATATATATATATATATATATATATATATATATATATATATATATATATATTCACTGAAAAAACCATAGGTTTCAGGGGTGTTATAGTTAACTGGACTTTTCACTTGTACAAAACCATTGAAATTCCCCCGTTATAGTTAGTTCAGCTAACTATAACTCGCACGCCTGCAATGCACTGCTGATGACGTCACATATTACATCACTCAATTTCAATTACGTGGATGTCCGGATGGACACGTTCAAATTTGTGAGAAAACTGAAACTTAACAAATTTCATTTATTACGTCCAAAAAAGAAAACAGTAGGATCTACGGAGGCAATCATTGATAGCCCAACACTGCTGACAGCTGGAGATTACAATTTACTACAGGATGCTTGGTCTCTCCAAAAGGAACAAGATCAAGAGATATTAACTACAGACCAAGATCCGGTGTTTAATAGAGGGGCCTGCACCACGCCTTTTAAAGCCAAATCTGTTTTCCAGCCGGTTATGGTGCATGACAATCTAGATACTTACCATGAGCTAGTTGTAAAAGATCTAAAGAAACTGTGTTTCGCAACCAATCAAACACGCCAAAGCATAGATAAGCAAAACCTATGTTATAAACAACTAATGAAGAAACTACAGTCCGACAATAACATTATTGTGAGACAAGCTGATAAGGGCGGAAATGTAGTCCTATGGCCTAGGGACCTCTATATGGAGGAGGCGACACAGCAACTATCTGATCTTGCATGCTACAAAAAGAGCAATATCCACATTGTGAGAACAACTTGGAATGAACATTATCAAAGACTATTGGCTTGGAAAAGTGCAGGCCTGCTAACTAACGAGGAGTATAAATTCCTGAAGAATGATCATCCAGTTATCCCAACCCTTTACTTGATACCAAAACTTCATAAATGTAGCACCAAACCACCTGGAAGGCCCATCATTTCCGCTATTGGAAGTCTAATGGAAAACACGTCTAAATATATAGACTTTTTCTTACAAGACTGGGTTAAGGGATTAGCATCCTATGTTCAGGACACTTCAGATTTCTTGCGAAAAATTGAGCAAACAACATGGGGTCCTGGGATGCTTTTAATTACACTGGATGTATCATCACTATATACGTCTATTAGACACCTTGATGGTCTAAAAGCTGTGGAACACTACTTGAACCTACGACCACTACATTTTTCCTTGCACAACAGAATGCTAGCTACTATGATACAGGGATGCCTGGAACAAAATTTCTTTTTATTTAACAGTCAAATCTATCAGCAAATAAGAGGTGTTGAGATGGGGGCCTGCTTCTCCCCCAGTTATGCCTGTTTGCATATGGGACTGTGGGAGGAGCAGGTTCTCTGGGGTGTGAACAAGAAAATTATGGACAATCATGCCATCATATATCTACGATATATAGATGACTTATTTTTGATCTGGAGAGGTACAGAATTGGAGGCATCTGACTTTGTAGAGTCATTAAATAATAATTGCTTCAATCTCCAATTCACATCCACCATCAGCGCAATGTCAGTTTGCTTTTTAGATGTGGAGATTTACATTGATGGAGGACGGTTGGCTACCAAATTATTTAGAAAGCCGACAGCAGGCAATACAATCTTGCATGCGTCTAGTCACCATACACATCATCTAATACGCAGCATCCCTTATGGGGAGATGCTGCGCATTAGGCGAATCTGCAGTACAGACTCAGACTGTGATGTTGCACAGGAAGCTTGTAAGCAAAGATTTTTGTCCAGGGGCTATGCAAAGACAGTAATTGATGTTGCCATTAACAAAGTCAAAAATTTGTCTAGGAAACAGGCACTTATTCCAAAAGTCAACAAGGTTGTAAGAGAGCCAACAGAATTATCATTGCAACCAAGAATTATTTTGACTTTTAACACACAACACCAAAAACTAAGAAAAATCTTTTATAGAAACTGGAACCTGATACAAGGTGATCCGGTTATAGGCAAATTAGTTCCAACTAAGCCTATGTTGACTTTCAGAAAGGCACCATCAATGAGCAATTCTCTAGTGAGTAATAGCCCTGAAGTAATAGCCTCTAACACTTGGCTATCACAATGTAAGGGCTTCAGAAAATGCTCTAATTGCAAAGCTTGTCAGTTTGGTTGCAACAAAACCCAATATAGTAGCCCATTTAGACGAAATCCTACTACAATAAACAAGAGGCTAACCTGTAAAACAGAATTTGCGATTTATGTGCTGGAGTGTCCTTGTGGGCTCAAATACATTGGAAGTACCAAACTTCTGGCCCATAAGCGGATACTCCAGCACATAAGAGCAATCAAATGTAAAGACCAGGCATACCCTGTCGCTAGACACTTTGAACAAAATCACAATAGCAATCCCGTGTATCTCCAATATTATGTAATTGATACCATCTTACCACTGAAACGTGGGGGGAATCGAGAAGCTAAACTACGCTTACTGGAAACCCGTTATATATTGGAATTAGATACTAAACAACCTTCGGGATTGAATGCTAGTGAAGATTTTCATACATGTCTCTGAGGATTTAAATTGGCATGGCACTGTAATTTTAAAATGTGGGCTCACAATTTTTTAATTATATGTGCAACAGTGACCAAAAATATTTAGGATTAACCATACACACAACGGTAGAAATAATCTTAGGCATCAGACATTCGCAATTATAAGACTGATTCTCTTTTAAATACTCTTTGAAACATTGTTTGTTAAACAATTATTATTTTGCACATTATTATTTAGATATTTATATTTATTCAAATTTGACTTGAGGGATTTGATATATTGTGATATTATATGACACACACTTATTGAAAAAAGCCCACTTGGGCATTATTATTATTTCTTGCAGCATTATAACAGCAAAAATGTGTTACACGCATTGAGAGTTGGTTGAGACGAATTAAGACAGAACAATATGTCCTAACAAAATTAGTAAGCGAGCAATCTCAACTCTATTGAAAACCACTTGGCAATATTTTAAGAGATTCCAATTGCTTATGTTTTGTCTTAGAGTCACGAATATGTAAGAACTCTTTTTTAATTTTTCAACCAACTTTATTTACTTGCACAGCTGGCTTTTTTCGCTTTTTTAACATATTGTGATTTTATCAGCAAATGTTTTTAAGTATTTAACAGCGTTTGTGTATATATATTTATTTACATATTTATATATTTATTCACAATGCACTTTAACCATTGAATGTGTTTTTATGCGTGTTTAACAACAATTGCTGCTAGTAGTAACTTTTCAGTTGCCATGCATTTGCACTTTGATCTTGTGTCGTCATATCCACGCACCTTTCCCTTTAAAAGTCGCGATTTGATTATGCAATACGTCATGTGATCAAGACCCGATTGGGGGTTGAAACGCGTAATGGCGGATTTGCTTGGCTTGGAATAAATTGGAAATTGCACAGACTTTGGTGGTCCGCTTTCGTCCTTTGGTCCTTGAATGACTGGTGTTGGTGGTGAACTTCATTCATATATATATATATATATATATATATATATATATATATATATATATATATATATATATATATATATATATATATATATATATATATATATATATATATATATTCACTGAAAAAACCATAGGTTTCAGGGGTGTTATAGTTAACTGGACTTTTCACTTGTACAAAACCATTGAAATTCCCCCGTTATAGTTAGTTCAGCTAACTATAACTCGCACGCCTGCAATGCACTGCTGATGACGTCACATATTACATCACTCATGACATGGTCAGTGACATCACTCATGACATCACTGATGACATCTCAAATTACATCACTGATGACATCATCCAATGAATGTGTGTTTTTCTGAAAATTAAATATGTTTTATCTATGTATATCTCAAGGTCGATGGAAGAATAAATGGGTATATAAGTGTGTAAATGGATGATTTTTTTTGAAAAATTGATTGTGTAACTGACTGATTAAGTGTATCATAGTGAATACATGGCTTAGTGAGTAATGTTTAAATATGTAAATATCTGTATCAGTCTCTCACTTTGTGTATAAGTGGCTGCATGGGTTGGTGAGTAGCTACATGGGGGTCTATATAGGTTATTAGTTGGTTTTTTGAGTATCAGTCTGAGTGTCTGCATGGTTCAGTGGGGGGTATTACGTAGTGCATAGGTGCATGAATGAGTGACTCACTGTTTGCATGTGTTGAAGACAGCATGTGTGCAGGACTGTATGGGTGGATGAGTTTGTGTATGGGTGTGTTAGTGAGTGAATGACTGTCTCAATAGTGTCTTTATGAGTAACTACATATGTTTTAAACTAGTATATGTGACTATTGGTGTATATAAGTGAGTATATGTGAGAGTGAGAGATTGAAAGAGTTCCTGTATGAATAAGTATGTGTTTCTATAAGTGATTGTTTAAAAGACTTAGTATGTGTAAGTTTCCGTAGAAGTAAGTGTGGTGGTGTGTGTATAACTACATATGCAAGTAAATGTATGTTTGATTCTTTATTAGCATGAGTGACTATGTGTGTGAGTAACTCTTTGGATGAGTGGCATTGTGTAACAGGATGTATAGGTGTATGAGTACATATGATGAGTGAGTACATGTATGAGTGACTGTATAGGACTGTTGGTGAATGAGTGGATGTGTATGTGGATCTTAGAATTACTGAATAGGTTGTTGTAACTGGTATTGGTATGTCCATTGTTTTGAAAATTTTAGTCTCTATCTTTGAATGTGTGTATCAAAGGTTATATTAGGGTGAGAGGAGGTCTGCCACTCTATCACAAGGATGATGTCATCAGTGATGTCATCAGTGATGTCATTTGAGATGTCATCAGTGATATCATGAGTGATGTCACTGACCATGTCATGAGTGATGTAATATGGGACTTCATCAGCAGTGCATTGCAGGCGTGCGAGTTATAGTTAGCTGAACTAACTATAACGGGGGAATTTCAATGGTTTTGTACAAGTGAAAAGTCCAGCTAACTATAACACCCCTGAAACCTATGGTTTTTTCAGTGAATTTCTGAGGTTTTTTAAATGCTAATTCCTAACTATAACGTGCCTGAAACCTATGGTTTTTTCTGTGAATTTCAAAGGTTTTTTAAATGCTAATTTCTAACTATGCCTACAGAGATAGGACATGTGAAGAAAGAAGAAAAAAGGCACAGAAAGAAAAAAAAGAAGTGCAGAAAGAAGCAACAGAAGTCCTCAAAGACGAAGAAAAGTGCAGGAAGAAGGATAACGTGCAGAAAGATCAAAAAGAAGAGCAGAAAGAAGCCTTGTTGCAGAATCATCCTGTACCCTCAACTTTTTCAGACGGATACTGGTGGTAACTGAGTCTGACTAACCAGTCCTAGAGCCAGTGCTATGTTAAAAGACACTTAGAATACAGTGAAAACACCTACATACACTAGGGAACATTATGCGTTGGGGTCCCCCTGTGATTAGCATGACCTCCTCTGTAAGCGCCTAGTATATAATAGGGCAGGGGGATAAAACTACCTCTTAAAACAGGCCACAGGGCGTTTTTGCACACGTTAACTCAGGCCCCGTCCCCTCCCTTCACCACTGTGTAAACACGCCCTGTGTCCGTTTTTAGTTGGGAGATTACGTTCATTTGAATCCTGAGTGTCCCTAGGGTCCAACTAGCCCACTAGGTACCTCCAGTAAGTGTCACAGAGCTGTGTTGCAGAGAGGTGTAAAAAGTGGCACGGCCTGGACCACCTCTCTGCAATGCAGCTCAGTGGCGCTTACTGGAAGCACTTGGTGGGCTAGTTAGCCCCCAGGGGCCCTCAGTATTGAAGGGAAATTATATCCCCAATTTAAAACGTGCCATAGTGCGTGTTTGCACACGTCACCTCAGGCCCGTCCCCTCCCTTCACCACTGTGTAAACGCGGCCTGTGGCTGTTCTAAGTTGAGAGATTAAGTCCCCTTGAATCCTAAGGGTCCCTAGGGTCAAACTAGACCACTAGGTACCTCCAGTAAGCGCCACAGAGCTGCGTTGCAGAGAGGTGTAAAAAGGGGCTTGGCCTCAGAACACCTGTCTGCAGCGCAGCTTCCTGGCGCATACTGGAGATGACTGTTGGGCTAGTTGGCCCTCAGGGACCCTCAGTACTGAAGAGGAATTAATTCCCCAACTTACAACTCGCCAGGGGGCGCGTTTGCAGAGTGCTGCAAGGAGGGGGCGTGGCCTCCGGCACGATGCCAGTCTTTTATTTATTTTAATTTTTTAAGAAGGGGGGCTGTGTGGTTCCGCTTCTTATTCTAATTTATTGGCCCTGATGACCCCATCCCCCAGGGCCTGTCTCCTAGTTATATTTTTTTGACCCCAATCCCCAGGGCCGGCGAACTGTTTTTTATTATTTTTAAAAAATATATATTTATAGACACACCTAGGACATGCTGGACAAACCGTACGTACCTATCACCATGACGATTTGCGTGATATTCATTAAAAGGTGACTATGCATACAATGAATCCACGTGGAATGTATTTACACCACTAGTGAAGCTCTGACATGTCTGATGCCCTACCGTGCCTAATCCCGGTAGACACCCTTGTCGTTTATTTATACAAACATGGGTAGCTATTGACGGGCACATTTAATACACATGCACACCAAGCCATTCAAAGGGGATTCGACAAAAATTCGACCAAAACTATGCAAGAAACCCCCCTCACGGTTAATAAAACACACATCCACTGCCGGATGTGTAATACTTTTTATTTTACTCTCTGGAAAGGGGACGAACATCACTTGAGAGGCACAGCGCGCTCCTGGCAGAGCCCAATGCTGTGTTACACCCACCATTGCCTGCTGAGTGCCACACACCTCTGTGTTGTATTCCACTAGCTAGTGCATATGCTATGACACTCTCTAGCCCATGTGCACTGTAACACCACCCCGTGAATATGTAATGCCATACTTGTCTTCGCACGGGTTATATTGCCCCATTTAACGTGCCTTCCTAGATGCCTATGTCATAACGCACAGTGCTATGCCATACATATTACAATCTGGGATCCATATCTTTGTCACAGTGCATATGCAACGTTACACTCCCCAGCACATATTTTATATTACAACTTTAGAGACTAGTTAGGTTACACAACACTGCCCTGTGCATATTACACTCCAAGGCGCATATCGCATAGCACGCGCTAGTGCCTGTGCTATCTCGCGCTCTCCAATGAATCTGTCAGTGCGCACAATGTATTGCATATTATATTTCACGCCCGGTTCATCTTATATCACACTTTTTGGTGCATAGTTTATACTATACACTATATCTAGTTTTCATTTTCAATCGTGCTCTCAGGACTATGTTCTATATAACACTGTGTTCACCTACCCTTTTCACGGGCATTACATTTTGCGATAGGGGGTGGAGGGTCAGGGGGTGTTTCTGCCAAGTGAGCCCGGAGTCACAGTCACAAACGTCCTCTTCTTCCTGAATAAAAGTGAGATTATGCTGCATATTTGTTCATATTTTAAGTAGTTCGCACAAACACACGTTTTAAAAACAATAAAGTTCCTAATACCCGCCTTCTCTGAACAGTTAGCTTGCTGCCACATCCCCCTCCTCCCTATCCTCTGTTGTGTGAATCCATGGACTAGCCTCCTCCCTCCTGCCATGCATGGTCTGATGTGCTGCCACTGCCCTCAATTTAGTATGATGTACCAGTCCACTCCTCCTGCCCTCCATTGCCCAATTCTATGCCCCATCATTGACCTCCTGCTTAAACTCTGTGCTTAGCTTGCTGCCCCTATTCTCCTTCCCCCTGCCCTCCGATGTCTTTGTGCATGCCCCTGCTCCATCCTTTTTGCCCACCATGTTCCATGGACCTGCCACTCCTATCTACTCTGAGTGTTCTGTTGAGCTGCCACTCCCCTCCCACCTGCCTAGCATTGTCAGATGACTGTAACCTGTCCCTGCCACCTCCACCCTGCCTGTCCACATGCCATGCCCCTATCCTCTTCCTCCTGTCCTACATAGTCCATTGTACTGCCACACCCTTCTGCCCTCCCTGGTCTGTTGTGCTGCAACTGCTCCTCCTGCCTGCCCCGTGTGGTTTGTTGTGAGGCCCCTTCCCCTGAACTTTTTTGTCTGTGCACAGGTCCTGACCCTCCCTTCTATCCTCCATCTTCCTTTGTGCATGCCCCTGCACCCTCCTTCTTGCCCATCATAGCCATTGTGCTGCCACTAACCCTCCCACTTGCCATGGATGGTCTTCTGTGCTGCCATGGCCCCTCCCACCTTCTCTGTGTGGTCAGTTAGCTGCCCCTGACCCCCTCCCACCTTCCCTCCATGGTCTGTGTGTATGCCAACACAGTCTCAGTGTTGCTCTTCATGGTGTGTCTTGCTTCTAGTACCCATCCTGCATGACCTCCATGGCTATCTTGCTGCTCCTGCCCTGCCCACTTGCCCCCAGCCCTCTGTTTACATGTGCAGACCCCTACTCCCTCCCTCCTGGCTTGTCTGTTCCATTGTAATGCCCCTGATCCGTCCTACCTGCCCTTTATGGTCTGTTATGCTGCAGCTTTCTTTCCTGTCTGTCCATTATGGTCAGCTAGCTACCATTGCCTCTTGCCCCTCTGTTCTCTGTTGTCCATGTGCATGGTCCTGTCCCCTCCCTCTTGCTTTCTATGGATTGTTGTGCTGCACTCCCGTCCCGCATGCCCTGTGTGGTGTATTGTGCTGCTGCAAACCCTGATGCCTGCCCTGCAGGGTCAGTTTGGTGCACCTCTCCATGTCCCTCCTGTCCTCTGTTATCCAATTCCATGTCCCTACCCCATTTCCTTCCATGATCCAATGTACCATACTTGCGAACATTTTGAACTTGGTAAGAGGGAGATTTTGAAAAAAACTGGGGTATTGATTTTCCCCTTTGAGTTACATTGAAAAAGAGGAGATTGTAGACAGGAGACAGATCAAATAAAGCCCATTTTTGAGCTTAAAAAACATTGGACGTTTCCTGGCTGAATCGGGTCTGTTGGCATGTATGGTTGTACTACCATTGCCTCTTCCTTCTGCCCACAATGGTCTATTACATTGCCACAGCCTCTCTTGCAAGTCCTGTATTGTTGGTTTGTTGCCCCTGCCCCCCTTTCCACTGCCCTCCATAGTCTGTTGTGCTGCCACGGCCCTTCCTGCCTGCTCAGTGTGGTTAAACTGTTGCCTTTGCACCCTCCTACCTGCCTTCAATTTTCAGAGTCCGTGCCCCTGGCCTCTGCCTCCCAACAGTATCCTAATGAACAACTAGATTGCTAACATTCTATATTTATTACAAAAGTGTGGAACGCCTGACGTCATCATGATGTTATCAAAACTGTAATACCTAGAGCATTTCCTTTAGAAATTACATATATGAGAGGGTCTTATTGTCATCAAAATTATGGTTAGTGCTCTAAAAGACTAAAATAAGGATATATTTTCTGAGTTTTCAAATAGCGACAAAGCACTTTAAAATGATTTGTTATCTTTATGTTTTTTTATCCAGTTGACCACTTGATTAAATGTTGCACTTAGGGGAGAGCATGTGGTGTTACTTCCAGAACTGCAGACTTTGCAACTGGGGAACCAGGTTGGAGTTTCTGCTTCAGCTCGACATTCTGTGATTCTGGTCAAATCACTTAGTCTCCCCATGTCTACAACCAAAATGAATTTCATCTTGTGTGATGTAACCAATGCTCATGTAAAGCCCTCCAATACCTGACAAGTCTGCATTATATGACACTGCAAAAACACAAAATAATAAGTGTTTTGCACACTTCTGTCATTGGGCTATATTTGGGCTACATCTGGGTGATTTTGGGCTACATTTGGGCTCTTTTGTCTCCGGTGGCCATCTTGGGAGATTTATTTGTTTTGAAGTTTCCTAATTTCCTCATGTACTGCAGTCTCCTCAGTAGGAAATGCTTTCAGTTTTTTACTTTGATTCCATCATGAAGGTATTCAGATATGTCACCCATTTGCCATAAATTCTGAATGTTAGCACTCTAGTTGCTCATTAGATCACTGTAGTAAAACTACTGTTCACCATGGAAGTCTGCTCCTGGTATTAAAAGTGCATGTTTCAGTCTGCATGTCAGAATTTTTTAATGAAATAGAAGAGGATTTGAGAAGTCACTCAAAATGTGCCCTCATTTTCTTTCTTCAGCATTAATCATAATTTCTATGGCAAAAGAACCCCCTCATTGTGTTCCTTTTTAAATTAAATGTTTTAAGTGTTACCAGTTTATTCCAATCAAGATAGCTTCAGGTGTGCCATACTTTTGTCATAATGAAGACAGTAAGCGCTCTAGTTGTTTTTAAGAACACTCTGGGACATTCTGTCATTGGGCTATACTTGGGCTACATCTGGGTGATATTTGGGCTACATTTGGGCTCTTTTGTCTCTGGTGGCCATCTTGGGAGACTTATTTGTTATGAAGTTTCCTAATTTCCTCATTTACTGCAGTCTCCTCAGTAGGAAATACTTTCAGTTTTTTACTTTGATTCCATCAAGAAGGCATTCAGATGTGTCACACATTTGCCATACATTCAGAATGTTAGCACTATTTTTGCTCATTAGATCTCTGTAGTAAAGCTACTGCTCACCAGGGAAAACTGCTGCTGGTATTGAAAGTGCATGTTTCAGTCTGCATGTCAGAATTGTTTAATGAAATAGAAGAGGATTTGAGAAGTCACTCAAAATGTGCCCTAATTTTTCTTTCTGCAGCACTAATCATACTTTTTATGGAAAAATGAACCCCTTCAGTTTGTTCCTTTTTAAATTAAATGTTTTAAGAGTTACCACTTTAATCCAAGCAAGATGGCTTCAGGTGTGCCATATGTTTATCATAAGTAGGACTGTTAGCGCTCTAGTTGTTCTTTGGAACACTCTGGGAAGCTGCAGTAGAACACAAAGGAATCAACTGACAGTCTCTGCCCTTGTTGGATGTACATGTGTTACTGAGAATGTCAGACTTCATTCTCACATGACTGAGAAAGATAATGTGAATTTACAGAAAAGAAGCTCTCAGTTTAGCTTATAGATCACCTTCCAAACCTCTGTGGGAAAAGCATGAGAAAATATTTTTCTCTCAATCATGATATCCCAGCAGAAGGCTTTTTCACATGGTGAAATCACCTTAGAACATACCACAATTCCTAAAATGAGTATGGTACCATCAACAAATGATTTATAATGTAGCTAAAGTCTTAAAACCTTCTATTAACTGCAATGCTTTTTAATGAGGTGCTATCAAGTATATTGGTCCCAAGATGGCTGCCAACACTTCTTGGATGAAGTGCTGACAGCCAATCAGATCTCAGGATGAGATGTGTGGTTAGGCTCCGCCCACATATATATATGATTTTACTTTTGATTTTCTCAGGAACTACTGAACAGATTGACACCAGACCTGCAAAAGGCACTTCCCTGACCTGAGGACTACCTCTCTGCCAAATTTCAAGTAATTCTTGGACTAAAGGTCCCTATGGAAAATTGCATGGGGAAAATGCGTTTTGGGACCCCCTTTTTTCTCAGCCCCCGCTCGACGAATCCCCCTGAGACTTTCAGGGTAGGAGCGGAGCGGAGCGCCCCACCTATTTTGAAAATTTCGCGAGGATTCGTCAACCGGCGCCAAAGTTATTCCAAATAGAATGTTGCGGATTTCCTATGGAAACACGGTCCTAACTATAACTATCTACTGGCGACCGCCAGTAGATAATATAGATATAGATATAGATATATATCTCCAACACAAAGTTCTCAAATTAAAGGGAGCCCATCCCTGCAGGGCAGATTCGCGATAACGGGTATGGAGACCCCGTCTTGTAAACAAATGACACCACAAAGAGCGAAGCCCAACTGAGGATTCACACAGGCTTTATTGCATATCAGGTGGTCAGTACAACAACCTGACGCGTTTCGGACGGTGGGTGTGGCCTTGATCACAGGTGCGGCACAATACTAAAGGCACAGATTTGCAGTTCAAAAGTCCAGTTTGGTCATGTAACCAAGTGTGAACTACTACTCCCAACAGGCACATGGAAAAACCTTGCGTGCTAAATACCACATACTTTCTATCCACATCAAAGTCTATCCACATATCCACTTCACAAAACCTACACCCACTCCACTCCAAGAAACATTAGAAAAACTATTTTACATTTACAACGCCTATAGCTCCAACTCTCGCATATGTGAAACCTATTACATTGCAAATGCTTCATTAACTAGTAGTCGAGTTTGCAGAGAGGTGGAGAAAGGGGACTGAGCCTCCGACCAGCGCTCAGGAATTCCACCGCGTAGGACTTACAGGAGGTACCAGGAGGGCTTCTCGGGAGGAGGGCCGTGCAGCCCCCTCCCGAGGCCGATTTCGTGCCCGGGGACCTCATCCCCCGGGGCATGGCCTTGTTTATTATTATTTTTTTTTTTTAATTATGAATAGGGAAGGGGGGTCGCATGGCCCCCCTTCCCTGGGCACCCGAGGCCTGGCCTCCTTTTAGGTCTAGCCTAGTGTTAGAATCCGGGTTCTCTGGTTGGCACAGGTAGGTACTTGTGTCAAGCAGGGAACCTTTCCTCTAGTCAGGGTAAGGAGGTACACTCCCAAAATAACCCCTGCTCACCCCCTTGGTAGCTTGGCACGAGCAGACAGGCTTATTTCAGAGGCAGTGTGTAAAGCATTTGTGAACACATACAGTAACCAAGTGACAACACTACAAATGGACACCACACAGGTTTTATATTAAAAATAAGGATTCTTTATATAGAGTTATCACAAGACCATTAAAGGACAAAAATACACAATACTGTTACTTTAGATGGTAGAAGGTTGCTTAGTTCTCTTAAGTTCTTAAATGCGACACTTTAAGTCAATGTACGTTTTAGATGCGACACGCAGGGCTACTAAAGTGTTGCAACGATGTTGATGCGATAAAGTTTTTGGTGCAAAGAAATAAAGACGTGAAGATCTTTCAGATGCGGCACGCTTCTCCGATGTTGCGAGAAGACTCGACTCGATGCGTCAGCTGTAGCGGCGACACCCTTTACGCAATGCAACGACAGCGGCCTTGGCAGCGACACTCTTCTGCGACGTTTGCGAGACGCTTCCGCTCGATGTGATGCTGCAGCGGCGACACTCCTTTACGCGATGCGACGACAGCAGCTCTGACGGCGACACGCTTCTCCGTGGATGCAAGGCGCTTTCTTGCTGCGGTGCAATGCGACAACTACGATGGCTACGAAGGCGACACGCTTCTTCCTCGATGCGAGACTCTTCTCTTGATGCGGTGCAATGTGTCAGCTACAATGGCTGCGATGGCGACACGCTTCTTTAACGTTGCGAGACACTTCCTGGATGATGCGAGACGCTTTCGCTCGATGTGATGCTGCAGCGGCAACACACTTTACGAGATGCGACGACAACAGCTCCTATGGCGGTACGCTTCTCCTCCTTGAGTCGCGCTTCCAGCTCCTTGCGACACGTAGTCCCTCAGAAGGCCCAACAACAGCAGCAGGCACTTCCAAAGAACTCTGGGGAGCTGGGGGGTGAAGTCTGTTGTTCTTGAGACTTCAGCAGGAGGCAAGCTCTATTCCAAGCACTTGGAGATCTTTTTAAGCACATGTTGAAGTAAAGTCTTTTGTAGTCTTTCTCCTCTCCTTCAGCAGCAAGGCAACCACTGCAGGCCAATCCCCCTGGTCAGGGACAGTACTCCTCCTTACAGCTTTCCCAGTTCCTTCTCCTCAGGCAGAGGTTCTTCTTGTCAAGCAGGATCTAATTTCTTGGGAGCAGGGTCCCAATACTTATACCCCTAATTCCTTTGTTCCTCTGGGGTAGAGGGGCCTTTGCCCAGTCCAAACCAGTTCCTGAGCACTTTGTTGACATGACTCTGACTTTCTATTCAAGGTGCAGACATCAGCCGCTCCACAGGAGGTGGAGCCAGCATTGTGGAGGCAGAGCACAGCCCTATTCAGGTGTACTCCTCCCACCCATCTGGATGTAGATCTCTCTATTCACCACCGGGCTGCCCCAGCCTGTCTCCTGGAATTCCCCAGCCCTGTCACTCACAGAAACCAGACAGCAGATACACATCCTAGCAGAGGCGGGCTGAAATGGTTAGGCAAGCAAATACCAGCTTTCTAAAAGTGGCATTTGCAAACACAGAATATTAAAATAAACTTTAATAAAAGATGTATTTTATTATTCTGAGTTCAGGCATACTAAACTCGAATTTCTACCATGTTCCCTGGGTCTGTCAGGATCATAGAATGTAACAATTCTAAGAGCCCATTCTGGCCTATGGAGAACAGGTAGCCTTACAATAGTGAAAAACGAAAATGGCTGTAATTCACTATTAGGACATGCCACACACATCAGGGCTTGTCCTACCTTATGCTTACAATGCACCCTGCCCTTGGGCCTACCATAGGGTTGACTAATATGAAGTTAAGGGAAGGTTCTGCAATGGCAGACCTTAGACACATTTTACTAGGCCGCTTCTGTGGGTGGCACAACCAGTGCTGCAAGCCCACCAGCAGCATTTGTATTTACAAGCCCTGGGCACTCCTGGTGCACTTTACTGTGGTCTGACAGTAAACCAAATAAGCCAATCATGGAATCCAACCAACATATACATTTTACGTAGGGAGCACTTGCACTGTGGCACTGGTTGGCAGTGGCACAGTGCTCTGAGCAGCTAACACCAGCAAAACACATGAGGCACAGCGACAAAAAGTGGAAGAGAGACTCACGCCAAGATGCCAGGTCTAACACGTGTCCCCTCCAGCTGAAATGTGGGGAGAACTACCCTACCCCAGGGAGTTCCTCATCACTAAGGCGGAAAAATCTGGACAGACCGTCAGCATTGGTGTGATCTGTACCAGGGCGATGTTCAACCGTGAAATCCATACCCTGTAGGGAAATGGACTACCTCAACAGCTTTGGATTCTCACCCCTCATATGCATCAACCATCTGAGGGGCCTGTGGTCTGTCTGAACCCGGAATTGAGACCCAAACAGGTATGGTCTTAGCTTCTTCAGTGCCCAGACCACAGCAAATGCCTCACGCTCAATAGCACTCCATCTCTGTTCCCGTGGAAGTAACCTCCTGCTAAGGAAGGCTACCGGTTGATCTAGGCCCTCTTCATTAATCTGTGAAAGAACAGCCCCCACAGCATGCTCTGAAGTGTCTGTCTGAACGATAAACTCTTTGGAGAAGTTGGGAGCCAAGAGCACGGGCTCCGTGCACATAGCAGCTTTCAGGGCCTCAAAAGCTTTCTGACAGGTGTCAGTCCAAATCACTTTCCTGGGCTGCTTCCTAGAAGTCATTGCTGTCAAGGGGGCAACAATGTTACCATACCCCTTGACAAACCTCCTGTAGTACCCGGTGAGACCTAGGAAGGCTCCCACCTCTGTCTGGGTTTTGGGCAACTCCCAATTCAGGATGGTTTCTATCTTGGGTTGAAGGGGCGCCACCTGGCCACTCCCAACCTGGTACCCATAGTACACCACAGAACCCTGCCCGATCTGGCACTTACTCGCCTTGATCGTGAGGCCTGACCTGCGCAGCGCCATCAACACTTCCCAGAGGTGGCGCAGGTGTTCTTCCCAAGTGGAGCTGAACACTGCGATGTCATCCAGGTAGGCAGCACTGAATGAATCCAGTCCAGCCAACAACTGGTTGACCAACCTCTGGAAGGAGGCAGGGGCAGTCTTCATCCTAAAGGGCATAACCCGTAACTGGTAGTGCCCATCTGGGGTGGAAAATGCTGACCTCTCTTTGGCCCCATCGGTCAAGGCGATCTGGCAGTACCCAGGCGTTAACTCAAACGTGCTGAGGTAGTTGGCAGCCCCCAGCCGATGTATGAGCTCATCAGTATGGAGAAGTGTGGCTCAATGGTTAGAGTGGCAGACCTCGATGCAGAGCACTGGTCCGGGACCAGGGTTCGATTCCCGACGCGGCAGGGTCTCGGGCTATAAATTCCTCGGACCTGATATTCTCGCATGAGTGCCTATCCTAATCATGGGTCCCACGCTGCAACTCTGGGCAATAGCTTGCTTAGTCTCCACAATGGCCCCAACAGTGCTGGGATGCCTGGCTTCACCATGGGGGTGCCCAGGAGTGGACACTTCACACGGATAGCCAGGAAGGGTTCCTACAGCGGTATGAGCACAGCGCGGAGATACCCCCAGGGGTGATTCGACGCTATATAAGCACATACACATTTACACATTTACATTTACATCAGCTCTGGGGATGGGGTGTGCGTCAGTCCTGGTGACTGAATTGAGTCCTCTGTAGTCCACACAGAACCGGAGTTTGGGTGTGGCTCCCGGCGCTGCAGCCTTTGGGACCAAGACCACTGGGCTGGCCCAAGGACTGCTGGAGGACTCAATTACCCCGAGTGCAAACATCTTGGAGACCTCCTCCTTGATGCATACTCTCACCCTGTCAGTCACCCTGTAGGCCTTGTGCCTCACACGTGTACTATCCCCATTGTCCACATCATGGACGCACCAATCAGTGACACCGGGAACCAGTGAAAACAGATCAGAAAATTGTCCCAGCAGCCGGCGACAATCATTCTGTTGCTCAGGGGTCAGGGCGGAAGAGAGGATGACACCATCCACTGACCCATCTTGCTCCTGGACTGACAGGAGGTCAGGAAGAGGCTCGGTCTCCTCTTCCAACCCAGCATCTGTTGCCAAGAGCATGCCCACTTGGGACCTCTCCAAGTGGGGCTTGAGGCGGTTGACATGAAGGACCCTTAAGGAGTTCCTCGGAGACCGCAAATCCACCAAATAGGTAACAGGACTCTTGCGCTCCACAACCTCAAAGGGACCGGTCCACTTATCCTGGAGCGCACAGGGCTCCACGGGGGCCAAGACCCACACCTTCTGTCCAGGCTGAAGCTCTACCAGAGTGGCATTCTGGTCGTACCACTGCTACATCTCCTCCTGGCTGGCTTCCAGATTTACCTCAGCAAGTTGCCTGAATCTCCTAGTCTGATTCCTGAAGGCCAGCATGTAGCTATATACATTTTGGGGAGGTTTCCTGGGAGATTGCTCCCAGCCTTCCTTGACCAGACTTAGAGGTCCTCTCACTGGGTGGCCATACAGGAGCTCAAAGGGGCTGAACCCTAGAGACTTCTGTGGCACCTCACGGTACGCAAAGAGAAGGCATGGCAAGAGGACATCCCACTTACGCCTCATGGGTTCTTCCAGACCCATTATCATGCCCTTGAGGGTACGGTTGAATCTCTCAACCAACCCGTTTCCTTGGGGGTAGTAAGGTGTGGTGACCTTGTAGGTTACACCACACTCTTGCCAAAGGAATTTCATATATTTGGATATGAAATTGGTACCCCGGTCAGACACCACCTCTAGAGGGAATCCCACTCTGGAGAAAATTCCCATCAGTGCACGTCCCACCACGGGGGCCGTCACTGTCCTCAGAGGGATGGCTTCCGGGTACCGGGTGGCATGGTCCACCAGGACCAGGATAAACCTGTTGCCCATGGCTGTCCTGTGGTCCAGTGGCCCCACTATGTCAATCCCCACTCGCTGGAATGGGGTACCGACCACAGGGAATGGCTGGAGAGGAGCCTTCTGCTTCCTCCCACTCTTTCCACTTGCCTGGCAAGTCTGACAGGTCCTGCAGTGAGTGTCTGAACTCCTGCGCATTTTCGGCCAATAAAAGTGGGTGACAAGCCTTTCAAAGGTCTTGTCCTGCGCCAAATGTCCTGCCAATGACACATCGTGAGCCAGCCCCAGTAGGAAGGCTCTGAAGTCCTGGAGTACCACCAGCGCACGGGCTGACCCAGGCTCAGCAACCTTAGGCTCTGTATATAGGCGGTCGTTCTCCCAGTAAATGAACTGTGACCCAGACTGATCACCTGCAGCCTGGTCTGCAGCCTGCTGCTGCATACCCACGAGAGAAGGGCATTCTTTCTGTGCCTTACAAAAGTCCTCCCTGGAGGGGCCTCCTTCCTGCTGCCAATGGGTCAGCTCAGGCAGGTCCCCCAGTTCAGCTATCTGTTCCCCGGTAGGCTCCAGGGCATCCCCCTCAAGGTCTGCTTCCTCCTGGGCCGTGGGAACTTCAGGGGCCGGTTTCCCGCGTCCCCTGCCTCTTCTCTCTAAGGCCGGTCCATGGGCCTCCCTCTTAGGCTCCTGGACCTCTTAAGCACCTCTACTTGCTGCCATGGACCGTGTGGTGACACACGCCCAATCCGGCATACCCTACATCTCCAGGTGAGCACTCCGCTCCACCTTAGCCCAAGGTGAGCTCTCCAAGTCGTTCCCTAACAGACAGTCTATAGGCATGGTGGGCCTCACAGCTACCTGAAGAGTACCAGAGACCCCCCCCACTCAAAGGGAACCTGAGCCACCTTGCAGTGACTCTCTGTGTTGTCAGCGGCAACAACTGGATAGAATGCTCCTGGGACCACCTGCTCTTGAGACACAAGGTGACACTTGACAGCTGTCACACTGGCTCCTGTATCTCTCAGAGCTTCCACCCTACAGCCATTAATGGTCACCCACCGCCTGTATTTCTTAGTGTTATTAGGCAGCTGGGTTTGGGGGACCATCTCACAGTCTCCTAATGAGACAAGGGATATCTCTGCGGGACCCCACCCACCTTGGACTGCCATCTCCTCCCCCAAGGCTACACTAGCCATCTGCCGGGGCGGAGCACCAGTGGGTGCTGGTTTACCATACAAAGGACACTTTAAATCAGAGGCAAAATGCCCCATGTTACCACACTTGTAACATTTTAGGGGCCCCTTCTGAACAGGCGGATCTGTTGGGCCCCGGTCGGTTTCTGGGGTGGGGAGGCTGAGAACCCTTCCCTTGGTTCCCTTGGGGATTACTTTGGGGCCTTCTTGTCCCCCCCACTCTTCTGCTGGGGACCCTGCCCACCTTTGGCGGAATCTCCCATTGGACCCTTGTGGACCCTGGTACTGACCCAGCGGTCCGCTTCCTCAGCAAGCTTTCTAGGGTTAGTCAGCCTACTATCAATCAGGTGCTGGCGTAGCTCAGGAAAACAATTACTGGACAAGTGCTCCCATGCCATTAAATCAAGAAGCCCTTGAAAATCATCAACCTTGCTACCCTTCACCCAACCATCCAGTGCTCTGCCAAAAAAGTTACATACTCCACATACGTACTGTTGGGAATCTTTGTGAAACCCCTGAACCTTTGCCTATACAACTCAGGGGTCAACCCAAACCTAGCCATCAAAGCTGCCTTCATATGGGGATAAGAGTTATAATCATCTGAAGGCAAGTCTAGCAGTCTCTCCCGCCCCTCACTAAGGAACTTTCCCCACAACCTCGCTCCCCAATCCTTCTCAGGGACCCGGTGGGAAGACATGGCTACTTCATAGGCTTTGAACCACTGCCCTATGTCATCATTTAAAAAAAAATCTTTTACCACATCTTTGGGTAAGTACACCCTTGATTCTGCCTTCACTGACGGTGTGCTGCCACCAGAGGGAGTGGACTCTAAACTCTTGGCCTTTAGATCAAATTCCCTCAAAGCCATATCATGCTCCATTTAGATTTTTTGCTCTTCCAGAGCCAGCTTTTTACTTTCCAGCTCCAGTTGCCCATTTAATTTGAGCTTTGCCATCTCCATTTCGTGCATCCTACCCTCTCTTCTATCTGCCAACTCCTCTGGAGATAGACTTTTAACAGAAAACACTGTTACCAGCAAGGGAAGGGGTTCTCCTTCCTCTTGGACCCACTGGCCCTTCCAGCTGCTCCTCTGCATTATCATCATCAGTGGCATTCCTTGCTTCTACCCAGGCCCTCAGCGCCTTGTAGAACTCTGCCTTATTTTTGCATCCAGTAGTAGAAACATTGAATTTCTTGCAGAAGAACTTTAGCTGTTTTACTGGGTAGCTGTCCAGTTTCTCATCTTCCCATTCCCATTCATTATCAACAGAGACTATGGATGCTGCTTTCTTCACCATGGTTAAGCTTGGCAGTACTCAAAAATAGACAGTCCCAAAAAGAAATCTACCAACAAGTATTGGTTGCGTTAAGGTCTGCACTCACTAAGTAGTATTCACCAATCACTGTACATGAGTCACAAATGCAAGTCCAGAATCCTCACCGCTGACCACAAAAGTTAGAATCCGGGTTCTCTGGTTGGCACAGGTAGGTACTTGTGTCAAGCAGGGAACCTTTCCTCTAGTCAGGGTAAGGGGGTACACTCCCAAAATAACCCCTACTCACCCCCTTGGTAGCTTGGCACGAGCAGACAGGCTTATTTCAGAGGCAGTGTGTAAAGCATTTGTGAACACATACAGTAACCAAGTGACAACACTACAAATGGACACCACACAGGTTTTATATTAAAAATAAAGATTCTTTATATAAAGTTATCACAAGACCGTTAAACGACAAAAATACACAATACTGTTACTTTATATGGTAGAAGGTTGCTTAGTTCTCTTAAGTTCTTAAATGCGACACTTTAAGTCAATGTACATTTTAGATGCGACACGCAGGGCAGCGAAAGTGTTGCAACGATGTTGATGCGATAAAAATTTTGGTGCAAAGAAATAAAGACGTGAAGATGTTCCAGATGCGGCACGCTTCTCCGATGTTGCGAGAAGACTCGAGTCGATGCGTCAGCTGCAGCGGCGACACCCTTTACGCGATGCGACGACAGCGGCCTTGGCAGCGACACTCTTCTCCGACGTTTGCAAGACGCTTCTGTTCGATGCGATGCTGCAGCGGCGACACCCCTTTACGCGATGCGATGACAGCAGCTCCGACGGCAGCACGCTTCTCCATGGATGTGAGGCGCTTTTCTTGATGCGGTGCAATGCGACAACTACGATGGCTGCTATGGCGACACGCTTCTTCCTCGATGCAAGACTCTTCTCTTGATGAGGTGCAATGCGTCAGCTATGATGGCTGCGATGGAGACACGCTTCTTTGGCGTTGTGAGACACTTCCTGGATGATGCGAGACGCTTCCGCTCCATGCGATGCTGCAGCGGCGACACACTTTACGAGATGCGACGACAACAGCTCCTACGGCGGCACGCTTCTCCTCCTTGAGTCGCGCTTCAGGCTCCTTGCGACACGCAGTCTCTCAGAAGGACCAACAACAGCAGCATGCACTTCCAAAGAACTCTGGGGAGCTTGGGGGTGAAGTCTGTTGCTCCTGAGACTTCAGCAGGAGGCAAGCTCTATTCCAAGCCCTTGGAGATCTTTTTAAGCACAAGTTGAAGTAAAGTCTTTTGTAGTCTTTCTCCTCTCCTTCAGCAGCAAGGCAACCAGTGCAGGCCTATCCCCCTGGTCAGGGACAGTACTCATCCTTACAGCTTTCCCAGTTCCTTCTCCTCAGGCAGAGGTTCTTCTTGTCAAGCAGGATCTATTTTCTTAGGAGCAGGGTCCCAATACTTATACCCCTAATTGCTTTGTTCCTCTGGGGTAGAGGGGCCTTTGCCCAGTCCAAACCAGTTCCTGAGCACTTTGTTGACATGACTCTGACTTTCTATTCAGGGTGCAGGGCAGAGACATCAGCCGCTCCACAGGAGGTGGAGCCAGCATTGTAGAGCACAGCCCTATTCAGAGTCCAGGTGTACTCCTCCCACCCATCTGGATGTAGATCTCTCTATTCACCACCGGGCTGCCCCAGCCTGTCTCCTGGAATTCCCCAGCCCTGTCACTCACAGAAACCAGACAGCAGATACACATCCTAGCAGAGGCGGGCTGAAATGGTTAGGCAAGCAAATACCAGCTTTCTAAAAGTGGCATTTGCAAACACAGAATATGAAAATAAACTTTACTAAAAGATGTATTTTATTATTCTGAGTTCAGGCATACTAAACTCGAATTTCTACCATGTTCCCTGGGTCTGTTAGGATCATAGAATGTAACAATTCTAAGAGCCCATTCTGGCCTATGGAGAGCAGGTAGCCTTATAATAGTGAAAAACGAAAATGGCTGTAATTCACTATTAGGACATGCCACAGACATCAGGGCTTCTCCTACCTTATGCTTACAATGCACCCTGCCCTTGGGCCTACCATAGGGGTTACTAATATGAAGTTAAGGGAAGATTTTCGGGACTGGCAAGTGGGTGCTTGCCCAGTCAGCATGACAGTACCAGACTGCACGCAGGTTCTGCAATGGCAGACCTTAGACACATTTTACTAGGCCGCTTCTGTGGGTGGCACAACCAGTGCTGCAAGCCCACCAGCAGCATTTGTATTTACAAGCCCTGGGCACTCCTGGTGCACTTTACTGGGGTCTGACAGTAAACCAAATCAGCCAATCATGGAATCCAACCAACATGTACATTTTACATAGGGAGCACTTGCACTGTGGCACTGGTTGGCGGTGGCACAGTGCTCTGAGCAGCTAACACCAGCAAAACACATGAGGCACAGCGACAAAAAGTGGAAGGGAGACTCACGCCAAGGTGCCAGGTCTAACACCTAGCATTGCAGAGCATGCGCTGCTCGCTTTGCGAGGCATGCAGTATTCAGTATAGTGTGGAAGCTTCGTGAAAGCTCCGCCCACTCTCCGTCCATCTTTTTCATTGTCTTAGGTCCTAAATGCTGCCTTCTGAATGATTTTAGGTTTATTAGTCCCTCCTTATGACGAGCATGTCGTAATTTGTATCCTTCCCTGGCTACTGGCCCCTTTACTCGGAACACTATTTTCTTCCCTGTCTCCCCCAACCCCCTCCCGCAGTCCATGACTTCTTGCCCCATCCCCCCAGCGCACACCCGTTCTTGCATTCTCGCATGCCTGCACTCCCGTTTCAATGCAAAAGGTCTTGCGTAAATGCGAGACCTATGGTATTGCCCATGCTTGTTTTCCATCTCCTCACTCAACGCCGTAGGTCACACGAAACCAATCAGAATCCAAGGCCTACAAATGCTTCTCTTAGCATCGGTCACAGAAAGGCGGCGCTTGAGGCTGGAACTGCGCAGGTGCATTGATGTACGGTCACGTGAGTCTCTAGTTCCGACGTCCGCGGTGCTTCCTAGTTGCTCCTCTCACCTAAATCCAAAGAGGTGCTAAGAGAGGCCTGAGTGCGGAGAGAGATGCCTGGACCAACGGGATCGAAGGCCGGCACCATGCCGCTCTTCTGATCCAACCCCTTCGACTATAACTTGCCTTCTCTTCCCTTCTTACAGCAGGGTGTACCCTTTTCGGCTCCCCTATCAACCCCGCAATCTACTGTGCCTGTGTATCTGCTGAATGATAACTTTAATTGAAACCCCCGAACTCCCCTGAAGCAGCACATCCTACACCTATGCCTGTACCAACCACGCAAGCCCCCCCAAAGCATGGAGTAAAGTAACCCCCCCTTATGCCTGGAGCAAACGCATTGAAACCCTAATAGTGTTTTTTAGTACTAGAAGTGTCTGAACGTGCACAAGCAGATGCCACCGAAACGTGATTATGGTGTTTGAACGAATTATCAGCGACTGGTGCTCCAAGCATTACTGGAATTATCTTTTTCCCAGCGTTTCGGGCTGCTATTTTACTTCGAAGCCTGGCGGATTCACCAGCTCTCTCTAGTAAATATATATATGTGATGGCGTGGGTCTTGTTTATAAAAGTGCGGGAAAGGGCCCTGTCATAAGCTCAACAGGTCCATCCTTGTTTACAGCTATTATGAACTTGGGCCACTTCAAATACCCCCATGGTGGAAATGTGCATGCCCTAGGCATCCAGTAAGTACACTGTGAAAACCCATTCAGAGAACACAGTAAGAAACACAGTTCCGGTGGTTGAGTAAAAAGAGTACTGCTGCCAAACAGTAGTAACATGAAAGTGCTAACACTGCTAGGAAAACAGTGAAACAGCAGCAGCGCTGGAGAATAGTACTATTGCAGCACTTCTACCAGGAAGTATTAAAGTGACAGGCCTCAGTTGGGATAGAAGATAGACACTCACAAAAAGCTTAAAGTGGCGTTTTATTACAACAGCAGCAGTAATAGAGTAACATGCAGGAGTGCTGGCAGAAACAGCCACTGAAACATTACTAACACTTCCAGCTTGTGCAACTACCGTAGCAGCATTGCCATAGAGTACTGTTGAAACAGCAGTGCTGCACACAGGTATCACTACAGCACCAGCACAGCCATATAGTATTATTACATCTGTAATGTTAAAGTTCTAAATCAGCAGCACTGCAAGAGGATCATTTGGGCAAATATACATCTAATTAACATAATAAATGCAGTGGTACATATATATATGATTATTATAATGTGTATGATAGTTACACAGTTCAGGTAACCCTGCTGTCAAGTAGCGTTATAGCTGCAGCCGTACAATTGAGTATTATTCATGTGACAATCTTTGCAGCCGACTAGTATTAAAGACATAGCTTTGCTTGTGAGTTGTATCAAAGGGGCAGTCCTACTGGTGAGTAGTGATTGAGCGGTAGCCCACCAGAAAATTATACTGAGACAGCAGCCCCTCTTGTTGATGAAGCTGCCACACTAAAGTATACAAAAAAGTGATGGACGGAAAGTTTCAGTTAATGTCAGCCACTCAGGTGGCATGGTGGGCGAAAAAAGGTGGATTGGGCAGCGGCCCAAGCGATTGCTAGTGGCTGAGATTAATTCAAGCATTCCATCCATCACCTGTTTTTTGCATTTGATGCTTTAAATGCAGTGGATATGCCCAGATGTGGGTTCCAGGCTCACTGTGCCATTGGAACCAAGCTTTACCCATCTGAACAGCCAACAACAAGGGCAAAACCAGTCCTGGGTTACTTGTGTTGCGGTTCAGGGAGGACCTGGCTTGGCATTTCGGGATGGACTGTTACCATGAGGAGCAGGGTCAAGACTGAAGTGGCATGGTGGGCGAAAAACAATGCATGTGAGAAGATGTTTTGTGAGGTCAACATCTCCTTTTCTTACTTGGAATAGCCATCTGCCTCCTAGGCAAGCGGTGGCCCTTCTTTTTCCAAGATGATTTTGAGGTCATCCTTCAGAATGATTTTAAACTTGAGGGGCCAGATGTAGATAATCCATAAATACCGAATTCTTAATACCGAATTTTACCGATTCGGTATTAAGAAATCATTATTTCTTATGTAGCTAATGAATCAGTAAAAAATACCAGCACTCTTTTATGTGCTTTCTACATTGCATTTACCGATTCGGTAAATACCGAATCGGTATTTACCAAATCATCACCTACATTAGGAATGGCTAAATACCGGTCGGTAACCCTGAAATTCACCGAATTTCGGGGTTACCGACCGGTACTTAGCCACCTACATCGGGCCAGAGGTTCCCAATTTGGTAGTATAGTTTCTAACAGTTTTTTGTGTGCTCACAGTTTTATGTGGGATTGTTGTTGTTGTTGGGATTGTTGTGAAGGACTTTTTTCCCTAGTGAGTTGAATTGGCTTTTGATATATTAGTCACTTAAGCTGCAAACTTAAGCTGCAAAGTTTTGGATTGATTTTTTTTTTGCGTTTGGTTGATGTCTCCTGTATATATTCCTCATAAGTGTTGAACTGTCAACTGCAATTTCTCAACATGTTTGTTTGCAGCTAGTGTAACACGGCATACAACTTCTTTTTTGTTTTCCTTGTTCAGTGTTAAACATTATGGGCCATATGTAGGTAATATATATTTACCGATTCATAAATACCGAATTTTACCGATTCGGTATTTATGAATCGGTAAATAAAATGTAGGTAAACATTCGGTAATTATTACCGAATCGGTAATATTCGGTATTTATGAATCGGTATTTACTGATTCGGTAATAATGCATCCCTTCCAATTCATTCCTATGGGCCTGGAGGCCCATAGGAATGAATGGGAAGCCATTCACAATTACCGATTCGGTAAATACCGAATCGGTAACAGGGGGAGCATATTCATGGGTGGCAGGGTGTCACATTGACACCCTGATGCACCCCTGAATCGTGCATGTGTGCACATGTGGCGCACATACATGCCCTAAGGGCATGTATGTCTGCCACATGGCACTTGTCAAAAAACACAAAATTGCTTTTTAAAAGGTTTTCGTTATTTATCATCAACTTGTAGTTGGTGGTAAATAACGAATCCAGAAACCTAAAATACACTCACTTGAGTGCCCCCTACATTGGATTTCAGGATTCGGTAATTTACCGAATCGGTATTTTACCAATTTCTTAAAATTACGATTCGGTAAATTACCGAATCCTGAAATCCAGCCACCTACATCTCAATTGCCTAAATACCGGTTGGTAACGGGATATTTACCGATTTTCGGCCGTTACCAACCGGTATTTAGGTACCTACATATGGCCCTATATGCAGTAGTGTGGTACTTTCATGCCTCCACAAATAAGCATAGACAGTCTTTCATTTGAGACTGCAATCCAGATGTCAATGGGCGCCTTGTGTGTTTGTTTTTTATTGCTGTTCATGCTCCCAATGGAACAGTATACTGGGTATGCATTAATGTGCAGGAATCCAGTAATCTGTAGGTAGGGTCTGTTCACATTTGTAGAGGGAACTTTTTAAAGTGTAAAAACTATTTTTTTGAGCTAGTGCGAAGTTTAAGTGTGACTTCGAGACCTGTGTGATATTTCAAAATTGACAGATGTGTCCTAATACACTTGTTTGCCAGCTAATTCCAGTATCATAAATTGGGTAACAGTAACATTTGTTATTTACAACACTTGCAAATAGCACAAGTAAGCTATTTAGTTTTAGGGAAAAACCAAGCTAATGCTTTTTAGGTCGAGCCTAGAAGCAGGGTGCATGCATTGCTCGCTCGGTGAGGCATGCAGTAGTCGAGAATGATGTGGAAGCCTCACCTTCTCTCCGCCCATATTTTTGATTGGCTGGTGTCATTGTCCTTGGTAAATGCTGGCCTCCGATTGATAATGAGGCTTGTTAGTCACTCCTTTTTACCGCCCTGTTGCCATTTGTTATCTCCCATGAGGGCTGGATCTTTTACTTGTGGCATTACACGGTCTCCTTCATAAGTCAGTATGCACAATTTTTTTTTTAATTTGCAGCATGGTCTGCTTTCACTTTAGCGACCATGCTTGTTTATTTATTTAATTAATTTGCCGTGTGGGCTGAAAGGGAGCATTTCTACTCAGTAATCTAACAAGCATTTTCAATGCAATAGGTTTCGCATTTATGAGCTATTGACATTGCAAATAACAATGCCTTTTATTTTTTTTAGTTTTTAAAACATAAATAAAAGGCATTGTCATTTACAGGAGGCAGGGAGCCGGCTGGACCGTGGGGGCCAACCATGAAGCCATGTCCCAGGGAATGGGGTCCCAAAATGGCATGGGAGGGGGGTCACGCGATCCCCCCTCCTCCGTTTTATAATTTTTTTCAAAACTGGATTTGGACATGCCCCGGGGGATGGGGTCTCAGGGGCGAATGTAAATTAATGGAAGTGGACGGTATTTTTTTCACCAAAATTTGGAGTCGGGACCCTAGCTCAGCGCGGCCCCCTGGTGTGAACGCGATAGGTGCGCAGCTCCAAGCGCGGCTCCCTGGTGTGAACACGATGGGTTCACAGCCCCCTGGTTTGAATACGAGGGGTGAGCGGTGCTCAGCGCGGCCCCCTAGTGTGAACGTGATGGGTGCACGGCTCTGTAAGTCCCACTGGGTGCGCGACTCTAAGCAAAAATAATGAAGATTTTTTTAACATAAACCTAGGTTATATGTTGTATTATTGAGTGGCTCTAAAAAGAGCCCTTGTTTTCATTGGGAGATTGTTGTAGCCACATGTCAGTGCAGATGCAGAGCTTCAGGTTGTTGAGAAACACTCTGTTGCCTTCATCAGTGAAGTGCACTCCGTCACTTCTGTAGATGCCATCCATATGAAAACGTAGACTGTTGTTATAGATGGAGCCCATTCTATAGTCTCTGATATAATAAGAAACAGCTTTATTGACATTTTTTCCAGCTTCCTCAATCTGAGGACAAAATTGATTGGACCACTTCCATTTCTGTCGTTGGCATATGTTAGAGTATACAAAAACAGTTTGGGGGAAAAGCAACATTAATTCTGCAAAGGTGTCCTTCATTAGCAATTTTAGACCTACCCCAGTCAATGTGCCTAGGTCATTGCCACCACAGTGCACAATCATGAGGTCAGGGGCTTGGAGATGCAAGAAGGTTTTAAGTTAAAGGCATCAATTGCTGCCACTTTAATCCTCTCTGTCCAATCAATGTTATATCTACATTTTGCAATGCTAGGTCTTTGTCAATACCTCTGTGTTCAGCATAACTTTTGCACCAGAATACATAGCTGTGCCCAACAATTCACCGAGAAAGCATTTTGAAAGGCTGTCTGTAGGTAATCAAAAGATGTCTGTAGCTGAGGTAGTCATTTGGAAAAATGAGAGGTATCTAAAATGGTGGAGAAGGTGCTGTTTTCAAGAAAGTAGAGAACTGATTGGTTGTTTAAGAACATTGTATATCCAAAAATAGGATGCATTTTACTTTGTTCATAAAGCAAGTATCTTATTTGGTAATAAAAAATGTTTGAAAGGTACAGTAGAAAGGATAAGGTCATGTTTTGCGAAGCCAACCACACCTGCTGTTTTTATTTGCAACACTGTGTGGTGAACTTGAAAATATGGTGAACTTGTGACCTGCCAGTTAAGTTGAATGTTGCATGACCTGTTGCTATGGAAACTGGCATTAAGCAGAAGGGGTGAAGAAGTCAGTTGAAAAGGGTAACTATCTGTGACCAATAGATATGTGTTTTACAATTTGAAAATCTCTGGGAAGCTATGTCATTTGTTGTTTATATATATTTGTATGGAAAAAGAGAGGGAAACCTTGCCATTACTGGTTTCAACTTGTCTGGTGATTTATATTGACTGTGTGTAAAGGAAAATCCTGTCTGAGTGTGTGAGATTTTTCATTCAACACATTTATTTGCAAGGGGAGTTATACATTTTTGAGGTTTATTTAAAAAAGTTTTGACATTATTCTAAAACTGTGTTGTTTGAAATATATTATTAAATGTAGAGATGTATATTGGAATTAGTTTCATTGTACTTGAATGTTGTTTAAAAAAGTCTGTATAGTAATATGTGTATTTTTAAAGATGTTTACTAATGTAATTAATTAAGCTTGTTTTTTAAGTCTGTCCAAAGCTACAGCTGAATGATGCCGCATATTTATAGATAGTTGGTTGAAGATGCAGTACAAATGTGCACTTTGAAAGATGTTCATATAAGGTGTAGTTTATTAGCCTTCATTTTTTCTTCTCTGTACAAAGGTATAATTGAATGATACTGCATAATTATAGACACTTTGGTAAAGATGTAGCACAACTGTGCTGTTTGAAAGATGATCATATAAGGTATTAATTAATTATGTTTGTGTTATTAATTTGTACAGAAGGTAAAGTTAAATGATGTCATATATTTAAAGATACAATGGTGAAATAAGGTGCTGTTAATTAGGTTTCTTTTTGTAGTCTAAGCAAAGGTATAGTTGAATGATTCCACATAATTTTAGATACAAAGCTGAAGATGTATAATAAAAGTATGGTTTTAAAAATGCTCATGTTAGGTGTTGTTAAGTGCTCTTCTTTCATAAGTCTATTGAGAGGTATAGTTTAATGATGTCGCATATTTGTAGATTGAATGGTCAAGATGTAACTTAAAAGTAAACCACCATATATTAATCTTTCTGGCATATTGTCCTTATCTACTTAACTAGATAGTATCTAATGAGTTATCTATGTGTTCAGATTCTATTTATATAGTTGTATGAATGCTTAGTGTACTCATGCAATGACCCAGGCAGTAACACATGCAGTTCTACAATCCATTGAGCACTACCTCTATAGTTCTGAAATCTTCCTGTTACTACTTCTGCATTCCTCCAATCACTCAGCCAGTCCCATGTCCTTATCCAATCACAGCGCCAAAACCCAAGCACTTATAAATTCACCATGCACTCTCCTTGCAGTACTCTAATCATCCAGTCAGTACATAAGGCCTGGTTTTGCATCACTGTACTTCCCAATCAACAGTTCTAAATTGACACATTGATCAAGAGTACCCCTGCCTTTCCTAAAACCGTACTGGCTGTCTGCCAGAATGCAATCCTGTTCCACCCATTCTTCCAATCTTACAAGCATGACCCTACTCATAACCTTTATGGAGGAGTCCAATAAAGAGACAGGACGATAATTCTTTGCATCAGACCTGCTTCCTTTTTTATAAATTGGAACAATAATAGACTCCTCCCAGGTTGGGGGCGGCTCAGTACAAACAGCACCATTAAAAACGACGGCCAACAGGGGACCCCAGACTTTAGGTGCAGCTTTATAAACATCAATCGGGACCCCGTCCGGGCCTTGGGCCTTCCCGCCCTTGCTCGCCCGAATGCCACTTTCAACCTCTTCAACAGAGATATCAAGTGGCAAAATAGGCCAACTAGGTGAACAAGCATCAGTAATTTTACCTGAGTCAAAAATAATCGAAAAGTGGATAATCCACCCTTCACTAGAAACATTTGCTGTTAACTCGGGTACATTGGCCTCTTTAAGAAATGGTGAGTTAACCGTCGCCCAAAACAGTGTGCAGTTAGATAATTCTGCAGCTTGGTTAAGTGAATCCCAAGCTTGCTGCTGTAGGACCCCCTTCCTATATTTGATAGCGTTTTTATAATCTGTCCTCAAATTTATTACTAAGTTTTTATCCCTAGGCTTCATTGCTAAAGCCTGCTTAAGGCTGGTTAGAGCTGCCGAACAGGTGTGATCAAACCAACCAGGCCCAGTCCTTGAACGACCCCTATTACGACCGGTAAACTTAGCATCAATGGCAGTGTTGATTCCTTTAAAAGAAGATAAGACCCACTCATGGTCAAATCTGTTTTCCAAAATAAAAACAATGTCTACCAAATTCCCCTTTATTATAGATGTAATCAATTCTAAAGCTTTCTCCCCTACCCACCTAAGTCTTACCCCATTAACCCGGTGAGCTTCTATATTATCGATTGTGATCCCCACCTCTACATCACTATCGTCCCACAAAGTGGTGGCCATAATAATGCAGTTGTGGTCACTTGTAACTGTTATTTCAATTTCCAGTGGGGCAAAGCAATCGACAATACTAGAAGATACTATCACATGGTCAATCACCGAATTAGTACGCCAGTTTTTAAATGTAGGGACAGGCAAGCCATTTCCATCCTTGCAACATTCCAATATTTCCAGGTCATGACAACCCATTAATTTAGGCAAGGTTTCCCCATAAGTATCATGGCCAAAGTGCGGTACGTCCCATCCAGCATTATTAGTGACCCCGCATACCTTTAACGGTGACAATTCACACAACGTAGTGTTAAAGTCCCCACACCAAATAATATCAAATACAACATTAAATTCCAAACTCAAAATATCAATGGTATTGGCCAAATCTGTTACTATTTTACCCCTGGTGCTGTCAAAGATATTATTGTAATAGTTGATCAGAAGGATATTGCGGCCTTTGCCTTCAGAGATCCAGAGCATCTGAACAAGATCACCTACTGGTATATACTTTTTTACTAGTATTCGGCGATGAACCGATATAAGTATAAGTGAACCCCCCTTAGCTCTGCCAGGTCCCTCTCCCCGTGCAGGTAAATTGTAGGACACAAATCCCTCATAATCAACATCACCTTTGCACCAGGTTTCTTGGAAGCATAAGATGTCATACTTGCTAATAAAAGTTTTCCAACCTGGATCTCTATCCTTGGATTTTAAGCCAGCCACGTTCCAGCAAACCAATCTAGTATATGTGCCTATTCTAGTAGCATTCATAGTTACAGGTCCAGTAACATGTTCAGTAACAGTTGCCCCCCCAGTAGACTGCCCCATATTACGTAGATCCACAAGACCCTCACCAACAGTCTCTACCTTAGTCAAAAAGGATGTGGGTGGTGTGGCCATGGTTGGTGTGGCCATGGTTACAATTTTGTTAATACAGTCATCCACACCAATACCTTTAGCCCTCTCTGGGTACATATCTCTCTCTTGTATAAGTCAGTCATTAGAGTCCAGGGAACTAAGGGCATAAAATCTATTTTGAGTTGGAATACCAAGGTGAGGTCTATAGGTAGCCGGATGGGTAATGGTTCCACTATTCTCACAGTAATTGATATTAAGATGACTATAAAAGAAACCTAACGATCGAACACACACATTAGCATCAGAGGTTGGGAGAGACGCAGCTCTTAGGAGGACAGTGGCAACATGTTGTGAATGTTTAAAGTTTACAATCACACGATCCCCCTTTGAGCTTTTCCTAGAACTCCCTATCCATTTAACTCTCCTAGTAGTCAGGACTTGGTCAGAAAAATTTAACGGGAAACCGCATTGCCTATTCAACCAGGATATACTTTTATTTTTTAAAGAGTCATGTGTTTCTTGATGACCAATACTTTCTAGTGGCGGTACATTTGTTAATACTACCACGTATCGTGCACACTCAGGCGGAAGGTTAGTAACATGCCCTTTATTTATTTATTTCCAGCCCTCGTCATTTTTAGTAACAATTACAGCCTGACTGTCATTACGGATTGGTACTTGAGGGGTTATAGAATTAATTGTGACATTCTCCCTACTATCTGTTGCCTTAATAGAGAAAACGTCCTGGGTATTCTCTTTATTATTAATTATGGCAGTGGTTACTCTTCCTGGTTCTTCGATGGCTTTTTTAAGAAGTCCGCCCAGTCTAACGACTTCTGCAGTTAATTCTTCAATTTTTGACACAAGTGGGTGTATAATACCTCTGATCTTTAGATCAATAATATCCGCTAAGTTCTTTGTCGTATCAGCATCTAAACTAACATTGTTAGACAAGACAGCCTCATCTATTTCACAATGTTTTAATGGTGATGCTACCCGTTTCCTTACAGTACGTGTTCCCCCCCTTTTATTTTGAGTTTTCCTACATGCTCTAACTACCCGCGCTACTGGGGCAGGGGAGCATTGTACTACCTTGTCAGTACAATCATCTAGATCCACTAAAATGGGAGGAACCTGCTCAGACTCGGACAGTTCCCCAGCCAAAACATCCACATTAGTAGCACTAATACAACTATTATCGTCCAATAGAACTAGCGGACACTGGGTAGGGGTTACCGGCGGTGGAGAAATGCTTATCCCTGATGACTGTCGCCTTTCAGTATTTATTTTAATCACTACTTGCACCAAATAATTATCCATGGTACGTGGCCCAGAAGGGGCCTTCAGTTTCGACATACTCGTGGGAGAAAATAATCCTGAACAAGCTTATTGAATTATAAAATAATATAGTAATAAATTGCACATTTAAAACAAATACAAAACAATTAACAAAGTCCAAACACAGTATAATGTGTAATATCTCACTGTGTACGGCTATATTTCAGCCAGCAGCTTAATTGGGACAAAGTCTCTGGCCCAGCCCAGTCTCCTCTGGCCTCTGAGGGCCACAGAGGGCCAGCCCTTTGCCCGGGCTTAGCCCGCGCGCTGTCCCGCGACGCGGAAGAGAGGCAGTGATTTATAACGCCGGGTTCCGTTCACAGCGCGCTAGGGAAGCTGGGAACTGGAGTTCCTCCACACTGCGGCCGCGGTGTTTTGCGGTGCGGCGGCGGGAGGAAAGGCGAGATTGTGCTCGTGCACCCAGGACAGCAGCGCAGGAACAGCAAGTAAGTTCAATTGCCAGGGTTAAGGGCTCAGTTCCAGCAATATTAGGTTCTAACTTCTCGTTGCCCGCTTATGGCCCCGGCTACGCTTTGGCATTCACTCAGAAAAGCCATTCCATCTCCAGCCTTATTCCGCGCTCTTCTTCGATAGTAGATGAACATGGAAGCCCAGAAACAACTCATTCACTTCTACAATCCCTTGAGCACTACCTACACAGTTCAGTAATCTCCCTGTTACTACCTATGCACTTCTCCAATCACCCATCCAACACTTGTACTTATCCAATCACTCCACCAATACCAAAGCACTTGTAAATTCACTATGTACCCTCCTTGCAGCTCTGTAATCATCCAGTCACTGTCCATGTACTCATGCAATGATCCAGGCACTGACTCATGCACTTCTATAATCCCTTGAGCACTACCTATACAGTTCAGTAATCTCCTCCAATCACCCAGCCAGTCCCATGAACTGATCCAATCAATCCGCCAATACCCAAGCACTTATAAATTCACCATACACTCTCCTTGCAGTACTCTAATCATCCAGTCACTACCCATGTACTCATGCAATGACCCAGACACTAATACATGCAGTGCTACAATCACATGTGAACTACCCAAGCAGTCCTCTAACCACCTACACACTGCTCATTCACACCTTCATATTCCCAGGTACTAACCATGCATTCCAGCAATCACACTATACACTCCCCGTGCACTCCTTCAATCACCCAGCCAGTACCATGTACTAATCCAATCACTCCGCCAATACCCAAGCACTTATAAATTCACCATGCACTCTTTTTGCAGTACTCTAATCATCCAGTCACTACCCATGTACTCGTGCAATAACCCAGGCACTAACTCATTCACTTCTACAATCCCTAGAGCACTACCTATACAGTTCAGTAATCTCCCTGTTACTACCTTTGCACTTCTCCAATCACCCATCCAGCACCGTGTACTTATAAATTCACTATGTACTCTCCTTGTAGCACTGTAATCATCCAGTCACCGCCCATGTACTCATGCAATGACCCAGGCAGTAACACATGCACAGCTACAATCACATGTGCACTACCCATGCAGTCCTCTAACCACCTAGACACTGCTCATTCACACTCTTCCAATCACTCAACAACCACTCATACTAGTGCAATCACCCACTCATTATCCATCCACTCATGCAATAACTCAGGGATTAAAAATACACTTGTGCAATCATGGAGGCAGTACTCATGCACTCATACAATCACCATGCACTACCCATGCACTCTTTGAATCAATCATGCTCTACACATAAACTCCAGAAATCATTCAGACATTAGCATGCAGTTACTTCTCTTTTTAAACCAGATAAGGTAGTTCTGAAAAGAACTCTTTTAAAAAAAAAACAAATTGTGTTTTTTAAACTATTTTGTAAATATTTGGGGTGTTTTTGGAAAACCGAAAAAAGCAACAGGCTAAAGTCTTAACTTTTGGAATTGTAAAGGCATTCCCAAAAAAATAATTGAAAAAAAAATTAGCAGCGATGTTTCCTTGCTGCAGAACAAACAGCATCCACAGATTGTTCACCACAACATAATATGGCATTGCATTTTATGCAGTGCTGTTTTAAGTTTGCAAACTCTGAGCGTATATCCGGCCCTCGAGATGACATAGTTGACGCTCCTGAAGTGCTGGGACAAGCTCCCTGGTCACCTTGCTGCATATTTTGTTGTGCACTTCGCATCTGCTCTCGTGCAAAATGTCTTGGATGGATTGTCTGGAGGTGCTTGCACATACTCGACGTCCCACAAGAGTATTTTTTGTCACTTCCTCTAGACAAAATCCGTGGACAGAGAGTAAAGCTGAGCGTCCTTGCATTGACTTTCTTTTCACCATCTGGGATGGTGAAAAACTTCCAGACGATCGATTCTGGTCTCTTTTTGGGAGGTGGTTCTTCAATCTCTTCTTCATCAGAAGTATGTTGGTGCTTAGGATTGGAAGAAGCCATTTCCAAAAATTTCCAAGAAACACCCCAAAAAATTACAGACCAGCTGCAAAAACACAACAGGTGGCGCTCCAGTGAAGCTGCAGAGAGAATGACAAAAATGGGTGGGTTCCTTGAACTGCTAGAATGGAAATCCTTATGAATTAATTAAATGTTTTCTTTTAAAGTCACGCGGGAGTCACGCACCCGGCGTGCAACCAGCGCGCACCTGACGCGACTTCGCGAAAATATATTTAACACTAATATAAGTTTATTACAAGTAGAAATATCTGATTTTTATAAATAGATGAGATAATCTCTTGCTCTCATATACACATTAAAGTTGTATACATATAGTTTTGAAACATAAAAAAAAATTGAGGGAGTCGCGCACCCGATGCGACCCCATACATATATGACGTTACGTGGAGCCCGGCATTGTGCACCTGTCGCATACCAAATGCTCACACGACGCGATCCCATACGTATATGACGTTACCCGGAGCGGGAAACCACGCACCCGTCGCATACCAAATGGGCACACTACGCGATTCCATACGTATATGATGTTACGCGGGACCCGGCACCTCGCACCTGTCGCACACCAAACATGCATCCTTCATGACTTTAGCAATATGGCAGCTTGAATCCGAGCACCCACCGAGATGGGTACACAATGGGTACACGACTCCACTAATTCCTCCAAAAAAAACCAATACAAATATATTAGAACTCACAAGACATTACATTATTTAAAAAAAAAAATAATAATAATAATTAAAGGACATTAATGTTCCAAAATATCACCCAAAAAAAAAAATCAATTTACAGACAAAAAGATAGGTTTTAAAAATATTATAATCTAAAATTACCATTTAAAAAACCTTTGAAATTCACTGAAAAAGACATAGGTTTCAGGGACATTATAGTTAGAAATTTTGATTTAAAAAACCTTTGAAATTCACTAAAAAACCATAAGTTTCAGGGACGTTATAGTTAGAAATTAGCATTTAAAAAACCTCAGAAATTCACTGAAAAAACCATTGGTTTCAGGGATGTTATAGTTAGTTGGACTTTTCACTCATACAAAATGAGAGAAATTCGGCTGTTATAGTTAGTAGAGCTGACATCACATATTACATTACTCATGACATGGTCAGTGACATCACTGATGACATCACTGATGACATCATCCACATGATAATCTGATGCACCTCCTCACACCCTAATATAACATTTGATACACCCACTCTAAAATGCAGACTACCATTTTTGAAACCATAGACACACCAATACTGAACTATTAAATAATTTTAAGCTGATATCCGTCATTACCTGCACAACGGGATTGTTTTGGATGATTTACATTTGATGTTATAATCCATTCCTGACTCTTCTATGTCCATGATCACTTCACATGTGTGATCACGAGTCTTTGCACTAGCACTTTAAATATTCGAAGCCACTACGCAACGCGTCATGTGATCAAGGCCTTTGGGAGGCCGAAACGCGTTATGGCGGTGGTGCAGGGCAGTAAATAAATCCATTTTGCACCATGTCTTTGGGTCTGCGTTCCTCTGTTCCAGGTGAACTGGATGTTGTTAGGCGAAGTCGGTGATATATATATATATATATATATATATATATATATATATATATATATGATTGCCCTTCTGTAGTTAAGGTTGGTGAATCAAACATCCGCATTTTCCACCACCACCATGATCTATTAGTACCTTACCTAGGATATCAGTTGAATAAGAGGATAGCTTACAGGGTGACATATTTGGTGCAGATCCGTCGAATGCTTCAAATGTTAAAAGGAGGATTCCCAAGTTTATTTTCCACTATACATTAAAACAGGATTTCCCAAGGGAGTTTTTAATTCATGTGTAACTCTGATACAGCTGAATGAATGAATGAAAAAACATCTGTATAGTTTTCAGCTGCTTCACAACAAAGTGTCCATATACTTTAGCCAGTAGGCAAACGGTAAATAGAAATTATAAGAAACCTCGTGTTGCACTTGGCCCTTTCTGCAGGGTCATCCCCAGACTTTTTGCCTTCCTCCTTTTCTTGCTCAATTTGTTTTTGTTGGCCTCAGGACTCTGCGCACCTTACCAATACTAACCAGTGATAAAGTGCTTGTCCCCTCCTTAACACATGGTACATGTGTTATACCCAATTGGTATATTAATTTACTTTCAAGTCCCTAATAAAGTGGCATTACATGTGCCCAGGGCCTATGAATTAAATTCTACAAGTGGGAATGCAGCACTGATTGTGCCACTCACTTATGTAGACCTTTCAAACATGTCTCAGTACTGCCATAGCAGCCTATGTATGCAGTTTTTAAATAGCCATTTCAACTCACCCTGGCAAACTCTTTTGCCAGCCCCAAACTATCCTTTTTAATGCATAAATCTCACCCCAAAGGTAGACCCTGGACAGCCCAGAGGGCAGGATTTTCATGTCCGTTAATAAAAAGGTTTTTAATTTGTTTTTCACTACTGCAAGTCCTACCTCTCCCATAGGATAACATGGGAGTTACCTTATTTCATTTTGTAATGGTTGTTTTCAAATGGGAACAGGTAACCGGTACATGTTTAGTGTCTCTGGAATCACATCACAATTTAAAATCCTAACTTATGGTGAAATAAGATTTTAAATTGTAATTCGGAGAATGCCACTTTCAGAAACTTGGCATTTTCTTTCCTTAACCACTTGGTGCCTACAGCCTGTCTCTGGGTCACATGACTGGGTGTGGGTTACAGATGGACTTTGTGTATTCCTTCTAGGCAGTCACACACAATGGGGAGCTTAGGTATGACTGGATGGGCCATCACTAACAGAGTGGGACAGAGGAGCTGTGTACAGCCCTACTTACACTTCAATAGGCAATGTCCTGCCACTACACAAATATCTGCATATCCCCTGTAATTAGTCTAGAGCCAGAGCAGGAGAGGCAGGGCACCTAAGCACTTCAAAGGCATGCCTCTAGAAGCTTCTCCCACTTCAAAGGTACAACTGTATATAAATACTGGACTTCAGACACCAACTCTTCAGTATGCTTCTGGACCTGTGGACACTCTGCGAGGTAGAAGGACTGCTGTGCAACTGAAAGGACTGCCTCTCTGCTCAACTGCTACTCTGAATGAACTGCTTCTCTGCTGTGTTGCCCTACTGCCCGCTGCCCACTTGCCATGAGAAGAAGAAATGGACATGCTACTTTATCTTGAACTTAGGACTCCAGAGGGACTCAAAGGGCTAGTCTGCTGGCCTCCTGATCTGACCCTCAGGGTCATTAAAGGCTCCCCAACAACCTGCACCAGCCCCAGGACCCAGCTACAGCGAGTTCCTGACCCCCAGGTGGTGCCTCTCAGGTCCTGGACCTTTGTTGTGGCTCAGGAATGGTGATATCAAGCTTTTGGGCTCTTCATGAATGAGCCCGTTTGCACCAAGACCTCGTCGATCTCACTGCAAATCAGCAAGAAGCTCCGTCATCCTGACTCTTCGTACTGCAGCAACGAATGCTCGCAGGGACTGCCGATATGAAGCTCCAGCAATTCCCAGCCCTGACACCAGCTGGCTCTTCGCACTTTGCCAACAGCCTCCTATGAACCTGCCCTGCTCCTCATGGCGCTCTATAAAGTGAATGGGATTTTTGGCATGAACTTGAGAAGGTAAACTTCAGTGGGCCTAACCTGGTAACTGTATCAAACCTGCGTTCCATTGTGGTCAGCCTGAAAGTGTGACTTTGACCCAGTTCAGCACAATCAGATTTCCCAATGTACTTTTTGGTGCTATTTTCACTCAATTCTTTAAAAGTGTAGTTCTCTGGTTCTATCGATTGGGTTTTTATCATTTTGGTTTTGTTTTATTTATTAAATTTCATTCTATTTTTCTAACTTGGTGTAGGAACCTTTTTGTGTGTTGTGTTCACTGTTATACTGTTTGAAGTGTGGCAGAAATACTTAAAACATTGCCTCTTAGTTAAACTTGACTGCTCTGTGCCAAACTACCGGGGGTTGAGCAAATATCATTTTGGGGTTTGATTGTACCTTACACTGAGAAGGATGTGGTTGCTGCTAGACCAGGGATCACAACCCAGTCAACCAACAACCCAATGTCTCACATTGGTGATCAGAGGTGTGGAGTAGGACTTGTATTTGTACAGTGCCATACAGTTATTTGGTGTACCCTACCATCTCAGATCTAAGACCAATTTGAGTTTAAATTCTTCTTGATTGCCTTCTTGTTGATTTTTAAGGGTGGGCGTAGTTCGCGAAGTAGCACTTCGCGAAGCTACGCAAAGTGAAGTACGCACTACGCGAGCTACGCGTAGCACTTCGCGAACTGCGTAGTAACATGTTCGCACTGTGCAAGATGTTGTTTTCAATGATTGCACAGTGCGGACAAGCAACCGGCACTGTGCAATCATTGAAAATGGCATCTTGCACAGTGCGAGCTGTAGTTTTCTGCTGCTCGAGTAGATTTTTACTCGAGCGGCAGCTTTCTCAACGCGAACTGGTAGTTTCTCATCGCGAGCGGTCGCGAGCATACGCGACCCCTCGCAATGAGAAACCTGACCTCCTTGCGTTGGGAATCTCGCCGGGAGGTTTATTTTCCTTGCTCGCGATCGCGAACAAGGAAAAAGTCTCGCCGCGATGTCATTTTGCATGCTCGCGGTCGCCAACTTGACGTTGAGGACCGCGAGCAAGCAAAAAATGACCGCAGCACTACGCAACACTACGCTACGCGTGTTCGCGTAGTGCGAAGTAGCGCGAACTTCGCAAACTACGCGAGCGTAGCGTAGTTCTTCGCCAAGGCCTATTGATTTTACTATATAGTTCTTCTGACTGTTGTGTCTGAAACCACACCTGCAAGGATGGTATTTGAGCTGACCATCATAGATGCCTGCACTGTGACCCAGCACAAGGTTTTCTGCAAGGAAAGGGGACGTTCAGGAAAGAGTACCACCAAGAATGTGGAGCTACAAAAGGTGCGGAGAGTCTGGGCAGAAGCTCACCAGTCAGAGGTGGAAGCCACAGAAGGGGGTGATGTGATGGAAGGACAGGGACAAGGCCTTCCTGAGATGCAGCCTTCAGCTGAGGGGGATAACTTTGCTCCTGACTCAGGATAGAGGAAAAACCTGGCCATGGAAGCAGAGGAAAGTAGCTGGCCATGGAGACAAAGAAGGCTGAGGCTAAAAGGGCCTTGGCAAAGGAGATAGCTGATTTGAAAAGAGCCTTGGAGGACAAGACATTGGCCATGGAGGAAAGGAGTCTAGCCCATGAGTTAAGTCTCAGAGATCTGGACAACAGAGCTAAGCAGGTGGAGTCTAGCAATAATGGTGGCAGCATACCAGCAGAGCCCTCTGGAGACAAGAGGGTTTATATTCCTAAAGGTCTAGTGCCTCACTTTGTTGCGAGGAATGACATTGACAAGTGGTTCGAGGCTTATGAGATTGATTTACAGATGCACATTATCCTTGAGGAGGATTGGGGGCCAGTGTGTGGTAGTGTATGTCCAGAAAGGGGAGGGACACTCTACTGGCCCTAGAAAGGAGGGACAGGATGAGCTATCCCCGCATGAAGGAAGGCTTTATCAGGACGATGGCTTTCTTTACCCCAAAGAAGTATAGGCAGAAAATTAGGTACAGTCAGAAACTGCACCAACAGACATGGGTGGATTGTGTGGATTCCTTTTGCGAGGTTCTAGATTGTTGGTTGAAGAGCAATGAAGTGAAAGATTATCAGGGGCTGTACAATTTGATTGCAAGAAAGCACGTGTTTTTTGTTGTCCAGATTTGCGCCAACATCTGATTGATAGTAAGCTTATTAACCCCAGAGAGGTTGCTAATTAGGCAGCCCAATGGCTCAGCACTAGGGTCCAAAAGAAGGTACCTGGGAGTGACCCCAAGAAGGGTGGTTCAGTTTCCCCCCAGCAGAGTGAGGGGGTGGTCAAGGGAGATACATAAAGGTCCCAGAATAAGGTAAGGGGGAGAAGGGTTCCCATGCCCCTTCTGAGAAATAGGGAGGAGGTTCTCGTGGGCGGTGTTCCAGGGTGCCCTAATGCCAACCCCACTGCTCTGACTGTTACCAGGCAGGACACAAGCATAGGAATACACCTACTGGTTGGACCGCTACAGGGTTGGCCAATGCGGCCTTAGGGGTAAGGAGTACCCAGAGGCAGGTCATAGACCATGCCATGAATTCCCTTAGCTGGGACATAGACTCAAAGGGTCAGCTTGGGAACCCTGAGGGTGCAAGTCGTCACTTCCACCAGGTGAATAGAGTCCCAGTTACTACTCTGGGGACATCGGAGCAAACTAGACCATGACTAATGGCAGGACTAATCCGGTCTCTGTATCTGGCCCGCACTTCATCGCAGTTGGTCTGAACTTGTGACTTTCAACCGGTCTCTCACAACCAGACAACCAGATAAGCTTGAGTGGCACTTTGTGCTTTTAGGCACTATACTTACCTTACATCTTTGCAATTGCATAGCTACGGTTCTACCTATTGGATTTGTTTTGTTTTGATCTCAAATAATGTATTACATTTTACTCTATTTTTCTACATTGTTAGTGATTTTTCTTGTGATGTGGTTCACTTTATTAATGTTTGAAGTGCTGCATAAATACTTTACACATTGCCTCTAAGTTAAGCTTGACTGCTTTTGGGCTAAGCTATCAGTGGGTTACGCACAGGTTAATTAAGTGACTTTAGTGGTTCCACCTGACAAGGATTGTCTGCTCTTCATCGGCATTTACTATACTGTTATAAGGAGTAATAGAGATGCAGGTTACTATGACATTCAGTTGTTTTACATTATATTTGTTGTAGTTTTATAATATTTAAATTGGAGTGACAATTTTGAATATTAATTAATTTTATGATAAATTTTAGTCGTACATGATGAATTAACAACATTGTGGTTTACATCAGATGTCTAGAAGTTTGTTTGATAACATGATTTAGTGGTGGTACATTTTCTTGCACTCTCATTTTTATTAATATGGTTGCTTTTATTAACATGGCTGCTTCTCCTTATTCCCTCTCCCAATCAATGTCTCCCATATGTCATCTTGCCCCACATTTAGGGTGATCAACCGTATGTAAATTTCATGGACCGTCCGTTATTTCGTTGTCATGTCCGTTGTCAATAATAATTCTTTTTACAGAGCCTTTTGTCCATAATTCTGGTGATTGCAGGAACCTGTGATGCCCGTGCAAGAAGCTTCAAGAGTTTTAGGGCACTCACTGTTGGGGACCAGCTTGCATTTCTTTGAACTGAAGGGGATTCAACAGCTCCTCCTGGACCTCGCAAAGACTGTCAAATAGTCCCATTGTCATTCTGTCTGTGGCCAATTCTCCCATACAGAATGACAATGGGCCATGCTGCAGTTACAGCATGAGATGTGTCTGCTCCTGCAGCGGCCCAGGGCAAGGCATTCTGCTTTTGTTGAGGACCTAGTGCCACTGAAACAGGAGCCATGCTTTGGAATCTCGGGTGCGCTGCATCTTGAAATATCCGATGGTGGCAAAGACTTCTGCATTCTTTGGCTGTCTGCAATTGAGGCCATCATAAAAATGTTAATTTAACTCTGTTGATTAATGTATCTCTTGGAGAGATATCTGAGCTTCGACTAATCCTAATTTTCACTTATCAGAAAGTAGAGCAGAGGGAAAATGTGCCTCTTACAAAGCACAACGTATAACATGCAGGTCAAAGAATTGTTTCATGTAGGTAGTTCAGTGGGTTGCTTTGGATCATAAGAAATATGTAGTAGAAAGCAAAACCCCGTCCAGTATGTTATGTTTTAAACATGGAGTTTGTATTTCTCCAGACCAAGAACTCTTCACATATAATCAAGGCAAATGGAATTATGGACTTCTGCGGCCACAGCTTTTTTCTCATAAATATTGATTTGTCGAATATGCCATTTAATATATTATCTGTTGCTTAGTCTGCAGATTTTAGCAAAATAAAATAGTTTCCAGCTCACTTGGATCTAAAGTTACTAAAAAAGTGGTGGGATGTCTTCACACGCAGTGGAAGGCCCTTCATAAAGGCTGACTGGTTGCATTTATTATTTATGTAGGTGTTAAACTGGTACTGATGAGGTAAAACCTTTGCCCAGACATTATTGTTTAATGTATGAAAAATGTGTAAATAATGAATTAATCTTACAAAATATATGCCGCATAATGCTGCATACTTTGCCTTTATTTGCTGTTCAATTTAGTCAACCCTGCCACAATTATTCCAGTGGCCCTGCATATAATGCCTACTAGTGTAAATGGCATGTTATTCTTACACCATGCAGCCCTCATTGTCTGAAGTAGCATTTCCTCTACATTAAGAGATACACTTATGTAGGTTGTTGTCTCTGAATAATATGTGTGTGATGTGAACCACTCTTGACACTCTACATTGATACGAGTAGTAATATAAAAGAAATTCAATACACATGGGGGAGAGTATGTGAAGAGACGAGCACTGTTAAAGGGTGGTACTGAGGGAATCCTTGGAGATGGAAGTTGTTGGGGGGGGTGGCACCAACAAAGATTGTCACACGGGGTGCAACCAGCAGTAAAGCAGCCTATACAGTGCCCCAGGCCCTAAGACAAAAGCACTTCAGAAACCGATTGTGGGGTGGACTGGTAGGAAGGCATAGTCCATGAACGTAGGGATTTCGTTTTTATTGTAATTCCTGTTTCTGCACAGTTTTTATTTCAAGTTTTCTAGTAAATGGAGAACGAAGAGCACAATTAGAAATGTCTTATAGAACATGACCGGTGTGCACTAATCCCAAAATCCTCTAGTGCAAAACTGGACCCTGCCAGGCAAGTGCCTCGTGCTGCAGCCTTGGATGGATTTCTCCCTCATTTTTTGAAAAAATAGTATTTCCTTAACAAATAGCGAATTTCTGTCAGTATGTATATTTCACTTCTAAAGTGTGACCCTAGTTAAAAGGCTGCGGAACTCTGTACAAGGTTCAAGACAAGATTTATGTCTGGACGCCTGTGTCAAATCATTTAAGAGCATATTTACTGACATTTCATGTAACACAGCACAGCGAATGAAGTTGCTGCGCTGCGGGAAATAGAAATCACAGAACAGCACCACATTTTCAAAGATATGGTACAGTTCTGATCATTCCTAGTACTGTTGCACTTGTGGCTGCCTAGTGTCAATTCATGGTGAGCGGGTAAATTGTTTGAGCCGGAAGAGAAAGCTATGCTTTGAGGCAAGTTCTTTTTAAGCAAAGAGTAAGTAATGAGCAGAAATAAAGATATTTCTCCCCGTTACCCCAGCTTTGGATAGACACACCATTTTGCTGTAGACCCACCTGTACAAGTCTTTGTAAATATGGGTTTACATCACAATACAAGGGTGGATGTATGGGAATGGAATGTATGATGTTGCAACGCATACATTTACAATGCATGCCTTTACAACGCAGTTTTTACATCGCAACATCCTTTACAACGCACTCTTTTACATTGCATGCCATTACATCGCATTTTCAGAAACTACCTTTACAACGCATTCCATTACATCGCATTATACCTTTACAACACATACCATTACAATGCAGACCATTACATCGCATTTAAGGTAAGCGTTGGATAGTATAGGGGTAATAATTACTATTCTAACTCCAGTGAGTGCAACAGTAGGGTAAGTATTGGATAGTGTAGGGGTAAAAATGACTATTCTAACTCCAGTGAGTGCAACAGTAGGGTAAGTGTTGGCTAGTGTAAGGGTACTATGCGTTGTAATGGTATGCATTGCAATGACTTGTGATTTAATGCCTGCGTTGTAGTCGCATGCGTTGTAATTACATGAGTTTTAGTGACATGCGATGTAATGGCTGCGTTGTAATTAAATGCGATGTAAAGGATGTTGCGATGTAATGACTGCTATGTAAAGGTAGTGTAATGTAATGACTGCCTTGTAAAGGTTGTTTCCCATGGGAATGCCCATGCACCGCCCATATGACACCCATGTAATGCCTACCCCTGACAGAAGGTAATGCAAGGCTGTGCTATGCACTGTATTATGTTCATTTTTTTTTCTTTTTTTTTTACAAAGCCAAGCCAATCAGAATTGGTGCCAGTTTGTGCTAGAAGAGCTTCTTTAAGCTAGCAAGACCAGGCTTATCTGTCTCATTCTTGAGACGACTCATCTTGATAACTTAAAACAATCCTACCATAAAGTACTGTCAAGAAACAACAATTGGTGAGGATGGTGGAGGTGTAGCAAGAGGGATGACAACAAGGCACTCCGGGATTCACTCTCTTTCATATCTACTAGGTGTCTCTATGTCATGCTGGTCACATTCTGTCAAACTAGTAGAGCAATGCAGGGGTGATTTCAGGCCAAAGAGAACAGCTTTAGGCTACCCAGCCTTGGGTTACTTTAGGTTGTGCAGACGCACTCCCTGAAATCAACTTCGCGAAGGGGAAGTTGATTCAAAGTGCTTTTTTCTTGTATCACTGCTTGCTCCTTGCACAATTCTCAGTTTTTTTGTGTGCCTCCTCCGTGCCTTTCTCTAATTTTCACTGCTTTCTCCTTGCTCTTTCCCACTTTTTTTGCCCTTCCTATTTACTTTCCCCCCCCCGTTTAATATGCTGACTCCCCACGCAACTCTGGACCATCACCTCTCTGTTTCTCTCCTGGTTCCCACTCCCAGGGCACTCCTCTCCTTCAACTATGTCTCTATCTACTCGCACGTTTGCTTAATCTTTACATGTGCTGCAATAGTATGGTAAGCAAACAAACGGCTAAGAATATTAAACTGAAGGCCAGTGATTTGGTCGAGTTAAGTTAGCACTGTCAGCCTTAAAAGATGGGTGACTTGATCTTTATTTTGCTGTTCCAGTCTCACATTTTTTAAAATATGACTGCTTGCTTGGTGAGGAACCAGGGATCTGAGTACAGCTACCTCAACAATTTACGTAGAGTAGTGTTTAGGTGTTGTTGGTGCATTCAGCAATGGATGCAAAAGTAAACATTTCTTACATGGTTAAACATGAAGCAGGGTATGAATCAACCTTTCCTGAACTGCACAATGATGAGCTCTCCCTCATTATGACCACTTTGTGTTCATGTTGCTTTTTCATGGCTTCCCAAACCACCAGCTTTCTTTTGCTTGGTGGTTCCTGATGATCATGTGGTCCATAACATTGCCAGTCTACTCTCATATGGTTGGCTGAGTGACCAGGGTGATCTCCACAGGTTAACTGTGTCTAGCATGCTGTCTCATTGTTCACTGTGTGTCGAGGCTGCTATGAAATGGTATACTGTTATGTTATGTTATGTTAGGGACACTTCTAAAGCGCACAACTCACCCTGGGGCATCTCGGCGCTATACCTAGTAGTCTGCTGAGGGGGAGTAAGAGAGGAAAGACACAGCAGCAGAAATAGAACCCTGAGTGATCAGAACAAAAAGGTTTTCAGTTGTTTCCTGAAGATTGTGAGAGAGGGGCAAGTACGTATGGAAATGGGAAGCAAGTTCCAGTAGGGTGGCGCAAGATATGAGAAGGCCCACCCCCCGGAACGGGTAAGGCGGATTTGGGGGGTCTTCAGAAGCTCCAGAGCATTAGACCTTAGGTTGAGAGTAGTGGTCATTTTTGTTTGTTTGCCAGATATTTGGGGCCTTTACCGTTAAAGGCCTTATAAGTAAGGCAACAGGTCTTAAAGTGTGCTCGTTTCGAAATCGGGAGCCAATGAAGGTTTAGAAGCAGAGGGGCTGAAGGCGAGCCTGCAGGAAGATTTAGGATCATTCGAGCAGCGGTATTTTGGATGACCTGTAGCTTCTTTATCAGCGTCGGGCCAAGTTCTGCCAGCAGAGCGTTGCCGTAATCGAGGCGACAGATCACCATGGCCTGGACTAGTGTTCTGCGGTGCATGATGGGGAGATAGGGGAGGATCTTTCGTAGAAGCCGAAGGCTAAAATAGCAGGAGCTGGAAATTGCTGCTACATGTTCCTTCATAGAGAGTGCCTAGTCAAGTGTAAACCCCAGGTTTTTCACTACTTGTTTGGGAGCCGGTGCGGTACCCAGCTCTCGCGGCCACCACTCCTCGGACCAAAAAAGAGGAGCTTTCCCAATTAACAGGATTTCCGTTTTACTCGGGTTTAATTGGAGATAATTCTCGGTCATCCAGTTGCAAATGGTAATCATTGCGGCTGCGAAGCGTAGGTGTTCTGAGGTTGCTTTTGGGTTAATTTTGAAGATAAGCTGGGTATCGTCCGCGTATGAGATTATCTCAAACCCGCATGACTCTGCTATTTTAGCTAAAGGGGACATGTACAGATTAAACAAGGTGGGGCTGAGACATGAGCCCTGGGGAACGCCTTTGTCCAGACAGCATGTGTCTGAGCGATAAGGTCCCAGCATAATTGTTTGGTTTCTATCAGATAGGAAATTTTGTAACCATTTTAGTGCTTGATCTTGAATGCCGCAGGAACGCAATCTCTCCGACAGCTTAGAGTGGGCAATAGTGTCGAATGCTGCGGAGAGATCCAGGAGAACCAGAATAGCTGATCCTCCGGCGTCCATTTCTTGCCTCAGTGAGTCGGTTACTGCCAGGATTGCAGTTTCAATACTGAATCCTGGACGAAAACCTGATGGCGAAGGGTCTAAAAAATTGTTGGATTCAAGGTAGTGACTCAGCTGTCTATTTATGGCTGATTCAAGTGATTTGCCCAACACGGGCAGTAGCGATATGGGGCGATAGTTACCGAGTACATGGGGGTCTGCCGTCGTTTTTTTCAGGATGGGGCGGACAAACGCTTCCTTCCAGATGGAAGGAATAACGCCTGTATACCAGGGGGCTGATTGTCGCTGTTTGGAGGGACGGAACTTTTTCGCGGGAATTAGGGAATCAAAATCCAAAGTTAGTCTGGTGGTAAAATTCTTCAACCGTCCCAAGACATCTAAATCTGCCGGTGTAACTGCCTGTGGCAGTGAGTTGTAGGCAGCCTCGAAGGCTTCTGAGGATAGGTTGTTCCAAGGTCTGCGTAATTGAAATGAACGTGCTTCAGATTCAAGGTAGTACATTGGTATACTGCCATCGTATGGAGAAGGGGACCATGAAGTGATCAGACCCAGCCGCGGCCCGTGGAGGGAGTTCCATGGGGCGGAAAGGCGAGGCGTGGGTGGTACTAAAAACCGGAATATGGATAATTGGAGGTAAGTAAACAATTAAATAAATAAAACGAATTTCGTAGCGCGCCCTGCCCCGCCTTTCCGCCCCATGGAACACCCTCCACGGGCCGCGGCTGATCAGACCATGTTAAAGGAAGGGGGGGAGCCCAAATAGATGCCCAATATTGGTAAAGATTAGGTCAAGAGTGTGGCCTGCCCTATGCGTGGGGGCCGTTGAAAGTAGGGTTTAGGCTATTTAGGAGGTTGCTCATCTCTGGGTTCCCTAAGACTTCGCCATGAAAATTGAAGTCCCCAAGCAAAATAAAATTGCTGGATGCTAGGGCTTGCAGGGCGATCAGCTCGACTAGTTCATTTGAAAAGTGGGTCCTGGGCCCAGGGGGCCGATAGATCAGAGCCCCATTCCAGCTGTCAGACGGTGATCTAGTGAGCTTAAAAAAGCCTAGTTCAAAGCTGGCCGTGCAATGTGTGGCAGTCCATTGGACGTTTAGGTGGTCTTTAAAGGCTATTGCGATCACGCCCCCCTGTTTCCTCTGTCTATCCAAATGGATGAATTTATAGCCATCAGGGATTGCTAGGTTAATCTGGGGGTGATTTGAGGGATTTAGCCATGTTTCTGTGACAAAACACAAATCTGGGGAATAAGAGCTGACCATATCCCAGATTTCAATGGGGTGCTTGGCTAGGGATCTGACATTGCAAAGGATAAATATTGGGCTGAGTTGACCTACATCCGCCAAGACGTCCCCCTTTGGCCCGTCAGGAGTGTTTATTTTGCAGTGGAAGGAACATGTCTTGCATGCCACCGGTCCTTCAAGATTAAGAGGAAAAATATCCGGGCATTTAGCCATGGTAGTGAACTGTGAAGCATTTCCCGTTCTACAATCCAGTAACGCCTTGGGGGGATAAATTATCCATGTCGGGGGAGGGATAACTGATTTGGGCAGCAATTTCGGGCTTGGGGCTTGTAAGGACGCAGACGGGCTTGCCTTGTGCGTGCCTTCGGCGCGCCCGCGGCGCGCCCGCTGCGTGCGTGCCTCCGCTGCGCGTGCGCTCAGGCGTCAGCATTTATGCCTATGGAGTCGTAGCTACTAGACCGCCTCCCGCTTGTACCACCAAGATGGCGCCCGTCCCAAGCAGGAAGTCAGGTCTCTGCCCCCGGTGACAAAGAGCGTGGCTCCCGGGAGGCAACACAGCCAGCGAAAACGTAAGTGCAAAAATAGCAATATTTAAAAAGTTTTAAAGGAATTAGCATCAGCAGCGATTAAGTAAGCGAAGAATACCAGCTCTGGCGCGCTTTCTCGGCTTCCGCCTCAGGAAAACTAGGTAGTGCGCGTGCGCTCAGGTGTCAGCTTTTATGCCTATGGAGTCGTAGCTACTAAACCGCCTCCCGCTTGTACCACCAAGATGGCGGCCGTCCCAAGCAGGAAGTCAGGTCTCTGCCCCCGGCGACCAAGAGCGAGGCTCCCGGGAGGCAACACAGCCAGCGAAAACGTAAGTGCAAAAATAGCAATATTTAAAAAGTTTTAAAGGAATTAGCATCAGCAGCGATTAAGTAAGTGAAGAATACCAGCTCTGGTGCGCTTTCCCGGCTTCTGCCTCAGGAAAACTAGGTAGTGCGCGTGCGCTCAGGTGTCAGCTTTTATGCCTATGGAGTCGTAGCTACTAGACCGCCTCCCGCTTGTACCACCAAGATGGCGGCCGTCCAAAGCAGGAAGTCAGGTCTCTGCCCCCGGCGACCAAGAGCGTGGCTCCCGGGAGGCAACACAGCCAGCGAAAACGTAAGTGCAAAAATAGCAATATTTAAAAAGCTTTAAAGGAATTAGCATCAGCAGCGATTAAGTAAGCGAAGAATACCAGCTCTGGCGCGCTTTCCCGGCTTCCGCCTCAGGAAAACTAGGTAGTGCGCGTGCGCTCAGGTGTCAGCTTTTATGCCTATGGAGTCGTAGCTACTAGACCGCCTCCCGCTTGTACCACCAAGATGGTGGCCGTCCCAAGCAGGAAGTCAGGTGTCTGCCCCCAGCGACCAAGAGCGTGGCTCCCGGGAGGCAACACAGCCAGCGAAAACGTAGGTGCAAAAATAGCAATGTTTAAAAAGTTTTAAAGGAATTAGCATCAGCAGCAATTAATAAGCGAAGAATACCAGCTCTGGCGCGCTTTCCGGCTTCCGCCTCAGGAAAACTAGGTAGTCTGTGTGTTCAAGCTGCTGAATGGTGATTCATGGTTTGATAAGGCTGATATATGTTGATTCTCTGTCTGTCCAGGTTACTTTATGATTTTTCCTGGTGTGGCGGGCTTCTGTCCAACGTTTTCTTAGTCTTAGTGAGCTATCTGATGCTGAAATGTGATCTGGCTACTTTATGATGATTGACAGTTTGATCTGGATGTTATCTCTTGCCAATGCTGCTGGAACTCCAACCACTTTTATGGGTAGGCTGGTGCTTGATGTTCCGTGTGTGCCAAGTCTTGGTAGCGTTATGCCACAATAAGTTTTGTTTCTGTGAGAAAACACAAATCTGGGGAATGAGAGCTGACCATATCCCAGATTTCAATGGGGTGCTTGGCTAGGGATCTGACATTGCAAAGGATAAATATTGGGCTGAGTTGACCTACATCCGCCAAGACGTCCCCCTTTGGCCCGTCAGGAGTGTTTATTTTGCAGTGGAAGGAACATGTCTTGCATGCCACCGGTCCTTCAAGATTAAGAGGAAAAATATCCGGGCATTTAGCCATGGTAGTGAACTGTGAAGCATTTCCCGTTCTACAATCCAGTAACGCCTTGGGGGGATAAATTATCCATGTCGGGGGAGGGATAACTGATTTGGGCAGCAATTTCGGGCTTGGGGCTTGTAAGGACGCAGACGGGCTTGCCTTGTGCGTGCCTTCGGCGCGCCCGCGGCGCGCCCGCTGCGTGCGTGCCTCCGCTGCGCGTGCGCTCAGGCGTCAGCATTTATGCCTATGGAGTCGTAGCTACTAGACCGCCTCCCGCTTGTACCACCAAGATGGCGCCCGTCCCAAGCAGGAAGTCAGGTCTCTGCCCCCGGTGACAAAGAGCGTGGCTCCCGGGAGGCAACACAGCCAGCGAAAACGTAAGTGCAAAAATAGCAATATTTAAAAAGTTTTAAAGGAATTAGCATCAGCAGCGATTAAGTAAGCGAAGAATACCAGCTCTGGCGCGCTTTCTCGGCTTCCGCCTCAGGAAAACTAGGTAGTGCGCGTGCGCTCAGGTGTCAGCTTTTATGCCTATGGAGTCGTAGCTACTAAACCGCCTCCCGCTTGTACCACCAAGATGGCGGCCGTCCCAAGCAGGAAGTCAGGTCTCTGCCCCCGGCGACCAAGAGCGTGGCTCCCGGGAGGCAACACAGCCAGCGAAAACGTAAGTGCAAAAATAGCAATATTTAAAAAGTTTTAAAGGAATTAGCATCAGCAGCGATTAAGTAAGTGAAGAATACCAGCTCTGGTGCGCTTTCCCGGCTTCTGCCTCAGGAAAACTAGGTAGTGCGCGTGCGCTCAGGTGTCAGCTTTTATGCCTATGGAGTCGTAGCTACTAGACCGCCTCCCGCTTGTACCACCAAGATGGCGGCCGTCCCAAGCAGGAAGTCAGGTCTCTGCCCCCGGCGACCAAGAGCGTGACTCCCGGGAGGCAAGCGAAAACGTAGGTGCAAAAATAGCAATGTTTAAAAAGTTTTAAAGGAATTAGCATCAGCAGCAATTAATAAGTGAAGAATACCAGCTCTGGCGCGCTTTCCGGCTTCCGCCTCAGGAAAACTAGGTAGTCTGTGTGTTCAAGCTGCTGAATGGTGATTCATGGTTTGATAAGGCTGATATATGTTGATTCTCTGTCTGTCCAGGTTACTTTATGATTTTTCCTGGTGTGGCGGGCTTCTGTCCGACGTTTTCTTAGTCTTAGTGAGCTATCTGATGCTGAAATGTGATCTGGCTACTTTATGATGATTGACAGTTTGATCTGGATGTTATCCCTTGCCAATGCTGCTGGAACTCCAACCACTTTTATGGGTAGGCTGGTGCTTGATGTTCCGTGTGTGCCAAGTCTTGGTAGCGTTATGCCACAATAAGTTTTGTGCTAGCCCAGTATACATAGTATCTTTTAAACTGTATATCTTGGAGAGTGCAGGGGGGCTACTAAATTGGTTTTGTGCATATTTGCACCAGCATGGAGTGCACTTGCAGAAGCAGTATTTAAATTGGCTTTGATTGGCTTGGAGATGGGCAGTTGATACTAAAATGAATTGTATTAGGACAACCTCTAGGTAGCTTGGAGTACAATAATAGGGTTAATATAAATAATAGATACTGAAGGGAGGTCTTTGAGTACATCAGTGTTTGGGAGAGTCTCATGAAGGAGCATGTGAAATAACAGTTTATAGGATACGTAGATTCTGGCTGGCGTGACAAGAATAAAATATGATCTGGGTACTGCAATACATAGTGGATTGCTTGAAGTGGGACACAATGGAATGGGAGAATGCTCATGGATGTGTCATTACTTTTAAAATAGTGACTGTTGTGTAAGGAGTCAACTGTCTCCCTCATCTGAGGACGTCCAACTTTCAGTAATGTCTGAGTATGCGTCAAGTGTCATTGATGAAAAACCTCAAATTCATTGTCATAGCCTAGTACACAGATGTCTTAACCATCTTTCATATCAAAATAAGTTGCAGTCTCTATGCTAATCTCCCCAGGTTGAAACCACTACCTTCACATTCAAACATGATTGTATAGTAGGGGAAACTTCAAATAATTTGGAAATAAGGTGTCTGAATGATTAAACTGGACATATGAGGCACATCAGAAATTCACCCCTCACTTTCCAGCTGGTGGTGAGTAATGCCCTTAACGCAGGATGCCATAAATCTGATTCACCTGTAAGCCCTCTCGAGACAAGCCAATATAATTTTATTTATTTACAGAGGCATATAAAGTTGATTAAATGCTTTCATCCAGTAGGCCACCATCGACCTCTGCCACAATGTACTTAATTCAATCTCGGTAATGCCGCCTTTAGCCTTCACCCTTTCTATGTCAAATAATTGGGTTCTGATAATGGCAAAATTCTTCTCTTTAACAGAATGAATGAGCTATTGAGCTACAGAACACCATGTATCTCCTCTACAGCACCACCCACACAAAACTCCCTAAATATCCCAACTTCACATCCTTACACAACTAGCCTAGGACCAAGTGCACTACGTCTAGTAAACTATGACACATACATCCCAGTCTTGTCATGAGTTTGAGTTGGGAAGGTGAATGGGCAATAAACATGACTTTAAATTTAGTTTTTAGCTTGTCACAAATGCTGTGTGCTTAAGCCTTGAGGGTAAATGTGAGGCTGTATCATCTGACAAATTTCAGCTTATTCCTTTAACATGTGGATTGGTGTTTACAAAATTCTCTAACTTTGCAGTCAAAGACAGAATAGCAAAGAAGACTAGATGACAAACTTGTTGTGGTGGTAAAGGGTGTGTGAAAACAAAGGGGCATATTTACGAGAAAATGTCAGAGCGTGGACCTGTGCCAAATTTGGCTGCGCCTCGCTCCAACATTTTCAAAACTTAGGGATGCACCATATTCCCAAGAATACGGCGTACCCCTGTGTTCTCCCTTGTGGTGGCGGTAAATTTAGCTGCCTAGAGCCAACCTTTTCACCATTTTGTAAGGGTGCCTGTTAGAGTCGGGGATCTCCGGTTGGCGCAAGGTTGCCCTTGTGTCAAGCAGGAACCCTCTCCTCCACGTCAGGGCGCAGGATAACCCCTCGCGAACGACCCTTGCTCACCCTCTAGGTGCGTGGCGTGAGCAGCCAAGGCGATTCCTCAGGCGTTGTTGGTTAAGCACTTACAATCATACACACAGTAAATACATCAATCCCCCCAGAGACGGACACCAGACTTGGATATATATAAAAATACGTTTCTTTATGTAAAAATAGGTATATATATCTCAGCAGACTTATCACAAGACCAATAACGTTTTCGCTAGGCCACCAGGTTGTAAAGCAGGCAAATGTTCTTTGTTCGTAGCTTCAAATGGAGACCTTGTAGTCTCTTGCAAATGTTACTTGTGGTTCCAGTACTCACAGAGATCGGCTCCTGCGAACGGGGAAATAAGGCGTTGCGGGCCCCGAGCCCGATACTGGAACTTCTTTCGTGATGTGGAGAGTCGGCACAGGTCGGTGCGACTCTCAGCTTGGGAAGTGTTCTTGGGTCCTCAATCAGCAGGTGTGGGCAAGTAGGCAGGCGCGGCCAGCGACCCTTTAGCACGGCGGTGCAGGAGGGTCTCCACAGCGGGAGCGGCGCGGCCTGAGATGTCCGGGGATAGCGAAGCGGGGTCGCAGGGCACGGTCAGTGCAGCTGGATGACCCGGCGTAGATCACAGTCGTCGGACGGCTTCCGGCGGGAGGGGTGATAGCGCGGTCAGCGCGCTCCAGTAGCAGGCGGTGAGAGGGATGCAGGCGGCCTGGCCCGGGGACAGAGAGCGGCTCTGGACGGAGCGGGGCTCTCACGGGTTTGAGGCAGGCAAGCTTCTGAGTGTCACGGCCCTAGGAGGGGCGATGAGGGGCGCAGTCTCTTTCCAGCGGGATGCACACACGGCTCGAATTGGAGGACGAGCAAAAGCACAGAGAACCCACTGGTCCTGGGGTTCAGTTCAGGGGGCAAGCTCAGATCAAGCCCTTGGAGAATGTTCAAGCACAAAGTAGCAAAGTCTTTTCAGTAAGTCTCTTCCTCTCCTTTCTCAGCAAGGCAAGCAGCAGGCCAGCTCCTCCAGCGTCTTCTTCTCCTTCTAGTCGGGCAGAGGTTCTTTGTGGTAAACAGGATTCTGATTTCTTAGGAGCCAGGCTCCTACTTTTATACCATGATTCTTTTGTTCTTTAGCGCCAGGGGGCCTAGGCCTGGCTCAGTCCAGTTCTGGAGCACTTTGTTATGGTGACTCTGCTCTTTCCTTTCAGCAGCAGGGCAGAGACATCAGCCGCCCCACAGGGGGTGGCGCCGGCTTTGTGGTGGCAGAGCACAGGTCTATTCAAGAGTCAAGGTGTACTCCTCCCACCCATCCTGGTGTCATCTCTCTACCCACCACCTGGCAGCCAACCTGTCTCTGGGGATTCCCCAACCCTGCTCCTTACTGTTGCTAGGCAGAACACACACACACAGCAGAGGCGGACTGAAATGGCCAGGTTAGTAAATACTAACTTTCTAAAAGTAGTATTTACAAACCCAGGATATTAAAATAAACTTGACTACAAGAAGTATTTTATTATTCTGAGTTCAGGCATACTAAACTTGACATTCTACCATGCTCTCTGAGTCCACTGGGGTCACAGCGTGTAGTGACTCCAGCAGCCCATTCTGGCCTATGGAGAGCAGGTAGCCTTCAATAGTGAAAAACGAAAATGGCTGTAATTCACTACTAAGACATGCCACACACATCAGGGCATGTCCTACCTTATGCCTACAATGCACCCTGCCCTTGGGCCTACCAGAGGGGTGGCTAATATGTAGGTAAGGGAAGGTTTAGGGACTGGCAAGTGGGGGCACTTGCGCAGTCAGCGCGACAGTCCCAGACCGCACGCAGGGTCTGCGGTGGCAGACCCTAGACACATTTTACTAGGCCGCTTCTGTGGGTGGCACAACCAGTGCTGCAAGCCCACCAGCAGCATTCGTATTTACAAGCCCTGGCACTCCTGGTGCACTTTACTAGGGGCTGATAGTAAACCGAATAAGCCAAACATGGACACCAATCAATGTATACATTTTACCATAGGGAGAGCATATGCACCTTAGCACTGATCAGCAGTGGTAAGGTGCCCAGAGTCATAAAACAGCCAACAACAGGTCAGAAAAAATACTGGAGGAAGGCAAAAAGTTTAGGGATGACCCTGCAAAAAGGGCCAAGTCCAACACAACCCCCTTCCAGCCAAAACGCAGGGTAGACCAATCACCACCGTGATGGTCTTCCCTGCTTGGGGCGATAGAACAAGGACCTGGCCCGCAACAGCAGGGGCAGACTCCATTTCTACGCCAATCTGAACCTATCGGACTCCCTCTGTCCATACTCTCAGGGCCCACCAAGCCAATCCATGGGGAACCCTTCTCCTCACCTGTGGACACCACCTGTGCAGCACCTAACCTTAACTGGCCCACATGTGTGTCCCAACAGACAGACAGCAAAATGCTACAGTGGCCACTGACAGTAGTCAGGGATGAGACCCAGGCCGTATGCCTCTCAGGGCTCTCAATCTTCTGTGGCGCCAGGGAGCGGGGGGCAGTAGCCCCAGGTGCTTGGCACCCTTTGTCCATTCTCCCCCTTGTCAGGTCAGGTATGACATCCTGGCACTGACCCACCAGCCCCGGGACTGTACCCGGCGGCTGGACCCAAGACTGGGGTGGCCTCTCCCACACCCGGTCCTTCTCCTTGGGGCTCTGTACCCTCCCACCTGGAGTGGTACTCCCTTCCAGAATTGCCAGGGCACCTGGGGCAGGTGTCCTGCGCAATTTGCCCACCAGTTCAGGTGTTCTATCCGGCAACTGGGCGTCCAGGTCAGGGGGGACACCCTGAACCTGGCCCTCCAACCTAGGGTCTAAACCCTTCAGTTGAGCCGGGATCAGAGGCGAGGACTCCCTCCCTCTGCACCCCCTTCCAGAGTACTGCCCACTCCCAACTGGCGTGGTACCCCCCGAAGCAACATGGGTCAGGACACTGATTACAGTAGTCCCACCCTCCAGGTCAGACAACACCTGAACTTGGCGTCCCAACCCTGGGACCAACCCATGCGGTTGAACGCTCGCCTGGCGCACCATGACTTCCCGGGGAGCACGCATGCCCCCCCTGAGGGTGACACATAACTCATGTGTCGTGTGACAGTCGGCCTGGCGCTGATCTCCCGACCCCTGTCCATCTGACAGTGCCTGAAGATCCCCCAGGACAGAAGTGGTGTCACCATGGTCACTCACGGGGGACGCAGCCCTTCTGGCTGGCCCCTGGCCCACTGGTTCTTCCACTGGGGACTCTTTCCCCCTCTCACCCCTCAATCTGGACCTCTGCACCCTCCCAACTGAAGCGGTACTGCCAGACACCAGAACTGATGGAGGCCTGCTTACAGACACTCCCAGCTCACCAGACACTAGGGGATCCCCCTCAACGGGCAGCCCATCAGGACAGCCTAGGCTCCCCGCCTGGTGTTCCCTTAAAGAACCATCCAGGCTCTGAGACTGGGTTTCGGGCACCTGGGGGCACGCAGCCCCACACTCACACCTTCTCCACTGAGACAGGACGTGAGCCCCTACACCACTCCCACTACCATGGGACCTAGCTGGGCTACTCTGCACCACTTCCACCACTCTGGGTTGGAAGATACCTGAGCCACTCCCCACAGGATTACTCCCCAATGCCTCCCCAGACCCTCTGGAATCCACCAAAAGGTCTGCCTCCAATGTGGGCTCTCTGCGGTCAGAGAACTCACCCTCACACAGGTGTTGGCATAGCTCTGGAAAACAGGGACTTACAATATGCTCTCCCACAATTGGATCACACAGCCCCCTAGCAGGGTTAACCAAACTATCCTTCACCTTACCATCCAGTGCCTCACACACATACTCCACACCACTCTCCTGAGACTGGCAAGACAGTATCTGACTGTCTCTGTCCCACAACCCACACTCTTCTGGGCGGTCTTCACACTCACCCACCAGGACTTCAATGTTGGGGGAACCCCTCTCCCTGTACCTCTCAGCTAGAGTCAGTAGAGTGTCCCTCCCTCCACTAGGACTATGAACCCCTGTGCCAGTTACCCTATTCCCTTCAGGGATACTGCGCACTACTGGAGCTACCTCATGCCCTTGAACCTCCTGGTGTATGTTAACCCCCTCCTTCAAGTCAGGCGTCACATCTCTGGGTGTGCGTACTACTCTCTCAGCACTGTAAAACTCAATATTGCTGCCACCAGAGGGAGAGCGGTCTAAACTCTTGATCTTGAGATCCAACTCCCTCATTTTTAGATCATGATCCATTTGGCGTTGTTGTGCCTCCAAGGCCAACTTCTGCTTCTCCATTTCCATTTGTCCTGCCAACTTTGCCATCTCCATTGCATGCGCCCTGTCTGCTGCCCTGTCTGCCAGCTCCTCTGGGGACAGGACTCTGCTGGGCTCCACAAGGTTGTCGGGTGGGACGATGTCCCCCGCATTCCGTGGGTCTCGTGACTCCTTCCAGGCTCTCAACGCCTTGGCGTACTGGACCCTCCTCTTGAATCCAGCATGGGGTACTCGGAATTTTACACTGTAGCCTTTCAATTGCTCTACCGTGTAGCCTTCCAGTCTCTCCCAATCCACCTCATCCATTCCAGAAATCACAGAGAGTGCTCTTCCAGCAGAGAGTGAGCCAGGCATGGTTGCAGTAATGGCAGATGTCCCAACAAAGTTCAAAAATGAAAACCTGTGGCTGCGTTACTTGGTCTGCTCTCACTATCTGGTGATTAATAATTCACTGTATGCAAATTACAAATGCAAATCCGAAATCCCAACCGCTGCCAACAATGTTAGAGTCGGGGATCTCCGGTTGGCGCAAGGTTGCCCTTGTGTCAAGCAGGAACCCTCTCCTCCACGTCAGGGCGCAGGATAACCCCTCGCGAATGACCCTTGCTCACCCTCTAGGTGCGTGGCGTGAGCAGCCAAGGCGAGTCCTCAGGCGTTGTTGGTTAAGCACTTACAATCATACACACAGTAAATACATCAATCCCCCCAGAGACGGACACCAGACTTGGATATATATAAAAATACGTTTCTTTATGTAAAAATAGGTATATATATCTCAGCAGACTTATCACAAGACCAATAACGTTTTCGCTAGGCCACCAGGTTGTAAAGCAGGCAAATGTTCTTTGTTCGTAGCTTCAAATGGAGACCTTGTAGTCTCTTGCAAATGTTACTTGTGGTTCCAGTACTCACAGAGATCGGCTCCTGCGAACGGGGAAATAAGGCGTTGCGGGCCCCGAGCCCGATACTGGAACTTCTTTCGTGATGTGGAGAGTCGGCACAGGTCGGTGCGACTCTCAGCTTGGGAAGTGTTCTTGGGTCCTCAATCAGCAGGTGTGGGCAAGTAGGCAGGCGCGGCCAGCGACCCTTTAGCACGGCGGTGCAGGAGGGTCTCCACAGCGGGAGCGGCGCGGCCTGAGATGTCCGGGGATAGCGAAGCGGGGTCGCAGGGCACGGTCAGTGCAGCTGGATGACCCGGCGTAGATCACAGTCGTCGGACGGCTTCCGGCGGGAGGGGTGATAGCGCGGTCAGCGCGCTCCAGTAGCAGGCGGTGACAGGGACGCAGGCGGCCTGGCCCGGGGACAGAGAGCGGCTCTGGACGGAGCGGGGCTCTCACGGGTTTGAGGCAGGCAAGCTTCTGAGTGTCACGGCCCTAGGAGGGGCGATGAGGGGCGCAGTCTCTTTCCAGCGGGATGCACACACGGCTCGAATTGGAGGACGAGCAAAAGCACAGAGAACCCACTGGTCCTGGGGTTCAGTTCAGGGGGCAAGCTCAGATCAAGCCCTTGGAGAATGTTCAAGCACAAAGTAGCAAAGTCTTTTCAGTAAGTCTCTTCCTCTCCTTTCTCAGCAAGGCAAGCAGCAGGCCAGCTCCTCCAGCGTCTTCTTCTCCTTCTAGTCGGGCAGAGGTTCTTTGTGGTAAACAGGATTCTGATTTCTTAGGAGCCAGGCTCCTACTTTTATACCATGATTCTTTTGTTCTTTAGCGCCAGGGGGCCTAGGCCTGGCTCAGTCCAGTTCTGGAGCACTTTGTTATGGTGACTCTGCTCTTTCCTTTCAGCAGCAGGGCAGAGACATCAGCCGCCCCACAGGGGGTGGCGCCGGCTTTGTGGTGGCAGAGCACAGGTCTATTCAAGAGTCAAGGTGTACTCCTCCCACCCATCCTGGTGTCATCTCTCTACCCACCACCTGGCAGCCAACCTGTCTCTGGGGATTCCCCAACCCTGCTCCTTACTGTTGCTAGGCAGAACACACACACACAGCAGAGGCGGACTGAAATGGCCAGGTTAGTAAATACTAACTTTCTAAAAGTAGTATTTACAAACCCAGGATATTAAAATAAACTTGACTACAAGAAGTATTTTATTATTCTGAGTTCAGGCATACTAAACTTGACATTCTACCATGCTCTCTGAGTCCACTGGGGTCACAGCGTGTAGTGACTCCAGCAGCCCATTCTGGCCTATGGAGAGCAGGTAGCCTTCAATAGTGAAAAACGAAAATGGCTGTAATTCACTACTAAGACATGCCACACACATCAGGGCATGTCCTACCTTATGCCTACAATGCACCCTGCCCTTGGGCCTACCAGAGGGGTGGCTAATATGTAGGTAAGGGAAGGTTTAGGGACTGGCAAGTGGGGGCACTTGCGCAGTCAGCGCGACAGTCCCAGACCGCACGCAGGGTCTGCGGTGGCAGACCCTAGACACATTTTACTAGGCCGCTTCTGTGGGTGGCACAACCAGTGCTGCAAGCCCACCAGCAGCATTCGTATTTACAAGCCCTGGCACTCCTGGTGCACTTTACTAGGGGCTGATAGTAAACCGAATAAGCCAAACATGGACACCAATCAATGTATACATTTTACCATAGGGAGAGCATATGCACCTTAGCACTGATCAGCAGTGGTAAGGTGCCCAGAGTCATAAAACAGCCAACAACAGGTCAGAAAAAATACTGGAGGAAGGCAAAAAGTTTAGGGATGACCCTGCAAAAAGGGCCAAGTCCAACAGTGCCTGCAGTACAGGGAATTATTGTTTATGTGTAGGAAGGTGTCCTTTCCTGCACATAAACAATCACTGATAGCTATTTGTTGCTTCAATGTGTGCTGTGGAATGCAGCACACATAAAAGTGGCAAATCGTCATTATTTAATGATTGTTTATTTGCAGGAAGGGACACCTGTCTACTCATAAACAATCATTAAAGGCATTTTGCTCTTTCTGTGTGCATCAGAATGCAGCACACATAGAAAAAGCAAAAACGAGGAGAAATAAAAGTATTTCTCCTCATTTTGCCATTCTAATGTCTGCTTTTGCATGGCATTAGGTTTTGGCGCTGCCTCAGATTTACACCTACTTGTAAATCTGGGGCAGACTCAAAAGCAAAGGGTGTTGCGGTGAAACTCCCACAGCAACACCCATTGCATGCCCCTTTCATGCTAAGTGATGCGTGGAAAGGGGCCTTATTTACAAATCGGCATTAAGCCACAACAAGTGGCTTACAGTTGCTCTGTAAATATGGAGAAGTACATATCGCCACCGGAACGTCACTAAAAGTGAAGTTCTGGTGGCAATATCCCCTTGTAAATATGGCCCAAAGGCTGTAAAATGTCATTTGTTTCTAGCACACAACAACTTTTAAAGGCCTGCAAAGGAACTGTGAAAATATTGCAAAACATATCAGCAGTTGGGAAACCACAAATGGACCACTTGTTTGCAATTCAGAAGCGTGCTGGAAACAGAGTTTGAATAGTATCAAAACAATCAAGACACTTTACTTGTTGATGTTCAAATGGTACGTATTTGCTGAAACGTTCTGTATTTATTTTTAATTTATATAGCACAACTAATACCCAGAGGCGTCTATGCGCTTAACGTCCAACCTCCTGCCAGCCATGATGAACGAAGACTGAACATAAAAAAGGGAAAAGGAAAAGAAGCAAGTCGCCGCAACTAGGCCTTAAAAAGCCAAGTCTTCAGACCGCTCCTGAAAGATATCAGGTCTGGTGAGTTTTTCTGTGAGAGTGGCGATTGATTCCACAGTCTGGTAGTAATGTATAGAAAACTTTTGCCACCCCAGTCGAAAAGTTGTTCCTTGGGAACTTCCCCCAGCAGGTGTGAAGAGGACCGCAGCATTCTGGAAGGTGTGTACCAGCGGAAGTGGTCAATTAGATATGCAGTTCCCTGGTTGTGCAGATCTCTAAAGACAATGCAGAGTGCCTTAAACTTGATCCTTTTTTCCACCGGGAGCCAGTGAAGAGAATTAAGGGCCGCCTTTGCAGAAGCATATTTTGGTAGTTTAATGAGCAAACAGGCGGCTGAATTCTGTAAGACCTGCAATTTGACAAGGAGGGCTTTGTTAGATCTGATCAGAATGCAGTAGTTCAGCCTTGAGAGAAAGAATGCCGAAACCACTGTTTTCTGTAGGTCAGGTGGTATAAAGGGGAAGATTTTCCTCAGGATCTTTATGGTGCAGCAGATAGCTGAGGTGATTTTGTTCACATGGTGGGGGGATGAGAGGGTGGTGTCAAAGATGACTCCCAGGTTCCTTGCCTTGGGGACTGGAAAGAGAAGGGTGCAAGTTCAATAGGCCACCAGTCCGAGTAACAGAGCGCCTAGTTTCTTCAGACGCCGTGATCAGTGCAAGCTCAGTGCTGTGTCCTCCGCAGAAACCATATTGAGATGGATCCAGAATGTCATTGTTATTAATACACGCGGCAAGTTCTTGATTCATATATTTTTCAAGAGCTTTTGGTGGCAGTGGCAGGCGAGCTATTGGGCGATAGTTAACTGGTCTGCTTTATCCAGATTTTTTGATTTTTTTTTTAATAGTGGTAAGATGGAGGTATTTTTTCCACATATTAGGGAAAGTACTAGATTGGAGAACAAGATTGAATAGCTCTGTGAGGTGGCAGACTATCAGTTCGATTGTAGAGCGTATGATCTTGGGAGGGCACAGGTCCAACGGTGAGCATGCATTTGGCAGCAGAAAGAAGTTTGAGCACCTGCTCATATGTTATTGGAGGAAACTCGGAGAGATACGTGGAATCAGGGCTACTGGAGTGCGTCAGCACAGGAAGATCCAGACTACTTGCCACATGGGTAGGATCCAGCGTAAATTTGTCGTAAATGCCGCGAACCTTGCTGCAAAAGGTGGAAGCCAAAGTTTCGCAAAAGGCTTGTGAACCTGCACTTGGCTAAGTTTTTGAACTGTGGCAAACAGTTCTTTAGAATAATTCTTGGCTTTACCAATTATCTCTGAAAAGTACTTGATTTTTGCAGTGTGGATCATTCCTTTATACTGGGTAAGTAATTCCCTGTAGCCCTCTTTTTCCTTGGCTCATACTCGAGTATCCAGCGCCTTTCTTGCCGGCGGCACTGCCTTTTGAGAAGTCTGAGCTCTTCTGAAAACCAGGGTTCCATGGGAGCTGTCCTCGTGATTTTACCCGGTTTTTGAGGGACAGTCACCTGGACTGCCGACCCAATCCAGTCGTGGCAGAGCTGCTCTCTCCGGAGTAAGGGATAGGAGCAGTCTGTTCAGGCTAAGTTCTGTAACAAAAACTCTGTGTGTTCGAGGCGATGCCAGAGGAAGTGCCTGTGACTTTTTATAGGCACCTGCTTATTACCTGCAGAGGAAGGCAGGGTGAGAGTTAGCATGACTGCCACGTGGTCAAACCAAAGTAGTTGCAGGGTGCCTTTAAATTTCAAGAGCGGACAATCAGAGAAAACTGCATCCAGCAGGTGACTGGCTCTCTGGGGAGGACCTTTGGTCAATTGTGCCAGACCAACACTAGTAAGAAGGTCCATCAGGGCCGTTGAGTCATTATCCTGTGCGTTATCTAAGTGGAAGTTTAGGTCCCCAAGGATGGTATAATCCTGGAAGCTGACTTTATGTTCCGAGTAATTTCCCCAAGGATTGTAGGAAGTTGGCCCTGGGTCCAGGGGGGCGATAGATCAGCATTCCATTAAAAGAATGAGTGTGATTGATAGCTATTTGAAAGGAAAGTGCCTGACAGGATGCTCCAGTGGGAATATCGTTTAAGGTGGCTTTTAAGTGGTTCCTATAAACAACTGCTAGCCCCCCTCCTTTTTTACCTCTGTGATATTCCCTAAAGATGGAAAAACCAGGCGGAATAGCTACCACCAGGTCAGGCCCTGAAGTTTCATCTACCCAGGTTTCTACGACAAACAGGATGTTAAGGTTCTGCTCTTCAGCAAAGTTAGCAAATTCAAACTTATGTTTGATAAGCGAGCGTGCATCAAAAAGGGCATTATTAAGAGCACACTGGAGCCTAGACTGGGCCTTACGGGAGGTCCCGGTGAATGTGCTTTTGACAGGTTGACTAGGTTGCATATGTGACATTTCCAGAGGAATGAGTGTTTTACACATTTAAAAATTGGACCTAAGAAGCGCGAACTGGTAGTGAACAGGACCAGCAGAGTATCTCGAGAGTACGTGTACAAAGTGGCAAGTGGGTTTTACCTAAAACCAGCAGCATGGCTGGGGCTGCGAGCGGGCCCGAGCAAGGACGGGCGCAGACGGGCTTGCCTTTGGCGCTCCGGTGGCGCGCCCGCTGGATTGTATGTAAAAGACAGTGCCTCCTTTTGACCTACAATAATGCCTCAACAATGTATACATCACCATGAACTGTAAACAAAATGTTAGACTGGACAATCAAGTGCAGTAACCATGTAAAAAGATTATGATCATATGAAATACCACAGAAAGACCTGCGCAGTTGCTCAAAGTTGTGCACATACCAAAAACCTGTGAAGTTCACCATTGTCTCAACCTAATACAATATTTTGACTTGTACTTATGTTGGTTGTCTATTTACTTACTTAAATACCACTGTGCAACCTCTGATGTGTTTGTAAAACTTACCTTTGTTCTACTTTTTTGTCCTGATTTTTACTATATTTCCTGAATTTCTGTCCTTAATTTTTACCCTTTGTCCTGAAATTTTACACTCACTGTACAGAATATGCACTCATCCCAGTTGGTAACCCTACCCACAGTCTCTGTGGTCTTAACTGAGCAGAGCACACAGTGATGTAGCGGTTTATTTTCGTAGAGTGTATGTATTTTAAATACTTATTTCTTCATGTCCCAAGTGGTGCAGCAGAGTATCCAAGGACAGAAGTTACTTGTGTATCAATTGTTTTAGAAAGTCTCTAACAACAGTCTGCATCTTCGAACACCAACACCGCAGAAGCTGCTGGAGAATTACATAGGAGATGGGCTTAATATTACTCTATTAGAATGAATGACGTTTTAAAAATGTAATTGGTTAATGTTGTGGTATCTGTAATCATGCAATGCTGAGACAGTTGTTTTCTATTATGTTGTAAACTTCAAATGTGTATAAAACTCCTTAGTTTTGAGGGTGAGCAGGAGACATTCATTTTTCACCAGAGACTCTGTTCTTTTGTTCAGTGACTTTTTCTTGTTTCTCCTGAGACGTTGTTAACTTGTCCTAGGACTTTTTCCTCTAACACCAGAGATTTTATTAATTCCTCCAGGGACTTTTGTCTTATGTATTAGAAACCTCGTATGATTTTGCTGTTCAGTTGGACTTAAAATTATTCAGATTTCCTACTCCAGCAACAGCTACAATCCTTGTCAGGGCGAGCCACAAAAGGTCACTAAAGTATCCTGTGCTTAACCCTCTAGCTGGCAGCCTGGCATAAAAGGAGTCAGGCTTAACTTACAGGCAATGTGTAAGGTATTTATACAGCAACCGAACATGTTTTAAAGAGCTACGGAAGTAGAAGGCACACTAAGTGCTGCAGTACCACTACTAGCATTCAATTTACAGGCTCTGGCGGCTACAGATAGTACACCTTTACTAGGGACTTATAAGTAAATTAAATGTGCCAATAGGGTGTAAAACTAATTTTACCATGCTTAAAGGAGAGATAACAAGCACTTTAGAACTGGTTAGCAGCGATAAAGTGCACAGGTCAAAGGCGTGGTCAACATTTTGTAGAGCATTAAAATTGGGGGTTCGGTGTTCTGCTTCCAAGCATTAATTGACAACATATACATATGGAGGCCTGCCCAGCAGTCTGATAGAGCTACATCTTATTTAAAACGAATGACACATACGAATTGGTTCAAAAAACATATTTTTGAATAAAATTTGAAATTATGTCTCCAAGGGAATAGGTATGAAAAAAGCCACTGTTTCTGTAGGAATTAGTTCTTCTCTGAATTCACTGAGCGGCCGACAGCAGTAACTGAGGACGTGTATGAATGAGGGAGTAAAGCGTAGGGAGAAAGCTTTCAAAATGTTCAAATGCAACGAACCGGATTCAAAATCAGAAATAGCAAGAGTTGATGTCATTGCTGACGGACAGGGCACTGGGAATTAAAAAATACAACGGATTAGGTGACTGTCAAACTCTAGCACTGAGTGGAAAGAGAACCGATGCCATGGCTGAGGCGTTGGTCAAATTGGCTGGTAATAGTTGGTACCTTATTCAATGTGCAATAAAAGGACAGCGTTCAGGGCCACAGGAGACAGACGTCGAATTAATTCATGAATGCCATTGGAAGGTTACCCAGCAGCCTGTCACTAATATGGCTGCTGATGCCTTATCATATCCTGAAAAAAAGACTACAAAAGTAGGTCTGTCAGGGTTTCAAGTTCACATTCAATGTAAAAACATTAGCTATGAGTGTTCAGAGATGAACATTGACTCTGGCACTGTGGGGCGCATACTGACAGATGGCTTACATCACAGGGATGCCTAAAACGTGCTTTGATTGTCACGCTTGTGACTTTGGAATACTAAATAAGATTAGGAGTGTGCAAGGAGAAGTGTATTTTTCAAAACTCGTGCATGCTTAACGCAGACTATGAAGTACACGCAAAGCCTGCACATTTCTTCACTCTGGCCTTTTGCATGAAAACACACTTGCACTTTCACTGGAGTTTTTATCACATACTCCATCACCATTTAGCACGCAAGTGTGACGTGGAGTATCTCTTCCAGTAAGTGTAGTCTCACTGACTAGTAAAATGTAAGTAAGGAAGGTATTTGCGTACAAAACACTCACACGCTCTCACGAGGTACCTCAGCCACTCTCAAGTGGGAACTCAACAAAGCATTTTTGGCTACAAAATCAGTTTACAACTGAAATTGACCCCCTCATCTCCATCACCCTTCTCCTCCTCCTTGTCTCAGTTATGACCGGCGCCCCCCGCGCCTAGAGGAGGGGCGCCCTTAGTAGCGCCACGGGACTGGACCTTCCCCAGGGCCGAAAAGGGGGCTGAATGAGGTGACGTCATCGGGGTGCTCTGGAAGGTTATTTAAATCCGTGCCCTGCGATCTTCAGCCTCTTTGTCCCTTTGAACCTCCGGCAAGCTGCAGGGGCACATCGTCAACGCGGAGAGAGTTCGAGTCGGCGGTGTGCCGAGTGTGGCACAGGAGGTTTGAGGGGTCCTAGGCGTAGTTTTAGGATAGTTTGACGATCATGTATTTAACTAAATATTCCCTTTTAGAGTGTGAGGCGTCTCAGTGCCATATGCGGTGGGGCGTGCCTTTGTTTTTCTTGTGTATTTCCTTTCGAGGGCCGTGCTGTTACAGGAAAGATACGGTTGTAGTGTGAGGCATTTTGCCACTATTTGCGAGGGGATGGTCCCTTTATTGTCGAGGGGCGCGGTGGTATATGGTAACATGTAACTTTGGGCATGGCAGTGTGGCGTTCATGCAGTAGGTGATATTAGAAGACGCGGGTATGAGCTCAAGCCTGTATGAGTGTGTGGGAACAACATCATTTAATAAGCCAGTATTTACAATGTATCTGCTATAGTTAATAGGGCCGTTGGTATCACCAAAAGGTAATGCAGCTTTGAGTCTATTATCGAGATCGGTGTTATTTGGCGCAGCTGCGTTGCGGGTGAGGGGCGGTGCCCGTATTATCAGGGGGTTGGGCTCCATTGATAGGGGCGGTCGATTTCAACCCAGAGGAGCCCGGGTTGATCCCGCTATATGGGGTTAATTTACCTGAGAGTGCAGCCACACATGTAGAGTCGGGATGGCAGTGTGGCGCGGGTGGGTGATAAAGGTTGTTAGGCATAGTTATCACGAGCGGGGGCAGGGTCTCTGGTCAAGCGGTAGCTGAGATTAGAAGCCGCGAGTATGAGGTTGAGCCTGTATTAGAGTGAGGTTCAATTATCAGAGCGGTCGCCTTTGGTCCGGGAGATCCAGGTTGAGCGGCAGCGTGGGGCGAGAACAAGATCAAGTAATAGGCCAGTATTTAAAAATATATTTAATGTATTTAACAGTGCCGTCGCTATTTATCGAAAGGTAATACAGCTTGGATACTGGATATCGGGATCGGTGTTATTTGGTGCAGCTGCCTTGCGGGGAGAGGCATTGCCCGTATGTGCAGGGGGTGGGGCTCCATTGATAAGGTGGTCGATTTCAACCCGGAGGAACCCGGTTTCGTCCAGCAAAATGGGAATCAATGTGATCAGTTAGCAGAGACAAGGTCAGGCAGGCGCCCTCATTCCCCGTGCGTCGGCCTTAGAGGAACACAGATAAATCATATGTAAGGTATCGTGGGCAAATACAGCAATGTGTGCTAATACGGATTAGAGATTTCAAACTCCAAGACGCGACTTAAAGCGTATAATTAGCATGGTAGTCGCAGTTGTTAAATACCCGCTGTTTTACCGTTTTTTCAGTTACGGAACATTTTTACTTGGAAGAAGGTGTCAAGGAGTTAAGGTATTGTTGTAAATTTGGCTAATGTATCTGGGGAACGTAATTCATTTACTGATGAAATTACTGTGTCACACACGTGTTTGTCAGTTACGGAACATTTTTCCTTGGAAGAAGGTGTCAAGGAGTTAAGGTATTGTTTGTAGCTTCGGTTACTGGCTCTGGGGAACTTATTTCATTTAGTGATGAGATTACTGTATAATGTCATAAGAGCGCTATTTTAACTGAATGTGTTATCACAACTACACTGTTTTAAATGCATGTTATGGGAAGGGCTGTGGCCTTGCACACCCTAATTATGGGGTGATCTTTGCCCTCCAGGCGACAGTTACGAATATTATTTTTATTTTCTTGAATACGAATGTGTGGTAATGTTTAGGGGGTCATTGCCCCGGAAGCCCCAGTTACGATGTTGGTGGAATTTTTTCTCAAATACAACATTGGTTGTAAGTGGGACTTGACTTGCATTCCTACCACGTGCAAGTGTGTTTTCAGGCTAGGGCTATGCTGAAGTATGCTGTGCCTCCTTGCACAAAGGTGGACAATTCAGGGCAGATGGTGCAGAAACACACCGTCGCGTACAGCAACCGCACCCTAGTAGCGGGCATTATTTCTGGGGGGGTGTATAATTCATGCCAAATGGCGCAGAAACACACCGATGCGTACAGCTGCCGCATGCTAATAGTGGGTATTCTTACTGTGTGGGTGTACAATTCATGCCAAATGGCGCGGAAGCACACCGCTGCGCACAGCAACTGCACGCTAGTAGTGAGCATTGCTTCTGGGTGGGCGTATGCTTATTACCACTCTCGGTACATCGCAACGAGACAGTGGGATAGGGGCTGCACATGGAAATACTGGGAGCTAATCCAGCCCAGTTTCAATAGGCGCCGGATGTGTACCTGAATCCACACGCTTTTACTGTAGCGGGGTATTAGTTATAGGGCGTATGTTAAATAGGACGATAGGCCGAGCGTTTGCTGTGTGAAGCATTCTAAACGTTCCGAGCCAGGCGCCCCCATGTGCGCCATTACGTTGCTCTGCTATAGGTCACCTGGTACAATGCATATACAAGTTCTCTAAACAGCAGGATTTGCGCACTGCTTTCCCTCATTGATAAGGTACACGTTAGAATAGGCTCTTGCAGGCACAGCTGAGCAGAACTTTGCGTATTCGGGCTAGCTCCCATTACACCAACTCCAGTAAGGTTATGTAGTCCAGTAGGAACTCTGTAGATCTAAAACCGGACAAGGCTGTTATTGTAAAGGCAGCACATACTCATTTCCGTTTTATGTTACCAGCAATAAGGAAATCAGCCATTGGTCTCAGTCACTTTTAGTACGTTTGGTCCCAATACTCCCGTCAGTGGCAATAACCAAGTTTCCTGGGGGTAACACGGTACGGTTAAAACTGCCAGCCATAATGGTCCTGGTGGCTAAGTCTCTGAGGAATGTAAAGCAGCTTGTTTTACCTTATAATCTCTTGAATTACTAAATGAAAAGACACCACACAGGTATTTATATCAAATATATATGTATTTATTTCTAAATATACTCTACTAATCTCTTTATGAGATTAGAGCCAGGTAAACATTCAAAGATCAACAATTCTCAATAAATTAAGCACACATATGGCTGTAGCCCTAGGGGCGTACCAGACCATATACTAAAATAAAAATAAAATTTAAAAAAAATGGTTTAACAGTTCAAAACTTTTACCTTCTTCCAGTTATCTGTGAAACGTTATGGTCAGTTCAGCACAAGGGACATAAACTCTGTCTTGCCAACATAATCATATGGCTGGTGTGATAGTATAGGGGGAATCAGCCTTGGCCTGGATGGAGAACGTCTCATCAAGTGCTCATGGTGCTGCTAAGAAGTCAGGAAACAGATGAAATTTTGTCTGCTTACAATTACCCTTGAGCCGCTAGTGCGGGGGAACCAATTCTGGCATGGATGTAGTTTCTTGTTATGTTTTCACGGTGATGCCAATAAGTGTGAGGAGACAGTGCAAAAACATTCTCAAGGCTTTGTTGCAGGAGGACCCCTTCCAAAACCCAAGTTTACAATCACCAGTTTGTGCCGATATGGAACAGTATTTATTCCTTTCACGTAGGGGGTCTTTTGCGAGGGACATAATAACCGTTAGGGTAGTAGTCAGTTTGGGGCTGAACGGTGAGTATTGTTGCGTGGGCTACCGGGTCTGGCTAGTTACCAGGCAATATATTAAATCATCCAGCCGCTGCTTCCCTCGACCAAGGGCAACGCCATCTTCACATAGTGTTGGCCATGCGGGGGTGGGAGGATTTATAATAAAGAGGCACATAGCAGAGGATACGGTAACCGGAGGCTCCCTGGTAAAGGTGGTTAAGGAGTACAATTTACAAACGTCACCTCAGGCACAGGGTAATTACCCGGCAGGTGCTACATTATCATGGTAACCCAGCCATGTATACCCCTGTGGCAGCCTGTAACCACAGGTCTTAACAGTAAGGGGCGAAGCAAAACCAGCCTTTTATACCCCTGTAGCGGCCTATAACCACAGGTCCTAACAGTAAGGGGCAAAGCAACACCTCTCACAAAGGGAGCAGCCTTGTCAGTGGGTGGAGCAATAGCTCAGAGGGTGGCAGTGCAGGAGTCCAGGCCAGTCTAAGTCCGGCTCAAGAGGGTCTTTTGATGGACACAAAATATGTAGCATAGCTGAGTGGTTTCTAGGCACAAGGAGGTGCCTGGTTGGTAAGTTAACTATGACTGATGTCAGCAGGTAACAGTATGGGGCAGTAGTTCTTCTTCGGGATTGAGGCTGCGGGGAGATGGGTCACAACACAGGCATCCACACATGCTGTGGGTCATAGGGATTCCCAGAGGTTCTGGTGAAGTTGCCTAAGGCTGTCATCAGCCGGGACTTAGCTTCTGGGGCATCTGGCTGGCGACAGAAGGGACTGACCTGCCGGTGGTCCCGGACGTCACTTGGCTGGTGACAGAGTTCGGACCTGCTGGGGGTCCTGGACTTCATGGGCGTACCGAAGAGGCATACCGGAGAGGCTCGGGAGAGTACACTTAGGGTTGCACTAAGGTTGCAGGCATCCTGGTGGGCAGAATTGCTATTGGAGGCCCTAAGGGACTAGTTTCCTTGGGGAGGGAGGTAGATGTCATAAAGTAAAAACAGGAGATAGTGTTGGGCCTTCCCAACTCGGTAGGCATTAAGAGAGGCTTCTGGACAATGTGCCAGCTACTGAGGTTAGTTGCCAAGATATTTTATCTAACGCATTCTTGGGCCTGGTAAATTATCACAAGGCTGTAAGAGGGTGCGTTATTACGCCACCGCTCAATGACCGATGGTCTGAAGGGAAGTTTCTATATGTGGTCGGTAGGATAACGCAGGCAGTATAAGTTAAGGGGGTTCTGGTTAAGGCCAAGGACAAGCTGGGGAAGAAAGTGATACAGGCAACCAGTAAGAGGAAGGCAGCGGGTCCAACACTTCCTCCGCTGTCCCAGGAGACCAGGGGAGTCTAATTGGGTTGCGCTAGCATCTAGGCACCCGTACGGGCGGAAATTTTATGGAGGGCCTGGGGTAGTAGTTCCCTTTAGGATAGCGGTGGTGGAAATACAGCTGGTGACAGGTTCCTGGCAGGGGGTCATGGATTAATTCAGGGGAAACAGGAGATGGTGTAAACTAGGGTCTTCACAACTCAATGGCCACTGAAAGGGGGCAGGTAATGTATCACAGGACGGCCCAGATAACAAAAGGGAGAGGTGGAATCAGGATGGAGGGCATAATTTTGGTAGACGGGCAGTGGCTCATACAAACAATACTAGGGGCCATTTGGGAGCACAGTTAGCGCGGGGGGAGGGCGAGCGCGCCAGGGAGCTTCTCGCCCTGTGGCGGATCAACAACTGGATGGCCCCCAGAAAGGGGTAGGAGCCACGTGTGCAGAGGGTAGGCGGAAGGGGGGACTGGCCTGCTGGTGGTCCCTGACTCTTCTGCCCTAACCCACAACCTATGGACTGAGGTGAACCCTGGGGAGGCTGCCTGAGTGCAGGTACCCCGGTGGGCATGCCAGTGTGCCATGCGGGGCCCTGGTTTACAAGTAGTGCAACTGTTCGCTGTAGCGCGTTGGGGCCTGCTGGCACAATGTGCACAGCAGAGTGGGGGCTTGGTGGGCCGAGACGGCCAAGTTCAAGTGTATGGCCAAGTTCAAGAGTTCAAATGTAATGTGGTGCATATCTTCTTTACTGCCTTTGACAGGCCAAGGCCACTAAAGTGTACGGCCAAGCTCAAGTTCAAGTGTAATGTTGTGCCTAATTGCCTGGCAGCCTTTGTCAAGTTAATACCGCTAAAGAGTGATGCTTTGATAATTTTATATCCAAAAGGGATACTGTTACTCTCGTGTTGGTCACTGGTGAATTACCTGTTTCGTGAATAAAAAGGCTACGCCATGAACAACACGCTCTGTTTCTGAGAGTTCTTGGGCAAATGGGAAGAGTGAATGTCACGTTGTGCGCCTACTATAACCAAGGGAAGTGTCTCTGCACCTGACTGAGAGATTGTCCACAGCCAAGGCTCCAATGACCTTGATGACATAGAGGAAGGCGCCTCACGTGGTGATGACTGAGAGAAGGAAGACTACGAATCGGACTAATGAAGATTACTGGTAAGTAATGGAATAATACCTTTATATAATTCCCCCCAGAGGGCCATCTTTAGGAGTTGCACTTAAAGCGTGCCACCTTTTTGTGGAGCACTTTCAGTGTGTCTCCTAAGGGCATATTTGCCTCTAAGATCGTGTCCCTAATACGGAGCGGATCCAGAGGAAAAGAGATTCCCTCATTTGCATGAGGACACACCCCCATGCAACTTTGGGAAAACCTTCTCATGATAGTACTGGCTCTACTTGTGTGCCGGCGCTATCAGTGCTACAGAAAGGGATGCTCAAGCATTTACTCCCCTTCTGTAATATCATTGTGCCATAGGGGTGCATACGGTGGGTGCACATGCCCCTTGCACAATGTATGATACAGCCCCTGGAAGGCAGAAATAGGTTTACTATTGCGTATTTCTCTGCTGTTGAGGAATGGAACGCAGTAACTCCCATTGAAGAGGTGAAACGCGGGCACACACATGAACATCCGTAAAGCTGTGGCTAGTGCAACTTTTTCAGACCTATTACTGGAAATCTATGTGAATCCCAAAATTGTAAATTTGCAGCTGTTTGTAGAAGTCCTTAGGCAGTGAGGATTTACTATTTTTTGTGAATTGCTCACCAGTCCTCAGAATATGAGAGTAAGTGAAAAGAAAATCTATTTCCCTTTGAGGGCATGCATATTTGCAAAGTGTGCGTTTTTGAAAGAATGAAAGCAATATCTGAGCAAAAGTGCCAGTAAACATTGTACTTGATGCAGTGGAAGGCAAAGAAGGATTCTCTTAGAGCCGTGTGAAGTCCAATAACTGGAAACTTCAGGAACCTAATACTGCAGAATAAACATTTTGTAATCCCTCAATACAGTTACAATACAAAATGAAACCAGTCGTTTTTTGACCCCAGCAACTACGGGGCATACAGTCAACACATGAAAAAATGAAAAGATGTCTGTACATTATGTCAGCAGATCCTGACACTGTGGCACATTGATAAAGTTATAATTTGATGTTCTTTACAAGGGGGAGTTATTAATGATCAAATCCAATAATTCTCGCCCACAATATAAAAGCACTACGATATGATAAACCCCGAAGTAGTTCTAGAAGATATATGCCACCTGTAGACACATTTACCTCAAGACAGCCTCAAGCACATATCAAAATGTATGACGGCATTTCACATTCACCTTCAGTCCTTCGGCGCCTGCCTTCCTATCACCCTTTGAATATCAAGGACATATGGGTGGGAAATGTCTGCTCTGCCCCAGGAATCCCAATTCACGAAGGAGACAAAGAGGGCTAGTAGGGCAGTTCATGGGATAGAAGCCTGATGCCCCTCCCGCACTTCTCTCCACTAGGCATATCTCAAGTGAGACTTCCATCTCTTACTGGATCCTAAAATGAGTCCCTTTCAGCTGCATAACTCAAGCACAGTGGACATAAGAGGAGGAAAACAGACACCAATACAAGATGAACCTACACACTTCACAGAACATGGGAACTTGATGTTTCACCTGGTAACACTATGTTACATCCCATCTTATGGATGGTATGAAGAGAAGACAGGAAGTAGTTATGGGATATTGTGTTGTATTGATTATAAAGGTCAACACTAGTTTATACTCTTGGTCTACTTTACCATAGGTCAATGAGATGGAACAGGTAAGGCATGCATGACCATTCCACTACCAATGAGGGGTTGGAGGGTATGTGCTCCCCAATATTTGTCTGGACACACCCTTCAGTTACAAGTCACAGATTAGGAACAGCCAAACATATTTTCATTCACCTCACTTAACTATCAGAGTTGTTGGCGCCAAGACTCTACCAGGTAGTGAAGAATGAATTTAGATGAAAATTAGGAACTTTCAGTTGAGTGCATTTGGTGTAACGGGAGATTTAACCGTTTACAATATGTTCTCACTCCTATTTCTTGAACGTTTGTTGGGTAGCTGGTTAACTTGGAACTAAACTAAGGACCTTATTTAGAGATTAGCAGGTGGGATACTCTGTCAAAAAGGGGTTGATATCTTCTTTGCCCCATTATATGTGCCATAGGCTATAATCCACTTTTAAAACTGTGGACAGTCCACTTATCTGTAAATAAGGCCTTAAATTGGGGAAAAGGATTCTGATGAAATAAGATTTGCTAGAAATTGGGATACTGATTGACTTGAGTATGAGCCCTCATCAAGCACCAATCACAATCCTAGTCAGGGTAAGAGGTAGGCAAACCCTAGATTAACCTTTACTCATCCTCTGGTAGCTTGGTACAGAGTAGTCAGGCTAAACGTGGAGGCAATGTGCGAAGTATTTCTGCAACACTTCAAACAGTAAAAACTGTGAAAACACCAAGCAAACAGATCCCACACAAGGTTTCACAAAATAGAGTACATTTTACTAATCAAAACAAGAACAACATTCTAATCAGCGAACGGGATGGTATTGAAAGTCTTAGGATAAAATAGTGCCCAAAAATACAAAGCGGCAACAAGGGATATTTGGTCGTGCAGGACTTGGCTAAAGTCACAAGTTCAGGTTGACCGATATGGAGCGCAGGCCAGCTACAGGGACCAGGTTAGGACCGCTGAACAAAGTACCTTAAATCCTGGTTTAAGAGCACTGCATGGATCCAAGGCGAATAAGCATCGCACAGTCGGTTCTGAGATGAGGTGAGGCTGCGAGTGAGGCCCTGTTGTGTTGTCTTCGAGGAACCCATGAACGGGGCTTGCTATGCGATATCCAGGCATCGAGGATGCGGTGAGCAGCTGGCGATGCATCGGTTCCGAAGAGCTGTGATGCGGAGGCTGGCATCATCATCGAGCTGCCATCGACACAAGATGTGAGGACCTGCATCAGAGATGCATTGCACCGCCAGCAGTGCGTTGGTTCCGAAGTCTGGGAGGTCAATTCGGACCCTCTGTGTCGGGCCCTATCCACACAGCAGCAGCGATGCATCAATTCTGCTCACGGATGCACGCTCAGCAGAGAAGATGCATCAGTTCCCCTGGCAAGCACTTTAAGCCCACTTTCCAAGGGTCCAGGACTGGGGTGGCAGCACTTGGCATGGTGGAGAGCTGCAGATGCAAAGTCGTTGTTGACCTGTTATGTCCCTGAAGCTTCAGATCATGAGGCTAAACAACTAGCCCTTGGAGTCACTCTGGGTCCTGGGGTCAAGTGATGCAGATCTAGTCCTTCTCACCCAGGAAAGGAGGTCAGCAGGCCAGCACTGCAGGGCAGCAATTCTTCCAGAGTAGCAGTCCACCAAAGTGTCAGTCCTTCAGCAGCACAGCAGTCCTATGCCAGGGCCAATCCACACAGCACCAGCAAGGCATCGGTTTTGCTCGAGGATGCACCACTCAGCTGAGGAGATCCGTCGGTTCGGCTAGAGAATGTGCCGCTCAGCAGAGATGTTTTGGTTCTGCTGATCAATCAATCAATCAGTACTTGTTAAGCAAACTCACCACAGCGCTGGGGTTATATCTTCCCATTTTGAAATTACGTTTTAAAATGTAATAACGCAAGTCCAATGTTATCCTATGGGTGAGATGAGCCTTGCAGTAGTGAAAAACGAATTTAAGAGTTTTTCACTACCAGGACTCTTATAAGCACATGTCCAACTGTTTAATTACATCGTACCCTGCCTTCTGGGCTGTCCAGGGCCTACCCTAAGGGTGACTTGCACTCTTTATGTGTGATCTTGGGGTAGGATTTTCCCCAACGTTCTACTGGCATGAATAGCGAGCAGCTGCTTGTTCTCACTAAAAGTGCTCTTGCTGTAGGAATTTTTGCCCAAAATTACTCTTGGTTACGTGAGGAAGAGTAATCACCTAATTATCAGTAATTTTGTGCCAAAGAGTAATGCAGAATTACCAAAATTACTCTGATTACTCTGGCGTAATTGACATTCCGCCTAGACTTAGCTACAACCACTGCTCTCACAGAAAGAGAAACCATTGCAGTCAAAGCACAAAATAATAAATGGGTTGGAGATTGTTACAGTTTACAGGCAGGGTCCATTGAAATGCACTTGAAAAGGATCACAGTGTACACAGTGCTGAAAACATGAGTGTGCCAAAAATAAGCACTCATCAAAACAAACAAGGTCTATTTCTAGACACTCATCAGTGAAGCAAATATTCATAGCAAACACTTATTTGAGTATTCCAACACTCACACTAGGCCAACAGGAGCCCCTTCACAATGTCTATTTAATGATCTAATGACTTTCTGCAGTAATAAAATCACTTTTCTCCTAAACAATATCACTCATGTTACTGCTTGTCTACAGGTCCCATAACTAAATTTGCAACTTGTCCCATGCAGCAGTTACCTTCATTCTCTCTAATATCAGAAGACTGAATCACCAAAACATCCCATTAACTCAAGCCTACTGCCTTTGATTCATATCCCCTGCACACGCACATATCTAATATAAAATTGACATGCGTACGTTTAAACAACAGAAAACATAAATCGTTATGGTCTTTTCTTTGTCTTTTTTATTTTTTATTTTTTTTAATACGTTTTTTATACATAGTACATACATTTGTTATCCGGGTTTACCGCCATTGGTCTAGCATGGTATAAAAATAGTATAGAGTACATTCCGGTCGGGTCTCCCATTGCTGGCTATATTTTTGTGAAGAAGAAGGTCTAAGGTAGGAAAGTACAGGACAGTTTGGAATAAGCTGAGGAGGAGGATAGGACAGAGATACAACTATATATACCCTTTTGGACTGGTCGTAGATTGTTCTAGTCCTCGACAGGTCTCTTGCTCAGAAGGTACTGTACTGCATGCAAGTGGGAGCAGAGCGGTTTCTTATGGCGGCTCGTACGGGACCAGGGCTTTGTCCAGAACTTCCCATAGACCTCTGGATGACGCTTTCCAGGGAGAGTATTGCACCGCCAGGTTATCTGCTCCCCTGAGGTGGATGACCCAGTTGAGCCAGCCTCTAGGTGGTCTTTGAGGTGTCCTTCCAGTTCGTTAGCACCAGTTTGACCGCTGCTGTCAGGAGTAGGTCCATTAGTTCTCTCTCTCCCTCTGTGGGGAGGTCGGTTCGGATAAATGCCGTGGTGAGTGAGGCAAAGTTTCTTGTAATCTTGCAATTAAAGAGATAGTCTATGAGGTCAAACACCCTACCCCAGAAGTTCTTGAGTGTTGGGCATTGGAAGATGAGGTGTTCCAGCTCCCCCTTCCCTGTGTTGTAGTTCCAGCAAAGTCGGCTATCTCTGAGGCCTAGTGTGTGTAGGCGGGCTGGGGTCCAGAATGTTTTGTGTAGCAACCATAGTTTGGTTTGAGCTAAGACAGGGGTGATCCTATTTCGGGTGGCTGAGGCCCACAGCTTTTCCCACTCCTGTTCGTTTAGCGGGGGTGTATACGTTTATCCCAGTATCCCTTCGTTTTGTTGTTGAGTTTGGACTTTTGGGGTCGGAGTATTTTGTATAGTAGTGATGCTTGGTGGCCTATTTTATTTATGTTTGCTACATATTGGAAGATCGAGGGATTGATGTCTGCTATTTTTGATTTTGTTAGGGCCGTTTTTATCTTTAGAAATCTATACAGGTCTAGGTCCTCTAGTTGGTGAGATGTCTTCAGTTAAGAGAATGTAATTGGTGTTGCTTCTTTTTCTAGTTGGTATGGGTGTGAAATGCCCTTTACTATCCATGTGTCAAATCTGAGGGTTTTCCCCTTGTATTTGATATTGTTATTCAACCATAATGCTTCTGATTTGGAGCCTTTGATGCTGACCTCCATTTTTTTGTCAAGTTTTAAGAGCGCTAACTTGGTGTCCCTCAATATTGGGTTGTTCGCGTATGGGTATGCGTTTGATGTTAGTGGGGCTAGTGGGTTCAAGTTGTTCAGAATGGCTTTTTCCACCTGTATCCACACAGGTGTGTATTCTGGTGTCTGGTCTACCCAATGTGTGCCCTGTTTAGCTAGGAAGGCCAGCTGGAAGAGCTTGAAGTCTGCTAGGTTCACCCACCCTTGCGTTTTTGGTAATCTTAGTTTCTTGATACTAATCCTCGCTTTCTTGTCACGCCAAAGGAATTTGGTGTACATTTTATCTATCTTTTGGTGGAAGTCCTCTGTTAGGAAGATTGGGAGCATGCCTGACTGATAATTTATCAGAGACGTGATCATCATTTTTAATGTTTCAATTCGCCCCCACCATGTCATGAATTTAGGTGACCAGGCTTCTAATTGTTTCTTTACCTTTACTAATGGAAGTTTCTCGTTGTGTCGTATTGTGGTTATCAGGTCACTGCCGAATAATATTCCTAAGTATTTGATGTGGCTTGTCTGCCAGGTCAGTCCTGAGTCCCCCAGCACGTCCCTAGAGCAGTAGATATTTCGTGGTTTACATTCTGATTTTTCATTGTTAAGCTTGTACCCTGAAAGTTCTCAATATTCTTTTATTGTGGACCTTAGCGCTTTTATTGAAACCTTAGGCTGTTCTGTCATTATCAGAATGTCGTCCGAGTAGGCTGCCAGTTTTACAACCAATCCTTTAAAGTTGACCCCTTTTATGTTGTCATTAAGTTTTATGTACTGAATTAGGGGTTCAAGAGCCAGGAGAAAGAGTGACAGCGAGAGCGGGCACCCTTGTCTGGTTCCCTGTTGGAGCTTGAACATGTCAGAGAGTGACCCATTTACCATGATGCGCGCTGAGGGGGTCTGGTACAGGGCCATTGTCATTCTGATGTAGTCATGCCCTAGGTTAAATGTGTGCATGCATTGTTCTATGACAGCCCAAGATACTTTATCGAAGGCCTTCTCTGCGTCTAGTGCTATGGCTCCTGCTGATGTCTGTTTTGCTGAGACTTGTTCTAGTACGTGGCAGAATAAACGTGTATTGTTGCTAGCCAATCGGTTTCGCATAAAGCCGACTTGGGTATTACTTATTAGATGGGTAGAAACTTGTTCAGTCTGGCTGCCAGGATTTTGGCATAGATTTTACAGTCCACATTGATGAGTGATATGGGTCTATAGTTTGCCTTGAAATTGGTGGTCTTCGCCTTCTTTCGGAATAACTATTATTGTTGCTTCTTTCATAAACAGTGGGACACTCCCTGAGGTTGCTGTTTGGTTAAATACCTTTTTCAGGGTTGATGTTAGCTGGGGTAGGAAGGTTTTATAGAAGTCGGCAGTGCAACCGTCTGGGGGCCTTGTTTTTATTTAGGGATTTAACTGCCATTTCTATCTCTGTGCGGCTGATTTCTTGTCCTAGTCTTGCTGTGTCTGCTTGGTCTAGCTTAGGGAGATTCAGTCTGTCTAGATATCTTGTTCATTCCTCCTTGTCGAGTATCTTATGCATTTTGTAAAGCTCTGAGTAGAAGTCTTTGAATGTCCTGAGTATTTCTTTGCGTCTCGTGTGTGTTTTGTTGTGTCGGTCTGTGATTGCTGAGCTCGCTACCTGATTGCGTTTGTGTTTCAGGTATGAGGCCAACAGTTTCCCTGCTCTATTAGACTCGCAAGGTGAGATTTGCATTTGTCGAACCACATTCCCGCTCTCTCGCTTATGATTTTATTATATTCATATTGTTGTTGTGTTAGGGTGAGTAGAATTGCGTTGCCTTGTTTGGCATATATATGTTCGAGTTCTAACTTTTTTATCTCTTCCTCTAGCTGGGTCAACCTGAGGTTCGCTTTCTTGTTTATTCTTGCCTTAAGGTTGATTATTTTGCCCCTGATAGTTGCTTTTAGCGCCTCTCAAAAGGTATTACTGCTAACCTCTTGGTTGTCATTGTTGGCTATGTATTCCTCTATGGCTTCCTCAATTTCTTTTTTGTTGCCCGGGTCCAAGATGGTGTCATTTCTGAAGCGCCACCTTCTAGGGATTGCTTCGTTGTGGGAGCCACTCAGTTTTAGGTTGATGGCTGAGTGGTCAGAGACTAGCCTTGGTTCGATTGCAGATTCTTCGATCATGTGTGTATGATTCCCTGAGATTAGAATGTAATCTATCCTTGTGTATGATTTATGAGGGTTGGAGTAGAAAGTGTAGTCCCTCATGACGGGGTGTTGTAGCCTCCATGCATCCTTGAGATTGAATTTGGAGCACATGTTCTGTAGTGTTTCGTGGGAGTTGGTGGGGTGGTATTGGCAGGGGGACTGTCTGTCTATTTGTGGATCTAGTGGGATGTTGAAATCCCCAGCTACAATAATGAGCTCGTCCTGCGGGCTTTTGTCTAGTGAGTCAGATACCTCTGTCCAGAAGTAGGGTCGTCTGTGTTGGGGCCATATATGTTTGCTACATGAATCCTTTCTTCCTCTCTGGAGAGGTTTGTTATAAGCAGTCTGCCCTCTTTGTCGTGTATATGGGAGTCTATTGTTAGCTTCGACCTCTTAGAGACTGGGGTCAATACCCCCCTCCTCTTTTTGTCTGCTGGTGAGCTTGCTATATGCGCTATCCATTTGGCTCTGATTAGTTTGCCGTCCTCCTCGTCTAGTTTTGTAGTAGTAGGACTATGTCACTTTTGGACTTTGCTAGGTAATCAACTATCTTCCTGTGTTTAATGGGGTGGTTTAGGCCCTTGACATTGAGAGATGTTATTTTGAGATCTGTTGCAAGGGTGAGAGTCTTGCTACTAGCCATTTGCTTTGCTGTGATGTGGCGGTTCCATATGCCCAACACGCAAGGTTCTGCGCTGATGCCTGTATCTCTGGTAATGAAGTCTTTTGTCTATGGACGTCTGGACTAGTAAGCCGACACTTGCATTGGTATATAGAGTTTGGAAGAAGAAAAGAATGGAAAATAAATAGAATAAGTACCTGAGATGTACTAACATTGCCCTCCACCCCCCTCTGGACCCCCCTCCCTCCCTCCCCTTCCTCCCTGCCTTCTTCATTAGGATACGGAAGGTGCGACAGCAGGATCGCCATTCCGCCTCCTGGAGCTTATTTGTCTCGTAAAGTAAAGTTGTAGAACTCCTTTTTGTTATAGAACTTCGCTCTGTTCCTGGTGTTTACTGTGGTTCTAACCAAATACCAACAAAAAGAAAGGATACGTTGTAGTCCCTGAGTTTTACTTTTCCTTCTTCGTGCCCTCCTCCCGACACTGTGGTCTGGTTTTGCTGGTTCTCCTGTATCTTCTTCTGTGCTCGTAAAGTAGCTGTTGACGGTTATTTGAGGTATTGGTGTTGTTTAGGCTCATTGTTTAAAGGCCTGTTTCACACCGTAGCCCCTTCGTTATTAGGGTCTGGCGAGGGGCCTCTCTTAGGTGTTCCGTGAAGCGAGGTGTCCATGGATTGTGTCTGTGGTCCCTCTAGGTATCGGTGCAGATTGTGAGAGTTCATGAAGAGGTGGTTTTTTCCCTTGTCTAATATTTTGAATTTCGTGGGGGCCACAAACGAGAATTGGATGTTCCTGTTTTTGAGTTTCTGGCGAAGGGCGAGGAAGCCTTTCCTTGTGTCCACCGTGGCCTTCGAATAGTCCTGTGTTAAGATAATTTTGTGCCCTTTCCAGTTGATCTGGTGGTTCCTACGCACGTAGGTAAATATCTCCTCAGTATGTTGTGATCTCAAGGGCTTGCATATGATGGGTCTTGCGTATTGGGATGTTGGTGGCTTGACAGCATTTACCCTGTAGGCCTTGTCTAGCTCAATTTGTCGGGTGAACTTGCTGGTGCAGCCTATTTTCTCTGTCGGCCATGTTTCTTGTAGTTTTTTTGTTTTCAGTGCTTATTCTTTGTTGTTTTCTTCAACCTTCCCTCTGTGCCTTGTTTGTTCAGCCCCTTTTGTCTCTGCCGTTCTCCCGTTATTCCTTGTTTCCGCCTTGCTTTCGCCCCCTGCGTGGGGTTCCCTGTTGCAATTTTTGTAATGTCCTTGTCCACGTGTGACCCGGCCTCTCCTATGCCCGCTGCGTTCTATCTCAGGTTTTTGTTATGTCCCCCATCCCGGTGCTCTTTTTGTTTTTTCGCCTTGTACTTCTGCCTGAGTTTTTTGCTTTATTTGCTTCCCGGTGGTGTTTTTTTTTTTTGTTGGCTCTTGTGGCTCTCGATCAGGCACTGCGCCCCTTCCTCCCTGCGTATCTCTGCGGTTCTTCGTGCTGTTGCGGATTGCCCTCAAGAGGTTGGTTTATGTGCGCATGCTTTTTTTTGGGGGGGAGCGCTGAATATGGCTCATTCTTGTTGATCCCGAAGTTTGTTAGTGCTCTCACTCCGCCTTTTTAGCTCAGTTTTGTTTCCCTCCTTCAGGTACTTTTTTTGAGACTCATACCCCTCGCGCTGCTCTTAGTTTTTCTACAGCTCGCTCGCTCGCAATTTGTCAATTTTACGGGTGATAGCGTGGGTTGGTTGGTTAAGGTATTACTCAAGGGGGTATTCCTCTCAGTTTCGTTTTGTAACTACTGATTCTGCGCTCGAGGCGCTCGAGGTGGTTTAGATCGTACCCACTTCCTACCCCCTTGAATAGGGCTCGTTCTTTGTTTGTTAGCGCTCCCTCCTCCTTTTTAGTCCCGTATCATTTCAGGCACCATTATGCTGATACGCTCGCCTCTCTGCGGTTTCGGTTTCAGTTTCGTCGCTCTAGGTGGCTTAGATCGTACCTATTTCCTTACTCCTGAATATGGCCCATTCTTGTTGATCCCTATGTTTGTTAGCGCTTTCCCTCCTCCTTTTTATCTCCGTTTCACTTCTCTCCATCAGGCGCCATTTTGTGATTCTCACCCCTCGCGCTGCTCGCACCACTCCGAGCTTCCTTTTTTCCCAGTTCTAAATCGTTAACAGCTCGTTCAAGGTGGCGTGCGCTGCGGGGGGGACCTCTGTTGCAGTGAGGTTGGTGAGTTTGGGGATCAGGTCCTCAAGGAATGTGGCACAAGACCCCACCGCATCCTCTGCCCCTTCTGGGATCCTGAGTATTCGTATGTTCCCTCTGCGGTTCCTGTCTTTCATCTCTGCTGTTTGCTTTTGTAGAGTGCTAGTTACTTATGCTCACCTTCATCTTCACTTCTTTCCTCGTACCGTGACCAGCATCCTCTGCATCACTGTCAGTCTGATATTCACTGAATTCAGGTCGGCTCTGACAGCTGCAATCTGTAGTTGGATTGTTTCTGTGGTGAGCTTTGTTGATTTCGCCAGGTCATGCACCTCCGCTAGTTTCTTGAGAATCGTTTCTAGGGTACTATTTATGTCTAGTTTTTGTTTGATCGGCGAGTCCGATGTCAGCGGTTCTCCTTTGCTCTTCTTCATTTGCTGCTAGTGCAGTCTATTTTCTCTGTCGGCCATGTTTCTTGTTGTTTTTTCGTTTTCAGTGCTTATTCTTTTTTGTTTTCTTGAACCTTCCCTCTGTGCCTTGTTGGTTCAGCCCCTTTTGTCTCTGCCGTTCTCCTGTTCTTCCTTGTTTCCGTCTTGCTTTCGCCCCCTGCGTGGGGTTCCCTGTTGCAATTTTTGTTATGTCCTTGTCCACGTGTGGCCCGGTCTCTCCTATGCCCGCTGCGTTCTATCTCAGGTTTTTGTTGTGTCCCCCATCCTGGTGCTCTTTTCGTTGTTTCGCCTTGTACTTCTGCCTGAGTTTTTTGCTTTTTTTTGCTTCCTGGTGGTGTTTTTTTTATTTTTTTGGCTCTTGTGGCTCTCGATCAGGCACTGCGTCCCTTCCTCCCTGCGTATCTCCGCAGTTCTCCATGCTGTTGCGGATTGCCCTCAAGAGGTTGGTTTATGTGCGCATGCTTTTTGGGGGGGAGAGCGCTGAATATGGCTCATTCTTGTTTTTCCCGAAGTTTGTTAGCGCTCTCACTCCTCCTTTTTAGCTCAGTTTTGTTTCCCTCCTTCAGGCACTTTTTTGAGACTCATACCCCTCACACTGCTCTTAGTTTTCCTACAGCTCACTCTCTTGCAATTTGTCAATTTTACAGGTGATAGCTTGGGTTGGTTGGTTAAGGTATTACTCAAGGGGGTATTCCTCTCAGTTTCGTTTTGTAACTGCTGAATCTGCGCTCGAGGCGCTCGAGGTGGTTTAGATCGTACCCACTTCCTACACCCTTGAATAGGGCTCGTTCTTTGTTTGTTAGCGCTGCCTCCTCCTTTTTAGTCCCGTTTCATTTCAGGCACCATTATGCTGATACGCTCGCCTCTCTGCGGTTTCGGTTTCAGTTTCGTCGCTCTAGGTGGCTTAGATCGTACCTATTTCCTTACTCCTGAATATGGCCCATTCTTGTTGATCCCTATGTTTGTTAGCGCTTTCCCTCCTCCTTTTTATCTCCGTTTCACTTCTCTCCATCAGGCGCCATTTTGTGATTCTCACCCCTCGCGCTGCTCGCACCACTCCGAGCTTCCTTTTTTCCCAGTTCTAAATCGTTATCAGCTCGCTCAAGGTGGCGTGCGCTGCGGGGGGGACCTCTGTTGCAGTGAGGTTGGTGAGTTTGGGGATCAGGTCCTCAAGGAATGTGGCACAAGACCCCACCGCATCCTCTGCCCCTTCTGGGATCCTGAGTATTCGTATGTTCCCTCTGCGGTTCCTGTCTTTCATCTCTGCTGTTTGCTTTTGTAGAGTGCTAGTTACTTATGCTCACCTTCATCTTCACTTCTTTCCTCGTACCGTGACCAGCATCCTCTGCATCACTGTCAGTCTGATATTCACTGAATTCAGGTCGGCTCTGACAGCTGCAATCTGTAGTTGGATTGTTTCTGTGGTGAGCTTTGTTGATTTCGCGAGGTCATGCACCTCCGCTAGTTTCTTGAGAATCGTTTCTAGGGTACTATTTATGTCTAGTTTTTGTTTGATCGGCGAGTCCGATGTCAGCGGTTCTCCTTTGCTCTTCTTCATTTGCTGCTGGTGCAGTCTATTTTCTCTGTCGGCCATGTTTCTTGTTGTTTTTTCGTTTTCAGTGCTTATTCTTTTTTGTTTTCTTGAACCTTCCCTCTGTGCCTTGTTGGTTCAGCCCCTTTTGTCTCTGCCGTTCTCCTGTTCTTCCTTGTTTCCGTCTTGCTTTCGCCCCCTGCGTGGGGTTCCCTGTTGCAATTTTTGTTATGTCCTTGTCCACGTGTGGCCCGGCCTCTCCTATGCCCGCTGCGTTCTATCTCAGGTTTTTGTTGTGTCCCCCATCCTGGTGCTCTTTTCGTTGTTTCGCCTTGTACTTCTGCCTGAGTTTTTTGCTTTTTTTTGCTTCCTGGTGGTGTTTTTTTTATTTTTTTGGCTCTTGTGGCTCTCGATCAGGCACTGCGTCCCTTCCTCCCTGCGTATCTCCGCAGTTCTCCATGCTGTTGCGGATTGCCCTCAAGAGGTTGGTTTATGTGCGCATGCTTTTTGGGGGGGAGAGCGCTGAATATGGCTCATTCTTGTTTTTCCCGAAGTTTGTTAGCGCTCTCACTCCTCCTTTTTAGCTCAGTTTTGTTTCCCTCCTTCAGGCACTTTTTTGAGACTCATACCCCTCACACTGCTCTTAGTTTTCCTACAGCTCACTCTCTTGCAATTTGTCAATTTTACAGGTGATAGCTTGGGTTGGTTGGTTAAGGTATTACTCAAGGGGGTATTCCTCTCAGTTTCGTTTTGTAACTGCTGAATCTGCGCTCGAGGCGCTCGAGGTGGTTTAGATCGTACCCACTTCCTACGCCCTTGAATAGGGCTCGTTCTTTGTTTGTTAGCGCTGCCTCCTCCTTTTTAGTCCCGTTTCATTTCAGGTGCCATTATGCTGTTACGCTCGCCTCTCTGCAGTTTCGGTTTCGGTTTCAGTTTTGTCGCTCTAGGTGGCTTAGATCGTACCCATTTCCTTACTCCTGAATACGGCCCGTTCTTGTTGATCCCTATGTTTGTTAGCGCTTTCCCTCCTCCTTTTTATCTCCATTTCACTTCTCTCCATCAGGCGCCATTTTGTGATTCTCACACCTCGCACTGCTCGCACCACTCCGAGCTTTCTTTTTTCCCAGTTCTAAATCGTTATCAGCTCGCTCAAGGTGGCGTGCGCTGGGGGGGGACCTCCGTTGCAGTCACAGTATTAGGGGGGGTCTCAGACCACTGCGGTAGGCTCAGATTGGTACCCTGTCACCTTCCCTCCCTGTCTTTCTGCTTTAGATCTGCTTGTGCGCTAAGCTCTACCAGGGGCTCCCCCACCACCCGCTCACCTCCGGCACCTGTGAGCGCTTCTGTTTCCTCTTTGTTCGTTCTTTCCTACCCCCTTGGGTATCGTCTTCTTTTGTGTACTTTCGCTGAGAGACGGACTCTGACTCCCTCGCCTATTGCGTTGATCGAGTCAGTTTCCTTTGTTTTGTTGCTATGGACGCCATCTTATGTCTCGTAATCATGGGGTGTTCAGCTCTTCTATCTATGTTTATTCCCCTTCTGAGCCCCCAATCTTCTCTGAGGCGGTCGCATTCCGTGGCGTAGATGTTCCGACACCCTGGGGTGACTTCTTTCCTTGGTATGCTTTTCAGGCTCTCTATCCTCTATGCTCTTCAGGCTCTATGCATCCTCTCCACCTGTTCTACGTCCAACCCAGCTGGTCTATTTTCAAAAGATACCCCTTGTTTATTCAATTTTTATTACTGCCTTTGTGGGTTCCTTGCAGTGCAAAACCTATTGAACTCTGTTAGGAAACAATCCCTCTGATTATTACTAGATTCATCAATGCATCACTATCTGCGGAGTGGTCCTTAAATAATAATCACACCAGAGAAAACCCTCTGCTATAAATGTTGTGTAGAATCTATGGTACATCTTAGTGATCTATAGATAGATCACTGGCAAAACATTCTTGAAACAGTGGTTACTTCTTATCACTTCTCTCATCTCCTCAGTGGTGTCATTCTGGTTTCAACCAGTACCAACGTACAATAACCACCTTACTTAACATCAGGGAGCAGCTGCTGATATATTGGGGGAGGGAGAATATGATACTCTGATCTTTTTTGATTCATCAACATCTTTCCACATACTGGATCACAATCTTCCCCTCTCTTGGCTGAAGATCTACTTCTCAGCCTTGCAGTAGTGGAGGTCATTTATATCAAACTTTACACATAAAGTGTTAACTTGTTCTCTCAAAACAAACAGGTATTTTTTGCTATTCCCAAGAATCCACATCCCTCCATTCCCAAGGAGCACCTGCAGTGTTCCCATATCAAATATAATCAGCAAAGATAATGTAGGGTGTTGTCTATACAGGGAGGACACCCAGTTCCATAATAAGACTCACAGGAAGCTGGAAAAAAAACATCGCTGTCAGACACATTATCAATGAGGCAACGCTGTCTTTCCCTCAATGGATCAAAAATAAAGAACATTCTCTCTGTATGCCTAGATATCTTAGTGCTGTCCTTTGATTGCATGTCTCTCTTATAACTCTTACTAGACTGCACCACCGAGCATGTTTAGAAACCTAGAAGCTATGTTTTACCCAACAAGTAAACAATGTCACCAAGAACATTTCCATTATCTCTGCTGCATTTGAGGCATACTCTATCTTCAAAAGCCATCATTAAATTGCCCTCATAATTTCTGTGTCCCTTTCCAGTAGGGAATATTGCTACATAGTCTGCATATGGATCCCAGACAAAATGTTATCCAGCTCTAAAAATGTCAAAAGCTTTGCTGCCCATCTCATTTTCAATTTAAGGAAGAATGTTCTGTAGCCGATGTATCCTCTACCACCTGACCACATGCCTATGGTGGGCTGCTCTGAATTGTTTAGGGATGCTACCAACAAGATATAAGCAATTCAGAAGTAGGTCTTTGTACTGCCAAGGCTGCTCCCTTCGGAACTCAGTAGTAGGACTACGGCAACGCCCTATATGCTGGAATCAACAGAACCCTTCAATTCAAGCTCTAAACCATCCAGAACGAATTTGCGAGACTCGTACTCGGGCCACCGCGTCACAAACACATGACCCAACACCTACGAGACCTCCACTGGTTTCCCGTTAAGAAGAGGGTCACCATCAAACTCCTCACCCACGCCTACAAATCCCTCAACAACATCGGACCCAAATACCTTAACAAGAGAGTTTCTTCCACGTACCCAAGAGGAACCTCCGTTCCACCGACCTCGCCCTGGCAGAGGTCCCCCGCTTCCACAGAAACAGAGCAGGCGGGAGAGCTTTATCCTAGTTCGCAGCCAAGACCTGGAACGAGCTCCCTGTGAACATCAGATGCTCCCCGATCCTGCACATGTTCAGGAAGGACCTCAAGACCTGGCTCTTCAACTGATCCGGAGCTGCTCCCCCCCCAGCACCTTGAGACCCTCACAGGTGAGTAGCGTGCTCTACAAACCCCCTGATTGATTGATTGATTGATTGATTGATTGATTGATTGATTACAGAAAATATCACAGACATTGAATCCTCAGTGATTTTATATTCCGAACTATTTTAATCTGTTTGTCCCTGATCATCAGAATTTTTAACTTTCTGTCAGGTTGCCCACAAACTTTAAAAAATGCACATATATTAAATATGTGAACTTTTGAATGGTCAGGTCACTATGTCTCTCAATTTATTCTTCCTGCTGCTCTACAAATGAACAGAGACATTCCTGCTGCCTCAGCAGCGTATGCACCTTTCAGACACAGGAGGAAAGTTCCACTGGGCCAGCAGCAGCAGTCAGAAAGTTTTTACTGCTTTTTAATTCCAGGAACATTTTTTTTCTTTGGGTGGGTTGAGCAGAGCATTTTAATGGGAAAATCAGTCAGATATTGAAAATAAGACACTGCCCAATTTTAAGAAAATCACCAGGCATCCCCACCTTAAATATCCATGGTTTTGATATATTGCCCTTTTCAGAAACATGCCTACAAGAAATTGAGTTATTGGTTTACTGGTTAGGAACCTTACTTAAGCAACGACCACAGTCCTTGCCAGTGTGAACCACAAAAGTCACTAACTTAACAAGTGCTTATCCCTCTGGTAGCTTGGAACAGAAGCACTCTGCCTTAAATTAGAGGCACTATGTAAAGTAATTATGCAGCACACAAACAGTAACAAAGTGAAAATAACAAAACACAAGAAAAATCCAACAACAATTTAGAAAAATAGAGAAAATTCTAATAAATGAAATGATGCCCACACAAATAAATCCAATCAGTAGAACAGAAAAATAAATGTTTAGAAGATTTTAGTGACATCTGTCAGCTAAACCATCAAAGTACAAACCGTGGATATCTGGTAGCGCAGGACAGGGGCAAAGTCAAAAGTTAAGGCCAACATTGATGGAGCGTGGTTCAGATACATGAGGTGGATTAGGCCCTGTCTCAGCGTGCATTTAGACATATAAGTATTTCGGACAAACAGTCCAAGATAAAGTAGAGTTCAGTGGAGCAAGCTCACACAAGAAGGCAGCCAACCCTCTCCTGGACTCACAGTGGTAGTCCTGGGTTCATAGAGATGGTTCTCTCTCCTTGAAGCACCATGGCAGTCCTCGTGCAAAAAGGCAGTCCTCTGAAGAACAAATGAGGCCTCAAGCTGCATACCAGTCCTTCAGTAGCAGTAGTCCTAATGCCAACAAAAACGACATTCCAAAAACATGAGGGGTGAAGGCAAAAAGTTTGGGGGAAGACCACACCAAGGATGACAAGTCTAACAATGCCTTTTACAGACACATCTGTATGAGAGTTCTATTGACTCAAACACCAGTACAGAAATTCTGTTCCAGTGCCCCTGTATTGCTTGATATTAAGACTCTTGTCCTGAACAGAAATGGTGCTACAGAGATGTAAAACCTCAAATTCCCCATTTGACAGTCATCTGGAAGCTTGCTTCACATTTTCAAGCTATTGTGTGCCAGTCCTCTGAAGTAGAAGATGCCAGCAAGGTTATGGCAGGTTAAACAACCTGTATCAACAATGTTCTGAGATCATCTTATCTATACACTGTAAATTTGACTTTGATAGCTATTATGGTTTTACATCTAGACAATTAAGGTCACGTAACACTCATATAGCAATTAGCGGTTCCTGCAGCAGGGATACTGGAAAATATGTACTTTTGAAACTACAAGTGACATTTTAAGGAGCAGGTGTGGAAATGTATTTAATTTACTTCTGTACTCCATAGCTGTGTTTCTTCAAATGCACACAATTCCAACTAACTTAAGTTTTCTTTACAATAGTGAGGAAAACAAAATGTCTATGGCTTTAAAAATAGCATATGTGGCTAGGATCTTCAGGGAATTTCTGTCTTGGGGTAGATCAAAATGCCCAACAAACGCATGATGGTTATCTAGACGTGGTACCAGCCACATCTAGATCACCAGTGGAGACACTGCCAGTGGTCAGTGCCTAATTTGAGCTGTTGGTTGACGGAAGTGTCCATCCAGGGGCGGCTGCTCAACTAGGGCGCAGGAGCTTCGCCTCACTGCTTTCTCGCAGTGCAAGAAGCAGAAACATAAAATGGTAATAACTTTGCATTATTACCATTTTATGTTTGGTTGTTTCTGCTCTGCGAGCAAGCAGGTCAGGGGTGGAGGGGTGTGCCCACTCCGGAGTGCACAAAGACTATTTGGACAGCCCTCTGGGGCCGCCCAAACCAGTCATGTGCACAGTGCCCTTCCCCATGCAGGCTGCAATGCAGCCTGCATGGAGAACATGGCCTCCCCATAAAGACCTGGCTGGGTGGCGTCCACACCAATCACATCGCTGCTTGCAGCATTATGATTGCCTTGGGGGATGGAGGAGCCTGGTGTAAAGACGAGGCGTCAGGAGGTTAAACTAAAGTAAGTTTATTGCTCAGATAACGACACACTCAACCGGAGGCTAAGTGCAACCAGTACATAATGACGTTAATGCCAACTGTCACAACTGTCACTTAGAATGTCCGGCTGTCAACATTCCAGCCGGGAGATGCCACGCGCAGGAGGGAGGGGCGCGCGGGGAAACGTAAGCAAAGTGACATATTTACTGTGTAACAACATAAGACATCTCCTCCTCAAGGAAAGGGATATTTTCTGAAAAGGAATATAGAGAAACAGCTTGGATACGAGTGAGTAACAAGCAACTATTCACAAACAAAATCTTTGTATTTGCTGGGTTTAATCACGACGCGACCACATCTACTTGTGGTTGCATCTTCTTCTGCATTGTCCGTCTCCAACACTGGTTCCAGATTGGTTTCAGGTGTTTCATTAGGATCCATTTGACCTCCAGGTGTACAGGCAACTGGAACGCATCTAACTCCGCTTGGTTCTACAGCTTCCAGTTCACTCTCCAACTCAATATCACTACCATGACTCACAGAAGCCCCAGATTCACTTGTGGTCGCTTCACAGTTCGCACCTATGGTCTCGATAACTCCACTTCCCTGTACATCTGTACTGTTTAGTCCCTTGTGTTGCTGTTGCATGTGATCACCATCTTCCTCTGAATCTGTAAAATCCAGTTCAACACGAACCAGCACGTCTAATTCTTTACTTTTTCCTTCCTTTTCCATGTGTATTTTACTCCATGTTCCGTTAGGAGTCTTATCTTCCCTTTTACAAACAGACATTGCTGAGGCATGCCATACTTTCCCATCACTGAGTCGTGCAGAATTGCAAAATACTTTTTCCACTTCTAACGGGTTAGAGAACCTGTTTTGTCCTTTGCTTACGTTACCACTTCTCCTTACTATCACTATGTCCCCAACTTCCAGGTTGATTTCTTTGCAGTTGTGCTTGATGTCATATCGTCCTTTACTCTGTTCCTTTGACTCTTGTATCTTCTTTCTTACATTTTCTACAGACCATTCTGATTTTCTTGCGCTTTTTAGCCAACCAATATTGTCTTTAGAAATGGGAGTTCTTCCTCTCAGCATCTCAAATGGGCTTACCATGGTTTTTTCTCCTGGTGTTATCCTGTAGCTCCATACCATTTTTCCCAATTCCTTTCTCCAGCATTTATTGTTATTGTTAGCCAACTGGATGATGCCTTTTATCACCCTGTTAAATCTCTCTACGGCTCCGTTGCCCGCTGGATGGTAGATGCTTGTAGTTTTATGTTTAATTCCTTTTCCATTTACATATTTTTTGAAAACGTCAGACATGAACTGACTACCATTGTCACTGACAATAATTTTTGGTATGCCTTCCCTACTAAATATTTTGTCCAAAAATTTGACAATATCGGTTGCATCCACTTTCCTGCAGACCTTAATTTCCGGCCATTTTGAGAAATGATCAATTAAGACCAATACATACATCTGTTCTTCCTGCCATCTCACTGGACCCATTACATCTATTCCAACTCTTTCCCAAGCCATGTTGGGGCATTCTAACGGTTGTAGTGTCGGCCTTAAGACATTTTGGGTTTTATCTGAATTCTCACAAGGTACACAATTCCTCACAGCTCTTTCAATCTGTATGTCGGATCTATATTTGGATTGAGAGTTATTCCAAGTTTACCTTGGTCTCTCCAACCAAGTACTGAAGATCCATTAATCGCTACATATAATTTGCTGTTGGTTTCCCTTTCTTTGAATGCAAACTTTAGTTCCTTAAACCCCATAAGTTCTATGGGTTCACCAGTGAATGTCTTAAGGCAGATATCTGGTTCCTTTAATTGTTTTCCAACCTTGCTTTGAAACTTCTTTTTCCATACTTCACGGTTAATTATTGTACATGGTGACCCGGAATCCGCTACAATATTAATACTCACGCCACCTATTTCCACCAAGCAGGTTGGTTTTTTTTTTCTTGTACTTCTCCTCCTCCTCTATAGTTGTTTCCTCATTAATCTCCAGTACACATAAATTGTACACAGACTCGTCAGAGGATTCTTGCTCGGACTCTTCTTCTTCTATGTCTTCGACGAATTTCACCTTCTCTTTGCCCTTTCTTTTGCATGATTTCTGGAAATGGCCAATGATTCCACATTGGGTACATTTATTGTTCCTTGCTGGACATTTCCAATCATTTGCCAGATGTTTTCCGCTACCACAGCGGTAACACTTCAACTGTTCAAACTGACCGGCATTTCCTTTGTATTTGGGCATGTCCTTCATCTTATTCTTTGAATATGTTTTACTACTACTTATCTTTGCCACAACACTGGTTTCTTCCAATTTACTTTTCCCTTCATTAATCACTTCCTTAGCACATCTACCAGTTAATTCTGCTTTCTTTACAATTTCAATTACTTGGAGAAGTGGTTTTTCTCCCTTTGCCCACAGAGCGTCTTGTATATTCGAATTCGCAGCACACATGACAATCTGGTCTCTAATTAAATCGTCATGCATATTTTCAAATTTGCATGAAAGTGCCAAGTTCTTAAGTGCCGACACATAGTCATCAATGCTTTCATCTTTCCCTTGTTTCCTTCTGTAGAACTTGTATCTGTGTACTGCAACACATACTGTAGGCTTATAGTAACCATCTAAATCCTCCATAGCCTCATCGTACACTTTTCTATCACCATCTGTTCTAGTTTTTTTTGTAATATTGTTATATACCGTCAAACCTCCTGCACCCAAACAATGTAACAAAATTTTTTTCTTTTCTTCCTGTTTAAGTGGTTCATCCTCCTTGTCAAATGTTGAAATATAATTGCAAAAATACTCTTTCCAATTCTCCCATTTTACACTCGGTACACCTGTACCCTTTAAATGCTTCTGGTGGCTGTAGATTGTATACATTGCCAGATGCCATACTAGACTACCTTGGTTTCCTTTTTTTTTTCCTTTTAAATTCAATTCCTTCAATAAAATTGAGTTAAACTTATTTATTCCACAAAGTAACTCTCACCTGTGTGTGTAATACACTTCCGCTAGAGTTCCGTCAAAAAAAACGTGGTTTTTCCTACTCTCCAGCTGATCGTAATTGTTATTTTCGTCACTTGCAGCTGCACAACCTGTAAATAGCGCTACACTTCCTGGTTAAAATGGCGGCACGCCGGTTTCCTGTGCGTGAATACACCTTGAACTAGACCGCAGACTGGATACTCACTTCCGGTTGCTTCTACGTCACGACGTTCTATCTTGAACGCCCCAGGTCTGAGGTGAATTTTTTCCTCGTTACTTCACGACCTCTTGCACCTCCGGAATGATTCAGACGATCGCTTTGGTGAGTTTATCACATGGCAATTCATTTAATTCAGTCACTACTCACACGACTTTGCTCCTTCGTTGTTTTTTTTCCGTGGTGCGTCGCAAGTGATTCTGTCACTTAAGTCCACTAAATCTCAGTTGCGCACTTCAATTGGATTCCTTTTATCCGATAATGTCGTTAGTAATATCCACTTGGTAGTTCCTTCAGTAAATATTTTTCCTCTATAAGGCGTAGAATTTTACCTTAGTATTTTCTTTCCGTAAATATTGCTGCTTAATAGTAGTCCACCATCAAATTTCCTTTTTTTTTTTCCGTTTGGTGCCGCAATTTCACAATTTTCCTTCGCACCACTTCCGTTGCACATCCAACCGGTTAACTTCTTCCATTACTTCATTTTCACGATCCCTTACTTGTGGGTTCTTCTGTGTGTCGTTCACCATCACTCGTCGCCAAATTGTAAAGACGAGGCGTCAGGAGGTTAAACTAAAGTAAGTTTATTGCTCAGATAACGACACACTCAACCGGAGGCTAAGTGCAACCAGTAATGCCAACTGTCACAACTGTCACTTAGAATGTCCGGCTGTCAACATTCCAGCCGGGAGATGCCACGCGCAGGAGGGAGGGGCGCGCGGGGAAACGTAAGCAAAGTGACATATTTACTGTGTAACAACATAACACCTGGCTGCCTGCTTCCTGTTCCTGCGGGGTAGGAGAGCAGGAGCAGGAGCCGAAAAGACTCGGGACCCGGCCGGCGGAAAGGTACGTTTTTTCGGAAAGGTACGTTTTTTTTAAATCATACATTTAAAACCCAATCTCCTTGCGTGACCCCAGTGCGAACCCCCCACCCCCTGTGACCCCACCACGAGCTATGCCGACCGTGACTGTGCCCACCACACATATCTGTGGTGTTCTGTATTTATCCTTGGTGGGGTTGCTATGTGATGATGTAAGCATTAAGAATGGGGGTGGTTGTCAGGAAGGAATGTAGATTTCTCTAAGAGCGGCAGTTGAAACTGGCTACTTGGTGGATAAGGTCTCTAATATTAATCCTAAAATAAACCTGAGTTAATCACCAATCCTGAGTAAACTGTTTCATTTCAAGGAGTATTACCACACTTTGGCAACAAGCGAAAACAAAGAATAATATAACTTGAACATAGACCTCAGATATTTTCCGTGAGCTAGAGAGATAAAAAATACACACAGAAAAGAAGCAGGACTAAGAAAAAAACTGACACATAGGAAGACAACAGGAACTGGCAAGACTGAGATAAAGGGGCAACAGTATCTGGCGGTGGATTTAAGAGGCTTGAGGTACATTGAACAATTTGCAACCTTGGTGTTGATTTTTATTAGAACCGCCGGAACAGAGCTTTGGACACAGTAACTCATTATTTTACAAATTAGGCAGTCAGTGGTCAATTAAAGATGACCACCCGTCCACAACATGTCTGCGACCATTCGTGCATCGGGAAGCTGCACTGTGCATGTTGTGCTTGCTCAGTCAGACATGTTCGGTGCAGCAGACACGAGCAGGGACAACAACGATGGAATCTCGATGAGAATCAAGGCCATTGCTTCTAGTCTATTTTTAGAACCAACCCCAACCACCACCTATGCGAATCTGATGTCAGAAAATAAATGACGAACGAGCAAAGCCACATGGAGTCTCTCCAGTCACCTTTTTCAAAAATGCGTCTGTCACCCAGGCAAATGCTCCTTCAGCAATATTTCATTATGCTGTTGGTGGAGATTAAGCCCTATGTAGACTCGGTGGGCCGACAAGCATCTACATCGTCAAGTAAAGTAATACTTAAATATTTCCAGCCTACATACGTTGTCTGGTGCATATCCCACTAACTCTCCATATGTATGTTTCCTGTAAAATTCGGCAGTTTCCATCAGATTAATTCAAGGTTTATTTGTGTGCACACTATTCTCTTTGAGGATACAAGTTCTGTTTTAAGCAATTCATCGTTCAAAACTCATAAGTTATAGTTAATCTACTTTTATCACAAAGTTCACGTTTAATGGAAAACCACAGAAAACCACATGACCAAATTCAACACCACCTTTCTATTAGAAAATTAAGAGCATGCCTGACCCAGCATCTTCATATGAAAGGGAAATATCACACATATTGGTAAACTCCAAGAGTCAATGGAAACCTGTGACAAAGGAATTTCAAGCATTTCATGCCAACTAAAGGACCGTGCGAGTTTACTTGTTCCTATTATATACTATATTACCACTTTAATGGGAATTTTAAGATTCAGTGGGACTACCATTATTATGCCCTGCAATGGTGCCTTTTATGGATGTTACCTGCTGTGGTTATGATCCGTCAATAAATATCAATGTCTGAAAATAAATTTTTGGCAGCAGAATGTTTTGTTTCTGTACAAAAGTCGCTCTGCGCTGATCTTTATTCCATCATATCTTCTGGGGTAGCAACAAGTATTTATCCCAAGCCCTTCCTCCGCAATCTGGTGGAGGAATGACAAAGTGGGCATCCTTCGTGGGGTATTTCCTGTCTGTCAGCATGTGGTAAAAAGGATATTTAAAAATACAAGAGAAACATGCCCATTTTCTAGAGAGTATAGTGGAAAGTTAATTGTTGAATAAATATTGCCTTTGCCAGAAACCATGGTATCATCACACATTTCATAAAATTATTATAGGCAGAAAAAAGAGGAATAAAAGGCTAAAAGATCACTGCTGAGGCACAGAAGCTGGAATCAGTCACATCTGTGAAGTTAGGAAGCAGAGAGACAGATTAGACACGTTTCTGCCAGAATATGTGAAACTGAACTACAAGTGTAATGTGTCTGAGACACTTTAATCTTTTAGCATTCACTAAGGCTTCGGAAAGATGACTAAACAAGCCTTTGACAGGCTGGTGTACGTCGGTTACTTGACAGGTGCCCGTGGCGCTTTGGAAAAAACCAATGTTGTAATGATTCAGCCTGACGTAAACCCTCCCATGTCCTATATTAAGCCCTTGAACCAGTAGCAGTGTTTTTTCCACTGGAAAAAAGAACCAAGCACATCTCGGATTTATAACACTGCATTCTCAAAAAGACAATTAGCATTTATCAACCAACTATACCAAATCAGCTAACTCTAACATATATTGTGAGGATGCTGCGGATGGCGCTTGTAGAGTTCTAGGGCCTGGGCCTAGGACAAACTTGAGACAGGGCACACCTGTGTAATCAACTAGTGGTTAGCCCTCGACTAACCACGCCCAGCCTTCCGGGCTCTTTATTCTCTCGATTGCGTGCAGGCCGGGCGCACGCTGGGCCAGCCTACATGGGTGCCGCACGTGGGGTCTGTACCTTAAACACCCCTCATAACAGTGGCCGAGTGGGCCAGTCCGGGATAACAACATTACATTCCTCCTTTACCCACAAAACAAAACATCAGGTCATCATAAACAGTGGCTAACAACTATCGGCATAAACCTGTACAACGAGATACTAAATGGAACAGTCTTACTTGGTCAGGAGGGACTCGGATTCTCCGGGCGTCGTTCCCCGGGGGATTCGACAGCAAGCCACAAAGTCTCGATACTTCTGAGACGACTTAGGGCAGGGCCTAAGATTGTATCGGCTCTGACTATCTCTGGCCGGAGGAGTCAGAGATCTCTTGGCTCGGCTGTCAGACTCTCCTGCTGGCTGACTGCTTTGAGGGTCCACATCTTGAGTCATCTCAGGAGCGGAGGGGAGCTGGTCATCTTCTTCGCTGATCATCGTGGGGCGAGCTTCCGCTTCCCCCTCCCTGGGGGTATTGTCCATTCTCCCAGTTCCAGGCCTGTCAGCCATGGGGAACTCCTCGGTGTCGTCGGCTGGGGTCTTCTTGAAGGATGAGACCTTTTCGCTTCCTCGCACCGCGGTCACCATCGTGCCCTTGACTTCTGTGACTGTCCATGGATCTAACTCGAAATGCATCCTGAACTTCCCGCTGGGGTGGCGGTCTCACACGAGCACTCGGTCTCCCACTTTGATCGGGCTATAGACTGCGTGCCTCCTCCAGGATGCATCCTGGTTGGTCTTTGTTCGCCGCGCTAGTGATTGACTAGGGAGGACCGGTGCTTCAGCCCACACGGGGTGGTGCGGGATGGTATCCATCACCGTTCTGCCAAAACACAGGCGGCTTGGGGCCACTCCAGTGGTACAATGAGGCGTGAGGCGGTATTCCCGGAGGAATTGATACAGGGCTCGTTCTAGACCGTGGCCATCGGCCAGGGCTATTTGGATTGTTCTGTTCAGTGTTCGCATTAGTCGCTCAAACTCTCCGTTTGCTTGTGGCCATCTGGGAGTCACTTTGCGATGTTTGATCCGACGGGACGAGAGGTACTCGGCCAACTCTGTGCTGGTGAAGGGTGGGCCATTGTCCGTCCTCCTGAGCTCTCTGATGAGACCGTGGGTCGCCATGATATTCTCGAGTTTGGGAATGACATCACAGTTGCCAGTGAAGGAGACGATCTCGACTTCGGGATATCGGGAGAAGTCATCAACGACAACTAGCATGTACTTTCCTCCGGTGAGACTGCCGAAGTCTGCGCTAGCCCCTTCCCAGGGGGTATCGGGGCCCGCCTCCATGACGACTGGTGCCGGCTTGCTGGGGAGGCTGGTTGCGAGGCACACTGGGCAGCGTTGGATGATCGACTCGACTTGCTGGTCCAGGCCCGGGAACTATACTTTGCTTCTGAGGCGGTTCTTTGTTTTCACTATACCTTGGTGGGCTCCGTGAGCTAGAAGAGCGGCCTGGTGAGTCAGGCGTCCTGGTAGGACAAGGCGAGGACCTCTTAGTAGGCAGCCATCGGTGGACACTGACAGTTTGTGGCGAACTAGGTGTGGCGCTCTGAGGGTGGTCTGTGCCTCTTTGGTGCGAAATGGTGTCGGATTTTTGAGCGGCTTCCAGTCTCCGGAAGAAAGTGCCTGGATGGTGATCTGGAGGCAGTCATCCTCTTTGGTGGCCTGTATTACATCTTCCAGCGAGATCGGGAGAGGCCTGGACCGCTCGATGATCATCCTTGCGTACTCTTCCGCGGCTAATGCTTCTGCCGCCTCTGGCTCTGTGACTGGTCTGGCGTGTCTGGACAGAAAGTCAGCCGGGTTGTGGGTGCCCGGTCGGTATTCCACGGTAAACTGAAATTCTTGGAGTTGGAGAATCCACTTCTCGATCCTCGGTGGAGGACGCGACGACGATCCCTGGAAGAGCGGGATGAGGGGCTTATGGTTCGTTAACACAGTGAATGGGTGTCCGCATAGATATAGGTGGAAATGGCGGCAACCCCCCAAAATTGCAATGGCCTCCTTTTCGATTTGCGAATACCGTTGCTCGGTGGGCGTGAGAGTCCGGCTCGCGTAGGCGACGGGGGCCCATTCACCACAGGCCTGCTGCTGGGCTAGCACAGCTCCGAGCCCTGTGGGGCCAGCATCCACCACTAGCTGGGACTCGTGCCGAGGGTCAAAGTACACCAGAGTCGTGTCGGCGGACAGGGCAGCTTTCGTTTTCTGGAACGACTCTTCTTGTTCCGGTCCCCATTCCCTGTGGCTGGTGCTCTTGGTAAGGTCACGTAGTGGGCCCGTTAGACCCCACAGGTTCTTGATAAAGCGTCCGCAGTATGTGACCATGCCCAGAAAGCTGCGGACTCCGGAGACGGACGTCGGTGCTGGAGCGTTCTGTATGTCTTTTACTTTATCCGGATCTGGACCGATGCCTTTGTCAGAAAAACTGTAGCCGAAGAAGTTGATGTTCTTCCTGAGAAACTCGCACTTTTCTCGATGAAGGGTGAGTCCACAGTCTCGGATCCTGGTGAACACTGCTTGGAGGCGTTGGATGTGTTCCTCTAGAGGCCCTTGAAGGACCGTCTTGATTATGTGCTGAAACACCTCCGCCGCGCTGGAAATCCCAAAGTTGAGGCGAGTGTATTGCCACATCTCTGCGTGGGTGGAGAATGTCGCAATCGGGCGAGAATCGGGGTGTAATGGGATCTGGTGGTACCCCGACCGAAGGATAGGGGATACTCTAAAAATATTTTGAGCAATGCACAGAATAGAGCAAAAAAGATACCCAGAACTACTACACTAGCTGTAAAACAACAAAAAACACTGCATAACAAGGGTCAAATTTCGTTCAACACACAATTCAACGAACGAAGCAGCAGGGTATACAATGCACTTAGAAAGCATTGGCATCTATTAATGGAAATAGCTGGCCTAAATGAACTATTGGACAAGAGACCTAAAGTGACATACAGAAGAGGATGAAATCTGTGTGATATGCTATGTCCTAGTTATGTCACAACCCTAAAAAAGCAAACTTGGCTCACTACAAATGCAACTGGGTTCTATACATGTAATGAGTGCAGTGCTTGCAGATTAGGCAGAAACAAAACTAAGAATTTTTGCTTTAACACCAGACGCAATTACACAATAGAACATCTTATTAACTGCAATTAAAAATACATAGTGTACATAATAGGCTGTCCATGCAATAAAATCTATGTGGGCAGCACCAAGAGACCCCTAAAAATAAGAATCCAAGAACATGTCCGTGCCCATCGGAACGGGGATCTGAGGTACCCCCTTACCTTCCACATGCAGGAAAATCACACTAGTGAGGAAAATCTTTGGTTTATAGGAATAGACCACATTCCAGCCCACCCTAGGGGTGGGAATAGAGAGCTAGCATTAAGAAAAAAAGAAGCAGGCTGGATATGTAGATTACGGAGTGTAGAACTAGGGCACAACAGCGACAATGAGATACATTATTTCTTACAGGATAGATAAATTGGACACTCCCTTGTTATAGCCGTGGCATTCTTACCATCAGCCTTTTGAATATTGCAACTGTATTGAAGACCAACTGTGTACACTTGTTTTCACATATTACTGTTGCCCTCTTCCTCTCTCTCTTTTCTTGTTTCTACCCTTGATCTCTCCCATATATTGCCCGACTGGCATATGGTGTTCTAATCAGTGTTTCTGTTTTCACTTAACCGTAGGTTTCATGTATATATCAAAAGATGGCCACCACGTTTACAGTGCTTGTCACGTGGTTCGTTAGGAGGCGTTATTGCCCGGCTTGACACTGACGTTCTAATCTTGCCGGATGGACTTAGACTATATAATGAAAGTCCTTGATTTGCATTAGGTTACTGGTTCGGTAGGACCTGTCTTGTGAGCATATCAGTACTTTTGTTTTCATTCAACCGTAGTTGTCTTTTATACAGTAAAAGATGGCCACTACGTTCACAGTGATTGTCACGTGATCCATTAGGAGGTATTATTGCCCACCTTGACATTTATATTCAGAATTTGCCGGACTGACTTAGACTATATAAATGAAAGCCCTTATCTTACATTGGGTTACCGGTTCGGTAAGACCATTCTTGTGAACATACTTTTTCGCCAATACTCGCGACTAACACATTGCGGTTAGCACATTCTCGGATTATCACCTCAGTTAGAATGTGGAGCATTACCATTTATCTATCTAAGGAACAGATATGAATATCAAAAATCAAAAATTAAAACATGTTCGCTCAATTTGCAGGTGATGTTACAATTAGTGCCTTTGTTGTTACTGAATTGTGGGTGTCTTGTATACTTTACAAGATGGCCACCACGCTCGCAGTACTTGTCACGTGACTTGTTAGGGGGGCGGTATTACCCGGCTTGACACAGGTGTTCAAAGTTTGCCGGGTTGACTTAGACTATATAATGAAAGCTTGTTTTTACATAGGGTTACCGGATCGGAGGACCTGCCTTGGGAGCATACTTTTCCGTGAGCAGTCGCGACTAATATATTGCGGTAAGCGCATCCTCGGATCGTTATAGTAGTCAGGATAGGGGGCATTTATGTTTGCTAGAGTCCGGTGGGACTTTTAATCTCTTGTATTAGTTACGACTCGCTAATTGTAGAGCAGGGTGGTAAAATATAATTATAGACTGACAGATCAAGTTCGCTTTAGACGTTACTGCTCAAGAAGTCACATATTTTTAATACCCTTGAGATCGCAATATAATAGGAGCACAGCGGAACATATATACCTCCGCCAGGTCGTCATAATTTTAGACACTTTAGAATACGGACTCATTGACATAGTTATAATTCTAGTATGTCATAATATAAAATAAAACAAATTGCACTGGGCATAACTCGGTGTTTTAATAGTTGTATCATTTTTTACCTCAGATCTGATAAACACTTTTCTGAAAGACATGATTTAAAAAAACCTGCTATCCAAATCAATGAAAAACTCCACGGTCCAGGACATACTTGACACACAAAAGGTATGTTACATTGGAATCTATCATATGGTCGTTCATTTTCATCAATGTTTAAAGACAGATTTATATACTTATTTCTGTCACACAGTATTAGTGGACGTCTGGGTCATTCATTATACGACCACTTGAAGTAAGTCTGAGTGGGATTTATTTAAGCTAGATTCAGCTTTGATTTACATTTAGACTTAATTCAAAGTTTTAGGCCTTCGCTTTCATTCTGTGTAATACTATAAGGAGATGGAAGAGTATTCCTATCAATGCCCGCCTACCTAACATAATCTAAATGAATATATATACCATCTATTAATAATAGATATGGTCTCACATTACAGATAACCTTATATGGAAGGAAAGAACCTACATTGAAGATCCTTTCCTCATCGAATTAACAACGATCATAACGTAAACAAGAAATCTTTCACACATTCTGGTAGGTACACCATGAAACTACCTCTCTTATGGTACTTCCCATATTGTTAGGTGGAAGCTGTTTTGAACTTTCAGTTAACACATTATCATCTCAATATACAATATGTAGATAGGCAAATGGAGCATAAGATATTGCATCCCTTGCCCTTCATTTCCCTCCTTTCTTCCTCCTTGGAATCTTCACTTGTTTGTTTCCTATATAAGAATTGTATTGGGAGAACATGTTAAACACAAAATGTTATGTTGAAAAGCCTGGTTGCATTGGATGGCCCACTAATATGGACCTGAGGAAAATCAGTACAACCTCGATTTTGTACATGTCTGGTTATACTTACTCTCTTGAAAGCATACATTTATGAAAATTGTTTGTCTCAGTGTAGGCTTTGTTTGTTAGATTGTCATTTAGTATTTGACACTTTTTATTGTTGTATATATTTGTACTTATAATTGTATGTCTATGTATTTTTAACAGCCCTGAAGAAGTCCTGCTACGGGACGAAACGCGTCGGCTGTGTCGCACTGTAATGTCTACTGCCTAATGAACTTGGAATAAAAAGACCAAATTAAGGAATACTTATTTGTCTCTTCAATTGGATATTGGATCTGAACCATATATATTGTTTCATCTGATTGCTCTTCACTAATGTGTGGTGCATCTTGGCTTTTTTATCTGTTTGATTAAGTTCCCTAGGGAACTAGCATTGTAACAGTGGGTGCTATTCAGAATGCACACACCTCCTTAATTTATGTGTGATAACACTCTATTGGGGATAACATTGTAAGGGGTGACATTAGTCTAGGTGCTGTTAGCTAGAAGGTTCCACTGTTATTTCTAATAGTTCATTTGTATTATTTCCCTTCTCTAGCACTGACTAAACCCCTGACAACTCTATATGGATGAAGCTTGAATTTCGATCATTTTTTCTGAAATTCAATCATGCCTACATTTAAAGACAGACGACAAGAGTTAGCCCAGGACTTGTTTGCCACTGGCCAAAAACAGAGTGGTTCCATTACAAATGCCCCAGTAACAGAGGGTTTGAAAATAAAATTCCAACGATTAGAAAAGTTAAAAAAACATGAGATGTCCAGATGGTGGGACGGTACCACCCTGGAAAAATATATAGAGAACGAAAAAATACCACGAGGTCTTCGGATCTTAATTTTTCCTACTTTTGAGGATCTAAACAAAGAACAGCTGGAAGATTGGGAGGGTAATCTTCGTAATGCATCATTTAATATGATGAGAATTCTAATAAAGAATGCAGAAATTAAGGGAGCAAAACTACAACAAGAAATTGAGGAGCTTGAAAAAGAAATTGAAACATCGGAGCTTAAAGAAACTGTTAAAAAGAATTATGCTATTTTGGATGGAATCCTTGAGGGATACCAAATATATTTAAGGGACAAAAAAGTTAAGAAGATAAAAAGGGATGATAAGGACTACAAAGATGGTAGAGTCTACACCTTCTCCCACAAATATGATAACATCAAGACACCAGGAGAGGGAAAGAGACAAAGGGAGGAAACGCTAGAACTAGCCTCTGCAAGCAGCATAACTTCCATTTCATCGGCAGTTAGTTCAGTAACCACGGAAGATTCGACAGGGACTGCAGAGATTGAAACCAGGCCCAATACTTTTTTATTAGAAATGGAGAGGCTAAGACTGAGTACAAAAACCGCACCAAAAGATCAAAGACAAGAAGGGGAGGGAGGAAATGGCAGAAATCAAAACAAAAACAACAACAACAAGAAATTGAAATCAGAACTAGGGGCCAGAGTAACCAGATCCAAGAAAACTGGGAACTAATAAGAGCCAACAAGGAAGGGACCATGAAAACCATGATTGTAAATCTGTCCAACAGAGAACTGTCTAGAGATGAAATGTCAGTCTTGAGTAAGGGACTAGGCTTTTGCCCTAACCAATTTGGGGGGGATGTTGATATATTTGTAGATCTATTCAAGTTTGTTAGATTACTCAAACTAAAAGACCACTTTATACGTAATCCATCAATTTGTATCAAACCCCTTAATGAAACAGCTCCCTCTGTGTATACTGTACAAGAAATAAAAACAATACAAACAATGATGTCTATTGAGTTGGAAACTTCAATTGATATGGATTCTGTATGTGATGAACTCAATATTGTTGAAAATGTTTCTACTGATAGTGGCTTGAAACCAAAATCTAAATTTATACCTGTTGGTACACATCCGAATATAGACATTTTCTCTGAAAGGGTTACACAAGGTTTTTATAGTCTTGTGGAAAATCCCATCTATGCTAATAAACGCACCCACAATATCACATCGGGGGAAAATATAGCCTTAAAAAACCTAAGAACTGATCCCACCATTGTCATCCGTGAGGCTGACAAGGGGGGGAATGTGGTTGTGATGGAAAAAAGGAGCTATATGAAAGAAATAGAACGGCAACTCACAGATACTAATTGTTACATGAAAATCTCAGAAAACCCTATTAAAGCCCTGGGGGATTATATCAACATGAGACTGGTGGAGTGGCGGGAGGTTGGTCTGATCAGTGATGAAGAATGCAGATACCTCACAGTATCAGAACGATCCTCTCCTTGTATCTACGTACTACCCAAAATACATAAGGGCGGCCCATTTCCACCTGGCCGTCCTATTATTTCCGGGGTAAATTCACCCACGGAAAGACTCTCTGAGTACGTAGATAAATATATCCAACCCCTGGTACAGAATTTACCCGCGTATATTAAAGATACGAAGGATATTCTAGGGAAATTTGACGGCTTCACATGGTCTGAAACTCTGATGTTTGTTACCTTAGATGTAACAAGCCTGTACACCTGCATTAAAAAGGAGTATGGCATTATTGCCTTACAAACCTTTTTGGGACAAAGGGCTGAGAACCACCTTTGCCATAACGAAATGCTATTGGAAATGACAGATATCATTTTATCGAAAAATAATTTCCTCCATGATTCTAACTGGTACCACCAAATTCAGGGTACTGCCATGGGCTCCAGGTTTGCTCCCGCTTACGCCGGGCTCTTCATGGGCTGGTTTGAGCGGGGACATGCCTGGGGCACACATGCGGCGACATGGATGCAACACGTAATTTTTTAGGGCAGGTACATTGATGACGTTATTATACTCTGGGATGGACCTATCGAGGACCTCATGTTGTATTATGACTTCCTCAACAACAATCCATTTAATGTCAAATTTACCATGAGTCATAGCTCGGAAAAAATTGACTTTCTGGATGTGACCTTCTTTATTAAGGACAATCACATCCATAGTTGTACACATAGGAAGACCACAGCTTGCAACAGCACTTTACACTTTCAGAGCTCACACCCACAACATGTGATCACAAATATCCCCTATGGAGAAATGATCCGCATGCGACGGAATTGTAGCATGGAGGAGGATTTTACCTCAAACCTTAGAGAAACGGAAAGGTTGTTCTTGGATAGGGATACCCTAAAAATATTTTGAGCAATGCACAGAATAGAGCAAAAAAGATACCCAGAACTACTACACTAGCTGTAAAACAACAAAAAACACTGCCTAACAAGGGTCAAATTTCGTTCAACACACAATTCAACGAACGAAGCAGCAGGGTATAAAATGCACTTAGAAAGCATTGGCATCTATTAATGGAAATACCTGGCCTAAATGAACTATTGGACAAGAGACCTAAAGTGACATACAGAAGAGGACGAAATCTGCGTGATATGCTATGTCCTAGTTATGTCACAACCCTAAAAAAGCAAACTTGGCTCACTACAAATGCAACGGGGTTCTATACATGTAATGAGTGCAGTGTTTGCAGATTAGGCAGAAACAAAACTAAGAATTTTTGCTTTAACACCAGACGCAATTACACAATAGAACCTCTTATTAACTGCAATTCAAAATACATAGTGTATATAATAGGCTGTCCATGCAATAAAATCTATGTGGGCAGCACCAAGAGACCCCTAAAAATAAGAATCCAAGAACATGTCTGTGCCCATCGGAATGGGGACCTGAGGTACCCCCTTACCTTCCACATGCAGGAAAATCACACTAGTGAGGAAAATCTTTGGTTTATAGGAATAGACCACATTCCAGCCCACCCTAGGGGTGGGAATAGAGAGCTAGCATTAAGAAAAAAAGAAGCAGGCTGGATATGTAGATTACGGAGTGTAGAACTAGGGCACAACAGCGACAATGAGATGCATTATTTCTTACAGGATAGATAAATTGGACACTCTCTTGTTATAGCCGTGGCATTCTTACCATCAGCCTTTTGAATATTGCAACTGTATTGAAGACCAACTGTGTACACTTGTTTTCACATATTACTGTTGCCCTCTTCCTCTCTCTCTTTTCTTGTTTCTACCCTTGATCTCTCCCATATATTGCCCGACTGGCATATGGTGTTCTAATCAGTGTTTCTGTTTTCACTTAACCGTAGGTTTCATGTAAATATCAAAAGATGGCCACCACGTTTACAGTGCTTGTCACGTGGTTCGTTAGGAGGCGTTATTGCCCGGCTTGACACTGACGTTCTAATCTTGCCGGATGGACTTAGACTATATAATGAAAGTCCTTGATTTGCATTAGGTTACTGGTTCGGTAGGACCTGTCTTGTGAGCATATCAGTACTTTTGTTTTCATTCAACCGTAGTTGTCTTTTATACAGTAAAAGATGGCCACTACGTTCACAGTGATTGTCACGTGATCCATTAGGAGGTATTATTGCCCACCTTGACATTTATATTCAGAATTTGCCGGACTGACTTAGACTATATAAATGAAAGCCCTTATCTTACATTGGGTTACCGGTTCGGTAAGACCATTCTTGTGAACATACTTTTTCGCCAATACTCGCGACTAACACATTGCGGTTAGCACATTCTCGGATTATCACCTCAGTTAGAATGTGGAGCATTACCATTTATCTATCTAAGGAACAGATATGAATATCAAAAATCAAAAATTAAAACATGTTCGCTCAATTTGCAGGTGATGTTACAATTAGTGCCTCTGTTGTTACTGAATTGTGGGTGTCTTGTATACTTTACAAGATGGCCACCATGCTCGCAGTACTTGTCACGTGACTTGTTAGGGGGCGGTATTACCCGGCTTGACACAGGTGTTCAAAGTTTGCCGGGTTGACTTAGACTATATAATGAAAGCTTGTTTTTACATAGGGTTACCGGATCGGAGGACCTGCCTTGGGAGCATACTTTTCCGTGAGCAGTCGCGACTAATATATTGCGGTAAGCGCATCCTCGGATCGTTGTAGTAGTCAGGATAGGGGGCATTTATGTTTGCTAGAGTCCGGTGGGACTTTTAATCTCTTGTATTAGTTACGACTCGCTAATTGTAGAGCAGGGTAGTAAAATATAATTATAGACTGACGGATCAAGTTCGCTTTAGACGTTACTGCTCAAGAAGTCACATATGTTTAATACCCTTGAGATCGCAATATAATAGGAGCACAGCGGAACATATATACCTCCGCCAGGTCGTCATAATTTTAGACACTTTAGAATACGGACTCATTGACATAGTTATAATTCTAGCATGTCATAATATAAAATAAAACAAATTGCACTGGGCATAACTCGGTGTTTTAATAGTTGTATCATTTTTTACCTCAGATCTGATAAACACTTTTCTGAAAGACATGATTTAAAAAAACCTGCTATCCAAATCAATGAAAAACTCCACGGTCCAGGACATACTTGACACACAAAAGGTATGTTACATTGGAATCTATCATATGGTCGTTCATTTTCATCAATGTTTAAAGACAGATTTATATACTTATTTCTGTCACACAGTATTAGTGGACGTCTGGGTCATTCATTATACCACCACTTGAAGTAAGTCTGAGTGGGATTTATTTAAGCTAGATTCAGCTTTGGTTTACATTTAGACTTAATTCAAAGTTTTAGGCCTTCACTTTCATTCTGTGTAATACTATAAGGAGATGGAAGAGTATTCCTATCAATGCCCGCCTACCTAACATAATCTAAATGAATATATATATACCATCTATTAATAATAGATATGGTCTCACATTACAGATCACCTTATATGGAAGGAAAGAACCTACATTGAAGATCCTTTCCTCATCGAATTAACAACGATCATAACGTAAACAAGAAATCTTTCACACATTCTGGTAGGTACACCATGAACCTACCTCTCTTATGGTACTTCCCATATTGTTAGGTGGAAGCTGTTTTGAACTTTCAGTTAACACATTATCATCTCAATATACAATATGTAGATAGGCAAATGGAGCATAAGATATTGCATCCCTTGCCCTTCATTTCCCTCCTTTCTTCCTCCTTGGAATCTTTACTTGTTTGTTTCCTATATAAGAATTGTATTGGGAGAACATGTTAAACACAAAATGTTATGTTGAAAAGCCTGGTTGCATTGGATGACCCACTAATATGGACCTGAGGAAAATCAGTACAACCTCGATTTTGTACATGTCTGGTTATACTTACTCTCTTGAAAGTATAAATTTATGAAAATTGTTTGTCTCAGTGTAGGCTTTGTTTGTTAGATTGTCATTTAGTATTTGACTCTTTTTATTGTTGTATATATTTGTACTTATAATTGTATGTCTATGTATTTTTAACAGCCCTGAAGAAGTCCTGCTACAGGACGGAACGCGTCGGCTGTGTCGCACTGTAATGTCTACTGCCTAATGAACTTGGAATAAAAAGACTAAATTAAGGAATACTTATCTGTCTCTTCAATTGGATCTGAACCATATATATTGTTTCATCTGATTGCTCTTCACTAATGTGTGGTGCATCTTGGCTTTTTTGATCTGGTCCATTTTAGAGAACCACCTGGAGCCGGATAATTCCCCAATTATGTCGTCTACTGTCGGGGTCAGGTGGCGCTCAAGCTTGATGGCGAGATTCGTGTCCCGCATGTCCACACAGATGCGGACCGCGTCTGGCTGCTTTGGTTTCTTTGTGACGACGATGGGAGACACCCACGGGGTCGGGCCTCGCACACGTTCAATGATTCCGGCTTTCTCAAGAAGACGCAGCTCCGCTTCCACTTTGGGCCGTAGGTGGAAGGCAACTCTCGGGTGGCGGAGAGTGATCGGGGCGACGGACTGGTCTATGTGTAGGCGGACGGCTGGGCGCTTCAGGCATCCGATCCCCTCGAACAGCGTCTCGAACCCACGCAGCAGATGTTCCAGGTCATTGGCGTGGATGGGGAATGCAAAATGGATTAGGTTGAGGTCTTGTGCAGTCCGGCAGCCTAGCAGGAATCCTGAACCTTCTTGGGACACGTACACTTTGGCTTGCTGGTGAGTAGATCCGTGAGAGAGATCAGCTTGGAACACTCCACACAGCCTGAGTGGAGACTTGGTGCCGTAGGCGTAGACCTGCACTCTGGTGGAGCGGAGCGCCGGAGGATCCAGTAGGTTCCAATATACGCAGACTGCCATGAGGTTAATGGTGGCCCCTGTGTCGATGAGGGCTGCGACTGCCTGTCTCTGTACTTTGACGGTGCATATAGGTGTGGCAGGTTGTTCGGCCAACAGGGTGTTCAGCATTCTGACTACGTGGACTGTGGCGGCATCGGCTTCATCGTCGTCCATGTCGCTGCTGGCATGGTCTTCTGTGGTGTGTTGAATCGCGCGGACTCCTTGCGGTGGGCCACCTTGCCTTCGTCTCGGTGAGGAGCGACACACTTGAAGTGATGAATTTTTCCGCAGGCACTACAGGTCTTGCCATGCGCCGGGCAGGCGCCCTCATGTGGCGAGGGGCCCCCACACCATCCGCACGGGCGAGTGCGAGCGCTCTGGTGGGCTGCTGCATTCTTCGGGCGGGCGGCCTTTTGTTTCGGTTCGTGGGTTTCGGTGCGAAGGGCGCACATGGGTTCTTCCTTGACAGTAATGCTTGGTTTGGTCCATGTGCGCCACCCTGACCGTTGATAGTTCCTTAGAGCGGCCGAGCATTAAGATGTCCCGCATGGACATGTTGTGTTCTTGTAGGATGCGTTCGCGCAGTTTGGTGGACGCGCAGCCTTGAATGAACTGGGCTCGGACTTCATCGTCCTCATCTGGGAGGGTGCAGGTGCTTGCTAGTTCCTTCAGCCTGGCGTAGAATACATCCACCGATTCTTCTGGAAGCTGGCGGGCTTAGCGGAGCGGGAACCGTTCGTAATCAGGGTTGACGAACAGCTTGAAGTACGCTATGATGGCGTCCCGCAGCGAAGCATAGTTCCTGGGGGGACCAGCTTCCCTAATTCGTTTCAAAATTTTATGGATGTCAGCACCACCCAGGTGCATGAGCAAGGGCCTCCTTCGTGGAGCCGGGATGTCCGCAGCGTCGAAAAAATTCTCAAGGCGCTCTACCCACTCTTTCCAGCGCGCCACTTGGGATGGCGGAGGGCCAGTGACGGTGAACGGCTCCAGAGGGGGTATCGTCGACATGGTGGTGTGACATTACGCACTGCCAGGAGAGCTGGGCTGTGGCGATAGCGTGGTGGAAGGCACAGCACGTGGACTGAGGCAGAGCTAGATGGAGGGCTGAGAGGCTGTTACCTGGAGGCAGGTCAGTGCGATAGAGACAGTGCCAGGAGGACGTAGTACTGATGCCCTGCAGAAAACGCTGAGGGTGAACAGGCAGTGTTGGTTGGCTGCCAAGTGCTAACACCAGGAGCAGGCAGGCGACCGCGTGTAGAGGGGTGAGATTCCAGGCAGCGGGCAGCAAACAGCGGGATGCTGTGGAGTGGGGCACTGGTGGTGGAGCTAGATGACAGAGTTACATAGAAAACTCAGTGAGCTTCTGCGGACTTCGACCAATGAGCGGAAACAGGCACATCTTGTTGCCCACACTCTGATTTAGTTCCGTGCTGAAAATGCTTTTTCTTTCTGAATGCACTATGCACCAAGGTTTAAGTGGTTTATGAGAAAGGTGCTGGTGTGACCATGTTTTATATGGGATAAAGCACCCCCTGCCATACATGATAAGGATATTACAAGCTGGTGCAGGAGATGCCGGTTGAGATCAGCGTTGTGCAAGCGCGACAGGCGGCAGGACGGCCGCGTCGGCTCCAGGCAGGCACACGGAGCGGGAGGATGCGGCGGCGCCCGCAGGCGGCAGTGGCGGCAGTGGCGGCGGATGTGAAGGTTACAGGCTCACCCGGTAGGCAGCAGGTGGGTCTTGCAGGGGCAGCAGGCGGCGCGGTTATTCAGCGCGCACCAGGAGGCAAAAGATCGGCTGGGTCCGTCAGGTATGATGATGGCGGCGTTGGGCACAGCATGGATCGGCGGGGTAGGTCAGCCACCTCGTCGCCAGTGTAGAGTTCTAGGGCCTGGGCCTAGGACAAACTTGAGACAGGGCACACGTGTGTAATCAACTAGTGGTTAGCCCTGGGCCAGCCTACATGGGTGCCGCACGTGGGGTCTGTACCTTAAACACCCCTCATAACAGTGGCCGAGTGGGCCAGTCCGGGATAACAACATTACAGCCCTGTAGCCCCATTTGTATATATAAGCTTTCTACCCTTAGGCCCCCGTCTCGAAAAAGCGCTCCAATACCTATACAAAACTTCCAAAGAAAGGGGGCAACCTTGATTCATTCGGAATGCAGGCGATATAACTGAATCTGGGTTAAGGAATACCACGTTCCCTGTTTTTTTCCAACTGGACCTTACACCAACTAAAAGCTGAAAAAATATGCGGGGGAAAATGCCCCAGAATGCAGACTCACCATGGTAACCAGGTGAAGTAAGTGATTCCTTTTCCATCACCCATTTCTAAGGAGACTCTGAAGTTTCAACTCGGAGTACCGCAGCATTCCTGGAATTACCAATACCCTCAATGAGAGGATGTGGCCTAACGGCCAGGGCGGTCGACCTCAAATCTGGGGAACCGGGTTCGAGTCTCGGCAACGACGCTCAACATCCTGTGATTCTGGGCAAATCAATTAATCTCCCGTTGCATAACAGCAATAAATGTGTCCTTGTGTAATGCAACTGATGCTCATGTAAAGCGATCTGATACTGGATACTTTCCGGTCAAGTTCCTGCTATATAAAAAAACTCAGGAAAAGAAAATAATTTTTTTTTAAATTACAGGTGTGAAAATACTAAGCAGTATTTCGAAGCATAGAGGTCAAAGAGCAATAGATAGAGTGGAAACCATGGACGTCCATGACATATCATTGTTCTGTAAAACTTTTGAATTTCAAGGATTATTCAGAAAATGCACATACACTCTTAAACAATTCCTCAATAGGCAGGCATCCTATGTAACAAAAAATTCTGGAATTCATTGTCTACAAGTATAGTTAGTTTTTTGGGCCTTACAACTTATCAAAGAGGAGTACATTGGAATTGATATGCCACATGTGTCAATTATAGGCTAGATCTGTAGGTGATGACCAAAATGGGAGCTCATACAAGGACCCCCAAAGGAGGAAATAAATGGAAATTATTTTTCAAAAATGTAAAGTGCTGTGCTTCATTTTGTTCAAAAAAGTAATTCTAGAAGTGGCATGGCCAAGTAATTCTCAGGTGGCGGTTCCGGCTTGCACCACCCACTCCCCTGCCACCGCTGCTGACTTACCTACTAAATATTGCACTCATACAAGTTCGACATTTTAGACTCCTGTAGCTCAGCTGAATCTGAATCCACTAGAACAGGGTGATTTTAAGCCCTGGTACTCCACTATTGATCGCTGCCTTAGCCTTTGAGCTATAGCACAAAAATCATTAGAAACTGGGGGTTCTCTTCACACTTGTTTTGTAGATTTCAAGGTCACCACTGACGTGGTGGAATGAGAGGTTTTTAGGCTAAACTGGAAAGCATGGGAATTCTGGGTACTCTTTTGGGGATATTAAAAGAGCTCCATTGTGGAAATTGGGCTCGAGTAGAGTTTGACACCAATGGTAGCCTCTCTCGAAAGACCAGCATTAAAAATGGGCTGCGCCAAAGATGTATGATGGCTCCAACTCTCTTTGCTCTGTACCTTGCTGACCTACCAAAAACCCTCTTAGGTACTGGCTCTTTTTGTATCAAAATATTGTGTCTGCTTTATGGGGACAATCTCGTCATTATGTATCAAACTCGAGTTGGCTTATAAAGAAAACTGGTGGAGTTTGAAAAGTACAGCCTTAAAAATAAATTAATCATTAATTTTGATAGAACCAAAATCATGGCCTTTGTTACGATGTAGCATAGCTTTGTATGGTCTACTGGGTAGTCTAAAATAGGTATTTAGGTACGCTTGTGATTGAATCACAGACTTGGTATTCCCATGTTGAGTCACTTATGGCACTATCAACCATTGGTGGCTAATGAAAATTTAAACAAGATTTTGGTGGGCCTGCGCTCCAACTGGTTACAGTAGTTTAAGTAGCACTAATGCCTCCTAAAGTTCTATATGGAGTAAAAGTGCTGGATTGAGACAACATTTTAGATTGGGATATGTAAGAAATCGGGTTACTGGTTGAGGGGGGTGAAAACGTACTCAAGCAGCAACAACAATCCTTTTGGCACCAAGAGGCTCATTCGCGGTCAAGGAGAGCCCAAAAACTTCAATTCAGCTCCACTTAGGCCACACCAAGGGTCCAGGACCTGAAAGGGCATTACTTGGGAGTTGGGGGATTTCTCAAGCTGCATATGGGTACTGTTTTTCACTCTTCGACCGTGAATGAGCCAGTGGGTGATAAAACCTTGTCTCTCGCACTGCCCGCAAACGTGAAATTCTGTTAGCTCGGCCCTTTGTGCTACATCATTGACCACTCAAGGAGAGCCCATCGTGAGCTCTGGCCTGACCACTGGTGATGACAACAGGATTTTCACGCTACAGCAACAACCATCTACGATATTGTGTGTGGCTGTCTAGGAGGAATACGCAAAGTCCAACTGTCAGCTACACGCAGTCATGTGACCCAGAGATAGGCTGGCGGCACGGAATGGCTATGGCAGGAAAATGCCAATTTTCTAAAAGTGGCATTTTCAAAATTGTAATTTAAAATATGACTTTACCATAAGAGAGGATTTTGCATATCTAAGACACAAAACATGAACTGCTTACCTGTTCCCATTTGGAAGTTACAGCTTATGAAATGTAATAAGGCAACTCCAATGTGATCATATGGGGGAGGCAGACCTTGCAGTAGTGAAAAATGAATGTAAGAGTTTTTCACTATCAAGACATTTCATATGAATCCAACTTTTTAAATACACTGCCCTCTGGGCCATTTAGTGCCTACCTTAGGGGTGGCATAGATGCATTAAAAGGATGTTTGGTCCTGGTGAATGATTCCTTTTGACAGTTTGAAATGGCAGTTTAAGACTGCACACACAGGCTGCAATGGCATACCTGAGACATGTTTAAAGGGCTACTTAAGTAAGTGTCACAATCAGTGCTGCAGGCTCAATAGCAGCATTTAGCTTGCAGGCCCTGGGCACAGCTAGTGCCACTTTACTAGGGACTTACAAGTAAATTAAATATGCCAATTGGGTGTAAGCCAATTCCACCATACTTTAGGGAGAGAGCACAAGCACTTTAGCTCTGGTTAGCTTGGTAAAGTGCATTGAGTCCTTATGCCAGCAAAGCGAGATAAGCAAAAATAAGAGGGTTGCAGGCAAAAGGTTTGGGGGGCGACCACTTTGAGGTTGACAGGTCTAACATGAGAACGCTGCTGCCAACAAATCTGCTGTTCCTTCCTAAATGTACAATGGCATCAGCTATTAGGGTGAAGTTTGAGCTCCAATTCTGGACTATAGCTGCAGTCATATGAACATTACAGTTTTTGGGCAAATTGCTAACATCTGAACAGCCTGCAATAGCCATCTTTTGTTGGGGCAAGATAATCTCAAGTGATCTTAATTTGTGTGCCTCAGAAGATAACGATTTTTAATGCCCATAAACGATAGTGTATTATAAGCCCTGTTTAAAAGATCTGCTGATAAGTCACTTGCTATTTCAACTCACATATGTTTGTTAGCTGGCTATTACTATAAATAGTATATAACTGATCGGTTGTTAAACTATGTAACGTTAAATGAGATTGTATGTCAGGTTTTGATTATTTTATTGTTTTCAGAGACAACGTCTCAAATAGACAAATATATTAATTGATTGATTGACTTCTGTAGGTCAACTAAAGCTGTAAGAATTGCATGGACACTCCTGAATGATCTGTGTGTTGGATCGTTAATCTCCTCTAATGTGCTCTTCTAGATTAAAAAAACTCCAGAAGGCTGCGATGATTTGCAATAAATTCTGGTGCTGAGCTCCAGCAAACACCAGCACAAATCAAGCACTGTCAAAATATTCAAGTAAAAGAATGCGTGGACCAATTTAACCTATGGTGGTTATTAATGTTAATGCGAGGAAAGCTATGCGCTATTACAATGGAAGCAATATATTAATAAGATAATATCATGTCATAAGGTTTAATTCCAAATGGGTTGCAAAGAGTACTTACTACATTATATGAGTTTGGCAAAGTCTCATTGTCAAGACAGATAAGGCACAGGTGATGTACTCTGGGACTCTTAAGTGGGTATACTACACAGGTTGTGAAGATCTAGAGATGCTTAAGTATGCAAAACCAAAACAGATTATACTGGTAGCCTAGCAGGAAGCACGATATTCTGCTAAACGTGTGCCAGCTAATGGCAATTTAGGTTACATGTAAAGTGTCGTATCTCAAAAAAATGTATTAAAGCCTATGAGGCTAAGATGATCACAACTGGATTTGATGCGTCCATTTCGAAAGCATTTTCACTTCTGCCTGTCTACACCATGGGAAGTGAATCGGACAGAATTAGGGGCATATCAATAACAACCGGCGATAATTATCGCTCAGCGCTCTTAGCGTGAGGATAATTATCGCCGGCTAGCGTGAATTTTTATCGCTGAGATAGCGTGCTATTAGCAACGCTTATCTCAATAGCGATAAAAATCTACACGCTAACAGGCTAACGTGAGATTATCGCTGGAAACCCAGCGATAATCTCACGTTACATTGTTGATAGGGACAGGCAAACTTAGCCATGATATCCTCCTTCCATAGGATATCATGGCTAAGTCAGAAAAATACCAGACGTAAAAAAGCAGCGTTAACCGCGGTTAGCGCTGCTTTTTTTGTCTCTAACAGGGTTAGCGACATTCTTGATAATAGGAGAAATGTCGCTTAGCGACATTTCTCCTATTATTTTACTCTGGTACGCCCCCTTTGCATCTCATTAGAGATGCAAGGGGAAGCGTAGAGTAAAAGGGTGCTAACATGCAAATTTGCGTGTTAGCACCCTGTTGTTGATAGGGCGCTAGTTTTATCTCTGCTTTTTTGGCTTTTAAAGCCAAAAAAGCAGAGATAAAGCCCTTGTTGATATGCCCCTTAGTTCTGATATTTGTGTTGTCTACCCCACTTTCTCTTTCTGGGGAGAGAGTTTACACTTAGGTGTGTTGCTAAAACAGTTCTATAATTAATCAACTGGGAATAATCAATGTGCCATAAATTTTTAGGTAACGTTAGCATCCTGTTCCTGTTGGCTGAAGATACTTGATTGCACATTGGATTGCAGAGACACAATACAGAGTAGGAGAGAGAATAGAAATCAGCGACAATGGGTCTACTGTCCCATGGTGCCATGGAGGTTCCAGCTGAAGTATTTATGCATTGCATGAGTTAGGATGCCATAAGAATTAAACCTACTGCTTGCCTGAACTGCACTCCTCTTGAAATCTTCTTGACGTTATTCAGTTCTCTAATTGCTGGCCTTTTTTGTTGCTCCACAGTGCATTGCTATGTTTTTGGCTCCTTCTACACACTCCTTGCTGGGGTTACACCTGCCAATTTTGATGAACGGGAGACAGCATGGCAAAGGGGTAGTTGTAGCGAGGCAGGTAAGCCTTATTTTGGACTGCAGATGATTGCTGAACTTAGGCAGTATTTTAAAATTTGGCTTTGGTGGAGATGAGAACCTTAATTTGCGATGTATGAAATTTTGGAGTAAACTTTAAATCATCTGCATGGTCAAATTTGTGTGAGACAATCTACCTTGAAATCCAGTAAGAGTTTTTTCAGTCCTCTCTTCAAGAATTACAGAGGGTGGACACTTTTTAACACTTTCCCTTTTCTATGGTCTGAATTTCTGATAATGACTTGGGGTGGGCGGAACTCTTGGAATTTGACTCTATGGAATTCTGCAGAGTTACATAGAAAACTCAGTGAGATTCTGCGGACTTCTGCCAATGAGCGGAAACAGGCACATCTTTTACCCACACTCTGATTTAGTTCCGGGAGAGCGTTCCGTGCTGAAAATGCTTTTTCTTTCTGAATGCACTATGCACCAAGGTTTAAGTGGTTTATGAGAAAGGTGCTGGTGTGACCATGTTTTATATGGGATAAAGCACCCCCTGCCATACATGATAAGGATATTACAAGTCACCTCAGAGTTCCATAACCTTAGGAATGGTCATGGAAATATGAGGTCACTTGCAATAGCTGCATCATGTACGGCAGGGGGAACTTTATCCCTTATATAACTCAAGATAGTTCTGGCAAATTGAGGCTATATCATGTGGAACAAAATCAAACTATTATTTTATATCTATCCAAGAGCAGAAATGATAGACCAACTATGCAATAGGTGATGCTGTAAAGCACCCAGCAGCTATGGGTAGAGTGTGCTTTTGGACACTAGGGAAGATCATTGCTGAGAGCATCCTAGAACATCTCCAGGCAAGGACTTTTGAGAATGAGATCGTACCATGTCATCATTTCGGTTTTAGCCTAATTGGTCAATAATTGACAATGTGGAAGCCATTCAGTCAATCCTTGAGAGTTACATTATATATAGGGGACAGGTAGTGTATGCAGGTTTCATAGTCTTCTTCACAGCATGTTTTTGTTTGCAATTTTATATAGTGCAAACTCGGCTCACAGGACTGGAGCGCTTTACAAGAGCACCAGATTACAGTACACAGGGTCTGATTCAGTTTTTCTATTAGGTTTTTTTTAGCACAAGGAGATTACTTGGTTATCCCAGAATCACAGCGTGTTGAGCAAGTGCTGAGACCATTACCCTTAAACTGTTGTGACTGATAGTTGCATTCTTCTACAAGGCGGCTAATCAGAGCAGACAACAGATTACCAGAAAAAATGATAACTCAGAATGGATTAAAGCAAAGGTGTCCTTTAGCCCAATCCCTGCTCTTATTGTGTACCTGCATAACCTGCCTGAAAAATGTTTGCTGTTTTATCCAAAATTAGGGCTCCGTTCATCACACATTCTGATGCACAGAGATGTTGTTATTTTATTTGATCTGTATCCCATAGGCCTACAATGAGATTTAAGAGAATTGAAGTGCTTTCCTGTGAATTTTTTCTTGAAGATCACTGTCTCTAAGAGTTAGAACATAACCTTCAGGGGCAAGATAAAAGGCATTACATATAATTGGGTACTTGGACAAATTGGAGTAGTAAAGTCCTACAAGGAAAGTATCTTTTCAATCAGCAAGAGTAATCCTCTGGAATACGCTGGAGCCCTAAAGCATTTTTTGTAGCTCTCTTGGGAAAGGACCATTTAAGCACATACTGGGAATTTAAAAAAAATAATAATTCCATCCACATTATCTTATATCCTCACATATTTACTGTTTATTTCTTGGTCCTTTTTAAATAAATATTAAGCAATTATTTGGTCCGTGTTCTGCACTGTAGGACTATCCATTTCAATTTAAGCATTGTGTCTAGAATTTAGATTGTCAAGCACTTTTGTTCTGGCATTAGCAGCTGTAATTCACGGAGATTTTCGATTTATACCCGGAGGGTCACTGAAGCTGCTTTTGAAATGAGAACCTCTATCAAATGATAGTAATAAGGCTCCTTTATAACAAATTTTTATAATGAACTAAATCTCTTTCGATTATTGCTTGACTCCATACAATCTTGGTCTTTTGGACAGCAGAGGCTGACTTTGAAAAGAGCAAACCCCTCATGAGTTTCAAGTTGTGCAGCGGACACTGATCAAATTTGAAATTGTATAAAGCAGTCTCAGATAGTGCATTGGTGAAACAAAGGCAGACGTATTATGCATTCCTATAATATAAAACTACGAAAACAATACAGTAGAATTCTTCCATTATGGATGTTAACTCTGAGATTGATTGGTCTTTCTTATGACTTATGTAGTCATCCTCTTTCGAATTTTTAATTGTTGAATGAGTGGGTGTAATAAAGCCTCTTTACTTGTTATGCTTTGTTGATCTCAGCTGTGGCTTACTTCAGTAAAAAAAAAGTTACAAGTTCTTGGTTCCTGGAAAGTTTAAATTGATCAACATTTCACGTTTTATAAAATTAAATGTAGGTCAGAAGCTAGCAGATCCTGCTTAAGTGGTGGCAATGTAACATGTAAATATTGGAAACTATCTAATATCTATGTAGGAAAATATGAATATTTTACTGGGAGAGAAGATACATTAAGTCATGTGTGCAGATTCATGATTTTATATTTTATTTGTGGTATTTTTTAGGTTTACATGGTTTAATTGAAACTCTTTTTAACCTAATAATCCAAAGAAAATATTTGGTACCAGGTGTGTGTACATATGTCTTTGTGTACATCTGTACTTCAAAAGTACAAACCAAGCTGGAAAGCAATAGAACACTGCACATTCCCGGAGAGCTGGAAGCACGCCAAGATCAACGCCTTACTCAAGAAACCCAAAGCGGACCCCAAGGACCTCAAGAACTTCCGTCCCATCTCCCTGCTCCTGTTCCCGGCGACGGTCATCGAGAAGACCGTCAACAAACAACTGACCCGCTACCTCGAGGAGAACAGCATCCTGGACCCATCCCAGTCCGGCTTCCGCAGCAACCACAGCACCGAAACTGCGGCCCTCATCCTCCTGTACCTGTCAGCCGCCTTCGACACGGTCTGCCATCGCACACTACGAACATGCCTCCACGATGCCGGGATCCGAGAGAAGGCCATGGACTGGACCACCTCCTTCCTCTCCGGCAGAACACTGAGCGTCCGCCTCCCGCCATTCCGCTCCGATGCCACCGAGATCATCTGCGGTGTACCCCAGGGCTCATCCCTCAGCCCAACGCTGTTCAACATCTACATGGCACCGCTCGCCCACGTCGCCCGACTGCACGACCTCAACATCATCTCCTACGCCGATGACACCCAGTTGATCCTCTCCTTCACCAAGGACTCCCACACCGCCAAAACCAACCTCCAAGAAGGAATGAAGGCCGTCCCCGAATGGATGAGGAACAGCCGTCTGAAGCTGAACTCGGACAAGACGGAGGTCCTCATCCTCGGATCCACCCCTTCGGCCTGGGAAGACTCCTGGTGGCAGACCGCACTGGGAACAGCACCAACACCCACTGACCACGCACGCAACCTAGGGGTCATCCTCGACTCCACCCTCTCCATGACTAAGCAGGTCAACGCCGTCTCATCCTCCTGCTTCAACACCCTCCACATGCTCCACAAGATCTACAAGTGGATCCCCACAGAAATGAGAAGAACGGTCACCCAGGCCCTCGTGAGCAGCAGGTTGGACTACGGAAACGCCCTCTACGCAGGAGCCTCAGCCAAACTCCTTAAACGGCTTCAACGCATCCAGAACGCTTCTGCACGCCTGATCCTCGACATCCCTCGCCACAGCCACATCACACCCCACCTGAGAGACCTGCACTGGCTTCCCGTCAACAAGAGGATAACCTTCAAGCTCCTCACCCACGCACACAAGGCACTCCACAACACTGGACCAGCATACCTCAACAGACAACTCAGCTTCTACGCCCCCACCCGCCAGCTCTGCTCCGCCGACCTCACCCTCGCCACAGTCCCCCACATCCGTAGAGCAACCTCTGGCGGCAGATCGTGCTCCCACCTCACCGCCAAGACCTGAAACACCCTCCCCATCCCCCTACAGCAGACCCAGGAGCTGCTAACCTTCAGAAGACTCCTCAAGAACTGGCTTGTCGAGCAGTAACAGCATTCCCCTCCCCCCCAGCGCCTTGAGACCCTCACGGGTAAGTAGTGTGCTTTACAAATGCAATGACTGATTAATTGATTGCACATAAGAAGACAGCAGAATAATTCACATTTGTGTACATAGCCATGAGAAGGAGCGTAGAATGTATGTATGTATACAATTATATAATGCAAACCTATTTAAATGGGCACAGAAGGTAGTATACCAACTAGGCATTTATCCATTTACATTTCACTCCTCACTAATTTACAACTTCACGTTTCTTGCATAATTACATCCTTAGTCTTTCTCTTCACCTGTTGCCATTGTGGCAAATCATGCTTTGTGGTTCCTCATGATGAACAGATGGACACATATTTGACTGCAGATAAACAACAAGAGCACACTTAATATAGCTATTCACAAACTATATAAAAGTACATGTGTAAATAGTGATAACAGTGATAATACTTAGGCCCTGATTTAGAGTCTAGCGGATGGGTTACTCAGTCACACAAGTTACAGATATCCTGGTTGCTTTATTACAAGTGCATTATATGCTATGGCTCTTATAATGAAGTGGACTGGATATCCAGCACATAACTAATGGCGCAACCCATCCAAGAAACTGTAAATCAAGCCCCTAGTATTCATAATATACTCCTGTACAAAGCGCTTTGCATAGAATATTCATATGGTGTTCTTTATCCCATAATGAAAGTTTGTACTTATTTTATCAACCATGTAAGAATAAAAGACTAATTTAACATCACCAGGTTTAAATCGCAACCTGTAGACACAAGCAGATGTAAGGAGCAAGTGCTTAAACTGCTGATTTGTCTAACCAACAATCCAGTGTTCTTTTGGAATATGCAATCCCAATCAATATACAATGGCTGTTAGACTTAAAAATCAAAGTTAGTTCTATAGACATCAAAATTTTGTATTCACAGGCAATAGTTAATTATTAGGCTAGGGATACCACATAAAGAATAATATCTCAATAGTCACGAATCCCAATTTGGGAATGTCCTTGGAGTGGCCTTCTCTCTGCACTGCTCCCCAACACCAACTGACCATAATTGTTTCGCACTGCTTTGCACAAGCAGATCTCTCCTGTTCGAGTTTCCCTCTGCAAAAGTGCTCTCACAAGAAAACATTTTTAGGTGTTATCAGCAGTCTTTCCTCACGCACTAATGCCCATGAGGACTTAAACACCCGTTTTACCACTCATTAGGGCAAACCATAAACATAACTTTCGCAGAAGACACTGTATATGCATTTTACAGCTTCAGTCTGTAATGTGTTAGTACTTTGTTGTGATTGTTTCTTAGCTTTGTGGGACTTGTCTTCATTGTTCCAGGATGGATATTCACAATACCACAATTTCCTTTTTGGTTTTACCTACCTAGTACCCACAGCTCTCTACTCTCTGTTCAACTGCAAGAACCTATGATGTGTGACAGCCTATATATTACGGCTCTTGCTCAGGGGAATTAAGCAGCGGCCTTTAATAGAGACACCCATAAGGAGGAGGAGACCCAGTCAATCCTATGCCGATGCTTGGACTTGATGGGGCAGATGTTCCCTGTGGCTGTCCAACTGACTCCGAAGGTGTATGTACACTTGCTGAATTTATATGATCTGGGTCTCCCACCCACCAGTTACAGGGGCAGGATTTCTAACCCCTTGTACAAGAAATCAGTCAATGCATAAGTATGAATTAAAAATTAAATTTGATTGCAACTTATACAGAACCTGCTAAGCAATACTACTCAGGAAATGCTTGTGGTAACGATCAGTTCCACAAGATTAGTTCAGGGACACGGTAAAGCACCAAATCCTCGTTTGTCACTGAATACCACACTCAAAATACCACTAAGAAATAGGAGAGGGACTTAAAAATGTTTATTTTAAAACCCTAGTCTAGTGTATAAAATATGTATGGTAACCACACAGAATGCACAAAGTATTGCAGCAATGCATGTCATGGTCAGAGAAAGCAGCAAGTACATTTCTAACATGGTTAGTGGGTTTGTTACACCTGTCAGCCTTAGGGTGGTGTTGGCAGGATCGCCCAACTCTGGCTTGATACTAGAAGGAGCTGTCACCTACCACAACTGAACATCACAAAGCCTCTGCCTGAACACACTTACAAAAGTTTTTGACACTAGTCATTTGTGCCATCAGACAAGCTGAGGCCAGGGTAGAGAGGCGGGAAATTCCAAACACCTCTGGAGGTGGAAACCTCTAGAACCTTCTCCTACTTCAAAGCAGGCACCAAGTATAAATATTGGACCATCAGACCCAAGTCAATTCAATCTTTATTGGTAGATTGATTAAAATTATTACAAAAGGCAAAGTGCTAGTACAAAAAGGAGCTATCATTTGAAGTAAATCAGTGCAGTAGGCAATGTGCAAATGCAATATGGAAAGTAGTGTAAAAAATGTTACCTTGAGAAAATGATGCAATTTGTTGAAACATTGGGTGGCAGTTAAAAACATTGCAATATAAACATAACCAATTTACAATAAGGAATGTGATATGATTCATGTCATAGCAGCAGTTAAGTAGCTATTGCTTACATCATGGCCCCCTCCACACCTTGGAGATATTTTACAGTCCAGAAGATTGTTTTCTGGTCTGCTGACTTATGGCAGGCCAGTATGACTTGTCTGCAGGAGAGCACCCCTAACTGGTTCCAAAAAAGGCACAGCCATTGTCGACGTATGTCTAAGGTAGAATTGCAGAGGCAGAATGTGCACCAGATCTTCAGTCTGCCAGGTCATTTCCCCTTCTGCCCTCATCCAGGACATATTGTGCATGGAGGAAGGAAAGATCCCAAAGCCGTATTTCAAGTATTTGTGTTTTATCCTACAGTTTAGAACTTCTCACAGTTATTGCTGTGGTTTAAGGATCTTGTAACTGTTTAGTATGGCCATGTCTGAACTAGGGTGGCAGAGTGGGCTAAAGAACGGTGATGGATTAAACCCAGATCAGTTGACTGGGGGTGAATGCTTGCAATGTTCAACACTCCGTCCATCATTTCCTTTGGTTTTTGCTTTGTTCGCCATAAGTTGGCAGGGTATGCTCAGATGTGAGTCCCTTGCTCACTTTGCCACTGGATTCAAGCAAGTCTGGCTGAAGGCGGCTGAAATGCCAGAAACCGGTCCTAGGAAGCTTGTTTCCGGTCCATGGAAGACATGGCTTGGCAGTTCGGGCTGGACTGTTTCCATGAGGCACAGGGTCAGACTGATTTGCATATGGCCATGTCTGAACTAGGGTGGCAGAGTGGGCTAAAGAACGGTGATGGATTAAACCCAGATCAGTTGACTGGGGGTGAGTGCTTGCAATGTTCAACACTCCGTCCATCATTTCCTTTGGTTTTTGCTTTGTTCGCCATAAGTTGGCCGGGTATGCTCAGACGTGAGCCCCTTGCTCACTTTGCCACTGGATTCAAGCAAGCCTGGCTGAAGACGGCTGAAATGCTAGAAACCGGTCCTAGAAAGCTTGTTTCCGGTCCAGGGAAGACATGGCTTGGCAGTTCAGGCTGGACTGTTCCCATGAGGCACAAGGTCAGACTGATTTGCATATGGCCATGTCTGAACTAGGGTGGCAGAGTGGGCTAATGAACGGTGATGGATTAAACCCAGATCATTTGACTGGGGGTGAGTGCTTGCAATGTTCAACACTCCGTCCATCATTTCCTTTGGTTTTTGCTTTGTTCGCCATAAGTTGGCAGAGTATGCTCAGACGTCAGTCCCTTGCTCACTTTGCCACTGGATTCAAGCAAGCCTGGCTGAAGACGGCTGAAATGCCAGAAACCGGTCCTAGGAAGCTTGTTTCCGGTCCAGGGAAGACATGGCTTGGCAGTTCGGGCTGGACTGTTCCCATGAGGCACAGGGTCAGACTGATTTGCATATGGCCATGTCTGAACTAGGGTGGCAGAGTGGTCTAAAGAACGGTGATGGATTAAACCCAGATCAGTTGACTGGGGATGAGTGCTTGCAATGTTCAACACTCCGTCCATCATTTCCTTTGGTTTTTGCTTTGTTCGCCATAAGTTGGCAGGGTATGCTCAGACGTCAGTCCCTTGCTCACTTTGCCACTGGATTCAAGCAAGCCTGGCTGAAGACGGCTGAAATGCCAGAAACTGGTCCTAGGAAGCTTGTTTCCGGTCCAGGGAAGACATGGCTTGGCAGTTCGGGCTGGACTGTTCCCATGAGGCACAGGGTCAGACTGATTTGCATATGGCCATGTCTGAACTAGGGTGGCAGAGTGGGCTAAAGAACGGTGATGGATTAAACCCAGATCAGTTGACTGGGGATGAGTGCTTGCAATGTTCAACACTCCGTCCATCATTTCCTTTGGTTTTTGCGCTGTTTAGTATTGACCAGGCATGGGAGTATTTTTCTAGAGTTGCCCTGTCTTCAGATGAAGATATTAGTTAAGTTATTTTGTTGACGGTTCTTTTGAAAATGTCATGGCTCACTGCTGCTTGCCATAGTTCTGCTAGCCCTAATAGGTCAATCGTTTCATCAAGGTAGTCTCATGCTGGTGAGAGTGATCTTTGAGAAATGTCCCACCTAAAGAGGTGGTTAATAGAATTTTCCTCAGCAGATTTAAGCTTTTGGCCAAAGATGGCAAAGGTTGCACACGTGGCATAGGACTGTTTTGTTAGCTAAATGTCCGGCCGGATCTGGTGATGTGTGACGGAGAAGCTGAACAATTTGCCTATATTTTCATACTGTCGTAGTGTCCAGAGTTATTGTGTCTCTACCCCAGAAGCCACAGAACCCTTGGCCAGATTTGAGACCACTTTTGCCCTGGCAATTTTTAATATGGGGCTGAACGAGTGTTCGTTTACATTTCTAAACATGACCATGAGCCCTGCCACCAAGACAATCCCTTTCCTTTTAATTTCCTTCTTGTGCAGTTTGAATGAGGTGCTGTTATAAAATAAGAGGCCACTGATACCATCACCACATCCAGCTCCTATTTGCCAAGCCCCTGAGACCTGTATCCACCACTAACTCACTAGAAGTACGCAGTGCAGAGAGGCAATCGCCAACAAACCAATCTACCTCAATTTCTTTGGGCATTGACAGTGTCATCAGTGGCCCCCTAAAAAAGTACTACTTCCCAGTTTGGGACTTCTTTACAGTTAGCAGGAAGAAAGGAAACATTGGAATATGCTCCATTTGCAAAATTATTGTTAGTCAAGGTAAGCTTAGTACACACTATGGTCCTAGAGGCCAAGCGACCCATTTGAAAAAAGCATTACGTTCTATACTGGGAGGCGTACCTTAATCAACTTTCTGCTCATGGTGGTGGTCAAGATGATGTGAGAGGGTAATCAGCTCCAGGGCATCCGGTCATGGTGAAAGGTGAAGGTGGCAATGAAGAACAGGGTGACATCCTTATGCAAAGCAGTCCTGACACAGCAGTGCACTAGTGTCACCCGCCTCAGCAACCTGGCAATGGCACAAGAGTCAGATGGAGACACCACAGCAGCATACTGTGACTGTACCAACGAGACGCACATTGAGTCTACCACCTGCTGGTCCATCTGGAAGTTGCCTGCGTCAGACTACTATTGTGGGTATGTTTAGGGGCCATACGGGGCCCTACAAATGCAACCATCTAGTGGCACATTTGTACAACAGGAAGCTGACTAAAATGTTAACACTAGGCCGCCTCACATTTTCTTTTGTGGAAGGAGTGAGTTTTTTGAGTTTGTGACTGCCATCTGCCTGAAATGGAAGGTTCCAAGCAGGACCGACATTTCAAGAGTGGCTGTTCCAACACGCCATCATGATGTGCTGGAATTGATTGGAAGCTTTGCATCAGAACGCTTTTCAGACTATACGCCTGATGACAGACATGTGGACCAGTTGTCAAGCCATTTATTATATGTGTATCACCTCACACTGGATCTCTTTTGTGGGGGTTAGGCAACAGATAACTACTGGTCTCAGCACTGAAGATACTTTAAAGGGGGTTCAGGGGCATTCAACAGTAGCCATGATCGCCATGGAGAAATCCCATACAGCTACAAATAACTTGGAAGACTTTAACAGCAAGATATTTCACTGGCTGTGACCAAGAGGTCCCAGGATTGGGTTTGTTGCCATAGACTATGGCAGTAATATAGTTAAGGTCATGGAAGTTGCAAAGCATTTAAGGGTCCTGAGTTTGGCGCATTGCATCAACCTCATTGTGCAGGACTTTTTGAAAAAAGAAGACCCAATCCGCAGCATAATGACCATCTGAAGAAGAATCTGAACTCATTTCAACCATTCTTTTATAGCCTGGAAGCAGTTGAGGATCCTTCAGCTTGCTAATATAGTACCAGTTAAAGCCCTCATACAGGAGGTGCCAGCATGTTGGAACTCAACCTATTACATGTTTCAACATTTGTTTGAGCAGTACAAATTGACCAATGAATATGTCATGTAAAGAGGAGGCAATATTACTAAAAGCATGATCATTGGCATGGACAAATGGCAACTATTCAAATGCCTGAGAGAGATGCCGCTTCCTTTTAAGGTTTTCACACAGGAAGTCAGCAAGGAGGACAGTATGATGGGCAGAAGCGATGCCGTTGGTGAATTTGCTAAAGGAAGAGTTAAACTGCTTGTCTCACAGGTTTGCAGCTGTGGACTATGAAAATGAAGATGTATATACCTTGGTTCACAGCTTAATCCTTCGCATGACTTAGAATACAAGGCTGCAAAAAGACACTGTGTCATCCAAAAAGTTTATCTGTGCCACAATGCTGGATCCACGTTACACAAGGATACTGGCCACTTTCATTCCTTTTCCAAAAGGGGATGTTTCAGAATACAAGACATGGATTGTTTAGCAATCCAGAGCCTTGGAGGAAGAATGGCTGGAACATAGAGTTTCCCTTATGGAACAAACTTTTGGGTGGTGAACGTTTCCTTTGTTAAAATGAATAAACAAATGTTTAAAAAAAATGGAACAAACTTCTGGGGTGCTGTCTGCAACTTTCAGAGAGGGTAGTCCTGTTGTCTCACAGCAGCCAACACCAGCAATAAGAACAGTGGATGCAGCAACAACAGGAACACACAAATCTGCCACAACCTCTACACTGACTTGGCATTAAAGGGCAGAGTTTAAATCCAGTGCAGGGGTGAAGGAATAAGAGGTTGAGCAAGTGGCAGCATCAATGACGATTGAGAGGATGTTCCATATAAAGCCCAGCGTGTGCCTAAAGGCGTCTTGGCGCTGTGTGCAGATAAAGGTAAAACTAGATCTTGGAATTAAAATAGAAGATTAAAAAAGCCAGGTTTTAAGAAGCTTTCTAAAAGCCAAATGATTACAGCAATTTCTCAAAAGGATAGGCATTGAGTTCCAAAGACAGGATGTAGAAAGTGCAAAGCTTCTCCCACCCCAAATAACTTTATTAAAGCGGTTAACTAACAAATTCAAGGAGTTCGTAGACTGCAAGGTTCTGTTGGGAGTATACCAGGTCAGTTTTTTTCTAAGAAGTTTGGGGCCATGAGAATGCACCGCTTTATGTGCTATACATAAAGCTTTAAAAGCTATTCTTTTTTTAATGGGCAACCAATGAAGCTCATTTCTAGCTGTGGTCACGGACTCAGATTTTTTTATGTCAGTCAAAACTGCATTTTGTATTCTCTGTTGTCTATTTATAATGCCCTGCTGTGTACCTACCAAAAGGGCATTGCAATAGTCCAATTGCGATAGAACCAAGGAGGAGATTACCTTTTTCTGTAGTTCCATTGGTAAGAAAATGAGACTTTTCCACAGAATTTTACGTGTGTATAAACAGGATGATGTAAGATGATTGGAATAATCTCTACCTGACAATTTACTATCAAAAATTGTTCCGAGATGTTTAGATTTAGCCACTGAGCTAGGAACAGTGCCCAATTCCTCAGGTCACCATGATTGATTGCAAAAAGAAGGATCTCATCCAAAGAGAAGAATCTCTGTCTTATCTGCATTCAGTTTCAAACAAAGGCTCCCCATCCATTAAACTACAGCTCTAATGCATTTTTTAAAACGCATAGTTACTTCCTCGATATTGTTAGTTACAGGAACGTCAATCTGAGTGCCGTCCACATACGAAAGAGTAAAACATTCAAAGGATCTGATTAAGCTCATCAGGGGCGCCACATAAATATTAAACAAGGTGGGATGGATAGAGGAACCTTGTGGAACTCCACAAGGTAGACAAAAAGATACAGACCTGTAGTCTCCTAAGCTGCCAGACTGTGTTCTTTCCCCTAAAAAAGAGGATAGTAGTTGGAAAGCTGTGCCTTTGACATCTATATCTGATAGCCGTTGCTTCAAAATCGCATGGCTAACCGTGTCAAAAGCAGCAGATAGGTCCAATAGGACCACCGCAGCTCTATCTCCCCGATCCAGAATCACCCTAACCTCTTCTGCCACAATAAGCAGAGCAGTTTCCATTGAGTGGGCCTTCCTGAAAACAAATTGAGCCTCATCTAAGATGTCTTGTTGGTTCAGGAACTGAGTAAGACAAAAATTAAAATGTCTTTTGAGTACTTTTGCTGGATAAGGCAGTCTTGATATAGGGCAATATTTCTGTTCTTCAGTTGGATCTAAGGATTGTTTCTTAATGAGAGGTAAGATAGTTATGTTTTTCCATTCTAGGGGAAACATTCCTGTTGATTTAAATGATTGAACCATGAGTATCTGGATGACCCAAGAGTGGTCTATGTGGATTAAAACCCATTGGTGTTTTTGTATTCGAAGATGCGCCAATAGCCACAGCTCAGCCCATGGCAATAAAGTATATGGGCTGTCCAGTAGCCAGGTTTCTGCTGAGCGTGTGTTCGGAGCAGCTCGCGCAGACATCACAGAGAGAGTGACCAGTCTCTTGCCTTAAAACGTGGAGAGATTGACCATGAACAAAATTAACCAACACGTCATACCACACAATTACACCGTTCCTGAAATATCACAGGAGGAGGATGAGAGTGATTTGTCAAAGTCAGACTCAAGTGGGCTAGCTGACCAAATTCTGGGCAACCACCTGAGTTTGAGGACCAACTCCACTTCTTTGACTGAGTAGGCCACCATAGAACTTTATATTTTTTTTTAGTCTAACTGCTTTGCTAAAAAAACATGGATATCGCTAGTGGAACATTATATTCTGTATTTAGGCACATGTATGGCTTGAATAGAGTTGGACTAGTGTGCAGTGAAGAAGCCTTATCATTCCCTGCAAGGACATTGAATGCCTGCCCCTTCCCATGCCTATCCTTATTTTATCATCCCGTAAAAGGGCTGCCAAAGTAAAGATCATTTGATTTACAAGGCTGCCAATTTCCAATGTGTTGGTTGCATCAAAGAGGAGTACCCACCTGTCCTACCTACCAGTGTGCTTGGATTGGAGCAGGTAACTAACTATTGTACTCAATATAATATTGAGTAATTATGAGTGATGATTGATGATCCATGTGGTAGCAGACATTGCGGGAGGATGTTCTCCTAATTTGTAAACTTGATTTCAATGGTTTGCAATGTTTGGGGCCTGATGGGTGGTCATTTTTCCTGAAGGTGACCACTCTTTTATTCTGGTTCTTCACAGACCAGACCGGTCATTATAGTTAACAAACAGAAATCTACACAAAAACAAATCTTCTATTCTGTTTCTCTTCTTGTTCCTCAACAGCAGTATACTACTGGTCTGTCTCGCTCAGGTCGGGATGGAGTTGGACTGACTCATTATTCCAAGTCAGGGGGAGGAGGATGGAGGAACTCAGGGCAGGACTGCATCAACAGCCAGAGTAAAGAAGGTATTGATTGAGTCTATGGACTTCAAAGGGAACTAACATGATGATGACTCTGAGTCCTACTCAGCTCTGTGGACTGGAGAGAGGTGCCTTGATTTGAGAAAATGTTGCTGAGTGTGTGTGTGATGGCTCAAATGTGAAACTCCTCTTACATGGTTGTGGTCAGGGGGCCTGTTGCTTGTGAGACAGACTTGCGTGCTGATGCCACATCATCATAACACGATGCACGCTCTGTACTAATTGTTATGAGGACAGTTGTGAGACTGATCAGCCCAGTACATGCAGCTACTTATTTGTGACTGGTTGTAAATTGCTCTCACTTCTCAGTTAATCAATCTGCCATGAGTAATAAAATAAAAAATTGCAGCAGTCTATGTTCTTACTCTGCCTCTGAGTTTTGGTAGTCAATACACTCCTCATGAAGCTTACCTTTTGTCCTTCTATTTGACTCTGTAATATTGTTTCTGTTTTACAATCCGCAGGTCTATTCTTCTCCTGCACAAAAGGCGAAAGCTCCATAACACTCCTGCTCACCTTACCGGACAGGTTCAACCAGGCACCCAAGACAGACATTCCAAGAAGAATGCATATGTACCACCCAATTTGGTAAAACAGTATCATTTTTCTTTTACCAATCATTATTTAGAGAACTTTGTGGGTTCAATAATTACAGAGGGAGCTAAAATGTGCACAATACTTGGTCAGTTTTATACAGTAAACATTAGTAGGGACTTTGACCCCCCTCACTTCGGGACCAGGATCCCCATACCACTGTGCCTCTGACACCTTTTTAGATATCTCAGTAGTATACCCTAGATCCCCTCAAGTGGTCCCTCCTTGTATCCCAAGTTTGATAGTGCACCAACCAATTTACAAGTCTTTGAGTGACCTAACCAACACCCTTTCTATTTGCCCTCCATTTGCATTCTCTCAGTAACCCAGACGTTACTGTTCCATCTCACATGGCTAATTGAATGCATATTGCTCAGTTATACACTATCCAGACACTTGCTACTCTGTACATCCCCTCAGCACACTCAGACTACACTTCTTAAGTATTCGTACTCCATACTTTGTATTTTTCAAACAAAGATGACAGAACATTTAGATATATTAATAACTTAGGTCTCTGGGACTGAAGGACCGTTTACAAAGCATTTTACAGAACTGTCTTACTATTGTTTTTCATTTCCTTCCGCAACAGATTGTTGATGATGTGCTGCTCGTTGCCTTGATGAATGTTGTGTTGTTGTGTAGTGTTTGTCTTTGTCACACCTTTCCCTAAATCTAGTTTCCCATACATTCTTCAAGCTCCCAACTCTCTTCCCCCGGGCTATGTGATTTATTGAGGGTGACTTCATTTACAGCATGAATGATTCACACACTTGGTGGGGCAGATATGGTGAAAGTAACACCAACTCACTGCCAAATCTTCTATCACCTCTGCAATAGCCTACACCCATGCATAAAAGGGATCAGATTAGATATAGGGAATATCATTGTCAACATCATTATTCATGCCGCGTGTTGCGTAAATGCTAAACCTTGTCGAATCCACTCCTGACTCTTCTTCTCCTACTGACTTGAGGATTTCATACCTTTGGTTTTACATTAAATACTAGCTCCCCATTGCTCATTTTGTGGTATATCAGGTATTCTTTGCTTTATTGTGTCATGGTGGTAGTAGTTTTGTCTCACTCTGTGTAAAGCTATGATAGTATATAACCCTCTAACTCTGTGTTTTTCTTTCAATATAGTTGCTTGAGATGGATAATACTTTTGATTAAACCTGCAGTTGGAGCTCACCTAGGTGGGAGTAGGACCTAGCTTGTTGTGATTCCTTTCCTTTAGTGCACTAGTCTGCTACTATTACCATCACCATTAAGAAGGCACCGTGGGAAACTATTCAGATAAGTGAACTATGGAGTGAAGTGAACTAGTTTAGTTAGTAAGTAACTAACATCTACTGCAGCTAGTACTGTTTTGACTTTCATGGTTCATCTAGGTTGTTGTAGCAATATAGGCAATGGCAGCATACCATACCCCCCTAATGTTCAATCAATAATACAGTTACAGAGGGTGGTAGGATATGGGAATTACTAACTATACCTAACTGGTATACTATACATATACACTTTAAAATTAGATGAAAAATAAGCTGTACGAAAAGGCAGCAGTGCAAAGTAAAAATAAAACACAAAAAAAACAACTTCAAGCGTAGAGTAGAAGAATATTTTTTCATTTATCCTTTCAACAATATAAAAGTAAGACCACCCTTTCCACCCACAACAGGCCCTTCGCTCCACCCAAACAAATCTCCCCATCCCCAACCAATGTCCAAATCATAAATGTCCAAAGAAACTGCCCCGGTCCAAACTCCCATCCCAATTCACCCCCTCACCTCCCACAATAAGTGCCTCCCACCAAAACAAATATTAACAAGCATTTGCAATGCAATCGGTCTCGCATTTGTGAAAGTTAGAGCTATTGGTGGTGAAATGGCAATGTTTTTTACCTTTGTTATTTTGTTTGCAAAAGAGTGATGATGTTTACATAGTGCTATTGCCATTCGTTTGACCCTGCGGTGCAACAGGATTAAACATATGACAATGAAATGAACTGACTGGATACATTTTAATGTCTTTCGAAAAAAAAGTCTAGTTTCTTTGCGTTGGAACAGGAAGGTGCACATTCCTAAGCTCGTGACCGCCTCTTGAAGAACGAGTTACAAGAATGAGCAGCACTCAGAATGACAGGTGCTGTGGGTTTGGCCAGCAGTTGCTCTTGCACAGCAGTGGCCTCTTTTAGGCATTCAGTAACTGAACACTAAGGTCCAATCCCCACTTCTTTATCACCAAAATGACAGAAGAGATGGGTGGTGTCAAGGTAGAGATTCCTGCTGTAACCTCCCCTCACCTCTCTTGTGGTAGATGAGGTGAAGACCAGAGACAAAGTGCCATGTTCTTGGGGTTCAGTCTTTCTGCTGCAGTTAGGTGCACACATGTCTACTATTCCATCTTCCCTGATGTTTATTAACCCATATTTCAAGTAACTAGAATGTAACTCCCAAAGAAGAGCTTAAGGGCTTAAGTAAGTTACTTAAGGCTGCTGATGGGCTTACTTTTACATTCTAGTTATTCCCGAAGACGGGCTTTATAGCATGAAATGCATTGGGTGGAATTCCATTTGGTTGCCCAGGACGTACTGTGAATTTGCATCGTGCTAATCGATAAGGCTTGGATGGCCATGTCTTTTAGCATCTGAAGCTTGGAAACAATTTGCCTCTGTTGTGAATTTGGAAAACTCAGAGAAAGTAACGGGAGAAAATTGGAATAAACTTGGTTTACCTGGATTCAAACAAACAATTATTTGCTGATTTGAGCATCTGTCAGTGCAGCTTGAATGGGGCAAGACGATGCACCAATTCATTTTTACAATTCGCTTGTGCTTTTGGGACAGAGCGCTGACCAAGTTGCACAAATAATTTACTGCCTAGAGCACCTTACAAATTGGAGATAATAAGAAAAAAACTGGTGTGCATTCTATCATTAATTTGATGATTGTTATGTAACTTTCTCAAAGTGGCATTCTCAAAACTGTGACTTAAGATCTAACTAGACATTAAAGAGGATCTTAAATTGCAAATTTGACTGTAAATAGCATATCACTATCTGCTCCCAATCAAAATGTAACACTTACTAAATGTAGTAAGTTAAGGAATGGGACTGGCCATTGCATAGATGCGTAGTTTGTCAGCCTGTTTCTACTGGGGGGGGAGTGGGGATTCCTACTGTAAATTGGCAGACTCCTGTTCCATTAAAATCATAGTTCCCAGCCTCATTTAAAGGGAACAACCACCACACTTCTGATAGTGGAGCCTCAGCTGGCTTTGTGGTCACAAACGATTGATCTAATGAGTGTCTGCAACTGGGCTGGTGGCCGATACTCTGCTTTATTAAGGGGAGGGCTTTCGCCAGGTATTTTTCCTGACCAGAATGGCCATGCACAGCACAGCAGATCCAGGAAGAAAAAAAGAAAAGTGTTCTTGCCCTGCAATAAAAAACTTTACATTAGAGACATTGTTTTTCTCTGTCTCTGCAACAATCCTTACTATGATGGCATATTGTCTACTCAAAAAAGAAGCATTGGCAAAACCAGCAAGTCTGGTCTATTACTGAAGAAGGCCTTACAAGAGTGAAAAACGACTATATGAGTTTTATACTGCCAGGACATGTGAAACTTAAATACACTTGTCCTACATTTTTAAATACAATGCACCCTGCCCAATGGGAGTTAGGGCCTACCTTAGGGATGACTTACAAGTATTAAAAATGAAGGTTTCGGCCTGGTAAAAGGTTTATGCTGCCAGGTCGAAATGGCAGTTTTAAAACTGAATTACAGACTGCAGTGGCAAGCCTGAGACATGTTTTGCAGTGCTATTTTAGTGGGTAGGATACTGTGTGCTACAGACCCACTAGCAGCATTTAATTTACAGGCCCTGGGTACATGTAGTACAATATACTAGGGGTTCATAAGTAAATTAAATGTAACAATTAGGTGTATTCATATATCGATGTGTTTGAAAGGGAGCGCACAAGCAATTTATCTCTGAATAGCAGTGGTAAAGTGCACTGAGTCATAAAGCCAACAAAAAAGATTTCGACAAAGCAGGAGGGGTGAAGGCAAAATGTTTGAGGGAATACCAGGCCAAAGATGTCAGGTCTAACAGTACATTATGTAAGAAGAGACAACATATTGTTCTTTCTTTCCGGCATACTGTTTCATTCTTCTAATGGATGTTTATTTCAGGGTACTTTTGTTAGAAATAGGAATATTTATATTTCCCCCTCTTACTTCATCCTATTACAATAGTCCAATTATCCCTCTACAGAATTCTCTCCTTGTAGAACCTGGGTGTTGAATATTCCAAATGTCAGCTGACAGACCTCTTTTGGATGTCAGTGGCATGAGGTGTGTGTACCTACATCTTCCTATTAATACATTTAATTTGCTTCATGGGTTTTTTCCTTATAGGCACACATGCAAATGCACACAATGTTCCTACCTTTATTAATGAATAGTGCAAAAGCCTCTTCACTTTCTAGTTTATTCACGCACTGTTGCCAAAGATATTTTAAGGCATGAGCAAAGTGGGCAATAGCCCAGGACCCCCCCTTCCAATGGGGCCCCTAGGAAAGTGAATGGGGTACTAAGCAGATTCTCTTTACCCTTTCTGTCTCAATCTCTGTCCCTTTCTCTGACTACTGCTGCCTCTGACGCTGTCTCTCTGTACCTAATCCTACCTCAACACTCTATTTTTCTATCTAGTCTTTCTGAAGGTTCCCTATATGTTGTTCTCTCATCTATCTCTCATCCTAGGTTGCTTACTTATCTTTGCCTCTCTCTACTTTAATTTACTCTTTCCTCCTTCTGTCTATCCTGCCTCCCTTCCTACCTCTCCTGGTTCAACCCGGAGACTAATCTATCCCCTTGCACTGAGCACTGAAAGGAGAACAAGTCGGGCTGCTGGGCGCAGGCCTCTCAGTGCTGATTGACACATGCATCTAATCTACTTCCTATTTGTGTGAGTTGACGTAGAGAGGGATATGCCTGACAAAGTAAGGGGCATATTAACAAGGCGGCGATATGAAATTATCGCCGCTTTTGCATCCGTTTTTGGGCCAAAAGCGGCGATAATTTCATCGCCTTATCAGCAAAGACACGCTATTGCGTGTCTTGCTGACTTAGCGCCCGTTTGCAGCACGCCTCCGATCGCATCGCTAATGAGATGCAAAGGAGGCGTGCCTGACAAGACTCCCTTGGGAAAATATCGCAAAGGCAGCTTCGCGATATTAACAAGGGAGGGTAGCGATTTTTAAAATTGCGTTAAGTATGCCTTAACGCAGGAATTTAACGTCTGTTAAATTCCTGACTAAGGCATACTTAACATGGGGGGTGGATTTTGTGGCTAAAACCACAGTCCCTATCATCTAGGATATCGCCGTTTTCCACCATGGAAAACGGCGATATCCCAACTATCTCTGGAATTTTTATCACCTCGGCGATGCGCGTTGTTAATAACGCGCAAACCGGGCGATAAATTCCAGAGATAGCCGGCGATAAATATGCAAGCGCTAAGCGCGCTTTGCGATATTTATCGCCGGCCCTTGTTAATATGTCCCTTTGTACGTTACACTGTATGTGAGGCAACTGGCACCAAATAGCACTGGGGGAAAGGTTACTTCCAGGGACACGTATGATAAACAAATGCTTTAGCACTTTTATCCACTGTGTACCCCGATTCTGAAAGGTTAAGGTATAAATCAATATTGTTTGGAATCATGAGGGTTGAATTAGCTAAAAATGGGTAATAAATGTAAAGTTCGTCCAAACAGGGGTCCCAAAATATGTCTTATCTGGTGTCCCATAAATCCTCGAGAGGTCCCTGACTGTTGCTCCTGGGAATGTTTCTATTTCTCCAGACACATATGTCCATTTAGTGCTTTTTTCGTACAACATGATACATGATGTAACGCAAACCTAATGCTGCAAATCTAATTTTCAAACATGTGTAGGCTACCAGTCAGAATGTATTTTTGTCTCTTCAATCAGCTCTGTGTGCATTTAGATTCAATTTAAATGTAACACGATTTTCCTTTGGAGCCATTTGTAATTATAATGTCTGGTACTGGGATGCCAAATAAGCATCTATTTAGAGCTTCTCGCAGGCTCCATCCGCATCCAACAATGAGCTTCCGCACCTCTGAAAAACATCCCTTCTGAGCTGTCCTGCGACCTCTGGAAATATTTCAAACATTTTATTTTTAATGTATCCCGATTTTGCTTTGTTTCCGTCGTTTGAAGATGGGAGAATAACAGATGGACAAAAGTGATTAAAAAACAATGAAATACCAGCTTTGCAAGCACCATGTTTCCGATGGTGGAGCCTCGGCTAACGCCGCCATCACAAACCACTGATCTAGTGAAGGTCTGGGCAGCTGGCTGCCTGCGGTCCATGCCCTGCTCTACTAGGGCGGGCTCAACGCCAAGTAGTAGAACTGCCCGGGACGGCCATGCGAGGCGTGCAAGCTCCAGGCAACAGAATAGAAAGTGTCAGTGACGTGCAGGAAGAATCCTCACATCTGGGATACTGTCTCTGCAACAACCCCCAGCTGTGAGGGATTGTTGATGAAACAGAATAAAAAGAATGCGATGCAGACCACATCAACATGGCATCCCACTGAGCATTCAGCTGTGACGCAGGTGCACCCGCAACCTGCCGTCTTTCGCCCGCAAGCGGGCAGACCACTCACTGGAGAGTGGCTTGGGTAATGGCATCATTCTCTCCATTCAATCGTCCTGCCTGCAGGAACAACGTTGATTGTACTTAGTGCCAAATACGTCAGTCGGATTTTGCATTACATTATGCACTGGCCGACAGATATAAATATAAAATATTCATTGATCGACGTATAATGGGGAACATTTTGGGGGCTATTCACAAGGAGCTATCGCCGAGTTAATGGCACTTTAACTCAGCCAAAGTTGCGATAAATCGATCGCCCCATTCACAGGCTGGTAAACAGCCCACAGCACCAGTTTACATGCGATAGCAGCCACAAAAAACATCGACACAAATGAACCCCGCAACTATTGCTAATGAGATGCAGAGTAGGCGTTCCCGTGCCGAAAGCCGCAACAACACCACTCCACAACATTCACAACGACTAGACAGAACTGCAATAAGAACACGAAAAAGGCGGTAAGGCGCTTTAGCAGCAGGAAAATAACACCTGCTCTGACCTGGTGCTAAGTCGGACCACAGCCTGCACCACAAAAGGGAGACCAGCCCACAGCCACACCTGAAGAACAACAGATGCACCGGGGCAACTGAACATGCAGCCCGGAGGGCCGAAAGGGAAACAACACCCGCCACAACCACCCCCAGCACCCCCCTTTCCCGGCAACCCCCGACCAAAGACATGCCACATCAGCTACACCCAATCACGTACAAAATTATTCGCAAGATGTCGCAGAATCACAACTGGTGACATGCATGTGTCGTCACAAAAATGAGCATCACACATTAATTTCCGACAAATAAAACTTTATTAAAATGAACACTGAAATGAAATGAAGACACATTGCGGCTCCCCTCAGGCCAATCCTTAGGTCACATCCTGCAGGACATAAATCATGATGAGAAGGTGTGTCCTGCGCACATAAAAGGACAGAGAGAGAGTGAAGGGGAGAGAGAGGAAGAGAGGGAGAGAGAGAGAGAAGAAGAGAGAGGGAGAGAGGGGTAGAGAGAGAGAGAAGAAGAAGAGAGGGGAGAGAGACAGAAGAAGAAGAAGAGAGGGGAGAGAGAGAGAGAGAGGAAGAGAGGGGGAAAGAGAGAGAGAGAGCTCCACCCCTGCGCACCCAGGCCACACTGCTCACCTGCTGCCACCGGTGTGTCTCCAACCACTTACCGGCATGTAGTGCAATCCATTAGGTCACACATCTGAGACAGACCCATCATCTGAAACAGAGTCCAGATACATGTTTGGCACAGTACACACAATTGCACAAGACATCAACGCCTGCCCGCCCATGCACACCCAGACAGAGGCACCCCAGCCGCACTGCTCACCTTCCGCCACCAGCGTGCAGACAGGAGGTCCCACCACGTGCCGCTGCAGGCCACAAGCCCGGGCCCGTGGACATGGCACACTCCACACCATGCCGCCCGCTCCGCAGGCCACCAGGCCTCACGTTTGGTGCTGGGTCTTGATTCCTCCATGGCAGAGGACATACCAGGGCACCCGGCCTCATCGCAGGCTGCACACCCGCTCAGCCCAATAGGTGCCACCAACTCTGTGATCCTGGAAGAGACGCCACGTGGCCGTAGGCCCCCGCTGCCCACTGGCTCTGGCCTACACTGCGGTCCAGCAGGGCACACAAAACCTGAGCTGACCGGACCGCCAGGATGGGGCATCATCGCAGGCTGCACACCCGCTCAGCAACTCAAGGTGCCCCTAACTCAGTGCACCCAAAGTCACCCTCCCGTGGCGGGGTGCCTGTGCCGGCCACAATGCTCCAGGTGCCACTAACCCTGTGCAACCCCAGTCAGCGCCACATGGCGGCAGGCCCGTGACGGCTACAAGGCCTCGGGTGCCACTAACCCTGTGCGCAACAACTCATAGGCCCTTTATGATTGAGAACCGTGGAGCATCCGTCATCCAGTCACCACCGGCAGAGGGGAATGTGACGTTGTCGGCCCCTTATGTTGGCGGAGTCACATGGCCTGTGACGGATGGGTGTGGTGTGCGTGCAAACCTGCCCTCCGGGAGTGGCTGTGACATGCTGACAACTAGACCAATGACCTGCACACCACCAACGAGTACGCCTGCGACGGGTAGCAATAAGGGCCCCCCCTCAGAGCATTAGCAGAGTGGTCTGGCCTGCCGTACGCCGGACCAGCGCAGGGCTTGCACTAATGACTCGTGGGATCTGGGTGTGGTTCAGTCCATGTCCGGACATGGAAGTGACTGATGCGTGTGTCCCTGTTGTAGTGTTTATGGGACCCGGTACACAATATGCAATGTAGCACCCTCTAACTGGCATCCCACAAGATGAGCATCATTGACGCAAGGGACATCACTGTCCCTACATTCATCCACACCTTCATACTTGGATGATGAATGACATAACACAGCAGTGCGTCACTGGATGTTTATTGCACATCCAGTGAAGTCCTGCAGCTGGAGCGGTACAGGGCAATGCCGAGCACACTACACAATATGGGCCCGTGGAGGGCCAGCCAGAGTCCATCCGGGGATGACAAGTACTGCGGAAGAGGTAGTGTACAGTCCGCAGTCTGGTAGCCGTGTCATTGGTCATCAAAGTGGATATGGCAGTCCATGTCGCTGTCCAAAGTGAGAGCATCGGGGTGTATCGGGGGTCACTGGTAGGTCATGGGGCCATGTACGCAGGCCAGGTGGCGGAAATGAATGCTAGTGCCTCCTGATCACAAACCTATCCACGTCCTCATCTCCGGATGTGTGCTCTGCCCCACCTGTGGTTGTTGCAGTACCGGCTGGGGCACTGTGTGCAACAGACACATCAGGGGCCTGAGGAGGGTTGTCAGCCGCACTGTGTGGCAGTGACACTTCAGGTGCCGTAGTGGATACGCCTGCCACACTGTGGGGCACTGACACACCAGGGGGGGAGATGTGGATGGTGTGGGGTCAGCAGCATTCATCAGCGCCACGCCTTGTGGCAGCAATGCTATGATGATGGTCTGCAGGGATCCCAGCTACATTTCGCTGATGTACAGTGGTGGCTGCCATCCTTTCCGCCTCCATCTGCATCATGTCCTCCATGAGCCTCCACATGTGTGCCAGCTCACGGCTGCTATCGCTGGAGCCCCTCTGAGCAGACAGGTGTTCTTCTTTCCGTGTCAGGACTCCAGCAATGTCAGTCAGGGCTCGTTGGAGGACATGGAGCAGGTCTAGATACCCATGGATAGGGTCCAGTTTGGTAGCCGTGAGGTCGAAACCCCACTATGCACCTGCTCAGCTGTCTCCCTCTGGGCCTCCAGCACACGGCATTGGAAGGCCATGTGTTGTTCCTGGGGTTCTTGGGAGACTGGCGGGCTGTGTGTGCCTTCTGCTGGGTGGTTTGGGTGGTGGGTGGGGTCTCCTCGATGCAGCTGGTCAGCCCTGATCCTGGAGGTGAGTCACAAATTATGTCAATGATGTCTAGGAAGGCTTGGGTGACGATGCTGGGGTTGTCCTTCTCGTCATCAGTGAAGAGTGGCTGGGACTGCTCTGCAGGGGGTGTTGACGGTGGCCCTGCAATGTGAAGGGGAGATGGTGTATTGCAATATGTCCACATGTATTTAGCCGCATGGTACATGTTGACATTCAAACATCATGGCATTGTACATTGTGACAGTCTGTGGATTTGGGCGATGACCCAGAGTCATTGAGGGTGTGCACTGTGCTCTGCTTGATTGTGCATGTGTGCCATTGTGGCCATCTCCACCCATCCCCCAGTACCTGGTGGTCACTCACCCTGTTGCGGTTGTGTTGTGTCCTGTCGAGCAGTGTCCGGTCCCCTGACTCCGGCCACAGTATCCACACTGATGACTGTCGACACCAGCTCCGCCACGTCATCCAGCTCGAGCTGTGGCGCTGGGCCCCTACCTCCAGTCTGCATTGCTGCCTTCTGGTTGACTGCGAGTTTCTCCTTGGTCTTCCGCTTGTTGTCATTCCTTCGACTCTAGACCTCATCCATTGCCCACTTGTGCTCTCCGACGGCATTCACCTTGTCCACGATGTCCCGCCATATTCCAGGTTTGGTGCCCAATGACACGTTGGAGGTTACGAACAGTTGTTGACTGTGTTCCATCACCTCTGTGACTATGATCCTGTCTGCCTGCGGACTGAACTTCGTCTTCCTCTTCTTGTCCTTGCCCTTCCCTGTCCTCGATGCCCCAGGCTGGTAGTCCGGGGTGCTTGTGGGGTTGCGCTCGTCTTCTGCGTCTGCTCCGGCTGCCTCCATGGTGCTTGGGTGTTGGTCAATTTGTGTTTTTTTCTACTTTTATGGTGATTTTTCCCGCCGGCCAGGTGTGAGTTGCAGGCCTGGCGCTGCTTATTGCTGATTTCCTCATCGCGCTTTGGCCCATCGCAGATTTTTTGGTGTTGTGGTTTGTGTTTTTATCTCCATCGAGGTGGTTGTATCGCAGACATTGTCCACGGTTTCGGCAGACTATCGCATGGTACCGCCTTGTTGTGAATTACACGGTGACACAGGGATATTTTCCAGTGATGGGCTGCGATGTTGAGAGTTGCGGTAAGCTACTCTTGCGGTAGTTATCACACGTTCTTGTGAATATGCCCCTTTGTTTTTCCAAATATGGTGTTGCATTGAATGCTTGGGACAAATGCAGGCACAAAATTAACCAACACATGGGTAAAAATGAAAAATCTGCAAAACCTACTTTTTGCAGAACTAAACAAACTTTTGAAAAAACAAATTTTCTGGTAAATTTCACATGCACAACTTCTCGAGTGGAATGTAAACTAGGAACAGCCCTAGCAGTGTTATAGCAGATGAGGTAAGGGTCCTATGGTAAGCAAGAAAAAGGGGTCCCTGCCCCACAGTAATTAGTAACAAATAGTCACAATCCGGTGCAGTGGAAGTCTCAGAACCCAGGATCCTTGGGCTACTGCTGCAGCTCAGCTAAGCACAGCTAAGCCCCAAAGCCTCATACCTATTTTCTATGACGTATCTTGCTCAGATTCTCCTCAATTCTGTCCCAGATGTTGCTTCCAGCTACTGCTGCTTGAGAGAAGATCCGTGCATTAGCAAATCTTTACACAAAAAATAACCTTTTCAATTTCTTGGAAAGATTCCATGAGACTTATTATAATGTTCCTAGAGGCACGTTTGCCCATTGGGATTTTATCTAACTGCAAGGATATAGCCCTTTCTGCTCAGGTCTTACTGTTTGATGACTATTCAGCAGACCTGTATGTGGTATAAATATGCAGTGGGAAATTGTTCACAAATTAGGCCGTGCTTCCTACCGACATGTTAGACCTCATGATCTCTTTTTCCTAGAACTCCTCATCCTCTGGGATAGGATTTCTTTTTCTGCTAGATATGTATTCAATCTATCATTTTTGCATCTCACATATTTCTATTCCATACTAGAGCAGATTAAGTCCAGGGCGATATTCTTTGCCTTAGTTGCAGATGGTGAGCACTGGGACTTATTCTGCGTGATGAGACTGACACAAAGAAAGAGTGAGAAAGCACGAAAGGTGAGATAGAAGGAGGGCGAGAAATGTAGGAAAACAATAACCATGGGAGAACTCAGGGAAAAAAATAAATGAGAAGTCTAAAATGAAAAGACTGGGAGTGCAAGGTGGTTGAAGAGATAGATGTGAGACAAAATCAAGACTCTGCAGACTTGGGGCATGATTACGAGTTTGGCGATGGGGGAGCAGGGCGGCCGCAAAACTCGCCCACTGGCCACCTGGCAGATTACAAGTTTCCTTGTTGTCTGGCAGGTGGTTGTTTAGCATTCCAACGGCAGTCCATTTAATGGCACTGCAATGGGAACACCAAAGCAAGTTCCTGCACTGAATGGACTACTAAGTCCATGCCGTGCAGGAACTGGGCATGCATGCATACAGGGGGGTACACCATGTGCCACTCTGCCTGCATCCCCATGCTTGAGGCACCAGGCAGCTCTGTAGGGCCCCCTTAGTTTCCTCACTGCCTGCAGTTTCATGGCGTGAATACCACCATGAGCCCCCTTGCAGGGAGGAAACTTGTAATATGCTTTGGGGGCTGCAGCAGCCCTCCAAGCATTTTGCGGCTCTTGCTGCCATGCCACTGCCAGGGATCGTGGATCCCTGGTGGTTGCGGTGGTGCCAAGGAGGTCAAACCTCAGTAGTTTTAATATGTCAGCGGACCACTGGTGCGGCGGTCCCCGACAGCCATCGTACCTCCACCAGGGGTTCGGCAGCCCAATGGAACACCAAACTTGTAATCAGGCCCATAGTATTGGGTACCTCCAGCATTGTGCAGTTCTAGCTGTGAGTTTAAAAAAATCTTTGGTCATCTCCGATCATTAATTTAATTTACACCCAGTTCAAGCCTTTATTTAATGCTTCATAATAGTTTTGTTATGGACCCCCTTTTGAGTACTTAAAAGAAAATAATTCTCCCTTTCTTTTATATTGTGTCAGTGACCCGTCACTCTATCAGTCTGTCCTTGGGTTCCATTGAGTACCACCATCGTAACTCTGTGCTTTTCAACCTGCTTATCAATTTCGTTTACTTGTAAATCCCCTGCAGCCCAGCTATACACCAATCGTCATCAGGAACCTGTGTGAGTTTTTAATGCAACCTGAGTACCTCTGATAAAGTGCCCTGATAAAGTAACTGGCATACGTACTGAAAATATTCAGGTTCGAAATTTGCCTTTTCTGCAAGTCACCCCAGATTTTTGCATTCTGTTGCTGAACCCGTTTTTGTTGGCCCTAGGATTCTGCACAATTTACTGCTGCTAACCAGTGTAAATTGTTTGTGCTCTCCTCTATAAGCCTTTTAAAATTGGCAAAAACCTAATTGACAATTCTAATTTCTTTTCTAATTCCCTAATATATAGTATTGTGCCCAGGGCATATACATTTAAAGCTGCAGTATTCGGTGTACTACCAAGTAAAAACATGTCTCCAGTTTTACCAAGGCAGCTTGGTTGAGCAGTTGTAAACTACCATTTTGACCTGGCAAAATAAACATATTGCCAGGCTTAAACCTTTCTTTTTATTTTTAGTGCTTCTACGTCACCACTAAGGTGGACCCTAAATGACATTGATTCACACTGGGCATTAAATCAGAACCCACAGACATCTCTTCAGAACACTCATGGGCCTGTGGAGAAGCAGAACCTGATGGTAGATTGGAACTGCTTGCCTTGAATCAAGAACTCCAGAAGGTGCTCCAAGGGTCAGTTGACTGACCTCCTGTTTGAGCTACAGGGACACAACAAAGTTTCAGAGGCCTTTACCCACAACTGCCCAGTTCCATGCGGACCTGCTGGGTCCTGCAGCTGGCCTCTGTTGGAGTGAGTTCCGAACCCCAATTGGACCTCCCAGGTCCTAGATCTTTGGATGCAAAAGCTGGACTCATTTGAAACATTTGGCTTCCTCTCTGACTGGAGAAACAACAGAGAACAGTATCACTGTCAAACCCACAACTGTTTATGTTGAACTGCCAGTTAGCTTCATCTTACTGGTTTGCCCCGATGAAGATCTGACCTCCATAAAATCTTCTAACTCCAAACATTGAGGGCTTCATCAGGACCAATGCTCAGCAGCAACCTGTTGATGTTGAGGCCTTCCATAGCATAAACCGCGCATTTTTCCCACTCGGATCTGTCCCATCAACAACCGCACCGGAACCTCGCTCTTCTGCAACCCACCATTGTCAAGCCTAGTGTTGATCCAACTTGCACCACCGACAACTTGTCGACTACCACTTTTTCTCCACAATTGTATTGAAGCCAGATGGTAAACCTTTCACCAAGACAACCCTGGTCCCCATTTCAGAATCACGGTCAGCCTTAATTTTCTACTTTGACCTGTGCTAGCGCAACAGTTGGTGCTTTATGCTTTTTGGCCCTATTTTTATTCTAACTTTAGCAATTCATATCTCTGGTTGGACTTATTGGATTTGCTTCATTTGGTGTAATTTTCATTTACATAATGTTCTGTATTTTTCCAAATTGTTTTTTTTTGTGTTGTGTTTTCAATTTATTACTGTGTGAATGCTGCATAAATACTTCAAAAAATGCTTCTAAATTAAGCTCCCAGAGGAATTAGTAAATGTTTATTTAGTGGTACACCCTGGCAAGGATTATGATTATTATCTGAGGTGGATTTTCATCCCCTCCATTAATACCCCAGTTTCTTACAATTTCTAGTCTAATCAGCAACAAAGCAACATATTTTCAATGTAGCTTATATCGAAAAGAATTAGGGCCTAATTATGACTACGGGGGTCCGATAGACTGTCGCAGCCACGGTGGTGGTGCGGTCACTGCCTCACCAATGGTCCGACTACCCTCTTATAAGTTGGGTGGTCGGATCGCCATGGGACCTCTACAACCGCCAGGGATCAGAGATCCCTGTTGGTGTTGCGGCAGACTTGAGGCTGCATTATGCTTGGCGGTACCACTGCAAAAACGCCAAGCATATTAGGAGTTTCCTCTCTGCCACAGTTTTCATAACAGTGAGCCCACCATGAAAACTGTGGTGGAGAGCAAACAAGGTGGCTCTACAGGGCCCCCTGTTGCCTTAGGGCCATGGTGTGCATGCAGAAGGGCACATGTTGTGCCCCCCTGTGTGCATGGACCCCAGTTCCTGCACAGCATGGACTTTCTAGTCCATGGTGTGTAGGAACAGGCTTTGGCGATCCCCTTGTGGTGTCTTTTTAATAGGCACCGCCAAAGGATGCCCTCCAGACCACAAGATTACTTGTAATCGGGTTTGTGATTGGGTTTGACAGTCCTGGAGTAGGGCACTGGCATGGCAGTCTGCTCCAAGACCGAGAAACTTGTAATCAGGCCTTATGCCCAAATTCAAAGTAACCAAAGCCACATCCCGAGGATTTCTAAGAGACACTCTGCACCATTACTAAGTATGCCTTCCAGAACCGCTTACAAGTCTGCATGTGTGGTACGATTTTTATTAAGTAATAATACTAGGGTTTAAGCTGTAAAATAACGGTTAATGGGTAGCATTTAAAGTTATCTTCATATTCTTTGGTGTAGCGTAATTTTGGCTCCAACCTTTTACGCTTGGCTAGGCCACATATATATATATATATATATATTTACATTTGGGCCTATGTACTCATTCGGTGCTATAGTTTAAATAAGACATGGTGCACTGAAAGTATGGAATGTGCATTCATTGTGTGTTTTGTGTTTTTATTAATGCTTTCCTTTACAGATACATCTGGGCTGCTGATATTAATCGTCTATAGGTTTATATTGTGAGGTGATGCACTAAAATGAATTTAATGCAGGGCATTCACCACAGATTAGTGTGAATAAATCATATATACGTTTAATGTTTTCTTCATTAATGGTGACCATTTATTAAGACATGCATCAGTTTTGTACTGTATATAAGAGTAGAGTATAAACTAGTGTGAACTTTTTTATTCAGTTATTGGGATATATGCAGGTTGTAGAACTAATATGCATTTAAAAGAGAAATGTTAAGTTAGCACGATTGTGGACCTTAAGCCTACAGTAGACACAGTTAATACTCACTGGGGAGAGGAGTTGGCCTAACGGCTAGGGCGGTTGACCTCAAATCTGGGGAACTGGGTTTGAGTCTCGGCAATGATGCTGAACGTCCTGTGATTCTGGGCAAATCACGTAATCTCCCCGTGCCTACCAAAAATGAATGTGTCCTCATGTAACGTAACTGGTGCTATGTAAAGTGCTCTGATACCCGATTCGGGTCAAGTTCGCGTTATATAAAACTCTGCAAAATAAAATAAAAAATAAAAACGTGCAAGTTGTTTTTCTGCATATTTTCTCCTCTGTAGGTGCAGACCAAAGGCATTCTTCAGTTAGTGAAAAGTACATTGTATTTTTGAGATAGTGTGGTGAAGAAGAGCTGATGTGGTCATACAATTTTAATGAAGAACAAAGGGAGTGTTACTGTTACCAGTTGGTGCTATCTGATGAGGGAAGGAACCAAAGGACGTTTTGGAATGGAGACTGAAATATAGGAGTAGTGTTCAAGGCGGCAAGTTCTTTCTTGGAAACGAAAAGAAACTGAGATGTGTATGAGGTCATGTTTTCTGCGATGTTCTTTGTGCATTTTAATTAGTTAACCAACCTTGGGTTTAGTCAGATTCCTTTTTGACTTGGAGAGGTACAGGCTGCTCTTGACTTCTTTGATTGTGTGACTTCATGCTATACGTGATTCCTTACCTAAAGAACTTCTATAGAGGTTCTGATGCTGACACCATTTTTGCCTATTTGATCCCCTATCCTTAGGTTAGAGTAGCGTTTATTAGATTCTGTACATCTTTTCCATGTATGGGGAGAAGAATCGAAATCATTTGTTCAGCCATCAAGTTCTATTTCTTATATGTGTATTGCTGCAACCAAGGTTCTTATATGCTCTCTGTTGCTGAGGACTAGGCCTGGGCGGAAAACTACGCTATGCTCACGGAGTGTGCGTACTCTGCGCAACTACGCGCTATGAGAATCACACGTAGCACAGTGCAAAAACGCATAGCGTAGCGGGCATTTTTTGCTCACTCGCAGTCCTCAACATCAAGTTGGTGACCGTGAGCGAGCAAAATCAAAATCCCAGCGAGACTTTTACCTCGTTCGCGATTGGCAACATCAAGTTGCCGATCACGAGCGTGGAAAATAAACCTCCCGACGAGATTCTCAACGCGGGGAGGTCAGGTTTCTCATTGCGAGTGGTCGCGTATACTCGCTACCGCTCGCGATGAGAAACTACAAGTCCGCGTTGAGAAAGCTGCCGCTCAAGTACAAATCTACTCGAGCGGCAGAAAACAACCGCTTGCATTGTGCATGATGCCGTTCGCAATGACTGCACAGTGTGGACAAGCATCCGGCACTGTGCAATCATTGCGAACAGCATTTCCCTACCGCACTACGCAGTTCGCGTAGCGTGCGTAGTGCAAAGTGCACTTCGCATAGCTACGCGTAGCACAACTACGCGAACTACGCCCAGGGTTACTGAGGACCCATATTGTTAGACTTTTTGGTCTTCATTTGATAAGCCTGTACTTTTATACTATGTTCTTGAGATTGATTTATATTAGTCTGGCTTTGAGTTTGTAATAAATCATTTAACTTCAAGTTACTGACTCAGACTTTTATTGTGTGGTCTTAATGATCACACTGTATTTGGAGATTTAAACTGTTGTTAACCCCTTTTCCTCTAGTGCTACTATAAAAAGTCTCATCCTCCTGGACGTCTTAGGCACATTTAACACAGTTTCCCATCGCACCCTAAGCACGAGACTCCACAACATCGGCATCCACGACAAAGCTCTGGACTGGATCTGCTCATTTTCCACTGGTAGAACACAGGGAGTCCGACTACCACCGTTCCTCTCAGTACTAATGGAGATTGGCTATGGAGTCCCCGAGCTCCTCCCTGAGCCCCACCCTCTCAACGTCTACATAGCCCGCTCACAGCAAGAGCCAGGAACCACAGAGTCAACATTGTATCCTACGCGGACACCACCCAGATGACCCTTACCCTCACCAACAAGCCCACAATCACCAGAAGCAACTTCCACGACAGGATAAAGGCCAACTCTAGGTGGATGAGAGACAGCTGCCTCAATTTCAATTTGGACAGGACCAACGTCCTCATCCTGGGGCCCAACACCTCTGCTTGGGAAGACTCCCGGTGGCCCTGCCTGTTAGAAATCCTTACTGAGGACAGATAGATGGTCGTCCATTCACTCATCAATAGCAGACTCCACTATGGCAATGCACTATATGCAGGCGCCCCCCAGAAACTCCTCAGGAAACTACAGAATGTTCAGAATTCCGCAGCCAGACTGGTCCTCAACATCCCCTGCCACTGCCACATCTCTGAACACCTGAGAGAACCTCAATAGCTCCCAAGCAACAAAAGAATCACGTTCAAGCTCCTCACGCATGCCAACAAAGCCCTCCACAACCCTGGACCAGCATACCCGAAACACCGCCTCTCATTCCATGTACCCAGCAGGCAACCAGACACCTCAGCTCTGCCGAACTGGCCCTGGCTCACGTCCCCTGGATCTGCAAAGCCAGAACAGGAGGAAGAACCTTCTCTTACCCTGTCTCTCTACCTCAGGCTATCCTCGTCACTGACCCAATTCAGGAAAGCCCTCAAGACCTGGCTCTTCTACTCAACCTCAGCAGCCAGTAGGGCCTGCAGCACCCCCACGCCTTGAGACCCTATTGGGTGAGTAGTCACACTTAACAAATACTGATTGATTGAATGACCAGAGCTGAATTGGAAGAAACAGGCCAGAGCATGCTCATCTGTTTGATCCTAGACAAGGCCAATGGTGAAAGTGACCAACCAAACAGAGTGAGCTCTCCTTTATTGATTTAATAATTAGGTGCCTGACTTAAACAGAAAAGATAATACTGCAAAAACAAATTTCAAAGGCCAAGATGCTATGTGCTCTCAAACAGATGACAAACGTTTACAGCAAATTTCATGATTAATATATCTTTTATTCTATATTATATGAAAAAGGTTTAAACATCTATAACATTGTTATTAACACATTTGCAATTTCAGGGGGGCAATGTCCTAATGAATACTCATTTTCAAAATATGTTTACCAGACTCACACTCTCACAAGCATACAGCAAATAGCACATACCCACTCACTTGTTACGCATACCCTGTTGTTCTATATCAATGTAAACAAGCATCGGCATAGCCAATAGGTCTCGCCTTTGGGGCCTTATAAGTATTTGGACCGAGCTATTGGGTTTGTTAACGATTTTAATATGTGTTGCAGAGCATTGTGAATGCTGTGCAGCATGTTCAAAGTTATAATAAAAAGTGTTATAACCATTGTGACCTTATATGTAACCTAGAAAACATTATATACAACTGAAGTACCCTAATAAAAACCAGAATTTACACCAAAAATGGGTTCTAGTTTTTTTGTTTATGCAATGCTGTCAGTTTTTCACTGCCTGTTCTAATGCTTTTTTGTTATAGTTTTTATTGTTAGGTGTGGGCAGTTCATCATAGTAACATAACATAACTTGTATTTGTAAAGCGCACATTCACCCGTAAAGGGGCATCTTGGCGCTGAATAACAGACGTCTATTGGTTACCCAACTTAATAGTACTCATTTTCTCGACCTCAGAAAGGATGAAAGGCTGAGTGAATTTGCCGGGAATTGGACCTGTGACCATGAGGTCGAACACAGTCTCCTGCAGTAACCACAGATACATGTAAAACCCGGGAATCATGGTGTAAGTTGAGCTGAGTGCATGTGCATAGCCAATAGGTCTCACCTTTGGGACCTTATAAGTGTTTAGCCATGCAACAGTTGATGTTGTTGTACCAAGGATATTGTGCTGCATAACCAAATACTTATAAGGTCCCAAAAGCGAGACCAATTGGCTATGCCATTGCTTTTTTTTTTTAAAGTGTTGATCCTGTACAGTGTGCCACGATTGTACCTTGCCCGACCATGCAGCGGTGCATCAATCTTGTGTTGAACAAAAGCAGTTGAATTTCCTGTGAAGGGGACGAAGGATTCTTTCCTCGATAACTAACGGTTTCTGGAAGTGCAGGAAATAGGACTGTAGCGGTTCCCGGCTGAGAGAAGCCACCATCATTGGAAGGGCCAGCAGTGACGTCCCTTATCGAGGGCAGGCGGAGGTGGGATAAAATCAGTGTTATCGGCGGTTTGTCAGCCGTGGCTCTCTCCTTTGCACAATATTACACCTGAGTCATTAGTATGCGCACAGTGAAGTGAGAAAGCCGTCAAGCGGCACTCAAACTGAAGAGGCACTGGCGCCACATTCACTATCTGCCCAGAGCAGAGCTTGGGTCTGCAATCATGCCTGAAGAGCGTGTGACCCCCAGATGTCCCCTCCCCTCGTTTCCCAAAGCCAGGAGAGTTCCACAGATACGGGACTCTGAGGGACATGTGAACATTGACGAGATGTGTAAAAAGGCACCACGTGCTCCTGTCCTAGGGGCACCAAAGACTCCCCAGTGAAATTGTGGTTCTTCCTGCGTGAGATCTGTGCGCTCCCAAGTATTTACTAGGGGACGGTTTTTGGCCTGAGCCCAGGGCGCCAATCATCAGAGGGGAGAAAATAACTTTCCACATAATGGTCCTGCAGACAGCAACATCCGCTACCTTGGCTCCAGTGATCCCCTTTGAAGTGCTAGTAAATGTTTTTAATGTGCTGCAGTCTCTATTTTTTTAGCACCCTATCAACCCCCTACCTTGCCCTCCCATCTGCCTCTCAACCCCCTTGAGCCCCCCTGCCACATACCAACACCCCCTCCCTCTCCCAACAAACAGTTTAGAGCCAGTCTGTGGGCATTACATTGTGGGTGATTAGGGTGAGCGGGGGGGGGGGGGGGGGGTGCGGACATGTGTGATCTGAGGCAAGTCACTGTTTTGATGTTGCCAGGCAAGGACAAGCCTGTGAAAAATGGCTGCTGTCTCTGTTGTTAATTCACCAGCTGTAGCTAGGGCGGTACATTTCTCTCCAACCAGGGCACTACTGAAGCAAGGGCTGGTCATGTATGCACCAGCAAGACAGAATATCCATCCCCCCCCCCCCCCGACACCCGTAGTTGGATTCGGAGTGCAAAATCAGGTACTCATGCAGAGGCAAAGGAAAGCGAAATCAAAAGATGAGGCGTGAGGAAGAAACTGCGTGCGCATCAAGGGGGGTTGCAGGAGTGGGGGTAAGTCCTTGTTCATGAAGCCAGCCAAGGGGAACGGCGCACTGAAGGAGATGAGGGGCGACCTCCGAGACGGACATCCCCCGCCGTGATACACACCGTCGAGCTCAGCCCTACCAGGGGGCGGTGATGGGTGCATTCATTCATTCCACATAACATCACACCCCTGGCAGACAGCAGCACGGGCGCAGGTCACACTTCGGTTATAGCCATGAAGTCATCACACCCATAGGAATGAAGCTGTGAAAAACAACACAACACTGACAACTTCAGAACAGACTGAGCGTGTAAGTGCGCCAAGACAGGACAGCATCTCTTACAGCATGAAAGCACCACTACCCTCCCAACATCCACACCACCATCCATCCAAGAGCAGCGGTGCGAGCATCAGTTCCTATAAGGCCTCTTCATTTACATAACTTCTCCCTTCAAAGCCACTGGAACATTTTAATTTAGAAAGCACCCAATCTAACCTATTATTATGCAAAATTCCATGTAAAAATAATCAAATTCCTCCCTCCAGCACTGGTGGCGACTTTAGGGCACAACAGTGCTATGAAGCATTTTATAAATGCTATGATAAAACTATATATCATGCTTTCCAATCTCGCAGGCCTGGAGCAGAGGTGCATGTTAAAGAAAGTGCTGACCACCTCCTAAGTGATACAAACAATGAAATAAAAGAATTTCACACATGGTTGTGTAGCATAATAGCCTGAGGCTGTCGTCACGAAGAAGCGCTTCACTGTACAGTGCACAAGAACAGTACCACCGCCCTATACCAGTGGAAGAGCCAAACTGAACTCAGAAAAACAAGCGCGGCTGCAAAAGCACCATGTTTGTTTAATTAGTAACATGAGCCAAGACAAGATAAGGATTAGGAAGGAATGCAGCTGGCACAATGCCCGCCTCTGCTCGCTCCTGAGACCCTTAAGCCATGGGAGTGAAAGTTTGGAGGGAAGGCAGGACAAGCACCCGTTTTTGGCCATTTGCGTGCTTTCATTATTGAAAGGCAAAGGCCAATGAAATGTGTGGGAGGAGGCCAACCCACACGGAGAAGTCTCTTGGAAGGCTGAAGTGATTCCAAGAGTCCCTCTCCAAGAGCAACGCATGCAAGCTGCGCTAAGTGAGATCTAAAAATGTGGTTCTGTCATCAGTGTCAAGTAAACAATATTGACAGTCTTTTAGAAGGGATACACAGCATTTTGTTGGTCTTTGGTTTTCTTTCCACCTTATTCAGGACTAAAAATAATTCAACAACATTTACATACACATTGCTACCAAGAGTATTTCACAGTAGAGTCAACTTTTCTCCACTACCCCCTAATAAGTATTTGTACCAAAGAATCATAGTTACAAGTATGTGGATCACTTTACTTCAGGATGTTGCTCCCCATTTGTGGTTTTGCTCTCTAGGTACTCTCTTTGGCCCATAGATTCGATGGAATATTTTCCTGCAATAATTTACAGTCCATGCTGGACCAACTTAGTCTGAAATGCCAGCACACTGTAATCCTCCAATAAGTATGTTAGAAATTGGGTTTTTGGTTGGCATAGGTATGCACCCTGTCCAAGCAGGAACCACAATCCAGGTCCAGTCCCTTTCACCACCAGACAAGGGACAGCCGGCAGTAGGGCAGGCACAGCAGAGAGTTCAGCAGATCCAGCAGAGTCCTGCAGCGTGTCGATCCTTTCAGCAGCACAGCAGTCCTTCTTCCTGGCAGTGTCCTCCTTTCGAGAGTGTACTGAGTTGGTGGTGTTAGAGGTCCAGTACCTATACCAAGATGTGCCTTTGAAGTGGGGAATACTTCACAGAGAGACATTTCAATTACACAAGGTCCCTGCCCTTCCTGCCCTGGTTACAGGCTCATTGCAGGGGGTATGCAGCTCTTTGTGTCGGGACAAGGCACAGCCCTATTCAGGTTCAGGTGTCATTTCCCCCTCCCATCCAGCCCAGGAGGACCCATCAGCCTGGTGATGGGCAATCAGGATGTGAATGACAACCCTCAGCCCCTTTTGTGTCTGACTGTTTAGAGAGAATACCCAATGCCCAACTGTCACCCACCCCAGACGCATTCAGAGACAGGCACAGGCACAGAATGGTTAAAGTAAGAAAATGCCAATGTTCTAAAAGTGGTATTTTCAGGCCTACAATTTGAAATTCCAACTTAACCATAAGTTGTGATTTTGAATCGTGAGTCCAAAGACACTAAACTCAGAATATCTATCTTGTTCCAATTGAAAAGTACACTTATAAGATGTATTAAGGTAATCCTAATGTTAACCTAAGGGAAAGATATGCCTAGCAGTAGTGAAAAACTAATTTACTAGTTTTTCACTACCAGGACATGTGAAACTTAAAAGTGCATGTCCTACATTTTAAATACACTGCCCCCTACCCTTGGGGCTGTCTAGAGCCTAACTTTAGAATTACTTTTATGTATTAAAAAGGAAGGTTTGGGCCTGGCAAGTGAGTTAACTTGTCAGGTTGACATGGCAATTCACACAGGCTCTGCAATGGCAAACCTGAGACCTGTTTGAAGGGCTACTGATGTGGGTGTCACAATCAGTGCTGCAGGCTGACTAGAAGCATTTAATATACAGGCCCTGGGCACATGTAGTGTACTTTACTAGGGACTTATAGGTAAATTCAGCATGCCAACTGTAGATATGCGAATGTTACAATTTTACCTGCACTTTAGATCTGTCCAGCAGAGGCAACGTACCCAGGATCCTAAAGCGGCAAAAAGAAACCAGCAAAACAGGAGGTCAGAAAGCAAAAAAAGTCACATGGAAACCATGGCAAGGATGCTTGGTCCAACAAAGTTGTTAACCAAATAACTGGAATCATCCTGCCTGTTTACCCAGGTTACTAGGATTGTCTCGTATCGTGTGGCAAAGTTTTTACTTCAAATGTTCCCATTTAAAAAAAAACTGCTTCTGCCTCTCCTCCTCATGCAAGCAAGCCTAATGTTCAGTATAAACAACTGTCATTAGGTGTTAGATAGAACATTCACTATTGTAGGGAATTGTAGTGTTTTTCATTTTAAAATATTTGAATTCCAAATGTATTTGCTGTTGTGTATTCACATATGTTCCTCTTCACAACCATTATAGACAAATGATATAGTTTATGTTCATCATACCTGGGGTAGTTATTAACCAATGTTTGTCAAAATTTGAATTAATAATTTGGGATGGGTTTCCCTACCACTTTAATAAAACACAATCTGGATAGGTCACAGATGTGAGAAAATCAATGCTCAACCCCAGGTTTCAGTGGCACAAGCATCAGGCAATTCCATAGAGAAATGTGTGTAAGTACATGCAGTGCCAAATAATGTTAAACTATTTAAAAAACATGCAACAAATGTTCCAAACGAATTTAGGAAATTCAAGAAAAATATAACAAGGAAAAAGACACCAAATTGATTAGAATTGGGGATATGGCACCAGATATATGAATTTTAAAATGTGATGCCAAAAACAACAAGTGGCACTTGAAAGCTACAGTTCGCAGTCAATCAGAACAAGATGTGATTTCTTGTTGAGAGGTCAGATAAGGCAAATAGGTCACACCAGTCAAAGATTTTACCTTGGGATTTTTCAGAGCCCAATGTCCCTCAGAAGGCCATAACGCTGAAGCAAGGGCGGGTCATTCAAATATGAACACAACATCACTTAGCTTCCATTGAGGCCTTCCGTTACTTTTCCAAGAGCTCAGAACAGGGCAAAGCAGGATTTTGTAGCTACTGAGATTATCTCTGGTGCAGATATGCCACTCAACCACAGTCTACATGTTTTACCTTCAGATTACTAACTTTGTGGGTACTTAAAATACAGTAGGAGGGCAGATTGGAAGCTATATCCGGGCAGGGCTCCACTAAGCTGTATACCAGCAACAACGCTGGTCGTGTGGATGCCTTTTTCTTCTCAGTAAAAAGCTTCGACCAGGACATGCCTTGATATATTGTCCACCATGGATATGCACTCCTGAAGGAAGTCTCAGCACTTTATCCCAGTCCTCCAGACGTGGAAAAGAAGACTAAATCCCAATCTTTGCCAGTGTTGGAAAGGTTAATCTTTGTAACTGTGAAGGAGGAACTGTGAACACTGCTTTCTGTTGCCAGCTAGTCCTGTCTATTTCCCAGATGGCTGATCCCTAATAAATGGACTATGTTAAGACCATGTAACATCCTTGTGCCTGAAGCCAACCTATTGCCCAGGAGTATAGTCCACGAGGTCCAAACTCCTGAAGCTCCTCTGCTGATTGGGGTGTTCGGGTAGCCTGTTACACAGGTTGCCTGCAATGTGAGATCTTGCTGGATAAACACTGGGGGTGTTCTCTGCAAGATTGGGCTAGACTGCAATGTGCCTTCACTGTTGGGTGGGATGCCTGCAGAGCAGATCCCTCTGGGGCCTGCTGCTATGACTCCAGCCCTTACGACCCCTCCGGTGTGGTGGGCTCACTGTTGCTGCCGCTAGGACCCTGATAAATTGGTCGGCTAGAGAACTTTAAGGGGGTGCCTCTGCTCGGACCCTGTGCCTTGGGGGACCCAGACAGCCCCCAAAGCACAGGGCAGCCTTGCCCTGTGCCTTGGGGGTCACTGGCTGCCTGTCCTACCCTGCTGTGTCCAGGGGCAAGCAGGCGGAGCAGGCCCCCTGGTGAACAGTTGGCATCCCGGTCCAGGGAGGTGTTGACAGATTCTTGATTCTTTGCTGGTGTTGTAATGTCGTGGGGTGGCACACTGAAGCTGGGGGTGATCAGATTTGTTCCTAACTCCTTGTCCTTGCTGGTCTCAGGATTGTGACATTGCTTGCTTGCCTGGAGGACTTCGTACCCTTGGACAAGCGGACTTCTCCTAGCGGGGAGCTGAGTGTGTGGGGTTAAGTTGTTGCCTGCCTCCCATTCTGGACTATGTGCTGCATGAGGCCACAAGTGCCGAGCAGCCAGGTCGCCTTCCTAACAATATGGTGAAAGACAAAGGTATGACCATGAACACAGAATCACGTATTGACAAATTTGCTGCACCGTGGTGGGCCATCCCAGACCACCCTCTGACTCTATGGGGGAGCGTCACCTGAAAACCTCTGATGTGTTGCCTATCCTTCAAACCATCCAGACCTTCCAGGAAGCAGGGTAGGCGACGGTTAGAGAAATGGGCATGGGTGTTGTGCTCCTGTACTAGGACCTTCGGAATGTTGCTGGTAGGGTTTCTGAGGCTGAGAAACTAATCTCCTACCTGGATGACGAGGTTGCTGGTCTCAAGAAGTCAGTGGCTAAGCTGACTACCACCTACGGGACCCTTAAGACCAGAGCCGAAGATCCTGAAAATAAATTCCACAGCAATAACCCCTGCTTTGTGGGGTTTCCTGAGGAGGCCGAAACCTTCAGCCCAGAGCACTTTTTTGACATCTGGCTCTAATCCTGGATCACAGAGGGCAACCTTTTACACTAGTTTGTCAAAGAGAGGGTTCACAGGGCCCTGACCCAGTGCCCGCCTCCAGGCACCCCGACCAATGATTTTGCAGATCCTTAACCACTGTGATAGAGATGTGATCCTCCAGGTGGTAAGCAAAAAAGGTACTCTTCATTTTGATTCAAGTCGTATCATGATTTTCCCTGACTGCACTAAGGTGGTCCAGGCGTAGCACAAATCCGTTGATGCAGTTAAGGCCAACTCAAAGTTCTCGCTTTGCCGTATATGCTGGTCTATCCAACCAAATCTTAAGTGATTTGTAACTACCATACTCATTTCTTCACGGGCCCGAGGAGGCCTCATTGTGGGCTACTGAGCACTGCCAGCTCTGCCAACATGATCCACCTCCTTTTTGTCAGAGGGACCAGGAATTCCCACTGCCTCGTCAGTCTGGACTACTGACAGACAGAAGGGCTCTGAGGCCCCAGGGTGGTCGAAGTTACCACAGAGACTCGCCTGACTCATCTGGAACTGATGGGGGTCTCGGCCCAGAGCTCATCGACCCTGGAGAGGGCCCGCCACCTGGGTAATCTACAGGAGACTGCCCCATTGGGGACTGAAGGGTGAATTCTCCCACTTGTCTTTTCTTTCGCTGTCTGCTGTTAGAGGGCGGCTGGAATTCTTGTGTGAGCTGATCCGTGTCAATTGATCCTCTGTAGGAGGCCTTACACCTCTAATCCCTATATCTATGCTGCATGTTATGTTTTTGGGGTTATGTTGGGGGGACACATGTTTCTAGGGTGGAAGTGTGGGATGGAAGGAGTTGGGAGAAATAGAAAGTTCTAGAGTTTTTTTGTGGGTTTTCGCTTTGTTGATTTGTTGCACACATTGCACACACTTGCCACTGCCCTCCCCCAGTATGCTTTGTGGCATAGCAGCTGGTGGTCCCCCCATCAGGACCCTAGATTTAGACCCCTATTATTGCCATTGCTATGGCTAGCTTCCAGGTCATGATGTGGATCAAGCGCCCTGCTGTATTTCGCTACTCTAAGAGAACTTGTCTGGCAGTCTTGATGCTGCAGGTGACTAATCTCCTGGGCACCAATTGTTCCTTCTTGTGCAGGTTTGGTTATGACAGGGCCTATAATGTGTGATACATCAGGGGATTTTGAGGTGTAGCTAACCTTCTGCACAGATATTTCCCCTTGGTTGTGTCTTAGATGGCCTCAGAGATCCGAAGGGCCGCTATGTGGTGGTAGAGGGCATGCTGTATGGAAAGCCTCTCAACCTCCTCACTGTATACATACTGCCTCTTTTACTGCCACATACCCTTGGAATATTCACAGGGATTGTGTTGGGATTTCCCCAAGGTATCACTATTGAGGGAGACAATGCCCTGTCCTGATCTAGATGCCTTGGGCCCTCCTGCAGGGTACTGACAATGTGGACTGCAACAACTGGGTCCTGGATGGAGTCCCTACGTCTTTGTGATGCCTGGTGAACTTGGCATGTTACTGACCGGGAGTACACACACGTGGCTGCCTCGACGAAGACCCTTTCGAGGATTGACCTTCTTCCACCGGTCACTGATATGCTCCACGTGACCGCAGTGCATATACTCCCTAACGGCATCTCTGACCACTCTCCAGTGCTCGTTTGTTTTGGAACTCCTGCCCGATCTAAACGTCTTGTGTGGTGTCTTAATGACAGTTCCGAGAACATCTCATGACAGAACTCGACTTCTACTTTGATACCAATGTGAGCACGGTGTCCTCTGCCGAAGCTCTATGGGTGTCTGGTAAGGCCATGATTAAGTGGATCACTAAATTCTACCTCCACAGGGTAGAAAAGCTCAAGGGTGAAGAGTTTGCAAACCTTGAATTCTACATCCTCGCTTTTAAAATGCGCAACTCCACCGGGTCCCCCGAGGCGCTTCACTGGCAGCTCAAGATCAATTGGGCCTCACTGCAGCAATTGGCGCTTGACGCGGTATGGCAGTGCTTGCGGGGGTTCACTTAGATGGTCGACAAACATGGCAATAAGAAAGGGAAACTCCTCTACTGGCTTGCTACGGGTGGAATGAAATCGTATATAATCCCACGAGTCATGTGTGCACTGGGTTGAAGCTTCACCAACACTGAGGAAATGGCTGAAGCGTTCGCTTCCTACTACCAGGTCCCATACGTCCACCACCATCGACCCAAGCGGGAACGGGCTAGTCCACTTCATCGTGAAGTGGCCCTGATCAGACTAATGACGCCCCACACTTTGGACCGAAAGGCTGTCATCTCAACAGATGAAGTGGAAGCAGCTGTACAAGATTTGAACACTGCCCGAACCCCTGGAATGGACTGGCTCACAGCAGGATATTATTGTTGCTTCCTTTCTATGATTACAACTCACTTGGGAAATCTGTACTCTCAATCTGAGCTGCGGAGCTCCTTTATCCTGGATTTGGATGTTGCAACCATAATGGTACTCCCCTAAAAGGGGCACACGGCCTACACATGTGCCTCCTACCGGCCCATTTCACTGAATAACGGGAGGCTTGTGATTTTTGCTAAGGCCTTGTTACCTCACTTTTTCCATGCCGATCAATGTGGCTGTATGCCCCATCAAGGTACCCAGCATTGCATTCGCGGAGTCAATGTCACGCTCTCCGACCATTAAGAGATTACTGACCCCACGGCACTTTTACTGGTTGCCTTTGAGAATGAATTTGACAAAGTTGATTGGGTTTACCAAGACCAGGTTTTGTATTGCACAGGCTTTTGCACAAAATATTGCCAGCGTGTCTGCCACCTTTATTAAAAACCAGCTGCCCAGGTCCTAGCCAATGCAACGCTCTGCATTCTCTCCTGTCCACAGAGACCCTCGATAGGGGTGTCCCCCACCCCCGTCTGTTCGCCCTAGCCATAGAACCAATAACTATGATTATTTGGTGAGACGCTCAGGTGTGGAGGTGGCAGTGGGGCATGCAAGATAAGATATCCTTATATGTGGAGGATATGCTCATCTTCCTGACCCAACTGCATCTGTCGGGACCTCAAGCCCTCCCTATCCTAGGTGTGTTTGGGAGGCCTTTTGCCCCGGGTAAAATGGCAAAAGTCTTTGCTGGTCCTGCTGTAGTCAACTTGGCAATAGTAAGTTGGCCGAGTACTATACCAATTCAATGCATGAGTTTCAAGTAGCTACGGGTCAGCGTATCGCTCTTACCAGATCTGGCTCAGACTGTTTAATATTGCTCCTCTGCTCGCCACACAAAATGGGCACTGCAGTCTTGGTCTGGTCTCCCACTAAACACACTGGGTAAGGTCGCCATGGTCAAAATGTTGTTGATTCCCAAAAGCCTCTATGCCCTATGGAATTTACCATTCCTGTCCCCACCTCCTGGTTCACACAGCTTAATGCTCTCAACCCATCCTTTATTTGGTGGGTGAGACTCTAGTGTATATCCTGGGCTAAGTGCTGCTATTCAATGTTTGATGGGGGCTTGGGGATAGCTGATATTAAGCTCTATCACTGGGGATCATATCTTTTGGCCATTAATGACGATGACAGGGAGCTGAAATTACCCCACCTATAAAGCGGAGCTGACCTCATTGGGACTAGACAGGGTCCTGAGTTACTTGTATGGCTGCCTCATTCCCATCACCACTCTAGAACCCACTAAAGTGGTGCTGTTCTGCTGGCACGCAGTGCTCCACTTCATAAATTTGGGATCGTAAAATCATGCAGCAGACTCGTCTGTGGAGTGGCACTACCTACGTCGTGAAGCCCAACTTGAGGGATTTAGTCAGTGGCATAAGATCTGCATTACGTCCCCAGGTGATGTGTCCAGCGGTGCGCATCTGAGGTCCTTTGCTGAGCTTCTGGCTCTCTTCCACCTTAGCCACACACAATTCCACAAATACTTGCAGATTTGCCATGCACTGAGTGTTCATTTCTCAGACCTTAGAGACCTCCCAGAATACAGCCCACTGGAGGCCCGCCAACTGATGGATAGCATCGGCAGCAGTGGTTTTTCTAAAATATATTTATGAGCATGTGTTCATAAAGTCCCAGTTGGTGTTGGACCCGTGAAGCTGAAATGGGAGTCTGGGGTCGGGGAACAGACTGGTGCGATGTGCTTATGGCCCCTAGGCAAACTGTTGTACCAGCCATGCAACTTACCCAACTGATCTTTCTACATGCGATGTACCAGACCCATCACCATCTCTGGCAGGCGGGGAAGCTCTTCACACCCCAATGCTTCCATTGCACCCACTGAGGCAGTTTTTTTTCATGTGACCTGGCAATGGCCGTGCATTGTACGATTCTGGGAGCGCATAACTAGAATACTCACATGGGTGTTGGGGTGACGAGTTGAGCTCATGCCCAGGATGAGTCTTATTGGGATCCTGACCAACATGGGTGGAAGTACGGGTGACCGGATGGTGGTTGACATTGCCTCAGCTCGGGCCAAGCACTATACAGTGTGGAAATTGAGGTCCCTGACCCAGTCTTTGATTGTGGAATGGCGAAGGACAATTGTGTGGCAATCCAAAATGGAGGAGACTATGTACAGAGCACGAGGACGCCCACGGAAGCATGTCCGGGTCTAGGGCAAATGGTGGGACTACAATGGCGGCAGTGGAAATCTTAAAGCGGTGGGTGTAAATTTTGGGGATGAGTGATGTGCCAGGAATTTGTGGAACAAGGGAGCCCAACCATGAGTGGGAAAATGGTGCCTTTGCACACGCACAACTGTCCATGCTAAAATTTAGATTTTTTGAATTCCTTCATATTTTTAAGCAGAAGATCACAGAAATCAACAGCAGTGTATACGCCTTTTATATGGGAAACTTAACAGGTTTTTCACTTTCCTCTTCATAAATAAAGTTGACAAACTTTCAAATGTCTAAGTAGGTAAATATGTGAAAAGGAATTATTACAGGACAGCAGAGAAACCCCCTTTGTGTTGGCATTTGAAACAACATTTATCGACAAGTCTCTGAACTGAAAGTATTAGTAACCCTCTGGGTGAGACAGCAGTGCCTCCTTTTGTCACTTAATATTCTAATACCGTCCTCAACTCCCTATTTTAACCTCTTATACTTAGTCTCCAACTACTGCTGCCATTCTGACGGGACATGTAATTTGATGCAACACAGAAAGAACGCCTGGCAGTGGGTAGTGGCTACTGGATATGCGAAGAAAAGATGGTAATATCAAACTATGGTGTGCAGTGAATCAAAGCAGGACAGAATCAAAAACATCCTATCTCTTTGGTGTTCTTTTTTAGGTCGAGCCTGGGCAGCGCATGAAATGAAATGAAATGAAAATAGGTACTTATAAAGCGCATGGCTACTCCACAGAGTGTCCCGGCGCTAAAGGACCACCAGATAACAGGCATCCAGGGCCCACAGGCCAACCAGCCCAAGGAGGATTATTGCTTAAACAAATAGGTTTTTAGCTGTCTCCTAAAGGAGAGCAGGTCCTGGACCTGCCTAAGATGAAGAGGCAGACGGTTCCATGCACGGACAGCCAGTACTTGAAAAAGTGACCGCCAGCCCGAGTGCAGGCAAATTTCAGACTGAGCATCAGAGACTGCCCCGAGGACCTCAAGGCACATTTCGGCTTGTAGTGCTGGACCCTTCTCCTGAGGTATACAGCACCAGTGCCATAAAAGGCCCGAAAAGCCAGAACCAGAGCCTTAAACTGTATCCTCTTCCGTGCCAGTAGCCAGTGCAAGGCATTCAGATGGATCGTCATACGTGCTCTGGGTAGCAGGGGAAGGAAGTTTGTTAGCGTTGCGAGACATGCTTTATTGAGGTATGGCATGCAAGCTTCGCCTATATCCCACCCATCTTTTCAATTGGCTCCTTTTACTGTCCTTGCGAAATCGTTGCTTTTCATTTGTGAATAGGCTTAGTAGTCCCTACTTGGTACTGCCTTGTCTGCATTTGTAACCTCCCTTAACGTCTAGACTTTTTACTTGTGTGGTTACACGTTCTGCTTTATAAGTCGGTGGGCACTATTTTCTTTATTAAATAATGTGGGCCAATGATAGGCACTTCTTGTATATGCAGCGCACTATGCTTGTTTTAACGTTAATAGTGGCTGCCCCCACACAGCACTTGTGGGACAATGGCAGCAGCTTCTTGGTGTTTTCACCTTTCAATCTGAGCGAGGCTTATGGTTCAGGGACAATGCGCTTTCTGATTCAGCTTTTTTTTATATGTATTTATTTTAAATTTTAATGTTCAGCGCAACAGCCACATTAAAGATGAGCGCGGCACCCACTCTCAGGACACCACGCTTTCTGTTTTAGTTTTGTTTTTTACTTTAATGCTGAGCGTGGCACCCACATAAGGGACACCATGCAGCGCCCACTTCAAGGACCCCAAGCTCTCTGTTTCAGCTTTCCCTAATGTGCCGCAAGGCCACAGAAAGGAAAAACAAGCATTTGCAATGCAATTGGTCTCGTAATTGTGCGATTTTGAGCTATTGGCTTTGTATTGCATTGACAATGCCTTTATTTATGTATTTAAAAAACCTGCAATAATAAAAGGAACTGTTATTTACAATACCAATAGGTTAAAGTTTCGAAAATGTGAGACCTATTGCATTGCAAATGCTTGTTTTAAATGGAAATAATTTTGTTCGACAACGACGAGTTTCTGACTGTGAGCTCAGCTAAAAGTAAATCTCTATGTGAGAGACAGCAGTACGCTGTCCCAGCTGTGCTACCATTTTTTAATTTGTGTAACAACTAATGCTCACACAGTAATTGGCGTTCATTTGATTTACACTCTGGCACGGCATTGGAAAAGCTTCTGGGATGTCGCACAATTAACATTGACAGCCAGCCACATTCTACACGTATAGTAATCACAGAGTCTGATCAATCTGATGAGTCACAGAGCCTCGTTATCTATGATATTTATGCACTGTGGGCTTCAAAGTGGCACGCGCAGACACTGTAAATAAAATAATCCCAAATAAGACGATGGTGGTACCAGCGTCAGCGTCAGCAGTAAGTGCATGCTATTAAACAGGACCATTTCACAATCCAGCACAATGCCTGCATGCGGTCAGGGTTCTAATGGTTTCATGAGCAAAGCGTTTAATAAATAACAAGTGTGTTGTGAAGTTTTATTTTTGATTAATGCTTTGACAAATATTTGAGCACATATTTTTACCTCAATATTTTTATACACCGTGGGCTGACATGGCATCTCAAACTCTTGAGTACTGCCTTTCGCTTTCAGCCTGCTAGAGCGGGAGAACTTCCTAACTTGCAAGGAATAAGTCTTGTCTCCAAGGTGCATAATACCGTTAGAGGCGCTGTGCTCGAAGAAGAAGAGCGCAAGTAACAGAAATGGGCAATCACTGAATGGCCATGCAGTGATTGGCCATACTCCGACCACTGGAGCAGAGTCAGTGAGAAAGTTCCCTCTTTCTGCATGGTTGCCCCCACTTTTTGCTGAATTGCTGATGTGCTTTGCCAGAGTGTGCCCTGGGCTACTGCTTATTAGGTACCCAGGGCCTATGTTCTTTCCCTAATACTGCATTGAAGCCTAAACCCGTTTGGCATCTCTGGCCACAGGTCAGCCCCTGGTAAATGATACCACAGGTACCCAGGGCACTGTAACCAGAGAAGGCCTCTAAGGGCTGCAGCACTTATTTTGCCACCCTTAGAGGTCCTGTACCCTTACACTCACACACTGTCTTTGCAGGCTGCATGTGTTGGTGCAGAACAAAGTGAAGAGTGGACAAGGCACACACCTCTGTGTGCCATGCCTACAACCCACTGCCCTAGCATAGACCAGTCACCCCTCTAGCTGGGTGCACTATACCAGTAGTGAGGGTACAGGTGCCTGAGCCCTGTACCCCTACAGTGTATAAGACCATTCTTAGACATTGTAAGTGCAGTGGTGCCATTAAGAGTATATGGTGCTGGGAGTTTGTCATTATGAACTCCGCAGCACCATAATGGCTACACTGATGCCACTGTGGGATTTAATGAAAAATGCACACAGAGGGCATCTTAGAGATGCCCCCTTAAAACTAACCTACCAGTAGTGTCCAGGCTGAGTAACTGCGTTCAGCTGCCATCCCCAGACATGTTTCTGGACCCCAGGGTCAAGAGCCTGCTGCTCTCTGGGGCCTGAAACAATTCATATCCTGGGACGAGGTACCTAGCCTCCTCCCCAAGGACGGGCAGGGTTCAAGAAGGGGAAGCTTCAAAGGCTTGCTGCCTTTGTTAGCTTTCCCAGGCCACTTGCTGCTTTAAGCAACTGGTCCCCACTGCTTTTGACCCCCAGTTTAGGCATGAGAACCGGCGGGAAAAATAAGTGAGGAAGATGGTGTACCCACCTCTGCCAACTCCACCCCCTCAGGTGGGAGAGGCGAGGTGAAGCACAACTCTCAGTCCCCACCATCTTGCAGATGGGGGACTCAGCCAACAAGGGACAGGCTCATGCCCCCTCCCACTGGAGGGTGGCATAATAGCGGGTGTACCCACCCCAGGGAAGGTAAGCATTGGTCCCTAGCTTCTACCTACCTGTAACACCCCTACATCTAGTATTTAGGGGCACCCCTGAACCTTGCTTCCTCAGACAAGAACCTACAATGAGAAAAGAAGAAGGTCCAATCAGCGTGCCAATGCTAACAAGAGGAAGACGCCCACTGTCTTGGCCCTAGTCTTACCGGTCTGTCTCCACCTCGAACCTGCTCCTGCAAAATACCGGTGTGTCCTGCAGCCAGCAACCTCGAAATCCCCGGAGGACCTGCCTGCCTGCCTTTAACCACAAAGACTTTGTCTCCCGTGAACACCGGATTTGTTCATCAGCAACCTCTGGCTCCGACCGGACCAGCGAGTCCGCCCCACTCTGCACCCGGAAGCCCATGGCCTCAAGTGGACAAACACCACGAGGAGTTACCCCCAGCGATCCTGACCCGAGATCCGGTGACGCCTGACCTGCCTCAAGCTTCAAGCCGACGCCTGCAGCCTAAATTCAGAAGGTCCTCCAAGCACGACCTGGAGCTGGTAAGATGATCTGATCCCAAAAGGCACCCTTGCACCCGACGCCCCACAGCCTTGGGTGGCCAAGCCGAAGTGTTGGTCGCACCCAGAGGACCTTTGTCCCCAAGTCTACAGTGCCTTTGCAAACCGGAGGTTCCCCATTGCAAACAACAGGGTGCCCGACGTCGAACCAGCAGCCTGCACCCGGCCGCCTTAGTACCACTGAGGGTGCTACTATGTTTAGCCATTTGCCCTGAGCTTAAGTACAGGAGCTTTGCTCCCACAACCAAGTTGTCTGCTCATCAGCAGTCACCAACCGGAGGCCCCCTATCCCCCGTTGGATAACATTGGGCCTCAGCACTTTGCACCCAGACGCCCTAGTGCCGCTGAGGGTGTAACTAGAGTGCATCCTTGACCCTGAGGGACCCCTGAGTCTACCCCCAGAACCTCAACTCCCACTACCAAATACTTACCCCAAAACCAATACCACTATTTTCCTCCATAGGATAACATTGACTATTTGTCTGTGAAAAGTTTTTGTGTGGAGTTTGAAAACCTAAAGAAATTCTTTAAAATTGTACTGTTTAACAAAAACGATTGTACTTACATGTTTACAGGAAATGTTCCAGAGTAGTATCCAGGTATACTACTCTGAGTAAGAAAAGTAATCCAAAAGTAATTTACCTGTAATCTTACTGAAAATCCCATTCAAAGTTATGTACTGTATACTGAAAAGCATTGCATTATCAGTAGCACTACTGTAATCAAATCAAAGTATATTTACAAATGCAATCCAAACCGTGTTACAATCTGTATATTTACTGCAAAGTACTTATCCCTTACCTGTGCCATGCTTGCTTGGTTCTAGGAAATATAATAACTAAAATGATATTTTTATACAAAAACAATTGGTCTGAAGTTCAGTCTTTGAGCGTGTGAATTCATTTGCTGACTAAGTGGGTACAATAGATGCTTAACACTGTCCTCTGATACTACCTTACTGCTGGACCACACTACCGCAAATAGAGAGTGAGGTGCTATCTAACTTTACCTCTGCCTACCTTTTTGGGTTCCACTGGACTCGGTGCACACTATACCTCACTTTGGTATAGTATATACAGAGCCAGCTTCCTACAGAGTCCTAACGGTGTGTCCTGAGCCAATCTTGATGCTGCTCCCTTAAGAGCAGTGCCAGTAGTGGCCAGGGCAGGAGAACATAGCGCTCATGCGGAGTCTGGGAGGCTGCAGCTGTAATGCCCTCGGTTCACTAATTACGCAGATGGGAGAGGCCTCTAGTGGGCATGTCAGGCTTGCCGCTGAAAGCCAGCCATCCAGCCCAACATGTGCACTTTGAAGAATGAGCACAGACGCAGGAGAACCTGAGTGTTTATAGTGTGCTGGCAATTATTTTTAAGCACGACCCGCATACCCTGCGCTACCCCCTTCTTCACATCATAAAGGAACCCGGTTGTGGTTGAAAAAAAGCATAGCCGCAGCTGAAAAAAATATTATATATTTATTTTATGTTTAATAATGGTGTTCGGGGGCAACATAAATAAGGGGCAACGCCCCTACTGTCTTAATAGAGGGGCCGACCCTGGGGATTACTAGGGACTGGGAGGCATTTCAACACTGGGGATACAGATCCTTTCATGGCTCTTGCTGGGTTGGGTGGGTGTGGTAGGTGGCGAGTAGGGTGAGGAAGGTGGGTGTGCAGTGACATGTTGTTAAAAATGTTGGTTTTTAAACAAAAAATATCCAGCATGACTTTGTTTTACATGTTAAGCACCCAGCCTTTTGGGCTTACAAGGCACTCTTTAGGGGCATCGTAGTTAATATATGAAAGTAGGATTTTCTACATGGCAGTATTTGATACTGCAGTGATTTAAACCACAGCACAGCCAACACGCAATGGTACCTCTTGGAGCCATATACTTTTGTCATATATGAGAGTGGTGGAAATAATCTTTTCTTAGCTATCTGCCATGGCCTTGAAGGAAATCTAAATACATCGATTAGTTGAATAAAATTACTCATGCAGTGACACTGTTTAGCGGTTTGCTAGCACAGTCCTAAAGACAGCAAACCAAAACAGGAAGAAGGGGAGGATCACTACCTGAATATGTCCTTTTTTACATGTGTGGATTATTAGTGTGTGCTAGTCCTTGTTCTCTCTTTCACGTAGTGAAACTAAACTATTAAGCAGTTAAGAAGTAGAGCTTAAAATATAAAGATAAAAAAATAATAAGCGTAAAATAGAAGATAAGGAATATCACCCATGCACTTAAATATGGCTCGTGAAAAATGTGGAAATGTTCTTGGAAACAAAAAACAATCCTGGAAAAAAGAGTAAAATATTAGTTTCCATTTAGAAATTGTCATTGCAGCTGATGCGGCCATTGCAAGAATGCTGTGTGCCAAGGAGCCTTCCTGCAAAACAGCTCCACACAGGCTCAGAGGTGGACATTTTGAATTAATCCACAGCTCACCGTGGCTCCCCGTGCTGATTCAAAGATTTGCATGAGTAAAAACATTTTTACCAGTACTTCATGTTTCTGTACAGCTTAGAGATGCTATAAAAATATCACTTTGTGCAGGTTTGTTTTGAACAGCACTCTCTCTGGACCCAAGCCATTTACATTACCACACCTTCCCAAACTTGTGTACACAGGAATTCAGGTCAGCAGGAGGAATGGCCTCAAATGATACCCCAAACATGGGGGCAGATTTATGTTCCCTGGCACATCCCTGCAAATCAGCATGGATGCGCCAGGTAAGATGCGTCACGCAAGTTTACCCTTGCGCAAGGATAAACAGATGCGTGATGCATCTCATGGCGGAAGGGCGGTGCATTGCTGGAGTTGCGTCGCAAGCGCGACGCAGCTCCAGCAAGGCTCGGGAGTGCCCTATCGGTACAATGCTGCGTCAATCCTTACGCTTGCTTCAAGCAGGCGCAGGGATTTGACGCAGCATGGCCGGAAAAGTGACTGAGTGAAATCTTGTAGTTTTCACTCAGCCACTTTTCGGTGGCGTTCCTGCGTCGGAACGCCCCCCCCTGTGAAGGTACGCCCACATGTGGCGCAAGCTTTACAACGTGATGCATCTCCCTAGATGCGTCACGTTGTAAATCTGCCGCAGCATGGCGCTGGCTTTGCGCCGCCGCTGCGTCACAAAAGTGACGCAACGGCGGCGCAAAAGTGACGCACAGGGCTTATAAATCTGCCCGATGAAGCATGAAGTCTTCCTGAAGCAGACAGACCGAAAATTGGTGTATATGAGCGATATGAGAATTGTATGTCTACTGAGTTAATTGCAGGCATCAACATTTTCTAAATTGTGACTGCAAGCCGGATGTTCCATGTAAAAACCTTTCTGTTACCTTCAGTTGCTTTTGACCCATCACAATACGCAGTCATATAGCAAAATGAGCATCAACAAATTACCCATCAGCATCGTCCTTTCTATGAAACTCACAAGTGATTGTATGATTCGTCACACATACACTTACAGGGTAAAATTCCTATTGGAAGGGCGGTCTGTGGAACGGCACATCCTCACAGGTCATGAGATTCAGTCATTGATGGTCTAAGCATCCTACTCTATGACTTGCAATGGCAACAACCAGATGGCCCGTCAGATCTTCGTAAGTTCAGGAAACAGCATGGAATGCAATTTCTTTGCCATCCGGTTTTGCAATAGAGAGCAGGCAATTGGACTTCACATATTAATATTCCAATTTTACATGCTTGCAAAGATTAATAGAATAAAGCCTACCATAGCACAACCCACATCTCATAACATTTGTCCATTTGACGAAGTTCAGTGTCTGCTTTTTAAGCATCGCTAATGCAGATATACTTTTGTATAACATTAAGGGTTGATATTCTCAATGAAGTGGCGGTGAGAGGCATTAGCCTCCTTGGCTTAACGCCTCTCACCGCCACTTTGTAAACGCGAGGCTGCACCCACTTCTCAAGAATGTGGTGCAGCCTGGCGTTTCCCCCTGCGATAGCGCTAAGTTTCACGACTTAGCGCCAACGCAGGCACCCTTGCACCAGATTGCAAGGGTGCCTGTGTGAAAGGGAGGGTTGTTCATGTACAGGAAGGTGACCCTTCCTGCACATGAACATTCCTGAAATACTAATTTGCTTTTTCCATGTGTGCTTCACAAGGCAGCACACATGGAAAAACCAAAAACTAGGAGAAATAAAGCATTTCTCCTCGTTTCCCCAACTTAAGACCAGGATTTCTCTGGTCTTAAGTTCAGTGCTGCTACCTAATATTGCCACAGCGTCGATCACAATGGGTGTTGCGGTGAAACACCCACTGCAACACCCACTGCATGTCCCTTTCACGATAAGTTTAGCGTGAAAGGGGCCTTATTCTCAAGGCAGCGTTAAGCCACTTAACGTGGCTTAAAGCCACGTTAAGTGGGTTAACGCAGCCTTGAGAATAAGGCGCTGACCCTATCGCCATCGGAACGTCATAAAAAGTGACGTTCCCGTGTCGATAGGGGCTTGAGAATATGCCCCTAACTGTGATACAAAGTATGTTGCAGGTCTTTCCGATACCACAGACATGTTACATAGAAACCAGGCCTAATTGATTGACAAACATGAGATGCACTAATTCTTTAGAGTATTTATCTATAAGTCATAGGGCCTAGAAACATAACAAAGTGTGCATGATGGTTCAATATTTATTCTAGTGGCAAGTTAACATTGATTGCACTAGCAAAAAACACAGAATTATGACAGGGAAGTAATCTTTCATTACTCTTTCTAGGAAGCTACCTGGAAAGCTTTAAAGTTGCAAGATCATCCAGCCACGTAAGAAACAAATTTGAAAAGGAAGTAGGAAGCAGATTTGTATAGATTTTCCTGCCTTTCGAATACATCTTTGAGTGAGGCATTGCCCATTCCTTACAGGGCATATAGGAAAGACTGCAGAGCAACTCCCCCATCTCCATTGGGAATCAATGGGGAGAACAGTATAAAGAGGGAGGGGCAGACATGAAGACTAATTGCTTGAGAGTAGTGTGTCTTTATCCATTTGCAATCACAAGAGCTTTTTGAGGTGAGCGGCTTGGCATAAAATAGCTAGAGAGATTACTAATTGATCAGCCACAACAATAGCAACGGGGCTGATAACATATTAAGGTGTCTCAGTGGTGACTTGAATCTTGTGCCATGCAGTAGGAAAGCCAACTGGCCCTTGGAGTCCACTTTGTGATCTTGGGTACAAAGGGAAGTAAGTCCAGTCCTTTAGGACACCTCTAAGGTCACCTACGGCAAGTTCGGTACTCTTCTGAACTTCCACAGGTCTTGTAAAGTGTTCTAAGGTTGGTGCCTGGAGGTGTCACATATATACTTGCTTGTAGGTGAGGGTGAATCCTCTGCACTCCCTAATCAATGGGGTCAAAGTTCTTAGGTAAACTGTACCTATTTTTTCAGTAGTTCCTGTTTGACCTACTGCAAATGATCCACACTGCTCTTCACTTCCAACATCGAAGTTGAGGAAACACTTCTCCCCATGTGCAGAGCCTCTGGGTCCACACAGATATATGGCCAGGGTAATGAACAGTCCCTTTCTCTGTGACCACTCAAAATTGGTTCTGGGGTAGTTTTCTTCCCGCGGAGTTTGGTGCAAGCCTGACTACGTGGACAAGACGCAGGTTTAAGTTCATAAGTTTATTACATAGTTAAAAAAACATTCTTATGCAGCTAAAATACGTACATAGTGTGTAAGGTGTAAATCATCGGGTCTTATGGGAGGGGCACAGTCGACAATCAAAAATCTGTTAAATCTAGAATTTCATAAAAGTGCTAATAGTCTGTGAAAAAAAGGTGGGCCTTCCAAGGAATCACCTAACATTTGCTTGTGACAGGACATTAAGGAATTACATTCCTGTGGACAACCCAGCTGGTCTTCCTGCTAGGGAAAAACACATCTCCACTCCCAGGAGATTGTCACTGGTCTAGCAGCAGTCTTCCTACCTCTTTTCTATCTCTTTCACACCTAATTCCTGACAAGTAAAGGCTGAGCAGTTGCTTAGCGTTTAGCATCTTCAGTTAGGGTATAGTTAACTTTCTAAAAGTTATATTTCCTATATATTTAATGAAAATCTGTCTTCATTATCAGATTTAATATTAATGAAATATAAAAATAAGACTTTGAATGTAATCTTTAGCTGGTACATGTCAAAAGTTATAAATGAAAGTGCATAATCTATACTCAGAGAGTGCGAGTTACAGCCTGACCAGTGACAATGATGTTTTGGCCCTTGTCACTGGCGAAACATGCCGTTTCTAATGTCACAGATTTCCAATCTTAAATTATATGTACCCTACCTTGTGGGTAGCAAGGTGTGCTTAGGGGTGACTTATTTAGAATTTAAAGTTAGAATTTCCTACCTGTCAAAAGGGTAATTTTAACAAGTTTGTGCAGCAGAGTTCAAACCCAAAGCTTTATTTTTGCTGCCATTGTTGTGTATGTCAAAATAGGTTCTGCAGTCCACAGGTGTCATATAACTTCCATGCCCTCTGTACATTTTATAAGGGAACAGCCTTTACCACAAATTTAAGGTTTGTTCAGGGGTGAGGGGTGTCTCCCCCCTCAAATAAATTGTTTATATATAAACAAATATCTATAAACAATGTGTGGTAAAGGCATACGTTGTAAAAGCATATGTGTTAAAAACAAATGCGGGTAGAAAATGCTTGATAAAAACATGCAAAGTATTTCCCTTCATTGTTCTGTCAAACATCCTTTTTTTATACCATATATTAGAGGCTTATTGGTAGGTTAAAAATTAGGAATATACCAATTTAACCATGTTAAAAGGCGAGGCACAGTCTTTTGCTTAGCAGGGTTAAAGTCCATAGAGTTCTAAGGCCAGCAAATTTGAGTCCAGAAAAACGCAAAGAATCTGGGTGCCCAACAGCACAGGCAAATTTCGTAATGATACCTAATTTTTGCAAAAATGTAAGATGGTCTCACAATTCTGAAAACTAAAATTGTATTTTGAAAAATCATCTTGGGGTTAACACAAGGGACTAGATTTGCAACTAAACTCCTTCAACCTAATACATCACTCCATGTTTTGGGAAGTCTGTTCTTCAATAGGTTTGATTTCATAGATGTTCTCACTTAGTCCCCAGCAATTGGTTAACCTGCAGCTGGGGCTTCACCCTAGCCTAGTAGATAAACCTGATCTCCCTTTGCGAGTCTACAGTCACTTCCCTTTGCTCCTATGGGTGGTGGGAGTGATGAGCTGCTATGACTTTCTGATTGCTGAAACGGTGGATTAAAGGAAACATTTGGTGTATTCAATTATCTCTGAACCACATATTGGACACACTTGTAGATGCTTTCAATGTTCTTACTTACTTCAGAACACACTGCTCACACCACAAAACAGGAGAAGGGGAATTAGCTTTTTAGTGCAGTGAACATGTCTTCCTACACAGATGGTAGCAGTGTTCAAACAGTACAAAATCCATGACAGAATCCAGGAAGTGGTGTTGTATCATGAGAAACACCCTCACAGCAGTGGAAATAGTTCACTGTTACTGTGACAAAGGGTTGATGAGACAGCTGAAAAAACACCTTCACATTCACTCTGTGATAGTACAGGCCAACACATTTTGTTATAATAGACTCAGACATATATTGGTGTAGGAGCTTTCATAATCTTAGCTTGCTAAACGTCTTCTGCAGTTGAAGGTTTTCCACTCTGACTAACCCTTAGTCTCTCTAGCACTATTATACCTGGTTTAGAGAGACGGTAACACTAAAGACCTCACACACACAGAAAGTGAAGAAGAGAGAACACACCAGGCAGGAATATATTACATATCCAACCCAGAATTCTCGTGGTGATAGACCATGCTGATACAAAGGGCACATGCTGGTGCTTTAGTTTAGAGTGACAAACACGAAGAAATATAAAGAGGCGAACAAAAGAAAACACTTGATCGTTGGTGCTGGAATTAACCCTCACAACTTGTGTGCAAAGTCTAGCACTTCCCACCATCTTAGATGTATGTACGTTTTTATGAACAAAGGTCAGTCTGGCACAAGGGCATCCTTACAAATCCTGCTGTAATCCCGATAGGGCTAGTAACGGAAGTTACCAGCCTCGTGAGGATTACGATAAGGGCCTGATTTATAGTTTGAGGTATGGGTTACTCCGTCACAAACATGGAAGGATATCCTGTCCGCCTTATTACAAGTACCAATGCATATAATGCACTTGCACAATAAACAGACCCCCCCTAGGATTGTGAGGCTTTGGGTGTCAAACTGCATGGCCAACAAAGCTACATTTGTGGCCCAAATCTTCAAAATTCGTGGTAATTTTGCGGTGGGTAAAATATGTGCCCGCCACAAAAATACTGCAGACTTGTGCTTTCAAATGGCCTGCAGGGTCCGCAGGGGCACACAACGGTGTGAGGCAGCCTGCAGGCTAATTGCTCAGGAGGGGGCGAGGTGCATTTCAAAGGCAGGCTACAGTGGAATTTATCACCTCTGCTGCCTGCCTGTTGCTTACCCTCCCTTTAATGGCTCAGTGACAGCACAGAGTCAGTAAAGAGAGGGTGAAGGACAGTTTTTTGTAAACATATTTTGCGGGCAATTTTGTAAAAATTGTTGCATTTTTACAAAAGTGCACATTTCGCAATTTTTTGGCAAATCGCTAAATCGCTGAATAGACATCTGTTATTCAACGCCAAGATACCCACTGGTGAACGTGCACTTTACAAATACACATGTTATGTTATGTTAATACCGTGGACAGGATATCTGTCATATTTGTGACGGAGTACCCCGTCCATCAAACTATAAATCAGGCTGCCCTTAGCTGCTCGGGATAATTTCACTCAGAAACGCCTCCTGCTTGAAGTCGGCAAAAATGCCCGAAGTACAGATCCCATCATGCTCTGACCCAAAACCCCAAATTTGGAGTAATTCCGTCTCTCAGGAGTTGCTGTCACCCAGGCAGACAAATGGGCCCCTAACCAGGGACTCACTGGAACTTACCAACCCTAAACAGTAATCAGCAATGCTCATTCCACAGTATTGCATACGACTATGGGCACGGGGCACCAACTCGCTCAAAACGCGGCACGGCATAATATTTTAAAAGCTCAGAAGCAAATGCATTTTATAAAATGAAAAATCAGCTGTACTTTGCTAACAAGTATCATAATACTTGAAAGAGGTTGCAAGGAATCATTGAAATTGTAATGTGCCTAACAAAGTTTAAAAAAAAAATACAGATCCTGTTAAAACCGTTTTATAAATTTCAGATCAGTGCCTACCTAGATTGAAACCTACAGAAGAGTCCTTGGGGTGTGAGCTCTACTGAACCCAGCTCTGTGAAATATGAAAGGATGTGCTCTCATGATCTAAAAATAGATACATTCCTAGAACTACCAATCAGTCTATAGCCTGCAGAGGCAATCAATGGTCTTCACAATCACACTGTGCTTTTCATTATGCAGAGCGGGGGACTTAGATGCGCATAAGTGGCAAGAGCCTCAGGTAGTATGATGTCAGTGTCTAGTTATAATTGTGTAAGGGCAACACACAGTTCAGCCTTCATACTCAAATCTGCTGTTACCAGCCAAAAAACATGTATTTTGACAATCTTGGTACACATGATGTTGTTAGTAAGGACATGCACATTTCATTGCCATCTTCAGATCTGAGTTGGATGTTGAATCTATTTGTGTCTCTTTTCTCCCCAAAGCCATACTCTAAGGATATGAGTGAATAACACTCTAGATCCTTAGCCCCCCACCTTTCAATTCACTTTGCACCTCTGCCAACTACAGATATTTGTTTGGATTAGTGAAAGAAAAGTAGTCAGGCCTGTCTGTGCTTATAGGTAAATGTACTGATTAATGAAAGGTAGCAGAAAGACCTAATGGTCCCAGCAAACCTCATGGGAAGAGTGCTAGAAAGCCACCTTCACAGGAACTATACTGTCAACCAGTCAGTGACGTGTGTGCAAGAGGCTGCAAGTCCACCAACCACTAGGATCAGAGCCATCCCTTGCTCCGATCACTTATCCCTCAGTCACTGCAGGCAGCTGAGCTATCTCTCAGCATACAAAGTTAAGATAATAGTGCATAACTACCCCTGACTTGCCACTGCCAGTACAGATCCATGGGCAGTGGAGCAATCCCTCCCTTTTTAGAAAAGTAGTCCCTTGCTCAGACAGAAGATATCTCACTCTCTGCAGATAATTGGGGATCTCTCACTAGTCACAGACAGCAGAACTAAATCAATCAATCAAGGAATTTGTAGAGCGCGCTACTCACCCGTAAGGGTCTCAAGGTGCTGGAGGGGGGGGGGGGGTCGCTACTGCTCGAACAGCCAGGTCTTGAGTTGTTTCCTGAAGGCGAAATGGTCCTGGGTCAGCCGGAGGTGGGTGGGGAGGGAGTTCCATGTCTTGGCTGCCAGATAGGAGAAGGATCTTCCTCCGGCGGTGGCTTTGCGAATTCGTGGGATGGTGGCGAGGGCGAGGCTGGCAGAGCGGAGCTGGCGGGTTGGTATGTAGAGTGCGAGTCGGTTGTTGAGGTACCTGGGGCCCGCGTTGTGGAGAGCCTTGTGTGCGTGGGTGAGGAGTCGGAATGTGATTCTTTTGCTGACGGGGAGCCAGTGCAGATCTTTCAGATGGGCAGAGATGTGGCTGTGGTGGGGGATGTCCAGGATGAGTCTTGCCGAGGCGTTCTGTATGCGCTGTAGTCTTTTCTGGAGATTGGCTGTGGTTCCGGCGTAGAGGGTGTTTCCGTAGACCAGGCGGCTGGTGACAAGGGCCTGGGTGACCATCTTCCTGGTTACGGTGGGGATCCATCGGAAGATTTTTCGGAGCATGCGCAGGGTGTTGAAGCAGGATGCTGAGACAGCGTTGACTTGATTGGTCATCGTGAGGGAGGAGTCCAGGATGAAGCCCAAGTTGTGTGCGTGGTCTGTGGGTTTGGGGGCGGTGCCCAGGGCAGGTGGCCACCAGGAGTCGTCCCAGGCAGAGGGGGATGGTCCCAGGATGAGGACTTCCGTTTTGTCTGAGTTCAGTTTCAGATGGCTGAGCTTCATCCATTCCGCGACGTCTCTCATCCCTTCCTGGAGGCTGGTTCTGGCGGTGTTGCCACAGTTGCCACAGTTAAGACAGTTTCCACAGGCAGCAGAGTCATCCCTCAATGTTGCTCTGCTGTCAGTTATGGAAAGAAGCATGTGATATGTTCCAATAGATCAAGGTCTGCTGGCTAAAATTAACTGTTCCCAGGATTCATAATGATAATTTCAGTCACAAAATTAAACAATTATTTGTTTTTCAGTCCTTCAAAACTCATATTTGAAAAAGTATGTATCAAGCCCAATAAAATATTAGGATTTTCATATAGAGCAGGCTACTTTGCCTTTTTGTAGAAAAAGACATTTTATAAGCTGCGATCATAATGTTTGCTGGCCCACATATTGAATGTGTGACAATTGTCACGGCAACGAACACATCTTAGCAATGAGAAATGGTTCTCAGTATGCCTTCAATAAATCCACCGAGGCAGGCAGGCAGTTCTGGCTGTCTCAATAGAGTCACTATTGTAGCAACAACAGCAGGCCTGTGCTACAGACAGCTTTACCAGTGTCAACAGAGTGTCTGCTCTGTATTAAAGATTCAACCCATGAGAATTGAGAATATGGTTCAGACTTCAGTAATAAGTATGTGGGTAACAGCAACCTATGCACGGAATAATCACTAAACAGGACACGACCCTAAGTACATAAATGCTACACAATGGCCTGTTTTGTCCATGAATGAGAACATAATTATTAGGCCCTCAAGAACACTAGCTATTAACTCAGCTATAGTAACAGCAGCCGCGGTCAGTAGTAGGAGTACCTGCAGGGCGGTGATGTGGGGAGAGGGAGGGGCAGGGTGGGGGGTAGTAAACTATGGATTACGGAGGTTTACAGGTAAATTAACATACAAAATAATAAAACAAATTTCGTTGCGTGCACTGCATCCCCAAATGCGATGCAGTGCACGCAACGAAATTCGTTTTATTAATTTGTATGTTAACTTACCTGTAAACCTCCGTAATCCATAGTTTACTACCCCCCACCCTGCCCCTCCCCCTCCCCACGTCACCGCCCTGCAGGTACTCCTACTACCGACCGCGGCTGAGTAACAGGCATGGGGGATTACTCTTTCAGTTTTCTGAAACTAAGTCCACTCCAAACCTTTTACTTTTCAGAATTGCACTGTGGGGCAGTGTTCACTGAACACCAAGTAATAAATACAACCTGTTTCTTGTAGTAGGCTGGCTCAGTATACGGTGTACACCTATTGGTGAGGCACCCTGCACTGAGTCCAGCCAACCCTTAGTGATAGTTATAGCGGTCCATGATAGCCAAAGATCTAAAGGGGTAGCTGTGGAGAGCGGCTAAGGTTTATTCAGGAGGTTGTAAAGTGGGTACATTACCAAACAGTCAGTCAATGAAACTTACACACAAGAAAGAACCACACTAGTGTTAGAAAAATACCTTGTATTTATTATACACTAAAACTAAAACTACTTTGGTATATCTCATACACGGAGATATAAATACACAACAAAATATACTTGAAAACAGGTAAATAAAGCAAACACAACCCATGCGCCCCTAAGGGGGTGGGGGCCATATACTAAGAACATTGAATGTGAGGTGAGTACCTAGCCAAGATTACCATCCAAAGCACTAGGGACCAGTGAGAGCAGGTAACCAACACAGGTAAATAACTAAGAGCTTCTGGGCTTCCTGTGTGGAGAGGATATGCCCTGGGTCAGTGTCCATAGGATAACGTGGGGAAGTAGTGGTTGGAGTTTTACTGTTTCAGGACACTTCCCAGAGCGCCCGGATGAAACCTAGAAATGGATTCCAGATGAGGCACACCTTCAAAAAGAGGGGACAACAACGCAGAGGTGTCCAGGAGGAGCAGGAGCGCGATACCATCTCTTGTCGGCGGTACTTTGCTGTAGCACTGAGGTCTTGAAGATGCAGCTGTGGAGCCCAGGTGATGATGCAGAGGCTCAGGAGATATCCACAAGCTGCCCCACGTCGGCTAAGGAAATTCAGGAAGGTCAGTGGCCGGAAGGACCACCAACAAGCCTTGGCAAACGCAACAGACATGTTGTATGAAGAGTTGCTCAGTTGCAGACCAGGAAGGTCTGAGGGACTCACCCAGCAACCGAAAGTCAGAGCCGGTCCTCAGCAAGCAGGAGAGCCAGCAAGAATTGGTGGAGAACCCAGGAGGACCCTCTGGCAGCAGGCACAGGGTGTCACAGATAGTCCTCAACAGCACACAGAAGATGGTATAGTTACCCCCACTTTTTGCTGATGTTTCACTGTTTTCGACTTAGTCTGGCTGGGATCCTGCTATCCAGGACCCCAGCCTAGCTGCTTTCTCATCTAAATTGATTACATGTACTTTAGGTACACTCCAAATTGGACTCTGGGGTACCGTTATAAGTCCCTAGTATATAGTATACTATGTACCCAGGGCCAGAGGCCTCTCAGGGGCTGCAGCATGTATTATGACACCCCTGGGAGACCATTCGGAATGACACCACAGGTCTGCTACAGCAGCCTGTGTAAGGTGGTGCATGCACCCCTTACTTAGATATAGGTTCACTATATCTAACCTATATCACTGCACATATAAACCTATCAGTCACCCCTATGGCAGGCCTTATCAATCCTGAAGGCAGGGTGCTGGGTTTAATGTGAGAGGGTGCACCTGCATGAGCAGAGCCCTTCTGCAGCCTTTGGAACCTATATTCCGGGGTTGTTTGTGATGCAGCCAACCATATACTCTTAAGTGAATTATAACCTTGCGCTAAATGCTAACTTTAAAATGGCTGCATGGAAACATGTTGTGTTTTGTGTCAAACACCTTGGAATCATACCTCCCCACCAGTAACTGGCGGGGGAGGTATGATTCCACCCTCCTAGAGGAAGAGACACTGGTACACCCGGTACCAGCTTTCTCAACCCTGGCATCACAAAATGGATGCTGCTTTAGTGTATTGGGGCTGGGTGGGTGCACTCTGAGAGTGCTTTGATGTCTGCACTGGGGGCACATTTGGTGTCCCTGTGCATAGTCCAGCTCAAAACGGTTGCAGGAGCCATTTGCTCCTGCTCTGGCGTGAAACTGGACAAAGGACATGGGTGTGGCCACCCCTCTGTCCTGACCCTCCCATAGGTGGGTCCCCAGAGTTTGTCCCACCCCTTCCTTGGGTATAAAGTAGGAACCCCTGACTACAGAACTTTAGATTTTACCTGGACTAAACTTTGCTACAGAAACCAAGTACTTTGACGATCTGCATGACGCTGGATGACTGAAGAATCTCCCTTGGAGTAAAGGAGTTACTCCCCTGCAAGGCAGGCACCTAAACGCATCTGACTGGTTTGCATCTCCCGAGCTCCTAATGACTCCGAAGATTTCTGCAACACAGGAGGTGGGTTCCCGTGGTCTCTGAGGTTGATCTGCGCTCTCAGCTATTCTGCGGCCCGCATCCCTCGTGGAGACCATGCATTCCGAACCCCTGTGCACCGTGTACATTTGCCGCAGCATATGCTTTTTGGTGACCCCTGAGGCTATGCTTTGGGCTACTTGTATTCCTAACCCGGTGCAGTAATTCCACTGAAGATTTCCGGCCTACACTCCCCGAGTGTTCCATGGGCTGGTATTTTGTGATTCAGCTTGAGGTCCCTTCGCGATCCATGGTCCGTCGACCTGTGGGTCCCTGTGAAGGTAACTTTGACTTTCCATGAGCCTTCCTGGTTGCTCCAGACGCGCGCCAACTCTCCATAGCTCGGAGAGTCTCCAGGACCTTGCTGGTCCTCACCGAGGCATCTTTCCTCTGACCGCGTGGGTTGCAGTTGCCAAGGCTTGTTGGTGTTCAATCCGGACACTGACCCCCCAGCACACGACATCCTTCGGGGGGCGACAGCTCACCTCCGGACTTTGGTCGTCGTCTCCTGGTCCTTGTGGCTGCAGAGTCAAGCTTCACCTCTTCTCACTTGAAACACCCGTCATCGGTGGGCATTCGTCTATCGTGCCCCTGCTCACTGTGAAGTGACCCAGACTCTGTCCCCTCTGCTTTCAGGTTCTTCTCGGCTCTGATCCAGGCTTGGATCACACAGGACACTTTTCATTTCCACGGCAGCAGCACTTTTCCGCATCACGCCACTGAAAACTACGAAGGTTTCTGACATCACTTGACCCCTCTGCACCCGGCTCCTCAGGGATAGGTAACACGGGTATCTCGGTACTCTCAAGGGTGCTGGCCTTAGAACCTTCTATGCTCAGCTGGGTTTGCTTAAAGTCCTCTCCGAAGTGTCCTTAATATTTAAAATTCCAACCGCGACTTTCCCATAGAGTTGTACGGAACTCGCGTCTGTGTTCTCACACTGCACTCGTCCTCTGTGGGCCCCCTCTGTCACTACCTTGGGTGGTTCCTTGGGGTCCCAGCGATTCTACGTGCTCTAGGCACTGTGTCTAGTAAAATCATAGTTGTTATACCACTTTCTTAGTATATGGTTTGGTCTCCCCCTGGAGCCCACTGTGTATTGTGCTATTTACTGTTATTCTAGTGATTTAATATTGTGTGCTTTGTTCTCTAATCTCATAAAGAGGTTAGTAGAGTGTGTTTAGTAATACATACATATATTTTATATATTCCTTGTGTGGCACTCCTTTCATTTGGTCATTCAGGAGGTTATAATCTGGTAAACCAAACTGCTTTACATTCCTTCGAGACTTAGCCTGAAGGCTGCTCTCCATAGCTACCACTAGGATAGCTTTCAATAAAGGTTGTCTTTAACCTGATCATCAATAAGGGTTGTTTGGACTGAAACAAGGTGCCCACTTTAATTAGTGGTCAGCATATACCAGGCCAACTTCTCACAGGTGGAACCTAGACATGGATTCCAGATGAGGCACACCTTCAAAAAGAGGGGACAGAGTCCAAACCACATGGAGGTGTCCAGGAGGTGCAGGAGCGCGATGCCAGCCCTTGTCGGCGGTACTTTGCTGTAGCACTGAGGTCTTGAAGATGTAGCTGTGGAGCCCAGGTGATGATGCAGAGGCTCAGGAGATATCCACCAGCTGCCCCACATTGGCTGAGGAGATGCAGGAAGGTCAGTGGCTGGAAGGACCACCAACAAGCCTTGGCAAATGCAACAGACGTGTTGTATGAAGAGTTGCTCGGTTGTAGACCAGGAAGGTCTGAGGGACTCACCCAGCAACGGAAAGTCAGGGCCGGTCCTCAGCAAGCAGGAGTAGCAGCAAGAATTGGTGGAGGACCCAGGAGGACCCACTGGCAGTAGGCACAGGGTGTTGCAGATAGTCCTCAGTAGCACACAGAAGATGGATGCCCACGGCCCTGGAGAAGCAGGGAGGACATCACTCTTGGAGCTGTGTGATGCTGGAGGCTAGGGCTTATTGGAGTTTGAAGTTCTTTGGTCAGGAGAGACAACAAGCCTTGGCAACGGCAAACAGATGCAGTGCACATGGATGCTGTTCAGGTCCGCTGGAGAGAGATTACAGTCTTCCCAGTTGCAGGGAAGAATGATCAGGCCTCTAGAGAGCCAATAAACTCCCACCTGTGTAGTAGAGCCAGGAGGTGTCCATGGGACAGCAGAATACACAAGTCGATTGTCATCTTCGAGGTGCCTGCGGATGCAGAGAAGTGACTCCTTCACTCCAAGGGAGATTCCTTCTTGCTATCTTGATGCATGCAGAGTCATGGGGGACTAAGGAGGATGCACAGCCATTGAGGTTGCAGAACTCGGAAGAGCACGGTGACGAAGTTGCAGTAGGGCTTTCCTACCAGAAACAATTTTTGTCTTGGTTTCTGGCTCGGTCCGGCAGCAGAGTTCAATGTTCAACAGCATAAGAGTCTTTGGACAAATTTTCAAGCAAAGTCATTTAGTTCTTGAAGATGAAGTCCGGATGAATCTAAGGACCCCCCCCTCCCCACGGGAGCTCTTCAGTAACCCAGAAAGGGGGAAGGACTACTTCTGAGGTGATGGAAAACAAGGCAGTATTTGAGAGGCCTGCACAAATAACATGACTACATTTGTCCTTCACTGGGAACCAATCACCCACTTGTAGCGCCTGACTCTCAGAGGGTAGCATTGCAGAGCAGTCTGAGGCTTACTCAAGGGAGGTGGTGTGGGCTAGTAATCGCCATTTGCAGGTGCGCAGAAATGACACTCAATAATTGATTGTCCAGTCTGTACTTTACTTTATAAAAGTAAGAGTACATTTATTAAACACACACACTACTCAATACTATGCACCAATTTACAAATATACATAAGCTGTTGGTATTACTTTGTGACATTGCATCACATCTGCACCCCTCCCACAGGGGGAGTGGGGTCTAGTACCACCACTCCAATGTATGCACATCATCTTGCCCCCAATGCAGTTAGTGGAACATAACGTGGAGCGAGGGCCCTGCACACTGGCACCATCCCAGTAGCGACCCACCCCATCATCTCAACAAGCATTTAAAATAGGTAACCCTGCCTTGGTGACACACAACCCTGACTGAGCATTCCCTACTGACCATGAAGTATACACCTCTACATCCTAAGGGCTAGCAGTCTGGGTTCCTCACCTAAGCGCAGCAGCAAGAATACATGTTGAAGCACCACTTTAGAATGACAGTACTCATCACATTTGTGGATCATTAGAATGCATTGCAATTACAGCCCCTAAAGGCATCACAGATGAAATCACAGGATTACGCATATACAGTCAGACACCCTAGCAGGAATGTCTGGCAACATGACCCCACTTTGCTTATGACAGTACCTTACACAGGCACTTCACATTACACATGTGACCTTTAGTCACACTTGAAATGTGACCTTCAGTCCCTCTAAAAGAAATAACGTTAGTAAATGCATTTTCTGGTGCACTAACACCTCTTCACCTCCAGGGGATGCCCTTCTCCAAACATCCCCAACGCAGACCTTCATCGCCTGATGCACTTCTAATAATACCCCTAGCTGTAGAACCAAAGTTCCAGCCCAAGTGGTGCTGATCTGCAAGATGAGCCCTGGAGGGTTTATTTCTTTGAAGTCCCCCGGACACTTAGGGTGGGACTTTTCTTCTTCGTGCTAGGGGAGGCTGCGTTGCTCCTGCAGCTCCCCCTGCACCTCTGTCACAAATGAGGGTGACCCCCCTCCTTTGGGGGCCACCAGGCACCAAAAACGCAAGGCATTATGGGGCGCTTCAGGCTCCTTTCCGTGCATATTTGATTAGCGGCTCCCCCGCTGCTTCGACGAGAGCCACGATCCAACTTCGGTGGCCTGACGCCGCTCCCCTGCTGTCGTTGAAGGGTCCGGTCCCAACCGGACCCCCAGGTGAGACGGATCTGGGAGCCCACCCCCGGCCACTTATGGACCGGGCCCCTGGCACCTCTCGCACTCCTCTTGGCGGGTCCCGGTCACACCCGGGACTCCCACCTGCTGAATGGTTGGAGGACAGCCTGGGGAGCCCACCCCCGGCTGCCCCCGCCGGCTCCCCGCCCAGCCAGCACTCTTCCATGTTGCCATGGGAGCCGGTGCCCCTCTTCGAGTCTGCCCGCTCCAGCGGACAGATGCAGGAAATCCCGCTGGTCTTCCTGGACCTTGGGGGGGGAGTACGACGGCACTCCCCCACCTTCTCCCTCTCAGCGGGGCCCAGGGATGGGGTCCCGGGCCCTCACATCACACGGGGGCCATCTTCGCAGGGAGAGCGACGGCACTCCTCGACTTGGTATCAGGGCCCGGGGTTGGGTTCCCGGGCCCCAAGGCATCTTCTTCGGGGGCCAGGGTGGGTTCCTGACGCCCCGCACTTGGCTTCACCGGGAGCACGATGGCGCTACCCAACTTGGTATGGGGGCCCGGGGGTTGGGGTACCGGGCCCCAGGGCATCTTCTTCGGTGGCCAGGGTGGGCTCCTGGTACCCCGCGCTTGGCTTCACCGGGAGCGCAATGGCACAACCTGACTTTACTTCTCTTGGGGGCAGCCCGCGGGACCTGACCCACCCCGGGGGCATTCTCTGAACCGGCGGCTTTGTCGTCAGTTGGCCACAGGTCAAAGGTCACTCACCTTCTGGGGGGCATATCTCAGCCCCCAGGGGTCCGATCTTCCTGCTTTTGGCCTCTTCTTGCTCCTGGTAGTGCTCCCCAGCCACTGGGAGCACTCTCCTTTGCCCTCTGGGTCTCTGAGAGGGGGGATTCAGCAGGGAGCTGTTTGCACTGGCTCCCAGCACCAGCCTTTCGCCTGCTCTCCTCCTGAGCCTCTCTTCTCCCTGTGCAGAGGCTCCTGCTTCTGCGCACTGGCCCTGGGCTCTTCTCCTGGCGCTGTTCAGGATCCTGGGGGCAGTCAGGCGGTGCCTCCTTCCAACTGCCCATTGCACCAGGCTCCAGTACCTTCTGCCTCCGCAGGCCACACCCCAGAGAGTGCTTCTCTTCCTGTGCAAGTTCTTTTAAGAAGCTGGGGAGGCAGCTGGCAGGAAGTCTCTGTTTGCCCTATCACACAGCGACACATCACTTCTCTCCTTCCTGCCCAGGCCTCTGGGTTAGTTCAGGATGGCGTCGTCCAGGGTCTCCTGCCACATGGTCTCTGAAAGCCGCTTACTCCGTCGCTGCCTTTCCTCCCTGGTGCAGCCTGGTGCCTGGCACCCAGTGATAGCTGCTGATGGATGAGCCTGTAGCCCCACCCATCTTCTCTTCATGGAGAGGAGGCCTTAGCTCGTGGAAGAAAGGTTATCAATCCAGCCTGCTGAGGTCAGCCCTCAGCCACGCCCTGGTTATGGCTGACTCCGAGAAATATGACATTTCTGGATGACCCAAAAGCAGTACAAATATGACTTTGGACTCTGCAGAATACTTCATCTCACACCCGTTACAGTGGACTTTAGTGCGTGTCTGGAATCTGTAGGCCTTAACAAAGTTAATCTAGCCCATGGGCTCCACATCCCCATAAGGGAATAATGAAGTGAAAAACACAGTAAAGCACACTGACTTTCCCTGACATGTTTCTTCCCAGTGTATTAAGCCTATTCCATGTCACCACCCCATTCTGCATAAATCCTGCCACACCAGTCTATCTGCACCTGCTCCTTGGCTGCGCACGCTAGGAATCTCCCCTGTGCAGCCCCTACACAGGTGCACACGCATGTACACAGGTGTCTGCATGTAGCCAGCCCGGTGTCCCTTACTCCAGCTGCTGCACAGTGGCCTGGTCAGACACCAGTAAAATCCCCATGCAATCTGTTTCATTATGAGTTCACTGTGGGTGAGTCCCAACTTATGAGGCTCCCCCACAGTAAAAGCTCAACAACTAGGTGCCTCAAAAAGCAAAAAATGTGGGTGGGCCATAGTGTCAGAACCACCTTCTAGCATGAGGTGACCCACCTATTGGGGGTCAGGGATGCCACCCTGATGGACTAACCAGTCAGATGCTCCCAGGGGGCCTCTGCCCATCTAAGATTGACGATGGCAGAATAAAGCGGCCACCTGGCAGAGCTCTGGGCTCCTCCCTTGTGGAGGAGCTGGACAGGGGGGTCGTTATTCCCCTGCCTACCCTTTGTGTAGTTGCGCACCAAAGCAGGAGCCAAAGGCTCCTGGACTGCTGCAACCAGATTCTGCAAGGAGGGCACAAAAAGTGCTTTTCAAAACAGTCTGTAGGCACTCCGAAGCACCCCCATCTTAGCCTAAGACACTTATTTCTAAAGAAGAGGTGGCTACACCTCTCCGGTCCAGGAAATCCTTTGTTCTGCCCTCCCGTGCCTGAGTTAAGCTCGGCAGCAGGAGGGCAAAATAGTGTTTGGGGTCATCAGCAGCACTGGCTTGTACACAGACCCAGCAAAGCTACACAAGTAGACATGTGGGTGTTCTCTAAGGAGCCCCCAGTACATGGTATCATGCAACTAACACTGGAATCAGTGTAGTTGCATGATTTGAGCATGTTTGGTACCAAACATGACCATGTTTGGTGAAGTCATTTTGTAGCTGGACATTCCATCTTGGCCAATGCCCACTACATACCTTAACATGGCTTCCCCTCACTTACAGAGCCAGAGAATGAACCATTCACCCTGCCTGTGAGCTGTAAGTCCTACCTTAGGGGTGACTTATAGGTTCTAAGTGCAGTGACCAGGATATAAGGAAAACTTTATTTCTGAAGTGAAAAGTGCATTCACTGGCGTAGCTAGGGGGGGGCGGTGGGGGCGGTCCGCCCCAGGCGGCACTATTTTGGGGGCGGCGGCCTTTATAATTTATTTGGGGACACTCACAGTAGTGTCAGTGTCCCCAAATAAATTATAAAGGTCGCCGCCACTGGGGCCCTCGCGCGGAAGAGCAAGCACACCTGATTGTAAATTGTGCTGCCTGCAGTGCAGCATGCGTGCGTGACGTACCTTGTATGTGGTGGGTCCCATCCCAGGGCCGTCAATCTGGTAGCGCGCGAAAGCGCTACCAATGACGGCCCTGGGCATAATGTTTAGTCAACCCTTGCGTTGCGGTAAAAATAAAGTAGCGCGGCAGTGACGTCACACGCTCCACCACCACGCGCTCGCCTCTTTTCCGGCACAGGCAGCACAGGGATATTGGTGCAGCCATCAGGATGATTTTTGATTCAGAATACTTCAGGTGAGTCGTGACCAGAGGCGCAACTAGAGCCAAATTTCGGCGGGGGGGGGGCTGAGCAAAAATTTCGGGGGGGGGCTGAACTTTAAGCAATAGGCAGAGTGGAGCTGCAGGGGCTCTTAGAAGGGGTGACACAACAGCAAGGCCTCATTAACATTCAAATGGTCTTTTAAAGACCTGTAAAGTGCTCGGGTGCGGCTGCTTTTTTGCCCGGGAAGGTGTCTCATCCCGGGCTGCCACACACGACGGGGGGGGGGGGCTGAAGCCCTGTGAGTCCAATGGGTGTTGCGCGCCTGGTCGTGACTATGCTGGAAGCTGAAATGTGCCTGTTGTGGTAGACAATGAAACAGTGTGCCATTGAAAAGGAATTAGTTTCGGGTGATTAAAAAAAATAATTTTCTTTATTTAGTTGAATAATTGTTATTGGTTTTCCACTGAATACACGTTTGTCACTTAAGCATAGTCATTACAAGATGTACGTACCCATTAATTGGTGCAACGAGGGGTACTTCCGGACAGAGAAGTGTCATAGGTGGCCTTTTCGCTACCAATCTGTATTTTTAGTAAATCAAACGTAGTTTCTGTTTTGTATTGCCCTACAAACATTTCCAGTCAGCGTGTGCTATGTTATATGAAGAATCAGGTGCTTGCGTGTGTCCGACTATATTAATTCTTTGAGATTCTCTGTATGTTTAAATATGACTATTGTATGTGGACCTAGAGCAGGTGGGGTCTGAAAAAGAGGGCTCTGACATCCCTCAATGTATCACAGACCGCAGCTAATCGCGGACAGCGTTTTTGGTGGGCGTTTTCACACTAAGCTGGCATGGAACTTTCCATTCCCAGACAAAGCATAATGAGAAATAGCTCATAACACTATCTACTATTGATTCCTCTAGAACTTTCTAACTTGCGAGTGGAATGTTTATTTGAAAAAAAACAACAGGTTCTCTCTATCCCTGGTGCTTGAATATATAGTTCATTTTACACTTCATGCCCGTTGCTGAGGCAGTGCAGTACCCTTCACATATTGAAGGATATAAAAATCGAAATATTGAATATAATAAACCGTCAGAGGGTGGGGGGAGAGGAAAGAGGGCACAGAGATGCTTTTTTTGGCAAGATTCTTAGTGATTCAGCACCTTAGAGCAGGGAATGCGAGCACATTTCAGGGGATAGTTTTAGGAAGGGTATGTAGGTACTGTATTGTACTGCATTGATGAATGAATATAGCGCTTTATATCGCCGATGAGGCTGTGAAGATCTTTAGTTCACATCGACTTCCTGGGGCCCTTTCAGACAGCATGGTTGAAGGGTGTAGGTTGCCGTTCGGCCTCCATGGGAGATGTTGGGTATATTGTCAGTGGCGTAGCTAGGGGGGGGGGCGGTCCGCCCCAGGTGGCACTATTTTGGGGGCAGACGCGCGGCATAGGTGGCCTGTTGCGGCGGCCTTTATACTTTATTTGGGGACACTCACTGACACTACTATCAGTCATTGTAGCGTCAGTGTCCCCAAATAAATTTTAAAGGCAGCCGCAACGGACCACCAGTGCCGCGCGCACGGCCCAGGCTGTTAAAGTTTGAAAGTGCAAGCAGCGCGCACCTGTCCTGACCTGCTTGCTTTTGTTGTAACTGCTGCGCCAGTCAGTCAGTGCGCCTGCAGTGTTGCCAAAATTGCCGCCGCGACGTCCCGCGTTGTTTGTGCGAAAACTTGCTTGACTGTTGGTCCGTCCCAGGGCCGTCATTGGTAGCGCGCGAGCGCTACCAATGAGGGCCCTGGGCTACATTTTGGCCAGCCCTTGCGATGAGAACGTAGCAGTGACACGTCACACGCTTCACCACTACGCGCTCTCGTGAGGAGTCAATTCTGGCCTGGGGCAGTGGCAGTGCTGCTGCTGGGCGATTTTGCTTTGCTGGCTGCTGCAGTGCAGCAGAAGTGAAAGAAGTTCGAACCAATCCCTGCCTGCCATAGTGTGAGACCCTGAAGTGAGTGAGGTAAGAAAGAGGAGAGCAGCAGGAGCTAGCTGAACGTTTTCAGAGGGGTGGAATCATCACCTAGGCTCCGCCACAAATCCACTTTCATAGATATTACGATGAAAACAGTTGCTCATATTAAGCACTGCATTAACTTACCACCGGGCACACGAATAATGCCAGATAATAATGTTTACTGATCCAGCCCTAGAGCTCCCTTCAAGTGACGAGGCCCCAGGGGTTGCATCACAGAACATTTTTGACTGGCCGTATGTCCTTGGGGGAACTTAAAGCAATTCTTGATGCAAAGACTTTTTCCACTGTATCACGAAAGCATGATTCTGGAGGTGTTAATGTGTGGCAAGAATATTTCTGTGCATGTTTGTTGTGTGACATTTTGCTTCGGGAGTGATGTCTACTGTCGTTCTGGATGGTGTAGCATTGTGCTGTCTCCTCCCTTCAATTGATTGCAGCAGGAAACGCGAAATCATCATTCTAAGATGTCTTACTCATGTATAACATTAGTTCAGTGCAATGTTATTAGAAACCCTGCACAATAGGGCTACTAACCTCGGTGTGTGTTTGTGTGTATGTGTGTGTGTGTCTGTTTTGTGCGTGTCTGTGTGTGGTGTGTGTCTATGTGTGTGTGGTGTGTGTGTGCTGTCTGTGTGGTGTGTGTGTGTCTCTGTGTGTATGTGTGGTGTGCGTGTGTGTATATGTGTGTTTTTTTCCAGAGCCCAAGGACAGCGCATCCATGTTATCCAGTCATATCTATGAACAGTTCAAGTGACTAGTAATAGTTTATTAGTTAATTAAAAGCATAAACATGTAAAAAGCGCGCATCTAACATATTTACAAAATTTAAAAAGCTGTGCAAGAATGACATTGCATTTCAGGCTAAAAAAATATCCCAGTTAGAAAAGCCAATGGCGTATTTCAAGATTAAAAAAAGTTACAAATCCCAGCCAGAGAACTTGCCCATGCAGTTGTATTCCGTTTGAAGAGAGCTTGGGTGGGGGGGGGTACCCTTTGGTCTGGGTTCACAATCACATCATGAATTCGCAATGATCTTAATTAAGTCTGTGGGAAGTGGTGCAGTGGAGCAGAAACGGTGCTTCCGTCTCGGGATCTTTTTATGTGATCAGGTGCCTGCTATCAGTGGAAGAATCTGTAAGATGGTACCCTATCTTGCTAATCCTATGAAAGTAGTAAGCGTGTTAACCGCCCATTGTCATAAGTGACACCTTCATCCATTCTTGGCTTTTTAGCCAAGACCATTTTGCTTCTGTGGATCCTAGAACAGCAGAAAGCAAAGTTCTGTTTGTCACAAAAGCAGGACTTGATGAAGGTGTCACTGATGTCAAAGGGTCACTTGAAGATGTGAAGTACTGCGTCCCTCCTTCCCCATAATGCTTTGTTGCTCTTAAACTGTACCACTAGTAAGTAGTATGATCCGTCACCGGTTTTGAAGCCTGCATCTCTGCAGTGATTTCAAGAACAATTCAAGGAAAAAAAGGTTTAGCCTAGGTCTGGGCATAGGGGCATTGGTCTCTACTCAGTTTTAACCGAATTGGGCCCCCACCCAGTCTTACTGAGAAGCCCAGACCCCACGAGAAGCCAAAACTCTACTCCTGCCATGGCTTCTTACCTTAGTCTAGCCCGCCTCAGCCTGAGATACGTCACACTACAACACAGAAGGACATTGCCAACTGGGCACTGGGGAGGTCTGTGAGGTCCATATTGTTCTGTGAATAATAATGGGGTTTAAGTCATTTTCCCGTGTGTTTCTAACTGCTTCCCATGCACACATGAGGATTTTTGCTTTTATTTGCTAGTATCCTTTCAATTTTTTCGGGCTCCTCCTGTGAACCCCTTGGCTTCTGTTTTCTGGCATAATCAGCATTTGCTCTCTGTGGTTTGGAACAAAGCTGCAACATATCTAAGAGGAGGCCGAGGTGCAGCACCTCATATATCTAACAACTTTAACCTAAAGTCTAGCTTAACCCAGAATTTGGGCCAGATGTGGTTGATTTCATGTAGCTTCAATATTGCCTTTGACACACTGATATGGACCAACGTTCTTTGTGGAGGTCGGGAGTTTGGAAGAATGGGTTTAAATTTGGTTGCATAGTTTCCCTTTGCCTGGTTGCTTGAGGGTGTTGATGGCACTTTTGCAATTATTTTTTGTATTGTATTGTAATTGCATTTATATAGCACTCACTACCCATAAGGAGGCATCGAAGCGCTTGTTCAGCGAGTGGCACGCTACTCCGGAACCCATAAATGATTAGTGGTGAATTAGTATAGTGAAATTTTGAAAGTAATTTGAGTGGTGGATATGTTAGTCAGATTATGTGGATTGAGAAGGATAGTGGAGATATGGAGAAGGGAAAAAAGGTTTGGATTTATCTAGAACTTGCTACCTCTGATGGGGGGGTTGAAGCGTTTTTCGGCGAGTAGCACACTACTCTGGAAACCGTACAGTGTTAGTGGTGAAGTAGTATAGTGAAATATGCAAGTCATTTTTAATAATTTGAGTGGTAGGTATGTTAGTCAATTATTTGGATTAAGAAGGATACCGAAGGGGTAGAAGAGGTAAAAAGGTTTGCATTTATATAGCGCTTGCTACCCCTGTTGAGGTGTTAATGTGCTTTTTCGGCGAGTAGCACGCTACTCCGAAACCCATAAAGGATTAGTGGCGAATTAGTATAGTGAAATAGGACATTTATTTGAGTAGTGGACATGTTAGTCTGTTATTTGGATTGAAAAAGTGTAGTGGAGGGATAGAAGGGAAGGATTTTGAATTTTTTGTTGTTTTGTTGTTGCTATACCCTTCATTACGAGTGGTTATTCCCCCAGTAATAAGGACTAACATTCAGATCTTGCTGCTTACTGCACCTAAATGCCATCTTCTGCTTTTCTCCTGATAGATATCAGTAGATTTGGCCTGAAAGCATTTATCAAGGGAACATGATTCTCATTCCAAAACTCATGAGTCCAATAAGTGTGGTTCCAGGAGTTACCGCACATAGCAGAATTTAATGAAAACTCGTAAGGAAGGTAAAGACAAACTTACCTTGGAAAATTTTTCAGACAGCATAAAATTAAAATTTCTCAAAACTTTAGCAGCATAAAACAGGATTTCAAAAATTCTAACTTCATGTAGAGGTGATATGGGGTATGCAGTCCTTTCGTGTTGTAATTGTTCACGCAGCTCTCTGATGGATGTCGCATGTAGTTTTTCTGAGTCCCCAGATAAATCAAGCAGTGTGTGTGTTCTCCTTTGTACTGCCGGTCACTGGTGTATTCAACTGTGTAGCTTTGGACCGTGTCATGTATGTGCATGTAACTTGCATGATCGAGGTAACTATTAGCAGCGATTACTACGCGTCTCTCGGACCTCTTTCAAGTGCTTGCCGTCCTTTTTCCCCAGCACCCCTCCCCCCAGGGGCGGCAATCTGAGGGATAGCCCCGGGCGCCACAAGCTCTTGCTACGCCTCTGAGTGCATTCACAATTTCATGCAGGCTGCGATGGCAGAGCTGCAGACACAGTTTGCATGGGCTCCCATGGGTGACACAATACATGCTGCAGGCCATGGGATACCCCTGGTGTACGAATGCCCTAGGTATCTTAGTACCATATGCTAGGGACGTACAGGGGTACACCAGTATTTACCTATGAAGTGAGGAGAGAGAGCACAAACACTGGGGTCCTGGTTAGCAGGATCCCAATGTACGACAGTCAAAACACATTGACACCAGGCAAAAAGTGGGGGTAACTATGCCACAAAGATCCTACTTTCCTACACTTATTCAGCAGGTTATCTTAGCAGGAAACCTAGTGCCACACCTCTCCTGCGTCTGCAGTGTTGTAATGAACTGGATACATTGTGTGCATGATAGGCGTACTCACAATACATTTCCCTAGGAACACTGTAGTCAGTTCAAGAAACGCAGTGCGCACCAACTATCTTTTGCGTTAAGCTTTTCATATTTACAGAACTGATAAAACGTTATTTTCACAAAAGCACTGTGGTGACATTTTAAGATTGTGATAACAAACTCCTTCTTGGATGCCTTCTATCCAGTAACAAACACTTACTCCCTATTGAAGTGTTTAATCCCAGCCAGAGAGCAGATATTTTCCTTCGACATATAAAATGGTAACCACATGTGCTACTACTTCAAATAGCACAGGCTGGGCTTTTGAAGATTAAAACCAGAAAATAAGATGACTGAGAGAAGTGTTTGAATACACTGGTTCCTGAAGATGGCAATTTCTTCAGCTCCACTATCTGCATCTCTTCTGAAACCAAAAGTCCTGATGACCCTATGAGTAATCTGTCATTGTTTAATCTAAGGGAACATCATTGCATAATCATCCATATGTCTGAATTGGACAGCAATCTTCCTGTACTATTTCAAATATCTTTATTCTGCTTGAACAGGTTGTTCAGGCACAACAAATGTGTATTTCCTCAGATCAATATCATATTACCCAAACATTGCTTCACTAGCAATTCTAGGGCCACATTACATATAAAGCGCATTTTCATTGTTTGCGCCAGATGCACCTTTAAAAAGGTGCACCCGGCATAAACAATGAAAATGCACCCTATTACACTGAATGTGCTGCCCCCAGGGCAGGCACAAACTTGTGCTGCCCTGGGGGCACCGTACTCAGGTGGGAAAACCGAGCGGCTGCTTTACAGCCGCTGCGTGTTTTCACAGTGCAGGCGACAACCAGCCAGCACTTTTGGAGGGGATTAAAGATCCCCTTGCAGGTGGACGCAAGAGGATGTCTGGGGGGGTCCGTGGGATCCCATATCCCCCGCCAGAGGGCTGCCATCAGGTGCGACTTGTGAGGGCTTATTTGCCTCTACACCCAGGTCAGTAATACGGTGCAGGCACAGAGGCAAAAGGATTCCCTCATTTGCTTTGGGCACTCACCATGCAATTGAGTGAATGCCCCCTTGAAGATAATGCTGACGGTGTATGTGGCCTAACACTATTGGAATTACAGAAGGGGCTGCACAAGCGTCTGTCGTCCCTTCTGTAATACCAAAGTGCCCTGGGGGCGAGCAAAGTGGGAGCAAACGCCCGTTGCACTCCCGGGGCACTCTATGTACTACGGCCCCTAATGTACCTATGAAGAGATAGAACATAAATGTTCTACTTACTAATAGGAAACGTAACCCAAACAATATATGAGCATTCTTTTAGTCAGGGCTAAGCCTCTGGCTATCTATCTGCATTCCCATCTGGGCTAAACCCTCCCAGCCCCATAGAGCAAATTATACAGGGACCAATAAAGACTATAGTTTGTTCACTGCTAAGGTAGTTTCACTATAGACTGATTGTACTCTTGAATATCGATTACAAGAATATCATGGCACATTAATATCACGTAGAAAACATCAGAGGACAAAATATCGAAAGGTAAGTGCACAAAGTGATGTACAGATTTACCATTCGTAACTCCACATGTATGTACCTTGGCAATCAATACATACTTACCTTTTGATAGTGTGTCCCTCAACACTTTGTCCATGATATTAGTATCCAACGATATACTGGGCTCGATATTCAGGAAGCACAGCCTATGGACCAATATTTTCAGAACCCATTCATGTTCCCTCACACTTTCAAATTAGCTGTTTCTACCTACTACCAAAGTGTCAGCAGTCAGGGGGACTAAAGTGGGATCCTCATGAATATGACTGGGGTTTTCACCTCATACTGTAAGCACTGCAAGGAATTAGGGGTTGGTACACGTGAATGAGCTCAGCAGTTCAGGAACCTGAGGTCTCTCTGATAATTCACCCTGGGCGTTTAAAAAAAAAAAAAAAAACCTCCTCAGGACCTAAAGGAAAATACCTTCCTCTTTGTCTTAAGAATCTCCTCCCCCCTCTTAAATTCAACTTCTAACTGTCTTGCCTTTCTGTGATGTCATCACACGCACACTACAGAATTTTTACCTTACTGAAAGTTCATATAGCAATATAGAATTAACCTGAAAAGATAATCAGACAAAAATAACAGTAGCCAATGTGTTCTAATTCACCACACACACGCACATACACACACTCGCACACACACACACACACACACATCCTCCTCCTCTAACAGTTTACTTTAAAAATAGGTATTCACGAAAAACAGAATTATACATATTGAACTCCATGTTTTATATGCATAATTCTATTTTTCATGAATACCTTTTACTGAACCTATGACTTATACCAAGCATGAACATATTTGTTATCCAGTGTCATTTCGGTCTAAACAGAATGCAGATTCCTACTCATTGTCAAAGGAATCTGCTTAACCCAGTCCTAGGTCTTGATGTGCATTGTCTTCACAAATTATGTGAAATCTCCACTAATCAGATTATTCATGTACTTTTCATCCACCAAGGAAAACTACCATGGTTGGAGGTTTAGTGATTGCAGCCAACCAAATACAATAAGAGGGTACTTTAGTCATATTGTTGAGCATGTGTACTATACACCTATTCAAAGACCTTACTCAAGAACTAGGTTGTGCCGCAGTTATATAATGTGCAAAGGCAACACCAACACTCAACTTCTCTAGGTTGAACCTTTTCCCTGTTGCTTCAGAGGATTTCCTCACCTGCATTTATCACAACTTTGGTAGTAAAAATAAACATATCCAAGCATCACCATTGTAAATGAGGTATGCATCTAAGGATAAAGTGCAGGAATGAAACTTTAATCCACAGGCATGTGCAATAAATGTAGAAATGAAAGAAGTGTGTAAAGGTAAAAAAGTCGGAATGTAAACAACATTCTAATTGAGTGTCAGTGAACAGTCATAAGATCTGTAAACAAAGCACAAACATGTGGTGACACAAACTGCTCAAAATATATAAAATATGTTAGACACCCCGATTTTACAAACATTGTAAAGAAAAGTTGACAAAACATGTGTACAAGGCACAAAAATAAAATTACACATTTTGCACATGAAATTTAAATGCAATTATATGTGACATAGTTAGCAAAGTTCTAATTGCATGTCAGAGAACAGTCATAAGACCTGTAAACAGAGCACAAAAATGTGATGACACAAACTGCTCAAAATATATAAATACTATTATGTGAAACATAGTTAAACCCCCCTAATTTTCAAACACTGTAAACAAAAAATGACAAAACGTATACAAGGCACAAAAATAGGACGACACATTGTGCTCATGAAATTTAAATGCCCATATATGAGACATGGTTAAACTCCCCGTTTTTCAGGAAATATAAACAAAATAGGGTTCCCTAAGTGTAAGCTGTACCTGACTAATGTAGAACACGAGTGAACCTCTGTCCAAACTAGAACAACGTACAAGTCACCAACAGAAACTCTGCTGGGGAGAAACTATACGGAGGTAAACAGTGATTATTCTAACCAAAAGACATTTCATTGCACTTGCGGAAAAGATAACAGTGAAACTGAAGAAGCATTATACAAAATACAACAAACGTGAAATGCTGGAAATTAACCGGTAATCCACAACATGTTGGGTCCTGCAGGATAAGGATCAATACAAAAACAGAAACTAATGTGTGTTCAGTAAAGATGTCCCTGAGTGCAACACAAGAGCGGTTAAGAAGATCTGGGCTGAAAATCTGAAAGGTGTAAGGAAAATTACCTATGTGTTACAGGAAACAGGAACGTTCGAGCTTATCAGTAAGGCCTTTAGGAATGAGAGTATCCAAAAACTGTATCCAATGGATTACTCATTAAGTCAAAAGTTTGGACATGTCCCTGTCGTCTTGTGTCTTCACCACTTCTAGGATGGTGAACTTTAATTGAGCTATGGTGTGATGGTTTTCATTCCAATGAGCTGCAAGCGGTGAACTGGTGGTTTTGGTCCTAATCTGGCTTTTGTGCTCAGTTATACGTGTACGTAGTGTCCTCTCCTTCTTTCCCACATAGCATAGACCACATGAGCATCTAATCGCATGAATTATGTTTTGTCCATTGCAGTCTGACGTGAAGTTCAAATTGATGTTTTTACCAGATCAAGGATATGTTGTGACCAATCAACACGTTGTTGCGGTGAGAACAATTAAAACATTTCCGCATTCATATGTTTCACTTTTGTGTCTACGTTGGGCCTCGAGAGGATTTCCCTCAGATTATGCGAAGGAGGATATGCAAAAATGCCTCGGAAATCAGGTTCGGATTGCAATAATTCCCAACGTTTCAAGATCACATGTTTGATAGATTGTGATTGAGCAGAATAAGTGGACACAAAAACTTCTCTCCTAGCTGTCTCCTTGACCTGCTTCTTCAACAAATCTCATCTTCACAGGGCTTGAACATGCTTTTCTGCACCATCCACCACCTCAACAGGGTAACCTCGATCTAGAAATCTTTTTCTGGATTCATCCAGTGTGGTTGTGTATTGCACCATGTATGAAGTGATCCGTCGACTCTGAGAAATTGAGAATAAGGAAGATGCTGCTTAAGGGACGAGGGTGGAAGCTGCTACACAGCAAAGAGTTATTGAGGTCAGCTCATTTATAAACACGGAGGTCTTGATGTCGGTACCCACAATCTCAATGTTGACATTGAGATAAGAAATGCAATGTTGATCCATACAAAATGTGAACTGGATCCTGGGGTTCCTGCTGTTCAATAGCCTCAGGTTTGCTTCCAGATCATTCCGTGTACCGTGCCAGATGATGGATATGTCGTCGATGTACCTCCGATAAAGTATCAAGTGGTCAATCCATTTCTTATCCGAAAGGATGTGATCTGATTCAAATTTCATCATGAAGATGTTGGCATAGCTGGGAGCCCCGGAAAAACCCATAAAGGTTCCGTTAATGTTTGGAGAAAATACTTTTGCTTCCATTTAAAATAGCTATGATGCAAACAGATGTACAACTCCAGTAGGAACATTTTGTTCGCTTGTAGCTCCTACTGTTTGAGAAGTGCCCATTCAACCGATTCAATTCCTTCTGAGTGTTGAATTGAAGTGCTACATCAACAGTACACAACCAAATCTCTGCCAGTTCTGGGACATCAATGCCCTGTAAAAGTTGTAGGAGATGAGTAGTGCCCTGTAGGTATGATGAACCAGCTTGTACTATTATTTGCAAAAAAGAGTCCAGATAATGCCCTAAATGTTCATGAATCAAGCCACACCCTGATACGATGGGTCTGAGGAGAGGGTCTCTCAGGTTTTTGTGTATCTTTGGGAGCATGTAGATTGAAGGGCATCGTGGGTGTCGGGTGTAAAGAAATTTCAAGGTTTTATCAGGAATCCATTCCATGTCTTTGGCATGTACCCAATTCTTCATGAGAATACTCTGAAACTCCCCTGTGGGATCCTGAGTCAGAGGTAGGTAAGTGGATTCATCCAACAGCATTGTTCTGACCCTATTTTCATAGAACAGACATGACAACCAGTGCTCCTCCCTTGTCTGCTGGAAAGAAAACCAGTGATTCATTCCTTCTTAATGATATTGTCAATTTTGTCAAATGTTGGTGCATAGCTGGCGAAACTGGTATTCTTGACAGATCCTTCTTAACAAGGAGCTCAAAGGTGTCGATGACTTTGTGAGATATTGGCAAGTTGAAGGTAATCTTGGGTTTAAATTATTGGTAAACAGAGACATCTGCTCTTAGGACTGTTGTCGAAATGAGAAAAAAAGTAGCGGAGGCGCAACTTCCTGTAAATTTGTAGAGAGCGATGTCAGTCCCAAGAGACTTAGTATGAAAAGAAGGTACAAAAGAGATTCCTTTGTCCAAAACAGCCGTCTGTGATTTGGTCAGTTGAGTAGATTATATATTTATCACTAATGTTTTTTAGTCTCCTGTCTAAGCCGGCCGGTTTTGCCGAACCTGTGGCCTCTGCAGGTTTTGCTGCATCTGTCTGTGCCGTTGCTGGTCCTGTTGGTGGATTGTTGGCAGCTGGGCTTCTTTCTAATAAAGAAACCGTTGAACTTCAAGGAAACATCCAGACTTCAAAGCAGGTAGGAACAAGAACCTTTATTCTGATCATCCACTCTCCTATCTCACAGAAAATGTACTCAACATGCTAACATGAACTCCCAAGGAGGATTCTAAGTACTAGGAATGGAGAGGGGGAGCGGAACGTACCACTTAGGGGAACATAAATTACAGTAAGATTTCAACAGAGACCTTTGGCGCAGTGGTGGTACCTGGTATCACATCAATCTCTGCAGAAACGGAGGTCGAAGGAACAGGTGCTTGTGTCAACTGGGTGCCACTGATGGATACTAAGCTGTCCTCCGAGGATGTAGTGCCTGTTTTTTTAAAATTGCTTTTCTGCACATAAACCTCTGCCCAGGAGTACACTTCATCAAGTTTTAAGTCGATGATGAACTTGCGAACTTTGCGTTCGTGGACTTCTTTGGCATATGTGTCTAGTTTGACATTGATCTCCTTCAGAGTGGACTCCCAATTTTCAGTTTCCATGCGTTGTATTAGGGATTCTTGCAGTTCTCGAATTTCTTGCTCTTGACCCACTAGTACTGCAGGCAGTTCTTCAATAATTAGTAATATCAGATCTAAAGAACACTTATGGTGTACCACTTATCCATGAACTTTTTATTCAGTTTGAACATCATTGGTTTGATGGCCAAGCGCAATTCCCTTGGCATCCTACTTTCCAAAAGTGACATTCCTAAAATAGTAATGTTAAATCGAACTTTGCAAGTAAAGAGGATTATCATTACCGTTCCAATGATATAAAACATGACAGAACTACTCCTCCTCAATCAGGAATTACAGCTTAAACGTAAAATAAGGAATTCCCAATGTTAACTTATGGGAGGGGTAGGGCTCACAGTAGTGGAAAACGAACGTAGTTGTTTTTCACTACCAGGGCATGCAAAACCTAAAAGTACATGTCCTACCTTTTACGTACATAGCACCCTGCCCTATGGGCTACCTAACGCTACCTCAGGGGTGACTTATGTGGGCAAAAAGGGAAGGTTAAGGCTTGGCATCTATGCTTTCCTTTTTAAAACATATAAGTCATTCTAGGGTAAGCCCTCAAAAGTCCAAACGGCAGGGGGGGGTGTACTTAACACGTTAGACATGTACGTTTTACTTTTACATGTTCTGGTAGTGAAAAACCTTTACATTTGATTTTCACTACTGCAAGCCTGTCTCTCCAATAAGATTACATTGGTTTACCTTATTATATTTAATAAGTGGTAGCTTTCAATTGGGAGCAGGTAGGAATGTTGAGTTTGGTGTCTAAAGAATTGTAATTTAAAACCCTCTTAAACTTAAGTCACATTTTAAAAGAGTTGGCACTTTCTCTTTCCAATCATTTTGTGCCTGCAGCCTGTATCCTGGGTCAAATGACTAGGTGCAGCTGGCATTAGGTCTTTGTGTATTGATCCGAGTCAGTGAGACTAAGGGGGAACAGGTTTTGGCAGGATGGGCCATCTCTAACTTGATAGTGGGCGGAGCTTTCACCCACCATGCTTGCCCAGGCACTAAGCCTCTTCCTCAGCACATTTACAAAGGATTTACAGTAGTCTTTTGTGCCCCCAAATAACCCAGGCGAGGGCAGGGAGGCAGGAAATTCCAAACCCCTCTGGTGGTGGAAATCCCCAGATATTTCTCCTGCTTCAAAGGTGGCACCACGTATAAACCTCAGATTCTCATACACAACTTTTCATTACACCTTTGGACCATAGAAGATGTACTGTTGTGCTGCTCGGCTGGAAGAAGGACTGCTACTCTGCTGCCCTGCTTCTCGGTTAAACCGCTGCCTGCTGCTCTGCTTACTGAGAAGGAAAGTTGGAACTGCACCTAGGCTGAAGTGACTCTGAAGGTTAGCTGACTGACCTCCTGTTCTGAGCTACAAGGACATAACACGTTCTAGAGCAATCCTTGCATCTGCCCAGCTGACCTGCTACCTGAAACTGAACCTGAACCTGCACCAGGAACTGCCTGAGCCCTGCTGGCCTCTGCTGGAGTGAATTCTTAAACCTCATGAGGTGCCCCTAAGGTTCTGGACCCCTAGTGTTGCAGCAGTTAAGCACCCTTTCCAAGAAGAGAAGAAAGCTGAAAGTTTTGGGCTCTTCTTGACCACAAATGGGCCTGTTAAAACCAAGATCTTGTCATTCGCACCAACTCCCAACGTGAAGCTCCGGTGAAACAGATTCTTCGCAATAGAGCTACTGCCACAGAAGACCGACAATCTGCCTTTAGCTCTACAGCATCAACATCCAATGAATCTCCAGTAATGACCATCCGTAACACAGGGCAGGATCTTTGAGCTAAAGTGCAACTGTCCGTAACACCTGGCATGCTCTTTGCTCCACAGCGATTACTACATGCGATGCTCTTTCTGCACTTCACGCCCCCCTCCATTGCAAACAGAACTCTTTGAGCTGGATTTCCAAAGGTAACTCATTCAGCAGGCCTAAGCTGGTCTCTATATCAGGCCTGCAATCCATTGCAGTCAGCATGAACTTGCGACTTTTACCCGGCCTCTCATGAACTGATAACTACGAGTTGCGATTTGTGCTTTTAAGCGCTATGCTTACCATAAACCTTTGAAATTGCATATCTCTGGTTCTACTTATCAGATTTTTGTCATTTTGGTGTCAAATACTTTATTGAAGTTTACTCTATTGTTCTAAATTTGGGGTTTCCTTTTGTTGTGACATCACGGTATTACTGTCTGATGTGCTGCATTCATTATTTACACATTTCCTCTAAGTTAGGCCTGACTGCAAAGTGCCAAGCTACTAAAGGGTTGAGCACAAGTCAATTTGAGGTTTGCTTGTGTTTCATCCCCCTCAACTAGTAACTCAATTTCCTACACAGACAATCTCTTTACTTTCATCAAAACATTTTGGACAAAATCCCCAGATGGAAGTCTGAGATAAAATGAGAACTTATTGGAGGAGTCAGACCCAGAATTACAGAGTTCTTTTTTGATTCCTCATATCTTTGCGAACCCTCTGGGGATAAATTGTAATGAGCTGGATGTTCTAATCCCCAGAGTTACAAATAGCCCCAGTATCAGTGATGCCAGAGAGGGGTAAAGGCAAGCCTATTCCCCAAGTCCTTTATATGAAGAGGTCATTTGTAAATTTTTCCAAATCTTTGTACAAATTTCACAAACCAGGACTTGCCTCTACCCCTACATGCAGCCCCTGCTTTTGTTTCTTTAGTTACAATCCATAGTGTGTTAAAGAACATCAGTGCTTATTCTCTGCATTGACATCCATCACATTTGTTCAGAGATTAATTTGTTAAAACATGACAAGAGGAGCGTTACACCTATGATGGATTTAACTTGAATAGAATCTTGGCAGCTCAGAGACTAATGTGGAGAAACTCATGCTGTGTGTCAGGCAGGTAGTGAGGGCATACCCTCATGAAGTGGATGGGCCGAGGACGCCTCACAAATATCATGGAGTGATGAGGGTCAGGGGTGATGCTCCAGGAGAGGGGCCGTACTACTAATAATGCATGTGGTACAGGCTTAGCTCACAAGGAAGCAGCAGTGCAAACGCATTGCGATTAAATCACAAATGCATAAGGACCTAGCCCATGTCTCGGGAACCTTGGGGCGCGTGACTGTGTGCCACATCCACAATGCCCCAAGCGACACACAGCAGGTAAGAGCAGAGGCCACCCAGAACAACATTAAAAATGAAGCAGGGACAGGAGAATTGGCAGGAGAAGAAAACAGATCAAAGTGGGACTTGGGTCTGCGTAGAGCTCCCGCCATGCTTCGTGGCTGAACTTTAACTTCTGGGGAGGGGCAGCGACTGATTCTTGATCGGCTCTCTGCTTGGTGCTGGGCTCGGCTCTTGGCTCCCAGCAGCAATGGGGACGAGGCCATGGACTCAGCCCAGTGACTGCTGCTCTAAATTAGCACTGTTGTGAGGGCTGGAGTACATGCAGGCACCGGTGCCAGTAGCAACGAGAATAAAATCTGACAGGAGTTGAGGGCACAAAAACGGGCACCTTGCTGAACGTCGTCATGGGGAGGATATGCCCCAGCTACCGGCGCTCTTGCTGGTGGAAGGCAGTTAAAAATCAACGCAACAAACAAGCCCAAATGAAAGAGGATTTGTCTTTCTTACTTGTTTTTCATCTTCTGAGTGGGGGACACTTGGATTGTGCATGCAGTCAAGGAGAGAAAAGGAAAGGCGAGGAGAGAATACAGCTACATGTAGTGATCCAGAAATATAATCTGTTTTTCTTACTTCCTTTTTACTTGCTTTTTTGTCTTCTGAGTGGGGGCCACCTGGATTTAACACGCAGACACAGTCAAGGAGAGAAAAGGAGAGGAGAAAATCCAGCTGCACGTAGTGATCCTGGGGGATCCCAGGGAAAACTCCTAAACGGTTCAATGCTCAGCAATGGTGTCATGGCTCCTATGAGTCTTTAATTAAAGAGGGCACAATTGGCTGGCTTTCATCTACTTATTATATCCATTTTCACTCCTCTTTCTAAGATCCTTATACTCAGTGGCCGGAGTCTGTACCCTACCCTGTCATAATCATACATTATTCAAATCTACCAGCACAACAGCATAGAAAAGAGACATACTCTTCAAGGGGGCTGGCTTGGTCAGAGAGCACTATAAAGATCAGCCAAGCTGGTTTTGGCATAACGCAAAGAAGATATAGAGGAGTGCAGGGCCGAGAATCATAAACCAACAGTAGGGGGGCTAAGAAGCTCAGGGAGTGAGCTCTAGGCTCCCCCCAAGGAGGAGGGAGTTAAGCTGGCTGCGAAGGCGGTCTGTCTTTTGAGGATGTGACTTGTGACCAGCTTCTACTAACTCCTGCGTGTCCCCTAACTGAAACATCCACAATAAACCATGACGATGTCGCAATAAAGCAAGGAAATAGCAGCATGCATACAAACGGGGGCAATAACTCAATAACATTAAGAGCTATACTCCAATGGTTAATGGTCAATCAACCTCATGTGATCCTACTTCAAGAGACGCATTTCAAAAAAAGTACGTCCGCACCCAAATGGCCAAAATTTTAAAAACAGGTATTTTTGGCCTCCGCATATGCCGTTGTCAGGGGGGAGAGGTCTCAATTCGTATTACCTGTTACTATCAAGGAAAAGCTCTTCAGATCATGAGTCATCCTCTTGCTAGATGGGCTATTACGGCCCTATATACAATGAAATTCTAGCACTGGAAAAAATAACCGAACTACTAATTCCTCTGCAAGGTGCTTTTATTATTGGAGGGGATCCTTGAAGGGCCTGTCACTCCGCTTGTAAGGAATTTACTTGTTTTTTTAAAAAAAATGCAACACAGCATCCAGTATAGATTTCTTACTAATTTCCCATTAATGCGAAAAAGGGAAGTCTTGCATTATTCCTAATCCCTTTTCTGCTCACTTGATCCCAGTAATAGAGATTAAGGTAAAAGCCAGTTCAAGGGAGCGACCTAGATTGACACTAGACAAAATCTTACCAACGGAAGAGGGCTGGATCAAAAAAATGCAGACAGAACTATCATTGATGCCCTAGGTGTAAGTTTTTGGTGTGCCTAGAGGAGATGTAAAGAAGGGATATGTAGTTATGGGGAACTGTACGCTGATTGTTTGATGGACCATATTCACACAGTACATTGAAGGCCTTCTGGAGGGTAACTAGACCAGCAAATATAAACAAAAAGCCTACTCACTGCAACTGGAAGGTCAATATACTACAGGTCAAATGCAGAGGGTTTTAGTGCACTTCTCAGAATTATAACAAATTCCAACAGTCCCCATTTCTATTTTCTTTCACAGGCACATAAAGGAAGACAGTGCTTTGCAAGTAAACCACGCAGGTGTGGTTTCATGGATCTCGTTGACAATCTAGCGAAAGAGGACTTATAGGCCTGTTTGATAGAAATGTGAACAGATTAAAAAAAAACAATAAATAGCAGCCCCATGAGACTGAGGGTAGATGGGCAAAGATATTTCAGGGACCAAATCAACTCTACAAAGCATGGACACGAGCATTGAACAAGCTGAAACTCAACTATGTACCACAATGAACACAGATCAGTTTGCCACCACTATCGTCTTAACTTTGAGAAGATGAATCTGAAACCTGAAAGAAGCAACCGAGGGATATATCATGACCAGTTGTGTGAAGGAGCCAATTTGGGGTTCCTTGAAGGAAGTCCTGGACATTTTAGTCAGGATTGGAAGGGCATACAGAGTAGGTAAGCCACAGAGATCTAAGGGGAATACCTAAGGTACATAATAGTAAGGGTTCAAATATACCCCTTGAAAGAAAAGAGTATCCTATGAGCACACTCTCAGAAAACAGTCCCCTATTGTGACAGCAAAGTCTCCCTATTCCATAATCTCTCACGAGCAAAATTGCAAAGGAGAGGGTAATATAAAGAGGTGACAGGGAGCTCAATAAATAACAATGAGGCACAGATGTATTTTACTGAAAGGCTTGCAATTCAACTGCAAAGGAGAAGAAAAACATCAGGTCACCAAACAAAGAGCAAACATTGTTGGGCATCCATAACAATGACAAAATAATTTTGGAGCCGGATGATCCTTCTCCAATGCAACAAAAGCATAAGATATTGAGAAAATATTAGATTACAGGGTGCAACCAAAAGGAAAAATCAGTGAGGAAAAAATAAGGATATATATATATTCACTGAAAAAACCATAGGTTTCACACACGTTATAGTTAGGAATTAGCATTTAAAAAACCTTGCAAATTCACTTAAAAAACCATAGGTTTCACACATGTTATAGTTAGGTGGATATTTCACTCGTAAAAAACCAATGAAATTTCCCCGTTATAGTTACTTCAGATAACTATAACTCGCGCGCTAGCGTAACGTGGGCACGCGGTGCGCGTAGCACGGAACGAACTGCGTTAAGTGGGCGCGCATGCCACGAATGGCGTAAAGTAACTTAGCATTTAAAAAACCGTACAAATTCACTGAAAAAACCATAGGTTTCACACACGTTATAGTTAGGAATTAGCATTTAAAAAACCTTGCAAATTCAGTGAAAAAACCATAGGTTTCACACATGTTATAGTTAGCTGGAAATTTTACTGATAAAAAACCAATGAAATTCCCCCGTTATAGTTAGTGCAGGCAACTATAACTCACGCGACCGCAATCTTCTGCTGATGCTAATACTGTATTTAGACACTTATTTGCCCATGTCTTCTTCCATTAAATTTTAGCTATACATATATTACAAATATTTTTTTTTCATAAAGACACATATGTCATCAGCAGAGGATTGCGGTCGCGTGAGTTATAGTTGCCTGCACTAGCTATAACGGGGGAATTTCATTGGTTTTTTATCAGTAAAATTTCCAGCTAACTATAACATGTGTGAAACCTATGTTTTTTCACTGAATATATATATATATATGTGTATTAACTCTGTTCTGCTCCTCCAACAGACGTACTCGGACACATCACGTATGCTTGTGAAATATTTAATTGCAATTAAATATTTCACAAGCATACGTGATGTGTCCGAGTACGTCTGTTGGAGGAGCAGAACAGAGTTAATACATATATCGGGCTTCCGGTAGCCCCAATTCGGACCGCCCGTGAATTGGCCAGGCATATCCCGTAACCGGAGTTGGTGTGATGTATATATATATATATTACCTACTGGCAGTCGCCAGTAGGTAGTGATAGTTAGGACCTATTTTCCATAGGAAATCCGCAACATTCTATTTGGAATAACGTTGGCGTCGATTGATGAATCTTCGCAAAATTTTCCAAACTTTTGGCCAGCTCCGGCCCGCTCCTATCCTGAAAATTTTACGGTGATTTGTCAAGCGGGGGTCGAGAAAAAAGGGGGGTCCCAAAACTCGTTTTCCCCATGCATTTTCCCATAGGACCTGTTGACGCAGCTACAGCCCGAAGTTCTGGTGTAAATCCGTTCAGTAGTTCCTGAGAAAATCAAAAGTAAAATCACATATATATCTGGGCGGAGCCTAACCACACATCTCCTCGTGAGATCTGATTGGCTGTCAGCACTTCATCCAAGAAGTGTTGGCAGCCATCTTGGGACCAATGTACATGATAGAACCTCATTAAAAAGCATTGCAGTTAATAGAAGGTTTTAAGACTTTAGTTAAATTAGAAATCATTTGTTGATGGTACCATACTCATTTTAGGAATTGTGGTGTGTTCTAAGGTGATTTTACCATGTGAAAAAGCCTTCTGCTGTGATGTCATGAATCATGTTTGGGAGAAAACTATTTTCTCATGCTTTTCCCACAGAGGTTTGAAAGGTGATCCATAAGCTAAACTGAGAGCATATTTTCTGTAAATTCACATTATCTTTCTCAGTCATGCGAGAATGAAGTCTGACATTCTCAGTAAAACATGTACATCCAACAAGGGCAGAGACTGTCAGTTGATTCCTTTGTGTTCTACTGCAGCTTCCCAGAGTGTTCTAAAGAACAACTAGAGCGCTAACAGTCCTACTTATGACAAACGTATGGCACACCTGAAGTCATCTTGGTTGGAATAAAGTGGTAACTCTTAAAGCATTTAATTTAAAAAGGAACAAAATGAGGGGGTTCATTTTGCCATAGAAAGTATGATTAGTGCTGCAGAAAGAAAAACTAGGCAACATTTTGAGTGACTTCTCAAATCCTCTTCTATTTCATAAAAAAATTCTGACATGCAGACTGAAACATGCACTTTCAATATCAGCAGCAGACTTCCCTGGTGAGCAGTAGCTTTACTACAGTGATCTAATAAGCAACTAGGGTGCTAACATTCTGAATTTATGGCAAATGTGTGACACATCTGAATGCCTTCTTGATGGAACCAAAGTAAAAAACTGAAAGTATTTCCTACTGAGGAGACTGCAGTAAATGAGGAAATTAGGAAACTTCATAACAAATACGTCTCACAAAATGGCCACCAGAGACAAAAGAGCCCGAATGTAGCCCAAATATCACCCAGATGTAGCCCAAGTATAGCCCAATGACAGAATGTCCCAGAGTGTTCTAACGATCAACTAGTGCGCTAATAGTCTTACTTATGACAAAAGTATGGCACACCTGAAGCCATCTTGGTTGGAATAAAGTGGTAACTCTTAAAGCATTTAATTTAAAAAGGAACAAAATGAGGGGGTTCATTTTGCCATAGAAAGTATGATTAGTGCTGCAGCAAGAAAAATTAGGGCACAATTTGAGTGACTTCTCAAATCCTCTTCTATTTCATAAAAAAATTCTGACATGCATACTGAAACATACACATTGAATACCAGCAGCCGACTTCCCTGGTGAGCAGTAGTTTTACTACAGTGATCTAATGAGCAACTAGAGTGCTAACATTCAGAATTTATGGCAAATGTGTGTCACATCTGAATGCCTTCTTGATGGAACCAAAATAAACAACTGAAAGTATTCCCCCTGAGGAGATTGCAGTAAATGAGGAAATTAGGAAACTTCATAACAAATAAATCTCCCAAGATGGCCACCAGAGACAAAAGAGCCCAAAAGTAGCCCAAATATCACCCAGATGTAGCCCAAGTATAGCCCAATGACAGAATGTCCCAGAGTGTTCTAACGAACAACTAGAGTGCTAACAGTCTTACTTATGACAAAAGTATGGCACACCTGAAACCATCTTGATTGGAATAAAGTGGTAACACATAAAACATTTAATTTACAAAGGAACAAAATGAGGGGGTTCATTGTGCCATAGAAATTATGATTAGTTCTGCAGAAAGAAAAATTAGGGAACATTTTGACTTCTCAAATCCTCTTCTATTTCATAAACAAATTCTGACATGCAGACTGAAACATGCACTTTTAATTCCAGTAGCAGACGTCCGTGGTGAGCAGTAGCTTTACTACAGTGATCTAATGAGCAACTAGAGTGCTAACATTCAGAATTTATGGCAAATGTGTGACATATCTGAATACCTTCTTGATGGAATCAAAGTAAAAAACTGAAAGCATTTCCTACTGAGGAGACTGCAGTAAATGAGGAAATTAGGAAACTTCATAACAAATAAATCTCCCAAGATGGCCACCAGTGACAAAAGAGCCCAAATGCAGCACACATATCACCCAGATGTAGCCCAGATATAGCCCAATGACAGAAGTGTGCAAAACACTTATTTTTTGTGTATTTGCAGTTTTATATAGTGCAGACTTGTCAGTTTTTGGAGTGCTTTACATGAGCATTGGTTACATCACACAAGATCAAACTCATTTTGGTTGTAGACATGGGGAGATTAAGTGATTTGACCAGAATCACAGAATGTTGAGCTGAAGCAGAAACTCCAACCTGGTTCCCCTGTTGCAAAGTCTGCAGCTCTGGAACTAACACCACATCCTCTCCCATAGGTGCAACATTTAATCAAGTGGTCAACTGGATAAAAAAAAATAAAGATTACAAATAATTTAAAAGTTCTTTGTCGCTATTTGAAAACTCCGAAAATAAGTCCTCATTTTAGTTTTTTAGAGCACTAACCATAATTTTGATGCAAATAAGACCCTCTCATATATGTAATTTCTAAAGCAAATACTCTAGGTATTAGAGTTTTGATTACATCAAGATGACGTCAGGCGTTCCACACTTTTGTGATAAGTATAGAATGTTATCAATCTAGTTGTTCATTGGGATACTGTTGAGAGGCAGAGGCCAGGGGCACGGACTCTGAAAATTGAAGGCAGGTAGGAGAGTGCAGAGGCAACAATTTGACCACACTGGGCAGGCAGGAAGGGCAGTGGCAGCACAACAGACTATGGAGGGGAGTGGAAAGGGGGGCAGGGGCAACAAACCAACAATACAGGACTGGCAAGAGAGGCTGTGGCAATATAATAGACCATTGCGTGCAGAAGGAAGAGGCAGTGGTAGTACAACCATACATGCCAACAGACCAGTTTCAGCCAGGAAACGTCCAATGTTTTTAAGCTCAAATGGGCTTTATTTGATCTGTCTCCTGTCTACAATCTCCTCGTTTTCAATGTAACTCAAAGGGGAAATCTATACCCCAGTTTTTTTTCAAAATCTCTCTCTTACCAAGTTCAAAATGTTCGCAAGTATGGTACATTGGATCATGGTAGGCAGGAGGAATTGGGGTAGGGACATGGACTCGGATAACAGAGTACAGGAGGGACATGGAGAGGTGCACCAAACTGACCCTACAGGGCAGGCATCAGGGTTTGCAGCAGCACAATACACCACACAGCACAAGCGGGACGGGAGTGCAGCACAACAATCCATAGAAAGCAATAGGGAGGGGACCGGACCATGCACATGGACAACAGAGAACAGAGGGGAAAGAGGCAATGGTAGCTAGCTGACCATAATGTACAGACAGGAGAGAAAGCTGCAGCATAACAGACCATAAAGGGCAGGAGGGACGGATCTGGGGCATTACAATGGAACAGACAAGCCAGGAGGGAGGGAATAGGGGAACATGGAAACAGAGGGCTGGGGGCAAGGGGGCGGGTCAGGAGCAGCAAGATGAACATGGCGGTCAGGCAGGATGGGCACTAGAAACAAGACACACCATGGAGAGCAACAATGAGACTATGATGGCATACACACAGACCATGGAGGGAAGATGGGAGGGGGTCAGGGGCAGCTAGCTGACCACACAGGGAAGGTGGGAGGGGCCATGGCAGCACAGAAGACCATGAATGGCAAGCGGGAGGGTTAGTGGCAGCACAATGGCTATGATGGGCAAGAAGGAGGGTGCAGGGGCATGCACAAAGGACCATGGAGGATAGAAGGGAGGGTCAGGACCTGGGCACAGACAAGAGAGTTCAGGGGAAGGGGCCTCACACAGACCGCGCGGGGCAGGCAGGAGGAGCAGTTGCAGCACAACAGACCAGGGAGGGCAGAAGGGTGTGGCAGTAAAATGGACCATGGAGGACAGGAGGAAGGGGATAGGGGCATGGCATGTGGACAGGCAGGGTGGAGGTGGCAGGGACAGCTTACAGTCATCTGACAATGCTAGGCAGGTAGGAGGGGAGTGGCAGCTCAACAGAACACTCAGAGTAGATAGGAGTGGCAGGTCCATGGAACATGGTGGGCAAAAAGGATGGAACAGGGCCATGCACAAAGACATCGGAGTGCAGGGGGAAGGAGAATAGGGGCAGCAAGCTATGCACAGAGGCTAAGCATAGAATTGGGCAATGGAGGGCAGGAGGAGTGGACTGGTACATCATGCTAAATGGAGGGCAGTGGCAGCACATCAGACCATGCATGGCAGGAGGGAGGAGGCTAGTCCATGGATTCAGACAACAGAGGATAGGGAGGAGGTGGATGGGGCAGCAAGCTAACTGTTCAGAGAAGGTGGGTATTAGGAACTTTATTGTTTTTAAAATGTGTGTCTGTGCGAACTACTTAAAATATGAACAAGTATGCAGCATAATCTCACTTTTATTCAGGAAGAAGAGGACGTTTGGGACTGTGACTCCGGGCTCACTTGGCACAAACACCCCCTGACCCTCCACCCCCATCGCAAAATGTAATGCCCGTGAAAAGGGTAGGTGGACGTAGTGTTATATAGAACATAGTCCTGAGAGCACGATTGAAAATGAAAACTAGATATAGTATATGGTATAAACTATGCACCAAAAAGTGTGATATAAGATGAACCGGGCGTAAAATATAATATGCAATACATTGTGCGCAATGACAGATTCATTGGAGAGCGCGAGATAGCACAGGCACTAGCGCGTGCTATGCGATATGCGCCTTGGAGTGTAATATGCACAGGGCAGTGTTGTGTAACCTAACTAGTCTCTAAAGGTGTAATATAAAATATGTGCTGGCGAGTGTAACGTTGCATATGCACAGTGACAAAGATATGGATCCCAGATTGTAATATGTATGGCATAGCGCTGTGCATTATAACATAGGCATCGAGGAAGGCACGTTAGATGGGGCAATATAACCCGTGCGAAGGCAAGTGTGGCATGACATATTCACGGGGTGGTGTTACAGTGCACATGGGCTAGAGAGTGTCATAGCATACACACTAGCTGGTGGAATACAACACAGAGGTGTGAGGCAATCGGCGGGCACTGGTGGGTGTAACACAGCATTGGGCTCAGCCAGGAGCACGCTGTGACTCTCAAGAGAGGTTCGTCTCCTTTCCAGAGAGTAAAATAAAAAGTATTACACATCCGGCGGTGGATGTGTGTTTTATTAACCGTGAGGGGGGTTTCTTGCATAGATTGGTCGAATTTTTGTTGAATCCCCTTTGAATGGCTTGGTGTGCGTGTATATTAAATGTGCCCATCAATAGCTACCCATGTTTGTATAAATAAACAACAAGGGTGTCTACTTGGAGAGTACCCACCGGCGGGGGTGCCGGGATTAGGCACGGTAGGGTGTCAGACACGTCAGAGCTTCACTAGCGGTGTATATACATTCCATGTGGATTCATTCTATGTATAGTCGCCTTTTAATGAATATCACGCAAATCGTTATGGTGATAGGTACATACGGTTTGTCCAGCATGTCCTAGGTGTTTCTATAAATATATATTTTTTTTAAATAATAAAAAACAAAGGCCGGCCCCGGGGGATGGGGTCCCCGGGGCCATAAGTGGCCTGAGGAGGGGGGCAACGCAGCCCCCTCCTAAAGAATAAAAAAAAAAAAAGGCCCTGACCCAGGGGTTGGGGTCCCCTGGGCCGATTAAGGCCTTGGGAGGGCCAAATTTATTTTTTTCAACGAAAAAAATTAGGGTGCAGGCCCTGGGGGATGGGGTCCCCAGAGCCTGTAAATTAGAAAAAGAAGGGGGGCCACACAGCCCTCCTCCTTAAAAAAATAAAATAAATACCGGCATTGCGCTGGAGGCCACGCCCCCTCCATGCAGTACTCTGCAAAACGCGCCCCCTGGCCAGTTGTAAGTTGGGGAATTAATTCCCCTTCAATACTGAGGGTCCCTGAGGGCCAACTAGCCCAACAGGTATCTCCAGTATGCGCCAGGGAGCTGCGTTGCAGACAGGTTTTCTGAGGCCACGTCCCTTTTTACACCTCTATGCAACGCAGCTCTGTGGTGCTTACTGGAGGTACCTAGTGGGCTAGTTTGACCCTAGGGACCCTTAGGATTCAAGGGGACTTAATCTCTCAACTTAGAACGGCCACAGGGCGCATTTACACAGTGGTGAAGGGAGGGGACGGGGCCTGAGGTGACGTGTGCAAACACTCCCTGTGGCGCGTTTTTTAAGTTGGGGAAATAATTCCCTTTCAATCCTGAGGGACCCTGGGGGCAACTAGCCCACCAGGTGCTTCCGGTAAGCGCCACTGCTCTGCGTTGCAGAGAGGTGGTGCAGGCCGAGCCCCTTTTTACACCTCTCTGAAATAGCGCTTACTGGACGTACCTAGTGGGCTATTTTGCCCCTAGGGATCCTCAGGATTCAAGGGGACTTAATCCCCCAACTTAAAAACGGCCACAGGGTGTGTTTACACAGTGGGGAAGGGAGGGGACAGGGCCTGAGGCGACGTGTGCTAATACGCCCTATGGCGCGTTTTAAGTTGGGGAAATAATTCCCCTTCAATCCTGAGGGCCCCTGGTGGCTAAATAGCCCACCAGGTGCTTCCAGTAAGCGCCACTGAGCTGCGTTGCAGAGAGGGGGTCCAGGCTGTGCCAATTTTTACACCTCTCTGCAACGCAGCTCTGTGGCGCTTACTGGAGGTACCTAGTGGTCTAGTTGGACCCTAGGGACCCTCAGGATTCAAGGGGACTTAATCTCCCAACTTAAAACGGCCACCGGGCGTGTTTACACAGTGGGGAAGTGAGGGGACGGGGCCTGAAGTGACGTGTGCAAACACACCCTGTGGCGAATTTTAAGAGGTAGTTTTAATTCCCTGCCCTATTATATACTAGGGGCTTACAGAGGAGGTCATGCTGATCACAGGGGGACCCCAACGCATAGTGTTCCCTAGTGTATGTAGGTGTTTTCACTGTATTCTGAGTGTCTTTTAACATAGCCCTGGCTCTAGGACTGGTTAGTCAGACTCAGTTTCCACCAGTATCCGTCTGAAAAAGTTGAGGGTACAGGAAGATTTTGCAACAAGGCTTCTTTCTGCTCTTCTGTTTGTTCTTTCTGCACGTTATCCTTCTTCCTGCACTTTTCTTCGTCTTTGAGGACTTCTGTTGCTTCTTTCTGCATTTCTTTTTTTTCTTTCTGAGCGTTTTTTCTTCTTTCTTCACATGTCCTATCTCTGTAGGCATAGTTAGAAATTAGCATTTTAAAAACCTTTGAAATTCACTGAAAAAACCATAGGTTTCAGGCACATTATAGTTAGGAATTAGCATTTAAAAAACCTTAGAAATTCACTGAAAAAACCATGGGTTTCAAGGGCGTTATAGTTAGCTGGACTTTTCACTCGTACAAAACCATTGAAATTCCCCCGTTATAGTTAGTTTAGCTAACTATGACTCGCGCGCCAGCAATGCACTGCTGATGACCTCACATATTACATCACTCATGACATGGTCGGTGACATCACTCATGACATCACTGATGTTTTTTAAATGCTAATTCCTAACTATAACGTGCCTGAAACCTATGTTTTTTTTCAGTGAATATATATATATATATATATATATATATATTACCTACTGGTCGCCAGTAGGTAGTTATAGTTAGGACCCTGTTTCCATAGGAAATCCGCAACATTCTATTTGGAATAACTTTGGCGCCGGTTGACGAATCCTCGCGAAATTTTCAAAATAGGTGGGGCGCTACGCTCCGCTCCTACCCTGAAAGTCTCGGGGGGATTCGTCAAGCGGAGGCTGAGATTTTTCCCATGCATTTTTCCATAGGACCTTTAGACACAGCTACAGCCCGAACGGCTGAACAGAGTTACTTGAAATTTGGCAGAGAGGTAGTCCTCAGGTCAAGGAAGTGCCTTTTGTAGGTCTGGTGTAAATCTGTTCAGTAGTTCCTGAGAAAATAGTATTTAAATCAATATATATATCTGAGCCAGCTTACGGTGCGCTTACTGTGCGCTTACGGTAAGCTTACCGTACGCGTACGGTGACGTGCGCGAGCGCGATTCTGATTGGCTGTTAGATCTTAGTAAACATTCGAATCGGTCGAAACCAGGAAGCGGCGGCCGCCATTTTGTGCGTTTCACTCAGAAAAACAAAGGGTGATAACTTGAAAAGGGGGCAAGGAAGAAAGTTACAGACCCCCTAACATTTGAAAGGGGGTCAAAGAAGGACAGAAAAGTACAAAAAAACCATTTATTAATTTTAAAAAAAAATCGCGGGGTACGCGTACGGTAAGCTTACCGTAAGCTTACCGTACGCGTACGGTAGAAAAAAAAAATAAAAAAAGAAATAAAATTCAGATTTAAGTGTTTAGATATTAAGGGGCTCTAAAAAGAGCCGTTGTGTTTATGAAGTGATTTGATTTTTTAGTGGTACCTACAAGTAAGTACCGATGCAGAGTCTAAGGTTCAAGAGGAAGACTCTGTTCCCTTCATCAGTGAAGTGTACACCATCTCCTCTATAAATGTCTTGCATGTCGTAACGCAAGTTGTTGTGGTAAATGGAACCCATACCATAGTCGCGGAGGAAAGCAGAAACAGATTTGTTGACGTGCTTTCTTGCTTTGTCAATCTGCGGACAAAATTGATTGGACCAGTTCCATTTTTGCCTTTGGCATATGTTAGAATACACAAAGGCAGTTTTAGGGAAAAGTGAAAACAGTTGTGCAAAGGTGTCCTTCATAAGCATTTCCAGACCTACCCCAGTCAAAGTGCCTAGGTCATTGCCACCGCAGTGCACTATTATGAGGTCAGGGTGTTGGATTTGCATGAAGGATTTCACCAATGGCATCAATTGGTGCCACTTTAACCCTCTCTGACCAATCCATTTAATGTCTACATTTGGCAAAGCAAGGTCTCTCACCATACCTGTTTTCTCTGCATACTTTTCACTCCAGAAGACATAGCTGTGTCCTACAATCCACACTGTGAACATCTTCCAAGGAGATCGGGGTGCACTCAGGAGGTGTAATTCAGTAGAATGGTAAAAAGAAATGAAAGACAGTTTGGAAATGGAGGCATACATATTTTTTTTTTAAAAAAGAACTGATTGGCTGTTTCATACCATTCTACACTAAAAACTAGGCTGTATGTGTAAATTTATGGAAGCATGTTTTGTATTGGTACAGAAAAATGTGTTACCAAAGAACAGTACTATGGATTTGCTGTTAGGTTTGAAAAGTCAAGCACTCCTGCTCTTTGGAAATGAAACATTGTGTGGTGAACCTCTGACCTAACTCTACACAGCAGTGTTTCAAGAGCAGTTGCTATGGTAGCAGGCAGAAGTCAAGTTGGGGGAAGGGTACTAGTCTGAAGTCAAGTTGGGGGAAGGGTACTGTTGGAAAAGGGTTGGTTTTCAACCAATAGAAATGTGTGATTACATTTGAAAAAAAGGGGGAAGCACTGAGATTTGAAACTAACATGTATATGTGTGGAAAAAGAGAGGGAAACATTGCCATTATCTGGTTCTGCTGAGAGGAGAGAGGTGTACAGAACAGAGATCCTGGCTCTGATAGTCTGCTGTTTGAGTGCCACATTTCTTTCACAACTAACTAATTTTAAAGGTGAGTTAAGAGTTTGAGAGGGGATGTATATGGTAAATTAAGAAATGAATAATAGAATTGGAATTCCTTTTGTTGAAGTTGTGTTTATCATTTTGTGTTTTGCGAGAAATTTAAATGTGAGGAACATGTAAAATAATATGGACTATGTTTTCACCATAAATTAAGGTGTACTGGTATAAATGAGGAATACATTTAGGGTTTGAGGTTCCAGTCAGTAATGCAAATACATTCAGCATCAATAAGGCTGGTTGCCCTTGCTGGAGTGTAGTCAGTCACCCAGGTTACCCATGTTGCTGGTCTCAGAAAGCTGTTTGGTATTGCTCTGGTGATTTTACATTTGCATTAGATGGAAAGGGGGAGCTATTTTTTTATGCAGAAGCAGACTCTTAGCACACAGCCAGCTGCTTATCCTGTGGAATCATGCACAGTATTAACAACCGAGTGGGGTTTGAGGTTGCAGTCAGTAATGCAAATACATTCAGCATCACTAAGGCTGGTTGCTCTTGCTGGAGTGTAGTCAGTCACCCAGGTTACACATGTTGCTGGTCTCAAAAAGCTGTTTGGACATGTGCTTTTTTAAGAATCTGAAAAGTGGATTCAAAATGTGTCAGACTGTAAAAGTACTTATCACTTGCCAAAAAAAAAGAGTAGTAAGTGTGCTTTCAAATTGGCAAAGAAATTTAGTTTTCTGACTAATATGAAAACATGACTCTGTGTGCAAAGAGGAATTACAGGCAGAGATTTATTGCGTATTGCTCTGGTAATTTTACAGTTGCATTAGTAGGAAAGGGGGAGCTATTTTTTTCTGCAGAAGCAGACTCTTAGCACACAGCCAGCTGCTTATCCTGTGGAATCATGTACAGTATTCACAACCGAGTGGGGTTTGAGGTTGCAGTCAGTAATGCAAATACATTCAGCATCACTAAGGCTGGTTGCCCTTGCTGGAGTGTAGTCAGTCAGCCAGGTTACACATGTTGCTGGTCTCAAAAAGCTGTTTGGACATGTGCTTTTTTAAGAATCTGAAAAGTGGATTCAAAATGTGTCAGACTGTAAAAGTACTTATCACTTGCCAAAAAAAAAGAGTAGTAAGTGTGCTTTCAAATTGGCAAAGAAATTTCGTTTTCTGACTAATATGAAAACATGACTCTGTGTGCAAAGAGGAATTACAGGCAGAGATTTATTGCGTATTGCTCTGGAAATTTTACAGTTGCATTAGTAGGAAAGGGGGTGTTATTTTTTTGTGCAGAAGCAGACTCTTAGCACACAGCCAGCTGCTTATCCTATGGAATCATGCACAGTATTCACAACCGAGTGGGGTTTGAGGTTGCAGTCAGTAATGCAAATACATTCAGCATCACTAAGGCTGGTTGCCCTTGCTGGAGTGTAGTCAGTCACCCAGGTTACACATGTTGCTGGTCTGAAAAAGCTGTTTGGACATGTGCTTTTTTAAGAATCTGAAAAGTGGATTCAAAATGTGTCAGACTGTAAAAGTACTTATCACTTGCCAATAAAAAAGAGTAGTAAGTGTGCTTTCAAATTGGCAAAGAAATTTAGTTTTCTGACTAATATGAAAACATGACTCTGTGTGCAAAGAGGAATTACAGGCAGAGATTTATTGCGTATTGCTCTGGTACTTTTACAGTTGCATTAGTAGGAAAGGGGGAGATATTTTTTTCTGCAGAAGTAGACTCTTAGCACACAGCCAGCTGCTTATCCTGTGGAATCATGCACAGTATTCACAACCGAGTGGGGTTTGAGGTTGCAGTCAGTAATGCAAATACATTCAGCATCACTAAGGCTGGTTGCCCTTGCTGGAGTGTAGTCAGTCACCCAGGTTACACATGTTGCTGGTCTCAAAAAGCTGTTTGGACATATGCTTTTTTAAGAATCTGAAAAGTGGATTCAAAATGTGTCAGACTGTAAAAGTACTTATCACTTGCCAAAAAAAAAGAGTAGTAAGTGTGCTTTCAAATTGGCAAAGAAATTTCGTTTTCTGACTAATATGAAAACATGACTCTGTGTGCAAAGAGGAATTACAGGCAGAGATTTAATGCGTATTGCTCTTGTAATTTTACAGTTGCATTAGTAGGAAAGGGGGAGCTATTTTTTTGTGCAGAAGCAGACTCTTAGCACACAGCCAGCTGCTTATCCTGTGGAATCATGCACAGTATTTACAACCGAGTGGGGTTTGAGGTTGCAGTCAGTAATGCAAATACATTCAGCATCACTAAGGCTGGTTGCCCTTGCTGGAGTGTAGTCAGTCACCCAGGTTACACATGTTGCTGGTCTCAAAAAGCAGTTTGGACATGTGCTTTTTTCAGAATCTGAAAAGTGGATTCAAAATGTGTCAGACTGTAAAAGTACTTATCACTTGCCAAAAAAGCAGTAGGAAGTGTGCTTTCCAATTGGCAAAGAAATTTCGTTTTCTGCCTAATTTCAAACCATGACTCTGTGTGCACACAGGAATTGTTTTTATATATTTAATTTGTGAAGGTGTTATTGTGATTTTTACTTGTAGGAAAGGGGTACTTAGTATTTTAAGATTTGAAAAGATCATAAAAAATGTAGTAATATATTTAAATAAAATAAAGGAATTTTTTTTTAGTTTTTTTCAGGTATTGCTGAAGAGCAGTGAACAAAATTTAAGATGCCTACTAAATCCAGACTAAGGAAAAACCACAAAAAAAACTATATTTGAAGACAACTGGAGGACCTAAGTTAGTTGGAGATGCTCATGTTGGGAAAAAGAGAAAGTCTTCTGGTAAGCAGACAAAAGATTTTTTAAAGAACATCTTCAAAAAAAGGAAAAATGTACAAAATGTCTGTACTGGAAAGAATGTTTTAAATAGAAAAGAACAGGAAAAAATTGAGCATTTAGTTAATGCAAATATACCTTCAGAAACAATAAAGATTAACTTAAACAGAAAAACAGCGTTTAAAGAGATACGTAGAAAAATGTTTCAGAGAAGAGTTATGTCCAATTTGATAAAGGATGTGAAGAAATATAAGCAAAAGGCTAAATTTTATAAGAGAAAAAAAGAAATTGAAGCCATTGCAGCAAAGGCATTAGAATTAAAAAGGAAACTATTCATTTTAATTTTGAATAGGATGCGTACATTAGATAAAATGGTTAATGTACTGAAATCACAAAGCAAAAGGAAAAGAGTAGTGAAAAGAACAAACTTTTGTAAAGTGTTTTTAGGAGAATGGATGCATAGTTCAAGTAGTGAACCTTTTTTTAATGAAGAGAGTTATTTTCAAAGTAATAGTTTGCTGCATGCAGTTGACACCAGAGGTCGTGCTTATGAAGTGAAAAATGGTTGTATAATGGAGAAGGAGAAAATGGTTCCAAGAGATGAGGTACAAGTGATGGCGGATGAGGCTATGGGGAGACGTCCTAAAGCCCCAGTGTACACTTGGAATTGTAGTAGTATTTGCACTGTGCGTCAGGAATCTATTGATAAATTTCGTGAGTTTCTAAGAGAATATAGTAAAAAAAGTGTAAAACAGAAGATTAAGGTGCTTCAAAGTCTAGATCCATGCAGAGTGAGAGAGAATACTGGTTTGCAGGGTCATTATCTGGCTTGTCTATCTAGAAAAGTGTGTAAAAGTGTTTTTCATCATTTTAGGATGCTGGCTGTTCATCATACTGAAATGAGAAAGTTTGTGAGACGGTTGTATTTTGCTAAAAGTCCAGCAATAAAGTTAGATGAATTGAATAGGGCTCTGTTCCGTGGATCGGTATCAGATGTAGAGAAGGTTATTGATGAAATTCAGTTTTGTTACTTTGGTCCTGAACAAGACAGTGCAGAAAAGGACACAGTAAATGAGGAAGAAGTGGAAGAGAATGTAGAACCCTCTGTAAGTAAGACATTTAATGATCACATAACAAAATTTGCAATAATCTCTAATGAAAGACCAAATATTACTTGTATTTGTTGCCGCAGAACTCATTATAGAAAACAAACTAGGAATGTTGATCTCTACAGAAAAAGTGAAAATGAAGATAATTATAAGTGGAAGGATTTTGCCACATATATATTTCTTGAAAATTGTTTTGAATTGGGTGAAGATCAGCGTATTTGTAAATACTGTTACAACAAGTTAGAGGAAAATAGAATGCCGACCAGAGCTGTACATAATAATTTAGAGTTGGATGTTATTCCTGCCGAACTTTCTGAATTAAATACATATGAGTCTATACTTATTCAATGTGTTCATCCATTCCAGACCATAGTACGTATGGAGCCCAAAACTGGTAAATTACCTCCTTCAGATTTACTGAGAGGTTTAAAAGGAAGAGTGGTGTATTTGCCCTTGGATTTGAAAAAAAATATGGAAACTATTGATACAGATACTTTGGAAACTGAACCATTAGTTATTCTGGTTAATGGTGTACCTACAAAGAATAAGAAGATTTGGCAGGAGCTGGTAGATGTACGGAAAGTACAAAGAGCAAATTTGTATTTGAAAAGGAATAACAAATGGTATGAATCAATTTATATAGAAGAAGAAGAAGAAGATTTACAAGAAGACACAGAAACACCAACTGGACAAATTGAAAAAGTGGACAAGTCAAAGGAAGAAGAAATTTATGAACATTTTAGCATACATCCTCTTCATTCAAAAGAAGTTATGGGAGACAATATTGATCTGTTTCAGATGAAGAAAGCAAAAGGAACTCCCGTGAGTGTATGGGAGGAGAGCTTGGAAGCTCGATGTTTTCCCCAGCTGTTTCCTACAGGAAAAGGAGGACGATACGATGAACGTCCAGAACAGATTCCAGCTTCTGAGTATCGAACTACAAGACTATATGCAGAAGATCCAAGATTTCGACAAAGTATTCCTTATTTGTTCCATCTTTTATTTGAAAGCGACTTGTCTGCATTATCATATGCTGTAAATCACATTTTAAAAAGTGGAGTACATTTACAAAATGTGTCTGCTAAGGATTTTATGGAGAAAGTGCAGCACCGAGATGATCATTTGGAAACACAACTGATCAATCTGATGGCTTGTCAGCGTGGGACAAATGAATATTGGTACCGACGCCATGGTGAATTAAAATGCATGTTACGAAATTTAGGAACACCAACATGGTTCCTTACTCTAAGCTGTGCTGAGTACGCTTGGGATGATTTACTGGATTTTCTACGAGAGGACAATTCAAACATTAAAAACATCGAATACAAGACAGCAGGAGAACTGTGCTCATTGGATCCGGTTAATGTTTGCAGATATTTCAATCATAGATTTGAGGCTATGATGTCCTTCATCTGCAATAAAAAAAATCCACCTCTTGGAGAAGTAGAGGATTTCTTTTGGAGAAAAGAGTACCAGGCAAGAGGTGCTCCTCATATTCATATGCTGTTGTGGATCAAGGATGCCCCAAAGTTTGGAACAGATACTGATGAAGCAGTGTTATCTTTCATTGAAGAATATGCAACATGTGCTATACCAAAAAGCACAGAAGAGAAAAAGTTAAAGGAGCAAGTTTTACGTTTCCAAAGTCATCGGTGTGGAAAATACTGTCGACGGAAATACAAGAGCAAAGATAAATACTACACTAAATGTCGATTTGGATTTCCTAGACCTGTTCTTTCAAATGGAAGAGTAAACAGTTTTATGTCATCTGTGAGACATACTATTACAAGAAAATCACCTAAGAATACCTACAACCTTAAAAGAAAAGAAGAATCAAAAAATATAAATGACTACAACCCAGTCATTTTATCCATGTGGAATGCTAACATGGATATACAGTATGTAGCTGACAATTCCATTGCTGTTGCTCGATATGTAACGTCTTACATTACTAAATCTGAAAAAACTGAATTGAAAGAAATGTGGGAAGAGATTTCTCACGAGAAGACTGTCAGTAAGAAGCTGTACAGTTTCAGTTTAAAGATGTTATCGCATCGAGAAATTGGATCCTACGAATGTTCAGATAGGTTATCTTCTGCAAGTCTCTACTCGAAATCAAGAAGAATAATTTGGGCAAGTTTAGGCCTTGCAGCAATGAGAAATCGGGTACTGAAATCTGTTGGAGAAATTGAATATTTGGCCGAGAATGACCCAGAAAGTACAGATATTTTGAAATCAAACATGTTGGACACATATTATCCCAAGAGAAGTCATCATCTGGAGAACATGTGTCTCTATGAAGTGCTGCAGAACTACATTTATTCACGGAAAGCCGCAGAAGACATCAACATTGGAAAATATAAAGTCATTGGTGAGGAAGGATGTTTGGTGAAGCAAACAAAAGGAAGTTTGATAAATCACAGGAAGCTGAGTTGCGACACTACTGACAAAAAGGAATTTTACTACTTGGCTCTTTTACAGCTGTTTAAACCATGGCGTACAGAGGATGAACTACTGGGAGAATTTCAAAGCTATGAAGATTCATTTAATGCTTGCAAAGACAGCATAAAATGCAGTACATTCACAACTTATGTGCAAATGTTAAATGAAGAAATTGAACAGGAAACTACAATTGCAGCTGAAGTAGCTAGAGACAGTTCTCAAGACAGCCAAAGTTCAGGAACACTCAGTCAAGATCCCCTAGGATAACCAATCGTTGAAAATGAAGCTGCAATAGCCATGAATGAAGTGGAAACGGCTATGAATCAAGCTCAAGAAGAATTTATAGACTTACCAAATTTGGAAAGACAACTGAATGAAGAGCAGCAACAAATTTATGAAGAGATCAGAAACAAAATTGAACACGGATTACTACATGAAAAAAAAGAGTGCTCATGCACATCATTTCATCCAATCAGGATGTATGTAAGCGGACAAGCTGGAACTGGAAAAAGTTTCTTAATAAAAGTCATCAGAAGCTACCTACAGCAAAAAACGGAGTCTACTTTGTCTTGTGTGGTTACTGCTCCAACTGGGTTAGCAGCATATAACATAAAAGGAATCACCTTACATCGTTTGCTAATGTTACCAGTGGAGCATGAGAACAAAATACAATACCACAAGCTAACTGGAGAAGCATGCTTGGAAGTTTCAAGAGTATTGAAGAAGATGCAAGTTCTCATTATTGATGAGGTGAGCATGGTATCAAACTTAATGCTTGCCTTTGTGCATTTAAGAATGCAGCAAATTCTAAGGACAGACTATGACGTGTTATTTGGTGGAAAACATGTCATAGTTTTTGGGGATCTTCTACAGCTTACTCCAGTTAAAGGACAACCAGTGTTTAATACTGTGACACATGAAGACACAAAGAAGTCATTGGGAAGCATTGGTAATGCAAATATTTGGTCCTTCTTTGAGTAAAAGGAACTTACTACTAATATGAGGCAAGCAAACGATGAAGAATATGGAAGTATTCTGAAAGATATCAGAATTGGACTACTGACTGAAGCTGGCACAAATGCATTACAGAGTCGGTTGCTACATAATTTATTCCCAAAGGAAGAAATAGTTGCAGAGAAAATATACAAGAACATTGCAGAAAAGAAAAGTGTCATCTGCTTAATGCCAACTCTACGTGAATGCTCAATATTCAATGAGGAGCTTTTGAAATTGGAAAAGGAAGATATCAGGAAATTGGAAGCAGTGGACAAAATTCAAGATGGAAGAATTACTATCACATTAACAGGCAAACTGAAAAATAAATTGGATTCACTAGAGAAGAACATTTCCAAAACTGCTGGATTAGAAAAAAATCTATATGTTTGCATGAACTGTAGAGTATTTTTAAGGAGAAATTTGGATGTTGAAAAAGGTTTAGTTAATGGAGCTATGGGAAGAGTTGTGGGTTTTATTAATTATCAGAAAAAAGATGGAATTGAATGTTTAAAAATAAAATTTGATCAGATAGAAGAAGTTATAGACATTTGTCGTTGTACAGTTCGTTTCATGCTTGTGAAAGACTTATATGTACAAAGGAAACAGTTTCCGTTTTCTCTAGCATATGCTGTAACTATTCACAAGTCTCAAGGATTGACTGTAGATTGTGCATTTGTAAACATTGGTTCAACTGTGTTCAAAGAAGGTATGGCTTATGTAGCTTTGTCACGAGTGAAAACATTATCTGGTTTATTCATGATAGACTTTGATGACTCAAAAGTTAGTGCTGATACAAATTGTGTAAAGGAGTATAATAGATTAATAAGAACCTATGCTCCTCATTTAGGTCAGTATCCTGTGTTAGAGAAACGTGTAGTTTCTCGTAAAAGGAGAATTGAGAATATCTGTAATGAGGATGTAGAGAGGAGGAAAAAAAAGAGGAGTGAAGTAATTGCAAGCAAAAAGAAAAAGGAAAATGAAGAAGAGGTTGTAGGATGTCATTTTGAAAATAGCTCTGGTGTCAACTGCTACGCTAATGTAGTGCTGAATGTTGCATTTTATCTGGAAAGTTTGCAAGAGCAGATAATAGTAAATCAGAGAAAAAGATTCTGTTCTGAGTTGAGTCTCCTTTTTCAAAAGCTGAGTAATGATAAAACCCAAATAGAAAGTGCTACTGAAATTAGAAAACTTTTAGATGTATGTTCAGGACGAACAGTTTTCTCAAAATGTACAGCAAGACGCACAGGAATTCTTGATGTTTTTTCTTCAGGCACTGGAAGAAGAAGGGGTTCCCATTGAAAATATGTTTGGTGTCTCTTATAAATGGGAACATAGTTGTGAAAACTGTTACAATACATGTGGCTCTAATGTTGATTCTGAAAGGTTTATTTATTTAACATTGCCAGAAAGTAAAACAGTCACTTTTGCTAAATTAATTAAAGATGCTAATCATAGCATGGAATGCGGTGAGTGTAAATCTGAAATGTTTTCAACGTTAATTTTAAAGGAATACGGACAGTATTTAATTTTAATGATGCAACGATGTAAAGCTGATGGTTCAAAATTAGATACTTTAATAAAGAAGTTTACAGGACAGCAATTATCAATTTCAGGAAAAACTTTTGTAACAGTTGCAATAATTTTCCATGAAGGACCTACTGTTACTTCTGGACATTACACAGTTTATCTTAAATGTGAAAAAGGCTGGACACTGTGTAATGATTCCCAATTGATTTTCAAGCAACGTTTGCCTTTTGATTTAGCAAATTCCTATCTAATCTTCCTGAAACCAAAATTTTAGAGAGACTTGGCAAGATCTGTACAAAACTATTTTACCATTTTATTGGATTACCATTGGAATTTTCAAAAAAAAAGATTTTTCAAATTATCATTTGGCCTAATGGAAAGGTAACCAATTGTAATGTGGACTTTTTTAATTTTTAATGAAACTTTCGAAAACCAAAAGTTTAGAGAAAATCGGTAACATCTGCACAATTTAAATTTTGGAATGTTATTGGATTACCATTGGAAATGTATTCAAAAAAGATTTTTAAAATTACTATTTGGCCATAAGGAAAGGTAAACAATTGTATTGTGGACTAATTAAATTATTAATTAATCTTTCGGAAACCAAAATGTTATAGAGAATCGGTAAGATCTGTACAATTTAAATTTTGGAATTTTATTGGATTACCATTGGAAATTTAATCAAAAAAGAATTTTAAAATTACCATTTGGCCTAAAGGAAATGGAACCAGATGTATTGTGGAGTTATTTGAGAAATAATATTTTTGTGATTATGCTTCTGAAACAAAATTGTCAGACGGTATTTTAAAGAAATAATTATTGTTATTAGATGATATTTTTTAAGAATATTATGCATTTCTATAATGTTATGTTTAAGTAAAAAGAGATTGTGGGCTTTTTAAAAACAATCTTTGAGATTGTTATTTTTTTTTTGCCCGCTGTTAAGTGATGAATGCAATTGCTTTCACAATTTATAGTGAAATGCAATATATTCTGAAAACAGCAAAAAAAAGGAAAAAATTTTTTTGGGGAAAATATGTAAATACGTGTACTGTGTTATATAATGATTAATTAAATATTAATACTTTTTTCTTTTTTTTCAGATTGTGAAAGAAAATTTTCGAAAAAAACCAACCATTTTTTCAAGTAATTTCAATTACATTTTAATTAAAAATTAAATTGTTGGGTGGGTCAGGTAAGTCAGAAATTAGATGGTCCCTTTCTTCCACTTTATCTCAAACAGATTTTTAGTATTTAGTTATTAATTCCTCAAGGATCTTGAGATGTGGTAATTGATTTTTAGTGTTTTAAAAAATAAATAAAAAAAATACGCTTACCGTACGGTAAAAAAAAAAAAAAAAAGTTTTAAAGAAAAAATAAAAAAAAGTTGAGAGGTAAGGTTGGCTCTTAAAAGAGCCGTTGTGTTCATGCAGGGACAGAGGAAAGGAAGAATGGGAACATTAGCTGGTAGGACAAATGTGCTGGTCTATTTTGTTGTTAATGAGGGGAAGACTGGTCTCCCTATGAACAATTAGACCATGGCAAAATGAACACCGGATAGTAACCCTCGCAAACCGATGGTTCGTTTCCACAGGATCAGAAAAAGGTGAATCTGCCCCCACAGATGAAGGGCTCTGCGGAGTTTCCGAAGAAGAACTCGGCTGAGCTGCTGTGGATGTGCTTGGTTGACTTACTGAAGGGTTGCCTCTAGTATGTCTAGCATGTGTCCTAGGGTGTACATCGTGAAGGTGTCTCAACATAGTGTGATTCCCGAAGGAATACTTCTTGTTGGGATTACCTCGCGAAAGTACACGCTGGCACAGCTTGCAAGTCACCAAGGCAGCATTGACTTTTTTCTCACCCTCTGGAAAACTAAAATACTCCCATATAAAAGAGCTCTTCTGTTTCCTCCTTCTCTGCCTGATGGTGGTGCTGCTAGCCTCACTCTCAGTAGAAGAGTGCTGGTCTGCCATCGTATCACAAAGACAAGTCAGCTCCTTCTCCTAAGGGATCACAAGCAGAAATGAGGGGAATGGGTGTGGTGTAGGAGAGTTCTAGAACTGAAAGTAGTTTCAACCAATCAAAAGTTGTGTTTCATGATCACATGACCCACCGTGCGCGTACGTTACGCTTACGTTACGCTTACGGTGCGCTTACGGTGCGCTTACGGTAAAAGTACGCATGCGCGTAAAAAAGACACGCGCTCGCGCGCATGCGCATAACAGTCACTCCCCAACACTTCCGCGTAACGTGCGCGTGTAGCATACACGCTTACGCGCCCCATACGCAGTACGCACGGCTACGCAAATTGCGTAACTATACGCAAAAAGAGTAGATAAATTACGAATTTTGCGTAAACCGTACGCTTACCGTACGCTTACCGTACGCGCACTTAAAAAAAAAAAAAAAAGAAAAAAAGATTTTCTATGATATACTAATATATCTTACCTGTTTGGTAAAAAAAAAAAAGAGAAAAATTGATATATTGCAGATTTTTTTTATAAAAAAACATAGTGTTTTAAAAGAATAAAAAGTAAAAAAAAAAAAAACTTGCTTTTTTTAACAAAAAAAACATATAATATAAGAATTTATAATAAAAAAATCATACAAAATCAATAAAAAAAGTATGGGAATCACATATGTTATAGGTAAGAATTAGCATTTAAAAAACCATACAAATTCACTGAAAAAACCATGGGTTTCACACACGTTATAGTTAGAAATTAGCATTTAAAAAACCTTGCAAATTCACTGAAAAAACCATAGGTTTCACACATGTTATAGTTAGGAATTAGCATTTAAAAAACCTTGCAAATTCACTGAAAAAACCATAGGTTTCACACACGTTATAGTTAGGATTTAGCATTTAAAAAATCTTGCAAATTCAGTGAAAAAACCATAGGTTTCACACATGTTATAGTTAGCTGGACATTTCATTCGTAAAAAACCATTGAAATTCCCCCGTTATAGTTAGTTAAGTTAACTATAACTCGCGCACCCGCAATCCACTGCTGATGACGTAACATATTACATCACTCATGACATGGTCAGTGACATCACTCATGACTTCACTGATGACATCTCAAATGACATCACTGATGACATCATTCTTGTGACAGAGTGGTAGACCTCCTCTCACCCTAATATAACCTTTGATACAAACATTCAAAAATAGAGACTGTAATTTTCAAATAAATGGACATACCAATATCAGTTACAACAACCTATTCAGTAATTCTAAGATCCACATACACATCCACTCATTCACCAACAGTCCTGTACAGTCACTCATACATGCACTCACTCATCATATGTACTCATACACCTATACATCCTGTTACACATTGTCACTCATCCATAGAGTTACTCACACACATAGTCACTCATGCTAATAAAGAGTAAAACTTCCATTTACTTGCATATTCAGTTATACACACACCTCCTCACGTACTTCTACAGAAACTTACACATACTTACTCTTTTAAATAATCACTAATAAAAACACATAATTATTCATACAGGAACTGTTTCAATCTCTCACTCTCACACATACTCACTTATATACACCAATAGTCAAATATACTTCTTTAAAACATATTTAGTAACTCATAAAGACACTATTGAGACAGTCATTCACACACTAACACACCCATACACACACTCATCCAACCATACAGTCATGCACACATGCTGTCTTCAACACATACAACCAGAGAGTCAATCATACATGCACCTATGCACTACGTAATACCCCCCACCGAACCATGCAGACACTCAGACTGATACTCAAAAAACAACCTAAAATCCAATATAAACACCCATGTAGCTACTCACCAACCCAAGCAGACACTTATACACAAAGTGAGAGATTGATACAGATAATTACATATTTAAACATTACTCACTAAGCCATGTATTCACTAAGATACACTTAATCAGTCAGTTACACAATCAAATTTTCAAAAACAAATCATCCTTTTAGACACTTATATACCCATTTATTCTTCAATCGACCTTGAGATATACATATATAAAACATATTTAATTTTCAGAAAAATACACATTCACTGGATGATGTCATCAGTGATGTCATTTGAGATGTCATCAGTGATGTCATGAGTGATGTCACTGACCATGTCATGAGTGATGTAATATGTTACGTCATCAGCAGTGGATTGCGGGTACGTGAGTTATAGTTAGCTTAACTAACTATAACGGGGGAATTTCAATGGTTTTTTACGAATGAAATGTCCAGCTAACTATAACATGTGTGAAACCTATGGTTTTTTCACTGAATATATATATATATATATATATATATATGCTTGTGAGGTCATCGTAGTGACATGGCAATGAGGTCTGGGTAGATGGGAAGGGGAGTCGGGGAAAGACCCAAAACAAATTATAATTTCGTTGCTAGGTGAAGCTAGCTTGAAGTTTTGTAAAACGAGGCAATCTCTACAGCACAAAAAAGGCAACATGCACCCCCATGTGCTACCAGAATCAAATCCTATTTGCAATGCCAACAAATTAATAAAACTAAGAGAAAATCAGGTGAGGAGCAGAGGAAGAGTGCAATAATAGATTTCAATTTCAATTTCAATTCAATTTTCAATTTAAGAGTACAGTAGATTATATCTGTTTATTTTTAAGGGTGGGCAGAATTTGTTTAATTTGCTTTCGCATAATAACATACATTTTAGCTAAAGTATGTGAAATTATACATAGTTCTGCAAAACGGAAATCCATTTTTTCACACTATATTTTAGTCGGAAATTAGTCCTCGCAACAATTTTTGTATCAAGGATCCATTTTGCACTAACAAAAAATGAAAAAATGAAAACACAGTGAGCAACAGCTACTTGCATTCTTTTGTTACCATGCTTGGCAGTATATTTTTCCAGTATATTTTTACGGGGAATGGAACCTAATTATGAAAAGTACTTTAATGAAGTAATTTTGAAAAATTTGCATAAAAGGTGAGATGCATAATTGCCAAAATTATGCGAAATACACCTGCATAGTAAATATTTTGTCCAAGAGGCCTAAGTATTCATGGGAGATCTGGGAGATCATAAAATTAAGAATATATACTAGTCTTTAGTGCCAAAAATCCCTACCACATTTAATAAGCTCCGTGAGTCCTGGCAAATAGACCTGGGTCCCCTTGATAATGATGACTGGCATGAGGCGATGGAATCCCCACATGGCTCAGCCGTCGCCTCGCTTTTTAGACAAATTTTATTAAAATACTTGCTTTGAGCATATTTGGCCAGAAATAGACTGTGGCGGGCGGGACTGATAACCTCCCCTACCTGTTTGCAACATGGATGGTACATTTATACACACAATCTGGTAATGTACCACACTTAATAAGTTCTGGAGAGGGGTCACAACATTTCTAGCCGAGGTATTAGGATGGGATATACCTATGTCACCAAAACTAATCTTACTACACATCATAGAATGGATCGGTGGCAACCGATACAAACAACATCTACTATTTTTTGGCCTCGCTCTGGTGAAAAGAGATATAGCCAGAGCTTGGAAGGCCCCTTCCCCTCCCATGATAGGAGCTTGGAAAGTAAGATTAGACTATATATATTTAAAGCCACAAGGTATCCACAGAAGCACCCCAAAATCTGAAAAAGGTTGGCGGAATACCGAGGCCTCTAGATGGCGCCCCTCACTCCGATGAGACATGATGATGGGTGATGGCATTCATATACAGAAGAGCAATAAATAAGACATAGTGGCGGGTGGAGATCCGCATATGGAATGACATAATTGACATGGCACAATGCGTTGTATTGTTGTGGGCTAACGTTTTAGGCTTATTATGTTCTTCCTCAAACACTGTATTGATATAATAGACGTCGATAGCTTAGATGTAATAATGTTTCACATCGATTATGTGAAGAATACTGGAAGTGTGGAAATGCCTATGCGTGTTGACACAATAAAATTTGTTGTGGAAAAAAAAATATTGTCCAGGGCTATTTATTATTGGACTTATATAATCAGCCACAGTAAATGGTGTCAGACACTAACTCTGAGCACCATGAAAACCATACTATAGTTCCAGGGAAACAAGACTCTGTCCCAGTTGAAGGCATTTTGGTTAAGGTCAGTTCATTCATAAATATGTACGTTATTGTTATCAACAGGCATCACACACACCTCCCGTCTCACACTAATAAGATATAAATGAGCACAAATGCAAAACACAAACTCAAACTAATTTCTCTAAATGTGAGGGACTTTGGGCCAGATAGACTAAGAAATTAGGAAATTGCAAAATCGCATGTTCAAATGTTTTTAAACACTTTCTGTGATTCCCAGTGGGTCGCAAATTACCTACCTCATGAATATTCATTAAGTAGCTCACAATTTGCTATCCATTGGGAATGGCTAGCACTCACAGGGATGGTGGCCTGCTGGGGTCAGCAGACCACCATGTCTGTGACTGCTTTTTAAATAAAGCAGTTTTTTTAAAATGTATCCCTTTTTCCTTAAAGGAAAATGGGATTCTTTTAAAAAATAAAAATGAAAATTTTTCTTTTCATATTTTAAGAGTAGGAGGTGGACCGTGGGACAATTGCCTACTCTTAAAAAATGTTGAGGCCCTTATTCACTATGGGCTTCCCATTTGCGAATGGGTTACCACCAACTGGAAGGTAGTGGTAACTGTGAATGTTTTGCAACCACATTACAGGTTGCAAAACATTCCTACATACCAGTGCTTTTCGGTATTAGAAAAGGACGCCCTAAACACGCCCCATCCTAATATCGAATCACAAAACCTAAATGCCATTCAGTAATTAATATACCAAGGTGCCTTTTGCCTTTTGTTGATGTCAAAAAGCATTTTACTGGTCCAAACTGCCCGATGGCCGTTTGCGACCCGTAAAATGCGTCATACATCGGGACCTTAAATTCTACCAACTAAAGAAGGGGTGTCTGGAGCCCTCTCACACAACAAAATCCTGCCCTAATTTTCATGTAAGTGATCAGTAAAAAAAGAAATACGGATGCTACTTCATCCCGCTATGGGCCTCTGGGAAATTAGAACTATCGGGGTGGCTATATTCTGTAAACAGAACTTTGACTTTGCACAGTTTACAACATTTCCCAATGTGAAGGAATAATGAAATCTTGGAAGAAATTCAAGACACTACCTATACCTTAGTGAATAAATATGCAGACATGCACAGGACTGGGAGATCGTCTTAGTTTGGGAGGAGATTTAAACATAATCTGGGATCTTACTGGGCAGAATTGCCCAAAACTCAAGCCGTTGAAACTTAAGTTTACACAACTGGGTCTAAATGGCACCTGGGGATATAATCAAACAGAGGAGAGGATTACTCCTTTTACTCACTGTTAGACCTGGCACCATTGGTGTGGGTCTCCATTCCATTTTTTTGCTGTTGCCACCTGTATTTTTGCTATGTGTTTTGCTGATCTAGATGCTTTGGGCACTGTGCCACTGCTATTCAGTGCCACAGTGCAAGTGCTCCCCATTGTAAAGTATTGTATTGGATTAGTGACTCCATGATTGGTTCATTTGATTTACTTGTCAGACCCTAGTACAGTGCACCACGTGTGCCCAGGGCCTATAATTCAAATGCTGATGGTTGGCTTGCAGCACTAGTTGTGCAACTCACAGAAACAGCTTGTAAAATGTGACTCAGGCCTGCCATTGCAGAGCCTGTGTGCAGCCTGGGGCTGCCATGTTGACTTGGCAAGTGCACCCACTTGCCAGTCCCAAAACCTTCCCTTTTCTACATATTAGTCACCCCTAAGGTAGGCCCAAGGGCAGGGAGCATTGTATGTAAAAGGTAGGACATGCCCCGATGTGTGTAGCATGTCCTGATCGGGAATTACAGTCAATTTCGTTTTTAGGTCTCGCTAGGCCCAGCGCATGCGCTGGCACGGAGAGATATTTTGTATATGCGCTTTTTTAAGTGCTGCTTGCTGGCCTAGCGCTTGCGTGCATGTGAGTGTGCACGCGCGCAGCCGCCATGCGCTAGGCCAGCCAGCAGCACTCAGGAGGGCGGCATCGCGATCATTTTCGCTTTCACAGCGATCGTGATCGCGATGACGTTATAATCACTGCACCCGCGCTTTACTTTTAACATTAAAAGTAAAGCGCGGGTGCCGCGGTTATACCAAAAGTAAAGAAATAGATGTTTTTTCTATTACTTTACTTTTGGTATAATCGCGGCACCCGCGCTTTACTTTTAATGTTAAAAGTAAAGCGCGGCTGCCGCGGCTGCCTGGCGAGCGCTTGTTGTTGTTCTGTTGTTCAAGTTACAGACATAAAGCAGGCCCTTGCACCCATCAGCACAGCCGCCCATTAGACTACACAAAGGTACATCATTTTGCCCCTTCAGAAGAGCCAGCTCTCAGGTTAGACAGATTTTACAAGCTGAATCCTGTGACTGCAAACTGTATTTGGTTGCAACGATTTTATCAAGCAAGGTCTCTGACAGAAGAGTGATATCTCTGGCTTCATAGATTTAACAGGCTCAGGAATATAGCTGCAAAGAGATACTTAGATCTTACAAGTTGTACTGAAGAGTGTCCAGGGATCTAACAGGCTCAAGAATCTAGCAGCAAAGAGATACATAGACATTATATTATGTATTGAAGGGTGTCCAGAGATCTAACAGGCTCAGGAATATAGCAGAAAGAGATGCATAGATTTTACAGGTTGTACTGGAGGGTGTCCATGGATCTAACAGGCTCAAGAATCTAGCAGCATAGAGATGCATACATCTTACAGGATGTATTGAAGATTGTCCAGGGATCTAACAGGCTCAGGAATCTAGCAGCAAAGAGATGCATGGACCTTACAGTCTGTGTTGAAGGGTGTCGAGAGATCAAACAGGCTCAGGAATCTAGCAGCAAAGCGATAGATTGATCTTACAGGTTGTATTGAAGCCTATCCAGGGATCTAACAGGCTCAGGAGTCTAGCAGCATAGAGATGAATAGACCTTACAGGCTGTATTATTGAAGGTTCACCCGTGTTTACAGGCTGAAGCCTAGTGCTGTGCTTCAGGGTACACGTATTTACAGGGTCTAGCTTCTGAAGACAGAGCTATTATTCAGGTCACAGAGATCCAACAAGCATAGGCATATGACAAGAATGCTATCCCACAGGATTGACATCCTTAAATCAGGAAATACTCGAAGTATGGCCAGGAAGCCCGAATACAGCCCTCCTGACTTTTAGATGTAGCCCCCTGGGCTGATGTTTACATCATTTGGCAGTGACATTCAGAAAGCTGTTAAACGGGAAAGAATGTATTTACAAGTTGCCTGAAGTGAAATAAAAGAAGCATAGAAGGTTTTCTGCAACTCAGTGGGCCCGATTCACAGAACTAACTTAAGACAAAATCCTAAACTTACTACCATTTTGGTATTCACAGAAGGCACTTACTTATTTTGGCATTCACAGAAGGCACTTACTCAATTCGGTATTCACAGAAGTTAGGAGTCCTAACTTTAGGACTCCTAAATGCCTTCTGTGAATACCGAAAGTCTTAAAATTAGGATTTTTCTCAGTTTAGTAGTAGTATAGTTAGGACTCCTAACTTTAGGACTCCTAAATGCCTTCTGTGAACACCGAAATTCTTAAAATTAGGATTTTTCTCAATTTACTGACAAATGAAGAAGTTGTGCACTGGCAGAATGCACCCAGAACTGGTTTGGACTAGGTACAGACACTCTCTGCCTTCAGAGACAAAGGATTTTGGTGTATAAAAGGGGGGACCCAGACCCCAGAACTTTAGATCACTTCTGGGAATCAAGACGACCCTTTACCAAGGAGAAGAACCAAGGAAGCTGAAGGAGGAGACTGCCCCTGTGCTGTGCTGTTTGGGTTGGCCTGCAGTGGTTACTTTATTTGCCAAGGTAAGGAGAAAATGAACTGTGTGTGTACTTTTGCAATCTTGAAGAAGAATCTCCAAGGGCTTGAACTGAGATTGCCCCCTACCTGGAGCCTCAGGGATATAAGACTTCGCTACTAACTCCCCTGTATTCCCTTGCTGTGGAATTCTGCCTGCAGAGAGGTGGATACTGTTGTTTGGGCCCTCTGAGAAGACTGCAAGTCGCTGGGAACTGGAAGCGCGACGCAACGAGGAAAAGCGAGTCGCCGCCGCAGCAGTTGCAGTCGAATCGCCGAAGAAGCGTGCCGCCGCTGCAGCTGTTCGCATCATCGACGAAGCACGTCACATCACCGGAGAAGCGTGTCGCCGCTGCAGAGGTCGCCGTTGCATCACCGGAGAAGCGTGTCGCAGGGCCTGTCGCGGCTCAGAAGTAACGTTGTCGCATCGCATCGAGACGCCATTTTCTCGCATCGCACCGGATCATCACATCGCATCAAGGCGCCATCTTGCCGCATCGCACCGGATCACAGTAAGAAACCGAAGCATCACCTCCTCTCCGGTAAGGAACCGACACATCACCTCCCATGCGCTGCAGTAAGGAACCGACGCATCACCTCCCACAAAGCAAGGAACAGACGCATCACCTTCCCTGCGACCCTTTTGTTTGTATTGCGTGACGCATCCAAGGTACTTTGAGTGTAAAGTGTCGCATTTACCATCTACATTGAACTAAGCTATTTCTACCATTTTAAATTCTATTTTTGAGTACAGTATTGTGGATTTTTGTCGTTTGGTCTTGTGTTAAGTCTAGTAAAGATTTTGTAAACTGGTGTAGTGTCCATTTGTAGTGTTTTCACTGTATTACTGTAAGTGTTCACAAATGCTTTACACACTGCCTCTGAGATAAGCCTGTCAAGCTACCAAGGGGGTGAGCAGGGGTTATTTTAGAAGTGCACCCCCTTACCCTGACTAGAAGCAAGGGTCCCCATTTGGTCAAAGGTACTTACCTCTGCCAACTAGAGACCCCCAGTTCTAACACTCACTAATCCATAAATCATACATGAGATTTGATTAACCCTTCATATCTTCAACCCTGCCTCACAAACTCCAAAATGCCCAAATGCTGAGGGGTAGAATGTCAGATCACACCCAGGTGATGTTTCACCTTGAGGGAAGACCTCCAGCTAAGTTAGCAAGAAGCTGGAAATACCAACTGTCCTTGTTGAGGGAGCCAGGGATCAGGACATTATACATAATTTTGCAAAATGCAAATCCATCATTTCACAATATATTTTAGTGGGAAATGTATCCTCACGTCAATTTGTGAGCAAGGACACATTTTGCTCTAACAAGAAATTACAAAACAAAACCACTGAGAACAACAGCTGTTCACATTCTTTTGTTATCGTGCTTTTGTAGTATATTTTTACCGTAAACAGGAAGAACTAATACACGGGATAACAGATTACATCTCATATAATGAAGTAATCACTGTGTGATGAGATACAGAGAAAGGAATGCTTGGTAGAAACTAAACTAACAGGAAATAGAACAATCATTGGCAAACCCAATAGAGCTCGACAAAGTGAGAGCTATAGGTATTGTCAATGTCAATATCTTTTAGCCATGTTGAATAGCAGCAGCACTGCTACTGTTCAGCATGGCTGAAAGTCATGTAACAAAAGCACTATGAACCAGCGAGCACTGTACCCTGAACTCAAATATTTAAAAGCGCTTTCATTCACGATACTGAAGACAAAAGTATTGTGGAAATTAAGTATATGGGCAAGAGCACATATGTTAATTGGGAAAGCAGCGATTTAGCCAGGTTTTCTGGTTTGTACAACTCAGCAAGGAAATAAGCATTTATTTGTAATTCCTTACATTAATGCTTTGTTTTTACCTGTTCGTTCATTTTGCTGTAGTTTTGAAAGACAGCAAACTCGACCGAAGGCAAGCGTTGTACATGAGCACTGGTTACATTACACAAGCTTACAAGCATTGTTTGCAGGCATGGGGAGATTAAGTGATGTGCCCAAAATCACAGGATGTTGATCCAGTGGCAAGAGCGTTGGTGAAGGGGTTGTGTTAGAATTGGGGATCTCTGGTTGGCACAGGTAGAGACTTGTGACAAACAGGGACCCTCTCCTCTAGTCAAGGTAAGGGGTTACACTCCTACAATAACCCCTGCTCACCCTCTAGGTAGCTTGGCGCAAGCAGACAAGGCTTATCTCAGAGCGTTATAGGTTAAGCATTTGTGACCACATACAGTAACTCAGTGACAAAACCACAAATGGACTCCACACTGGGATTATCAAAAATAAGTATTTTTATATAAGGCTTAGCACAAGACCAAATAACGATAAAAAGGCCCACAATACTATTAGCAATAAGCAGTTCTTTGTTACAGCATACTTTAAAAGTTCTGTGCGCTTCGTTCTTCTTGGTTCGGCCCGTACGATGATGAGCTGGCCTACAGAATGAGTCTATAAGCACTGCAGACGCTCCGGTGCGAAGCGTACACCCTACGGGGTGAAACATACACAGTACCTTAGCTTTGGAGAGTTTGTCACAGACGCTGCGGTGAAGGCAATGCGTTGTACGCTGCGATGTCCACCTTTCGCGGTGCGAGCTTACGGCTCGTTGGGGCCCTGAGTCGCATTGCTTGAGGGGACAGGACGTTGTACGGTGCTTTGCTGTTCGTTGCAGCATACGAGCCGTAGGGTGGGAGCGGCTTTCAGTCTTTGGCTGCAGTGCGGAGCGGACGTACGGTGTGTACTCCCTCCTTCGATGCGAGCGGCAGCCTTAACTTCAGCGGCAGGGTGCGGGTCGCACCAACCAAGATAGCTCGATGAAGCGCAGCGTTTGTACGAGTTGAAGTCGGCCAGTCACGGTGCGATCTACGGATCGTAGTACACGTTGATTGAGGCAGACAAGCGGCGTACGATGCGTTGCTGGACACAAATTGGCGGTACGAGGCGCACACAGCTCCCGGCCTCGGAAAATGCTAAAAACAGCATTTCTAGCAGCGGATTGCGAGGCGGATGAAGTCCACTGGTCCTGGGACTTCGTTCAGGGGGCAAGCTCACTCACAAGCCCTTGGAGATCTTTAAGCACAAGTTGAAGCAAAGTTTCTTTGTAGTCTTTCTCCTCTCCTACAGCAGCAAGGCAACCACTGCAGGCCAATTCCCCAGGTCAGGGACAGTACTCCTCCTTACAGCTTTCCCAGTTCCTTCTCCTCAGGCAGAGTTTCTTCTTGTCAAGCAGGATCTAATTTCTTGGGAGCAGGGTCCCAATAACTATACCCCTAATTCCTTTGTTCCTCTGGGGAAGAGGGGCATTTGCCCAGCCAGAACCAGTTCCTAAGCACCTTGTTGAGGTGCAGGGCAGAGACATCAGCCGCTCCACAGGAGGTGGAGCCAGCATTGTGGTGGCAGAGCACAGCCCTATTCAGAGTCCAGGTGTACTCCTCCCACCCATCTGGATGTCAATCTCTCTATTCACCACTAGGCTACCTTGCCCTGCCCTCTGGGATTCCCCAGCCCTGTCACTCAGAGAAACCAGACAGCAGATACACATCATAGCATAGGCGGGCTGAAATGGTTAGGCAAGCAAATACAAGCTTTCTAAAAGTGGTATTTGCAAACACAGTATATTAAAATAAACTTTACTAAAAGATGTATTTTATTATTCTGAGTTCAGGCATACTAAAATGGCTGTAATTCACTATTAGGACATGCCACACATATCAGGGCTTGCCCTACCTTATGCTTACAATGCACCCTGCCCTTGGGCCTACCATAGGGGTGATTCACATGAAGTAAAGGGAAGGTTTAGGGACTGGCAAGTGGGTCCACTTGCCTAGTCAGCATGACAGTACCAGACTGCACGCAGGTTCTGCAATGGCAAACCTTAGACACATTTTACAAGTCTGCTTCTGTGGGTGGCACAACCAGTGCTGCAAGCCCACTAGCAGAATTTGGATTTACAAGCCCTGGGCACTCCTGGTGCACTTTACTGGGGTCTGACAGTAAACCAAATAAGCCAATCATGGGATCCAACCAACATATACATTTTATACATGGAGCACTTGCACTGTGGCACTGGTTGGCAGTGGCACAGTGCTCTGAGCAGCCAACACCAGCAAAACACATGAGGCACAGCAACAAAAAAGTGGAAGGGAGACTCACGCCAAGGTGCCAGGTTTAACAGGTTGGTAGACATGGCACAAAGCAGATAATATTTCTGCAAAAGAAGACATTCCATGGGGAAACCAGTAGACTTTAAGTGCTCTCAAGAGATCTCCGGGAGCATCTGTTATCCTTCACAGCTAAGGTAGAGGCCAGCTTCGGGGTGGAAATACAGCAGTAATGGAGCTAAGGAACACATAACATTGAAAGCAATTCAGGAGCTGCTGCTCACAGTTGTACACAAAGGAGCAACCACACCACCAGTAGTGCCCCCACTCTCTTCCCTGTCTAAGAGGGAATGCATTCAAATCACGCCAAACATGCCTAAAGAAAAAAAATAAAACGAAAAGCATGAAGCACACAGCACCAACCAGCTCCCAGCAAGAGTGTTGCAGGCAGAACGCGAAAAGGGCACGTGGGAGCTGGGCCGGCTTTCGCGCTGGTGGCACCTGGTGTGAAAAATTTTTGGGCACCCCGCCTCCTATGACCTCCTCCTCAGATTCCCTCACTATCACCTTGCAATCGTGACCCTCATCTCTCCATAGCCTCTCTCTCACATACATGTTTTAAAGCACTGTTAAAGGATGGCTTTACTAATGTACTCAGCCATTCACATTCAAAACAGATCTGTTCTTTACAGCAGACATTATAACCCTCTACACTACTTTATGGCGAGTCAAAACTGCCACTAGACAAAACTCTGATCTCTCTCTCTCTCTCTCTTTCTGTCTCTCTCTCTTTCTCTCTCCCTGGAATATTATTCACAAGAGTTATCTTGACATTTTTATTGGTACCTGAAAGCTGGACACTTAAGGAACTCTGCAGCAGGTTTTTAAATCATAAATTATTGCTAAACACATCACCACCCCATGAGCTCAGTGCCCCCTCTCCAGGACTGTGCCCAGTGCTGCAGCACTAGTCGCACCACCCTAGAGCCGGTCCTGGGTGGGGCTATGGAAGGGTAGAGAGGGGGTGGGTGAGGGAGTTTATGCAACAGGGAGTGGGCGGTGGGGTTGGAGAAGAACCAGACTGCATCAGAGAGTAAAACACAAGCACTCATGTGGAGTGCTGGAACATGAAAGAAACAGACCCGGCAGAGATTAAATCACAAGCACTCACCTGGAGTGCTCTAACACAAAAAGAAAAGAAGCTCCAAAAACGGGGGCAGCCGATGGACACCATAAGTACTCGGCACAAGCTGCAGGGCAGGACTAAGCACAAGCAGAGGACATGATGTAGGCATGCCTACACAAACTGCAGTGAAGGAAATGAGAGCGACGCTGCAGCAAATCAATGAAAATCTGTGGGAGGGCATTAAGCCCACAACGTGTTAACACCATGTCTCAAAGAGACAGCGCATCTTCTGTCTAGCATCCACCTAAAAAGACTGAGTACAAAAACAAACAAAACCAGACCTGAGAGTAAAAAACTGGTAACCGGAGGGGCATTACAAACTATTAAAGCAGAAATAAAACTATTAAGTTTAACATCGATTTTTTAAAGAAAAAGGAAACCCAGCGGACAAACTCTTGGTGTTCAAAGGGTCAAAGAACATAACATGTAGCTAAATTAAAAACCCAGTAAGGATAAAATATAACAGGCGAACTCAGGAAATGAGAGATATTGTTACATTTTACCAAAAACTATATACAGCAGAACCTGAATGTAGTGAATATATATATCTGTCTTTCTGGAGGGGATCCAGCTGCAGCCTATCAACTCTGAGTGGAAAGAGGGGCTGGATTAGCGCATTGAAAAGATTGAGATTTTAGACTCCCATGATCAATGCACCCATGTAAAGCCTGGGGTCTTATTGGCTGTTGATAGCTTACTATGAAGACTCGGGCTGTCTCTTGTCACCTCTCCTTTTTGGCCTGCCTGGCCAAACATTAGTATCAAGGGAATCTCATTTGGAGCAGAGAACCATAAAAATGAGTATTTTGCAGATGATGTAGTGGCAAATTTAGGGACAAATCTCATTGACATGGTTGGGGTCTAGACCAAAACTAATTGGCCAACTCTAAATATTCAATTATTGGCAGATCTGGTCCAATGGTGCGGACAATACGTCTTGTGATTAAGCATAACCACTGTTGTGAAAATCAATATTCTTCTATGCAAACTTTATCTCTTTCAAGAGCTTTTGATGCGGACACCAGTCTGTGAGATTTAGGCCCATCAGCAAATTATGTTTAAGTTTGTTTGGGTGGTAGAGAGGACACTAGTGAGGAAGAAAATACGTATGGCTCCAGTGAATAGAGGTGGTCTGGCCTGCCCAGACCTGTAAAGCATTAATATGCAACCCACATCAGGATAATTGTAGACTGGTTATCCAGAAAAATGGTAAAGCAATGGCTTTTCGTGAAGAGGCCATTGCGAGCCATCCTTTGTGGGATAACTCATTGTTTTGTGAAAAGCTGAGGTGGAAAAATATGCACATCTCAGATATTACTAAGACTGCTCTGTTAGTGTGGGGAAGAAGCGAATACAGAGGAGGTCTTTCCACACTTCCTCCCATACAATCCAATCCTGCGCACACCCAGCAATAGGTGAAGACGGAGTTAAGAACTGGAGAAAGCTAAGGGGCTCATTACGATGGTGGACAGACTTGAGTCCATCCACCATCGTCACGAAAATTGGGGCCTTCCTCCTATATGGCGGCGGTCCCGACCATGGAATTACAATGTAACCGCCACGGTAGCGGTCACATTGGGCATGTTTACCATTGCGGTGGGTGCTGCAGGCTGCAGCACCTGCAGCAATGGTAAACATGAAGGTCTTAAATTTCCCTGCACTACGTTGCAGGTACCATGAGGTGCCTGCCACAAGGTGCAGGGAAATGAAGGGGGGTACTAGGGGTACCCTCCCCCCGTGCACCCACACCTCCTCCCAATACAAGAGGGGCCTGCAACAGGCCCCCGAAGTCAATCTCCGCCAGCCTGTGAATGGCGGTTGAACCGCCATCCACCGCTGGCGGAGATGAAGTATCCTAATATGACGGACAGTGCCTGCTAGGCACCGCCACCATTCTGGGGATGCTTTCCGGGTCCTCCAGGCAATTGGAACGATTGCCTGTGGTGGACCCGTGGAGGATGAAATTCCCTTCTGCCAGCGAACCACCTGCCATTATAATATGGCAGGCAGAGAATGGCTGCAATTTGGTGGTGAATCCGCCACTGGCAGGCTGCCGGTGGCGGATTCACCTCTATCGTAATGAGCCCCTTAGTTCTTAATGACCAAATGATATATTCAACAAGATGGAGGTCCAATCCTTTTAGGAATGTTTAAGAAAACTTTAATTTAACTGAAAATGACAAAATGCAATACGCAGAGATCTCACACGTGGTCATGCATTCAAATATCAGAGCAGCAGTGACCAAAACATTAGCTATGTTTTAAAAAGCATTGGCAACTTACCACTTGACCAGGGGCATGATAACAAGCCTATATGGTTTTTATCAATACAACAGGAAGAAATGGCACCATCAGACTAAATGGCAGGTGGACCCTGGGTATAAATACAGTGTGACAAGCTAGGAGATGAAATGGCACAGTATCTGCAATTATGCTAGGAACATACAGCACCGGGATGCCGGATTTAAGATAATGAAGAAATGGTACTAACCCCATGTAGGTTGAAGAAAACATATTCAATCGCATCAGGCTTGTGCTGGAGAAGTGGGGAGGACACAGGAATGGTCATTCACGCCTGGTAGGACTGTGAGAATTCAAATTGAGCCTATGTTCAGTTCACGTTGTAATTGAATCGCCTGGAATCTAAAGGTTGAAATTTAAACGCTGACTTCCAGCACTTCCTGTCCTTTTCAAATTTCTCTACCAAGAAATGCACAAGCCGTCCTTAAAGAGTTGCTGCCACAACTTTACCATTCTATGGGGCATATTATCAAGAAATGGCGTTAAAATTATCGCCGCTTTAGCGGCAGAAAACTGCCGCTAAAGCGGCGATAATGGTCTTGATAATATACCCTTGAGAATTCCCATAGAAGCCCATGTTCTGGTGTCAACATGGGCTTCTATTGGAATTCTCTGCAGCATATTATCAAGCCCATTATCGCCGCTTTAGTGGCAGTTTTCTGCCGCTAAAGCGGCGATTATTTTAACGCCGTGCTTGATAATATGCCCCTATGTATTTTTCAAAGTTACAGGTAGCTCTCCCTCATACACTATATGAAACCTTCAGTTGCTGTTAACCTGCACAGATGTCTGTGCTCAATGTGTTATTACCACATTGTGGCGATGTCTCATTTCTTTGAATAAGGAAGGCTTGTAAAGGTTTTACACATTTGTTGGCATTCTATAAAAAAAGCTCTACATCTGGTCACACATTAGTGTGATTACATATTCTGAAAGATGAAAGACACCCGCAGCTAAATTTGTTTTGCAAAAACTAGTTTCCATACTTTTCTTTATTTTGAAGTTATCGCATTAGAGATAAAAAGAATAACAGTGGGGAACATCTTATAACAACACATGATATGTTTTCCTTATTGTGAATATTCTTTTTTTAGAAAAAAGACAAAAAAACTTTGTACTGATTCACGGGTATGTGATACAGATTAGGAACTCGTACTGTGATGTTTACAATTTGATTGAGAATAAATGGAGTTGGCAACCTTTACCGACCTGAATATATTTTAATTTGCCACAGTAGTCAGATCAAAAAAGAGTGTGTGCTTTTGAAGGATAGTTTTTAATCAAATCAAATCCGAAGGGAAGAGCATTACATGCTGCCTTCTGTAAATTCAAATATGACTTCTGTGATGGGTTTGTACTTGAAGTCTGCAGTTTAAGTAAAATTCTGTGTACCAGGGCAGTGGTGATGGACAAACGTGACCTCAATCAGAAATGGAGAATCTTTTGCGTATATGATCATCAAATAACAGACAGGTCTTTCTTGCTGGGCTTTAGCATAGTTTATATTTCAGCAGTTTATTTGCCACACAGTCTTAATTCAGGCCAAGCCACACTACAGAAACAGCACTCATTACAGCCACAGATGACAACCGCATGATCCTTGGCAAACTCATCTGTGGAGTCCCTAAAGGTTCATCTCTCAGCCCCACTCTCTTCAATGCATACATGACCCCTCTGGCCAAAGTCATTGGCGCACACAACATCAACAACCTCTCCTATGCAGACGGCATGCAACTCATACTCTCCCTCTGGGACAAGACACAAAACACAAGAAACAAGTTTGCCGTCTACATGACCAAAGAGGCTACCTGGATAACAGTCAACTGTATCAAGCTCAACACGGGCAAGACAGAGTAGTGATCTTCGGCAAGAACACCTCACCCTGAGGCTCCAACTGGTGGGCGGCCAAACTCAGACCCACACCCAGAACCGATGCCAGGAGCCTCAGAATAATCATAAACAATTGGACACAACTGCACAAGTAAACGCTGTCACTGCATCCTGTTTCCACACCCTTAAGATGCGGAGGAAGATCTTCAAATGGCCCCAAGCAACACAACAAAACTGTCTCTCATGCTCTAGTCATCAGCAAGTTGGACAATGGGAACACCATCTACGCCGGGATCTGCCAGGCAACTCACTATTAAACTTCAGACCATACAGAACTCGGCAGTGAGATTCACCCTCAACCTCCCAAACAGAGCTCACATTACACCACATCTCTGGGAACTACAAAGGCCTCCAATGCACAAACCTGCTGAATTCAAACTCCTCACACACACACACTCCAGGCACTCCACAAATCAGGCCCTACCTACCTGAGCAGTTGCATCTCCTTCCACCAACCATCCCGACACCTCCATTCCATAGGGCTCCTACTCATCAACATCCCATGCATTCACAGAACCGGATCAGGAGAATGAGCGTTCTCTTACATCGCTCCTTAAGTGTGGAATGACTTTCCTCTCCACAGCAGAGCCTCCTCCTCCTCTCTTCTTGAATTCTGCAAGAGGAAGGGGGTCTGTCTTTTCAATTAACCAACCTACCATACGTAGGGCTAGGTGCGTATACCTACTCAGTGCCAGGATACCTTTGTGGGTGATAGTGTGCTTTGGAAATACACATAGCATGCAACATGCATGGGAGTCAGGGTCACAAATGTATTGGTTAGAGCCAGATAATGTGAGCGGCAACATAAGGCCTAAAACTAAGACATTGGCCTTGATCTGCTCCTGAAGGGCAGGTCCAGGAATGGCCACTCACCACTGGCCCCTGTTTCACAACCAACTATCTCCAGAAATCAATACTGCCCATGCTTGAACCTGGTAAGAAACAAAGTCTATATGGGCAATTTGCAGGAATAGTAAATGATGTACATATGCATTTTAAGAATCGATTTTTGGTTTATTCTCATGTGCAATTGCTGTTTCAGCAGTTAGAATGAATACCATCTGGCAACAGACATATAACCCAGGAGCCACTTGTGTATAGTGTGTGAAAGAGATCAGTCCAGGTTGCCAGCCTTCTCTGTGCATATGTGTGAAAGGAAAGGCAGGGATACATTTATCAGCACTTACCCTTATCTGGTACTTAGGGACCTGTGCAGCTCTGGCTGAGGTTTGTAGCATCTGATGGCATGGAAGATAGACTCCCAAGTATTTGGTGAGTGGAATGTCTGAGGAAGTGATCACTATCAATGGCAGCTATCAGCTTATATGTAGGAGAATGGATCAATGGGGCTGGCACAAAATGACTGGACAAGACCAGAGGGAGAGTCACCACCACAGTCTGCATGTGCTTGATAGACCAATAGTCCCAAGGGTTTGTGATTTAGGTCAACTGGTCCGATTGGGACATTGATAAGCAGAGTGGCTTTGTAAATTTTAAATTCAAATGACTGATTATGTTTCTTGTTTGTGATCAGAGTAAGTAAATGTAGATAACTACTGGAAGGAAATGTGTACATGGTTAAATATTGTGAAGAATGATAGGGGTTAAACCAGAGCAAGATGGAATGGAATAGTTAATTATTGTAGTTGAGTATAGGAGAAAGAAAAGGATTGAGTGATACATATTGTTGCAGAAATCGATAGGTGTCTGGGGTTTGCAGATATGCTTGGTTTACTCTTCATGCATACATGAGTCATTTAAGGAATGGAAATTGGAAATTATTGTGTACTTAAGGAAGCTCAAAGCAAAGCGTTTGGCAAGTGGGATTTTCTAAAGTGGACTTTCCGGCTTCCTATTCGGTAATACAAAAGTCAACAATAATTTCTGTGTTACTTTTCTCTAGACCCTCTCCCCAAAAAGTCTTAAAAACATATTTCTCCCTCGCTAAATGGATCATGCATCTTTTCATTCAACTCTCATCTCAATAGCTCAGAGCTTATGCTAATCTTGGGCAGAGCTCTTCAGTCTGGATTACATGTCTCACATGCCTCTACATTTTCTCCCACCTCCATCCCAACTTATCCATCCTTGCCATCTTATCTCCTCTTCTCTTAATGATTTAGAGTTTTTGCCTTTTTCAAGAAAGTTGTCTGTGCCCTTTTTGGAATGGGTGAATACGATGTCAATGAATGGCATGATATATGCAGGCCAGGCAACGACAATACCAATAAAGGCAATATCAACTATGCCACAACCTGTGCCCGTATGACTATGCCAATACACATCAATGCAATGTCAATGTATGTCATAACCTGTACCCGCCCAGAAGCGCTGACATCGACAATGACGATATCAATGTATGTCATAATCCGTGCATTAATGACGATACTGTTATTAGTAAGAACAATGTCGATATAAGTTATACCTTAGCAAACATAACCGTGCCAATACTAGAAAGGATAATGTATGCAATGACAACTGTATGTACAATGTTAAGAAAGTCGATAAAAATGATAAGAGTGACTGCCATATTATTTTCAGGAGTTCTAATGAACTCACATCATTGATGTTTGATTCACCCAAGGTGACCTCCCCATTAGCCCAGAGTCAGGGATACGTGGTAGGACAAGTCCTGCAACCCACACCCACGCCTATTGAATACTAGGTCAGAGGTGGGGTCTCTCTTAACCTAAAGACAAATGCGTGCCCGGGGAAAACTCTGATCAGTCCCACAGATTGATAGTTGCACTACAAACAGGTGTGAGGAAATTGGCCCCAATAAAACATGTTTGGCCAAAGGCTTGCATTCGCTAAAAATACCACAAAGCTAGAAACCACATGTACCTAGAAACACTCAACCAATCAGGACATGACATGCAGACCACACGTAGTGATCAGGCACTCCTCATGCCGGACATCTGGAAACATACACACTCACACTAGCTCTCCCAAAGGACAAGAGACATTTGTGTCCGTATCAGATGTCAGCACTTTTTGATTTATGGCTGAGATGCAGTTTTGGAATATAGGATTTGCTTTATTGTACCTCATTACCTGTTTGCACCCAACAGCCAAAACTTTGAACACAGAGAGACTTTGAGCAGAAGTACTCTGTCGAAACTCTCCCGGCTGCAGCATTTAATTAAACCAACTTGTTCCTGTTTTGTCAAATGCCTCTAGTCTTTTCATTTATTTAAGGTAAATTCATATCTGAGCAACATCCTGAACGGGATGTAGTCTACCAATGATGGTAGGATAGTTTTAAAGATGGTCTGCACCTTTTAGGGAACCACTCCAGGAGTACAGAATGAACATTCTTTTCCTATGTTCAGCCTATTAGTCGCCTGAAGTTTAGCTTTTAAGGGCAGCTCGATGCAGTTTGATAATGCTTATCACCGGAGAGTTTCCAAAGTCCAATATTGGCAGTACACAATATTGGAGAACTTGCTTAAAAAATCTTGTCCTGGGATAAAAAGTTTTTGCCTTTTTGCTGTGTGTTGATATGTGCTTGAAAGTTAAAGATGTGTGCCAAGTAGAAGCCAAGATATTTGTTAGGTGGGGATAACATGAGGAATTCTGTGTTGAGTGGAGTCTGCTTTAGGGTGGTGAAGTGACATTCAGGTGTGACATCCTCAAGTGCTCTATTCATGAACTCAACATATTCAGAAGAGGATACTTTCCAATAGATCTAGGTGTCAAGTGGAGAGAATTTATATGAAACCTTATATAGAAGCTGAAAATGGAGACTAGAAGCTCAAATTAAACTTTAACGAAAGATGATAGAACCTTGGGGGCAGTTGACCATTTTTTATGTATTGGAAGCTTTTTTGCAAGTATAATGAGAGCCAATTTAGTGCTCAGCTCTATTCTATTTTTTCCAAAAGGGCTAGAAAGATAAGAGACATGAATCTCCTGTATATATGATGCAGAGACAGTTATCAACTATTGGTGAGGTTGCAGGTTCAGTACTGCATTCTGACCTATGGCCAAATAAAAGCTCATCGAGGAGCTCTATATCTTCAATTAAGTTGTGAGCACAGCATGTAGCAGTTCTCTAGTATTTTAGACAAGAAGAGAAAATCAGAAACTAGCAAATGATAGAACTTTGAAGTCTATCCCAGGTGCTTTTTAAAGTATGGGCGAGACTTGCCTTATTTTTAAGCACCTTGGAACTGTTGCTTAGGACCCAAAGCTCGATCACAGATTCATCAAAGGATCGCACCCTCAGGTACATTCACAGACCCTGAAAAAGACATATACCAATCTTAATACTGAGAAGTGCTCTCAAAGTCGTTTGAATGAATGCTTTGAATGAGAGAGATTGGTCAGAATGTGCACTGTTAAATAGATAGTGTCTAAAAGAAATTGGGCAATTTAGTGATCTAAATTGATCCTGAGTGTTAGATTTGGGGGTCTCTAGTTGGCATAGGTAGGTGCCTGTGACAAATAGGGACCCTTGCGTCTAGTCAGGGTAAAGGGGTACACTCCTAAAATAACCCCTGCTCACCCCCTTGGTAGCTTGGCACGAGCAGGCAGGCTTATCTCAGAGGCAGTGTGTAAAGCATTTGTGAACACATACAGTAATCAAGTGACAACACTACAGCTGGACACCACACAAGTTTTATATAAAAAATAAGTATTCTTTATATAGATTTAACACAAGATCATAAACGACAAAAATCCACAATACTGTTACTTTAAAACGGTAGAATTTAGCTTAGTTCTCTTAGGATGGTAAATGCGACATACAGAGTTCAATGTACCTTAAGATGCGACACGCAGGGCAATGAAAGTGTTGCAAGGATGGTGATGCGTTGAAGATCCGGCGCAAAGAAACAAAGATGGCGCTTTCTTCTTTAAGCGACACGCTTCCCAGTGATGCAGCGGCGCCTGATGCGACGTCGATCCTCTTCTCTGGTGATGCAAGATGTTGCCTCACTATGCGAGCCGTGACAGGCCCTGCGACACGCTTCCCAGTGATGTGTCGGCGTCTGATGCAACGTAGATCCTCTCCCCAGGCGATGCGAGTTGCTTCCACAACGATGCGAGCCGCGACAGGCCCTGCAACACTCTTCCTGATGATGCGGCGGTGTCTGATGCGGCGTCGATCCTCTTCTCCGGCGATGAGCCGTGACAGGCCCTGCGACACGCTTCCGGAGATGCGGCAGCGACTGATGCGACGCCAATCCTCTTCTCAGGCGATGAGCCGTGACAGGCCCTGTGACACGCTTCCCAGAGATGTGTTGTTATCTGACGCGACGTCGATCTTCTTCTCCGGTGGTGCGAGGCGCTTCGGTGAACCTGCGATGACTCCACGATTCTTCTACGACACGCTTCCCGGTGATGCGGCGGCATCTGATGCGACGTCGATCCTCTTCTCCGGCGATGCGAGGCACTTCGTGTTGTGAAGCGGCAGTTCGGCAACACGCTTCTTGTTCTTGAGTCACGCTTCCAGCTCCATGCAACACACAAGTCCTAAAAAAGTCCAGCACAACTGCAGGCAGTTCAAAAGAACTCTTGGGGAGGTGGTGGGTGAAGTCTGTTGGCCCTGAGACTTCAGCAGGAGGCAAGCTCTTTTCCAAGCCCTTGGAGATCCTTCACAAGTTGAATAAAAGTGCACACAAAGTCCTTTCTCCTTTCTTTGGCAGTCAGGCAACCACTGCAGGCCAATCCCCCAAGCAGCACATCAGCTGAGGGATAGTCTCCCCTCAGTTTCCTCTGGTTCCACTCCTCAGCAAAGGTTTCTTCTTGTTTCCCAAAGTGATCTAAAGTTCTGGGGTCTGGGTCCCCTTTTTATACACAGTTTATCTTTGTTCTCGGAAGGCAAAGAAGCCTTTGCCTAGTCCAAACCAGTTCTGGTCAGTCCTGGAGCACTTTGTTGACATGACTCCTTCTTTCCTTTCACAGTGCAGGGCAGAGACATCAGACACACCACAGGAGGTGGAGCCAGCATTGTGGAGGGAAAGCACACCCTATTCAGGTCCCAGGTGCAACTCCTCCCACCCATCTACATGGAGATCTCTCTATTCAGCCCTATGCTGACTCACCCTGTCTCTGGGAATTCCCCAGCCCCCTGGAAATCCCCAGCCCCTGTCACTCAAACTCCAGACAAGGAATTCACAGCCTAGCTGAGGCAGGTTTGGATGGTTAGACAAGAAAATACCTACTTTCTAAAAGTGGTATTTTCAAACACAGAATGTTAAAACCAACTTCAGTAAAAGATGTATTTTATCATTCTGAGTTCAGGCATACTAAACTCGAGTTTCTACCATGTTCCCGAGTCAGTTAGGATTATAAGATGTAATAATCAAACTGCCCATTCTTGCCTATGGGGAACAGGTAGCCTTGCAATAGTGAATAACGAAAATGGCTGTAATTCACTTTTAGGACATGCCACACACACCAGGGCATGTCCTACCTTATACTTACAATGCACCCTGCCCTTGGGCCTCCCATATGGGTGTCTGATATGAAGAAAAGGGAAGGTTTAGGGACTGGCAAGTGGGTGCACTTGCCCAGTCAGCATGGCAGTACAAGACTGCACACAGGCTCTGCAATGGCAAGCCTTAGACACACTTTAACAGGCTGCTTCTGTGGGTGGCACAACCAGTGCTGCAAGCCCACTAGCAGCATTTGGTTTCCAAGCCCTGGGCACACTCAGTGCACTGTACTAGGGTCTGACAAGTAAACCAACACAGCCAATCATGAAATCACTAATCCATACATCAATTTACAATAGGGAGAGCATATGCACTTTAGCACTGATCAGCAGTGGTAAAGTGCCCAAAGTCATAAAACAGCAAACAACAGGTCAGACAAAATATAGGAGGACGGCAAAAAGTTCAGGGATGACCCTGCAAAAAGGGCCAAGCCCAACACTGAGGAAAGTCACAAGACCTTCTAGCATTGACAGTGGCTGAACCATATACACCAGACTATGGATACATGATAGAAACCATTAAGCATCACATTTGGAGGCCTTTTTATGAGCCAGTTTGTGTCGCTTGTGCAACAGTGACGTAATCATTACATGTGATTTATGAGGCCACACAAGGCCACTTTGAGTGCCCCTGAGTGGCTCCATAAATCTAAAGGCAATGCATCGCAAATTGCTGCGTAGCCTTACACTGCCCTAGAAGGGTGTGCCATGGGCATTGTGTGGGTGCTCCCGCGCAACTACCATGGTTTTTGATGAATTCCCAGATTTACCAGAACTGTTAAACCTCGGAATGCGCTAAAAAGATAGGCCTTTTCAGGAGAGGCGTAACAAAGAGAAATATCTTTATTTCTCCATGTTACTTCCTCTTTCTATGTGTGCTACATTCTGCCCAAGGACCAACATAGGCAATTTTAAGTTTTAGATCCTCACCCGTTACACCTGTGCTCCCTCAAGAATCAAGTTTAGTAGCACTCCCAAAAGCAATCTGTATTGCTCTATTTGGAGAACTCTATGATAAAGCATGCAACTTTAATTACCAGTGTGTGCGAGTTATTTTACAAAAGGAAAACTTTTCCCTGGGTAAATTCAGGCATTTTCCATTGTTTATGTTACCAGGTCAACTCTCTCTTGTCTTCTCATTATCATTGGGAAGCAGAATCAACCATCAGATGTAGCTTCTCCATTTCCTTGTAGTAATTGAGCTATACCTTGAAAGACTTGCAAGGCATTGCACACCATATAGCTCAGAGATTGGGCTCCCGAGAAACCCCGATGGCGGATATTAAATGCATTTCCGTGACAGAAAGAGGTGTAACTTCTCTGCACCACATTGAAGAAAGTGTTTCATGATGAACAAAGTAGTGACAGAGCATGGAAAAATAAAGCACAGGTGTCAGGATTTTGACACGTTCGGCCTACACATTGAGGGTGGGGGCAAAAGTCCATGCACTGGGAAATTAAGCAAAATCTTAGAAAAGTAGGACTTTGGGTGCTCTGTCCCTGAGAGCCCAATAGATCTACATGCATCAACACCAATTCATGAGAAATTAGCTACTTGAGATCTACTGTTTTTAACTCCACATCTATTTACCTTAAAGATATATATATATATATATATATATATATATATATATATATATATATATATATATATATATATATATATATATATATATATATATATATATATATCGAAATGATACCCTTTCAGGCATAAAAGAAGTAGAGAACTCGGGGTAGTTCTCACGTTTAGGTGGTAAGCAGCTACTGTATACAGCACCCTCAACACCAGCGATACTCTAGATCTGCTCACCTCAAATGTCTGCTTTTCTGTCAACGTATTTAAGCATAGAACTAGCAAGTGCCATCCATGCCGAGATAGAAAGGGACAAAGTATTTTGCCATTCCTGCAGTAAAGTCTTTAAGCATAGGACTAGCACACAGTGCTGCCCATTCTGAGCTTTAAAATGACAAAAGCCTTTTACCACTCCAGGCAGAGTATTGCAGCTTTGAATTGGTAGGATACCAACCAAGCCAACCTGAAATGAATAAAAGCAACCCCTGACACACGTTTTGCTCTCATTAGAGCTCTTCAGAGACGTATAGCTTTGTCAAGACACAAGGGAGCACCCAGTATAAGTCAAAACAATACCCTTTGAGATATATTCTCCCTGTTCCAAAGGGTCCATAGACCCCTCCTATTCCTCTCTCGTGCCTAACACATCCTATGCAGGCGACAGCATAGAACCCCTGTGTTCCATCCGCGCCAGAATCCACGACGTCGATCTGACTCCGTGTTGTCGGGGATAAGGATGGGGCTGGTGCTGCCATTGGGCACCAGTGGCAACGAAGGCACCAACTTCGGGTCTGACACCGAAGGAGGTCATGACAGCATGACCCGTGTCGACCCGGATCTGGGATCGGATCCCTGAGGCCCTACTGGTGCCATGGCTGGAGCCAATGGTGACGAATCCGATGGGGCCCCTTCCGACCCCGCGGGCCCAATGGTTCACCAGTGGGGTCGGATCACTCAAATACACGGTGCATGGTCTTGTAAAATTCTTTCATTCGAGCCGGGGTCGCTCTGACTCCCACAAAGGGAGGGAGGCGCGAAGTCGACCCTTGCTCTGGCTTCGCCGAACCATGCATAGAGCGTTGGTGCTCCTTACCTCTTTTGTCGACAGATGACAGTCGAGGCAAAGATGAAGTCCGCTTGGACGCCTCCTTCTTCTTGTGCCTCTTCCTTGAGTGTCCTGAAGACCTCGAGTAGGATGAAAAGGAATTTGGCTCCGGGAGCGGTCCCTTGACCTCCTCTTCTTCGATCTGGACCAGGAACTTCTTGGAGTCTCGCTAGACTGTGTTTGCCGTTGGGCTGCAAGGAGGTTCACTGCCCACTCCCGCAAGGTCTTTGGAGCCATAGCCCGACAGTCTGAGCATGACTTCGAATTGTGGTTGTGCTCAAGAAACCAGAGACAGAAGAGGTGGGGGGCAGTAACCAACATCATGCAGTGGCAGGTACAGCATGGCTTGAACACTGTCTTCCTCTAAGACAAACTCACACACAAACCTGGAAAAAAGTCGAAAAAAGGCCTGTCAAAAAGCAACAGAAGGTAGCTCTTATCAGATTGGGGCTGAGCTGGTTGAAAGAAACAACTGAAGTCCGCGTGCTTGGGTGGAGCCTATATAGGTACTGCAACTTCATAACCGACGCTACTGATGCCGACAACATCAGGCAGAGCCGTATGGAGCCACCCGACGGCACGCTCAAGGGGTATTGCTCAGCAAAAGCTTCTAGATCCAGCCTGACACCTGGGAAATTCAAAGATAAGGAATCTGCAGCTAGAAGTCTCTATCAGATTGATATTTTGCCCACACAATATTTTATTCTCAATATTTTATCTACACACAGATTCACTCAGTATTTCCAAAATCAATCCTCAAATGGAGGATTAATGCCTATGACCTGAGGACCGAATGATCAATCCCATCCAAACAATTGATTCAATTTGTTTTATTTCTTGTTCTACCAACCAATCCTGATAAAGACCCCTTCAAGGTATGATATAAGGATTTCAAGGTGACACCATGAGATGCAAACTGTAATTGATTGGCATTCACTCAAATTTTACTTGAAATATGAGTCGGAATTGAAAATTGTACAGTGAATACTTCTATATTGTTTCAGATGTATTTTCTTGCAAATACACCAAGCCCACTTTTACTCTCTTATGTTTACTTTGCCATTCACTGGAGCACCCAACATACAAAAACTGAGATATATGTTTTGGATTTGGGGCCAGATGTACGACCCTAAATTGCATTCGCAAACGGGTTTGCCATTGCGGACGCAAAACACTCGCAAATTACCACCCTCTTCAAGGAGGTGGTAATACAGTAGCAATTTGGAAGGGGTCCCCAAGGGACCCCTTCCACTTTGTGACAGTCTAAAAATATTTTTAAGGGAAGGCAGTGGTCCCAGGGACCACTGCCTGCCCTTAAAAAATGACACGAAAATGTTTAATTTTTTAAAAAATGTATCTCGTTTTCCTTTAAGAAAAACAGGCTGCATTAAAAAGAAAAAAACTGCTTTATTTTTAAAAGTAGTCCCAGGCATGGTGGTCTGCTGAGCCCAGCAGGCCACCATACCTGGGAAGGCCTGTCATTCCCAATGGGCTCGCAAAGTGCGAGAAGCTCATTAATATTAGTGAGTCTCGCAATTTGCGACCCCATTGGGACTCGCAAACAGTGTTAAACACACTGTTGTACATGGCAAATTGCACTTCGCAAATTGCGACTCGCAAACGAGTCGTAATTTGCGAGGCACAATTTTGCTGGTCGTACAACTGGCCCTTGGTTCCTTCTATTATGTGATACTAAAGTTTATTACATTCAGCTATTTGTGTGTATGTTGATTGTTTGAGCTGAGGGAGTTTATGCTTATGGCTTCCTCAGAGGGAACCATTGTTGTTCCAGAATATTAGTTACCCAGATTACTAGGAATACAGACAGGATTTTCTCATATTTAGTTCTGGGCCATACATAGTGACAGGGGTTTTGGAAATACACAGTAGCAAAAATGACAGGGAAAATGTTAATGTAATGATGAGTTTCACTTGAAATTGCCTGTATATATGGTATTCATTATGAGAAGCAGATACAATTGTATTATTCTTTGATTCAACAAGTCCATAGGAATTATAACATGGATAAACGATGAGTGCATATAGAATCATTTCTAATATGTTATTTTTGCATTAGAACACATTTTCTTCAATCTCTCTAGGAATGTCTCTTCTCCATCTCTGAATTGATTTCAGTTCAACTCAGCTACTTTGGCCTAAAGTATGAAATTCCCATCGCAACTCCCTGCAATTCGCACTTTATTGAGTAGGCCCTTATTGCCAGAACTGTCCCGAGATAGGGAATTACCCGGGACAGTCTCCAACTTGCCCTGGCTGTCCCACCAAAAACGGGACAGATGCAACCTATGAATTACATTTCTCCCTCGCAAACACCTCACAGAATTTATTTTTCGCTCCGATTTATATTGAAGTTGAGGTCTTTCAGGCAAGAGACATCTAGAATAAAGCCATTTGAGGCTTACGACATCGGGAGTCTTACGCCCGAAGCGGGACGGTGAGCATTCTAGTCTCTATCTCATTTCTCTTTCTCTACGCCTCAGCCGCTGATCCCACCATTAAAGAAAATGTTTTATGTTACTGGCCCTCGAAATGCCGCCAAGCAAGCATCTTTTTAAACTGTTCTTTAATGCAACTTACCTACAGCACTCTTCGAATATGAAAGCAACACAGATTGACCTGCACGACGCCATGTTGACCGAGTTTTATGTTCCGCTGTGCAGTGATCACAGAGCACAGACATGCAGTACTACACACACGGTTCATTACGCACTCAGTTAGAGCTCATGTTCAAAGTCTGAAAGTAATACCGCGGCATCCTTAATACTGTATTTTTGCTTTCAAATTGCATTTCAAAGCACAAATTATAGTTTGAAGACATATTTATTCATTCAATTTGTCATAAATTTAGGCCAAGCCCAAGGTCTTTTAGAATAAGCAAGGAAGTATCCATCTAATGTACTCTTATTCTTAAAGGGGCAATACCCCCCTAGACATCAGACAAATAGTTGTTCTAGAATGCCTATTGTCGGTGGTTGTAAGCGATGTAGTGCAGGCAGGAGAGATTAAGCAAGCGAATAATAGTACTGGGGATCTATTAACCCTCCACGACATTGCTAACACCACCTTAAACCAGGAAAAAACCCATTGTAAACCAAGATCATCTTTCCTCGCATATGGCAGCCTTACATCTGTTTTCAGCCACAGAAAGACGTTAGTAAATCAGACTTATACTATAGTGGGTATGCTGTTTTATGTTAGCCAGCAGCAATACTGTACTAAAATAATTCGCATTAATGTTTTCATTATTCACTTACCTTTCTCTGCTCTCGCTCTGTCCTGTTTCTCAAGCAGCAAATAACGTGGACTTTCAGGAAGAAATGGCAAAATTGCCAGTTGAAGCAATGCAGGAACTGCGATGAGCCCAAATAAACATGGCCACAGAGATTCCTTCAAAGGAAAGCAACATTTGAATATTTATGGGGATCTGAAATGAAATTCAAAGCAATTTTGCACTGTGTACATTTATGTATACATAATTATTCATAACGTCTTTTGATGGACTGATTTACAGTTTGGCAGATCTTTTCCCAAATCCCTGATGTAGCTGAGACATATCTCCTTTACTGCACTGGCGGTGTCCAGTTCTCCAAATCTAGAATTTCTTATTTACTTTTTGGTTCTTTTAACCCGCTGCATCTCCCATGTGCACGGCGATGTGTCTTCACCTGGCGGCATGCAAAATATAAAAAAAGAACACACCGAGAGTTCTCCCCTGTCGGGCACATTATCACCAATTTCTGTGCAAGACTGCAAGCTTGAAAGGGTGGTCCTGCACAAGTAACCTTTGCTCTGTTATCAAACTGATCAAAAAGTTGCCAAAAACATTGGGATTCTGTACAGCGTGCGCTTGAATCCTCAGTAAAACATGTATTTACATTTAAAAGCATCAAAGATAGCTGCAATTTGGTGGTTAGGTCTATGAAGGGTGTGGAAAATGCCACTGCCCATCCAACACAATGGGGACTGACCTTGCTAACTGGGCATTTCAAATGTGCTGGCAAATGTAGTGGATGTGCTTTCGGTATTAAAACAAATTCTCTAAACCTGATCAGATTAAAAGCCAGTTGCAAAAGGTTACTAATTTTATTTCATCAAATGGCATCTATGCAGTAAGGTGTCCATGCAGAAACATTAATATTGGGAAAGTATCTTAGAAAGTTAAAACACAAATCACAAAACAGGATAAGAAAATACCGCAGGAGTACTACAAAGAATTCAGACACACACTGAAAGAAATATATTGGAAAGTTGTTGATCAGATTGTGCTTAACCGCGGTGGTGGTTATGCGCAATCTGCTCAGCAACTTGCCAACTGTCAATCTTGAGTGACAAAATATCGAAAGGTAAGTGCATATGAGAAAGTATAGATTTACTATTCTTAACTCCACACCCTGAAATGTGCAAAATGAGCCCTTTGCCAAGCCTAATAATACCTTTTTTAATAAATACAAGTGACCGCTCGGGTAGGCTCTAAACAGTCCCTGTATAGTAGCATTGTATTTAAAAAGTTGGACATGTACTTTTCCGTTACACATGTCCTGGTAGTGAAAATCTCACAAATCTGTTGTTCATTAAAGTGTGGCCTACCTCTCCCATAGGATAACTTTGGACTACATTATTACATTTAATACGTTAACATTTGTTTAGGAGCAGATAGAAATATCATGTTTGGTGTCTAGGGAATTGTAATTTAAAATCATCTTTAATGGTAAAGTCGTATTTTAAGTCCCAATTCTAAAATTGCCACTTTTAGAAAGTTAGTATTTTCTTGGCAACTAACCATTTGGTGTCTGCAGCGTTTTCTGGGTCACATGACAATATGTTGTTGGCAGTTGGCCTTTATGTATTCTTCCCAGACAACCACACAATAGAGAAAATGGGTGTTGGCAGGATAGGGGTGCGCACAGCCCCACTTACACTTTAAATACTCTGCCCCAGCTCACAAACAAAGAACTTCACACTAGCCTAATGTGAATGATAGCAGACTGGGACCAGGTTAGGGAAGCAGGAAATTACAGACACCTTGGGTGGGGGGGCAGATGCCAGAAGCTTCTCCCACATCAAAGCTTGCACCAGGTATGAAACTAGGACTCACAGAGCCATTCTTCAGTACACTCCTGGAACTGTAGACACTACAGAAGAATGACTGCCATGCTGCCAGAGGACTGTCCTGCTGACTGAGTCCTGCCCTGCTGTCTGAGAAGGAAGACTGGATCTGATATCTGCTCCCTTCACCCAAAGCTACCCCAGTGACTCTAACTAAGGGATAGTTAGCTGGCCTCCTTGCCTTAGCTACATGGACACAACAAGCTTTAGAGGCCTTGCTGCAACTGCCTAGCTGAGCTGCTGCACTAGACCTGACTGAATCTTCAAATGGACAAGCGTGAGCTCTGTTGGCCTCTGCAGGAGAATTTCCTGATCCCCAAGAGGTGCCTTTCAGGTCATAGATCTTTGGAGTGGCATCAGTTGATCTCTTCCTGGAAGAAAAGGAGAACTTCTGAAGTCTTACTCTCTTTACAACTGCAAATTGGCCCGTTCATGGCAAGATATTGCCACCACACTGACTGCCAATGCGACGCTTCAGTTGTACACAATTCTTCGCGCTACAGTGGCTGCCATTGATTACTGTCAATGCAAGATTCTTCTGCATTGACAGCCCACGGTAACAACTATACGAAGCTCCAGCAACAACCAACCATGACGCCCGACAGGATCTTCATGCTACATTTACGACCAGATGAACGTGAGTGATGCTTTGTGCATTCAGGCACTCTAGTTACCTTAAACCTTTAAAACAGCATATCTCCGGTTCTACTGATTGGATTTGTGTTGTTTTGGTGTCAAATAATTTATTAAATGTTACTCTATTTCTAAATTGGTGTGGGATTTCCTTGTGTTGCACTTTTACTTTATTACTGTTTTTGTGCTGCATAAATACTTAACACAATGCCTCTAAGTTTTATGCCAAGCTACCACAGGGGTTAAGCACAGGTTCATTTAGTGACTTTTTGTGGTTCACCCTGACAAGGATAGTGACTGTTGTTTGAGGAGGGCTCACACCCACCTCAAACGTCAACCTTTTTCTCACCCTTATCTGTCATTCCTATTTTGTCCTCAGTATTTGTTCCTTTGATATTCTGGGGTTGATATTTCGAGTTATAGGTCCAGTGCAGCAGGTCATTTAGGCAGGACTTGAACTTTGATCTAGCCAGCCACTCCTCCCTCCACAGCTGCTGCAGTCACCTTAGCTCCGTGATAATGTGCCTGCCTTTGCTGTTTTCACCTCCCTGTGGCTGACAGTTTGCCCCCGCTGCCAGGGATTCTCCTAGTTTGCCGCCCCAGGTAATCCCTCTTCCTGGATCCCAGAGTCTCCGCATTTAATTGTAAATTTACTTTTAGTCTGCAATGTTGGTTGATTTACTGTTTAAGTTTGTTGATTTCACTGTGAATTTGGTCTGTCTGTAGTTTTTGGGGACTTTGTTATTGGGCTAGTCTTCCACTGGGGTTGGGTGCACTTCCCTGTTCCCGCAGCTCTCTCGCAGTCCCTTTCCCTCCTGCTGTTTCCCACAGGCTCATGTCCCAGCAGGCTTTCTCCCGCTCCAAGCCCTCCCACCTCCCGGCCAGCCCCTCCCGCTTCTCAGGAACACTTATGGAGGCCCCTGTGTGACCATGCAGTGGATGCACTCATGCAGAGGCCGTGCCGCTGACACACCAATGGCGCCTCAAAGGCAAGCCTGTCTGCGTCCATCGGTGCCTGGACTGCACCCAGCGCCAGGAACTCTGGCCCACCAAACCCAGCAGCTACTACATGGCAGATCTCTGCACCCTAGACCCCAGCCGCAACAACAACTTCTGCCTCTCACCTTCTCACTCCACAGCGGGACCTTTCTCTTGCCTCCACTGCTGGCTCATCTTCACCTCAGGACCAACCACCCTCACAGAAAACCTTGACACGCTGTCCCCACACAACAGAACCTCGCATGCCTCCAGATCAACCCCAAATCATTCTGCAAGCACGTCACCGAAGTCTGGGAAACCATCTCCACACTCATTCCTGACGTGACCTTCATCTCTGAGAACTGGCTCACCTCCAGATGTGTCACTGACATCATCATTGCAACACCCAATGGATACAAGATGAAGCACCACAACTGCAACAACAAACAAGGAGGTGGCATTGCCATCATACACAAGGAATCCATCACCTGTACGACCATGGAAGACAAAACAACACCAATCATGGAACACCTGAACTTCCAACTCCACACCGACAACAAAACCCCCTTCAGAGTTACCCTTGCATACAGACTCCCAGGACCACACACCGGCCTCAGCAATGCCATCACAGAATGCATCACCCTGCTTGCCATCGAATCCGAACACTGATTCTTCCTGGGAGACCTAACTTTCACCTGGACAACCCCACTGACACCATTTCCACAGAGCTCCTGGAATGAATGAACAACATCAGCCTCACACAGCATAGGTTCAGACCCCATGCACAGAGCAGGACACATGCTGGACCTCATCTTCACTGCCAGCAACAGAGACAAATTCAGCCACAGCTCGAATCTCACCTGGTCCAATCACTTCATCGTACACTTTACCATCGCTGGCGTGTCATGCACTCCCTCAGTCACTACAGCACCCCCTACCACAGCTGGACCAAGATCACGCAGCACCAATGGACTGAAACCCTCAGCAGCTCCCAGTCTAGATCAAGCAGTACCGAACTTCAGTGCGTGGGTCACCAGAGCAACCGATTGAGTTGCCCCACCAAGCCTGCCAAAACACATAGACCCACCAAATGAGCTTGCTGGTAAACCCCAGAACTCAACGCAGTGAAAAGAAGATACAAAAAACTGGAAAAAAAATGGCGCTCCTACAGAAACAACATCAACCGAGCCACCTTCAAGACAGCCCTCAACCGCTACAACCACACCCTCAAAGTCATTAAAAAGTATGCCCTGAAATTCTGCATTGAGGCCAGCGCCAGCCAGACCAAGGTATTTGTCACCATCATCAGAGAATTCACTTGCATACCAGCCACAGAAAACTTGATCCCTGCCACACAAGAACTCTGCGATGATCTGGCTGACCACTTCCTCAACAATTTCTCCACAATATACAGGAACTTCAATCTCCAATCCACCGACCTCATCAGCATCCCCACTCCCATGAATACTGCCGCCGACCTCCCACTCAGCTTATGGGCACAACTCAGCACATCAGACACTACACCCTTAATTAAATCATCCACTCGGGAGCACCCATCGACCCATGCCCCCACCAACCCTTCAACCTTGGAAGAGTAGAGATTAGTCAATGGCTCAATACCATCCTCAAATCTTCGATCACCACAACCGCCTTTCCTGATGCATGGAAAAATGCAGAGGTCTGACCCCACCTCAAGAAACCCATCTGCAAACCCCAGTGATCTCTAGAACAACAGCCACATCTCACTGCTCCCGTTTCAGGCCAAAGTCCTGGAGAAGGCCATCAACCTCCAATCCACCAAAGACTTAAAGAGACACAACCTACTCCACACCTCCCAATCAGATTTCAGAGCTGACCGCAGCACTGAAACAGCCCTGATTGTCACAACTGATAACATCACACACTACTCAACAAAGCAGAATCAGCCGCCCTGATCCTTCTAGACCTCTATGGAGTCTTCAAAACAGTCTCCCACCACACACTCATCGGCCGACTACACCAGATCCGAATCAAAAAACGTTGATCTTATATGGATGGTATCGTTCCTCATGGGGCACACTCAGTGGGTCCGACTCACTCCCTTCACCTCACAGCCCAGGCCCACCATCTGCAGTCTGCTTCAAGGTTCTTTCCTCAGCCCTACCCTCTTCAACATCTACATGACACCATTATCAGACATAGTAAGAGCCCACGATATCAACAGCATCTCCTATGCCCATGACACCCTGCTCGTCCTCTCACTCTCAGCATGTCCCACCATATCAATAGCTAACTTCCACAACTGCATGAGGAGTGTCACATCCTGGATGAAAGACAACTGCCTGAAGATCAACATGTACAAGACTGAAGTGCTGATCTTCGGCAGACACACCACTCTATGAAATGACTCCCGGTGGTCATCAGAATTCGGCCCAGCACGTACGCCCGAAGACCATGCCTGCAACCTCGGTATCATCCTAGACAGTGGACTCTCCATGAAACGACAGATCAATGCTGTTTTCTCAGAGTGCTTCCTCATACACTGAATGCTCTGCAGAATCTTCAAGTGGCTACCCATCAACACCAGGAAAACAGTAACGCAGGTCCTCATCACCAGCCGGCTTGACTACGACAAGGCAGTCTTTGCCGGAAACACCAACAAACTCATGAGAAGACTCTAGATGTTCCAGAACACAGCAGCCAGACTGATTCTCAACCTGACCAAAAGGACCCACATCACTCAGCACCTGAGAAGCATTCACTTGCTCCACATCCAGAAGAGATGCCATTTCAGGCTCCTGACACATGCCTACAAAACACTCAATGACCACGGACCTGCATACATGAATTACTGCCTGAATTTCCACCTACCACCTAGAAACATCCGCTACGCATTACTAGCCCTCAACCAGACACCCCGCTTCCATTGCTGCCGCACCAGAGGATGTTTATCCTCCCACCTTGCCGCTAAAGCCTGGAAAGCTCTCCCCCTCCACCTCCAAACCGCACTGATGGACTTTAGGAAGAGAATCAAGACTTGCCTCTTAGACTGAACGCCCGCAGCACAGCACTGGGACACCCTCATGGGTGACAAGACACGGATTACAAAAACAGATTGATTGATTGATATTTAAGGTGCACATCCGATTCTCTCAATACAGGATATTAAATGGTTTGATTGTGCATAATTTTCGAAATTTGGGCTTAATGATTATGATGAATGGGGCCATTTGGTCACCATTAATTGACTGTTTGATCATTAAACTGATAAATTTCCATGACTCCTTCCAGTCATAGGCCTTGCCATCAAAAACTGACTGACTATATCGCTTTATTTTCTTATATGCAGTTTGAACTGATGTTGCTTTAGGCTTCGATACGAAAATAGCCCTTCACTGCATGATAATGGCCCTTTTATTATTCTGTATTAGTTTGCAGGCCTTGACCAGCTGGGTTCCATAGCCTTAGTTTCAATACTCAATCACTGATTTATGTATTGCTAAGACCATTACCCATACACTTTGGCCCACAGTTCATTGTTCGCTGTTTGCTTCACAAACTATTATCTGTATTTCACGGTCTATTTTCGGCCTGTTTGAGTACCACTTAGACCTTTTTATTGTGAACGTGTATTATTGCATGCAATATTGTACCTTTGTTTCTAATAGCATGTAAATGCGTGGAGTCACAACCTCCATATTCATCTGGAAAGCCAGTTTTCTATTCAGACTCTACTTTCTATGTTAATTGTGCCCAGGCCTTTGAGTATCAATATGATTATAGGGCTCATTGTTACCTATTAGCATATTTTAGAGCAATGTAACTTGTTTGCATCCATCTCTTTAGAAACTATTAGTTTCCTTGGAAATGTACCTTTGTAGCATCCACGCTAACACAAAACATAGCAAATTCAATGGTAAGCGCATTGTCGTAGTGGGCTCCTTTTGAGTCTGAATGATTTATTTCCAGCTCATGAGCTTGAGTGTTTTTCTCCCTTTTCCTATTGGAGAGCATAAAATGTATATTTTTCTCCAAAACAATGTTTTGCAAATTCAGTGTCAAAAATTATATTCTTCTAACAGAGCTTTTTGTTCTACGGAAATTCATCAACATGCTATATCTAAGATTTATGCAATCTGTCTGGTGTTTGAAGGTTTTTCTTACACTTTATCAAGCTCTTAGTTGAATTGGGAATATTGTTATATGCTCAATATTATAGCTCTCCAGATCAAATGAAATTGTTTTCTCTTGGGTAAGCCTCCCTGTTTTTGAACACATACATTCTATTATGAGCTGCACATTTTTTTTCTCATTTAAGAGGTCCGCAATCTGTAACCTCATTCAAATTCACGTTTTATCCCTAGTTTTAGCTTACCTCTGACTACTTGGGTACAGGTGAGGCCTTCCTTCTACATTTTGGTGCTACAGCTTTCTTTCTTACTGCTTGGTATCGACTTTTATGATCCATTTCACTTGGGGTGTGTCCCAGAAAAGAGGGGCTGCGCAAGCCGCCGTAGTAAAATGCATGTTTGTAAACATCCATGCACAGTGTGCCAGGCACCATGTTGTGCCTGCCACATGATGCATGTATGTTTGGAGGGGGCACCACTTGTGCCTCCTGGCCACATAGCGGATAGCCCATTGGTGCCCTGTTAGGGGGCCCCAAAAGTACCTTTTCGGCAGCCTTTCCATGGCAGTGGGACCACCATGATAAGGCTGTGGGAAATGGATATTGAAATCCCTACGGAGGTGCCTGCACAGGTACCGCCTTCATAGTATGGATTGCTGTCCGATCGCCGCCCCGATGGACTCCTTGAGCCTGTCAGAGGCAGAGGACTTTTCTGAACGCAGGTATCTTAATCCGCCGGTCAGACCGTTTCTCTGGATGTCTGGTGGACCGACATCCTGTAGGTGGCAGTCCCCCGACATCTTAATGAGGAGACCCTAAGTGTTTTCTATTAAAATACGCCATCCTTTCTCCGTAGTTCCTAGATAACTATAAATACTAAAAAAAGCAAACATGTTCTATTGTTTACTTTACATTCTAAAAACGTGAATGATGTGAAATAACACAAAATATATATTGTAATGACTTTATGGTTCAGAATAAGTGTTGCCATTGCTATTGTACCCTCTTAATACTTGATGGTTGATGTGATTTCAAAATGGTTGCCACTGTCACGATGGCATGTCACGGAAAGGCTCTCCCTTCAGTCTCTCCGTGGCAATGGCTCCCAATTAATTGGAGAATGCGGATAGAGATGGAATATTAACCCTCCAAGATATTTTATGATTATTCAAACTTGTGAACAGTGGATTACACACACATTGCTCTAGTAAGATCATTAACATCCTGATCAATATTGGAAGCATTATATGAGGAGGTACACAGATCACCATGTGCAATGACCCCCTGGGCAAGTGCCTTAATCCAGCTTCCCAGTCCAGCAGATATAGTAGGTAAAATACCTTGGTTGTTACTGTTCCTGGTGTTTACCGGAGAGCAACCAGTAGGCTACTGGCTTTCATGTTGTTGCTGCAAACTCAGCCTTTCGCACTTGTACAGTGAATAAAATAAGTACCACTGAGTTGGGTACTTATAACTCCTATTACCATTGCTACTATACTGCACAACTGCAGTACGAAATGCTAAGTGAAAACACTAGTAAAGGGAGGCATATGTGTGTTTGTGTGTTCATATATGCTTTCACTTTTCTAATACAAAATGGTGCTCCAAAGACTCAAGTCAATTTCAAGTAGGGCAAAGCATAAGCTCCAGATTTCACATGCAGCAAAAGTAGCAACCCTACCTGTGGCAAATCTGACACTACCTTGTGCATTTTTCAAAAGTACGAAGCCTGCCATATATCCCTACTGTCCTGACAAGAGCTATGTTTCTATCGCCTGTGTTTGTGGCTCTGGCTGACAAGTGCCCCTTTACAAAATAGAAACCAGGACAGAGCACATGGGTAGATTTCAACCCAGCAAGTGGAGGTAAAAGAGCAGCATTCAAACATGGTGTCATTTTAGGGAAAACATTTCTTTGCGCTGACTGTATATGGTCCAGGTGCTAGCTGCTCAACCCAGGCCACAATGGAAGAAGTCATTGCTGTTTCCTGGATCTTCAAAAATGAAAGGCAGATGATGCAGTCTGGAGAGGAAGGTCCAAGGAAACAGCTCATCCTGGAGACTCGCTGGCATAGTATTAGGGTGATCCTTAGAAACTATTGTGATGGTTACCCTTGACCTTCCTGGTAGGTCGCTCCCCCCCGCTGCAGCTCCGCCATCACCCCGCTGTCTCCTGCTGCTGCCGGTGATTCGAGGCCCTCCACCACCCGCAGGCTCCACCTGCGCCTCATCCCTGGTGGCCAGTCGTGGCCTAAGTTTTGTTTCCGCTGAGTTGCCTGTCTGCCCGCTCCTCTTCTGTGCCCCCCTGCCCCCGGCTCGCCGCTCTGATCCCGTAACCCCTTCTGATTCTGTACCCCTCACCAACCTCTGTGCCCCCTTATACTCTGTACCACTGACTTCTGTGCCCCTCTGATTTTGTGCTGTTTTTGTACTTCATCAGGGTCTCAACAAACACCAACGACACCCTCAGCACTGCCGAACACATGCACTTCCAGATCCACATGGACCCCAAGACCACCCTAAGAGGCACCCTCGTCTACAGACCACAAGGACCCCGGCCTCAATTCTGCGACTCCATCGCTGACCTCATCAGCACGCACGCTCTGACCTCCACCGACTACATCCTCCTCGGAGACCTGAACTATCACCTGGAGAACAACACCGACAGCAACTCCTCCACCCTGATCGACAATCTCGCCAACCTCGGACTGAAACAGCTCGTCACGACGCCAACCCACATCGTCGGCCACACGCCAGATGCCATTTTCTCCTCAAGCCCCCATGTCACCTTCAGCCACGCCTCCGAACTCACCTGAACAGACCACCACTGCATCCACTTCTCCTTCCGAAAACCCCTCACACACCACCGCACACTACAGACCCCCCGCCGCTGCTGGGGCAAAGTCGCCCAAGAACAACTACAGACAAGCCTCGCACTCAACCCTTCGACGAACCCCACCAACCCAGATGAAGGTGCATTCACCCTCGAACGCTGGATGAACGACTGCGCCAACACCGTCGCCCCGCTGAAAAACCCCACCAGCAGAGACACCGGCAGAAGAGTCAGCTGGTTCACCCCGGAACTCCTCGACTCAAAACGCACCTGCCGGAAACTAGAAAACATATGGCACAGCGACAAGTCGCCAGACAGCCGCACTGCCCACAAAGACGCCATCCGCAAACACCACCACCTCATCAGGACCGCCAAAAAAACCTCCTTCACAGACCGCCTTGACAACAACGCACACAACAGCAAGGAGCTCTTCATCATCGTGAAGGAACTCTCCAACCCCAGCTCCAACACCAATGACAGCCCACCATCGCAAGCCCTGTGCGACTCCCTCGCCACCTTCTTTCACCGGAAAATCACCGACATCCATGACAGCTTCAGACCCCGGACAACCCCTGCCGACCACCCCGCACCGAACCCACCGCACCCCACCGCCCACAACACCCTGACAACCTGGGCCAACGTGAGCATCGAGGACACAATCAAGACCATGGGAACAATCCACTCCGGATCCCCGTCCGACCCTCTCCCGCACCACATCTTCAACAAAACCAGCAATTCCATCGCACCCCACCTGCACAAAATCATCAGCCTCTCCTTCGAGACCGCCACCTTCCCTGAGAACTGGAAGCACGCAGAGATCAACGCCCTACTGAAGAAACCCAAGGAGGATCCGAGCGACCTCAAGAACTTCCAACCCATCTCCCTGCTTCCGTCCCCAGCAAAGGTAATCAAGAAGATAGTAAACACCCAGCTCACCCGTCACCTCGAAGACAACAACATCCTGGACCCGTCCCAATCAGGATTCCGCAGCAACCACAGCACCGAGACCGCCCTCATCGCCGCCACAGACGGCATCAGGATCCTGCTAGACAACGGCAAGACGGCGGCCCTCATCCTCCTGAACCTCTCCGCCGCCTTCGACACCGTCTGCCACCGCACACTACGCACATGCCTCCACGACGCAGGGATCCAAGACAAGGCCCTGGACTGGACCACCTCCTTCCTCTCCGGCAGAACTCAGAAAGTCCACCTCCCCCCGTTCCGATCCGATACCTCCGAGATCATCTGCGGCGTCCCTCAAGGATCTTCCCTCAGCCCGACGCTGTTCAACGTCTACATGGCGCCACTAGCACGCATCGCCCGACAGCACGACCTCAACATAATCTCCTACGCCGACGACACTCAGCTGATCCTCTCCCTCACCAAGGACCCCCTCACCTCCAAATCCAACCTCCATCAGGGAATGAAGGCCGTCGCAGACTGGATGGAGGACTGCCGCCTCAAACTGAACACAGACAAGACGGAAATCCTCATCCTCGGGTCCAACCCCTCTGCATGGGATGACTCTTGGTGGCCCACGTCACTGGGGTCCCCCCCGGCCCCCACCGACCACGCACGCAACCTGCGAGTCATCCTCGACTCGAAACTCTCTATGACCAAACAAGTCAACGCAGTCTCCTCCACCTGTTTCAACACCCTCCACATGCTCCGCAAGATCTACAGATGGATCCCGACAAACACGAGGAAAACAGTCACCCAGGCCCTAGTCAGCAGCAGACTCGACAACGGAAACGCCCTCTACGCCGGAGCCTCGTCCAAGCTCATCAGCAGACTACAGAGAATCCAGAACGCCTCTGCACTCCTTATCCTCGACGTCCCATGCCGCGACCACATCACCCCCACCTGAGGAACCTGCACTTGTTCCCCGTCAACAAAAGAATCTCCTTCAAGCTCCTGATCCACACACACAAGGCACTCCACAAAACCAGCCCAGCCTATCTCAACAGTCGTCTCTCCTTCTACGCACCCAACAGGAGACTCCGCTCCGCTGACCACGCCCTGGCCCCAGTCCCACGCATCCCGGAGAACTACTTCCGGAGGCACATCCTTCTCCTATCGCGCCACCAGGACCTGGAACACCCTCCCCCTCTACCTGCGACAAACCGAAGACCTGCTGACCTTCAGGAGACAACTCAAGAACTGGCTCTTCAACCAATAGCAGCAGCACCCCCCACTCCAGCGCCTTGAAACCCTCACGGGTATGTAGTGCGCTTTACAAATTATGTGATTGATTGATTGATTGATTGATTGATTGATTGATGACTATAGGGGGTAGATGGAGAAAGTGGAGTGGTCTAAGGCCACCCCACGCCACCACACTTCCTAATAATCCACCTATGGGATGGGTTGCATGTTTTGTAGTTACTGCTCCCTAGAATATACTAAATAGCATAAATGGATGAAGGCATGGCATAGGGTTATTGGGCACTGGACAACAGTTTTGCTTGAATCGCACTAAAGGCATTGAAGTGATTGTCATATGTTTCCCACCCTTACCCTGACATTGAGTAGCTAATATTAAGACAATTGGGTGAGCCCCTTCTAAGGCTTCTGATATATGCCTTCCTTTGAGTGGCCATCGACACCCTAACCAGGCTACCCAGAAGGATGGAGTTGATAGTGTATAGCCAAAGAACTTTCCATATCTTAACAGTTGCATTACATGAGGACACATTCATTATATCAGAGCGCTTTACATAGCACCAGTTGCACTACATGAGGACACATTCGTTTTTGTTAGGCACAGGGAGATTACCTGATTTGCCCAGAATCACAGGATGTTCAGCGTCATTGCCCAGACTCGAACCCACTTCCCCAGATTCGAGGTCGACCGCCCTAGCCGTTAGGCCAACTCCTCTCCCCAAAGATGGTCTAATTTAGGATTCTGTCATTGGCTTGTGGGTCTGAATTCCTTACTTTCACCAGGACTTATTGCCCCCTTGCCACTGTGAATTTACTAAAGTAAAGTGTGCCAATAAACCTGGAGGCTGACATAGTTAGCCCATTACTGAATATCTGTGTAGATGAAACTTCCAACTTGAACTTTCAATAATCATTGAAGAAATGGGCGCTCTCGGCTACTCCCAATTCGTCAAAGACGCAACTCACTCACGAGAAAATCGCCATCCCTGTTTTCCACAGTCACCGAACTCTTCCTTATTGTCTCTCATCAATTATGATGGTTAGACATAGTTTCATTTACATCTCCAATGAAATCAACGCTTGTAGAAAACGAATATTTCTTCTGCTCCACGAGACCGACCTAATTCAACAAAAACTTGAACACTTAAACTCAAACTTCCTGATTTCACACAGCTGCTTCTGGACTCACTGCACCCCATTTAATTGCAGACAAGGTCATATGAATCATTTAAAAATGATTTTGTGCCTTAGATACTCTTGCCGATTTGCCCACCAGCTAGCCTAATCCCATGGAAACGAATAAGTGGTTCATAGATGACCTTTGCAAGTAAAAATGTCAGAGCCCTGGAAAGACACTAGAATACAAGAAAGCAACTATTTCTTTGTACCAGTTGCAGAGTGCACTCTCAAAGCTGCAAATTAACATACATCACTGCTAATAAAGAATACTTCCAAGGCTGGATGACCGAGGCAGATGTCATCCAAAGGACTTTTTCATACTCGTAAGGACATGCTAAACAATAGTATCATGACAAACCTCCTTGTGCCCTCAAATGAGTAGCGTGAAAAGCTCCCTACAATCTCCAACAACAAAATCACTGCTCTAAGAGAGCATTTCTTTCACTGCCCCTTGGACTGATGGCTATCATCCAAAAGTACTTGCCTGCCTAGTCCCATTCATGAGCCCTCACCAGTCACTGATGATATCTTTGTGTTTCAAAAAATCCTCCTTGTCATGGGATATTTGTGATACAAAAGTGGTCAGCCTGTGTCTAACCTCTCTGTTATATTTCACCAATCAATACCTCCCTCTCCAGGATCTCAAGATCTTAAATGCCACCCCTATTGTAAAGAAAACTGCCGCTTAACTAGACAATCTTTCAAACTACTGACTCATATCAGACTTATCTGGCATTGAAAAGGTACTTGAAATAGTAGTTATCCATTAACTTTCATCACCTCCGAAATCGAATGGCCGTCTTATTGGTTTTCTATCGGATTTCAGACTCCTCACAGGTACAAATTCAACACTGCTAAATATGTTCTGCATCTTTATGTGATTAGACAGCTCAGCCGCAATTCAACACCACAAACCACAACCATGTCTCATATGGTTAACACCATCATTATGGTGCCATTTTAACTTATCTCCTTTCCATTTATTTTGTTGTTTTGTAAAGCGCTGCAAAAAACCTTTCAGTAGCCTCAGTGTATCACGATTCAGACACAAAGAAGACTGGGTAATAACTGAACATCTCTTTGAGTGGCACTATGAAATGAAGGAATCCATCAACCCTAAGTCAAAGCTTCGATAGGTGTACATTTTTGAACAAGGCAGAGGAATTTGAAATGTTCTCTTTTCCCAATAGGTAGCCAATAGAGGAATTTCAGTGCAAGTGTGATGTGGGCATGCTGTTTTGGACTGAGCAGGAGATAAACAGGATGTTTCTGAACTCTTTGAAGCTTGGATGTTATGCTTATGTTATGGTATGTTATGATATGTAGGTTTTTAGAAAGCACAATCACCCATGAGGATATCAAGTCGGTAGAGCAGATGTGCAGGTTGATTGGGAGCTTTGGAAAGGTACTGCGGGGAGGATGGGGATCTAGTTGAAGAGGGGAGACACAGTTTCTATGGAAAGTACGTTTGTTATGTGTATCCGAGATACTGAGCTCCTGAGGCTTAAGCCGGGAGCGAGACTCTGATCTTAAAACTTTTATCTTTGATTGTCACTTGTATATCTTGTTAAAAATTACTCACTTCGCTCCTTGCCCAGTTCTGCTCGCGCATCGGATCCAGCGCTGCCGCGGCATCTTACCCAAAACTTGTTTTGCCGCCATTCCCGCGAGCCCGGAGGTCACGCCCCTTTCAGAGGCCACGCCCCCCAACGCCGCCCCACCTATCCATAAATCATGTGCATCTTCCGGACGCGCAGCGGACGAGCGCAGCGGGCGCGCCGTCTGCACGCCGAAGGCGCGCCAAAGGTAAGCCCGTCTGCGCCCGTCCGCGGCCGACCGGGCCCTGGGGCCATCCATCATGCCCAGTTTGTTCAATACTCTTCTACTCAGCTCCACACCCTCCAAGGCCCGTGGCCTTTGGAGGACTCCGTGATGTCGCACATCGACAGACTGGAACTGACGGCCTCGTGCCCGCCCCCCATTTTCAGCTGCCCTTACCCTTCCCTCCCCCTGTCCCCTTTGCCCCCCCCGCGCCCACTACTTTGTCCGTCTATTATGTTAACACCAGGTCAGCAGTTAAGCATTGTCACGAACTCTTCATCTTGTTGGACTCGCACAAACCGGATCTCGTATTCCTTACAGAGACCTGGTTTTGTGACAACTCCCTTCCTTCTCTGTTAGTTGCCCTCCCCGCTGCTTACTATGCTCTGCGCGCCGACCGACCCTCCGGCAAATCGGGAGGCGGCGTCGCCCTGATCGCCCGCAAATAATTCTCCTTTCAGCCGTTATCCTTTCCTTTCATCGGATCATCAGACTTTTTAGTCGTCCGCTCACCTTCCTTTAGAGTCCCGCTTACCTGCCTGCTCATGTACCGCCCCCCCAACCTTCTCCAACCTTTCTCCCCGGCTTCCAAGATCTAGTGGCCACCCTAGCGGTCAACAACGCCTCTATATTGATACTAGGAGATTTTAACTATTGGCCGTCCGACCCCGCCGAATGCTCGAATTCGAAAGACTTCTCAGACACCCTCCGCTCCCTCAACTTTGACTCTCACGTTCACTCCCCCATCCACACTCAGGGCCACATCCTGGATCAAATCTGGTCCCTAAATTGCCCTCTAGCCTCCCTGCTCATCTCCCCCTGCACCTGATCACTTCTTGTTGTCCTTCTCCATACACCTTAGCCTAGTCTCCAAGCCCTCTCTCCCCAAAAACACCTGGGCGCGCTCATGGAGCAAGGTGGACGTGCCCGCTCTCTCCGCCACTCTCCTTGTATCTAGTCCGGACCTACACGGCCTGTCATCCTCCGCACAGGCCGACTCCATCAACTCCTGGCTCTTGTCAGGCTGCGACTCTGTCGCTCACCTCAGGCGGGTGTCCTCCAGACGTGCGAACGACGCCAACCGCTGGTTCAACGAGGAACTCAAGGCACTAAAACTCACAGTGCGCCATGCCGAGCGGGCCTGGCGACGTGACTACTGCCCTAACCTCAAAACCCAGTATACCATCCTCCTGTCTCAATATAAAAAAACTATTTTGGCTATGAAGACGGCCTACTTCTCCTCTAAAATCATGGCTGCTGAAAACCAGCCCAGAGAAATTTTCTCTATTGTTCACGACCTTGCTTACTACGACAGAGCCACCCTCAAACCCACCCCCTCCCAGGATCTATGTGATTCTCTTAACTCTTACTTTCTGGACAAAATCTCTAACATCAAAGCTAATATCCCTTCTCCCCCCCTTCCTTCGTCAACCCCCAGTGTCCATTAGTCGCGGCACGCCTCGATTCTTTCCCTCTCTTGACTGAGGAAGCCTTTCTCTCCCTTCTCCCTTTGATTAAATCAGGCTCTCCTCTTGATCCCTGCCCTGCCCACATCCTGAGGCACATTTACTCGGTCTGTGCGCAGCCTCCTCTTGAATTTCTCAATAGCTCACTGTCCCAGGGCATTGTCATTCAACCTCTAAAATCGGCCATCATTGTCCCTATCCTCAAAAAACCGGGCGCCGGCCCCTCCGCTCTCGCTAACTATCGCCCCATCTCATTGCTGCCCTTCCTAGGGAAGGTGCTGGAGCGCCATGTCACCAGAGCTCTCAGTACCTTTGTGGAGGAAAATGGAGTGCTAGCCCCCCGTCAGGCCGGGTTTCGCCCCGCACACTCCACGGAGTCCGTAGTGCTATCGGTCCATGACAACCTCAGAGAAGGCATGGACACTAACCACCCCCAGGCCCTGGTACTCCTCGACCTCTCCGCCGCTTTTGACACGGTTGATCACTCCATCTTACTCTCTCGTGTCGGAGCAGCGGGGGTCGGTGGCTCAGCTTTGGTCTGGCTGTCCTCCTTCCTGACGGACCGCACCCAGGCTGTCCGCTTGGGCTACTACTCGGCGGACTTCCGGAAGGTACAATGCGGGGTCCCCCAGGGTTCTTCCCTCTCTCCTCTTTTATTTAATTTGTACATTGCCCCTGTCATCTTTGCCCTTCAGCAAATGGAGGTCTCCGTCTACAATTACGCAGATGACCTCCAGCTTATTTTTACTTTGTCCGCCCCCCCTGAGTCCATGGCGAACTTCCAGTTCTATTATGATCTTTATCCGGGACTGGATGAATTACAACCACCTGAAGTTAAACCCAGACAAAACTGAGTTGGTTCTGACAGGTGGTTGCACCAGTCCCTGGACCCCGCTCTTCTGGCCCCCCTCCCTAGGTCCCCCCCTCCTCCCTCTTCCTCCGTGAAAACTCTAGGGATCAAACTGAACGACCAACTCACTCTGCACTCCCAGGTCAGCTCCATGGTTTCCTCCTCCTTTCTCTCACTATGCACCATCCGCAAAGTCTCCCGTTTCTTTTCTTTTTCCGCCCTGAAACTCATTGTCCTGGCGATGGTAATCTCCCGCCTAGACTATGGCAACGCTCTATACTGCGGCATGCCCGCCTACAGCGTGCGCCGATTACAACTGGTCCAAAACCAGGCTGCCCGCCTGGTTCACAATCTGGCCAAATTCCACCATGTCACTCCGCTCTTGAAGTCCTTGCACTGGCTCCCTATTCGAGAACGAGTTCAGTTCAAGATAGGATGTATCACCTTTCAAGCTCGGGCTGGCGTAGCCCTTGTGTTCATCTCCTCGGAAATCAAAGCCTACGCCCCCGTCAGGGAATTACGCTCATCCTCTCAACAATTGCTGACAGTTTCCCGCTTTAGGCGTAAAAAGTGGGGGGGGCACAACATTTTCCACAGTTGCCCCTGCCTTCTGGAACTCTCTCCCCGCCCACCTTAGATCTTCCACTCAATACCCGCACTTCCGCAAGGCGCTCAAAACCTTGCTTTTCTCACAGGCCTTCCCATCATAATCGGCCTACTCTTCCCCTCCTCCCTGACCCTCTTGCCCTCTTGGGCTCAGTACCTCATAGCGCCATGAAACCGCCAGGTGTACGTGCGCTCTACAAATATTTTAAACTCAAACTCAAACTCTATGGAAAGTACGTTTGTTGTGTTTATCCGAGATAGGTGAGGAAAGTGCACCACCCAGGTATATTTCTCCTCACTTCACAATTTCTTAGATATAACTATCCTTCTATAAAGTGGTGTCAAGTGTATATATATATATATTCACTGAAAAAACCATAGGTTTCAGGGGCGTTATAGTCAGTTGGACATTTCACTCGTACAAAACCATAGAAATTCCCCTGTTATAGTTAGTTCAGCTAACTATAACTCGCACACCCGCAATGCACTGCTGATGACATCACATATTACATCACTCATGACATGGTCAGTGACATCACTCATGACATCACTGATGACATCTCAAATAGAGTGGCAGACCTCCTCTCACCCTAACATAACCTTTGATACACACAGTCAAAAATACAAACTAACATTTTCAAAACAATGGACATACCAATACCAGTTACAACACACCTATTCAGTAATTCCAAGATCTACACACACATCCACTCATTCACCAACAGTCCCTATACAGTCACTCATACATGTACGCACTCATCATATGTACTCATACACCTATACATCCTGTTACACACCGCCACTGGTCTATAGAGTTACTCACACACATAGTCACACATGCAAACAAAGTATCAAACATCCATTTACTTGCATATACAGTTATTAACACACTACCACACTTACTTCTACAGAAACTTACACATACTTACTCTCTTAAACAATCACTTATAGAAACACCTACTTATTTGTACAGGAACTCTTCCAATCTCTCACTCTCACATAAACTCACTTATATACACCAATAATCACATATACTAGTTTAAAACATATGTAGTTACGCCTAAAGACACTATTGAGACAGTCATTCACTCACTAACACACCCATACACACACTCATCCACCTATACCTAAGTAATACCCCCCACCGAACCATACAGACACTCATTCTGATACTCAAAATACCAAATAATAACCCATATAGACACTCATGTAGCTACTCACCAACCCATGCAGCCACTTATACACAAAGTGAGAGACTGATACAGATATTTACATATTTAAACATTATTCACTAATCCATGTATTCACTAAGATACACTTAATCAGTCAGTTATACAATCAATTTTACAAAAACAAAATCATCAATTTAGACACTTATATACCCATTAATTCTTCCATCGACCTTGAGATATACATATATAAAAAATATTTAATTTTCAGAAAAACACACATTCACTGGATGATGTCATCAGCGATGTCATGAGTGATGTCACTGACCATGTCATGAGTGATGTAATGTGTGACGTCATAAGCAGTGCATTGCGGGCGCGCGAGGTATAGTTAGCTGAACTAACTATAACGGGGGAATTTCTATGGTTTTGTACGAGTGAAATGTCCAACTAACTATAACGCCCCTAAAACCTATGGTTCTTTCAGTGGATTTCTAAGGTTTTTTAAATGCTAATTTCTAACTATAACGTGCCTGAAACCTATGGTTTTTTCAGTGAATATATATATATTTATTATACTATGTATACATGTGAAAATGTCTCGGTCCACCTGTTTGCCTCGGTGGCACAGAAAAAATGGGTGGAACTGATGTCAGCACGCCGACGAGGTCCTCTTATGGCTCTGATTACGTCATACAGTGTCGACATGGGAGAGCTAGGAAAGAATTTCCGTGGAATGCTGGTGCAGGGGATATTCACCTAAGTGTTCAGGCTAGTCCTTTGGGAGTAACTGTTTATGTTGCCACTATAGAAACCGAAACCAGTGATCCGAAGGCAGAGGCCCTGCAGATGGCACACGAGGTGGGGTGCCCAGTCGTGTGCACCAGCGGGGCAGCGAAGTGACAAGCACCACAACCCACAAAAAAGGTAACGAGGGCACTGAATAACACAGGATCTTCTCTTTGTATCTGGCAGGAACAACAAAGTTAAAATGCCCTAGTACCAAAATGTAGAATTAGTGCTAGAACGGTCTTCGAGAGGACCTGCGATGCCACTTCTGCTTCCTGTATCCTGGAGGCGGCACATGGGTCACGCGGTATGGTCATACTGTGGTGGGACGCACACTCATTGACCTCTCATGGCATTGATCCACACTTCAGGGAGGACGCTTTCCATTAGCTATTTTTTCTGATGACGTGTTGCGCCGGCCCCGTCCAACAACAGAACTCCTTTAGATCCAAACAGACTCTCTCACTTTCTCACCGGAAGGGAAACCAGGCCACGCAAACACTTTCACAATACAACAGCTGGGAATGCACTTTTTGGTAAAAAAAACCACATTCCTTCCTCCTAATTAATTAAATAAACGTCTCACTGAAGAACAGGGGCCAGCTTCGATCGGTAAACAGCCGTTACAACGACTTTTTTAACTTCGCGATACCATTGGTCATTTACCACGCATGCCTTTACAACAAATTTTGTTGTAAAGGTATGTATGTTAAATGACCATGCGTTCTAAAAAACATGTAGACGATCCACGTTGTTGTAAGGAAACAGAGGCTGTTCCGTTTCCTCACAACGGCGCGCACCGCCCCTCAGAGACGATGTGAAGCAGGAACCATGAGGAAAGAGGAACCACAAGGAGTGAAAGGTAAGGGGGATTGAGCATGGGGTGTTTTTTTTCCCTAGGGTTTAGGGTAGTGCAGTGGTGTTTGGGTAGTGTAGGGGGTCGTGCTGGGGTAGTGTTTTAGGGTTTCGGGTAGTGCAGTGGTGTTTGGGTAGTGTAGGGGGTCGTGCTGGGGTAGTGTTTTAGGGTTTAGGGTAGAGCAGTAGTGTAGGGGGTTGTGCAGGAGGTAGTGTTTTAGGGTTTAGGGTAGTGCAGTGGTGTATGGGTAGAGTAGGGGGTCGTGCTGGGGTAGTGTTTTAGGGTTTAGGGTAGTGCAGTGGTGTTTGGGTAGTGTAGGGGGTCGTCCTGGGGGTTGTGTTTTAGGGAAGTGCAGTGGTTTTGACTAGTGTAGGGGGTCATGCTGGTGGTAGTGTTTTAGGGTTTATGGTAGTGCAGTGGTGTTTGTGTAGTGTAGGGGGTCGAGCTGCGGGTAGTGTTTTATGGTTTAGGGTAGTGCAGTGGTGTTTGGGAGTTTGGGTAGTGTAGGGGGTCGTGCTGGGGGTAGATTTAGGGTTTAGGGTAGTGCAGTGGTATTTGTGTAGTGTAGGGGTAGTGCTGGGGGTAGTGTTTTAGAGTTTAGGGTAGTGCAGTGGTGTTTGTGTAGTGTAGGGGGTAGTGTTTTAGGGTTTAGGGTAGTGCAGCGGTGTTTGTGTACTGTAGGGGGTCGTGCTGGGTTCTAGTGCTTTAGGGTTTAGGGTAGTGCAGTGGTGTTTGTGTAGTGTAGGGGGTAAGGGTTTAGGGTCGTGCAGTGGTGTTTGGGTAGTGAAGGGGGTCGTGCTGGGGGTAGTGTTTAAGGGTTTAGGGTAGTGCAGTTGTGTTTAAGTAGTGAAGGGGGTCGATGTGGGGGTAGTGTTTTAGGGTTTAGGGTAGTGCAGTGGTGTTTGTGTAGTGTAGGGGGTCATGCTGGGGGTAGATTTAGTGGTTAGGGTAGTGCAGTGGTATTTGTGCAGTGTAGGGGGTCGTGCTGGGGTAGTGTTTTAGGGTGTAAGTCAGTGCAGTGGTGTTTGTGTAGTGAAGGGGGCCGTTCTAGGGGTAGTGTTTTAGGGTTTAGGGTAGTGCAGTGATGTTTGTGTAGTGTAGGGGGTTGTGCTGGGGGTAAATTTAGGGTTTAGGGTAGTGCAGTGGTGTTTGGGTAGTGTAGGGAGTCTTGCTGGTGGTAGTGTTTTAGGGTTTAGGGTAGTGCAGTTATGTTTGGGTAGTGTAGGGTGTTGTGCTGGGGGTAGTGTTTTAGGGTTTAGGGTAGTGCAGTGGTGTTTGGGTAGTGGAGGGGGTAGTGTTTTAGGGTTTAGGGTAGTGCGCCCAACCAGCCACAATATCCGTGGACAAAGGGGACCCTGACTCTTTTGAACGCTCTGCCAATTGAATAATTTGGGTCAAGGGCCCTACCACGTCCAAGACCTAACAATTCCTTTCTTGGGATCCCTCATATACTTGGAGAAAAAGGTACATAGTTTCTCATCAATTTCAGGCGCGTGTGCCACCTTCCCCTTCAGTGAGGGCCTGGGGCATTCTCCCCTCATCCTATTCCTGACCTCCCTTTCAAGGGGTTGATGGATTTTCCCCACCACATACCCTGCCACTTTGGTGTCAGGGGTCCACTCCGCCAACCTAGAATGGTAAATTTGGGTAGGCTCGAACATGTCCGAGTGGACCCCGTCCCCAACCCGGGACTGAGAGGAGTGGGACTCTGGATGCCAGGGACACCCGAGTCCTTATCCTCATCGGAGGAGAAATCGTCCTCCGATACACCCTCTCCCTCTAAGGGAAACCCGCCGTTGGGGTCTACAAAAGTGGTGACAGCGTCGCAATTTTCTCCGGACTCCTCCTCCTCCCGGCAGGGCGGATGTTTTAGTGTTCGCGCATTCTTGAGTAAGATCACCGTAAGTTTATCAAATCCTTCCAAGTGCCCGCGTTATGTTTAACGGCCCTTTTATTCCCCATCTGGGAGCTACTGGGACCCGCCACCACCAGATCTGGGTCACTGAACACCCCAGGGATGCTTTTTGCCAGCTTATCAACCTGATCCCTAAGAGGAGCCAGCGCCCTAGAAATAGCCAGAGAGAGGGCTTGGTCCTCTGCTGGAGGGAGAAGTTGGGGTGGCCATTCCTCCTCCACTTCCTGGTAGGAGGAGTAAAAATGGTCTTCTGGAGAAGACATGATAGCAGAGGGTGTGAGCACAGAACAAATGCCCTTAAAATCCTTAAGACAGCCCCCTCGCCGGTGTTCCAACAGCTGGGCTTTTCCTGAAGCTGTTATAAGAATAGACTGAGGCGCAATACCAATTACCACCACCAGGTTGCGCTGGTAACTAACGTGGCCGTGTGGGGAAATCACCACGTAGCGGTGTCAAAATTAGGCGAGGGTTGGTCGGGAATCAAGCGGACACTAAAGGAGTGACCGGATTCCCAAACGCGCGTAAAGACCAGCGGGAGCGCTCAACGGAGCTGCCTCGCTCGGACCAGACGCGCCTGACAGGATCTCACCGCACGCAGAGTGCACAGCGGGAAAAACTGCGAGGGGGAGAACGCTCTCGGGCAAGAGCCTGCTGCGCAGGGAATATGAAACAATACCAAGGCAATAATGCTAATAACGTGCACAAGAAACCGCCATACAAACAGCAACAACGTCAGATTAAGCCAAGAATGTAAGGAATGCACTTAACTGACGAGCAGTGAAGAAAGAGGAAGCAGAAGGGACGTCATGATATTATATACGATGGACTGTTATATGATTGGACTATAGTTGCCTTGGAGACTACCTCCCTAATGGTTCATGGGTTGTGTAGTCTTTTGTTTAATGATTGTTGTGTTACGTTTTCTTTGAACTGCTATGCAAATAAAGAGAGGAAAGATATGCATAATCCTCACCTCCGTCCTGCCATAGAATTCTTTAAACTTTATTCGATCTGATTTAGAAACATGGATCATAAAAGTGTACATAAAAACAGTAAATCCTCTTTCCCAATACAATACAGTGAGAATTAATTAAAACCAGTAGGTAAAAACGTGTGTTACAAAGCCCGGTTCAGAGCAACTTCAGGTTAACAGAATCGTAAAGTTCAATGTTTCGCAAGATCAATCTCATGTACTTCGTGCAAAATACGCAATAAGGGGTCCAAGTAAGATGTAACCAGTGTTCCCTGCAAGGTGCGCGCCTGTGCGCCCGCGCACCTTTAAGGCATCGAGCGCGCAGTGTCTAGTGTGCAGCGCGCACACGTTCGTGCCGCAGCCAGCTTTTAAAATGCGAGTGGTGAAAAACAGCCATTTCCTGGTTGCCTGAGGCCTTTGTGAAAGGATTCCTGTTAATCACAGCGCCCGTCATGCGCTGCAATTAACAGGAATACTTTCACAAATGCCCGCAATCAGCCCGCAGCCTCGGACTTGCTTCATTTTTTTTCTAAATTGAGCGCGGCTGGGTGCTGATTGTGGGCCATTGTGAAAATATTTCTGTTAATTGCAGCGCATGACAGTGCTGCAATTAACAGGAATCCTTTCACAAAGGCCCACAATCAGCACCCAGCGGGGATCCAGTAAAAATGCAACAAGTCCAAAAGCACAACGTGTTAAGCACACGTTGTTCTTTTGGACTTGATGTATGTCTTTTCTCAATAGAGAGAGGCTGCGGGCTGATTGTGGGCATTTGTGAAAGTATTCCTGTTAATTGCAGCACATGACGGGCGCTGTGATTAACAGGAATACCCTCACAAATGCCCACAATCAGCCCACAGCCTCTCTCTATTGAGAAAAGACACGCATCATAGACAAAGCAAAAGATCAGTGGTGGCTGGTGACTTTTGAAAGTGGGGTGCAGAAAAATTGGTCAAGAGGTTTTTGTAGTGAGCAAGGCGGGCAAACCCAATGGTCATAAGAGTGGTTTGGGAGGTGCCTTTCCCCATTAAGTGTGTTGAAAAATAGATGACAAACTGGTGTATTTCAGAACAAATGGGAAAAACACATGAGGCCCAGGACATGGGCAAAAGCTTCATTCATTTTCTGCTCCCTCTTTAGAGTCAGTCAAGTCAGGCCTGGACTCAAAACCCCACTGCATGAGCTATTGCTTGGTCCTGGCACCGTGGACCAGTAGAGGATGCCTCATGCATCATGGTTGCATATGCTTAAGTTGTGTACATAGACGATGTGTAGAAATACTGCACCTTTTATTCATAGTGAGGCAGACTAAAGACACTCAAATCATGGGTTGCACTATTGGAATATTGCAAAAGCGCTCTAAGTCCATGGTGGGAAGATGATCCTCTGATGCGAACAATATGATATACTGATGATTGTCAATTTCAACACGAGTGTGGTTTCAAAAGTCACCAGCTGGCACTGCTGTAATATACATAAATGCATGTATGGTGGTATGTGTGCGTGTATGTATATGAGCACATATTTTGGATACATATTAAATACCGCTGTATTTATAGCTGTATATCTGAGAACAGACATTCCTACAAGGGCCTACACAGCAGGTGTGCAAAGCCCATTGGGCTCAACAGGCATCAGCCCCCCCAGCTTCCCGGGCACACACACATCCGCACGCTCGTACTTCACAGGTCTTTAAAAGACCATTCACATGTTAACGAGGCTTTGTTATGTTTTTTTCTCTTCTTCTTGGAGCCTGCATCTCCACTCTGCCTATGACTGGAAGAATCAGACCTTTTTCTGGCCCTGCATGACTCTAGAGTCGGTACCTGTGTTTATCACAAAAGAAAATCGCTGGTTCCGACCTCGGTTCGCACAGGTCTGGTCAGCACGTCTGAGCATCGGCAACTGTCCGGATAAATTAAGGTCATATTTTTCGCTCCCCCGAACATGTTTTTAATGACTCACACGCAGTGAAACTGAATTGGATTAGGGTCCAACTAATTGACAGAAATCGTACATCGCAGCCTGTGTGGAAGGGGGGAGTCAGGTGGAAGCCGAGAGAGACTGCCCTATCTCCGACATAAATGTGTGTCATGATAGGAATCACGAAGAAGGAACGCAAATGCCAACTTTATCTTTAAGGAAGATTTCTGCCAAAAAGGGGCATGTGAGTGGTTTTTCTGTAAAAGCTAATGTTAACGTCATGTGAACGTGGGCAGGACTTAGTGGTATTGTAATTAAAGGTGCCGGTCATATCTCGATGACAGATATCACATTAATTTACCTCCAGCTCAGTCGCGGCTCGCTCGCAATACTCGGGGGGGGGGTAGGGTGAGAGGGGGGGTTGTCGCGCGAGGAGGGTTTAAAACATTTTTAAAAACAAAAACTTACCTGACGGTGTCCGCTCCAGCTCTGCTCCTGGGCCGAGGTCACGCTTTCTAAACAGGAACTGTAGGAACAGGCATACTGCAGCTCCCTCTCCTCCTGTAAGCCTATCACAATGCTGCAATGGCAGTGCTGTGTTTGCAGCGTTGTGATGGGTGTGGATTCCCGGGCGGCGCCCAGTCGGGCGCCTGTTGGGAGGCCATTTTCTCTATGTAGGCTGCATGCAGTCTACATACAGAAAATGTAGAGTGTGCATGACTGCTATGGTCAGCCCCAGGGCCGACCAAGCAGTCAGGGCCCTCAGAGTGGTGCAAGCCACTCCTCCTTGACCCGCCCGCCCCAAACCAGGCATACGCTCCCACTCGCCCCCAACCAGGCATATGCCTGCAGTCTGTTTCTCGCAGCGCGAGAAGCAGAAAATAAAATGGCTTGCTCCAACGCCCTAATGGAGCAGCCGCCACTGCAAAAGATAGCTATAAGCCATTCTTGAACAAAAAGTAAAGATTTTTGGAAAGCAGGGGAAGGAATTCCATTTTGTAAGGTTTAACTTCAAGAAGAATGTGCCCCACGGGCACCGTTCTGCAGGGAGGTAAGAGAACTCCTGGAACCGTCATCTGGTAGTAAAAGAGAGATGGCTGTGGGCCCCTCATGCCCCTGGGCTTAGGGTCCACTAACCTTATACCTTTCCCTAGCTAGGCCTTTCAAAGTCTCGCCTATAGAGAGCCTTTAGCTGTTGTCGAAGACGTATTGTGGACACAGGGGTAGCCAAAAAGCAAGCTAAAATAACCCCCCCAATTCAATTGGTACCTCAAATGCCATCAGAAGAGTGTAGCTTGTAAGGCCTGTCCTCCCTAAAAGAGGTCCTTTCAGCCCTCCTTCTATCTATTAATCTCTCCACCCTTTAAGCCTTTTATCCAGTGGTTATTTCACCTGTTTATTCCTGCTCCCATCTATCTGTCTTTTCATCTAATCCATCCATCCTTCCTTTACCATTCCATCCATCCATCTATCCATCCACCCACCCATCCATCCACCCACCCATCCATCCACCCACCCACCCATCCATCCATGTATCCATTATTTCACCCACCTTTTATCAATCACCCATCCTTTCACCTTTCCATCCAGGTTTCCATCCATCTATTCAAACATTCATCCTTTAATCCATTCTTACGTGCACCCACCCATGCAAATATAACTTTACTTTTCCATCTCTCAAACCTTTCACCTTTCTATCCATCCTTTTCTTCCTTCTTTTAATATTACCTATATGTCATTCTTCCTTTCTGCCCTCCCTTTCTCTTTCCCTTTATTTTCCTCATTCTTTCTCCATCTGTTATGGTTTCTACCCCGCATTTAGAAAACAAATTAAGCAAGTTTTTATATAGTGCAAACTTAACCCAAAAATATTGAAGCGTTTGACATGCTTTATTATTATACATTTTTTTTGGATGCATGGGGAGATTAATTGATTTGCCCAGAATCACAGGATGTTAAGCTGACCCGAGACTCAAAATCCATCTCCTAAGTCGACGGCTCGAGCGTTAAGCCACAACCTCACCCACAAGAACGGAACCATTTTCAATATTATAAACAACTTAATAAACAACCATTGACAAAGCCAATAGTCTTGGCTTCTTGTAGGTGTAATGTTACTTTTATATTATATATCTGGATGCAATGGCGAAAGCAGCACAATATCAGTTGGGTGGCACACTATCAGATGCACATATTTTTAGCTTAATTGCTTTTAAGCCACACCCTAATTGCATCGGTTACGCCACTTTGAAAGATCCCCGAGTTTTTTCATCCGACTCAAAGCCCTGGTCTACACGCACGGTCAGGTACTTGGCACACATAGCCTTGGCTGCAGTGCACAGATACGTTACTCTGCCGCACACAGAGGAAAATATTTAGAGGGAACATTGGATGTAACACTCCAATACCTGACCAGTCTGCACTATACAAAACTGCAGAAAAACTAAAAATAAAATGTGTTTTGCACACTTCTGTCATTGGGCTATATGTGGGCTACATCTGGGTGATATTTGTGCTACATTTGGGCTCTTTTTTGTCTGATGGCCATCTTGGGAGACTTATTTGTTATGAAGTTTCTGAATTTCCTCATTTACTGCAGTCTCCTCAGTAGGAAATGCTTTCAGTTTTTCACTTTGGTTCCATCAAGAAGGAATTCAGATGTGTCACACATTTGCCATAAATTCAGAATGTTAGCACTCTAGTTGTTCATTAGATCACTGTAGTAAAGCTACTGCTCACCAGGGAGTTAACTGGATGTCAACTGCTGGTATTGAAAGTGATTGTTTCAGTCTGCATGTCAGAATGTTCTAAGGAAATAGAAGAGGATTTAAGATCTCACTTAAAACATGCCCTAAATTTTCTTTCTGTACCACTAACCATAATTTCTATGGCAAAATAAATCCCCTCATTTTGTTCCTTTTTAAATTAAATGTTTTAAGTGTTACCAGTCTATTCCAATCAAGATGGCTTCAGGTGTGCCATAATTTGTCATAAGTAAGACTGTTAGCTCTCTAGTTGTTCTTTAGAACACTCTGGGAAGCTGCAGTAGAACACAAAGGCATCAACAGACAGGCTGCTCCTGTTGAAATATAACAGGAAGATATATGAGATCTCACTTAAAACATGTCCTAATTTTTCTTTCTACAGCACTAACCATAATTTCTATGACAAAATTAACCCCCTCATTTTATTCCTTTTTAAATTAAATGTTTTAAGTGTTACCAGTTTATTCCAATCAGGATGGCTTCAGGTGTGCCATCATTTTGTCATAAGTAAGACTGTTAGCTCTCTAGTTGTTCTTTAGAACGCTCTCTCTGGGAAGCTGCAGTAGAACACAAAGGCATGAACTGACAGGCTGCTCCTGTTGAAATATAACAGGAAGATATTTGAGATCACACTTGAAACATGTCCTAATTTTTCTTTTTACAGCACTAACCATAATTTCTATTACAAAATGAACCCCCTCTAATGTGTTCCTTTTTAAATTAAATGTTTTAAGGTTACCAGTTTATTCCAATCAAGATGGCTTCAGGTGTGCCATAATTTTGTCATAAGACTGTTAGCGCTCTAGTTGTTCTTTAGAACACTCTGGGAACCTGCAGTAGAACACAAAGGCATCAACTGACAGGCTGCTCCTGTTGAAATATAACAGGAAGACATTTGAGATCACACTTGAAGCATGTCCTAATTTTTCTTTCTACAGCACTAACCATAATTTCTATGACAAAATGAACCCCATCATTTTGTTCCTTTTTAAATTAAATGTTTTAAGTGTTACCAGTTTATTCCAATCAAGATGGCTTCAGGTGTGCCATAATTTTGTCATAAGTAAGACTGTTAGCTCTCTAGTTGTTCTTTAGAACACTCTGGGAAGCTGCAGTAGAATAAAAAGGCATCAACAGACAGGCTGCTCCTGTTGAAATAGAACAGGAAGATATATGAGATCTCACTTAAAACATGTCATAATTTTTCTTTCTACAGCACTAACCATAATTTCTATCACAAAATGAACCCCCTCATTTTGTTCCTTTTTAAATTAAATGTTTTAAGTGTTACCAGTTTATTCCAATCAGTATGGCTTCAGGTGTGCCATAATTTTGTCATAAATAAGATTGTTAGCTCTCTAGTTGTTCTTTAGAACACTCTGGGAAGCTGCAGTAGAACACAAAGGCATCAACTGACAGGCTGCTCCTGTTGAAATATAACAGGAAGATATGTGAGATCACACTTGAAACATGTCCTAATTTTTCTTTCTACAGCACTAACCATAATTTCTATTACAAAATGAACCCCCTCATTTTGTTCCTTTTTCAATTAAATGTTCTAAGAGTTACCAGTTTATTCCAATCAAGATGGCTTCAGGTGTGCCATAATTGTGTCATAAGTAAGACTGTTATCTCTCTAATTGTTCTTTAGAACACTCTGGGAAGATGCAGTAGAACACAAAGGCATCAACAGACAGGCTGCTCCTGTTGAAATATAACAGGAAGATATTTGAGATCTCACTTAAAACATGTCCTAAATTTTCTTTCTACAGCACTAACCATAATTTCTATGACAAAATGAACCCCCTCATTTTGTTCCTTTTTAAGTTAAATGTTTTAAGTGTTACCAGTTTATTCCAATCAAGATGGCTTCAGGTGTGCCATACTTTTGTCATAAGTAAGGCTGTTAGCGCTTTAGTTATTCTTTAGAACACTCTGGAAAGCTGCAGTAGAACACAAAGGCATCAACTGACAGGCTGCTCCTGTTGAAATATAACAGGAAGATATTTGAGATCACACTTGAAACATGTCCTAATTTTTCTTTTTACAGCACTAACCATAATTTCTATTACAAAATGAACCCCCTCAAATGTGTTCCTTTTTAAATTAAATGTTTTAAGAGTTACCAGTTTATTCCAATCAAGATGGCTTCAGGTGTGCCATAATTTTGTCATAAGACTGTTAGCGCTCTAGTTGTTCTTTAGAACACTCTGAGAACCTGCAGTAGAACAAAAATGCATCAACTGACAGGCTGCTCCTGTTGAAATATAACAGGAAGACATTTGAGATCACACTTGAAGCATGTCCTAATTTTTCTTTCTACAGCACTAACCATAATTTCTATGACAAAATGAACCCCATCATTTTGTTCCTTTTTAAATTAAATGTTTTAAGTGTTACCAGTTTATTCCAATCAAGATGGCTTCAAGAGTGCCATACTTTTGTCATAAGTAAGGCTGTTAGCGCTCTAGTTGTTCTTTAGAACACTCTGGGAAGCTGCAGTAGAACACAAAGGCATCAACTGACAGGCTGCTCCTGTTGAAATATAATAGGAAGATATTTGAGATCTCACTTAAAACATGTCCTAATTTTTCTTTCTACAACACTAACCATAATTTCTATGACAAAATGAACCCCCTCATTTTGTTCCTTTTTAGATTAAATGTTTTAAGAGTTACCAGTTTATTCCAATCAAGATGGCTTCAGGTGTGCCATACATTTGTCATAAGTAAGGCTGTTAGCGCTCTAGTTGTTCTTTAGAACACTCTGGGAAGCTGCAGTAGAACACAAAGGCATCATCTGACAAGCTGCTCATCTTGAAATATAACAGGAAGGTATTTGAGATCACACTTGAAACATGTCCTAATTTTTCTTTCTACAGCATTAACCATAACTTCTATGACAAAATGAACCCCATCATTTTGTTCCTTTTTAAATTAAATGTTTGAAGAGTTTTGAGTTTATTCCAATCAAGATGTCTTCAGGTGTTCCATAATTTTTTCATAAGACTGTTAGCGCTCTAGTCGTTCTTTAGAACACTCTGGGAAGCTGCAGTAGAACACAAAGGCATCAACGGACAGGCTGCTCCTGTTGAAATATATCAGGAAGATATTTGAGATCACACTTGAAACATGTCCTAATTTTTCTTTCTACAGCACTAACCATAATTTCTATGACAAAATAAACCCCCTCATTGTGTTCCTTTTTAAATTAAATGTTTTAAGTGTTACCAGTCTTTCCAATCAAGATGGCTTCAGGTGTGCCATAATTTTGTCATAAGTAAGACAGATAGAGCTCTAGTTGTTATTTAGAACACTCTGGGAAGCTGCAGTAGAACACAAAGGCATCAACTGACAGACTGCTCCTGTTGAAATATAACAGGAAGACATTTGAGATCACACTTGAAACATGTCCTAATTTTTCTTTCTACAGCACTAACCATAATTTCTATGACAAAATGAACCCCATCATTTTGTTCTTTTTCAAATTAAATGTTTTAAGTGTTACCAGTTTATTCCAATCAAGATGGCTTCAGGTGTGCCATAATTTTGTCATAAGTAAGGCTGTTCGCGCTCTAGTTATTCTTTAGAACACTCTGGAAAGCTGCAGTAGAACACAAAGGCATCAACTGACAGGCTGCTCCTGTTGAAATATAACAGGAAGGTATTTGAGATCACACTTGAAACATGTCCTAATTTTTCTTTCTACAGCACTAACCATAATTTCTATGACAAAATGATCCCCGTCATTTTATTACTTTTTAAAATAAATGTTTTAAGTGTTACCAATTTATTCCAATCAAGATGGCTTCAGGTGTGCCGTATGTTTGTCATAAGTAAGGCTGTTAGCGCTCTAGTTGTTCTTTAGAATACTCTGGGAAGCTGCAGTAGAACACAAAGGAATCAACTGAAAGTCTCTGCCCTTGTTGGATGTACATGATTTACTGAGAATGACAGACTTCATTCTCACATGACTGAGAAAAATAATGTGAATTTACAGAAAATATGCTTTCATTTTAGCTTAAGTTTTCTCTCAAACATGATTTATGATATCCCAGCAGAAGGTTTTTCACAGGGTAAAATCACCTTAGAACACACCACAATTCCTGAAATTAGTATGGTACCATCAACAAATGAATTATAATGTAACTAAAGTCTGTTATCACCCTTTATAGTTCTCCTTTTGGTAACCCTCAAAATCTTCGAATCACTACAATTCATTTCAATGGGGTCCTATCATGTATATTGGTCCCAAGATGGCTGCCAGCAATTCCAGGATGAAGTGCTGACAGCCAATCAGATCTCACGATGAGATGTGTCGTTAGGCTCCGCCCAGATATTGAAACTTTTTCTTTTTCTAATTTCTCATGAACTACTGAACGGATTTACACCATTTAACAAAAAGGGATCTTTCTGAACCAAGGGCTACCTTTTCGCCAAATTTGGTGTAATTCTGTTCAGCAGTTCGGGCTGTAGCTGTGTCTTAAGTTTACTATGGGAATTAACATGGAGAAAACACGTTTTGGGCCCCCCCTTTTTTCTCGGCCCCCGCTTGCTGAATCACCCCGAATCTTTTAAGATAGGAGCTGACCGGAGCGCCCCACGAGTTTTGAAAATTTTGCGAAGATTCGTCAACCGACGCCAAAGTTATTGGGAAAAGAATGTTACGATTTTCCTATGGATAATAGGTCCTAACTATAACTACCTACTGGCGACCGCCAGTAGGGGATATATATATATATATATATGCTGTATGGGTTACATAGGGTGATTACACACTTGACAGTATGTCTTCTCTGTCCATGCATACTTTGTAAAGGGGGAAGGACTATATATTATGTGAGGCATTTTGGCGCTAACCAGATTGATAAAGGCTTCTTGCAAGCCGAAACGCGTCTCTCTTGTCTCATGGGGTGAGGGTGACCTGTGAGAATAAACAATTGCCATATCCTGACAGCCTGATGTCCATGCCTTCTTTCATGGATGCTTCTGTGAGAGCTGGATTTTGTTTTCATTCAAATGGAGCGTGGGCAGTTGCCACGCTTTTCACGGAACACCAGTCGTCTGTGGCTCTCCCCTTCGACCGCACATGTTTGGAGGAAGTACGGAAGTGCTAGTGGGTGAGCCCCCAAATGGAGAGCCAGGAGGAGGAATAAGGATGGCAGCAGGGGGAGACCTGAGTCACGCAGCGGGGTGGTTTTCGCAACTGCCAGCACGTAGGTCTATGTCTCACCAGCAAGAAATGCCTTACCCAGAAATCTGGTGACATTTGGTGACTGGGCACTGCGTACGCCTATGCTGACGCGGTGAGGTGTGTTCAGCATACACTTTGTTATACACTGGTCCCCTTCAACCCGGAGTTTTGTACCTGTGTTAAACTTATTTTCGACGCTGCGAGTCAAATCTGACTTTGTGATTTCTCACCTCTGTCCCTGATTTATTTGACCTACGCCATTGACTTTTGCATTTTGTAATTTGGCAGTGAACTTCAGCAAACTAACTTTGACCGTCTTGTGGCATTATGGGAATGGTAGATCCATCGGGCTTCAAGCATGTACTTGGAGATTGACATTGAAGTCAGCAGGACACACTCAGTGCACAAGGTGATCCCGTGTTGTGACTATCATTAAACCTTTCCATTTGCCCCTCGTGATTCTTGCAAGAATGTGGCGCTTGCAACGTGATTGAAGTGAACACTGTTTTCGTGCAGATGGTAAAGGTCGCAAGCTGGAGGATTTGTTATCAGCCTCAGCAGACATTCCGGGTCAGAGGTGTTTGTTTCTTTTTAAACAATAATCCAGTGACTCGCAGCAGTATGTTTTCATAATTTCATACATTTTATTTTATTAATTCAGGTGACTTGAGATGAAAGGGTTGGCGTTACACGAGCACGGTTGTTACATAATGTATAATAGCAAGTCATTCTTTACCTATGCTTGTTACGGCAATAGACAGCATGCTAATTTAAATTTGCACTGTGTATTTTACAATCAAAATTAGATTTACCTGTAACTTGGCCAACTTGTAGATGCATTGAGCATTTATATGCCGCATGGGTTACATAAGGTGATTACAAACTTGACAGTATGTCTTCTCTGTCCATGCATACTTTGTAAAGGGGGAAGGACTATATATTATGTGAGGCATTTTGGCGCCAACCAGATTGATAAAGGCTTCTTGCAAGCCGAAATGAGTCTCTCTTGTCTCATAGGTTGAGGGTGACCTGTGAGAATAAACAATTGCTGTATCCTGACAGCCTGATGTCCGTGCCTTCTTTCATGGATGCTTCTGTGAGAGCTGGATTTTGTTTTCATACATATCTGTCTGTGTGAGACCGAAACGCGTAATGGCGGTTGGTGCTGGGCGTTAAACCAAAATAAACTATAGCACTACGAATGTGGGTCCGTATCGTCTGTTTTCCACAAAAAGGAATGGTGTGCAGTACGAGAAATTGGAATATATATATATATATATATGTATATATATTATCTACTGGCGGTCGCCAGTAGATAGTTATAGTTAGGACCGTGTTTCCATAGGAAATCTGAAAATTCTATTTTGAATAACTTTGGCGCCGGTTGACGAATCCTCGCGAATTTTTCAAAATAGGTGGGGCGCTCCACTCAGCTCCTACCCTGAAAGTCTCGGGGTGATTAGTCAAGCGGGGGCCGATAAAAAAGGGGGGTCCCAAAACGCGTTTTCCCCATGCATTTTTCCATAGGGACCTTTAGTCCAAGGTACAGCCCGAACGGCTGAACAGAATTACTTGAAATTTGGCAGAGAGGTAGTCCTCAGGTCAGGGATGTGCCTTTTGAATATCTGGAGTCAATCTGTTCAGTAGTTCCTGAGGAAATTTCAGTTAAAAGTACATATATATCTATAAGCGCGCACCGTGCGCGCACCGTGCGCGCACGGTGATGTGCGCGAGCGCAATTCTGTTTGGTTGTTAGATGTCAGTAAACATTCGAATCGGTCGAAATCAGGAAGTGTTGTCCGCCATTTTGTCTCTCGCAGTCTGAGGCAGTGAAAAACAAAGGTGGAGAACGTGAAAAGGGGGCAGGGTGGACAGTTCCTGACCCCCTAGCCTTTGTCAGGGGGTCATTGAAGGACTCCCAAGGGTGAAAAAAACATTTTTTTTTCACGAAAAAGCGTGGGGTGCGTGCACCGTGCGCGCACGGCACGCACAACGCACCGTGGGTGCTCGGTGCGTGAAGCGCACCGAGTGCCCACAGCGCGCGCATGATGCACGATGCGCACCATGCGTGCACGGTGCGCGCATGGTGAAAAACCTGAAAAAAAATATATTAATAAATACATAACTTAGCATTTAAAAAAACGTACAAATTCACTTAAAAAACCATAGGTTTCACACACGTTATAGTTAGGAATTAGCATTTAAAAAACCTTGCAAATTCAATTAAAAAACCATAGGTTTCACACATGTTATAGTTAGCTGGACATTTCCCTCGTAAAAAACCAATGAAATTCCCCCGTTATAGTTAGTGCAGGCAACTATAACTCACGCGACCGCAATCCTCTGCTGATGACGTCAGATATTACATCACTGATTACATATGTGTCTTTCTGAAAAATAAATATTTGTAATATATGTATAGCTAAAGATTAATGGAAGAAGACATGGGTAAATAGGTGTCTAAATACATTGATGTAATATCTGACGTCATCAGCAGAGGATTGCGGTCGCGTGAGTTATAGTTGCCTGCACTAACTATAACGGGGGAATTTCATTGTTTTTTTACGAGGGAAATGTCCAGCTAACTATAACATGTGTGAAACTTATGGATTAAGTGAATTTGCAAGGTTTTTTAAATGCTAATTCCTAACTATAACGTGTGTGAAACCTATGGTTTTTTAAGTGAATATATATATATATATATATATATATATGGTCCTCACCCACTGGTATCACCTGTGGCTTGCTTCATCATTGGACCCTCACCCAGGCACTGAACGTGAGTGGGTGGGCTCAACGCATTTGTAAGCTGAGCTCTTCAGATGGTAGCAGTGAGCAAAGACAGAGTTCAATAAGTGAGTTAAAATAACCTCTGACTCCGGTATTGCAGATTTATTATTCACGGATTTAGGGCTAGGTTAGAAATGGGAACTGTGCGATGCTATTAGGTATTAATGTTCCCAGGCATCTGTTAAGTCGACATGTTTCAACCATTGTGTAGCTCATGAAGGGTGAGTTGACTTTCCTCAGGACCTCGTTGTTACCATGCTTTTGGCGCATTTTTTAGCTATTTGCAGTGTAATTAAAATATTATAAACATGCACGTAACTACACAGAGAATATTTGTAGGACCTTTTCCCTATATGGTCATACCTGAAAAGAACAAGCATTTTCAATGCAATACGTCTCGCATTTTTTAGAGTTAGTGCTATTGACATTGTAAATGGTAATGTTTTATACATATGTGTTTTTTTTTGTGTAGTGTCTATATGTATTGTGTAATGGAAATGTTTATTTTTTGTATTTGCTAGTAGTGTATTTGTGTGCAGTGTGGACTGTATTTGAGCAAAGTAATGATGTGGTGGGTTGTTTGTTGGTAAAGGATTATGGTATTAAGAGATAGTGGTAGTTAAAGTGATGGAGCAAGGACTCGTAAAAAAGAGTTGGTATAGTAATAATAGTTTTAGCAATAATGATTTGGTGTAAATGTTGCAGAAACAAAGGAAAGGGAAGAAAATATTAAGTGAATGGGAAAAGAAAGAGGGAATACAATGAGTTCCAAATGGAGGAAATGAAAGGGAGGGTATATAAAAAGATGAGAGGCCTAGAGAACAAAGATGAAAAGGAGGAGAATGAAAAATGCTGAAAGTTGGCATCTGAGAAGGGATGGGTAATTTTGTGATGGCTCAAAATGCCATCAGAGAGGGGATTGATGGAGAAAGGACTCGTAGGAAAAGAGACTTGCCCGGAAGCAATCCGCTCCTTTAACTCACTAACAGGTTATTAAATTTGTTTTGTGTAAAACTAATACGCACCACATAAATGCGCGGGTTAGTGAAGCTTGCTTATGTGTTTACTAACGCAAATAATATGAACGAAGGACTAAAACTGCTTTAAACGGGGAAATCTTTACTGCGCATGCTTCAACTGCATCTATGCAGTATGACGAGCTGTCGCTTGGAGGGAAATTCTTGCGCATGAGCAGAAGGCACTAAAATGGAGTCTTGAAGACTCGCGTGCATGGCACCTGCTTAGCTGAAACGAAAACAAGTTATTTTACTAATGCTAATGCGGGGAAAGTATTAATAAGTAAAAGGGAATAGAGTAGAAGTGGGGGGTAAACAGTGTGATCACCTATTTTGTGAAAGTAACATTTGTCTTTTTGACTTTATTATTAGTGCGCATTTGGGCCTCTCATGTATAACTGAAGTAAGCTGAATCATGTGACGACCGCGCATGTCTACTGAAAGTGAACCCGGAATGATGACTCAGAGTTGAAACAAAAGCCAAGGTCGCAAAGTGTCCCAGCCTTGGAAAGGACGGTGAAAAGTTCAACGGAGTGGACTTACATTTTGGACTAGTGACACATTTTGCAAATGAAATGTGAATGTGGGTATGAAATAAAATCATGAATGAAAATAAATGGGATGGGTTTGCGAACAATGGTCGAACTGAGTAAAGTGACATGTAAGCATGGTGTGATAATCTTCCCCCCTTGCTTGACCAATTAGATTTTGTATTTTTACGATAGTGAAACTTTAGTGGGTGGAACATTAAGAACGAAAGGTATAATTGAGATAGCTCTAGTTAGTTAGTTAGTCCAGATGCTGTGAGCTTGGAGCGGGAGATGCTGATGCGGGGAGAGATGCTGTGAGATGCTGATGAAGAAGCCGAATGTAGAACCTTCTATCCTAATTTAATTGGGTTAGATAAGAAGATCGCGGAAGATTCTCGAGGAGGAAGAGAGTGTCAGAGAGGGGTGTGGCATAACCATCGGTATTCTAGAGAGGTCATCTATCCTATCCTGATTCCTGTCCTGGAGTCTTTGTCTCCTGACCTTTCCCGGGGGGACCCTTACCAGCCCTTTGGCCAGGGGGTTGGTCTTCACACCATTCTTGGTAATTATAATTTCATGTTATTTGCAGATGCTCTTTTCTCTCTATCTTCTTCTTTCCTTAGACATTGTTTCATTGAGTAAGTTCATGTTACATTGTTGATGATCTACTTGATTTTTCTCGCCTCTGAATGATGGTGAATGCACTGCGTATTTGAGATGGTTCACATGCACTTGAAAATTTAGATACAGATTTTAAAACTTCCTAAGTCTGTGAATATTTGATTTAGAATTAAGGTAAGAATTTAGAGTTAAGTTAATCTTCACCATCAACTAGTTCAACTAATGGTTCAGAGGAAAGAACTTTTTGATCAGTGAAAGGTTAGTTAGGAATGTTGAATAACTAATCCTGAATATTGTGATCACATATACAAACTTTGACTCCAGCGGTTTACTCAATTGTATGTGTTTATGGGCCCAAGGTGAGCATGTGGTAGTAGAGTATCTGGTGTTGGTACGCCGCTGGATCAAAAGAAAGTATGAGTGGCTAAAGTAAAGTGAGAGAGGATTTAGGAATATGTAGCTAGATCTGTCAAGTTTGTGAAAGAGTTGCATTGCGTGGAGTGGCGTGCAGCGGCGGTGCATGGAGTGGTGCTGTGTGGGGCAGGGTGGAGTGGTGCTGTGTACAATGTTGTTGCATGGAGCAGAGTGTTGGTGCGTGGAGTGCCGTTGCGTGGAGTGCCGTTGTGTGGAGTGCCATTGCATGGTGTATCTCTGCTTGGAGTGGGGTTGTGTTGAGTGGCGCTGTGCAGGGTGGTGTTGCGTGTAGTTGGGTGCGGAGTGCAGTTGTGTGGAGTGCAGCAGAGTGGAGAGGCATTGAGTGAAGGGAAGGGTCACTGTTTAGAGTGGTGTTGCGTGGAGCAGAGTGGCATTGCGTGGATTGGTACTGCATAGAGTGGCATTGCCGTAAGTGCTACTGCTTGGAGTGGCATTGCAAGGAGTTGCACTGTGTAGGGCGGTGTTGTATGGAGTGGCAAGCAGCGTGCAGTTGTGTGGAGTGCAGCGGCGTTGTGCAGAGAGTGGCATTGCATAGAGTACAGTGGCGACACGTGGTGTGGCGTTGTATGCAGCAGAGTGGCGCAGTGTAGAGTGGCTTTGCATGGAGTGGAGTGGCGTTGCGAGGAGTGGGGCTGCATAGAGTGGAGTGGGTTGGGTAGAGTGAAGTGCACTTGTATGGAGTACAGTTGCATAGAGTGAATTAGGTTTCCATGGAGTGGTGCTGCGTAAAATGGAGTGGCGTTGCATTGAGAAGGGTGGTGTTGCATAGAGCGGAGTGGTGTGGCATTATCTGGAGTGATATTGTACTGAGTGGTGTTGCTTGGAGTGTCACTGTATGGAGTGTCGCTGCTTGGAGTGTCGCTGCGTACAGTGGCACTGTGTACAGTGGCACTGTGTAGAAAGCCAGTGATTGAAGTGGCATTGCATGGAGTGGTGCTGTGTACAGTGGCATTGTGTGGAGTGCCGTGTGGTGTGCAGTTGTGTGGAGTGCAACAGAGTGGAGTGGCGTTGCATGAAGTGGTGTTGCATGGAGTGGTGTTACATAGAGCGGTGTTGCGTGGAGTGGTGTGTGGTGTGCAGTTGCATTGAGTGGAGGGGCACTGCATAGGGTGGGGTTGTCTGGAGCAGAGTTGCATGGAGTAGTGCTACATAGAGTGTCGCTATGTAGAGTGTTTCTGCATTGAGTATTGCTGCATTGCATGACACTGCATTGCGCTGAGAGTCACTGCTTGGAGTGGCATTGCATAGAGTGATGTGGGTTGGGTAGGGTGAAGTGCAGTTGTATGGAGTACAGTTGAATAGAGTGAATTTGCGCTGCATGAAGTTGCATAAAATGGAGTTGCGTTGTGTAGAGCAGGGTGGCGTGGCAGTATATGGTGTGGCATTGTACTGAGTGGGGTTGCCTTGAGTGTTATTGCTTGAAGCAGCATAACGTGGAGTGGCGTTGCATGGAATGTCAGAACATGGAGTGTGGGTACATTGAGTGGGGCTGCGTAGACTGGCGCTGTATAGAGTGGGGCTTCATAGAGTAGAGCTGTGTAGAGTGGTGCTGTGTAGAGTGGGGCTGCATAGAGTGGGGCTTCATAGAGTTGGGTTGCGTAGAGTGGCGTTGAGTTAGAGTGTCATTGCATAGAGTGTCGCTGTTGTGAGTGCCAGTGCTTGGAGTTGTGTTGAATGGAGTGGCGCTGTGTAGAGTGGCATTGCATGGAGTGGCATGCAGTGTGCAGTTGAGTGGAGTGGCACTGCATAGGGTGGTGCTAAATGGAGCTGAGTTGGGTGGAGTGGTGCTGCATAGAGTGACGCTACGTAGAGTGGCGCTGCTTAGAGTGGTGCTACGTAGAGTGGTGCTGCGCAGAGTGGTGCTGCCATGAGTGCCAGTGCTTGGAGTGGCATTGTGAGTGGCATTGCTTGGAGTGGTGTGCAGCATGCAGTTATATGGAGTGCAGTGGAGTGGAGTGGCACGCAGTAAGGTGGCGCTGCATGGACCAGATTTGAGTGGAGAGGCATTGCGTGGAATGGCGTTGTGTGGAGTGACATTGTTTGAAGCGACGTTGCATGAAGTGGCGTTGCATAGAGTGGTGTTTTCTGAGTGTCACTGCTTGGAGTGGCATTGCATAGAGTGGCGCTGTGTACAGTGGCATTGTGTGGAGTGTTGCTGTTTAGAGTGGCATTGTGTGGCATGGCGTGTGGGCGTGCAGTTGTGTGAAGTGCAGCAGAGTGAAGTGGCGTTGTGTGGAGTGGTGTTACAAGGAGCGGCGTTGCATGGAGCGGCGTGCGCGTGCAGTTGTGATGAGTGGAGTGGCGCTGCGTAGGGTATCACTGCATGGAGTGAAGTTGCGCGGAGTGGTGCTGCGTAGAGTGTCGCTACGTAGAGTGTCACTGGGTAGAGTGTTGCTGCGTAGAGTGGCGCTGCGTAGTGTGGCGCTTCAGTGAGTGCGGGTGCTTGGAGTTGTGTTGTGTGGAGTGGCACTGTGTAGAGTGGCATTGCATGGAGTGGCGTTGTGTGAAGCTGCGTTTCGTGAAGCGGCATTGTGCTGAGAGTCGCTGCTTCGAGTGGCATTGCATCGAGTGGAGTGCGTTTGGGGGGGTGAATTGCAGTTGTATGGAGTACAGTTGCATAGAGTGAATTTGCATTGCATGAAGTTGCGTAAAATGGAGTGGCGTTGCATAGAGCGGGTGGTGTGGAGGGGTATGGAGTGGCATTTGCTTGAGTGTTATTGCTTGGAGCGGCATTGCATGGAGTGGATTTGCGTGGAGCAGAGTGGTGCTGCATAGAGCAGAGTTGCGTGGAGTGGGGTATGGCAGGCAAGTGTGTGGAATGCAGCAGCGTGCAGTGGTGCTATGTGGAGTGGCGCTGCGTGGAGTGGCATTACATGCAGTGGTGTTGCATGGAATGGTGTTGCGTGGAGTGGAGTAGTGTGTGGAGTGACACTTTGTAGAGTGGAATTGCCTTGAGTAGCGCTGTGTAGAGCGGCATTGCCTTGAGTGTCATTGCTTGGAGTGGCATTACGTTGCGTGGTACTGCATCAAGTCGAGCTGTGTGAAGCGTAGTGGCATTACAAGGGTGGCATTGCATGGAGTGACGCTGTGTACATCGACGTTGCTTTGAGTGCTGCTGTTTGGAATGGTGCTGTGTAGAATGGTGTTGCCTTGAGTGTCATTGCTTGGAGTGGCGTTGCGTAGGTCGGAGTGGTACTGCATGGAGTAGAGTTGAGTGGAGCGCAGTGGCGCTGCGTGGAGTGGTGATGCATGGAGCAGAGTGGCTTTGCCTCAAATGACATTGCCTTGAGTGTCATTGCTTGGAGTGGCGTTGTGTAGAGCGGAGTGGTACAGCATGGAGTCGAGCTGTGTGAAGTGGAGTGGCATTACATGGGTGACATTGCATGGAGTGGCACTGTGCAGAGTGACGTTGCCTTGAGTGGTGCTGTTTGGAGTGGTGCTGTGTAGAGTGGTGTTGCCTTGAGTGGTATTGCTTGGAGCGGCACTGCGTAGAGCAAAGTGGAACTGCATGGAGTGGAGTTGCGTGGAGCACACTGGCGCTGCATGGAATGGTGATGTTTGGCACGGCCTAGAATGTCATTACCTTGAGTATCACTGCTTGGAGTGGCGCTTCAAATGGTGGAGTGTGAGGACCGTTTAGCTGGATTGGGAAGGGGAAACAGTCTAGAGGAGAGAGAGTGAATGAAGAAACTTCTATTACAAAGATTGGCCTGGGTATTCATCGAGGCTTCACGGAGCATAACACATGGACAAGGGAAACAGGGAAAATCAGGGTTACCCGCCTGTACATGCCGCAGCCACTGCTGAAGCAAACAGAGGCAGGCAGTGGGGAGTGCTGGTGCTGGAGGGGGTATTCGCAGTGAAACTCGTGAGAAACCCACAGCTGTGTGAGTGCTTAAAGGGTGGGGGAGGGATCCGAGCGCAAGGAGGTGGGGGCAAGCTATAAACAGGTAGACTGAAGGGATTATCAATGCCTTCGTGAAGCCGAGTGAAGGGAAAGGAAAAGAGAGTGCGCCGGAACAAACATATATGAGTACAGCCACTGTAACAGGGGCAATCGCCTGGGAGGGTCCAAAACTGGAAAAGGCAGGACTAATTTACCCCATCCAATGCAGAAGGGCAGTAGCAGAACAGAAGCTGAAAGATAGGAGGCGCTTCACCCACACATACCAGATACACCACGCCTTGCAGCGCATGCGCGCTGCCCTAGGCTCGGCCTAAAAAAGGAGTGTATCCGTATGTGCCTATATCTTTAAGGAGCACCACCAGTTGTATCATTACACAATGCAAGAGTTTACATGCGTGAAGGCAAACACTGCATGTTTACTTAGTGTTGTTGCAAAAAGAACAATTGATGGATCCGTGTTCACTGAGCCACTGGATTCAAGCTAGCTTGGCTGATGAGGGGTGATGCCTCGAAACCACTCCCAGGATGCTTGTTTTCAGTCCTGGGAGGACCTGGCTTGGCAGTTCAGGCTGGACTGTTCCCATAAGGTCAAGACTGATTTTCATACAGCTGGGTCCAAACTGGGGTGGTGTGGTGAGCAAAAGAACAATGGATTAAACCCAGATCTTTGTGACTGTCCATCATTTGTTCCATTTGCTTTTTTTGCTCCAAGTGGGAAGGGTATGCCCAGACATGGGTCTCATGCTCACTGAGCCACTGAATTCAATCTAGCCTGGCTGATGAGGAGTGATGTCCCGAAACCGGTCCCAGGATGCTTGTTTCCGGTTCAGGGAGCACCTGCCTGTGCAGTTCGGGTTGGAATGTTCCCATAAGAAGCAGGGTCTAGACTAATTTGCATATGGCTGGGTCCAAACTGGGGTGGCCTAGTGAGCAAAAGAACAATGGTTTAAACCCAGATCTTTGTGACTGGGGGTGAATGTTTGCATTGTTCAGCATTCCATCCATCTTTTGTTCCTTTTGCTTTTGTCATCCTAAGTGTTGTGGTCACCACATATAGAGACTCAACAGGACGATTACTAAGTAAAATCTAGTAAATCGTAAGAACAAATCAAAGTAAAATTTTAAGAAAAAAAATTAAAAGAAAGACAGACTTGACAGATAACATACATGACTGGTTTTCTCAACAGACATTATAGGGGTACTTAGGGAGGACGGACTCTGTAGTCAAACACTAGAAGGGAAGATTGACTTTTAGCCATTTTGTTGTGTGAGCTACTTACTGTGAGCTCAAAATTCTTCAAAAATAGGCGTGGGATAAAAGAGGATAAAAAACCTTACTTCATCAAAAGTACGCATCCACTCGCGCTCAAAGCGTCTCCCTGTGAGGTCTGATCATTATCCTGTTTATTTGCAGAGAATGGTTGTCCTTGTCACATGATTGATTATTACATGACCGGGACAGTTGTACTTCCACTAATACAGGGAAATCTTACAATGCATCTTTGTTTTTACGATTCCTACCACCGGTACACATCATGTTGTTGCCGGGTGGTGAATGCAGGTATAATTAATCTGTCCATTAGCCTACGAGACATAAGTATCTCTTGCATGGGTGTGGCATGGACGTGGCTCCTACCCTTGGATATATCGGAGCGGGGGATTATGAGGCATTGAGTGTTATTCAAAGTTTACCAAGTAACATGCCTCGTTCGTAGACAGACAAAAAGAGGCAATTTTCTTAATTTGAATGTTCTTAAATAAACAGATAATTTTGAACTTTAATCTATTTAGGTCTTCGTAAATGTAATTGTTCTTGGTCATTTTATAGAGATCAATCTCAATTATCGGACTATTAAGTGTGAAAGTTGCGTCTGTGTGGACATGTCTTGTTCCACAAAAGACATAAACTCTTAGGGGTATATTCACAAGAACGTGTGATAACTACCGCAAGAGTAGCTTAACGCAACTCTCAACATCGCAGCCTATCGTGGGAAAATTACATCGTGCCAACCAAGTATTCACAATGCGGTGGTAGCATGCGATAGCCACCAGATAACGCGTCACATGGCCGTTCAAAAATCAACGCCACACCTCAAAAATGCGAGACACGAACGCAAAAACTCATGCGATGAGGCCAATCGAGTACAAAAAGTAGTGAAAACCAGCCACAGGCTTGCAAATCCCACGCAACTGGGGGGGAAATGCACCATAAAAACCACAGAAACAACACACCAGAAACAAGCCAAAGCATGTAGCAACATGGATGCACCCTGACCCAGTGCAGAGGCCAACGCGAACCCCCCACAGACCACCAGCAAGAAACAACGGGGACGGCCGAGGAAAAGAGGGAGAGGAAGACGGGGTGCAGTCTGCAGCAAAACCAGATCAGCGACACGGAGGTGACAGAACACTACCATCAGCTGACCCACAAGTAGACCACCTGGAATGCAGTCGGAGTGCCGAGTAGGCCAATCGAGGAGGCCTAGAGGCGCTGGTATGATGTGACAACCTAAACCAGGCACAAACCCGCTGCCAACAGGAAGGCTGCAACAGGAGGTGGCAGTCCAGTGCCACAGGAGGAGCTGGAGGAAACGAGGCCACAGTCATCAGTGTGGAGATGGTGCAAGGAGTAGGGAGTATGGACACAGCACGAGAGGACCTGACACAACATCAACAGGTTGAGTAACTACCAGAGACTGGAGGGACGGGGGGAGATGGGCACAATGGCATACATGCACAACGAGGTGTAGCACACTGCACACCTACAATTACCCTGGATCATCTCCCTCATCGCCTTGGCACACTGCAGCACACACACATAGCAAGAGCAGCACACCCAGCAGCACACCCACATTGACCACAATGTGGTACAATGCGCAAAGCCGACACTGCAGAACAGAGGACACAATTGGCTCCGCACATGCACAGAAACATGCCTACTACATCTGACAGAGCAGCAAACTGTGAAATGGAAATGTACGCGTACGAACTCACATCCATCATGTAGTCCATATGTACACTGTCCCGCAGCAGTAGTCTGCACCTCCCAAACAGTCACAATGTACATTGTCATACAGTCTGCATGTAGACCAGAACAATGCGCCAACATACATGTCAACACAATGTCAACATGCATCTCCCCTTCACATTGCAGAGGGGCACACAACACCTCCAGCAGAGCACAGAAGACAACACATCTGTGATGCCGGAGAGACCCACCACACCTTCAACACCAACGCCCTACAACAGCCCGTGGCCATCCAACGCAACCCACCACCAGGACACGGGCAGACAAGCTACTTAGAGGAGAAAACAGAGCCTGCAACAGACCACACAGCAGGAAGCACCCGCAAGCACAGCTGGCTCACGACACTTCACCCACCCACACATGGCACCCCAATGCCATGTGTCAGCATGCCAAAAGGAGGTGGTCCAACAGGTGTAGGTGGGCTCCGAACCCATGGATGGTAAACTAGATCACATACGTTGGTGTCTATTACCCTTCAGGGACCACCTACACCCCACAAAGGAGACCCACACTGCCATAGAGACACATGCAGATGCACATTCACAGTACACAACCACGCCCAGGGGCCACACATATCAGTCACACACCCACGTTGGCTCTGCGTACGACGGCCCAGGCCACTCCCCCTATGAATTGAGTGGGTGACGACAAAGCTACATGTCCAAGCTCAGACCCGATGCCTGTGGTGACATGCCTGCATCTGCTGTACACAGCACAAGGTAATGTCGTAGGGCCCTGGGCCCCCATGCATACAACAACACCACAGGGACACGTGCAGACATTATGTTGAACTGGCTATGGGCACGTGCGCCTGGCCCCTTCATTGGCAGGGCCACATGTACAGTGATGCCTGTGCTGGATGTGTGTGGGGTGGGTGCGAGCCAGCTCTCAGGCAGTTGTTGGTGCTGGCAACAAATACAACAGTTAACACAATGAATACGTAAACAGATAACACCAGCATCCCAGGGTCAACTGCAGAGCATCATGGAGGTAGCCTGAGCAAGTCCAGAGGGCACACAATGAGCAAACAGAAGTGTCCGTGAGTTGCAGTGCACTGAGGTCTGGGCACTACAGCTGATCGCGATCATATGAAGAAAAAGTCTCGGATTGTGTCCCTTTGAGATATTCCTGATGCAGATGCAGTGGGGTGTGTTAGACCTGAATCATCTTCCTCATCAACGTCCCAGGTCTCCCACACTGATTGAGGTAAATTCGCTGCGCAACCTCTCCACAGCACAAAAATCAATCAGTAAAGGATGATGGCTTGCGGTGCACTGAGTCAGTGGTACCTGGAGTGCCTAGCAGAGTATCAGTCTGATGATGGCATCCACGACAGGTGTGAGCAACTTCTTAAGTCTGTCAGGACCACCGTTTTGACTTTGGCAGGTGGCAGTTGGAGGTGGTCCTGGCGGTGATGGCGTGTGCCTCCTGCGGTGTTGCGATTTCCGGGCCGGTCAGGACTCGATTTGGTGTGTGAGCCCTGGTGGACCGCAGTTGAGGCTGGAGGCAGCGCAGGCCCACAGACACATGGCGTTGATGACCCTAAGGCCATCGCCTCAGAGGCCATCCAATATCTCAGAAGAAGGGGTCCAGGACCTGACCAGCACAGAGTTAGTGGCCCCGGATGCACAGCGGCCAGCACAGCCACCCTGCCACGGGACAGTGACTTCCGGTGCACTGAGGTAGGTCCACCCGCAGTGAGCGGATCCTCATCGATGTCGAAGGTGAATGTGGCAGAGTCTTGCAGGGGACAAAGGAAGGTGTCCTCCAAGGCATGATGCAGAAGGTCTGATGTTATCCGAAAGCCGCAAATGGTGGAGTGGAAAGCGACTGCCTCGTTTTCTCCACCAATTAGGTATCAGCTACATGAGGATGAAAACTAACCCCTAGTCTATAGACTCTGACGCCATCAATGTACGACCAGAGAGTGTCCATGAATGTCGGGGAACAGACTTAGTGGCACCTGTGCTGAGAGGGGATGCAGTCTGCGATGATGCCAGTACACTGATACGACCTCCGCCATAGTTAAATCAAGTCTCTGTGACCTACTGGACCGCAGTGTAGGCCAGAGGCAGCGGTCAGCAGTGGCCCACACCCACCTGTTGTTGGGATGCTATGCACATGGTTGCTGCCACCTCACCAAAGGGAATAAGGTGAAGTCGAATCTTCCTTTCTGTGCATACACGGACAATGTATGATCAAGACTCAGTTCCAAATGTGTGACCTACTTGTCCGTAGTGTGGGCTGGAGGCAGTAGTCAGCAGTGGCCAACACCCACCTTGTCGTTGGCTTGCGATGCACAGAGTTAGTGACACCAGGGCAGTTGTCCGTAGTGTTTGGTCACCTCCGTGACGATGATCCTATTCCCTCCGGACTGCAACGCGCCATCCTCTTACTCCTCTCCTTGCGTGCGATGATATGTATTCTGCCCTTGAATAATCGATGTTCAATTCTGTGACCTACTCTTGCGCCGCGTTGGCCGAGGGCAGTAGTCCGCGTAGGCCCATAGACATGTGTGGTTATAATGCAATGCACACACTTGGTGGCACCACATCGAAGGGAGTATAGTGACATGAACTCTGCCTTAAGTAATGTTCACTGCCATGGTGTAATCAAGAATCAAGACTCAGTTCCAAATGTGTGACCTACTTGACCGTGGTGTAGGGCGAAGGCGGCAGTAGAGTACGTCAACAAGAAAGGAGTAAAGCGGGCCTGTGTCGTGGAGGCCGTGAAGGTCTGAGAGGCAGTCAAGGTCGTGGGCCTCTGGCTTGGAGCTTACACAGGCATGTGGTGGGCCCTCCTTGACAGATGCCGATGTCGGCTGGCTGCGCAGGCGCGGGCCTGACGGGTTCGGGGTCCAGCGGCCCGGAGTAGAGCAGGCGTACAGGATCGCAGGCAAATCCGCTCACTAGGACACCGTCGGCCTCGTGGCGTGGTGAGAGGCACCGCCCTAGCAGACACGTTTGGCTTTTCGGAACAGGACCACGCCCAGGGCTACGTGCTTTTTATTCACACCCCTACGCTGGCCTGGCGTACACTGGGACATCCCGCTCCACTCACGCTTACGGGAGGGATGTAACAGGCAACATTTCCACGAACTCCCCCACTGGCTGGGGTGACATGGTTTTGTCCACTGTCCACTACACTCCATACACCAGCAGTGTATGTCGCCATGGATATGGGTGTGTTCGGCATACTGAGATTTGTCCAGCACATCTCCGCCACTCTTGGCATTGTGTACTTTCTCAATCATGCTTCTCCTGCATCCTTCACACATGCCTGGTTACCACCTCTCCCCACATTCGGCTATTGTGTGGCTGAGGTGCCATGCCGTTGATGGCTCCTGTTCACGGCTTGCCCAGGTTACCATTGAGAGTTGTTCTGTTATGTCTGGTGGGTGGTCATGTTGTTTTGCATTTTGGTTGTGATTTTGTGACGTGTGCATTGCCAGTGTTGTGAGTTGCATGGTTGTGGAGTTCAGGTGAGTGGGGTTTTCATTAGGAACTTGCCAAGGGGCTGTGCATTTCCCTTGGTGCCATCCTGGGAACGCTGGTTGCTGCTGGACTGTCGGAGGATGAAGGGACCATGCACACTGGCTGGATATTTGGAGGCGAAATAGGTGGAGATTCCATGGTGTTCGGATGTTGCCTGCACATTGATGTGAGACGTGTGCTTTCTGTTGTGGTGATTGTGTGCTGTGTTACCAGGGGGCACAGGTAGGACATGTGTGCTGTGGATTGACCCAACACGTGCGTGCATCCGGCTATGGTGTATGGTCCTTGCTTGGTGTCCAGCGGATCCTGATCATTGTGTTGGACGTATAGGGACTGGGGTACCAGGCTGATGGTGATGTCCAGGACAGGTGTGAGGGACCTGGATGTTGCTGGCTGTGTGACTCCTCCGACTCTGGCGGGTGTTGGTTGGGGGGTACCAGGGGCCAACAGGTGCAGCACAGCCAGCAGCTTAGTTTGGGGTGGGATGTTGGTTGTCCACTGTGTTGGTGCCGTCGGCCTGTTGGGTGATGTTGGTCAGGATGCGTATGATGGTTGTCATTTTGAGCCTGTAGTGGGCTATGACATTGTCAGGTGTTGGTCCTGTGTGGCTGGTGCGTTTCCTGGGGGTCCGCTGTCTTTGTCTGCGCTGCCTCTGTGGTGGTCCGGGGGTGGGGGGCGGTGTGTTCCGGGTGGGGGTTGGAGTCCTGGGGTGGTGGCTGTGGGTGTTGTGGCCCTCTTGGGTGTCCGAGTCACATGACCAGAGGCTCCATGGCATCTGCTGCCCTTCCGATGTGGCTGTGGGCCATGCTCCCTTTTGTGGTGCAGGCTGTGGCCCGACTTTGCACCAGGTCAGAGCAGGTGTTATTTTCCTGCTGCTAACGCGCCTTATCGCCTGTTTTGTGTTCTTATCGCAGTTCTGGAAGGTCGTTGTGAATGTTGTGGAGTGGTGTTGTTGCGGCTTTTGGCACGGGTACGCCTACTTTGCATCTCATTAGCGATAGTTGCGGGGGTCTTCTGTGGCGATGTTTTTGGCGGCTGCTATCGCGGGTAAACTGATGCTGTGGGCTGTTGACACCAGCTTGTGAATGGGGTGATAAATTTATCGCAACTTTGGCTGCAATAAAGTGCTGTTAACTCGGCGATAGATCCTTGTGAATATCCCCCTTAGTTCTTTAGTAAAACAGAATAGAATAGGGCTTTGGGCTATAGGTATCATAATGCCCTTTCTCCCCATTGAATTGTTATGACAAGTAAGTATAAATTACTGGGGGGTGCCTCAGATGTAGTCATGGGTCTGTTCACAGTAGCCATTTCCCTCATTCGAGATGACTCACAGAATATTTCCCCAAGGAACATCATTGTTTAATCCTCGAGAGTTTGTAACTCCTTTTCAAAGAGGATTTTTTGTCAAGATGTCTAGTTTTAGCAGGGACTTGTTCTAAAACTGCCCATTTCATGTCATTGGGGGTGATTGTTTGTTATGAAACATTCCACCATCTTGGTGGTGTTACATCTACATTGTATTGCACTTCTAAATTCTACGAAACGTGTGCTTACTCTCCTTGTTGTAATTCCTATGTATTTAAGGTTGCAAGGGCATACAATGAGGTAAATCACTTGCTTTGTGTTGCAGTTTGGATGTTTTCTCAACTCCCACGGGGTGTTTAATATTAGATCTATTGTTTTTGTGGCTGTCAAGTGGCATACGCCCAAAATTAGGGGCTGCCTTGCCATATTAGGGTTAATTAACCATGGGTGTTAATGCCTGCCTCAATATAGAAAGGGGTGGCCCTCATTAGGCTTTTCCCTTTTTACTAGTGAGGGGCATTTACAGGCATGTATGTTTGGTGTTCCAGATGAGCCAGATATTTGAACTTGAATGTGTTTGAAAAAGTACTTCACATGTTTGAAACACTCTTTGAATGGTTACTGGTTTGCTAGCTTTTAAAATACAGCATAATGGTAGGCTATCACAATTATCACTACTCGCCGGTAATTACTCTGGCCAGCTATAATTTTCTTTAGAAAAGCTTAAAAATGTACATTGCCAATGCCCCTAAAAGCCATCTGTGTCCTTATTGTCTCTAAGTAACAATGCTATTTCCTCTCCTCAGACTAAAACATATTTTGAAGGGCTGTCGGGTTCCGGAATAGCCAAGACATGATTGAAGACAATATGAGTCTGACTAATGGTAGATGGACATACCAAAGATGCCTCAGAGATTCTTTGTGACTTCTTTACCTTATTTAAGGCATTTTGTAATGTTGCTAGAGTTGCTAAGTGTACGAAATTGGACTATTTGTTGAAGTCGGTGAGTACCCACTTCAATTAACAGTCAATCCTTGACAGGGTGAATTACAAAAGGCACAAAAGCAGCCTAACCTTAGAGGTAATGTGTAAAGCTTTTATGGAGCACTCAAACATTAATACAGCGAAAACACAACACAAGAAAATGCTAAATCAATTTGAAACAAAAGTGATTTTCTTAATGTCAAAATGACACCAAAGACAAAAATCCATACAGTAGAACCGGGGTTATACGTTTTTGAAGTCTGTGTTTTATGGGCAAAATAGCAGAAACAAGTATGAAACGCCAACTGTGGCTATTGGGCCAGACTGTGACAAAGTCACAAGTTCAGGCTGACTACGATGGAATGCTATTTGGGTACAGAATGAGGTGTGGCCCAGTGGAGTTGTACCTTTTGTCCTTGGTGCACTGACTGCGTGGTACTGCGATGCAAGGCTCTGCATTGTGCTGATTCAGGTCCGTCAAGTTGTAAGGTGTTGCGTGCGAAGCCCTTACATCAATCTGCACTGTTCTGCACCAGAGCCGATGATGCTGTCGATCAGAAGATGTGAGGTGCTGTGGTATGAGGTCCTGTTTCTGTCTGTGCCATGCTGCCTTAGGTTCTGTGAGCCGCTGAACAGGAGCTGTGAGGTGCTTAGATGCAAGGCCCTTATGTCATCCTGCACCAGGTCTAGTGAAGCTGCTGAACAAAAACTGCCAGGTGCTGCAATGCAAGGTCTTATATCGGTCTGCATCACCCTGTGTCTGATTCGGTGAACCTATCAGTTGAGTAGGGAAGAGCACACTTTGACCCTAGCCAAGGGTCCTGGACCTTGAGGCCCGAACTTGGAGAATTGAGACTCACTGCCTTCAGAAGCCAGAAGAGGGAGCCAGGACCAGTTGGTTCTGGTCAGCTGAAAAGCAGGAAATGCCTCTGGAAGCATGTTGTGTGTCCCTATCTCACAGGAGGAAAGTTAACAGATCCAGACAGTGTCACTTCTGGGGTCCTGGGTTCAAGGCAAGCATGTCCAGTCTTTTATTTTCAGACTGCATGGCAGTTCTTCTTCTGAATCTTCTGGGGTCCCGGACTTTTATGCGCAGTGCGAGCCTGTGGGTGGGGGCCACATCCTGTGACTAATGCTAACCTGGGTCTGATTAGCTTTTCCCTTTACCAGATCGTGAAATAAAAGGACAGACAGGCCCAGGTGTAAGCTGCATTTGCCAGTGACGGAGCAGGCATCTTTTGACATCAGGAATGGGCTGAGTACAGCCCTCACGATCCCATTTGAAGCTCAGGAAGTGCTGGATACAACCCACTAGGCCATCCTGCTCAGGGGAGGAATCCCCTTCCCCACACTCAGGGACCTTTTGTTCCTTTTCTCAGAAAGAATGCACATCCCACCAGAGGACAGCCATTAACAGAAATGTGATCCTGGACACTGATGGAAAGGAACATTTGAAACTAGGGTGGAAAAAGTCAACTTTCTAAAAGTGGTATTTTCAAATTCGTAATTTAAAATCCTACTTTGGAATTAAGGAGGACTTGAAATGCAATTCAAACATGTTTCTCTAGCTGTTCCCAAACTGAACTTATAACTTATTAAATGTAATATGGTAACCTAGTATTAGTCTGTGAGAGGCTACCCTTACTGCAATGAAGAAAACGCGGGAAGGGGGGTTTCACTGCCAGGACATATAAAGCATAACGAGACAAGTGCTACTTTTTAATTAGGATGCATCTTACCCCATGAGCCTTTAGGGCTTACCTATGGAGTGACTTATGAGTGTTAAAAACTAGTTCTGAAAATTCTCTGTGCTAAGAATAAAAAAACAATTGAAAGGCATTCAGCTGTTTTGTTAAACCCAAACCATGAGAGGAAGTCACTGGCACAAGAAGTATCAACTGCTTTGCAGTAATACATATTAAAATCCTTCATACAATCCATAATGCTTTATAGGCTAAAGCCTATTTCTACATTTTTAAATCATACTTTTGGACTAAAAGTTCAGGAATTAAAAGTCACATTCATTCCTGTGCTTATGAAAAAGAACTTGCTTTTAGGCATGCTTCTAATCACCTGCATAATGATTGAGTTATTTCTGTGAAAGGCTGCAACAGACATGTTTATTCACAGAGGGTTCGATTCCCAAAGAGTCTGCGCAGTTGTGGCGGGCGCACCGCAGTCATGGTCGAATCTCTGCAGTGAGAAACTGCAGTGCTGAGACTCTGCCATGAATGCAGAGACTTCACACAACTGAGGAGCCTCCACCAAGACTGCAAAGGCTCTTTGTCATACAGTACTACAACAAAACAAACCTGGTAACAACAAGGCACACCTTTAAATTGATTTCAAGAGAAGAGTGACTAATGAGAGCCACGGGCCCGCATACCGGCTCTCAATTAGTTCAGGGAGTTGGAGTTGATTATTCTTCCTCTCCTTAATGTAAGCACATCCGTTGCTTACACCCCCTCTCGTGGGGTTTCTTCGTCCTCGTGGAAGCTCGTTCCAGGTTCCGGGATGCGGGCCCGTGGCTCTCATTAGTCACTCTTCTTTTGAAAAAAAGAAAAAGAAAAAGGTCCAGGGAAAGTGAACGCAGACCTTTCATGCCCTGACGAATTTGCCGTAAACTTGATAAGGCAATGAAACATGTTGGCCAGTCCTAAAGGTGGTTATTTGACATGACCGTGCTTTTACTTTTGGGATGACTCACACAATGGAATAAAGAAAATGGAACTGTATATGTGAGCCATACCTAATGTTACTTAAGACTACACGGGTCTTGGTCTGCACAAAAACTATTTATGTTTAAAAAAAATGTCACCTTTTCCTTTACTTGGGACATTATTATTTTCAATGAGAAAGATATCGATGATGAAATAGTGAGCAAACTGGTGAGAACCTACCAGCAGCTCTCTTGGTGTTGCGCACGTGAGATACTTTCTCATTTTTTCACACTTTTTTTCATCACTTTTCGTGTTTATGCACTATAGATATTGGTTGAGTGACTATACACACGGTTGGATATTTTCACCGATTGGGATTATTAAATATTAAGTTGTATAGGCACCAGGGATATAATGATAATTCATATTTAGAACTACCAATGGAGGAGTAATAGATGTCTACATTACCCTTTTAATGATCCCATGAAATCAATTTAAAGGTGTGCCTTGTTGTTACAAGGTTTGTTTTGTTGTAGTGCTGACTGAGTGGAGGGCGACCTGGTATACATTTTCCCTCTGTAACTCCTTTCTTGAATACATTTTTGTCATTCAGGCCAGAGTGTCTGATCGCCAACCATTAGCCCAAAAGTTGGTTTTGCCTTCAAAAACATTTAGGCCTTATTCCTTCCTGTGTGTTTGACCAAATTTGATTTTCTTTAGGAATTTTGCTTAAATATTTTTAAATGCTCTATATGTTTTTATATATTTTTAAAAAGTAAGTGTAAGAGATTTGGTTATTAGTCAGGAGGGGTAAGTACCCAACTCAAGTAATAATCATCATCTTTGTCAGTGTGAACCACTAAAATCACTAAATGAACCTGAGATCAATACCCCTACTAGCTATGGAATGGAGCAGAAAGGCTTAATTTAGAGGTAATGTGTAAAAGTATTATGAAGCACTAAAATAGTAAGAAATATGAAATGCAAAGCAATATAAATCCCCAAACGAACAAGAATAGAATAATATGCAATACAAGAACATCAAAATGACAAATATCTAATAAGGGGAACTGGACATATGAATTTTCAATTTTTAAGTAGCGATAGTGCCACGAAACACAAACCAACAACGATAGACAATAGTCACTGTAGAACAGGACCTAGATCCAATTTGATGCTGGCAGTGACGGAGCACAGGCAGGATACACTAACCAGGTTTGTTGTGGCCAAAATCCTTCCCTTCTGACTTAGCCATTTAATTCTCAGGAGTACCTTCCTAAAGCCCTTAGTGATGTAAAGCCCATAAAGTCTGACTCCATTTTGAGTTGGCACTGACACCATCTTAGGTTACAGGGGTCGCCATGTTCTCAATTTTATGCAGAATCATTGTCATCCTTTCACCTTATATGTTAAGAAGGAAACAGCTTGGAAGGTACACCTTGATGCACATAATCTATGTCACACATTTCTAAACTTATCTCATGAATTCAAATCCCTGATAAGATTTAGTATATAAAGAATGACATTCGACCACTTGGGAGTAGAGGTCCTTCACCCAGATTATCTCATGATATTCTGCCAGAGATCTTCTCACCTACTGCCAGTGCACTTCAAAGATACTGCACCTCACCTGATGATGATAAGGCCGTGTCCCTGAGGAAGGCTACAGCATGTGTTTGCCTTTCACAGGCAACACTGCCTTCACGCTACTGGTGATAATAACAGCTCTTGCTGTCAACAAGGTATGAAGTGCATTTCTTCTCCCTTCTAGACTGAAAGTTGTTCAACTCTTCATTTTCACATAGAATTAGGTTTTAGGGTGTTATGTTTTAGATGACATTTTAACCATGATGTTTTTATTGTCATTGTTCACAATGTGCATGTATTGGGTGGGCTTCTGCGAGCTACGCTAGCTTGGCTTTCAATCAGTGCCGGTGCATTGAACTCAGTTTACCTGTGTCACCTGTGGGTGGGAAAACAAATCTTGTAGAACTACGCAAAAGTTGTAGTTTACCAGACAGCAGGGTCTCCAGTGAGGCACGTAGAGACTCGCAGGGTGGCAGGCAGAGGCCAACAGGAGGGTCTAGTCCAGGTCTAGTTGCCACCGGTCAGCTGGGCAGTTGCATTAAAATGCCTCTTGTAGCTTGTTGTGTCCTGCTAGCTTGTTGTGTCTTGATGGAAGGTGAGCCTTATGACCCTTGAAGTGCACTTCTTTGTCCTGGGTGCAAGAGGGACAGCAAGTCATGTCTTCTCAGCTCTTCAAATGGTTCAGACACCAGGTTCAGTCCTCCTCCGATCGTCCACAGGATGAGGTGTGTCCGGAACTGAGTGCCTGGAGATGCAACATTTATGCTTCCCATGAGCTAGTGGGTGGGAATGACTGTTGGGAATGCAGTATCCACAGGAAAAGGTTTCTGGGGCATCCTACCCACGGTATGATTTTGTTTTTAAAGATGGCAGATGTCCTAGGGCTGTGTGTGTGTGTTGGTGGTGTACTCTGGTCATCCTAGTGGCTTCCCACATCTACTGTACTCCCAATAAACTCAGAGATAGATCTATGGTAGGACAAATCTGAGCATTCAGCAACCAAACAGTAGATCCACACAAAGTGTTGAGCTATTCTGTTTCCCTCCATTGAAGTGTGTCCCAAATGGCATATGAAAGACCCCAGTGCACCCAACAAGCATGTCTTGACACTTGAGCAGGATCTGACACTGTGATCTCAACAATAGTCCCACTCTGATGGAGGCCAGTTTGGCTAGAGGGACAAAAGAAGGGTGTTATCTACATTTGCTTGTGACAGGGTAGGTCTCTTTGATGTTGATCAAATATTTGGGCTAACAGGCCAGCCTGTCGAGGACAAAACACCAGACTCCCTACATCTAGCTTGCAGAGACTTTATTGCTTGGCAAAGGTGGCTTTTAGGGAGTCATCTTTCCAAAATATTTATTAAATGTCCGACTTCACCAATGAATTAGGCTTGTAATAAACATTTTAAAAAGTTCAAAATATATCAGTTTCTTAGGTTTTAATGACATTTATTAAACGTATTATTCTATCCCAGTGCTTTCCTAAGGAACAGCCAAGCCTTTCTACAATGAACATAGCTTTGAGGTGCTAGTCACTTTAAGAACATGTTTAACATTTGACTTTACATGACCTACTTTTAAAAACCATGCACCCTGCCTTAATTAACAGTAATGCTAACTTAGGGGTGACTCATAAACATTTAAAAGGAATGTTTTAGGCCTGTCAAAAAGGGTTAGTTTGATAGGTCGAATTTGCAGTTTAAACCTGCACATCCAGGCAACTGGTGGCAGGCCTGCAGTCATGTTTGCATTGACACTGCAGTGGGTGGCACAATGAGTGCGGGAGCCCACTGGTGACATTTAACATACAGGCCCTGGCTACATCTTGGTACCATACACTAGCGACTTGTAGGTACATTAAATATGTCATTTGTAGTTGTATACTAATGTCAGCTGAAAAGAGGAGCACAAGCTCTTTACCCCTGGTTAGCAGGGGTAAATTGCAAAGTTCTATCGGCATAAAAATAGTGTCTAGCAAAAAGGCAAACAAAATCTGAGTTGACCCTGCAGAAAGAACGAATTTCCAACAATATTTATTTTAAATTAGTTATTGAAATGGTCCAATTACTAAATATTTTTAGATTTTGTGTACAATAGTAATTGGTTATCCTTAATAGAATGTGGTCTAAAGATGTATTTTCAACAACCGGATTTTAGGATATGTTTTATAAAAGTTTCACATGTGTTGTATAATGTGTTAAAACATTAAATAGCTATTTTAGTATTTTGAAAAATGAGTGAATAATTGCAATTTGTGCAGTTGCAAGTAGGAGTTGAAATATGGTAAAATGTGCATCTCTTCTTAGAAGTAGAATTGCCTGATAGTGGGAAAATAATATTAGAAAATGTATTGCATATTGGTGCATTTGTGAAAATGTTTAAACAGCCTTACATTCCAGTATTTAGAAACTCTGTCATTATACCTCACTCCAAACCATCAAAACTTGATTCTTCTAAGGCCTTAAATTCGGCATGAAGGCAGCATTAAAAAACTGAAGCCTCCCAAGTCACACTGCGATTGCAGGTTTACTGTACATAGAAATTTACATTCTATTCAACGATCATCAATTAGGCTTCATATCCTTGAGAGTGACAGAAAACCAACTGGCATGTATGTTGTAGAGAGGATCTTTCTATTTGCTATCACACTGTAGCTGTGCTCTTCCTTAACCTCTCAACTGCATTTATTATAATAGAAGTCCAAATCCTAATGAGACACTTGCAGGAATTAATATAGACGGTTGATTTCAATATGTATTGTATTGAAAGAATTCTTATCAATTACACTCATCAAACATGGATGAAAAACCTTTTTCATCTTCAAAGAGTGTAACGTGTAATTCCTAATAACTCTAAATTATTTCAACAACTTGACCCATTGGCCAAGCCAAGTGATCAACACCAGCTGCAGATCCCATAGCTCCAAACATATAGGGATGACACCCAGCCTCTTCCTTAATCTGTACAAGGACATGTAGCTCATGATTACAATGCCATTATTGCTGATTACCTCACAACAACTCTTACAGGAAGAAACCCAATTTATCTATGACTAAATTAAGTCATCATAGGAAGGATAAACTATAACATAACCGTGCTGGACTAACCCTGCTTCAGGAATCCAGGGACCATTTGTGACTGTAACTTATCAATCATCTGATGTATTGAAGTGAAGAAGTAACTCAGGTAAGTGTAAACTCCTTTATTAAGTTAAAACGTGATAGCACCCTCAGCTTGCTGGTTATCAGACTCACAGGTGAAGGCAGCCTGTCAACATTCCAAAGCTGCCTTCACAGCAACATTCTGAGCCATACCATTACAGAGGTGTGAGGGAGGGGGGTGCGGAACATACCAAGTGGCAACTTACAACACATCTTCCCCCTTTAAATTACTACCATGAGGAAGAACAGTAACTGGCTAGATCCTACAGGTGGCAGGGGCAGCCCAGCGCAGGCCAGGCAGGGCCCCTACAATTCATACCATTCTATAATCCTTGTGCCAACTAGGGGGGTTGGTTTGTCTGAGCCCCCTTCCCTCTTGGGTCACCCTTACTCTGGTTCTGAGGTCCTGATTACCCCTTTGCTCCTCTACTTCAGTCTCTCTCGAACTTGTGGCAACCCGATCCATGCTCCACTTTCTCCCGTCTTCCAAGATGACAACATTTCTCTTCACCTCCCTTATTCTTTCTGGGGCATAGTACTTGTCCCCTTTGCCCCCCAGACTCACAGGTTTCCGAATACAAACACTTTGCCCTTTGCTAAAGGATCTCTCCTTCGCACCCCATTTGCTGTCATATCTCTTTGTACCTTCTTTGCCTAGCATCAACTTTCCCTCTGTACTCTTCTGGATTGATCCTCACCGGATCCTTGGGTTTCATCCAATTTGGAGATAACTTAGACCCCGCCTTTCTTCCTCTCAACAGTTCAAAGGGGGTGTGACCCGTGGAAAGGCTGGGTGTTGTGTGGTAGGACCAGAGCATGTCTCTCAGTGCCACTTCAATGTTCCCCCCGGACTTGACCGCCAGTTGGATACATTCCTTCAACATCAGGTTAGCTCTCTCCACCTTGCCGTTGGCTCTAGGGCAGTACAATGGGGTGCGTATGTGTTTTATGGACATATCTCTTAGGAACTCTCTAATTTCCTCCGACACCAATTGCACACCGTTGTCCGTGATCAACGTAGATGGTATGCCCTCCTTTGAGAATACGTCACTCAGGAATTCTACTATGGTTTTGGTGTTGATGTTATACACAAATTTGTGGGTGACCCAATTAGAGTAATAGTCGATGAGTACTAAAATGTACCATTGCTGTGGTCCCTTTGCCTTAATAGGGCCTGTGATGTCGAATCCTAATTTATCCCACGGAGACTTTGGAATCTCCACGGGACTGAGCGGGGGTCGCCTTGTACATTTGGATTTATCGCTTACCCCGCACGCGTAACACTCCTTTACCTTCTCTTCCATGCTTGAATTCATGGCTGGGAACCAATATTCTGCTCTCATCCTTGCCTTGCATAGACTCCTACCCAGGTGTCCCTCGTGGGTTAGGTCTATGATCTGTTTCCTTAACCCCTCAGGGGGGACTATCCTGCCCGCCTTGAGGAGATACTCTCCGGCTATAGACAGCTCGTTGCGTACATTCCAAAATGGTTGTATGTGCTCGGGTAGATCTCCGCATCTGTTTGGCCATCCTTTTACCACCCATTTTTTTACCTCTCAGAGAGTATTGTCCTGTTCCATTTGTTCGTCCCATTGTTCTTTCACTATAGCCTGGAATTTAATTTCCAGGACACTCCCCTGGCCACTGACTTCTTCTTTCGGTCTCTCCACTGGGGCTCTGGATAAGAAGTCTGCCACTTTATTCTGTTGTCCTGGTAAATATTTTGTTCTGAAATTGTAGCCCTGCAATCCTAACACCCACTTGGCTATGCAGGGAGTCATGTTTTCTAAGGCCTTGTTATCAAACAAGTTGACCAACGGTTTATGGTCTGTGCACACTTCAAATGGCAAGCCCCAAACGTAGAAACTGAAATGTTTTATCGCCCAATACACCGCCAAAGCCTCTTTCTCAATGGTGGAATAGTTGGTCTCGGCTCCGGACAAGGACCTTGATGCAAAGGCTACTACTTTCACTGTATTGTCCACCCTTTGCGACAGCATGGCTCCCACTCCTTTGCCGCTTGCATCCGTTGTGATTATCGTGTCCTTATTTATATCAAAATTGCCTATAAATGGTGCAGACACTATGGACTCCTTTATGTTCTCAAAGGCCTGTTCTTGGTCCTTCTCCCACTGAAACGGCGTGTTTTTCTTCAAAATCTCCCTGAGGGGATGTGCTAACATTGCAAAGTTCCTAATGAACTTGGCCATGTATTCGGCTAGGCCCAAGAACGATAGTACTTCTTCCTTACACGATGGAGTGGGTGCTTTCCTTACTGCCTCTACCAGATCTATTTTGGGCTTTATCCCCTCCTCCGAGATGGTGTGCCCTAAGTAGTCCACTGAGGTAACTCCCACCCTGCATTTGCTCTCTTTCGTGGTGAAGCCAACTTCCTTTAACTTTATGAGTACTTTTTTGGCATTCTCATTGTGCTCTATGTCGCTCGACCCATAGATCAATATGTCGTCCTGAAAACACATGGACTTAGGGCAGTCTCTCAACACATGTTGCATTGCTCTCTGAAACGCTGATGCCGCTGACGCCAGCCCAAACGGCATCCTCAAAAATTTATAATTACCAAATGGGGTGGTGAAGGCAGTCAATGGTTTGGACTCGGGATGCAGCGTGATCTGGTGGTAGGCTGATGATAGATCGAGCACGCTAAACAACTTAGCTCCCTGCAATGTGCTCAACATTTCGTGTATCCTTGGTAGGGGATGCCTGTCCACCACTATGTTGGCATTCAACGCCCTCAAGTCCACGCATAGTCTGATGCTCTTGCCTCCATCCTTACTCGTTATAACAATGGGCGCCAACCATGCTGAGCACTCTATCTCTTGTATGACCCCTTGTTCCACCAATTTCTCTAGTTCCATTCTTAAGGGTTCCCTCATCGATAGGGGAATGGAGCGTGTTTTGTGCACCACAGGTGTTGCTCCTTCCCTGAGCTCTATTTTGTGCATGTAATTTTTGAGTACTCCCAGTTTCTCATTAAACACTTCTGGAAACTCTTTCACCAGATCGGAGCCTGCTCCTGGAGGGTCTATGAGAAGTACCTGCTCCTGATTGTTGGGATCCAGCTTTATTCCCAACTGCTTCTGGTGTTTCCACCCTAAAAGACTTGAGCCCTCCCTGGTTATGTATACCTTCCCCACTGTGTGTCTGTCTTTGAAGGAAATCCTCATTCTCACCATCCCTTCCAATGGGATGGGCACTCTATTATAACCTGATGGCGCTATATCAGCTGTCTCTAACCTGATGTTGTGCTTTGCAAATTTCTCATGGAACACCTTCTTGTCTACTAGGGTAAACGGAGAGCACGAATCAGCGTACACTTTGAACTTCTCTCCATCCAGACTTATCTCGCATGTGGGGTACTGTGTTTTATCCTCCTTGCACTCATCCTCTATTTGGCAAATAAAAATTTTCTCCTCCCCCACCTCTTCATCTTTGTGTTCTACCATGTGCACTTTCGTACTACCAACATTGCACGCTTTAGCAAAGTGACCCTTTCTGTTGCACTTCCTACATATGACATTCCTTGCAGGGCACCGCCAATTGTTGGCCAGATGATTGTGGTTCCCACATCTAAAACATTTAAAACCTTCCATCTTATTACTCACACCCTCTCTTTGCTTGTTCTCCACTTTACATACAGCTTCCTCTTTTCCTGCCTCTTTTGTCGTGACTTTCTCTTTACTTTCTTCTGACACCTTCATCTCTCTCATACATAGTGCTGTGTGTTCCAGCCCTTAAGCTATGCTTATCGCTTCCTCTAGATCCGGATTCCTTGTGAGCAATTCCTCCTGTACCTTCTCCTCACTGGCGCATCTTACTAACTGGTCCCTGATAAGGGAATCTGTAAGCGCCCCAAACTCGCATGTTGCCGCCATGCCTCTCAACACTGCTATGTATGAGGATACTTTCTCCTCCTTCCTTTGCGCTCTTTTGAAAAATGTGTGCCTTTCTAGAACCACATTGATTTTTACTTTAAAATGTGCCTCTAACTTCCGTAAAGTGTAATCATACACGTCAACCCCTTCTTCTTCTTCAGGAACCTCATCATCCACTAATCTTCCCGTTATGTCCTCAAAAATGTTCCTACCATGTGTTCCTAAATTATGTAAGAGAATGTGTTGCTTCCTTAAGTTAGAGAAGTTCCCGCCCCCGATGGCTATCAGGTAGGACTTAAAAATACCTTCCCATCTTTTCCAAGGGATGTCTGGTTCCCCTAACTCATTCAGAAATGGTGGCGGTTGGCTCATTCCTGCCCCTGCCATATTTCAAAGGATGTGCACCTACCCCTGTGCTTTGATCCGCCAAACCTGAGCCACCCTCTCCAGGTGCGGGGTACTTCCGCCAGGAAATGCGTGAAATTTGTCGAGTGATACCCCTTTCTAGCCCCACCTGCTTGGCTCTCTGGGGCGTCTGGGCAAAGATGGATAATGGGGGAGATGGTGTAGCAGGGTACTGAGCTTGTGACCTCCTTACTTCTCCCTCCTGTGCGCTCCCTACTGCTGTCTACCCCAAAGTCCTCTACATATAGCCCTAGTACCAACAGTGCATGACTATTAACAATTCCCCCTGCAGTAAAACCCTCTCTCAGTCCAGTCCCCTTTCTATTTTCTTATTGAGGATTTCCCAGAGTCCCCTCGGTGTGGCATAGACGCTCTGTCCTGTGAACTTCCTGTCGAGCCGTGAGGAAAGCTCTTTCCAGTGAGGAAAGTTTCTTTAAAATATTTCCGTAACGCTAAGGGAGGCCGTGTTTGAGGAAACGACAGTCAACACCTCCTACCGTGCAGTCTGGGAGGCTGCCACCAGCTTTATACTCTGTGCGATGTCTTCCGACGATTTCCTGTCAGACCCGCACTCTCGCCGACGCTCCGCTGCGATGCGTGAAAGGTTCCCCGCTTCGCAGGCTCTGCTTGGACTCGACCCTCGGTGTTGCTCTCGATTGAGCCAGTGGTTTACCGATCCTCCTCACCGGTCCGATCCGAGAGTGAAGTTACCCCCGTCCATGCAGCGAGGAAGGCGCGTAGCAAACCCCGCCTCCTCACAGCTGACCTGCTCTTGAAGCTCCGCTCGCTGAATTATGGCACCAGGCGTATTCTCTCACCGTCTCCTTGGCCGGGTGTTCAAAGATTCCTCCCTTCCAGGAATCAAACTGACGCTTCACGCTGGATCACCAGTGCGTTATCATCTACCTTGTGGCTCCCGTGAACTCTCTGCAACTATCAGCTTTCCGCCCTTGACTCAGTCTGTTCAGCTGCTTACAATGTACACCTTTGAAGTATGTCACCAGTCGCCGCGCACCGCTGCTGTGGTGGCACCAAATGGTGGAAGCGAATAGGTTAAATCCGCAACACCTCTCACAACTGTATCGTCACCACGAAATCCCAGCAAGCAGCAATCATTACAGGGAAGGGTGCTTCACTGTCCCTGCCACAGCCGCTGTCATCCTCGTCGCCAGAATGAAGTGAAGAAGTAACTCAGGTAAGTGTAAACTCCTTTATTAAGTTAAAACGTGATAGCACCCTCAGCTTGCTGGTTATCAGACTCACAGGTGAAGGCAGCCTGTCAACATTCCAAAGCTGCCTTCACAGCAACATTCTGAGCCATACCATTACAGAGGTGTGAGGGAGGGGGGTGCGGAACATACCAAGTGGCAACTTACAACATGTATGTTATTTGGTAAAGGAACTACCTTGAAAAGAACATGTTTAGGAAAGTCACACACTTCACCAAAGGTCTTAACCCCTAGATTTTAGAGGGCAACCGGTCACTTCAACTGCATTACCTCTGGAATGCAACAAAATGATTTTCTCTTTGAAAAATGATTTCAGTACTCATGAAAAGAGCTTCTCTTGCATCCTGAAATATTTTTTTAATCACTGTGATGAACAGCATGTGAGGCACAGACAGCATTTGCAGCTAGCTGACATGACGTTGATTGAAAATGAATGTATTTTTCTTTTTTTGTTTTTTGTTTTATATAGCTCGAACTAGACCCGAAGGTATCAGAGTGCTTTACATGAGCACCAGTTGCATTACAGATGGAAACATTCAGTTTTTGTTAGGCACGGGGAGATTAAGTGATTTGCCCAGAATCACAGGATGTTGAGCATCTCTGCTGAGACTTGAATCAGGTTCCTCAGCTTATAGGTTGTCCGCTCTAGCCATTAGGCCTCATCCTGGTGCAACTGGTTTCACATGACTCGTGCTCTGAAGCATAATCCACCCACCCCCGTGTGACAATAAAGACAGGAGAGCCCTCTCCCTAATGGGCTGGGCACTGGGAATGCAATTCCTAAGCAGGGACCCAACCACAAGAGACCCTGAAAAACTCTTTTGGGGACAAGTGCCACCATGGCCATGTGACAGTGCTTCTCCTCATGGCACCAAAGTCCTTCTGCCCTCCCCCAGTAGGTGGACAGGGGGTATTTAATCCTGATCTGACCCCTCTAATGAGCAGAAAGCTCACTACACACTAGGGAAGAACAGCCATAAAGAAAGAAATGGATGGGGTGGTGCACACAGGCACCGGGCTGCACCCCAACCCAGGAAAAGGTGTCCCACCAGAGGAATATATTGAGGATTTGCCAACCTACCCACAGGTGACCAGAAAGTCCACTAGACAACACAAATTAATAACTGAAAAAATTGAGTGGTTGGGGTGACCCATCCAGGCAACAGGCTCCAGAATGGGCTGAACAGCATTTCTGCCCCCCCCAGGTGCAGATTAGGGGGTCATCCTGATCTGCCCATCAAACGGGCGGAAATCCTAATAAACAGAAGAGAAAAACAGGAAAAAAATTGAGTGGGGTGGCCATAAACCTACCCCAGAATGGATGCAACAGTAATTGTGCTCCTGCTGATGGTGGAATGGCTGCATCCAAAGTGGGGCAGAGATCCCATTAGAGACAAGGGAATAAAATAGCAAAAGAATGAAAGGGCAGAACTGCCTGCCCGGGCATCAGGTCCCACCCCTGAACAGGCCCAACAATCTTTCTGCTACTCTGGGTGGTGGCACAATGAGGGGTATATACCACCAATCCACCCCCCTCCCCTTTACCGAGGAGGCAGAAAGAAAACTAGACACAAAGGATTATATTTTTATTTTAACAACTTTTAAGGGTTGGCAGACATGGAGATTACTATCAATCTGCTCTCAAGCGGGCCAGAAAATCCTCAAGGCGCAAGGGGATATTGTTTATTAATATTTTTTTTATTTTTGGGAAAAATTAAGGGAAGGGATGGGCCGGCCAGGCATCAGACCTATTCCCCACCTCTAAATCTCCAACAATCTTTATGCAGCCCTTCTGCCAACAGCATCTCCATCCCCATACCAAGCAAAAGGAAATTTGGAATCTTTAGGTCTAGTTTTGACGTATGAGCCAGCACAGAGGGTTTAAATCCCCAGTTTCTCTCATTAGCCACTGTGAGTAGCTACTAGACCTACAAATGAACCCAGGATGCTGTAGCATGCATGAATACTGCTAGGTTTTCTTAACAACAATGCCACGTAAACGTAAAACTGTGACTAAGATCATGCATTTTCTCACACTTCTATGAGGGAAAGTATTAGAATCTGGGAGGGCTGCTCTCTGGTTGAAAGAAGTCAGACCTGTGAATCTCTTCTTTTTGATGATCACTACACTTTTAGAGGCTCATTGAAATACTGTCTGCCGGGTCCGAGAGCATCCTTTATACCAAGTATAAACCCATTGTTAGAATCTAGAGTGAAAACAGCAGATTTCTTGGTTCTGGGGCATTTTCATTTGATTGATTCAATGTCCAGCTTAGGTTTACATCAGTTGGTCACATTTCCTACTCCTCAAGCAGGACATATATTAGATGGCATATTTTCAAATACTTCATGTCTCCAGGTACTGGACCCACTAACACTTCTGTGGCCTGATCATAAAGCTGTAATCTTCTATATTAATCACCCTTGGTCATCGCCCAGGAGTGTCAAGAATCCCCATGGTGGCAAAAGTAGGGCCTGGCAGAATCTTAATCAATCAGTTGTACATTCTGCCCTATCAGGTACTTTCTCAAAAATTAAGCCCAGTCCTATAACAGATCTACTATACAGATCTATTCCGCTTGGCTACGTAGGATAGGTTAGATAATCCCGTACCTGAAAAAGGTTTTACTTACCGAAGGAAAACTCTTTCAGAACCCTGGTTCTTGGAGAGCTTGAGAGCCCAGAAACATCTTTGTAGAAGGAAGGAATGAGTCTGGAGATCAAACTATGATCTTCAAGACAGAGAGATGTCTAAGCAAGCAATCGCAAAATATAAAAGGATAACATTTGAAGAAAAAACGAAATACTCTTCTAGCAAAATGCTTCAATCTAAGAACTCGGCAAAAGAGCTCTTCAACACTGTAAAAAGTTTTGTGAAAATGCCTATGCCTAACAGTAATAACTGCAGTCAAGAGTTTTGTAAAACCATAGCTATTTTTTTTCAATATAAAGTAAAAGTTGTTTATGACTCATTTGTAGCTAATAATCTATCACCCACCATTGCTCCGACATGCAATGAAGGGCAACCCACCCCTACTGTTTTAGAGAACTTTTCTAAGCTTAGTACAAAGCAGGTGTATAATTGAATCATGTCACTGAATCTGGATCGCCAACAGACACCTGCCCCCCCAAAAAAAAATGCCCATCTTTTTCCAGAAACATTAAGTACCCAACTGACTAAGATTTAGAATGAATCTATCATCCCTGGTAATTTCCCTCGCGATTGGAAGAAAGCTTCCATCCTACCTTTAATTAAAAAAACTGGACTTGATCCACTAGAGCCTAGCAGTTATAGGCTTATCTCCTGATTAGCTTTTCTAGCTAAGTTACTGGCGAAAGCCCTGAATTTGGAACTCATGTCATTCATTGATACTTGGGGCTTGCTGGACTCCATTCAATATGGCTTTAGATTTTCACATAGTACAGAGACAGCATTGGTAGTAGCCTCGGAGGAGATAAGATTAATCTTAGATGGTAATGGCAAGGCTGCACTGTGAAGTGCCTTCGCTGGATGTTGGCGACCTTCTTGATGACTTTGGCGGCGAAGGGGAGAAGAGTCATAGGCCTGTAGTTCTTGAGGTCAGTCAGGTCTGCGGAGGGTTTCTTGAGGAGGGGTTTGACTTTGGCATGTTTCCAGTCGTCAGGGAACGTGGCTGCTTCGTGGGCGCAGTTGATTGTCCATTGTAGTTCTGGTGCGATAGCGGTGGTGGCTCTGTGGAAGATGTGCAGATGGCAGGGGTCAGTGGATGCTCCGGAGTTGCTGCTTTTCATAGTCTTTACGGTGTCTTTTGTGGTGACAGGGGTGCAGGTGAGAAGGGTCGGCTGCATGGATTCGCTGGTGGAGGGTCGGTGCCGTGGTCTTTGTTGTCGAAGTTGTTGTAGAGAGTCATAATCTTGTGGTGGACGAAGTAGCTGAGTTTATTGCAGAGGTCCTGGGAGGGAGGGATGAGGTAGTTTCGCTGTGGGGTCTGGTGAATTCTGTATGATGGTGAAGAGTTCCTCGGAGTTGTGGGAGTTGGAGAAGATTCTGTCTTGAATGAAGCTTCTCCTGGTTGATCTGATGAGTTGGTAATGTGCCATGGTGGCGTTCCTGTAGGTGGTGCGTGCCTCCAGGGTTTTGCTTTTTCTCCATGCTTTCTCCAGTCGGCGGCATGAGCGCTTGGATTCTTGGAGATCCGTGGTGAACCAGGTGGGTTTCATGTTGTGTCGTCTGTCAGTGCTTTGGAGTGGGGTGAGAATGTTGGCGCTGTTGGCGATCCATTGGTGAATGTCATTGACTTCAGTGTTGGCGTCTGTTGTGATAGGGGGAGGAGTGAGGCGAAGGTGAGGTGTTATTTGGTAATCTTGCTCCAGTTTCTGTGTGGTAGGAATGATATCAGCTTGTGTCTGGTGGGTTTCGAGAAGGAGAAGTGGACACAGTGGCGGTTCATTCAGAGATGTTGCGTGGTGTGACTGAAGCGAATGTTGTTTCCCCCAGTGAAGATGGGGTTGAGAGTGTGTCCTGCCATGTGGGTGGGGTTGCTTCAGTTCAATGTTGGCAAGATTCTTTATGAGGTCGGTGGTGTTGGGGTCGCTGAGCTTATTTAGGTGATAATTCAGGTCTCCAACCAGTACGTAGTCTGTGGAAACGAAGGCACGGGGAGCGATGTAGTCTGCGTTGGTGTTGGTGAACGGAGAGCGGGATCCGGGTGGTCTGTAGGCGAGTGTTCCATTTTAGTGTCGTTCTGGGGTTGGGCTGGATCTGGAGGTGGATGTGTTCCATGGGGGGCGAGGCATCATTCTAGTTGGAAGTAGTCCATCGGAGGGAGCTTTTGTGGATGATGATGAGGCCTCATAAGGGGCAGTTGGGGTGGTCTGTCTTCAGGATCTTGTATCCATCGGGGATGGCAGTTGCGATTTCTGGAGCGGAGCTTGCATTGGTCCAGGTCTCTGGTCTCCAAGTTGGTGGCCTCAGGAAATGAGGAGTCTTCCCACGCCAGTTCGGAAGGTGAAGAACCTGGGGTTTGTCTTTGATAACAAACTCAACTTTAACGATCAGGTCAATGCACTTGCATGATCAGTATCTTTCACACTAAAATTAATTAGGAGAATGTGCCCCTTTATGCCCACAGATGTTCAGAAAACGGTGCTTACCTTGATGGCTCTATCCAAACTAGACTATGGAAATTCCCTATTCATGGGCATCCAGAAAAGATTACTTCATAAATTGCAGATGTTACAGAATACATTGGCCCGACTTCTGTCAGGAATCTCAAAATATCAGTCTGTATCTCAGGCCCTGCTATGGTACGCTGGCTACCAGTAGCAAGGAGGATAGAGTTTAAGGCCCTTTGCTTAGCCTTCAAGCCCTGCACATTATTGGCCCAAGCTATTTTCAGGATAGATTTATTTGGTATGTTCCTTTCAGAAACCTCAGATCCCTTGAAACCAAGGGGCAGATTTACAAGCCCCTTGCGCCAAATTTGCATCACTTTTAAAATGGGAAAAGTGACACACAAGTGGCGCAAGGGGCTTGTAAATCTGCCCCCAAGTGTTTAGTGCTACCAAGGTTCAAATGAGCATTGTGGGGTGGCAGAAGCTTTCAGTTGAGGACAGCAAGGTTATGGAACTCTCTCCCCATCGCCCAAAAGAACTGTTCAGATCTCATGTCCTTAAGGAAATCTCTAAAATCTTGGCTTTTTAATCATTGAGCAGATCCAGTTAAGGTTCCCATCTATGTGAGTGGCGGCACCAAGATGCCCCCAGGAATTTGAGCACTATATAAAATTAAAAATCAATCAATCAATAAAAAGCCCTGTACCTGACCCTGTTTCCACACAATCCTTCACATTGCGATTGAGCCCCCATCCTGTGCAGTGGTGCAATCAATGAACAGTCCTTCACGTTGTAGTCTTCAACTCTGTGCACATCCCTTCACTCATATGTGCACTCTACTCATGCTCAGTTTCTGCCTGTCAGCATGTGCCTGTATGCATGTTGTCAGATTGCATTTGTGTGCACAGGTGCATCTTGGTACTTATGTGAGTGCTTGGGTATCTCTACCTGGCTTTTCAGGTCATGCAATCAAATGTATCACAAAACAACATAAGGACAACAAATAACCTATAGCTTTGTCAATGCTTGTTTTAACTGCCAACATGTTTCATATAAATACGTGAACAGCCACTTAACTAGTGAGTGTCTAGACACAGTGCTGGCTCATTTGTAAAGATGGGTCTGGACGCATAAAGTCATTAGTTATAACATGGTTTATTGACTATCCTGATGGCAGATATGTATACCAACACTCCTTCCACCACAGAATGAAGCACTCTGTGGTAATAATGCTCCCACACGCAATGTTGAGGAGAACAGGTTTATTAGCCAAGGATCCTTCAGCCTCCCGCTGCTGTCTGCCAACGTTCTACACGCAGCTTCTGCCCCAACATTCTAAACCTGGGCTGACCCATTAGGCGCGGAGGAGGTGGGGGGGGGAAATGGGGAGGGAGAAAACTGGACCAGATTACAACACATCTCCCTGCGGAACAGAGCAGTTTATAAACTAGCATAGTAAAACTCTAAACATTCCCCACCCAAGGTTACAAAAGGAATAGCGAAGACTCCCCTAACACAGAATACATAGTGAAAAACAAATCCCCCAAGGCCTGACAACGATAAGCAAATTGCATGAGAAAACAATCCTATAACATTACACCTCCCTTGGCCCATAATCCCTTCCGCCAAAGGACAGAAGACCAAGGGCCGAGGATAGGTAGTGGTCACATTTTGTAGTCAGATTGCCAACTTGGGGGTCTACGTGCTCTTGCAGCCCTGGGCTCCTCACTACTGGGCATTGCCGGACTCTGGTCTCTCCCGCCGGTTGGCTTAGTACAAACTGTGCCTGAACACCCAGCTATGTTATCCATGCTCCACGTGCCCCCATCTTCTAGCACTACAGAATTGTTGTTGACCTTAGTTATCCTCAGTGGTTTGGAAAATGAGGAGATCTTGGACTTGGATAGAGAAGGCCTCTTAACTACCACCCATTGGCCTTCTCTCCACTTTTTTGAAGAAACTCCCCATCGACTGTCGTACCTGAGTTTGTACTCTAGTTGGTGTTTCTGAGTTTTCTCTGATACGGAGTCTCTGTCCACCCATACAGGGGTTCCTCCATTCAGCCAGTTGGGCGTAAGTTTAGAACCGGGGTTCCTACCTTTGAGTGAAACAAACGGTGACACTCCTGAGACCGCGTTGGGAGTCGTATGGTAAGACCACAGCATCTTCCTAATGGCCTCCTCCACCAGTACCTGAGAGCTCAATGCCAGCTGAATGGTGTCCTTTAGCATCCTGTTTGCCCTTTCCACTAGTCCATTGGCTTTGGGACAGTAGAGTGGTGACTTGAGGTGTGTGATGGACAGTGTGGACATAAACTGCTTCATTTCTTCAGAGACGAATTGGACCCCGTTGTCCGTTATCATGACGCCTGGTATGCCCTCATTCGAGAAGGTATCTCTCAGAAAACTTAATAACGACGCCGTTGTGATGGAGGGTACCATTCTCATTACAATCCAATGAGAGTGGTAGTCAATCAGGACAAACATGAACCTATGAGATTGGTTCAGCAGATTAAGGGGACCGATAATGTCCAATCCTAATTTCTCCCATGGTATGGCAGGGACCTCGACTGGGATCAGCGGTGACTTGCGAACCACGTTGGTTTTGTCACTGGAACCGCATGCTGTGCAATTCTTTACTTGCTCCTCCACTCTCGAATCCATACCGGGGAACCAATAATGCTGCCTGATCTTGCTTTTGGTCATACTCCTCCCCGGGTGACCCTCGTGTGCAATCTGAATTATTCTTTCATACATGTTTCTTGGGGGGATGATCTTACTCCCTCTGCAAATATGCTCACTTACAATGGATAGTTCATCTTGCACAGGCCAGAATTTGAGGATAGATTCCGGCACCTCCGATTTGTTAACCGGCCATCCTGTACGAATCATGTTCTTCAATGTGACCAATTCGCTGTTCTCCCTTACGGAATTCTCCCACTCTTCCCGATTGATGGCTGGGATCTCCACCCACAGTATTGTCTCCTCCGGTGGGTTTTGCATCGGATCACCCCCGCTCACAGGTAGCCGTGAGAGACAGTCCGCTACCCTGTTATCGCATCCTGGGATGTATACCATGGAGTAGTTGAACCCTTGTAGACTCAACACCCATTTAGATATTCTCGGAGTAGTACATTCCAGGCGTTTAGTGGAGAATAACGGTAGTAAGGGTTTGTGGTCTGTTCTCAACACAAATGGGATACCCCACAAGAAATACTTGAAGTGGTTTATGGCCCAGAAACAAGCCAAAGCCTCTTTTTCAACTGTGGAGTAGTTTAGTTCGGCATCTCTCAATGTTCTGGACGCGAACGCTATCACAGACTCTTGTCCATTAGTCTTCTGCGTGAGTGCAGCTCCTAAACCCTTCGAGCTAGCGTCTGTGGTAAGCGTGGTCTTGGCATTGGGGTCAAAAGCACCCAGAATAGGGGCCTCCACGATTGCCTTCTTGATGAGTAGGAAAGCTGACTGGTGCTCTTGATTCCACTCAAACTTGGAACCCTTCTTCAGTAACTCTCTGAGGGGGCGCACTTGGTCTGCAAAGTTTCTGACGAACTTAGCCATATATTCCGCTAGGCCCAGAAATGATTTGAGCTCTTCTAGCTTAACGGAGTCTACCAAACTGGATTTAGGTTTGATTCCCTCGCTTGATATGGTGTGACCGAGATAGACCACAGATTCCACTCCAATTTTGCACTTGTCCCTCTGCGTGGTGAAACCTGCCTTACTGAGCCTGGTCAATACCGCCTCTAAATTCTTGTTATGTTCTTCCGGGGATGAACCATGAATCAAGATGTCATCTTGGAAGCAAAGAACCTTTTCCAGGCCTTGCATTATATGTTGCATGATGCGTTGAAATACTGCCGCCGCCGACGCCAATCCGAACGGTAATGTGGCAAATTGATAAGCACCATGCGGGGTTATGAAAGAGGTGAGCGGTTTGGACTCAGGATGGAGGGCAACTTGGTGGTATGCTGAGGATAGGTCAAGAACTGTAAAGACTTTTGCCCCGTGGATTGCCGCCAGCATTTCATTTATGTTGGGGAGAGGATGTCTGTCCACCCAAATATTCGAGTTCAAATCCCGGAGGTCCACACATAGACGGATACCCTTGTTTTCCCCTTTTGCCGCTACCACAATGGGCGCCAACCATTCTGAGCTCTCAATTCTCTCTATGATCTTGAACTCTTCCAATCTGTCCAGCTCCATCTTGAGCGGCTCTCTTGTCAAAAGTGGGATGGACCTTGGTTTGTGAACGATAGGTTTGGCATTGGCCTTAAGTTTGATTTTGTGGAGGAAACCCTTAAGGAGTCCTAATTTGTCCGTAAACACCTCTGGGAATTTGTTGCATATTTCCCTCCCAATGTTGGACCTGTCAATCAGGTACACCGGATCAGGTGCGTTGGGGTCTAATTTGATTCCCAAATCCTTTTGGTGTTTCCATCCTAGCAGGTTGGACCCGTTCCTTGTGATGTAGACTTTCCCCACGGTCGATCTGTCTTTGAAGTCAATGTTCATAAGTAGCATCCCCACCAGTGGTATAGGATCTTGGTTGTACCCCCCAGGTTTGATGTCTGGGGGCAGAAGGCTATACGCTCGTGCTCCAGAATTAGCTTGGAAAGTAGCTTCATTCACAAGTGTATATGGAGAACAAGAATCAGCATAAACTTCGTACTTAATATTGTCCAACAAAATTTCACACTTCGGGTAGACAGTGCTATTGCATTCAGAAAAATTGGTTACTTGGAACACTATATCGTCGCTAATAGGTTGGGGCTCTAAATCACTCTCTATCATATGGGTGACATTGGTTTTTGCATTATGACATACTTTGGAGAAATGCCCCCTTTTCTTACACTTGCTACACACGACACCCCTAGCAGGACAATTCATACTGTTGGCCATATGATTGGGATTCCCGCACCTGTACCATTTAGGTTTGTTACCCCCTGCAGTGTGTACTTCAGGACCAGATGCTGGAGTTTTGTGCTTATTGTCTTTAGTAGATATTTTGTGCACACTGCATTCTGCTACTTGTTTTACCTCGACTGCTTCCTTCATTTCGTTCATACAGTAAGCTGTATGTTCTATACTTTTAGCCATATCAATTGCGTGTTTCAAATCTGGGGCTTCTGCTAGTAGTCTTTCTTGAATTTTCTTGTTACTAGTACATCTTACTAACTGATCCCTGATCAGCGACTCAGTTAACATACCAAATTCACATGTAGAGGCTAAACCTCTCAAAGCAGCTATGTAATTTATCACTTTCTCACATTTCACCTGAATGCGCAAAAAAAACTTGTGACGTTCTAAGACAATATTAATTTTGTCACCAAACTGTGCCTCCAATTTCAATAAAGTCAACTGATATACATCATGTTGGACGTCCCCCTCCCCCACTGCCTCCACATTTACATTGTCAACAATAGAATCAGGTAAGTCATCAAAAATTTCTCTCCCTTGTTTACCCAAATTATGCAGTAAAACATGTTGTTTACGCACCGCAGAAAATCTGTCACCCCCAATAGCGATAAGGTAGGATTCAAATAGGTTTACCCATTTTTTCCATGGAACTGCTGGATCACCGCTCTCATCAAGGAATGGAGGGGGTTGCGACATTGCGAATGTCGACATGCTAAGAGAGCAAGGAGGAAGGGAATTGACAGAAACTAAGGGAGAGTGGGAGTAAGGTGCTGGGGCGATGGGTTGGAAGAAATAACAACCTGGGTCAGGAACTAATGAGATGGCTGGCTGGAAATCATAATCCCCCCCAAATTTGAAGCGAACCTGTGAAAGGGCCAACCCCCCCCTGAGGTAAATCACTGCGAGTTAAATCAGCTGAGCCTGTCAGCGAAAAAGTTCGAAGCAGGCTGGAAAGGCTGGTAAACGTTTGGCGCGCTGTTGATTCTGTGGCCAGCAGGTGGAGCAGTTTACAAACAATTGGGGCAGATCCGATGAAATGGGGAGCAGTGTCTCACTGGGGAGCGTCCTCCGTGAGGAAAAGTCACCACCAGGACAGAACTTCAGGAAACGAACGTTGCCTCAGCGCAGAAAGGATACATGCGCTGAGGAGATTTCACTCACCGCAGCCGCCTCTTGAACCCTGGCAGGGTCGTACACTCCACCGAACGCTTCTCCTGACAGACAGGGCTACGCTCGGGGAACGAGCCGGAGACGAACACTGCCTCAGCGCTGAAGGGATCATACGCGCTCGTCGTCACTTGAACTCTGGAACGCTTCTGAATCCTGACAGGGTTGCCTTCACCCGCGGAACAGGAAAACACCTTACGGGATGCAGTATGAAGCAGGCGCTGCTTGGGCACATCAAAGGCACGCTTCTAGGAGGTGACAGGAGCAGGCAACCCGGTGACAGCGACCGCAGACCCTTAACACAAGTTGGTCACTAACGAAGCAGGAACTCGCCAGGTAGCTGTACATCGAAGGAAAACAGCGCTCTCCAAGGTGTACAACCAGTAAGCTGACGCAGGTGTCAGTGAGAGTACGGCGACCTGGAGACACAGCGGAAGGTAGAATAATACTGGGGGAAGGATCCAGACCGTCCCCAGCCCGGTAGGTTCACTCGTCGCCAAATTATCTGTGGTAATAATGCTCCCACACGCAATGTTGAGGAGAACAGGTTTATTAGCCAAGGATCCTTCAGCCTCCCGCTGCTGTCTGCCAACGTTCTACACGGAGCTTCTGCCCCAACATTCTAAACCTGGGCTGACCCATTAGGCGCGGAGGAGAGGGGGGGGGAAATGGGGAGGGAGAAAACTGGACCAGATTACAACACACTCCTACTGACAAGGTCATACATCATCGTCGTTTATCAAGTGAATTTAACAATCTAAAGACTATCATCAGTTTCCTAAGATTGATTCTTACTGAAACCATTTTTCTCACATTGACATCAGTCTTTAAAATAGCTCTCAAAATGAATAGTGACATACAATAGGAATATAACCGGAAGAGGGGAGGTTCATGGGAAGAGTAAATGTGTGCAGGATTACCCTAAAGTAAACTTAAGGGTCACTGCACAGAATCACATATAGAATTTATAGTGCTATTTAATTATCTTATTAGACAGGAACGCAAAAGCTACAGTTCCTCTTGATATAAATAGGAAAGGTGTTTCGTCTTTTGAAATTCTCTTTCGCTGCAGTTTCCCATCTCCATAATGCTAGTCTTCAGAGGACCACAATCGTTTAATACAGAAATTGTGTTTTCCTAGAAGAAGCATTTATTGGTTGGTTTCTAAATGAAATGCGATAAGCATGAGTTCTCTCAAGTCCTGAACAAAATATAAACTATCTCCCTGTCCAAAGTATTCCAATTCTGTGACATAAAAATGTCATTTACATAATAATATTGCTCTGGTTCAGCATTTGACAGTAGCTGGCGGTAAAAACCCTTTAATCCACAACTGACATTGAGGAGAAAGGATTTTAGAAAATAGATGACTTGATTTCCTAGAAGAAAATGAATTTTGATTAAGTCACCACTCACTGTAAGACAAACATAAGGCTAAGGCAGAAACACGCACCAGGGAAAAATACATCTGCTGCTGCTCAGTTTTTGTTCGCTAGTGGAACAGGGAAAGCCGATTTTAATAAGGAAGCTTGAAATACTGGACGGTATTAATCGCTTCAGATGTGGATCGCCTTAGTAATTACATTGTGGTCATTATCTTTTGGTTGAAGATTTCTAGTGTTACCTAGGCAGAGACGCTAAGGGCCCTTTACAACTTTTGGCGGGGCAAGTGGCACGCTACTGTGGTGCCCCTGCACCACCAAGAGTTGCTGCCACCCGCCTGCCAGATTGCAACTTAAAAGTGGTCTGGCGGGAGGAAGGCTTGTTGGTTCCTGTGACCGTGTCTCTTTTAAAAACGGCGGTGCCTTTGAAAAAGACACTGCAACGGGAATGCCACACAAGGTTGCTGCATTGCATGGACTGTAACATTTGCCCTTCTGTGTGCATACACATGGTGTAAGGCACCAAGGGGCCCTGTAGGGCCCCCTTTGTTTCCTCTTTGCCACGGTTTTCATGGCAGTTTTCATTGCGGTTGAATCGCCATGAAAACCGTGGCATAGAGGAAACTCATAATATGCATGGCCGGAGCACAGCAGTCCTGCCAAGAATAGTGCGGCCTCAGGAGCGCTGCACCACCTCCAAGGAATGCGGTTCCCTGGCAGCAGCGGTTCCATCGCGGTCCGACTGCCAATGTCAGAATGGGGTAGACGTTATGCTGGTGCGGCTGTAGCTGGACTGCTACCGTCGCACCACCACGAGTCTGGCAGTACTTGGACCACCAGACTCGTAATTGAGCCCTAAGTAGATAGTCACAAAATGTCTGCAAGTTCATATTTAGGTGGGTTCCTCATCAACCTTGTCAATGTATTGTTATGTTATGTTAGATCAATTTGTATGGCGCAACAAATCACCTGTGTCAGTATCTATGTGCTAGAGTAGGAACGTAGGTCTGGCACAGTTCCTAGTTGAACAGCCATATCTTCACTTTCTTGCTGAAATTGAGTAGGCAGTCCTTATGTTTTGAGGGGGTTCATGCAAGGAATTGGTGGCGATGTAATAGAAGGAGCACCCTCCTGACTTGCTTCTGTGGATGAGGGAGGCACATATGTAGGTGAGTGAGGCTTGGCGTAGCTGTCTGGTTTGCTGGTAGAGTTGAAGTCATCCATTGAGGATGCAGGTCTGGTGTTGTGGATGGCTTTGTAGGAACGGATGAGCAGCTTAATTATTGTTTCTGGATGGCTAGCCAGTGTAGTTTTGTGAAGTATGGAGTGATGCAAGCACTTCTAGGTACATCTAAAATGAGTCTGGCTGCAGTATTTTGGAAGGTCTGGAGTCTTTGAGCTAGCTGGTTGGAGATGCTGCGTAGAGCACGTTGCTGTAGTCTAGTCTGCTGGTTATGAGGGTCTTACACAAATGCCGAGGCACAACCAAAACTTAGTCCAACTCTTGTATCAGGCTTTCGCCACCATAGTGGAAGCAAAGAAGTCCATCAATTGATTCAAATCTCCTTCTGTATATCCTTTTATTTTGTATCAACAAATCCAATATAGGCGAAACCGGCAGCCGACAAGCGAGGCGAAACCGGCAGCCGACAAGTGTTTCATCCGAAAGGACTTTCTCAAACAATAGAAGTGCATGTAAATATTCTGAATGATTTCTGCCATAAAAAAATCACATACGAGTATGTTGAAATGACCTGTAGTCCCAGGAATGCGTAGATAACTGTTCCCGCTGCTTGAAGTTCACCTGATAGAGCCTTGATAAGCCTTTATCTATGAGTCGCTCCAACTGTGTTCTCCTCCGAACCACATTGCGAGTTGGATCGACTAATAGATACAGGCTTATCAAGGCTCTATCAGTTGAAGTTCAAGCAGGGGGAACGGCTATCTACCGATTCCTGGGAATACAGGTCATTTCAACATACTCGTATGTGATTGTTTTATGGCAGAAATCATTTGGAATATTTACATGCACTTCTAATGTTTGTTAGCCTTGAGAAAATCCTTTTGGACGAACCATGTATCGGGTGCCGGTTTCGCCTATATTGGATTTGTTGATACAAAATAAGAGGATATACAGAAGGAAATTGGAATCGATTGATGGACTTCTTTGCTTCCATTATGGTGGCGAAAGCCTGATACACAGAGTTGGACTAAGTTTTGGTTCTGCCTCTGCATTTCTGTAAGACGTTTGTAAACCTCAGAGGGGATTCCTCTTCCCTAGAGAGTTGGTTTGGTCTCCCAAAGGCAGAGGGAGGCCATATGCCTTGAGAGCACCAAAACACACTTGAACCTTGAGAAACACTTTCCGACATATTGTAAGCTGTGGATGTGCATTCCCAAGTTGGCAGTTCTGCCAAAACTCTTTGTGCAATAATACTCGTTATTAGGGTCTGGGTGACAGTGCATCTTGTGTACATATGGAGCCATTGGAAAATATTGTGGAGCATTCTGACTATGAGGAAGCAGGATGAGATCACTGCATTCGCCTGTTTAGTCATTGTGAGTTTGTCATCTAGGATGATACAGAGGTTTCAGGCGTGGTCTTTAGGTGTTAGTCTTGGACCCAGTTTGGCTAGCCACAAGCAGGAGCCCCTTGGTGAGCTCTTGTTTCTGAAGATCAGGATCTCCGTTTTGTCCATATTGAGTTTTAGGCAGTTCTCGCTTATCCAGTTGGCCATGTTGCTCACGCAGGAGGTGAAATTAGTCCTGGTGGTGTTGTTCTCATCGGTGAGAAAGAGGATGAGCTGTTTGTCATTGGTGTGGCAGACAATGTTGATGTCATGGGCTCTTATGATACGGGAGAGGTGTGTCATGTACACATGGAAAAGTGTTTGGATGAGGGATGATCCTTGGGGACTCGGCAAATGAGCTTAGTGGGTTTGTAGGTGTATGGGGGAGTCTAACTTATTGTGTTCTGTTATAGAGTAAGGAGGCAATCCATCTCAGCACAAGTTCTCAAATTACTGAGTCATGAAGTCCGGAGATGAGGGTGCTGTAGGATACAGTGCCGAAGGCAGCTGAGAGGTCGAGGAGGTTGAGAGCTGCAGTTTCCTTTCTGTCCATGATGCTTCGGAGGTCATCTGCTGCTTCCAAGAGGGCAGTTTCAGTGCTGTGGTTGCTGTGCAACCCTGACTGAGTGATGTGCAGGAGGTGGTGCTGTTCTAGTTGGGAGGAGAGTTGCCTGTTGAACTCTTTCTCAATCACTTTGGATGGGAATAGTAGGAGCGAGATGGGTCTGTAGTTTGTGAGTCATTCTGAGTCTACTCTGGGTTTTTTCCGAAGAACTGTGACCTCACTGTGTTTCCAGTTATCTGGGAAGGTTGCCCTAAGGATGGAGGTATTGGTGATTGCAGTGACGTTGGTGCTGATCAGTGTTCCTCCCGAGTTGCAGATGTGATGAGGGCACGGAGTCCTTGAAGGATGGTCTTTATAATTCAGATGGTGTCTTCTGTGGTGAGGGGGCTCCAGTCTATCAGTTCATGGACGTTCTTTGTGGTAAGGGGCAGTTGCCATATGAGGTCTTCTGAAGTGGGTGGGGATATGAAGTTACTGTAAACATTTTCAGTAGGAATGCTGCTTTCCTGACTTCTTTGATCTTGGTTTGATGTCTTAAGCGCAGATTTGTCGGTGTCTCTTGAGGTGCTGTCTGGGCTAGCTCTTGCTTAAAGTAACATTTTGAGTTTCTTAGGTCTTCCTTCTCTCGAGCTGCTTACAGTAACATTTAGAGTTTCTCAGGTTTTCCATGTACCATCAGGTTTGCTTGCCTTGTTGGAACTGTCTCAGATACAGTTGTTTAATGTGGTTAAGTTGTTTTTTAGGTCATCAGTGAGGATAGGCTGGTTGGCTCTTGGAATGTGAGTTCAGTGCACTTATGCTATATTTGGCTTACTGGAGTGGGCTGTGGTGATGTGGAAGAGTACAATGAAGTGGTCCGTCCATGTGAGTGGGGTGAGTTGGCTGAAGGTGAACTGGTTGCTGGCTGTGAAGATGGGTTTGGGTGTGTCCTGCATTGTGAGTCAGGCTGCGGACAAGCTGTGTGAGTCTGACATTGACATTGTCAAGGCTCTCGAGAAGGGCAGTGGAGTTGAGGTCGATTGGGTGGTTGAAATGAAAGTTGAGGTCGTGGAGCAGTAGGAAGTCATTGGGTCTGATGGCAATGAGAGCAATGAAGTCAGTGAAGAGGTTGCTGAAAGCAGTGCATGGTCCTGGTAGTTGGTAAGTGAGGGAGCCTATGATGGTCGTTGTGCGGCTGACATTTAGTCAGAAATGCATGTGTTCCCTGAATGTGGTGGGTTTGTCTGTGGAAGTGGTGCAGGGGACGGTATCTATGTGGATGATCGTAAGACCTCCTTGGATTTTGTGATGCCAGTCTTGGTGTGCGATCTCGTAGCCAGGGGAGATGGCTGCAGTGATTTATTTATTTATTTATTATTTATTTCATTTTACAGTTTTATAGAGCGCGAACCAGACCCATGAGGGTATCAGAGCACTTTACAGGATTGAAGGGGGGGAATAAAACATAAGGATGGGAGGGGTCACATTGGGAGAGAAATGGATACAGGAGGAGCACGCAGTTTAAAGTCAAAGCTACATGAGGGAGAAACATTGAAGCATGCAGAGTAAAAATAAAAAGGTTTCCAATCCACGAGGTGCATCACAGCTGAGGTCGACGCTACATTTGGGATAAAAAAATTAGAGCAGGTAGATATAAGGTACAAGAGGCAAGACTATGAGGTGATTGTAAAGAGTTCGCTAGGTGTTGAGGCAGGCTTTCAGTGGGGCCAGAGAGTTCTTGGGTAGCCCTGCGAGAGTAGAGCATCCATATTCAAGTCTGGAGATGACAAGGGCCTGGGTTGCCATTAGTGATGGCAGGGGTAGAACACGGGTTGAGCCAGGGTTCAGTGGGAAAAAAGAATGTATGGAAGTGAATATAGATGAGGTTCCAGATCTTGGTGGAGTGCTTGCAGAGAGATCTTGTGTTAAAGTGCATGCATGCAATACAAGGTGAGGTGTTTGTGGTGGGTGGACTAGGACAGCTGCTTTATGAGAAGTGGCAATAAGTGCATGAGAAAGGTCCTACTGTGGAGTAAAGTGTGTGGCGGGGGTCGCAGTCGTGGCGGTTGTAGGAGAGTAGGATCTGCTTCTTATGGTTACCCCCACTTTTTGCTGATGTTTCACTGTTTTTCGACTTTAGTCTGGCTCGGCCCTGCTATTCAAGACCCCAGCCTAGCTGCTCCACTCTAAATTGAATCTTAGTACCTTAGGTACACCACAGATTGGATTCTGGGGTGCCCTTATAAGTCCCTAGTATATGGTATACGATGTACCCAGGGCACAGGTACCCCAGAGGCCTACCAAGCTGCAGCATATATTATGCCACCCCTGGGAAGCCCTCCGAAATGACACCACAAGGCTGCTACAGAAGTCTGGGAAAGGTGGTGCATGCACCCCTTACTGAGATATAGGTTCACTATATCTCAACCTATCACTGCACATATTAACCTATCAGTCACCCCTATGGCAGGCCTTATCAATCCTGAAGGCAGGGTGCTTGGTTTTGTGTGAGAGGGTGCCCATGCATGAGCAGAGCCCCTCTGCAGCCTTCGGAATTTCTTCTCCAAGGTTGTCTGTGATGCAGCCTGATCATATACTCTTAAGTGCATTATAACCAAACGGTAAATGCTAACTTTGGGCTGGCTGCTCTGAAACATGTTGTGTTTGGTGTCAAACAACTTGGAATCATACCCCCACACCAGTAACTGGTGTGGGAGTATGATCCCACCCTTCTAGAGGGAGAGACATGACAGCACCGGTATACCCCGGTACCAGCTAACAGAGCCCTGGCATCACAAAATGGATGCTGCCAGCCACAGACACGAGTCTGGCCTCCTGCTCCTGACCGAAACTCCAGCAGGGAAGGCCTGGACAATAGGTTTCCTGTCATAGGGAGGTGTTACCACCTCCCAGACAGGCCTTAGTGGATTAGGGCTGGGTGGGAGCACTCCAGGAGTGCTTTGAAGTCTGCACTGGGGGCACATTTGGTGTCCATGTGCATAGTCCAGCTCAAACCGGTGGCAGGGACTACCAGCCCCTGCTCTGGTGCGAAACTGGACAAAGGAAATGGGTGTAGCCACCCCTCTTTCCTGACCCTCCCATAGGTGGGTCCAACAGAGTATGTCCAACCCCTTCCTTGGGTATAAGAAAGGAACCCCTGGCTACAGGACTTGAGATTACACCTGGACAAAACTCTGCTACAGAAATCCTGGAACTTCGACGATCTACACGACTAAATGACTGAAGAATCTCCCTTGGAGTAAAGGAGTTACTCCCCTGCTTGGCAGGCACCAAAGATGCATCTGTGTGGTCTGCATCTCCGAAGCTCCCACCTGACGCCGAAGAATTTGCAACACAGGAGGTAGGTTCTAAGACTTCCCAGAGGCTGACCCGAGTCCCCAGCAAAGCTGAGACCCGTAGCCCTCGTGGGTACCGTGGAACCGGAACCCCTGGACAACGTGCACATTTGCAAGTGCATCAGCTTCTCGCCGTCCCTTGAGGTTACTTGTAGCTCAGACCCCGCGCACCTTTTCCACCGAAGATTGCTGGCCTACACTCCACGAGTGTTCTGTGAGCCCGCCCTTTGTGTGTTCGCTCGAGGTACCTTCGCGGTCCCTGGTCCGTTGACTGGTGGGTCCCTGTGAAGGAAACTTTAACTTTAATTGCGCTTCCCTGGTTGATCCAGACGTGCCCTGACTCTCCATCGCTTACTGGTCCGCACCGAAGCATCTTTTCTCTTCCTGCGTGGGTTGCTGTTGCCGAGGCTTTTTGTGTCCAATCTGGGCACCAACGCTGCAGCACTCGACATCCTTTGTGGGACAGCTCGAATCCAGCTCCTGGTCATCCTTGACGCCTCCTGGTCTCGATGGCTGAAGTCAAGCTTCTTCTCTTCGCACCTGAAGCACCCAACATCAGTGAGCATTCGTCTATCGTGCCCCTGGCAAGTGACCCAGACTCTGTCCCCTCTGCTTTCAGGTTCTTTACATCTTCGATCCATGCTTGGATCTCTTCGGACACTTCTCCTTTTCCCGGCATCAGCACTTTTCAGTCTCCTGCCATTGAAAACGACGACGCGACCCAACACCATTTGACACCTATTCACCCGGCTTCCCTGAGTGAGGTAACACGAGTACTCCGGTGCTCCTGTGGGTGTTGGCCCTAGAACCATCTAAGTCCAAAAGGGTTTGTTCCTAGTCCACCTCTAAGTGTCCTTAAACTTTAAAATTCTAACCGCGACTTTCCCCATAGGAGCTAATGGGAGCTCGCGGCTGTGTCACTACCTTGGGTGGTCCCTTGGGGTCCCAGCGATTCTACAGGCTCTAGGCCTTGTGTCTAGTCAAGTCTTCGTTCTTATACCACTTTCTTAGTATATGGGTTGGTCCGCCCCTAGGGCCTAACGTGTATTGTGCTAATTTACTGTAATATTTGAAGTGTAACTTTATGTGCTTTTGTCTCTAGCCTCATAAAGAGACTACTGGGGTGTGTTTAGTAACAAATACATATATTTTATATATATATACCTGGTGTGGTCTCCTTTCATTTAGCCACTCAAGAGATTATAGACTGGTAAAACAAGCTGCTTTACATTCCTTCAAGACTTAGCCTGAAGGCTGCTCTCCCTAGCCACCACTAGGATAGCTTTCAAATAAGGTTGTCTTTAACCTATCATCAATAAGGGGTTGTTTGGACTGGTGCAAGGTGCCCACTATAACTAGTGGACAGCATATACCAGGCCAACTTCTCACAGCAGTGTCCTTAGTTGAGTGATTGCAGGCTTGATGGATGAGGAGTGGTGGTCAGACATTCTGCTGGGTGCAGTCCAGGCACCGATGGGTGCAGATGAGCTTGCCTTTGACGTATCTTCAGCACGGACGTGAGTGCCACCATTAAGAAGGTTTCGATAGGGGGATGGGTGGAGATATGGAGAGGCAGGAATCAGAAGGTGGAAGAAGGAATGAGGAAGATGTGGGAGAACAGGTATGGAGAGGGAGGGAGGGGGGATGCAGGAGAGACCCTAGAGTGAGGAGATAAAGAGAGGGGAAAGAGGAGAATAACAGTCATGGGCATAAAAATGAGTCAAAGCACTAAACAGGCAAAAAAATGAGGCAGAGCAAAAAAAGGGCACAAAATACAAGGCAGAACACAAAACAGGTATTAAAGACAATGCAAAGCACAAAACAGGCCCAAAAATGAAACTGAGCACAAAACGAGCACAAAATATGAGCAAGGCACAAAATGGGCACAATAGCAAGGTGAAAAGAGACTGAAAGGGAGCACAAGCGAGAGTGGAAAGAAGCAAAAATGAGAGTGTGAGAAGAATGAATAGGGTCAAGAGTGAGAGGGAGAGAGAAGAGAGGAGGAGAGCCGTGCGTCAGAACATTGAGACAGCTGGACGAGTCCAAAAAGGGGTTAGACTGGTCAGAGGAAAAGTCCAGGTAAGTGGGAGCTGGGGCCTAGGCATAAGCCAGATTGTCAAAGGCATATTGGAAACTATTTGAATGTTTGGATTCTATATAACTTATCTGGCTGAAAAAAGAGCCAAAAATTCCATGTAATGTTACAATGTGTTGCAAAAGCAGTCCTAGTTGTGTCTTGAGTGGAATAAAATTACTTAAGTTAGTGAATATGTCTACCACAGCTAGCATGACACATAGCCTCCACAAAATGGAAGGTTCCCTATGAAATCAGTGGTAGGTGTGTGCCTGGGACAGGTTGGTGTTGTTAAAGGGCACAGGAGGTGCTGGAGTGACTGTCTTTTGTCTACGACTCTAACAGCGAGAATGCTCATCAAAACATGTCTCTGGATCCGTTTATTTGTGTTCAGACAACAGAAAAACTGTTTTAGTAAACCTATTATTTCCTTATGTCTTTGTGACGAGTGTTTCTCTGTAGTTCAACAGTAGTTAAATACAGAGTATCATTATGGCAACAGATACCATTGAATAGTGGTTTTTTTCAGTTTAATACATTGCAAACTCGGCCTGAAAGTATTGAAGCTCTTCATATAGTCACCAATTACAATACATAAAGTCGCATTCATTGTTTTTTATTTAGACATGGGGAGATTAAGTGATTTGCCCAGAATTACATGATGTTAAGCAGACGCTGAGACTCGCACCTGGCTTCTAAGTTCCAAAGTCAGCAGCTCTGGCTGTACCATCACATCCTCTCCCCCCCGTTCTTGTACTATCTTGTCACAGCCAATTCCCTATTTCCTTTGTTATCAATGCTTGTTGGACAACGTTCTCATGAGAAGTGGTATAAAAAGCTCCAATGCAATAGTTCTCTGGATGAATGGGCAAAGAAGTCAAAGTCACCGTCTCATTGTTTGTATTCTGTCTCGATAATATGCTGGCTTTATCATTCTTTTAATAGGTGCATAGTTTATCAAACACTAGTAGTGTGCAACGAATAACAACCAGGTTCTCCTGCCAATGTTCAAGCACATTTAGTGTACCGCAAGTCCTTGTGGTTAGGACAAACCACCACTAGATGCTGAGCATCTAACACAAAGGGGCATATGTACAAGCCCCTATCGCCACAGGAACGTCACTTTTTGTGATGTTCCTGTGGCGATAGGGGCCTTGCCTTATGTACAAGGCAGCGTTTAGCCACTTAACGTGGCTTAACATTGTCTTGTACATAAGGCACCCTTTCACGCTATGTTTAGCGTGAAAGGGGCGTGCAGTGGGTGTTGTGGTGGGCATTCCACCGCAACACCCATTGTATTTGACGCTTCCCCCTATGTACAAGGGTGGTGCACATAGGAGGCAGGGCCAAAATTAAGACCAGGGAAATCCTGGTCTTAAGTTGGTGAAACGAGGAGAAATGCATAATTTCTCCTCGTTTTTGCTTTTTCCATGGGTGCTGCCTTGTGCAGCACCCATGGAAAAAGCAAAATGCCATGGATTGTTTATGTACAGGAAGGTGTCCCTTATTAATCTGTTCTCTATTACTTAAAACAGCATTTCCTCTCATAATATGAGTACTAATGTTTCACTTCTTTGTAGTTCACTGGTTGTTACTGTTCACCTAAATATACTCTGTTTTATGCTATATATTTCTTGAATTATCTTTAGCTTCTTATTTTTCTTTCTCACTTTTTGTTTTCTGCAATATACTAATTTCTCTATTCTTACGAGGCTACTTAATTATTGTCTTCGCAATGTTACTGGTCTCCTAAGTATACTCCTTTTCTTGCTTTGTACTCCTTGACGTACCTTTATTTTCTCATCTTAATTTTATTTTTATTTTCTGTCTTCTGTTATGTGCTTTCCTTATTTTCCTCTTAAGAGGCTTTTTATTACCTTTTTACTTATTTTTCCGTCCTTTTATCCGACGTCACCATGCTCCGCTCTTTTCGCATACTTATTTTTTTTCAGATCTGGATTATTTTCCTTGATCTGTTTACTTATTCTATCTTTCTCTCTTTTTCTTCTTCCCCTTCTATTTTTCTCTTGTTTCTTGGATACTTTCCCTATTGAACGTTTCTAATTATTATCTCATTATCTCCATGAGTGTCTTGTTTTTATTTTTTTTTAAAGTTCTTTATTGTTTTAAAACAGAGACATCCCCAACCCACCCCCCACCCCCTCTCAGACAAAATAATTCATTATGATAGTATTTACACATGTCAATAGGAAACATAGAAGAAAAAAAAGATATACATACATACATACATATATTAAGTACTTAATTCAGTATCATTAAAATTTTATCCATTGGGTTAGAGGATCCCATATCTCTAATCCTTTTAACCTCTTATTTTTCCCCTTTCTTCTATATATAGCTAATTCCAGGCTATGTGTCGCTAGCATTCGATAACGCCATTGTTGAAACACTGGTGGTGTTGGATCTAACCATGCCGAAGCTATACATAATCTTAGAGTTGACATTGAGATAAATATTAACCCTTTTATTTCACTCGGTCGATTATTATCATCAATGCCCAGCAAGATTTCCCCCACAGAGATTTCGATTTTGGTATGAAAAATTTCTGATAAAAAATCAGAAATATCTTTGATCAGGCCCTGTAGGGTGTTACATTTAGCGAATATATGTACAATGTCTGCTTTGTAGAAATTGCACCTAGGGCATCTTGTTCCCTTTCCGGTCCCCCATTTTGATATTCTACTAGGTGTATAATATAACAGAAAGAATGTTTTGTAATATTGTGCTTGTAGTCTGGTGGACATTAATAAATGATTTAATCACTGTGGTGGCCGACATATCTAAGGTTTCCTGCCATTTTATATAATATTTATCCATATCATCCGGACATAGGCCCAAGAGGTGATTATATATTTCTCCTATTTTAGTCCACTTTCCTTGATTCACAAATTCTATGCATTGAATCTTTTCAAATTTCGATCTGCCACCACCTTTCCTTGATGTAAAGTCCCTGATTTGGAGATATTTGAAAAAGTCTCTATAACTCATCATATATTCTTTTCTAATTTCTTCGAAGGATTTTATACCTGTAGATGTAAAGAAAGAGCCCAGGTGTGTGATCCCTGCTTCTATCCACCTTTTCATATATATATCTTTGAATAACTCCGGTAGGTTGTTGTTATCTAATAGTAATGTATAATAAGAAAACCTTCCGATCCCCAATATTTTACGAATATTACTCCATGCTTTGTGTATTCCTAGGAGAGTTTTAAATCGTACTTTTTTATAGTAGCTGTCGTATAAGTGTAGCCAGAGATACCCCCTAGTATTTTCCCCTAGTATTAGTTCTTGTGGTGTTGGGATTCCGGTAGTTGGTCTATTTCCTTGGGTGATGGATAATAGCTCTCTACAGTATGTCATTATAGTTGACCAATAGTATAGTTTAATATTAGGCAGAGAAAGTCCCCCCCTATCTTTTGGTAGTGATAAAAATTTGGATGTCCTACGGGATCTCTTGTATCCCCAGATAAATAGCGAGAACATACTTTCAATGCATTTAAACCATTGTGGTTGAAAATCAAGACAGATGGTTCTGAATAGATATAAGAATTTAGGCAGATAAATCATTTTAATCATGTTGCACCTACCTATAATGGATAGATGAAGATTATTTAATCTTCTTAAATCTTTATCTGTTCGTTGTATTAGTGGATCAAGATTAATTTGAATGAGGTTGACTAGTTTCGCTGTAATATTAACCCCTAAATATATGGCATTATCCACTACTCGAATGTCATTTATTTTAAGGTTATCATTAAGCACTATCTGTGTTTTGTTTTGGTTCAGCTTATATCCCGAGATCTTGCCAAACATTTCAGCCTCCCTTTCTATGGCCTGAATAGAGGCTGTAGGGTTTGTCGTTACCACCGCTATGTCATCTGCATAGACAAGTGTTTTAGTTTCTATATTTCTTATCTTGATTGGGTTGATTATAATATTATTTTCGAGTCTGTTGATAAACGGATCAATGAATAGTGAGAATAGTAAAGGGGAGCATGGGCACCCCTGTCTTGTCCCTCTAGTTATACTAAATTTTTCAGAGGCGGATCCATTTACCATGACTACCCCCTGAGGTTTGATATACATAATTTGAATTGCCTTGATAAAGGTTGCCCCGAGTCTGGCTCTTGACATGACTGACCAGAGATAGGTCCAGGAGACCCTATCAAACGCCTTCTCAGCATCTAGCAGTATAAGCGCCATAGGGTCTCCTGATACCTCGGCCATGTCAAACAAGGTAATTACTCTTTGTATGTGATCCACGGTGGATCTTCCGGGAATAAACCCATGCTGTTGGAGGGACACAATCTTACTGATGATCGGAGCTAGGCGACTAGCTAGTAACTTTGAGTATATTTTAGAGTCGCCATTAATCAAGGTGATAGGGCGATAAGATCCGAGTTCTTAGGCCTCCTTATTTTTTTTCAAAAAGACGACAATTTTTGCGTTAGACCATGACTCAGGGGGCCGTTCACCTTGAAAGACATGGATAAATAGATCAGTTAAAATTCTCTTTAGGGGTGCACTAAAGGTGACATAGAATTCTGTAGGGATTCCATCAATTCCAGCTGCCTTTCCATTTGTCAAGTTGTTCATAGATAGTAGTATTTCATCCCAAAATGGGAGGTAATTAAGACTATCTAAATCCTCTTGTTCTATCTTGGTAATGGGGATTTGATCTAAGTATTCATCGATCTTATCTTGTTGTTTACCCTCTTCCTTATATAGCTCTTGATAGTATATTTGAAATGCATTTTTTATCTTATTTATATTCGTTGTGAGTCCCTCTCTTGGATCGTTTATTTCTTTTATTATATTGGCAGAGTTTTTTTGTCTGACTTGTACCGCCAGTTGGTGCCCTACTTGCTCACTTAATTCATATACTGATTCCTTATTTAATGTTGCTTTAATTATTGCTTTCTCGGTATAGATATCTATGATAGCATTTTTAGCTATTGCCACCTGTCTTATTTGATTTTCAATATCTTCTCCTATTTGTACTGCCATTGTTAAGTGTTCCTCGGCATTTACTAGGATATTATGGAGAGTCTCCATATGTTCTTTTGCCCTCCTATTGTTATTAAATGAAAACCGAATGGTTTCCCCCCTGATTCCAGCCTTCAGGGCATCCCACACCACCTCAATCGTGGTGCTACCAAGGTTGTCCTCCAAAAATTCGGGTATCCATCTATTCATATGCTGACAAAACTCTTTATTCAGCAACAGTGCTCTTTCGAATGTCCATTTTTGCATCTCCCTACCCATTTTTCCTTTCTCTAAATTAAGAATTAGGGAGTTATGGTCTGACAGGACTCTTGGTAATTTGTCTATTAAGCAATTATCTATCAGAGAACCAGACATCAGCATATAATCTAATCTAGAGTGTTTTAGATGGGGATTAGAAAAAAAAGTGAAGCCGGGGTCATCTGGATGTTTAATTTGCCAACAGTGTATTAAGCCATGTGTTTGACACATCTCTTTAAAGGCCTTATATACTTTTGGTTTCCTACCCTTATAGGTATATCTGGGGTCCGTTGACCAGTTGCATGGAAGGTTCAAATTAAAATCACCACAAATGATTATTGGCAGTGGCCATTGTACCAATTCGTTAGAGACGGTTTCCAAGACACTTGGATCGTCACTAGTGTTACCATAGATAGTACATAGAGTTATTTTATTACCATTCCCCTGTGTACATTCTGTAATTGCCCAGCATCCTTGATTATCAGCTATCGATTTAGAAAACTGTATCTATGAGTGTCTTGTTTTATCCCTATTTTTCTTTTATCAACTTCTTGATTTCATACTTTCACTGCGTAACATTTGTTAAATGGTATTTTCTTTTTTCTTTTTTAGTGGTCCTTTAGCATGTTGTTCCTGTTTCTATATGTCTTCCCCCAATCCTCCATATGTTTAACGTTGTCTTGTGGAATGTATGTGGTCTGGGTCATCCTGTCAAGCGTCAAAAGGTATTGTCTTATTTATCTAAACTTAATGCTCAGGTTGCCTTTTTACAGGAGACTCATTGCAATGATGTGGAATCTCTTAAGCTTAAACGTCAATGGGTTAACCAAATAGTTTTTCTCCTGCTGTTGACCGCCATGGCGGTGTTGCTATTTTATTTCATAAATCAATGAATGCACAAATATTATCAACTGAATGTGATTCCAATGGACGATGGGTTTTGGTTGATGCTATTATTTTCAAAAAGCAAATCACCTTTCTTAATATTTATGGCCCGGTCAAATCTGATCCACAATTTTGGCATTGTATTAAATTAAAATTGGCCTCTATCCCTAATTCCAATATAATTGTCGGTGGCGATTTTAACAATTGGCTTGATCCTTTTTCTGACAGGAAATGTAAATGCAAATTTAAACCCAATAAAACCCATAAATCATTTCAATCTGCCATCGCTTCTCGTCCATTGTTTGATGTATGGAAAACATGTAACACAGACAAATGTGAATTTACTTTCTTTTCACTGGTTCACTATGCTATGTCCCGCATTGACTATATTCTAGCTTCTAAATCATTGCTTCCCTGTCTCCAGACCTCTGACATTGGTTCTATTTTTATTTCTGACCATGCACCCATATCTGCCTCTTTTGATTTGTCCCTAAATTCGAATAAACAAGGTCGTTGGCGTTTTAATAACCACTTGCTTTCAGACCAAACCTTTATTTCTGAAGCCACCTCCTTTATTAATACATTCTTTCATCTTAACAAACCTTCAGATACCTCAACACATAATAATTGGGATGTTTTTAAAGCATCTTTTAGAGCTTTTACCATTGCTTATTCTGCAAAGAAAAATAAATTACTTCATTCTCAATACCAGGATACGCTTCAATTGAATAAAACTCTGTAACACAATTACTATTCATCTAAATCCTCTTCCATCCTGCAAGAACTGATTAAAGCTAAGTCTACCTTGAATAAAATCGCTACTGTGGATGCCTGTAACATTCAATCTAAATTCCATGGAGGTCAAAATAAGGCAGGGAAAATGTTAGCCAATTATTTACAAATTAAATAAGAACTGAAAAATATTGGTCCTATCCACTCAGAAACAACCAATAAGCTTCTTTCCTCTGATTCAGATATTATAGATACAATTCAATCATATTATGAGCTCTTATATACAGACGATATTTCACCATCTGAAAATGATTTTGAAACTTTTTTTCACGGTATTCCTAAACCTCCGTCCCTTCCTGACACTTTCTTATCTCTTGAAAATGATATCTCCCTTCAAGAGATAACTGATGTTCTTAAATCCTTAAAAAAGACCAAAGCCCCGGGACCGGATGGTTTTTCAATTGAACTTTTCTTAACTCTTTCCACAGTTTTTGCCCTAAAACTATTGGACCTTTTTAACTCCTTCCTTTCTAATTCTAAAGCCTGTGGCTCTTTTTTAGAAGCCCTTATTGTTGTTATTCCCAAACCGGGTAAAGACTCCTCCTTCTGTAAAAACTTCCGACCCATTTCACTGATTAATTACGATTGTAAAATTTTTGAAAAACTTTGGCTTCCCGTCTAGAGAAGGTTATTCCTCATCTTATTAAACCAGATCAAGATGGCTTTGTCAAGGGTCGTCTCGCCTCTGACAATGCTAGAATGTTTCCCAATATTCTTGTCCTTGGAAAAAAGTACTTTTTCCCATTAGCTGCCCTCTCGCTTGATGCTGAAAAACCTTTTGATCGAATAAATTGGCATTATATGTTTACTACTCTCAAATGGTTTGGTTTCGGTCAGAAGTTTATTTCTTTTATCAGGTTACTATATAGTGCCCCCCGTGCATGTGTTTTTGTTAATGGTCACTTTTCTTCATACTTCCACTTGCCGAGAGGCACTCGCCAATGCTGTCCCCTTTCTCCCTTACTTTTTCTCCTTTGTTTAGAACCCTTTCTTGAGCGAATTAGGCATAACCCCAACATCACTGGTTTTATTCTTAACTCCCATCAAATTAAACTCTCCACATACACAGATGATATCCTTCTTTACATGTCCAATCCATGTAATTCTCTTCCCCATATTCTACAAGAAATTTCTTTGTTTTCCATTGTTTCTGGTTACAAACTTAATTTCTCCAAAACGGAGGTTTTACCCCTAAATTCTTCATGCTATCAGTATATGTTTGATAGAAACAACTTCACATGGTGCCCCCAAAAGATTAAATACTTAGGAACGTGGTTTTCATCAAACATCCCAGTTAGCCCATAATTTTTCAGCTTTAAAAATCAAATTTACCAATTTGTTATCCTCTTAGTCTATATTATTCTTATCCTGGTGGGGCAGACTTGATACGATTAAAATGATGATTGTTCCCCAAGTGCTTTTCCTACTCGCAATGTTGCCTTTTAAAATTCCCAATTATTATTTTTCTCAGATGAACTCTATATGTACCAAATGTCTATGGAACAACAAACGTACAAGTATTGCTTTATCTAAATTAATTAGACCAAAATCTGAAGGTGGTGTCCGTTTTCCTGTTTTTAAATTGTATCATACTGCTTTTTTGATTCACCAATTTTATGCTATGTCTAAAGATTACCAAGATTTTCCTATGCCAACATGGGTTGAAGTTGAACGTTCATTGTTTTGGTTTCAGGACATTACGTTTATGACCAATTGCACTTTCATTTCCAAATACCCTATACTAAAATATTCTCACTATCTTCTTCATAACATTTTCTTCCATGGTTTTGATCCCTATCAATCCTTTTTAGCCTCTTCCATTTGGTTTAACAACCATATTAAATGTTGTCACAAATCTTTCTATTACAAGCATTGGAAAGAAAATGGTATATTCTATGTACATCACTTATTGGCCAATAATTCACTTCTATCCTTTCCCCAGTTGCAAGAGAAATGTAATCTTCCTGACTCTTGTATACATCAATATAATACATTATTTCCTGCTCTCCAAATCTGTCAACAAAATTTTAATTCCAACCCCCACAATACTTCTTTTACACCTGTTACTCCTCTATTTCGAACTCCTTGTGACTCGACCCCAAGTGCTTCTTTTATATATAAGAACTTAGCTTCACCTACTACGACTCGAAATAAATCCCCTATTGAATTGCTTTGGGAACAAGACTTATCTCAAACACTCTCTGTTTCTCAAGTCTTAAGACTTCTAAAGCTGTCAATATTACAAAATCCCTATATTTTATTTATAACAGAGTTGTTGTTACTCCCCTTTTTCTACACAAAATTGACCACTCTATCTCTCCATTATGTTGGTCGTCTTTCCTCTGAAGGTTCGTTAATACATTTACTATATTACTGTCCCAAGGTCTATAGCTTCTGGAAGGCTATATGGTACCTTATCTGTGGATTTCAATCAACTTCCTTCCAAACCTATTTTATTTGACCTTTTTATTGGTATTGCCTTTAAAGTTATATTGACATGTTGGAAAGATAATTCTAAGATCTCTTTTTTGTTATGGTAGAATTTGATTTGTGATGAACATAGAATTGCTTCCGTATCTCATTCTTCTGTTTATTTGAAGATAAAATCTGATTTACTATGGTTATCTTTTACTGCATTTTTATCTTCACACTCCTCTTTATTATACATTTTAATCCTCCCTTACCCCTAATTTATTTCCTCTCTTTCCCCTTCTCCTTCTTCTCCCTCAATTCTTTTCTTTATCTCTTTTAGATATCTAATCATTTCGCATATAGAATCTTCCCTTCTGAAACACATTTCTTTATTACGTTAAGTATTCTCTTTATCCCTATTTTCTCTTTATACATTTATTCCTTTCTTATTAGAATATTTGCTATGCTTATTATGTATTGTTTTGTACTAAGGAACGTATGTAATGTTTTACATCTGTGTTCATTCTCTCAATAAAAAATTATTTAAAAAAATAAAATAATACTATGCCATTCAGTCTTGCTGGACAGTAGCAATTCTTTAGGTCAGTTCTACAGAACTGCTAGAGGTGAGACGTCTAAATGCCAAGCAGTCTCTGCTCCAAAAAAGCACCCTGGACTGTAGTGCACAGACAGTCACATACTAAGCAGAAAGGGGAATGGGAAGAGCCATAGTAGTCTGAGCCCTGCAAAGAAAGATCTTCTGGCACTCTCTAGCCTCAAATAGGTTGAAGCAGATGATATTGAAAGATGTGAGCAAGATATGAGACATCAAACACATATTTACATATCACAAGGAGTTCATAGAGAATTCTCTGTATACATTATCCTGCCCTCTAACCTGTACCAGCTGTCTTCCTTCACCTGTCTTAGATAAGTAGACAGGCTACTGATATTTCTCAGACTTCTGTATTGAGATTATTCTAAGGTATGTAGTTTGTCTTATATGTCAAATGCCTAATTCTTGTCCTAAATTATTCTTTTTTCAGATGGATAGGTGTTCAGGGAGTTCGAGTGTTTCTTTATTTCAGAACAATAAATGATTTCATCGATAGCACTCCTCGTAGATGCAATCACAACTGGTGGCTTCTGGAAAGAGTGCGGGAGCTCTGCAAGAGAACTGGAGAAGCAGGGAAAGACATGGCAAAGGGCCACCAGGAATAATGGAACAAAGGACCAAGAAAAGCAAGACATGGAAAGATTAATCTGGAGATCCTGACAGGGATTTTCAGGAGCAAGACAAACAAAGGCCCCACCGAAAGAAATCAACCCGGCAACAAGCTGAGAAACGAAGAATTTCTAAATGTCAAGCCATGCATACCCAACAGCATTCAAAACTCCATGTTATATGGAGTCAAAATGCAAGATACATGGAGAGCATCGGGCAGATTTACTAATAATTTGGGCTACACAAGACAACTTGCTGCACAGTTGTGTGAAAGGGAGACATCAGAAATGTGCCACATTTGCTAAGATTTGGTGCATTTCTGCGGCCTCCCTGACCTGGAGTACTGTTTGCAGCCTAGTGCCAACACTGGCACACTTGCACCATGGTCAGAGTATGTAAGGGCGCCGAGGAGCATACCCCTCGAGTGCATACAGAGGTTCTTAACAGGGTCAGAAGAGGGAGCTGTCCCTCTATGTTTAAAAATCACTGCAGATGAAAGATTATTCTGCAGTGGTTCTTAAACATAGAGGAAACGCACCCTCTTCCAGCCCTGTTAAAAAATAAAAACACTGCAGATTAATTTTGCCTGCAAATCAGCAGAATTGTATTGGTAATTCCGCGTTACAAGTGTCACACGAAATTCAAAATTCCTCCAATTCCGCCCAAGCCTAATGCTGAACAGTGCAGCGCAGAGCAAAGCTGGAAAAGATTGAAGAAATAAAAGCATTTCTCCTTGATAAAGCCAATGCCACAATTCTTTGCTGCCAACCCACTCTACTATTTTTAATAGATGTGGTTTTAGCTCAAAAACCATGGTGGTTGCATGAGAAAACCCATGTACCATCCAAGGAGCGCCCGTTGAAACTAAGTAAATTAAAGCAGTGCTAGGAATACAATATGCTCTAGAAAATACATGTCAAATAAACATTTGGGGCCTCATGTAGGTAGCCAAATACCGGTCGGTAACGGCCGATTTTCGGTAAATATGCCGTTACCGACCGGTATTCAGACAAGTGAGATGTAGGAGTCCAAAAACGACTTTTCGGTAAATATGAGGCGGTAAATACCGAATCATATTTACCGAATTCTAAAATACCGAATCAGATTTACCGAATACATACTTAACGAATCGGTAAATATGAAGTGGTAAATATGAAGTGGTAAAAATTAAAATGACATGTAGGAGCACTCGGTAATTAAGAAATCCAAGAAAATCGGTAAATAAGAGTCGGTAATTAACACGGATTGAAAGCAGGTGGTAACCATCAACAGTGCATATAAGCAATCCCAAAATGCAACAGCGTGGACAACATGGCCGCTATGTATGTCATTGCAAGGCGCCTACGTCTACAGGCAGCAGGACTGAGGGCTTGGCGACGGGAGGAACGCATCTACAGACAGCGCATCACACTATTCCAGCTGACTGATGCAGAGATACATGAGAGGTACAGGCTACACCCCAAAACCATCATGGACTTAATCAGGGACCTTCACCCACTCCTGGACCAGCCAATAAGAAGGGCGCACGCCATACCCCCACATGTGCAGGTGCTCTGCAGCCTACATCTGCTGGCATCCGGCAGTTATCAGGTGGTGATAGCTGCGGTGGGTGGTGTATCCCAGAGTTGCCTGTCACGTTTCCTCAGGAAGTTCCTGGATGCCATGATGCAGAGAATGCACCACTACATCAGCTTCCCCAACACACAGGCTGCACTGCAGAAAACAAAAACAGACTTTTATCACATGGCACAGTTCCCCCATGTCATCGGCTGTATTGATGGTACACACATCCCAATCTGTCCACCAGCTGACACAGAGCACATCTACAGGAACAGGAAGTCCACCCACTCTATCAATGTGCAGGTGACCTGTGATGCAGGGAACATCATCACAGATATTGTTGCAAAGTTTCCTGGGAGCACCCACGACTCGTACATCTTCCAGAATAGTGGGATCTACACACGACTGAGTGCCGGAGAATTTGGAGAGGGATACCTGCTAGGTGAGTAACAGTGACGCCCCTTGCAACCTGCAAATCATAGTGTAAAGAGGCATGTGACTGATGTTTCCCTTTTACTCATCTAGGCGACAGTGGATATGCATGCCGGTCATTCATCCTCACTCCCTACCTACACCCAGCAACCCAGAGTGAGAGACGATACAACGTGGCACACAAAACAACACGCAATGTGGTGGAGCGCACGTTTGGACTACTGAAGAGCAGGTTCCGCTGCCTCCACAAGAGCGGAGGCGCACGCCAGTACACACCCATCACCTGCTGCAAGATTATTGCCACTTGTGCAATGCTGCACAACCTTGCCACGAAAAAAGGTACAGATGTGGAACTAACATATTTTGAGGACAACGAGGATGAGTCAGGCCAGCCACAGGGCAACGCAGCTAGAGTGCCAACTGCAATCGATGGGAGAGAGAGACGGACAGAGATCACATGCAACTATTTCTGAGTAAGTAAGGGGACACAGCCAGTTGTGATTAGTCATGACGTAGTTTTAATGTGGCACCACGCCATGAACACATGAACAAGCCAATCTGGCAATATACCATCTATACAAGGAGTATGTCCAGGGTTACGTCACCCATTGGGAAGTGGCTAAGCAGGGCCACATCAATGTTTGCGCATACGCGCTGCAGTGGTGGATGGCACGGCCTGTGCATCCTCACTAGAGCCAACCCCAAGCCGCCTGCTGCTCCTGCGTCCTTCTGGGACGGGGGGTGTGATGCTGCTCCTGCTGCTGGTGTCGATGCTCTCCGCAGCATCCCCTGCAGCAGTTGTCGACGTCTGACTAGTTAATAGCACCCCTAGTGCACTTGTCACCTGCACCATCCCCCGAGACAGGTCGCTGCAGCAGTGTGTTAGGCCCTCCTGCATCGTCACAGAGCGCTGGCACAGTAGAGAAGTCGCAGTTGCCAGACAGTTGAGTGCCCTGTTGGTAGTGTCCCTTCTCTGCCGTTCCCGGCGCCGTGCTTCGATGTCAGCATCTAATTTGCTGCACAACTGCTGGATTGACTGGGACATGTCCCGAATGCCCGCAGCCATGCCGCTGATGTTATTGTCCATGTTGACTAATGTAGTTTTCATCACCCGCATGTGCCTCTGGACTGACATGACTGCCTTTGTTTGCAGGCGCTGTTGTTTCAACATTTGGCCCTCGAGACCCAAGAAGACACCATGGCCGTCAATGGGTGCTGGTGGACTCTGGACACGCGACCTGCGGCGCCCTCTTGCTCCCGTCTGTGCTGCCTGTGAGGTGTGGGGCACAGTGGCATGGCTCCCTTCCTGGGGCCTGGTGAGTTCTTCAGGGCCCATGCTGTCGTCTGACGAGGTGTCTAAGGCTCGTAGCCTGGCTGCTGGACGCCTCCTCATTCCCATACCTGCAAGCGGAGATGTGGCCGGTGATTCAAACATGAGTGGCGATGCTGGCTCTGGGTGAGGTGATGCTGGCTCTGGGTGAGGTGATGCTGGCTCTGGCTGCGGCGAGGCTGCCTGTGTTGGTGGTGCGGCTGCCAGTGGGCCTGCTCCCTGGTCTGAACTTGTGCTGGCTAGAGGTGATATTTGTGGCCGGTGTGCCGTCTCTCCTGCAGCATGCCCTGTCCTGCATGATGTCACATCTGTGGACAGAAATACAACATTGGCTCAGTGTCCCCGAAGGGCTGCATTGAAAGCGTCACAATAAATCATTTCACATTCCAAAATGTCCTCTGTCTCCTTGTGCCTCGAGTGCGTGACATGCCTTGTTGCCCTGTAACATCTACGTCATGGTTGGTGTTTCCCTGACTACATCTCCCGGAATGCATTGCCTGTCTGCACTGACACGTGTGGACTGCAGTGTGATTCTCGTTTCACAATGGGGGATGTGGGATAGGGATAGGGGGTGCTACATTGCTGTGCTTTCGTCTTACCTTGTTGTGTGGCGGCTCTGGCAGAGCTGTCGGCGTCCCCAAGACCCACGACGCTCTCTTGCTCGATTGTGGCCCCCACCAGCTCCTCCAGTTCGGTGAGGGCAGGTGCCCTGTTGGTTCCACCTCCAGTCTGGCTGGCTTCCTTCTGGATGTCGCCCATCTTCCTCTTGGTTACAATCCTCAGGTCATACCAGCGCTTCTTTAGGACCTCTATGTCCCTGTGGGTCACTCCCACAGCATTCACCTGGGCCTGGATGGCCAGCCATATGTTGCGCTTTTCAGCCTCAGGCACTTGCAGGGCTTGCCTTCCAAACAGCTTCTGGTGCTGCTTCACCACCTCCTCCACCAGCACCTGGAGTTCCTTGGGGCTAAATTTCAGCTTCCTCCTCCTTTCCCCTCCGTCTCTCTGTGTTCTCTGGCTGGACATGATGTTCGTTTTCCCGCTCGCACAGGCACCGGCTCCCTGCCTCTCCTCTGCACTCCAAGCCTCTCCAGGGTCGGCTAATTATGTACACCTGCCTGGGTGTGGCCACTTCCTGGTTGGGTGGGCTGTGGTTGCACGGGATTAGCTGTTTCGTCAAGTCATGGGATTTTATTTACCGATTCCGTACATACCGATTCGGTATTTTCCGATTCGGTAAATACCACCTCGGTATTTACCGATTCGGTGAATTCCGATTCGTGATTACCGAATGTTACCGAATCGGTAACTGTTACCGAATTTTTACCTACATATAACTTACCGATTCTAATTTACCGATTCGGTACGGCTCGGTATTTAAGAAACGGTAAAATTTATTTACCTACATGAGGCCCTTTGTGACAATTTAAATCACTTTTGTGATGGTAAACCAGTGCAAAAAGTTAGAAAGTATACTCCAGAGTATTTTTATGGTGAGGTAAAAGTAAATGTGATTATCAGTAGTTTCAAGTGCTCAAGCCATAGCAGATTCTCTGACTTGCTTTTGCCCCACATGCCCTACATGTGCTAGAAGATGTAATCCGTTTTTGCTAGGATTTAGTTTCAAAGATAATAATGTAATCCAATTTTCCACATTGCTGAAACCATCTTTCAGTCTACTAGAGCCATTCACGTTTTCATGTTGAGCAGTGTCTCAGTGTGAAAGCTATAATGTCGGGATACATTTACTGTTATTTCATGCAGAGTGTTGCAGCAAGGAAGATTGCCACGCTGCATTGTGTGAAAGGGAGTGAGCTGAAATGCGCCATATTTACGAAGATATAGAGCATTTCCTCTCTCTCCTTGTACAGGCGCACTGTGCGCTCTGTGTGCTGCCTAGCGCCAACGGAGTCACCCTTGCACCTTTGCGCAAGGGTACTTATGTTGCAGAAAGGATTGTTTTTGCGCAACTAGGATATCTTCCTGCACAAAAATAATCCTTATAGGCATTTTCCTCTTTCTCTGTGTGTTACAAAATGCAGGACACATGGAATGAGGATGCAATGAGGAGAAATAAAGATATTCCTCCTTGCTACGTCTCCGTCAGGTAGGTGCATTATTTTGGAGCAAACCCAGAAACGGCCATGCTCCACCAATGTAACATCTACCTAAGACAAAGTAACACAATTCAGCAATATGTGCTGTGTTACGTAACTGTATTTACAAAACCACGTAAAGGTGTTTTGTTTCGCTTAGTACGTGGCAAAAAGGATTTTGTGTCAGCTGTGTCACAGAAGTGAAACAACCCCTATTTATATTCATGTCAAATCTGGGCCACAGAATTAGATATTCTTCTAACTTCAGAATGAGCAAGTATCTGCAAGCAGACAATGCATTCTAATTGGAAAAGTTCAACATATAATGATAAAGAAAAATAACAGTTTTGTTCCAGCTTTATAAAAATTACATTGTGGGTTGAATTCGAACATTCAAGTGCATAAAAGAAATTGGCTTCGCATCTAAACCTAGAAACTTCTGCCCACATAAGTTGCTCAATCTCTTTCCTAAAATTGCTTTTTTTCCCCATTTAACACTTAGACAGTGATTGAAAGGTAGTCAAGAAAGATGATTTTGTAAAAGTACTTGCCAGAACTATTACACATATTTCAATTATATCAAGGACAGTGTGATAAAAGTAGACATAATCATTTTACAAAAATATTTCTAGTGTTCATCTCTTAAAAGGGCGGCAATCATGATAGATACACTTGAACTACATCTGCTCCTTCGAAGCCTGCAGATCAGAGCTTTTGATTCATGTTATCTCCTGAGCCTATGGATGAAAATGTTCGAAGCCACTGAAAGACCTTATTATGTTCCTTGACCTTGATGTCAGGGGGCAGGAAAAGCAATGCATAGGACACCCTAATCAGCATTTGCTATCACTACTAAATGCTTTATATTACTCTGAAAAACTGCACCCCAAGTGCTGATGTCAGGAAATTCTAAAGCTCTGAATCCGACTCGTCTCTACCTTTGTGTCGTTAACTATTGAAATTATCATCAAGTTAAAATAGGGTCTTAAAATGTTTTCCTGCGACGCATGATAAGAAAAAATTCCATATCACAGAATGCCAATTATGATTTATTAATATTATGCAACGTCAATTAGGAAAACATAAAAGAGAATACATTAATGAGAATGTAATGTTTTAATAAAACGATATGTTATGAATTACATAGGCAGAAATAACGTTTTTGCTCCTATTTTCTTACATAGAGCCACTTTTAATTTTATGAGAGTGACATTGAGCCATTCTACTCGGGTAAACAAAACCCCACTCACCCCACACATCTCGCTCCATTTTCACTGTTTCCTATTAGAGACCAGCTCATCTGCCATGGATTAGGAACCTCCTTGCACAAAGACCCAACAACATGAGACCTACTTCTCCAGACCCGTAGGTCTCTAGTTAGGTTTGTGTTATTTATGTGCCATTGCCATTTGCAAAACCCTTTAGTAAAGACATTTCTATGAGTTTGTATTTTTCACAAATATATCACTTTTGAGTTGACAGAGCGCCACGTTATTCTGAAAGTTTGTAGGGGTGCATCATAATCACTGTTAGTCTGTGCCCATATATGTAAACCGACTTATAGTAATGTGTGACTTAGAAATGTATCACTCAAATCTCCTTATATAATAGTGTGATTAGAAATGTAACCTTGCCTTTCATGAAGAGCAATGTCGTAGTACACTGCAAATGTATTTTAGTTAACGCATAGTGATTGTTTTTCATGTAATGCGATGCATTAGGTTTAAACGTGCACCATTTTAAAGTTTGCACATGTAGTTTGCTTATTCATATATAAAGAGTAATGAATTTAATGTTTATAGTGTGAATCTAGAAGTGTGGGTTTAAATTGTGTAAAGGCCTGATCGCATATATGTTTCAAGAGAAAGGCCTGTCCATTTCTTATGTTAGCCAAATATTATAGGCCGAAAATGATTTATCTTGGTAAGGCGTGGGTTTCGTGATGCTAGAAAATCTCATAGAAGTGGAAAGTTTCTCGTTCTCATGTTTCTGTTGCAGGTGCAAGGACACTTAGCTCATTAGAGAGACTAGGCCTTTGTTTTAGGAGTTAGGATGGTACGAGAAGCCAATATGGGAGTACACCGGAATTTAGGGATGATACTTTTGGCAGAGAAGGTGCCTGGGACCCAAGGTCAAGCTAACCGTCGTTGGATGGATACAAGTTTCACTGGAAAAGTACTGGAAGAAGACCTGGCTGAAGAGGTGTGCCAGAGGGCGTGTTCTATGTTTTGGGATTTTGTATTACGGACAATGCCCCGTGGGTTGAGCAGTTGAGGCATAGATGGGAAGCTAACAGGAGCATCTTAGAGCGAGCTCTGACTAAGTGAGTGCACTTCTAAGGAAGTCTTCACTTCTGACACCTTTTTACTCTCTTGCCTGGGAGGGAAAAAGCTAAGTAGGGATGTCACCATAGAGATAGAGTAGGGATAGGCTAACTGATTTTCCTTGTAAGGTAATGACTTCTAATGTAGAGACTGGAGTAATTATCGCATTTCTGATGTTACTGGAATTGATTCTTCTTCTTATTCTGAGTCAGATGAGACTCCTGCGTAGAATCTCATTTGTATTAGTGCCCATTTCTTTTCTTCACCTTGTACTGAGGTGCTTGTATGTGCAGTTATCCTTGGTTGTAATAAATTCCTAAAAATTTAGCTTTGGAGTCAGTGGTTCTTTCAGAGATTAAATTCAATTTATTGATTATGTGTTAAAATTTGATTTCCTCCCCTCTACAGTAATTAGCTGATAAAAAGATCCTGGTGACCTGAGAAGATTCTTGGTGATGGTAAGGTAGATAAGAATCCGGCATCATCAGAGTGAAGTAAACAATGACCAATATGAGTTATTTAACTCTGCCTGGTCTCCCTAAAAAGGGTAAAGTAAGGTAATATGTCAAATGGTAATATACTTTAAGAATACATACACAGAAGGTTTTTAGTGATATGCAGAGAGAGCACGGTAAAACAATCCGGCAGGTCTAACCAAACAAATACCAAAGTTACTGGTTAAACCACCAGATCTTTAACAGTTAATGGAAACCCAACAGAGAAGCTGCGACTTGAAGAACAAAAGGGAGTGGGTTCGATAGCCTTGGCTGCTGCTACGAAGAAAAGTGGCAGCCAAATGGGACAGATCCTTCTCTAGAAACAGAGATGAGAGCATGGTGGGCAGAGTTAAGATGACAGACCGGGGAGTGTCACATGAATGCAGTAGCAAGACAGTCAGGGGCAGACTTGTATATAACCATGTTTCTGAAGAACAGAAAGAGCCGGCCGGAGCGGTGCCCACATTATGAGACTAAGGGGGATATTCTCAAGAACGTGTGATAACTACCGCAAAAGTAGCTTAACGCAACTCTTCAAATCGCAGTCTATCGTGGGAAAACAACGCTGTGTTACCGTAGGATTCTCAACCCGGCGGCACCATGCGATAGTCTCACGATAACCCATCAAATGTCCGCGCTAGAAGCAACGTGACGCCGAACAAATGTGAAACACCAACACGAAAAAAGCGGAAATGTCCCAAACTGCGATACAAAATTCAGCGATAACCTGCGACAGCCCTGCAATTCCCAAGCCTCATGCATGAAAATGCACCATAAAAGCAGTCAAAATAAAAAAATACATAAATAAACTGCGTAGCACCATGGATTTACCCGGACCGAGTGCAGAGGATAACGCGAACCCCACAAGCCCTACAGATGACCATGCCGGGACCTCGGGTTAGGGAAAGGCAAGGACAAGAAGAAGAGGAAGACGTGCATCAGAGCGCCAGTAGACAGGATCCTGATAACGGAGGTGACAGAACACCCTCAACCACTGTTCGTCACCTACACTGTGTCATAGCCAACAGAAAATGGGACATGGGAGTCCATCGTGGACAAGGTGAATGCAGTCGGAGTGCTGCGGAGGACAATGGAAGAGATCAAGAGGCACTGGAATGATGTGAAGTGCAAAACCAAGCAGAAATGCACCAACAACCAGAACCCAGCAATGCTGACAGGAGGTGGGAGTCCAGAGCAACAGGAGGAGCTAGATGAGATGGAGGAAATGGTCTCCACAGTCATCAGTGGGGAGACGTTGCAGGAGTTGGGGGAGCCCACTCTGCCCAACAAGACCTGACACAACAGCAACAGGGTGAGTAATGACCAGTGATTGGGGTGACGGGGAGATGGGCATATTGGCACACATGCACAATTAAGTACAGCACACTGCACAACCATAATGACTCTGGAGCATGTCCCTGATCCCCTCGCCATACTGCAGCACACCTAGGAACAGCAAGTAGGCACCCATCCATTATGTGCCCATAGGGGGTCCGTCCCACACACCATCAATCACACAACCAACAAATGCACATGTGTCAAACCCAGCAATGCGGAGTGTCTGTGAGCAACACTGACAATGCAAGTGACACAGCATGACCAATAGCATTGACGCAGTCAATATGCCATGAAACGTTACACGCAACAACACTGATGTGGCTGAGTGTGGACCAAATCCGTAAAGGAGCAGGTCACACTCTGACACATCCATGTGCACAAACATCCCCTGACGTCAACAACACATCTGCGGACATAACATGCCCCAGACCACCACGTCCCACCAAGAGACCAATGTACCCAAGTATGCAACATCTCAGCACCGTAGAGGCACAGAAGTCAAAGGCACACCGCATGAATGGAATAAGGGGCAACTAAATCAGAGATGCAGGGGGACTCCCCCAAAATGCAGCTCAAACACAACATGCAGAGCACATCAAAATTGACAACAATGTGGTACAAACCGCAGCACATCCAAAACAGAACAGGGGACATAAGTGGGGCTGCTAGTCCGTAGAAACGGGCCAATTCCTCCTGGCATGGCAGGGAAATGTGAGTCAAAAATGGCAAAGAACAAACACACATCCGTGATGTCGTTGAAATGTCCACTGGCCCGTCTCAAATACTCAGAACCTCACAAACAGTCACAATGTCCAGTGCCATGGAGTCTTTATGTACACATGTACAATGCGTCAACAAACATGTCAACACAATCTTCACAAGCATCTCCCCTTCACATGGCAGAGGGACAATCAACACCTCCTGCAGTGCAGACCAGTCAACTTCTCAGTGATGCTGATAAAGACCTCGACACCTTCGCACCACAACAGGTCATGGACATCCACGGCAACCCACCTCCAGGAACAGGGCAGCCAAGCTGCATCCTGGAGACCCCACACCCTGCAGGAGGCATACACCACCACGTCTGGCTCCCAGCACCTCACCCAGGCACACATCGCATTCCAAGGCCAGGTGTCCGACTGCAAGAAGGAGTTGGCTGTACAGGTGCGGGTGAGGGTCGAACTCATGGCAGCCAAACTAGATCACATACGTGGGTGTCTAATACCCATCAGGGACCACTTACACTCAACAACGGACACACACACTGTGACACAGTCACACACATTTGCACATTTCCAGTACTGAACCAAGCCCAGAGCCACGGGATGATCATTCACACCAGTCCACTCCTCTAACGTATTGAGGAGGGGGACGACAGTGCTACATGTCCAAGGTCATACCCACTGCCCGCGGTGACTAGGTTGCATCCGCTATACACCGCACAAGGTAATTTGGTAGGGCCCGGGGCCACCATGCATATGTAATGAGCACACGACACACTGTGATAGTCAGCTGTACTGGCTACGGGCACTTGCGCCCGGCCACTGCTTATTACCAGGCTCACATGACCAGTGACGCCTTTGCTGGATAGGTGTGGGATGAGTGGGATCCATCCCTCAGGGAGTGTTTGGAGCTGTCAACAACCACAACACTGACCACCATTGTAGCAGAAACAGAAAACACCCACATAACACAAACAACTGCGAGGCATCATGGTGGTAGCCGGAGCTAGTTCAGAGGTGACCCAATATCCAGTCATAAGGTTCCGTGAGTTGCGGTGCACTGAGGTCTGGACACCAGAGCTGAGCATGCTCATGTGCGAAATTGTCTCGGATTGTATACCTCGGGATATCCCTGCTGCAGCTGCTGTAGGGTGTGTCACACCTGCCACATCTCACCCAACATCGTCCCAGGTCCTCCACCCTGCCTGAGGTGACAGTTGCATACGCAGTCCACAGCACAATACCCAGTAATAGATCCGGGTGTGTAGCTGGACTACCGCCTTCAGTCTGCATTGCTGCCTTCTGGTTGTTGCCTCCTGCCCTCCCATTGTCTGTGCCTCCACCCGTCCGCACACTTGCCACATCTTCCCCATCATCGTCCTAGGTCTTCCCCACTGCATGAAGTGACATTGTTGCTGGGCTGTCCACAGCACAGAACTCAATCAGAACCGGTCCATGAGTTGTGGTGCACAGAGTTAGTGGCCCCGGATGCAGTGCGGCCGGCACAGGCACACTGCCATGGGACGGTGACTAATGGTGCAGTGAGATAAGGACACCAGAGCAGAGCGGGTCCTAATCGATCTCCAGGATGAATGTCACAGAGTGTTTTGGGTGACATTGGAAGGTGTTCTTCCAGGGCATGATACAGATGGCAGAATCAAGCAGACACAGGCAATATGGAGGAGATGAATGCTACAGACACATACTTGACACCAAGCCAGTATCGGCTACATGATGATGATGAAAACAGCTGGGCCCTAGTCTCAAATGCCACCAAAGTTCAACCAGAGAGTGTCCATGGATTATGGGGCACAGAGGCAGTGGCACCAGCGCTGATAGGGGATGCAGTCTGCGATGATGCGTGTACGATGGCATGAAATCTGCCATAAATAAATCATGTCTCAGTTCCACATGTGTGACCTACTTATCCACAGTGTAGTCCGGAGCCATCGCTCAGCAGGGGCCCACAGCCATGTGTCATTGGCTTTCGATGCAGAGTTAGTGGCACCAGAGCAATTGTTGGTAGTGTTCGATCACCTCCGTAACGATGATCCGTTTTGTCCTCCGGACAGAACCGCGTCTTCCTCTTACTCCTCTCCTTGCCTACAATGGTACACACTCTGAAATTAATAAATCAAGACTCAGTTCCAAATGTGTGACATACTGGACCGCAGTGTGGGCCGAAGGCAGTAGTCAGCAGGGGACCACAGACAGGTGTTGTGTGGATGCTATGCACAGAGTTGGTGGCACCACATCGAAGGGAGTATAGTGACATTAAATCATCCATGAATATGTGCTCTGTCTCTGGCTTATCAAGATTCAGTTCCAAATGTGTGACCTACTTGTCCACTGTGCATGCCGGTGGAGTACGTCGACGAGAAAGGAGGAATGTGGGCCTTGCTCGAGGAGGCTGTGATGGTTTGAGCAGGCTGCCAAGGTCACGGGCCTCAGGCTTGGAGGTTGCATCGGCATGTGGTGGGCCCTCCTTGACACACGCCGGTGTTGGCAGGTGAGCAGTGAGGCCTGGCTGCTCAGGGCCAGGCAAGAAGGGTTCGGCAGCAATGGCCCCGGGTACTGCATGCACACAGGAACACAGGAAACTCCACTCAAGACAACGGTGTTGTCCTTGTGGTGGGGTGAGAGGCGACGCCCTGGCAGAGACGTTAGGCATTCCGGAAGAGAACTACGCCCAGGGCTACGTGCTTTTTATTCACACCCCTACGCTGGCCTGGCATATGCAGGACCAGCCCACTCCACTCACGCTTACAGGGGGGACGTAACAGGTTACATTTGCGAGATCTTCCCCACTGGCTAGGGTGACATGGTGGCGTCCACTGTCCAATACACTCCATAGACCAGCGGTGTATGTCGACATAGATATGGGTGTGATCTGCACACTGCAGTCTGTCCAGCACATCCACGCCACACTTGACATTATGTACATACTCAATCATGGGTCACTTGCCTCCTTCGCACATGCCTGGTGCCCACCTCTCCACACTATCTGCTATGGTGTGGCTGATGTGCCATGCCGTTTGAGGCTCATGTACTTGGCTAGCCCAGGTTGCCACAGTAAGCTATGCTGTCATGTTTGGTGGGTGGGCATGTTGTATGTGAATTTGTAACGTGTGCATTACCAGTGCTGTGAGTTGCATGGTTGTGGAGTTGAGGTGTGTAGTGTGTTCATTTGGTACTTACCCGGTCTCTCCACTCCGCACGGCCCCTGTGTGCCCAGATTCTGCTGCTGCTGCCTTCTTGGCCTCTCTTGCTGCCGCCTCTCCTTAAGGCCCCTGCTCTCCAGGATTGCCCAGGCTTGCCCTCGCTCTCCCGCTCCGTCTTCCCGCTCTTTCCACCCCCACTTCCGCTCCCCACCGCTGCTCTCCTGCGGCCCCGTCCCCTTCTCTTGGCACCCGCTCCCCATTCGCCGCCCCGCTCCCGCCTCCCAGCTGCTCCTCCCTCCCACTTCGCCATATATGGCGGGGACCGCGCGTACGCGCAGCGGCCACGCGCAGCGGGCGCGCTGATTGCACGCCAAAGGCAAGCCCGTCTACGCCCGTCCACGCCTGGACCGCGCCCAGCGCCAGAACCCCTGGACCCCGCCGAAGCCAGCCAACCCGTCAGAGATACGACCCCTCCATGCACTCATCACCGGCCGACAGACAGCCTGCTACCAAGCCAACCTGAAACGCACCCACGGAGCATTCACCTGCCATGCCTGCAACTTCACCTGCACCCGATCCTGCACCGCACCCACCAAGCCAGGCTCCAGCAACGACCACCTCAAGTGCATCTTGCTCAACACCCGCTCCATCCACAGGCACGTCGTTGAACTCTGGAACCTTCTTGACACAACATCACCAGACATCACCTTCCTCACAGAAACATGGATGAACACCTCCTCAGCTCCCGACATCGCCATAGCCATCCAGGATGGCTACAAGATCGCCCGGAAGGACTGCGTCAACCAAGCCGGAGGAGGCATCGCCATCGTCCACAGAAACACCATCTGAATCACGACCAACTCCGACAACACCCTCACTGCCGCTGAACACCTTCACTTCCAGATACACACCGACCCCAAAACCACCCTCAGAGGCACTCTCGTCTACAGACCCCCAGGACCACGCACACAATTCAGCAAAGCCATCGTAGACTTCGTCAGCCCGCACGCCCTTACCTCCTCAGACTGCATCCTCCTAGGAGACCTCAACTTCCACCTGGAGAACAACAATGACAGCAACACCGCCACCCTGCTGGACAACCTCGCCAACCTCGGACTCAAGCAACTGGTGAACACCCCCACCCACATCGCCGGCCACACACTTGACCCCATCTTCTCCTCCAGCAAGCACATCTCCTTCAGCCACTCCACGGGACTGCACTGGACAGACCACTGCTGCGTCCATTTCAACTTCAGGAGAACCACGACCCACAACCACCCTCAACAGGTTCCCCTCAGAAGCTGGAGCAAGATCACCGCCGACCAGCTCACCACCTCCCTCAGCCAGAACCCCCCCACCAACACGACGGACCCCAACGAAGCAGCCCGCAACCTCACACAGTGGCTCACCAACTGCGCCGATGACCTCGCAGCACTGAAGAACCCCCCCAGCAGACACGGCAGCAAGAAAGCCTCCTGGTTCACCAACGACCTCAAAAACTCCAAGAAAACCTGCCGTACCCTCGATAAAGCCTGGCGCCACGACCAGACTACAGAAAACATGACAGCCCTCAAGAACGCCACCCTCAAACACCACCAACTGATCCGCACCACCAAAAGGACCACATTCAAAGAACGACAGGACAACAACTCCCACAACAGCAAGGAACTCTTCAGCATCGTCCCAGCGCCTGCAACAACGACATCACACCCTCGCAGGACCTCTGCGACTCACTCGGCTCGTTCTTTCACTGCAAGATTGCCGACATACACAACAGTTTCAGCGCGCAGACCGCGCACCCTACCACCGATCCGGCGCCCCCCACCACCACCCTCCGCACCTGGATGACGGTCAGCACCGAAGATACCACCCACACGGTGAACACCATCCACTTCGGCTCCCCAACTGACCCCTGCCCACACCACATCTTCAACAAAGCCGACTCCATCATCGCACCCCAACTCCGGAACATCATCAACAGCTCCTTCGCATCCGCCACCTTCCCAGAGAGCTGGAAACACGCTGAGCTCAGCGCCCTCCTGAAGAAACCCACCGCGGACCCCACGGACCTCAAGAACTTCCGCCCCATCTCGCTCCTCCCCTTTCAGGCCAAAGTCATCGAGAAGATCGTCAACAAACAACTCTCCGCCTTCCTCGAGACCAACGGATCCCTCGACCCCTCGAGACCGCCCTCATCACAGCCACTGACGACATCAGGTCCCTGCTCGACATCGGGGAAAAGTTGCCCTCATCCTCCTGGACCTCTCGGCAGCCTTCGACACCGTATGCCACCGCACCCTGATACAGCACCTCAGCAACAACGGAATCCAAGGAAAGGCATTGGAATGGATCATCTTGTTCCTCACTGGCAGAACCCAGAGAGTCCGCCTTCCCCCGTTCCGGTCCGTGGCCACCGAAGTCATCTGCGGCGTCCCGCATGGATCCTCGCTCAGCCCCACCCTCTTCAACGTCTACATGAGCCCCCTCGCAGCCATCGCACGCCAACACAACCTCAACATCATCTCCTACGCCGACACCCAGCTGATCCTCTCCCTCACCAACGACCCCGCCACAGCCAGAACCAACCTCCAGGAAGGAATGAAAGACGTCGCGGAATGGATGAAGCTCAGCCGGCTGAAACTGAACTCAGATAAGACGGAAGTCTTCATCCTGGGAACATCCCCCTCCACCTGGGACGACTCCTGGTGGCCCCCTGCCCTGGGCTCCGCTCCAAAGCCAACGGACCATGCTCGCAACCTGGGCTTCATCCTGGACTCCTCCCTCACGATGACCAAGCAAGTCAACGCCGTCTCGTCACCCTGCTTCAACACCCTGCACATGCTCCGAAAGATCTTCCGGTGGATCCCCACCGACACCAGGAAGACGGTCACCCAGGCCCTCGTCACCAGCCGACTGGACTACGGAAACACCCTCTACGCTGGAACCACAGCCAAACTACAGAAAAGACTCCAGCGCATACAGAACGCCTCTGCACGACTTATCCAGGACACCCCCCGCTTCAGCCACATCTCTCCCCAGCTGAGAGACCTGCACTGGCTCCCCATCAGCAAGAGGATCACGTTCAGACTCCTCACCCACGCACACAAAGCTCTCCACGACATGGGACCCACATACCTCAACAACCACCTCCGCTCCGCCAGCCTCGCCCTCACCACCGTCCCGCGCATCCGCAAGACCACTGCCGGAGGAAGATCCTTTTACTACCTGGCGGCCAAGACATGGAACTCCCTCCCCACCCACCTACGACTGACCCAGAACCATCTCTCCTTCAGGAAACAGCTCAAGACCTGGCTCTTCGAGCAGTAGCGGATCCCCCTCTCCCCAGCGCCTTGAGACCCTACGGGTGAGTAGCGCGCTTTGCAAATTGATTGATTGATTGATTGATTGACTTACCGACGAGCAGTGCATTTCCATGGCTGCCATCCTGTTCGCGTTGGTTCTTGATGGTCTGTCGGTGGAAGTGGTATCATACACACTGCCTGGGTGGTTGGCGACGACGTTGGTGGAGATTCCCCGGTGGTCAACAGTTGCCTGCATATTGATGTGATGCATATGCCTTCTGGGGAGGAAATTGTGAGCTGTGTTGTGGTAAATATTTCTCCTTTACCGGGACTGAATTTGATACAGGAACATAATAAAATAGCTCAATGAAATGAGAGGCAGAATCCGTGATATTAGAGTTTCAGAATGGGCTTTATTCCAATAAGCGATTATAATCGGATGCTTCAAGTTCCATCACCACGGGAGTTCAGGAAGTGAAGTACATACTTTATTGACAAGCAGTAACTTTTATAATACATACATCATAATGAAGTGAATACAGTAGGCGTAACAATTGATAAGGACATTGACGTTTTGGTGTGCGTAGCCGAAAATGGGTGTAATAATGAGTAAAAAGGAACATGATTGGCTATGATGTAATACATAGGTGGATCTATAAGATAATACTTGGCATTGATGCGCGCGCAGCAGTCTGACGTATAATTGACGTTTAACTAGGGGGTGACGAGGACTTGACATTTAGCTCTACGTGTGGAGACAAGAAGTCTGGGGGGTCAAGTCAACCTAATCCCAAATCATATCTACATCCTATGTTTAAAGAACTATGTTATCCACAAAAGAAGGACTTTCGGACAGAATCTATTCTATACTGACTGTGCGTGCGTGTACAAGCGTCTAGGTGTCTACACTGAATGCGAGGGGGTAGGAATATTCCATGGTAACAGGGCTATGAATTACTTGCATGAGGACAGAGAAGATGAGCCTTTTTGCTTGGTAACTGGAAGAATGTTTACTTAAGCTACTAGGCAGGAATGCATCGGCTGAGGGGGAAGCAGATAATTCGAAGGTGAAATACAGTTCTTGGCAGAGAATAGGCTGATATCAGGCTTCGTGAGCCGCGCAGAGAATGAGACAAAGTTCATGGTCACGGATGCAGGCTTGAACTGGAGCTTTCAGAGACAGAAGGCAAAAGGAGTTCGATGACAGAATCAGGGCCTTTTTGCCTGAACTGTAAAATGGCATAAGTGAACCATATAAAGCCGGTAGCCTTTCATATTTAGGAATGGAATATCCAGCCCATTCATGGCGGATCTGACAGAGGACATGTTGACGATGGACGCACATGTGTTTGCGTCATTATTACTGGAACTGGAGGGAGCATACATGTACTTGCGACATGCACATAGAACCGTTGGGGTCCAAGATAGGGGACATAACTGACCAGAAAAATCCATATTTCCACATTCCCTCCTTGTCCCCTTCTTGCCCTTCACGAGATATCAATCTTCATCAATCCATTTATCTGTTCATATAGCATCATTTGTTCTTCTTTCTTCTTCCGGGATCTTGAATGAAAATCTTGATGTGGAATGCACGATGTGGCACACAGACCACAAATTGCTGGTCCACATTGCAGACATAGACAGCAACTGAATAGTATGAGAAGGCTTATACCTAGGAAGGATAGGACTCTCCATCCCCAGGCTGATACCGTATTCCAAAACCAACTGGACCAAGTCCAAGTGCCTGGGTTCTGGTGTATCTGGCTTACTATCTTATGAAGGCGAGTGATGGCTTTATATACGGATGGCGAATTTTCTGGTATGAATACGCAGCAACTTGATCCGATGACCCTACAAGCTCCGCCCCTATCAGCCAGGATGACGTCAAGGACAAGACGATTTTGAAGCACAACAATCCGCATAGCAGACTGTTCTTCTGTTAAATTGCCTAAGGCGGAAATAGTTTCATTCACTACTGCTTCAAGGGTTCTAGTTAATCTACGTATTAGCTTACTATTAGTAACAGTACCTATATAGGGAAAGATGCCTTTATTGAAATCTACATACTTGTCCCATGCCGTCTCAGTGTAATCGACAATGGGGAGATCTCTCCGTTCTCTATTGTGTACTAAATGAATATTTCTGTAATAATCAGGAGGAGCTAGGAAAACAGGTGGCAAAAGGAATGCTATGTAGCAGGTACCATCCCAATCTAGAGGTAGACGCATATATGCAGTCTGACCACATATAAAGTAGGAGTGGCGAGAAGTTCTGAATGAAGATTTGCCTTGATCACTGAATTCTACTGTAGTAGTGCATATACTATGGCCCATATGTATAGAACCAACCTTTCTTACACACAATTCACCCTTTGCTGGGAATACTGACATGGTGGGTAAGACTAGCTCAACTTCGGATACGACATTTAGAATCATGAGATTAGGTGTAAAATTACCTAATCCATATACTTCATTTTCTAGATCAGTTCCTGTTCCTTTGGGGCGACCCTCCTTGTCAGGGTAGCAGACTTTGAGTAAAACTAGGTTCAGGTTTCCCCATATCCAATGGTCTTGGTAAACTGCTGTGTCTGAGTCTATGGAATTAATTAAACTGAACCATGCTCCACAGGAGCCATTATGTGTAAATGGGTGCGGAAAGAATGGCAGGACTCCTTCATAATTCTGATAGGGAGGGAGTCAGCCACACACCCAACAATTGGTGGCGTTACTAGTCTGATGGGAATGGTGTAACATACTAATGAAAGTGTTATTGCGCAGCGCAAGTCTATAAGACAATTCATGCGGAGGTAAGTCACTAAAAGAATGTTCAGCAGCAACATTATAAACATGTCTAGAAATAGGGTAATATATGTGCAACAACATACTTGTAATAGTTATTAAAAGACTCAATAAAAACAAGATTAATAATGTCACTATGCAGTGGCTACGCAGTGATTTACAATACGCCTGTCGTTTCAACATTTTTCCGGTATTTCCTCTACTTAGGTCCAGGGGATACATGTCAGAGACAATTCAACCGCTTCACCTTGGAGAGGACTTAAACAATCAAATTGCTCGACTTGGTGGGCCTAAGCTTTAGTTTGTAAAGTTCGCTTTCCGTTTTTTCCACCAAAGGAAGTTTTGAATCAGTCTGTGAGGGAGTGCAGGGCACAGTGTCTATATCTGAAGGTAGTCCATGAAATTTTTTTATGTGACTTGAATGAATCCAACCCTTGCGGCCCTCGATCTTCACGGCTGTTCTTGTGGTCAACAGGACCAACTTGGGTGCTTTCCACCTGGGCTCCAGTTGATTTTTTCTGTCGAAATTTCTCACAAAGACAAGATTACCCGGAACAACGTCATGGGGTTTCGCCTCAGTGTTGTCGGGAAAGGCTGCAGCTACCTGTGAACGAGAAGATTGTAGTGCAGACATCAAGGAAGCCAAGTAATCTGTCAGCATATTACAGTCAATATCAGTTATTTTGCGTGGTATAGGCGTCCCCCACATATTCGGTGGTCTACCGAAGATCACCTCATACGGGGATAGCCCTGTTCTAGAGTGTGCTACCATTCTCATGTAAAAGAGTGCAACTGGTAATGCTACTATCCAGTCGACACCTTTCTCTCTGCATATTTTGGACAGTCTTATTTTCAGTGTCTGGTTATGTCTTTCTACGAGACCTGCTGCCTCGGGATGTCGGACACAGTGGAATTTCCACTGATAACCTAACAGAAGTGAAACGTGTTTCATTAATTCGGATGAGAACGGCTGGCCGTTATCTGAGTAGACAACACGTGGTAAACCGTATCGTGGGAAGAATTCTCGAACCAACTGTTTGGCAGTAGTCGGGGCAGTGTAATCTGAAACTGGGTACGCCTCTGTCCAACGGGACAGAGCGCAGACAACCACGAGAACATATTTGAATCCTCGACATCGTTCCATCTGGATATAATCCATCTGTAGGACTTCAAAAGGGTGATCAGGAGGCTGAAATCCACCCTGTTCTACGGGAACACTTTTTCCCGGGTTGAACTGGCAACAGATCATACAGGTACGGACCTTTTGTTTGGCTGCTGCTCGTAAATGCTTATTAAACCAAATGTGTTGAATGCTGTCTAGCATAGCTTTTTCTCCTAGATGTGCTGGACTATGTATAGTGTTGATTACGACTTGGACCATTGAATCAGGGAGGAACCACACAGACCTTTCCTTCATCATCCATCCCTGGTCCGTTTGGATCCCTCCTAATTCAGTCCATTTCTTTATTTCGTCTGGTGTAGCATGTGTCTGTATGTCAATTACGTCAAGAGTAGGATCTTTAACTGTCATACAATGTGTCGGTGTCGGGACTATTGTCTTTGTCATATCGGGTGTTTGAATTTGAGCAGTCAGTTTAGCTGTTCTGTCGGCTAGATCATTGCCTTGGGAAATGGTATCAGTAACTTTTGTATGGGCTTTACATTTCATAATTGATATTGCAGTGGGTAGATGTATTGCATCTAATAATGCATGAATGAGGGGTCCGTGCTGAATGTGGGCACCGTGGGAAGTTAAATAACCTCTCTCTCGCCACAGCACGCCGAAGTCATGTACAACTCCGAATGCATAACGTGAATCAGTGTATATGTTGACTTTTTTATTCGTGGCTTGAATACAGGCTTGTGTCAGAGCGATGAGCTCTGCGGCTTGAGCTGACAAAGTATTTATACGATTAGTTTCAATAACTTCAGTATCGGTTGTGACTGCATAAGCGGCTACTAACTCTCCTGTACTTGTTCTCATGCATGAACCATCGACATAAAATGTTAAGTCTGGTTCTGACAATGGAACATCGGTCAAGTCTTGTCTGGGTTTTGTCGTTACAGTAATGACTTCAATACAGTCATGGATTAGTGGGTCTGTTCCGATTACTGGCAAAAGTGTGGCAGGATTCAATGTGTTACAGCGTCTTATTTCTATATGCGGCTGAAACAGTGTCAGTTCATACCCTGTAAGTCGTGCTACGGTCAAGTGTTGTGTTTGTGTTCTATTTACAAGAACCTCTACTGCGTGTGGTACTTGAACTGTCAATGGATGTCCTAACACTATGGCATCGCTTTGTCTGATTGCTAAAGCTGTCGCTGCTACTGATTTCAGGCACGCAGGCAAAGCCTGAGCTACTGGATCTAATGTACTAGAAAAATAAGCACATGGTTTGTGTGCTCCTGCTTGTTCCTGTGTGAGTACTGACAAGGCAGTACCTTCGCGTTCTGTAACAAAGAGTGTAAACTGTTTTCTGTAACATGGTGTTGCTAAAACTGGTGCTTGACATAAAGCTTTCTTTAGGCTTTCAAAAGCTTGTGTATGTTCCTGAGTCCAAGGGAGAATAGTCGATGTGGCTGCCTCCTGGGTTGTCAACTGAATGAGTGGTTTTGCTAGGAATGCATATTGCGGGATCCACTGTCTACAATATGAAGTGAGGCCTATGAAAGCCCGCACCTCCTTTTGTGTCTTAGGTGTTGGCATGTTAACTATCAACTGAATGCGGTCGGGTGTAAGCTGCCTTCCCTCCTTGTCCAGCGAGTGTCCAAGATAAACAACTCGCTGGACACAGAATTGCAGCTTAGAAGGGGAAACCTTGTGTCCTTTTTCGGCTAGAAATTGTAAAACTGTCAGTGACGCTTTTTCACATTCAGCTTCGCTTCTTGCGGTGATCAGCAGATCATCGACGTATTGAAACAGAGCCGTGTTAACTGGCATGTGGATACTGTCAAGTTCTCGTTTCAATGCTTGGCTATAGATGCTGGGGCTTTCTGTAAATCCTTGAGGTGCGCGTGAGAATTTAAAGCTACGTCCATTTAAACTAAATCCGAACAAATATTGGCTTTCCGGATCTATTGGGACGCTGAAAAAGGCATTCTTGAGATCGATTACAGTGAAGAATGTCGCTTCGGAATCAATAGCTGTCAGTAATGACGAGATATCTGGGACCACAGGGAATTGTGGCACAATACATTTGTTTAACTCGCGCAGGTCAATAACCAATCGATATACTGGCGGGGCCTTCGGATCTGTTCGTTTAAGAATCGGTATTATCGGTGAATTACATATATTGGAGTCTGTTTCCACAACTACTCCTTGGGCAATGAGCTCGTCAATGATTTGTAGTAAAGCCACTACAGCATCTGGTGGTAACTTGTATTGTCGCATTCGTGGTAGCACCACTCCTGCCTTTAGTGTGACTCGATATGGTGTAATATTCATGCAACCAACATCAGTAGGGCCTTGTGCCCATAGACGTGTAGGTAAAGTCTGTAGTCGGGGATCCATGTCTCTAGATACATAGTGACCTTTAAAATCACGTAAAAACAATCTTACTCCTTCCGGAGAACAACATATTATAGCTCCTAGGGCTTTTAACGTTTTTATTCCTAATAGATTTTCTGGACATGATTTAGTAAGCAGTAAATCTGTAGTTCGGGTCAGAGGTCCTATCGTGAGTGGCAGAGGCTGTGACACTTCATTAACAATAGGTTTGCCTGAAAAACCAAGGGAAATATTTTGTGAGCCTGAGAGGGGTGCCCCTGGAACTTCACTACGTTTTATAGTTGTTCGACTTGCCCCTGTATCGAGTAAAAATTTTCTATCTTGACCTAATAATTTACTATGTACATAAGGTCCTTCTTGATCCACAGGAATCTCGATAAGGGGTAAGTCAACTTCCCTCTCTAGGCTAGTTCATGCGTAACGCTGATACTCGGGATATTCATACTGTGCGGTCTGATACATTTGTCGTGTTGTTGTTTGTGTGGCAGCAACCGGTAATGGGGGTGCAGCTGGTACAAACTGTATTGGCTGTTGTGCGGCTGGCATTGCCTGGACATGCTGTATAGCTCCTTGTTCATTCTGGTCTTGTCTTAGTGGCCGTGATCTTTCTTGTGTTTTACCTATGGCGATATTATGTTTTAGAACTGGACAATCGTGTACGTAATGGCCTGGCTTTTTACAATAATTGCATGTCCCTTTTACAGGTCCTGCTGAATCGGAATGTGTCATACCCTTTTTATGTCCTTCGGCTGGGACCGTCTGGGAAACTAGCATTTTCATTTTTGTGTCTTTCATGCGTCTGTGTTCATGTTCTTGTTCCTCTTTAATTCTATTGTGGTGGTACTGTAACATTTGTAACATTTGTGTTGGAGTGTTACCTTGCCAGGTACTCTCGAATTTTAATACTCTATTCTTTACTGGAGGCAGAGCATTTTCTACTAATTTTGTTACAAACAGATGTGGGTATGATTCGCTACTTGCTTTTATGCCACTATTTATACCAAAACATTTTTCGAAACGGGCATAGTAATCACTAGTGTCTTCATCTTGCTTCTGTTTACAGGCTGAAATTGTACCCCAATCTTCCTTTTTCGTAGTTAATAATCGTGGCAGTACCTGTACTAGTAGTCCTGGTAATGCCTTAGTTTTGTCCCCAAGCCCCGAACCTGGACCTCGGGCCCTTTCTTCTGCTTCTAATGCTGACCATTCTATCTTTTGATCACCTACCTCCCACTCTTTTTCTTTGAGTTTCTCATAAATGCCAGCAGGCATCAACACCTTTAATATTGTCATAATGTCGGGGTAGGTATACTCTCCCATGAGTAACATGTCTTTAATTTCTCGGTGAAACCCCGCTGGGTCCTTGTCATGACTGGGTACTACTTTCTTCATTTCTAATAATTCTATTTTCGATATAGGCGTATATACAAATACGCGTTTAAACTCATTGTCCTCACCCTTTATTGGGTGCACTTCTCGTAAGGGATTCTGTCTATCTATGTGGTACGTAGTTCTTTCCTTGGCGGACAATGGAACATGTTCTGAACACACGAAAAGAATATACTGCTTTCTTGATTCTAGAATTTCTTTAATTAATTCAGTACCTGGACCTCTCCATTTATTCATAAGTAATTCAGTCAGTATGTCAGGCAAGGGACCAGGGTCCGAGTGCTGACTCCGATACAGTATAATGAGTTGTTGGATCATATAAATCCCAGCTAACCTTTGTTCATCTGGGGTAAGATTCAAAAATGCGCGTACTACTGTATCATCACTATATTTTCCGGGACTGTCCACCCAATGGACAGCTGCCCTGGCTAAATCTTGTTCATCCATAGAATCGAGGAAATGATAACCCCTTCGTTCTTGGAGTAGTTTGTCGGCGGTTTGGAACGAATGCTCGTTAGACCTTATATTAATCATAGGTATTTGAAAATTCCTGCTATTATCTGGACACGTCGGATGCATTGAGTCAGTATGATATCTGGTCTGATTCCTATTACAAGATCTTCCTCTACCTACATAGGCTATGGTGTCTGACTGTCCTGTGAGCAGTCCTGGCCCTTCTTCCTCGTTTTGTTCGAACTCGTCTGTCTCTAATCTCTCTTCGTGTAGGCGTTCTATTTCTTTACGGATCTTTCGGCACATGGCTATTATACAATTTTGTTTATCATGTCTCCCTTCTGATATATTCTGGCTCCATCTTGTAAGAATTCTCATGGCTTCCGGGTCTACCCCCGGTCGGTCTTGATTTCTGATCACACAGTTTATGAGGAAACGTAACAGTTCCCCCTGTATCTCTACTTTCTGGTATTCCATAGCTCTGTTAATACATTCTGGATCTCGCCCTGTTTGGACAAAATGATATAGATTATCTAGATGCGCAGTCATTCCTGGTAACTTTGCTAAATACACTGCGGCTCGTCTGATACGCAATGATGCTAGGGTCATTTCGTCCTCTTTTCCAGGCACCGGGTCATATCTACAATCTATAAGAAGTTCTTTAAGCGCACGGGCACTAAGGAGTTTGGGTGTACGTGAATGCGCTGACTCTTGAAAAGTAAGTTTATTTATTCTGGGTGGTGTAGAAAAGACATTGGCAGCTCCTCCCGCGGCTCCATCTGGGGCGTCGGGTGTAAAAGGATTCGTTGAACGTGACACAGCAACTACAGGTGTGGACACAGCCATAGAAGTAGCTGTAGGAACGGATACAGAAACAGATGTGCTTGCCGAAACTTGTGACTCGATTTGTTGCCGTAGGGATATGGGTACTGGATCTTGGCGTTGAACCTCCCTGGTAGGTGGTCTACGTGGGGCGGAATTGGCATACTCGGGAGCTGCGTCATCTAAATAAGAGGAAAGAAAAACATCTTCTGCGGTTCTAGGATGCCCCTTAGGATGTACCTTTATTGGGAACAATGGGGTTGGCAAGTCTTTTGGCGTTTCCGGAGTAGCCTTAGGTAATCCTTCGGCCAGAAGGGGATACATACCATTCATAAGGGTATTTCTTTGTCTGTCTACTTGTTCTGATTTTACTCGGATACCTTCCTCAATTAATAGATTTTCTCGAACTTTAGTGGAATTCTCTTTACTCTTTTCTTCCTGTCTACGTGCTTTTTCTGTTCGTCTATGTGATTCTTTACGCCATAGTTCAACGGCGTCTTTCTGTGACTGTCTGACTTTCCTTTTCCATAACTCTTCCTCGACTTTCATGATGCACTCTGCATCCCAGGTCCCCGCTGTGGGCCACCTCTGACTTTCTGGTAATCCCTTGGTATAGTCTACCCATAGATCAAGAAATAATATGGCGTCTAATCCATGTTTATGATACATAAAATGCCCTGGGGTGTCCCTAGGAGGGATAGGGACGGCTTCTTCGAGAACCCCTTTTCTGGTAGTGATCTGTCTTAATTTCGAAAAGAGCGGCATATTGAGAACTGACCTTATACTTGATTTTGACCTGATACTTGAATTTGAACAGACTTAATACAATAAACACGATAATGAACAGTCATTCATACCACGATATACTTAAACACTTCAAACATTTAACATTAAACCTTTAACTGGAACAACAATGATGATCGTCTGCATGACTAATCACCAAGCTTAATTCTCGACAATAACTAGACAATAACTAGACACTTCGGAATACTTGATATACTGCTAAACAGTACAGATACACTGCTGAAACAGTGCAGACCGGATTTGTGTACCCAAACCCGTCTTGACCGGCACAACCTATGTGCACGTCAGAAAATGCCTCCCCAGTAATGGTACTCACCGGGTAGCTTCGGAAACGGAAGGCCTCAGTAACTTGAACTTGACTCGGATTTGGACTGGACTCAACTCGATTCGTCGGACACTGGGCTTGACGTCGTACTGGTGGGTCTCTGTATACCTCGGATCTTGCTCTCTCAGCTAGGCTCTGGTCGGGATACTTCGCACTTCTCACCGCCTCGTCTGGGTGTTGATTGCAGTCTCAGTCGCCCCCGCTTGACCGGAGGGAGATACAGGAAATCCTGCTGGTACGCGTTATTGTCCGTCCAGCTGTGGCAGGAGACCGGGCCTGCAACGCACCGCCGGCGCGTGAGATGAGAAAGTGTCCCTGTTCGGGCGCCATCATGTGGTAAATATTTCTCCTTTACCGGGACTGAATTTGATACAGGAACATAATAAAATAGCTCAATGAAATGAGAGGCAGAATCCGTGATATTAGAGTTTCAGAATGGGCTTTAGTCCAATAAGCGATTATAATCGGATGCTTCAAGTTCCATCACCACGGGAGTTCAGGAAGTGAAGTACATACTTTATTGACAAGCAGTAACTTTTATAATACATACATCATAATGAAGTGAATACAGTAGGCGTAACAATTGATAAGGACATTGACGTTTTGGTGTGCGTAGCCGAAAATGGGTGTAATAATGAGTAAAAAGGAACATGATTGGCTATGATGTAATACATAGGTGGATCTATAAGATAATACTTGGCATTGATGCGCGCGCAGCAGTCTGACGTATAATTGACGTTTAACTAGGGGGTGACGAGGACTTGACATTTAGCTCTACGTGTGGAGACAAGAAGTCTGGGGGGTCAAGTCAACCTAATCCCAAATCATATCTACATCCTATGTTTAAAGAACTATGTTATCCACAAAAGAAGGACTTTCGGACAGAATCTATTCTATACTGACTGTGCGTGCGTGTACAAGCGTCTAGGTGTCTACACTGAATGCGAGGGGGTAGGAATATTCCATGGTAACAGGGCTATGAATTACTTGCATGAGGACAGAGAAGATGAGCCTTTTTGCTTGGTAACTGGAAGAATGTTTACTTAAGCTACTAGGCAGGAATGCATCGGCTGAGGGGGAAGCAGATAATTCGAAGGTGAAATACAGTTCTTGGCAGAGAATAGGCTGATGTCAGGCTTCGTGAGCCGCGCAGAGAATGAGACAAAGTTCATGGTCACGGATGCAGGCTTGAACTGGAGCTTTCAGAGACAGAAGGCAAAAGGAGTTCGATGACAGAATCAGGGCCTTTTTGCCTGAACTGTAAAATGGCATAAGTGAACCATATAAAGCCGGTAGCCTTTCATATTTAGGAATGGAATATCCAGCCCATTCATGGCGGATCTGACAGAGGACATGTTGACGATGGACGCACATGTGTTTGCGTCATTATTACTGGAACTGGAGGGAGCATACATGTACTTGCGACATGCACATAGAACCGTTGGGGTCCAAGATAGGGGACATAACTGACCAGAAAAATCCATATTTCCACAGTGTCACCAGGGGGCACAAGGAGGACATGTGTGCTGTCAATTGCCACCTGACACGTGCGCGAATCCAGCTATGGCGTAGACGCCTTGCTTGGTCTCCAGCTGTTCCTGTTCAGTGTGGGGGGAGTATGGGTACTGGGGTACCAATCTGATGATGGCATCCAAGACAGTTGTGATGAACTGTGATAGGGCTGGCTGTGAGACTCCTCCGACTCTGGCAGCTGTTGGTTGGAAGGTTCCTGAGGCCCACATGTGCAGCACAGCCAGCAGCTTTGTCTGCGGAGGGATGTTTGTTGTCCGCTGTGTTGGTACCATCAGCCTGTGGGCAATGGTGGTCAGGATGCGTAGGATGGTAGTCCTTTTGTGCCTATAGTGGGCAATGACATTCTCTGGTGTTTGGTCTGTGAGGTTGGTGCATTTTCTGAAGGTCTGCTGTCTTGGTCTGCGCTGCCTTTGTGGTGGTCCGGGGGGGCCAGGGGCATACGGGGGGTGGCAGTCCTGGGTGTGGTGGCGGGGGGTGTTGCGTCCCTGTTGGGGCTCTGTGTTGCATGATCAGTGGCTCTATGGCATCTGTTGGTCTTCAGGTGTGGTTGTGGTCTGTGCTCCCTTTTCTGTTGCCGGTTGTCGTCCGGCTTTGCACCAGGTCAGTGCAGGTGTTAATTTCCTGCTGCTAATGCACCTTATCGCATGTTTTGTGATCTTATTGCTGATCGGGCTGGTCGTAGAGAATGCTAAGGTGTGGTGTTGTCGCGGGTTTTTGCTTGGGAACGCCTACTCTGCATATCATTAGCGTTAGTTGCCAGGGTCATCTGTGGCGATGTTTTTGGAGGATGTTATTGCAGGTATACTGATGCTATCGGCTCTTAGCCCCAGCTTGTGAATGATGCGATGAATTTAACACCACTTTGGCTGTGATAAAGTGACGATAACTCGGCGATGAATCCTTGAGAATATGCCCCTAACATGGATGCCTCTCGATAAACAGGTCAATATGCAGGCTGCAACTTTCTGGACCAGTCCAAGTTTGTACAGGAATTTAAATGGAATGCTTATGTACACTGAATTTTCATAGCCTAACAATTGTTACAAGAATTTACATATATAGAATTGATTAAAATCAAATGATCAAAGGATGAATGGCTTAGACTGTTAAAGTTAACAATAAGTTAAACGCAGTGCTCCACACATCACAGCCAGAGACATAGGTTAATTAAAACCTACACGAGCCAAACGGATATCTGTATCGCACAGAAAAAGATCTAACTCCGCAGGGGTGGAATTTATCAAATGTGATAATTACCACCAAATTATTATTCTTTTCCTAACAAAGGCGAATAACTTTCAGATTTTGGTGCTTACCATAACAAAATCTGCATATCCTGGCATTTACTAGGATTTTTTCCATTGATAAATATTGTCAGGTAGGACCTGCCATAATTTATCTATGGGATGCAATATTTATCGCAATACTCATAATTCCAACAAGTGTGGTAACAAAAGGTGAAACACGTATCTGAGTTTAACAGCCACCTCGTAATGAGTATCTAAATATCAATAATTCCATGCTGACTTCTAACAGGCTTGAGCCTGTGCATGTAAAGAGGGCGAGATCTCTTTTTTTGCTACCGCACTTATGATAGCATTGACATAAATAATGTGTACTTCCATTGCTAACCTAGATCCTTCAATGTCTAGCAGGGACGCTAAGGGCCATATTTATGAGCCCATCTTGTACCATGTAACGTGATGCAAAAGCGCTGCAACTCGAAAATTTGATTTATGAAGCCACGCAAGCGTAGCTCTGAGTGGCTTCATAAATCTGAAGTAACGCAACGCAGTTCAAATTGTTGTGTTACGTTACACCCATGTTGTTTGATGCATTCCCAGATTTACTAAAAGCGGTAGCCCTGAGAATGTGCCAAAACTATATGCCTCCTCAGGGAAGGCGTAACAAGGAGTAATAACTTTATTTCGCCTCATTTCTTCCTCTTTCTATGTGTGTGGCATTCTTCAGCACACATCGAAAGAGGAATATGCCTCTCAGGATTGGGTTTTAGCAGGAAGTGGTCCCTTCCTGCACAAAAACAATCCTGCATGCAACTCTGACACCATTGAATCATGGTGCAAGGGTGCCTTTGTTGGCCCTAGGCAGCCCGTTGTGTGCCAGTGCTGGGGAAAGGACAGGAACGAACCAGATTACAATAAATACAGCACATCCCTGCCCTTTCCCTGTAACACAGTGCAGTGCAGCAAGGTAACTTGCTATGCTGTGTTACAGTCCCATAAATATGCCCCTAAGTTAATGTTCTCAATATTACAAAAGCTTCCTAAAAAGTGATATCTGAACAATTGAAAACTAAGGGGCATTTTATTGAATTGTAACACAATGCAGCGCAGCAGGTCAACATGTTGTGCTGCATTACAGGGAAAGGGTAGGAATGCGCCTTATTTATTGCCATACAACACATTCCTGTCCTTATCACAGTGTTGGTGCACAATATGCTGCCTAGCTCCAACGCAAGCACCCTTGCACCATGGTGCGAGGGTGCCTGCATTGCATGCAGGATTATGTTTGTGCAGGAAGGGACACATTCCTGCAAAAAACAATCCTGAGAAGCACATGCCTCTTTCTATGTGTGCTGCAAGAGAATGTAACAAGGAGAAAGAAAGATATTTCTCCTGCCCTGAGAAGGCATATCTTTTTGGCACATTCCCAGGTCTACCACTATTTAAGAATGCGTAATTGCGTGGTAACACCCATGCAAAACCCATGGAACACCTTCCCTGTGCAGAATAACTTAACACAGCAATGTGTGATGCGTTGCTCCAGATTTATGTAGCCAGTCAGGCCAGTCAGTCATAAATCTCGTTTTTGGGTTACGTAGCTTTGCACCATGTTGCGTGATGCAAGAGTGACGCAACTGGACTCATAAATATGGCCCTAAGGTTGTATATTTGAAAACTTCTTTAGAATGGACCGCTTACATGCCCTCCTCAAATGACTATTGTTGGGCGACCTTTTTACTAGCCCATCAGTCATTTCTTTCCACAGCCAGAGCATATTTGTTTATTAAGGTGTAGGTATAAATGGCCCAAGGATTAACATAATCAAGTTGCCTGTGCCTGACTTCCTGCCAATCCATTTTTCAAAGAAGCCTCAGTTCTGCTAGATTTAACGTCGTAGTACAAATATGTTTCCAGCAAGCAATATTAAATTGCCCAGGCTGCATACAAATCATTATATTTATCTTAGAATATTGTCAGGCCATAGAGAGATGAAGAACAAAGTTTTGTCTCTATTAGAGTAATAATCATAGTTGATATGGGGCAGGCCAGATATCTGTAAAGTCTTGACATAGCATTAGTTACAGTGATAAACATTTTTCTTTCATTTTGCTAAGCCATGCATGGTACCCAATGCGGATGAAAACATGACCTCAAAGATATTTTTTAAGATTCCATGGAAGGTATTTCATTGTGCTCTATTGACGGTTTACACTTGGTTTCTCTTTACTATCAACTGATAATTTAGATTTTACATACATTGAGGATGAGTTTATTACAATAGTTAAATCGTGCAAGAGCATTCAATGGATGCTGTGTGTCCAATAATACCAGGAGCATCCATGCGAGATCCATCACATAACCGCTGGCCAATTTTGCGAATTTACAGGGAAAGAGTGAGACCCCTCTAGTGAGTCTGCTTAGTCTGTCATTCAGACATTACGCAATAGAGGTGCTAATGGAAGTCCAGTGTCAGGCCCTAGTTATAGGAACTCTTGGGGATAGGTGCTTTCCATCTCCTTGGTATATCCTTATCTATGTCCCCATATGAAGCTTCTGCTCAAAAACACTTGAATTCTCCCTGACTTTAATTTAAAATACAGGATACCACTGTCAGTGATACACATGTGCAATGCTTACTGTTGGCGCCTTACTAGCCTAAATTCCATAAGAGTCAGTGCAGCACAAGGTGAAAGAGCCTGCTCTAAATGTCATCTGTGCCATAGGTCAAAATAAGGTATTAATTGACTACACTTTATGGTGTCCTAGTGAGCTTTCAAATTTGTCACTTTATCTGAATGCTCACCTTCAGAGCCCATAAGGCCTTACAAATACCTTCTTATCAAGGCATGGAGGGTCAGGGTTACCTAGCATGGTCTAGAAAGAAATATAATGTTGTTGGCTAAATGTACCAACCTTTATAACCCAGGAGAGAAATGTATCTGCATCGGGTTATGTTAAAGTGGCTATCCCCATGGTTGTGACCCTGCTAAGCTTAAATCAATAAAGTTAAGGAAAAATCACTTAGTCCTGGGAGTTTATTCAAGAGCATCAATATATTGTTAAGATTAAGGATGACATGCACCCCTATATCTACATAAGTTAAAGATTACGATAATCTCCAACGCTACCTATTTTACCATCTCCACTGGAGTACGGGTGTACATCATTCACCTCCTTCTGAGCCTCTCACATTCTTGTGTGATTGTGTCTCCTTTTTTGTTCTACTTTTAAAAGTGGACCTCATACCATCATCACCAGTCACCTAGCCAGGGGCTCATTTAGGGAAAACATTGACACGGTTTGTCGAAATAATCTGAGCAGCTTTAATAAAATGCTCACTCCTGACGTTTCATGCATGGGTGGCTTCGAGAACACCTTGGCCAACTGAGGATGCTTTCTATGTCACACATTGATTGAGTCATGACTAGAGTGTGTTCTCTATTGATTCTACCAGTATGTTTGTGTCTGCTGCAGCATCATAAGTTACCTGACAATAATGTCTTCAACTTTTATTTGAACAGGGTTTGTTGTTTGGCAACATTTGATCTTACAGGGGTATTTATACCCCACTGCCCCACTCCTCTAATCACTCTTCTCTGTTGTGTGTTATAGTGCCTTACAGAAGGCGATGCATAGTTATGCTTGGCAGAATGAGCTCATGCTTGGGACATCCAAGCGCTTTTCTTTTTTATAAAATAAGCTGAAAATTGAGGGTGAACCTATGTTGTGTATGTATATCCTGAGGGCCTTTTGTCGGGGGCAGTATAAGAAGGTTGCATATCTAATATATCTTCCTAATACATAAGATATGGCATATTTGGCAGAGCTAATTGTAAAATCATATTTGACTCCATGATTGCAAAACCATAGATTTTATCATTTAAAAACATGATTAACAGAAGCCAAAAGCAGAAAAGATTTTGATAAAAAGACTACACCTACCAAGTAGAACATTTTAGGTCTGACTGATGGCATGCCAACCTGCTATGACCATGGAGGTTTAAATATTCAAATGTCCACAATGGCAGATTGTGGATCTTTTCACACAAATATAATTCCTAGGATTAGCCTTCATTTTTGTTTTGTAGAAACAAATTACCAAAGTTTTTTCTGACAAACAAAAAAGTGTCACTGGAAAGAGTTCTTAATTTTGTTTGTTCCGCCCCCTATGATTAGGATTCAATTTGCAAACAAGAATGACGAAAGAGGATCTGAAGCTGGAGAACCTGTGTCAAATAGGCTACTGGCTAAATGTTTCTGATGGCAAAGCCTGCTAAGCCTCAACAGTTGGAATCAAAGCAGTTCCTCCACCTCTAAATGAGGGGGGAGAACTGCTGGAGTGATAATGTGACATCAACCAACTTTTGGCAGATGCCTCTTCAACCAGTTTCTAAAGAATCGCTGTGCTTGTAATTAGATTACTGGTAGAGTGGGTGAAACACCACTCAAGCAATAAGCACAATCCTTTCAGGGTGAAATTAATCTGTGCTCAAGCCTCTGGTAGCTTGGCACAGAGAAGTCAGGCTTGACTTAGAGGCAATGTGTAAAGTATTTATGGAACACTACAAACAGTAACAATTTAAAAACACATCACAAGAAAATTCCCACACCAATTTAGAAAAATAGTACACATATTAATAAATAAAACAAGACCAGAACAATAAAAATCCAATCGGTAGAACCAGGCCTATGCAATTTTAAAGATTTAAGTAAAATCAGCACCAAAAACTGTGGTTATCTGGTCCCATAAGACCAGGACAAAGTCACAAGTTCAGGTTAACCGTGCTGAAGAGGCTACAGGGACCCAGTTATTGATCTGGTTGGAGTCTGTATTGGGGCTTGGAGCTGAACTCCCTGACACCAGCAGCACCCTTCGGCACCCCCCAACGGGATGAGGATTCACCTTCCGGTCTGCAGCCTCCTTCTTTACGCAGTGCCAGGGAAGATTGTGGTGCTGTGCTAATTCGTACCCAACATCACTGCAAGCTTGAGATGCCGGGGGAGTTCAGCGCCTGTTTTTTTCTTCTCGCCTTCGTATTGGAAACTAGCAGCATTGTTCTTGACCTCAGTGCAGTACCAATCAACCAGTGCTGTGCACTGCACCCACTGCGGCAGCACTCTTTGCAAAGCCCGTAGGACAGAGCTCAGCCTGACTTTGTTTTAATGAAGGACCAATACAATTTCCCTGCCATGTACTCTTATATCCACCTCTATTTTCACCCTGTTTGACATTTAAGAGGCAGCTTGAGTCTGATTCCCTGCCTACTGGGATGTTTTGTCACGTCTCTCACTAGTCGCTTCCTCTTTGCCACCAAAGCCTTCCTCGTTTACTCTATGCGACCTAGTGTAAGACTTACAATAGCCCTATATTTCAAGGGATTAATGCAACATGCAACATGACAGTCTGGTGACCTTTTCTTGTGGCAACAACGCTGATGTTGGCAGATCTGCATGCTCAGCCCTGGTGCCATGTGGACCCTATGTAGGACAAGTCATGCCATATTCTGATACCACCATGGTTCCAGACAATATTTTATCATTTTACTGCAATCCCAATCTTCTAACGTGTGACTTGGCTCTACTGTGTATATTCTTGGAGAGACAACTGTGTCACCTTTTTGTGATCCTGGTTCACTGTAACTTATTATCCAGGTAGCTTACAATGACAGATTTGAAGATCAGAAGGAGAAGGAGGGTTAGGAAGGGAAGGGCAACTGTAAAAGATCAAAAAAGCAGCCCCCTCTCACTAATTCTCCAATAAAGGAAAAGCAAGACAACTCTACTACTCTTGAGGCAATCCTAAAGAATCTCAACAATGTGCATGATATAGCCCAAAGCACCAAACCAAATACCAATCTCATACAGGTGTAGGTCTCGGGAATTCAAAAGGACTTTAAAGACCTTAATCTCGGGATGTCCAATGCAGAGGAAAAGATTTGGATGGTGAAAGACTGTATCTCTGCTCAACACAAGAGTCTAGTTTTCCCGCCGCCGCTGCCCCTGGTGAGTCGCTCCTCCCGCCGCTGACCCCAGACCCGCCTCCCCTCGCCTCCAATTGGTCGCCCAGCCTCCCGCCTCCCAGCCGACCCTCCCACCCGGCTACCTACTTATGACGCCCCCTCAGCGACCGCGCAGCGGACGCGCGCAGCGGGAGCGCCGACTGAGCGCCGAAGGTGCGCCAAAGGTAAGCCCGTCTGCGCCCGTCCGCGCCTGGACCGCGCCCAGCGCCAGACCCCCTGGCCCCCGCGCCCGCCAGCCCCCCCGCAGGACCTACGATGCCGCCACACTCATCGCACTCAACACCGCCCGAGCCCCCGGGTGCTACCAAGCATCCCCGCGACGCACCCATGGACCCTTCGCCTGCCGATCCTGCAACTTCTCCTGCCTCCGACCCGGCACCGCACCCATCAGGTCGAACAACAGCAACCACCTCAAGTGCATCCTGCTCAACACCCGCTCCGTCCACAGACACGCCGTGGAACTCTGGAACCTCCTCGACACAGCATCTCCAGACGTCGCCTTCCTCACGGAAAGCTGGATGAACGACTCCTCAGCCCCCGACATCGCCATAGCCATCCCGGACGGCTACAAGATCATCAGGAAGGATCGCGTCAACCAGACCGGAGGAGGTATCGCCATTGTACACAAGAGCACCATTCGCATCTCGACTGACTCCATCGACGTATTCAACGCCGCCGAATACCTGCACTTCCAGATCCACACCGACCCCAAGACTACCCTCAGAGGCACCCTCATCTACAGACCCCCGGGACCACGCGCACAATTCTGCGAGGACATCATGGACTTCATCAGCCCTCACGCCCTCCCCTCCGCCGACTACATCCTCCTCGGGGACCTCAACTTCCACCTGGAGAACAACAATGACCGCAACACCACCGCCCTGCTGTACAACCTCGTCAACCTCGGACTCCAGCAACTGGTCAACACCCCCACCCACTACGCCGGCCACACGCTCGACCCCCTCTTCTCATCCAGAAAACACGTCACCTTCAGCCACTCCACCGGACTTCACTGGACTGACCACAGCTGCGTCCACTTCAGCTTCAGAAAGAACACGGTCCACCATCACCCGAAGCAGGTTCCCCACAGAAACTGGAGCAAGGTCACCGCCGACCAGCTCGCCACCTCCCTCAGCCAGAGCCCACCTGTCAGGACTACGGACCCTAACACAGCAGCCCTCGACCTCACGCAGTGGCTGACCTCCTGTGCCGACGACCTCGCCCCACTGAAGAACCCACTCACCAGGCCCAGAAGCAAGAAGGCCCCCTGGTTCACCGATGAACTTAAGGACTCCAAGAAGGCCTGCCGCACCTTCGAGAAGGCCTGGCTCCTCAACAAGACCGCCGACAACATGACCGCACTCAAACTCGCCACTCGCAGACATCACCAGCTCATCCGCACCACCAAGAAGAAATCTCTGAAGGACCGACTAGACAAGAACGCCCATGACAGCAAGGAGCTCTTCAACATCGTCAAGGAGTTCTCCAACCCCAGCACCGGCAACAACGACATCACTCCCTCACAGGACCTCTGCGACTCCCTCGCCTCGTACTTCCACCGCAAGATCGCCGACATCCACAACAGCTTCGGCATTCCACCCCCGCACCCATCGGTCGAACTTACGCACCCCGCCGCCACCCTCCAGACATGGACCGAGGTGACCCCCGAAGACACGTCACGCATGATGAACACCATCCACTCCGGATCTCCGACCGACCCGTGCCCCCATCATGTCTTCAACAAGGCCGCCTCTACCATCGCACCCCACCTCCGAGACATCATCAACACCTCCTTCAACACAGCCACCTTCCCGGAGAGCTGGAAGCACGCCGAGCTCAGCGCTCTGCTGAAGAAACCAACAGCGGACCCGACCGACCTCAAGAACTTCCGCCCCATCTCGCTCCTTCCTTTCCCTGCCAAAGTCATCGAGAAGGTGGTCAACAAGCAACTGGCAGCCTTCCTCGAGACGAACGGATCCCTCGACCCATCGCAGTCCGGATTCAGAGCCAACCACAGCACCGAGACCGCCCTCATCACAGCCACCGACGACATCCGAGCCCTGCTCGACAACGGTGAAACAGCGGCACTCATCCTCCTAGACCTCTCCGCAGCATTTGACACTGTCTGCCACCGCACACTAGTCCAACGCCTCAACGACACCGGCATCCAAGGGAAGGCTCTGGAATGGATCATCTCATACCTCTCCGGCAGAACACAGAGAGTACGCCTCCCTCCGTTCCACTCCGAGGCCACCGAAGTCATCTGCGGCGTCCCGCAAGGATCGTCGGTCAGCCCCACTCTCTTCAACATCTACATGAAACCCCTCGCTGCCATCGCACGCCAACACAACCTCAACATCATTTCCTACGCCGATGACACCCAGCTGATTCTCTCCCTCTCCAGAGACCCCGACACCGCCAAAGCCAGCCTACACGAAGGGATGACAGACGTCGCTGAATGGATGAACATCAGCCGCCTGAAATTGAACACGGACAAGACAGAAGTCCTCATCCTGGGACCATCGCCCTCCGCATGGGACGACTCCTGGTGGCCTCAGGCACTAGGCACCGCACCCAAACCAACGGACCACGCACGCAACTTGGGCGTCATCCTGGACTCCTCCCTATCGATGGCCAGACAAGTCAACGCCGTCTCCTCAGCTTGCTTCCACAACCTCCGCATGCTCCGGAAGATCTTCCGATGGATCCCGACCGAGACCAGGAAGACGGTCACCCAGGCTCTCGTCACCAGCAGACTAGACTACGGAAACACCCTCTACGCCGGTACAACAGCCAAGCTTCAGAAAAGACTTCAGCGTATCCAGAACGCCTCCGCCCGTCTCATCCTGGACGTCCCCCGACGCAGCCACATCTCGTGCCACCTGAGAGACCTGCACTGGCTCCCTGTCAACAAGAGGATCACGCTCAGACTCCTCACCCACGCACACAAATCCCTCCACGACCTGGGCCCAGGGTACCTCAACGACCGCCTCACCTTCTACACGCCCACCCGCCAGCTACGTTCCGCGAACCTCGCCCTCGCCGTCGTCCCTCGCATCCAGAGAGCCACCGCCGGAGGAAGATCCTTCTCCTACCTGGCGGCTAAGACTTGGAACTCCCTACCCGTCCACCTGCGGCTGACCCAGGACCACCTGGCCTTCAGGAAACAGCTCAAGACCTGGCTGTTCGAGCAGTAGCAGACCCCCTTCCCCAAGCGCCTTGAGACCCTTCCGGATGAGTAGTGCGTGATATAAATTCCATGATTGATTGATTGATTGATTGATAGCTAGAACCAATATGTTGATAACCTTACCCAAATGGGAAATTACTCATTTGGAGGACCACAACAAACATAAGAATCTTTGGATTTCTGGTCTCATTGAGTGTGTTGAGAGTGAAGCATCCTTTGGGATTGACTTTCTAGGAAAATGGCTTCCAAAGTCCTTGGCCTTTCATTTGGTTGAGACTTCAAACTGGAGCGCGCTCTTCTGACACCCACCCATAAACCCCAAACTGCTACATTTCCTCGACTGATGATCTTCAAATTGCTTCCACATCAATATAACAAACTCATTCTAGCACATAGGAGGAAAATCAAGAAATTCCGATGGAAGGACACCGGGATTTTCATCTCTCAGGATTTTGCTAGAAGGGCTTTTTGGCACTTTGGACAGAGTGACCCAGCATTCCTTTGTGAGCCAGTCCAAGTTTAGGATTGTTTTAAAACAACGATCCCACATCTTTTTTGGAACCATCACTCTGTCTTCGAGGACTCCCGATGATGCTTGGACGCATGAATTTTGCAGAGTTTAATGACATGGTACAGGTTTTCTATCTTAAAACGACTGACATGTTTTTTTTATTGCAGATTGAAACAACCAGGGCATATCTGCCCCCAGCAAACGCTACTAGTTGTTTTCGAAGCTGCTCTTATTGTTTCATTGATAACTTTGAGTATGTATAATCATGTCCTTTTATGAATAATATATATGGAATATTGTACTACACTGTTAATCTGGATCTGGCAACGTTCTGTGGGCATGGCCCTGCAGCCCAATGCAACTACCATGCTTTTTTGTTGCAGACTCAAAGTACCTTGGTAACATTTGCCCCCCAGCAGATGCTACTAGTTGAACCTGTAGGTGTTGCTCATTGCCTCATTGATAGTTTTGTGAATGTGTGCTAGCATTTTCAGTTTCCTAGAATATCAACCACTTTTTAGAGAATTAATAGTGTATTGTTCTAGGGTGCTAATTTGGAAGCTGGCATCATTTTAGGGGTCTGGCCCTGCAGTACCAGTTGACCTGGGTGGGCTGTTCATGATGCCCGGTTTGGGCATAGCAGTGTCAATATGTTTGATAGTTTGTCTTTTTCCAGGTTGTTTGCTGCATGAGTAGGTGGCTAGCTGCAAGACCATACTGCCTTTTTCTTGGTGGATGTATGTACCATGATAATTACAATTGTTTGTGTTCTGTATGTCCCCCAATTCAGTGGCTCATGTTGTTTTATACAAAATGTGATGACCTGCTACCCTATTGTATGCACACAACCCGGTCATCTAGATGGTTAGTTAGTTTGTTTTGTTTTGCATATGACGGTGCGGAGGGCTCCCGCTCCTCCTTGCATTTGTGCCCCACTGACTTGTTTACACTTTTCCGACTCCTTGAGGCACTTCCCACATATTTCAGGGAGTCTTCATATTATATGGTTTAACCCTCCCTCTCACCCCTCTATATTTTCAACCCCCCTCCTTCAGTGCCATATTCCTCCCTACAGTGCACTCCAACCTCTGGTCATTAGGTAGATCACATTTATTCCTTTCACCTAATAGTTCATCATGGCCTTATATGTCTTACCTACGTCAACACTCAAAGTAATTTCTCTAAACACAAAAGGGCATAATCATCCAGTGAAGCACAAGAAGGTCTCCAATTACTGCCACACTCTGAGTAGGAACCTATTGTTCCAACATGAAACAAATATCAGACAAAAAGAAGCACTTTCTAAGTCCAATGTTTGGGTGAACGACCTATCCTGCTCCACGGCAATTTCTAAGACAAATGGGGTGGTCACCCTAATATCCAGGAAATCAGGCCTATCGATCATTACCTCAGAGCAGGATGATAGTGGCAGGTGGCTGATTGCCCCACTCCAAGCTGGAAACTCAGAGTTCAATAAATATATATGCGCACCACACATTGACAACCCTGTCTTTTGGTCCAAGTTGACTGCCAAACTAGTACTGCTCTCCACAAAGGCCTCTATCATTTTAGGAAGGGACTTTAACTTACCAATGGTACTATGCTAGATAGGAACTCTGCCTTTAAACAGAGAACTCCTAAAGCTAACAAAGCAATGTGCTTACATTGCACTTCGTATGGCCTGGTCGATGTATGGAGGCTACATAACCCAACCAGCAATGACTTTACTTTCTTTTTCTCCCCACACAATAGTTTCTCTAGAATTGATTACATATTAGTTGCCAAGACACTATTACAAAACACCTTAACACCTTCCATTGAGCACATCACCATTTTTGACCATGCATCCATTTCTGATGGATCCTGCTCTCTCAACCCAAAACCAATTCCTGGCACATGAACACTGACATTTTGGAAAAATCATCTGATGTGCAGTAATTAGGCAAGGAGTTAGCTTTGTTCCTAAAGGACAACACATCGTCAGTTTCCTCACCAGTTACTTTTTGGGATACCTTGAAATGTTTTTTGGAGGAGGGGGGCAAGTAATAAGCCACATGGAAAAGAAAAACAAAGAAATCAGAACTTCCCTAGACAAATAATTGGCTGATATCAAATCCCAAGAATTTGTATTCAGAGGTTTGAAAGATCCTTCATGTCTTACAACATTAAACAAACTAAAATGTGAATATAATAACATTTTGAGTAAACGTGCGCATGTGTGGGTACAGGTGCAGAAAGGTAAAAAATATTTTACCTAAACAAAGCTGGGAGATCACTAGTCACTTACTTAAAATTCAAAGGGAACCCCACATTAATTTCTAACATTAAGGATCCCCTAGGCTCCATCAAAATGAGGATGAGCGATATTCTAAAATCTTTCAGAAATTCTATACCAACTTATACTACCCCTAAGTTTCCACTCCCTGATTAGAGCAGGCAGACCCTGAAGCAGAGGTCAGACCCGGGACCAGGGTTCAATTCCCTACGCGGCAGGGTCTTGAGCTCAAATGTCCATGGACTCGATAATTCTCGCTTCGGTGCCTGACCTAATCATGGGTTCACACTCTGCAACTCTGGGCATTAAGCTTGCTTAATCTCCACAACGGCCCCCCGCGGCGGGATGCCTGGCTTTCACCTTGGGGATGCTCTGTAGGGGCTATCTCACAGGGAAAAGCCAGGACGGGTTCCCAAGGCAAGCGCGGAGATACCCCTTCGGGGGTCTATTCAGGCGCTATATAAGAAACATAATAATAATAATAATAATAAAGATATTTGCCAAAAATGTCTTCAGTCTTTGCCAATAAAAGCCATTTCAACTGAGGATAGTATCAGACTGAAAAAAGCTGATACAGCATAGTGAGATTCAGATGGCCTCCCAATACGTTTCTACAAAAACTGAGTCCACAATTGTGGTGCCCTTAGAAAGCGTGCTAAACACCTTTGCATCCTCGGGGGAAGTCTCAGGTACCACTGTAAAAGCCAGTATTGTAGAGATCCCAAACAGGGGAAGGACCCCTCCGATTCATAGAACTTTAGACAAATGTCCATAATTAACATGGAAACCAACATTTATACCAAAATGTTATAGTCCCAACTTGCTACTCAAATTACAAAGTTAATCATCTCTCTCTGACGAGCTTCATCAAAGGCAGGTTAGCAAGTGACAATATCCGACTGTTCTGCCATGTCATTCAATCAATCAATCAATCAGAGCATTTGTAGAGCGCACTACTCACCCGTGAGGGTCTCAAGGCACTGAGGGGTGGGGGGAGCTGCTACTGCTCGAACAGCCAGGTCTTGAGAAGTCTCCTGAAGGTCAGCAGGTCCTGGGTCTGTCGCAGGTGGATGGGGAGGGTGTTCCATGTCTTGGCGGCGAGGTGGGAGAATGATCTGCCGCCGGTGGTCATTCTGTGGATGCGTGGAATGGTGGTGAGGTCAGCGGAGCGAAGCTGGCGGTTCAGGGGTGAAGAAGGTGAGTCGTTTGTTGAGGTATACTGGTCCGACGTTGTGGAGTGCTTTGTGAGCATGGGTGAGGAGCTTGAAGGTGATCCTCTTGTTAACTGGGAGCCAGTGCAGGTCTCTCAGGTGGGCTGTGATGTGGCTGTGGGGGGGGATGTCGAATATGAGGCGTTCGGAGGCATTCTGTATGCGTTGTAGTCTTTTCTGGAGCTTGGCCGTGGTTCCCGCGTAGAGGGTGTTGCTGTAGTCAAGTCTGCTGCTGACGAGGGCCTGGGTGACCGTCCTTCTGGTTCTGGTGGGGATCCGTCTGTAGATATTGCGAAGCATACGGAGGGTGTTGAAGCAGGAGGAGGAGATGGCATTGACTTGCTGGGTCATTGATAGTGATGAGTCCAAGATGAACCCCAGGTTGCGTGCGTGGTCGGTGGGTGTCGGTGCAGCTCCCAGTGTGGCCGGCCACCAGGAGTCATCCCAGGCGGAGGGGGTGGAGCCGAGGATGAGGACCTCTGTCTTGTCCGAGTTCAGTTTCAGGCAACTGTTCTTCATCCATTCGGCGACGGCCTTCATTTATTTGTGGAGGTTGGTTTTGGCGGTGGCAGGGTCCTTGGTGAGGGAGAGGATCAGATAGGTGTTGTCGGCGTATGAGACGATGCTGAGGTCTTGCGATCGGACGATGTTGGCAAGCGGTGCCATGTAGTTGTTCAAAAGGGTCAGGCTGAGGGATGATCCTTGGGGTACGCCACAGGTGATCTTGGTGGCTTCGGATCGGAATGGAGTGAGGCGGAATCTCTGGGTTCTGCCGGTGAGGAAGGAGGTGATCCAGTCCAGGGCTTTGTCGTGGATCCCTGCGTCATGAAGGCGTGTGCGTAGGGTGTGGTGGCAGACGGTGTCGAAGGCGGCCGAGAGGTCCAGGAGAATGAGGGCCATGGTTTCGCCGTTGTCCAGCAGGGTCCTGATGTCATCGTATTGACAAAGCATCGTATTGATAAAGCATCCCTTCCGTAAGCACCCGCTGTTGTAACTATAGTCCTGGACATGGATAAGATCTTCGATAAGGTATCCTAGCTCATTCTGAAGGCCTCTTTAAGCATGTTAAGCCTCGGGATGACTACATCAAAATGGTCATGGTCCTGTATGCCAAGCCTATAGCAAGAACAAGAGTTTATGGTGAACTATCCTCCCAGTTTCCACTCCAACTTGGCAACCGTCAAGGCTGCCTGCTCTCACCATTGCTTTTTTACTGGCCATCAGCTCCTTGATACTGATGTTGAATATATCCACCAACATTAACATGTTTTAAATTAGGGATATGGGGCCAGATGCATCAAGTATGTACTGCCTTCGCAAATGGCGAATTCGCATAATCGGCCGTTTGCGAACGCAAAAAATTGTTCTTCTGATGCATCAAACCCTATTTTGGGATTCTAATTGCAAAATGGGTTTCCGATTCGCTATTAGGAAGGGGCGTGTTTAGGGCATCCCTTCCGTCTGTAAATGCATTTTCTTAGAGCAGGCAGTGGTCCCACGGACCACTGCCTGCTCTTAGAAAATGAAAGGAAAAGTTTTCATTTTCTCTTTTGTAAAGCATCCCGTTTTTATTTAAGGAAAACTGGATGTTTTACAAAAAAAAAGATTGCTTTATTTAAAAGCAAACATGGACATGGTGGTCTGCTGAACCCAGCAGGCCACCATCCACATGATTTTTGCAATTCCTAGGGGTCGCAAATTGCAACCTACCTCATTCATAATCATGAGATAGGTCATTTGCGATACCCTAGAAATCGCAGAAAGTGTTAAACACACTTTCATGCATTCCGTTTTGCAATTTTCTATTTGTGAATCGCAAGGATTTGCAATTAGGAATTCGCAAATTGGTTTGTTGATGCAACTGGCCCAAAGTCTGTAAAACAGACGATTAGGTGGATGATATTTTAATCTTCACGCGTTTAACAGTTATGGCTATACTTACCTTACCGGATACAATTAATACGTTCTCCTTTTCACAGGGTATTCTTTGAATAGGGCCAAAACGTGGGTCATGCCTCTCCATGTCCAATGTACTCGCTCTGTTTAGGGAAATCTCAGTTCCAATAGCAATTTAAATGTATCAAATATTTGGGAATCTGGTTTTTTAACAATTTGGCTGAGTCTATATACCAGAATGAAAGCAAGACAGTCAACAAAATTAAACAACTCCTATCAACTTGATCCCCCGAATATATATCATGGTGGGGAAGATTAGCAACTCTGAAGATGATTATGCCTTTGATTAACTTCCTTTCCAGTATGTCCCAATCCACCTATCCACATCTTTTTTTTCAATGGTAAACAACATTTATACAAAGTTCTTTTGGAGCAACAAGGGCTAGAATTAATTTTAAGAAACTCAATTCTTCCGTTCCTTCAGGAGGCTGCAACATACCAGATTGGCTTCATTACTGTTCCTAGCAGCTCAGGGTTTTTAGATCCTCAGCCTTGGCTTAGGATCTAAAAACATATAGGCTACCTATTCCCATAAGCAGCAAATTTGACTATGTCCCATCACAATTTTGCCCACTCTCACATCATTTTAAATGGCACAAATCAAGCCCTATTAACACTAGAAAACCTATAGCCACCAACACTAATAAATAATTTTCCATCTCACTGTGGAATAATAAGAAGCTTCTAACATCTGGCCCTTTGGCTTCGGGCATGGAATGGGCCAAAAAGGGCAATACCCTTATCACAGATTTATACAAGGAACCCTTGTCGTTTGCTGCTTTGCAGGAGAAGTATGCATTACCCAACCTTGATTTTTATGATTTCCTGAAGCTCAAGGTAAGAATCTCTAAACTGGTCCCACTGGATTCTACTCCCTTTTCTTCTGCCCTCAGGCATATCCAATCAGGAGGACATGTAGCCTCCAAGATTTATAAGTTAATTTGCAAGGGTTCTGCCCAAACCAAATTTAGACTATGTACTAAATGGCCCAGTAATTTCAATGATACGGGTATGAATGCACCCTCTGAAGAAACTGGTGGCAAAATTGGGCCTATACTGCTCCATGATAAACTTGACCCTTCATTGCTACAAACAAAATACTTTGCAATGCATTCTCTCTACTGGACCCCTAGTAAACCTTCTGAACTGGAACTGAGGGATACTGATACTTTTTGATCCTGTGAAACAATGAGAGGCGACCCTTATCTTTCTTCATATTGGAATGATATCGCAGCTTAATTACTTAAAGTTGTCAAATCAATCATCCCATTGAACTTTCCATCTATCACACTTTGCCTGCATGTGGCTGGGAAATCACTCTTGCTAATGGATAATGGCCTCATTCTCTTTGATCTGTTTACTACTGTTGCACTTAAAGTTATCCTACTTTATTGGAAAGATTTTAAACATGTCTCTTATCACACTTGGTGTGCATGGGTTACATACCTTAGAAGCCCAGTCACACCATAGTGGCATTCCTGTCTCATTAGGTGCATCTGGCGAACCTTGGGCTTATAAATGAAATACAGTAATAGCCCTGGAACCTCTTACTATGGCCAGAGTCAGTTATCCTGGTCGGACGCTGTTCTGATTGTGATTTTAGTTATCTACTACTTGGCTCTCTTCTCTCCTTTCCTGCACTTCTTCTTGGCTCCACTCTCTCTTCTCTCTTTCCTACTCTACACTACTCTCTCTTTATATCTCACATCCCTCGAATCACGTTGTACACTTTTCCTTTTATTTATCTCCAAGTAAAGAATAGTGTTTCAAGAATGCTAACCAGACTCTCGGCTATAAGAAGGCTGAAAGCAGATGTATATACCCTTTTCTATCAACATATCAGGATCAAATAGTTTGTGTACAGCTATTAAGCAAAATTATAAGCGGAAAAAAAAATCATTCATGTCACAGATCTCACCTGGACTGACCATGCCATCATCCAATTCACCTCTCTGATGCTCAGCACACCACCACCAAGCATCACAACTCCTCCCACCACAGTGGACACAGGCCCTCAGCACCACCTAACCCGACACTCCATCAGACCTTGACCTGGCTATCCAGAACTTCACAGTAAGGATCACCAAAAGCGCCAACAGAGGTGTCCTGATAAAACCAGCAAAAACCAAGAAAACCTCAAAACAAGCCAGCTGGTACACTCTTGAGCTCAGAAGCACCAAGCTCAACTGCTACCAACTCGAGAAACTATGGCATGCCACAAGGAACCCCTCCTTTACTAGGATATCAATATTCCGAAGCATGTCAACCAATAATGTGGCTGCCTTTGTATCCATGTTCTTGAGCACTTGACAATAATCTGCCTTATTGAGATTTGTTCGGAGGACTCTTTATTTTTTGCATTGTGACAAAAGCCTCCAATAAAACGTTTGGAGCAACAACAACAAAAAAACAGATTTCTGGGACAGGTCAGTCTTAGCCGCTGCTTAGAGAGACAAGTAACACTCACCTGCCATGGTGAATGCTAATTAATAGGAATATTCCTGTTAGCCTTATTTTCTGAGTGATATTCATTTATTAACAGTAACAGTGAGATACTAATTGGGATGAACACAATCCGATTCTAGTGAACTTCTGGATAGTATACTTTTTGGTGGATGATTCTACTGTTTTTAGTCAACCCCTGTGTACGCTGCCCAATGTATCACACCTTCATACAAGTTACAACTACATTGTTCAAATGGATGCATTCTATATTTTCAAGACGAGTTGATGAAAACCTGAGAATTACATTATATTATACATGCCCATACACACACACACAGCAACTACATGTTCATTTTATCAGTTAGCTTGCATTTTAAGTGTACACATTTGAAAGGGGCATCTGGACAGTGGGTAACATTTCCCACAAGTGCCTTGATCTGTCTCTCTGCTGTGAAAGCCAGTACAGCAAATACATTTCCCTTGTGTGCCTTTTACATATTTCCCAATAAACTGAATTAGACCCATATTTTAATATCCATCTAGTGGCAGAGCATTTTGATTCAATTCCTGGAGAATATGAAGATATCCACATAAAAATCAGTAAAGGCAATTGTCATTTCTGGTATCATTATGAGAATTTAAAATAGTTACATTAAACCCGCCACTGACAGTACACATCACGTACTCAAAGATTCACCTAATTGTCAAATTATGCTTCTGGCAAAATCACAGGAAGAGGCACTCAATTTACTTGAAGGTGAGTGTTATGATTCTTTAGAGGACAGCAGCAGAACTTTGGCACTGGCCAACTTAGAGGACCTGCTTCGAGATGAATTTATACTTTAATCTACCTGATCAAGTGAGCTTCCTTTCCTCCTTTCCTACTCTACACTACTCTCTCTTTATATCTCACATCCCTCGAATCACGTTGTACACTTTTCCTTTTATTTATCTCCAAGTAAAGAATAGTGTTTCAAGAATGCTAACCAGACTCTCGGCTGTAAGAAGGCTGAAAGCAGATGTATATACCCTTTTCTATCAACATATCAGGATCAAATAGTTTGAGTGTACAGCTATTAAGCAAAATTATAAGCGGAAAAAAAAATCATTCATGTCACAGATCTCACCTGGACTGACCACGCCATCATCCAATTCACCTCTCTGATGCTCAGCACACCACCACCAAGCATCACAACTTCTCCCACTACAGTGGACACAGGCCCTCAGCACCACCTAACCCGACACTCCATCAGACCTTGACCTGGCTATCCAGAACTTCACAGTAAGGATCACCAAAAGCGCCAACAGAGGTGTCCTGATAAAACCAGCAAAAACCAACAAAACCTCAAAACAAGCCAGCTGGTACACTCTTGAGCTCAGAAGCACCAAGCTCAACTGCTACCAACTCGAGAAACTATGGCATGCCACAAGGAACCCCTCCGACAGAGCAGCCCATAATTCAGCCCTCAGCGTCTACCACCTGCTCATCAAGGAAGCCAAGAGAGCAGCCATCACAGCTTGCATCAATACAACGGCCAACCACATGAAAGAACTCTTCAAAATAGACACGGAATTCTCCAACTCGGCACAGAGAACACAATCCACCCTTCTCAAGAACTCTGTAACACCCTTTCGGACTACTTGACACAACAAGATTGCCACCATCTACAACAACCTCGTCCCCTAACCCACCGCTCTCAACCTAGGCAGCCTCGAAAAATCTGTGCGCCCCCCTACCTAAATGATCACCACCTGGTCTCCGCTCACCACTCAGACCACCACGGCCGTCATGTCATCCATCCACTCCAGGGCACCAACTGACCCTTGCCCCCACTGTCTTTTTAACTTTAGATCCAACCCAATTAGCACTTAACTCACCAGCATCATCAACACCTCAATCATCGTAGGAGCCTTCCCAGACACATGGAAACGCACAAAGGTCAAACCCTCCATCAACCCCAACAAACTCAAAAAGTATTAACCGATGTCCCTGCTCCCAAATCCTGCCAAAGTACTCAAGAAGGCCATTAACCTACAGCTCACCAAATACCTAGAACACAACCTCTTACTTGATGCCTCCCAATCAGGATTCCTTGCCATTCACAGCACCTAGACCATGCTGATCGCTGCCACAGACAACATCAGAACACTCCTTGACTATGGAGAGATTGTGGCCTAGATCCTCCTTGACCTCTCTGCTGTGCTGGACACCATATCCCACCACACCCTTAACAACTGTCTCTAAGACATTGGCATGCAGTAAAGCGTCCTAAATATGTGGCATACTCCAAGGATCATCCCTCAGCCCCACCTTGTTCAACAACTGCATGAACCCCCTCGCAGAAATCATCAGACCCACGGCCTCAACATATTTTCCTATGCCGACGACACTAAATTATCCTCTCGCTCACCTAAAACCCCCTCCACCACCAGAACTATTTTCTGTGACCAAAGTAGCTAATTGGATGAGCGACAACTGCCTTAAACTAAACTCTGAAAAGACAGAAATACTGATCTTCGGGAAGAACACCCCCATATGAGCCACAGATAGAGGCCAGCAGTACTCAGGAGAACACCCACGTCAACAGACCACACACGTAACCTAGGCATCATCCTCGACAGAGAACTGACAGATAAACCACAAGTCAACACAGTCACCTCCTCCTGCTTCCACACCCTTCACACGCTATGCAAAATCTTCTGATGGGTCCCGGTCACCCAGGCCACCCTCACCACCCTCCTCGACTAAAGCAACGGTCTCTAGCAAACATCTCCACCCAGCTCCTCAGAAGACTCCAGACCATACAGAATGCTGCAGCCAGACTGATCCTGGACCTCCCCAAACAGACCTAACATCGCCCCCACCTCACAGCCCCCAGGTACACCTAGGGGAGACAATGCTGCACTCTACAAGTGCTGATTGATTGATTAAAGCAATGTGTTTACTAGGATATCAATATTCCGAAGCATGTCAACCAATAATGTGGCTGCCTTTGTATCCATGTTCTTGAGCACTTGACAATAATCTGCCTTATTGAGATTTGTTCGGAGGACTCTTTATTTTTTGCATTGTGACAAAAGCCTCCAATAAAACGTTTGGAGCAACAACAACAAAAAAACAGATTTCTGGGACAGGTCATTCTTAGCCGCTGCTTAGAGAGACAAGTAACACTCACCTGCCATGGTGAATGCTAATTATTAGGAATATTCCTGTTAGCCTTATTTTCTGAGTGATATTCATTTATTAACAGTAACAGTGAGATACTAATTGGGATGAACACAATCCGATTCTAGTGAACTTCTGGATAGTATACTTTTTGGTGGATGATTCTACTGTTTTTAGTCAACCCCTGTGTACGCTGCCCAATGTATCACACCTTCATACAAGTTACAACTACATTGTTCAAATGGATGCATTCTATATTTTCAAGACGAGTTGATGAAAACCTGAGAATTACATTATATTATACATGCCCATACACACACACAGCAACTACATGTTCATTTTATCAGTTAGCTTGCATTTTAAGTGTACACATTTGAAAGGGGCATCTGGACAGTGGGTAACATTTCCCACAAGTGCCTTGATCTGTCTCTCTGCTGTGAAAGCCAGTACAGCAAATACATTTCCCTTGTGTGCCTTTTACATATTTCCCAATAAACTGAATTAGACCCATATTTTAATATCCATCTAGTGGCAGAGCATTTTGATTCAATTCCTGGAGAATATGAAGATATCCACATAAAAATCAGTAAAGGCAATTGTCATTTCTGGTATCATTATGAGAATTTAAAATAGTTACATTAAACCCGCCACTGACAGTACACATCACGTACTCAAAGATTCACCTAATTGTCAAATTATGCTTCTGGCAAAATCACAGGAAGAGGCACTCAATTTACTTGAAGGTGAGTGTTATGATTCTTTAGAGGACAGCAGCAGAACTTTGGAACTGGCCAACTTAGAGGACCTGCTTCGAGATGAATTTATACTTTAATCTACCTGATCAAGTGAGCTTCCTTATGTGGAGTAAATAGAGGAGTAATCTTACAAGTGCAACAAAGTGTGGCATGTGGGTTACTTGTAGCTCTAAAAGAATACTCACAATATTTCCGAATGCAAAATGGGGGATACGCCAACTGAGGTAATGGTTCTGATACGTGCCTTGTAGTCTAGACAATGACTTCAATGATCCTCGAAATTTTTCTCCTACTAGTGTTAAGCTGTCTCGTTATCACTTTTGGGGAGATTCAGACTTGCATTCATGGCAAATAAATCACCAGATATTTCTAGTTTGCTCATTGTCCTGCTTGGACAAAAAATGTGACTACAAAGCTGAAGAATGGTATCTGATCAACCTATAGGCAAATTGCAGTTCTTTGATTGCTAGGGACCCTAGCTATGTTGCTGGGTTGAAGCACTGGTGTTTATAGATGTGGAGTTCAAGAGCATGGAAACAACCCTAAGGACCAGCTGAGGAATTTTCTACAAGATGAAAGTGTGCTTTTTGTAGCTGTTAAAAGAGGAGCTGTATTTGGGCATACTTATGCGGAAGAAAAGTCCTGAGGACCATATTTATGGGGAAGTAATGCAACACAGCAAAAGGACAGGAATGCGCCGTATTTAAAAAAATACAATGGATCCCTGTCCTTGCGCTGGAGCTGTATTGGCGTTTTAATGCCAATGCAGGCACCCGAGCCCCATAGCCTGCAATGATTATTTACTGAATCCTCCACTTCAATGCAAAAAAGTTAAGAAACACTTGCAAAACTTAAACATGTGATAACCATTTCAGGCTTTCAAGAGCTCCCTTAACTGAGCAGCAGTTTACATTTTAAACGAGGCCCTCTTACTAGTGCTAGGCAGATATAAGAAAAAAGAATTCCAAGACGTTTGTAGTGCACTTGTATGGTGAGCACCTTGGAATGCTTTTTTCTTTTGCTTTAAGCGAAAACATTACAGGATGGATGCTGTTGGAACAGAAAAGGCCTCTGCATGGTAAGAGATATGTACCCCTTCCCAGAGTTCCCAACTGTACTGTTGTCTGGATCGCTAATGCTGATTTCTATTTCATAGGCAAACATGAATAATGCGTGTGCAACATGACATAGGTCTGTCTCACGAATTGTGGTCTGGTTGAACTGGGTGGAGGGTGCCCAAAGCACTGCCCTTATAGTGGTTGAAGGCTACTGCCTTTAACAGGAGTTAAGCAATACAAGCGTGGTGGTAGCAGCATATCATGTGATGATCAGTAGTAGTGAACGGGGCTGTTTTAGCCCCATTATTAAAAGTTCCACTGCTATGTGCTCAACGAATCCCTGGCCTACATCAGGTAGACATTGAAGGGCTTGTGTGATGGAAACATGGGCTGAGTGCATGTGTGCTCACAAGATGTACCCTACACAAGGGGCGAAGTGGGGTACAGTGTCAGGAGCGCCAGGATGCCCGTTGGGTGATAGTGCGCTATATAAGTCCTCAATACAATACAATACAATACAGTGCGCACATGGTAAATGATGTGTGTATGCTGAAACTGTGTGTTTTTAAAATAACACTCTGGTACAGTAAAGAAAATCTGCAGAACTGACCAATGTGCTCAGACTGCATTTACTGCATGTAGATATTCTTGTGTTGGTGTAATACATGAGGATAATAGTGATGTGAAGTAAGTGTTCTGTGGATGTACACAAGTGTGCCTGCACTGGTATATTACATGGAGGACCTTGGGTTCCATTTTGAGAAGCCCAGGCCTGCCTGGTGGAAAACACGAGGAGTAGAGGAATCCACTCAGACAGATTTGTATTTGGCTGCATTCCTCTAAGCTGGGAGGGACATGCACTGGAGAATGAGAGATCCAGGCTATCTCTGTGCATTGATTCAGTGATAGATCACAAGGAAGGGGCCAGGAGACATCTCAGGAAGAGAGAGTTCTGGGGCTTATATGAGTAGGACTGGGAGCAGATAAGCTGCTGAACTTTTACTTGACATATAAAACCGGTTATGACACATTAAAGAGAAAAATGATGAAACGTGCATCAATTGGGCAAACTATACAATGAAGAAGTATGAGAAAAATATTTAAAAGAGTCAGCTATTGCATCATAAAAGCATGCGGAAGAGTGTAGATTAGATTAAAATATTTTTTGAATAACATAGGTCCATGTTTTACTAAATTTATTTGGAACATTCTTGAGCGTGTAGCAGAAATATGTAAGTGATAACTCACGTATTAAAGGGTTCCATAACCATCCTCATTAAACACGTGTGTGAAGAATTAATAAAACTAATGTAATCTAGATGACATTATGTGTGTATTTTAAGAGTCTCATTCTAAAACTCCATGTTTTGCACACGTGAAATTATGCACCTACTGAGAAAAGAGAAAAGAGGTCTGCACTTTTATATTAAACCCAATTGCTCTGAAGTTTTCAGAGAATAATCTACATATACATACTAATGTAAAATGATATTAATAATTAACAATTCAAAATAATTTTATACGCTGGTTCTTTGAAAATGCAGTAATATGTCATAGTTACTCTTGCAACTTACAACAAAACTAAAATGCTTTATGAAGTGCAAATAAGTTGAAAGAAATGTATAAGATCTCAAAGGTTATAAATGAAATCTATATTTCTAATTATATTATATTCTGTATTCCATGAGCTGAATTTAACATAGGCCTGCATTTTCCGCACTTTGCTTGATTTTGTTCTCAGTGAGACTTCACAAACTTGTAATGTGAAGAGAAATCATGTCTCATAAGGAGAGTTCCCATTCGCATACTAGGACTGCCTGCAACAAGTTTGTTACTTTTGGAACATCTTCCGTGGGAAACTGTCCTCTTAAGCTCACTCATATGCTTTTGCAAAGGGATTTCTAAAGATTTACGTATTAAATGGTTCAACTTCTTACGTGATGATTACTACCTTTTTGCCCTACAATTTGTCTTCTTTATGCTGCATGACAATCCCCCTATACGAACTGACCAATGGCGTGAGTGGTCTGACTAAATGAGGTGGCCCAGGAGTTGTCACCCCGGAACATGAGGGTTATATTAAATATTGTGCTGACAAAGGGTATTTGCAGATCGCATTCACAATTTTGGGCATTCGCATTCGCTTCTTCTCACTTTCCTAACTTCTTTGCGGACACCACTGGCTGACGCATATGCTGTGTGCACTATTCCAGGACTTCTTTCCCTTTCCTGGGGAAGTGCCTTTGAGTTGTCATGGTTCATTACCTGTCCTGAACTTTTCCTGAGCTTTGGTAATTAATGACTAACCTGAAATCGATTTGCCTAATTATACTTTTAGATCTTAAATGCCTGATATTGATGTAGTTACTCCTTTTGAAATTATGAAAAAAATCTAACTTTAACTAAAACCCGGTTCTGTCACTTCATGATTTTCTGTAATTGTTGACTGTGCTTTCCACTTGGGATATAATGAATAGAGGGAGTTCTATTAGAGAGAACTCTGGACTGCGGACACTGATGTTATTGTTCTGCATAGCTTTACCTGAATTATTGGTTTGTATGATCTTAGCTGGACTGAATTTCTTCAGGAGGTTGGTCTAACAGTGATAATGCTTTACTTGCATAGCTTAGTTCTGAGAGTTATATATATGAGCCTAGTTATGAGTTTGTAGGTCAGTTACCCAATTCCTGGTCCTCATTAGATAACTGGAGTTGGATCCCTTATGTCCGACCCCTCTCAGTACAATTAAAGATCCATCAGAGGACCAAATGAATGAGAGCCAAAATGAGTGATAAATGATAAGGGTAAATGTTATAAAGGGCCCAGTAATGCTACAACAGTAAGTCTTTTGATTCACATATCACTGTGGTTGGCACCCAGGTGTGAACTCAGGTCACTCCCATGACCCTTGCTGTGGATTAGTCAGCTCTGGAGTCCTGCATGCTGTGACAGATGTCACTCAGGAGGAAGAAAAAAGGGAAAAGATTTCAATTTCAATGAAGCAGAAGCCTAACATAAAACTTCAAAGACATAGGGCCAGATTCACAGAACTAACTTAAGACAAAATCCTAAACTTACTACTTTTGGTATTCACAGAAGGCATTTAGTAGTAGTAAAGATAGGATTTTGTCTTAAGTCTGTCTTAAGTCTGTACTAAGTTTGTCTTAAGTTTGTCTTAAGTCTGTCTTAAGTCTGTTTTAAGTTTGTCTTAAGTCTGTCTTAAGTCTCTCTTAAGTCTGTCTTAAGTCTGTCCTAAGTCTGTCTTAAGTCTGTCTTAAGTCTATCTTAAGTCTGTCCTAAGTTTGTCTTAAGTCTGTCTTAAGTCTGTCTTAAGTCTGTCTTTAGTCTGTCTTTAGTCTGTCCTACTACTTTTGGTATTCACAGAAGGCAATTAGTAGTAGTAAAGTTAGGATTTTGTCTTAAGTTTGACTTAAGACAGACTTAAGACAGACTTAAGACAGTCTTACGACAAACTTAAGACAAACTTAGGACAGACTTAAGACAGACTTAAGACAAACTTAGGACAGACTTAAGACAGACTTAAGACAGACTTAAGACAAAATCCTAACTTTACTACTACTAAATGCCTTCTGTGAATACCAAAAGTAGTAAGTTTAGGATTTTGTCTTAAGTTAGTTCTGTGAATCGGACCCTCAGACACTAAATTGCATTTTGTGTCTTGAAAAGGACTATAAGTAGGGGAGTTTCAGAGCCCAAACTTTGTCATCTGCTGCGCAACCAGACGGGCTGTGTGAGGACGGTAAGCTCTGGAAGACCTCTGACTGTGACCAGGACAAGGGGCCCAGGTCTCATAGTTTCCCTGCTGGGTGAGGGGACATAACCCAGGCAAACCAAGAACCCCTGTCTGGAGCCTGGAGCCTGGAGCACCTGCACTTGCCTGCTCGAAAGAACATTGTGTGACCAGTAAGGAACATAGGAGCATTGGAAGGAGTAACGCCCAGGGGGAAGCCTTAGCATGAGGACTATCTGTGAGAGGTTTAAGGAATCCTTTACTGCAATGATCAGGCTGTAGCACCTGTGCTGGATTGATTAGTTAACCCACGTGTGCCAGGAGGGGTGCCATTAACTGAGCCAAGGAAAAAGGGCTGTGTAGAGGGCTCCAGGCCTGCACGGCCTCGTGTAGGTGGCCCCGTATGCTAGAGAAGGGGCCAACATGAACATCAGTGCCAGGTCAGCATCACCAGACTTGTGAGTTCCATGGCGGTGACCCCATATACCAGGAGGGGCCACAGAAGATGCTGAGGCCCTTACCCAGAAGTGAGAAACGGCTGCTGCGACCAAGGCAGATCCGGCCCGCATAATGCAAACTGCACCGAAGGACGCCTGAGGACCAAAGGACTTCGCAGGAGCCCCTCTAGAGCAAGGAGATCAAACTCCCCCCGCAAAGGAAAGTGTGACTTAATGTGCGATCACTGGAGCGGTTACAGCCCAGATCGCTGACACCAGCCCGTAGAGTGATTTGGCAGAGAGAGCCTGCATCTGTCAGGTGCAGCCGTTTGTGACCACGCACAGCCAAAACTTTGCCAATCCAGATCAGGAATTCACTGCGCCACGTGGGGTTCCATTTCACCGGAGTAGGTAAGCCATGAACTGGGCTTTTGGGGCCCTGATGTGAGATACTACGATTATTACTGCGACCCTGTAGACTCTTGTGACTAAACAATTGAAAGGAGTCAGAGGGGAGAACACTTGAGTACACTCTAATACTTTACATTCCCTGGATGTAGTCATTAGTAAATGGGAAATAACATCAAACTTTTTTCACCAAAGTTAGTGGGACAGGTAGTGGCTGGACAACTACTAGGGGAATTGTATTATTGGTTTTGAATTTTGTTTACCTTTGCATGTGTAGAATTAGGATTAAAATGTTCACTGATCTACATCTGTGCTTACCCCCAAAGGAGTTTTGACTGCTCGCCCAATGCTACCTAGCTAAGAGTCAGGTGCATATGGTGTGCTTGGCCCAGTTGAGAAAGATCCAAAGAAGGACGGCCCTGAGTTATCAGGAGTAAAATGCCTCAGCCACCATTGCTGGACCTAGTAGCTCCTGCTTGCCCCGTGGCCCTCTGAACGGGGTTCTGACAGTTGCTGGCTGTGACCATGCTCAGTAGCCATCTTCGAGTGTTTGTTCTTGAAGCAAAAAAAAGGCATTCCAAGATTGTCATTTTGCCTGGGCACACATCGGCATCCATTTTAAAATAGTTTGCAAGGCATTGAAAGCTGGTCAATCGCCAATACAATAGACAGAGTGGTCGAGTGGAGCAGAAAAGGAGGGAAGTGAAGGGAGAACAATGAGAAGGAGACAGAGAAAATAGCTGCTTTTTTTAACTGTAATCCATGAGGTATCAGTGGAATGAAAGAACTCAGCTAATCAAAATACAAGGTCACAGCAAATAAAAGAATAAAGGAGGAGGCCATTAAATCATGAGAAGGGAACTGAAATAGTAAGGAAACTGATTTAAACATGAGAAAGGGAGGACCCAAAAGCCCCTCTAATGCTTTGATTATCAGTATACCAGTGTTGGATGGGACAACTATCGAACCCAATAAAATCTTACATTGCACTGCTTGGAATGAATTGGGTGAAATACTAATCGCCTATGCAATGTTTAGCCCTCAAAACAGGAACATAACATGGATTTTGGCTTCAGCACTAAAAACTTGCACATCCTGGTATTGACTGGGATTTTTTTCCTCTACAATTTCGGCAGGCTTGACCGGCTGAAATTTAACAGAGAGGTGTTGCAAAGTCCAACTTGAACCCTTCCACCCCCCCCCATTGTTTTGCTGACTGATACTGGTGGTAACTGACACTGACTGTCCCTGGGCTCTGCCTAAACAGAGCCAGTGCTATGCTGAAAAAACCTACAAAGACTATGGTACACTATGGGTTATGGCACCCCTATAATTGGCATGACCTCCTCTATAAGGCCCTAGCACATAATAGGGCAGGGGGATCAAAACTACCTTTAAGTCCCTAGTATATAATAGGGCATGGCAATTTAGAGGCCAGCGGCCCTTTTTTTGCACTTGCATTTGTGCATTGCTGAGGCCAGAGTTCAATTTAAAAGCAGCCCTGTGTCGCAGGACTGCTTTTTAAATGCAAATTGGGCCCAAACACGACTAAGGTGTATGGGGCACTTACAAATTAATAAAATACACTGTTTTGGCATATTAGGTATCTCCAGGGTCTCCCCTAGGAGTCCCAGTGGTGCGGGGTCAGGTATATATAAGGAGGACCCTTATAAAATAAGTTTTTTATGCCATGGGTTTAACGAAATTGCACATTACACTCCCCACATTGTGGTAAAGTGCTTCCCAAAATCGACGTTTGTGCTTGGAGCACTGGGGAATGAAGATCTACAATATTTGTGAATATTCAGAACCCCTAAGGTCTCCTCTAGGTGTTCTAGGGTTGAGGGGTCCTGTATATGTAGGCTGGGCCCTTATAAAATATGTTTTTATAAACACAGGTGTTGGAGAAATTGGCCAGTTCATTTTCCCCCTTGCAGATCCCCAGCCACATAGGCTAGCATGGCAAGCATTTTTTTCTAATAATTCCTGCCAGTAAAGTCATAAAAATACAATTCAACGACTTACTAGAATTGTATTGATAAATCCAACAATATGCTATTGTTCAATTTATCCCTCAATGTACAGACAAGAAGTTATATGACTTTATTGTCTGTAAGCCAAAATTCAGCCTTCCAGTGCTCTGTCCTGATTGGCCAGAGTTAAGTGGATTCGCCGGGCTGCTTTGAAGAGGTGATAAGTAGCCTCCTGGTTCAGGAGCCATTCTGGAGGAGATCGTTCTGTTACAGAGGATGCCAGAGCCAGGGGGAAGGGTCATAAACAATATTCTTCAATAGAAGGAGGAGACAGGCAGGAGAAATCAGTTTAATGTATACCCCTACTCTTTGAACCCAGCCAGATGGCAGGCTAAGGAAGGAATGTGCAGATGTCAAGGGGAGGGAGAATATGGAGATGCGTTTGGTTTAGGCAGCTCTTACCTCTCTGCTGGGACTTCAGCCATATTGAATTTTGGAGAAATAGTGCTTTCTAGGAGACCATTGTCCACACCTTTGAGGAAATGGTCATGCTCCTCATTGGACAGGAGAGCCCTCCTGTGTGACCCCAGAGAACACTGAATAAGTATCTGAGAGTTGAAGTGACTCTCAGGTCTGCTGCTTGAAACTGAGAGAAGAAGAAAGATTGCCAAGCTGGAAACTTAATTTGCACCATCAGGCCCTGCATTCTGACTGACTACGCCTGCTGCGTTATCTGGAAATACAGCCATTTGGATGCAACTTGCTTTAAGAGGAATAAAGAGTGGGCTCCCTACAGGCTCTAGGTTAACAGAGCTCACCTGCATCAACTTCACCAAGAGTCCCCTGCCTTGAGTGTATCCAGTGGACTTTTAGGGGTGTTGTCCAGGTGCATTGTGGGCATTGTGTTCCCAACCTTTCATGAACCATCTTGGAAATTCCCTTGGATTGTCTTTTGGACACTTTAGACACTCAAGAGGAACTTCAGGACAAAGTTCCAGAAGTTTGGTAAAGTTTGGTGAACTTTTGTGAAAAAGCTCCAGAGAGGCAATCGGCAAACCCTCACTGAATCCAGCCTGGTGGAGGAGGCTGCACGACATGTGGTGAGAAATCCTCCAGAAAAGTTTTTAAACGCGAAGGTAAAATCTTGACCGGGGCCACCCGCTTAGTGTATCCGACCAGGGCTCCATCACGATCAGCCTCAAACCTTGACTTTGTCCCGGTGAGAAAGGCCAAATGTCCAGAAGTGACACTATTTGTTTCTAAGCACTAGAACGTGTTTAATATTTAATACATATCTCTGGTTCCCTACTGTGGATTTTTTCTGTTTTAGTGTCATTTTAAAGATACAAATATTTCATATTTTGAAAAAATTGGTGTTGGGCTTTTACTGTGTGTTGTGTCTTAATTAATTACTGAATTGGTATTTTAAAATACTTTACGTACCGGTCTCTGAAATTAAGCCTGCCGGCTCACAGCCAATAATTTTCTGAGACCTATTTTGAGGCCTAGACTGTGTTAGTGACCTCATTGCCAGTGGCAGATGCATATTTGCCACTACTAATAACCCACTATCCAACAAGCGGCTTAGACTTTATTGCATCTGTTAAAATCCACATGACTCCTAATTCTGACCCCACGCAAACAAGGGTGTGCATAAGTTCAGAATTTATCAAAACACTTGCTTTCAAATCTGGAATTTATATTGGATGCAACAGGCTTTTGTCAACAGACAGCTAATGCTGTCTGTTGGCAAGACCTACAAACGGCTATCTGTAGCACAATCTCTCTTTAGATCAAATGTTGTAGTCTCAGCTAAGATGCAAATAGACCAAGGGGTCACGCTGAGAGTGGGTACAATTATTTCAACTGGCTTGCCCTTTGAGAGTGATGTATCTTCCCTGTAGCACCAATGAGAACATGACAGATCAACAGATGAAAACATGTCAAACATTTTGAACTAGAACAGTAAACACAACTGAGCAGTAATACCTGAAAACTGATGCAAACAGTCAAAAAATATAAGCAGTGTAAACCAGCAGCAAGGAAAACACAAATGCAGTGTAACCAAAGGAGGATTCCCCCAATTCCTACTAAGGTCTACCTTAGGAGCCAAAAGAAAACAACTAACCTTTTCAGTCTCCCAGTCCATTATCAGTTTGAAATCTGGCTCAGTCTTACTGGAGGGAACTGATATAAAATTCAGGCGACCTTTCCTCCACTTACCACTACAGTTACAATTACAACCGTGTCCATCTTCCTCGTCACTGTACTTACTGCATAATGGCTGTGACAGGGGAGCTTAGACACATGAGACCTGTTTCACAAAGGTAATTTACACTTTCGAGTAAGTTTACATTTTGGAGTAAGTTTACCACTGTTGACATTCACAAACTTTATATGTAAACTTACTACAAAAGTGTACGTTTCATATCCGCACCACTTATTGCAATTGGCTTACTCTGGTGTGGGTAGGTGGTGTCCCTCCCTAAACCCTCTACCTGACCCTTTCTAAACACCTCTTACACCTCCCTAATCCCATCCCCTTATGTAGGAAGGGACACAAATTGAATTCACTACCCTGTGACCCTCCCACATTTACTACATAATCCTATACCTACCTGTACGGAGAATCCACAGTCAGGGCAAAGAACTCCGCACACGTACGCGTAGGTACTGCAGAGGCGCAAATCTCTGCACGTAGTTTGTCAATTCCAATGTGTAGTATGTTTTATAGTAATACAGAGAGCAGCTTGTGAATCAGGCCCAATGCAGTTCCCCACCAGATGTATACCCATGTTATAGAGTCCACATTTCTTAAGAAGGTTTCTTCCTCTATTCATACATTTTGCAAACAGGTGCTCTGACATGACCCTTAGGTGGCAATGACCAATTGAATAAATAAATAAATGAATATCTACCAGAGCTTTTTAACCCATAAACTGCCGCACGGGTAGTCTTTGATGGTGTAACATTGGTTTGTGCTTTTAAGGAAATGAAGCAGCATCTGGACCGAAGCTACAAAATTCAATTAAAAGAGCGCGAAATGAAGCACACTGGGGGTGAGAATCAAAGAGCAACACAGCAGGTATTAAGGGATCAGATGACTGCCTCAGGAGAAACCATAGTCTGCATGTAATCTGCAGCAAGATAAATGACTCTGCTCCTGTACATATCGCGCATATGCATCGCATAAACTGGCTGGCTCGGCGAACGCCTCTGTAAACCGGAGCATGAAGCCATTCCCGAGGACAGTATTTGAATAATCCCTAGTAAACTCATTTGAAGGCAGTGCAGCCACAACACCAGCAAAAGCATTGGCATGAAGCGGCAGGAACTGCTGGCCTACAGTGTGTTGGACACAACTGACGATACCGCGAATTGTTTCTGATATGTGGTTGAAAAAGAAACCCCGTAAACTGCGCATCCACGCGAGGCAAGTCATGTCACAATAATCTAACAATAGCTGCAGGGTGTGCAGTTCGGAAATGTAAACTGTATGAAACGAATTTACCTTTTTTAATGGAAGCAAATCTAGTTGCATTCCCGGGTTACAGATTTCAAAGAACTGAATCCAATAATACCAGCCCCGCTACTCGATTTTTGAGGAAGACAATTATAACCTCCCACGCAAACCAAGAAAAACACTGCGTTTACCATCACCTTCAAAAACGTCAAATGAGTCTGGGGCGCTTATTCCTCCTGTCAGCTAAAAAGGCCGAACCTGTGAGGCGGAATGACATGCAGTGCCCCGGGCAGCCGCAGTGTGACTCACTGCATCTGTGTGAATTACGAAGCAGTGATGCTCACAAACCTAGGCTAAATAAAACCCCTGTAATACGCATTCTTGCCCTACATCATGTTTAATTTACGCTGTTTACCTGTGAAACACGTGCCCTTCTATCCATGCTTTGATTTGAGAGTTTACATATGATATATTTTTGTTGTGTGTTTGTTGCAATCCGCATGCATTACCTGCTTTATAGCAGTAAGCAAACAAGGGAACCAGCAGAACCTATGGTCATTAGGTCATCACAGTATGTGATTGGACTAGACTGTTCCCATGAGGAGCAGGGTCAAGACTGATTTGCATGTGACTGGGTCCAAACTGAGGTGGCTTGGTGAGCAAAGGAACGATGGGTTGGAGTACTACCTGAGCTATTGCCAGTGACTAGACGTAAAGCAAGCAGCCTTACATCTCTATTTGCATGTTTCATGTACCACCCTAAATGCACTGGTATGCCCTGGTCCCATGCTCACGATGTCACTGGAACTAAGCTGTAAACTGCTGATGAGCCCATAGCTAGGGTGAAACTGATCCTTGGTGGCTTGTGTTCTGGTTCAGGGAGGACCTGCCTTGGCATTTAAGGATGGACTGCTTCCATAAGGAGCAGCGTCAAGACTGAGTGTCCAAACTGAGATGGTATGGTGAACAAAAGAACAATGGTTAGGAGTGCTACCCCAAGCTATTGCCAGTGGTTAGACTTATTGCAGGCTGCCTCCCATCACCTTTTGTATGGCTCTAGTCAGGAGACCAGCCAAATAGCCCTTGGAGTCATTCTGTGGCCCTGGGTTCAACAGATGCAGGTGGAGTCCTTCTCACCCTGACAAGAGGGCAGCAGCCAGCATGTCAGCACAGCAGGGCAGAAGTCTTTCAGAGCAGCAGTCCAGAACAGTGGCAGTCTTTTCAGCAGCACAGCATTCCTGACAGAGTATCCACAGGTCGCAAAGTGTACTGAAGATTTGGGGCCAAATGTACGACCAGTTTTTGCATGCGTAAATGGGTCTGTGACCCGTTTGCGCATACAAACACCCTACAGGGCCATGTACAAACGCCATTTATCGAGTCGCAATTGATGTCATTTGAGATGTCATCAGTGATTTCATCAGTGATGTCACTGACCATTTCATGAATGATGTAATATGTGACGTCATCAGCAGTGCATTGAGGGGGTGTGATTTATAGTGAGCTGAACTAACTATAAGGCCTGAATTTCTCTGAGTTTGTATGAGTGAAATGTCCAAGTAACTATAACGTCCCTGAAACCTGTGTTTTTTTCAGTGAATTTCAAAGGTTTTTTAAATGCTAATTTCTAACTATAACGTCCCTGAAACCTATGGTTTTTTCAGTGAATTTCAAAGGTTTTTACAGGACACACCCCCTTTCTCCACCACTATGCAAATGCGCTTCTTGGCGCGCTGTTGGTTGGAGGATGAAGTCCCCTTGCCTCATGTGAGTCCGTGGGCACCAACTAGCCCACCAGGTACCTCCAGTAAGCCCCACACCGCTGGTTTGCTGAGAGTGGTACGAGGCCATGCCCCCTTTTTACACCACTCTGCAACGCCTCCTGGCGCACTGCTGCTTGGGGGATGACGTCCACTTCAGTCCTGAGGTCCTCAGGACACAAGGGGACTTCATCACCCCACCAGCAGTGTGCCACGAGGTGCGTTTGCAGAGTGGTGTAAATAGGGGGTGTGGCATTGTACCACCTCCCTGCAATCCCACAGTGTGGGGCTTACTGGAGGTTCCTGGTGGCCTAGTTGGCCCCAGGGACCCTCACTAGCAATGGGAAATTAATACCCCAACGCAGAGCACGCCAGGAGGCGTGTTTGCAGAGTCATGCAGGGAGGACGTGGGGCCTCCGACGAGTTGCCGGTTTCTTTTTTAAAAACATTTTTATGGGAGGGGAGCTGCGTGGGCCCCCTTCCCTGGGCCACTTCTGGCCCCGGGACTCCATCCCCAGGGCCTGGCCAGCCTTGTGGGTTTTTCATAAAAAAATTTGGGGAGTGGGGTCGTGTGGCCCTCCTCCAGAGGCCAATTATGGCCCCAGGGATGCTATCCCCAGAACCTGACCAGCCTTCTTTTTTTAAATATTTTGTTTAGAGGGGGGGAAGCGTGGCCCCCCTCCTCAGGCCATTGAAGGCCCCGGGGATCCTATTCCCCAGGGCCCGTCTTCCTTTTTAAAAATGTTTTAATAATGAATTTTACTGGCCCCCCTTGCCTGGGCCAATTATGGCCCCCAGAACCCCATCCCCTGGGGCCTGGCCAGCCTAGTAATTTTTTGGGGGAGGGAGGCCACATGGCCACTACAGGCCCCGGGGACTCCATCCCCCAGGCCAGCCCTTAGCGTTAGGGACTGTGGGGGGAGCCCCAATGCCCCTGCGGTCCCTGCTGGTTTCCCTCCTCCTGCGGGAGCGGGCATTGCTTTTGGACAAGGAGAGCTGCTAACATGCAGCTCCCCTTGCCCAAAAGCAATTCTGCTTTGCTTCATGGAAGCGAGAGCAGGTTTCCTGTTCTCGCTTCCATGAAGCCAAGCAGAGTTTGCTATGACAGGGCAGGAGCTGTGCTCCCGCCCTGTCATAGCAAACAGCAATGTCCCGGGGGTGGGCAACCAGGAACATTGCAGGAGCCGGCCCTGGGGTGTGACTGTCCCCAGGACCATTGAGGGCTCCAGGAGTGGGGCCGCGTGGCCCCCCCATCACTTGCATAGGCCAGGGGAGGTGATGGTCCCTAGGGGTCCGCAACGGACCCCCGTATTTAAATAAAGTTTGCCCCGGGGAGGTGGTGGCCCCTGGGGCTATGGGGGGCTGCATGCTCCCCCGCACATAAATAAAGTCCCGGGAGGTGATGATCCATGGGGCTTGGAGGGGCCGGCGATGTCCCCCTCAATTAGAATAAAGCCACAGGGAGGTGGCGGTCACCCGGACAGCGTGGGCGGGTTGGAACACCCCCATGCATTTATTGATCAAGTCCCGAGGAGGTTGCGGTCTCCGGGGCTGCAGGGGGAACCGCGTGCCACCCGCACATAAATAATAAAGCCCCAGGGACGTGGTGGCCTCCCTGGCTGCAGAAGCCCCTGCCGACCCCTGCTACATAAATTTGGATTGCCCCAAGGACCTGACCCACCCGGGGGCTTTAAAAACTGAAGCGCGGGAGCCCATGCTTCGTTTTATTATTAGATTTTCAGTTGGAGTAGCGCCGGGTGCGGGAATCCGGCCAAAATTCTTTTTAAAAATGCATTTTTTGGCCCTGGGGGTCTCTGTGGGACCCCCAGACCAGGCCTAATGGTTAAGGGTGTTTTTACCCTGCTCCCTTTTCTTCTGTTTAAATGTTCCTCTCACCTCTTTTCTTCTCCCACGGTACCGAGGCACAAGATGTCTGCCAACACTTCCTGATTTGAAGTGTTGGAAGCAAATCAGAGGCAAGCTCATGCTCAGGAGGTCTCAGCCAATCAGATCTCACAATTCTCAAATATCGATATCTGTAAATCTTTAAATATCTCAAAAACTACTGAACGGATTAACACCATTTAAAAAAAAGTGTGATTTCTGGAACAAGAGCTATCTCGCTGCCAAATTTGGTTCAGCAGTTTGGGCTGTGGCCTGCCTCAAAATTTCCTATGGAAATTAACACACGAAAAACGAGTTTTGGGACCCCCCTTTTTTCTCAGCCCCCACTTGACGAATCACCCCCAAACTTTCAGGATAGTAGCTGACCTGGAATGTTGCGAAGATTCGTCAAACAATGCCAAAGTTGTTGGCAAATCAAAAAACACTTTTCCTATGGAAACTAGGTTCTAACTATAACGACCGCCAGTAGGTAATATATATATATATATATATATATATCAATCAATCAATCAATCAATCAATTTGTAAAGCGCGCTACTCACCCGTAGGGTCTCAAGGCGCAGGGGGGAGGGGGATCCGCTACTGCTCGAAGAGCCAGGTCTTGAGCTGTTTCCTGAAGGAGAGATGGTTCTGGGTCAGTCGTAGGTGGGTGGGGAGGGAGTTCCATGTCTTGGCCGCCAGGTAGGAGAAGGATCTTCCTCCGGCGGTGGTCTTGCGGATGCGTGGGACGGTGGCGAGGGCGAGGCTGGCGGAGTGGAGGTGGCGGGTGGGTGTGTAGAATGTGAGGCGGTTGTTGAGGTATGTGGGTCCCATGTCGTGGAGAGCCTTGTGTGCGTGGGTGAGGAGTCTGAACGTGATCCTCTTGCTGATGGGGAGCCAGTGCAGGTCTCTCAGCTGGGGAGAAATGTGGCTGAAGCGGGGGGTGTCCAGGATAAGTCGTGCAGAGGCGTTCTGTATGCGCTGGAGTCTTTTCTGTAGTTTGGCTGTGGTTCCAGCGTAGAGGGTGTTTCCGTAGTCCAGTCTGCTGGTGACGAGGGCCTGGGTGACCGTCTTCCTGGTGTCGGTGGGGATCCACTGGAAGATCTTTCGGTGCATGTGCAGGGTGTTGAAGCAGGATGACGAGATGGCGTTGACTTGCTTGGTCATCGTGAGATAGGAGTCCAGGATGAAGCCCAGGTTGCGAGCATATATATATATACACACACACACACACACACACACACACACATACATACATACATAAATATACATATATATGTATATATATCTGTATGTATTTTCCCTACTTGCAATAGCCAGTAGGTAGTTATAGCTGTAACAAATGTTTCCATAGGAAAAGCAGCTAGTATTTTGCCAATAACTTTGGCAGCGCTTGATGAATCTTCACAAAATTGTAAAAAAACGGCCTCTTTTTGGTTTAGCGCGCTGTGTTGAAAGTTTTGGGGTGATCCGTCTAGTGGTGGCCGAGAAAAAAGGGGGGTCCCAAATGTGTTTTCCCCATGTTATGTAAATAGGGGTTTTTTCATTTTTTGAGCAGGACTACTGCCTTAATCGAATTACACCAAATTTGGCAGAAAGCTAGATGTTGGTCCAGAAAGCGTGCTTTTTGTTATTTGGTGTGAATCCATTTAGTAATTTCAGAGATATTTAAGTTGCAGAGTGGTGGACAAAGGGGGCGACCTCAGGCCTGCTCAGGGGGTCCCACAAGGACCCCCAGGGACAAAAGAAGCATTTTTTTAAAAATAAATCAGCGAAATTTGCGCTGGGGTCGCGAATCCCACCAAAAACAAAATGAAGCACGGGCTCACGCGCTTCATTTAATTGAGGCCCCCGGTTGGGCCAGATTCCGGGGGCATTGCCAAAAAATACATGCAGGTGCCCGCAGGAGCCCCCACACCCCTGGGGACCGCCACTTCCCCAGGGCTATGTTCATAATATGAGGGAGGTCACCCGGCTCTCCCGCAGCCCCGGGGACCACCACCCCCGGGGCTTGCTTTGAATAATTTGCAGGAGGGCACTCGGCCCTCCCGCATCCCCGGGGACTGCCACCCCCCAGGGCTTGCTTTAAATAATGTGCGGGGCGGCACTTGGCCCTCCCGCAGCCCCAAGACCACCACCCCCGGGGCTTGCTTTAAATAATGTGTGGGAGGGCACTCAGCCCTCCCGCAACTCCGGGGACTGCCACCCCCTGGGGCTTCCTTTTTAATGTGTGGGGGCCTCCAAGGCCCCCCCAAGCACCGAGGACCAACACCCCCTGGGGCTTTTCTTAGTTATTCACCCCTCCCCCACTGCCCCGGGGACCACCAACCCCGGGGCTTTAAAAAAAAAACTGGGAGGGCTCGAGCCCCCCCCACACGCCCCAGGGACCTCCACCTCCACTAATACTGGAAATGCAGGGGTCCGTAAATTCTAGAGTTTCATATTCACAGAAAGAGGCTACTAATCAAATTGAAGACATTGGTACACAAGAACTGAAATGGAGATCCTGTGTTATTCATGTCGCTTACTGCTCAGAAAATATACACTGTCTCTGAGATTTCACATAATACTGTAAAGGAAAATTAATTCTCTTCACACATCTGTGCTATCACTCAAGTTTGGCATTAGAACCCTGTAGGATGCCCACAGTTCTATAGAGTTTACCAATGTTTGACCCTGATTGCACCATAAATTCCTAGGGTCACTCAGCCTGCAATGGTACACAGAGACAGATTGTATGCTTTAATATCAGTAGAACAATTGGTAGGACTCCTTTATGTCAAGTGAATGACCACAAACTGTGTTTTATGCACGTTGTTATACCTTTCCTGGGATATGCATACAAATACACAGGATGCTCTGAATAACAACCCCAGGGACGGCGTGAAAAGATGCATGATTCCAATTTACATTATTGGAGTTTACCGAATTATTATCCATGTTAACTTGAAAATGCATCTATTTAAATTAGTGGTGCTTCTCGTGACAGTCCTGTTGGTTTTATATAGAATTTTGGCAAGGTTACTATTCATTTTAAATGTGAATTTAATAGGACCGGGTTACAGTGTAGTTTCAAGGCCACTTCTCGCATTGTACAACAACATGTTTTATTCTCTTGACCAGTCTGTATCTTTTTCTAGTAAGTCTTGTGGCTTTGGGAACAACATAATGTATGTCTTAACTGTAAAAGCTTCTTTGAAATTTGGTAGGGTGTACTTGGATCGGATGTATGACGTTACAACGAATGCTATTACAACGCATACCTTTACAACGCATTTTTTACAACGCCAGCACTATTACAACGCAATATTTTACAACGAATACTGTTACAACGCAAAACTAAGTAAAATACTTAAAAGTGCTTTTACAACGAATACAATTACAACGCATACCATTACAACGCCAAAAATATATATATATTTTTTTTAAAGTACAATAAAATCTGGCACGGGATGCAGGGAAATTAGGGGTTTTAGGGTGGGGAAGTGTATTAAAATGTGGAGCAAAACTGAACGTAAATCAAGTGAAATAAGGTACAAAATATATGCTTGAGTATTCAAATTAATATGCGAGTATTAAAATGAATACTTGAGTATTAAAATTAATACTCGCGTATTAAAATTACTACTCCTATTCCCCCAAAAATTCAGTTTTAACACATTTAAAAGTTTTCCACAAATAACGAATAATTTAACAAGAGTTCATATACATGCAAATAATGATTATATCAGAAAATAAGTAAACGGATTAAAACAGAAAACACATACACATAGTCGCCATTTTCTCCATCCCACTTCTAAAACTTGTCCTACAACACTTTCTATGAAAACAATAGCAAAATACATGTTCCAAAATGGATGCCAAAACGGAGCAAATAAGTGAAAACATCACATCTTTTAATGCTTTCTTAAATTATCATTTTCCACAGCAAAACAAAATTTACAAAAAAACACAACGAACGCTGTTTTTAAAAAAATTAATAGTGACACTGACTAAAACTTATAAATACCAGCAAGACACCATTTTGCAATCAGTTGATTATCAACTACTAGAGAGACCAGACGCAAAAACCTGACCCTCTGACACCTCGACTGTGACCTCGACTGAGAGAACACTGCAATCCTTTGGAGAAGCATTATTACTTTTCTACTACTAGTAAGTCACTATTATATTTTAACACCATGTTTTGTCCTAAATCATGTTTAATTTCCATGCAAACAGTGCTTTAAAATTATTTTTAATATTTTATAAAATGTACTGTAACATTTTTTTTTCTCTGAAGTAACTTTAATATATACGAACTTAAAACATCTTATTTTTGTTCGTAATACAGAAATGTGATTTTCTATCAAAAGCAACATATCGTTTGCCTAATTTTTCTTCACCTGAACCTACTCGTCTCACCTTTGTTATTGTGAAGGTAAATTATTTAATAGTTCTTATATTTATTTATTTTTTAATATAAAAATTAATTATACCATTAGCAAAAGTGTTGGATGGTGTAGGGGTTAAAAATAATTTTTAAACACATTGAAGGTGAATCATAAAGGAAAGTGTGGGATGGTGCAGGGGTAACAATTACCAATGTTACTGCAGTTAAGTGCAGCTGTTGAGATAGTGTGTGATGGTGCAGGGGTAACAATTACTATTCTAACTCCAGGAAGGTGCAGCAGTAGGGAAAGTGAGGGATGGTGTAGGGGTATCCATTACTACTCTAAGTTCATGATGGTGCAGCATTATTGAAAGTGTATTATGTTGAAGGGTTCAAATTATTTATGTAACTCAAGGGTGGTGCAGCACCAGGGAATGTATAATATGTTATGTAGTTATACTTAAATTAAATCTCATCATTACAAACATTTTTTCAAAATTTGCATTTGTCACCAACGTTGTCAAAGTTTTTATTTTATTATTTTTTTTAAATTTCATTTTCACAGACAATTGTTTGCAACTTTGTGTGAAAAAACTGAAAAAGAAATAGCCAAAAACTCCAGCCAGCAGGCCAAAACCACAGCAGAAGCCACACCCAGAAAGAAACACCAAAAACAAAAGGTATTTTAAATCAACACTGTTATAAATCCAACAATTTAATAGTCAAACCTTTTATTTATTAATTTAAAAAAAATCCCACAATGCAGAAAATATGAGTTGTAGTTGGAATAACAATTACTATTGTAAGTCCAGGAAGGTGCAGCAGTAGGGAAAGTGTTGGATGGTGTAGGGGTAAAATTTACTATTCTAACTCCTGGAAGGTGCAGCAGTAGGGAAAGTGTTGGATGGTGTAGGGGTAAGATTTACTATTCTAACTCCAGGAAGGTGCAGCAGTAGGGAAAGTGTGGGATGGTGTATGGGTTAAATTTACTATTCTAACTCCAGGAAGGTGCAGCAGTAGGGAAAGTGTTGGATGGTGTAGGGGTAACAAATACTAATCTTATACCAGGAAGGTGCAGCATTAGAGTAAGTGTTGGATGGTGTAGGGGTAACAATTACTATTCTAACTCCAGGAAGGTGCAGCACTAGGGAAAGTGAGGGATGGTGTAGGGGTATCCATTACTACTCTAAGATCATGATGGTGCAGCATTATTGAAAGTGTATTATGTTGAGGGGTACAAAATATTTATGTAACTCAAGTGTGGTGCAGCACCAAGGAATGTATAATATGTTATGTAGTTATACTTAAATTAAATCTCATCATTACAAACATTTTTTCAAAATTTGCATTTGTCACCAACGTTGTCAAAGTATTTTATTTATTATCTGTTTTTAATTTCATTTTCACAGACAATTGTTGCAACTTTGTGGGAAAAAACTGAAAAAGAAATAACCAAAAACTCCAGCCAGCAGGCCAAAACCACAGCAGAAGCCACACCAAGAAAGAAACACCTATTACAAAAGGTAATTTAAATCAACACTGTTATAAAACCAACAATTTAGTAGTCAAACCTTTTATTTATTAATTTAAAAAAAATTCCACAATGCAGAAAATATGAGTTGTAGTTGGAATAACAATTACTATTGTAAGTCCAGGAAGGTGCAGCAGTAGGGAAAGTGTTGGATGGTGTAGGGGTAAAATTTACTATTCTAACTCCTGGAAGGTGCAGCAGTAGGGAAAGTGTTGGATGGTGTAGGGGTAAGATTTACTATTCTAACTCCTGGAAGGTGCAGCAGTAGGGAAAGTGTTGGATGGTGTATGGGTAAGATTTACTATTCTAACTCCAGGAAGGTGCAGCAGTAGGGAAAGTGTTGGATGGTGTAGGGGTAAGATTTACTATTCTAACTCCAGGAAGGTGCAGCAGTAGGGAAAGTGTTGGATGTTGTAGGGGTAAAATTTACTATTCTAACTCCAGGAAGGTGCAACAGTAGGGAAAGTGTTGGATGGTGTAGGGGTAAGATTTACTATTCTAACTCCTGGAAGGTGCAGCAGTAGGGAAAGTGTTGGATGGTGTATGGGTAAGATTTACTATTCTAACTCCAGGAAGGTGCAGCAGTAGGGAAAGTGTTGGATGGTGTAGGGGTAAAATTTACTATTCTAACTCCTGGAAGGTGCAGCAGTAGGGAAAGTGTTGGATGGTGTAGGGGTAAGATTTACTATTCTAACTCCAGGAAGGTGCAGCAGTAGGGAAAGTGTGGGATAGTGTATGGGTTAAATTTACTATTCTAACTCCAGGAAGGTGCAGCAGTAGGGAAAGTGTTGGATGGTGTAGGGGTAACAAATACAAATCTTATACCAGGAAGGTGCAGCATTAGAGTAAGTGTTGGATGGTGTAGGGGTAACAATTACTATTCTAACTCCAGGAAGGTGCAGCACTAGGGAAAGTGAGGGATGGTGTAGGGGTATCCATTACTACTCTAAGATCATGATGGTGCAGCATTATTGAAAGTGTATTATGTTGAGGGGTACAAAATATTTATGTAACTCAAGTGTGGTGCAGCACCAAGGAATGTATAATATGTTATGTAGTTATACTTAAATTAAATCTCATCATTACAAACATTTTTTCAAAATTTGCATTTGTCACCAACGTTGTCAAAGTATTTTATTTATTATCTGTTTTTAATTTCATTTTCACAGACAATTGTTGCAACTTTGTGGGAAAAAACTGAAAAAGAAATAACCAAAAACTCCAGCCAGCAGGCCAAAACCACAGCAGAAGCCACACCAAGAAAGAAACACCTATTACAAAAGTTAATTTAAATCAACACTGTTATAAAACCAACAATTTAGTAGTCAAACCTTTAATTTATTAATTTAAAAAAAATTCCACAATGCAGAAAATATGAGTTGTAGTTGGAATACCAATTACTATTGTAAGTCCAGGAAGGTGCAGCAGTAGGGAAAGTGTTGGATGGTGTAGGGGTAAAATTTACTATTCTAACTCCTGGAAGGTGCAGCAGTAGGGAAAGTGTTGGATGGTGTAGGGGTAAGATTTACTATTCTAACTCCAGGAAGGTGCATCAGTAGGGAAAGTGTTGGATGTTGTAGGGGTAAAATGTACTATTCTAACTCCAGGAAGGTGCATCAGTAGGGAAAGTGTTGGATGGTGTAGGGGTAAGATTTACTATTCTAACTCCTGGAAGGTGCAGCAGTAGGGAAAGTGTTGGATGGTGTATGGGTAAGATTTACTCTTCTAACTCCAGGAAGGTGCAGCAGTAGGGAAAGTGTTGGATGGTGTAGGGGTAACAATTACTATTCTAACTCCAGGAAGGTGCATCAGTAGGGAAATTTTTGGATGGTGTAGGGGTAAGATTTACTATTCTAACTCCTGGAAGGTGCAGCAGTAGGGAAAGTGTTGGATGGTGTATGGGTAAGATTTACTATTCTAACTCCAGGAAGGTGCAGCAGTAGGGAAAGTGTTGGATGTTGTAGGGGTAAAATTTACTATTCTAACTCCAGGAAGGTGCATCAGTAGGGAAAGTGTTGGATGGTGTAGGGGTAAGATTTACTATTCTAACTCCTGGAAGGTGCAGCAGTAGGGAAAGTGTTGGATGGTGTATGGGTAAGATTTACTATTCTAACTCCAGGAAGGTGCAGCAGTAGGGAAAGTGTTGGATGGTGTAGGGGTAACAATTACTATTCTAACTCCAGGAAGGTGCATCAGTAGGGAAATTTTTGGATGGTGTAGGGGTAAGATTTACTTTTCTAACTCCAGGAAGGTGCATCAGTATGGAAAGTGTTGGATGGTGTAGGGGTAACATTTACTATTCTAACTCCAGGAAGGTGCATCAGTAGGGAAAGTGTTGGATGGTGTAGGGGTAAGATTTACTATTCTAACTCCAGGAAGGTGCAGCAGTAGGGAAAGTGTTGGATGGTGTAGGGGTAAGATTTACTATTCTAACTCCAGGAAGGTGCAGCAGTAGGGAAAGTGTTGGGTGGTGTTGGGGTAACATTAGAGCTAGTGTATTTACTTTAACATCCTAATTTTTTTTTCTTCTCTTCTCTTCACAGATAATGTCTACACTTGAAGCAGCTAAATATATAAAATCAAGGAAAGGGAAACATTTATTAAACCATGCAGGATACATATATAGTAAGGAAAGAATAAGTTTTCCTAGAAATCATTGGAGGTGTGTGCAATACTATACTACCCATTGCAGTGGCAGAGCGGTTACACTTGATAATTTAGTTGTAAAAACAACAGAACATAACCACTCTGCCTCTGCAATGGAGGTAGAAATAAGAGAAACTGTTAATGAAATGAAAGCTATTGCAAGCACCTCCAATGATTCAACAGGATCCATTTTAAGAGAGGTTGCACAGCATGTCCCCAGTCATGTTGCTAGTAACATGCCTATAATTCCTAATTTGAGAAGAATTATTCAAAGACAAAAGCAGGCAAGTAACATCCAATTATCTACTCCACATACTTTTTCTGATATTAGAATTCCACATGATCTTTCTATTTCTTTTTCTGATGAACCTTTCCTTCTGCATGACAACCAAAACCCTCAGAAACGAATTCTTATTTTTAGTACCCCACGTAACCTAGCAAAGTTAGAAAATAGTGAAATTTGGATGATGGATGGGACGTTTAAAAGTACACCCCATCCTTTCACTCAAATTTACACTATACATGCAAAAATTAACAATAATGTAATCCCCTTAGTATATAGTTTGCTACCTGATAAGACTTCTGCAACATACTCTGAACTTTTATCAGTTATTAAAAGTAAAACTTCTCAAAGTCCTAGGAAAATAATAATAGATTTTGAATTGAGCATGATCAATGTGATCAATAAAACGTACACGGATACCCAAATTCAGGGATGTTTTTTCCATTTTTCCCAGGCTTTTTGGCGTAAATTACAAAAAACATCCCTAGTTGCAGAATATTCTCGTGATAGCAAACTACAATTTGAATTAAAAAAATTAACAGCACTTTGTTTTGTTCCTCCCGAAAGTGTGGACGAGTACTACACTGCTATTATAGAATCAGCTTTTTATACAAGTAATGAAGAGAAATTGGCACCTATCCTAAATTATTTCGAGGACACATGGATTGGGCACCTAAGCAGATCGGGTCGCAGGAGGAAGCCACGATTCCATGTGGAGTGGTGGAACTGTTACACGAGCTGTTTAGAGGGAGAAGCAAAAACAAATAATGCCATTGAGGGATGGCATAACTCCTTCAACCATACAATTGGCAAACCTCATCCTAATTTCTACTCTTTCTTAGAAACTTTGAAGAAGGACCAAAGTTTTCAAGAAATTAGACTTGCCCAAACACTTGCAGGTAGTCTAAACCCACGAGTAACTGTTAAAACAAAGGAAATGTCTGAGAGACTATTGGCAATATTACAACAATTTTCGTTGTGTGTGGCTCTAGACTACCTGGAAAATCTTGCTAACATTCTTTCTTTCTAAAAATAGTTATGTACTTACTTTCCTGCTTTGCTTCAAATTTAAATAACCTTTAATTACAATTGACATACAATTATTTTCCAAACATTTTTTCAAAATTACGAGTCGGGTCTCCTAATTATTTTTTCCCAATCTTCATTTTATTCAAAACAACCAATATATCCAAAGCAACTTTTCCATAATATTTGTCCAACTTTCCAAACATCAATAGAAAGATATTAATTTTTTGTAAATTTCCAAAATAACTACCACCAAAAAAATCCAAAAAATCTCTTTCCAATTCAAAGTCAAACCATTTTCCGAAATGCACATTGCTGCATAAACACCAAATAAATAACAATCATTTTTTTTACAAATTATGAATACGCAAATTTTTTTTTTTAAATGAAGATATTGTTAATTACATTTTTAATTGTAACTTTAATTACTGTTACAGTTACTTTCATATTTTTTTTAACAAATATATTTTCACGACCCGACATAGGCATACACTAATGAAATGAACGTGGACATGTTTTTTAACATTTTAAACATCAATTAGTTATTCCGCAACCTCTCCTTATTTTTACTATATATGTATCCTTTTTTAACTTTATATCTATAAATAAATGTGTAAAAGTTTCCTACCTGGACGCAGATCAGCTTCCTGCTGCTTCCTCCTCCGATGCTCTCCAAAATGGCGCCTTACGTTTACGTTCACGTCATGACATCATCGCGTGCATCAATGTTAAAAAAGGACTATTTTATTTACTATTTCAATAAATATATGTTTAAAATTAGTAATAAATAATGTTTATTTTTGCAAAAATATGTACATTATGTTATAAAAACCAATAAATCAAAAATGTTTTTTCTATGTTTTTTCAAATAAAGAAATATTTATTTAACCTTATTTGTTTACTGTTATTTATTTTTATTTTGTTATTTAAACATGTTAAATTTATATTATAATATGTAAATTTACTAAATGTGTTCCTTACCTCGACTCTATTTTCTTTTTCCTTTCAAACTTGCTTTTTCTTCTCTTTTCTCTCCTTCCTTTCTTGTTCCGCGGGTTGTATCTTCTTAAGCTGCCAAAATAAATGAAGGACAATTTATCACATAGACTTCAATACAAAAGCGTGGGAATTTTTTTAAAGTAAGTTCTATTTTCTTAGATCCATTTTATTTTTGTATAATTTCATGTTAAATTATTTTTAAATAACTCTTGTAATAGTTTAAATATTTTTTTAATTATTTATGTATTTTATTTACATAATCATATTTTAAATTTAAATACTCCAAAAGTACTCTTTCTATTGTTTTAATAATTTATATTATTAATTACATTTTAAGTAAGAAAGTTAAAAATACTCAATTAATAATCTCTCATAATACTACTCTTTTATTAAACTTTAATGAATAATTTATGTATACTTTATATTTTAAAAATACTCAAGTATTAATCTTTTATAATACTACTCATGTATTTTAATTTTTTTCTTTTAATTTATATTATTAATTAAATTTTAAATAAGAAAGTTAAAAAAACTCAAGTTATAATCTCTCATAATACTACTCATTTATTACACTTTATTTTTTTTTATATATTCTTATAAAATACTCTTTCATTTTTTTAAAATACTCAAGTATTAATCTTTTATAATACTACTCATATATTTTAATTTTTCTAATTTATTAAATAATTTAAACTCAATAATTACTCTTTCATATTTTTAAAATATGGTATTTAATTATAATAATAAAATATTATTTAATTATTTTTCTAATACTCAAAAAGTACTCTTTCTTTTTTTAAATAATTTTTATTATTAATTACATTTTAAATTAGAAAGTTAAAAATACTCAAGTATTAATCTCTCATAATACTTCTCTATTTTTTTATATGCTTAAAAATACTCTTTCATATTTTAAAAATACTCAAGTATTAATCTTTTTTAATACTACTCATATATTTTAATTTTTTATATTTATTAAATAATTTATACTCAATTATTACTCTTTCATATTTTTAAAATATAGTATTTAATATAATAATAAAATATCAATTAATTATTTAAAATAAAAAAAATTAAAAAATGCGTTGTAATGGTATATGCGTTGTAAAAGTACTTACCATATAAAAGCATGCGTTGTAAATGCATGCGTTGTAAAAGCTTTTGCGTTGTAAAAAATGCGTTGTAATAGCATTGCGTTGTAAAAGTTGCGTTGTAAAGGTTGTTTCCCACTTGGATCTTATGCCCCTCAGTACATTTTATATTCTGTTCAAGACACATGCCGTTTCTGATTATCGCAGGTGCCATGCTCCAGGTTGCAGTACCACTTCTGAAATTAGTGCTTTTGAAGAGGCGTTTTTAGTAAAAGACAAAATAACATTGCTAAAATATATGTGCAGTATGAACATGCAGACTTAAATTAACAAAATGTGGTTAAAAATGTGAAAACAATTTAGTAAGTAGATGCACGTACACCTGTTCTAATTGTTTAAAACAGCATTGCTTACAGAGTAGTCTGACAAAAATGTGCTGAAGCTTGCATCAAATGTTTATTAATACATGACCTTTCCATGATCATGATTTATTAAATAAATGTTTCACATAACTCTGCAAAATGTTTCTTCTTATACAAAGAAAGGTTTAAAAAGCTTGTCTAGAATATATCATTGAGTAGATTTATGAAGAAGAAGAAAACACTGAATGCAGCACATAAACTGAACTTGAAGTCTTTTAACATGTTTGTTTTATTTCCAAAGATTGATGTTGATGTTGAGTAAATAAGTTTCTTTCCTCACTGTTCACTCCAACTTTGATCCGCCCAACTCGCCGTGGCCACCGTCCATCAGATTCACAAGCACAGAACTCCTACCTCGACGCCAAGACCTGGAACACCCTGCCCCTCCACCTCAAGCAATCCCCGTCTCTGATGCAATTTAGGAAGGATCTCAAGACCTGGCTCTTCAACTGAACCTCCACACTCAGAAGGCTCAGGAGCCCCCCCCCCCCACCAGTGCCTTGAGACCCTCATGGGTGAGAAGCTGCATTATATGGGCTCCTGATTGATTGATTGATTGATTGATTGATTGATTGATTGATTGATTGATTGATTGATTGACTGAAAAAGTCTTGACTTCTACAAAGCCCATTGTTAACTAAAATATCTTTTGTTTTATTAGAAGATTAGAGATGCAGTCCAATTTGTGGGAAAGGATGTTTAGAATGAAAAAGCCTTGTGTGTAGTTTAGACTAAAAAAACAAAGTTGCACATTTGAAGATCACTGTCTCTGAGGAGGAGAAGATGCAACACTAATAGCAACATCATTTTTCAACTATTTATAATAGTACATGTTCCCAGAGTAGGCCAACGCCATTCCCCGCTGAACACCATTCTCTTTTCAACCCCCATTCTATACTATTCCATGCCCTTCTACTATGCCATTTACCCTCACCATGGATTGTGGTTGTTACAGCTAGTGCACATTTGCCTTGACTTATTCCTTATTGTTTTGAAACGCTACTGCGTTTCGTGAAACTCTCCTTATGGGAAGTTTTGCTTTGATGATCGAATATTGACTTTTGGATATAATTTGAGTTTTTTGCTTGATCTCAATTTCTTTCGCATTGGAACTCTTTATGGGTTCCTACTGATACCTTTTGCCCTATTCTTATAATAGGGATTTCTTTGTTTATAGGATATGCTTAATGCACTTGTCAAATTTGAATAAACCAGCATCTTTTATCAATTCTGTTAATAATGATAAATACAATGTCAATGTACCCATTGACATATGTACGTATAACAACAAACTCGGATCGCTGTTGTCTAATTCACCCGATATGACCTCCCTATCAACCCCGAGTGAGAAATAAGTGGTCAGACAGGCCCTGCAACCGAGGCCTGAAGCAACTGATTGACAGATCACAGGTGGAGTGACATGTAACCCTGAGACAAACGTGTGAACAGGAGAACCCAGATCGATCCCACAGCAACACTACAATGGTCTTAGGAGATTGGCCCCAATAAAACGCATTTGGCCAGAGAGGCGAAAGCTCCCAAACACAATAAAGTCAGACGCCACACTAAGTTAAGAACACCCAGCTAATCAGAACAAGCAGTGATCACGCAATCCCCATGCTGGACATTTGGACATGTACCCACTGGGCCCACATTGTGTCTAAGCAAGGTCAAGACCCACCAGTGCATCTTATCAAATGACCAGATGTATGGCTTCATGACTAGGCCCAGATCTCTGTCTCCAAAAGAATTTTCAAATTGCTTTATGACGCTTCATGTAATGTATAAAAGGACAAGCAAAACCAATGTGCTTTGTGACAGTCTTCTGACCCCAACTCTGTTACCTGTTCTCCTGGACCCTGCATTTAATTAAACCAACTGTTTCTGTTTTGCCATACACCTCTTGTCTTTCATTTTTCAAGGTAAATTCATATTTGGGTAACAATTCTGTAAAAGATTGATTATATGCAACAAAAATGAATAAAATGTATGATTCGGAATTTAGATGATCTACTAAACGTTAAAGTAATTCTCATTATTGGTTGAACTTTACATAGTAATTGTGATTACTATTTATGTGATGATTTGCTTCTGATCTTCTGAACTACAATGACCAGGGTCCGTTGACCTGTAGGGCTTCAGCACAGTATGGATCAGCCTTGTGTGTGATGGTAAACTGAGTTTTATGTAACATGATTCCCACTCCAGCAATTCCTACTACCTGTTAACTGCTTCCCACTGGTGGCTCTGCATGCAGTACCGTGCAATTAGTTTGCCTGAATTCATGTGGTCTGACTATGAGTCTGTTGTGGGAACATCATTAATGTGGTGATTATACATCATCATCGTCATGTAAAACTTTCATGGGGATGTTAAGGATTGCATTTATCAATGATTTATGGTCTATGACTCTTAACACGTGTACCCTGGAAGGAAAGTTTGTCAGTTTATCATGTTTGTTACTTGTTTGCATTGACAACATATTTGTAAGTTATTGTTATCAATGCTTTATTTATTAATAAGAATTTAAGGCATTCTTGGCGCCTCACAGTGTGTAATTTAATCACTAAAGGCCTGATTTGGAGTTTGCAGTGGGTTAGTTTGTCGCATACATGATAGAGATTCTATCCATCTTATTACAAGTGCCATGGAATATAATTCACCTGTAATGAAGGGGATGGGAGATTCATTAAGTGTGTGACAAAGTATTGTTCTTTGAGTTATATGTGTTCAATGCTCCGGCTGCATTCCCAAATACACCTTCGGAAGGACATAAAGACTGATCATACATGTTTTGATTCAGACAAAGCCTCTAAAATACCCCAGATTTTACATGCAGGCTAGAGGGGACTATTCCGTGCTGGGAGATGGATCAAAGGACACCCAAGCGACATGCCAACAGACTTATTTGCATGAAAACAAAAATATTGTACTTGTTTTAGACTCTGCTTGGACAAAGGTATGTAACATTTAAATATGCTATTGTTGTATTCACTGACTTCTCAGAAGTAAATAGGGGTTTCCATCTAAACAAATCATCTTGCTATGATCCTGGGCAGGTTTAGAGTGGTCTTCATACTTACCCATCCCCGTGACACATCATGCAGGTGGGCCACTAAACCCTCCTGTTTGTTTTCCCTATTATGTGGCTACCTACTCCATCTGAGGGCTAGAAGACATCTATCTTGGAAACCAAATTCATCAGGCCGGCATCACATCAGAAGGAAAATGCAGCTTTCCGCATGGTGACATGTATTTCTTACTAGATTTTATTGTTGGTGTTTCGACTCAGCACACAGGGCTACTGCTGTCTGGTGCCCAATGCAGAGCTCTAGCCACTAAACAATGTTCAATTGGATAAATCCCTGTTTGGTGCATATTACTTCCTTATAAGTCACTACTTTATGGTACCTCAGGTACCCAGGGCTTGTAAGTTAACTGTGACTAGAGTACTGCAGTACTCGCTGCACCACCATTAAAGTAAAATTTTAAAAACGTGTCTGCAGACCTGACACTGAAACCAGGTGGTGCAGTTTTAAAACTGCCATTTTGACCTCTCAAAATAAAATGTTTCGCAGGCCTAGACCATATTTTTTAATACTTATGAGCCACTCCTAAGTTAAACTTTAACTGCCTCGCATTTAAATGTAGGAGATGTATGTTTAATGTTTAACATGCCATCACAGGAAAAAAAAATTCATAGTGTTTTTTTTTTTGCTGTCGCAAGTCTGGCTATCCAACAAGCAGATACTGGTTTACACTATTATATTTAATACATGCTAAATTCATTTTGAGAATAGCTAGAACAATGTTCAAGGACTCTCATTTAATAGTAATTTAAAATTCCAATGTAATTGTAAAGATGGATTTCATAATACTATGGAGGAACATATACTTTTAGAAAATATCTATTTAATGCCCAAAACCAAAAGGCTTTCTTTCCAGTGTCCAGTTATAACCTGAACATTAATGGTGTCCCTGGACCGAGATGTGGATTGCTTCCAAACAGTGGACAAAGAACTTTGGGAGTGGGTATATGACTTCCCTCCTTGAGTAGGATGGTCTGGGAGCTGTGTCCAGCCATGTCACTGATGTAGCTCACACCGGGGCCTTCCCCCCCTTTTGTCCTTTGAGTCATGCTAGCTCCAAACCCAGTGGGAAGAAGAGAGCCTCCTAGAACTGGTCTAGAGGGTGGACAAAGTACTGCCCTCCACCGATAGGCAGGCACTGGGCATGAGTGGTGCCTTCTTCAGAATGCTATTGGGCCTGTGGAAGACAGAAGAAGCACTACACCTGCTGTTGTGACCTGTGAAAAAAACCCTAAGGGCTGGATCTGCTCCCTCTTGTATCCAGGACTAAAAAATGGACTCCAAGAGTCAGTTGGCTAACCTCCTGTTAATTAAGGTACAGGGACCCAAAAGCTGTGACTGGTAGGGCTGTCTGAATCGGTTCCGAAAGGCATTCGGACAGGTCGAGTCTTTCAGAGTCAAATTGTACTGCTCTATGGACTCGTTTTGTGTATCAGCTGCTGGAATCTGTCTTTGCTCCATTCACCTGGGGCTTTCCGAATCCAGTCTGCGGGGTATCCAAGGGACCCCCCTTTCCAACCATACACAGTGTGGCAGGCACTATGGGCTGCCTGCCACAGGGTGCAAGGTATTCCCCAGCCTCCCCTTCTTCAAAGGGAGCCTGTGTTTGCGTTCTGCTCACAGGCTCCAATTGAAGTCAATGGGAGTCCGACCGAATCTCAGAATCGCTTGGTCGGACTCACCCGATCAGAGTCGTCCGGAAAGCATTCCAGGACCGATTCAATAAGAATGGCTTCCAGACAAGATCGTAATCGGCCCCTTAGTCTGAAGGTAAAACTTCCAACTGGGATGAACATGGTCTCTGTATCCAACCTGCTGTCCATTGTGGTTGGCCATGACTTGCATCTGGGTACCAGTCAAGCACACTCAGATGAATGGGGTTGGCCCTGAATGATTTTGGCGCAATTTTTATTTAAAACTATAAAGATTCATATCTCTGGTCCCCTTGTTGAATTCTAGTCATTATTTTGGTATCATGTTGTTGATTAAAATGCTCTTTATTTCTTTATAAATTTAAGTGGGACTTTTATTGTAGTGTGTTTTTAACTGTTTTACTGTTTGGGTACTTCTAAATGCTTTTCACATTTTCTTACGTTAAGCCTGTCTACTGTGCATCATAACTGCCAGGGTTTACATTACTGAAACATTCACTGTATCTAATAAGAATAAACCCAGAATTACTTGTGGTAAACTACCATCTACCCTGACTAATAATACACTTCTCACAACATCCTTACAACAAGCATTGGCAATGCCAATAGGTCTAGCTTATGAATAAAAGTGCCTTCTCTGTCAATGTTGGATATGAAAGTGAAAATCCTCTCCCCCTAGGGTTTGTCAGATGCACTGACCAACATCAAAGTCATTTCGTAAATTGTTGATCTGTGACTTTATTTAATAGAATATATGTGTTTTACCACAGAGAAATACCAATCCACTTTTAAATGTCTACTGATTTTAACATGCTTACAAAAATATAAGGGAGAGAGAAGCAGAGATTCATTCAATTTCCAAAGAGTCAATCTTATCTTCATTGATTATAATACTGATTTCAGCATACACTTTTCAAAATCAATGCCAGACCTCATAACTTTTTAGAACGATGGCAACAGAAATATTGTTTCCTATTTCACCAGTTAGGGCCATAGCTCTTGTCATTACCATAGCACGGTAACCAACTGAGGCCTGAGTGTAAGCTTCCCACAAGGCAACCATCAGGCACACAGTCTTAAAATGGCATTGTATACAAATTACAGTTGGAAAAGCAAAAGATTATCTTGTTTAAGAGGGCCTACCAAGCAGATGTGGCTGTCATGACTCAAGGGTGGGGGTGCGGGGGGGGGTGGGGTCATTGAATAAAATACAATTTAAAAAAAACCTTACCATTGCCTCCGGTCCTGCATCGCATCTCCTCCTCTCTCTCTGCTCACAGGAGGCAGAAGCAGGCAGCCTCCTCTCCTCTCCTCCCCTAAGCCAATCACAATGCTGCAATGGCAGCGTTGTGATTGGCTAGGACGCCATCCACACAGGTGTCTATGGGGAGGTCTTTTTCTCCAAGCAGGCTGCATGCAGCCTACATGGAGAAAACTTGAGAGTGCTCATGACTGGTTTGTCGGCCCTGGGACCGACCAAACAATCAGTGCCCATAACATTGGGCTAGCCACTCCTCCCTGCTATGATCACCCGCCCAGCCGCCCCCAACCAAACCCTTCTTCTGCTTTCTCACAGTGCGAGAAGCAGAAACATAAAATGGTATCTTTACCATTTTATGTTTCTGCTTCTCGCACTGCAAGAAAGCAGTGGGACGACGCTCCTCCGCCCACGTGGAGGAGCCGCCCCTGCTAACAAGGATTCTGAAAGTGCAAATCTTCTAAACTCATAGGAGTTGAAGGGGGCAACCAACACCAAAACCCTTGCCTGGAATGGTAGTTTGTGAGATTCCATGTAGCAAAATACCTATTTGTAGGTTTTAAAACAGAGTAATTACAATCTGCCCTTAAATGTCTATTGGCTTTAATGTATGCTTTTCACAATCAATATGTCAGGCCTTTATCATAACTTTTCATTATAACAATCGAGTTTATAAACTTTATCATTGGATTGTAACTATAAGCAACAAGACCTACTGTGTTGATTCATATGATTTCCTGCAAGACCACAATCAGGTATATCATAATACAATGACAAATATGACATAAGACAGTTGTTAAAACCATACAAGATCCCTACTAATATAGCCTAATAAAGATTAACATAGTGCAAATCATCTATCCCCATGGTCTGTTCAGGTAGGCCACCAGCACCAAAACCATTGCAAACCGCAGTAATCTGTGAGATTCAATGTAACAAAATAAAGAGTCTTTAGCACAGTGTAATAACAATCCAGCCTTAAAAGCTTTACAATTGGTAGCAGTGGGTAGGTTTACTCGAACTCCCCCTCTAGTAATACAATACTTACACTTTATATAATGATTCTTTTTATTACAATGTCCTAGTACACAGCTAGGGAGTGATTCTAGTATGAATTATTACAGTGCAAAGTTTCTCCCCTTAGGGGTTGTCAGAGGCACTAACCAACACCAAAATCATTCCTTACAAAAATAGTCTGCAACATTTGATGCAATAAAATACCTGTCTGAAGGCTTTACTAAAGAAATAACAATCTACTCTTAAATGCCTACTAATTTTAACATATAGGTTTTACAATCAGTATGTCAGGCCTAATGTGTTTATCATAACTTTTCACAGTAAACAGATCAGGCCTATAGCAATGGAAATATTTTTTGCCTAGTGAACCAATTTGACATGTAGCTGATAATATAGTCAGCATAATCAACTGAGGCGTCCTGTACTGAAAGTAAGATTTCCTACAAGACAACCATCAGGCACACAGTCTTACATTTTCATAGTATGTAAAATTACAGTTGGCATAGCAAAGCACTATCTTGCTTAAGAGGTGCTTACAAGGATTCCAACAGTACATATTTTCTATACCCAAAGGTTCTCAGAGGGAGTGACCAATATTAAACTACCCTGCCTAATATGGTAATATATAAGATTGCATGGCACAAAAAAACTATGTATAGACTTTAATTGAGAGTAATGACAATACCACCTGAGTCCCTATTAAATTAAACATAAGCTTTTTCACAAAAATTGTGTCAGGCCTACTGCCTTTATCATAATTTGTCATACTAAATAATCAGGTAAATAGCCTATATAATTGGTTTGTCACGATAACCAACTTAATTCCATTGTATGTAGCAGAAGCTTTCCGAAAGGCAACCATCTAGCATACAGTCATAAAAATACAAATGTATACAAAATTACTGTTGACAAAATACTATCTCTCCTCAGAGAGCCTAATTAGGATTATTGTAGTGCCTATCTTGTAGCACCGCAGTTTGTACAGGTAGATCACCAACACCAAAACCATTGCCTGCTACAGTAATATGTGGAATTCCATGTAACAATGTACCTGCCTACAATCTTTAGCACAGTATAATACCAATCTATCCTTAAAAGCCTATTGTCTTTAAAGCATGCTTTTCATAAAAAGTAGGCCAGGCCTACTGGCTTTGTCATACTGTTCATAATAAACAGATCAAACTTATGAAATCTGGCAAGCTTTCATAAATTAAACTGATGAAGTCAGTTCATTAATATTGACTTTACACTTCACCCAATGTCGGCCTATTCAGGTGCGAATAAATGGACAACCATCATGAATAAAGTTATTAAATTCCAAATATATAAAAAAAAACAGCTTACATTCCCTCTTAACAGGGCCTTATAAGAATCATCACTGTGAAACCCCCTAGGGTTTGTCAGAGTGGATATGCCAAAGTCACAATCCTTGCCTACTAGGATGATCTGTGAGAGTCCATGTAACAAAATGCCTGTAGATTTTTGAAAAAGTAATGAAGAAATAACAATACACACCTGAACTGACTTTAACACATGCTTTTCACAATACATATGTCGGGCCTGGTGTGCTTATCATAACATGTCATAATAATCCGATCAGACCTACAGCCATGATCACTGGCTTTCCACTATAACCAATTCAGTTCTGCTGCATCTAGTATAAACTTTGCCACAAGGCAAAAAATGCAGTGCAGGCAGTCTTTTTAGTGAAAGTACACAAATTTGACCCAACCAAATCCTGTACTCAGGGGGACCAACTTGTAAGTGAAGGCAAAGTACCTCACTCAGGAAGAGTCTGAAAGCTCTTTTTTGTTGATCGCATAAGGTCAGGTTACGATTGGACCGTCATGCCAGACCTAAAAACCCATGTAGGTTATTGAGTGCCCTCCTAGATCTGTGCTGTTGTCAGAGAAAAATCTAGATAGCTAAAACACAGTTATACTGAGGGCAAGCACTTTATTTTGTAGAAGCACACATCTCATCAATCAAAACAAGTAATCCTGGCTACCAAGATAGGGAAGACCAAATGCCCTTCTACTGGTGATTCTCATTATTTGTCTGGCAACAGCTGCATGCTCAAGCCAAACCATAACAACAGTTAATATGTGTTTTATTGAGGGGAATACAATCATTGCCTACTATTTGAGTAGTAATAGACAAATTGGTTTGCGGTGTGTGGTAAAATAACAAATTGAATTAGTAACTACAATAGAGAATACATTGTTGCTGACATATAAAAATGTTCTGAATGAAAAAGATTAGGGTGTATAGTATCTGCGTTAGCAAATATGTATTTCCCATGAAAATCTATACAACCTCTTCACAGACTCTTTTCAATAGAGTTCACCTCAGAATTATCACACCAGTAGATGCTGAAGGGAAGCAAATCTTCACTCCTTCTGAACAGGTTTCTTCCTTGAGCCTATGATACCCATCACGATTCTTCAATTTTCCTCATGACAACGGCATACCAACGATCTGGTGTTTCCGACTTCTCAGTACTGGCACTACCCACACTTTTCTCGACACTACATGATCCTGCAGTTTTCTTGACTATGATAATTATTTTCTTATTGGTTTCACTCTGCTGAGCTCTGAACAATGTAAAGCTTACCCTTCCTCTCTGGTCACTACTCTGTCCTTTATTTTTCCCAAATATGTTATTATTGTTATGATTGAGCTGCTCTCTGTGTACCTTTAAAGTGCTCTGATACCCGCATGGGTAATGTTTGTGCTATATAAAATAAAAATAAGTAAGGCAACAGGTACTGAGACCTGCAAGAAACATACATAGCATAGGTTTGAATCCAGGGAAGGCTGGTTCTACCTTTCATGCTTTCTGGTCGACGTATTGAGTAACAACCATAGCATTAATAGTAGCATCTGCTTTTTAGAGCACCTTGGATGCAAAACTGATGTAGCTGTCTCTGCATATATGCCTGTAGGGATACACTAATATTTAAATTAAGTTTATACTGTGTTATCAGACAAACATGAAGAGATGAGCCTCCCACGAATCTGTTATCATGGAAAGCTGCTATGTTATGTAAATTTGTGTTGGACTGCAGTTTGCCAGGAGGAACCGCAGCTGGGGGCTGAACTGCTGGCCGCTGGGCAGCTGAAGGGATTATTGCTCTGTTACAGATACCCAGTGCGCTCGCCTGCCTGAGCGTGGGCTCTGGGGATTTACCAAGGCTGTGTGGCTGACATCAGAAAAAATGAAGCAGTGCTGAGTTTGAGCTGCGCTCCCACCGCCGGGAGGAGGCGTTCATTAGCCAAGCGCTTCCCTTATGGGTGGAAAAAGTGCGATGTCCACACATCAGAAGCGCGTTGTGGGCGCTTCACATTTCATGTGCTGAGCCTGAGAAGTGGGCTCCTACAGGGAACAATGCCAGGGAAGCCAAGCGGGGAACATAATGTCAGGTGAACAATGCCTGGTGGTGGGCGGGGCACCCGTGAGGAAGAGGAGAGCCCTGCGTGTTCTTCAAGCCTGGGTGTGGGCAGGGCCCCTGCCGTGAGAAGCTGCGAGGAGGAAGGACCCGGGCCGAAGGGAGACTTTTTGCTCCGTACCTTCCCGGCCCACGAGGGGGCCCGAACGGAGTGCTGAGAGCGCGGCCGGCATCTGGAAAGGCAAAGACAAGGGCGGCTGCATCGGACACAGCGGGACTGCACTGTGAGCCCTGCAGCGCATCACCGGAATACCCGAGGTGAGGCCGCCCATGTCAGCGAACAGTTGTTGCTTGTATCTGGCAGAACAGGGGTGTGTTTTGCGCCTCTGCCCCTTACGTGTTGTGCTGGGCACCAGGAAAATTTACAGCATTGGGGGCATTATTATTTTCAGAGACAGGGTGTTAGAAATGGAGGTTGCTAGTTGACAAGGGTTTGCACCTTTGTCCAAGTAGGGACCCTTCTTCCTAGTCAGGATAAGGGAGTTACACTCCTAAAATAACCCCTGCTCACCCCTTGGTAGCTTGGCAAGAGCAGTCAGGCTTATCTTAGAGGCAGTGTGTAAAGCATTTGCACATAACCAACAGTAAAACAGTGTAAGCACTACAAAAGGACACCACACCAGTTTAGAAAAATATCCAATATGTTTATATACTTAAGACAAGACCAAAAACGATACAAATTCACAATACAGTACTTAGAAATCTACAGTTATCAAAATAACCGTGAAAAACAGTTCCTTGAAGTCGATAGCTCCCTCTGGGGCTATCACGGCGTCGTGAACAAACAAATCCAAATAGTTCTGGCTGACTGAGGCGTCGCGGGCCGCATACGGTGTCGGGAAGACCCGCAAAACAGTACCTTTTGAAATGCAGGGCGTCGGCGACCTCTCGTTGAGCTTCCAAAAGCACAGCGTCTGCAGGCGACGGTTCCGGGGGTCAGTGAAGGAGTTGTCGGGCCCTTGAAGTCACACACGTTGCAGATCGAACTCCTCATGGTTCAAGTCTGGAGCGCGGGCGTCGGCAGGCGCCGGGTGCTGCGGTGTGAAGGGCAGCATTTCGGCATGCGATGCCCTCAGGTGCAACGGCGTTGATTTTGGTGTGGAGAGTCGTCGTCAGGGATACCAAGGCGGCGGCGGCATGAGGCGATGTGGAGTGCGGTGCCCGCCGATGCGGTGCGAGCAGTGGCTTGGTGGCGACATCAGCAGGCATCCTTGGTGAGACTACGTTCACGGTGCAGCATTGCGACGGTGCCCTCTGCAGTGCCTTCAGGACACGGAGTCGGCAGCGGCATCGTAGATGGCGTCAGGTTGCTTTTTCTTCTGTTGCAGCACAAAACACACAGTCCCCAGTGCTGATGGCAGACGAAATTGAAGTCTTTGCTGTTCCTGAGACTTCTTGAACAGGGGCAAGCTCTACCTCAAGCCCTTGGAGATACTCAAAGAAAGAAGTGGTAGAAAGTTCAGTCCAGTCCTTTCACTGCCCAAGACAGAAGTAGCCACTGCAGGCCAACACAGCAAAGCACTCAGTAAAGTAGTAGTTCCTCCTCACAGTTTCTCCAGCTCTTCTTCTTGGCAGTCTTCTTGGTCCAAAAGATTTCAAAAGTTCAGGGCTTTGGGCCCCACTTTTTATAGCCCAAAATCATTTGTCCTCTCAGGCAGAGAGTGTCTGTGCTCAGCCAGAACCAATTCTGTCCTCTCTGGTGTTGCTTCCTGGCAGGAGGTGGAGATGGCATTTGCAGAGGCAGACCAGGCTCATTCAGGTGAAAGGGAATCTCCTCCCCCTACTCTAAATGCAGCCCAGGTCTATTCAGCTCTTTCCTGACCCACCTAGACTATCTGGAGCCACTGCTCCTCCCCAACCCCAGCCCCCGTCACCTAAAACCCAGACAGTCAATCCGCAAACCCAGCAGAGGCCTACTGGATGGCTGAGCAAGACAATATCTACTTTCTAAAAGTTGTGTTTTCAAACACAGAATGTAAAAATCACCTTTACTAAAAGATGCATCTTCAGATTCTGAGTTTAGGCATACTAAACTTGAATTCTCTACCTAGTTCCCAGGGCTAGTTATGTTTATAAGATGTTATAAACAAACTCCCCATTCAGTCCTATGGGAACAGGTAGCCTTGCAAGAGAGAAAAACAAAATTGGCAGTAATTTACTATCAGGACATGCCACACACATTAGGGCATGTCCTACCTTTCACATACAGTGCACCCTGCACACAGGGGTACCTTGGGCATACCTTAGGGGTGACTGACATGTAAGAAAAGGAAAGGTTAGGCAGTAGCGGCTCCTGGAAGGGAATGTAACTCAATCCAATGCTGTTAGTGGGTTGCAGCATTGGATTGTGCCACCCACGCAAATAGCCTGTAAATGTAACTCAGGCCTGCTATTGCAGAGCTAGTGTGTAGTCTGGGACTGCCATGTCGACTTGGCAAGTGTACCCACTTGCCAGGCCTTAACCTCAGTAGCGGTTCCTGGAGGGAGTGCTGCGGGACAGTGGGGCGGGGCAGGGGAGGGAAAGGGTAGTAAACTACGGCATACAGCCGAACGGAGGTAAGTAAACAAATAAATAAATAAAATGAATTTCATTGCGCATGATGTATCACCAAATGCGTTTTATTTATTTATTTGTTTACTTACCTATGTTTGGACGTATGCCGTAGTTTACAATCTCCCACCCTGCTCCTCCCCCACCCCGCCTCACCACCCCGCAGCAGCCGCTACTGAGGTTAGGGCCCGGCAAGTGGGTACACTTGCCAAGTCAACATGGCAGGCCTGAGTTACATTTACAGGCTGTTTGTGTGGGTGGCACAATCCAGTGCTGCAACCCACTAACAGCATTTGATACAGGCCCTGGCACACTCAGTGCACTGTACTAGGGAATGACAAGTAAATCAAATGTGCCAATCATGGAAACACCAATCCATAACACAGTTTACCACAGGAGCACTTGCACTTTAACACTGATCAGCAGTGAGAAAGTGCGCAGAGACACTAAGCCAGCAAAAACAGAGTCAAAACCGGGAGGTCAGAAAGCAGAAACTCAGGGGAAACACACCAAAATATGGCAAGTCTAACACAGGGTGTGGTGCAACCTCGCCCCCTTGCTTGTGGCCTTGTGCCCGGAACAGGGTGAGACCTCGACGGAGGCCCCCGGGGATGAGAATTACCACATTCCATGGTATAGGCTAAAGAAGAGTGCAGGTGTTGCACTGATTGTGGTGCTCATGTGATAGTGTGTGCACCTTGTAAGTAGTTATTGTGGTACACTCTTGCTATGGTTTTTACCTAATACTCTTGCCTAATGTGTACACTGCTGCAAGTGTTTTGTGGTTCACTACTGATGTTGGTGCTGGATATCACAAGGATGCAAAGTGAATAATGATGTTCTGCATTAATATGCTACACACAGTGTAATGTTACCAGGAGTTACTAGTTGTCCTAAAAGTGGTGATTATAAAAAGAGCATGATTGTCCTGGTGACTTATTTAATACCAGTGAAGGTATAACAAGTGCACAGTGTAATGTATGTGATAGTGTTCGAATGTGTTTTTATGGATAATACAAAGGCTAATATACCCTTGTGTGGAGTTTCTTTTGTGGTGTGCCTAGTGTTTCAGTGCTGTGTGAGTGTGATGCACAGACGCTTTACACATTGCCTCTGGGATAAGCCTGACTGCTCTGCCAAGCTACCAAGGGGGTGAGCAGGGGTTATCTTCTGCATGTAACTCCCTTGCCCTGACTAGAGTGGTGGTTTCTGCTTGGCTTAGGTGCATGCCCTAGCCAAACAGAAATCTCGTGTCTAACAATTTGTGAACCACACTATCATCTGCAAGGATTTCCTTGCATTGAGCAGGTGTGTGTGCCGATGTGGAGGAGCAGACCTTTCAACTCTTTAGGAGCATTGTAAGAGAATGCCTGTCTTCCTGATCTTGTTCTGTGTATGTGTGGAAAGTGTGCGAGTTGGCGTCCTGCAAAGTGGAATTGTCTGGGTGGCTAGTGGAAGGAGATGCAACTGTTCAGGTAGTCGGGGCTTAAGCTGTGTTATACCTTGAATGTGTGTGTGAGAAGGTTGGAAAGAGCCCATATGTGTATCTTGAGCCAGTGGAGTTTACTGAGGAGTGGTGGGATGTGAGTTCTGCGTGGGAGGTTGAGGATGAGTCCGGCTGCCCAGTTCTGTATTGTTGTATCCTCGAGTGAGTTGTTTGGTGATCTTGGAGGAAAGGTTCCCGTAGTTCAACTTGATGGTGACAAGAGTGTGAGTGAACTTTTTACTAGATTTCCGTGAGAGCCAATTGAAGATCTTCCTCAGAATCTTCAGGGTGTGGAAGCAGGATGCAGTGACAGTGAGGACTTATGCAGTCATGTCAAGTTTGCTGTTGATGATTATTCTGAGGTTCCTGGCATGGATGCTAGGCATGGGTCTGAGTTTGGCTGGCTACCAGTTGTAGTCCCATGATGAAGTGTACTTGATGAAGATCACTACTTCTTTCTTGTCAGTTTTAAGCTTGAAACAGTTGTCTTTCATTCAGTAGTGACTTCTGTCCTGCAGGCACTGAACTTGATTTTTGTTTCAGGGGTCTTTTCCTAGAGGGAGAGTATGAGCTGCGTGCGTTGATGTAAATGAGGATGTTGATGCTGTGTTCACAGGTGACGTTGGCCAGAGGGCTCATGTATGAATTGAATAGAGTGGGGCTGATTGAGGAACCTTTAAGCACTCCTCAGATGAGTTAGCGGGTTTCTGAGGAGTAAGGTGCCAGACTGATAGCTTGTGTTCTATTCATTAAGAAGCAACTGATCCAGTGAGCAGCAGGTCCTTGGATGCCACTCGTGTGCAGGCGCCTGATAAGGATTTGGTGTGAGACCATGTCAAATGCTGCTAATATGTCTAGGAGAATGAGGGCTGCTATGTCTCCTCTGCCAGGAATCACGCGGGCGTCGACTGTGGCAGTGATGAGTGCTGTTTCTGTACTGTGGTTGGGCCTGAATCCAGACTGTGTGGAATTGATGAGCTGGTTGTTGCTAAGTTGATAGGTGAGGCATTGGTTCATTAGTTTCTCTAAGACCTTTGCTGGGTATAGCAGAGAGAGATATGGGTCTGTAGTTGGAAAGAGTGGCTGGGTCAGGCATGGTTTCTTGAGCAGGGTCATGATGGTGCCATTTTTCCAGGTGCCCAGAAATATGGTGGAGTCAATGGAGGCATTGAGGATGTGTGTTAGTGATTTCCTAATCCTTAGGAGTCCTTTGGTGAAGGTGTGTGGGGCCCGATTAAATGGTCTTTATGGTAGCAATGATTTTGACAGTGGAGACGATGGGCTACAAGGCCATAGTTTATTCTTCGGCTATGATGGGAAGTTAAGCAGGAGTCACAGAGCGCACTTACGGACAGAATGGTGCATATGAACATAAACCATGGCCCTCCACTTATGGCCTGCATTTGTTACACATGGAGTCTAAAAGATACAAACATATGGCTAATATTGTACAAATATGACTGTCTGCTCTCAATCTACTGGCGTTCCTGTTTAGATAGATATGTAGCATGCACATTATCAGAGTGCACATTCACCATTGGGGAGGAGATGCTTTTGAGAGATAAAGGATGTTTATTATTGCCTTACTCAAAAAGAAAGACAGGTCGCTCAATGCCTTCTATGACGTATGCAAACAGAATAATCTATGTTGGAGGGTCCACCCAGAACAAGGCAGCGTTCCTGAAGCTGAAAATTCACCAGACATAAGAGATGGGCTGCGGGTAGAGCAAATTAATTCTCCACTATCAGAAGGTCAGCACTTTTCCTGACTTTAAATGACGACATATGTTTTTTAGCAGCTGTCCCAATTCTGCCCTGCACTAAATCCACATTTTATTGCTATTTCTCCCACTAGAATATTGCATGTTCAAGTCAAGGGCATAATACAACAGGTACATACATTTAATAATGCAGAACCTGTCAGCATTTTCCAAATCTTATATGCAATAAACCGTTATTGCAGGAGTATTGCTCTAGCTTACCCTCCCAAGGAGCTGGGGTAGTCCAACAACTTGTCCTGTGAACACACCCACGCAGATCATGATGGCTGTAATCTGCCCCAAGGATCCTCGGATATGCTTCGGTGATATTTCACTCAAATACATGGGAAGTGTGCTAAGTGCAATACCTGTGGGAAAGAGGAAACAGGCAACAGGCACATTAGCATACTTCTTTAAAGACGCCCTTCTGCCTTATCTGTTAGCATTAGTCAAGCTAGCACTGTATTTGATAAGGTCAGTCAGTACACATTATGTAAGCACATGTATGTATGATTAGTAGAAGCTTGCTGTCACATACCCAGGAATGTAAGTGATCCTGTGGAATAATCTGTGCAGTTTTAGCCTACAGATCACGATTCACTTTCTCAGGGGTAGAACCTGCATTATTCGATTATTCAGTAAATTAGTCACACTTAGGGGAGTTGAGTCGTGGAGTGAGTTTCTATAACCATTTTTGAAGATAGAACATATAGACTAAAACTCTGCCTGATCACGTTTTTCTACACACAAACCATTATGTGATGTTAGAGTTGGTCATGATTGCTTGCTGCGGATATAGTGTGAAGGGATTTGAATTAGAGCACACTATATCTAGAATCAGTGCTTTAACTGGGATGAAAACAGTGAACGGGGAGTCTATAAGAAACTACCTAAGAAACCACCACAAGAGGCATTACCTATGTCACAAAGGATAAGGTGAAATACATATGGAATATAATCCTGTGCTGAAGAAATTCAGAGTCTTAATGACTTGGTTATACAATGTAAATAAAAAATGTATCTGTGCTACCGGGGCCCCAATATTATACAATAGTATTGATGGAGCAAGGATTCAAGAAAACGAAATTTGCTCGAAGAAAACCTTCATTAACAGGACTAATTATTAGAAATAGTAAAGAAAACGAAATTAATATACACGTACAACATTTACATATTGGGAAAAGAGCTTTACTCATGCTTAAATAATGAAAGTAGAATGCAACGCGACTAAACCCCGCTTTAAACTGAAAAATGCTTTAACACGTGCGAATTAGAACTACGTAGATAGTAACGTGACTAAACCGTTTTGAGAGGGAAAACTCTCACGCATGTGCAGAATTTACTAACATTAGGTCTTGAGGCACCGTGTGCCTGGCATATGCTTGCCTGAATCTAAAAAGAGCAGCTGCTGCTAATGCTTTTGCTTAACGAAGGAGAAAATAACATGGGATAGAGTAGAAGTGGGTGGTGAACAGTGAAAATCACTTATTTGAAAATGTAACATCTGTTTATGATTCCTTTATTAATAGTGTACGTTTGAGCCTCATGTGGCATACAAAAGAAAACATGGTGAAAAAATGGAGGGTAGCTAGACATGTGCAGTGTAATAGTGATGTGACCCACTGACTGAGTCACTGACAGGCTGCCAAGAGCCAAGGACATCCGCCGTGTGATTCCTCTTCTCGACTGTGGAACTGTATTGAAATGTATTTTAAATTGTAACATTAAATACAATGGAAAGGAAGTGAGACCGAATAATTAAATGAGCTAAAGGGGATGCGTTTGTTAGACAAAAGAGTTTATTAAGAAATTAAACATGTCAGCATGAGGTGATGACAACTTCGCTGTCCCTGCCCAATCAGAGTTCGTATTTCATCAAGATTTGTAACTTTTGAGGGTGAGACCTGCAGAAATGAAGATTATAACTAGAGTGACTTAAATTTTAAGAGTTGTCATGCATGTAAGCAAGGCAAGGCAAACACGAGTGCAAGAGAGAGGCAAGAACTGCTGCTGCTGAGAAAAGAGAGAACAGACTGGGAAGACTCACCTCTTAAAGATACTTGATTAGATCGAAGAATCCTGAAGAATATCGAGGAGGGAGAGAGTGTAAGTGAGAGATGCGCCCCGGTGCGTCAGGTCTGTAGAGAAGTTTAGTAAGTATTTACTCTGTCCTGAGCCTGTCCTATAGCCTTTGTCCCCTGAGTCTTAATAAGGAGATCTCCACCAGCCCTTTTTGGCCAGAGAGTTGGTGTTCCGTAATCATCTGTGGGTAATTCTTTATTTAAATTATTTAAATTTGCATTCCATTTGCAAATGTATGATTTATTATGTCTTTTGTCTCTTCATCTATCCACTCCGATTGCATTGATTTTGTTGAAAGAGTCTGTGAATCGGACGTATATTGCTAAATGAATTTCTCTCTCCCATAGAAATTTGATGGTGTTTGCACTGTGAATTTGTATTAATGAGCGTTCATTTATGACTGAGATTTAGATAAACTTTATTGAATCTTATCCAGAGTCTGTGGTTATTTCACTAAGATCGGTAAGTTTAGTTAGTCAGTTTGTTCATATCACCATCAACTACTCAACTAATGTTCCATCGGCCAAAGGAAGAGTGTTGATCTGTGAAGATTAGTTAGACATAGAATAAAAGTTTATCAGGTGCAATACTGTATCTCCTGTGGGTTAACTAATCAAGATCAAAGTGAATTACAAAACTTGACCCCCAACGTAACAGCCAGGAAACCTGAATGTGTATATGGGCCCATTTAATTTTTAATTTGTTTGTGATGTGTTCTTCCCTGCCCTTTCGCTGGATAAGTATCACTGGGTTGCTTTGTCACTATGTCACGTAAGGATCCTCCAATGTTGTTGAGTTGCACTTCCGGCCTGTTACAGACAACTGACAGCAAAGGACAGAAATAGAGGGACCTAAGGGCCTTGGTTCAATGGCACCACCCTGGCCCACTTAGAACATAGTCTAGCAACTTTAGGAAGCGCTAAAACAATATTGATCAATTCACACAAATTAAGCAAATCCTATTGGTAATGTGCAGTATAAAAAATTAAAGGTCCACAAAGGCATCAGCTTTAAACTAATCTGCCAAAACAACGCTCCACTCTTTGCCCTTTAGACTGTCTGGAGGATGGTGTGTGTGTGTGTTACACAAGGATTATCTCTTGATAACTACCTGGCCAAGTAACCTTTGGTCCACGATTTTATTTGCACATATTAAGGATCTATTTTTAGGGAAGCAAACACATGTTTGAATGCTTGAACAAGAATTAGAATTAGTGTCAACGCTGTTTAAAAAATGCAAGAAAACAGAACCAACTCAGAAGAAATATTTTACTGCAATATGCCTTAACATTTTCAAAGCTTTACACTTTGCATGTCTTCTTACACATATATCCTGTTACACTGGATATTGGGTTTTGTGACAGATTTAAATAAAACAAGATCAAGAAAAGTCCTCCCTCGATAACGTGACATAGAAATAAAAGGTATTCAGAAGGAAAAAAACGGTTGCTTATTGGTAGAGACAGTCGTCTCAATCGCTCACGTCCCAAAAAGCTTTCGTTCAATGGACTTAAAAAAAGTAACTGTTCTCAGGCTCAACATGAACACGTTCCACAACACACATACATACACACGCTACCTCACTTAATTTCAGCCATATCGTAAGTTTTCATTTTTTCTTTTTTATATCTCTTTATTGCATTTTCATTGGGGTTGGCCTGCAACAATGTACAGATATCAATGATAGATTAAGGTGGGTGATCACATCACAGTAGTCAGTATATAATACGTCTGAATAAAGATACAATGTCGAGCTGAAAGTTTATGAGAACAATCCTGGAACACCGCAATAAACTCCAACACACAACATCTTGACACTCGTCATTACATTTAGACATCCAGCTTCATAAAGATCTCAGCTCCTAGTTAAAGTAACTTATTCCCTTTCCTTTATGCAGCTATGGAAGCTACCTGCATCCCCTCCTCGATCACATTAATGAGGCTATCAGCCCTTGAGTTTCCAGCAGTTCTCCACACACACTGCTTACTTGAGATTATCCTATTGCAATCTCTGTACTCTACTCCTTTAAGCACGATGAGGCCGGGAGCCGGATCAGGAAGCCGCTCCTTCTCCTTCCTCGTGGCCAGAGCCTGGTGCGACCTCCCGCTCCACCTCAGACAGACGGCATCACTCCCCAATTTCACGAGGGACCTCAAAACATGTCTCTTCGATAGACGTCCTCCTTGATGGATAGGACTCTGCGTCTCCGCCCCCCCCTCGCCCCCCCCCCCCAGCGACTTGAGATCCTTACAGGTGAGTAGTCGCGCTCACCAAACCCATGATTTATTAATTGATTGAGTCCTGTTAACAGTGATATCAGTATTCTGTACCCATAGTGTGTCCTGCTTTATGTTTTATGGCTGTTATTCATTCGATTTGACCTAAAGAGCTACTAGGAGTGTGTCCCATTCTGTAGTCAGTGCCCCCTTGCCCAACTGTTGGTGGATGCAAGTCATGGCATTTATTTCCGTGGTGCATGATTTCAACAATTCCTGGAGCCATTTCGAGAATGATGGGGAAGTGGCGGCCTTATAGTTCATTGCTGTGTTTATGTTGTGTAAAAGTAGGCCAAGGTCGAGGAATCTGGATGCGTGTTTGTCTTTTCTAGGCCATGCAATTCTGCCCAGTAAGCACACAGCCATCGTCATGCGGTAAGTGTCCGCCTGGACCCCACCAAGGACCTACAGTAGATCTGTATGTGAGAGCAGTCCTATACCATGTAAAAGAAGTCTGCATCGCTTGTATGATATCAAGAGTAACCCTGAGTAGATTTTGGCTAATTGGGAAGGGAACAAATGTGTGCAATGGAGATAATTAAGTTGATTTCTATTTAAACTATTACAGTATTCCAGTATTTTATCCTATTCCTTGGTTGGAATGTCTTCTCCTATTGTTAGAAATTGGGTTTCTGGTTGGCAGAGATACGCACCCTGTCCAAGCAGGAACCACAGTTTAGTGAGGGTAAGTCAGATGCACACCATAAATTAACCTGTGTTCACCCTCAGGCAGCTTGAAACAGAGCAGACAGGCTTAACTTAAGAGGCAAAGTGTAAAGTATTTGTGGAAGACTTCAAACAGTAACACAGTGAGAACACCACAAAATGACTCCACACCAGCTTAGAAAACTAGACAATGATTTTAGAAATAAAACAAAACCATAACGAAAAAATCCAGTACGTAAAAGTCAAGATATTCATTTTTAAAGAATAAAAGTGAAAAATAGTGCTTAGAAGCAATAACCGCCTATTGGGTTATCTGGTCGCGCTGCACTGAGGCAAAGTCAAACGTCCAGGCCGACCGCAATGGAGCGTTTGCCAGATACAGAAGCCACACAAAGCTCACTGAACAAAACTTCTTTGATCTCGGTCAACAGTGAGATGTGGGGTGCAGTCAAGCAATGCATCGGTGTCGATCCCACATTCAAAGTGATGCGTTGATTTTCTCCACACAATATATCGGCGATGAGCCAGCACTGAAAATAAAAGTGCCAGTTTGGAGATGCGTTGGTTTTGCAGCCGGTGTGATAGGTTTCTCTACGCAGTCAAGGGGATGTGGCGACGATGCAGTGGTTCCTAAGCATTAGTTCTGATGGCAATGCACTGGTTCCAAGTGCGAAGCATCAGTTCTGTTCCCACAACAGCAGCGATGTGTTGATTCTATTTCATGCAGCAGAGGATGCATCAGTTCCACTGGAGCAACCAACTGGATCCACTTCCAATGGACCAGGCATAGAAGCAGGGAGTAAAACTTTGATAACACTGAGTCTTAAAACAGGAGGCAAGCCAGCATTTAGGATATGACACACAGACGCTTCATGTCAGGCTTATTGTGGAAAAGAAATATTTCGATAGGTGAACCTGTAAAGAAGTTTAGGAAAAGACTACTTTTAATATGGTTCTATAAGATACAACAGACAGCATTATTCACTGTAGTTGCTTCATAACAGTAATATGATAAAAGTATGACAGATCAATTAGAGTCATGACAATTCTTGGGTTAACCTTTTGTCCTGATTTATCGTACGTGAGTGTCCTTTTCTCACGACATGAATGGATATACAATGTAATGTTTATACATAGGTTAAAATACTGCAGGCTAAGGTATGATAGACCAATTAGGGACATGATAATTTTCATGTAGTCTTTTATCCTGATGTATTTTATATGAGCGCCTCTCTCTTTTGATTAGAATAGGCACATAATGTAACATGTTTATAAAAATTAAAATGATGTATTAGTTGACTATTGTTGACAATATTGGTTTAATCTCCCTGTGTGACATAGCATTAAGCTGTCTCCCGTGAATCGTATTGTAGGTGAAAGAAAACTCTTCCAAACTAACTGTGTATTATCACTCTATATTGATTATCAGAGTGAAAGTCTGGTTCAATGTATTTTGTAATATATTGTATATATTAAGTTTTTAATATGTATAGTATATATATTAAAATTTGTTTTGTATGTATCTTTATACCCTTGAAGAAGTTCTGTGTGGGGCGAAACACGCTGCGTCGGCTATCAATTCTGTGCTGTGTTTTATATGAAAGAAAACTTGAACAAAAGAATAAAGAATAAAAGGAGAGCACTTTTCCAGGATCTTGACTGGCAACGTGATTTATTTGGGAGATGCAATGTTAATGTTGTCTACATTTAAATGTATATATTTACATTCAGTACTGTATATTGTAAAAATCCGGGATCGCATTTTGGATACCAATTTCCATTAATTAGCAGTTTACCGTAGCATTTGAGTGCAGAGCCTTTTTGTGTTTTTAGGATACATATGTTGTGTTTGGATCCCGGACCAACATATCCAAAGTATGGAAAAGTCAGCTTAGATTCATATGAGTATTTAGACCAGACACAAAACCTCACTAGTCTGGGTGTACGAGACCTGACAGGTCTTGATGCAGATACCCCGTATGATGACCTTAAAGGGGTCCCACTCCACTATCATGTGAGTGGATGCAACCTCGTTGTCTCATAAGTACTCATCTATCGAATCCTGTTAGACCTGGCATCTTTTGACGTGGTTACCCCTGACTTTTTGCCTCTACCTCCTGTATTTTTGATGCTATGCTGGATGTCATTTTTACTGGTATAGATGCTTTGGGCACTTTGCCACTGCTGATCAGTGTCAAGGTGCAAGTGCTCCCTAGGGAAATTGTGATGTAATTGGCTATACATGTTTGGCATATTTGTTCTACCTGCAAGGCCCTAGTAAAGTGCACTGAGAGTGCCAGGGCTGGTAGTACAAATGCTACTAGTGGGCTGCAGCACTGATTGTGCCACCCACAGGAGTAGCGCTAAAATGATGTCTTAGGCCTGCTTGCAGTGCCTATGTGCAGTCCAGAACTGCCATGTCGACCTGGCCAGTGCACCCACTGACCAGGCCTTATCCTTCCCTTTCTGTACATGTCAGGCATCCCTATGGTGGCCCTAGGTACCCCCCTGTGCTGGGTGCAGTGTATCTGAAAGGTAGGGCATGTACTGAGGTGTGTAACATGCCCTGGTAGTGAATTACAGCCATTTTCGTTTTTCACTGCTGAGAGGCTATCTTGCCCATAGGACAGAATGGGGGAGGCTGTTTACATGCCTATCTTCCCCTAAAGGCAAGATAGAAAATCCAAGTTTGGTATCTTTGTGTTCAGAATTTAATTATACATCTTTTTAGCAAGATGGTTTTTAAATTCACTGTGTGAGAATAGCACTTTTTAGAAAGTAGCTATTCTCCTGTTTAACCTTCCTGTGTGCCTGTGTGCAGATTGGCTGACTGGTGTCATGTGATGGGCTAGGTGGCTCCAGGGGTCTGGATGAGTCAGCAGCAGGGTGAATAGGGAGATCTGCTCTAAATGGGTGGGAGGAGTAACCCTGGGTTTGAGTAGGGCTGCCTCTGCCAGCACAATGCCGGCTCCACCCCCTGCTGGCCAGGCTGAGGACTCTGCCTCTGCCAGCACAAAGAAGGCTCCACCTCCTGCTGAGCGTCTAACGACCCTGCCCCTCACTCTGAAAGGAACCAGGTGCTCCAGGGCAGAGCACACCCAGGAACCGGTTTGAGCAGGGGAATTCCCCCACTGAAACAAAGAGAGACAAAGACTTGGAGGGGTATAAGAAGAGGACCCCAGACACCTAAACTTTAGATCACTGTGGAACTAAGAAGGAACCTCTGCCAAGGAGAAAGCTGGAAGGAACTGAAGAGGAGAAGACTGCCTGCTTGCTGTTTTGCCTTGCTGCCAAGGAGAAGGGAAGGACTCTGCTGTGTCCCCTTCTTTAAATTCTGATCTCCAAGGGCCTGAGGAGAGCTGGCTCCCTGTTAAGAAGTCCCAAGAACAAAAGGAATTCACCACCAGCTCCCCTGGAACTCTGCTGAGGGAGTTCTGACCTGCCTGGAGTGCTTGCCTAGTCTTGGGGCCTCAGGAGGTCGTTTTGCTGTGTTTGGGAGCTGGAAAGCAGAAGCGTGAACAAGAGTAACTGGTACCCATTGCATAATCCATTTGAGGGACGCCTCATCCGGTTGCGAGTCGCAAGAGCGAGAGTGCGAGGAGAATTTCATCGCGGCATCATCGCAGCACCCGGAGTCCCCGCCTCGCCGAGTGCGTCGAGCATCGTCCCGGTGCGTGAAGATTCCTGACGCTGCGAGGGTCGTCACAGAACCAGTTTGCAGGCCGCACCACTGCCGGTGCGTGAAAGTATCCAGTCGCTGCATGTGTCGACGCAGAGTCCCGTCCCGTGACGCATCGAAGATCGTCGCATCGTACCTGTGCGTGAAGCTTCCCCCTAAGAAACATACGCAACGAAAGCCAAAGTCATCGCATCCTCCCCCTACAGATCGGAGCCGGCGCATCCACCTCTGCTGCGTGAAGCAGGGCTGCTGCAAAGCCTCCCCAAGGTCTCAGGAGTATTGCATCGCCTTTGCCATCTTCATTGTTATAGCTTTTGGGAACCTTAACGCAACTACAGGTACTGTTGGGCACAAGAGTGTCGCATTTTGTGCATTGAGAGTCGCATTGTGCAGGACACTGATTTTTACATCCTGGAGTACTTTCTACAAACTCTTGAACTATCTTCAAAGTAACCTTTTTAATTGTATGTTGGTTTTTCTGTAGTATTTGGTCTTGTGAAGTTTTTAGTAAAGATACCTTATTTTTCTAAAACTGGTGTGGAGTAAATCTGTGGTGTTTTCACTGTGTTACTGTGAGTGTTGGTACAAATACTTTACACATTGCCTTTGATAGCCTAGACTGCTCAGGCCAAGCTACCTAGAGGGTGAGCAGGGGTTATCTTAACAGTGTATCCCCCTTTCCCTGACTAGAAGCCAGGGTCCCTACTTGGACAGTGGTACCTACCCTGCCAACTTGAGACCCCCAGATCTAACAATTCCCCAATGGCAGATTTGAAAGGTTGGCCCCGTAAAGCATCAGGTTGTAGACACCAGGTTGGCACCGCTGCCAGAGCCCTACCCAGTGATAACATTAAAAGAATGGCATGGGTATGGAAGCATACTGCCTCACATCCCAGGAAAGTTCACCCCTTTGCATTATGGTGAATACAGTTCACAATTAGCGCTAACTTGAGTATTAGTAGTAGTATTTCACCAAAGTCAGTGCAGGTAGCACTGTTCATCTCTAGACATGTGTTTCTGGATTTTATCATTCATCAGTAGAGATTCTAAACAAATTTTATCAAGGGTCACTGAGTATGCTGCCACAGTCCTCTACGGTCTCAGTACCCTCATAGGGGCACAGGTGCTTCTCGAGAAAATGAAATGGTCAGCTCACTAGCTCAACGGAGCCTTTTTAAACAGAAGCGGGTTGGGGGCACACCGCCTCACATCCCAGCAGAGTTTGCAATTGTCCATTATGGTGAATGCAGTTCACAATTAGTGCTAACTTTAATATTAGTAGTAGTATTTCACCAGCATTGGTGCAAACAGTGCTGCTCTTCTCTGGACATATGTTACTGGATTTTAGATTTTATCAGAAGAGAACAAAAACACATTTGATCAGGGGTCACTGAGTATGCTGCTACAGTCATCTCAGGTCTCAGTACCTCTCACGGGTGCATCTCCTAAAGCTTATCAGCTCACTGGATTTTAAATAGAAGGGGGATGAGAGTACATTGCCTCACATCCCAGGAGAGTTAAAAGGATGGTGGTATGGTCTGAAGCAGTGCCACAAAGGTATTCTGAGCTATGGACCATGAGTAGGAAGCTAAGGGACCCCATAAGTCTGTCTAGTCTAGTATCCATCCTGTGTTGCCCTGAGTAGAACGAATACTCAAGAGCCACTGGGTGTGATGTCTGACAGAGGTCCACCATCTTCCTTTGTGTAGTTGTTGGAAAGTGGTTTATTAGTAGCGATAGATAGGAAGCTACCACTAGTAATAAGGCCACAAACACAATAAAATGTTCAGTAAATGTCTCAATGATTTAGTCACTTGCTCAACCCTTGGTAGCTGGCAACGGGCAGGCTCCTTTTTAGGAGACAGGTGTTTAAAGCATTTAAAAACACCAACACATTAAGAAGTAAACACAATGCACTATAAAAATTCAACAACAATTTGTAAAAATAGGTTATATTCTTATGAACAAATTGACACCAAAATGAGAAAAATTCCATATAGAGAACCGGAGATATTAATTTTAAAATAATAAAGACTTTTTAGTGCTGAAAAAACACTATTGCCAATTTGGGACATCTGGTCACGCTTGACAGGGGCAAAGTCAAAGTTTGAGGCCAACCGTGATGGAGCCCTCGTTGGATACCTCTCTCAAGATTTTACCATCGCACTTAGAAACTTTTCTGGAGGAATTTTCTCTTGACATCGAGTGAGGCTTTTCTTAAAACCAGATCCACGTCGACATTCTCGACTTGACTCTGTGTGAGGCCTCGGTGAAATCCTGGAAGTCTGGAGCTCCGGAGCTTTCAGCAGAACAAACTTGAAATTCAGGTCGAGTCGCAGTTCGACATCCCCGGCTTGACTCTCGGCGCTGAGTCGGTCACCTTATGAAGCTTTTTCTAAAGTTGCTCCAAACTTCTCCACACTTCTGGAATTCCTTTCTGAAGGTCCTCTTGTGGCTTCAAAGTGTCCGATACACAGATCCTGAGATGGTATTTAGAAGTTTGAGACTACAATTTCCACAATGCACCTGACCAAGTCCTTAAACGTCCACTGGAAGCAAGCCAGTATGGGGACTTCTTGGTGGAGATGATGCAGGTGGGGTCTGTTAACATGTAGCTTACATGAAGTCTACTCCTTAAGCCTTGTGAAGCCAGGCAAAGTCCTTGGGGCTGTGATACCACATTGTGCAACATGTGCAGTCCTTTAGAGTTCAGTCCTTTGGATGCAGATAAAGGTTCCAGCAGGGCAGTCCTTCTTCTCCTTCTTGTTTCAGGCAGCAGATCTGAGTTACTTTGCAACTCTTCCATATTTATTCAGTGTTCCTGAGCATTCATCGGGGGACACCCCTGACCAATCGGATGCAGGGTGCCACCGTCAGGTATGACCACTTCTTCCAAAGTATGGCATATTCTTGTCTCAAAAAGCACTATTCTGCTAAAATCCAAAATGGAGAATCTTTCTCTTGGAGGATTAGATCTGGCTAAGCCAACCCACTGGTGTCGCTCATATTCTCTAACACTTCCCTTCCAGCCCCTTGACTATTATAATTACAGGGACTCCTGTGTGGCTGGGGGTGTAGGATGTGGGGGTGGGGCAAGCCTGTGTTGCCCTAAAGTGTCATTTTCCCTTTGAAGACAAGTCTGACTACTCCACCCCATCCGGCCTTAAGCTTCTGCAGCTGCAGTTCTCCACCCACAGGAAATCATTTGTCTCTTTAGCAGGCCACTTCACACTCATTAAGACAGCTTGGCTCAGCCTGGCAGAGGCTGGCTAACCAGGAGAGGGGAGCTGGAAGGCTTGATTTTGGCTTACAGAAAAAAACATTCTATATCTATTTATTTAGTGTTTTATAGAGTAGGAACATTAGGGTATTAGAGCGCTTTACAGAGATAACAAGTTATTTACAATTTAGGGCCAGGCAATCATGAGAACACTTTGCAGAGCTAATAAGCTATTTACATGAAGTAGGAACAGGGGAGCATGAGTACACTTAAGAGAGATAATACAAACATTAGCAGTAGCAGAGGAAGACTGCACAACACCAGCCTCTGCCCATTAAAGTGACAGTGAAGTATGAATAATGCATGATACAAGAATCGCATAGATTACATCTATGAAATAAAGACCGGCTTAAACTGATAGTGTTCAAGTAAAGAGCAATGGGATATCACTAAACCGCTGACCTGTAAATGCACTGAGAGAGTTTATGGGAGGAATTTGCCCATTAGGAAAGTCTTAGCTTCCTTTTTGAAACTTGACAAAGATGTTATTCTTCTGATGTTTGCCGGCAACAAGTTCCGGATTCTAGGTGCAGCCCCAGAGAAAGCTCTGTTGCATGTTTTCTTCTTCCGGAAGAGGGATGGTTTCAACACAAAATCCATGTCACATTGGGAGTGCCTGCCTCCTCTGGATATCAAAATTTTATGAGCAAGATACAAAGGTGCGTTAGAGTTTGGTTTGACTCCACCCTATCCTTCTCTGATCAGATTTCAATTCTGACGGGTACCTATTTTGGGATTTTCAAGTTGCTGAAGAAAGTCCTAGGACTTATCCTGGACGATGCTAGAAAGACAGTAGTACAGGCACTTGTGACATCTCGACTGGACTACTGTAATGTCCTATATCTGGGGGCACCAAAAAGGACCATATATATACTCCAACAGGTGCAAAAAGCTGCAGCTCGAATGCTTCTAAACATCCCTAGATTCTCTCAAACAGGGAATGCTCTGGAGATTCTCCATTGGCTCCCTATTTAGGAGAGGATCTCCTTCAAAGCCAGGTGTTATGTCCACTGGATTCTGCAGGGCAAGGGCCCATAATATCTACGCCCCAAGATACATCCCTATCATCCCACGTGCAGTCTAAGATCAGCTGGAACCGGACTGGTCTGCATCCCTAAATTCCCTAAATTCCCTAAATTCAAAAGAAACGCTTTGGAGGTATCTCTTTTAGTTACCTGGCAGCTAAAAGATGGAATTCTCTTCGTATATACCTAATACAGGAGACCTCAGAATCAGTTTTTAGGAAGCAACTTGCTCCCTAGAATTTTCATCATCTCTTGCTTTTAATTATGAACTTAGCCTCTGAAGGAATTCAATGCGGGGACACTTCGTAATGGAGTAACCATTGCACTTTACAAACTGCTATAAAATAACATAACATTTGTGTGTGATGCAGGACAATTTGAGTTGGATTCAATTTCTGTCCTCGCAAGGAAGCCAGTTCAGCACCTTCAGGTGCGGTGAGATGTGGTCAAATTGTTTTGAGCCTGTTAAGATTCTTGTGGCTGAGTTGAGACAAGCTTTTAGGTGAGCCGTTGAGATCTTGGGTAGGCCGGAGAGGGTTGAGCATCCGAATTCGATCCTAGAGATAACTAAAGCCTGTACTTTCATTTTAAGGTCCGACAAATTTAGGAATGATTTTAGTTTTCTCAGGTAGCGCAGGTGAAACCTGGCATTTTTGGCCAGTGTGTTGATGTGGGCCCGCATGCTCAGGTTTTTGTCCTGTGTGATTCCTAGTGATTTGGCCGAGTCCACTATGCTCGGGTTGCAGTTCAGCGCGGTGATTGATTTGGTCCATTCAAGTATGTCAGTGGAACTTTTAGGAGGGGAGATTAGTAAGAATTTGTTTTTTTGCGCATTGAGTTTGAGCTGGTTGCTAGCAAGCCATTTACAATCAGCTTTAGAGCCTCGTTCATTGTTTTGATCTCCTCTAAGGATGAAATGTTGATGTAGATCTTTGTGTTATCTGCATACATGTGGAAAGAGATGTTGGCGATACGCAGTATTTCAGTTAAGGGTTCCAGATAGAGGTTACAAAGAGTTGGGGAGAGTTTTGAGCCTTGAGGGATTGTGATCCTAATCTTAGAAGGAAAGGATGGATTTTGACTAAATAAGAATCTTAGAGAGCGGTTCCATTAGAAAGATTTAAAAATTTTGAGAATGACCCCCCCAATCCCATCCTGCTTTCAAGACGTTCTAGTAACTTCTCATGCTTAACCGTGTTGAACGCCAATGATAGGTCCTAAAGAATTAAGAGATACATTTTGCCTTGGTTTAGAGCTTGAAGGGCGTCATCTATGATATGGAGAATAGTAGTTTCGGTACTGTGATATGGCCTGATATCAGATTGGCATTCGTCAAGCAGATTGAATTCGGTGATATGTTGGCTAAGTGTAGGAAGCTGGGTTTCTGTTGCAGTACCCCCCCACTTTTTGTCAGACTACTGATGCACTTTAACTTGATGTGCCCTGTGTCCCTGCCAATCAGGTTCCCAGGGCCTGTATTCTTTCCGAAAACTGTACTTTGTACCCCCAGATGGTACCTCTCTGGCCCCTTGTCAGTCCCTTGTAAAAGGTACCATGGGTACCAAGGGAACTGTGGCCACACAAGGCCTCTAAGGGCTGCAGCACTTATTGTACCACACTTAGAGGCCCCGTACCTTTACACACACACACTGCCATTGCAGGCTGCGGGTTTTGATGCAGTACAAAGTGAAGACTCAACATGGCACACATCCCTGTGTGCCATGCCTACAACGAACTGCCCTGGCACAGGTCAGCCACCGCTCTAGCTGGTTGCACTGTACCAGTGGTGCGGGTATAGGTACATGAGCCCTGTACCCCTATAATGTCTAGTCCAATTCTTAGACATTGTAAGTGCAGTAATGTCATTAAGAGTATATAGTGCTGGGAGTTTGTCATTAAGAACTCCACAGCACATTAATGGCTTTACTGACAACTGTGAAGAATGGTATCTCATGTTTCTATACCCTTGGGGTGGAAGCCTTTGCTCCCTGAGCCCAGAAACAAAGCCTTTCCTTGGCAGAGGTGGTCACACCTCCCCCAGGCCAGGAAGAGCCATCTGTGGCAGGCTCTATCAGGAGCAGGCCCCCTTCCTGTCTCCCCTCCTTTTCGGCAGGAAGACAGGCGGGGAAAATTAGCACAGCCCAGGAGGTTTGCCTGACATATGCCAACCCCATCCCTCAGCTGGGGAAGGCGAGGTGAAGCCCACTCTTCAGTGCCTCCCATCTTGTAGATGGCAGTCATGCTCCAATCAGGACTAGGGATTGTGCCCACTCCCCCACGTGGGGTGAGCACACAAAGGTGGGTAGCCATTGTCTACTGACCTCGAGACCCTTAAAATGCCCCCTAAATACAGTATTTTGGGGCACCCTGAACCAAGAAGGGAGTTTCCTGCAACGTACGAAGAAGAAGGATGAAAGAAGACGCCCAGCAGAGGAGACTGCAGAGAAGAACTGACTTGGCCTCAGCCCTACCGGCCCGTCTGCAGTATCCAGAGATCCTGTGCCAGAAGTCACCTTGTCCTGCAGCCAGCGGCCTCCAGAACCCCTTGAAGGACTGACTGCCTTCAACAAAGACTGGATCTCCTGTGAATAGCAGCTCCATTCAAAGGAAACTCCCAATATAGACTCTGAGACTGTTGATTACAAAGAAACCCAACGCCTGGAACCACCACTGCACCAGACGCCTATGGTCCGAATCGGGTGGACCACCAGTCCCAGCGAGGTCCCCCAGACCTCCAAAGTCTGAGTCCACCGTCATTGACCTCTCCAGAACTCCACCATGTCGCCTGCAGCCTCTGTAATGAGAACCCCCAATCGCGAGTGGCCTGGTAAGGTGAAATCAGACCTCAAAAGGCACCCCTGCATCCAGCCGCCCTGCGCCCTGGAGATAAGAACCCGAGGTGCACCTTCATCCCTGAGCCCTCCAACTTACCTGGCCAGCTGTTGGTTCCTCCTAGAAATCTTCCTGGACCGAGCCTGCAGCTAAAAACCAAAACCGGCAATCCCCATTGAAAACAACAGGGCACACAACAGCAAAACAGCACCCTGCACTCGGCTGCCCCAGTGCACCTGTGGGTGTCCTTTGTGTGCTAAACCAGATTCCCATTTGCCCTGTGCATTACCCCAGGAGCTTTGCTCCCACAACCTTGTGGCCTGCTCGTTGGCAGCCACCAACCGGATGCCCCTATCACCTATTGGATAACATTGGGCCTCAGAACTCTGCACCCGGCCGCCCAAGTGCCGCTGAGGGTGATTTGGGAGTGAATCCTTGACCCTGGAGGAACCCTGGTTCTAACACCAGGGTACCAACTCCCACAACAAAGTACTTACCTGCTAACTGATAACTTCATTTCTCTCCATAGGAATACATTGACTGTCTTTCCTTGAAAATGTGTGGGGCTGGTTTTGTATGAAACTTTGAAAAACTGCAAATAACTAAAAATTGCTTACTTAACTTTTCTATGGTAAATGTACCAGTATGATATATAGGTATATCACACTAAGTAGAAAAAGTAATCCAGAAAGTAATCTGTAAAATAATCCAAAGTAATCAAACAGTAATTTTCACTGTACTGAAAGCATTTACAAACCTGCAACAAAGTCATTTTCATTTAGCTTGCTTGCATTGTTCAACCTGCCTTGAAAATTATCATATACACTTACCTGTGACAGGCTTGCTTGGTTTTGGGAAATAAATACAACAAAATAATATTTTTATACAAATCAAATTGGTCTGAGTTCAGTCTTTGAGTGTGTGACATCATTTGCTGATTGAGTGGGTACAACAAATGCTTAACACTACGCTCTGATAAAGCCTTACTGCTCGCCCATGCTATCACAAATAGAGAGAAAGGTGCTATCTACTTTTACCTCTGCCTACCTTTGGGGTTCCACTGGACTCTGTGCACGCTATACCTCATTTTGGTATAGTATATACAGAGCAAGCTTCCTACACTAAGTCGTTGTTGCACACATTTCTCAAGTTCTTTTGCTAGTATAGGAATATTCAATATTGGTCTGAAATTGTCCGGTTCAGCAGAATTCAGTGTAGGTTTTTTAAAATGGGGATGACTTTACCAGCTTTTAGAGAGTCGGTATGGACTCTTGCGTTAGGGAAGTGTTGATTATTGTAGTCCAGATGGGTATGATAAATTTGTTGGTTGTGGACAGGCAGTTGGAGGGGAGTTGGTCATTGAAGTGGTTATTCGGTTTTATGGACGATAGAATTTTCAAGATATTGTGGTCGTCATATAAATTGAAGATAGTCCAGTGAGCTTTTTTTTTGGTTACTGACTGGCGGGAGTGTGTAGAAATGTTGTTTAGTGTCGCTGAAGGATGTAAACGGATGATAGCGGCAGAATTCAGTGTGTTTCCCAAAGAGTTGATTTTGGCTGAAAAGAAAAAGGAGAACTCATCACAGTTTATTAGGGATTTTGTTGCTTCTTTAGAGGTTTTTACCAGTTTGTTTGATTGTTGTTTCACCATTTCAAAGCGCCTACTATGTCTATTCTTAGTGTTCTCCAGTTCCAATATAAAGAATTATTTTTTTGATTTGAGAATGCTTTTGTTGTACACATTTCTGGTCTTTCTGAGAAGTTATAGCTGGGGGGAGGATGGATGTTATCTCCATTTCCTTTTGGTTAGTCGACGATTTCTCCTTTCATAGTTTAGGGGCCCATTAAACCAGGGATCTTTCCCTATAAACTGAATTATTTTCAGTTTTTAAAAGGGCCAGTGAGTCAATTATATCAGACATTGTTGAGTTGTAGTGCTCTGTAAGTTCACTGACATTTGATAGCTTGGGGAGAGGGTGCGACCCTTCACACATTGTGCTGCCAGCTTATCAAAGTCTAGACTTTTTGTGTCCCTGAACCATAATTTAGGTTTTACTGATTGCACTGATTTTTTCTTATGTATGCCCGGTACAAGAAGGTGATAGCGTGGTGGTCTGACTAATCACAAGGAGCAATTGATGTTAGCCTCAACGCATTTTCCTTTGAGAGGATCCAATGCAGCGTGGATCCTTTCGTGTGAGTTGATAGAGTGCAGGCTTGAGTAAGCGTTTGGTCTGCTAGGAAATCTTTAAGGATGTTGACCTGAATGTCATTAAGGGCATTCCAATGAAGATTAAATTCTTCTATGAATATATCATTGGAGTGGGGGACTCATTTGCTGTAATGATTTCCATGAGGTGGTCGATGAATAGGTCATTCTTACCGGGGGGGTGGTAGAAGGTGTGCAATTTGCACAATTGATTAGAGTCATTACTTATAGAGATATTCGCAGGAGTCAAGAGGATCAGAGTGAAGTTGGGTAATGGAGAGGTCTGAGCGGCGGATGCAAGCGATACCTCCCCCTTTTTTTATACGATGTTGTAGTTTGGAGGAACCAATAAATCCATGCATGGTGATGATGCTTTGTTGAGTCATGATTCAGTTAAGATTGCCGCATCAATTTCTTGACTCAGGATGAGTTCGGCGATTTTGGAGGCATGCTTCACTGCTGATCGGCAATTAAGTAGAAGACCATAGAGCGTTTTTGCGGAGTTTCCTGGGGTTATGTTGGGAGTTACTGTGGATAAGGTTGGATAAGGGTACTCGTTTTAAGTTGTTGCTGTTTACCCCTCTGTTTTTGAGTGTGGACATTTAGTTTGTGTTGATTGTGAACATATGGATCTTGTTTTCGTCTTTTTTTTGGGGAGGCTGGTAGAGGCAGGTGTTGCCTCGTAGGATAAAAAAAGATCTAGTGTTTCATCCTCCGATAGATAGTTAAGTTGTTTGCGAGGCCAATAGTGTCTATTAGCCAGCAACAGCGGTTGATAGTTAGGCTTGCTTTGAAAGTTGAGTACTGATTTTTGAATGGGCTTGATTTTAGCGAGAGAGTGGTCGGTAAGGTGTAGGATGCTCTTCATTTCGAAAAAAGCGTTATGGATTCTCTGAGCTATGCTGACTGTTCGGAGGTTCAGAGCTTTTAGGTCTGTTAGTGTAGACTGTAATAGAGGCGAAGGGACCCAGGGATCAGGGCAAGGTATGCTAATACACTCAGAGATCCTGGCAGAGGAGGTGGTGTTCGATCTCCCTGTGGCTGCGTTTCTGTATGGAGAGGTGTGCAAAGGGCCTGCTTTACTAAGGAGGGTGGCCAAATGGCCTTTTGGGGGGTAGGCGAGGAGCTCTGGATGACCTGTGTGCATGCCGCTATAGATGTGTGATGGAGAACATGAGTGAATGATGGGGGTGTAGGCATTGCCTTTTTGAGAGAATGAGGAGATGAGGTGGGTTGTACTCCCTTGGATTTAAAGGAGATGCGGCCCTGAGCACTGTGCTGTAAGGACATCACGTTACGGAGATCAGTGCCAGTCCATTCTTTAGGAAAAGGTGTTAGGGAGCTTAAAGAGGTAGCTTCTGCTTTGGTGGTCATAAGTGGGAGGCCCTTACCCAACGACGCTAGCTTTGAACTGTAGTGGACACTGCTCTGACGTGTGGTAGATTGAGATGGAGGGCACTGGGGTGCTTTGAAGGATTGCAGCCAAGCACCTGCTCTTTTAGGATGGTGAAGTGGTCATCAAATTTTTTTAGATCCTTGTTTGCTGCTTGGATCAGAACGGAGCCATTTTTATAGATGGTAGCGTTAAGGTCAGCTCTTAGGTTTTGAAATATAACTTATTTTCTGTAATATGTATAACAAATCTAACAATGGCAAGTTATTGGATTTATTGTAGCTATTAAGTTAAGTCTTTGGATGACATTTCTAGCTTGCTCCTGTCAATATTTATAAGTAAATGAAATATTCTCATATTAGCCTACGGATCTAGTTTTCCACAATGGGGAAAACAAAATTGGCAGTTTTTCCCAGACCAGGGCTTATACAACACCTTTTATAATGGCCCTGCTTATAGTTACAAGGCACCCTACCCCAGGGACACCTAGGCGAGGCCTTAGGGGTGCCCTATATGTAAACATATGGTAGTTTGAGACTTTGAAAGTATCTTTAATTCCAAAGTCGAATTTGGATATAACTTTAATGTAAAGCCAGCCTGAAAAGCAGTGCTGCCTTTTAAATTACCACTAGTCAATTACCACTAGTATCAAGAAAAACATGGGGATGATTAGGGCAAAAAGTATGATTTTCTCACAGTAGTCCACTGTCAGACACGCCATGTCAGTGAACCACAGGGGCCGGATGGGATGGGTAACATCTGTCGACCCAGATCGCAATCAAGGACCAATTTAAAGTCACCCCCACAAACAATTTGTATCAATGGGCCCATGTAGGAAGGGGGACAATTTGGCAAGAAAGTGGAGCTTGGTGTTGGGAACATACATAGTTGCAAGCAAGAATGTCCTCTCATCCAGTATGGCATCCAGTATTATGAATCTGCTTTCTGGGTTGGTGTGTGCCTGTAGTACTGTGAGTGGCACTCTTGGAGCGATCCACACCAAAGCAACCCTAGTGTATGTAGAGTACCCCGTTCCATAAATCTGGTCACACCATCGCTTGGACAACTTTGGCAGTTCAAGGTTGGTGATGTGCGTCTCTTGGAGGCAGGCAACATGTATGTTCCTTCCATGGATAAAGGAGTAGATTGTGTACCTTATCACCAGGGAACATAGCCCTTGAACACTGTAGGACAGAAAATGGTACCTGTTTATGGCTCAAAATGACCGTGGTGTGGGTAGGTTGGTTGCAGACGAGAGCGGGATCTGAGAGGGTGGTTCCTATTTCCTGTATTCTGCATCAGGGAGGGATATTGTAGAAGCAAGCCTAGGTCTACTGTGTGCGAGTGTACCCCCTCCACCAGGTCGGGATATAACATACCTCATCCATTCTAACCATTTCAACCAAAAAAACAATCAACATTACAAACATAGCCCAATAATACTTGCGTAGTCACTCTGTTCAGTGGGGATAGGTGTCATTGCTATCCTCTGGGGTAGTCCAGAATGATCGAGAAAGGGAATCCCATTCCTGGAGCTTCTGTGCCATGGGCCTCACCTTCATGTGGCAGGACGATCAAGCAAATACAGGTCATTCGCCCTTGCCGTCCAGCTCCCCATCAACAGGCCCCACATGCATGTCCATCTACCTCCTCTTAGGGTTCCCATCAGGTATTATCAGCGTCCCTACGTTCTAAGGAGCAATCGCCTTTGCCAACAGGCATGAACCCAGGCAGTTTCTCTCTGGCATCCCTGGGTGTTGTAGCTCTGCACGGCCACCCCTCTCTGGCACTGCCTGGGCGCAGGGACAGATATGCAGTCTCGGTCCAGACAATCTTCTACCAGTGAGCGCCTCCGCTTGACCTCAACAGCGGTCACCGGTTCCATCTCTTTCTCCACAGGGATCCTTCATTATCAAGGTTCTGTATATCGCCCATTGTCATGCCAGCAAGCCTTGGTACCCCTCAGGGTAGCAGTGCACTCGTCTCAGGTGTTGCGTGGCCCCCACATTAAAACCCACCACTGCTGGCAGCTCAGAGACGGTGCTGGATTGCAGCTGCGACAACATCTGCCAGCGTAAGGCTCTTCTTACAGTCTCTGCAGGGGCCCTCCCCAGCAAATGTGCTGCGGCCGCAGGCCATCTCCCCCAAGCGCATGGCCATTCTGCAGCAATCCTTTAGGTGCGATTCAGCAATGCAATGGCAGGCTACAGTCTCTTTCAGGGTGGCAGCCCACTATACTGTGTACGCAGAGCGGTTCTTGGGCCACCACTCACCACAGCCTGAATGCTCCTTGCGGTCTTGCCAGCCGGTCACACCAGTGATAGGCCTCAGTTGCGGGCCCTTTCCGCCTCATCATGGGGCCCCATGATAGTAGGTCTGTGGGGGCGACCTGATATTGTGGTGGCAAGCCTTATCCCCCCTCAGGGTAGCTGTGTCCTACTTCTTGGTCGCCCCACGTGTCCCACGTCGGTACTCGGTTCAATTGCCGCAGTGAGGGAGATGGAAATTGCAGCCTTTGCCCCACGCAATTCATCCCAGTCTGCTGTCCCTCGAGGCACACAGGGCGTATCTCCCCCCTCAGCTCTTCGCACTGGAAGCTACCTGGGTTCTGACTAGGGTCAGTTTCAGCCCCTGGGGACATTCGGATGGTTCAGGATGGTAGTGGCAGAGCCGCAGCACTCAGACTGTGCGTCCGCCATCTTGCAGCTCCAGGCCATTCCCCGCCAAATTGTAGATTTATTCAGCAAACACTTTAACAGTGTACCGACTTATCCTTTCTCCTCCGTGAAAGATAGCTTAGAATTAATCTTGTACTTGTCAGAAGGCTGATACTTCTGTAGGATTTCATCAGACCTATTGCAGCTTTTTTTGCGAAGTGACTCCACATTGTCTAGCCGGAGCAATGAACTGCCAGGCATGTAGATATTTCGAGGACACTAGAAGCAAGGCATTGCTACCACTATTAGACCCAATACTTGGTACTCACTTGGGGGCATATTATCAAGGTCCGGCGTTAAAATTATCGCCGCTTTATCGGCAGAAAACTGCCGCTAAAACGTCGATAATGTGCTTGATAATATGCTCTCTGGAATTCCAATCGAAGCCCAGGTTAGATGTCCTTCACATTTAACATGGGCTTCAATTGGAATTCCATAGAGCATATTATCAAGCCCATTATCGACGTTTTAGCGGCGATAATTTTAACGCCTGTCTTGATAATATGCCCCCAAGGCACTTGTGGACCTGGCACGTTTAGTACTATAAAATTACCTCATTTTCACCAGAAAGAAGAATGCTATAATTGATGGTATTTTCTTGTTAACCACGGTTCTGATAGTGTTTCCTTGGTGTAAACTCCGGTGCCTGTATTCTAAATTACTATTCCTGTCACCGTTTTTACTGTGCAGGAGTGTCGATTTCTGTCTGGAAAAAAGTGTGCCTATATTTGAGTTTTTCAACTCTATGCAATACGTTTACAAAATATTTGCGGTTTCTTCGCCCACTCAGCCTAGTGACATCTGTTCCTTAGAAACCCTTTTTTTTAGCAATCAAATCTATATAAGACTTACATATATGCTCCTCAATGCCCACTTGTCATTCCACGCCGACCTGCTGTTTCACATCTTTTACCTTTTGAACTCCACATTTATCAAGTCACCCAGTGTGTGCTTTTGCTCTTCTGCTCTTTCTTTACCCGAGTCAGTCTTATTTTATAAACAATGTGGCAGGTAAAACATGGGGTGTTCGGTGTATGGCAAACTGAGTTTCATTTGTTGAAGGTTTGAAGAAGGTTGATTGTAATTTGATTCAGGCTACAGTAAGGAGAACAAGAGGAATTATGTTTTAAAAACCATTCCATAGCCTCCCAGGTGGGCAAAACCCCTTCATGTCGAGCGAAAAGGGTTTGGGAAGCACCTACTAAAATAACATGCATCATACTTTTCACCATGCAAATATATTTTGTGAATGTATTTATTACAAAATGCATTTTTATTGATCATATATTCGATGACCTATAAATATAAAAAACATAATAGACTTATACTGCTTGGAGGGTGCCAGAGAGCTGAGCTCTAAGATGGCCATGTAAGCGTTGAGCAAGCCTTGCTCACACATCAAAAGCAGCTGTACCGCTGCATTGGGCTGCTAATATTGCACCACTCTCACCTACAGATGCTGGGGCATACCCTGCTTCTGACTGAGGGCTCAATCTGCGGTTAACTATCTGTTCCTGGTCGGCTGAATTACTGAGACCTATGTGACCCATGGAGCCTGTGACCCCACGACATAGCAAGGTTGGATGGGGACTGTAGAACACCATTGGGTGGCCAATCTAGCGAGGTTGGATCGCATCTTTATAATGCCATCGAGTAGCGATCCTGTGCTGCTGGTACTGCCCAGCAAGAGTCCCCATTAGTGGGAGGCTGCACTGGACCCTACCCCTGACAGGCCCCATCAGACAGCTCACTGGTGTAGCAATCTCTCTCTGCATTACGGCTGGCAGGCTTCTTGTGATATAGCGATATAATGCTGCCAGCTACTGGTGTAGTGGAGCTCTCAGTCGAGCGGCTGGAAGTTCTGGCACTTTGGTGAGTGCTTGACTCTGGCTCCCTGCTGTATATGGTCAGAAAGACTGTAGTCACTCATGACCTGGAACCGCTGTTGAGCAGACAACTGTGGAGCCATCACCAATCTTCCTGCAAGTTTGGGCCATAATACTTAACCATTCTATTTTCCCTGCTCTGCCTAGTACACTTGTGTCAGCCTTAGCTGAATGGCCCCTGGCCCAGAAATGATGCTTGTTCTTTGAGGCAAGTGCCATTAAAACAGTTGCTGTGGCACCCTGTCTCAACAGACGGCACTCATTTCTTTGAGCGCCTTGCACTGAGGGGTACACTATTTCCCATAGCTGCATAGGAGATGCAGAGAGGTGGCCTGTGGGACATCCCCTGCCCCGCTGAGCCCCTCAGCAGTACTCCACCAGCAAGTTGCTAACAACTTATAGTGCTGAAGGAGTGCTGGGTAGCACACCTCGGGGAAAACACAATGGCTAAAATATATCACAAGAAGAGAAAACTCCAATTGGAAAAATGGCGAGAACCCCTACTTGTCGTCTACCCAAGGACCAGCCACCTGTGATGTTGCGGAGCTGTTACACAAAATGCAGTAGAGCCTAAGGTTCATTGACTGAAAAGATGATACATTAATGTCCAAAATAGACCGTTTTAAAGAATGGGTGGACAAGTGAGATCACGAGCTCACCCAGGCCAAGACCAGAATATCAGATGTGCAGCAGACATCCACCACACTTGTGTGCCCATTCAGTGACCTCCGGATGTTGAAAGCAAGGAAGGAAGACCACGAGGATTGATCCAACAATATTTGCATATTAGGTTTGGCAGAGTACACGGATATTGCTAACATGGAACACATTGTAGAACAGCTGCGGGAATCTCTATTTGGCAGGGACTAATTTTCTTATATTTTAATAGTGAAGTGTGCACATCTCTGTGGGCACAAGCCCTGTGCAGGGCAGAGTTGCAGACCTATTATAGCAAAACGTTTTAAATACAGTGACAGGGATCAAGTTCTCCGTCTCAACAAAGCCACTTCAGAACTTTACTGTGCGGGCTTCCGGATTGCCTTCTATCTGAACTTTACTCCCAAAGTCCAGGTGGTCAAGAGGTCCCTCCAAGAAGTTGCTTACCACGCAGGGTGTTAAATATTTCATGTTGTTTTCAGTGCACCTACATATGGGGCATAACAGCAAACCACACTTTTGCTTGCGACCTGAAACTGTTCTGGAATACATCAATTTATGTTTTCAGCACAAGGGCACTCCTGGCACAGCGTTTTGCAGTCCATCCTCCTCCAGTGGTAACCAGGAATGTGGCAATTCCAACCATAGTGAAAATGACAGAAGGTGATTCTTTTTACCCCCTTCTTTAGACATGGCCTCCTATACACAACATAGCAAAAGGCAATACCATCACACTGGATGCCATTACCCTTTGTGATTGGTCCAACCATTACAGTATCTTCTTCTTTATTAACAGGGAGGTGTCCCTGAAGAGGGATCAACCAAAGAAAATTAAACAATGGAAAAGGGACCTAAGGAATATTAACACGGACGTTCTAGCAACCGAATGTAAATATGCCTTGTCTTCCCAAGATCCCATGACTGATGTTCATGAACTCACTGACTTCTATAACTCCACCATCTCTTGTATCATGGATTCCATAGCATCTCTACAACAAAAAAATGCCTCTTCCAAAATCTCCAAACCTTGGTTCAACGACAACCTAAACTCTGAACGCCACAACTTGAGGGCAGCTGAATGTTCCTGGAGATCCAAACCTTCCTCGGATCATCTAAAAGTCCTTAGATCGGTAAGGAGTTCCTATTTTTTTTTTTTTTTTTTTTTTTTAAATTATTTTTATTGCAGGAATTAGTAAATCTTTACATAATCGGCCAGCATTACATCTCAAGCCGGAGCGTTGAAACCCAACTCTCCGATCCCCTCCGGAAGTTGCTTACACAGCCATTCAGCCCACAACCCTGGGGTCGGGCGGCGAAAGTCCGTGGGGGCTCAGGAGGTTGTCGAGGTCGGCCCGGAGGATTCATTGTCCTTCATCTGCTTTTCTAAACAACCCTATAACTCCAAAAACACCCCCCCACCCTTAAAACCCCCCAATCCCAGAAAAACCCTCCCCCCCACCGCCATCAGCGCGCGGCATCAACCGCAACCGGATCTTCTTGGGGACCCATGGGGAAAACAATAAAGCTGAGAAGTGCAACCGTCTACCGGGACTCAGGGCGCGCCGCTACCTCATGTTCGGCATCGCCGGGGGCGCAGTACTCCCTAAGGGCCTGCACGAGCATCTCCCACTCCAGCGCTGTCTCCTCGGCCTTCTCGTTACGCTGCCTCCAAGCTAGCTGGTATCTAAGCGTACTCTCCCCCGCCGCCCACTTCAAAAATTCGCTGTGCCACCGGCTCCCTGTCGGGCCGGTCCGTGCCTTCCAATTCCTGGTCACCTCCCGTTTAGCAAGGAGCAGCCCCAAATCGATGAATTTACTAGATATTTTATTCTTGGGGGTATGAGGGAACCAATGCAGGAGACCCACCGCCGCATCCAACGAAAGAGATCTCCCCGTCGTTTCCTCCAGGGTCTTCCCCACTTCCTCCCAATAGGCCGACAATCCCGGGCAGGCCCACAGCATGTGGAGAAGGTCCGCCTCCTGGGCCGGGCACCTGGGGCACTCCGCTGAGGCCGCCGCAAAATATCGCCTGATTTTCACCGGGGTCAGATATGCTCTATGGAGCACATAATAGTGGACTAATTGAAAGCGGGCGTGGCGTGTGCCCTTCCAGGCACGCCGCACCAGCTGAGCCCAGGTCGTCTCTGGGATCTCCTTGCCAATGTCCTCCTCCCATCGGTTTCTCAGGGTGGTGAGGGGAGCCAGCCCCTCTTTGAGCAGTCTACCGTAAAGGCATGTGACCGCCCTTACCGTGCCCGCGGACATCATCACGTATTGGCACACTGGGGATAAAAGGGGTTCTGCCTGCCCGGACCTCCAGTGCACCTGGATCGCTCGAACAAGGGCCGAGTGCAACAAAAAGTCGCCGCGGGGAATCCCGAAGCGATCAATGAGCTCCTGGAATGGCAAGAGCGTCCCGTCCTCGTAGAGATCACCGATGAGCTGCAGGCCGGCGTCCTCCCAGGTCGCCAGCCGCGACCAATCACCCCCATGGGGCAAAGCCGTTAGCATCCCCAGCGGTATTTCAGGTGCATACGGTGTTCGCTGGTGGCCCCGGGCGTGAGCCCGGTTCCAGCACAGGCGAACAGTCCGCTCCTCCATGGACAAGTCCTGCAAAGCCAATCGTTGCCTCATCACTATGAAGGAGAGAACATGCCTGGCCATACCCGTTCCCCTCCTGTCCTCGGGGCCCCGGAACTCCCGAGCGATCTCCTGGGTGAAGGTCTGGAGCTGCGCCGCTAAGTAATATTTTTCGAAGTCCGGCGCCGCAAGCCCACCCTCCTCCTTCGGCCTCATCAGGGTCTTGAGGGCCACCCGCCGGCGGCCCGAGCCCCAAAGGAATCCGACTATCATGGACCGTAATAGTCGAAACGTGGTCGGTGGGATCCAGATCGGCAGTGTCCGGAAATAATATAACAGCCGGGGGAGCGCCACCATTTTAAGCAGAGCGATCCGCCCTGCCACCGAGAGCGGCAGCGTGGCCCAAAAGCCCATACTGCCTCGCAGTGCCCGGATGCCCCGGGCAATGTTCCCATCAAGGAGGCCAGAAGGTTCGTGGTAGACATACACCCCTAGATATTTGAAGCAGTCGGGTTCCCATCTAATCTCCCTACTCAAGGCAGGTGTAGGGGTGCCCCTGCGAATCGGGAAAAGACATGTCTTAGTCCGATTCACTCGAAGGCCCGAGACCTCCCCAAACTCCGTGAGCGCCGTCGCAGCTCCACGTAGGGCAGCAAGCGGGTCTTCCAGGAAGAGCAACAGGTCGTCTGCGTATAGGGAGACGTAGTGCGGGCCCGACAGGGTCCACAGGCCCGCGTAATGGGCTCCCGACCGGAGATGCAACGCAAGAGGCTCCACCGCCAGCGCAAAGAGCAGTGGGGAGAGCGAGCAGCCCTGCCTCGTGCCCCGTTCCACCGGGTATCGTGGGGAAATCAGCGGTCCCGCCCTTTTCCCTGGCTGACGCCGAGGCGTACAGCACCCTGGTCCAGCTGACGAAACCCTCTCCGAGGCCGAACCTCCGCAACACAGTGCAGAGGTAGTCCCATTCCAGGCTATCAAAGGCCTTCTCTAAGTCCACTGATAGGACAACCGGGCATGGGGCGTCCACAAGCGGTTCCCCAAGCAAGCGGCACAACCTGCGAATGTTCATGGTCGTGTTACGCCTGGGGATAAAGCCAGCCTGGTCCTCATGCACTAAAGAACTCATGTGCCCAAGCAGCCTCGTGGCCAAGATGCTGCTAAGTATTTTATAATCCACCGTCAGCATCGATAAGGGACGGTAGGAGCCCGGATCGGATGAGTCCCTGCCGGGCTTGAGGAGCGGGACCACCAATGCCTCACACATCGAGCCTGGAAGGCGCCCCAGCCTCCTCGCCTCTCTATATACCACCAACAACCTAGGGGCTAGGAGATCGGCATAAGCCGCATAGAACTCTACAGGAAGCCCGTCCAGGCCCGGGGTCTTATTTCTCGCCATCTTTTTAATGGCGCTACGGATCTCTCCCAGTTCTATGTCGGCCCCCAAGGTTTTAGCCACCTCCTGCTCCATTGCTGGAATCTCTAGGGGCCGCAAATAATTATCTAGCAGGGCAGGGTCTTGGACAGAGCGACTGCGGTACAAGCGCTCATAGTATTGCCGGTAGCAGCTCAAAATCGCAGGCTGAGTATACACCTGGGTTCCGTCTGCCCTACGCATGGACGTCGTCAGTGAAGTCTGCCGCGCAGGGTTGGCCAGCCACGCTAACAGCGCGCCCGACCTATCCCCCTCCGCGATGGACCGAACCGTATAGGCTTTATAGTCAAAACAGCGGAGCCGTTCGACCTCTGCTGCCACCGCCTCCCTCGCCTCCGCCGTGCGCGCCTGTAAGTCTGGGTGCCCTGGGCGGCGTAATTCCAGCTCGCGGAGTTTCCGATCCGCTGTCTCCAGGTCCGCGAGGATAACTCGCCGCACACCGACCTGTTTAGATATGCAGTACCCTCTCACCACCACCTTAAAAGCGTCCCACTCTAGCGCTCTCGTGCTCGCGGTGCCACCGTTGGACGCAAAGTACTCCGAGATCGTGTCACCCAGGTCCGCCTTGAAGACACTGTCCTCAAGGGTCTCGGGACGTAATTTCCAGGTGGGCACCGCCGGCACCCCAGGAAACCAGCGAAGGTCCAACAGGAGGGGGTTATGATCAGAAATGGTTCTGGTCAAATATTCAGACCGGACCGCCGCCGAAACCAATTCGGGCGAACCAAGAAAGCCGTCCAATCGAACGTGCAATTCATGGAGGCTCGAGAAGTAGGAGTAGTCCCTAGTTGTGGGGTGTTGCGCCCTCCAAATGTCCGTTAGGCCCCAGTGAGTCTGCCAGTCCCGACGGTCCCTAGCCAAACGACGAACCGGAGAATCAGGGAGGGGTGGGTGCGAGCGGTCATTGTCTACATCCACTACGGAATTGAAATCTCCACCCAGCAGGATGAGCCCGGAGAGGCAGTGGGCCAACGAGCCCGATAACCTGGAAAGGAAGGCAGTCTGGTCGACATTAGGAGCATACACACAGCAAACGTTTAGGTCTCTCCCTCCCAAAGTCCCCGAAATGGCCACATAGCGCCCCTCTGGATCTATCACTGAGTTCGTGACCTGGAAGGGGACCCCAGCTCTAACCCAGATCAGCGCCCCTCTGGCATACGCGGAGTACGAGGTGCAAAAGACCTGCCCCCTCCATCTACGCTGTAGCGCCGCCCCTTCCGCCTTGTTCAGATGGGTTTCCTGCAGCAGCGCCATTTGTATCCCCCTACGCACTAAATAAGCGTGGACCTTGTGACGCCTGGACATTGTATGAAGCCCCCGTACGTTCCAAGTAACACATTTCAGATTGGCAATCTCAGCCATAGTCCCATATCAGTCTCGCAAAGTCTCCCCAGCTGGGTCCCAACCATAAAAGGACATCGATCCTCATAGCACTGATGGCGGCCATTGTCCCCAAACAAAACTGAACAACCCAAATATTAATTAACTCCCCATCCACCCTCCCCAGAACAGGACCCAAATAGCACCATCTAGTTCCCATCCAAACCACACTCCCCAACAACCCACTACACCTTACTAATCCTGCAGTCGCCACCACAGGAAGGCCTTAAGGGCCAGGTGCGGGCCGGACGGAGGCAATGGGCCCTCGTCGCCCAGGCCACCAGGACTAAAGCAAGCCCACAACAGTGTCACGAAAAGACCCCCTGGGGGCCAGTCCAGGGCACCCCGCCCATCCTACCCCGGTAGACAACCACTCTTACCGTCCCCCGCCATCCCCCCGCCGGGCCCCCACCCAAACTGAAGAAGCACACCCAGTTACCCCTGTCCCTCCAGTATGTCCTCCACCGATTGTGGTGTGATCTCCGGCGTATGGCCACTGTCCGGTACAGATCCCTCGGAGTCCGTTGAGCCCCCCTAGTCATCCGGGATCCCCTCCTCCGCCGTGGCATCGTCCCGTGACCCAGACAGCGCCGTCAGCACCTCCAGCACTCCCCTCCGCTCCGTCGATGTCTCCACAGTTGAGGGACCCCCCGATCGGCCTCCGCGACCTCTAGTCCTTCTGGATCTCCGCCTCTGTCCCGGCTCTGCCATCCGTCTAGGCGAAGAGCCGGATCCACCTTTCCCCGCTCTATAGAGTTCGAGCCAGTGACAAGCGTCCTCTGGGGTGTCGAAGAACTGGGTTTTGTCATCGACAATTACGCGGAGTCTCGCCGGGTAGAAGAGCGAGTACTGGATACCCTCACTCCGGAGCTCGCACTTGACCGCCAGGAAGGAAAACCGTCTGCGTTGGGTTTCATAGGTGTAATCCGGAAAGATGTTCACCTGACTATTCGCCACTTTGAATGGTCCATTGTGTCTGGCGGCATTGAGGATCAGGTCCCTATCCCTGAAGTGCAGCAACCGCGCCACCACCGGCCGCGGGGCACGGCCCTGCTGCGGCGGCCTCGCCGGGACTCTATGGGCACGCTCCAGAGTGTAAAAGGAGGACAAACCCTCCGGGGCCACCGTGTCTCGGAGCCAGGTCTCCAGATACGCCACCATGTCGCCATCCTCGACCTTTTCCGGCAGGCCAACCACACGAATGTTGTTCCTCCTGTTGCGGCCTTCTGCATCCTCCGCTCTCTGCTCGAGGACCGTGATCCGGGATAAAGCCTCCTTCATTTCCGCGGCCAGGGTGCGCTGTGCCGGCTCCAAGGTTTTCACCGAGCCCTCCACTTCCTTGACCCGGTCCGACAGTTTGCCGTGGTCCGCTCTAAGGAGACCCAGGCTCGTCGCCACCTGGGCAATGTCCTGCTGGAGGGCCGAGCGCGTGGTCGCTATCGCCTCCAAAACACGGTCGAATTGCTGCTGCAGAGGTGCACCACCGGCCTCCTCTGGACCTCCGCGTTCCTCCTTGTCCTGGGTCTCCAAGTCCGAGACGACCGGGGCAGTCCCCTTGGCACCTCTAGGCTTCCCCATGTCGCCGGCCGTTCTCCGCCCGGGTCCCGGGGCAGGCGTCCCCGAGTGTCGGCACCGGCTACGACTCCCTCGGGTGCTAGGCCTCAGGTCAAGTGCCGGAGATCTCCGTCTCCAAGGCCCGTTGGATCGTCCCAGCCGCGGCCCGTGCCACCACCTTGCCGTCCGGGGGCACCGTGGAGGAGGCGGGGACAATCGTCGCCGGGCCGGGCAGGCCCACACGGCCGACCGAGTGTCACCAGCTCTACCGGACGACTCGCGGTTCCAAAGGGTTGCGCCTCCCATGGGAGTGGGTCAGCCAGGAGAAAGTAGCCAAGTACGATGCAGGGAGTGGGGCCACCGTCGGGATCTCCAGTTGTCCCAACGTGGGCTCCGCTATGGTGTGGGCATCCGTTCATCCGAGTGCAATTCCCAGTAGCAGAGACCACTCTGACCGATGTCCAGTTTCAATCCCCACCGGGAGACCACCGAGCAGGGGGCGCCCCGTCGTCAGCGACGATCCTCCAGTCTATCGGATCCGGCCACGGGGACAAAGAAGTCCGGGCGCCATGTTGGGTCACACTCCGCAGTTCCCTTAACTGTGATTTGCACCGGGTCACCGCTCGTGCCGATCACGCTGGGGGCCCCGGCAGGTCTCCGTTGGGCCGGTCGCCAAAACATGGGGGTCGGGGTGCCCCGTAGCCGCCGATTTACAGGATAATCACGGGCTCAGTCCCGGAGCCGAGCTCTCAGGCGACCATCGCCATCGGCGCCCAAGCCACGCCCCCATCGGTAAGGAGTTCCTATAATAAACAAAATCAAGAGTGCTAAGGCTGACTACTTCAGATCCCAACTTATTCAAGCCTCAAATTGCCCCAAGAAACATTATGAAATTGTCAAACACCAGCGAAAGCACCCAACCATCTTGATTCAGGAGACGGCTCTCCTTCATGTGACGAACTGGCTGCCTTCTTTATGGAGTAAACAAAACTATCAGTATTGACCTTGAATCTAAGAAGGCCCTTCTTCCATCATATGAGATTGCGTCTCCTCCTGCTCTCTCTGAGAGGCTTGAGCCACTTAGTATTAGCACCGAGAACAAGGCCACCTGGTGTACTTTCACTCCCCTCAGTGAAAGAGAAATCTACAAAACCCTTCTTAGTATCAACCCATCTAATCACTTTAGTGACCCACTTCCACCGACTGTCTTCAAAGAAATCAAGGATGCCTTCATCCCCCTTTGGACAAAGATTGTCAACGCTTCATTATCACAAGGCACGATCATCGAATGACTTAAAGCAGCTCAGGTATCACCCATTCTTAAAAAACCTAATGCAGACAGAACTGATCTCAACAACTTTCGCCCAATCTCCAACATCCCCACTCTGGCTAAGCTCCTAGAAAAATGTGTGCAATGGCAACTTTGCACTCACATAGAGAATTTCCAACTCCTAGATCAACATCAATCTGGTTTTCGGAATGGTCACAGCACTGAATCAGCGCTCACTCACATTATGGATGACATTTTAAGAATGCGAGACCAAAAAGAAACCTGCCTCCTAATCCTCCTTGACCTTTCTTCTGCATTCTACACTGTTAATCACGACAACCTCTTAGCCATTCTGGAACACAGATGGGCCTTTCCGGTCTGGTATTGCAATGGTTCTCATCCTTCCTTCATAATAGATCCCAAAGAGTCAAGGTGAATCAATCCCTATCCCAGCCCTCCACAGTCTCCATGGTGGTCCCACAAGGGTCTGCCCTATCTCCCATACTCTTTAATATTTTCTTGGAACGTTAGCGAATGCACTAAACTCCATGAACATTCCTTTTCATATGTATGTGGATGTCACGCAACTGTACCTGAAACTCACCTCCTCTGAAGACTTCACCTCACTCAACTCTGCCCTGACGAATACCCAAAAACACCGCCAAAACAGAATTCCTTCTCATATCTCCTCCTAATCACACCCCCAAGATAGACGGCTGGATGAAACACCTTACTCCGTTCAACTGCTCTCCTCACATCATTGATTCAGCTAAATCTCTCGGAATCACCCTAGATGCGCACTTGAACATGAAGATTCATATTAGTAAGATGCGCAAGAATTCTAACCACCAGATGAGGATTCTTAGAAATCTCAAACCATTCCTTCCACAAAATGACTTCAAGCAGATGGTTCAGGCGCTTGTCCTGCCGAGACTAGATTATGTTAGCGCTACTCTCTGTGGCCTCCCCAAATATAACTTGGCCCCACTTAGGCATTCTTTGAATGCCGCTCACAGATTATCAAGCGTACAAAAAGAAATGCTCACATATCCCCAGCCCTAAGATCTCTAAATTGCTTGCCCTACATAGCAAGAATACAGCTAAAGCTTGTCCGTTAGTCAGAAAAAAGAAGATCTCCCTTGGATCTCTATATGCCAACAATCATTCAAACACATGAAACTTTTTTTTAAAACAAATTGCAGGGCAAGAATCGGCTTCAATGAAACAAACAAACTGTACAAAAATTCACTTATTAAAAATAATTCACAATAGTATCCCACCTAGCAAGCAGTTGTACATATCAGTTAAAAAACAGTTGGAAAATAATTTCACCAACGTTATAAACACTTTAAAATCAATTAGAGTCTAACATATGAAAAGGTGGCACACAATAAAACAAAGTACCAACAGTGGAAATCAATCTCAATACATGATTAAATGATTCATAAAAACAAAAGAATTGGGAAAAAGGAGAACAGAGAGGGAAAATTATTCCCACTCAACAAAGAAAATCACTAAATCAGAGAATCATCGGTTGTGATCCCAATAGAGATATGATTACATTGCATATACGGCACAACCCATATTGTCATAGATTTTATCCGATTTTCTTTTTTAGTTAAAGCATCGACGCGTTTCGGTAGGCCACAGGTTAAAGCCAACACCTTCCTCAGGATATATTGCTGATCCCAATTAAGTTCTTAGCGGTTCCTTTTTCTTTTATGTGTTCTTTTAAGCTTGCATGAAAAGTGGCGCCATAGGGCTAGTATTCCATCGGTTGACTTATGGACAATATTCTCATAAAAGTCTGTTACCGATATGTCTTTGGTGCAGCCAGGATGTATAAATGCACTTCCTTGGCCAAGGTTTTCTGAGTATGAAGGAATCGTAGGTTGTTGTCCTATCAAATATCTTTAGGACTACTAGCACACTTCCGACGTGGAGTGGATGGAACCTCAGATATAGAGTGTCCCTTTGACTAGTTCGAAAGCCCTTCCAGCGTGGTTAAGATAGACAGTTAGATCCAATGCGTCCCTTAGCAGGGCTCAACGCGGTCCACAAGATGGATTGCCTGCTTGACACACAAAGCCCTCTATTTCAAAGCCCCCGTTTACCTGGCTCAAAAGCTAGAATTATCTGGAGGGGGTAGACCATCAAGAAGTGCAAACTATCTCCTCTTGAAACCTCAGACGTTTCGCAAAAAGAGAACGAAGCACAGAGCTTTCTCGGGCTTGGGCCCGAAGATCTGGAACTCTCTTCCACCGGACGTCAGCAGTATCTCCTCCACAGCTGCCTTCAAACATGAAGTAAAAATAATCCTAATGAACAAGTTCTTGCCTTAAATGGTCATGGCTCGTCTGTTTTCTCAATGCCCCTCTGACTACGTTCTTTATTGATCTAACAACTGTGAAGCTCATGGTTGTCTGATGTACCCTATTAAGTAATGTTTGTTCTCCTAGTACACTATGGATTAGCTAAATATGATATTCTTTGCTACCCCCTTTGACATTTTCCCTTTACTATTTCCTTCCCTTCCAAAATGTGAACAGTTCTGATACCCTTCGGGGTCATGTTTTTTCGCTATACAAAACTTTATACATAAACTGCTATGTGATAATATTGCCTTACACCACCATTGACAGAAGCTACAATATTTTAAGATATTGGCTAATGTATTGATGCTGTTTTTCTGTGTTATTGTCTTCCAATCTTATCCTATTGGCAGCCCACTACCAGGCCTGGAAAAATATACGTTTCCATTACATTTATGGGTATTACCCAGGGCCAGCGTGCACTCCACTGTGCCCCTCTTGCATGGACTGTAATGACTATCAATTATTGATACTGTGATGAGTGTCTTTGTTAGTTTGGATTCACTTGGGTCTTCCCTGATGACTTAGGTGGGGTATACTTGTTATTGGGTTGTTTCGATTTTCTATTAACTTCTTGCAGTGCCTACAAATTTATACCAGGTAGCTTACAAACAATCACCTCTTTAATTTCCACAATGGCAACCAGCCCCTTCACATCGCTATCTTGTCCTAGTGGCCTATATGGTCTATTACCCTAACTGGGATACTTGTCGGCTAAATAACCCACACAAAGCCCAACAAGTATTGGCCTCTTTGGACAGGCATAAAATAACAAACTTTGATGTTGCTTTCCTCCAACAGACTAGGCTTCTACCATCAACTTATCTCATATTTGCATCCACATTAGGGGTCCATCAATACTTCTCTTACTCACTCTTACTCCTGTGGGGGGATTACTCTTATCGGGAGGTCCCTGTGCTTTGCCCATGAAGAATTAATTTTAATATGAATGTCTGCCCGGTAATCACAGCAGCCCACCTTAATACCCAATCCTTGCTGTTGATTAATGTATATAGGCCGCATGTTGATGTCCCTGAATTCTTTGATGAAGTTGTGGTAAAGTGTGCAAAATATAGCAACTGGCCTATCCTGTGAGGTGGCGATTTTAATGTGGTGTTATCTCTACATGTAGACAGAAAGTCAGCTGGTATACTACGAAGACAGACACCATCATGCGTCATATAATGCAGAAGTGTGATTTGATTGCTATGTGGAGGGCTCTTCATCCATCCCAGAGAGCATACAAATACTACTCCACTGTGCATGACACTTCATCACACATAGATTTATGGCTGTTATCCCAAGCTCTCTTGGGTACAATCCATACCACCACTATACTGCCTAGAAAGTTATCAGATAATTTGGTGAGTCTACTCGTCTTGGAAGACCTCCCACTACTTCCGGGCTTCATCAGCTGGCGGCTCAAGGGAGCCGCGTTGCGGGACCCAGTGTTCTTCTCCGAGGTCAAAGCTGCTATTTCAGAATACCGGTAATGGGCTTTCAAGGTCTATTTTTAGGAGGTTTGCTTTTTAAAAGAGGCAGGCACCTTGAAATCCCTGTGGGGCATTCTGGGCTTCCTTGGGCGAGATCTCACAAGGCTGGAAACCGAATATGCTGAAACCAAAATCCATGACTACGTTAGCAAGGACCCAGAAACTACAGGTGATGTCCTGGGAGGAGGCCGTAAATAACTTATCTTAGAAAACATGCTGGAGCGAGGTGGACAGGCTTGGGAAGACTGGCTGCTAAGGAACACCACTGATACCACCCCAATCTCTTGCATATGCACAAGTGATGGTAACATCTCCTCCTCCCCAAGAGATATCCTGAACGCTTTTGTTCAGTACTATACTGACCTTTACATTACTACGTTTGCCTAGGATCACATGACTGCATGTTCCTAGTTACCAGGTAACAGAACGTTTTAGGCAAGCAAATGACGTATGCAGTACCTGTGGGGAGGGAGTGTTAGAGGGTGGAGGCTAGGTCTGTCTCATAGTCTTACCCTTTAGTGGTGGCAGGGTGTCTCCCACTCTTCCGAGCAGGCGGAGTGAGGGGTAGGTTCCCGGTGAATTGACACCGACTGAACTGTCGTTAATAGTCTTAACGTACCCTCTGCCTGTATCTAGACAGAGCCAAGTTACTACCCACAACAGGTTGGTCCACCAATACGGTACCTCAATGCTAGGTTGTTTTTGTGGCTTGGTTCACCCCTGAAACTAATACTGAACCAACCACTGTGTAGAGTGCAGATACACTTTTGGCCCTGAAGAATTGCCACGTGATCCCCCTGACACATGAGGCAATAAACATGTTGACCACTACTTTATAGCCACTAGTGACCATTATTTCAGTGGGGACACACCATTGATGTTTTTAATTGGGACCAATGGGCTCATTGATTAAATTGATTTTGGAGCTCCACTGCGCTTCATTTTAGTCTTTCCCACACCATCCCTTAACACATAACATCCCATTCACATCTACACTATGAGGCCCTACACCCACACTGCACCTTACGGCTTGAGACAAAAAGATCTCTGATAAAGAGCCCCTCATAGGATGCCCGTCAGGCATTGCAGCCCCGGCCTGATGAGGAGCATGCCCTATGATGAAGCATGACACCCAGCCGGGTGTGTGAGGGCCCCATTTCCCGAATTGGGAGACACCCTACCACCTCTAAAGGGTGAGGGTGTTAGACTGACCTAGCCTCTACCCCCTAACACTCACCTCCCCCCAGAGGAACTGCATACCTCTTCTGCTTGCCTGATCCTCTGGGGCCTGTATGCTGGACTAGTCAGCACCCCTTATCCCTCTCTTTTTTTATTAAGAGAACGCTTCAGTCACACTGTGAACATTCATTACTAGGTAAAATTCATCGGATTTCATACCTCAAAGGAATTACATGTAAAGACGGTCACATTTTGCAGTTTCTTTTCAAGGGCTGTATTTTCAAGTGTTGAGGATTTGATAACAGTTATCCTATTGGTATTTTACTCTGTAATGTTGGTATTTTCACAATGGAAGCATTTTTTGGCACCTACATTTTTTTACATGCTCCAGGGGAACCAGTTGTACCCTGGAAAGATGGGAAAGATGGTTTTGATACCTATGTCCAAGCTGTGGTGACATTTTCAGGGCATCCAGGAAATTGGCTATGCTTGAGCATTGTCTGAAAGGGGGTGAAAGGAGAGTATTAAAATATCTTCCACCTCTCAGAGATGAGGAAGAAGACAATGAGAAGGTTTATGAATATGAATCAGGGTTGCAGAAACTGAGTTTGAATGTTGGGAAAAAAAGAATGAAGCAGCAGAAAGATTCAAGTTTCCAAATGGAAGCTAGTTTCCAGGTGAATCAGTTGAGAACTACACAGCTCGTCTGAGATCAATGGTGGCCATGTGCAATTATAAGAGTTTCTTGTTAAGGGACCAATTAGTACTGCTGGTAAATAACAAAAAGGTGCAGGTATAACTATTGAGCACGGAAGGGTTAATGCTACAAATAGCCATTGATATGATGGAGAAAGCTAAAATCAGAGATGAGGATCTAAGAGAGTTGTCAAAAAAAGACAAAATAGGGATGGTTCTAAAGAAGATGACATCACAACAATGAAATATGGGGCAAACAAGTGGTTAACTGCTACAAGTGTGGGTTGAGGGGGTCATGTGATAACTGATGAGTTGTGTCCTACTATTGGTCAGAAATGCAGGAGTGTAGTGGAGACAGGGTTTTGCCTGCACACATTGCTATGTTAGCATGGGCGGTTTAGATGTTAACACCATCTTGCCACTTTGCTGCTTTTGCACATGACACTACAGGTAGCTGTTATTATAAGTAAAACTGCTTGCCTGCTTTTTCTTCACATGAGAATGGTCTGTTTTTCACATCTCTAGACGTGCACCGCGACCTTAGTCTGAACACTGTGTGCAGAAACCGTCAAGGTCAAATAACAATGTATGCTGTTGAATTCAGGTTGATCGGCCCATGCTCTAGACACAACAAGCACACAGCTGCAAATATCTGAAACTCGGGTGCCTTTAATATTGCATTGCATGCATGATTTTGACACACTTGGAGAAAACTTTTCCAGACACAGAGAGCAGTGCTGATCCTGTGATGTGATTCACCTAAGCTGATCTTGGAGGTATGGGGTTCCCCATTCAAACCTAGAGACCTTCTATTATAATATAAATCTAGCTTATTAGCCAGGGGAGGGTGGTACACAAGGTATTATAAGACCTGTTTCCACTATTATTATAATATGATTTCTCCCCTTGGTTTTTATGGAATTGTAACAATGCTGATGGTTTTATTTCTAATCATATGTTTGCTTATGTTAGCCAAAGTACTGCATCTTAGAGCACGTAGTTAAAAATAAACATTTTAAACTTTTCCGTGTCTCTGATTACTCACATTGTGGATTGATATGAGAACAATAACGAAAAGGTGTTCTTGATTCCCACCATTCCTGAGAGTATTCTAAGTCGCTTGTTCTGGGTTGTCTAATCATTGGTAGCTTTGATATGATACGGAGAACAAATGAGACACTGATGCTAGTCGGATAGGGGTACTGAGGTGAGTTTTTGGTACACCACAATTCACTGAGGTCCTGGTTTCCTGTGCATAGTTCTGTGCATGAGCAGAATCCCCGCTACATGGCACCCAACGTTTTGGTCTTATGATTGAGACACTTTAGTAGTGCTTATATTTGTCTTGTTTCCAGTTGACGGGCGTGACGGCTTAAACCTACCTATATAGTTGACTTATAGGTTCACTCAAGCTTGACAATTAAAAAGGTTTCATTTTGAATTACTGACCCTTTTTGTGCTACGGTTTAATATAGATTCTTTTTTTCTTATGGCTGAAGTTGCTATTGCAGCACATAGTCGAGTGCCTCTCTGGCGTCATTTGACGCAGTTCGGGGTGCCTGACGATGGAATGTCAATTATCTTTGTAGTGAGTACCGATGCATCGTTCCCCTATGAGCAGTTTTACTCTTGGGTTACTTTTACGGACGTGAATGTGGATGATAAGACATTCCACTCATACACTCCTACGGCAGTTTCAGCAAATTACACGCCGTATAGGATGCAGGAGATTCCGATTTCCGCTTGGCAGCATTGTATTTGGTTTAATGGCGCCCTCCCCCACACCGTGACTCCGGTTCGGTTAGGTCCCTTGTCCATTCCTGGGGCCACTTGGTCAGTCTTGGCCCGGTTCACACCTCATCCACGTTATTTGGTAGCCCAGATTGATGACTTATGTCAACTACATACTGCCTTGATTGCGGTACATAGGGTTTTGGTGCAATACGTCTCTCGCAATGTCCAGGTGGAGGCACCTGGGGTTGCGACGCAACCAGTTGGACTGGCCGGGATCACTATTAGTCCTGTCATGGTTAATTCGGTAATGGGCAAGCGCCCCCAGAATAAGTAAGATATGGCTTATTGGCTTGCTGAGAAATTTGACCAGCTGGAAGCAGTATTTCCTAATTCTACTCCTGTGGAAAAACACAGGATCCTTCCAATTATTTTGCAGAAAGACTTAGTCCCTGAAGTAACAGATTGTGAGAACTGGGGTAAAGTATTTGCAGTGGTCTACGCGAAGTGCTTCGGCACACCGTCTATGACTGTACTGCCCTCCGTGATTAAGCGTGTTCAGGATGAACATGGTCTGGAGGCAGCAGTCGAGTTGGGAATCAGGCTTGTCGGCATGTTCGACATAGTTGCTGATCCTTGCTAATGTCAAGGAAGATGAGGTTAACTTCCAGGTGTCGAATGAGCTGCGCCTCGTCGCCGACGTCGATAAATCCCGGCAGTTACCAAGAATTATTGCGGAGGCTTATAAGACATTGACCGCAATAGTTTGGGTGTTAAGCCTTTTGCTAAAACAACAGTTCAAACGCAAACTCAGACGGTTAAGTCTACTAAAGACGACCGTCCAGCTTTTCCTAAACAAAATTGGAAAACTAAGAAACAGGGGAAGCAGCAACAGAAACAGGGGTCTCGTCCAGCATCACCAATACCAGTGACTACTGAACGCACATATGAATTGTGCGATCACACAAGAATTAGGTCTCCTGATAGATTTCAGGGTCCTGAACAACGTTCTCCTCGTTCTTCACAGGAAACATCGGTCTCGCAAGCCGGTGGAGGAGAACGTGGCCGAGGTCGGGGTGCCCCTCAAGGACGTGAACAGCCCCGCCCAGCTGATGGTAAAGGCAAGCAGAACGACTTTGCACCTCAACGACCTCCGTTTCAGAAAAAGAAAGTTGCTGCACTAACAGCGAGGTATGCCACAGATAGTGAGAACACAGCTTTGGAACCTGACATGGGCACTAACGCTGCTAGACAGCACAGCGGAGGTTACAATAGTGCTGCAAGCACTGCGTCCATATCTGAAGGCGACTGCAACTGACACATTTATTACTGTAGAAACTGCTGACACTAGAGTGGCTACCCCTGACAGACTATATGACATAGTCCTTTTAATTGAAGGGGACATACAGCGTACCATAAAAGGGATTTTTGGGGAAAATCTGACCTCTACATATGACATTCTGTTAGCAGAGGTGGACTGTCCCCCAGCTTTTGTTTTGGCTGCTCCCAGAGGGGAGGAGGTAATCCTCCCATCTTTTGCGCACACAGTGGCGAAGGAGCAAGCTCAGAACTTTGCAGAGGAGTGGGCACAAGTGCTTGCTCTGGCGTTCTACCGTACTCAGGTTGGGTGGGATAAATTATCACCAAGCCATGAGATTCCATTACGGTCTATGCCACAACCCCAACATCCCATGCACCGGGAAGCTAGATCTCACGTCAAAGAAATCCTTGAACAATTGGAATATCAAGGTGTAATCGAAACATGTGTGTCACCCATGGATAATCCTCTTTTCACTGTAACCAAACCTGATGGGTCGTACCGCCTAGTTTTGGATTATCGGCATTTGAACTCTCATTGTCAGACGTGCATGGTACAGAATACCCATAGTTCTGCCCTCGTTGATAGTCTTGTACGAAAAAGGTTTAAGACCACACTTGACATCTCCAATTGCTTTTATAGCCATAACCTGTCCTCTATTAGTAGTCAATGGACAGCCTTTACTTCTGGCAACAAACAAAAACAGTTTAAAAGATTAGCCATGGGCTACAAAAATAGTCCGGGAGTCTTTGCTGCACGTGTTGTCTCTCTGTTAGAGAGCATTGACCCTGATGCGTACTCGTATGTTGATGATATTTATCTGACAGACAACGAATTATGGCTGCATCTGTGTCACATTGACTGCATCATTGTCATGTTTTCAGACTTCGGTTACAAATTTAACATTGCAAAATCACACATTGCAGAGTATACAGTGTTGTTTTTGGGCTATGAACTCAACAACGAAGGTCGAGGTTTAGCACCTCACTTCCTGGAGAAATGCGTATGTTTGCACGCTCCAACAACTCTGAAAAAACTACAATCTTTGCAGGGTTTTTAAATTTTGGGCATACTTACATTTCCGATTATGCCCAGCATATCAAGCCACTATATGCCTTGGTACAACCTACTTTTACCAAATTGAGCTGGCTGTCAGAACATTCAGCTATACTGCACTCTTTGCAGGCTGATCTTCTTGCTTCTAAGTACTTATTGACACGTGATAACCACACAAACCTCGTAATAAGAATTGTGCCTGGCGCAGTGGGTTTCACGTACTTAACATTTAATCAGGGAGACACAGTCCCTATTGCTTACAAGTCACACTTGTACACTTCGGCTGAAATGCACTTTTACACCGTCAAAAAAGTTTTGACTGCAGTGCAGATGGCGATTCTAAAAGAAAGAGCGCTGTTGCAAGGGAAACGCATGTTGGTTCTCACACCGTATCCTGCCCTTGAAGCAGTGACGAAGGCCAGTGTACCGAATTCTAAAGCTTTACGTCCACGTTGGATACAATTGGCCACTTCCTTGACGTCTCCGGGTGTCACTTTCATCTATGATGCCTCATTGCAGACTCAGGAGTATCTGCAGTGTGAATTTGTTCATCCAGCTCCTCTGTCCTTGCGCCCGCTTGAGGTTTACCATTGTATCATTTATACTGACGGTTCGGCGCAACCGGCGACAAAATGTAAGCATGCTTATTCAGCGGCCTGCGCGATAATAGCTGATACTTGTGTGAATGGAGAATTCAAGTCTGATGTCGTGCATACGCAGTCGTCAGGTGATGGTACTGCCCAGTTGGCAGAGCTACATGCTCTGGTGCTTGCACTGGAGTTTGCTGATCCTCGAGTGACTACTCTTATTGTGAGTGACTCATACCACTGTGTACAGTCTTTTAACAACAATTTATTCTTTGGATCTCAAAATAAATATCATGATTCCAAAGGTAGCACGATCAAACATAAAACGCTCTGGGTTCGAGTCGCAGAACTTAAACAACGTCTGCCGCTCGTGAATGTAATTCATACTCTTGGTCACCAGCGCGTAGGGGTACATGCTGTTGGCAACATTTTAGCTGATTAAGCAGCAAAAGCAGCAGTGGCAACATATCTAGTAGCAGCAGTTACAAGATCCAAAAGTAAGATTGATGATGACATCTTGGCAGCTAATGCTGCAACACAGAAGGGTGATAATTACCCTTATAATTTAAGTCCTGATAAAGTTCCCTATGTGGGAATTAACGACGATGAGAGGTTGATTCCCAACGTGGACCGCAGACTTGCCTTGATAACAGCCGCTCATGAAGGTATGGCTTCAGCCCTTGCAGGCGTCTCTGCGACTGTCACTATCTTACAACAACATTACTGGTGGCGAGGATTGTATAAACAGACTCGTGATTAAGTCCTTACTTGTGACATTTGCCAGCAGAATAAACCTTTGACTGCTGCGCGTCCACCTCAAACACCGTTGTACACATCTAATAAACCACTTGGGTGTGTTTATTTGGATCACTGCAGTCCTTTCTCCTCTGATACTGCGTACATCTTAGCTGCAGTGGATTCGTGCACACGTTTTCTATGGATCTGGTCACAAAGGAGTGCTGATGCTCAAACTGTCATCAGGGATTTGCATGTCTTTGTGGGAATTTTTGCATGTGGTACCTTCCATTCAGACCAGGGTCTGGCGTTCACCTCTAAGGCGTACAAGGATGCCATGAGATCTTTGGGGGTCCAGGTCAAATTTTTGTCTCCATATATGCCTGAGGGCAATTCTTTTGTGGAGCGAATGAACCGTAACTTAAAGCAACCCTTGACAGCTGGGGTTTTAGGTACTGGCAGGAACTGGTTGGCCCATTTGTAAAGCGCTCAACGTGCACTTAATAATCTCCATAGAAGGTCTCTGGGTGGGCAGACCCCATACGAAATGCTCTTTGGCATAAAAATGTTTGTCCCGGACCTTGATGGTCTAGACGTGGCGGCATCGGCCGCACCCTTTGACGTAGATGATCATTCTGCTGTGTTACAGAATCTACAAGAGGCTCGAGACAGTCTTCGGATTCCGGTAGTTGGCTGGCTACCTCGAGTTGGTGACCTGGTCCGTGAGAAGGTGGAGAACAAGAAGGAGTTCGGCCCCTCTTATCGTGCACCGGCTCCAGTGCTTGGAGTGCAGGATACAAGAACAGTCATTTTACCTCTACTTCCTGGTCGCAAGGATAACAGTTACATCTCCATTGACAATATCAAACTACAATGAGTGGCCGATTCTTCTTAGTATGATTCCAGCGGTCTCTTGTCCAGCAATGCTGAGAAATTCTGTTTTGGCTACGGCAAATAGGAACAGGCTTGACATTGCCATTGAGATGCATACAGTTACTAATCCTTTATTGACTCCACCTGCTGGAGGTCCACATGCAGATACTGAGTATACCTATCCCACAGATGTGTGTCGTTGCCTGATTTGCGATCAAGTGCAGTTGACCAGTGACTTTTTTCATCTGACACTAACTTTACAACATCGAATGCCCCTTTGAAAATTTCTATTTTTGCTGTTTGGTTTAAAAGTAACCCCGGGCGTAGTACTCTGCTTTGCCCACGGAGTGTACGTAGCGCTGCCTGCTTCGCGGTTTACAAAGAAGGCGTAGCAGGCAGCGCTACGCACACGCCAGGGCGAAGCAGAGCTGCCTGCCGCCCGCCGCCTGCCGCCCGCCGCCCGCCCCCCGCCCACCCTCATTTTAAAATAAGGTAAACTATGATAAAAATAAGATAAAATGCCTTACCTGCAGTGCGGCGTCCCGGAGGGCGGGCGGGAGGCGGGCGGCGCGTAGTGGGGCTACGCGGAGAGCGCGAGTGTGCATAGATTTGGTCACGCTACGCGATGCTCCACGTAGCCCCACTATGCCCACTACGCCCAGGGTTATTTAAAAGACATTTTTTAATTCCCCCTTGGACTTACATTTGGCTGGTGCTCATATCTATTTCGATTGGATTTGTGGTTGTATTTTTTCATCTAGTGAATGGACATTATCTTACAGAAAGGTTTGCAATTAGATTAATTGATGGAACTTTGGCTCCCCACTCCTCATCACACATCATAAAGAGGACCAGACTTTTGTTAACATTACTGCCTGGCCTGTGTTAGATGGGATTGTATGGGATGCTGTAACATTTCAAATTCATGGCCCTACAGGGGTGATTAATGTCCCAAATGTACTCTGACGATTGGGATGTCCAAGCCATAGAGGCTCTTTTTTCTGATTTGAAATATTATGCTGCTTTTGATGCTGAAGATTTGTATTTAGACGCAATAAATTATGGAGAGTTGTTTTGCTACCAACACTATGGCAATCATTTCCTGCACAAAGCAAATACATTTAGAAATATTGTTAATTATACACAATGGGAACATTGTCCAGCTCCCATTAAAGGGAGTTCCAAAACTTTAGTGATTTCAGTGTATCTAAACCTGAAGCCTTTTACTTTAAAATGTCTGCTGAGTCAGCTTCCAAAGTTAGACTGACACATACTAAATTATTGTATTCGAAGTCCTTTATGGATGACTTAGCTATAGGGGGCTATGAGCTGCGGAAAAATACCATTGATCTCAAATCTGTTTGGGGTTCTAAAACCTGACAGGTGCAAGGCTCTGAGGGTTTGCATCTTGCGTGCCTTATCCCAAACCATATGTTATTTTTAAATTCTACTATTTTACAGACCACCTGCTTTGGATTGTCTACTTCTAAAAAGATGAACAACCCTACTATTCCTGATCTGGGTGCTTATCTTTCCTGGGATAATCAAAGAGAACTGTCCATGGATGAATTACAGTCACTGATTACTAATACATCCTTCAATATTTCCGGCTCAGATCCCCACGGGTGGTTGATATGGCAAAAAACTTCAGACTCATGTCAACATCGTTTTCTGGGCCTGAGATCAGGATACACACAGGTTAGGGTTGATCCCCGGTTTGAAACCTCCCATTCTGTTACTACCTATTCAGTAGGAAAATTATGCCATAACTGGCTTAAACATTCCACCTTGATGTCAGTTAAACTTCATTTATCCAAATTAACTGACGATGTAGTTTTGAATGATTTTGTTAAGGGCCCTGTGGATGGCAGGTCCAAAAGATGGGTATATGCTGTTTACAATGAAGTTTGGAAATTATCTCAAATTGAAGCTGCTTCTAGATTGAGAGCTACTGATCAAGCTAATTTGGAAAAAGTGCTTGCTGTCATTGATAATAGCATTAACACTCTTTCTTCCAGAATTTACACATTAGATAATATTGTTTCATCTGTTGTGGATATTGTACAGGATGACATGTCTGTCCTATACCATGGTCAAAATCAATTGCGTTCTATAATGCAGTTTGCATGGACTTTACAAACATTGAAGGCTGGGAAAGTTCCCTGGGACTACATGAATACATCCTCATTATTCCTGCAGTTTAATCTGACTGATAAACAACAGTTAATGTCCATGAAGGATGCGACATATTCACTATTGCATATTGAAAAGTTGGAACCTTTACCATTCTCTGTGGCCGAATCAAACTCAGCTGTGTGGCAGCTGTGTGGCTTATCCATGGGTTAATCACACTACCTTTTCCATTGTTTAAGTTCAGTTCATGTATGAAACACTATGCCTTAGGTAGATATGAACCACTAGGTACCGCTTTCCTACATGAAGTTTGGTCACTCCCATTTACATAAAGGTGCATGAGAGAAGGTAAAGAAGTTTATTTAAAAGGAGAGGAGTGCACTTCCACACCTGATCACTCAATAGTTTGTAGGAACATCCACTTGCATGCCGCTTGCAACGTTCACGCACCGAATTTAGCTTGCATTTTGAAGGGAAATCCTGTGCCAGCAATTACACCGACTTTCACGTTATTAGCTAACGGTAGCTATTTGCTTTTAAATAATGAGGCGGGATGCTAGCAGGGATTCCTTACATTGTGACTGTCTCCCAACGAGTAGTCTGTTGTAAGAATGTGCTTTTCCCATCCCCACATGAGAGACTTGATGTATCCATCTGGCCTTCCATACCAACCTTGAAAGCAGAGTTCAACAAGATGAGCAGAATAAGGGCTCTATTGTTTCAAAAAGAAGTCGCCCTAACTTCCTCTCGTGAAACATTTGTCCTTCACGTAGCAAACACCCGCACCAAGGTGCAAGCTCTTTCAACTACTGATCTCCCACTTCATTTCGGTGCTCTGATTCACACTATATTCAATGCCTCGTCAACAACTGGCTTGGCGCTTTTTTTCAAAGTTGTAGGCTCCGGCCTTGTGACCTCGTTCCAAACAATATTTGGTGTGATACCGGCATTTTTTCATTCTATTTTTTCCATCATCTTCAGCGGGCTTCCGTTAATCCTCACCTTGACTGCTGGTGTGCTGCTGTTGGTTTGTTTGCTCCGCAATGGCTGCACAATCCGTGTCACACTACAGTCTGACCTGGCTGTTCCAACTGCGCAACCAGATGCTTGAATACTATGGAACACTACCTCTGGCCACTTTGAGCGTAGCTTATGGATTATCCTTCCGGTTCTCATACTTTACTTGCGTTCAACCTGTTTTCCATTGACTAGATTGTTCATTTGAATGGGCACTGGATTTGTGCCTGTCAAACACGGTGTCTCCGGCTCCGGATTATGATCCACTAATGAGTCCCTTAGTGGCTCATGAGTTGGGCTGTTCTGGTATTGGGATTATGGCCTGTGCAGCTGCACATGGAATCCTAGGAAATTGGGATATATAGGCAGCAGCCCATGACTTCCTGGCGCGAAGTTATCTCGAAGAACACGCAAGTTGTCCTCTGATGGTGCTAGTGGCTCCGGTTATCGAAGAACATGTATGTTCCTTTACTTTATTAGATTGGATGGCTGAATCATTTACTGAAGATTACAATGACTTCCTCTTGGAGGCTGTTGCAACATACTGTGCCTATATGTTGACGGATTAAATTGGCAGTTGTCCATTTTCCGCACGTACAAACTGTAATTTTTTATTTTTTCTGCTCCAGAATGGGCTATATATCGCCCCTGATTTATTTTTATTTTTTTATTTTTTCCCAACAAACTTTTCGAACTTTTCACTACCAATTATATGGATTGGCAATATATGAACTTGGTTCTGTCTCACTCGAACTGTTTGTGGTCCGACCAAGGGAGGGTGTAGTGGAGACAGGGTTTCGCCTGCACACATTGCAATGTTAGCATGGGCATTTTAGATGTTAACGCCATCTTGCCACTTTGCTGCTTTTGCACACAACACTACAGGTAGCTGTTATTATAAGTAAAACTGCTTGCTTGCTTTATCTTCACATGAGAACGGTCTGTTTTTCACATCTCTTGAGGTGCACCGCGACCTTAGTCTGAACACTGTGTGCAGAAACCGTCAAGGTCAAATAACAATGTATGCTATTGAATTCAGGTTGATCGGCCCACGCTCTAGACACAACAAGCACACAGCTGAAAATAGCTGAAACTTGGGTGCCTTTAATATTGCATTCCATGCATGATTCTGACACACTTGGAGAAAACCTTTCCAGACACAGAGAGCAGTGCTGATCCTGTGATGTGATTCACCTAAGCTGATCTTGGAGGTATGGGGTTCCCCATTCAAACCTAAAGACCTTCAATTATAATATAAAACTAGCTTATTAGCCAGGGGAGGGTGGTACACAAGGTATTATAGGACCTGTTTCCACTATCATTATAATATGATTTCTCCCTTTGTTTTTTATGGAATTGTAACAATGCTGATGGTTTTATTTCTAATCATATGTTTGCTTATGTTAGCCAAAGTACTGCATCTTAGAGCACGTAGTTAAAAATAAACATTTTAAACTTTTCTGTGTCTCTGATTACTCACGCTGTGGACTGATATGAGAACAATAACGAAAAGGTGTTCTTGATTCCCACCATTCCTGAGAGTATTCTAAGTCGCTTGTTCTAGGTTGTCTAATCATTGGTAGCTTCAGTATGATACGGAGAAAGAATAAGACACTGATGCTAGTTGGATAGGGCTCTAGGTACTGAGGTGAGTTTTTTGGTACACCACAATTCACTGAGGTCCTGCTTTCCTGCAGATAGAACAGTTTGGAAGGGTTGTTAAAGACAATCCATGTTGTTCCATCAACACTGACAGAGTCAGTGTGAAAATAATGGCAGATTCTGGAGCCAACTGTTCTTTTAATGTGGAAAAATATTTGAGCACATTTTACAGTCACGTGCTCAAGGCTCAAGATGTGAGCTTGGTAGCATACAGTAATAAGCTCATAGAGCTGTTGGGCTTTATTGAAGCTCATTTAGAGTTTCAACAGGTAGTTTTGTCTCCCAAAGTTTATTTTGCCTGGGATTGTTCGTGTCTGCTTGGGTGACTTTAACAAAGTGATTTACTTGCAAGTTTGGATCCCAGTCACCCGGATCAAGTGCTCAGGGCACAATCGAATGTGTGTGAAGCAGAATATGTGCCTTATATAGATGAATATCCTTCAGTATTCAATGACAAACTGGGAGTGCTCAAAGCGTTCATGTATAGAATAGTGTTGAAGGAAGGCATGATTCCCAAGGCTCACAAGCCACATGGTGTCCCACTTGTCATGGAGGAGCCACTGCACCAGGAATCGCAGAGGCTGTGTGATGAGGGTATAATTGAAGATATTGAGGTGTCAGAGTGCTTGGCTCCTGTAGTGATTGCCAAGAAGTGGAATGGTGAAGTGCATATTTGTGTGGATTTACATGACTTGAATGCTGCGATCTGAGTGGATAGAAATTCTCTGCCCAATATTGGTGAAATGCTGACTACTATCAAGGGAGCAAAGCTGTTTTCCACACTGGATCTCTCTTCCACTAATCATCAGATTGTGTTACATCCAGATTCTCGTCCGTTGATGTCTTTTTTAACATTAGAGGGTGCCTACAGGTGCGAGAGGATGCCTTTTGGTTTGGTCTAGGAAGCCACAGTGTTTCAACAGGCTATGCACCATTTGTTGAAAAGCCCAACCCATGTTACCTATTTTCAGGATGACATCCTTGTATTCCAAGAAAATATGAGGGAACATGATCTGGCATTGAAAACAGCAGTAGAACGTTTGCAAAAAAGTGGTCTTACAATCAAAAAAGTATATTATAAAACTCTACAAAAAGAAATAGAGAAATTTAAGTTTAGAGTGAGTGTTGTTGAGTATTGGGGTTATTGGATTACATTCAAGGGAATTTCTCGAAAAATTAAATTGGTTTCTGTCATAGACAAAGCTCCTCCTCCTGCATGTAAGGACTAGTTAAGGTAATTTTTGGGTCTAGTAGAATATTATACAAAGTTCATTCCAATGTTCACACATAAGACCAAGTATATCTGCAAACTAATGTTGAAGAATGAGAAGTTTCTCTGGTGTGAGAAATGTGAGAGTGATGTCAGGGAACTAAAAAAAAGCTTTGCATCTGCTCTGGCACTGAAGTATTTTGACATCAATGATGGCACACTAATCAACACTGATGCCAGCTCAGTGGGGTTCTGTGCCGTGTTGCTGCAGAGAAGGATTGGCAAGAAGTCACGATTGTCTATTTGTCTAGGCCATTAAGAGATGCAGAGAAAACTTACTCCAGCATTGAGAGAGGCGTTTGCTGTTTGGTGGGGTGTGGACAATTTCAGAACGTATGTATGCATGTGGTGCTAAGTTCACTATTCATACTGATCCTCGCCCATTGGTGGATGTTTTTTCTTCCAGAGGAAGGGGTAGAGCTTCTGCTTGGTTGGCGCATTGGATGATGAGAATGATGGAATACAACTACCGGACAGAGTATGTCCCTGGAAAAGTAAATGCTCTAGGCAATTCTTTATCCAGATTGCAAGTTAGTGAGGGTTTAAATGTGGAGGACAAACAGCATAAATGGTTGGTAACAAATGTGAACATGGTCACAGAAGACAGGATTTTTCATGAGGAATGGAGGAGTGACGCCAAGGATGATGTGGTGTTGTAAGAAGTAGAGGAGTATCTTCATGAAGGTTGGCCAGCAAAAGAGTACGCTTCTGAGAATGCAGAGTGTTTAAACAAGTGAGTGAGGAGTTATTGGTGGTAGGTGGTGAGTTGATCAGGTGAATTGTTGGTGGTACCAGTGGTGCTGAGAGAATGTTTGGTGAAACTGGTGCATGAGGGGAACAGTCATATGAGCGTCACCAAAAGGCATGTCAGAACAGAGTACTAGTGGCCTGGGATTGACTGTGAGGTGATGAAGAGCATTGAGGAGTGCGTGCCTTGTTCATGGCACAATAAGTCTCAGAAGATAGTGAAGTATTCCCCTGTAGTTACCAACCAATCTGACAGTCTGTGGAAGAAGATTGCGATTTATGTCATGAGTCCATTTTATGTTTTGGGAAAGTGTCCCAAGCATGCCATAGTAGTTGTGAATTATTTATCACAATGGCCAGAGATTAAATTCACAGGGTAAATCACCACCAAGACAGTGATGGAGTTCTTGAGGGAATTGTTTGTGATGGGAAGGGGTGCCAGAGACCATGGTTTAAGACATGGGTGTACAATTTGTTTCTGCTCCCATGAGAAATGTATTAATGAAATATGGAGAGGAGTATATTCATTCATCAGTGTATCACCCCCAAGGTAATGGTCTAGGTGAGAGGTTGAATAAAATCCTGAAAGAAGATTTCCAGCAGGGGTTGAGTGGTTGAGAAGAATGGAGAAAGACGGTGAGGAAATTGGTCTTATCGCAGTACTCCACATTGCGTGGCTGTAAAGATGCCTTTTGAAGTGATGAGTGGTCGCAAACCCCGAACATTGCTGTCCAAAGGAGTGGAGAAAAACTAAAATATTGTTGTGAGTGCTGCGGGCAAAGAGGATGATTATAACGTTGAAGATTGGGTTCCCCATGTTAATAGGATACAGGGTGAACAACTGTGAATCCAAGTTTTCTCGTCCTCTCCTAGTACGAAGGGTGTACAGGTACACGCTCTCATTGAGGGATGGTAATGTTTGGAATTGCAAAAAGGTGGTGAGGATTCAGTTCAGCGTGGTTTCGAACAGAAGGTACTAATGAGCTGTGGGGCTGAAGTGAAGTTGAGAAAAAATCCATGGTTCTTAGGGATCGGAAAAAGATCAAGTTTCAGAGGAAATTTGATGAGTTCATGTACACTATTGAGCAACCTTTCAGTTCATTTTAGTACAAGGATTTTATGTTGGTTTCAATTTTTTTGTGTTTTGTATAGGTTTTGTCCATTTTGGTAATTCTGCACTTTGCTCCTTGTAAATGATCTGCAGGTATCTTTGTGTTATGCATATGCTACTGTAATATTTCAATGTTAATTTTAAGAAATGATTTTAATTCCTGCTGCTTCCTAGTTATACCTTCAATTGTGTATCTATTTGTTATGCACAATTTGTTGTAATGTTTTTATCTACATTGATATTAAGGGAAGAAGATGTGTTGCATCTGATGTCATAGAGAAGGTTCGGGTATCTGGATTCTTAAATAAAAGCTGGTATGGTGGCAGTTGCAGCAAGTCTTCCTCCTGGTCAGACGTAATGAAATAAACCTCTTCCTAACACTGTGTGCCTCTTGCAGGCCATTGTCCTTATTAAGTACAGATAACAAAATATTAGTGAAAAACCTTGCTCAGAGGCTGCAACCCCTTATGCAACTTTTGGTGTTGCCGATCAGGCCAGCTTTGTCCCTCAAACATACACAGCCTTTAATCTGCACACACTGATAACTGTCAGCAGAAGACATTTTATTAGACCCTGATAAGGTATCTTATGTGTTAGTCTGGCCATTCATGCACTCAACGTTGAAAATGATCGCCCTATTATATACTTTCTCTAAAGCCTGTATAAAGCCTAATATCCTGCATTCAGAGGTGATTTTGGTTGGTAAGGAAAGGAGGCAGGGACGCGTTGGCTGTGGAGCCTTTGGTGTGCCATTTGCAAGAGTTCCACTTACATCGCAGTCTACGGATACGTGACCAATCGTTGATATTGTCCTTAAATGCAGACAACATTATCCTGTATATTGAGCAGCCTGACTTAAATCTCCCACCAGTCATTAGGGAAGTGATAATATTTGGTGGATACTCCGGGCTCCAGAGTAACTGGGACAAGTGGGAAATGTTCCTATTAACAGATGCCAGCTTGATCCCAGTGATAGTCTACCCTCTGAAATGGACAGCTGACGTTGTTAAATACCTAGGTATTTATGTAACCACGAGTGTCCCTGAATTGATATGTAGCAACTACAGGGTGACATTGGAGCATATGACAACATAAGTTGAGGGGCTGTTGCAATTCCCGATAGCAATGTATGGCCACATCTTCCTTATAAAGATGGTTATTATGCCATTATTTCTATACCTTTTAGTAAACATTCCTGTCCACCTTCCAATGGTTTTTTTGTCCGCCAGCTATGTCAGTTACTTACATCTTTAATTTGGGGAAAGAAAGGACCCTATAAAATGGTCAGTCCTCACCTATTCAATGAAAGATGTGGCGTTATCTGTTCCTGACCTCTACTTTAACTACGCAGGGGTCCAAGCCCACTACATAGAATGCTGGTTAGGCCCTCGATCATCACTCATGCAAATGCATTGAATGTACACTGGCCTGCCCTACCTCATTACTATCCACTATCTGCCGTAGAAGCCCTCTCTTTAGAAATGATGTTAATGTGGTCGCTGTGACATGTAGAGCTTGGTGGGATATCACATGCTGTTTCCGGTACGAAGTCCCCCACTCCCTGCAACTACCTTGTATCTGTAATCTATTGTTGCCCCAATGATGGAACCAATAGCTGAAACTTTCTTGACCTCTGCAGGCATTAGAATACTAGGTGGCCTGTTCCCCGAGGGCATCTTTGTGTCCCGAGAGGAATGTAGGGAGAGAGTAGGAGGTTCTCTCTTGCAACCCTATTCTATCACCAACTGTGATCAGTGGCGAGGGAGGCATTCCTGAGCTTCCCTCAACACCCAAAAGAACTTACACTTCTCATTAAATTTATTCAGAGAGCAGACTTTGGCAAGTCCATCTCTTTTCTGTACTCAGAGATTATAGCAGGTTTGCCTCTCGATTTGTTGCCCACAAGACATGAACGGGAAAGGGAAATTGGTACTGCACTCTGGAACAGGGTATGGTCCTACTGCAATGCCCAAGTTACACTTGTGTCCCTCAATTCCAGGCACAAATTAATACAAGTTTACTACACCCAAGAACATCTAGCTAAATCCCCCTAATTCATGCATGTTTCCTGTAAAAGATGCGGTCAAGCGCCTGTTGGCTTTATACATAATGGCATGGTCCTGTCCTAGACTATCCATATACTGGTCACAAGCTTTGATCAACACCCTTCGAGCACTGACCCTCAGCTAGCGCTACTCGGTGCCATGGCCGAGATTCCCACAGCCTCCAGACGATTTGCAAGTATGGCCTTATTGCTTGCTGGAGACGGGTGGTGATGCTCTGGATGATCAGCTCGACCCCACAACCTAAGCACTGGATCTAAGATATGGCCTACACCAATGATCAAACAAATGCTGAGGGACTCCATCCTAAGACAAGACCCAAAACTTTTGGGGCCCGCACCAATCTCATCAGCTGACACAGCACACAACAACACCCTTATGAGTCAATATACCCTATAGCACCGCTGTGACACGTGTGTATCAATCACAGCATGTATCCCATTGTGTCGCTATAACTGCGCTGTTCCAGTTTTGCCACCTGTACTCTTAACCCTCTTCAGTGTCACTGTATAGTGTGGATCTCGAATTGTCACTCGCCGTCACGATTCACACTGTACTGTATTATTTCTTTAATAAAATCTTTAAAAAGATGTGTACTGCTTGGAATTTTCATTTAGCCCACAATGCTTCCCATAATGGTAGGGCCACTGTTGCTCCAAATGTATAGTGAAATAAAATAAAAGTTCACAGTGGAGCAATTCATAAGAACAGGAGAATGTCAACACAAAATAACCAGTCAACATGTGTTTTGCAGCCAGTAGCCGCCTGACAAAGTCAAACATAAGTGCATCAATAATAACACCATTTCATTATAGAAAACAATTTAAATCTGCCTCTCATTTATCTCGCAGTAACATTGCAATAAAATATGCGTTATTTGCATTTAATAGTTTCTATAAAGTATTATGTTGGAATAACACATTGCTAAGCCAATTTAGTTATTGCTCATAACATGTATTGCTAATAATAAAGTATAAAGAAAGGAACACCCAGGCTTGTCATTGAGATGGCAGTTCATTAACCCATGCAGACCCCCCCCCCTTCTTCTACCGGGAGAAGGCTGAGTCCCCTCCGAATGGGGCTATTGATGGAGGAGCCTCGATGTTCCTGCTGGCTAGCAGAGTAATTAATTGGTCCAGCGGGTAGCTCAAAGCTCAAATCTCATTTACGGTTAACTCAGGGAAACATTGCAAAACTCCAAATATATAAAGAAGAGCAAATGACCAAATTGATATTATATCGGCATGCAGACTTTTTAAGAAAAGTGAGCTTACTCTTTTCACTATGTTGAGCTAATACAAAGTATAATTTTTGCTGTGACTCTTCCCTAAAGGGTGAATACAGTAAAGCACCCCAGGGCCACAGTAAAGCACCATAGACTCATGCTCCCATCGAAACAACATGGCGATATTTCTTTTTGTAGGCCCAACTAAATTATACAGACTGCATATGCCCTAACCTATGTATTCAAGTTTCCATAAACGACAGGCTACTTTCCCATAGATACCAGGCTCAGCTAGACAGCAGTCCCACTCACTTGGCTCGCACGTGTTTGGCCGGTGTTCATGTGCAATCAGCACAGAGCTTCTTACCAGAGATGTGCAGCAGCAGACTGTTGGTTCATGCCAGGCTGGAATGTGGAATGTTAGGGGTGTGAGCGTGGGCAGAATGCGTGGAGTTCTGCAGAAGGCGGTTGGTGCGGAGAAGCAGATGGTGATGTTCTGGTGGTTTCTGTACCCAGAAAGACGGACCAAATAAACTCATACCTAAATCCTTGGTGTATAAAGCCTCTTTACACTGGTGACAAGCGGGAGTGACCACCAGTTTGCCGCCTGTGCTCATGACTGCTGTTTTTGATGAGGCGACCTCAATTAACTTTGCGCCTTCCTGGTTGGTGAGGCCTGGCAGCTGAGTATCTTGTGTGGAGTCCTTTTTGAAGTTGTTTGCTATGCGGCGCCATATTATTAGGGTCTTGCACTTTTCTTTGAGGTAGGACTGTTTAGGAGTGTAATAGAAAATAGACCATCATCCCGTTTTGGAGTGCCATTTTGTATTGGGCACCTTATTTTAATTTCAGCCGCCATAAGCACCGGTTTGGAGTGCCATCTTGGACTGTGCTACCCATCATTATTCCAGCCACCATATTCTATGTTAGTTGCACTGGTTTTGGAGCACCATTTGGCACTGGGCTCCTTATTTTAATTCCGGCTGCCATTTTAATGATTGATTTTGATCTGGCACAGCATATTATGGATATATTCCTCTCTCAATGTTGGTGAAATATATATATTTTGTTTTTTGGTTGAAACTACACATTACTATATTAGTTGTCACTTACATTAATTTAATTGACTACTTTTCATTGACTTATTGGTTCTGACATCATCGTTTCTTAACCTTTCCCGGTCCCCCACCTTTGGATTGGTTATGCTGGAAAGATGCATTTCAAGTGTATATGGGGGCTATGGGAATATAATTCCCAATAAGAATTTTTTTTTAATTAATGTCACACAATTTATGTTGGAGGGCAGATCGATTTTGAAGTCACTTCCTTTAATTGTAGTCAACACACAAATTAATCTAGAAGGTGCATCAGGAGAGAGTTGATAGTATAGATGAAGATTCTCTCTGTATAGGATTTTGTTTTGGCGAGACATAAGTTTCTTCAACCATCACTGATGCAGGGTGAATCTATCTATGACTTTGTGTGGTCTCTTAGAACATTGGCCAGTATGTGCAATTATTGTGAATTCAAGGATGAGATTATTCGTGATTGAACTAATTTAGTAAAGTTAGGACTCCTACCTTTAGGACTCCTAAACTGAGAAAAATCCTAACTTTAAGACTTTCAGTATTCACAGAAGGCATTTAGGAGTCCAAAAGTTAGGACTCCTAACTTCTGTGAATACCGAAATGAGTAAGTGCCTTCTGTGAATACCAAAATGAGTAAGTGCCTTCCATGAATACCAAAAGGGTAGTAAGTTTAGGATTTTGTCTTAAGTTAGTTCTGTGAATCGGGCCCTCTGTTTGCTATTTTGCTGATAGACTTTATGCCGATCTTGACTGAAGTTATATTCGTGAAGAGTGTAAATACATGCACTGTAATCCAATTCCTTCAGAAAGTGTTCACGTGAGAAGGGTACCACAATGAGATAGTGACAGACAGTGGTACCCAGCTCAGACGAATTTAGACCATTCTCACTTTTCAAGGGGATTAGGCATACTAGAACGTCACTATACCATCTTATGGAGCAATGGTCTTGTTGAACATTTCAATCACATGATAAAGGATCAGTTACAAATTGCCTTGATTAGAAAACTACTTTGGAGTCAAGTAGTGGAGGAAATGTTGTGGGCATACAGGAGCACACTCAATGTGTTGACAGGGATGCCCCCTTTTGTCTAACCTAGAGGTCGTTACTGGGGTCCAAGCTGAACAGAGAGTGGATGAACAGACGTCTGGTGGACACTGCTCGTATGACAGGTGTGACTGATGTGAGGAAGGAGTTGCACAGCAGGTTTGCCTGTGTTCCTGGTTGGAATAATATCGGCAGATTAATACCTGGATGCTGGGTGAGGATAAAGAGAGCAGGTCATGAACCCAAAGGAGAATCTCAGTTTTCAGTGCCGGTACAAATTACGTGGATTTTGCTAAGCATGGTACACACCAGTGATGGTGAAGTCTGGAATAAACACCTGATTGCTATTGTACCTAGAGAAAAGGAGGAATTTGTGTGGGCCCGGTAGGAAGTGAGAGATGCTTATGAGGTTCAAAGCAAAAATTATGGTAAACCCAGTTCCACTATTCAACACAAGGTTAGACGCATACCTGTGTGTTTTAGAAATTATTTGTAGGCCAATACAGCAGTAGTGTTTTTAGTATACACTATTTTAAACTTTTTTTTTGTTTCTTAGCAGTTTTTTAAAATTTTATTTTCTGTACTTCTACGATGATTTTATGGCTACATGTTACATACAAACTGTTCCTGAATGCTTTGTGCTCAGTTTTACCCTGGAGTCCCATTTTCCCTTCAATTTTTTATTTCTTTTTTTTAAGCTGCTCTGTTTTGTTTTTAAGAGGGGAGATGTGTAGAGTGATGCTAGACTGGAATGTAGAACGCTAGGGTTGAGAGCATGGGTGAAATGCTGGGATGAGGGAGGGATGGGGAAGCAGATGGTGATGTGTTTGTTGGTCCTCGTGCCCGGAAAGACAGATCAAATAAACTCCTCCCTAAATCCTTGGTGTATGGAGCCTCTTTACACAAAACCAATTTTAAAAGACAGACATTGGTGGTTAGCATTCAAGTCCATGTTACAGTGAAACACAATTAGTGGGACCGTCAGCAGAAAAACCAAAGGCCCAAAATGAATAAAGCCTACCTGGATGCGTTTACACAATTAGAAGCGTTCCAGGGGAGACCTCACTCTCTGGAGAGCTTCTAATCATGTAAACGCATCCCAGCAGACTTTCATCACAAAACACTGGACAGCATATTGGTTACTTCCTATGATGGAGTCCATATTAGTATTCACTGCCAGAGCCCACAGTAAAGTACATTAAGTCTGATTGTATTTTGTACAGTACAGGTAGAGTGGTAAATAGATGGAAAGTTTACATTACTATGCGGTAACAACATGCCAATACCTGCAATTACAAGTTGAAATACATTGAATGCAGAATTACTATGTTGAGCTGGATTTATCGGTCAGAAAACTACCCAGAATTCACAAATCCGTGGAGTATAATGAATACATGTATCACCTGCTGTAAGTGTGTGGTAAATGCAAGCAGCAGCCTCTAAGTGAAGTGGGGAAGGAAGTGACGTTTGGGGAGGAGAGAAGAGGAAATAAAGGGGATATTTACCAGATTCTGATGCAGCATCAGAGGGAAAGGGCATTCCTGTCCTTTCCCCTTGCGCTGGCACCATGTTGGCAGCCTAGTGCCAATGCAGGCACCCGTGCACTGTGATGCAAGGGTGCCTGCGATGCATGCAGGATTGTTTTTGTGCAGGAAAGGGCACCTTCCTGCACAAACACAATCCCGAGAGGCGTTTCCCTCTTTCTATGTGTGCTGCAGAATGCAGCATGCATAGAATGAGAAAAACACAAGAAGAAATAAAGATATTTCTGCTCGTTACGCCTTATCTGGGGAGACGTAAGATGTTGGAGAATTCCCAGGTTTACAAGTCCTTGTAAATCTGGAAATGGGTGAAAAACAATGGGAATTGCCTGGGAACACCCACCGCAACATCCATGGAATGCCTCCCGTGCATAGAGTAAGGCAACGCAGTATTTTGCGCTGCGATGCCTTACTTCAGATTTTTGAAGCCATTCAAAGCCACGCAAAGTGACTTTGCGTGACTTCATAAATCTGACGTAGAGGCTTGCATCCCACACATACCCCTTCGTGTGTGCAAACGTGAGGCAAGCCTCTCAGAAATATGCTCCTAAGCTCTGGATGGGGACAGCGCGGTGCATGCCACCCCCCTCTCCCGCCAGAAAACAAACATAGGGAAAGAGGCATGGCTGCTGCTACTGCATCCAGAGCCTCATGTGATTTTTCTGGGTGGGTTGCTGCGTGGTAAAATAAAGTTCAATCTTCCAATCCCCAGGAAAACTGCCTGATTCATAATCAGGGCTTCAGTGCTGTAATATTTACAGACATCTGCAACGCGTTCTGTTCCAGTCATATTTTAATTTCCCATTTAATATGAAAGTCTTTATAACGATCATGCTCACTTCCAAATGGATAATCAGCTCAATTAATTGGGTGTTATTGTCTCACGGAAAAGATTTGTGGACTAGGAACTGGAATACAAATACAAGCAATTGTGTTTTCTTGCAATATCAGTTTTACTTTAATTAAATGAAAAAGCAAATCGAAAACTTACCTCCGTCAAAACCCATGACGAATCGGCCTAATATAAGCATTTCTAATGATCCAGCTAGCAAAGACAGACTCATCAGCAAGGCTGCTGTCACGGCAAACAAATTATTGAGCAGCAATGTTCCCTTTCTGAAAGAAAAACATGCAGGTGTGAAAAATGAATCAACCTGTCGAGCATCTACAACATGAGGCAATTTAGTATGCATTAGAATGAACAGAACAGATGCTATAATACTGTTATATTTAGTGTTCATGGTACTGCAGAGTGAGATGTGTTGCATTGCATGGAGCAATAGGGGGTGGCTTGGTGTGCTAGCTTGCACTGCAACCTGACAATTGGAGCAGTGGCACAAGTCTGCCATGGGGTGGGCTTGACTTGTTTAATCTCTGAAGCGTAGTTATGCAAAATTAAAGAAAAATGGTGCAAGATTATGAGGAATTATGCAATTAGGGTGTTTTTAGCGCACATTCAAAATGGATCCAAGGATGCATTTTATATTAGGAAAATAGCAACAGAACATGACCAGCAGCTACTGTGCGTGCTCTGTTCCTATGCTCTTGTGATAGGAATTTTTGCCCCAAAGTTACTCTAAATCATGCGGGCAGGAATAATTGCATGCTTATCAGTAATTTTGTATCACAGGAGTAATGCAAAATTATCAAATTTACTTTGATTACTCAGACAGAATACCATTTCTTCAAGGCCTATTTTTGATTAGTTCTGAAGCTGCCAGGGGGCTGGATGAATACAAAAAAGTCTGTTTAATTGTCTCCTTCAGTTCTGATGCACGCCACCTTTATTTTGGCAACGAGGATGGGCTATTGGTTGCCCAGCGATAAGTATTATAAAACATGTTTCCCGTAAATGTGCCAAATAAACCCTGGAGCAAGCACACCTTTGATTTCTTTTGTAGGCTCACTCTACTTTTTGCTCAAAAACATGCCAATGCATTGGTATTAGCTGATTTTTAAATTGGTTTGAAGAAAAGTAGTGGATTCCCATACGAACGCAGTCATAGAAACCCTTTCAGATAAGTATTTCCTCGAAGAATTATCAGGGAAGCTAGTTTCTGATAATGAGCGAAGATCACATCAGTGAAAACGTCCAGAGTTGAACGTAACACTGAAAACTGTTACGTTCATTCAGAGTTGTTGGATAAACATAGAACTTCCCTATACCACCCTCAGTCTAATGTTTTTTAGAAAGAGTTAATCCCATGTAGCTTGCAAAAAATATATTTTCAAATCTGTAATGTCCATGTTGAAGTCATGTATGAATAGTGTACAAACGGTTACTGGGTACTCAACATTTCTCCATCTTAGTGTGGAAGCTGTAAATTCAGACATATGCCCTATATAAATGAAGTGAAGAAAGGATAGGAAATGTAACATAAGAGAGGTGAATGCAAATGCTGCTATGATCTTCGAGAAACATTAGAGATTAACCAAGATCCATAAGGATTCTCATTATTGTAGGTCAAAAAGAGTGTTCAAAATGGGAGATCTCGTTCGAGTGAAAGTAGCCAATCACTTTGTCAAAGGAATGCCAAAATTTAGCTGTGACTAAGTGGTGTATTAGTTAGGGTGGACTGAGGTCCACCACAAGTGATAAATGCACTATCCTGTTAGTTCTAATGACTGGTTTCAGTATTTTAAATCTGAGCCTTGGTAGCTATGGCACAGAATAGACTAGAGAAAATAAGTAAATCATTGAGAAATACTAAAACAGCTAAAAAGTAATAAATGCAACAAAATAAAAAGCCTACTCCAAATTTAAAACAATATAGAATAATATAATAAGGAAAATGACACCAAAATGGCAAAAATTCAATAAGTGGAACAGAAGAAATTAATTTTTAAAGATGTAGGTGAAAATAGCACCAAAAAGCGCAAAACGGTAGACCGCAATAGAGCGTGGGTCAGGTACACCAACCAAGTTCAAAGAAGTCAGAGGTTAGAGGTTTTATCTTGGGGCTTAGGCCTGATGTAGAACTTGGTGGATGTGTTACTCCATCACAACAGTGACGGATATCCTGTCTACTGAAATATCAATCCCATTACATCCTTTGGCCGAGTTCTAAATCAGGCCCTTAATCTTTTTTTCTGTGCCAGAAAAAGACACAATACTGGCACCCACTTCTCATTCAGAAACAAATTCAGACAAAAGTCTCAAGGAAATAGAGACTTGCTGGGATGCACTGGAACACAAAACTGACTATTTATGTGCAGATGTGAACCTGCGAAGGGATGACAAGAGAAAGTATTGGATTTGGTCAAGACCAACCAAGGTTTTATTGGGGACCTAAAACCAAAAACTGAAACCCTACAGAAACAGGTTTTGGAATTCTTCAAACGGGTGCAGTCCCTGGAGTTTCGAAGAAGACAGTAAGAAATTGGGTTACGGGTTATGGGGAGTGAGAACCCTTCTCAAGAAGCAACCAAAATCCTTGTCAGGGTGAACCACAAAAATAGTAAATTAACCTGCGCTTAATCCTCTTGTAGCTTGCCACGAAGCCAGTCAGGCTTAACTTAGAGGCAAAGTATAAAGTAGTTATGAAGCACACAAGCAGAAATAAAGTGAAAACATAACACAAGAAAACCCCAACCAATTTAGAGAAATAGACTACATTTTAGTAAATAAAATGATACCATATTTTTAAAAATCCAATCAGTAGAACTCGAAATATGCAGTTTCAAAGTTTTAGACAATTATAGAGCCTAAAAGAAAGAGGTGCCCCTCTCGGTCCTCTGGTCGTCCTAGACCAGGAGAAAGTCACTAGATCAAGCACACCACGATGGAGTGCGGGTTGGATTCAAGGACTAGGTTAGTCCCGCTGAAAATGTTACCTTCTTAAAGTCTGGCACAACGAGTTCTGTTTGGGGTGGAGGAGGCCACGAGGAGCAGATGGCAGTCACTGTAGCCAAATAAGCTTCACAGGAGGAGCTGGACTGATGCCAGCCAAGGGTCCAGGGCCTGTGGAGACACCTATTGGGATTAGGAACTCACTCCAGTAGAAGTTAGCAGGGCTCAGGCAGGTCCAGTTGTGGGTCTAGACAGGTTCAGTGCAGGCTGTCAGCTGGGCAGTTGCAGGAAAGCCTCTGAAGCTTGTGTCCCAGTAGCCCAACATTAATACATGAGACCAGGCTTTGAAGTGCCGGGAGATACTGGCCTACTTCCACATCTGGTTCAGGAAAGTTCTTCCCTTCCCTACCAAGTCTCCAAGATTTCTTGGGTAACAAAAGACTAGTGTCAAGATCCTTTGTGTGTGCTGGAGGCAAGCCCCTTTGAAATGTAAGTGGTCCATCCTGCCAACACTAATCCCTTTTGTCTAACTGAGTGGGAAGAAAACACAAAGTTATGTGACCCCGGACACTGGGCAATTCCAATTTTCTATAAGTGGCTTTTCAGAATTGGGACTTAAAATCCAACTTTATCATTGAGGAGGATTTTAAATTACAATTAATTTGAGGCTAAACATGACATTCCTACCTGCTGCTAACCAAAAGTTAGAAATGTACAAAGGTAACCCTATGTAAATCTATGGGACGGGTAGGTCTTGAAATAGTGAAAATAAAGTTAGGAGTTTTTCGCTACCAGGACATGTAAAACTTAAACCAACATGTTCTACTTTTCAAATACAATACACCTTGCCCAATGAGTTTTTAGGGTCTATCCTAGGAGTGACTTATATGTAAATATCAAAAATGAGGGTTTAGGCCTGGCAACAGGTTTATTTTGCCATATCGAAATTGCAGTTTAAAACTGCACTACAGGCTGTAGAGGCAAACCTGAAGCAAGTACTACTTTAGTGGGTGGCACAATGCATGCTGCAGGCCCACTAATACAATTTATTTTACTTTACAGTCCCTGGGTACCATGTAGTACCATCTACAAGGGGCTTACAAGTAATTTAAATGAGCCAATGGGTTTAGGCCAATTTTACCATGTTTTAGGGAAAGAACACACGTGGTAAAGTGAACAGGATCCTATTTCCAACAAAATAAATTCAGAAAACAGAAGGGGTGAAGGCAAAAAGATTGGGGGTGACCCTGCACAGAGGGTCAAGTTCAACAAATATCTTGAAGACAAGTAAAGAAAGAACCATTTATGGGTGAAGTACTTAACTGATTACATCTCTAACAATAGCATTGTTGCCTAGATTGGGACGAGGCTGTCCAGACTGTTGCACCCCTGGGCCTGTATAACTTATACACTGTCAAGAGAGCACACAGAGCTCAGATGTTCCCGCTACACCTTGGGGGTCTTCCCATGCCAATAGTAGCCCAAACACTTCACTACATAGATTTTATCCTGCAGAGGGCGAGGAACGGTATCCATTTTGCGGTAAGGAATAGGGAAGTTATGATTTCACCAGACTACACTGCAGAGGTATAACAACAGAGAGCCTAATCGCTGATTGTCAAATATAAACTCTTTAATTTGGGCCTATGATACACGTTAGTGCTTCATGCCAAGTTGACCTATTCAGCACTTTTGTTCAGCGGAGAGGACCGTGGGACTACATTACCCTGCTTGCATTGCGGGCTGAGCCTCCACACGCCAGGAGGCGCATTTCAGGCTGCCGGTTCTCCCGCAGTGCGGGAGACCTATCAGCACTTTTGTTCAGCGGAGAGGAGCGGGGGACTCCATTACCCTGCACGCATTGCGGGCTGAGCCTCACACCAGTGACACCGTCCGAGACCGGAGGAGGCTGGGCTGGATGTTCTCTTTTTATTTCTTCTACGGTAACATCTTCGTGCCCTGATACAATATAATTGAGCTTCCAATAATTCCATCTTCAGTGACAGTGACAGTGGCAGTGGTTGAGGAGCAGGTAGGAAGGCAGCTTGCCTTATTTTGACCTCATTCACGTTATGTACGTTGGTTTTAGGACGTTTGCAAGTCGAGTGTCTCTGTACTTTAAACATCTTGGTCACATTCCCCAGTATAAGTAGACGTGTTATTTAGCACACTGATTTGGATACAACATGGGGAAGAGCAAGGCGACATTAGCCCCCGGGAAGGTCCCGGTAGGCAACGCAGCCTCAGTAGTAACCATGGACTCATTTCTGCAGCGAGCTGCAGCAGTGCTGGACAAGGAGATTGAGCTGGTGAACCAACGCCTGTCTAGGACCCCTGTTATTGTTCCATCCCTTATGCTCGCAGATACACAATTGTCTTAGGCCAGTGCTGATGATTCTTCAAATAACCCTGGGTGGCAAGAGGTTGTGCAGGATATCATTGGGTTAAATAGCCATTCAATAGCCCAAGAGTTACCCTTTTCTCCTGCCATCATGATTAACAATCAGAGGGATGATAAAGTACTTTCAAGCCAAGGGCACGTGGCAGTCTCCCCCAGTCAGCATCCGGTTAACTCAAAGGCCGCCGGTTATAACACGCGAGGGAGATGAATAGTGGTTGAGCCTGCCAGCTTAGGGACAGGCACAAAAAGAAAAATTAAAACGGCGGGGGGCAAGGCCAAAAGATCAAGACCTAACCTGACACCTCAAGAGTCATTGACTGCTCTGACCAAGGCAGATCTGATGGGTATATTGGAATCTTTTCAGTAGTCGATGAAGACTTTGTTGGACTCCAAATTGGGTTTGTTAAGCCAACGTTTGACCTTGATCAAAAAGGGTCTATCTGACCTCAAACACTGTGCACCAATAGGAGGGTTAGCCATTAATTCAGAACCAGGACCATCAATGGTTCTTCCAATCACGGATCGCCCCATCCTGACTGCCCCACTCCCAAACATTTGGGAACAACCACAGCCATCAGGAGGTCAGGCAACCGCTCGCCACCCAGCGTTAATTTCAGTTGCAAACCACAGACATATGGATAGGCTGCCCATGAGGGATCCTTCTGCTTTGGAGAGTTATTTACCTGGAGGGTAATCACACGGGTCTGGGGAGGCTTCTATGCACAATTAACCTGTTAAACTGTTGCTTATGTCATTATGTGACCCCTGTAGTAAGGCTGCTGTCCCATCTTTCAAAGGAAGAGGCGGTGGCTCATTTATTGATTTTATATTAATTTCATTGACTTTTCAAGTTTTATTTGCAGGATTCACGATACAAGCTAGTGCCCATAGTGACCACAACCCTTTGTGTGTTGATCTTCATGGACCCTTAAGTGTTGCCCAAAGGAGGGGCTTGGCGGAGTGGGTCAATGAGACCAACAGACAGCAGTAGACAGCTAAAGTGGGCCCAGATCTCCCCAGATGCATTTCAAAAGTCAGTAATAGATTCATGTGCCAGTGAGTTAGCCTTGTGTACCTCATTGCTTACATCCCCGGGGGAGATTATCAGTGCTTTTAAAACCATTTCTGGTAAATTAGGTGATTTTCTAAGCATCCCAGCCCAATGTATAGATATTCAGACTCCTAGATGATTTGATTCCTCCTGCTCCCAGGCTACAAGAAAACTACGGGAAGCCTTAAATAGGAGCCGAAGAAACCAGACTTTGGTAAATTGTGTCGAAGAGATTATAAATTAGAACTGGCCAAACATGAGTCCGCTTTGAAAGAGGAAGCCTGGAGGGGGTTAATTGAGGCAAGTACCCTGAGGAATAGCTCTAGATTTTGGAGCATCATCAATAGCCCTTTTCTAAATCATGAAGAAGGTAGTTCAGTAGGTGCACCTATCACAGAGGAGGAGTGGGTGCTCCACTTCGAAACCATGTTTGAGAGCCCCCCTGAGCTAAACTGCCTGCCTGACCGTAAGGCAGACATCTCTGATTTGGTCTTTAGCATAGAAGAGATCAAGGAGGGTATCGTTGGGTTGACAAGTAATAAATCCCCGGGACCCACGGTATCCCACCGGATCTTTTAAAATCAGATCCAACCTTTTGGGCTTCGGTTCTTGCTGCAGTAATCAATGCTGCAGTAAAAACCAGATGCCCTGGGTCCTGGGCTATCTCGACTATAGTACCTGTTTTAAAAAAGGTGATCAAGATAGCACACATTGCTATAGACTGATTTTGTTGTTGGACTCGGTGGTTAAGGTGGTGGGTCGAGTACTCCTAGATAGGCTGACTAGCTGGGCAGCGGAACAAACCATCTTAACAGATGTTCAGTACAGGTTTCGCCCAGAGCGGTTCACCATGGCCCAATGCCTTAACCTGATCATGATCCTTAATAAATACACGGTCGCCCGTTCTGGCACTATTTATTTAACATTCATGGACCTGTCTTCCGCGTTTGATCGCGTGAACAAGGTCAAACTTTGGCAGTCCATGTTAGATATTGGGGTAGATGGTAATACTGTTTATTTTTTAGAAGATCTTCACCGTGCAACTAAGGCCCATGACATATTCTCACATAATTTCGACATAAGGAGAGGAGTACGCCAAGAGAGTGTTCTAGCCCCCTTCTTGTTTAACCTTTATATTAACGATCTGGCTAAATCCCTATTGTTAACAGGGGTAGATTATCCACAGGTAGGCTGACGTGGTCTGCCAGTTCTATTATACGCGGATGACGCGGTCCTTATATCTAGGACCGCTAGGGGGCTACAAACTCTACGTGATGTTTTCTCCTCCTTTATGTCTGATCAGGACTTATCTATAAATGACTCTAATCTTATGTTATGCAGGATCTGCTAAGGTACCCCGCACTGATGTTTTGTCGTACTTGGGGGTCATAATGGACGAGCAAATGAAATGGGGCCCTCTAAGACAGAGAAAGAGGGGAGACCTGGTGGGGGTGAATCCGGCTATTTTCAATTTCGCTTGGAAATTGGGCAAGAGACCAATAGTGGCGCTTTCAAAGATCTATCAGGCCAAGAGTATTGCGACAGTCTCTTATGGTAGTGAAATATGGGGGTATGTTACTATAGACGACCTACAAGTAGCTGAGAATGCATTCCTGAAGCGCTTATTAGGCATCCACTGCGGTACATCTAATAAAGTGGTACATGAAGAATTGGGGGTGCCTTACCTAATCGACATATTGGCCCTCCGCCCTCTAACTTTCTGGTTGAAAATCTAGCTGAGTGAAGGATCATCAATGAGTCAACTGATATTGAAAGAGTGTATGACCTTTGATCATGCCCTCCACATACCTTGGCTCAGATATATTAAGAGCAGCTTTGAAAGCTTAGGAAGAGCTGAACTGTACACCAATCCCGAATCAGTAACCAAAAAGGATGTGGAGTTGATAATGGAGTCTTTTAGCAGTCTAAGGAAACTAGAGAGGGAAGAGCTCTAATTGAGGAATCCTAATGTCCTTAAATTTTTAATGTTGTAAACGACACCGTCATCCGAGTCATATCTCCTGGGGTCTTTCAGCATTTATGAACGCTTTTTATTGACCAGGTTTCGCCTGGACTTTTTTCATTTTTTGCTGGCCATGCCAAGAGGGAGTAGAAGAGGTCAGTTGTTAGCACCCTGTGGCTGTGACGGTGAGTCTGCTACACTTCATATTATTTTGCAAATTCTATGAGGTCAAAACTTTCATTGCCCCCATTTTAAAGAGGATGAATTAAGCAAGCCGGTCCAGCTCTTAACTATCTACAATTGTTGCATGAAGAATGTATTCTTTTTGTTCTTAGTTTCCTGAAATCTACTGTGAAGGCCACGGCTTGCCTTGATTAAATGTCAGTAATGATCAGGGTTTACTTTTACTCTAACAATATATATATATTAGAAATGGCCTTGGGACCTATTTTTTTAACTGTTTAAACTTTTAATCGAGGGTCAAGGGAATATGTATTAAATTTTGTAGGTTTTGGATTATTATAGACTCTTGTGGAATCTAGATGATTGAATGATGAAATGTGTTACCATTTTATGAATTTTTAATGTATTGATAACTTTTATGGTTTTATATGCTGAAACCGAACAAAGTTTACTGATTGATTGATTGATGCCAAGTTGAAATTAACAGTTGGTGGCAACTAATACTTCTATGAAGATTCAAAAGAGGCTTGGGACAGGGTGATGGAATATAGTTCTGGGTCCATAAAGGTCTCACAAGTTGACTGATTGGGTTCTAAAGAGGCAAAAGAACTGGCATATTGAGAATCTGTCAGAAATGAGGCTAAGAAAGAGTAGCATTAGAGGTAGTGAGTTTGGCAATCGACAGGAGGGCAATAAAGGACACTATTTATTCAGAAGTCTAATCAATAGATCACAGCACTAGAACACAAGGTACAGTGGGTGTTGAGACCTGAATGTGTCCTCCATTGTAAATGTGAACAAAGTTACAGTGGTTCATATGGAACTCATTCACAATAAGATAATCGATACAAAACAGCAAAATGACTGTAGGGGTAAGTTTTACAAAAATACATATTCAGCAAACTCCAGCTACAAGACTTGGTTTATTCACATTATAAAGACATAGGTGCAAAGTGACCCCCATGTGAGAAACGCACAGCCAAAATAGTGAATAGACAGTGCACAAAGTTAAAAGGTATGTTGGTATACAAACATCTGCGTATTTGTTAGATTATTAGAACAGGCCCATATTTGCCTGTGTATATGTGAATCATGAGACTGCAAACAGTTTGTTTTCAATAAGTGTTGATAACTTTTCGGCCCTCAACAGAATCCACGCATCTGATCAGGACTTGGAAATACCTGGGGGACTGGTGCCCAAAAACTGGGCAAGGTGTGTCTTACAGCATGCAATGTATGACAAAATAATCACCACTGTGTGAAGATAAGCACAGTTGATCACAGGTATACAAACCATTGTGAATAGAACAGGTTGGCCCAGGAACTTCAATAGTGATCGAATTGGAGCCATAGGGACCGTTGATTTAGTAGTTGATGGCAACTCATGCTCCTTTTGAGATTCAATAGCTCTGAGCTTTTGGCCTGACAATGATGGTGCACTGCCATGAGGAAACACTGCCTCTGCTCGCAAAGACTTCATCATGGCCATACTGGCCACGTTTACACATGCAATAATGATTGTGTGTAGTGATTTAAATGGGGTCACTGATGTGATCTTGAACAGATCAAACCTTCCACGTCCCTCCATTTCTATTGTGTGGCCATCACAGGCACTGAGTAAGTGGATCTCCAATTACGAGTGTTAGTGATGAGATTAGTGGAATCATTTCTACACAACAGAAGATCAGTCAATCATTTTTAGACAATGATATTACCCTCTTTGAGTAGAGAGGGGAAATAACTGGCCAAGAGCAATACAGTTTCCCTAGCCACCATATCTTAGTCACAATCTGAAGCTTAATAACAACTATTGACAGTGGAAAGCTGTGAAAGAGCTGGAATGGGGTAAGAGCCCCTACTCAGACTCACTTCCAGCAGAATATATGTAAGGTAAATTGGCTTCCAAGCATATTGAAATTCGTACTGAAACATTGGAGACAGAGATACAGCATTCAACAAGGGGGGATTTGCCATAAAAGATGTGTTATTAAATTCTGAGTTCAGAGAGCCTAAACTTTATTTCTCTATATTGTCCCAGTCGGAAGTTATGCTTGTAAAATGTTAGGATAGGATAGGATAGGATAAAAATTTGTATAGCGCATGAATCCCGAAGCATCTTGGCGCTGGTAAGCACAAAGGGAGGACAGAATCCTCAAATGTGATCCTCTTGGAAGAGCCGTGTCTTTAACAGTTTTCTAAAAGCTTGATGATTTTCTGTCAGTTTTAGAGAGCAGGGGAGCTTATTCCAAAGTCCGGCAGCACGCAAAGAGAAAGCTCTACCGCCCCATCTGACTTTCCTGATCTGTTTGATCTTGATAAGACTCCGAGTGCTGGACCTTAGCATACGGCCAGAAGTATAGGGGAGGAATCATTTCTGAACATCCTTGGCTCCCCCACCAAAAACAGCCTTATGTACTAGGCATATAGACTTAAAGTCTATGCGTTGTTGGACAGGGAGCCAATGTAATGTTTTGATTCCCGCTGAGATAGATTGATCTCTTGGGACGTCCAGTAAAAGTCTCGCTGCAGCATTCTGGAGAGTCTGCAACCTCTTAATCTGTGTCTTATTTATCCCTAACAACAAGCCGTTGCAGTAGTCCAATCTGGACAGCACAAGGGCAACTACAACGGTCTTGCGAAGATCGAATTCAATGAAAGGAAAAATCTTCCGCAGAGTCCTTATTAAAAAGGAACAAGATGACGCAAGGCTGTTGACATGCGCCGAAAAGTTAAGCTGGTTGTCAAACAACACGCCCAGATTTCTTACTTTGGGCACGGGTCGGGGACATTCCCCGGCCTCAACCGGCCACCATAATTCGTTCCACAGCGGACTCCCCTGGCCAAACTCGATAATCTCCGTCTTCTCGGTATTGATCTTCAGGAAATTATCCCGCATCCAGCTCATGATTTCAGACAGGCAGTTATGGAATTTAAAAGCCGTGTCATTGGATTGTTTGACCGCGGAAATTATGAGCTGGGAATCATCAGCATAGGAGACTATCATGAAGCCATGCTTCCTAATGAGCTTGGCCAGAGGAGATAAATAGATATTAAATAATGTCGGTGATAGCGCTGTACCCTGCGGAACACCACATGGCAGATAGAAACTGTCAGATCGCAACCCGTCCCATAGCAAACTTTGCTCCCTACCTTTGCTCCCTACCTTCCAAAAAGGAAGTATTTCCCATTCTATCCTATGGGACAGATAGCCTTTCAATATTGAAAAACGAAATTGGCAGTACTGTACTATCAGGACATGTCACACACACCAGGACATGTCCTATCTTCCACATACACTGCACTCTCCCAGGGGGGTACCTCGGGCCTACCATAAAGGTGCCTTACATTTTAGAAAAGGGAAGGTTAGGGCCTGGCAAGTGGGTCTACTTGCCAGATCATAATGGCAGTTACAAACTACGCACAGACACTGCAGTGGCAGGTCTGGGATACCTTTTCAGGGCTACTCACGTGGGTGGCACAATCAGTGCTGCAGGCCCACTAGTAGCATTTGATTTACAGACCCTGACACACTCAGTGCACTTTACTAGGGGCTTTCCAGAAAATCAAACATGCCAATCATGGATAACCAATCATGATAACAATTTACACAGAGAACATATGTACTTTAGCACTGATTAGCAGTGGTAAAGTGCCCAGAGTCCCAAAGCCAACAAACACAGGTCAGGAAAAGAATTGGAGGAAGAAGCAAAAGGTTTGATAACCCTGCAAAAAGGGTCAAGTCCAACAAAATTCATACTGAAACATTGGAGATGGAGATACAGCATTCCACAAGTGAGATGCTGCAAAGCCCCATTAAAGTCCCTTTAGCGGGGACATCTAAAAAAAAGTGTAACATATTCCATAATCGTCTGTATTCTTGAGATGAAGCATTGGGTCAATTAGTTTTCGGGGACTAATTTAGGGGCATATTATCAAGCACGGCGTTAAAATTATCGCCGCTTTAGCGGCAGAAAACTGCCGCTAAGGCGGCGATAAGGGGCTTGATAATATGCCCCTGAGAATTCCCATAGAAGCCCATGTTCTGAAGTCAACATGGGCTTCTATTGGAAATCTCTGCGGCATATTATCAAGCACATTATCGCTGCTTTAGCGGCAGTTTTCTGCCGCCAAAGCGGCGATAATTTTAACGCCGTGCTTGATAATATGCCCCTTCGTTGGATGTATGGATCTGTTTGCAGGATCATGTTAAGTTCCATCATAACTGGGGCATGACAAGATTGAAATATATGTGGTATCAATGGTGTCAGCTAGAGACTGACTGACCAGAAAAATATTTATTCTAAAATACTCTAGTGCACATGGACTTTTGTAATACCTCTTTTGGCTGTGACATAATCTTCTTGATGCACTAGAGGGAGGTATTTTATTCATTGTAGTAGTAAAGTTGTAGAATTTGAAAAGATCCTCCTGTCTTTTCAATGCAGTAAGACTAGGACATTACATCTTTAAACTGGACCTGTGTCCTGGAAATAATGTGAGTCATAAGCCTCAGATGTGTGTACCAACCTAGGCCTAAATAAAAATGGTGCACTTTTGTTTATGGATGGCTCCCCACAGAATCCAGAAAGCCAGTCACTCAAGCACTCATCACCAGTAGACTTGACTACTGCAATGCACTCTATGCCGGTGTCACCCACAAACAGCTCAGGAAACCACAGAGCATCCAAAATGCCGCAGCCAGACTGGTCTTGGACATCCTTTGCCGCAGTCACATAGCATAACACCTCTGACAACTCCACCGGCTCCCTATCAGCAAGAGAATCGCCTTCAAGCTCCTCACACATGCCTACAAGGCTCACCACAATGCAGGACCAGAATATCTGAACCACTGCCTTGCTTTCCACACACCTGCCAAACTCTCTGCTCCGTTCAAGTCACCCTGGCCTCCATCCCAAGGATCCACAAGACCACCACCAGAGGAAGATCTTTCTCCTACCACCCAGCCAAGACCTGGAACACCCTGCCCCTCCACCTCAGGAAATCTGTGTTGTTAACCCACTTGAACAAGGACCTAATGACCTGGCTCTTCAACTGAACCTCCACACCCATACGGATAAGCAGCCCTCGTGCCTTGAGACCCTCACATTTGAGTAGCCACACCTTACAAACCCCTGCTTGATTGATTGATAGAAATTGCATGACTTGGTTAATTTAAAAAAAATCACTTAGCTGAAAATGCATCCTTGTGTCCAAAATACATTTCAAACTAAAAAAATAGATCAAAATTATGTTTGGTTGCATTGCTCCCATGTTTCTCCCATGGGCTTTTTATTCCAATGAAATCATAATTATGCAACATGGCATAATGGCGGAATCAAAACGATACTTCCATTTGCAGCTCACAAGGGCAGTTGTGTGTGGCTATAGTAAGGTACAAACTACAGCGTTATCAGCCGGGCTGCCAGTGAAGACTGAGGGGCATATTCACAAGAACGTGTGATAACTACCGCAAGAGTAGCGTAACGCAAATTTCAATATCGCAGCCCATCGCGGGAAAATAACCCCGTGCCAATGTGAAATTCACAACAAAGCGGTAGCAAGCGATAGTCTGCCAAAACCGCGGACAATGTCCGCGATACAACCACCACGACAGCGATAAAACCACAACACCAAAAAACACGCAATGGGCCAAAGTGCGATGAGGAAATCAGCGATAAGAAGAGCCAGGCCTGCAACACACACATGGCAGGCTGAAAAAATCACCATAAAAGCAGAAAAATAACCCACACACAAACTGACCTACACCCAAGCACCATGGATGCAGCCGGAGCAGGCGCAGAGGACGAACGCAACCCCACAAGCCCCCCGAACGACCAGCCTGGGACCTCGGGGATAGGGAAGGGCAAGGACAAGAAGACGAGGAAGATGAAGTTCAGTCCGCAGGCAAACAGGATCATAGTCATGGAGGTGATGGAACACCATCAACAACTCTTCGTCACCTCTTCGTCACCTCCAACATGTCATTGGGCAACAAAACTGGAATATGGCGGGACATCGTCGACAAGGTGAATGCCGTCGGAGAGCAAAAGCGGACAGTAGACGAGGTCAAGAGGCGATGGAATGACATCAAGCGGAAGAACAAGGAGAAACTCTCTGCCAACCAGAAGGCAGCAACGCAGACCGGAAGTGGGGGCCCAGCACCACAGCTGGAGCTGGATGACATGGAGGAGCTGCTGTCGACAGTCATCAGTGTGGAGACTGAGGCTGGAGTCGGGGAGCGGACACTGCTCGACAGAACACAACACAACTGCAACAGGGTGAGTGACCACCAGGTACTGGGGGGACGGGTGGAGATGGGCACAATGGCACACATGCACAATCAAGCAGAGCACAGTGCACACCCACAATGACTCTGGGTCCTCACCCAGATCTATAGACTGTCACAATGTACAATGCCATGCTGTCTGAATGTCAACCTGTACCATGCGGCTACATACATGTGGACAAGTTGTAATACACCATCTCCCCTTCACATCGCAGGGGCATCGTCAACACCTCCTGCAGAGCAGTCCCAGCCACTCTTCACTGATGACGAGGAGGACAACACCAGCATCGACACCCAAACCATCCTAGACATCATTGACCTCATCCGTCACTCACCTCCAGGATGAGGGCAACCCAGCTACATCAATGAGACCCCACCCACCACCCAAACCACCCAGCAGGAGGCACCCACAGACCCGGCACTCTGCCAAGACCCCCAGGAACAACACATGGTCTTCCAACACCGTGTGCTGGAGGCCCAGAGGAAGACAGCTGAGCAGGTGTGGGTGGGCTTAGGCATCATGGCTGCCAAACTGGACGCCATCCTTGGGTGTCTGTGTCCGCCCCATGGTCTCCAACGAGCCCTGACTGACATCGCTGGAGTCATGATGCAGAGAGAAGAACAGCTGTCAAATCAGAGTGGCTCCAGCGATGCCAGCCGCGAGCTGGCAAACATGCGAAAGCTCATGGAGGACATGGTGTGGACGGAGGCGGAAAGGATGGCAGCCACCGCTGCAAATAATCGAACTGTAGTTGGGATCTATCATGCCCTGCAGACCTCCATCATGGCATTGCCACCACAAGGTGTGGCGCTGATGAATGCTGCTGCCCCCACACCAACCACATCCCCGCCTCCTGGTGTGTCAGTGCCTCCCAGTGCGGCAGGCGTATCCACTCCGGCACCTGATGTGTCAGGGGCACACAGTGCCTCAGCCGGTACTGCAACACCCACAGGTGGGGCAGGGCACACACCTGGGGATGAGGACGTGGATGGGACTGTGGTCAGAAGGACCAGGCACTAGCATTCATTTCAGCCACCTGGCCTGTTTCTGCTTGGTCCCGCACATGGCCTCATGACCTTCCTCTGACCCCCAATCCACTCCGATGCACTCACCTGGGACAGCGACATGGACTGCCACATTCTGTTCGACAACCAATGACACGGCGGACAGACTGCGGACTGTACCCTTCCTCTTCCCTAGTACATGTCATCCCCGGATGGACTCTGGCTGGCCCTCCACGGGCCCATATTGTGTAGTGTGCTCGGCATTGCCCTGTAACGCTCCAGCTGCATAACTGCACTGTATGTGCAAATCAACATCCAGTGACGCACTGCTGTGTCATGTCTTACATCATTCAGGTATGGATGTGTTGATGAATGTGGGGAGAGTGCCTTCCCTTGCGTCAATGATGTTCATCCTGTGGGATGCGAGTCAGAGGGTGCTAATTTGCATTTTGTGTACCGGGTCCCGTGAACACTACAACGGGGACACACGCATCAGTCACTTGCTTGTCCGGACATGGACTGGACCACGCCCAGAGCCCACGAGTCATTTTGGCAAGCTCTGCGCTGGTCCGGCGTACGGCAGGCTAGACCACTCCATTGATGCACCGAGGGGGGGCCCTCATTGCTACCCGTCACAGGCGTACTCGATGGTGGTTTGCAGGTGATTGGTATAGTTGTCAGCATGTCACAGCTACTCCCTGATGGCAGATTTACACACACACCACACCCATCCGGCACATGCGTCACTGGCCATGTGACTCCGCCAACATAAGGGGCCGACGACGTCACATTCCCCTCTTCTGGTGGTGACTGGATGACGGCCGCTCCACGCTTCTCATTCATTACAGGACCATGAGTTGTTGCGCACAGGGTTGGTGGCACCCGAGGCCTTGCGTACAGCAAGGGCCCAACACCACGTGGTGCTGACTGGGGTTGCACAGGGTTAGTGGCACCCGAGGCCTTGCGTACAGCAAGGGCCTACCACCACGTGGTGCTGACTGGGGGTGCACAGGGTTAGTGGCACCTGGAGCATTGTGGCCGGCACAGGCACCCCGCCATGGGACAGTGACTTGGGTGCACTGAGTTAGTGACACCTTAAACTGCTGAGCGGGTGGGCAGCCTGCGATGATGCCCCGTCTTGGTGGTCCGGACAACTCATGTTTCGTGTGCCCTGCTGGACTGCAGTGTACGCCGGGTGCACTGGTTTGTCCTATGCCATGGAGTAGTCAAGACCCAGCACCAGACGTGAGACCTGGTGGCCTGCTGCATGGTGTGGAGGGTGCCATTTCCATGGGCCCCGGGCTTGTGGCCTGCAGCAGCACATGGAGGTACATCCTGTCTACACGCCAGTGGCGGAAGGTGAGCAGTGATTCCTGGGTGTGCATGGGCTGGCATGCTCCGATGGACGGCGGAAGGGGTGCCTCTGCCTGGGTGTGCATGGGTGGGCAGGCGCTGTTGTCTTGTGCAAGTGTGTGTACTGTGCCAGTCATGTATCTGGACTCTGTTTCAGATGACGGCTCTGACTCAGATGTGTGACCTGGTGTACTGCTATACATACCAACAAGTGGTTGGAGACACACCGGTGGCAGCAAGTGAGCAGTGTGGCCTGGGTGCACAGGGGCGGCACTCTCTCTCCCTCTGTTCCTCTCTCTCTCTCTCTCTCTCCCTCTCTCTCTCTCTCTCTCTCTCTCTCTCTCTCTCTCTCTCTTTCTCTCTCTCTCCCTCTCTTCCTCTCTCTCCCTCTCTTCCTCTCTCCCTCTTAGTCCCTCTCTCCCTCTCTCCCTCTGACCCCCTATCTTCCTCTCTCTCTCTCCCTCTCTTCCTCTCTCTCTCCCTCGCTTCCTCTCTCTCCCTCTATTCCTCTATTCCTCTCTCCCTCTCCCCACTCTCTTACTCTCTCTCTCTCTCCCTCTCTTCCTCTCTCCCCCTCTCTTCCTCTCTCTCTCTCCCTCTCTTCCTCTCTCCCTCTCTCTCCCTCTCTCCCTCTCCCTCTCTTCCTGTCTCCCTCTCTCCCCCTCTCTTCCTCTCTCTCTCTCTCCCTCTCTTCCTCTCTCTCTCCCTCTCTCTCCCTCTCTTCCTCTCTCTCCCTCTCTTCCTCTCTCCCTCTCTCCCTCTCTCTTTCTCTCTCTCTCTCCCTCACTTCCTCTCTCCCCCTCTCTTCCTCCCTCTCTCACTCTCCCTCTCCCTCTCTTCTTCTCTTCCTCTCTCTCTCTCCCTCTCTTCCTCTCTTCCTCTCTCTCTCTCTCTCTCCTTCTCTTCCTCTCTCTCTCTCCTTCGCTCTCTCTCTGTCCTTTGATGTGCACAGGACACACCTTCTCATCATGTTTTTTGTCTTGCAGGCTGTGACCTACGGAGTGTCCCGAGGGTAGCCGCCATGTGTCTTGATTTCATTTCAGTGTTCATTTTAATAAAGTTTCATTTGTTGCTTCGTAAGAGAGTGTGTGATGCTCATTTCTGTGACGACACATGCATTTCACCAGTTGTGATTATGCGACATCAAGCAGATTTTTTGTACATGTTTTGGTGTAGCTGATGTGGCAAATCTTTGTTCGGGGGGGATGACAGGGAGGGGTGGTCCGGGGGGTGGCGGCGGTGGGTGTTGTGGCCCTCTTGGGTGTCCGGGCTACATGATGAGTGGCTCCATGGCATCTGTTGCACTTCCGATGTGGCACTGGGCTGGGCTCCCTTTTGTGGTGCTAGCTGCAGTCCGACTTTACACCAGGTCAGAGCAGGTGAAGATTTCCTGCTGCTAACGCGTCTTATCGCCGGTTTTGTGTTCTTATCGCTGATCTGGCTGGTCGTTGAGAATGTTGAGGAGTGGTGTTGTCGCGGCTTTTGGCACGGGACCGCCCACTCTGCATCTCATTAGCGATAGTTGTGGGGGTCCTCTGTGGCGATGTTTTTTGCGGCTGCTATCGCGTGTAAACTGGTGCTGTGGGCTGTTAGCACCAGCTTGTGAATGGGGAGGGAAATTTATCACGACTTTGCCTGCAATAAAGTGCCGTTAATTAGCCGATTGCTCCTTGTGAATATGCCCCTGAATGTTTTGCAGTTTCAGGTAAGGCAGGTATGCAGTTGGCACCTTGTTGTGAGGTTCTCTCTGACCTCTAGATCTATGTTGGGCTTTAATAGATTATTCCACTCTTTGTTGAAGACGTTTAGGCAAATATTAAAGAAAGAGTGCCTTAAAGCCCTTTCAGTTATTTTCAAGCTATCAGGCTGTGTTCTCTTTGGAAGACAACAAATGAAACACATAACTACCAACAATACAGAAACTCTATTGTTTCACAATAATGATGAAACATATACATGTATTCAATGTGCAGGAACAGAAGAGTATGAAAAAAGAATGCTCATTTGATTTGATCAAACATATGCACTTTTGAATAATTAATTCGCACACACATCTTTCTGAGAAGGTGAATTCAAACAATAAAAGCTGAAGATAAAAAGTTAGACTTTGTAACATGCGGGCTCTCCCTTACACTTTTAAATTGTTTTGTGCTAACTCACCTATTTCATTTACTCTTCCCTAACTTATTCCTTGATGGCCCAAATACCATGCTGGATATTCTTCAAAAGACAAGAAAATACTTCCCCAAATATCTAGGTGGCGCATGCAAGCACATCACCATATAATCCTGCCAATTGATTGCTCTCTAAGTCTGTACCTGGTGGGGGTACTACTTATCAGCGTATATCATTGTCCTTGTTCCAAACAGATGCATAAGAACACGCCGGCATAATTTGCATTTTTCATTATATCTAAACAAAGCCCTACACTTTTATGGTAACAGATCTACTGGTCCATATGTATCATTTAAAAAACTGCAATGTTTGCTACTAGGATGTTTGTTTTCTCTTAATTATCTCTTGTGTTGACTCCTTCCCACTATAGGTATACTTATCATGTACCTCTCAGACCATCCTTTCCAGAATGGGGAGCCCCCCCATCCAGAATCCATTGCTATTCATCCATATCCATTACCACCGTCTATATGTTCCAAAATGTGCCCTATTATCTTATATACAACATCTCATCAAACATTTCTCTTTCTTTGCCCTAAAGCCACCTTTCATGCCTGCACATGAATGATAAGCTCTTCATCTAGTAACCCTATTTAGCTATTGTCTTCTGTGGTGTCTCCGTTTCACTGAACTCTCAATGGACTGGCTCCTATCAATATAGCTAGCACACTTTATCTAAGACTGTTCACTTAAAAATCTGGCACTGCCATTTTCTTTCAGGCATCTCAGGGATCTTTATTCAGGAATATGGCTGTCCAAGAATGTACTGCTACCTATCCCCTGAGCTATTCCATTCCCCAATTTCAATCGCCACTGCTTACTTTGCACACTGAAATGTCTTGCTCACGACTTTGTGAGGGAACCGCCTCTCTTCTCTTCACTGTGCTCTCAATCTTTCCTTTGTGTAGATCTTCATTTTTCGGGTGGACCTTTGCAACATTTCCTTTACTATGCCCTCAGCTGCCCCATGGGCCTCATGCATGCCTTGTAATGGCTACCCTTTCTTTTCTCCTCAGGTTTGGTAAACACATGTGGTACAATGTCTTTACCATATCCTGCTCTTAAAACAGCCTCAGCCTACTTTTTAGGCCGAGCATTCGAGACCTCTTGTATATATTTTAGTATATACTTTAGTATATATATTTTAGTATATACTTTAGTTTATACTTATCTGTGTATGTACTTTGTGGGCTCTGGAGATCAGCCCTAGGACTTGTCTGCTTGCGCTTAGGGACTTTTTTTTCTGTTCAACTGCCTCTATTTAACTGTCTTTATAGAACACGATCAGCAGAGTCAGTAAAATACCAGAATTGCTTTATGCTGAGGGACTTTCTTTTTTTAATTTTTCTGGCAACTGCCTCTATTTAACTTTCATGAGAGAAAACGACCAGCAGAGGTTAGTAAAATACCAGAATCACTTTAGCATTCTCTAGATTCCAGTCCATAGAAACTGTGTTCCACGAGCAACCGTAGACAATAATATTTTTTTTAAATCTTGTATTTTCAGAGGTATGACCACCGAAGGCCCTGCTTTTGTATTAAAAACAGAGCGTTGGACTATACCATTGCCCGCTAAAAGGCAATATTTCTCTCCATGTGTTCCCAAACCTGGCTTGTCACGCAGTTTGGTGCTTACTTTCCCTCCATGTTAAAGAACAGTAGATGTTTCAGCACCCAGGCTAATGTGCTGCATAGCTAAATACATATAAGGTCCCAAAGGCGAGACCGATTGTATTGCAAATGCTTGTTTAACAGTTATTATACAGCATCGGCTGTCTGTCTTAACTCTGGCTTGAACCAAGGCATGACTGTTGCAAGGCTACACATTCGGATCACAACACTAAACAGCAGGCATCAGTCGTAGAAGGGGGCAGCACACCAACCATCCATCTTATTTTTCCAGACTGAGAGGCAACATAGAGTCTTTTCCACACTGTTGGTGGGAGCAATCTGGCAGAGGCCTATGCACTTCTTTTCTTCAAAACACAGTATTGCTGTGCCCTGTATGCAGACTGTATAGGCCAACTACCACCACTATACCAAGTGCTGCTACTTTTCTTTCTGAGCTCTGTGAAACCCATAAAGGGTTTAGGCAGAGCAGTCAGGGAAAATAGGGTGCAGTACCCCATGCTGCTCCCACAGACACAAGAATACAGGACAAAAAACAAAGGGAACACATCAAACTGCATGTATCAGAGATGGATCGAGACTTAAGCAGAGAGAATGACTTTTTACGAGCATAGTACCAGATGAGAACGATGTCTAAATTTAAAAGAGAGAGTGACATTTCTGGACACTAAACATCAAGAAAATAATTAGCTGTAAGCTGCAATAAATATACTAGCCAGTCTAATAGAAATCAACTCACTTGCTTCTTTTATAGATGTGACAGAACAGTGTTACAGGTAGTCTAATTTGTAATTTTTCAGGGCATTTTATTCACACATTCTGCCAATCAGAAAGCTTTGGCTTTTTGATTTTCATCCTACTTGCAAGGCAAAGATATCCTGCAGCAGAGCTAGTTGAACTGTGCTTTCAAGCAGCTGAAGACAATGGATTCAGACAGTATTCCTTTTGATTGCACTCACATGAGGTTCTGCTGTTGAGACCACGGTCCGGAGTGGTAAATTGTAATTTTAATTGCAATTGTATTTATGCAGCGCTTGCTATGCCTGAGAAGGCTTTGGAGCATTTATCAGCAAGTAGCACACTACTCCAGAGCCCAAGGGTGGATTAGTAGTGGATTACTAGGGCCTAAGTTTAGACCAAATGTCTCATTTTACCTTTGCGAATCAGGCCCGTATAGTGGTGATTTGCACCTTGGGCCACAGAACTTACGTGGACCTTTATTGACTAGGAACCTGCATCCCACAAGTATTGGCGGGTAAGCTCCATTTTTTGGCTCTCAGAATTTCGTTTTTACCTCCCAGTGCAACAACCTGACCCCTGCCTTTCCTATTTTCGCTCTTTAGGTATGTGACTAGGCCCTATACCTATCCAGGTTGCCCCACCCTGTCCTGAAGAATACCCGCAAGGCCGAGGCTCGAACCACCCTCGTGGCCATAAGACGGGTCCAAATGGCGACGTCCCTGTATTAGCCTGGACCCCATACTAATTTCTAAACGTGCCACGCAAGAATGTATTTCTATGTAAATTGAAGTTGTAATTAAATTGAGACTCTTTACTGCAAACGTGGCCAGGCCCAATAGGACGGTGAATTACAACCAGTCCAGCTGTTCAAAAATACTATGTTTTTTCTTTCCTTATGTCACTACCTTGAAGTCCCTTCTACACCTCTTTTACACTTGAGCACCTTTCCTTTACGCACGTTCCATCTGGAACAACCTCCTATACTCGATGATAAACGTACATCATTTTGAAAATGTTTTTGAGTTGTACACCATTGGCATAAGAATTAAATGCATGGTGAATTAGGCTATGGGTTGTTGCACTTCTTTGTTTCAGTTTTGGAATAATGTATCTAATACTATGAGCAGGTACACCGTGCCTGAAAATGCTCATGTAAATCATTATTGAATATACCAAACAGGAAATTGATTTATGTCTTTCCAAAAGAAGGTCTAGGACCACTGTCTTTTGTATCATACTGTACCCAGATCCACGACCAGTTTAGGGTTACCCTATTTTTGTAATGGTCCCCTAGAGAGTAAGCGATTAGATCCCGATTCAAACTAATACAGCTTAAAATTCTCCACAGAACATATTCGGCCTGTAACATACTGGTCCAAATAGGGAGGTCTGGGTCCGGACTATGCCCAAGGGGATGTGAACAAGAGGGCACCTTCTTTCACATGATATGGGGATGTATGGCACTACGGAACTAATGAGTAAGGTGGTGACTTGAATCCACAAGGTGTGTAATCTATCAGCATCTGGGTCGTCTGGGTGATGTTTACTGAACATATGGGATGAGATAGATCTCAAAAGCAAAGAATGATTCTGTGTGACGTCAGGGTTTATGACGGCCAAAAGACACATAGCTAAGCAGTGGAGGACAACGTCAAACCCCACATTATGTGAATGGAAAATTGACATGGACTGGTGTATGGTAGCAGAACAGACGGTGTATGGGAGTCGAGGTTGTCCCCAGAAGTGGATAAAGGGCTGTGGAAAATGGAATGAGTACTGAGGGATAATTTGCATGCCGATAAGAAGTGGGGGACAAGTGAGACGAATGGGCGAGACATTCTGGATGAAGATGACCTATGAGCGCAAGGTAAAGGCCACACTAGATGGGGAATGTAACTAGTGTCGCAAATTACCCATGTTAGGACTATGGTTCTTAAATCATGCAATGTATCACATTGTCACTGCTATGCTGTGTTTGTGTGCTGTAATAAAAAGATTTATAAAACAAATATATATATCTATATACATTATCTACTGGCGGTCGCCAGTAGATAGTTATAGTTAGGATCGTGTTTCCATAGGAAATCCACAACATTCTATTTGGAATAACTTTGGCGCCGATTGACGAATCCTCGCGAAATTTTCAAAATAGGTGGGGCGCTCTGCTCCGCTCCTTCCCTGAAAGTCTCGGGGGGATTCGTCAAGCGGGGGCTGAGAAAAAGGGGCGGGTCCCAAAACGCATTTTCCCCATGCATTTTTCCATAGGACCTTTAGTCCAAGCTACAGCACGAACGGCTGAACAGAATTACTTGAAATTTGGCAGAGAGGTAGTCCTCAGGTCAGGAATGTGCCTTTTGCAGGTCTGGTGTAAATCTGTTCAGTAGTTCCTGAGAAAATAGCATTTAAATCAATATATATCTATAAGCGCGCACCGTGCGCGTACGGTAAAACTTACCGTACGCGCACGCTGCCGTGCGCGAGCGCGATTCTGATTGGTTGTTAGATCTTAGTAAACATTCGAATCGGTCGAAACCAGGAAGCGTCGGCCGCCATTTTGTCTCTCGCAGTCTGAGGGGGTGAAAAACAAAGGTGGAGAACGTGAAAAGGGGGCACGGTGGACAGTTCCTGACCCCCTAGCCTTTCTCAGGGGGTCCCAGAAGGACCCCCAAGGGCCAAAATTTCCTTAAATTTTTTTGCGAAAAATCGCAGAGTACGCGTAGCGTGCGCGTACGGTAGAAACGGAAAAATTCCGCGAACTGCGTAATGTGGGTGCGCGGTGCGCGAAGCGCACTGTGCGCGTACGGTACCCGCAGCGCACCGTGCGCGTACGGTACCCGCAGCGCACCGTGCGCGTACGGTACGCGCACGGTGAAAAAGCTTAAAAAAAACAACAAAAAAATACATAACTTAGCATTTAAAAAACCGTACAAATTCACTGAAAAAAACATAGGTTTCACACACGTTATAGTTAAGAATTAGCATTTAAAAAACCTTGCAAATTCACTTAAAAAACCATAGGTTTCACACATGTTATAGTTAGCTGGACATTTCACTCGTGAAAAACCATTGAAATTCCCCTGTTATAGTTAGTGCAGGCAACTATAACTCACGCGACCGCAATCCTCTGCTGATGACGTCAGATATTACATCACTGATGACATATGTGTCTTTCTGAAAAAAAAATATTTGTAATATATGTATAGCTAAAAATTAATGGAAGAAGACATGGGTAAATAAGTGTCTAAATACAGTGATGTAATATCTGACGTCATCAGCAGAGGATTGCGGTCGCGTGAGTTATAGTTGCCTGCACTAACTATAACGGGGGAATTTCAATGGTTTTTCACGAGTGAAATGTCCAGCTAACTATAACATGTGTGAAACCTATGGTTTTTTAAGTGAATTTGCAAGGTTTTTTATGTTTAAAACGTTTTTATTGAAACAAAACAAACCATGGGGTAGGGGGGTAGGAGGTTAGGGTACATTTAATACAATCAAAGAAAAAAGGTGCCACTCAAGAGGGTTGGCGATGGATAGCTCGATGGGTCAGGGGAAAAGCACAGTAAATGAAAGGCTAGAAATGCAAACTGTGGAATCCCTGCGTGCATATCCAACACCCCAAATCTGAGCAATGAAAACCAGCAGCAACTTGACAAAGCACAATCCACCCCCCCCATCCCCCATCCCCCCAGTAAAGAAAGGAAGGAAGAAAAAACAATACCCCACCCCCCCGTCCTATGGTCCCGCGTCAGATTAGTCCTCACCAAGAAGCCCCGCACCCCCCCCTCCCCGAGGCCTCTATCTCACATGTGATCTAGTCCGCCGGGATCACCGGCGGCGTCAGCCTGAGAAGCCTAAGATACCTCGGACAGGTGAGCTCCCGGAATTCGGTGGACAGCAGCGCTAGAAAGGGTTGCCACAGCTCTTCAAATTGGTCTATTTCCCCCGCCACCATGAGCGACAACTTCTCCATTCCCAGCACATGCCAAAGCCTATGCAACCAACCCGTGATGGAGGGGATAGTGTTGGTGCGCCAGTGGATAAGGATGTTCTGGACCGCAGACCCCAGCGCAATCGCGATCTGCCTGCCCCTGCGGGACTTCAGTGGGTACATTAGGTCATTGGGGAGGCCCAGCAGGACATACGCCGGGAAGCGCGGCAGCTCTATCTCAAAGTGCTTATCCACCTCGTCCAAAACTTCCTTCCAGTAAGCGGTCAGCACGGGGCAATCCCAAAGAATGTGTGAGAGGGTACCCTCCTGCCCGCAGCCCCGCCAGCACCCCTTGTCAGTGTATTTATGCATTTCATACAGTCGCTCCGGGGTGTAATACCAATAAGTGGACACCTTAGTGAAGGTCTCCGTAAGGCCCGTGTGATATGCAGAGTGCCGCGCCCGATACGCAATTTTGTCCCATTCCTTGTGGCTGAGTGTCCTACCCAATTCCCTGTGCCAGCGCTCCCTCCCCGGGTTGTAATAGTGAAACGGCGGGGGTTGTAGGGACTTGTACAGATCGGTAATTAGCTTAGCGTCGGAGGTCCGGGTAGCCAGCCACCTCTCATACGGTGTAAGTTGACGAGCAGCGGTGTCACGCACCTGGGGCTGAAGGGCCCAATGCCGAACCTGCATGTAGCGCAATCTGTCCAGCTCCGTCAGGCCGAACTCCTGGCGGAGTTGCTGAAACGGAATCACTCCCTCCGGGCCATAGATCTGGAAGAGCGCCCTGCAGCCCGCCTGCACCCAATGGGAGAAAACTCCCGGCTCCATCCCTGGGGAGAAGTCCGGGTTGCCCGCTATGGGTGTGAACGGCGAAGGGAAGGTGGTGAGGCCCCGAGCCTCACAGACTGCGTCCCACACCCGCAGGGGGACCCGCGTAATAAAAGAAGCGTAAAGGTTAGGGGGGCGGTGCGCGCGGCGCAAGAATGGAACCTCTTGTAAAGTGCGGCCCGCCACTGCCTGGTCTTGAAAGAGCCAGTGTTTGTCGGACTCCCACCTGCTCCACTCCACCAAATATCGCAGCTGTGCCGCCTGAAAGTACTTACGGAGGTCCGGAATACCGAGGCCCCCCGCCTCCGGAGCAAGCGTGGAGAGGACCCTCTTCATTCGTGGCTTGCGGCCCTGCCAGACAAAGCGGGAGATGTCAGCCTGCATTTGTCGTATCCAGCCCACCGGGGGCTGGAGAGGGAGGGCCCGGAAAAGATACAGTATCTGGGACAACACCGTCATCTTAACCGCCGCGATTCGCCCCAGCCAGGACAGTAGGCCTTTGCTCCAGCGACCAAGCTCCTCCTTGATCTTCCTGCTGAGGGAGGCATAGTTAGCCATGACCATCTCCGGTAATGTGGGCGCCAGCAGAATCCCCAGGTATGGCACCGTGGAGGAGGACCACTGCATGGGTAAGAGTCGCTGAAGGTCCCTCCTGGTGTCCGCAGCCAGGGACACGTCTAACGCCACCGACTTGCTCATATTAATTTTGAAGCCGGCCACACAGGCAAAGGCGTCTAGTTCCTGGAGGCAAGCAGGCAGCGACCTCCTAGGGTCGTCCAAGGTCAACGGGACATCGTCCGTGTAGAGACTGACCGTGTGGACATACTGGCCCATCCGGACCCCAACCGCATCCGGGTTATCGCGAATCCTCTGAGCAAACGGCTCCATGTAGAGGGCAAACAAGAGCGGCGAGAGGGGGCAGCCATGCCTTGTGCCGCGTTCGATGGCAAATCCACCGGAGCTACACCCGTTGACCCGCACCGACGCTGAAGGATGCTTATAACAGTTGAATACCATGGTGCGGAACTTATCCCCGATTCCCAATTTCTTGAGAACCAGCTCGAGATACGGCCAGTGAACTCTGTCGAAGGCCTTCTCCGCGTCGACGGACAGCAACATCCGCTCCCCCGGGATCCGCGAGGCCTTCTCCAGAACATGCGCCACCCGCTTGGTATTGTCAACCGTCTGTCTGCCGGGTACAAAGCCAGCCTGGTCCGCCTCCACCAATCCGGGGAGGTGTGGACCCAGCCTGGACGCTAGAATCCCTGTATACAACTTGAGGTCGACATTTAAGAGCGAGATGGGTCGATACGAACCACAGAGGGCCCGGTCCTTCCCAGATTTCGGAATTACCGCGACCGTCGCCCTCAGGAGATCCGGTGGGATGGCTCCCGGTTCGGAAAAGGAATTAAATAGCCGAGTAAGGACAGGGGCCACAGCCGTGCAAAAAGTCTTGTAAAACAAAGACGTGTACCCATCCGGGCCCGGGGCCTTACCATGCTTCAGCCGCGCGATAGCGGAAATCACCTCCTCAACATGGATATCCCGCTCCAGGTGGTCCGCCCGAGCCGGATCCAGCACCGGAAGGGTCACCGACTCCAAATAGCCTTCGGCGTCCTGTGGCGAGGAGGGTTCCTCTGCATAGAGCGCCTCGTAGAAGCCGCGGAAAGATTCCGCTACCTCTGCGTCCCCGGAGACGACCACCCCGTCCGTGCCCACCAGTTCCCTCACGACGCCACGCTGCTGCATGACCCGGAGCCGGTGTGCTAGGAGCTTGCCACATTTGTCCCCCCCAGTGTAGAAGGCGTGTTTCAAGCGCAAGGCGGCATACTCCGCCCTATCAAGATCCAATGCCGACAGGAGCTTCCTCGCAGCCTTCAACTGCCTCCACACCCTTGGCGCCCCTGTACGGCGGTGGACCTGCTCAAGCTCCCGGACCTGAACAGTCAGCTCGTCCCTCTTCCGTTGCCGCTCCCTATTTTCGGCTGCGGAGATAGAGATAAATTCCCCCCGGAGGACTGCCTTCAATGCCGCCCACTGTGTCGCCTGCGAAGTGTCGGTGTTGCTATTGTGAGTTAGGTAGTCCTGTATGACCTCCCCAATGCGCTGCACTACAGACTTTTTGTGTAGAAGGGTATCCCGGAGGCGCCACACCCCCCGAGAGGGGGAGGCCGCCGGCCACTGGAAAACGCTGGTGACTGGTGAATGGTCAGACAAGGTCAGGACCCCGATGTCCGCCGCCGTGGCAGCGGCATGCATCGGTCCACTCACCAGAAGGTAGTCCAGCCGTGAGTAGGTTCGATGTGCGTGTGAAAAGTAAGAGTAGTCCCTATCCGTGGGGTGCATGGAGCGCCAAAGGTCGTGTAAGTCCATTTCCGCAATCCGGGCCTTCACAGCCTGGGACAGTTCCCCCGTCTGCGGGAAGCGCTGCGCCGATCTGTCCATCACAGAATCAAAGACAATATTAAGGTCTCCCCCCAGAATGACGTGGCGGTCGGGGGAAGCAGTGACATCCACCAACACGGAGTCTAGGAAACGCTCTTGGTGGTCGTTTGGGCTATAAACGGAGCCAACCGTAAACGCTATGCCTCCTAAGCGCATGCGATACGCAAGAAGCCTCCCCTTCTGTTCAGCACACTTATACAAAACCTCCCCCCTAAAGGAGCTCGCTAGAAGAATGGCTACCCCCGCCGTCTTGTTCGCTGCCGAGGAGAAGAACTGGGTAGGGAACTTAGCAGAGCGCAGCCTATGGCAATCCCGGGACAATAAGTGGGTCTCCTGTAAAAGGCAAATGTCCGCCTGCGTCCCCTCCAGCAAAGATAAGATCGCTCTGCGCTTCACGGGGTTGTTCAGACCCTGAACATTAAGGGTCACTACCTTTAGGGCCGACATTCCTCTCGGGGATCGGGAGCGCCGTGCAATGGGCAGGGGATCAGCGGGTGGGGCGCGCGGGGCAGCCGCGCAGGACAAGCCATAACAGCCCAAGCGTGGGCATGGACAACGTCGGACGGGACCTCCCCAACCCCAGAACAACCCCTACACCCACCCAAAACACAACCCTGGCAACTAGCCAAACGCAAACTCAAACACCCCATTGTCCCAGTCAAGCCCCAAAACGGGCAAGTCCGTAGAAAGGAACGAAGTGGACGTCCAGCCACTCACCTCCAGCCGCTCCCCCCCGACCCCCCCGCCCCGAACCCAGCAGTTAAAGAAGCTAAAGGCATCTCCCCCCGGAGTGAGTGTTAGGCCGTCAAGGCCACGCCGGTGGAGCCGGCCGAGTCCCTGGCCGCCGCCCTCAAAGCGTCGGCCATGTCCGCCCTGATGGTAGGGGAATCAGGACGCCCTGCGCTGGTCGCTGATCGTCGCCTCGCCGACCTCCGCCGGCTCCGTCTCTCCGAGGCCCTCCACGACGGTGTAGCTCCTTCCTCCTCCGCCGCCGTAAGCCCCAGGACTCCACAAATGTCCTGCAAGGAGCGTAGCTGGTGTAGCACCCCGTTCCATCGGAAGATCAGGCGGAAGGGATGACCCCAAGAGTACGGCGTCTCGTGCTCGCGCAAAAAGTCAGTGGCAATCCTGAAGGACCTGCGTTTCTGCAGCGTGTTGGCGGAGAGGTCCTGATAAAGCGCCACCGGCCGCTCCCGGAAAGTCAGGGGCTGTTTCCTGCGGGCCTCAGTCATGATGCGTTCCTTCAGCGGGAAATCGGGCAGGAAGGCCAGAATGTCCGGTGGAGGTGCCGATGATTGGCGCTGCCTGCCAACCCTATGTGCCCTATCAATGCTAATGGGGAAGTCTGCAGCTTCCCCCAGGATCTCTCGGAACAGGTCCCGCAGGTAGCTCCCCAGATCGGACCCCTCATCTGCAGTCGGCACACCACGCACTCGAATGTTGTTCCTCCGTGATCTGTTCTCAAGGTCCTCAGAGTGGGCCTGGAGCTCAACACACTGCTCCCGGAGGCGGAGAACGTCCTGTTGAAGATGGCCTATCTCCTCCTCCCGGCGTTGGGCCTCCGTCTCCACCGTTTCAACGCGCTCGCCAAGGCCCTCCACTTCCCTGCGCACTTCCCGGACCTCGCTGGCCACCTCCCGCTTCAGTGTCTGGAAGTCCTCCCTGAGGGAGCTAAACAGTTCCTCCATAAAGGTCCTCGTGACGGGTGGCTCCCCCCCAGTCACGTCCGCCGAGGCCCGGGAGGTCCCCGGCGAAGGCTGTGTTCTGTCCCTCAGTTGCTGGGCCCTGCCAAGCATGTCCGGCAGGGTGCGGTCCCCCTTCTTCGAGCCTCCTCTTCCAGACATCGCAAGCACTGCGGTCGGGCCCTGGTCCAGCCGCCCCAGGGATGCCCAGTTGCTGGCAAGCACTCGACGTGGGTGTCCCCCCACAAGCAGGGTCGCTGCGTCACAGGTGACAAGATGGCGGTCCAGTCCGGTCACCGCCAGCCGCGGGTGCCCATCCGAGACAGGAATGGAAGCTACAGTGAGGGGCTCCTCGTCAGCACATCCCCCAAAAAGTCAGCCCGGCAGCCGCGGCGGTCACATACATCCACCCGCAAGGGCTCCGGTGAAGGCCAACCCCACTGATCCCACGGGGACAAGATGGCGGCAGGGCGAGGCAGGGCAGAGCGACCAGGCCCGGCGACACCACCGGGGCCCCCAAAACGCACAGCAATCAAATAGGTTCCACCGCCGGTGTCAGTCTGTCACACGCAGGGGCCCAGATGGTCCGACCCCAACAGAGAGTCCGCCGTACTTCGGCCAAGGGACAGGGGCCTACACAGTGCGAAGTGTCGCCGACACAGGTCTGAGTGCCAAAGCACCCGTCCGAAGTCTTCCGCACCGTCGGGTCCCCTCCCGCAGGGCTCCTTCACCCTCCATCGAGCGACGGGCCAGATTCCTTCCAGATCGCAACTTTCAGCACCAGGCCCAGCCGAGGCGCCCGGACAGCACTCCGACGCGCTCCGCCTCTCAGGCCCTCCTTCGCTCCTCGAGCTCGATCGGACTTTTTGGGGGCTTCCCCCGAGGCGATCAGAACCAAAACGGCAACAACGTGCGCACCAGGTGCTCCGTCACGCTCCTCTTCCACGCTGAGCCTCAGCGGGGGGAGAAAAGCATAAGAAAAGGGCTCAAGCTTGGCCGGGCCGGAGGAGCTACGGGAGGAAGCGTCCGCTCACCCCGCCATCTGGGCCACGCCCCCTGCAAGGTTTTTTAAATGCTAATTCCTAACTATAACGTGTGTGAAACCTATGGTTTTTTCAGTGAATATAAATATATATATATATATATATATATGTATATATATACACATTTATAGCACTTTAAAAAAGACATTCTAGGCACACGGACTCTATGGTCCAGTAGAAGGCTGGGAGCCGAAACACGTAGACCGTCCTCTACCCTTATTGTTATGCATCATGGTTTAAAATAAATAAAAACACATGTACTTGATACCTCTGTGTTTGGTGCTGTGATCCTTCACCGAGGATTTGGAACGAAGGAGTTTGGAGCATATATGCATTTATATTTAGATATACATATATATATGTATTACCTACTGACAGTCGCCAGTAGGTAGTTATAGTTAGGACCTATTTTCCATAGGAAATCCGCAACATTCTATTTGGAATAACGTTGGCGTCGATTGATGAATCTGTGTGAAAGTTTCCAAACTTTTGGCCAGCTCCGGTCCGCTCCTATCCTGAAAATTTCACGGAGATTCGTCAAGCGGGAGCCGAGAAAAAAGGGGGGTCCCAAAACGCGTTTTCCCCATGCATTTTCCCATAGGACCTGTTGACGCAGCTACAGCCCGAAGTGCTGAACGGAATTACACCAAATTTGGCAAAGAGGTAGTCCTCAGTTCAGACTCGTGCCTTTTGCTTAAATGGTGTAAATCCGTTCACTAGTTCCTGAGAGAATCAAAAGTAAAATCACATATATATCTGGGCGGAGCCTAACCACACATCTCATCGTGAGATCTGATTGGCGGTCAGCACTTCATCCAAGAAGTGTTGGCAGCCATCTTGGGACCAATATACATGATAGCACCTCATTAAAAAGCATTGCAGTTAATAGAAGGTTTTAAGACTTTAGTTACATTATAAATCATTTGTTGATGGTACCATACTCATTTTAGGAATTGTGGTGTGTTCTAAGGTGATTTTACCATGTGAAAAAGCCTTCTGCTGTGATATCATGAATCATGTTTGAGAAAAAACTATTTTCTCATACTTTTCCCACAGAGGTTTGGAAGGTGATCTATAAGCTAAACTGAGAGCATATTTTCTGTAAATTCACATTATCTTTCTCAGTCATGTCAGAATGAAGTCTAACATTCTCAGTAAAACATGTACATCCAACAAGGGCAGAGACTGTCAGTTGATTCCTTTGTGTTCTACTGCAGCTTCCCAGAGTGTTCTAAAGAACAACTAGAGCGCCAACAGTCCTACTTATGACAAACGTATGGCACACCTGAAGCCATCTGGTTGGAATAAAGTGGAAACTCTTAAAACATTTAATTTAAAAAGGAACAAAATGAGGGGGTTCATTTTGCCATAGAAAGTGTGATTAGTGCTGCAGAAAGAAAAATTAGGGCACATTTTGAGTGACTTCTCAAATCCTCTTCTATTTCATAAAAAAAATTCTGACATGCAGACTGAAACATGCACTTTCAATACCAGCAGCAGACTTTCCTGGTGAGCAGTAGCTTTACTACAGTGATCTAATAAGCAACTAGAGTGCTAACATTCTGAATTTATGGCAAATGTGTGATTCATCTGAATGCCTTCTTGATGGAATCAAAGTAAAAAACTGAAAGTATTTCCTACTGAGGAGACTGTAGTAAATGAGGAAATTAGGAAACATCATAACAAATAAGTCTCCCAAAATGGCCACCAGAGACAAAAGAGCCCAAATGTAGCCCAAATATCACCCAGATGTAGCCCAAGTATAGCCCAATGACAGAATGTCCCAGAGTGTTCTAACGAACAACTAGAGCGCTAACAGTCTTACTTATGACAAAAGTATGGCACACCTGAAGCCATCTTGATTGGAATAAAGTGGTAACACTTAAAACATTTAATTTACAAAGGAACAAAATGAGGGGGTTCATTTTGCCATAGAAATTGTGATTAGCGCTGCAGAAAGAAAAATTAGGGCACATTTTGACTTCTCATATCTGCTTCTATTTCATAAAAAAATTCTGACATGCAGACTGAAACATGCACTTTGAATACCAGCAGCAGACTTCCCTGGTGAGCAGTAGCTTTACAACAGTGGTCTAATGAGCAACCAGAGTGCTAACATTCAGGATTTATGGCAAATGTCTGACACATCTGAATGCCTTCTTGATGGAACCAAAGTAAAAAACTGAAAGTATTTCCTACTGAGGAGACTGCAGTAAATGAGGAAATTAGGAAACTTCATAACAAATAGATCTCCCAAGATGGCCACCAGAGACAAAAGAGCCCAAATGTAGCCCAAGTATAGCCCGATGACAGAATGTCCCAGAGTGTTCTAACGAACAACTAGAGCGCTAACAGTCTTACTTATGACAAAAGTATGGCACACCTGAAGCCATCTTGATTGGAATAAAGTGGTAACACTTAAAACATTTAATTTACAAAGGAACAAAATGAGGGGGTTCATTTTGCCATAGAAATTATGATTAGTTCTGCATTCTGTAAGGTATTACACTTTTGATTACATCAAGATGGCATCAGGCGTTCCACACTTTTGTAATAAATATAGAATGTTAGCGATCTAGTTGTTCATTGGGATACTGTTGAGAGGCAGAGGCCAGGGGCACGGACTCTGAAAATTGAAGGCAGGTAGGAGAGTGCAGAGGCAACAATTTGACCACACTGGGCAGGCAGTAAGGGCAGTGTCAGCACAACAGACTATGGAGGGCAGTGGAAAGGGGGGCAGGGGCAACAAACCAACAATACAGGACTGGCAAGAGAGGCTGTGGCAATATAATAGACCATTGTGGGCAGAAGGAAGAGGCAGTGGTAGTACAACCATACATGCCAACAGACCCGTTTCAGCCAAGAAACGTCCAATGTTTTTAAGCTCAAATGGGCTTTATTTGATCTGTCTCCTATCTATAATCTCATCTTTTCAATGTAACTCAAAGGGGAAAATCAATACCCCAGTTTTTTTTCAAAATCTCCCTCTTACCAAGTTCAAAATGTTCGCAAGTATGGTACATTGGATCATGGTAGGCAGGAGGAATTGGGGTAGGGACATGGACTTGGATAACAGAGGACAGGAGGGACATGGAGAGGTGCACCAAACTGACCCTACAGGGCAGGCATCAGGGTTTGCAGCAGCACAATACACCACACAGCGCATGCGGGACGGGAGTGCAGCACAACAATCCATAGAAAGCAATAGGGAGGGGACAGGACCATGCACATGGACAACAGAGAACAGAGGGGAAAGAGGCAATGGTAGCTAGCTGACCATAATGGACAGACAGGAGAGAAAGATGCAGCATAACAGACCATAAAGGGCAGGAGGGATGGATCAGGGGCATTACAATGGAACAGACAAGCCAGGAAGGAGGGAATAGGGGTCTGCACATGGAAACAGGGGGCTGGGGGCAAGGGGGCAGGGCAGGAGCAGCAAGATGACCATGGAGGTCAGGCAGGATCGGCACTAGAAACAAGACACACCATGGAGAGCAACAATGAGACTATGATGGCATACACAAAGACCATGGAGGGAAGGTGGGAGGGGGTCAGGGGCAGCTAGCTGACCACACAGGGAAGGTGGGAGGGGCCATGGCAGCACAGAAGACCATGCATGGCAAGCGGGAGGGTTAGTGGCAGCACATTGGCTATGATGGGCAAGAAGGAGGGTGCAGGGGCATGCACAAAGGACCATGGAGGATAGAAGGGAGGGTCAGGACCTGGGCACAGACAAGAGAGTTCAGGGGAAGGGGCCTCACAACAGACCGCGCGGGGCAGGCAGGAGGAGCAGTGGCAGCACAACAGACCAGGGAGGGCAGAAGGGTGTGGCAGTAAAATGGACCATGGAGGACAGGAGGAAGGGGATAGGGGCATGGCATGTGGACAGGCAGGGTGGAGGTGGCAGGGACAGGTTACAGTCATCTGACAATGCTAGGCAGGTGGGAGGGGAGTGGCAGCTCAACAGAACACTCAGAGTAGATAGGAGTGGCAGGTCCATGGAACACGGTGGGCAAAAAGGATGGAGCAGGGGCATGCACAAAGACATCGGAGGGCAGGGGGAAGGAGAATAGGGGCAGCAAGCTAAGCACAGAGGCTAAGCAGGAGGTCAATGATGGGCCATAGAATTGGGCAATGGAGGGCAGGAGGAGTGGACTGGTACATCATGCTAAATGGAGGTCAGTGGCAGCACATCAGACCATGCATTGCAGGAGGGAGGAGGCCAGTCCATGGATTCAGACAACAGAGGATAGGGAGGAGGTGGATGGGGCAGCAAGCTAACTGTTCAGAGAAGGTGGGTATTAGGAACTTTATTGTTTTTAAAATGTGTATCTGTGCGAACTACTTAAAATATGAAGAAGTATGCAGCATAATCTCACTTTTATTCAGGAAGAAGAGGACGTTTGTGACTGTGACTCCGGGCTCACTTGGCAGAAACACCCCCTGACCCTCCACCCCCGATCGCAAAATGTAATGCCTGTGAAAAGGGTAGGTGGACGCAGTGTTATATAGAACATAGCCCTGAGAGCACGATTGAAAATGAAAACTAGATATAGTATATGGTATAAACTATGCACCAAAAAGTGTGATATAAGATGAACCGGGGCGTGAAATGTAATATGCAATACATTGTGCGCAATGACAGATTCATTGGAGAGCGCGAGATAGCCCACGCACGAGCACGTGCTATGCGATATGCGCCTTGGAGTGTAATATGCACAGGGCAGTGTTGTGTAACCTAACTAGTCTCGAAAGTTGTAATATAAAATATGTGCTGGGGAGTGTAACGTTGCATATGCACTGTGACAAAGATATGGATCCCAGATTGTAATATGTATGGCATAGCGTTATGTGCATTATAACATAGGCATCGAGGAAGGCACGTTAGATGGGGCAATATAACCCGTGCGAAGGCAAGTGTGGCATGACATATTCACGGGGTGGTGTTACAGTGCACATGGGCTAGAGAGTGTCATAGCATACGCACTAGCTGGTGGAATACAGCACAGAGGTGTGTGGCACTCGGCGGGCACTGGTGGGTGTAACACACCATTGGGCTCAGCCAGGAGCACGCTGTGACACTCAAGTGAGGTTCGTCTACTTTCCAGAGAGTAAAATAAAAAGTATTACACATTCGGCGGTGGATGTGTATTTTATTAACCGTGAGGGGAGTTTCTTGCATAGTTTGGTCGAATTTTTGTCGAATCCCCTTTGAATGGCTTGGTGTGCGTGTATATTAAATGTGCACGTCAATAGCTGCCCATGTTTGTATAAATAAACGACAAGGGTGTCTACTTGGAGAGTACCCACCGGCGGGGGCGCCTGGATTAGGCACAGTAGGGCGTCAGACGCGTCAGAGCTTCACTAGCGGTGTAAATACATTCCATGTGGATTCATTTTATGCATAGTCGCCTTTTAATGAATATCACGCAAATCGTCATGGTGATAGGTACGTACGGTTTGTCCAGCATGTCCTAGGTGTTTCTATAAATATATATATTTTTAAAAATAATAAAAAACAAAGGCCAGCCCCGGGGGATGGGGTCCCCGGGGCCATAAGTGACCTGAGGAGGGGGGCAACGCAGCCCCCTCCTAAAGAATTTTATTTAAAAAAAGGCCATAACCCCAGGGCCGATTAAGGCCTTGGGAGGTGTGGTAAATAATTTAATTACCGGGACTTAATTTGATGCGGAAAATCTATAATAATAGCTCAGTAAAATAAGAGGCAGAATCCGTGGTATTAGAGGTTCGGAACGGGCTTTATTCCAGAATCGATTCGAATCGAGGACTCCATATTCCATCACCACGAAGGTTCAGGAAGTGAAGGACCCCCTTTATTGACAGGTAATCATTTTTATACAATATGCATTACGGTGAAACAAATGCAGGAGGCGTAACAGTTGATAACAAAGATAAGAACATACATGCGTCACTAAAGTAGGTGTAACTGGGCGTAGCTTAAAGAACGTCATTGGGTCTGATGTCATAAATGGGTGGTTCCATGAAAGAATTTCGCAATGTCAGCAGAAATACTTGGTAGAGATGCGCACGCAGCAGCATGACGTGTGATTGACGTGTAACTAGGGGATGAAGGGAACTTGACATTTAGCTCTACATGTGGAGACAGAAGTCTGGGGTTATGTCAACCTAATCCCAAATCATATCTAATATCCTATGTTTAAAGAACTGTGTTATCCAAAAAGAAAGGTCTTCTTAGGATAGAATCTTATTCTATACTGACTATACTGTCCGTTAGTGCGTGTACAAGCGTCTAAGTGTCTACACTAGATGCGAGGGCAGAAATCTTCCATGGTAATAGAGCTATTAATTACTTGCATGAAGACAGAGAAGCCGGGCCTTTTGCTCGGTAGCTAAAAGAATGTTTACTTAAACTACTAGACAGGAATGCATTGGATAGGGAGCGGAGCAAAGCAGATAATCTTGAAGGTGAAATACAGTTTTTGGCAGGCAACAGGCTGGAGTCAGGCATCGTTAGCCGCGCAGGGAGTAGGACAAAGTTCATGGGTACAGATGCGAGCTCAGACTGAAGTTTTCAGAGGCAAAAGGCAGAAAAGACTTGATGGCAGAATCAGGGCCTACTTGCCTGGACTGTAAAAATGGCATAAGTGAACCATATAAAGGCGGTGGCCTTTCATACTTAGGAATGGAATATCCAGCCCATTCATGGTGGATCTGAAAGAGGACATGTTGGCGGTGGACGCACATGTGTTTGCGTCTTCATAACTGGAACTGGAGGGAACATACATGTACTTGTGATTTATACATGAAACCGTTGGGGTCCAAGATAGGGGACATAACTGACCAGAAAAATCCATATTTCCACATTCCCTCCTTGTCCCCTACTTGCCCGTCAAGAGATATCAATCTTCATTAATCCATCGATCTGTTCATATAGCATCATTTGTTCTTCTTTCTTCTTCCGTGATGAATGAAATCTTGGTGGTGGAATACACGATGTGGCACACAGACCACAGATCGCTGGTCCACATTGTAGGCATAGACAGCAACTGAATAATATGAGGAAGCCAATACCTAGGAAGGATAGGACCCTCCATCCAAAGGTAGATAATACACTCCAAAACCAACTGGACCAAGTCCAGGTGCCTGGATTCTGGTGTATCTGGCTTACAATCTTATGAAGGCGAGTTATGGCTTTATATACAGATGGCGAATTTTCTGGTATGAAAATGCAACAACTTGATCCGATGACCCTACAAGCTCCGCCCCTATCGGCCAGGACGACGTCAAGGACAAGACGATTTTGAAGCACAACAATCCGCATAGCAGACTGCTCTTCTGTTAAATTGCCTAAGGCGGAAATAGTTTCGTTCACTACTGCTTCAAGGGTTCTGGTTAATCTACGTATCAGCTTACTATTGGTAACTGTACCTATATAGGGAAAGAGACCTTTATTGAAATCTGTGTATTTTTCCCATGCTGTCTCAGTGTAATCAACTATTGGGAGATCTCTCCGTTCTCTATTGTGTACTAAATGAGTATTTCTATGATAATCAGGAGGAGCTAGGAAAACAGGTGGCAAAAGGAATCCAATATAGCAGGTACCATCCCAATCTAGAGGCAAACGTATATATGCAGTCTGACCACATACAAAGTAGGAATGGCGAGAAGCTCTAAATGTAGACTTGCCTTGATCACTGAATTCTATTACAGTGGTGCATTTACTGTGGCCCATGTGTGTAGAGCCATTCTTTCTTATACATAATTCACCTTTAACTGGAAATACTGACATAGCGGGCAAAATTGAGGCAGCTTCAGATTCAACATTCAGGATCATGAGATTAAGCGTGAAATTACCTAATCCATATACTTCATTTTCTAGATCAGTTCCTGTTCTTTTGGGAAGTCCCTTCTTGTCAGGGTAGCAGACTTTAAGTAAAACTAAGTGCAAGTTTCCCCATACCCAGTTGTCTTGATAAACTGCGGAGTTCGAATCTTGGGAATTAATTAAACTAAACCATGCTCCACAGGAGCCGTTGTGTGTGAACGGGTATGGGAAGAGAGGCAGAATTCCTTGATAGTTCTGATAGGGAGGGAGTCGGCCACATATCCAACAATTTGTAGCATTGCTAACCTGATGGGAATGATGTAACATACTAATAAAAGTGTTATTGCGCAGCGCAAATCTATATGACAACTCATGCGGGGGAAATTCACTAAAAGAATGTTCAGCAGTAACATTATAAACATGTTTAGAAATAGGATAATATATGTGCAACAATATACTTGCAGCTATTATTAAAAGACATAAGAAAAACAAAATTAATAACGTCACTGTACAATGACTACGCAGTGATTTACAGTACGCATGTTTTTTCAACTGGGTTTGATTATCTCCTTCTCTATTCCGGTCCAGAGGATACATGTCAGAGACAAATTCAACCGATTCACCTTGGAGAGGACTTAAACAATCAAATTGTCTGACTTGTTGGACCGTAGTTTTAGTCTATATTGTTCTGAGTTATTTTGTTCAACCAAAGGAAGCTTTGAGTCTGTCTTTGAGGAAATACAGGGTTTAGTCTCTATATCGGATGGTAGTCCATGAAATTTCTTGATATGACTTGAATGTATCCAGCCTTTTCGACCTTCGATCTTCACGGCTGTCCTCGTTGTTAACAATACGAGCTGAGGCGATCTCCACCTAGGATCCAGCTGGGACTTCCGGTCAAAGTTCCTCACTAACACCAGATCCCCTGGAATTACGTCATGGGGTTTCACCTCGGTGTTGTCGGGAAAGGCTGCAGCTACCTGTGAACGACAAGATTGTAGTGCAGACATCAAGGAAGCCAAGTAATCTGTCAGCATGTTACAGTCAACATCAGTTATTTTTCGTGGTATAGGCGTCCCCCACATATTTGGTGGTCTACCAAAGACCACCTCATAAGGGGATAGCCCTGTTCGAGAGTGCGCTACCATTCTCATGTAAAAGAGTGCAACTGGTAAGGCTACTACCCAGTCGACACCTTTCTCTCTACATATTTTGGACAATCTAATTTTCAGAGTTTGATTATGTCGTTCCACGAGACCTGCTGCCTCGGGGTGTCGGACACAGTGGAATCTCCACTGATAGCCTAACAAAAGTGAAACGTGTTTCATTAGTTCGGAGGAGAACGGTTGGCCGTTATCTGAGTAGACAGCACGTGGTAAACCGTATCGTGGGAAGAATTCTCGAACCAACTGTTTGGCAGTAGTCGGGGCAGTGTAATCTGAAACCGGGTATGCCTCTGTCCAACGGGAAAGAGCACAAACAACTACGAGAACATATTTGAATCCTCGACATCGTTCCATCTGGATATAATCCATCTGGAGGACTACAAAAGAGTGATCAGGAGGCTGAAATCCACCCTATTCTACGGGAATGCTTTTACCTGGGTTAAACTGACAACAGATCATACAGGTACGGACTTTTTGTTTAGCTGCTGCTCGTAAATGTTTGTTGAACCAAATGTGTTGAATGCTGTCTAGCATAGCTTTTTCTCCTAGGTGCGCTGGACTATGTACAGTGTTAATGATAACTTGGACCATTGAATCAGGAAGGAACCACACAGATTTTTCCTTCGTCATCCATCCTTGATCCGTTTGGGTCCCTCCTAATTCAGTCCATTTCTTTATTTCTTCTGGTGTAGCATGTGTCTGTATGTCAATTACGTCAAGAGCGGGATCCTTAACCGTCATGCAATGTGTTGGTGTCGGAACTATTGTCTTTGTCATGTCAGACGTGTGGGTTTGAGCAGTCTGTTTAGCTGTTCTGTCAGCTAAATCATTGCCTTGGGAAATGATATCAGTAACTTTCGTATGAGCTTTACATTTCATAATTGATATTGCAGTAGGTAGATGTATTGCATCTAGTAAGGCATGAATAAGGGGTCCGTGCTGGATGTGGGTACCGTGAGAAGTTAAATAACCTCTCTCTCGCCACAGCACGCCGAAGTCATGTACAACTCCGAATGCATAACGTGAATCAGTATATATGTTGACTTTCTTATTCGTAGCTTGAATACAGGCTTGTGTCAGAGCGATGAGCTCTGCTGCTTGAGCGGACAAGGTATTAATACGATTTGTTTCAATGACTTCAGTGTCTGTTGTGACTGCATACGCGGCCACTAACTCTCCTGTACTTGTTCTCATACATGACCCATCTACATACAACGTCAGGTCTGAATCTGACAATGGGACGTCTGTCAAGTCTTGTCTAGGTTTCGTCGTGATAGTGATAACTTCAATACAATCATGTGCAAGTGGGTCTGTTCCGTTTACTGGTAACAGTGTGGCAGGATTCAATGTACTACAACGTCTGATTTCTATATGTGGCTGAAACAATGTTAATTCGTAACCAGTGAGTCGTGCTATAGTCAAGTGTTGTGTCTGTGTGCGGTTCAAGAGAACCTCTACTGCATGTGGTACTTGTACTGTCAATTGGTGTCCTAACACTATGGCATCGCTTTGTCTAATTGCTAAAGCTGTTGCTGCCACTGATTTCAGGCACGCAGGCAGAGCCTGGGCTACGGGATCTAATGTACTAGAAAAATAAGCACACGGTTTGTGTGATCCTGCTTGTTCCTGTGTGAGTACTGACAAAGCAGTACCTTCGCGTTCTGTAACAAAGAGTGTAAAATGTTTATAGTAACATGGTGTTGCTAAAACGGGTGCTTGGCATAAAGCTTTCTTTAGGCTTTCAAAAGCTTGTGTATGTTCCTGTGTCCAAGGGAGGACAGTCGATGTGGCTGCCTCCTGTGTTGTCAACTGAATGAGTGGTTTTGCTAGAAATGCATACTGAGGGATCCACTGCCTACAATATGAAGTGAGACCTATAAAAGCCCGCACCTCCTTTTGTGTCTTGGGTATTGGCATGTTAGCAATTAACTGGATGCGATCTGGTGTAAGCTGCCTTCCCTCCTTGGACAGCGAGTGACCAAGGTAAACAACTCGCTGGACACAGAATTGCAGCTTAGAAGGAGACACCTTGTGCCCCTTTTCGGCCAAAAAATGTAAAACCGTCAGTGAGGCTTTTTCACATTCAGGTTCGCTTCTAGCGGTGATCAGCAGATCATCGACATATTGAAGCAGGGCAGTGTTGACTGGCATATGTATACTGTCAAGTTCTCGTTTCAGTGCTTGGCTATAAATGCTGGGGCTTTCTGTAAATCCTTGAGGTGCGCGTGTGAATTTAAAGCTTCGTCCATTTAAACTAAATCCGAACAAGTATTGGCTTTCCGGATCTATTGGGACGCTGAAAAAGGCATTTTTGAGATCAATTACAGTGAAGAATGTTGCTTCGGAATCAATAGCTGTCAGTAATGAAGAAATGTCTGGAACTACGGGGTATTGTGGTACAATACATTTATTTAATTCGCGCAGATCAATAACCAATCGATATACTGGCGGAGCCTTTGAATCAGTTCTTTTAAGAATCGGAATTATCGGTGAATTACATACATTGGAGTCGGTCTCCACAACCACTCCTTGGCCAATAAGCTCGTCAATGATTTGCAGTAAAGCCACTACAGCATCTGGTGGTAACTTGTATTGTCGCATTCGTGGTAGTACCACTCCTGCCCTTAGTGTAACTCGATATGGTGTAATGTTCATGCAACCAACATCTGTAGGGCCTTGTGCCCATAAATGTGTGGGTAAAGTCTGCAGTCGGGAATCCATGTCTCGGGACACATAGTGCCCTTTGAAATCACGTAAAAACAATCTTACTCCTTCCGGAGAACAACATATTATAGCTCCTAGAGCTTTCAAAGTTTTTATACCTAACAAGTTTTCTGGGCATGATTTAGTAAGCAATAAATCTGTAGTTCGTGTCAAAGGACCAATCGTAAGGGGAAGAGGCTGTGATACTTCGTTAACGATAGGTTTTCCTGAAAACCCAAGGGAAATATTCTGTGAGCCTGAGAGGGGTGCCCCTGGAACTTCACTACGTTTTATGGTTGTTCGGCTTGCCCCTGTATCAAGTAAAAATTTTCTGTCTTGACCTAATAGTTCACTGTGTACATAAGGTCCTTCTTGATCTACAGGGACCTCGATAAGGGGTAAGCCAAGTTCCCTCTCTAGGCTGTTTCATGAGTATCGTTGATAATCAGGATAGTCATACTGTGCGGTCTGGTACATCTGTCGGAGGTACAGACGGAAGAGGGTCTTGGCGTTGAACCCCCTCTGCAGGCGGTCTATGTGGCGCAGCATTAGTATACTCGGGAGCTGCGTCGTCTAAATAAGAGGAAAGAAAAACATCTTCTGCGGTTCTGGGATGTCCTTTGGGATGTACCTTTATCGGAAACAATGGGGGTGGCAAGTCTTTTGGTATCTCCGGAGTAGCCTTAGGTAATCCTTCGGCCAGGAGAGGATACATACCATTCATAAGGGTATTTCGTTGTCTGTCTACTTGTTCTGATTTTACTCGAATACCTTCTTCAATTAATATATTTTCTCGAACTTTATTTGAATTCTCCTTACTCTTCTCTTCCTGTCTACGTGCTTTTTCCGTGCGTCTATACGATTCTTTACGCCATAATTCAATGGCGTCTTTCTGTGATTGTCTAGCTTTCTTTTTCCATAATTCTTCCTCTACTTTCACGATGCAATCTGCATCCCAGGTCCCAGCTGCGGGCCACCTCTGACTTTCTGGTAATTCCTTAGTGTAGTCTACCCATAAATCAAGAAATAATATGGCGTCTAGGCCATGTTTATGATACATAAAGTACCCTGGAGTGTCCCTAGGAGGAATGGGAACAGCTTCTTCGAGTAACCCTTTTCTAGTTTTGATCTGTCTTAATTTCGAAAAGAGCGGCATTTTGAGAACTGATCTGATCTGATACCTAAATTTTGAACACGTTTAATACAACGAAAATACAATAATGAACAGTCATTCACACCACAATATGCAGAACGTATTTAAAACATTTAACATTTAATGAACAACAATGATGGCCGTTCACTAAGCATAATACTCGATACTAACTAGATAATTCTGACTTCATATACTAGACATACTTGATATACTGCTAAACAGTACAGATACACTGCTGAAACAGTGCAGACCGGATTTGTGTACCCAAACCCGTCTTGACCGGCACAATTTATGTGCACATCAGAACGCCTCCCCGATAATGGTACTCACCGGGTAGCTCGGAACGGAAGGCCTCGGAACTGAACTGAACTGGACTCGGACCGGACTGGACTCGACTCGATACTTCGGAACTTCGGAACTTCGGAACTGGTGGGCCTCTGTATACCTCGGATCTTGCTCTCTCAGCTAGGCTCTGGTCGGGATACTTCGCACTTCTCACCGCCTCGTCTGGGTGTTGATCGCAGCCTCAGTTACCCCCGCTCGGCAGGAGGGAGATACAGGAAATCCTGTGGGTACGCGTTGTTGTCCGTCCAGCTGTGACAGGAGACCGGGCCTGCAACGCACCTCCGGCGCGTGAGATGAGAAAGTGTCCCTGTTCGGGCGCCATTTATGTGGTAAATAATTTAATTACCGGGACTTCATTTGATGCGGAAAATCTATAATAATAGCTCAGTAAAATAAGAGGCAGAATCCGTGGTATTAGAGGTTCGGAACGGGCTTTATTCCAGAATCGATTCGAATCGAGGACTCCATATTCCATCACCACGAAGGTTCAGGAAGTGAAGGACCCCCTTTATTGACAGGTAATCATTTTTATACAATATGCATTACGGTGAAACAAATGCAGGAGGCGTAACAGTTGATAACAAAGATAAGAACATACATGCGTCACTAAAGTAGGTGTAACTGGGCGTAGCTTAAAGAACGTCATTGGGTCTGATGTCATAAATGGGTGGTTCCATGAAAGAATTTCGCAATGTCAGCAGAAATACTTGGTAGAGATGCGCACGCAGCAGCATGACGTGTGATTGACGTGTAACTAGGGGATGAAGGGAACTTGACATTTAGCTCTACATGTGGAGACAGAAGTCTGGGGTTATGTCAACCTAATCCCAAATCATATCTAATATCCTATGTTTAAAGAACTGTGTTATCCAAAAAGAAAGGTCTTCTTAGGATAGAATCTTATTCTATACTGACTATACTGTCCGTTAGTGCGTGTACAAGCGTCTAAGTGTCTACACTAGATGCGAGGGCAGAAATCTTCCATGGTAATAGAGCTATTAATTACTTGCATGAAGACAGAGAAGCCGGGCCTTTTGCTCGGTAGCTAAAAGAATGTTTACTTAAACTACTAGACAGGAATGCATTGGATAGGGAGCGGAGCAAAGCAGATAATCTTGAAGGTGAAATACAGTTTTTGGCAGGCAACAGGCTGGAGTCAGGCATCGTTAGCCGCGCAGGGAGTAGGACAAAGTTCATGGGTACAGATGCGAGCTCAGACTGAAGTTTTCAGAGGCAAAAGGCAGAAAAGACTTGATGGCAGAATCAGGGCCTACTTGCCTGGACTGTAAAAATGGCATAAGTGAACCATATAAAGGCGGTGGCCTTTCATACTTAGGAATGGAATATCCAGCCCATTCATGGTGGATCTGAAAGAGGACATGTTGGCGGTGGACGCACATGTGTTTGCGTCTTCATAACTGGAACTGGAGGGAACATACATGTACTTGTGATTTATACATGAAACCGTTGGGGTCCAAGATAGGGGACATAACTGACCAGAAAAATCCATATTTCCACAGAGGGCTAAATTTAATTTTTTTCAACAAAAAAAATTAGGATGCAGGCCTTGGGGGATGGGGTCCCCAGGGCTAGTAAATTAGAAAAAGAAGGGGGGCCACACAGCCCTCCATCTTAAAAAAATAAAATAAATAAAAGACCGGCATCGCGCCGGAGGCCACGCCCCCTCCTTGCAGCACTCCACAAACAAGCCCCCTGGCCAGTTGTAAGTTGGGGAATTAATTCCCCTTCAGTACTGAGGGTCCCTGAGGGCCAACTAGCCCAACAGGTATCTCCAGTATGCGCCAGGGAGCTGCGTTGCAGACAGGTGTTCTGAGGCCACGCCCCTTTTTACATCTCTATGCAACGCAGCTCTGTGGCGCTTACTGGAGGTACCTAGTGGGCTAGTTTGACCCTAGGGACCCTTAGGATTCAAGGGGACTTAATCTCTCAACTTAGAGCGGTCACAGGGCATGTTTACACAGTGGGGAAGGGAGGGGACAGGGCCTGAGGTGACGTGTGCAAACACGCCCTGTGGCGCGTTTTAAGTTGGGGAAATAATTCCCTTTCAATCCTGAGGGACCCTGGGGCCAACTAGCCCACCAGGATACTTCAAGTAAGCGCCACTGCTCTGCGTTGCAGAGAGGTGGTGCAGGCCGTGCCCCTTTTTACATCTCTCTGCAATGGCGCTTACTGGACTTACCTAGTGGGCTAGTTTGCCCCTAGGGATCCTCAGGATTCAAGGGGACTTAATCTCCCAACTTAAAAAACGGCCACAGGGCATGTTTACACAGTGGGGAAGGGAGGGTCGGGGCCTGAGGTGACATGTGCAAACACGCGGTATGGCGCGTTTTAAGTTGGAGAAATAATTCCCCGACAATCCTGAGGGCCCCTGGGGGCTAACTAGCCCACCAGGTGCTTCCAGTAAGCACCACTGAGCTGCGTTGCAGAGAGGTGGTCCAGGCCGTGCCACTTTTACACCTCTCTGCAACGCAGCTCTGTGGCGCTTACTGCAGGTACCTAGTGGGCTAGTTGGACCCTAGGGACCCTCGGGATTCAAATGTACTTAATCTCCCAACTAAAAACGGCCACAGGGCGTGTTTACACAGTAGTGGGAGGGGACAGGGCCTGAGTTAACGTGTGCAAACAAGCCCTGTGGCGTGTTTTAAGTTGGGGAAATAATTCCCCTTCAATCCTGAGGGACCCTGGGGCCCAACTAGCCCACCAGGTGCTTCCAGTAAGCGCCACTGCGCGGCGTTGCAGAGAGGTGGTCTAGGCCGTGCCCCTTTTTACATCTCTCTGCAACGCAGCTCTGTGGCGCTTACTGGAGGTAAATAGTGGTCTAGTTGGACCGTAGGGACCCTCAGGATTCAAAGGGGTTTAATCTCCCAACTTAAAATGGCCACAGGGCATGTTTACACAGTGGGGAAGTGAGGGGACGGGGCCTGAGGTGACGTGTGCAAACACGCCCTGTGGCGCATTTTAAGAGGTAGTTTTAATCCCCTGCCCTATTATATACTAGGGGCTTACAGAGGAGGTCATGCTGATCACAGGGGGAACCCAACGCATAGTGTTCCCTAGTGTATGTAGGTGTTTTCACTGTATTCTGAGTGTCTTTTCACATAGCCCTGGCTCTAGGACTGGTTAGTCAGACTCAGTTACCACCAGTATCCGTCTGAAAAAGTTGAGGGTACAGGATGATTTTGCAACAAGGCTTCTTTCTGCTCTTCTGTTTGTTCTTTCTGCACGTTATCCTTCTTCCTGCACTTTTCTTCGTCTTTGAGGACATCTGTTGCTTCTTTCTGCATTTCTTTTTTTTCTTTCTGTGCGTTTTTTCTTCTTTCTTCACATGTCCTATCTCTGTAGGCATAGTTAGGAATTAGCATTTAAAAAACCTTTGAAATTCACAGAAAAAACCATAGGTTTCAGGCACGTTATAGTTAGAAATTAGCATTTAAAAAACCTTAGAAATTCACTGAAAAAACCATAGGTTTCAGGGGCGTTATAGTTAGCTGGAATTTTCACTCGTACAAAACCATTGAAATGCCCCCGTTATAGTTAGTTCAGCTAACTATAACTCGCGTGCCCAAAATGCACTGCTGATGACATCACATATTACATCACTCATGACATGGTCAGTGACATCACTGATGACATCACTGATGACATCTCAAATGACATCACTGATGACATCATCCTTGTGATAGAGTGGCAGACCTCCTCTCCCCCTAATATAACCTTTGATACACACATTCAAAAATAGAAACTAAAATTTTCCAAACAATGGACATACCAATATCAGTTGCAAAAACCTATTCAGTAATTCTAAGATCCACATACACATCCACTCATTCACCAACAGTCCTATACAGTCACTCATACATGTACTCACTCATCATATGTACTCATACACCTATACATCCTGTTACAAAACGCCACTCATCCATAGAGTTACTCACACACATAGTCACTCATGCTAATAAAGAATCAAACATCCATTTACTTGCATATACAGTTATACACACACCACCACACTTACTTCTACAGAAACTTACACATACTTAGTCTTTTAAACAATCACTTATAGAAACACATACTTATTCATACAGGAACTCTTTCAATCTCTCACTCTCACATATAATCACTTATATACACCAATAGTCACATATACTAGTTTAAAACATATGTAGTTACTCATAAAGACAATATTGAGACAGTCATTCACTCACTAACACACCCATGCACACACTCATCCACCCATACAGTCCTGCACACATGCTGTCTTCAACACATACAAACAGTGAGTCATTCATTCATGCACCTATGCACTACGTAATGCCCCCACCGAACCATACAGACACTCAGACACTCATACTGATACTCAAAAAAACAACTGATAACCTATATAGACACTCATATAGCTACTCACCAACCCATGCAGCCACTTATACACAAAGTGAGAGACTGATACAGATATTTACGTATTTAAACATTACTCACTAAGCCATGTATTCACTAACATACACTTAATCAGTCAGTTATACAATCAATTTTTAAAAAACAAATCATCCATTTAGACACTTATATACCCATTTATTCTTCCATCGACCTTGAGATATACATATATAAAACATATGTAATTTTCAGAAAAACACACATTCACTGGATGATGTCATCGGTGATGTCATCGGTGATGTCATCAGTGATGTCATTTGAGATGTCATCAGTGATGTCATGAGTGATGTCACTGACCATGTCATGAGTGATGTAATATGTGACGTCATCAGCAGTGCATTGCGGGCGCGCGAGTTATAGTTAGCTAAACTAACTATAACGGGGGAATTTCAATGGTTTTGTACGAGTGAAAAGTCCAGCTAACTATAACGCCCCTGAAACCTATGGTTTTTTCAGTGAATTGCTAAGGTTTTTTAAATGCTAATGCCTAACTATAACGTGCCTGAAACCTATGGTTTTTTCAGTGAATATATATAGTTCAGCTAACTATAACTCGCGTCCCCTTAATGCACTGCTGATGACTCACATATTACAGCACTCATGACATGGTCAGTGACATCTCGAAGGACATCACTGATGACATCACTGATGACATCATCTAGTGACTGTGTGTTTCTGTAAAGCTTAACTATGTTTAATATATATAGGGAAAGGCGTATTTAAGAATGAGTGGGTGTATAAGTGTCTGAATGGATGATTTATTTACTGTGTGCGTAACTGAGTCTATAAGTGAGTGATTAAACGTATCTTACTGAATGCATGGGTTGGTGAGTAAACTGTGTGAATGTCTGTATCCATCTGTCTGTTGGTGTGTAAGCGGCTACATGGGCTTGTGAATAGCTACACGAGTGTCTATATGAGTTATTGATTGGTTTTCTGAGTATCTGTATGGGTGGCTGAGTGTTTGTGTGGGTGGGGTGTGTGTGACTCTGTGCATAGATGTGTGAGTGGGTGATTCACTGGGTGCATGGTTTCAAGGGTACATCTGTGATGGACTGCATGGGTGGGTGAGTGTGTGTATGGATGTGTTAGTGAGTGAATGTATATCTCACTGGTACATGTGCGAGTAACTACATATTTAAAAGGCAGCCTATATGTGTGTTAGAGTATTTAAATGGCTATAAGTGAGAGTGTGTGATTGTGAGAGTGGCTGTATGGATGAGTGTGCGGTTGTATCAGTGATTCTATAAGAGCGTAAGAATGTTCTAGTATTTGTATGAGTAAGTGAGCAGGTGTGTGTATAACTATATAGGTGAGTAAATGGGTGTGTGATTATTTATTTGCAAAACTGACTAGATGTGTGAGTACCTCTCTGGATGAGTGTCGGTGTGTGAGTGTCTATATAGGTGTATGAGTGCATATGATAGTCCTGTACTGAGTGACCATAAGTATGAGTGACTGTACGGATGAGTGAGTGGTTGTGTGTGTAGACCTAAGAATCAGTGAGTGGGTATGTAGTTATGTGTTGGAGTGTCAATGGTTTTGAGAATGGCCATCTGTAATTTAGAGTGGGTATATCAAAGGTTATATTAGGGTGTGAGAAGATGCATCAATTTATCACATGGATGATGTCATCAGTGATGTCACTGACAATGTCATGAGTGATGTAATATGTGACGTTATCAGCAGTGCATTGCGGGGGCACGAGTTATAGTTAGCTGAACTAACTATAACGGGAGAATTTCACGGGTTTTGTACGAGTGCAATGTCCAACTAACTATAACTTTCTCTAAAACCTATGGTTATTTCAGTGAATTTCTAAGGTTTTTTAAATGCTCATTTCTAACTATAACGTGCCTGAAACCTATGTTTTTTCAGTGAATTTCAAAGGTTTTTTAAATGCTAATTTCTAACTATAAAGTGCCTGAAACCTATGTTTTTTTCAGTGAATTTTAAAGGTTTTTTAAATGCTAGTTCCTAACTATGCCTACAGAGGTAGGACATGTGAAGAAAGAAGAAAAACAGCACAGAAAGAAGCAAAAGAAATGCCGAAAGAAACAACAGAAGTCCACAAAGACGAAGAAAAGTGCAGGAAGAAGGAAGACGTGCAGAAAGAACCAACAGAGGAGCAGAAAGAGGCCTTGTTGCAAAATCATCCTGTGCCCACAATTTTTCAGATGGGTACTGGTGGTAACTGTCTCTGACTAACCAGGCCTAGAGCCAGTGCTATGCTAAAAGACACTTAGAATACAGTGAAAACACCTACATACAATAGGGGACACTATGCGTTGGGGTACCCCTGTGATTAGCATGATCTCCTCTGTAAGTCCCTAGTACATAATAGGGCAGGGGGATTAAAAGTACCTCTTAAAACGCGCCACGGGGCGCATTTGCACAGTGGTGAAGGAAGGGGGGGCCTGAGGTGACGTGTGCAAACACGCCCTGTGGCCGTTTTAATTTGGGAGATTAAGTCTCCTTGAATCCTGAGGGTCCCTGGGGTCCAACTAGCCCACCAGGTACCTCCAGTAAGTGCCACAGAGCTGCGTTGCAGAGAGGTGGCCAGGCCATGCCCCTTTTAACAATATAATAAATATTGCGTGGTGCGCGCACGGTGCGCGCACGGCGGCAAAAAATTCATTAAAAAAATAGAATCAAGTTTAAGTGATTAGATGTTGGTTGGCTCTAAAAAGAGCCGTTGTGTTCATTGAGTGTTTTTTGTACCTACAAGTAAGTACCGATGCAGAGTCTAAAGTTCAAGAGGAAGACTCTGTTCCCTTCATCTGTGAAATGAACACCGTCTCCTCTATAAATGCCTTGCATGTTGTAACGCAAGTTATTGTGGTATATAGAACCCATACCATAGTCTCTGAGGAAAGCAGAAACAGACTTATTGACGTGCTTTTTTGCTTTCTCAAACTGCGGACAATATTGGTTGGACCAGTTCCACTTTTGCCTTTGGCATATATTAGAATATACAAAGGTAGTTTGTGGAAAAAGTGACATCAATTGCACAAAGGTGTCCTTAACAAGCATTTCCAGACCTACCCCAGTTAAAGTGCCTAGGTCATTTCCACCACAGTGCACAATTATAAGGTCAGGCTGTGGGAGATGTAGAAAGGATTTCACCAAAGGCATTAATTGCTGCCACTTTAACCTTCTCTGACCAATCCATTTAATGTCTACATTTGGCAAAGCAAGGTCTTTCACAATACCTCTTTTTTCTGCATTACTTTTCACTCCAGTAGACATAGCTATGACCTACAATCCACACTGTGAACATCTTTCCAGGAGATCTGGATGCACTCAGAAGGTGTTTTTCAGTAGAATGGCAATATGAAAAGAAAGATAGTTGTAAAATGGAGGCTTACATACTTTTTTTTTTTTTTAAAAGAGCTCATTGGCAGTTTCAGACGATTCAACACTAAAAACAAGGCTGTATGTTTAAATTTTTAAAAGCATGTTTTGTATCGGTTCAGAAAAATGTGTTCCCACAGAAGATTACTTTGGATATGCTGTTAGGTTTGAAATGTCAAGCACTCTTGCTCTTTGTATTATAAACATTGTGTGCTGAACTTCTGACCTCTCTGCTCACACCAGTGTTCCATGATCTGTTGCTTTGGTTAGGCCTGGGCCAAAATTTCGTTCCGTTCGCGGAAATTGCGATAATTTGACATTTTCGCGTTCCGCGGAACGCGCGAAAATGTCAAAATTTCCGCATTCCGCAGCTTGGCGATAATTTGTTTCTTGCTCGCGCTGTAAAATAATACATTCTCGCACGCGCGCGATCGCCTTACCTGAATCCCTGCGTTCGCCGACAAGTTTTCTTGATCCGGTCGCGTTCTCCATGAGATGTTGTATTGTTTTTAGCCATTTGCGCTGTCTCGCGACAGTTCGCGCCCGCAGTGACGACATGCGTTGCGCGATCACGTCTTTCTTCTGGCGATCATGCATCACGAGACAACTGAAAACAAGATGGCCGCACCCGCGAGCAACCACATGGGTGAGTTGGCGAGCCGCAACCATGCAGAAAATCTCACGAACATGCGGGAAAAAATCTTCTGCATCTTCGCGATATTGCCGCGTGTTTGCGATAAGTTTTAACATTTTCACGATAATTTGTGAAAGTGGATTTCGCAAATTCCGCCCACCCCTAGCTATGGTAGCAGGCAGAAGTCATGTTGGGGGTAGGAATCATTTGGAAAGGGTTGAAATTTGCAACCAATAGAAATGTGTGTTTCCATTTAAAAAAATGTGGGAAGCAATGTGATTTGAAGTTAACATGTATATGTGTGAAAAAAGAGAGGGAAATGTTGCCATTCAGTGGTTCTGGTGAGAGGAGTACAGCTCAAAGATTCTGGCTCTGATAATCTGCTGTGTGAGTGGCACATTTCTTTCTCAACTAACTACTTTTAAAGGTGAGTTATGAATTTGAGAGGGGATGTATGTGGTGTATTTTGATATAAATAATAGAAATTTGTTTCTTCTTTTAAAGTTGTGTTTTACATTTTATGTTTTGGAAGATATTTAACTGCCTTGAACTTGTAAGATATTATGGAGTATGTCTTCACCATAAGTTAAGGTGTACTGGTATCACCCAGGAATACTGTTTTGTGCCTAGAATCACATCATGAGTCTGTGTGCACACAGGAATTGTTGTAAGAGATTTAATTTGTGTTGCTCTTGTTCTGTAAGACTTGCACTTGTAGGAAAGGGGCAGTTTGTTTTCTTGAACTGTGATGGTTAGCATTCAGCACAAATCACTATCTCACAGATGAGAGGCAAATGGTAATACATTTGAAAACAACAGGGTAGATTTTCCTTCCACTCCTGCAATGGGTGAGGTAGTTCCTACATGTTAAAAACTCCATTTAACCCTTACCACAGGTGATATTTCATACATCTCTGCAGTCTTCATGCAGTTGTGTAAGCGTCCATGCAGATCTCTCTTGCACCTGACAATACACAGTCTCCAGAAACACACTCTTAGCACACAGGCAGCTGTTTCTCCTGCACTCCCATGCTTACTATTCAGCACTGTGTGGTATTTCAGATAGCAGTGTGTAACGCTAACACATTCAACATCACCAAGGCTCATTTCCTTTGGTCTAGTCTAATCACTCACCCAGGTTCCACATGCTCATGGTGTCAAGTAGCTGTTAGGACATGTGCTCTTTTCTGCCTCTCTAAAGTATAAGGAAGATGTGTCAGGCTGTTAGAGTAATTATCACTTGCTCTACCACAGTAGTAAATGTGCTTTGAAATTGCCAATCAAATATCGTTTTCTGCCTAGAATCACACCATGAGTCTGTGTGCACACAGGAATTGTTATCAGAGATTTAATTTGTGTTGCTCTTGTTCTGTAAGACTTGCACTTGTAGGAAAGGGGCAGTTTGTTTTCTTGAACTGTGATGGTTAGCATTCAGCACAAATCACTATCTCACAGATGAGAGGCAAATGGTAATACATTTGAAAACAACAGGGTAGATTTTCCTTCCACTCCTGCAATGGGTGAGGTAGTTCCTACATGTTCAAAACTCCATTTAACCCTTACCACAGGTGATCTTTCATACATTTCTGCAGTCTTCATGCAGATGTGTAAGCGTCCATGCAGATGTCTCTTGAACCTGACAATACACAGTCTCCAGAAACACACTCTTAGCACACAGGCAGCTGTTTCTCCTGCACTCCCATGCCTACTATTCAGCACTGTGTGGTATTTCAGATAGCAGTGTGTAACGCTAACACATTCAACATCACCAAGGCTCATTTCCTTTGCTCTAGTCTGATCACTCACCCAGGTTCAACATGCTCATGGTCTCAAGTAGCTGTTAGGACATGTGCTCTTTTCTGCCTCTCTAAACTATAAGGAAAATGTGTCAGGCTGTTACAGTGATTATCACTTGCTCTACCACAGTAGTAAATGTGCTTTGAAATTGCCAATCAAATATCGTTTTCTGCCTAGAATCACACCATGAGTCTGTGTGCACACAGGAATTGTTGTCAGAGATTTAATTCGTGTTGCTCTTGTTCTGTAAGACTTGCACTCGTAGGAAAGGGGCAGCTTGTTTTCTTCAACTGTGATGGTTAGCATTGAGCACAAATCACTATCTCACAGATGAGAAACAAATGCTAACACATTTGAAAACAACAGGGTAGATTTTCCTTCCACTCCTGCAATGGGTGAGGTAGTTCCTACATGTTCAAAACTCCAATTAACCCTTACCACAGGTGATCTTACATACATCTCTGCAGTCTTCATGCAGTTGTGCAAGAGTCCATGCAGATCTCTCTTGCACCTGACAATACACAGTCTCCAGGAACACACTCTTAGCACACAGGCAGCTGCTTCTCCTGCACTCCCATCCTTACTATTCAGCACTGTGTGGTATTTCAGATAGCAGTGTGTAACGCTAACACATTCAACATCACCAAGGCTCATTTCCTTTGCTCTAGTCTAATCACTCACCCAGGTTCCACATGTTCATGGTCTCAAGTAGCTGTTAGGACATGTGCTCTTTTCTGCCTCTCTAAACTATAAGGAAAATGTGTCAGGCTGTTACAGTAATTATCACTTGCTCTACCACAGTAGTAAATGTGCTTTGAAATTGCCAATCAAATATCGTTTTCTGCCTAGAATCACACCATGAGTCTGTGTGCACACAGGAATTGTTGTCAGAGATTTAATTCGTGTTGCTCTAGTTCTGTAAGACTTTCACTCGTCTGAAAGGGGCAGCTTGTTTTCTTGAACTTTGATGGTTAGCATTCAGCACAAATCACTATCTCACAGATGAGAGGCAAATGGTAACACATTTGAAAACAACAGGGTAGATTTTCCTTCCACTCCTGCAGTGGGTGAGGTAGGTTCTACATGTTCAAAACTCCAATTAACCCTTACCACAGGTGATCTTACATACATCTCTGCAGTCTTCATGCAGTTGTGCAAGCGTCCATGCAGATCTCTCTTGCACCTGACAATACACAGTCTCCAGAAACACACTCTTAGCACACAGGCAGCTGCTTCTCCTGCATTCCCATGCTTACTATTCAGCACTGTGTGGTATTTCAGATAGCAGTGTGTAACGCTAACACATTCAACATCACCAAGGCTCATTTCCTTTGCTCTAGTCTAATCACTCACCCAGGTTCCACATGCTCATGGTCTCAAGTAGCTGTTAGGACATGTGCTCTTTTCTGCCTCTCTAAACTATAAGGAAAATGTATCAGGCTGTTACAGTAATTATGACTTGCTCTACCACAGTAGTAAATGTGCTTTGAAATTGCCAATCAAATATCGTTTTCTGCCTAGAATCAGAGATTTAATTTGTGTTGCTCTTGTTCTGTAAGACTTGCACTCGTAGGAAAGGGGCAGCTCATATAATAGGATTTGAAAAGCTCAAAAAAAATATAGTAATATATTTAAATTACATAAATGTATTTTTTTTTTAGTTTCCTTTAGGTATTGCTGAACAACACAGAAATAAATTAAACATGCCTATAAAATCAAGAAAGAGAAAAGAACAGCAAAAACATCTATATTTGAAGACAACTGGACAACAGAAATTAGTTGAAGAACCTCATTTTGGAAAAAAGAAAAAGTCTTCTGGTCAGCAGACTAAGGATTTTTTTTAAAATATCCTCAAACATAGAATAAATGTAGAAAGTATATCCACTGCAAATAGTGTTTCAAGAAGAAAACAACAAGACAATAGAAAGAAATTACTAAATGCTAATGTACAATCGGAAGCAAGAAAGAATGACTTAAAAATAAAAACAGAATTTCAAAACATTCGTAAAAAAATGTTTCAGAGAAGAGTGGTGTTCAATTTGCTAAAGGATGTGAAAAAATATAGGAAGAAAGGAATATTTTATAAGAAAAAGAAACATATTGAATCAATTGTTGCAAAGGCTTTGGAATTAAAAAGAAAACTATTCATTTTAATTTTAAACAGGATCCGTACATTAGATAAAATAGTCAATGTAATGAAGTCAAAAAGCAAAAGAAAAAGATTAGTGAAAAAAAAACTTTTGTAATGTGTTGTTAGGAGAATGGAAGCATAGTTCAAGTACTGAACCATTTTTTAATGAAGAGAGTTATCTTCAAAGTAATAGTTTGCTGCATGCAGTTGACACCAGTGGTCGAAGTTATGAAGTTAAAGATGGTTGTGTAATGGAAAAGGAGAAAATGGTTCCAAGAAATGAGGAAGAAGTGTTAGCTGATGAGGTTATGGGGAAACGTCCTAAAGCCCCAGTGTACACTTGGAATTGTAGTAGTATTTGTACTGTACGACAAGAATCTATTGATAAATTACGTGACTTTCTAAGAGAATATAGTAAAAAAAAGTGTTAAACAGAAGATTAAGGTGTTTCAAAGACTAGATCCATGCAGAGTGAGAAAGAATACTGGTTTGCAAGGACATTCGCTGGCTTGTCTTTCTAGGAAAGTTTGTCAAAGTGTTTTTCACCATTTTAGGATGCTGGCAGTACATCATACTGAAATGAGAAAGTTTGTGAGAAGATTGTATTTTGCTAAAAGTCCAGCACTAAAGTTAAATGAGTTGAATAGTGCTCTGTTGCGTGGCTCTGTATCAGATGTAGAGAAGGTTACTGATGATATTCAGTTTTGTTACTTTGGTCCAGAACAAGAAAGTGCAGGAAATGACACAGTTATTGAAGAAAATGTGGAAGAGAATGTAGAACCCACTGTAAGTAAAAATTTTGAAGATCAAATGACAACATTTACTATCATCTCTAATGAAAGACCAAATATTACTTGTATTTGTTGCCGGAGACGCCATTATAAAACTCAAACAAGGAATGTTGATCTCTATAAAAAAAGTGAAAAAGAAAATAATTATGAGTGGAAGGATCTTGCTACATATTTGTTTCTGGAAAATTGTTTTGATTTGGGTGAAGATCAGCGTATTTGTAAATACTGTTATAACAAGTTAGAAGAAAATAAAATGCCAGCTAGAGCTGTACATAATAATTTAGAATTGGTTGATATTCCTGCAGAACTTAGTGATTTAAATACGTATGAGTCTATACTCATTCAATGTGTCCATCCGTTTCAGGCTATAGTTCGAATGGAGCCCAAAACAGGTAAATTACCTCCTTCAGATTTACAAAGAGGTTTAAAAGGAAGAGTTGTCTATTTGCCATTAGATTTGAAAAAAAATATTGAAACAATTGATGCAGATAGTTTGGAAACTGAACCATTAGTTATTCTGGTTAATGGTGTACCTACAAAGAATAAGAAAATTTGGCAGGAGCTAGTAGATGTACGAAAAGTACAAAGAGCAGATTTATATTTGAAAAGAAATAATAAGTACTATGAATCAATTTATATGGATGAAGATGAAGAAGTTTTACTAGCAGACACAGGAATACCAACTGGGCAAATTGAAAAAGTGGATAAGTCAAAAGAAGAAGAAATTTATGAACATTTCAGCATACATCCTCTTCATTCTAAAGAAGTTATGGGAAACACTATTGATCTGTTTCAGATGAAAAAAGCAAAAGGAACTCCCGTGAGTGTATGGGAGGAGAGCTTGGAAGCTCGTTGTTTTCCCCAGCTGTTTCCTACAGGAAAAGGTGGACGATATGATGAACGTCCAGTACAGATTCCTGCTTCTGAGTATCGGACTACAAGATTATATGCAGAAGATCCAAGATTTCGTCAAAGTTTTCCTTATTTGTTCCATCTTTTATTTGAAAGTGACTTGTCTGCACTATCTTATGCAGTAAATCACATTTTAAAAACTGGAGTACATCTACATAATGTGTCTGCAATGGATTTTATGAACAAAGTGCAACAGCGAGATGATCATTTGGAATCTCAATTGATTAATCTGATGGCTTGTCAGCGTGGAACTAATGAATATTGGTACCGACGCCATGGAGAATTTAAATGTATGTTATGGAATTTAGGAACTCCTACATGGTTCCTTACCCTAAGCTGTGCTGAGTACGCTTGGGATGATTTACTGGATTTTCTTCGAGAGGCAAATTCAAATATTGAAAACATCCAATACAAGACAGCAGGAGAATTGTGCTCATTGGATCCGGTTAATGTTTGCAGATATTTCAATCATAGATTTGAGGCTATGATGTCCTTCATCTGCAATAAAAAAAATCCACCTCTTGGAGAAGTTGTGGATTTCTTTTGGAGAAAAGAGTACCAAGCAAGAGGTGCTCCTCATATTTATATGCTGTTGTGGATCAAGGATGCCCCAAAATTTGGAACATATTCTGATGATGCAGTTTTATCTTTCATTGAAGAATATGCAACATGTGCTATACCTAAAAGCACAGAAGAAAAAAACTTAAAAGAACAAGTTTTACGTTTCCAAAGTCATCGGTGTGGAAAATACTGTCGACGAAAGTACAAGAGTAAAGATAAATTCTACAGAAAATGTCGATTTGGATTTCCACGACCTGTTCTTTCAAAAGGAAGAGTAAACAGTTTTATGTCAGCTGTGTGACATACCATTACAAGAAAATCTCCGAAAAATACCTACAAGAAAAGAAGAGTCAAAATATATATATGACTACAACCCAGTCATTTTATCCATGTGGAATGCTAACATGGATATTCAGTATGTAGCTGACAATTCTATTGCTGTTGCTCGGTATGTCACATCTTACATCACTAAATCTGAGAAAACTGAATTGAAAGAAATGTGGGAAGAGATTTCTCACGAGAAGACTGACAGTAAAAAGTTATACAGTTTCAGTTTAAAGATGTTATCGCATCGAGAAATTGGGTCATACGAATGCTCAGATAGGTTATCATCTGCAAGTCTGTACTCCAAATACAGAAGAATAATTTGGGTAAGTTTAGGCATTGCAGGAATGCGAAATTGGGTACTGAAATCTATTCGAGAAATTGAATATTTAGCAGAGAACGAACCAGAAAGTACAGACATTTTGAAAACAAATATGTTGGACACATATTGCCCAAACAGAAGTCATCATCTTGAGAACATGTGTCTCTATGAAGTGCTGCAGAACTACATTTTTACAAGGAATGCCACAGAAGACATCAACAATGGAAAATATAAAGTCATTGGTGAGGAAGGATGTTTGGTGAAACAAACAAAAGGAAGTTTGATTAATCACAGGAAGCTGAGTTGCGACACTACTGACAAAAAGGAATTCTACTACTTAGCACTTTTACAGCTCTTTAAACCATGGCATTCAGAGGATGAATTACTTGGAGATTTTCAGAGCTATGAAGATTCCTTTAATGCATGTAAAGATAGCATAGAATGCAGTACTTTCACAAATTATGTACAAATGTTAAATGAAGAAATTGAACAAGAAGCTACAATTGCAGCTGAAGTAGCTAGAGACAGTTCTCAAGACAGTCAAAGTTCTGGTACGCTCAGTCAAGATCCCCTAGGACAACCAATCGTAGAAAATGAAGCTGCAATAGCCATGACTGAAGTGGAAACAGCTATGAATCAAGCTCAGGAAGATTTAATAGACTTACCAAATTTGGAACAACAACTGAATGATGAACAACATCAAATTTATGAAGAAGTCACAAAACAAATTGATCATGGATTACTACATGAAAATAAAGAGTGCTCATGCACATCATTTGAACCAATCAGAATGTATGTGAGTGGACAAGCTGGAACTGGAAAAAGTTTCTTAATTAATGTAATTAGAAGCTACCTACAGAAAAAAACTGATTCAACTTTGTCTTGTGTTGTTACTGCTCCAACTGGGTTAGCAGCATATAACATAAAAGGAATTACGTTACATCGTTTGCTAATGTTACCAGTAGAGCATGAGAACAAAATAGAATACCACAAGCTAACAGGAGAAGCAAGTTTCAAGAGTGTTGAAGAAAATGAAAGTTCTCATTATTGATGAGGTAAGCATGGTATCAAACTTAATGCTTGCCTTTGTGCATTTAAGAGTGCAGCAAATTCTAAAGACAGACTATGACGTGTTATTTGGAGGAAAATATGTTATAGTTGTTGGGGATCTACTGCAGCTCACTCCAGTTAAAGAACAACCAGTATTTAATACTCTTGCACATGAAGACACGAAAAAGTCATTAGGAAGTATAGGTAATGTGAATATTTGGTCATACTTTGAGTACAAAGAACTCATTACCAATATGCGGCAAGCAAATGATGATGATTATGCAAGTATTCTCAAAGATATCAGAATTGGACTACTCACAGAACATGGCAGAAAAGCTTTACAGAGTCGATTGCTATGTAATTTGTTTCCAACAGAACAAATAGTTCCAGAGAAAATATACAAGGAAATTGCAGAAAAATTACTGTAATCTGCTTAATGCCAACACTACATGAATGATCTATATTCAATGAAGAACTTTTGAAATTGGAAAATGAAGAGATTATGAAAATGGAAGCCATGGATAAAATACAGCATGAAGGAATAACTATTATATTGACAGGCAAATTGAAAACTAAATTGGATTCTCTAGAGAAAAACATATCGAAAACAGCTGGTTTAGAAAAGAATCTTTATGTATGTATGAACTGTCGAGTAATTTTAAGACGTAATTTGAATGTAGAAAAAGGTTTAGTGAATGGCGCTATGGGTAAAGTTGTGGGTTTTGTTAATTACCAGAAAAACGATGGAATTGAATTTTTAAAAATAAAATTTGATCAGATTGAAGAGGTTAAAGACATTAGTCGTTGTTCAATTCGTTTTTTGCTTGTGAAAGGCTTATATGTACGTAGGAAGCAGTTTCCGTTTTCTCTAGCATATGCTGTAACTATTCACAAATCTCAAGGATTAACTGTAGATAGTGCTTTTGCAAACATTGGATCTAGTGTGTTTAAAGAAGGTATGGCATATGTTGCTTTGTCACGAGTGAAAAAATTATCTGGTTTATTCATGATAGACTTTGATGACTCAAAGGTTAGTGCTGATGCAAATTGTGCAAAGGAGTATAATAGATTAAGAAGAAGCTATGCTCCTCATTTAGGTCAGTATCCTGTGTTTGAAAAACGTGTTGTTTGTCGGAAAAGGAGAATTGAGAATATCTGTAATGAGGATGTACAGAAGAGAAAACAAAAGCAGAGTGATGTGATTGCAAGCAAAAAGAAAAAGGACAATGTTGAAGAGGTTGTTGGTTGTCATTTTGAAAATAGGTCTGGTGTCAACTGCTACGCTAATGTAGTGCTGAATGTTGTATTTTATCTTGAAAGTTTGCAAGAGCAGATAATACTAAATCATGAAAAAGATTTTGTTCTCTGCTGAGTTTCCTTTATGAGAAGTGGAGTAATGATAAAACTAAAATAGAAAGTGCTTCTGATGTTAGAAATCTTTTAGATGTATGTTCTGGATGTACACAGTTTACACAAAATGTCCAGCAAGATGCACAGGAATTCTTAATGTATATGCTTATGGTACTGGAAGATGAAGGGGTAGAAATAGAAAATATGTTTGGTCTCTCTTATAAATGGGAACATTGTTGTGAAAACTGTATGAACACATGCAGCACTAATGTTGATTCTGAAAGGTTCATACATTTAACATTACCAGAGAGTAAATCAGTGACTTTTAGTAAATTAGTTAAAGATGCAAATCACAACATGGAATGTTCTCAATGTAAATCAGAAATGTTATCAACGTTATTTTTAAAGAAATATGGACAGTATAAAATTTTAATGATGCAACGTTGTAGAGCTGATGGAACAAAATTGGACACTTTAATAAAGAAGTTTGTAGGAAATCAATTATCAATATCAGGAAAGACTTTTGTTGCAGTTGCAATAATTTTCCATGATGGACCTTCTATAACTTCTGGTCATTACACAGTTTATCTAAAATGTGAAAAAGGCTGGACACTGTGTAATGATTCTCAATTGATTTTCAAGCAACGTTTGCCTGCAGAATTACCAAATTCCCACTTAATTTTCTAAAACCAAAATTTTAGATACAAATTGCAGCATCTGAAGAAACCATTATTTCGATTTTATAGGATTACCATTGGATATTTCACCTAAAAAGGATTTAAAAATTACCATTTGGCCTCATGGAAAGGTAAATGTTTCTATTGTGGACTTCTTTGACAGATATTATTTTGGTGTATGTGCTTAAGCAACAAGATTTACAGACATTATTTATTGCAAATAGTTATTGTTCTTAGAAGATATTTTTAATATATATGTTACATTTCTATCAAGGTACGTTTTACTGAGGATAGATTCAGGGCTTTTTTAAACAATCTTTTGGATTGTTTATTTTTTTGCCCGCTGTTAAGTGATGAATGCAATTGATATCACTATTTTTAGTGAAATTCAATATATTCTGAAAACAGCAAAAAAAGGGCAAAAAATTACTTTGTTAAATCTGAAAATATGTGTACTGTATTCTAAAATGTATTGTTAAATATTACTACTTTTTTTTCTTTTTTTTCAGATCTAGAAAGAAAATTTAGGAAATTGAATCCATTTATTTCTAATTAAGTTATTTTGTTGGTCAGGTAAGTTTAAAATATCTGTATTTCTCACCCCTTCACTTTCATGCTCCCTTTTCTTCACTTCTCCTCACTCTGCTTTTCTCATTCCCCTTCCCTCTCTCTTCTTCCTTTACTGCTCTTTCGTAACTCCCTCACTCCTTCTCTACTACTCCCATAGGTTTACTGCCTCCATCACTATTTTTTCAACCATGTTTCTCTCCCTGTCTCCATATGTCTCAGTCATTCTAACTGCCTTTCTCCTTCTCAGTTCCTTGCTCTCTGTCTCTGTTTCTGTCTCTCTCCCTTTGTCTGTCTTACCCTTAATTTCCTTAACATCTCTGTTTCTACCACTCCTCCTCTCTCCATCACTCATTTTCCATCTATGTTAATTTTTTAACCTTCTCCGTCATTCTCCTTCCCTCACCTTCCCTAACTGTCACTATCCTTTACTCATAGTCACTCCTATTCTCCTACTTCACTTCCTCCTGTCTGTATCGCACACCCCTTCATCTTTTCGCATTCTTTCCTTCACTCTCCCTCACTCTCCTTTGCTCATTGAAATCCTGACTCCCTTTCTCTCACTCCAGTTTCCTAAATCCCTCCATCCCCTCACTCCCCATCTGTCACTTTCCCTTACCCCCTTTTCTAATCCTCATACCCCTTATCTCACCATCACTCCACTTCTCTTACTTTCAATCCCTTTACCCTGCTGTACTTCATCTGCTTCATCTGTTACTCCCTTTTCCTATCTCCGTCCCTTACTCCCCTTTTCTCACTCCACCTCCATCACTCTCCATTACTCACTGCAATTCCCTTACTCATTCATTCTTCTTACCTGTATCCTCTACCCTTAGTCCTTTTGTTGCAGTCAGTCTTTCACTTCCCTTTCATGACTGATCATACTTTCGTTTTCTCACTCATTCTGTCTGTCCTTTCCTCCTCTTCACTCAGTCATTTCAATCATTTCAATCATTCATGTATACACTACACATTCATTCAATAAAATTACAACACAGTATATTAGGAATATAGCTCTTCTTAGAGAAGTGAAGTGAGTTCTGAAAAGAACTGGTTTTTTTGTCTTTTATTTTTAGTTTTTTAACAATTTTGTATTTTTTTTTTATTTTTTTGAGCACCCAAAAAGACAGGTAATGAAAAACTGTTCAACAGGAACAAAAAAAAAATGAAAAAAATTATGGGCTGGTGCATGTGTGCTGCTGTATTCTGTTTTCAATCAAGTTTATGCTGCTCTCTCAGTAGCAAAGAACAGCATTGCACACATTGCAATGTATGTGCACCTTCTGGAAAAGGGGGCGGATGTCCAGTGGCCTGGTACACAGTGAATCTGCGGCCGCAGATGATGTGCTCGGCTGAGCAGGTGGAGGGTTGTCCCTTAGGGCTCTAGTTGTTTCTCGAGCATAACGTACAGGATGCACTGTCTTGATGTGCCTCAGCATTGAATAAATACTAAAGGAGTATTTATTGCTGGGATCTCCTCTAGATAAGACACTTCCACAAATAGTGCATGTCACCTTTGGAGCATTCACCTTCTTTTGGCCCTCTGGAAAGGTGAAGTAATTCCAGATGAAAGAGTGTTTTTGTTTGCTCTTCCTTGGTGGTTCCACAAAGGCCTCCTCCTCACTCCCTGAAGTTGACTGCTGTTCTGCCATTTTCAAGTAAGATTCCACTCGAGTAGCTGTTCAGCTCCTTGTCCCAGGAAATAAGAAGAAATAGTGAGGGGAGTGGGTGTGGTGTTTGAAGATTCTGGAACAGAAACTACTATGAACCAATGAAAAGTGTTTTTTCGTAATCACATGACTTGCCATGCGCGCACGGTGCTCGCAAGTATGCGCGCACCGTGCACGCATGCATCAGAAATGAATTACTTTTAACCCGATTTCTAAAACATGAAAAGGAGGCAGGAAAGACACTCCCTGACCCCCTAGACCTTCTCAGGGGGTCCCTAAAGGACCTCGTAAATAAAAAAAACATTTAGTTTTAAAAAAAAAATTGCCGGTGCGCGCCCGGTGCTCGCACGCATGCGCGCACGGTGCACGCACGCATCAGAAATGAATTACTTTTAACCCGATTTCTAAAACATGAAAAGGAGGCAGGGAAGACACTCCCTGACCCCCTAGACCTTCTCAGGGGGTCCCTAATGGCCCTTGTAAATAAAAAAAAAACATTTCCTTTAATAAAAAAAATTGCCGGTGCGCGCACCGTGAAAAACCCTTAAAAAAAAAAACATATTAATCTGTTTATAAGTTTATATAAGATATTAACTCTGCTGTTCAACTTTATCCAAATTCTCAAAAAAAGAGCTGAGCCATTCCATATTACAGGATACAGTCAATCTATAACTATATACATAGGTAGTTTATTGTAAAATAAATATATAAAAAATATAATAATATATAGATGAATTAGCATTTAAAAAACCTTACAAATTCACTAAAAAAAACATAGGTTTCACACACGTTATAGTTAGAAATTAGCATTTAAAAAACCTTGCAAATTCACTTAAAAAACCATAGGTTTCACACACGTTATAGTTAGGAATTAGCATTTAAAAAACCTTGCAAATTCACTGAAAAAACCATAGGTTTCACACACGTTATAGTTAGGAATTAGCATTTAAAAAACCTTGCAAATTCACTGAAAAAACCATAGGTTTCACACACGTTATAGTTAGGAATTAGCATTTAAAAAACCTTGCAAATTCACTGAATAAACCATAGCTTTCACACATGTTATAGTTAGCTGGACATTTCACTCGTACAAAACCATTGAAATTCCCCCGTTATAGTTAGTTCAGCTAACTATAACTCGTGCGACCGCAATCCACTGCTGATGACGTCACATATTACATCACTCATGACATGGTCAGTGACATCACTCATGACATCACTGATGACATCTCAAATGACATCACTGATGATATCATCCAGTAAATATGTGTCTTTCTGAAAAATAAATATTTTTTATATATGTATATCTAAAGGTTAATGGAAGAATAAATGGGTAAATAAGTGTCTAAATGGATGTTTTTTTTTTGTAAAATTAATTGTATAACTGACTTATTAACAGTATCTTAGTGAATACAAGTATTAGTGAGTAATGTTTAAATATTTAAATATCTGTATCAGTGTCTCACTTTGTGTATAAGTGGCTGCATGGGTTGGTGAGTAGCTACATGAGAGTGTATATGGGTTATTAGTTCGTTTTTAGAGTATCAGTATGAGTGTCTGTATGGTTCAGTGGGGGATGTTACTTAGCGTATGGATGCATGAATGAGTGACTCACTGTTTGTATGTGTTTTGAAGACAGTATGTGAGCAGGACAGTATGGGTGGATGAGTGTGTGTATGGGTGAGTAAGAGAGTGAATGACTGTCTCAATAGTGTCTTTATGAGTAAGTCCATATGTTTTGAACTAGTATATGTGAGTATTGATGTATATAAGTGAGGATATATGAGAGTGAGAGATTGGAAGAGTTCCTGTATAAATAAGTATGTGTTTCTATAAGTGATTGTTTAAGAGAGTAAGTATGTGTACGTTTCTGTAGAAGTAAGTGTAGTGGTGTGTGTATAGCTGTTTATGCAAGTAAATGGATGTTTATTTGCATGTGTGAGTATGTGTGTGAGTAACTCTATGTATGAGTGTAGGTGTGTAGCAGGATGTATAGGTGTTTGAGTACATATGATGACTGAGTACATGTATGAGTGACTATATAGAAGTGTTGATGAATGAGTGGATGCGTATGTTGATTTTGGAATTACTGAATAGGTTGTTCTAACTGGTATTGGTATCTCTATAGTTTTCAAAACTTTAGTTTGTATTTTTCAATGTGTGTATCAAAGTTTATATTCGGATAAGAGGAGGTCTGCCACTCTTACACAAGGATGATGTCATCAGTGATGTCATCAGTGATGACATTTGAGATGTCACTGACCATCTCATGAGTGATGTAATATGTGACGTCATCAGCAGTGGATTGCGGTCGCGCGAGTTATAGTTAGCTGAACTAACTATAACGGGGGAATTTCAATGGTTTTGTATGAGTGAAATGTCCAGCTAACTATAACATGTGTGAAACCTATGGTTTTTTCAGTGAATTTCTAAGGTTTTTTAAATGCTAATTTCTAACTATAACGTGCCTGAAACCTATGGTTTTTTCTGTGAATTTCAAAGGTTATATATTATTATATGAGTTCATTATTTACTTATTTTGATTTATGTACTAATGATTTTTTTAAGTAATAAGTATATTAAACACTTAACATTTACACATGCTTTCTGTATACCTATATGTATAAGTTGTGATATGATTGATCATAATAGGCAGATCCAATCACCCTCACAAGACATAGAATAACACATCAGAATATGTCACCATCCCTTAGCCGATATATTGGCCACACACAAATGCCTGACGCCCACCAATCCAAATGATTTTACAACGCTATTTCATATGACCAGGCATTGCATCAAATAGCACAACAATGCTGTAAATTCAGTTGATAAAAAAGATATCTTTGAAGTCTAGCTGTCCTGGTCTTTTGATGTGTGATGGGTAAAAATGCAGACTCACTCAAGTTGTCTATAATAGATTATGGGATTTTACATACAAATTATTGTTTTCGTCCTTGATGAGTGGTTTGTATATTCACTAAATAGTGTCACAAGATTGTATTTCAGCTTTCTGTCATTAGAGAGAACTTTTAAAAGGATTTCCATTTATGATTTTTGAGGAAAAACACTTATTGTAGCAAAACTAACATTTTCCCTTAAATAGAGTGCATTTTTCCCCAACAATAGTTACCACAAAACTCACAATTGTGAAACGTATCACCAGCACATACATTGCAAATAATCGGGTGCTGATAATGAGGGCCACGGAATCCACATGACAGCGCAGTTTGTTTCTTTGTTCTCCCGTGGCAACATCGCCATGGCCATGGGGCGTGTGTGAATGTTTCCAAGTTCATGTTAGGAACTATTACTATTAACCCCTTCCCCACTCATGACGGAACCGCTCCGTCATGAGCCACGGTCGCCGTGTGCTCATGACGGAGTGGTTCCGTCATGCTGCGGCCGTTGGCGGCCGCGCCGCCCACGCGGCACTAATTCCCCGCCTGTGCGGGCGATTAGCGCAGTGGGCGGAGTCATGACGGAACCACTCCGTCATGAGCACAGCTCAACCGTGGCTCATGACGGAGCGGTTCCGTCATGAGCACCGCGCCACCGCGCTGCCCCCAAATCCCCCCCAGCGCTGCAGCAGAATTCCCGCCGCAGCGAAAGGGTTAATAAATGTCACTCAATGCAGCAATACATGTCACTCAATGCGGCAACACATGTCACTCAATGCGGCAACACATGCCACTCAATGCGACAATTATTATCACTCAATGCTGCAATGCGATCTAAAATATTCAGTGCTGAACTAGGAATTCAAAACAACCCTGGACCTTTTTTAAATCACAGCTTCAAGTTGTTCCAAGCGAATATAGGGGCAGATTTACAAGCCCCGTACGCCACATTTGCGCCGCCGTTGCGGCACTTTTGTGACGCAGCGGCAGCGCAAAGCCAGCGTCATGCTGCGGGGTATTTACAACGTGACGCATCTATGGAGATGCGTCACGTTGTAAAGCCCTGCGCCACATGTGGGCGTTCCGGCGCAGGGGGGGCGTTCCTGCCCAGGAACGCCTCCTAAAAGTGGCTGAGTGAAATCTACAAGATTTCACTCAGTCACTGTTATGGCCATGCTGCGTCAAAACCCTGTGCCTGCTTGAAGCAGGTGCAAGGATTGACGCAGCATGTTAGGCATAGGGGCTCCCCAAGCCTTGCTGGAGCTGCTTGTCTATTCTTGCCCCAAGGTGCGCCGCATTGTAAATGTGGCGCATCCATGGTGGCGCAAGAGGTGTCTGCTGTGACGCAAAATAACTGGCGCATCCCTGCTGATATGCAGGGATGCGCCAGTTATTGTAAATCTGCCCCATAGTAAGCAGACCTTACACTCTCCTGGTGAGTATTGGGGAAAAAAGGTCTCTGTATAAGAACATTTTATAAAGAATAGGACAATATGGTGCATTTTACAGCACAATGTTCTAAACATATTTGATACAAAACAACCGATTAGACAGTCACTTCCCAAGGGCAACTAATGATATACCGTTAATTATATCGACATCTTTCCCTAATGATCTTGTATACCTTGTCACATACTGTCCCCATGTATCTATATCCACTCCAAATGTATCTTACACAGTTGCTGCTTATTCAATTCTGTACACCTCATCACTTTCTGTCAATGTGTATCTGTATTTCACTGTATTGAGTATGTATCTGTATTCACTCCAAATGTATCTAAGGTATTTGCTGTTTGTGCAAACGCTGTGAAGCGCTCTGATGCCCTAGGGTCAAGTCCACGCTATGTAAAACTCAAAAAATAAAATAAATAATATATTAAAAGGTGTTGTACTGCCCAGTAGACATATTTTGTAATTGCAGAAAGGAATGTATATATAAATATAGAGAAACTGTGTGCCCAATAAAAACAGGGGATGCACAATCAGACATACATTTGCACCGCTATCAAAGCTACCTATTTGATGCAATTTGACCCACTTGAAAATAAATTTGGTAATCCTGTACCACAAGAAAGTACATCAGTTCATTTAAAATATTCGAAATTGAGACTACTTTTAATTCACAGGAGTACTACACAAAGATTGGTGTCTCTGCTCAATATACAAGCCAATGAGGTGAAATCATCATTTCTCAGATAGGACAGTGCTGCTCATCATGATGAGGTGTTTAGGTTGCCAGGGCTGCTGCTCTGGATCGTTTGGGTCATTCAGTAACTTCAGATTACCAATCTCAATAAAATAGGCACCACATGTAGAAATAGGATACAGGTTAAAGATAGTGCCATGGTGTCAGTGTCCACATTGCCCATTGTCATGTCAGTTTTCCCAGTGCACCCATGTGTACAACAAGATGGTCAAGCCTGTTTTCACAATTTCAAAATGAGTAAAGCACAATAATCATGCCCATATCCACATTTACCCAAATGTAGACATCACCATAATGAGGCGAGTTTCTGCAGTGCACCAGAATGTAATCACAATAGCCAGAACAGTACTTCCTAATATATAAAGCACCACAAACAGGCTAGTTTCAAGGATTTACAAAAGGCACCACTTCCAAGACAACGTTTTCAGTCTGTAAAGCACCATATTCTGGACATTAATTGACGAGTATGTGCAGCACCAGAGCCAGGCCAGTACTAATTGGTCACTTAGGCAAAGAACAGTATCCAGGCAAGTATCACTATCAGGCCAGAAGCTCTCCAGTATGTAAAGCAGCTGGGCAAGTATTGGCCCAGCATGCAAAGTACACACAGTGCAACAAAATATGAAGTCTCATAGTCAGGTCAGGCATCAACATGCCACAACATGTAATCAACCATAGCCTGTTAGTATCACCCATAATATAAAGGACCAAATACGTCAATGACCAAACTGCATTTATATACAGGGTTATAGTAGATCAGGCTTTTTGGGGTACAGGAAAAGGCTATAATTTCTATTATGATTGCGGTACTGCAAAGTTTAGAGGGGGCGTTCAATCAAATACGATTTTACTCTATTCGATGGCACCTTCGAATGTCAACCTGAAGAGACAGGTAATAATACGTGTTAGACCTGGCATTTCTTGACATGGTTTCCCCAGACTTTTTGCCTCTACCTCCTCTATTTTTTGATGCTGTGATGGATTTCGTTTTACTGGCTTAGATGCTTAGAGCACTTTGTCACTGCAGATCAGTGTCACAGTGCAAGTGCTCCCTGTATAAAGTGATATGGTAATTGGTTGTCCATAATTGGTATGTTTGCCTTGTTAGTAAAGTCCCTAGTAAAGTGCACTATGTGTGCCAGGGCTGGTAATGCAAATGTTACTAGTGGGCCTGCAGCTCTAATTGTGCCACCCACACAAGTAGCCCTAAAGAGAGATCTCAGGCCTGCCACTGCAGTGCATGCGCGCAGTTTGTTAACTGACTTGTTGTCCTGACAAGTACACCCACTTGCCAGGCCTTACCTTTCCTTTTTATGCACATTAGACACCCCTATAGTAGGCTCAAGATACCATGTCTTGACAGTGAAAAGCTGCCAAATTCGTTTTTCACTGTCGCAAGGCCATCTTGCCCATAGGACAGAAGGGGAATGCTGTGTCCAATGGATCCAGCATATCTTCCCATAGGCATAAGATGGAGGGATGGAGTTTAGTAACACATCTTTTTGTGAAGATGGTTTTTAAATTGTGTGCTTAGAAACCAAGTTTTTAAAAGTGGCTGGTTTCTTGTCTTAAACCATCTTGTGTGCCTCTGCCTGATTGTATATTGCCTGCCTGAGTTTAGATGTGACAATGTCTGGGAAGTGTCCTGACCCCAGGGAGGAGAAGGTGAGACAGCAACAGCCTGGGCCTGCATTTGATGTAGGGGGGGAGGAGTAGCCCCCTGGATGTGAAGAGGGCTGTGTTGCTTCCACAACAGGATGGCTCCACCTCCTGCTGAGCGTCTGGTCCCCAGACCCCAATATCAAAGGAAGAACGTGTGCCCTGTCAGGAAGGCACCCAGAACTGGTTTGGACTGGGCTCAGAGCCCCCTGAATACAAAGACTTCAAAGGCATTTAGGGGTATAAATGTAAGAGCTGAAACCCCTGAACTCAAGACTGCAATTCATACTGAAAAAGGATTGAACCTACTTTGTGATCAAGAGGAACCTCTGCCAAGGAAGAACAGCTGAAGAGACTGAAGAGAAGGCCTGCCCTTGCTGTGTGTTCTGGGGCTGGCCTGCAGTTTGCTGGTTTGACTAAGGAGAGGACAAGGGACTTCGCTGTGTGCTGTGTCCCCCTACTTGTGAGGACTTTGCAGTGTGCTGTGTCCTGAAGTAGCGTGTCTCCAAGGGCCCAAGGAGAACTGGTCTCCTGTTGTGGAAACTCAGGAACACAAAAGTTTCCAACCGTGTCTCAGCGACGCTGTGTGCGTGGTGCTCTTTCACACCTGAGACTGCTGTGTGGTCCGTGGTACTGTTTACGAGGTGCCCCGTGATCACATTGCCCCCGCAGCGTGAAACATCATCCACGCTGCTGCCTTGCTGTTGTTGCCCAAGCCGTCATCGTACCTGAGGCTGTGAGTAAAGATCGCTGCCACCGTCCCAAGCCGCAACGTGCTAATGGGGTACTTGGAACTGAGGACTGTGTCTCAGTGACGCTGTGTGCGTGGTGTTCTTGCACGCCTGAGACTGCCGTGTGGTCCGTGGTACTGTTTACGAGGTGCCCCGGGATCGCATTGCCCTGCAGCGTGAAACATCATCCACGCTGCTGTATTGCTGTTTGTGGCCCGAGCCAGCATCGTAACTGAGGCTGTGAGTGAGGAGCAACGTGCTAAAGGATTGCTTGAAGCTAAGGAAGCTACAAGGTGAAAGGGATCGTGATCATTGTTCTTCAAAAGGAATATGCCCGAGATCATCAGCGACGGAGAAGACAGCGACGTAACATGTCCAGCTACAGCGCCGCCTAGCAACAGAGCCGCAACGTGATTGGGATCTCCCAGCCGGACGTCCGAAGAACAGGGATAGAGAGAGACCGAGGCAGCGCACACCCCCAGGTAAGGCTTGGTCTCTGGTCGGGAGCTGCACCCGTGTGTGGACTGGGGAGGCATGCAGGAGGAGTACAGGAGTGCTCCGAGCTCTCTTCCGCTGCAGTGCGTTAGACGCGCTGAGTCCCCGAGCTGCCTGGACCTGCCTAGCAGGACCAGGGTTGCCCCTGTAAGTCTATGACCGTTGTCTATGCTGATGGGGCCTAGTGGGGGCCTGAGTTGACCATGCAGATTGCATCACAAACCGCATTATTATTGCATTACGAACTGCCTTATTTTTGCATTCCGAATTGCATTATTATTGTATTATGAACTGCCTGATTTTTGCGTTACGAATTGCATTATTTTTGCATTACGAACTGCCTGATTCTTGCATTAAGGACTGTCCTATTATTACATTACGAACTGCATAGCATTGCATTAGGACTTCATTGGAGATCGGAAATTGCTCATTAATACCGCAAGAACCTACAAGTGATTGCTGGCCTAGTAACCGGCCAAGTGAATTATTACGAATACACATATGTTGGTTTTCTATTGTTTGGTCTCATCGTATTCCTTTTTATAAAGATACTGTTATTTTTATAAAACCAGTGTGGTGTCCATTTATGGTGTTAACTTATCACTGTGTTACTGGGAGTGTGGTTGAAAATACTTTACACATTGCCTTGGAGATAAGCCTGGATGCTCGTGCCAAGCTACCAGGGGGTGAGCAGGGGTTGTCTTAAGGTGTGTCCCTCCTTAACCTGACTAGAAGCAAGGGTCCCTATTTGGACTAAGGTACCTACCTCAGCCAACTAGAGTCCCCCAGTTCTAACAATACGCAAACAGCATAAACTAAAAGGAGAAGGTGGACAGAACGGTTGTGCAAGAGCAATGAACGTTCGTTCTTTAAGGTAATCACTTAATGTAACTTGGAAGGATAAAAAACAGTCAAACACGTAAATGTGCAAGAGGGGTATTGCACACACATTCCTAGAACAGTGTGCATTTTTTATATGTCTTTCATCAGATAGCATTGCCGCCCCAAAGTATTTTGCTCTTTGACTTTGATAAGTTTAATGGTTGAGGTTCTTGTAAACCAACAGTCGCAGTGACCAACAATTGGCAGTTCCATACCTTGGGTTCTATGTGCTGGTAGGTTTGGAGAAGGGCAAATCACTGTTCAGCCTCACCTCTGAAAACGTGTTTGGCCTGCGGCACAAGCAGCCATGCTTTGACTCATAGGATCAAGTCAAATACCTGGCTTGGTTCTGGTTCAGCACTCCCAGTTACTTAGCTAAATATATGTAAGGAAACCTGTTCTGGAGAATCTTTCTCCTTGCAGCAGATTCTTTAAATTTCTATGTATGAATGGCATTGTCTCTAGGGATAGCAAATGTAAAGTGGTAAAGGATTCTGTGACATTGCATTCCGATAGGAATATTCTCCTGGCACATGCATTTGATGAGCATAAGAACATGGGTTAGACATTGATTCTCACATCACAGCATTCATGATTTATAATGGTCCATGTTTATGCCATTATGTTTTTCCCAGATGCACACGACCCCTGATTTCTTCTCTACCTCGACAATATTCTCCCATGTTAGAACAGTATAATGAGGTTTAGAAATTAATAACCAAAGGAGGATATAATTGTATTGTTTGCCTTAGAGCAATCATTATTCCACTGGGCATTTCCACTGTAGACTGGAGCCTCTGGAGGCCACTTTAAGGGCAGAGGCCACACCTTTGATACTGTCACTTTCCCCAACTTCCCAAGGTTAATTGTAGCAGGTGAGGGGAGGCTGCAAGAGAGAGGGCAAGGGAGGGCAGGAGGGGGAGGTCGAGAGCAAATGATCAGAGAGGGAGAAGAAAGGAGAGAGGGAGGTTGGGTGGATGAAAGAAAGAGATTGCATGAATGTTAATGTTAATGTTAAAGCCATTTATAATGTGTGCGAATCACCGTGAGGGGTGTCTCGGCGTGACCAGGCAGCCAAGCAGCATAGTACGACCTGCTGTGAACAAAAAGATGAAGAGAGTGCGACTGGTTTGCGCACTTTTTTTCAAGGGTTCCTTTGGTTCACCAGTCCGGCCCTAGCAGTGATACATCATTTTAGATTGTTTCAAGAGTACCACATTCCTCATTTCAACAGTCTATAAAAAATTGTGAATTTCTAAAGGAATATAGTTGGAATAATGAGATTTAAAATGTAACTTTTATCCTATTTATTTGCAGCAGTTCAGCAGGAATCTTGCCTTCCAATTTCACAATGATAGCTAGAATGATCATTCACATAGTGTCCCACCTTATGTCTAAGTTGTTCGAACAGGTCTGAAAGGTGTTCTCACAAAGATTGCATTCCTACATATCAGTGAGCCTCACCATTTTGCTGACATGTGGTGTGAACGGAGGGAGTGAGGCATCTGAAAGAGTAGAAATTCTGCAAATATTTTGCTCAATCACAGTCACCTGAGGTATACAAAAGGTGATGGATGGAATGCTTGAATCATTCTCAACCACTGGAAATTACTCGGGCCATTTCCCAGCCCATGGTTATTTTGCACACCATACAGCCTCAGTTTGGACATATGCAAATAAGTCTTGACCCTGCTCCAATGCGAACAGTCGAACCTGAACTGCCAGGCCAGGTCCTCCCTGAACCGAAACACAACCAACCCAGGAGCAGTTGCCGAGAAGTAGGTCCCATGCTCACTGTGCCACTGGAACCAAGCTACAACTGACTAAAGAGCCCCAATGAGTATCTGGCCTGAGAGTTAGGGATGGACTTTTCCGATTGGAGTAAGTTCAAGACTGATTTGCATATCACCGGGTGGGTCCAAAACTGAGGTGGCAGAGTTGGCAAAAGAACAATGGGTTGGACTACTACCAGGGTGGAACAATTGCCAGTGGCTAGACACCTTTTGTGTCTTCAATAACATCCACAACAGCGAAAATGGCATTTGGCCTCAGTGTGTGTTAAACTTTAATTAAGAACACCCTCCTATATCTGAATATTTCCTACCTGCCCTCAACTCTGAGGTACCACCCTTGTTTTCCTATCATTAAATGCAAACCCTGCTCAGCTTGCAGTGGGTAGGTGTCACAATAGCACTCTGATCAAATCCGTGTAATAAGGTGAATGAAGAACTTTACAGTCCAGGAACGCATATGTATAATGACAGTGTGTTCTGCAAACAGTAATGATGAGCATTAATGGTCACATATTTGCTGACTGGAATAGGTTTTAACAGAACATTTTTTTTATATTCGAAAATTATATTTTGGATAAATATTTTAGCCGTGCCTTTTTCAAATTGACTAGAAGGAAACTATAACTCCTCAGATATGTCTGGGGAACAGCAGGGTCCCACCCAAAGAAGTTAACATTTGGAATATTCCTTAAGTGTCCCTTCACAACCTCCTGTAGAAAAGGTATGGCTTTTAGCCAATTACTCAGTATTCACCATCTATCCCAAGAGACGTATCAAAGCAGAATCAGTGGGAGCCCTCCATAACCCTAAACAATTGAGTAGGAGTCAGACTCACTTTTCTTGCTCGTTAGGTTCAAGCCAGGGTAAAATGTTACACCTGACATATAATGATGGATGCAAATATCTGAATTAATCTGAGCCAGTGTTATTCAATATCAGGGCACTATGTTTCATTCCTTTACAGATCATCTGCAGCTTTAGAGAAGAGACACGATCATAAGTAAATTAGTCCTGGCCCAAAAGCAATAAGAGAATTACCGTTAGTGCTGGCATCTTTGGTGTGGTTTACCCCTAACATTTTGCCTTCAGACCTCCTGTTTTGCTGACTTTGTTTTTGTTGGCCATAGGACTGTGTATACTTTGCCATTGTTAACCATTGCTAACGTGCTTATGCTCTCTCCTTAAAACATGGTAAGATTGGCTTATACCAAATTGACATGTTTAGTTTACTTGTAAGTCTAAAGTATAGTGGCACTACCTATGCCCAGGGCCAGTAAATTAAATGCTCCTAGTGGGCCTGCAGCAAAATAAACTGTTTGCCAGGCTAATACCTTGCATTTTAATACAAGTAAGTAATCCCTAGGGTAGGCGCTGGACAGTCCAAAGGGCAGGGTGCAATGCATTTAAAATCATGTACATTTAAGTTTTACATGCCCCGGTTAGTTTTTCGCTACTGCAAGGCCTACATCTCCCAACATTGGTTTTATCACATTACATTTAATATGCTATAACTTCTATCGGAAAAGGTAACTCATGTTTGCTGTCTTTGGAATTGTAATGAAATATCCTATTTTATGGTGAAATAAGATTTTAAATTATAATTTACCAGGGCAACATTGTATGTCAGCTATGATTTTGCAGGCAGAGATTTTACATGCAAGACAGTATTGCTGATATAGTACTGATGGTTGTCTCATATTAAATTAGTGTATGACTACAGAGGACATCTCCCCTACCCAGTTTGGGTGGCAGGTATCCCCTTAGTGAGGGTAAGAATTGGGACCACTCAAACCAATGTGAATGTTTGTTTGTCACTTTTACATATATGTTAATGTGTGTTCCAAGTCTATGACTATGCCTATAACTATGAGCAGTGCTATAAATAAATGAAATGTATGTGAGAGAGGGGGTATAGAGAGATGAGGGGCACGGTTGAAGGGTGGTAGTGAGGGAATTCATGGAGAAGGTGATCATTGAGTGGGCACTGAAAAAGAGTGTCACACTGGACGCCACCAGTGCTAAAGTCGACACATTTCTAAGAAATAGAAAGGCATACAAGATCATTAAAGAAAGTATCTCGCAAGGTAGAAATTTTTCATGTGACAGTGTTAAGGACTTTCCAAAAAATGAAAGGTTTTCACCAAGACATTACCACTTTACGCTTGCATACAAAAAATTACTTGGGGCAAAACTGCTGAAATACCTGTTAAACTGTTATAAATACACATTTATCCAAACAGAATTATTGTATACAGATTATTACATGGATATACAGCTGAGTAATTTCAATAATCAAGAAAAAGACATTTGCAGCCTGATTCACAAACCAAAACCACATCTGGCAATCTACATTATTACATCAACACTTTACACAGATCTTTCTCAGATTAGGAGTGGAAAGCCGCATCAGTTGCTGTTTTATAACCATGCCCGTTAAATAGTATTTCAGATTAATTTTACCGCTTTGTCGACGGCATTTTAAAAAAAATGTAATTGTGCGCATTTGGCTGCGACGTGTTGTGGAACACCAACTCTCTTTGTGTGATGGCACAAAAACATCTTTTGTTCTTCATAGGGAAAATTCGTTTTGCATTGAAGAAACCCCTTTTCCTACATCTTCACGAATGTATAAAATGATTTGTCCACTCCCACAATAGACATGTATTTATCACTACACACTGAAGTACATCACTCACCACTTCACTTTACTCCTGCCCTCAGCACGAGTACATTTTCCCCCATTTCCGGGAAGAGAAGGAGTCAGAATGGAGTTTGTGAATCCCCCAAAATACATATGTTCATGGGTATTCGCAAACTTTGCCACTAAACCACACCTATGAACACTTACTCACCACATCTTTCATATAATTTTCTTCCACACAATGTATTGTGGCTTTACGATATTATTATGAGTGAGTTGAAGGGTTTCCGAATGCAGTTCAGCTTTTGTGGTTTTCTTTCATTTGGAAACCCAGCAATTTACATCAATACCTGAAATATACATGCAGGAAGAGCTTTGAGAATCAAATCCATAGTTCTTGCCAATGTAAAAAAACAGTATAATCAGAATCCTACAAATTTAATATGATCTTTTTGTAGGAATGATTGGAATATCCAGGGAATCTTCAAACAATTGGTGCAATTAATATGCCTTTCATGGGCCATCATACACTACGAATAAAGCCCAAAATGCCATGCTTCATCAAGCTATTTGATGAAATTTGAATGCTACTAAAAGCACAGAAAATCCAAATCCGATTACCAAGAAGTCAAACCATGCAGAGATTGCAGTGTTTTTCATTTTACATCTGTATGAGTTCTACCCTCTACTCACTGTGATGGATATGGTGCCTTGTGTTTTATTTTGAGATCTCAAACACAGATGTCATGAGGGTTCTATCTGACACCTTACCTGACTAGGGACATCCATTTTTGACAAGTAAGGATATTTTCCCCACAAGTAAATAAAAGTGGTATATAGATTTCACAAATAGAATGACCTTTAACCATCGCTAAATGGAATTTTATGATATCATAAAAAGTCACATTAGGTCAGCAAGCATGGGGAAATTCTGTAAGGTAAATTTGTACCATCTTTTTTCCTATAGGTAATCAAACCATGAAAATGTTTTGTCTTTTTTTGCCAGCTTTCCAAATAATTTGAAATTGGGACGAGATAAAGAGGTAAAAAAACACAGTGTAGACCAGATGTTGGTAAATCGAAAACATTCCAAAAAGTTGCGAACAACAACAAACAGGTCAGATTTTATAAATCAGCATATGCAGAAGGAATAGCAAAACATGAATATTAAATCTCAGAAAAGTCAGCCTGGAAACACATTTTGAGACTTCAATATACAGAAATTGCTTGCAGTTCCTACCTTCCAATTAGCTTAACCATTGGTGATACAACAAATGTTCCACAAAGTCCACCAACAGCAAAAATTGAAACTGTCACAGACCAAAGAAGGTCAAGCGTTCCGACATCAACTGAGTGGCCATATCTGGAAATCCACGTGTCATTGTAAAACCTTTTGATGTACTAGAAGTATAAAACAAAATACAGTCAGGTTACATTAGAGCAACACTCTATGCAACAGAATTGAGAGTAAAAATATGCAATTATATTTAATCAGGGTGTGCAACAGATTCTATTTATAAACGTAATTGAAACTCTCTTCATGACCTAGACATGTTTATATTCAGGAAAGTAATCGGCAGAGGTGGTATCAATCCTCATTCTTATTTATGCATTGAAACAAACATTGTTTTATTATGATAACCTCGTGCTGTAAAGGCTATTAATTTTAACAGTAATGACTTTCAATAACACAATCTAAACTAGCTATAGTACTGACAGGCTAAATATAAATACCTAGATTGTTTTTCAATACACCAATTAATGTCAGTCTTCACCTTGTATATAATATCTTCTAATTTTGTCAGGAAGGAAATCAAGTCGAAGGTACGTTTGGCCATTTGCACAGTCCTCCACAGTCTTTCCCAAAAGGGGAAGATGTGTTTTAGCTTCAAGTCCTCCTCTTGAACACCACTCCATACCGTGGGCCTCGTTTATGGGGTTTTACCGTAGGGCAGCGCAGCAGGCCTTGCAGCTATGCTGCCTTACGGAAAACGAGATGGGCAGGAATGACCCACATTTATTAGATACGGTGCATTCCTGTCCTTCTCCCCTGCGCACAATAGGCTGCCGGGTGCTAACTCAGGCACTTGTGCACCATGGTGCAAGGGTGCCTGCGTTGCGGAGATGATTCTTTTTTTTGTGGAGGAATGGAAACCTTCCTGCACAACAACAATCACAAGAGGCTGTTTCCTCGACCTCTGGTTTAGTAGGAGCACGTAGTTTATTGTTCATGAAGTGAAGAAGTACAAGAGCCCAGGACTGCTCCTCTGGCATCCACAATTCCTCTGCCAAAGCGAACTGCTTGACACAACACCCAAGACGGGGGAAGCAGAATCACCATCAAAGGTAAACATTCTGTGCCCCGTGGCAGAGCGCAGGACATATTACCCCTTATATGGCACAAGCTGTAAAAATGACAAGTTATCTAAAACAACACATTTCTGGGCCAGCACTCTGAGACAGCCTTTTGTGATGGAGCAATTTTCTAAAAACTATAAATAATTTAAGGAAGAAAGAAATTATAAATATATTGCAGCAGGATGTTAGGAGGTAAAGGAGTAGGTGAGTTTTGGAGAAAATATTCTCACATTAGCAGCAATGTGTTAATGGATGATTTTTTGTGTTTGGCCAATGATCTTTGAAAATGTTCTCTACATGGCAGAGTTTTGTTAGGAACACATGCTCTCAGCAATTAGTTTCTTTGCCATGAATTTCTGGAAATGGGGAATCTATAAGGACAACTTTATGCTGCATAGTATTTGAAGTGCACCCTGGCTATCTCCAGCAGATGCCAGAGTGCTCTAAAAATGTCTTAGTGAAGCTGGTGATTCTTATAGATTTGTCTTTTTAATTTTGAAAACCGCACAAGTATCTGGACGCATCCTCAATAAGACTTAAAAATCCTTAATAGTTTTCCACACAAAAAGTAAAGTTGGTAGCTATAAAAACATATGATACATCTCATAGGCATGTGTCACTGTGCAAGGGTTGTCGTTATGTTATGTTATGTTTTGGGTTTTATGAAGCGTGCAGCTGCCCCAGCAAAGGGGCGTCTCAACGCTAGCAAACGGAAGTTCTGGGGCTACTACCAGAAGACCAGGCCTACAACAAAGGGAAAAGGTGAGTTTTAATGGCCTTGAGGAAAGCCTGAAAGTTGTCCATGCTGCGAATGTGCGCAGGAAGAGAATTTCACAGTTCAGCAGCCAGGGTGCAGAAGGAGCGTAAGTCCGCACTCCCCCTCCTTGCCCGAGGGACAACCGCCCAATGCTAGCCCATAGATCATAGTAGACGAATGGGTGTGTAGGGAGAGAGCAGGTGCGCCAGGATAACTGGGGAAGAGAAGTTCATGATTTTAAAAGCAATACATAGGGACTTGAACTCGATACGCCTCGCCATCGGCAGCCAATGTAGTCGATGGATGGTGTTGGTTGTAGGGCAAGTTCTAGGGAGGCCAAGAAGAGTTCTCGCAGCCGCGTTTTGAACCCTTTGTAGACAAAGAATTTCAGCCTTATTCGCCCCCCAGGTAGAGAGAACTGGCATAGTTCAGCCTAGATATGATGGATGTCTGGATAACTTGGCAGACTGTGGGATCAAAAAAGCCCAACAGCGGTTTGAGCCAACGTAGGACTCCAAAGCAGGTCCCAGCAACTTTTTTAGTTTGGACCTGGAAGCTGAGGGCCGAGTCCACCCATACACCCAGGTTTTTAACCACCTGTTTGGGGGCAGGTGCGCAGCCCAGGGTTGCCGGCCACCACCTCTCACTCCACAGCTCGGGATCTCTCCCTATTAGCAAAATCTCAGATTTGCTAGCAATAAGCTGGAGGCAGTTGGCAGTCATCCACCCTGAAACAGCAGCAAGATCGCTACTGAACTTAAGAGCAGCCTGCGTGCAGTCATCAGAGAGTGCTACTACCAACTGAGTATCATCAGCATATAATACCACCTATAGTCCTCTACTCCTAGCCACTTTTGCTAAAGGTTGGACATCAAGTTAAATAACTTAGGGCTCAATGCCGAGCCCTGTGCAACCCCTTGTTTGATAAAGTGTATCTGGGAGGTGAAAGGGGGAGCTGTCACCTGGAAGGTTCTCTCAGACAGAAAAGAGGCGAACCATCCCAGGCCCAGGACCTTGATGTGCCAGCCTCCTCCAACTGTTGCAGCAGGATCTGGTGTGACACCGTGTCGAACGTGGCGCTGAGATCTAATAGTATCAGCGCCGAGGTGTGCACAGCATCCAAAGCCTCCCTCAGGTGTTTGGTCACAGCAAGGAGAGCAGTCTCAGTGCTGTGACCCGGGCGAAAACCATTCTGAGAGGAGTCAAGCAAGCTGTTGTTTTCCAAGTGTCCTGTCAGAATGGAGCTAATGTAGGACTCGGTGATCTTGGCCACCCACGGCAGGAGAGAGATGGGATGAAAGTTCTCTGGTTTGGCGGCGTCCAATGTGTTTTTTTTTTAACAGAGGGACCACCATAGCTAGTTAGCAAGCCCTGAGGACAGCCGCCTAGGACAGAGATAGATTGATCAGCTGGCAAAGGGGTGTAAGGAGTGGAGACAAAGATTTAAGAAATTATTCAGGCTTAAGAGGATCTGCCTGAGACCCTGATTTGACCTTACTACATAGCGTGCGCAACTCATTGTGGGAGATCAAAGGGAGGACTGCGAGAGTGGAAGTAGAGAGAGGTCTATAGACAGGGCCAGATCGGATCAAAGCCGGGGGGAAGGTCATATAGATGTTATCCACCTTCTTAATAAAGAAGATGGCCAGATCCTCGCATTGTTGGTCAGACGAAATCGGAGGCGATGTGGGAGACCCTGCTGCCTTGAGATCTTTAAGTATTGAGAAAATACTTTTAGTGGGATTGCTGCTATTACTGATTTCATCAGCAAAGTAGGCCACCCTTTCCTTCGGTATGGCCCTGTGATAGTTCTTAATAGCTGCCTGATACTGCCAATTCAGGGCCTGGTCATAATCCTTTCTCGATGCCCGTTCCAACCTTTTGCATGCTTTCCGGATTGTGGCCAGTTTACTGTTTTACCAAGGGCTGGATTTACTATTGTGGCACTTAGACCACTATGGAGGGATGAGTTTATCAAGAGGCCGCTGAATCCAATCAGATAAAGCTTTATCGGCTGCACAAGGGCCATCCAACATGCTACGGGTATGTGTAGCAAGGAGGGTATGAAATTGACCTAAGTCCAGTTTGTGCCAAGGACATTTAAGAATCAACTTCTGAGCCACCCTCTGAAAGGGCACAACTCCCAATAGTGTCATGGGAACCAGAAAATGATCAATCCAGCTCATCAGGATGGGGGTATTCACTGTGAGGACATAGAGGTTAGAAAAAACTGGGTCAAGCAGACGGCTTGCAAGATGGGTACAATCTGGAACAAGTTGAGTCAGCTGAAGGGCAGCAAGGTCTGCTAAAAAATTATCCATTCAGAGTCATGTAAATTATCCAAATGTAGGTTCAAATCCCCAACAATGTTGAAATTGTCAGGCCTCAAAGCCAGAGAGCTGACCGCCTCAATCAGTGCCACCCTGAACTCTTTGGAGGGCACTGGTGGTCAGTAGACCAGCAAACCAGACACAGAATAACTGGCGTTAAGGGAAATCCCTTAACGCCACGTGTGCACTCACAGCCAACCACAACCTCTTTCACAAAGGTACAGGTGTCACAGGATTTGAAAATAACTGCAATACCACCCTCTTGCGTTTCTCTGTTGAGAGTCAAGATGCTAAAACCCTGGGGAAGCGCCAGACCTGGCTCAGCCACCATATCCGTGGAGAGCCAGGTCTCTGTTAAAAAAAGAATGTCAGGTGACTTGTCCTGCAACAAATCAAACATCTCAGCATAGTGCTTTGGTAAGAAGCGGCAGTTAAGACTGAGGAGCTTGATGAAGTGCCCGGGGGGAGAGAAGGAAAAAAAAGAGGACCTAACCCAAGAATTGAACACACATCTAATACAACAGAAAGGACCTTCAAGCATACTACATGGAGGATGCGCACATATGCTAACCAGTTTCCTGATGGCCCATAGGACTCCGGGAGAATAGGTTAGCTTTTCGCAAAGCGGACCGGCAGCATGTCTGGCGCCTGGCGGCGTCCAGGCCCGGACGGCGCAGCCAGGCTTGTCCGCTATGCCATAGGATTTAAATAAAGGAGAGATTGGCGAAACTGGCCTGCCCCCTCCACCTCCGGAAGTGAGTCCCCAGCAGGCAGGGCAGAGTGTTAAAGAAAAACACCCTCCACACAAACGGCACACACCGCGGTGGAACGGGGCCAGGTGCGAGTACCAGAGATGCAAGCACACAGGTAATAGATGCCAAATAACACTGAACAAGATGATACATCTCATAGGCATGTGTCACTGTGCAAGGGTTGTTGTGAGCCAAGAGCTGAAGGAGACAAGATTAATTTTCAAAGGCCTCCTGTGGAGCAGTTGGAAAAAGCTAAACAGGGACTCACAAAACTGCAAGAATGAACTAAACATCAATGACTGACTGCTCTGATAAGGTTCAAGTCTTATATCCCCTCACCTTCATCCTTATTCCAAACATCAGCGACATTAAGATGAGAATATGCCCACGTTAATTCCTATGTGGTGTGTTGGACAAAAGCTGGTAGGACTGGTCCTTCTGGTATTTAAACACTGGCCCTTTTCAGAGCATCAGGGCCAGTCTAGAAATGATTGGCCTACTTTCGGCTGGGTGTAGGAGCATAAGCGTTTTCTGCAGGAGCCCTCAGTTCAGGTCATGTGCTTGGATGTCGTCTACAAATGAAAAACCTATCAATAGAGTACTTTATCAATTAATAAAAAAATTAACTTTAGAATTGCTATATGAGCAATGACCCCCCCTAGTGTTGAATCAGGCCTGTCCATAAAGTTTTCTCAAAAAGGTGTCTATCAGGGTCAAACATCTTACATTCAGATTTATAGTCGCCTGCTATATAAGGGATATGAAGACATGGAAAAGTGGTTGCTTGGTTCAGTAGCCCAGCAGGTAAGCCAGCTAGATAAGTAGTTCTTAAACTTTTGACTTCAGTAGGACCCCATCGAATCATTACTTGAATCCAGGGACCCCTACTAAATGGCTACTGGAAGCACGAACATCGGCCTAAGTAATTCCTATTATTTGAACCTGAATACAATGAACAAAAATACAGAAACTGGTATACATCAAACAAAAATAGAAAATTTGAAATTCTTCATTTAAAAAAAAAAAATATATATATATATATAGAAACATTGAAATTTTAAGACTTTTCTAAAAGAGGAAGCGAAATGCTAGATTTGAACTTGTAACTTTGACTCTGCTTATAATGCATGCTTTATTTGTCAGTGCTTCAATTTAGGCCATCCATTTTCCAAATTATATTCTGTTTTCTGTACTTGCGTTGCTCTCAATTCAAGCTAAGTACACCAACTGTATTTTTAGGGTCCAATGTCAAGCTCCATCACACTTACAGCACATTTCAAAATAAGAATTTTGCATTTTACTTCATTTAGATATGTTTATTATTCTGCTAAAGTTATTGAACCTTCTAAACAGCTGTGTACCCCCTGAGATGGTTTTGTGAACCCCCATGGTTCCACGGACCACAGGTTTTGAATCTCTGAGCTAGACAGCCCTATCCTTTTCCATTGCCCTCTACCAAACACATAACAAAAAGGCAGCTGTGAACAGGGAATACAAATTCTAAATGCATGGCTCTCATAGGGTAGTAGTTGTACTCAGAAACCCACAAAGGTTGTCACAAAGTATTCTCATGTCAGGCTCAAGTGGGGTGCCCAGGCACCTTAATGCCAAATTTGTTCCAAGCTTCCAATGTAATAAAAAAGTGACACTCTATAAACAGGTTTTGCTTTACAATTCTCTACTATGGTGAGGCCTGGGGCGTACTACAGGTGACAGCATTTATGGAGAGAGTCCATATTTTTAGGTGAAGAGTACAAACCTCCCTATATTCCTCCCTCCTACAGTAGGCAATTCCTTCAAGATTCTCCAAGTACAAGAGTTACAGATAGACTCTACCAGGAAATGAAAATGCTGTATCTTGAAAAGAGGCTCAGCTTTCTTGTCATTCTGGTTCTGGCTCAATAGATCTTTAGAGCACTCAAATCTAAGCTCCTCCTTTATAGATTTCCTGACCAAAACTGACTTAACTCTCCATCTGCAGCCAACTTAGTTGCAGTAATTCAAAGTGGCTAATTAGCCCTCCTATCGTCCCTCGACTCCCTCTTACTTAGGTACAAAATTAATTATTCAGCACCTACCAGAGATGGCTTAACCACAGCACCTATGTTGCTGCACAAGTGGCATAACTGCAATGCATATAAACAATTAAATATATTTTCTAACTTTTTTTATTCTATGTCCTCTAATAACGAAACAGCTCTCTATGACAGGACTATTTTTGACTTCATAGTATCTAAACTGTATCAGATCAAATGTGGTTGTCCTTCTCTAGAAAAGGAAACTCCCAAGGCTTTAATAGTCTTTTAAGTCTTTTTTATTTTAATCTGGGAGTGGTGGCTTGGCAAAATGTTATTAGGAACAAGGTGTTCCTTGTAGTTTAGAAACCATTTTTATGTTAATGTGTATTTTTCGCAAGCACAAGATTTGATTTTCAGTTTGGCCAGTTTATTTTGAAAATTTTCACTATCTCACTCCCTATTGATTGTCTCCTAATTTCGTGTAGTTCCTATAAACCTATATAGGATCTGCATGTTTAGACTGTATAACAGCTAGCTCACAGTACCACTGTAAACTCCTCTTACCAAGGAGATAATAGTTCTTGGCAACTATCGGACATGACAACCCTGTCCCATCAGCGATCGTGGAAACAGTATAGTACTTTTAGCTCAGTCACTTATGCTCACTTTGTCTCAGAGAGATACAAAGAATGAACAGTGGGGACGTTTTCAATAAGCATTTATTGAACCAGTGTCATGCTAGTATAAAATAGGTGTGCTGAAACAACCATAAGATGGAAACAGATATAAATGATTATTAACCACCAATAGAGTAAATGGATGGTAGATTCCTACCATAATTGCTAAAACAATGAATACAGGCAAGTATGTAAATACATTAAATTAATAAGGCGTACTCCCATGATGCAACCCTAACTAGATGTACCAAAGTGTACCTCGCCAAGAATCAGCATAGGGTGAAGCCAACCCCATTACCTGAAGTGAGAGACTGTGGGACCCTGTCTTGGTCTGGAGATGGACACAGCGCGAAGGATGTCAGACCACTGGGAGCTAGATTGTCTGCATACAGGAACCTCAGCTTCTCGCAGCAGTGTGTCAGCATGGAAGATATGGTGTATATATACCCAAAAGGTACCCTTAGTGGCTCTACCTTGCTGTGTCTTGTCGGCCGAGGATGATGGAAGGGATGACCCTTATACATAGGTATTATGCAGACAATGGTAATCCTGCTGTGATTCTGGGAATTCTCATGCATAATAAATTAGGCTAGTTTTTCTGGGGAAAACCACACAACATTTATGTAGCACCTTAACTAGGTAAAAGGTCAATACCATAAACCGTTATGTAGTACAATGGCAGGAAAATGTAGGTGAAAGTTTAGGTGACTACCCAGGCCTATATTACAAAACATAACACTAATAATATCAGCTACTATTCTTTGCTATCAACCAATTAGTCCGGAGAAGCGGCTGATATTTTAACTAAAAAAAAAACTTGGTGGGCAAGTGCTCTGTCACCAATGTGACAGATATCTCATCTGCAGTATTAAAAGTTAATTTGGATATAATCCTCTTGCAAATAGGAGGAAGGGATATGTGTCACGTTTATGACGTACACATCGAGCAAACTCTCAATCAGGCCTTAAATTTATTACCACACATTTGCCTAAATGAACACCGTACATCATTTTAAAAATTGAGCTGCATGGTTATATAATAAATAGTTTTCCTAATTCACAAAATGATCCACCACAATAAGAATGGCACAAGAATCACAAATATAAATAGCCAAAAACTGTTTTATTCCGACACTGATTAATCAATGGTTTTAGATATGCTTTCCACTCTCTAGGTAATGTTGGACAAAGCAAGAATTGATAGAGAGATGCATTTTTCCAAATTGAAGACACATCTGGCTGTTGCAATTTAGATTGTTTTCCAGTGGAAGGATACTTTTATGGTAGGCCAAAATGTGCTTGAATGCCATAGCCTAATCTGGATTGTGCAAAGTCATTCGATACTGTTAGTCTGTGAGTAATTGATAGGAACAGATATATGCATTGCCGCTCTGACAATTGAAGAGAAGCTGAGAGGGACTGTGGGCATGAGGAGAGATCGTCCAGGAGGCAGCTGAGTTCTGCTATCTTGAAACAGGGGCTCCTTGAAAATTCTACAGTACGGCAAATAGGAAATGCAGCAGAAGGAGGTGGGGGATGCAAATTAACAGTTCAGATTGGGTAGTAGAATTTCTTCTGTCATTTGCTAATGCATAGGATAATTATTGCGCCTCGAACAACTCCTCAGAAAATTAATCGACCTGGGAAGGCTTCACCTGAAGAAGAAGGCCCTTCTTAATTAAGACACCTGCCTCCTGCTGAAATAAGAGGATTCATTAAAGTACTCAAGTATTCTTGAATCCAGCTGATGCACAGGAACTGCTCTCCAACAAAAAGCAGAAGTACTCCTAACTCCAGGAAGGCCCAGCTGATAGCACAGAACTAGACCATGTAGGAGACCTGACAGGAGATACACCTGGTGCAGATAACCCTGCCTTTAAAACAAGGGGCTGCAGAACTGACAAGGTGGACATTTTCCAGCACTTTTAAAAAGTTTGAAATTTATCATTTTTTTGTACCTCCAGAGTACTAGGAGATGGTGCAGAGATCGCAGCCACAGTGGACTGGTGTCTTTCTGCCCACCAGGACCTTTCTGCTTCGCTAAAAACTGGTCATTGTGAGGTTGTGGTGAAGGAACCTGGTCTCATAGACGTGTGTCTAGCTGGAGGACTATTATTATTATTATTATTATTATTATTAGGAGCTTATAAAGCGCACTTATACCCAAGGGTGTCCTGGCGCTGCACACTGAGCTCCCTGGAGAACGAGGGCTCAATCCCTAAATAACCAAGTCTTCAACCCCCTCCTAAAAGAGAGGAGCTCCTCAGCTATCCTAATGTGCGCCGGCAGGCTGTTCCAAGCTATCGCTGCACCATAGGAAAACGTATTTCCTCCCCAGCTGGCCTTTTTTATCCGGGGTACAGCCACTAGTTTGCTTTCGGTGGAGCGCAGTGCTCTCTCTGGCACATACCACTTAAAGCACTCATACAAAAACTCTGGGCCACTGCCCTTCAATGCTTTGAATACCATGCACAGCGCCTTAAATTGAACTCGTCTGAATACCGGCAGCCAGTGCAGTTGCCGTATTCCCTCTCGGACAGAGGCAAACCTTGGAGTGCCTGTTAGCAGTCTCGCTGCTGCGTTTTGTACCATCTGTAGTCTGCGCAGATGTTTTTTTTCAGATTCAGGTACAGACTGTTACAGTAGTCCAAACGCGACATAATCAGTGCTGAGACTGCTAACCTGAAACCATCCGTTGGGAGAGACAATTTTATTTTTCTCAAAATCCTAAGGATATGGAAGCATGTTGAAACCACTCCACTAACCTGCTCCCCAAAATCCAGTTTCTGGTCCATGATCACGCACAAATTCCTTGCCTTGCGCGTGGTGACTGGTGGCTTCCCCAGTGCATCAGGCCAAATATCCGGAGTCCAGATGTTAGGATTATTCCCGAATATCATGACCTCGGTCTTCCCTGCATTTAATTTGAGGCAGTTCGAGGCCATCCAGCCCGCAATGTCTTTCAGACAATCATGGCACCTCGCAGCCATATCCACTTGTGACCCTCTTTGTACATATAACACGATTTGTGTGTCATATGCATAGGAGGTGAGTTGCAGGCCAAAAGATCTACGGTCCTTGTTGCCTATCGAGGCATTATTTGTGAGGCCTGCACAAACAATATGTCTATATTGCTCCTTCACTGTAACACCACTCACATGTATGCACATCATCTTGCCCCCAAATGCAGTGGGTTGACCATAAAGTGGAGCGAGGGCCATCCCCACTGGCACCACCTCAGGAGCGGCCCACCCCATTATCGCAACAAGCATTTACAATGGGAATACCTGCCATAGTGACACATAACCCTGACTGAGCATCTCATACTGACCATACCGTATACACACTTAAATCACAGTAACTAACAGTCGTGTTGTTAAACTAACGCAGTAGCAAGAATACATGTCTAAGCATCACTTAGAATGACTTGTACTTATCATATCTGATACCAGGTATAATGCAATTCAATCAAAGCCTCTAAAAAGCCTCTCATTTATAATCACATGATTAGGCAATTACAACCAGGCACCCTGGCAGGAATGTCTAGCAACATATTTCCAATTTGTTTATCATTTCACATATTAAATGTGACCTCTAGTCCCCATTAGGAACAACATCATGTAAATGCACCACTTGTGCAATTGCACCTCTAGGGGATGTTTCTCCAAAGACATCTCAAGTTCAGCCTCTCACACCTTGGTGCAGTCCTAAACACCCACACCCAGCTGCAGAACAAAAGTTCGAGCCAAAGGTTGGCTTTGAAGCCTGGCTGAACCCTTGAAGGCTTGTTTCCTGAAAGTCCCCAGAGACTTATGGGGGGAACTTTCCTCTTATGTGCTGGGGGAGTCTGTTTTGCTCCTGCAGCTCCCCCTGCACCTTTTCCACCAAATGATGGTGACCCCGTCCTTCTGGGGCCACCGCAGGCAAAGAACAAGCCGCTTTTCCTCGCAGGCCTATCCGGGCCCTGCAATGCATTATGGGGTGCTTCTTCTAGCATGTGCATATTGTAGCAGCGGCTCTCCCGTTGCTCCGGGGAGAACCATGCTGCCTCATTGGCGGTCCCTCACCATGTCTCCACTTCTTTGTGGGGCCCGGTCCCACCCAGGCACCCCGCATCCAGGTGAGGTTGGATAGCAGCTCGGTGAACCCCGGCTGCTCTCGCGAGCTTACCAACTGGCCAGCACCCTTGTGTGCCGCCGCGGGAGCCAGCTCTTCATTCTGGTCTGCCCGCTCACAGACACATATGATGCAGCCGGATGGGTGAGGCCTCGGGGGAGTGCGGCAGCACGCCCCCTCCTTCTTTTTGCCGCAGGGGAGTGCGGCAGCACTCTCCTCTCTGCTCACACCGGGGCCCAGAGTTGGGGGTCCCGGGCACCAGGAATTTCTTCTCCCCGTCTTCCCACTTCACGGGCCGCAATTGGCGCACCTGACTTCTGCAGGGCCTGGAGTTGGGGGTCCCAGGCCCCTGGCAACACTTCAGGTGGCGCGACGGCGCTCCCCGACTTCTGTCTTCTTCGTGGGCCAGGGTAGGTTCATGGCACCCGCTGGGGACAATTTCACAGACAGCATGATGGTGCTCCCCAACTTTACTTCTGGGGGGCCCAGGATAGAGAGCCTGGGCCCCGAGGGCACATTTCCAGGGGTGCAACTGTGCTACCCGGCATCTCCTTCTTCTGGGGGTAGCCCCTGGGACCAGACCCACCCTGGGGGTACATCAAAGACTGGCGGCAGAGCCCCATGCGCTTCGTCGTCGGTCTGCTCAGAGGTCAACGTTCGCCTGCCTTCTGGGAGGCATTTCTCAGCCCCTGTGTGGCAGATTTTCACAATCTTGGCCTCTTCTGTTGGCCAGCACTAGCCATTTGGAGTACTTTTCACCACCCTCCTCGCCTCCAAGAGGTTGACTCTGCAAGGAGATGTCTTCATTGGCTTCCTGCACCAGCTTTTCACCTGGCTCTCCTTCTGGGCTTCTCTCTTCCTCACACAGAGGCCCAGGCTTCTCCTCACTGGCCCAGGACTACCTCACAGGTGCAGTCCAGAGTCCTGGGACAGTCAGGGGGTTCCTCCTTCCAACTGCCCATGGCGCCAGGTTCCAGCACCTGTCTTCTTCAGCAAGACCACACCCCAGAGAGAGCTCCTCTTCCTGCGCAAGACATTTTCAAAGAAATCTGAAAGGGCTGGCAGGAATCCGCTTCTGCCCTATCCTGCAGCGACACATCACCTCTCTGCCCCTGCTCCCTACTTCCTGCACAGGCCTCTGGGATACTTAAAGATGGCATCGTCCAGGGGTCTCATGCCACAGGGTCTCTGAAAAGCCCCCTACCCCCTTGCTGACTTCAAGGCCTGGAGCAGGCCTGGTGCTTGGCACCGGGTGATAGCTGCTGATGGATAACCTGAAGCTTGACCCCCATCTCTCCCTCCTGGAGAGTAGACCTTCGCCCTTGGGAATGCTTGCAGTGAAGGGCTAGGCCTCTGATGCTACAGCTTGGGGAAGAAGGTAATTAATCCAGACTAGCAGGGTCACACCCAGCCAGGCTCTGGTTATGAGCTGAGTCAAAGGAATATGACATTTCTGGGTGACCCATAAGCAGCACAGATATGGTTTGGGCTCGGCAAAATACTTCTTTTTACACAGTTTACAGTGTACTTTGGTGCATGTCTGGAATTTGTAGGCCCTAGGGGACAGAAACTACCCCATGTGGTCTCTGTCTTCATACGAGAGTAATGGAGTGTAGCACACTGACTTTCCCTTACATGTGTCTGCCCACATTATAAAGCCTATTCCATGTCACCACCCAACTCTGCATAATTCCTGCCCCCCCCATTCTATCTGTCCTGCTCCTGGGCTGCGCATGACAGGAATATCTCCAGCGCAGTCCTTACACGGGTGCATATGCGTGCGGATGCCTTTCCACATGTAACCAGTCCAGTGCCCCTTACCCTGGCTGCAGCGCAGGGGCCTTCTTTCACAAGGCAGACACCGGTGAAATCCACATGCAGTCTATTTCATTATGAGTTCACTGTAGGTGAGTCCCAGCTTATGACGCTCCCCGACAGTAAAAGCTAAAAAATCAGGTGTTCAAAAAGCGAAAAATCCTGGTGGCTCAGATGGTCAGAACCACCTTCTCACAGTACTGAATTATGAGCTGGCATTTCTAAAGCATTGACAGGGACTGCTCTCACAAAATGACGGATAGCGAGTCCACCTAATTACAAGTGCATTAGGATATAATGCATTTATAATAAGGCAGATGGGATATCCGTCATGTTTGTGACAGACTGCGCATCTGAAACACTCTAAATTAAACCCTACATCAGAAGGATAAAACCTTTGACTGCGTTGACTTGCTTTGTACATCTGACCTCCATTGCACTGTGGTTGGTATAACAACACACACAATGGCTTTTGATTGCTGCTTTGCTTGTTTCATTGACGTTGGCCATAAAACTTTGAAAGTTCATATCTTCAGTTTACCTAATCTACTGTAATGATCTTAGTGTTTGTTAAGTAGACTTTCTTTTAATTTTCTAAAGTGGTTCAGGAATTTTATTGTATATGTTCTTTACTTTAAATTCTTGCTGAAGTTTGAATTAACTTGCACTTATCTAGCGATCATATACTGCTTGTGCCTAGCTACGAGGGGTTTAGCAGAGATTCTCTTGGAACTGTCTTTTGACCTAACCAGAGTGTATTTACAGAGTTGGAAGGGGTATATCCCAAATTATTAACCTTATACCGGAGAGAGCCCATGATGTATTCATGGAGGCATGGGATAATCGCTAATAATCCTAGAGTTTTCACTAATCCAGTCATTTTTTGCTAAATCATCTTGCAATTTACTGGACTGAAAACTGATTGGATGTCAAAAAAGCTGATACATAAGCTTCGGTCAGCTGAAACTTCAATATTACATAATGCAGGGTAACAATCTGGTAATTTGTGCCAAACTTGTGCCTAAACCCAGCCTGTTCAATGGGGATATGTTTCCTGATTTGACAACATTCTTCTAATGTCCAGAACAATTTAAGCAAAAATATTGGATTCAAGAGGCTAAGAATGAAATCAAGCGATCTGCTGAAGCACCCTTTGGACTTCCCTTATTTTTACAAATTGATTTAGTAATGTTTCCTTTCCAAGTGTATAATACTTTCACTGTTTTGCCAGCATGAGGGAAAAATAGGTAGAAAACAAGCAACAATGTGGATTTTGCTTTAATACCAAATTTGACATTCAACCTAGGCAATTTGGTTTTCTCTTGCTAATGCCAGCTATCATTTCAATTATCTCATTCAAAGTGATCTTTGGAATAATTTCTTGACATGCAACAGAAGACACTACTAGATCCTCTGGAACATTTTTAGCTTGACAGTAAAATGATTTAAACTCCCTCCATCACCGTTAAGTAATGCTTAAAGGGTAGTTTTAGCCCTGGCCCTTTTAGTGTTCAAAATATTTTATTGGTTTTTTTTGCAAACAAAGACAAAACAAAAAAATATACAGTGTTGGTATATATAACAGATCAATGCTAAAGGTAAAAACATTGTCGCAACAATATCTATATACCAAAAGTTTACAATTGTCATAGAAGCAATAAAATAATAAGAATCGAATACAGAACAAATGATGCTACTCCTCAAAACACTAGTCATACAACAATGTCAATAAAATAAGAGATAGAGTTATTAAATATTTTATAGTTAAGTATTGATATATTTATCATTTGGTTTCCATAACTGTTGTAATGGCAATGTATTTTTACACGGCCCCTTATAAGACAATTCGGCACAAGATTTAACAAATGTTACATAAGACCACCAAGCCTGGATTGATATTGCCGCAGCTGATTTCCAAATGGCGGTAATGGATTTAATAGTAATAGAAATAATAAGAACAAAAAGTTTAGAATGGCCCTTTAATAAGGTAGATGATAAAACATGAGATTTACAAATAAGCATATTGTAAGTGCTAGGAAGTATTTTAACAATGATATCCCAAACACTCCTCCAAAATTTAAATATTACTGTGCATTAAAAAAAATGCTTTATAACATTTGTAATTCAAACAAAGAGAGGAATCAATAAGTTTAGCCTTATATAATTTATAAGGAGTCTGTAGACAATGGAATAAAATAAAAGCATTAGTTTGAGATAATGATACAGGAAACCACCCTGAAATATTAGTGGTCCATATTTGTCTCCACTCATTTAACGAAAAATTCAAGAAGAGTTCTGCATTCCAAAAAGTGGATAAAAAGTTGAGGTTAGTAACACTTGTACAATTTATAAAATTTGAAGACAGTATGTTGAGATGCTGAAAAAGCTTTAATACAGGTTACCGAATCCGGGGATTTACTTTGGCTAGCACATTTGGGAAGGTGGCAAGTCGGACATTACAAAGAATTTCACATTTAAAAGCTTCAGTATTGGGTAACATGAATTTAGCCTGTAATTCAGAGAATGATAACAAAGCTTCATTTTCATAAATATCCTGAAGGAAGAAAATACCAGCTGATAGCCATAATTTCCAAAATGTGATTGTATGATTAAAAATTAGCATGGGATTGTGCCAAAGAGGAATACTAGTTGAATCTGAAATACATGATGAAAAAGAAGCATCAAAGTCAGTAATAATCAATTTAGTGGATGCTATGATGGGAGAGGATTTAAAAAATGTATTTGAATTGGACATGGACAAAAGTGATGGGAGTGGAAATGGCGACACTAAATTTCTTTCTATTGTTAACCATTTAGGGGAATATCTAGGGTCCGTACAGCTAAACCAAAATGAACCTAGTTTTAAGATAAACGTTTTATTTTATTTAAAAAAATAAGGCAGGCCAAATCCTCCAATACGTTTGAAAAGTTTAAATTTAGTATGGCCAATACGAGGTGGTTTATGACTCCAAGCAAATTTGGAAATAAGCTTATCAATTCTTTTATGAACTAAGGGGCATATCAACAAGGGCTTTATCTCTGCTTTTTTGGCTTTAAAAGCCAAAAAAGGAGAGATAAAACTAGCGCCCTATCAACAACAGGGTGCTAACATGCAAATTTGCATGTTAGCACCCTTTTACTCTACGCTTCCCCTTGCATCTCTAATGAGATGCAAAGGGGGCGTTCCAGAGTAAAATAATAGGAGAAATGTCGCTAAGCGACATTTCTCCTATTATCAAGAATGTCGCTAACCCTGTTAGAGACAAAAAAAGCAGCGCTAACCGCGGTTAACGCTGCTTTTTTACATCTGGTATTTTTCTGACTTAGCCATGATATCCTATGGAAGGAGGATATCATGGCTAAGTTTGCCTGTCCCTATCAACAAGGTAACATGAGATTATCGCTGGGTTTCCAGCGATAATCTCACGTTAGCGTGTTAGCGTGAGGATTTTTATCGCTATTGAGATAAGCGTTGCTAATAGCACGCTATCTCAGCGATAAAAATTCACGCTAGCCGGCGATAATTATCCTAGCGCTAAGTGCGCCTAGAGATAATTATCGCCGGTTGTTGTTGATATGCCCCTAGGAGAGGTAACTGTAAGGGTATCATCGATAAAGTGTAGAAAATAATTGAGGCTAATACCATTTTGACAGTTTCAAGTTTCCCCCACCAAGATAAATGTGGTGTGGACCACTGGAAAATTTTAGCTATAATTTTAGTACTTAAAATATCGTACTAGAGAGTAATGGAAAGTTTTAAGGAATATGAAACTAGTATACCTAGTACTCGCGCACTAGTGGCTGAGAGCCAGTGGAGCATAAATTCCTGAGGCCTGCGCAAGCGCGCAGCGGACGCGCGCAGCGGGCGCGCCGACAGCGCGCCGAAGGCGCACTAAAGGCAAGCCCGTCTGCGCCCGACCGCGTCCGACCGGGCCTAGGGCCAGGTCCCGCCACTCATTTTCTAAAATACTCCTTTAGTGATTTATGCTCTCTCCGCCACTCTTGGCCCATCAAGCCATTTTTTAAACAACTGCTTTCCTCTTGTGGAATTTTGTTTTCTGGTCCTCTCATTCCTCTCCCACTGTCCAATAAAGGCCCCTCTCTTCCCCCGCCTAACATCCCTAACCTTCCTCACCCTATCAAACATAAGTTGAACTTTTATTATCTAAATACCCGATCCCTCCCTAAACATCAATTAGAAATCTTTTACCTCCTAGACACTTTAAAACCTGACGTTCTCCTCCTTTCCGAAACCTGGCTCACAGATGACTCTCTCCCTGACATCCTGGCAGCTATTCCTACTGGTTATTACATTCTACAGACTAATAGACCTGTCGGGCATCATGGAGGTGGTGTGGCTGCCATCATTCACCACCAGTTACAGTTCACTGCCCTCACTGCCGCTGTTATTCCCTCTACTGAGAGTCTCATTATCAAACTCGACTCCCCTCTAGCTTCCCTGGTTTGTGCCCTGTTTTACCGACCTCCCCGTATCATGCCCTCTTTTCCCCAGTTAATCGGTGACCTCATCTCTCACCTTCTGATAAACAGCCCCAATTTAATGATAATAGGTGATTTTAATTACTGGCCCTCTGATCCCAATGAAACCTCGCATTCCCGTGAATTCACTGACCTCCTCAGGGGCCTAAATTGCACTCAGCATGTTTATACCGCTACCCACATTAAAGGACACCTTCTCGACCAGTTATGGACAGCTAACTTATCCATCTCCTCTTTATCTATCTCTCCCTGTCCCTGGTCGGATCACTACTCCATTCAATTTTCTCTAGATCTGCCTCGCCTAGCCAAGCCTCCTATCCCGGGAAAAATCCTAACTAGGAACTGGAGTCGGGTTAACAAAGATAAGTTCTGTTCCTTACTTTCCGCCTCCCTGCCCACGGTCACTGACTGTCTCAATGGCCAAGAAACTGCCATTCACAACTTGCTTTGTGCAGCCAGCAACATCGTCGCCCTCCGTAGGTTCTCCATAGTCAGGCGACCCCATGACGCACAGCGGTGGTTCACAGAAGACCTCAAAATGCAGAAACTCTCTGTTAGACAGGCAGAACGTAGGTGGCGACGCAATTACTCTCCTAGCACTAAAGATACCTTCCTCAAGCTGCTAACTGATTATAAAAAAGCTATTTTCGCAGCTAAATCCGCCTATTTCTCACACAAAATTACGAACTCATCAACCAAAACTAAAGATATTTTCCATATTGTCAATGAATTATCTTTACCTGATAGGGTGACCCTCAAACCAGCACCCACTCAGGACCTTTGCGACGCCCTCAATAACTTTTTTATTGAGAAAATTTCCACCATCAAACAAAGTATTCCTTCGACTCCCTCCCATTTAGTCTTGGGGTCTTCTCCTATAAACACCCAGTCCCTCGATCAAATTCCTCCGATCTCCAAGGAAAACTTCCTTCTACTTCTAAAAAAGGTCAGCTCGGGCTCTCCCTCGGATCCCTGCCCTCCCCCATTCCTCTCAGAAGCTTTCCTTACCTGTCCTGACCTCCCGCTTGCGTTCCTTAATAACTCTTTAAAAACAGGAGTCGTCCCCGCCTCCTTTAAAGCAGCAGAGGTTCTCCCCATCCTGAAGAAACCTCAGGCTGATCCCACTAATCTCACCAATTATCGAGCCATTTCCCTCCTCCCCTATCTGAGCAAGATCCTGGAGGCTCATGTTACACAATGCCTTAGTTCCTTTATTGAATGCTCATCCTTCCTAGACCCCCATCAGGCCGGTTTTAGACCTGCACACTCCACCGAGCAGGTCATACTTGCCGTGATGAACGAGCTCCGCAGGGGGGCGGATCACAATCTCTCCCAAGCCCTTGTTCTCTTAGATCTCTCGGCCGCTTTTGACACGGTCGATCATAATCTTTTGATCGACCGTGTCAGAGATGCCGGCATTCAGGGCTTGGCCCTAAAATGGATTTCCTCCTTTTTGGGCGACCGCTCGCAGGCCGTACGCCTGTCCGCCTTTCTTGCAAAAAAGACTTCACTTACTTGCGGCATCCCCCAGGGCTCGTCTCTCTCACCCTTGCTCTATAACCTTTACATGGTTCCTCTCATTCACTCGCTCCGCAAGTTTGAAGTAGTTTGCTTCAACTATGCGGACGATCTTCAACTTGTCTTTAACATCAAACCTTCTGCCGTGTCTATCTCCAGCTTTCAGGCCACCCTATGTTTTATCAGGGACTGGATGAATATCAGTCAACTCAAGCTCAACCCAGATAAGACCGAGCTGGTGTTGACCGGCCCCTCCAACCCCTGGAATAACAATTTTTGGCCCCTCTCGTTGGGTAATCCTCCTTTGCCTTCCAAATCAGTCAAAAGCCTTGGAGTGATTATCAGCAGTGACCTGTCCATGACACCCCAGATTGGGGCAGTTACATCTTCATGCTTCTTCCATCTACGCAGAATCCGGAAGATCGCTAGATTTTTCACATCCGAGGCCCTCACTGTGGTTCTCATGGCCTTGGTCATCTCACGAATAGATTATGCCAACTCCCTTTATGTTGGCATCCCTTTCTATCAACTTCATCGTCTCCAGCTGGTACAGAATCAGGCCGCCCGCCTCATCTCTCACCAACCATGTACCCAACACATTCGCCCACTGCTGAAACTCCTCCATTGGCTCCCAGTTGCCAAACGCTGTCTGTTCAAACTGGGCTGTATTATTTTTAAAGCCCTCACCTGCAAGGCACCTGCTTTCATTTCTTCTTTAATCTCTCGTTATTCTCCCACTCGCACACTCCGTTCGTCTCAATCCAACCTTCTTACTTCTCCTCGTTTCAATCGGAAAAAACACGGTGGACTCACCTTCTCTTTTCTGGCACCTCAGATGTGGAACTCCCTCCCGCTGGATCTCAGACTTGAACTATCCCTGCCTCATTTCAGATCCCTTCTTAAAACTTTTCTATTCACACAAGCCTACCAGTAACCCTCTCTTCTAGTACTTCACTGCTTCAGCGCCATGAAACCTTTGGGTGTACGTGCGCTATAGAAATAAATTTAACATAACATAACAACATAACATTAGATTTTCTCCTTTTGCCGGGTAATTTCAGTATTATCGAGCACTGAATGTGAGCAATGGACATTCAGGGGGAAGAATTATTTTTTATGAGTATTCAAGGTATAGCCAGAAACAATAGAATATTCATGTTCAAAAATGTAAAACTGCTTGTATAAATGTGGCTGGGTTACTAAGGTATAGTAGGACATTTTAAGGTTAACACAAGTTAACACTATTTCTTCAATATCAATGGAATTTCAAATATGAGAGAGAAAAGGTTTAATTGCTAACAAAAAAAGAAGAGGTGAGAATGGACAACCTTGTTGGGTTCCTCTATAGAGAGAAAAGGGATTTGAAAATTGACCATTAATAAAAAGACAAGCAGAAGGGAAGCCATTTAATGTTGCCACCATTTTTATAAAATGATTACCAAAATTAAAATACGATAGTGTTTGAAAAAGAAATTGCCAATGAACTTTATCAAAAGCTTTCTACGCATCTAGAGCAAGCAGACCGACAGGAGAGGTAAAGGTAGAAGCTTTATAATAACATGAAAGAGGAGCTGTGTGTTATTAACAGAGAATCGTTTTGACATAAAAACCAGATTGATCTATGTGAATAAGGCACAACAAAATCCGAGCTAACCTGGTAGCTATGATTTTTGCAAAGATTTTACAATTCTGCTGTATTAGGGAAAAGGGGCAATAATTTGAAACCTTAGAGTAGTCTTTATCTGGTTTAGGCAAAACTATAATTAAAGCTTCCTTAAAAGAGCATCCAAGTAAGCCAGATTGGGTGAATGTAGTGAATAAATGATGCAAGTGAGGGGTGAGAATATCAGCAAAAGTTTTATAAATTCTGTAGGAAGGCCATCAGGACCAGGGGATTTTGGGTGTTTGAGCAATTGAATAGCAATTAGAAGTATGTCTGTAGTGATAGGGCTATCTAATTTTGTGTTATCAGACTGGGAAAGTTGCAGTAAATAAGCAGAAGTTAAACAATTGTAAATAACTATAGGATCAAGAAGATTTGGGCTGCTGTATAATAAAGAGTAAAATTTAAGGAACTTATGAAGAATATCTGAAGTAGACACAGCAATGGCACCATTATCTTTGTGGATAGCATAAATTTGATTTCTAAATGTTTTGATTGGCAGATAGTTAGCTAAAAGTGTCCCTCAGTTGTTAGCGTTAAAAGCAAATTTAGCTTTCTGATTAGCAATTTGAATACTGGCTCTTTTACTTAGCATACAATTCGTTTTTGCAACGTGGTTTTAATAACAATAGTTTGAGAAGATATAAGTAGTCGTTCAAATTTTGCAACCTGTTTTTCTAAGTGTAACAATTTGGTGTTAAATGTCTTTTTTTGTGGGCCAATATAGAAATAACTATCCCTCTTAAGTATCCCTTAAAAGCAATCCATTTTATAATAGGGGAGGTAACACCTTCAAGATTATGTGAGAAATACTCATGAATAGCTTTTAAAACTGTGTCTTTACGAACATCTTGAAGGACAACATCTACATGCATGTGTCAACGGGAATGAGAGACAGAAAAATTATTAACTTGTAAATGAAGTGAAATTACTGCGTGGTCTGAAATGTCAATGTTTCCAATGGCAGGATGACTTACAGGCTTACAGACTTCACTAAGGGGCACATTAGGATGGCGGGCGGACTTTGTCCACCTGCCATCCCGACGTGAAAAGGGAGCGCCCGCCATAAGGGCGGGGGTCCCGTGGGGGCAATTAGGATGCGCCCACCACAGTGGCGGGCGCATCCCGCATATTTAACATTGCGGCGGGCGGTGCTGAAAGCACCGTCCGCCGCAATGTTAAAAATGCATGTCGCACATTCCAATGCACAACGTGACAGGCACCGCACGGTGCCTGCCACGTTGTCTATTGAAATGCAGGGGGGTACCATAGGTACCCCCGGCAACGGGCCCCCGCAAGCAATTTCCGCATGCCTTTCCGTGGCGGCATTGCCGCCACGGAAAGGCATGTTTCCGTGCCCATAGTAATATGGCTGGTGGTGTCTCACAGACCCCGCCACCATATTAAACTCTTTTCCGTCCGGTCGACTTGTTGACCGGGCAGAAAAGCAGCGGACGGTCTTTCCGTCCGCCGCTGTCCCCCCCACCATAGTAATATGGCGGGGGGAAATGGGTGGCGGGCGGGGACGGATCTCGGGCGGATGGCGCATAGCGGTGGCGATCCGCCCGAGATCCTAATGGGCCCCTAAGTCTCTAGTCTCTAGACACCAACACATAATATAAGCGTGAGTGAGAACTATGGGGATTAGAGAAAAAGGTGAATTATTTCCGAGTGGGGAAATGTAGGCTCCAGATATCAACAAGCTTAGGGGCATATTATCAACGGCCAGCGATAATTATCGCTGGCCGTTCTGTGTGTGAGAATTGTTATCGCCGGCTACCGCAGATAATTATCGCCATGCTAGCGCTGTATTAACAACGCATAGCGCAATGGCGATAATTATTCCTGCAATAGCGTTGTTTTCCATGGAACATCGCTGGAAAACCAGCGATGTTTCATGGAAAACGGCGATAACCTTGCTGATACCACCCTGTGGTTGTATCAGCATAATCCACCTCCAATATAAAGTATAGGTAAGTCAGCATTTTTGCAGACGTTAGTTTTTGGCGAAAACCGCGGTTTTCGTCAAAAACTAACGTCTGCAAAAATGCCTGGGCCTCCTTGTAAATATCGTGATGTGCATCAGCGATATTTACAAGGTTGTTCTGCCCAGTGATGCCCACTTTGCATCTCATTAGAGATGCAAAGGGAGGCGTTGGGTAAAAGGGTGCTAACATGCGTTAATGCATGTTATCACCCTCTTGTTGATAGGGCGAAAACATTATCTCCGCTTATTTGGCTTTTAAAGCAAAAAAAGCAGAGATAAGGCCCTTGATAATATGCCCCATTGTGTTTTTAAATAAAGTTCTGAGGGAGTGAAACACTTTGGGAGGTATAAATTTGGTCAAAGATAGCCTATCTAAAAGGGGGTCACTAATCAAGTTAAAGTCACCCCACACAATCAAGGAAACTTTCCCAAATTGAATAATTTCAGAGGTAATACGAGACCAGAAATTAGGGTCATCAGTGGTTGGACCATAAATATTAATTAAATGAAAAATCGCATTACCAAGTTATACTTTAACTAAGATGAATCTCCCTTCAGAGTCAGTTTGTTTATCTAAAATTTGCAGTTGAAATCTTTGAAAAAAGAAAAGCCACACCATTCTTTTTACCTAATGCAGGGGAGGAGATAATCTGACCAACCCATTTCCTTTGCATGTTTGCTAAGATGTTGTCATCAATGTTTCTTGCAATAAACAAATGTGAGCTTTTTGCGTATATAAATAATCCAAAATCTTTAATCATTTAACTGGATGTCGTAAACCTTTAACAGTCAAGGAAAAAATTGTAATTTTGTGAGTTATATTCCTATACTGGGTAGTGAAATAAGAAGAAAAAGTAGAGAGAGAATAGCAAAATATATAAGATATGAGAGAAGCAGCATAAGAGACCAAATAAGTAGATGTAGGAACAAAGAAAACATAAAGTTAAAAAAAAGATGTATATATAAAACAGTAAAGAACATACATAGACATTAATGAGACACATGCGTGCATATAATAAGAGAGAACAGAGAGGTACACCTGAGCTTAAAAGAATATCAATAGAAGTAACAGGAATAGTAATGACCTAAAATACAAGGCTCATATGAACTTCCATTTAGGTAATTAAGATAAAAAGCTATAATACTGTCTAAGCATTTTCAAGTTGAAGAATCATGTGTATCCATTGAGAGAGGAGAATCGTTATCAAGAAAAGCTTGAAGGTCTTCCGGACGGTGACAGGATTTGGAAATGTCATCTTTCCAGATACGCATGGTGGATGGATTGAAGAGTCCATATTTGAAGCCAGAGTTTCTCAGTCGTGGTCTCAAAGCTCCAAAATCCCGTCGTATGACAACAGTTTCCTTAGCAAATTCTTGATGAATGAATATTTTAGTGCCATTAACCAGTGGTGAAGGAATTTCTCAAGCTGCTTTCCGGATCCAAGTGAGGTGGTGATGACAAAGACCCTTAAAAAACTTTACTTGCCGGGGTTTAGTTTGGCCTGGTTTACAATGAGATGGATTACGATGTGCTTTATCAATCTCAAATTTTTCTGAAAACTTCAAGTTTAATAAATTAGACAGCAGGTTCTCAATGTAGCATCTGCAGTCATTCCCTTCTATATCTTCAGGCAAATTAAAAATACACAAGTTATATTGCCTATTTCTATTTTCTAACTCAAGCAATCTAGTACTGATGGAAGTGATTTTTGTAGCAAGCGGTATTAGTTTATCAGTTTTTGTTATAACATCATTTAATGTAATCTCATTATCCGCAACCTTCATTGAAAGACTAGCCATATCTTTACATATATTTTAAATTTTCATGACAATACTATCTGTATTTGATCTAACAGCCTTCAATTCCTCCAGAATAGTAATAAGGGAGGGTTCCGATGTACCTACCATTTTTGACTTAATAGGCGGAGGAGAAACTGCCTGTTTACACTAAGAAATTATATAAATACAGGCAAAAATGGGAAATATAAAAATAGAAATGTAGATAAGTATGCCAAACCAGTGCAGCAGCCAAAACCAGTAGTGGGAGGATACCAAGGCTAGAACCGCGCCCTCTCCAGATATAGAACTCCGCCTCCCTGACAGGAACTTCGGAGCCAAGCTGAGGGAAGCCTCGGTGAAGGGGAGCCGGCAGCCAGAGGACTCCAGAAGTCGTCAGTGCCAGTGGAGAACCTGCAAAAAGCACTTCCTTAAGGGCAGGTAAGGATTGTTGACAGCAGGAATTGAATTATTCCTGCAAATTGGCATTAAAAACGATGGGTGAGCCAGACCTTCAGCGGCGAACCGCCATCTAGGATCGGGTGCTCCGGCGCCTGATCAGACTTGGCCCTTTTAACAGGGTCACTCTTGGATTTCTGCCTTCCTCTCCTGAACCAGTTTTTGTTCGCATTAAGACCCTGTGCACTTTCTTTCCTGCTAACCAGTGGTCAAGAGCTAGTGCTCTCAATGTCCTTAGTAATTAGTACCACATGTCCCCACGCCTGTAAATGAAAAACTACTAGTGGGTCTGCAGCACTCCTCGTGCCGCTCACTAAAGTAGTCTTTTAAAACATCTCCTAGGCCTGCAACTGCAGCCTGTGGAACAGTTTTATTTTTAATTTCAAAGAAATGTATTAAAATGTTTACCTAAAGGAATAAAGGGAAGACAATAAGATTTACAGATGATGAAAAGCGGAGAAGTAGTATACATGTATGAGTTTGGGTGGGGGATGCGAAGCAGTAGGAATCAGATATCAAATCATTTTGGACATAAGTTCAGGACAAGTTGAATAATAATAAATAAACAGAAGACAAAAGAAGCGATAAATGAACAGGAAATAGCCTCATGGATATTCATCACATATTGAGATGGACCTAAGATCAGGTATAAGTCTGCAATAAAGCCTTTTTAGCATATATAGCGAGACAATTACGGATATGTTACATCAGAAATATAATTTGCAGATCACACGGGCAATGGTGAGAACAACGACCTGGTACAAGTTGCCAATAAAGCTCTTTTAGAATACATAGTGAGGCAATTGCAGATATATCTAATCAGATATGTAATAAATATGCAGACCACACGATATATACAAAGGGTTCATGGAGGTTTGGTGGTGGCAAACTAGTTATCCAGGGTCTTCCATACAGAGGTGCCACGCAATCTTCTTGGAGAATTCTGAAGGAAAATGCTATCCGCTCCTCTCAGGTAAGCTATCCAATTTATCGATGAATGAAACAAGGTAGCCGCTGTATTGAAGTTAGTAGAATGTCTACAAGAAGGCTGTCATTGTGTGATTTAATTTATGGGTGGAAGAGGTCTCCTGTCAATTTGTTGCAGTTCCAGCAAGATGTGTTCTTTCTGAGAGACAGTTCATGGAGTCGGGCCATAGTCCAGAATGTCCTATGAAGAAGGCAGAATGTCTTCTGTCTGAGGCATGGAGAGATTTTGTAGGAGACAACTGACTTCCAAATTAGATGCCAAGAGTCCGGGAGTAAGTCTCAGAGGGGTCCCATTTTCTTTGGAGTTTTGAGATCTAGTTAGTAGATTTTGGTTTTAAGAGATGATAGAACTTAAAAGATTCTTGGCCAGATTTGCTGACGGTCATTACGGTTTTTAGGAGGGATGGTTCTTTACCTGGGGACTTGATCTTGGAGAAGCTGCTTTGAGTTTAAGAAAGTCATAAAGGTCTAAGTCTAGCAGGTCAAAATTATGATGTAGTTCTCTGAATGAGAGCAGTGTCTGCGGAAGAGGTGTGGTGCCGCGGCCAGGGCGACTGACACTGGAATCTGGGGCTCACGGTTTGATCCCTGGCACCGGCGGCAGGTCAGCCCAGCACCATGTGACTCTGGGCAATAGCTTGCTTAATCTTCCCAACGGCCCCCAGCGCCGGGATGCCTTCGGGTAGTTGTTCACGCTTTACAAATACTGGATTTACATTACATTAAAAGCCAAGGTGTTTCATGATTTGAATGCCCTTGGACGCCCAGTGGGTTTCCCATTAATTTTGATGTTGGGATTATTCGAATGAGAGATCATGTTAGGATATGTGATTGGGGAGTCCAGGAATTTTTCAATCTTTAATAGGGCTCTTTTGATAATGTTAAAGATATATTTTCCTAACAAGGGGAGTTTTGGTTTGCTGGTCAACAGGGTTATGGCGTGGAGGCCACATAAAATATTTTTAGCAATTAGTAACCATGTACAGATATAATCTGGATTCTGGGAGAGCCAAACAGAGCATTATCCTGCTAGGAAGGCAGTTTTGAAGTGTTAGATTAACACCTCCAAGCTGTACAGGCAGACAGAGCTTCTTAAAAGAAATTCTAGGGTGTTTATTTTGCCAAATGAACTTGTTTAGTAGTCTATCGAGTTTCTTGTGAAATACTTCAGACAAAACTAAAGGTAATATAGGCACGAGATAGTTAACTGTCGGAGTGAGCATCATTTTGATGGTGTCGATATGACCCCACCAAGTAAGGAATCTGGGACTCCATCCTTCTAGTAAGGACTCTATATTCCTCAGAGTTAGGGCTTTGTTATGGTGGAGTGATTCTAATATCTCTGAATTAAACCAAGACCCAAATATTTGATGAAATGAGGTTGCCAAGAGAGTCCTGTATGAGATCGCTGGGGCAGAGATTATTCAGACCTAGAATTTTAGACTTTTCCTTATTGAGCTTATAGTTTGCAACAAGGGTGTATTCTTCTATTGTCTGTAGTAAGAAAGAGATGGGATGGGATGATTTTTTAATCATTATTAAAATATGATCAGCATAGGCCACTAGTTTCACAGTAGAGTTGTTTAAGGAGATGCCGGAGATGCAAGGGTTAGATCTGATCTTGCAGAGTAAGGGATTTAGGCTCAGTATAAATAGAGGAGGGAAAAAAGGACAGCCCTGTATTATACCTCTTTCTAGATTAAAGCCTGGTGATAATAGACCACCAGATCTCACTTTAGCAGGGGGACCAGACCACTATAAAGAGCAATGACCATTTTAGTGAAGGTCTCACCTAAGTTATATCTCAGTAAGGACTCGTGGAGAAACATCCAGGGGCCCCTTTTGAATGCTTTTTCAGCATCAAGAGTAACCACGGCTATTTCGGTGGACGCGGTCTTAGCTCTTTCAATGATGGGGCACTGGAGGGTGGTGGTGTCATTTTAAAGACTATTTTTCATGTATCCCAACTGCGAACGGTCGATCAGTCGAGGGAGAAGTGGGTCAAGTCTTTAAATTAAAATCTTGGCATAGAGGTTACTGAAGGAGATTGATCAATAATTCTTGACCTGTGTCGGATCTTTACCATAGTTTGGAATTAACACTTAGAGGCCTTGCTGGTTGTGCCAGATATGAACCCAGAGTCAGCAAAATGTTGATAAAGGGTCAATAGGGTTGGTTTAAGTAAAGGGGCTAATGTTTTATAGAAGGTAGCTAAATAGCCATCTGGGCTTTATGCGGTTTTAATGACTGTATGGCCGAACTAGCTCCTCAACTGAAACTGGGGAGTTGAGAGTCAACTTCTCACGATCAGTGATGGTAGGGAGGGGCATGTTTTTAATGTAAGCTTCGCAGGAGGTCACCGCAGAAGCCTCAGTGTCATCTGGGTGGCGATCTCAATTTCCCCCTAGACGTGAGCATTGACAGACAGCCAAGATCTCCCCTTCAAGCCTCTAAGTCCCACAAATCACTTCACAAACTTTGCGCCAGATTCGGTCTTCATGATATTTGGAGACTGCAACACACTGACACTAGGGATTATAACTTTTTCTCCAACCCTCACAAATCCTATGCCAGGATTGATTATTTATTGATCTCCAAGACCAACATTCACTTAATAGACCAGACAGACATATTGTAGGGATTAATCTCTGACCATTAAGCTATTACCCTATCCCTCACAGGATCACATGTGAGAACCCTTTGCAAAATATCGAGATTCAATGATGAATCGAGTAAAGATGCAACATCCACAGATACTATTGAAAAGACTATACTAAGTTACTTGAAGGACAACGCAACCTCCGAGACCTCCGTCTCCATACATTGGGACGCTCTGAAGGCCACGGTTAGAGACGCCCTAAAAGACATTCAATCCAAGCTAAACAAAGCCCATAATAGAGACTTAGTAGAAATGGAAAAAGACATTAAGTTACTTGAAGCTGTCCACATCTCCGTTTCAGACCCTCAAACCCTCTCCACCCTCGCTGTTAAAAAATATGAATGCAATAGAATTCTAAGTGAGAGGGCGGGAGTCTGGATTAACAAATATAAAAGCCTAAGGTTATGCGAGGATTACAAAGCTGGCAGGATTCTAGTGTCCTACTTAAAGCACAAGCAGAACAACAAGGATCTCAACTCCCTCACAGATAAAACAAATGTCAACCACATAAGCCCCCAAACAATCTTACACATCATCAGAGACTGCTACCAGTCCCTATACAAAGATGACTCTGTAGCTTCTGTGGTCCCCTGCGAAGCTTGCATGTGGTACAGTTTTAAACCTTTTTAATACATATATCACTCTTAAGGTGGGCCCTAAGGCTCATAGGGCAGGGTGCATTGTATTTAAAAAGTAGGACATCTGTGTTTACGTTTTATATGTCATGGTTGTGAAAAACGTTTAAAATCCTTTTCATTACTTTAAGGCCTATCTCTTCCATTGACTAACATAAGGGGTTATCCTATTATATTTAATAAGTGATAACGTTTGATTGCTAGTAGATAGTAATATGTTGCATACACTCAAATGAATTGCAATTTAAAATCCACTTGGCATTTTCTTGTCCTAACTATTCGTGCCTCCTGTCAGTGTCCTGGGTCACATGCGTGTGAATGGCTCTTCTACTGAGGTCTGTGTATTCCTTTCATAAAGTGACACAAAGGGTATTAGGTGTGGACAGGATGGCCATCCTGCCAGCATGGTTAGGGACTGGTCAGTACCCAGCCCACTTACATTTCAAATAGCTTTGCCTGAAGCACATTCAAAGGACTACTAGACGTTTGTCATCCCAGACTTCTTGGATCCTTGACAGGGGAAGGGAAAAGCTTTACAAAGCCAGATGTGGGGCTAGCATAGGAAATACCCCACTTCAAAGGCTAGACCCTGCTAAGCATATTGGTCCCCAAGAGCCACTCATCCGTACACTCCTTGACCTGTAGACATTACAGAAGAAAGACTGGCCCCAAATAACTGCCCTGCTGCTTGAGGCCTACCTTATTCCACAGAGGACCCCCTGCTGATACTTGAGGACTGCAAAATCAAAAAGACAAACTACTTGCCTCAAAACTATTTCTTTCATATGGCGGAAAATCTCAACCATAGGTATGGGACATAAATCGCCACATCCACAAGGAGCTAAGACTAGTGTGCACTAAAGACCCTTGTATATAAGGTAGTGAGAGTCAGTTTTCATTAAGGGTGGTGAATTCCACTCCAATTAATAAAACAGAAACCTCATATACTTTTGGTAAAATAACAAGTGTTTCTGTCTTTACATGCTTAAATGCATATAGTCATTTCACAAAAGTGATAATTTAGCAACCAGTGAGAGACGTGATGATTTTGGGATCTTTCCTAACCTAGGGAGAGAACCAAGCAGACAAAGAGCACATCTTGCTGAACAATTCAGTGGTGGTCCCATCCTCTTAGGGCCACCCCAAGCACAGTTATGGGTAAAAATAGAATCCCAACCAAAGGCCCCGCAAAACATGATGGGACGAGATTAGCAGTGGGCAGTGAATATTATAGTTTCCAATATCAAAATAATTCTACAAAGAGTTGTAGTTCAACTACTCATTACTAGGTGTCCCTCACGAGTCAAATGCAAAAGCATTGAAATTATTACATCAAGCTGAAGTTCCACTAGTCGTTACTAGGTGTCCTTCACGAGTCAAATGCAAAAGCATTGAAACCCTTTCATTAAGCTGCAGGTCCACTAGTCGTTACTAGGTGTTCCTCGTGAGTCAAATGCAAAAGCATTTAACTTGAGGGACACCTAGCAACTAATAGTTGAACTGCTGCTTGATGTAAGAATTTCAATGCTTTTGCATTTGACTCGTGAGGGACACCTAGTAACAACTAATTGAACTGCAGCTCTTTGTAGAATTATTTTGATATTGGAAACTATAATATTCACTGTCCACTGCTAATCTCGTCCCATAATGCTTTGCAGGGCCTTTGGTTGGGATTGTATTTTTGCCCATAACTGTACTTCGGGTGGTCCTAAGAGGATGGGACCACCACTGAATCATTCAGCATGATATGTTCTTTGTGTTCAAAGCATCTGCTTGGTCCTCCCCCTAGGGGGGACCTCAAAATCATCACCTCTCTCATTGCCTGGTATTTTTCATTTTTAAAGTTCACTTTTGTGAATTGGTTATATGCTTTTTAGCATGTAAAGTTGCTTTATCAAAGTATTTGTGGGTGCAGTTTAGTAGCTGACTCTGCTACCTGGAGGCTGAAGAATGGAGCCTGAATTTCATGTTTTTAATGGAATGCGTAGTTAACAAATCTCGCAAGGAATTCATTGCCCAGGGTTAGTTTTCATATTATCAGGATGTATATCATCAATTTATTATATATACCATACAAAAAACATATAAAGCAGTGTACATCAGCTAATCATAAATAGTCAGTAAAATTCATTCACATGGAAAGAATACATATATAATTACACATACCCCTACAGATCAGAACATACTTCATACAAACTGCATACGCCATCACAAAATTATTCAGCATGAGCTCTCACATTCACACTCTCACTCAAACACATGAACAGGACAAAGACTGCAAATCGACTAACAAAATACTTACAAATAATAAAAAAATAAGCCGAATACACACGGAAAAACAGTATTAATACAAACTATACTATACTACAAAGTAGATGTCAACAGATACTGTTATTATTACATTTAAAAAAATGTATATATATTCTTATTAAAAAAGACACATGTTTGTTGTCCAGTCTTGTTCAGATGGTGCGCCGACGCGCGTTTTGGTGAACGACCCAAGGGATGAGGTCACACCTTCTTCAGGGCGCTTAGAGGATAGAAGTAAGGGGCAGAAGAAACAAAGAGGGTATCTGAACAACAACTCGTAGTCTGTCAACAATCAATCAATCAAGGACATTTATAGAGCGCACTACCTACCCATAGGGTCTCAAGGCGCTGGGGGGAGGGGGGTGCCGTTACTGCTCGAACAGCCAGGTCTTCAGCTTCTTCCTGAAGGAGAGGTGGTCTTGGGTCAGGCGCAGGTCGGGAGGGAGGGAGTTCCAGGTCTTGGCGGCCAGGTAGGAGAAGGACCTTCCTCCTGTTGTCGCTCTTCGGATGCGGGGGACGGCGGCGAGGGCGTGGTTGGCTGAGCGGAGGTGGCGTTTGGGAGCGTAGAAGTTGATTCGGTTGTTGAGGTAGCTCGGGCCTTGGTCGTGTAGGGCTTTGTGTGCGTGGGTGAGGAGGCGGAAGGTGATTCTTTTGTTGACGGGGAGCCAATGCAGGTCTCTGAGATGTCCGGAGATGTGGCTGGTTCGCGGGATGTCGAGGATGAGTCTGGCTGAGGCGTTCTGGATCCGCTGGAGTCTCTTCTGGAGCTTGGCGGTGGTGCCGGCGTAGAGGGCGTTGCCGTAGTCCAGTCGACTGGTGACGAGGGCCTGGGTGACGGTCTTCCTGGTCTCGGTGGGGATCCACCAGAAGATCTTCCGTAGCATGCGTAGGATGTTGAAGCACGCCGAGGAGACGGTGTTGACTTGCCTGGTCATGGAGAGAGAGGAGTCCAGGATGAAGCCCAGGTTGCGTGCGTGGTCTGTCGGTTTGGGTGCGGTGCCCAGGGCGGGGGGCCACCAGGAGTCGTCCCAGGCGGAGGGTGAAGAGCCTAGGATGAGGACCTCCGTCTTGTCTGAGTTCAGTTTCAGGCGGCTGGTCGTCATCCACTCGGCTACCTCTTTCATCCCTTCATGCAGATTGGCTCTGGCGGCGGCGGGGTCGTTGGTCAGGGAGAGGATCAGCTGGGTGTCGTCAGCGTAGGAGATTATGTTGAGGTCGTGTTGGCGTGCGATGGCCGCGAGGGGGCTCATGTAGACGTTGAAGAGGGTGGGGCTCAGCGAGGATCCTTGAGGGACGCCGCAGATGACTTCGGTGGCCTCTGACTTGTACGGTGGTAGGCGGACTCTCTGTGTTCTTCCGTCGAGGAAGGAGATGATCCATTCCAGAGCCTTCTCCTGGATTCCGACGTTGCTGAGGCGCTGTACTAGGGTGCGGTGGCAGACAGTGTTGAATGCCGCGGAGAGGTCTAGGAGGATGAGGGCCGCTGTTTCTCCGTTGTCCATCAGGGTTCGGATGTCATCGGTGGCGGCGATGAGGGCGGTCTCGGTGCTGTGGTTGGCTCGGAAGCCAGACTGTGAGGGGTCGAGGGATCCATTCATCTCAAGGAAGGCGGCCAGCTGCTTGTTGACGGTCTTCTCGATGACTTTGGCTGGAAACGGGAGGAGCGAAATGGGGCGGTAATTCTTGAGTTCGGTGGGGTCCGCTGTGGGTTTCTTGAGTAGAGCGCTGAGTTCGGCGTGCTTCCAGCTCTCAGGGAAGGTGGCGGTGTCGAAGGATGTGTTGATGATGTCTCGCAGGTGGGGTGCGATGACAGCGTCGGCTTTGTTGAAGACGTGGTGGGGGCAGGGGTCGGTCGGAGATCCTGAGTGGATGGAGTTCATCGTGCGGACGGTGTCTTCGGTGCTGATCGGAGTCCAGGCGCGGAGGGTGGTGGTGGGGGTTGGTGGTTCGGTCGTGGTGTGCGTTGGTTGGTTGTTGAAGCTGTTGTGTATGTCCGCGATCTTGTTGTGGAAGTATGAGGCGAGGGAGTTGCAGAGGTGTTGCGATGGGGTGATGTCGTTGTTTCCTGCGCTGGGGTTGGAAAGCTCTTTCACGATGTTGAAGAGTTCCTTGCAGTTGTGTGCGTTGTTGTCCAGCCGGTCCTTGAATGCAGTTTTCTTGGCGGCGCGGATCAGCTGGCGGTGCTTCCGGGTGGCAAGCTTGAAGGTGGTCCTGTTGTCCGGTGTTGGTTCCCTTCTCCAGACTTTCTCGAGGGCTCGGCAGTTCTTCTTGGAGCTCTTGAGTTCGTCGGTGAACCATGGGGCTTTCTTGCTGCCGGGTCTGCTGGGCGGGGTCCTCAGTGGGGCGAGCTCGTCCGCGCAGTTGCTGATCCACTTCGTGAGGTTGTCTGCGGCCTGGCTGGGGTTCGCTGAGCTGGCAGGAGGGTGCTGGCTCAAGGAGGTGGTGAGCTGGTCGGCTGTGATCTTGTTCCAGCTTCTGCGGGCAACCTGTTGCTGGTGGTGGTGGGTCATCGTTCTTTTGAAGGTGAAGTGGACACAGCTGTGGTCCGTCCATTGAAGCTCTGTGGCGTGGCTGAAGGCGATGTCTGTGCTGGATGAGAAGACTGCGTCGAGTGTGTGTCCGGCGAGGTGGGTGGGGGTGGACACCAGCTGCTTGAGTCCAAGATTGGCGAGGTTGTCGAGCAGGGTGCTGGTGTTGCGGTCGTTGTTGTTCTCCAGGTGGAAGTTGAGGTCCCCCAGGAGGATGTAGTCAGCGGAGGGGAGGGCAAGCGGGCTGACGAAGTCGGCGATGTCCTCGCTGAATTGGGTGCGTGGTCCCGGAGGTCGGTAGATCAGGGTGCCTCTGAGGGTGGTCTTCGGGTCGGTGTGGATCTGGAAATGCAGGTGTTCGGCGGTGGTAAGGGTGTTGTCGGTGCTGGTCGTGATACGGATGGTGTTTCTGTGGATGATGGCGATGCCTTCTCCCATCTGGTTGGCGGTGCGGTCCCTCCGGGTGATCTTGTAGCCCTCTGGGATGGCGATGGCGATGTCGGGTGCTGAAGAGGCGTTCATCCAGGTCTCCGTGAGGAAGGCAACGTCAGGGGCTGTGGTGTCGAGGAGGTTCCAGAGTTCGATGGCGTGTCTGTGGACGGAGCGGGTGTTGAGCAGGATGCACTGGAGGTGGGTGCTGCTGGTGTTCGACTTGGCGGGTGCTGGTGCGGGGCAGGTCCGGATGCAGGTGAACTTGCAGGCGTGGCAGCTGAAGGGTCCGTGGGTGCGTCGTGGTGTGGCTTGGTAGCATCCTGGGAGTCGACCGGCGTTGAGTGCGCTGAGGTTGGCGGCGGTGTACGTCAGGCGGGTCGGTCGGGGTCTTCGAGGGCCAGGGGTCCTGGCACTGGGCGCGGTCCAGGCGCGGACGGGCGTAGACGGGCTTACCTTTGGCGCGCCTTCGGCGCACAATCGGCGCGCCCGCTGCGCGTGACCGCTGCGCGTTCGCACGGTCGCCATATATGGCGAAGTGCGCGGGGGGGGCGGAGCAGCTGGGAGGCGGGAGCGGGGAGGGTACACAAAGAAAAGGGGCGGGGCTAGCGGTGATGGCGGGAAGCGGGGAGCGGGGAGGGATGAGACGGGGACGTGAAAAAAAAACGAAGGTGAAGTCAGGCACAAGTGGGGAAAGAAAACAAATCAACAGCAAACAGCACATTACAAATTAGCAGATCACTATGGCAACAACGGGGAGACGGGTGCGTGAAGAAAAAACGAAGGCGATATCAGGCACAAGTGGGGAAAGAAAAACAACAGCAAACAGCACAATGCAATACAATACAAATTAGCAGATCACTATGGCAACAACAGACAGGAAGCTGGCACAGACCACGCCGCTCAATGTCAGGGGGCGTGGTCACGCGGCGGAGCCGGGGCAGCGAGGCAGAAGGCGGGGAAGCACACGCAGCAGCTGGTGGCCGTGCAGCGCGGGGGTGTCCCAGAACTGGGTCACCCAAGTATGTAGATGTGTGGCCCTATTCAGCGCATCAACCCAGGTGGAAGATGTAGCAACTTTGAATATAGAGAAAGAAGCTCAGGATCAACAGACCAGCGGATAAAGGGCCCTAAAGTATCCAGACGTGTTGTGTTAGAGAAAGTGTGTGTAAAAGCTCCAGCAGAGCTCATATAAATACCATCATAGAAGAAAAATACACTCCGGGACAGAATAAAGATGATCCTCACATTTTGAAATCCATAAAGATGCAATGAAGTTGCTGCCATGCAAAAGAATACCCAGTGGGATCGATACCAGAAGACTGCCCTGCTGCTTGAGTCCTGCCTTGGTCCCCAGAGGACTGCCCTGATGCTTTATGCCTGCTCTGCTCTCTGAGAAGGAAGACTGGACCTGCTCTCTTCATCCTTGCTAACCCTAGTGACTCCAAAGGTCAGTTGGCTGATCTCCTATTTTGAGCTACAAGGATACAGCAATCTCCAGAGGCCTCCCTACAACTGCCCGGCTGCCCTGCTGCAACTGGGCCTGTCGGGACCTGCAAATGGACATCCCTGCTGGCCTCTGCTAGAGTGAGTCCATGAGCCCCAAGAGGTGCCTCCCCAGGTCCTGGACCCTTGACAGGCATCCGAGTGCACTCCTCTTCAAGTAAAGGTGAAATCTTGAAGTTTGAGCCTTTCACAACTGGGTGCCTATTCGCACCGAGACACGGCTGCCCCTGTCGCCCTTCAACGTGAACCTTCGGTGAAACCAACTATTCATGCTAAAGCGAACACCAGCGATGACTCGAAACATACGATCTGCACTTCACTCTACAGCGACAACAGCCCCCGGTGACTGCCAATGTGAAGCTCCATTAACGGTTGTCCATTATGCTCGATTGACACTACCTGCTACAGCGATGACAGCCCTCACTGCCCGGCCTGCTCTTCACGCTACAGTGGCAACCATCTGCGATGCTTTGCCTGCTCCTTGCGGTCTACTCTATGGTAAACTAGACTCTTCTCACTGGACTTGGACTTTGAAGGTAACCTTTTTAAGCCGGACTAACCTGGTACCTGCATCTAGCCCACACTCCAGCTCGGTGAGTCTGAACTTGTGACTTTCCCATGGTCTAGCATGACCGGATGACTGCGAGTGGAGCTTTGTGCTTTTAGGATCTATACTTACCTAAAATTTGGAAATTGCACATCTCCGTTTCTACTCATTGGATTTTTGTTGTTTTGGTCTCAATTTAATTAATAAAATGTATACTATTTTTCTAAATTGGTATGATATCTTTCTTGTGTTGTGAGTGCTGCATGAATACTTAAAAGTTCCAGGCTTAATATAGAGGTAATGTGCACATTATTTATGCAGCAGACAAACAGTAATAAAGTGAAAACACATAATGAGAAAAATCCCATACCAATTTGGAAAAATATAGCAAACTTTAATAAATTATCTGACATCAAAATGACAAAAATCCAATCAGTAGAAACTGAGTCATGAATTTTTAAAGCTTAAGGTAAAAACTAGCACCTAAAAGATCAAAGTGCCAACCGCAGATATTTAGTTGCGGAGATACCGGGTCAAAGTAAAAATATATGTCCAACTGCGATGGAGCGTGGGCCGGAATCAAGAAGTGGATTGGGACTGGTCAACACTTACGTTAGTGTTTAGAAGAAATTTCAGCAGAAAATGTCTTGAGAAGCTACAATTCAGAGGGGAAATGCTGCAGGCGGTGTCCGATGAGGAGGCGTCATCATCGGGGGGCATTTGGATGAAGTCGTGGTGAAGAATTCAATGTTCGTACTTAGGGCCTCATTTCGATCTTGGAGGATGGGTTATCCCATAGGATATAATGGGATATATATTTCGGTGGACGGGTTTTCTGACACCGTTGTGATGGTGTAACCCGTCTGCCATGATCTATATTAGGCCCTCAGTCTCTTTTTTTGGAAGACAAAACTCTACAGTGGAAAGAAGCTGCTCGTGGCTGTAGCCAAAGCGGGTAACCTGAGGCCGCATACCCCTTCTGCAAAGCCCTACTGAACAGGATTTGTTACTGCTGAGAAGAACGTAGCAGGAGCTAAAGTGAAGTCAGGCTTCCTGGTGATGCACCTTGGGTGGATTGACAGGCAGGTTGGTTCCGGTCTCCTCTCGGTTCTCAGAGCAGTTTTTAGCCAAAAATATTCCAAATCCCAAGTTTTGAATTTTTGTTATCTAGTCACGTTTAGCACCACTGTCAAAGGACCAGGGCAGGAAAGGCACCACTTGGACAGTCAGGCCTCCCTCAGGCTGGGTCAAGGTGTGTGTTCAGAATGGTTGGAGCCTTTTCTGTCTGTGATGCTCTGATCAGGCCAGCCAAATCGCCTTTGAAGTCACATTGGTAGTCCTGAGTTAAAGAAGTGGAACAGGACTCAAGTAGCAATGCAGGCCTCTGAGGTTTCAAGGGAGGCTTCAGGCAGCAGGGCTGTCCTTCCAGGTGCAGCCAAGCAGTCTTTTGAAGTACACAGCAGGCTGCTTCAGCAGGCGGTCCACTGAGAGTCCTTCCGCAGGTCCATAAAGTGAACTGAAGAGTGGGTCTGAGGGTTCCTTCTTTGAAGTAGAATACATTCATAGAGAATTGCATTTGAAGTTCTTGGAGTTTCATGCCTCCCCTGGTCTGGTTCTAGCCTGGTTGCATGAACAATGAGGGAGGGTGAAGTTATTTTTGTGAAGGCAGGGAACAACCTCTTTACTTGTAAGTGGGACAGTGCCAAGCTCCACCCCCCCAATTCTACCAGTGATGACCTATCCAGACATTGTATGGTTGTCTGGGAGGAAAACACAAAGTCCAATTAACTGACAACTGCACCTAGTCATGTTACCCTGGAACAGGCTGCAGGCAGGAAGTAGCTAGGGTAGGAAAAAGCCAACTTTCTAAAAGTGACATTTTCAAAATTGTAGCTTAGAATTTGTCTTTACCATCAAAGAGGATTGTAAATTACAATTTCTTTGACACAAAGCATACAATCTCTACCTGTTACCAATCAAAAACACTTATTAAATGGAATTAGGCAGCTCAATTTTTTTCTATGGGAGAGATAGGCCTCACAGTAGTGAAAAGCAAATTTAGGAGTGTTTCGCTACCAGGACATGTTAAGCTTAAAAGAACATGTCTAACCTTCCAATTAAAATGCACCCTGCCCAATGAGCTTCCTGGTGCCTATCTTTAGGATAACTTTTATGTAATAAACTTGGAGTTTAAGGCTTGACAAGAGGGTTATTTATCCAAGTAAAATTGGCAGTTTAAAACTACATTCGGGCTACAATGGCAGACCCGGGACATGTTTTAAGGGGCTATATAAGTGGGTGGCACAATAAGTGCTGGAGGCCCACTAGTAGCATTTAATTTACAGGTCCTGGATATATGGCAGACCACTGTACTATAGAATTAAATATGCCAATTAGACGTAAGCCAATTTGACCATGTTTTAGTAGATGAGTTCAAGCACTTTCGCACTGGTTATCAGTGGTGAAGTACACAGAGAAGTCCACCCTAAGGCTGACAGGTCTAACAGATATCAAGGTGCACATACTTGTTGTGGAGGTGGATCTTGTGACGTGTGAGTTTTAGTAACTTACATTTCTATCAAATGCTTGGTACCCTGCACCCTGGAGTGTGTCACAGAAGAGATTGTGTACATGGGCAAGAGCATGAGTGGGAGGATGGTCTGAGTGTGGAATGGTATAAATGGCAACACTCTGGATATAGAGCACAATGCTCTAGTTTGGAAAGGCCTGGAGGGAATTAGTCAGTCTGGGACACTTGATAATGTAGGAAATATGGTTAGTAAAACCAACACAAACGATTTAGAACCTAACTTAATTGTGGGCAGAGGGAGTAATCTCCGTTGGCCTGGCAGGGAATTAAACGTCTGCCAGGGTGAGACTACTCCGCCCACCAGATTTACAAATGACCTCCAAGCTGGCGTCTATTTCTAAAGCATTGGCAGGAACAACTGTAACAGCAGTTCCTGTCAATGCTGTTTACAGATTAGTGCAGGCGTCCATCAACAGTGTTTATTTTAAAAAAGAAAATACCAAAACAGCATTTGTCCCCTCGCCATGCAAGTCCTCTCCCATGGTGAGGTGTTAGTGATGGTGATGGGCAGTGAAAACCGACCTCTAATTCCACCCATCTAAATTAGGTGGGCAGAATTGGAGGTCTTCCTCCAACAGTCCTTACTACCCAGGTCTATCAGAGGGGTTTAGTTACAGTGGAGACGGACTATGGTTCACTCGCATCTAAATCGGGCAGACGGACCATTTACTTGGCGCTAACTATACTCCATTGAAATAGTAACAGAGTAGGCTTACTGACAAGATATTAATCGGTCCCTTGGCCTTTTTGATTATAAGTAAATTTTCTAAATGTAGGAATATCGGATGCTCTTGTTAAAGATACATTGTTTTATAGAGGATTTTCATTTATCATATTTCTATGTTTGTATGCCTTCTAACTGGAAAACAAACATTGGATGATTCATTTTAATAACTACCAAAAAACACAAACCTGAGTACACCTAACAGGCATCAAGTTGAGCTTCTGGAATTTACAGGTGACATTTTGTTGACTGTTGAGGAGGATTCCAATTTTAAAAAACAATATATGTATTTTAGGTAACATGGTTATCAACTACTTTGGGGCACCTCTGGTCACTGACTTATAATATGATAACACAGGTAGGGGACTACCAGCTATTTTTTTGACTCAGTAAAAATAATGTGAGATCTATATTAACAGGTCCAATATATATATACATATGTATATATATATATTCACTGAAAAAACCATAGGTTTCAGGGGCGTTATAGTTAGCTGGACTTTTCACTCGTACAAAACCATAGAAATTCCCCCGTTATAGTTAGTTCAGCTAACTATAACTCGCGCGCCCGCAATGCACTGCTGATGACGTCACATATTACATCACTCATGACATGGTCAGTGACATCACTCATGACATCACTGATGACATCTCAAATGACATCACTGATGACATCACTGATGTCATCATCCAGTGAATGTGTGTTTTTCTGAAAATTACATATGTTTTATATATGTATATCTCAAGGTCGATGGAAGAATAAATGGGTATATAAGTGTCTAAATGGATGATTTGTTTTTGAAAAATTGATTGTATAACTGACTGATTAAGTGTATCTTAGTGAATACATGGCTTAGTGAGTGATGTTTAAATATGTAAATATCTGTATCAGTCTCTCACTTTGTGTATAAGTGGCTGCATGGATTGGTGAGTAGCTACATGAGTGTCTATATAGGTTATTAGTTGGTTTTTGAGTATCAGTATAAGTGTCTGATGTCTGTATGGCTTGGTGGGGTATTACGTAGTGCATAGGTGCATGAATGAGTGACTCACTGTTTGTATGTGTTGAAGACAGCATGTGTGCAGGACTGTATGGGTGGATGAATGTGTGCATGGGTGTGTTAGTGAGTGAATGACTGTCTCAATAGTGTCTCTATGAGTAACTACATATGTTTTAAACTAGTGTATGTGACTATTGGTGTATATAAGTGAGTATATGTGAGAGTGAGAGATTGAAAGAGTTCCTGTATGAATAAGTATGTGTTTCTATAAGTGGTTGTTTAAAAGACTAAGTATGTGTAAGTTTCTGTAGTAGTAAGTGTGGTGGTGTGTGTATAACTGTATATGCAGGTAAACAGATGTTTGATTCTTTATTAGCATGAGTGACTATCTGTGTGAGTAACTTTATGGATGAGTGGCGTTGTGTAACAGGATGTATAGGTGTATGAGTACATATGATGAGTGAGTACATGTATGAGTGACTGTATAGGACTGTTGGTGAATGAGTGGATGTGGATGTGGATCTTACAATTACTGAGTAGGTTGTTGTAACTGGTATTGGTATGTCCATTGTTTTGAAAATTTTAATTTCTATTTTTGAATGTGTGTATCAAAGGTTATATTAGGGGGAGAGGAGGTCTGTCACTCTATCACAAGGATGATGTCATCAGTGATGTCATCAGTGATGTCATGAGTGATGTCACTGACCATGTCATGAGTGATGTAATATGTGACGTCATCAGCAGTGCATTGCGGGCGCGCGAGTTATAGTTAGCTGAACTAAATATAACGGGGGAATTTCTATGGTTTTGTACGAGTGAAAAGTCCAGCTAACTATAACGCCCCTGAAACCTATGGTTTTTTCAGTGAATTTCTAAGGTTTTTTAAATGCTAATTCCTAGATATAACGTTCCTAAAACCTATGGTTTTTTCAGTGAATTTCAAAGGTTTTTTAAATGCTAATTTCTAGCTATGCCTACAGAGATAGGACATGTGAAGAAAGAAGGAAAAACGCACAGAAAGAAAAAAAAGAGATGCAGAAAGAAGCAACAGAAGTCCTCAAAGACGAGGAAAAGTGCAGGAAGAAGTATAACGTGCAGAAAGAACAAACAGAAGAGCAGAAACAAGCCTTGTTGCAAAATCATCCTGTACTCTCAACTTTTTCAGACGGATACTGGTGGTAACTGAGTCTGACTAACCAGTCCTAGAGCCAGTGCTATGTTAAAAGACACTCAGAATACAGTGAAAACACCTACATACACTGGGGAACACTATGCGTTGGGGACCCCCTGTGATTAGCATGACCTCCTCTGTAAGCCCCTAATATATAATAGGGCAGGGGATTAAAAATACCTTTCAAAACGCACCACAGGGCGTGTTTGAACACGTCACCTCATGCCCCGTCCCCTCCCTTCCCCACTGTGTAAACACGCCCTGTAGCCGTTTTAAGCTGGGAGATTAAGTCCCCTTGAATCCTGAGGGTCCCTAGGGTCCAACTAGACCACTAGGTACCTCCAGTAAGCACCACAGAGCTGCGTTGCAGAGAGGTGTAAAAAGTGGCACGGCCTGCACCACCTCTCTGCAACGCAGAGCAGTGGTGCTTACTGGAAGCACCTGGTGGGCTAGTTGGACCCCAGGATCACTCAGGATTGAAAGGGAATTATTTCCCCAACTTAAAAATGCGCCACAGGGCGTGTTTGCACACGTCACCTCAGGCCCCGTCCCATCCCTTCACCACTGTGTAAACGCGCCCTGTGGCCGTTCTGAGTTGAGAGATTAAGTCCCCTTGAATCCTAAGGGTCCCTAGGGTCAAACTAGCCCACTAGGTACCTCCAGTAAGCGCCACAGAGCTGCGTTGCATGGAGGTGTAAAAAGGGGCGTGGCCTCAGAACTAGGGGTGGGCGGAATCCACTTTCGCAAATTATCGCAAAAATGTTTAAAATTATCGCAAACAAGCGAAAATATCACGAAGATGCAGAATTTTTTTTCCCAAATGTTCGCGAGATTTTCTGCATTGTTGCGGGTCGCCAACTTACCCATGTGGTTGCTCGCGGGCGCGGCCATCTTGTTTTGAGTTGTCTCGCGGTGCATGATCGCGAGAAGAAAGACGTGATCGCGCGACGCAAAACGTCACTGCGGGCGCGAACTGTCGCGAGACAGCGCAAATCTCTAAAAACAATCCAACATCTCATGGAGAACGCGACCGGATCAAGAAAACTTGTCGGCGAACGCAGGGATTCAGGTAAGGCGATCGCGCGCGCGCGAGAATGTATTATTTTACAGCGCCAGCAAGAAACAAATTATCGCCAAGCTGCGGAAAGCGGAAATTTTGACATTTTCGCGCTCTCCGCAGAACGCGAAAATGTCAAATTATCGCAATTTCCGCGAACGGAACGAAATTTTAGCCCAGGCCTACTCAGAACACCTGTCTGCAACGCAGCTCCCTGGCGCATACTGGAGATACCTGTTGGGCTAGTTGGCCCTCAGGGACCCTCAATATTGAAGGGGAATTAATTCCTCAACTTACAACTGGCCAGGGGGCGTGTTTGCAGAGTGCTGCAAGGAGGGGGCGTGGCCTCCGGCGCGATGCCGGTCTTTTTTTTTTTATAAGGTGGGCTGTGTGGCTCCCTTTCTTTTTCTAATTTATTAGCCCTGGGGACCCCATTCCCCAGGGCCTGCACCCTAATTTTTTTTGTTGAAAAAAATTAATTTGGCCCTCCCAAGGCCTTAATCGGCCCCGGGGACCCCAACCCCCGGGTCATGGCCTATTTTTTTATTTTTATTCTTTAGGAGGGGGGCTGTGTTGCCCCCCTCTTCAGGCCACTTATGGCCCCGGGGACCCCATCCCCCGGGCCGGCCTTTGATTTTTATTATTTTAAAAAAATATATATTTATAGAAACACCTAGGACATGCTGGACAAACCGTATGTACCTATCACCATGACGATTTGCGTGATATTCATTAAAAGGAGACTATGCATACAATGAATCCACGTAGAATGTATTCATACCGCTAGTGAAGCTCTGACATGTCTGACACCCTACCGTGCCTAATCCCGGCGCCCCCGCTGGTGGGTACTCTCCAAGTAGACACCCTTGTCGTTTATTTATACAAACATGGGTAGCTATTGACGGGCACATTTAATACACATGCACACCAAGCCATTCAAAGGGGATTCGACAAAAATTCGACCAAACTATGCAAGAAACCCCCTCACAGTTAATAAAACACACATCCACCGCCGGATGTGTAATACTTTTTATTTTACTCTCTGGAAAGGAGACAAACCTCACTTGAGAGTCACAGCGGGCTCCTGGCTGAGCCCAATGCTGTGTTACACCCACCAGTGCCCGCCGAGTGCCACACACCTCTGTGCTGTATTCCACCAGCTAGTGCGTATGCTATGACACTCTCTAGCCCATGTGCACTGTAACATCACCCCGTGAATATGTCATGCCACACTTGCCTTCGCACGGGTTATATTGCCCCATCTAACGTGCCTTCCTCGATGCCTATGTTAAAAGCACAGCGCTATGCCATACATATTATAATCTGGGATCCATATCTTTGTCACAGTGCATATGCAATGTTACACTACCCAGCACATATTTTATATTACAACTTTAGAGACTACTTAGGTTACACAACACTGCCCTGTGCATATTACACTCCAAGGCGCATATCACATAGCAAGCGCTAGTGCCTGTGCTATCTCGCGCTCTCCAATGAATCTGTCATTGCGCACAATGTATTGCATATTATATTTCAAGGCCCTGGTCATCTTATATCACACTTTTTGGTGCATAGTTTATACCATATACTATATCTAGTTTTCATTTTCAATCGTGCTCTCAGGACTATGTTTTATATAACACTGCGTCCACCTACCCTTTTCACGGGCATTACATTTTGCGATGGGGGGTGGAGGGTCAGGGGATGTTTCTGCCAAGTGAGCCCGGAGTCACAGTCCCAAACGTCCTCTTTTTCCTGAATAAAAGTGAGATTATGCTGCATACTTGTTCATATTTTAAGTAGTTCGCACAGACACACATTTTAAAAACAATAAAGTTCCTAATAGCCACCTTTTATGAACAGTTAGCTTGCTGCCCCATCCACCTCCTCCCTATCCTCTGTTGTCTGAATCCATGAACTAGCCTCCTCCCTCCTGCCATGCATGGTCTGATGTGCTGCCACTGCCCTCCATTTAGCATGATGTACCAGTCCACTCCTCCTGCCCTCCATTGCCCAATTCTATGGCCCATCATTGACCTCCTGCTTAGCCTCTGTGCTTAGCTTGCTGCCCCTATTCTCCTTCCCCCTGCCCTCCGATGTCTTTGTGCATGCCCCTGCTCCATCCTTTTTGACCACCATGTTCCATGGACCTGCCCCTCCTATCTACTCTGAGTGTTCTGTTGAGCTCCCCTCCCACCTGCCTACCATTGTCAGATGACTGTAACCTTTCCCTGCCACCTCCACCCTGCCTGTCCACATGCCATGCCCCTATCCCCTTCCTCCTGTCCTCCATTGTCCATTGTACTGCCACACCCTTCTGCCCTCCCTGGTCTGTTGTGCTGCAACTGCTCCTCCTGCCTGCCCCGCGCGGTCTGTTGTGAGGCTCCTTCCCCTGAACTCTCTTGTCTGTGCCCAGGTCCTGACCCTCCTTTCTATCCTCCATGGTCCTTTGTGCATGCCCCTGCACCCTCCTTCTTGCCCATCATAGCCATTGTGCTGCCACTTAATCTCCCGCTTGCCATGCATGGTCTTCTGTGCTGCCATGGCCCCTCCCACCTTCCCTGTGTGGTCAGCTAGCTGCCCCTGACCCCCTCCCACCTTCCCTCCATGGTCTGTGTGTATGCCATCATAGTCTCACTGTTGCTCTCCATGGTGTGTCTTGTTTCTAGTGCCCATCCTGGCTGACCTCCATGGTCATCTTGCTGCTCCTGCCCTGCCCCCTTGCCCCCAGCCTTCTGTTTCCATGTGCAGACCCCTATTCCCTCCCTCCTGGCTTGTCGGTTCCATTGTAATGCCCCTGATCCGTCCCTCCTGCCCTTTATGGTCTGTTATGCTGCAGCTTTCTCTCTTGTCTGTCCATTATGGTCAGCTAGCTACCATTGCCTCTTTCCTCTCTGTTGTCTGTTGTCCATGTGCATGGTCCTGTCCCCTCCTTATTGCTTTCTATGGATTGTTGTGCTGCACTCCCGTCCCGCATGCCCTGTGTGGTGTATTGTGCTGCTGCAAACCCTGATGCCTGCCCTGTAGGGTCAGTTTGGTGCACCTCTCCATGTCCCTCCTGTCCTCTGTTATCCGAGTCCATGTCCCTACCCCAATTCCTCCTGCCTACCATAATCCAATGTACCATACTTGCGAACATTTTTAACTTGGTAAGAGGGAGATTTTGAAAAAAACTGGGGTATTGATTTTCCCCATTGAGTTACATTGAAAAAGAGAAGATTGCAGACAGGAGACAGATCAGATAAAGACCCTTTTGAGCTTAAAAACATTGGACGTTTCCTGGCTAAAAAGGGTCTTTTGGCATGTATGGTTGTACTACCACTGCCTCTTCCTTCTGCCCACAATGGTCTATTATATTGCCACAGCCTCTCTTCGCAGTCCTGTATTGTTGGTTTGTTGCCCCTGCCCCCCTTTCCACTGCCCTCCATAGTCTGTTGTGCTGCCACTGCCCTTCCTGCCTGCCTAGTGTGGTCAAATTGTTGCCTCTGCACTCTCCTACCTGCCTTCAATTTTCAGAGTCCGTGCCCCTGGCCTCTGCCTCTCAACAGTATCCCAATGAACAACTAGATTGCTAACATTCTATATTTATTACAAAAGTGTGGAACGCCTGACGTCATCTTGATGTAATCAAAACTGTAATGCCTAGAGCATTTCCTTTAGAAATTACATATATGAGAGGGTCTTATTTGCATCAAAATTATGGTTAGTGCTCTAAAAAACTAAAATGAGGACATATTTTCTGAGTTTTCAAATAGCGACAAAGAACTTTTAAATAATTGTAATCTTAGTTTTTGTATCCAGTTGACCACTTGATTAAATGTTGCATCCAAGGGGAGAGGGTGTGGTGTTACTTCCAGAGCTGCAGACTTTGCAACTGGGGAACCAGGTTGGAGTTTCTGCTTCAGCTCAACATTCTGTGATTCTGGTCAAATCACTTAATCTCCCCATGTCTACAACCAAAATGAATTTGATCTTGTGTGATGTAACCGATGCTCATGTAAAGCACTCCAATACCTGACAAGTCTGCACTATATAAAACTGCAAATACACAACAAATAAGTGTTTTGCACACTTCTGTCATTGGGCTACATTTGGGCGACATCTGGGTGATATTTGGGCTACATTTGGGCTACATTTGGGCTCTTTTGTCTCTGGTGGCCATTTTAGGAGATTGATTTGTTATGAAGTTTCCTAATTTCCTCATTTACTGCAGTCTCCTTAGTAGGAAATGCTTTCAGTTTTTTACTTTGACTCCATCAAGAAGGTATTCAGATATGTCACAAATTTGCCATAAATTCTGAATGTTAGCACTCTAGTTGCTCATTAGATCACTGTAGTAAAGCTACTGCTCACCACGGAAGTCTGCTGCTAGTATTAGAAGTGCATGTTTCAGTCTGCATATCAGAATTTTTTAATGAAATAGAAGAGGATTTGAGAAGTTACTCAAAATGTGCCCTAATTTTTCTTTCTGCAGCACTAATCATACTTTCTATGGCAAAATGAACCCCCTCATTTTGTTCCTTTTTAAATTAAATGTTTTAAGAGTTACCACTTTATTCCAACCAAGATGGCTTCAGGTGTGCCATACGTTTGTCATAAGTAGGACTGTTAGCGCTCTAGTTGTTCTTTAGAACACTCTGGGAAGCTACAGTAGAACACAAAGGAATCAACTGACAGTCTCTGCCCTTGTTGGATGTACATATTTTACTGACAATGTCAGACTTCATTCTCACATGACTGAGAAAGATAATGTGAATTTACAGAAAATATGCTCTCAGTTTAGCTTATAGATCACCTTCCAAACATCTGTGGGAAAAGGATGAGAAAATAGTTTTCTCTCAAACATGATTCATGATATCACAGCAGAAGGCTTTTTCACATGGTAAAATCACCTTAGAACACACCACAATTCCTAAAATGAGTATGGTACCATCAACAAATGATTTATAATGTAACTAAAGTCTTAAAACCTTCTATCACCTGCAATGCTTTTTTCATGTATATTGGTCCCAAGATGGCTGCCAACACTTCTTGGATGATGTGCTGACAGCCAATCAGATCTCACGATGAGATGTGTGGTTAGGCTCCGTTCAGATATATATGTGATTTTACTTTTGATTTTCTCAGGAACTACTGAATGGATTTACACCATTTAAGCAAAAGGCACGAGTCTGAACTGAGGACTACCTCTTTGCCAAATTTGGTGTAATTCCGTTGTAGATTTCTTTTGGAGAAAAGAGTACCAAGCAAGAGGTGCTCCACATATTCATATGCTGTTGTGGATCAAGGATGCACCCAAATTTGGAACAGATGCTGATGAAGCAGTTTTATCTTTCATTGAAGGATATGCAACATGTGCTATACCTAAAAGCACAGAAGAAAAAAACTTAAGAGGGCAGGTTTTACGTTTCCAAAGTCATCAGTGTGGAAAATACTGTCGACGAAAGTACAAGAGTAAAGATAAATTCTACACAAAATGTAGATTTGGATTTCCACGACCTGTTCTTTCAAAAGGAAGAGTAAACAGTTTTATGTCAGCTGTGCGACATACCATTACAAGAAAATCGCCTCAGAATACCTACAACCTAAGAAGAAGAGTCAATATATAAATGACTACAACCCAGTCATTTTATCCATGTGGAATGCTAACATGGATATACAGTATGTTGCTGACAATTCTATTGCTGTTGCTCGGTATGTCACATCTTACATCACTAAATCTGAGAAAACGGAATTGAAAGAAATGTGGGAAGAGATTTCTCACGAGAAGACTGTCAGTAAAAAGCTGTACAGTTTCAGTTTAAAGATGTTATCGCATCGAGAAATTGGATCCTACGAATGCTCAGATAGGTTATCATCTGCAAGTCTGTACTCCATATCCAGAAGAATAATTTGGGTAAGTTTAGGCCTTGCAGGAATGAGAAATCGGGTACTGAAATCTATTCGAGAAATTGAATATTTAGCAGAGTACGAACCTGAAAGTACAGACATTTTAAGAACAAACATGTTGGACACATATTACCCACAAAGAAGTCATCATCTTGAGAACATGTGTCTCTATGAAGTGCTGCAGAACTACATTTATAAACGGAATGCCACAGAAGACATCAACAATGGAAAATATAAAGTCACTGGTGAGGAAGGATGTTTGGTAAAACAAACAAAAGGAAGTTTGATTAATCATCGGAAGCTGAGTTGCGACACTACTGACAAAAAGGAATTTTACTACTTGGCACTTTTACAGCTCTTTAAACCATGGCATTCAGAGGACGAACTACTTGGAGATTTTCAGAGCTATGAAGATTCCTTTAATGCTTGCAAAGATAGCATAGAATGCAGTACTTTCACAACTTATGTTCAAATGTTAAATGAAGAAATTGAAAAAGAAGCAACAATTGCAGCTGAAGTAGCTAGAGACAGTTCTCAAGACAGTCAAAGTTCTGGGACGTTCAGTCAAGATCCTCTAGGACAACCAATCATAGAAAATGAAGCTGCAATAGCCATGACTGAAGTGGAAACAGCTATGAATCAAGCTCAGGAAGATTTAATAAACTTACCAAATATGGAACAACAACTGAATGATGAACAACAACAAATTTATGAGGAAGTCAGAAAAAAAATTAATCTCGGATTACTACATGAAAATAAAGAGTGCTCATGCACATCTTTTAAACCAGAATGTATGTGAGTGGACAAGCAGGAACTGGAAAAAGTTTTTTAATTAAAGTAATTAGAAGCTACATACAGAACAAAACGGATTCAACTTTGTCTTGTGTTGTTACTGCTCCAACTGGGTTAGCAAAAACAACAATTGATGGACAGAATGCAGAACAATGTCATACATTCACCCCAGTACAGAGATCTGGGTCTAAATCCATCGTTTTTTTGCTCACCATGCCATTCCAGTTTGAACCCAGCCATATGCAAATCAGTCTTGACCCTGTGCCCCATGAGAACAGTCCAGCCCGAACTGCCAAGCCAGGTCCTCCCTGGACTGGAAACAAGCATCCTAGGACCGGTTTCGGGCTTTCAGCCCTCGTCAGCCAGGATAGCTTGATTCCAGTGGCATGGAGAGCAAGGGACTCACGTTTGAGCAAACCCTTCCCACTCGGGGTGACAAATGCAAAAACAACAATTGATGGACAGAATGCAGAACAATGTCATACATTCACCCCAGTACAGAGATCTGGGCCTAAATCCATCGTTTTTTTGCTCACCATGCCATTCCAGTTTGAACCCAGCCATATGCAAATCAGTCTTGACCCTGTGCCCCATGAGAACAGTCCAGCCCGAACTGCCAAGCCAGGTCCTCCCTGGACTGGAAACAAGCATCCTAGGACCGGTTTCGGGCATTCAGCCCTCGTCAGCCAGGATAGCTTGATTCCAGTGGCATGGAGAGCAAGAGACTCACGTCTGAGCATACCCTTCCCACTCGGGGTGACAAATGCAAAAACAACAATTGATGGACAGAATGCAGAACAATGTCATACATTCTCCCCAGTACAGAGATCTGGGCCTAAATCCATCGTTTTTTTGCTCACCATGCCATTCCAGTTTGAACCCAGCCATATGCAAATCAGTCTTGACTCTGTGCCCCATGAGAACAGTCCAGCCCGAACTGCCAAGCCAGGTCCTCCCTGGACTGGAAACAAGCATCCTAGGACCGGTTTCGGGCTTTCAGCCCTCGTCAGCCAGGATAGCTTGATTCCAGTGGCATGGAGAGCAAGGGACTCACGTCTGAGCATACCCTTCCCACTCGGGGTGACAAATGCAAAAACAACAATTGATGGACAGAATGCAGAACAATGTCATACATTCACCCCAGTACAGAGATCTGGGCCTAAATCCATCGTTTTTTTGCTCACCATGCCATTCCAGTTTGAACCCAGCCATATGCAAATCAGTCTTGACCCTGTGCCCCATGAGAACAGTCCAGCCCGAACTGCCAAGCCAGGTCCTCCCTGGACTGGAAACAAGCATCCTAGGACCGGTTTCGGGCTTTCAGCCCTCGTCAGCCAGGATAGCTTGATTCCAGTGGCATGGAGAGCAAGGGACTCACGTCTGAGCATACCCTTCCCACTCGGGGTGACAAATGCAAAAACAACAATTGATGGACAGAATGCAGAACAATGTCATACATTCACCCCAGTACAGAGATCTGGGCCTAAATCCATCGTTTTTTTGCTCACCATGCCATTCCAGTTTGAACCCAGCCATATGCAAATCAGTCTTGACCCTGTGCCCCATGAGAACAGTCCAGCCCGAACTGCCAAGCCAGGTCCTCCCTGGACTGGAAACAAGCATCCTAGGACCGGTTTCGGGCTTTCAGCCCTCGTCAGCCAGGATAGCTTGATTCCAGTGGCATGGAGAGCAAGGGACTCACGTCTGAGCATACCCTTCCCACTCGGGGTGACAAATGCAAAAACAACAATTGAAGGACAGAATGCAGAACAATGTCATACATTCACCCCAGTACAGAGATCTGGGCCTAAATCCATCGTTTTTTTGCTCACCATGCCATTCCAGTTTGAACCCAGCCATATGCAAATCAGTCTTGACCCTGTGCCCCATGAGAACAGTCCAGCCCGAACTGCCAAGCCAGGTCCTCCCTGGACTGGAAACAAGCATCCTAGGACCGGTTTCGGGCTTTCAGCCCTCGTCAGCCAGGATAGCTTGATTCCAGTGGCATGGAGAGCAAGGGACTCACGTCTGAGCATACCCTTCCCACTCGGGGTGACAAATGCAAAAACAACAATTGATGGACAGAATGCAGAACAATGTCATACATTCACCCCAGTACAGAGATCTGGGCCTAAATCCATCGTTTTTTTGCTCACCATGCCATTCCAGTTTGAACCCAGCCATATGCAAATCAGTCTTGACCCTGTGCCCCATGAGAACAGTCCAGCCCGAACTGCCAAGCCAGGTCCTCCCTGGACTGGAAACAAGCATCCTAGGACCGGTTTCGGGCTATCAGCCCTCGTCAGCCAGGATAGCTTGATTCCAGTGGCATGGAGAGCAAGGGACTCACGTCTGAGCATACCCTTCCCACTCGGGGTGACAAATGCAAAAACAACAATTGATGGACAGAATGCAGAACAATGTCATACATTCACCCCAGTACAGAGATCTGGGCCTAAATCCATCGTTTTTTTGCTCACCATGCCATTCCAGTTTGAACCCAGCCATATGCAAATCAGTCTTGACCCTGTGCCCCATGAGAACAGTCCAGCCCTAACTGCCAAGCCAGGTCCTCCCTGGACTGGAAACAAGCATCCTAGGACCGGTTTCGGGCTTTCAGCCCTCGTCAGCCAGGATAGCTTGATTCCAGTGGCATGGAGAGCAAGGGACTCACATCTGAGCATACCCTTCCCACTCGGGGTGACAAATGCAAAAACAACAATTGATGGACAGAATGCAGAACAATGTCATACATTCACCCCAGTACAGAGATCTGGGCCTAAATCCATCGTTTTTTTGCTCACCATGCCATTCCAGTTTGAACCCAGCCATATGCAAATCAGTCTTGACCCTGTGCCCCATGAGAACAGTCCAGCCCGAACTGCCAAGCCAGGTCCTCCCTGGACTGGAAACAAGCATCCTAGGACCGGTTTCGGGCTTTCAGCCCTCGTCAGCCAGGATAGCTTGATTCCAGTGGCATGGAGAGCAAGGGACTCACGTCTGAGCATACCCTTCCCACTCGGGGTGACAAATGCAAAAACAACAATTGATGGACAGAATGCAGAACAATGTCATACATTCACCCCAGTACAGAGATCTGGGCCTAAATCCATCGTTTTTTTGCTCACCATGCCATTCCAGTTTGAACCCAGCCATATGCAAATCAGTCTTGACCCTGTGCCCCATGAGAACAGTCCAGCCCGAACTGCCAAGCCAGGTCCTCCCTGGACTGGAAACAAGCATCCTAGGACCGGTTTCGGGCTTTCAGCCCTCGTCATCCAGGATAGCTTGATTCCAGTGGCATGGAGAGCAAGGGACTCACGTCTGAGCATACCCTTCCCACTCGGGGTGACAAATGCAAAAACAACAATTGATGGACAGAATGCAAAACAATGTCATACATTCACCCCAGTACAGAGATCTGGGCCTAAATCCATCGTTTTTTTGCTCACCATGCCATTCCAGTTTGAACCCAGCCATATGCAAATCAGTCTTGACCCTGTGCCCCATGAGAACAGTCCAGCCCGAACTGCCAAGCCAGGTCCTCCCTGGACTGGAAACAAGCATCCTAGGACCGGTTTCGGGCTTTCAGCCCTCGTCAGCCAGGATAGCTTGATTCCAGTGGCATGGAGAGCAAGGGACTCACGTCTGAGCATACCCTTCCCACTCGGGGTGACAAATGCAAAAACAACAATTGATGGACAGAATGCAGAACAATGTCATACATTCACCCCAGTACAGAGATCTGGGCCTAAATCCATCGTTTTTTTGCTCACCATGCCATTCCAGTTTGAACCCAGCCATATGCAAATCAGTCTTGACCCTGTGCCCCATGAGAACAGTCCAGCCCGAACTGCCAAGCCAGGTCCTCCCTGGACTGGAAACAAGCATCCTAGGACCGGTTTCGGGCTTTCAGCCCTCGTCAGCCAGGATAGCTTGATTCCAGTGGCATGGAGAGCAAGGGACTCACGTCTGAGCATACCCTTCCCACTCGGGGTGACAAATGCAAAAACAACAATTGATGGACAGAATGCAGAACAATGTCATACATTCACCTCAGTACAGAGATCTGGGCCTAAATCCATCGATTTTTTGCTCACCATGCCATTCCAGTTTGAACCCAGCCATATGCAAATCAGTCTTGACCCTGTGCCCCATGAGAACAGTCCAGCCCGAACTGCCAAGCCAGGTCCTCCCTGGACTGGAAACAAGCATCCTAGGACCGGTTTCGGGCTTTCAGCCCTCGTCAGCCAGGATAGCTTGATTCCAGTGGCATGGAGAGCAAGGGACTCACGTCTGAGCATACCCTTCCCACTCGGGGTGAAAAATGCAAAAACAACAATTGATGGACAGAATGCAGAACAATGTCATACATTCACCCCAGTACAGAGATCTGGGCCTAAATCCATCGTTTTTTGGTCACCATGCCATTCCAGTTTGAACCCAGCCACATGCAAATCAGTCTTGACCCTGTGCCCCATGAGAACAGTCCAGCCCGAACTGCCAAGCCAGGTCCTCCCTGGACTGGAAACAAGCATCCTAGGACCGGTTTCGGGCTTTCAGCCCTCGTCAGCCAGGATAGCTTGATTCCAGTGGCATGGAGAGCAAGGGACTCACATCTGAGCATACCCTTCCCACTCGGGGTGACAAATGCAAAAACAACAATTGATGGACAGAATGCAGAACAATGTCATACACTCACCCCAGTACAGAGATCTGGGCCTAAATCCATCGTTTTTTTGCTCACCATGCCATTCCAGTTTGAACCCAGCCATATGCAAATCAGTCTTGACCCTGTGCCCCATGAGAACAGTCCAGCCCGAACTGCCAAGCCAGGTCCTCCCTGGACTGGAAACAAGCATCCTAGGACCGGTTTCGGGCTTTCAGCCCTCGTCTGCCAGGATAGCTTGATTCCAGTGGCATGGAGAGCAAGGGACTCACGTCTGAGCATACCCTTCCCACTCGGGGTGACAAATGCAAAAACAACAATTGATGGACAGAATGCAGAACAATGTCATACATTCACCCCAGTACAGAGATCTGGGCCTAAATCCATCGTTTTTTTGCTCACCATGCCATTCCAGTTTGAACCCAGCCATATGCAAATCAGTCTTGACCCTGTGCCCCATGAGAACAGTCCAGCCCTAACTGCCAAGCCAGGTCCTCCCTGGACTGGAAACAAGCATCCTAGGACCGGTTTCGGGCTTTCAGCCCTCGTCAGCCAGGATAGCTTGATTCCAGTGGCATGGAGAGCAAGGGACTCACATCTGAGCATACCCTTCCCACTCGGGGTGACAAATGCAAAAACAACAATTGATGGACAGAATGCAGAACAATGTCATACATTCACCCCAGTACAGAGATCTGGGCCTAAATCCATCGTTTTTTTGCTCACCATGCCATTCCAGTTTTAACCCAGCCATATGCAAATCAGTCTTGACCCTGTGCCCCATGAGAACAGTCCAGCCCGAACTGCCAAGCCAGGTCCTCCCTGGACTGGAAACAAGCATCGTAGGACCGGTTTCGGGCTTTCAGCCCTCGTCAGCCAGGATAGCTTGATTCCAGTGGCATGGAGAGCAAGGGACTCACGTCTGAGCATACCCTTCCCACTCGGGGTGACAAATGCAAAAACAACAATTGATGGACAGAATGCAGAACAATGTCATACATTCACCCCAGTACAGAGATCTGGGCCTAAATCCATCGTTTTTTTGCTCACCATGCCATTCCAGTTTGAACCCAGCCATATGCAAATCAGTCTTGACCCTGTGCCCCATGAGAACAGTCCAGCCCGAACTGCCAAGCCAGGTCCTCCCTGGACTGGAAACAAGCATCCTAGGACCGGTTTCGGGCTTTCAGCCCTCGTCAGCCAGGATAGCTTGATTCCAGTGGCATGGAGAGCAAGGGACTCACGTCTGAGCATACCCTTCCCACTCGGGGTGACAAATGCAAAAACAACAATTGATGGACAGAATGCAAAACAATGTCATACATTCACCCCAGTACAGAGATCTGGGCCTAAATCCATCGTTTTTTTGCTCACCATGCCATTCCAGTTTGAACCCAGCCATATGCAAATCAGTCTTGACCCTGTGCCCCATGAGAACAGTCCAGCCCGAACTGCCAAGCCAGGTCCTCCCTGGACTGGAAACAAGCATCCTAGGACCGGTTTCGGGCTTTCAGCCCTCGTCAGCCAGGATAGCTTGATTCCAGTGGCATGGAGAGCAAGGGACTCACGTCTGAGCATACCCTTCCCACTCGGGGTGACAAATGCAAAAACAACAATTGATGGACAGAATGCAGAACAATGTCATACATTCACCCCAGTACAGAGATCTGGGCCTAAATCCATCGTTTTTTTGCTCACCATGCCATTCCAGTTTGAACCCAGCCATATGCAAATCAGTCTTGACCCTGTGCCCCATGAGAACAGTCCAGCCCGAACTGCCAAGCCAGGTCCTCCCTGGACTGGAAACAAGCATCCTAGGACCGGTTTCGGGCTTTCAGCCCTCGTCAGCCAGGATAGCTTGATTCCAGTGGCATGGAGAGCAAGGGACTCACGTCTGAGCATACCCTTCCCACTCGGGGTGACAAATGCAAAAACAACAATTGATGGACAGAATGCAGAACAATGTCATACATTCACCTCAGTACAGAGATCTGGGCCTAAATCCATCGATTTTTTGCTCACCATGCCATTCCAGTTTGAACCCAGCCATATGCAAATCAGTCTTGACCCTGTGCCCCATGAGAACAGTCCAGCCCGAACTGCCAAGCCAGGTCCTCCCTGGACTGGAAACAAGCATCCTAGGACCGGTTTCGGGCTTTCAGCCCTCGTCAGCCAGGATAGCTTGATTCCAGTGGCATGGAGAGCAAGGGACTCACGTCTGAGCATACCCTTCCCACTCGGGGTGAAAAATGCAAAAACAACAATTGATGGACAGAATGCAGAACAATGTCATACATTCACCCCAGTACAGAGATCTGGGCCTAAATCCATCGTTTTTTGGTCACCATGCCATTCCAGTTTGAACCCAGCCACATGCAAATCAGTCTTGACCCTGTGCCCCATGAGAACAGTCCAGCCCGAACTGCCAAGCCAGGTCCTCCCTGGACTGGAAACAAGCATCCTAGGACCGGTTTCGGGCTTTCAGCCCTCGTCAGCCAGGATAGCTTGATTCCAGTGGCATGGAGAGCAAGGGACTCACGTCTGAGCATACCCTTCCCACTCGGGGTGACAAATGCAAAAACAACAATTGATGGACAGAATGCAGAACAATGTCATACATTCACCCCAGTACAGAGATCTGGGCCTAAATCCATCGTTTTTTTGCTCACCATGCCATTCCAGTTTGAACCCAGCCATATGCAAATCAGTCTTGACCCTGTGCCCCATGAGAACAGTCCAGCCCGAACTGCCAAGCCAGGTCCTCCCTGGACTGGAAACAAGCATCCTAGGACCGGTTTCGGGCTTTCAGCCCTCGTCAGCCAGGATAGCTTGATTCCAGTGGCATGGAGAGCAAGGGACTCACGTCTGAGCATACCCTTCCCACTCGGGGTGACAAATGCAAAAACAACAATTGATGGACAGAATGCAGAACAATGTCATACATTTACCCCAGTACAGAGATCTGGGCCTAAATCCATCGTTTTTTTGCTCACCATGCCATTCCAGTTTGAACCCAGCCATATGCAAATCAGTCTTGACCCTGTGCCCCATGAGAACAGTGCAGCCCGAACTGCCAAGCCAGGTCCTCCCTGGACTGGAAACAAGCATCCTAGGACCGGTTTCGGGCTTTCAGCCCTCGTCAGCCAGGATAGCTTGATTCCAGTGGCATGGAGAGCAAGGGACTCACGTCTGAGCATACCCTTCCCACTCGGGGTGACAAATGCAAAAACAACAATTGATGGACAGAATGCAAAACAATGTCATACATTCACCCCAGTACAGAGATCTGGGCCTAAATCCATCGTTTTTTTGCTCACCATGCCATTCCAGTTTGAACCCAGCCATATGCAAATCAGTCTTGACCCTGTGCCCCATGAGAACAGTCCAGCCCGAACTGCCAAGCCAGGTCCTCCCTGGACTGGAAACAAGCATCCTAGGACCGGTTTCGGGCTTTCAGCCCTCGTCAGCCAGGATAGCTTGATTCCAGTGGCATGGAGAGCAAGGGACTCACGTCTGAGCATACCCTTCCCACTCGGGGTGACAAATGCAAAAACAACAATTGATGGACAGAATGCAGAACAATGTCATACATTCACCCCAGTACAGATATCTGGGCCTAAATCCATCGTTTTTTTTGCTCGCCATTCCAGTTTGAACCCAGCCATATGCAAATCAGTCTTGACCCTGTGCCCCATGAGAACAGTCCAGCCCGAACTGCCAAGCCAGGTCCTCCCTGGACTGGAAACAAGCATCCTAGGACCGGTTTCGAGCTTTCAGCCCTCGTCAGCCAGGATAGCTTGATTCCAGTGGCATGGAGAGCAAGGGACTCACGTCTGAGCATACCCTTCCCACTCGGGGTCACAAATGCAAAAACAACAATTGATGGACAGAATGCAGAACAATGTCATACATTCACCCCAGTACAGAGATCTGGGCTTAAATCCATCGTTTTTTTGCTCACCATGCCATTCCAGTTTGAACCCAGCCATATGCAAATCAGTCTTGATGACCCTGTGCCCCATGAGAACAGTCCAGCCCGAACTGCCAAGCCAGGTCCTCCCTGGACTGGAAACAAGCATCCTAGGACCGGTTTCGGGCTTTCAGCCCTCGTCAGCCAGGATAGCTTGATTCCAGTGGCATGGAGAGCAAGGGACTCACGTCTGAGCATACCCTTCCCACTCGGGGTGACAAATGCAAAAACAACAATTGATGGACAGAATGCAGAACAATGTCATACATTCACCCCAGTACAGAGATCTGGGCCTAAATCCATCGTTTTTTTGCTCACCATGCCATTCCAGTTTGAACCCAGCCATATGCAAATCAGTCTTGACCCTGTGCCCCATGAGAACAGTCCAGCCCGAACTGCCAAGCCAGGTCCTCCCTGGACTGGAAACAAGCATCCTAGGACCGGTTTCGGGCTTTCAGCCCTCGTCAGCAAGGATAGCTTGATTCCAGTGGCATGGAGAGCAAGGGACTCACGTCTGAGCATACCCTTCCCACTGGAGTCAAGCTATCCTGGCTGATGACGGCTGATAGCCAGAAACCGGTCCTAGGATGCTTGATTCCGGTCCAGGGAAGACATGGCTTGGCAGTTCGGGCTGGACTGTTCCCATGAGGCACAGGGTCAAGACTGATTTGCATATGGCCATGTCCGAACTGGGGTGGCGTAGTGGGCAAAAGAACGATGGATTTAACCCAGATCTCTTGACTGGGGGAGAATGTCTGCATTGTCAGCATTCCGTCCATCATTTGTTTGTTGTAACGCTTTTCGCCCTAAGTGGGATGGGTATTCCCAGACGAGGGACCCGTGCTCACTACGCCACTGGAGTCAAGCTATCCTGGCTGATGACGGCTGATAGCGAGAAACCGGTCCTAGGATGCTTGATTCCGGTCCAGGGAAGACATGGCTTGGCAGTTCGGGCTGGACTGTTCCCATGAGGCACAGGGTCAAGACTGATTTGCATATGGCCATGTCTGAACTGGGGTGGCGTAGTGGGCAAAAGAACGATGGATTTAACCCAGATCTCTTGACTGGGGGAGAATGTCTGCATTGTCAGCATTCCGTCCATCATTTGTTTGTTGTAACGCTTTTCGCCCTAAGTGGAATGGGTATTCCCAGACGTGGGACCCGTGCTCACTACGCCACTGGAGTCAAGCTATCCTGGCTGATGACGGCTGATAGCCAGAAACCGGTCCTAGGATGCTTGATTCCGGTCCAGGGAAGACATGGCTTGGCCGTTCGGGCTGGACTGTTCCCATGAGGCACAGGGTCAAGACTGATTTGCATATGGCCATGTCTGAACTGGGGTGGCGTAGTGGGCAAAAGAACGATGGATTTAACCCAGATCTCTTGACTGGGGGAGAATGTCTGCATTGTCAGCATTCCGTCCATCATTTGTTTGTTGTAACGCTTTTCGCCCTAAGTGGGATGGTTATTCCCAGACGTGGGACCCGTGCTCACTACGCCACTGGAGTCAAGCTATCCTGGCTGATGACGGCTGATAGCCAGAAACCGGTCCTAGGATGCTTGATTCCGGTCCAGGGAAGACATGGCTTGGCAGTTCGGGATGGACTGTTCCCATGAGGCACAGGGTCAAGACTGATTTGCATATGGCCATGTCTGAACTGGGGTGGCGTAGTGGGCAAAAGAACGATGGATTTAACCCAGATCTCTTGACTGGGGGAGAATGTCTGCATTGTCAGCATTCTGTCCATCATTTGTTTGTTGTAACGCTTTTCGCCCTAAGTGGGATGGGTATTCCCAGATGTGGGACCCGTGCTCACTACGCCACTGGAGTCAAGCTATCCTGGCTGATGACGGCTGATAGCCAGAAACCGGTCCTAGGATGCTTGATTCCGGTCCAGGGAAGACATGGCTTGGCAGTTCGGGCTGGACTGTTCCCATGAGGCACAGGGTCAAGACTGATTTGCATATGGCCATGTCTAAACTGGGGTGGCGTAGTGGGCAAAAGAACGATGGATTTAACCCAGATCTCTTGACTGGGGGAGAATGTCTGCATTGTCAGCATTCCGTCCATCATTTGTTTGTTGTAACGCTTTTCGCCCTAAGTGGGATGGGTATTCCCAGACGTGGGACCCGTGCTCACTACGCCACTGGAGTCAAGCTATCCTGGCTGATGACGGCTGATAGCCATAAACCGGTCCTAGGATGCTTGATTCCGGTCCAGGGAAGACATGGCTTGGCAGTTCGGGCTGGACTGTTCCCATGAGGCACAGGGTCAAGACTGATTTGCATATGGCCATGTCTGAACTGGGGTGGCGTAGTGGGCAAAAGAACGATGGATTTAACCCAGATCTCTTGACTGGGGGAGAATGTCTGCATTGTCAGCATTCCGTCCATCATTTGTTTGTTGTAACGCCAACTGGGTTAGCAGCATATAACATAAAAGGAGTTACCTTACATCGTTTGCTAATGTTACCAGTAGAGCATGAGAACAAAATACAATACCACAAGCTAACAGGAGAAGCATGTTTTGAAGTTTCAAGAGTATTGAAGAAAATGAAAGTACTCATTATTGATGAGGTAAGCATGGTATCAAACTTAATGCTTGCCTTTGTGTATTTAAGAATGCAGCAAATTCTAAAGACAGACTATGACGTGTTATTCGGAGGAAAACACGTCATAGTTTTTGGGGATGTTTTGCAGCTCACTCCAGTTAAAGGACAACCAGTATTCCATACACTTACACATGAAGACACGAAAAAGTCGTTAGGAAGTATAGGTAATGTGAATATTTGGACATACTTTGAGTATAAAGAACTCATTACCAATATGAGACAAGCCAATGATGAGGATTATGCAAGTATTCTCAAAGATATCAGAATTGGACTACTCACAGAACATGGCAGAAAAGCTTTACAGAGTCGATTGCTATGTAATGTGTTTCAAACGGAACAAATAGTTCCAGAGAAAATATACAAGAAAATTGCTAAAAAAAATACTGTTATCTGCTTAATGCCAACACTACATGAATGCTCTATATTCAATCAAGAACTTTTGAAATTAGAAAATGAAGAGATTATAAAACTGGAAGCTGTGGATAAAATACAGCATGAAGGAATAACTATTATATTGACAAGCAAATTGACAAGTAAATTGGATTCTCTAGAGAAAAAAATCTCGAAAACAGCTGGTTTGGAAAAGAATCTTTATGTATGTATGAACTAGAGTAATTTTAAGACGTAATTTGGATGTAGAAAAAGGTTTAGTGAACGGAGCTATGGGTAAAGTTGTGGGTTTTGTAAAGTACCAGAAAAAAGATGGAATTGAATTTTTAAAAATAAAATTTGATCAGATTGAAGAGGTTAAAGACATTTGTCGTTGTTCAGTTCGTTTCTTGCTTGTGAAAGACTTATATGTAGGAAGCAGTTTCCGTTTTCTCTAGCATATGCTGTAACTATTCACAATTCTCAAGGATTAACTGTAGATAGTGCTTTTATAAACATTGGATCTAGTGTGTTTAAAGAAGGTATGGCATATGTTGCTTTGTCACGCGTGAAAAAAATATCTGGTTTATTCATGATAGACTTTGATGACTCAAAAGTTAGTGCTGATGCAAACTGTGTAAAGGAGTATAATAGATTAAGAAGAAGCTATGCTCCTCATTTAGGTCAGTATCCTGTGTTTGAAAAACGTGTTGTTTGTCTGAAAAGGAGAATTGAGAATATCTGTAATGAGGATGTACAGAAGAGAAAACAAAAGGAGAGTGGTGTGATTCCAAGCAAAAAGAAAAAGGACAGTGTTGAAGAGGTTGTTGGTTGTCATTTTGAAAATAGCTCTGGTGTCAACGGCTTGCCAAATGTAGTGCTGAATGTTGTATTTTATCTTGAAATTTTGCAAAAGCAGATAATAGTAAATCATGAAAAAAGATTCTGTTCTCTGCTGAGTCTCCTTTATGAGAAGCTGAGTAATGATAAAACTAAAATAGAAAGTGCTTTTGATGTTAGAAATCTTTTAGATGTATGTTCAGGATGTACACCGTTTACTCAAAATGTCCAGCAAGATGCACAGGAATTCTTAATGTATATGCTTATGGTACTGGAAGATGAAGGGGTAGAAATAGAAAACATATTTGGTGTCTCATATAAATGGGAACATTATTGTGAAAACTGTATGAACACATGCAGCAGTAATGTTGATTCTGAAAGGTTTATATATTTAACATTACCAGAGAGTAAATCAGTGACTTTTAGTAAATTAGTTAAAGATGCTAATCACAATATGGAATGTTCTCAATGTAAATCAGACATGTTATCAACGTTATTTTTTAAGAAGTATGGACAGTATATAATTTTAATGATACAACGTTGTAGAGCAGATGGAACTAAATTGCAAACTTTACTAAAGAAGTTTGTAGGAAATCAATTGTCAATATCAGGTAAAACTTTTGATGCAGTTGCAATAATTTTACATGATGAACCTTCTATAACTTCTGGTCATTACACAGTTTATCTGAAATGTGAAAAAGGATGGACACTCTGTAATGATTCTCAATTGATTTTCAAGCAACGTTTGCCTTATGATTTACCAAATTGTTACTTAATTTTTCTGAAACCAAAATTTTAGATACAAATTCCAGCATGTGAAGAAACCATTATTTCAATTTTATAGGAGTAACATTGGATATTTCACTTAAAAAGTATTTTAAAATTACCATTTGGCCTCATGGAAAGGTAAAGGTAACAATTGTGGACTTCTTTGACAGATATTATTTTGGTGTACGTGCTTAAGCAGCAAGATTTTCAGACGTTATTTATTGCAAATAGATATTGTTGTTAGAAGGTATTTTTAATATATTTGTGACATTTCTATCAAGGTCTGTTTTAGTGAGAAGAGTTTCAGGGCTTTTTTTAAACAATCTTTCAGATTGTTTTTTTTTTGCCCGCTGTTAAATGATGAAAACAATTGATATCACTATTTTCAGTGAAATTCAATACATTCTGAAAACAGCAAAAAAAGGGCAAAAAATTGCTTTGTTAAATACGAAAAAACATGTACTGTTTAAGAAAATGTATTGTTGAATATTAATACTTTTTTTCTTTTTTTCAGATCTTGAAACAAAATTTAGGAAATGTAATCCATTTTACTTGCAATTAAAAAAAAACATTTAAAAATGTGTTTTAATTTAAAACAAAGGTGGAGAACATGGAAAGGGGGCAGGGTAGAGACTTCCTGACCCCCTAGTCTTTGTCAGGGAGTCCCTGAAGGATCACAAAGGGTGCGCGCACGGTAAAAAAAAAACGAAAAATAGATTTTTTAAAACAAGTTTTTGTGTTTAGATTTTAGGTGGCTCTAAAAAGAGCCCTTGTGTTAATGTAGGGACAGAGGAACAGAAAAAGTAAAAAATGAAAAAAGCTATGGCCGGGTGCATGAGTGCTGCTCTATCTTTCTCTCAATGAGATCAATACTGGTTTCAGAAAGAGAAATAAGAGCATGACAGTCAATGCACCGTGTATACACCCTCCGAAAAGCAGGGCGTATACCAAGAGGTGCAGAAGTAGGTGAAGGCGCCACCACAGAAGAAGTGCTCGGCTGAGCTGCCAATGATGTGCTCGGCTGAGCTGCTGCGGATGTGCTCGGCTGAGCTGCTGGAGAGTTTTCACTAGCAGCTCAAGCAAAATGCACAGGATGTACTCCTTCAACGTGCCTTAACATCGTGTGAATACTAAAAGAGTATTTCATATTAGCATTTCCACGTGATAAGGTCCGTTGACAAATAATGCAGGTGACTTTGGGAGCATTTACCTTCTTCTGCCCCTCAGGAAAAGTGAAAAACTGCCATATGAAAGACTCTTTCTGCTTCCTCTGCCTCTGTGGCACAAGAGTCTCCTGATCACCACTAGAATATGGCTGCTGCTCTGCCAGTGTATCACAAAAACAGATCAGCTCCTTCTCCCAGGGAATCAGAAGTAATAATGAGGAGAGTGGGTGTGGTATTAGAAGAATCTGGAACTGAAAGTACTATGAACCAATAAAAAGTGTTGTTTCCTAATCACATGACTTGCCTGGGTGTGGTGTTGGAAGAATCTGGAAGTGAAAGTACTTTGAACCAATGAAAAGTGTTCTTTCTTAATCACATAACTTGCCTGGGTGTGTTATTGGAAGAATCTGAAAGTGAAAGTACTATGAACCAATGAAAAGTGTTCATTGTTAATCACATGACTTGCTGTGCGCACCGTGCGCGCACGGCGCATGCGCGGAGCACAAGCGCATGCGCGGAGCACGCACGCGTACGCGAACGTGGCATGTGCGCATGCGCGAACTTGGCGCGCGTAGCACGTGCGCATGCGCGTATGAATGGCGCATGCTCAAGATTCATAAGACATCGAGAGCAGCTAATACTTCTCGGGCTCTTTATTTTATCTACAAACGCCTTTTATTTACCCCAGCGAAGTTAGCTTCTTTCTCTACAGAATCTTCTTCAGCTTGTTGGTCTTGCTCTTGTGTCCCAGCTGATTTAAAACACATGCTTTTTGATTGCCCCTCCCTCTCCCATTTTTGGCTATTAGTCTAGTCCTAAATCAATAGAATTTTTAAAACCCAAGTTTCTTTCTCTCCAACTAACGTATTTTTAGGTTCCTTATCACCATCCTGGACACATTCTTCCACTAGCCCCTCTTTAATTGACTAATTATTGGCAATAGCCCTCCATTTATTAACTTCTAACTGGAAACAAGCTGACAAAGTTACTTTCAAAGCATGGTGGAATGCTGTTTGTTTTCACCATAGACTTGATACAAGCAATGTCACTCTCGTATCCTTATCCATTAAAAGAGATCTCTTTTGGCTCCCTCTATCCACTTACTTATCTGATATAGCCTTATCCTCCGCTAATATTCCTGATGAAGTCAGAAAACCTCCATGACCTACTTGTTGTCTTTATACTTACGTTTTTTCGATATAATTTTTGTATTACTCCTTTTTAAAAAAAATGTTTTATGACTATAATGTTGTTATTAATGTCTTTGTATTTGAATAAGAGATTAAGTTTTCAGTTATCGCCTTTCTTCTTATTGTTATAAAGAATTATTGTAATAGATATTTTGATTTCTCCCTCCCCCCTCTATTTCCCTTTTCGATGATCAGAAATAGGTGTTTAATTGTTTTAACTTTATGCTTCTCTAAGATTGTATTTCGCATATATAATGTTTTTTCTCATATGTTTTGCTTCAACTTTTCCTTTAATAAACGTTAAACTTAAAAAAAAGAGTAGACAAATACCTGTCCAAGGCCCACGCTGAGTACTAGCACATATTTATTGATGGTTTTTAAGCCATGTTTCAAAATGTTGCTGTCTTTCAAGGTACGCAGCACACATTTTATTATTCCAATAATTGTTTTAAAGTTCTAAACAGATTTAGAATTAAACATTTAAACAAGCATGACAACACAAAAATATCATTTTTGAGGTAGTCTTTGGCAAGCGTCAGCAAGTAGACTGACTTTCAATAATAGGTTTGACACTTACCAGTGTAGGGGCATTTACTACTGAAAGGTTATAACCATACAGAAATGATGATCCTAACGCACCAACCAAAGAAGCAGCAATAAGTGAGAATGTCCATCCCTAAAAAGAAAAAGAAAAAAGCACTGTCACATAATATCAGATAAAAATAGTAATCAAACTTCAGTGAATTGTGTATATACATAATTAGGAAATAACATAAAAAACCATATGGAAATTAATTTAAAAAAAACAAAGGGTACATGAACGTTATAGATAGGCTCAGATTTCACTCGTACAAAACCAGTGAAATTCAGCAGTTTTAGTTATCTGAGCTAACTATAACTTATGTCCCGTAATGCACTGCTTATGACCCCCCAAATTACATCACTCATGACATGGTCAGTGACATCACTGATGACATCTCAAATGACATAAATGATGACATCAACTCATGACATCATCTAGTGAGAGGAAGTGTTTTTTAGAGTTTATGGGTTTTAAAGATATATGCTAACCTACTACAAAAGTTAGATTACTATACTAGGTGTACTTATGTGAGTGGGTGTGTGACTGTATCTGTGTGTGTGCGTGTAGGTGTGTGAGTGGCTGTATGGGTGTGTGAATGCATGCATGAGGTGATTTCTGAATAGGTCTGTAGGTGTGTGAGTGGTTGTGTCAGTGGTTCTCTGGGTGGGTAAGTGGGTGTGTAATGACTGTATGGGTGAATGAATGGGTGTCAAAATGGCTGTAGGAGTGAGTGACTCAGCTGTTTGAATGAGTGTTTTGTTAAGTGAGTTGGCATGTGAGTGGGTGTATTGGAGAATAGGTTTCTTTCTGTGTGAATGGCTGTATTGGTGAGTGAGCAGAAGTGTGAGTGCCAGTGCAAACATCCTGGAGCCCATAATGGCCCTGGGGACTGCCACCCCCCCGGGCCGGCACCTGCTATATCCCGGGTTGCCCTCCCCCAGGACATAGTTGTTTGTTCTAACTTGGTGGGAGCTTTTTGCAATTGTTGTTAGCAAGTGGAAACTGTGCTGCCGCTTGCTGAGAGCTGAGGTGTCCTCTGTTTCCCTGCCTTCAGAAATATGGGCAAGAAAATAGAGCACAATTACTTTGACACCAAGGGATCTGCATGTTTAGCAGATCCCTCTGTGTGAAAGAAATATTGCCTTCCGCAAGAGGTGGGGAGCTGGCAGGGACCGTGGGACCTGGAGGCCCCCCCCGGTCTCCATCAATGGTGAGTGAGTGCACTGGGCAGAACCAGTTAACCCACAATAGAGGCTGGGCCCTGGGCGATGAGATTCCGGGGATCGGAATCGACCCGGGAGGGGTCCTCTCAGCCCCCTTCCTTTAATTTAACAATAACATTTTTAAAAATGGCCAGGCTTGCCAGAGATTGCACAAGAGCGAACACCTAAGCAACACTACGCCCCATCACAGACAGTGCCAAATTCATACACTAACCCTGTAGTGAGTGGAGGGCAGGTGGGGAGTGAGAAGGGTTTGAGAACATTTGTCATTTAGACATCTGCACTACTGTGTTTATATTGCAAGGGGCGTTGTGCAGCCCAGGAATCCGCAAGGTCTATTGCTGGCACTGTTTTCTTGTTTTTTATGGAACTGTGAGTAAAAAAGATTTGACCCATAAAAAACGGCAGGCCCTAGAGGATGGGGTCCTCAGGGCATAAATCGGGGAGAGAAGTGGTGGACTATTGCAGCTTTAAACTGTCCCAGGGGGAGATCCAAGTGGCTTCCTGCTGCGCTGCCCAACAGCAAAAGAAAAGGGCAAGAATGGTCTATATTTTTCAGATACTGCACATTCCTGTCCTTCTCCCCTGCACTGGCTCACAATGGGCTGCCGTGCGTCAATGCTTTGCACCACGGTGCAAGGTAACCTGCATTGCGGGGATGATTATTTTTGTGCAGGAAGGGAAACTTTCCTGCACAAAAACAATCACATGAGGCTTTTTCCAGCACACATAGTAAAAGGAGAAATAAAGATGTTTCTCCTCGCTGCCTCAGAGTTACGATTTCTCGTAAATCTGGGGCAGTGTTAAAAAACCATGGATGTTGCTGGGAACACCCCCAGCAACACCGATTGCATGCCTCTTTAATACAGAAAACTGTAATAAAGGGAACAATATGTAAAAGGCAGCATTAGGCCTAATAAAGTGGCGTAGTGCTTCCTGGCAAATATGGAGCAGGCTCCTGTGACCGCAGAGAGTCACAAAAAGTGATGCACCGGCGGTGCAACGGGCTTATAAATAAGCCCCTGAATGTTTATGTATGTAGAAAATGTAACAGACTGTAAGAAAATGTCCCTCTTAGATTTGTTTGCTGGTTTTCATGTGAAATTGGCTACACTCCTGATTGGCACATTTAACTAACCCATAAGTCCCTGTAATATGATACAAAAGTGCACAAAGGGTCTATAAATTAATTGTCACCAGTGGACTGCAGCACATATTGTGCCACCACTAAGCTGACAATGCAAAACATGTCTCTGGGCCGACCCCTGCAAACTGGGTTTAAAGTTTTAAGGCTGCCACATCTACAATGCAAAAAAAGCTTTTGCCAGGCATAAAACCTCCTTTTTCATCCTTACAAGTCACTTCAAAGGTAGCCGAAAAATGCTCCTATGGCAGGATGGATAGTATTTAAAAAGTAGGCCATAAATACTTTGGGCCTTATTTACAAGGAATTAACGCAGCGCGGTGCCTCGGGCCATTTGGCTGCACTGCGTTAATTCCTAAGCACAGGGATGCATCATATCTACAATGATATGACTGATCCCTTTGCTCTCTCCTGCTCTGGTGCACAATTAGCTGCAATGCGCTGGCACAGCACCCTTGCACAGTAGTGCAAGGGTGACTGCGTTGAGAGGAATGATTGTTTATGTGCAGGAAGTTCAAATCGTTGGTTCTCCTCATTGGATTTTTGTCGTTTGGTCGCTATTTTTTCATTACAATATTCTCTCTTTTTAATGTGTTTTATGTTTGTGTTTGCAACTGTATTGACACTTTTAAATGATTTACACATTTTCATAAGGGAAGCCTGTCTGCTTTGTGTCATAGCTATCAAGGGTTGAACTCAGGTTTAAATTATTGAAACCTTTAATAACTCTGACATAATTATTGTTGGTGGACTGCCACCCATACCAACTAATAATCTACTTTCTGACATTGGTGTTTAACAGTGAGATCCAGAATTTGTATTTAGCAGTACCACTCAGCTATTAAGTTGGAAATTAAAAATCCCCAAATTGAGGTGAGAGTAAAAATAGATTTTTGATTTTTGGTATCAAATTATTAATTGGGTCATTTTTGATCTTCCAAAATATTTTTGATTCTAGTTTTTGCACCTTTTTAAATCCAAGGGTACATGGAGCTGGATCTGGCTACCTTGGCAACTCTCACACTGGTGGAGATGAAGGCCCTCTGCAAAGAAAGGAAGCTGAAGCTGGGCTGCAATGAAATTAAATGAAATGAAAATACATTTTATAAAGTGCTCGATTGCCTGGAAGGGTCTTGGAACTAATCTAACAAAAGAAGTAAAGGAAGCAAAAAGAAAGAAATAAATATCCTAATCAGAATCAACAAGTTAAAAGCCAAGTTTTAAGATTCTTCCTACGGAAGAGAAGGAAGTGTAGGTTTTAAGATGAAATGGTAGGGCATTCTACCGTTTAGTTGTTCCATATAAGAAACTTCTTCCACCCGAAAGAGCTCTTTCATACTTGGGGACAATGACAATGAAGGCTAATGAGGATCGCAGTGATGGCGGTGGAGTGTACCAGATGACATTTGTTCTATAATAGTCTGGTCGTACATCATGCAAGGCCTTAAAAGCATAGCAAAGAGCCTTAAAATCAATATGCCTATGTACTGGCAACTGGTGAAGTTGAACCAACATCTTAGAGGCAGATTGATACTTCTGTATTCCAAGTAATGGCCATGCTGCAGAATTCTGCGGTATCTATAGCTTGTTCAACAGCCGTTTTTTAATATTAATGTACACAGTGTTGCTATAGTCCACCTTTGAGAGGATGAGAGTTTTCTCAAATCTAACTGGATAAAAGGAAGAATCTTTCTCAGGATTTTTAAAGTGAGAAAAGATGAGGAAGCCACTGCATTTACCTGCTTATAAAAAACAACCCCCACATTTTTCACTTTTGATACCGGCACAGGTGTGTTTCGTAACTCAGAGGGCCACCAATTTAGAGACCAGAAGGAGACATTATTTCCATGCAGCAAAATTTCAGTTTTGCCGGAATTTAATTTCAGGTAATTGCTTGTCATCCAATTGCTATTGTGCTGCATACAGCTAAGAAAGTTAGCAGCAGATTCCTGTTGGTTTCCAGCTACGAAGACTGCAATCTGGGTGTCATCTACGTAGATAATAGCAGACAAAACAAACTATTTGATCAGGATAGATAGGGGCATCACATATAAGTTAAAGAGGGTGGGGCACAACAATGAGTCCTGGGGAACACCACAAGGAAGACAGACGGAGCTAGAAGAAAAACCATCTACTGATACAAATTGCTCTCTCCCTGAGAGAAAAGATGTGATCAGCGTGAGTGAGGCAGCATTTATACCTAGGGACTCGACACGGTCAATCAGAATCTATTGATTGATCGTTTTAAAAGCGGCTGAAAGATCGAGCAGAATCAGTGCTGCAGAATTTCCATTATCCAGAATGGCTCTCAGTTCCTCGGAGGTGGTAACCAAAGCAGACTCAGTGCTAAAGCGAAAGCTATAATGGGAGTGGTCCAAAACTTTATTACATTCCAAGAAATTTTTTAGTTCCTTGTTACCTGCCTATTCCACAATCTTAGATGGAAAAGGGAGATGGGAAATGGGATGACAATTGCAAACGTTCAGCAGGTTGAGAAGTGATTTTTTTTTATCAAAGGTAACATTGAGGCTACCTTCCATTTTGTTAAAAAAACACAAATGTGACTAAGTGGCTAGCTATAGTAGTAGAGACCAGCTGTAAATTCTTTGGTGGACAAGGGTCATGAGATCCGGACTTTGTAGTGAGAATGAAATCCTAAACTTGATCTGCCATCAAAGAAGTAAAGGAGAGAGATGGTGAGCTAGAGATGGATGACTTAGTCATAGGAGTCTGGGAGGAGGTACTTCGAGAGACTGGAGCACCTGTACCCAGTGATGGCACAGGAGCTTGCCCCAGAGAGCTAGAAAAGGTATTACAAATATCCAATACTTTCACTTGAAAAGCGGTGGCAATATTGTTGCAAAGGTTCTGACTGCTGTCTATTTTATCCTAGTCACAAAGCTTGGCAAGTTTTTTAACATCGGAGAAGAGTTCTCTATTTGAGTTCTTGCCAGAATTTTTTTTTTTTTTAAAATAAGTGTATTTCGCCACAAAGATCAAAACTTTGTATTCAGAGATTTTTTGTTTATAGAGAGTTTTTTCCCTGAAGTTATAATTTTGCCTCCAATGACGCTCTTGGCATCTACAAAGCTGTTTCAGGTATTTAAGATTCAGCGAGAAACAGGGTTGGGAGGGAGTTAGGGGTTATGATCTGAATGTCTTGGTCGAAGATTTTAGAGACCTTGGGAAGAGATAATAACAGATAACTATCAAATGATTCAGCCTAAATTTTAAGCCAGGAACGCAGCTTTTAACAGCACTAGAGGAGATTAATTTAGATAATTTAGTATCAGATTTCAGGTGGATTATTACAGCGGCATGGTCAGAGCAGGTTAAAGGCATCGTCCCAGAAAAAGCTAGCAAAGTATTGTCAGAAAAATGCCATCCACCGAATGGCCAGTCGAGAGAGAAAGAGTGGTAACCAACTGAGGTAGGACAAGGTTATTAATAAGTTCCATCAGCTTTGCTGAATCTCAATCCTTCAGATTCTCCAGATGATCATTAAAATCGCTGTGCATAGTAAAGTTGGTAAAATTGGCCTTGTTCACAAGCAGTTTACATATACTATCCAGAAAGGCAGTTCTTGGGCCTGGAGGTCTATAGATCAACAAACTAATAAAGGAAACAAGGTTGTTAATAGTACATTTGTAACTCAGGGCTTCAAGTTCCATAGAGTAAGGTACAGTAGAAAAACTGCCATAGAGATAGTTTTGGGACACTAGTGCCAGACCACCTCCTCTCTTTCCTACGGGGTTTAATCTAAACAAAGAATAATAGGTCGGGATGGCTAAAACCTGGATTAGGACCTGAGTTCTCATCCATCCAAGACTCCGTAATAAATGCAAGTTCGATACCCTGTGGTTGCAAGAATGTAAAGAACTCTAGTTTGTTTTTAATAAGAGCTCTAGCGTTGGTTAGAATAGAGCAGGGCAAGTAATGAAGGATCCTTACTTTGGTTAAAGATTTATCAGCTTTCCTGAAAAGACTTCTGTTTAAGTTAAAGAACCTTAACAAACAATTTGGGCAAGTCCAATCAGTTCTAGATACCTCTGGGTCAAATGTGGGGCAGCAAAGATCCTTCCCAGTAAACCGCATGGAAAACAGGGCTTCACTAGAATACAAAAGCAGCAGATCAAAGTCTGAGCACGACCAGGCAGCATGGCTGGCACTGAGCGCCTTTCAATTGCAGATGGGCTTGCCTTTGGCGGGGCACAAACACACTGTTTGGCTGCCTTTGCAGCCCAACATCCAGTGCTGGAAAGGGGGGGAGGGGTGTCCAGGCGCTCCTTAGAGGAAACAGAAAGGGGGAAATAAAAAACGAACCACAGTCCAGCAATTACGTTTAACAGAAAGGCAAGCTCCCTTATCTACTGCAAATACTTGGAAATAAAACCAAGCTAACAAAATTGAGAAAAAGTAGTAAAGCACATGAAAACAATACTAAAAATGCAAATCCAATGTTTGCATATGGCGCCGACCTTCGGCGGGCATTGGTGCCACGCACCTCCCTAAAAAGCATGCACTAGCGCAATACAAGGTGTCGTACTTTAATCTTTGTGACCGCGTAGGGGACAGGGCCCTACCCCTGTCTATCTTGGTATTAGCAAACCGCAAATGGTAAATGCGGCATGTACAAGTGCTTTATATATCGTTCTAGCTATGAATGCACTGTGTACACGTTATTCTGCTTCACTACGCGGGTTCCATTTTGGAAGCAGTGGCCATCTTGTCATTGCCCTCACATAGGCTATAATGGAGTAAATACGGGCCTCACAGTACATGGGCTTTCCCTCTGACTTCTCTGTGACCTGGGCAGCTGGCTCTGCTGCCCCAGGTCAAACCGGTCTCACGAGCTCCCCTTCCTCCGTCCACCTGTGATTAGCATCAGGGCTTGACCCGTCATAAAACCCTTTCATTCTACACAATCCTCCGGCTAATCTCTTTCACACCTGCTTGTTCCTGCTTTATGACTTGTTTCCCAAAACAGGAGATGCTCATGTTTATTGGGGGGTCTATTGACATCAAATGTGGGATCTGAACCTTACTGTGTAAATCATTGTGGGCTGGCCGAACTGGAATGTGGGATGGTCATCATGACTCTGCTTTTTCGTTTGTAATGTATACTTGTAATGGCCATATCGTAAACCAAGGAATGTGTGCCTGAAGCATGATATTTTGTACTTAAGGAGAAGCCCGTTCCTATGATTTTCAGCAGTCTCCTGAGAACATACACGCTGTTGTACTTCTAGGATACCTGTAATTGGTCTGCAGCCAATAAACGAATCTTTGACTTCACCCAGAAGACTCTGTGTTTCTGTAGGTCTGGAACAGGGTGAACCCAGAAGTCATAGGGTGTGTGCCCCTGCACCGCTGGGACTAAAATACCCAGTACTTCAGTTTGGCGCCCAACGTGGGGCGATTTCAGCGGTACCAGTCCAAGCCAGAGGTTTGTGAGGAGCTTCGTGTGGAAATTCCGGAGGAAGGCCGCCACTTCATTGACCCCTGCATGTCGACGTGGTCCGAATGTCTTTTCTGCGAGGTTCTCCGCGTCCCGACGGCTACGAAGGACTGCTGCCCTGATTAATCGACCTGTTTTGGACCCTTGACGAATCTGAGAGAGCGAAACAATCGAGAGAGTCTTCTGGTGACGCCATCGATCAGCAATATTCAGTTAAGTATAAGTGGAGCGTCTCCCATTTGTTTTGGTATCCTTCGGGATCATTTGAATTAGTGATTTGGAGTTTGCAAACGCCAAAGCCAGAGGACTCGTGTATTCACGAGAATATCGTAATCGATAATCCTTTGACGTTTGGATCTAAACTAGTGAGCAAAGATGCCTGGTTCTGGAATATTTGGTAGATTATTCTGTTTGGGTTGTGGAAAAGATTTCCAGCTAGAGGAATCATGTCCGGTTCCTCCGGTTGGAACTCCAACTTATGAGCTCTATGTAAAACATGGCGTAGGCCCCATTGCATATAACGAAGTATGGATCCACTACACCAGGAAAGACGGTGTTTTAAAATGGCCCCAAAATGGTAGTTTCGATACCGATATTTTAGATAATTTGGAAATAAAATTGTTTAAGAAGAAAGCCCGGCCGGCGATGTTTGACTCTTTCCGCTTATGGCGAAAGGAAGCCAAACAAAAGGAAATTAAGTTAGCGAAAAAGAATAAGAGAGAGAAAGGTATGACAGTAATGCAAGCAGCTGTACAATTTAAAGACAATGAGGAGGAGCAGATGAGTGAGCAATTGCACAGGCAGCGCAAGTTAGGGATTGACAAATGTTACCCAGCTTTACCACATTCTAAGCAGAATGAGTTAGAAGAAAAGGAGAAAGATCCCCTGATGTCACATTTGTTGAGTTCGCCACCCCCGTATGCTCAAAATGCCACGGCACCTCCCCAGCTTGTGAATATGCCACCTCCAGTGAATATACTGCAAGCCTTGCCGCAACCGCCAGTTGCTTTGCAGCCGGCTCTTATCCATGTAGCGCAGCCCTCTCAAGGGCCGCCAGTTGTGCTTCCAACTGCCCCCGCGCTTTCTGCGACTTTGCCTAATACAGCAGCTGCCTCTTCTGACACTCTTCCTTGCACCACTCCAGTACCTGTTTCTACATCCTCTTTTCTCCCCTCTGTTTATCCCCCTGTTTTCGCCTCAGCTTCTCCTTCAGCGCGGCAGTGCTTAGCTAATGTGGTTACTACATTAATGTCGCCTCTCTTTGAGTCATCTGGTGCGACTCCTGGTTTACAGCGTAAGCAATTGCGCAGTCAATTGCCTAACCCTGACGAGAAAAAGGTAATAGATAACATGGCGCGTAGATGGATTGTTTTCCCTTCACTGTATGATGTGGAATCAGTTGTCAACGTTTTCCATCAGTGGGATGCCCCAAAACAGAGATATGTGTTTGAGAAAATGTGCGAAATTCTCTGTGAGGAATTGGAGGATAGTGGTAAAAATCCGAGCCCGCAGGAATTGTGTAGAGTGAGGTTTGATTTTGGAACTGGTATAATTGTGGACCGCGGAGTAGATAAAGCAGTTGCGGTTGCATTGTCCTTCAGGAATGATGATTGTCAACAGTCATTGTTTGAACAAGATGTCCTTGTGGGGAAAAAGGTAAAAGCGCGACAATACCATATGAGAGAAGTTCCCCCGGTATGGAAGGAAGCAGTTGCAGCTGGTGCCGGTAATCCCGCTGTGCCAGCGCATTTCCAGCGTGTTTGGGTGCATGTTCCATGGAAGCGCTGTGAGGTGTTAGCACTTAAGCAGTCCTTACCTGATCCCCGTAAAAACCCAGCAGGTTATTATAAAGAGTTGTCACAGACGGCAGGGTCATGCGTTATGAATCTGGCCGACATAGACATGTTGTTTGGCAATGTTGTTCCACAGCCTCTATGGGGATCAATTCGTAATGTAGATCACGATGCAGAACTAGGGGATACATGGGCTAACATCGTTGCTGCTGATGCTAGACAAACTGGTGGCGCGAAACCAGAACCTTTAGTAGCTGAACTGCCTGGTAGAATCATCACGTATATGAAGACAATAATGCCTGCGATGCGCGTAAATTGGGACAAGCTATCTGCATGCAAGCAGAAGAAAGATGAGACAGTGTCAGACTTCTTTACTAGGTTTGAAGAAACGTTTATTGACCACAGTGGGCAGGATATGAGTACTGAGGGTGGCCAACGGTTATTTGTGGATAAGTTTGTGCAGAATTTACTTCCTGACCTGTGTAAAAAGTTAAAAGATTCAGAAAGTTCTTGGGCTGTTTCTTCTTCAGCGCAAATACTGGCTACTGCACAGTATTATGAAAATAGAGATAAGGACGAGAAAGATAGAACAGAGAAGAAAACGAAGGAATTAAAGACAAAGGTCCTTTTACAGCAGGCCTATCCGCCACGTGGAGGTCAGAATAATTATAGACAACCCCAAGGTGTCTATCACCAACCCCAACAGTTTCAGAACAACCAGCAAATGAATGGGTATTATCAACCACGTGTCCCTGTAGGTCCCAACCAATGTTCATACTGCAAAGAGGAAGGTCATTTTAAATACAGTTGCCCTAAATTGATGCAGCGTAATGGCAATGTGTATGGCGCCAGAGGAAGGGGTGGTCAGCAAGCTCCTAGAGGCAGAGGGCGTGGAAGTGTTTCCCAGAACGCGCGTCCTCTGCCGCCTCAAAGTACCATTAATAGCTTTGATCAGCAAGCTAACGCGACTAGTAATATGGCCCAGTATTATAATAATGATTATTATGCAGAGGATGGTGATGCAGAAAGTAATGATTACTAGGACAGCCATAGACAGAGAGAGGGAGTTGTTTCAGTGCCAGTGGATCAGAGTGGACCGTATGTTGAGGTGACTACAGCCAATGTAACGGAACCTTTTCTGCTAGACACTGGTGCTGCAAAGAGTTCAATCATGCATTCAAAACTCCCTGGCGCACCTTTGTCTGGCGATATAAATGTTTCAGTAGGTTTTTCTGGCGCCCCAGTTAGGAACCCGATTTCTAGTCCCATGTCACTTTCTGTTGGACCTTGCGAGCTGAAAGCACCCCTGATTCTGACAACAGGTTGTGGTGAGAATTTGCTGGGATTAGATTTGTTGAAAAGATTGCACGCTACACTGTATTGTTCTCCTTCAGGAGTACAACTTACATTAGGCAAGAAAGTGATTTCCCCAATGTACTTGTCTAAAAACACAATGCCACCTGAATTGTCATCCCTTCCGGATGCCCTTTGGGCTACTGGTCCCAATGATGTGGGCCTCTTGGAGATACCACCATATGTGGTGACTTTAAAGGCTAATGTCAGACTGCCACGTATTCCCCAGTACAAGATCTCTAATGAAGGGCAGAAAGCATTGTTAGACATTGTCAGCGACTTGATTAATAAGGGTGTGATTGAAGAGACAAGAGGCAACGTTTGCAATAGTCCGATTTTACCTGTCTTAAAACGAACGGACCCTTCACAGCCACCTGTTTACAGATTTGTGATTGATCTCAGAAAGGTTAATAAGATTGTTGTGCCACAGTTTCCGGTTGTCCCTGATATAACTGCCTTGTTAACGATGATTCCAGCCTCGGCTGCATGGTTTTCAGTGATCGATTTAAAGAATGCTTTCTTTAGCATCCCAATTGCAGAGGAGAGCAGGGACATTTTTGGCTTTAGTCTGGGAGGCCGAAGCTTTCGCTTCAAACGCGCTCCCCAGGGCTACTGTGAAAGTCCATCAATATACAGCCAAGCTTTGAAAGCGCAGCTTGATGCACTTGTTTTACCTAGTGGCGCTATCCTGATTCAGTACGTGGACGATTTACTAATTGCTGCGGATACTGAAAAGATCTGTAAAGAAGCCACATTGTCACTGTTGCGCCATTTATCCGCTTTCCATCACAAGGTGTCTCTCTCTAAGCTGCAATATTGTCGACAAGAAGTGACCTACTTAGGTCATCTCTTATCGAAGGAGGGAAGGAAACTGACCCCAGAAAGAATTAAAGCCATTGCACAGTTGAATGTGCCAAAGACACAGAGAGAAGTGCGTGCTTTCTTGGGCATCACTTCATACTGTAGGCATTGGATCCCTAGTTTTTCCTTGTTGGCAAAACCTTTAGTAGCCTTAACATGCAAAGACACACCGAATCCTATCCCATGGTCTGAAGAGTGCCAGAAAAGATTTGTGGAATTGCGTAATGCATTATGTTCAGCACCTGTGTTGGGTACTCCTGACTACAGCAAGCCTTTTACATTGTATGTTCACGAGAAAGATGGTTGTGCGTTGTCAGTGTTAACACAGCCTTTTGGCGACAGACCGCGCCCATGCGCATATTTTTCATCAACCTTGGACCCTGTAGCGAGGGCATTGCCAAGCTGTCTGAGAGCGACAGCTGCTGCAGCAATGTCTATCCGACAATCTGCTGGTTTGGTAATGGACAACACATTGATTGTTATGGTTCCACACGCTGTAGACACATTATTAAATAGAACCAAGACACAACACTTGACTAGTGCGCGATTATCAGGTTATGAGCTTACACTGTTAGCAAATCACATACACATAAAGAGATGCAATACGCTGAATCCAGCTACATTGTTACCAATTCCAGCAGACTCAGACGAGATTGAGCAACATGACTGTCTGTTCAGAACAGAAGAAGAGACGAAAGGGAGAGTAGATCTAAAAGATACTCCCCTGACTGAGTGTGATGGCACTTTATGGGTGGATGGTTCATGTTTCAAGCTCCCTAATGGTGACACGACTGCTGCATATGCTATCACGACTTTACACACGGTCGTGGAAACTGCACGAGTGCCACATAATTCGGCCCAAGCAGCAGAATTAATCGCCCTCACGAGAGCATGTGTGTTGTCTGAAGGAATGAGAGTAAATATATACACAGACAGCCAGTACGCCTTTGGCGTGGCTCATAATTTTGGGCGTTTGTGGAAGGAGCGTGGGTTCCTGACGTCGCATGGAGCTAAAATTCAGAATGGCAAGTTGGTGAATGATCTCCTTGAGTCACTGACCCTACCGTTGCAAGTTGCGATCATGAAATGCAGTGCGCACAGGAAAGTCACAGATGATGTTGGACGTGGGAATGCGTTTGCTGATGAGACCGCGAAAGAAACAGCACAGAATGTGAAGACTAGAATGTATGTTGCAGGCCCCGCAAGATGGGTTAATGATGTGGGAATGTGTGAGAACACAATAGAGAGTGTGAAGTCGCTTCAAGCTGAAGCCACAGAGGAAGAGTTAAGCAAGTGGAGAGAAAGTATGGGTAAGTTGGATGAGAATGGTTGTTGGATCGATCTGACAGAACATAGGCGATGGTTGTTGCCTGATGCATATGTGCTTCCAGTGGTTACTATGGCACATGGAATAGCACATATCAGTACGAAAGGTATATGCAAGTTGTTGGCTCCAGTATGGCAGAATGCTGGGATTCCCAAGTGTGCAGAGAATGTGGTCAAGAATTGCATAGTATGCTTGAAGTACAACCCTGGTAGGGGAACCCCAACTCCAGCTGGTCACTTTGCACCCCCATCATGTCCATTTGAAGTTTTGCAGCTGGACTTTATTCACATGGAAAGATGCAACAACCTGAAATATGTACTGGTGGTTGTTTGTGCTTTCTCAAAATGGATAGAGGCTTATCCTCTGAAAGATAACACTGCCCTATCCACAGCCAAAGCCCTTGTGAAGGAATTTTTCCCCAGGTTTGGGATGCCAAGAATGGTGTGGTGTGATAACGGGAGTGAGTTTGTGGGTAAAGTGATGAGGAATGTATGTGAAGGGCTAGGGATAAAGCAGAAGTTCCACGCTGCAAATCACCCCCAATCAGCTGGATTAGTAGAATGCTACAATGGAGCCTTAAAGCTCAAGCTGGCCAAAATTCAGGCGAGCACCGGTCTTAAATGGCCTGACGCTCTGCCTTTAGCACTCCTGTCCACCAGAATGACCATACACTCACGAGTGGGACTTAGCCCTTACGAGGTCGTTTTTGGCCGTCCGGCCAACGTATGGGGTGTACCGAGGCCTACGAAGTTTAGTGAGATTGAACATCCAGTACTACTCGATTACCTGTATGATTTGACTGTTAAACTGCGTGTTTTGCACCAACAGGTACATGATACTCTTCCCCAAGCTTCTGAACCTCCTGGACACCCTATCAACCCTGGCTCGTGGGTCCTGATCCGAAATTTCCAGCGTAAGAGCAACGACGAGCCTCGCTGGATCGGCCCTCACCTTGTACTTCTGTCGACAAGGTCAGCGGTGCGAGTAAAAGGGAAGAAACACTGGATCCATGGTACCCACTGCAAAGTAGTCCCTTTGCCTCTGCCATATGACCAGTGGGTCAAGGAGGGTATCGCCGACTCTGAGACAGACACTATACCTCGTTTTGTACCATTCAGTGACGCACGCCTAAGAGGCACAGTTTCAGACCAAGAGAGTGACAATATTCTGCAGGAAGCTGTGCCACCATCAAATCGACTGGACACCACTGAGCCTGAACTTTTGTTTCAAGACCAAACAGCACCTGGCCGTCTCCGCTATAATTTGAGACCAAGGCCCATGGACAAATAAAGATTTCCTCACTATTTCCTTTTTAACATTTTTGCTCTCCCATCTGAAGGACTTTCTTGATTTTTGTTTTTCGAACCACCATCCGGGTTCTGCCGCAGGTTCGCGGTGCCAAGACTTTGGGGTACAGGCCGAAGACGTTAGGTCAACGGTTCTGGTTGGTCTAGGGCGTTTCCCTGGACTGACAGGCGTACTCCTTAGCAGAAGAAACTCATCCGCCGCGAGCGGCCCGAGTAGAGGATGGAGTTTTTTAAGATGGAGAGACCGATTGAGGAAATGAACTTTAACGCAAGGATGTGTAGAATTGTAAAAAGTAAATGTTTTGTATTTTTGTGCCTTTTTACACTGTGTAGTATCACAATGTTTATTGTAGGATTTGTGTTCTTCTCCGCTCAAAAGCCCATTGAACCCACCGAACAGCCTATACCTCTTTCTACTGCCTCCTCTCACTCTTTTCACCCTTTGCCTGAGCACGAACAGACCAGACGATCAGAGTTCGTAAATAACTCGTTTATCCAGCTCTTGCACCAGCACCAACTAGTAATGAATACGACCAATTGCTGGGTGTGTGGGTTAATGCCACATACCATTAACAAGGGTATTCCCTACCTGGTGCTGCCGTATAGTTACAATGGATCGTCATGGGCATTCCAGACCATGTTTCTCTATGCTCTAGATACATACTCCCCTCGCCAACCGCGTTCCATCAGACCTATCACCAATAATAAGGCTTTGATAAAAGGAGTTGCCGATATGAGTAGGGATATCGATGCATACTCATCCATTCCCAAAGAAGAGTTGAGACCTTATGTAGGATGGAACGCGACGGGGTATAGTATTAGTCTGGGTGAAAGACAGCGAAAAATCTCGTCTCCAATCTGGGTCGTACCCCACATGGGTCGGTTCTGCTTACAGGGTAATGGTCAGAATCCTAGAGCTCAACTGGGAAGAAGTGACTGTACTGAAACGTACACCTTCCCGTCACAGTTTTCCCCTGCGTTTTTGGCTGCCAAGAGCACATATTTCATCTGTAATGATCGAGCATATACATGGTTGCCCCCTGATTTCTCGGGCACATGTTATATTGCGAACTTGCTACCGCCAACATTTACTGCCGCCTCCGACTATCACAAGACCAGAGTTGTGAGAGGCGTGATTAGTAAGGAGGACACTGCGGGTCAGGAAGCGGGAGACTTCTTCTTGGGTTTCCTGCCGTTTTGGGGACCTATGGTCAATAGTAGGAACCTGAGACAGCTGACTCGTGTGGTTGAATCCACTGTCAATGTAACGGCTGGTGCCCTTGGTAATCTGACAGCTGAGCTCCAAGCGGATCGCCTTATGACTTTGCAGAACCGCATGGTTCTAGACGTTATTCTTGCAGACCGCGGTGGGGTATGCAAGGTCATCCAATCCAGTTGCTGCATTTTCATACCAGATAATGCTCCAACAGTGTATCAAGCCATCTCCAAACTCCATAAAATATCTGAATCCATACACGTGGATAAGGGAGATTGGTCACTGCTGGGGTGGTTCTGGGAATTGATATCTGCCTGGGGTTGGAAAGTTCTGATGGTCATTGGAATGATCTTAGCCATTCTTTTCCTGTTCTGTCTGTGCATACAGTGTGCTCCTGCGATATGTGGCCTCTGTGCTACCTTATGTGTAAGGAAACCTGTATCGAGGGACGAACTAAGTAATAGGATGATGCTACAGCAACATCTCCATGACTTTGTGAACATTGACCTAGACTCGGATTAAGATGAGTATAGTGATTGCCTATGTAAGGGCAAAAGGAGGGTCTGTCGTACTTTAATCTTTGTGACCGCGTAGGGGACAGGGCCCTACCCCTGTCTATCTTGGTATTAGCAAACCGCAAATGGTAAATGCGGCATGTACAAGTGCTTTATATATCGTTCTAGCTATGAATGCACTGTGTACACGTTATTCTGCTTCACTACGCGGGTTCCATTTTGGAAGCAGTGGCCATCTTGTCATTGCCCTCACATAGGCTATAATGGAGTAAATACGGGCCTCACAGTACATGGGCTTTCCCTCTGACTTCTCTGTGACCTGGGCAGCTGGCTCTGCTGTCCCAGGTCAAACCGGTCTCACAAGCTCCCCTTCCTCCATCCACCTGTGATTAGCATCAGGGCTTGACCCGTCATAAAACCCTTTCATTCTACACAATCCTCCGGCTAATCTCTTTCACACCTGCTTGTTCCTGCTTTATGACTTGTTTCCCAAAACAGGAGATGCTCATGTTTATTGGGGGGTCTATTGACATCAAATGTGGGATCTGAACCTTACTGTGTAAATCATTGTGGGCTGGCCGAACTGGAATGTGGGATGGTCATCATGACTCTGCTTTTTCGTTTGTAATGTATACTTGTAATGGCCATATCGTAAACCAAGGAATGTGTGCCTGAAGCATGATATTTTGTACTTAAGGAGAAGCCCGTTCCTATGATTTTCAGCAGTCTCCTGAGAACATACACGCTGTTGTACTTCTAGGATACCTGTAATTGGTCTGCAGCCAATAAACGAATCTTTGACTTCACCCAGAAGACTCTGTGTTTCTGTAGGTCTGGAACAGGGTGAACCCAGAAGTCATAGGGTGTGTGCCCCTGCACCGCTGGGACTAAAATACCCAGTACTTCAAAGGTAATGAAATTAATGTTGTTGGAAGACTATTCTTTCTGTTGTGGGCTGTACCGTTGCGCTGTTCAGCTGTCTTTGTAGTCCAACATCAGGAGCGCGAAAGGTGGTGTGTGTCCAGGCTCTCCTCGGAGGAAACAGTTAAAGGGGAAATAAAAAGCAAACTAGAGTTCAAAAACTCTGTTTGCAGAAAGACAAGCTCCCTTGCCTACTGCAAATACTCTGAAATAAAACCAAACTAACAAAATTGGGAGAAAGTAGTAAAGTACATAAACCCAATACTAACAATGTAAATCTGTTGTTTGTATATGGTCCAACCTTTGGCAGACAGGGGAGCCAGGCACCTCCCTAAAAAGCATGCAGTAGTGCGATACAAGGAAATGAAATTAACGTAATTGGAAAGACTATACCTTCTGTTGTGAGCTGCACAGACGCACTGTTCGGCTGCCTTTTTAGCCCAACATATGGGGCATAACGGGGGCGTGTCTAGGCACCAAGAAGAAAGATTTTGGAGAAGTCCCTCAAGGCTTGGGGAGATGCCTGCCAAGCAAAGATCCCCTCTGAAGAAGAGTCAAAGCCAGAGGCTGAAGAAGAAAGGTACAACTTGTCCCAACATGGGTTTCTTGGTGCACCGTCCAGTACTTGAAGTGAAGTAGGCTCTGCCAGCCCCTCTGAAATGTCCTTCCGCAGTTGGAACTCAGTGACAAGCAGTCAGAAAATGAGCTGTTGGCCAAACTGGCAGCCATTGCCCAGGAGGAAAAGGAACTGGTACTGGAGGAGAAGAAATTGGCATTGGAGTAAATGAAGGCTAGGCTCAGTTTGATGCCTAGTAAAGATGTTAGCAGCAAATGTGAGGTGTCTAGTGGGGGGGTCACATATCCCTTATTTGAGTTTTGAGGTGAGCGATTACATTAATACATCATGTTCCTTCTAAAAAAGACAATTGAGAATTTGCAGGGTATGGGAAAAGCACTGAGGGGCCTTACAGTGGGAGTTAGTATCAACTCTTGGGAGGGATATGCTATTGACTCTAGAAGAGGGCGTTGCTGGCTCATAATTCCGCATGAAGGATGCCTTTGTGCAGAAATTTGGTCTTACACCTGAAGAGCACCAGAAGTTTAGGGTCACACACAAAGACTCACAACAATCCGGGTTGATATTGTAGATGACTCAGTAAAAGCAATAGAGGGTTGGTGAAAGGCAATACAGTCACTACAGTGGTCTATATAACTTAATAATGAAAGAGCACATTTTGAGTAATTGTCTTTCAGTTACACCAGTATCTAGTAGATTCCAAGCTAACTAGACCCAGGCATCTTCTAAAGGTAGCAAATGTGTGGGTGCCTCTAGGTTGTTTACAAAATCCCATGGAGTGATGCAAATAAAGGGGGGCCCATCCGACACAAGGGAAAGGAGGGGAGCAACAAGTCTCAAAAAGAAAACTCCTTATGGGCAGAAATGTCTGATCAAAGGAAAGAGTCCCAACCCTCTCCTGAGAAGCAAGTAAGTGGAAACCCAGGGTGAAAAAAAACCCTTTGAGTATTTTCACTACCAGCAGCCAAGGCACAGAAGGTGGGATGCCCCAGATCGAAAGCTATCACTAGTGAGTACTCTACAGGAGTGACTAGAATAGCTTTGGGGAGGATTGCCCAGAAGAGACCGTATTAGCCTTTAATGGGGAAGTGGATCCAGAAAGTAATATAGTGATCCCTGAGGGGTGTAGAAATCACTTCCACAGGATCATAGTAAATGGGGTGCCTGTCACTGCTCTGAGGGATACAGGTGCCAGCTAGCCCATGGGGCATTGGTGTCCCTAGAATTGGAGGGGGTACATGCACAGAGGAAGGTAGTTAAGAGATACATCTTTGAATGGTTCTATAAATGTAAACAACATTCAAAGGTGGCCTACCACATATATACATGCTTTGGTTTTAATTTTTGAGTGCTTTTTGTAAAGGTTTGTTGAAAAACTCTTTAACACAACGGCCCGTGGATATGCTAGCATAAGTATATACAAGCATTCATTTTTGTAATATTATTTTACAAAAAACACTGCATTCCAAAGGTTGGCTATCAACATCAGACCTATGGGCTTTACCAAAGCCTTATTTACATTTAAATTAGGTATTTGTCTTTTTGACCATTTCTCTCCCTTTACCTTTCTGCCTTAAATGCCTCTCATTTTTTAATATGTTTTTCAATTTAGATTTTCATCTCTTTTTTTATTTTTTAGAACTGACATTTTGCAGTGCCAAGTGCAACTGGTATGCCCAGCCGTGGGCTCCATGCTCACTTTGCCACTGCAACCAAACTCCACCCGGCAGATGAGCTCCAGTCAGGGTACAAAACCGGTCTTGGGTTGTCTGTGTCCCAGTTCAGAGAGGACCTAGCCTGGCCGGGCTGTACTGTTTCTAGTGGACCAGGATCAACAGTATTTTGAATATGGCTGAGTCAGAACTGAGATGGCATGGGGGGGGGGAAACGATGGACTGGGATGCTGCCTCAAGTATGTACCAATGGCTGAGATTAATTCCAGCATTCTACCCATAACTTTTTTTAATACTTCTGTGCTAATGTATTCTTAGCAACTGAGACTCGGTTCCTTAATGTCGTATAACTGTGACTCAAAACGAGAGTGAAGTAAAGGCACAGCAAGAACCAAATGTGCTGTGCTATTCTTAGACTTTAATGTTCTGCGTCCGTGGTGCTATCACAACACTAATGTATGCTCATCCATTCAGCCTGTCATGTTAACTGACAGTGGCGCACTCATCCGCATTCATTTGTTGACAGTGCCAAGTCTTACAACAATAAATGAAGCTTTTTCTTTGTTCTCCTCGTTCATATGCAGCCATCCTCACAAAATATGCAAGTTGTTTCTAAATGGATTGTCTCAAGTGTTGCTTTTAGCCATTACTAAAAGTTATTTCTGTACAGTTAAGGGAACTAAATGCCAACTCGGCTATGCCAGAACGAAAACTATCAAATTAGACTCAAACTCTCTAGTAACCAGTGACAAGGGGCCATATGTAGGTAACATACTATTTACCGATTCATAAATACCGAATTTTACCGATTCGGTATTTAAGAATCGGTAAATAGTATGTAGGTAAATAATCGGTAAATTTTACCGATTCGGAAAGATTCGATATTACTGATTCGGTATTTACCGAATCGGTAATGAGGCATACCTTCCCATTGATTCCTATGGGCCTGGAGGCCCATAGGAATCAATGGGAAGCCATTCACCATTACCGATTCGGTAAATACCGAATCGGTAATAGGGGGAGCATATTCAAGGGTGGCAGGGTGTCACATTGACACCCTGTTGCACCCCTGAATCGTGCATGTGTGCACATGTGGCGCACATACATGCCCTAAGGGCATGTATGTCTGCCACATGGCACTGTCAAAACTGCAAAAAATAGATTTTTGAAAGGTATTCGATATTTATCACCAACCTGTATTTGGTGGTAAATACTGAATCCTGAATACAATAAAACACTCACTTGAGTGCTCCCTACATATGATTTAAGGATTCGGTAATTTACCGAATCTGTATTTTACCGATTCTGTATTTTACCGATCCATTACCGATTCGGTAAATTATAGAATCCTTAAATCATGCCTCCTACATCTCAAATGCCTAAATACCGGTCGGTAACGGGATATTTACCGAATTTCGGCCGTTACCGACCTGTATTTAGCTACCTACATATGGCCCCAAATGAGCAACCGTCCTATATTAGGCCCACCATTACACATACAATTCAAAACTTCATCCTTTTGATGAACATTGTTATACAAACTACCTTACTGAAGGATGTTATTGATTGCATCACAAAGAAGTACAAAGTATGAGAACTGATTGAAACTATCCAGTCCCCAAACACTCGTGTTCCATTAGACTGTATGTTTGTTATGTCTATTGACAAAGTAAAAGTAGGCATCTGCTCCATAGTTTGTTTAATAAGTCTATGGACAATGTAATCTATTTCATACGTCTGTGGACACAGCAAACTGTTATGTATGAAGCAGGCCACTGATCATGTGGCTTTGTCTGCCCCATACAAATATATCTAGTAATTAAACACTGCCACTAAGTCGTTTGATGTTCTCCTTTGTTTTGCAGTATTTTGTGTATCTTTAACACATAGCAGGTTTTAGTGCCTAACTAGATTTAGCCCATAAGGGTGTTGTGACATTCATTCAGTCAGTCAATGACATTAGGCTTCCTGGTGCATAATGCTGACCAATAGAAGAATGGCTCAGGTAGACAAGATTGACTTTCTAAAAACTGTCCTAGACCAATAGAGATCCATTGTGGCTGATTTTCAGCTAAATACAAAATTGGTAAATTAATTTAGAAGATGAGCTCTTTACTAGCATCACCTATTATTCTGGGTATTTCACCTACATAATAGTCAATGACATAGATGATCAACCTTCTACATTTATTCTTCCCTCTATCGTCCAAGTTAAACAAGTATCTGCAATGCAATAGGTCTCGCAGGGGATTGAGCTATTGGCATTGTAAATGACAATGCTGATGGAGCAGGGTTTTGAAAAACATAAAACCTGCTTGGATTGAACCTTCAGCAACATACATTAATAGTGTGCTGTGAAGAATCTTAATAAAAATGCTAACATGGGGAAATGCATTTGCGCATACGTAAAACAAATGTGTGTTACTAATGCATGAAAACTAGGCCGCATTTGCTTATAAGTTCAGAATAAAATAAAAAGACTAATGCTGCTTTTGTGCACGTAAATAATTCTGCTAGGAATAACAATAACACAGGTTGTGCATGGGTTATTGCAATGCTGGGATGGTGCACTTTTGAAAAATTACATTTCATGAAAATAATAAATGTCTGTGTTTCGTTCTTTGTAGAAAATACAAACATGGGCCAACTTTCTTGCATGTCAGTTTGGGGTTAACATTTACTGAAAGGAAAATAAAAGAATTTAAAATGCACTTTGAACAGAGAGAGAACGCAAAACATGAACTCCTCCTTCGCGATGTGTTGACTGTCTGCCAAGGTTGCGGAAAGAGAATGCTGATAAACTAATAGAAGCGTGCAACTTCCTTCACCAGATGGCAGAAGCAAACAATGGAAGCGTAGAGACTTGCAACATGAAGAATATGTAATATGATTGTATTCAAAAGTTGTTTCCTGAGAAGGACCTGTTTTAATGTTGAAAGTCTAAAACAATAACCTAGTGAATAAAGTGATCACGCTGAACGTGGTGTGACAGAGACATCGCCGTTCTTAGCCAATAGGCGACAAATTTGTGTTCGTATTGAAACAAAAGTGGGTTGGTCATTTAGGTTTGAGGGTATAATTGAGGTGCCTTGGGGGTGTGGTTTATTAGGTTCGGCTGGTGTTAGCTAGTGGGAGATCGTCGCTGTCGCCGGTTTGCTGTTTCCAGATAGAGGCCTACCTGTTCCTGATTCCTGTCTTAATCTTTGCCACTCAACTCTTCTCGAGGGCCTTTCTGCTCTACTTGGCCAGTGGGGTAGATTTTCCCAGTTTTCCTTGGGTTAGTATAATAATCCGAATTTGTATAATCATTTTGCAAATGAATCTTTGTCTCAGAAACTTTTCTCTCTTCGCCTATCCACTCCTTCAATGCATTGTTATAGTTTGTTTTTTTCCATTGCAAATATATGTTCACTGTGACAAATCATGACTTGCATTGTGTGACTGTACTTGATGAGCATTCATTTCATATTATTACGATAAACATTTAACAACATACATACCGAGTCTGTTATTATTTAGTAGTATAGATAAAAATATAATTATTACCATCAACTGATCAACTACAGTATTTAACGCCACAAATGTACTGTAGAGAGAAATGCAGGTCCTAATCGTGTAATTGGTAAGTTAGGTATAAACTTGCATCACACTGAACCCCAGCATGAAGGGATTAGTTGGGTCGTGTAAATGGGCCAAAGTATATGAAACATTATTGATCCCTGATCGATGGATCAGTTTGCATTATTTTATGTTTTGGTTTTTAAAAACAGATAAATAAAAGACATTGTCATTTACAATGCCAATAGCTTAAACTCCAGCAAATGCGAGACCTATTGCATTGCAAATGCTTGAAGGCATCGCTGAGTTGCCCCCTTCTGTCTCCCATGAATCCTGAAGAGCTCCCTTTTTCCTATGAGTTAAATAAACAAGCCGGTGGTCACATATGCACTCGAGAGACCCTCCGGCAGTAAGAGAAACTGATGAAAGAAAATAGTGCTTACAGATGAAGAAGACATACCGTGTAACAACTGAAGTAAAAGGTATGAGAGGTTACAAATGAAGACAAGGCGGTACCAAGGAGGGAGTAACAAGCCTAATAACAAATCAGAAGCCAGCATTTAAGAAGGACATTGACACAAGACAATGACAAATATGGGCAGAGAGTGGGTGAGACTTCAAGTACATACTCCAATACTTTATAGCTCACAGAGCAGCACATGCTCTGGCTAGGCTCCACCTTAAAAACAGGTGTTCAGCCTCTTCCTTTTCCAAAATATAACTAAATAATAATACCTATCCTCTTGCCACCCTGTGCCTCTCCTCCTCCCCCTCCCCAGAAGCCTTGCTCTCTGTTGTCCAGGGTGCAGAAAGCCACTGCTGTGCTTACAGGCTTTTTGAGAGCTGTTTCAGTGCAACTTTGAAATCTGTCAGTGAGGGTCTGTAGAGACCCGTGGCTAAGAGAAAATGCAACAGCTGATAGAGGCAAATAGCCACACATATTGCACCACCTCCGTGGGGTCTGTGGAGACTGGGAGAGGTAGAAGAAGGTGGGCAAGAATGCCCTCTGCCTTTCACCACTGCGCTTGGTTCTCTGTAGCCCATTGTTTCCCCCTGGAGACATCACATCAGTGGAAACAACTTTTGTTTTCCTTTGCTGTGAGGAAGTAGCTCTGAATGACCGATTGAGAAGACTCAAGTTTTCACCCTTCTGGATATCAGTTAGAGTAATATATAACAATGATTCCAGATCCTTCAGCTGCCATTTTCAACAATTTTCCTAAACCTTCTAGGCATGCAAACTTTCAATGCAAAATGAACAACACTGTAAAAGTAAATATTTATTTTACATAACGTGTGGGTACATATGTCCCTACATTATTTAAGTAAAATTAGATCACTGATATCATTCTGATCGTTTAGGATATACTAAAACCTTTATCAACGGTAAATTATAGAATTAATGTTTTCAATTCCTCATTTTGCCTCCATTATTAGAATTGAGATTTTTTTCATTAATCTGGAATCCTCCTCACCTCCACCTACTCTTTTTTTATAGGTACATTGTGCTTGATCATCTAATAAAACTAACAGAATTCTAATACATGGAAAATACACTATTGTTACTCTTTCTGCATGTTTATTTTGAGACTGGTTTTTGATGGATTTCTGGATCAATAAACCTAAAAAGCTTATGTCAGAAGCTTAGGAAACCAATGACAAAGTTACACTAATTTATAAGTCATCAAAATGTGTCAAATACTTGATGAAGAAGAAAGAGCATGGTCAGCCAGAAGCATACATTGTGAAAAAAAAAAACACACCATTACTTGGTACTGCACTAATATTATCATAATATATAAAAGTGAATCATATTTGTATATTTGAACCACAGAGAACCCTAAAGGGCGAAGTATGATGATTCTCAGCAACAGTGATCTGACTTTGAAATAAGGATTGTAACAAGGCAAAACAATAAACAATCGAGAGGTGTGAGTAATCAGATATCAACTCACCGAACTGGCACTTAATCACATCACACATAAACAGCACTGATGAAACAGGAAATTCAACAGAATTAAAAGGCTAATACAACGAGCCCAAAATTATGTTTGCAGAACCCAATTGACATCAGCACTACCAATGACCTACATGCCCATGCCAAGGCCAACACAGTCTCACACTAGACACCTTTAAGATTTTCCCAATCGATGTCCAGTGGTCTTGTAGGCATTTGCTTCAAATGCACTGCAGTCTCAATGAGGACAGTTGCTGTATCCTATTGTAATAGTACAGGCTGAGCAGGTTGTTAGAAATGGGATTTCTGGTTGGCTAAGGCATGCGCCTAAGCCAGGCAGAAAGCACCACTCTAGTCAGGGTAAGAGAGTTACACGCTGAAGATAACCCCTGCTCACCCCCTTGGTAGCTTGGCAGAGCAGTCAGGCTTCTCCCAGAGGCAATGTGTAAAGCATTTGCGCAACACACACACACAGCAGTGACACACTAGGCACACCACAAAAGAAACTCCACACAAGATTATATAAAAAATAGCCTTTGTATTACTCATAAAACACATTAGAACGCAATCACATATATACACTCTGCCACCTGGCACTAGGCCTTACTTTACAGGGATTATATACATATACAGGGTCAATCGGGCCACAGGCAATGGGTAAAGCGTTTGCGCAACACACTCACAACAGTGACACACTAGGCACACCACAGAAGAAAGCTCCACACAAGGTTATATAAAAATAGCCTTTGTATTATCACAAACACATTAGAATCATAATCACAAATGTACACTGTGCCACCTGGCACTAGGCAATATTTCACAGGGGATTATATATAGGACAGGGCCAATCAGGCCACTGTCAGAACCATAAAAACAGGTAATGAAACACAACCAGTAACTACTGGTAAAATACTGTACTCAGCATTATCACTAGCAACATAAACACATTATGTCTGCATCACATTAGGCATAAATCACAGTTAGAAGTGCACCGTAGTAACACTCTCCAGGTGCAGACAGCACCTCAAGCATAAACAAATTATACGCAATCTCTGGGCCTTGCGCCCTACCAGGACACAAAAACAACCCCAGGCCAACTGGCCTTCCTCTGGTGCCCATCTGGGCTGTCCCCCAAATGCCCTCTGTCCCAAAAGTCAGGTCTCTCAATTACAGGGCGTTCCAACTGGCCCTCCGGCTGCCTTGGCAGCAAAACCAATGTGTGCAATGCACTGGGGTGGGAGGAGTGTATCTCATCCCTTTCTTGAGATCAAGAGAAATGTCCCTTTGTTGCAGCTGCCCGCACTCTTGCTGTGCAGCTGGGAAAATGAGCCTTGGCACTACAGTGCCTTGGGTGCCCTGTTCACTGGGCTCCTCCTGGTGCACGGTGCACTCAATCCTACTTCTTACCTTCAGCGCCACTCACCGGGCTGATCTGTGCCAGATCCAGCAGGCCCCACTCACCGGGACTCGTCCCCTCCGATCGCTGACTCAGGCGGCACCAACAGAGTGCCCAACGAGCATCCCTCACTGCTGGTTTGGGGGCTGCTGCAAAAACAACAATTGATGGACAGAATGCAGAACAATGTCATACATTCACCCCAGTACAGAGATCTGGGCTTATATCCATAATTTTTTTGGTCGCCATTCCAGTTTGGACCCAGCCATATGCAAATCAGTCTTGACCCTGAGCCCAATGGGAACAGTCCATCCCGAACTGTCAGGCCAGGTCCTCCCTGGACTGGAAACAAGCATCCTAGGACCGGTTTCAGGCTTTTGGCCCTCATCAGCCAGGATAGCTTGACTCCAGTGGCATGGAGAGCACGGGACCAACGTCTGGGCATACCCGTCCCACTCGAGGTGACAAATGCAAAAACAACTATTGATGGACAGAATGCGGAACAATGTCATACATTCACCCCAGTACAGAGATCTGGGCCTAAATCCATCGGTTTTTTGCTCACCATGCCATTCCAGTTTGGACCCAGCCATATGCAAATCAGTCTAGACCCTGCGCCCAATGGGAACAGTCCAGTCTGAACTGCCAGGCCAGGTCCTCCCTGGACTGGAAACAAGCATCCTAGGAAGGGTTTCGGGCTTTCAGCCCTCATCAGCCAGGAAAGCTTGACTCCAGGGGCATGGAGAGCACGGGACCCACATCTGGGCATACCCGTCCCACTCGGGGTGACAAATGCAAAATCAACAATTGATGGACAGAATGCAGAACAATGTCATACAGTCACCCCAGTACTGAGATCTGGGCCTAAATCTATCGTTTTTTTGCTCACCATGCCATTCCAGTTTGGACCCAGCCACATGCAAATCAGTCTTGACCCTGCGCCCAATGGGAACACTCCAGCCTGAACTGCCAGGCCAGGTCCTCCCTGGACTGGAAACAAGCATCCTAGGACCGGTTTTGGGCTTTTAGCCCTCATCAGCCAGGAAAGCTTGACTTCACTGGCATGGAGAGCACGGGACCCACGGCTGCGCATACCTGGCACACTTAGGACGAGAAAGCAAAAGACACACAATTGATGGATGGAATGCAGAACAAATCAAAACATTCACCCCCAGTCAAGAGATCTGGATTAAATCCATCATTCTTTTGCTCACCATGCCACCCCAGTTTAGACCTGGCCATATGCAAATCAGTCTTGACTCTGTGTCTCATGGGAACAGTCCAGCCTGAACTGCCAAGCCAGGTTCTCCCTAGACCGGAAACAAGCATCCTAGAACTGGTTTCGGGGTTTCAACCCCCTTCAGCCAGGATAGCTTGAGTCAAGTGGCACAGTGAGCCCAGGACCCACGTCTGGGCATACCTGGTGCACTTAGGGCGAGAAAACAAAAGACACACAATTGATGGACGGAATGCAGAACAAATCAAAACATTCACCCCCAGTCAAGAGATCTGGGTTAAATCCATCATTCTTTTGCTCACCATGCCACCAGTTCGGGCTGGACTGTTCCCATGAGGGTGACAGTTTGTCCAACAAGGACCCTTCACCCTCCACCATCTGAAGGCATGTCCATTGGTGGCACACCTGCTGCCGCTCATGGGCGGACCACTCCACCAGTAGACTCCTAGTTGCTGCGAGGGAAGGCTCCCACGACTCTACCCTCCCTCTACCTGGTGAACAAAGGCATTAAGGACACCGACAGGGCACGGTCTGTTTCCACCGCCTGCCCCAGGTATGAGTGCACAACTGGTTGTTTTTCTGCTAGGTTTTTGACCATTCACACTAAGAAGCCTCACCTACAGCGTTGATACCAACTATAGAACCTTTTGTTGGCTCCAAACCCCCTCTCAACTAAAGCTGTGTAGTGGGTAACCTGGGTCAACTGCCTTGAATATACTTTGCTGCAGTGTGGCTGGCTAAAGATAGGTGTGGGCCTATACTCCTTTATCTGGGCTGTGCCACCATACACAAACTATCCAAGACTGTGGGCTAAGGTGGACCACCTTATACCTATGCTACGCTCAAAGCTGGCTAGTTCAATTTGCATTTGCGATCCTTGCAAGCACAGTGGACTCTCTCCTCAGTGAGTCTGCACACATCTTACGAGGAATTGGCTTTCTAAAAAACTGAAAAGCCCACCTGCACATCAATCAATCTGTACAACTCATCGACCCGAATCACCACCGGGTGGCATTGCACCTCCGACCAAAGGTAAAGGTGGAACTACAGAAGCTCGAGGAGGCTGACATCATAGAAAGAGTGGATGGACTGACATCCTGGGCCTCACCCATCGTGGTAGAACGATAGCCAAAGCAGTGGGAAGAAGTAAGAATGTGTGTCAATATAAGACTCCCGAACACAGCCATGAATCGGAAAAGACACATAACTCCGGCAGTTAACATTGTAGGAGAACTCTGTGGCTCCCGCTGGTTCTCAAAAAAAACCTGAGGTCATGCTACCATCAGATCCTCCTACCACCAGAGTACTGGCCAATGACAACATTCTCCATCCAAACCGTTTCGAGGCAATACAAGCGCCTTAATTTCGGCATTTCAAGGGCCACTAAAGTTTCCCAGGACATTATCAGAGAAGCTCTGGCTGGACTTAACAGGGTCTTAAATGTCAGTAATGACATCCTGTTCCATGCATCCACTCTTGAGGAGGGTTAAACTTGGCATATTTGGCATGGTTTCCCCTGACTTTTTGCATCTACCTCTTGTATTCGTGATGCTGTGCTGGATTTCGTTTTTGCTGGCTTACAGGCTTTGAGCACTTTGCCACTGCTCATCAGTGTCAAAGTGCAAGTGCTCCCTGTGTAAATTGTGATTACAATTGGTTCTCCTTAATTGGCATATTTGGTTTACTGGTGAGCCCCTAGTAAAGTGCACCCACATGAGTAGCCCTGAAAAGGTGCATTTTCATGTTTAATCATTCTTTGTGCCTCGGCCTGTTTGTGGATTGACTGTCTGGTTTTGGAGTGACACTGGCTGGGATGTGCATTCACTGTAGACAGCCTGTGGGGGGTTGAGGTGTGCCTGACCCTTCCTGGATGATTTAGAGGTGAGCTGTATTGACCTTGTCTGAATTAGAGTAGTGGGAGGAGTTTTCATTGTACCTGAATAGGGCCTGTCTCCATTGCACATTGCCGTCTCCACCCCCTATGGTCATACTGCACCAGTGAGGACAGAACTAGTTTGGACTGGGTTCCGAGACCCTTGCACAAAGAGAAAAAAGACAAAATGGGGTATAAGTAGTAGATTTTTAACCCCGGAACTTAGATTACCACTCGACTCAAAAGGAACCTTTGTCAAGGAGAAGAGCTGAAGAGCTGTGAGGAGGAGTACTGCCCCTTTGCTGTGTGCTGTGTGGGGTTGGCCTGCAGTTGCTGTTTCTGCCAAGGAAAGGACAAAGACTGGAACTTTCCTGTGAACCTGCTTGAAGAAAATCTCCAAGGGCCTGTGTGTGCTGGCCTCCTGTTCTGCAGTTTCAGGGACACCAAGACTCCCCTGAACTCTATTTCGGAGAGTTCGGACCTGTCAGGAGGTGCCTATTTCAGTTGTGGACATCTGGAGGTTGTCCCTGCTGCTGGGAGCTGGAAGAAAAGAAGAGCTGAAGAAATCAAAAGCTCTTCTTGCGGCTGTTTTTCCTACGCAGCACCGCCGTGCGAGAAGAATCTCCATGCATCGCCACTGCAGAACCGACGCAATACCTATCGCGGCTGCAAGAACCGACGCATCGAGGGATTGCGGCTGAAGAAATTGATGCAGCGCCACCCGATGCTGCTGCATTGATCGCTGATGCATCCCAGATTTCTTTGCATCGCATCTGTGAAGCAAGTCTTCCCGACGCATATCCCGTGGACCAGAACCGTCTGGAGTCGACACATCACTTCTTCCTACAGACTGGATTTTGGAACTGTTGCATCACCTCCCCAAGGTCTCAAGAGCTGACACATCTCTTTGTTTCTCGGTGCTTCCCTCTCTGCGACTGTTTGGCCTTGTGAATTTTGATGCATCTATGGGTACTTTGTGAGAAATAACGTATCCATAGATTTCTATGGACCAAGTTGTTTGCAACCTTTTAAAAGTCATATTCTTATTACATGTATGTTGGATTTTTGTCGTTTTGGTCTTGTTGAGTTTAGCTAAAGGTATTTTATTTTTCTTAACTGGAGTGGTGTCCATTTGTGGTGTTATCACTGTATTGCTGTGTGTTTTGAGTTCAAATACTTTACACATTGCCTTTGGGATAAGCCTGCCTGCTCGTGCCAAGCTACCCAGGGGGTGACCAGGGATTATGTAAAGTGTGTATTCCTGTTACCCTGACTAGAAGCAAGGGTCACATCTTGTACAAAGGTAACTACCTCAGCCAACTAGAGACCCCTCATTTCTAACAAGGAGAATCTTCACAGACTGAAAGCTATGTTGAAACGCCTCCAAGACTGCAGACTCAAACTGCCAAAGGAGAAATGTGAGTTTCTCAGAGAAGAAATATGCGTCTTTTGCTACCTTTTCTTCTCCAAAGGAGTCACCCTGACCCAGCCAAATCTGGTGACATGCAGTCAGTACCAGCGCCAACCACTGTCACTGGTGTCAGACGTTTTTTAGGTATGGTGACCTACTACAGCCACTTTCTGCTGAAACTAACCCAACTCACAGGATCCCTGTGTGACCTCACAAGGCACTAGGGAATTGAAAAAGAGCAATCTTTTCAGAACACCAAGCAAGCAATCTCAGAGAACACCACCCTCTCCTATCTTGATCGGAACAAAGACACTTAGCTGGCTGTAGACCCCAGCCCCATAGGCTTAAGAGCAGTCCTGTCCCAGAAACAGCAATGCGGAGGGTGGGCTCCCGTCAGCCTTGCGCTGAAGCCCACCTAGCAAAGGTATTCCCACTTCGAAAAATTGGCCATTGTAATCCTTTGGGGAGGTTGGCATTTCCATATTTACCTATGGGGCCACCAGTTCAGAATCAGCACTGATAAAAAAACACTAATTCCTCTTTTTAAAGGGTCTCAAGTCTTCACCATCAATTGAAAAGTGGATACTCAACTACAAGAATAACACTTCTCAGTAGAGTGTGAACTAGGAGCCCACAATCCCACAGACTATCTGTCTCAGCAAGCCCGACCAACCACGCCTCAGGAAGAACAGGAAGCAGCTGACACTGAGGAATATTTGAAGATGGTCGTGGAACAATCACTCACAATCACCGTATCCTTGGTCGTCATCATAGAAGCCACCAAAGCGGCCGACTGCATGACTGCATCCAACAGGCCATTGCAGAGACCCAGTCAGGGAAGTGGAATGTGCCACTGGCAGGCTAGCCAAGAAAACAGAGGATGCCCAAAGCATGTGAATATACCTGCAGGGGCCCTGACTCATCACATCAGCCAGCCAAATCATGGTTCTCTGTTCCCTACGACTGAGTCAAACAGACAGTCAGATAATGGGGTCTGTTCCAAGCCACCGAGGCCATGGAGTCTCCAACATACATTATCACTGAACAGATTCCAGAGGATCTGTAGCACCATGCCAGTGCAGATTTCAGCAGCTTCCCAGATGGCAGGCACTTGTTGGTGGTCATAGATGATTTCTCTAAGTACCCAGAGGTGGAGATTGTGAAAAGCATCTTCGCAGAAGAGACCATACCAAAACTAAAGAAGATCATGGCCACTTATGACCTAATAGGGGAACTCTGTACAGATGATAGCCCCCCCTTGCTGTCTGTCTTCCTGAAGGACTGAGCGCCACAAGATCACTCTATGTTAGTCTCAAGCTAATGGAGAGGTCAAGAGATTCATGAGTACTATCACCAAAATGGTCTGCATACCCCAGGTGGAGAAGCAGTGCATTGAAAAAGCCATCTATGCATTTATGCATTCCTCAAAGACTATTGCCTGACCCCTCACACCACCACAGGGGTTGCACCCTGAATCCTCTGTGTCAGACAAAGGGTTGAAGATGTCATTCCACACCACCTGACCCTGGAAAAGACTTCGGTTCCAAGCAGCCAAGCACACTCCTGACCACAAGGAAAAAACTGGCATGCGTCGCAACATAGGAGAGACAAGACCCCAAGCATCTGTGTAAGGGACTGGGTGCTGATGAGAGATAGGCACTCAGGGAGCAAGTGCTGACTCCTGTTTGAACACCACTCATGGTGAGTCTTGAGGATCCAGGGAACCATGGTGTTAGCATTATGACATCAAGAGAACTTTTCCTGCTTCAAACAGTTCCATGAAGGCCCTGGGGGGCAACTGGGACACTGGAATATTGACCTTGTGGATGACCCCTCTCCTCAAAAACCCTGAGTCTGAGTTGTCCCCCCCTCGACCCCCGTGCTCCATTTCCAACTCTGGACTAACAACACTAGCCGCCTAGTTGAAAGCGGAAGGAGGCACTGAAGAGCCCATTCCTATGCAGGAGGGACATGACCACAGTCTATCTTGGTATAATCTATAGAGGAGCCCCACTCTGTCTCAAAAGTTTATGGGGACATATTATCAAAAACTGCGTTCAAATTATCACCGCTTTAGGGGCAGGAAACTGCCACTAAAGCGGCGATAATGGGCTTGATAATATGCCCATGAGAATTCCAATAGAAGTTCTGGTGTGAACCTGGGCTTTTATTGGAATTCTCAAGGGCATATTATCAAGCCCATTATCGACCGCTTTAGCGGCAGTTTCCTGCCGCTAAAGTGGAGATAATTTTAATGCCGTTCTTGATAATATGCCCCCAGGACTATGTGATTGACCTGTGATAGCTGAGACCAAATTGGAGTTGCTACTGCTTGGCCAGACAGTATCCTTTAGCCCATACGGGCAGTGTTTTGTCATTTGCCCCTGCCGGGGTGTTGCAAATGTTTATCTGTGTTTGATTCTTGTGTTTTCGTTTATTTGGTTTGTTTTGCTGGGGCAAAAGAGGAATTATATGTTACAGGCCGAGGGGTGTTTCTGTGAGTGCCCCCAGCCTCAAAATGATAATGGTTTGGCATAAGGGTCAGGCGACTCAAGTTGTAAAATAAATCGTTGGGCCAGAGTTCAGCAGTTCGCACCAGATGAAGTGCAGGTGTGCAGGCTCGTGATTTGAAGGTGCTCCTTCCTGGGAGCTGCAAGCCGAGTTTTAGTTTGGCTACGGTGGCCTGCTTCAGTGCAATGCCTCGGTGGGTCCTGGAGGTCTTGGTTCTTGTCGTCGCCGAGGCTTTCAGTCCGGCAAACCTGAATTTCAGGCCAGGTTGCAGTCCGATGTCGATGGCTTGGCTCTCATCGTCGGGGTCGATAAAGTTATGGAGCTTTTTACCAACAGTTGTACACATCTTCTCAAACTTCTTGATCTTTTTCCAGAAAGTCTCCTTTGGGTTTTTGAGGCTCCACTAAACCAGCCAAGGCTCAAGAAGCTCGTAGTTGCCTCTTGGAGGTTTGGGACTACAATTCCCACAATGCACTTGGCCAAATCCTTAAAATCCCAGTGAAGCTGGTCAGCTTGACTTGTCTTAGTGGAATTGATGCTGGTAACTTCTTGAAACTCTTTTCTACTTGTTTCTCTCAGAGAGTCCAATTCGTAAACATTTTAAGCAAGGCAAAGGCCTCTTTTGTGAAGCCCAGAGTGTGCAGCAGGTGCAGTCCTTGTGAGTGCAGCCCTCTATTGGTGAAGAACAGGGGTTCAGGAGGGAAGTCCTTCTTCTCTTGATGTTTACAGGCAGGGATCTGAGGTGCTCGGCAGCTTGCATATAACACATCTTTTACAATGTCCCTGCTTATGATAACAATGCACCCTACCCTTGGGGCATCTAGGGCAGACCTTATGGGTGACTTATATGTCAAAATAAGGTTGTTTAAGACTTTGGAAGTACTTTTTTTCCAAAGATGATTTTGTACAGAGTTTCTTTTTAAAAGCAGCCTGCCTTCAAAATTACAGCAGACACCACAGCAGTGCACACTTACATGCATTAAATCCACTGGGGTCTCTACATACCCTACCATATAGTAGAGACTTACAGGTGGTTTTTCAGTAACAATTGCAATTACCTCTAATTACCATATACCTTTTAAACTGATCACTGGCCCTGGGCTTGGTTAGCAGAGAAAAGGGTGCAGTCAAAGTCAGAAAACTAGCAACTAGTAGTCCAAATGGGGAAAAAGCGGGGGTCATCTGCAAAAAGCCATGTTTTCTCACTCGCAGTCAGCCTCAAACTTATACACTCATTCTTTGTCATAAAAGATCATACTGTTGTGGGACTTCAACATCTAGATGGATATACTTGCTTACTAAACTATACACTGCATTACCTGCACTAATATTACTACTACCTGTAGAAGTAGGGATAGTAGTAGTAATAATATGATCATTGCAACTAATACTAGTACTGCAACTATAATACTATAACCACTATTGCTGTTAATAACTGGTACCACTATGCAAGATCTAACTACAAGCAATCATGTATCAAGTATGACTGATACTGTTAATATTACTGGAACTACTACTATGATTACTTTTGTTGTTGCTACTCCTAATGATAAAATGCTTAGTAATAAGATGTTGCTTACCAACAACAGTAGGCTATTTGCAGGTCTATGTGCTTCCTCAAGTATCACAACAAATTGATACAACCAATTTTGTTGTTGTGATACCACTACTATTTCTTTCATTTGTATGAAATGCAATGAGTATCATTACCATGAATCCAGAACTATATTTTAATCGAGGGACTCCTTCTGTTATACTATTATGCTATTGCATCAGATTTTTCTTACTTTGTCTTACAATGTCCATTGACATGAAACGCTAATAATAATTTTGATATTCTGTACAACCCCTGTAAATAATTGTTAAATGCATTTTAGTGAAAATTTCTGCACAAGCTTTGCATGTTATGTTATGTTATGTTATTTTAATGTATTCAGCGCACAGCTACTCGAAAGTGTCCCGGCGCTAGCAACAGAAAGGCGGCCCAAAAACACAGATGTCCATTAAAACAGCAGAGTCTTCAAAGACTTCCTGAACAGACGAAGATCAGAAATGGCCCTCAAAGTCAGGGGAAGCGAATTCCAGGCAAGGCATGCTCTACGGGCAAAAGAGTTGCCCCCCAACCGTTGACGCTTAAATTTGGGCACCTGCATCAGCAGCAGTGAGGACGACCTCAGCTGTCTCCTAGGAATGTAGAAGGTGAATCTGTCCTGCAAATACGAGGGGCCTAATACATAGAGGGCTTGTTGCACAATTGACAGCATTTTAAATTTCAGTCGTGTTTCAACGGGAAGCCAATGAAGTGACCGAAGCTGCGCCCGTACACTATGCCTGGAGGACAGCCCCCCTAGAAGTCTGGTGGCCGAATTTTGGACCACTGGCAATTTCTTTACAAGGTAGCCCGGGCTGCCCGCCAGGAGGGCATTCGCGTAATCCAGGCGGGAGAGAACCAGTGCGCGCACCACCGTCTCTCTGGCCTTATGTGGCAGCAAGGGGAGAAACTTCTTCAAACTCTTCATCAGCCCAAAGCATGTGCCGGCCAGTTTTTTTACATGCGATGCAAAGTTCAAGTTCTCGTCAAACCAGACGGCGAGATCTTTTACGGCCCCATTAATCTCAGGGGGACATGGAAAGGCCGAGGGCCAGAGTCTTGCTCTGAACTCAGGAGAAAAGGAGCCAAACAGCAGGACCTCCGACTTTGCCTCGTTACATTTTAGCTGTGCATTAGCCAACCACTGAAAGACCGAGGACAGACACTGATGAGGTCTAGCCACTGAGTCATCTTCCTTATTCCAAGTGAACAGCAGCTGGGTGTCATCAGCATAGGCCATCACTTTAGCCCCCAGTGACTCCGCCAGAAAAATCAGCGGAGTCACATAGATGTTAAATAGCAGAGGGCTAAGTGACGACCCCTGTGGTACCCCCGTGGTAACCCTCAAGGGGACCGAGGCACACGGAGGGAGCCAGACCTGCTGCATCCTTCCCTCCAAAAAGGAGCTGATCCAAAGCAGCGCCCTCCCAGATACTCCAATATCCAGGAGGCGGTCAAGGAGCATGGCATGGGGCACCGTGTCGAACGCCGCCGAGAGATCTAGCAATATCAATGCTGCTCTCCCGCCGGCATCCAGGCACTCCCGGATCGACTCCGAAACCTCCAACAGTGCGGATTCGGTACTGTAAGAGGCACGGAATCCAGATTGCGCCGGGTGAAGCACACCTGCTCCCTCCACGAAGTTAGTCAGTTGGAACGGGACTGCCTTCTCGCATACTTTGGCCAAACTAGGCAAAAGCGAGATGGGACGATAGTTTGAAACCTTCTATTCTGATTGAGGAGCTATGCTTGGAATTTGGTTTATTGAGTATGTCTTTATTATCTCCAGTGTGCCTTGGAGCAGTAATTGTGGAAAACCTCCAAAAAGGAGAAATATTTTAAGATCAAGAATCCAACTTCACTTTACAACTTTTTGAAATATACCCTGCAGGTCTCCAAGTTATGTTTACAGTCAGCTGAAAGCATCTTCATTCCATTGGTCTAGGGAAATGGGGAGCTTGAAAAGGTTAATTTCCTTAGTGAATAGCCGCGGCCCATGCAGGTAAGAGCGGTGGAGCATTTCAAGGGTCAATATCGATGGGAAATTAAATAAATAATTAATTTTCCCTCGTCATCGTCCATAGAAACCCCCTCCATCCGGCCCCACCACCCCACCGCTCTTACCTGCAAGGGCGCTTCAGATTGGACAGAGAGCACTGATCAAACCGGAAAGTACATAAAGGTGTATTGGAGACTGCTCTAGTGCAAAAAATGCAGCCATGCTTGGAGTATTAGAAGCACCTAGGACTGGTAGAACAATACCTTTATTAAGATATGGAAGTCTACTGTTGATAACCTGCACTAAAATGAGTCCTAGATTGTTCCTAAGGCCACTGCGCTTAGAGTACAATGTCAGATCACCAAATGTTGTCAATTACTTTATGATGTCTTGTCCCAATGTTTTTATGTATTTATACAATTTTTAAACTTGGTTTTAATTTATATTGATTTGTTAATGTATGTGGGAAAAATATTTTTTATGTGATTTATTTATCTCTCTTGAGGTTTATATCAATAACTTAACAGCAACTGAATTTGACTTTTACATTTGACCCTAATAATTGATTCAATGAAAGGCAAACAAAAATTATTTTATTTTGAGTTTTATTAAGTATCAAAGAGTAGCAAATTGACCATGGAAGCAACATGACAAAGAGATATAAGGGGACATTGGCAATGTAACCTCAGGAGAATAAGTATATATTGTGTGAAAGTGGATTATTTGTTGAAGTGAATGGTAGTCCTCTTCAAATAGTAACAACACTACTTCTCACTAGGTCCAGTTAGGTCTCAATCATTTTAACCTGAGCTTAACCTTGGTAGTTGTAGCAAAAGAACAGATAGGCCTAACTCATGATAGATGTGTAAAACATTTATCATTACAAGAATAGTTAAAAAACAGAATACCCAACACAATTAAAATTCCACTCTAATTTATTATATATGAGAACATATTATTTACAGGCACATGCATCAACCACAAAACCGGTCGCAAACGGGCAGATTCTCAGAATCTGCCCCTTTGCGACCGGTATTTTTGCATTTGGGATGCATCATCCCAAATGCAAAAATCGCAATATAAGGAATCTCAAAATAGCGATTCCTTAAATAGCGATTGCATTTAAGGAATCCCTAATTGAGATTCCTTAAATGCAATGCATTAAAGTTTAAAAAATAGCAATTTCGCTACTAGCGGGAGCAAATTACCATGAAGCTGGAATTCATGGCAATTTGCTAAAACTGAGAAAAATGCACTTATTTGCATTTTTCTAAGTTTCATGTTGCGCACACACATGCCCTTAGAGCATGTGTGTATGCAACATGTGTGCAGAGTTCAAATACATGGGTGCAATAGGGTGTCATTTTGACACCCTTGCACCCTAGAAATTGCGGGAGCAATTTGCGAGTACCTACTGGTACTCGCAAATTGCTCCCGCAATCTCCAATGCATTCCTATGGGCCTGGAGGCCCATAGGAATGAATGGGAAGCCATTCATTAATTGCGACTCGCAATTAGTGAGTTGCAATTAAAGAATGTTAAGGAATCGCTATTTTCATAGCGATTCCTACATGCATAGGCTTTTGCGAGTCCTTAATTGCGATTCCTTAATATTCGCAATTAAGGACTCGCAAAAGCTTTTCTTGATGCATGTGCCTGTTAGTAAATAGACATCAAAATGCCAAAATTCGATGAAGGAAACCGGAGATATGATTTTTCAAAGTTTCAGATGTTTCTAGTGCCAAGAAAACTGCCAACCATAGGTATCTGTTTCACTTCAGCATGTCAAAGTTGAAGGTTAAAGCTGGCCGTGATTGAGTGTGTGTTGGATACGGGGACCAGGTTCGATCCTGAGGAAAGTTTTACCTTCTGATTCAGTCACTGGAATGAAATTCGAAAGTACTCAGGAGGGCAAGGCAGCAGATTGTGACAGAGATGGATTTCATGTGGCCAGACAGCTGATGGATGAAGTTGCGGTGAATCCATTGACTTTTGGCCAGAAACCTCAGAGTGGAAGAAATTTAAATGTGTGCCCTAGGAATGTCCCTTGACTTGACATACTTTTGGCACCGTTGCCCGGTGAAGATTGCTACGTGTAGACTTAGAAACTTTTTTAGAATCAGGATCCTTACAGCTGGGATTGTGATGGTGTGACCAGCACCATCAATTCGAAAATGTGGGGGTGGTGATCATGCAAAAATAGGTCTTTCCCCACATTTACAAATAAGGAAGACATGAGCAAAATAGCTACATAGAGAACGGTAAGCAAAGAAGGGAAGGATACAGTCTAGGAAGGATAGGAACACTGCTGAAGAGGTGGGTTTTGAGACTTTTCCAGAAATCCACCAAGAAAGAAGTATGTCTAACGTGCAAAGTATGATTATCCCACAGTCTGCGCCCGAATGCAGAACTAGTCTGTTGGAGAGTGCATTTCTTGCCACTTTTTTAGATTCCTAGCCTGAACACGTATTCCGAGTTGTGTGGGTCCCATCAATATTGTTTAGCTTGGTGCATGGTAGTTATAGTTACTCAAGTGGAATGTTCACATTCCAAAATAGTGACTAAAACCACTAGAGCAGCACACAGACTAAGGTGAACATGGGTACTAATCATTGAAGCAAAACTGTCCATCAAGGTATCATTATGCCTTATGCAGTATGCAAAAGATATTAAGTTATGCAAGTGATATACTTAATATATCAAGCCACCATCAAATGTAAAAGTACATATAAACAAGATACTATACTCAAAGTTAAATCCAGAAAATATTTTTTGATGGCAATGATGTAGGATATAGGACATAGACATTATTTTAGCAAATGAGCAAAGTCGACCTACATGTGTTCAGTGATAAAAGGGGAACCCAATGTGCTAATTGTGAAATATTTATGGCCTAATTACCGTCTTGGTCCTCAGACCGACAGAACTCAGGTCGGAGGTCCCGACCACCTAATTAGGATGCGACCGAACATTGTTTGGTCACATTCCTACATTTCCCTATGAGAGCATGCATTAGGGTGGTAAGGTCGGTCGGAGCCTTTCCGGGCCGCATCGTAATCAGCCCCTATGTCTGAAAATCTGATCAAAAACTGTTTCAGTGACAGTTTGTAAACACGTAGTAGGCAGATATATTATGTCAATAAAGTTAATATAGTTCATTGAGTTGTGCGCTACAATAAAATTTCACAACTGTCTTTGTTAGTGTTGATTGCATTTTGACCCTCTTTTGAGGCAATTCAACGGGTTGTCATCAGGACTACGTAAGTTGAAAGAGCATATGATGGGAGTCTATGTCACTTTGCTTCGTACAGAGGTGAGGAATAACGAAAAGGTGGGGAGAGGAGGACCTCTAAATGGAGAAAAAAAAGTACCTGAGGTTCACTGTAAGATTTGGAGGCCAAGGAAGAGGCAATTTTAATTATTGATGAATTTTAGTCAAATCAAAAGGTCTTGGCTAATGTCAAACCTGATGTGAATGAAATGCAAAATATCTATTTGCACAATACCCATACATCTATGAGACCAAATGTGCAAATGCATAGGCAAAAGTTTAAGTGAAGCACAAATGCTTGAAAACTTGACTGAACCAACAAAAAACAGATCTATCTATGGTTGGAGATTCTGGCGTAGTGTCTCGGATAATAATAATAATACATTTTATTGTCTCAATTAATTAAAATTGTTACAATGGAGATCAAGCAGAGATATTCCAGCACTTAATTACTTCAGTTATAGTAGGTACGTATTTAACCGTTAGAGTATGCCGTTCTAATACATGAATAAAATAGATATAAAATACTACGTTTGACAATAAAAATGAATAAAAGCAGTGCAAAAGGTCAACTGTCAAAGCCTTCAATTAGTTCTAATCCCTGATTAAGGCGTTGACTTAGAGTTTTTTCACTAAAGTGCAGATTTTCGCTCATCTATATGGGTCCAAGAAAGGGTTTGTGGCGACTGTGCAGGTACGTGTTCGATACTTTAGCCACGGAGATTTCAGTAAAGTGCGTCGTGCGAGGCGTTGCCTAAAAGTTCTTTCGCCTCGTGTGCAAATTTCGCAAATCTTGCCAGTTCCATTGGAATGTCCAAGTTGAAAAGAAGTTTCATTGCGTCTTGGCATGTGCGTGTTCTGTATTTTAAAAACAATGTAATGTTTTTAGTAAAATGTGCTGTGCCTGTGCATTCCATTCCTATCCTCTATACTATTTTGTACTAGCGTTCAGTCATCTTCTCGTTTTTTTAGTTACCGCATCTCGCGTGCAGGCTTTTGGCATCCTCTCCCTGCAGTATTCCCACTTTATTTAGATCCCTCCGTTGTTTTTATGTTCAGCGTTTTCCATGCAGTAGTACTCCATTCCATGGTTTCGCATTCCGGAGTGCCTCATACTTATGTGGGCACTTTGCGGTTTATAGATCAGCTTCGAAGATATTTTTTCAGATTTTGTGCTGATCTCATGTTTATCGATACGCCATATTTCTGTTTACATTTTATCTCTCTCTTCATCATAGTCCTTTAGCTGTCCTGTAATGGCACCACTTTTTCTATCACCCAGCTTATATTTATCTCACATGTAATCATTCACATACGAAGAAATTGTGACCATTACAATATGGCGGATTCCGCCAGTCCTATTTCTATTGCCATCATCTACCATTCCGGACGTCACTCTTCTGAGCCGCCCGCACTTTTCATGTGTATTTAGCGGTATGGTGCTCCCACGCTAGTATTCGACTCTGTTACCGGTCTACACCTGTTCTAACGGCTCGTGTTTACACCGTTCGTTTTACATCCACGTAAGTTTACTCTTCAGTCTCTTCATCTTGTATCCACGTCTTAGGACAGACATCTGGTTGTTTGTCAGGTTGACTTACGATTCTAATTACACCCATTTCGTTTTCAGCTCCAATACCTTTGTGGATCTCACGATAACCATTGTTGGTAAGCGAGTTTGTACTCGTTTAGCATGCGTGTTCCATTCACTCTCTAAATTTCTAGTTTTCAAAAGCCTTTTTTTCTCATGTTTTTTTCCGCAGCTACATACTGGTCGGTATCTTCGTTTTGCCAGTCAGCCTCTTCTTATAGAGGCCTTCTCTAGTACATTAGACGAGGTGAGTTCACCTCGCCTAAATTTTTGTTGCACTTCTTTTTCTACCCTGCATTCTTAAACCTAAGACTATCCAACCTTTTCTAAATAAAACCACGGTGTTTCATTTAATTCGGTGGCATTGTCCTTGCAGCTTTCACTTAAGCACAACTTTTTTGTTCGATTCATAAAACTCCACAAACAGTGTGATGTTCTAAATATCGTATGGCTCACAGCCGGTGCAACTAATACTAATGGTTCTATTTGAGTATCATCAATATGCATTTATGTATTAGTAACGTGTATTATCATTATGTTTTTGTTCGTAGAATCCCCTGATGAAGGACGTGCCGGTCCCGAAATGCATTGGGCTCATCAAATAACTCTCTTTTGTACTTAATTGAATGAACTATGTTTTGAGTTTTTACATTGCTACAATACGTATCAGTATTATAACGCATTTCAAGTGATGTATATTGTACAACAAATGATTGATATGTATACGTGTATCAACAACTGACATATATGAATCAATATATGCTTTTTGAACTTCACTGATTTGATTGATTCCTTAACACTGGTCAAGGTGATTTACGGCAGGGTGATAGTCACCCCTAGCACTGTGCACAGTGGTAACCATCCCGTGGTTAGCGTCTTTTTCTTGTGCCAAGCAGTGGCATATGCAAACCAGGTGAGCCATGGATTCCTCGTACTGTTGGCAGAGTCTGCAAGTCCTGACCGCCTCTAAAGATTTCCAGCGCATGTTAATGTCTTTTATCAGCACTGCTAAGATTCGCTTTAAAATTGACTTGTTTAGAGCGGCATCAAGGTATGGCTGCCTTAGGCGGTCTTCGTAGGAGCTAGCAAGTACCCTGATGTTACTGGTGGAGACCTTCAGTTCCTTCATGTCTTCTTCCTTAGAGAGTAGTCTAACTTGATTTTTAAAAATCGATTTTAGGGTAACGGGCTGATGAATAAAATCCGGCCAGTTGGTCATGTCAAGGTGCAATTCAGAGCAGGCAATGTGCAAGCATTTGGACCACAAGTTGCTTCCTTTCACAAAACATTTTTTTAAATCGCTTTCATTGTGTGCGGTGGGTCCGCACATACCCCTCGATAAAACCGCACGATCTGTGTCTCGGCTACACTTGCAGGGAGATTCCCTTGGTCTGTTCAGTGATTTTCTGCAGCTACCCGTGTTCAATGCGAGGCAACTTCCTCCACTCATGCCAGCAGCTGCATTCCTCAATCTTATCTGCATACTTAAATTTGGAGCCGTAGCTGCTCTGCTATGTGCCACGGTATCATCAAAGTCCTTTCAGACACTCGTTTCAGGCTTCTTTTTTCTGGCTGCACTAAATTATTTATTTTAACATGTTTTTTGTGCTCAACACTATGCAATCTGCTTCTGTTTTTTAGGCTACAATCTCGATAGAACGACTTTTAGATAGCACGTTGGAGCCAAACAAAAGAAAAATTCATAAAAGGAAATGTTCAGCTTGGTGTTATTCATTATGGAAGAGAAATGCATTTTGCAGGGATCTGTGATACTTGCAAATGCTAAAACACATTTTAATAAAGATAATTACTTTTATATTTCCCCATGTTAACACATTTAACACATGACTAAATAAAATGTAGAAGTAAAATGTAAGAACCAAAGAATTGTATGGATAAAGCCCTCGAAAACAATTACGACTGCCGTTTAACATCATATCATGTCTATGTTCAAAATTGTTTTCCATACATTACAAAAGCATTCATTTTTAAATTGACCAACCTGTTTCTCTTCAACAACTTTGATTCCATCACTGTCCTCGCTATGCTCTTTAGGGCTTTCCATTTTGTTACATTCTATAATCAAATGAAAATATATCTTTATTTCAGTATATGTATACGCTCAAATGCTTACATAATCAATCATTATTACGCAGTTATTAAAATTCTGACGTGGGATATAGCATTCCTAAGAAACAAGAACAGGTACAATTTCCCATACATTTTCAATCGATTCCTGGCGGCCCTGTTCAGTGATGCGAGGCATTTTCATTTTTGAACGGTCCTCCATTTTAATTCATGGAACACAAATAAACTGTGTAGTAAATATATTGATATGACTGTTTGTCAAACTGATAAACAATTGTGTTCACCTCGGTTAATATGTAAGACATTCCTGATTGACTGCACTCTGAGTGCTGATCATGTAAACCTTGGCACTGGTTGCTCTCCATATGCACGTACACAATGCTTAATGTTCCTGTCAGAGTCAGAGGCAGGAGAGCAAGAGCAGAGAAGACGCAGGACCCATTTTCTTTTTTATTTCGATCCCCCAACCCACTTGCGAGCAACACCCTCCACTACCCTGCGTCCACCACCCGCGAGCCATGCCGCCCGCCACTGGTCTCACTTGGTCTGTTAAAAGACCTGCAGGGGCCAAGTCAGACAAGGATATGTTTTACATGATCCCCAAGACTTCTAAGGCAGGAATGACTTGTTCCCGGAACAACTAAAATTCAGCGACGGCCAGCTCAGGTAAGCATGGTGGGCCGGGGCAGGGAGTGGCAGAGGGGGGGAAGCTGACAGACGAAGGAAGAGGTATTATTTATTTATTTAATGATACCTATTCCATTGTGTGTAGACTTCCCCCCTCCCACCCTGCCCTTACCCCGCACTGTCCCACCGGCCCACCGTACATGTTCAAACATGCTTGTTCTATCTGTGCCAACCCATCGCACCCTGAGTCCAAATGTTTGAGAAAGTCAAAGGATAGGGGAAGGAAGAAGCAGGAGTGAGAGTATTGCACAACACATGGCACGTTCATCCATTAATGTAACGGCTCTGACACCCTGGCTTAAACGAATACCCTTCTCATTCTACTGCTAGGACATAGCTAGATGGTTTCAGGTATGGTTTCAGGATACCAGCACCTGAATATGTGGGGACACCGGAATGCAAGTATCAACTCTCTGTTAGAGCCAACCTAGGTGTAGCGGCAACAAAAATTGAAAATTGCGCTTAGGCAGAATAGCTGGGCCATTTGATTCCATCCCGGTAGAGAATTTTGTCTGCTCCCCTTTGGGAGGTGTCCCCAAGAAGGAAGGTGGAGAGTTCAGGTTGATACATAATCTGTCAGCACCCAAAGGCAACTCATTGAATGACGCTATCAGTGATGAGATTTGTAGTGTAAAATATGCCTCCTTTGATCAAGCAGTAGAGATGCCCAGGGGGTTGGGCCCTGGAGCACTGTTGGCTAAGTCTGAAATAGAGTCCGCCTTTCGTTTGTTGCCAGTTCACCCATCTGACTTTCATCTCCTTGGTTTTCAGTTCCATGGTAGATTCTACATGGATATGTGTATGCCTATGGGCTGCTCGGACTCCTATGTTTATATTGAAAAATTCAGTTCATTTTTGGAAGGGGTTTTTAGACAGGTGACAGGGCACCAGTTTGTCATGCACTACCTTCATGACTTTCTTATCTTGGGGTCACCGGGCTCCCGGGAATGTGTGTGGGCACTGCAAGAATTTTGCATGCTCATGCAGGCTTTTGGGGTCCCCTTGGCACCAGGAAAGACAGTTGGACCACCAACAACGATAAAATTCTTAGGGATTGAGTTAGATTCTGTCCAGGGGTGTATTTGGTTGCCTGCAGACAAGATTACCAAGTTCAAGACAGCTTTGAAGCAATGCTTGGTTAAAGAAAAGGTCACCCTGCACCAGTTACAACAGACAGTAGGGCAGTTGAATTTTTCTCTGAGGGTTATCCCTATGGCACGACCATTTTCCTGATCCATCTCACAAGCCATGGTCGGTCTCAAGGAGAAGCACCACCACACCAGGCTGTCTGCTGAGGTTAGGCAGGACATGCAGATTTGAATGGCATTCCTGCAGGACTTCAATGGCAGGGTAGTGTGGCCCGGTCCACCGACTACTTCCACGGAGTTAGGTTTAATGACTGACGCTGCGGGTAGTGAGGGATTTGGTGCCATACTCGGTACTGAGAGGGTGGCACAGCATTGGCCGGCCTGGTGGGTGTAGACTGGTTTGACGGCTAACATTGGTTTCTTGGAGCTGTTCCCCATCTGGGTGGCATTAACAGTATGGGCAGATCAATTGCGTAATCAATCTGTGGTGTTCTGGTCGGACAACATGACTGTGGTCGAATGCATCAATCAACAAGCAGCACGGTGTAAAATGATTCTCCGCTTGTTGAAAGAGATAGTTTTGCTATGCATGAGACTAAATATGCAATTTAAAGTTAAGCATATGCCAGGGGTGTTGAACCATGCTGCTGATGCACTCTCTCGCTTCAAGATGCAGGTTTTCAGGGCACACCTACCGTCAGCAGCAGCGACTCCCACACCCTTCCCAGAACTACTTTGGCAGATTGGTGCCCCCAACTACCGGACCTCGTGGCAGCTAGCCTAGCACCCAACACCAGGAAAGCGTGCGAAGGGGCGTTTTGGGCATATTGTACCTTTTTGGGAAGGGAATGGGCAGGGAAGTGGCATGACACGGGGGCACTACTTGTCTACTTAGGGGCCTTGAAGAGGGAAGGACGCTCTGCGGCAGCAGCCAGGCTGCATGTGGCGGCATGTGGCGCCAATCTCTTTCTTTGCTCAAACAAGAGATAGGGGGGACCCTACCAACAGTTTGACAGTTAGGAAAGCTTTGAAGGGGTGGCAGCGTCTACAAGGGTCAGCACCGGACATGAGGCGTCCGATAGGGGTGGAGCTGCTACCATCTTTACTGGGGGCTCTTTACCTCATCTGCAACTCCACAGAAGAAGCTCTTTTGTTCAGCAACACCTTTTTCATTGGCCTTTTATGATGCGTTTAGGATTGGGGAACTGGTGGCCCAAAACAAACAGGATGATCAGGGTGGTTTGCAGTTTGACCGCGTGAAGGTACAAGGTGATGCTTTATTGATATCCATCAGGAAGTCCAAGACTGACCAGGAGGCCCGTGGGGATGGGGTTGTATTGCATCGGGCACATGGTAATCCTTGCTGCCCTATCACACATTTAGAGGCATTCCTACAGCGTAGACCCAGTAATAGGGGGGGGGGGGCATTGTTAATTTATGCTGATGGTATTCCACTCACAAGGTTTCAGTTTAAAAGAGTCATGGACATGGCAATACAGAAGGCAGGCTTGGATACTAGTTCTTTCAGAATAGGGGCTGCCATTGAGGCAACAGCAAGGGGTTTCCCCAGCAGCAACGTTCAAAAGATTGGGAGGTGGTCCTCCAGTTGTTAATAGGGGTATGTGCGGCTGCATATGTTGTGAGTAGGACATTTGCCTGATGCTGATGCATGTTCCTTTTCTGCTCAAATTGACAGTTTCTCAAGCCTGTTACGCAGGGGGGAAATTGGAGGCGGCACGACAGCAACGTCAAACAACGCAAGGAAGGACACAGCCACAGAAACCAGGACGACATGTTGTTTGGATTATTGGCCATTCATATGTGAGGCATTTGAATAACGTTTTCCTTGCAGGTAATTACAGGTCTAGAGCAGAGCAGGCTGGTTTTAGGGCGTCATTCCATGGGAAAGGGGGTCTCCGCTTTAGTCAGTTCAGGGGTTTTGTAGTAGAACTATTAAACAAGGGTGGGGCTCTTCCCAGTATTATTATCTTGCACCTGGGAGGTAACGATCTGGCAAATCTGGGTAGAAGGGGGCTGGTAGAAACCATAATCACTGAAGTGGGTTGGTTAGCTCGGACATGCCAAGGGTGCACCATCGTATGGACACAAATGGTGCCCAGATTCCAATGGAGGGGGGGAGTCTGTGAGGGCACTGAATCAGTCAGTAAGGAGGATCCATAATAAGACAGGGAGGCTGTTCAGGGCTCCTCATCTACAGACGATCGCCCATGGGTGTATCAGGGGGGGAGCCGTGCTTCTTAAAAGACGGTGTCCACTTGTCTAAAGTAGGGAATGAAATCTTCCTAGAGAATCTGCTGGCTTGGTTTGGTGGCTTCAGAGGCAGGACATGACCCTCTAGGTAGCATTTGGGGGGGGGGGCAAATAGTCGGTCAACTATGCTGGCCTGTGGCGGTAAGGTCACGATTGGTGAGCAGTAAATTTAAGGTCCTTAGAGGGCAGTGCCATTCTTGAATGGGGTCGCCCAAGGGGGAGGGACAAGTGGTCTCTCCTAGAACTCCAGGGGCAGTTACAGCCGGTTGGCTGGATGGGTGCGGGGAGTGGAGTGGGAAGTCACGCTTTCCCTAGGCTGGCTAGCCCCCCTGCACATGTACAATGGCGCCAGTAAACGGCTCAGAACTGCAAGGGCCCCTTATGGAGATAATATACAGAGCGTACAGGGGTAACCAGGGGGAGAAGTAACCTCACGGTGAACGGGCCCTCTGCGCATGCGCACTCCGGTTGCAGGGCGAGCATAATTTGATAAGGATCTGACACCAGTTATTGACCTTGCCGTAGGCTCAAATAGGGATACGCAGAAAAATTAACTGCTATTATCGTTATTGATGATGATATGTTTAGATTCAGATAGGAAATACCTTGTACTAGAGATATGTTAAGGTTAGCCATCTGACATCTGTACTTATCAATGTAATCAATGTAATGCAATGTTTTTTCTGCGTATTTTGTAAATATTGTATATATTAATTATGTTTTAAGTTTTTATGTTAATAAATACGGCCGGGGTTTTTTTACGACCCCAACATCCAAAACTCTTCTCATGTCATTATCTGGGTCTTGATAAGGGAGGAGGGGGTGTAGGTAGTACCTGGCCATAGAGAAAGGCGGGGCCGGCATCAGCCATGCCAAAAGTATGGCGGTCGTGCTGGCCCCTGACCATAGAGGCGGGCCTGTCGCGCACGGTGGTGACGCAACACGCGCGCCTCGCCAGTGATTGGTCATGGGTCCTGGGCGTGACCAGGAAGTGAGTGTAATCACTTCCGGGTCACGCGTTGGGCTAACTCCAGGGCGGTTAGAACCGGCCTGGCATGGAACTAGTATAAAAGGCTGGGGAGCGTAGGAGTCTGTCTCTTTGCTCCCCGCTCCCCCAGCCTGCTGCACCAGTCTCGCTAGGTGGCTGTAACTTGTACCCTAGCAGCCAGGAAGTCATTCTCAAAGTTTTATAACAAGGTGGAAGATATGTTCCTTGTTCGTAATTAGTCCTACTGCTAGAAAATCATAAATTATGGTTTAATTATTTGTTTCAATTATGGCTCCAGGATCGTTCCCTCTATATCTTTTTTCCTAAAAATAACACCGCTAGAGAGCAGCAGAGCTCAATCAGGTACAGTAAAATAATTTAGCAGCCCCATGAGAACAAAAGCGTAGTAAATACATTAAACACGCAAAATTGCAAAACATTCACCACGGTTGGACTTGCTTTTAAGCCTTAACTACATTCCTATTTCTATTTATACAAATAGAACGTATGCACAATTAAAGCAATGGAAATGACCGACCGCATTCAAAAATACATTAGGGTTGGTCCCCACAGAACGGACAAAAGGTGCTCATGCACACACGTACACTACAGACAGACATGCACACAAGGAATCACAGAGCAACACTTCTTTCAGGCGTCCATACACATACAGAATAACACATGTATGTATATGTATACACAACAAGCTCAGACACATCATACATATATATATATATATTCACTACCAAAAACATGCACGCACCACGTCCGTGTTCAGCTTTTTATGTGCACACATTTAATACACATGTGGATACATAGGCACTTAAAAACAGGCACCCACGTGTGCCTGAATGGATGCGTGAACATGTTGCTGGATGGATCGATGAATAAATGAATATGGGCGTGGTTGAAGACTTTCGGCCCTTGTCACAGAAATGTCATAAAAGTGCGGATGAAGATATATAACTCTTACTTTTACAACGTTGTGCTATTCATAAATGTTCCCAGACATTTTTGGGGAAACGTGGCCGCCTGGAAATCTATACCAGGTGCAGGATCCTAGATGTACTTCTGGGAATGTCATGTAACTTTTGTAGAGGCTCTTCGCCCTCTGTGCAGAGTTGTCTACAGCAGAGGCTTCGGCACATGGGGAATAGGGGTCTCCTGTGCAAATGCACTTCCCCCCCCCCCACACAGATAAAATATTTTCCAACGTGGAAGGTGGATATCATGGCTAAGTATGTGAGGCCCTATCAGCAAGCTAACGCCAAACTTCGTGAGATTATTGCTGGGTTTCCAGCGATAATTATACGTTTGGCAGTTAGCGCTAGGATTGTTATCGCTTTTGTGATAAGCGTTGCAAATAGCACGATATCTCAGTGATAAAAATCCACGTTAGCCGGCGATAATTATCCTAGAGCTAAGTGCGCTTAGCGATAATTATCGCCGGTTGTTGCTGATATGCCCCTAAGAAATGCCAGAAACATACATGTGGGAACCCCTAAACGGTTAAGGCAAACCACGCCGAAAACACCCACTTCCAATTCATTGAGTGGGATTTACAAGGATGCATTTCTCCGTACTCCTGTTAGAGATATCCGTTCTTGTAAAGCAGTTACACTAGTCTGGAAACCCTTTGTGAATTCCTTGCAGGGGTAAAAAGGTCAATTTGATTGTATATGTGTCTAATAACATGACTTTTACCAAGCAGGCCGTGGTTGAATAGATGAGTCAATAGATGCACGCAAGATAGGGTAGCTCATGAGGGAATTAGTCAATGGTTGATTGGATGTACGGGTTTATGCACGTGGGCGGATGAATAAGTGCATGCAGGTGTCTGTGCATATTCATGTGTATGAAGATGGGTAGATATATGTTGTGATGGCTGGATTAACATCTTTATGAATAGTTGGCGGGTGAGGTGATAATACATGGATGAATCGTTTGATGAATGGTTGGATTGGTTGTGACCTGTAGATGGGCAAATGTTTGCATAGATGGATGCATGGTGACTTAAGCATTGTTCTGATATATGGGTTGAATGTATTTATGGATGTGTATAGATGAATGGATGTTGTTGATGCACTGGCATGGGTGCATGGGTTGGTGAGCTTTATTGGGAGTAGGGGTTTGGCGGATTGAATGTTTTTATGGACAGCTGGGGTATTTGGGTCGACTGGGTCGATCAGAGCATAGAAGTACATATAGCAGAATACTTAAATACATGGATGAACGTATGCTCGAACTGATGAGGAATAGATGGATTGATGAATGAATGGATGCCAGGAGAAGAGCAGCAAGAAGTATATGCCCAGTGCAAGCTGATAGAAGGAGTCCCAGGCACACTTTAAGCTCATCAGGGTGACCAGAGCATTATATTCCAGGCAGCCAAGGAAATACGTTCTTTATTCACAAGCCTTTCTCTGCTGGTGGCTAATATCGTACACTGCCAGCCTAGTAAAGAATGCTTTTCCGCACACAGTTGGGGGATGGGGCTGTTCAACTCCGTCAGCTCTCGAAAAAACTTAGGGGCATATTAACAAGAGGGGGAGATAAAATTATCGCCGCTTTAGCGTCCGTTTTCGGCCGAAAAGCGGCGATAATTTTATCGCAATATTAGCAAGGCATGCTAGCGCGTGTTTCCGTGATTTAGCACCCGCTTTGCATCGCATCGTTAATGAGATGCAAAGTAGGCGCGCCTCAATAGACTACATGGGAAAATATCGCGAAGGCAGCTTTGTGATAGTTACAACAATGCCCCGGCCGGCATAGCGATAAACAAAATCGCGCTAACAGGCGATTAACGCAGGATTTTAACGTCTGCTAAAATCCAGTATTAGGCATACTATGCATGGGAGGTGGAATGTGGGGTTACTACAACAGGGTCGTATCAGCAAGGTCATCGCTGTTTTGCAGGGAACATCACTGGTTTTCCAGCAGCGATGTTGGGACACTGGAATTTTCATCGCCAATGCGCTAAGCGTTGTAAATACAGCGCTAGCTTGGCGATGAATTCCAGCGATAGCCGGCGATAGGGAAACTCGCGTGGCCAGCGATAATTATCGCTGCCGCTTGTTCATATGCCCCTTTGGGGTTTGAAAAATCCCAATGTTGCTGAAAAAACTGGCTGACTCGCTACAAAATAAATCAAACCTTAGAAGCTGAAGAGTGAGGAGTGATATATTAATGCATTGACAGTAAATAGCACCAAAACAAATAATATGCTCACAGAATCGAATGGCTGAGAGCCCCCATCCTAGTACACCTCAAGGAATGTAATGTGATTTACTCAGATCCCCCTGATAAACTCCAGTACGTGGGTCCCCATGTGTGTGTCATCCCACCATCATAGGCCTACACATAGGCTGCTCCATGGGGCTAGTGGTGGCCAATATTCGTGTTCACTCTTCTTTCATCCATGTCCCCGTGCACTGTTACCCTGCTTTCCCCATCCATTTTTTGTACATATGGTTCTGAACCCTTACTCAATTCATTAAAGCATAAGCGGTTCTGTGCTCCCCTTCCATAGTTCAAGCCAGTTCCAGCCGGTCAGCCTGTGGCCTTATCCGGCAAGACTTGCTGAGCCCAATAACAACTGAAGGCTGAATAAATGTCTGCATCAGCTATACAAGCTAAGTGGATAAGAAAGAAAGAAAGAAAGAAAGAAAGAAAGAAAGAAAGAAAGAAAGAAAGAAAGAAAGAAAGAAAGAAAGTAAGAAAGGAAGAAAGAAAGAAAGAAAGGAAGAAAAAGAAAGGAAGAAAGAATGGCAGAGATAGTATCCAGATTTTGGGGTAGCTGTGTGGAGATAAATGCTACGAAGAGCAAGAGACACCTGGGAGCAATTCGATGCTTCCAAATGTTTAAGGGCAACTTTGCATCTGAGAGGTCAGTGATGCAACCCTAACTTTACTGCCTTTGACTAACAGCCTGCCGATTAATGACCTTTGAGAGACATGTACACCAGCAAAGAGGAAAGGACCGAACCAGACAAAATGCTAGGATGGTTTTTCAAATGTTGGCTCAGAATATATGTCTTCCATAATATCAAGGTCAAAATATTGTGTCTAGAAAAATCCCATGGAAAAAAAGCCCATCTAAGATAAGTATTTTCTTTTACTATTTTGCAATAATGTCAGAGTTTAAATTACAGATTACTAAATATTGTTTTTAATGTGTAGTTTTGTTACATTGTACCATGTTTTATTTCCATATTTATGTTATTGTGGAATATATTTTAATTATATTTTAGTCATGTATAATTGTTTTGGATTGTTATATTTACTGGGGGACTGAGTGGGTAGTGTTTTGAAATTATAGATTAATTAATTCTAACTGACAAATGTGATTTTGTGCTTGATATTTATTTCTTTACATGTTTATTATTTGTTTAATTTGTTTATTACATTTACATTTTTGGTTGAGGATTTTATTAGAGGTTTGGGAGAGTGTTTTCTTCTTTGACGATATATTAAGGAATGTTAAGTGAGCAATTTTTAATTTGCACTTATTTGTTTACATGGTCAAAATAGTTTTACATTATTTAGTACATTTTAAATTCGGTTTGTGGAATTTATTGAGTGATTGGGCAGTGTATTAAAATATATGTAAATTAATAGTTAATCAATATAATTATTACATTTGTTAATATTTAATTTTTTATTCCTACATTTAAATATGTATAAACATGTTTCTATATACATGTTTGTATACTCATTTTATGTATTTTTATGGATAGTGTTTTATATTGGGGTTTGTTGGGTTTAGTTATTATTAAAGCATATATTCATTACTGTTTAAACATTTTATTGTTTGATATATTTTACATCTTTAATTATTTTATCATTTATTTTGGTATGTGGGGTAAATTTGGTGACTAGTGTTGTCATTTGAAAAATAGTTACATCATAATTAAAAATATGTATTTTATTATCACAAATTTTAATTTCATTATTTTAGATGTATGCGTTAAGTTGGGGTGGTTTGGGATACAGTTCATTTTATTTATTATTTAATAAAATACAAAATGTGCAAGCCCAATATATTTGTAGTTATTTAAGATTTACTGTACTTGTTTAAAAATATAATATTTTTAAATAATGTATTTACATTAGTGAAAGAATTTTTAATGTTTGTTTTATTACTGTGCTAAAACCCCAATATATGCACTTTGATCAGTGTATGCTAGACTAAAGTAAGAATAGTAAATTGACCCCTCTCAATGTATGTAATTTCCCCTATGCTTGATAAACTGAAGTTAGAATATTAAACCTGACCTTCCCTTTCCCCTGTATGTATGCACTTTCCCGATTCGTTTTTACCTCAACTTAGAACAGTACATCTGCCCCCTCCCAGCAACGTACTTTCTCCAATGATTGTTTTTTTCAATGTTTGTTAGGTTGGCGTTTGCACAGAACATTTGACCGTCCCAATGTATGCACATCTTCCTGCTAAATGCTTGTTAGATAGGAGGATTTGAGGTAGAATAATTAATCTGACCCCCTACCACCACCACCAATATATGTACTTTCTACAATGGTTTTAGACTTGACTTAACAATAGTAAATCAGGCCCCTGAAATGTATATGTTTTCCTTAATGTTTGTTGAACTGGAGTTAGGAAACCAAGTCCCAGATTTACAAACATTTTATGCAGTGCAGTGCAGCTGCAGAACTGCACCATATTTTCATAGAAATGGTGTATTTCTATTTCATTTGGGCTACATAGTGCTAACGCAGACTCTCTTGAGCCATATTGCAATGGTGCCTGCATTATGGTCATAGTAGGTTTTGTGAAAGAATGGTAGGTTTTGTGCAGGAAAGGGTATCTTCCTGCACAGAAACCTTCCTCCTTACATAATGCACCACTTATACAAAAAGATAATGAAGAGGAGAAATAACAATTGTTAAGTCAGCCTCAGACAGGTGAACCATTTTGGGACAAACCCATGTCTACAACTCTTTGTAAATATTGGTTTGTGTCAAAATCCTTGACTGGACGCATGAAACGCCCACCTTCCAGATGCACAGTAACGCAGGCTATGCAATGCGTTGAATGAGGGCCTACATTTGACCTCTCCATACTCACTCATGTAGGCACAGTATTCTAGGCTGAAGTTAAACTAGTTAACTTTTCTCAGCCTCCTTCCTCCCCAGGTATGTACTTGCTTCAATGTTTGTTACATAAGAGTTAAACTAGGAAATCTGACTCCCCCATGCCCAATGTATGCCCTTTCCCTAGTGTTTGTTGGATTGATTTAAGTTGGACAATTAAATCTTACTTACCACACCAATATATGGACTTCCCTTAATGTTTGTTAGACTTGAGTTAGAATAGCAAATCTGAGTCTTGTTCCAGGGCTGGACTGGCAGTAGAAGGCACCAGGTGTTTCCCCCGGTGGGCAAGAAGGTTGGGGACCGGTTTTGGATGGGGTAAGGCGGCGTTTTTGTTACTGGGGACAGGTTTTGCAGAAGTGTTGCAAAATTGGCCCATTGTTACAAAAGCGGAGCAGCAGTGTTCCCGCTAGGCCCACCCTCCCCCTGGAGCTGGCTGGACATAATTGCCAGGGCTGGTTTGCGATTCCAGTCCGGCCTTGCTCTTCTATGCAGCGTTTCCCCAAACAGTCCTTTCTGGGCCAGCTGGACAAGCCTGCCCGGGCACACAGTACTCCTGCTGTCCAGTGGGGGACGTCAGTTGGCCTCAGGGGTTCACCAAAGAGTGAAAGAGTGGTGGGGGTCTGTCCCATGGGGCCAGCGACGGGTCCCAAGTACCCTCAATTCACACCACTGCACATTCCCGCTGGTTCCTTGTGCTTCCGATCTCCTCCTCTGTTGCGAATCCCCACGTGTTGAGTCAGGTCTTCCATAGCTCCAAGTTCTCCAATTGAGTGAGGAGCACCTGCAGTCTGCGCTCCGTCCCGGGCGCTCTTCCTCGGCTGTAGCAGCCACCGCAACTCACCGCCAAAGACCTTGGTTGTCCAGCCTCTTTGCTGCCCCAGGCCTCCTCACGGCACTTCCTCATGGCACCTCCTCCCGAGCTCGGCACCTCACAACGGTCTCAGTCCAGGTCCTATCAACCATGACTGCGCATGTCCCGGAGCCCGGCACCATGATCTGGCGCCTCTTCTGTAGCTGCTGCAGAGCCTCACGGGATCTGATACGGGCGTCAGCTTCTGCAGTGTGCCTCTCAGAGCCTACACCTTGGCCCTTGCAGAACCGCCCTGGATTTCTCACTCATCCGCAGTCCAAAGAACCAGAAAGGTCCTCCCTTTAGTTACCGATCATCAGCCAGCTGTCAGACTGCTCAGTCTTGCAGTCCTAGTCGGATTTTGGCACGGCTTTAGATCTTCGCCACTACGGAGCTCACTTAAGGTGCGGCCATCTTGGCTGGTGCCAAGCCATGCTCCCGCCAAATGCATTCTCACACCCAAAACTGACACGAAAATATAGTACTTAATGACACATTTTATTTCACATTATTATGCGTAATTTTTCATCATTTTGCCAAATTTCATGTATGTGAACACAAATTAGATAATTTTGCATTGCTCTAAAAATGTTACCTTAAATGTATGCATTTTCTATGATTTTGTTAGACTGGAGTCGTCGTAGTAAATCTGACTCTCCCAATGTAGGCATATTCTCCAATGTTTGTTAGACTGGAGTTAGAATAGTAAATCAATGACTCCCCCTCACAATTTGTGCACTTTCTCCAATGTTTGTTAGACTGAAGGTAAAATAGTAAGTCTGACCCCTCAATTTACACGTTTTCCCAAATGTTTATTATTCTTAAGTGAAAATATTAGATCTAACCGTCTCAAAGTATACATGCTCCCCAATGTTTGTTGGACTTTAGTTAGAATATGCAATCTTACTAGCCTCTCATATATGCACTCTACCGATGTTTGTAGACAGGAGTTAAAATAATAAATCTAACCACCCTACCACTCCACTCACTGATTTATGCACTTCCTCCAGTGTTGCACAGGGGTATAACAGTTAACCCCACCTCCCATATATGTACTATCTTCAATGTTTGTTAGACTGCGGTTAGAATAGTTAATAAACCCCATTGTTACCGTCCCCCGATGTATGCAGGTTCTCCAAAGTTTGCTAGACAGGAATGAAATATTAAGTGTGACGCCCCTTGGAATGTATGCGCTTTCCCAAATAATTGATAAATTAGGGTTTGATTAGTAACTCTGACCCTCCCAATGTATGCAAATTGCCCCATATTTTTTATACTGGAGTTAGAATAGTCAATCTGACCTTCAAATGTATACACTTCCCCGATGTATGTTAGACTACAGTTAGAATCATTAAACTGAACTTTCAAACTTTACCAGAAGCCTTTGTATTCAATGTCACCAATGTTTGTTAGACTGTAGTTAGATAAGTCATTTTTAAATCTTCCATATGCATTTCCTCCATAGTGTAGGATTTTAATTAGAATTGTGTATTCAAATTATATGTATTTGTTATTGCTGTAATACTTTTGAGATTAGAATTAGGTTACTACAAATAACTACATCATTGATATTTTTTACAATCTGTGAGCATATATTTTTATTTAATTAAATTGGTATTTAAATATTTCATTTTTAAAATTAATATTCTACCGTTTTTTAATTATTTGCTATATTTTTACATTTTTTTAATATTTAAAAACCTATTTTCATATATGTATGTTTATTTTTTTTAAATACAAAATTATTTATCATGGATTAATGCATTCAAAATATGTTTTCGTAATTTTATGAAAAAGATTAATAAGAGTATCTCCATGTTCTGTTTTCTTATTTAATATATATTACATTATTATATCTTTTATTTAACAATTATTTGTATTGATTGTCAGCAGAGGACCACATATGGCCAATAATATGCACAGCTCAAATGTAACTATTGCCTGTATTGTTGATACTTTTTACTATATCTACTTACCAGTTGCAAAAACAAGAATTATGTTATGTATATAATCAATTGATAATTACTTATTATCATTTACTTTTAATGAATCGTAATTGTTTTTAAAGTTAAATGCATTTTTAATAATGTTTTAAAAGTAAATAAAATCATAAATATGTCTTATTTCTTTCTAAGCAAAATACACGTTCACCAGTAAATGAGAAATCATGGCAACTATGACATCTGGTGCCATATAGTTGTATGGCCATGTAACATTCCTCATAATTAATAAAGAAAACAGGCTTCCTTCAAATTAAAAATTTATAAATAAAACGTTGCTGCAGGAAAACGAGGCCTTGAAGCGCACAGGTCCTGGGTTATAAAACCCCTTCTCCTCCCTGTTCTGACAGCCTAGTCTCACACTGAACTCTGGTGCTAGAAATACAGAAAGGCCCTCAAAACATTGGCCATTGTTATAGAAGGGAACTTCCAGGACTGTTGACTGTATCTCATGGCTTTTCCCCTTATTGTATACTGAAATGACATTCACAATACTGACAGGTTTTTATGATCTTCCTTATAATACTGAAATTCCTCATTAAATGATTTGTATTGCTTCTTGCTTGGTCACTTACTTTTGGGAAGTTATCTAACATTTCCCTGTTATTGTAGAAGGGAATTATCATGGTTGTTTGGCCAGGACAAGGTACAGGAGAAGAAACAGGCACACACAGCTATAATACTTATCACTGGGCAGTAGATTAGTGGCTAGAATAATGTTGTAATTATAAATTGAGTTTGTGACAGGTCTGACTCAATACCATTGGTGCTTATTATTTTGCTCCTTATATTTCATTTCGCCTGCATTTAAAACTCCAAATATAGCTGGAGTACTACAATTTGGCCCTCCACTTACAAAATGCCATGTTTGATTCAAGATAGGAGATTCAAACGTAGAGATAAAAAAAATAGGTGCTAAGTGACAATAAGTATTAGTAGTATGTCATTTCCAATCACTGTATTCTGGAATCTCTCTTCCAGCTACAGGAACATCAATGCGGGTGCCAAAAGTCTACAGCACTGCATCTATGACAAAGCGGTTTATCCATTATCCCTATTGTCTTCAAGTGGACAAATCCTCCTAAAGAAGGATAACGTGTCACATAACTAATAGGACAGGGTAACCAGGATCAACTGCAGCCTCCTGGCTGTATACTATGAGTATAAGAAAGTGGTTTATTAGTTGGGGTGGACTGGCACAAGTAATAAAGTTATTATCCTGCTAGGTCCTGTCTAAGGTCGCAATAATATAAACTCAAGCTCAAACTCTTGTAGCTATGGCACAGAGCAGATAGGCTTAACTTATTAAAAATGTGTAAAGCAGTTAAAAGTACCAAAAGAGTTAAAAAGTGAAAAACACGAAACAATAAAAATACCATTCTAATTTATATAAATCGAGATAGAAAATATATACAAAATGAGACCAAAATGAAAAATATCCAACGAGGGAAGTTTTGAAGATTTATGCGAACCTAGTGCCAAAGAGTTCTAAGCTCCAATGGTAGACCTAGGGATGATTTGAGAGCAACCGTGATGGAGCGCTGGTTGGAGACACCAAGTAGATTGGCTCTGCTAGGGCATGGAAGAGGCAAGTTTAAAACGTTTCTTAGTTCCATTCTGAAAAGGGGCATTGTAATTTCTATGACAAAATAGTCTTCTCCATGCGGGATGAGCCTGAAATGAAATCTGACACTGTGGAATTGCCAATAGGCATTCTTAAAGATCTGCACCTGTGGAACAAAAGCTTGGAAAAAGTTCTGAAACATCTTTTGGTGCCCAAACAACCACAGGAGTACACTTCCAAGACCCTAAGAAACTCTGGTGAGCACATACAGACTCCTAGGGTGTCAGACAGTAGGTAAAAGCAAAATCCAGTCCAGGTCCAGTTGCCACTGGGATTCTTTACAGGAATGTCCGCTTCCATTCTGTTATGTTCCGGGGGCTACCACGTGGATCGTCGTTGGAGATCTTCCTGTCCATGGATTTCAAGTGGAAGGTAGTCCAAACACCTGCATGTCTTCTCACAATTCACTTATACCATGTGCAGCAGGTTCAGTCTACCTGGCATCCTTCTGTAATTCAATCAGGGTTCTGATGAACAAAGGGCAAGGGTCCAGCTTTGTAGGTGTTGGAATGTGGTTCATTAGTAGGGGAAAGTAGGTAGCCACCACCAGTCAGAATCACAATGTAAGTTCTGATCAAGGTTTCAATAAATTATTCCCTTGTTTAACACTTGATAGCTGGCTGTGAGTAGGCAGGCTTAACTTAAAAGACAAGTGTGTAAAGCATTTAAAAACACTAATACATTAAATAAGTAAGACACAGCACAATACAAATACAAATTTACAAAAATAGGAAACATTTTTATGATTAAAATGACACCAAAATAACAAACATCCAACACAGACAACTGGATATATGAATTTGTAAAGGATAAGCACTTTCTAGTGCCTAAAAGCCAAATACGTCTCTTTGGCACATCTGGTCACGCTTGACCAGGACAAGGCAAAGTTTCCGGCCAATTGTGATGTAGTGCAGGCCGGACACACTTAGCGGTAGGCCCTAGTCAAGTTTTTACCTTCTGACTAAGACACTTTTTTGGAGCTTTTTCTCTTGACGTCGAGCGAGGCCCCTCGTCAGGCCAGCTTTGGGTTCGATGATGGCGACTTGGCTCAGCACAATGCCTTGGTCAACTCCTGGAAGTCTTGCCAATTACGAAAAAGCTCTGAAGCTTCACCTGGGCAAACCGGAATCTTAGGTGGAGTCGTGGTTCAGTGTCGTCATCTTGACTCTGGTCCACTGGTCGGTCACCTTATGGAACTATTTGACAAAAATGCTCCAAATCTTCTCAAACATCTGGATCTTCTTCCAGAAGGTCAATTTGGGGTTCCAACATGTCTAAAACACCAATCAAAGGTCCCAGAAGCTCTGACTTGCTCCTTGGGATATTGGAACTACATCTCCCACAATGCACCTGGCCAAATCCTTTATAGCCCAGCTGAAGGTGGATATGATGCAGGTTAAGATATTTTAACCTGTTGCTCTCAGGAAGTTCACTCTTTCACTTTTCAAAGCAAGGCAAAGTCCTTAGAGCTGTAGTTCCAAAGTAAGCAGCAGGTGCAGTCTTTCAGCGTGCAATCCTTGTAGTGCAGGCCAGGGTTCCAGCAGGGCAGTCCTTCTTCTTGTAGTTTCAGGCAGGATTCTGAGTTGCTGGGCACCTCTCCCATATTTATCCAGTGTCCTTCGTGACAAGCAAGGGGGCACCCCTGACCAATGGGGTGCAGGGTGCCACCCAGAAGCATTGTAGCTTCCTCCAAAGTGTGGCATATTCTTGTCCCAGAAGGCACTGTACTTTAAAATTCAAAATGGAAAAACTCTACTGGAGGTTAAGATATGGCTAAGCCACCCACTGGCGTGGCTAACTTTTCCTAACACTCTCTTTCAAGCTCCTCTGCTAATTCAGTTACTGGGGCTCCTGTCTAGCTGGAGGTGCAAGATGTGGGGTGAGCCTGTGTCTGGTCCTGTCATTTCCTCTTTGAAGACCAGATGGCAACTCCACCCCCATCCTGCCTTTTGCTCTGCATCTGCAGATCTCCTTCCACCAGATGTCCTTTGTATCTGTGCAGGCCACTTCACATCTCATCAGAGCAGTTTGGCTCAGCCTGTCGAAGGCTGGCAAATCAGGATAAGCTGTTAAAAGGCTGGATTTTGTCACATCAGAAAATCAAGTTCTATAACTTATTTTTTGTTATAGTTATAGTAAATCCAACCATGGCAAGCTGTTGGATTTATTCTAAGTCTTTGAAATATTATTTAAGCTTACTCCTGTCACTAGGTAAACTTTTTTACAGTTAAATATAGTCCTCCCATGTTAGCCTATGGAGCTAATGGAGCTAATGCACTACAATAGGGAAAAACAAAATGTGCAATTTTTCCCTCATCAAGGCATATAAACATCTGTTATAATGCCCCTGCTTATAGTTACAAGGCACCCTACCCATGGGGCACCTGTGGCAGACATTAGGGGTGTCCTATGTGTAAAGATAAGGCAGTTTAAGACTCTGGAAGTACTTTTAATTCCAAAGTTGAATTTACTCATAATTGTATTTTAAAAGCAGCCTGCAAAACAGGGCTGGCTTTTAAAGTGACAGCAGGCAGTGCACACCTAAGTGCTTTAAATCTACTGGGTCTCTAAACCTACATGCCCTACCATATATGGGGGGACTTACAGGTGGGTTGTTACTACCAATTGTAATTATACATAATTACCATGTACTTGTAATCAGAGCACAGGCCCTAGGTCTGGTTAGGAGAGCCCAGGGCACAGTAAGAGCCAGAAAACCAGCATCTAGTAGTCAAACGGGGGCAAAAGGTGTGGGGACACTACCTTGCCATACCTACTTTAGTAGTAGTTCTTAAACTGCAGTATGTCAGGGCAAATCCAAGATGAGAAAGATCTTAGGCCACACTAAATTTGAGCTCTGAAGGCTTGGCGTGAATTTGGGAGTGTCACAGGGAAATGACAAGTGTTCGACCTCAACTAACACAATAATCCAGTTTGAAACAATCACTGTACCCACAACACATCCAGAGACAGAACTCTGGTAGGACAAAGGCAGGGCCCTTCAACAACCAGACAGGTGATACACAAGAATTGTCCTACCATTCTGTTTGCTCCCTTTGAAAGGTGTAACATTTGTTTGAGTGCTTCAGAAAAACCTATCACACAGAATTCTTCTGGACCGGTGGAAGACTCAGAAGGACTGCATTGCTGCTCTGCAAGGACAGCTACTCTGCAGCCCTATTGTCTTTCTGCCTGAGTTAGGATTTGACCTGCGTTTTGAACTTAGGGCCACCAGAGTGATTCCAAGGGCTAGTTGCCTGGCCTCCTGTTAGAAATGGGGGTGTCTAGTAGGCAGCAGTAGGTACCTTAGTCCAAATAGGGACCCTTGCTTCTAGTCAGGGTAAGGGGGATACACACTTTAGATGACCCCTGCTCACCCCCTGGGTAGCTGGGCACGAGCAGACAGACTTATCCCAAAGGCAATGTGTGTACTAAAAACACACAGTAATACAGTGATAACACCACAAATGGCCCCCAGACCAGTTTAGGAATATAAAGTATCGTATCTAAACGCAACAAGACGGAAATATCAAACATCCAACGTACATGTAATAAGAATATGACTTTATAAAAGTTTCAAACATCTTGGGCCATAGAAAACTATGGATGCGTGATTTCTCACAAAGTACCTGTAGATATGTCACAATTCACAAGGTCAAACAGCTGCAGAGATGGGAAGCGTCGGGAAACAAAGAGATGCGTCAGTTCCTGAGACCATGGGGGGCGATGCAACAGTTCTTCTGCATGCAGGAGAAGTGATGCGCCGAATCTGGTCTGTAGGAGAAATGATGCGTCGACTCCAAGGCGGTTGTGGTCCTTGGGTGATGCATTGGGAAAACTTGCCACACCGGTACGATGCGTGGAAATCCGTGATGCATCGGTTTCTTTAGCTGCAATCCGGCGATGCGTTGGTTCTCGCAGCGGTGACAGGTGCTGTGTAGGTTCGGCAACGGCGTGGCGATGCGTGGAGATTCTTCTAACACAGAGATGATGTGTCGGAAAAAGAGCAGCGAGAAGAGAGATGCACCAATTTTCTTAGTTCTTCGGGTTTCTTCCGGCTCCCAGCAGCAAGCACAACCTCCAGAGGCCCAGAACTGGAACATGCACCTCCTGGCAGATTAGAACTCTCAGCAGCAGAGTTCAGGGGAGCTGGGGGTGAAGTATTTGTGTCCCTGAGACTTCAAAGAGAGGGCCAGCACACACAGGCCCTTGGAGTTCTTCTTCAAGCAGGTTTAAAGCAAAGTTCCAGTCTTTGTCCTTGGCAGAAACAGCAACTGCAGAGCACACAGCAAAGGGGTAGTACTCCTCTCAACTAAATCTGATGGAGTTAGTAGATAGTAGTGCCAGCCCCTTTCCCCCTTCCTCCCCATAACCTCCACCAGGGAAAAGCTGGTGCCATGTACACTGTGGGGGCCCACTTACATATCAGGCCTGCTGTGGTGGGGGCTCTGGGATGAACGACCCTCCCAACGCCATGAGCTCCTCCAACATTTAATTACAGCCCACTCCTGCACTACTTAAGCCACATAGTTTAAATAGTTATTTTTTTGTTTCCCATCCTACTTCCTACCACATATAGTTATTAGATGGCGACATTACACTCCCAGCCCAAACACAGTTACCCAAGAGTTAAAGGAAAGTACATCATACTGCTGGAGGGATTTATATGGAAAGTACAACTTGAATCATCAATAAATGTAATGGGCGGTGAGGAATGGATTAGTAGTTTTGTGTCAGATTCTCTGCACTCCCTCCCCAATAGCTATGCAATGGTTCATGTACTTTCCTTGATTTCTGTAATATATGCTGTATAGAGATGTAATGCCTAAGTAGAAGACAACTGTGTAACACAGGATGTATAAATAAAATGCCAATAAAAATATATTTAAAAGAAAAAGGGGCAGTATTCCTCCTCACACCTCTTCAGCTCTTCTCTTTGGCAAAGGTTCCTTTTGAGTCCAGAAGTAATCTAACGTTCTGGGGTTTCAGGTGTAATACTTATACCCCAAAAGGTCTTTGTTCTCTTGGTACAAGGGTCTCTGAGCCCAGTCCAAACCAGTTCTGTCCTCACTGGTGCAGTATGGCCACAGGGGATGGAGACAGCATTGTGTAAGGGAGACAGGCCCTATTCAGGTGCAAGGAAATCTCATCCCACTACTCTAAATTCAGCCAAGGTCTATTCAGATCAGCTGAGTCATCCAGGAAGGGCCAGGCACACCTCAGCCCCCCCAGTGGCTGTCTACAGTGAATATATATCCCCAGCCCCTGGCATTTCAAAACCAGATAATCAATACACAAACAGGCAGAGGCAAACAGAATGGTTAAACAAGAAAATGCCTTCGTTCTAAAAGTGGCATTTTCAAACACACAATTTAAAAACCATCTTTACTGAAAGTTGTATTATTACATTCTGAGTTCAGAGAGCCTAAACTTTATTTTTCTATCTTGTCCCAATGGGAGGTTATACCTGTAAGAGGTTACAAAGTATTCCCTATTCTATCCTATGGGGCGGATAGCCTTTTAATAGTGAAAAACAAATTAGCAGTATTTCACTATCAGGACATATCACACACACCAGTATATGTCCTACGTTTTCCATACACTGCACCCTGCCTGGGGGAAGGGGGTACCTTGGGCCTAACATAGGGGTGCATTGACAGGCCCTGGCACACCTCAGTGCACTTTACTAGGGACTTACCAGTAAATCAAATATGCCAATCAGGGAGAACCAATTGTAACAACAATTTACACAGTGCACTTGCACTTTGACACTGATCAGCAGTGGCAAAGTGCCCAAAGCATCTAAGCCAGCAAAAATTAAATCCAGCACAGCCTCAAGAATACAGGAGGTAGAGGCAAAAAGTCAGGGGAAACTACGCCAAAGATGTGAAGTCTAACACCTCCTGATCGGAGAAGGGACCGAAAAGGCTCCAACCGCACTGACCCCAGCACATGGATTCTTTCCCCCAAGTGGTGCACCCCCAATCCTGGAGCCTTGGAAAGGGCCTGTAGGTGCCAGCTCAGCTGTGGTGTCTTGGGCATAACAGACACAGTACAACACATTTCTTTGCAGCCCCGCATCAGAACTGCCAATGCGTGACAAATACCCGACACATTACCTCACATCGCAGCCCAGAGCTTCTCGGAACCGCCACTGCGTGACGCATCCCTGATGTAGAACTTCTCATTTCAAGCCTTCATTAACAGCATTCTCAATGATTATGTAGGACCTTGCATCGCAAACCTCGTCGACATTCTCATCACAATCACTACGGAGAAATTCATATCTGACACAGGACTTTGCATCGCTGTCCGCAGCCCCATGGAACTGCTGTTGTGCAGTGCATTCTCGACGCAGGATCTTGCAACACTCCGCAACCAAGAATTAAGGTAGTTTGTTCAGTGGGCCTAACTTGATCCCTGTCTCAGGCCTGTGCTCCATCGCGGTTAGCCTGAACTTTTGACTTTGTCCCTGTCCAGCATGACCAGATAACCACAATTGGCACGTTGAGCTACTAGTCACTATTTTTGCATAAAGCTTTAAAAATACATACATCCAGTTCTACTGATGGGTTTTTGCCATTCGGTCTCAAACAAGTTATTACATTTTACTCTATTTTTCTTGTGTGTGTTTTCACATTATTATTGTGCATAAATACTTTGCACATTACCTCTAACTTAAGCCTGACTGTTTTGTGTCAAGTTACCAGAGGGTTAAACATGGGTTAATTTGGGGTTTGCTTGTGTTTCACCCTGGCCGGTATTTCGGTCACTGCTTGAGTAGGGTTTCACCTTCGTCAACCAGTAACCCAATTTCCTAGATTCCGCTTTTAAATACCAGGCACCACCACCTTGAGTGCTTTAGAATAAACTTCAGTAGTACCCTTCTGACTGCCTAAAGTCCAATGGGAATTAACACCAACTGTTCACTGAGGATATATTGATAGTGCATCCCTTATTTCAAATAGTTTTTATTGTTTAAGAAAGTCTAGTTGAGAAATTAGCAGATGTGTGAAATCAACCAGACATCCAGCATCTGATAATTTCCTCCAAAGCACACAAACTAAAGGTTAACTTCAACAGGAAAAGCTGCTGCCACATCTCAGACCCTGTAACATCTTAACCAAGATGGCTTTCATTAGTGGGTAGCTCACTATGCCCTTTCCGATTGGTGGAGGGAGGGAATTCCTCTACACCAAAAGTACAAACGTACAGATGCTACTTTCCAGGATGTGACCTCAACTCTCACTGTTAGACCCTTCAGGCACGCTGCCACCATTGCTGCAATTTGACCCTATTTGCAGCGATTGAATATCTAATTCCTTGAGGCTCAGCTCATGGCCCATATTTTTCTCTTTCATAACTAGCCTCTTCTCAGTCAGGGCTTTCTTAGTTTCCAATTTGGCAATCACCTACTCAATCCCCAATTCAGCAAGGGTTAGGTCCATGTCCTGTCTGTCAAGTTATAGCTTTAGGGTCCTTTCCTCCCTCCTGTCTTCCAGCTCTCCAGAGGACATGCCCCTGTAGGACACACTGCTGCCTGGGCCAAGGAGATCCCCCGTCCTAAAAGATAGGGGTTCCCCTGTGCAAATGTAGTCCATTTAGAAACCCCTTTTTGACTGTGTGCTGCATTTCGGTTTTGCTGGTTTTAGGACTCTGGGCACTTTACCACTATTGACCAGTGCTAAAGTACAAGGTCTCCCTGTGTAAATTGCATTGGTGATTGGTTTATCCATGATTGGCATATTTGCTTTACTAAAAAGTCTCGAGTAAGGCCCCCAGGTGTGCCCAAGGCCTATAAATCAAATGCCTATAGTAGGCCTGCAGCATTGATTATGCCACGCACATGAGTAGCCCTGAAAACATGTTCAACACATGCCAGTACAGTGTTTGTGTGTGCAGAATTAAACTGCCATGTCAACCGGTAAAGTGCACCCACTTGCCAGGCCCAAACCTTCCCTTTTATTAGATGTAAGGCACTGCTAGAGTAGGATCAAGGCAGCCCCATGGACAGGGTGAGGTGTATTTAAAAGGCAGGACATGTACCATTGTGTTTTACAGGTCTTAATAGGGAAAAACTGCTAATTTCATTTTTCACTATTGCAAGGATATCTCTCATATGGGGTAACATGAGGATTGCCTTGAAATATATTTTAAGTGTAAACTCCTATTTACTGGGAGTAGATAGAGATTTGGAGTTTAGGGTCTCTGAACTCACAATGTAAAAGTTCCTCTTTTGATGAGGTTGTTTTTTAAATTGCCTGTTAGAAAATGCTATTTTTTTAAAGTGGGCATTTTCTTGCTTAACCATTCTGTACCTCTGCCTGTCTGTAGAATCCACATCTGGGTGAGGATGGCAGTTGGGCTCTTGTGCATTCCATCTAGACAGCCACTCATGAGGAGTTGAGGTGTGCCTTGCATATCCTGATGGGCCATCACCAGATGGGCCTTCCTGAGCTAGAGCAGTAGGAGGAATTGTCTCTGAAACCTGAATAAGGCTGTAACTGCACTCAAACAAAGCTGTCTCTCACCCCCTTTAGTGTGACTGGAGCCAGGCCAGGGAAAGGCAGGGTCTTGTTCACTACAAAGACTTTCCTTTGAAATTTGCCTACTTCAAAGATAGATACTGGTATAAGTACATGAGCTTTGACACCATAACTTCAGAACACTTCAGGACTAAAGAAAATTCTGCCAGGAAGAAAAACTGCATGCTGTAGGAGGGACTGACACTCTGCGTGTTGCTTTATTGTGCTGGCTTGCTGCTTCTGTCATGGGAGTGAAAGGATTGGACTTTGCTTTCTACATCCTGTTTCCAAGGTTCTACAAGGGCTTATGTGTGCTTGCCTCCTGTTAAGATGCCTCAGGGCCATCACAGACTTCACCTGCCAGGGCCTGGGCTCTTCTGCTGAGAGCCCTGACTTACCAAGTGGTGCCACATCCAGTTCCTGGGACCTTTGAAGTATAATCTGTTGATCTGAAGAAAAAAATCCATGCATCAACGCTTAGCACCCGTTTTCTCGACGCAACACTGCCGTGCAGCTGAAAAAATCACATTGGTGCTGCCGAAGAATCAATACAGCGTCTGCAGTGTGGCTGAAGAATCACTACAGCCCGAGCCTTCACACAGTGCCAACATGGTACCACCTCCTAATCCGACGCAGTCCCTGCTTTGCGGCTGAAGAATCTATGCATCGCCTGGCTTGAGGTTGTAAAATCAAGGCAGCGCCTGCTTCGTCACCGCCACATCGACACAGCACTTCTGGATTTTTGACGCATCGTCCCTGGGCACCAATTTCATCAATGTTGCCCAGCAATAAGGAACCGAGCGTTTGTGTTTAGAGAGCGACACATAACCTCCCATTCAAGTAAGGAACCAATGCATCACCTTCCCTGACAGTAGGAAACTGACACATCACCTTCCCTGCTCAGCAGTAAGTAACCAATGCATCAACTCCCCTGCACAGCAGTAAGGAACCAATGCATCTCCTCTAATGCCAGTAAGGAGCCGACACATCGCCTCGCTTGGGAGTAAGGAACCGACTCATCACTTTGTTTTTTCGGCACCTCAACTACCCTGCACCTGTTTTTATCTTTGAATTTTGACTCATTCCAGGTACTTTGTGTTAAAAGTGATGCATCCATAGGTTCATATGGCCTGAACTGATTTAACCTTTGAAAAGTGATGTGTTTACTTGTGTATGTTGAATTGTTGTCATTTTGGTCTTGTTTAGTCAGCTAAATATTGACTATTTTACTAAAATGGTGTGGTCTCATTTTTTGTAGTGTTTTCACTGTGTTACTGTGTGTGTGAGCACAATGCTTTACACATTGCATCTGAGATAAGACTGACTATTCATGCCAAGCTACCAAGAGGGTGAGCAGGGGTTATCTTAGCTGTGTGATCTAGAGTGAGGGTACCTACTTGGACAGTGTGCTTACCGACTGCCAACTAGAGACCACATTTCTAATACTGGTGTTCAGCGGTGAGGGTAGGACTTGTGTTAGTACTTTGCATATAGTGATTGGTCTACACTACTACCATATAGCAGACCATTACGCAACTACATACTGTTTTTGATTTTTCTCTTTTTTACAAATCTTGAGTTTGATCCGCAATCATGGCTGGTGAGCCATTAGTGGTAGCTGCAGATTTGGTGTTTGAGCAGTAGAGGTTGTAGGCCTATTCAGTACCATAGCTCAAAGATTTCTGCAAAGAGCTCAAATGCGCTATTATAGGCCTCACTAAAAAGAAAGAGCTGCAACAGACGCTGAGACCTTAGTTAGCAGCAAAAGGTAAGGTGGCATACTGAGATGAGAATGATGATGTGGAGGTGGTCGAACAGAACCTGCAGGAGTATTTTTTGAACCAGGATCCACCTGGAAGAAAGGCACCTCCCAAGGTAAGCAGCAGTGTTTCTTCCAGAGGAGCTGGAGGACATGTAGAAGGCTAGTAGACATCAGTTTGAGATGAAAAAGATCAAAATGAAGAGGAAGCTACAATCGGAACTAGTCAAACTCAAGAGGAAGGCAGAAATGAATGCCTTGGCCATGGAGAAGGATACGTTGGCCATAGAGGAGAGAAAGCTGATTTTAGCTCAAGAACTGAGCTTAAAGTATCTGGATTTAAAGGCGAAGTCCAGCACAGATGGTGGCAGCATTGCATCTGTGCAGTTGAATAAACCACTGTACATTTCTACAAATGTAGGGAAAGAGTATATCAAGGGAGGTGGTTTCTGGGCTATGAGGCAGCAGTTCACATGAATGGGGTCACTAAAATAAATTGGGGGCAGGATTGTGGAATCACTTCTCAGTTGAGGGGAGGGACACATAATTGACCTTAGGGAAGGGACATGATCTCACCTACACTAAAATCAAGGCCTCCCTTCTCACCCAGGATGGTCATACCTCAGATAAGTACAGGGATAAGTTTAGGCAGAGCAAGAAACTTGATTCTAAGGCATGACTTGAATGTGTGGATTCATTTTGCAGAGCACGGGATGGTTGGGTGGAGGGCGTTGAGGTACCAGACTATCAGGGGCTGTACAATTTGATTGTGAGCAAGCACTTGTCTAATCTAGAATTTCCAGAGCAGCGCCAGCACTTGATGAACAGCAGGCTTACTTAATTCAGGAAGCTTGCTCAGGAGGCGGACCGCTGGGTGAGTAGCAGGGTCCACAGGAGGTTGTATGGGGAGACTCTGCCTAGGGTGGGCTGGGTCCCCAGCAGCAGAAGGGGGAGGGGACAAGGATCAAAATGGTGGGTTCTCTAAATGGTCCCAAAATAATTCACAGGGTAAGGATTCCCTGCACTCCTTTGAGAAGAAGAAGAGTATTTTCTCACAAGGAAGGCCAGGAGGGAAGGAGCCTCAGGTGTGCTTTGACTGTAACCAGCTAGGGCACTTTAGAAGGAGTCCCAAGTGGGCACAGGCCCCCATCAGTGGGCAGGCACCAGGGATGGCCTGTGCAGCACTTGGGGAGGAGTTGGTCCCAAGTGTGTTATGGGAACCAGCTGAAATGACTCTTGTCTCACTAGGAGACAGTGAGCTGGTCCAGAGAACCCTCATGCCTAATAACACTAAGAAATACAGGCAGTGGGTAACCATCAATGGACAGAGGGTAGAGGCTCTGAGAGACATAAGAGCCACTGCAACTCCTATCAGGTGTCACATGGTGTCTGAAGAGCAAGTGGTCCATGGAGTGCTTCACCAAGCAGTTGCAGTAGACTCCAGCGAGCGCTTTTATAAAGTAGCTCAGGTTCCCTTTGAGTGGTGGTGGGAGGGTGGGTTCTGATGTCATTTAAGGGTAGCTTTGAGCCCATCCATGTCTGTGGATTGTCTGCTAGGAAACGACCTGGAATACACAGGCTGGAGTGAGGTGGAATACAGGTCCCAGTTGGTGATGTTGGGATTGCCTGAGTAGGCGTGCCTAACCACACGGTCCATGACAGCCCAGGCTGAACTAGGGAACCTGCCTGAGCTGACCCATTGGCAACAGGAAGGAGGTCCCACCATGGAGGAATTCTGTGCTGCACAGAAAGACTGCCCTACTCTTATGGGTTTTCAGCAGCATGCCGTGAACCAAGCAGCTGGCAAAGAGACTAAATCTCACCTACTCAGTTGGGAGAATGATCTACTCTAAAGTGAGTATAAGGTTGCTGAGCATGAGGGAGCCCATGTGCTGGTGGTACCCCAGTTCTTCAGAGGCTTTCTACTGAGTCTAGCTCCTGATGTGCCTTTGGCAGAACATTTAGGGCATGGCAAGGCCTTTGACAGGCTTTTCACCCACTTTTACTGGTCCCAAATGAGAAAACACTCAGGTACGTGCTGTAGACCCTGCCAGACTTGACAAGTGAGTGGCAAGAGTGGAGGGGGCCGAAGATGTAAGGCTCCCCTGCAACCATTCCCTGCAGTGAGCCATTGGAAACAGATTCATCCCGGTCTTGGTGGACTATGCCACATTGTATTGTATTGTATGAGCATTTATATAGCGCAAGAAAACTGTAACCCTACGGGTATCCAGGCGCTCTGACCAGACAAGATGTTTTAGCGCTCGGGGGGGCAAAGTCGGGGACATCATGCTGCTGGGAAAAGCCAGGTCTTAAGGTTCCTTCTGAATTCCACCAATGAATGCGTCTGTCTGAGTTCGAATGGGAGCACGTTCCAGCTTTGGGCTCCGACCACCCTAAAGGCCCTCCCCCCCAGCCTAGCCCGTTTGAAGCTGGGCTGTACCAGCAGATTGGCCTTGGATGACCGAAGCTGCCTTGCGGGGGAGTACCATGAGAATCTTTCCTGGAGTGGGATCGGGCCTATTCCGTGAATTGCCTTATGAACCAGGCAAAGAGACTTGAAAAGGACCCTCTCTCTAACGGGTAGCCAGTGTAATTCTCTTAGTGCCTGAGTGGAGGATGAGTCAAACTTGCGACCAAGTGCCAACTTGGCAGCGGCTGACTGAACTCTCTGTAGCCCCTGCAGAATGTATTGGGGGGCTCCGAGGTACAGAGAGTTACAGTAATCCAGTCTGCTGAGAATGGTGCTTCTGACGACCGTGTTGCGAGAGTCAGCAGGCAGCAGCGGAAGGATTCGGCGTAGAAGTCGCAACAGACCGAAACAGGTGCTGGATGTTTTACTAGCCTGTGAGACCAGCTGGAGGTTATTATCAAATAAAACCCTAGATTCCATACTGTGCTAGCTGGTATTAGTGGGGCCGCGTCCGGAGCGGGCCTAAGATCCATTGGTAGATGTTGGATCTGTTTTGTTGGTGCATAGAGCAACAGTTCGGTTTTGTCTCCGTTAAACTGCAGGCAGTTTCTCCGCAGCCAGTCCGTAGTCTGCCTCATGCAGCTTTGGAACTGCTCCAGAGGAACTGCCTGTTTTCCTTCCAGAGAAAAGGCCAATTGAGTATCATCAGCATAGTTGATCAGCTCCACCCCGAATGCTTTAATGATGGAAAATAGCGGCTGCAGGTATATATTGAACAGGATGGGGCTGATGCTGGAACCCTGTGGAATTCCAAAGTCCACGGGTGTGTTCTCTGAGACAAAAGGACCCATAGTCACCATTTGGTGTCTCCCCGCTAAATAGGAGCGCAGCCACTGTAATGCCTGGCCCCCCACCCCAGCCTCCATCAGCCGTCCCAACAGAATCTTATGACTCACGGTATCGAATGCGGCTGACAGATCCAGGAGCCCCAGAACAGCGGTGCTCCCTGTGTCAGCCCGCATCCGCATCGAGTCCAGCATGGTGACTAATGCAGACTCGGTTCCGTGGCATGGGCGGAAGCCGAACTGGTTCTTGTCCAGCAGATGGTTGGCCTCTAGGTAGTTTGAGAGGGACCTGCTCACCGCCTTCTCTAAGATTTTGATAGGGAACGGGAGGAGAGAAATAGGCCGAAAGCTGGCGGGAGCAGTTGGGTCCAAAGTTGGTTATTTAATAAGGGGGGAGACCACGGCCTGTTTCCAGCTGTCCGGGACCATGCCCTCTGCCAATGACTGATTGCAGATCTGGCGCAACCAGGAGAAGGTCGGATAGCCGTATAGCTTCCAAACCTTCTGGGGCAGAGGGTCAAGGGGGGAGCCCGAAGAGATGCTGTGTGCCGTCTTGACAAACGACTCGTCCTATAAAGGTGGGAAGAGGGTCAGAGAACACTCCCTGCCTGGCTTCTCGTGGGCCGTCCCCTTACCAGGGTCGTCGGCCACTCTGTCTGTGCCCCTAAAGAGATTGGTTATCTTCGTCACCTTGTCCTTAAAATAGGAGGCAATCTCATCACATAGCCTCTTTGAAGGTACAACTTTATTTTCAAGGCAGCTTGGGCCGATAAGGAGTTCACTATTCTGAACAGTTCCCTCGCCCCATTTGGGGAAAGCGCTATGGAGTTGGCATAGAAGCTCGTTTTGCGGTCCAAGATAAGCTGCTTGTATCTGCTCTGTGCGGACCTCAGCGCAATCTTGTCCCTGGCAAGGAGCCCCTTCCTCCATTTCCTTTCGGCCTGCCTACAGAGCTGTCTTAGCTGTCGCAGATCATCGTCATACCAGGGCGCGGCTGGCCTGCTCCTGACTCTTATCTTCTTTTTCGGGATTAGAAGGTCCAGCTCGTTGGTTATGAACTTATGGTAGGCATTATAGTTTGCCTCCACCGATCTAGAGGCTGAAAAAAGGCTGATTGTGGGAGGGGTCAGTAATGATCCTGTTTTAGTCAATTTGATCCAGTTTCTGCCCTCTCTGTACGTTGCCGTGGCTTCAGGTAGGGAGGAGGTAACTGTTAACAATATCTTGAACTGAATACAATAATGGTCTGTCCAGATAAGCGGGCGAACATTTATAAGCTCAGCCTCCGCCTTACTGGCAAACAGAAGATCCAGTATATGACCTTTTTGATGAGTGGGAGATGTGACTAATTGATGAAGTCCAAGGCCATAGCAGGTAGACGTCAGGTCCCGCAACTGGCTCTTTGTGCTTGCATTCTCTCACCAATTAAAATCACCCAGGACAATCATTTTCGAATGTGTAAGTGCCAGGTTGGTAATTATATTCAGGAGGGGTTGCATTGGGGTATACAGCCCCGGAGGGCGATAGCAGAGCAGGCCTGTGAATAGGTTCCCTCTATCACCTTGTAATGAGAAGGCCATTGCTTCAATCCCCTCCAACACATCCGTTTGTAACAGGATGGGACGAAGTTTCTCCCTGTAAATTAGCCCCACCCCTCCACCCTTGCCTCCCTGTCTGGGTTTATGTACAAACTTAAAACCCTCGGGACAGGCAGAGCCGATCTCCACTGCTGCATCTGTCGTAGCTCATGTTTCTGTGAGGAAGAGCGCATCCAACAGCAGATCTTCTATTAATAGTGCAATTTCAGTGTGGTGCTTGACTAAAGATCTGCAATTCAGCAGTGCGCAGTTAAGAGTACTCGGCTCCTTCAGGGTCTTAATCTGAGTGGGTGCAATGTAGCCCATCCTGCCCCCTATCTCCAGGAGCTGTGATCTGGTGTACTGGCGGCCTACCTTAACGCCGGTAGCTAGATCCTGAGACGTCCTTTGCTCCTCCGAGACATGGTACCAAAAAGCTATCCCTCTGAAGACAGTGAAGGCACCCGTCGTGGCCCTGGCACTCATGGGGATATGTACCCACATGGTTTCCCAAAGGAGGTGGTATCTGACTGTCACTGTACATGAAGGCCATGTGGAAGGAGTGTGGTGGGAACTACAAACTCACCACCCCTTACCACCCCATGAGTAATGTGTTGTTTGAGAGATTCAACCGAGCCCTGAAGGACATGACTGGGGGCCTGCGGAACCCATGAGGCGTAAGTGGGACGTCCTCTTGCCATGCCTAATCTCTTTGCTTTCAAGGAGGTACTGCAGAAGGGGGTTGGTTTCAGCCCGTCCTTTTGAACTTCTGTATGGGCACACTGTGAGAGGACCTCTCAGTTTGGTGAAGGAGGGATAGGAGCATGCTTCTAGGAAGCCACCCCAGGATGTATTCAGCTACATGGTGCCCCTCCGAAACCAGACAACACACTTCAGGTAACTCACCCAAGAGAACCTAGAAGCTAGCAAGGAGGACATGCAACACTGGTATGACTAAAACACCCTGGTTGAGTTCCAGCCTGGTCAAACGGTGTGGGTAATGGAACCGTTAGAGCCTCATGCTCTACAACACAAGTTGTCTGGCACCTATGAGGTATAAGAGTGCAAGAGTGACATCATCTACCTGGTGGACTTGCAGACTTCTAGGAACTCCTTGTGGGTCCTGCATGTGAACTGCCTCAAACCCCACTGCAAGAGGTCTGAGTTGACCATGCTCTTGGCGGCTGATAATGGGGCGGAAGACGAGAGTGACCCCATCCCCAATCTCCTGTCTACTCAAGAGCAGGATGGGTCAGTGGAGGGTGTGATCCTCTCCCCTACACTGACCCTAGAGCAGCAGAGTGGTTGTTGCCAGTTGCTGGGACAGTTTGCCACTCTATTTTCACTCACTCCAGGAATCACCCATTGGTGCACTTTTGACATTGATACTGAGGATAGTCCACTTGTGAAGCACAAGATTTATGATTGACTGACAGAGTGAAGGCTAGCATTAAGGAAGAGGTTTCCGAGATATTAGCCCTAGGGGTGATTGAGCCCTCCAGCAGTCCTTGGTACTGCCCTGTGGCCTTGGCTCCGAAGGTTACCCCATCCCCTGAGCTGATGAGCTCATTAATCAACTGGAAGCTATCAAGGTTCTCAGTATGTTTGATTTAACGTCTGGGTACTGCCAGATTGCCTTAACCGAGGGTGTGCAAGAGAGGTCAGCATTCTCAACTCCAGAAGGGCACTAACAGTTCTGGGGCATGTCTTTTGAGTTGAAGAATGGCGCAGCCACATTCCATAGGCTGGTCAACCAGGTCCTGGCTGGATTGGAGAACTTCAGTGCCGCTTGGGGCACCAGGTAGGAAGTGGCCAGGTAGCGCCCCTACTACTCAAGATTGACACCATTCTGGCTTGGGCATCCCCCAATACCAGTCAGAGGTGAGAGCCTTCTTAGGTCTCACTGGATACTACTGCAGATATTTCAAGGGGTATGGTACCATTGTGGCACTCTTGACAGAGCTAATTTCAAGGAAGCAGCCACGTCAGGTGATCTGGACTGAGGCATACCAAAACCATGGAATGTAGATGTTAATCTGAAGTGGGGCCATGATTTGGCCCCAAGAGGCCGTGTCAAAACCCCGCTCTCCTATCAATTCCAATTAGACCCTCAAATGGCAGAGGTCTGTTGTTCCCATAATATCCCCATGGTTTATGGCTCTTGCCAGTGAATGCACAGATGTGCCCCGACACCTGGTGCCCACAGGAGACAGGCCACATGTCACATGAGACTCTGGCATATTCTATAAGTGGCATTTCTAAGCGAGTTATGCCAACATCACCTTTACTACTGGAAAGGGTTTGGCACAGTGAATGCATTGATATGAAACATCTCCACTGCAATCCACTATTGCAGCCTGAAGCAATGTCACCCGCTTCCCCCTGTTAACATATGGGAAGAGCAAGCCTCATAGGTATTGAAAACACACACAGGTATTCCTCACTACCTGGGCGCACGTGCGATATTGCGCACACTTACCTGCAATGGTAGGTCAGACACACAGCCCCCAGCACCAGAGGTGCAAGTGCGCCCACACAGTCTGCAATGGAAGGCTAGACACGGGTTTAACTAATATGGGGGTCAGTGCGCACGCAAGCCAGCTATGGCAAGCTGCACATGCAATCACGAGCACCTTAGGTGTGGGTGAGCATGCGCAGCGGCTTGCAGTAACAGGCTGCTCAAAAGGTTACTCAGTATTGATCCCAGTGCGCGAACACCGGTCTGCAATGACAGGAAAGGCACATGGGTTTACCCAGGCCGTAGAAACTTTTGGAGCAAGGGCGAACACACAGACCTGCAGGGACAGATCGAGCACATGAAATTATCCAGGCCTAAGTACCTTAGGTGCATGCATGCACACCACCCAGCCTGGGCAACTGGACACGGGTTGACTCCTGACAGGTGTGATTACGAATGCCTGGCCTGCAATCGCCAGCAAGCCACCTCGCCACTAGTACCATAGATGCAAGCACGTGGACCCATGCCTGCAATGGCAGGCCTGGCCCGGGTGTTAGAACTCTAGGAATGCAGGTAGGCCCTCACCAGCCCACATTTGCAGCCAAGACACCTATCCAAAATGCCATAGGTGCCAGGGCACAACTTGGAGCCTGAAATGGCAGGCTCGACACACATTCAAAACAGCACGAGGGCTGGTGCGTGCACCCACGTCAGTATGGCAGGATTGGCGCCTAGTTAACATTCCACAGGAGCAAATGAGAACTCCCGGGTCTACGTTTGCAGACCGGCCCATGCTCCAGAACACCGTGTCAGCATCTCTTCCTAGCCTGTATAGGAAGCCTCACCCACTTCCACACTGCCTTGACAGTGAAGATGTGGTCAGACCCCACTAGTGAATCAGCAACATCCCAGGAGTATCCTCATAGAAGAGCCAAACTTCAAAGGCAAGAGAAGCCCCCGGGGAGGTTCCTCACTATCTGGGCAACGATTATCCATGTGTACCCACCTCGCCTTCAGCCTACCACACACCCTGGGCCCTCAGGGCTTTCCTGGGCGGGCGGGGCCTCTTGGTACATGATGACCCACTCTGGGCTGGCTGAGGCGTAAGTGATGCCAACTTAGGCAGGGGCACAAAGGCTCCCCACAGACCTGCTCTGACAGGCCTGATACGTAGTTGATGGCTATCTGGTGGGTGACACACTCAGTGCGACATCCCACTACTAGGCAGTGCCTTACTCACCTCAGGTATATGGTGTGCCAGTTTGCGAAGCGCACAGAGGTTCGGCACCTGAACTCAACACCTACAGAGCCCCCTGCCCAGTGCAGACGAGGCAGGCGGGCACACCTTTCCTCTACAGTACAATGAGAAAGTGTCCTAATTCATGAGGTTATGTGGATAGAGTCAGCAAAGACTAGAAGGAAAAAGCTAAACGTTTTGGGGTAACTTTCCCCTAAGAAGGGACATGTCCAACACCTGGCAACTGGTGCCCTAAAGATGATTACTACCAATTTTCCTTTCACGCTTGTTCCAAAGTTCTCAATCTTTATAGAAAAACGAGTGATTGTCATTATCCACAAACACTAAAAAAAATCACAAGGGGCTGTAAGTGCCCCAAGCTCAATTGACTTAATTCACATGCAGAGGATAGTACATGACATCTCTGCATGCAGCTAATGCACCTCAAAAATCTATAATGTGCGGGCACCAGAAAGGATCTCGAAAATGGTCAAGGTAGGGCTAGCCAGTCGAATCTTTTGGATGGAGACACTAAACAAGGGTCTCCCAAATTCGTAGGGCACACCTAGGGTGTTACAAGGCAACACCAGTAGTTTGCGGGGTTCTCAATCTTTAGGACTCCCTAACACTTCGCCAAAATGGGAACATACAGGGGAATCAATAGGACAAAAAGATTGCTGACAACGAGCATAAGCACAGTTGACAAGTGGCTTACGTACTTAGAGTACCTACACTGAACGTTTACTGTGTCTGATGGTGCAGGGAAGCATGCTCCATAGGCAAAGCTATCACACTAGGATGCTCACCTACACGTGAAGAAACTTGTTTGTGTTGTTCTTCTCAAACCTCTGGCAAAGGGTTGAGAGGAGTAGGAGCCCGTCTGGTCAGCTCCCTCCGGCCTGGTCTGCTTGGCAGGCTGGGGCTTCCATGCAGACAAGCATCGTCAGCGTACTATTCCAGCACCTTGATGTTCCCAAGAGACCACTGCGCTTTTACGAATAAATAAATACATAGGTAGAACTCAGCTCCATCTATGGAAAGTTCCACAGGAAGGTATGCGTAGATCTGTGATTATGTATATTTCCCTTACACTAGAATAGGCATCCAGTTTGGTCGTACATTCAACCACTATTGGTCAGTAGTCCACTGCTATTCACTAATAAAGCATCCTAGACATTCTAAATCTCAGCCTCTCAGCTTGAGTAGCGTTTTCCCACTTTGAGGAGCACTCGAATGTTGCCTGGACCAGAACGTTCTCCAAGTACTCAGCATGCATTACAGACACTGCAACCTAGGCGCCACTCAATAGGTCTGGGAGGACAGCTCTTGCAGGAAACTGTGTATTCCTCCAGGTAGCGCAGGGGGTTTTCTGTAGGCTGCATCAGTTCTCCATCTTACATTCAACGCTTGCACCTCAAAAGATGTTCCCAAACATCTATGGGCTACTGCACCAATACGTGTTCTTGAGGTGCTCGCAATCACTTTTCCTATCGTTCTCACTTTATGGTTTGTGATCAAACATTATTATTCATTTAAAAAAATGACAAGAAAGTGACACATGTCATAAGAGATCACCCCTTTTAACAGAGGTCATTTGACTTATTTTACACGCTGGGCCAATCACCCAAGAGCTGTTTAGATAGTGGTGGAGGAAACAGTGTAGCTTCAAACCTGGCTTATACCGGGTCTTTTTGGAATTTCAAGGTAAAAACGAACCAAGCCTGCCCTGTTCTGATCTGCTACTAAAGAAAAGAGAGAGAGATGTGGAGAAAAAGAAAGATCTGGAGAGTGGGACAGAGAGATGGAGACAGGAAAAATTACCCAGGGACGTGCATCAGAGCTGCTCAGGTTCACGGCCCAGTAGGGCAAAGACAGTCGGTCATTTTTAAGGGGCTAAAAATACCTGTGTGGGCAGAGTTGTTTGCTTATATTTGCGCTTAACTCCTCCTCTTGTGCTCTTGAATTACGAAGAGTTAGACCCTCCGAGTGAGGTTACACAAACGGGGCCGGTCACTATTCACAGGTTCACTTGGCTCTACTGGGTTTTCAGCGGCCCGTGTGTGTCCAGACACTGCCTGAATTATGAAGATGATGTACAGCCAAGAAAGGGGTTCGTTAGCCAAGCCTTTGGTGCCGAAGATATTTTAGGAAAGCAGAGTAAAAACACACAGTTGATTTTTAAAAAGGAACAGGTAACCTTCCTCTTAACTCCACCCCGCGAGGTGGCGCAGGTCCTTACAGGGTCGACCCATGTAGCATTACAACTAAAGCCCCGATCCGAAGGAACTCCTGCGCACTCTGCCCAGATGAAGGCTAGCAGGGCGGGCCCCCATCACAGTCCGAGCCCATCTCCGGGCCCTGCAAGGCACAGCAGCACGCGCAGTTCTGGAGCCTGGAGAGACGCAACAACGGACGTAACTCGGTGCCCCAACATAAAATGCAACACCCACTGCTCCGGGCCCAGTGTGGCACAGCAAAGCACAGCACACAGCTCTACGGGATCATGGAACACCACACGCCCAACAATGTATACTTTGGTGATAGCAATACACCCACAGCAAATCAAGCCCGACAGTCAAAGCACTTAGTAACAGCTGTTATTTGAAATATCTGACTCATTACTGTAATTTCCTAATCTACACATAGGATTAAACTACACAAGCTCTCATAGAAGACCTCATTCTAATTGATAGGTGCGGCCTTGCATAACCTTTCCAATTACCAGTGCTTTTAGGACAGCGTCACTTCCTGACAGCACCTCTACAGGTAAAGTGCTGCTCCAGGACACTCTTTGCACTTTGGCGCTTCCCCTCCCCGTTTCCATGTCAACAGGATGTCTGTCACCTGCAGGCTCCTGAGCAAAGGCCAGGTTCCCGTGATTAGGGCGTGGGCACCCTCCAGGCGCTCAAGGTTTCACTGCCAGCCCGATTATTTTCTTGTCATGTATCGTTTGATGCGCTGCTCTGAACAGATTCACCTGCCTTCTTGGAGGGCTCCTAAATTAAATGACCATCACCATTCTATGACAGGCAATAATGATGTCCTCTACACACCTCCGGTCACAAGGTGGACATACACTTGTATTCGACCAGCAGAAATCGGGACACTTGGCCACCCTGGAGTCACAGTGTTTGTGACACCCAGGCAAACCCTGTGCAGCCACACTGATGACACTGACAGTAGCAGGGAGCACGCCTAAAACATTCACAAGTTGAACATACTCACACTCATAAAGGCACTCTATTGCTGTTGTCAATGAAAGCTGAAACAGATATTTCGTACAAACAAACATCAATATTTGTTTCATTTTTATTGAGTCTTGGCTTATTTATCCATCCATTTAACACAATATCAATCATTTCGGCAATGTACAAAAAAAGGTTTTCAAGAATTGCATTATGTGTGTTTTTTAAGTGACTCGGCCTGTGCTTTGGCTCTTTGAGACAAGCCGGACCCCTGGCTTGGCTTTTGCTCGGCCCTTCATATTCATTTTCTGGGTCTGGTTACAGATATTTTATTCCTGCCCTATCTTAACGCCCTTTTTGGCTTTATCTATCTTCTTTATTGAATTTGGCTATGGAGGTAACAATTGATTAGGTCCTGCCTTGGTACTTTTTTTTTTATTTTTTTTTTTTAAATGAGCAATCCTTGAATTTACCAAAATCAGGATAGAGGTTCTTGTCAATTGTTTTTATTGTTGCCTGCTCTCTGACTTTGTAAATATGTCGAACAAAGCAATTTGAGGAAGCCTACACAAAGAGGATTTGAGGTTTAAAGCAGTTTAATGCCTCTTGGCAATACCTTGATTGAACCGAAAACCTGGGTTCTGTGGTTTAGTACAGTTGTAGATCCGTTTAAGTTGAATTTTGTGTTTTTAAGGCCAGGGTTGCACTACTTCTTTAAAAATGTAAATTCCTCGAGTGTGATCCAATGCAGCTTCATTGCATATATTATTTTCGAAATATTGCACTGAAGTGACTTCCATTTAAATATGGAATATGGACATGAGGTATAGTGGCATCTGGTCACTATTCGGTTTTGCTTAAGTACTTTATAAGAATTGCAAGTAATCATTGTAATGTATATTATTCAACTTATACGCACTTTATTACATTTTATAGGCACTTTAGTGATGAAGTTCTATTCTTTAGATTTCCTACATTCTGTCTTAGCACTTTAGTGTCGTAGTAAGAAGAATGAGTAATGATTAATTTTCAATTCTAGTCTGTAGATCCACTTTTAGGGAATCTTAATAATGAACATTTGCTTTATGGATTTCCTGCATTTTAACTATGACTTAAGCTGTCCTTTTTATGAAAGGAAGGTTTACTTTTTGGCATATGCCATGCATGTATAAATTGTATCCCAATTGTGTCAATTGTATTTTAGATGAACTATGATTGAAGATTGAAATGCTTCTATTCTGCGCAAATACATTAATGTAAAAAATATAATATGCATTTTTTGGCTTGCCCAGCTGTATATTTATATGCTGCCACTAGTAAGGACTCATCATAGGCAGGAAAAAGGGGTTACCACCCCAATACGTATAATGGCCTGCCAAGTTTAGGCCGCCCCTGCTAGGTACTTAGAAAAAAGTTTGGGGCTACAATAAATTAAAGGCTCCTCAAATTTAGCAAAAAGATTTTAAAAAAATACAAGGGCAATATAAAGAACATCAGAAAATGTTAAGATGAATTTCTGATGCGGAGTAGAGTTTTGTCCTCAAAAGTACAAACTAAAAAGCTGCTTTTTTGCCAGATGAACAAACCTCCCAATGAACGCAGATTTTATCTGGGGCATTACAGATAAACTTGACCTGAGCGGACTGTTTGTGTGGTTTTTATGATTCACTATAGTTTTTTTCCCCCTGATACTTTTTAAAGATTGCTGCTGTGACTCACAGTGCTTGGTAGCTCCCCGGTGTGTCCTTAGTCTTTTAATATACAGCTCAAGCAGTGAAACAAAGGGCCTTATATACAAGCCCAGTGCACCGCCGGTGCATCACTTTTTTTGATGCAATAGGCTTGCCCATATTTACAAGGCCACATAAAGTCACCCTGCATGACTTTTCATGGCCTTGTAAATATGGGCCCCTTCACGCACTACTTTGGATGAAAGGGGCATTCCATGGGTGATGCTGTGGGTGTTCCCACGCAACATCAATGGAACCTGACACATTCCCAGATTTACAATGTTTTCTAAAGCTGGGAATGCATCAGAATCTGACGACTCTCCAGAGAAGGGTGTAGGATTGGAGCAACAAGGAGAAATCATTTTATTTCTCCTCGGTTTTTCTTTTTTCCATGCGTGCTGCATACTGCAGTATGCATGGAAAGAGGAAAATGCCATCAATGATAGTTTTTGTGCAGTAAGGTGTTCCTTCCTGCACAAAAACAATCATCCCCGCAATGCAGGCACGATTGCAACATGATGCAATGGTGTCTGCGTTGGCTCATGGCTGCTGTGTGTGCGCCAGCGCAAGCGAGAAGGCCAGGAATGTGCCGTATCTTGTAGATACGGCACAATTCTGTCCTTTCATTTTGATGCAAGGTAGCGCAGCAAGAAGTCTTGCTGCACTGCCATGTGTCAAAACATAGTAAATGAGGCCCAAAGTGTTCAGTTATTTTCTGTAAAGAAATACGCTCATGTATGTTCTCCACTTGTGATGAGATAATTGGGCTAAGGACATCTCATCAATCGAACATGAAATGCATCGGTTCCCTTCCATTCTGCCACCTGAAAGTCGGAGGTCTTTCTGCCACAGTTGGGCCGGTGGGGAGGCACATTGTAATCACCTAGGCGGAAATCGTGGCTGGAGTCCCGTCGGCAGCTGATTCTGTCTGTGCTGCCGTTGACGAAGTCCATGATTCCTGCTAGAGTAGGCGGGACTGGGGCTGTCTTTCAGTGATGGACCCACCAACATTTAAATCGGGCCTGGCGGACTGCCAAGTCAGAGGGGGGGAAGACTGCCAAAAAAGCAATGGCAGCACGATTCCGCCAAGATCTAAATCATGCCCTTAGACCCATCTTTTCACATTTTGGATTCCCATAAAAATACAAACAACAATGTAATTAACCTTCTCTAAACATGATGGTGCTAATAGACTATATCAAGACATTCCACTTGCAACCATGAGAAGGCTGCAGAGAATCCAGAATTCAGCAGCAAGTCTCCTTTTAAATGTAAATATACAAACCTACATCTCCCCAGACCCAATACTTCTAACTGAGAAACTTACAATCCAGGCCAGCACTGTGTTTAATTCAGAAAGAAAATTACTGGTGGAAATACTTTATCTGTTGAGACTCCAAACTATGGAATTTCTTATCTGCAAAGATTAGAGCCCATAAGAATCACAAAGGCTCAGAAGAATGGTTTTGATCTGGTTATTCCCAAGAAGATCCATTAGACAATCTATGAAATCTTGTTCACAATAATAAGTGCCTTTCTGTATACTGATCACATGCCTTTGCAGGGTCTACTAAGATCAAGGGAGATCAAAATCAGCACAATCGCTTTACAAACACCCCTTGCTTGTATCAAGGAAAAACCGTATCCCCCTAGAAACATGCCACCAATACGTAACAAAATGATCCAAGCAAATCGCACAGATAGTCCCCTCCTCAAAATCGTATCTGACAAAGCTAAAGAACTCCCTATCAGAACATACAACATAACACAGTTTGGACAACTATAACGCGATAGTAAAAAAACTGAAAATTTGCATCCTTAAAAAATCATTGGTAATTCAAGATAAAAAACAATAAATGATATCTAAAAAAACCCATCCATAATCATTAAAACAATAATGAATTGCGAAGTCTAATAGCAGATTTCAAAAAGCAACTATCTCTGTGGCATACCTCCTCTGTTCATAGAGACTGCAAATATATCAGTGCTGCTCTACATTTTTAGGTCGGGCATTCGAGACCTCTTGTTTATACTTTAGTATATACTTATATGTGTATGTACTTTGTGGGCTCTGAAGATTAGCCCTAGGACTAGTCTGCTTCCGCTTAGGGACTTTTTTTTCTGTTCAACTGCCTCTATTTAACTGTCTTGATAGAAAATGACCAGCAGAGGTCAGTAAAATACCATAATTGCTTTCTGCTGCGGGACTTTATTTTTTTTATTTTTCTGGCAACTGCCTCTGTTTAACTTTCTTGATAGAAAACGACCAGTAGAGGTCAGTAAAATACAAGAATCACTTTAGCATTCTCTGGATGCCAGTCCATAGAAATTGTCTTCCACGAGCACCCGTAGACAATAATATTTTTCTCAAATCTTGTATTTTCAGTGATATGACCACCGAAGGCTCTGATTTTATATTAAAAACAGAGCTCTGACTATACCATTTACCGCTGAAAGGCAATATTTCTCCCCATGTGTTCCCATACATGGTGTGTCACGCAGTTTGGTGCTTACTTTCCCTCTATGTTTAAGAAAAGTAGATGTTTCAGCACCCAGGCTGATGTGCTGCATAGCTGAATACATATAAGGTCCCAAAGGCGAGACCGACTGCATTGCAAATGCTTGTTTGAACTGCAGCTTCTTTAAAATTGAGTTCAAAATGCCTCTTGAAAGATGTTGATATTATTTACAGAAAAATACAACATGGAGCAGGTTTTGGTGAGAAGATTCATCACATACTGACCTAGGGGAAGCAACGTTTTCATCTAATTGCTCTGAGTCGAAACCTAGAGAGTAACTTTCTTTCCCGGAGGTGACTAACCCATTCCAAACATGGCACTAGCCCAAGGCTCGTTGAATCAGTGCATGGTCCTTAAAGGAGTGCTTTGCAGACTTAAATAGCTCCCCCTCCCGTGCCCTGTTCACCCAAAAATTGTTAGTGACTCAAGCTTTATGGTCCTTCCTAATGGTCCTCTGATTTAGAAAAAGAGGGGGTCTTTCCAGTTTCAGGAAATTGGACTGAATATATTGGAGCCAAGGTATCCAAGGGCCTAGGGCACTCTACTGGAAATCCACAGTAATATCCCTATTAAATGTCCACTGCTCGTTACACTAAATTGAGCACCATAAAAGCAAGAGTGCCAATTTGGCATGTTCCCTTACATAGTTCAGGCCTAGCACTTTGTGGACCATCAAATGGGGACTGTTTGCTGGAATCCCCAGGTTCCTTCTAAGCGCTCTGTTTTCTCTGGCCTGCATATTTTTAACATTACAAAAGCCCCAGACCCCTTCATAAAACGCACTTGAAAAGTCCATCAAGCAAGATGAACAGAACTGCATTTAGCTAATTAATACTTGCTGATCAAGAGATGTAGGTTGGGACATTGTTCTATTTGTCCCAAGTCCAGAACGAAAACTATGCTGTAACTCGGAAAATATATTATTGTCCAAGAGTCTGGGGACCAGCCTATCTAAGATGAATGGAAGTATTATTTTAACTGAGGAGTCTAACAAAGAGATAGGACTATAATAGGATGGCTCGCTCCTCTTCGGTTCCTCTTTTTAAAAACCAGTACAATAATCAATGTCTTCGAGGACTTGGGAAGGCCAACTTCACAGGTAGGATTAAACATATTAGTTGGGAGAGGAGCCCAAAATTCAACATTACCCTTGCAAAGGTCCATAGGGATGCCGTAGGGCCAGATGCTTTGTTAGATGGACTCATCACAGTGGCGGTAGTTACCTCTTCCAGGGAAACTGAGATGTTAATTGGAAATTGGAGTGGGACAGGATGTATCCATACTGACCCACTATCAGCAGAACAGTCTACCCTACTGAAGTGCATCACCCATGCCTCAGGGAAAATATTACAATTCAAAGCAGACTTAGGGGAGTCAGGCACAGAATTATTATTAACACTGGTCCAAAAGATCCTAGCATCTTTGGTCAAGCAAGCACAGACTAAGTTTTCCTAAAGCTCAGTCCTCACCTCGGCTTTCCTTGTTGCCAATGTCTGTTTGCATCCCCTGCAACAGATTACACTGTCATCCCTATCTCTAGGTGATTTACTTAATGCAATGTGCAGCCTTCTGTTTACCTGTCTGCATGCTTTGATGAGCCAAGCAGTGTCCCTTGGTTGTACAGGCCATATATTTTTCATAAATATCCACTTGGTGGCATTACACGGAGACTCAAAAGCAGAAACTAACAACACATTTCCTAACTCACTAGAGAGGCAAGTAAGGATAACTTTCAAGTAGCTGGATACAAGTTTGTAAACAAATATATGTATGTTAGCCTTTTTGCAAACCAGCCTGCTCTGTCCCTAATGGAAAAATGAGAGTGGCCCAACATAACATCCCTCTTGGCTCTCTTTGGGACATTAAGTGAGATGGTGAGGGGGCTGTGGTCGCTAAAGATACTAGAATTAACCACTCCATTGAGAATCAGGTTATGTAAGTACCTTGTGACAAAAACAGAATAAATTGTAGGACATTGGGCCCTGCCAGTAAATGTGACCATCTTTGGGGCGCTAGAATCCAAGAGGTCGAGGGCATTACATAGGTCGTGACTGACTAACAGAGGGTAAAGCACACAGCCCCGGCATTTTGTTTCTGGTAAGGGCATAAAGAATTGCTCACTTCATAAGGGTTTTCCCCCAGTAAGGATGATGTAACCCTATTTGGTGTTAAAACTTCCAGCTAACAGTAAGTTAAGAAACCCCTCCTTTAAGAAGCATGCTATTGAATAGACTAGAGTATCAATAAAAGAATAAAAGGAACTAAAATTATTGTTAGTACATAGAGAAAAGTCATCAATATAAAAATGTATTGTAAATAACCCCAGATTTGTGGCCCAATCTGATAAAAAGAATGAAATAGCCTGCTACCATTATCCATTGGCTTACAACACAATCTAAGGTTACCTTAAACCAAGCAAGAAGCCAGCTCTAGTCTTCCAAAAGAAGAAGACGGAAAGACATGATGCATATAGCTCACAAAGCCATTGTAAAATGCCTCACCTTCAGCCTAGATTTCCTGCAGTAAGACAATGTCAAAATGCTTGATGCGATCCAACCATTCCAATGACCGCCATCTTAGCCTTGACACCCGCTATGTTCCAACTCAGAATTGTGACATTGTGCGAGTTTAATAAGTTGTCAAATTTACATTGAAATCCCTTCTCTCCAGATTTATCGAGGGAATGATTAATACAGAGGTAAAGACTGTTGATCTCATGGATCCAGCTGTTTGTGGGATGTATCACACAACACACCCATGCTCGGTGCGGGCTCTACAAGTCAGTCTAGATCGGTCAAATTTGAGAGGGCCTCAAAACGGTTCAACATGGGACTCCCAGCGATTTGTGCTGTAATAATTTGGTCTATTTCAGGAGCCACCCAGATGGTCTTATAAAAGGATAATGGTAGAAGCTTTATTATCTCTGACTTAACCAAGCCCAAGCTGGCCTAATGAATCACACCTTCGACGCGCTTCCAACTGCAGGTTTCTTTTTTCCTGCCTGCTGATAACATCCTGGCGGGAGCATAAGCCCAGGGTGTTGTATACCTTTGTTCTTTGGCCGCTCACCACCTCTTCTACCTTTGGACCTTTCACCCTGGTGGGACTCGAAGTCCCAGGGTGCTTTACGGACCTTTATCACTGCGTCACCGCTGCCATAGGTGAGGGGGGAGGCACCTACATCGCGCTACAAAGCGCTGCCTCACCTCCCGCAGCGCGGGACGTGCTTCCAACTGCGGGTTTTCTTTTTTTCTGCCATGATCTCTTGCTGATAACATCCTGGCGGGAGCATAAGCCCAGGGTGTTGTATCCCTTTGTTCTTCGGCCGCTCATCACCTCTTCTACCTTTGGGCCATTCACCCTGGTGGGACTCGAAGTTCCAGGGTGCTTTGCAGACCTTCATCACCGTGTCACCGCTGCCACAGGAGAGGGGGAGGCGCTTACATGCGCTACAAAGTGCTGCCTCACCTCCCGCGGTGCGGGACGTGCGCGGGCCACGCACGGGCAAAGCCCGGGCCAAGGGAGGGCCCCTCCGCACCCATCACAGACCGGAGGAGGCCGGGCTGGGCCCCCCTTGAGATTTGCAACAAATGAAGGTAGAGTGGATGGTTCCTCCACCTATATATCACTTCTAAGATTATTGAGTCATCAGCTTCGACCCCTTGTTCGTTATATACCTGTCATAGTGATATAATACCAAGATGAACAAACGAGTGGGGAAGGGAAAAGGCATACAGCTGGACGGGAGTATTGTGGGGTACTTGACCAATTTCTGAATAGGGCTACCTCCGTACTTGAACACGAGATAGTGAGGACGGAACGGCGTCTATCCCTGGAACCTTTCTCTAATAAAAGATCTTCGTTGGGGGGTATGGCTGCCCTAACTACTCAGGATTGCAGACTCAGCATTGATCTAGTGAGCGAAATAGCATCCGATGTAGTCTCTGAAACAGTCCCCGAAATACTCACTGGTTCGACACCCTGTGAGCATGTGTCCGAGTTAGAGTCAATCTCTACCACTCAAAGAACTTCAACCAGGGCATCAGGATTGACTGAAACCACAATCTTGGGACCAATTCCTGACCCCGTTGTGAAGAGGAAGAGGGAAGGGGCCCGCAGAGACCTAAACCTGCAAAATCTGCAAAGCAGCCTAGAAGAGGGGGGGATGACACAGCTGCCTATGTTACAAGAGCCCCAAGTCTTGCGGAAATACAGAATATTGACATCCCCCAGATGAAGTTTCGTGGCAGAGGCTGGGAACACTGGTCTCTACTACGTTAAACCCCATAACCTTGAGATTGGCCCAGATTGAAGATAAGATAATTGGTCTTGAATCACAGGTTAAATCAAACTTTCGTACTACAGAGGTACTATTCATCAAAAGCAGGTCCTTTCCTTCGCCTAATGAAAATGTCCAGACCCTGAAGACATTAACCAAGAGATAAGTAAACGGGCGCTGATTGCTAATCCAACTATACCCACAAGGATGAAGTCTGCACCCCAAAGCTTGGCACCCCCCTCTGATACCAACTCAGCCAAGACTATGGATGAAACTAACATTACAACTGATACATCCGGCAAATTTGCCCAAATCTTTACAAGCCCAACCGATGCCAACAAATTAAATAAAATGGCTGACATAAATAATCCGCCAATGGCTCATATTGACAATGCAACTACTGGGCAGAGTATAATACCTTCGGGGCAGGGAAGCCCAGGGGTTAACAGAAAGTTTGAAAGACCTGACCGAGGTACACTAAAGACTGGTACTCAGACCTTGACTCTGCATCTTCCACCGGCGGCTGCTCCCTTGGTGGTGGTACTGGGAAATGTGCCATTATTGCGGGAGGGCCAGGCTGAATCCACAGTCCAACAAATGACCAAAGCCATGTACTGGGTGGACCAAAAGTTGAGGGGGGCAGGGGTGTGGGATAGGGATATACAAAGTCAATTGATTATGGCCAGGAGAGTAACCTGGATAGGGCCTACAAGGAAAGAAAAGGGGGGAGACTGTGTGGTCTTACATTTTAATAATGCTTTTATTGTAAAATTTCTTCTGGATATCCTGGGTACCGACATTGATAGAAATCCCAATAATATCATAGTGTTACCACTAGGCTTCTTTTACAGGCCATCCCTCCTAAAATTACCAGAGACCCTCCAACAACGTCTGATGCTGGAGAGACAGACCTGGGCGGCCCCTAGAGGTTCACCCAGGGTATGTAATTTAAGCTGTGAAAATATATTTGCCCCTCTTTCTGCTTTAGAAGCCTGCGACTGACTACAGCCAGCACAACTGCATTACAATGAGAGCAGCGTGATCCAATCTTCAATAGCTCCATCCACTGGGGATAGTGCACAGGTAGTACCACCAAATCAATCAGAGAGTAGAGGGATTCAACCTTTTTCGGTCTTTACTGCAGGTGATAGCTTACAGCCATCTAATAGACTACAGGGGTCCCAAAATGCGGCATTTAAAGTAGATCTATGGAACACACTGGGAAATGACTCAAAACAGTGTGATAAATATCAGTTAAACACACAGCAAATTCACGATTGTTTAACCTCTTTTTCCCCTCAGTTGTCGCCAAGGGAGGCCGAAGTGAAGGGGACGAAATTGTGCAACCCCTCTGTGGAAATTTAGCTTGCAAACTGAACATTATCTGCGCCATCTTGCCTCTCCCCAGCGCCACGCACAGCGAATGCACGGCCGCCATTTTAGGCACCCCACTCTCTCCCCGCTCACTCTCGATCGCCAGCGCTTTCCCCTGGCGCTGCGAGCATCCCCCGCGCGCCGGCCACCCCCGCTCTCTCATATAGGCCATAAACCCTCTCCTTCTGCGCGACCCTGCTACGGAACCACATCCGACCGACATCCCATACATGGTCATGCCTCTCCTTTGATAACCCCCTTCCTCTGCGCCCCATTGTCCGAACTGGTCCCAGGCCATCACCTAGCCCTGCGGATGCAGTTTATTGCCCCTACTGTAAGGGAAACACCCCGCATCAAAGGGATTACAGTAGATCAAAGCCCCTACCCCCTGAGACCCGGCCGGTTGCACACACCCCCGGGAATTAGCGGAATTCCCTGCTGCGCGATAGCCATCTCCCACTGCGGGTAGGGTGGGAACCTCTACTGTAACTATGTGTGGGATCGGATCTGAGCCGGGGCTTCAGGGGATGTTCTTTCATGCATCAAGAGAATCTCAAGAATGTACTATGTGTAATAAAGCAATAAACCGGTGTATAAGAGACCAGGTCTCAGAGATGCGGGTAGAGCACCTCGTGATGATACCTTGCTGTCTGATCTGATGTGTTCTGCTCCGACGGAATAAAACTTTGTTTCCTGCCTTCCAGTCTCCGGCGCCTGCCTCTTTCATTGGTAAATTATCGAGTGGTATGAGAGGCGATTACCGCCGGGCAAATACTTGAAAGGTTATTGACTGAAACTGCCGCTACCATTTAACAATTGGCGTCCCAAACGTGGGGCCCATCAGCGACACGTGGATCCAGTGGGAGAGGTCCCGACGACAGAGTGAACGACTGCAACGATCGGGAGAGCTCCTGCCCAATAGACCCTCGTCTGGCAGCCGATCATCCGAACTTCACTGGTTCCGAGCAGACCTCTCTCGAGTGATCTACGGTCCTGACTGGGAACCATCAGGAGTGCCGCGGCAAATACGGAGAGTAGAGGACGATCGGGCGCTGGAGGCGGAAGACGAGAAACTGTCCACGCGGTCCGGGTAAGGTCGTGATACACGACAAAATGCGAAATAATTGATTGATTGTTTAAAGCTTTGGAAATACTAGTATTGCTCATTGATTGTTCTTTTTGAGATATTCGCTGTCTACAAACGGGGAGGAGTAGAAATACTCTCTCTCTCTCCCTTTGCAGATAGTGAAGGGTAGGTAACGCAGACTTTTGTCCCCGTTGAAACCCGTCGTGCCTATCTTTATCTCCCCATTGATTGATTGTCCGAACATTGATTGTTTTGGAGAGTAGTGCTTTTTGAGATATTCTCTGTTTGCAAATAACGTAGAATAGGAATATTCTGTCTAGTCTTTGCAAATAGTGAAGGGTAGGTAATGCTGACTTTTGTCCCCGTTGAAACCCGTCATGCCTATCTTTATCTCCCATTGATTGATTGATTGATTGATTGTCCGAACACTAGTTGTTCGATATTGGTTCTTTGGAGGTATTCTCTGCTTACAAATAACGAAGAATAGAGATATTCTGTCTAGTCTTTGCAAGCAGTGAAAAGATAGGTAGTGCTGACTTTTGTCCCCGTTGAAACCCGTCATGCCTATCTTCTCCCCACTGATTGGTAGTTGGTTCTGCCCGGACCGCTTATTAGAGGTGAACCATCCGGCTCCACTGGAGGGCACCCCTAATAAGGACATGTTCACTAAATATGGACTAGTCGCCGTAGCTTATACCAAGCTATGGCATAAATATACAAAGAAGGACCCCGAGAGTCAGTGGCCACTGATGGGATCCTTCGACGACCATAAGATAGAAGCGCTAGAAGTAGCTCTGCGTAGCAATAAGACGACGCCTACTATGCTTGACAGTATCGGCATGTGGCGCAAAGAAGCAACGCAACGGAAAAAGAGGGAAGAAGTAAAAGCAGAAAAGGAATTACGAAAGGCAGCTCACCTTGCCGCTAGAAGGTTAGAAGAAGACATAAAGGAGAGAAGGGAAACTAAACTAAGACAGGAGCCCGAAACCTCAGGCCAGTACGCTGTTAGGACCCCTTCTTTGCTCTACCCTGAGTTGTCCTCCAAGCAGCGAACGAATGATGAATTACTGTTAGGTCCCCCGATCATTTACATGCCCCCTCCATATGCACCCTCCCAGTCAGTAGTGCAACACCTACAACCCCCGAACACGATCGAAAGCAGTACAGGGGCCTCGGCCCCCACGGCCTCCGCGCCGGCTGAGCCTCTTGTACTGAACCCAATGTCGGTTACAACGCTAGATGACCATGAGATGGGAAAGAAAGAGTCCACCAGAATGAATCGATTAACAAAGGATGAACGAGCAGGAATTGATAAGATAGTAGGGACACTGGTGGAGCGAAAAGAAAGTGAGGAGTATATAACAGACGTGTATAACTCGTATGCCGACAGCCGCAGACGACACTTTGTCGTACGGCTCTGTTATCACGCCCTGAATGCATATGAGGAAAGATACCACGATAAAGGTCCCGAAGGCTTAGCAGCCCTATATAGGAAGGTAGACATCGGAGAGGAAAGAGAGGGCGACGTTACGAACCTCTTCACTCGTACACTCGAGGTCTACCGACACCTTAAAGAACATGGACAGACCACCAAAGCAGAAACCCCTATAGCGACTAAGCCCCAGGAAGGAAGGGCTGATGCCATGATGCCCATTAAAGAAGCTGCCCCCTACTGGGTCCCCCCACGAGGTCTGGGAACACATGACGACATCAACCACCAAGATGCGAAGGGAAGGGTTGTATATAACTGGGTCTACCAGCCGTGGGACCGGCAAGATATTTTGACCTTTAGAAAAACTCTACCCGACTTGAGAAAGAACCCGACTGCCTTCTACACTGAACTGGGTACAGCCTTAGGTTCTACGATTATGACTTTAGCAGATATCGACTTGTTCTTTGGGCTATGTCTTCCGGCTGATGTGTGGAAACAAATCCGGAAAGTTGACCACGCTGAGCCGTTCGGATATACCTGGGTACAACTCAATACCATAGATAAGCAGCGAGAACCAGGACATAAACCCCCAAAAGCCATATTAGAGCTCCCAGACAAGATTGTACTAAAACTGAAGACTCTAATCCCAGAAAGAAAGGTAGACTGGTCGATAGTAACGGCTTGCCGTCAGAAACCCCAGGAGGATGTGTCTGAATACTTCTCCCGATTCGAGACTGTGTTTTCCGATTACAGTGGCCAAAACATGACCACCGCAACCGGACATCACCTCTTTGTCCAGAATTATGTTAAGGGTCTGACACAAGAAATTTCCCAGAAACTACAGACCAGCGAGAGTAGTTGGGCAGCCTCCAAACCCGCAGCAATTCTCCAGATGGCCCAATACTACGAAAATCAGAAAAACGAGAACGATAGGGCATCAGAGAAGAAGAAAAAGGAACTGAAGGAGAGGGTAATGATAGCACAGTTGCAAGGGGTGACCATAGGAAGGGAACCCCCGAAAGAGAATTACCACCCAACCGCCCCTAGAAAGCTACCCCCTAGAGACCATACACCTGCACCCTACAACGGACGGAGAGACTTAGATGGGAACCAATGTGCGTTCTGTAGAGGGTTCGGACACTGGAAATCCCAGTGCCCGGTCCTTCTGGAACTAAACAAAAATAGGGATCCCAGAGACACAGCATATGACCCCAGAAACAGAGGACAGGGACGAGGGCACACGAACGACGCAACCAACGTCAGGCCGGGCAAACCAAACACCTTTGACCGCCCCCGACAAAACCAGTGTCAGCAGTCCGACTATGAAAGCACCCATGACTTCGCATAGGACCGCCAGGGGCAAGGGAGGGATCCAGTCGAACTCCGTGTTGACCAGCAAGGCCCTTACGTCACTGCTAAGGTCTTGGGCACAAAATCTCCATTCCTGGTAGACACTGGGGCGACACGTAGTGCGTTATCCAAACGACTGATCCCTAGGGCACCCTTGTCTGGCTCACATGTAACCTCAATAGGCTTCGATGGAACGCCCTCCACTAACCCCTTATCAGCACCAATCTCCTTTGACTTAGAAGATAACACCACTGACACGACCTTTCTGCTCTCCTCCAACACCCCCGATGCTATTATGGGACTTGATTTGCTAAAACATTTTCGAGCTACCATCAGATGCTCCCCAGACGGAGTTCGAGTCATCCTACACGATAACCCAGATCTGTCCAGACCCTGTCACACACGGCGTATGCTCTCTATAACCGATGCTGACATGTCCCTACTCGACACATTACCTTCACATCTATGGGCTAAAACCGACTCAGATGTAGGGCGCATGGTGATCGACCCGGTACACATAACCGTCCGACCGGACGCAGTGCTCCCAAAGCTTCCACAGTATCGGATATCACCCGAAGGCGAGAAGGCATTGGTGGAAATCATCGAGTCCCTAGTCGAGGCAGGAGTGGTAGAAGAAGTAGTCAGTAATGTTTGCAACAGCCCTATCCTACCCATTGTAAAGAAGCAAGGCGAGGGGGATGAGAAAGCCTACCGTTTCATTGTTGACTTGCGAGAGGTTAACAAAGTAGTCATACCCCAGTACCCCGTGGTCTCAGACATCACCACCATCCTCACCCTGATTCCATCCACTGCCACCATCTTTACTGTTATTGATCTCAAGAACGCATTCTTTTCCATCCCCATCCACCCAGACAGCCGCTACCTGTTCGGCTTCACTTTAAAAGCCCGTTCATACAGATTCTGCAGGGCACCCCAAGGCTACACTGAGAGTCCCAGTATTTACAGCCAAGCCCTCAAGAGGCAACTGGATGCAGTCCAACTACCCGATGGAGTGGTGTTGATACAGTACGTCGATGACATTCTTTTGGCGGCCGACACCACTTCACTTGCCGTCACAGCCACCATTCACCTCCTCCGCTTCCTTGCGGAGAACGGTCACAAGGTCTCCAGAAAGAAATTGCAATTCTGCCAGCCCCAAGTAACGTATCTAGGCCACCTACTATCCAAAGACGGGAGGAAACTTACCCCTGACCGAATTCAAACCATTCTAGAAACCCCTGTTCCCAAAACTCAGAAGCAAGTGCGGTCCCTAGTGGGCCTCACCTCCTTTTGTCGACAGTGGTTGCCAAATTTCAGTCTTATCGTAAAACCTCTGCTTTCCCTGCTGGCTAAAGATACCCCCTTCCCCCTCCCCTGGACACCCGAATGTCAATCCTCCTTCAAAGAATTACGAGACGCCCTCTGCTCGGCCCCAGTCCTAGGAACCCCAGACTACACTAAACCTTTCTCCCTCTACACCCACGAAAGGGAGGGATGTGCGTTGTCTGTCCTAACCCAGTCCATAGGCCCTAAGCAACGCCCTTGTGCCTACTTCTCTGCCACTCTTGACCCCGTAGCCAGAGCTTTGCCCGCCTGCCTTCGAGCAGTAGCCGCCGCTGCTGTCTCTATCCGGCAAAGTGAGGGGATCGTGCTCTCGAACCCCCTCACAGTATTGGTACCCCATGCTGTTGATACCCTCCTGAACCAAACCAAGACTCAACACCTGACTAGCGCACGACTGACTGGTTATGAACTGACTCTGCTTGCACCCCACATCACATTGAAACGATGCACCACTCTGAATCCAGCTACTCTACTACCTCTCCCTGACGCTGACCCCAAAGCATCCCCTATACATGATTGCGTGACCCTCACCGACGAACAAACCAAGAGTAGGGTTGACCTCCGGGATACTGCCTTCCCGGACCCTGACGGAGAACTGTGGGTGGATGGCTCATGCATCAAGCTCCCCGATGGCACCACCTCAGCTGCCTATGCAGTCACCACAGCTCGAACAGTTGTTGAGACAGCCCGCATCACACAGCGATCCGCACAGGCGGCGGAACTAATTGCCCTCACACGAGCCTGCATCCTGGCAGCAGGGACAACCGCAAACATTTACACAGACAGTCAGTACGCCTTTGGGGTAGTTCACCACTTTGGGCTCTTATGGAAAGAGAGGGGATTCTTGACTTCTCATGGCACACCCATCCTGCATGGAGATCTAGTCTCTGCCCTGACCGAAGCAGTCCTCCTCCCCACACGGTTAGCTGTGATCAAATGCCAGGCACACAAGAAGGTGACAGACATTATAGGACAGGGAAATGCACTAGCTGACATTACTGCCCGAACCACAGCCGAGAATAGGTCCACGACCCGCATGTACGTGACCAGGTCACAAACTGAGAAATGGAAGGATGCTAGGGAAACGATTAGGGATATCCAACTAGCCAGCACACCACACGAATTAACTGAATGGGCCCGGGTGGGATTGAAGGACGATGACGGTTGTTGGCGGACTAAAGACTCGAACAAATGGCTGCTACCCGACTCATACTTGATCCCCATGCTGACCATGGCACACTCCCCCGCACACATAGGGTCTGCCCCCATGATCGAACTCATCTCCAAAGTCTGGCACAACGACAGAATACCAGACTCAGCCAAACGTCTGGTCCAACATTGCCTAGTATGCCTCCAACACAACCCTGGGAAAGGAACTGCTGTACCCCGGGGAGGGTTTGGGGTCCCCAATCACCCCTTTGAAGTCCTACAAATGGACTATGTCCAGCTAGAAAGGTGCCAAGGTTTAAAGTATGTACTTGTCGTTGTGTGTGCCTTCAGCAAGTGGGTGGAAGCCTACCCAACCCATGACAACACCGCTATGACTACCGCAAAAGTACTACTGAAGGAATTCTTCCCCCGATACGGCCTTTGTCGAATTTTGTGGAGCGACAACGGCCCCCACTTCGTAGCCGAAGTTATCCAACTCATCTTAAAAGGGTTGGGTGTAAAACAGAAATTCCATGCGGTCTTCCATCCCCAATCTGCAGGCCTGGTTGAGCGACACAATGCCACATTGAAGCTTAAGATAGCAAAAATAGTCGCCACCACAGGACTAAGATGGCCAGACGCTCTCCCACTAGCATTGCTATCAATGCGTTCCACCCCCACCAAACACCACTTAACCCCCTACGAGGTCGTCTTTGGGCGGCCCATGAACCTTTGGACTGCACCAAAACCAACATCTATCCACGACGTCCCGGACGTCCTCATGTCTGACTATTTGTATAACCTAACTAAGACGTTGTCTGTTATCCATCAGCAGGTGCTGCACGCCATTCCCGATGTTTCCAGGGGCCCCGGGCACGACATCCAACCCGGTGACTTTGTCTTAGTGCGTAACTTCCAGCGCACCAAGAGTCTGGAGCCCCGGTGGACGGGCCCCCTGCAAGTCCTGATCACCACCCGAACAGCTCTTCGAGTGGAGGGGAAACGCAATTGGCTGCATGCACACCACTGCAAGAAGGTATCACCGACCCTGACAACCACGGACAACATCACCGCCCAAGAGGAACTTCTGGACAAAGACCGACCATCCCTGAGCCGCTGCCCGGATACAGAGACACTTGAATTGATTGAATATCCCGATCCCACTGTGCCATCCAAAGAAGGGTATAACTTGCGACGAAAGGAGAGAACTTCGGCTAAGCAGACCACAGGCTAAGTGGAAATCTCAGAGCGGTAGCCTAGTCACCTCAAAGGCCACCAGGAGAGAAACTAAAACAAAGTCTGTGGTTCTGCCCGCTACCGAGTCTCTTGAAGGTGATGGAAGCGCCCGACATGAAGATGATGGAAGCAACCGGACGTCCGAAGATCCACTACAAAAACCCAAAGACTGACCGAATGCACAGCTTTAAGACAATAGCACTTTTCATTTCCCTTCTCTTTTGCCTTCTCCTCGTGGTCACCTTCTGGATCATGGAGGAGAGCACACCCGCTCATAAGACATTGCTGACCACCGTTCAACCTACCACCACGAAAGAACACCATCTGATCTCACTTTCACCCCAACTCCGAGAAAGGCGTAAGGAGTTCTGGAATAACTCTTTTGTGCAGTTGCTCCACCAACACAATCTTGCCACCAACGCCACTAACTGCTGGATCTGTGGATTGCTACCCCATGCCACTGGGCACTCAATCCCTTTCATCCCTTCACCTTTTTCTGTCCATGGTTCCTGCCTCGCCTGGCTGATCCTCCTGCAGGAGAGCTACAAGGACAATGCCACTTCCGGCAGAACCATGTCACACTTCTACCATGGGTTCTGGCTGAACAAAACTGGTAGAACTTCCGCCCTCTTCTGCCCTCTGAGATCGAACACTTCCTTTCACATGGACATCCCCGCCAAAGAACGAGTTGAAATGCAAGTGTTCAACAATCCAGCCAGACCCACCTTCTCTTACCTCCGAAAACGGACGGCCGCCACCCTAACAGTGGCCCTGTCCGTCATCAACATCACTGGATCTGTATGCCTCGAAGGCCTGGGGGCACAGCTGGTGGGCCACAGCTCCTGCCTCATCACCCGAACATTGGACTCAGTTGACCCACCGTCCTTTGTTGCCTCCCCGAATATGTACTTCGTCTGCGGTACTAAGGCCTACACCTGGCTCCCGAAAGGTTGGGGAGGCACCTGCTACATCGCCTTCGTCCTTCCCCCGACATATGTGGCTCCAGCAAACCATCACCGACAGAAACGTGCCAAAGACATTGTACAAGCCGACTCCGCCGGAGCACAGTTCATGGACGCAGTAAAAGGTCTTGTTCCGCCCTGGGGTCCGATGGCAAACAGCCGTGCCATCCGCCACTTAACCCAGGCAGTCGAAACAGCAATGAACATTACAGCTGGCGCCCTCGCCAACAACACCGCTGAGCTTCAGGCCGTCCGCCTGGTGGCTCTTCAGAACCGCCTTGTTCTAGATGTGGTTCTGGCTGATCGTGGAGGAGCATGCCGCATCATTGGGTCCAGCTGTTGTACCTACGTACCAGATAACTCAACCTCAGTCTACAAAGCAATTGAACACCTCCACAGACTGTCCACAGAGGTCCATCAAGAGCAAGAAGAATGGTCGCTGGGGAGTTGGTTTTGGGACACTATTAAAAGTTGGGGATGGAGGCTGTTTTCATTTATCCTAATACCGATTGTGATACTATGTGGATGTTGTTTGGGGATTCAGTGTCTGCCACCTTTATGTTCGCTTTTTATGAACTGCATCTGCCCTAAGACTTTGAACTTTGAAACAGAGCGGATGAAAGCCCTTTATGAGGTGGAAGTCCGCAGTATTATGGGGATAAATCCGAACTAGACAAGCTGGCGAGATATGTTAAAAGGGAGGACTGTGGAAATTTAGCTTGCAAACTGAACATTATCTGCGCCATCTTGCCTCTCCCCAGCGCCACGCACAGCGAATGCACGGCCGCCATTTTAGGCACCCCACTCTCTCCCCGCTCACTCTCGATCGCCAGCGCTTTCCCCTGGCGCTGCGAGCATCCCCCGCGCGCCGGCCACCCCCGCTCTCTCATATAGGCCATAAACCCTCTCCTTCTGCGCGACCCTGCTACGGAACCACATCCGACCGACATCCCATACATGGTCATGCCTCTCCTTTGATAACCCCCTTCCTCTGCGCCCCATTGTCCGAACTGGTCCCAGGCCATCACCTAGCCCTGCGGATGCAGTTTATTGCCCCTACTGTAAGGGAAACACCCCGCATCAAAGGGATTACAGTAGATCAAAGCCCCTACCCCCTGAGACCCGGCCGGTTGCACACACCCCCGGGAATTAGCGGAATTCCCTGCTGCGCGATAGCCATCTCCCACTGCGGGTAGGGTGGGAACCTCTACTGTAACTATGTGTGGGATCGGATCTGAGCCGGGGCTTCAGGGGATGTTCTTTCATGCATCAAGAGAATCTCAAGAATGTACTATGTGTAATAAAGCAATAAACCGGTGTATAAGAGACCAGGTCTCAGAGATGCGGGTAAAGCACCTCGTGACGATACCTTGCTGTCTGATCTGATGTGTTCTGCTCCGACGGAATAAAACTTTGTTTCCTGCCTTCCAGTCTCCGGCGCCTGCCTCTTTCATTGGTAAATTATCGAGTGGTATGAGAGGCGATTACCGCCGGGCAAATACTTGAAAGGTTATTGACTGAAACTGCCGCTACCATTTAACACCTCTACCATGGAGGCAACTGACCACCATTGTACCACAAGTACTAGCATGGGAAATGGTAATCCTAAAACATATGTAGAAAAGGCTAATTTAACAGAACCTTGCTATATAGAGATAGAGGACGCATTTCAGCATGATTATAGTAACAACCCCGATAACTTGCTGACAGCTGATTCTGGAATATCCCTAAGCAAAATTTTAAAAATCATGACGTGGAACATAGCTGGTATCAAAAATAAGATCCATGATGCTAACTGGCAACAAATGTTGGAGGGTTCTGGGGTTGTACTACTACTAGAAACTTTGTGCCCTGAACCTTTTTGTGTAAATGGGTACCAAAGTATTTGCACTAACGCAATACCATCAAGAAAGCGAAGGGCGAAGGGAGGCCTGGCTACACTAATCCCAGTTGCCTCCCCTCTGACCGTTAGGAAAACTTTCATTGAATCACAATATTACCAGTTTTTATATCTTCATTCCAATGAAAATCAGACTTTTGTTATAATACATTTCTATAACAATATCTTTGACAATGCAAGGAGCACTGTAATTGACCTATTAGAAGAGGATTTGGACCATTTCGTCCAAAGGGAATTGTAGGGACTTATGTTTTAATTTGGGCGGGGGGTTTTAACTGTGTTAAATGTGATATTGAAGCCGGTGAGCCATGTGGGTACTGTGACCATTTTGGTGACAAGATCCCACATTTTTATCATGATAGATATGGAGAAGCCATCAATAATGTAATGCATAAATATGATCTAATAATTTTGGAACCAACTATACTAGATTGTGAAGAAAACATGCATACCTTTGTGGGAACAAGGTCATCATCAAATATAGACCATATCATAATATCGTCAAATGGCAATGATTTGGTCGAGAATGTTTCGATAAATATTAGTATGTTTAGTGACCATTATTCCCTAAGTTTGAAATTAAAGGTAAACTTGCTAACAAAACAAAGGGGCAAGAATGTAGATGTTGATATTGACACCCAAGGAAATAACGGTGTCTCAATAAAATGGACAGGTGTTAATCCATCCTCATTCATGGAAACCCTCAAAGGGAAAACACAAAAAGAATTAGAAATCTGTCTGGATGGTTCCTCTACGCAAACAGCTGTTATAGCTGCTTTCGCTAATATCACCAAAGAAATTGCAGGTGACTTAAAATCCAAAAGAAGGAAAAAATTGTGTGGTCTAACTCCAAGATGGTATAACCATGAATGTACAAGGTTAAACGGGGAGCTGAAACTTGTGCTTAAACAAAAACCTAGAGATCCCCAAAAAATCAATGCTGTAAGGAAAGATTATAAAAAGACATTAGAAATAAGAAATAGGGAGATCTGTGAGGAGGCCTGGGAGAAACTAAACCAGGCAGTAGAGCTGAAAGATTCTGCCCTCTTTTGGAAGATAATTAATCATCCATATTTTAAAGATAATAACGCAGTGAGGATCAACACTGTAGTACCACCAGAAGACTGGGTGTTACATTTTAAGAGCATTTTTAACCCAGAAGGTATAGATATGATTGATCAGAAAAAAGAAACATTTATAAAGGTAAATCCAGTTAAAACATCACCAATCACAACAGAGGAAATAAAATTAGCACTCCAAAAAAGTGCAAATGGGACAGCAGCAGGCTCATAAGGGGTGCTGATAGATGTTTTTAAGTATGATATGGATTTTTGGATACCAATACTAATGAAAGTTTTTAATAGTGCCTTGGGAGGAGTATTACCAGCCACATGGGTATCATTGTACCCATTTTTTTAAAAAAGGGCTGGGAAAAGGCAAATTGCTACCGCACAATATCCCTTCTTGATTCCTCTTCCAAGATTATGGGCCAGTGAAAAAAACATACTAACAGAGGCGCAGTATGGTTTCAGAAGGGGCATTGGGACGGTAGAGCAATGTCTAAATCTAGAGTTGTTAATTGGGAAGTACACAATAGCTAAGGAGGGGATACTTTATTTATGATTTGTAGACCACACCAGTGCCTTTGACTTAGTCAATCATCAAAAACTATGGCAAATATTAAAAGGGCTTGGTGCTCCCACAGAAATAATTCTATTTTTATCACAAATGTATGCTTATTTAACCTTAAGAGTACGGTATGGAAAAATAGGGGAATGCACACATGACTTTGTGGTAAAGCGAGGTATCAGACAGGGATGCGTACCAGCTCCCCTTTTATTTTCATTGTACATAAATAACGCAGACTCATTTTTACAAAAATTGGTCGTAGACACCCCGAAAGTTGGAACACGCCCCACCCCCATCTTATTATACACAGACGATGCTATCCTAATGTCTAGAACTGCAAATGGCCTGCAATGTCTAATGGAAAATTTTGCCCAATACATGATTGATATAGACTTGCAGTTGAATTTAAAAAAAACATTTGTAATGTCATGTGGGGGCAAGAGACAAAAGTGTAGACAGCATCATGTGGGAGGGGTTTTTATAAACAGAGTCTCAACATTTTCATGCTTGGGGATGTTATTTTGTAATAACGGCGCATGGAAATCATACATTGAATTATGTAAAATGAAAAAATTTTAAACGACTGAGGGAATTTTTTGAATTGCGGCAAAATTAGGGAACAAACCGATAAGAGAAATTTTAAACTTGTATAGGAGCAAGTGTGTCCCAGCAGTTAATCATGGAGCCGCAATATGGGGGAGAGCAAATACGACAATCCTACAAACCGATTAAACAAGTTTCTAAAAAGATTATTGGCAGTCTCCAGTGCAACTGCAAACATCATTGTTCATAAAGAACTGTCTGTTCCATATTTAAGCGATACCATTAATATGGCTGGTCTTACCCTCTGGTATGGCTTATGGACAAAGGAAGAAACACAATTCTCTAAGGATTTAATTATAGACTGTCTAGCTCTAGGCCATAGTCTGAAAATACCATGGCTGGGGCACATGTTTAACCTTTTGATGAAATGAAAAGTAAATACAGATAACCCCCTATGTATACAAGAATATAGTAAAAGCGACCTGAAATTAGGATATATTACCACCGTAGAATATCAGAGGGATAGGGTGGCTATCAAAAAACAGACCGTGGCAGCTTATTGTGAACGTCCGTACATGAGGGGTACCCAGTTATACCTAATTTTGGTTCGGAATGTTCAGCACTGAATTTACCTGACCAGGTTAAGGATGGGCACCTTACATTATCTAATTGCATTTCCAAGTACAGAGAAATGGCATCGAATATTGCCACCCTGCCCATGTGATGGTAAAACCTTACAGTCCACTTTGCATTTTATCCTTTTTTGTCCTTTTTATATGGGTATCCGGAAAACCGTTTTAAAGCCACTCTTTTTAAAAAATATGCATTTTAACTATAAGGATGCGTTTAACTTTATATGTAGTGTGGATACCATGAAAATGATCGGCTTAGTTATTCGCTTCATACAACAATCGATTAGAAAAATAAAAGACTACGCCCTATTGGACGCTTTGCTGTATGAAAAAGAAGATGCCTAACATTATTCTTTTAAACTGTATCTTCTTGCACTCCCTGCACTCACACTTTATTGCATGAATTGTGGTAGCCTGTATTTTATAAAACCTCGGAAAATAATGTACTTACTATTTTATCATGTTTTTCTCCCCATGAAGCCTAAATTTGTAAATATCATTTTTTAGTATTAATTATTGCCCATGATAAATTGTAAGAATGTAATTTTTAGATACATGTGTATTAGTATGCTTTTATGGTGTTTGTCTTATTGTCACCGAATAAAGCTGTTTTGAATTTGAATCACACCTTCATCTATCATAGGCCGACTGAAAAGAACAATAACAGTCACCTTCTAATCATTTTGAGCGAGGGCTCACCCACCTGGCTCTGCGTACCATAATGATGTCTTTAGGTAGACAGGAATTAAAACTAACATTGCAGCAGAACCAATGAGTAAGCTTGTTTTTCAATTGCTCTGTAGTCTCCACAGACCTAGGTGCCACTAATGGAACATTAGCTGGTACAAACACATATGGGTAAGAGGTAGGTAGCAAATGTAAAGATGGAGCCCCCTCTTCCTATGTTTGAGGCACCTCGCAACTGTCTCCTAAATCCTGCTATCACCAAAGTCACCTTCTTCCCTAGCAGAATCAGCAAGCCCCCTCCCTAAAAACATCTCCCCTCAGCAGGTATGTCATGATTGCAAGAAGATTTAGCTGGTAAGATGCATGCCTCAAAATTGGTATCAATACAATTATTAGAGGCTGAATTTGCAGGATCAAGTACTACACCCAGTAGAGGTCCACTGGTCCTTGCAGCATAGCCCTCAGTTAACTTTTCCAGGCTAAGCTCAATGACCTTCAGCCGATTATTGAGAGAGTTACATTTGAGATCAAGGCGGCTGCTAAGCTTGGCACTGATTAGACTTCTTTGTCATGGCTCTGATTTGTCCTCATCAAGTCGCTTGCCTGTGACTCAGTGCTAACATTATTCACCCTTTCCCTTGTCCTGGTCTTTTGTTTCCTGCATTTAGTCACTGGGCTCATCCCTGGGGATGAGAAGGTATCCTAAAATGTCCTGTATGCAGAGATCAACGCATCATATGATTAGTAGATAAACAGGGATGAATCCGTCGTGGTGCATGTGACACCAGCAGCTGAAAGGACAGGTGAAGAGTTTTGCTGTGATAATTGTACAGGAACATTTGAAAGTTCCTCTTCCGTGAGGACAGTTATCACTCAGCAAGCTCCATTTCTTTTACCCCCACAGCTCTGCCAAAAACGCACCGATGGTGGAACCTCTCAGCGGCGGCGGCTGGGTTGTCACCATGAATAAAGAAAAATCAAGGGACTTGCCTGTGCACATGAGTCAGGAATGAAGGGGAGGTGGACCAGCCTCTGCCAGGTAATGATGGGCGCGCAGACGGGCCCACCCTTGGCCGGGTTCTTCATCCGTGCACAAACCGAAGCACGTACTGAGGACAGGGCCGGACTAGCCATAGCGGGCACCGGGTGTTTCCCTGGTAGGCCCCGGGGGGCATTTTTGTTACCCGGGGCCGGCAATATCATTCCCCTGTAACAAAATCAGCCAAAACCGACCCTTACAAACTGCTCGGCTGCACTCCCCCTCACCCCAGGGGGGGCCATCTGAGCAGTTTGCCAGGGCCGGTTTCTGTTCCCAGTCCGGCCTTGACTGAGCGCATCTCATGCTGCAGGCAGTGAGTTGGGCTTAAACTGCCCGCACCAGTGCTGCTGCCACCACTCCAGGAGGTGCCAAGAAGTGTGGACAATGTGGTCCGCTATGCCCCAAAAGTGTGTCCTATGCTGCGGGCAGTGAGCTTGGCTCAAATTGCCCATGCTGCCACTCCTCCTCCTCCAGGCAGGGCCAGGAATTGTATGCCTATGTGGTCCGCTATGCCCCAGAAGTGTGTCCTGGGCCACGGGCAGTAAGTCAGGTTTAAACTGCCTGCGCAGGCGCTGTTGTCACTCCCCCCTTCCAGGCTCTGCCAAGGATTGTGGGCCATGTGGTCTACTATATGGTCTATACCCTAAACATGAGGCACACCTAACTCCTATTCAATTTATTACAAAGAAACTGGAGAAAATGCATGGCTCATTTTCTGATAGAACAAAACTAATTCCAATTACCAACTATAGCTAACAATCGCCTGATTAGCCGCACTTTGGATTCCGGAGTAAATTGCTACTTACTATATAGCACTTCAATGGCTGATCAGAGCTATTAATTTCTATATAAATGTAATTAAAATACAATACAATAATGCAACAGTCAGGAAAAACAACTTCTGGGTCTTTTGGCTTTTAGCTTAATCTATCCTCTGATTCCAACTCGCTGAGCTGAATGCTGATCTAAAGTAAATTAAAGTAAATTAATATTTGTGATGACGTCAGTCAGTCAAAAAGTATATTTATGTATACTTTGGTCTTTTAAACAGATTGCAATGTCACATATAAAAAACGATTAAAAGTAATGTTAAAACCAAACAAGATTTACAATAGCTAAAAGGACGAAATAGTAAAAGCGGTAGCAATCTATCTAAATGATGAACCTGATGTTAAGACGCTAAACATTAATCAATTAATACACTTTGAATCTTCCTGCACAGTGCATAAAAAACTCCCAAGGGCACATGTCACATCTAAAAACCGTATATTTATCAAAAACCTAACTCCGTGACTCCAATTTAAAATTACATATTACCTAAAAATTGGTCTTAAAAAGATAAAAAACATAAACAATCTCATAAAATATGTTCAGCATTACATTTAAAATTCAACACAGAGCTACATTTATTCCTACTATCTAAGAGAACCCTCTTGGCCATTGAGTTTGCAAAGAAAGGGTTTAGAGTGACTCTAAATTTTAAAAGCGCAAGCCTTAAAGATTCAATGGGCAGAGCAGCTATATAAAGAAACGCCTCACCATTCATTCATGATTGCTGCAAAAATTGAGTGGAAGATTTACTGTTCAAATACTGCGTGTACCTTTCTCTAGCCTGATTTTTAATTATTACCTGGCGCTCATTCTTAAGTATTCTAGAAGATAAACTATTTTCCAGTGTTATAGACGAAACGACCTTTTCCATAGCTCCCTTAGCATTAATTTGAAAGATTGAGCCCACCTTTATTCTCTGTACATCTCTTTTTGGCAGAGCATTCAGATTTTTTGAGTCGGGCAATGCTCCAAGTGATTCCTAAATCTAATCACCACTTCACAGGCTAAGTAGCTCCAGGCAGTTAATTTGGTTTCCATCCTTACAGCTTGAAGCATTGCAGAGGGCAGCAAGGACAAGATTTGTTTTAGGCATATGCCTTCTTCAAAATCGCACTCAAGTTTACCACTTAGACACAGTAGTGCTACCTCATATTGAAATTGAGGGTGGATCACTGCTGAGTAGGCCACTAGGACGAGGTCTTCAAAAGGTTCCTCCATATTGAACTTAATAAGTCCAGTAACCAGCATAAGTGCCTCTGCCTGCAGGGAATGATGTGGTCTTTGCATTATAATTTCTTTTCAAACCACATCCCTGGATATTTATATCTGGAAACCACCTTAACTTCTGTTTTTTTAAAGTACCATTTAAATTTAGAGTTTCCTTTTCCAAGGGGAAGCACTTTGGGTTTAACCATATTCATAATAAGTTTTTTCAACATCTAACTTACACTGAAGGCCTATTTTCGTTATATCTATAATAACAAGGTCATGAGCATATAAAAAGCATGAGATGTGGGAACCATTGATTTTCAACTTTAGCAAATCTGCTAGAAAGATTGAAAATAGGAGTGGGGCTAATACACAACCTTGCTGCAATCTATTTTTGATTGCTATTTGTCATAACAGTGCTCCTTTTGTGTCTACTTCCAGTTGCGCCCAGCTTTACTCGGTGCAGTTCCTTCAGTAAATGGAGGAGCCCATTGGGGATCTCATACTTGGCTAACACTTCCAACAGTACCTCAACTGAATCAAAGGCTGAGTGACAGCCTAAGAAGCAAAATGATGAATTGACTGTTAATTATATGGACTTTCGTGCTAAGGACCATAACATGAAACAGTGAAGAACTGTAGAATGCCCCTCCTTGAAACCTCCCTGTTCAGTGGGTGATTCTACTTTTATGTTCTGCCCACTCTTTGAGTAAGCTGAAAGAATTTTTTTTTTAAATACTTTCCTCCCACATCTAGTAGATTTCTATGTCTATAATTTTGGGGATCTGTCACTGCGCCGTTTAAAAAAATGTATTTTATAATAGCGCCCTTCCAGCTTTCGGGAAATAACCCAGTTTTTAGTATTCTTTGAAATACAAAAAGAAACATCCTGGACCACCAGTCCACACTTGTTTTAATTTGCTTCTCTGCGAACATGGAAGTGAAAGGGGAGGTTTAACATCTGGAATCTGGTTAGTAGGTTGAATACTGATCAAAAGTAAAACAACTTTTGGGGTCATGTCATTGGGTAGATGGAGGTCAAAGGGAAGGGACAGTATTGTGTGCACTTGCTCCACTCCTTTTTATAACTTAAACTCCTCCCAGGGGTTGTTGCTTGGTGTATTAATTATTCTTCAGCACCTGCCTGTACATATCCCGCCCTATCACCTCATGTGCAGAAGACAATATTCCACTGATAAGACTCCATTTAATTAGCAATGATCACTACCTTTAGGGAGCATCATTAGAATAACAACGGGTCTGCTATTTATTAAATAAAAAAAAACATCAAGAAATGTGTAAGTTAAATCACATTTTTCAACGGATGAGACAGTGGAATGGAACTGTAATAGTTTTACTAATTATACATCTAGAAGTAACGTTGGGCAAAAGATTATCTTGGGCGCCCCTATCTATAGTAAAATTAAGACAAGCAGATGAAACGTTTAGAGGTTTCCCTTTAGGTTCCTGATGATAGAATAGAGGGAATAAATAGTAGCAGTCCCCTTACCACAAGCACCCAGTTGGTTTTGTAAAGTAAATGGCAACCTGGGATTTATTAAATGAAAAAATCATGGAAAGGAGAGTCAATGAATTAAGGAATTCATAAAGTTGGTGCAAATAAATATGTTTGGGTTAATGTAGACTACTTTTCTCGGCATAATTAGATCAGATTTGTGAATTGTTACTTGGGAAATGTTAGCACTGCTTCCATTTTATTATCCTATGATATATTAGGTCCTATTACTGTGTCAATTCTTTGGTATTCTAAGGAACTATGATTTTCTGATTTGCAGATTTGGAGGGGTTACAGTGGTGGAAACAGTCAGGAGGTGTTGGCCTTAAAATTTGACAGAGTCTTTTCACTAAAAGAAAGGAATTCATTTGAGATTACAGCTCTGATTGTCATCTCTGTACAACCTCTTATGGCTTTTGGATGTCTCAAAACAACCTGAACTCAACTTAGATATATCAAACGTTTGTGTCCTGGGTTCCCCCACTTCAGTCTTATCTAACACCTTGTGGGCATCTTCTCTGGAAATCTCTCTCACATTCTACTATCACCAAAGTTAGAGATCCGGGTGCCCTGTTTGAGGAATCCATCTCTTTACTTCCACAAGTAAAAGTAACATCTATCTGCTTTCTGTTCTGAAAGCATTCTGCAAAGTTCTGCTTTCTTTAAACGCGGAAGTCATTCAGGCTTCTATCTCATCCGGATTGAATTATTTTTATTTTAGTTATTTATTTATTTATTTTGTAATGTGCATGAATCATCCCTGAAGGGATATCTTGGCACAGCAAGATCCAAATAAAGGCAGGGCAAGGAACTTAAAAGATTAAAATAATTCAGTTTATGGCATTATGGCAACAGTCTCTTTCAAACCTGTCTAAAAAGCTTACATTACTTCAAACATTGTTGCATGACTTCTTGGTTTCCCTTGTCCCTGTGTTAATCTACTTTCCAAGGTGCACTGATTACCATTTGAGAAAATGATTAATTTCAAGGCACTCTGTCCAGTTCATTGAGCTGTACATCAATAGGGTCTCCTAATTCGTAGGTGCAAATTGGTCCCATAACCATCTCTGTGTACACTGCGACCCTCTGCCTCTGCTCTTCTACTAGTTGGCAAATGTGGCTGTGGACACATAGGTGGATGCCCCTTCTCAGAGAGTGTGGCCACATTTGGAACCAAATTCCTCCTAGCAGTTGTTCTACTCAAACCTTCCTCCAGTTTCAGACGTCCTCAAAACCTAATTGCTTCATTCATTGTTCTAGGCTTAGCTGACACCACACTGGTAAGACATGCATATTAGCATAGCACGTACTCAGATTAAATGTTTCTGTAGCAAGTGGTTATTAGAAATGTTCAGGGAATTGCTGATAATAGATTGGGGTCAAAATCATGGACAAGGGGGGTACCTTAAGCATTTTTTACCAAATTGACCTTAAGGTATTCTAATGAGCTTCCTTCTCCTTAGTTGCACAGAGTGCGCCTCTAATTCACATTCTTTTTATACAGTAAATGGTTACTTAGGTTAAAGCATTCCAAAGATAATTGAATATTTGCATCCATAACGACGAGTCAATACTGGTAGTACAAAGCATTCGGACATTATGAATGAATTAAACATATACTTCATTCAAATGAAGATTGGTTTGGAAATCCGTTAACTAAAATAATTAAAAAAATTAGCTGACATGTCTATATATTTATTATGTCACATTTGTGACTGGTAATACAGTGTATGTAAGATTTTATAGTGTTATTTTAGATACATATGCTTACAGTTATAACATTATTGAAAGAAAACTTAAATAGTACCTAATTATATCAAGGAACATGGAGAAAAAAAATCCAAAAACACAGCTAAGAATTGTAACGCATGAATATAGCTGCAGGAGAACATTGTTAAGCATCACAAAAAGAGAAATGCAGGCTATGTCAGCTGGTGATTGAAACAGTCCACCATATTTCATTGTAATGTGTAGCAGAAGATGTACAGAGATTTGTTTTCAAGCATAGACAACATTCTCAAAGAGTGAGGTTTTTGTTATAATATTACATGAAGATTTGAATGAAGGTAATAAGGATATGTGTACATGGTTCAGTATTTTCATAAGTGACAAAGGTAAACCACACCATCAAGTCCTACCATGTGGCTCTACTGTAATAATTATGTGAAAAGATGATATGATTTAAAAAAATAAAACTTGAATTAAAATAAAACAATCGTATGGAAGGAAAAGCAATGGGCATCCAAGGTGGCCTATGCTCTGATTTGTTAAATCTTAATTTCAGTGTAGCTAAAATCACTGCTAGATAATACACCAAACACTGCACGTTGCAAGAATCAGATATAATGAAAAACAGTTGCATGACAAAGAACATAAGATTAAGACAAAATGTAAGAAATGAAAAGTAAGAATTAAGGGCCTGATTTAGATCTTGGTGGACAGGTTACTCCGTCACAACAGTGACAGATATCCCATCCACCAAAATATAAATCCCATAGGATATAATGGGATTTATATTTCGGCCGATGAGATGTTTGCCACAGCTGTGACGGAGTAACCAGTCCCAAAAATCTAAGTCAGGCCCTAGGTTACCAAAACCCTACCAAAAAAAAATCAATAGTGTTCCAACATGGATAAAACCAGTGTTACCATTCCACTTGAAATTTCACTATAGTCTTAAAATGTTATCTTACTCTACGAATTCTTTAAAGTCACAAATGCTTGTCCTTACGTAGCAAAATGTCTAAATGTCGGAGCAAGTCTTTACAGCCCAGAAGCAGTTAAGTTGATTTCTACTTGAAGGGACCTGGGAAGGTGTGTTGTAGATGTGAGGCAACATAACCTTCCATTTTGTTCCTTGTTAGACAAGTTTCTGCTTCTTACGGACGAGGTGTGGCGCCGCGGCCAGGGCGACTGACTCCGGAATCTGGGGATCACGGTTCGATCCCCGGCGCCCACGGCAGATTAGCCCAGCACCATGTGACTCTGGGCAATAGCTTGCTTAATCTTCCCGACGGCCCCCAGCGCCTAGAGACCTTTACGGGTGATTGTTCCCGCTTTACAAATGTGGATTATTTATTATTTACTACAGAAAAGTAATCTGAATTAGTTTTCATTCACAATGTGTCAAATTAAGTCAAACTGTCTACAGTTATGCTATAATGTGTGCTCTCAAAGACCACTCACTTGTTCATGTAGTCTTTTTGTTTGCGCTCCCTAAAACAATGGAGGCAAAAGTACTAGAAATGGGGAACTAGGTCTCAGTCAGAAATAATGATAAAGCAGCCAAACATAAAAATTCCAAATTGAAGATGCCTACTCTTTATAGAAACTGGTGCCCTTCAGGGTCTCTCTATCAGCACCTTTAGAAAAAAGAGACTGGGCATATTTACAAGTTTTTGCTGTAGGGCAGCAACGCAGGCCTCCTAGCTGCACTGTCCTATCTCAAAAGAAAAGGGTAGGCATGTGCCGTGTCTACAAGATTCGGCGCATTCCTGTCTTCACTGCCAGCGCACAAACTGGAGACGAGCACCAACGCAGGCACCCTTGCACCATGGTGCAAGGCTGTCCGTGTTGTTGGCATGATTATTTTTGTGTAGGAAGCGACACCTTTTGGCACAAAAACAATCAAAGGAGGCATTTTCGACGTTCTATGTGTGCTGCAGAATGCAGCACACGTGAAAAGAGGCAAAAACTAGGAGAAATGTAAACATTTCTACAAATTATGCCTGCTTTGGGAAGGCATTAGGTTTTTGCTGCCCTAGATTTATGCTATGTTGTAAACCTGGGGCAGTGTAAAAAACCATGGGTGTTGCATGGGAAGACCCACAGCAACACCCATGGAATGCCCTTTTCACACAGAGTTAGGCATTGCCTTACTCCATATTTACAAGGCCATGAAAAGCAACGTAGGGTGGCTTTGTGTGGCCTTGTAAATATTGACCAGCACACTGAGGCTCTGAAGGGTCACGAAAGTGCCACAATGGCATTTCAAATATGCCCCAGGGTTTCTACTGAAAATGAGAATAGAGAACCAACGTCGGACTCCAATTGCCGCACTTCCTCGATGATGATCCCCTAGTAAGTAGATTACTTGTATGATGGAAGTCGGTGTGCACACTCTGCTCCTGCACTCGCCGATGTGGGATGCCAACTGGCAAGCAGAAATACAGAACTTAGAGATCAATGGAGTGGTGCACTTCCAAGTTGGTATAGCGTCAATAAAGAAGCTTGATCAGTGTCTTCGTTGCAAAAATATATCAATCTTTATTTTAAACAATCCATGGGATTTGTGCAAAAATATCAGCCAACGCGTTTCATTCAAAGGTTGAACTTCTTCAGGGCAAGATCAGCAGACGATGTGTATGGCGAGTATGATGCTTGTAAAAAGAGGTTCTGCGGGCCCAATCCGGTCCGAACCCTGGTTTGTGATGATAACAAGCATGCTGTTCAGTTAGCCGAGACGCCCTTCTAGGAGACTACAGGAATACTTTATTTGGCTCTTATCAAGGAGGCCCACACATCGTATGCAGCTACTTGACCGAGCATACTTGATATCATCACAAACCAGGGTCCGGACTGGACCTGCAGAACCTCTTTTTACAAGCATCATACTCGCCATACACATCATCAGCTGATCTTGCCCTGACGAAGTTGTATTGTATATGGCATTTGTAAAGCGCAGCAAACACCCTACGGGTACCCTGGCGCTATAGGACCTGACGCAAACCGCATTGACGACACAGCCAGGCGAGTGATCAGTTTCTAGGGAACAACCATGTTTTAATCCTTTTTCTGAACAAAGACAGAGTGTTACAACGTCTAATTTCAACTGGTAATTCATTCCATAGTTTTGCGGCAGCAATACTAAAAGCCCTCCCTCCCATTCTAACCTTCTTGAGCTTTGAGACTTTCGCCAAGCAGGCGGATGAAGAACGAAGTATACCAGATCAGTTTCTTTTGTAGGGGCCTAGGGCCAAGTCCATGCAGGGCCCTAACTGCTATATAAAGTGACTTAAAGTAAATTCTTTGCAACACTGGTAGCCAGTGTAACTCAGCTAAACACAGTGAAACAGAAGAATCTCGTGGTCTGGACAGAACTAATTTGGCTGCCATATTTTGAACTCGCTACAATCGCTGACTCAGATATTTAGGTGACTCCAGCAGTAGGGCGTTGCAGTAATCGAGTCTGCTTAGAATAACGCCTTGCACTATTGGGGCTCTGGCCGAGTTTGTAAGTAACGGAAGGATCTTTCTCAGTGCTCTGCATCCCACCATTTTGTTCACTTGCGTCTCCAGTGACAGATTGGCACAGAACATAACTCCTAAATTGCTCGCTGTCTTGGTAGGAACTGGAGAAGAGAAAGTTGTAAAGGGCCAAACATTTTGAGGAACTGGCAAAGGAATCTTCCCGACTGTAGAGTGCATGATTTCTGTTTTGGCTGAATTAAATTGTAGGGAGTTGTTACGAAGCCACTGCGCGGTGGCATGCATGCAGGTGTGAAAATTCTCCCAGGCGTTTGCTTGAGTTCCATCAAAGGGCAGAATAATCTGGGTATCATCGGCATAGTTTACCAGTTTTACATTGTGGGCTCAAATTCTGTTAATCAAGGGGCTTAAATAGACATTGAACAAGATTGGGCTGATGGCAGACCCTTGAGGAACACCCTGCCGGACTTTGGAAAAGGCAGATTGAAATGGAGGAAGAGCCACTGCCTGGCATCTGCCAGAAAGATAGGAGCGAAACCAGTCCAAGGCAGTGCCCACTATTCCTATCTCCTCTAGACGTGTCAGCAAAATGCTATGGTTAACCATGTCAAATGCGGCAGACAGTTCGAGCAAGATAATAATCGCCCTTTGAACGAAACGCGTTGGCTGATGTTTTGCACAGATCCCATGGATTGTTTAAAATAAAGATTGATATATTTTTGCAACGAAGATACTGATCAAGCTTCTTTATTGACGCCATACCAACTTGGGAGTGCACCGCGCCACTGTTCTCCTAGTTTCTACTGAAAATGCTTAACCTCGGCCTCTGCAAGTAAAACTTTGCATACCACTTGCCCAAATGGACTGATAGAATAAAAATTTAGCTGACATAGGGATTAAAAAGACCCGTCGTAATAATAGGGTTCTATACCAATAGGAAAGTTGAGGAATGTTATAAACCATCATGTCTACAAAGGGAAATCTGCATAGCTGATTGGTATTTGATTCAAGTCACTGAATGATCTAACCCATAAAATCCTTTTGATGGACTGAGCTCTGTTTATGTACCTAGGAATCTAATATTATGAACAGAAATGTGCCTCTCAGAAACCAGGGGTATCATGGATTTCACTGAGATTCATCAATTGAATCGGCTGAATTGTGAGGTGCACCATGTCCTCATACAGAGTGATATGTGTGAAGCCACTACTGTATTCTGGCCCCACTTTGAATACTGTGAGGCATATAGTATCCAGACATCGGTCCCCTTTGAACCACGTGAGGTAACTGTGAGAACAAGTCCCTGCTGAGTTAGACGAAGCAAGAGCCTGGAACCACTGAACGGACGAGGAAGTACCAGTTTTCCCACCATACACCACCTTCAGGAGCTATTCCATGCTACTAGATTGAGCTTCACCGCCCATTTGCTCTGCCGGTAAACCCCTTTAGTCAGATCCCTGCTTCCATTATTCAATGATCATGCTGTAGTGATAGCTGACCCATTTGAATTACGGAAAAACCTCAAGATTTTCCCATCATTTATGGCTTCCTGATGAAGGCTGGATAGCCGAAACGTGCGTAGGAGATGGGAACAATATCCATGATGGATTAGAAATGCTAATCTGCACAGACTCTACATTTGAGACAATATTACATGGAACAAGAATTAAGAACACAGCAATATTGATCTTAGTTAAATACAGTGTCACTATATGTATCATATGAAAAATATATCTCTATTGTGAACTATAAAATGTCCATATATTAAAAAAATATTGTAAGATTGCACGAAAATAAAAAAATATTTTAGATATATAAAAGAAATGATGGATGAATGAACAAAAGGGATGTCACATTACATTGTCATGTTACAAATTTCGTTTTAAATAATTGAACTACATATTATAACTTGATTGAAATAGATGTATTTAAGTAATTTTTCTGTGTTTGATATAATAAATACTTATATTCTAGTTCAATACCAGAATTGCGGCATGATTCAATTGCTATCCCCATTATAAACATGACATTCCAATCCAATAGATAGTTGCCTAAACTTCTTCGAATACAATTGATTTATAATCCCAGGCTTAGGAGCTCCACTTAGTTCCAGGGGAAACCCTATATAGGTACAGTTGTTATGGGCTCAATTCATTGCAGTATGTCTTTGAAAAAAGTTATTTACATACGTTTTATGAAGAACTGAGAAATGTTTAGTTTGAATGAGAAGTGAAAGTAAGACTTTAAAGGATTGAAAGAGAATATTAACAGCGCATCAATTCAAACCTTTTGAAACACATTGTAAAATAATTATAGTAATGGTATTTGGCAACCATTGATTTAGGTAGTTACTAATGCAAGAAAGTGAAGGAGGAATGTGGCTGTAGATTATGCTTCAAGGGCATTACAAAGTGCAGAATCCAGCTCTCCGGCAATGGAAAATATACCATTAGTCTGCCGGTATGGTGTTTCGATCAATACATATAATAAACAGTATGGGCCTGACTCACAAAGGTGAACTGACGCTTTTGTGTAAGTTTACGATTGTTCGCTACTCACAAAGGTATTTTAGTAATAGTATCTTTATGACCTCGGAGTCTTTGTACATAAAAGATGGGACAGTCTGATCATTTTATGTGTCGAGACTCCGCAGTCGAAAAGCTACTACTAGTAAAATACCTTTGGGAATAGTAAACAATCGTAAACTTACACAAAAGTGTTAGTTTACATTTGTGAATAAGGCCGGATGTGTTTAGAACAGAATTTAATATATGCATAGATTTTAAAACTTTGGAGTATATATTCATCATCTATAGCGCTGCTTTGCTACACCGAGGCTTACTAAATCGTTATTCCATTTACAATTGCAAGTGCTGAATGAATGAATGAATGAATGAATGAATGAATGAATGAATGAATGAATGAAGTGACATTTTTAAAGCGCATGGCTACCCATGGGAATCCCAGTGCTAAAGAATGACTGACGCTTCTGAGACTCATTTGGGGAAAAGCCACGTTTTCAACAACTTGCGAAAGGTCAGGTGGTTGGTCTCCCTTCGTAGCTGAAGGGGAAGGGAGTTCCGAAGCTTGGCGGCATTATAGGAGAAAAGCCGGCCCCCATTTCTGACTCTCTTGATCCTTGGACCGAAAACCAAATGTTGTTCGTTTGAGCGTAAAGGCCTGTTGGCCCGGTATGGTTTGGCCAGGGAGGAGATGATCTTAGGTCCACTCCCTCCAAGCAACCTATGAGTAATACATAGGGCTTTAAAGTGGACTCTCTCCCAGATAGGTAGCCAATGAAGAGTTTTCATGGCGGGTTTAGCAGACTGCCGGTTGGGGGTTCCCATAAGAATTCTTGCCGCACAGTTCTGAATCATTTGAAGTTTGGCAAAGACCACACTCGGAGCACCAAGATACAGTACATTGCCGTAGTCCAGGCGTGACAGAATGAGTGCTTGCACCGCAAGGTTCTTAGCCTGAAAGGGAAGCAGTGGTAGCACTTTACGCAGCATCCTTAGAATGCCAAAGCAAGAGGCAACTACCTTTCTGGTCTGGACTTTGAGACTAAGGTCTGAGTCCAGCCAGAACCCCAAACTTTTTATCTTTGACTTGGGGATGGGTGCCGATCCCATTGCAGATGGCCACATCGTATTTGCTCTAAAGAGTGATGGATTGCCAAGGAGCATAAGCTCCATTTTGTCGCCATTTAGCTTCAGGTGAGAATGTTTCACCCACTTAGCCACTTCTTCAAGGCAGGTACAGAGGCAGGAGGAGGCCAAGTCTGAGTGGTTAAGTGAGACCACCAGCTGTGTGTCATCAGCGTGTGTCACAATATTCACTCCATAGGGCCATATAATGTCCGCTAGAGGGGCCATACAAGCATCGAAAAGTGTTGAGCTCAGGGAAGAACCCTGTGGAACCCCACAATGAAGGGGCCACGGTTTGGAAATAGTCTCACCCTCGAATACCTGGAAAGATCTCCCTTCCAAGAAAGACTTCAGCCAGGTCAGTGCTATTCCGGACACGCCCAGATCTCCGAGTCGGTCGACCAGGATACGATGATTGACCGTATCAAAGGCCGCACTTAGATCCAAAAGAATCACCTCCTGCGTTGAGAATCTTTCTGTATTCTTCCATGACAGCCAGGAGAACCATCTCCGTGCCATGGCGAGGGCGGAAGCCTGTTTGAGTGGGATTGAGAAGATTATTAGATTCCAGATGGGCAGAGAGTATGGTATTTACGTGTTTCTCCAGAATCTTGCTGATTCCCGGTCGGAGTGAAATTGGACGGTAGTTGGCCAAACAGTCTGGGTCTAGGGTAGTCTTCTTCAAGAGAGCTTTAACCATAGCTTTTTTCCAGGGGGGGGACCACCCCAGAGGATATAGATGAGTTGATCAGATCCAAAATGACCGGGCTAACTACCTCTGTCACCTGGTTAAGAATCCTAAGCGGGGCAGGGTCATTGGGTGATCCGCTTTTTACATGGGCAGATGTGGTAAGGAAGCAGTCATAGTCCATTAAAGGGAAGGCTATTAAACAAGGTTCCTAACTCCCTGGGCGTAGATTGTCACAAATGGGGGAATTGTGGCCTTTGGTAGGGGAAAAGAATCCATAGATGGTCTGAATTTTGTTGTGGAAATATTCTGCCATTTTGTTGCAGCGTTGGTCTGTAATTACGGGGGAGTCGGGGAGAGATGGGACATTCAGTAGTTTCTTAACGATTCGAAATGTTTCACGGGGGAGTTTGCCGCTGAGGCTATGATCTCCTCAAAATATAGGGCCTGGGCTTTTTTGATTTCAGTCTTATATATTTTGATGGCTTCCTTATATTCATTCTTCTTATCCGAGGAAAAATTCCTTCTCCAGCCTCTTTCTGTCTTTTTACAGATTTGTTTTAATTCTCTAAGTTTGGGGGTATACCAGGCTGCTTTGTTAGGTCCTTTGTGCAGCTGGATGGTTGTTTTAGGAAGGATTAGATCTAGTGTACCATTAATCCAGTTGTTAAATTTATCATTAGCCATCACCAGATCAACATTAGGGGCGGTCTTAGAATTTTCCAGTGCCGGTATCCAATTATCTAAGAGAAGTTTTGACCAGCAGCGGGACTTGGTTTGTACGAGCCGAGTTGGAGGAGTGACATGAATAGGAGACCAGGAAAAGGGGATGAGGGAAAGATCTGACCCCAGGATAGGGATTGGAGTCTGACAGGATAGCTCCCTCAGACCAGAAAAGATGGGGTCTAAGAGATGCCTTTTTGAATGTGTTGCATGTAATACTTTTTGAGTAAGCTGTAGGGCCGCTACGTCCAAGAACAATTCAGATGTGACTTTAGAGGTTACGTCATCAAAGTGAACATTAAAATCTCCGAGGATGGTGAAATTTGCGGTAGAACTTGCTAGTTTAGGGAACATTTCTGAAAGTGACTTACAAAATTGGCCTATGGATCTGGGGGACAGTAAATCAGGATCCCAGATAGGGTTAATGTGGGTGTAAGTCCTATTGAAAAGTTGAGGTTTTCACAATCAAGCAGGTGGCTCCCAAAAGTCCTACAAATAAGATGACTCTTCAAATAATGGCGATTCCACCACCCTTGCCATTTGTCCGATCTAGCCTTTGAATTTAATAACCAGGGGGGAGAGCCTGAACTATATCAGGGTCTGAGGCTGTATTTAACCAGGTTTCAGTAAGGAATAGGGCATCAGGGCCTTCCTCCGTAAGCAAGATGGACAATTCGATGGAGTGTTAAGGCAAAGATCGGCAGTTTAATAAAAATAGTTTAAAAACGTTATCTAATGTAGCAGCCTCAGGGCTAGCGGGGGAAGAGTGCCGGAGACTAAATGAACAATGCCTGCAGTTAGTTTTCAGACTACCGGTAACAATAGAGTGGAGGCAAATGGAGTCTGGGGATGAATTCAGCTGCCTGAGTCTCTCCGCGCTATACCAATGCTTATCTAATGGGTAATGGGCAGGGGTTAGATAGATATATATATTATGGTGGACTATTATCTCCGATGGGCAGTGGTGAAGCTTGTCGCTTATTTAATAGTTATTTGATCTCAAAGGGCATCCAGCTCCATTGCTTCAATGTAATTAAATATGTTTACTTTATCAGTTGACTCTATATTTACAGTAAAGCCATCTTCGAGAGGGATCTTTGTCACTATCAATGTTCTAATCATAGATTCATTATAAAATGGACACCTTACTTAGTTTGCACACAGGGTTGTTCTATTCAAATTGAACTAGTTAAAGCTTAAAAGTAAATAACCTATACTTCTATATAGACTAGTGACACCTAGTTCACTGTTCAAGGATTTGACTTACTAATGATTGTTTGTTGGTCGTGGTGTTTCATCCACAAGGGTGTATCTATTGCTCATATTCAACTGTTGAATATTATGACATTTATGTAATTCGTGATTTTCAGGTGACAGGCAGCAGTTTCTATTAGTAGCTTAGTCACAACAAACTTCAGTTTAACTATGGCCTTGCAGCAAAGCTGTGTAACCAAGGGCCAAGCAAGATATCAAACAGTTTTTTTTATTATATTTTACTAAATATCTTTCATTCCTTTATCCTATCATTAGGTGCTACAATTCATACACCTCAACTGGCATATACAAATAGTACAAATATATCATAAAGGTTTACAACAAAGATCAATCAAACACAAACATATCCATATATCATTGACTTTGTCTACACACGAACATAGTTTATGCTTGATGCACCTGAGGAGTAAAGACAACCTACAACCTGTAGCCGAACTGTATTTTCATTGCATTTAGGTGTAGTCAAACGATGGATGCAGGATGTTGTCCATGTTCCTTGATCATGGAGTGCAGATTGCAGATGTGATGTACGTGTGGTATTTGTGTTGTAAAAATAGATAATATCCTATGCCCAAAGTCTATGCTTACAATGTGTATGTGATAAGCAGCGGTCTATGTCTCTTTCTATGGTATATTGATCACATAGGTTCACCAACAGTGCCCATAGTCTGTGGCAGTAGACCCTATAGCTTATACCTGCCGGCTTAAATTCCTGCTCACAGCCCAAGTAGGATGCACCTGGATGGCACGTAACAGCACGAATAATCAATTGCACTCATTCCTGCACCTCAAACAAGCTGTTTCAGTGAATCGTATGAGTTATTCAAGGATATACTATGCCAATAAGCAAGATGGAAAGCTCACTAAAGATAGAACACAATAAACAGGTTGAATTGTGGTGTTTTCTCATGCAGCTATAACAAACATGTACCACAGTCTTCAGCCAGCATTTGTTGTTGAGTGCACCCGAGTGGTACACGTCAAACTTGGACTGAAGCCACAGACATTTATTACATGTCAGCTCTCAGTGTTTACAGAATATGTTCTTCAAACATAACTCATCTGTTTCACAGACCTAAGCAAAGATAATTATGGTAAATCATGTTTGATTTATAGCTACAAAGCATGTTGATCAAATGTGCAACAAATATAGATCATGACCTGTGACAGAAAGAAAGTTTAGAACAAAATGCAGCCTTCAACATTGCCCAACATTTTGAGATAATAATTATCATGGGTATCATAAATTGTAGTCTTGTGTACTGAAAACATAGCACAGTCATAGCAATAGTCTATATAAAAGGGACTCACAGAGTGAATACTGGTAACAGTGCAACCTCTATCATTTGATGTTCAGTGGGTGGTCCTGCAAACACATTCCACATACTATTGCTCAAGTAGTCTCACTCTAAATTAGTCAAACTCAACTACCAAGCACAGTCCATAAAGACGCACATCATTATGCTGAGCCCAGAGGATGAGATTTGTAGGACATAAATGCTAAACACAAAAGACCATAATTAATCTGAGCAAATGGGTTTTGGAAACATAAGTGGTGGTTATAAGTAGCTTCAGACACTTTTTCTCAGTAATCCTGTAATAATCAAGGACACTGACAAACTCACAATGCAGGAGATATTCAATAAACCCAAAACAACTGCTGAAAGCAGCACCATTTTACTATACCTCCTAGAATAGGTAACAGTGTTAGAAAGTTGAGCGCATCCCCCAGATTATCCCTTCAAATGGTATCTTCGCAGATTTTTGGCTTGACTCGTTTTGCTTGCTGTAGAACTCTGTGTTCTTTACCACTGCTCACCTTTTCAACATGATGAAATTGGCTTTCCCTGAATGACATATTCAACATACCTATAAGTCCCTAATATATGGTACCACAGTGTGCCCAGGGCCTTTAATTTAAATCTCACACATTGTCCCATCCACTGTACTGACAAAGTGAAGATGAGTACAGGCCTGCTAGCTGTAGTCTGGTGAAGGCTCCAGACTGCAAATTCGACCTATCAGGTAATCCCTTTTGACAGGCCAAAACCCTCCTTTTAAATATTAATAAGTCACCCTTCATTTGGCATCACATCCCCATAAGGCAGGGTGCATGGTATTTAAAAGTAGGGCATGTAAAGATTTACTGTTAAACATGTTCTTACAGTGAAAACGCACAAAAGGCTATTTTCACAGTAGCAGGGTTAGCTGTTCCAGAGGGAAGGTTTGAGATGCAATAAAACAATCAAAATTGCTATATATGCTTCGGAATCAGCTACAAAATGTATTCTTGGACTTATTCATTGCAAACCCAATTAATTGGTAAAGTCAGATTTAGTATCAATATTTTAGAACAGGTACTTTTAAAAAGCTGCCTGTTACCCACCTAAAGCCACTAGAAGACCATTTATATGAGCTTCTAACTGTCACTCAGGAGATGAATAGCTCCCCTGATGAGGTGTGTCCTTGCTCCCAAAGCTGAGACAAAGGCCTTGGGTATGGGAAAGTCTTCTGTCTCTCCAACTCAGGGACCATCTGGCCTCGGCCAGGAACTTAATTAACTTCAAAGTGACGCTATTCAGCAGACGTAAATAACACGTGGCCCTGACATGGGACTGGGATCAACCTACCTAGCAGATTCATCAAATGTGTGTTGCTACTGTTGCTCCCACAGGAAGAATCTGAGCTCTAAAAAAGTGACTAAGTCTGACGGTAGAAATCTTCACTGGACAAAGGCATGATAAGTGGAGGGCCCTTATCTGGGTGTGAATTTAAATTTCTCTCACTCGCAGTTTTCCTGTCAAAAGTCAATGATGCCCCCCCAGGTCCTGGACGCTAGGTAGATGTGCTGTTGGTACAGATTCTGCCTAATCCTAAAACTTGGGACTTAGAAGAAATGTCATCAAAATGTGCCTGCAGAACAAATAAGACTTACCAGTCAGCCGATCTGCCCAAGGTACATTGTCTGTCGGCCTAAATTCAAGTTATCTCACGCTATATTCTGCTCTACAGCAGCAAAATCTGTTCCATTGTCGATCTCTCTCATCAGCTACAGCCTCCAGCTATGTCCCGCTAGAGATTTTCAACTTCCAAAAAGTTCATAAAGTATCTAAGTCCTAAGGTAGAAATCTTCACCATGACCTAGCCCAGCAGATCCACGACAATTTACTACACTCCTTGCATTTTATCGAGCTCTAAGTATTCTTCCATCTCCTAATTTGTTTTTTATCTCCATGACTCTGTTTGGCTGTAATTTGAATGAAAACAGAAATATAAACAGTGTCCGGGTACTAGAATCTCTTCTAAAACAGGATGGCATAGTATTACATTAATGCACAGGTAAGGTTATGGAATTAAATATAGTTGTTTTGATTGTTAAGCTAGGTGTGGGGTGAAAGACAGCAAAGGCAACTTAACAAACAAGACTAACAGGCCAGTTGAAGCAAAGCACAAGGAGGGAGCTAAAACATAGCATTTAAAAATTGATTGTAAAATGACAGGGCACATGCCTCAGACAGCTCAGTGACAGAGTTAGTAGCATTTGGATATGGGCCAATTAGCAATAGGGATACAGTGCAGGCAGTTTGCATAGTCTGAGATGAAAGGATGCTGCTTGGGACCCAAAATGAAATAAATAAGTGACTCCCACTGGAAGTCATCTGCTTTATGGAACAATATAAAATGACGAGAAGAGGGTCTCATTAAAAAGCCTCATTGCTATGAGAAAAGAAGCAACAGGAAAGTGATAGTTGCCTGAGCATACAAAAACATCCTTGCACTGGAGCCTCCGAGCACACTTTATGTTAATCTGTTAAAATTGCTTCCCCTACCCTTTATCCATGAATATACATTGCATATTTAGAATCTCAGAGGTTTTCTTGTCATCCTTCTCTTTTCTCTCTTCCACACTAACTTTGTTTTCAAATAACACTTAACCATTTACAATTTGTACTTTCGGAGGAGTGGCTGGGATGGCCAAGATGACGTTCATTCTCTAGCAAGCTCAAAGACACCCGGCACAAGACTCCACCTCAATCCTGGTTGCAGGTAGCTTTCTTGCCCCTGGAAGCAAGGGGTCAGTGTGGAGGAACAGGCCAGATGCCCTCCACCTGTAGCGACAGGGGAAGGAGAGAGAAGGAAGCAGCATGGCTGCAAGCAGCTCTGAACCTGCAACCACATGTCATGCTATGATTGAGAGGAGCGCTTCGGACAGAGATTCCAGGACTAAGCAGTGGACAGAATCAAAGAGCCCACATACCAGAGGAGCTGCACCATGCACCCTTAGTGTGGCCCCCGGAAGTCATGGGATGGCTTGGAAACAAAAGGTGCAATGGAGATAAGATCTCATGTGGTGGGCCCAGAGTGTGGTGCAACCCTGCATCTGCTAGCATTGCTGGCCTTCAAGCATGCCCCACTTCGAAGAGCAGCAGACATTTAGGGTCAGATTTCCCTAGGACATGGTGCCATTATTCACCATTTTCACTTTGGAGCAACCTTTGAAATTGTGAATGTTTGATTGAATTCATAAATATAATTCCTTCTCCAAACCAGGATTATTTGGACATTGCTTAATTTAATAATTGTTGGGTGCCCTATTAGGTTTTTGTCTTTCTCTGTAAAGCATATAAGTCAGTTGGACCTCTTGTTGTACATACCACAATTAGCCCAGGCCCAGCTGTATTTTGGGCATACCCCATTGTCATGTAATAAGCTACCTAGAGGACAGCAGAGCCCTGAATTTTTATGAGCGCCAAGCGGGGATACAAGGGAGGAGAGACTGGACAGAGAGGGGCAGAATGGTGAAAAGAGGGCCCACGCACTTGAGGCAAATAAGAATCAACAAATTCACATCCCTCCAGTCAGATAGCAAACCCGGGGGAAGAGGAAGCTGCTGAGCAGTGTGGGGGGCCTCCAGATGCTACAGAGATCCTACAAGCTATCCCAGCTTCGCGCACAGTGCTGGAGACCAAGACAGGGGAGATTGGGACAGATTTAGATCTCTTGTGCCAGGACGTCCGCCACACTTTGGACAGCGTAATATGGCAAAATGGTGCACCTATGAACTATAAAATGTCATAGAAGTACTTAAGATGGAGGTGGCTTGCCTAACTTCTGCATCACACCTCCTGGAGGAAAGTGGAGAAGACACGGAGAATTGAGCATGCAGGAACAACCTACAATTCAAAGGCTTTCCAGAGTGCGCAAAATGGGTCATCACCAAGAAAGCTTTAGTAGACTGGATTGTAACTTGGACCCCAAAGGAGAAGCTATCACTGTTTTGTTATTGAGGGAATCCACCACTCATTGATAGTAAAACCCCCTTCAGGTCTCCCCCACCCCATGACAGTCAAGGTGTTAAATTATAGAGACCGGGATGTAATCCACAGGGCTGGCGAGAAAAGGTGATGGCGTGAAGCTCCAACCCTCCATGATTTTTATACTTCCTGATTCCACTCTGCTCATTTGTCTGCAGCCCTTAAAGCAAAGTCCTGGATATGCTCCTACTCCAAGCCACAGACCTTGCCCACATGACAGAAGCACATATCCTACCTAGGGGGATTTCGGACAACTCACCTATACTGACCTGGATGAAGGGTCCTTCTCCCGAACACTGACCGATCTGGCGGCTCAGTGTGTGGCTTCTAGTAGACAGACAGGTAATGCAATACCTGTTGTATGAGCTGAAAGCCTTTTTGGAGCTAAACACAGGGTCTGACATGTCCTAAAAAGTCCTCTGGGAAGCCTGGAAGGACGGCGTGTGGAGTGTGGCACGATCCCACTTCAGGGTGAGAGACCGACATACTTTATTGTAGATAGCAGATTTGGAAGTAAGTATAGTACGCTAGGAACAAGAGGCAAGTGAGGATGGAACTGAGACTCTCCAACTGGGGATCGACAGAGCATCCCTGAGGCAGCTATGCCTCACTGAAGCTCACCAATGCTAGACCGCTTCCTGTAGTCGGGTTTTCAATTTGTACTTTTTTCTCTGACTGCCTCAAGAAATCCTATATGCACCTCAAATCTTGAACTATGGTGCTTTTCTAATGCTCCCAAGTCAGTAACAAACAAACGTAAATAATATTCTTTTATTTGTTGTATAAGCTTTATTTCGACAGCTCGCGTCATAAAAGCTATAAAAACACCATTTTAAATAAGTAAAAAAGAGATATAAAAAGTTCATTTGATGCAAGAGCATATTACAGGCAAATATATACAACCAATCCATCTAGATACACTGCTACAGTCGATGTGCAATAAGCTGTTCAATAAAATAGAGCTATCATTATCATAAATATATAACGTGAGAAGGTAAAAGCATACATAAAATACATTTTAAAATGGAATGGTATAAACGCTAAAGCGCTACTACAGTATTCTTTAATTTAGCTCAGATACACAAACATAAGTCAACCTTCTTTTTCACAACATACTTCTTTTTCTATCAATATAAATAAATACTATAATTTGCTACAGGAATATTTTCCTGGACCACATTTTAAACTTCAATTTGACCGAAACTGAGGTTAGACAGATTTTAAATGTTCCCTTATCTCTAATAGATAGTAAGAGGATAATGTATAATCGTACTCAGTGATATCACATAGATGTTCTTTTTTATATAAGGCATAACGTGTCTCATTAACATACCTATTGATCTCCAGGTCTTTTAGGCTTCTGGATATTCAAGTGTTGAGGCATTTTATACCTGATTGCGGGGTAAGGTCATCTGCAGCTTACCCTGTGTTTACCATGATTGACAGTCTCTTAAATTGAGTGCCTTTTCCCCACTGTTTGCATCCTTGCTTTATATCTCTGCTTAGTTACTTGCAAGTGTGCAAAACCACCATTTTTTCAGCATCTAGCATGGAGAACCACATAATTTTTTGCAATAGTTTTTTTACTCTTTTCTCTCCTTTTATTTCTTCTTTCCCTTAGTTTCCAGTGGGATGGTGTTTTGTTAACCCACCCAAGAAATTGTTTATTTGTATAGGTCCTTCATTGCTTCACTATACTCAATGATCAGTGTTCAGAGAGGAACACGACCAGAAGAAAGCCCATTGGTTCCTCTTGGGGAATTGATTAGGGCAGAAACATGTCGGCCTCTCCAAAGGGCCAAAATATTCCCTTGTATTTTTAATCTTAATTGCAGGGACAAGAATGAAGTCATGTAGTCAATGGTAATTATTTGTAGGTCATACATTTTTATCATCTCTCTTTTCATCAAAGTTACATCCAAACAAAAGGCATCATTGAGGCACTCTAACTTAATACCTCAAGAGCTTCCATGTCTTCCAGGATTGTAGCCCACAGTGCTAACTATCACTATCAATGTGAGGAGGAGCCCTATGGTGAAGCATGCCAACTTCTAGGCGAGTGGGGGCTCACATTCTTATAATATGAACATCTTTTGAACAATCTCATCAGCATCATATTGTGAGATAATTAGAGGTTATAACTTCTCTTTCCATAAGTATCTCATTGTGGTTATGTGATGTACTTTGGAGGGTGTGCTCAGGGTCTTTTTCCTCCCTGCCCGCACTTGCTAGGAGATAAACAATCATGAGTATGCAGAAAGATCACAAGACAAAGTGAAATATATCTAATTACTTTAAAAAAGGTGCTACTTCTAAATAGCAGAACTGGTTTTGTTAACACGGCAAGAGTGAGGGCGTGATTGGGTCCTTCTGGGACTCAAAACAGTGGCCCATAGATTTCAAGGCAGGTGCTCAACCCTTTGAGCTTTTAACATGTGGAAATGGGGTCAATGAAAATTGGGTTAGCTGAGTAATATTCTTTGAAAGTATCCTGAAAGGTGATGAGAATGCTATCAGGCGACACATTCTTACGGTTGGAAGCAGTGCTGGTGACAAAGAGACCTGAGGGAAGTTTGAAGTGTTGAAGACTCAACTGCCCTGGTAATGCTAGTTACCTTTCAGAATAATTGTACTTATTGAAAGGATGAGCTATGTAGGTGAATTTTGTTTTGCTGTTGTTTTGGGGCTTTACAACACTAACCTATTGTTTTTTCAATGACCCTCACACACCCTATTGCTGTAATGCTTCATCACCAGGTCTCATCCTGGTCCAATTAAACCAGGATGGGCTCGACCATATTTCAGGGAGCACTTGAGATATTTTCGGCGATGGGGATCTAGATGATGTAAGAAAAATAGCTAGGGTGCACCCGGCCATCTCTTTATGTTAAAGTGCTCTTGTATGGTTAAAAAACTGTATAGGTGTTATAGATTCGGTATCATGAAAATATCTCAAGTGCTCCCTGAAATATGGTTGAGCCCATCCTGGTTTATAGGGACCAGGATGAGACCTGATAAGGGAGCAGTGTGATGGTTACTAAAAAAAAAAAAGCCCTGAAGGGTTTTTAGGAAAGAGGTCAGTAAAGTGACCTGGATGTCCCTCCAGAGGTAAGAGTACAGGGTACTCAGTGGTTGTTATGCAGCATTAGCGAGGTGGTATCCTATGATCCCGGAGAGCACCTCCCCCCCTCCCCCCCCCCCCTTCCCTGGAGTGTTTGTTAGCACTCTTTCAGAATTGGAAAACGGCGCAGTTGTTTTACAACAGAAAGAATCAATGAAATGTGTGGAGCTTCAATAAAGCGCTAGCTGCCACCATAGTAAATTGAGGAAATAGCACACTTTAAAACCATGTAATATGGCACTAAATAGAACCTCAATTTCTTTTTGAAGTGTCGAACGCTGCGTTGCAGCAGTAAAAATTACTATTCATATTTCGTGTACCGAGACAAATTGCAAACAGTGGTGATTGTTACTTTGCTGCGGCAAAAATACGATGCACAACCTCGGAAAGTAATGAAATAACATATTACATGTTAAATAAAATATGATGCATGCAGTATGTATAAAGGGAGCCTCGCTGAATGTTTGCGCGGCCAGGAAAGTTTGAGCCGATGGCAGACTGAAATCTTTATGTTAGAAAGGAAGTGAAACTCTTTCTCACTGTTTCACGAAACTAAAAACAATCTGATTTTCACTTTTTTTCCGAGTACTGAAAACGACCTCGTCCGAAGGCATGCTCTCTATTTGTTTCAATTGCTCAAAATTGCGACATCATGTTACATTAATAACCTGAACTACAAAAATCTATATTCTTTCCATTGATAACACAACCAATATAAATGTAGAATGAGTATAAACAGCGTAATTCCTATATATACAGTGCCCAGAAGTGCATTCTTTTCTAATCAAAACAGCATAACATCTGCTTGCCTTTTTGTTTTTTACTTACTGGTTTTGTTGGAGCCGCTGATTGCAAAAGAGGCTGCGATCAGGAAGGCGGTGGGAGAAAGCTGATGTGTGTGTGTGTGTGCGTGTACCTCGTTCAGTTATCAGACAAGTCAATTATCGAGCAGAGTTCACGTTAGTCCCAGTGCAGCTCAAAACACTCCCTTGCAGGGACTGCTCTGCTAAAAGGATTCAGAGACCTTTTTAGCAATATGTGTGATATCCCACTATGATTTGCGGTGTTAGTCATCAGCGTTTGTATCACTCATTCCAACCATTGCATGGACTCTTTGGATTTTATTACCAGTGGATCAGAAACAGTGGTGGCTCCTCCGCTAAGGCGGAGGAGTGCAGGCCCACAGGAAAAATAAAACGATAATAACCCTGTTATTATCATTTTATTTTCCCCCGTACTGGCCCAGTTGTGATTTGTTTTAGGGGCGGGGCGGGGTTGGGCTGTCAGCCAGCAGCGGGAGGAGTGGTATCGGCACTTAAGTGCGCATGCCGGTTTGGCTGTTCATCCCAGGCCGGCTAAACAATCATGCACACTTAGCATGTTCTCTACTGGCTGTAATACACAGCGTGGGTGCAGACAATGCACAGGCTCCTTCTCTCTGTCTGAGTGTGACGCTCAGACAAATCACAAAGCTGCTATTAGCAGCATCATGATTGGCTGGGGGAGTCTGGGAGCCTGTGTGCTTCCTGTTCCTGTGTCATTGACAGAAGAAGAACGGAGGAGAGGCAGCGGCCAGGTATAGTGGAATTTTTTTCTTTTTTAAACACTCCCTCGCCCGCCTCAATACCATTGCCCTGTATCAGCCGCCACTGATTGGAATTACCAGTTAGGTGGTATTAACCACATGTGGTAATTTCCAGATGCGTTAAATATGTCACCAGGTCAAACATTCCAGAATTTAACAAGGTAAAGGGTTATTACATTTATCATACCTTGCAGATTTTGATGCTGTATGCACCAACATTCACATTATGACCCAGAAATTCGTAATAGACACTATTTATTGCACCCTACAAATAACTCATCCAAGGTTATTGTGTTTTTTGTCTGCAGAATCAAAAGAATCTGGATTCCAACAAACTCAGAATCAGGGCTTTAGTGCACTCAACTGGGTTAGGTTATACGTCCATACAGGTCTAGGGTTTCTCATTGGTCTGGGTCTGGTGTTATTGCGATTGGTAAGAAAATATCACATAACCGGGGCTAGCAGCTGCTACCTCTGATTTGCTCTTTGCTACGCTTGCAGGTATCAATGCTTCCCATGGTCTCAGCTGACATTAATGAAGTGGTGGTGTAAAAATTAAGTATTCAGGACTTTTTAGGGCATGTTTAGATTACTGTAGCGTCCATGACTTTCTTTTTGACTTTTTGCTATGGATGAGACGAGCAATCTATCTGATGACGTCACCAGGGACATGTCACTTCCGCCAAACCTGGAGTGTTGGGGAGTTGACGTAAGTGATGAATCTGGCCCATGAACGGTTTAGTAATGGTTCATAGCTGATTAATGGAAAGATGTCTTGAGTCTGATATTGTCACAGAACTTTTTCCTGTACTCAGTGACTATTTGCGTGTGTCATTATTTATTTATTACTGCAAGGGTCAGTGGTTGTCCTTTGCTGTTCTGAACTATTGATTAGTTGTGTAGCACTGTTAGCATGCACGTCATTTAGGGGTCAACAAGAGTCGCTGCTGCGACCTCTGGGTTGCCCCCTGAGAGCTCTGGCACTGCCTTTGCAACCCCTGGTCTCAGAGCTGGAACAATCAGTGACAGGAACAAAGGGGCATTTGGTCCATCGGTTGGGGCTCAGCTGTCCTTGATTTCAATACATTGTTTATTATACTAATAGTGAATATTACCTTATTCGCTATTGGTGTAATAAAAAATGGAGTAGAAATAGCTAGAATGTGACCTTCCCGGGTAGCTTTTAAATGTATGTTGTGTGCGTGTGCGCAGGTGTGTGTCTATGAAAGTGAAGGTGAAAGGGCATATGATGTCACTTCCTCTACCCCAGGCATTTTGTTGATTTGACGTCCATCATGATTTGCTAAATTGATATCTACGATCTTTTGTTTCACATAAGGTTTTACCCACTAACTTATACATCGATATTGGTGTATTTTCTTTAGAGAGCTGACTGGTCATAGGAGGCAAGGGGGAGCCCCGGAGTAGTCTAGAGCATAGCATAGGGTACATAAAGAAAACTACTTTTGATTTGTCAGTAAAACCCAGTTGATGTATTTTTTTTTTGGGGGGGGGGGGGTCGTTCTGTAACATTGAACATTTAGTTCCGTTTCAGTAAACGGGACATAAGGAGACCCTGACAACCCCCTAGAGAGAGCTTACATTTCTACTGCGCTTCATCACTTTGTCCCAATTTGTGACTGGTATTAAAGAATTTTCCAACCCCACTGCACCTTAAAAGTTGTTGTGAAAGTTCTGGCAGAATTTAAATCATAAAAGGTAAATGAGTAAGTGCTGTATTGGCAAGTATTGCACGTGTTAGAAGGTAGTTAATCATAGCAGATCCTGGAACACAGCATAGATGCTCTTATCTTCAGCACATTTTTAATCATATCATTTATTCTTCAGCAAATTGCGGGACGTTTACAAATGACCACCATTTGCAACAACATGCAAGAACTAAAAAACTAAGAACAGAGAATAGTACACGACAGTACTGATGAGGGCCATCTGGGTGCAATATGGGATAAACCTCTCCAGCCTTTATCTCAGAACTCCTGTGTCAATATTTTGCAACAGGCCATTGATTTTAGATTGCATGTACGTGTGCGTGTACGTGTACGTGTAGCTGAAGTGCTCTTCCATATTAAAATACCACAAACGAGTGCTAGGCTAGGGCTCGACTGCACTTGCCTAGATTCAAATACAGTTCACTAAAAATGAAATTAGCAAATGCAGTTAACAAATCAGTATAGTGGAATCTCCTAGCCCATGGCAGAACTTTCCCTTACTAAGTTTAATGTTACAGGTGGGCATAGTGTTGCCAAATGTGTTGCGTGTACATGGCAACTGGGATATCGCAAGACTTCACAATGGTGTTTCTCATCAAATTTGGGTTTCTGCAAATTGGTTGTGAAAGAGAACCAACACCACCAAATTCTATATTTCACATGTAAAGAAAACAAAGCAAAATAAATAGGTGCACTGCACCTTGAATGTAATCCTAAAACTGCAACCGCATGCACACACGCATGAATCTACGACTTCCATATATTCACGGGATGAGGCCTAATGTTTTTTGGGAATCCATACTGGAGGTAAGGTTGTACAAATGGCAGCTGCATTCAAACGACTCAGTGGCAGTTTTGTGAGTCGGTCCCATAATTACCATTTGGAATGGTCAATGACCTTTGTTGAGGGACGTTTTAATTTCTAAGTACCTTATTTGGTTGTTGCGCAATAGGAATTGTATCAGGTACTCCTGAACCAAGCCAGGTAACGACTTGTCTAATGAGAGCGAGCACTACGCTTGAAAGATGACAGTATTGTTGTAGTTCACAGCATTGAAGGTGTGGAAGTAGAACACGCTGGACAGCATTAAGCACGTTTTTTCTTCCCAATATGAGTTAAGTATAAAGGACATTCGTTAAAGAGAGAGGTACCTTTCGAGGTAATACCAGGTAAATTTACTGCAAGGGTTTATCATTCAAAACATGTGAGTTGGTAAGCCCAATAGGAAGAAATAGCACAAAGAGGTTGAAAGAAGCAGAGAGGGCAATTGGTTGCACCGATCCATTCGGAGCACTTTTCAAAGTGAAAATATAAGATGTAACTGACATAAAAGTACAAACAAGACATAAAATATAATTTGCTGAATTATATGGAAATCAGACACCATTTTACAATTATGATGAGCATTGTGCTTCTGGAGAGACAATTATGAAAAACATGTGCATTGTGCTTCTGGCGAGACAAGTATGGAAAACAAGCTGCTAAAGACAAAAAAACTCCTAACAAAGCAACAAAAAAACATTTGAAAATGTGCCAGGAATAATGCCAGTGATGTACAACTTGAGATAAATTAATATTCTACATAAAATCACATGATCTGTTTCACTGGGTACACCCTGATTTTGTTCTGGGACAAATATATTGGCACTCATCATTGGATGTAAATAGTAGCAATTTCCCCCTTCGTTTTCCGTAAAGAATCAGCTGGCTTACATGATAACGAGAGTGATACTCAATGAGACAACCCAGGATACCTTCTAAGCCCACTCCATCCCCCGCTACATGGCAATTACTTTTATGGCGCTTGTTGCGCATGTAAAAATACATAAAAGTCTACCGAAATCATCTTAGTCATGAAAACAACATGGCTAGCAAAATGCATAGGCAGTGCAATGTAAAATCGTGTTTTTATATGTCACCCTGTCCTTGCCACAAAACATAGAACATAGGAACATAGAAGCATAATATAATCAGACAAGACATCACCATTTGTGAGCCATCTAACATCATCAGAGTGCTCCGAAAGGATGACTTTCAACCCCTTTAATTATCTATCTTCCCTCTTCTAATCTCAGAAACCCCATACCCTATAGAAACAGAATTTCCGCAAAATCCATAATTGAAAAAGATCGGGGCTGATGCTTTGATTCTATTTGCAACATTACCTCTATACCCCAAGGCAGCTTCCTAGACACTGTCCAGCTTGGGAAACCTAACATGGATCCATATAACTTAGTTAGATAGAGATGACCTGGCTACCTACCTACTGCCCAATCACCCATCTTTAATAAGGCCTGTGGTCCTCCAGCAACACAAGAAACTCAAGAGCAGCAACTTCTTATGCAATGATGAACATGTAGTCAGACCGAATCTCAAAACATCCAAGTGGTTAAATGTTCATGATACGCAAGATGGCAGATGCACACATTTAGTGCCACTGCACTAATCTAGCACTTCTCCTCCAGCAGCCCCAAAATTTAGCAATATCCCTAATTACGGGCGATGCAGACATTAAATCGGATTTGTATGTACCCTCTTTATTGCTGTCGCCTCTAATCCTTCTAAATTTGCCACCGATAGACCAGGGTTAGGCAAAATTCTCTGTGGCTAAATTGAGGTCTACCTGGGATGCCGCAAGGTGCTGGAGTGGGGCATGGAGAAGAAGAGTGCAGATGATCTACTGAATCCCATCCCACTGCTGGTCACCAGCAGGAAGGTATGTGGGGGAGCGCAGATGATTGACTGCTTTGCATTCTGTTGCGGGCCACCCATGGGGAGGTGTGCGGGGCTTGAGCTCAGCTCCAGGTTGCTGACGAGCTCCCATGTGAACTGAGGCTGCGTTGTGTTCTGGGTGGCAGTAGGAATCCTTGCGGCCAGGGCTCCCCTGAGGCCTCCATAATCCAGCCACTGGAGCCAAGGAAGATGGAAGTCCATGCCACAAAGAGTGCGAAAAGAGCCTTAGCAGACCATATGTGCTGCACAGTGGCTGAGGCCGCTGCCTGAGCCTTGTTTACAGTTGTATCGACCTGGAATGAGTCCTGCCCCATGGACCAGTGCAGCTTCTAAGGGCTCTCTGCAATGGGTGACTAGGAGACGATACCCACATCCAACTTGAGGGTAGGAGATTTGTGTCCCAGGGAATTTGCTCAGGTGGTGGGAGTCCTTCTCAGCAGCCACCCCCTCTGGTGGGAGACTAAAGACATTTTTTATATGCAACATCTGGTCGGTCACCTGACATTTCTTGAACAGACAACATCATTCTGCACTTTCGTCCGGGCACCGTGGATGGGCCTCTCCTGTCACCTGTTCTGATAAGGCTGGCGGGCCTTCCACGTGTATGGCAAGCCGGGCCATGGTACCAGCTTCCCTTGCTGGCTCACTCCAAGGAAAGAGGCCTGATCCTAAGTCCATCAAACCCACAGTACAGCAATTGGTAGTCACTCTGCATCAACATCATGACCAAACAAGGGAAAATTGATAAGTTTGAAAAACCTCTACCGGCTGCCGCCAAGTGCAGTGCCTCCCAAATTTCTGCAACCTCCTCATTACCAGGCAATGACACAAAGACACTCTACTGAGTTCATTCTACAGCAACTGCCAACATGAAACAGACCCTTGAAATGAAAATATGCGCAGAGCTGGAGGACATGTCACTCTGGTCTGGCAGGACATGCAAAATGTAGCTGGTCTGGTTACTACTGTGAAGGATCCTCGCTATACAGTGCAAAAACTGGAATAAAATGCCTGGATCCATGTGCTAAGGTGGAAGATGCAGAGAGCACGATTCCCCCCAACAAACTTTGATTCATGGGTTTCCCAGAGGGAGTGGAGGGAAAAGTGCTGGTCTAATTTCTTGAATGCTGGCTGAAGATCAGGCTCCCTGAGTCTCACCTCTCCTCTTGTTTCCTCATTGTGAGAGCACACTTGGCTCTAGCCCCAAAATCCCCATCCAGAGGCCTGCCACACATGCTGGTTGCTAACTTTCTCAATTACAGAGATGCAGACTTTGGGGCATATCAACAACAACCAGCGATAATTATCGCTGAGCGCACTTAGCGCTCGGATAATTATCGCCGGCTAGCGCCAATTTTTATCGCTGAGATAGCGTGCTATTAGCAACGCTTATCTCATCGGCGATAAAAATCCTAGCGCTAACTGGCTAACGTGAGATTATCGCTGGAAACCCAGCGATAATCTCACGTTAGCTAGTTGATAGGGACTCACAAACTTAGCCATGATATCCACCTTCCATAGGATATCATGGCTAAATCAGTCCTGAAGCAGGCGTAAGGAAATTAGCGATAACAGGGGTTATCGCTACTTTTCCTGACGCTATGCTTCATAGCGTTAGGCTTGCTGATAGGAGAAATGTCGCTTAGCGACATTTCTCCGGTCATGCCAGGTCAGGAGTGCCCACTTTGCATCTCATTAGAGATGCAAAGCTGGGCGTTAGGAATCCCGACGCTAAAGCAAGGTTTCACGCGTTAGCGTGACCTTGCTGATTAGGCGATAAAATTATCGCCGCTTTTCGGGCGAAAACGGCCGCAAAAGTGGCGATAATTGTTTATCGCCTGCTTGTTGATATGCCCCTTTGTTCTTTAGTCATCGAGATCCAGTGAAGTCCTCCAACATGATTCACATCAAATTGTCATCTTTCCAATTATACCCAAATTGCCTATCAGCAGAGGCGCTCCTGTAACCAAGTAAAGCTTAAACAAAAGGTAACCAGTATCACATGCATTTATAACTAAAAAAGCCATTACTTTGAATCACCCAAGCTAGCCTGCGTAGAAGAACGCCCAAACCTATCTGAGAGACCACCTGTACTGGAACATCAAAAGGATTCCATACAAGCCACACTGAGTACAAAAGAGTAATGAAAACCCAGTTGATATAGATCTGGAACTAGAAGGACCTGGATGTGGAGCACCAGGGAAGGCACACTGAAGAGAACTGTGGACTCATGTAATTAAGAGAGGGATAAAGACAGGGACAGTGAGAGTCTCAGTGAGAAACCAAAATCTGGGGGAACTGAAAGAGAACAATATATTCCTCATGCATGGGGGCATGCACGGACCTCAGTGATTGCCCAGTGCATTTGAGCTGAGCCACCTTTAAAGCCCTTTTTGACCTTTCAGTGACAAGGCTTTAGCTCAGAATCCTCATCTTGGGTACTGACTGGGTTCTTCAAATGGAGAGCTTCATCACACTTCTATATTGCTTCCTCCTGTAACACTTTGCAATCATTGATTCTAATTCTGATAGGAACTTCAGCTAGACAGCTTCCCTGAGTTAACAGCACTTTACAGTGAGAGCTCTCACTGCTCTCTTCATTTTCCATTACCTTACCATACCCCTTCTATTCCTAGTCTCCCTTTCTATTGCTGGTCTCCCCTTGCTCAGTCTATTTCTCCCCTGCCCTATTCCTTCCTTCTCTTCCTTTTCCTTAATACTGCTGAGTTGTCAGGTAGCTGGTATATCTATAATGCTTAATGGTTGGAATGTGTGGGCAGCTGAGGGCGAGGTTTCAATTTTGTAGTTTGATGTCAATTATCTTATTGCAGGCAGATTTGCTCTCATTTTGTCAAATATAATTCCACTGTGATGATTGACAATGTACTTACTGTTAAGGGATACCGGATAATGTCATGAAATGGGAAAGGCCTTAACAGCAAAATTAAGAGGGGGATGGTAATGTTCTTCAGCAAACATCATGCTCCGGGCTTATTAATGCTACAGGAAACCCACCTCCTCAGTATGAAATGCAATTTCCCAGGGAGACTCAGCTACACCCACATCAACCACTCTGGCTTCTCTCATTGATTCCTAGAGGTCGCTAACCTTCTTTGGAAATCATTCTCTCTGGCTGTGGAGCTAACACATAAATAGGCTGTCTGGTTTTAGGGTTAAACCTATAATAACTGATAAACCCCCACTGAAAGAGAAATAGCCCTCACCAGTGAAAACATATGAACACTGAAAATACACCTGCACAACCACAAACTAAATGCCATTCAAAGAAAGGAAAAAGAGAGTGAAAGAGTGATTTTTGTTCTTCCTGAAGTTGCCAATACAATGTAACTTTGTTATACAAGCTAGCAGTAAGAACGTCTGGGCTAACATTATTCTGCTTGAGTTTTGTTGTTTAGGGATGTCACTAAAATATTGTTTCTTTTTCCTTTTGTTTTTTCAGTTTTGTGGTCTTTGGTCTAAAGATGCAGGGTTTAGAAACATGTTTTAGTAAATCCTGTGGGGATGCTTACTCTGGTCGCCTTGCCCAATGGGTAGAAATGACAGGACTAGTAGGCTTGTGGCGCACTCAACACTCCTCCACAAATCAATTCACTTACTAGTCACCCTTACAACGCACACACTTACAAATAGATTACATACTTGTACCCACCCTGAAAACTACCACTGTGGTTTCCACCCACTTTCCCCTGGGGAGCCTGTCTGAACATTCGCCTACTCAACTTATTATTCCATGCCTGATGGTTGGGCATCCAAGGGATGTGCCAACAAAATGCATGGTGGCTAACTGGAGACGCAGTCACACAGAAAGAGAAAAAAAAAGACATTGCACTAGGGGCTTGACTGAATTCCCAAAACAAAATATGAGATGGACAACAAGGGAGGTAGACCCCTCTATTGGATTGGTTATAGGGAACATACTACTAGAAATGTATATTCAGTACATGCTTCTCTGGGGACTTTCAAACTATCCTCTCTAAATATTACAGAAGCCTTTGCCGCATGCTACAAACTACTATACTCAAGAGTTGATCCTCCATACCTTCTGAAAAACAATACCAATTATGAGAGACTTCCTAGTGCAGATATTGTTCCTTGAAGATAGGTCTGAACTGGATCTCTCTATTACTGATTAGCATGACCTCATGGAAAACCCTTGGACAGAACGGTTTACCAGCAGAAGTCTTAAATTCACCTAGTTTATCCCTCAGCTTAAAACAATGCATGAGGAGAAATATACTACCCCGCTTTGGCTTATGATTTGAAAGACACTACAATATCAGTAATATTAAAATCGCATAAGCCATCAGACTCTTGTACCTCCTACTGCCCAATCTCTTTAATTCACCTTGAATCCCAAATACTAGCAAAGATTTTAGCTATCAGATTGCTCTCTGTGATAAGAACTTTAATATATGAGGATCAAAATGGGTTTATGCCTAATAGAAGAAGGTACAGGGGGCTCCCTTAGTGGACCACTACACCACTATTGGGCACACCACAGACAACATACAGTGGTGGGTTTTGAAAAATATCCAACTACATCCCAGGGGTGGCAATATACTTTCTGCACTTAACCTTAAGGAATGTAGGTGGATCCATACTCTGGACTCTGTAAACCGGGGATTGAATGAACAAGAGGAGACCTACCAACAGATGGCTACATTGTAGGCTCCTCTACGTTTCGGCCCCATGATTCATCTTACTTGATACTGCAATGTATTGTCTGACTACCTTAGTTTGCCAAACAATACATGACATGGTTCCCTTAACGGAACCCTGCATATACTTTACAGAGGGTTAATGGTTGTTTTTGTTATTTAATACATATGTTAATCTGCTTTGTTTCAAGGGTTATGAATGTATACATAATCGGTTCTCAGTATGGTGGCCTGATAGCGATCCCTATATCTGATCTATTTTTTGATATATCATCACCGATTAAAGTGTGTTTTAGATTTTACGTGAATACAATGATATGATTCTTATATATGTGCTTAGACGTATTTAATAAATCAGCATACTGTTAATATAACAACGCACTGTTCTGTATTATTGCTAATCTTAGTTTACCTTCTGTAAGCTACCATGCGCCTTGTTTACAATTAATATTTTAGTAGTTGCGTATTCCTAACACAATGGCTGCGCTGGGCAATTATTAGCCCAGATAGGCAATGCCAACGATATCTTCCTATCCAATGAATCATCACATTGTTAATGTAACAACTTAATGCTCTGTATCATTACTGCTCTTAGTAAACTCAACTAATGGTTAACCTAGTAACTTAATTTGTACATTTGATTGTTTTCCTTGTAACCCCCTTCTTTGTAAGCTACCCTGCGCCTTGTTTACAATTAATATCTTAGAGTTTTGTATCGGTAACACAATGACTAATGCGCTGAGCAATCATTAGCCGAGATAGGCCCAACGAACAGATAGGGACTGTCAAGATGGGAATCATCGTTCCGTGTCAGCTCCATTGAGCTGCTGCACCTTGAGCGTAAACGCATACCGATTGGGCTGACGTATTCTGTTTCAGCTGACTATCACGTCAGCTTGGATAGAAAATGGTGTTGTCTTCCTCGCAGCCCTGGTTGGGAAAAGCGACTGCTAGAGGAGCGACAATCGCCCATGATTAGAAGGTAAGAGGAAGCAAGTCTAGACACTTTTGTGTGTCTCTAAACAGTTCTGCTTTGGTAAAGAGCGTTCCCTAACAGGATTGTTTTACTCCACAGTACCCGACCTCCTTTGGTGGCAATTGTAAACTGACAAACTATATATCTCACGACTCCAACCGGATGGTGGTAGTCCATAGTTTTTAGGGATTGCCCGCATCAGAGGTATGCAATATTTAATAATACTTGTCATTTAGACTCTTGCACACATAATGCCCCCTCTATACCTTGCTTACATTTTTTTTAGACTCCAACCGGCTGGTGGAGATCTCCCATGTTCTGAGCACCTTTCATTACAATAAGGTATGTTGAACTGTCTTATACCTTTACCGCCTGGGCACTATTTGATACACATAGGATACTGATGGGCATTTCATTCCATTTTTAGAAATCGACCGGATGGTGAAACGTCTCCAACCATTTGTTTTGATCACCTATAACATTTTTGGATACCACTACTGGATCCTCCAACTTTTCTGGTAAGATTCTGCACTGGAGATAACATTTCAACCTTTTTGTCATAAAATCGCCATTAACTATATATTAACGGTGTGCTTTTTATTTGTAGATCTTTCACGTGATCACAGTTCTCCTTTAACTCCATTGATTGGAATATCGTCTTGTGTGGTAAGCTTCATCATGGCTACTGCATTATACACAATAGTCTTTTGACTGTTGGAACACACCTGACCCCCCTTTTATAATTATTCCTATAGGCTGTCCACCTCGCATTTTATAGCCCTGAAGAAGACCGGCTGTGACGCATATCACGCTGCGCTGTTTCCAGGGTCGAAACGTCGACGCTATTGTTATGCAGTTTGCTCGACTTTAACCTGAAATCATTATCTTGTCGGGCACTCATGTAAAAAAATCGGAGGATAGGATAAACAATATTTGTGAACTGTATTTATCTATCTCACTAATGTCTGTCTTGTATATAGTGCACCACTGATTTCATTTGTCATCACGTCACTTCTTCACAACAGCCACTTTTGTATCGCCGCAATACATTTGTGTTTGTGACAGCCATATTTATATCCAATGTTTTTTGAAATAACAACAGAGTAAATCAACTCTGTTTCTTGGTCAAAATTCTTTTTATTCTGGTGTGTTCTTTTCCAAAATTAGTGTTTTTCATTTGTTGATAACAAAATCGTGATACAACATGGTTTCTGTATTAAATACATGATTTACAGCAATTATATTACCCAACAGAACCAACTGTTTTCTATATCACTAATACCCAGGTCCGAAGAGACACAGGGCCACCCCATTTACTTTAATAGAAGAACACAACTCTGCCTGACACACCTCCACATCATACTCTCCAGAGCATTTTGTGGGGACAAAGCCTTACTATTGCTAGACATTGAAAAGGCATTTGACACTATGCATTCATCCTTTATGTTCCAAGTGAAATGTAGGATGAACTTTGGGCCTCGAGTCAAGACCCTCTAGGTTACCCTTTGTTCTCAGGTCCGGGTTAATGGTGTCCTTTCAACTCCATTCCTGATTGAGAGAGGCACACACCAAGATTGCCCTCTTTCACCCTTCTTATTTGCCCCCATAAGTAGATGCACAGGTTATGGCATTGAAATGGGGTAATGGACCCGATGACAGAATCTCACTATATACAGATAACACACTTTGCTACGCCCTATACATCAACACCTTAATCCTCGGATCAACAGACATCCTCAGGATCAATGGAGATGCCTCGGGTCTGAGAGTAAATTGGAGCAAGTCAACCTACGTACATATTAGTGTGGAAACACCAGCCTGTTTGTCAGCTGGTGATAACTTTAGATATTTCAATAGGGCATGGAGATCATACAATGTCAGGCCAGAGGATGGGATGTAAATATCTCTCCTCTCCTGACAAAGCTAAAATTAGATTTCAGACTTCTCAGTGATGGTTCAAGGGCCTTTATTTTAAATTATATTTTATATTTTGGTCTTCCATACTCTTACACCACCGGCCACCACACAATAGAAGCCACCTTGGATCCATCTCCAACTTCAATGCTTGGATTACCTCCGGTAGCGATACCCTAGCTCCTCTTAAAGCCAACAAAGCAATGAGAACCAGACCACTAGCAAGCTAGTACACCAAATAAATCAGTTTTCCTAAAAGCCACTGCAAGCAACTTGATCGCAGATGGATCCAATTTCAGAATAACACCGACAAGAGCACATAAAATTCTGCCTTCAAAGGGTACCACAATTCACAGCCACAAAAAGCTCCACACTCACGACTGTCAGGATTCCTGCCACAGCTCACCTCTCTTGACGATCACAAAATACTGTTATGACTCATATCATTTCTCCCAACACTTATTAATGAACAAACATCTTATACCCTGACATTTGACCATATTATATGCTGTTGGTAATAGCTAGCTGCAGGTGATGTTCCCCATTTTGTTTGAAAAGGCTTAGTAGCTTTTACAAATGTTTTACCGTGCATATGCAAGGTCAGATTTCAGGCACCACGGAAACATCCAGGAAATCCACCAGAATAAGCATCAAGCAACCAACATTGATGACCTCAACGTGAAATTTCCGGAAGACAGCCCTCATCAAATTAATCCCCTGCACCTGTTCATTGCTATAAGCAATTAGAACACAACTTTGCGAACTTTCTAAAATACCTTCTAGAAGACAGCCTCATCAAATTAATCATCTGCACCTGTTTCTTGCTATAAGCAATTAGAATGCCACCTTTGTGAACAATGTAAAACACCGTCTAAAGGACAGAATCATCAAATTAAATAGCAGCACCTGTTCCTTCTTACAAACAATTAGAACGTGACCTTTATGAATGTTCAAAAGCAGTCTTATTTAAAGACCATCCACACTCCTCCCGTTCGCTTAGCCTCTTCGCCTGCCACTTACCTGTTTCCCAACTTCCAGGACTCTGTCTTGTTAGCTCCCTCGATCCTCTAACTTTGGTTTCACCACAAAAAACGCCCAGCATTAGTCTTACAAAGGAGAGATGCATTAACAGACTTGATTTTACAATGCCTTGAGCTCAGTCACAACATTGTGCTGCAAACAAAGGTAACCAGTTTTTTTTGTTTAACTTGTACATACTGTTAGCAGGGCTCTGCCAGAGAGGAATTGGGTGAAGCTAATCACGTCCACATTTGCCTGTGGATTTGATGCTGAAATCATACTCACTACAGTTTCGAAAATTTGATACATGAGCATCTATGAACAATCTAAATGAAAACAAAACATCAACAAAACTAAAGGTTTGTTGAGATTTGAAATGCTTTTGTGAGGTGATATTTTAAGCCATAGGGTTAATACTAGACTAAAGTCTTATTATTTGTTTGTTTATAGGTACCATATGTGCCGGTACCTCTCATCAGACTGGTGTAAATGCCTGCAGCATTTTTGCTTTTGAGTAGACGAGCCACAGCATCTTTGACTCTACACGCTCTCTCCATCACAACCCCCTTTACCCTTGGACTTACCACCAGAGCAGTGTCTTCTCCTGCAAACTGAGGGCGAGTCTTGGGAGGATTCGGGAACTAGCGTTGCCACCCCATTGGAATCATCTGGGATCCAGGTAGGTGACTTATGACACCGAGAGCATCGAAGCAGCACCAACAGCTCCAAAGAAATCTTTGCCATAGTGAAAAACTTCACCTCTCCTGTGCAAGTAGCCTCATTTCAGAACCTCTGTTACTCAACTGTCCATATTCTCCAGAAACAATATCACCAGCATCTGCGAAAACTTTGAGCCCGAACCAGACCCTTTCACCATCATAGCCCTACTTCCCATCTCTACCAACACCCATCCAGGTCACCTGGCCCACCATCACCATTCAAGAAACAGCAATGACCATGCATTCCATACACTCCGGAGCACATTCAGATGCCTGCTCTCACCACGCCTTCATAAAAGCAATAGTCCACATTAGCTTAGCTTCCACCCTGATCCTGACTAATCATTCATCACAACGACCTACCCAGATGCTTGGATACATGTCACAGGACTCTCTATCCCATGAAACCCTTCAGGCATACCTAAAGATGCTATCCAACTATTGGCCTATCCCCCTATTTCCTTACAATGCAAAAGTCATGGAAAAGTGAATAACCAAACACCGAGTCACCCACCACACTGACAACCACCTCCTCGATACAACTCAATCTAGATTCAGGCCCAACCACATTACAGAGACTGCCCTCATCACTGCCACAGACAACATCTGTTTGACCATGCACAGAGGTGACACAGTGGCTTTCATCCTACTGGATCTTTCTGCCGCTTTTAACACCATCTCCCACCCTATCCTTATCCAACGACTGCAATAAGTCTCATCCTAGGTCCCACATTTTGCTCAATTTGTTCCTTACTGACAGGTCGCACCGAGTCGGTAAGCCTGGCCCTCTTCACCTTGGACGTTATCTATCTAATCAAAGGAGTTCCAGAAGGATCCTCACTCAGCCCCTCTCTATTCAACACCTGCGTGACCCCAATCACCAGTAGCACATGGAATTTAGATCCCATGTGCTACTCTCCCTCTCTGACAAGATGCCAAACGCCTGGACCAAATTCTCTGCCTGCATGACCAAAGTTGCTAGATGGAAGAAAACCAACTGTCAGACAGAAGTAGTCATCTTGAGCTAAGGCTCTTTTCTCCATCTGATAACCTGATACACTGAGACCCACAACCCTCCTGGCAACCCATGCAAAGAACCTCAGAATAGCAACAACAACCAACTCACCATGACTGACCAAGTAAATGCTGTCTCTGCCTTCTGTTTCCACAGACTCATAATGCTTAGGAATATCTTCAAATGGCTTCCCACAAACAGTCGCAGAACCATCATCCACACTCTCATCACCAGCAAGCTGGACTACAGCTATGCACTCTATGCTTAAATCAATGCTCAACTGACCTGAGGACTCCAGACCATACAAAACCCTACAGCCAGACTGAAACTCAAATTTCCACCATGCAATTACATCACTCAGACTTCAAAGAGCTTCACTGACTCCCAATCCACAAATGAGCACTCTTCAAACTCCTCATGCACACAAGCAATGCCCTGCACAACATTGGCCCCATATACCTAAACTATAGCATAACCTTCCACACACCTATCAGAAACCTCCACCCAGCCAGACTCCTAATTGCACACAATCCTGCATAGTCAGAACCACATCTGTTGGTCGTGTCTTTCCCCACCACGCACCTAAAGCCTAGAACAACCTGCCCCTGCACATCAGACTCTCCTCCTCATCAGTTCTTGAAATCTGCAAGAAACATGAGACCTGGCTCTTCACATAGTCCTGATCCTGGCTCAGTCCATACAACTCTTGCTTCAGCGCCAATATACCTTCCATGGTGAGTTGTGCGCTACACACATAACATGACATAATATAGCACAACATAAGAAGGCAAACTGCCTGCGTATCCTTTGCTAATTGCCTGCATCCCCCAATGATGCAGCATTGGGCTGGGCAGATTTCCAGTCTTACTGCTGTACATCCCAGCTTGTCCCTATTAATGACTGGCTATTTGGCAACATGCAGTACCTCCTTATCAGGTTTGAACTTGTGAGCATTGATAAATTCAGTCTGCTCAACATTTTATATGGTATGGCAGCACCCCACACACTTCTGCAGGTCTCCCAACTGCCAATATCCTGTTGGAATGTGGCGTTAAAATCTATCAAAAGGCACACCATCCCCACTGCAGCCACTTCACTTTGACCTAGTTCCTGACCTATCCAGGTGATGCAGTTTGCTGGGTTTGCTCAGTGGGAATCTTAACCCTCTGGTATATATGGTCCTCTGATCATATTAGATCCTACGAAGAGCTCACTTTTCATTGTGACAAAATTCCAGTTTTTTCATTATCTCCAAGTAAAGCATGCTCTAACACCCAAGAGCGTTCAGGAGTTCAATCCCATTTCGGATAAACTAACCTTCAGCATATTAGGAAAGAAAGCTATTTCTAGACTATTTCTAAAGAAAGCTATTTCTAGACTATTTCTAGATTTCTAGCGCCGAGACACCCACGGGTATTTGCGCGCTCTATAAATTGCTTAAATAAATAAAATAAATAGGACTCTATAGAGCATTAGTAATCAATGGTCTGGATGATCCTTTGACAACACAGTGAAGGTTTGGGAAGCAAACATGGGTGAGATGGATGACGAAGACTGGGTAGAACCAAAATGGCTACCCGGATACTTTCCAAATCCTCACTCATATATCTAATACAATTCAAATATCTTATTTGTTTTTTACACACACACTAGACTGTGGAATATGGGGGGATCATGAGAGCCCAATTGTACCAGATGTAAATACCAAGTGAGTGACTTTCTCCATCGTGTCTGTATTTACCCCAATGAGTCAGAGACTGGAACAGTGTTTGTTCTGTTAGAAAGATGATTATTGGCCAAGAAATAGAGCTTGACTACCAAAATGATCCAGTAAGGAGTTATGGATACCTATGGCGGCCTGCGCCATACCGGCACTTTCATTGCAATTGGCATCCTGGTTGCCAAGAGAGATGTAGCCTGACATTGGCAAAGCATAGAGGCCCATGCACTGAATGGATGGGCCAGAGGAATGGACTTTTGTCAAAATTAGAGGAACTGGTTTAGAAAGCCTGGAGTGCATTATGGAGATGTGAAAATATGGAGACAATGGATAACCCACCTTCTGATGTTGTGATGTCTGGGACGCTTTGCTCTGTATTTATTAGATTCTGTTATTCTGACAATAATATGCAATGGATCTGTCACAAACAATCACTGATTGTAATTCTCTGAGTACTTATTTCTGCCTATTTGGTTATGTTGTTGTTTTTTTTATTATCACAATTCTTTCAGTTTTGAACAAACTGAGGCAAGAAGAGTGTATAGTGAATTGGGAATACCAAAGAACAAAGGTCAAGGTGTTATGTAAATAGCAGGTGCATAGTGGATAATATGATAATGATATCAGACTTTCAGAAAGAATCCCCAGATGACATCAAAGGTCAGCAAGTTATGATTTATCGTATAATTCAATCACTCGTATAGCGCTGTGGGTCCACGCAGATTCCAGAACTTTCCCACACAGAAAGTTGAGAAAAATGTGATTTTTCAGCAAAATTTGAGGTTTGCAGGGGATTCTGCAAGCTATATTTTGCTGGGTATTGAGTAGACATCAAAATGACCTACCACAAAAAAATCTGGTTTTGCAAGGGGGGTCACCTAGGTCTTTGGCCCCGGGCTCAGCAGCCATCTTGGGAAACCTACCAAACCCACACATTTCTGAAAATTAGACACATTTTGTGGATCCACACAGATTTCATAACTTTCCACCACAGAAATGTGAGGAAAATGTGTTTTCTTTACAAAGTTTGAGGTTTGCAAGGGATTCTGGGTAACAGAACCTGGTGAGAGCCAGACAAGTTACCCACTCCTGGATTCCCATGGGTGTCTAGTTTTAGAAAATTTATAGGTATTCTAGGTTTCCCTAGGTGCCGGCAGAGCTAGGGTTCAAAATCTACAGCTAGGCACTTTGCGGAAAAAGGATCAGAATGTTTTCTGTGAAAATGTGGTGTGTCCACGTTGCATTTTGGGCCGTTTCCTGTCGCGGCCACTAGGCCTACCCACACAAGTGAGGTATCATTTTTCTCTGTAGACTTTGGGAAATGTGGGTTCGGTGGAATTTTGAGGATCCATGCAGATTCCAAAACTTTCCACCACAGAAATGTGGGGAAAATGTGGTTTTTTTTTACAAAGTTTGAGGTTTGCAGGGTATTTTGGGTAAAAGAACCTGGTGAGAGCCAGACAAGTCACCCCATCCTGGATTCCCCTGGGTGTTTAGTTTTCAAAAAACTGTATAGGTTTGCTAGGTTTCCCTAGGTGCCGGCAGAGCTAGGGCTACCCACACAAGTGAGGTATCATTTTTCTCTGTAGACTTTGGGAAATGTGGGTTCGGTGGAATTTTGAGGATCCACGCAGATTCCAGAACTTTCCACCACAGAAATGTGGGGAAAATGTGTTTTTTTTTTTACAAAGTTTGAGGTTTGCAGGGGATTCTGAGTAAAAGAACCTGGTGAGAGCCAGACAAGTCATCCCATCCTGGATTCCCCTGCGTGTCTAGTTTTGAAAAATGCATAGGTTTGCTAGGTTTCCCTAGGTGCCGGCAGAGCTAAGGTTCAAAATCTACAGCTAGGCACTTTGCAAAAAAAGGGTCAGTTTTCACTGTAAAAATGTGGTGTGTCCACGTTGTGTTTTGGGCCGTTTCCTGTTGCTGGCACTAGGCATACACACATAAGTGAGGTACCGTTTTTCTGAGAGGACTTTGGGGAATGCGTGATGGGTGGAAGTTTGTGGATCCACGCAGATCTCAGAACTTTCCATCACAGAAATGTGAGGAAAATGTGTTTTTATAAAACTAAGTTTGAGGTTTGCAAGGGATTCTGGGTAACAGAACCTGATGAGAGGTACACAAATCACCCCATCCTGGATTGCCCTTGGTGTCTAGTTTTCAAAAATGTACAGGTTTGCTAGATTTCTCTATGTGCCGGCTGCGCTAGGGCCCAAAATCCACAGGTGGGCACATTGCTAAAAACAAGTCTGTGCCTAACCAGCTGTCTGCCGCCCTGGGGAAGGGTATGGGGGTGCCCCGATATCCCCCAAGGGGGCAGAAAGACTGAGGCTATTTTTTTGGGGGGTGGGGCATTGGCATGCCCATTCTGAGCAGCTCCCACGCATAAAAAAAGCCAGCGTAATCGCTGGTGCCTAGTGAGCTTTCTGCCCTCCGGGGGGCAGAGAGACTGTGGTAATTGTTTTTGGGGTGGGGGCATTGGCATGCCCATTCTGGGCAGCCCCCACTCCTACATCATAAAAAAAAATCCCTGGTGCCTAGTGGGCTTTCTGCCCCCCCTTCCCCGTCGGCAGATCACGGGCTACTGTCCCCATCTGCCCCTGGGGGGGGTTAGAAAGACTATTGTATTTGTTTGGGGGGTGGGGGCATTAGCCTACCCATCTTGGGCAGCTCCACCCCTAAATCAAATGTAAAAAAATCCCTGGCCTCTAGTGGGATTTTTGCCCCCCTGGGGGTCAGATTGGGAGCTACTGCCTCCGTCTGCCCCAGACAGGGGGCAGAAAGACTGGAATTTCTCTGGGGGGTGGGGGCACTGTCATGCCCATTTGGGCACCCCCCACCCCTACATTATTAAAAACAAAATCCCTGGTTTCTAGTTCTAGTTCTAGACTGGAATTTTTGCTGGGGGGGGGGGGGCATTGGCATGCTCGTTTTGGACAGCTCCCACCCCTAATTCAAATTGGCAAAAAGAAATCCCTGGGGTCTAGTGGGCTTTTTGCCCCCGGGGGGCGTAGAAAGACTGTAATTTACGGGGGTAGGGTCAGTGGTCAGTGTCAGGGTCAGGGTCAGTGTCTAGTGGGCTTTTTGCCCACCCGGAAGAGCATATTGGGGGCTACTGCCCCATCTGCCCCCCGGGGGGGAGTGGCTGGAATTTTTGTGGGGAGTGGGGGCATTGGCATGCCCATTTTGGGCAGCCCCAATCCCTAATTGTACTTGCCAAAACAAATCCCTGGTTTCTAGTGGAATTTCTGCCCCCCAGGGGGCAGATTTTGGGCTACTGCCCCCATATGCCCCCGGGGGGGCAGAAAGACTGAATGTTGTTAATTTTCTTTTGGGGGGAGCCTAAGTCCCTTGCCCAAGGGGTCATTCCCCCCTCCCTGGTGTCTAGTGGGTGGATCCACTGGGGAAATTCCCCCCTTTTCAATGATACCTCTCCAGTCTTTCTTCGTGCTGGGGGGCTGAGATAGCCCCATGAGCACATAGAAAGTGAAACTGAAATGAGCCTAAAGGCTCACTTCAGTTTCCATGAAATAACGACAGTGCGACGTGTGCGCTGATCGTCATCTTGCAGAAACCAGGGGGGGGCATCAGGAGCTGGGGAAGCTCTTCCCCAGCTCCCAAGGATTTTTGGGGGAAAAGAAAACATTCCAGTGCCTGCACCAGAGGGATTTCTGGTGCCATGAGCCAGAATGGCTGAGGGCACTGTGGCGTATGACGGTTCCCGGCCATCGTGCGCACGCAAGGGGTTAATGTGCAAATATCTCAAAACAAGTTTGAAAAATAGTGAATTATGTATCCTAGGCCAAGGCAGAACTGTTTTTCTCAATCTCTTCACATCTTAGTGACCCTATACACTGTTCATGCCTAATCCTTAGTGAGTACAAACTACCCAAATGGGCTTCAAAGAATCCATACTGCAGAGGGTCAAGTCATAACTAACTAACAGATCCCAGTCCATCCACAAGATGGGCAGGTATGCCCAGACATGGGTCCTGTGCACACTGTATAACTGGAACAAAGCTGGTCCTGGGCTGCTTGTGTTCTGGTTCAGATAGGTCCTGGTCTGACAGTTCAGGATGGTCTGTTTTCATTGGAGCAGAGTCAAGACTGATTTGCATATGGCTGGGTCCGAACTGAGGTGGCATGATGTGCAAAATAACAGTGGATTTGAATTGCATCTGAGTAATTACCAGTAGCTGGGATTAATTTAAGCATTCCATCTACCTCTTTTTGTATACGTTAGACCAGCCTTAATGAGCAAATCCTACCTGACTGGGCTTTAAGGAATGCATACTTCAGGTGGGTCAAGTCATATCTAACAAGCAGATACCAGCCGAGCCACATACGCACTTCCATATCAAACCGTGTCCCTGTGACCTTCAGAATGCCATGAGGATCAATCCTCTCTCCAGTGAACATCAACCTCGACAAGGGAGCCCTTTTCAGTCTTTCTGGCCACCAAGGACCCCTAGATACATAAATGTGCAAATGACAGACAGGTCTACCTGAAAATGCCACACAACACAATTTTCATCTTCTAAAGGACTCTCACAATGCATCCAAGTCTTCACGTCTAAGGGCCAACGCAAACTCTGCTCAATCCAACAAAACCAAATGTATTCTCATCGCATTCGTGACTCAACAATAAAACAGGTACTTGTCAATTAATCTAGATGTCTTTGCATCATAACTGACCAGCAGTATCAAGTCACTTGGCATTGAAAATTACCTCAGATTCAAGACACATATCTCTCATATCCTTCAAAGGCGAAAGCCACATGGCACCAACATGTAGCTGTTTCAGAAAGTTACGTCCATATATCCATGGTTATTCTTCAGAACCGCAGTACAAGATTTGGGGCTGTTGCACCAACTATATCCTGCTGAGAGGAATGCCGGAATTCAACCTCACCACACTAAAAAATATTGTCCAGGCTGCAGCCAACCGGATCATGTATGCCTGAAGGTTCAACAGGATCATAACCAGCCTCAAAGAACTCTGATTCCCTCACATTGACAGCGTTCGTTACCATCAAGAAGTGCTGAACCACTTACATAATACACCACAACAGTTATTTACCTATCTTCCAAAATCAAAATCTCCAATGTCATCCACACTTCCAGAAACAGCAGCTTTGAAATATTGTAAATCATGAGATGTATGAAGGAGACAAGCAGACAGAAAGTTTTCTTCTGAGATTCTGGAAGAATCTGAAAGATTCCAGTCCAGGTGTGAGAAGCACCCTTCTGCTTCCTCTTATGCAAGAAAATGAAGACCTTTCTCATCATACACTAGCTCACCACATTCCCTCTAGCCTTCTATCTAAGATTCCCATGTCTCCCTGTATATTATTATACATAGCTTTAGACTTTTTGTAGAGCACGGTGTTCCTTTGTACCGAGGTTTGGAATCAGAGGTGTGAACATATGTTGCTTTCATTTTAAGAATCATACTATGATCTATAAATAAATCTCCAAAATGGAGAAACCACTTTTATGAGAGAAAAAGTGAAAGGACTGGAGTGCATGTGTCACTCAATGGCGAGAACATGCCAATGGCTGTTCTTTTCACAATGCAAAGATAAAAGGTCAGATATTGAGACCTGTTAACAAACGAAGCACAGGAATTCTTGCAAAGGTTAATCGAACATATGAGAAAGCAGACCAGATTTCCAGAACAATTGATATGTCAAAAAAGGACACCCACTCTTTAGGAAAACAACTAACCACTGTTAAGGATGCAAAGATGTCTCAACACATACAACTTATGGAATTACGAATGAATAAGAATCATTACAATTGAAAATATCTTGTGATTTGGCAGAGCCCATTCTAGCAAGGAGTAGCCTTCATCTACAATGTTCTCATTTAGATTTTGACAAATTGCATCAAGGGTGGAATCCTTGTGGGTCACAATACTGAGAGTACATAGATTTAGAGAGTACACTCAATCGAAACATTTGATGACAATTCTGAATACAAAATAAAGTATTTACCAGTATAACTAGCTTCCTTGCAGAACATGTACCAATTTGCAGAGACAAGTGTGATCCTGAAGCTTGTAGAACGCTGTATCCCCCATAAAATTAAACAAGTAGTGACAAAATCAGCAGGTCTAGTCTTTCACAAAGCTGCAGTCCCACAAAGTGTAGCTAAATGTCCCTCTTGAGTCAGATGATTGTTCTGGAAAAGTCTTTCACAAATCTAAAGTGGAACAAGCTGTAACTAGATGTCGCTTTTAAGCCTTATACAAATGCTTAAAATTCTTACACAAAGATGGAGTACTGCCGGGCCTTACTAGATGTCCAACTCGTGTCAGGTACTTGAAAGGTTATTCGGACACATGTAGTCACACAGGGTGCTACTAGATCCCATCTTGCACCTCTAAAAACCTCTATAAACCACTCTCAATGCAGCAGCCAGAAAGTTCACAGGAATCAAAAAATATGACCACATCTCCCATACCTTGAAAGAACCGAACTGGATCCCTATTGAAGCTCGTTGCAGCTTCAGAACTACTTATCTTCCTCACAAAGCCCTTCACACTGGGAAACCAGCCTACCTCGTCTCAAATCTCAAAAAGGCAGGTAAGTTGAGAAACCTAAGAAGTTGAAACACTTTAATCCTCATGCGACCCAAAGTGCACAAACAAAAACTATGACACGTTTCTACTCATGCAACGCCCCCAAACCTGGAACTCCATACCTACATATATCAGGACGAACTCCTCCTTCTTGAGCTTCAAGAAACAGCTAAAGGATCTAATCCTCAACCAGCATCTGAACTAGTGGATGTCATTCGACCAACTAAACAGGACCTTTACCTCCCCAGTTTCCCCTCATACTCTCTCCCTTGTGCCCAAAATTGGTTTATTCTGATTAGTCTCAACTGTACTGATTTTACTTGTTATCTTGATATGAGCATGTACTGATGTAAAATGCTCTAATACCCTCTGGTCTAGCCAGCGCTATATAAAACTCTTAAATCAATCAGAAATACTAGATGTCTCTCTTGAGTAAGAAACAGGTTCTTGAAATATTGTTCACAAACTGCAGTACTAGAATGTATTAATAGATATTCCTCTCGAGTCAGATACAAGTACTTCAAAAGTATTTGACAAAGATGTAGAAGTTCAAACTGTTACCACACGATCTCCTTTTCAAATAAAAAATGTGCTGTACCAAGCTGTAATCCTGTTAGAAATGGGGTTTCTGGTTATCAGAGTATGCACCCTGTACATGTAGGAACCACCTCTCTAGACAGGGTAAGCTAGATGCACACTAAAATAAAACCTGTGCTCACAGTCTGGTAGCTTGGCACAGAACAGTCAGGCTTATCTGAAGAGGCAATGTGTAAAATATTTGTTCAACACACACACAGTAGTACAATGGAAACACTGCAGAAATACTCCGCAAAGGGTTAGAAAAAATAGACAATACTTTTATTAGTAGATCGAGACCAAAATTAAAATAATTTCAATAAGTAGTACCGGAGTTATTAATTTTTAAAGATTAAATCAAATTATAGTGCTCAGAGCCATAGAGTGCCAACCGGGGATAGCTGGTCGCGCTAGGCTGGGGTACCTCCAAAGTACAGGCTATCTGAGATAGAGCGCTGCTTGGATATTGGAACCAGCCTTGGCATGCTAAAAACAGTTACTTTCGAGGACCTGGGTCGATGTTGAGAGGCGAGGAGCAGAGAGGCACACTGTCGTCATCGATCCAAAGGATTCGTAGGTGGCGTGTCGTCGTCAAGCCTCACACTTGGGAAAAACTTTGGCGTTGAGCAGTACTTGAAGATGAGTGATGCGTTGTGGTCAAGCTGTGCACTTTGGGAGACTTAGTCAATTAGCCACTCAGTTCGTCGAAGGGATTTCGTCAAGTGGCAGCACGTTGGTGTCGAAGGGATATGTGTTGATTCTGATTGGCGCAAAGTCGTCGATGCATTGGATTTGATGGATCAGCACAACAGAAATCACCTTTCAAGCACACAGTACTGACTTATCATCACTTGGCAGGGTAGGACTCACAGATGGCAGAGTCCAGGTGCTGTTGCTGGGTTGAAGGAAGTGTTGATGGCCCTGAGACTTCAAAACAAGGGGCAAGCCAGTAAGTCGTTCAAGTCACTCTGGGTTCAAGTGAGATGGGTCCAGTCCTTGTCCTTAGCAGAGCAGAGATCAGCAGCAGCAGGTAGCACAGCAAAACAGAAACACAGTTCTTCCAGAGCAGCAGTCAAGCAGAGTGGCAATTCTTGCAGCACAGCTGTCTTTTCTCTTGGCACAGGTCCAGTAGTGTACCGTCTTGTTAGAGTCAGCGACCCAGTACTTATATCCAGTGTGGCCTTTGAAAATGGGGTCACTTCAAAGAAGGGTATTTGAAGTGCACACAGGCCCTATATTCTCAGTCCTGGCTCAGTAGGGGGTAATCCACCCTTTGTGTGGGAAAAAGGACATGGCCTATCTAGGTGTAAGTGCCAGCTCCCCCTCTCTTCCTGCACAGGAAGAGCTATCGGAATGCAGATGAGTTCTCTGTCCCCCTACCCTTCCTGTGTTTGTGGCTGTCTAAAGGGAGAGCCCAAAGTATAGCTGTGACCCTCCCCAGATGTGTATTAGAGACAGGCTGCAGGCACACAGAGCAGTGAGAGCAGAGAAATGCCCACTTTCAAAAAGTAAAAGACACACAGATGATGGACGGAATGCAGAGCAAATCAAACATTCACCCCCAGTCAAGAGATCTGGGTTAAATCCATTGTTCTTTTGCCCACCATGCCATCCCAGTTTAGACACTGCCATTTGCAAATCAGTCTTGACCCTGTGCCTCATGGGAACAGTCCAGCCCGAAATGCCAAGCCAGGTCCTCCCTGGATCAGAAACATGCATCCTGGGACCGGGTTCGGGGCATCACCCCTCATAAGGCAGGCTACCTTGAATCCAGTGGCACAGTACATTTCTAAAATAGCAATGTTAACTCCAACTTTACCATAAAAGAGGATTTAGCATTACCATTCAAAAGATATCAAACATGATGCAGCTACTCCTTCCTGATAAGAATTACAGCTTAAAGTGTATTAAGGAATTCCCGTTGTTAGCCTAAGAGAGGAGTAGACCTCACAGTAGTTAAAAAATAATTTAGCTGTTTGTCACTACCAAGGCATGCAAAACTTGAAAGTACATGTTCCACCTTTTGCTTACACAGTAACACTGCCCTATGGGCTACCTAAGCCACACATTACAGGTGACATATGTATTAAAAGGGAAGATTAAGGCTTGGAAAGTAGTTTTAAATGCCTAGTTGACGTAGCAGTAAACTGCACACACAGGCCCTGCAATGGAAGGCTTGAGACAGGTTTGAAGGGCTACTTGTGTGGACAGCGCAACCAGTGGTTCAGGCCTACTAGTAGCATTTAGGTTAAAGACCCTGGGTATATGGTATACGTTATGTTATGTTATGGTGTTTTGTAAAGCGCGCGATTACCAAGTAGGTGTCCTGGCGCTGTCCACAAATCCTGAAAATTAAGCTGGCGTAGTTATCAAAACAACCAAGTTTTTAGAGCTTTCCTAAACTGGAGAAGATTCTCCATAAGTCTCAAATGGGGAGGAAGTTTGTTCCAGAGCTTGGCAGCCCCATAGGAGAACCTGCGTCCTCCCCAACGGACTTTTTTTATGGTAGGAATGGAGACAAGTCCAGCCTCTGCCGAACGAAGGTGCCGGGCAGGAACATACCTGGTAAGATGCTTAATCAGGTATCCTGCGCCATCACCCTTCAAGGCCTTGAACACCAAGCACAAGGATTTAAATTGAACTCTCTTGTAGATAGGCAACCAATGCAAATCATGGATAGCCTTGGAAATCGGGGAGAACTTTGGAATGCCCGTCAGTAGTCTGGCCGCCGCATTTTGTAGTAATTGCAGTCTGTGCATCAGATTTTCCTGCATATTCAGATAAAGGCTGTTGCAATAGTCGAGTCTGGAGGACACAAGAGCGGTGACCACCGTTTGTCGACTTTCGGGAGGAAGAAAAAACAGGATCTTTCTCAACATTCTTAGAATGAAGCCTGTTTTAGATGCTACTGCCTTAATCTGTAGTGACATAGTGAGTTTCTCATCCAGCACCATCCCGACCACTTTAGAATGGACTTACAAGTAAACTAAATATGCCAATTGTATATACACCATCTTAATAATCTTTAGGAGAGAAGTGCATGCACTTTAGCACTGATCAGCAATGGTAAACTATTCAGAGTCCTTAAGCCAACAAAAAGAATCAGCAGAAATAAGAGGTAAGCTGGTGAAGGATTTGGGGGATGATCACCCTAAGGATGACATGTCTTACAAGTACCTATGGTCGTGATTGGAGGTCTGAGAGGAGCCCACAACAGTTTTTTCAATCTCAGGATTAAAAACAATTATGAAGAGAGCAGACTATTTTCAATGTCTCCTTTTGTTGAGGCTGGAATAGATCAATTGGGGAGAGGATGTAGCCTTACGGCTAGAGCGGTCGACCTCGAAGCTGGGGAACTGGGTTTGAGTCTCAACAACGACGCTGAACACCCTGTGATTCTGGGCAAATCACTTAATCTCCCCGTGCCTACAAAAAATGAATGTGTTCATCTGTAACGAAACTGGTGCTCATGTAAAGCACTCTGATACCCGATGTCCCGGGTCTAGTTCGCGCTATATAAAACTCTAAAAAATTTTTTTTTAAATTGGGGTAAAAAACTGTGCTTTTATTCAGCACAGCAGATTTAAACCTGTTTTTATAGGCTAAATACCCACGCGAATGATAGGTTATGATGATGCTAATCAATTTTAAGGTGTTTAGTGCATATATTGTACGTTATGGAGAAAATGTGAAGACACCATATTATATATAGGTATTACCAGTCACTCGTCAAAAGCATGCCATCATCTCTTTAGCTGTTTGCTTATTGTGAATGCTTTGTTGTTGGATCACTTGTAGCAAGTAAAATACTAAAAACAATAAAGTCTGGGAAAGACATCAGTACTTACTGTTACTAGACATTTTCCTTGAATCACATACACCCCTATGATGTACCAACCGGACTGCAGTGCCATAGGCTGCTGTTGGAGCTTCTGATCCCTCAACCTCATGGAGCAAGAGATTACCGAAGAAATCGGACACCTTAGGATGTCTTCTTTGGTTTAAAATGCAATGGAGAAATGACAAAAACCCCGGCTGTACTTTTGTTTTCAGCACTGCAGATCATAGAGAGGGCATGCCTTCAGCATTTAAGTTTGCAGATTCACTTTTGATTATTTTTTATAGGTTACATAAATATGGCAGTGGTGGCTTATCATGATGATAGTCACTATTGTGGATTTTTTTGAATGTTGTGTGTGTTAAGTAGGAAGATTAATGCTTTCTCAAGAGAGAAGTATTATCAGTCACTGGTAAATACAAAATGCCTTTATTACATACAACCGAGGGGCATATTTACTAGGACGGCGATAAATAAACGCAAAGCGCGCTTAGCGCTTGTTTATTTATCGCCGTCTATCGCAGGAATTTATCGCCCTGGTAACACGTTATTAACAACGCGTTACTCCAGGGCGATAATATTCCAGGGACATGGGCCAACATCGTTGGAAAACCAGCGATGTTGCACCCAAAACGGAGATAGTCTTGGTGATACGACCCTGTGGCCGTATCACCATAATCCACCTCCCATGTTAGCTATGCCTTAGTCAGGAATTTAACAGACGTTAAATTCCTGCATTAAGGCATAGTTAACGGGATTTAAAATATCGCTATCGTTGATGATATCACGAAGCTGGGGTAGCGATATTTTTCCATGGTGTTTTGTCAGGCACGCCTCCAAAGCGAGGCGTGAACAAAACGTGAGCTGAAGCAAGGATACGCGCTAGCTTGTCCTTGCAAATAATGCGATATAATTATAATTATCGGCGCTTTTCGGCCGAAAACGGCCACAAAAGCGGCAATAATTATGTCACCAGCCCTTGATGATATGCCCCCAATAGTCCTCTAGCTATGTCTTGAAGGCTTAGTTGATGAAGAGATGGAAGTGAAGATGAGAAACATGACATGTTCAGAAGACAGAGATTTGCAATGATGGTGGTATGGGAGCAAAGCATCTACGGATATGGAGAGTGGAGGAAAGGATGAGAGGTCAGAGCACCATTAGAATATGTGGAGGAAAGATGGAGGGGAGCAGTAAGACAAGACCACGATGCAGAGGAAAAGATGGAGGAGCAGTAGCAACACCGAGCTCTTAAGTGCTATAATAGCTGCAGGCCGAGTAAGAAGCTATGCAATGACACATATTAACTTAGACAAATAATGGCTGTCCACTCATATTCTGTTCTCATACACATGCAAAATGATACTACTGAACTAGTTAATTAACATCAGATAATAAGAGCAAACAGAAAATACAACTCACAGTGCCAAGACAGCTAATAGCTAAATAATAGGCTGGCCTATCCCCACACTGCATGTATGGGTTCAGAAGGCTGGGCAAACATTTGATTGATAAGCACACTAACCAATAGTAAAAGAAGGATGGTTCAAAGCCAATTTGCTCTAAGTATGGTTACTGTTTATTGTGTTACAAAATGTGATGCTTGTGTGGCAGATAAACTCTGCATCAACATCAATGTTTCAAGAAATTCTTGTCAAGCCTGAGCATTATGATATACACACATGGAATGGCAATAGTAGTGAAGAACTGGAAGTGACGAGCCAATGCAACCTGACGTTTCGCTACAAAGGATACCAAATGAAATTGCAGTTATTTATGTTACAAACATATAAAACTTCTTCACTAGATAGCAAGAGATGAAGACGTATAGGATATGACAATAACATATAGTCCGTGTATCGTGGTGGGAGCATACTGATTGATGGTATTGCGCTTGAGTTTATGGACTGTTCAAGGGCTTAGGATATCTCCAGGGGAAAGTAGTATGGTTCTTCATGTTTTTAGGAAAATCCCTCCTACTATGAGGGCAAAAGCAGTCTGATAAGTGTTGCAAATCCTGAAACTGGGTCTAGAAAAGTCTATGTCAATCAAATGGGTATATTCTATAGAATTGATAGATGCAAGAACACAGAAGCATTCAAAATATATACTGACTCATATGATTTGAACACGATGATAATAACTACCCACCTTAGAGGTCATAGTTCAGAAGCTACCAGCCATAATTTTATTCAGCAGATGAAATACACTGACTGCGTAATGCCAATTTCAACTTAACAATGGAAGGTCCCATCTAACCACTTGTAACTCAACTATTGTACAATGGATTATCTGAAGAGTGACTGTTGGCAGAGCTGCTTAGGAAAGCTAAAAAAAGTAGCATGATGAGAATGAAGGCCTATTAGGCTATTGTAGAGTTTGCACGTTTGAAGAATAAGATTGCATGATAAAATGATAGCATGAGAAATATATTGAGGTAAACCCAAATAACTGAGGTTGAGAAAATGACCTATTTTGAACTGCAGTGTACTGCAGTTTTGCATGTGTCTCACAATACGCACTATTATCTGGCAACATCGCTGACACATGAAACACTGCACTACTCTGCAGATCTCACTTGGGAGAGAATACTCGCTAAATGTTCCAATCTCACTGGTAACACACACATTTTTGGAGGATTATTTAATGTTCCTATAATATCTTTTTGGGAATAACACTGTCAGTGGAATACCTTATTCCTTTAGATTGCACTTGATTGCAAAAAATCTATATACGATCAAGCTGAACCTGAGGAAGTCCTCTACAAGATGAAACGTGTTGGCTGGGCTGAATTGCTGATTCACTATAAAGATGTTTTTACTGGAAATCGTTTGGCTTCCTACTCTTATGTGGACTGAAAGAACAAGCATTTGTGGGGTTCATTTGTGAATTTATCTGCACCTTGACAATCGAGATTTTACAGTAAATACTTTAAGTGTTCCCTCTTCAATTGAATTTCTTGTACATGTGTAGTGGTTCCCGGGCAGTAAAACCACAAGTGGTTAATCACTATCAACTTATTCAGCAAACACTAACTCCAGTGCAGGGCCAATCCTGCTCTCTCTATTCTTTTGTGTTTACATAAATTACAATCTTAATCTAGCAATGTGACCTATGAACTGCCATTAAAGAGCTGCATGCAAACTGCTTGGTACAGGTTTGAAAGTTATGTTTTTTTCCCCGGTCTTTGATTATTCTGATGTTGCTAAAAAAGGTTTGTTTGGATAGAAATAACTTCTTATTAATAAAGTCAACCCTAATTACTGTGTTATGTTCTGAATCCTGAGCTTGTGCTTCTCCAGACCAACCACTCCTAAAAATTGTTACCAGTACGGATGACATATGAATCCTACAACTTGTAGTCCCCTTTGACTTATGTAACATTTTCTATACACTGATTTACACTTGTATGATTCATTGCCTTAGAATGCGTGTGAGATGTAAAGTGCTCAGGCACCCTACACTGGTATGAGAGGTGCTATAAAACAGATATCATTAAAGGGCCCCAACAAAGATTGGTGTATCATGGTACACAGTAAGGTAATCATTTAAAAGGTAATACAATTGAATGATAAATGTGTTGTAGAATGCATAATTTTTTCCAAAACTGTATTGTGGGAAGACCCTCCCATGACTCTCTTTGTAGTGGTCAGGCTCGCTCGCTACGCACCGCACAGAGGCTGATCTGACAACATTTGCCATGGCTGCCTTAGGTTCCCAGTCCGGCCCTGACACTCAGTATAGTTAAATATATTCACAAGTCCCTCTGGACTTTTCATTAGAAAATGCTAAAAAATGACATTTTACGGAGTCACTAACCTGCCTCACTGAAAAGGATTATGGAACCTTATTTCTCCCAAAACATTTAGACACGTGTGTTCATCAACATTATGAATGAACAAACACGTTTTCCATCATTGCATTTCCTAATATTTATCTTAAGAATCTCTAATCTCTAACTTCGGGTTTATTTTGCATGTTTGAAGACTGTCTATAGTGTCAACATCCTACGCTTGGGCACTTCACACATGAACAATTTATAAAAAAAATAATTGAAACCAATTCACCTAATAAAGATTAAATCTTGGCTGAGGCACTGATAGAGTATCACCAGCGTGGGTGGAGGGAGTGGGTGGTAAAACTCTACTGCATGAGTCACAGAATAACCTGCATGAAGAATCCAACTCTCTTAACTGTTCAGTATGAAACTGAAATGACAAAAACACATCAAGTGATTCCACATCTCTACTAATAAAATTATATTAACTTATTTTGGATCGGTTTTCTGTCTACTATCAGTTTCCATGTGCCAAACTCCTGTACAGCAAGTATGACAAATATTTTCTGAAGATTCGTTTCTTCATTCTCCTCTCCACTATAAAAGTGTTTTTTTTCTGGAATGGTTTCTTATTGTCACCAGTCCCTTGAATCAGTAAGTCATATCCATATAGTTATGAGTGGGCGTTCAATCTAGACATAGAGAGATGCTGTAGAATGCAGATAGTGAGAGCAGGGAAATTGAGTATCTCAAAGCTAAAAGCGCTTTCAGCAAAGTTCCATCATCATCCATTGTTTCTTTTTATGCATACAGTGGAGAAATGAAGTCTTACACGAAAAACATCTATAAAAAATAAGAAAAAACAACGCAAATGTAAGATGTAGCGATGGCATAAATCCAAAAATCATATAGATTATACTGGAATTGTGGCATGGCTGTTTATGGGGAGGTCATGGCTGTTCATGGGGTGGTCATGGCTGTTCATGGGGAGGTCATGGCAGTTCATGGGGTGGTCATGGCTGTTCATGGGGTGGTCATGGCTGTTCATGGGCAGGTAATGGTTGTTCATGGGGAGGTAATGGCTGTTCATGGGGTGGTCATGGCTGTTCGTGGCAGTTCATGGGAAGGTCATGGCAGTTTATAGGGAGGTCATGGCAGTTCATGGGGTGGTCATGGCTATTCAGGGGGAGGTCATGGCTGTTCATGGGAAGGTCATGGTTGTTTATGGGGAGGTCATGGCAGTTCATGGGAAGGTCATGGCTGTTCATGGGGTGGTCATGGCAGTTCATGGGGAGGTCATGGCTATTCAGGGGGAGGTCATGGCTGTTCATGGGAAGGTCATGGCTGTTTATGGGGAGGTCATGGCAGTTCATGGGAAGGTCATGGCAGTTCATGGGGTGGTCATGGCAGTTCATGGGGAGGTCATGGCAGTTCATGGGGTGGTCATTGCGGTCTCCCCTGGGTGCTGCGCCAAATGCATCATTGCCAAAAGCATAAAGTCGGGAAAACTTTAGAGGACAACTGCCAGAATGGAGCAAGGTCTGCTTTAGGCAGTAAAACACGTTATTACTGTCAGCTAATAACCTTTGCACAAATGAAAGAGAGACACATTTCAACTCAAATGCAGACGTACAAAGTCAACCATTAGAAAACTGATGAATTGTGAAGAAATTTGATATATGGACTTTTATTTGCATAGCATCGAGCAGTGGAGAGAGGGGAGAACTAAATAGGCTCACACTTTTGGGTAGGAGTAGAGTGAGGGAAATCCGCATAACAAGAAGGAGGCCCAATGACCCACGACTGATAGAGGTACTCTCGAGGGCATCATAGTAAGTTGCGTTTTATAATTCCCTTATTAATGCAGGTTTTTATACTTTCATAGCACTGTAGGCATTTCAGTTAGGCAAATAAAGTGAACGAATAGGTTTGATAGCCATTTCAGAATTCAAACTTTTTACTATCATGTCTCATCAAATGTCATCGGTTTAACTCATAAAGCCATCTTGCTGGCTTAAGGATGATATTTATGAAAAATGTGTTGATGAATAAAAAAATATTCAAGCGTGAGTGATGCAGTGACGTCAAGGAAACAATTTAAGAAAGTTTTAGATGGTGTCACAGCAGTACAGACTACACAAGAACAATTTCCTGCTTTTTAGTAATTTTGCCCTTTTCTTCCCTGCTATTATTTACTTTTCCCTTTATTCCTTTCATGATGCCATCTTTGCCTCGGACAGCAAGATTCCCAAAGTACCATTTGAGACCACTGAGATAAGGTACCGCGGACTGCGCTGAAGTCAATCGTCCGTGATTCTCTAGTGATTTTGCCACTAAATAGGATAACCTTAAATGCAAAACCACCTCACGGAAAAATTCCTATAGAAGACGTTTATTACCCTCTGTGCAGGATGTGGATAGAGGCCTAATTTTAAACAATTATCTAAATACTAAAAACTAAATGGTGAAGCTAATAGCTCTCACCTTTTAGTTGCCAATGCAGACTTATTGGCTTTGTGAATGCTATTGCTGATGCTGGGCAGCAGCATTGGCTAAAAAATCATGACTTGTATGCATGCATGTAATACTCATGCAAAAAGAACAAATGATGGATGGAATGCTGAACAAATCAAACATTCCCCCCAGTCACAGATCTGGGTTTAATCCATCGCTTTTTTGTTCACCCCACCACCCCAGTTTGGACCCAGCCGTGGGCAAATCAATCTTGACCCTGCTCCCCAGGGGAGCAGTCCAGTTCAAACTGCCAGGCCAGGTCCTCCCTGGACTGGAAAAAAAGCATCCTGGTACTGGTATTGGTATCGATATCGAGATATCCCTCCAAATCAGCCAAGCTAGTGTAATATCTACCTTAGAGCTTTACCCTTTGAGGTATTTAAAGCAGTGGTTTTTGTGATCTTCGTCTTGATTATATTTTGCTAAGGCATTTCTACATAAAAACAGGTTTTCTATAATTAACCTTATAAAATGCAGAGTGTATGAACTGCGGGCTATGCTAGGCAGACAACAATATTCTATATAAGCTGCAACCTTGCATTGCCTAAACAGCATGCATGTGTAAACTTATAACTATTATAGAGAAAGATTTGAGATTTTTCACTATAGTGTCTTGCCTCCCCTCATCTCTGACCCATTTCCTAAAGGTCGTATTTATGACGTTGAGCTCTAATTCCTACCTATTACTCCTTTAGGTTATTGTTTCATATGGATAGGTTATGTGCTTGACGTTACATCATTTTTGTGCCATTTATACCTATTGGAATGTAAAAGCACGAGCAGCTCTAAGGAGGTAATTTAAAGTAGGAGAAAATATGTAAATCAGTGGTTCTCGCTCCCTGCCAGCCATGAGGTTCTCCCACATTATTTAGAGTAAAACACTGTAAATACAGGGCCACAGTAGGTGGCACCACAGGAGGTCAATCAAAAGCAGTGAACCATCCATCGTTGTCGCATTTGGAGATCCACCCAATTTACGGGTTCACCCTACTGATGCATGCTTACCCTGTCTGGGTCTGCCATCTGAGACAAGCAAAAATGCACTGGGACAAAAATCCCTAAGCTTCAGGGTCATTGATTTTTTTGTTTTTCATAGGCAAACTCACACATTAGGAATTTGTTTATGAAAAACAAAAAACATTTGAGCGGCCAAAAACACATTGCATTCTTACAGCATTCAGACCTGTAAAATGTACTGGTGCTATACCAGTGGATTGAATCCACTGGTACCACACAAGTACTTTTCACTGCAACCACTGGATTGAATTTTGGCCTAGAGATCCCTGCTAGGTAGGCGGGGGTTAGGGGTGTCTCTTAAATGCGTGGGCAGTCTTTCGTGGACAGGGTGAACGCCAGGGCCTCTATCGACCTGACGGGCCTCTGCCATCCTTTAAATGGCCTTGTACGGATGAATTCTTGGAAGTAGTTATAGAATGAAAAGGGGTAGTGATCATAGTTCAGTATGAAAGCAGAGTGACACATCTAGTGTGTTGCAACAGGCATGGCTGCGGTCAGAGCGGAAAGGTCTGGTAACATTATCTGCTGTTAGTACAGAGAGGCCCTCATTTAGAGGTTATCAGATTTTTTCAGTTGCACCACAATTTCAGTATTTGCACTCAAGCACAAAATTAGAATTAAATGGGGTTAAAATGTGTAAATTATTTTACTATAGTTTTCTAAATTGAATGATGTGTGCTATTTTCTTGTAGTATTTGCACTCATGCACAATATTAGAATAAAATGGGAATAAAATGAGTAAGGTATTTTACTATATTTTTCTAAATTTAAAGGTGTGTGCTAACTTTTTGTAGGTGTCAACTGACATGGTTTCTGTTTCACAATAGTCACCTTACTGCATTTCCGGGGTACATCAATACCACCTTTTTCTAAATTAAAAAATCATGTTATATAGATGAAGCACCACCTTGAAGACAATCAGCAGCCGCATTTGTCTAACATCCCAGTGATCTCTAAACGAGGGCCACAGTGCATGGAGGATCTCCGGAAGGACCATACCTGGGTATCTCTACACCTTCCTTTGTAGTTCTGAGCTTTTAAGAAATCTTTCTGAATTCGAAAAAATACAATATATTTGGGGACTTCAAGAGTCCGTTGGGAATGCTGGGAATATATTAGGCCTGGGCGAAAATTTCCGTTCCGTTCGCGGAAATTGCGATAATTTGACTTTTTCGCGTTCCGCGGAGAGCGCGAAAATGTCAAAATTTCCGCTTTCCGCAGCTTGGCGATAATTTGTTTCTTGCTCGCGCTGTAAAATAATACATTCTCGCGCGCGTGCAATCGCCTTACCTGAATCCCTGCATTCGCCGACAAGTTTTCTTCATCCGGTCGCGTTCTCCATGAGATGTTGGATTGTTTTTAGCCATTTGCGCTGTCTCGCGACTGTTCGCGCCCGCAGTGACGTTATGCGTCGCGCGATCACGTCTTTCTTCTCGCGATCATGCACCGCGAGACAACTCAAAACAAGATGGCCGCGCCCGCGAGCAACCACATGGGTAAGTTGGCTTCCCGCAACCATGCAGAAAATCTCGCGAACATGCGGGAAAAAAAATTCAGCATCTTCCCGATATTTCCGCTTGTTTGCGATAATTTTAAACATTTTCGCGAAAATTTGCGAAAGTGTATTTCGCAAATTCCGCCCACCCCTAGAATATATATGAAATCACATTTTTAGAAAGATGATTTTTAATCGAAGAATTGGAAAGGTTAGGTGAGAGTTACAACAGGATGACAGATGATGTTTGAAAGAAGAGAAAATCGCAAGAATGGAGAAAATGGGTACATTGAGCTTATTATATCATCTTCATATGTAACAGCAATGAATATAAAACAGATTTTAACTTCATTTTATGGCGTTGGTGCATCAACTTTGTATTGCTTTGCAGCCTACTGACAGGGGTAGTGGAAGAGATGGACAGAGGCTTGAGCCGCGCAAGAATCAGCCTACTCTAGACATTCAAGACCAGCTGCTTTCTCTTCAGTGGAAACTAAACCTAGCAGACCGCTTGGTTCCTTCATATTCCTGAAATATAGAGCACAATCATAGCGTTCCTCAAATACAAATCTTACCAGCAGCTTGGCACATCTAGTTATAAATCCACTTTTATTGCATGGGTGCACTGCATTGCACACCAATTTGCAGATACTTAGTTTGTGCCCCAGAATGGGGAATAACTACCTGGCCCCCGAAGTAGCGGGTCCTTCGAAGTACATTTTTCCTCATTACGGGAGAAACACGCAGACATTCTCTGATGGCTCCAAGCTGGCGAAAAGTGTTAGTGGGAGGGCTGGTGAGGGGCAAGTGGTTGGGGTGGTGCTATAGGTAAGTTTGGGAGGTTCCCCCCCTTATCTGGTTGCAGAGGCCGAACAGAGCCAAGCTGCCTGCTGCTGCTGCCGATAGCGCCTGACTCTGGAATAGTGAAGACAGGCCAGGTATCATCGGCCCTACAATTATCGGTTTCGGTGTTTGTGGACCGGATAATTCCAGGCCTAGAGACACTTAAAATAGTGGGCAAAATTGCCCCACTTATAAAGAGGGCCATAGCCTACCTGCAGGCAGTTCAACAAACTAAGTTACAGTTTTACTCAACTTTCATGCTCACTAGCATTTGTATGCAAAACGATATGAAGGATTGCGAGGAATTTGCTTCAGTCACAAATTGCTATTACTTAAGCACTTCTGAGATGTGCAGCATAGTATACGGTGTAGAAAAGGACTTCTTCACTGCTGATGACATTTCTTGGCTCTGATAGCAGACTTATTTTATTATACCTGAAATGATGAAAGGCTGAGTGGATCTGCTCGGATTCAAACCTGTGAATTCACACATAAACAAAGCCTCCTATAGTGCTTATATCAGTCAACTGAAGAAATAACCTCTCTTCAACCTTCACAGAAAACAGTGATTACATAAAATTAGATCTAACTGCCATTCCAATGAACACATCTATGTACTCTCCAAAATTCTGTCACACACTAGAGGAGTTCTGCATCATTAAAGATGCTTCCGTCATAAAGCATATGGTCAGGGACACCTCCTAGATCACGATAAGTATTTCTTCTAAACAAAAATTCTGGTGCGTAAATGTCAAGTAGATATCAGAGGACAGATTTTATACAAGTTTGCATTTGGCAAGGAATTTGATTCAACCATGATCTCAAACCTCATAAAAACGTTGAAAGAACATGGACCAACACCCCCTGCTGTTATATTCTCAAATTAGGCTGCTTTAGTGAAGCAGCTTATTTCTTAAATTGTACTTACATATAACATTTTCAGCTGTGACCTTTTGCACATATTTGCGTGCACAATAATCTGGGATTCGTTTTCCTGAAACTAAATTTGTTTACACATCTAGCTTCGCATAACTTTATTACAATCCCTGAACATCATTTACAAGGTCTCGTTTCGCACTATGTACAAATGTCATCTCTATCTTCATCCACAGGGCGACAGGGCTATCTACATATAAGTAACATCACTAATCGACACACACGTCGCGAGGCTGATTTCTATTATAAAAGATTAGCATCCCGATAGATTAGCAGAGGAGGCTCTTCCACTGATACCAAAGTCCTTGCATGCTGAGAAATCACAACTCAGTGGTCTGGCATCTGGTGAGATGTGTCCAGTTTGTGACCAAGACAGGCTCCTTCACTCTGCGCCATCAGGTAATGGGATTGGATCATCCAGTGGGGGGATTCTTGGCTCTACACCCACATACACTCTGGCTACACTTAAAGAGTACGCTCGATTAATGCCTTGTGTTATATGCCTGCATATATACAATGATTTAGCACCATGGTGAAACTATACCTAGTAATTACACTTTTGGTGCTTGTAATCACATTTATCTGCTTCTGCCTACTAATCATTGTAGCACACGTATTTTATGCACAAATAACATTGGTTCAATTAATATTATTGAAAACATCCAACTGTGTATTCTCTTTATACTTCTCTGAGAATAAGGGTTCACTGAAAAAATATCGATGTAAAAAATTATAGAAGTAAAAAATATCGATGAAAAAATATAAGATGCAAAAATATCGACTCCCTATACTTAAACAGGTAAGTACAAAAATATCGAAAAAATATATATCGATGTAAAAATTATAGTTGTACAAAATATCTAATTTTATATATATATATCTATATATATATATATAGATATATATATATATATCTATATATATATATATATATACTAATAAATATTAAAAATGTAAATAATAATTTTAACATAAAAATTAAAGTAGATTTAATAACAATTAAACAAATATATAATAAATAACTTAATTTAAAAAAGTTAAACACACATACATAATATTTCAAATATATTTACTTTAAAACAATAATAAACTATGAATTTTTATTTATTTTACAATTTCAAAATTATATAAAAATTAACAAATATATATAGATATATAAAAAAATATATATATGTGTGTGTGTGTGTACCAATAACCTGAACCATTTACATTTACATTTACTCCAGTGAGTGCAAATGTAGGGAAAGTGTTGGATAGCGGAGGGGTACAAATTACTATTCCCACTCCAGTGAGTGCAACAGTAGGGAAAGTGTTCGATAGCGGAGGGGTAAAAATTACAATTCCTACTCCAGTGAGTGCAACAGTAGGGAAAGTGTTGGACAGCAGAGGGGTAAAAACTACTATTCCCACACCAGTCAGTGCAACAGTAGGCAACGTTTTGGATAGTGGAGGGGTAAAAATTACTGTTACCTCTCCAGCAAGAGCAACAGTAGGGAAAGTGTTGGATAGTGGCTGGATAAAACTTGCTATTCTCACTCCAATAATTGTAAAAGTAGAGAAAGTGTTGGATAGCGGAGGGGTAAAAATTACTATTCCCACTCCACTGAGTGCAACAGTAGGGAAAGTGTTGGATTGCAGAGGATTAATAATTATTATTCTCACTCCAGTCAGTTCAAAATGAAAAAGAAACAACATTTTAACAACAAACATATTTAAAAAAAACAAAAAAATTAAAAAAATCTATAAATATGTTAAAAATTTAAATACAAATGTATTTAACCACAGAGCCAATACCCAATAAAGCATGAAGCAAAGAAACAAGTCAGTTAGATCCTAGATCAACTTGAAAACCAGGGTGTAATTGACAATTCCACATCACCTATGAATAACCCTTTGTTTCCCGTAGTGAAACCTGATAATTCATATTGTCTGGTCTAGGATTATAGACATTTAAATGCATCGACAGTGTAATAAATAAATCCTTTGTCGGTAGGACTGTGTTAAATTGTTTTGAAAAGCAGTATTTGCCCTTTTTAGCATGTGAAACATTTGCAATGTCATTTGATATGTCTTTCTCCTTCCTTATGCCATCACATTGCTGATGAAAGCTGTTACACAATATTTACTTGATCACATTATTATATCACAGTAGGTGGGCATTCAATCTAGTAATAGAGCCAAGGGTGTTGTGTTTTCTGTTCTGGATAAACTCAGGATTGGGTTGGATGAGGGCAGTGTTATATTGATCCTGCAGAATTTGCTGATCACTTTCAATATCCTCAGTAATCCCCCTCTCCTTCAATGGTTCAAAGCAAACTACTTTATTTGAATTGCCTCTTCTCCTTCGGATACTATCCAGGTCATCTAAGCCAGTCTAAACTTTTTTCATTCGGAGTACCCCAAGTCTCAGGCATCTCTCCTTTCATTTTCAATCTTTAATTCATACCTCTTCTAAGCTATTGTCTTTTTTAAGACTAGACTAGTATATGCGACCAAATGATACATATATTTGCTTGAAATATTCAGATTAATCACCTCTATTTTCTGTCAGGTGGTGAATGTTGGGTAACATCTTGACACAATCAGAGGACAGTCAGAAATACTCCCTTTTCGACTTGGACATCAGAGTAGAAGCAATGCAGAAAGATTTCGGGACTGAATGGAAAAGCTTGAGGACCAGCACAAAGTAGGAACATAGATCAGAAGCAGCATAAAGGGGGCAACAGATGGAGTGAAGAAACTGATTAGATCATAGGAAGATGTAGAGTTGCAGGATGAATGAAGTAGAAAGAGTGGATGAGTGTGGCCAAGATAGTGATGGAGTGAAAGCTTTTCCCTATGGCTCCATTCACGACCGATCTATACTTCCATCCCCTGCCCACCATCTAGGCCAAAATAGAGTGGACCTGGGGGGTGGGGGGTCACAGAAACTCGGGGAATGCTCCAGTCCACATCTAGGTACTTTGGTACTAGGGAGTAGAGAGCCATGGGTGTGGTTGTGGCAGCACAGAGGCCTCAAATGGGGGGACTCATGGGATGGAGGGCTGCATGGCTGGCTATCGGGGAGCTTCTGGTGCTGATCTCTAAAACTAAACAAGGATCACTCCTTGCATGTCAATGAGCAGTGCTGCCAGGGAAGCACATTCTTCCCCTCAGGGTTGATGAGCATCACAGTGGCGGATCATTGTCACAGAGCTGTCAGTGAGGGCCCGAGGCTTAGTCCTTCCTTGGGAAGCCCTCACAATCATAAACCTAGTGATTAATTTCAGCCAGTAGTGGGCGATAGAGGCCACAGGCACTCATTTTTTGGGACTGGCACGTATTTTTCCCCATAAAATATTTCCAGAGAGCAAGAGAGGGATAAACACGCAATGGGGAAAGACAGAAAAACTGTCCCAAATAGAGAAAGCAGGGATCTGCAAGAGAGAGATAAAAGGGCTGCGAGTGTCTGGCAGTGGACTAAAGAGGGCCTGTGGTAGATTCAAGACTATGCAGCCTTGGTATTCAGCACTCTAACTTTAATAGCTCCGGCTGCAGCGTTCTGAGCAGTGATTTGGTTACCGGCACTCATTATTTTACAAATTAGGCACTCAATCAATGGCGACTCAACCTGTAAAGTAGTGCAGGGGCTGGTGGACCCGGACCAGACCAGCTCTGTAAAGTGATAATATCAAACAAATCCTACATATTCATGACAATGTCACCCTTTCCAAAAAGACAGCAATTCTTCCAGATTCACCCGCACCCCAGTTGTCTGGTCTAGAGAGTAGTATTGGCCAACGGTGCCTCGCACTTAATTAAAGACCAGCAATGTACATATACTGACCACCCAATGATAATAACTGAAGTCTAATCATGCCAAGGATTCAAGGGGCCTAATTATGAGTTTCGTGGTCCATATGACCGCCAAACTTGCGGTAAAGGTGCAGTGGCGGTCAGTGGCGTAACGAAACTTGAGGGGGCCCCCCTGTAAAGCACATGGAGGTGCCCCATCCCCTCCCCGGCGGCCCGGCACACCACCCACTACTTTTACCCACCACCCAAAAATCTGGTATATTTTGATTTGAAACTGACACATTTAATGAAATGCCTCTATATTGTCTTGACTCAAAGTTCTAATGAGAAAGTGGGAAACACTCTTAACATATAAGCTACGCCATTTGTAACAATACAGTCAAAAGTAGAATAATTTTATTGAGGCAGCAATCACAACAATGCCAAGGAGCGATCCTATTGTCTCAGGAACTGTCTGTGGCTGAAGAACAAAGAACAACTATAAAAGGTCTGAATTAGAATTTACATTAATGGACAATAACTTTGAAAGACAAACCCAAACCTGCAATTCCATAAAAACTCAACTGACAATATACATGAGAAGTACACAATATATAACTCCGTATCCTGCGAAAGTCAAGAGAAATAGACTGGTGAATTATCTGCATGCCACACATTAGCGACTGTCCAGGGTTGTGAATGATAATACCGTGAACTGAGGAAGCAATTTCAATTTCTACCATCAGGTCTTTATTAGTTAGCATTACAAAACAGGCAGGCAAACGAGGCTGAAGATGAAAACTGTTTGGATGCTTCAGAACACTGATGCAGATATTTGTCTGAATTTCTCATTTCTGTAGTGTGAACAATGCTAAATACAAGATTTAAGGCACACGTATTACAGACAAGTGCAAGCAACACCATAAATAACACCACATGTAGCATAAAAACAAACCATATCAGCAAGTACCTAATGACAGAATCTATACAAACTGTAGTTGGTAAAGCAAAAGAAAAGTGCAAATACTTCCAAAGTGCATAATGAAGCAATCACCAGTCCAGCAATATACAAAAATCAAGCATGTTTTGTAAAACAATCCAACTTTCTTGCATCAAGGTGAAAATACTTTCAAAGTGCATGATAAAAACAAGTCCAGCAGTATGCAAAAATGATGCTAGGTTAGTCAAACAATTCTCAGCTTGGTGTGTGCATAAAGGCACATATATTTCAAAACAACTGGTAAACAATAACAACTACAGCACCAATATTTCAAAGTGACTTGCACAACAGTAACAAGTACAGCAGGTAGCAACATACACAAATCGAACCACATTAGTCAACAAATGCCCTTTTCGGTTGGGCACAAAGGTGCAAATATTTCAAAGTGACTGGTAAAACAATAACAAGTACAGCAAGCAGCAGCATACCTAAATCAAACCTATTTAGTAAAACTAATTCCCCTTTTGTTTGTGAATGAAGGCATAAATATTATATAGAGTGCCTGGTAAAGCAAAAACAATTTAGCAGCATAAACATCAAACCCGTCCAGTCAAACAGTGCCCCTTTTATTGGTGCAAGAAGGTGCCAGAGCCCACTTTGCCCATGCCTTAAAAAGTCTCTGGATGGCATCTGCCTTTAGTGGGTGCAACAATCTCCCATCCAGTAATGGCAGCTGAAGAGGCAGCAATTGTGACCTGGGGAAGGTAAAGGAGGCCCTCGCTAGAGGTGATCCCATGGATATGGTTCCGATACGTGGCAGAGCACGTACAATCAGGCCTGGGCCCTGGCATGGAACAGCAGGAAGTGTGAGGGAACATAGCAGCCCATCACAAAATGGTGGGCATGTAAATGGAAGTAACAGGGTGGCCAGAGACAGTCCTGCAGGCAAAGGGGCACCGAAACCAGCGCACCTAAACCATTTGAAAAGATTTCTTTCAGCCCCTCGTGCTGGTTTGCAACTTGGAAAAGCAAAGGCATGTACATTTTAGTTAGAAGCATCAAAATCTGCTCAAGCGGCAAATGATTTCAAACAAATAGTAGCTAGTTGTAAGCTTGCTTTTAAAATACGTGCACACATGTTTTTTCCAATACACTCCATTCCCATATAACAGTTCTCCGTCTGAGAAAGTCTATATTGAAGTGTTTTAGGATGTTCAGTAAAAAGTTGGAGATGATAACTTGGTTAGTTGTTGAAGGGAAAAGTAAGATTCCAATCACTTTGCCGATGAATGCAATAGAATTTTAGAAGGGAGTAGAGCAAACTATATTAAAGGGTTGGTCATGCAGAGTTATGGACACATCCTTTTTTCCACAGAGAGGTTATTATGAAGATGAATTCCTGATCTTCAAAAATGGATATGAGTATAGCACATTGAGTGAATAATTACCATCAATACTGAGAGGCGTAAGAGACTTATGTGCCCTCACATTATACACACTGTTGTCACCAAAAAATATGCATTTTTGACTCGAGCAACTCTGTATTTTCAACATGGTTGACAAATCTGTATTAGCATAGCAGTGTGCTTAAAAAAATAAAATTCTATATTCAACTGCGTGAGCTTTCACTCATGGTTCAAAATGCAACAAGTACCATATAATGTCCAGAGATAGACATATCTATACTATGTAGATCAAATGGGTGTGGCACTGGGGGTGGCACACCTGTGCCCGTTCACGGATTGGCCTTGCTGCTTGCTTCCTCAGTGGCCATCACCGACCTAAGACACAGATAACAAATCAGTGAAGCGAGAACGAAAGTCCTGAGTTGGCTGGGAGATTGAAACCAGGGGCACAACTAGACACGAACTTCAGGGGGGGCTACCACTCCCAGCCAGGGCTGGCCCTAGAACTGGTCGCACATGGTGCAGCAGATTTTTTTGGCACTCCCTCCCCCATTTCCTCCATCTCCATGAATTCCCTCACCACCACTCACGAACAATGCACCTTATCTCACTATAGCTAAGCCCGGGCAGAGCTGGTGTAGTTGCTCTACGCGGAGCTCCACAGAGTTGGGCAAAAACTCCGCTCAGCTACGCGCCTCCACCCCCCCTCAAGGTAAAAATTAAACACACTTACCTTTATTGCGGCGTCTCTGGGCTGCCCTCCTCCTCCTCACTGTGGTCTATTCTGCAAACTGAAACCCCTACGTCAGACGTCTGTCATGGGTAGGACTGCGCGGACATGCACAGTCCTACCATGACGTACGTCTAACGTAGGGGATTCTGCAGGAGAGACCACGGCGAGGAGGAGGGCAGCCCGGAGATGCCGCGATAAAGGTAAGTGTGTGTTTACCATAATTTTCATTTTTCTTTTAAAAATATTTATTGAGGTGGGGTGAGGCGGGGAGGGTCTGGGAATGAACTCCGCTTCGCTGCAGAGTCGGATTTTTCCATAATCTTTGCGTCCTCAGTGGAACGTGGAGTGTGCAAAAATGCGCAAGCTCCGCCAGCGGAGCAGAGTTCTCTGCCCACGGTTAGCCATAGCACCTTTCTGACAAACATTTCATTTTTTTGTAGCATTACTCATAGTTTACTCACACTCAGTTCTATGATCTGCATGGTACACGTTCTTTGTAGCAGGCACATTAACCCTCTGCGCTTTCTGGGTGGCAGGAGTGCCTATGTGAGTGCACAGTGAGCGATGCAACAGTGTGAGAGTAGGGTAAGAGGAGTGACTGCAGGGTGAGTGAGGTGACCATATGAATATGGGTGTGGATTTAAGTGCAAAGTGGGATGAAAGTATGCATGGTTAGTGATGGGCTTGTTTGAGTGAGATTGCAGATTGAGCAGTGAGGGAGACAGGTGAGTGAAGGGTGAGTAGTGTGCTTGTGTGACTGCAGGGGGAGGTACAGGGTGAACAGCGCAAGTGCATTGTGAGTGCAGAGTGATCACTGTGAGCGCAGGGTGAGCAGGTGAATGGTGTGAGTGCATGGAGATCATTGTGAGTACATTGTGATCGCTGTGAGTGCAGGGTGAGTGTGAAAGGGAAGGGCGAGAATGGGGAATGAGTTGTCTGAATGCAAGGTGTAATTCCAGACACTTGAAGTAACTCAGCATGTTATTGACAGCGGCGTAGGGTTTCAGATAGAAGTTAAACTATTGCTATTATGGCATTAATCAGGGATTGAGGGTGGAGGAAATGAACAATGAGCTGATCCTGCAACAAACTTCCAGTCTTATGATTAGGGTTGCCACCTCATTATTTTGATGAACCAGATGGTACAAAAATAAGCAGTCACCTAAAGCAGTATTTTCAGCACTTATCTGTGCGTAGTTCGAACATCAAATATAAATAGAAAGCACTTTTAGTTGTGTTCTAGGGCTGCCTGAATGATCCATGACTAATCATTAAAGGGAAAAAAGACAGAAAAGACACATTACAAATGAATACATACTTTTTCACTTATAACCCTATTTAGTGTCAACACAAGGTCTTTCCAAGCTCTTTAAACAACAAATTGCTGGCATTTTTCTTTTGGCACCCTACTATATATTTCTTTACATGAAATGCATTCTCATGCTACAGCAGTAACTGTAAATTTCAAATGTAAGGAAAAGGCAGAGTGGGGGCCCAGGGGTTATTGGAACCAGAAAAAAACTAAGCCTCGGTAACTAGGTTACAAAGGTATGTAAATATGCAAATAAAAATATGCAAATGGTCTCTGGCCTCGAGGCAGTTACCTTCAACCCCCTTGATGCTGGGCCCGGGAGCTCGGGTCACCTGCACCCACCATTTAATGTGAGGAAGGACTGCTATAAGGCAACTCAACTGGTGCAACCAATGCAGTGAGGAGTGAAGTGCTGTCTGTGTGTCCTACAGCGCTGATCGCCCCCCTGGAGGCTGGAACACAGGGGCTGCTGCGGGGTCTATCTTACGTTTTGATCCCCATGGTGCATCCTGCCCCACCCTCTGAGACTCCTCACTCCTCTGACACTCACCTGATGCCTGGCCTGCAGCTTCAGTGGCAGGCACGAACGGGTGGCAGAGGACAGGGCAAGGCTAGCCAGGGGGTAGCAATAATTAAATTATGGCTTGAGACCGCACAGTCCCTCTCAGTAGTCTCGGGGATACCTCACCTCCTCATGCGCACTTTTAATTGCGCAATGTCCATGACGGTTTTACTTGCACGATGCGCATGACGGTTACCAGTCTCACCTTAAAAGGGTGAAGACCGCGCAGACTCAGAGACGTGCGCGCTGCACACCATTTGATTTATAAAAGAGGCCACAGAGAGGTATCTACGGTGAGCGTAACGTAAGCCAGCACAATGTGAAGTGCCTGCTGGCTGCGCGGCCGCGGAGGGGGCCTGTGGGTCACGGGCCCCCCGCAATGGGGGAGCCTGTGTTACGCCCCTGTGGCTTTCAAACCTGTTGGGGCAGCGAGGAGCTTGCAGAACTGATGCCAATTTGGTGCGTGTTCTCTGTAAAAGGGGGTAGACAACTTGCTAGTGCCTGTGCTGCACTTGCAGGGTGTGACTGAAGGCAGCTTGCTGACCTGCAGCCCATGCTGCTGCCAATTCTGAGGGTGAAGGAGCTCCCCCTGTTGTGACCCCCTCATACAGGTTGTGTTTGTGAGAGAAGCATGCACGGTTGCGGTCAATGCTTTCCTGGTTTTATGCATGTGGAATTCGCACCTTACTGTTATCTATATGCCTGAGGCAAACTTAAACAGCTGTTGCTTATGTAAGTAAGGCTTGCTGTGTTGCTAGCCTGTTTGCTTGCACATCACGGCAGGAAACAGCCTGCAAGATTCATTGCTGTGGGACAGAACATGCTCCAAGCCTCCCTGAGAGAGGAAGTTCCGCCCCATCCACAGCACTGTCCACACTCGCTGCCATCACTTAAGCTCCACCATCACCCTCCACCAACACTACTCAAGCTCACCCAGACATAGTGCTGCCACTGATTGAGTTACACTTCTGCCCCCCCCAATACTATCCACTCTCCCTTCCACACAGCCTACCTCTGGAAGTAGGAGATGCAAAGGCTGCCTTCAGTAATACCTGGCGCAAGATGTAGGGTTAATAGGATAGCCTGAATCAGGAATCACCCCGGGCTGGCAGAACTGGTTACGCCTATGGTGAAGTTGGGCTAAGTCTGGAAACTTGGCTCCAGTGAAGTGAAGCTATACAAACGCTTGATTCCACAAAGGCAGTCCAAATCTTTATCAAGCATGTCTTTCAGTCAGACTGCCTTGTTCTACAAAGTGACCAACACGATTCGGATTGTCAATTATGCCCTCCACAACAGCGACAAGGGGCCCAATTCCAATAAGTCCTACTCCACCTGCTACCATCTTTTAATACTGCGAATTCCTTCAAGTCTTAACGCTTTTCTTCTCCGTCCAGTCCAATGTAAAATCATGTAAATTAAGACATCCGGGTCCCATAATCTGCCTATCATTGTGGTATTCCCTCTCCATCCTCCATTAGTAGTTTTCCTCTACCACCTCTGTCTACTACACGGACAGGAAAGAGGCTCTTCTCGAAAGCTGAAAAATTATCCAGAAGTAATCTAAGAAGCGGGGCTTATATCACGTTCTGATCCCGGCCCCATGATGCATCCCACCCCACCCTCGGAGATTCCTCTGACACTCACCTGATGCCTGCCTGTCCTGCAGCTTCAGTGGCAGGCGCGAACGGGTGGCAGAAGACAGAGCAAGGCTGGCAATAATTAAATTATGGCCAGCGTCGGCGGCCACACAGTCCCTCTCATTAGTCTCGGGGATATCGCACCTCTTCATGCGCACTTTTAATTGCGCGATGCCCATGACGGTTTTACTTGCACGATGCATGATGGTTACCAGTCTCACCCTAAAAGGGTGTAGACCGCACAGACGCGGAAACGTGCGTGCCGCGCACCATTTAATTTATCAAAGAAGCCACAGAGAGGTATCTACGGTGAGCGCCACGCAAGCCAGGACAATGTGAACTGCCTGCTGGCTGCGCGGCCATGGGGGGGGGGCCTGGATCGTGGGGGACCCCCGCAATGCAGGGGCCTGTGTTACGCCCCTGGTGGCGGTCAGGGACTGTCAAATCAGTGGTCCGACTGCCGTATCACGAGAACGGAGGTCAGACCTCCATAAGACATTGCAACCGCCAGGGATCTGTGATCCCTGGTTTTTGGATGGCGGTCTTGAGGCCGCAATATGCTTGGTGATGCCGCTGCAGGAGTCAGCAATGTATGGATAAAGAATCCTTCCATGTTCTACAGGTTACTCCTGCTTGGAGCTAGCCCCTTGTGGCAGAATTTAGAGAAACCAGACTAGGTCTGCTTTCAGGAGAACTGCTTCACATGCCCTCAAAAGTAAGGCCGAACCTCATGGCCATTCTAACCAACTATCAAACACAAAGTCTGCCTCTCAGGTGCAGTAAAAGAAAGTGTGAAAACGGAAGTCAACAATGCAGGGCCTGAGTGAGGGAGTGGTGGTTTTCTTGAAGTGACTGATATTCCCATGTTTTACAGGGAAGACATGCTTTACAGGGAGCACAGATAAACGGGCAGGTGCTGAAGATGAAGTGCAGTACACTGAACCTGGGGCTTTTTAATTCCTAGTGGGTAAGATAGAACTGCTCAGTAGCAGTTCACATATTAAAATACAAGAGGCTTACATGCTTGGTTTACAATTCAGACTGCTTGTTCAAGCCCCTCCTCCACAGCCCTGGCAGTGCAGAATGGCCATTCCCTCCTGACTGTGCAGAATCAGGTGCCCACCACCAAGTGAGAGAGTGGGGGATGGCACAATCAATATGTGTCAATGGATGAAGTGCGCGGATCCATTGCCCCATGCTGTATGCTGTGGTGGGCAGTAGCAAAATACAAATGACAGTTGCACAGGCCAATGCACGAAGAAGGGTGATCGAAAGGAGCTATTCTGCATAATAATAATAATGCTAATATTCATATCATTTAGATGTTTGACTTTTTTTTTAATTATAAATGCTTTAAAAACAGGGGTCTAGTCAGACAACCCAACAACTAAAACTGTTTCTAAGACAGATCTAAAAAGAAGCCTGAAAAACCAAAATGAAAAAATGTATTCCCAAAATGCCCCCATTTCCCACCAAGGATCACCTAAAACTTTTTGAACCATCCTAAGCTCAACAACTCCTTCCACCATCCTCATGAATAAGATGTCAGGAGAGCTGGTCTGACTGGGGGACCAAAAGCACCCCTGGCACAACTGTTCAAACCAGTCCCACTCCCTGCCTCTCCTCACAAAGGGCCTTATTTTTGAGAAGTGTTGCATCGCTGCGAGAAAGCAGCGATGCGACACTTCTCAGTGTGCCCTCCGTCAGACACCATTGACGCGCCGTATTTACAGTTCAGTGCATCATGTTGCAAGGAGTTACAGATACGTCAGTATTACTGACGTATCTGTATGCGCAAAAGTGGCGCATTGCTGGGATGTGTCTGAAAACAGACGCAACTCCAGCAATGTGTCCTTTCACATGGGGCAAGCCCCATGTGAAAGGGCCTGCGCCACCCTTACACCTACCATGAGGCATAAGGTTTTGACCTAATGGCGTCCTAGAAGCGGCACATTGAAATCCTATAGATTTCAATAAGCCACTTCTATGAGGCTTGGATGCAGGGGAATGCCTACCCTGTATACCTGACGCAGGTATAATGTGGTGCAGGAGTTTAAGAATTGATGCATCTGCCTAGATGCGTCACTTCATAAATATGGCGCAACTTGGCGCATTATTTACGCCATTGCAGCATCACAAAAAGTGGCACAACGGCAGCATAAATGTGACGCAAGGGCTCATAAATAAGCCCCTCAATCTCTCTCCTTCCATCCTTCCACTTGCTCTCTTCTCTCTGAGGCCAGTGGCGGCTCGCACAGGTAACGCTGTGGGGAGGGGTGGGACTGGGTGGGGATGTAGTGGAGTGTGACATACAACGGGAAAGTGGAGAGTAAGGAAATAAATAAATAAAAACACCTACTTTGCGCTCGCAGCATCGCCAACTCTGCGTATGTCCCACTCCACTACCCCCCCCACCCAGCCCTGACCCCGCCCCGGCCCACCACCCCACAGCATTACCTGCGTGAGCCGCCACTGTCTCTCTCGGCTCCCTCTCTGTTCTCTTTCTCTCTACCTTTCGCCTCGCTTCATTTCTCTCTCTCGGGAAGCCTCCCGTGCCTTCTGCAATTCATTGTGGGGGCGCTGAGGAGTATGACAGAAGCAAGGGGTGCGGCCCTGGGCTTTCAAAACCGGCCTCCAAGGGCTGCCGCCCATCAGGAAAGGCCTGCCCGGCCGAAACAAAAGACTGTTAAGTATACATTTACAAAAACAATTTCATACGTGGTTAAAAGAAGTATTAAATTGTGATCAAAAGATCAGATACAAAGCATACGCTTCTATGAATGATATTCGAATAAAGCATACTTTGACTTGACTTGACTTGTTAAGTATACAATAGAAAATACTCACGTTCAAGCAGGCCTTTTGACCTGTGTAGACATAAACAGTCCAAATGCGCCATCATGGACCATATAAAAACGGGCTTCTGCAACACAGCGGGAATCACCGAAGACTCCGCTGCCACGCGCCGGCAGGGCCGGGGCTGCAGACTCCGTCAGCAGTGTGTGGGGCTAAATATTCCATCACCTCTGATCCTTCTGAGGTCGCTCGTGACAAACATCGGTGCCGCGAAAGACCCAAAACTGACCACGCTTTCTGATAAGAGGCAAGAAGTGTGGATTTGAAATGCGACGCGGGAACGTATATCATTTCGTTCCTCATCAGCAGCAAGCAGGGATCTCACGGATGGAACTTGAATCAAAGGCAAGTGTCCCCAAGAGCCTCCTGGAAGCAGAAAACTCTGTTCGAAATGCAGTATTATCCGCATGTGATGTGCCACTGGGCACAAACAGAACGAACGTCCCAGTCTTGTGATAGAAACCCGATGGTAAAAATATTTAAAAAAGCATACAGAGCTGAAACTGCCAGAAAAAACAAATGAATTAAGAGACAAGAACCCGAGTATCGAAACACCACTAGGAGAATAACAGTATATGCATTGTACTGTGAACAGAGAAATGTCTATTCTTGGAGGAAGAGAACCTAACAAAATAAGCACCCATTTGTTCATGAGTTACAATAATTCAAGAAGGCAGCAATGAAAAGATTAGAAACGTTTCCTACCTTTGCAAGTCAAGAGAGGCAGAAAAAATCCGGTGTCTGTTTGAGTTTATATGGGGACGGAATCGCCCTGGAGGATAGTGGTTATTACTAACAGCTATCTTGCCACGTGGTTTACATTTCCTTCTAACTTCCCTGCACAGAAGCCACTTCATCATCCTGCTCCCATTTCAAATATAACTGCATTATCTTAATTTATTAAATGAGGTTGCCAATCATCTTGTCGGGCAGACAGTTTGCAGAGTACGATCATTCCTTTGGACCAGTACATTTATGAAGTGGTTGCCGTCGCATTGTACATTGACTTATTATGCAGATGCTAAATGAAAAACAGTCCATGTCAAACTAAAATGGAGGTTCAATTTGTTTACTCGAGGTGATGTGAAATGAGGTGAAGTGATGAAAACGGTCTTCACGACTGATCGCTTTGTTCCTAAAATGAGGTAGTAATGAGAAAACGTTGAAAGGAGCTGGAGAAGAGACAACAGTGAACATTGCCAAAGCCAGTAAGTCTGGCTATACAATTGCATATACAGACCTGAATATATAGGCATTACTGTGGTGACAACATATATAGTAATTGGTTTAACCAATCTCAAGAAAGGAGAACAGCGGGACTTGTTACCCTTTTTTGTTCTGAAAGCTAAAAGATATCTCAAGGTGAGACTAAAAAAGGAGCAGGCGTTCACGAGGTACACAGGAGCTCTTCATCCTTCTGGAATGGAACTTGAGTACACTGCCATTTGGAGGTTGGTTAAAACAGGGAGGGGCTGCATGGTCAAAACACTCAGGGCCATATTCACAAGGACCCATCTCCGATTTATCCCCACATTAACACACCAAAAGTGGCGATAGAATTAACACCCCATTTAAAATCCGGTGCAAACTGCAGACATCCCCAGTATTCACGTGATAGCTGCCCCAAAAATGTAACATCACGGTGGACACCACCAACTAACACTAATGGGATGCAGAGTAGGCGTGCCTGTGCAAAAACACACGAAAAAACCACAACACCACTTTCACAACGAACTGCCAGATTCGTGATGCAATTCAAAACCACGCGATGAGCCGCGTTAGCCGCAGGTATTTAACACCTGCCTCAAACAGGTGTAAAGACAGACAACTCCCTGCAGTAGGCAACGGAGACCCGCACACAGCCACACACGAAGAACAAACAACGCCATAGAGCTACTCATCATGCAGCTCGGAGCCCCAACAGGGCCACAACACCCACCCCCAGGACCTCCACCACCCCCTGGACCCGGACCCGCCCCCCCCCAGACCGTAAGACAGCGTACCTACTGAAAACGCACCACTCTCACAGACCTAATGCCCGATGAAGTCATTGCCCACTACAGGCTCAAAAGGGCAACCATCCTCTGCATCCTGACCCACATCGCCCACAGGCTGACGGTCCCAACACAGCGGAGAACCAACATCCCTCCGCAGACAAAGCTGCTGGCTGTGCTACACCTGTTGGCCTCTGGTACCTTCCAACCAACAACTGTCAGAGTCATAGGGGTCTCACAGACAGCCCTATCAAAGTTCATAAAACCTGTCCTGGATGCCATCCTCAGCTTCATACCCCAGTACCTTCACTTCCCCAACACTACGCAGGAACATCTGGAGACAAAGCAAGGCTTCTACGCCATAGCTGGATTCCCGGCCGTGTTGAGGGCAATCGACTGCACACATGTCCCACTTGTGCCCCCTGCGGATACTGCACACCACTACCGCAACAGAAAGCATCAGCATTCCATTAATGTGCAGGCAATAGTGGACCACCGGAGGCTCTTCACCAATGTTGTAGACAACTACCCAGGCAGTGTGCAGGATTCCTTCATCTTTCGACAGTCCATCATCAACCAGCGCTTCCAGGATGGCACATATGGAACAGGACTGCTCGTTGGTAAGTGCCAAATCAACACATCACACACCCCAAAGCCACCAACACACAAAGCAAAACTGTGGGAATGCACACGTGACAAAAACACATACAACAAGTCAAACTACACGACCACCTACCAGACACGAAAACACCACTCCATGGTCATCCTGGGCTACCCCTGCACCCAGTACAGACATTTCATGGCACCACAGCCACACAACAGCTGAATGTGTGGAGATGCGGAATGCAGCCATGTGCGAGGATGCAAGTGACCCGTGAGTGGGAATGTACACAAAGAGAAGTGAGGCGTGGATGTGCAGGACAGACATGGCTATGCAAACCACAGACATGTCCATGCAGACCACAGCTGCTGGCGACTGGAGAGTAGTGAGCAGTTGAAGCAACAATGTCACCCCAGGCCGTGGAACAGATAGCGGACGTGTCGCACGCTGCGTCCCCCCCTGTGTGCGTGAGCATAGTGGGTTGGACCTGAGTACGCCAGGGCTGCGCAGGGGTGTGGTGACAAACCCCGTTGCGCAGGGCATGGTCCACTACTGGGAAGGCCAACGTCACTGACAGTGTGGCACCGCGTGGCCTGCCACGAGGCCGACGCCGTGAGAAGCGGGGCCTGCGAGCATGTGTGCCTGCTGCACCCCAGGACGCTGATGCTCAGACCAGGCCTGCCCGTCCCAGCGCACCACGGCCGCACTGCTCAGCTGCCGACACCGTCGTGTGTCGAAGAGGGCCCAACACGTGCCGGTGCAAGCTCCAGGCCCCAGTCACGCGAGCTCAGCAGCCTCCGCAGTCCATCGCTCCTTACTTATTGACATGCTCCACCGGCGTCCTCTTCCGACCAGTAGGTCCCACATGTGGAACAGTGTCCTAAGTCCTGAATGGCAGTGACCCCAAGTCCGTGGCAGCGGCCACAGCACCAGACTCCCTTCGATCAGTGAGGCATAATTCCATGAAGCCGGCCTTGGACACGTGATGCCACTAACCCTGTGCGCCATGGGTGTCCGTCATCTGCCGGCAGAACATCGTTGGTGTCTGAGCCTGTGGCATGGGGGTTTTCAACAGCAACGGGCAGGTACGGACTTGGTATTGGGCCTGGGTCTGTGGCATTCATATGCGCCATGTTGCCAGACACAGCTGGCATGTGCCCTCTGCATCATGCCCTGGGGGTAGCCCCCCATTCTCCCCTGTGACACTCCGCGGAAGGCACATATGACACATACTAGACCCTGCTATGCCCTCATGACCCTACCCCAGTCTCCTGCAGGTCAGCGTCCCATGGCGGTGGGTCCGTGTCGGCCGCTGTGCATCTGGGGCCACAAGCCCTGTGCGACTCGAGTCACTCCCCCTTGTTGAACTGACATTACATTTCTGAGTGCCTGATGACTGTTGGAGTTGTTGCCAGCACCAGCTACACCCTGAGGGCAGGCTTACACTCACCCCACACACAGCCAGCACAGGCGTCACTGTATTGGTGGGCCTGCCATCACATCCTGCCGAACCAACGAACCAAGTATTGACTCTTTTCTCCCTGCACTGTCACAGGCGATCAAGGATATGCACTGTGCCCTTGGATGATGACACCCCTCCGAGACCCGGACACACACGCCCAGAGGCAGTACAATGCGGCCCACATACGCACCAGGGGCATCGTTGTACGCACATTTGGCATGTTGAAGTCACGTTTCAGCTGCCTGTACGGCACAGGTGGAAAGCTCCTGTACAGCCCGGACATCGTGTGCAAGATGATCGTTGCATGTTGTGTGTTGCACACGTCTGTGTTCGCACCAATGCCCCATGGATCCCAGTTCCAGAGGTACCGGGCGATGATGGTAACGATGGGGCAGGTGGCTCACATCCCACTGCACCTGCGGCAGGAATGGCCAGTAAGAACTCCATCATTGACACTTACTTCTCATGAGCATGTCACATTGTGGCTGTCCATGGCAATCATGAGACGATTGAGGATGTCCAATAGCACTGAATGTGTGATTAAAACATATTTGCAGGTTACAGGTTGTACTTGTACATTGTCATGTTAAATATTCCTGTTATTTCAGATGTGATTTGCCATGGTGTGCACATTTGCAGAACCTGTAGTGTCCTGTGTTCTGTTGTAGAGGGGTTGCTGTTTGTACCGGGATGTTGTCAATGTCGAGGTGCACTTCTGCTTATGTGCATATGCTGCACGGTGGGCGAGTCGCTCCTGCGGCTCCGATTTGTCTGCCACTGGTCTCTTTCATACGGTGTGCCTGTATGTTCTGTTCTTCCATGGTGCTTGGATGTTGTGGTGTACATGTAGTCCTCTGCAGTCGGTCAGGGTGCATCCGTGGTACTCCGCTGTCGATGTTTTTTTTCTGAGGCATTTTCCGTATGCTGTTCTTGTGCTTCTTCCCGCATTACACGTGTGTATTGTTGCCCTCGCGCTGGTTGTCACTGTTTTCTTTTCACGCTTTGGCCCATCGCAGGTTTTTTGGTGTTGTAGTTTGTGTTTTTATCTCCATCGAGGTGGTTGTATCATGGACATTGGCCGCGGTTTTGGCAGACTATCTTATGGTACCGCCTTGTTGTGAATTCCACGTTGACACAGGGTTATTTTCCTGCGATAGGCAGCGATGTGAAAACTAGCGTTAACATTTTTTGGTGATGTTTAGCACACGTTCTTGTGAATGTACCCCTCAGTGATTTCTTACAGCAATCCTTGCAGATGTTACACATTCTTCAGACTTTCAAGGACTACATATGTATCTACAGATGACTTCTGACCGACAAGCCTGTACCTAAAGTTAAGAGTGATGTTATCATTCATGCAAATGTTTAAAATTCAAAAGTTAATTGGCAGCACAACCCTCATTGTAGTTGTGTTTAATGGCAGGGTTTCTGGGTTAGGGTGATCAGGCTCCACATTTCACTATCAACAACGCTCAAAGAAGTACCAGCACGTGAGAGATGTTGCAGCACGGCTGTTATTTGTATGGAAGAAGCTTGCACTGTTGTTACCTGCATTTATGTGAATAAAGCCTGTATTGTTGCATGCACATCTGCTGCCTGAACTGTGGTTGGTCTCTGAGTGTTGTAGCTAGCTGAGCTACTTAATACTTTCTGTGCTGCGTATGTTGTAATTAGTGGAAGGAATCGTATACCACTGCCCCCTAGCCTATATGTAACTTGAGTGAAGACATTACTCTTTACTAAATTGAGATAATGTTTGCCTTAATATGTCTTCTTTATATAAGTACAGGGGTCTATGCTGAAAGGTAAATGTACAAGCGAGTAAATCTACACATGTACATTTTCTCTTGAACTTTGTAATATATTTTTTACTTTTGGCTAGTTACTATTTTCGAGGTAAATTTACTACAAAGTATAGACATACATGTCTCCACCCCCGAAACAGGGGATGGAGACAAATTAACAAGTGTAAAGTTACTACAGAGTAAACAAACCAAAAAGTAGTAGTTCTTTCCTGATGTAAGTCCAGCACCATACATGGTGAACCACTGATACTGCAACACCTTCACTGAGAGAAAAATGGAGGTAGGGACTTAAAATAAAACCTCATAGCAAATAACGTTAAACAGAAAACCTACTTTTGAAACATAAATATAGATTTGATTTAAATGTTGATAAATGAATATATAAATAAAACATATTAGTTTATAATAAAAATAAATGTGGCTATTTGAGAAACAATAACTACATTAATTGAAATGCATTCTATACATACATTTTTGTAATTTGTAATAAATAATAGATAAAAGAAACATTTCACATTAGGTGGGATTGTTTAAAATAAAAATTTTAAAATAAAAAAAATTCATTTGATTTCATATTTTTAAATTAATTAAATGATAAATCCCAAATTAAGTAACTAGATTAAAGTTACTACTAGTTAATGTTTGCATGTAGGCACATTTCTCTGTCACTAGGGTAAAGTCCTCTGTTGGTAAACGGTATGGACATTTTAATAGGCCTTTTAAACTTCAAAAAATTGTAAAAAACAATTTTATGGTAAATATTATTATAATTTAACTTTGTATATTTAAAATGTAGAGCAAAATACAAAACATGCTGCAGCACTAATAACTTGCAATATTGAATTCACTAAAATATATCAAATTTAAAACAAATGGTGAAATATTAAAAACTCACCTTAAATAAAATGTTTATATTAACTTATTATGTATGAAAATTTACAAAAGACTGTATATAATTATATTAATTTTTAAAAATAATTTTTAAAGTTACCTTTTTTTTTTTAAATTAAATAATTTAATTCATATAAATCTTTAAACTATAGTCATAAATTAATGTATTTTAATGGCCTTTCCTATGAGGTTCTATTTTAAGTTCCTGCTTCTATTATTCTCTATGGGAGGGTGATGCAGTACTAGTGGTTGGCTACGTGTGGTGTTAAACTTACTCTAGGTCTGAATTAGAGAACATTTGCTACAGTATTGTGTCCTTTTTGGCTGTAGTAAATTTAGAAGCGCACTTGGTAGATAGAATAGCAATGGACTTTTGTTTACAAGTCACTAAATGCCTCCTTACTCCTCCCTAAACAGCTGCCATTTAGTAGCTCATATTTCCTTTCTAAAACCACTCCCACATTTACCAAGTAGTAAAGCTACATGTGTGAGGATCTATGCATGGAAAAGATATGAGAGGTGGAGTGGAGACTTACACTCGTGGGTTTGTGGATTTAATTTTGTAGTAAATAAGAAGTATTACTGGAGTACTGCTTTACGTACTCCAAGATGAAGTTTGTGAATTGGGTCCGTAGTGTCCAACAAATTTCTTATATTATAATTTCTCAATATCAGGTGTACACCTTTAAGTTACTTGAAGAAAATGAAGGTTGTCAAAAAAAAATATACTGTAGAAAAAGTTCACAAATATTCTAACATGCTTTTTTCCCCACAATGCAGGAAATTCACACTAGATAGTTAGAGGAGGCATGGATATGCTGAACTAAGGTGTATAATGTCTTGATTAAGAAAATGAAATTAGAATAATTATAAGTGGTTTGAAACAGTATGGAAAAACTCTAGTGTCAATGGACATATTTTAAAATCAAAACTAGCTAAGTATACCACTGCTGCTTCAAAAAATACGAAGGGAATCCATCATAGGAAACAGTCCTCATTGTTTAATTCATCTCTTTGGGGTCAAAAGAGGATGAAACTGCAATGGAATTACCTGTTTTGGAAGAACAAATATTTAATACATATCCAAGAAAAGCATCGGGCAGGAGGTTGTAACAAGAAAAACTGGAGAAATACATGGTCAGCATACCAGGCTTCACACGGGAGAGTGAGGGGAAAGGATACCAGTCTTTTCTTCTTTGAATGCTCCTAGTTGAATATTTCCACATAAATGAAGAAATACTAATATCACAATGCCAAGAAAAATAGCAGCAACTCCACTAAACATCAATCACTTCGGTATCAGCCTGAAGCAAATGCTAAAATGCAATGTATAAAATAATGCTGTGGCATATATCGCTAAAGGTCGATGGAGTGCTATATGTAACAGCGGGCTGACATAAGAACTAGATGGGAGAAAGGATGAAAACAATTTGGGCGGCTCGGGTGAGGGTTCGGCTCAGAGGCATTTTAAGCCATCAGCAAAGCAGGCTCTGGCCCAGGGCCCCAACCTTTCAAGGGGTCGGTCCCCTGATAGATCCAGCTCTGTTCCGCAGAGAGTCTTGCCCTGATGACTTTGAATAATTTTTAAACAGATTGTTTTAAATACTGTTTTCCTTTGATTTATTTTAACATGAGCGATATGTGTGAGTCTATTACAGACACAATGTTGGGTTTGTTTCATAAAAAAGGTTAGTTTAGATGAAAACAGGAACACACATATGGGAAATGGGAGGGTGTTACAGAGATTATTTGAAGAAACATTAGTGAGCTGCTGTTGTGTCACTATCCCTGAATATTAGAAATATACACATTTAGAATTTGGACATGGACAAAGAGGTCATGAAAGAGCTGAAATTGGATCATAATTTCAAAGCTGTTCCGAACAGGGGCTCCCAAAATTCGTTTGGCCGCCCAGGGTCCCCAAAATCCTTAAGCTGTTCCTAGTTAGGCTGAACTGACAGAAACCAGTGTTAGTGGCACTCTCCTAAGACATTTTTCACATCCTGGAACTTATATTTTTCCAAATGAAGCGCTGGTAGCAATAAAAGCAAAATCCAAAGTCTTTCACAAAATCCTCCAGCAGCGATTGCCAAAAGGAAACCTCATAAAAAATAGCTGCTTGGCATCTTCCAAGACTGACAAAAACTGTGAGATTTTAAAGGAATGGAAAAAGAAGAGCTCGGAGATATACAGGGGAATGTTCACAGGGAAAGAAATTGAAGCCATACCAAGAAGTTGGGGAAGTTGCATAACAAACAATTATGGAAAAAATTAATTAGAGAATATCTGTAATAACAGCTAGTCAGTGGTTTAATACAGGGGCAATACGGGATTTTGGAAAATTCGTGCCAACTAGTGAATATAAGGATAGAAAGGAGAAGGAAATATCTCCAGGTCTTTGTTTAGAACATTTAAAGCCAATGTTAAAATCTCAGTAAAATTAGTAGTGCCCTTCTGAATTCTTCGACAGAGGGCGATGTATGCAGATGAAGGGGTAGGTCATTCCATGACTTGGCGGCAAGGTAGGAGAAGGAACAACCTCCACTGTAGCATCAGTGGATGTGGGCAGTGTGTGCGATGGCGAGGGAGGTGGAGTGCACTTGTCTGGTGTGATGGTGGAAGTTCAGGTGGTGGTTGATGTGTGCTGGTCCCTGGTCATGGAGGGCCTTGTAGGTGTGTGTCAGCATCTTGCACTGGCATCTTTTCTGGATGGGGAACCAGTGGAGGTTCCTGAGGTGGGGGTGGGGGTGATTTGGTTCCATTTAGAGAGGTTGAGGATGAGTCTGGCCAATGGGTTCTGTGTAGCCTGGAATCTCTTGAGGAGCTGGGTGGTAATTCCGGCATAGAGCGCGTCCCCATACTCTAGACGCTGGTGACGAGGCCTTGAGTTTCATTTTTTCTGGTGTTGAAAGGAATCAATCTGAAGATTTTTTGGGGAGCTTTGGTTCTGGATAAATTGTAGATGTTGCAGCTGGTGCTTCGGAAGTCCCACTTATACTGAATTGCGGTTATCTAAAGTAGACGTGATCATGACTATGACTGAGAATCACTGTCATAATATTGGAAACAAAAATGTTGTGTGGAGAGAATATAGTGTCGATAAAGCAAAGGACCAAAACATTGAGAAGGTTACTGCAAAAAGGTAAGTATAGATTAACTATTCTTAATTCCACATCTACAAACTTTATATATATTGTCAAGGTACATATATGTGGAGTTATATATAGTACAATTTTGCTTACCTATAGAAATTTACCTTCACTGTATTTTTGTCCTCGATATTCTTAACATAATATTTTATCCCAGGATATTTTTGTTTCTCATGTAAACACCATGACAACAGTGCAACACCCATCTAAGGATAAGACTGTGGTCACACCATTTGTGCAGCTAGAAATTAGAGGTTGCTTCAACTGCGGATTCTTGAGATGCTATATTTATTTTTCCATCTAGTTTGACGGCTAAGCTTTTCATCAGGGATAGATGGGTGGATAGTGACAGAAGATTCGAAAAAGGGAGTCTGACCCCAGCCGTTGACCTCATTATTAATTTAAATGTGACTAAAATACGCTCAAAAGGAAAAAAATCTTCTTAACAGCTAAATGGTACTGAAGCTAATCCATTCTAATGATAATGCTCTTTTGCATGGAACACAGATAGGTATAAAAAGCTTTTGTTTCTTGACATTAAAGACACTGAGACGGTACTGTGTTTGGGCAGAAACATGTAGGGTGAAGGTATTTAAGCATGCCACAGAGCTAGCGGAATCCATCCTCACCCCCGACATAGACATAGCATTCATCACTGAGACATGGCTAAATGACTCCTCATTTCCACTCATGGATACTCTTGTCCCCCCGGCTTTGTTATCACCAACAAAGATAGAAAAGATCAAAGAGGTGGAGGCATAGCCATCATCCACAAAAACAATATTTCCGTGACGGAAATAGACTCCTTCACCTACAACACCTTTGAGTGCCTAGCCGCCAACATTAACACTAGCAACAACAAAACACTCATCTGCCACCTCATTTACCACCCCCCAGGCAACACCACCACATTCACTGAACACCTGTCTGATCTGATTGCCCACTGCTCTCTCCGAGATATGAACAACCTTATTCTGGGAGACCTCAATCTTCACTAGAATGAAGAAAGCAACCTGCCAATCCAGAACCTGAAGGAGCTGCTTCACAGCAACAACCTTACCCAACACTGCTTAGAGGAAACCCATAACAAAGGAGCAATCCTAGAACCCATTATCGCCCAGCACGACACTGTCATGATAGACTGCATCCTGCCCGTGGACTGGTCCGACCACCACTTAATCCTTTTCCTCCTCACTCAGCCTATCACACCTAAACTCCCCACCCATGGACTAGAAACTTCACCCAGTTTAACATGACTGACCTAGAGGGAAGGGTTAACTCTCTCCTCACTGCCTCCACGGACAATCTATCCACAAAAGAACTCACGGCCGACTACAACACAAACATGACATCCATTCTAAATCAAGTAGCCCCCTTAAATAAAACAGTAACATCCCATCCAGATCTTGGTTCAACACTGACATTAACAACGAAAGAAGACAACTAAGAGCTGCAGAAAGACTGTGGAGGAGCAACCCCTCCTCAAACCTATTCGAACAACCCAAAGCAGCCCGAAGGAAATACAAAAAACACATCAGCAGTGAAAAATCCACCTTCTTCTGCGCCGCCCTGGACAATGCAAAAAACAGGCCCAACGAACTGTTCAAAATCATCAGACAACAAACCTTCAAACCCCCGGAATCCTCCCTACAGGCCTCCAAAGACTTGTGTGAAAATTTTGCCAACTTCTTCGAAGATAAAATCACCAAGATTGAGCTTTCACTAGACATCGTCAATTTCGTCTGCAAAAATATGCCTCCAGTGACAGTAGATAGCTCGCCCACGCACCCCACAAAAACCTGGAAGTCCTTTAACCCCATCCCGGAAACCGAGATCCTCAAACTGCTCTCCACCTTCAAACCAGCCTCCCACGTCCTTGACCTGATTCCCACCGAACTGACCACAAAACGGAGTCTCTCCATAGCCCCGTTCTGGTGCAAGATCAGTAACAGCTCCCTGAGAACCGGCATCATACCTGAATGCCTCAAAGTTGGCCAAGTCATGCCAATACTAAAAAAAACAGGCCTTGACTCAAAGGAACTTAATAACTTCAGACCCGTCTCCAATCTCCCCCTCCTATCCAAAATCCTGGAAAAATGCATCCTCCAACAACTGACTCAGCACATGGATAACATCAACCTTCTTAACCCCCACCAATCGGGTTTCAGTAAAGGCTACAGCACCGAGACCGCGATCCTTAACATCACAGACGACATCCACAAATTCCTCAATACCGACCAATGCTGCCTCCTCATCCTCCTAAACCTATCGGCAGCCTTTGACACGGTTGATTACCAACTTCTCATCAAGGCTTTACAAGAAAGGGTAGGAGCTGATGAGGTGGTCCTACGCTGGTTCTCCTCCTTCTCACACAGTTGCTCACAAAGGATAAAAAAAAAAGCTTTACCTCTGACCTACACCCTGTCAAGAGGGGCGTCCCCCAAGGTTCCGTGCTCTCACCTCAACTGTTCAACATATACATGGAACCCCTCACCACCCTACTCAAAAATGCTAACATCCCTTTCCACCTCTATGCAAATGACACCCACATCTATCTTGAAACCTCCTGCATTGATGACATTCACAGACTAAATGCCACTCGAAAAGAAATCCAACATTGGCTGTCGCTTAACCACTTAAAACTCAACCAAGTCAAAACCGAAATACTCCTCATCTCCAACAAAGAGGAGAACCCTCATATTCCAGAATGACTACAAGCTTTGGATGCTCTTAACGGCAATGAATCTCTGACCCACTCTGTTAAATCATTAGGAATTAACCTAGACTCAAAACTCGACATGGCCAATCACATCAAGAACTCCGCAAAGAGTGCCTTCATCAACCTGAAGTTACTTAACAAAATAAAACCATTCATCCCAACCAACAACCTCAATCAAGCCACCCAAGCACTGGTGCTATCCAAACTCGACTATGAGAATGCCACTAATCCCTAGTACAACAAAATCTCAACTAGCCTCCCTCAAAACTACTCTCAACGCAGCAGCTAGAATGGTCACTGGAATCAGGAAATACGATCACATCTCACCAGCACTCAGAGAACTAAAATGGCTCCCAATCGAACTGCGTGCCAGATACAGAACTGCCTGCCTCACACATAATGCCCTGCACACAGGAAAACCTGAGTATTTGGCTGCCAAACTCAAGAGGGCTGGTCAGACAAGGAACCTCAGGAGCTCCAGCCCCCTACTACTCATCCCCATGAAAACACGCAAACAAAAAACTGCTGCACGGTCCTTCGCCGGGAACGCCATCCCAGTCGATATCAGGACTATCCCGTCCTTCACAAAACTCAAAAAACAACTTACAGTCCTTTTCCTCAACAGCTCACTCCCGAATGGATAGCTGCCATCAAAACGCTATTCCCCTGCTCGTCGTCTCTTCCAGACATTGTAGCTCTAAGACTTACCTCCTCCCTGGTATTCGACCCCCAGCTGCTCCCCCCCCCCCTTAATTGGTTCAACCCCAAGACAACGTGCATTCTATGAGATTATCTCAGGACTCAGAAACTACCCCAATGCCTTTCAGCACACTTGGACTTCAGAACCTATTATGTAGAATCCTGCTTTATTGTATCAACCCCAAGACAACGTGCACTCTATGAGGTTATCTCAGGACTCAGGTACTACCTCAATACTGCTCAGCACACTTGGACTACCGAACTTATATGTTGAATACTGCTTATGGTATGAATCTTGCTCAAAAACTGTTGTGAAGCGCTCCAATACCCTCGGGTCAGGCTAGCGCTTTAAAAAACCCCTTAATAAATAAATAAATAAGTAATAAATTTAAAGAGCAAAATGGATACTGAACAAGTGATGTCTTAGAGATGGCTAGACCTTCTGTTTGCCACTGACAAAGATAGGCCACAAAACTTGCAATTTGCAATCCCATAGATTGAAGCACATCATTGAACATCAATTTAACTCCTAGATAACCTACCCATTAGCATTGATATTGTGATACTAAACGGTACCTTCAGAAGAATCAAAGGGCTGTCCGGAGATATTCTGACAGGGACAGCTTTACTAAGATTATGGAAACACTGGGGCATATTCAAAAAGCCCCTGTCGCCACCGGAGCATCAATTTTTTTCAACACTCCTGTGGCATAACACCATTTTCAATATTTACAAGGTGGTGCTAAGCCACTTAACAACAAAATGACTCCTTAGACATCTATGGGGTCAACCCCTTTTAAAACCTTGCACACCCTCCAAAAAAGAGTTTGCACAATAGTCATCTTAACAGGATTCCCTTGAAACACAATTTTAATTCATGGGGTGACAGGAATGCATTTGCCACTGAAAAACACCATCCACCAGGTCCTTCGGTTTTCTGATCAGCAAACCTCTGTATATTAATAAAATACATTCCAACTATTTACCATCGTCCATTGCCCAGATATCAGTAAGTGGATAATCTATTATCAACAGAAGGTTTTGTCTTTCTCACATAAAAACAAGCTTTGGCTTTAAGCTGTAACCTACTTTAAAGCATCAGGTGTGTTTAGCCTTTACATAGTATAACATAGAGTAGTACTTGCATCCCAAACTTTTGTGATTTGTAAATGGTACACCCTATAACTTTCAACAAGCACAATTACACTCATATATATGGAGATAAGTATAATAAACCTATACACCTATATTTAGCAACATGTGCTTATTTCCAGTATTTTGTTATTTTTGAAATTTAGGTCATGATATTTTTAAATAACAATATTCTGCCATAACATTCTGGTAGAAAACGTGTGCTAGTCACTAATGTTAGTAGAGGTATTGGTATACATCCAATAATGCACAGCATTGAGAAATGAAATATTTAACGTTTTTATGATTTTTCTTTTTATGGAAATCGGCTTCCATTAAATATCTTTCCTTTTACCACATCTTGAGTTAAAATATGGAACATTGGGGCAGATTTACAAGCCCCTTGCGCCTCATTTACGCCGCCGTTGCGTCACTTTTGTGACGCAGCGGCGGCGCAAATCCTGCGCCATGGAGGGGGTACTTACAACGTGACGCATCTGGGAGATGCGTCACGTTGTAAACCCCTGCGCCACATGTAGGCGTTCCTGCGCAGGGGGGGGCGTTCCGGCGCAGGAACGCATCCTAAAAGTGGCTGAGTGAAATCTACAAGATTTCACTCAGGCACTTTTATGCCCATGCTGCATCAAAACCCTGCGCCTGCCTGAAGCAGGCGTAAGGATTGACGCAGCATTAGCAAGATAGGGCCCCCAGACCATTGCTGGAGCTGCGTCGCGCTTGCGACACAAATCCAGCAATGCGCCACTTTTACGGCACAGATGCGTCACGCATCTGTGCCGTTTTTGTCCCATGGTGCGACGCATTGTAAATGCGGCGCATCCATGGTGGCGGAGCTGTGGCGCACAATAATTGGCGCATCCCTGCTGATATGCAGGGATGCGCCAGTTATTGTAAATATGCCCCATTGTTTTTATTTTCCTGCACCTTCTACCCAATACATTTTAGAACTTACGTCAAATCTCAAAGTCCTCAAAATATATATAAAAAACTATTTGACCAAGGCTGATATCACACCCTTTTGAACATAATTATTTACCTATTTTCTCTCTGATACATGAACATTCAGGCCGTGTACCAGAATCAAACAAAAGTCTTAAGGGCCTACTTTTGAATTTAGGTCCCTGCCTAAATATGCCATGGAGACATGGGATCTGATCTTCTCAAGCAAACCAGATATTTGCTTTCTGATGGAAAAAATGGCTTTGCGCAGCCGCCACTCCAAATATAACTATTACTAACTGATGGGATTATAAAATGATTAAACTTGAACAGGAGGTAAGAACGGGGTGGAGTGGTGATTATTTACACTGTTGTTTTTTAAACCTGATGCTCTGAACTGGAAAAATCCAAAAGGCCTGCTAGGCTACTGGTCCCAAAAATATCGAATGCATCCTTCTCATCAGGGATTTCAATTATTTCTGGCAAAATATGGACAGTGACAATGAAAAATGAAAAATGACAAAGGAACTTTGGAGCTGTGGCAATGTGTTATAGGCCCTACTCATATAGCGAGCCATACATTAGATTTAATGTTTTACAATTCCAGTAATCTCCAGGTTCACACTTCAGTCCTTCTTACATGGACAGATCATTACCTCTTAAACTTTCAGGTGTGGACTGAGGTCCAAGTCGGCCCTCCCTCTCCAATTACCTCTCGTGCTTTCCGTTCGTGGAAACGACTAAGGGGCATATTATCAAGAGAATTATCGCAGTTTTAGCGGCCTTTTTCGGCCGAAAAGCGGCGATAATTTGATCGCAGTATCAACAAGGGCATGCTAACGCGTGTTTCCTTGAGTGAGAAGCCCTTTAAACTCCACTTGGCATGTCAGCGATGAATATCGCTAATGACATGCATCTTAGGCGTTCCGTTACATTTCTCCCTTGAAATCTGCAGTGACACGGCAGCGCAATATTATCAAGCCTCAATCAAACCCGTGATGCGATAAAATAAACCGCGCTAACCGCGGTTATCGTGGATTTGTAACGCCTGGTCAGAAACTGACTTAGCCATACTTTTAATGGCAGGTGGATTGTACAGCTGAGGCAACGGGGCATATCATCAAGGAAATGCGCTAAATATCACATTTCCCACTTAGCACGATTCTGTTTCAAGCCGTTATCGCAGGATTTAATCGCTGTGGAGATATGCCTTGATAATAATGCGATATCTCGGCAATTAAATACAGCGATACGCGGCGTTAAACAGAATCGCGCTAAGCAGGAAATGCGATATTTAGCGCATTTCCTTGATAATATGCCCCTAACAGACTATAGGTTCAGGGAAGCTCGTAAGATTCCATGGTTAATTGATGAGGTGAATATAGACACTGCACCTACTACAAATAATACCTGTTTAATGGAGGCTTTTCACAGCCTAGTAACCCCTAAGCTCATAAAAACTCAGCACAAGATACCACACACCAAATGTTACTCAGTTTACTTAAGAAAGGGAAAACAGAGGTGTAAGAGACAGGAGCACGTTTGGAGATGCACATAACACTGGAGGATAAAGCTGTGTACAAAGAAGCATTGAAGATAAGTCATAAGCAACTGTGCACAGCTCAGAGACACTTGCATGCTGAGAGGATTTACAATAGCTTTTCCTCTGCCAAAGGCATTCTTATAGAGTTTTCAAATCCAGAGGGCTGTGCATCCCCTATCTACCCCCCTGTTTAGCCCTGTGAGGCCTTGGCAGTGTCTTTCCACAAAACGATCATGAAAATTTATGAGAACTTTAATAACCAACTGCATCCCCTGAGCCCACTTCTCACTCACAATGCTACATCCAATCCAGCTTGCGAAGGACTATGCCGGTTCACAAAAATTTCATAACAAAAGATCCTAAATCTCATGTCTACTATTCATACAGGTTTTCACAGATGATCCATACCCCGCTCATGTGGTTTCCAAATTTACCTCTGTATTTGCACTGGTTTTGAATATCTATTGAACCCAGATCGGGTTCCGGGAATATGGCCAATGTATTGCTTCTATTTAAGAAACCCTTCGCTGAATATCTCGGCTCTTACTATGATCCTATTTCCCTTCTGCCTTACCTGGCCGTATTATAGGAGGAATTTTTTAACAAACACTTGTCTTGTTATTTGGAGAACACCAACATTCTTCTCAATCAGGGTTTAGGGCAGGTTATGGAATGGAGATAACCCTATTGGCCTTTTCGCATGGAATCAGACCCAGTCTGGATGAGGGATGGCCGGTTACTCTCATCCTGCTAGATCTGTAGGCAGCCTTTGAAACACTCGCGCTTGAGGTCTTGGTGAAGAGACTTTGTGAAATCAGCATCCATTCTCTGGCCCTTGAATGGTTTACAGATTTTTTGGCACAACACAATTTGTCTATCTTCCTCCTTTCACATCCAGAGCCATACCGAACACCTGCCGGGTGCCACATGGGTCCTTCCTGTGCCAGCACCCTTTTTAATATCTATGTGACTCTCTTAGCAAAGATTGTAACGGACTTTGATTTTCAATATTGTCCTATACTGATGATACTCAGCTTGTCACATCCATTGCAAACAATCAGGAAGTTACTAGACAAAGCTTCTGTAAATGTATACTCTCAGTAGCCTAGTAGATACACCAGACCGGTCTCCAACTAAACAATAGAAAAAACTAAATAATACTATTTGGCTGGGCCAAGGAGATATCGAGAGGAGATTGGTGGCTTTACAAACTCAGAGCCTCTCCCAAAAAAGTAGCCCAGTATTTGGGAATTCAGATTGAAGATATGGTCAGCATGAGAAATCAGGTGAATGTGATCTATAGGCCTTGCTTAAGAATGATTTTATAAGCTGAGCATTTTTTAAAAATAGATTCCACAACAGTATTTGAAGAGAATCGTGCAGGCTCTTCATGGGAACAGTCCACCCAAACTGCAAAAGAAGGGAATTCCTTAATAAGAATGCACGCATTCTAGGACCGGTTTCACCCTGATAAGGGTTCATCGGCCTGGTATAGCTTGATTTCAGTGGTACAGGGAGCTCGGGACCCACGTCTGGGCATACCTGTCACACTCAGGGTGTCAACTGCAAAAGCAAGATGAACGATGGAATGCTTGAACTAATCTCAGCCACTGGCAATCACTTGGGCTGTATTCCAGTCTATCGTTTTTCGCCCACCCTGATACCTCAGTTTGAACCCAGTCATTATCAAATCAGCCTTAACCCTGCTCCTCATGGGAACAGTCCAGCCCAAACTGCCAAACCAGGCCCTCCCTAAACCAGAACACAAGCAACCTAGGACCAGGTTTGGGTTGCTTGTGTTCTGGTTCAGGGAGGACCTGGCTACACAGTTTGAGCTGAATTGTTCCTATTGGTGCAGGGCTCAGACTGATTAGCATATAGCTGGGTCCAAACTGAGGTGCCATTGTGTGCAAAATAATGATGCCCTGGGATGGCAGAACGAGGTAGCACCGAGGCACAAGAAAAGAGCTCTGTGGTGCTTACTGGAGGTACCTAGTGAGCGAGTTGGACCCCAGGGACCCTCAGGATTCAAGGGAACTTTATCCCCCAACTTAAAACGCCCACAGGGCGTGTTTGCACACATGTCACCTCAGGCTCGCCCCCTGCCTTCACCAGTGTGCAAACGCACCCTATGGCGCGTTTTAAGAGGTAGTTTTAATCCCCCTGCCCTATTATGAACTAGGGGCTTACAGAGGAGGTCATGTTAATCTCAGGGGTACCCCAACGCATAGTGTTCCCTAGTGTTTTCACTGTATTCTAAGTGTCTTTTAGCATACCACTGGCTCTAGGCCTGGTTAGTCAGAGTCAGTTAACACCAGTACCCGTCTGAAAAAGTTGTGGGCACAGGATGATTTTGTAACAAGGCCTCTTTCTGCTCCTCTGTTGGTTCTTTCTGCACATGCCTTGCTTCTTCCTGCCCTTTTCTTCGTCTTTGAGGACATCTGTTGCTTCTTTCTGCATTTCTTTTGCTTCTTCCTGTGCGTTTTTTCTTCTTTCTTCACATGTCCTGCCTCTGTAGGCATTGTTAGAAATTAGCATTTAAAAAAACCTTAGAAATTCACTTAAAAAACCATAGGTTTCAGGCACGTTATAGTTACAAATTAGCATTTAAAAAACCTTTGAAATTCACTGAAAAAACCATAGGTTTCAGGCACGTTATAGTTAGAAATCAGCATTTAAAAAACCTTAGAAATTCACTGAAAAAACCATAGGTTTCAGGGGCGTCATAGTTAGTTGGACATTTCACTCGTACAAAACCCGTGAAATTCCCCCGTTATAGTTAGTTCAGCTAACTATAACTTGCGCGCCCACAATGCACTGCTGATGACGTCACATATTACATCACTCATGACATGGTCAGTGACATCACTCAGGACATCACTGATGACATCTCGGTATTCATTTCTCTGTGCTATTGTTTCCACTCCATGTTTCTTTTTGAATGAACATATTAAAATATGTAATTTGTAATATATATTCTGCTAGGTAATGTCTTACCCATTCACCACCTTATTCTAGATAACAGTTTCCAATGCTACTTTCGAGCCACCGCTTACTTTTACAAATGAGTTCCATTTAGTTGTAGGAGAATGTGTGTAGTAAAAATGCAGCTACCATGCTGTGCCAATCGTCCAGTCATAATCAGTGCAATCCCAGATGTGTAACCTTTCACTTAGCTGGAATGAGTGCACACATTTTGTTGATATGCAAAAAGTGGAGGTGAAACTAGGAGCAATTCTGCAGGTTCCCACTGGTTTTGCATCTGCGTGCCCTGGATTAAAAGTAAGACGGAATGCTGGCAGAATGCCCTGCAGCACAAGAAATCCTCATTCCACTCAATGAAGAATGCGAAAAATTAAGAATTCTTGTGCAGTTCAACACTGTTAAGGCCTGGAGATTCTAATTCTCTTTATCACACTGCCAGACCATTGATAGTGCCTGGAAGTGATGTAGCGAAAATCGCATTTTAATTGTAGGGGTGCATTATAATCACACGCGTAGAGTGCACCCGCATATCATCCTTTGTCGTATTAACATGAAGTGTTAGTATCTTGAAATGTAATGACATGAAAAATGTGATATATTTAGGCCATTGGAGGATAACAAGGAACGGTAACGTAGAATTTGAATGTAACTAGCAGAAAACATTAACGTGGTGAACTCGTATTGTGTAGCTGACAATCATTCAAATACTAAATGTGTTCATTAATTAGTTGTTTACATGTAGGTAAAACCATTAACTTATTTTCTAAAGTAATTTTGTAAAGCTCACATGCCTTTTTCTTATTTATGCTGAATTTTGTAGGCCTGAAATGCATTTTCCCAGGAAGCTCTTGCATTAGAATTAACAGTTTAAATTTCATGTAGGCTGTGGAATTTATTTTTCTCATGTTTGTGTTGCAGGTGAAAGAAGTGTTCTTGTTAGCTAGAATAATGTCTTTGTTTTACTAGTGAGGCAAGGAGAGAAAAAGTTACATCGTACCGGTCGAATCGATAAAGGAAGGACGTTGCGTTTCACGCAGGAGAAGGCTTTCCGAATGAAGGACGTATGTATTGAAGGAAGAGAACACCGTTGTCCCATGACAAACTACCTTTAGGGCGGATGGCGTGATCTGAAAGGGATTCTGGTAAATTTCTACTTGATATTGGATTATTGGAAATAGGGAACGGGCCCACTCTTCCTGTCTTCAAAGAGAGAGTACCTTAGAACAAGCTCTGTCTCGATAGCTTAACGCTATCTGACTCATCTACAATAGAAGGTCTTCTTAGGAAGACTCTGCTTGCTGACACCTTTTATCCTTTCCTGAAGATGCTTAGGTAGGGATGTCATCTTAGCGACAGTGTAGGTGCAAAATAATGCTTTATAATCATCAACCCTCGATGGAGGAACATTTTGACTCATGCTTTCTTATCCTCTGAATTCTATTTCTTGAGTTAAATGTTTTGTTTATGCTGCATCAACTCAACTAGATGTGTAGGTTTGGCTTCATGCTAATTCTGATGTATTTTTACACTCTCATCTTGAAGTATCTTTATGTCTAATCACTTTTGGCTTTGTAATAAATTAACTAACCATACATAGTTGTCTGTGGTTATTATGTGTCTAAAGAACTTCCTGTAGACCTGATTGTCAAATATAACAAATTATTCTTCTCTCTAACTTTCATGGTGCTAAAAAGACCCATCAGATTGTGTTTCTAGAGTAGGTCCAGATTTATGAACTCTGCCTTTTCAGAAGCAAGAGCCCTCGCAGCAGGGCCTGTGTGTGGTGCCTGCCTGAAGGAGTAGCCAGGAGGACCCTGCAGAAGGCACCAAAGATAGGCTTACCTTGCCCTGCTAGGTCGCTCCCCAACCACTGCGCTGCCCCCCTGAGTGCCGCTCTGGATCGCCCGCTACCTGATCCTGACTCCCACTCCCTGCTCGTTCGATTCCCGATTGCCGATTCCCGACGTTTTTTCCCCTACCCCCCTCCCCTCACTGCCTGGTTCCCACCGCTGCTCCCCTGCGGCCCCGCTCCCGAGCATCCCATTCGCCACCCCGCTCCGCCTCCCAGCTGCCCCTCCCTCCCTCAGCCCCTCTCATGGAGGCCGCGCAGCGGTGAGGAGAGCGTACCTTGCCTTGCTAGGTTGCTCTCCAGCCACTGTGCTGCTCTGGTTCGCCCGCTACCTGATCCTGACTCCCACTCCCTGCTCGCCCGATCACCGATTCCCGCCGATTCCCGCTGTTTTTTTCCCCGCCCCTCTCCCCTCGCTGCCTGCTTCCCGCCGCTGCTCCCCTGCGGCCCCGCCCTGAGCGCATCCCATTCGCCACCCCGCTCCCGCCTTCCAGCTGCCCCTCCCTCCCTCAGCCCCTCTTATGGAGGAACCCTCATCTACAGACCCCCCGGACCATGAGCACAGTTCAGCGACTCCATCGCCGACCTCGCCAGCACCCACGCACTCGCCTCCACGGACTACATCCTCCTCGGGGACCTGAATTTCCACCTCGAGAACAACAACGACGCCAACTCCGCCACTCTGAACGAAAACCCCGCCAACCTCGACCTCAGACAACTCGTCACCGCACCCACCCATGCCGCAGGCCACACGCTGGACGCCGTCTTCTCCACAAGCACCCACGTCGCCTTCGACCACACCTCCGAACCCCACTGGACCGACCACCGCTGCATCCAGTTCACCTTCAAAAAACCAACCACGCACCATCGCACCCAACAGCTGCCGCGCAGCTGCTGGAACAAAGTCACCGAAGATCAACTGACCACCACCCTCGCCCAGAACCCACCTATCAACCCCACCTGCCCTGACGCTGCAGCCCGCAACCTCAGACAGTGGATCGACCACTGCGCCAACACCCTCGTCCCACTCAAGAGAGGCGAACACCCATTACAACGATGTTCTCTCTTCGCGGTGCCATCACAACGCGATTTTCACATCGCGGGAACCTTTACATCGTACACCTGAACAACGCAATCTCTTGCATCGCAGTGTCCTTCTCGTAGCATGCGATTACTACGCAAGTCAAAGTGTAAGTAAATAGCGTACTACGCAAGTATGGCCAAATAAATAATCAAGTCCGGGTAAGTAATAGTAGAAAAATAAAGTCGTATTATTAGTACTTAGTAGTGGTTGCAATGGGTCAGATTGTCCATTTTTTGACGTCACCGCTCATGCGTACATTAAGTACTTTGCTTCAGTCCTTCGGTCGTCGCAACAATTGTTTTGAACAACGTACATCTTAACTGAAGTGGGGGAGGTAATTATAAAGATTTGAGAAGCAACGATCAATGACACAACAGGGCCGAAAACCAGCAAAGACCTGATGTGTCAAAACAGTGTGCCCCCCCCCGGCTTCAGAGAAAATGAGCGACATATCCTCACCTACCGCACCAGCACGAAGAAACGAGACTCTACTGTGCTGTCTAAACACCCACAAAATACCCCCTACTTTACAAACAGAAAATAGCATCATCGCAGTGAGCTGAACTGAGATGAAACACCCGAAGTAAGAGAGATGTGGGTGGACAAAAACTGACAGGATGGCAGACATCGGATGGACAGACGGACAGGTGGTTACATTAATAGGCAGACCGATAGACAGATGGATCGACAGACACACAGGTTGAAAGGAAGATAGTTAAATGGACACACAGGTTGAGGTATAGATAAACGGGCAGACAGACAGATAGTGCAAGACCGGTTTAAACATTTTAAGACAAATATTAAGTTACCGTTGACTAAGGCACATAGCGGCATAATATCAATAACCGCGTTAAAATTATCGCTGCTTTAGCGGCTGGAAACTGCCGCTAAAGCGGCGATAATGGGCTTGATAATATGCCCTTGTGAATTCCCATAGCAGCCTAGGTTCACACCAGAACATGGGCTGCTATGGGGATTCACAAGGGCATGTTATCAAGCCCATTATCGCTGCTTTAGCGGCAGTTTCCTGCCGCTAAAGCGGCGATAATTTTAACGCGGTTATTGATAATATGCCCCTAAGTGAGGGATGGGGTGACGAGAGAAAGGAAGAGGGTAGGTAGGGGCGCATTTATCAGAAGACATAGGGATAAAGTAGTCTCAGTCAGTTGTAAACACAGGGGCTCTCAGGGTGACAAGTGTCCCAGAGTTTTTGTAACACTGTGCCACCTACCGTCTCACACCGACGCCAGCAGGAATCGGCATAAACTGAAGGTCCTTGTGACCCGCGCGCAGCCGGAAGTGTCAGTAAAAGGACGTGTTACCTGTGACCGGGGTCCTGTCAGTTCTCCTGGGGGGCAGTGGGCGGCAGAGCAGCTCTCACCAAGGATGGATGAGGGTCAAGCCAGAGAGCCCCCACCAACCAGCCTCCGTGGGGCTCCCTGCTCCTCTTTCATATTTACCGCTGCTTCTACGTCTCTTTCAACCGCCCCACCCCCAAAACAGACACCCTCCTCCCGGTCTCAACCTTTAAACATGTTCTCCAAGCAATGGTGCGGGATCAAAGTCATTACAGGGAGTTTACGAGCAAAAACGAGAAACCATTACGCGTTGTAATGGCGTGCGATCTTTCGGTATGCGTCCTGATGGATTTTGCTATAGGGTAAACAACACTGGCGTTGGAACGCCATGCGGTGGAAAAACGTGCGAAGTAATAGTCATTGCGATGTGGAGGCTGCGTGCTAAAAGCGCGCGTTGTAACTGTTGGCGATGTACTGTCATACATCCCTCAAGAGACCATCCAACAGCCACGCCAGCAGGAGAGCCACCTGGTTCACCGATGAGCTCCTGACCTCCAAACGCGCCTGCCGTAAGCTGGAGAAGAAATGGCTCCACAAACAAACACCAGAAAACCACGTAGCCCACAAGGACGCCATCCGCAGACATCACAACCTCATCAGACTTGCCAAGAGATCCTCCCTCAAAGACCGCCTGGATAACAACGCACACGAAAGCAAAGAGCTCTTCCGCATCGTGAAAGAACTCTCCAATCCCGAAGCCAGCGCCAACGACATCCCGCCCTCACAAGAACTGTGCAACTCACTGGCCATCTTCTTCCACCGCAAGATCGCTGACATCCATGACAGCTTCAACTCCACGACCGCACCAACGATGCACGACTCCTCCCGCCCCGCGATCACCAACAGCGCCAACCGCCTGACCTCCTGGGCCAACACCAACGACAACGAGACACGCAAGATCATGAACTCCATCCACTCAGGATCTCCGACAGACCCATGCCCACACCACGTATTCAACAAAGCAGACACGGCCATCGTACCCCAACTACGGAAGGTCATCAACATCTCCTTCGAAAAAGCGACATTTCCGGAAAGCTGGAAGCCCACTGAAATCAACGCCCTCCTCAACAAGCCCAAGGCGGATCCCACGGACCTCAAGAACTTCCGACCCATCTCCCTGCTCCCGTTCCCGGCAAAGGTCATCGAGAAAATTGTCAACATTCAACTGACCCGCCACCTCGAAGACAACAACATCCTGGACCCGTCCCAATCCGGATTCAGACGTAACCACAGCACCGAGACAGCCCTCATCGCCGCCACAGACGACACCAGACGCCAACTAGACAACGGCGAAACATCAGCCCTCATCCTCTTGGACCTGTCAGCCGCATTCGACACGGTCTGCCACCGCACCCTACAGACACGCCTCCAAGAAGCCGGAATCCTAGAGAAGGCCCTTGACTGGACCACGTCCTTCCTCTCTGGCAGAACACAGAGCGTCCGCCTCCCACCTTTCCGGTCAGAAGCCACCGACATCATCTGCGGCGTCCCCCAGGGCTCATCCCTCAGCCCGACGCTGTTCAACATCTACATGGCCCCCCTCGCACAAGTGGCCCGTCACCACAACCTCAACATCATCTCCTACGCCGACGACACCTAGCTCATCCTCTCCCTCACCAAGGACCCTCACACCGCCAAAACCAACATTCACGAGGGCATGAAGGCCATCGCCGACTGGATGAGGAGCAGCCGTCTGAAACTGAACTCGAACAAGACGGAGGTCCTCATCCTCGGACCCACCCCCTCAACCTGGGACGACTCCTGGTGGCCGACCGCCCTGGGGACAGCACCGATACCAACCGACCATGCACGCAACCTAGAATTCATCCTCGACTCCTCCCTCTCCATGTCCAAGCAAGTCAACACCGTCTCCTCTTCCTGCTACAACACTCTACACATGCTCCGCCGGATCTACAAATGGATCCCGACCGAAACAAGAAGAACAGTGACACAGGCCCTCGTCAGCAGCAGACTGGACTACGGCAACGCACTCTACGCAGGAATCCCAGCCAGACACTAACGGCGGCTACAACGCATCCAAAACGTCTCCGCCCGACTGATCGTCAACATCCCCCGCCGCAGCCACATCACCCCCGTCCTGAGAGACCTGCCCTGGCTCCCCATCGACAAGAGGATCACCTTCAAGCTCCTCACCCACACACACAAAGCACTCCACAATGCCGGACCAGCCTACCTGAACAGCAGACTCAGCTTCTACACCCCCACCCGCCAGCTCCGCTCCGCCAACCTCGCCCTCGCAGATGTCCCCCGCATCCAACGCACGACTGCCGGTGGCAGATCCTTCTCTTACCTCGCCGCCAAAACCTGGAACACCCTCCCAACCCACCTACGACAGACCCAAGACCTACTCGCCTTCAGAAGACTCCTCAAGACCTGGCTCTTTGAGCAGTAGCGGCACCCACACCACCCCCCACCCCACCCCACCCCCCCCACCCCACCCCTCAGCGCCTTGGGACCCTCACGGGTAAGTAGCGCGCTTTACAAGTACCCTGATTGATTGATTGATTAATTGATTGATACCTCCACTGAAAGTTGTTTTCAAGAGCACTGTTAGGGCTCTGGACAATGTTATTACCTTAATGCAATTGTCATTAAGGTAATTATATCACCCGGCTTTTGTTAGTGCTCAGTAACACAACTGCCATGGGCTTTGGGGTTTTATTTCATTCACAGGTGAATACTATTTCGCTCTGCTTATGAGATAAATAGTTTGAAATTGGCCCAATAATTTTGCACAGCCTTAGGTAGCAACACCAAAAGAGTGATCTCACTTGTAATGCATCACTTATGATGCCATGCTCAGAATTGCTAGCCTTCACTGTAATTCTTTGTGGTGGTAAAGATGAGAGATGGCTTAAAGAAAAAAGTGACTGGGACCAGATAACCAATACAGTAACTATTATGCCACAGTCGATATCACTTTTTCAGTATTTGTTTAATGCTGAGTACACAGGCTTGGCATGTAGACCCGCAGCAGGTCATGATGTATTCTGCATGGATATCTGCAGGTCTCGTGGCATATTTATCTTTCAATGCAAGGCAGGTCAGCAAGCAGGAAGAGAACAGAAATGCTCTATATTTATAATTTCTTGCGCTGGCACAATGCATGCAGCTTAGCTTAGCGCCAATGAAGGCAGGCAAGGATGTCTGTGATATGGAAAAAAACTTTTTGTGCAAGAAGGGTCCTCCCTGCACAAAAACAATCGTTAGAGGCATTTTTCTCTTGATGTATGATGCAGAATGCATCACGCTTGAAAGCTGAAGTAATACATTGAAATAAAGATATTCCCCCACACTGGGGAAGGCACAGCCTTTTAACATATTTTCAGGTTTACTAGCTTTCGTAAATTTGGGAACGCGCTACAATCCATGGGTGGATGCATGGGAATGCCAATGTTCTATCCATTCAATGCTCCCTAGGGGAAACATCCTTTACCACACAGTCACTACCACGATGTGCTTTTACAATGCAGTCACTCCCCCCTACTGTGACTATACCTAGTGTTCCTTTGCCCCGCCAGTTGTTACAAGGACTTGCTTTAGGGGGCGTGTTGTTGGACGGGTTTTAGATTTTAAGTCCAACACCTTCCCTACTGTTGCGTAGACTTGAGTTGGAAGAGTAAATTATACTATGCCAAAGTCCAGCGCCCCCCTAAGGCAAGTCGTATTGACTTTGGAGTAAAGAAACATACAACCCCTCCTAGATGCAGTGAAACGCAACACACAAGTACAAGGGGCTGTGTTACATTACTCTTTCTTAAAAAGCCACACTAGGTGATGCAAATAGCCCCTTGCATGGCTTAGTAAATCCCAGTTAAGGACTTCCGTTGCATTAGGATAGGATAGGATATATATGTTTATATAGTGCTCGCTTGCCCTGGCGCCTTGGCGCTGGTGTATGAAGAAAGGGAGTATGACCTGTAGTTACGGAGAAGACTATGTGGTAGTAAACAGCCATGTTTTCAGGTCTTTCCTAAACAGCTGCCGAATAGGTTGAAATTTCATAGCTATAGGCATTTTGCTCCAAAGCTTTGCAGCACAGTGCGATATTGTTCTACCACCCCATCTTGTTCGTCTGATCTTAGTAGTTGTGATAAGGCCCAAGTTGGCAGATCTAAGGGTACGCGAGGGAGTGTAAGGTGGAAATATTCTTTGGATAGTCTCCGCACCTCCACCATGAAGTGCTTTGTGCACCAGGCATAAGGCCTTGAATTCCACCCGCTGTTGGATAGGAAGCCAGGGCAGTGACTTGATTCCTTCCGAGGTAGATTGTCCTTTAGGAATGTTTAGAAGTAGTCTTGCTGCAGCATTCTGTAGAGACTGCAGTCTCAACTGGAACTTGTCAATCCCCAAGAAAAGGGCGTTGCAATAGTCCAGTTTAGACAGGAAGAGTGCCATCACAACCGCCTTTTGCAGTTCTTGTGAAATGAACGGGAAGATTTTTCTCAAGGTTTTTAATAAGAAGAAACAGGATGAAGTAAGACTGTTTACCTGGGCAGAGAAATTTAATTGGGCATCAAAAATCACCCCAAGATTCCTGATCTTGGGGACGGGACAGGGGCATTCTCCAGCCTCCACCGGGCCGCTCCACAGGGGCCGGGCATGGTCAAACTCAATCACCTCTGTTTTATCAGTATTAATTTTCAGGAAGCTGTGGTCCATCCATGTCATGATCTCAGTAAGACGGGCATGAAACCTGGCAGCTGTGGCCTCAGGCTGGTTGTTGACGGAGATAACGAGCTGAAAATTGTCAGCATATGAGACCAAGGCGAAACCATGCCTCCTGATAAATCTGGCCAACGAAGTGACATAGACGTTAAACATAGTAGGAGAGAGGGCCGATCCCTGTCCCAGACCACATGGCAGATGGAAACTATCCGATTGTAGACCATCCCAGTGCAACCTTTGCTCTCTTGCCTCTAAAAAGGAGGCCAGGAGGGCCAGGGCAGTACCATCGACCCCTACATTCTCAGCCGCTGCACCAACATAGTATGATTCACGGTGTCAAATACAGCCGATAGATCCAGGAGTACGAGGACCGCCCTGCCCCCCTCGTCCACCACTCTACGAATCTCTTCTGTTGAAGTAATCAGAGCTGACTCAGTAGAGTGGCAAGATCGAAAACCGTGCTGTGTGGAATTCAGTAGATTGTTACTGTCAAGGAAGTTCGTCTACACCTTATTTACTGACTTCTCCAGTATTTTTGCTACTATCGACAAACCGGCAATTGGGCGGTAGTTCTTTGGTTCAGTGGGGTCGTGGATCGGCTTTTTGAGAATTGGCCTAATGGATACATTTTTCCAAATAGCTGGGTAAATGCCCAATTCCAGAACTTGGTTAACAAGGGGGGTTAACTTTTCACAGATCTTTCCAGTGGCAAGGCTCATAATGGCTGGAGGACAAGGATCTATAGATGACCCAGATTTTATACTGAGGAGAAGTTTTAATACCTCGTCATTCATTATTGTCGGGAAACAGGATAATCTGCAGTGAGATGAAAAAACCCTCACCGGCCTGTTGACACTGCTTATTTTGGGTCTCCCGACCGCTCAAAAGGTCACTATAGATTACTTGCACTTTGTTCTGAAAATATATGGCCAATTTATTACACATGGCTTGATCTGGTTTAAAAATGTTGTCCTGCTGCGGATTAGCCAGCAGTTTGACAGATTTAAAAAGTTCCTTTGTGGAATTGCCAGCATTTTCCATCTTAGTTGTAAAGAATAGCTTTTTTGCAGCAATAATTGCTTCCTTATACTGTTGGATAGCTAGATTATAGATTATTTTCTTTTCATTACTATAATCTTGTCTCCAAAGACTCTCTGTTCTCCTGCAGTAAATTTTTAGGGACTTAAGTTCCCGGACTGTACCAAGGTGATGAATTCTTAGATCTTGTTACCGTCACCAATTTTTCAGGCGCCACCTGCTCGGCGGCTGCCAGTAGCCAACCATTAAACTGGGAGTCTGCTTCATTATTATCCTTAGCTAGCGGGGAAGGGAGGTGACCGAGGGACCTTTGCAGGTCTAATAGTTGGTTCTTACTATATATTTGGGGCTTTAAATGACCAGGGGTTCTGGCCCTGGGCGCACTCCGGGCTCCGACGGGTGCAGACGGGCTTGCCTTTGGCGCGCCTACGGCACGCCACCGGTGCGCCTGCTGCGCGATCAATCAAGCACCATTTAAATAATGTAGGGAAGGGAGAACCTGGCAAGAAACTAGAACGTCAACCCCAGTGCAGTGTGGGCCCGTTTAGCATGCGGGTACCACTGGGGTCGAACAGAAAGCAGTACGCAATATTCCAGCAACCAATTAAATAATTATAAGTGTCTCAAAAGTAAGTTTGAAAAATGTATCATTCATAAAAACAAGTAAGTGCAAAGTGCAGTTGTCTAATAATAGGTAAAAATCCCCAAACACATATATTAGGCACAATTCCCTACCGCATACACACTGTGCGATCGTTCCAGCGCCATTTAAAAAAAGTAGGGAAGGGAGAACCTGGCAGGAAACTAGAACTTCAACCCCAGTGCAGTGTGGGCCCGTTTAGCATCAGGGTACCGCCGGGGTTGAACAGGAAGTAGTGTGCAAGATTCCAGCAACCGATTAAACAAATATAAGCGTCTCAAAAGAAAGTTTAAAAAATTTATCATTCGTAAAAACAAGTAAGTGCAAAGTGCAGTTGTCTACTAATAGGTAAAAAGCCCCAATCAAATATATTAGCAACAATTCCCTACCGCATACACCAACTTTGCGACAACTTTGGTCATGCAAGGACAACGCACATCCTTAGTAAATTTGAGCCCAGGAGTCTTTGTCTCTGTGCCTGATGGTCTCTGGATGAGTGTCTATAAGTGCTCTCACTGTACATGGAAGCCTGTTTGCTGTGCTATCTATATCTACGATCTATTACAATGTGTGCAAGGATGTTGGCTGACACTGTATGAAAACAAAACACCAAAGCTACAAATATTGACTTTGCCAATGTACGTTTAGGGAGCTATTCTTTGGAACTATTGGAAGTCAGATTGAATGAACTTCACATGGGGCAACAAAATCTAACCACTTCTGTTTGGTGTCTAAAACATGTCACAACTAACATGGACGCATTGTCCTTTCAGAGCTCATACCAGGTCAACATCAGTCAACTTACAAGCATATAAACAAAAGGTATGTTGTATATCTAGTTACCATAACATGGATTATCAAAACATGCATGAGCTGCCAAATTCAGTATAATTATCTGTTATAACTCATTTTGCTAATCCATGAGAATGTTCCAAAGTACAGATAACAAGTCATCATAAAATTAAATCAATAAATAAAAAGTTACACAGTAACATTGACAAAAGTTCCTTTTTTTATTTAGTGTTTTGATAGTGTTTGTTTGACATGGGTTTCTAGTTGGCAGAGGCATGCACCCTGTTCAAGTAGGGACCACAATCCTAGTCAGGGTAAGCTAGATAAAAATTAGACGATAAACTGTGCTCACCCTCTGGTATCTTGGCACAGAGCAGACAGGCTTATCAAAAGAGGCAATGTGTAAAGTATTTGTGAAACACACACACACACGCACAGAGTAACACTCCATACAGGGTTAGAAAAATAGATAATATTTCTATAAGTAAATCAAGACCAAAATTACAAAAATCCATTAAGTAGAATCAGAGTTATGAATTGTTAAAGACTAAAGCTGTCTAGAGGGAATTGGCTTTCTAAAATAGTGATGTTAAATCCAACTTTACTACTGAAGAGGATTTATCTTTGCCATTCCAACGATATGAAGCACGATGTAGCTACTCCTTTCATATCAAGAATTACAGCTTAAAGGTGTTTTAAGGAATTCCTAATGCTAGCCTATGAGAGGAGTAGGCCTCACAGTAGTGAAAAACGAATTTAGCCGGTTGTCACTATCCGAACATGCAAAATTTAAAAGTACATGTCTTACCTTTTAGTTATACAGCACCCCGCCCTTGGGGCTACCTAGGGCCTACTTTACTGGTCATGTATATGTAATAAAAGGAGAGTTTGAGGCTTGGCAAGTGGTCTTCAATGCCAAGTCAAAGTGTCAGTAAACTGCACACACATGCCTTGCAATAGCAGGACTGAGACAGGTTTGAAAGGCTACTGGTGTGAGTGGCACAGCACTAGGCCTGTAATCTAAATGCTAAAGACGCTGGGCCTGGGCCTGGAACCTATAAGTAAACTAAATATGGCAATGAGGTATACACCAATGTCACCATGTTTAGTGGAGAAGCGCATGCTCTTTAGCACTGGTTAGCAGTGGTAAAGTGCTCAGAGTACGAAGGCCAACAAAAAGATACAGCAAAAAGTGCAGTTAAGGAGGCAAAAAAGTTGAGGGAAGACCACCCTATGGACAGCAGGTCTAACAGTGTTGTATTTTGTCGGCATTCAAAATAGATTAATTGGATGCAGAGGCACAAATGACAGTTGTTGCATCGGAATTAACCCTGCATTTGGGAAGCTCTGGAGGTGATACTCTGTCAGGTGCAGGTCCATCCAGGGAAGAACCACCGACATGGGAGGATTCCTAATGCATGAAAATCACTGCACTCCTGAGTGCCACACTACGTCCACTAGAAGAGAGACTTGCCAACATTGAAAGCCAACTATCTAACTTTGAACAAGTAATAGTGGGTACCCTAAATAATCTGGCTAATAATGCATTGGCTCAGGGCAAATCGAATTTGTCGATCCTAGTTGGGGGGGCTGTGACGCACGACAATCCTCCCACCTCTGTGACACAACAAGCTGTTGCTAATCATATTGCTTCCACGGGGGGAGCAAACGCATCATCTTATAAACTGGGAGTGGGACCCAGGGCTGCCCAGCATACAGTGTCCGGCAGTGTAGGAGGGTCACAGTTCAGTACTACCTCACACGAAGGGCGGGCCACTGTAGTGACAGGTATAGACACAGGTATAAGTAAGAGACCTCGAATTGAGCCCACAGCGGAACTGCCACCAGAAGTGAGTCCCTATCTAATTGTTTTAACAGGGGTCCCACATATTATTATGCCGAATGTTGAATCTTACATTTCTTTGAAAAACAAAGCCATACATTGGCTTAACGTGCATAGACCCCTTCCCTCACACATGACTACTGAAATATCTATGGTCCGAAGGGTGGGATGGGTAGGGCACACACCCAAAACTTTAACTGGCGATTGTGTTCTGGTCAATTTTAGGGACCAAAATATCATAGACCACATATGTAAATGGAGCTCAGTTAGCACAGGCACAAAAATCAAAGTTAGGCCTCTTTCCTATTTCGATCCTAGTAATCAACTGAGAGACCCAGACGAAGCCTGGTCGCTCGCATCACACTGTCGAGTGGGGAGGGGAGGGGTAAACAGGCAGGGCCACCACCCATCTGCCCAGAATCAGATCCCATGTTACAATAGGTTCAGCGTCCTGGACCAGGTCGACTGACTGACTCTGGCTGGGCAGGATATGCAGGATGAGGCTCAGACTCATGATGAGGCTGCCGGGGATGGCCCGACTGTGGTGGAGAGAGACCAGGTATGCAAGCCAACAGGAGTTCAGAACCCCTTAATAGGTAGTATTAGGAGTGGTGTTATGTCCGCATTGGGCAGGGTAGTTGATGATCACCTACCAGTATCATCCTTAGCTACCACCAGTCATGATAATCCCCTAGGGAGAGACGATATCTTGCCCGACATTACTTGTCCTAGTGTGGGGAACACAAAATGCATGTCTATATTGTCATGGAATGTGGCAGGCTTACCAAATAAATTAGCTTGCCCGGAGTGGGGTACTTTTGTGGACAATAGCGATATATGTGTATTCCAAGAAACTTGGGCCAGGGAGGACCAACATAGAGTGGGCTTTGCGGCATTTAATATCGCTGCACGGTGGAGAGGAAAGGGACGCCCATCAGGGGGCCTTACAATCTGGGTTGGGCTACATCTGGGCTGCTCGGGCGAGATCATCCCGACTTACTCCGATGACATTCAGTGCGTTCTCTTGTCCTGGGCAACCCCCTACAAACTTGCCATCGTGAATGTTTATTCGCGGCCGACAAGTGTGTCAAATGAGTCCAAAACAATTGAAGAGTTGTCATCCTTCCTCGGTTCCCTTAGCAGGGATATACATTATTTGGTCGCAGGGGACCTAAACTGTCACTACGAGCCACTTCGTGGCTTAAATGAGGGAGTTTTGACGGGCGAGGACGAACACTGGGGAATCTCGCCATGCCAGTCCCCATATCTGAAGTCCTGGTCCCCACTGGCCATCCAGATCACGACCCTAACTTTGAACAACTCTATCAGGGCCTGTAATGGTTGGACGCCATCTGATACACTGTCAAGGTGTACCTTCAATAAGAGGGGTCACGAATCAAGACTAGACTATATTATGGTGGAGACATGCTTTTGGTCGAAGGTTGATGACTTCGAGGTAATGCCTAGGGTGGACAGCGACCATAACGCACTACGCCTGAGGATAGAGTGCCCACGGCCTAGAGCAAATGAAAAGGAATCTGGCCCGGACGTGGTCGAAGGGCTGACCATAACGAATAATAGACGCAGAGTCAAGTGGGAGAGACTGGTGGTATCACGAGATGCACTGCCTAAATTATATAGCGCAATTTTACCCTATTTTACGAAGGTGAGCTCTCTGATCTCCCAGCCTCTGGCACTAGACTTTAATGATAACATGCAGTGCGTGTATCAGGACTTAGTAGCCTGTTTAGCGGAATTTTTTAACCCCCCTGGGTTTAATAGGTGGCGCAGGGTGCTTGTATCCACATGGTATAATGCCTCATGCAGGACGGCAAAATCAGAGCTTATTGTGGCCCTTAAAGATGGGAGAGACAAACCAAAAATTTGCACCCTAAGATCACAGTACAAAGAAACAATGAACCTCGCTAGGGGGGAGTGGGATATGGAGAAATGGTCCAACCTTTCCTCCTGATTGGACATGAGAGATGCACACAGATTTTGGGCAATAGTTAGCACGGGGTCAGGAGAGCCTAGATCTGCAATAGAACCCAATATTGAGGCTGGGGTCTGGGAGCTCCATTTCAAGACCTTATATGCGGCAGTCATAGGTCTCGAAAGTCCACTGGCACACACACCTAGCTTGGGGGTACAAGATGACCATGAGTGTACAGTGGAGGAGGTCTACACTGCCATAGGGAAGTTGGCCGTGGGTAAGGCTCCTGGCTTAGATAGACTCCCCGGTGATTTATTTAGGGATCAACCGGCGATCTGGGCCCCTTACCTATGTACCCTTTTCAACACAATTCTGCGAGGTATGAAGGTACCTGGTACTTGGCTGGGAGCAGAGATTGTCCCAATCTTCAAGAAGGGCTCTACTCTGCTTCCAACCAACTACAGGCCTATTAGCCTCATTGACGTTCCCCAAAAAATCTTCTCCCGCCTAATCCTGGACCGCTTACAGGAGTGGATCGAGGAGTATGATATCCTCAGTCCTTATCAGGCCGGATTTAGGAGGAACACATCGACCATGGACCAGATTTTCCGTCTTATGATGTTATTCTGGAAGACGGTAACTCTAGAGGGTGGCAGCCTCTACATGGTCTTTGTGGACCTCCGGTCCGCGTTCGATTTAGTACCCAGGGCCAAACTGAGGGCGGTGCTTTTGGAAATGGGAGTTCCCAACGCAATACTGACGGTGCTGATTAGGCTACATGCACAAAACTATGCACAGGTCAGATGTGGGAGGGAGGGGGTGCTGTCGTCCCGGTTTCCAGTTTGCAGGGGGGTCAGGCAGGGGTGCGTTTTGGCACCAACCCTGTTCTGCCTCTATGTGAATGGCGTTATATCGCATCTGGAAGCGGTTCCCAATAACGATGCACCCAGATTGGCAGGCAGGAGGGTGCTGGCGATAATGTTTGCCGACGACACCCTCCTGCTCTCCAAGTCCCCTATGGGGATCCAACGAGTGTTGGACGGCTTTACAGACTTTTGCCGATGCCGCGGACTGGAAATCAATGCTGATAAGACTAAATTTATGATTTTCAGCCCCCCGGCATCGACCCGCCCAACACCGATTCTGGGTTCGGTTAGACTGGAGAGGGTACAGACTTTTCAATATCTAGGGGTAACGATCAACGAAAATCTTTCCTGGGGCCCCCAACAGGCGAAATCACAACTTAAACTCTCCCAATTAGTGGGCGGTATCCTCAAAATGTCTAATACATCTACAATCAAGCCAGTGAGCCCCGCACTGGAGATTTACAAAGTGAAGGGGAGGGCATCGGCTCTCTATGGTGGGGAACTGTGGGGGTACACCTGTAGGCCCGAAATTCTTAATGTAGAGAACAAGTTTATGAGGCAGCTACTTGCACTCCCCCAAAGTACACCCCTCCTTCCGCTGAGATTGGACTTAGGACTGAGTTTTATCCAGGATGAGCTAGCTCTGAAACCTCTTAGGTTTTGGCGCAGGCTACGGATAACTCCAGAATTGTGCAATTATAGGCTTGAATTAAAAGATGTGTTGAACCATGGTAGTGCAGCGAAAATCCCCTGGCTTGCATTTGTGAAAAACGAACTGGGGAAAATGGGACTATCGGACCTCTGGTATGAGCCAGAACAGGCATGCAGAGGGGTTTCATGCAAAACGCTTGCGAAGTCCTTCATGGACTGCAAACAAAACATATGGTTGCATGACTCCAAAGCTGGCCCTCTGACAACAACTTTTTTAACACTTAAACACTCATATGCTTTCGAGGAATTTCATTTACCCAGTTGGAGCTAGGAAGTTATACATCCAATGGAGATTCGCAACACTACCACTAAGGGCATTCACAAGTAAGTGGTCTGCACCAACGAGCAACTCTTGCCCTGGATGTGGTGCGATTAACCCTTTCCGTGCTCATGACGGAACCACTCCGTCATGAGCCACGGGTGCGCTGTGCTCATGACGGAGTGGTTCCGTCATGCTGCAGCCGTTGGCGGCCGCTCCGCCCACGCGGCGCTAATTCCCCGCCTGTGCGGGCGATTAGCACAGTGGGCGGAGACGTGACGGAACCACTCCGTCAAGAGCACAGCTCACCCGTGACTCGTGACGGAGTGGTTCCGTCACGAGCACAGCGGACCCGCAACTGCCCCCAAACCCCCCCAGCGCCGCGGCGGAATTCCTGCTGCGGCGAAGGGGTTAAGGAGGATGAACTACACATGCTCTTTTTTTGCCCTGCCTACAGAAAAGCCAGAAAGTACTGGTTGGTACCCTTGTGCAGGAACATGGGCTTTAATAAATGTTTTGTTGCAATGAGAGTTCTTAAAACTGACACTTCACCGCACATAGTTTTCGCACTCTCAAAGTTCCTGCTAGCTATGTGGTCCAAGAGATGTTCTCTCATCACAGCGGCACCCAGGGGTGATTGTATATCATGATTGCATACCCTGCTTGTTAATCTGATTTTAAGAAATGTTTATTTTATCTCTTGTGGTTTTATACATTTTTTAACCATTTTAACTGTAATCTTTTATGACTGAAAAAATGTCGAAATAAAGATCAAAAGAAAGAAAGAAAGATTAATTGTACTTTGGAAAGTTGTTTTAATGATACACATTTTAAGGTAAACATAAAATCCATAAATGTTACTGTAAATAAAAATGTACCCCGCTTACCATCTAGATTCGCTGATGGATCAAATACATTTAAGTGGTTATGTCTTAGGCTATGGAACCTGCAGACAGCTTTGAACTCTGACACATTAATATGAGAAAAGTGTAGGTTTACCTTAGTAAATCAGGCCCTTACACTTTCGTAGTAAGTCCAGCACTACACATGGCCAACCGCTGATACTACAAACCTCCCCCCCATAGAAAATAATGCAGTTTGAGAATGAGGCCGATGAGTAACAAATTACTAGTGTAAAATAAGCATCACACTGAGCAAAGACGATTGGAGGATGGAGAAGTGAGTGTTTGTGATATAAAGCGGCATGCTGGACCATTAAGATACACACATTTACATAGCCATACAAACTATCACAGAGGGGCACTAATTAAACTGAGTCCAAAAAAAAACATTCTGCATTAACACCAGAATGTCAATAACTGACATAAACACTGTAAACAATTAAAGTTGTGCTTTTAACTCATTTGCCAAACTACCAACCCAGAAACAAACAGACAAAGCATGGTTAATTAAACAAAAAACAGTTAGGGCCTCATGTATGAGGTTTTACCATAGGGCAGCGCTGTAGGCCTTCCTGCTGTGCTGCCCTACGGCAAAATAAAAGGGCAGGAATGTGCAGTATCTATTTGATATGGTGCATTCCTGTCCTATTTCCCAGCACCGGAGCACAATGGGCTTCCATGCTCCAAAGCAGGCACCTTTGCACCATGGTGCAAGGATGCCTGCGCTGTAGGCATGATTTTCTTGTGCAGGAAGGAAAACTTTCCTGTACAAAAACAAGAGGCTTTTTCCTCTTTCTATGTGTGCTGCAGAATGCAGCACACATAGAAAAATGAAAAATGAGACAAAATAAAGATATTTATCCTTGTTGTGCCTCCCTTACGCCTCCCCTGGGAGGCCAAAGTTTTTGACGCTGACTCAGACTTATGATTTCTCGTAAATCTGGGGCAGTGTCAAAAAGCCATGGATGTTGCTGGGAACGCCCCAAGCAACACCCATTGCACACCCCTTTAACGCAGAAAACTGCATTAAAGAGAACAATATTTACGTGTCAATATTAAGCCAAAACAAGTGGCCCAGTGCTGCCTCGTAAATATGTAGCAGGCTCCTGCACCACAGAACATCACAGTAACGTTCCAGTGGCACAAGGGGCATCATAAAGGAGACCCTCAACATCTACACATGTACAGAGCACGTATTCATCATTTCAGATCAAAGAGGAAATCTCAGTCAGAATTTTGAAAAACTATTTTGAACAATTGAGAACAGGGCAAGAACAACGTAAAAACAACAACCTTGATGTTACAATGAAATGAATGATAATGCACTGGTCTATGTGCCCCTGGGCACCCACAAATATAAGGCTTTGAAGTCACTATTCCAAATCTCTCAATAAAGTACATGAAGAAAAAGTACACACAATGGAATGTGGTGATTTATACAATCAGCAAGAGAAGTTTCCTTTCAAGGGCATGCAGTTCTACAACTAACACATGCAGATGCAAGACTTCTATAGAAGAGGGAGAACGTACATAACAAGGATATTTTGGCAAAGGAGAAAACTCTATGACTCTACAGAACTACCAGCTGAGCAAAGTCCCTATTCAGGCAGCTACCAACAGTGAAAGTTTCATTACTATTTTATGGGCTCCCTTCTGTCCGCTATTTATGAGTAATCTCTGTCTGTGATTTATGAGGAATCTGTTTGACTGAACTTTACCATGCACAGATCTCGTGCCTGACAACGGAGTCTCTCTGTGGTAAAGGGGAAAATAAAAGAGTTACAACAAAAAAATAACCAATTTAATATGTATACAAGATAGAAAAAGATTTTGTGTAAGTCAAAGTATTGGTTCTTAAGTCAATGAGAATATTGTTCAATAGTATTTCATTTAATCCTTTATTACGCAAACCTATTTACTGTCTTCTTCTATGCCTTCTACATCTTTGATGCTATTGTTGTGGTTGCTGTGAGTTGCAGAGCAACTTGTTGTATCTTGGTAGCCTGGTTGCCCGGTTTCACCTTGCATTATCATCCGTATTTACTGATAGTGTCATATAATAATTATGAATATTATTTACAAAGGTGATCTGCATGTTGTTGCAGGGATTCTGCACATGCGCAGAACTATGCGCAGGAAAATGGGACCTCGGTGTACAGGGACTAAGCCTTCCCACTACCTTAGTGCCCATTAACCCGGGACCGACTAGCATTAGTGTCTCATGCGCTATCCTACTCACAAATGAAGAAACAAATGATTAGACCCCCCAGAACACAACACGCCCGGATCTCTCAGGAATCGGGGTAACAAGACACACCTTTTCGCTCTCATTCTCGTACTTGTCCACAATAAGATCTGACAGAGACACGGAAATAGTTTAAAATATTTATTTTAACTAATGTGCGCTAAAATGCAGTATACGCAGCAGAATGCATATTATCAATACAGTTAGCATTGCAGCAAGGCCATATATCATAAAGGGATATATAATTTTATAAAGACAGTGAATAAAGGACTATAAGGCCTAACCACCCTCTCCTTCGTAAGCAGAAGTAGTATTATATAATAGAAGATCTCTGGGCTTTGTCAGCAGACCCATACCTCAGGACATAGATCGTATTTCTACATCACAAGTGTGTGTTGCTCTTCTCCCTGGAAGGGTCCCTCTCCAAGTGTGTCTTAACTGAACATGCCACCCCATAATATCAAAGTACAATCCTCCAGCAAAAACAGCTGCACTAGTATGTTTTGTCTAAGTGCTAGGGCCTGACCAGAACAGAATAACAAGAGTCAGTGTTTATCGACCTTGCTCACTATGTTCAGACTAAACTCCAGAAACAGGCATAGAACGAGCACAGCAGAGAGTTCGTATGTGAAAGGCATAAACAGAGTCGTGCAAAATAAAGACATGCAGTGTTGTGCGCAAAAGCAGCATCATGGCTACTGGGCTCATGCTAACTTAAAGATGTTAATAATGCCTCTAGTAACCATGTGACAATGTGAAACCGAAGTTTGCATTGTACAACTAGTTGAATGTTGCTGTTGTAATTCACCTAATAAACTTCAAGGACTCCTAAGCATCTTACCGCAAATGTTTTAAAATAGCAAGATGCCGAGACAAAAGCAATTTAGGAATTTTTAATATTTTAGGAGGAATTACAGTACTGCTTATTCCATTCCAATAAAATAAATTCTAATCGGTTAGGTTAAATAAACCAGATTAAAAGGTCTGCTTTCATTTTCATCTACGAATACCTCTAAAAGTCCACATACATTTTAATTTATTTGATATAAATATTAGGATAAATATCATTTTCTCTTTGGAGAGCCATCGCACAAGCATGGATTCCTGGGCCAAAACTGTGGGCTCATCAGTGGTTTGAATCTGATGTGCCAGGACCTGATTGACTGTTGCTCGGCAAAATTGCCAAAGTATAATCCCATGATTACTTGACCTCAGGGGAAGTAATGGCAAGCAGTCACAGACTCTCAGGGCGGAAGGAACTCACAATCCAACAATCACACAGCAGCACAAAAACAATTGTCCGACCCAGAGTTTTTTGTTCACAATACATAATTACTTCTGTGCACACTAGAATGAAATACTACACATTATTTACGGCTGTCACAAATTATATATGGCTGTTACAAATTATTGTTCTGGGCACTGCATTTGGCATGTCCCTCTTTCTGCTCTATCCCTCTATTTGCTTTTTATCCTCTATTGCCATTGAAATTTATACCTACCTATGACGTCACTTTAACCTTTGCTTTTTCAGTGACTGTCTAGGGTTTTTTAACATAGAGTAATATTTATTACCATATGTAAATTCAATCCCCCCGTGCATGCCTGAATGGAAAAGGCTGTTTAGGGCATTGTGTTGACAGCAGGGCCTGCATTCAACCCCCAGGGGGGTAGCCAACCCCCTGCTGTACATGGCCTTCTGCCATGCACGGCTTGTTGTTGGTCTTACAGGTCCTGGCTGCACTCAGATAGATTTCCTAACTTTGCCAAAGAATCACAACACCAAATTATTAAAAAGTGGCACTATTATCATCTTTCTCCAATAATCACCAATATTTCTAATCCACTGTATATTTCAGTATTTCACACAATGCAATGTTTAATAAAAGTGATTATTATATAAATGATTAATAAAGTTTTAATTAAAAAAATAACAGGAGTCTTTATTTAAACACAGTTATTATTATTGCATTTTGTGAGCTGAACATTTTAAAGTATTCCTCTAAGACATCAATATTTTTTCTTTAAAAAAATATAAAACCAAAATGTTTCTGAGTCTTTTTTAAACATTTTGTAACCCACAAAATACAGTCATTAAAACAACCACAAGATGACCTTGCACTCCAGCTGAAGGGCATACGGCTCCAGCAAATGAGTGCTTTAGAAAATATGGTATGCTCTTCTGGGGTCAGGGTTTTAATGATCCAGGATACTTACTGTTTTTTTTATTTTGCTGGGTGGCTGCTTCACTTCCTGCAGTCCCCCAACAACATTAAATGAATGCTTGGTGGCACACCTTTCTATTCTAGGGGCACCACTAAGATTAAGAAATTAATAAACAAACAAGCCCTCAAAGGGCATTAACCAGCCCACCTAGAAAGAACAGTGAATAATAAATGAGTGTCAGGAGCATTGACTACAAACCTACCTGGTGGAAGGACGCTCCGCTGCGCACTCTGCATTGCCCGGGGGTCGGAGGCTGTGACACCGCGCTGAGACCGCGCTGGACGCCGCGAAAGGGACTACAGCCCCCAGAGTCCCTAGCGGTATCTTCCGCTTCCGCTTCCCTGCGCGCCCTGAGGCGCTTATAACTGCGAGGCTCCCTCGGTGGAGCGGGGGGCATTGACTACAAACCTACCTGGTGGAAGGACGCTCCGCTGCGCACTCTGCATTGCCCGGGGGTCGGAGGCTGTGACACCGCGCTGAGACCGCGCTGGACGCCGCGAAAGGGACTACAGCCCCCAGAGTCCCTAGCGGTATCTTCCGCTTCCGCTTCCCTGCGCGCCCTGAGGCGCTTATAACTGCGAGGCTCCCTCCGCGTCGCGGGACGCGCGCGGGCGGCGCCGGGCTAAGCCCGGGCAAAGGGCGGGCCCTCTGTGGCCCTCAGAGGCCTGAGGAGACTGGACTGGGCCAGAGACGCTGGTCCTGGCCATAAGATCTGTAAGAGGCAGCGGGGGTGATATTGAGGATTTGCCAATCATTGCTAGTGTTTTTTAAAAACTGATATTTAAGTAATTACTAACGGACACAACGTTCTATCAATTCAGCAGGCTTGTAACGAGGGTGAGACTGTTTACAATATGTCTAGATCTAAAGCCTCTTCGGGGCCACGTACAATGGATAACTATTTGGTTCAGAGGGTTAATAAGATAAATTCTGAAAGACGACAGTCATTGGGGAAAGTTGGTACCCCTCCCGGAGCAAGTCCTACAGGAGGTTTATCAACCTCCGGCATGGAGGATGTAAACAATCCTTTTGATACTACCACCCCGGAGGTGGTTGAGTTAACGGAGCTGGGGCATCTCGATTCTGTACAAGATAGCCCCAATGAGTTAATAATAGATGACTCCCATGTAAGGGTGGAACAATGTTCACCTCCCCCAAAAAAACGATCAGTAAGAACATGCAGGAAAACCCAGTCTAAAAAGGAGACATTATATAATGGAAAGAAATCTGCAGACCAATCATATAAAGATATTGGGAATACTGCCTTGAGCTCAGCTAATAAGGTGGGAATAGGGGATAATACTGTTAGTAACATCGAGGAGATTATTGGTACTAAGATCAAGGACATAATAGATCCGCTGGTTTTTAAAATAGAGGAGTTAACGGAAGAAGTTGCCAGATTGAGCGGTCTGTTAAATAAGGCATTGGGCAAACTGGGAGAAGTGTCTGCTGCTACTCCGGTTATAGAGGTGGTAGCCGACACCACTACTAATACCCAAAGTAAGAATCAAGGACAGGGAGACCCTACTAAGAAAGCCACAGGGATCAAAGTGAACGATAGTGCTACTCTGGTAATACCACAAATAGGCACCACTCCATCAGGAAGTAATTTGCCTGTTTTAGATAATATAAACAACTGGGAGGGAAACAAAATGAAGGGTGCTGTTAACCTCCCACCTGAGTGTGCTCCCTATGTGGTGGTACTTACAAATGTGCCACCGCTAGACAACAAGGTTCCCCAAGAGACTCACGATTCTTTAAAAAACAAATGTTTGTCGTGGTTAAATAGGCAATGTGGTTTCCCACTGAATCTTTCTGACAATATTCTGACAACCAGAAGAGTTAACTGGATTGGGAGTGATAGGAAAAGACTAAAAGGGGACTGTGTAATTATTAACTTTAAATATCCGCAGCACGTCTCTACTGTCCTCCTAAGAGCGGCATCTCTCCCAATCTTAGATGGTAATGTATGCGCACGAGCGCTAGGATACTTTTATAATCACCTTAATGTTGAAGGGAGGGCCAACAATAGAAATTCTACTTATCCACCTATTTGCAAACCCCATTTTGATATCCCAACCCAGAATAGATTTCTTGCACTTAGCACTCTGGACTCTAATGATTGACGTATAAAGGAGACGGAGATATGTGCGGGAAGGGAAGAGGAAGTGACCTTGGTGGATCATAGAGATGATTGTATATCTGTAATCTCTGGTATAACAACACTGACCCCCAGACTGATGCCTGAGCAGGATGAGGTTGAGACCATACCAGATGGTTGTATGAATTCTGGTGATTTGGGCCAAATTGCTGAGGCTGGCGTTATGGAGGGTGATATACAAGGTACTCCTAGAGGGAATACGATCAGAGCAGGTATATGTTCCAGATTGGTGTGCTGGAACGTAGCTGGTCTGAAATCTAAAAGTAGGGACCCGGGTTGGAACTCCTTTATTAACAGGTATGATATCCTATGTTTTCAGGAAACCTGGTGCAAAGATAATATTGATTATGAGGGATTCGTTTCATATAACCTGCCAGCATATGGAGATGGACCGGGTAGAGCAAAGGGGGGTTTACTCACCCTTGTATCGGTCCACCGACAGATGACGGTGATAAAATATGTGCCGGTAGGTAATTTAATACAGATGATTTGGATCCAAGAAGGTAAAAGTCGTAATATCCTTCTGATCAATTATTATAATAACATTTTTGATAGTACCAGGGGTAGAATTGTTACTGATCTGAACAATGCTATTGAGAACCTAAGTTCGATTTCTCACGAAGTATTTGATATCATTTGGTGTGGGGATTTTAATGTTTCATTATGTGAATTACTATCCACTAAAGCTTGTGGGGTTACAAATAATGCTGGATGGGAGGCCCCACATTTTGGGCATGATATGTATGGGGAAAAAGTGAATGCATTAATGGGGAGCCTTGACCTGGAAATTTTGGATTGTTGCAGGGATAATAATGGTTCACCTATCCCCACATTTAGGAATTGGCGTGCCAATTCTGTAATTGACCATGTGTTGGTTTCGTCCAGTATTGCCGATTGTTTTGGCCCACTTGAAATTGAAATAATGGATACCAGTGATCATAATTGTATTATCGTCCCCATGACTTTGTGGGAGGAGAATGTTGTAGAGGCAGGGGCTACAGTTGAAAACATTGAAGCACACAGGGTTAACGGGGTAAGGCTGAGATGGATAGGTGCTAAAGCATCTGAATTAACCAAGTCTATTATCATGAAGAATTTAGCAGACATTGTCTTTATTTTAGAAAATAGATTAGATCATGAGCGGGTCTTATCTAGTTTTAAAGGTATCAACAATGCCATTAACGACAAGTTCACAAGTGGTAGTAGGGGCAGTAAGAAGCCTGGCTTCGTTTGGTTTGATAAAATTTGTTCGGCTGCCCTGACCGACCTTAAGCAAGCCCTAGCAATAAGACCTAGGGATAAAAAACTAATAACTACTTTGAGGCTAGAATACAAAAAGGCTATTAAAGAAAGGAAGAAGGATTTGCAGCTACAAGCGTGGGAATCTCTTAATCAGGCGGCAGAATTATCGAATTCTGTTTTATTTTGGACAACAATTAATTCTCCGTTCCTCAAGGAAACAAATATCCCTGAGTTAACAGCAAATGTTTCCTGTGAAGGATGGATTACCCATTTCTCTAGTATCTTTGACTCAAATAAAAATAGTAATGTTGGGCCAGAAAGATGGCCTATCATACCACTTGATATTACTGTGGAAGAAGTGGAAAGTGGGATAAGAGCAAGTAAGGGAGGAAAGGCCCAAGGCCCGGATGGGGTCCCAAGTGATGTATATAAGGAGACGCCAGAAGTATGGGGTCCGTTGTTGGCTGCTGTTTTTAATGCCGCGGTGTGTATAGGCCCTCCACAAACCTGGGAGGAGTCTATAATTGTACCTATATACAAGAAGGGATCTAGGTCCGATGCGAAAAATTATCGACCTGTCTCATTATTGGATGCCTCAGTAAAAGTAATGAGTAGGATTATGCTGGTTAGACTGGAAGAATGGGTAGAACAGGATCATATTCTGACAGATAGCCAATATGGTTTTAGGAAAGGTAGGGGTACACTCGATCAATGCATTAATTTAGAATTATTGATCGGGAAATACAGCGAAGCCAAATCTGGCCATATTTATATGTGCTTTGCTGATTTAAGTAGCGCCTTCGACATGGTCGACCACTCTATTTTGTGGAGGACCCTGTTAGAATTAGGGGCGCCAAAGGGCATAATTTATTTTCTTGCCAGAATGTACGAGAGATTAAAAACATGTGTACGTTTTGGTAGGAAGGGTGAATGCACTAGGAACTTTAGCGTTAAACGCGGTATAAGGCAGGGTTGTGTTTTAGCTCCTCTTTTATTCATTTTATTTATAAATAATGTTGATGCTATTTTAAAAAAGGTACCTGCAGATGCCCCAGTGATTAACGGTACCCCCGTTCCGGTGTTATTATACGCCGATGATGCTGTATTGTTGTCAAGAACTCCGATAGGGTTACAACGATTAATGGACAGTTTTGTATCTTTTATTAAAGATAAAAAATTAGTTATCAACAAAAGCAAAACTTATACAATGATCTGTGGCCCAAAGAAAATTAAACATGCAGCGAAAGGGTTTTTTATAGATAAAATAAAAGTGCAGCAGGTGGACAAATTCTGTTATTTAGGTATAACCTTCGCTGAGGATAAAAATTGGACACATGAATTTAATAATATTCGCAATAAAATGGCTAGAAATGCACATGGAATTTTTAGATTTGCACAGAAAATTGGGGATCGTAGGACCAGAGACATGGTAAAAATTTATCAGGCTAGATGTGTTTCGATTGCATTATATGGCGCTGGAATTTGGGGCTACAGTAGCGCACATGAGGTGCAACTGGAACAGAATTCTTTCCTAAAAAAGGTATTGTGTTTACCCACTTCGGCCTCTAATGCATTATGTCACTATGAACTAAATGTTAATTATTTATCCGATCTTTTGTCACTTAGACCTTTAATGTTGTGGAGATCAATCTGGTTGAACGAAGAAAAATCTTTCACTAGGTCTATAATCCAGGACTGTATGCGATTAGATAAAGTAAAGGCAATCCCCTGGATTAAATACATTATTATGTGTTTTTCGGATATTTTCAACCTGAATATTGTAACTGATCCAAATGCTGTTTTATTAATCCCCAAGACTGAGCTGGAAAGGATTTTTCTAGCCTTTGCCGAGAGGAAAAGAAGAGTAATTGCAGGTTCTTTGTCCACTGTTATGTTTTATAACAGATATTTGGCCATGGATGGATTTCCCGTCTATCTAACTTTTGTCACCAGACCAACACATAAATTTGTACTAACCAGGCTGAGATTTGGAATAGTGCATCACCTGGTGGCACATCCTGTTATGAGAAAATACCCTATAGGCCCTTGTAGATGTGACGGTTTTTCCAAGCAGAGCACAATGCACTTTATATTATTTTGTAAACTGTACTCCAACCTTCGTGTTATTCTGCTAAAGCCCATGTTTGTTAAATATGGTACACGGACGGTGGAGCATGCTATGAAATTGATTTTTAACTTACAATCTGCTGATATTTGTTTTTATATAGCTTCCTTTTTAAACAAATGCATTAACCTGAGGAAAAGTATGTGTTTTTTAGATGTAGATATGTAATTTTAAGACGTATTAAGTTTTTAATGATTAATATGTATATGAAATGTGATTATGTCTGCTATAAGTATTCATGTTTTGTATTTGTGATTATGACTGTGATTGCTTTTATGGACATTAACTTGCTCCGAATAAAGCTGAATTGAATTATTGAGTGTCAGGAGCCAGTCATTCAACATTCCTTTTGGTGTCTTGGTGCCTGCCCAGGACACCCTTTGTTTTCTTCTTTATTATTCAGGTGAGGGCATTGCAGCCGCCCCCTACCCAAGTCTGTGCAGGATCAGACCGGCCAATAGGGCAATCATGCACGGCTCAATGGGCTGATCTGAAGATCAGTGTGTGGATCGGTTTGTTAACAGTATGTAGGCCTATTTAATAGCCGGGTGGGCCGGTGCTAATTTCACTGATATTTTCACCAAGATGGCCTGCAGCAAACACACATCCTTGCAGTGCAAAACCCCCATACAGCATGTCTTTATAAGTTAAAAACTAGCCTGATCTGTGACACATTCTTTTGCTATCTGGTTTGCTAATGGGGACCCCTTTTATTTTGATGCATGGGCCATTTTTTTCCCCCAGTCCAACCGTGACACTGTGATGCCAGCATATGGACTGAATCCTAAAGACTAGCATTGCATGCAAAAGAACAAAGACCCACCCACAGTAAGTCATTGGCCCACCTATAGGACGAAATCCTTTTGAATTTTAATGCTACTGCTACAGCCGAATAAGTTGGACCCCAATGGAAAATTATATATATGCAGGGATTTCTTTTACAGGGATTTTTCCTTGTCTCCTTTTGCAGTAGGGCATAGTGCAACCGTATCCAGATACAAGATTTGATCTCATACATATTATGGAATCTCAAAAAGGTGTCTTTATTTATTTTGATTGTTAAAGGTTGAATTAAATACAGTCATCTGTACCTTTTCCCGTAACAGGGACTATGTCTAGATGTCATTAAGACTGTTATGCAATCAGCTGTATTTCCTAACTGACGAATTAGATACTGCTGATTCATGCACCAAAATGTACTGTTGGCAAATTTATTATGAAAGAATATTAAAAAATATATATGTGTGTGTGTGTATATATATATATATATATATATATATATGTGTGTGTGTGTGTGTGTGTGTGTATATAGATATATATGTGTGTGTGCGTATATATATATATATATAATACAAATACAAAAAATAATTTAGGAGAAACCTACATGGAAGCTTAAGTATACCAAATAGGAAGTTGATAAAATACAGAAAATAAATCAATAATTAAACTCCCAACAGTTAAAAAAGCTGTCCAGACTGAGTGATCTCTCGAAAAATTCACAGTGTTCATACATTTGTACGGGACTGTTAAAATAAAGATTGAGTTACATGATAATAAATATTGAACTAAGAAGAATGTGGAGCAGACAGTCCATACTGATGCCTTCATTGTTTGAAATTGTGACATATCTTGGTTCATTGTTTGTTGAATTTGTTTGCTCCATGATGGTTTTAGTAATACCGCACACAGGCGTTGGTACCTCTAATGAGGAGACACCAGAGTTGATGGTCTAGGCTACCTGCCCTCCAAGACACCAGTGGGATGGCAAAGGGTTGCATGTTATATCAGCAAGAGAAGAATCCATTTCATGCAGCCACATATATGTATCTTTCATGGTATCCACTAGCTTCTTATTCTGCCTCAGACATCTGTGGGCTCTTTCAAGAGTGTCAAAGAGTGTCTTCATCTCCTTCTTCACTCCTCTGCTGTGTCCTGTGGTTGTGCATTTCAAGTTGAGTGCTGGATTTTCGGCCTCCACAGGCTTACAGGTTTGCCCTATGCCTCCTGAAGGTGGTGCTGGTGGATGTGTAGAAGGGACTTTCCATCCCTAGGAAGGAAAGGGGAAGTATTTTTCATATAATCTACCAGTTTAAAGTAAGTCTCTTCGTCCATGGTGGAACTCAAAGGTTTCTTTCTTGGTCCAGATGCCATTAGATACATTTTATGGACCTAAACCATAAAAAACATAATTTAATTAACATTTGTACACTTTTTTCATTTATGTTTTACATTTTACATTTGTTCCACATTGCTGTTTTTATGTCCTGTGTGGGCCAGGTGCATGTACATTTTATTCAGGTTTTTAATTTGTTGTCCTGGCACCAAGCTAATATTGTATGTGCATAGACTGCTATCCATGTCACTTGACATACGTAAGGTGCTACACTTGTCTTATGACCTAGAGGGACACACCATTCGTACCTTCATTGTCATATATTGTACTAGTGACCCAGTTGGGGGTTTTGCAGAGAGAAACATGGTGGGAAAATATTGAGTTTTGTTAATCCATACATTTAAACACATTTGTCACAGATATCTATATATATATATATTCCATATTCTATGTGTTTGCCCAGTTCTTTGTGCTCACTTGTGCTCACATCCTGCCTGTTGGGCTGTAATGGTGCCATTGCATGTAATCTGTATTTTACATATATACCACAAGTGAGTGAACCGGAGTAATGGAAGCCAGTGGAATGCATTCTGCATTCCTCTGGCCAGGCCTTGCACAAGATGGAGCGAGAGGACTGAGTTCCTGATAAGTAGAAATGTATTGCTCACATTCCTGCATCTGGAGCTTAGACACAGACACTGAAGAGAGGGGAAGGGGGAAATGGCTGCTTTACATGTTATATGAGCCATTTTGGTTTGCAAAGATCTACTAATTAACCTTTTTGGGCACATTTGATAGATGTTAGGGATGAGAAAGCAGACTCTTTTGTTCAAGGTGGAGAACTGTTTATGTTATTTTCCTTACGACTGCTTCAGTTGGAATGATGATAGGCAGATGCATAAACCTTACAAATCTGGTTGTCTCTATTGCCAAAGCTCAAAGATAGAGACATCCTTACTGAGATACGTATCACAGTACTACAAATCTGTGTCTGGATAGCACCCTGGAACATATATTTGAAAGAAAAACAAACCCCAACCACTGAAGAAAATGTAGAGGATCACATATAATGTCTGCCCTTTGTGCACAAAGGAGGGACAGCATTACCCTTAGAGTTGCAAGTCTTCTATGATAAATGCATTGAGTCACTCAGAGGACATGTGTGCCACCAGAGCTTGTGTCTGCCTGACAGCCAGCTTCCATAAAGTGATGGGACTTCAACCGCATCTGACCCTGTGCTCTCATGAAGCATCTAGAAGTATGAATGCCTGCGGAGAGAGGTAAAGAGCCTGCAAATGTCTGTGGGACATCCACGGGAAGAATACTGAGTTGAACAATATGTGGACCCCCGCGTGCTTGGGATATACATTCTCTCTACAACGGCCAAGAAACACAAAGACTTAGACTGTGATCACCAAGGCTTGGTTAGGGCCATGATCCTGAGTGAAAGAATGGAGGGAGAGGTGTGGTGCAGCGGTTAGAGCGGCTGACTCCTGAGCACGGGCCTCACAGTTCGATCCCTTGCGCCGGCGACAGCTCAGCTCAGCACCCTGTGACTCTGGGCAATAGCTCACTTATTTATTTATTTATTTATTTATTTTTGAGATTTATACAGCGCGTACAATTGCCCGTAGGCGTCTCGGCGCTAGAAACTTTGAAGGTATTCCCGAGGTTAGGCCGGTAACTATTCTTGATCAAACAGCCAGGTCTTTATCTTTCTACGGAAATGCATCAGGGATGGGCTGTCTTTGACGGATGCTGGCAGGGAGTTCCATAACCTGGGAGCTGCCACAAGGAAGCGTCTATCGCCCCAGTTAACTGTTTTTGTTCGTGGTATTTGAAGGATTTTAAGGTTGTTAGATCGGAGCGATCTTATGGAGGACTGGTATCTGAGATGGGATTTCAGGAAATGTGGACCACAGTTGTGCAATGCTTTATAGAGTATGCACAGCGCTTTAAACTTGATCCTGTTTCGAATCTTGAGCCAATGCAAGTCCCTTATAGTCTCAGAGATTGGTGAGAACTTAGGGATTCCAGACAGGAGGCGGGCTGCAGCATTCTGGATGGTCTGCATTTTGTTGGTCACTCTTGCTTGGGCGTTGATGAATAAGCCGTTACAATAGTCAAGAGATGAAAGCACGAGGGCGCTTACCAGCGTCTTACCTGCTGAGGTTGGTAAAAACGGCATGATTTTCTTGATCAACCTAAGTTTGTGATGGGCTGTTGCTGCTATTTTATTTGAGTGGGCCATAAAATTTAATTTATCGTCAAAAATCACCCCCAGATTTCTGACGGTGATGGCTGGTGTAGGTGGTGTTCCGTGCGTGGGGGGCCACCAGGTGTTTGACCATCCTGGGGAGAGATGTCCAAATATGACGACCTCCGTTTTTTCTGCATTTAACTTTAGACAGTTAGAGGCCATCCACTCACCGATCGCCCGCATGCCCTCTTGAAAGTTTTCAGCTACCTTGTCTCCATTCCCGTTAATGGCCAACACAAGCTGGGTGTCATCCGCGTACGAAGTAAGGCTCATCCCATAGGCCTTGATGACAGAGGCCAGGTCCGACACGTAGATATTGAATAGTGTCGGACTAAGGGATGAGCCTTGGGGAACCCCACACGGTAGTGACAGCTTGTGCGATTGGAAGGGCCCCAGTGTGACCACCTGTGATCTACCGGCCAAGAAGGAGGAGAGCAGATTTCTAGCCATGTGGCGGATGCCCAGGTTCTCGGCACGGTCGACCAGGATCTTGTGGTCGACCGTGTCGAAGGCTGCCGACAGATCGAGCAGTACGAGTATTGCTGTACCTCCCTGGTCCCGGATCACTCTTATGTCCTCTGTAGCTTTTATTAAGGCAGTTTCGGTTCCGTGGAACTTGCGGAAACCAAATTGGGTGTTGTCCAGTAGTTGATGTTTTTCTATGAACTCTGAGAGTTGTGAGTTCATAGCCTTTTCCACTACCTTTGCTAAAAAGGGGAGACTGGCTATGGGGCGGTAGTTTTTTGGTTGGTCCTTGTCCAAATTAACTTTCTTAAGTAGGGGTTTGACCAAGGTATTTTTAAGGGAGTCTGGGTATATCCCAGTTCTGAACATTGTGTTGCAGATTGATACAATGTCAGGGGAGAGATAGTCCATGATCGGACGAATGACTTTTAGAGGACAAGGATCTAATGCTGAGCCTGATTTGATTGTGGCCGTTGTTTCCTTGATTTGTGTTTCTCCAAGGTCTAAGAACTGAGAAAGTTCGATATTGTTGGTCCCGTTGTTAGATATGGGGGGGCTGATTACTGTTTTTGTGGAGAATGCTTGATATATATCATTTACCTTTGTGAAAAAGAAATCAGCCAGAGAATCACAAAAGACTTGGGATTGTGGAGGATTCAGGTCCGGTGCGTTTCCCGCTAAGACCTTAGTTATCTCAAAAAGTTTTTTACTTGAGTTTTTAGCAGAATTGATTTGTTCAGTGAAATAGGATTTTTTTGTCTCGACAATAAGAGCTTTGTATTGTCCGAGTGCTTCCTTATAGCTGGTCTTGCTTTCAGCGCTGTAGGATCTGCGCCAATGTCTCTCCCTGTTTCTACAGAATTGCCTCTTAATACGGAGCTCCTCTGTAAACCATGGGGCTGATGGCGTTGCTCTGTTTCTAGAGAGTTTTTTAGTTGGGGCTAAGGAGTGGGTGGCGGTACCTATCCACTCCTGAAATTGTCGTGTGGCCAAGTTTGGATCAAATGTTGAGTCAGGACGAGTTTTTTCAAGTAGGCTCGTTAGCTCAGCGTGATCGATGTCCACTTAATCTCCCCAACGGTCCCCAGTGTCTTGAGACCCCACAGGGTGATTAGTTTGAGCTTTACAAATACCAGATACAATCATACATACATACAGCTTGCAGGCTGCACTGCCAACAGGAGATTCACTTGTGCATTCCCTCAGAACTAGCAGAAATTGGCCAGTGCCTGGCTGCAATGAACCAGCATAATGTGAGAAGAGCATGGATGCACTTTGCTCAGAGAGTACATTCATGCTGGACCCACCCTCTGGAACTGAGATCGTCATTCATGTGGGAATGGCACTCTTGTCTTCAGGAGCTCCAGAAACCACACCAAAGGCAGCCCATAACCATTCACGCACTCAGCAAGCATGAACGCACATCTCACAAGCAGTAGCGGATTAGTCTGTCACCTCTCAGATGAGAGAGGGAGTTTGAGTGCTCTGTGAAGGAAGACAGGCAGCTTCCCAAGGGACTATTCAACTGCAGTTGGTTTAACACTTCTTAAAAATGAGCTGAGAGATAACATACACAAGGGGGCAGATTTACAAGCCCCTTGCACCACTTTTGCGTCACTTTTTCCATGTTAAAAGTGACGCAAACGTGGCGCAATGGGCTTGTAAATCTGCCCAAGGATTTTAAAGGAGAGACTGGCATCTGAGCCACAATGAAGCTAGTTTCAATCCCCAAAGGGCTCTATGCACCGATTTTAGAAGAAAATGGGGACCAAGGTTATATAGCCGATAGAGAACCCGCCATGCCTCACAGCACCCGTGAAAGCATATTATGTTGTGACAACATAATGTTTTGTATTTCTTTGTATCGCACAATAAAGTCAATTGCTGACTTTAAATCTATACACTGGCTTGTACATTCACCTAAATCTTTTTTATTATTTTTCTAGTTGTGAGCTGAAGCTCCCCACACTAACTTGTTCAGAAGCCTGTAACTGATTCCCATCACTACGGCTGATGGTCCCGTTTTCAGAGGAATACAGGGTCAGACCACAGAAACATCATAGGCCCAGTAGACCCAGATTGCCCCGTGGCCCCATTAACGGAGTCGGACAAAGGCAGAAAAATAATATTTTACTTAATCCTAAAAAGGAAAACATTTACGCAGATTTATACATGTTAAAAAAAAAATGTGCGTTAATATTTGTAAATGAGTTCTAAAATGTAATATTTCGCTAAACAGAATTAGACCAAGGAAAAATAGGAAAAGGTCTAAGCTTTGATCACTTCAATTACAATTAAAAAATAAAATGAAAATTTTCAATTAGCTTAGCCAGAGATGTGGTGGCGTTCCACGGTTGACAGTGTTGGTGCCCTCTATTTTACAAACCATCTCAGGGCCAATCACTGCTGCCATCTGTTCATCGATAGGTGTCAATTTCTGTTGGATATCTGGACCTTCACCAGTTGCCATTACAGCCCTCAGGTTCTGCGTCAGCTTTTCCTTGGTCATACCCTTGTAGTCATGCCACCATTTCTTACACTCTTCAACAGCCCTGTGTGTTGGTACTTCAGTATTCATTTTGTCAATGATTCTTTTCCAATAAAGCAGCCATCTTGGCTACTAGGAGCTTTGAGGTGACAAACAGTTCCGTCACCTCAGTTATCAAAATCACAAATGCTTCCTTGGTAAACCTAAGCTTCCATTTTCTAGTACCTTCCTGACTAGCCACTCCTCGATGCTGCGTGACCTCCTGGCTTCTTCCCCCTTACTAGCTCACCATCTTCCCTCTTCGATAAAGCCCGAAATTTAGGGGCATATTTACAAGAATTTAATGCCGCCGTAGCGTCAATTACTTGACATTATGGCAGCTCTTTTTTTATCGCCGTATTTACAAGTTAGCTGCAATTTTCTAGCGTAAACCTGAATTTTTAACATCAGCATTTCGGTTATGCAACTTACCGAAAATGAGATGCAAGGAATTCGTTCCCGTGTAAAAACGACCACAAACACACAGTGCGATATTTAAAAAGATTTCCTTGTATGTTGCAAAACCAATAAAACTGCTGCTCAGTCCAATTAGAGGCAGTTTTTTAGGGCAAAAAAAATCTGGTCTTAAAATTGGTGCAAACACTTGGGTCCACATATAACATGTTTGGGTGCTGGACAACGCTGCAAGGATATTGCTGCGCTGCTCTGCGTCAAAACAAAGGTCAGGAATGCACCCTATCAATAAGATAGGGTGCATTCCTGGGCCAAATTCATGAAAAGTGTTGCATCGCTGCGTAAAACAGTGATGCAACACTTTTCACTGTGCCCTCCTTGCGACACCATGGATGCACCATATTTACTGTATGGCGCTCCATGTTGCAATCAATGACGGATACATCTGGAATCCTGACATATCTGTTGGCGCTAAAGTCACGCATTGCTGCAGTTGTGTCGCAAGCATGACGCAACCCCAGCAATGCATTAGACAGGCTAATACCTATGGCACTGCGTCACATGGCAGTTGTAAGGTTTTGACGATGTGGCATTCTAAAATTGTCACAGTGAAATCTCATAGCGTTTACTGCGCCACACCTACGAGGCTTTGTTGCATGGGATCACCCACCCTGTATACATCATACCTAGCACAGATATGATGTAGCGCAGGGCTTCACAAGGTCACACATATGCCTAGTTGTGTCATTTTGTAACTAGAGCGCAACATGGTGCAAAATTCACGCCGCAAGTACGTCAAGAAAATGGCGGACCGACGCTTTTAAACTGTTGCAAGGGCCTCATGAATAAGCCCCTGTCTTTTTCCCCTACGTTGGCGCACAATGGCTGCCATGCGCCAACGAAGGCTCCCTTGTGCCATGGTGCAAGGGTGACTGTTTTGCAGAACTGTTTGATGTTGTGCAAGAAGGCACATCTACCTGCACAAAACCTATCAATTCAGGGTATTTCCTCTTTCTCTGTGTACTGCAGAATTCTACACACATAGAAAAAGTGAAAAACGAGGAGAAATGGAAATATTTATCCTCGTAGCGCCTCCCAAACGCCACCCTTGGGGTGATGTTACATTCTGTCGCATTCCGAAGGTTTATGGTTTCTCGTAAACCTGGGGATGCTTCAGTTTCCATTGGTTTGTTGTGGGAATGCCCACAGCAACACCCATTGAATGCACCTTTCACACTGTTTAATGCGTGAAAGGGGCATATATTTACAAGGCCATGAAAAACTACGTAAAGTAGCATTATGTGGGCTTGTAAACATGCTGTGGCACATTCCGCCACGGGAACGTCAAACAAGTGACGTTACAGCGTTGCAAGAGTGCCACTAGGGCCTCATAAATGAGCCCCTTGGATAATAGAAGAACTCCCACAATTGATCCTTGGCAAGGTCAACGACACTTTTGACCTCCTATCATTGCAACTAGGAGCACCATTGATACCACCACCACCACCCCTGTCATGCATCGCACACCTGAACATTTCCTCCATTCCCTTTGGGTGATGACTGGACCTGATCCCCTCTAAGTGCGGCCTTGGTACACCGGAACTTCAGCAACAGGAAGCTGGAAAGCAAGAACAGCAGAAAGCCTGAGACTCTCCAGAGCTGTCTGTAACTGTGAAGAAGAAGAGATGCACAACCAGTCAACATCAAATTAGGTTATCTGCCATCTGAGGAGACACATCCGGGGGCTGCACGGACTCCGCATCGGATGACCACATCACAGTGGAGCCCACGTTGCTGGGGGAGCGTCCCGGGGATGTTTTGGGATTCTGTCTCTGAGTTAGATTGCGCATTGTCAGGCCACATGCAGCACTTTCCACCTCTCTTGGATAACCTGCTGCAGATTGGGGTCGGCTTTTAAGAGTGGCAGGGATGCCTGCTTTTCCTATGCCTCCCAGTACGACTGGCTCCACAAATGACAGCTTGTTGCGCAAACCCTTCACTCTCTGTCCACCGCAAATGACAACCAGTGGATTGAAGCCAGGTCCAAACTGTTCAACGGCATCAATGATTTGCGTGTCAACATCTGAGATCACTCACAGCTGTTACAGGTAGAGGAGGGAGTATTTGATGCCCAACTCTCAGAGGCATCGCTTAACCACTAGAGACAAGCCCCTCTGCCTCTGCACGCCCGTGGCGTAGTCAGGGAAGAAAATAACTGGGGCGTTATCCACTTCTATCACCTCCAGCTTGCATACCTCCCTCAGGACAGCGTCATGATCCCTGTAGGAGACAGAAGATAAAGGGTCTAGGACCTGTCCCCGGCAGCGGGCCGCTCACTGGCACTCGATGGGCCTGCTCCACAACAAAGAATGAGGAGAGTGCACATGCTGGCAGTAGGTCATGCAACTATTTCCCAGTATATACCACTGCATCAGCCCCTTCTGCTCCCTCAGGCAGACCCAACACACTCACGTTGTTACGCTGGGAGTGGCCCTCCGCATCCTCCGCTGTTCTTGCCAGTGACTTCACATGTGCCATTAGCTGCTATACCTCCAACTCTGCACTCAGGGTATTCCAGAGGACTTTGGCCAGTTCTTGTTCAATGTCGTGTACCTTGCAATTCAGCTTGTGATGATCTGCGCACTCTAGGGTGAAGTCGACTGTGAATTTGTCTATGCGGCCCTCAAAGGAAATATCCGTTTGTTCGAGGGAGGTACCCACTGTGAGTATATTGTCTAGTTTATACTCCAGGCAGGTCACTGTCACCAGCCCCGGCTGTCAGTGAACCCCAACCACTTCGACATGGAGGAGCAGCCAAATGTCGACACCACCCCCATCTGCAGGCGGGCCATCGTTGTGCCAGATGCCCAGGCACTAAGTATGCCATGCGGTGCAGTGCAGTGTGGCCACCCGGCTCCTCTCCTCCAGTCAGGTGTATGCTAGCCAGGAATCTTTGTTTGAGTAGCACCAATGGTAATCCCCATGACACCCAAGAGCTCACTACCAGGGGGTGTGGAAAGGCAACACCACCCGGTCGCCTCCTCCGAGCTAACAGTGCCAATCAGATTCTGTGTTCCCCAGTGCCTCAGTGAGTGACAGCAGATAAAGCTGCTCGCCAAAGGGCCCCTGGGCCTCCTCTGCTCCGCGTCTCAACTTCTCCTCACCTGGACATCGACACCGGAGTTCAGTCTGCCGTGCTCTCCCTGAATCTGTGACTCAGCCAGCAGGAGCCTCAGCCAGGTGGGATTTCACAAGCATGGGTACAGCAGTCGCCGCCAAGTCCGCTGGGGAACCTCCTGATGCAGGTGATGCAACAAGGCCCCTTGAGCATGAAATTGCAGCACTACCGCCACACAAGTTCGGTGCAGCTCAGGGGCCTCACCCTCCACAGTGTCCGGGCAGTGCCACATCCTCTGGCTGTGATAGAGTTGTTATGTTATGTTATGTTAAAATGAATTTATATAGCGCACGTACACCGAGGAGGTTTTATGGTGCTGTTTTTGTTGAGATCCAAGTCATAAAAGGAAAGTTTAAAAAGCCTGTTGGAAGAGCCAAGTTTTTAGGAGACTCCTGAAACCAAGAAGATTGGTACAGAAGCGAATATCGAGGGGAAGAGAATTCCAAAATATGGGGGCCAAGATAGAGAACCTGGCACCGCCAGTGCCCTTTAGTCTAAAGTGAGGAATGAGTAATACGTTTTTGTGAACTGAACGAAGATTTCGTGAAGGAACATATTTGTTGATCAAGTTATCAACAAATTTAGGGCTCTTTCCATGGAGTGACTTAAAAATAAGACATCCAGTCTTGAAAGCACACCGCTGAGCAACCGGAAGCCAATGTAATTGCTTCAAAAGAGGAGTAATGTGATGACGCCTAGGAAGGTGAGCAATCAGACGAGCAGCCTGATTTTGTACTATCTGTAAACATCTTGAGAGATAACGGGGGATGCCAAGGTATAATGAATTGGCATAATCAACCTGAGACATGACCAAGGCGAGAATCACCTGAATCCGTGCATCATGAGTAAGGTATCTGCAAATCTTTTTTATTCTACGAAGTTGAAAAAAAAAACGGAGATCACTGAACTAATCTGAGGCTTCAGAGTAAGATCCTGACTGATGATCATCCCTAAGCTTTTTGCCGAGCTAGAAGGGACAGGGGGCTGGCCCAGCTCTATAGGCCAGAAATGGGGTCCCCAAGGATTTTTAGCAATGCCACCTGTTAAAACCACCTCCGTCTTGTCCGGATTAAGTTTTAAATGGTACTTGTTCATCCATTGACTGATGAACAGCATGGTCGATTGAAAAGCATGAACCGACTCTAAGGAGTTACTGGTGGAAAAAATAAGCTGAAAATCGTCTGCATAGTTGAAAGTGCAGACTTTACGCTCCTTCAGAGCTCGGACAAGAGGGAGAAGATAAAGATTGAACAACAGGGGAGAAAGAGATGAGCCCTGAGGGACTCCACAAGAGATTTTAACTCTGGGAGCAGTGAACTGGGCTGTACAGACTGCCTGGGAGCGATTTTCCAAAAAGGAACTAATCCAGCTGAGGGCGGGACCCACAATTCCTGCATCCCTCACACGGTCGACCAAAAGAGAGTGGTCGACCGTGTCAAAGGCAGCGGAGAGATCAAGCAGGACGAGAGCCTGTGAGGAGCCACTGTCGACCTCACCACGAAGGATGTCTAGAACTGAGAGAATTACCGCCTCAGTGGAATGCGCTGGACGAAAACCAGCTTGATGGGAGTCCAAAAATTCGGATTCCTCCAAGAAGTCTGTAAGACACCCTGTAACATATTTTTCCAAAATCTTAGCTAAATAGGGGAGAAGAGAAATAGGGCGATAGTTGGTCAGGATGAGTGGATCTGATCCCACCTTTTTTAAAAGGGGGACAACAATTGCCTCTTTAAAGGTCGCAGGAACAATTCCTTGAGACAAGGACTCATTTAAGAGATTGAGAGCAGGACTAGGAAAGATAGTAAAAATTTCTTTCAAAATACTGGGAGGACAACAGTCATTGGGTGAACCCGATTTGACTTTTGAGAGAAGGTTAATAAAAGTATGCTCACAGTTTCATCTGTTCTGTTACTGTTTTTAACGATTTCTCTTCCGCCATATACCAAACTCAGAATAGTCATTTTGGTAGGTGGTAGGGATTTTTATAGGATATTAACCTTCCCTCAGTTCACTTCAAAAAGGATTCCCCTCAGCCTTTGATGAGGGGCCTGCCAGACATTAGAGTATGCTTTGGAGAGCGCGGGATGGCCGATGATGAAGCATGACACCTGGAGTGTGTGTGAGGACATCTCGTTAATTTTTATAAATACCCTGGAGATATAGTGTATTTCACCAGGAAGACGGGATCCATCCACACTTGAGGACTCCTCATAAATTGGGTGGGTGAGCCTGAAATGTAGGAATATGCTTTGTAAAGGATATGGTTGTTTTATTGTGTATTCATATGTAGTTGGGAGAGCACAAATGAAATCTCTGTCCTTCCCCCACCCATACACCTTCAATGGGTTATAGTGGTAAACAGATTTGTAAGTACATCAACAAGGCATTTTGGTAGCTTTGATCTATTAGCCAATTTTCTCAAGGCAGTAAATATGTTAAGCTAGGTAAACTGCTGACTTGTCACTTAATTCCTTCTTGGAGAGTACACTCCATCACACAATGGTACAAATTGTATCAATCATAAATGCAAGGAACTCATTTAATGAAGATCTCATGAGAACTATACCTGACTCCAAATACCATCACAAACCCAGCATCTCATTGGACAGAGGGGCCCCTTGCTTGTCACCCCAGAACACTGAATAAATAGGTGAGAGCAGCATAGTCGCTCAGACCTACTGCCTGAAACTAGAAGGAGAAGAACTGTCCTGCTAGAATCTGGATCTGCACACCAAAGAACTGCACTCTCACTGACTGCACCGTCTTCATACTGGTACTCCAGCCCAAAGGACTTTGCAGTGCTTCAAAAAGGATTAAGGAGTGGACGCCCTGCAAGCTACAGGTTAAAAGAGCCCACCCACAACGTCTCCACCAATTGTCCCCAGCCAGGAGTGCAGCCAGTGGACTTTTAAGGATTTGGCCATATGCATTGTGAGATTTCTAGTCTAGACATCGGAAAGACCATCTAGGAGATTCCAAACCTTTGGATTGGTGCTTTGGACACCTTGAACCTACAAAGAGACCTTCTTGGAGGACTTGCAGAAGTTTAGAGAAGTTTGAAGAACTTTTGTGGAAAAGCTCCATAACGTGACCAACCCAAATCAAGAGTCAAGTCGGCCACCTTCAACCACTGCCCGGCCTGGATTTCAGTTTGTCCCGCTGAAGGCTCTGGAGCTCCAGACTTCCAACATTTGACCGGGGCCTCACATAAACTCAAGCTGGTGAACCACACACAGAATCTGGCCTGACATGGTTCCTTGCCAATGTCGTAAGAAAAAGCTCCAGAAAAGTTCCTAAGTGTGAACGTAAAATTTTGACCGGGGTCTCCCGCTTAGTGCATCTGACCAGGGCTCATTTGCAGTCGGCCTCAAACTTGACTTTGTCCCTGTCAAGAATGACCAGATTTCCCAAAGTGGCGCTTTAGGCTTTTAAGCACTAGGAAGTGTTAATTCTTTAAAATATCAAATCTCCGGTTCCCTACACTGGAATTTTGTCATTTCTGACCAATTTGTTCATAAAAATATCAATTATTTTTATAAATTGGTGTGCAATTTTAATTGCGTTTGGTGTCTTATTTATTTAATGTATTGGTATTTCAAATGTTTTACACTCTGTCTCCTAAGTTAGACTTCACTGCTCGCTGCCAGCTACCAAGGGTTGAGCAAGGCACTAATTTACTGAGACCTTTAGTGGACCTTACACTGTGTTAGTTGCCTTACTGCTAGTGGTAGGTGCATATTTCCCCTTACCAATAACCCACTATCCAACACTCTGCCAGGAAAGAGGACTGCTGTGTTGCTGAATGACTGCCACTCTGCTGGACTACATTCTGTTGGACTCCTGCTTTGCTGAGCTGAACTGCTACCTGCTGCCCTCTTGCCTGGGTGGGAAGGACTAGACCTGCATCTCTTGACCCCGGAATACAGATTGACTCCAAGGGATATCTAACTGGGCTCCTGATCTGAAGCCTCAGAGTTAAAACAGGCTTCCAACCCCTTCACCTGTTCTCTGCCAACCATGAGTCTACCTGCCAAGTGGCACCACCCCAGTCCTGGACCCTTGGAAGTGGGTCTAAGGTGCTTGCTGGTGGAATCAATGCATCTTCACTGCAGAGCAACGCATCCCCGAGTAAAACTGGTGCATCTCCTTGGCTGAGCATCACATCCCTGTGCAAAGCCAACACATCGGCACTAGTGTGTGAATTGGACCCATAGCAAAAGACTTGCATCACCGACACCGCCTGCGTTTTAGCAACAGCAGCCTTGACGACAATGCTGAAACTCTGCATCGCAGCTTCACCACTCATTGAAATCAACTCATCTCCTCTGCTGTTCCTCGGATCCTTGACACTGGATTTCACATCGCAAGTTCCGCTGACAGGATCCTTGACGTCAAAGCAAAAGGACCTCACTACCTTTCCGTACCGACTCATCATCTCAGCTGCGTGATGCATCTTTGATGCAGATCCACACACCGCTACGCAACCAAGATTAAGGTACTCTGTTCAGCGGCTCTAACTGGGTCCCTATAGCCGACTTGGCCTGACCTTATGACTTTGTCCCAGTCCGGCGCAACAAGATATTCTCAATAGCTCTTTGTGCTTCTTCGCACTATTTTTCACTGTAAAGTTTAAAAATCAATATCTCCAGTACTACTAATTGGATTTTTGTCATTTTGGTCTTGTTTTAGTTATTAAAGTCAAATCTATTATTCAAACTTTGCGTGGGGTCTTTTGTATGGTGTTTATATTGTTTTACTTTTTGAAGTGTTGCGCAAATGCTTTATACACTGCCTCTAAGTTAAGCTTGACTGCTCAGTGCCAAGCTACAGAGGGTGAGCACACGTTAATTTAGGGTTTGCCTTTCCCTTATCATGACTAGGATTGTGTTTCCTGCTTGACCAGGGCTCATACCCCAGTCAACCAGTAACCCAATTTCTAACAAGAGGACTGCCAATTTGTCAGACAGGGTACTGTGGCACTTTTGTGGAAGAGTCTCCTGCCTGCCAAACTTTTTTGTATGTGTGTTTGGATATGCGTGTTTGACTAGGCCTCTCCTGTATACTGTTATTCTAGCTTTTGGAATTGGTTTTCCTATTGTTTGCCTTTTTCTCTGACTGAATCGTGGTATTTCCAGCATCACGTATCTTTCTGATGCCAATTTACCAAGCTGCCAGAAAATATGACAGTAATGTTCTCTACTAGGTTTAATCATATACCTCACGTAACTTTCTCATGTTTTTGGAATTCTCCTGAGAATCTATGACAAGCATGCGAACATGTAACAGTTGTATTTTTCATATATAGATGATATGAAAATGCATTTACATTCATACTGTTTTTGTTACTCTATCAGAAAAAAAAACTTTTCGCCAGGAATAAAATCTTGCTACTCACCCCCTTTAGCAGTGTAGCCACAAACTGCAAAAGATTAACAAACCTTTTATTTTAAGAGAGCTTCGCGTTTACCCTCGGAAATGGATTTATTTCTACCCTTGTGCTAAGTTAACTTGTGGCTGTGTCAGGGTTGGAAACTACTCGAGAATGTTTTACGATTTCGTGCAGTCCATGTTCACCAACTTTTGTCGTGAATCCAAGTAGGAATGCAAACAACACTGACGCTGCAACAACATTTGTTCACACCAAAAATGCACAAAACCCTCGAAATGTCAGTGCCAATACAAAGTTTCATTTTGCAAGGGCAAGTGATTTCGGTTCTAAGACTGTCAATCGCTATTGGGACTATGCCACCCACATTGGATTTCTTTGATTGGTCGAACTGAGGTGTTTGTGAATAAATCTCTGAGCGATGTGAATGACTATAAAGCTAATATAATTAGGATGCACCTTTGAACACGAATACAAGTCGGATGGTATCACAGTGGCAAATTCTACAGATATTAATCACCATTAGCGCAGGATGTGATGATTGTCGGGTGCAGAATGTGCAGACAAGTCTCAGCTTGGGACCTCAGAATGGGCAATTACACGCCAATTCAGCATTAATTCGCTTGGTCTGTGGTGCATTTTGAACAACTTGTACTCTCTGTCCTACCCCACATTTGCGTCATTATTTTCTTCATGAAATTTGAGTAAGTGTAATGCAGCGCCTGTAAAATGATTGCCAGTCTACATGTAATCAGGGCCTTAGTAATCAGACCCAGTTATATATAGATATTAGTCATCATATGGAGACAAAGAAACCAGATTTAGAGTTAAAAAAAAATGAGTTTCATGAAAATTAATATGAAAAGAACATAATTTTTTGTCACCGCACATTTACATATGACCAAAGAACACGGCACCAAGGAATAACCTTGTCTGTTGCATACTGTCCTGCATAAGGAACTGTCAAGAAACATCACACTGTCAGTGTACAATTGATAACCTACACATATATTGTGCGCTGACTACTACAACTCTGTTGGCAAAAATTGAAAAATGTAAGTAATAAGGATGTTTCGCTGACACAGATAATGCGGACAGTAAAGAGAAAAAACACGATTCACGTCATCGCGATGTATAGCCACATATATGCTTTTGTTAAATGGAAAGTAAAGGTTGGCAATTGTAGTGCCAAAATAAGACCCTACAATAAACAAGTGAACAACATCTGGAAGAATTGCTTTATTGCTTAATCGTGTGACCTTGATAATAATCCCTTATCCCAAATGCCCTAAAGTATAGTGTTTTAAGTTTATCTTCACATGTGGTTTCCATGGCTACGACAAAGTTGTTTCATTAAAGAAACGAAAAAGAAGCATCTGATAGAGGAGCCACATGATAATGAAACTTGGGGCATACGGACCCCATTAGGGCCCTGATTACAGGTTGTGTGCATAGGGTAAGATGTTGTAAAGACCATTGTTTCGGTGTGATGTATTAACGCCTCCTCCCTCCACCCCACTGATAAATTACAGCAAATAAGCAGGTTTGTTCTGCAGAAATGTGTCAAGAGAAAACAACAGGGTTGTGATAATTAGCATTAGCCAACAATTGGAGAACAGTTTCTGTAAAATTCTTGTTTATATAACATCAACTGCTCAGAAAAGCATATGAGCATTATGCGGAAGCTGCAGATACAATAAAGCTACATGGGCATGCTTAAAACTCAGAACTTTTTAAAGCAATTTAAGAAACAGTCGCCTAGGGTGCGTAAAATATTTACAAAGCAGGACAAATTGTAGTGTATCCTGTGCAGAACTATTGTCGCAGCCACAGGCATCTCTATCTTCTGTATGTGGGACAAAGCCAGGGGGAGATGCCAATAAATGATGAAACAGGTTTAATCGCAAACTTGTAATTAGAAATCTATTGTGAGCATTAGTTAAAATCCATAAATAAGACTCCATCCCCGTCACAGACTTCACTGAAACATGCCCTCTTACAATGGGTTTCCTAAGCTCATTTTCCTCCCTGGAAGCCATGGGATGTTTAAAAAACAATTCTTTGACAATATTCTTATCCTGTGGCTTCACTGTATCATATCTCATAAAAATGTCTGCTGTGATGGTTTCCTTAACATATCTTAACCATGGGATTTTTAATGCGTGGTCGAGAGAGATGTAGTCCTGGATTACTTATCGGTTAAAACCTGCCTTCTGACTAGACTGAAGTGGACGTGGAAGGTTGTTAATTCCTTTTGGAGGGGTTTCTCGATGGTGTGGTAATATTACTTGGTATCATCTATGCCCCCAATCCCAATTAGCACCATTTACTCTCCAAACTATCTTCATTCCTCACAAGATAGTCATACTTGCCCTTAATTCTGGGGGCAAGTATGACTGTAGTTTGGAAATTCACTCAGACTGCTCACACCCTCTATTCCTACGCACACCAACAATACAAAATGCTATGTCTCTAACACAATGGCTTTCGCATTAGTCCCTAACTGATGTTTGGTGGGCGTGTAATCCAAGTGTTATGGAGTACTGCTTTTACTCACCCTCACATACTTTATACATTACATTGCATTGCATTCCTGCTTCTGCCACTGTACAACTACTCTTATGCCAAACACCCCTGTAAAACTGTGTCTGACTATAATCCCTTATTAGTCTGTAAATTATGGTGTAAGACTCATACGCCATTTCCTTCATGGACGCTATAACCCGTCATGTTGGAAGACCACGCTTTCAAAGGAACTACCGGTGAATGTGTGAGGGAATACTTTGAAAAAATAAGGATTCAGTGATTCACACTTAATCTACTGGTAGGCTTTCAAGGTTGTCTTGAGAGGTCACCTAATGCAATTTATGATAGGGTCCTCACAGACCCTCAACAGAGAGCTTCTCCTTCTCGCCAAAAGCAGGGTGGCCATGAACTGGGGACGCCTGGTTACAGGATGCAACATATTGTTCTGAACAAATTTCCCATTTTTAGAATTAATGCCGTCACAATCACGCCCCAAAGACATATGGGTGCCTTTGCTTGTTTATTTGCGTGCCAGGGATATACTGACCAACTCCCCACCAGTGGCTTCATTTGCCAAGACAGTGCGCCCATCTGGCAACTGACATTTCATCGCCTGCCACCAGTGTTGCGCTGACGCACCCTTCACTCATACAACTTCTGTTTTTCCATACATGACATGACTCCCTTTGCTATCCATTGTTCGTGGACAGTTCTAATGACTAGTGTATGATGCACTTTAATTCATCCTAATCACTTTTACAAGTTGTGTAAATGCAGAGCCTATACTAATTTCATGTTGTCATGATATGATCCTTGTCGCCGACTTCTTCCCCCATTCTTTTGTTTTCTTTTCCCTTCCCTCTAATCCTTCAATTTCTTATCTCCCTCCCTCTTTCATCTTTCCTTCTTTTTCCTTCATTCGATGTAATATTGATTATCCACTGTGCAATGGTTGTATTTCTGTATTTCTTTCGAAATACTAATAAAAACAATTAAATAAAGGTGGGTGCCATAAGGGATACAAGAATCGCATCACCTTAAAGGAAGATACCATGCCCGTCTCTTGAAAGGTGAGGAATATCCAGTTAAGTATGCAAAGAGCTGTGGAAACAGAATTGAAGAGACTTCAGGAAGAAGGGATCATGGAAACTGTAGACGCTTTTCCCTGGGTTGCTCCATGGAGATTGCATCTAAAAGCTCTGGGGACATTAGGTTGTGTGTTTACCTGAGTAATTTAAAAAAGGAGGATATTGAGGACAGGTTTCTATTACCCAACCTAACAGAAATGATCAGAATACTGGGGAGTGCTAAGTATTTCACCACTTTAGTTCTTAGTTCAGCCTACCATCATGTGGAATTTGGTGATGACTCTAAAGGCCTAGCGGCATTTAAACCCGATTTGGGGTTTATAGATTTAACAGGATGCCATTTGGTCTATGCCCAGCTGCTTCAGTATTCTAGACTTATGACCAATTTCTAAGGGGAAGTTTATGGAGGAAGATTTTTCCAGGATGATGTTCTCATTTTTACTGATTCTTTGGAGGAACATTTGGTCAAAATCAGGGAGGTTTTGAACATTTTGCGTTCAAAGTGAGTTACTCTCAAGAGCAGAAAGTGCAAATTTTGTTGTTCAGAAATAACTTATTTGGGGCACATAATTAGAGGAAAATGAGTCAAGCCTAGTGGAGAACTAGTCAATACCATAGTGCAAATTTTGCAAACCACAAAAAAGGACAACGTGCAAGCTTTCCTGGAGATGGCGGTATTACTGTAATCCGCTTTGGTTTTTGAGTGTCAATTTAAGTGGCCTATTGGCTTTATTAAGAGGTCAACATATCAATATGTAACGCAGACCTATTGGCTTTGTCAAAAAGTCACCAATAACTATACCTAAATGAATATTTTATAAATTAATAATAGTTATTGTCACTAAATATTTCTATTAAAGCCTTTGTATCTTTTTTCAACATTTTCAGGCTCCAGAGTGCAGCCACAGGACCAACCACAAGGGAGCTCTGCACCCCAGCTTAAGAACATACAGTAGTGCTTTAAAAAAATATGGTAAGCTCCCCTGGTGCCATGGATTCAATGACTGTGGAGACTTACGGTGTTTTTGTAATGGTTAAATTAAATGAAAATAAGTTTAGCACAACAGAAGGATGATTATGACACCTAGATATGGAGCTATACGTTAAAAAACAAGGTTGTAAGATTCTTTAAAAAAACTACCAAGGAAGAACTTGTCTTTAAGTGGAGGGGTATGTCATTCTTATATATAGCTGTGTCTGAACTAGGATGGAGAAGTGAGCTTAAGAACGATGATGGATTCAACTCAGAATGGGGGTGAATGTGTGAAAAGTTTCAGCACTCCGTCCATCATCTCCTTTTGTTTGCTTTGTTCGCCCTAAGTTGGCAGGGTATGCCCAGATGTGGGTCCCATGCTCACTTAGCCACTGGATTCAAGCTAGCCTAGTTGATGAGGGCTGTTAGTCCGAAACCGGTCCCAGGATGCTTGTTTCCAGTCCAGGGAAGACATGGCATGGCAGTTCGGGCTGGACTGTTCCCATGAGGCACAGGGGCAACACTGATTTGCATATAGCTATATCCAAACTGGAGTGGCGAAGTGAGCTTAAGAAGGATGGTGGATTCAACCCAGATCTGTGACCGGGGGTGAGTGTTTGCAAAGTTGCAGCACTCCGTCCATCATCACCATGTGATTGCTTTGTTCGCCCTAAGTTGGTAGGGTATGCCCAGACGTGGGTCTCCTGCTCACTTTGCCACAGGGTTCAAGCTAGCCTGGCTGATGAGGGCTGTTAGTCCGAAACCAGTCCCAGGATGCTTGTTTCCGGTCCAGGAAAGACAATGCTTGGCATTTTGGGCTGGACTGTTCCCATGAGGCACAGGGTCAAGACTGATTTGCATAAAGTTGTGTCCGAACTGGGGTGGCGAATTGAGCTTAAGAATGATGATGGATTCAACCCAGATCTGTGGCTGTGGGTAAGTGTCTGAAAAGTTTCAGCGCTCCGTCCATCATCTCCTTGTGTTTGCGGGGTAAGGCATTCCACCATTTGGTTGTACCATACACAAAGCTTCTACCTCCCCTCCAACACTTTCTTCTAAACTTGGACACTTTAAGGTTGGCTGCTGAGGAGGATCGAAGTGGCCTAGGGGTAATGTAGCTGATCAATTTATTTTTAAAATAGTCTGGGCCCTCTACATGTAAGGCCTTAAAGGCGATGCAGAGCGCCTTAAAGTCTATCCTCATATTAACTGGCAGCCAATGAAGCTCCACTAGAGCCTTAGCCACTGAGCTTTGTCTAGGTATTCTCAGCAATAGGCAAGCTGCAAAGCTCTGTAGAATTTGTAGTTTGCTAAGGACCTGTTTCTGTGAATTGATATACAGACCGTTACAGTCATCTATTTTGGATAGGGTGAGGGCTGTTACCACTAATTTCTTCAGCTCCAAAGGAATAAAAGGTAAAATCTTCCCAGAATTTTTTATGTAAAAAAGGCACTTGAGGTAATTGCACTTACCTGTTTGTCAAATGACAGATGGTTATCAAAAATCATCCCCAGATTTTTCACCTTAGTGACCGGGGTTGGAACGGAGCCAAGCTCCTCTGGCCACCAGTCCAGCGACCAGAACGAGGTATTATTTCCCAGCAATAACACATCGGTTTTATAGGAGATGAACTTCAGACAATTGCACGTCATCCATTTGTTAACTTGTCGCATGCAATTGCTGAAGGTGTCTGCTGACTCTTGTGGTTGCCTGCAACTGAGATGACAATTCAAGTGTCGTCAGCATAGTAGACAACCAAAAACCCCATATTTCTCATCAATGTGGCTAGCGGAGTCACGTAGAGATTAAACAGGGTCTGGCTCACGGATGATCCCTCCAGAACCCCACAAGAGGGAAAAAAAAGAGACTGAGCAGTAGCCACCCATAGACACTGATTGCACTCTATGTGTGAGAAAGAAGGCTAATAATGATAGAGTTAAGCCATTAATACTTAGAGATTTAACACGGTCAATCAGAATCGTATGATTGACTGCGTTGAATGCTGCCGGAAGGTCAAGAAGGATGAATGCTTCAGCGTAACCCCATTAAGTGATGCCCTTAGTTCCTCCGTGGCAGTAATTAGAGCCAGTTAATTAGAGCCAGTTTAGTACTGTGATGGCAGTGAAACCTGAACTGGGAAGGATCCATGAGATCGTTCGATTCCACGAATAGGGTAAGTTCTTTATTGATTGCCTTTTCTGAAATTTTGGTGGTAAGGGGGGCCTAGAAATAGGGTGATCGCTATTTGTAACGGAAGAGTCCAACTGGGGTTTCTTTAGCAGTGGGAGAACTGCAGCGACTTTCATCTTTGATGGAAAGGAGCCCTGCCTGAACATTTCTTTATTGTTTGGTGTTAAAACAACCATTACAGTTCGGGAGACTGAATGCAGGATAGCCAGAGGACAGGCATCCAATGGAGACCCCAAACGGGTGTTGAGAATTGATAATGAGGAGAATGCCGAGAAAGATGGAAAGAAAACATTAGCAGTACTTAGTGATGGAATAAGGAGGTAGTCTAGCCCCGAATCACCCATTTTGAGAGTATGAGCAGCTGTGGAGACTCTGTTTGAGTAGCTCGTGAAGGAGTTAAAAATATTGAGAACTTTAATTTGGAAAGCTAACGCAATCTCGTCACAAAACGACTGACAGCTTTCCACTTTCTTTTGATCACAGTAGTTAGCCATTTTTTTTTATTGTAGAGTACAGTTCTTTACAAGAGTTTTTTGTTGCTGCATTTTTTTGAGAGAAATAAGCTGATTTTTCCTTCATAATCGGAGCCTTGCATTATGCAATTTTTTGTGCAAAGGTTGGTCGCACACTGCTCGTCACACCAGCAAGTTGCCCCAAGGAACTGTGGTAGATGTAGTGGCGACGGCGAGTACGCCTATGCCACGATGTATAAAGAACAGTATGTGTTGCGTTAGCCATCCCTGGACACGTGTTTCGAGGTAGTTGCCTCTCGTCAGCAGGGAGCAGGTCAGTGTAAAGGGGTGCCGCGTGGACTGCCAAAATGTAATTAAAACAGGTCAAGTACCTCTCATGGCGCGCAGGTGCAGATCCAAGGCTCGTCAGCCCGTTGGCTCAAGGGAGCCGTAATAAATTGTGCAAAGGTTGGTCGCACACTGCTCGTCACACCAGCAAGTTGCCCCAAGGAACTGTGGTAGATGTAGTGGCGACGGCGAGTACGCCTATGCCACGATGTATAAAGAACAGTATGTGTTGCGTTAGCCATCCCTGGACACGTGTTTCGAGGTAGTTGCCTCTCGTCAGCAGGGAGCAGGTCAGTGTAAAGGGGTGCCGCGTGGACTGCCAAAATGTAATTAAAACAGGTCAAGTACCTCTCATGGCGCGCAGGTGCAGATCCAAGGCTCGTCAGCCCGTTGGCTCAAGGGAGCCGTAATAAATTGTGCAAAGGTTGGTCGCACACTGCTCGTCACACCAGCAAGTTGCCCCAAGGAACTGTGGTAGATGTAGTGGCGACGGCGAGTACGCCTATGCCACGATGTATAAAGAACAGTATGTGTTGCGTTAGCCATCCCTGGACACGTGTTTCGAGGTAGTTGCCTCTCGTCAGCAGGGAGCAGGTCAGTGTAAAGGGGTGCCGCGTGGACTGCCAAAATGTAATTAAAACAGGTCAAGTACCTCTCATGGCGCGCAGGTGCAGATCCAAGGCTCGTCAGCCCGTTGGCTCAAGGGAGCCGTAATAAATTGTGCAAAGGTTGGTCGCACACTGCTCGTCACACCAGCAAGTTGCCCCAAGGAACTGTGGTAGATGTAGTGGCGACGGCGAGTACGCCTATGCCACGATGTATAAAGAACAGTATGTGTTGCGTTAGCCATCCCTGGACACGTGTTTCGAGGTAGTTGCCTCTCGTCAGCAGGGAGCAGGTCAGTGTAAAGGGGTGCCGCGTGGACTGCCAAAATGTAATTAAAACAGGTCAAGTACCTCTCATGGCGCGCAGGTGCAGATCCAAGGCTCGTCAGCCCGTTGGCTCAAGGGAGCCGTAATAAATTGTGCAAAGGTTGGTCGCACACTGCTCGTCACACCAGCAAGTTGCCCCAAGGAACTGTGGTAGATGTAGTGGCGACGGCGAGTACGCCTATGCCACGATGTATAAAGAACAGTATGTGTTGCGTTAGCCATCCCTGGACACGTGTTTCGAGGTAGTTGCCTCTCGTCAGCAGGGAGCAGGTCAGTGTAAAGGGGTGCCGCGTGGACTGCCAAAATGTAATTAAAACAGGTCAAGTACCTCTCATGGCGCGCAGGTGCAGATCCAAGGCTCGTCAGCCCGTTGGCTCAAGGGAGCCGTAATAAATTGTGCAAAGGTTGGTCGCACACTGCTCGTCACACCAGCAAGTTGCCCCAAGGAACTGTGGTAGATGTAGTGGCGACGGCGAGTACGCCTATGCCACGATGTATAAAGAACAGTATGTGTTGCGTTAGCCATCCCTGGACACGTGTTTCGAGGTAGTTGCCTCTCGTCAGCAGGGAGCAGGTCAGTGTAAAGGGGTGCCGCGTGGACTGCCAAAATGTAATTAAAACAGGTCAAGTACCTCTCATGGCGCGCAGGTGCAGATCCAAGGCTCGTCAGCCCGTTGGCTCAAGGGAGCCGTAATAAATTGTGCAAAGGTTGGTCGCACACTGCTCGTCACACCAGCAAGTTGCCCCAAGGAACTGTGGTAGATGTAGTGGCGACGGCGAGTACGCCTATGCCACGATGTATAAAGAACAGTATGTGTTGCGTTAGCCATCCCTGGACACGTGTTTCGAGGTAGTTGCCTCTCGTCAGCAGGGAGCAGGTCAGTGTAAAGGGGTGCCGCGTGGACTGCCAAAATGTAATTAAAACAGGTCAAGTACCTCTCATGGCGCGCAGGTGCAGATCCAAGGCTCGTCAGCCCGTTGGCTCAAGGGAGCCGTAATAAATTGTGCAAAGGTTGGTCGCACACTGCTCGTCACACCAGCAAGTTGCCCCAAGGAACTGTGGTAGATGTAGTGGCGACGGCGAGTACGCCTATGCCACGATGTATAAAGAACAGTATGTGTTGCGTTAGCCATCCCTGGACACGTGTTTCGAGGTAGTTGCCTCTCGTCAGCAGGGAGCAGGTCAGTGTAAAGGGGTGCCGCGTGGACTGCCAAAATGTAATTAAAACAGGTCAAGTACCTCTCATGGCGCGCAGGTGCAGATCCAAGGCTCGTCAGCCCGTTGGCTCAAGGGAGCCGTAATAAATTGTGCAAAGGTTGGTCGCACACTGCTCGTCACACCAGCAAGTTGCCCCAAGGAACTGTGGTAGATGTAGTGGCGACGGCGAGTACGCCTATGCCACGATGTATAAAGAACAGTATGTGTTGCGTTAGCCATCCCTGGACACGTGTTTCGAGGTAGTTGCCTCTCGTCAGCAGGGAGCAGGTCAGTGTAAAGGGGTGCCGCGTGGACTGCCAAAATGTAATTAAAACAGGTCAAGTACCTCTCATGGCGCGCAGGTGCAGATCCAAGGCTCGTCAGCCCGTTGGCTCAAGGGAGCCGTAATAAATTGTGCAAAGGTTGGTCGCACACTGCTCGTCACACCAGCAAGTTGCCCCAAGGAACTGTGGTAGATGTAGTGGCGACGGCGAGTACGCCTATGCCACGATGTATAAAGAACAGTATGTGTTGCGTTAGCCATCCCTGGACACGTGTTTCGAGGTAGTTGCCTCTCGTCAGCAGGGAGCAGGTCAGTGTAAAGGGGTGCCGCGTGGACTGCCAAAATGTAATTAAAACAGGTCAAGTACCTCTCATGGCGCGCAGGTGCAGATCCAAGGCTCGTCAGCCCGTTGGCTCAAGGGAGCCGTAATAAATTGTGCAAAGGTTGGTCGCACACTGCTCGTCACACCAGCAAGTTGCCCCAAGGAACTGTGGTAGATGTAGTGGTGACGGCGAGTACGCCTATGCCACGATGTATAAAGAACAGTATGTGTTGCGTTAGCCATCCCTGGACACGTGTTTCGAGGTAGTTGCCTCTCGTCAGCAGGGAGCAGGTCAGTGTAAAGGGGTGCCGCGTGGACTGCCAAAATGTAATTAAAACAGGTCAAGTACCTCTCATGGCGCGCAGGTGCAGATCCAAGGCTCGTCAGCCCGTTGGCTCAAGGGAGCCGTAATAAATTGTGCAAAGGTTGGTCGCACACTGCTCGTCACACCAGCAAGTTGCCCCAAGGAACTGTGGTAGATGTAGTGGCGACGGCGAGTACGCCTATGCCACGATGTATAAAGAACAGTATGTGTTGCGTTAGCCATCCCTGGACACGCATACACATACTGTTCTATTTACATTCTGTGTCATAGGCGTACCCGCCGTCGCCACTACATTTCCCACAGTCCTTTGGGGCAACTTGCTGGTGTGACGAGCGGTGTGCGACCTACTTTTCCTTAATTTAAACGGCTTCCTTAAGCTAACGGGCTGACGAGCCTTGAGTCTGCACCTGCGCGCCAGGAGAGGTACTTGACCTGCTTTTAATTACATTTGGCAGTCCACGCGGCACCCCTTTACATTGACCTGCTCCCTGCTGACGAGAGGCAACTACCTCGAAACACGTGTCCAGGGATGGCTAACGCATACACATACTGTTCTATTTACATTCTGTGGCATAGGCGTACCCGCCGTCGCCACTACATTTCCCACAGTCCTTTGGGGCAACTTGCTGGTGTGACGAGCGGTGTGCGACCTACTTTTCCTTAATTTAAACGGCTTCCTTAAGCTAACGGGCTGACGAGCCTTGAGTCTGCACCTGCGCGCCAGGAGAGGTACTTGACCTGCTTTTAATTACATTTGGCAGTCCACGCGGCACCCCTTTACATTGACCTGCTCCCTGCTGACGAGAGGCAACTACCTCGAAACACATGTCCAGGGATGGCTAACGCATACACATACTGTTCTATTTACATTCTGTGGCATAGGCGTACCCGCCGTCGCCACTACATTTCCCACAGTCCTTTGGGGCAACTTGCTGGTGTGACGAGCGGTGTGCGACCTACTTTTCCTTAATTTAAACGGCTTCCTTAAGCTAACGGGCTGACGAGCCTTGAGTCTGCACCTGCGCGCCAGGAGAGGTACTTGACCTGCTTTTAATTACATTTGGCAGTCCACGCGGCACCCCTTTACATTGACCTGCTCCCTGCTGACGAGAGGCAACTACCACGAAACACGTGTCCAGGGATGGCTAACGCATACACATACTGTTCTATTTACATTCTGTGGCATAGGCGTACCCGCCGTCGCCACTACATTTCCCACAGTCCTTTGGGGCAACTTGCTGGTGTGACGAGCGGTGTGCGACCTACTTTTCCTTAATTTAAACGGCTTCCTTAAGCTAACGGGCTGACGAGCCTTGAGTCTGCACCTGCGCGCCAGGAGAGGTACTTGACCTGCTTTTAATTACATTTGGCAGTCCACGCGGCACCCCTTTACATTGACCTGCTCCCTGCTGACGAGAGGCAACTACCTCGAAACACGTGTCCAGGGATGGCTAACGCATACACATACTGTTCTATTTACATTCTGTGGCATAGGCGTACCCGCCGTCGCCACTACATTTCCCACAGTCCTTTGGGGCAACTTGCTGGTGTGACGAGCGGTGTGCGACCTACTTTTCCTTAATTTAAACGGCTTCCTTAAGCTAACGGGCTGACGAGCCTTGAGTCTGCACCTGCGCGCCAGGAGAGGTACTTGACCTGCTTTTAATTACATTTGGCAGTCCACGCGGCACCCCTTTACATTGACCTGCTCCCTGCTGACGAGAGGCAACTACCTCGAAACACGTGTCCAGGGATGGCTAACGCATACACATACTGTTCTATTTACATTCTGTGGCATAGGCGTACCCGCCGTCGCCACTACATTTCCCACAGTCCTTTGGGGCAACTTGCTGGTGTGACGAGCGGTGTGCGACCTACTTTTCCTTAATTTAAACGGCTTCCTTAAGCTAACGGGCTGACGAGCCTTGAGTCTGCACCTGCGCGCCAGGAGAGGTACTTGACCTGCTTTTAATTACATTTGGCAGTCCACGCGGCACCCTTTTACATTGACCTGCTCCCTGCTGACGAGAGGCAACTACCTCGAAACACGTGTCCAGGGATGGCTAACGCATACACATACTGTTCTATTTACATTCTGTGGCATAGGCGTACCCGCCGTCGCCACTACATTTCCCACAGTCCTTTGGGGCAACTTGCTGGTGTGACGAGCGGTGTGCGACCTACTTTTCCTTAATTTAAACGGCTTCCTTAAGCTAACGGGCTGACGAGCCTTGAGTCTGCACCTGCGCGCCAGGAGAGGTACTTGACCTGCTTTTAATTACATTTGGCAGTCCACGCGGCACCCCTTTACATTGACCTGCTCCCTGCTGACGAGAGGCAACTACCTCGAAACACGTGTCCAGGGATGGCTAACGCATACACATACTGTTCTATTTACATTCTGTGGCATAGGCGTACCCGCCGTCGCCACTACATTTCCCACAGTCCTTTGGGGCAACTTGCTGGTGTGACGAGCGGTGTGCGACCTACTTTTCCTTAATTTAAACGGCTTCCTTAAGCTAACGGGCTGACGAGCCTTGAGTCTGCACCTGCGCGCCAGGAGAGGTACTTGACCTGCTTTTAATTACATTTGGCAGTCCACGCGGCACCCCTTTACATTGACCTGCTCCCTGCTGACGAGAGGCAACTACCTCGAAACACGTGTCCAGGGATGGCTAACGCATACACATACTGTTCTATTTACATTCTGTGGCATAGGCGTACCCGCCGTCGCCACTACATTTCCCACAGTCCTTTGGGGCAACTTGCTGGTGTGACGAGCGGTGTGCGACCTACTTTTCCTTAATTTAAACGGCTTCCTTAAGCTAACGGGCTGACGAGCCTTGAGTCTGCACCTGCGCGCCAGGAGAGGTACTTGACCTGCTTTTAATTACATTTGGCAGTCCACGCGGCACCCCTTTACATTGACCTGCTCCCTGCTGACGAGAGGCAACTACCTCGAAACACGTGTCCAGGGATGGCTAACGCATACACATACTGTTCTATTTACATTCTGTGGCATAGGCGTACCCGCCGTCGCCACTACATTTCCCACAGTCCTTTGGGGCAACTTGCTGGTGTGACGAGCGGTGTGCGACCTACTTTTCCTTAATTTAAACGGCTTCCTTAAGCTAACGGGCTGACGAGCCTTGAGTCTGCACCTGCGCGCCAGGAGAGGTACTTGACCTGCTTTTAATTACATTTGGCAGTCCACGCGGCACCCCTTTACATTGACCTGCTCCCTGCTGACGAGAGGCAACTACCTCGAAACACGTGTCCAGGGATGGCTAACGCATACACATACTGTTCTATTTACATTCTGTGGCATAGGCGTACCCACCGTCGCCACTACATTTCCCACAGTCCTTTGGGGCAACTTGCTGGTGTGACGAGCGGTGTGCGACCTACTTTTCCTTAATTTAAACGGCTTCCTTAAGCTAACGGGCTGACGAGCCTTGAGTCTGCACCTGCGCGCCAGGAGAGGTACTTGACCTGCTTTTAATTACATTTGGCAGTCCACGCGGCACCCCTTTACATTGACCTGCTCCCTGCTGACGAGAGGCAACTACCTCGAAACACGTGTCCAGGGATGGCTAACGCATACACATACTGTTCTATTTACATTCTGTGGCATAGGCGTACCCGCCGTCGCCACTACATTTCCCACAGTCCTTTGGGGCAACTTGCTGGTGTGACGAGCGGTGTGCGACCTACTTTTCCTTAATTTAAACGGCTTCCTTAAGCTAACGGGCTGACGAGCCTTGAGTCTGCACCTGCGCGCCAGGAGAGGTACTTGACCTGCTTTTAATTACATTTGGCAGTCCACGCGGCACCCCTTTACATTGACCTGCTCCCTGCTGACGAGAGGCAACTACCTCGAAACACGTGTCCAGGGATGGCTAACGCATACACATACTGTTCTATTTACATTCTGTGGCATAGGCGTACCCGCCGTCGCCACTACATTTCCCACAGTCCTTTGGGGCAACTTGCTGGTGTGACGAGCGGTGTGCGACCTACTTTTCCTTAATTATGCAATTTTTTCTTTGTATTTTTCTTTTTCTAGTGAGTCTTATTTAAGTCTCCAAAAACGCTCTTGGCATCTACAGGACTGCGTCAAATCCCTTAAATTTGGAGAGAACCAAGGTTGTGCGGGTGATAATCTATTAATATTTCGGGACCTTTTTACCTGATTTAAAGCTGAAATAAGCCAGGCATTATATTCCCCTATATCTTGCTCTAAATGACTGTTGAATTTTGAGGAGGAGGTTTTCAACTCGGCGGAGTCGATTTTATGCAAAAGACGGTAGCATTGAACTAACCTAGTATTCCAGTAATTAACACCCTTAGCAACCATAGTCAGAAGAAAAATCACTGCAATATGATCCGACCAAGTCAACGGTACTGATTCTTAGAAAGTTAAGGTAGGGTTATCTGTAAAAATCCCATCTAGTGTATGATCAGCCAAGTGGAAAGAAATGGTTACCTTTTGAACTAGACTGAGGCAACTCATCATGTCTATCAGTTAACAGGTATCTCTATCTTCAGAGTTTTCCAAATGAAAATCCAAGTCTCTAAGTACTGTAAATTCCTCGAAGTTAACCTTAGTTTCCAACACATGCCGTATAGCTTCTAGAAAATGTTCTCTCTGGCCTGGGGGGCGATAAATTAGCAGTCAATTAAATGTACCGTGATCATCATAGCGACACTTGTTGCTGGGGATAGTGCACTCCCTGCAGCCATTCACACAACAAAATGCTTAGTGGCACCCCTGACCCGTCTAGGGGTATCACTATCATCCAAATATATAGGTAAAAATTCCTTGCAGGGAATTATGGCACACTCCTTGCTTCGAGCAGTGAGTAATAAGAGTGCATCTCTTGCTGCTCATTTAATTTTCCTTTTTAAAAATATTTTTGGGGTTTCACAGGACTCCCCCAGAAAACCACACTTAAGAAGAACCTTTGACCTGTGTGGAGAGCCACAAGGCCACTGCTGGTTTCCCAGCCAGGAGCCATACTGGGTGCCAGAAAGTGACAGACATAATTTTAAAGTGGGTGCCCAGTGCCCACCCAGGGAACCCAAATGCCCATGTACCCCAAAATTTATAAAAATCAAAAAAAGAATAATGAATGGGAACCTGGATTTCTGTTCACTGGTCCAGGAAAGAAGCGCAACATATTGCCTTGAGACAGGATTTTACTAACATATTGGGATCGTGGTAATGAACCTATAAGAGGCAGGGCATTATCAAACACTGTATTAAGTGTGAGGGTCACTCTTGGACTGAAATTACTTTCACAGCCATCCTTTTAAGTCCCTCCCATTCCTACCCAAAAATCCCCATCTTGTTTATTATGTGTTGCTTCCTCTACTTTAAAAGATGCTTAAATATTGCAAACCCATGTCAGCCTTCACCGTGGAGCCCTTGGGAGCAGAACCAATGACGCTTGGTTCCCCTACCTCACCAAAACCTGGGGTTAGTGCCCAATTTCTGCCAGGATTTTTAATGGGAGATTTACCGACTCCAGTAACGCCACAGCCTCGCCCTTCTCTAGGGATGATGGAAATGAGAGCTCCTTTAATTTCAGGGGGCAGTCCTCCACAGCCAGTTGTTCCTAGTCATAAAGATAAAAGTGGCGCACCACCAGTACGAAGTATTTATGATGATATAACCAGTCCAGGACTTGGAGCAACACCTTTGAGTTCGCGGAAGCAGCCCAGTTTTTCCTTCATGCATACTCCATTATCCGGCACAATACCATCTACACCTGGTACAGGCAGTAGTGGATTCAGTCCCGCATCCATTGGGCAAACTAGAAAGACGACGCTGCCTGCTCAGCTTGATCCTTTTTATAGTCAAGGTGACGCGCTGACTTCAGACGACCAGCTAGATGACACATGGGTGACAATTTTTGGCTTTCCGCAGGCGTCTGCTTCCTACATTCTCCTACAGTTTGCACAGTATGGAAACATTTTAAAGCATGTGATGTCTAACACAGGAAATTGGATGCACATTCAGTACCAGTCCAAATTGCAGGCCAGGAAAGCCTTAAGCAAAGATGGAAGGGTGTTTGGTGAATCTATAATGGTTGGGGTCAAGCCTTGCATAGATAAAAGTGTAATGGAAAGCTGTGACAGGTCTTCCACTTGTTCCACATCCTCAGTCTACACACCTCCAGTGAAAACAATTGGCACGCCTGTACAACCTGCTACAACTCCTAGAACAACTACAATGCGGCCACTTTCTGCAGCATATAAAGCATCAACCAGTGAATATCAGGTTGTTGCTGACCGACAGACACCAAGGAAAGATGACAGCATTGTTTCTAAAGCCATGGAATACATGTGTGGATGGCAGTTCGAAGGCGGGAGAGCCTCACTGATATAAACTTGTCAGCCTTTTTGGTTAGTTATAAAACCAACTGGCAGCACTATTATTTCTCTGTCTACTTGGGATGGCAGTTGGCGGTCTTTTAGGATGCTGTGCACATGGAGGGAGTGAACAGAATGTTGATTGTCAAGGTCCCCTTTATTTTAAGAACTACATGTCGGTCATCAATGTGAAAGTAAAATGCTGGTTCTACTGCATCCGTTACACCTATTTAATAAGGAGCAATATATATGTTTGACTAAAATGATTGACATGCCCAAGCAAAGGGACACTGTGCGAAATGTGACATGTTTGTGGGCTAAGGCACAAGTAATTATGTTTAATAGATTTTGTACAGCAGCGCCTTTTAACGTTTGAAAACCTTATTTGGTTGCTTTCCTTCTTCTAAACTTACCTGATTAACACGTGCTCTTTTAAAATGAATATTGTCTATAATGAGCATGGTCTTAATGTTTGTCACTGTCTGTTCTTCTCATTGTTACATAGTTTTAAAATGTTATTGTAAATTCACAAATAAACGTGTTGCATATAACTCTGTATGGTACAACAATGAGTTTGTAAACTATGCTGGAATTTAGAGGCTACCTTTCCAGTAATGCAATCGAAGCAAGGGAAAATGCAGGACAGGTATTGATTGGTGACTAATTTCAGGATGGTACCATTCTTCCTTTTGCTGCATTATAATAACAGTAAGGTCTGCACTTGGGACAATTCTTTGTCTACAGTAAACTTATTGGAACACTACACAGTCACTGGGGCACCACCTTTTCACAAACTAATACAGATCTAATAAACAATTGGCTCAGGAAAATAGTTGATAATATGGCCGAGAAAAGGCTTATAAGCACATACTTTTTCTTCTTTTGCTAAACACGAGGAAGACTGGGAAACTGTTCTGCGCAGGGTCCTCCACGATGAAGAGTGGGACACATCCCTAGAAAACCCACACAAAGGATCCCACAATCCGAGTTTGAAGGATATCCATTTATGTTGTTTTGTGCAGCACATATGGAAGAAGCAAAACGTCTCAGAGTGTTTATGTGTAGGAAGGTGTCCCTTCTTGAACATAAACAATCTTTAAAAAAAATGATATTTTGTAACTTCCATGTGTGCTGCATTAAGCAGCACACATAGAGGTGAAAAAACAGCATTTAAAGATTGTTTATGTGCATGAAGGGACATCTTCCTACAAATAAATGATCCTCCCCTGTATTTAGACACCCGGGTGCCTGCGTTGGCGCAAGGCAGCTACGTGTAGCACCAGCGCAGGGGGAAATGCAAGGCTGCACGATATTCTTGTAAATATGGTGCACCCTTGCGTTTTTGAAGTGGCGGAGTGAGGCGTTAAGCCTGACGGCTAACGCCTCACTCCGCCACTTCTTTATACATATGCCGCTCTGTCTGCTATTTCTGGTCACAATAACATATATCTCCCAAGTGCTTTCTCCTCATTAGTCTTTTTAAGTGCACTAAACATAATAAAGTGGAATGTTTTTGTTTAGATCTACTTCTTTCCAAGAGAATAATTGCCTCTACCTTGGAAATCTGCTAGACCCCCTATGATTAAACAATGGTTCACTTCCTTCCTGCATTGGGCAGAGGCAGAAAGTCTGGCCCTCCACAGAGAGAAAGCCAGAGTTCTTAATAACACACAATAGCAATAGGATGGGATGAAATCATGCTAAAACTCAAGATTAAAACTAGTGATGATACTAAACTTCCTTGAGCCAATGTAAAGCAGGCAGCATTCTCGGTTTGAGACTGTGGTTCTCGAAATTGCCCATTTACGATTACTGCCTTTTTTTATCACTGTGCATAATTGTTGCAACATCTGCATACCTCTGATTGAGATAGCCCCTCTTTTTGATTTTAGTTTTCTACTTCCTCAGCCATAGGCCTGTACATACACTAATAACCAATAACCTACCTAGGTGTTCCGGCATTATCAAAAACAGGTGGTTCTCTCCATATGGGGTGGGCGACATTGTATTCTTACACCCTTGTTTTGCAATTGTGCCTGACAGCTGGTTTCTACTGTTTGTTACCATCTTTACATGTTACAGAAATTCCGTTGAAGTACTGCAGGCTATTATATTCTTCAATATGCTATTGTGTGTTAGTTCTTACGTATTTATCTGTTTTAGTAAACAATGACAATCTACTCTCTAACACTTTGTTCAATACACTTGTACATTAAGGCCTTGTGTGAACCAATGCAGACTACTGCACTGAAAACTGATGTGTTCTTTATATTAAATTACATATGTTTACAAACACTCAACAAAGATGATTTCAAAAAGATACAATAATATCTCAGACATGATACTAATTCTAACCCTAATTCAACAGTTCCCATGGCAAATACATAACCCTTAAAGACACAGATCTAATCGCACCAATGTGTATTATCAATTTTAGCAAAAACCAAAGGAAATGATGGACGGAGTGTTGAACATTGCAAGCACTCACCCCCAGTCAACTGATCTGGGTTTAATCCATCACCGTTCTTTAGCCCACTCTGCCACCCCAGTTCAGACATGGCCATATGCAAATCAGTCTGACCCTGTGCCTCATGGGAACAGTCCAGCCCGAACTGCCAAGCCATGCCTTCCTTTGGTTTTTGCAATTATCAATTTTAGACAGCACTGTGTTACAGCCCAATCTGTTATTATGCATAGACTGAAAGTATGCCTTTGCAGGGATTTGCCAAGTAATAATTCCATGTGCATCTTTTTAAATCCAAGTCTATGAAATGAGCAATAAAAGCATGTACTTTGTTAGCTGGTGGCAAAATGAGTAGATTTAATGCTACAGTCATAGATATTATACTACATTGTCTCAAAATATTTTCAAGTAGCACAATATAAAATTAGCTAAATCTGGTCAATTGCATTAAATATGCTCAAAGGATTCACCCTTCAAATTACAGAGACCACAAAGCTTAGTTAATGTGTTGGCAAGTGTAATTTTACTATTAGAATACTTAATTTAAATAAAAGTCTATTTTCACAGTCTTTCCTGGGGAACAGTGTAGAAATACACTTAGAAGTAGTTTTCCCTATTTATTATAAATCTCAGTTAGTGCTGAAAGACCATTTTTTTAATAACTTTATTTTATTGATTATCCAATTGTACATATCCAACATAGTCATTATTGAGCTCTACAAATCGCAAATTTTTTCAACATGCAGATATCACATTAATATTGCATTGAAAACAAAACCAGTCCAACTTTGTCGTTATAATGAAGCAATATATACGTGAAACCAGCTGGAAAAAAAGGAAGCATAATCCTAATAAGTCCCTCCATGTCCATCCATGCAACAATCTGCTTCAGGGGATCTAGTGGGGGTATAAACCCAGAGTACCCAAACAATATGAAGGTGGCGTGCGTTCGAAAGTGATACTATCTATGGTATCGGGAAATTTCCAGTACGACTAATTCACGCATGATGTAATTGCTCTATCTCACCCCCGTAGCTACTATACCCGAGCAGGCCTGAGGTGTGTTAGAATTGTCCAGGGAAGCAATATAAGCTTTATACGGGCCCCAGATATCTCTGGGACGAGCTGCGCTTGATAATAGGCTGGGATATATCTCGCTATTTGTGCTACAGTGGGCTAAGCTGTGTTACCAACCCAGCGTAGTGCAATTTCTCGTTTTGCCAGCAATAAACTAAGTGATGCCAATTTCCGGACTGCTTTAGGAAAATTCACTGTGTAACCCAGAAGTGCCACCTCAGGAGTAGGAACAATGGTAAGACCGAAGATTTCACCTAGCGTCAAATGCACTAGTGTCCAGTAGAGACGTATGCTGGAGCAGGCCCATGAGAGGTGGGCAAAGTCAGCGTGTGGAGTGCCGCATTTCCGGCATGTGTGTGGTCTACTGGGATCTATTTTCCTGGTCCATATGTTGTGTTGACCTGAATAATGTGTGAATTTAGTGAAAGTGGGGTTACGCCTACGCCAGATGGCAATCAGAGAGAATTGGTCACATATCTCTAACATTGCACGTCGCGCTCTTGGCTTCATATCTGGTGCTGCTGCGGTACTCTCCAAATCAGGGTTAAGTAGAAGATTGAGATCCCCCCCCATGATAATCAGACTAGGTTCCAATTTGGAGAGTTGCGCATGCAGTCCATGGAAAAATTCTGGGGAATCAGTATTAGGCGCATAAACACATAGCAATGTGATCTTATGTCCCATCATGGACCCCCTGACAATAGTATACCTGCCCTCCCTATCATTAACAACTAGCTGACAAGTGAAGGGGATCCTCTTGTGTATGAGAATTGCGGTTCCTCTTGCATAGTTGCTAAAATTAGCAAAGTACCTGTGTGCCCCCCAGCTGGAAGCAAAACGAGCAGTGTCCGAAACCGGTAAATGCGTTTCTTGTAGGAAGGCAACATCTATATTATGTCTAAGCAAATAATGCACCACCTGCCTCCTTTTAAGGTTGTTATTTAAGCCACGAACATTCCAAGACAGCATGGACAAAGTGGAGGGACCCTTAATCAAACCTGGCTGAGCCATTTGTAAACCTGAAGGATTCAAATGTGTTTTGAATCAATAATAAAGCAATGGACCTAAGCGAAAAGTGACAATAACGACAATCAATAATGAAAACAATGTAACATACTCACACCCCCCACCCACCACCCAGCCCTACTGCAATAAAAGTAAGGCATAAACCAATCTGCAACCAAAAAACAAAGTACCCACCCAATATTTGCACAATGAGACAGTGCTACGACATAAGGGTACATCAAACCCAACAACAATATTCCCAAGGTTTCCACCAAAGGGGGTGGCAACGCCACGTCAGTCAACCAACTGTGATGTTTATCTGAAACTGCAACATGATATAATACCAACTCAATTTAAGAACAATCAAGGATATCGGCACACCAAAGTCACCCAACCCCGGAACCTGTAAAAAGTTCCAGGCTAGCAACAGAACCACTGTGAGGAGGGCATGATCCACCTCTGTCATCTTGCAGCTGTTCATTGTTACGTTTATAGGTGTGACAACATTCCTGGGGTAGAAACAGAACTCTGGGCAGTCATCTGAATAGTGGAGGAGGGCAGAGCCGCCCTGGGTAAGAGTAAAGCTCTCCTAGATTAGGTTCAAATCTCCCTGGGGAAAAGGCAGCCCCCATGGAAGTAGGACAAAACTGTCCGGAGGTCGGGGGCAGGGAGTGCTCTTGGGGATTAGCATAGAGCACAAAGGTGACTGGTGCAGAGCCCCCTAAAGGGCTTGGTGACCTCTTGGGTAGGAGCAGAGCAAAACACCTCTGGGGCCGAGACAGAGGCCGTAGAGTCAGCGAGGACTCTCTGGGGGGCAGTGCACGTCTCATGGGGCACGGTATTATTCTATGGGGGCAGGTACACATCTCAGGAAGCAGAGCAGTACTCTCGAGTGGTAGGAGCATGTCTCTTTAGGGTTCCGGCAAAGCTGCCGTGGATTCATGACTGGCGTCTAAAGAGCATGGCCGGCTCTAGGGCGGACAGATGCTGAAGTGTGAGAGGATTTGAAAGGGCCTCAGAGTTGATTTCTGGGAGCGAGGAACAATGCCTGAGAAGGGAAATGGGACGTGATACTGGTTTAGGTGAGGAGAGGCGCGAGTGATCAAGGGGCGAGAGAAAGGGCAGAAAGAAAGGAATGTGAACAAGGGAAAGAATGCTCCACGTTTCCCAATCAGTGCACTGTGAATTAGGCACTTGTTGGTGAGTCCGTGTGGAACTTCAGGGTAACAGGCTCGCCACCGCCCCCCACCCCCTTAAAGCCAGCTCCTGAAGTAGGCTGGCTCAGCCTTTCATCCTTTCTAAAATAAAATGAGTATTCCGAGTTTACTAATTTGAATGCATTTTATTGATAGCAATGTGAAAGTGCAATGGCAAGCCCTATAAAAGAGCTATTTTATTAGGACAATGTTCCCCACGCCCAAACTTTCTAAATGGCCCACTTCTCTAACACTCTGAGCCTCTACACTTTCCACATTAACATCGTCCACATCTCGACTGCCACCAGACACTCCCTGGCTCCTACGTTCACAACTTTCTCTCAGGCAGATAACCGGCACAACACAGGCAGAAGGATCACACAGAACAGGCAGCTACAGGCACTGAACATAAAGGCGGTCCGCTGAGCAGACAGGTAACAGGCACTGAGAAACTGTGCAGCTGGCAGATACAACAAGCACATCGTAGCATATCACTGGCATGACCACAAGCAGCTACAGAGCAGGCAGTTAACAGACACACTGCAGAGAGATGGAAGGTGCCTCAAGCCGGTCAATTAAGGAACCGCACAAAAATGTCACAGGTAGAGAGTAGACATGCACGCAACCAACTGCGACCAGTGCCAGGGCACTGGGTGCTGATATCGGGGGACACAGTGTGTGCAAGTGTATTATAGGTATAAAAACACCCGCTGCTTTCATGTGGCTTCTGCCTGTCTGCATTCCTCCACCCAGGATCTGGCTTTATGGTCAGAGCTGCTGTCTAGGGAACTAGGTCTGGGTCTTGGTGTCGGCTCAAAATACTGTGATTCTGGGCAAATCACTTAATCACCCCATACCTACAAATAATGTGTGTGAGTGTGACCTTATTTGATGTAAACGGTGCTCATGTAAAGTGCTCTGCCTTCAGGTCAGCTGCATGCTATGTATAAAAACTGCAGAAACATGCACTTAAAGAGAAGAACAAAGCCTTAACATTAGGAAAGACGAAGAGATGCCCATTTACTGACTGATTTATGCAAATTGAAACAAGAACACCTGGATAAATCAATGCTTTCCAGTGTAAATTGTGTTATCTTATGCAAATATTTTATGTCACTAAAACTATGTTTCCTCACACATGTGCTTTAAAAAAATGCTATATTTGGATCCATTCTTTTAAAAAATATGTGGCGTAAAAGCCACCAGTTAAATCTATTGTGTTTCAAAATTTTCTTGCGGGACAGCATCCCCCCGCACCCTCCTTTTGTACTTTGGGCTTGCTCGCTACGCTCGCTCGCGCTGTCTACTCGGGTACAAAACATTTCACCCCACCACTTTGAAAATCCACCAGCCGGCACTGGTCCTACTGCAAATCTAAATCAACTTGATGCAGCTTTGAAGGCCATACATGAGCAATCGCCAAAACTGTTGAGTCAAACAACAGAAAATGCCTCAAAAATAATTTCGAGAGACAAATGTAATGGGTGGTAAACACATTAATTTTCCAGAAGATAACCATATAATCCACTCATAAATAAAAAAAAGTTTCTAATAGACCTACAACAATTGGTAAAGTTTTGCAGCACAATTTCATTGAAAACAGAAATTGGTGACAATACATGTAATGGTAAAAATGATCCCATCAGTCAGAAGCTGCAAAGCACAGATGGTCTAATTATGCAGAAATAGTTAATGCTGTAGTATTGCCACAAAAATTGGAATTTGGAAGTATTTCTATAGCATTGACGAAAAATCCGACAAACTGTGCAGCAATGTCATACCCCAATTGTAATTCATCCATGAAACTTACATTTCATTTTTGAGATTTGGCAACAGTTATCTTGTGGTATCCCTAAAACTGAAAGCTGCTGATTCGTGATTACCCCAAAAAGTGTCCTCCTGCATTAGTCTTGTCATTCTGTATTGTCTATGGGGTTCTTAACAGCAAATCTACAGAAAAATTGTGATACAAAAATATTGTTGCAGGAATATTGTAATGTTTAAAATATTGTGGACATAAATGTCAAAGGTAAGTATATAGTTATTAGCTGAGTTTTTAATTTAGATCATTGTATTAAGTCATTATTTCTGATATTTTTGTTAACTAGATGTGTTAGTTGTGCAATTTATTTTGTATTTTTTTAATTTTAAAATAGTTTGATGCTGTGTATCTTGAGGTTAAACAGTTATTATAATGCTTACTGTATTTGTTTTTGAATTGCATTAAATTAGCAACTTTTACATTAAGATATATGTATAACAACAATTAATAAGTCAATTTATTATGATTTAGAGCTCCTAAGAGTTCCACATAAAAAATATACAAAAACTGCTCTGATTTAAGAAATAATCCAGAGCTATAATAACAGTAACAAATTAAAACACATATAAAACCATACATTCATCAATTTTGTCAAGCAATATGAGATACTAACAGCTTGCTACAACTAAATATGCAAGTACGCAGATATTAGACCTGTTTCCCCGTTGTGATCGAATACTTATAAAACAGTTTGGGTCAAACTGTCCCCTAAATACTCTAAAAACTTTACCTTCATTTTACAGCAACATAAAACTCTATATCTTTATAAGTACAAGGTATGTACAGAGACCTAACGGTTACAGTTTTCATGTACATACTAAATACATAAATGAGCACAAGATAATTGATAGTGCAAATGCGAAAACATCATGCTTCAATTTCTTTAAGAATTAATAGTAAATCGAGCTCAGACAGACCTCAGGGGTAAAATACAAACAGTAGCCTAAGAGATACAAAATGCATTCAATATTCATTGCAGTCTACGTAGCAGCATACATGGTATCAAAAGTGCAAGTGCGTAAGTGCTATACCAATTCCATCAAACCTTTCATCCTTTATAGAGCCAACTAACTGGTGAGGTGTAATCCAAATTGTACTATGACATCAGCAAATATATAATACGAGGACCCTGCAATTTAAATTATAGTATGCAGCGAATATTGTCCACCGAGGACCCTCTTCAGCATACCACAACCTACTTCTTCACATCAGTTCTTTTCTAAAATATATTTAAAAATTATTTTAAAAAGATAACAATTTTAAAACACACTTGTTCAGGGGGTGCAAAAAAAATGTTGTGCCTCCTCGGCTGTGGAGATGTTATATTTTAAATACAACGGCCTCAGCAAACAACGTTGTAATGGTTGGACAGACAAATATGACATGATTTAAATCCTGTACCCAGCTTCCACATAAATGGCAATGTCTGTCTTGCCTGGCTAATCCCTCCCATGCTCCTGGTATAATTTGTAGGAGCAGCTGATTCATCCTGAACAACAGGATAGTTCTGCGCACTCCATGAGGGAGATTCCATACAACATACGGTTGAGGTTGTTTCTAAATACTACTCCCAGCTTTTATATCATTGCCATAATGACCCAAGCACATGGCAGTATCTCTTTTATGACTGACTTGATAAATGGTCTTTTTAATGAGCATTTTCAAAGATTGTTTTGGTTAGGCGCCTATGCTACTATGCCCAATGTCAAATAAAAGTGCAGCTTTCACGTGATTCCTAAAAACAGCGCTTTTCCCCTTCAAGCCTGCAAATATTTCCTCCCTTAGAGCTGCCCGTAAAGGGTTTTCAGCACTGTTCAGTAAGGCATTACCCCATCTCAAACATGCAGTCATTGGGAACTCATAGGACGAGAGGAGCCCAAATTCAAGCATGATCGCCGCTATGGGGGCTGCTGTATTCAGATTACAGAACTGGCGCCAAATACGTCCCTCAACCTTCTCAAAATAAACCCTCTGCTGTTCATCCACTAGTTCACAAGCATAACTCAATACTGGTGGAGTTTTAACGTTATATACTGATAAAAACATGTGCAAAGTGTCTGTGTCTGCAACATTTGTAGAATCTACCAATTGCGCATGCCTGAGATATTGCCTTACATCGGCATTGGTCGATATGATCACTGCTCGAACATCTGCTTGTAAAAATTCTTCCCAGGTATGGGTACAATTTCACAGCAACAATTTTGCATTTTCGCAGGAACCAGTGCATATTTTTCCTGACTCTACACCCCTGATATCTAAAAATCATAATTTTACTTTTGCTATATTTATTTTTGAAAAACGATCATCAGCATAGCGTGCCAACTCATTAAGGCACCTTTGAGGTTCTATCAGAGTTAGATCCATCAGGATGGTGTCATCCCCATAAAACAGACAACTCAGTTTCATTGTTCCTAAATTTGGTGGGGTCCCCTTTACACATCCCCACCCTACTCGGCAAGTCATTGATGTAAAGAGACAAGAGAGGAGGGGCTAACTGGCACCCTTGCTTCAACCCATTATGAGTCTCTACTTTATTTGAGAGGCCCTGTTTACCCTCCATCAAAACCTGAGTCCAAGTTAAGGAGTGCAATGCAATAATCAGTCTCAGCAAATGCATAGGGATCCCATTGCATCCAATTTCCTCCACAGCGACCATCGGTCTACCCGGTCGAAAGCTGTGGAGATATCTATAAAGGCAGTATACAGGGGCCTTCCCTTACCCATTGGGTATTTTTCAATCAGGGTTTGCAAGGGGGTAATATTATCTAATGTGCCGCTATGCTTAAGAAACCCTGCTTGCTCTGCCGGGACAAAATTATGGGGAAGGATGCTTTTAGCAAACAATTTTCTGGTCGCATCTAACAGTACGATTTGCCTAAAGCTGGCAGGGGACGTTCTGGGACCCTTTTTATATAATTGAACCACAATACTTCCTGTCCAAGAAGATGGGATGATCCCATATGTATAACAATAAGAAAATACTGGACAAAGGAATTGAGCCCATGTGGAGCTATCTTGTTTGATTACAGCTATTGGAAAATCATCAGGGCCCATCGCACCTGAATACCTTGCCCCTTTAATAAAGCTCTCTATTTCTTTACAAGAAGGGGAACAGTAGTCACTCCCCACGTGGATCTTGTTAAATACCTCTAACTTGGACCTGGCCATTATATTTTGAGCATATAACTTTGAGATTTATTGGGTCGTTCTGCTTCAGATATAAAATGGCTTTTGCATTAACTATACTGTCACAATATTTAGCTATTTGGGCCAAGTATTTGTGCAGGTCACCAGACCGAGTGACCTCTCTTAATTTAATCCAGTTTGAGTCCTCCACCATTCTGCATATGGATGCCTGGATTCTGGTTCTTATCAGATTAATCTACTAATTTCCCTTTGCCTAATCAAAGAAGATTGCTTAAATTGTTCCCTTACTAGGGCATTTATCTCATGACTTTTTACCACCCCCGAACTAACTGCAGCTTGCTTAGTTACGCTTGCCCAATTTTTCCTTCCGCAGGATCTAAATAAGAGAAGGTTTTTTTCAAACCAGGAAATGGGATTTTCCTGTATAAAACCACAGCTCACATTTTCAACCAGTCTCCCTAGGCACATAATGCTTTTTTTCGACCAAAAAGTGTGCCCTAATTTTTCCTTATACGTAATACTATCGTGTCTAGAATTTCAGGGCTCCAAAGACTTGAGCTCCAAGCTGATTTCCACTGACTCAAGTTTGTCCCCAATACCCTAAATTGGGTGCAGGCACCAAAAAGCGGGTAAGACACAACCATATAATCAATATGTGACTGCCCCCGAGAGGCATGGAAAGTAAGGGAGGCTGGGGAATCCTCTGGGAATCTCCAATTTAAAATAACAAGATCATTCATTCTCAAACAGTGCAAAAAATTAAATCCTCGCTTATCTGACCTAATTTTGTCGGGCAACAGAGATGGTCCATACATCCTCCAGTTCCTGGTTACGGTAAACCAGGGAGGAACAGTTAGAGATGTTTGCGTTAAAATCTCCCACCACCAATATCACTGTGCATTCTTCTGAAATACTAATTTTATGGATAAAAGTTAAAATCGATTCATCCAAAGAATCAGACACCCTCCCAGGAGGAAGATATACATTTACCAGTAACAGGGACGGGTGCTGACCAAACCTCCCATTAGCCAGCTTAAGTTTCATGACCATGCAGAGATTAGACGGATGGGTGAAAACCAGGGAATTCCAATTTATCCTGCAAGTAAGTAAAATAGCTAAACCACAGCTGTGTTGACCCTTTACTGGGTGTTTTTCTAAGAAGAAATTCTCAAAATTAAATCTGCGCAGCATCATGTTTCCTGTAGACAGATTATCATTGGATCATGTTGCATTAGGGCTTCTAGCTTAGAGCTGGGGTTTCCTAGCCCAGCCATGTTCCAGGACAAAACATTTTTTTTAGGGCTACCTCCGCAACATAGGGATTTTTTCCCCTTCTTTGTAAGCATTCAATGAGCCAGCTACCCAACTCCACTGGTCCACCTCCTCCCCTCCTCCATGGTCTGTGGTACTTTGAACCACAGGTCCCACCATGTTAATCACTCTTTTCCCTGAAGTACTACCAACCGAGATTTTAATTTCTTTCAGACTTACAGCCCCCTTAGTGTTGGATAACACTCCACCAAAGTCCAGGAAATCCTTCCAGTGGGACTCACATGGGACAAAAACTGGCTTCTTGAATGGAAAAACATAAATCCCATTTTTTCTAAAAAGATCTACATTAGCCAATACTAAAATTGCAATTATTCCAGAACTGAAAGTTACTCTGGTAAGTAAAAATATCCTCTCAATATGTTTACTTATTACCAATCTCAAATCTTCGATTTCACATAATAGCTGCAAAAGGAAACTTCTATTAAGGGGGCCCAGTTCTCTGTCAAATAGTGACGCAAAGACCGAGGTGTTCACTACTGGCCCTTGTACAACACGTACCCTATAACTCAGCCTTGATTCAGACACTGGCTCTGGCATGTGTCCTATAGGGGAAGAAAAGGCAGGCCCTCCCATATAAAGCCTCCCATGGTTGGGATCTAACCGCACTGGGAGAGTAACCCCACTAGTGGGGTTTGAGTGGGAGCTATCCCCTACCTGTCCTACCTCTTACAGAGCATCGTTTGTTTTTACCACTTTATTCTGTAAGTCTGGGTTTATCTTTATTTTATGAAGCACGGAATCCTGATTTGTCAATATTTTATGATTCTCCCGTTTAGAGCAGAATTCTCCCCCCCCCCCAGTTTGTCCCATTACCCTCAACACCTTGTGCCCTTCTCCTGGTTCTAAACCCCTCCCTACAAGTTCATCTTTCATAATATTAGGGCATTTATCTCATGATTTAACTTTTTACCGCCCCCGAACTAACTGCAGGTTGCTTAGTTACTCTTGCCCGATTTTTCCTTCCGCAGAATCTAAATAAGAGAAGGTTTTTTTCAAACCAGGAAATGGGATTTTCATGTATAAAACCACAGCTCACATTTTCAACCAGCCTCCCTAGGCACATAATGCTTTTATTCGACCAAAAAGTGTGCCCTAATTTTTCCTTATACGTAATACTATCGTGTTTAGAATTTCAGGGCTCCAAAGACTTGAGCTCCAAGCTGATTTCCACTGACTCAAGTTTGTCCCCAATACCGTAAATTGGGTGCAGGCACCAAAAAGCGGGTAAGACACAACCATTTAATCAATAAGTGACTGCCCCCGAGAGGCATGGAAAGTAAGGGAGGCTGGGGAATCCTCTGGGAATCTCCAATTTAAAATAACAAGATCATTCATTCTCAAACAGTGCTAAAAATTCAATCCTCGCTTACCTAATTTTGTCGGGCAACAGGGATGGTCCATACATCCTCCAGTTCCTGGTTACGGTAAACCAGGGAGGAACAGTTAGAGATGTTTGCATTAAAATCTCCCACCACCAATATCACTGTGCATTCTTCTGAAATACTAATTTTATGGATAAAAGTTAAAATCGATTCATCCAAAGAATCAGACACCCTCCCAGGAGGAAGATATGCATTTACCAGTAACAGGGACGGGTGCTGAGCAAACCTCCCATTAGCCAGCTTAAGTTTCATGACCATGCAGAGATTAGACGGATGGGTGAAAACCAGGGAATTCCAATTTATCCTGCAACTAAGTAAAATAGCTAAACCACAGCTGTGTTGACCCTTGACTGGGTGTTTTTCTAAGAAGAAATTCTCAAAATTAAATCTGCGCAGCATCATGATTCCTGTAGACAGATTATCATTGGATCATGTTGCATTAGGGCTTCTAGCTTAGAGCTGGGGTTTCCTAGCCCAGCCATGTTCCAGGACAAAACATTTTTTTTAGGGCTACCTCCGCAACATAGGGATTTTTTCCCCCTTCTTTGTAAGCATTCAATGAGCCAGCTACCCAACACCACTGGTCCACCTCCTCCCCTCCTCCATGGTCCATGGTACTTTGAACCACAGGTCCCACCATGTTAATCACTCTTTTCCCTGAAGTACTACCAACCGAGATTTTAATTTCTTTCAGACTTACAGCCCCCTTGGTGTTGGATAACACTCCACCAAAGTCCTGGAAATCCTCCCAGTGGGACTCACATGGGACAAAAACTGGCTTCTTGAATAGAAAAACATAAATCCCATTTTTTCTAAAAAGATCTACATTAGCCAATACTAAAATTGCAATTATTCCAGTGCTGAAAGTTACTCTGGTAAGTAAAAATATCCTCTCAATATGTTTACTTATTACCAATCTCAAATCTTCGATTTCACATAATAGCTGCAAAAGGAAACTTCTATTAAGGGGGCCCAGTTCTCTGTCAAATAGTGACGCAAAGACCGAGTTGTTCACTACTGGCCCTTGTACCCTATAACTCAGCCTTGATTCAGACACTGGCTCTGGCATGTGTCCTATAGGGGAAGTAAAGGCAGGTCCTCCCATATAAAGCCTCCCATGGTTGGGATCTAACCGCACTGGGAGAGTAACCCCACTAGTGGGGTTTGAGTGGGAGCGATCCCCTTCCTGTCTTACCTCTTACAGAGCATCGTTTGTTTTTACCACTTTATTCTGTAAGTCTGGGTTTATCTTTATTTTATGAAGCACGGAATCCTGATTTGTCAATATTTTATGATTCTCCCGTTTAGAACAGAATCCCCCCCACCCCCCCCCCCCCAGTTTGTCCCATTACCCCCAACACCTTGTGCCCTTCTCCTGGTTCTAAACCCCTCCCTACAAGTTCATCTTTCATAAAAATAGGTGGTATTTTATGATTCTCCCATTTAGTGCCCAACCCCCCCCCACCCCCCATTGTGTCCCATAAAACCTCAAAACCTTGTGCCTTTCTTCTGGCCCTAAACACCTCCCTACAAGTTCATCCTTCATAATACTAGGTGAAGGGAGAGGATGTACCTCTGGGTACCCAGGATTGTGACCAACCTGGGACCCGACAGGCGTGGACTCTCTACCTTTCTGCTGCAAGAAGGAATCTACAGGCTCCTCAAATAGTGTTGGAAACCATAGTTTTTGGGCTTAAGTTTTATTACACGCCGGGTCCTCCTCTTCTTCTCCCTCTGTTTATTTGGGCTATTATCTTCTGCCTGAGGGGCACCCTCCCCAGGGGGAACAACCTCTAGCTCAACCATGGGTTGTTTAACAACTGAAACACACAACATCCTGGTGTTACCCTTTTCAAAAATAGAGTAAACCGGCGGGATATTGTTAGATACTAATGCATTTGTATTTTCCTCTATGATGACGTGCAGATGATCCCCCAAATCATGACCTTCTGGATTGCTGCAAGACAAATTAACAAGCATATGGCTCTCTCTGGGCTGCAGTGAGGAAGTAGCCCCCAGACCTACCCAATTCCCCACCTGGGTCCCTATGTCAATCCCCTTTGTACTAGTCTGACTCGACTGAAATTTCACATCATTACATTTTCCTGCTTTTCCTAGATAAGAATTAGCAGAATTAAGCTGCTGCACCTCCTATAAAATCAGAGATAGAACACCCAGCACATGATCAGAATGGGCAGTGGATTTCTCAAGCAAAGTTAAAATTGATGAGAGAATCCTCTCTAATGCATTAAATACATCCTAATCTGGCTCGCTCGTGGGCTCATTTTAAGTGGCAAGGGACCTGGTTTTAGCTCTATGATTTTCAAGGGGCTAGTTTATAACAGACAAGATCTTATATTCTATTATAACCACAGAATTGGTTGACGTGTTTACATCAACAGCAACAATTGCCTCATGCTTAACCCTGTCATTGTCCAAGTCCATATCAATTTCGGTCTTTGTGACTTCTGTAGATAAAACACATTCATCCACTTCCATTTCAGTTCTGGTTGTTCCAGCTTCTGATGTTAAAATACAATCATCATTGGCCTGAATTAGAGGGATTGGTAAAGGAGAATTCAATTTGGAGAACTTGAGGTGGTGCGAGACTGTCGACTCGGGGAGAACAGTAAATATGCTTACTATGTCCACATCAACAACACCTGGGGCCATTCCTGATTCCTTATTCCTTAGAGTTGAATTCCTCAACCCCTTCGTGAACATGGACAACACGAAGAGATGAGATTTCAGGTGGGACAGGCAAGCTTTGGGCTTCTTCCGCCTGATGGTCTTTATCACTGTTGGAGAACTGGAGTGGCTAGAGGTAACCCCTGATAAGCCAGGAAGAGAACCTTACGATTCTGTGAGGGACCCTGAGGGCGTGATTAAGCGACCAGAGCGTAAGCACCTGGTGGACATCTTATTGACTCAAATCCCACCGGAATCAGCAATCCCGCAATTGGAATGCTGGCGGATCACACTGAACATATATATAGAGATGTGAGCCGCAGAGTCCCCGTACAAGAGTGAGCTAAGATGGTGCCCAGAGGACTACGAGACTGCACTCGGAGGCAGGGAGCTGGGATGCCGCTAGTCTTCCGCTTGAACACCCAGTAGCGCCCCCCCCCCAAAGTGCAGTCCTGTCGGATGGCCCCCCTGGGTGAGAAGACTGCCTCGACGAAGAAACTGCCTGCCTGTACTATCGGTGAGATGCAAATATGGCCAGAGGGAGAGGGGTCCGCAAGTTAGACCTGCGGCCTTCCCGCTGCTGAACCCTTTCTGGGGATCCGGCCCTCGGCTGAGGGATCAGCGGACACTGCCTCTTGCTGTGTGCCACTCAACAGCGTGACAATCACCCCTCCATATCAGTGGAGGCCCCACTTTGAATACTGATCAGGGTGCTACCTCCTGCGCCGTCATTGATGGCCTCTCCCTACAGCCCTGAATATTCTGTGGCACTGGAACCTCGCGGACAGGAGGGAGATTTTACAGCGGCCCACCTCTTTTTGCACAGCCGACATTGCGGTTGAGCCCTGAGCCGCCCAGGGGACTCGCACTATTTGGATCCTACGCACGTGTTTAGTATGCACACCTTGCCGCAAGGACGGGGAAGTACCGCAGACTTTGGGGCTTGCTTCTACGCCCCCGCTAATCCAGGCACGGACATGAGGTGAGGCTTTAATGGCGGCCTACCATTTTCCGGGAGCAGCATCACTATTGGCCCCTGAGGTGCCCATGGTCCCCCTACCACTGGGATCATACACAAATGCCTAATACTCACTTCTGCCACTGGGAATGAGGAAGATCTACAGACTTTGAAACTGTTCCCTTCCACCTCTCCTCTCGCCACTCTTGACCTGGGGGCAAGCTGGAGAATGAGGCGGACTGCGCTTCCCAATAACACTGTGACCGGTAATTTCGATGGATCTATGAGGATGCCCCTTGGGCGGAAACCAAAACTGTCTGTACTTACCACGGTGCCCGAGCAACCCTGGCCGATGCTCTGTGGAGCTGTCCTATGCAGCTATAGAGGAGTTTGGCTCTGGTTCACCCCTCAGCCGTCACCTACCCAGCCGCACATCTGTGGTAAATAAAATAAATATTACCGGACTGAATTTCATGCGGAATCTTAAATTAAAGTAAATAGCTCAAAATAACAAGAGGCAGAATCCGTGGTATAAGAGGTTTTCTAATGCGCTTTATTCCATTCAAAATGGCCGACTCGAGTCGCGGCCCTCAGGTTCCGTCACCACGAAGGTTCAGGAAGTGAAGTACAATAATTCATTAACAGACATGTATTTTTATAATAAGTACATTACAATGAAACGAATGTAGAAGGCGTAACATTTGATAAGAAAAGTGACAAAACAGTGACATAATCGAAACTAGGCGTAATAAGGAATAAAAGAAACATGATTGGTTAGAATTATCAGACATAGGTGGATCTATAAGATAATACTTGGCATAGATGCGCGCGCGGCAGCATGACGTGTAATTGACGTGCAACTAGGGGGTGAAGGGGACTTGACATTTAGCTCTACATGTGGAGACGAGAAGTCTGGGGTCAAGTCATCCTAATCCCAAATCATATCTAACATCCTATGTTTAAAGAACTATGTTATCCACAAGGAAGGACTCTCGGACAGAATCTATTCTATACTGACTGTGTGCGTGTACAAGCGTCTAAGTGTCTATATGAGATGCGAGGGGCAGAAAACTTTCCATGGCAACAGGGCTATGAATCACTTGCAGGAGGACGGAAAGGCTGAGTCCCTTGCTTGTGAGCTAAAGGAAATGTTTACCTAAATCATTGGACAGGAATGCATCGGCTGAAGAGCAAAATAGATAATTCGAAGGTGAAATACAACTTCTTGGCAGACAGGCGAAAACTGGCCGAGGCAGGCACCGTTAGCTGCACAGGGAGTAGGACAAAGTTCATGGATACAGATGCGAGCTCAAGCTGAAGCTGTCAGAGACAGAGAGCAGGGAAAGGCTTTGAGGACAGAATCGGGCCTACTTGCCTGAACTGTAAAAATGAAGTAACTTAGCCATATAAAGTCGGTGGCCTTTCATACTTAGGAATCGAATATCCAGCCCATTGATGGCGGATCTGACAGAGAACATGTTGACGGTAGACACACATATGTTTGCGTCTTAGAAACTGGAACTGGAGGGAACATACATGTACTTGTAACATGCATATAAAACCGTTGGGGTCCAAGATAGGGGACATAACTGATCAGGAAAATCCACATTTCCACATTCCCTCCTTGTCCCCTTCTTGCCCTTCACGAGACATCAATCTTCATTAATCCATTGATTTGCTCATGGAGCATCATTTCTTCTTCTTTCTTCTTCCGGGATCTTGAGCGAAAACCTTGATGTGGAATGCATGATGTAGCACACAGACCACAAATCGCTGGTCCACATTGTAGGCATAAACAACAACTGAAGAGCATAAGAAGGCCAATACCTAGGAAGGATAGAACTCTCCATCCCCAGGCTGATATCACACTCCAAAACCACCCGGACCACGTCCAAGTGCCTGGATTCTCGTGTATCTGGCTTACAATCTTATGAAGGCGTGTTATAGCTTTATATACAGATGGCGAATTTTCTGGTATGAATATGCAGCAGCTGGATCCGATGACCCTGCAAGCTCCGCCCCTATCGGCCAGGATGACGTCAAGGACAAGACGATTCTGGAGAACAACAATTCTCATCACTGACTGTTCCTCTGTCAGATTGCCTAGGGCGGCTATAGTTTCGTTTACTACAGCTTCAAGAGTCTTGGTGAGTCTGCGTATCAGCTTGCTATTTGATATAGTACCTATATAGGGAAAGATACCTTTATTGAAATCTACATACTTGTCCCATGCTGTCTCAGTATAATCGACAACTGGGAGATCTCTTTGCTCTCTATTGTGTACTAAATGAACATTTCGATAATAATCAGGGGGAGCTAGGAAAACAGGTGGCAAAAGGAATGCTATGTAACAGGTACCATCCCAATCTAGAGGCAGACGCATATATGCGGTCTGACCACATATAAAGTAGGAATGGCGAGAAGCTCTAAATGAAGATTTACCTTGATCACTATATTCTACTGTAGTAACGCATTTACTATGGCCCATATGTATGGAACCAACTTTTCTTACACATAATTCAACCTTAACTGGAAATACTGACATAGTGGGTAAAATTAGTTCAACTTCGGATTTGACATTCAGAATCATAAGATTAGGCGTAAAATTACCTAATTTATACACTTCATTTTCTAAATCAGTTCCTGTTCTACTGGGGTGACCCTCCTTATTAGGGTGACAGACTTTGAATAAAACTAGATTCAGATTTCCCCATATCCAATGTTGTTGATAAACTGCTGTGTCTGGGTCTATGGAATTTAATAAACTAAACCATGCTCCACAGGAGCCATTGTGTGTGAATGGATGTGGAAAGAAAGGCAGAACTCCTTTGTTATTCTGATAGGGAGGAAGTCGGCCACACACCCAACAATTGGTCGCATTACTAGTCTGATGGGAATAATGTAACATACTAATGAATGTGTTATTGCGCAGCGCAAGTCTATAAGATAATTCATGTGGCGGTAGGTCACTAAAAGAATGTTCATCAGTTATATTGAAAACACGTTTAGAAACAGGATAATACATATGCAACAATATACTTGCAGTAACTATTAAAAAACTCAAGGAAGACAAAATTAATAAAGTCACAATACAGTGGTTACGCAGTAATTTACAATAAGCATGTCGTTTCATTATGATTCTGGACTCTACGTGATTCAGACCTAAGGGGTACATGTCGGGACAGATTCAACCGCTTCACCTTGGAGAGGACTTAAACAATCAAATCGTCCGACAGTTTAGATCTGGACCTGAGTTTCTGTTTATAGAGTTCGGTGCTACTGGCCTCAGCCAAAGGTAGCTTTGAGTCTATGGGGGAAGACACACGGGCAGTACTGTCTGTGTCAGGAGGAAGTCCATGAAATTTTTTGACGTGACTTGAGTGAATCCACCCTTTTCGTCCCTCGATCTTCACGGCTGTTCTTGTGGTCAACAGGACCAACTTGGGTGCTTTCCACCTGGGCTCCAATTGACTTTTCCTGTCGAAGTTTCTCACAAAGACAAGATTACCCGGAACAACGTCATGGGGTTTCGCCTCAGTGTTGTCGGGAAAGGCTGCAGCTACCTGTGAACGAGAAGATTGTAGTGCAGACATCAAGGAAGCCAGGTAATCTGTCAGCATATTACAGTCAACATCAGTTATTTTACGTGGTATAGGCGTCCCCCACATATTCGGTGGTCTACCAAAGATCACCTCATACGGGGATAGCCCTGTTCTAGAGTGTGCTACCATTCTCATGTAAAAGAGTGCAACTGGTAATGCTACTATCCAGTCGACACCTTTCTCTCTACATATTTTGGACAGTCTGATTTTCAGTGTCTGGTTATGTCTTTCTACGAGACCTGCTGCCTCAGGGTGTCGGACACAGTGGAATTTCCACTGATATCCCAACAAGAGTGAGACATGTTTCATTAATTCGGATGAGAAAGGCTGACCGTTATCTGAATATACAACACGTGGTAAACCGTACCGTGGGAAGAATTCTCGAACTAGCTGTTTGGCAGTAGTCGGGGCAGTGTAATCTGATACGGGATACGCCTCTGTCCAACGGGAGAGAGCGCAGACAACTACGAGGACATATTTGAATCCTCGACAACGTTCCATCTGAATATAATCCATCTGGAGGACTTCAAAAGGATGGTCAGGAGGCTGAAATCCACCCTGCTCTACGGGAACACTTTTTCCTGGATTAAACTGACAACATATCATACAGGTACGAACTTTTTGTTTAGCTGCTGCTCGTAAATGTTTGTTGAACCAAATGTGCTGAATGCTGTCTAGCATAGCCTTCTCTCCTAAATGTGCTGGACTGTGAACTGTAGCTATAATGGCTTGAACCATGGAATCAGGGAGAAACCATACAGATTTCTCCTTCGTCATCCATCCTTGATCTGTCTGGATCCCTCCTAGTTCAGTCCACTTCTTTATTTCTTCTGCTGTGGCATGTGTCTGTATGTCAATTACGTCAAGTGTGGGATCCTTAATTGTCATACACTGTGTTGGTGTCTGAACTATTGGCTTTGTCATGTCTAATGTGCGATTCTGAGCAGTCTGTTTAGCTGTTCTGTCAGCTAAATCATTGCCTTGAGAAATGGTATCAGTAACCTTCGTGTGTGCTTTACATTTCATAATCGATATAGCAGTGGGTAGATGTATTGCGTCTAACAAGGCATGAATGAGGGGCCCGTGCTGAATGTGGGCACCATGGGACGTTAGATAACCTCTCTCTCGCCACAGCACACCGAAGTCGTGTACAACTCCGAATGCATAACGTGAGTCAGTGTATATATTAACTTTCTTATTTGTGGCTTGAATACAGGCTTGCGTTAGAGCAATAAGTTCTGCTGCTTGGGCTGACAGAGTATCTATACAATGTGTCTCAATAACTTCAGTGTCTGTTGTGACTGCATACGCGGCCACTAAATCTCCTGTACTTGCTCTCATGCATGATCCGTCTACATACAACGTCAGGTCTGGATCTAACAATGGAACGTCTGTCAAGTCTTGTCTAGGTTTCGTCTTTATTTCAATGATTTCAACACAATCATGAGCTAGTGGGTCTGTTCCAATTACAGGTAATAATGTAGCAGGATTCAATGTATTACACCGTCGGATCTCTATGTGTGGTTGAAACAATGTTAGTTCATAACCGGTAAGTCTTGCTATGGTCAAGTGTTGTGTTTGTGTTCGGTTCACAAGAACCTCTACTGCATGTGGTACTTGTACTGTCAATGGGTGTCCTAATACTATGGCATCGCTTTGTCTGATTGCTAAAGCTGTCGCTGCCACTGATTTCAGACATGCAGGCAAAGCCTGAGCTACGGGATCTAATGTACTGGAAAAATAAGCACATGGCTTGCGTGATCCTGCTTGATCCTGAGTGAGTACTGACAAGGCAGTACCTTCGCGTTCTGTAACAAAGAGTGTAAAAGGTTTGCTATAACATGGTGTTGCTAAAACAGGTGCTTGACATAAAGCTTCCTTTAGGCTTTCAAAAGCTTGTGTATGTTCCTGAGTCCAAGGGAGAACAGTCGATGTGGCTGCCTCCTGTGTGGTTAACTGAATGAGTGGTTTTGCTAGAAATGCGTACTGAGGGATCCACTGCCTACAATATGAAGTGAGGCCTATGAAAGCCCGCACCTCCTTTTGTGTCTGGGGTATTGACATATTAGCAATTAACTGGATGCGATCGGGTGTAAGCTGCCTTCCCTCCTTGGACAGCGAGTGACCAAGATAAATAACTCGCTGAACACAGAATTGCAGCTTAGAAGGGGACACCTTGTGCCCCTTGTCGGCTAGGAAATGTAAAACTGTCAGAGAAGCTTTTTCACATTCTGGCTCGCTTCTCGCGGTGATCAGCAGATCATCGACATATTGAAGCAGTGCAGTATTGACTGGCATGTGGATACTGTCAAGTTCTCGTTTCAATGCTTGGCTGTAGATGCTGGGGCTTTCTGTAAATCCTTGGGGAGCGCGTGAGAATTTAAAGCTGCGCCCATTTACACTGAATCCGAACAAGTATTGGCTTTCCGGATCTATTGGGACGCTGAAAAAGGCATTCTTGAGATCAATTACAGTAAAAAATGTTGCTTCGGAATCAATTGCTGTCAACAATGATGATATATCAGGGACCACAGGGAATTGTGGTACAATACACTTGTTTAGTTCACGCAAATCAATAACCAATCGGTACACTGGTGAAGCAGTAGGATCAGTTCGTTTAAGAATCGGAATTATCGGTGAATTACATACATTGGAGTCTGTTTCTACAACTACTCCCTGGGCAATTAGCTCATCAATGATTTTCAACAAAGCCACTACAGCATCATGCGGTAACTTGTATTGTCGCATTCGTGGTAGTACCACTCCTGCTTTCAATGTAACTCGATAGGGTGTAATGTTCATGCAGCCAACATCCGTAGGGCCTTGTGCCCATAGATGTACTGGTAAAGTCTGTAGTCGGGGATCCATGTCTCTAGACACATAGTGACCTTTAAAATCACGCAAAAACAACCTTACTCCTTCCGGAGAACAACATATTATGGCTCCTAGTGCTTTCAGAGTTTTAATTCCTAACAAATTTTCTGGACATGATTTAGTAAGCAATAAATCTGTAGTTCGTGTCAAAGGTCCTATCGTAAGTGGTAGAGGCTGTGATACTTCATTAACAATAGGTTTTCCTGAAAAACCAAGGGAAACATTTTGAGAGCCTGAGAGGGGTGCCCCTGGAACCTCACTACGTTTTATGGTTGTTCGACTTGCCCCTGTATCGAGTAAGAATTTTCTATCTTGACCTAATAATTCACTATGTACATAAGGTCCTTCTTGATCTACCGGAATCTCGATAAGCGGTAAGTCAACTTCCCTCTCTAGGCTGGTTCATGCGTAACGCTGATACTCAGGGTATTCATACTGTGCAGTCTGATACATTTGTTGTGTTGTGGTTTGTGTGGCAGTAGCAGGCAACGGTGGTGCAGCTGGCACAAACTGTATGGGTTGCTGTGAGGCTGGCATAGACTGTTGCTGAACTGGCACGGACTGTCCATGCTGCATAGCTCCTTTTTCATTCTGATCTTGTCTAACTAATCGTGGTCTCTCTTTTGCAATACCTGTAGCTATATTTCGTTTCAGGACTTGACAATCATGTACATAATGGCCTAGTTGTTTACAGTAATTGCAGGTTCCTTTTACAGGAACTGCAGAATCACCAGAATGTGTCACACCCTTTTTGTGACCATCTGCTGGTACTGTCTGAGAAACTAGCATTTTCATTTTTGTATCCTTCATGCGTCTATGCTCGTGTTCTTGTTCATCCCTAATTCTATTGTGATGATACTGTAACATTTGTAGCATTTGCGACGGAGTGTTACTTTGCCAGGTACTCTCGAATTTCAGTATTCTATTCTTCACTGGGGGCAATGCATTTTCCACTAATTTTGTCACAAATAAATGTGGATATGAGTCACTACTTGCTTTTATACCACTATTTATACCAAAACATTTTTCAAATCGAGCATAATAATCGCTTGTGTCTTCATCTTGCTTTTGTTTACAGGCTGTGATTGCACCCCAATCTTCCTTTTTTGTAGTTAATAAACGTGGCAGTACCTGTACTAGTAAACCTGGTAATAGTTTAACTTTATCCCCGAGCCCTGAACCTGCAGCTCGGCCCCTTTCTTCCTCTGCTAATGCTGTCCAGTCTATCTTTTGGTCTCCCACTTCCCACTCTTTTTCTTTCAGTTTTTCATATATGCCAGCAGGCAAAAGCACCTTTAATATCGTCATAATATCAGGAAAGGTGTACTCTCCCATCAGTGACATGTCTTTAATTTCTCGGTGGAAACCCGCTGGGTCTTTGTCATGACTAGGTACTACTTTCTTCATTTCTAATAATTCCATTTTTGATATGGGTGTGTAAACAAATACACGGTGAAACTCATTGTCTTCGCCTTTTATTGGGTGCACTTCTCGTAGGGGATTTTGTCTATCCATATAGTACGGCGCTCTTTCTCTGTGGGGCAGCGAGAGAGAATCCGGACTTACAAAAAGGACATACTGCTTACGTGACACTAATATCTCTTTAATTAGCTTGTTACTAGAACCTCTCCATCTGTTCGTGAGTAGTTCCGTTAATATATCAGGTAAAGGACCAGGGTCAGCATGTTGGCTCTTATATAATATGAGGAGTTGCTGAATCATATATATTCCAGCTAAACGTTGTTCATCTGTACTGAGGTTAAAAAACGTGTGTGCTACGGTCTCATCACCGTATTTTTCAGGACTGTCAATCCAATGAACGGCTGATCTGGCTAATTCTTGCTCATCCATGGAATCGAGGAGGTGGTAACCTCTTCGTTCTCGTAGTATTTTATCTGCGGCTTGAAACAAATGTTCAGGAGATTTCAGATTTATTACAGGCGTCGGATACGTTCTGCTATTATTTGGACATACAGGGTGTATGGGATCAGAAAAACATCTAGTATTTTCACAGTATCTTCCTTTGCCTACATAGGCTATGGTCTCTGACTGTCTTGCGGAGTTCCCTGATTCGGACACTTCGTCTTGCTCAAACTCGTCTGTTCCCAATCTCTCTTCATGAATACGCTCTATTTCTTTACGTATTTTTCGGCACATGGCTATTATACAATTTTGCTTATCGTGTCTCCCTTCTGATATATTCTGACTCCATCTTGTAAGAATAAGCATTGCATTCAGGTCTACCCCCGGACGGTCTTGATTTCTGATCACACAGTTTATGAGGAAACGTAACAGTTCCCCCTGTATCTCTACTTTCTGGAATTCCATAGCTCTGTTAATACATCCTGGATCTCGTCCTGTTTGAACAAAATGATAGATGTTATCCAGATGCGTAGTCATTCCTGGTAACCTTGCTAAATACTCTGCGGCTCGTCTGATACGTAATGATGCCAGGACCATTTCGTCCTCTTTACCAACCACTGGGTCATATCTACAATTTACAAGGAGTTCCTTAAGCGTACGTTCATTTACGAACTTAGGTGTACGTGAATGTGCTGACTCTTGAAAAACAAGTTTATTTATTCTAGGTGGTGTGAAAGTACTGCTAGCACCTCCCGTGGCCCCATCTGGGGCGTCGGGTGTGAATGGGTTCGTCGAACGTGACACAGCAACTATGGGTGTCGATACCCCTGTAGAGTCGACTGCGGAGACAGATGCGGAAACAGATGTGCTTGCCGAAGCTTGTATCGGGACTTGCTGTTGCACGGGGACAGATACCTGATCCTGACGTTGAACCCCTCCGCCAGACGGTCTATGTGGTGTGGCGTTAGCATACTCGGGAGCTGCATCGTCTAGATATGAGGAAAGAAAAACATCTTCTGCGGTTCTGGGATGCCCCTTTGGATGTACCTTAATTGGAAATAATGGGGGTGGCAAGTCTTTTGGCACCTCCGTAACAGCCTTAGGTAGTCCTTCGGCTAGAAGGGGATACATACCATTCATAAGAGCATTTCTTTGTCTATTTACTTGTTCTGATCTCACTCGGATACCTTCCTCAATTAATACATTTTCTTGAACTTTATTTGAACTTTCTTTACTCCTCTCTTCTTGTCTACGTGCTTTTTCTGTTCGTCTATGAGATTCTTTACGCCATAACTCAACAGCGTCTTTCTGTGACTGTCTGACCTTTCTTTTCCATAACTCTTCCTCCACTTTCATGATGCACTCTGCATCCCAGGTTCCCGCTATGGGCCACCTTTGACTTTCCGGTAATCCTTTGGTATAATCTACCCATAGATCAAGAAACAATATGGCATCTAAGCCATGTTTATGGTACATGAAATGTCCTGGAGTGTCTCTAGGAGGAATGGGAACTGCTTCTTCAAGCACCCCTTTTCTGGTAGTAATCTGTCTTAACTTCGAGAAGAGCGGCATATTGACAACTGATCTGATACTTACTCTTGAACTTACTTAATACGAGAAACACAATAATGAACAGTGAACAATGAACAGTCATTCATACCACAATATGCAAGACATTTTCTGAATACTTTAAACATTAAACATTAAACATTATAACAATGATCGACAATGATGACAGTCTGCTTAACTAATCACCACGCTGAATTCTTGACAATAACTGAATACTTCGGAATACTTGATATACTGCTAAACAGTACATATACACTGCTAAACAGTGCAGACCGGATTTGTGTACCCAAATCCGTCTTGACCGGCACAACCTATGTGCGCGTCAACACGCCTCCCCGGCGATGGTACTCACCGAGTAGCTCCTTGAAACGGAAGGCCTCAGAGAATGGACAGGACTCGATAACTGCGGACATCGGACCCTCTGGACGTCGGGATTTCGGAAAACCTGGTGGGCCTCTGTATACCTCGGATCTTGCTCTCTCAGCTAGGCTCTGGTCGGGATACTTCGCACTTCTCACCGCCTCGTCTGGGTTGATCGCAGCCTCAGTCGCCCCCGCTTGACCGGAGGGAGCTTACAGGAAATCCTGCTGGTACGCGTTTATGGTCCGTCCAGCTGTGGCAGGAGACCGGGCCTGCAACGCACCGCCGGCGCGTGAGATGAGAAAGTGTCCCTATTCGGGCGCCATTATGTGGTAAATAAAATAAATATTACCGGACTGAATTTCATGCGGAATCTTAAATTAAAGTAAATAGCTCAAAATAACAAGAGGCAGAATCCGTGGTATAAGAGGTTTTCTAATGCGCTTTATTCCATTCAAAATGGCCGACTCGAGTCGCGGCCCTCAGGTTCCGTCACCACGAAGGTTCAGGAAGTGAAGTACAATAATTCATTAACAGACATGTATTTTTATAATAAGTACATTACAATGAAACGAATGTAGAAGGCGTAACATTTGATAAGAAAAGTGACAAAACAGTGACATAATCGAAACTAGGCGTAATAAGGAATAAAAGAAACATGATTGGTTAGAATTATCAGACATAGGTGGATCTATAAGATAATACTTGGCATAGATGCGCGCGCGGCAGCATGACGTGTAATTGACGTGCAACTAGGGGGTGAAGGGGACTTGACATTTAGCTCTACATGTGGAGACGAGAAGTCTGGGGTCAAGTCATCCTAATCCCAAATCATATCTAACATCCTATGTTTAAAGAACTATGTTATCCACAAGGAAGGACTCTCGGACAGAATCTATTCTATACTGACTGTGTGCGTGTACAAGCGTCTAAGTGTCTATATGAGATGCGAGGGGCAGAAAACTTTCCATGGCAACAGGGCTATGAATCACTTGCAGGAGGACGGAAAGGCTGAGTCCCTTGCTTGTGAGCTAAAGGAAATGTTTACCTAAATCATTGGACAGGAATGCATCGGCTGAAGAGCAAAATAGATAATTCGAAGGTGAAATACAACTTCTTGGCAGACAGGCGAAAACTGGCCGAGGCAGGCACCGTTAGCTGCACAGGGAGTAGGACAAAGTTCATGGATACAGATGCGAGCTCAAGCTGAAGCTGTCAGAGACAGAGAGCAGGGAAAGGCTTTGAGGACAGAATCGGGCCTACTTGCCTGAACTGTAAAAATGAAGTAACTTAGCCATATAAAGTCGGTGGCCTTTCATACTTAGGAATCGAATATCCAGCCCATTGATGGCGGATCTGACAGAGAACATGTTGACGGTAGACACACATATGTTTGCGTCTTAGAAACTGGAACTGGAGGGAACATACATGTACTTGTAACATGCATATAAAACCGTTGGGGTCCAAGATAGGGGACATAACTGATCAGGAAAATCCACATTTCCACACATCGGACATTGTTTTTCTCGTCTCCCCGTTGTGTTTCCTATCTGCATTCCTTACCCCTGTTTACCTTTTCCCCCTACCGTTCACTCCCCACAAGACATGTCTTGGCTATGCTACGCACTAATAACTCTCATTATTGTGTAATCTCATGTTTTCCTCCTATGTCTATACTTGGCTCCTGTAATTGATGTAATTTTGTGACCTGTAACTCACGATCCTCGTGTAAAGCGCTTTGATACCTCCGGTTCTAGCCAGCGCTATATAAAACTTTGCAAATAAATAGAAAAAATGTATATATTTTGGGTACTATGATGGCTCTGACAAGAGCCGTTGTGTTGATTGTGTGTATATGACAGCTACATATAAGACGAGATGCAGAGATTCAGGTTACATAGAAATACCCTGTTGCCTGCATCTGGAAAGTGCACTCCATCATTTCTATAAATTCCATGCATGCCAAAACCCAGGTTGTTGTTATACATTGAGCCCATGTTATGGCCTCTAAGGAATGCAGAAGCAGTTTTATTAACATGTTTCCTTGCTTTGACAATTTGTGGACAAAATAGATTAGACCACTTCCTTGTTTGCCTTTCACAAATGTTAGAGTACATTAAGACAGTGTGAGGGAAAATCCTCTTCAATTAAGTAAAGGTATCCTTCATTAGGATTTCCAGCCCTACCCCAGTTAGTGTGCCTAGGTCATCTTCACCACAGTGCACATTCATGAGGTCAGGGGGTTGGGAGTCCACAATGCTTTCGACCAAAGGCAGCATTTGATGACACTTTCTGGCCAATCCATGGAATTTCCACAAAGGATAACCAAGTCGCTGTCAATACCTTCACTTTTGCAGCCTCTTTAGCCCAATAGACATAGATGTGGCCAACAATCCACACTCTAAGCATCTTGAAGTGAGATAGTAATAGCAGTTAGGAAAAGGTGAGAGCAGAATGAGGTAGTTTTCCAAATGAAAACCAGTTCAAATGGAGGTGTTTTCTTTTTTTTTTTTTAAAGATATATTTAATTGGATGCTGTCAGCATTTAAGTGAATAAAATTAGGTAGGGGGCTGGATGCATTCTCAAGAAGTCCTATTATTGGCTGCTGTTTCAGAAAAGAAATGAAATACAGATTTGCATATGCTTTTGAATCTATGGAGTGAAACACACCTGCTGCATATCATTTGGAAGTAGGATGGTCCTTCTAGATTGTGTTGTGAACTTGTAACCTACTGGTTCTAGTGGGTTTCTATGGTAAATCTACAGAGGGTGTAGATCTAGATTTTTCAAAACATGAATACAAAAGGGAAAGTTAAATCAATATATCACTAAACAGATAAACTCAAACTTTAAGTAAAACATGTCTATATATGTGTTTTACACTCTGAGCCTCATTACGATGTCGGTCAGAAAGCTTTCCTATTTAGTCCTTGTCGGAATCTTTTCTGAGTGACTCGGATTAGGGGAGTCTGACCCAACGATTATGATGTTTCCAAACACCGTTCTGTCAGACTCCCATTGACTTCGATAGGAGCCTGTGTACCAACCGACAACACAGTTACCCATTGAATAATGAGGGGGGTTGCGGAAAACCTTGCACCCTGTGGCGGGCACCCCATGGTGCCTGTCACACTGTGCATGGTTATAAGGGAGCCCATGGGTACCCACACAGGCCCCAACCTGAGGTCTCCAGGTAAAGGGGGGCCTGCTACGGGCCCCCAAAGTCAGTTTCTGACAGCTATTTCGTGTCGGACACATCGATTTGGAATGACTGTCGAAATCTGACATCGTAATCGGTCTGTCAGAAACGCAGCCAGTTCAGCTGTAAAATTTGTCTCTGACCGACTCGGCCCCTCCAACGCCGGTCGGAACGACTCAGAATGACCGACCGGTTACCTTGTATGTTAATCGGTCGGTCGAATATGTTATTGAGTCAGTCAGAAGTATGGGTTCTGACACGGGTTGGGACAAATTGAATGCCATTCATAGCCTTTTCCGACCGCATCGTAATCGGCCCCTCTGTCAAAAACATGCGGTATTCGTGATTGCCGACGTCATAGCAACCTCCAGTGTCGGAGTGAACAAGGAAAATACATTTTTGATGTAGTTTGTTTAACCAATGAATACAAAGGGTAAAGTTAAATTAATATCTTAGTCAACAGCTAGACTCACAAGCTATGTAAAACATGTCTATATATGTGTTTAACACTGTGTCAAAAACACATGGTATTCATGACTACCGACGTGATCACAACCTGCGGTGTCGCTGTGAACAAGGAAAATGCATTTTTGATTTTGTTTTTTCGACAAATGCATGCAAAGAGGAAAGTTACATTAATATCATATTAAACAACTAGACGGAAACTTTATGCAAAATATGTTTTACACTTTGTCAAAAACAGACGGTATTCCCAGTGTATCCTCGACGAACGCAACATCATTGTGAAAACAAAAATATCTTGAAATAAAATGATTCATTAACTTTTGAAATAAATAGATGACAAATACAACATTTAGTGGTACATCATGCAGATGTAATGTTCAATATCTAATTATATAAAAATAAATACAGGGACTGTTGGAATAGCACTTTTGCAGGGTTATCCGCAAACTTTTTGCTTCTTCCTCCTATTTTTTCCTGACCTGTGTGTGTTGGTTTTAGGACTCTGGGCACTTTACCACTGCTAATCAGCGCTAAAGTGCATATGCTCTCTGTAAATTGTGTTATGGATTGGTGTTTCCATGATTCGATATTTGATTTACTTATTAGTCCTTAGTAAAATGCACTGAGTGTGCCAGGGCCTGTAAATCAAATGCTACTAGTGGGTGTGCAGCACTGATTGTGCCACCCATGTGAGTAGCCCTGAAAAGGTAACTCAGACCTGCCATTGCAGAGTCTGCGCGCAGTTTATAACTGCCATGTTGACTTGACCAGTGCACACACTTGCCAGTCCCTAACCTTCCCTTTTCTTACATGTCAGGCACCCCTAAGGTAGGCCCAAGGTACCCCTGTGGGCAGGATGCAGTGTATGTGAAAGGTAGGACATGCCCTGGTGTGTGTGGCATGTCCTGATAGTGAATTATGGCCAATTTCGTTTTTCACTATTGCAAGGCTACCTGATCCCCAAAGGAATAAATGAGGAGTTTGTTTATAACATCTTTTAAACATAACTGGCCTGGGGAATTAGGTAGGGAAATAAAGTTTAGAATGACTGAACTCAGAATCTAAAGATGCATCTTTTAGTGAAGGTGATTTTTACATTCTGTGTTTGAAAACACCACTTTTAGAAAAAAAGGTATTTTCTTGCTCAGTCATCCCGTGTGCCTCTGCTGGAATGTGGATTGCCTGTCTGGGTTTTGGATGACAGAAGGCTGTGGAGCAGGAGTGGCTCCAGATAGTCTAGGTGGGTCAGGAAAGGGCTGAATAGACCTGGGCTGCAATTGGGGAAAGGGGAGGAGATTTCATTGCACATCAAAGGGCCTGGTCTGCCTCTGACAATGCTGTCTCCACCTCCTGCCAGGAAGTCACACCAGAGAAGGCAGAACTGGTTCTGGCTGGGCACAGACACTCTCTGCCTAAGAGATCAAAGGATTTTGGGATACAAATAGTGGGGCCCAGACCCCTGAACTTTAGAACTCTTTTGGACCAAGAAGTCTGCCAAGAAGAGGAGCCGGAGATGCTGTGAGAATGAACTACCACTTTGCTGTGTGCTTTGCTGTCTTGGCCTGCAGTGGCTGCTTCTGTCTTGGGCAGTAAAAGGACTGGACTGTACTTTCTGCAATCTACTTTGTGAGATTCTCCAAGGGCTTGAGGTAGAGATTGCCCCCTGTTCAAGAAGACTCAGGAACAGCAAAGACTTCAAGCTCTTCTGCCCACAGCACTGGGGATGGTGTGTTTTGTGCTGCAACAGAAGTGAAAGCAACCCGACGCCGTCACCGACGCCGCTGCCGACACTGTGTCCTGAAGACACCGCAAAGGACACCGCCGCAATGCTGCACCGCGACCCTGGTCTCACTAAGGACGCATACTGATGCCACCACCGAGCCACTGTGCGCACCGCACTCCGCACCACCTCGCTTCACAACGATGTCATGGTATCTCCAACGCCACTTCACGCCAAAATCTAAGCCACTGCTTGCACCGTGGTTCAAGAGCACCACTCGTACAGTCACTCGATGCACCGCCCTCATCCCGCACTGCAGCCTTGGCCTACCGACGCCGGCACCATTGACTCCAGTTCGTCAGCCGATGACAGCGCTTCAGCAACGATGACCCCGCTGCTTGCATCGTGACCTGCCAGCACCGCGAGGAGCACCACATTCACTTCGCACAGCGGCCCTGGTCTCACCGATGACGCCATCTGATGCCGCCACTGTGGCGCTGCTCACACCGTGACCTGAGGGCACCACAAGCCGCACCGCTGTACTTCGCACTGCAGCACCCGACGCCTGCTGACGCCAGCGCTCCTGACTTCAACAGAGAGGAGTTCAATCTGCAACACGTGTGACTTCGAGGACCCCGACGACTTCTGCACCAATCTCCGGAACCGACGCCTGCAGACGCTGTGCTTTGGGAAGCTCAATTAGATGTTACCGAGGCCCTGCATTTCTAAAAGGTACTGTTTGCGGGTCTTCCCGACACCGTAGCTGGCCCGCGACGCCGCGGTCAGCCAGAACTGTTTGGATTTGTTTGCTCACAACGCCGTTATAGCCCCAGACGGAGCTATCGACATCAAGGAACTATTTTTCAAGCATATTTTGATAACCAAAGATTTGTAAGTACTGTATTGTGGATTTTTATCGTTTTTGGTCTTGTCTTAAGTATATAAAAATATTGGATCTTTTTCTAAACTGGTGTGGTGTCCTTTTATAGTGCTTACACTGTATTACTGTGGGTTATGTGCAAATGCTTTACACACTGCCTCTAAGATAATCCTGACTGCTTGTGCCAAGCTACCAAGGGGGTGAGCAGTGGTTATTTTAGGAGTGTAACTCCCTTATCCTGACTAGAGTGGTGGTTTCTGCCCGACTTTTGCTCATGCCCTAGCCGACCAAAAATTCTATATCTAACAGGGACATGATACTTATGAAATAAAATTTCAAAAACCTTAGAAATTCACTGAAAAAACAAAGGATATTAGGATGTGATAGTTAGGAAACTGAAAAAAAAAAACTTAGAAAGTCACTGAAAAAGACAAAGGTTACGGGGACGTTATAGTTTGGTTGACATTTCACTCGAACAAAACCAGAGAAATTCAGCAGTTATAGTTACCTGAGCTAACTAAAACTAGCGCCCCACAATGCAATGTTTATGACCTCACATATTACATCACTCATGACATGGACAGTGGCATTACTGGTGACATCCAAATGACATCACTGATGACATCTGAACAAGAGGACTCATATATTAAATTTATCAGGGTACCTCTTAGTTACTTTTAACTCACACCCGACTAATCTATACCTATTCACACTCAGAGCACTGCCGCTCATACTTTACAAACCTCATCTAAATCTAAATATCTCCAGCAAAGAACCCCCTCGAGGGACTCATTGCAGCATTGGCCCTATAAGCAGCTGCCCTATGATCAAGCATTTGGCTGTGTAAGAGACATTGCTCTTGAGAAATCAGATTCCCTGATCTGGTTTCTCAGTTCATCACTGACCTTATCTCTGTTCCATTTTTCACATCTCTTGATAGGAACTGCATACTGTATTGATTGACTTAGAAGGTATTGTGCCATGCTTCCACTGTGTTGTTGGCTTTAGCTTGTTGAGCCATGGTACTGTAATATATATTACACCAGGGCATTTGGAATTTGGGTTGGCATCTGTGTCCAAATGGTGCAGTCTTCCAACCCAAATCTCTTTGACGTAGTCCATTAGTAGACTGAGTTTTTGTTAATTTCTTTGGTAACATGGAGATTATATTAGTATGTTAGCTACATCTGCTACAGGTACATATGCCAAAGCTATTATTTTTTAATTTCAAAGGCAAACAGACTGTTTGTGTCAAATTCTACACTTGTAGATTTTAGACCATGTTTTCAAATGCTTTGGTTGAAGTGGTAGTAGCACCCGTATGGCTGAGTGTAGGTGTAGTTTAAGTATTGTTTGTATTTTTGCTTGTTCAAAGTCAATTATAATTTTGAGTAGAAAGTAGTTAGCTTTTAGTTTGTTGTGGCTTAAGAGTTTATAGTAAGTTGCACTTTGTTAGGCAGCAGAGCATAAACGGGGGGTGTTATTGGTAACTGTGCTTGGTTTATATATGTGTGAATGGATTAAGGCACATTTAAAAAGTTCTGTCTTTCATCCACATTGCCATAGTCGTGGGAGGTAATTTCAGTTGCAATTATGATTGCTCTTCTTTCATTAATGTGCCTGTGGCATAGGAGGAAGGATTCTTTGTTATGGCAAGTGGTTAAGTATGGGGCCGAACTGGCTGTAGGAGGTATGAGGCATTTCCCCAGGAGGCTGGAAGGGTGGCGGGCATTTTATTTTTTACTGGAGACAAGTTTTGCAGCGGCCCCCAGCAGTGCTTCACACATTCACACCCCTCTGCCCCCCGGGGGGCTGGTCCGACAAAATTGCTAAGGCTGCTTTGAATTCTCATTTTGGCCCTGGTGAGGTAATCTATAATTTGTAGGTCTTGCTATCTTCTAGGGGCAGCATGGGTTTGATCTGTGTTTTTTTTGTATGTGATATTAGTCTTTTAAGGTAGGAATTGCTGACAGCTGACCTGTAATGGGTTCAGCTACTTTTGTCTTTTAAAATATTTTAGTATGGGGCCCTAGGGAAATAGTGCTTGCCTCTTTTAAGTCTTGAAGGATGTGACTTACAAATATCTCTGTTATATTTGGGGGGTGATTAAGTTCTCTGACTCTTACTACAATATCGTGTTTTTGCTTTAGCCCTCCCATAGCAAGCATTTGTATAACATTTAGTATATTTTCAATTCTCTGCACTTGTGCTTTCCGGTCTGCACGTAGCCCATGTCCGAAAGCAATTACTGTGATGTGATATACGTGACTCTTTCTGCCATTCTGTATGAAAGTAGTATCATTTTTAAATCAATTATTGCGTTAAAAAGGTTTCTTTTGTTTGCTAATAATATGTATACATGCTTTAAAAAAATTACATTTTATACCTAGGTACAAACAGGAGAGCAGGTCCAGTCTTCTAGGCTCTTAGACTGAAGATTCAGTCCATTCTAATCTTTTACAGGTCCAGGAACTTTCTAAAGTGGGTTCCTGGAGATGCCACTTTTATGCCTGGTATGAGCTAGCGGGTGGGAATGATCACTGGGAATGCCCTAACTAATAATCCATAACATTATGTGTGAATACTTTGCTGTTAACAAGTCTGATATGATGTAGGCAGTTTAAATTGTTTCTGGTACTTGCAGATTTTGTTGGCACTAATGTTGCATGTTAGCACAACATATTTATGAAACATATGTATTACATGCATCCAAATGCTCTGGCATTTTTTAGGCCCGAGAAGCACTTTGTCACAACTTAGAGACTAGCCACCTCCAAATCTACAGCTATCTGCTTGCATCTGCCAGAGCAGAGCACCTTCATTGTAAAGGATCAGCCAAAGTAGCACTGCCCCCTTACATGTGGGATGACAACCTGTAGGGCGTGCAGTTTGAACAGAAACATCCATAACCATAAAATCATTCACTCCAAAGTTCATCTTTATTAACCACAATCTCAAGGGAGTATAGACAACCCATTTGGCAATTAAGATCTCTAACAGACACCATAAATTATTGTCAAAAGCGAAGACTTAAACCATGTATGCAGTTCCTTGAATCAAAGTGCAGTTTTCCATCAAGAAAGACTTTCTCTCCAAAGGGCACACCTGATGCATCGATTTGATAAGACATTTCTAGCAAGATAAATAAACAAGTGTTATGGACCCTTGGGAAGTGGGTTATTAGTAATGGTAGATATGCATCTATCACTGGAAATAAAGTCACTAACATTGGTCTAGGGCTCAGTATAGGTCTCAATAAATTATTCCCATGCTCAAACCATGGTAGCTTGGCTGTGAGCAGGCAGGCTTAACTTAGGAGACAGGTACATAAAGCATTTAAAAACACCAATTTATTTATTAATTAAGACACAAACCACAATAAAAATGCAACACCAATTTATAAAAATAGGAAATATTTATTTCTTTAAAATGGCACCAAAACGACAAAGTAGGGACCCGGAGATATGATTTTTAATTAACATTTAGCACTATATAGCACTTAGAAACCTATAGCGCCACTTTGGGACATCCGGTGGCAATTGACCAGGACAAAGTCAAAGTTTTAGGCTGACCACAATGGAGCCCTACTCAGATACCCTTGTGGTAGGCATCGGTCGAGATTTTACCTTTGATCTTAGAAACTTTTTGTGGACCATTTTCTGCCAGAGTCCCTCAATGCTCTTCACCAGCCTGGATTCGATGAGGGTTCACCACCTTGCTTTCCTGGGAGCTCCCGGTCAACCTCTGAAAGTCAGACCTCGGGAGCTTTTCAGCAGGATGAACCATCAGGACAGGCCGGCTTGCGGTCGAAGGTGGCCGGCTTAGCTCTCGTAGTTGAGTTGGTCCCCTTATGGAGCTTTTTTCCAAAGTTGCTCCAAACTTCTTTAAACTTCTGGAACTTCTTCCTGAAATTCCTGTTGAGGGTCCAAAGTGTCCAAAACACAATCCAAGGATCTGCAATCTCCAAGATGGTCCTTGAAATTTTTGGACTTCAGTTGCCACAATTACCTTAGACAAAACTCTTACAAACCCACTGGACGCACTCCAGGTTGGGCATTCTTGGTGGTAATGGTCCAGGTGAGCTCTGTTAACCTGTAGCTTAAAGGAAGTCCACTCTTAATTCCTCTTGAAGCAAGGTACATCCAAAGGGCTGTAGTTCTATGTTAGAAATAGGCGTCTCTAGTTGACAGAGGTAGGTACCTTTTTCCAAATAGGGACCCTTGCTTCTAGTCAGGGTGAGGGGATAAACACTTTAGATAACCCCTGCTTACCCCCTGGGCTGCTTGGCACGAGCAGACAGGTTTATCCAAAAGAAAATCTGTAAAGTATCTGTACTCAAAACACACAGTCATACAGTGATAAAACCACAAATGGACACCACACCAGTTTAGAAAAACAAAGTATCTTTATCTAAACTCAACAAGACCAAAACGACAAAAATCCACCATACAAGTATTACTAAAATGACTTTGTAACATGGACTGAGAAACGATAGGCTTCACCGCTGTCATTTAGCTGAGCATTCATCAGTCAACCTGTAAACGTGCAATTGTACTTGAGCAGTGTCACTTAATACCTACTATTTGACATTGTGCTCTGCTGTCACTTTTGCTAGCCCTGTTTGTTACTGTCTGTATGAGTTAGCTTCCCAAATGCCCTACTTATTTGACTATAAAGGAACAACTGAAGCAATGTGATGGAATCCCTGTTACAGGCAAGGCTCCACATAAGAAGTTTGGGTAATGGGTTGATGAGTCAGTGCTGTGTTATTGTAATCCTCGCAGCCAAACTAATGATGCTGAAAGGCCAAAATCTCTCTATCATCTAAGAGCAATTCATGGGACATTCATTTCATTTCAAATAATCTTTATTCAGATATTAAAAATAGCCATAAAGGATACAACTTATATTCGGGCCTTCTTCCGTTAAAAAGTTTTTAACACAATATACATATTACACATTAAAACAATGATAATAAAAAAGCCCAACAATGTGAGCATTAAAAACCAGGACAATTCTATACAATACACTATTTATTTGCCATAAAAGGTTTCCCCCGTCACAAGGCAAAAGTTTTCTATGCCGTTCTAAATGTAAATCTTTCAATCCTTCCCCCTTTAATTGACACAACATAGTTAATCCTCTCCTCTTGTCTTTCTTAATTTAACTGCCAGACGTAAGAAATGTACTGTGCTGAATAAGGTAAAAGGATCAGAAGCGAGTTTGGCCTGTCTTATATTGGAACGTCTTAAAATTGTTTTTAAAAACAGAGACCTTAGGTGGGCATAGAAAGGGCAAATTAGCACGAAATGAAGGGTGTCTTGCGGAGATCTAAGATCGCAGCCGCAACATCCTTTTAGGCTTACATCATGTACAAAACCCGCTGGGACTGACAGGATATGATGCAAAAGATTTAGTCTAAACCTAGACATTAAAAATCTATCCTGCCTGTTATACATGTTGGAAAGATAAAATTCCATACCCGGGGTTGCTTTAGTAAGCTGATGTGCCCTTAGAGTAATTTTCCACCCTTCTCTGTCCTGTCTCACCCTAGCTAAATGCTGCATAAAATCTGTCTTTATGACGCCCTTGTCACTGCTAACCAATGTACGTGGCTCATTAAAAAAGATTTCGTGACCCAAAATAGTCAAGACGTCCCTTACATATTTAAGCCATGGTATTTGGTACCCCTTATTCCCTCTCATACAGTCCTCTAGAATTAGTCTACTTAGGCTTGCCTCCGGGTTTGTCCAAATTTGTATCCAACACATGATTGGTTTGAGGCCGGCCTTATCACTAAGATAAGCAATACCCAACTCCTCATGAGCGATGATGGAGGGTATACATTTTGGCACTTGCAAAAGCCTTTTTAAGAACTTATCTTCTTCCACTTGAATTTCTCTCACATCTGTAAAACCCCATACCTCACTCCCATACAGGGTCTTAGCTCAGTATACCGAACTATATAATTGTACTATTTCATTCAGTGACCAACGGCCTAGTCTGGTCGCATAATTCATGATCGAACCCACAGTGCTAGGATGTTGGCTACATTTATGCCTTACTAGTGGCTTGAAATTAAGATCTTTATCAAAGACAATCCCCAGATAATTAAAAAAAATTACTTTTTCTAGTTTGTGGGCGCCTATTGTAAAATTACAGTTCTTAGATGGTGTTTTGCCCACCTCCATAATATATGATTTTGAGAGATTGGGCACTAAATCTAAATCTGCCATAAAACTGACAAAACCGCTAATGAGGGCCTGTAGACTCCTTCCTGTGCGCTCCAGGAGGACCGCGTCGTCTGCATATAGGAGGACTGATGTGCTTCTCCTCCCAATGCAGGGGCAATCTGCCTCCAGTAGTGCCAGCACCTTATCTAGCCCATTTATATAAAGTGTAAACAGAAAGGGTGCTAGGATACAGCCTTGCCGGACCCCACCCCGGCACCGGAAATCTTCTGTGAGGTCACCATCATCAGTGAATCTTACCCGTGCCGTTGTATTGCAATGTAGCATTTGCAGGACTTGAATCAGTCCTGGGTCGACACCCATAGTTCCCAGGATTTCCCACAACTTTTTTCTATTGACACAGTCAAAAGCTGCTGAGAGGTCCATAAATGCCATATACACGGTGCCTTCCCTAGTCAGAGTGTATTTGGCGGCCAAATGATAAAGATTAAGGCACTGGTCTGTGGTTGAGCGCCCATTTCGGAACCCATACTTGACATCAGTAATAATATTATGTTCCTCGGCCCAGTCCAATAAACGATTTAAAATGACTCTCCCCATGACTTTCGCCGTAACATCTATAAGGGATATTGGGCGATAACATTGTGGGTCATTTCTATTTCCGTTTTTAAAAATTGGAACAATTGCGGTCGTGGACCAAGATCTTGGCATACCCACCTCCCTGGCTGCGTTAAACACCCTGGTCAATATAGGGGCCCAGAGATCTGCTAAACTTTTGAATAAATCAGGGGGAATCCCATCGGGCCCTGGCGCCTTTCTCAGTACCAGGCCATCACTTCCTAACTTTACTTCAGCCACCGTAAAAGGTATCCAGTCACCTACCGAGGGTCCTATATCTTGGATATTCTGCATCTCTTGAGTGCCCCGGTTATATAGGCTTGTGAAATGCGCAACCCATGCGTCTGGCAAAATATGAGACGCCACTTGTGGTTTGTTTGGAGCTTGAAAACGCGGGTCATTTATTACCCTCCAGAAGCTGTTCAGATCGTGGCGCTCCGCAGCCTCTCTTAGTGACTCCCAGGCCTGGGATTGTAGGGAGATTTTCCGCAACTTAATCGCCTTTTTATATCGGCTCCTACAATCAACAATCATACCTCTATCCTTTGGGACTGTATTAAGTGCCTGCTTCAAGTTCCTATGCGCCCTGGAACATTCCTTATCGAACCATCTAGGGCCGAGGTTAACCTGCTTTTTAGTTTTATTCCTCAGAAGGCTATCAATATGCTGGGCGGCACCCTCAAACGCTACAATCAGATCGCTCCCCTCTACCGTAATGCCCAGACACCTCCAAGTCTGGCTGTCACTATTTACGAGGAGCTCTCTGTGGAGTGCTACCCCATCGATCTTACTCCATTTAATTCTCCTGCCCTGGTCCTTTGCCTTATATTGTCCCACAGTGTCCCTTTTATCCCCTTTAGTTGGAGAGTCAATAGCACTTATAGTCAGTTCCAACGGGTTATGGTCACTAAAAACGCTAGGAACTATCATAAAATGGCTAACCCTGCCAATTAATACATTAGAGATAAAGATATAATCGATGATAGAATCACATCCCGTCCCTTAAAGGAGGGAGTTATTATGTTAGGTGTCCCACCGTCGATCAAATCCATCGTATGGGTCAAGGCAAACTTGCCCAAAATTGTGCCAATTGCCATACCCTCTCTAGAGTGCTCTGTGTGCCATCCCTTAATAGAGGGACAAGCGTCCCAGATTCCTCCTTCCCCTTTCAAATAGGGGCACTGATGGCTGTTAAAATCCCCCATAAGAATCAACTGGGTACCTGGGTCCCCTTTTTCGTGTAACCCCATCAGTCTCTCCTCCAACTCCGCCGAGTTTGACATGGATTGTCCTGCATTATAAAAATTTATAAAAATAACCTTTAGGCCCTTTGTGGTGTATCTTATGCCCTGGAGACAGCCCGAGTCCCACCCCAAGTCTTGCCAGCTCCTTAGCAGCGTCAGTGCCACATACATTACTAAACCGCCCTTGGCTCGGCCCATTGATGATTTACGGGCCGGGACGAAAAACAATTTATATCCCTCCAAGAATGACATGCTGTTATCCATCTCCCAAGTTTCCTGGAGACAAATGACTTTATACCTTTTTATAAAAACTTGCCATTCTTTGTTAGGAATTTTAGTTGCCAGTCCTGCAATATTCCAGGAAACCAGCCTCAACTCCGTGGTTGTAAGATCAAGTCCGCTGGTCCCCCCCACGGAAATACCAACATTTAAATCCTGCTCATCTATTTCTGAAGGGATTATGTCTCCCGACTTCCATTGGGTGTCTAGTGCTCTCTCAACCTCCACGCTCCCCGTTCTCACCTGTCAATCTTGTTCGTTTAGGGCAGAAAGAGGTGCGAATCTATTTGGTGCTAAGCGCGCAGTGTCCTCCCTTCCTAACTTAGTAATCAGTGGCCATTGCAACCGCTGCCCAAACTCAGGGGCGCTATCCCTGTAAAAAAAATACAATGGGAGCATCCTTATACATGACCCTCTCTCACCCTCCCCATGCCGGTTATCAAGTAGGTCTTTGACTAACTCCGGGTGTCTAAAATTTACAATGACACAGTCACCTTCAAATTTTTTCTCGCTGCCCCCAATCCAAGCCACCCTCCTAGCCATAAGAATGTGTCCGTGCTGGAATCTCCTCGCCGGTAAGTTATTCTGAATCCAGTGCGAAGCCTTATTTATCAATGTGCTAACCGATTCTTCACTGGCATTCCTTATTCCTGGTACTCCTACTAACACAATTGAGTATGGACAGGAGGCCAGGGGTAAATCTAATGTCTGGAGACCTGGCGTGCTATGTGTACAGTCCGTGGTGTTATTCTTCTTGGGGGCCTTCATGAGCTCCTTTTGTCCCGCGCAGCTAACCCTGGCAGCGTGTGGGATTCGTAAGTTGCACGATGCCTTACAGCAAAGGTCCTTATTACTGGTCCTTTCTGCCTCCAGGGTAGTCTCTCTATTCTCGCTCTGAGCATTATCCACATTAGATACATCCTTTATCCTGCGATCAGCCTCTATGGACCCCTCGTCCCTCCCCTGGGGGATATTCCCGATTGGTTGTCCCCTATTGTTATCTGCTAGGCTACTTATAACCCCTTCTAATTTGGAAATTTTGGTCATTATTGGCCCCAAGTGTTGAAGGAAAAGCTGTTCCATTATTTTTTCCAACAGCAAAATAATTTCTTGGAGCCCATCCGTCCCTCTAGCACTATGACAGGTTGGACATTCTATATTCTCAGGGCTCTTACTAGTGCCTTTAGTGGGCTTTAATGGCCCTTTTCGGCTAGCTTTACTGGCACGAGTAGAACGTTGCAAACCACCCGACTCTGAAGGTCCCACTAACGCTTGCGATCTTTTAGAGCGTGTAACTACTTCTCTACTGGGGCTCCGTAAGGGGTGGACATCCCTTGATACTGAGTGGGCACTAGACCCCCCCTTGGGTCATCCCATTGCGCTGTTCTCTGTTGGGTGATCAACTGAGTGTCACCTGTGCTGTGCAGACCATTCACAGCATTTTGGTTACCAGTGGGCAATCCAGTATGGCCCACTAACGTGCAATCCCCCTGTCGACTTATATCGGCGGTTGTCAATACGTCAACGGTGTCAGGCTGAGTCTCTGGGGCTAGAGTGGGTTGGATTAGATGCACCTCACCACAGGGCATTAAGCAAGAGGCTATATTTCCCAGGGAGGATCGCTTCTTGGCTATTAAGGAATCCAATGAGAGTCTATGCTCAGTCAATTGTATCTCATGTGCTAGAAGTGATTCAGCTCTTAGGATAAAGGCATCAAGAGTCCCTTTTACCCCTCCCTCCGCCCTCGAATGCGGAGTCTTGGTTTTAACCATGGTCGGGAAAATCGGAGCCAAGTCTCCCTTTCGTGGCCCCCGTCCTTTGCAATACACAGCTAATAGGAAAATTGCAGTGCAAAAAAGATAAGACTTTACACAAATTCCACAATTTTTAGGCAATTTTGCCCCAGTGCAATGTACACGATACCGGGGCAAACATATATACTGCTAGTTTCAGAGTCACCTGTATTCTCGGCACTGGGTATATGTCCGCTGATGTCCTAGGATAGACGTAGGAGTATTTAACAGACGACAGTGGGCCGTGAGCAGGTGAACGGGACGTGGCCCGGCCAGGCCTCCTTTGGCCTCTGACGGCCACAGACGGCCCGCCCTTTGCCCGGGCTTAGCCCGGCGCCGCCCGCGGTGCGGAGTTCCGGTCTCCATGTTATACACCTTGTGATTGTGGGAAGTGGCCGCAGCTGTTGATTCTGCCCCGCAGAGTTCTGGGGCCTGTAGTCCTCGCTCTCCTTCCAACCGGCAAACAGGCAAATTGCTAGGTCCTCTGGTGTCTCTGGCGATGCGTCTCCCGCGAGGCGGGAGGCGCAAGCAGTGTAAGTAGCCCCCGGTGATTGCGGGAAGTGGCCGCAGCTGTTGATTCTGCCCCGCAGAGTTCTGGGGCCTGTAGTCCTCGCTCTCCTTCCAACCGGCAATCAGGCAAATTGCTAGGTCCTCTGGTGTATCTGGCGATGCGTCTCTCATGGGACATTCAGTGGTCTGTGCAGACTACCAACAAGACCTTGGTTAAACAGGCAGACCAGGATCGTCGACAACTTCAGCTGGTCATGGATTGGTCTACGTGCTGGCCCACATTTTACCAGTTTATAAACTGAAGCATCTGCAGGAACATTAATGGAGACAGCAGCAGTAGGGAAGTAAGTTCACATCGCCATAACGAATCAGGACTCGTAACTGGCACGCTGTTTTCCCTGATAACAGCCTCCCCTTCCATGTTCTGACTTTCTCATGAACCACAGTCACATATTATCAAGTACCCCTGCAATAAATAGATTAACAAAAATCAGCTGTAATGCCAGTGGCAGGCCATGGTATACGGCCAGTCTAGAATCACACTGGCCACGCCTGCCTGCACATCTATGGCAATCAAAAGACGAGTCAGGCGCTCCTTAGAGTGCAACCGGCAAGTTGCCAGACTCTAGTTGTTTCCTTAAACGTCGAAAATGAACAGGGGTATCATCTCAAGGGACAAAGGGTTATGGGGTGAGATAATGGTGGTATTTGCACTTAATGAGGAGGAAGGGTTTAGGTTCGCTAACTGGCTTAAATACTTCTTTTTAAATATATCCCTGCTTTTATGCGGCTTAAACGTGTTGACTGTACTAAGAACAACATCACAGAACCGCCTATCACTATGGAAATGCCATGACCCAGTTTCTGCAGATCAGTATCTAGTTCACCTCTGCTGATGCTGCATTCAAAGGTCACTTTTGTTGATTATTACTACATGAAACACAAGCAGGATTTTAGTGCTTACAAATTATCTATGTCTATTATATTGCCCAGGGCCACACGCATCGGTTCATCTGTGCACAGTGCAGCTGAAGGAGTTCACCCAACACCAGGGCACAGTAGGTACTCACCTGGGTGATGGAATATCATCTGGTAGGCCCAAGAGCAGCGTGCAATAGAAGGGGTGTTCGTGAGTGCACAGCACAGATGCCAAACGTGTTGTGCGTATGCCCCTCATAGGAACCTATGGTCAACTCACGCACATTTAGCCAGAATCCTAAAAATACACGGGGCTAGAACTGGAGGCAGATACTTTTCTTACCTTGTCTCAGTGGCCTGGAACAAGCTCCCCTTGGAACTTTGTTCCATTTCTGAGCCAGCTGTGTTTAGGAAAAAACTAAAAACCTGTCTCTTTCAACAAGCTCGATAGGATGATCAGTACTGTTGGGCCGGAAACCTTCCATTTCAGCGTCGGGACACTCTTTGGAGTATGTGAATGCTTTACAAATGCCTTTCATTTCATTTGATTGAAAACACAGCATTGGAGTGTGATCATCAGATGGTCTTGCTGCAGCATATCATAATCTGCATAATTAAAGACAGGGTAGATGTGGCTTTCGCTGCCCCTCCATGTATGTTACTTAAACAGGGTTGGGCTATCACACTTAATAAGGTGGACTGCCACGACTCTGCCAGCTCCTCCTTGTGGATATGGCTAAGGATCATGTTCATTCTTTGATTCAGGGCAGGCCCTGATGCTGTACCAAGTGGGGACTGAAGATATGGGATGCAGCTGTTTTTCATGGTCTGCTCTGACCTGCATGTCTAGACTACCCTTCCCATACACCATCATTTCCCTGTTTCTCTAATATTAAGGTTGTTTTCAAGGAATGGCAGCTGTGAATCCATAACTAGCTCCACCCTTCAGAAAGCAAGTGCTCTTCCCTGTCCCATTCCCTCCCTGCCCTGCACCTCCACCTGTCCTCCACTTCTATGTACCCTACACTCTTTTTTAAGTCCCTATTGCAGACACATTTGTCATACCCCCAATGCAAAAGACACCTTCTTGTTGCACACAAACCTCTGCACAGTACCACATCCGTTACAACAAACAAATGATGGACGGAATGCTGACAATGCAGACATTCTCCCCCAGTCAAGAGATCTGGGTGAAATCCATCGTTCTTTTGCCCACTACACCACCCCAGTTTAGACAAGGCCATATGCAAATCAGTCTTGACCCTGTGCCTCATGGGAACAGTCCAGCCCGAACTGCCAAGCCATGTCTTCCCTGGACCGGAATCAAGCATCCTAGGACCGGTTTCTGGCTATCAGCCGTCATCAGCCAGGATAGCTTGACTCCAGTGGCGTAGTGAGCACGGGTCCCACGTCTGGGAATACCCATCCCACTTAGGGCGAAAAGCGTTACAACAAACAAATGATGGACGGAATGCTGACAATGCAGACATTCTCCCCCAGTCAAGAGATCTGGGTTAAATCCATTGTTCTTTTGCCCGCTACACCACCCCAGTTTAGACATGGCCATATGCAAATCAGTCTTGACCCTGTGCCTCATGGGAACAGTCCAGCCCGAACTGCCAAGCCATGTCTTCCCTGGACCGGAATCAAGCATCCTAGGACCGGTTTCTGGCTATCAGCCGTCATCAGCCAGGATAGCTTGACTCCAGTGGCGTAGTGAGCACGGGTCCCATGTCTGGGAATACCCATCCCACTTAGGGCGAAAAGCGTTACAACAAACAAATGATGGACGGAATGCTGACAATGCAGACATTCTCCCCCAGTCAAGAGATCTGGGTTAAATCCATCGTTCTTTTGCCCACTACAACACCCCAGTTTAGACATGGCCATATGCAAATCAGTCTTGACCCTGTGCCTCATGGGAACAGTCCAGCCCGAACTGCCAAGCCATGTCTTCCCTGGACCGGAATCAAGCATCCTAGGACCGGTTTCTGGCTATCAGCCGTCATCAGCCAGGATAGCTTGACTCCAGTGGCGTAGTGAGCACGGGTCCCACGTCTGGGAATACCCATCGCACTTAGGGGGAAAAGCGTTACAACAAACAAATGATGGACGGAATGCTGACAATGCAGACATTCTCCCCCAGTCAAGAGATCTGGGTTAAATCCATCGTTCTTTTGCCCACTACACCACCCCAGTTTAGACATGGCCATATGCAAATCAGTCTTGACCCTGTGCCTCATGGGAACAGTCCAGCCCGAACTGCCAAGCCATGTCTTCCCTGGACCGGAATCAAGCATCCTAGGACCGGTTTCTGGCTATCAGCCGTCATCAGCCAGGATAGCTTGACTCCAGTGGCGTAGTGAGCACGGGTCCCACGTCTGGGAATACCCATCCCACTTAGGGCGAAAAGCGTTACAACAAACAAATGATGGACGGAATGCTGACAATGCAGACATTCTCCCCCAGTCAAGAGATCTGGGTTAAATCCATTGTTCTTTTGCCCGCTACACCACCCCAGTTTAGACATGGCCATATGCAAATCAGTCTTGACCCTGTGCCTCATGGGAACAGTCCAGCCCGAACTGCCAAGCCATGTCTTCCCTGGACCGGAATCAAGCATCCTAGGACCGGTTTCTGGCTATCAGCCGTCATCAGCCAGGATAGCTTGACTCCAGTGGCGTAGTGAGCACGGGTCCCACGTCTGGGAATACCCATCCCACTTAGGGCGAAAAGCGTTACAACAAACAAATGATGGACGGAATGCTGACAATGCAGACATTCTCCCCCAGTCAAGAGATCTGGGTTAAATCCATCGTTCTTTTGCCCACTACAACACCCCAGTTTAGACATGGCCATATGCAAATCAGTCTTGACCCTGTGCCTCATGGGAACAGTCCAGCCCGAACTGCCAAGCCATGTCTTCCCTGGACCGGAATCAAGCATCCTAGGACCGGTTTCTGGCTATCAGCCGTCATCAGCCAGGATAGCTTGACTCCAGTGGCGTAGTGAGCACGGATCCCACGTCTGGGAATACCCATCGCACTTAGGGGGAAAAGCGTTACAACAAACAAATGATGGACGGAATGCTGACAATGCAGACATTCTCCCCCAGTCAAGAGATCTGGGTTAAATCCATCGTTCCTTTGCCCACTACACCACCCCAGTTTAGACATGGCCATATGCAAATCAGTCTTGACCCTGTGCCTCATGGGAACAGTCCAGCCCAAACTGCCAAGCCATGTCTTCCCTGGACCGGAATCAAGCATCCTAGGACCGGTTTCTGGCTATCAGCCGTCATCAGCCAGGATAGCTTGACTCCAGTGGCGTAGTGAGCACGGGTCCCACGTCTGGGAATACCCATCCCACTTAGGGCGAAAAGCGTTACAACAAACAAATGATGGACGGAATGCTGACAATGCAGACATTCTCCCCCAGTCAAGAGATCTGGGTTAAATCCATTGTTCTTTTGCCCGCTACACCACCCCAGTTTAGACATGGCCATATGCAAATCAGTCTTGACCCTGTGCCTCATGGGAACAGTCCAGCCCGAACTGCCAAGCCATGTCTTCCCTGGACCGGAATCAAGCATCCTAGGACCGGTTTCTGGCTATCAGCCGTCATCAGCCAGGATAGCTTGACTCCAGTGGCGTAGTGAGCACGGGTCCCACGTCTGGGAATACCCATCCCACTTAGGGCGAAAAGCGTTACAACAAACAAATGATGGACGGAATGCTGACAATGCAGACATTCTCCCCCAGTCAAGAGATCTGGGTTAAATCCATCGTTCTTTTGCCCACTACAACACCCCAGTTTAGACATGGCCATATGCAAATCAGTCTTGACCCTGTGCCTCATGGGAACAGTCCAGCCCGAACTGCCAAGCCATGTCTTCCCTGGACCGGAATCAAGCATCCTAGGACCGGTTTCTGGCTATCAGCCGTCATCAGCCAGGATAGCTTGACTCCAGTGGCGTAGTGAGCACGGGTCCCACGTCTGGGAATACCCATCGCACTTAGGGGGAAAAGCGTTACAACAAACAAATGATGGACGGAATGCTGACAATGCAGACATTCTCCCCCAGTCAAGAGATCTGGGTTAAATCCATCGTTCTTTTGCCCACTACACCACCCCAGTTTAGACATGGCCATATGCAAATCAGTCTTGACCCTGTGCCTCATGGGAACAGTCCAGCCCGAACTGCCAAGCCATGTCTTCCCTGGACCGGAATCAAGCATCCTAGGACCGGTTTCTGGCTATCAGCCGTCATCAGCCAGGATAGCTTGACTCCAGTGGCGTAGTGAGCACGGGTCCCACGTCTGGGAATACCCATCCCACTTAGGGCGAAAAGCGTTACAACAAACAAATGATGGACGGAATGCTGACAATGCAGACATTCTCCCCCAGTCAAGAGATCTGGGTTAAATCCATCGTTCTTTTGCCCACTACACCACCCCAGTTTATACATGGCCATATGCAAATCAGTCTTGACCCTGTGCCTCATGGGAACAGTCCAGCCCGAACTGCCAAGCCATGTCTTCCCTGGACCGGAATCAAGCATCCTAGGACCGGTTTCTGGCTATCAGCCGTCATCAGCCAGGATAGCTTGACTCCAGTGGCGTAGTGAGCACGGGTCCCACGTCTGGGAATACCCATCCCACTTAGGGCAAAAAGCTTTACAACAAACAAATGATGGACGGAATGCTGACAATGCAGACATTCTCCCCCAGTCAAGAGATCTGGGTTAAATCCATCGTTCTTTTGCCCACTACACCACCCCAGTTTAGACATGGCCATATACGAATCAGTCTTGACCCTGTGCCTCATGGGAACAGTCCAGCCCGAACTGCCAGATCTCTTGACTGGGGGAGAATGTCTGCATTGTCAGCATTCCGTCCATCATTTGTTTGTTGTAACGCTTTTCGCCCTAAGTGGGATGGGTATTCCCAGACGTGGGACCCGTGCTCACTACGCCACTGGAGTCAAGCTATCCTGGCTGATGACGGCTGATAGCCAGAAACCGGTCCTAGGATGCTTGATTCCGGTCCAGGGAAGACATGGCTTGGCAGTTCGGGCTGGACTGTTCCCATGAGGCACAGGGTCAAGACTGATTTGCATATGGCCATGTCTAAACTGGGGTGTTGTAGTGGGCAAAAGAACGATGGATTTAACCCAGATCTCTTGACTGGGGGAGAATGTCTGCATTGTCAGCATTCCGTCCATCATTTGTTTGTTGTAACGCTTTTCGCCCTAAGTGGGATGGGTATTCCCAGACGTGGGACCCGTGCTCACTACGCCACTGGAGTCAAGCTATCCTGGCTGATGACGGCTGATAGCCAGAAACCGGTCCTAGGATGCTTGATTCCGGTCCAGGGAAGACATGGCTTGGCAGTTCGGGCTGGACTGTTCCCATGAGGCACAGGGTCAAGACTGATTTGCATATGGCCATGTCTAAACTGGGGTGTTGTAGTGGGCAAAAGAACGATGGATTTAACCCAGATCTCTTGACTGGGGGAGAATGTCTGCATTGTCAGCATTCCGTCCATCATTTGTATGTTGTAACACTTTTCGCCCTAAGTGGGATGGGTATTCCCAGACGTGGGACCCGTGCTCACTACGCCACTGGAGTCAAGCTATCCTGGCTGATGACGGCTGATAGCCAGAAACCGGTCCTAGGATGCTTGATTCCGGTCCAGGGAAGACATGGCTTGGCAGTTCGGGCTGGACTGTTCCCATGAGGCACAGGGTCAAGACTGATTTGCATATGGCCATGTCTAAACTGGGGTGTTGTAGTGGGCAAAAGAACGATGGATTTAACCCAGATCTCTTGACTGGGGGAGAATGTCTGCATTGTCAGCATTCCGTCCATCATTTGTTTGTTGTAACACTTTTCGCCCTAAGTGGGATGGGTATTCCCAGACGTGAGACCCGTGCTCACTACGCCACTGGAGTCAAGCTATCCTGGCTGATGACGGCTGATAGCCAGAAACCGGTCCTAGGATGCTTGATTCCGGTCCAGGGAAGACATGGCTTGGCAGATCGGGCTGGACTGTTCCCATGAGGCACAGAGTCAAGACTGATTTGCATATGGCCATGTCTAAACTGGGGTGTTGTAGTGGGCAAAAGAACGATGGATTTAACCCAGATCTCTTGACTGGGGGAGAATGTCTGCATTGTCAGCATTCCGTCCATCATTTGTTTGTTGTAACGCTTTTCGCCCTAAGTGGAATGGGTATTCCCAGACGTGGGACCCGTGCTCACTACGCCACTGGAGTCAAGCTATCCTGGCTGACGACGGCTGATAGCCAGAAACCGGTCCTAGGATGCTTGATTCCGGTCCAGGGAAGACATGGCTTGGCAGTTCGGGCTGGACTGTTCCCATGAGGCACAGGGTCAAGACTGATTTGCATATGGCCATATCTAAACTGGGGTGTTGTAGTGGGCAAAAGAACGATGGATTTAACCCAGATCTCTTGACTGGGGGAGAATGTCTGCATTGTCAGCATTCCGTCCATCATTTGTTTGTTGTAACGCTTTTCGCCCTAAGTGGGATGGGTATTCCCAGACGTGGGACCCGTGCTCACTACGCCACTGGAGTCAAGCTATCCTGGCTGATGACGGCTGATAGCCAGAAACCGGTCCTAGGATGCTTGATTCCGGTCCAGGGAAGACATGGCTTGGCAGTTCGGGCTGGACTGTTCCCATGAGGCACAGGGTCAAGACTGATTTGCATATGGCCATGTCTAAACTGGGGTGTTGTAGTGGGCAAAAGAACGATGGATTTAACCCAGATCTCTTGACTGGGGGAGAATGTCTGCATTGTCAGCATTCCGTCCATCATTTGTTTGTTGTAACACTTTTCGCCCTAAGTGGGATGGGTATTCCCAGACGTGAGACCCGTGCTCACTACGCCACTGGAGTCAAGCTATCCTGGCTGATGACGGCTGATAGCCAGAAACCGGTCCTAGGATGCTTGATTCTGGTCCAGGGAAGACATGGCTTGGCAGATCGGGCTGGACTGTTCCCATGAGGCACAGAGTCAAGACTGATTTGCATATGGCCATGTCTAAACTGGGGTGTTGTAGTGGGCAAAAGAACGATGGATTTAACCCAGATCTCTTGACTGGGGGAGAATGTCTGCATTGTCAGCATTCCGTCCATCATTTGTTTGTTGTAACGCTTTTCGCCCTAAGTGGAATGGGTATTCCCAGACGTGGGACCCGTGCTCACTACGCCACTGGAGTCAAGCTATCCTGGCTGACGACGGCTGATAGCCAGAAACCGGTCCTAGGATGCTTGATTCCGGTCCAGGGAAGACATGGCTTGGCAGTTCGGGCTGGACTGTTCCCATGAGGCACAGGGTCAAGACTGATTTGCATATGGCCATGTCTAAACTGGGGTGTTGTAGTGGGCAAAAGAACGATGGATTTAACCCAGATCTCTTGACTGGGGGAGAATGTCTGCATTTTCAGCATTCCGTCCATCATTTGTTTGTTGTAACGCTTTTCGCCTTAAGTGGGATGGGTATTCCCAGACGTGGGACCCGTGCTCACTACGCCACTGGAGTCAAGCTATCCTGGCTGATGACGGCTGATAGCCAGAAACCGGTCCTAGGATGCTTGATTCCGGTCCAGGGAAGACATGGCTTGGCAGTTCGGGCTGGACTGTTCCCATGAGGCACAGGGTCAAGACTGATTTGCATATGGCCATGTCTAAACTGGGGTGTTGTAGTGGGCAAAAGAACGATGGATTTAACCCAGATCTCTTGACTGGGGGAGAATGTCTGCATTGTCAGCATTCCGTCCATCATTTGTTTGTTGTAACGCTTTTCGCCCTAAGTGGGATGGGTATTCCCAGACGTGGGACCCGTGCTCACTACGCCACTGGAGTCAAGCTATCCTGGCTGATGACGGCTGATAGCCAGAAACCGGTCCTAGGATGCTTGATTCCGGTCCAGGGAAGACATGGCTTGGCAGTTCGGGCTGGACTGTTCCCATGAGGCACAGGGTCAAGACTGATTTGCATATGGCCATGTCTAAACTGGGGTGTTGTAGTGGGCAAAAGAACGATGGATTTAACCCAGATCTCTTGACTGGGGGAGAATGTCTGCATTGTCAGCATTCCGTCCATCATTTGTTTGTTGTAACAGTACCACATCCAGCATTCCCACACGCAGCTACTTGCCCTGCACGACACAATGCACTGCACTCCTAGGTGTCCAGCATCCTCCACTTGCTTGCACTCAAGGGGTCTTCCCTCTTCACAACTCCTCACATTCTACGCTGCTCCCCCCATTAATTGTTCTACTGCTCTATAAACCAGTCTATTCCGGATTTCTTGGTGCTACAACCTTCTCCCTGCCACTCATTCTACAGCCAGTGATTGAAGACAACCTCAGAAGGACCACGAAGAGGCAAGTGCTGGTGATAAAGTAGCACACACCACCTGCCTCTTCTTTTCATGTCCACCAATGACTTTCCCCCGCTTGTGCAGGACAATGATGCGTTCCTCCTAACATGCAATGTTCCATCTGCCACTTTCTTGCACACTGGTATTGATGGCTTTGGTTGAAAAAGAAAGAAAGATATCCATTACTCGTGCCCTGGCAATATCCACGAAGGCAAAATACCCCTCGAGACAGAGGCAAATGGTACTGGAGGAAATAAACACGCCTAGGAGAGATTCCAGCGGGTTTACAACTAGGTACATTTCCTGCTTCCTTCTAGAGACAACATTGTTTCCGCCATCAAAGCAATTCCCGAGGCTTGTACATGACGGATGGAGGCCTTTAAATAGAAACAATGACACAAATACATAAGAAATATTGCATATTAAATCATATATTGATCGCGCTAACAATAGTGTCACTCTGCCTCCCCCGCAGGGCGCTGTGACGAGCGAACATGCCACGAAAATGTCCTACATAAGAGAAGTTAGAAGTTTCCATCTCTGTTTCAGGGAACATCTACTACTTTACCAGCAGCCCTTATCACATCCTTCCTCATCATAAACCGACCTCACCGTGGGGAAAGTATTCGTGTCTTACGTCGTCACTTGATTGCTCCTGTAAATTCACATGGTTCAATGTACTCCCTCCCTCTCAGCTGTCACGCTGAAAGAAGTACCAGAGGCTTACTTTTCGATACGAATTTGTATTTTTCTTCTGAGCAGGAAGTGCTAGGAATGGAAAAAACATTACCCTGGGATCCCATGAATTATGTGTCAAGGTTTGGCAGTAGAGAGGGCTGCAGTCACAGTTGGTGCAGTCATGAAAAACAGAATCTGGCTTATATATCAACTTATATGTCAATGTAGCTATTCTTTTTTTAAATTTTTTATTCTACTGCTACGAAATTGGCACCACGGGTGAACATCGCAGAAAATCTGTTCTGGCTTACTTAATGGGTCACAAAGAGACTGCATTGTAATATATCATACAGGATTAGGGCATCTGCTACATATATCTTTGTGTGCCCAACAATTTTCACAGGATAATAATATTGGTAGGATAACTCTGAAGGATAAGGCACTTCCTGCAGAGATCTGTGTTTTGGCTAGTCACAGGCTTCATTTAAAGTTGCAGAGAGGGTTAATGTGCTTGCTGTAAATCACATCGTGTAACATGTAGTTCACATGATTATATTTTATTTAACAATATTGCATTTTATGTAGATAAGTGAGTTACTTCTTTTTGCATACAAATCCTTTTAGAGCCTACCAGCGCAGCTGCCAGACAGCCCAGCTGTCTGGTTGCAAAAAGTTAGATCAAAGCTTACCAGACAGTGCAGCTCTCTGGTTACGAAAAGACGTCTTGTGGTCATTCTGAAAGCGTAGGTACACACAAGAAGAAGCTACCCTGAATGAGTGTCTGATTCTTAAGGCAAACGATGGTGCACTACACCTTCTTCTTTGTGGTGTTGGACATCTCAAAAAAATGTAAGGACTCCTCACACACCACCAGGTGTCATACTTAATCATCGGCAGTCCTCGCTCTTGAAAAAAACGCGTTTGATAGAGCGCGGGCCATCACCTGGAGACAGGGAGGCACTTCTACAGCTAAGTGGGGGCCCGTGCAGGAAGGTGAGTGAGTGATTAAAAAAAGAATGCAAACTCAACATGAAATTTTATTTACGTGGGATTCGTTTAATATTAAAAAATTAGCGTGGGGACACGAGGGTCTAGCACCCCATTCCCATCAGTGTCTTCAACATGTTTCTGACTAGGCCTGGGCGGTAAATTTCGTTCCGCTCACGGAATTTGCGATATTTTGACACTTTCGCGTTCCGCGGAGTGCGCGAAAATGTCAAAACTTTCGCAACCTGCCGCGTAACGGAAGTATTTTTCTTGTTCGCGCTTAAAAAATGCATTCTCGCGTGCGCGGTCGCGACTTACCTGCGTTCGCCGCCGAGTTTTCCTATCCATTCACGCGTGCCACAAGATGTTGGATTGTTGGTAGCCGGTCGCGCTATCCCGCGAGAGTTGCGATCGCGAACACATCATTGCGATCGCGAACAGGAAAAAAGCATCGCAAGCAAGATGGCCGCGCCCATTAGCGACCGCATGGACAAGTTGGAGATATATTTCCCTGCGAGCACGCAAAAACACATCGCGAACGGGCGGGAAAAGCAATCGCCGCATCTTCGCGAAAGTTTCGCTTGCTCGCGGAGATTTTGCGCATTTTCGCGATAATTTGCAAAAGTCAATTTTGCAAATTCCGCCCACCGTTATTTCTGACATCGTGGCCAGGAGGGTCCATGGCATTCATCAAGACCTAAAAACTAGGGCTCCTATCTAGTCTTTAACAGACTAAGATAAATCCACTTTGGTAGGTTGACCTTTGTCAAACTCTACTTTGAGACTTCGTAACCCCAAGTTAGGGGTTGGGATGTCCCATGGGAAGGGAGAAATTGAAATTGAGGGACCACTGTACTCATCCTTGCCTCAAGGTGCATCCCTCGTGGTGCTCCTACGATCTATCCTTCCCTGCTGGTGACTGCCGATGATGAAGCATGACACCTGGTGGTGTGTGAGGACAGTCCTTACATTTTTTTTTAGATGCCCAACACCACGCAGAAGATGGCGTAGTACGCCTTCGTTTGCCTTAAGAATCAGACACTCATTCAGGGTAGCTTCTTGTTGTGTGTACCTATATTACTTGGATGCCAGCTCACCCTGATTACCTCATAGCCTCTTGTTTCCTCCCCTAGTGAATATTAGTGATGTTATGTGAATATATATATACATTCTGAAAGCTTCCCTGAGAATTCATTCTGATCATTGCTTACCATTGGCTTTGTGATTTGTGACCCACAATTTCTGGCTTTCCATTTGTAGGCTTTATTTGTTTTAGGCTGTTCAGCATGTCTTCGTCCCTCCCGTGGAGCAAAGTATATTCACCATCGCTCCTTGTATTCTTCCACGAGTCCTCCTTTCTATAAACAGGTCTTGAAATGTTGTTCTTATTTTGTTATACTTGCTGTGCATTTAGAAACAGAGGTCAAATGTCAGGCTCTGTCTTCTGAGGGAGCTTGGAATTTACTTTTCTTTCGCTGACTTCAAAGTGAGAGGATTTATGTGACTATATTTCCCGGTACTAGGAAAGAAAAGGGTATTCTCTTAGCACACAACAAAATGAAGATATCTGTAAATGCACTGTGCAAATATTTTAGAATATATCAGACTCTGGAAAGAACAAATGAAGCACATTTTTTATAATTCTGAAGTTTGGTGGAAACAAATGTTTTAAAACAATCAAAGCCAATCAGAATTCTAGGTGATGCCATTTCCACACATTATTGTGTGTGCTCTGCATTGTTTTATCAGTTGGCCAGATGTATCAAGCTTTTTCCAGTTCGCAAACAGGCCTCTGGGCATGTATATGTGCCACATGTGCTCACATGCATATTTCAGGGGTGCAACAGAGTGTCCTTTTGGCACCCTTCCACCCTTGAAATTGCATGCACAATTTTCAAGTACCTATTGGGTACTCGCAAATTGCGCATGCTGTTCCCATTCATTCCTATGGGCCTCTAGGCCCATAGAAATTAATGGGAAGCCATTCCTTATTTGCGACTCGCAGCTTGCGAGTCACAATCAAGGAATGCGTAGGATTCTCAATTTCATTTGTGAATCCTACATACATTACATTTTGCGAGTCCATAATAGCGAATCGGTAATATTCGCTATTAGGGACTCGCAAAATACAATGTTAATACATCTGGCCCTGTATGTGCAAATGTAATGGGCATTTTAATTGAAAATGTGCTGTTTGTGACGGCCGTGCACTACCACACCATGCATACTCCACACTAGTCAACTCCACTCCACACCATTCGACTCAACTCCACTCTATGCCCCTCCAGTCTACGCCCTCCTACTCAATAACTTTCTACTCAGCTCTATGCCACTCTACTCTCCTCTATGACTCTCCACGACACTCTATGCCACTCAATGCCACTCCATGCCACTTTACTCCACTTTATGCCACTCTACACTACACCACAATAAAACACTTTTCTCCACCCTAAGCTTTGCCCCTCCACTGTACTCCACTCCTCTTCACTTCACTCCAATCTATGCCCCTCAACTCTGTGACACTCTACTTTACTCCACTCTAAGACACTCTGTGCCTCTAGATGACACTCTACGCCACTCCACTCTATAAGACTCTACAACACTAAGTGTAATTGTGTAGATTTGAGTGGTGTAGAGCGCTGTGGCATACAGTAGAGGGCTGTAGGGTACAGTATGGTGGCATACAGTGCAATGGTGCAGAGTAGATTGGCATTGAGTGCAATGGTGTAGAGTGTATTGGTTTTGAGTAAAGTAGTGTAGATTATTGGTTTTCACTGCAGTGGTGTAGAGTTCAGTGGCACATAATAGTGTGGCATGGAGTGGAGTAGCACAGGGTAGAATGCAGTGGTGTAGAGTGGAGTGGCATAGAGTGCAGTGGCGTAGAGTAGATTCTTCGTTACAACAAACAAATGATGGACGGAATGCTGACAATGCAGACATTCTCCCCCAGTCAAGAGATCTGGGTTAAATCCATCGTTCTTTTGCCCACTACACCACCCCAGTTTAGACATGGCCATATGCAAATCAGTCTTGATCCTGTGCCTCATGGGAACAATCCAGCCCGAACTGCCAAGCCATGTCTTCCCTGGACCGGAATCAAGCATCCTAGGACCGGTTTCTGGCTATCAGCCAAGATAGCTTGACTCCAGTGGCGTAGTGAGCACGGGTCCCACGTCTGGGAATACCCATCCCACTTAGGGCGAAAAGCGTTACAACAATCAAATGATGGACGGAATGCTGACAATGCAGACATTCTCCCCCAGTCAAGAGATCTGGGTTAAATCCATCGTTCTTTTGCCCACTACACCACCCCAGTTTAGACATGGCCATATGCAAATCAGTCTTGACCCTGTGCCTCATGGGAACAATCCAGCCGGAACTGCCAAGCCATGTCTTCCCTGGACCGGAATCAAGCATCCTAGGACCGGTTTCTGGCTATCAGCCATCATCAGCCAAGATAGCTTGACTCCAGTGGCGTAGAGAGCACGGGTCCCACGTCTGGGAATACCCATCCCACTTAGGGCGAAAAGCGTTACAACAAACAAATGATTAACGGAATGCTGACAATGCAGACATTCTCCCCCAGTCAAGAGATCTGGGTTAAATCCATCATTCTTTTGCCCACTACACCACCCCAGTTTAGAAATGGCCATATGCAAATCAGTCCTGACCCTGTGCCTCATGGAACAATCCAGCCCGAACTGCCAAGCCATGTCTTCCCTGGACCAGAATCAAGCATCCTAGGACCGGTTTCTGGCTATCAGCCATCATCAGCCAAGATAGCTTGACTCCAGTGGCGTAGTGAGCACGGGTCCCACGTCTGGGAATACCCATCCCACTTAGGGCGAAAAGCGTTACAACAAACAAATGATGGACGGAATGCTGACAATGCAGACATTCTCCCCCAGTCAAGAGATCTGGGTTAAATCCATCGTTCTTTTGCCCACTACACCACCCCAGTTTAGACATGGCCATATGCAAATCAGTCTTGACCCTGTGCCTCATGGGAACAATCCAGCCCGAACTGCTAAGCCATGTCTTCCCTGGACCGGAATCAAGCATCCTAGGACCGGTTTCTGGCTATCAGCCATCATCAGCCAAGATAGCTTGACTCCAGTGGCGTAGTGAGCACGGGTCCCACGTCTGGGACTACCCATCCCACTTAGGGCGAAAAGCGTTACAACAAACAAATGATGGACGGAATGCTGACAATGCAGACATTCTCCCCAGTCAAGAGATCTGGGTTAAATCCATTGTTCTTTTGCCCACTACTCCACCCCAGTTTAGACATGGCCATATGCAAATCAGTCTTGACCCTGTGCCTCATGGGAACAATCCAGCCCGAACTGCCAAGCCATGTCTTCCCTGGACCGGAATCAAGCATCCTAGGACCGGTTTCTGGCTATCAGCCATCATCAGCCAAGATAGCTTGACTCCAGTGGCCTAGTGAGCACGGGTCCCACGTCTGGGAATACCCATCCCACTTAGGGCGAAAAGCGTTACAACAAACAAATGATGGACGAAATGCTGACAATGCAGACATTCTCCCCCAGTCAAGAGATCTGGGTTAAATCCATCGTTCTTTTGCCCACTACACCACCCCAGTTTAGACATGGCCATACGCAAATGAGTCTTGACCCTGTGCCTCATGGGAACAATCCAGCCCGAACTGCCAAGCCATGTCTTCCCTGGGCCGGAATCAAGCATCCTAGGACCGGTTTCTGGCTATCAGCCATCATCAGCCAAGATAGCTTGACTCCAGTGGCGTAGTGAGCACGGGTCCCACGCCTGGGATCACCCATCCCGCTTAGGGCGAAAAGCGTTACAACAAACAAATGATGGACGGAATGCTGACAATGCAGACATTCTCCCCCAGTCAAGAGATCTGGGTTAAATCCATCGTTCTTTTGCCCACTACACCACCCCAGTTTAGACATGGCCATATGCAAATCAGTCTTGACCCTGTGCCTCATTGGAACAATCCAGCCCGAACTGCCAAGCCATGTCTTCCCTGGACCGGAATCAAGCATCCTAGGACCGGTTTCTGGCTATCAGCCAAGATAGCTTGACTCCAGTGGCGTAGTGAGCACGGGTCCCACGTCTGGGAATACCCATCCCACTTAGGGCGAAAAGTAGGGGTGGGTGGAATTTGCGAAATCGCGTTACGCAAATCTCCGCGAAACGGTAAAAAATCTCCGCGAACACGCAGAAATTCCGCGAGCACACGGAATTGCTTGTTCGCGATACTTTTTTCCTGTTCGCGATCGCTGTTTGCGTGTTCGGGGTGAAATATCTTGCGAACACGCATATTGAGAACGCGAACAAGCAAAAAATTTCGCGAAGTCGCGGAACGCAGATTTTTGGGCAATTTCGCGTTCTCCGCGGAACGCGAAATTACGCAAATTCCGCAAATTCCGCGAGCGGAACGGAAGTTACCGCCCAGGCCTAGCGAAAAGCGTTACAACAAACAAATGATGGACGGAATGCTGACAATGCAGACATTCTCCCCCAGTCAAGAGATCTGGGTTAAATCCATCGTTCTTTTGCCCACTACACCACCCCAGTTTAGACATGGCCATATGCAAATCAGTCTTGACCCTGTGCCTCATGGGAACAATCCAGCCCGAACTGCCAAGCCGTGTCTTCCCTGGACCGGAATCAAGCATCCTAGGACCGGTTTCTGGCTATCAGCCATCATCAGCCAAGATAGCTTGACTCCAGTGGCGTAGTGAGCACGGGTCCCATGTCTGGGAATACCCATCCCACTTAGGGCGAAAAGCGTTACAACAAACAAATGATGGACGGAATGCTGACAATGCAGACATTCTCCCCCAGTCAAGAGATCTGGGTTAAATCCATCGTTCTTTTGCCCACTACACCACCCCAGTTTAGACATGGCCATATGCAAATCAGTCTTGACCCTGTTCCTCATGGGAACATTCCAGCCCGAACTGCCAAGCCATGTCTTCCCTGGACTGGAATCAAGCATCCTAGGACCGGTTTTTGGCTATCAGCCATCATCAGCCAAGATAGCTTGACTCCAGTGGCGTAGTGAGCACGGGTCCCACGTCTGGGAATACCCATCCCACTTAGGGCGAAAAGCGTTACAACAAACAAATGATGGACGAAATGCTGACAATTCAGACATTCTCCCCCAGTCAAGAGATCTGGGTTAAATCCATCGTTCTTTTGCCCACTACACCACCCCAGTTTAGACATGGCCATACGCAAATGAGTCTTGACCCTGTGCCTCAGGGGAACAATCCAGCCCGAACTGCCAAGCCATGTCTTCCCTGGACCGGAATCAAGCATCCTAGGACCGGTTTCTGGCTATCAGCCATCATCAGCCAAGATAGCTTGACTCCAGTGGCGTAGTGAGCACGGGTCCCACGCCTGGGATCACCCATCCCGCTTAGGGCGAAAAGCGTTACAACAAACAAATGATGGACGGAATGCTGACAATGCAGACATTCTCCCCCAGTCAAGAGATCTGGGTTAAATCCATCGTTCTTTTGCCCACTACACCACCCCAGTTTAGACATGGCCATATGCAAATCAGTCTTGACCCTGTGCCTCATGGGAACAATCCAGCCCGAACTGCCAAGCCATGTCTTCCCTGGACCGGAATCAAGCATCCTAGGACCGGTTTCTGGCTATCAGCCAAGATAGCTTGACTCCAGTGGTGTAGTGAGCACGGGTCCCACGTCTGGGAATACCCATCCCACTTAGGGCGAAAAGCGTTACAACAAACAAATGATGGACGGAATGCTGACAATGCAGACATTCTCCCCCAGTCAAGAGATCTGGGTTAAATCCATCGTTCTTTTGCCCACTACACCACCCCAGTTTAGACATGGCCATATGCAAATCAGTCTTGACCCTGTGCCTCATGGGAACAATCCAGCCCGAACTGCCAAGCCATGTCTTCCCTGGACCGGAATCAAGCATCCTAGGACCGGTTTCTGGCTATCAGCCATCATCAGCCAAGATAGCTTGACTCCAGTGGCGTAGTGAGCACGGGTCCCACGTCTGGGAATACCCATCCCACTTAGGGCGAAAAGCGTTACAACAAACAAATGATGGACGGAATGCTGACAATGCAGACATTCTCCCCCAGTCAAGAGATCTGGGTTAAATCCATCGTTCTTTTGCCCACTACACCACCCCAGTTTAGACATGGCCATATGCAAATCAGTCTTGACCCTGTTCCTCATGGGAACATTCCAGCCCGAACTGCCAAGCCATGTCTTCCCTGGACCGGTATAAAGCATCCTAGGACCGGTTTCTGGCTATCAGCCAACATCAGCCAAGATAGCTTGACTCCAGTGGCGTAGTGAGCACGGGTCCCACGTCTGGGAATACCCATCCCACTTAGGGCGAAAAGCGTTACAACAAACAAATGATGGACGGAATGCTGACAATGCAGACATTCTCCCCCAGTCAAAAGATCTGGGTTAAATCCATCGTTCTTTTGCCCACTACACCACCCCAGTTTAGACATGGCCATATGCAAATCAGTCTTGACCCTGTGCCTCATGGGAACAATCCAGCCCGAACTGCCAAGCCATGTCTTCCCTGGACCGGAATCAAGCATCCTAGGACCGGTTTCTGGCTATCAGCCATCATCAGCCAAGATAGCTTGACTCCAGTGGCGTAGTGAGCACGGGTCCCACGTCTGGGAATACCCATCCCACTTAGGGCGAAAAGAGTTACAACAAAACAAACAAATGATTAACGGAATGCTGACAATGCAGACATTCTCCCCCAGTCAAGAGATCTGGGTTAAATCCATCATTCTTTTGCCCACTACACCACCCCAGTTTAGACATGGCCATATGCAAATCAGTCCTGACCCTGTGCCTCATGGGAACAATCCAGCCCGAACTGCCAAGCCATGTCTTCCCTGGACCGGAATCAAGCATCCTAGGACCGGTTTCTGGCTATCAGCCATCATCAGCCAAGATAGCTTGACTCCAGTGGCGTAGTGAGCACGGGTCCCACGTCTGGGACTACCCATCCCACTTAGGGCGAAAAGCGTTACAACAAACAAATGATGGACGGAATGCTGACAATGCAGACATTCTCCCCCAGTCAAGAGATCTGGGTTAAATCCATCGTTCTTTTGCCCACTACACCACCCCAGTTTAGACATGGCCATATGCAAATCAGTCTTGACCCTGTGCCTCATGGGAACAATCCAGCCCGAACTGCCAAGCCATGTCTTCCCTGGACCGGAATCAAGCATCCTAGGACCGGTTTCTGGCTATCAGCCATCATCAGCTGAGATAGCTTGACTCCAGTGGCGTAGTGAGCACGGGTCCCACGTCTGGGAATACCCATCCCGCTTAGGGCGAAAGGCGTTACAACAAACAAATGATGGACGGAATGCTGACAATGCAGACATTCTCCCCCAGTCAAGAGATCTGGGTTAAATCCATCGTTCTTTTGCCCACTACACCACCCCAGTTTAGACATGGCCATATGCAAATCAGTCTTGACCCTGTGCCTCATGGGAACAATCCAGCCCGAACTGCCAAGCCGTGTCTTCCCTGGACCGGAATCAAGCATCCTAGGACCGGTTTCTGGCTATCAGCCATCATCAGCCAAGATAGCTTGACTCCAGTGGCGTAGTGAGCACGGGTCCCACGTCTGGGAATACCCATCCCACTTAGGGCGAAAAGCGTTACAACAAACAAATGATGGACGGAATGCTGACAATGCAGACATTCTCCCCCAGTCAAGAGATCTGGGTTAAATCCATCGTTCTTTTGCCCACTACACCACCCCAGTTTAGACATGGCCATATGCAAATCAGTCTTGACCCTGTTCCTCATGGGAACATTCCAGCCCGAACTGCCAAGCCATGTCTTCCCTGGACTGGAATCAAGCATCCTAGGACCGGTTTTTGGCTATCAGCCATCATCAGCCAAGATAGCTTGACTCCAGTGGCGTAGTGAGCACGGGTCCCACGTCTGGGAATACCCATCCCACTTAGGGCGAAAAGCGTTACAACAAACAAATGATGGACGAAATGCTGACAATGCAGACATTCTCCCCCAGTCAAGAGATCTGGGTTAAATCCATCGTTCTTTTGCCCACTACACCACCCCAGTTTAGACATGGCCATACGCAAATGAGTCTTGACCCTGTGCCTCAGGGGAACAATCCAGCCCGAACTGCCAAGCCATGTCTTCCCTGGACCGGAATCAAGCATCCTAGGACCGGTTTCTGGCTATCAGCCATCATCAGCCAAGATAGCTTGACTCCAGTGGCGTAGTGAGCACGGGTCCCACGCCTGGGATCACCCATCCCGCTTAGGGCGAAAAGCGTTACAACAAACAAATGATGGACGGAATGCTGACAATGCAGACATTCTCCCCCAGTCAAGAGATCTGGGTTAAATCCATCGTTCTTTTGCCCACTACACCACCCCAGTTTAGACATGGCCATATGCAAATCAGTCTTGACCCTGTGCCTCATGGGAACAATCCAGCCCGAACTGCCAAGCCATGTCTTCCCTGGACCGGAATCAAGCATCCTAGGACCGGTTTCTGGCTATCAGCCAAGATAGCTTGACTCCAGTGGTGTAGTGAGCACGGGTCCCACGTCTGGGAATACCCATCCCACTTAGGGCGAAAAGCGTTACAACAAACAAATGATGGACGGAATGCTGACAATGCAGACATTCTCCCCCAGTCAAGAGATCTGGGTTAAATCCATCGTTCTTTTGCCCACTACACCACCCCAGTTTAGACATGGCCATATGCAAATCAGTCTTGACCCTGTGCCTCATGGGAACAATCCAGCCCGAACTGCCAAGCCATGTCTTCCCTGGACCGGAATCAAGCATCCTAGGACCGGTTTCTGGCTATCAGCCATCATCAGCCAAGATAGCTTGACTCCAGTGGCGTAGTGAGCACGGGTCCCACGTCTGGGAATACCCATCCCACTTAGGGCGAAAAGCGTTACAACAAACAAATGATGGACGGAATGCTGACAATGCAGACATTCTCCCCCAGTCAAGAGATCTGGGTTAAATCCATCGTTCTTTTGCCCACTACACCACCCCAGTTTAGACATGGCCATATGCAAATCAGTCTTGACCCTGTTCCTCATGGGAACATTCCAGCCCGAACTGCCAAGCCATGTCTTCCCTGGACCGGTATAAAGCATCCTAGGACCGGTTTCTGGCTATCAGCCAACATCAGCCAAGATAGCTTGACTCCAGTGGCGTAGTGAGCACGGGTCCCACGTCTGGGAATACCCATCCCACTTAGGGCGAAAAGCGTTACAACAAACAAATGATGGACGGAATGCTGACAATGCAGACATTCTCCCCCAGTCAAAAGATCTGGGTTAAATCCATCGTTCTTTTGCCCACTACACCACCCCAGTTTAGACATGGCCATATGCAAATCAGTCTTGACCCTGTGCCTCATGGGAACAATCCAGCCCGAACTGCCAAGCCATGTCTTCCCTGGACCGGAATCAAGCATCCTAGGACCGGTTTCTGGCTATCAGCCATCATCAGCCAAGATAGCTTGACTCCAGTGGCGTAGTGAGCACGGGTCCCACGTCTGGGAATACCCATCCCACTTAGGGCGAAAAGAGTTACAACAAAACAAACAAATGATTAACGGAATGCTGACAATGCAGACATTCTCCCCCAGTCAAGAGATCTGGGTTAAATCCATCATTCTTTTGCCCACTACACCACCCCAGTTTAGACATGGCCATATGCAAATCAGTCCTGACCCTGTGCCTCATGGGAACAATCCAGCCCGAACTGCCAAGCCATGTCTTCCCTGGACCGGAATCAAGCATCCTAGGACCGGTTTCTGGCTATCAGCCATCATCAGCCAAGATAGCTTGACTCCAGTGGCGTAGTGAGCACGGGTCCCACGTCTGGGACTACCCATCCCACTTAGGGCGAAAAGCGTTACAACAAACAAATGATGGACGGAATGCTGACAATGCAGACATTCTCCCCCAGTCAAGAGATCTGGGTTAAATCCATCGTTCTTTTGCCCACTACACCACCCCAGTTTAGACATGGCCATATGCAAATCAGTCTTGACCCTGTGCCTCATGGGAACAATCCAGCCCGAACTGCCAAGCCATGTCTTCCCTGGACCGGAATCAAGCATCCTAGGACCGGTTTCTGGCTATCAGCCATCATCAGCTGAGATAGCTTGACTCCAGTGGCGTAGTGAGCACGGGTCCCACGTCTGGGAATACCCATCCCGCTTAGGGCGAAAGGCGTTACAACAAACAAATGATGGACGGAATGCTGACAATGCAGACATTCTCCCCCAGTCAAGAGATCTGGGTTAAATCCATCGTTCTTTTGCCCACTACACCACCCCAGTTTAGACATGGCCATATGCAAATCAGTCTTGACCCTGTGCCTCATGGGAACAATCCAGCCCGAACTGCCAAGCCATGTCTTCCCTGGACCGGAATCAAGCATCGTAGGACCGGTTTCTGGCTATCAGCCATCATCAGCCAAGATAGCTTGACTCCAGTGGCGTAGTGAGCACGGGTCCCACGTCTGGGAATACCCATCCCACTTTGGGCGAAAAGCGTTACAACAAACAAATGATGGACGGAATGCTGACAATGCAGACATTCTCCCCCAGTCAAGAGATCTGGGTTAAATCCATCGTTCTTTTGCCCACAACACCACCCCAGTTTAGACATGGCCATATGCAAATCAGTCTTGACCCTGTGCCTCATGGGAACAATCCAGCCCAAACTGCCAAGCCATGTCTTCCCTGGACCGGAATCAAGCATCCTAGGACCGGTTCTGGCTATCAGCCATCATCAGCCAAGATAGCTTGACTCCAGTGGCGTAGTGAGCACGGGTCCCACGTCTGGGAATACCCATCCCACTTAGGGCGAAAAGCGTTACAACAAACAAATGATGGACGGAATGCTGACAATGCAGACATTCTCCCCCAGTCAAGAGATCTGGGTTAAATCCATCGTTCTTTTGCCCACTACACCACCCCAGTTTAGACATGGCCATATGCAAATCAGTCTTGACCCTGTGCCTCATGGGAACAATCCAGCCCGAACTGCCAAGCCATGTCTTCCCTGGACCGGAATCAAGCATCCTAGAACCGGTTTCTGGCTATCAGCCATCATCAGCCAAGATAGCTTGACTCCAGTGGCGTAGTGAGCACGGGTCGAACGTCTGGGAATACCCATCCCACTTAGGGCGAAAAGCGTTACAACAAACAAATGATGGACGGAATGCTGACAATGCAGACATTCTCCCCCAGTCAAGAGATCTGGGTTAAATCCATCGTTCTTTTGCCCACTACACCACCCCAGTTTAGACATGGCCATATGCAAATCAGTCTTGACCCTGTGCCTCATGGGAACAATCCAGCCCGAACTGCCAAGCCATGTCTTCCCTGGACCGGAATCAAGCATCCTAGGACCGGTTTCTGGCTATCAGCCATCATCAGCCAAGATAGCTTGACTCCAGTGGCGTAGTGAGCACGGGTCCCACGTCTGGGAATACCCATCCCACTTAGGGCGAAAAGCGTTACAACAAACAAATGATGGACGGAATGCTGACAATGCAGACATTCTCCCCCAGTCAAGAGATCTGGGTTAAATACATTGTTCTTTTGCCCACTACTCCACCCCAGTTTAGACATGGCCATATGCAAATCAGTCTTGACCCTGTGCCTCATGGGAACAATCCAGCCCGAACTGCCAAGCCATGTCTTCCCTGGACCGGAATCAAGCATCCTAGGACCGGTTTCTGGCTATCAGCCATCATCAGCCGAGATAGCTTGACTCCAGTGGCGTAGTGAGCACGGGTCCCACGTCTGGGAATACCCATCCCACTTAGGGCGAAAAGCGTTACAACAAACAAATGATGGACGAAATGCTGACAATGCAGACATTCTCCCCCAGTCAAGAGATCTGGGTTAAATCCATCGTTCTTTTGCCCACTACACCACCCCAGTTTAGACATGGCCATACGCAAATGAGTCTTGACCCTGTGCCTCATGGGAACAATCCAGCCCGAACTGCCAAGCCATGTCTTCCCTGGACCGGAATCAAGCATCCTAGGACCGGTTTCTGGCTATCAGCCATCATCAGCCAAGATAGCTTGACTCCAGTGGTGTAGTGAGCACGGTTCCCACGCCTGGGATCACCCATCCCGCTTAGGGGGAAAAGCGTTACAACAAACAAATGATGGACGGAATGCTGACAATGCAGACATTCTCCCCCAGTCAAGAGATCTGGGTTAAATCCATCGTTCTTTTGCCCACTACACCACCCCAGTTTAGACATGGCCATATGCAAATCAGTCTTGACCCTGTGCCTCATGGGAACAATCCAGCCCGAACTGCCAAGCCATGTCTTCCCTGGACCGGAATCAAGCATCCTGGGACCGGTTTCTGGCTATCAGCCATCATCAGCCAAGATAGCTTGACTCCAGTGGCGTAGTGAGCACGGGTCCCACGTCTGGGAATACCCATCCCACTTAGGGCGAAAAGCGTTACAACAAACAAATGATTAACGGAATGCTGACAATGCAGACATTCTCCCCCAGTCAAGAGATCTGGGTTAAATCCATCATTCTTTTGCCCACTACACCACCCCAGTTTAGACATGGCCATATGCAAATCAGTCCTGACCCTGTGCCTCATGGGAACAATCCAGCCCGAACTGCCAAGCCATGTCTTCCCTGGACCGGAATCAAGCATCCTAGGACCGGTTTCTGGCTATCAGCCATCATCAGCCAAGATAGCTTGACTCCAGTGGCGTAGTGAGCACGGGTCCCACGTCTGGGAATACCCATCCCACTTAGGGCGAAAAGCGTTACAACAAACAAATGATGGACGGAATGCTGACAATGCAGACATTCTCCCCCAGTCAAGAGATCTGGGTTAAATCCATCGTTCTTTTGCCCACTACACCACCCCAGTTTAGACATGGCCATAGGCAAATCAGTCTTGACCCTGTTCCTCATGGGAACAATCCAGCCCGAACTGCCAAGCCAAGTCTTCCCTGGACCGGAATCAAGCATCCTAGGACCGGTTTCTGGCTATCAGCCAACATCAGCCAAGATAGCTTGACTCCAGTGGCGTAGTGAGCACGGGTCCCACGTCTGGGAATACCCATCCCACTTAGGGCGAAAAGCGTTACAGCAAACAAATGATGGACGGAATGCTGACAATGCAGACATTCTCCCCCAGTCAAGAGATCTGGGTTAAATCCATCGTTCTTTTGCCCACTACACCACCCCAGTTTAGACATGGCCATATGCAAATCAGTCTTGACCCTGTGCCTCATGGGAACAATCCAGCCCGGACTGCCAAGCCATGTCTTCCCTGGACCGGAATCAAGCATCCTAGGACCGGTTTCTGGCTATCAGCCATCATCAGCCAAGATAGCTTGACTCCAGTGGCGTAGTGAGCACGGGTCCCACGTCTGGGAATACCCATCCCACTTAGGGCGAAAAGCGTTACAACAAACAAATGATTAACGGAATGCTGACAATGCAGACATTCTCCCCCAGTCAAGAGATCTGGGTTAAATCCATCATTCTTTTGCCCACTACACCACCCCAGTTTAGACATGGCCATGTGCAAATCAGTCCTGACCCTGTGCCTCATGGGAACAATCCAGCCCGAACTGCCAAGCCATGTCTTCCCTGGACCGGAATCAAGCATCCTAGGACCGGTTTCTGGCTATCAGCCATCATCAGCCAAGATAGCTTGACTCCAGTGGCGTAGTGAGCACGGGTCTCACGTCTGGGAATACCCATCCCACTTAGGGCGAAAAGCGTTACAACAAACAAATGATGGACGGAATGCTGACAATGCAGACATTCTCCCCCAGTCAAGAGATCTGGGTTAAATCCATCGTTCTTTTGCCCACTACACCACCCCAGTTTAGACATGGCCATATGCAAATCAGTCTTGACCCTGTGCCTCATGGGAACAATCCAGCCCGAACTGCCAAGCCATGTCTTCCCTGGACCGGAATCAAGCATCCTAGGACCGGTTTCTGGCTATCAGCCATCATCAGCTGAGATAGCTTGACTCCAGTGGCGTAGTGAGCACGGGTCCCACGTCTGGGAATACCCATCCCGCTTAGGGCGAAAGGCGTTACAACAAACAAATGATGGACGGAATGCTGACAATGCAGACATTCTCCCCCAGTCAAGAGATCTGGGTTAAATCCATCGTTCTTTTGCCCACTACACCACCCCAGTTTAGACATGGCCATATGCAAATCAGTCTTGACCCTGTGCCTCATGGGAACAATCCAGCCCGAACTGCCAAGCCATGTCTTCCCTGGACCGGAATCAAGCATCGTAGGACCGGTTTCTGGCTATCAGCCATCATCTGCCAAGATAGCTTGACTCCAGTGGCGTAGTGAGCACGGGTCCCACGTCTGGGAATACCCATCCCACTTTGGGCGAAAAGCGTTACAACAAACAAATGATGGACGGAATGCTGACAATTCAGAAATTCTCCCCCAGTCAAGAGATCTGGGTTAAATCCATCGTTCTTTTGCCCACAACACCACCCCAGTTTAGACATGGCCATATGCAAATCAGTCTTGACCCTGTGCCTCATGGGAACAATCCAGCCCAAACTGCCAAGCCATGTCTTCCCTGGACCGGAATCAAGCATCCTAGGACCGGTTTCTGGCTATCAGCCATCATCAGCCAAGATAGCTTGACTCCAGTGGCGTAGTGAGCACGGGTCCCACGTATGGGAATACCCATCCCACTTAGGGCGAAAAGCGTTACAACAAACAAATGATGGACGGAATGCTGACAATGCAGACATTCTCCCCCAGTCAAGAGATCTGGGTTAAATCCATCGTTCTTTTGCCCACTACACCACCCCAGTTTAGACATGGCCATATGCAAATCAGTCTTGACCCTGTGCCTCATGGGAACAATCCAGCCCGAACTGCCAAGCCATGTCTTCCCTGGACCGGAATCAAAGATCCTAGAACCGGTTTCTGGCTATCAGCCATCATCAGCCAAGATAGCTTGACTCCAGTGGCGTAGTGAGCACGGGTCGAACGTCTGGGAATACCCATCCCACTTAGGGCGAAAAGCGTTACAACAAACAAATGATGGACGAAATGCTGACAATGCAGACATTCTCCCCCAGTCAAGAGATCTGGGTTAAATCCATCGTTCTTTTGCCCACTACACCACCCCAGTTTAGACATGGCCATACGCAAATGAGTCTTGACCCTGTGCCTCATGGGAACAATCCAGCCCGAACTGCCAAGCCATGTCTTCCCTGGGCCGGAATCAAGCATCCTAGGACCGGTTTCTGGCTATCAGCCATCATCAGCCAAGATAGCTTGACTCCAGTGGCGTAGTGAGCACGGGTCCCACGCCTGGGATCACCCATCCCGCTTAGGGCGAAAAGCGTTACAACAAACAAATGATGGACGGAATGCTGACAATGCAGACATTCTCCCCCAGTCAAGAGATCTGGGTTAAATCCATCGTTCTTTTGCCCACTACACCACCCCAGTTTAGACATGGCCATATGCAAATCAGTCTTGACCCTGTGCCTCATTGGAACAATCCAGCCCGAACTGCCAAGCCATGTCTTCCCTGGACCGGAATCAAGCATCCTAGGACCGGTTTCTGGCTATCAGCCAAGATAGCTTGACTCCAGTGGCGTAGTGAGCACGGGTCCCACGTCTGGGAATACCCATCCCACTTAGGGCGAAAAGTAGGGGTGGGTGGAATTTGCGAAATCGCGTTACGCAAATCTCCGCGAAACGGTAAAAAATCTCCGCGAACACGCAGAAATTCCGCGAGCACACGGAATTGCTTGTTCGCGATACTTTTTTCCTGTTCGCGATCGCTGTTTGCGTGTTCGGGGTGAAATATCTTGCGAACACGCATATTGAGAACGCGAACAAGCAAAAAATTTCGCGAAGTCGCGGAACGCAGATTTTTGGGCAATTTCGCGTTCTCCGCGGAACGCGAAATTACGCAAATTCCGCAAATTCCGCGAGCGGAACGGAAGTTACCGCCCAGGCCTAGCGAAAAGCGTTACAACAAACAAATGATGGACGGAATGCTGACAATGCAGACATTCTCCCCCAGTCAAGAGATCTGGGTTAAATCCATCGTTCTTTTGCCCACTACACCACCCCAGTTTAGACATGGCCATATGCAAATCAGTCTTGACCCTGTGCCTCATGGGAACAATCCAGCCCGAACTGCCAAGCCGTGTCTTCCCTGGACCGGAATCAAGCATCCTAGGACCGGTTTCTGGCTATCAGCCATCATCAGCCAAGATAGCTTGACTCCAGTGGCGTAGTGAGCACGGGTCCCACGTCTGGGAATACCCATCCCACTTAGGGCGAAAAGCGTTACAACAAACAAATGATGGACGGAATGCTGACAATGCAGACATTCTCCCCCAGTCAAGAGATCTGGGTTAAATCCATCGTTCTTTTGCCCACTACACCACCCCAGTTTAGACATGGCCATATGCAAATCAGTCTTGACCCTGTTCCTCATGGGAACATTCCAGCCCGAACTGCCAAGCCATGTCTTCCCTGGACTGGAATCAAGCATCCTAGGACCGGTTTTTGGCTATCAGCCATCATCAGCCAAGATAGCTTGACTCCAGTGGCGTAGTGAGCACGGGTCCCACGTCTGGGAATACCCATCCCACTTAGGGCGAAAAGCGTTACAACAAACAAATGATGGACGAAATGCTGACAATGCAGACATTCTCCCCCAGTCAAGAGATCTGGGTTAAATCCATCGTTCTTTTGCCCACTACACCACCCCAGTTTAGACATGGCCATACGCAAATGAGTCTTGACCCTGTGCCTCAGGGGAACAATCCAGCCCGAACTGCCAAGCCATGTCTTCCCTGGACCGGAATCAAGCATCCTAGGACCGGTTTCTGGCTATCAGCCATCATCAGCCAAGATAGCTTGACTCCAGTGGCGTAGTGAGCACGGGTCCCACGCCTGGGATCACCCATCCCGCTTAGGGCGAAAAGCGTTACAACAAACAAATGATGGACGGAATGCTGACAATGCAGACATTCTCCCCCAGTCAAGAGATCTGGGTTAAATCCATCGTTCTTTTGCCCACTACACCACCCCAGTTTAGACATGGCCATATGCAAATCAGTCTTGACCCTGTGCCTCATGGGAACAATCCAGCCCGAACTGCCAAGCCATGTCTTCCCTGGACCGGAATCAAGCATCCTAGGACCGGTTTCTGGCTATCAGCCAAGATAGCTTGACTCCAGTGGTGTAGTGAGCACGGGTCCCACGTCTGGGAATACCCATCCCACTTAGGGCGAAAAGCGTTACAACAAACAAATGATGGACGGAATGCTGACAATGCAGACATTCTCCCCCAGTCAAGAGATCTGGGTTAAATCCATCGTTCTTTTGCCCACTACACCACCCCAGTTTAGACATGGCCATATGCAAATCAGTCTTGACCCTGTGCCTCATGGGAACAATCCAGCCCGAACTGCCAAGCCATGTCTTCCCTGGACCGGAATCAAGCATCCTAGGACCGGTTTCTGGCTATCAGCCATCATCAGCCAAGATAGCTTGACTCCAGTGGCGTAGTGAGCACGGGTCCCACGTCTGGGAATACCCATCCCACTTAGGGCGAAAAGCGTTACAACAAACAAATGATGGACGGAATGCTGACAATGCAGACATTCTCCCCCAGTCAAGAGATCTGGGTTAAATCCATCGTTCTTTTGCCCACTACACCACCCCAGTTTAGACATGGCCATATGCAAATCAGTCTTGACCCTGTTCCTCATGGGAACATTCCAGCCCGAACTGCCAAGCCATGTCTTCCCTGGACCGGTATAAAGCATCCTAGGACCGGTTTCTGGCTATCAGCCAACATCAGCCAAGATAGCTTGACTCCAGTGGCGTAGTGAGCACGGGTCCCACGTCTGGGAATACCCATCCCACTTAGGGCGAAAAGCGTTACAACAAACAAATGATGGACGGAATGCTGACAATGCAGACATTCTCCCCCAGTCAAAAGATCTGGGTTAAATCCATCGTTCTTTTGCCCACTACACCACCCCAGTTTAGACATGGCCATATGCAAATCAGTCTTGACCCTGTGCCTCATGGGAACAATCCAGCCCGAACTGCCAAGCCATGTCTTCCCTGGACCGGAATCAAGCATCCTAGGACCGGTTTCTGGCTATCAGCCATCATCAGCCAAGATAGCTTGACTCCAGTGGCGTAGTGAGCACGGGTCCCACGTCTGGGAATACCCATCCCACTTAGGGCGAAAAGAGTTACAACAAAACAAACAAATGATTAACGGAATGCTGACAATGCAGACATTCTCCCCCAGTCAAGAGATCTGGGTTAAATCCATCATTCTTTTGCCCACTACACCACCCCAGTTTAGACATGGCCATATGCAAATCAGTCCTGACCCTGTGCCTCATGGGAACAATCCAGCCCGAACTGCCAAGCCATGTCTTCCCTGGACCGGAATCAAGCATCCTAGGACCGGTTTCTGGCTATCAGCCATCATCAGCCAAGATAGCTTGACTCCAGTGGCGTAGTGAGCACGGGTCCCACGTCTGGGACTACCCATCCCACTTAGGGCGAAAAGCGTTACAACAAACAAATGATGGACGGAATGCTGACAATGCAGACATTCTCCCCCAGTCAAGAGATCTGGGTTAAATCCATCGTTCTTTTGCCCACTACACCACCCCAGTTTAGACATGGCCATATGCAAATCAGTCTTGACCCTGTGCCTCATGGGAACAATCCAGCCCGAACTGCCAAGCCATGTCTTCCCTGGACCGGAATCAAGCATCCTAGGACCGGTTTCTGGCTATCAGCCATCATCAGCTGAGATAGCTTGACTCCAGTGGCGTAGTGAGCACGGGTCCCACGTCTGGGAATACCCATCCCGCTTAGGGCGAAAGGCGTTACAACAAACAAATGATGGACGGAATGCTGACAATGCAGACATTCTCCCCCAGTCAAGAGATCTGGGTTAAATCCATCGTTCTTTTGCCCACTACACCACCCCAGTTTAGACATGGCCATATGCAAATCAGTCTTGACCCTGTGCCTCATGGGAACAATCCAGCCCGAACTGCCAAGCCATGTCTTCCCTGGACCGGAATCAAGCATCGTAGGACCGGTTTCTGGCTATCAGCCATCATCAGCCAAGATAGCTTGACTCCAGTGGCGTAGTGAGCACGGGTCCCACGTCTGGGAATACCCATCCCACTTTGGGCGAAAAGCGTTACAACAAACAAATGATGGACGGAATGCTGACAATGCAGACATTCTCCCCCAGTCAAGAGATCTGGGTTAAATCCATCGTTCTTTTGCCCACAACACCACCCCAGTTTAGACATGGCCATATGCAAATCAGTCTTGACCCTGTGCCTCATGGGAACAATCCAGCCCAAACTGCCAAGCCATGTCTTCCCTGGACCGGAATCAAGCATCCTAGGACCGGTTCTGGCTATCAGCCATCATCAGCCAAGATAGCTTGACTCCAGTGGCGTAGTGAGCACGGGTCCCACGTCTGGGAATACCCATCCCACTTAGGGCGAAAAGCGTTACAACAAACAAATGATGGACGGAATGCTGACAATGCAGACATTCTCCCCCAGTCAAGAGATCTGGGTTAAATCCATCGTTCTTTTGCCCACTACACCACCCCAGTTTAGACATGGCCATATGCAAATCAGTCTTGACCCTGTGCCTCATGGGAACAATCCAGCCCGAACTGCCAAGCCATGTCTTCCCTGGACCGGAATCAAGCATCCTAGAACCGGTTTCTGGCTATCAGCCATCATCAGCCAAGATAGCTTGACTCCAGTGGCGTAGTGAGCACGGGTCGAACGTCTGGGAATACCCATCCCACTTAGGGCGAAAAGCGTTACAACAAACAAATGATGGACGGAATGCTGACAATGCAGACATTCTCCCCCAGTCAAGAGATCTGGGTTAAATCCATCGTTCTTTTGCCCACTACACCACCCCAGTTTAGACATGGCCATATGCAAATCAGTCTTGACCCTGTGCCTCATGGGAACAATCCAGCCCGAACTGCCAAGCCATGTCTTCCCTGGACCGGAATCAAGCATCCTAGGACCGGTTTCTGGCTATCAGCCATCATCAGCCAAGATAGCTTGACTCCAGTGGCGTAGTGAGCACGGGTCCCACGTCTGGGAATACCCATCCCACTTAGGGCGAAAAGCGTTACAACAAACAAATGATGGACGGAATGCTGACAATGCAGACATTCTCCCCCAGTCAAGAGATCTGGGTTAAATACATTGTTCTTTTGCCCACTACTCCACCCCAGTTTAGACATGGCCATATGCAAATCAGTCTTGACCCTGTGCCTCATGGGAACAATCCAGCCCGAACTGCCAAGCCATGTCTTCCCTGGACCGGAATCAAGCATCCTAGGACCGGTTTCTGGCTATCAGCCATCATCAGCCGAGATAGCTTGACTCCAGTGGCGTAGTGAGCACGGGTCCCACGTCTGGGAATACCCATCCCACTTAGGGCGAAAAGCGTTACAACAAACAAATGATGGACGAAATGCTGACAATGCAGACATTCTCCCCCAGTCAAGAGATCTGGGTTAAATCCATCGTTCTTTTGCCCACTACACCACCCCAGTTTAGACATGGCCATACGCAAATGAGTCTTGACCCTGTGCCTCATGGGAACAATCCAGCCCGAACTGCCAAGCCATGTCTTCCCTGGACCGGAATCAAGCATCCTAGGACCGGTTTCTGGCTATCAGCCATCATCAGCCAAGATAGCTTGACTCCAGTGGTGTAGTGAGCACGGTTCCCACGCCTGGGATCACCCATCCCGCTTAGGGGGAAAAGCGTTACAACAAACAAATGATGGACGGAATGCTGACAATGCAGACATTCTCCCCCAGTCAAGAGATCTGGGTTAAATCCATCGTTCTTTTGCCCACTACACCACCCCAGTTTAGACATGGCCATATGCAAATCAGTCTTGACCCTGTGCCTCATGGGAACAATCCAGCCCGAACTGCCAAGCCATGTCTTCCCTGGACCGGAATCAAGCATCCTAGGACCGGTTTCTGGCTATCAGCCATCATCAGCCAAGATAGCTTGACTCCAGTGGCGTAGTGAGCACGGGTCCCACGTCTGGGAATACCCATCCCACTTAGGGCGAAAAGCGTTACAACAAACAAATGATTAACGGAATGCTGACAATGCAGACATTCTCCCCCAGTCAAGAGATCTGGGTTAAATCCATCATTCTTTTGCCCACTACACCACCCCAGTTTAGACATGGCCATATGCAAATCAGTCCTGACCCTGTGCCTCATGGGAACAATCCAGCCCGAACTGCCAAGCCATGTCTTCCCTGGACCGGAATCAAGCATCCTAGGACCGGTTTCTGGCTATCAGCCATCATCAGCCAAGATAGCTTGACTCCAGTGGCGTAGTGAGCACGGGTCCCACGTCTGGGAATACCCATCCCACTTAGGGCGAAAAGCGTTACAACAAACAAATGATGGACGGAATGCTGACAATGCAGACATTCTCCCCCAGTCAAGAGATCTGGGTTAAATCCATCGTTCTTTTGCCCACTACACCACCCCAGTTTAGACATGGCCATAGGCAAATCAGTCTTGACCCTGTTCCTCATGGGAACAATCCAGCCCGAACTGCCAAGCCAAGTCTTCCCTGGACCGGAATCAAGCATCCTAGGACCGGTTTCTGGCTATCAGCCAACATCAGCCAAGATAGCTTGACTCCAGTGGCGTAGTGAGCACGGGTCCCACGTCTGGGAATACCCATCCCACTTAGGGCGAAAAGCGTTACAGCAAACAAATGATGGACGGAATGCTGACAATGCAGACATTCTCCCCCAGTCAAGAGATCTGGGTTAAATCCATCGTTCTTTTGCCCACTACACCACCCCAGTTTAGACATGGCCATATGCAAATCAGTCTTGACCCTGTGCCTCATGGGAACAATCCAGCCCGGACTGCCAAGCCATGTCTTCCCTGGACCGGAATCAAGCATCCTAGGACCGGTTTCTGGCTATCAGCCATCATCAGCCAAGATAGCTTGACTCCAGTGGCGTAGTGAGCACGGGTCCCACGTCTGGGAATACCCATCCCACTTAGGGCGAAAAGCGTTACAACAAACAAATGATTAACGGAATGCTGACAATGCAGACATTCTCCCCCAGTCAAGAGATCTGGGTTAAATCCATCATTCTTTTGCCCACTACACCACCCCAGTTTAGACATGGCCATGTGCAAATCAGTCCTGACCCTGTGCCTCATGGGAACAATCCAGCCCGAACTGCCAAGCCATGTCTTCCCTGGACCGGAATCAAGCATCCTAGGACCGGTTTCTGGCTATCAGCCATCATCAGCCAAGATAGCTTGACTCCAGTGGCGTAGTGAGCACGGGTCTCACGTCTGGGAATACCCATCCCACTTAGGGCGAAAAGCGTTACAACAAACAAATGATGGACGGAATGCTGACAATGCAGACATTCTCCCCCAGTCAAGAGATCTGGGTTAAATCCATCGTTCTTTTGCCCACTACACCACCCCAGTTTAGACATGGCCATATGCAAATCAGTCTTGACCCTGTGCCTCATGGGAACAATCCAGCCCGAACTGCCAAGCCATGTCTTCCCTGGACCGGAATCAAGCATCCTAGGACCGGTTTCTGGCTATCAGCCATCATCAGCTGAGATAGCTTGACTCCAGTGGCGTAGTGAGCACGGGTCCCACGTCTGGGAATACCCATCCCGCTTAGGGCGAAAGGCGTTACAACAAACAAATGATGGACGGAATGCTGACAATGCAGACATTCTCCCCCAGTCAAGAGATCTGGGTTAAATCCATCGTTCTTTTGCCCACTACACCACCCCAGTTTAGACATGGCCATATGCAAATCAGTCTTGACCCTGTGCCTCATGGGAACAATCCAGCCCGAACTGCCAAGCCATGTCTTCCCTGGACCGGAATCAAGCATCGTAGGACCGGTTTCTGGCTATCAGCCATCATCTGCCAAGATAGCTTGACTCCAGTGGCGTAGTGAGCACGGGTCCCACGTCTGGGAATACCCATCCCACTTTGGGCGAAAAGCGTTACAACAAACAAATGATGGACGGAATGCTGACAATTCAGAAATTCTCCCCCAGTCAAGAAATCTGGGTTAAATCCATCGTTCTTTTGCCCACAACACCACCCCAGTTTAGACATGGCCATATGCAAATCAGTCTTGACCCTGTGCCTCATGGGAACAATCCAGCCCAAACTGCCAAGCCATGTCTTCCCTGGACCGGAATCAAGCATCCTAGGACCGGTTTCTGGCTATCAGCCATCATCAGCCAAGATAGCTTGACTCCAGTGGCGTAGTGAGCACGGGTCCCACGTCTGGGAATACCCATCCCACTTAGGGCGAAAAGCGTTACAACAAACAAATGATGGACGGAATGCTGACAATGCAGACATTCTCCCCCAGTCAAGAGATCTGGGTTAAATCCATCGTTCTTTTGCCCACTACACCACCCCAGTTTAGACATGGCCATATGCAAATCAGTCTTGACCCTGTGCCTCATGGGAACAATCCAGCCCGAACTGCCAAGCCATGTCTTCCCTGGACCGGAATCAAAGATCCTAGAACCGGTTTCTGGCTATCAGCCATCATCAGCCAAGATAGCTTGACTCCAGTGGCGTAGTGAGCACGGGTCGAACGTCTGGGAATACCCATCCCACTTAGGGCGAAAAGCGTTACAACAAACAAATGATGGACGGAATGCTGACAATGCAGACATTCTCCCCCAGTCAAGAGATCTGGGTTAAATCCATCGTTCTTTTGGCCACTACACCACCCCAGTTTAGACATGGCCATATGCAAATCAGTCTTGACCCTGTGCCTCATGGGAACAATCCAGCCCGAACTGCCAAGCCATGTCTTCCCTGGACCGGAATCAAGCATCCTAGAACCGGTTTCTGGCTATCAGCCATCATCAGCCAAGATAGCTTGACTCCAGTGGCGTAGTGAGCACGGGTCGAACGTCTGGGAATACCCATCCCACTTAGGGCGAAAAGCGTTACAACAAACAAATGATGGACGGAATGCTGACAATGCAGATATTCTCCCCCAGTCAAGAGATCTGGGTTAAATCCATCGTTCTTTTGCCCACTACACCACCCCAGTTTAGACATGGCCATATGCAAATCAGTCTTGACCCTGTGCCTCATGGGAACAATCCAGCCCGAACTGCCAAGCCATGTCTTCCCTGGACCGGAATCAAGCATCCTAGGACCGGTTTCTGGCTATCAGCCATCATCAGCCAAGATAGCTTGACTCCAGTGGCGTAGTGAGCACGGGTCCCACGTCTGGGAATACCCATCCCACTTAGGGCGAAAAGCGTTACAACAAACAAATGATGGACGGAATGCTGACAATGCAGACATTCTCCCCCAGTCAAGAGATCTGGGTTAAATCCATCGTTCTTTTGCCCACTACACCACCCCAGTTTAGACATGGCCATATGCAAATCAGTCTTGACCCTGTGCCTCATGGGAACAATCCAGCCCGAACTGCCAAGCCATGTCTTCCCTGGACCGGAATCAAGCATCGTAGGACCGGTTTCTGGCTATCAGCCATCATCAGCCAAGATAGCTTGACTCCAGTGGCGTAGTGAGCACGAATCCCACGTCTGGGAATACCCATCCCACTTAGGGCGAAAAGCGTTACAACAAACAAATGATGGACGGAATGCTGACAATGCAGACATTCTCCCCCAGTCAAGAGATCTGGGTTAAATCCATTGTTCTTTTGCCCACTACTCCACCCCAGTTTAGACATGGCCATATGCAAATCAGTCTTGACCCTGTGCCTCATGGGAACAATCCAGCCCGAACTGCCAAGCCATGTCTTCCCTGGACCGGAATCAAGCATCCTAGGACCGGTTTCTGGCTATCAGCCATCATCAGCCGAGATAGCTTGACTCCAGTGGCGTAGTGAGCACGGGTCCCACGTCTGGGAATACCCATCCCACTTAGGGCGAAAAGCGTTACAACAAACAAATGATGGACGAAATGCTGACAATGCAGACATTCTCCCCCAGTCAAGAGATCTGGGTTAAATCCATCGTTCTTTTGCCCACTACACCACCCCAGTTTAGACATGGCCATACGCAAATGAGTCTTGACCCTGTGCCTCATGGGAACAATCCAGCCCGAACTGCCAAGCCATGTCTTCCCTGGACCGGAATCAAGCATCCTAGGACCGGTTTCTGGCTATCAGCCATCATCAGCCAAGATAGCTTGACTCCAGTGGCGTAGTGAGCACGGTTCCCACGCCTGGGATCACCCATCCCGCTTAGGGCGAAAAGCGTTACAACAAACAAATGATGGACGGAATGCTGACAATGCAGACATTCTCCCCCAGTCAAGAGATCTGGGTTAAATCCATCGTTCTTTTGCCCACTACACCACCCCAGTTTAGACATGGCCATATGCAAATCAGTCTTGACCCTGTGCCTCATGGGAACAATCCAGCCCGAACTGCCAAGCCATGTCTTCCCTGGACCGGAATCAAGCATCCTAGGACCGGTTTCTGGCTATCAGCCATCATCAGCCAAGATAGCTTGACTCCAGTGGCGTAGTGAGCACGGGTCCCACGTCTGGGAATACCCATCCCACTTAGGGCGAAAAGCGTTACAACAAACAAATGATTAACGGAATGCTGACAATGCAGATATTCTCCCCCAGTCAAGAGATCTGGGTTAAATCCATCATTCTTTTGCCCACTACACCACCCCAGTTTAGACATGGCCATATGCAAATCAGTCCTGACCCTGTGCCTCATGGGAACAATCCAGCCCGAACTGCCAAGCCATGTCTTCCCTGGACCGGAATCAAGCATCCTAGGACCGGTTTCTGGCTATCAGCCATCATCAGCCAAGATAGCTTGACTCCAGTGGCGTAGTGAGCACGGGTCCCACGTCTGGGAATACCCATCCCACTTAGGGCGAAAAGCGTTACAACAAACAAATGATGGACGGAATGCTGACAATGCAGACATTCTCCCCCAGTCAAGAGATCTGGGTTAAATCCATCGTTCTTTTGCCCACTACACCACCCCAGTTTAGACATGGCCATATGCAAATCAGTCTTGACCCTGTTCCTCATGGGAACAATCCAGCCCGAACTGCCAAGCCATGTCTTCCCTGAACCGGAATCAAGCATCCTAGGACCGGTTTCTGGCTATCAGCCAACATCAGCCAAGATAGCTTGACTCCAGTGGCGTAGTGAGCACGGGTCCCACGTCTGGGAATACCCATCCCACTTAGGGCAAAAAGCGTTACAGCAAACAAATGATGGACGGAATGCTGACAATGCAGACATTCTCCCCCAGTCAAGAGATCTGGGTTAAATCCATCGTTCTTTTGCCCACTACACCACCCCAGTTTAGACATGGCCATATGCAAATCAGTCTTGACCCTGTGCCTCATGGGAAGAATCCAGCCCGAACTGCCAAGCCATGTCTTCCCTGGACCGGAATCAAGCATCCTAGGACCGGTTTCTGGCTATCAGCCATCATCAGCCAAGATAGCTTGACTCCAGTGGCGTAGTGAGCACGGGTCCCACGTCTGGGAATACCCATCCCACTTAGGGCGAAAAGCGTTACAACAAACAAATGATTAACGGAATGCTGACAATGCAGACATTCTCCCCCAGTCAAGAGATCTGTGTTATATCCATCATTCTTTTGCCTACTACACCACCCCAGTTTAGACATGGCCATATGCAAATCAGTCCTGACCCTGTGCCTCATGGGAACAATCCAGCCCGAACTGCCAAGCCATGTCTTCCCTGGACCGGAATCAAGCATCCTAGGACCGGTTTCTGGCTATCAGCCATCATCAGCCAAGATAGCTTGACTCCAGTGGCGTAGTGAGCACGGGTCCCACGTCTGGGAATACCCATCCCACTTAGGGCGAAAAGCGTTACAACAAACAAATGATGGACGGAATGCTGACAATGCAGACATTCTCCCCCAGTCAAGAGATCTGGGTTAAATCCATCGTTCTTTTGCCCACTACACCACCCCAGTTTAGACATGGCCATATGCAAATCAGTCTTGACCCTGTGCCTCATGGGAACAATCCAGCCCGAACTGCCAAGCCATGTCTTCCCTGGACCGGAATCAAGCATCCTAGGACCGGTTTCTGGCTATCAGCCATCATCAGCTGAGATAGCTTGACTCCAGTGGCGTAGTGAGCACGGGTCCCACGTCTGGGAATACCCATCCCGCTTAGGGCGAAAGGCGTTACAACAAACAAATGATGGACGTAATGCTGACAATGCAGACATTCTCCCCCAGTCAAGAGATCTGGGTTAAATCCATCGTTCTTTTGCCCACTACACCACCCCAGTTTAGACATGGCCATATGCAAATCAGTCCTGACCCTGTGCCTCATGGGAACAATCCAGCCCGAACTGCCAAGCCATGTCTTCCCTGGACCGGAATCAAGCATCCTAGGACCGGTTTCTGGCTATCAGCCATCATCAGCCAAGATAGCTTGACTCCAGTGGCGTAGTGAGCACGGGTCCCACGTCTGGGAATACCCATCCCACTTAGGGCGAAAAGCGTTACAACAAACAAATGATGGACGGAATGCTGACAATGCAGACATTCTCCCCCAGTCAAGAGATCTGGGTTAAATCCATCGTTCTTTTGCCCACTACACCACCCCAGTTTAGACATGGCCATATGCAAATCAGTCTTGACCCTGTGCCTCATGGGAACAATCCAGCCCGAACTGCCAAGCCATGTCTTCCCTGGACCGGAATCAAGCATCCTAGGACCGGTTTCTGGCTATCAGCCATCATCAGCTGAGATAGCTTGACTCCAGTGGCGTAGTGAGCACGGGTCCCACGTCTGGGAATACCCATCCCGCTTAGGGCGAAAGGCGTTACAACAAACAAATGATGGACGGAATGCTGACAATGCAGACATTCTCCCCCAGTCAAGAGATCTGGGTTAAATCCATCGTTCTTTTGCCCACTACACCACCCCAGTTTAGACATGGCCATACGCAAATGAGTCTTGACCCTGTGCCTCATGGGAACAATCCAGCCCGAACTGCCAAGCCATGTCTTCCCTGGACCGGAATCAAGCATCCTAGGACCGGTTTCTGGCTATCAGCCATCATCAGCCAAGATAGCTTGACTCCAGTGGCGTAGTGAGCACGGGTCCCACGCCTGGGATCACCCATCCCGCTTAGGGCGAAAAGCGTTACAACAAACAAATGATGGACGGAATGCTGACAATGCAGACATTCTCCCCCAGTCAAGAGATCTGGGTTAAATCCATCATTCTTTTGCCCACTACACCACCCCAGTTTAGACATGGCCATATGCAAATCAGTCCTGACCCTGTGCCTCATGGGAACAATCCAGCCCGAACTGCCAAGCCATGTCTTCCCTGGATGGGAATCAAGCATCCTAGGACCGGTTTCTGGCTATAAGCCATCATCAGCCAAGATAGCTTGACTCCAGTGGCGTAGTGAGCACGGGTCCCACGTCTGGGAATACCCATCCCACTTAGGGCGAAAAGCGTTACAACAAACAAATGATGGACGGAATGCTGACAATGCAGACATTCTCCCCCAGTCAAGAGATCTGGGTTAAATCCATCGTTCTTTTGCCCACTACACCACCCCAGTTTAGACATGGCCATATGCAAATCAGTCTTGACCCTGTGCCTCATGGGAACAATCCAGCCCGAACTGCCAAGCCATGTCTTCCCTGGACCGGAATCAAGCATCCTAGGACCGGTTTCTGGCTATCAGCCATCATCAGCTGAGATAGCTTGACTCCAGTGGCGTAGTGAGCACGGGTCCCACGTCTGGGAATACCCATCCCGCTTAGGGCGAAAGGCGTTACAACAAACAAATGATGGACGGAATGCTGACAATGCAGACATTCTCCCCCAGTCAAGAGATCTGGGTTAAATCCATCGTTCTTTTGCCCACTACACCACCCCAGTTTAGACATGGCCATATGCAAATCAGTCTTGACCCTGTGCCTCATGGGAACAATCCAGCCCGAACTGCCAAGCCATGTCTTCCCTGGACCGGAATCAAGCATCGTAGGACCGGTTTCTGGCTATCAGCCATCATCTGCCAAGATAGCTTGACTCCAGTGGCGTAGTGAGCACGGGTCCCACGTCTGGGAATACCCATCCCACTTTGGGCGAAAAGCGTTACAACAAACAAATGATGGACGGAATGCTGACAATTCAGAAATTCTCCCCCAGTCAAGAGATCTGGGTTAAATCCATCGTTCTTTTGCCCACAACACCACCCTAGTTTAGACATGGCCATATGCAAATCAGTCTTGACCCTGTGCCTCATGGGAACAATCCAGCCCAAACTGCCAAGCCATGTCTTCCCTGGACCGGAATCAAGCATCCTAGGACCGGTTTCTGGCTATCAGCCATCATCAGCCAAGATAGCTTGACTCCAGTGGCGTAGTGAGCACGGGTCCCACGTCTGGGAATACCCATCCCACTTAGGGCGAAAAGCGTTACAACAAACAAATGATGGACGGAATGCTGACAATGCAGACATTCTCCCCCAGTCAAGAGATCTGGGTTAAATCCATCGTTCTTTTGCCCACTACACCACCCCAGTTTAGACATGGCCATATGCAAATCAGTCTTGACCCTGTGCCTCATGGGAACAATCCAGCCCGAACTGCCAAGCCATGTCTTCCCTGGACCGGAATCAAAGATCCTAGAACCGGTTTCTGGCTATCAGCCATCATCAGCCAAGATAGCTTGACTCCAGTGGCGTAGTGAGCACGGGTCGAACGTCTGGGAATACCCATCCCACTTAGGGCGAAAAGCGTTACAACAAACAAATGATGGACGGAATGCTGACAATGCAGACATTCTCCCCCAGTCAAGAGATCTGGGTTAAATCCATCGTTCTTTTGCCCACTACACCACCCCAGTTTAGACATGGCCATATGCAAATCAGTCTTGACCCTGTGCCTCATGGGAACAATCCAGCCCGAACTGCCAAGCCATGTCTTCCCTGGACCGGAATCAAGCATCCTAGAACCGGTTTCTGGCTATCAGCCATCATCAGCCAAGATAGCTTGACTCCAGTGGCGTAGTGAGCACGGGTCGAACGTCTGGGAATACCCATCCCACTTAGGGCGAAAAGCGTTACAACAAACAAATGATGGACGGAATGCTGACAATGCAGATATTCTCCCCCAGTCAAGAGATCTGGGTTAAATCCATCGTTCTTTTGCCCACTACACCACCCCAGTTTAGACATGGCCATATGCAAATCAGTCTTGACCCTGTGCCTCATGGGAACAATCCAGCCCGAACTGCCAAGCCATGTCTTCCCTGGACCGGAATCAAGCATCCTAGGACCGGTTTCTGGCTATCAGCCATCATCAGCCAAGATAGCTTGACTCCAGTGGCGTAGTGAGCACGGGTCCCACGTCTGGGAATACCCTCCCACTTAGGGCGAAAAGCGTTACAACAAACAAATGATGGATGGAATGCTGACAATGCAGACATTCTCCCCCAGTCAAGAGATCTGGGTTAAATCCATCGTTCTTTTGCCCACTACACCACCCCAGTTTAGACATGGCCATATGCAAATCAGTCTTGACCCTGTGCCTCATGGGAACAATCCAGCCCGAACTGCCAAGCCATGTCTTCCCTGGACCGGAATCAAGCATCGTAGGACCGGTTTCTGGCTATCAGCCATCATCAGCCAAGATAGCTTGACTCCAGTGGCGTAGTGAGCACGGGTCCCACGTCTGGGAATACCCATCCCACTTAGGGCGAAAAGCGTTACAACAAACAAATGATGGACGGAATGCTGACAATGCAGACATTCTCCCCCAGTCAAGAGATCTGGGTTAAATCCATTGTTCTTTTGCCCACTACTCCACCCCAGTTTAGACATGGCCATATGCAAATCAGTCTTGACCCTGTGCCTCATGGGAACAATCCAGCCCGAACTGCCAAGCCATGTCTTCCCTGGACCGGAATCAAGCATCCTAGGACCGGTTTCTGGCTATCAGCCATCATCAGCCGAGATAGCTTGACTCCAGTGGCGTAGTGAGCACGGGTCCCACGTCTGGGAATACCCATCCCACTTAGGGCGAAAAGCGTTACAACAAACAAATGATGGACGAAATGCTGACAATGCAGACATTCTCCCCCAGTCAAGAGATCTGGGTTAAATCCATCGTTCTTTTGCCCACTACACCACCCCAGTTTAGACATGGCCATACGCAAATGAGTCTTGACCCTGTGCCTCATGGGAACAATCCAGCCCGAACTGCCAAGCCATGTCTTCCCTGGACCGGAATCAAGCATCCTAGGACCGGTTTCTGGCTATCAGCCATCATCAGCCAAGATAGCTTGACTCCAGTGGCGTAGTGAGCACGGTTCCCACGCCTGGGATCACCCATCCCGCTTAGGGCGAAAAGCGTTACAACAAACAAATGATGGACGGAATGCTGACAATGCAGACATTCTCCCCCAGTCAAGAGATCTGGGTTAAATCCATCGTTCTTTTGCCCACTACACCACCCCAGTTTAGACATGGCCATATGCAAATCAGTCTTGACCCTGTGCCTCATGGGAACAATCCAGCCCGAACTGCCAAGCCATGTCTTCCCTGGACCGGAATCAAGCATCCTAGGACCGGTTTCTGGCTATCAGCCATCATCAGCCAAGATAGCTTGACTCCAGTGGCGTAGTGAGCACGGGTCCCACGTCTGGGAATACCCATCCCACTTAGGGCGAAAAGCGTTACAACAAACAAATGATTAACGGAATGCTGACAATGCAGACATTCTCCCCCAGTCAAGAGATCTGGGTTAAATCCATCATTCTTTTGCCCACTACACCACCCCAGTTTAGACATGGCCATATGCAAATCAGTCCTGACCCTGTGCCTCATGGGAACAATCCAGCCCGAACTGCCAAGCCATGTCTTCCCTGGACCGGAATCAAGCATCCTAGGACCGGTTTCTGGCTATCAGCCATCATCAGCCAAGATAGCTTGACTCCAGTGGCGTAGTGAGCACGGGTCCCACGTCTGGGAATACCCATCCCACTTAGGGCGAAAAGCGTTACAACAAACAAATGATGGACGGAATGCTGACAATGCAGACATTCTCCCCCAGTCAAGAGATCTGGGTTAAATCCATCGTTCTTTTGCCCACTACACCACCCCAGTTTAGACATGGCCATATGCAAATCAGTCTTGACCCTGTTCCTCATGGGAACAATCCAGCCCGAACTGCCAAGCCATGTCTTCCCTGAACCGGAATCAAGCATCCTAGGACCGGTTTCTGGCTATCAGCCAACATCAGCCAAGATAGCTTGACTCCAGTGGCGTAGTGAGCACGGGTCCCACGTCTGGGAATACCCATCCCACTTAGGGCAAAAAGCGTTACAGCAAACAAATGATGGACGGAATGCTGACAATGCAGACATTCTCCCCCAGTCAAGAGATCTGGGTTAAATCCATCGTTCTTTTGCCCACTACACCACCCCAGTTTAGACATGGCCATATGCAAATCAGTCTTGACCCTGTGCCTCATGGGAAGAATCCAGCCCGAACTGCCAAGCCATGTCTTCCCTGGACCGGAATCAAGCATCCTAGGACCGGTTTCTGGCTATCAGCCATCATCAGCCAAGATAGCTTGACTCCAGTGGCGTAGTGAGCACGGGTCCCACGTCTGGGAATACCCATCCCACTTAGGGCGAAAAGCGTTACAACAAACAAATGATTAACGGAATGCTGACAATGCAGACATTCTCCCCCAGTCAAGAGATCTGGGTTATATCCATCATTCTTTTGCCTACTACACCACCCCAGTTTAGACATGGCCATATGCAAATCAGTCCTGACCCTGTGCCTCATGGGAACAATCCAGCCCGAACTGCCAAGCCATGTCTTCCCTGGACCGGAATCAAGCATCCTAGGACCGGTTTCTGGCTATCAGCCATCATCAGCCAAGATAGCTTGACTCCAGTGGCGTAGTGAGCACGGGTCCCACGTCTGGGAATACCCATCCCACTTAGGGCGAAAAGCGTTACAACAAACAAATGATGGACGGAATGCTGACAATGCAGACATTCTCCCCCAGTCAAGAGATCTGGGTTAAATCCATCGTTCTTTTGCCCACTACACCACCCCAGTTTAGACATGGCCATATGCAAATCAGTCTTGACCCTGTGCCTCATGGGAACAATCCAGCCCGAACTGCCAAGCCATGTCTTCCCTGGACCGGAATCAAGCATCCTAGGACCGGTTTCTGGCTATCAGCCATCATCAGCTGAGATAGCTTGACTCCAGTGGCGTAGTGAGCACGGGTCCCACGTCTGGGAATACCCATCCCGCTTAGGGCGAAAGGCGTTACAACAAACAAATGATGGACGTAATGCTGACAATGCAGACATTCTCCCCCAGTCAAGAGATCTGGGTTAAATCCATCGTTCTTTTGCCCACTACACCACCCCAGTTTAGACATGGCCATATGCAAATCAGTCCTGACCCTGTGCCTCATGGGAACAATCCAGCCCGAACTGCCAAGCCATGTCTTCCCTGGACCGGAATCAAGCATCCTAGGACCGGTTTCTGGCTATCAGCCATCATCAGCCAAGATAGCTTGACTCCAGTGGCGTAGTGAGCACGGGTCCCACGTCTGGGAATACCCATCCCACTTAGGGCGAAAAGCGTTACAACAAACAAATGATGGACGGAATGCTGACAATGCAGACATTCTCCCCCAGTCAAGAGATCTGGGTTAAATCCATCGTTCTTTTGCCCACTACACCACCCCAGTTTAGACATGGCCATATGCAAATCAGTCTTGACCCTGTGCCTCATGGGAACAATCCAGCCCGAACTGCCAAGCCATGTCTTCCCTGGACCGGAATCAAGCATCCTAGGACCGGTTTCTTGCTATCAGCCATCATCAGCTGAGATAGCTTGACTCCAGTGGCGTAGTGAGCACGGGTCCCACGTCTGGGAATACCCATCCCGCTTAGGGCGAAAGGCGTTACAACAAACAAATGATGGACGGAATGCTGACAATGCAGACATTCTCCCCCAGTCAAGAGATCTGGGTTAAATCCATCGTTCTTTTGCCCACTACACCACCCCAGTTTAGACATGGCCATACGCAAATGAGTCTTGACCCTGTGCCTCATGGGAACAATCCAGCCCGAACTGCCAAGCCATGTCTTCCCTGGACCGGAATCAAGCATCCTAGGACCGGTTTCTGGCTATCAGCCATCATCAGCCAAGATAGCTTGACTCCAGTGGCGTAGTGAGCACGGGTCCCACGCCTGGGATCACCCATCCCGCTTAGGGCGAAAAGCGTTACAACAAACAAATGATGGACGGAATGCTGACAATGCAGACCTTCTCCCCCAGTCAAGAGATCTGGGTTAAATCCATCATTCTTTTGCCCACTACACCACCCCAGTTTAGACATGGCCATATGCAAATCAGTCCTGACCCTGTGCCTCATGGGAACAATCCAGCCCGAACTGCCAAGCCATGTCTTCCCTGGACGGGAATCAAGCATCCTAGGACCGGTTTCTGGCTATAAGCCATCATCAGCCAAGATAGCTTGACTCCAGTGGCGTAGTGAGCACGGGTCCCACGTCTGGGAATACCCATCCCACTTAGGGCGAAAAGCGTTACAACAAACAAATGATGGACGGAATGCTGACAATGCAGACATTCTCCCCCAGTCAAGAGATCTGGGTTAAATCCATTGTTCTTTTGCCCACTACACCACCCCAGTTTAGACATGGCCATATGCAAATCAGTCTTGACCCTGTGCCTCATGGGAACAATCCAGCCTGAACTGCCAAGCCATGTCTTCCCTGGACCGGAATCAAGCATCCTAGGACAGGTTTCTGGCTATCATCCATCATAAGCCAAGATAGCTTGACTCCAGTGGCGTAGTGAGCACGGGTCCCACGTCTGGGAATACCCATCCCACTTAGGGCGAAAAGCGTTACAACAAACAAATGATGGACGGAATGCTGACAATGCAGACATTCTCCCCCAGTCAAGAGATCTGGGTTAAATCCGTCGTTCTTTTGCCCACTACACCACATAGAGTGCAGTGGTGTAGAGTGCAGTGGCATACAGTGTAGTGTCATAGAGTGAAATGGTGCAGAGTAGATTAGAGTGACTTAGAGTGGATTGGTGTAGTGTATAGTGGCATAGACTAGAGTGATGCAGAGTAGAGTGGTGTAGACTGTTGTGGCATACAGTGTTTTGGCGTACAGTGCAGTAGAGTGGTGTGGAGTAGAGTGGTGAAGAGAAAAGTTCAGTGGTGGAGAGTGCAGTGTTGCAGAGTAGAGTGGCACAGAATAAAGTGGTGTAGAGAGTTTTGCCCAGTAGTGTGACCTAGAGTGAAGTGGCATACAATGGAGTGGTACAGAGTAGAGTGGAGTGGTGCAGGGTAAAGTGCAGTGCCATAGAATGGAGTGATGCAGAGTGTAGTGGCATAGAATGCACTGGCATAGATCATAGTGGCGTACATATGATGAACATGATTGTCTAAAGAATTGTTATTTTTAGTTGCTTCATGCATTTTATTTTCATTCTTCTGAGGAGAGACAGCACACCTGAAGAGAAGTACATAATGTTCTTCTCTCTTTTTCATCAATACAGGTTCTAATTGAAAATATGACAATCGGGTCAATATATCCCATTTCCAGGAGCCCATAACAAGATACGGCCTCCCTCTCTTTCACTTTCTAGGTCCTGAAGAAAGCCCACCGGACCCACAAGGGCAACTGTAAGGGCTGAAACATGTCGACCTTTTTATGGACACCCTTAGTGCACTAGACCATTAATAGTCTTCCAGTGCACGACAACATTTTAAAATATCTCGAATCCGGTTTGATTAAAATACGCATCTGGATGTACGAGATTTTAATATCACTTCTCTTCACTTCACTTAACACATTCACCCATCTCTTGATCACTACTGCAATAACCAGTGGTTCAACCTCCTGGTGGAGGAAGCACAAAACTAACCCTATGATGATGCTGTCACATAACTAATAGCAGAGCGGAGAATCAAGATACACCGCTTTCTCGACGTGCGTACGTGAATGAGGGTTTTTTATTGGTATACTATACGAATATCGCAAACCCTGGTTACTCAGGTCAAGTGATCCATTCCCCATTTGATATTTATAGTGTAGAGTGATGCAGAGTGCAGTGACGTAGAGTGTGGTGGCATGGAGTTCAGTGGTAGAGAGTGCAGTGTTGCAGAGTAGACTGTTGTAGAGTGCAGTGGTGTATAGTAGAGTGACATTGAGTGCATTAGCGTAGAGAGCAGTCGCGTAGAGTACAGAGGTGCAGAGTAGAACAGAGTAGTGCAGAGTGCAGTGACGTAGAGTACAATGGAATAGATTACAGTGGCATAACGTGTTGCAGAGTAGAGTATAGTAGTGTAGAATGCAGTGGTGCAGAGTATATTGGCATAGAGTACAGTGGAATAGAGTCCACTGGCTTGGGAAAAAGTGGTGCATAGTGCACTGGCGTAGAGTGCAGTGGCTTAGAGTACAGTGTAGTGGTGCTGAGTGGAGTTGCATAGAGTACAGTGGCATAGAGTTGAATGTTTTAGAGTAGAGTGGAGTTGTGCATGGTAGAGTACAGTGGCGTAGTTTTGAGTGGGGTAGAATCCAGAGTAGATAAAAGTGGCATAGAGTGCAGAGTAGATTAGAGTGTTGTCGAGTGCACAGGTATAGAGTGGAGTGGTATAGAGAAGAGTGCATTTGAGTGGAGTGCAGTGGCATAGAGTGCAGTGCTGCAGAGTACAGTGACATAGAGTGCAGTGGTGAAGACTTCAGTGGTGCATAGCAGAGTAGTTTGGGATAGAGGGCATTGGTATAGAGTAGAGCGGTGCAGAATAGAGAGGCGTAGAGGAGAGTGGTGTAGAGTAGAGTGCAGTGACACATTGTGGAATAGCGTGGAGGGGAGTGGCGTAGCGCGCAGTGGTGCAGAGTAGAGTTGACAGGAGGAACGTGAGTATGCATGGTGTGATAGCGCACTGCCATAACAGACAACACATTTTCAATTGAAATGACCATTAAATTTGCTCATACATACAGTTTAACTGATAAACGTATACAGCACACAAATAATAATTTGTGGAAATGTAATCACCTAGTGCATTGATTTGTTTTGATCATATTAAAATAATTGATTCCACCACACTTCAGAATTATCAAAGAATGTGCTTCATTTGTGCTTTTCTAATTTTGATATATTCTGAAATATCTACACCGTTAATTTGCAGACATTTAAATGTTGCTGCATGCTAGAAAAAAAATTGTACATAGTACAACCTTCCTTAAGTGCACCCACAGTAGCCAGCATAATTGTCACATATATCTTCTGACTTTGACATCAGAGAAAGTAAAATTATTCACAAAGGGCCTCTGCACTCGTGGCGGTGGCACCGCAGTCGTGGCGGGGGCCTGTGCTTGTGGTGGCACCTCCACAATGGATAACTGCAGTTCAGAGGTCCAGCCTGGAGTGCGGGACCTCTGCCACGATTGCAGGGCCTCCGCCATGAGTGTGGAGGCCCTTTGTAAATCGGGCCCCAAGCTCCCTGGATGACAAAGCCCACCTTTTGACCCCTGACTTTGAAAGCACAGTAAATGTGACAATATAAGAACAAGATTGAAATGCCTGGTTACATAAATCCAGTGCTGGAGGAAGAATATAGTAAATAGTGTTGGGGCAACGGAAGGGACGAATTCAAGCTGGACAACCTAAAACAGACAGAGCCAGCAAATAGAAAGCAAGCAAATGTGAGTTACAAACCACAAAAGCCAATGGTAAGCAATGGGCGGAATATATTGGCTGGGAAGTTTTCCGAATGTCCTCAAGATATCATTAAGAATTTCTGTCTGGTACGCGTCGACCTAAAAAAGCCGTGGGGAGAGCTCTTTAAATTGTTATGTGTGTAACTGTTCAGTAGCAACAGATACTTCTGCCATTTGTACAGTGCATGCATCTCTCTTACTTAGAGGAGTTGAACAAAGACAAAAAAAACAGTCTTTTCAATCATAGTTTGTCTAAATCCTTATGAAAAGATAACAAGCTGTGTACCTTTGTTTCCCTCAGTTCCATTGACATCTAGATATTAGGCTCCAGAAAGCTCCCAGCCAGGTGGACGCACAAACGAAGGGTTGATCGCTCTTTAAATCAGGCCTTTGTTTTTGGGCCAGTTGGCACTGAAAATAAGAAGTCCCCTCACTGTCTGTAGGTTTGCTGCACTGAATGGAAAGAAGACAACATGCGCTGCTTGAATGTGTCCCTGCGTCGGCAAATTACACTGGGAAAAATTCAGCATATTTCACTGGGTACAGCCTGGACCCCAGATCCAGCTAAATAATTGCTGCTAGATCCAGGATTGGACTGGGCTCCCCCCTTCCTCCTCCATCATTTTCTGCCTTGGAAGCAGGGCTAGATTTGAATTAAACTTCCATTACTCAGAATTCATCGAAGTATATCTTATGTATCAAGGTCAAAAAAGCATGCTCATAGGGAAAAATGGAAATAAGGGAGCACAGAGTAGGGAGGGTGTTAGGGTTGTTTTGTAGGGTATTAATATTGCTTTGGAGAATAAGTAACCATCCTTGCTTCACATATGAACACCATTAAACAAAAAACGTCTTCAAATGGAAAAGAGCTGAACGAATATGTCTTATTCATTTCTATAAAAAAAAAAATATTTTCTAACTTTCTTAATTCTATCAAATGGCGAGCAGTCATTGCCGTCGCCACAGCGACCCTTCAGTACAAAGTTCAGCTATTTTAAAAGTGAAAAAAAACATTAGCAAATCCTCTCATGTTAATCAGGCCTGGCCTTGTCTCACCAGACTAATGTAATCAGGAACATTTTGGAGCTGCGCTAGTTTCCAACATTGCTTTAGAGAACATTAGGGACGAAGGACTGTTTTTGTAAGATAGGGATATTGTTTTGTAGAAATGCCCAAACATATTGTCAATTTACTAAGCTAATATTTAATTTATAAACTATGAATAGCCATCGTTGATCAACATATATACAACATTATACAAAATATCTTCAAACTGCATTAAAAATGTGCAGCTATCTGAATCCGTTTTGCTGAATTATATGTTTCTAGCTGCCTCAGTACTATCTCATCGTGATCAGTCACTGCCCTCTGCAGGCCAGTGGCGAACATAGCACAGCGAAGCATTAGTACATTTCAAACATCTTCAGGTGATAGTTTGCTCCGACATTGCCAGGCTACTGTAATTTAAACAATCAATCATCATACTCTTGATACTAATACCCACAGAAGGCTTTGGGTGACAGTATCTCCGCCATTGCTCATTTGGCACGGCATTCACACTTTTGTTCAGCCCACAGCACCTTTCCTGGTCAATTTTGGAAGGTCCCACATGGCAATATTTACAGAGGGAAAAATGCCCAGTAATTTTTAGGATAGAGTTTGGTGTGGTAGGTGTTGGATTCCGAATGCTAGGCTGCATTTCCGAGCTTGACTTCGGAAATGGGGGTGTTAAACTTGACACTGCGGTCTCTTTATTCACTGAGTCCAGTAAATTCCCCATGCCCGGGGCCTCTCTGCCCCACTTGTGATCAGAGACCCAGTGGGGGACTTGGTCAGCGAACCCCCACTATTGGAATGTAGGCTGTCATCACATTTTGAATCGCCCAACAGAACAGACTTTCCGTGTGCAGTTTATCAGGCAGCATGCATGACAGGATCATGTCTGTTTACTTTCTCCTTCCACACCTGGAAGGGACAGCTACTGACAAGCTAAAGAGTTTGCCTCAATCTATAAACGTCTGCACTACCCTGACATTCCCAGGTCTTCTGCTACCACACCCTGCTCGTGCGCTCTTCAGTGCACTCACGGCGGTACTGGCTACTGCTCCACCCCGTTCTCCCTGTTTTAATGATTAACAATATTATCAGCTTCCACATTCCTGATTATTTATTTTATTTTTTATTCCTGAGCACCCTGCAGCCTCCGTGCACCCTAATAACACAGTGTCAATCAATGCATAAACGTTTGAAGTGTTGCCGCCACCACCACCAGTAGCACTAGGACCATTAATAGTACTACACCACCACCAGTCCCCCTACCTTATAGCCACTAATAATACCCCCATTACCACCACCATTACCCCAATACGAACAGTGCCGGCATTTCCACCATCATTACCACAGCACCACTATCACCATTACTACCATCACCATCAATACTATTACCACCACCACAACTATCACTAGCATCACAGCATCACTACCAACATCAACAAACACAGCCATTTCAAACACCGCCATCACCTCTGCTACTGCCAGTGTCACCACCGCTACTACCACAACTGTCATTACTGCCACCACTACAACAATTTTGAGTAACGATGGGGGCAAAAGCTCTGCATGCTTATCAATATTGTGTGTAAGAGAAACATTAAGCTGCGCATACGTGTGAGAGACGTGTGTCTGCTATAAATAATTTACAAAAGGTCAGGCGTGTTTTGGCTTTGCCAACGCTTGTTTTTTTTTGTATGTTATATATTCATGTGCCAAAGAAACTCGTTTGAGAAACAAGAACATGTTTGAGAGCTCTTCGTCTGAATAGGACAACCCTTGCTAGATTTTTGAAATTCCTTCTTATATAGAAGTACTCTAAATGGGTAAGCAAACGAAAACTAGCATTCCCACTGCAATAGGTTTTGCATTTACGCGAGTTTAAACTATTGGCATTGTAAATGACAAAGCCTTTTATTTATGTTTTAAAAACCAAAACATAAATAAAAGGCATTGTCATTTTTAATGCCAATAGCTAGGGTGACCAGAATTTGAAAGTAAAAAAAACGGGATATTTCCTAAAGATAGAAGAAGGACCACAGTTTTACTTCAACCCAGAGCACAGAATGACAGTGCTCCTTAACAGAGAAATACAGAAGAGGCAGTAAAAACATACATAAAATGCCCTTTTTAGAGCTCGCAGCATGCCTGTTGATTAAATTGCTTTATTATAATAGCTGATAATGGGACCGGGGGGACCGCAGCGCGAGCCGGGTTTCCCCCTGGGAAGGTTCGCGCGATGGTACAGACCACGCAGCGAATCACGAGTTAGGTAGGGGGCGGGGCTTAGGTTTTCACCGTTGGAAAGGCGTTTAGGCGGGAAACGAGCGCTGAGGCAATGAGACGGTCGTTTTTTGTGACCCTCCCTCCCACCCTGTTTTTTCTGTAAAAAAAAAAACAAAAAAATATTAATAATAATAAAAAAAATATATATATATATATATATATATATATATATATATATATATATATATATATATATATTAATGAATTTTTTGATCTTAAGTCACGTTTAGGACAGGTGACATTTTGTTTCATTTCATGTGTGTTTCTTTCATGCGGTTTTTTGAGGGTTTGGATAGTCTGGAGCGGGCTTATCCTTCCCTCTGGGGCGGGGGGAGGGTGGAAGAAAAGCTGGACAGGTAAACCAAAATGGTCAAAAAGGAAATGATGCCATTGGGGCAGTACATGGGGTAATTTATGGTAAATTTTGGTTGGGGTACTTTTGGAATTGTTTGTGGCAAAAATGTTTGGGAAGCAATTTGATAATATTTACATTGTCTCAATAAGTGGTTTTTAGTTACCTGTCCTAATAAAGTGACCTTTTTTGCTAAGTCAAAATTTGGTGGTCTGTCTTATTGCGCGATGATCCCTGCTTTGCAAAATATAAAAAGGGACCTCCCACTGATTTTAGCCGACCCTTTCTAAAAACCTGGATATGAGCATAATTATCTGAAATCTGCCGGGACAGTGTTACGTTTATAGGTATTGACCCTTCCATTACACCGTTCTGAATTGCATTGCAGTGTCCCTGCGCGGACACCATACCATCAGTGAGGTCACCAGCTGTGAACTGTCAGGTTGACAGTTGACAGCTGATCGCCGACCTGACTGGATGTGTTTAAGCTCCGAACGCTGTTGGAGCCTGTGTTGGCGTTATTAATTAAAGAACTCACATAATTCATATTGCGTTGGAGTTCTTCACAAAGTGGCGACGAGCGCCAACACTGAACCCACAGACTAAATTCAACTAAATATTTTAAAATGAAGCAGTTGACCGTGACATTCCAGTAAACTTAAAGGACTATTGAAAATAATCCGATGTAAACGAAGATAAAAGAAGATGGAAATAATTCTTGCTAAACGAGATTTGTATCTTCAGTAAAAAAAAAAGAAGACTCATCTGCGTCTTTCAAGAAAAATAAATACATCATTCAACGCTGTAAAGATAAAGAAATTAAGGTACAAACTCTTCTTAACCAAGTATACAACTACTGTATTAATTATCTTCGTTGTGCACATTGGAATAATAAGACGCATTTCAACTGTCAAAACTAACGGAAATCTCTGTGCACATTAGAATAATAAGACGCGTTTCAACTGTCAAAAGTAACGGAAATCTCTGACGCACCACAGCTGTTTCCTACGCATACGCGCCAGTGACATCAGCGACGTGGCGGCCATCTTTGAGCTGAGTATACCTGAAAACCCAGTCTAGTTGGCGTCACTACGTCGTCGGCGCCATTTTGAGAAATAAAATAAACAATCGCGCTTCCAGCGCTACATGCCAAAGCCGTATCATACTTCAGTGGAAACAATTAATGAGCGCACGCCGGAACATTCGGAAGGAAAAAAAGTAAGGCAAAATCTTTCGGCAGTCGCTTGAATAATTTCACAACAGTTATAATTGCTGTCCATTTTGTTACTGCAATAGACACTGTTTGTTCAGGTTTTGGATGAGAAACACAAGCTTTTAGAGAATACTAAACATATAGTTTGTTTAAGCACTAGGAAGCTGTTTTGTGGTGCACAAATAAAACGCTTGCACTAAAAAAAAGACATACAAGTCAGCTCAAAATAATCTGGGTTTAAACTAGAAAACACACAAATTCAGTATTTTATCACTGTAGTAAAAATCAAATACATTCAAAGCGATCAACATGGCTTCTGGTTGTGTGTGGAACCTGTCCCCTCCAGAAACTTTCCTACATGCTGGTGGAGAGCCTGCCCTCAAGTGGGAAGAATGGAGGGAATATTTCTTAAATTATATCTCCACATTAGAGAGGACGAGGAAGTAACAGCAGAAAAAAATTTAAAATGCTCATGCATTGTTTAGGAGCAGGAGGAATAAAAGTATACAATGCAATCAACAAGAAAATTAGAGCAGTAAATGAAGGTGATATGTTCACCAACGCCATAGATGATCTCAACACATATTACAAACCTACAGTTTACGTAGGAGTAGACCGCTATAAATTCTTCCATAGGAAGCAGGGAGAAAATGAATCAATTCATGATTACGTGTCTGCACTCAAAAATCTTGCTATAAATTGTCGTTTTGGAGCACTACATGACGAGTTTATTAGGGATCAAATAGTGATGCAAGGTTCAAACTCTAACATCCAAGACAATTTGTGGGCCAAAGGCGAATACCCTCTACAAAACATAATGGATATCCCAAGAAAGGCCGAGCTCACTGGACGTTGTGCTAAAGCTGTTCTATCGGAGACTAAAGAGAAGAAGGAAGGAGACACGGTAAGCAGGGTGACAGATAGAAAAAACTACAACAAGCAAAATTTGATTCAAAGGAACTACAAAACTACATACATGAGAAATGAAGCAAAGAACTGGGGCCACTGTTACAGATGTTTGAGCGCATCACACTGGCTAATGACCCTAAATGCCCTGCACGAGAAGTAAAGCGTACTCATTGTGGTGTAAAAGGACATTACGTCAAAGCCTGTAATAAAAGAAAGCCACAAATGGTTAAAGTGGTGGAGTACAATGAAGAAATTAATGAGAACGAGCCTGACGTTGATGACATTAACATGTTTATACTGAACATCGATGAAAAACAAGACAACGACGTCAACGAAATTAGCGCAACTAAGTCTATTACAAAAACAAAGAAACCTATATGCTGCATGTCAATAGGTGGTGTGGACATTAACATTGTTGCAGGCTCTGGATCACCTTACACAATAGTTAACGAGGGAGTCTGGAGAGAACAATTTGTACCAACACTTGGAGGTAAACTTGAAAAACCTGACATAAAAATCAGATCGTTCACCGGAGAGCCCATAGACGTTTGTGGCTACAAAAAATTGAACTTTATATACAAAGGTCGTGAAGCAGAAGGTAATCTATATGTTTCAAAAGTGGGACCATCGGTACTAGGATGGATGGATCAAGGTAATCTGGGTATCATCCTAGACCCAAGCAAAATGGAACCCGTGTTATGCTTATATGACAACAAAGATTATGCTGATTCTCTACTAAAAAAATATCCAAAAGTATTTAGTGGAGCTGTAGGAGTGTTGAAAGGATATCAACATAGGATCAAACTTAAACCAGTGACAACACCCGTAGTACACAAGGCGAGGAACATCCCGTTTGCAATAAAAGATGAAGTGAAGACCCAATTAGACCAACTTATGGTTGAAGGAATAATTGAAAAGGTGGACGCATCTGAATGGGTCGAACCCCTTGTCGTAGCAAAACGGCCCAATGGCAAGTTGAGACTCTGTGTAGACCTGCGCGACTTGAATCAAAACATTATTGTGGAACAGTATCCACTACCAAAAATTAACGAGATGTTGGCTTCCACAAAGGGCATCAAGTGGTTTTATACAATCGACCTAAAATCAGCATATCACCAGGTAACTCTGCATCGCGATAGCAAATCGCTAACTACATTCATTACACCTTTTGGGTGTTTTAGGTTTACACGCGCGCCTTTCGGCTTGGCCTCCGCAGCCGCAATGATCCCAAGACTCATGAATAACATCTTCGAAGGAGTGCCGGGAATACTACTCTTTCAAGACGACATCCTAATTATGGGCAAGACTAAAGAAGAGCATGATTGCAGGGTAGAACAAGTATTAGAGATACTTGACAGAAAGGGTTTGACTGCAGAGCATTCCAAATGCAAGTTTGCAAGCAATTCAGTCAGCTATCTTGGTCACCAAATAACCGGCAATGGTATCAGCCCAAAAAGAGAACTCATACAGGCAATAAAAGACTCACCAGTGCCAGCAAACAAGGATGAACTGAGATCCTTCCTGGGATTGGTGGAGTTCTACTCTAAATTCATCAAGAATTTCTCACTAAAAACATACGCTCTAAGACAGCAGCTAAAACTAATGAACAAATTTGAATGGTCCGAAGAATGCGATGAAGCCTTCCAAAATTTAAAAGCAGACATGTGCACAGCTTTACCCCTTCAAGGTTATGACCCTACGTTACAAAACTTTGTTACAACAGACGCTAGTAATAAGGGGTTAGGCGCTGTACTCACCCAAAAGAACACCAAGGGAGTAGAACACACAGTGGCTTTTGCCTCACGCTCGCTTAAACAAGCAGAAGAAACATTTTCGGTAATAGAGCGTGAGGCGCTAGCTTGTGTGTGGGCCCTAGAACACTTCAGGCAATACATTTGGGGCAGAATGGTAAATTTGTGCGCTGATCATAAACCTTTAACTAAACTGCTTACAACGAAAGGTTTATACACGGCTTCGCCAAGACTAGCTAGGCTATCAGTACGCCTGTTTGATTACGTGTACAATGTCCAATATGTCCCAGGTGTAAAAAACTTTGTTGCAGACTATCTAAGCAGAATGCCCATCACTAAACCCAGCAGTATTGATTACAACGAAATGGATGAATCTTGTATAGCGAATGTCCTAGAAAAATCCCGTGGTATCACAAAAGAAGAGTGGTTCCTTGAGCAAAATAGGGACAACATCATTTGTCAGGTTATAAAAAAAATGACTTAAGGGTGGACGGTCAAAAATAAATTAACAGAACCCCTTAAACACTTCTGGGAGGTTAAAGACGAATTATCTCTAGAGAACGGATTCTTATTAAGAAGTGGAAGATTTGTACCACCAAAGGCAATACAAACAAAGATACTTAAAATATGCCATGAAGGACACCTAGGAATCGCAAAAACCAAGAGCAGGATCAAGAACACGTATTGGTGGCCAGGTGTCAGTCTTGACGTAGAGAGAACGGTAAGGAACTGCAAATTGTGCATGGACTCTGACAAAACACAGGTGACGTTTAGACCACATCTGCACCCCATTCCCTGCCCTTCGATGCCGTGAGATAGAATAGGTATCGACATAATCTGGAAAAATGGTACGTGGTTGTAATTATTGATCACTTCACCAAGTGGCCGGAGGTAAAAATTATCAGCAAACCAGATGCACTAAATGTAGTCAAATTCATGGACGTTACCTTCGCACGCGAAGGTCTACCCAAACAGATTGCAAGCGACAATGGGGCGCAATTCACGTCAGAAATATATAAGAACTACATACTCAGGCACAATATAAAACACAAATCAACGTCAGTTTACCATCCAGCCGGTAATGGGGCTGTTGAAAGATTCAACAGAGTCTTAAAAGGCATAATACAACTTGCAAACAGTAGCAACCTCAACTGGAAGCAAGAAATTTTCAAAACCGTGTGGGCGTACAGAATCACGCCCTGTGAAACGACAGGACACAGTCCTTTTGAACTAATGCGTGGAAGAACACCCCTTTCAAAGGACAATGTCGGCTGGATTGCAGCAACTAAAAGAGTACACTGGTCTTCACGACAAGTCAAAGAAAGACTCACGCAGGCCCAGCTCAAGAACAAGATAATCTACAACAACAAACACGGGTGTAAATATGTAGAACTCAAGGTGGGTGACACTGTCAAGGTAAGGAAAAGTGGTCACATTGGTAAGAATCAAGACAGATATACTTCTCCACTGTCCGTACGTGAGGTGTACTGTAATTCTGCACTCTTGAGTGACGGTAGGGTATGGCACTTTTCCGCCCTTTCTGCATATAAAAATCCAATCAAGAATAGGGATGACGCCATGCCCACGGAGCCCATAGAAAACACTCCACAGACAACTAAAAGCAACAAGACATCACTCTATTCCTCAGACTATGAGTTCGACTATGAGTTTCCTGCACCTTCTACCACGGCGGGATGCAACATTTCACGATCCATCTCAACACCAGCCAACGTATCCAACAATTAGACTAACGCAGCGAGAGCTAGGCGTGCTTTGCCTCCTACGCCCTCAAGTGATGCATCACAACTGGTTAGCAGGAGCCGAGCAGGAAGGTTGTTAGGTCCATCGGCTAAACTAAAAGATTATGTTTGTGAAAAGTCATCACTGAACTTATGGCTTGAACTTATCTACTACCATTCTATTTCCCTTTCTATTCCATTCTATTTCCCTTTTGTTCCTTGTTTGTAAAGGGGGAAGATGTGTTACGTTTACAGGTATTGTCCCTTCCAGGACACCGTTCTGAATTGCATTGCAGTGTCCCTGCGCGGACACCATACCATCAGTGAGGTCACCAGCTGTGAACTGTCAGGTTGACAGTTGACAGCTGATCACCGACCTGACTGGATGTGTTTAAGCTCCGAACGCTGTTGGAGCCTGTGTTGGCGTTATTAATTAAAGAACTCACATAATTCATATTGCGTTGGAGTTCTTCACAGACAGCTGGCGAAAAACTGGGACTACCGGGGAAAATGCTTGTTTTCCCCACTTCGACCACTGGGTGAAACAGATTGAATGCCAAGAATACTAACTTCATTGACAAGATGTACCGAATGACCAGGTCAATGTGGAGGTAGATGGTCACTACGTTCGATAAGGTCAATCGCAAGACAAACTGTATATTTTAAAAGTTTAAAAGGAAACCCTTGAAAATGCGTTCACAACAGGTCTGGAGGCATAGGTGCGATATCCTACTAAGTGATTAGGTGCACCCATGGGACATGGCGACTAGCTTCTAACCCATAGCCAGCTCTGAGATACCCAAGATGGCGTCCCTTCCTATAGCCACACGCTGCTTATATTTTTTATGATTACCGCTGGGGGCTCCTAACAAAACTCTATAACCTATTGTTACAGGAACAACTCCCCCCAAAGGCCACTGCTCAACATCCGGCATTAAACCTAAGGACGGCTAGTGCTCCAGAAGATACACGTTTTTATGCAGCGCCTGCAGAACTACAGAGGTCGACATAGACGAAGGACTAAAGTAGCTCACCGAAAGTCTGCACCATGCCTGTTTCTGTGGTGACTAGTGTAATAATGCAGAAAAGTGTGAGCCAAACTGGCCACTGATTTACCTCCCCTTGCGCATCTCTCTCTCCATTGTACCCATTGCCCTTCCTTCTTACATACCCCTTTTCACCAATGGGTGAGTAGCTGGTGCGAACTTATATATACAAGCGGAGGTGAAGGCGGACAGACAGTGAGTCACCTTGGGGGCTGCCCCAATACTCGAAGGGAAGGGGGGGTGCCATAAGCAGTGAAAGACCAGTGAACAATATAGTTTAAACTACTGCTTCAATCTAGCCAAGCATCCCAGTGACGAGCAGCGTGCTCAAGACTACAGAGGTGAGGGCAGGCTCTACACCTGCACCTCCATGAGTTCAAGCGGGGCAGGGGATAGGAGAAAACAGCAATCACCTTATTCTCTTAGCCTGGGGTTCAAAACAACAGATCACATTCAGCTCACCGTTCCACGTGGGCCTATATGGACCATGCGGTTAACTGCACCAGCATATTCCTCTATGTCAAATACTATTTAACATCCTTGCAGAACTTCAATTCCCGGCATCCATTGTAAGCGAAGTGGGTACTTTTTCACTAGCTTCTCAACTCTAGCACTACTAGCGGGGCACGCGTCTCACTCAGCATGGATGTTACTGCAGCCATGTCAAGTAAATGGTCTTGGTGAGAGTGCGTGTGTGCGATGTATATATATTTTTACTGTCAAAATATTCCCCGGTTTTCGTGCTTGTCAGCAACAAAGGAGCCGGTTAAAGTGACAGTACTGCAAAGAGCACACAATGCGCCAAAGGGCTCAGGAGGCTGGGCATAATTTGCATCATTTGCAGACTCTCGAGCTGTGTTTATTGTTTTGCCCACGGCGCTGTGGTCACGGTCTAGGAGCTGAACAAAGGGAAGTGAGGGGCAGAAAGAGAAAGTAGATTTCATTAAACTCCACGCAGAATGTTGCAGGAAAGTATGTTGTGCCTGCAGTAGGAAAAACTTGAGTAGAAAAAAGAAAGTAGTGCTTACAGACTAAATAAAAAGACGTACCGTGTAACACCTGAAGCAAAGGGGCCAGTAACCATGGTAGGCTACAAATGAAGATAAGGAGGGACTAACAAGCCAATTACTAAATCAGAAGCCAGCATTTACAAAGGACAAAGACACAAGCCAATGAAAATGTGGGGTGGGCTTCTCTTCCATACTCTACTACAGTAGATCGCCAGACAGCGCGTGCGCGCTGACTCAGGCTCGACCTAAAAAAGGAATACAAGTGGAGAAAATGATGAGTTAAATGGGTCATCATCTTTAGCAGGAGGAACTGTACGGTGGATTTTCATCCTTCAGTGATTCAGATTTTTATAGCAGGAAGTCAAGGAAAATACTGATTATAAAATGGGGGTGCATATTAGGAAGTATACGCTCTTGTTACTATTTGGGTTTAATTCGCAAAGATGAACTTAAATTTTAATGAATGGAAATAAGTATTCTCTAGTCTTAGATTTTGAGTTTCTTGTCATTCATAATGCATTTTAAAAATTATATGTTCTTGTTGATTTCCAGGCGTAAAAATAACAAAATACAAACATATAAGGTGGCAGGTTGCTTGACTGGCCATGCCTATGGGCAAACCTTCTGTAATATCCCAATAATATCCAAGTTAGTCCTGACCTGAGTCTGACTTTTTGGAAAGCTCCTAAGCCATGGATCGTTTGGATCTTGGGCCGGGAAGGCTGAACATATCTCCTTCCAAATAGGTGGCCCAAGTCACTACAGTCTCCGACCCTGTGTGGCGCTAGCTGGCATTGACAGTCAGTCCCGCCTGGTGCAGGCCCCAAAGCACTTCTCTGAGTTGACCCTGCCATGGCAAGCTAAAGACTGGAATATCATCAAGATTTGCTGCAATAAAGGTCTCCAGCTCAGACAGAACCCTGTCCACTAACTTCTGGAAGGTGGCAGGGTCATTCTTCATTCCAAAGGCATTACCTTAAAATGCAGGTGGTCCGGATTTGAGAATGCTGATCTCTCCTTTGCTCCCTCAGTCATGGCCATCTGCAAGTAACTGGAGGTCAGATCAAATGTGTTGGGATGCTTGCCAGCCCTCAACTCATCAATGGGCTCATCGACTCTGGAATAGGGTGTGCATCAGTCTTGCATCATTAAGTCCTCTCTAGGCCAGGTTCAACCACGGAACTGGTGGAATTTGGTGACTCTGCGTTATTTATCTAATGTGGATTTGGGGCCTTATTCTCTCAAATGCCATGTGGTGGAATTGTTGCCAATGAGTTTCCAGAAATTCAAGCTGTCAAGCACAAGTGAGATTTGGTGTACCCTAGCACGATTTCTATTGTGGGCGGTAGAGACCGGTTGCTGTCAGAGGGTTGCTTCTTGAGTAGATTTGCTCTCGCTTCAGAACACTTAACGATGGATTAAACCCAGTCTTTGTGACTTGAAGTGAATGTTTACATTGTTCAGCATTCTGTCCATCATTTGTTTCTTTTGCTTTTGTCGCCCTAAGTGGGAAGGGTATGCCCAGACGTGGGTCCCCTGTTCACTATGCCACTGGATTCAAGCTAGCCTGGCTGATGAGGAGTGATGCCCCGAAACAGGTTCCAGGATGCTTGTTTCTGTTCCAGGGAGGGCCTGGCTTGGCAGTTCAGGGTGAACTGTTTGCATGAGGAACAGGGTCAAGACTGATTTGCACATGGCTGGGTCTAAACAGGGGTGGTGTGGTGAGCAAAAGAACGATGGATTAAACCCAGATCTTGTGACTAGGGTGAATGTTTGCATTGTTCAGCTTTCCATCCATCATTTGTTTCTTTTACATCAGGATATGTAGAGCAAACCTCAGCTCCCTTTGTGTAACTGTCTAGAGTGAATGCACAAATAGGTCCTGTAAGTCTAAACCAGATGTTGATCGAAGTCTGGCTGCAAAGCAGAAAGAGTCATAAGCACATAGAAATGCCCACTTTCTAAAAGTGGCATTTCTAAAATAGTAATTAAAAATCCACTTCACCAATAAGCAGGAATTATCACCACAATTCCAAACATATCAAACATGGCAATGCTACTCCTTTCAGATCAAAAATTACCATCAGGGAATTACCAATGCAAACCTATGAGAGGAGTAGGCCTCACAGCAGTTTGAAACCAAATAGGCTGTTTGTCACTACCAGGACATGCCACATAATCAAGGCACATGTCCTACCTTTTACCTATACAGCACCCTGCCCATAAGGCTACATAGGGCCTACCTTAGGGGTGACCTATATGTAGTAAAAGGGGAGTTTCCGACTTGGCAAGCAAATTTAAACTCCAAGTAAATGTGGCAGTTAACTGCGCCTGCAGGCCCTTCAGTGGCAGAGGCCTGAGAGAGATATGTGTTGTAGGTAGATTAGATAGGCATCAGGACACGTCTTCAGGTTGTAAGATAGATTTATTAAGATAGCACAGCAGAGATAAAGCACTTCGCTAGCTGACCAGACCATCAACTGCCAAGACTAGAACATTCACATACCAGATAGAACACTCATAGGTAGTGAGAGAGGTTGAGGAGACATAAACACAAAGAATGGACTACTGACCCAAAGTAGCCATAACAAAGCAAGCACATATATACAACATATCTTCTTCCTTTACAGGAAACACAATAAACGCTTCAAACACCCAACAAAAGCTTAAAGCATGAAAAGGAAAAGCAAGAAAACATAAAACATGTAGGAGGTCAACGACCTCTTGGACTTCCAGATGACGAAAGCAAAGGGCAGGATAAGAAGAGGATCACAATGAGAATCATGACGAAAATCACGATGACATGACCACCTTCTTCCCTTCGATTGACGAAAAACAAAAAGAAACAGTCTACTCTCTACAATCCGTCTTTGTGGCCCTCAAAAACGGGAAGAGACAGCTTACGCACTCCAATCAGTTTTTCGTCTGTCGCGGCTAACTGCACACAGTTGAAGATATAAAAGTTCAACCAAAGCCTCAAATGCTCAATAGTTCTGGAAGAATGCTCCCTAAGAAAAATTTTAGCCAGAGTTCTTACAGTCCAAAAACGACGTTCTGGTTCTTTTCTTGGGTTACAGGCTAGGGTTGCAATATCTTCCCTAAACAAATATTTAAATAGAAATTCCACTTTGCAATTTTCCATTTGCATTTCAACTCTTAAAAAAAATTACAAAACTTCAATACTTTTGAAAGGTGGCATCTTTTCTTATGACTTTAAGTCTATATTTTTTTTCCTTCCATCTGCCACACCTGCTTTTTTTTTTTTTTAACCGCTCTGTAACTGCGCTTAAAAACAGAATCAATAAGGTACTCCTTTTAACGCTTCTTCGGTACCTCACCATATATATGTGCTGTTGAACATAACCACCAAAACGATTTGCTGTTCCGTTACCTTACTTTCATGGTCCTAGATCACCATTCTTGTATAAGGACACACTAACTCTCCACGAATCCTTTAATTCATTTGAGGTTTGTAAAATACCCATATAGCGATCATATTATTGATTTTTACAAAATGAGCCTCGCGTGAAATATTCCAAATGCCAACAAGGTGGCACTGTTCACACAGATAACAGCCCGATGACAAACTACCTTACGAGAAAAATGTGACACACAACTGATGCGATGCACGTTGAGTATTCCTTTAACCTCGAATGGTCTGTGCTCCCTTGTGTCGCTGTAACTAATGGCTGGTCTTTGTGCTGAAAGGGCTAAATTGCAGAAAGTGTGTGAGTAGCCAGTATCACACTTGGAATCACTTAAATACACACATGGCCCAAAAACGGAACTATCCATGCTTCAGTAATCCGAACAGTACCTATCACTATGTGCGTTTTCTCACCTTATGACAGCTTGATCGTGTCTGTTCGTTTCTATCAGCGCATGGTGACAGATATTCTCACAGAAATACGACCGGTGTTCTGGTAACCACGGGAACAGGGCAACAAGATGGCTGCCTGACGTTGCGTGTTGCGCGATGACGCGCACACGCTGAGAATACGGAAAGAATTCTTCAGGATTACTAACCGTGACGGTGGACGGATGACGCCCACAAGGAAGGCGCTGCCTCTCCGCTGACACCCCCGGAGATTCCACGACGTCATCAGAAGGAGTTAAGGCCTGTGGTAGTGCAGATCGGAACAGTCGCTTGAAACTCCCCCGCAGTAGCTGGCAGTTAAACGAGCAAGGAGAATCCAAAGGCACCCACCAGCTAAACGGGAATTCCTCTCCACAACTGACACATGGTAGGAGAACATGATGCAGGTTTCTTCACCTCCTTTCTCCGTTTTTTGTTCTTGAGTCTCTCCAAGTGGTGTAAGTGAGGCAGAAAACATTAAAAGTTCACCGTTATGATCTCACTGGTTTCTCAGGTCAAGTAGTACTTTTGTTCAGGTTGCAGTGGCAGGAGAAGAGGGATCGGGGAACTGTGATTTCGCTCCTTTGGTTCACTGAGAGTTGGGGTACTTCAGACTGGATTATTTTCCAATTTTTTTTTTCTTGCGTCTCAGAGGTTTCCAATTACTTCTCTTCCTTCACATAACAAGTTTCCTTAAGTTTAACAGCATAACAGAAGTGCCCAGTTACTTTTCCTCGCGTTACAGAGGTTACCAGTTTGTTTGAACTTTTTTTTTTTTTAAATAACTTGCGGCAGATTTTTTCTTTTCTTGATGATTCTGTGGGTTTCTTCTTATTTTGGTTGTAAACTTCTTTCATACAGCAGATTTCTATAAGTTTTGAGGCATACCAGAGGTATCTTGTTTCCTTTACCAGTTACTTTCAGGGTTTTCTTTCTTTACTCCTTTACATAACTTGTGGCTGATTTCTTCTTTTCGAGGTGTTTCAGTCGGTTTCTTGTGGTTGAATACTTCTTTCATACACCAGGTTACTTTAAGTTTTCCGGAATACCAGAGGTGTGCAGTTTCTTATTCCAGTTACTTTCAGCCCAAGTTGATGACAAGGTGTCTTGGGTTCTTGGTGCGAAGTGTTTCCAATGCTGCGCTGTGCTTCTGCCTTGGTCTGGTCAGTCAATTCGTCGCCAAAATGTTGTTAGTAGATTAGATAGGCATCACGACACGTCTTCAGGTTGTAAAATAGATTTATTAAGATAGCACAGCAGAGATAAAGCACTTCGCTAGCTGACCAGACCATCAACTGCCAAGACTAGAACATTCACATACCGGATAGAACACTCATAGGTAGTGAGGGAGGTTGAGGAGACATAAACACAAAGAATGGACTACTGACCCCAAGTAGTGTGGTAAATATTTCATTACCGGTACTATTTTTTATGCGGTAAAGTCTAGTAAGAATAACTCAGTAAATATAAGAGGCAGAATCCGTGGTATTAGAGGTTCTAAAAGGCTTTATTCCTCTACAAAGGAAATACAATTCGAACTGCAGGCTTCCAATTCCATCACCATGGGGGTTCAGGAAGGAAGGCCATACATTATTGACAGGTAATGGTATTTATATGGAAAGCATTACATTAAGACAGATGCAAGAGGCGTAACAGCTGATAATACAGATAAAATATGCATACGTAACTAAAAAAGGCGGACATATAGGCGTAACTTAGAAAACGTCATTATACATGATGTCACAAGTGGGTGGATCCATAAGAGAATCCTGCAATGTCAGCAGAAATATTTGGCAGAGATGCGCGCGCAGCCGCATGACGTGTGATTGACGTGCAACTAGAGGGTGAAGGGGACTTGACATTTAGCTCTACATGTGGAGACAGAAGTCTGGGGGTCATGTCAACCTAATCCCAAATCATATCTAACATCTTATGTTTAGAGAACTGTATTATCCAAAAGGAAAGCTCTCTCTATTCTATACTGACTGTTAGTGCGTGTACAAGCGTCTAAGTGGCTACATGAGATGCGAGGGGGCAGGAATCTTCCATGGTAACAGGGGCTATGAATTACTTGCATGAGGACAGTGAGGCCTGGCCCTTAGCACGGTAGCTGGAAGAATGTTTACCTAAACTACTAGACAGGAATGCATCGGATGAGGAGCGGAGCAGATAATCTTGAAGGTGAAATACAGTTTTTGGCAGGCAACAGGCTGGATCAGGCACCGTTAGCCGCGCAGGGAGTAGGACAAAGTTCATGGATACAGATGCAGGCTCGGACTGGAGCTTTCAGAGGCAGAAGGCAGGAAAAGGCTTGATGACAGAATTCAGGGCCTACTCGCCTGAATCTGTAAAATGTGGAAAGTGAACCACATAAAGTCGGTGGCCTTTCATACTTAGGAATGGAATATCTGACCCATTCATGGCGGATCTGAAAGAGGACATGTTGACGGTGGACGCACATATATTTGCGTCTTCAAAACTGGAACTGGAGGGAACATACATGTACTTATAACATGCACATGGAGCCGTTGGGGTCTACGGTAGGGGACATAACTGATCACAAAATTCATATTTCCTCATTCCCTCCTTGTCCCCTACGGACCCTCAGGAGATATCGATCTTCATCAATCCATCGATCTGTTCATATAGCATCATTTGTTCTTCTTTCTTCTTCCGGGATTTTGAACGAAAACTTGGAGGTGGGATACACGATGTGGCACACAGGCCGCAAATCGCTGGCCCACATTGTAGACATAAGCAGCAACTGAATAGTATGAGGAAGCCAATACCTAGGAAGGATAGGATCCTCCATCCCCAGGCGGACAACACGCCCCAGAACCAACCGGACCAAGTCCAGGTGCCTGGACTCTGGTGTATCTGGCTTATAATCTTATGAAGGCGGGTTATGGCTTTATATACTGACGGCGAATTTTCTGGTATGAAAATGCAGCAACTTGATCCGATGACCCTACAAGCTCCGCCCCTATCGGCCAGGATGACGTCAAGGACAAGACGATTTTGAAGCACAACAATCCGCATAGCAGACTGCTCTTCTGTTAAATTGCCTAAGGCGGAAGTAGTCTCGTTCACTACTGCTTCAAGGGTTCTAGTTAATCTACGTATCAGCTTACTATTAGTGACTGTACCTATATAGGGAAAGAAACCTTTATTGAAATCTGTGTATTGCTCCCATGCCGTTTCAGTGTAATCGACAATCGGGAGATCTCTCTGCTGTCTATTGTGTACTAAATGGGTATTTCTATGATAATCAGGAGGAGCTAGGAAAACAGGTGGCAGAAGGAATGCTATGTAACAGGTACCATCCCAATCTAGAGGTAGACGTATATATGCGGTCTGGCCACATATGAAGTAGGAATGACGGGAAGCTCTAAATGTAGACTTGCCTTGATCACTGAATTTTATTACAGTGGTGCATTTACTATGGCCCATGTGTATGGAACCATTCTTTCTTACACATAATTCCCCTTTAACTGGGAATACTGACATGGCGGGCAAGATTGGAGTAGTTTCAGATTCAACGTTCAGGATCATGAGGTTAAGTGTAAAATTACCTAATCCATATACTTCATTTTCTAGATCTGTTCCTGTTCTTTTGGGAAGTCCCTCCTTGTTAGGGTAGCAGACTTTAAGCAAAACTAGGTTCAGGTTTCCCCATACCCAGTTGTCTTGATAAACTGCGGAATTTGAATCTAGGGAATTAATCAAACTAAACCATGCTCCACAGGAGCCATTGTGTGTGAACGGATATGGAAAGAGGGGCAAAACTCCCTTATAGTTCTGATAGGGAGTGAGTCGGCCACATATCCAACAATTTGTAGCATTGCTGGTCTGATGGGAATGATGTAACATACTAATGAATGTGTTGTTGCGCAGCGCAAATCTATAGGACAACTCATGCGGAGGTAATTCACTAAAAGAATGTTCAGCAGTAACATTGTAAGCACGTTTAGACATAGATTAATACATATGCAGCAATATACTAGAAATGATGATTAGAAGACTTAGAAAAAACAAAATGAATAATGTTACTGTGCAGTGACTACGAAGTGATTTACAATACGCATGCTTTTTAAGTTGCATCTGTCGATTTCTTTCTCTATTCCGGTCTAGAGGATACATGTCAGAGACAAATTCAACCGATTCACCTTGGAGAGGACTTAAACAATCAAATTGTCTGACTTGCTAGACCTTAATTTCAGTTTATAAAGTTCGTGTTTTGTTGGTTCAACCAAGGGGAACTTTGAGTCTGTCTGTGAGGGCATGCAGGGCTGAGTGTTCACACTGGACGGTAGTCCATAAACTTTTTTGATATGACTCGAGTGCAACCACCCTTTACGTCCCTCGATCTTCACGGCTGTCCTTGTTGTTAGTAGAACGAGTTTAGGCGACTTCCAGCTAGGCTCCAGTTGGGTCTTCCGGTCGAAATTCCGTACCAGAACCAAGTCACCTGGAACCACGTCATGGGGCTTCACCTCAGTGTTATCGGGAAAAGCTGCAGCTACCTGTGAACGACAAGATTGTAGTGCAGACATCAAGGAAGCCAGGTAATCTGTCAGCATATTACAGTCAACATCAGTGATTTTGCGAGGTATAGGCGTCCCCCACATATTTGGTGGTCTACCGAAGATCACCTCGTACGGGGATAGCCCTGTTCGAGAATGTGCTACCATTCTCATGTAAAAGAGCGCAACTGGTAAGGCTACTATCCAATCGACACCTTTTTCTCTACATATTTTGGACAATCTAATTTTCAGAGTTTGATTATGGCGTTCCACGAGACCTGCTGCCTCAGGATGTCGGACACAGTGAAATTTCCATTGGTAGCCTAACAAAAGTGAAACGTGTTTCATTAATTCGGATGAGAATGGCTGGCCGTTATCTGAGTAGACAACACGTGGCAAACCATACCGTGGGAAGAATTCTCGAACTAACTGTTTGGCAGTAGTCGGGGCAGTGTAATCTGAAACCGGGTAGGCTTCTGTCCAACGGGAAAGAGCACAAACAACTACGAGAACATATTTGAATCCTCGACATCGTTCCATCTGGATATAATCCATCTGGAGGGCTTCAAAAGCATGATCGGGAGGTTGAAATCCACCCTGCTCTACGGGGATGCTTTTACCTGGATTAAACTGACAACATATCATACAGGTACGTACTTTCTGTTTGGCTGCTGCTCGCAAGTGTTTGTTGAACCAAATGTGTTGAATACTGTCTAGCATAGCTTTTTCTCCTAGGTGCGCTGGACTATGTATTGTGTTAATGATGACTTGAACCATGGAGTCGGGAAGAAACCATATAGATTTTTCCTTCGTCATCCATCCTTGATCCGTTTGGATCCCTCCTAATTCAGTCCATTTCTTTATTTCTTCTGGTGTAGCATGTGTCTGTATGTCAATTACATCAAGGGCAGGATCCTTAACTGTCATGCAATGTGTTGGTGTCAGAACTATTGTCTTTGTCGCGTCAGTTATATGAGTCTGGTTCTGAGCAGTCTGTTTAGCTGTTCTGTCAGCTAAGTCGTTACCCTGAGAAATGATATCGGTAACCTTTGTATGGGCTTTGCATTTCATAATCGATATTGCAGTAGGTAAATGAATCGCGTCTAATAGGGCTTGAATGAGGGGTCCGTGTTGGATGTGGGCGCCGTGAGAAGTTAAATAACCTCTCTCTCGCCACAGTACGCCGAAGTCATGGACGACTCCGAATGCATAACGTGAATCTGTGTATATGTTGACTTTCTTATCTTTGGCTTGAGTACAGGCTTGTGTCAGAGCGATGAGCTCTGCTGCTTGAGCTGACAAAGTGTTAATACAATTTGTTTCAATGACTTCAGTGTCTGTTGTGACTGCGTAAGCGGCCACTAACTCTCCTGTATTTGTTCTCATACATGAACCATCTACATACAATGTCAAGTCTGGATCTGATAAAGGGATATCTGTCAAGTCTTGTCTGGGTTTCGTCGTGATAGTAATGACTTCAATACAATCATGTGCTAATGGATCTGTTCCATTTACTGGCAAAAGTGTGGCAGGATTTAACGTATTACAACGTCTGATTTCTATGTGTGGCTGAAACAATGTCAATTCGTAACCGGTGAGTCTCGCTATAGTCAAGTGTTGTGTTTGTGTGCGGTTCAAGAGAACCTCTACTGCGTGTGGTACTTGTACTGTCAATTGATGTCCTAACACTATGGCATCGCTTTGTCTGATTGCTAAAGCTGTTGCTGCCACTGATTTCAGGCACGCAGGAAGAGCCTGAGCTACTGGATCTAATGTACTAGAGAAATAAGCACATGGTTTGTGTGATCCTGCTTGTTCCTGAGTGAGTACTGACAAGGCAGTACCGTCGCGTTCTGTAACAAAGAGTGTAAACTGTTTACTGTAACATGGTGTTGCTAAAACAGGTGCTTGGCATAAAGCTTTCTTTAAGCTTTCAAAAGCATGTGTATGTTCTTGAGTCCAAGGGAGGACAGTCGATGTGGCTGCCTCCTGTGTTGTCAACTGGATGAGTGATTTTGCTAGAAATGCATATTGAGGGATCCACTGCCTACAGTATGAAGTGAGACCTATAAAAGCCCGCACCTCCTTTTGTGTCTTGGGCGGTGGCATGTTAGCAATTAACTGGATGCGGTCGGGTGAAGGCTGTATTCCCTCCTTGGACAGCGAGTGCCCAAGGTAAACAACTCGCTGGACACAGAATTGCAGCTTAGAAGGGGACACCTTGTGCCCCTTGTCGGCCAGAAATTTTAAAACCGTCAGTGACGCTGTTTCACATTCAGGTTCGCTTCGGGCGGTGATCAGCAGATCATCGACATATTGAAGCAAGGCAGTGTTAACTGGCATGTGGATACTGTCAAGTTCTCGTTTCAGTGCTTGGCTATAGATGCTGGGGCTTTCTGTAAATCCTTGAGGTGCGCGTGTGAATTTAAAACTTCGTCCATTTAAACTGAATCCGAACAGATATTGGCTTTCCGGATCTATTGGGACACTAAAGAAAGCATTCTTGAGATCAATTACAGTGAAGAACGTTGCTTCTGAGTCAATAGCTGTTAGTAATGAAGAGATATCTGGGACCACAGGGTATTGTGGTACAATACATTTATTTAATTCGCGCAGATCAATAACTAATCGATATACTGGTGGTGCTTTTGGATCCGTTCTTTTAAGAATCGGAATTATCGGGGAATTACATACATTGGAGTCGGTTTCTACAACCACTCCTTGTGCAATGAGCTCGTCAATGATTTGCAGCAAAGCCACAACAGCATCTGGTGGTAACTTGTATTGTCGCATTCGTGGTAGTACTACTCCTGTTTTCAGTGTGACACGATATGGTGTAATGTTCATGCAACCAACATCAGTGGGGCCTTGTGCCCATAAATGTGTAGGTAAATTCTGCAGCCGGTGATCCATGTCTCTGGACACGTAGTGACCTTTAAAGTCACATAAAAATAGTCGTACTCCTTCCGGAGAACAACATATTATAGCTCCTAGAGCTTTCAATGTTTTTATACCTAACAAGTTTTCTGGACATGATTTAGTAAGCAATAAATCTGTAGTTCGTGTCAATGGACCAACCGTAAGTGGAAGAGGTTGCGTTACTTCATTAATTATAGGTTTTCCTGAGAATCCAAGGGAAATATTTTGTGAGCCTGAGAGGGGTGCCCCTGGAACTTCACTGCGTCGTATAGTTGTTCTGCTTGCCCCTGTATCAAGTAAAAACTTTCTGTCTTCCCCTAATAGTTCACTATGTACATAAGGTCCCTCTTGATCTACAGGAACCTCAATAAGGGGTAAGCCAACTTCCCTCTCTAGGCTATTTCATGTGTATCGCTGATAATCGGGATAATCTGCTTGTGCATACTGATACATCTGTTGTGTTGTTGCTTGTGTGGCAGCAATAGGCTGCGCTTGTGGTGGTGCTACGGTCTGTTGTGGAGCTGCCTGTTGCGGAGCTAGTTGTTGCGGAGCTGACCTAGGTTGTGCATGCTGAAGGATTTGTTGTTGATTCTGATCCTGTCTAGGTGGACGCGGTCTTTCCTGAGTTCTACCTGTGGCAATATTATGTTTCAGGACTGGACAATCGTGTATATAATGACCTTGTTGTTTACAATAGTTGCATGTCCCTTTCGTTGGACCTGTGGAATCACCCGTTTTATGACCATCAGCTGGAACTGACTGAGCAACAAGCATTTTCATTTTCGTATCTTTCATACGTCTTTGTTCATGTTCTTGTTCTTCTCTAATTCTATTGTGGTGATATTGTAACATCTGTAACATCTGTGACGGGGTGTTACCTTGCCAGGTACTCTCAAATTTTAATACTCTATTCTTAACTTGCGGCAGGGAATTTTCAACTAATTTTGTCACAAATAGATGTGGATATGACTCGCTACTTGCTTTTATGCCACTATTAATACCAAAACATTTTTCAAATCGGGAATAGAAATCACTAGTGTCTTCATCTTGCTTTTGTTTACAGGCTGAGATTGCACCCCAGTCCTCCTTTTTCGTAGTTAATAAACGTGGCAGTACCTGCACTAGTAATCCTGGTAGTGCTGTAGTCTTTTCCCCAAGCCCTGCTCCTGCAGCTCGGGCCTTTTCTTCGTTTTCTAATGCTGTCCAATCTATCTTTTGGTCTCCCACCTCCCATTCCTTTTCTTTTAGTTTCTCGTAAACACCGGCAGGCATTAACACTTTCAATATTTTCATAATGTCGGGGTAGGTATACTCTCCCATGAGTAACATGTCTTTTATCTCACGGTGGAAACCTGCTGGATCTTTGTCATGGCTGGGTACTACTTTCTTCATTTCTAATAATTCAATTTTAGTTATAGGCGTGTACACAAACACGCGTGTAAAGTTATTACCTTCACCTCTGATTGGGTGTACTTCGCGTAACGGATTCTGTCTATCTATGTGATACATTTTTCTTCCCATAATGGGAATTGGAACGTGTTCTGGGCACACGAAAGCTATATACTGGTTTCGGAATTCTAGAATTTCTTTAATTAAATCAGTACCTGACCCTCTCCATTTATTCGTGAGTAATTCGGTCAATATGTCAGGTAAGGGTCCAGGATCGGAGTGTTGGCTTTTATATAATATAAGGAGGTGTTGAATCATGTATATACTAGCTAAACGCTGTTCGTCTGGGGCAAGATTCAGAAACGTGTGTGCTAGTGCATCATCATTGTATTCGCTGGGACTGTCAGCCCATTGTACTGCTGACCTGGCTAATTCTTGTTCGTCCATGGAATCGAGCATATGGTACCCCCTTCGATCTCGGAGTAATTTATCAGCGGCTTGGAATAGGTGTTCAGGGGATCTTATATTTAACATAGGGCGTTGAAAATGTCTATTACATTCTGGACGTATCGGACGTATCGGATCATTAAAGCCCCTAGCATTATTATGGGGTCTTCCTCTACCTACGTAAGCTATCGTATCTAATTGTTCTGATTCTTGCTCCTCTTCTTCCTCTGATTCAATTCTGTCTGCTTCTCGTCTTTCTTTATGTATTCTTTCTACTTCCTTGCGGATCTTTCGATACATGGCGATTATACACGCCTGTTTATCATGTTTCTCGTCTGATATGTTCTGACCCCATTTGGCAAGTTTTTGTATGGTATCATGATCTGCCCCAAGCCTGTCTTGGTTCCTAATCACGCAGTTTATGAAAAAACGTAGTAGTTGTCTTTGGACATCCACTTTTTGGTATTCCATAGCTTCGTTAATACTTTCTGGACCTCGCCCTGTTTGGACAAAGTGATATATATTGTCTAGGTGTTCAACCATTCCTGGTATCGTCATTAAATACAATGTAGCTCGTCGTATACGTAGTGATGATATTAGCAATCTGTCCTGTTTACCTGGTACTGGATCGTATCTACAATCCACAAGCTGTTCTTTAAACATGTCGGATGTCGCTAGTTGGGGTGTACGTTGGAGTGCTAAATCTCTAAGGGTCTGTTTATTTCGCGGCGGTGTGGCAAACATGTCTGTCGTACCTCCTGTAGCACCATCTGAGGTGCTGGGCAAAAAAGGATTTGTTGGACGTAAGATAGAAATCGTAGACGCGGGAAAAACAGTAGAAACAGATGGACCTGTGGGAATGGGCGTAGGAGTTTGTGGTTGCGAGGATACAGACGGATGCTCTTGATGTTGAACACCATCGGCAAGCGGTGTGTGTGGTATGGTATTAGCATACTCGGGAGCTACGTCATCTAAATAGGAGGAAAGGAAAACGTCTTTTGCTGTTTTGGGATGTGTTTTGGGATGTGCTTTTATCGGGAGCAATGGAGGAGTTAAGTCTTTTGGTATTTCCGGGGTAGCCTTAGGTAACCCTTCGGCCAGAAGAGGATACATACCATTCATAAGAGTGTTTCTTTGTCTATCTACTTGTTCTGATTTTACTCGGGTACCTTCCTCAATTAATAGATTTTCTCGGGCTTTATTTGAATTCTCCCTACCTTTCTCTTCCTGTCTGAGCGCTTTTTCTGTACGTCTATATGATTCTTTACGCCATAATTCAATGGCATCTTTCTGTGACTGTCTGGCTTTCTTTTTCCATAATTCTTCTTCTACTCTCATGATGCAATCGGCATCCCAGGTCCCCGCTGCGGGCCATCTCTGACTCTCTGGTAACTCTTTGGTGTAGTCCACCCATAAATCAAGAAATAATACGGCATCTAGGCCATGCTTATGATACATGAAGTATCCGGGAGTGTCCCTAGGTGGAATGGGAACAGCTTCTTCGAGTACACCTTTTCTGGTTTTGATCTGTCTTAGTTTCGAAAAGAGCGGCATTTTTAGATCTGGTTACTTAATTTTAAACACACTTAATACAGTAAACACAATGATGAACAATCATTCACACCACAATATGTAGAACGTATTTAAAACATTTAACATTTAACAGTTTTAATGAACGATAATAACTAATAAGAAACTAGTTACTGACATATTACTGACACTAGATAATACTTAATTATATGTAAGACATACTAGATATACTGCTAAACAGTACAGATACACTGCTGAAACAGTGCAGACCGGATTTGTGTACCCAAACCCGTCTTGACCGGCACAAACTATGTGCACGTTAAATGCCTCCCCAGCAATGGTACTCACCGGGTAGCGCGGAACGGAAGGCCTCGGAACTGAAACTGAAACTGGACCGGACTGGACTCGACTCGACTGGACTCGGAACTTCGGAACCTGGTGGGCCTCTGTATACCTCGGATCTTGCTCTCTCAGCTAGGCTCTGGTCGGGATACTTCGCACTTCTCACCGCCTCGTCTGGGTGTTGATCGCAGCCTCAGTCACCCCCGCTTGGCCGGAGGGAGATACAGGAAATCCTGCAGGTACGCGTTTTTGTCCGTTCAGCTGTGGCAGGAGACCGGGCCTGCAACGCACCTCCGGCGCGTGAGATGAGAAAGTGTCCCTGTTCGGGCGCCAATTTATGTGGTAAATATTTCATTACCGGTACTATTTTTTATGCGGTAAAGTCTAGTAAGAATAACTCAGTAAATATAAGAGGCAGAATCCGTGGTATTAGAGGTTCTAAAAGGCTTTATTCCTCTACAAAGGAAATACAATTCGAACTGCAGGCTTCCAATTCCATCACCATGGGGGTTCAGGAAGGAAGGCCATACATTATTGACAGGTAATGGTATTTATATGGAAAGCATTACATTAAGACAGATGCAAGAGGCGTAACAGCTGATAATACAGATAAAATATGCATACGTAACTAAAAAAGGCGGACATATAGGCGTAACTTAGAAAACGTCATTATACATGATGTCACAAGTGGGTGGATCCATAAGAGAATCCTGCAATGTCAGCAGAAATATTTGGCAGAGATGCGCGCGCAGCCGCATGACGTGTGATTGACGTGCAACTAGAGGGTGAAGGGGACTTGACATTTAGCTCTACATGTGGAGACAGAAGTCTGGGGGTCATGTCAACCTAATCCCAAATCATATCTAACATCTTATGTTTAGAGAACTGTATTATCCAAAAGGAAAGCTCTCTCTATTCTATACTGACTGTTAGTGCGTGTACAAGCGTCTAAGTGTCTACATGAGATGCGAGGGGGCAGGAATCTTCCATGGTAACAGGGGCTATGAATTACTTGCATGAGGACAGTGAGGCCTGGCCCTTAGCACGGTAGCTGGAAGAATGTTTACCTAAACTACTAGACAGGAATGCATCGGATGAGGAGCGGAGCAGATAATCTTGAAGGTGAAATACAGTTTTTGGCAGGCAACAGGCTGGATCAGGCACCGTTAGCCGCGCAGGGAGTAGGACAAAGTTCATGGATACAGATGCAGGCTCGGACTGGAGCTTTCAGAGGCAGAAGGCAGGAAAAGGCTTGATGACAGAATTCAGGGCCTACTCGCCTGAATCTGTAAAATGTGGAAAGTGAACCACATAAAGTCGGTGGCCTTTCATACTTAGGAATGGAATATCTGACCCATTCATGGAGGATCTGAAAGAGGACATGTTGACGGTGGACGCACATATATTTGCGTCTTCAAAACTGGAACTGGAGGGAACATACATGTACTTATAACATGCACATGGAGCCGTTGGGGTCTACGGTAGGGGACATAACTGATCACAAAATTCATATTTCCTCAGTAGCCATAACAAAGCAAGCACATATATACAACACATCTTCTTCCTTTACAGAAAACACAATAAAGGCTTCAAACACCCAACAAAAGCTCAAAGCATGAAAAGGAAAAGCAAGAAAACATAAAACATGTAGGAGGTCAACGACCTCTTGGACTTCCAGATGACGAAAACAAAGGGCAGGATAAGAAGAGGATCACAATGAGAATCATGACGAAAATCACGATGACATGACCACCTTCTTCCCTTCGATTGACGAAAAACAAAAAGAAACAGTCTATGGCACTGTTGTCAACGATTTAGCACTGTTACTGTGAGAATAACACTTTAACCACAACTCGTCTGTGCTCACATGTGTCGCTGTAACAAATTGCTGGTCTTTATGCTGGAAAGGCAAAACAAAACGTAGTGCGACCAAAATTGCTGAAAACACGTGTGAATGGCCATTACAACATTCAGCCCCTGTAATCATTTGAATAAACACACGGGCACAAAACGGAACTGCCAGTGCTTCAGTACTTCTAACAAATCATAACACTCTAACCTTTAACTCTCCGGCATTAGAGTGTCTTACTTGAATCACCGGCGAGGAAATGATGAACTGCCATGTCCCGTAGCGTATCCAATTACCATGGGAACCACCGAATAACATTCCAGAGATGGCTTCCTGACGTTGCGTGTTGCGCGATGACGTGCACACGCTGGCAACACGGAAAGAATTCTTCAGGATTCCTGGACGAATGACGCCCACATGGAATGCGCCCTCCGCCAACACCACCGGAGATTCCACAACGTCATCATTTCCAGGATGGCAGCGATGAGGGAAGGATCGGACTAAATCGCAACGGTAAGACGGAGGCTATGACACGCCTCACTGCTCTCTTCAAAAGTCTCGTTTTTCCACCAGTTTAACGCCGCTTGTCACAAGATGTCTCCTGTCAGATCGTGTTGAGACAGAATAGGCAACAAATGGAGTAGATTAGCTGATTTCTTTAAGTTTCTTTTCCCTTTTTCCGATTTTCGAGCGTTACACAGGTTTCCATTTTCACAGGTTACTAGTTTCTTTCCCCTTTTTATTTAAATAACTCGCGGCAGATATCTTCTTACTTTCAAGGTTGTTTATTTAAATAACTTGCAACCGTTTTTCTTCTTTTCTTGGTGATACCGTCGGTTTCTTCTTATTTTGGTTGAAATGCTTCATGCATACAGCAGGTTTCTTAAAGTTTTCCGGCATACCATAGGTATCTTGTTTCATTTACTGGTTACTTTCAAGGTTTTCTTTCGTTAATCCTTTAAATAACTTGCGGCTGATATCTTCTTTTCGTGGTGTTTCAGTCGGTTTCTTGTGGTTGAATACTTTTTCATACACCAGGTTAGTTTAAGTTTTCCGTAAACCCAGAGTAGTTTCTTTTTCCAGTTACTCTCAGGCCAAGTTTGATGACAAGATGTCTTGGGTTCTTGGTGCGAAGTGTTTCTCGTGCTGCGCTGTGCTTCTGCCTTGGTCTGGTCAGTCAATTCGTCGCCAAAATGTTGTAAGTAGATTAGATAGGCATCAGGACACGTCTTCAGGTTGTAAGATAGATTTATTAAGATAGCACAGCAGAGATAAAGCACTTTGCTAGCTGACCAGACCATCAACTGCCAAGACTAGAACATTCACATACCAGATAGAACACTCATAGGTAGTGAGAGAGGTTGAGGAGACATAAACACAAAGAATGGACTACTGACCCCAAGTAGCCATAACAAAGCAAGCACATATATACAACAATATGAAAGGCTACTCCTGTAGGTTGCACAAGCAGTGCTGCAGGCCCACTAGTAGCATTTAATTTATAGGCCCTGTGTATATGGGATACCACTGTATAAGGGACTTACAGGCATATTAAATGTGCCAAACAGATGTAAGCCAATCAAAGGAGAGAGCACATGCACCTTAGCACTGAATAGCATTGGTAAAATGCCCAAAGTCCTGAAGCCAACAAAGCAGGCAAGAGAAAATGAGGGAGGAAGGCAAAATGTTTGGGGATAACCCCTCAAAAAGGGCCAGGTCCAACATATACAGTCTCAGATTAGTCCCCCTGAAGTTTTGCCTTCTCAAGCTTTGTGCCAAGAGTCCAGTTTGCATTGGCAAAGGTAGAAGGAAGCAAGGGCAGTGTCGCAGGCAGTGGTCGGCGTGGTACGAAGAGCAGGCAGTGTCACGATGGGTGGGCTGGTGCATCGCTGTGTCGGTCCTCTGCGGGTGATCAATACTTGCTGTGCAAAGAGACAGGCTGGCACAGGCTTGTGCTGAATTTTGGTGCAACAGTATTGGTTCTGGTGCAAACGTTTCCGTTCTCAGTCGTGAAGAGCCCAAAAGCTTGCTTTAATGAACCTGTGAGCCACACCAAGGACCCAGGATCTGAGAAGCACCACTTGAGATGGGGGAAGATGGGAGAAGCTTCTAGGCAGTGGCTTTAAAGTGCATGGAATTTCCTGCCTCCCCTGCCCTGGCTTCAAGCTGGCTAAAGTTACAATGTGGGGTTGATAGGCACTTTTTGTGAAAGCAGAGCAAAGGCTATTCAGGTGCAAGTATGGCTGTGATCAGCTCTGCCCCCCTATCCTGTCAGCAGATGGCCCACTCAGGCACATCTAATCCCTCTAATGTGTGACTGTCTGGGAGGAATTTCACAAAGCTAGTCAGTTACACACAGTCATGTGACCCAGGCCGGGCTATAGACGCAAAAGTGATTGTGATAAAAAAATAAAACGCCTTCACCACTAAATAGGGCTTTTCACCTCAATTCCAACAACAACAAACATGAACTGGTGGTCTCTTCCCACTTGGAAATGACACTTTTAAAATTTAACAAGGCAACTCCAATGTTATCCTTCAGGAGAGAGAGGCCTTGCAGTTATGAAAAATGAATTTAAGAGTTTTTCACTACCAGGACATGTAAAACTTAAAAGTACATGTCCGCTTTTTAAATACATTTCACCCTGCCCTTGGGGCTGTTCAGGATCTACCATAGGGGTAACATATACGTATTAAAAAGGATGGGTTCAGCCTAGCAAAAGGTTGATTTGTCAGTTTAAAGCTGCACAAACATGCAGGCTGCTATGGCAGGCCACAGACATGTTTAAAGGGCTAATAAGTCAGTGGCACAATCAGGGCTGCAGGCACACTAGTAGCATTTCAACAAGCTCATTTGTTTGTGGGGGGTAGGGTGTGATAAACTTAGAAGTAACCCCACATTCCTTCCACATGAACTTCATGTACACAGACATGAGTTTCGTGCCCCTACCTGACACCACTTCCTTGGGGAAACCCACTCTGGTGAAATCCCCACTAGGGCCCTAGCACCTACAGGTGCAGTAATGGTTCTCAGTGGGAACGCCTCTGGGTACATAGTGGCATGGTCCACCAAGACTAGGATAACCCGTTGGCCTAAAGCTGTCTTATGGTCCAAGGGTCCTACAATTTCAATTCTCACTCTCTCAAAGGGTGTGCCAACTACAGGCCCAGAGTCATTGGAGCTTTTAGCTTTTTCACAGTCTTCCTACTAGCCCCGCAGGTGAGACAAGTCCTCCAAAATACAACAGTCGGGCCAATAAAAGTGTGTGAGAAGCTTGTCTAAGGTCATGTCATGTCCCAGATGTCCTGTCTGGGATATCTCATGAGCCAGCCCCAGTAGATAGGCCCTGTAACATTGGGGAACTACCTACACATGGGTTTCCCCATGCTCTAGAGATATATGCTCACTATATAGCAGGACATCCTCCCAATATATGAGGTACTCTCAAGAGGTGTTGCCAGCTGCCTGAGCTTCAGCTTGCTGCCTCAGGTCCTCAAGGGTGGGGCACTTCTTTTGTGCCTTACAGAACTACTCCATTGCAGGTCCTCCTTCCACTTGCCATCCAGCAAGTTCAGGCAGGGTATGAAGGGAGGCAATGTCCTTCTCAGTAGGCTCTGGAGCAGCCTTCTCCAGTGTCCCATCAACATGTCCTGGGTGACATTCAGAGGCTGGCTTCCTCTGCCCTTTCCTGACAGCAGTCTGTGGCAGTTTTGCAGGCACCAGAACTTCTTGACTCCCCTCCTAGGTATCCATGGGCATCGTGGTTGCACAGATCCACTCAGACAACCCTACAATTTCCAGGCGTGACCTAAGCTACACTTCCCTGCAGGCAGTGTGCTCCAAGGCATTCCATAACAGACAGTCCACGAGCATAACAGGACTCACAGTAACATTCAGAAAACCTGAGATCCCCTCAGTCCAAGGGAAAGGATCTACAGGGTAGTGGCCCAATATATTGGGTATCCTCTGTTCTGAGGATGCCCGATGACACCTGAGAGTAGTCATACTTGCTCCTGTGTCCTTCAGAGCCTCCACCTTCTGTCCATTGATGGTGGCCCATTGCCTATACATTGAAGTATTGGAAGGAATTTGGGCTTTGGGCACACTCTCTGTATCACTCAGGGACACTAGGGCAACTTCACAAGTCTTCCCCACATAACTGGGGCTATCTCCCCAAGCGCTATGCTGGCTATCCCCTGTGACTGCCCACCACTGTTTTGTGGGCCTTCAGAGAACACATTGGTTTTATTTTTACCTCCCACTTCATTCGTCTGTCGGGAACTCTGACCACCCTTTTGGGAATCCCCCCAGACACCTTCTTAGACACTCTTGTGTTGACCCACAGGTCTGCCTCAGAGAAAGCTTCATGGGATATGAAAGCTTGCTATTTCCTAGGTGTTGGAACAGCACTGGAAAACAAATATTGAGCATGTGCTCCCTCAGAATTAGGTTATACAGCCCACTAGATCATCCACTTTGCTGTCCCTCTCCCAGCCCTTCAGTGTCTTGCTGGCATAAACTTGGAAATCCACCAGAACTGATTTGAGAGCTTGTGGCTGTCCCTGAACTTCTGGTGGTGCTTCTCATGGGTCAGCCTAAACATAGCTAAAAGGATTGCCTTCTTGGGGGTATCTGGTCTGATCCTCTGCTGCTAATGTCAGGAGTGTGTCCCTCCCTACTGTGGACATGTGCTTCTACAGGCTACCCCCTCCAATACACCTCTGGGACCTTATTTACCCTGAGTGCAACTACATAAGCAGCAAACTGCTTGTCTATATTACCTCCCACCACATAGTTTGGCACCAGCTCCCGGGCCAGCAGACACTGTTGGTAGGCTGCCACCATTACTGTTGGGTCCTGTAGGGTACCTTCATTTAGCTCCAGCTCCCTCATGCTCTTCTCATGCTCCAGCAATAGCTTTTTCTCAGCCAAGGGTCTCTCAGCTTCAGCCTTCTCCTTTACCAAGGCCACTTCAGCCTTAGCCGTCTCCTTTTCCAACTTTAATTTGGAAATTCAGGTTCCTTTTCTCCCTTCTGTCCTTCAACTCCTCTGAGGTCGGGGCCCTGGAATACACACTGCTCCCTGCATGGGGTGGGATTTCAAATCCTGGGAGTAGGTTACCCCCTCTACAACAGGCTGCATTTGAAGACACTCCTGCTAGTCCTTCTTCATCATCCTCTCCTTCCTCATCATCTGTTGGTGACTAGTGGGACTCTGCCCATGCGCTCAAGGCTTTCTGTAGTTCTATTTCCTGGTGCTCCTTTTGCCAGGCCTCCCCTCTCCTAGCAAAACTCCTTGAGAAAACCACAGTGTAGCTCTCTAAGTTTACAACTCACAGACACAAACAGTCAGGTTGGGCAGTAATGAATTTAGAAAAAGCAAAAAGGCCAATCAGGGAGAATTTAAAACTCAAATTGGTCTAAGATATGGGATGGGATTGTACACTACAATAGAGTGCCTAAAAGCATAAAATGACAACTGTGGCTATCTGGACTCGCTGGACCAAGTTACAGTCAAATTTCAGGTCGACCCCCAACGGAGTGCGGGTTGGATGCAGTCCCAGCTTAGTCCTATTTAAGTTTTACCTTTCTTAATCTGAACCCCTATAAAATTCTTATGGCTCATGTAGAGTGTTGTTGCTTGATCACTGGACTTATGCGATGTGGTTACAGGCACCACCATTAAAGCCCCACTTCTAGAAATGTGATCAATATCTTAGTGAATCACTTTTGCATTTTGCTTCCCCTGGATGTTCTCAACTAGATGTCTTCAACTAGACTAAGGGACAGTCACAAGGTCCTGGGCTTGTGCACTGACCATCACCCCCCTAGTGATCAGCCATGCATCTTATCTGCGCCCTTTAGCATTTAGGCACCAATAATAATTCTGTACCACTATATTGGGGAACCCTACTGGCCTTGACTGCCAGACTTATGGACCCATCGAAACACTGAAACCCCAATTGGCACTTCTGCTGTCCGACTCCCATGTCCTCCCAGGATCCTGCAGGCCAACTCTTGTTTTCTGTCCAATCCCATGCTAAAACAGATTTTGGCAAAGATGCTGAATGTAATGCTGAAGCCATTATAAACTAGTCCTTTTTATTGAGATCTGCAATAACTAAACTGAACTCAACAGTCTCTGAAGTCTCCTCAGAGGGGAAGTAGATCTGCTCCAACCTCCCATTGTTTCACACTCATCTGTACACAGCGGAGAAACATCTTATGGCCTAGAGAAACAACATTGGAATCTCCCAAACTGGGGCCCTGAATGTAAAGTGACAGACCTAGAAGTCTGCTCAAGATTATATTATATTCATCAACAGATAGAGAAGAATAGCATACTGGGCTTTCTGTCACAGCTGCTGCCGTGAATATTAAATATCACCTTCCCAGTGCTGCTGGAATTTCAAGATGCTATCGGATCACACCACGTCTAGAAGTTAGTCCCCAGTTCATCATTGCTAATCTTATGGGCATCAATACAGTAGAATGATTGTACAGTCCACCAAGAAAAAGAGCAGGACATTACTTCTTGATGAACATCCACTACATGTCTCATGAGATTACTTCTACATTATCAACGTGAAGTCTACAACAATGATTATCATGAAGGATAGCACAATGTTAAGAGTACTCAGAGCCGGGGAATCTGGAGAAATTCATGGATTTGCTCCTCAGCATTCCAGTAAATGTTGGCCTTAACTCTGGATCTTCTCCAGCAACAATGCTCAGAAATATGCATCAATTCCAGAGGTCCTCCAAGCATTCCCCCAGATGTGCATGTGAGCATACTGCCCAGTAAATATGATAGAGCAGGCCGGCATCATATAGTAGAGATACTGGTATGGGACAAATCTATGTTTGAAGGGAGACTCCAAACACAGAGACCCAGGACTGATTGTGGTTTCTACTTGCTCACTCTGAACCCCCCACCCAAGCATCTGAGATAATGTCTTGCCCCTCTTGTTGACACAAGGAACTGATGAATGCCATTTCTGTGCCACCTTGTGTTATGTGAAGACACCTGTGCCTTATGTGTGATGTGCACTGATGCTATACTGATTGCTCAACTATGAGCACTCCTCATTGTCCACGGCCAGCCCATAGATGGGTACGTTACTTGCCAATATACTGTTGGCAAGCCCAGATAGCTGTGAGAACTTTGAATGCAGACAATTTTATGACGTCACATTTCACATCACTCATGAAATTGTCATTGACTTTGCTGATAACATCAGTGATAACATAATCCAGTGAGTGTGTTCCATAAATGTTTCAGAGACTTAAAGATATATACTAAGATACTACAAAGGTTAAGTGAGTATGCTTTGTGTACTACTAATGAGTGATACTATTTGTACTGGGTGCATCTATGTGTGAGTATGTGTCTGGGTAGCTCTATGGGTGTGGGAGTGGCTATATGGGTGAGTGAGTGATGGTGTGTGTGGCTGTGTGTGTGGGTGAGTGAGTGGGTGTGTTAGTGATGTTTGAGTGAGAGGGTATGTGAAGGGCTGTATAGGTGAGTGATGGGGTGTGTGAGTGGTGGTATGGATGAGTGAGGAGGTGCATAAGCGGTGTATGGGTGAGTGAGTGGGTGTGTGAGTGACTGTATGGGTGAGTGAGTGAATGCGAGAGTGGCTGCATGGCTGAGTGTGTGCTTGTGTCAGTGACTATGTAAGTGAGTGAGTACATGTGTTGTATCTGTATGAGTAAGTGAGTGGGTGTGTGAGTAACTGTATGGGTGAGTGAGTGGCTGAATGAGTGACTATATGGGGAAGGAGTATGTGTGTGAGAAGCTGTATTGCTGACTGACTCAGTCTGTGAGTGGCTGTCTGGGTGCATGAGTGGGTGTATTGGTGTCTGTGTGTCTGCATGACTGATGTGTGAGAGACTGTATTGGTGAGTGAGCTGGTGCATGAGTACCTGTATGGGTGAGTTAGTGGTTGTGTGAGTGGCTTTATGAGTGAGTGCATGTGTGAGTGGCTCTTTTGATCAGCGAGTGGGTGGGTGAGAATTTGTATGGGTCTGTGAATGGGTAGGTAAATGGTTGTGTGGGAGTGGGTGTATGAGAAGTTGTATGCGGTGCATGGGTGTGTGAGTGGTTCTGTGGATGATGTCATCAGTAATGTAATTTGAGATGTCATCAGTGATCTCACTGACCATGTCCTGAGAGATGTAATATGTGAGGTCAAAAGTAGTGCTTTGCAGGGACGTAAGTTATAGTTAGCTCAGGTAACTATAACTAGTGAATTTCTATAGTTTTGTATGAGTGAAATATTTGCCTAACTATGACATCCCTGTAACCTTTGTTTTTTTTCTGTGAACATCTAAGGTTTTTTTTTTTTATTCTATTTCCTCACTTTAATGTCCATGTAACCTTTGGCTTTTCCACTGAATTCCTAAGGTTTCGTTATTCTATTTTCTAACTACAACACCCCTGTAACCTTTGTATTTTCATTAAATTTAAAAGTTTTTAAAAATATTCTTTCCTAGCTGTAACCTGTGAACTTTGACAATGGGTGTGTGAGTGGCTGTATAGGTCGGTGAGTAGGTGTATGAGTGGCTGTAAGGGTCGGTGAGTGGGTATGTGAGTGGCTGATTGGGTCTGTGTATGGATGTGGGAGTGGCTTTGTTGGTCTGTGTGTGGATGTGTACATGGCTGTATGGGTCAGTGAATTGGTATAGAAGTGCCTGTGTAGGTCATCTGTGAGTGGCTGTGTGGGGCTGTGAGTGGGTGTGTGAGGGCCTGTATGTGTCTGTAAGAGGGTGTGTGAGTGGTGCTATGGGTCTGTGAGCAGGTGTGTGAGTGCCTATGTGGGTTTGTGACTGGGTTTGTGAGTAGTGCTATGGGTCTGTGAGTGGTTGTGTCAGTGGTTGTACAGGTCTGGGAATTGATGTGTGAGTGCCTGTGTGAGTAGTGCTAAGGGTCAGTTCATGGGTGTGTAAGTGCCTGTGTGGGTCTGTGATTGGGCGTGTGAGTGCCTGTGTATGTATGTGAGTGTGTGTGATTGTGTGGGTCTGTGAGTGGGTGATTTAGTGCCTGGTTCTGTGACTGAGTTTGTGTGTGGCACTATGGGTGTGTATGTGCCTGCTTGGATCTGTGAGTGGATGTGTGAGTGGTGCTATGGATTTTGTGCATTTGCATATTTAGGGTATTTTAATGGGAGACCCATGGACTCTGCTCTCACCAGGGGACAACAAGAAAGAAACCACTCTTCACAGTTCCACATGATCAGATTGCGCTCCATTAAATCTATGAGACATTTACCTCCATTAAGGGTTTCACATTGTTTTTCAACATGGAATACGAGAGGAAGCTCACTTGCTTTGCCTTTCATAAGCCTAAGAAGTTAGGATTGTTTGTGCTTTACTGAAGTGGAGCTTCAACTGGGGTACCTGCTATGTTTATATTTGTAAGTGCTTCCTGTTGAGGTTTAATTTCTGTGAACTGTGCACCAGGGCCAGACTGACTGACATTTGCATACTACTAAGAAAAATGTGGAACGGGCCAATTTCTCCCAGGACCCTGCCTCATTAGATTGGGGGAGGGGAAGTGTGCCCCCTCATGGGGCTAATTTTGGCCCCAGAGACCCCATCCCCTGGGGTCGGGCCCCAAATCAATGGGGTATGGGTGTTGCGTGATCCCCATCCCCAGGTCAATTTTGGCCCAAGGACCCTTTCCTTCAGGTCCTAGCCATCTGTCTCTGTGTACCCTGGCCCCAGAAAGGGCACTCAGATTGCAGGATCAGGACTGCAGAGGGAGCCTCAAGGCCCCCACAGTCCTAGCTGGCTCCTCACCTCCTGCGAGAGCTGGCATTGCTGCTGCACACAGTGAGCTGTTGGAAATGCAGCTCCCTGAATGGAGGAGCAATAGTTACATCTCTTACCCTGTCTGCATGTCTATAGGTATGGAACAAGATGAAACCTGCGCTTCCAGGAGGTAGAAGCACTTTGACAGCTCCCGCCCACTGTAACCGGAGTGTTTTCTTTTGCTTGGCAGGAGCTGTCAGTGCCAGCCAAGCAAATCCAAACAGCTATGTCCAGGCAGTGGGCACCCTGGGACAATGCAGGAGCCGGCTCCAGGGGGTTGGCGGTCCCAGGGCCATATATTTCCCTGGAGGAGAGCAGCGTGGCTCCCCCCACTTTAAAATGTTATTTGGCCTCGGGGAGGTGGTGGACCTCAGGGCGCTGGGGTCCATGCGCCCCGCACTATTGCTGAGTTTGCCCCAGGGAGGGTCGGTCCCTGGGGCTTGGAATAGCCCAGGAGTTGGGTCCATGAGGACCCCTCCTTTAATTAAATAAAGCCCTGGGAGGTGGTGGTCCCTGAGGCTCATTTGAGCCCATGGATAGGGGTCCACAAGGCCCCCCCATCTAAAGTATTAATATGTCCTGAGGTGGTCCCCGAGTGACAAAAAGCATATGGAGGGGAGCCCCATGCACCCCCCTCCTTTTTTTATAAAATGTCCCCGGGAACTGGCCCTCAAAAAACCAGGCTTGTTTTGTGTTTTTTGCCGCAATTTTTGCCTGGGGCAAGAAAGGTTTTTTTTTTAAAAACATTGCGACAAATTCGCGGAGGATCCATGGGAAAATATTTTTTAAAACAAGCGTGTCCCGCACTGAATTTTTTAGTCCCCTGTGTGGGCATGTCCTGAGAGGGATTCTTTATATTGATATGGGCAATCAGGCACATGTGGCCTGCCTCCCTGGAATGATTGCAGCCAGAGGGATGAAATCCCTGGGGCCTGGCCTTATTACGAAGTAAGAGGGGGCACACAGCCCCTTTCCCAGACTGATTCAAGCCTGGGTTCCCCATTCCCTGGGGCGCGGCCAAAGTTAAAAAGGGAAGGCACGCAGCCCCCCCTCAGGGCCAGTTTCAACCAGAGACTCCATATCCCAGGGCCCGGCCACAATAACAAAGGAGCACTTAAGTGCCCTGGGGAAACCCATCCCCCAGTGCTGTCTCCTGCTATGTCCTGTCGTGCCCACCCCCGGGACATAGCAGTTTCCCTGCACGCACTAGCGCGGACAGGGAAAATAGTGTTTGCTCTTGCTTGACATAAGAAATGACAAAACTCCCGCCAAGGGAGAGCAGACATAAAGCCCGCTCCCAGCAGGCGGGAGCTGTAAAATTACTCCCAGCCAGATGGGAGTGGACCTCAGATCTGTTTCTCTGCCCACAGTGATGCAGACAGGGAGATTGTTTTGTCCCTTGTTCTTCCTTCTCTGATGTTATCCAATCTGTTGCCTCTTGCTTTGAATTTCTCTTCTATTTCCATGGATTTCTGCTGAAATTCCCTCTCGAATTATCTACCTATCACAGGCAGAGGGTGCAGGGATAAATATATTAATCCTTATAAAAGAGTGAATGCTGTTGTGCACCTATGGCCTAAGAGACTATCGTACACAGGGCATGTGGGGGTAAATGAAATAATCCTCAAAAAAATAATGCTGGTGTGCGACTATGACAAGCAGGGAGTGCAGGGGAAAATGGAAATATCCTTAAAAATGAATGAATGCTGGTGTATGCTATGGAGGCAGGGGCGCAGGAGTGTAGGGAAAAACGGCATAATCCTTACAAAAATGGATGCCTGTGTGCACCTATGGTCTAAGAGACCTATGGCAGGCTATGGGTGCAGGACAACATTGAATAATCCTTAAAAGAAAGTGATTGCTGGTGCATGTCTATGGCCTAAGGGACCTATGGCAGGCAGGGGATTGAGGGGGAAATGGAATAATCCTTGAAACAATTAATGCTGGTGTGCGCCTTTGGGAGGCAGGGGGTGCAGGGGAAAATGACATAATCATTAAAAAATTAATGCTAGTGTGCGCCTATGGCCTAAAAGACATATGAAATGCAGGGGGTGCAGGGAACCATTTAACAATCCTTTAAAAAGTTAATGCTGGTGTGGGCCTACAAGACCTATGGCAGGCTGGGGGTGCAGGCAAAATATAATAATCCTTAAAAAAGTGAATGCTTGTGTGCGCCTTTGGCCTAGGAGGCCTATGGGAGGCAAGGGATGCAGGGAAAAATCAAATAATGTAAAAAAAAAGTAATTGCTGGTGTCTCACTAGGAACTTTGAGAAATCCTTTGTGTAGACTTTGAGAAATCCTTTGGGAGACACAGAAGTGCAGGGGAAATCAGAGAAATGCATTTAATATTATATAAACACTGTACATATATACTACAATGATCCTCAAGCATATTAAACTGACATCAGGGAACAAAGTTAAAAAATGAACTAAAAACAAAAAGGCATAACCCTCTTCTATTAATGTCCCTAGAAAATCGCTTTGATATATGAAAAAAATAATTAACATACTTGCTGGCTATACAATATGACCGCCGGCCACATGTTCAAACAACAAGCAAGGAGACATGGACAGCACAGAACACATGCAGACCTATGGCAAAAACACACTGGCTGACTGCACAAAATGGCTGCTGGCCACATGTTCAATCCACTAGAAGCAGGGAGGCATGGACAACAAAAAACAGATGCAGGCCTATGGCAAATGCACACTGGTTGGCTACACAAAATGGCTATTGGCCACATGTTCAAACAACAAGCATGGAGGAATGGACGACAAAAAACACCGGCAGGCTCAGGAACACTGTCTACACAAAATGACCGCTGGCCACATGGCATGGAGAACAAAGACAAATTGGTGTTCTATGGCACATACACACACATTTGCAAACACACACTGGCCAGACAAAGGATGCATGGTAAACAATTAAGAAAACACTTTAATTAATTTAGCAATGCCAAAAATGAAAATTAAGTCAGTTATAAAAAATTTGCAACAGCACACTCCCCTTCCCCCAAGGCATCAAAATATTATTATCTCACCAAAATACACTTTATGCAGAAAACAAAGGTGAAATACAAAAAAACACATTTTGCATTTAATCCAATGCATACCTGGTCTAAATCATAGATGTTTTAATACAACATGTACCAAAGAAACAGTTGTTCTTGTACCCAATGCCTAGTACTGGCTGGATGACCTGTGGGATTACTAGGCCACATGGTAAAATTAATAAACTAGTGCAAATTTCACAAACCTTGACAAAATGTGCTTAACTGTACACACTTTTTCCCTTATAAAAGCTAAAAGAATTGAATGCAAAAAATAGGCCACTACTGCACCTCCAGTCCACCCATCACAGCCTCAATAAAATAAAAAATTGGATAAAAAGTACAAATATATGCTGGTGCATGACCTCTATCAAGCAACACCTGTATCAAAATGTTTTTTTAACTTACTTGTTGTGGTGTCACAAAAACAAAGTCCTTAAAATCCAATGGTATATATGCAGAAGAAATTGCAAAGGAAATGCTCCTTTCGCCTCGAAATACAAATGAAACGTGACTAGGAAATGGACGATGAACTGGGAAGAGCCTTCGGGATGGGAAAAGGAAGTTGGAGTCTCTGTGGTACTTCCCTCGTGTTGAAAAGAAAGTTTAAAAAAAATGCTTTTTGTGATAAAAAAACTACCTGAACTGTCCACTCAAGTAGAATATTGACTCAAAAAGGTATTTTTTAGTTGATTTAGCTGCTTTTCGAGTAGACAATCTACTCGAGAAGCAGCCCCAACTGATCGCGACTGGCAGACTTACAAAATGGCTCCAGAAGAATCCATGGCACCCGGAAATCGTGCCAGCTGCTGGCCACTCATTTTGTGGATCATTGCGTTGTTCCTGTGAGAATCGCGAGAGTAATTACACCATGTGCCGATTGTTGGAATTTGGGAGGAAATCCGTGTTACAAACATAACGTGGAGATACCAAAATCCACCAATTCTGCAAGCTGAAATATGTTTCTGCCCAGGCCTAATCTATACCCTAAGAGAATGTTGTGACTCCAAGACCACATCAACAGCCAAACCCCACCACACTTTTTAACTTTCCCTTCATTTGTTGCATACATTAAGTTTCGTTTTTTGGTTCAAAATAGTTTAGTTCATTGGATGGTCATGTTGTTTCTGAATGCGATGCTATCACACTTAATATATGGCTTGCTGCCTTGTGATAATAGTAAGACCCTGTCTTGATCTCAAAAACATATTAGCATATAGTCTGGATTATAGTGCTTACTTAAAGAGGCCATATACAGAATTTTCCAAGCAACCAACTCAAATAACAATCATAAGTAATAAATAGGTTCAAATCTTCTTGTTTTCAGGTTGATTTATTCCTTCAATCCATATTCTTTAATAGTACCCTGCAACCTACAGGGCACTACTAAAGAATATGGTTTGAAGGAACCTATTTATTACTTATCGTTGTTATTTGAGTTGGATGCTCAGGACATTCTGTATAGTGCAAGGACTGGGTTTTCTCAGCCTTTACGAGTGCGTAGGTGGCTGCTCTCTCCCTTGAAGCACCACGGAATTGAATAAACGTACAGTTACTGTGGGAATACTTACTAGGTTTGCGCAAGTGACCCAGTCACATCCTATTTCAAGTTACTTAAAGAGGCCTGTCCCAGATTAACAAAATCCAAAAAACCTGGAGCAGCGTCATAGCCTTACACCTCCACAGAGCAGATGTAACGCTAAGAAATGTTTTCATTTCTCCTCATTTTTAGGTCTCGCTGAGCCCAGCGCATGAGCTGGCTCGGAGAGACATTTTGGAGGTGAGTTTTCAAAGTGCTGCTGGCTGGCCTAGCGCTTGAGTGCACGCGCGAACCGCTAGCCTTCAGCAGCACTTTGAAAACTTGTGCTTTAAAGCGCATCATCGTGATCACTTTCGCTTTCAGAGCGATCGCGATCACTTTCGCTTTTACGGCCAATGCTTGTTTACAAAATGCTCTCAGATTCAAGCTACTATTCCTTCCATCAGCTGCGCACCCACTTCTCTTTTCTCCCTCAAACGATCTATTGTGTTTTTTAGTTACTCACGTTTGTGAGCATTTGTACTACTCACGTGTTATTACATTAATTCAATAATGTATCTGTGGGAATAATAGAACCAATTCTTGAATCCTATTATTTTTCCTTCGCACTGTAAAGTAAAACCTATTTACTTCCGTTGGTGAAACGCAAAAGGTGACTATTGTGATGTGAAAAGGTGCCAGAGCACAGGATTGAAAATAAAATGGCTTTAAAGAGTGGTATTTTATAACGTGGCACTACTCCTTGGGTTATGGGAACATTCCTGTTTTACATTTCCCTACAATGATGACACTGAATTGACAGCATCCGGAAATGCAGGTCACTAGTAGTGGAAAAGTAACGACCAGGGATTGCTGGGGTGCAACAGGGATTGCTCTCCAGTGCTGGCCCGACATGCTCCAGAGCAGTCAGTGACCCCGTGCAAGAGGTCATGTGTCAGTGCATTGTTTTCAAGATGTCCTTGAAAGAACTGTGTCATGCGGCTCAAGTGGCTGGGGCACCTCGCTCGCTAAGTATGAGCCTCATGACCAACTCTTTTCACAAAAATGCTTCTGAAAATAACCACATCAGTCCTCCCAAGACAAGCTAGATTTGAATCTTTGACCGGAAGGTGAAAGGCTTTATTTTCACTGCGTGTTCATTTGTGATTTGATTATGCTTTCCCAGTAAGATCATGGCTGAAATCGGAGTTTATCAGTTTGCTTTATCGCCGCACCGCGCGCAGTGTCTCGTGTTCCTAAAGCTCGTGTATGACAAATGTGGAAGGGCAGAAAAATGAAGAGGAGGTGGCACACAACATGCCAAGCAGAGGTAGGAAGGACATTCATTTGTATGGAAAAGTCAAATGTGCTACTCAGTTAAAACATTCACCAATTTTCAAAACAAGCGTTGGCAAAAGCAACTAAGTCGTGTTTGGTTGCACTATTGGCATTACCACAAATCTTGATTGGTAACGATTTGACCACCAAGGGCATAACATACACACAAATATTAAGATGGTAAAATGTCTATCCTAGCAGCTTGACAAGCAAATGTCAAACAGTCTACTTTATTAGCACATCATTCCATATAAAAAAAACTGCAGCTTATCAAGCAACCCTCAACTTACAACAGTTTCAAAGAATAAAACCCAGTGCTCAAACAGAGCTACTTCAACTGGTACCCTCCCTATTTCACCCGCCCCCCACCTCCCGCAAATATCTATGTTTTTTAATATTGTCTCAAAGCTGAAACTCCGAGTCAGGCGTATGCTGTCGTATTTGCTCAACCATTAATATGTATTTTCTTTGTTTTCGAGCACCGCTTCATCATAATTCTGGGGGTGCCTGTGTTTTTTATTTACAGTTCAAATCATTAAATCAAATACATATCCCATCAGTTTTCGTGAAGTTTACAACTTTTATTTTTCTGACTTCAATGTATAAATGTCTCAAAGCTCACAACCATGTGACAGTAGTGAATCTTCGAGCTTGTGTATTGAAAGCATTGTGGGCCTGTATTACATTGAGTGCCCCAGGGGTGCTAGAGCATGTGAGCCCGTTTTTTGCACCCCCAGAGGAACTTTGGTCTTACTGAAGGGGCTGCAGATGCTTGTTTAAACCAGGATTTCGTGGACTCCATTTCGTGCCACAGGAGTATGAAAACATTGTAATGTCTTTTTGAAGAATAACACTGTAAGAACAAGCCCTATCCAGCCGGCTGAGGTATGGGCAGACAGGAGGACCTTCATTTGCTGTTCACATGTACGTCTCCATTTTTGTGTCTAACTTAACTTCCGGTTACCTATGAAACCCCCATGTCTCACCGCATTGTATTCGCAGCACCAGTGAGGCGTCCTCTTTCGCTGCGCCGAGCGTTACTGAAGGGTTCTGCCCCTGGACCACACGAGACAGACCCGGGGAGCAGCGCCGCTGGCCCACCCCACTCCCGTTTAAGCATTCATTTTATAGTTCAGTGGTATTTCTGAAAGGCTATCCTATCATCTACTTCGCACCCACTTCATGGAGTTCATGCATCGAGAACTGATCCTCTGAAAGTGCAAGCAGAGACCAAAAGATAGACTTCAAATTGGGCCTAATAAACCAAGGTTGCAATTATGCAGACGCCCATAAATTACAGGAATGGTAAACCGTGCTGGCTGCACGTGCACGCTATGAAGTGAGTCACAGCCGACACTATTGACGATAATAAAAGTGCATTCACTTGGCTACCACGTACCTTTACAGTGCCTGGCGAGCACCCGCAAGTAAGCCTTGCAGCTGTTTTATTTTTATTTTTTTTATAAATATTTTAATTGTAAAAGAGCAGAATTGTGTCTTTTCATGCTGCTGGTTTTGAAGCTGTCGCGGGAGAGAGAAGTGCCGAGGCAGTCATGAGTTTATTCTAATCCGTAATCTACAAGTCACATGACTGGTTTATTGTGTTCAGAAAACCCTATTGTTTGGATTCTGGACCCGCAGAAGCCATCACCATGTTTAGCCATATAAACCACAGTTCAGGTACAGGGCACTGCCAAGGTTTCCGGTCTTCCCACCCATGTGACGAACATCTTAGGAAATAAAAAACAGGAGTAGCTTACTTGTTCCAAGGCACCTTTGAAATACTATAGCATGTAGTGGGCATCCCATCGGAAGCAAACGTGAAACTGTCCAGTGGTATCGCCCCCTTCTCAGGTACTCTATTCCCCCCAGACATTGTCCAATTTTGGTAATGGCCTTTCTAACAAATGATCACATAGTTCGCCCGGCCAACAATAAATGATTCGAGCCAGTTTGCTAATTTTCCAACTGTGGGATCTGGAGTCTCGAGTTCCAAGCATGACCAAACGTTTAACCTGAAAACTTAAAGAAACAAGCATTGGCATAGCCAATAGGTCTCGCTTTTGAGACCTTATAAGTGTTTACCCATGCAACAGTTGATGTTGTTGCACCAAGGATATTGTGCTGATAACTAAATACTTATAAAGACCCAAAGGCGAGACCTATTGGTTATGCCAATGCTTGATTCCTCTTTCCATGTGTGCTGAATTCTGCAGCACACATATAAGGAAAACGTCCCTCAGGATTGTTTTTGTGCAGGAAGGTTTCCTTTCCTGCACAAAAACAATCCTGCATGCAATGCAGACACCCTTGTACCATGATGTATGGCAGTGGTCTAAGTGGCGAAGTCAGAGTTGTTGCCAGAAAGAGCAAAGCATCCCAATTTTTAACATTTGTTTAGCATTTCACTGAGCAGTTACTGCTTGTTACCTTACTTAATTCAACCAATGGATACACACGTCTATTTGAAGTTTAATATGAGTTATTGATTATAAAATACATTCACCAGTCACAGAATACCCCAAATACGCATAAAATTAAAATCACAAGCCATTTGTCTACGAGCCATGCAGTTTCTGTCATCAGCAATTCTCTTCCCTTTTCCCACAAGAGCATTTAAAAAATGAATGGCAAAATATCCTAGTTTGCAAATAATTTCCACATAATTATGGTTCTGCCATATTTGCCACATAATACATCATCTACTGCATAATTTGGCAATTTTTACTGAAAAACTGTTTGTAGCTCAAATGGATCAAAAGTTCCTAAAAATGTGGCTTGTATTTCTGCGAAGTGGAGGGTGGGTCCTTTGCAGAGGTTGACTGGTCACCTTTCTCACTGCTGCATTTACATGTTACACTGGTACTAATGAGGCAAAATCTTTGCAGAGACCGTTAGTATGTGTAAAAATGTCAAAATAATAAAGTATCAAAAAATGCACCACATTACGCTGCAGCCTTTTTTTTGCTGCATAATTTAGTCAATATTGTGACATAATTTTGTCCTCCATTATTGCATAATTCGAGTGGCCCCAAACCAGGCATCGCATGTTAAAAATGCTTGTGCATGAAGCAGAGAGACTGGGAAGTTTGTGAACTTAGTTTGGTGAGTGTACAAATCTTGCATTGCCGATCCCTGGTGAGTTGCACTACTACTGCTGAAACAAGACCAATGGAGACACCAATGGGTGAGGCGGACTGGCCTTAACGGTCCTGTGCTTCAGTGACAGAGTCACTGTCACTCTAGGGTGTGCTGTTTTGTAGGCCTTCCCACTAAACTGGAGATATACTTCAGTATGGATTGTGGTGGACAGGCCTTCAAGGTTAACCCACACTTGCCACTGGTAGGTTCCACCTGCTGGTGCTAAGACACCAGGGTTTCTAAGGTCTACTGGGGCCTTATAAGGTCTAGCAAAGGAATGCGCTCCCTCAGGAGAGTGGTCTGGTGGCCTGGTTATGAAGGCTGAACCTGGTTACCCAGATCCAAATTCGGCTCTGGCCATAGTGCCACATCCTCTCCCCCACTGAACACCATACTGCTCCACTGAGAGAACATCCCACTGCCTTCAGCTACAACCCATTTGTACCCTGCTATAAACACCTGGATGTGACTCAATTCAAATTATGCAAATGTTTTTTAAAAAGTAGGGGAATAGAATCTATTAAATTGAAAAACTAGGGGCATGCTGTGCCCTGCCGATACCGCCGACTTAGACCACTGGTGCAAGGGTGCCTGCATTGTTGCTAGGCAGCCCATTGTGTGCCATGCAGGGGGAAAGGACAGGAATGTACCATATTTCATAAATCCAGTGCCTTACTGCCCTTTCACATTGGCCTAGGGCAGCACAGCAAGAAGACTTGTGGCACTGCTCTAAGCCATATCCTTGTAAAAAAGGCCCTATATGTCTACTTATTCATTGTTAATAAAGTAGTGCTAAAAAATAAATGAATGCTGGGACGGCTGCCATGTTGTTCCAGCCCAATCTCTATTTTTCGGTGAGATAGGATGAGTTTTTTTCCTCCAAAACAATGGCCCAGACACGTAAGGATTTTTCTCCTTGCACATAAGGGTCTATGTTAATTTTCGTTGCTCAATTCAGCTTCTCATGGTTGGCCCGAGAGTGGAAAAATCTGTGCTTGGAGGCCCGAATTAAATACACTCGAACTCCCAATGCAGGGGAGCCCGGTGGCAGGTAGGGAGGAGCAAATGATTGAATGAGGCTTTACCGGCAGCCAATCAGCAGTCTAATGTGGCCGAGGGGGACAAAATGGCGATTTTAGTCAATGACACCAGGTTAGAGTATCATGTGAACGCAACTCATGCCAAGGTTAATGTACTGTTTCATGGACACACGAGCAACGAGGACTGGGGCATATTACGGAAGTGCCGCAAGAATGCTGCATTGACCTTCCAAAGGTAGGCCGATGCGAGCATTCAGTGCATGCTACTTTGGTGCACTTGCTTCAGTGCATGTGATAATTGCAAATTATTGCATGCTCTGTGAAGAGCATATTTTCCAGTAATTGGTTTCAGTGTGTGCACCCAATAAGGAATAAGCAAACCATGACCGAGTACCTGGTGCCAAAATATGATCCAGTTCAGCCTTTCCAGTTGCTGGATGGCAATGACCACCCTGGTCTTTGCTGAATTCACAATTTGTCAGCGTTTCCTTATCATTGTGTGCAATTGTAGTGGTCTTAGAACATGGAATATTTCTGGGGGGGTTTCTTGAACTGAACTAGTATCAAATGCTTGATTCACTGAGATTAAGCATCTTGCCTGATTCCACACTTACAAGTAGCTAAAACAGTCCCGTGCCAGTAAATACTGACGTTTTCTGCAGGAAAACTGATAACAGATCCTAGAATCTCACATGGATTTGTCTGCAATGCTTAGAAGCTTCAATCCCAGGCTCTTGAATACCCACAAACAAGCATAGGTTTTGTCTACAGTGTAATCCCTCCACCTTGTGGGGAAGGGCTAATTACATTAGTCAGCCCCTCTCTCATGGACAATAGCAGTCAAGACTTGACTATCTTAATATTTGGTAGAATTCTTTATTCTATGCTAAAATAGTTCCATGTGTGAAGAGGCCTCTGTTCTGCATTATATGCAGGGTTACCTTGATGAACCACCTCTTGCCAGCAGCATCACTACCATCTTCACCACTTGTCTATCCATTCAGGGCTCACCAAGTCTGGCAAGTCAGCCATCCAGGAAATGGTACACTGGGAGAAGTGGGGAAGGTGGGAGATGTGCCAAAGGGAAACTGTGCTGCTGGTGCCTGATAAGAACCATAACATCAGCGAGTGCCCGAGTTAAAAATACCAGCTAGCTTTTTGCTGCAGTTATGAGTTGAGAGACACCCAACAAGATGATAATAAACGCAACTAAAGCTAAAGGGCTCAAATTGTATTGCATGGGAACCTTATGGGGCAGTTTGTAATTTCTACTCCGCACTTGCTTGGTTTTCTATCCAGCTTTTTAGTTGTTTAGTTGTTAAGTTTGTGGACTTGTGGGTTCTCCTATTCTTGCATGCACACGTGTTGCTTAGCCACCTATACTACCATTGGAGGGCCCATTCATTCCAAAGGAAATACCTGAACCGTGTGGGCCACGCTAAATGCTTTGACTGCACTTGTGACTGAACCTGAGACAAAAGGGTTTGTTGATGTTTTTTCTGCTCAAAGGAATCTTGATGCCCTTGTGTTCAGAACACACCATTGGTGGCCATAACGCATCTCAGAGACAAACCGAAAGTGTATCCCCCCCTTACCCTAAGAGGAACAGGCCTAGAACGGGTTCACCAGTTTATTGGAAGCCTACTATTTGATGTCAGTAGATATGCAGTGCCAAGGTCCAGACCTTTTACCTGTACAACTAGAAGACATGCCTAATGGCACTCTAATTGAAAATATATGCAACCTCCCATAAATAGGGCACTTTACCCCTACCCCCCAAAACATTGGGCTGTACTAAGCTTTTGAACTCTCAACTAGCACAAATGGCTGCTTTCTTCCAAAGCTCATTCACAAACATCTCCAAACAAGACAAAAACCCTCCTTTCAAAAGATAAAGATATAAGTGATGTCCTCTGCAAAAAGGTGTTGCCTGCCATACAAGATCCTCCTTGATAATTCATGCTTACGTCCATTGCAACTTCATTGTCCCCTGGAGCAGGTTATGGGCAGGCACTACAGAGGTCCACTAGAGGTTTAATCTCTGCGTGGTGCCTGGGCTACAGACCATATTGCTTCCAGGGGCTTGCCTCGAAATAATGCGCTGGCTGCTAAGGGAGGCATGTTCCCAGAACATATGAAGGTAATTGTAAAGGTGAAATTAGGACATTCATGAAATTGTTCCATAATGGGACAAGGGATTAACATAATTTTCCGGAAAAAAGTTGTAAAAGACATATTCCACAGTAATGGTCACCAGTGGTCAGAAGGGGAGAATTAGGCAGATGGGTAGTAGTGGAGCAACTGAACAAATCAGTCTCAAACAAGTGACCCACAGTTGTAACTAACATTGATACATGCAGTTCACACAGTATCCTAGAAATTACTGCATTAGTGACGAAGAATTGAGAAATAAACACACAATATCCAAAAACAGCAGGCACACTGGAGTTGTATTTAGGTTGGACCTGACATCTGTGGCGTGGTTTTCCCCTGTTTGCCTTCCATCCACCTATTTTTGTTGACTTCTTTTTTATTGGCTTTAGGATGCTGCACACTTTACCACTGCTAATCACTGTTAAAGTGCTTGTGCTCTCTCCCTAAAATATGGTAGCACTGGCTTACACCCAATTAGCAAATATAATTTGCTTTCAAATCACTAGTAAAGTGGTACTCCAGGTACACAGGGCCTGTACATTAAATACTAATAGTGGGCCTGCATCACTGATTGTGCCACCCACTTAAGTAGCCCTTTAAACATGTCTCAGGTCTGCCATTAATAAAAATAACAGTTGACTGTAAGAACCTGGGTTGTTGGTTGACTGGGATGTAAGCCCTGGTCAAGCAGCAACCACAATCTTTGTCAGGATAAGGCACAACCAAACCATAAATTAACCTGTGCTCACCCCTTTGGGAGCGTCACACAGAGCAGTCAGGCATAACTTAGAGGCAATGTGAAAAGTATTTGTGTAACACTTAAACAGTAAAATAGTGGAATCACACCACAAAGGAAGTCCACAACAGATTTAGTAAAATAGAGTACCTTTTTGTAAACAAAATAACACCAAAACAACCAAAATCCAATTAGTAGAATGAAGATATTGAATTTTAAAATTGTATAATGAAAAATTGTGCGAAAAAGCTCAAAGCGCTATTGGTATTATCTGGTCACACCGGACCGGGACAAAGTCACAAGTTCAGGGCGACTGCAATGGAGTGCAGGCTGGCTACAGGGACACAGTCAGCACACTGAACAAAGTACCTTAAATCCTGATATTCACGCGCTTCGTGGATCCGAATAGAAGAAACACTGAGAAGACGAAGCAATGCATCAGTTCCGAGATGCAGAGATGCTGCTCTGCAAGGTTCTGTTGCGTCGATGTCATGGATCCCATTGATGGGGCTTGTGATGCGAAGTCCTGGCTAGGGAGATGCGGCACGCAGCTGGTGATGCATCGGTTACGAGGAGACACGAGGCTGTGATGTGGAGTCTGGCGTCGTTAGGGCTGAAGTCAATGAGAGATGCAAGGACCTGGACTAGAGATGCACCATGCCTTCAGCGATGCACTAGTTCTAAGGACTGCAAGAGCAATGCGGGTTGTTTGCTACAGGTCCAATCCACACAGCAGCGGCAATGTGTAGGTTCTGCTTGGGGATAAGCTGCTCAACCGAGAGGATGCATCAGTTCCGTTCTAGAATGCATCGCTTAGCAAAAAAGATGTGTTGGTTCCGCTGGCAAGCAAGTTAGGCCCACTTCCAAGGGTTCAGAACTGGAATGGCACAACTAGGGAGGATAGACTCACAGATGGTACAGTCCAGGTGCAGGGTTGCTGGAAGCCTGTTGTGTCCCTGAGGCTTCAGATCAGGAGGCCAGGCAACTAGCCCTTGGAGTCACTCTGGGTTCTGGGTTCAAAAGATGCAGGTCCAGACCTTCTCACACTGGTCAGAGGGCAGCAGGTCAGCACAACAAAGCAGGAGTCAATCAGAGTAGCAGTCCAGCAGAATGGCATTCCTTCAGCAGCACAGTAATCCTTATTCCTGGCAGAGAATCCACAGGTCCAGAAGTGTGCTGAAGTGGTGGTGTCTGAGGTCCTTCTTTTATACACAGTTGTGCCTTTGAAGTAGGGAGAAGCTTCCAGAGACATGCCTTTATTGCCCTGCCAAGCCAGCCCTGGCTCCAGACTAACTACAGGGGGTATGCAGCCCTTTGTGTGGGGACAGGAAACAGTTTAATCAGGTGTAAGTGAGGCAGGTCCCAGATCCTCCCTCCCATCCTGACAGTGAAGGCCCACTCAGTCACACTCAAGCTCCCATTGTGTGTGGTTGTCTAGGAAGCATACGCAAAGCCCAACTGCCAACTACACCCAGTCACGTGACCAGAGAAAGGCAGCAGACACTTTCAGAATTGTAATTTAAAATCTGACTTCACCATAAGTTAGGATTTTAAAGTAAGATTTCACACAGAACACTTGAACCAGTTATATTTTTCCATTTGGAAATGACATTTATAAAATGTAAAAATTAGGTAAGACTTTTTTCACTACTAGGACATGTAAAGCGTGTCTTGCTTTTTAAATACATTGCACCCTGCCCTCTGGACTGTCCTGGGCCTACCCTAGGGGTGACTAACATGTATTTACTAGCATTGGCATAGCCAATCGGTCTCGCCAATGGGAGTGCCTAATTACAGAGACGGCAAAAGGGGTGTTGCAGCAGGGAATCAACCAATTAGCATCCAGGCTGCGTACAAAGGGTTGCCAATACATTACAATAATTAAAATACTTTTGCATGCCACAATGGACAAGAGCTGTTTTTTTTCAATTGGGACCGCTATTGAATGTGGAACCTTCAAAATGTTTAGTTGGAAGTGTAAACAAGAAGAAACAGGAATAAAGCGCCCATGGGAGGGAACAGGAAGCCAGTGGGGAAGGGTGGTGGGAAAATAACCAACCACAGCAATACCATTGCAAGCCTAACCACCCTCCCCATGGGTGGGTCAAAAACGTTTTCAAACTGCTCTCCACAAGCACACACAGAAACCCAACTGACAAACCGCACCTGACATGCTGCGACCGACAGCCTAAGAGGGATGGAAAACCCACGAAACAGAACATGCACGCAAAACAAACAGGCAGAACCCAGAATGGGCGGCAGATATGTAGAAAAGAAACATGGATGAAGAGAGATGCACTCATTTTTGTTATGCCATCCCTTCGTGTCCCCGACCACACTTGTCCCTTAAAGTCTACAAATATCCATACACAGTTTGAGATTTCACCTAAACAATACCTTTTGAAACACTGTTTACTATAACTTTTTTTGGCTCACATCAGCTGTTGTGGAAAGCTTCTCCTTCATCTCCTATGTGCACTGAAATAAATACAGGTGTAAATGGGTCAGGTTGTCTCAGGCCACGAGATCATTAAGGGCAACAAGAAAGAAACAACAGTTGAATCCCGGTCAAAGATTATTCAGACAGTGTTCTGTTTAAGTGCAATTCTTAAAGGAGAAGTGATCGTGAAGAAGCATAGAGCAAGCAGCCACGGGGTGCGGCATGGGATAAGAAAAAAAATGGCGCTTGGAGCAAAATAAAACAGCAGTGATCCTGAGGAGGGCTCGTAAACCAAGACAAGCATTTGCAATGCAATAGGTCTCGCATTTACGCCACTTTGAGCTATTGCCATTGTAAATGGCATTGCCTTTTATTTATGTGTTGATTTTAAAACATAAATAAAAGGGATTGTTATTTACAAGGCCAATAGCTTAAACTCTCGCAAATGTGAGACATAGTGCATTGTAAAAGCTTATTTTTCTTTTTGACTGAGCGGCTCCTCCGGTAACTGACGCCGCTGAACCCATTAGCAGTTATATTTCTGAATGTGGTAATGTAGCAACAAGCGCGCATGTTGGCCTCCTCCTCGCGGCCTGTCACAGATGGTGTCAAATGACAATGAACACCTGCGCAGGCAGCGCCTTTCCCGCCAGAATCAGACAAGCAAAGGTCGCAGTCTAGCCGGAAGCATTTTGTTTGAAAAATATTGAAACTTTTTACGTGAGGTTCAGGGACCCCTGTCTTTACCCGGTTATCCCCGCCGAATTTGTATATGAATAGCCTGACAGGCTGGCCCTGTACGCACGTAGGCTCTTCCTGCCCCTCACAAGGTTACCTCACATGAGAGCCTGGTTGCGACCAGAAGTAGAGAACGAGGCAGGGCGAGCAAAGAGCACTCTTTACACTTCCCTTTCTTGCACTGTAAAAACCCGAAAAAACGGTGCTGGGATGGGCGCACTATGTGAGGTATTTATTGCTCAAGCATCACGAGGAGATAGCGTGAGCTGACACCATGTTTTCATCTTGATGATAGTAAAATCACACAAGCACGCACTTGTTCCATTGCTGCCATCAAAAACAAAGCGGGAGCGAATTACACACTCTCCTCCACCCGATTACTCGCCAAATACTAAAGGCATGAACGAAATCTACATCGTGTAAAATACATTTAGTCTAATGTGCTTTAATTATACAGCCAAGTTTCTAGAGAAAGACAAGCTTAAATTGACCCAAAAGAATGAGGTTTGGTGGCATCATAAAGAGTGAAATAAAATAACTAAAGCACAGCTTCTGTCCTGAGACAGAGTGATCCTGGGCAAATTGTGTTCTTTCCTCTTATCACAGCTCTTTTACACTATGGAAGTTGGTTACTGACACTGTTAATTAAAAGAGATGGCCGTGGGACTCGGCAAGGCAATGCAACAAAAACGAAGCTCGAAAAACAAGCATGCAAACACTCACTCCAATGAGCACAATCAAAGATTGCCGACTCTTTTTTTTCAATATTTGATGCTTTTTGGAAACAGTGCAGCATGCCGTGCTGCTTATTAAAAGCATCAAATATTGAAATGTACAGTTTGCCGTGCCCAAAAAAAAAGTCCCCAGAGTGTCACGCCGCCAGTGAAGCATCCAGTCCCCGCGTGCACATCTTTTGTCCGTTCGCGTGCACGCTTGGAATCCGTATCGATTCCAAAAGGCCTTCGCATGGTGAGGGCGGCGCATGCGCGCTGCTAACGGCAGGCGAGACCTAAACAATAAAGGGATAGTGATCGTGGAGAAGCACAGGGCATGCAGAGATGGGGGGCTTGTGACAGGATAGGAAAAAGAACGGCACTCAAAACGAATTAAAACACCAGTGCTTTGGAGGAGGGCTCATAAACATAGAAAATAAAGGGGAAGTGATACGGCGCTCTGAGCAAATGAAAAGCAGGATCGGATAAGAAAACAAGCATTTACAATGCAACGGTCTCGGCATTGTTAAAGTTAGAGCTATTGGCATTGCTCATGACAATGCCGTTTCTTTAAATGTTTTAAAAACAAAAACATAAACAAAACTAATGTCCTGAGCAATGCCAATAGTTCTAACTTTACCAATGCCGAGACCATTGCAATGGAAAATGCTTTGACTTTCACCTGACAACCAAAGGCATCCGAGGTGATGTAACCTTTGCTTCCATTTACTAATTAGGGTAATCTAACCTGATTTCAATGGCCTTTGGGTGAAAATTCCAAATCATGAAACTATCAGAGGCGCCATTGAGTGAGGTTACCGCCTTAAACACAAAAAATTTAGGCAGCCCCGGGCTGAGTCTGCTGCATTCATGGACAGGACGGCCGAGTGAAGCCGTGAAGCCGAGTGAACCAACAACCCGCCACAGTGCCTTGAGAGACCACCTCGCAGCACTGTGCTATTGTGATTAACCGCCCTACGGCGTAGTTTATTCTGTTTAGGCATCATGGAAAGCCCTCTTCACCTGCACACCTCAGGTTAGAGCAGGCCCGGTGTTTTGTGTTTTTTCATTGCATAATGAGCCCTGCAACACAGAGCTTCGTCATTGTAAAATATAGGATTTACAATGCTTAGAAAGGGCAATGAACTGTAGCATTAAGTGCTGAATGATTGACACATTTTTCTATATGCCAAAATTGCAGCTTCTAATTCACAGGGACGCTTTAACCCCCCCCCCCCCCTCTCCAAAATCACTATAGCTCGTAGTTGCCGTAATACAAACACGGACAGCAGAGGGCTTAGGGTTAATTAACTTGGGCTCTGGCACATTTGACAAACGGTGTGATCTTGGATGCTGGGCTGCAAAGCTGGAGGTGGTATCGCAGTTGGTCGGGATATGTACAATGCATGGGACTGTTCGAGTCTGGGACAACTTTACCCCACAGGGTTGCTTTAAACAACAAAACTCACAGAGGTTCTGGTCTCTGTAGCATAGGAAGCAAGCGCACAGGGACCTATACTTGGGTAAGTGCTGGTGCGCAATGGCGAAGTGCGGTTAACGTTGTTTTCAAATAAAACAAAATGGGAAGGAGCGGTGGAGGCAATCTACACGCATACCGGGCCTGACACAAAACCTATTGATGGGAGGGTGCTTTAGCACCTGGTTTATAAACGGGATTACTAATGACCTTATAAGTACTGCGCAAAAACAGTCTGCCTTCACTTTATGGGTATAAACACAAGTTATTTTTATTCAGCTAAGCCATCACGGAGCATCGAGTCTGCCCAAACTTTCTGACGGTGAAATTTCCAACCATTGGACTGGATTGTAAAAAACAGCTACAGAAACCCGTGCTTTTCCTGGAACACGAGACACAAAGACGGTGTGCTAGGAATCGGAATACCATTGCAGGACTCGGCGGCCGCCGTAGAGGTCACGGGGTCTGGAGGAAGGGTGTTGGCCGGTAAAGGAGGGGACGGGGTATTTTCCAATTCACCTACACAGCAGAAAATCATAGCAAAAAGAGGCACAGCATTAAAGCAGGAGCACTTAACTCGCGCCAAACCATGACGTCACATCGAAAGTGTACTTACACCCTCCCACTCCACAAACAAGGCAGAGCAAAAGGCACACCACTGCCTTTCTCCGAGGCAGAGACGCAGCGTCCTTTTCGGATTCGGGGGCGTGTTTGTCTTTTCTCTCCTCCAGCCATTGGCTGGAGGAGAGAATGAGACTTTCTGCAAAAAACACGCCCCCCGATCCGAAAAGGACGGGGCCTGATCGGAGTGATGGCACCTCTTCTCCAGTGGCTGGCCAGCATTTACGAGGCCAGCCAATGGAGAACAGGGGAGAAGAAGGGCGGGATCAAGCCCCTCTTCTCCAAGTCATTAAATCTCTCGACTTCCGGTTCTGCCTTCGGCAGACCGGATGGTCCCGAGACCTAAAAAACGGCACTCTGAGCGAATGAAAACACCATCGCTCCTGAGGAGGGCTACTAAAACAAGAAGAAAGCAGTTCCTAAAATGGTCACAAAATGAGGGATACGCTGCTCTTTGGGAGGGTTAAAGACAGGAAGAGGCATGACAAATGTATGTTATGGACAAATGGGGAGAAAACATAGGAGAGCAAAGATGGAGCCAGCAAATGGGAAGCCTATGGGTGAGATGAAGCTCATAACGTAGATAAAACATGTGTTTTCGAGACAGCTTATGCGCGGTCTACAGCCAAGACCTAAAAAGGGACTACTTTGTTTGAAAATCGCTTATTAATAAGGAAACTATAAATGTCTATAAAGTACTGTAGACTGATTCTAAAAAGTGTTTGCCCATTAACCGTTCCTGCAGAGAGCTCACCCATACAAGCCAGTGAGTGAAAGGGGACGACCCAAAATCTCTCGTTACATTGTATGTTGTGCTGACAACAACTCTGGTGATATATAAAGCGGTCTGCAGCCAGACCGAAAACGGAGAGCAAGCATCAGCACTTATCTGTGGCTCCATGCAGATGAGGAACTCCCTCTGCCTATGCAATTGCTGCATATGTCGAAAGTATTCATATGGGAAAAAGGGTGTGAGGAATTTGTACAATGTTTGCAAATGCAACGCAACCGCCCAAAGAAGACTCTAAAGCACCTCCCATAGAATACTGCCCACGGGGTTTACTAACTATACCCACATTTTTCCAAAAAAGAACACATGTGCCACTGCTGAGACAATTACAGAGCAGCAGAGGCTGGAATCCCCCGCACCCCCCCCCCACTCCCCCCCCCCCCCCCCCCCCACCCTCCTTCCCTTCAGCGCCTTGAGACCCGCACGGGTGAGTAGCGCGCTTAATAAATCCCTGATTGATTGACTGTTATTATCTGTGCATAGGTGATCTAGCACTTTGGGGGCGGGCGGGTCTCAAGATGCTACGCCCCACTCTGCTGGTCCTGGACGGTTTATGTAACGATGTGTGCATAAGACTTATTTTTAAAGGATTGCTATGGTCAAAGGCTGGTGAAGCTCTTTCGAGTACTTTCAGTCATAAACCAGCACCTTGTCCGCTCAATCAGCCCCACTGCCTCACACAAATGTTGCAAACCTGAGCCCATCATATTATGATATGGAAGGAGCTTAGGCGCTTCACAAGGATGGCACTAGGGGCTACAGAAGCTTTGCATTTGTCAACAACAGAGCTCCCTCCCTTCGAATCCGCTGCAGGTAGGGCAAGGAGGTCAGAGTTCAGTCTGTACGAAGAACACAGAAGAAAGACAAAGTCGTGAAAGAAAGAGGAGCAGCAAACCAGTTCTTACGAAAATGAAGGGACACTGGCCTGGGGGCTGGGGAGGGGTGGGGGTGCGGCGCCAAGGTTCCGAGCAGGAAGAGGTGAAACACGAACAGTAATTGCGAGGCAGCTCGTGCGGGCGGAAGGAACATGGGCCAGTGCAGCGACACCCGCCAGAGCGCCATCACCGCCACTTCTGCCGGACACAGACCACCCTGGCTGTCAGTGGCGCATCCTCGCCCCCATGCACGCTTGTCATTCTGGCGAGTCACTGATGGCCACCTCCTCCAGCCCACCGACCACCCATTAGGAGTGGTAACCGAATTATAGCTGGCCTCACTGACCTAGAGGGGGGAATCTGGCCTCCACCCATGAATAAATATTGGCAAAGTCAAAAGTTTTGGCTACTGTACTTTGCATACAGAGACCCACAACATCCATGCACACAGTCCAACATACACAGGCACCAATGTGCGCAAGACGATAGACGCATGCATTCATGAATACAAGCACCCATGAGCACAGACCAGTAGACATCTCTGTAAACAGATCAATATTCATACAGCCACCCGTGTGCACATCGGCACACGTATGCACATACACAGGATTGGGCAGACATGAATAATAGGACAGACTGACGCCTGGATAAAAACCCAGTACCGGGAAGATGCAAGTCGAACCTTTATCTCCTCTGCAGTGGAAATCGAATTTGGCATAGAGAAAAAGAGTAAAGTGGAAACAAAAAGAGTAAACTAGAAACACCCATTCGATCATTGGCCTCTCCTTAGAGGTCTCCTGGGTGACTGAATCTTTGAGGTTCAATACCCATCCAATCCCTTGTTTTTTTTGGAATGATCACCTCTACATAACAATGAAGTGCGACATGCATGACTCGTCTATCGCTGTCTTCTATACAGTGAAATGCAAAATGTGTGCCTCAGCAGACACACACACGGTTCAAGATTGCCCAATGTAAGCCAAACAGCCCTCATAATTCCTTCCACAAATCATTGTTTCGTAGTAATATAGTTCAGATATTTTTGGCTCATTCAAAAAAAAAAGAGAGAGAGAGAGAGAGACACAGAGAGAGAATGTGGTTTCTTCCAACCTGATTCTACCTCAAGGAATGATTTATTAAGCACGAGGTTTTAATAGGGACTTTTATTGAACTGTTTTACTTAATAAAAGTTACACATATAAACAAGTTTTAAAGGATGCGTTGCTTTTTATTTGACTCACTGTATAGTTTATGTTACACTTGTAATCACTGCATGCAAAAAACTAAATGAAATTAGAGAAAGGTGGACCCAGTGCCTAACAGTACTACAGGTAAATGTAGGGGCCCCAGTATTTTCCAGTACTGTAAGGGGGGCTGGCAGCACTTTGACTGGTGAAGTAGGGGTTTAATCCTGGTAGAACAGGACAGGGGGGCGGTGGTTAGTAAATAGCTATACTGTAGGTTAGGACATTCAGAATCCAACATAAACTACCACAACTCATGACATGGTTCTTGTGTAATGGGCCTCAGGGTTAAATTGTTTGAGTAACTCGGGAGTGCAACAGTGGAGAAGGGAAAACAAGAGCAGGGCCCCTGTAAAACACAGAGACATCACAGGTCCCGAGAGACTTAGGGGAAGCCTGGCTAAGTGCTTCAGGTGGGATTATATACACTAATCAAACTAGAGAACGCAGTTAATCCCATATCTAAAAACAGATCAGGCCCCTCCTCTTATATGCTACCTCTAGGCCACTGTGAAACAAAATTCAATATTAGCTTCCACCAACCCTCAATCACCAGCAGAACCACTCACAAAAAGGTATAATTGTCCAGTACTGTGTGCCACGAGAAGAGATCTAGCATACTGGTACAGTTGATGGATGTGGAACTAGCAGACACGTTTCAACCAACACTCGCTAAGTTATTATTTTTTCATATAGAGCTTTGGGAGGCATTTCTAAGTGCTGCAAAAAAGGCGCAACTGAATAGTGACTGTTCCGGGGGGTGAAATCAGACCCACCTTTCCAGCCCTCTGTTCCAGACCTCACCCGTTCTCAGCAGGGCCGTTGCAGGTGTTTGTCGTGGGTGGCAGGGTTTAAACAGAGGCAGCCACAGGGGAAAAAGAGACAGTAACGGAGACATAATGGAGCAAACGTAAACAGACTGGCCATAGCGGGCACTGGGTCTTTCCCCGGTTGGGCTGCCATGGTGGGGGCCGGTTTTGGGCCCCGGGGCTGTCTTTGTTACTGGGGCCAGCAATATCGGCCCACTGTAACAATATCAGCTGAAACCGGCCATAGCAAACAGCTCGGCCGCAGACCTCCCCCCCATCCCGGGGGCTGGCCGGGTAGTTTGCCTAGGCCGGTTTCGGTTCGGGGTCCGGCCCTGAACGTAAACAATAGTGCTTATGAAAAGAAGTGTTAACCAATGAAAAAAGTAGTCCAAAAATCATTAACTAAAAGGGTCACTGTGTATGGAGATGTGTAATTGGCCAGTGCTTTTGCGGAGGGCTCAATACTGGAAGAGGCATGGCGCATGCACACCGTGGAAGAACGGAGATGAAGGATTGAAAAGTGACGATGATGTCTGCAAATGGCAAATCTATGGGCGGCTGTAAGCTTAGATGTGGATACAACATCTCTCGGTTCTAGGCAGCGCATGTGCGCCGTTAAGGTTAAGAGAAGGGATCTAAAAAGTAGGGGTTGGACCTGGTAAAAGGCTTATTTTGCAAGGTCGAAATGTCAGTTTAAACTGTACACACAAGCTCTGCAATGGCTGGCTTGAGACATGTTTAAAGTGGCACAATCAGTGCTGCCGGCCCACTGGTAGAATTTAATTTACAGGCCCTGGACACATGTGGTGCACTTTACTAGGGTAACAAAATGATGAGAGGCAATATAATTACAATCAGTAAAGAATCTTGGTTTTAAACAATTTTAGTTCATAGTTCCCAGTTTGAACAAGATAATTTTGTTATTCTTTGTTCAAATTCAATATTCTCCTTTGTCAGGCATACAGACGCAGCCAACGCATTTCGCCCATAAACACGGGCTTCTTCAGGGCACTATAGCAAATGGGTAAGAGTCAATCAATATGGAGCACGCCAAATTCCTGCCACAACTCCACAGTTCTTTTTATTAGGTCATCCTGTAGTTACGTAAGTATAATGATCGTATCTTGGTTGTACACGATAACACCAAACATTTCAACAAAAAAAGGATCAGCGTGAATGAGGAAGCAGCCATAGTCCCAATGTCAATTGTCAAGTATATTTCAGACGCTTCCCTCAATCCGTTGGAGCCATCCGGCTCAGGGAACAGATTGAGGGAACCGTCAGAAATATACTTGACAATTGACAAAATTAGAAAATATGGAGGAGGAAGACGAAACATTGGAGCGGAACCTCCCAAAGGCTGACAGGTCTAACATTGACACAGAAACAATTTTGATCCATAGACATGTCCCCTGTTTTTAGGTCTCGCCTGACCCAGCGCATGCGCTGGTCTGGCGAGACATTTTGTGAGGGCTCCAAAAAGTGCTACCAGGCCAGCCTAGAGCTACAGTGCATGTGCATGTGCGGGATTACTTTCACTTTCGCGGCCGCGATCACTTTCGCAGCCGCACGGCCGCTTTGATGTTCTCCTTGAGGCTTCAATAGATTGCAGCAGTTAAAACAAGCATTGGCATAGCCAATAGGTCTCGCTTTTGGGACCTTATAAGTGTTTAGTTATGCAACTGTTGCATGGCTAAACACTTATAAGGTCCCAAAGGCGAGACCTATTGGCTATGCCAATGCTTGTTTTCTTTGCCCCTCTTTATATCACGTGTCTTTCAGTGGCATCGGCAGAATAATCTGGGCACTTTTACAGGACCTCGCACCACACTGCATGACACCCCACAAGGCACACGTCCACGTCTCTTCCCATAACCCTCATGTAGGATCAACCTTTAGTGCTCACACACTACACCCCTTGATAAGAACAAGGGACTTCGACTTAGTGCCGATGGTAAAAATATTGTTTTATGATCTATCTATGATTTACTTTTTATGATCCAGTCTTCATGTGTTGTGTAACACTGGCGCACTGAACGCCTCTGGCTGACGCGTTCCAAGAAAAACTTGACATATGAAAGTTAACTATGCAAATGAATCACCTCCAACAAGTGCGTGAATGCCCGTGTGTGTGTGTGCTAAACTACACAACAAGTATTGATTCAATTTAGAAGACCCGTGTACGCGATAGAACGGTGGCATTCCTGCAGCCCAGCATGCTACTCTCATGCCTCGTTTGGTGCGAAAAAGCCAGTCAAATCCACGCACGCCCTGTGTTCAAAACCATGAGGCGACAGACAAAAATAAATGTAATGGCATTCTCGCAGCCCCTGGGAAAATGGCATGACACTGAAATGTGTACTCGTATCACATGGCTTTGCTAATCCATCAGTAAATGACTGCGGAGCACTGTGTGTTGTTACAGACGCGCTCTCGGGAACTGCAACCATGCTGTGGTGGCCAGAGGCGAGTTTATGACGTGAGCACTTCAGTGAGGTGACGGCTCTTCATGTTTGCATAAATTCACTGTCATTGATCTGAGTGAATGGCCGGAGGGAGTGCCCAATGCATACCTGGCGTCCCGGGCATGTTGTGTACATATAAAACGTTGCTGCACTTCCGAGCAAACTACGGATTAGATTACAGTGTTTGTAGCCTGACTGATCACCACGTGGTCAGTCCTATTGTACATTTAAATACAAGAGGGAAGACAGCGTTTAAAACCATCTCCAAAGCAGCCGCTTGGCACAAGTGTATTAAAAGTGCCACGCTCCAGGCTTACCGCCCATCAACGCCTCCTCGGCATCGCACTCTCTCTCTGGGGCGTCCATAGCTTCTTGGGTGTTTCTGACTCCGCACACCTCCACCCTATCGCAGGCAGTCCCGCCAACAGGCTGCCGTGCCATCCTGGCAAAACAAGGAAGGGAGCAGCCCACTCGGGCGGGCAAAGGCAAGGTGTCTTTACGACCAAGCGCCCGCCCCGCCAGCACCAGCGCCCGCTCACTGGCTGCAGCGGAGGCGGGCGGGGACTTCCATTGGCACCTTCCCGAGACCATCACGTTCTCTCCACCGTAACCCTGAAAGCGGCGGTGTCACGGCTCTGCTGAGCCTCGCTAGCGCCGAGCACAGGAGAGATGCTGACGGGAAGTTAAGGAACGAATAAACAGAGTTAATCCTGAAGGACAGCTAAAGCAGTGCACTGGCAACAGGTCGAAAGTGAGTTGCCATCAAAAGTCAGCGCCTAGACATTGACAACAGGCAAGAACTACACTTACATGGGGCAACGGTGTCTGTCAAAAAGTCATGCTTGCAGTGCCTTGAAAACTGGGCTGTGCAGACAGTAGCATGAAGACAGACTTGCAGAGCCATTAAACCTGAAGGCACCGAACACACTGCCAATATACCAGAAACGCATCGCCGTCAAAACTCACGATTTTAAGGGGGGAGACATCCTTATTTTCGGGAGGAGAGAAGAGTCGTCTAGAGGAGCTTCTGGAAAGAAAAAGGGGTGTTTGCAGTGCTTATTGGGAAAGTGGTTTGAGGCAGGGTCGGATTGGGATCACAATTAGGCGGGGCTCTCCCCAAAAAGTTGTCCACATTCTTGGATCATGCCCGTTCATGAAACAGCATTTGGCTAGTCTCATCGGGCTCATTTTTAGAGAAATGTTTAATAAATTAAGTATTTTAAAGCTCATAGAGCCAGAAACATTGGTGGAAACTAGAAGCCCTACATTTTGGCTGGGCGGGCAAAGTGAAATAAAGTGTCCCAGAGGCCACAACTGATTATTAAAATGCTGCCTCGTAGAAGCTAAGGACGTGTGTGATGGAGGGAGTGGAGTGAGCGCTACCTCAGGGAAGGCACGCCTTGCCAGTGCTATTTCCTCATGATACAGCCACTTGCAGCAGCACTATGCCTCCTACATCTGGTGTGGACAACCGTCCCCTTGCTATCGGAAGGCTTGGATATTGTGGCCAGCCAAATGGACATAGCAACTGCACCAATGGGCAGCTCTCAATCACTGGGGCCCCGGTCTGCTGTCCCATTACACAGGGATAGCCCTCCCACCAAACATCTTCCGCTGGCATCATGGCCATATGTGGTTTGGTTGTTCTGGCCAATGTACCTGTGTTACCTCTTTGGGCTGGTGAAACAACCATCAAACTGAGAAATAAGGTCTCCCATTGGATGAACACTTAAACTAACTTTTGTTTGCCCTGTCAGAGACATTTTAATGGTAAAAAAGATTGGGTGGGTGGGTTCGCGACAAAAGTGTTTTGATGGGGATTGTATTGTTGTGAATTTCCAGAGTCCTCAAATTGTTGAAGGTCATGTGCCCCAGGCCAATAGGACCTGAATGAATCAAAATCGATCGGGCTCGTGCCACTTTCTTATTTTTATAGTACTTTGGCTCTAGTGCCGAGCTGCCCGCCTGCTAGAACCAATGGGGAACAGCCTCTGGAGCTCGCAACTTCTAATCGCTTTGCACCACTCTCCACCCTATCTGAGGTGGATTGACTGTCTTTTGCAGGATCTTGCTGTCTCCCTTTGCCAGCTGCCCTGCCCCAGCACTCTGTTGTTTGTGTTGGTGCCTTCTTCTGATCCTCTGGTCAATATTCCATCTCCTGCCCCTCTGACTAGGCCCCTGCAGGAGGGTGAGTGCAGTTCCCTCTTTGCCAATAAAGTGGCGACCGGGCACCTCAGGGTGCTTAGTTGGAACATTGCAGGAGTTAAGGCCATGATAGGATCACATGTCTAGATGGACTAGGTCCAGCAATTTGATGTTGTTCTGCTTGAGGAGACCTGGGCCATGGAAAACGTCCTGTGTCACAATTGTTTTAGTTTTGACCGACATGCTGTTCAGTCCCCTTTGGGGCTGGCGAGTGCCGGTTTACAAGCTTGGTTTACGGGCTCCTTGTGCTGCCCAATAACATGTATTGACTCTGGCAGCAGACTCATCCAGGTCTTTCATTTAAAATGACCTTTGAATGGAGGGTTATGCGTGAACAACTTTTATAATGACGAGTTTTTCGGCCAAAGGTGATAGGAATTTTACTGCCTTGTCTGCTTGTATTGATTCTTCTTTGACCCTCAGCCCTCCTTGCTCTGTGGGGTATATATGCCCATTGGTAGCTGGTGATTTTAACGCTAGGGTGGGGGACACAATGGCACTCATTGAGCCATTCAAATTTCCCCACAAATCTTTCAGTAGGAATGGCGATGTGGAAATTTAGCTTGCGAACTGAACATTATCTGCGCCATCTTGTCTCTCCCCAGCGCAACACACAGGAAAGCGCACGGCAGCCATTTTAGGCACCTTGGTCTCTCCCTGCTCATTGCCGATCACCAGCGCGTCCCCCTGGCGCTGCAAGCATTCCCCCGCGCGCCGGCCACCCCCGCTCTCTCATACACGGGCCATAAACCCTCTCCTTCTACGCGACCCTGCCATGGAACCACATCCCACGCCTGACCGACATCCCATACATGGTCATGCATCTCTTTGATAACCCCCTTCCTCTGCGCCCCATTGTCCGAACCGATCCCAGGCCATCACCTAGCCCTGCGGATACAGTTTATTGCCCCTACTGTAAGGGAAACACCCCACATCAAAGGATTACAGTAGATCAAGGCCCCCCACCCCCTGAGACCCGACCGGTCGCACACACACCCGGGAATTGGCGGAATGTGCAGCTGTGTGATAGCCATCTGCTACTGTGGGTGGGGTGGGGACTTCCACTGTAGATATGTGTGGGAACGAGCTCGAAGTGGGGATTCCGAGGATGTTCTTTCATGTATCAAAACAATCTCAAGAATGTGCCATGTATGATAAACCTGCAATAAAGTCATAAACCTGTGTATAAGAGGCCAGGCCTCAGAGATGCAGAGAGAGCACCTCGTGACGATACCTTGCTGTCTGATCTGATGTGTTCCACTCCGACGGAATAAAACTTTGTTTCCTGCCTTCCAGTCTCCGGCGCCTGCCTCTTTATTGGTTTAAGCATCGAATGGTATAAGAGGCGATTACCGCCGGGCAATACTTGAAAGGTTATCGACTACGACTGCCGCTACCATTTAACAATTGGCGTCCCAAGCGTGGGGCCCATCAGCGACACGTGGATCCAGTGGGAGAGGTCCCGACGACAGAGTGAACGACTGCAACGATCGGGAGAGCTCCTGCCCGATAGACCCTCGTCTGGCAGCCGATCATCCGAACTTCACTGGTTCCGAGCAGACCTCTCTCGAGTGATCTACGGTCCTGACTGGGAACCATCAGGAGTGCCGCGGCAAATACGGAGAATAGGGGACGATCGGGCGCTGGAGGCGGAAGACGAGAAACTGTCCACGTGGTCTGGGTAAGGTCGTGAAACACGACAAATTGCGAAACGATTGATTGATTGATTGATTGAAAATACTAGTATTGCTTATTGATTGTTCTCTTTGAGATATTCGCTGTCTACAAACGGGGAGGAGTAGAAATACTCTCTCTCTCCCCCTTTGCAGATAGTGAAGGGTAGGTAACGCAGACTTTTGTCCCCGTTGTAACCCGTCGTGCCTATCTTTATCTCCCCACTGATTGATTGTCCGAACATTGATTGTTTTGAAGAATAGTGCTCTTTGAGATATTCTCTGTTTGCAAATAACGTAGAATAGAAATATTCTGTCTAGTCTTTGCAAATAGTGAAGGGTAGGTAACGCAGACTTTTGTCCCCATTGTAACCCGTCGTGCCTATCTTTATCTCCCCATTGATTGATTGATTGTCCGAACACTAGTTGTTCGATATTGGTTCTTTGGAGGTATTCTCTGCTTACAAATAACGAGGAATAGAGATATTCTGTCTAGTCTTTGCAAGCAGTGAAAAGATAGGTAGTGCTGACTTTTGTCCCCGTTGTAACCCGTCATGCCTATCTTCTCCCCACTGATTGGTAGTTGGTTCTGCCCGGACCGCTTATTAGAGGTGGACCATCCGGCTCCACTGGAAGGCACCCCTAATAAGGACATGTTCACTAAATATAGACTAGTCGCCGTAGCTTATAGCAAGCCATGGTATAAATATACAAAGGGGGACCCCGAGAGTCAGTGGCCACTGGTGGGATCCTTTTTGATCCTACAAAACTAAAAGAAACACTAGGAAATAGACCTTTGTGGGATATATGAAACTAGGGGAAGGAGCCAAGCTCACGGTCAAGACGGCCACGAGGTAACTCGGCTCCGTCGCTCTCGCTGCCTAAACATGTCCGCCCTACCGCCCACCCCGCCCAGTAAACACAAAAAAATCCTGCACAACCGGAAGCCTGCTGATACCCACCATCGACGTCACCGAACTGGATTAGAATCACGCACAATTGGACTATGCCATTTTCCGATTACACAGTAACATCCTTGTGCTCGTTGCTAGATTGCAAATATGTACAACACGCCAACAAAGTAGTATAATTAAAACATTTTAATAACTTATAGGTATAATAACATTCCGACAGGGTGAACAAGTTAAAACACGTTTTAAACAACTATTTACATGACAGTCTGCTGCAACCTCCATCCCAAAGCATTTACGTCCGCGTGACACTGTCCTCGCCTCTCCTACCTCGAAGTTGCAACATTGGCCTGTTTTGGGCGGTCCTTTTAGTCGGCTTTGGGCTATAAAAGCCATGCAAAAATCCATCGACATCAGTGGCGGACGATTGTGCGAATAGGCCGGAGGCTACACGCAGCGCCGAGGCCCTGGCGGCGCCAAGATGGAGTCCACCATGTTGTATTGGTCCTCCCATTCTCTGCTTCGACCGGCAGCGGAGGGTGCCCTGGCAGGGGGAAGCGACGCGGACGGGCCTCCCCCGCCTCCCCAGGTGGAGGCTCGCCAGCAGATGAGGGCACCCCAGCCATTTTTACTCGCCGGCCAGCTGAGTTGCACCCTGCCATTTTACTCGCCGGCCAGCTGAATTGCACCCCGCCGTTTCTTTCACCGGCCAGCTGAGTTGCACCCAGCCAATTCACTCGCCGTCCAGATGAGTAGGCGCCCCTGCACTCACCGACCAGCTGCAGCAAGACAGCCACTCAAGTCTTGCCTGCCGGGTAGCCACTCAGGTGCGGATCCACTAAGATTGCCATTAGCGTTTCACTCGAGAAATGGGCCCCCGCAGCTGCGGGATCGAGGGACCCACCCCGGTGGCTGTAACGAAGAGCTGCTGCTGCTGCTGCTGCTGCCTCTGGACTCTGGCGGCCGGTTCTTCGGATCCAGGCCTGGCCCACCGAAAGACGGCCCTGGACTCGAAAGCTTGTCTGCTCGGGCATGGGCCCCACCCCTTGAAAAACACCCTCTCAGCTTTGCAGATTCTGCGGGAGTCATTGACATTCGACTCCCGTGGGCCTCCGGTGGGGGCAATCGCCGCTATTTGCTTGATTATTCCACATTAACTTGTCCTTGCCCCGGGCGGCAACCATCTTGCCTCCGTTTTGGTGCCGTAAAAGAAAGACCGATTCAGGGCGACGGCGGAAGAACCCGCCTGCTGTCCCGCCCCAAGGACGGACCACGGCATCACTACAAGACCGCGGTGACGCCATGCTGACGCAAGCTGACGCTGACGAAAAGTTCTCGAACTACCGAAGGGGATTCTGGTCCGGCAGCTAGTTAGTGGAAAGACTTAGACTGTACAATGGACCCACCCGACCTCGCCCCAAAATGGCGCCGAGACGCCTCTCACACCGTGGCCGGCCTGAACGGTTGTAGGCCCGTATTTGTATACTGACATTGTTGTAAATAAAGGGCTTCTTAAAGGAATTACGGAATCAGTGTCATGACAAATCATCTGGGTTGGTAAAGGGTTTTTTTTGAATAAATGATTGTTACTCCCAAGCAATAGAAAACAGATAATGCAGACCCCATTTGCCTGAATCTTTTTGATTAACGGAATTTGTACCCGTCACACCTGTCTTTTTCCAAGAGTTGTCAGAAAATGGTCGACTATAGCTTAAGGTATATGCCGAATGCAAGGTATGGTATCTTGCACCATAATATACGACCGATTGAGAAATGCATGTACGACCAGGGAACCCGAATTTAGGAGATGAATGAAATAGAGCATCTTTGTTTCGGAAGAAAAGAATAATAGGTCTGTGGTATTACCCACTCCTGCGGCTAGCCTGGTACATGGTAAGTAGAACTTTTTCGTGTCTACGTGCGCTAATGTACTTTGAATGCTGCACATCCCCCCTCTCTTTTCCCTCTCTATAGGTCACGACGAAGTTCCGACTGAAGAATGGAGTGGACATGGACAGCACCGTGTTCAATATAGGAAAAACATAGACAAACATTGTGGGATAGTGCGCAAAGTGCAGACCACCATTGGGAACATGAAAAACTGTATGGTATGATTGTGCGTGTGTGCTACGATTATGCGGTATGAATGTGTATGCATTTCATGCTTGGGTCGCTTGAAGAGAGCGTCCTCGTATGATTGAAGTGCTTGTCTATCGATCAAAGGGAGGGGAGTAAAAGGTCCGACACCCCCCCCCAAGATAAACTACAAAAATACTGAAAATACGCAGCATGCATAGGAAAGAGGACAGGAAAGGAGAGGTCCCCATACTCAACGTAGCCCTGTGTCTCCGTCTTAAGTTTCTGCGCTTGATGTATGTACTGTCACGCCCCATCCGGTATTTGTGTGTACGTGATCACCGAATTTATGTCTTTCCCCCGCTTGTGTTTTCTTACATAGAACTAACCCATGCTACTCCATGTCGTGTGTACACCAAGTAGCCTATTATCGTACACATGCCTCTCTCTCTCGTTTTGTGTCGTACGTATGCCAAATAGCCTACTTGATGCGCATCTCTCTCTCTCTCTCTCTCTCTCTCTCTCTCTCTCTCTCTCTCTCTCTCTCTCTCTCTCTCTCTCTCTCTCCTCTTACTCTCTCTCCCTCCCTCGCTGAAGGCTTTCTTGCCCTCTTTCTTTTTGAATAAATTAACGACACATACCTCCTCAGTATGTGTATAATTGGCCTCAAGCACGGCGGTGTTCGAACAAATTGACAGAAACAAAAACGACCGTACTTTACCACGTTACTACCTCTCCTTTCTGCAAATGTTAAACTTAATTGGCTGAGAAAGAAAGGACAGGTAAGACGACTGATGTCTCCCAATTTGGCCCTCATCACGGGGACTATATGTCAGTGGTTTTTCGACACCATCTCCACCGCCCAGAACTGCCCCCGCCCAATTGTTCCGAACTAGAATGTCCAAGCACCCCGTCCTCACAGAATCACCCCAGCTCTGTACTAGCCGTCCCAGAGTATTCCGAACAAAACAGCAGATGACTTTATTTTCTGAAGGTACATCGCCTAAGCTGATGAGGGTTACCTATTGTCTCCAGCAAGAAAAATGTTTAGCTTATGTCCCTCCCCGAAATAGATACCTGTGAACCCATGACAGAAGCACCTCGCACTTTTTCATAAACTTAGCAGTCCTCGGAGGAAAATGTGTATTAACAGAACTTGTGTTAAGATGAACGAGTCTCTACCGGAGAAGCCGGTTCGAATTTTTGATAGACCAGAAGGTTGACAGATGTCAGGCTTCCTGCAACGATTATAGGGCACAGGAATCGACACCTAGCAGGCCAGACGATGGACAGGAACACCCACAGAAACCTGTACCACAGCAATGATGAATGAATTAGTAACACACACTGACATAAGAGTTAATAAACATCAATCATACAGCAACCGATAAAGGCATTTCCCCAACTACTCGGTGGTTGGGAGAGAGGATGAAGTGTGTAAATGTCTTCCCTGCCAACTCTCTAAGATTTTGTTTCTTGTACTCATTCAAAGATAACCTGCGGCCATCGGAAGAGAGGGGTCGGACGTGACGCACAGCCTGGCTACGGACCATGGAACATCTATGGCATCGACCAAGGGGGAAGCAACGAAGCAAAAAAAAGGGCGTGAGACGAGGCACCATTATCAGCATGATAAGCGATAGAACGAAGGGCTATCTCGAGGCCCCCTGCTCGCTGACCAGCGTGCCTGAAGTTCCAACCCGTCGGGCCCGATTGATGGGCCCAGTGCTGAAAGATTCTGCTCTCCTTGTTCCGCTTTTTGATCCGATCCCACTCCACCCCCTCTTCCCTCGGCATCCCAAAGCACGCCACACCCTCTCTCTCTCTCTCTCTCTCTCTCTCTTTTATATGGATTTTGAATTTGACTTAACTACAGAAGAACAAAATGCGGGTACCCCGTCACAAAGGTACCTATGATAAAATGTGTTAGGGAACAGGACTGTGATCCGAGAACAACGAATGGTCACACCCTGCTACGTGAAAACTTGGATTTGAGCTGGACCTTAGCTCCACCGCCGGTGCTCAACAGTGCCAACAAAAGAAGAAGAACAATAAGAGCTTAACAGTGATGGCTCATTATAATAGGACACTGGAAAGAAGAACTCCCTTCCATGACTGTAACTCATGTTAAGTTGAATTCCTCTCCCAACCACTTTTTATATTGACTATCTTCCAATCGCGTTTTCATGATATTGCATCAGTCACTTCTAACTGTACACTGACAAGTTAAGAAACTCTAACTTTGTATAATGACATTTGTATAACACCAGCCGTGCACTTGACTATGCTGACTATTTTTGATCCACACGAAGTCTGGGCCTTAAGTAATGTACGAAATATCCCTTGTTTTGCCAGAAACATTTTTGCTTTACGGTATCATGTTTGTGCTCAAACCAGCTCCCCTCCTCCTATCTCTGGGTCTGACATACGGCGCAGCTGATGTAATTTTGTATGCACTACCTCCTCGCCTATTTCATCAACTACATGTAATTATGTACAGATGTGTCAGGTTATTCCCGTCCGCTCTAACACTCGGAACTTTGAAGCGGAACATATGAAAGCCTTATACAAGATAGAAGCTCGCGGCATTATGGGGATAAATCCGAACTAAACAAGCTGGCGAGATATGTTAAAAGGGAGGACTGTGGAAATTTAGCTTGCGAACTGAACATTATCTGCGCCATCTTGTCTCTCCCCAGCGCGACACACAGGAAAGCGCACGGCAGCCATTTTAGGCACCTTGGTCTCTCCCTGCTCATTGCCGATCACCAGCGCGTCCCCCTGGCGCTGCAAGCATTCCCCCGCGCGCCGGCCACCCCCGCTCTCTCATACACGGGCCATAAACCCTCTCCTTCTGCGCGACCCTGCCATGGAACCACATCCCACGCCTGACCGACATCCCATACATGGTCATGCATCTCTTTGATAACCCCCTTCCTCTGCGCCCCATTGTCCGAACCGATCCCAGGCCATCACCTAGCCCTGCGGATACAGTTTATTGCCCCTACTGTAAGGGAAACACCCCACATCAAAGGATTACAGTAGATCAAGGCCCCCCACCCCCTGAGACCCGACCGGTCGCACACACACCCGGGAATTGGCGGAATGTCCAGCTGTGTGATAGCCATCTCCTACTGTGGGTGGGGTGGGGACTTCCACTGTAGATATGTGTGGGAACGAGCTCGAAGTGGGGATTCCGAGGATGTTCTTTCATGTATCAAAACAATCTCAAGAATGTGCCATGTATGATAAACCTGCAATAAAGTCATAAACCTGTGTATAAGAGGCCAGGCCTCAGAGATGCAGAGAGAGCACCTCGTGACGATACCTTGCTGTCTGATCTGATGTGTTCCACTCCGACGGAATAAAACTTTGTTTCCTGCCTTCCAGTCTCCGGCGCCTGCCTCTTTATTGGTTTAAGCATCGAATGGTATAAGAGGCGATTACCGCCGGGCAATACTTGAAAGGTTATCGACTACGACTGCCGCTACCATTTAACAGCGATGCTAGGGTCACTCTTCTTTATCCTATTTTAGTTAGCCACAACTTGTAAAATGCTTTTGATTTTCTTAACAACGATGGATCTGATTGTGTCACATTAAGCGGGAGAGGACAGTGCTCTACTATTGACTATGTCCTTGTTTCCAGAGGCATGGCTATCATAGTGTTGGAGGGTGGCATTATTCAAGAGTAAATGTAACATTTTCAGTGACCACAATGCCCTCTACAGTTCCATCAATCATCTGGCGTTGACCCGAAAGGGATCTCTGGTGGGTGATTCTGTTATTAAAGCGAAGGCTAACCTTAGCTGACTTGTATGGAGGCATGCTGATATTGAACTAGTGTCTGCTAAGCTAGTGGCTGACAAACAGACATTTTTTTCATCTTTGCAGATGTGTCTATCCTAGCAGATTGGCAGTTGTCTGGTTGTCAACTTTTTTGTGGCCCTGAGGGATGCCATTAGAGCTATTTTCATCAAGAAGGTTAAGGTCAGGGCCTACTGCCTGGCTTCCTGATTTGACAAAACCTGCAGGCTGCTATGTAGCAAACTGCACATTGCCTTAGGGAAATCTCCTAAGAACAGGGAGGATATAGCTAAATGTATTAAAGATTACTCACGGGCCCTGAAGAATAGGAAAGCTAAAGTAAGAAACATAGAGTGGGATACGCTGGCAGAAGCCTGTTCCTCTAAGGATTACAGGAATTTCTGGTAAATATGCTTTGGATGACACATCTAAGCATGCCCTAGATTCCTGTATTACTCCAGAGTACTGGGTGCCTCACTTCAGGTGATTATGCCCTGAGAGGTAAGGCTCAAGATCAGGGGTTTCCTGTCAAAATACATTTCCCTATGAAAATCTCCATCTCCCTGGAAGAGCTGTACTGCACAGCCCAGCCAATAAAGTCTCTGGACCAGACGGTGTTCCAATGAACCTGTGTTAGAAATGGGGTTTCAGGTTGGCTAAGGTATGCACTCCAGCCAGGAAGAACCCACTACTCTAGTCAGGGCAATTCAATTACACACCAAGATAACCTGTGCTCACCTCAGGTAGCTTGGCGCAGAGCAGGCAGGCTTATCTATAAAGGGAATGTGTAAAGCATTTGTGATACACACACACTCACAAACACACATACACAGTAACACAATGAATACACCAAAAAAGACTCCACACAAAGTCATATAAAAATAGGTTTCTATATTGTACATTAAACAAAAAGACCAAAATGGCATATATCAATAAATACTTTCCAAGTAATGCAGGTTGTTAGAGACAATCCCATAAATGCAGTATGTCACACTATGGCACAGAAGCATCTGTGCTCCGATTGGCTTCTTCACTGTAATTTCTGCAAATTCTCTACGATAGGGGTCACATAAGATAGTTTCAGTTTTTGGAGGAGGTCCCACGCCTCTCTCTGGCTCCTTACGGAGGTTTTGCCCACAATGCAGAAAAAGAACAATCCCCCAACTTCCGGGGAGCCAAGACCCCTTCAGGGCCCCACAGATCACAACTCCTTTGTCTGAAGCCGGAGCTGCCCGCCAAGAAGTGGGGGACAGCTTCCACCAGGTCAGGGATGACCCTGGGCTCCCCAAGCATGGAACAAGAGTTTGGCACTGCTCCCCTCAGGACCAGGGAGGCTGGAGTGGCACTGCTGTACACAAGGGAGCACATCAGTGAGCGGGACCTAGGAGGTTCCTGCGGTAGTTACACAGTACCTTGGAAACCAGGAGTTGCAGGGATGAAGACCTCACTACTAGAGTCTGCACCATTGGGACTCCTAAGCTGAACAAGCAGTGTGGCGTTAGGCCATAAGGTCAGAGTGGAGGGGTCCCCAGCGGCAGTACTCCTCCTGGGGCACAGGCGGGCTGGTGACGCGGGTACACAGCATAGAATCGGCTGTTGCATCAGCCCAATGATCTCTATCTGGTGGCCGGACCCCGCCCACAGCGTGACATCGATTGAGTTCCCGTGTTACTGGGCAAACTTTAGGATCACAAAGCCAGAGCTTCCCCAGCACTAAGGTGTCTCTCAGACCGTGGAGAGGGCGGTGCTTGGGAGAGCTTGAAATGCTCAGCACGCACTGACAGGGCTAATATGGAGCGCCCACCAAGTGCTGTTTTGGAAGGCAAAGTAAGGAGCAATCAATCACGGCTCTTAATCAAACTGCACACAGCAGAGGTGCTTAGTTGAAATCTTTGATGGCCCTCAGATTTCAAAATGGGGGCAAGCCAACAAGCCCCTGGGGAACACTTGGGGGCACAAGCAGGCAGCAGGCCAGCACAGCAAGGCAGGTTGCAAAGTGTAAGTCTCTCCTGCAGTCCAGAAATCAGCAGGCCACAGGCCAACACAGCAAAGCAGTCAGCAAAATTGCAGTCTTTTATGACAGCACAACAGTCCTCTGGCAATGTACATATGGAGAGCCTGCAGCGCCTTGTTACAAGTCCCAAGCAGTGTCTAAAGATATGGGGTCAGAGACCCAGTACTCAAAAATGCCTTTGATGTGGGGGGTGACTTTAAAGGAGCCCTCAAAGGTGCCCAAAGATCTCTTTGAGGCCAGCCCTTGCTCCAGGCGACCAGTAACGGATATATTAGCTCCTTGTGTGAGGGCAGGACATAACCTATTTAAATGTAAGTGTGAACCATCTCACTCTCTTCCTGCCCTAGAAGACTCTCTTATGCAGATGAATACAGATGTATCCCCTTTCACAAACAGCCCTTACTGTGTTGTGGCTGTCTGGAGAGAATGCACAAAGTGTAGCTGTCATCCAGTCCAGACGTGTATTGAAGACAGGCTGCAAAGCACAAAGAGTTATAAGCACAGAGAAATGCCCACTTCTTAGGTGGCATTTCTAAAATAGTACTGTGAAATCCAACTTCGCCAGTAAGTAGAATTTATCACTACTATTCTAAACATACCAAACATGGCAACGCCACTCCTTATTGATCAGGAATTACCACCTCAAAGCATATAAGGGAATTCCTAATGCTAGCCTATGAGAGGTGTAGGCCTCACAGCAGTGAAAACAAAATAGTATGTCACTACCAAGACATGCAAAATATAAAGGTATATGTCTTACCTTTTACTTCCACAGCACCCTGCCGCTAGGGCCTACCTTAGGGGTAACCTACATGTAGTAAAAGGGGAGTTTAAGGCACTTGTCAAGCTTTAAACTCCCCTTTTAAAGTTTTAAATGCCAAGTCAAAGTGGCAGTAAACTGCAAATACAGGCCCTACAGGGGCAGGCCTGAGACAGGTTTGAAAGGCTACTTCTGTGGATGGCACAAGCATTGCTGTGGTCCAACAAGTTGCATTTAATTTACAGGCCCTGAGTATATGGTATACCACTTTACAAGGGACTTAGAAGTAAATCAAATACGCCAAACATGTGTAAACCAATCATACCATGTTTAGGGGGCAAGAGCAGATGCACTTTAACATTGGTTAGCAGTGGTAAAGTGCCCAGAGTCAAAAGTCAACAAAAAGAAGGTCATAAAAAGGGGAGGAGGAAGGCAAAACGTTTGGGGATAACCCTGCAGAAAGGGCCAAGCCAAGGCCAATACCATTTTTGGGCCCCACTGCTTACCAACCTCTTTAACACCCCCTGTCAATAGACTAGAGACAGCCTTAGTAGGTTTAGGCACAGACGTCCCAAAAATCATGAGTAGGATTCTGCCAACTTTACTATATACCAACAACGCCATCCTACATGCCAGAAACTCTAACAGGCGGAAGATCCTCATTGATGGTTTTGTTGACTTCATGGAGGACCTCAACCTGGAAACCAATAGGTCCAAGACATTTATTTATTTATTATGGATTAAGGAGTTTTATATAACGCTGGCCTGACCCGAGGGTATCGGAGCGCTTTACAACAGTTTTTTGTGATACAATAGAGCAATGTTATACATATTGGTTTGGAAGTCCAAGTGTGCTGCGCAGCATTGAGGTAGTATGTGAGTCCTGAGATAACCTCATTGAGAGCACGTAGTCTTGGGTTGAACCTCTTGGGGGGGGGGAGGTAGGGGTCAAATAGCAAGGAGGAGGTAGGTCTTATTAATACAATGTCTGGGAGCAACGGTGAGCAGGAATATGCGTTTGGGCGGCGGCTATCCATTCAGGAGGGAGCGGTTGAGGAAGAGGACTTTAAGGTGTTCTTTGAATTTTGTGAAGGACGAGATAGTCCTGATACCGACTGGGATGGAGTTCCAGATTTTGGGCGCATTTCCCACGAATGACTGTGCAACCGTTTTTTGTTTGCGTGTTTTCATAGGGATGAGTAGTAGGGTGCTGGAACTCCTGAGGTTCCTAGTCTGACCAGCCCTCTTGAGTTTAGCAGCAAGATACTCAGGTTTTCCTGTGTGCAGGGCTTTGTGCGTGAGGCAGGCAGTTCTGCAACTGGCACACAATTCAATTGGAAGCCATTTTAGTTCTCTGAGTGCTGGTGAAATGTGATTGTATTTCTTAATCCCAGTAACCATTCTGGCTGCTGCGTTGAGAGTAGTTTTGAGGGGAACTAGGTGACATTTGGTTGTACCAGTGAGGGTGGCATTCCCATAGTCGAGTCTGGATAGCACCAGTGATTGGGTGGCTAGTTTGAGGTCTTTGGTTGGGATGAATGGTTTTATTTTGTTGAGTAGCTTCAGGTTGATGAAGGCACTATTTACGGAGTTCTTAATGTGCTTGGCCATGTCGAGTTTTGAGTCTAGGGTGATTCCGAATGATTTTACGGAGCTGGTCAGAGTGTGATTGCCATTGAGAGCATCCAAAGCTTTTAGCCATTCTGAAATTTGAGGGTTCTCTTATTTGTTGGAGATGAGGAGGATCTCATTTTTATCTTGGTTGAGTTTTAATTGGCTAAGCGACAGCCAATGTTGGATTTCTTTTAGAGTGTCATTTAGTTTATGAATGTCATCTATGGAGGAGGTTTCTAGATAGATCTGGGTGTCATCTGCATATACGTGGAAAGGGATGTTGGTATTTTTGAGTAAGGTGGTGAGGGGTTCCATGTATATGTTGAACAGTTGAGGTGAGAGCACTGAACCTTGGGGGACGCCCCTGCTGACGGGGTGTAGGTCGGAGGTAAAGTTTTTTATTTTTATCCTTTGTGAGCGGCTGTGTAAGAAGGAGGAGAACCAGCGTAGGACCACCTCATCAACACCTACCCTTTCTTGTAAAGCCTTGATGAGAAGTTGGTGATTAACCGTGTCAAAGGCTGCCGATAGGTCCAGGAGAATGAGGAGGCAACATTGGTCGGTATCGAGGGATTTGTGGATGTAGTCTGTGATGTTAAGGATCGCGGTCTTGATGCTATAGCCTTTTCTGAAAACCGATTGGTGGGGCTCAAGAAGGTTGATGCTGTCCATGTGCTGAGTCAGTTGTAGGAGGATGCATTTTTCAAGGATTTTGGATAGGAGGGGGAGATTGGAGACGGGTCTGAAGTTATTCAGTTCCTTGGAGTCAAGGCCTGGTTTGGCCAACTTTGAGGCATTCAGGTAGGATGCCGGTTTTTAGTGAGCTGTTTATGATCTTGCACCATAACTGTGCTATGGAGAGTTTCAGTTTTTTGGTCAATTGGGTGGGTATCGGGTCAAGGACGTGAGAGGCTGGTTTGGAGGTGGAGATCAGTTTGAGGATCTCGGTTTCCGGGATGGGGTTGAAGGGCTTCCAGGTTTTCGTGGGGTGCTTGAGCGTGCTGTCTACTGTCATTGGGGGCAGGCTTTTGCAGATGGGGTTGACGTTGATGTCCAGTGAGAGCTCAATCTTTTGTGATTTTTTCTTCAAAGAAGTTGGTGAACTTTTCGCACAAGTCCTTGGAGGCCTGTAGAGAGGATTCCGGGGTCTTGGAAGTTTTTGCCTGGTGATTTTGAACAGTTCTGTGGGCCTTTATTTTGCATTGTCCAGGGCAGCGCAGAAGAAGGTGGATTTTTCGCTGCTGATGTGTTTTTTGTATTTCCTTCGGGCTACTTTGAGTTGTTCGTGTAGGCTTGTGGAGGGGTTGCTCCTCCATAGTCTTTCTGTAGCTCTTAGTTGTCTCCTTTTGTTGTTAATGTCTGTGTTGGACCAAGATCTGGATGGGATATTACTTGCTTTTTTTTTAGTTTCAAGGGGGCTACTTGATCTAGAATGGAGGTCATGTTTGTGTTGTAGTGGGTGGTCAGGTCTGTTGTGGATAGATCATCCGTGGAGGCAGTGAGGAGAGAGTTAACCCTTTCCTCTAGGTCAGTCATGTTAATCTGAGTAAGGTTTCTAGTTCATTTCGGAGGGTCTTGGATGGGGGTCGGCTGAGTGAGGAGGTGGAATAAGATTAAGTGGACCATTCCACGGGCAGGGTGTGGTCTATCGTGACTGTGGCGTGCTGGGCGATAATGGCATCTATGATTGCTCCTCTGTTACGGGTTTCCTCTGAGCAGTGTTGGATAAGGTTGTTGCTGTGTAGCATCTCATTCAGGTTCTGGATTAGCGGGTTGTTTTCTTCATTCCAGTGTAGATTGAGGTCACCCAGAATTAAGTTGTTCGCGTCTCGGAGAGAGCAGTGGGCAATCAGGTCAGACAGGTGTTCAGTGAATGTGGCGGTGTTGCCTGGGGGGTGGTAAATATGGCGGCAGATTAGTGTTTTGTTGTTGCTAGTGTTGATGTTGGTGATTAGGCACTCAAAGGTGTTGTAGTTGAAGGAGTCTATTTCCGTCACGGACATATTGTTTTTGTGGATGATTGTTTGCCTCCACCTCTTTGGTCTTTTCTATCTTTGTTGGTGATTACAAAGCCAGGGGGGGACAAGAGTATACATGAGTGGTAAGGAGGAGTTATTTAGCCATGTCTCGGTGATGGATGCTATGTCTATGTCGTGAGTGAGGATGGATTCCACTAGCTCTGTGGCATGCTTGTTGGTTGATCTGCAGTTTATGAGCATGCAGTTGGTGGGGGACGTCTCTGTTATGGGTTTTTTCGTTCAGGGTACCGTGGGGATGATAGTGCGGGTGGATGGAGGTCTAGGGAATTTTAGAGGGGCCTGTTCGCTTCCCAGTCTGGTGATCACCTGGATTTTGGATTGGAGGGTGGCAGTAATAGGATTGTCGTACGAGGAAGCGAGATTTGCCATTTATAATGGTTTGTGGCCCAAGGAATGTAGAGACCAATACCATCCACATCAAGGCTCATTAAGTCGAGCATGTACGATCCTTTCCCTATTTAGGTATCACCTTAGAAGAAAACCAAAGTTGGTCTGCGTGCCTGGCTAACAGGTGTTCCAGCTTCATGTGAGCTACTGGGTCGATTTCAAAGTTTCTGCAAGCATAGGTACCAAGCCTATTCGGCCTCTCATTGAGATTTGTAAAAACACAGATTTGTTCCTGTTTTAACATATGGAGCTGGGATTTGGGACTGTACAAACTTGAGTAATCTGCAGTTAGAAGAAAACAGGGTGCTGCACAGGCTTTTAGGTGTTTCTCTTACAAGTAGCAACAATAAGGGGCATGAGGAGCTTGGCCTAGATTAAGTTGAAGATTATATTAAACTAATCCCGCTATTACTCCGGTGTTCAATTTGGTCCAAGACCCAGGCCTCTCTTTGTAGAGCGATAAATAAAGACTGTTCGAGGTGTGCGCGGGGACTCTCTCTGCCAATGTTCCAATGTATTTAAAATAACCTCTTCAGCCTTGGAAAGCTGAGTCTTTTTACTGACCCTACAACTATTACGAAGGAAGATCAGAGGTGGATTAAGGTAAACTTCTTGTTGAAATGGTCTAGGGCCAGGGACCTGCCCTACTCCTCCTCGTATTCTTAAAGACAGTACGTGTTGATTAAAATGGGTCCTGGACTTGAACCTTACTTAGAGTGGGTTAATAGTCAGTGGGAACGATCATTGCTTAGAAGGTTCCTTCCGGGTTCTGAAATGGGAACTATGTTTTCCTCTAGGCCAGTATGATGCCTCTGTCATTGTCTCTGTGACGAAACTTCAGACCAAACCCTTCTGCACTTTTTGTTTTTCTTCAGGTTTTACAGGAATCTGAAAATGGGTCTGCTTATCCCTGCTCTGCGAAAGCTAAGATAGAGAAAAAATGTAGAACCACGTTTTATTATCTTCAGTCACTGCCTTCCAAGGACATCTGTTTTAGAATGGGCTTATCTTGAAAATCTGCTGTCACAATTCGAACTTCCTTGATGTTTTACATTTTTCTCTTCTGATATGCTGCTATAAAATTTGTTTTTATCTGCTTCTTGTGATTTTTAAGCTTTGTGTTTTTTTCCACTGTTCATTGCTTATCATCCGTTTGTGCTTTTATGGTCAATGCCCTTTGACAAAATAAAGACTAACGAGAGACTAGAAAGTTCCCCATTGAAAATGGTTTATGCCAAGAGTGTGCACTTTCACCTCTTTTATTTAGTTTATTTCTGGCAGACTTCCCAGAAGATTTAAAACCAGCCATTCCTTTTCAACTATCATATTGCCTGCTCAAAGTATGCAGATGATTTAATTTTGTTAGATTACCCTCCAATTGGCCTGCAAAGTAAGATTACTATGCAGGGGATTATTGTAGTGTGGATACACTGCTTATAAATCTTGACCTAACTAAAATATCAAGTTTTTTGGCAAAGCAAACTAAGTTACAGTGGCATCTAAACAACCAAGCACTAAAAAAAAGGCCCGGAGCTATAAATATTTGGGACTAAACTTTAACTCCAAGTGGAACAGGACTATTTATTTCTCCGTTCTGAGAAGTTCCCCAATAGGCGCTCAACACCCTGAGAAGGTTTGATGCTACCTATATGAGCAATTCTCTTGAACCACTCTTAAGAGCCGCTTGTGGGAAATTATTAACCCAAACCCTACATGGAGCAGATTTGTTTGCACTTGACCAAATATGTGAGTGGGGCTCTCTTGAAGGTAGGTTTGTGCATAAAAAGGCTCCTGGAAATCTCTGCAAATTCAATGATTGAAACCATTCATTTAGAATGTCACCTTGTTGCCCAGAATTTGCTTGCTAAGGCCCAAGCAGTTTACTATTTTTACCAGATGGACCAAACTACAAACAACGCTAAAATGTGCTTATCCAGGGAGGCCCTTATAAGACAGAAAGTGGTTAAATTAGCTACAACTTTGCTCTCACAGGCTACGAGCCTAAACATGGATTCCCTCTTAACAGACGTGTATTAGCCATTAAGTCTATCTAAACTGAAACAGTTATTAAAGAGAAAGTGCAGTCAGTACGTTTCAACCACAACAACATTTACCTTGCAACTAATAGCTTGGTAAAAACAAAATCTCCATTGGATAGGATCAAAAGACATAAGTAATCCTTACCTGTTTTCAGTCTCGGATAGACAAATGAGAGATGTGGACTGCAGATTGGAATGTATTTTTCGTGTCATTTTGGGAATTTTTGCCATTAAATTGTTTAAAACAAGGGCTATATCTATGTAATTTAAAAGCTAAATACCCCAGGAACCATACTCTGCCTGACAGCCTTATCCTTTAGCAAGAGAGGAAGAAGATCCTTCGCCCTTCGCCCTAACTTTCAAAAAAAGAGATGTCAGGACCAGGCCTCAAATTAAATTTTTATTCTTTCCTCGGATGAAACTACTTTTGCTATTGACCAGCTTTTTAAAGGTGTCTCTCAGGAAATTATCTTCATTCAATGCCAGCTTTGCTGCTGCTTGACTGCCATTATTTTACTTGAGCACAATTTGTTGGTTATTGTTAGACCTTACATCTTTGGTGTGGTATTCCCTGAGACTTTTTGCCCTCAGCACGTCTTTTGTGCTGAACCAGCTTTTGTTGGCATCAGAACTCTGTGCACTTTACCTCAGCAAATCACTGGTAAAGTGCTTGTGTTTTCTCCTTGAAACATGGTAAAATTAGTATACACCTAATTGGCACATTTAATTTATTTAAAAAGACCCTAGTATATGGTACTATATGTTTCCAGGGCCTGTAAATTAAATGCTACAAGTCGGCTACAGCACTCATTGTGTCAACCACTAAAGTAGAACTATGAAACATGTATCCAGACTGCCCTTGCAGCCTGTAGAGCAGTTTTAAACTGCCATTTCGGCCTGGCAAATAAATCTTTTGACAGGCCTAAACTAGGGATGGAATTTGTGGAATTTTACTCAGCGGAATTCCACAGAGTTGCATAAAAACTGAGCGAGATTCTGTAGAGATCCGCCAACAGGCAGAAAATATGCGTGTTGTGCAGCTCGTGCTTCAATTTGGAGCCAGTAGTGCGTGCAGCACTGCCGTATCAGTGCAAACGGCACCATGTTCTGTGCAAGATTGTGCAGCATTCAAGCTAAAAATCTACTTGAGAAGCAGCTGTCTTACCTAGACCACCAGCGACCACTCGCATTAGAAAATAACGCTTGGGGACAACAAAATCTCCCTCGTGTTCACCGGCATGCATTTATGGAGCCTCGTGTGAAACATTTCTACTACATAGCGGTTGGCAAATTTGGCCAGAAATCTGTGTTACAAGGGTAACGTGGAGTTGCCAAATTCTGCTGGGGGAATTAAACATTACACACACCCCTAGCCTAAACCTTACTTTTAAATACTTGTAAGTTACCACTATAGTAGGCCCTGAGGCTCATAGGGCAGGGTGGATGATATTTAAAAAGTAAAACACATCTGCTTAAGTTTTACATGTACTGACAGTGAAAAACGATAAAGTTGTTTTTCACTGTTGTGAAGCTACCTCTCTCATGAACTGGGTTACTATTAGAAATGGGGTTTCTGGTTGTCAGAGTATGCTCTCTATGTGGTAAATAATTTAATTACCGGGACTTAATTTGATACAGAAACATAATAAAATAGCTCAGTAAATAAGAGGCAGAATCCGTGGTATTAGAGGTTCGGAATGGGCTTTATTCCAATGGTCAATTATAATCGGTTGCTCCAAGTTCCATCACCACGAAGGTTCAGGAAGTGAAGTACATACATTATTGATAATTATTCACTTTTATACAATAGGCATTACAGTGAGGCCAATGCAAGAGGCGTAACAATTGATAGCAAAGATAACATTTCACATGCGTAGCATAAAGAGGCGTAATTGGGTGTAACAAGGAAAACGTCATTGGTTATGATGTCACATATGGGTGGACCTATGAAATAATTTCGCAATGTCAGCAGAAATACTTGGCAGAGATGCGTGCGCAGCAGTATGACGTGTGATTGACGTGCAACTAGGGGGTGAAGGGGACTTGACATTTAGCTCTACATGTGGCGACAGAAGTCTGGAGGGTCAAGTCAACCTAATCCCAAATCATATCTAACATCCTATGTTTAAAGAACTATGTTATCCAGAAGAGAGGTCTCTTAGAGTAGAATCTTATTCTATACTGACTATACTGACTGTTAGTGCGTGTACAAGCGTCTAAGTGTCTACACTAGATGCGAGGGCAGGAATCTTCCATAGTAACAGGGCTATGAATTACTTGCATAAAGACAGAGAAACCGGGCCTTTGCTCGGTAGCTGGAAGAATGTTTACTGAAACTACTAGACAGGAATGCATTGGGCAGGGAACGGAGCAGATAATTTCGAAGGTGAAATACAGTTCTTGGCAGGCAGCAAGCTGATGTCAGGCTTCGTGAGCCGCGCAGGGAATGAGACAAAGTTCATGGTCACAGATGCAGGCTCAGACTGGAGCTTCAGAGGCAGAAAGCAAGAAAAACTTGATGACAGAATCAGGGCCTACTCGTCTGAACTGTAAAATGGCATAAGTGAACCATATAAAGGCGGTGGCCTTTTGTACTTAGGAATGGAATATCCGGCTCATTCATGGCGGATCTGAAAGAGGACATGTTAACGGTGGACGCACATGTATTTGCGTCTTCATAACTGGAACTGGAGGGAACATACATGTACTTGTAACATGCACATAGAACCGTTGGGGTCCAAGATAGGGGACATAACTGACCAGAAAAATCCATATTTCCACATTCCCTCCTTGTCCCCTACTTGCCCGTCAAGAGATATCAATCTTCATTATTCCATTGATCTGTTAATATAGCATCATTTGTTCTTCTTTCTTCTTCCGGGATTTTGAACGAAAATCTTGATGTGGAATACACGATGTGGCACACAGACCACAAATCGCTGGTCCACATTGCAGGCATAGACAGCAACTGAATAGTATGAGAAGGCCAATACCTAGGAAGGATAGAACTCTCCATCCCCAGGCTGATAACACGCTCCAAAACCAACCGGACCAAGTCCAGGTGCCTGGATTCTGGTGTATCTGGCTTACAATCTTATGAAGGCGGGTTATAGCTTTATATACAGATGGCGAATTTTCTGGTATGAAAATGCAACAGCTTGATCCGATGACCCTACAAGCTCCGCCCCTATCGGCCAGGATGACGTCAAGGACAAGACGATTTTGAAGCACAACAATCCGCATAGCAGACTGCTCTTCTGTTAAATTGCCTAAGGCGGAAATAGTTTCGTTCACTACTGCTTCAAGGGTTCTAGTTAATCTACGTATCAGCTTACTATTGGTAACGGTACCTATATAGGGAAAGAGACCTTTATTGAAATCTGTGTATTTTTCCCATGCTGTTTCAGTGTAATCGACAATTGGGAGATCTCTCCTTTCTCTATTGTGTACTAAATGAGTATTTCTGTGATAATCAGGAGGAGCTAGAAAAACAGGTGGCAAAAGGAATCCAATGTAGCAGGTACCATCCCAATCTAGAGGCAAACGTACATAGGCCGTCTGACCACATATGAAATAGGAATGGCGGAAAGCTCTAAATGTAGACTTGCCTTGATCACTAAATTCTACTACAGTGGTGCATCTACTATGGCCCATATGTATGGAACCATTCTTTCTTACACATAATTCACCTTTTACTGGAAATATTGACATAGCGGGCAAAATTGGAGTAGCTTCGGATTCGACATTTAGGATCATAAGATTAAGCGTAAAATTACCTAATCCATATACTTCATTTTCTAGATCAGTTCCTGTTCTCTTGGGAAGTCCCTCCTTGTTAGGGTAGCAGACTTTAAGTAAAACTAAGTTCAAATTTCCCCATACCCAGTTGTCTTGATAAACTGCAGAATTTGAATCTAGGGAATTAATTAAACTAAACCATGCTCCACAGGAGCCGTTGTGTGTGAATGAGTATGGAAAAAGAGGTAGAATTCCTTTATAATTCTGATAGGGAGGGAGTCGGCCACATATCCAACAATTTGTAGCATTGCTAACCTGATGGGAATGATGTAACATACTAATAAAAGTGTTATTGCGCAGCGCAAATCTATACGATAATTCATGCGGGGATAGGTCACTAAAAGAATGTTCAGCAGTAACGTTATAAACATGTCTAGAAATAGGGTAATATATGTGCAACAATATACTTGCAGTAATTATTAAGAAACTTAGGAAAAACAAAATTAATAACGTCACTGTACAATGACTACGCAGTGATTTACAGTACGCCTGTCGTTTCAACATTTTTCGGGTGCATTCTCTATTCAGGTCCAAGGGATACATGTCAGAGACAATTCAACCGCTTCACCTCGGAGAGGACTTAAACAATCAAATTGCTTGACTGATTGGACCTGAGTTTTAGTTTATAAAGTTCGGAATTACTCTTTTCAACAAAAGGAAGTTTTGAGTCAATGGGTGAAGACACACGAGGTGTGGTATTCACATCCGCTGGTAGTCCATGAAATTTCTTGATATGACTTGAATGAATCCAGCCTTTTCTGCCCTCGATCTTCACGGCTGTCCTTGTGGTGAGCAAGACCAATTTCGGTGACTTCCACCTAGGATCCAGCTGAGTCTTTCGATCAAAGTTCCTCACTAAAACGAAATCCCCCGGAATTACGTCATGGGGTTTCACCTCAGTGTTGTCAGGAAAAGCTGCAGCTACCTGTGAACGACAAGATTGTAGTGCAGACATCAAGGAAGCCAAATAATCTGTCAGCATATTACAGTCAATATCAGTTATTTTGCGTGGTATAGGCGTCCCCCACATATTTGGTGGTCTGCCAAAGATCACCTCATACGGGGATAGCCCTGTTCGAGAGTGTGCTACCATTCTTGTGTAAAAGAGTGCAACTGGTAACGCTACTACCCAGTCGACACCTTTCTCTCTGCATATTTTGGACAATCTAATTTTCAGGGTCTGATTATGTCTTTCTACGAGACCTGCTGCTTCGGGGTGTCGGACACAGTGGAATTTCCACTGATAGCCTAACAAAAGTGAAACATGTTTCATTAATTCGGATGAGAACGGCTGGCCGTTATCTGAGTGAACAACACGTGGTAAACCGTATCGTGGGAAGAATTCTCGAACTAACTGTTTGGCAGTAGTCGGGGCCGTGTAATCTGAAACCGGGTATGCCTCTGTCCAACGGGAAAGAGCGCAGACAACTACGAGAACATATTTGAATCCTCGACATCGTTCCATCTGGATATAATCCATCTGGAGGACTTCAAAAGGGTGATCAGGAGGCTGAAATCCACCCTGTTCTACGGGAACGCTTTTTCCTGGGTTGAACTGACAACAGATCATACAGGTACGAACTTTTTGTTTGGCTGCAGCTCGTAAATGTTTATTGAACCAAATGTGTTGAATGCTGTCTAGCATAGCTTTTTCTCCTAGATGTGCTGGACTATGTACAGTGTTAATTATAACCTGGACCATTAAATCAGGAAGGAACCACACAGACTTTTCCTTCATCAACCATCCTTGATCCGTTTGGATCCCTCCTAATTCAGTCCATTTCTTTATTTCGTCTGGTGTAGCATGCGTCTGTATGTCAATTACGTCAAGAGTAGGATCTTTAACCGTCATACAATGTGTTGGCGTCGGGACTATTGTCTTTGTCATGTCGGATGTTTGAGTTTGAGCAGTCTGTTTAGCTGTTCTGTCAGCTAGATCATTGCCTTGAGAAATGATATCAGTAACTTTCGTATGAGCTTTACATTTCATAATTGATATTGCAGTGGGTAGATGTATTGCATCTAATAAAGCATGAATGAGGGGTCCGTGCTGAATGTGGGCACCGTGAGAAGTTAAATAACCTCTCTCTCGCCACAGCACGCCGAAGTCATGTACAACTCCGAATGCATAACGTGAATCAGTGTATATGTTGACTTTTTTATTTGTGGCTTGAATACAGGCTTGTGTCAGAGCGACAAGCTCTGCTGCTTGAGCGGACAAGGTATTTATGCAATTTGTTTCAATGATTTCAGTGTCTGTTGTGACTGCGTAAGCGGCCACTAGTTCTCCTGTACCTTTTCTCATACATGAACCATCTACATACAACGTCAGGTCTGGGTCTGACAATGGGACATCTGTCAAGTCTTGTCTGGGTTTCGTCGTGATTGTAATAACATCAATACAGTCATGAGCTAGTGGGTCTGTTCCTTTTACAGGTAAAAGTGTGGCAGGATTCAATGTGTTACAACGTCTGATTTCTATATGTGGCTGAAACAGTGTTAGTTCGTACCCTGTAAGTCTTGCTATAGTCAAATGTTGTGTTTGCGTTCGATTCACAAGAACCTCCACTGCATGTGGTACTTGTACTGTCAATGGATGTCCTAACACTATGGCATCGCTTTGTCTGATTGCTAAAGCTGTCGCTGCCACTGATTTCAGGCACGCAGGCAGAGCCTGAGCTACGGGATCTAATGTACTAGAAAAATAAGCACACGGTTTGTGTGATCCTGCTTGTTCCTGTGTGAGTACTGACAAAGCAGTACCTTCTCGTTCTGTAACAAAGAGTGTAAAATGTTTTCTGTAACATGGTGTTGCTAAAACAGGTGCTTGGCATAGAGCTTTCTTTAAGCTTTCAAAAGCTTGTGTATGTTCCTGAGTCCAAGGGAGAACAGTCGATGTGGCTGCCTCCTGTGTTGTCAACTGAATGAGTGGTTTTGCTAGAAATGCATACTGAGGGATCCACTGCCTACAATATGAAGTGAGGCCTATAAAAGCCCGCACCTCCTTTTGTGTCTTGGGTATTGGCATGTTAGCTATTAACTGAATGCGGTCGGGTGTAAGCTGCCTTCCCTCCTTGGACAGCGAGTGTCCAAGATAAACAACTCGCTGGACACAGAATTGCAGCTTAGAAGGGGACACCTTGTGCCCCTTTTCGGCTAGAAATTGTAAAACTGTCAGTGATGCTTTCTCACATTCACGTTCGCTTCTAGCGGTGATCAGCAGATCATCGACATATTGAAGCAAGGCGGTGTTTACTGGCATGTGGATACTGTCGAGTTCTCGTTTCAGTGCTTGGCTATAGATGCTGGGGCTTTCTGTAAATCCTTGAGGTGCGCGTGAGAATTTGAAGCTACGTCCATTTAAACTAAATCCGAACAAATATTGGCTTTCCGGATCTATTGGGACGCTGAAAAAGGCATTTTTGAGATCAATTACAGTAAAGAATGTTGCTTCGGAATCAATAGCTGTCAGTAATGACGAGATATCTGGGACCACAGGGAATTGTGGCACAATGCATTTGTTCAATTCGCGCAAATCAATGACCAATCGATATACTGGCGGGGCCTTCGGATCTGTTCGTTTAAGAATCGGAATTATCGGTGAATTACATACATTGGAGTCTGTTTCTACAACCACTCCTTGGGCAATGAGCTCGTCAATGATTTGTAGTAAAGCCACTACAGCATCTGGTGGTAACTTGTATTGTCGCATTCGTGGTAGTACCACTCCTGCCTTTAGTGTAACTCGATATGGTGTAATATTCATGCACCCAACATCAGTAGGGCCTTGTGCCCATAGATGTGTAGGTAAAGTCTGTAGTCGGGGATCCATGTCTCTAGACACATAGTGACCTTTAAAATCACGTAAAAACAATCTTACTCCTTCCGGAGAACAACATATTATAGCTCCTAGAGCTTTCAGTGTTTTTATACCTAACAAGTTTTCTGGACAGGATTTAGTGAGCAATAAATCTGTAGTTCGGGTCAAAGGTCCTATCGTAAGTGGAAGAGGCTGTGATACTTCATTAACAATAGGTTTTCCTGAAAAACCAAGGGAAATATTCTGTGAGCCTGAGAGGGGTGCCCCTGGAACTTCACTACGTTTTATGGTTGTTCGACTTGCCCCTGTATCGAGTAAAAATTTTCTGTCTTGACCTAATAATTCACTATGTACATAAGGTCCTTCTTGGTCTACAGGGATCTCGATAAGGGGTAAGTCAACTTCCCTCTCTAGGCTGTTTCATGCATATCGTTGATAATCAGGATAGTCATACTGTGCGGTCTGGTACAGCTGTCGTGTCGTGGTTGGTGTGGCAACAACAGGCAGCGCAGGTGCAGCTGGCACAAACTGTATAGACTGTTGCGGAGCTGGCATGGACTGTGCATGCTGCAAGGCTCCTTGTTCATTCTGATCCTGTCTAAGTGGCCGTGGTCTTTCTTTTGTAATACCTGTGGCGATATTACGCTTCAGGACTGGACAATCGTGTACATAATGACCTGGTTGTTTACAATAGTTGCATGTCCCTTTTACAGGTCCTGCTGAATCACCGGAATGTGCCGTACCCTTTTTATGTCCTTCAGCTGGAACTGTCTGGGAGACTAGCATTTTCATTTTCGTGTCTTTCATGCGTCTTTGTTCATGATCTTGTTCCTCTCTAATTCTATTGTGATGATACTGTAACATTTGTAACATTTGTGATGGGGTGTTACCTTGCCAGGTACTCTCGAATTTTAATACTCTATTCTTCACTTGGGGCAAGGAATTTTCAACTAATTTTGTCACAAACAGATGTGGGTATGATTCACTACTTGCTTTTATGCCACTATTTATACCAAAACATTTTTCAAATCGTGCATAGAAATCACTAGTGTCTTCATCTTGCTTTTGTTTACAGGCTGAAATTGCACCCCAGTCTTCCTTTTTCGTGGTTAATAAACGTGGCAGTACCTGTACTAGTAAACCTGGTAGTGCTTTAGTTTTGTCCCCAAGCCCCGAACCTGGACCTCGGGCCTTTTCTTCATTTTCTAATGCTGTCCAGTCTATCTTTTGGTCTCCCACCTCCCACTCTTTTTCCTTGAGTTTTTCATAAATGCCAGCAGGCATCAATACCTTTAATATGGTCATAATGTCGGGATAGGTATACTCTCCCATGAGTAACATGTCTTTAATTTCTCGGTGGAAACCCGCTGGGTCTTTGTCATGACTGGGTACCACTTTCTTCATTTCTAACAATTCTATTTTCGATATGGGCGTATATACAAATACACGTTTAAACTCATTGTCCTCGCCTTTTATTGGGTGTACTTCTCGTAAGGGATTCTGTCTGTCCATGTAATACGTGGTTCTTTCCTTAATGGGCAGTGAGACATGTTCTGGGCATATAAAAAGAATGTACTGCTTTCTCGATTCTAGTATTTCTTTAATTAGCTTAGTACCTGAACCTCTCCATCTATTCGTGAGTAATTCAGTCAATATATCAGGTAAGGGACCAGGGTCTGAATGTTGGCTTTTATATAGTATAAGAAGTTGTTGAATCATATAAATCCCAGCTAAACGCTGTTCATCTGGGGTGAGATTCAAAAATGTGTGTGCTACTGTATCATCATCATACTTTCCGGGACTGTCAACCCAATGAACGGCTGACCTGGGTAATTCTTGTTCATCCATAGAATCGAGAAAATGATAACCCCTTCGTTCTCGCAGTAATTTGTCAACGGCTTGGAACGACTGCTCGGGGGACCTTATATTTATTATAGGTGTTTGAAAATTCCTGTTATTTTCTAGACATATCGGACGTATCGGGTCAGTAAGACATCTAGTACTTTTACAAGATCTTCCTCTACCTACATAGGCTATGGTTTCTGACCGTCCTGTGGGCAGTCCTGATTCTTCCTCCTCATTTTGTTCAAACTGGTCTACCGCTAATCTCTCTTCGTGTAGGCGTTCTATTTCTTTACGGATCTTTCGGCACATGGCTATTATACAGTTTTGCTTATCATGTCTCCCTTCTGATATATTCTGGCTCCATCTGGTAAGAATTTGCATTGCTTCCGGGTCTACCCCCGGTCGGTCTTGATTTCTGATCACACAATTTATGAGGAAACGTAACAGTTCCCCCTGTATTTCCACTTTCTGGTATTCCATAGCTCTGTTAATACATTCAGAATCTCGCCCTGTTTGGACAAAATGGTATATATTATCTAGATGCATAGTCATTCCTGGTAACTTCCCTAAATACACCGCGGCTCGTCTGATACGTAATGATGCCAGGGTCATTTCGTCCTCTTTTCCGGGCACAGGGTCATATCTACAATCTATAAGAAGTTCCTTAAGCGTACGGGCATTTATGAGTTTGGGGGTACGTGGATGTGCTGACTCTTGAAAGGTAAGTTTATTTATTCTGGGTGGCGTAGAAAAAATGTTGGTAGCACCTCCCGTAGCCCCATCTGGGGTATCGGGCGTGAAAGGATTCGTTGAACGCGATACAGCAACTATAGGTGTGGACACAGCTGTAGAAGCAGCTGTAGGAACAGATGTGGAAACAGATGTGCTTGCCGGGACTTGTGTCAGGATTTGGTGCTGTAGAGATACAGATACAGAATCTCGGCGTTGAACCTCCCCGGCCAACGGTCTATGTGGGGCGGGGTTAGCATACTCGGGAGCTGCGTCATCTAAATATGAGGAAAGAAAAACATCTTCTGCGGTTCTAGGATGCCCCTTGGGATGTACCTTTATTGGAAATAATGGGGGTGGCAAGTCTTTTGGTATCCCCGCAGTAGCCTTAGGTAATCCCTCGGCCAGAAGGGGATACATACCCTTCATAAGGGCATGTCTTTGTCTGTCTACTTGTTCTGATTTCACTCGTGCACCTTCTTCAATTAATAGATTTTCTCGGACTTCATTTGAATTCTCTTTACTCTTCTCTTCCTGTCTACGTGCTTTTTCTGTACGTCTATACGATTCTTTACGCCATAATTCAATGGCGTCTTTCTGTGATTGTCTAGCTTTCTTTTTCCATAATTCTTCCTCTACTTTCACGATGCACTCTGCATCCCAGGTCCCAGCCGCGGGCCACCTCTGACTTTCTGGTAATTCCTTAGTGTAGTCTACCCATAAATCAAGAAATAATATAGCGTCTAAGCCGTGTTTATGATACATGAAGTACCCTGGAGTGTCCCTAGGAGGAATAGGAACAGCTTCTTCGAGTACCCCTTTTCTAGTTGTGATCTGTCTTAATTTCGAAAAGAGCGGCATATTGAGAACTGATCTGATACTTGATCTTGAACAAACTTAATACAGTAATCACAATAATGAACAGTCATTCATACCACAATATGCAGAACGTACTAAAAACATTTAACATTTAACATTTAACTGAGCAACAATGATGATACGATCTAAGGAAACTTAATTACTGAACATAATACTCGGCATTAACTGAATTATTCTGAATTTATATACTAGATATACTAGATGTACTGCTAAACAGTACAGATACACTGCTGAAACAGTGCAGACCGGATTTGTGTACCCAAACCCGTCTGGACCGGCACAACTTATGTGCACGCCAGAACGCCTCCCCAGTAATGGTACTCACCGGGTAGCTCGGAACGGAAGGCCTCAGAAACTGAACTGAACTTGAACCGGACTGGACTCGACTCGAACACTTCGGAAACTGGACTCGACTCGGGACTTCGGAAACTGGTGGGCCTCTGTATACCTCGGATCTTGCTCTCTCAGCTAGGCTCTGGTCGGGATACTTCGCACTTCTCACCGCCTCGTCTGGGTGTTGATCGCAGCCTCAGTCGCCCCCGCTTGACCGGAGGGAGATACAGGAAATCCTGCTGGTACGCGTTGTTGTCCGTCCAGCTGTGGCAGGAGACCGGGCCTGCAACGCACCACCGGCGCGTGAGATGAGAAAGTGTCCCTGTTCGGGCGCCATTCATGTGGTAAATAATTTAATTACCGGGACTTAATTTGATACAGAAACATAATAAAATAGCTCAGTAAATAAGAGGCAGAATCCGTGGTATTAGAGGTTCGGAATGGGCTTTATTCCAATGGTCGATTATAATCGGTTGCTCCAAGTTCCATCACCACGAAGGTTCAGGAAGTGAAGTACATACATTATTGATAATTATTCACTTTTATACAATAGGCATTACAGTGAGGCCAATGCAAGAGGCGTAACAATTGATAGCAAAGATAACATTTCACATGCGTAGCATAAAGAGGCGTAATTGGGTGTAACAAGGAAAACGTCATTGGTTATGATGTCACATATGGGTGGACCTATGAAATAATTTCGCAATGTCAGCAGAAATACTTGGCAGAGATGCGTGCGCAGCAGTATGACGTGTGATTGACGTGCAACTAGGGGGTGAAGGGGACTTGACATTTAGCTCTACATGTGGCGACAGAAGTCTGGAGGGTCAAGTCAACCTAATCCCAAATCATATCTAACATCCTATGTTTAAAGAACTATGTTATCCAGAAGAGAGGTCTCTTAGAGTAGAATCTTATTCTATACTGACTATACTGACTGTTAGTGCGTGTACAAGCGTCTAAGTGTCTACACTAGATGCGAGGGCAGGAATCTTCCATAGTAACAGGGCTATGAATTACTTGCATAAAGACAGAGAAACCGGGCCTTTGCTCGGTAGCTGGAAGAATGTTTACTGAAACTACTAGACAGGAATGCATTGGGCAGGGAACGGAGCAGATAATTTCGAAGGTGAAATACAGTTCTTGGCAGGCAGCAAGCTGATGTCAGGCTTCGTGAGCCGCGCAGGGAATGAGACAAAGTTCATGGTCACAGATGCAGGCTCAGACTGGAGCTTCAGAGGCAGAAAGCAAGAAAAACTTGATGACAGAATCAGGGCCTACTCGTCTGAACTGTAAAATGGCATAAGTGAACCATATAAAGGCGGTGGCCTTTTGTACTTAGGAATGGAATATCCGGCTCATTCATGGTGGATCTGAAAGAGGACATGTTAACGGTGGACGCACATGTATTTGCGTCTTCATAACTGGAACTGGAGGGAACATACATGTACTTGTAACATGCACATAGAACCGTTGGGGTCCAAGATAGGGGACATAACTGACCAGAAAAATCCATATTTCCACATCTATACAAGCAGGAACCACAGCTCTAGTCAGGGTAAGCTAGATACACACCAAAAGATAACCTGTGCTCACCCTCTGGTAGCTTGGCACAGAGCAGTGAGGCTTACCTAAAGAGGCAATGCGTAAAGTATTTGTGCAACACATACATACACACACACAGTAACACAATGAAAACATCACAAAAATACTCCACACAGGGTTAGAAAAATAGACAATAATTTTATGAGTAAAACAAGACAAAAACAGCAAGAATCCAATAAGTAAAACTGGAGTTATGATTTTTTAAAAAGATTAATTCAAAATCTAGTGCTTAGAGTCAAATAGTGCTTATGGGTTACTTGAGGTCGCGCTGGACCAGGGGAAATCCAAAGTTCAGGCCAAACGCAATGGAGAGTAGGCCGACTACAGGACTCATGCAGGTCTTGCTGAAAAAGTACTAGGATGAAGCAAGCGTCGTAGTTGAAGACTCAATGAATCAGTTTCAACCCTTGCAGGGGATGAAGACTTCATCGACAAACCCCTTTACGATGCAAGCACTGCATCATTGTCGAGCAGCCCAGGCCATTGATGCATGTCATCACTCAGTTCCTGCATCGATATCAAAGGGCAATGCGTCGGTTTTGATTGCTGCAAAGACGTCACTGGGGCGATTTTGATGGCTTTAGACAGCAAAAATAACCCTTCAAGAGCACAGGACTAGAAGGACACATGGCCAAAACCTTACAAAAGGTTCCTGCTGAACTGTAGATTGTTGCCCAAGCACGCAGCGGAAATCTATATGCTGCTAAGGGAAGAATGCTCAGAAATCCTGTTTCTGACTGAAACCTGGCTTAATCCAGGATCGGATCCTGATATTGTCCAAACTCTCTCCCCCAGCTAATTAATTCAGAGAATAGACCGAAGATCCGGTAAGGGAGGCGGGATAGCCATCATAAACATAAAACCCCTCAGCTGCCGTATTTCTGAGGGTCCTTTACCAGATTGCGAGAACCTCCTTTTTACAATAAGCTTTACCCCCACGCTTTCTCTGTCAGGAATCCTAATCTACCGCCCCCCTGGTGCATTAGGTCAATTTTGTAAAACGTTACCAGAGATGGTCGCTAGCCTCGCCTTTGCCCCTGCCAACTTCACCCTGCTAGGCGACCTCAATTTGCATTTTGATGACCCATCATAATATGTGGCCGCGGCAGAGATTACTAAAGATCTTGCCTCATAGCAACTTAAACAAAAAGTCACCAATGTAACCCACACGAAAAGTCACTTATTAGACCCCATTTTCTCCATCCTAGAGGAATTAATTGGAATGCCTCCTATTCCTATACCCTGGTCAGATCATTTTTTGATCCTGTTTTCCTGGACCCCCACCTGCGTCACCCCCTCATCCAGGCCAATAAGAATTTAGTCACGCCCCTGGCCGAAACTCCCCTTAGAACAGTGGGGACGGGAGCTAGAAAAACCCAAGCCATGCACCAATAGTGACCCAATTGTTGCCAACGAAAGATTCAATAATTGGATCGAGACCACCTTGGACCAGGTTCTCCCTAAAAAAATCACCCAACTGAAAGTAGGGCACAACAGAACACCATGGTATTCCCCCAAGCTCCGGGCTTTAAAACAGATCTGCAAGAAAGGTGAAAGATCCTGGAGAAAGGATTTTTCACAAAACAAGAAATCGGAATACAGGGAAGCCATAAGAGGATATAAAGCTGAAATCAAACTGGCCCATGCTTCATATTATGATGAAAGAATTTCCCTGGCAGCCAACTACCCCCGCAAAATTGTTTGCATAGCGAAAACTTTACTCAAAGCCCCCTCACCCGATAGACCTGATGCCACTGGCCAATGTTGTAATGAGCTTGCAAACTACTTTCATAATAAAATCCAAACTATTTACTCTTCATTCTTACCGGTGGACAGCCTAAACAATATCCACTCAGAGGATACATATCAACATAGCAGAGACCACTCCCTTGAGGCTTTCTCCCTGATTGACTGTGAATCTCTCCAAATCATCTCGGCACTTGTGAAGAGCGGGTCACCTATAGATCCAGCTCCACCTAATATCTTGAAACAAGTGTCCGAAATAATTTCCCCAGTCCTTCTTGGCCTAATCAATGCCTCTCTCTCCCCTGGAGTGGTCCCACCCCCATGGAAAAGAGCGATGGTAAAGCCTCTCTTGAAAAAACCCAGTCTTGATCCGGATCTGCTGGGTAACTTCCGCCCTATCTCGCTCCTCCCAGGGATTAGCAAAATGGCTGAAATACATGTCAACTCAGAGCTTTTGGCATATCTGGAATCCCACAACCCCCTCCATCTCTCCCAAACGGGCTTCCGCCCGTGTCAAGAAACAGAGACTGCACTGTTGGCAGTTGTTGAAGAACCTAAGAAGATTCTCAATGCCGGAGGATCAACAGTGATTATCCTCTTGGACCTTAGCGCTGCCTTTGACACGATCAACCACCAAATTCTGATTCATCGACTCAGAGGTTTGGGGGTGACTGGGGCAGCTCTAAGATGACTGCAATCAATCTTGGAAGAGAGATCCTTCCAGGTCTTTGAAGGTGATGTCTCCTCAAAACCTCTGCCTCTCCAGTGAGGAGTTCCCCAGGGGTCAACCCTTAGTCGGTTCCTTTTTATTGTCTATATGACTCCACTTGCAGAGATCGTGCTCTCATTTGGGGTTCATATAGTGACTTACGCTGACGACACCCAACTGGTCGGAGCACTAAACCACTCTGACAAGGCCTCTATCGGCCTCTATACCTGCCTAGAAGAGGTAGTCAAATGGATGAATAAATCTTACTTAAAACTAAATGGTGATAAGACCGAGCTTATGCTCCTTGGCAATCCATCCCTCTTCAAGGTAGATGCTCTCTGGCCAGCCTGTATGGGCCCCTTCTCTGTTCCTAAGCCCCAGATGAAGAGTCTAGGCATCTGGCTGGATCAGGATCTCAGCTTTATGGTCCAAGCACGGAAGGTTGCAGCTTCCTGTTAAGGCATCCTTAGGATGCTTCGTAAAGTGCTTCCACTTCCCCCCTTCCACGTGAGAAACCTCATGGTACAGGCACTTATTTTTTCCTGCCTGGACTATGGGAACACCCTTTACCTCAGAGCTCCGGTATCGACCCTCATGAAGCTCCATACAGTGCAAAATTGCGCTGCACGGATGTTGGTGGGGATCTCGTACTGGCAATCCACAAAACTCACACTGAAGTCCCTCCACTGGCTCCCCATACGAGACGTGCATTGTCCACAACATGCTAACTGGGAGTGGTTCCACGATCAACCACTCCATGGTCCAGCCTTATGCGGCGAATCGTCGGCTGCGCTCTGATAATTTACATCTGGCTTCTGTTCCCAGGATTAAGAGGGCTAGAAGTGGCAGCCGCCTATTCGCCTACAATGCTGCTAAGCTGTGGAACACCCTTCCCCTCTATCTACGGAGGGAAACCTGCCATCTAGCCTTCCAGAAATCTTTGAAGACCTGGCTCTTCTCTTAAGTGTGCTGCTCGGTCCTTCTCTGCTACTGCCACAGTGCTGGGATGCCCCTGGGTAGCTACGCGCTCAACAAATGCTGTTTTCATTTCATTTTCATTTTCATTTCATTTCATTACCACTTGGCAGGGCAGGACTCACAGATGGCAGAATCCAGGTGCTGCTGCAGAGTTGAAGAAAGTCTTTGATGGCCCTGAGGCTTCAGAACAGCGGGCAAGCCAGCAAGCCATTGGAGTCACTCTGGGTTCAAATTAAATGGGTCCAGTCCTTGTCCTCAGCAGGGCAGAGATCAGCAGAGCAGCACAGAACAAAATCAGTTCTTTCAGAGCAGCAGTCAAGCACAGTGGCAATCCTTGTCACACAGCAGTCTTTACTCCTGGCAGAGTTTTTCTCATGTCCAGTAGTGTATTGTCTTGTTAGGGTCAGAGGCCCGGTATTTATACCCAGTTGTGCCTTTGAAGTGGGGTGGACTTCAATGAAGGGTCTTTGAAGTGCACACAGGTCCTTTCTTCCCAGCCCGGGCTCCAGACTAGCAGTAGAGGGTAATTATCTCTTTGTGTGGGAAACAGGACGCTGCCTATTCAGGTGTAAGTGCTATGTTATGAAATGTTGTTAGCGTTATTTGTAAAGCGCACGTACACCTGTCGGTTTCATGGCGCTGGGGTGAGGCCATTAAGGTAAGAGTGCTGTGGGCAAAGGTTTAGTTGTATGCTTGGATGAATAAACAGGTTTTCAACAGTTTCCTGAATTTTGATAACAAGCAACGGATCTGATCTCTGGGGGGATAGAATTCCAGATATTGGGCGCGATATCTGAAAATCTGGATCCGCCAGTTCTCTTCTTCTTAAATTTGGGTATCAACAGATAGTTCAAGTATGAGGAGCGCAAAGTGCGGCTGGGGGTGTACTTCTGAATTTGGGAGGTTATAAATGCCGGGATTTTATTGTTGAGTGTTTTGAATATGTTGTAGCCTGTTTTGAATATTGTTCATTGTGCCACTGGTTGCCAGTGACGTGTTGTCATCAGGGGGTTAATGTAGCATCGATTGGGTTGTTTATATATAAGTCGGGCTGCCTGATTCTGGACGATTTGTAGTCTATTGATGAGGCATTTAGGGAGACCAGCATATGGAGAATTGGCTTAACCTATACTTGAGGTAAAAAGTACAATGAAAGCTTAAATGAGGGCAAAAGGGGGTTAGGAATTTAGAAATATATTCCTGATTCTCGGGAGCATAAAGAAAGATGCAGAGATTACAGCTCCAATTTGTGGCTTCATAGATAGTTCATAATCAATAATCACTCCGTGACTCTTAACTGAATTTTTGGGGATTCAGGTAGAGGATTCATTTCAGAGGACCAGAATGATGCTGTTCAGTAATCAATCTTATTTTTATCCGATACTAGTTTGAGGTGATTGCTGTTCATCCAGTCGCAGATGAACAGCATTGTGGTTTGAAAGAATTTCTTGGATCCTTGGGAGTTGTCAATTCTAAACGGTAACTTTATGTCATTTGCATAGTTGTAGATCATGCACTTCCTGTCTTTGAGAGAGTGAATTTCGTGGCAAATGTAATGGTTGAAGTGGTAAGGGGAAATGGATGAGCCCTCTGGGACTCCCAAGTCCAGATGAACTTCAGAAGAATTATAAGGGGTTAAGCAGACCAAATGGTAGCAGTTATTTAAAAAAGAGATGATCGGGTCCAATACTGTGTCCTGAAGTCCTGCGGCCCTCGACATGGTTCAGTAAAAGGTTGTGGTCCACCATGTTGAAGGCTATGGACAGGTCCAGGAGGACGAGTGCCTGGCTGACCTCTTTATCGCATTCTTTGTTCAGGTCATCTATCACAGAAAGGATGCCTGCTTCTGTGGAGTGAGCTGGGTGGAAGCCTGCCTGACAAGGGTCCAGGAACTTTGTTTCTTCTATGAAGGTGTAGAGATGTGTTACCACATGAGTTTCTAATACCTTAGCCAAAAATGGCAGCTGGGATATAGAGTGGTAGTTTTTCAGCATTAGTTGGTTCTCTACTATATTCTTCTGGAGGGGTACCATGATGGCTTCTTTGAATGTGCTCTGTACTGTCCCTGTGCTGATAGAGTTCTGGGGAATGACTGGTTTTCCTGTGGGTCTGTGTCAATATATGAAGCCATGAGTTGTCTGTGTGCAGCCCCTGGATTCCCATAGCTCTTTCTCGTATAGAAAAGCTGTTTCTTGCAACTCCCCCAGATATAATTTTGCTGTCTCTGTGTATTGTCTGTCCTGAGTGGGTGTCATCTCTGAGACATGCTCTACGGGGCGAACATGTTTTTCCCCAACCGTTCCGTAAGCGGCGGACTTTGCCGCACAGTCGGTTAGTATATTTCCCTGTGATATGAAGTCCTTACTCCCAGTATGTGCCATATATTTTACTACTGCTACGCGTTTAGGAAGAACCAATGCATTAATTAAAAAGTTCAAGGAGGTCCCTGTGCATGACGGGTGCACCGTCCGACTTTAGGAAGCCTCGCTTTTTCCACCTCCCTATACTCAAATGCACTGTGGTGGTCACATAGGATGAGTAAATTGTTACTGTCTTCCCTGTGCTTTGTATGAGGGCTTCGATCAACTCTATCAACTCTGCTGCCTGTGCTGAGAGGTGTGGCAGGAGGATTAGCTGTGCTGTGACCAGTAGTGTTTCCGAGGGTTCATGGCTACTGGATGTTACTACTGCTGCCCCGTGTGTCTTACCACTGTTTCCTGGTCTGTCCCAGAGGACCCATCAATGAACAGTGCTTCACTGTCTTGGATGGGATCCTTTTCGGCCTGGCTGATCCTATCAGGTGTGTATGCTGCACAGTCATGAATCTCATCTCCTTCTTGTACTTCACAAGCTATGAAGGTGGCTGGGTTTACCAGGTGGCATCGCACTTTTGTGATAGTCTAGAGAGCATCAGTTTGTATCCCGAAACACTTTGCGTAGTCAGCATGCTCTTGCCCTTTTGTATAACCGCAAACACTGTATGTTCTGCATACAACGTCAGTGGTGCCCCAATTACAAGAGAAGTGCTTTTACCAACGGCAAAATCTAATGCTGCCAGGGCATGTTCGCATGGGAAGTGACCCTGCATGACCAAGCATAGGTGCCTGCTGTAGTGCGAAAGCGTTTGTGCCCTAATGGATACTTCTGCGTCAAGACTTCTGACATGACTCATGTCCCTAGCACAGGTGAGCGTGTTATCTTGATTGTTAGTTTACAGAAAGTATTGTGCATTTCGGGTGTCCTTGTTAGCTTCTCGCCACCAGTTTTTGCCTTTTGCATAACTCCGAGCAAGGGGGCGATGAGCGTGTTGTAATCAAAGACCCACTGCCGAACATAATTGCAAAGGCCCAAGAATTTTTGCATGCTCTTTTTAGTTTGTCCTGGGGGCATAGCCCTAATAGCGTTTGCCCGTTCTGGGGTGACCCATCGTCCTGACCCTGAAATCAGTTGACCTAGATAACTAAACTCCTGCTGTACATATTGCATCTTGCTTTCCTCCACCTTGTATCCCTTCTCGGCTACTACAACAAGGAGAGCTATCATGTCCTGAGGACATATTGCTTAAGTGGAGCTACATATCAGGATGTCATACACGTATTGTTTTATGGTGCTATTTTACTCGAGGTTGCCAAGTTACCTTCTCAGTATTCGATTAAATATACTTGAGGACTCACAGTACTCTTGTGAAAATCTCTGGAATAGCAGCAGAACCCCTCGGAATGTAAATCCAGTCAGGTACTGACTGTCATGGTGTAGCAGGATGCTAAAGAATTTATTTTTCATATCAATTACAGAAAAGTATTTTGCAGCCGCTGGTATGTTGGTTAAGATGATGGAGGGGTCTGGTACTATGGGGAACTCTGGGACCAAAATGTAGTTCCGGGAGCACAGGTCTTGTACCATCTCCACGTCCCCCTTTACTCTTTTTTACTAGGAAAATCAGAGTATTACAGGGGGACACTCTTATGTAGAGGACTCATTGGTCAATTAGAGCCTGGATTGTGTGCACTATGCCCTTGTTAGCTTTCCTAGAGAGTGGGTGGAGGCATACTCTGTGTAGGGTGGACCCTTCTCTCAACGTTATTTTCATGGGTTTGATGGTATTGATGAGACCCGTGTCATATGGCCCTTTTGCTCACAATTGCAGTGACAGTTTTGACAAGTCCTGCTTCTGGAAGGTTGTCTTTCCCACCATTAATTCTGGGGCCTATTTCGTTACTCTACCGTAACCTCGACTGAATCCTCAAAAATAATTTGTGAAGTTCCTGGGTACTCACCTAACAGCTGGTCATCTGGTCACTGAGGCTAGGTGTTAAAAAGAAGATACATGCACATATCACATTTGACTTCATATGTAGGCCGTATTTCCAATAATTCTTAGCAAAGCAACACTTCTTCTTGGGGTGACGCTCTCATTTGTTCGCTTGCGTTGTGGGGGTGTTTTAATGACATGAGTCTTAGGGGTGATACCCCAGGGGTGGAGCAGGCATAGTCCCGCCTTCGGAGGAATAATTGGTTATGTTTAGCTTGACCATTAAATCTCATCCCAATAGATTAGTTGGGGATGAGGAAGATATAGCAGCTGTCCCTTCACGCGACTGCCTGCTTTATCCAATTCTAGGGTTTTTGTGAATGGTAACCTTATCACCGTACCTGAAAACCAAAGAGTGCCCATGGTGTCTCTTGATAAAGGGACTATCCCCTCCCTTAGCAATGACTTTGTTGCCACAGTGTCTATCAGGAAGCTATAAGGTGCGCAGTCTATGAGTACTGTTACTACAAGTTCTTCTTAAGATAGGTGTGTGACCAATAATACGGGGCATATGTGGCTGACTGTGTGTTCCCCATGCACTGGGCGCTGGCTCGACCATTGTTGTCCCTGTGTCCTATTTTGCCCTGGGAGCTGAAGACTAGCTGCCCCATGTCTTGCTACTAGGAATTCTGTGACATCTGGCCATCTCTCTCTGTTCACTGTGCAATAAATCCTCTGGTCCCTCTACTACATTCTTTGTCCTTTCTAAAACTCTGCAGCAGTACCCCCCTCATTACAGCTGCCTTCTGTACTACTGTGGCTACAGCTACTCTTCCCTGGCCTATCCGCTCCCAGTTGCATTGCCGTGGTGGCATTCTGGTACGGCCCGGCTTCTTTTTGACATTTTACTCTCTCTCTCTCTCTCTCTCTCTCTCTCTCTCTCTCTCTCTCTCTCTCTCTCTCTCTCTCTTTCTCTCTTTCTCTCTTTATCCTTATTTTGCCCCCGTAGTGGAGTATGTGAGCTTGTATTTCCTGCTTCTTTCTGACTTTTTACTCTCTCTCTCTTACTCCCTCTCCCTCTCCCTCTCTCCCTCTCTCTCTCTCTCTCTATCTCTTTCTCTCTTTAGCCTTATTTTGCCCCCGTAGTGGAGTATGTGAGCTTGTATTTCCTTCTTCTTTCTGACTTTTTACTCTCTCTCTCTCTCTTTTTCTTTCTCTATCCTTATTTTGCCCCCGTAGTGGAGTATATGAGCTTGTATTTCCTGCCAGGGTTTGGTATCTAAACAAACTACGCTGTCCAGCCCATTCTGTATTTCGGTGGGTAACCCTCTTATTCAGTATATTGTAGAAAAATTTGACCTGTGGGCCCGTGTTGATCCACGGCTGCACGGTTTCCTGTCCCTATCTTTTCCTCATTCTATTTAGGAACTCAATTATGCTTCCTTCTGGCTTCATGACCTCTGCCATTAGCCCTCTGGGCCGTAGGGGAATATCTCTCTGAAGGTTGTCCATATCCAGTGCTGGTACAAATTAAATATGGGCCCGTCATGATGGGTCTCTGTTCGCATTATTGCTAGAATGTGAGCTTGGGCAAACACTGTGTTTGTCTGCTCCCCAATTAGGCTGCTTTACAAACACTCAATGTCGCCTATTGCTAGGTTAATACCTACGGTGTTCATCTTGAAGCATGTATCCATTTCCCTGGCTCATCCATCAACAACGTTTACTTTGTTCTTATCCCCTCTTTGTCCATATGGGCCCATGGTATGCATATAACCCCTGCCGTGCCCTTCTGCAGTAATAGGAACATTCTCGATCTGGGTGACCCTACGGGTTTATCTTCAACATAGTGTTCCCACCTTAAGAGGCATTGCTGCATGTAGGGCAAGTTACAGTTGGGATTTCCTCCTTCATGTCTGATGCAATCCTATGTTATTGCCATGTCCTCAAGATCAAACGATCCTTCCCTAGGTCAAGACTGGTCATATTGGTTCCTCTTCTCAGTCCAGTCTGCTAACAGGTCGCAAAACTGGTTGACAAAAGTCTTGCCTTTGTCTTTTTCTATTATCTTCCTGGGGGTAGGTCTATCTTTGCCGTGCACCCATGCACTGCTCTCCTTGTGTGGACGCAAAGATGCCATTTGGTTTTTCCTGCGTCGCGGGTGAGTAAGCACCAGATCTTTTATTTCTTGGCCAGCCCTTCTACTTTGATGACCGGGCAGTGTGACTTAGAGCCCTGCAAGTAGCCTCTACCTCTGTTTCATCCCAGCGCTGCCCTCTGTACCTAACTCCTCTTCCCTTGTGTTTTTTTCCCTGCAGTTTCATATAGGGCAAACTCAACCCGAAGGCATCAGAGTGCTTTGCATGAACACTAGTTGCGTTAAAGATGGAAACATTCATTTGTAGGTCGAGCCTACTCAGCGCTCAAGTGCTGCTTAGGAGTGACCTCTTGGAATCGGTCTGTACTTTTTGGAAAACTCGTGCTTGTACTGCACTGTTTCCAATGAGCGCTCGTGCATGTATGGCATACACCTTGCGGGAGCGAGCAGCGGCGCCATCTGTTTCCAATTATCGCGCCCGCACGTTAATTGGAAACAGATGGCGGTCGCGTTCACTTTTGCGGCTGCTTGTTTACATTTGCCTTGCCGTCTTAAATGCTTCCAAGATTTTACAGGCTCCCCTGAGCAGCAGCGCGCAGGGGGCATCTGTTGGTAATTAGAGTGCATCAGACCAGCCCCGGGAGAGAGGCAGCCTTGGGCGAGCGAGAACAATGGCCCCTCTTAAACACTGGAGCATACACTTATCCGCAGGTTTCCCTGAGCCGGGTCCTCCGATGAATGTGATTTTTCCACAGCGGCTGCTAATAGCAGGTTTTCTTCACTTTTGTGAGGAGCCGCGGATACAAATCAGAAGTTCCGTCTAAAAACGAATCCCCGGACGTTAGCCACCTATCTCCTCGTCAGTCTCCTTGTTTTTTGTGCAGAGGGTTACAGTATGGCATTTTCTCCATCCGAATCTTATTGAGTATTTTTATTCTCAAAGAGTGATAAAGTCAGTGACTCTGTCCCAGACCTACCCTCTACTGGCTTCTGTCATGCATTGTTCATACCAGTGAGCGCTTAAGTCAGTGTCTCTGCCCCAGCCCTACCCTCTACTGGCTTCTGTCACATATTGTTCACACCAGGGAGCGCTGAAGTCAGTGACTCTGCCCCAGCCCTACCCTCTACTGGCTTCTGTCACGTATTGTTCACGCCAGGGAGCGCTGAAGTCAGTGACTCTGCCCCAGCCCTACCCTCTACTGGCTTCTGTCACGTATTGTTCACACCTAAGTCAGCGACTCTGCCCCAGCCCTACCCTCTACTGGCTTCTGTCACATATTGTTCACGCCAGGGAGCGCTGAAGTCAGCGACTCTGCCCCAGCCCTACCGTCTACTTGCTTTTTTCATGCACCTTTGTATTAGAGTTCTGCTGGGCACATGGGATGGGGTTTTTTTCACTTCGTGGAGCGTTGAAGTTAGTGACTCTGCCCCAGCCCTACCCTTTACTGGATTGTCTCATGCACCACGCAACATTCTGTTACAGTTGTGCTGGTCCAAAATACAGGCACAATCGCCAACATAAAACACACGTTGTTTTAAGCCATAGATTTTAAGGATGGTTCTCTTCACTAGCGTGTAAGCCTGCACCCAGCCTATGCCCGTACACACCTGAAATCGCTTGCCCTTAAGCAGAATATACCAACCCGAAAAGGTGAAAGGTTAAGCTGCATAGCTAGCATCAGTGGGCAAACACAAGCAGGTGATGTTACTTTGTGTGCGTAAAACCAATCCCCTCCCGTCCCCCTCACCCTTCACAAATGCGTAATACTATTTGCCTCTCCCGCAGTGTGTAGCTACCCTCAACAACAACAAAAAAGGCTGTGCAGTCTTAGATCTATTTGTTTTGCCACCTCCTCTTGTTACCGCAAATAGGTACTGTGCCCTAGTGGTGAAGCGTGCCATAGACACTTGCCCACAGAAAGAGAACAAACCCTCTGGCATGCCTATGCAGGCAAGTCAGTGTAGGAAAAGTGGCTGTCTCAATTTTTACTTTGTCACTCTGTTTTTAGATATTTGGGGCCTCTAAACTTATATGCTTCAGTGGGCACACGTTCAGTTTTATTATGGATTTACTGCATTTATCACATAATTCACCATATGCTGAACTGTTTTAGATGTGCACCAAAAACTTTATCTAGCGCAAACAGGTCAACAGTTACTAAAAAGTTACCATGACTTGTGCTGTAGAGTGGTACTGTAGAGTGGTGCTGAAGAGTGGTGCTGTAGAGTGGTGCTGTAGAGTGGTGCTGTACAGTTGAGCTATAGGGTGGTGCTGTAGAGTGGTGCTGTAGAGTGGTGCTGTACAGTGGTGCTGTAGAGTGGTGTTATAGAGTGGTGCTGTAGAGTGGTGCTGTAGAGTGGTGCTGTAGAGTGGTGCTGTAGAGTGGTGCTATAGAGTGGTGCTATAAAGTGGTGCTGTAGAGTGGTGCTGTAGAGTAGTGCTGTAGAGTGGTGTTGAGTGGAACTGTAGAGTGGTGCTATATAATGGTGCTATAGAGTGGTGCTGTAGAGTTGTGCTGTAGAATGGTGCTGTAGAGTGCTGCTATAGAATGGTGCTATAGGGTGGTGCTGTAGAGTTGTGCTATAGAGTGGTGCTATAGAGTGGTGCTGTAGAGTGGTGCTGTAGAGTGGTGCTCTAGAGTGGTGCTGCAGAGTAGTGCTATAGAGTGGTGCTGTAGAGTGGTGCTGTTGAGTGGTGCTTTAGAGTGGTGCTGTAAAGGGGTACTGTAGAGTGGTGCTGTAGATTAGTGCTGTAGAGTGGTGCTATAAAGTGGTGCTGTAGAGTAGTGCTGTAGAGTGGTGCTGTAGAGTTGTGCTATAGAGTGGTGCTATAGAGTGGGGCTGTAGAGTGGTGCTGTAAAGTGGTGCTGTAGAGTGCTGCTATAGAGTGGTACTATAGAGTGGTGCTGTTGAGTGGTGCTGTAGAGTTCTGCTATAGAGTGGTGCTGTAAAGTGGTGCTGTAGAGTGGTGCTGTAGAGTGGTGCTGTAGACTGGTGTTGAGTGGTACTGTAAAGTGGTGATATAGAGTGGTGCTGTAGAGTGGTGCTGTAGAGTGGTGCTGCAGAGTGGTGCTGCTGAGTGGTGCTTTAGAGTGGTTCTGTAAAGGGGCACTGTAGAGTAGTGCTGTTGAGTAGTGCTGTAGAGTGGTGCTATAGAACTCTTCACCATAGCTTCAAAACATTGCAAAAGCCAATCGCTCTGGCCAAAAACGTACAAGATTCCAAAGGCGAGACCTATTGGCTATGCCAATGCTTGTTAGGCACTGGAAGTGTTGACCTGGCTTTTTCAGCGGGTTTATCCCCAAACCTTTTGCTTCTTGGCCTCCCATTATTTACCCTGTTTTTGTTGGTTTTTGGACTCTGGGCATTTTACCACTGCTATTCAGTGCTTTAGTGCACATGCCCTCAAGGTAAATTATGTTTATGGATTAGTGTTTCCCTATTTGGCTTATTTAATTTACTACTAAGTCCCTAGTATATTGCAAGATGTGCCCAGGGCCTGTAAATCAAATGCTGCTAGTGGGCCTGCAGCACTGATTATGCCACCCACACAAGCAGCCTTTCAAAGGGTTCTCAGACTTACCACTGTAGTGTTTGTATGCAGTTGTACATTACCATGTCAACCTGGCAAGTGTACTCACTTGCCAGGCTCCAATCTTTCTTCTTCTTAAATGTTAGTCACCCCTAAGGTAGGCCCAAGGCTACCCCATTGGGCTGGGTGCAGTGTATGTGAAAGGTAGGACATATACTGGATGTGTGATATGTCCTTGTTAGAAGGGCGCTCTCCAGGGAGTCAGAGGGTGTCGGACTGACCACCCCGAGAGCCACCGTTCCGTAGGGAAGTAGCCGAGCGCCGCTGAGAAGCCTCCTGGGCGAGGTCCTTCCCCTATGATCGTACCAGCCAAGCACCCCCACCACCACAAAGGGACACAACAAGGGTATCAATTCTCACAAGTCTTTATCGGTAGTAAAAGGCAGGTTTCTGTGGCAATATTTACAGGCGGATCGAGGGATCCCAAAAGAGTCTCGGGGTCGTTCAGGGACGGGGTAGCGGGACAGTCTCAGTACCAGCCTGGTACAGGAACACCCTGCGCTCAGCTCTCAATCCTCGAGCTGGGGGGGTTCCGGGTGCCGAGACGTCGTCCGCAGGGCTCGGAGGGTTGCCTCGATGAGGTCGAGCCGTGACGAGGTCAGCAGGGCTCCGATGGTTACTTCTGCGAGGTCGAGCCGCGACGAGGTCAGCAGGGCTCCGATGGTTACTTCTTCAAGGTCGAGCCGCGACGAGGTCAGCAGGGCTCCGATGGTTCCGTGAGGGTCTTCTTCTCAGCAAGGGGGAGCCGCGACGCAGTCAGCAGGGCTCGAGTTCCAAGTTCCAGGCAATGAGTCTCTCTCCGTAGGGTCAGCCGCGATCCGATCAGCAGGGCTCTCGACTCCAGGATACAACTGCCGTCCTGGTTTTGGGCTGCCCCAGATATAGGTCTGGAGCCCTTTGATGTCCGGACCCTCGCGCCTGGGGAGGTCGGAGGGACCGGGAGAAGAGCGTCCAGACACCCAGCGGGGGGTGGAGCCAGCGCCCAGGGAAGCCGGAGGGCGATCACAACCAGGCGTCGGGGGACGGCTGGAGGCCCCATCGAAACTCTCCTCCTCCGGAATCTGTGGAGTGGCCACTCGACCCCCTCCGGTCAGGTCTTGGCGCCTTGAGGTCAGGGCTTCGCGGGGACCGAGGCCGGGGGCGGGTCGTGTCGCGACGGCTGGAGGGTAGCGGGGTACAATCTAGGGGGACTCTGAAGGGTTCGGGTAGCCCCCGTTTAGTCTGGTAGGAGGGTTCGGGACCACGCCACGAGGCCGGGTCCAACAGTCCTGATAGTGAATACTGTGTAATTTGTTTTTAACTATTGAAAGACTATCCCCATAGTGTAAAATAGGAGTTTATCGGTAACATACATGTATAACTTTCCACTGGGACAAGATAGAGAAATGGAGATTATGCTCTCTGAACTCTGAATTTATTAACACTTCTTTTAGTAAAGATGTTTTTTAAATTATGTGTCTGAAATTTCCACTTTTAGAAAGTGAGCATTTTCTTGCTTAGCCATCCTATGTGCCTCTGCTGGGTTGTGTACTGACTGTCTGGTTTTGACACCAAACACAACATGTTTCCTTGCAGCCATTCCAAAGTTAGCATTTACCGCGAGGTTATAATGCAGTTAAGAGTATATGGTTTGGCCGCATCACAAACAACCCCGGAATAAAGGTTCTGAAGGCTGCAGAGGGGCTCTGCTCATGCATGGGCACCCTGTCACATAAAACCCAGCACCCTGACTTCGGGATTGATAAGGCCTGCCATAGGGGTGCCTGATAGGTTTATATGTGCAGTGATATGAATAGATATAGGATAGATATATGTGTCATTTTGAATGGTCTCCCAGGGGTGGCATAATACATGCTGCAACCCCTGAGAGGCCTCTGGGTATGTAGGATACCATATACTAGGGACTTATAAGGGTACCCCAGAATCCAATCTGTGGTGTACCTTAAGTACATGCAATCCATTTTAGGGAGAAAGCAGATAGACTGGGGTCCTGATTAGCAGGATCCCAGTCAAACTAAGTCGCAAACCAGCAAAACACCAAGCAAAAAGTGGGGGTAACCATGCAGTCAGATTCCACCTTCCTACAGGCAGTCCTTCATCTATAATGTACACTGGTCCAGGATTGTTCTGATGGGTGGCTCAAGAGGTCTAATATTTATACTTGGTGTCAGCTTTTGTGTGTGGCGGGTTACTCTGTCCTACCCCCACATCTGGTCAATAAAGTTCTTCCCTTGCTGTGTCAAGGCTCAAAACTGTCTGGGGTGACAATAGGCTAGTGTCAGGTTCTTTTGTGTGTGTGTGCTGGAGGCAAGCCCTTTGAAATTTAAGTGGGGCAGGGCACAGCTCAACCGTCGGCCATCTTGGCAGGATGACCCATCCTGCCCACATCTAGCCCCCTTTGTGTCACTGTCAGAGAGGAATATGCAAAACCCAACATCAGAGCCATTCCTACTCATGTGACCTAGGACACTGGCAGAAGGCACAAAGGGCTAGGACAAGAAAAAAAAAGTGGTATTTTCAGAATTGTGACTATCTGACTTTTCTATTAAATAGGATTTTAAATTACAATTCATTGGACTCTAAAAAGCACATCCCTATGTGTTCCCAATCCATAGTTAGCACTTTAAAAGTAATAAGGTAACCCTGTGTTAGTCGGTAGGAGAGATGGGCCTTACCAAAAACAAAAATTATGTTAGGAATTTTTCAATGTCACGACAGGTTAAAGATAAACACACCCTGCCCTATGAGCCTCTAGGGCTGAACTTAGGGGTGACTTATAAGTGTTAAAAATGAAAGTTTCGGCCTGACAAAAGGCTTATTTTGCCAGCTCGAAATGGCAGTTTAAAACTTCAGTGGCTTGCCTGACACATGTTTTAAAAGGTTATTTTGGTGGGGGGGGGGGCACAAAGAGCGCTGCAGGCCCACTAATAGCATTTAATTTACAGGCCCTGGGTACATTTAGTAGCATTTACTAGGGACTTACAAGTAAAATATGCAAAGTGGGTGGCAGACAGTTTTACCATGTTTGAAGGAGAGAGCACAAGCACTTTGGTAACTGGTTAGCAGTGGTAAAGTGCTCAGTGTCCTAGAAGCCAACAAAAACATGTTCAGCAAAGTAAGGGAGTGAAGGCAAAACGTTTGTGGTGGCCCTGCAGAGAGGGCAAGGTGAAGTGACCTGGTTCCATAGGTTGATGTGACACAGCACACGTAGCCAGTATATATCTTTAGGTTATTTATTAAGATAGTAAAGTCCATAGTATAGCCCCACCAGGAGCAGCCTGCTAGCTGCTCAGCCCATCCTCTCAACTGTCTCTCACCACACCAACATTCCAGTCACGTCATCATTCCACATGGAACACTCACACTGGCTGAGCAGCTAGTTACAAGATACAGTAATAACCTTACATGAAGATACTACAATATCTCCCTTCTTTCCAATTGACAATAAAACAAGGAATACTAAAAGTACATAGCAACTAGACACAAAATATAAACAAGAGAAAAATAGTCCAAATCCCAAGGGTAAAATGAATAAGATATACCACGAAAGGGGACCAGACTATAAAACGGAAGAAAAGGATAAGAAAAGGATGAAAAATAAGAATGAACTATCACCATCCTCCTCTTATATAAAGACACAAAAGAGAACATTAAACTCACACACTATCACCAACCTCCTCCTTCAATGAAACACAAAAAACAAACTACCAAACGGAGATTGCAAAGACACTACATAAGATAAATGTGAAAGAAAACACAGAGAATCACAATAGAGAAACATACAGGAAGAATCACTTCCAAACGAATACACAATGGGTGGATATCACCCATCACTAAAACGTAGGTGGGACTAACACCCCCTAAGCTATGAGTATAAGGGACTAACACCCAAATATACAGAATGCAGAAATGGGACTAAAACCCACAGAGTAATGCAGCAAACATAAAAGTAAAAGAAATGCAGCACAGTGAGGCATCAAAAGACAGATACCCACACACACAACCGCTAATAATTAAATGAAGGGACTAAAACCCAACACTAACGTGACAAAGGTGGGACTCACACCCCCTTGAAATGTAGTAAAAAGAACTCATACCCATTACTAATAACATAGGAGGGACTAACACCCCCTGTACACAGAGTAGATGGGACTAACACCCATTACCGAAAACGTAGGTGGGACTACCACCCCTTACAAACTGAGTAAATGGGACTAACACCCATTAACAATGACCTAGGTGGGACTAACACCCCCTAAACACTAAGTACACGGGACTAACACCCATAAACATTTACGTAGGTGGGACTAACACCCCCTAAACACTAAATATATGGGACTAAAACCCATAAACAATTACGTAGGAGGAACTAATACCCCCTAAAAACTGAGAAAATAGGACTAACACCCATTACTACTGACATAGGTGGGACAATAACCCCCTATAAACTGTGTAAATAAGAAACATGGGACAAGTACCTACTCCCATGCCAACAAAACATGTACGTGTGAAAGGCAAATTAACAAAGATGGCATGCAGCAATAGCAAGACATATAGATTACTTTTCCTGTAAAATAAAACATTTTAGCATTAAATACTGTAGACATGCACCAAAAATGACAATAGTGTGCCTGTCACCACGATGATAACAAAGATTAGGCATTGCCATGAACAAAATAGTACTTTGTACGAGCTCCACTAAACATTTGACAGGAACGAACATTGCTGGTAAATCGAAACCCAACCCACACACAGGTCTCTAATTTAAAAGATGAATTCCAACTTGGGACACTAGATGGCCACGTAACCTTGTGCAGAGGATTAAAATAATGAAACACAGTGATGTTGAAAGTCATCGTCGCTCCAATATTCCCGTTACTCTTTCGTTATGTCTAATAAGCCCTTTAAAAATATTCCTGTTACTCTTTTGTTATGTCTAAATGTAAAATTGCCACAAAACACTCCAACTCTGACACCGGAAGGCAGACAACGGAAGGAACAAGCTGCCACTCACCAATAGTGACAGACACATCATCCACTGTGCAGCAGTAGAAGCCAGAGTGTTGCTGTAGAAGCCCTGAGCGAAAGGAAACAGTGAACGCACTACATTGAAAAACGTGGTTGGCAAAGGCACAAAGCCAGGCAGGATACTTCAGAATACCTCGAGTACAATGTGCTCCAGCGGCGCCGAACAAAGGATGGAGGCACGTAATTTACGGTGTGCCGGGTGGCTGCAGGCACGCTCCTGCTGCGAGCCTGCGAAGCATCTGACTGCCAAGCAGGGAAAACGTCATAAATGGTTCCACAGGTGCTGGATGTGAAGAGGTGAGGAGCGTGCGCTTACTTTCAAGTTTTGAAACGCAGAGAGGCAGTTTTTACCGGCTTCCCTGTAGGGAAACCCATTGACACGAAAAACCAATTAAAAACTGAATATTACTCACTCCGATGGCCTCCTCATGCAGAAGGGAAGGAGATGAAACCAAATCCAAATCGCTTTCAGTTGGCACACGTGGAAAAGCCATACACCAAAGTAACATGACTAATAAAATAAACTGTCACTAGTCGAGCAAAACAAGTCCTGTGCTGATACTGCTTTCAAAAACCCATACAAAGATGAGCAAAAGGTTAGATGACAGTCATTGAACTTTCACTTGAACAGCATGCTGTTAAAAATACACGCAGATACAGAGTACCTTACTTCCCAAGGCAGTATAACAAAAAAAAATCAGCTTCCTGTGGCACAGTCGCTGTTTGATGCCCTGGAGATATTTGTTGTGGCACAAAACCATCTGAAAGATGTAGGTAGCCTTTCTTAACGTATGTAAAGATGTATAAGATACCAAGATGAAGACACAGCACGCCTTGGCTGAAATTACAAATATCGCCAGACCCCTCTTCCGGTGACAGCTCCCAAACGCTCACCTCACGACCGTCAAGTGGCCCTCCACGGTCCAACACAAAGAGACAGCTAGCACTTCTCTTACACGACTGTCACAGGGGCCAGCATCCTTCCAAAGACACCGATCTTGGTAGCGAAGACATCCAGCAAACGGCTCAGGGACACAACACCTCGAAGTAGACACAGGACTGAGGTAAACCTCTGTGCTGCACTAGGGAACAACTTGCAGCTCCACTCCTCACTCCACCTGGCACACAGAGGTTTGGGCACCGGTGTTGTGGTCACTGGTGGGGCTCACGTTGCCAGGTAGAATCGCCAAATGAGGGGTTTCTTTTCTTTTAGTCAAATTTCTTCAAGTCACACCAGTTTAGTTACACACCAGTCTGTTCAGGTAACACGCACGATTTCTTTAGTCCAACTCGTCGCCAATTGAAGTGACCTGGTTCCATAGGTTGATGTGACACAGCACACGTAGCCAGTATATATCTTTAGGTTATTTATTAAGATAGTAAAGTCCATAGTATAGCCCCACCAGGAGCAGCCTGCTAGCTGCTCAGCCCATCCTCTCAACTGTCTCTCACCACACCAACATTCCAGTCACGTCATCATTCCACATGGAACACTCACACTGGCTGAGCAGCTAGTTACAAGATACAGTAATAACCTTACATGAAGATACTACAATAGTCCAACAACAGTTCTTGGCAAATCATAAAGAAAACGTGTGACAAAGAGACAGCCCCTTCTGTGCAGTCTGAAAGGATTTGAACCAATAGCTTGCACCCGCTCAAGGCCATAGCTGCCAGGCTTTCAGTGTGCAGGTGTGATATTTCTATGTTTACAATGTGCCTGTGTGAGACATTTTAAGTGACACTATGTCGCAGTTAAAACAGATTACGAAAATCCCCTGTCTGTCTTTTTTCTTTGAATTCAGGTACTTGTGGTTCTGTGTTTAAAATTGAAACATCAAACTGTTACCTCTTTGAGGAGCTACATCCTGAACAGAAGTGATACCCGAGTGCAAAGGCCTCTAATAAATTACATCTTTGTGTCAACACGTTAAAACAAGTTTCTTTAAATAAACCATTATTAACTTCAACAAGAACTTAAACCTTCCGGATTGTCCTCCATACCTTCTTGCCTCCCTATCTGGATTTTTTACACTTTGATGTATATTACTGTATTTCACAACTATGGAGAGTGAAGATAGCGAGCAGGAACATGAAAAAGAATCTCGGGTAACATGTAGCCCAGCAGTGCAAAAAGATTAAAGTAATCGTTTTTCCCTGATGGCGGTCCCGATTACTTATTGAAACTCTCTCTGTGAAAGATAACCAGCAGACGGCTGTGATGGTGCAGGCTGCAGACCTCATACAATAAACTCCGTGGGTGATTGACAGTTCCTGCCCCCGCAGGGCTGCGGTTCACCTGCTTCTTTGATGATTGTACGGCGCTATGAGGAGCAACTCAGACTCGTCACGGGGATAGGGGGCGCAGGATACTGTGCTAGTGGCCAGCACAGGCAGCCATGTCTCACGTCCCGGGGGAGCTGCAGCACACATGCAAAGCTGCCCCGCCTGTCTTGAGTGGCCTGCAGCTCACTGGCAGTCCTGATTCGTTGCCTAAGTCATCTCTGCCTCCCCAGCCCAATTGCAACACAGAAGGTGACGTGATGGAATGGGACTTAAGCACTCATTTATGATTCATGACAGCAAGCTCGGTCGTCCTGGGCCAGCTTTTAATACTATAATACTAATGGCGTATCCATGACAGCCATCACCTGGACTCCCCCGCAGGTCCGGACTCTGACTGCCTGGGCCGCCGTAGCTCCCGCAGACCTCCTAGCACGTTGGATTATGCTGATTTAGCAAAGCGCCTCGACCAACGCGCTGAATTAGAGGAGCTAAAGAATTATGGGTAACAATGTATAATGGTTACGAGATGCAGGAGCAAACACTCTTATTTAGTCTAATCCACTGTGTGTTGCCCTGGGCTGCCCAGCTGTTGTAAATCACTGAAGGGCACTGTGACTGTTCTTGTCAGATTGTAAATATCTGTTTAGGGGAAAGAACAACTCCTGCAAAGCGAATGGCGTGTGTGCGCGTAGGGCGGAGCAGACAATGCTCACATAGGCGGCTGCATGTTTTCTCGGTTTCCATTGCACAATGTCCCACTTTCTTGCCATTGAAAGCGCTGTGTTTCTAAGGAGCAGGTGCATCTTTTTGTATTTACCTGTCCTAAAGCAAAGCCCCATGTATATGTGCGCTAGTCTATGTGGACTTTTATTGTATACATTCTCTGTGACATGCCAAACACATACAGTGTATGTGAAATGCACGCTCACATTTGGTTCGCGGACGACAATATGTTGTGTAGAATTTTGCTTCAATTCAAGAATCAGATTGAAAAGAACTAACAAATAGTTACATCTCAAATAACAGGCGTGCTGATGCACAGATAACAAGTCCCCTCCAAAGTATGGTTGAAACAAATATTTATTTAGACTCTTATCTTTGGACTTTCATAGTCTGACAAAATAATATAGTAGGGCTTGTTCTAGTCTACTATGACGTGAGCAAATGTTAGTGCAAAGCAATCCGATTATTATGCACCTAACGTGATTGGAATATGTTTTAATGCTCATAAATTAATTGGCATTGAAAGTGATCTATCTAGATTAAATAGAGGAAGAAATACTGTTAGAAATTGGGTTTCTGGTTGGCAGATATATTTACCCTGTCCTAGCAGGAACCACAATCCTATTCAGGGTGAGTCAGATACACATCATAAATTGACCTTTGTTCACTCTCTGGTAGCTTGGCACAGAGCAGGCAGGCTTAATTTAGGAGGCAGTGTGTTAAGTATTCGTGCAATGTTTCAAACAGTAATACATTGAAAATGCCACACAAAAAGATGCCACACCTGGTTAGAAAATTGATCTTAGTTTAATAAATAAAACAGGGCCAAAGCGACACAAATTCAATAAGTAGAACTGGAGATATGAATTTTTAAAGAATAAACTCCACAATAGAGCTTAGAAGCAATAAGCACTTCTGTGGGTTATCTGGCTTCATAGATCGGGACAAAGTTAAGAGTTCAGGCCGACAGTGATGGAGCATGAGCTGGATACAGGGACCCAGTGAGGCCAGCTAAACAAAAGTACCTTAATTCTGGTTGCGTCGACAAAGATGCAGGGTGCACCCAAGCAATGCTTCCGTGTTCTACATGAAGCTGTACTTTCTACCCACTTCAGAGGGCCCAAGTCTGGATTGGCACCACTTGTCAGGGCAAAACGCACTGATGGCAGAGTCCAGGTTGGAAGTCTTTGTTGTCCCTGAGACTTCAGAACAGGATACAAGCAGACAAGCCCTTTGAGTCACTTTGGTTCTGGGTTGGAGGGATGCAGGTCCAGTCCCACTCAATCCCAGGCAAGAGGGCAGTAGGCAGCAGGTCAGCACAGCAAAGCAGGAGCCCAGCAGACTGGCAGTCCTTTAACAGCATAGCTGTCATTTTTCCTGGCAGAGTATTCACAGGTCTAGAAGTGTACTGAAGTGGTGGTGTCTAAGGTCCAGTATTTATACGTTAGTGCCCTGGTTTTGGAAGGTGGGAGAAGCTTCCAGACAGTGGCTTTTAAGTGCAGGGAACCCTCCTTTCTCCCCTGCCCTGGCTCAAAGCTGGATGGAGTGACTATACAGGGTTGTTAGGCCTAATGTGTGGAGACGGGGCACAGCCTAATCAGGTGCAAGTGGGGCTGTGCTTAGGTCCGTCACCCATCAAGCGATTTAATGCACCATTAAGGCCCACCAAGTCACACCTTGTGTGTGACTGTCTAGAGGGAATGCTCAAGGCCCATCTGTAACCCACCCCAGACGTATATTCAGAGGCAGGCAGAAGGCACAGAATGTTTAAAGTAAGAAAATACCAACTTTCTAAAAGTGCCATTTTCAGGCTTGCAACTTAAAATCCATATTTACCATAAGATGTGAGTTTAAATTTTGAGTCTAGAGGCACCAAGCTCAATATAACTATATTTTCCCAATTGGAAATCACACTTGCAAAATGTAATGAGGTAATCCCAGTGTTAACCTATAGGAAAGATAGGCCTTGCAGGAGTGAAAAACAAATGGAAGAGTTTTTCACTACCTGGACACATAAAACTTAAAAGTGCATGTCCAACTTTTTAAAATACACTGCACCCTGCCCTTGGGGTTACCTTGGGCCTACCTTAGGGGCGACTTGTATTTATTGAAAAGGAAGGTTTGGGTATGGCAAAAGGGTTAACATGCCAGGTCGACATGGCAGTTTAAAACTGCACATACAGGCTCTGCAACGGCAGGGATGAGACAGGTTTAAAGGGTTACTGTAGTGGCTGGCACAATCAGTGCTGCAGGCCCACTAGTAGCATTTACCACCCCTTGGCACATGTGGTGTACTTTACTAGGGACTTATAAGTAAATTAAATATGCCAATTGTGGACAAGCCAATGTTACAATTTTTTAAGTGGAGAGCACTTTAGCACTGGTTAGCAGTAGTAAAATGCCCAGAGTAGTAACGCTAACAAAAAAACAATTTAGCAAAAAGGGGAGCAGGAAGGCACAAAGTTTGGGGGTGACCCTGCAAAAAGGGCCAGGTCCAACAAATGCAATTCCCACTATAAAGGGAATATGGTGTAATGTCCCCAAACTGCAGTGATGCGAACATCCAGCTTCTCACCAATAGAGTTGCAGTATGTTGTGTGATGGTAGCTCGTGCACAATTATCTATACTGAGTTCTTTTTCCTGCCAGATTGAGGTGTGTAACACATCCTAGTAGGGGAAATATGGTACCACTTTTGAACTGCTCGAGTCAGTTACTCCATCTGGCTGATAGACCACAAGAGTACTGCAACTAAAAGAGAACATTTTTTTATGTCACACTTTGTATACTTTTGGACACATAGTCAACAGAGAGTCTATTATAATCACTGTAAGGAAATACATCTTTTTGCATGATCACTCCCCAATGTATGGACTGATGCTGCTGTTTTTTTTTTCAACTGTGTTGCACTGGGGCCCTGCTAACCAGGCACCAGTGCATGTGCTCTGACCCCGAAAAAATGAGTACAATTGGCTAATCCATGATTGGCGTATTTAACTTACATGTAAGCACCTAGTATAGGGTAACTCTGTACCCAAGGCCTGTGAGTTAAATGGCACTAGTCGACTGCAAGTCTCAATGTCACACCACTACAGTGATCATATAAACCATAACCTTCGGCCTTCTACAGCATCCTAGCATTGCCATTTTAAAACTGCTATTTTGACCTTGGTAGAATGACCCTTTCAACTGGCCTAAACCTTCCTTTTAACACTTATAGGTCACCTTTAATATAAGCCCTAAATTTCCATAGGACAGGGCATAGGATATTTAAAATGTAGGACATGGCTTCTTAAATTTTGCATATCCTAGCAGTGAAAAATATTCTAAGTCGTTTTTCAGTGTGGCAAGGATAGAAACGCTCTGTACATTGTAACACCTTATGTTGCATAGCTTCAGTTGGGAGTAGCTGGTACCATGATTTCAGGACTCAAACTAATATGAATTTAAACTTCCATTTTACTCGTCAAGTCGGATTTTATATTGCTATTTTGAAAATGCCACTGTTAGAAAGTTGACATTTCCTGCCTAAAGTCTCAATTAGCATTTTCAGAGTTAATTCTCAACTGTTACTGGGCAACCTGCTGGAGGTGTTTATGGATCCCAGCAAATGGAAAAGAAGGGCCTTGGCTGGGAGGATTTGTGACCTCCTCCTGACAGGATGGCCCAGGGGATGTAGCCACCAACTGCACAAGCTTCAAAGGGACATTTCAACCCAGGACAGAAGAGTGCACTACAAGGGCTTTTTGACTGCCTCCTCTTAAGCTACAGGGATACAAATCTGCAAAAAGCCCACTTTCCTGAAGAACTCAGCTGATCTTTTACAATTGGACTTGCCCTGAAGCCTGCTGATTGCTTTGTCTGGTGTGAGTCCTGACCCCCATGTGGAGTCCCTAAGGTCGGGGGGGGGGGGGCGCTGGATAAGTGTCAGAGTGCAAACCTCCTGCCTAACTCTAAAAGCTGAGGCTTTGAAACATTTCTAAGAATTTTTGTCGAAAGAACTATAGGCTACCACCAGACATGCACCAAGCCTTACCCACAGAAGTCACTCTGTCAGTCAGACTTCATTTGCTGGTTTGACCCATTCAAAGGTTCCTGACTTCCAATAAAAGTTTCTAAGTCCAATGGTAAAAGTCTTAATTGGGCGACCACATCAGAGATTGAAAAGCCACGTCTTTAACCCCTACCTTAAGGCCAAAAAGTGTGTTTCGTATCTGATAGATACGGTGCATTTCTGCCCTTTTGTGGTAGGGCAGCACAGCAGAAAGGCTTGCGGAGCTGCCCTATGGTACAATAATGCAAATTATGCTCTATATTTTCACTTGCTGGAGATTAAATTGGTGTTCATCTATTTGGCATATTTAACTTTACCTACAAGTCCCTAGTAAATGGTAGAAAGTGTACTCATGAGCTGTAAGTTAAATGACATTAGTGTGCTGCAGCACCCATTGAGTCATCTACTACAGTGGCAGTGTAAACCTGACTGCAGGCCTACTATTTGTAGTCTGTCTATTGCAATTTTAAACTGCAAACATCGACCTGTCAGTATAACCAGTTTTGGTAGTCAAAACCTCCCTTCTTAATATGTTTAAGTCACCCCTTAGTAGGCCTGTAAAAGTAGGGCATTTAACAGTTAATGTTAAACATGTCTTTAGAGTGAAAAAGCTCCAAACGCTGTTTTCACTGTAGCAGGGTTGGCTATTCCAAAGGAAAGCAGTGAAATACAAAATTAAATGTAGCAATGTTATCTCTGGCTAGGAACCAGACAGACACTTCATTCTTGTTTTAAAAAAAAATATTTATTACAAGCCCAATTCACTAATGAAATCGGATTTATATGAAATATTTTGGAAAAGGAAGTTTTGAAAAGTTACCTTTTCCCTTTCTAAAGCCTCTGGAGGCCCATTTGCCTTTGTTCTCCCACATATGACAGCCAGTAATTAGTGTTTGAATACGTGTGAAATGCCTTCCAGGAGCGAAATATAGACTCACCTGAATGGACAGAGATGACTCCTCTGAACATCACAGAATATGCAGGGTAGGACTGTGACCATTCATTTTGGCATTAAAGTGCCTGCTGGGGTTTTACATATAGTATTGGGGTGCAGTTCAAAGAAGGGTAACAGTATGCCCAAATAAGTCTTGTATCTTCACTGTATGGTTGCTAAAACCCAACTTTTTTTCTACTAGACTTTTGTCTCTGGGATCACTCAGGGTTCTGTGGCTGCTTCAAACTGGATTTTAGTGTTAGATATGGGAGGGCACTTGGATTACCATACGGCACCCCCCACACACCCAGCCTTCAGAGCACAAGCTTAGTGAGGCCAAAGGGTTTTGCATCTTGAAAATGCCCAAAGTCGCTTGGGTTACCCACAGCCTTCAGGGCCCAAGCTTAGTGAGGCCAAAGACATTTGCCATCTTGAAAATGCCCAAAATCGCTTGGGTTAGCCCCTGGAACCTTTACCCCATTGGTTAGGGAGTTTCTAGGAATCATTGCGCCCACTAGCATATGCCAGGCATAATTGTGGTATCTCCAGGCACCCACTTTAGAACATTGCTGGGCCTGTGGAAGATCAGAAGATTATTGAACCTGCTGTTGGAGACCATGGTGGATCGAGACTTAAAGGACTAAGGGCCTTATAAATATAAATATTTCCCATATAAATCCCATAAGGTATAATGGGATTTATATTTTTGCAGACGGGCTATCCGTCACCATTGTGACTAAGAAACCCGTCTGCCAAGATCTAAATCAGGCCCTAAGTCAGAAGGTAAAATCTTTGGCCAGGATTAACCCAGTTGGTGCATCCGACCCAAGCTCCATGGTGGTCATTATCAAATTTGGCCTAGGTCCTGTTCTATGGCCATCATTGAATATCATTGGCACCGTATGATTCTTGGTGCTATTTCTACTTCCAACTTAAAAAATTCATATCTTTGGTTCCCCTTATTGGTTTTTGGTCATTTTGGTGCCATTTTATCAAGTGCAGCCAGATGACCACTGTTGGCAGTTAACAATTTTTGGTGCTTATTTTGCATACTTTTTTTAAAAATTCCAGTTAAATCCTACGATGTTCTTGCTTCATAGTACTGAGGGGGTACGTGAAAACAGATATAAAAGGCACCTGCTCTTTCTAGGCCTCACCGTGGGGCCATGTTGCAGGGAAAAACAGTTGGCTGAAGTTCGTGCTCTAGTGCTTGCACTGGAGTATGCTGACCTTCGAGTCCTCACTCTCGTGGTGTGTGACTCATTCTATTGTGTTCAATCTTACAATGACAATCTACATTTTTGGATTCAGAATGATTTTCATGATTCCAAAGGTAGCACAATAAAGCATAAAACGCTTTGGGTTCGAGTGGCAGCACTTAAAGAACTGCTGCCACTCGTGAATATAATTCACACTCTTGGTCACCAACGAGTTGGCGTCCATGCTGTCGGTAACAGTCTGGCTGACGAGGCAGCTAAAACAGCAGTGGCGACATATCTAGTAGCAGCAGTTACAAGATCAAAAAGTAAGATCGATGATGAAATCTTGGCGGCTATTGCTGCTTCCGAGACCGGGAAAAACTTTACGAAGGGTTTCCCTTCTCGCTACCATTATCGCTTAAGTCCTGATAACGTCCCGATAGTGAGGATTAACGACGTTGGTGACAGATTGATTCCCAACGCGGACTGCAGATCATCTTTGATATCAGCTGCCCACGAGGGTGTTGCGTCTGCGCATGCCGGAGTGTCGGCTACTATATCTCTTTTGCAGCAACGTTACTGGTGGTACGGTTTGTACAAACAAGCGCGGGCATACGTTCTTAATTGTGACATTTGCCAACAGATTAAACCTTCTTCTGCAGCGCGTCCACCACAAACACAGTTGCATATATCTAATCAACCACCTGCGTGCGTTTATTTAGATCACTGCGGTCCTATTACCTCTGATACTGCGTACAAATATATCTTGGTTGCAGTTGATTCGTGCACACGTTTCCTGTGGGTATGGCCACAAAGGAGTGCTGATGCCAGAACTGTCATCAAGGATTTGCGTGTCTTTATAGGGAGTTTTGCATGTGGTACCCTTCATTCTGATCAGGGTCCTGCGTTCGCCTCAAAGGCGTACAAGGAGGCCATGAGAGAACTGGGGGTCCAAGTCAAATTTTCGTCTCCATACCGGCCTAAGGGCAATAGTGTTGTGGAGCGGATGAACCGTGACCTAAAGCAATCTTTGACAGCGAGGGTATTAGGTACAGGCCGGAACTGGCTCTCCCACTTGTATGACGTACAACGTGCACTTAATAATCTCCCTAGAAGGTCTCTGGGTGGGAGGACCCCGTACATGATGCTCTTTGGAGTAAGAATGTTTGTCCCGGACCTTGATGGTCTAGACATGGCGGCAGCAGCCGCCCCTTTTGACCTAGATGACCACTGTGCTGTATTGCAGAATCTACAAGAAGCCAGAGACACTCTAGCGAAAGGACACGTGCCCTCTACATCCGAAGCTGCGCTCCAGATTCCGGTAGTCGGCTGGCTACCTCGAGTTGGTGACCTGGTCCGTGAGAAGGTGGAGAACAAGAAGGAGTTCGGCCCCTCTTATCGTGCACCGGTCCCGGTGCTTGGAGTCCTGGGTACGCGTACAGTTGTTTTACCTCCACTTCCTGGTCGCAAGGATAACAGGTACATCTCGATTGACAATGTCAAGCTACAGCGGGTGGCCGATTCTCCATAGTATGACACCTTCAGTTTCTTGCCCTTCAATGCTGAGAAACTCTGTTGTGGTGCCACCCTCTAACATCTTGCCTGAAGTTTCCATTGAGCTCGCAGATACTGGTCCTTCTATGCCATCTAATGCTGGTGGTTTACCTGATGATCCTGAGTATGCTTATCCAACAGAAGTACCTTTGCCTCTATTACATTCAACAACAATTGCCCAGTCACATTCTTCCTTTGAAACTGAATCATTGACTTCCACTGCCCCTTCCAAAATTTTTAAATTTTTTGCCTGGTTCAAGAGACATTTTTTGGTTGCACCTTGGACTTACATCTGGCTGGTGCTAATAAGTATTTTTTTATTCATGTCCATTGGCTTTGTGGTAGTGTTTTTTAAATTGATCAATGGACACTACCTGAATGAACGATCTACAATTCGATTAATTGATGGAACTTTAGCCCCCCATTCCTCATCACACATCATGAAAAGGGACCAGACTTTTGTGAACATCACCGCCTGGCCTGTACGTGATGGAATTGCTTGGGATACTGTGAACTTTCAAATTCATGGTCCCACCGAAGTGATTAATGTGCCAACTGTTTTTCGTGTTTCTATGGGTGATGTAGTTAAACAGAACATCCGATCAGATGATTGGGATGTGCAAGCGATAGAAGCACTGTTTTCTGATTTGAAATATTATGCTGCATTTGATGCTGAAGATTTGTATTTAAATACTGCAAATTACGATGAACAATTTTGCTATCAACATTATGGCACACATTTCCTACACAGGGCAAATACCTTTCGGAATTTTGTTAATTTCACTCAGTGGGAACATTGTCCTGTCCCCATGCCTGGCAGTTCTTCCACTTTAGTGAAAAAATTCACATACTTTTCGGATTTTAGTGTGTCTCACCCTCACTCTTTTTATTTTAAGGTGGCGGTAGAACCAGCTTCTAAGGTTAGACTGACACACACCAAATTAATATATTCCAAATCCTTTATGGATGAATTGGCTATTGGAGGTTATGACCACTGGAAAGCTACTGTCGATCTTAAATCGGTTTGGGGAACTAAACCGTGGCAGGTACAAGGAACAGAAGCTTTGCATCGTGCCTGTCTTATCCCAAATCATATGTTATTTTTGAATCCAACTATTTTTCAGACCACCTGTTTTGGATTGGCTATATCTAAAAAATTTAATTCCCCCACAATCCCGGATCTGGGTGCTTATCCAAATTGGGCGAATCACACAGATCTGTCCCTTACTATGTTGCAGTACCTCGTCTCCAACACCACCTTCAATATTTCAGCAATAGATCCCGAAGGATGGTTGGTATGGCAGACGGGTTCAGATTCCTGTCAACGTCGGTTTCTGAATTTGACACCAGAGTATACACAATTTAGGGTAGACCCTCGTTTTCCATCGTCACACACGGTAACTACCTACTCGGTAGGTAAGTTATGCCAGTCAAGGTTGCAACATTCCACATTAGCCTCAGTTAAGCTTCATTTATCACGGTTAAATGACAAAATAGATTTGAATGATTTTATTAAGGGTCCTGCGAGTGGCAGGTCCAAGAGATGGGTTTATGCTATTTACAATGAAGTTTGGAAGTTAGCGCAAATTGAAGCTGCTTCCAGGCTACGTGCTATTGACCAGGCCAATATGGAGAAAGTATTGGCTGTTATAGATAATAGTATTAACACCTTGTCTTCTAGAATTTATACATTAGATAATATTGTTTCATCTGTCGTAGACATTGTGCAAGATGAAGTGTCTGTGTTATATCATGGTCAAAATCAGTTGCGTTCAATTATGCAGTTTGCATGGACCTTGCAAATGTTAAAAGCAGGAAAAGTCCATTGGGATTACATGAATACGTCTTCGTTATTCCTTCCTTTTAATTTGACCGATAAACAGCAGTTCATGTCCATGAAAGACGCAACTTACGGATTACTGCACATTGAAAAACTAGAACCTTTACCTTTTTCTATTGCTGAGTTGAATTTGGCTGTGTGGCTTGTACACGGATTGATCACGTTGCCTTTTTCACAGTTTAAGTTCAGTTCGTGCATGAAGCATTATGCCATAGGCAGATATGGACAGCTTGGTAATGCCTTCCTGCACGAAGTTTGGTCACTTCCTTTCACATATAGATGCGTGAGGGATGGCAAGGAAGTTTACTTAAAAGGTGAAGAATGCACTTCCGCTCCTGATCATTCTGTGGTTAGTAGACATATACAATCACATGGCGCTTGCAATATACACGCTCCTAATTTAGCTTGTGTCCTAAAAGGTATTCCAATGCCAGTTATAACGTCTTCTTTTAAGCTGCTTGCCAACGGTAGTTATTTGCTTTTAAATAATGAAGCTTGCTGTGGGATGCTAGTGGGTATTCCTTACATAGTCACCGTTTCACAAAGGGTGGTTTGCTGTAATAGCGTCCTTTTCCCACCCCCGCACGGCAGGCTCGAAATATCCATCTGGCCGGCGATTCCAACCTTGAACGCAGAGTTCAACAGGATGAGTAGAATAAGAGCTCTTTTGTCTCAGAGAGAAGTTTCTTTGACTTCGTCCTGTGAAACATTTCTTCTTCACATAGCAAACACACGCACTGAAGTACAAGCTCTTTTAAATACTGACCTCCCCCTACATTTTGGAACGTTGATACAGACAATCTTAAATGCTTCGTCTACGACTGGCCTTGTTCATTTTTTTTAAAATTGTCGGCTCAGGCCTCGTGACATCTTTCCAAACTATTTTTGGTGTGATCCCCGCGTTTTTACATTCTATTTTTTCAAGTGTCTTCTGAGGGTTTCCCTTACTCCTCGCTCTTGGGGCCGCGATCCTTTTGTTGATCTGCGTACTTCGTTATGGCTGCACGCCTAGTGTTACAAGACAGCATGCTCCGCCTGCTTCATCTTCGTAGCCGGATGCTTGATTACTACGGCACTTTACCTCTGGCGACCTTAGGCGTCAAGTATGGATTGTCATTCCGGTTTGCTTATTTTACCTGTGTGCAACCTGTTTTTCATTGCCTAGATTGTCCCTTCCAATGGGCTCTGGACTTGTGTCTGTCAAACTTGGTGTCACCTGACCCGGATTTTGATGAACTAATGTGTCCATTACTGGATCATGAGTTTGCTTGTTCTGGAATTGGGTTTATGGCTTTGGGTGCTACACAAGGAGTCCTTGGTAACTGGGATATCGGAGAGGCCGCTATTGAATTCCTTGAACGGAGTTATCTGGAGGATGCTGACAGTTGTCCTGTTATGGTGCTGGATACTCCGATAATTGAAGAACACGTGTGTTCCTTTCCCTTGCTAAATTGGATGGCAGATACTTTTGCGGAACGCTCCAATGATTTCCTCTTGGAAGCTGTTGCAACTTACGGTGCATATACCTTGATGGATTGACTGTTTCACATAGTCAAGACAGGATGCATCCATAGATGTCAATTTTTTTATCAAATTTTTTTAATGATTTTTTCTCTAGGACATCGTTTTTATTTTTGACACGATTTTTTCTTCTTCTTTTTTTTTCGAACTTTACACTTACCTTATATGGACTTATAGTTCATGCCCTTGGTTCTGTTCTATATCACTTGAACTCTGCGTTCTTGATAAGTGCGCCCCTAGTGGTTAGCAGTCCGATCAAAGGGGGGTGTAGTGTGGGTTAGCCACTCCCTATTTACAACACTAAGTTAGCATAACCGAGCCAACTGTTAGAAAGCCAGCTTGCCGTTTCTGCTGCTTTGCACGTGACACTGTTGTTATATGTTATTCATTTTAGAAATGCTTACTCGACTTTGACTTACAGGATAACAGTTTGTTGTTTAACATTCTTAACACTGTGCTGCGACCTTCGTCTGTACATCATGTAAAGAACAAGTCTAGGACACTAGACGGTGCAGAGTGTTGTGTTCAGATTGATCGTACCACTTTTTAGACATATCATACATACAGCTGCCAATATCTGAGGGACAAGTGCTTTTAATATGACAGGACAGAATGTTTTAGATTCATTCGAACAGAAGAGCTGATGCATGAGAGAGCCTAGCTGATCCTGTGATGTGATTCTACTAAGCTGATCTATACGGTATGGGGTTCCCCCTATTAGCCTAAGAGACCTTCTATTAGTATAATAAACCTATTAGTTACTAGAGAAAGGAGTGTGGCTGTTTACCACTGTCATTATTATTATGATTGCTCCTTTCATTGTGTATGGTATTGTAACAATGCTGATGCTTCTGATCTTAACCATTTGTCTGCTAGTGTTAGCCAAAGTACTGCATCTTAGGACGCGAGGTTTATAAAATAAACTCTTTAAACTTTACCGCGTCTGTATTATTCTGTTGTGGACTGCTAAATAAGTACAAACAGGTATTTCGGATTCCCACCACTCCTGAGAAATATCTAAGTCGCATGTTCTGGGTTGTCTATACATTGGGACCGCCTAGCTAGATCTAGGCTAACGAATGGGACACTAAGCTAGTCGGATATGGGGTTCTTGGTTCTGAGGGGAGTTTCTGGTACACCACAATTCTCTGAGGTCCTGGTTTCCTGCGCATAGTTCTGTGCATAAGCAGAATCCCTGCAACACTGGCTGAGAGGGATATCGCAAAATGATGGAAATATGGAACACCACCCACTGTGGGTACCTGGACTAAAGGGATTGCTTATTGTATGGGGATGGAAGTAGCAGTATATCGGACGCAGGGGTGCCCACTTGTGTCAGCCTTAGCTGAATGGCCGCTGGCCCAGAATGATGCACTTAAGACAGTCGGCCCTAACGGTAGACATGCTCATACAGTTCGAGGAATGTGAACTTCAAGACATACTGGGGCACCTTTAAACTTACATTCACACACTGGAAGGAATTGTATTTAGCACTGCAAGTGAGCTAAAGGTCCATGAAAGATACATATTCCTGAGCCTCAGATGGCTGTAATGGGGAGGCACTAGCAAGGTTCACTTGAAATGTGTATGGTGCTAGTCAGGTCTTAGAGCTGCTAAAAGCTGAGTCTACGTTTCTGCTCATGTTGTGATGCTTGTCAACGCATCAACCTACATTGTGTCTCCTGATATGTGTGTAAAGGTTTGCTGGTGGTGTGTTTGTAAGCAAGATGGCTGAGGACTTGGTGACTGGCAGTGTGATGTGTGATGTGTCTTTCAGTCCTGTGGTGTATGAATGTGATGGGCCCTTCAATGGCAGGGGTATATTTATGTGAATTATATATTGTGTTGGGTCCATGGCTGTATTTGGGTCCTAGCAATGGTGGAGGTGCTAAAGCCAACTTTACTTAAGTAGTGGAGGGCCTCAGTGAAAACCTACTAAGCTAAGACAATTCTGAAAACTAGACACCCAAGGGAATCTTGAGTTGTCTGGATCCCAATACATTGCCTTACCCAGAGTACTCATGCAAACCTGAACTTTTGGCAAACACTCAATTCTTACTAATTTATTTCAGAGAAAGTTGAAGAATATGCAGGGACCAATGCATTTCCTACCACCCTGCATTGTCACAAACCCCTTGGTAAAAACGGTACAACACTTGTGTGGCTCAGCCTAGAGCCTATGACAAATGGACCCAAAATTCAATGTGGAGACATTAACAATAGGGGTAGCTGTGGTATTTGGTCCTGAACTTGGTGGCCACCCAAGGGACCCAGGAAAGTCACACCACTTTGGACTCCCGCGGGTGTGTAGTTTTTAGAAATGTTTGGTTTTCTAGGTTTCCTTTAGTGGTGGCCAAAGTCAGGCACAAAATCCACAGCTCCACAGCTGCGCATATTGCAAGAAAAGGATTGGTCTTGAGTGGAAAATTTGATCTGCCCAGGATGCATTTTTGGGGCTTTACTGCTGCTAGGCCCAACAATACTAGTGGGGTATTTTGTTTTCATCAGGAGACATGGTAACTTTGGGTGGTCGGATAACTATGGCTCCAGACAGAGTTTGGAAAATGTGTGTGTTTGACCACAGTTTGAGGTTTGCAGTGGCATCAAGGTAAAACAACCTTGTGAGTTCCATACGAGTCATATCACCCTGGACTCCCCCAGGTGTCAGGTTTTCAAAAATATCTGGGTTTCGTTTGTTTCCTTGGGTAGTGGGTATGTCTTTCCTCAAAATCCCCAGTTACCCATATGGCCAAACTGAAAATTATCCTCACAGATATTTTAATGTCTCCAAGTTGTGTTTCAAAATGTATTGCTTCCTGGGTGCTAAGCCTAGCCACACAAGTGGGGTACCATTTGTATCAGAAGAAGTGTGGGAACACTAGGAGATAGGAATTTTGTCAATTTCCACAGCTTTTGCAACTTTTGCTCATATAGATCAGTAAGATGAGTGTTTATAGACAAAGTTTGAGGTATGTAAGGCCTTCTGGACAAAAAAACATTATGGGATCCACAGGACTTCCCTAGCTGTCTAGTTTTCAGAAATGTCTGTGTTTAGTAAGTTTCCCACTGTGACGGCTGAGCTAAGATCCTCATTTTACCACTACTCACGTTGCAAAAAAAAGTGTTGATTTTGCCAGGCAAAATGCGATATCTCCATGTCATGTTTTAGGGTGTTTTGTGTTGTAGGCAACAGGCACAGCCACATAAGTGGGTATCATTTTTATTGGGAGATATGTAGGATCGCAGAATAGTAGAACATTTTTATTACCAATTAGATTTTAATTGATTTTTGACATCCAAATAAAAGCCATAGTGCCAGAAAGAAGACATTTTGCAAAATGCCATGTGAATCACAACAGCATGGGTAACCCAAATTCAGAGGTGTGCAAATATCCACTGTTTCTAAACTCAGTATCTTGTGTACATTTCAGAAATACATTGGTTTCATTCATTCATTATATTTTACCATATGATTTTCTGTATGGTTGGCTGTCACTTGGTGCACTGGTTTGAAGATTCTCTATGCACACACACTGCACTGCACAAGGGAGGCAGACCTGACTCCTCCTTGCTCGGATGTGCAGTGGGCTGCCTTATTAGAAGACCCACTGCACGTTCCATGTAATTCCAGCTTAGACTCTCAGAAAATGTCTTCCATCCGATCACTTGGAGGTTGCCATGTTGAAAAGTCCCAAAATGCTGTGCAGAAGGATTGAGTGATGATTTGTCATCCTAGAATTGGGGAGCGGTACCATCTGGAAATTTCCACCTTACTTATTAACCTCTGCATATGGGAGTAGACCCCCTTTCTTTCAGAAAGAGGCTCAAGGACTCCTGGCTGCTACTACAGAGATGTATTCATGGATGTCTGACTACCAGTGGTAAAGAGGACACAAGTACTAGGATTTGTTTCTCCAAAGCCAGTGTTGCTGCCCCCCTTGGATCCTTTGGGTGACGGTAGTGGGATGAGTCTGCTGGGAGGAACCCTGGATCATTCCCTGGATCCTGTGTGCACTGGCACTGATCTCTAAAAGGAGGGGCCCTCCTGGCTTCTGAGGAGGTACATGTGCCTTGCAATTGACTTAGAAGCTGTGGGACTTGGGAAGGAGACCTGGGCTGCAGTTGAGAAAGACCTAGGCCAGCAGGGTCAGGAGTGCCGATAGGAGACAGGTTCTGAGTGAAGAGCTAAGGGGCATGAAGCATGCCCTGAGATCTTTGATATTGGAGGGGTAACAGTAGAAAATTGAGTTCCTAAAAGAAGTAAAGGTGTTAGCGGCTAGGAGGCCTGAGAAGAACACTCCTTGTTGCAGGAACATGCCACCAGGAGCAAAACAATGAAAACCCCATTGGAAAAGACCCACCAGGGTAAGAGAAAACTTTGTTTGCTTAGAATGTTTGTTCAAGGATGGAGAAATATCACTTTCAGGTGGCCTTGCGGAGCCTGGGTGGACTCCTGGGGAACCGAAAATGTTTAGGCATATGTGGCATCCTCCTTTTATTATTTGTAAACTTCTCTGTGGAGGGCTATGCCACCGCAGAAGATTGTCAAAGGGGGGAACATGTGGCATGCACCTTTACTAATTTTATTTCTACAGGGTGCCCTAATTTCCTGGGCAACAATGCAAGAAGTATGAGCTTCACCAAGCTTCAAGGAGCCTATTAGCAAAGGTAAAGTTACACTTGAGTAAATCTACACTTGTAAATGCATTCTTACATTTTGTAGTACATTTATAGGCTATTCACCATTTAAAAATGTAACTTTACTACAAAGTATAGGCTTGCATGCTTCCACCCCCTGGTTCAAGGGGTGGAGACAAATTTCTGAGTGTAAAGTTCATTCATTCAATACATCTTTATTTAGCTTGAAATGCAAAACAAAAAGACAATAATAATACAGATAGCAATAAAAACAGCCAAAAAAGAATACAGTAATAATACAAATATAAATAAAAATATTCAATGTATCAGTTACAGCATTCAATAAATGGGTGTACAGTAAGAACACATGCATCATTCAAAACCTTCAGTGGGTCAATTACAGCAGCATCAACTGACATCATACAATAACTAGGCACACACTTAAAAGGGCCATAAAAAGAACTACTCACCATATCGCTTCTTAATGTGAAGTGACTCTATAGTAAAACTTATAGTGGCTAGGCAAACATCCGGGCTTTCCAAGTTGGTTAAAAGTCTATAGCCTTCAAAATATGAAATAAAAGGCCAGATGCGCCAAACAGGGACTAAAAACTTTATTCTCACAGATTTATAAAGTGCACAAAAATGTAGAAAGTGCAAGGTGCTTTGACTCGAGGTACCGTCACACATGCATGGTGGAAGGTTATCCTGCTACCCGCTTTGGACTAGAAATGCCACTACGAAGTGTACAGTACCCAAATGTATCATTGTCAAATAAAATCTGACTTGAGTATTTTCTGTAACACTGAGATAAAATGTAAACTCCCAGTTAAAAATCACATGTTCCAAATTTTCCAAAAGTTTGCATATGGGCTTGTCCTTAGCCTGTTCATAGTAGGCAATCTTAACTAAGGGTTTTTCTGGACGGGGTATTTGAGTTGGTTCTTCAAAAACCCACTGAGCCCCATCTGACTAAAACTGTGGCATATATATGCAAGCCAGGGAATACTAGCAGTGTTATTCAGGGCCATGCAATCCTGAAGGATGAGTTTAGAGAATCCTAATTCTGGTGTATTCCATTATCCGTAGAAGTAAGGGATCCAGACCCACACTGTCCTCTAGAAATTGTAAGCCCACCTCTGAATGACAAAAAATGGTTGAAGTTCTCTGAGGTATCATCAATAGTCTCAGAAGAAAACTATTTTCTAAAATTTGAAGTCTAGAGCAGCCAAATTACCTCCACACATCCGCCTCATATGCAGCAATAGAATAAAAAATTGCATTTAAAACAGCCATCATTTCTTTAACAGGTCAATGACGTAATTTTACTGCAAACGGAAGATTGATTCTACAGCTTTATTGGTTTGTTGAACCTTTAAGATTAGCAATGGGTCCTAACTTAGCTGTAAGTTAAAAAGAAGATCCAAATAACATACGTTTGATAACAGAACTACCGGATTCCCCTAGATGTAAAAACCTTGGACTGATGATGATTTGTTTTCGAATCCCAGGAGGACATACATATAACAAAGGCTTCAAGAGCTTTTTGCAGATTGTTTGCTGTTCTGGCTGACACAACCACATCGTCTGTGTAAAGAAGAAGGGGGATAAGCCTAGAGCCAATTCTCAGAAAATCCAACTTCTCTTGCAGTAAGTGGGTCTCTAAGCCATTTATGTAGATCAAGAATAAAAAGGTAAGGAGTGTAAAGTTACTACTAGTAACTTTCACAAAGAGGCAGATATCTCTGCTGTCTGTTCATGGTAATCTATAGCGGTTTTTAAAAAGTTTATTCAAATGTAAAAATATTTATATGTTGAATATTATTACAAATTAATTGTGTATAGTTATTTAAAATGTAGAACACAATAAAAATGTTACAACACTTAATTTTTTTATTAAATGTTTAATTAATGTAAGCATATTTCAATTATGTTTTAAAGATCTATTAAAAATCCCCAAAACCCCAATTAAAATGTTAACAGTTATTTATTATGTGTTACAAATTATGCACAGAATGAACCTAATGTAATTAAAGTGATAAAGTTATGTTTATTTCTCATTAAAAAAAGGTTATTAACATATTGTATAAAGCAGTAATTGTGTAAGTGTATGTATATACACACACATATATCACCTTCCGGCGGTCACAAGTAGGTAGTTATAGTTAGGTCTGCTTTTCCATAGATGGAAATTTTTTTGGTTTGCTAATAGCTTTGACTCTGATTGATGAAACTCTACAAAACTTTCCCCCAAAAATGTTTTCATCCACCTCAGCTTCTTTTTATAAGTTCTGGGGGTCTCCTTGAAGCGGAACAGAGAAAAAAGGGGTCCCAAAATGTAAAATCCCCATGCATTTTTCGTAGACTACTTTAAGACAGGTTATAGCAAAAACTGCTGAATGAAATTACACCAAATTTGGCAAGAAACCAGGTCGTGGTCCTCAAATTGTGTTGTATGTAATTTAGCGTAAATCCATTCAGTAGTTTTTGAGATATTAAGAGTTCAAAAGAATTGTATATTTTGCCAGTTGGGCTCGCAAGCGGCCCGTGACCCTTCCGCGAGAGCGCAAAATCAAAAACGGATGCCTGTGATTGGTCAAGAGACCAATGTTTCCAGTGAGCGTTCACACTCCCACAGGAGCAAGATGCTCCCATGAGGCTCTGATTGGCTGGGTAGTGTAATGTCAGAAATTAAATGACCACCATTACCGCTTACTGTGAAAATTTGGAGGTGTTGTGGTAATTAAGTAAAAAAGCTATATTATGAGGGGGCAGCAGAAAGGCATGCTGTCTCCCTAGATTTAGAGAGGAGGTGTCTAAGGGATAAGTACTGTGAAGAAAATGACAAATTTTATGGTCTTGTGCGATTCGGACGGGATCATGAATAGTAAAAAGGAGTAGATGAGTTCTCGATTCACTCTATTAGTAGTAATGGATATTGTGGTCCTTGTTGTGAAGAAGTGTGTAAGAGAGAAGGATTGTGATGGTTAGAAGGTTAAAGTCTTTTTTAAAAATCGTTTAGAATCTCTGAAAACTCTTGCAGGATTGTGAAAAGTAGAAAGGAGGAGGTGATGTTTGAATAACTCTGCTATGCACTCTTGTTACTATATGAAGAAGTCTTATTTAAGATGGTGTTTTTCAGGCTTTACTATTTATTCTCAATGGTTTGAGAAGAGTTGTTAGTAGAGCTAAGGCTCATCCAAACAGCTTACTTACTACACACATGCATCATCTGAGATAGAGGTCTGAAAAGAGAGCCCAGGCACTCCCCACACCCTACTACGCACATCCATCATTACAGTGAGAGGACTCACCAGAGAGGCCAGTTTCTCCATAGACCCTACTATACACACCAGTCATCTAAGAGAGAGGTCTGAAAGTAGAGATCCATCCCTCTCCACACCTTACTATGCACACCTACGGAGAGAGGTCTCAGTAGAGAGGACAGTCCCTCTACACACCCTATTACTCACATCCATCTTTGCGAGAGTAATAACACCTCAAAAAGTGATCGCTGGTAGCATGTCTTGATACCAGATTTACAATAACTGAGCAAATAAACAATTTCTATTGAATATTTTTCTGTTTAATATTCACACACATTTTATAAAGATTTGGAAAACTGGGAACCATATCCTGTTTTGATACAACAAAAAAAACATTCTTTTACTAAAAAAATGTCCGAACACAACATATACTATAAAGTCATTCTACCATACATTTTCTCACCAAAATAAATAATTTACTTTAAACAAAAACCTAGAAATTCACTGAAAGAAACAAAGGTTAAAGTAACGTTTTAATTAGGTGTTATAAAAATATCTGTTTTTGTTTAAAAAAAAAACGTAGAAATTCACTGAAAAATCAAAGGTTAAAGTAACGTTTCTCTAAACAATTGTATACAGATTTATCACTATACCCAATGAGGGCTTCCAAATTTATATGTTGTTGATCTTTAATGCGAACTATGCTATGTATAAAACCATAATAAAACCATAGTAATTTATACAGCAATATGCGTGAAAACACAGCTTCGATGATGCCATAAATGATGTAAATTGAAATGTTATTAGGGATGTCATACAACATGCCATGAGTGATGTCATATGTGAGGTCATAAGCAGTGCATGGTGGGGGCACAAGTTCTAGCTAGCGCTGCTAACTATAACTGGTAAATATCTGTGTTTTTCTTAGTTCAAAACATTAATATTCACACTGACAAATTCACCTAACTATAACATTACTTTAACCTTTGGTTTCGTGTGTGTGTTATATATATATATATATATATATCCCAACAACGCTGTAATTCCTCCTTCCTCGAATCACCAGCCACCAAGGACACCAATGAGCTTCAAAACGGTTATTTATTTAGAGCAAAAAGGCAAAAACGATTACTCTACGCGTTTCGGGATAACACTCCCTTGATCACGAGTAAAGGCAAAGTTAACCAGGAAGTGTAATAAATAGTCATGTGATTTCTTTTTTGATAAACAAAGAAAACAGACTTCCAGGCTTCTCGTTACTTCACGAGGCCACTTTTTTCTTTGAATGCAACTTTAACATGATTTACATTTTTAACAAAATGCATTGTGCACAACTGAGCAAAATGATTGAAATAATCTGAAAATGCAGTGCATTATAAACAAAGTAATTGGAGATCCTCGTCCTTTTGAATCATAAAGGTTAAATATATACCTTTAAAAAATAGTTACAATTCAATCGTGGTTTCCTTAACCATTGTAGCCCTTGTGGGCATTGATGTCAAATGTCAATTAATAACAATAACGGGATATAATTATACTTTGCATGTAGACGCCACAATGAATAAATGCATCTTCAGTTAATGCTTCTTGCCCCAGTGGGCTTATAACAAATACTCAATCTTCCATACGTCACCAGAATAGATCAAAGTTTGCATCTACAAGAAAAAACAAATAAATCAATCAACCACTGGTCGAATGAAATCACTCAGACTACATTCCCTGAAACTTAACACCTTATAAAATATTTAAAAACATTTTTGGCAATTACATTCATAAAAAAGCTGCTGACTCTCATTTCGATAATGCTGGACTGTGAAGATTCGACAGAAACACTCACATATTCTTTCACCCTAAGTGCATTGCTAATTCTGCGTCACAATTGTGACCGATTGGGGCTAAAGTGCCATACTGGATTATGAGTTTCGACTCCAATCGTCTTAGGTCTTGAACTCTATTACCTCCTCTCTCACTAATCTTTATTGAGTCAAGAACACAAAAACTGAGTAAATTACTGTTCTGACTGTGGTGACTCAGGAAGTGGCGTGCAACAGGGTATTGTTTATCGCCATGTTTTATGGCGCGAAGATGTTCCAGAATTCTGATTTTTGCTTTATGTATGGTACTGCCAATATAAGCTTTTTTACAAGGACAGAACAGGGCATAGACTGCAAAATCTGTGTTGCATGATGTATGTTTCAGAATTTTGTAAGGCTTATTGTTTGGGGAAAGAATACATTCTTTGCAGTTCTTGCTATGTTTACATGCCTTACATTTTCTGCATGTGTAAAAACCTTGTACCCCTAAGATGTTGGTATGTGTAGGTTCAATGGCTCTGCACAATGTATCCTTCAATGATTTTGCCTTTCTATACGTGACTTGTGGAAACATTTCCACATTCTTTGAGAGGTCACTGTCAGTGTGTAATACTGGCCAGAAGGTTTTGAGGCTTTTGCGAAAATCTATGGCCTGATTATTGTAGGTGGTAATGAACCTTATTTTCTCTGTCTCGTCATCATTCTTTTCTTTGTCAGTTAATAATGATTCCCTTGATCTTTTAGCTACTTCTGCTTTTGCTTTGTTAACAACAGTTTTAGAATATCCTCTTTCTAAAAATCTTAGAGTCATTACTTCTTCTTCCCTTTCATAATCATCGGGGGAGCTACAGTTACGCTTTGCTCGCAAGAGTTCTCCCAAAGGGATACTGTCTAACAAAGGTTTTGGGTGACAGCTACGTGCGTGCAGAAGGCTATTCCCAGCTGTTTTCTTCCTGAATAAGCAGCTTTTTAAATTCTCATTTTGGATGGTAAGGGAAAGATCCAGAAACTCAATGGTAGTTTGTGACCATTGGCTTGTGAACTGGAGATTGAAAATATTGTCATTGAGACTTTCCACAAACAGATTTGCTTCGGTCTCACTGCCATTCCAAATGCACAGGATGTCATTGATGTACCGTACCCACTTTACTACCTTTTCTTTGAAAACATCATGTTCTTTGACAACCTTTTCCTCCCAGTACCCCAAATAGAGACCCGCAAAGCAAGGAGCAAAGCAAGTCCCCATTGAAGTACCGAGAGACTGTTTATAGATTTTTCCATCAAAAGTAAAAAAGTTTTGTGTTAAACAAGAAGACATCATTTCAACGAGCATCTCAGTGTGTCTCAGATATGAGATAGATCTTTCATTCAAATAGTATCTGCATGCTGCAAGTCCCAACTCGTGTGGTATACACGTGTAAAGACTTGCAACATCCAAGGATAGGAGTGAAAATTCTTTCTTCCACTCAAGATTCTCTATCACTTTCAAAAAATGACCTGTGTCCATTATGTACAATGGAAGCTTTGTGACAAAAGGTTGCAAGAAAAAATCAACATATTTGGAAGTATTTTCCATACAGCTACCTCTGGAAGAAACAATCGGTCTTCCAGGGGGGTCTGTTGGATTCTTATGAATCTTAGGTAATAGGTATAGAGCTGGTAACTTGGGATGTTTGCACATCAAAAAATCATACTCATTTTTCTCTAATACCCCATCTTTCTTCCATTTTTCTAAGCCTGCCTGAAACAGTCTTATGGAGTGTTCGTACTCCATCCTATTACTTCTTTGATATTTTTCACTGTCTGCGAGTTGTTGCAAGCCTTCTTCTATATATTTTTTCGTGATTGAACAACCACGTTTCCCCCTTTGTCTGATTTTTTGATAACTATAGAGTTATCGTTTTTCAAACTATTAATAGCATCTCATTGTGCTGATGTAACATTTCTCCATCCATGCCATTTTTTCTTTGAAAGTTTCATTAACTCCTGAGTAACTCCTCTCTCAAACACCTCAATTGCATCGTTTTTAATTTGAGGCAAAAAAATGGACTTCGGTTTGAAAGGATTTTTAGCATTCAAATTAAGGATAACATTTTCATTTTCAAAATCAGTAAAAGGATTATCATTACTCATTGCTAAACCTGCCAATACGTTAGCTGTATGAAGTAACTCGGCATCATTGATACTCACCGCGCTTGGGTTAACACTGGTGCTTTCTACTTGAGTTTCTACCTTGGTGGCAAACCACTTTTTTATACGTAATTTCCTAGTAAAATGGAAAAGATCTATTTGGCTTTGCGTGTAATTAAAGTCGGTTGATGGACAAAAAGTAAGTCCAAGGGCAAGTAGTTCTACTTCGAAGTCACTGAGCACTCTGTCAGATAAATTAATTACCGTTTTCTTATCCATTACTTCATCTTGCTTTGGCCCCTTGTACGACTTCCCACTGGGCTCATATTGTCTTTCCGTGTTGGCTTGTTTCCTCTTCTTGCGCCTTTGCCTCCTCTTCCACGACCTCGTATATTTCCTTGTTTGTTGTTGGTTTGTCTCCCCTTGGCCATCATGTTGAATTCTGTTAAAATGCTTGTTTTTACCCCATCGAAGTTAGAGATATTCGAAATTTCGCTACTACTGGCGATACTTCCGTCAGTTTGGGGTTCATTGTCTGTTAGTTCTTCTTGTGGACTGGTGCCTCTATTGGTATTCTCAATTGTTGGCATTTCAACGGGGGGATTTTTCCGAAGTTGGTCATATTTCTTTGCAAAGGTTAGGATTTGTCCTGTTTGGTAATCCACCAAATCTCTTTGGAACTTTCTCTGCTTTTTTAATTTGATGTCATCCTCGATTTTTTCCAAATTTCTTTCTATTCTGTCCATTTCTTTCTTGAATTCATCTTGTTCACAGAGCGCTTTGATCTGTTCAGTTAACTTGTCAATGGTGTCTGCCAGTCTTTCACAATCCTTCTTGGCATATTTAACCAATAACGTTAGCATGTTGGTTGAGCAGTTATGGTTATTGCTTGCCCAGTCATTTACTAATTCAGGATCCGGATCACTGAAAGTAGGTGTGATAAAGATACGTAACCCTCTGGGTACTCTACCTACATCAATATATTTTTGTAGGGTTGTGGCTTCCCACCATTTGTTCTGCTCCGTTTTTAATGCCTTCCACAGTTGATCCCATAATTGTCGTTTACTTGATGTTGATATGTCCTTGCTAGTTGACGGTCTATTTTCAACTGTCTCCACAGTCTCTGCATTATCGAACATCCTGTCTGCTGCTTCGGCGCGTTTACTGTTCCTTGTTGTTGCCATGGCTTGCTCTTTTGATTTAAACGCTGCTTAGCGTAACCGTTGGTCGCTCCAAAAGTCTATTGGCATTCACCTTGACTTTCTAACCCATCAGCGCATTGATGTAAACACCACTCCGGTATGATAGAGGTTAAACTGGAACCATCCTGAACTGAAATTAAGCGTTCAATCCCGTTTGTACTTTAATCATCCTTGGTGAAAGAAATGCGCGGGTAGGGGGGTAAATAATATCAAACACCGCAATAGTAGCGAAGAAACGCTACTTTTAGCCTTCCCCCTACTCACTTGTGATGGTGGTCCGCGGCGAGGTGGCAAACCTCTAAGTATCCCAACAACGCTGTAATTCCTCCTTCCTCGAATCACCAGCCACCAAGGACACCAATGAGCTTCAAAACGGTTATTTATTTAGAGCAAAAAGGCAAAAACGATTACTCTATGCGTTTCGGGATAACACTCCCTTGATCACGAGTAAAGGCAAAGTTAACCAGGAAGTGTAATAAATAGTCATGTGATTTCTTTTTTGATAAACAAAGAAAACAGACTTCCAGGCTTCTCGTTACTTCACGAGGCCACTTTTTTCTTTGAATGCAACTTTAACATGATTTACATTTTTAACAAAATGCATTGTGCACAACTGAGCAAAATGATTGAAATAATCTGAAAATGCAGTGCATTATAAACAAAGTAATTGGCGATCCTCGTCCTTTTGAATCATAAAGGTTAAATATATACCTTTAAAAAATAGTTACAATTCAATCGTGGTTTCCTTAACCATTGTAGCCCTTGTGGGCATTGATGTCAAATGTCAATTAATAACAATAACGGGATATAATTATACTTTGCATGTAGACGCCACAATGAATAAATGCATCTTCAGTTAATGCTCCTGTTTTCTTTGTTTGGTGTCCTTGGTGGCTGGTGATTCGAGGAAGGAGGAATTACAGCGTTGTTGGGATACTTAGAGGTTTGCCACCTCGCCGCGGACCACCATCACAAGTTAGTAGGGGGAAGGCTAAAAGTAGCGTTTCTTCGCTACTATTGCGGTGTTTGATATTATTTACCCCCCTACCCGCGCATTTCTTTCACCAAGGATGATTAAAGTACAAACGGGATTGAACGCTTAATTTCAGTTCAGGATGGTTCCCGTTTAACCTCTATCATACCGGAGTGGTGTTTACATCAATGCGCTGATGGGTTAGAAAGTCAAGGTGAATGCCAATAGACTTTTGGAGCGACCAACGGTTACGCTAAGCAGTGTTTAAATCAAAAGAGCAAGCCATGGCAACAACAAGGAACAGTAAATGCACCGAAGCAGCAGACAGGATGTTCGATAATGCAGAGACTGTGGAGACAGTTGAAAATAGACCGTCAACTAGCAAGGACATATCAACATCAAGTAAACGACAATTATGGGATCAACTGTGGAAGGCATTAAAAACGGAGCAGAACAAATGGTGGGAAGCCACAACCCTACAAAAATATATTGATGTAGGTAGAGTACCCAGAGGGTTACGTATCTTTATCACACCTACTTTCAGTGATCCAGATCCTGAATTAGTAAATGACTGGGCAAGCAATAACCATAACTGCTCAACCAACATGCTAACGTTATTGGTTAAATATGCCAAGAAGGATTGTGAAAGACTGGCAGACACCATTGACAAGTTGACTGAACAGATCAAAGCGCTCTGTGAACAAGATGAATTCAAGAAAGAAATGGACAGAATAGAAAGAAATTTGGAAAAAGTCGAGGATGACATCAAATTAAAAAAGCAGAGAAAGTTCCAAAGAGATTTGGTGCATTACCAAAAAGGACAAATCCTAACCTTTGCAAAGAAATATGACCAACTTCGGAAAAATCCCCCCGTTGAAATGCCAACAATTGAGAATACCAATAGAGGCACCAGTCCACAAGAAGAACTAACAGACAATGAACCCCAAACTGACGGAAGTATCGCCAGTAGTAGCGAAATTTCGAATATCTCTAACTTCGATGGGGTAAAAACAAGCATTTTAACAGAATTCAACATGATGGCCAAGGGGAGACAAACCAACAACAAACAAGGAAATATACGAGGTCGTGGAAGAGGAGGCAAAGGCGCAAGAAGAGGAAACAAGCCAACACGGAAAGACAATATCAGCCCAGTGGGAAGTCGTACAAGGGGCCAAAGCAAGATGAAGTAATGGATAAGAAAACGGTAATTAATTTATCTGACAGAGTGCTCAGTGACTTCGAAGTAGAACTACTTGCCCTTGGACTTACTTTTTGTCCATCAACCGACTTTAATTACACGCAAAGCCGAATAGATCTTTTCCATTTTACTAGGAAATTACGTATAAAAAAGTGGTTTGCCACCAAGGTAGAAACTCAAGTAGAAAGCACCAGTGTTAACCCAAGCGCAGTGAGTATCAATGATGCCGAGTTACTTCATACAGCTAACGTATTGGCAGGTTTAGCAATGAGTAATGATAATCCTTTTACTGATTTTGAAAATGAAAATGTTATCCTTAATTTGAATGCTAAAAATCCTTTCAAACCGAAGTCCATTTTTTTGCCTCAAATTAAAAACGATGCAATTGAGGTGTTTGAGAGAGGAGTTACTCAGGAGTTAATGAAACTTTCAAAGAAAAAATGGCATGGATGGAGAAATGTCAGCACAAAGAGATGCTATTAATAGTTTGAAAAACGATAACTCTATAGTTATCAAAAAATCAGACAAACGGGGAAACGTGGTTGTTCAATCACGGAAAAAATATATAGAAGAAGGCTTGCAACAACTCGCAGACAGTGAAAAATATCAAAGAAGTAATAGGATGGAGTACGAACACTCCATAAGACTGTTTCAGGCAGGCTTAGAAAAATGGAAGAAAGATGGGGTATTAGAGAAAAATGAGTATGATTTTTTGATGTGCAAACATCCCAAGTTACCAGCTCTATACCTATTACCTAAGATTCATAAGAATCCAACAGACCCCCCTGGAAGACCGATTGTTTCTTCCAGAGGTAGCTGTATGGAAAATACTTCCAAATATGTTGATTTTTTCTTGCAACCTTTTGTCACAAAGCTTCCATCGTACATAAAGGACACAGGTCATTTTTTGAAAGTGATAGAGAATCTTGAGTGGAAGAAAGAATTTTCACTCCTATCCTTGGATGTTGCAAGTCTTTACACGTGTATACCACACGAGTTGGGACTTGCAGCATGCAGATACTATTTGAATGAAAGATCTATCTCATATCTGAGACACACTGAGATGCTCGTTGAAATGATGTCTTCTTGTTTAACACAAAACTTTTTTACTTTTGATGGCAAAATCTATAAACAGTCTCTCGGTACTTCAATGGGGACTTGCTTTGCTCCTTGCTTTGCAGGTCTCTATTTGGGGTATTGGGAGGAAAAGGTTGTCAAAGAACATGATGTTTTCAAAGAAAAGGTAGTAAAGTGGGTACGGTACATCGATGACATCCTGTGCATTTGGAATGGCAGTGAGACCGAAGCAAATCTGTTTGTGGAAAGTCTCAATGACAATATTTTCAATCTCCAGTTCACAAGCCAATGGTCACAAACTACCATTGAGTTTCTGGATCTTTCCCTTACCATCCAAAATGAGAATTTAAAAAGCTGCTTATTCAGGAAGAAAACAGCTGGGAATAGCCTTCTGCACGCACGTAGCTGTCACCCAAAACCTTTGTTAGACAGTATCCCTTTGGGAGAACTCTTGCGAGCAAAGCGTAACTGTAGCTCCCCCGATGATTATGAAAGGGAAGAAGAAGTAATGACTCTAAGATTTTTAGAAAGAGGATATTCTAAAACTGTTGTTAACAAAGCAAAAGCAGAAGTAGCTAAAAGATCAAGGGAATCATTATTAACTGACAAAGAAAAGAATGATGACGAGACAGAGAAAATAAGGTTCATTACCACCTACAATAATCAGGCCATAGATTTTCGCAAAAGCCTCAATACCTTCTGGCCAGTATTACACACTGACAGTGACCTCTCAAAGAATGTGGAAATGTTTCCACAAGTCACGTATAGAAAGGCAAAATCATTGAAGGATACATTGTGCAGAGCCATTGAACCTACACATACCAACATCTTAGGGGTACAAGGTTTTTACACATGCAGAAAATGTAAGGCATGTAAACATAGCAAGAACTGCAAAGAATGTATTCTTTCCCCAAACAATAAGCCTTACAAAATTCTGAAACATACATCATGCAACACAGATTTTGCAGTCTATGCCCTGTTCTGTCCTTGTAAAAAAGCTTATATTGGCAGTACCATACATAAAGCAAAAATCAGAATTCTGGAACATCTTCGCGCCATAAAACATGGCGATAAACAATACCCAGTTGCACGCCACTTCCTGAGTCACCACAGTCAGAACAGTAATTTACTCAGTTTTTGTGTTCTTGACTCAATAAAGATTAGTGAGAGAGGAGGTAATAGAGTTCAAGACCTAAGACGATTGGAGTCGAAACTCATAATCCAGTATGGCACTTTAGCCCCAATCGGTCACAATTGTGACGAAGAATTAGCAGTGCACTTAGGGTGAAAGAATATGTGAGTGTTTCTGTCGAATCTTCACAGTCCAGCATTATCGAAATGAGAGTCAGCAGCTTTTTTATGAATGTAATTGCCAAAAATGTTTTTAAATATTTTATAAGGTGTTAAGTTTCAGGTAATGTAGTCTGAGTGATTTCATTCGACCAGTGGTTGAGTGATTTATTTGTTTTTTCTTGTAGATGCAAACTTTGATCTATTCTGGTGACGTATGGAAGATTGAGTATTTGTTATAAGCCCACTGGGGCAAGAAGCATTAACTGAAGATGCATTTATTCATTGTGGCGTCTACATGCAAAGTATAATTATATCCCGTTATTGTTATTAATTGACATTTGACATCAATGCCCACAAGGGCTACAATGGTTAAGGAAACCACGATTGAATTGTAACTATTTTTTAAAGGTATATATTTAACCTTTATGATTCAAAAGGACGAGGATCGCCAATTACTTTGTTTATAATGCACTGCATTTTCAGATTATTTCAATCATTTTGCTCAGTTGTGCACAATGCATTTTGTTAAAAATGTAAATCATGTTAAAGTTGCATTCAAAGAAAAAAGTGGCCTCGTGAAGTAACGAGAAGCCTGGAAGTCTGTTTTCTTTGTTTATCAAAAAAGAAATCACATGACTATTTATTACACTTCCTGGTTAACTTTGCCTTTACTCGTGATCAAGGGAGTGTTATCCCGAAACGCGTAGAGTAATCGTTTTTGCCTTTTTGCTCTAAATAAATAACCGTTTTGAAGCTCATTGGTGTCCTTGGTGGCTGGTGATTCGAGGAAGGAGGAATTACAGCGTTGTTGGGATACTTAGAGGTTTGCCACCTCGCCGCGGACCACCATCACAAGTGAGTAGGGGGAAGGCTAAAAGTAGCGTTTCTTCGCTACTATTGCGGTGTTTGATATATATATATATATATATATATATTACCTACTGGCAGTCACCAGTAGGTAGTTATAGTTAGGACCTATTTTCCATAGGAAATCCGCAACATTCTATTTGGAATAACGTTGGCGCTGATTGACGAATCTTCGCGAAATTTTTGAATCTTTTGGCCAGCTCGGGTCTGCTCCTTTCATGAAAATTTCATGGGGATTCGTCAAGCGGGGGCCGAGAAAAAAGGGAGGTCCCAAAACACGTTTTCCCCATGCATTTTCCCGCAGGACCTGTTGACGCAGCTACAGCCCGAACTGCTGAACGGAATTACACCAAATTTGGCAAAGAGGTATTCCTCAGTTCAGACTTGTGCCTTTTGCTTAAATGGTGTAAATCCGTTCAGTAGTTCCTGAGAAAATTACAGTCAAAAAGATAGATATATCTGGGCGGAGCCTAACCACACACCACATCGTGAGATCTGATTGGCTGTCAGTACTTCATCCAAGAAGTGTTGGCAGCCATCTTGGGACCAATATACATGATAGCACCTCATTAAAAAGCATTGCAGTCAATAGAAGTGTGGTAATGTCTAGAATTGTATGAGGTAGCTCTGATGCAATAGAATTGCAGCTAAGAGAGAATTCTAAGAGTAGCCAGTACTGGAGCTGTATTGCTGAAGGTTGCTGCATATTAATCTACTTCTAAATAAACCAACTTTAACTTTAACCATACTGGAGCAGAGTGGATTACTACAAATTTGGCGACAAGGGTGAGATATGATTATGTTAATTGTTTATGTTGATTAATTATTTTAAATTGTTATTTTAGTCTATTGTGTTAAATTATTATACTAGATTATTATGTTAAACTTTTACTGAATTTAAGTTGCAGGAATGTCTGATGAGTCCATGTCTGCACCTCCAAAATTCTTACCTGTTCCTGGAGAACCTACTATCCCTTGGAAAAGGTGGGAAAATATTTTTTTCACATATTTGTTAGCGATTGGGGGAGACAAATACGGTCCTGTGAGGAGACAAGCCATACTCCTACATCATCTAGGGGTAGAGGGTAGGAGAATATATGATGACTTGCCTGAAATATCATTGGGTATGGGAGATGGTCAACCTGCAAATAATTATGAAATGTCATTGAAGATGCTGGAAAAACACTTCACTCCAAAAATTAATATTGTTTTTGAGAGACACAAGTTCTTTTGCAGAGTACAAAAAGCAGATGAAAGCATTGTGTCGTATGTGGCATCTTTACACGGTTTGGCTGTGACATGCCAGTTTCAAACTCTGTGTGATTCCCTAATAAGAGATCAGATAGTGAGATGCACGAATAATAAAAGGGTGAGAGAAAAATTATTATCAAAGGATCCTACCTTGGAACAAGCAATCCAAATCACTAGGAGCATGGAAAACACAGATCACTGGATCAAAGAAATTGATAAAGGAAAAAATTATTCTGAAAATTCAATGGTAGTTATTGGGAAAGAAGTATCTGCAGAAGTGAAAGATGTTAAAAAGGAATTCAGGAAAGCAATAAATAAAAGTTATGGAAATATGCCAGTCAAAATAGGGGAAAGACGACCCATAATTTGTTACAGATGTGGATGTCCAGGTCAGGTAAGCTCAAGTTTTGCATGTGGGGCAAGGAATGCTACGTGCGGAGCATGCGGAAAAAGAGGTCATTTAGCAAAAGCATGCAGATCGAAGGGAGGTACACCAATTACCAGTGTGAAAGAAGTGGAGAACAAGGAAGATGCAAATGATGAATTGTTCTTAACTATAGATGGGGTGAAATTAAACAGTCATCAGAAGATAGAAACTGATATAAAAAGTGATCCAGATCTCATGTTGAATATAGACAACAATTGTATGAATTTAAAGAAAGAAAGTACTGAAAAATTGGAGAAACCACATTGTGACATCACTGTAGGAAATGGGACAGTGAGACTGTTTGCTGACTCTGGTAGTCTTTTTACCCTAATTTCAAAGGAGACGTTTCAAGAGAAATTGGATGGAAAAATGAACGAACTTCTACCATCAGATGTAAAGGCTGTTGGATATGGTGGTTCAAAGATCAATATTTTGGGAATGCAATGGATGAGTATCATCTTCAAGAAAAATGGGGTTTCGAAAGGGTTTATGTCACAGATGAAGGATCAAATTTGCTGGGATGGCGACATCAAAGAGACTTGAACATTATACTCAATCCTAATGCAGTGGAACCTGTCATGACCATTGAAACAAACGTGGGAAATATATTTACCAATGTTAATGTGAATAATGAGTGGGGTGAGATGTTAATGGAGAAGTATTCTCACGTGTTTTCTGATAATTTAGGTATGTTGAAAGGGTTTGCTCATCGTATTATTTTAAAAACTAATGCTAAACCCATTGTGCATAAGATGAGATTAATACCACATATGATGAAGGAACCACTTCGAAAAGAATTGGAGAAATTATTGGAAGCCAAAGTGATAGAGCCAATAGAGGCATCGGAATGGTTATCTCCAATTGTCGTCGCCCCAAAAGATGGTAACAAAATTCGTCTATGCATTGACTTGAGGGATCTTAACAGAAATATTTGGGTGAATAGACAACCCTTACCAAACATCGGAGAAATGTTAAGTATGATGGGTGGAGGACGTGTTTTTAGTGTACTAGACATGTCCTCAGCCTATCATCAGGTGAATATACATCCTGACTCACGTCCGTTAACTTCATTTGTAACACCTTTAGGGGCGTTTCGGTATTGTAGAATGCCATTTGGGTTGGCATCAGCTTCTGCTGCATTCCAGCGGATAATGTAAGATGTATTTAAAGGAATGGAGAGGATATTGTGTTTCCAAGACGATATAATGATTGTTGGGAGGTCATTTGATGAGCATGATGAACTTATGGAAGAAGTTTTACAAAGAATTTCCAAGTGTGGGTTGACGATAAAAAAAAAAAAAGTGTCAAATTAGATTGGGGGTGGTCAACTATTTAGGACATCAAATATCAGCTGAAGGAATAAGACCGAAAAGAAGTATTATAAAAGCTGTCAAGGAAGCCCCTTATCCTACTAATAAGGAGCAGTTGAAATCCTTCTTAGGTCTCGCGGAATATTGTTCGAAATGTATTCCAAAGTTCACGGATTTAGTGGAACCAATGAGGCTTTTGTTAAAAAAGGGAGTTGTGTTTGAGTGGAATTCGGAGTGTGAAAAAGCATTTGATAGTGTAAAAGTTTGTCTTTCTAGTGCTCCATCGTTAGGACATTTTGATTCTAAAAAGAAATCCATTTTGGTTATTGATGCAAGCAGTGTTGGAATTGGAGCTGTTTTGTTGCAAGTATCAGATGGAAAGGAAACGATTATTGGATTTGCCTCACATAGATTACAAGGTGCGGAGAAATCATATTCAACCATAGAAAAAGAAGCACTTGCATGTTGTTGGGGGATGGTGCATTTTAGATATTATTTGTGGGAAATACCTTTTGTTGTCAAGATAGACCATAAACCTTTGATTCATATTTTTAAAGGTGGATGTGGACTGGATGGTAGTGTGACTCCTCGGATATCAAGGTGGTTATTATCTGTCTTAGACTATAATTTTGTGGTTGAGTATGTGCGTGGGAATAAGAATGTTATTGCTGACTGCCTCTCCAGGATGCCGGTAGAGGATGATTCTTGTATGGAAATTTTGGAGGACGTGGTTATAAATGTGGAGACTGAATTTGCCATTAGTCAAAATGATTGGAAAGATGCGATAGAAAAGGATGGTGAGTACAAGAAGTTGAGGGAACTCATCATGAACTGTTGGAATGATTCTGTTGGAACGGTATTGCATAAACAATATTTGTCAGTGAAAGAAGAGCTAAGAATACAGGGAGATAAGATTTTGAGAAGGAATAGAATAGTTCCTCCGGTTTTGTTGAGATCAAGATTATTAAGAATTGTACATGAAGGACATCTAGGTAGGAGTTTGACTAAGCGGAGATTGGGAGAGTCTTTGTGGTGGCCTGAAATGGATAAGGATGTAGAGGATTTGGTGAGAGAATGTAATGAGTGTAGCAATAGCGATAAAGCAAAAATTACAAGAGAGCCTCCTTTGAAATGTGTAGAGTTGCCAATGAGACCATGGGAGAAATTGGCATTGGATGTGTTGGGTCCAATTGACAGACTTGGGAGTAGTAATAGGTATTTGGTAGTGTTAGTAGATTACCATAGCAAATGGTTTACATGTGTCAGGGTCAGGTCACCACTGCTGGCGTAGTAACATTTCTCAAGGAAGTCTTTTTGGAGGAAGGAGAGCCTAAAACACTTGTGACAGATAATGGAGTTCAATTGGTTTCGTCTGAAATGAGTAGTTTTTTAAGTGGCCTTGGAATCTCTCATAATAGAGTAGCCCTATTCCATCCACAGGCCAATGGACTTGTGGAAAGAGTGAACCTGATGGTGATGGAATGCATTCAACTTTCGTTAGCTAATGGTTTGTCATGGAAGGATGAGTTAAGGAGAATGATGTGGGGTCACAGAATTACGCCTCATTCAGTGACAGGAATTTCTCCTTTTATTGCTTTGAAAGGAAGAGAACCTGGTACTAAGGAGTCTCCAATGTGGTTGCAAGAGAAAAATCAGGTTTGGGTTGATAGAAAAAGAATGAAATCAAGAGCTGTGGAAAGTCAGTGGCATAACAAGGTTTGGTTTGATAATAGAAAATCTGTTAAGGAGTTGGTGTTTGAAGAAGGTGATTGGGTTGTGATTAGAAGATTTGGATTCGTAAAGAAAGGAGAGAGCAAATTTTCTCAACCACATAAAGTGATATCTATGAAAGGGTCCGTAGCTTTACTGGATGATGGCAAGAAGTGGAGTGTTGGAGATTTGTGTAAAGTGTCTCATTTATGAAATGCCATGTTTTAAATTTATGTTCCATATGCTGTTCAATAGTTTTATCGTCATTTCTTATTCGCATATTCCTCAAATGTTTCTTTTTGTTTTTATAAGGGGGAAGATATGTGGTAATGTCTAGAATTGTATGAGGTAGCTGTGATGCAATAGAATTGCAGCTAAGAGAGAATTCTAAGAGCAGCCAGTACTGGAGTTGTATTGCTGAAGGTTGCTGCATATTAATCTACTTCTAAATAAACCAACTTTAACTTTAACCATACTGGAGCAGAGTGGATTACTACAAGAAGGTTTTAAGGCTTTAGTTACATTATAAATCATTTGTTGATGGTACCATACTCATTTTAGGAATTGTGGTGTGTTCTAAGGTGATTTTACCATGTGAAAAAGCCTTCTGCTGTGATATCATGAATCATGTTTGAGAGAAAACTATTTTCTCATGCTTTTCCCACAGAGGTTTGGAAGGTGATCTATAAGCTAAACTGAGAGCATATGTTCTGTAAATTCACATTATCTTTCTCAGTCATGTGAGAATGAAGTCTGACATTCTCAGTAAAACATGTACATCCAACAAGGGCAGAGACTGTCAGTTGATTCCTTTGTGTTCTACTGCAGCTTCCCAGAGTGTTCTAAAGAACAACTAGAGCGCTAACAGTCCTACTTATGACAAACGTATGGGACACCTGAAGCCATATTGATTCGAATAAAGTGGTAACTCTTAAAACATTTAATTTAAAAAGGAACAAAATGAGGGGGTTCATTTTGCCATAGAAAGTAGGATTAGTGCTGCAGAAAGAAAAATTACGGCACATTTTGAGTGACTTCTCAAATCCTCTTCTATTTCATTAAAAAATTCTGACATGCAGACTGAAACATGCACTTTCAATACCAGCAGCAGACTTCCCTGGTGAGCAGTAGCTTTACTACAGTGATCTAATAAAAAACTAGAGTGCTAATATTCTGAATTTATGGCAAATGTGTGACACATCTGAATGCCTTCTTGATGGAATCAAAGTAAAAAACTAAAAGTATTTCCTACTGAGGAGACTGTAATAAATTAGGAAACTTCATAACAAATAAGTCTCCCAAAATGGCCACCAGAGACAAAAGAGCCCAAATGTAGCCCAAATATCACCCAGATGTAGCCCAAGTATAGCCCAATGACAGAATGTCCCAGAGTGTTCTAACGAACAACTAGAGCGCTAACAGTCTTACTTATGACAAAAGTATGGCACACCTGAAGCCATCTTGATTGGAATAAAGTGGTAACACTTAAAACATTTAATTTACAAAGGAACAAAATGAGGGGGTTCATTTTGCCATAGAAATTATGATCAGTGCTGCAGAAAGAAAAATTAGGGCACATTTTGAATTCTCAAATCCTCTTCTATTTCATAAAAAAATTCTGACATGCAGACTGAAACATGCACTTTGAATACCAGAAGCAGACTTCCCTGGTGAGCAGTAGCTTTACTACAGTGATCTAATGAGCAACTAGAGTGCTAACATTCAGAATTTATGGCAAATGTGTGACACATCTGAATGCCTTCTTGATAGAACCAAAATAAAAAACTGAAAGTATTTCCTGCTGAGGAGACTGCAGTAAATGAGGAAATTAGGAAACTTCCTAACAAATAAATCTCCCAAGATGGCCACCAGAGACAAAAGAGCCCAAATGTAGCCCAAATATCACCCAGATGTAGCCCAAGTATAGCCCAAAGACAGAATGTCCCAGAGTGTTCTTAAGAACAACTAGAGTGCTTACTGTCTTACTTATGACAAAAGTATTGCACACCTGAAGCCATCTTGATTGGAATAAACTGGTAACACTTAAAACATTTAATATAAAAAGGAACACAATGAGGGGGTTCATTTTGCCATAGAAATTATGATTAGTGCTGAAGAAAGAAAAATTAGAGCACATTTTGTGTGACTTCTCAAATCCTCTTCTATTTCATTACAAAATTCTGATATGCAGACTGAAACATGCACTTTTAATACCAGCAGCAGACTTCTGTGGTGAGCAGTAGCTTTACTACAGTGATCTAATAAGCAACTAGAGTGCTAACATTCAGAATTTATGGCAAATGTGTGACATATCTGAATACCTTCTTGATGGAATCAAAGTAAAAAACTGAAAGCATTTCCTATTGAGGAGACTGGAGTAAATTAGGAAATTAGAAAACTTCATAACAAATAAATCTCCCAAGGTGGCCACCAGAGACAAAAGAGCCCAAATGCAGTACAAATATCACCCAGATGTAGCCCACATGTAGCCCAATGACAGAAGTGTGCAAAACACTTATTTGTTTGTGTATTTGCAGTTTTATAAAGTGCAGACTTGTCAGGTATTGGAGTGATTTATATGAGCATTGGTTACATCACACAAGATCAAATTAATTTTGGTTGTAGACATGGAGCGATTAAGTGATTTGACCAGAATCACAGAATGTTGAGCTGAAGCAGAAACTCCAACCTGGTTCCCCAGTTGCAAAGTCTGCAGCTCTGGAAGTAACACCACATCCTCTCCCCTAGGTACAACATTTAATCAAGTGGTCAACTGGATAAAAAAACATAAAGATTACAAATAATTTAAAAGTTCTTTGTTGCTATTTGAAAACTCAGAAAATATGTCCTCATTTTATATTTTTAGAGCACTAGCCATAATTTTGATGCAAATAAGACCCTCTCATATATGTAATTTCTAAAGGAAATGCTCTAGGTATTACAGTTTTGATTACATCAAGATGACGTCAGGCGTTCCACACTTTTGTAATAAATATAAAATGTTAGCAATCTAGTTGTTCATTGGGATACTGTTGAGAGGCAGAGGCCAGGGGCATGGACTCTGAAAATTGAAAGCAGGTAGGAGAGTGCAGAGGCAACAATTTGACCACACTGGGCAGGCAGGAAGGGCAGTGGCAGCACAACAGACTATAGAGGGCAGTGGAAAGGGGGGCAGGGGCAACAAACCAACAATACAGGACTGGCAAGAGAGGCTGTGGCAATATAATAGACCATTGTGGGCAGAAGGAAGGGGCAGTGGTAGTACAACCATACATGATCTGTCTCCTGTCTACCATCTCCTCTTTTTCAATGTAACTCAAAGGGGAAAATCAATACCCCAGTTTTTTTTCAAAATCTCCGTCTTACCGAGTTCAAAATGTTCGCAAGTATGGTACATTGGATCATGGTAGGCAGGAGGAATTGGGGTAGGGACATGGACTCGGATAACAGAGGACAGGAGGGACATAGAGAGGTGCACCAAACTGACCCTACAGGCCAGGCATCAGGGTTTGCAGCAGCACAATACACCACACAGGGCATGCAGGATGGGACTGCAGCACAACAATCCATAGAAAGCAATAGGGAGGGGACAGGACCATGCACATGGACAACAGAGAACAGAGGGGAAAGAGGCAATGGTAGCTAGCTGACCATAATGGACAGACAGGAGAGAAAGCTGCAGCATAACAGACCATAAAGGGCAGGAGGGACGGATCAGGGGCATTACAATGGAACAGACAAGCCAGGAGGGAGGGAATAGGGGTCTGCTCATGGAAACAGAGGGCTGGGGGCAAAGGGGCAGGGCAGGAGCAGCAAGATAGCCATGGAGGTCAGGCAGGATGGGCACTAGAAACAAGACACCACATGGAGAGCAACAATGAGTCTATGATGGCGTACACACAGACCATGGAGGGAAGGTGGGAGGGGGTCAGGGGCAGCTAGCTGACCACAAAGGGAAGGTGGGAGGCGCCATGGCAGCACAGAAGACCATGCATGGCAAGCGGGAGGGTTAGTGGCAGCACAATGGCTATGATGGGCAAGAAGGAGGGTGCAGGGGCATGCACAAAGGACCATGGAGGATAGAAGGGAGGGTCAGGACCTGGGCACAGACTAGAGAGTTCAGGGGAAGGGGACTCAAAACAGACTGCGCGGGGCAGGCAGGAGGAGCAGTTGCAGCACAACAGACCAGGGAGGTCAGAAGGGTGTGGCAGTAAAATGGACCATGGAGGACAGGAGGAAGGGGATAGGGGCATGGCATGTGGACAGGCAGAGTGGAGGTGGCAGGGACAGGTTACAGTCATCTGACAATGCTAGGCAGGTGGGAGGGGAGTGGCAGCAAAAAGGATGGAGCAGGGGCATGCACAAAGACATCGGAGGGCAGGGGGAAGGAGACTAGGGGCAGCAAGCTAAGCACAGAGGCTAAGCAGGAGGTCAATGATGGGCCAAATAATTGGGCAATGGAGGGCAGGAGGAGTGGACTGGTACATCATGCTAAATGGAGGGCAGTGGCAGCCCATCAGACATGCATGGCAGGAGGGAGGAGGCTTGTCCATGGATTCAGACAACAGAGGATAGGGAGGAGGTGGATGGGGCAGCAAGCTAACTGTTCAGAGAAGGTGGGTATTAGGAACATTATTGTTTTTAAAATGTGTGTCTGTGCGAACTACTTAAAATATGAACAAGTATGCAGCATAATCTCACTTTTATTCAGGAAGAAGAGGACGTTTGTGACTGTGACTCCGGGCTCACTTGGCAGAAACACCCCCTGACCCTCCACCCCCATCGCAAAATGTAATGCCCGTGAAAAGGGTAGGTGGACGCAGTGTTATATAGAACATAGTCCTGAGAGCACGATTGATAATGAAAACTAGATATAGTATAAACTATGCACCAAAAAGTGTGATATAAGATGAACCGGGGCGTGAAATATAATATGCAATACATTGTGCGCAATGACAGATTCATTGGAGAGCGCGAGATAGCACAGGCGCTAGCGCGTGCTATGCGATAGGCGCCTTGGAGTGTAACCTAAATAGTCTCTAAAGTTGTAATATAAAATATGTGCTGGGGAGTGTAACGTTGCATGTGCACTGTGACAAAGATATGGATCCCAGATTGTAATATGTATGGCATAGCGCTGTGCGTTATAACATAGGCATCAAGGAAGGCATGTTAGATGGGGCAATATAACCCGTGCAAAGGCAAGTGTGGCATGACATATTCACGGGGTGGTGTTACAGTGCACATGGGCTAGAGAGTGTCATAGCATACGCACTAGCTGGTGGAATACAACACAGAGGTGTGTGGCACTTGGCGGGCACTGGTGGGTGTAACACAGCATTGGGCTCAGCCAGGAGCACGCTGTGACTCTCAAGTGAGGTTCGTCACCTTTCCAGAGAGTAAAATAAATGTATTACACATCCGGCGGTGGATGTGTGTTTTATTAACCGTGAGGGGGTTTCTTGCATAGTTTGGTCTAATTTTTGTCGAATCCCCTTTGAATGGCTTGGTGTGGCGAGTGTATTAAATGTGCCCATCAATAGCTACCTATGTTTGTATAAATAAACGACAAGGGTATCTACTTGGAGAGTACCCACCGGCGGGGGCGCCGGGATTAGGCACGGTAGGGCTTCAGACACGTCAGTGCTTCACTAGCTGTGTAAATACATTCCACGTGTATTCATTGTAGGCATAGTCACCTTTTAATGAATATCACACAAATCGTCATGGTGATAGGTACATACGGTTTGTCCAGCATGTCCTAGGTGTTTCTATAAATATATTTTTAAAAAATAAAATAAAAAACTAAGGCCGGCCCCGGGGGATGGGGTCCCCGGGGCCATAAGTGGCCTGAGGAGGGGGGCAACGCAGCCCCCCTCCTAAAGAATTAAAAAAAAAAAAAAGGCCATGACCCGGGGGCATTGGGAGGGGGGCCACGCGGCCACGTGGCCCCCTTCCAAATTTAGTTTTTTCCAACAAAAAAAATTAGGGTGCAGGCCCTGGGGGATGGGGTCCCCAGGGCCAATAAATTAGAAAAATAAGGGGGGCCACACAGCCCTCCTTCTTAAAAAAATAAAATAAATAAAAGACCGGCATCGCGCCGGAGGCCGCGCCCCCTCCTTGCAGCACTCTGCAAACTCACCCCCTGGCCAGTTGTAAGTTGGGGAATTAATTCCCCTTCAATACTGAGGTTCCCTGAGGGCCAACTAGCCCAACAGGTATCTCCAGTATGCACCAGGGAGCTGCGTTGCAGACAGGTGTTCTGAGGCCAGACATATTCACGGGGTGGTGTTACAGTGCACATGGGCTAGATGTCACTGACCATGTCATGAGTGATGTAATATGTGACGTCATCAGCAGTGCATTGCGGGCTCGCGAGTTATAGTTAGCTGAACTAACTATAAGGGCGGAATTTCAATGGTTTTGTAAGAGTGAAAAGTCCAGCTAACTATAACGCCCCTGAAACCTATGGTTTTTCCAGTGAATATATATATATATATATATATATCCTCCTGGTGTAGGCGAGTTTCCTTCTGGCTGCCTGAACGCTGGTGTTGCCATTCTGTACAGCGCGTCGCCACGCTCTGTTCACTGTAAAGTTAAAACGGTTCCTTTTATCCTTTTACACGAAAGAAGGAACCCACAGTACTCCGGCTCGGTAATTGTATATTTATTTGCAAAAACGCCAACGCGTTTAACTGCGAACATGCACCTTGGTCATGACATTGACCATGTTACAAAGATGCAGTTTTTTATACTTTTGTTCTTCAATCAAAACAATAAAGAAATGAAAAGGAAAAAGGACTCTAGTAAATATGCCAGATATGGCGGCCATTTTGTAGTGGTTACTAACATTATGCTCCGTAATCTATTGTCAATCATAAAGTACAAATAATAAAATGTTGCCAGTAGATAGTTATAGTTAAGATGTATCTTCCATAGGGAGAGCACCTTTTCATTTGCCAATTACTTTGGCATTGTTTGACGAATCCTCATGAAATGTTAACAACTAGTATGATTCTCACTCTAGACGCTGCCTTGAAAGTTTCATGGTGATCCGTCAAGTGGGGGCCGAGAATAAGGAGGAGTTCCAAAACATGTTTACCCATGTTAATTCCCATGTTAATTCCCATTGAGATTTTAGAAATGACTACAGCCCGAACTGTTGGAGGGAACTACACCAAATTTGGCAGAAAGGTAGCTGTTGGTCCAGAAAGCGACCTTTTTGTAAATTGGCTTAAATCTATTGAGTAGTTTTAGAAATATTAAGGAAAATCCCAATTTGCATATGTAGGGATGCAGATCCTCCAAGGATCCGACAGTCCACATGCTCATATATGGTTGTTAGCCAACACTTCAAACCAGGAAGTGTTGGCAGTCATCTTGGGACGTGGCTAGAGCCCCAACCAAAAACTTTTTTTAAAAAGGGGGAAGAGTAGGAATACCCTGACCCCACTGGGGCTCTTGAGGGGGTCCCGGAGGGACCACGCCAGGACAAAATTAATTTTTTTTAAAAAATGTTGGGGGGGTCTCACGGTCCCTCCTTTCCCCCAGAGACCTCCACCTCCCGGGGCTTTTGAACAAATTATTGCTGGTAGGCCTGACAGCCTCCTCCTCTGCCCCAGTGGCTGCCACCTCCCCAGAGCTAATCAAAAAGAAAATGAGGGGGCCTTGTGGACCCCTCCATGCAAGAAAGACCACCACCCCTAGAGCCAAAATCTTTCTTTTCTAAATGGGAAAGGTCACCCTCCCGGGCCATTCTTACCTCCTGGGGCAGACCCTACATGGAGAAAGGATGGGGAGCTACGTGGCCAATATTGGCCCTGGACACTGCCACCCCCCAGGGATGGCTCCTGCTTTTCCAGCAGCTACCTGTGTGTGAAAGCAATGCCGGCTCCTGCAGAAAGCAGGGTGCCGGCAAGGATCCTTGGGGGCCTTCAGGCCCCCATGGTCCCAGTGGAGAATGGGTGCCCTGGCAGCACCCACTTTAAGATGGCCAGGCCCCAGTGGATTTGGTCCTCGGGGCTGAATTCAGCCTAAGGAGGGGTGGCACGCAACCTCCTCCCCCATCTCTAAGTGGCTGGGCCCCGGGGGATGGGGTCCCCGGGCTAAAATTGTTCCAGGGGGTGGGCCTGCATTGGCTCCCTCCCCTATTATAAGTACTTCGGGCCCTGGGGCATAGGGTCCCCACGGCCAAAATTGGATCAGGAAGGGGGGCCACGGACACCCCATCCCCATTCTAAAAAGGCCTGGCCCGAAGGGATGGGGTCCTTGAGGCAGAAATAGGCCCAGGGAAAAGATGGGCATGTGGCCCCCTCCTATAATAAAATATATAATTTTTAAAAGCCAGTTCTGGCAAGTCACCAGAGACCCTGCCCCTTCTCACTTCCACTCTGTAAACGCTCCTCCTGGCAAACTACTAGTTGGGGGATTTAGTCTCCTTGGCTCCTGAGGGTCCTTGGGGGCCCAACTATCCCTCCTGTTACCTCTAGAAAATCCCACATAGCGGGATTACTGAGAGGTCATCAGAGACCCGCTCCCTTTCTCCCCCACTCTTCAAACGTGCCTCCTGGTCCACTACTGGTTGGGGGATGAAGTCCCCTTGGATGCTTAGGGTCTTTGGTGGCCAAGACCCCTCCTGTTACCTTCAGTAAGTTCCACAGAGCGCGATTGCTGAGAGCTAATCAGAGGCCCCACCCCCTTTTTCCACCATTCCCCACCACTCTGCAAACACACCTCCTGGCACACTACTGGTTGGGGGATGAAGTCCTCTTGGATGCTGAGGGACCTTTGAGGCCAAGAAGCTCTCCTGTTACCTCCAGACACAGCGGGATTCCTGAGAGCAGGTCGGAGGCCCAACCCCTATTCTCCACCACCCTCCAAACATGACTACTAGATAAAAACCATAGAAATTCACTTAAAAAAATAAAGGTTTCAGGGACGGTATAGTTAGGAAATAGAATATGAAAAACCTTAGAAATTCACTTAAAAATCCAAAGGTTATAGGGACTTTATAGTTGTGAATTAGAATTGAAAAAAACTCAGAAATTCACTGAAAGAAACAATGGTTACAGGGACGTTATAGTTAGGCTCAGATTTCACTTGTACAAAACCAGCGAAATTCAGCAATTATAGTTACCCGAGCAAACTATAACTTACACCCCCGCCCCGCAATGCACTGCTTTTGACCTCACATATTACATCACTCATAAAGTAATATATCATACAAAACACAGTTATAGTGAAGTTATGGTTATCTTTGGTTTTGACACCTTAACATGTCAAAAAGAAAACCTCTGTAATTCAGTTACGAAAAGTAAATTAAAGTGTAGTTATGCTTATGAATTAAAGTTGAAAACCGCTGAAATTCGCTAGCTATGGTTAGATCCCCAATCCATAACTCACACAACAGACATGTACAACAATCATGCAAACCATACTTCACACAGCAAATGTAATAATTCTGAACTCAAAAAGTTAAACCAACATTTAACACCTAAAAGTACTGTATACCTTACAATGAAAGGAGGCTTCAGCAATTGAAACTTCCATACTCCATGTTGTATACAGCCAGGCTTTACATCATGTACAGAGGGAAGCAAAGCATCATCACAGGTCCGTGACACACAATGGCATTCTTGAAAAACTGTAAAGCAAGCTTATGCAGTCACAGAATCTGGAGGATGGAAGTCAGCCACTGATATCTGGGGACAAGATAGAATATTGACGCATGGTAAATTGCTACTGTATAAATCAGCAAACTTCACTAACCACAGTTATAGAATATTGGCACATTGTTAATTGCTTCTGTATAAATCAGCAAACGTCACTAAACACAGTTAGGGGGTGCATTGGTGGTTATGAATCAAATACAATAGAAGGTGATCCTACCACTGGTATCCAGAATAACTTCACATAAAATATGAAGAATCACTGCTACAGAGACTATTATGCCTGCACCTTCTAGTAAGCTCCTGGTTATTTTTTGGGTTAATATTTGATTATGGTATTGGTTTTATTGTTCTTTTTGGGTGGCTGAGTGGGTGGGGGAAATTAGCCAGTAAAGTTTGGTGTCTGGTGTGGGTGGGGAATAGTTTTCAGTATGGCGTGCTGCCTCCAAATCTTACATAGATCCACACATGCTCACATAGATGCCTGGGGTTGTGGGAAAACCCATAACAAACTCTATGGCGCCATTTGAACCCAGAGTAGCATCATGACGACTGATTGGCAAAATTGTAGCAGGCAGTACACATTTCCAGCATGCAATCTGCAAGGTCTCAGCAATTTCAGAAAGTGCAGTTGGCACAGGCTTACCTGCAGCTCAGGCAAGTAGATGTAGCCCATTTGCAAGAAACCCAACTGCTTACCTCCAAAGATCAGAAAGTATTCGCTAAATGGGTGGGAGTGTGTGCAACTGCATCATACACCACATAAGCAAAGGAAATTGCCACACTGATTAGACGGGGTGTGCTGTTCAATCTAAGTAACATAATAACATATACAATAGGCGATATGTGATAATACAATGCATCCTAGATGGTAAAATCATGACTCTAGTCAACACAGACGGCCCTAATAGTAAGGACCCAGAGTTCTTCCTATCGCTATGGGGAGCAATACAAGGCATGACCCCTGGCATGTTGAACATAACTCTGGATCGTGCTGCTGACAAATCACATATGCAAACAAGAACCGGTATAGCTGCGGCAAAGGCAATGAAGGGAATTATGGAAGGGGGAGAACTAAACAACAGGTGCCATTGGCATGCACATTAAAGAGGTGAAACATGCTATTCAGCTACTCATAATATGTGGATTAACTTCACGTCGGAAGGACAAAATATAGCGGCTGTCCCCTAGGACACTATTAGATAGCATATTCAGAGAGGAACTCAGAATAGTGATCAAAAACTACTTTAGTGAAAGCAAGGCACTGTCTCAGATACCTACCCTCTGGGAGGCCATTAAGATGATGCTCAAGGGGCAGTGTATTGCCCAAAAAACTCTGAAACATCATGTGATATAACACAAGCAGGAGATTAAAAAAATGGTGAGTCAGGTATCCCACAAGAGGCTATGAGTGCTAGAGAAAATTTCTGAATATAATTAACTAGCAGAACGTGAAGTCAAATACCTGGGCAAATATGCAAAGACAGAGCTTCTGGGGAGAGGGACAGGCCAGGTAAAACACAGACCGTGCCTATTAGGAAACCAAGGGCATTAAACAATAACACCTCCATCAAAGATTAGGATATCAAAACTAAATATGAAGCAGCTGAGATAGAAATGGTGTTTGTCAAATCCTACCAAGAGCTGTGCTCATCAAAAATTAACACTAATTCCACTCAAGTTTTTAACTCTTTCGAAGATACTGCAATTGTGTGGCTGAGTGATGCACATAGACAATTCCTAAATCAACCCCTCACGAAAAAAAGAGGCAGAAGGACCTATAGGTGATTCGTCTATTGGCAAGACACTGTTGCACTGATTATGTTTGAAAACAGAACTGTGCCTTGGGTTAACAGGACCTCAGAATGTAGGGACTGAGTCCCTCTACCACATCAGTACCTGCAGGCCCAAATCCAAGCTAGCTCACAGTGCCTCACCTGAACCTCTAACCTTCCTAGAGTAACAGGTGACTTGACAACCTAGAATATGCCATCTTATTCCCCAAGGAAACCATGGAAACAGATCATTACCTTTCATTTCTCACTCATGCATGTCCAAAATAAACAAAAGAATGGCACAAGAAAAGTTAGCAATAATTATTGGAAATATCGTAGTCTATTATGAAGCAGTTGTGCTGCGATTAGAAAACATATACAACTAAGCACAGTAATGTACATTACTAGAATATTGTATACAGTGAATAGCCCTACCATGGCAAATGATATATCTGTTTAGGCCTACTCTCACTATGTAAGCACAGGAATATATCAGTGATCTCTGGGATTAGCACTGGACCCCATACCTGGTGGCTGTGGTTGGGTGGTCCTTATCATAAGTGTTAACTTGGTTTATGCAGGCCTGGTACACCCCTTCCAAGAATCGTTCCTCTGCTGGAATTCTCCTCTCTACTTTTCAAGGGGGCAAGTCACAGTTTATATGATAAGAACTACTGTGTTGGAAAGCATTAGCTGTGCCATCGTGTTGTGTGTAAAACGTTAGGAGAGGTTACTTACTGGGCACAAGAAAACAGTACATGACCTTCTATGAAATGTTCAGACTGAATACTGAGAAGAATAACTGAATAGCACATACCATGTGCAGCTTATGTAAAAAAAAGAATATCATGGCACAACAACAAATGTATTATATGTGAATGTGCAAAGCAAAGGCAGCCTAAATCATTTAATACACAAAACTAAGTGGGTCCAAAAGGGAACTTACTACACACCCCCCCCCCTTGGTTCGGAAAGTAACTAAGAGACTAACAAAATAATAAAAGACTCATAATAAGCATATTCAATGCGATGCAATGCTAATAAGCATATAATCAAAAATTATTGGGCCTGATTCACAAAACTAATCTAAGACAAAATCCTAACTTTAAGACTTTCGGTATTCACAAAAGGCATTTAGGAGTAGTAAAATTAGGATTCCTAACTTTACTACTCCTAAATGCTTTTTGTGAATACCGAAAGTCGTAAAGTTAAGATTTCTCTCAGTTTAGGAGTAGTAAAGTTAGGAATCCTAACTTTACTACTCCCAAATTCCTTTTGTGAATACCGAAAGTCATAAAGTTAGGATTTTGTCTCACATTACTTTTGTGAATCGGCCCCATAATCATTATAAAAAATGGAATATGACAATTTCGAAAACGTGTTCAAATTGAGTAAATAGAGAGCCGCCCAAGATTTCTTCCACAAGATCAATGGTTAGTGAATCCAGACGATGATTCCACAATTGCCCATTTAAGAGCTCCAAAGAGCAGACATGATCCTTGTTATCATCCGGTGTTGAGGATGTAGCCTGCTGCCCTGCATCCGTGTTATTAGAACCAGAGTTTGGTAATTCTGGTGCTGAAGCACCCATTTCCCCAGGGAGAGAGGCTCATATCATGCATCTTGAAGCAGCAGCAACTTCATGGGACAACTCTAAAAATGGGTCATTATCGGACTTGTTAACAGGTCCGTGTCCACAGGAACGGGCATTTGCAGAGCTAGGTAGACATCCAGTGCCCATTTAAAGGAGCACCACATACAATGAAGCACAGGTGGTACTCAGGCAAACCAGGCATGTCGGAATTACAATGGCCGGTTATTGCTCAGTTCCTGGAGCAAGGGGATTTCAAAGAATTGTAATATGCACTAACGGCACAGCTTGACCAGTGGTAGTTCCATTACCAGTGGGTTCACAACCGAACATCTATTGCGGAGAAGCAAAAATAGAATGAAAATGCAGCAAAGGAGGAAAAGCCCCCGAATTCACTAGAAAATAGTGAATGAATAAAGACGGTATTACTTCAAATATTTTCTAGAAGGAACTGACTAAGTCAGTCCCAATAACTTTTAAAAAGTGTGCTATGTCAGCAGTATTGGACGCATTAAAAATTAGGTGCACTAACTCGTCGAAATGTAATGGAAGATTGGTGTTTAACAAGGACTTTATTTCACTGGACGTCCTTGCAACCTGCAATTCGAAAGTTTCTCAAACCGATGTTAATGCTTCATCTTTTTGAAACAATAGGGCTTTGAGTTGGCTTAACTTGTTAAAATCTGCCTTCAAAGTTAGAATTGATGGCCACAACGTACTATCAAAAGCCGCATGTGTCGGAGGAGATAGTATGTTAGTGCAGCAGGTCACTATTTGGGAGACCAATAAAATATATGGGATCCCGGCCTTCATTCCAGAGCAGTCCTGTTCCTTTAACATTAAATAGCTTCCATTTGAAAGCATAGTAATGAGTGGGAGAATTGAAGGGGCTGTTATTCCTTTTAGAAAATCGGCCTAATTTGCTAGCAAAGTATTATATGCGCCGGTAGTGGTAACGTACTGTACTTAGATTCCTGTCTCCTCCTCTCTTCGTACCTGGTCCACATAAAAGAATCTTAGAAGGTTCCGGTTACAGTCATGCATGGTCTCAAAGTGCCTCACTTTGAGAGGGGGAGAGATGGGCAGACAGGATTAGTAAATTAAGTCAGCTGGAATCTAAGTACATCATTGAGTTATAGACGAAGATACCAGTGGGCCTTAACAGCGACAAGGAGCTTTGGGCACATATATGATAAAAACAGCCAAATTGGTAGCTGACTCAGTTAGGCCCTTCTTTGTAGGGATGGTCGGAATTTTATAGGACTCACCATAAGTTCCTAAGGCAAGGACTGCTGTCGTTAGGCACATAGTATTAGAAAATTACATGCATAAGGGGTACATTTATTAAACCATAGGCGTGGCTCATCTAGAACATGATTATTTTCCTTGATTTACCCCCTCAGAGTGGCTTTAAGGTTGTGTATTCTCTGAACCGTATGATACTGGCTGTGATGCAGGGCTCATATAATGCTCAGATGGAATCCCAGAGATAAACCTGGGGAAGCATTGTTGGTATTGTTTCTATTGCAATAGTATGGTTCCCACTGTGCAACCAGCCATTTTAAACATTTGTTAGATGATGACATGAATTTCTCAAGTCAATTGACACAGGGCCCTCAGGGGCAGGCATTTGCAGTTTATATTTTGGACTCACATAGCGTAAGTGTGCCTTATGAAGTAAAACCTGACTTATACTTTGTCTCAGACTGAATTTGAGGTTATTTATTATGTGTTTGGACAGGTTTAGATGGCCACCATATTTACATTTGCAAGCTGGTCACAATTAGAAATCCATGTGTATAAGGAATATACACCACACCACAGGTGTGGCCCATCCAGATCATCAATTTCCAACTTTATTTACCCCTTGGGAGTAGCTTTATGGATGTGTATTTCTCAACATATCGGTTATGAAGTTGTTCATCAGTAAATGGCCAGATAGGATCTCGAGATGTGCCGAGGTAAGTCCATCCATGGTGTTATTGGTGCCCTTTCAATTTTATGGCCTAGATTGAGTAACAAACAAAGTTAAACATATGCCACAAAATGATTTGTGGAATTCATGTCAGTTGATAACAGGGGCCATCATGATGAGACGCATGGGATTTATCAATTTTGATTTACACACTGTAATGTAATTGTGCCTTGAGATGTTTCAACAACCTGGTATATACTGTATTACAGTTTGCACTTTTTTGTTATTTATCTTATGTTTTGAAATGTTTAGACGGCTGCCATGTTCACTTTGATATCGGCTGCAAACGGAACACCGTTTATGATTTAGAGATGAAGTGCTTTTCTGTTTGATTGACATTGTATAAGTAAGGCAGAATGGCCCGGGCCCTTTGACACTGAGAAAGGCAGTATAGCAAGACACGTCTGTTGGTTGTTTATGTGGCAATAAAACAAGATTGCAATGAACCCTTGTGAGTGAACAGCAGGATTTTGTTTCTGGGAGGAAACTTTAAATATAGATAAATATATCTACATCTATATATAATTTACCTGATAATAAGAAATATATATATATGATTGTTTGTATGTGTGTGTGTCAGTGTATATATATATATATATATATATATATATATATATATATTATCTACTGGCGGTCGCCAGTAGATAGTTATAGTTACAACCTAGTTTCCATAGGAAATCTCAAAATTCTATTTTGAATAACTTTGGCGCCGGTTGACGAATCCTCGCAAAATTTTAAAAACTAATGGGGCGCTCCAATCAGCTCCTACCCTGAAAGTCTCGGGGTGATTTGTCAAGTGGGGGCCGAGAAAAAAGGGGGGTCCCAAAACGCGTTTTCCCCATGCATTTTTCCATAGGACCTTTAGACACAGCTACAGCCCGAACGGCTGAACAGAATTACTTGAAATTTGGCAGAGAGGTAGCCATAAGGTCAAGGAAGTGCCTTTTGCAGGTCTGGTGTAAATCTGTTCAGTATTTCCTGAGAAAATAGCATTTAAAAGCATATCAATATCTATAAGCGCGCACCGTGCGCGCACGGTGCGCGCACCCTGCCGTGCGCGAGCGCAATTCTGATTGGTTGTTAGATGTCGGTAAACATTCGAATCGGTCGAAACCAGGAAGTGTCGGCCGCCATTTTGTCTCTCGCAGTCTGAGGGGGTGAAAAACAAAGGTGGAGAACATGAAACGGGGGCAGAGTGGACAGTTCCTGACCCCCTAGCCTTGGTCAGGGGGTCACAGAAGGACCCCCAAGGGAGAAAAACAAAAAAATGTTTTAAAAAAATCGCGAGGTGCGCACACCCTGCGCGCACTGCGAACCGTGGGCGCTCGGTGCGCGAAGCGCACTGAGTGCCCACAGAGCGTGCACGAAGCGCACCGTGCGTGCACGGTGCGCGCACGGTGTAAAACCTGAAAATAAATAAATAAATAAATACATAACTTAGCATTTAAAAAACGTACAAATTCACTGAAAAAACCATAGGTTTCACACACGTTATAGTTACGAATTAGCATTTAAAAAACCTTGCAAATTCACTTAAAAAACCATAGGTTTCACACATGTTGTAGTTAGCTGGACATTTCACTCGTAAAAAACCAATGAAATTCCCCCGTTATAGTTACTGCAGGCAACTATAACTCACGCGACCGCAATCCTCTGCTGATGACGTCAGATATTACATCACTGATGACATATGTGTCTTTCTGAAAAATAAATATTTGTAATATATGTATAGCTAAAGATTAATGGAAGAAGACATGGGTAAATAAGTGTCTAAATACAGTGATGTAATATCTGACGTCATCAGCAGAGGATTGCGGTCACGTGAGTTATAGTTGCCTGCAGTAACTATAACGGGGGAATTTCATTGGTTTTTTACGAGTGAAATGTCCAGCTAACTATAACATGTGTGAAACCTATGGTTTTGTAAGTGAATATATATATATTACCTACTGGCGGTCGCCAGTAGGTAGTTATAGTTAGGACCCTGTTTCCATAGGAAATCCGCAACATTCTATTTGGAATAACTTTGGCGCCGGTCGACGAATCCTCGCGAAATTTTCAAACTAGGTGGGGCGCTACGCTCCGCACCTACCCTGAAAGTCTCGGGGGGATTCGTCAAGCGGGGGCTGAGAAAAAAGGGGGGTCCCAAAACGCGTTTTTCCCATGCATTTTTCCATAGGACCTTTAGACACAGCTACAGCCCGAACGGCTGAACAGAGTTACTTGAAATTTGGCAGAGAGGTAGTCCTCAGGTCAAGGAAGTGCCTTTTGTAGGTCTGGTGTAAATCTGTTTAGTAGTTCCTGAGAAAATAGCATTTAAATCAATATATATATCTGAGCCAGCTTACGGTGCGCTTACCGTGCGCTTACGGTAAGCTTACCGTACGCGTACGGTGACGTGCGCGAGTGCGATTCTGATTGGCTGTTAGATCTTAGTAAACATTCGAATCGGTCGAAACCAGGAAGCAGCGGCCGCCATTTTGTGTGTTTCACTCAGAAAAAAAAGGGTGATAACTTGAAAAGGGGGCAAGGAAGAGAGTTACAGACCCCCTAACATTTGAAAGGGGGTCAAAGAAGGACAGAAAAGTACAAAAAAAACATTTATTAATTTAAAAAAAAAATCGCGGGGTACGCGTACGGTAAGCTTACGGTAAGCTTACCGTACGCGTACGGTAGAAAAAAAAAAGAAAAAAAAATCAGATTTAGGTGTTTAGATATTAGGGGGCTCTAAAAAGAGCCGTTGTGTTTATGAAGTGATTTGATTTTTTAGTGGTACCTACAAGTAAGTACCGACGCAGAGTCTAAGGTTCAAGAGGAAGACTCTGTTCCCTTCATCAGTGAAGTGTACACCATCTCCTCTATAAATGTCTTGCATGTCGTAACGCAAGTTGTTGTGGTAAATGGAACCCATACCATAGTCTCGGAGGAAAGCAGAAACAGATTTGTTGACGTGCTTTCTTGCTTTGTCAATCTGCGGACAAAATTGATTGGACCAGTTCCATTGTTGCCTTTGGCATATGTTAGAATACACAAAGGCAGTTTTAGGGAAAAGTGAAAACAGTTGTGCAAAGGTGTCCTTCATAAGCATTTCCAGACCTACCCCAGTCAAAGTGCCTAGGTCATTGCCACCACAGTGCACTATTATGAGGTCAGGGTGTTGGATTTGCATGAAAGATTTTACCAATGGCATCAATTGGTGCCACTTTAACCCTCTCTGACCAATCCATTTAATGTCTACATTTGGCAAAGCAAGGTCTCTCACCATACCTGTTTTCTCTGCATACTTTTCACTCCAGAAGACATAGCTGTGCCCTACAATCCACACTGTGAACATCTTCCAAGGAGATCTGGATGCACTCAGGAGGTGTAATTCAGTAGAATGGTAAAAAGAAATGAAAGACAGTTTGAAAATGGAGGCATACATATTTTTTTTTAAAAAAAGAACTGATTGGCTGTTTCATACCATTCTACACTAAAAACTAGGCTGTATGTGTAAATTTATAGAAGCATGTTTTGCATTGGTACAGAAAAATGTGTTACCAAAGAACAGTACTATGGATTTGCTGTTAGGTTTGAAAAGTCAAGCACTCCTGCTCTTTGGAAATGAAACATTGTGTGGTGAACTTCTGACCTAACTCTACACAGCAGTGTTTCAAGAGCAGTTGCTATGGTAGCAGGCAGAAGTCAAGTTGGGGGAAGGGTACTAGGCTGAAGTCAAGTTGGGGGAAGGGTACTTTTGGAAAAGGGTTGGTTCTCAACCAATAGAAATGTGTGATTACATTTGAAAAAAAGGGGGAAGCACTGAGATTTGAAACTAACATGTATATGTGTGGAAAAAGAGAGGGAAACATTGCCATTATCTGGTTCTGCTGAGAGGAGAGAGGTGTACAGAACAGAGATCCTGGCTCTGATAATCTGCTGTTTGAGTGCCACATTTCTTTCACAACTAACTAATTTTAAAGGTGAGTTAAGAGTTTGAGAGGGGATGTATATGGTAAATTAAGAAATGAATAATAGAATTGGAATTCCTTTTGTTGAAGTTGTGTTTATCATTTTGTGTTTTGGGAGAAATTAAGGTGTACTGGTATAAATGAGGAATACTTTTAGGGTTTGAGGTTGCAGTGAGTAATGCAAATACATTCAGCATCACTAAGGCTGGTTGCCCTTGCTGGAGTGTAGTCATTCACCCAGGTTACACATGTTGCTGGTCTCAAAAAGCTGTTTGGACATTTACTTTTTTGAGAATCTGAAAAGTGGATTCAAAATGTGTCAGACTGTAAAAGTACTTATCACTTGCAAAAAAAAAAGAGTAGTAAGTGTGCTTTCAAATTGGCAAAGAAATTTCGTTTTCTGACTAATATGAAACCATGACTCTGTGTGCAAAGAGGAATTATAGACAGAGATTTATTGCGTATTGCTCTGGTGATTTTACATTTGCATTAGATGGAAAGGGGGAGCTATTTTTTTATGCAGAAGCAGACTCTTAGCACACACCCAGCTGCTTATCCTGTGGAATCATGCACAGTATTCACAACCGAGTGGGGTTTGAGGTTGCAGTCAGTAATGCAAATACATTCAGCATCACTAAGGCTGGTTGCCCTTGCTGGAGTGTAGTCAGTCACCCAGGTTACACATGTTGCTGGTCTCAAAAAGCTGTTTGGAGATGTGCTTTTATAAGAATCTGAAAAGTGGATTCAAAATGTGTCAGACTGTAAAAGTACTTATCACTTGCAAAAAAAAAGAGTAGTAAGTGTGCTTTCAAATTGGCAAAGAAATTTCGTTTTTTGACTAATATGAAAACATGACTCTGTGTGCAAAGAGGAATTATAGACAGAGATTTATTGCGTATTACTCTGGTAATTTTACAGTTGCATTAGTAGGAAAGGGGGAGCTATTTTTCTGCAGAAGCAGACTCTTAGCACACACCCAGCTGCTTATCCTGTGGAATCATGCACAGTATTCACAACCGAGTGGGGTTTGAGGTTGCAGTCAGTAATGCAAATACATTCAGCATCACTAAGGCTGGTTGCCCTTGCTGGAGTGTAGTCAGTCACCCAGGTTACACATGTTGCTGGTCTCAAAAAGCTGTTTGGACATGTGCTTTTTTAAGAATCTGAAAAGTGGATTCAAAATGTGTCAGACTGTAAAAGTACTTATCACTTGCAAAAAAAAAGAGTAGTAAGTGTGCTTTCAAATTGGCAAAGAAATTTCGTTTTCTGACTAATATGAAAACATGACTCTGTGTGCAAAGAGGAATTACAGACAGAGATTTATTGCGTATTGCTCTGGTAATTTTACATTTGCATTAGATGGAAAGGGGGAGCTATTTTTTTCTGCAGAAGCAGACTCTTAGCACACAGCCAGCTGCTTATCCTGTGGAATCATGCACAGTATTCACAACCGAGTGGGGTTTGAGGTTGCAGTCAGTAATGAAAATACATTCAGCATCACTAAGGCTGGTTGCCCTTGCTGGAGTGTAGTCAGTCACCCATGTTACACATGTTGCTGGTCTCAAAAAGCTGTTTGGACATGTGCTTTTTTAAGAATCTGAAAAGTGGATTCAAAATGTGTCAGACTGTAAAAGTACTTATCACTTGCAAAAAAAAAGAGTAGTAAGTGTGCTTTCAAATTGGCAAAGAAATTTCGTTTTCTGACTAATATGAAAACATGACTCTGTGTGCAAAGAGGAATTACAGACAGAGATTTATTGCGTATTGCTCTGGTGATTTTACATTTGCATTAGATGGAAAGGGGGAGCTATTTTTTTCTGCAGAAGCAGACTCTTAGCACACAGCCAGCTGCTTATCCTGTGGAATCATGCACAGTATTCACAACCGAGTGGTGTTTGAGATTGCAGTCAGTAATGCAAATAAATTCAGCATCACTAAGGCTGGTTGCCCTTGCTGGAGTGTAGTCAGTCACCCAGGTTACACATGTTGCTGGTCTCAAAATGCTGTTTGGACATGTGCTTTTTTAAGAATCTGAAAAGTGGATTCAAAATGTGTCAGACTGTAAAAGTACTTATCACTTGCAAAAAAAAAGAGTAGTAAGTGTGCTTTCAAATTGGCAAAGAAATTTCGTTTTCTGACTAATATGAAAACATGACTCTGTGTGCAAAGAGGAATTACAGGCAGAGATTTATTGCGTATTGCTCTGGTAATTTTACAGTTGCATTAGATGGAAAGGGGGAGCTATTTTTTCTGCAGAAGCAGACTCTTAGCACACAGCCAGCTGCTTATCCTGTGGAATCATGCACAGTATTCACAACCGAGTGGGGTTTGAGGTTGCAGTCAGTAATGCAAATACATTCAGCATCACTAAGGCTGGTTGCCCTTGCTGGAGTGTAGTCAGTCACCCAGGTTACACATGTTGCTGGTCTCAAAAAGCTGTTTGGACATGTGCTTTTTTAAGAATCTGAAAAGTGGATTCAAAATGTGTCAGACTGTAAAAGTACTTATCACTTGCAAAAAAAAAGAGTAGTAAGTGTGCTTTCAAATTGGCAAAGAAATTTCGTTTTCTGACTAATATGAAAACATGACTCTGTGTGCAAAGAGGAATTACAGGCAGAGATTTATTGCGTATTGCTCTGGTAATTTTACAGTTGCATTAGATGGAAAGGGGGAGCTATTTTTTTCTGCAGAAGCAGACTCTTAGCACACAGCCAGCTGCTTATCCTGTGGAATCATGCACAGTATTCACAACCGAGTGGGGTTTGAGGTTGCAGTCAGTAATGCAAATACATTCAGCATCACTAAGGCTGGTTGCCCTTGCTGGAGTGTAGTCAGTCACCCAGGTTACACATGTTGCTGGTCTCAAAAAGCTGTTTGGACATGTGCTTTTTTAAGAATCTCAAAAGTGGATTCAAAATGTGTCAGACTGTAAAAGTACTTATCACTTGCAAAAAAAACAGTAGGAAGTGTGCTTTCCAATTGGCAAAGAAATGTCGTTTTCTGACTAATATGAAAACATGACTCTGTGTGCAAAGAGGAATTATAGACAGAGATTTATTGTGTATTACTCTGGTAATTTTACATTTGCATTAGATGGAAAGGGGGAGCTATTTTTTCTGCAGAAGCAGACTCTTCGCACACACCCAGCTGCTTATCCTGTGAAATCATGCACAGTATTCACAACTGAGTGGGGTTTGAGGTTGCAGTCAGTAATGCAAATACATTCAGCATCACTAAGGCTGGTTGCCCTTGCTGGAGTGTAGTCAGTCACCCAGGTTACAGATGTTGCTGGTCTCAAAAAGCAGTTTGGACATGTGCTTTTTTCAGAATCTGAAAAGTGGATTCAAAATGTGTCAGACTGTAAAAGTACTTATCACTTGCAAAAAAAGCAGTAGGAAGTGTGCTTTCCAATTGGCAAAGAAATTTTGTTTTCTGCCTAATTTCAAACCATGACTCTGTGTGCACACAGGAATTATTTTTAGATATTTAATTTGTGAAGGTGTTATTGTGATTTTCACTTGTAGGAAAGGGGTACTTAGTATTTTAAGATTTGAAAAGATCATAAAAAATGTAGTAATATATTTAAATAAAATAAAGGAATTTTTTTTTGTTTTTTTCAGGTATTGCTGAAGAGCAGTGAACAAAATTTAAGATGCCTACAAAATCCAGACTAAGGAAAAACCACAAAAAAAAACTATATTTGAAGACAACTGGAGGACCTAAGTTAGTTGGAGATGCTCATGTTGGGAAAAAGAGAAAGTCTTCTGGTAAGCAGATAAAAGATTTTTTAAAGAACATCTTCAAAAAAAGGAAAAATGTACAAAATGTCTGTACTGGAAAGAATGTTTTAAATAGAAAAGAACAGGAAAAAATTGAGCATTTAGTTAATGCAAATATACCTTCAGAAACAATAAAGATTAAGTTAAACAGAAAAACAGCGTTTAAAGAGATACGTAAAAAAATGTTTCAGAGAAGAGTTATGTCCAATTTGATAAAGGATGTGAAGAAATATAAGCAAAAGGCTAAATTTTATAAGAGAAAAAAAGAAATTGAAGCCATTGCAGCTAAGGCATTAGAATTAAAAAGGAAACTATTCATTTTAATTTTGAATAGGATGCGTACATTAGATAAAATGGTTAATGTACTGAAATCACAAAGCAAAAGGAAAAGAGTAGTGAAAAGAACAAACTTTTGTAAAGTGTTTTTAGGAGAATGGATGCATAGTTCAAGTAGTGAACCTTTTTTTAATGAAGAGAGTTATTTTCAAAGTAATAGTTTGCTGCATGCAGTTGACACCAGAGGTCGTGCTTATGAAGTGAAAAATGGTTGTATAATGGAGAAGGAGAAAATGGTTCCAAGAGATGAGGTACAAGTGATGGCGGATGAGGCTATGGGGAGACGTCCTAAAGCCCCAGTCTACACTTGGAATTGTAGTAGTATTTGCACTGTGCGTCAGGAATCTATTGATAAATTTCGTGAGTTTCTAAGAGAATATAGTAAAAAAAGTGTAAAACAGAAGATTAAGGTGCTTCAAAGTCTAGATCCATGCAGAGTGAGAGAGAATACTGGTTTGCAGGGTCATTCTCTGGCTTGTCTATCTAGAAAAGTGTGTAAAAGTGTTTTTCATCATTTTAGGATGCTGGCTGTTCATCATACTGAAATGAGAAAGTTTGTGAGACGGTTGTATTTTGCTAAATGTCCAGCAATAAAGTTAGATGAATTGAATAGGGCTCTGTTCCGTGGATCGGTATCAGATGTAGAGAAGGTTACTGATGAAATTCAGTTTTGTTACTTTGGTCCTGAACAAGACAGTGCAGAAAAGGACACAGTAAATGAGGAAGAAGTGGAAGAGAATGTAGAACCCTCTGTAAGTAAGACATTTAATGATCACATAACAAAATTTGCAATAATCTCTAATGAAAGACCAAATATTACTTGTATTTGTTGCCGCAGAACTCATTATAGAAAACAAACCAGGAATGTTGATCTCTACAGAAAAAGTGAAAATGAAGATAATTATAAGTGGAAGGATTTTGCCACATATATATTTCTTGAAAATTGTTTTGAATTGGGTGAAGATCAGCGTATTTGTAAATACTGTTACAACAAGTTAGAGGAAAATAGAATGCCGACCAGAGCTGTACATAATAATTTAGAATTGGATGTTATTACTGCCGAACTTTCTGAATTAAATACTTATGAGTCTATACTTATTCAATGTGTTCATCCGTTCCAGACCATAGTACGTATGGAGCCCAAAACTGGTAAATTACCTCCTTCAGATTTACTGAGAGGTTTAAAAGGAAGAGTGGTGTATTTGCCCTTGGATTTGAAAAAAAACTATGGAAACTATTGATGCAGATACTTTGGAAACTGAACCATTAGTTATTCTGGTTAATGGTGTACCTACAAAGAATAAGAAGATTTGGCAGGAGCTGGTAGATGTACGGAAAGTACAAAGAGCAAATTTGTATTTGAAAAGGAATAACAAATGGTATGAATCAATTTATATAGAAGAAGAAGATTTACAAGAAGACACAGAAACACCAACTGGACAAATTGAAAAAGTGGACAAGTCAAAGGAAGAAGAAATTTATGAACATTTTAGCATACATCCTCTTCATTCAAAAGAAGTTATGGGAGACAATATTGATCTGTTTCAGATGAAGAAAGCAAAAGGAACTCCCGTGAGTGTATGGGAGGAGAGCTTGGAAGCTCGATGTTTTCCCCAGCTGTTTCCTAAAGGAAAAGGAGGACGATACGATGAACGTCCAGAACAGATTCCAGCTTCTGAGTATCGAACTACAAGACTATATGCAGAAGATCCCAGATTTCGATAAAGTATTCCTTATTTGTTCCATCTTTTATTTGAAAGCGACTTGTCTGCATTATCATATGCAGTAAATCACATTTTAAAAAGTGGAGTACATTTACAAAATGTGTCTGCTAAGGATTTTATGGAGAAAGTGCAGCACCGAGATGATCATTTGGAAACACAACTGATCAATCTGATGGCTTGTCAGCGTGGGACAAATGAATATTGGTACCGACGCCATGGTGAATTAAAATGCATGTTACGAAATTTAGGAACACCAACATGGTTCCTTACTCTAAGCTGTGCTGAGTACGCTTGGGATGATTTACTGGATTTTCTACGAGAGGCAAATTCAAACATTACAAACATCGAATACAAGACAGCAGGAGAACTGTGCTCATTGGATCCGGTTAATGTTTGCAGATATTTCAATCATAGATTTGAGGATATGATGTCCTTCATCTGCAATAAAAAAAAATCCACCTCTTGGAGAAGTAGAGGATTTCTTTTGGAGAAAAGAGTACCAGGCAAGAGGTGCTCCTCATATTCATATGCTGTTGTGGATCAAGGATGCCCCAAAGTTTGGAACAGATACTGATGAAGCAGTGTTATCTTTCATTGAAGAATATGCAACATGTGCTATACCAAAAAGCACAGAAGAGAAAAAGTTAAAGGAGCAAGTTTTACGTTTCCAAAGTCATCGGTGTGGAAAATACTGTCGACGGAAATACAAGAGCAAAGATAAATACTACACTAAATGTCGATTTGGATTTCCTAGACCTATTCTTTCAAATGGAAGAGTAAACAGTTTTATGTCATCTGTGAGACATACTATTACAAGAAAATCACCTAAGAATACCTACAACCTTAAAAGAAAAGAAGAATCAAAAAATATAAATGACTACAACCCAGTCATTTTATCCATGTGGAATGCTAACATGGATATACAGTATGTAGCTGACAATTCCATTGCTGTTGCTCGATATGTTACGTCTTACATTACGAAATCAGAAAAAACTGAATTGAAAGAAATGTGGGAAGAGATTTCTCACGAGAAGACTGTCAGTAAGAAGCTGTACAGTTTCAGTTTAAAGATGTTATCGCATCGAGAAATTGGATCCTACGAATAATCAGATAGGTTATCTTCTGCAAGTCTCTACTCGAAATCAAGAAGAAGAATTTGGGCAAGTTTAGGCCTTGCAGCAATGAGAAATCGGGTACTGAAATCTGTTGGAGAAATTGAATATTTGGCCGAGAATGACCCAGAAAGTACAGATATTTTGAAATCAAACATGTTGGACACATATTATCCCAAGAGAAGTCATCATCTGGAGAACATGTGTCTCTATGAAGTGCTGCCGAACTACATTTATTCACGGAAAGCCGCAGAAGACATCAACAATGGAAAATATAAAGTCATTGGTGAGGAAGGATGTTTGGTGAAGCAAACAAAAGGAAGTTTGATAAATCACAGGAAGCTGAGTTGCGACACTACTGACAAAAAGGAATTTTACTACTTGGCTCTTTTACAGCTGTTTAAACCATGGCGTACAGAGGATGAACTACTGGGAGAATTTCAAGGCTATGAAGATTCATTTAATGCTTGCAAAGACAGCATACAATGCAGTACATTCACAACGTATGTGCAAATGTTAAATGAAGAAATTGAACAGGAAACTACAATTGCAGCTGAAGTAGCTAGAGACAGTTCTCAAGACAGCCAAAGTTCAGGAACACTCAGTCAAGATCCCCTAGGACAACCAATCGTTGAAAATGAAGCTGCAATAGCCATGAATGAAGTGGAAACGGCTATGAATCAAGCTCAAGAAGAATTTATAGACTTACCAAATTTGGAAAGACAACTGAATGAAGAGCAGCAACAAATTTATGAAGAGATCAGAAACAAAATTGATCACGGATTACTACATGAAAAAAAAGAGTGCTCATGCACATCATTTCATCCAATCAGGATGTATGTAAGCGGACAAGCTGGAACTGGAAAAAGTTTCTTAATAAAAGTCATCAGAAGCTACCTACAGCAAAAAACGGATTCTACTTTGTCTTGTGTGGTTACTGCTCCAACTGGGTTAGCAGCATATAACATAAAAGGAATCACCTTACATCGTTTGCTAATGTTACCAGTGGAGCATGAGAACAAAATACAATACCACAAGCTAACTGGAGAAGCATGCTTGGAAGTTTCAAGAGTATTGAAGAAGATGCAAGTTCTCATTATTGATGAGGTGAGCATGGTATCAAACTTAATGCTTGCCTTTGTGTTGCAGAGAAGATATACAAGATATACAAGATATACAAGAACATTGCAGAAAAGAAAAGTGTCATCTGCTTAATGCCCACTCTACGTGAATGCTCAATATTCAATGAGGAGCTTTTGAAATTGGAAAAGGAAGAGATTAGGAAATTGGAAGCAGTTGACAAAATTCAGGAAGGAAGAAATACTATCACATTAACAGGCAAACTGAAAAATAAATTGGATTCACTAGAGAAGAACATTTCCAAAACTGCTGGATTAGAAAAAAATCTATATGTTTGCATGAACTGTAGAGTATTTTTAAGGAGAAATTTGGATGTTGAAAAAGGCTTAGTAAATGGAGCTATGGGAAAAGTTGTGGGTTTTATTAATTATCAAAAAAAAGATGGAATTGAATGTTTAAAAATAAAATTTGATCAGATAGAAGAAGTTATAGACATTTGTCGTTGTACAGTTCGTTTCATGCTTGTGAAAGACTTATATGTACAAAGGAAACAGTTTCCGTTTTCTCTAGCATATGCTGTAACTATTCACAAGTCTCAAGGATTGACTGTAGATTGTGCATTTGTAAACATTGGTTCAACTGTGTTCAAAGAAGGTATGGCTTATGTAGCTTTGTCACGAGTGAAAACATTATCTGGTTTATTCATGATAGACTTTGATGACTCAAAAGTTAGTGCTGATACAAACTGTGTAAAGGAGTATAATAGATTAAGAAGAACCTATGCTCCTCATTTAGGTCAGTATCCTGTGTTGGAAAAACGTGTTGTTTCTCGAAAAAGGAGAATTGAGAATATCTGTAATGAGGATGTAGAGAGGAGGAAAAAAAAGAGGAGTGAAGAAATTGCAAGCAAAAAGAAAAAGGAAAATGTTGAAGAGGTTGTAGGTTGTCATTTTGAAAATAGCTCTGGTGTCAACTGCTACGCTAATGTAGTGCTGAATGTTGCATTTTATCTGGAAAGTTTGCAAGAGCAGATAATAGTAAATCAGAGAAAAAGATTCTGTTCTGAGTTGAGTCTCCTTTTTCAAAAGCTGAGTAATGATAAAACTCAAATAGAAAGTGCTACTGAAATTAGAAGACTTTTAGATGTATGTTCAGGACGAACACAGTTTTCTCAAAATGTATAGCAAAAGACGCACAGGAATTCTTGATGTATTTTCTTCAGGTACTGGAAGAAGAAGGGATTCCCATTGAAAATATGTTTGGTGTCTCTTATAAATGGGAACATAGTTGTGAAAACTGTTACAATACATGTGGCTCTAATGTTGATTCTGAAAGGTTTATTTATTTAACATTGCCAGACAGTAAAACAGTCACTTTTGCTAAATTAATTAAAGATGCTAATCATAGCATGGAATGCGGTGAGTGTAAATCTGACATGTTTTCAACGTTAATTTTAAAGGAATACGGACAGTATGTAATTTTAATGATGCAACGATGTAAAGCTGATGGTTCAAAATTGGATACTTTAATAAAGAAGTTTATAGGACAGCAATTATCAATTTCAGGAAAAACTTTTGTAACAGTTGCAATAATTTTCCATGAAGGACCTACTGTTACTTCTGGACATTACACAGTTTATCTTAAATGTGAAAAAGGCTGGACACTGTGTAATGATTCCCAATTGATTTTCAAGCAACGTTTGCCTTTTGATTTAGCAAATTCCTATCTAATCTTCCTGAAACCAAAATTTTAGAGAGACTTGGCAAGATCTGTACAAAACAATTTTACCATTTTATTGGATTAGCATTGGAATTTAAAAAAAAAAAGATTTTTCAAATTACCATTTGGCCAAATGGAAAGGTAACCAATGGTAATGTGGACTTATTTAATTTTTAATGAATCTTTTGGAAACCAAACATTTAGAGAAAATCGGTAACATCTGCACAATTGAAATTTTGGAATTTTATTGGATTACCATTGGAAATTTATTCAAAAAAGATTTTTAAAATTACTATTTGGCCATAAGGAAAGGTAACCAATTGTATTGTGGACTTATTTAATTATTAATTAATCTTTCGGAAACCAAAATGTTAGAGAGAATCGGTAACATCTGTACAATTTAAATTTTGGAATTTTATTAGATTACCATTGGAAATTTAATCAAAAAAGAATTTAAAAATTACTATTTGGCCTAAAGGAAATGGAACCAGATGTATTGTGGAGTTATTTGAGATATAATATTTTTGTGATTATGCTTCTGAATCAAAATTGTCAGACGGTATTTTAAAGAAATAATTATTGTTATTAGATGATATTTTTATAGAATATTATGCATTTCTATAATGTTATGTTTAAGTAAAAAGAGATTCTGGGCTTTTTTAAAACAATCTTTGAGATTGTTATTTTTTTTTTGCCCGCTGTTAAGTGATGAATGAAATTGCTTTCACAATTTATAGTGAAATGCAATATATTCTGAAAACAGCAAAAAAAAGGCAAAACATTTTTGGGGGAAAATATGTAAATACGTGTACTGTGTTATATAATGATTTATTAAATATTAATACTTTTTTCTTTTTTTTCAGATTGTGAAAGAAAATTTTCGAAAAAAACCAACCATTTTTTCAAGTAATTTCAATTACATTTTAAATAAAAAATAAATTGTTGGGTGGGTCAGGTAAGTCAGAAATTAGATGGTCCCTTTCTTCCACTTTATCTCAAACAGATTTTTAGTATTTAGTTATTAATTCCTCAAGGATCTTGAGATGTGGTAATTGATTTTTAGTGTTTTTAAAAACAAAAATAAAAAAAATCACGCTTACGGTAAAAAAAAAAAAAAAAGTTTTAAAGAAAAAATAAAAAAAAGTTGAGAGGTAAGGTTGGCTCTTAAAAGAGCCGTTGTGTTCATGCAGGGACAGAGGAAAGGAAGAATGGGAACATTAGCTGGTAGGACAAATGTGCTGGTCTATTTTGTTGTTAATGAGGAGAACACTGGTCTCCCTATGAACAATTAGACCATGGCAAAATGAACACCGCATAGTAACCCTCGCAAACCGATGGTTCGTTTCCACAGGATCAGAAAAAGGTGAATCTGCCCCCACAGATGAAGGGCTCTGCTGAGCTTCCGAAGAAGGACTCGGCTGAGCTGCTGTGGATGTGCTTGGTTGACTTACTGAAGGGTTTCCTCCAGTATGTCGAGCATGTGTCCTAGGGTGTACATCGTGAAGGTGTCTCAACATAGTGTGATTCCCGAAGGAATACTTCTTGTTGGGATTACCTTGCAAAAGTACACGCTGGCACAGCTTGCAAGTCACCAAGGCAGCATTGACTTTTTTCTCACCCTCAGGAAAAGTAAAATACTCCCATATAAAAGAGCTCTTCTGTTTCCTCCTCTGCCTGATGGTGGTGCTGCTAGCCTCACTCTCAGTAGAAGAGTGCTGGTCTGCCATCGTATCACAAAGACAAGTCAGCTCCTTCTCCTAAGGGATCACAAGCAGAAATGAGGGGAATGGGTGTGGTGTAGGAGAGTTCTAGAACTGAAAGTAGTTTCAACCAATCAAAAGTTGTGTTTCATGATCACATGACCCACCGTGCGCGTACGTTACGCTTACGGTGCGCTTACGGAGCGCTTACGGTAAAAGTGCGCATGCGCGTATAAAAGACACGCGCACACGCGCATGCGCATAACAGTCACCCCCGAACACTTCCGCGTAACGTGCGCGTGTAGCGTACACGCTTACGCGCCCCATACGCAGTACGCACGGCTACGCAAATTGCGTAACTATACACAAAAAGAGTAGATAAATAACGAACATTACGTAAACCGTACGCTTACCGTACGCTTACCGTACGCGCACTTAAAAAAAAAAAAAAGAGAAAAAAAGATTTTCTATGTTATACTAATATATCTTACCTGTTTGGTAAAAAAAAAAAGAGAAAAATTAATATATTGCAGATTTTTTTTAAAAACAACATAGTGTTTTAAGAGAATATAAAGTTAAAAAAAAAAAACTTGCTTTTTTAAAAAAAAAAAAAACACATTTAATATAAGAATTTATAATAAAAAAATCATACAAAATCAATCAAAAAAACCATGGGAATCACGTATGTTATAGGTAAGAATTAGCATTTAAAAAACCATACAAATTCACTGAAAAAACCATGGGTTTCACACACGTTATAGTTAGAAATTAGCATTTAAAAAACCTTGCAAATTCACTGAAAAAACCATAGGTTTCACACATGTTATAGTTAGGAATTAGCATTTAAAAAACCTTGCAAATTCACTGAAAAAACCATAGGTTTCACACACGTTATAGTTAGGATTTAGCATTTAAAAAACCTTGCAAATTCAGCGAAAAAACCATAGGTTTCACACACGTTATAGTTAGCGGACATTTCACTCATAAAAAACCATTGAAATTCCCCCGTTATAGTTAGTTAAGCTAACTATAACTTGCGCACCCGCAATCCACTGCTGATGACGTAACATATTACATCACTCATGACATGGTCAGTGACATCACTCATGACATCACTGATGACATCTCAAATGACATCACTGATGACATCATCCTTGTGACAGAGTGGTAGACCTCCTCTCACCCTAATATAACCTTTGATACACACATTCAAAAATAGAGACTACAATTTTCAAAACAATGGACATACCAATACCAGTTACAACAACCTATTCATTAATTCTTAGATCCACATACACATCCACTCATTCACCAACAGTCCTGTACAGTCACTCATACATGTACTCACTCATCATATGTAATCATACACCTATACATCCTGTTACACATTGCCACTCATCCATAGAGTTACTCACACACATAGTCACTCATGCTAATAAACAATCAAACACCCATTTACTTGCATATTCAGTTATACACACACCTCAACACATACTTCTACAGAAACTTACACATACTTACTCTTTTAAATAATCACTAATAAAAACACATACTTATTCATACAGGAACTATTTCAATCTCTCACTCTCACATATACTCACTTATATACAACAATAGTCAAATATACTTCTTTAAAACATATTATGTAACTCATAAATACACTATTGAGACAGTCATTCACTCACTAACACACCCATACACACACTCATCAAACCATACAGTCATGCACACATGCTGTCTTCAAAACATACAACCAGACAGACAATCATTCATGCACCTATGCACTACGTTAAACCCCCCACCGAACCATGCAGACACTCAGACTGATACTCAAAAAACAACCTAAAATCCAATATAAACACCCATATAGCTACTCACCAACCCATGCAGACACTTATACACAAAGTGAGAGACTGATACAGAAAATTAAATATTTAAACATTACTCATTAAGCCATGTATTCACTAAGATACACTTAATCAGTCAGTTACACAATCAATTTTTCAAAAACAAATCATCCTTTTAGACACTTATATACCCATTTATTCTTCCATCGACCTTGAGATATACATATATAAAACATATTGAATTTTCAGAAAAACACACATTCACTGGATGATGTCATCAGTGATGTCATTTGAGATGTCATCAGTGATGTCATGAGTGATGTCACTGACCATGTCATGAGTGATGTAATATGTTACGTCATCAGCAGTGGATTGCGGGTGCGCGAGTTATAGTTAGCTTAACTAACTATAACGGGGGAATTTCAATGGTTTTTTATGAGTGAAATGTCCGCTAACTATAACGTGTGTGAAACCTATGTTTTTTTCACTGAATATATATATATATATACATATATCTATATTTTTCTTTCACCAAATGCCACTATTATGACCGTGAACACTTTTCAGATTGGGTGCCTCCTTTGGCATGCAGATGGCTGCACGCAATTAACATTTCCAACAACAATGCTCCAATAGGAACATTCAGGAGCACACAGCGGATTCCAAAGACCTCTTATTGTGCCAGGCAGACGTGATTCGGCGAGAATTCACATTTCTCAATGCTTGTCTCCATCGAGGTTCTAATATTATCAGTTCTTTCATACATATAACAAAACTCACTCCCATTGGATGTCAGGTCTTATAACCATCCAATTGCAGTGCCTGTGGATTGAAAAAAACACCTTCAGTAGGAAATGTCTCTCACAATGACTGCAAGTTTCACAATGCATGTCGAGTTCTTACAGTGATTAGTTCATGAGCGTTTTTGTCTTAAAATGATTGTGTTTGCTCTCTGACACTTACTAAGAAGAATGGAGTGTTCACCCTGATTTCTAAACAGGGTGCGCATGATGATCAGGGTAGATGGTGCCTGTTTAAAATCACCGAAGATGGCTTTTCCTTTTTTATTGAAAAGATATATGCTTTGACATCAGATGACCCATCTTTCTAGTCTTCTCTGAATCAAAAATTGCAAGAACTCCCTCAAGATATATTATTTTGGTGGGTGATTGTAACCTCTCATTTAATACTACTGTAGACAGCCTTTCATAATGCACTTATAGACCTAATCGCTCCCATACAACTCCATACACCAGCGGAGGATAATAAACAAATTGAAATTTGGATAGTGATTTCATCTTTTATTTGCACACTCACAATACTCTGTCTAGAACTGACTACTTTTTCATTAGCAAAACCCTTGTCCAATCAGCTACTGACCACACTATTGAGCCGATTCTCATTTAGGACTATGCATGTACTACACTAAACTTAACTTTATCTATTCAACAGCAAAAATCTTGTACATGGAGAATAAATGCAGGCAGACTTGCTGGTCTTGCTTTAAAAGATCAAATTGACCAATATTTAACCCACTTTTTAAAGAGAATATCACCTTGGATATGGATGGTGAAATGATACCGGACGCCAAGAAAGTGACTATTTGGGGGAGCTGATAGGCATAATGTCAAATCAGAACAAGCAGTTAAATGCAAGACTGAATCTTTTAGAGAAACAAATCCCCTCTTTCAAAAAAAATAGGATATTAAACCCTGATCCTTTAACTGCATATAAAACTAAACCTCTTCAAGATGGGACTTCAAGATAGGAGAGGAGTTGGCCTAACGGCTAGGGTGGTCGACTTCCAATTTGGGGAACCGGGTTCGAGTCTCGGCAAGGACGTGCAACATCCTGTGGTTCTGGGCAAATCACTTAATCTCCCCGTGCCTAACAAAAATGAAGGTGTCCTCAGGTAGCGCAACTGGTGCTCGTGTAAAGCGCTCTGATACCTTTGGGTAGAGTTTGCGCTATATAAAAAAAATGAATATAATACAATCTTAAGTGATAGGACCCATGCATGATCTTCTAAAGCTAAAAACCTTTTGGAACGCAACAAAGTGGGTAGGCTTCTTACATTAACCCTTAAGGACACAAAGAAATCTATGAATATACCAGCAATTAAAGATCGTAATGGTAGTTTACAAACAGGTGAAGCTGAAATAGTGGAAGCTTTTCAGAACTTTTATTATGATTTATATAACCCTCTTAAGACTCGGAATACATCTAATTTAGAAGCATGTGGAGCCTTCTTGGAACTCCTTCAGCTCCCTACACTTTCTGAAAAAGAAGTAGAATCTGTTAATAAACCAATCACACAAGATGAAATTACTAAAGCTATTAATTCTCTTAAACCAAAAAATGTTACATGTGTGAATGGATTCCCCACTTCATTTTATCAGAGTTTCAACATATCTTATTACCCTACTTGTCAGTTCTTTTTAACATTTTGGATTCGCAAGGCGAATTCTTAATCTCTACTTCAGAGGCTCAGATAATGGTGATACCAAAGGAGGATACAGATCAATTAGAAATGAAGAAGTTCTGCCTTATTTCTTTTCTTAATACCAATTATAAAATATATATACTAAGCTTCTGGCTCTTAGATTAGAAAAGGTTCTTCCATTTCTTATCCACCCCTCACTAACTGGTTTTATTAAGGGACTTTTGGCAGCTGATAATATCAGAACTTTCTGTCACGTAGAGAACACTGAACAGATTCCTGCTCCACTATGGCTGTGTCCTTAGATGTGGAGAAGGCCTTTCATAAGGTCTCTTGGACTTTTTTAAGATTAACACTCAAAATATTTAATTGGGACACTCACTAAATGCAAATGCCATCTCGGTTTATCAGAAACCTTCAGCATGAATAAAACGTAATGGCCAGCTATGAGATGTGTTTTGTTTGTCAGATGGTACCAGACAAGGATGTCCTTTGTCTCCTCTCCTTTTTCAACTTTCAATTGAACTGTTCTTACTCTCTATTTGGATTAATGATACAATCAAAGGTATCCCTTTTAATAGTGGTACCAAAAGTTGGCGGAATATGCTGATGATGTGTTGATCTTCTCTAATATCCTGATAAAGCAGTTCCAGAAATTCTTACGGTTATTGCAACTTTGGCAAACGTTTCACGATACTTTTTAGATAAGCAAAATTCAGACATTCTCCCTTTGAATGTACTTTGTCTCCCTCATATAGCTGCCAAATAAATTTAAGGTGGCAACTGATTAGATTAAAATATTTGGGACTTGACTTTGGAGAATCCGTCAACAAATACCAGGAAGAAAACCTACTTGCCAAAATTAAGAAATCAACTGATGCTTGGTGCGCAAAACTTATTACGAGGTGAGGCCCATTTTAAACGATTACAATGATGCTTGCACCACAAATCAATCTTTTCTTAAGCCTGTTTCCAGCCAGTCTTTTCAGTTTGTTTCATAACTCAGTGAATGCAATATTACAATCTTTTATATGAATGGGTAAGAGAGCGAGGCTATCCTTCCAGAAACTACAGACAAGTACATTTTGGGTGGCTTGAATGTTCCTAAGTTTAAAAATGATCAAATAGCCTTTGTGGCCAGAAAATTCATTTGGTGGCTTCATCCAACAGCATCCATTTGCCCAGCATGGGTTGATATCGAATCAGATTTCATTTATTCTCTTTCACTCATTAACACTTTGACAATCAAGCAATTTGTAGTATCTCATTCCTTCCAGGTCAATAAGGACTCAATTTTAGCTATAAAATATTTAGATAGATGTTTTCTTCACAAAATTAAGGGCTCAGAGTTTGCCTCCTTGTGGTTTAATACTGCTATTAAATTAGATCCTGTCTTATCCTTCTGGAAAAATTGGGCATCTATGGAAATTCTCTATGTTAGAGATAATATCCAGCCTGACAGCCCCATTTCTTTTGCTACGGTATCTGAAAGATTCAACCTTCAGCCTTTGGAAGGGGCAGCTCCTCCACTATGGCGGAGGAACGTCGCCCACTGCTTTGTCACAGTGCGAGAAAGACAAAACATAAAATGGTAATAACTTTTCGTTATGACCATTTTATGTTTCTGTCTGCATTGCGGGCTGGAGGATGGGCGGAGCTGCCCGGGCAGGGCAGGAGTGGTTTGCCCGCTCCTGAGTAGGCATGACCGGTTTGCATACTCTGCACTTCTCCATGCAGGCTGGATTGCAGCCTACATGGAGAACATGCAATCCCCTACAGCCCCTGGCTGGGCGGCGATCCGACCAATCACAATGGTCCACCGGAGTGTTATGACTGGCTTACAGGAGGGGAGGGAGGCCGCCTGCTCCCTGTTCCTGCCAGAGGCAGGAAAGCAGGAGCAGACAGAGAAGTGAAAACACGAGACCTGGGCTGGCAGAAAGGTAGGTTTTAATTTTTTTAAATTATTGAGCCCCTCCCACTCCCCGTGCAACCCCCCTTCCATCGCGACCCCTCACCCCTCACCCATCCCCCTATCCTGTGTGACCCTGCGCCTGCCCCCCATCCATAAGCCATGCCGACCGTGACTGGCCTTTGGACTTTGTTTAACACTAAATGTTACTTTAAGGTGAATTCGAAGTCCGCATAAGGCTGACTGTTTACTCTTTCTTCAGAAACTGCTATATTATCTGAAAGATTCAACCTTAAGCCTTTGGAATATTATAATTTTGTAACTCTAGAAGTTTCTTTAAGAGGCATTCAAAGGCGGCATAATGCTGACTGTTTACTCTTTGTTCAGAAACTTCTGTTCCAGAATCATACAGCGTCAATAATCTATGAAACCTTTCAGAAAGTTTCCAAGCCCGAGATGGTTCAGATTCAACAGACATAGGGAAATTCTTGTTCTAAATATAATACTGAATCCATTATTTTCACACTGTGGGTCAATATAAGGGTTTCTCTCCTGCGTTACAACACCTCCCCCACCCCCCTATAATATAATGTAAATTTTGGACAGCTTACAGATCATTCTTGGCCCCTGAATGTTTACACTAACAAGGGCTCTTGTCCTCAGCTGTTTGTTGGCATTGCGAGCATCCTCTGGGTGACTTAGACCATTTACTGTTTTACTGTAAACATATATGTGCCTTCTGGAAAGATATCGAATTCACGTTGTCTAATATTTTTACTGTTAAATTATCCCAAAATCATGTGTTATCTCTTTGGGTATACACACTTGCTCTGCACACACCTGATAGAATCTTAATCTATTTGGGATTGTTTTCTTATTGACTGCAATAAAACTACACTTTACAATTGGAAGATTACATTATTGTTTAATTTCACATATAGTGGACATGGGTTTATTTTATTAGAAGTGCAGATAATACACTACAGAAGGTTCCTTTCAATAGCAAATCCTCTTGGCTTTTATGGTCCAAACTGGATCTTTTTTTTCAAAAAGTTCAATCCCCCATGAGGGAGCACTGCGCTGAACTCAATAGTCCTCCAAGGTTTGCCTCTTCCTTCTTTTTTCTTCTGTTCTACCTTCCTGGCTTCTCTTTTACTTCCCCATTTTCTATTCCTCACAAGATTATATATCCAGTATCTGACTTCATCGATGTTATATTATATATTTGTAGATATATATTCACAGAAAAAAACATAGGTTTCAGGCATGTTATAGTTCGAAATTAGCATTGAAAAAACCTTTAAAATTCACTGAAAAAACCATAGGTTTCAGGCACGTTATAGTTAGAAATTAGCATTTAAAAAACCTTAGAAATTCGCTGAAAAAAACATGTGTTTCAGGGGCGTTATAGTTAGTTTGACATTTCACTCACACAAAATCATAGAAATTCCCCTGTTATAGTTAGTTCAGCTAACTATAACTCGCGCCCCCGCAATGCACTGCTGATGACGTCACATATTACATTACTCATGACATGGTCAGTGACATCACTCATGCCATCACTGATGACATCTCAAATGACATCACTGATGACATCACTGATGACATCATCCTTGTGATAGAGTGGCAGACCTTCTCTCACCCTAATATAACCTTTGATGCACACACTCTAAAATACAAAATACGATTTTCAAAACAATGCACACACCAATACCAGTTACAACATACCCATTCACTAATTCCAAGATCTATACACACATCCATTCATTCACCAAAAGTCCTATACAGTCACTCATACATGCACTCACTGATCATATGTACTCATACACCTATACATACACTTACACACCGCCACTCATCCACAGAGTTACTCACACACATAGTCACACATGCAAAGAAAGTATCAAACATCCATTTACTTGCGTATACTTTTATACACACATCACCACACTTACTTCTACAGACACTAACACATACTTACTCTCTTCAACAATCACTTATAGAAACACATACTCATTTATACAGGTAATCTTCCAATCTCTCACTCTCACATATACTCACTTACATACACCAATACTCACATATACTAGTTTAAAACATATATAGTTACTCATAAAGACACTACTAAGACAGTCATTCCCTTACCGACACACCCATACACACACTCATCCACCCATACAGTTCTGCACACATGCTGTCTTCAACACATACAAACAGTGACTCACTCATTCATGCATCTATGCACAAAGTATTACCCCCATCGAAACACCCAGACACTCATACAGATACTCAAAAAACCAACTAATAACCCATATAGACACTCATGTAGCTACTCACCAACCCATGCTGCCACTTATACACAAAGTGAGAGACTGATATAGATATTTACACATTTAAAGATTACTCACTAACCCATGTATTCATTAAGATACACTTAATCAGTCAGTTATACAATCAGTTTCACACAAACAAAATCATCCATTTACACACTTATATACCCACTTATTATTCCATTGACCTCGACATATACATATATAAAACATATTTAAATTTCACAAAAACACACATTCACTGGATGATGTCATCAGTGATGTCATCAGTGATGTAATTTGAGATGTAATCAGTGATGTCATGAGGGATGTCACTGACCATGTCATGAGTGATGTAATATGTGACGTCATCAGCAGTGCATTGCAGGGGCGCAAGTTATAGTTAGCTGAACTAACTATAACAGGGGAATTTCTCTGGTTTTGTATGAGTGAAATGTCCAACTAACTATAACGCCCCTGAAACCTATGGTTTTTCCAGTGAATTTCGAAGGTTTTTAAAATGCTAATTTCTAACTACAACGTGCCTGAAACCTATAGTTTTTTTCAGTGAATATATATATATATATATATTCACTGAAAAAACCATAGGTTTTAGAAAAAGTTATAGTTAGCAGGACATTTCACTCGTACAAAACCAGTGAAATTCCCCCGTTATAGTTAGTTCAGCGGGAAGCCCCAATGCCCCCATGGTCCCTGCCGGCTCCCCGCGCCCTGCGAGAGCCAGCATTGCTTTTCCACATGGGGAGCTGCTAACATGCAGCTCCCCATGTGGAAAAGCAATCTGCTTTGCTTCATTGAAGCTAGAGCAGGTTTCCCTGCTCTCGCTTCAATGAAGCAAAGCAGTTTGCAAAGACAGGGCAGGAGCCACGAGGCTCCCGCCCTGTCATTGCAAACAGCAGTGTCCCGGGGATGGGCACCCTGGGACACTGCAGGAGCCAGCCCTGGGTGGTGGCGGTCCCCAGGGCCATAACTGGCTCCAGGAGGGGGGCCGTGCGGCCCCCCTACCACTGAATGCAAAGTACCAGGGGTGGTGGTCCCCGGGGCTCGGGGGTCCATAACGGACCCCCTAATTTGACTATTTAGTGCCCCGGGGAGGTGGCGGTCCCCAGGGCATGTAGAGGGACTCGAGCCCCCCACACAGGTTTATTATTTATTTTAAAAGCCCCGGGGGCTGGCGGTCCCCTGGGCTGCGGGGGGCCGTGTGCCCCCCGCATTCAATTAATGAAAGCCCCGGGGGGTGGCAGTCCCCGGGCTTGGGGGGCCTTAGAGGCCCCTCCACACATTTAAAAATTTGCCCCAGGGGTGGAGGTCCCTGGGGCAGTGTGGGGGGGATTGGAGTCCTCCACATTTTTATTTCTCTGCCACCCGGACCTTGCCCACCCGGGGGCTAAATATTAACAAAGCGCGGGTGCTGGGTGCGTGAATCTCACCATTTGTATATTTTTTTTAATGCTTTTTTTGGCCCTGGGGGTCCTTGTGGGACCCCCTGAGCAGGCCTAGGGGTCAGAGTGTTACTACCCTGCCCCCTTTTCTTGTTTTTCATGTTTCTTTTTCTGTTTTCTTGTGCCTCGGTTCTGGCTGCCAACACTTCCTGGTTTGGAGTGTTGACAGCCAATTAGCATGAAGCTCGTGATCGGGCGGGTGCGCGGATCCTCCGCGGCCATAGATATCACTATCTTCATTTCTTAATTTCTCAAAGACTACTGAGCGGATTTACACCATCTTTTAAAAGGTCGCTTTCTGAGCCAAGCAGTACCTTTTTGCCAAATGTGGTGTCATTCCGTTTAGCAGTTTTTGCTATAACCGTGTCTAAAGTTTCCTATGGGAAATTGTTTTTTTGACCTCTATTTTTTGAACTTCTCAGGAACTACTGAACGGATTTACACCATTTAAAGAAAAGGTCTCTTTCTGAACCAAGTATATATAAAGAAAATCGGAATAGAAGGATCAATCTCTTGTTTATTTAAGCACAAGAAACAGTGAATTATCTTGGCAATCTATTTTTTCTTTTATCAAAACTTCAATAATTATTTTTCAGAAGCTGATATCTCTTGTTGAACATCAGAGTACTTTACACATAATATATCCAAAACAATCACAAAAAATTCATTACACAACAACCCATATATACAACTTCATACAACATATATACATCTTATATATACAACAATATATATCACATTTAAATTCCCCTAACTATTAATACTAATATGTACACTTCTTATTCATAGTAATACATTCAGAGGTAATCCTCTTGGCGTCAGAGGTATTGATCCTCTATCTTGATTTATTATATGCGTCAGATAACTAATATTTTTAGTCAACCCAATCTGTGGACTCCTCATAGATCAGTATGTCGATGCGTTCGCGTTTCAGCCTCCAATTATTTGGCTTCCTCAGGACGGGGATTACAGTCTATCTGTAAGTAATCCGAGCGCATCATGCGGATTTTAGCGTTTGGAAGAAGCGTCGGAGTTAGTGACGGGACACCGCAACTACAATTACTGGAAGAATTTGCTGAGATTGAATGGATGAACATTAGGCGCCCCTTAACTTCAGCAAGTACACAGAGGGTGCCGATATGGAAGAATTGACCTAGAGCTGCCCTTGAAGAGGGACCCGCTCGGATTACTTACAGATAGACTGTAATCCCCGTCCTGAGGAAGCCAAATAATTGGAGACTGAAACGCGAACGCGTCAACATACTGATCTAAGAGGAGGGAAACTACGGTCCGACAAATGTTGAGCTAAATTAATTCACTGCTGGCACATAGAACAGGCTCTGTGCTGCATCTGTAAAGGAAATTATTGTATGGCCCAGTGTCATACCGTGGCAGAAAATAGGCCTGGTCATCAAAATAAAAGTGGACCCCATTAGTAAATTGGATTTGAAAAAAAGTGTCTAATAAATGCAAATCGGGGCAGTTTTGAACTTATATAGACACACTGTATAAGTGTTTTGCAGGGTATGGAATATGGCATGGATTTGACCATGCTGCAGGCAGTGCTTGTTGTAATATCAGGAAACTCAATAGTTAAAACTGGCCCGGCAGACCATACAACAGGCCCACAAATGGCCTTAAAATGGACCACACAGTGTACTTCAGACCAGCACATAGGACACTGCTTGATTGATCTATATGCCAGCCCGCCCCGATAGAGCCCAGATTATTTGAGTGTATAATCAGCACTTTAATCTGTGAAACGGAAGTGATGTGAAAACTTTTTGCCTGTTTATCTGGGTGTTTGTGGCGAGGCCCCATTTTGTCTTACATCCATTTCTCAGGGCTGGTGTTTTTCTTTTCATCCTTACTAAATTATCAATGGATGAAAACTTTGTCAGTTCTAAAATGTGTTCCTTAGATTTTGGTCACCAGGGGGCTTGTGTATGAGAGCCCTGCATCACTTTTGCAACATGTAAAGTGGTACATGCGTGGCGCAGGGTTCTCAAGTTGATCTATGACGCTACGCCAAGCCATCCTCTGTGTGAATGGACTCAAAATCATGAGTAAAGCAACGCATCGCAAATCGCAAATCGCCTTACTTTGCTCCTGGGAGGGGTTCCATGGGCGTTGCAGTGGGTTGCCCCACGCAACACCCATGGAATTTGACACTGCCACAGATTCACAAAATCATGTAAACCTGGGGAAGCATCAAATCGTACGCATCCCGAGGTGAGGCATAATGAGGAGAAATATTTCTCCTTGTTTTTTCCTTTTTCTATGTGGACTGCATCCTACAGCACACATAGAAAGAGGAAAATGCCTCTTAGGATTATTTTTGTGCAGGAAGGTGCGCTTCCTGCACAAAAACAATCATGCATGCAACTGAGACACCCTTGCACTCTGGTGCAAGGGTGCCTGCGATGTCACTAGCTGCCAAGACGGAACCAACGCAGGAAGAAAGGACTGGAATGCACTGCATCGCTTCAATATGGTGCAATCTTGCCCATAAACTTTGGCATAGGGCAGCGCAGCAAGTTGCCTTGTTGCGCTGCTGGATGACAAAATCCCATAAATGAGCCGCCTGGTGCCTCCGCTATATATTATTATCAGTGTCAATGTAGTTAACCTAACCCATGACTGTTTTAAGTTTTCATTTTCTATTTTTTTATTTACTCTTTATTTTCTTTATTTTCAATGACTATTATCTGCATTAATGCAAATTTTAAACTAAAGAAGTAAGTGTAAATGCAATTTTTGGGAGAAGAAAACAGAAGGGCTAAACTATGATATGGTGCACACAGATGACAGCATAAATATAATAAATATAACTAAAACCAAACTAAAGCATCATGCAATTTATCAGCAGTTAATTAAATGTTCAATAAATCCTGACTACCCTCTATTCACCCTACAGCATATTTTTCAACTACGGCTTTAAATAGGAAACTTTCATCCTTATCTTTCTGATAATCAGCTGATTTGATCCATATTGCTCCGTTATCTTGAAAGCGTAAAAACATCACAAAAATATGTTTTCAAAGAGCTTACTCGCACCATTTCATACCTCATTGTAGTAGTTCAGTGGCAGTATACAAATCGCATAGTGAAACAGCAAGCAGCAGGGCACCAGGGCGGACGTATGCAGGGCACCCTATCGATAGGAGAGTGCACCAACTCAGAGAAGTGAGCTTTACCTCCATACAGTTTTCAAAATGAATGCTATAGTATTAATATGTTTTCAAACCCGCAGTCCATTTTTCTTTCATGATGTTGCTTTCCACTGAGAACGCTTGAGGAAAATGTTTGATAAAAAGTGCATTTGAAGATTTTCCTCTAATTTATGTGTGAAACAGCTAGTAGCACGATTGAAAATCGAATAGGATTATTAAGGTTTTCGGTGGAGATTCGGATTTCCCTTGTGAATACTGGGCGTTTTTCAACATTATTTCTGTAGAAGGCTTGGTTGATTACCCTAGTCATGTTATTCACAATGAATCTCCATTGTAACAATGCAGGCTGTTACAAAATTATAGATTACAGCTGCTTCAGGTAGATAATGGCCCCACTCATACTATAGGTCACACCGTGGACCTTAATTTTGAGCCTCCTAATAGAGTGGTCACTATTCTCCCTCAAGTTTGGACAGATACCTCTCTGGTTTCCATTAATTTTACTCACCATTTGGACTGACTCAAAGTTAAGTTTCAACAAGTCAATCGACCTTGGAACAAATTTTCTAGCACAAAGTCGGCTTATAAGCTTACCAAAAAGCTTTGAAAGCTACAGAGAATTGCAATCACCTTCACTATCAGTGAGTCAAATCAGTGATACAGTGGAAATTTCCAGTGGCAGCTAGGCGACTCGCGGATGGCAGGGTGGGTGCGGGGGGTGGGGGATAGTAGGCACTAGGTAGCGCAATGGAAAACAAAAGATATTACAACACTTACCTTGCCGCCAGTCCCCCCGCCATGTCTCTGCTCCTTGCTTCTGCTCTCCTCCTGGGGCAGGAAGCCAGGCTCCCCTGACCAATCACAACGCTGCAGTGCAGCGTTGTGATTGATTTTGAGCATCCTGGTTCGACGCTCAACCAGGGAATGGGGGCCTGGGCTTGTTCTCCACGCAGGCTGTAATGCAACCAGCATTGTGAATGGGTAAGTGTGCATGACTGGTTTGGGTGGCCCAAGAGGGTCAACCAAACAGTTGTTGCGCACTTAGGAGTGGGCAAACCACTCCTTTCCTGCCCGCTCTGTGAACAGAGCAGCCCCACCCACCCCCGCAAAAGAAAGAAACATAAAATGATAATACCTAAAAGTTATTACTATTTTATATTTCCTTTCCTCTGCTCAAAGCAGTGGGGCGACACTCCTCCCCCATAGAGGAGGAGCCAAAACTGGAAATTTCGCATTTCATTTTATCCATTTGTACGGGTGCATCATAATCACATGTAGAGAGCACCTGCATATCATCCTGTTTTGTGTAAATGTGAGTGTTAGATTTGTGAACCGTGTTAACTTATCTACATGACATATTTTAGTTTATTGACAAATAGTACAAAGAGTTAATGTAGGAAATTAATGTAAACTAGCAGAAAACGCTTACATGAATAAGCTGTGTTGTGAAGTTTGACACTACTCATGTACTAGATGGGTTTATTAATAATAATACTTTCTATAAGTTGGTAAATGTGTTAATTGAAATGAAATATTGTTATGCAACTCATAATGTTTAAATGATGTGTTCTTATCTTAGCTAAAGCTGTAGGCCTAAAATCCAAACCCCTGATAAAAATCTTGCTTTAGGATTAATGTTCTTAATTTCTTGTGTACGGTTGAAGCTGCTCTTTCTCAGGTTTTGCATTGCAGATGAAGAAGCATTATTTAGGCAAGAATAATGTTTTTGTTTTAGCAGTTAGGCAAGGAGAGAAGAAGTTGCAATCGTATGACTTGGGGCAATGAAGCAGAGAAGCTGGTTTTTACTCAGGAGAAGGCATGAGAACCAAGGACAAATTGTTGCCAAGGATGTACATGGAGAACACAGTGGAAAAGTGCGCTCATGGCTGTACCCATTGTGGAGTACGTGTGCGAGGTGCACTATGGGAATTCGACCTGTGGATAATTGGTTGTTGGGATTAGGGATAGTGCCCACATCTTCCTTGCCTTGGGAGAGGGAGCATCACAGAACAATCTCTTTTTCTTGCGATAGTGGCTTTATGCAACTTGACCCATCAAAATGATGGACAGACTTCTTAGGAAGGCTCCACAACTGGCACCTTTCCTCTTGAATCGAAATGCTTACTCATTAACGTAGGGCGGTCATCTTTGTGATAGAGTAGGGATAGATTTAAATGCTCTTCATTCATCATTCAACTGTGACCAGGCGAAGATAATTTAATGCAGAAGGGAATCAGAACCAATTAGTGTAAGTGCCTCAACCTCAGAATTCCACAGGGCAATCGGACATATCACCAGATGCTCTTGATGGAATCAGTGGATGGATTTCATCTGGTCTCATATTTATGACGGTGTCTGAGAAGGGAGGAAGACTGTACACTTGGCGCAGTCTTAGAGGTAGAGCAGAACGAACCAAACATAGAAGCAGACGTGGATGGGCACCCTATTACATACTTAATTGATACTGGTGCTACCGTTTTACTGAGAGATCTGCAGTAGTCCCAAACCTGCCCCTCTCTGGAAAATTGATCCAAGTTGTAGGAGTTGCTAACAATAAGATGACAAACCCTATGATGTAAGGGGTGCGGGTGAAAATCGGAGCCTTCCAGGAGCATCATAAGTTTGTGGTGTATGATTTTAGTCCAGTGTGTTTGTTACAGCGTTATCTGTTGTGCAAACTGAAATGTACCATCTACTGCACAACAAAGGGAATTGAGTTGCAGACCAATGATGAGGACATTGCTTTCAAATTGGCAAACGAGAACATGTGCACTACTATGCTTCCCTTACTGACAGTGGAAGACATGCCATTAGATCGCGGAGACTCAACTTCGGCAGTGGTGTGGGACTTTACAGGATAGGAGATCGGACTGATCCGAGGAGTCAAGCCAGTTCACATACAGGTCAAGCCACATGCAGAATTTCAGAGAAAGCCTCAATACATCCTGACCCCAGAAACAGTGGCAGGGATTACACCCATAATTGAATCCATGATTGCTCAGGGCATCCTAATGGAGATCATGGGAAGCCCATTCAACTCTCCTATTATAGGTTTGCATAAACCTAGCTGAAAATATCACATTGTCCAAGACTTGAGGAAAATCAACAGCATAGTTACCCCATGTTGTCCCGTGGTACCGAAACCATGTGTGATCCTATTCCAGATTCCTTGTGATTGACCTCTGTCAGGAATTTTTCTATGTACCACTGCATGGGGGAATCCAAGTTTTTTTCCTTTCCCGTCTTGAAAACTGTGTCTTAACAGGGTGTTGTATCCCTCAAGGGTATACTGAAAGTCCAACCATTTTTAACCAGATCTTGAAAAAGAACCTTCAAAGTCTGATTCTGCACTGAAACTCAGGAATGATCCAAATATCGATGACCTCCTCATTGTGTCTGAGACGGGTGACGCTTGCAGGGATGACACCATTGCCTTATCTGGCTGAGAAGGGGCAAAAAGTGTCCCTGAGTAAGCTTCAGTACTGTCTAAATGAAGTACAGTACTTGGCCCACCGGATTGAAAAGGGCAAGAGGAAGATGTCCCCTTAAAGAGTGTAGGTGCTCATAAAGATGAATCTACCTAACACCTAAAAAGAAGTCAAAATGTTCTTGGGAATGGTCGGCTACCGTCGACAGTGGATTCCCAACATTTCACTGATGGCGAAACGTTTGCAGATGCTGACTCACAAGGATGTGTACAGTCCGGTGCCTTGGGATAATGATTGCCTACTTGCCTTCCTGGAGTTGAGAGAGTGCCTATGTTGAACTTCAGCTGATTACAACAAAGTTGTTTTGCTGTTCTGCCATGAAAGGTAAGGTTGTGCTCTATCTGCATTCACCCAGACACATGGAGTTGCCTGTAGACCAGTGGCCTATTTCTCAGCTACTCTAGATCCTGTAGCTTCAGCGTTACTCAGATATTTCAAATCTGTTGCTGTAACAGGTGTCAGCATTGAACAATCTGAGAGCATTGTGATGGGTCATCCTCTTACAGTGTATGTACCACACTCAGTTGAGCTTCTGATGATGAGAACCAAGACACAGCGTTTGACAAATAACAGTTTGCCAAAGTACAAGCAGGTGCTTCTTACCACTGTGAATGTAACCATGAAGCGATTCACTGTGTTGAATCTGGCTACCTTGTTACCCATTCCAAGTGCTGATGGGGAAGAATGTGAGGACCATGACTGTCTGGGTGTCACTGTACTATGTAAAAAACCAAGGCAAATGCAGAACCAGCTAGCATTAGATGTCCTACTCGCAAAAGAGTGTGGAGTCTGTCGGAGGCTAAAAGTTCAACAGTGTACTTATATCCCTGATAAAAGTAAAGATCTAAAGGGATATATTAGGAATATTACTGATATACATAAGGAGATACAAGTGGTTTACAAATCTGGGAAGTGGAATCTTTGGATACATCTTAAAACGGATATTGATTGTAATATTCTGTTTCATTGTTTTTAGTTGGAAGGATGAGGGCATACAAATGGCATAGAGCGAGGCAGATGGAGAACTCCTTAAGGGAAAGAAGTATGAAAAGACTGCAGCACAGTTACTATGGGAATTTGAAGCGAATCGAGGCGCTCAGGCAAAGAAGACTAGCTACTACACCTGTTTAGGTGGGTCTACTCTACAGGGGATTTTGGAGATTATTATAATGACTGGGCGTCATTTGTAGGAGCACATCTTAATCACGTGTAGAGAGCAGCCATATTTAATCCTGTTTTGTGTAAATGTGAGTGTTAGAATTGTGATCCGTGTTAACGTATCTATGTGAATTATTTAACTTTATTGACAAATAGTAGGAAGAGTTAACATAGGAAATGAATGTAAACTAACAGAAAACACTTACACGAAGAAGCTGTGTTGTGAAGTTTGACACTACTCATTTACTAGATGGGTTTAAAAATAATACTTTCTATAATTTGGTAAATGTATGAGTTGAAATTAAATGTAGTTATGCAACTCAGAATGTTTAAAGAATGCATTCTTTAGTCAGTTAAAGCTGTAGGCCTCAAATGCAAGCCCCTGACAAACTCTTGCTTTAGGATTAATGTTCTGAATTTCTTGCGCACTGTGGAAGTTGCTCTTTCTCACGTTTTGCATTGCAGGTGGAGAAGCATTCTTTAGGCAAGAATAAAGTCTTAGTTTAGCAGCTAGTCAAGAAGAGAAGACATTACGATCGTATGACTTGGGGCGATAAAGGAAAGAAGTTGGTTTCACACGGGAGAGGGCATGAGATCCAAGGACGAATTGTTGCAAAGGATGTACAGAGAGAACACCGGGGAAAAGTGGGCTCATGGCTGTACCCATTGTGGAGTACATGAGAGAGGTGGACCATGGGAACTCGACCTATGGATAACTTGTTGTTGGAATTAGGGATAGTGCCTACATCTTCCTTGTCTTGAGAGAGGGAGCATCTAAGAACGAGCTCCCTCTCTTGCGACAGTGGCTTTATGCTACTTGACCCATCTCAACGATTGAGAGACTCCTTAGGAAGACTCCACAACTGACATCTTTCCTCTTGATCCGAAATACTTATTCATTAATGTAGGGATGTCATCTTTATTATAGAGTAGGGATGGATTAAAATGCTCTTCATTCATCAACCTCAATGCAGGGAAATTTGGACTCTTGCTTATTGATTGTCTGTATCCTCCTTCTAGAACTAGTAATTCTGTTAATGTTGCACTGTCTGAATTGGTTGCGTAGATTTGGCTTTATGGTGCTTCCTTTGTATTCCTATACCCTCGTGTTGAGGTGTGTTTATCAGGCGCGGATCGTCCATTGGGGCGTTGGGGCGTAGCCCCCCCGCCCGCCCGCGCCCGTAGCTCCCTCGGTGTCTCTGAACTTAGTTTACTTAAGTTTAGAGACGCCGAGGGTGGGGGAGAACTAACTGACAATGCATGTCAGTCAGCATGACGTCGGACCGTGGGCGGTCCGGCGTCATGTTGACTGACATGCATTGTCACAAGCCAGGGAAAGGCAGCACAAGTGCGCATGAGTGGGCATGGAGATTAATTTTTACTCCGTGCCCAGTCATGCGTACTTGTGTTTTTACTGCCTTGCGCATGCCCATTAGGAGCCCCTCGGTCTCCTAATGGGCAGGCGGCGGGCGTAGTGTAAGCTGTGCCCTCAGCCAATCCTGGCGCTGCTGGCAGCGCCAGGATTGGCTGAGAGGGGTTGGCAGGCCCCTCCTCCAGTACCGTTAGTGAGGGCGCCCAGGGGATCAGAGGTCCGTTTGAGAGCGAGGTGGCGTGGACCCGTGGACCTGCTGAGGTAAGTTTTTTATTTTTAAATATTTCATTCCCCCCCGTGCGCGACCCCCCCCCCCACGAGCCTCGACTAGAGGCATGTCTTGATTATGATTGATAAGTGTACCGGCCATGTTGTGGTTTTAGATGGTAGGTATCTCCGGAGGAGGGGGTGGTGATTAAACGTAGCTCTAGGGTGGTCGTCGCTGCAAACGTATGGAAGGAAGTGTTATTTTAGGAGGCCTATACCCCGAAATTGTTTCCTGAATTAATTATGAGCCTTGACGATTTTCTTTTATGTTTGGATTAATTGATGAATGACACAATGAAAACGTGGGGTAAATAGCCCAGTTAAACGCGATGAAATAGGGCCGACTCCTCCATCTCAAATGAGAGTATACTTTGACCTCCCCGGTACTCCCAATGCCGCCTCTTGCAGGGACTTCAAACCCTGGACCAGCCACGACTGGCTGACTTGTGAGTTACTAATAAACTGGGAGTCTGATGGGAGTGGTTTTCCCAACCTTTCTCTTTAGCACAGCCCACACATTCTGACTTCTCGCTCACTGGCTATGAAACCACTTACTGGCAATGTGTTGCCTCAGTTTCTTTTTCTTGTAAAATGTTTTTTGTTCCTTTAATTTGGTGAACTGCAGTGAACCAGACGTGGAAAAGGAATCTCCTCTCCCCGAGGTCGGTATGTGCTGGCTGTACGCAGTCGAACAGAAGGCTATGCTTAGCGATAAGTCGTACTTGTATGCAGAAAAGTTAGTTTAGAGGCTCCACATGACTTCGCATGCGGAACCAAAATAAGGCAGGCCCCGAGCCTCGCCTGCGCTTTTGCAGCTTAGCAATACACTGTGTCCTCGGCTTTATAAACAAACGAGTCAGGAACTTGCGTTGTTTCTTTCCAGATACCAATGATTCATCAGTGTCATTTACGGTTTATAGTGGTAGAAAGAGAATGGAGGTTTGGAAAAATGCTGCAGAAGCAATAGTAAACAGGTGAAGAAAGTGGGAGGGTGTGGTTTCTAGCTATGTTTTGACTTCTATTTTCAGGCACTTCCAGGACTGATCATCAGAACATGTTTGACAGGCTTTGTGACATGGACTGCAGCCGTCTTTAGAAACGCAGGAACCAGATTCCACTGCGAGTGGACTGAACTGCCAAGTACCTCTTCGTTAGCTTTTGACTTACAAGTGGTAGCTAGTCAAGCGATCAAAGCTTACAATTGACTGGGGTGTGGGTAGAATATCTGGCTCAGGCTGCGTGACTATCACTAACAATAAATAGAATTTCTAATCAGTATAATAGAAACATCATTATAAAGGTGATATGAACAGTCATTTTACTCCGTTTTATGACTTTATTTTCCAACTGCATTTCTTAGGGAACTGTAGCCTGAACTTAAGAACTACATAAATTAGGGTAATGTTCAGCTTCAGACGAAACACTGCATGGGCATTCTACTTTTCAAAGCTATCATCAGCTCTCCTCCAATTAATGTATAAAATATATTGAGAAACCCTTCAGGACAGTATGAATTTTTGGCAGGATTAAAACTCTTTGAATTTTCATGAACGGTAATAAAAAGCATCTTGAGTAAGTGTGTGTGTTTAAATATATCCCTGCCTCTGTCTGGGGGTTATATTTGCCTGTTTGTGGTTCTGCAGGTCTGTGTTAATCTGTGGGGTGTAATTTAAAAAAAATAGTCTGAACTCAGAATGACGAAACCGTCCTCTATAGCTCATAAAAATTGGCGATTTCTTAAATGATAAATAATTCAATCTTATTGCTTTATTAACCTTCCTGCTTCCTAAAATGTGCTTGAAAATGCACCATTTTCACACACTTTTTTTCAAAATTAGGTTGTTCGTGCACGCTTGCTCGCCGCAGTGCAATACGACAATTTTACGCCCACCACTTTCAAATGTCACCAGCCGCCCCTGGTGTTTATGTTCCGTTATTCTTGGCTTTGTAATAAACTAACTAACCTTCCTTTATTGTCCTCTGATTAATATGTATCAGGAAGTGGTGTGCATTAATGATTTTCTCCCCTTCACACATTCATGCTGCGAAAAAGATCTATAGGACAGTGCCTCTAGAAAAGTTCTAGAATTGCTAGGAATAACTTCTTTAATCAGCTACCCTAAACTAGGCTATATTAGAACCAAGACTCTCTCAATTGTGCTGCCTCTGCTATTGTTCACTCCCAGCATCTTACTGACAAATCTTCTAATTACTTTGAGGAAAAGATCAACTCTATATGAGATTAGCTCAAGCCTCCTAATCCCATGACTGACCAATGTGTAAATGATAATTTGTCTCTTTCGGGATCCATACTTGGTGAGCCCCTCTCCACTCATCACCTCAGCTTCCCTTGAAGCCACATCTGAGTCTTCTTCTGGCCTAGTTCACTTTTCTTGCTTAACAGCAGAACCGTTTGATCCTATCTCTTGTTCCATTAAAAGTGGCTGTACTGTTGATCAAATACCTCCTAAATACTGGAAAAAGAGAAACTTTTCACTCATCCAACACTTGCTGGATGTGTATAACAGCTAACTTGTTAATGCTTGTGTACTCAGAAAATGAAAATAGGCTCTTTTTGTTCCACTGTTGAAGAAGCCTAACACTGACAACTACGTCCGCTCTTACTTTCGGTCCTTTTCTCTATTGCCTTTTGCAGTTAAAATCTTAGAGAAATATGTCAACTTAGAGATCTCCAGTTTTCTGAAACAAAACCATTTTTTGGACCCTGTTCAATCTGGTTTTCGCTCAGGTCATAGTACTGAAACTGCGTTGGTTTCGGCTTTTGGGTGACCTAAGTACGCTTGCAGACACGGCTAGTCCACTGGTCTTGGTTCTACATCACCATCTTGCTTACCAGACTGGTGGAAGTTGGAATTGGAGGATCCACATTACAATGGTGCAAAGTCTACTCTGAGGATAGGCATCAAGCTGTGTTCCTTCCTTCTTACATCACCCTACACGCCACCTAGACCGGATGTCCACAGAGGTCCTCTCATAGTACGATGCTATTTAACATCAACATTTGTCCTCTGTCCCAGCTGATTAGGTCCTTTTGTTTCACTTGAGTGAGCTATACTGATGACACACAGCTTATTATAGCCTTGGACACATCAAGTTCTGCCCCCCTGGAAAATTTCCATTGTTGTATGTCTTCAGTCACTTCTTGGTTGAGTCTCAACACCTCGAAGTTTAGGGATAGAGGGAATTTGGCTCTCCCATTCCTCCCTAGTTAGACGTTCTCCTGCTCTTTCTGACCTTCCTCTTGAGTCATCTTGCTGAGCTGCGTCACAGGTAAAGGACTGGAATGCAGCATATTGTCACATTCAGGTCCTTTCCCATGTACTGCCGTACTCAACAACAGGAGAAAATCCATATACATAGTGGAGACCTGGGTGAGTATAAAAACATATGACAATCTCTCAGCAGGTATTACCATAGAAATCATTTACACATGGTAAAGTAATTACGTAGAAAAAAAACGAAGCACCAAGGGTTGATTTTCGAGGTCTGTATTCATAAACAAGCATAAGAATAAAATCGGACAGCTATAATATGGTTACTTTATGCATGTGCAATCGCTATAAAGTTGGCACATAGTGCTCGTGAAAACTTGAACGGCGCACATCAGGCACATGGCAGAATGAAGATAACAGTGAGGGGGTGTTACTTAAATATGGTACAAAACATGAATACTGAAGGAAACAATTTTACTGAAACCTGTTAAATGCCACGGGCCTAAATTAGCTTGATTGTGTTGACTGAATTTTGACCTGTATTTTGTCAGGTCATCATCAGGACAGAGATTATACAAATAACCTTTATATGCTGGCAGGGAAAGTAGAAGAAAATGAATGAATACGCAGTAAAAGAGGTCCATGTAAGAGTTGCGAATAGCTAACTGGGCGCAGTCTGTTAGCCTGTCAGAAGGGAGACCATTAACAAGGCTTATGTTACACACTGCATCTGAAAGAGGGCATAACAAGGAGGTTAGAGCGAAAAATCTCCAAAAGGAGCACCAACTTACATGTGAGTTGGTATGGTGATGGGAAATGAGGTCCGGAGTGAGGAAATTTGCCTCACCGTGAGGCAAGAGGTCGGTCTTTAATTTGGAATCCAAGGGTGAGGAGACCCTAAAGTGTAACCATTAGTTACACTATGGAACAGGGATGTGTGCCATGTCAACTTGTAGTGTCAGGGTCTCCCCCTGGCACACAGACTGCATTGGCAGTGTGTATGGGTTAAGAGAGGAGTCTCTGAGGGTGGCAAAATATATACTTCGGCCCTCAGAGACTGTCTCTGGCTACAAGGCCCTTGGTACCCCTGGCACCTTTTACACAGGACTTATATGTAGGCCAGAGGAGTGCCAATGTGGGAGAAAAGGTACAGTTTTGAGGAAAGAATACAGGCCCGGGGTACCTGATTAGCAGGAACCCAGGGCACACTTAGTCATGAAGCATCAAACATCAGGCAAAAAGTGGGAGGCAACCATGCAAAAGAGGCACTTTCCTACACAACTCCTCCCCCTCCCCACATAAACGAAGATGAGAATAACCTTTCACAAGAGACTTTTCATTGTCTATGTGGAAGAATCTGTAAAATCCATCTGCATTGACATGGGAAAATCCATTCCCTGTATGGAGATAAACCACCTCAAAGTGTTTTGGACTGTCACCTTTCATTTGCATTAGTCATTTGAGAGGTCTGTGGTCAGTTTGAACTGTGAAGTGAGTACCAAACAGATATGGTTTCAACTTCTCCAGGGACGAAACCACAGCAAAGGCATCCCTCTAAATGGTACTCCAATGCTGATCCATGGTGAGTAGCCTCCTGCCTATAAAAGCAACAGGCTGGTTTTGCTCATCATCATTGTGCTGGGATAGGACAGCTTCTAACTCAGAGGCATCAGTCTGCACAATGAACTGCTTGGTGTAGTCTGGAGCTTTGAGAATGAGTGCTATTACATTTCCTCTTTCACAGTGTCATAAGCCTTTGGACAGCTAAATGTCCTGTTCACTTTCCTGGGCATTTTCTTGGAGGTGAGTTTTGTGACGGGTGTCACAATGGAGCCATACCCCTTCACAAACCTCCTATAATACCCAGTCAAGCCAAGAAATGCCCTAATTTGGGTCTGGGTTGTTGAAGCCCCCCAGTCCAGAATAGCCTGGATCTTGGGTTGTAAAGGTTGTGCTTGTTCTCCACCAAAAAGGTGGCCCAAGTAAACAACAGTGACCTGCCCTATCTGGCATTTGGATGCCTTGATAGTTAGACCTGCAGACTGTAGGGGCCTGTAAAACCTCCCCCAGGTGGACCAAGTGATGCTGCCAATCGGAGCTAAAGACAGAAATATCATCAAGATATGCTGCACTAATGGTTTCCGGCCCAGCAAGGACTATATTCACCACCCTTTTGAAGGTGGCAGGGGCATTCTTTAAGCCAAAGAGCAGAACAGTAAACTGATAATGCCCATCAGGTGTTGAGAATGCTGTTTTTTCTTTGGTTTATGGGGCCATGCCAATTTGCCAGTACCTTGTATTTAAGTCAAAAGTACTAACGAATGTGCCTGCACCTAATTTATCTCTCAGCTTATCAGCCCTGGCTATTGGGTGAGCATTTGTCTTAGTGACAGCGTTGAGATCTCTGTAGTCCACACAAATCCTCATCTCTCTCTCTTTCCACCCTGGGAATGGGATTTGGGGACTAAGACCACTGGGCTGGCCCAGGGACTCTCAATGGGTTCAATAACCCCTAACTCCAGCATATTGCTGACTTCAGCTTTGATGCTCTCCTTAACTTAGTAAGATTGCTAATAGATGTTGTTTTGGGCAGGTACACTGTCTCCAGTGTCCACATCATGGGTACACCAGTGTGTTTGACCAGGGGTTAAGGAGAAGAGCCCAGCATACTGCTGTAAGTCTTGCCTACAGTCAGCCTGCTGTTGTTCAGTGAGGGTGTCTTCTGACCCATCTTCGGGGCTGCAAGAGAGGAAGTCTGGGAGAAATTCACTCAATGTCTCCTGATCCTCATCAGTAACCATTAGCATGGTTATGTCAGCCATGTCATGGAAAACATTCAGGCGGTTCACATAGATCACCCTTTTGGGTGTCCTGCTTGTGCCCAGGTCTACAAAGTAGGTGACCTCACTTTTCTTTTCTAACATGGGGTAAGGTCCACTTCAATTGTCCTTGAGTGTCCTTGGTGCCACAGGCTCCAAAACCCACACCTTTTGCTGTGGTTAGAATCCCACCAGTGCAGCGTTTTGATCATACCAGTGCTTCCGGAGCTCCTGGCTGGACTCAAGAGGTTTGGAATCTTTTTCCAGGTATTCAGCAATTGTAGACCTTAGGCCTAGTACACAGTCTACAATAGCTTGTTTTGGTTATTGGAGAGGCTTCTCCCAAACTTCTTTAACAAGACAGAGTGGCCCCCTAACAGGATGGCCAAACAAAAGTTCAAAGGGGGGAAACCCTGCTGCCTTCTGAGGGACCTCTCTGTAGGCAAAAAGCAAGCATGATAAAAGGACCTCCCATCTCCTTTTGAGTTTTTCAGGGAGTCCCATGATCATGCCTTTCAATGTCTTGTTGAACCTTCGAAAAAGGCCATTGGGTTGTGGATGGTAAAAATAAATGTAAATCTGTATTTGTAAAGAGCGAACTACTCACCCTTACGGGTCTCAAGGCGCTGGGGGCCATTGCGGAAATTAAGTGAGCTATTGCCCAGAGTCACATGGTGCTGAGCTGAGCTGCCGCCGGAGCCAGGGATCGAACCATGAACCTTGTGCTCTGAAGTCAGCTGCCCTGGCCGCTGTACCACACCTCTCCACAATGGTATGGTGTAGTAAACTTGTACAGCACTCCACACTCATTCCACATGTGCTTCAGGTATGCAGACATGAAGTTGGAGCCTCTGTCTGACACCACCTCCCTAGACAATCCTACCCTGGTGAAGACACCAATGAGGACCTTGGCTACTGCTGGAGCTGTAGTAGTCCTAAGGAGAATTGGCTCAGGATACCTGGTGGCAAGATCCACTACCACCAGTATAAACGTATTTCCTGAGGCTTTGGGAGGTTCAAGTGCACCCACTATGTCCACACCTACCCTTTCAAAGGGAACTCCAACCACTGGTAGTAAAATTAAGGGGGGTGTTGCGTGTGCGCCTGTTTTTTCACTGGCTTGACGCAGGAGCTGACTAACTCCTTTACTTTCTGGGACATCTGGGGCCAGTAGAAATGGCTTACAGGTTTTGGTCTGGCCAAGATGCCCAACCTTGGGGAATGTTATGGGCTAATGTCGGAAAGAACTCTCTGTGCATCTGAGGCACTACCACTCTTCTAGTGACACCAGATTTGGGGTGTCTGGCCTCAGCATACAGGAGTCCCTCCTCTCAATAGGCCCTGTGGGTTCCACTAACATCTCCCTTTTCCTGTGCAGCAGCTTGCTGTCTCAGACTATCAAGAATTGGACCGGACTGCTATCCAAGGCACAGCTGTCCCTTAGTGGGTCCCCCTGGGACTAGGAGTTCGATGAGGTAAGGGTCAAGTTACATGGGCTCAGTTCCCTCTGGAGCTGGCAAGTCCTCTGCCTGAAGAGAGGGGTCCTGACTCTTTAGCTTTCCAGAAGCTCGTTCCTCAGTCCTCTTGCCTTTTCTTTTGCAAGGTTTGGCAATTCTTCCAGGCGCCAACACTTCTCTCCCCCCCCTGTGCTCTCTGTCATTTAGTGTTGACACCCCCAATATCAGGGATGTTCAGCATTGCTGCATGACATTTCAATTCTACCTCAGCCTATGCCGAGGTCTCCAGGTCGTTTTCAAGCAGACATGCAGCTGGAAGTCTTGGAGAGACCACTACCTGTTTCAGGCTAGTAACACCCCATCCCCAAGTCTAATGTGAACATAGCCATGGCATGGTCTGTAGTAACACTGTCAGCGTTGGTGACTGGATACATTTTTCCAATCAGGTATTGCTCTGGGGAAACCAGTGTATCTCTTACCATGGTGAGAATGACACCTGTTTCCCTCAGGGCTTCAATTCTAGTCCCACTAATCCAGGGGTACTTTAAATACTTTTTCAAGTAGGGAGGTCACACAGCTAAAGTGGCAAACTCAACCTCCCCTTCTATGACTAAATCAGCTTTAGTGTGAACACCTTTAATCTCATCTGGAGATTGACCACACCAGTACTAACTGGAGGAGGACTAGGGTGCTTCTTGTTAGGGCAAGTAGCATCGCCGTCAAGTGTCCCAACTTCTTACAGTTGTAGCACCAGGCCTTTAGGGGATCACAGTTTTTCCCTTTGTGCCTACCAGTGGTCGGGGAGGAGTTCTGGGACCAACCCCCTGGACAGGTTTTGGGGTCCTTTAGAAAACTCTTGGTTTTTATCTTTGGGGTTCTCACCTCCTTTCCTCTGGGGAGCTTTGGTAACCCCTTTCCTTTGGTCACCCCAGTGGTTGTTTTGTTACCCTAATCGTGACACAGTGGTCTGCCTTCTTTCCCAATTCTTGGGGAGAAATAAGACCGAGGTCTACTAGATGTTGATGCAACTTTTCATTAGTGCAATTACTTAAAATGTGTTCTTTCATACAAAGATTATAAAGCCCATCAAAATCATGCACGTTATTTCCAGTTACCCATCAATCCAGTGTCTTAACTGAGTAGTCTATGAAGTCAACCAGGAACTGGCTCTGGGTTTTGTGAGACCCCCTGAATGTAATCCTATATTCCTCAGTTGTGAGTTCAAGCCCTCATTCAGAGTGTTCCTCATGAGGTCATAAGACTCAGCATCTGCCCCAGTAAGGGTCAGGAGTCTGACCCTGCATTTACCAGTGCACAGCTCCCAAAGGAGTGCTCCCCAATGTGACTTCTTCACTTTTCTCATTTCTCAGGCCCTCTAAAAGGCTTTGAATCATTTGGTGATGTCATCACCTTCCTAAAATTTGGGGACAATCCCTTTGGGGATTTTGGGGTCACAAGATTGCTCTATGTCCCTATTTATTCAGTTGCTGCCACCATTGATGGGAGCTAGACCCATCTCTGCTCTTTTTTTCTAGAGCCAGGAGTTTGGTCTCTAGAGCTAATGTTTTTGCCAACCTTGGTAAAAGGTTGGTCTCTTCATTGAGGCTGTCCTCAATGGTCTCAGAAGTACCTGACCTACCTCGCACTCAACCCCGGGCGGAACAACAACTGTCAGCTGTCCACGCTGACAGTTGAGTACCACCCATGGACAATTCTCCTGCCGTCACTGCCACCAGCCCTTCAACACCATCAGCACACCCACGGCCACCACCCCCGCACCGAACGCCAACACCCCCGAAACCCTGAGGTGCATCCTCCTCAATGTGTGCTCCCTGTAGACATGCCATTGAGATCTGGGACCTCCTGGACACCCTCTCACCAGATGTCGCCTTATTCACAGAAACCTGGACCAATGCCTCCTCCGCTCCCGACATCGCCACTGCCATCCCCGACGGGCACAAGATCCGGAGGAAAGATTGCCCCAACCGCCCAGGAGGAGGACTCGCCATGGCACACAAGAGCTACCTCCAACTCTCCACCTCCACCACGAATGACTCCCTCTCCACCACTGAACACCTTCACTTCCAGATCCAGGCCAACCCCAGAACCACACTTAATGGCACCCTCGCTTATAGACCCCCCTGGACCTTGTGCCTCGTTCGCCACGACCATCGTCAACCTCATCACAGATCAGGGGATCGCGGCCATGGACTACATACTCATCGAGGACCTGAACTTCCAATTCGACTACCCCAGCTACCCCAACTCCACCACCCTCTTGGACAACCTCACCAACATCGGCCTGAAACATCTCGCACCACACCCACCCACAAGGCAGGACACACCCTCGACCTTATCTTCGCAGGAGGTAACAGCATTCACTTCAGCCGCACCATGCAAACCCCCTGGACGGAACACCACTGCGTACACATCAACGTTGACAGACCCACCGCCCCCAAACCCACGCCGCGCCCTCCATGAAGGAACTGGAGCAAAATCACTGAGAAGCGGCTCAACTCCACTCTCAACTGTGTCGCCCCCACCACCTCGACCAACACAAACCTCACAGCCAACGAACTCCATAGATGGATCTCCAATTCCGCAGACGAGCTTGCACCCCTACGCAACCCTAACAGACAAAGTCCCAGGAAGGCCACCTGGTTCACCACCGAACTCCAAGAATCCAGATGCACCTGCAGATGTCTCAAGAAAAACTGGAGGAACAGCAAAACGCCAGAATATTGCATCACTTGCAAGAACGCCATGACGGAATACCACCAACTCATCAGATCCACCAAAAGGACATTCATCCAAAACAAGATCCTCACCAACTCTAGCAACTCCAAACAACTCTGAAGCATCATCCAGGAATTCACCAAGCCCCCCAGCGAAACCACGGACATCACCCCCTCCCAGGACCTCTGCGACAAGCTCGGATCCTACTTCCATCTGAAAATCAAGAGCCTCTACGACCACTTCAACGACGAGACACCTGACTCTGAAACCAGCTCCCTCTCCAGCAACACCAGCCAGCCCACCATCTCCTCTTGGACCCCAGTCACCACTGAAGACACCACCTCAACCATGAGAGGCATCCACTCAGGGGCCCGCCAGGTACCCCTCCCCACTGCACAACTACCACGGAGCCACCACCGCCATCGCTCCAGAACTATGATGCACCATCAACACCACCTTCAAGACCTGCACCTTTCCCTGCAGCTGGAAACGCACAGGAGTCAGACCCCTGCGCAAGAATAACTAATCAGACCCCATGGACCTCAAGAACTACCGACCCGTATCCCTCCTCCCCTTCACGGCCAAAGTCACAGAGAAGATCATCAATGCCCAGCTAACAAGATTAATCGAAGAAAACTCCATCCTCGACCCCTCCCAATCTTGATTCCGCAGTAACCCACAGCACTGAGATGGATCTACTCGCTGCCACTGACGACATCCACACCCTCCTTGACCAAGGACACACCACGGCCCTGATCCTACCCGATCTCTCTGCAGCATTCAACACCGTCTCCCACCGCACACTCAATATCAGACTCCACAACACCAGCATACAGGGAACTGCCCTCAACTGGATCCTCTCCATCCTAACCGGCAGAACCCAAAGAATCAGAATGCTACCCTTCCTCCCTGAACCCACAGAAATCAACTGCGGAGTACCTCAAGGATCGTTGCTCAGTCCCACGCTCTTCAACATCTACATGGCCCACTCGCCACCATCGTCAGACAGCAGGGACTCAGCATGGTATCCTACACAGATGACACCCAGCTCATCCTCTCCCCCATCATCAAGGACTCCGTCACAACCAGATTCAACTTCCAGGAAGGAATGAAGGACGAAGAATCCTGGATGAGCCGCAGCTGCCTGAAGCTCAACTCAGAGAAGACAGAGGTCCTCGGACCCTACACCTCTGCATGGGACAACACTTGGTGGCCCACCCCCACGGACCACACCCAATACCTCGGCATCATACTCGACTCCTCCCTCTCCATGGCCCGGCAAATCAACGCCGTCGCCTCCAGCTGCTTTAACACCCTCTGCATACTCCAAAAGACCTTCAAACGGATCCCCCCCAAATAAAGGAAGACAGTCACCCACACACTCATAACCAGCAGACTGGGCTACAGAATCGCCCTATATGCCAGGATCAACAAGTCTCTGCTCCACAAACTTCAGACTTGTCCTCGGCATCCCTCAACACAAACACATCACCCAACACCTGCGTTACCTCCACTGGCTCACCGTTCAGAAGAGAGTTACCTTCAAGATACTCACCCACGCCTACAAATGCCTCCACAACACTGGACCCCAATACCTCAGTGAGAGAATCTCCTTCCACGTACCCAAGAGAGAAACCTCGGATCCGTCGACCTCGCCAAAACCCCACACATCTGCAGAGCCAGAGCAGGTGGAAGAACCTTCTACTACACCGCGGCCAAGACCTGGAAAAAGCTCCCGATCAACATCAGACGTGCTCCCTCCCTGAACATCTTCAGGAAGACACTCAAGACCTGGCTCTTTGACTGAACAGAGCTACTTCCCTCCCTCCAGCACCTTGAGACCCTCACAGGTGAGTAGCGCGCTTACTATTCCCCTGATTGATTGATTACGGGATCTAGGTGCTGTGAGTAGTATTCATGGGTCAGGCGCACAGGGAGCCTGTACTCGCTAGGAAGTGAGGGGGGCTGGAAGGTAGCTTTGTCCCCTCCACTTTCTTCCCCATCTGAGAGGTCTTCACCTTGCTCAGATGAGTGGTCCTTAGCATATTCTGCCAAGAGCTCCTGGAGCTTTTTACCTGAAAGGATGGGACCCCATAAAATGTTTTCAAGTTTGCATAGAGACCTTAACTCTCTCATTTGTAGATGGATGTAAGGAGTGAGGTCGAGCTCTTCCACCAAGTTCTCTAAGTCACTTGGCATTTTTTCACTAATAGTTGGGATCTTTTTAAGAGACCTAAGAAAAACTTTCTAAACCCTCTCACTCCTATGATGAGTTGTTATTTTCTAAAAAAAATACTAAAAGTGACTTAACCAAGGCCCTAACAGACGTTTATAAATTTTGAAAAATTGTAATTCAAAAAATTCTAAATTCTGAAGACAATTTAGGAGTTCTGTTGTGTGATCAGGTGTTGACCAAGTCAGTCCAACCAATGTAGGAAGTTGGCTCTGTATATACTATACCAAAGTAAGGTATAGTGTGCACAGAGTCCAGTGGATCCCTAAAGGCTTAGAGAGGTAAATGTATATAACACCTTAGTCTCTATTTGTGGTTGTGTGGCCGAGCAGTAAGGCTTTATCAGAGGGTATTGTTAAAAATTTGTTGTACAAACTCAGGCAAGATCTTATGTCACACACTTAAAGACTGAACTCAGACCAATTGTTTGTATACAAAATATTTCTTTAGTTGTATTTTATTTTTAGAATCAAGCAGGACTTGGTACAGGCAAGCAAAATTGTTCTTTTCTAAACAGGTTGATGAGAAGATGCAAGCTGCATGAAATTGATTTACAGTTGATATTTGTAATTAATTTGTGATTACTTTCTAAATTACTTTTGAGATTACTTTTTAGATTACTTTCTCTACACAGTGTGGAATGCCTAGATATCACACTGAGACATTTCCTAGACAAAGATAAGTAAAGCACTTAGACATTAAAACACAGTTACTGGGGATGTGGGCACGATGGTGACCGGCTGAAACGTGTTTCAGTGTCTCTCCACAGACAAAAGCGGCGATAAGCAGCCCGGGGTCGAGCGCCTCCCAAAGGAGAAACGCACTGGATGTGCAGGGCTCCCTGCTGGCTCCCTTTTGTGACCCCTCTGACCCGCGAGGACGAAGACTTGCCGCTGCCCAGAGGAAAGAAGGCGTGCGGCCAGGTTGGCCAGCCCCAGAGCCCGTGACCCTGGGATGGCACCCACCGGATGAAAACAGTACGGGTCTCCGGGGCCACTCCTGTAGAGCTGAGTCGAGGAACTGACTGCCCGAGATATTAAGGTGAGCCGTAGCGGGCCGATATCAGGTACAAGCGACAGCGAACATCGCCCCATTCCTGGGACCCGAGAGGAGGGAGGATGCTCGAGGCATTCCTTGTGCTGCAGCCCATGCACTGCAGATGGCGACTGCTGCAGTGGAGAGATCTGGTGCAGGGGGAGGCCTTCTCCTCGGAGTGCAACTGAACATTTAGTGGGAGGCTGCAGGCGGAGGAGGTAGCGGCCAGGCCAAATTATTATATGGCCAGAGAACGGATGCAGCGCTTTGAATCCTGGTAGGGACAGACTCAGCCAGGTGGTACCGGTGGAGCTCCCTTTTGGATTATCCTATGAAGACATCTAGAGGAAGCAGAGTGAAACCACATTAGCAGGAGAGAAGGGCGAAATCATAAAATTAATAGTAGAGAGACACATTAAGACACTTGTGAGCTCTGAGGACTCCCCCAAACCAAAAGCGTGTGAACATCGAGTGGGGGAAAATAACCCTTCAGTTGGCATATAAAACAGAGCAATACAAGAGATCTCCTGTGACCCGGTCGAAGCCTGCATAGACTGCAAGCAGACGACCCCCAACCTCACGCTCAGACGCAGCAACAAAGAGCGGAGGGAAGGGAGAAGAAAGGTGGTCCCCTTACAGTGACAGTGCACAGCACTGGATATTGGGGAGGAGAGCGGTAGCGGGATGGCCCCCTGAACCGCATAACCACTTGCACAGCCACCACAGGTGAACAGAAGGACATACCAGAGGGTAATCATTCCTACCTCACGAACCCTAGGATCCAGAGACAAAGACCAGAAACCTACAGGACTGACCACCAGACAGACTTACTGTATGGGAGGCGCTAAGGGAACACACAGAGAAAAGGTGGAATAGGACTTACCTACGGAGCTCCTTCTACGGCCCCCCCAGGTACACAGCGACAGGATGATACACTTGCACAGCACCAATGACAACGGCCAGGGTCAAGAAAGACTAATCAGTAAAAGAGTTGCTAACAAAGCAACTATCGGCAGACGCCCCCATGGGCAGCCCAGCAGGGGCAGAAGACCACAAAGATGGAGCGGGCGCAACCGATGCCCCAGCAACCAAGGCCTTCATGACCACGCTCTTCACTTCTCTGCACAAAAATCTCATGGCAATGCAAGCTCAGCTATCAGCAGACCTAAAAGAAGTACAAAAAGACCTAGATGACGTGGGAGACGGTGTCGCAAAGCTGGAAGAAAAAGACAACAGCAGAGATGAAGAGCTGGAGATGATGCAACAGGAGATACTGCGATTAAGGGAGCAACATATCCATCTACAGTCAGCCACTGAACATTTAGAAAACCGCTCAAGGAGAAACGGTGTGCGCATCCGGGGAGCACCATCACAGTCAGAAAGAAACGATACCCAGGCATGTGTTCTCGCTTTCTTCAAACAGGTGCTAGGAGATGAAGGCCCTTCGGGTCATACAAATTGACAGAACACATCGAGTGGGTTTACCTAGAGGCAGCAAAGCGCCTCCACCAGACATTTTAGTGTGTGCACGATTTTCAGATCAAAGAGACTATCATTCGAGAAGCACGGAAAGCACACCCAGTACAATTTAGGTGCCATACTCTGCTCCTTTTCCAAAACCTATCCTTAACCACACTGTTTAAGCGCAAGGAATTTTGACCAATAACTGCGCACCTTAGAGGAAAACTGATTTTTTTCTCTTGTGGTCATTCCTTCCGCTTCATATTTCGGCTAGACGACAAGTTATGGCAGATCAAATCCTTAAAAGAAGCAAGTGAGGTCCTGGGAATCAGCAAAGAAGCTGTCCAAGAAAAACGTGGCAGATATCCTCGGAGAGACAATCCAAGGTTCACAAGCTGGCGCAAAGTGGGGGGTCCCCCAGACAATCATAGACCTGACCTCGAGATAATAGCAAGCGAAAGGAAAGCAGTAATCGATGCTCTGGCCGGAATGCTAAGTCTCCCCATAACTGATTCTGTGGTGGACCCGGGAGATTTTGAACAGGGTGGCGCCAGAGGACATCTTACAGACGAGGCAGCCCCTACTCTTCTCGGAGTCAACCAGGCGACTCAAGACACCATCCCATCGTGCAGGAGACGGAGAAGACCCCGACTCGCGACCCCTGTAATCAGTTAACTTTTGACGGACTGTCGCCGTTTGTTGTGATAAGATTGTTTCTTAGTTTAAGTGGGGTTTTGTGTTTTTTGAAAATGTGGGATTTAGGGTTTTTGTTAGGGTTACGTTCTTCTCCGCACCTAAGTCCAATCATGGATCTTAAGGACCTTGACAGCCACGGCGGCACCGCAGTCGGAGTGACCTGCTCACAGGCTACTGTGGTGCCCATGACTTGTCCCCCCACACACATGATTTATGGGAAGGACTTTGAAGATAGTAAGCCTCAACGTTCAAGGCCTTAATCACCCGGTAAAGCGTTCTGTGATCCTGTCCCTGTTAGAAAAGACATTTGCCTCCTACAAGAAACACATCTCCTGCAACGAAACACACACCGCATACGCTCCCAAAGATTTCCCGCCAATTATGGACTTCCAACACATTCCAAAAGACCAATGGAATAGCCATCTTCTTTAGAGCAAGATTTAATGGTAAAATTATTGCGACTGTCGTAGAAATCTGGGGACGTATGTTGGCCGTCAGAATATGATGGGATTCTATGCATTTTACACTTGCTACCATTTACACCCCGAATACTCAACAGGAGACCTTTTTGCGTAAAGCTCTTGGAGAGGATTTGACATCACGGGATGCTGCTATCTTAATAGGGGGGACCTCAATTTGGTTATGAATGACACTTTAGATAGATCAGCGCAGCGTCAGGCGCAGACAGGATCTTTATCCGCAGACGGTAGGCGTTGGTTAATTGAACACAGTCTGCATGAGATATGGCACACTCACCACCCGTACATAAACGATTACACGTACTACTCAGCATCTCATAAAATTTACGCCCGCATAGATCACTTTTTAGCCATGCCAGCCTTGCTGACCCTACCATTGAACTGCGCGCTCTATCGGATCATGCCATGAACACGGTGTCACTGCACCAGAATTCATGCCCCCTAGGCATGCGAGATGGCGCCTGAGGGACAGACTCTTACAGTCTAAAGAAGTAGTTGAGATAATCTGTGCACAAATCTTGGAATATTTGGGTATTAATGATGTAGGTTCCACCTCCTTGGCATCTGTTTGGAAAGCACTCAAATAAGTGATTACAGGGGAATACATTGCGATCTCTGCGGGTGAAAACAGATTGAGACGAGGAAAATGCCAAAGCATAGAATAAGAAGTAGCAGAACTAGAAAAGATACATAAGCGGACAGGGGCTCCTAGAGTGTGGAGAGCATTGGAAAACAAGAGAATGCTCCTGAAGCGTTTAGACTTGGACAGAGCGGAGCATGCCCTCCTAAGACTGCGTCATAAGTTCTTCTTAAATAGTGATAAGTGTGGGAAGATGTTAGCGCAGAGATTGGGAGCGAAGACTGTAGCGACGTCAATAAATTCCATAAAAGATGCTACTGGCAGCATAGCGACTGCTGACCAAGACATAGCGAGAGCGTTCAAAGATTTCTACCACACATTGTACTCTGAATGAAACACTGACCAGATCTCGTCTAAGAGATATCTGTGAGACATCCCAGTGACTAAAATACCGGATTTTACTCGCAGAAAAATTAGATCAGGAAATCCGAATACAAGATGTAATTACAGCTATTCAAATAAAAAAGTCGCCAGGCCCTGATGGGTTTACAGCACAATTTTATAAAATCTTTTGCCCAGAGATCGCACCCCTACTGACCCGTCTGTTTAATACCTTTTCAACCACGGGCTTGTTAACTGATTCCATGCTGATTCCATGCTGGAGGCAGCGATATCAGTCATCTATAAACCATCAAAGGACCCCACGGAAAGTGACTCATACCTCCCTATCTCATTATTATAAAGTTATTTGCAGGAATACTGGCGGCCCGCTTGAACCAGCTGATGGCTTTCCAGATCAATCCGGATTCATCCACACTCGGCAAGGGGGAGACAATACAAAACGGCTACTTCATCTCATGGATGTCATTCACCGCTCAAAAAGAGAGGCATTATTCTTCTCTATTGATGCTGGAAATGCATTGATCAGAGTCCGATGGTACTACTTATTCGATACACTGCGGCATTTTGGCTTTGGAGAGGGCTTTGTTAAATGGGTTAGTAGCATATACAAAGCTTCCAGAACCTTTGTACGTGCAATGGGGTGTCATCAGACAGTTTCCCCATAGCACGAGGCACACGGCAGGGATGCCCACTATCTCCACTCCTCTTTGTTCTTTATCTAGAACTCTTTGCCCAAAGGATTCAGGATAACCCACAAATCACCGGCATCTAGTTCGGTTCAGAGACCCACACTATCAGTCTCTATGCGGACAACGTGATCTTCTCGCTTACGCGCCCAAGGACCTTGCTCCCGGCCCTCTTGACAGCATTGGAACATTTTGGAGGGGTATCAGGATTTAAAGTAAAACCTAACTAAATCACAGATTTTGAACATTTCGATTGCCCCTCTTCAGAAAGATTTGTTGAAAGGAACATTCCCATTGGTCTGGGCCGAACACTCTATACCGTATCTAGGCATCACCTTGGCCCCTAATGTATCTAAGATGGTACGCTTAAATTACACAACTCTCTTTGGAGCAGACAGTACAGGATTTGAACAGCAGGCGCCGCCTGAAACTGGCATGGTTCAGCAGAAATGCGGTGGTTAATATGACGGTTTTAGCGCGCATCTTATACATCTTTCGGGGGCGCTAGGTGGCGCATGACCGTGATGGCCACACACCAGTGAGGCTCTGGCGGCCTGGCATCAAAATCCTCCACTAATCCTGCTTATCACCTGCTGTTTTAACTCTGCATGCCCGTAAACTGCTCTCGTAAATCCCCCCTTCCTCCGGTGTGCTTCTTGACGACTGGCGCCTCCCGCCGCTGCCTCCCGAGCTGCTAGAAGATCTCAGCGGGTTAGGTGTGAGGGGCAGCACGGGACCCTGCCCGGCTGCGAAGGGCACTCGAGCCCCGCGGCGCCCATGTGGTGTCAGGCCCCAGCGGCTGTCGCGCGCGAGGTGGCTGGAGAGGCAGTTGCCCTGCTGGGACTCCCGACCCTCCTTGATTGCCTGCTGTGGAGGTGAGCCCCCCGTGGAGGTAAGCACTTGCACTATGGGGAATGAGACGTGTTTCTGACACATACTTTTCCGGCACTGACGGAGCTCAGACACCACGGGACCTGTGACCCCCTGCCCCTGCGCTGGCAACGTGCTGCAATAGGCTGCCACCCCGACTCAGCTAATGTGAAGAACTGGGATACGGCCTGGCTGTGGTTGGCAGTAGCTGGTGTTGCTGCTGGAGTGGTGGATTGTTGACTCGGCCCTACCTGGTGTGCACTCGCGCATACCATCTTGCGACCTGCCTCACTACGGCTCTGGAGGTGAGGCGCCATCTTGTCACTTCCACTGTGCTGGGCTTGTGTGCCGCTGGACTGCTGTTGTGTGATTCAGACCGGCACATGCTTGCAACATCTGGTTATCGTGAAGAGACCCTATGCTGAGCCTGATGCGAAGGTAGACTGTAGCGCTTGGGCAGCTTTTTGACTGAGGCTTGCGGCAACCCACCCCCACACATTCCGGGCTGCCAATTGTTGCACACTTGGCTGCTGTGACTCCCTGATTGGGTGGGCCTGCCACTGGCTGAATGCGGATGGGCTGTTTTCGGTCCTTGTCCAGAGCAGATACCTGGATTGCGTGAATTGGGCCCCTCATCCTCGTGCTGGCTGCGCTCCTTTTGTGTATTGAAAAAGGATTATCTGGTGGCTGACAGCATACACCTGGCTCTTGCCATAGACTCCGCCATTGCCGACAGGTAGAAGCACTGCTGACTCTCCTTTGCTGTGGACCCCCCTCCCGGGCATTGAGGACAGCAACCCAGATGAGTTCTGCACGGCTGGACAGCGCCCCCGGGAGGAGTGCTGTAAGTACTGGGGATACCTCTTACGCTCCGCTTCACTGTGGCTGCAATGGGGAAATCAGATAGCCGCCAGCCCAAGCTACTGTTTGAGTCCAAGAGAGTGGCCACGCGCTCTACCTCGGAGGATTCGATGCAGTCAGCTGGGGAGTCGTCGCAGACGCAGCCCTCCGCTCCTAAGGATAAGGTTAAGACGCTGCTCCTTGCCATGCAACATAGTCTAACTGATCTCTCAGGAAGATGGATACCATGAATAGTCGCTTGGACTTTTTGGTTCAGAAGGGGGACAAGCACGGCGGGCAGATCAAGGAGGCGGAGTGGCATACATCGGATAATGAGGACACCACTTCGCAGCTGCAAATTCAGGTGTCGCAGATGGATAAACTGCTCAAGATCATCGCAGCTAAGAACGAGGACCCTGAGGCTCGCAGTCGCCGGAACAATATCCAATTCGTAGGTGTCCCGGAAAGCACCAACATGGGCCGCATGGAGGAGTATGTTGAACGTCTGTAAAGGGGAGCCTTTGACGAAGATCCTTTCTCGGCGCAACTTATAGTGGAGCGGGCACATTAATCACTGGGGGCCCCCTCCTGGCGGAACCCCCCGGCCCATTGTGGCACGTCTTCTTAATTATCGTGACCGGGAAGCCGCGCTGGACATGGCCCGTGAACACAAGGCGCTACGATATGACAGTGGAATTCACCATTGTCGCAGTGCATGAAGCGCGTCGAAAGTTCCTGGGAGTCAAGCAAAAACTTTGCAAAGTGCAGATTGAATATGCTCTCCTGTACACAGTGCAGCTGCGAGTCTCCTATCAAGGGAAACATTCCATCTTCACCAACCCCCATCAGGTGGAAGAGTTCCTTAAATACATTCAGCGCCGCTCCCCGAGGGGCGCCTCCACGGACCACGCTTCTCGATCACCCTCTCCTCACACTGACTGAATGACACACATGACTGCGACTTCGGCGGATACCCCCTTTCACTGTCAGCTACTCATTCAGCACACTTTGCGGAACATATACACAGACATCTCAATGTTGACATCTTTAGCTACATATCCCCTCTGCGCTAATGTCCTCGCCTCCTGATCTGCTTCACATAAAGCTACTCAAGGGGAAAGTTAGAGGCCTCAGGGACCCCCACAAATGTCGTCAAATCCTCGCCTACCTTGATAGACATCAGATACACATAGTCGTGTTTCAAGAGACACATGCAGATCCACGTAGATTGCCCGGCTTTGGGGGTAGATGGGCGTCAGATCGCGTTTTTTTATCTTACTCAACGTGTTCACGGGGCACCCTGATACTGGTTAAGAAAGGCACTCCCTTCATCCTGGGAGGCTCCCTCAGTGATCTTGCAGGCCGCCACTGTCTTTTATGGGGTACGCTAGGCACGCAGTCAGTCACGCTCGTCTGCTGCTATGGACCAAACACTGACAACCCGGATTACTTCACTGCACTAAGGGGACAAATTCTCAAGGTGGGCTCTACTCATGTCATTTGGGGGGGAGATTTCAACACTGCGTTGAGTCCATCACTTGACCGATCACATCCCCAGCCGCATCATTACACCAAAACTTATGAGACACTTGCACAACTTCTCCCTGAAAATGGACTCATTGATGCATGGCGCCACGTCCATCCCCTGGGGAGGAAGAGTACATACTACACCGCAGCACATGCCTCCTGGTCCCGCCTTGACTATTGGATAGTTTCCTGCGGGGTTGCACCGTGGATAGTTTCTGTGAGGCACATGGCCAGGACCTTTTCAGACCATGCCCCCATCAGCACGACGATTGCACCCCCTAACTCAATCACTACTCCGCGTTGCTGGCGGCTCATTCCTGAAGCACTGCTCGATGCTGTCTTTCAGACGGAACTGGGGGAAGAGATCGCTAGCTTTTTTAGTCGGAACCGAGGCTCGGTTGAACATATGAGTATGCTCTGGGAGGCTTTTAAAGTCACTGTGTGAGGTTTTTGTATGGCAAAAAGCTTTGGAGTCCTTCGGGACATCCGGCACAGCCTGCATCGTCTTGAAGGTGAACTAAAACAACTGAAAGCAGCAGGGAGAGGTGGGACCTCAGAGAGCCGCACTGAATACACTGAAACGGCTGAACGGGAAGTCCGGTTTCGTGGCAAGCACTACACTGATCGCCATTATGGGGAGGGGGAGCGACCCGGACGGGCGCTGGTGATGGATATCCGGCAGCCTCGCTTTTCTAATTACATTATGGACATAATCAATGCCTCGGGAGAGCGACACAGGGTATCCTACATACATTTACTGCCTTTTACAGAGACCTCTATAGCAAGGCAGACTTGTGCCACCGGATTTCACTCTCTTTCTTGAAGATATCGCCCTAGGATGGCAGGGCGACCATCAACGGGAGTTTCTGACCGAGCCGTTTGAAGATGCCGAGTTCCGGGAGGCGATTATGCAAATGAAATCAGAGAAAGCCCCGGGTTCTGATGGGCTTCCCGTTGACTTCTATAAGTCCTATATAGATCAGTTGGTCCCGGTGCTGAAGGAGGTGTATCTGGAGGCTCGGGAATCGCAAACTCTACCAGGATCTATGCACTTATCACCTCTCTCCTGAAGCCTCGCAAACCTACAGATCATTGTGATTCATATAGGCCCCTCTCCCTTAATAATACCGATACCAAAATCCTAGCGAAATTGCTGGTGAACTGCATCAGCCTCTTAATGGATACATTAGTGTTACCAGATCAGGCGGGTTTCATTCCCTGGCGAGTGACTTCCCATGATCTTCGCACCCTGTTCTCCATCTTACACAATGTAGACCCAAAATTGGCACTCGTGGCAGTCTTCCTGGATGCCACGAAAGCCTTTGACTCCGTGGAGTGGGATTATCTCTTTACTATTCTTAACTGTATGAGACTCCCTCTTGGGTTTTTATCCTGGATATGCCTCCTCTACACCTCCCCGACAGTGAGGGTCATGATTAACGGGCACACATCATCCGCTATCCCGCTCACTCAAGGCACCCGCCAGGGCTGCCCTCTTTCCCCCTTATTATTCGCCCTTACGATGGAGTCCCTGGCGGCGAAACTCAGGCAACACTATCAGGAAAAGGCCCTTCGGTACTTCCTTTGTCCCATACTTATTTCTCTTTATGTGGATGACGTATATAAAAGATCCGACCTTAACCCACTCCTTAGGGAAGACGTCAGATTCAGCGGGCTTACAGGCATACACATCAACTGGGCTAAGTCACATTTATTCCCACTCACCCAGTCGGTGACGCCATTCCCCATGGACTTTCCCATAGAGTGGTGTACGGATGATGTGAAATACTTGGGGGTGCAAGTCACTGTGGATCGTGATGAACTGCTACGACTCAACTATAGACGCACGTTAGAACATATAACGTGCAGTGTCGTGCGATTGATCGCCCTCCCCCTTACCATAGCGGGACGCATTTCCCTTATTAAAATGATCATCCTTCCCAAGCTCTTGTATCTGTTCTTGAACATCCCTTTTTCTCCAGGTAGACACTTCTTTACTATGCTCTGGTCGGAGCTCATTAAACTGGTTTGGAGCAGTAAACAATGGGAAACACTCACACGACCCTATTCAGAAGGAGATTTGATATTCCCAATTTTGAGATGTACTATGTAGTATGTGTGTGCTCAGGCGCACTTCGCACATTATTGGTTCCACCCTCCCAGATACACGCCACATGTTGCAACAGATCATTGGCTGGCGGACCCTGTCCCGTTAGACGGAGTAATATTGACTGCCCCCGCACCCCGCATGCAGCACCCAAATTCAGTTGACTGCACGGTCAAGACGTGGCGAAGGCTTGACCGATATTGCCAGGCTCCCCTGCTCTATTCACCGCTGCTTCCACTTACATACCACCCACGTTCTCCAGGAAGGAGTGAACTAAGTTTATTATAACTTGCTGGGGTGACCTCTATTTAAATGGCAAATTTCGTTCCATGCAGCAATTGTACCAGAGAGCTCCACCATCCCCCATGGATGTCTTCCTGTATATCCGGCATAGACAGGGCATCAAGTAACATACTCCCTCGTACCCGTTACCGCCCCCAATACTTACCCCACTGCACCACACGTTTCGAATGCCTCCCACTTGGTATCCACACTGTACCATAGCCTTTACATTGAAATAACATACTCTCCCTGCACTGCGCGTGATAAATGGAGTGCAGAGCTTGGACACGACATTACTGACCAACAATGGGAGTACTGCTAAAAGCATACTTAGCTGGTTTCCTCTAGCAGTCGATTGCGCATCATGTATTACAAATTTCTCCATCGCCTCTATTATACTCCAGTTAGATTACACAAATTTGGTCTCTGTGACACGACCAGCTGTGACAAATGCAGGGCAGAGAATGCAGATTTTCTCCACCTTGATTGGGAATGTAGTGCAGTGGGTGCATACTGGCAACAGCTGTTCTCTGCGTTAGAGCTGATGACGCTCTTGGAGATCTCACGTTCCCCATTGCTGGCACTTTTTGGATATGCAGAGGAGATACTGGTGGTGCAGCGCAAGTTCGTTAGTATAATACTCGGCAGAAGATGGGTGGCCTGTAGGTGGGGCAGAGGACCGGCGACAAAATTCAAGGAGTTGTTAGGCGATATGAGACTTTGGCATGAACAAGCATCTACTTAAACTGAACTCCTTCGACTCTCGTCCCAGCCTTGGGACATTTCGGACCCTCTCAGAATGTACCTCTCAAAACACCCTTTGGAACCCACTTTAAGTCCAGCCTCGCAGAATTGAGACTGTAGTGTACGCCCTGTTTCTATGTGGGATGTGGGCGAGGGATTCTGCTGTGATTGTACTGATGCCCGTTGTCTTATATTCTCGCTATGCCTATTTGTGCGATTTGGGTCTGTTGGGCGGGAGGAGAATGTTATAGATGTCTCAGTAAGTCTGATTTTTTTTTTTTTCCCCTGTGCAACTATTGATGTCCCCAAAAGCCGACTTATTGCTAATGCTGTGTATGAACGATGTACATTGTTTTGCACTGCCGGACTGTTATGTTTTTGCAATAGTATATTACTGAAAATGCGATAAATAAATAAAGAAATAAAAAATCTTATACATCTATCAAACATTACCTATAACACCTCCCCCGATTGCAATGTGCTCTTTACAGTTAGCCATTAATAAGTTTGTTTGGGACTGGGAAAAACCTTGAATAGCATTTGCCCATATCGCTAGGTCAATGCTGGAATGCCCTTACTCCATAGATACCAGCAAGCGATGCACCTGCGCTTTATTTTAGAGTGGAATCGCCCACTATCAGAAAAACACTGGTCCTTTATGGACCAAACAGTAGCGGGAGTCAACATTTGGAGGGAGATCTGGCTGCCGTGCAAACACAGAGCCTATGGATTGTATTCCTCTCCTATAATGAAACCAACAATGAGAGCATGGGACATAGTAGCACAAAACTAAGAAATGGACGACATGTCTGTCCCCGATGACCCCGATCACCAGAAACCCTGACTTCCCTCCAGGACATAACTCAACAATTTTTGAAAGGTGGCGGGAACAAGGATGTAAAAGCATTGGGTCCTTATTTGACCCTGAGGGCCTGATCCCATTTGATCAGCTACAACAGGATTATGACCTCCCTCGGGCAGATAAGTTCCAACACAGACAGCTTAGCCATTGGGTCATGGAGCCAAACTATCGGGAGGCAGCCTGGAGAAAATTAACTGGGTTTGCGAAATGGCTGGTACAAAAACATGACGATAAACACCTTTTATCTGAACTCTATGTATGATTGACAGGGGTGGAGAAGAGTACACGGAGCACGGGACAGAAGCGATGGGAAGAGGAGTTAGGGCGTGCCATGTCCTAGAAAGAATGGGAAGACATTCATTATAGAGCCCGACACACAGCGCATAACACAGCAGGTGCAGAGTCAGCATAAAAAGTGCTATCTTATTGGTACCTGACCCCGGCACGCATTAATTCCTGGGACAAGAATAGATCTGTGAAATGCTGGCGTGGATGTGATCAGACAGTTCCCTGGTTCACTTACTTTGGCACTGCCCCAAACTAGAACGCTTTTGGGAGGCAGTCCTTGATGACATAGATAAAGCATTTGGAACATCAATACTGCAGCTCCCTGCGTACACTTTACTGAGCCTACCAAATTATCTGACATTTGCCTTACGCTCCCTGAAGGGCAGACAAATGGCCCTTGCATTACTAGCTGAGCGACAAGCAATTCTGACTAGGTGGGGTACTTCAAAAGTCCCGGATCAAATAGCGTGGTTACAAAAACTATGGCTAATTTTAGCCATAGACCAATTGTCCATGGTAGAAGCCCATAAAGAGGATAAATATGGTGGAACTATGGTGTCCGTTTATACAGATTCTATCAGCATAATTTCGAGAGTTCACCTGCCCACAATACCTGCAAAACTTATGCCTTCAACCTCCTTAGAGACAGTCACTATAATCCACCTATACCGCATATTTAGGTTAACCCCCACGCTCAGTAGGGACATACTATTCTAGGTGACACGCAGGAAGTGGCATGGGCTTGGGCGGAGGGAATGTGGGAGGGTGGGGAGGTTGGGTGAAGAGTTTCCTTTTTTTCTTTTCCTTTTTTAATGTTGATGTTCTTTCTCTTGTTGTTCTTGATTATTTCTTTCGTTCTGAAAATGATCCCTTGAAGCTGCTAGCCCCCTGGGTTTTAGGCATACAGGTGTGTTTGCATCACTACTGATCACCCCTGCCGGCCCCAGGGTTGTAGGCGCAAAGCTGTGCATAAGGTATGGACCGATAAATAAACAGAATGGTTCCATAAAACGCAGTTACTTGGATTTCTAGACAAACACAACTCAACACTTAGAGCTGTTCAGAGGAAAAACAGTCAATGCAATCCCATGGTGGAAAATGTGGCTATCGGTTTGCAGGTAAGCAATTTGTTTTGAGAGTTGAGTTTCTGGGGTTAGAACAAGGGTTCCCGCAGGGTCAAGAATGCACACAAAGAGTACCCTCAGCGGCACTAAGGCGACTGGGTGCAGAGTGCTGAGGCCCAATGTTAGCCTGTGGGGCTAGGGGGGCCAGCAGTTGGTGGCTGCTCTCGAGAAAGCCACTGGGTTGAGGGAGCAAAGCTCCTGGGGTTGAGGTCAGGGCAAAGGACGATCCCAGTTAGCATACAAGGTGTGCCCACAGTGGCACAGGGCAGCTGGGTGCAGGGTGCTGGAATGGCGTCTGGTGCCCCATTGTTGTCAATGGGAGATCTCCGTTCGGAACAAAAACTACAGGCTCAAGCAGGGAGGCTTTCTGGAGGCAACCACCGGGAGGAGAGGTAAGTAGGGATGCAAGGGGATGCCTGGACACTGTTTGTTGGGCCACCCAATGCCGTGGGGCATCAGGTGCAGGGGTGTCTTTAGGAATCGGGTTTCTTTACCAGCTCTGGTCATGGTCAGGAGGGACCCTCAGATAGAGGCTGCAAATGTTGTCAGGAGGCTTGAGATAGGTCAGGGATCACCATATCCAGGTCAGGTTCACTGGGGGGACCTCCTCGTGGTGTTAGGCCACTTGAACTTGGGCCGTTGGCCTTGGGTGCAGAGTAGTGCAGACTTGCGAATCTGGCTGGAACCAGAGTCTGGTTCTTGAGCAAGTCTGGTGCTCACAGGAGTCAGAGTATTTGAAGGAAAGGAAGGGCAGGTTCTTTGGGTTCTGGAGGGCTGCTGGACATGCTGGGATTCTGCTGGAGCAGGTCGATGTTGGGACAGGCCTGTAGGGCTGGGGCCAAGGCAGTTGGTGTCCTCCTCTTCTTCCTTCGGCACAGCTCCTCGGTCCTTCTTCCTTTTCTTCTTGTTTGTCTGAGGAGGCAAGGTACAGGGCCGCCCCAAAATACAACATTTTGATGTGTTTCAGGTAGGTACAGATCAGGACAATTAGCTCCCCTCCAATGGGAGGGGGGCATAAGCCTCTTTCTGGTTGGTTGATTCCCCCAATCTTCTAGATGGCGGGGACTGGGAGCTGTGTTTTGCCCTGCCTCCTTCACCTGAGGGGTGCAGTTGGTAAAGATGGGCACACCTTTCCTCCTCTCTTGGTTTTGCTGCCGTTTCTTCCTCCCAAAGTGGGGGTTAGAACCGGTGGGGGCCAGTTGCAAAAGGCAGAGTCAGCTAACACAAGTGGAAAGCCTTTGAAGCTTCCCCTTCGTAGGCCCAGCCCATCATGGAGTTGGAGGCTTTGCACCTCTGCACAGGATGTGCTTTGTTTTAGGGCCCAGAAAGCAGGGGGCTCTTGACCCAGGGGTCCAGAAACATGCCTGGGATGGCAGCTGATAAAAAGCCACTCAGTCAGGACTCTAGAGTTAGGTCGGTTTTCAGGGGGAATCTCTAAGATGCTCTCTGAGTGCATTTTGTATTGAATCCAACACTGTCATAAGTGTAGGTTAAATGGGCAGAGAAGTTTTATACCAAACTTCTCAGTCTTCAGTAAAGCCATCATGGAGCTGTGGAGTTCGGGGTGCCAAACTCCCAGCCCATGGTTTGAAATAGCTTCACTGCACTTACAATACCTGTGAATGGCACAGACACTGTAGGGACCCAGGGCTCATGCCACTGGCACACAGACTGCACTGGCAGTGTGTATGGGTCAGGGGAGGAGTCTCTGAGGGTGGCAACCTGATTAGCAGGAACCCAGGGCACACTTAGTCATGAAGCATCAAACATCAAGCAAAAAGTGGGGGGCAACCATGCAAAAAGGGGCACTTTCCTACAGAATCCCCCCTCCCCACACCCATCGGGAAACAAAGATGTGGATGGATACGATACGAGACGAATGATGACCTCTGATGAAGGGCACTGTCCTGAAATGCATTGGGATTTATAAAAAAGACGACAAAAGTATTCCATATATTGAAAAGAACATGATATATGTGTGTGATGCAACACAACGTTCTAAATAAAATGAACTCAAGGATTTAACCACCTTTAATCTGATGTTTGAATTTAACAACCTGAATTAATTTGTCAGAGGGAGGTCACCCTACATAATGCTTAGTGGGGACGTTGTTCTATTTTAGACAACGCTGAACTTCGCATTTACATGATTCACGCCCAGGATTAGAGGGAGATACCCACTTGCACCCTACCAAAGATTAAATTGGTATAACAGAATGAATCAGATTAACTACAGAGTGCCACAAAAACTTTTTTGAATTCTTCATAATTTAACGGGATCCCATTCTTGTCTTATAAGTTTTATGTTAGAACTCCATCTTCATGCCAAGTCTTTGCGGCGGTTGAGTCTGCCCTGGTAGTACCATCTTTCCAGGATGGGGAGAGGATGCCGATGATGAAGCATGACACTATAATGTGTGTGAGGCATCCTCTTCCATTAAGGATGGCCTCCCTGGTTTGAAGGGTCCCACATGACCTGTAGTAGGTAGCATCCAACCCAATCTCTGGTTCTAAGCACAGTTAGTTCTATCTGCAACCCACTCTTTTTGTGGCTTGCAAAATATATGCTTCAGCCCTCAGAGACTTTCTCTGGCTACAAGGCCCTTGATGCCCCTGGCACCTTTTACATGGGACTTATATGTAGGCCAGAGGAGTGCCAATGTGGGAGCAGAGGTAGAGTTTTGGGGAAAAAACACAGGTCCTGGGTACCTGTTAGCAGGAACCCAGGGCACACTTAGTCAAGAAGCATCAAACATCGGGCAAAAAGTGGGAGAAAATCATGCAAAAAGGGGCACTTTCCTACACTCCCTCATTACAGTCCACTACCGTCTGACCCATTACCTGATATTCAAACATGTGTCAGGAAGGTTACTAACGAATCACTGGGACTGGGTATCATAACGGACAAGGAACATTGCTTCTTGAATAACACATTTCCACGTATACCTGTTTTATAGGTGTTGCCCAAGATATATATAAATATGAGCATTCCCCTGGGTGCCCTATTGTCTCAGGCTGTGGCTCAGTTTTGGAGCATTGATGCCATCATGAAGGAATTAGTCCCACTCACAGAAGTATACATAAAAGACAATATGGACCTCACTTGTCAAATACAGAACCTACAATCCTGACTCTGATTTCATGGTGGGTCTGGACATAGAGTATTTGTACACCAACATCCTCCAATTGGAAGGCCTAGAGGTTATCTGGGATGTATTAAATACACAACCTAGCCCCCACTAAGATCCTGTCAGACTTCGTGATTAAAATGCTGGAGATTGCCCTAAGGGATAACTATTTTTTATATAAAAGCACATTTTACTTACAGAAGAAGGGCGTCATTCTTTGCCATCATTCTTTGCCCCCAATGTTGCAATTTTGTATGCACAAAGCCTTGAGAGAACTAAAGCCCTAATTTTGATGGTGGACCGACATCCATGGCAATGGTCTGACAACCGCATTTCGATGCAGACAGTCGGACCGCAGAGGTCCGGGGGAGGACCGCCGCCTCCACTAGGATCCAAGATCCTGCCGTTGCGGTGGTCAGACTCCTATCTCTACAACAGGGGCAGTGCCTGCACAGGCACCGCCGTAGGGATTAGGATGTCGCTTTCTGACTGCCTTTCCATGGAGGTCCCACCACCATGATGGCACACGGTGCATGGATGTGCACAAAGTGCCTTTTTCTTCTGCAGCTTGTGCCGCAGCTTTTTTCCTGGGCTGCAGCACAACCCGCAGTAGAAAAAAGCACTTTCCGGCTGCCTGCATGGTGGTTGGCCGGATGGGACTGCCAACTCATTGTCAGGCGGTCACCTTCCCGATACAATGGCGTTTGGTGGTCCGACCAACCGCAATCATAATGAGGGCCTCAGATCCTCAAGCATGACAACCCCTTTTACAACCTAATCAGGCTTTGGAAACAATAGTTATCTTCCTTCTCTGGTATGGCCAAATTGATTCCCTACACTTATTTTTTGAATGGCTTAATACTATCCAAGCACACCTGCGATTTCTTGATCTCAACCTTCAAACACATGGGGACAAAATAGGAACATCGCTCTACAGAAAGCCGACTGAAAAGAATACCCTTCTGCTTTCCTCAAGCAACCACCCAGTGCTTAATTCATAGAAAACTAGGAGCCAGGGCCATTCTCAGGAGACAACTGCAGTTTGCGCCACACATTGCCCCTCTCACCACTGCAGATGGCAGTACTAACACAAACTCTAACAAGCATTTGCATGCAACAGGTCTTGCGTTACTGAAAGTTTGAGCTATTGTTTTTACAAACGTTAATGTTTGTTAGCTTCTTTTGTTAAAAAATATCTAAGCAGTAGCATAAATAATAAAAAAGAATATCCACGAAGCAAGAGTGCAGTAGTACAGGCTGTTACTAGGTATCCCTGTGGAATTGTAAAGTGACATCTATTAGCCATACAAGATATCGCACCCTTACTTATGCTGGGATATTTGTTACCAAAAAAAAGAAAAACTCACAAACATTAACATTTGCAATGAAAATAACTCCAGTAATGCGAGACCTATTTCATTGGAAATGCTTGGTCTCTTTATGGTGGTGTTACTATAGACAGCATATAAAGGAAGGGCTTTGGATCTTGCAAGGGCTAAGTCACACCACGAGAAATGCCAATAGAAAGCAATACATTTACTGTTATTGCCTCCTGTAAATGTACCATTCAGGGAATAGCCTGCTCCCCCGTGCACCACTCAAGGGACCAGAGAGGGCATGATGTAACGTATAGAGGTACCTACTTTGGGACTTGGAACTGTCAGTCCTGGGGTTGGCTCTCCCGTGCCTAAAAAAAATCTTAATCAAAACCACTAAAATTAAACAAACAATGGCCTGCCTAAAAAATACAAATTGGAATAAATACAATTAAAGAAACAATGACGAATCGAAACAGAATCACAATTACAAATACCAATGTTAGGAGGAAATGTCCCAGTCTCCACCTAAAAAAACTGAGACTTGGGCAGAGGTGTGAAATGTTGTTTTGAAGTTAAGGACAACATGTCTGCATATAATCCATGTGACAAGAAGACTCGGCCTGCAGTGCAGCCTGTGTGGCTGCCAGTTTAGTGTCACAGTGTGGAATGCAGGAAGGAGACTCCTCTGCTGCTGAGGCAGGTTATGCATCATTACATGCAAGACATTAAAATTAGTGTAAATGGTTTATTAAGGCAAAGCCTTTACTGTTAGGGTGAGCGCTTGAAGTGATACAGTGCCTTGTAACATTATCTTGCGTTAACAACAGTGGTTCCATAAAACAAAATGCCAAACCGTTGGCAACGTGTAAACAATGTGTAGCTATTTATGATGCTGCTAAAAAGCTTATTTATTCTATAAAAATGTATGTAGAAGAATGAGAGTATGTTTGTTGATTTTATTTTTATATGAAATGAATCAATGTACCCCAAAAAATGTGACATATACAGAAAGGGGCTAAAGTTGCAGAGTTTTGCTAAACTATTTTGCTATATGTTTTCTGTCAAACTAAAACCGTTTCCAAAAACGGTCTATTATTTGAAAACAGGCATTAGTAAAGCCAATAGCTATGGCTTTAGTGTGCTAGTGCATGCAAACTGCATATGTGAATGTCTCCATTTCCATTCGTTACCACCTTAAAGCCAGACCTCCTAGCCGTGCCACTGTTTATTTCACTGTGCCACTGGATTCAAGCTAGCCTGGCTGATGAGGGGTGATGCCCGAAACCGGTCCCAGGATGCTTGTTTCCGGTCCAGGGAGGCCCTGGCTTGGGAGTTCGGGCTGGACTGTTCCCATAAGGAACGGGGTCAAGACTAATTTGCATATGGCTGGGTCTAAAATAGGGCAGCATGGTGAACAAAAGAACCATGGATTTAACCCAGATCTCTTGACTGGGGGTGAATGTTTGATTTGCTCTGCATTCCGTCCATTATCTGTGTGTCTTTTGCTTTCTCGCCCTAAGTGCACCGAGTATGCCCAAACGTGTGTCCTGGGCTCACTGTGCCACTGGATTCAAGCTAGCCTGGCTGATGAGGGGTAATGCCCCGAAACCGGTCCCAGGATGCTTGTTTCCGGTCCATGGAGGACCTGGTTTGGCAGTTTGGGATGGACTGGGTCTAAACTAGGGTGGCATGGTGAGCAATAGAACAATGGATTTAACCCAGATATCTTGATTAGGGATTAATGTTTGATTTGCTCTGCATTCCGTCCATTATCTGTGTGTCTAATGCTTATTTTAAGCAGATAGGTTGTTGTTCTTGTGTGCGTGAGTAAACATATGGGTGACATAACTGGGTGCCCAAGGCCCCCCAATAAAGTCACAATTAACTTCAAATAATTGTCAATTACAAAAGCCAGTCCATGCTTGAGAGGTTGAAAATGCACTTTGTTAAACACATTCTCTCCCTAGCGTTTATCAGGTGTCTTATAGATAGGAGATTATCTACCCATGAGATCACATTTGGTCAATAACCTTAAAAGAACAGCACTGAATTATATTGTCGGAAGGCCAAATGTTTTGACGGGTTCAAGGCTATTTGCCTAGATCACTAACAGTGCAGAAGCATTCAGGTCATCTATTTACTTTAATACCAGTCAAGCCTCATTTACAAATCCATATTTTAAAAAGTATTTTTACATGGCTATGTTGGGTATTTTTCCTTCGATATTGATTAACCTGTAGTAACCTTGTTCTACGGAAGCCACATTCACCTAATCATATTTGTAAGGCATGTGTTTACCCAAAGAGTCTCTCGGCGCTTAAATAAGAGATGTTTAGGTTTATTTCTACTCAGCTCAATGGTATTCATTTTATCAACCTCAAAAGGATGAAAGGCTGAGTGTATCACTGGGATTCGAGGCTGTGACACTGAGCTCAAGCACAAGCCACCAACCCAGATTTTGAGCCAATAATCACGCCCCTTTATGTTCCTTCTTTGTTATTTACTCTAGCACCCACAGAAATGATTGGCCTGCCTCCATTTTATTACATGTCATACATTTGAGATTGTTTGTTGGGCATCCTTGTACTTATTACAGGGCTGGACCACTCACATGTTGCATTGAGCATTATTTTCCATCACTGTTTCCTTAACTGGACATGACCAGTGCCGGACTTTGCCTGCACTCTTGAATTTATAATCACCACAGACCTGGTCCTGTCCAAGCCGAGGACACAGGGTGCGATATGAAAGATGTTGCCCTTCATTTTATTCAGCAGAGTGGCACATGCGCATATAATCACTGATACTAAATGGTTGGAGGGGCTCAGCATAAAGAAGGCATCAATAGCATTGCTGTTACACTGCACCTGCTACAAGAGCTGAATTTGTTTATTCTGTGTGTACAAAATGAGTGATGTGTGTGTGGTGTCAATGACATTACCATCATAACACTGACGAGGGCCTGTTGTAATGTAGAGGACTGCTGACTTTGGGACTCGGAACAGGGTTCGAGTCTCGATGCCGGCTCTGCCATGCCTACAAAAATATGTTAACCAGAACCAATAAAATGATACAAACATTGGCGTGCTTACCAGAAAATGAAATTGGAATGAATAAAAATAAATAAACAATGGTGAATTGAAAAAGTATCATAATTACAAACATTGGTGTTAGGAAGAAACGGCCACGTCCAAGAACGAGTATGAAATAAAAGAAGTAGTCCCCAAAGGTGCATATACAAACCTACAGCATAAAGAAACTGTAGTTGGATGGTGGGCCTCAAAGAAAAATGGAAGAGCACCGCCCAATGAGAATCCAGCACAGAAGAGAGATGCAGGAGAGAACCAATGGTAAGCAGCAGGTGGGATTACACTCAGTAGAGTGATTGCAGCAGGTCTTTCAGACTCAACCTAAAAATCAGTGATCACACTCCTTCAAGTGTGACAATTCAGTCCATTTCAGGCCTCCAAAGCTATAACGGTGGCTTGGATGGCAGTCAATAGTCACTTTATATGTATTTTGAATTAATAAACAACTGTTGTTGTGCACATCTTTAAATTAGCACAGATCAAAAAAGTGGAGGGAGGAGGAAGCAGAGGTTCATTCATCTTCCAAGAGGTACTGGTTATCTATTGGAAATAACATACGTCTCAATAACAGAGACTCCAAACCTTTTGTCTCGGAGGTCCTCAACCACCCGTTCACAGACTGCACTGTATGTAATTTTTGCTTAGTGTGCTTCGGTGGATAGAGTCATCTTGTCACTTGAGTGTCCCGTTCTACAAGTGACAGCAAAACCTCCACCACCTAGGTGTCGTGGACCAGTGACTCATCCACTAAACACGCTTTGTTTTAAGACTTATCTCTATCCTACTATTTTCACCCCATAAATATTCACCTAAAGGAGAAGATGTAATACAGGTCGAAACACCGTCAACACCGTCCAGCGGATTTACGGCCTCTGGCGCTTAAGATGCTTCTCTAAAATTATTTCCTCCAGTATTCATGCTTTGTACCATTTTAAAGTAACTCCTCTTGCTTTTATCTTCACCCTGCCACATGCTTCACATGCACCATTCACAGTTTTTCACGAGCATTATGTGTCCACTTTAAATCGATTGCACATACATAGAGTAATCATATTATTTCTGGCTGATTTGATTTGTACTATTAGTTATGAATACAGACCACGAAAATCAACCCTCAGTGTTTCTTTTCTTTTTTTCTACATAATTACTTTACCTTGTGTAAATCATTTCTATATTAATACCTGCTGAGACATTGTCATATGCTTACTTTTCTATGTGATAATGTACAATGGGCTGCCTAGCGCCAACGCAGGCACCCGCACCATCATGCAAGGGTGCCTGCGTTGCATGCAGGATTGTTTTTGGCCAGGAAGGGGCACAGTTTTGCACAAAAACAATACTGGGAGGCATATTCTTCTTTCTGTGTGCTGCACAATGCAGAATACATAGAAAGCAGAAGAAATTTTTTAAAAAAAAGAGATATTTCACCTCATAACGCCTCCTCTGGGAAGGCGTAACCTTTTGGCGCATTCCCAGGTTTACCAGTTCTGGTAAATCTGGTAATGTATCAAAAACAATGAGAATTGCTTGGAACACCCACGCAGCACCCATGGAACGCCTTTCCAGGGTGCAGTAACAAAGCTATTTGTACTGTATTGTGTTACTCCAGATTTATGAAGTCACTCAGGGCTTCATAAATTTTACTTAAGGTTTGTGCCGTGCATGTACCACGCTGTGTGATACAAATGCAACGCAAACCTCCTTGTAAATCTACCCCTTGGGGATTTTAATAGATGATAAACTGTCTTTGGTGACCCAGGCTAATAATCCTACCTTTTCATGCTTTTTCTTTTCAAAGGTGCTCAGAAAAATAGTTCCTTGGCTCCCCCTCTGGCAATTCGCATCTTGGTTCACGCCACTGTTCTCAGCTGCCTCGACTATTACAAAGACACTGTTTATAACGGACCGCGATTGAGAGCTTTGGGGTTTTGCTTAAGTGCATTCTGGAGTGCCCGACTGATTGCCTCACTACTTTTAAAAGGGATCTGCCATCACTGAAAATAACATAACATAAAATTAATTACATCATATTTCCACATACATCGCAATGTATACATATATTTAAATATCACGGAAACTCCTCCAAAGAAAGAGCAGAGGCCACAGTTGGGGTAAGCAGGGGGGCCACTTTATTCTGTCACAAACGGCGAATGCATTTCGGCATCACATATGCCTTCTTCAGCGCCAGGAGTCTTGTGGGGAATATGCAGGTAACAACGTGTATTTGAAATGATAGCCCCTAGATGATTGGTTTAGGTCCGCCCCACCCACAGGAGCATAGTCCTTTATCACCTTCTGTAGTGCACTGGATACATGTGCACTACAGTTCCCAGAATGCATCAAGAATCCAGGTAGGTAAGGCGGATTAGTGGCTTGCTGTTAATGCAGGAATTAACATCACGATGTCATCTGGCCAAATCCCCTGCATGTTGTGTGAATGGCAATGTCCTTCTGGGTCCCCAGACCGCATCAACCTCCAGGCACAGGTTTCCATTAAGCGGGGGCAGGACCGGGAATCCAGTCGCGCCCAGGGCAGAGTAAAATAACTCCGTCACCGCCCCATCTCTTCCTGGACCCGGGGGTGTGCCTTGGTAATCCAGTACCCTGGAAACAAACAAAGTCCGCTACAGCAGATGCCAGCGAAGCCAAGGCCAGCTGAAGGATGCGGGTGCCTCTGAAGCGCGCCTCTGGCATGCGCGCGAAACATCACGGAAACTCCTCCAAAGAAAGAGCAGAGGCCACAGTTGGGGTAAGCAGGGAGGCCACTTTATTCTGTCACAAACAGCGAATGCATTTTGGCATCACATATGCCTTCTTCAGCGCCAGGAGTCTTGTGGGGAATATGCAGGTAACAACGTGTATTTGAAATGATAGCCCCTAGATGATTGGTTTAGGTCCGCCCCACCCACAGGAGCATAGTCCTTTATCACCTACTGTAGTGCACTGGATACATGTGCACTACAGTTCCCAGAATGCATCAAGAATCCAGGTAGGTAAGGCGGATTAGTGGCTTGCTGTTAATGCAGGAATTAACATCACGATGTCATATGGCCAAATCCCCTGCATGTTGTGTGAATGGCAATGTCCTCCTGGGTCCCCAGACCGCATCAACCTCCAGGCACAGGTTTCCATTCAGCGGGGGCAGGACCGGGAATTCAGTCGCGCCCAGGGCAGAGTAAAATAACTCCGTCACCGCCCCATCTCTTCCTGGACCCGGGGGTGTGCCTTGGTAATCCAGTACCCTGGAAACAAACAAAGTCCGCCACAGCAGATGCCAGCGAAGCCAAGGCCAGCTGAAGGATGCGGGTGCCTCTGAAGCGCACCTCTGGCATGCGCGCGAAACATCACGGAAACTCCTCCAAAGAAAGAGCAGAGGCCACAGTTGGGGTAAGCAGGGAGGCCACTTTATTCTGTCACAAACGGCGAATGCATTTCGGCATCACATATGCCTTCTTCAGCGCCAGGAGTCTTGTGGGGAATATGCAGGTAACAACGTGTATTTGAAATGATAGCCCCTAGATGATTGGTTTAGGTCCGCCCCACCCACAGGAGCATAGTCCTTTATCACCTTCTGTAGTGCACTGGATACATGTGCACTACAGTTCCCAGAATGCATCAAGAATCCAGGTAGGTAAGGCGGATTAGTGGCTTGCTGTTAATGCAGGAATTAACATCACGATATCATCTGGCCAAATCCCCTGCATGTTGTGTGAATGGCAATGTCCTCCTGGGTCCCCAGACCGCATCAACCTCCAGGCACAGGTTTCCATTCAGCGGGGGCAGGACCGGGAATCCAGTCGCGCCCAGGGCAGAGTAAAATAACTCCGTCACCGCCCCATCTCTTCCTGGACCCGGGGGTGTGCCTTGGTAATCCAGTACCCTGGAAACAAACAAAGTCCGCCACAGCAGATGCCAGCGAAGCCAAGGCCAGCTGAAGGATGCGGGTGCCTCTGAAGCGCGCCTCTGGCATGCGCGCAAAACATCACGGAAACTCCTCCAAAGAAAGAGCAGAGGCCACAGTTGGGGTAAGCAGGGAGGCCACTTTATTCTGTCACAAACGGCGAATGCATTTCGGCATCACATATGCCTTCTTCAGCGCCAGGAGTCTTGTGGGGAATATGCAGGTAAAAACGTGTATTTGAAATGATAGCCCCTAGATGATTGGTTTAGGTCCGCCCCACCCACAGGAGCATAGTCCTTTATCACCTTCTGTAGTGCACTGGATACATGTGCACTACAGTTCCCAGAATGCATCAAGAATCCAGGTAGGTAAGGCGGATTAGTGGCTTGCTGTTAATGCAGGAATTAACATCACGATGTCATCTGGCCAAATCCCCTGCATGTTGTGTGAATGGCAGTGTCCTCCTGGGTCCCCAGACCGCATCAACCTCCAGGCACAGGTTTCCATTCAGCGGGGGCAGGACCGGGAATCCAGTCGCGCCCAGGGCAGAGTAAAATAGCTCCGTCACCGCCCCATCTCTTCCTGGACCCGGGGGTGTGCCTTGGTAATCCAGTACCCTGGAAACAAACAAAGTCCGCCACAGCAGATGCCAGCGAAGCCAAGGCCAGCTGAAGGATGCGGGTGCCTCTGAAGCGCGCCTCTGGCAGGCGCGCGAAACATCACGGAAACTCCTCCAAAGAAAGAGCAGAGGCCACAGTTGGGGTAAGCAGGGAGGCCACTTTATTCTGTCACAAACGGCGAATGCATTTCAGCATCACATATGCCTTCTTCAGCGCCAGGAGTCTTGTGGGGAATATGCAGGTAACAACGTGTATTTGGAATGATAGCCCCTAGATGATTGGTTTAGGTCCACCCCACCCACAGGAGCATAGTCCTTTATCACCTTCTGTAGTGCACTGGATACATGTGCACTACAGTTCCCAGAATGCATCAAGAATCCAGGTAGGTAAGGCAGATTAGTGGCTTGCTGTTAATGCAGGAATTAACATCACGATGTCATCTGGCCAAATCCCCTGCATGTTGTGTGAATGGCAATGTCCTCCTGGGTCCCCAGACCGCATCAACCTCCAGGCACAGGTTTCCATTCAGCGGGGGCAGGACCGGGAATCCAGTCGCGCCCAGGGCAGAGTAAAATAACTCCGTCACCGCCCCATCTCTTCCTGGACCCGGGGGTGTGCCTTGGTAATCCAGTACCCTGGAAACAAACAAAGTCCGCCACAGCAGATGCCAGCGAAGCCAAGGCCAGCTGAAGGATGCGGGTGCCTCTGAAGCGCGCCTCTGGCATGCGCGCGAAACATCACGGAAACTCCTCCAAAGAAAGAGCAGAGGCCACAGTTGGGGTAAGCAGGGAGGCCACTTTATACTGTCACAAACGGCGAATGCATTTCGGCATCACATATGCCTTCTTCAGCGCCAGGAGTCTTGTGGGGAATATGCAGGTAACAACGTGTATTTGAAATGATAGCCCCTAGATGATTGGTTTAGGTCCGCCCCACCCACAGGAGCATAGTCCTTTATCACCTTCTGTAGTGCACTGGATACATGTGTACTACAGTTCCCAAAATGCATCAAGAATCCAGGTAGGTAAGGCGGATTAGTGGCTTGCTGTTAATGCAGGAATTAACATCACGATGTCATCTGGCCAAATCCCCTGCATGTTGTGTGAATGGCAATGTCCTCCTGGGTCCCCAGACCGCATCAACCTCCAGGCACAGGTTTCCATTCAGCGGGGGCAGGACCGGGAATCCAGTCGCGCCCAGGGCAGAGTAAAATAACTCCGTCACCGCCCCATCTCTTCCTGGACCCGGGGGTGTGCCTTGGTAATCCAGTACCCTGGAAACAAACAAAGTCCGCCACAGCAGATGCCAGCGAACCCAAGGCCAGCTGAAGGATGCGGGTGCCTCTGAAGCGCGCCTCTGGCATGCGCGCGAAACATCACGGAAACTCCTCCAAAGAAAGAGCAGAGGCCACAGTTGGGGTAAGCAGGGAGGCCACTTTATACTGTCACAAACGGCGAATGCATTTCGGCATCACATATGCCTTCTTCAGCGCCAGGAGTCTTGTGGGGAATATGCAGGTAACATATATATTTATATATATATATATATTTTCAGGGTATCCTTTAAAGCACTTAATGGATTTTATCCATGTGGCAAGTGCAAAGCCTGTAAAAAAAGCAAACGCACTTTGTCGTATGACGTCCCTGGCCTCAGTACACCTAGAAAGATCACCAAGTTTCTCATGTGTACTACTCCCTATGCTATCTATTGTTTGGTGTGCCCATGTGGGCTCCGTTACATTGGGAGCACGATACATCCGGTTAAGATACGGATCCTAGAACACATGAGTGCCATCAACAATGTTGATGAATCAGACCCAGTAGCGAGCCATTACAACAAGACACATTGCCGCAACAAGGATCTTCTATCATATTTTTGTTTAGATCATGTACCGCAAAACCCCAGGGGTGGAGACAGGATACAGAGATTAAGGCGTTTAGAATCACGCTACATTATAGATCTGCAAAGCAAGAATCCCCTGGGTTTGAATAGTAGTGAGGAGCTGGCTGTACATTTAGGATGAACAGGTTGTCATTTTTGGTTGTCATTTTTGATTAAGTAAACCTCCTCTTCAAATCTTTTTGCAATTTTTGTATTGGTTGGTACCCTTCTGAAATATGTGTGCAAAATTGTATATCGAGTGTTGATTGATCATGTTTTGTTTAAATGTGGTGGTATGAGATCTCTGGTACAAGGCAGAATTTTAGGCCCATCTGTGGGCGAGATCTTGGTAGTTAGAATGACAACTATAAATTTATAATGTATAATTGATTCTCCCATTCAGGGTTGTATAAATTGTTATCAACGATTGATTAATTTACGTTATAATGTGGAAGTAACGCTATATTTATTGCGTTGCGTTCCTTTTTCAGACATTCAAAGATGGCGGAATGATTTGTGCCGTCTTATGAATAGTCCTGTTTCTGTTTTTACACCGGATATCATGAATGAATGCACATTTATAAATAAAATATGGCCGCAGCGTTTACGTGCAGAAATTGACAAAGGCTAAGTGCCGAAACGCGTCTGTTTGCCCGGAGTTCAGGAAATAAATCTTTTGAACTCTCCCCCATGAGTGCTGTCTTCTGTTACGGGCACGAGTACCCGATGGAACTGTGAGCTGAATGAATATATATATATATATATATATATATATATATATATATATATATATATATATATATATACTGGCGACCGTTATAGTTAGGACCGTGTTTCCATAGGAAATCCGCAACATTCTATTTGGAATAACTTTCGTCAAGCGGGGGCTGAGAAAAAAGGGGGGTCCCAAAACGCGTTTTCCCCATGCAATTTTCCATAGGGACCTTTAGTCCAAGGTACAGCCCGAACGGCTGAACAGAATTACTTGAAATTTGGCAAAGAGGTAGTCCTCAGGTCAGGCATGTGCCTTTTGCATATATGGTGTCAATCTGTTCAGTAGTTCCTGAGAAAATCAAAAGTAAAATCACATACATATCTGGGCGGAGCCTAACCACACATCTCATCGTGAGATCTGATTGGCTGTCAGTACTTCATCCAAGAAGTTTTGGCAGCCATCTTGGGACCAATATACATGATAGCACCTCATTAAAAAGCATTGCAGTTAATAGAAGGTTTTAAGACTTTAGTTACATTATAAATCATTTGTTGATGGTACCATACTCATTTTAGGAATTGTGGTGTGTTCTAAGGTGATTTTACCATGTGAAAAAGCCTTCTGCTGTGATATCACCAACCATGTTTGAGAGAAAAGTATTTTCTCATACTTTTCCCACAGAGGTTTGGAAGGTGATCTATAAGCTAAACTGAGAGCATATTTTCTGTAAATTCACATTATCTTTCTCAGTCATGTAAGAATGAAGTCTGACATTCTCAGTAAAACATGTACATCCAACAAGGGCAGAGACTGTCAGTTGATTCCTTTGTGTTCTACTGCAGCTTCCCAGAGTGCTCTAAAGAACAACTAGAGCGCTAACAGTATTACTTATGACAAAAGTATGGCACACCTGAAGCCATCTTGATTGGAATAAAGTGGTAACACTTAAATCATTTAATTTACAAAGGAACAAAATGAGGGGGTTCATTTTGCCATATAAATTATGATTAGTGCTGCAGAAAGAAAAACTAGGGCACATTTTGACTTCTGAAATCCTCTTTTATTTCACAAAAACATTCTGACATGCAGACTGAAACATGCACTTTGAATACCAGCAGCAGACTTGCCTGGTGAGCAGTAGCTTTACTACAGTGATCTAATGAGCAACTACAGTGCTAACATTCCGAATTTATGGAAAATGTGTGACACGTCTGAATGTCTTCTTGATGGAATCAAAGTAAAAAACTGAAAGTATTTCCTACTGAGGAGACTGCAGTAAATGAGGAAATTAGGAAACTTCATAACAAATAAATCTCCCAAGATGGCCACCAGAGACAAAAGAGCCCAAATGTAGCCCAAATATCACCCAGATGTAGCCCAAGTATAGCCCAATGACAGAATGTCCCAGAGTGTTCTTAAGAACAACTAGAGCGCTTACTGTCTTACTGATGACAAAAGTATGGCACACCTGAAGCCATCTTGATTGGAATAAACTGGTAACACTTAAAACATTTAATTTAAAAAGGAACACAATGAGGGGGTTCATTTTGCCATAGAAATTATGATTAGTGCTGAAGAAAGAAAAATTAGGGCACATTTTCAGTGACTTCTCAAATCCTCTTCTATTTCATTAAAAAATTCTGATATGCAGACTGAAACATGCACTTCTAATACTAGCAGCAGACTTCCCTGGTGAGCAGTAGCTTTACTTCAGTGATCTAATGAGCAACTAGAGTGTTAACATTCAGAATTTATGGCAAATGTGTGACATATCTGAATACCTTCTTGATGGAATCAAAGTAAAAAACTGTAGCCCAAATGTAGCCCAATGACAGAAGTGTGCAAAACACTTAATTTGTGTGTATTTGCAGTTTTATATAGTGCAGACTTGTCAGGTATTGGAGTGCTTTACATGAACATTGGTTACATCACACAAGATCAAATTCATTTGGTTGTAGACATGGGGAGATTAAGTGATTTGACCAGAATCACAGAATGTTGAGCTGAAGCAGAAACTCCAACCTGGTTCCCCAGTTGTAAAGTCTGCAGCTCTGGAAGTAACACCACACCCTCTCCCCTTGGATTACAAATAATTTAAAAGTTCTTTGTCGCTATTTGAAAACTCAGAACATATGTCCTCATTTTAGTTTTTTAGAGCACTAACCATCATTTTGATGCAAATAAGACCCTCTCATATATGTAATTTCTAAAGGAAATGCTCTAGGCATTACAGTTTTGATTACATCAAGATGACGTCAGGCATTCCACACTTTTGTAATAAATATAGAATTTTGGCAATCTAGTTGTTCATTGGGATACTGTTGAGAGGCAGAGGCCAGGGCCACGGACTCTGAAAATTGAAGGCAGGTAGGAGAGTGCAGAGGCAACAATTTGACCACACTAGGCAGGCAGGAAGGGCAGTGGCAGCACAACAGACTATGGAGGGCAGTGGAAAGGGGGGCAGGGGCAACAAACCAACAATACAGGACTGGCAAGAGAGGCTGTGGCAATATAATAGACCATTGTGGGCAGAAGGAAGAGGCAGTGGTCATACAACCATACATGCCAACAGACCCGTTTCAGCCAGGAAACGTCCAATGTTTTTAAGCTCAGATGGGCTTTACTTGATCTGTTTCCTGTCTACAATCTTCTCTTTTTCAATGTAACTCAAAGGGGAAAATCAATACCCCAGTTTTATTTCAAAATCTCCCTCTTACACAGTTCAAAATGTTCGCAAGTATGGTACATTGGATCATGGTAGGCAGGAGGAATTGGGGTAGGGACATGGACTCGGATAACAGAGGACAGGAGGGACATTGAGAGGTGCACCAAACTGACCCTACAGGGCAGGCATCAGGGTTTGCAGCAGCACAATACACCACACAGGGCATGCGGGACGGGAGTGCAGCACAACAATCCATAGAAAGCAATAGGGAGGGGACAGGACCATGCACATGGACATCAGACAATAGAGGGGAAAGAGGCAATGGTAGCTAGCTGACCAAAATGGACAGACAGGAGAGAAAGCTGCAGCATAACAGACCATAAAGGGCAGGAGGGACGGATCAGGGGCATTACAATGGAACCGACAAGCCAGGAGGGAGGGAATAGGGGTCTGCACATGGAAACAGAGGGCTGGGGGCAAGGGGGCAGGGCAGGAGCAGCAAGATGACTATAACTCGCGCGACCGCCACTCTATCAAAAGGATTATGTCATCAGTGATGTCACGAGTGATGCCACTGACCATGTCATGAGTGATGTAATATGTGACGTCATCAGCAGTGGATTGCGGTCGCGCGAGTTATAGTTATCTGAACTAACTATTACAGTGGAATTTCATTGGTTTTTTACGAGTGTAATGTCCACCTAACTATACCATGTGTGAAACCTATGGTTTTTTAAGTGAATAGATATATATATTATCTACTGGCGGTCGCCAGTAGATAGTTATAGGACCGTGTTTCCATAGGAAATCCGCAACATTCTATTTGGAATAACTTTGGCGCCGGTTGACGAATCCTCGCGAAATTTTCATAATAGGTGGGGCGCTCCGCTCCGCTCCTACCCTGAAAGTCTCGGGGGGATTCGTCAAGCGGGGGCTGAGAAAAAAGGGGGGTCCCAAAACGCGTTTTCCCCATGCAATTTTCCATAGGGACCTTTAGTCCAAGGTACAGCCCGAACGGCTGAACAGAATTACTTGAAATGTGGCAGAGAGGAGGTCCTCAGGTCAGGGAAGTGCCTTTTGCAGGTGTGGTGTCAATCTGTTCAGTAGTTCCTGAGAAAATCAAAAGTAAAATCATATATATATGTGGGCGGAGCCTAACCACACATCTCATCCTGAGATCTGATTGGCTGTCAGCACTTCATCCAAGAAGTGTTGGCAGCCATCTTGGGACCAATATACATGATAGCACCTCATTAAAAAGCATTGCAGTTAATAGAAGGTTTTAAGACTTTAGTTACATTATAAATCATTTGTTGATGGTACCATACTCATTTTAGGAATTGTGGTATGTTCTAAGGTGATTTCACCATGTGAAAAAGCCTTCTGCTGGGATATCATGATTGAGAGAAAAATATTTTCTCATGCTTTTCCCACAGAGGTTTGGAAGGTGATCTATAAGCTAAACTGAGAGCTTATTTTCTGTAAATTCACATTATCTTTCTCAGTCATGTGAGAATGAAGTCTGACATTCTCAGTAAAACATGTACATCCAACAAGGGCAGAGACTGTCAGTTGATTCCTTTGTGTTCTACTGCAGCTTCCCAGAGTGTTCCAAACAACAACTAGAGCGCTAACAGTCCTACTTATGATAAACATATGGCACACCTGAAGCCATCTTGCTTGGATTACAGTGGTAACTCTTAAAACATTTAATTTAAAAAGGAACAAAATGAGGGGGTTCATTTTTCCATAAAAAGTATGATTAGTGCTGCAGAAAGAAAAATTAGGGCACATTTTGAGTGACTTCTCAAATCCTCTTCTATTTCATTAAAAAATTCTGACATGCAGACTGAAACATGCACTTTCAATACCAGAAGCAGTTTTCCCTGGTGAACAGTAGCTTTACTACAGTGATCTAATGAGCAAAAAGAGTGCTAACATTCTGAATTCATGGCAAATGTGTGACACATCTGAATGCCTTCTTGATGGAATCAAAGTAAAAAACTGAAAGTATTTCCTACTGAGGAGACTGCAGTAAATGAGGAAATTAGGAAACTTCATAACAAATAAGTCTCCCAAGATGGCCACCAGAGACAAAAGAGCCCAAATGTAGTCCAAATATCACCCAGATGAAGCCCAAGTATAGCCCAATGACAGAATGTCGCAGAGTGTTCTTAAAAACAACTAGAGCGCTTACTGTCTTCATTATGACAAAAGTATGGCACACCTGAAGCCATCTTGATTGGAATAAACTGGTAACACTTAAAACATTTAATTTAAAAAGGAACACAATGAGGGGGTTCATTTTGCCATAGAAATTATGATTAATGCTGAAGAAAGAAAATGAGGGCACATTTTGAGTGACTTCTCAAATCCTCTTCTATTTCATTAAAAAATTCTGACATGCAGACTGAAACATGCACTTTTATTACCAGGAGAAGACTTCCATGGTGAACAGTAGTTTTACTACAGTGATCTAATGAGCAACTAGAGTGCTAACATTCAGAATTTATGGCAAATGTGTGACATATCTGAATACCTTCATGATGGAATCAAAGTAAAAAACTGAAAGCATTTCCTACTGAGGAGACTGCAGTACATGAGGAAATTAGGAAACTTCATAACAAATAAATCTCCCAAGATGGCCACCGGAGACAAAAGAGCCCAAATGTAGCCCAAAATCACCCAGATGTAGCCCAAATATAGCCCAATGACAGAAGTGTGCAAAACACTTAATATTTTGTGTTTTTGCAGTGTTATATAGTGCAGACTTGTCAGGTATTGGAGTGCTTTACATGAGCATTGGTTACATCACACAAGAACAAATTCATTTTGGTTGTAGACATGGGGAGACTAAGTGATTTGACCAGAATCACTGAATGTCGAGCTGAAGCAGAAACTCCAACCTGGTTCCCCAGTTGCAAAGTCTGCAGTTCTGGAAGTAACACCACATCCTCTCCCCTAAGTGCAACATTTAATCAAGTGGTAGACTGGATAAAAAAACATAAAGATAACAAATAATTTAAAAGTGCTTTGTCGCTATTTGAAAACTCAGAAAATATGTCCTTATTTTAGTCTTTTAGAGCACTAACCATAATTTTGATGCCAATAAGACCCTCTCATATATGTAATTTCTAAAGGAAATGCTCTAGGTATTACAGTTTTGATTACATCAAGATGACGTCAGGCGTTCCACACTTTTGTAATAAATATAGAATGTTAGCAATCTAGTTGTTCATTAGGATACTGTTGAGACGCAGAGGCCAGGGGTACGGACTCTGAAAATTGAAGGCATGTAGGAGGGTGCAAAGGCAACAATTTAACCACACTGAGCAGGCAGGAAGGGCCGTGGCAGCACAACAGACTATGGAGGGCAGTGGAAAGGGGGGCAGGGGCAACAAACCAACAATACAGGACTTGCAAGAGAGGCTGTGGCAATGTAATAGACCATTGTGGGCAGAAGGAAGAGGCAATGGTAGTACAACCATACATGCCAACAGACCCTATTCAGCCAGGAAACGTCCAATGTTTTTAAGCTCACATGGGCTTTATTTGATCTGTCTCCTGTCTACAATCTCCTCTTTTTCAATGTAACTCAAAGGGGAAAATCAATACCCCAGTTTTTTTTCAAAATCTCCCTCTTACCAAGTTCAAAATGTTCGCAAGTATGGTACATTGGATCATGGAAGGAAATGGGGTAGGGACATGGACTTAGATTAAAGAGGACAGGAGGGACATGGAGAGGTGCACCAAACTGATCCTGCAGGGCAGGCATCAGGTTTTGCAGCAGCACAATACACCACACAGGGCATGCGGGACGGGAGTGCAGCACAACAATCCATAGAAAGCAAGAGGGAGGGGACAGGACCATGCACATGGACAACAGAGAACAGAGGGGCAAGAGGCAATGGTAGCTAGCTGACCATAATGGACAGACAGGAGAGAAAGATGCAGCATAACAGACCATAAAGGGCAGGAGGGACGGATCAGGGGCATTACAATGGAACAGACAAGCCAGGAGGGAGGGAGTAGGGGTCTGCACATGTAAACAGAGGGCTGGGGGCAAGGGGGCAGGGCAGGAGCAGCATGATAGCCATGGAGGTCTGGCAGGTTGGGCACTAGAAGCAAGACACACCATGAAGAGCAACAGTGAGACTGTGATGGCATACACACAGACCATGGAGGGAAGGTGGGAGGGGGTCAGGGGCAGCTAACTGACCACACAGGGAAGGTGGGAGGGGCCATGGCAGCACAGAAGACCATGCATGGCAAGTGGGAGGGTTAGTGGCAGCACAATGGCTATGATGGGCAAGAAGGAGGGTGCAGGCACAAAGGACGATGGAGGATAGAAGGGAGGGTCAGGACCTGTGCACAGACAAGAAAGTTCAGGGGAAGGGGCCTCACAACAGACCGCACGGGGCAGGCAGGAGGAGCAGTTGCAGCACAACAGACCAGGGAGGGCAGAAGGGTGTGGCAGTACAATGGACCATGTAGGACAGGAGGAAGAGGATAGGGGCATGGCATGTGGACAGGCAGGGTGGAGGTGGCAGGGACAGGTTACAGTCATCTGACAATGCTAGGCAGGTGGGAGGGGAGTGGCAGCTCAACAGAACACTCAGAGTAGATAGGAGTGGCAGGTCCATGGAACATGGTGGACAAAAAGGATGGAGCAGGGGCATGCACAAAGACATTGGAGGGCAGGGGGAAGGAGAATAGGGGCAGCAAGCTAAGCACAGAGTTTAAGCAGGAGGTCAATGATGGGGCATAGAATTGGGCAATGGAGGGCAGGAGGAGTGGACTGGTACATCATACTAAATTGAGGGCAGTGGCAGCACATCAGACCATGCATGGCAGGAGGGAGGAGGCTAGTCCATGGATTCACACAACAGAGGATAGGGAGGAGGGGGATGGGGCAGCAAGCTAACTGTTCAGAGAAGGCGGGTATTAGGAACTTTATTGTTTTTAAAACTTGTGTCTGTGCGAACTACTTAAAATATGAACAAGTATGCAGCATAATCTCACTTTTATTCAGGAAGAAGAGGACGTTTGTGACTGACTCCGGGCTCACTTGGAAGAAACACCCCCTGACCCTCCACCCCCTATCGCAAAATGTAATGCCCGTGAAAAGGGTATGTGAACACAGTGTTATATAGAACATAGTCCTGAGAGCACGATTGAAAATGAAAACTAGATATACTGTATGGTATAAACTATGCACCAAAAAGTGTGATATAAGATGAACCGGGCGTGAAATATAATATGCAATACATTGTGCACAATTACAGATTCATTGGAGAGCGCGAGATAGCACAGGCACTAGCGCTTGCTATGCGATATGCGCCTTGGAGTGTAATATGCACAGGGCAGTGTTGTGTAACCTAACTAGTCTCTAAAGTTGTAATATAAAATATGTGCTGGGGAGTGTAACGTTGCATATGCACTGTGACAAAGATATGGATCCCAGATTGTAATATGTATGGCATAGCACTGTGCGTTATAACATAGGCATCGAGGAAGGCACGTTAGATGGGGCAATATAACCCGTGTGAAGACAAGTGTGGCATGACATATTCACGGGGTGGTGTTACAGTGCACATGGGCTAGAGAGTGTCATAGCATATGCACTAGCTAGTGGAATACAACACAGAGGTGTGTGGCACTCAGCAGGCAATGGCGGGTGTAACACAGCATTGGGCTCTGCCAGGAGCGCGCTGTGACTCTCAAGTGATGTTCGTCGCCTTTCCAGAGAGTAAAATAAAAAGTATTACACATCCGGCAGTGGATGTGTGTTTTATTAACCGTGAGGGGGGTTTCTTGCATAGTTTTGGTCGAATTTTTGTCGAATCCCCTTTGAATGGCTTGGTGTGCATGTGTATTAAATGTGCCCGTCAATAGCTACCCATGTTTGTATAAATAAACGACAAGGGTGTCTACCGGGATTAGGCACGGTAGGGCATCAGACATGTCAGAGCTTCACTAGTGGTGTAAATACATTCCACGTGGATTCATTGTATGCATAGTCGCCTTTTAATGAGTATCACGCAAATCGTCATGGTGATAGGTATGTACGGTTTGTCCAGCATGTCCTAGGTGTGTCTATAAATATATATTTTTTTAAAATAATAAAAAACAGTGGCCGGCCCTGGGGATTGGGGTCAAAAAAATATAATTAGGAGACAGGCCCTGGGGGATGGGGTCATCAGGGCCAATAAATTAGAATAAGAAGGGGAACCACACAGCCCCCCTTCTTAAAAAATTAAAATAAATAAAAGACTGGCATCGTGCCGGAGGCCACGCCCCCTCCTTGCAGCACTCTGCAAACGCACCCCCTGGAGAATTGTAAGTTGGGGAATTAATTCCTCTTCAATACTGAGGGTCCCTGAGGGCCAACTAGCCCAACAGGCATCTCCAGTATGCGCCAGGGAGCTGCGCTGCAGACAGGTGTTCTGAGGCCAAGCCCCTTTTTACACCTCTCTGCAACGCAGCTCTGTGGCGCTTACTGGAGGTACCTAGTGGTCTAGTTTGACAGTGGTGAAGGGAGGGGACGGGGCCTGAGGTGACGTGTGCAAACACGCACTATGGCACGTTTTAAATTGGGGATATAATTTCCCTTCAATACTGAGGGCCCCTGGGGGGCTAACTAGCCCACCAAGTGCATCCAGTAAGCGCCACTGAGCTGCATTGCAGAGAGGTGGTCCAGGCCGTGCCACTTTTGACACCTCTCTGCAACGCAGCTCTGTGGCACTTACTGGAGGTACCTAGTGGGCTAGTTGGACCCTAGGGACCCTCAGGATTCAAATGAACTTAATCTCCCAACTAAAAACGGACACAGGGTGTGTTTACACAGTGGTGAAGGGAGGGGACGGGGCCTGAGTTAACGTGTGCAAAAACGCCCTGTGGCCTGTTTTAAGAGGTAGTTTTAATCCCCCTGCCGTATTATATACTAGGGGCTTACAGAGGAGGTCATGCTAATCACAGGGGGACCCCAATGCATAATGTTCCCTAGTGTATGTAGGTGTTTTCACTGTATTCTAAGTTTCTTTTAACATAGCACTGGCTCTAGGACTGGTTAGTCAGACTCAGTTACCACTAGTATCCGTCGGAAAAAGTTGAGGGTACAGGATGATTTTGCAACAAGGCTTCTTTCTGCTCTTCATTTTTCTTCTTTCTTCACATGTCCTATCTCTGTAGGCATAGTTAGAAATTAGCATTTAAAAAACCTTTGATATTCACAGAAAAAACCATAGGTTTCAGGCACGTTATAGTTAGGAATTAGCATTTAAAAAACCTCAGAAATTCACTGAAAAAACCATAGGTTTCAGGGGTGTTATAGTTAGCTGGACTTTTCACTTGTACAAAACCATTGAAATTCCCCCGTTATAGTTAGTTCAGCTAACTATAACTCGCGCGCCCGCAATGCACTGCTGATGACATCACATATTACATCACTCATGACATGGTCAGTGACATCACTCATGACATCACTGATGACATCTCAAATGACATCACTGATGACATCACTGATGACATCATCCTTGTGATAGAGTGGCAGACCTCCTCTCACCCTAATATAACCTTTGATACACACATTCAAAAATAGAGACTAAAATTTTCAAAACAATGGACATACCAATACCAGTTACAACAACCTCTTCAGTAATTCTAAGATCCACATACACATCCACTCATTCACCAACAGTCCTATACAGTCACTCATACATGTACTCACTCATCATATGTACTCATACACCTATACATCCTGTTACACAATGCCACTCATCCACAGAGTTACTCACACACATAGTCACTCATGCTAATAAAGAATCAAACATACAGTTACTTGCATATACAGTTATACACACACCACCACACTTACTTCTACGGAAACTTACACATACTTAGTCTTTTAAACAATCACTTATAGAAACACATACTTATTCATACAGGAACTCTTTCAATCTCTCACTCTCACATATACTCACTTATATACACCAATAGTCACAAATACTATTTTAAAACATATGTAGTTACTCATAAAGGCACTATTGAGACAGACATTCACTCACTAACACACCCATACACACACTCATCCACCCATACAGTCCTGCACACATGCTGTCTTCAACACATACAAACAGTGAGTCACTCATTCATGCACCTATGCACTACGTAATACCCCCCACCGAACCATGCAGACACTCAGACTGATACTCAAAAAATCAACTAATAACCTATATAGACACCCATGTAGCTACTCACAAACCCATGCAGCCACTTATACACAAAGTGAGAGACTGATACAGATATTTACATATTTAAACATTACTCACTAAGCCATGTATTAAATGATACACTTAATCAGTCAGTTACACAATCAATTTTTCAAAAACAAATCATCCATTTAGACACTTATATACCCATTTATTCTTCCATCGACCTTGAGATATACATATATAAAACATATTTAATTTTCAGAAAAACACACATTCACTGGATGATGTCATCAGTGATGTCATCAGTGATGTCATTTGAGATGTCATCAGGGATGTCATGAGTGATGTCATCAGTGATGTCACTGACCATGTCATGAGTGATGTAATATGTGACGTCATCAGCAGTGCATTGCGGGCGCGCGAGTTATAGTTAGCTGAACTAACTATAACGGGGGAATTTCAATGGTTTTGTACAAGTGAAAAGTCCAGCTAACTATAACACCCCTGAAACCTATGTTTTTTTCAGTGAATTATATATATATATATTACCTACTGGTGGTCGCCAGTAGGTAGTTATACTTAGGACCTATTATCCATAGGAAATCCACAAAATTCTATTTGGAATAACTTTGGCGCGGGTTGATGAATCTTCGCAAACGTTTCAAAACTGGTGGGGCGCTCCGGTCCACTCCTATCCTGAAAGTCTCGGGGTGATTCGTCAAACGGGGGCCGAGAAAAAGGGGCGTCCCAAAATGTGTTTTCCCCATGCAATTTTCCATAGGAACCGTTAATCGCACCTGCAGCCCGAACTGATGAACGGAATTACACAATATTTGGCAAAGAGATAGCCCTTGGTTCACACTCTTGCCTTTTGTTTAAACAGTGTAAATCCGTTCAGTAGTTGCTGAGAAAATCAAAAGTAAAATCATAGATATATCTGGGCGGAGCCTAACCACACATCTCATCGTGAGATCTGATTGGCTGTCAGCACTTCATCCAAGAAGTGTTGGCAGCCATCTTGGTACCAATATACATGTTAGCACCTCATTAAAAAGCATTGCAGTTAATAGAAGGTTTTAAGACTTTAGTTACATTATAAATCATTTGTTGATGGTACCATACTCATTTTAGGAATTGTGGTGTGTTCTAAGGTGATTTTACCATGTGAAAAAGCCTTCTGCTGGGATATTATGAATCAAGTTTGAGAGAAAACTATTTTCTCATGCTTTTCCCACAGAAGTTTGGAAGGTGATCTATAAGCTAAAATGAAAGCATATTTTCTGTAAATTCACATTATCTTTCTCAGTCATGTGAGAATGAAGTCTGACATTCTCAGTAAAACATGTATATCCAACAAGGGCAGAAACTGTCAGTTGATTCCTTTGTGTTCTAAGGCAGCTTCCCAGAGTGTTCTAAAGAACAACTAGAGCGCTAACAGTCCTACTGATGACAAACTCATGGCACACCTGAAGCCATCTTGATTGGAATAAAGTGGTAACTCTTAAAACATTTAATTTAAAAAGGAACAAAATGAGGGGGTTCATTTTGCCATAGCAAGTATGATTAGTGCTGACATGCAGACTGAAACATGCACTTTCAATACCAGCAGCAGACTTCCCTGGTGAGCAGTAGCTCTACTACAGTGATCTAATGAGCAACTAGAGTGCTAACATTCTGAATGTATGGCAAATGTGTGACACATCTGAATGCCTTCTTGATGGAATCAAAGTAAAAAACTGAAAGTATTTCCTACTGAGGAGACTGTAGTAAATGAGGAAATTAGGAAACTTCATATAATAAATAAGTCACCCAAGATGGCCACCAGAGACAAAAGAGCCAAAACCATAGGTTGCAGGGGTGTTATAGTTAGCTGGACATTTCATTGATACAAAACCATTGAAATTCCTCCGAACTCGAACGCCCGCAATCCACTGCTGATGACGTCACATATTACATCTACTGGATGATGTCATCAGTGATGTCCACTCTTTACTTACACCATATCCTTTTGTTGAAAGCAGGCATGGACCACAAGTTAGTGCAAATAATCCTTGTTTATTTGTCAGCCATAAAGCGTTTCAGTCCAGCCGGACCTTGGTCACAACACCACCTTGTTTTTTCACCCCTTTTAAAGTGATATGTGCATATTGTGAATGGTGCTGGGTCATGGACTTAGAAGAAACATTCCAAAGAGATTTAACCCAAATTGGAGGTGTTAGTTGACCCTGCACTCAAAAGGTTGGATGTCAACCTTCGTTTGTCATCTGTTTTTGTCAGATACATACCGTCTCCACAACATATAAATATATCAATATATATAAATTTATAAAAATTCCTACATAGCTAGACAATCATATGTTTACACACTTCTGAATATATAAATAAATATTCAACGAGTAAAATCTGTGAGAACAATAAATATTGTAAAAACAGTTGCCCGTATTTTCATAGACAGCGTGATCTTTAAACACATCATTGCGTAATGCATTGTTATTGCTATGTGCTAGTATCCACTCTAAATCAGATTTATCTATCGTGCTTAACTCAAAAGTAAAGTGCTCATGCAAATATGATCAATCCTGCACAGATTGTTCCCTGGTGGTGACCCTTGTGTTTTTAAAGTGCTAATGTGCAAAAATTCATTAAAAAAACACTACTTTCGTGGTTCAGGTCTGATTAGCAGCCTCCTTTGATATCTGTAAAATACATCTATAATCATAGTAGTGTTTAACAATTCAAGTATGTATCTCGCATATGAAATGAACATCTCTAGCGAATCAGATTGCTTTATGGGGGGACAGCACTACTAATTTTACTGGAGGCAGGTGAATAAATCCTCCATTGTGTTGAGGCCCCCCGGGGTTTTGCAGTCGAGGTTCAAGATGGATCTGGTCTCTAATTTTCTAAGAGAACCCTCTCTGTCCCCTCCTCTTCTGTTTATGGGCACATCATCTATTAAATAATATGTTAGATGGTTTACATTTTTTGAATGTGTCTCTCTGAAATGGCATGCCACTGGGTATGTTGGATCCTGGTTAGTAATAGCTCTTATGTGTTGTAAAATTCTTTTGTTAGCTGGCAGTTTTGTGCATCCCACATATTTTAAATTGCAGGAACATTCCAACACATATATGGCATGGTCAGTTTTACAGTGTAAAGGTTTGGTTATTTGAATTTCTTTTCACTGAATGGAGTTTTATATGTTTTTTTGCTCATTCCAAACTGGCGTGCCTTGCAGCTCTTACATTTTATAAAGCCATTTTGTTGCATCAACCAGTTAGGTTGATATATAGTCTCTGGCCTACTCTTAACCAGGCTGGTGCTCATTGATGGGGCTCTCCTATACGTGATCCCCAAATTGTGTGGTAATGTGGCCCCTATAACTGGGTCGCTTTGTACAATTGGCCAGTTTTGTCACATAATGTTCCTGATCTTTTTTTCTTGTGTGTTGTAGGCTAAAATGAGTCTTAGCTTCATAGGGTTTTCTTTTCGGCTAGAGTCTTTGTCTTTTTTTTTTCAGTAAGTTGCATCTATCTAAACCCTGGGTTTTGTTAATGGCCGCATCAATTGTCTTTGCAGAATATCCTCGAGACAGAAATGTATTTTTGCTCGCCTGCTGTGCTGTTGCTAAGTCTTTAGGTTTACTGCGTACTCTTTTTAGTCTAAGCATTTCCCCGTAGGGAATGCTTTCAACTAAATGCCCAGGATGGAAGCTAGATGAGTTGAGTACTGAATTACCTGCTGTTTCCTTCCTGTATACTCTAGTTATTCTATTGTGCTCTAGGTATACCTCTACATCAAGGAAGTGAATCTTTTATCGCTGCTCACTGATGTAAATTTTAAGTTGAAATTGTTTCTGTTAATGGCTGTAACAAAATCAGTAGCTTCCACAGTAGTACCATCCCACACAATGAACAAGTTATCAATAAAGTGTAGCAACAGTTTGACATTCTTTTCCATGTAACTTTTGTGTGTATTGCCCAGGACCAGCTCCTCCCACCAACCCACGTGTAGGCAAGCTTAGCTGGGGGAGAAGCTGGCACCCAAGGCAACACCACGCATCTGCTGGTAGTATGTCTTATCGAACATGAAAATGTTGCTGTTTAGGCAAAAGCAGGCCATGTTCACTAACATTACACTGTGTGGGTTCAATGTAGCTTTGTTTTTCACCAAATAGAGCTCAAGTGCTTGTATTCCATCCTGATGATTTATACTGGTGTAAAGAGACAACACATCTAGTGTCATTAATAAATATCCCTTTTTCCATACAAAGTCTTTCACTTTGAAAATAAAATTACTGTTGTCTCGTATATAGGATGGCAGCCTCTGTACACAGTCTTGAAGAAAGTAGTCAATATATTGTGAGGCATTTTCCAGTAAGCTATTTTGTGCTAAAATTATCGGTCTCCCTGCTGGCTTTCGTGCATTTTTGTGGATCTGAGGAATAAACTAGATGTTGGGGACCGTAGGATTTTCTTTCTTATAAATTTACATTCATCCATAGTTATCAGTCCTGCACTTTCCCATGCCACTAGTTTGCCGTAGAAATCTTTGTAAATTGCTCCTAGTGCCAATACATTGCTTATTCAAGACTATGTTTCCCTCCTTGTCTGAGTTTCTGATGACAATTTGGTTGTTTTTTTGCAATTTTGTCATCAACTGGTTATATTGTAGATTTCTTATGTTTATTTTTTGTTTGGTATTGTTTGTTTTGAAGTTCAATTTCTTTATTTCAGCTGTCACGTGTTCACTGAAAATGTCGATAGCGCCCCCAGGTACTATCGGGTTGAATATCAAAGTTTTTTTAAAGGGTGTTTTTTTTCTAGCAATATCTGGTGCCTCTATTTCATAATTGTTTTCTTTATTTTTGATCCTGTGTATCTTGGGAGTTTGCTTGACTATTGGTGTTACCGTTTTCCTCTTGCAGTTCAATGAGGGTTTCCAATAAACTCAAGTCTGACGTTGCCATATTTAGTTGTGAAAAAACTATCTAGCCTTCGTTCTGTGTTTCCTAAATTTGTTTTTTGTTGTAGTGAGGCATGATATTTTTGCAATTTTATTTTTTGGACAAAGCGATAGATATCCATTTTGGTGTTGGCATAATTAAAGTTGGACTCCGGGCAGTAGGAGAGGCCTAACACTAGCAGTTGTTTTTCCGCATTGTTTAGGTTGATGTCTGTTAAATTAAAAACTTTTTTCGTAATTTCATCCTCATCTATTGTTTGCGGTTCCACCATCCTCTACCACATCTCTTGTTGGTGACTGGTTTTTTTCCCGCTTTTCGCCTCTGCCTACGCCTATGGTTTCGCCTCTTCCTGCGTTGCTTCTTTGAGTCCTCGGGCGGAGTGTCTGCCGCCGCTCCTGACACAAAAAATCCAACTCTTCGGCTGGAGATAGTTTCGATTGTGCCCCACTTATGTTTGTTTGTCTGATGTCTTGTTCTACTCCACTTTCGATTGCCGAACTTAAATCCGAATTGGACGTGTTGCTATAGCCTTCTCTATTTATTGAGGCCTTTGGTGCTGGCTCAGTTCTCATTTTTGTTTTGGATATTTTCATTGCGTCGTACTTCTTGAAAAATGTAAATATGCGTCAGGTCTCACAATCCACTCTGTCTCCGTGGAACTTGAACACCTTGCGTTCTTTTATTTTGTCTTCTTCTTTGTGGAATCTTACGGTCATTTCCGCATGAAGTCTGGTAATTTCATCAGTCTTACCCAGTTTGTTTATTTCTTCATTTAATTTCTCTATCTGCAGCAGCAGATCCGCCCTGTGCAATTCTGCATACTTTACAAGAATTTCCACTAGTTTTCTGGAAGAGTCAAGGTGCATTAATCCCAGTCAGGCAACATGTCTGGGTTAGGTTCTTCATAGCTGGGCGCTATGAGGATCCTCTGTCCCCTAGGAATCCTCCCTACATCAAGGTATCTCTGCAGAGACCTGAATTCCCACAATTTTCCTTGCTCAGCACGCATCAGTTTTTCCAGAGCTCTCATTTTATCTTTAATGCTGCTATTAACAGGATTTGCATTAGTGCTCATTTCGCCAGGATTCACTTTGTTTGAGCGTTTGTTGCTAAACATTTCGGAGGCTGCCGCCTACCGGTCTCTCAGCGTGTCTACCGACATTTTGGTCAATGTTAGTTCAATGTTCGTAGTGAAGTAACGAAGATACAATCTAACCGTGTAGACTCTTCGCTCAGTACCCGCACACTGTTTATAACGGACCCTGATTGAGAGCTTTGGGGTGGTGCCTAAGAGCATTCTGGAGTGCCCGACTGATTGCCCCACTACTTTTAAAAGGGATCAGCAATCACTGAACATAACATAAAATTAATTACATCATATTTCCACATACATCGCAATGTATTACCACACTGTACTTTACAATGCATCTACCTTTACAACACATCTTAGATAGTAAGTAATATTTATAACACACACACATATTCATGTGTGTGTATATATATATATATACACATATATATATACATATGTTGATATATTTATATATATAAAACTATACAATGAAAAATCAAGGGGTAAAGGAATGTTATAGTTACGTGAAAATGTCTGTTAAAGCATACTATTTTAAACTAACAAAGCCACTGAAACTGAAAGTTATTTCAAGCAACTATAACTTGTGCCCTAAATTAACTATTACTCGCACCCTTGCAATACACAGTGTTGTTATCAATGATGCCATTTCATATGCTGCAGTGATGGTATCAGTAATTTAATGAAACATATCATATGTGATATAATATGTGAGGTATATAGCAGTGCATGGCGAGGGCACGAGTTATAGTTACTTTAAGGCACAAGGGTGCAAGTTATAGTTAGTGTAAGGCACAGGTATTGGGTCCCAGGGCCCTGCAGCTCTATTGGGCCCAAGGGGAAGGGGTTCCCAGGGCCTCTGCAAAGCTAGAGGAGGGAGGCATTATGCCCCTTCCCATTAATTGTGTAAATCAACCCTGGGGAATGGGGTCCCTAGGGCCTCTGCAAGGCGCAGGGAGGGGGCCGCACACTTGTTGAAATTCTTTAGTCTGCATGGCAGAATGATTTGCTGATATGGATGAGGATAGAATATGTCCTTATTTTAGCTTTGCAGATAACTAACCATAATTTTTATGACAAAATGAACTCCCTCATTTGCTTCATTTCTAAAGGAGATGCTTTACGTTTTACAGATTGGATTCCATCAAAACGGCACTCAGATGTGCAACGCTGTTTTTGTCATCAATACAGAATGTTGATGCTGTCGTTTTTCATAGAACACTGTGGTGGACCTTCAGTAGAACTCTGGGAATCAAATGGCAGATTGATGCTGCTGTTGGAAATATATGTCTTTCTCAAAAAATCAGAATTTGGTCTCACAAGGGTGTGGAAGATGTTGTGACATATACAAAATGTGTTCTCGTTTTAGCTTGGACCTTTTATAACCTCTATGAGAAAATCATGAGTGAGAACAGTTTTCTCCCATCAGACAGTAAGCATTTTTCACAGTGTAATTGAAGTTTGAAGTTTATAGGTTTATATAGCGCCGAATCACCCCAAGGGGGTATCTCTGCGCTTGGACGGTAATCCTGAACAGTCAGATCAGAGGGCTAGAAGAGGTGAGTTTTAAGAAGTTTCCTGAACTGCGAGAAGGTCGAACAGTAGCAAAGTTGAAGAGGCAGTTCATTCCAAAAAGCAGGGGCAAGGTGAGTGAAAGCTTTGCCACCACTGCGCGCCTTTTTAATTCTAGGGGTGCAAAGTAGGAGTTTAGGACCTGATCTAAGAGATCGTGAGGGGGTGTACTTAATTAGCTTGCTAGAAAGATAGGAAGGGCCTAGGTCGTTTAAGGTCTTGAAGACAGTGCAGCCTATCTTGAATTTTACCTGAGAACGCAACAAAATTCCTTAATTGAGTATAATAGCACAAACAAATGATTTATATTGTGACTAAAATATGTTATCATTTATATGTGCTCCTTTTAGTGGCCCTCAAAACCTTTTATTCACTACAATGCATTTTTTTACTGGGGACCACGTCACCAAGTCCTGTAATGGCTGGCACTACATGTTGCCCATATTGTGGCCAGTCAATACATGGTAGCCCCTTTTCAAAATCCTTCCCCACATACCCCTATGGGTCAGGATGAGCTCCCCCATTGCCCTGAGATATTTTTAATTCATTTTCATGACGCATGTCCCTGATTCCTGTAATGGCAGCTATAACATATTGTTAGTGTTGTTGCCAGCCAGTTAGGATGGACTATTCCCCTTTAAACTGGCCAAACAGAGCATGTCTGGACACCAGCAGCTGGAGTATACCTAACTTTAGATCCCCTTCAAACTCAACCAGACTCCCTCTTTCAAAGTTACTTTATCAACAATGGCTGAACTGATTTAGAGCAAATCACGAAAAACATTTTTCTGGGTCCAGTTTTAACTCTTTGTCAAATTTGGTGCAATTTTGTTCAGCCATTTTTTTCAGAATCGGGAAGCAAAGTTTAAATAAGTAAGGCTTCTTATTGAATGCTTGCCATTGATTTCACAGCTTGTTTTTCACAGTGCTTAATTCATATCAAATAATCTTTATTCAATATTAGCAAAATAGATCATAAAAGATAATCAGTGCAAAATACACGTGGTTAAACGGTAAATAAAACACATACATTAAAAGGCATTTGAAAATTGATTAAAACAGACTATAAAAGAATTTGCAATTAATGCTAGGGCATAGAGATTCTTTGTTATATGGCAAATAATTCATTTAGGAGAACATAGCCCTCCTCTGACCTAAAATACATTTTAAGAAGCAGCCAACAGCAAAACAAGTGTCAGGGTCTTTAAGTTGTAGTAAAAAAAGTAATGCAGCCTTGTTTGTACTTGGTGAACTTGTAGTTGCGCAACATGGCAATAAATAACGCCTAGTATAAGAAATATAGGGGCAGATTTACAAGCCCCTTGCGCCATTTTTGCGTCACTTTCCCCATGTTAAAAGTGACGCAAAAGTGGCGCAAGGGGCTTGGAAATCTGCCCCATAATATTTACCAAAAAAAAGACAAAGTGCAACAGTAATTGAGGTGAGAGCTCATTGCAAGGGCAGGAACATATATCAGTAGAGGAGAATTGCCCTTGAGGGAAGGAAGCACAACATCCATAAAATGCATCCTAATCAGAACCGTGTCAGTAGACATTCTGAACAAACAACAAATATGGTTGAATCCCAGAAGTAGTCTGCAATAATATTCTCCTACAGAAAGCATCATAACCTCTGCGGCCTCCCTAACAGCCTGCCTGTGCTTAATGAAACAATCCTCAACCCAAAAGTCTTTTTCATGGCAATTCATTTTTTTCAAACACATAGGCACAACCCAGGGCTGAATTGTTTCCTGAATATACTTTAACAATAAGATATTCATCCCAAGGTCACAAGAAAGGCAGTCCCTACTGATTGCCCGATTAAATTCAGCTTTTTTGGTTGCCCAAATCAAGCACCAGAATACCAGTGGGGCCGCATTTAAGTGGCCCTGAACCTAATCTAGACCTAATTTCAGATGTAAGAAGAAATGAGGTGCCGATGGGGGGACCCCAAATAGACGGCAGCAGAATCTATTTTCTTCCACCTATACAACCTCGACATCTCTGCTTCCCCAAACACCCATACCATAGGTGACAGTATATTTCCAAAAGTGTTCCAACAGTTTTTTACCGGTGTAAGCGGAAATAGTAAAAGTGGTTCCCACCGCTCGTATGAAGTGGGACAACATGCCGTTAAGACAAGAAGACCAAGTACAAGTATCATCAAAGTCCAAGCCTAGATATGAAAAATTGCTCACCCTGTCCAATTTTCTCCCTCCTATGCTCAGGGCATGAGTTTTTGTATTTCTTGGACCACACACCATTATGAATGTCTTCGAGAACCTGGTCTCCTGCTCAAGCCCCTTCATAAACTCCACAAAGCTAGATAACAACCTCTCTTCAATCCATTTGTCATTTTGGCCAGGAGTACTGCATCGTCCATGTACAGTAGGACCAGAATGACTGTTTTATTTACACAAGGTACGTCTACCCCAGTGAACACTAAGGTTCTCTAAACCTCATTATTATGAAGTAAAATAAAATGGGGGGAGGTATGCAGCATTGGCGCACTACACGATTGACTTTAAAAGAGGTAGTGCACTCGCCATTTGCCCCCAATCTGACTTTGGCCAAGAGATTCTGGTGCAAGAGAGGTAAAAGGGAAACCAAGCCCTCCTCCAGGGCTATGGTCTTAAGAATATCCTAGAGCTTGGTTCTAGCTACACAATTGAATTCACTTCATAAATCCATAAATGCAAGATGGATAGAGATGCCCTTGACGTATTTCTATTTAGCCACAAGTAGATATAAGTGAAGGCACTTTCAATTGTTCCTAGGCCCTTCCTGAATCCATACTGCACCTGAGAAAGAATATTATTGGCATGCAACCAAGAAAGTAACTGCTGCAAAATAATTTATCCAATAATTTGAGTGGTTGAGTCAAGTAAGAACATTGCACAATAACACCTTGGGTCAAGGTCATTTCCTTTTTTAAAAATTGGAACCACTGCAGGCGAGTGCTTTCTCAACAATATGGCTCATGTTTAGATTGATAAAGGCAGAGTTACTGCCGAAACGTGTCTCTCATGTGTTCCTGTTTTCAGGGAATTTGATTCATTGAATGGTTTTATTCCCCAGACTTTGAGTGCCTGCTGTCTACCTTATTGGAGTTTTGAGAGGTATTGTTTGGAATGTTTAGTGCTTGTGCTGATCTCAGAGCTCCACCGGCAATTTGTCAGCACGCCAGCATACCGCAATTCTTTTCCTGGAGATATATACATATGTTTGCATTTATATATAAATAAATAATACAGTAGCAGAAACTGTGCTTTTTGTGATTTGAGTAAATCTGTTCAGCAGTTTTCGAGCAATTAGCATTTAAAGAGCGGTCTGATTTGGAAATGAATGTCTTTACCTCAAAGTTTTTTAGCTATATCTGGACGGTTGGGTCCATGTCATTTTCATTTGCAGAGGCAGCTTTTACTCCCATCCATCATTTCAGTAGCTTAATAACGGTACTAGTACTGAGGTATGGAATGATATGTTTGGCTGGCTGTAACATTGTATTGTAATTTAATGAAATGTAATGTATTTTATACCTCTGACAAGGCATTGAGAAACTTTTTGGTGAGTAGTATGCTACTCCAGAACCTAAAGGATAAGTAGTGAATTAGTATAAGGAAATATAAATTGTTAATTTGAACAGTGGACATCTGAGGGTGTTAGTTTGATTGACTAGCTTAAAGGAGGGATGGAGAAGGGAAGAGTCTAGATAGTGTTATTTGGGAGATCATATTAGGTCGATAAGGTTTGGGATGAGTCAAAGGAGGGATAGTGGAAGGAAGAGTCTAGAAAGGGTTATTAGAGAGATCATAGCAATAAAATGATGTTTGGGATGAATCAAGAAAGGATAGATGAGGTAAAGAAAGGATATTAGAGTGATCATCGTAGTAGAACGAGGTTTGGGATGAGTCAGAGAGTAGAGGTAAAGGATATATTAAGAGAGGTATAGGAATAGACATTTAGTACTGCATTGGAGAGAGATTACGTTTTTTTTCTTTCTTTTTTACAGTAGGAGTAAAGTAATAAAATATATATAGATACATAATTATATACAAAGGGTATATATTTTATAAAGGAAAATAATAAAGAGACGTATAATAGTATTGCCTAAAGTTCCATATGTGCAAGTATGGCTAGATAGTTATAAACTCACTTTCATTTGTTGCTGTACTTAAAAGCTAATTTATTTGTGTTTTATTTATTTTTTATAAGTTTTATTTTATTCCTCTCAATATTTCAATAGTGAAGCACTTATAGATAAAATAGGAGAGATCATATTTACTTATTGTGGTAGATAAATAAACATAGATCCAAAAGCATATAATCAAATAACTTAAATTAAAACTATGCAGTTACCTGTATACATTTTAAGCATACATTAGTGTATAAGTATATATTTAGATACATGATATATATTTTGTTTTTTAAACCATAAGTAATATAACATTTGTTAAGCAGAACTAAAGAATATCTTTATATTTTAAATCATAAGTTGTGTACATTGAGTACAAAGAAATGTGAATATCTAAATGCATAAACATAATTAAATTATGCATATTTATTTACATGTACAGGCATATGCGCTTCATTAGTTTTTAAGTATGGTGGTCATGTAGCAAAGAGCCAGCTCTTGAGTAGTCTTCTGAAGATAAGATAGTTATCTGTGGCTCTTTTGTTTGGGGCTAATGATACCATAGTTGCTTAAACAGAGAAAGATGTACCACCTATGTTTTTTTTCTTGGATGCTGGGGTTTGAGGTGAGGTGCCAACCTTGAACAGAGGTTCCTTTGTTGTATGTATTTGGTGATTTTATTCCTGAGAAAAAGTGGTCCTGTTCCATGTATTGCTTTGTGGGTGATACAATGCAGATTGAAGGTGGATCTTCTGGCAACCGATAACCAATGTAGAGCAATCATGGCAGGGGAGATGTGGGCTTTTGGCTTTATAAGTAGGAGTAGTCTAGCAGAAGAGTTCTGAATTTGTTGTAATTTTTTCATAGTTAAGAAAGATGATCCCTGGTAGAGGCCATTAGCGTAATTAAGTTTAGACAGCCCAAGAGAGACAGTAGTCTGGAAAAAGGGTCTGGTGATAGACCAGAGCCTGTGGCCAGCTGCTATTTTACAGGCCATAGGCTGCATGCTGTGAGGGTTGGCTACATGCAATGGACTGAGTGTAGGGTGAACCCTCTACTTCACACTACTAATGGCTGCACCCATGGTGCATTTGGCATGTGCTGTGGGTGAAGAACAGGGCCCAGTCATAGAACAGGCCTGGCGACCATCCCCAACTGTGCTCAGCCAAAGTCCATATGCATCGTGGGTTTGCCCGACCGGTGGGATTGGCCTCACCCATGAGGTTGGGTGCAGGGATTGGCAGCAGACCCCTGCTGTGCACAGCCAAAAGTCTTGCACAGAACGGCTTGGGTGCTTTCAGGAGGTTCTACATAGGGCTGGCCAAAGGCCAGGCCTTACGGCCAACCACCACTGTGCATGACTGAAGGTCTTTGCAGCAGGAATTAGATGCTCTGATTTGGGCTGCATGTAGGACCTGTTCACAGACGAGGCCCTCTGGCCAAAGCCTTTGGTTGATTGCCCTGCAATGGGATGGGCACATGTCCCAATCCCTCAAAGAGTATGCACAATAAACCAAACCTTTGCCAAACCTTTGCCAAAAGGAAGTAGAAGTATGTGCCCCCTATGCACCCCCTAATTAGACAATAAATGTTGAGGCATAGAGAGGTTGCTTATTGCAGAATCCTTAGACACAGCATATGTAGAGGAAAAGGTTGCCTTAAATAAAATAAAGGATAAGACTATTCACCAGGAGCTGTGTAATGCAAGCTTAAAATGTATTAAAGAATTACACCTTGTGCTTCAAAAAACTGGCCACCAGAAGTCCACCCAGTGTGACTTATATGTGCTATAAGAGACCAGCCCTTATGCCAGAATATTCTGTTCAATGTTGCACAAGACCACCAAACCTGGGCTACATTTTGGAAACCAGGGGCTATTAAAGCTACTCACCACACCTTGATTAGCAATGGACGTTGCTGAAGCAAGAAGCCGCCTGTGAGCATTCCTGAACTTACCTGCTACACTGTCCTGTTTACAGGTGGATGATGCGATATCCACCTCCTGCAAGCAACTTGTTCCATTTTGGACACCCTAAAAGAAAAGAAGAAGAGAATAGAAACATAAGATGAGTGCTAACTCAGTTTCTTCACTGTGTGGGGGCAAGTACATAGCAGTTTAGGCACCAAGCTAGCGGTGATTAACGTATATGCTAGGCCAGTTAACCCATGTGCGGAATCCCGAGTGATTGACGTCTTATCTAACGTCCTAACCATGATACCTGAGGGAACAATGTGTCTTATAGCTGGTGACTTCAATTCTCACTTTGAACCACTCCAGGGGTTGGTGGATCAAATAAACCAAGAGGAGGATGAAATTTGGAACATCCCACAGGTTGTCGGGCCCATGGTTAGGTCTTGGGCTCCCCTAGCTGCCCAAATCACCTCCATGACGATGGCCCATTCGATCAGGGCCTGTAATGGACGGACAATTTCAGATAATCCCTCAAGGCCCACGTTTAATAAACTAGGCAGGGAGGCTAGACTTGACTATATATTTGTCCAGTGCAGGTAGTGGAATAGAATATCTGATTTCCAGGTGGTCACCAGGTGGGAGAGTGACCAATATCCTCTGACATTGGATCTTTCTCTATCGGGCGTGTGTTTTGCTAACTCATTGCCATCAACCAATTTGGAGGCACCAAATAGAACTACCCTGACTAATAATAAGCGCAGACTTAAATGGGTCAAACTGGTTGATAACCAAAGAGAACTATCTAAACTCTATGTGACGGTTGGCTTAGCATTGAATGATGTAGTACAAATTATAGAGCAGTATTCCCTTTCTGATTATAGCGGAAAACTGGCTGAGCTTAACAAAGAATTATTCTCAACATTATCTGGTGTATTTAACCCACCCGTTTCCCATACGAAAAGGTCTACCAGACGGCCTCAATGGTACAATAGGGCTTGTAGATCAGCCAAGACCGACTTGCTGGATGCCATAAAAAAGAAAGCCTGCAGGGAGGCCATTTATCAAAAGAGGAAGATCTACAGGTCTCTAATTTACCATGCTAAACTGGAGTGGGCTTCCGAAAATTGGAATAGCTTAACAGTTGCCCTCAATTCTAGAGACTCACGGAGATTCTGGCTGATTGTGTCTACCGGCACAGATGATCCTGCCGTAGCAACGAAACCAAATATTGCTTCCGAAATTTGGGAAAGACATTTTAGCACACTCTACAGGGCGGTTTCTCTCCCATCTGAGGGTTTAATGCCTGTCCCTGCTGACCACGAACAGGTTAATTTTACCTTGAGCGAGATTCAGCTCGCTATATCTATGCTCCCTGCGGGTAAAGCACCTGGCTTGGACGGGGTCCCTGGTGACTTGTATAAACATAAACCCAGAGTCTGGGCACCATACCTCACTTTAATATTTAATGCAATCCTTGGGGGGTATGACAGTTCCTCATACTTGGTTGGGCGCAGAAGTTGTGCCTATTTTTAAAAAGGGGTCCCCCTTGCTACCTGGCAATTATAGGCCTATCAGCCTGATTGACGTTGCTCAGAAATTATTTTCGAGGCTGATCCTAGACCGCATTGCGGACTGGATGGAGGACTCTGATATTCTGAGCCACTATCAGGCTGTTTTTAGAAAGTGTGTTTCAACAACCGACCAGATTTTTAGATTATGTATGCTTTTCTGGAAGACAGTTAAGGTGGAGGGTGGTTCTCTTTATACTGTCTTTGTTGATTTACACGCGGCTTTTGATTTGGTTCCGCGCATGAAACTCTGGTCTGTTTTGCAAGATTTAGGCCTCCCAGGTCCTCTTTTGCAGATTTTGGTGCGTCTTCATACCAATAATTTTGCAAGGGTCAGATGTGGAAGTGATGGTGGTTTATCATCTAGTTTCCCTGTTGAAAGAGGGGTAAGGCAGGGATGCGTCCTGGCACCCACCCTGTTTTGCCTCTATGTAAATGGCCTCATTTCCCATTTGAACAATGTGCCAAACAGAGACGCCCCGCGACTTGCGGGTATAGGTATCTCAGCTATTATGTTTGCTGATGATACTTTGCTCTTAGCTAAGACTCCTATGGGGCTTCAACGAGTTTTAGATGGCTTCGCCTCTTTCTGTGTAGATCGGGGGTTAGAGATCAACACGGCCAAGACAAAATTTATGATCTTTAATCCCCCCCCAGGTCCTCCCGCCCTAACCCGACTATTAATGGCATAACTTTAGAGAGGGTCCACAAGTTCAAATACTTGGGTTTGACTCTGAACGAAAAGATGACATGGTCCCATCACCAGACAAAGTCAAATCTAAAGTTAACGCAAAAGGTGGGGGGTATCTTGAATCTATGGAATCAATCCATGACTCACCCCATTGGCCCGCCACTCGAAATTTACAAAATGCAGGCCCGTGGTGCTCTAATATATGGCGGAGAACTTTGGGGCCACAAATGTGCCCCAGAAATTGTTGTAACTGAAAATAAGTTCCTGCGGAACCTGGCTGCTTTGCCAGCGAGCACACCACTTCTCCCCCTTAGGCTTGACCTGGGAATGAGATCAATAAAGGAGGAATTAGGTGTGAAGCCCTTAACTTTCTGGAGGCGACTTTGGATAACCCCTGAACTCTTGAGCTATCGCACTGAACTTACGGAACTTTACCTTCATCAAGCTTTATCCAATATTCCATGGTTCAAGTATGTAAAAGATGAATTAACAGGGTTGGGTCTATCTGCCCTGTGGACAAATCCGCACGAGGCTTGTCGCACTGTATTCCGCAAAGAGTTGGTCGCACTATATTACAATCGCAACTTGACCGCTTCTCTAGCAAGTGATATACTGGGGCCAATGACTAATACCTTCTTAACAATGAAGGACTCTTATAAACTGGAGACAGTTTTGGACGATATTAACCCCATTGGCCTCAGAACACTATTTCTGCAACGGAGATATAATGCACTCCCAATTAGAGCCCTTACTAGCAAATGGCACCCACCTACTTTAAAAAACTGTCCTGCCTGTAATAATGAGTTCAAGAATGACACCCATCTAATGTTTTTTTGTCCTTTTTATGCGAATTCCAGGAAAAAGTGGATTATTCCCATCTGCAGAAATTGGGGTTTCAGGCACCATTTAGATGCCTACCGTTTGCTGAAATCTGATTTATCCCCCCCTACTGTATTTGCTGTCAGCAAGTATTTAGCAGCTGTATGGACCATTAGAAGAACTTTTTTAATAAATTAGAATTCTAAATTGTATTATATGAGTCCCTACTGGCTGCAAAACATCTGTAAATGATATATCCATTTTTAAATGTAGATGTTTCTTGTCTTGGAAAATTTTGTTTCGTTTTTTTTGCTTGATTGTATTGTATTCTTTTATGACTCTTTGAGTCGAAATAAAGATTTAAGAAGACATAGCAGTTTAGCACAGCATTGCAAAGCAGATGTTTCTTAAGATCTTGCCAAGTCCGAACAATTCCTAATAGTGTCCTGAACTATTCAATTTTAGACTAACAAAATACACTTATATGACTTGGTTAGGATTCTAATTGTTGTTATGAACTGTAAAGAGAAATATAAGGTTGCAAGAGAACCTGAAGGGTTTTGCACAAGGAATAGAAGCACCCCATTTTAAGAAAATCCAGTTTCGATTCAATGCTCATTTCAAGGTGATCTCAAATAAGGATGTAATTCACTATGAGCATTAGTTTACATTAAGGCTTAGACCAAACAGTTTTCTTAATGTGGAATTGCTTCAAGTGGTAACTTAATGTAGTTGAATGAGATTTATTCAAATATGGATCAGTACCTGAAATCTGAGACATAGGTTTAAATAAGGTGGTGTTAAGTTATATGTTAGTAAATTACTTGTGTTTAATTTATTACAGTAAACTGAATATCCATTGCAGTAATCCAGTGAAAAATGCATGGAAGAAAGGATTAACTTGAGTGACAGAACACACCAACCTTTTTAATCTCTATTGCCTTCTCTCTCATCCCATTTTCGAGTGTAAATATTCACCTGCTCTGGAGAACGCAGTTGGGCATAGGTGACATATCATTGTTGTGACGTAAAATGTGCAAATATTGTAAGAACATTATTTTTCAAATGCTTTAGGTTTAATGATGCATAGAGTTGCAACTAAAGAATTGATGAGATTACTCTGTAGAGATGCTTCACTTTCCCTGCGCCACCATGCAAAACCCTTGCGTCACTATGGATGAGCCGTATTTACAATACGGCACACCATGGCGCAAGGATTGACAGATGCATCAGAAATTCTGACGCATCTGTTGACGGAAGATGTCACGCATTGCTGGAGTTGTGTCGCAAGCACGGCGCAACTCCAGCAATGCATGTAGCTGCCTATTCCCAATACACTGTGTCACTCCTTACGCCTGCTTCCAGCAGGTGTAAGGTTTTGACGCAGTGGCATCCTAAAAGTCACGCAGTGAAATCTTGTAAATTTCACTACATCACTTTTACGAGGCTTTCCTGTGTGGGAACGCCTACCCTGCATACATTATACCTGACGCAGGTATAATGTCACGCAGGGCTTTACAACGTGACACATCTCCCTAGATGCGTCACGTTGTAAATGGACCGCAACTTTTACGCCGCCGATGCATCACAAAAGTGACGCAACGACAGCGCAAAAGTGATGCAAGGGGCTTGTATATCTGTGCCTGGATTATGCTATAAATAGTGAGGCCACATTTTTGTGTAATACACAATTCATTCTCAACTGGATGTTGTCTTTTTGTATTCTATTCAACTTGCTCCTGCTCATTCCCTCTCCCAATCAATGTCCTGCGGCAAAGTCATCTCTATTTTTGTTCCATGGAGAGTCAAAAAGATGAAAAAAAGGAATTAGTATAGTACAATATCATGTTAGAAAGTGTGTATTATGAATGAGGCTTCAATGATGGACCCAAAGTATCAGTTTCAAGGATTTCCGCTGAGGTTCTGCAGAAGATGTGTGAGTTCTATGAGCTATTGTTTAAGAAATTTTTAATTTGTGTGTGTTATAAATAATTGCATAGTTTTACATATTATTTTGTTGTTTCTGATTTGTCAAATGCAACCCTTACCATGATCATTCTATGCTGAATTTGCAGAATCTATTAATAGAATATGTGGTTGTACTATAAAACCATCTGAGTCCTTTTTAAGGGAGATGATCATTATTTTGGCACATGTGCATTCCATGAGCTTCCATTTCATTTTGTCATAGACGGGGATACTTTGCCATTTGCACATGTTCTATTGAGCTGTCAGTACTCTTCATGAGTTGGACAGTAAGAGATTTTTGGTTCAAAATAACGGTTAAGTTTTATTATATTGCATTATTTCCCTGTACTTGTGCTCTGACCATCTGCTGCATATTTTCTATTGCATCGTCTTTTAATTTTACTGTAAGAAAAACCTCTTTTAACTTTTTTCGTTCTAGAACTCAGTCCTTTATGCAATTAAAATTTTATTCCATTTACCGCCGCTAAAATATTTTCCTGTTGAGGAGTGCACTCTCTAACCACAAGATCAGTTAAGAATTTCAGCAGCCAAAATAATTAAATAGATATCAGAGTGATGAATTATTGGGGTTCGGATAATTTTTGGGGGTTTGTCTCCCACAAATTTGGTAGCAGAAGATGGTTTGCATTAAAGCATTTTGGAGAATGTAATACCCAAATCAAAGGAGAAAGGAGTTTGAGATTTTTGTCAATTTCGTGATGCTGGATCCTCCACTGGGGTGGCAAGTTGTACTACTGTGTCGCCCTGAAGGAGTTTGGAGTGTAGATATAAATAAAGAATTTAGGGGCATATTATCAAGACAGGTGATAAAATTATCGCCGCTTTAGCAGCAGATAACTGCCGCTAAAACGGCGATAATGGGCTTGATAATATGCTCTTTGGAATTCCAATTGAAGCCCATGTTAGATGTGAAGGATATATCACATGGGCTTCAATTGGAATTCCATAGAGCATATTATCAAGCCCATTATCGCCGTTTTAGCGGCAGTTTTCTGCCACTAATGCAGCGATAAATTTATCGCCTTTTCTTGATAATATGCCCCTATAATGTATAAGTGTTACCTGTTAAGATGGATTTCTGATTCTGTGGTGAGTGTTTTGGTTACACAATGAGGATTGTGGCTTCAATTGGTGTGTTGGTCATTGTTTTATTGTATTTTTTTGTGTTTGCAAACCGATATAATGCTACAAAGACGAGTTTAATGTTGATTGGTGATCAGATGTTTGTAGAAAAATCCAAGATATCGAGATATTATTACTATGCCTGTATTGTTGTGTGTAGAGTGAGATGCTGCTTAGACATTGATAGGGATTCTGTTTAAGAAGTTTCTTTTTCCAGGCTGAGAGATATATTTTGGGTGCTGTGCTTACCCTGAGTGTACGGAGTATAGTACATTAATTTGGAAGGTAGAATCCAGCTGATCAGAAGTATTGCCTAGTGGGATGTTTGGACTGTTTTGAAAAATCAAGGTTATTTTCATGCTATTTATTTTCTGTCATTAACCGTGTAACTGAGTTTCTCCTTTTGCTCTTGGTTGAGAATATTCTGTATCGTGAAATACTGATTACAATTTCCGTTCAAGGGTAAACAGAAAATGAGATTATTGATTTCTAAAATTTATTGTGGTCCCGAAGTTGGTTTCCTGTTCACAAAGAAACCACACTGTGATTGGCAGTTCAGCCAGGGAGCTGCACTATGACTGGTGTTTCATCACAATTTAGCTGTGCTCTGACTGGTTATTAGTTAGCATAGTCTCGCCTTGATAGGATGACCTTTGACAGAGCTGCACTGTTATTGTTTGTTAGTCACTAATTGTATTCTCAAATTACTTTGACTTGTTGAGTTGATTTAAGTGTTAATACCTGTAAATATGGGAGAAGTATTTACTAAACTCAAACCTAAGAAAGAGGAAACGATTAAAGAGGGCCAAAAAGTGCCAAAAGAGGGTATGCCAGCATTTGAAATGATGGAAGAGATTGGGTATTATATGTGTGGCTGGATCCCTGAATGAAATACATATACAGCACATGATGAAAAATTGCAGTTTCCAATGGAGGATATCTTTAATTTTGAAGCACCTAGAATTCTTGAGACAGACTATGTATGACATGAGCCCGGTGCTAAGAGTTACACAGTTTGAAGTGCTTAATAAATGGGATTGTATGGCAACTGAAAAGGAGAGAGAGAAGAAATGAAGATCTATTAATAAATCCTTTAGGGGTGGTAAGAATCTAAGATGGACAGTGAAAAGAAGGAGAGGAGTGTGAATAAAATTGAGAGGGTTAAGGTGTATCCTTCTATAGCTAGGGAAACGGATTAGGGCAAATCACTGGAATGAGACAGATGATAATAATGAAACTTTTTATAGTAAATTGTTGATTTCAAGACCTCCTCCGTACACTAATGAACAGGTTTCTCCAACCCAGACTATTGTTGACGTTGGTGCGGGGGAGATACAGTGGCATTGCAAGCTCTTACTGGCGTTGCACCAAGTGCCCACGTTAGATACTTCAGTTACTGTACCTGGTGCCTAGCACAAGTAGAAATAAGCACATTACAGAGACAGTGGTGATAGAACCATTGCCTATAGAAGTCTGTATTGGTGTTCTAAATTTGGAGAAACACTTCAGGGTTATGCAGAATTGAACAGACTAGTGGCATACCATGCTGATGGAAAAAGATATTTGATCAAAGAAGCAGACAGATTTGTGGATAAAGCACACGACAAATTAGAAACATTAGCAGGTAGATGTTGATATTAGGAGGATGAAATTATAAAATGGCTATAAAACATGATGAAATGAAAGAGATGGAACTCTTTACATGAAGAGTCCATATTAAAGATTTCCTTGAAAAAACACAGGATTTGGGACATTTAAAGAAATATCAAGACAAATGTAGAAAGGGATTTGTAAATAAGAAAAAGATGAAGAACAATTAAAATTGAAAGACGACCAGGCAAAATGGTATGATGAGTTGCATATATCAACAGGGCTCTCTCTGATGTTGTGGACAGATTTGGATTCATTTTTGAAACTTTTATTCCAGGACACTTGTGGTTAAAATGTAAGATGGCTACAGGATGGCCAACACAGGAACTACCTAGGGCGGATCCTAACAATGCACCATTACCGAATGTGACAAAACAATAGGCAGTGCTTGAGCATTTCAAGAAATGAATTCTGGAAAGGGATATTCATTGGGAAAAGATTTTGGGAATGACACAACAGCCTAAAGAGTTTGTGCATTCCCATTATGAGAGGTTGATGCAGATATTTAAGAACCATAGTGGAGTCAGAAATCCATAGAGAGATGATGTTTGGGGTTTTGCTTTTGCATTTGTGAATGGGTTATGTTATGTTAATGCGATTTGTAAAACACGCCTATACCCAAGTCTTGGCGCTATCTACTCCTGAGTTTGAAAGGCCTAGTTATTAAAAAGCCAGGTTTTTAGCTGTTTTCTGAAAGAGATGAGAGTGGCAAGGGCACTGATATGAAGTGGTAGGTTTTTCGAAAGTTGGGTAGTTCCCGACACAAAGCTTCTGCCTCTCCAGTTTCTTCTGTAAATTCTAGGAGTGGTCAACAAGTTCGCCCCTAGGGATCGCAACTGTCTGCCGGGAGTATATAGATGCAGGGAATGTTTCAGAAATCCAGGGCCTACATTCTGTATTACTTTATAAGCTATACACAACAATTTACATTTTATTTGGCTTCTGATTGGCAGCCAGTGCAATTTCCTTATAACTTTAGGTACAGAATTAAATTTGGGAGTCCCAGAAAGAATCCTTGCGGCCGCATTCTGTACCATTTTAAGCTTATTGAGATTTTGTTCCTGGGTATTGATCAATAGACTATTAGAATAGTCCAATTTAGACATGACTAAAGCAGTGATAATTGTCCTTCTTGTTTCTGCCGGAATAAATGGAGAAAGATTTGTTACCATTCTGAGTGAATAGAAACAGGAGGAGGCCAAAGAGTTGACTTGGGGTTTATTTTTCAGCTTATCGTCTAATAAGACACCCAGGTCTTTTGCCTTGGCCACTGGAATGGGTGGAGATCCCATTTCTTCCGGCCCCCAGCTAGAGGACCAGATGGGGAGTAAGTTTCCAAACACAATCACCTCAGTCTTAGTAGAGTTCGGTTTGAGGCAGTGACTAGACATCCATGAGCTAATTGCTAGCATACCGTCATGGAAGGTGTCGATACGTCTGACCCATTTTTAGGCAATCTGTTGTAGATAGAGTACAGAGGAGAAGCCCAGCCCATATTTTAATTGGCTTGTGTATTTGTCCTCCCTAAAGGCTGGCCTCCGATTCCTTAATTGGCTTGTTGTCCCTCCTTAGTATGGCCATGTCGTCATTTGTATCCTCCCATGACTATTGGCCCCTTTACTTCGGTTCTTACACAGTAAGCACTATATTCTTTATTCAGTTTTTCCTACTTGAGGCACGACGACGTGCTTTGTTTGCATTCAGCGCGCTGTGCACACTTTCACTTTCTAAGCTGCCGGGACAATCACGACCGCTTGTTTTTATTTGTCCTTGTCTCAGACCCTTCCTCCTCAGCGCTATGTAGCGCAGTACCCTTACTCGTGAGCGTGTTGACTACTTATAAAAAGGGTTTGGTTGTGTTTGTTGTGAAACTGTATACTTTCGTCAAATGGCTTCAGATTTATTAGCAAAACAAAGATGTTTGGCCAGTAAATTCCCATCATAATAAATATCTCCACCATTTCCACCATTTTGTAAGGCAAATTTAAAACCAAACACTCAAGCAGTAAAATTGATAGATCGTTTACGTGTTATTTCATCTACATTAAAATAATGAAAGTGTGAGTCGGCCTGTGGTACCCAAATTTTTCTCATGCCAGTCGCGCAACCTCTTTTAAGTGGTCAGATTGACCCGCTGAGCTGCCTCGCTAGCCTGCAAGCCAGGAGGTTATTATGGGTCACTCGAGCTGCAATGCTGCATTGCTTTACGCCAAATCAGTGTCCCGCAGAGGCTCGCGCATTGTACAGTGGGAGTGTTGAACCATTCCTGTCAGGATGGGGGTTGGTGGAGAGCTATGTCATGCGCGCGCAGTTTATTTTCCAGATATCTCGTGCTCTCCAGTGACACCGAGATTGATAGATCCATCACAGACTGCACAGCACACATTTTTAGGTCTCGCGTGTGGCAGCGCATGCGCTGCATGCGCTGTCTCAGCGAGACTTAAAGTAATTTATATATTGGCTTCACCTCCGAGTAATTTCTCCTGCCCCTCGTGATTGGTTTAAATTTAGCATTGCTGTTGTTTTCTTGATTTCTGTTGGCTGTTGGCCCTATTGTCACTTCCGTGTAGTCCCGAGGCAGCGGCGCCTAACTACAGTTTTCTTCCGCTTCTGCTCGCACTTAATTGCCTGCAGTGTGCCATCTGGTTGGGGGAGGGGTGCCTACTCTCCCTCGTTCCGGCCGCTTGTCTTTGCAGCCTACTGTTTCTTTGTATCAGAAGATACTTCACTTCCATTCAGCCTGCCTAAGATTCTTACCTCGTGGATGCGCATTTCCTTTCACTTTGTCCTACCTTTTAACTTATATTGGGCAAACTGCAGGTTTGTTCTTTGCTTCCTGCCGCAATTACATATTCACTGCTGAAGCCACACAGGAGGCTGCTCAGAGGATTTACAGTGCAAAACCTTTCGTATTATTCAAAATAGCCAGCTATTTACATTGCAAATGCAAATTTTTATTTCATTTCAAAGTATGCCAGTATTAGCATAAACAAAGAAATTATTTTCACGAAGAAAAGGGTGCAGTACCACAGGCTGTCCCTAGGTGTCCCTGGTCCTGCACCCTTTCCTTCGTGAAAGACATTTCTTTGCGTACTGGTGGCATACTTTGAAATGGAAACCAGCTATTGACATTGCAAATGCTAATTTTTATTTCATTTCAAAGTATGCCAGGATTAGCATAAACAAAGAAATTATTTTCACGAAGAAAAGGGTGCCATACCACAGGCTGTCCCTAGGTGTCCCTGGTCCTGCACCCTTTCCTTCGTCAGAGAAATTTCATTGCGTACTGCTGGCATACTTTGAAATGGAAACCAGCTATTGACATTGCAAATGCTAATTTTTATTTCATTTCAAAGTATACCAGTATTAGCATAAACAAAGAAATTATTTTCACGAAGAAAAGGGTGCAGTACCACAGGCTGTCCCTAGGTGTCCCTGGTCCTGCACCCTTTCCTTCGTGAAAGAAATTTCTTTGCGTACTGCTGGCATACTTTGAAATGGAAAACAACTAATTAGCATCTGCAACGCCAATCGCTCACATTTACACAATGCTTCATTTAGGATTCATCTCCACCGAGGGAGCATGTCTTTCTCTCCACTAATTAACCTCTGGAGTTCCATTATTTTACGATTATTTCCCGTTGTCTGCATGTTGGGATCTCTGATCACACAAGCCATCCATCTGCTCCCTATGTTTGCGGTTTCCTTTTCTTCCCTGGATTATCTAAATGTATTTGATCATAACCGCTAATCCTAAAAAAAAAAATAATGATACGCAAAGAAATTCCTTTCACGAAGAAATGGGCGCAGTACCACAGGTTGTCCCTAGGTGTCCCTGGTCCCGCACCCTTTCCTTCGCCAAAGAAATTTCATTGCGTACTGCTGGCATACTTTGAAATGGAAACCAGCTATTGACATTGCAAATGCTAATTTTTATTTCATTTCAAAGTATGCCAGTATTAGCATAAACAAAGAAATTATTTTCACGAAGAAAAGGGTGCAGTACCACAGGCTGTCCCTAGGTGTCCCTGGTCCTGCACCCTTTCCTTCGTGAAAGAAATTTCTTTGCGTACTGCTGGCATACTTTGAAATGGAAAACAACTAATTAGCATCTGCAACGCCAATCGCTCACATTTACACAATGCTTCATTTAGGATTCATCTCCACTGAGGGAGCATGTCTTTCTCTCCGCTAATTAACCTCTGGAGTTCCATTATTTTACGATTATTTCCCGTTGTCTGCATGTTGGGATCTCTGATCACACAAGCCATCCATCTGCTCCCTATGTTTGCGGTTTCCTTTTCCTCCCTGGATTATCTAAACGTATTTGATCATAACCGCTAATCCTAAAAAAAAAAAAAAATAATACGCAAAGAAATTCCTTTCACGAAGAAATGGGCGCAGTACCACAGGCTGTTACTAGGTGTCCCTGGTCCTGCACCCTTCCTTCGTGAAAGAAATATCTTTGTGTATTATGCTACTGCTGGCATAATTTGAAACGGAAACAAGCATTTGCAATGCAAAAGGTCTCGCAATTACCCTAGTTTGAGCAATTGGCATTGTAAATCACAATGCCTTTTATTTATGTTTTGGTTTTTGAAACATAAATGAAACACAAAGCCATTTACAATACCAATAGCTTAAACTTGCATAAATGCGAGACCTATTGCATTGCAAATGCTTGTTTGAATTACGGCCTGGTTGCTATTGAAACACCAAGACAGCCACTCAGCCTTCAGGCACCGTGATGCCATTATCTGCCAGCCCGGGCCTAGTGACAAGCCGAGGAGGCTGGGGAGGCTGGGCTGTGGCACCGCCGCTTGGCTTGATGTGTAAGAGCTTTGGAGAGAGCCGTCGGCTGCAGATTAGGAGCCAGCAACCTGGGACGAAGGTGACTTTATTTATAATTTTTTTCTTTTCAGCAAAAATGGTGATTGTTGTCTGGTTTGCTGACTGAAGCAGTTTGTAACAGCTGATGAAATCTTAATGCAAAACACACAGCCTAGGTAGCAGAGGCGGACGTGTCTGTAAGGAAATGTCGAGATTCTGTAACATGGTACCGCTGATATTTTAGTAGGGATGGTGCGGGGCCAGTCACACGTTTGATGGGAGAGTGGCCGGCAGGGTAATCTAGTCACTTTTTGACATGATGCCTATGACAGGTTGGTATGGCTGGTGCTGGGTCAGTCACACTTTTTATGGGAGAGTGGCCTGCAGTGTAAGCTAGTCATTTTGTGAAAAGGTGCCTCTGACAGGTGGGTATGGCTGGTGGTGGGTCAGTCACATGTTGGTAGAAGACTAATCAGGAGAGAAAAGTGGCTAGTTTGAAAAACGTTGATACAGAAGAAAGACTGGCTGGGCAGGGCTCGAGTCAGCGATCCACCAGGGAGAGCCATAGGCATGCGCCTCTGAAAGGCTGACAGGCCTGTAGGAGCTGCCCCTGCCCAATAACCCTTCTTCAGAGGCCTAGAGCAGGTTGCACCATGAACGGAATTCCCTCCAGACCAGTCTGCCTTTTCTGTGGAGGGTTTGACAGCAGAAACCATGGACCAGACAGCATGTTGCCTTCTTTAGTCGGGACAAGGCGGCTGCCTAAAAGTCTTTTACCAAATATTTTTATTTAGATCAATGGCCTTTGCAGTTTATTAGCCAATTTAGGAACGTTTTAGACCCAGCTGTAACGTTGTTGCATAGACAAGTAGTGTGTATTTCAAAATTTCACCCTGGGTCTAATATAGCTTACATTTCAGCACTGTGGTGAGTTTTGCAGTGTTGTAATTTTCATTGTTACATTTGGGTTGGAATGGGGTTGCTAGGCAGATGTCTGCAAAATTCTCTCAATCCGTGAATTTATGGGTGTTCTCGCACGTTCTAAAAACAATTGTGTGTCCTGGAAATCCTTCTTAAGGGCAGGTAATACTTTCTATGGTGGGAGGTGGGGTGGGAGGATGGGCTCGGTTTTAACTGGGTGGGGGGGGTAGGGGGAAATGGACATATTTTTTAGACTGAATAATGTGTCCTCTGCCTTCAATGTAGGTACAATGAAATGTAATATGGACTACAACTCCCAGAGTGCATTAGTTTGATACCGCCAATTTTTTTTTTTAAACAAATTTTATTGAGTTTTTAAGTTCAATACAAAATTACAGTGTGCCCAGGTCCCTTTCCTATTTTTCCCAGCTCAACAATCATTACTGGCATTCAATGCCAAGACATACAAATTATAATCTAGATTGCCCCTCAGTGTTAAAATGGCATGGGCCAAGGAAAATGAAAAATTATGCAAGAGGAAATAAGACAGTCCCCACTATCTAACATCATCCCTGTCCTTATTTACATTAGAATTCTACATCTCTACTATATTAATTAAACTCCCTACTCCACCCGCCCCTCCCTCCCTTCCAGGCATGTCACTTTCCTCCCTGTTCAATGCATCTCAATAGTCATCCACTATATATATGTATCACCAATTCATCTAGGCTATTAATGTAAATGGGTGCGCGCCTCCACTGTGTGTTCCTAGATCCCGACAGTGTAAGGGGTCACTGCGACGTTGTTCTTAGGGGCTATCATTTCAATTTCCTATGGCTGGTGCATCAACCTCGCTGTCCTCATCACCCTTTGCTTCTGGGTCTTTTAACAAACCCACCAACCGTTTCCATGGTTTGGCCACTTTTAATGCACTTTCCCTATTCGGTCTCTTCGCCAATTGCAATCTCACTATCCCATCGCATTCCGCCCACTCGATAAATTCCTTCTTCCACCTGGTAACGGTGGGGCCCTTTTGTGCTTTCCAGTGCATCGTAATTTTCCTTTTTTGCAGTAACAACCCCAGATCCAAAAACTTACTAGTGATCTTGTTTTTAGCCGTGTGCGGGAACCAATGCAGCATGTGCCCATTGCCAACTCCAGCTCTCTGTCCGTTATATCATTCAACAGGACTGCTACCTCAGTCCAATAAATAATTAGTTGAGGGCATACCCGTATCATGTGAGGAAAGTCTGCACCCTCCCCCTGGCAGCGTGGACATCCATCCGAGGCAGTGTCAAAGTATGTTTTGATCTTTTCTGGGGTGAGATACGCTCTGTGTAAGATGTAAAAGTGCACTAGTTGAAAACGGGTGTTCCTGGTTAGTTTGATACCACCAATGTTGGGTGCACAATGTGCAGGCTGACCAGAACATGGTCTACCTAATGTGACCAGGCGGCAGTGTATTCTGATCTGGGTGCTTGCTTTACAATCTGGTGTGTTACAGTATGTTTAGCGGGGTGGAATTTGTTGTAAAACTCCCAGAATGCACTGGTTTGTTAATCAATAGTCTAGAACTGGAATTGTGCTTGCTGCAGGTAATGTTTGTTTTTATATCTGGGAAATCAACTGTAAAACCACCTTAGTAGAACATAAAATAGGCCGCCAAACAGCAAAAAATAAAGTCCCCCACACTAACCTGTCAGGGCACTCCCTGCCTTATTTCCCTGTAGGCCAACTTGAGGTCGAGTTCTACTCAGCACATTTTTTGGAGCATTGAATGGTCCTCAGGGCAAAATCACAGAATTATCCAGCCATTTTATGCTTTCCATTGCAACTCCTGTTATTTTTTAAGTGGAGCCTGGGCAGTGCATGTGCTGCTCTGCATGGCATGCTGTTTTCAGGTATCGACTTGAAGCTCTTCCCACTCTCCGTCCATATTTATCATTGGCTTGTGTCATTGTCCACTGTAAACTGTGGCTTTTCATAGGTCAATAGGCTTAGTAGTCCCTCCTTAGCACCGTCTTGTCTTATTTTGTAACCTCCCATGAGGACACCCCCTGTTACGTGTGTTGCTACTCTGTAGGTTTTAATTACAGCCTCCGAGCACTATTTTCTCAAATAGTTTGTCCTGCCTGCTGTTTTATATCTTTATAGCACAAACGCTGAATGCATTTGCAATGCAATAGGTCTCACATTTGCAAGAGTTTAAGCTATTGGCATTATAACAATGCCTTTTATTTGTCTGGTTTAAAAACAATACATAAATAAAATGCATTGTCATTTACAATGCCAATAGCTCAAACTCTCGTGAGTGCGAGACCTATTGCATTGCAAATGCTTGTTATAGACGGACAGCACTATTTGGGTATCATCCGCATAGGAAGTTAGCGGCAGGCCAAAGGATTTGACTACGAGGCAAGTTCTGTGACATAAATATTAAACAGCGTGGGGCTGATAGATGAACCACAGGGAAGAGAGAAAGTGGCTGATTCAAAATTGCCCAAAATTACTGATTGCACTCTCTCAGACAGAAAACATATCAGCAGAGATTTGGCCCTATTCTTGATGCCTAGGGTTGATCAGCAGCCCGTGGTCAACCATATCAAAGGCCGCTGATAAATCCAAGAGAATCTGTCGAGGGCTCCCTTTACCTCTTCTGCGGCTTTGATCAACGCTGTCTAAGTGCTATGGCCGCATCTGAAACCAAGTTGTGATTCATCCAGCAACTGGTTATCTTGAATATATTGTGTAAGCTGACTATTCATCACTTTTTCAGCCAGTTTAGCAGAAAGAGGAATACCCAAGATGGGTTGGTAGTTATTGGGATCGGTTGCATCCAATTTTGATTTCTTCAACAGCGGAAGAATAGCGGCCTTCTTCCATTGCATGGGGAAGACTCCTGAGATGAACATAGTATTAAAAATGTTTGCCAAGTTTGAAGCTATTAAGTCCGGAAAAAGTTTCAGGACAGAAGGTGGGCAAGGATCAAACGGTGAGCCAGATTTGGCATTGCTCACCAAGGTGGCTATTTGTTCCATGGTAAGCAGAGAAAATTCAGTAAAAGCTAAAGTCTTAGGCCGTTCCATGTCTGAGTCACGTGGAGTCTTGGCGAAGGTGGAAGCCTGAAACTTAAAGTAAATTTGATTTACTTTTGCCTGAAAACCCTGGGTTAAAGAGTCACATAAAGCTTGAGTAGCGATATTGGACTGCTTTTCTAGTGGTGCCACAAGTTTGGACACCACCTTTAAACAGTTGTTTAGTAGAGTCCTGAGTGCATTCTATTTACTGTGTGAAATAATTACTTTTTTCCTTTATAAGGAGACGTTTGTAGTCTGCCAGAGCCTTATTATAAAGTGTTTTCTCTTGGGGATCATAGTACAATCACCAGTATCTTTCCTGTCTCCTACATTGCTGTTTTTTCGAGCCTAAGAGCTTTGGAAAACCATGGGGCAGATGGGTTTTTTGATACTTTCTTGTATGGAACTAAGGGGCATATTACCTTGAGAATTCCCATAGAAGCCCATGTTCTGGTGTCAACATGGGCTTCTATTGGAATTCTCTGTGGCATATTATCAAGCCCATTATCGCTGCTTTAGCGGCACTTTTCTGCCGCTAAAGCGGCGATAATTTTAACGCCATGCTTGATAATATGCCCCTAATTTAGCAAAGGTGGCTTGAAGCCAGTCTGTGTAACTCTGGAAGGCCTGATCTGCGTCTGGAGAAGACTCCGGTTGTGTGTTAATGAGCGGTTGCGTGAGAAGAGAGCTTTCTATATTTTTCCAAGATCTAAACTGCTTAGAAGGCCATGGTCTGGTATAAAGGTTTTTCCAGCATGTTTACATCAAATAATGTGGTGTGGTGGTCAGACCTCCTTTAAAGTGATCTGCTCATTATTAGTAAAACAGCCATCTAAGATGTGACCGGCTGAGTGAGTGGGTGAGTTGATTTTTTGTAGGATCCCTAAAGAACTTGAAGTGTCCTGGAGAGTTACAGTATCCTTGCCAGTAGTAAGGTCTAAATGGAAATTAAAATCCCCTAATATGGAGAAACTATTTTCACAGGCGGTAGCCTCTAAGAAGCATCCCAAGTTGTCCAAAAAGACTCCCCTCGGTCCAGGAGGACGATAGAGGAGCTTGCCTTTGAATGATTGCTGCTTTGAAAGTGCTATGTTAAAAATAAATGCTTCACATACTGAGGAAGGAACCATCTCGCCTTTTAGTGAAAATATGTCCCAATATAAAATTGCAAGCCCATCACCCCTTTTCTTTAATCTGTTGTGTCTATACACTGAAAATCCGGCGGGGTAGCTGTGCAAAAATCAGGGTCTGCTGGCAGGTCAGCTCATGTCTTGTGATGAATAGAAGATCTAGTTGTAGATTATCTATCAAATCAACTTTTTCGTGTTTATACTTAGGAAGGGAAAGCGCATTTATGAGAGTGCCACAAACTCGGGCTGCATCGTCCCCCTTACCCCTGGAAGCGCTGCTAATGTTGTACTGTGTGTGACCTGGATGAAGAGAGTCAAATAAAGCCAGCATGAAGCCACAATTACCGCAGTGGCCCTCAACCCTTCTGGGAAGATCTGCCATGATAAAGCACGTGCAGACATGCTGCGACTGTTTGTCAAACTCCTTCAGTGTATGCAGTTCCTTACCATTTTTTAAAGCATTATGCATTAGCCACCGTATCTTACAGGGCAAAGGGCCGAGCTATCTGCATGGCTTTCTCACCCCTTATAATCCCACATGCCATCTCAGATCAACCGGGACCTATCTTGTCAGAGTCCCTAAAGGAAGAAAAGATAGAATGGGGGCGCGATCTTTCAGCTATTTAGAAGCCAATAATTGGAATGCTCTTCCTCTTTCTCTCTGCTCTGAATCTTCGGAGGCTCTCTTCCGGAAAAAAATGAAAACATGGCTGTTCTAGGTTTAGGTCCTTTACTCTGTCCTCCTTCCCTGTACTGTTTTGCCTTAGCGCGGAGAAACACCAGTTGGTGCAACCATGCGCTTCACAAGTGCTATTATTATTATTATAAAAGGACCGCTGCTTGTCATTGCTGTGGGTGGATCGGGCATTGAAAGCGGGAATATAGAATTCAAGATATACCACAAGCAGTGCACAAAACAAAATACAATGTCAAAATTCAGAATTCTGGGCAATATTTGCAAAAGAACAGAAAATTCTTAACCCCAGTAATTCAGCACAATATGAGAAATAAAGTGCCATATAACCTGAGTTATTCACAGAAAAACCATGACAATCAATGATAAATTGGCGTCCCTGACAATGACGGCGCTTGAGAGGGGAGTAAGATTGCTTACTTAGAGCAGTCTTAGAGGTTGATCAATATTGCCCATATATTGATGAAGAAGTCAATGGTCATCCCATTTGATTTTTAATTGATACGGGGGCTATCTATTCTAAAGTTCAGTCTGTGGAAGTCCGAACCTACCCCTCTCGAGAAAATAAATCCAAGTTGTAGGGATTAGTAACAGGCAAATTGTAAATCATATGTTAGCGGGCGTGCCAGTCAGGATAGGACAGATGCGCAATAAACATCAGTTTATTCTATGGGATTCAAGTCCAATGTACTTGTTTGGAAGGGATCTTCTTTCAAAATGAACTGTGTTATCTGCTTTGAAGTAGAAACACAGGATGAGGATTCACTTTTTAAAATCAGCACCGAATATTCCAAAGTTGATATGTACCCTGATTTTAGAAAAGAAAATCTCCCTCCAGATTTCAGACTCATAGTTAGAGAAAAAGTCTGCGATTTTTCAGGAAAAGAAATGGGATTAATTAAAACAACAGAGCCAATAAAGATAAAGATAAAACCAGATGCAATATTTCAGAAAAATAGATTTTTAAAAGAGGCAGAAGAGGGAATGAAACCTGCAATAGAGAAAATGAATGATCAGGTAATCCTTGCAGAGGTTGTTAGGAGTCTATGCAATTCTCCTGTTATGGAAATGAATAAACCTGGAGGAAAATGGACAGTTAAACAAAACCTTTGAAAGATTAATAAAATTGTGGTTCCTTATTGTTCTGTGTTACCGAATCTATCAGTATTCTTATTCCAAGATCCAGCCGAGGCAGGATGGTACACAGTCTCTGACTTGTGCCAAGCATTCTTTTTTTATATCATTGCATGAGGTTTCATAGTTCCTCTTTGAATTTCAATTTTTGAATAAAGTATTTATGTGGTGTAGAATCCTACAATGATATAGTCCTTTGATTTTCTCCCATATTTTAAAAAACAATTTGGAAGGTTGGACATTGCCAAGTAGTATATAGATGACCTTTCATTGGCATCTAAGTCAAAATAGGATTGTAAACTGGACACTATTGCATCCATTCTGAAATTGAATCCCTCGACCACCCAAAGGGAGGTTTGGATGTTTTTGGGAATATTAGGTTATTGTAGACAATGGATTCCAACTTTTTCCCAGTTAGGGAAATCTTTAGCAAGGTTAACAGTTGTATGTGATTTCATAGAAAAACAATTTAATGGAATAGAATCACTGAGAACCCATTTCATTTAAACAGTTTAATTGAAATTTTCAGGATGAATGGCATTTACAATTTCATAGAAACAAATTCATAGAATTTATTTTTTTCAAATTTGGCTTCTGCATACTTATTGTTTAAGGTGTAAATAAAGTGGCTGCAGGTCTAACAGAAAAATGTTTGTTGAAAGTATTTTTTTTCAAATCTTTATGTCAGTGGACATTATTTCTGATATATATATTTCACATTATCAAGCAATTACTTTGGATGCTTTTAATTCACTGATCCCATACCAACCCTAAATACCATCTATGTCTGCCTCCTAAAAATGCCCCTACCCATAAAATACACCCATCTCTCACTCCTAAGCTCCACATCCCTAAACTCTTGAAGTTCTTTCTAATACTAAAATCTACCTAGCTCTAATCTAAAACCCCTCACTACCACTAACCTCCACCCATTCCTGAACTGCAAAAACCCTTCCTGCACTTAAACTCCACACATCCCAGATCCCTTAAAATCCTGCACTACCCCTAATCACCACTCATACCTGAACCCTAAAAGAAGACTACACCACCCCAGAAACCCACCCATTCATGACCACTAAAATCCCTCACCACCACTGAGCCCCAGCATCCCTGAACCCTAAAAACTCTTTCTACATATTAACTATACCTATCCCTAGACCCTTAAACCACCCTAAACTCCACCCATTCGTGAGCACTAAAAACCATTCAACACCCAAAAACGCAACCCATCACTGAACCCTAAAACACTCACAAGTTCTAAACTCAATCCATCCATAAAACCTAAAGAACCTCCCCACCCCTCTACGACACCCATCCCCGAACCCTAAAAACCCTCATCGCCCATAATCTCCTCTCATCCATGAACCTAAAAAAACCTCACCTACAAAACCTCCCCCCCAACGTTTGATCCCTAAAAACCCTCACCGCTTATAAACTCCACTGTTAGACCTGTCATCCTTAGGGTGGTCTTCTCCCAAAACTTTTACCTGCTTCCCTCTCTCCTAAACATGGTAACATTGGTGTATACACTATTAGCAAATTTAATGTGCTTGTAAACCCCTTGAAAGGTGGTATGCCATATACCCAGGGCCTTTAACCAATATGCTAATAGTGGAACTGTAGCACGGATTGTGCCACACACACAAGTAGTCTTTCAAACCTGTCTCAGGCTTGCCATTGCAGAGCCTGGGTGTGCTGCTTATGCCACTTCTACTTGGCATTTAAAACTACTTACCAAGCCTTAAACTCTCCTTTTATTACACGTAGGTTACCCCTAAGGTAGGCCCTAGGTATCCCTATGGGGACATGTACCTTTATGTTTTGCATGTCCTGGTGGTGGCAAACAGGCTATTTCATTTTCACTGCTGTGCGACCGAACCCCTCTGATAGGTTAACATTAGAGATTCCTTAATACATTTTAAACATGTAATTCCTGATTAAAAAGGATATCATGTTTTATATCTTTGGAAAGGTATTGATAAATACGCTTTACTGGTAAAGTTGGATTTAACAATACTATTTCGTAAATGCCACTTTCATAACCTCCAAACAAACATCCAGCAACAAAGCAGATGTGCAGCCATGCCCATCCATTGCCAGCAGTCCATAACAAAGGAAGAAAACAAATACTGACATCCAAAAGAGGTAGTAGGCTTCCAATACCTGTGACATTCAGTGCGATCATGGATGAAACAAGTTGATAACTACGGAAGTGGTCAAACAATTGGGAAGGCTTTTTTTGAAGTTTGATTGTGTTCTTTGAAGTAATGGAAGAGAGTGATGTCAGCCACGAGTCCTGAAGAGAACCTCAAAATAATAATGGTTCAAAACATGTTGACACACCTTCAGCCAATGAGTGCACATTGAGTGTGGGACCTATGGTAGATGGCACTAAATACCACTCCTTTATTCCCAATCAGCTCAGCACCGTAAGGCTGATAAGCCCAGTAAGGAGGAGCTTACATTTATAGGGTAGATGATGACAAAGAGTATTTCCACTTAGGCATCCAAATTCAGAACTTTCTTACTTGTTGGTCATAAGGTATATGATGTTTTGTAATGTACATGATTGTAATTGAATTTGTTTTTTGTGGCGTGGGAGATATGTTTTGTAATGTATATTTGTTATAGGTTCATTTTTTGTTATGTGTGTAATGAAATGTGAAACATTGAAATAATTTTTGCTATGGCTCATGTATGAAAAAATGTATGGTGATCACTGTTATTTAGTACAGTGGGGCAAATTTACAAGTCCCTTATGCCAGATTTGCGCCACTGTTGCGTCACTTTTGTGACGCAGCGGCAGAGCAAAGCCAGCGGCATGCTGTGGGCTATTTAGAACGTGACGCATGTAGGGAGATGCGTCATGTTGTAAAGCCCTGCGCCACATGTGGGCTTTCCTGCACGGGGGGGGGGGGGCGTTCCGGCGCAGGAACACCTCCGAAAAGTGGCTTAGTGAAATCTACATTCAGTCACTTTTACGGCCGTGCTGCGTCAAAACCCTGCGCCTGCTTGAAGCAGGCGTAAGGATTTACGCAGCATGTTAGGGATAGGGGCACTTCGAGACTTGCTGGAGCTGCATCGCGCTTGCAACGCAACTCCAGCAATGCGCCGCCTTTCAGCTGGGGGGATGCGACACGCATCTGCCCATCTGTGCGGCGCATCAGTGGTGGCGCACGGGTGAGCAGATGCGTTGCAACTCTTCCGGCGCATCCCTGCTGATTAGCAGAGATGCGCCAGAAGTAGTAAATCTGCCCCAGTTGGTGCAAAACAAACCAAAGGTGTGTAGTAATAAGGTCAGTACTAGCGATTGGAATGGTGTTTTGTATTTTGAGTGGCCTAGCCTTACTGACTATTTCAATCAATCAATCAATCAATCAATGACCGAATCCTACTCACGGACCCCTAAACCCAGTTCTGTTCTTTCAGGACGAAGTGTGTATCGTGAGTAATACTGCAAAACTACAACTGTAAAACAAAGCATACTATCTCTTTTCCTTCCTCCTAGGAAATATACCAGCAGGGTATCTAGAGATACCTTGCTGTGGAAGAAGAAGTAACGTACAAAGTAATCTCAATAGTAACTGAAAAGTAAATACAGCTGTTTTATGAACAAATGACTCACCTGGAACGAAACCAATTGCATTCAACTGCATTCAAACTGTATTTACCTGCATTATTCCTGAAAAGTATATTTATACTACCTGTACCATGCCTGGCTTAGTTCTAGAAAATAAAATACAGCTAAATAATATTTTTATACAAATTGGTCTGAGTTCAAGTCTTTGAGTGTGTGACATCATTTCTTGCCTGAGTGTGTTCAGCAAATGCTTAGCACTACCCTCTGATAAAGCCTTACTGCTCGCCCACACTACCACAAATAGAGAGTAAGGAGTTATCTACTTTTACCTCTGCCTACCTGCAATCAATCAATCAATCAATCAGGGTTTTGTAGAGTGCACTAATCACCCTTGAGAGTCCAAGGCGCTGGGGGAGGAGGTGTGAGCAGCTCTGTTGGGGTCTTTCGAAGAGCCAGGTCTTGAGGTCCTTTTTTAGTTGGTGCAGTGTCAGGCTTCGTTGGAGTTGCAGGGGGAGTTTGTTCCGGGTCTTAGCTGCGAGGTAGGAAAAGGACCTTCCACCTGCTCTGGTCCTGTAGACGCCAGGGACAGTGGCTAGCTCAAGTTCAGCTGAGTGGAGGTTTCTTTTGAAGGAGTGGAAGGAGGTTCGGTAATTGAGGTATTGGGGTCCAGAGTTTTTTTTTCTTTTTTTAATTTTGTATCCTCATTTGCCTCTAAAACACCATTCCATTTACACCTGTGAATGGAGTATCATGCCCTTTTGTGCTGGAAGCAGGGAGAGAGAAAGAAAGGGAGAGGCTAGCTTCGACCTTTACCACCCTCGTTTGTTTGAAGCGCCGTCTTCCATCTTACGCTACCTCGCTATCACTCCCCTGCTTACCCCCATGAGCCGAAGCACAGAATGGGAAGCGAAGGGAGACCAGATAGCCAGACGAGGCAGAGAAGGCATAATCATTGGACTTCGTTATTTATTTGTTGCTCACACCACTCCATTAAGGGAGACCAAAAATCATGCTTTTTAAAGGCCTTCCTATCCAAACTGGCAACATATTTAATAGAGTTTAACCAATCACAGAACCTGGGAGGGGATACAGCTATCCACTGTTTACAAATTTCTCTACGTGCCAACAACATAGAATAGAAAAGCAGCCTTGCTTTGTTATCTGTAATTCTTTCGGGGGAATTTGCACATCCAAAAATAACCGACAAAACACTTACCTTAATGTCAGTATCCAGCATAATGGACAGGACCCTACTCACATCCTTCCAGAATGGCTGAATCTCGGGACATTCCACAAACATATGCATATCATCCTCTTTCAGACTACCACACTTAGGGTAAGCTACCTCTCCTCTTCTCCCAAACTTTGACAACCTCTGAGGCATCCAATAGGCTCTGTGGATGGAGAGAAGGTGATTTCTTCTTAGGTATGCCGGTTTTACTATTTTAAATAACATAGACATTGATACTTGCCACTTATTTTCCAGCGAAGACTCCGGCAAGCATCTTCCCAACAATTCCGTTGGCAGTGTAAAAGCCCCATCTTCCAATTCCGCCATCAACCAGTATAATGTTGCGAGTTCATTTTTGAGTACTGCCTCGTCCAGAAGTCTGTCTTCCAGTTCGTTTGATCTTCCTATCACTGTGCATGGATCTTGGAACCAACTTTGTATTTGCATAAATTTAAATCTGGACAGTTGATGTTCCGAAAGATGGTTACACATTTCCCAGTTTATTAAATGACCATCTTGTGTAATATGGTTCCATCTTGTTAGACCTGCCTCTCTCAATGTTTTTTTTTAAAAATCCAGAAAGCCTAGCCCCTATTTCTTAAAACCCCGAACAGGGTTTTAAACACCTAGAGAAGGAAGACTCATCAGTTGGAGCACTCTTAGCATTATTATTGGCTGAAATTAAAAACAGATTTGAGATATCAGAGTCCAATCAGGTGGAGATAAAGAAGGCCTGTGAAGTAATGGAAAGAAAGATAGATGACCTCAGTAGCAGAACAACAACTTTAGAGGAGGAGGTCAAAGAGCTTAGGGAAATGGTACAGGCAAACTTCGCTGAAATAGACAAACTAAAGACTGCAGAAAAAGAGAATTTGGATAGAGTTGAAAGGCTGGAGTTGAGGTGAAATAATCTGAACATTTTGAAAGTGCCTGAAGGCAGAGAGGGTGATAATATTAAATCATACGTTATAAAAATGATCAAGAACAAGCTTCAGATGGAGGAGTCAGAAGAGGAGATAGCAAAAGATATACAACACGTCCACAGAGATCCTTTCAGACTTAACACGAACAGGTCTAAACCCAGGAAAATTTTACTTAACTTTTTAACTTACTCTCTGAAAGAGAAAATACTGTCAAAAGCCCTGGGGATTAAATCAATTGAGGTGGATGTCGTCAGATATAAGATTAGATCAGATGTCTCTGTTACCACCGCTAATAGGCAATGGGAGATGGGGCAAAGGATCGATAGAGTAAAGAGCCTGGGAGCCTCGGTGCAGTTAATATTTTCTGCTTTTTTAAAGGTTATGTTAAATACAAGATGCACATCTTTCCCTCTGTAGATAAGCTAGACGACTTTATCAAAAGCTTACAACCGGGGGGCTAGACCTCTCCCTTGAATATTATTACACCATCAAAGATAGGGCGTAAAAATCCTTTTTCGTAACCTAAGGGTATGAATTCATTAAATTTATTAAAAAGTTAAGGGCTAACTCACTTAGTACAACTCTACACTTTATACTTATTTTATCAACACGTACGTTCTGGGAGGGACACCCATATGGCTCTGGGCCATGTAGAAATAGGGAAGGGTTTTCCATGGGGAGGGGGGTTTCGGGGGAGCACAGGGTGGGGAGCAGTGGGAAAAAAGACCAAAAAAAGATCCTCTATAACCTCTAAAGTGTTTTCAGTACTAACTAGGTGTTTGGTATCTTGGTGCTGGGTTTTCAATCTCAAGAAATATGGGTGAGAAGAGAGGGAATATAATAAACATCCTCTCGCTGAATGTTAACAGCCTTTGGGTACGAGGGAGACGGGACAAAGTTTTACAATACCTAAAAGATTGTTCAGCCCAGATTATCATTGTGCAGGAGACCCACCTATCAGAGGAGGAGGGCCTGGATCTTTTCAAGGCCCAAAACTGGATCTCCCAAGTCGCTTGCACATCTCATACGGCCGTAACAAAAGGGGTGGTGAATTTAGCAAAGAGAGGGGCACAAGTGGGTTTTGGGGCCCAGATCTCTGACAAAGCTGGAAGGTGGTTAGTTGTTAAGGCTAAGGTCCTGGGTCACGCCTTTACTCTAGTGGGATACTATGGCCCCAATCAAGACGATGTCTCTCCTTTAGGTGATCTACTTGTGGAATTAGTATATTCTCCTGATCCAATTATCATGGCTGGAGATTTTAACGCTGTTCTAGACCATACCCTAGATAGAGGTTCACGTAGTAGAGCATGTGTAAATCCAAAAATGTCAACGCTCATTAAGCAAATAACGGCCCAGTTGGGGCTCTGTGATATTTGGAGACAGAAGGCAGGGCAAAAAAAAGCTTTACCTTTTACAATAAAAAATACAGACACCAATCGAGGATAGATTACTTCCTCATTGACAGTAATCTGGCAGATTGGATTCAGAAGGTTGAGCATGTGGGAGTTCATCTGTCGGACCACTCGGCAGTGATTTTGCGCTTGAAGTCATATGAGAGAGCCTCCCAATCTAGATGGACCCTAGATAACACAATTCTGCAGGAAGAAGAAGTTATAGAAGCAATGTCCAGAGAGACAGAAGTGTTTTTCCATTTTAATCGGGGGTCAGCAGCATATGGAATAATTTGGGACGCTTATAAAGCTTTTCTGAGGGGAAGATTAGGGGCATTGGCTGCTGATAAAAGGTGTAGTTATAAAGAGGTGTCAGCAGTCGAGGAACACGTTCAGGCCTTAAAGAAGGATCTGACTGACCCTATGAAAGATGAAGAAGCCCGGGAATGTCTGTCACAAGAAGTGCAGGCAGCAAAATCCAATCTGGCTGTAATCCTACATGAGAGGGTGAGAAAAAAATGGGAGGTCAGTAGACTGGCCCATTTTGAATATAGTGAAGGCTGTAGCAAGCTGTTGGCCTGGAAGGTCAAAAAAGAACAGGTGAGAAACAGGATTGACCAGGTCAAATGCGACCACACAGGTGTCCTTATTAGCGACAATAAGGAGATTGAGCATGCTTTTCATAGCTATTACAGCAGGGTGTATCAAGAAGATCTAAAACCTACCTAAGATAAGGGCCAAATCATGGTTGGGACAGGGCTCAAGTAACATCCTTACAGCAGATAAGAGCAGGCAGTTGAATCGGGAGATTGGGGTTGGGGAAGTAGAGCTTGCATTAAGACAAGGAAAGAAGGGAAAAGCTCCTGGTTCCGACGGTTTGCCCCTTGAGGTTTACAAAGCATTGGCTAGTGCACTAAAACCTATTTTTGTAGAAATTTTTTATGATTTCTTTATAAATGGGGCTAAAATGCCGGTCACATGGAACAACGCTAATATCTCCCTAATTCTGAAGCCAGGCAAGTGCCCAATAAATTATGATTCATATCAGCCAATATCTCTGCTAAATTGTGACTATAAGATCTTTGCAAAGATATTGGTCGATAGGTTAAACTGACCTATGGCGCAGATGGTCCATACAGATCAAAAAGGGTTTATACGTGGTAGGTCTCTGAAAGAGCTAACTTATTCACTGATAGGCTCGATAGACCTGGCTTCCGCTCATGAGCTTCCACTTGCAGTAATAGCTTTAGATGCCACTAAAGCTTTCGACCGGGTGAACTGGTTCTTTCTACAGACAGTGGCAAAATCTGTAAATCTCGGCCGAAACGTTTGTAGAGCACTGGAAGCCATCTACAGGACGCCAAAAGTTAGAGTACTGATTAATGGCTCCCTGACAGATCCTGTTCTTATTAGTAGAGGGACGAGACAGGGGTGTCCCTTATCGTCACTCCTATTTAATCTATATATAGAGCCCCTAGCCAGAAAAATCAGGGAGGATTCAGAGATTACACCTGTCCAATATGAGAGCTGGAGTAAGAAACTGGGTCTCTATGCAGACGACATTCTCATCTACACAACCAGCCTACAAAACACCTTGAGTCGCATTACAACACTAACAACAGACTTTGGGAAAATATCAGACTATGAAATAAATAGGAGCAAGACTGAGGTCATGTCCTGGAATTTGGGAGCAGGGGAAGCAGCCAATAGGGAGGTAATGAGATATTTAGGAGTCATGATTCCACAAGATATCTCTAAACTAACCAAAGTCAACTTTGAGAGGGCTAAAAAAGAGATCAGCGGGCTCCTAAAAATTTGGGCACATCTCCAGCTTACCTTACTTGGTCGGGTTAACTTAGGAAAAATGATGATCCTTCCAAAATTAACATTTTTGTTTGATACTATTCCCCTTCCTTTCGAAAGTGAAGCACTTAAAAAGCCGCAAGGTCAAATCAGTAGCTTTATCTGGCCAAGCAAAGGTCCCAGAATAGCCTGGAAGAAATTAAGAAGGAGGGTGGAGAAAGGGGGCCTAGCATTGCCAGACTTGCTATTCTATTCATGGGCCTTTTTATTAAAAAAATGGGAAAATGTTGCTGAACACACCCACATTATCGGAGATAGGTAGATTGCTGGGAGTAATGTCAAGCCAGGAGCCAGGTGGCAGTTTGGGCTTCAAGTTCAAACACGCAGACCCTAAGGGGCAGATTTACAAGCCCCTTGCGCCTCATTTACGCCACCGTTGCGTCACTTTGGTGACGCTGCGGCAGCGCAAATCCTGCGCCATGGTGCGGGGTACTTACAACGTGACGCGTCTGGGAGACGCGTCACGTTGTAAAGCCCTGCTCCACATGTAGGCATTCCTGCGCAGGAATCTACAGGATTTCACTCAGTCACTTTTAGGACCATGCTGCGTCAAAATCCTGCGCCAGCCTGAAGCAAGCGTAAGGATTGACGCAGCATTAACAAGATAGGGCCCCCAGACCATTGCTGGAGCTGCGTCATGCTTGCGACGCAATTCTAGCAATGCAACACTTTTACGGCACAGATGCGTCACGCATCCGTGCCATTTTTGCCCCATGGTGCGCCGCATTGTAAATGCGGAGCATCCATGGTGGCGGAGCTGTGGCGCACAATAACTGGCGCATCCCTGCTGATATGCAGGGATGCGCCAGTTATTGTAAATATGCCCCTTCATATTTTAAGAAAGTCAGGCTAAAGATCTTGAGAGGCCTGGCAGAGACCTTGTATAGGGTCAGAAAAGCCTTAAAAATACCATACTAAAGCCAAATGGCTCCTATCTGGGACTCACCAGGCTCACCGGTCTGGACAAAAGATGCACTGGCTCGACCATTGGGGTCCAGTGTTGTGGAGGGCTTTGTAGGTGTGTTTGAGCAGTTTGAAGGTTATTCTTCTTTCATCGGAGAGTCAGTGGAGGCCGCTGAGGTGTTGGGTGATGTGGTCATTTCGTGGTATGCCGAGGATAAGTGTGGCTGTGGCATTCTGGCCGGTCTGGAGTCTGTGGAGGAGTTTTTTGCTGATTACAGCATAGAGAGCATTTCCGTAGACCATTCTGCTGGTGATGAGTATGTGGGTGATGTTTTCCTGGAGTCAGAGGGTATCCACTTGAATTTCTTGAGAAGTATGCCAAGGGCGTTGAAGCATGTGGAGGATATGGCATTCATCTGGTGATTCATGGTGAGTGAAGAGTTGAGTATGATGTCAAGGTTGTGTGCATGGTCTATTGGGGTGGGTGTGTTTCTGAGGGCGCCACCAGGTGTTGCCCCATGCGGAGGGGGTGGAGCCTAGTACGAGAACATCTGTTTCCTCTGAGTTGAGCTTCAGACAGCTGTTGCTCATCCAAGTTGCGTCAGCTTTCATCCCTTCTTGGAAATTGCACCTGGTGGTGTTGGGTTCCTTGGTGAGGGAAAGGATGAGCTGGGTGTCAGTGGCATGGGAGACGATGTTGAGGCTGTGGTTTCTGACAATGGTTGTGAGGGAGCCATGTAGACGTTGAAGAGTGTGGGACTGTGGGAGGATCCTCGGGGTACTCTGCTTCTGATCTCTATTGGTTCTGAGAGGAAGGGTGGGAGTCTTATTCTCTGTGTTCTGCTTGATAGGAAAGATCGTATCCAGTCTAAGGCTATTCCTAGGATGCTGGTGTCGTGGTGCCTGGTGGCTAGTGTGCGCTGAGAGACAGCGTCGAAAGCTGCTGATAGGTCCAGGGGGATGAGGGCTGCCATGTGCTCTTGGTCAAGGAGAGCATGGATGTTGTCGTTAGGGGCGATGAGGGTGGTATCGGTGCTGTGGTTGCTGCTGAATCCAGATTGAGAGGTCTCTAGGATGTTGTTGGTTTCTACAAAGTGTGTTAGCTGGTTGTTGATGGTCTTTTCGATGACTTTGGTTGCAAAAGGGAGCAGTGAGATGGGCCTGGAGTTCTTGAGATCTGTCAGGTCTGCAGAGAGCTTCTTTAGAAGGGGGTTGACTTTGACGCATTTCCAGTCATCGGGAATGTTGCGTCTCGGGGGAGAAACTGAAAGTTCGGCGTAGCTTGGGTGCGATGACAGTGGCAGCCCTGTGGAAGATGTGAGGCGGGCAGGGGTCAGTAAGTGCTCCTGAGTGGATGCTCTTCATTGTCTTAGAGGTGTCTTCTATGCTGAGAGGGGTCCAGGTAAGAAGGGTCTGTTGGATGGTGTTGTTGGGGGGAGGAGTTGGGGGGTGCTGTGGTCTTGGTTGTTGAAGTTGTCATAGAGCGTCTTGATCTTGAGGTGAAAGAAGGAGCTCAGTTTGTTGCAGAGGTCTTGGGAGGGCAGGACTTCGGATGTTTCACTGTTGGGTTTTTCGAATTGTTGTATAATGGCTAAAAATTCCTTAGAGTTGTGGGCGTTGGAGAGGATCCTGTCTTGGATGAAGTTTTTCTTTATTTGATTTGATGAGTTGGTGGTGTGCTGTGATAGTTGCTTTGTAGGCGGACTGTGCTTCCAGGGTTTTGCTGTTTCTCCACGTCTTTTCCAGTCACCTGCAGGAGTCCTTGGATTCTCAGAGATCTGTGGTGAACCAGTTTGCTTTTTTGTTGCGTCGTCTCGTGGTGTTCTGGTAGGGTGCAGGAGTGTTGGCACAGTTGCAGATCCACTGTTGGAGGTTGCTTGCCACTGTGTTGGCGTCTTCCGTAGTTGGAGGAGGAGTGCAGGTGAGGGCAGAGGTGAGGTGTTCTTCAAAGACTTTGTTCCAGCTTCTGCATGGGGCGGAGCGTGCACTTATGTGCGGTGGGTTTCTAGAAGGAGAAATGGATGCAGTAGTCGTCTGTCCAGAGCAGTTCCGTGGTGTGGCTGAAGCAAATGTTGTTTCCTCCAGCACAGATGAGGTCGAGTGTGTGTCCTGCTGTGTGTGTCCTGCTGTGTGAGTGGGTGGTACCTTTGAGGATCCACTGGACTATGTGCACGCTATACCTTGCTTTCATATAGTATATACACCCAGTACTTAGGTTCATTTGATCTTACGTCAGGGTACTGATAGATTGCCCTAACAAAAGGATTCAAGGAGAGGTCAGCCTTCTCCACTCCAGAGGACCACTGCCAGTTTTGTGTAATGCCCTTTGAACTCAAAAATACCCCTGGCACCTTCCAAGAGGGTTTGTGAACCAGGTCCTTGCTGGTATGGAGGCCTTCTCAGCTGCCTATCTGGATGACATAGCTGTCTACAATAGCAGCTGAAAGGACCACCTTTTTCACCTCCAGGAAGTGCTTCAGACTCTTTAACAGGCAGGCTTGACTATCAAGGCCAATAACTGTCAGATAGAGCAGAGGTCTGTGGTGGCAGGGGGAAGGTGTAACCCCTCCAGGCCAAGGTAGAGACTATCATGTCCTGGGAGCCCCCCAAAACCCAGATTGAGGTCAGAGCCTTCTTGGGCCTCACTGAGTACTACAGGAGGTTTGTCTAGGGATATGGCACCATTGTTTCCACCTTGAGAGAGCTGACTTCTAAGAAGCAGCCCAGAAAGGTAATTTGGACAGAGGCATGCCAAAAAGCATTTGACTACCTTAAGCAGGCCATGTGCACAGCCCCTGTGCTCAAGGCCCCAGGCTTTCCCAGGATATTATTGTTCAAATAGATGCCTCAGAACATGGCAAGGGGGCAGAGCGTTCATAGCTAAATGAAGAGGGCCTAGACCAAGCTGTAGCCTTCATCTCCAGGAGGTTACTCCCAAGGGAACAAAGGTGGAGTGCTATAGAAAGATAAGCTTGTGCTGTGGTCTGCGCATTGTCAAGAATTCCTGTCATGCGAGGGGAGGAAAACGGTAACCAGCGAAAACGGACTACATCTCCCAGGATGCTTAGCGGTTGAGAGGTTATGTAAACAGGAGAGCTGTTACAGAACTCAAGGAAAACACGCCCTTATGTAAACAGGAGAGCTGTTACGTAACTCAAGGAAAACACGCCCTTATGTAAACAGGAGAGCTGTTACATAACTCAAGGAAAACACGCCCTTATGTAAACAGGAGAGCTGTTACATAACTCAAGGAAAACACGCCCTTATGTAAACAGGAGAGCTGCTACATAACTCAAGGAAAACACGCCCTATAAAGGGAGGAACCGGGAGGTACAACGCTGTCGGATATTGTGTTTACACCGACGTACCTGCTTAGTGAAGAGCAGTGTTCCGGAGTGGTGCTCCAGTAAGGCAAGAACGGAGGTAGGTCGAGTCGTTACTCCCTGGGCCGTGTCTTGCCCCATCGTCACCTGTGAAGGACCCGGAAGCTCTACCGGATAACCATTGAGCTTCGCTTTTTGACTCGGCTGAGTCAAAGCGCAGTGGCGCTTTTGCTGGTTGGAGTCGTAACTCCCAGCCCGACCAGGGATACAGGGACTGCCAGCTGTAACGCACACCAGGAGGTGTTTGCCGCGTTACAGACTCGGAAGTCCACAGGATCGATCGAGCGGCTGCTCTCGGTTCAGTCTTCTTTGCTTGTGATTGGGGTATCGGTGACGCATCACCAGGAGGTGACTCTGCGTCCCGGTGCAGTCTGAGGAAGAGGTTGAGCGGCTGCTCCCTTCAGGTAGAGACCCCGGCTGGGTGTTTCCCTGACTCCTCGATTCTCCCCAACACTCTTCGTGCCCCTCACAGCCTACCGATTGTCATTGATCGGCCATTTCATTTCTGCCCTCTGTTGGCATACGCCGGGATCGGCGTATATGCAGAGGACGGTTAGGACCATCCGTGCTGTGGGCTGGTAACGTACTTAGCCTGGAGGATTCCAGTGACTATAACCTTTGTTTATTCCTTGTATTATTTTTGCCTTCATTAAAATAACTAAACCTTCACAAGTGGTTGCGTTCTCATTATCGTGTCTGTTAAACGATCCTGAGACGTTCAGGGCGTTACACGCATTTAAGAAGTTGAGGCCATATCTCTTCTTTGACACTCACTTCCTGATTCAGACTGACCACAGGCCCCTTAGGTGGCTCATGCAAATGAGGGATGAGAATTCAAAAAAGTTGAGGGGGCCCTTTTCCTATAAGGTATGGACTCCAGGGTGGAACACAGACCGTGGTAGACCAACCCAATGCTGATGGTCTATCCAGGTTTGTCTGCTTTAGTAATGAGAACTCCATAGAGGTTGGGTAGATCTCCCCACTTTCAGCTGAAGGGGGGCATGTGTTAAAGATGTCATCCTTAGGGTGGTCTTCCCCCAAACATTTTACTTGCTTACCTCCTGTTTTTTGCTGATTCTTTTTGTTAGCTCTAGGACTCTGAGCATTTTACTGTTGCTGGGTAGTGTTAAAGAGCATGTGCTTCTCACCTAAACATGGTAACATTGGTGTATACATAATTGGTATAGTTAGTTTACTTGTAAGTCCCTAGTAAAGTGGTACGCTATGTACACAGGGTCTGTAACTTAAATGATTTGATTTAATCTTTCAAAATTCATAACTCCGGTTCTACTTATTGGATTTTAGTTGTTTCATTGTTTTACTCATAAAAGTATAATCTATTGTGCTAACTCTGTGTGGAGTATGTTTGTGGTGTTTTCATTGTGTTATTGTGTGTGTATGTTACACAATTACTTTACACCTTGCCTCTTTAGATAGGCCTGACTGCTCAGTGCCAAGCTACCACAGGGAGAGCACAGGTTATCTTTTAGTATGCGTCTAGCTTACCCTGAATAGAGTGTTGGTTCCTGCTTGGACAACGTGCTAACCTCTACCAACCAGAAACCCCATTTCTAACATCCAACTATCCCTCATCCCGAAAAACGCTAAAGAAAAGTCATCGCCCTTAAACACCAATCATCCCTCAATCAAAAAAAACCTCACTACTCCTAATCTTTACCCAAGGGTGATTTTGGATGTTTCTTTAAAATTATCTTTCTTTTAAAAATTTCCTTTAATTTTCAATTTATTTGTATTTCCTTAAATAATTTTTCCTTAAAATTGGTTTTCCATGATTTAGTTCCCTCCAATGTGGTTTCTTTATTTTAATTTTTTCAATTAAAGTATATTGAACGTTAACATGTAATGATGTACAAGATCAGGTACCATTTGATGGCAAGTGCCTTGAATCATTTAAGAAATTGAAGGAGAGTTTGTGTCACATGCCCACACTTGGGATGCCTGACTACAATAGGATTTTACCTATTCTGTCATGAGAAGTATCGATGTACACTTTCAATTCTTGCTCAAAAGCATCAAGAGCTAATGCATCGAAAAGTCTTTGTGTCGGGAGCATTTGATCCAGTTGCTGTAAGTCTACCTGGATGTCTCAAATTGGTTGTAGCAGTTTGAGTGGCAATAGAACAAAACAAAGGGATTGTGATGTGTCATACCTTGCCATATTCTGTTGAAACCTGGTGACAAGGACAAAGACAGACCATATTACAAGCAGCAGATTAACTCGATATATGCTGGCAATACTTGGAGTGAAGATCACTTCAATTCGAAGATGCAATATACTAAACTCAGCAACACTGCTTCTGATTTCATACAAAAGTGAAGGCAGGGAAAACATAGTTGATGATGAATTGGAGCACGATTATAATGAGATGAAAAAGTTAATTACAAAACCAAGACCATATATTAAAGAATGTCCTTTAGAGATGTTCGATTTGACACTGATTGTTGATGGTTCCTCTATGAGGGATCCATATAGAGGATTGAGAGCTACCTATGCCCTTTGTTCTGTTTCAGAAATATTGGATGCATCTTCTTTATCCAATAGGATTTCAGGGGAATTAGTTGCTTTAAAGAGAGTTGACTGCTTGTCATAGAATTATAAGATATTTATAAGATAGGCAATATAGATTTAGTATTTTGATGACTATGGTCGGCTCTGGTTTCAAGAGGGTTCATAACATCCTCAGATGTTCCAAGAAAAAATAGCATGTACGTATTAGATTTGTTGGATGCTAATCAGAAACCAAAGGAAGTGGAAGTAATAAAGATTTGCGCCCATAAGCCAGGCAAGGATTTGGTCACATTAGGGAATAAGTATGGTGACCAAATGGCAAGGTGTTGTGCCTTGCAGTAAGGGACTGTTGTTCAAAAAAGGAAGGATTTATAAATGAGTTCAAGTTATAAGAACAATTATCAAGATTTCCATTGAGCAAGGATCAAAAATATGTTTTGCCGGACTCAATGTTGCAACCCATGTGCAAATATTTGCATAATTAGACTCATGCTGGTAGAGATAGTCTGGTCAGGATGTTATAAAAATATTGGGAAAACCCAGGCTTTCAACATGTTGCTGACGATGTATATGAAAGGTGTTTGGTTTGTCAGCTGAAGAATCATAGCCTAGTCAAACTGGTGCAAGATGTGGGCAACATTTCAAGCTCTGTAAATGGGGATCTACTCAGGAATAGGTACTGTTTGATATATCCAAAATCTGACAAAATCAAGTTACTCAAAAGCCCTGAAAATCACATTTCAAAATGGTGGCATGTAAATATATAATAAGGCATATTTGGATGTTTTAACTAGAGTGTTAGCAACACAAATGCGACTTTTTAAATATATTGGTATACTTAAATAATCACTATACCTTTGATTATTAACTTATTTTTCCTTTGCTAACAGGATATGGCTATCTTTTAACAGCTGTGTTCTATTTGTAAAAGAGATTAGATGATGGACATAAGATTGCGATTTTGGCTGAAAAAGGAGCTGAGGGCATCCAAGCTGACAGTCAAAAACATAGAAGTGATATTGTCGTAACTTCTGGAACCAAAGTTCATGTTTCATTTTGGAAGAGGTGTACTGAAATGGAAATCATTGAAGTTAAGAATCGAGAGGCAAATACAGCATCTATTGCAAAGAGAAGTGCTTGCACACCTGCTGGGGCATTCTGCAGTGTGACTGTGTTTGTTTCGTGGAACTCACGTGAACCTTTTGTGCAAGCACAAGCTGAGAACAGAACATGTGTATGTATGGACATTAGAATTCACTGAAACTATAAAAAGGTGCTGTGAAAGTCGGGTTGATGAATGGTCTTTGTAGTAAGAGACAGTGTTGAGCTTTTTCTTTCAGATCCTCATGCCGTTAATTGTGTTTACCACCAATCTTACAGTGTAAACCTACGAAGCGGAAGAAACCTCACCAAACAATTTTCAACTGTTGAACAGCAATCGAAGAAATTGAAAGTAGGGTGTCCAAGTAATAAAGAATAACATGAAGCTTTTCTGAAGATGTGTTACCCAGACTCAAATAATGAAGAACAAATGCACATTGCTCCCCGAGTATCCAAAATGAAAAAATATCTTCAAGGAAGTGCCATCCAAACATTCGATCCCATGCGAATGAAAAGGAAGCTTGTAGAATATTGTGGAGGTGGTATTTATTATATTGGGGGAAAGTGGAAAAGCTGATGCAGTTACTCTTCGGGAAACAGCTGATAACATTTGAATTTATCATTCCAAGCCAAAGGATTGTGATATTGATTTGCAGAAGATCTATATAATAGAAGCGGCAGCAAACTAATCAAAAGTGATATCAAGTCATCTCACTCAGCAAGAAAATACATAAATCCAGTTACAAGTGACCTCAATGCTGAAAGTGCTTTGGATTACTTTCCCAGTAGTTTGAGATTGCTGTGTTCCAAGTTATCTGTAGGAAAAGTTGTCTCAAATAAAGTGGGCGCAATATGGCAGAGCATTATGCAAGCTATTCGCCCAAAAGCCTTAATATGTCCACCAGAGATCGGTCTTGGTGTTCAACTGCAACATAGCTTCAGATCAAGGTATCTTATTGACATTCTTCATTACCTGGAATTCAGTTCTTCCTACAATGAAATCGCAAAATTTGAACAAAATAAAAGAGCAGGTATGCAGCATGTTGCACCATCAGGTTAGTTATGAGTTGTACAAGAGGTCGTTCAAGATAGCTTAACACTTTTATGTGCTTAAAACCACTAGCTCAGGTGTGGAGGTTTAGCTGCCATGGGGATGCTGATGGAAAGCAACATCCTGATTTGGAGGGAGAAGCTGTGGCTGTAATCCTGCCTACAGTCGCTATTCTGCTTTTACCCCGTCGACGGAGGAGCCTGCGTGCGATGGTGACAGCGCGGCCATGATGGACTTTACCACCAAAATATAAATCAGGCAAGAGGACAGTTCTGATAGTGGACTAACCGTCAATTTTGAGCGGTCCACAAACATCTGCCAAGATATAATTTAGGCCCTATTTCGTCTTTTTGAGTACTGTTATACGCTTCCTAAAAATTTAGTAGATCTGTGTATTAGGTCTACAAATCTCCACATTATGGAGACTAAGGGTCTGACTTAGATCTTGGAGGACAGGATACTTCACCGAAATATACATTCCATTATATCCTATGGGTTTGATATTTCAGCAGATAGGATATTCGTCACTGTTGTGATGGAGCAATCCATCCACCAAGATCTAAATCAGGTCCTAAGTCTACTCATATAATCAGTAAATGTTGGTTTGACTAGCTCACAGTACAATCTTAAACTCCTAAACCTCCATACCTGTAGACGCTTATCAGTAAATTTGAACATGGCTACTCTGAATCCCAAGGAATTCGTGGAAACAGATATAACCCTTTCATTTGGTACTTTTGCATGCCCAAAGAAAAGAGGCAATAATACATATTCAATGTTTATTGAAAATGTCCATTCCTTGTAAATAAAATGTGAACTGCGATTATTAGACAGATTTATTTATTGAGTTTTATATAGCGCTGGCTAGACCCGGAGGTATCAGAGTGCTTTACATAAGGAAACAGCGTGTTACAAGATTACAAAAATAATTACATTAATTACAGAAATGTTACAAATTCAATACAGGAGTTATTAGCGACCATGAAAAACAAGATCCACAAAAAAGAAAAAAGAAAAAGGCCAGGGAGAGCAGGGAGTCCAAGGGAGGGAGTTAGCAGCAGAGAAAGAGACGAGATACAAGTCTGAGGTCTGGCTGGGTAGGTGATGGCCATTGCGGTGAGCCAGACTCTGTCTCCCCTATAGCTGTTGGAGCAGCTCCACCTGGAATCGGTCATACATTTCGGACTCCGCCGGATAAAAATGAGGATCAGGAAAGGACCAAAAGTCTAGAGTCCAGAGATGGGCTGGCGGAGCTGGAAAGGGTGGAAGGATAGGAAGGGGAGTGAAGCTTTGCAGCCATCTTAAAGTCAGGCAAATCTAGTTATGTTGGTATGGACATCTGGTGGCAGCCGCAGAAGAAAGCATGAGACCCACTCATCTGGCTTGGGAAGGATTGTTGCCAAGTGCGGAGTTGGAAGAGTTATGGCAAGTATCTATAGGCATGATTTATTCTGTGATTAAATCCCTGCACTAAAGAGAAACCACTTCTTTAACCTACAAAGAGTCTATTGGACCCCGGCGAAGCTGGCTAAGATAAAAGTAGATGGGGAGTCCAAATGTAAGAGGTGTGGAGCTCGGGAGGCAGATGATATTCCTATGTTTGCCAGCTGTCCTGCTCTGTAAAGCTTCTGGAGTAATGTGGTTAAGACAATCTCGGACATCTTGGGACTGGAGGTAAGACCCACCTTAATTATGTTTGGTAATGTACAGCAAGGATCGGTATTTGGGCTGCTATTTTATTTGATCCTCCTGGCTAGGAGGGAGATATGTAAAGTGTGGTGCCAGCCCCTATCCCTAACTTGTAGGGAATGGTGGAACTCAGAGAGGTATTTTAGGGAGCTGGAGAATAAGAGTAATTGGAATAAGAGGAAGGCGGAGTCTGGGCCATTGTGGGATCTTTTTGAATCTTACGGAAAACTATGATGTCCAATGATTATACCTCTTTGTCAGCTCTTAATGTATGGCGCTGCGTGGTATCTTTGCGCAGACATGGATTGATAACAGATCCTATATAAGCACCAGAGGCAGCTGAGATCAGGAGGGTGTTTGCTTATTTGAGGTGATATGAGGACAAAAAAAAAGTGATCTAAATCCCTCATAAAATGCAAGAATTCATCAAACAAGACTTACCCTTCCTGATAAAAGGATGGTGTTGTCTGCATACAGTAAAATTGGTAAGGGACATTTTGACAATTGAGGCATTTGTCACCCTTGCTAATTAAATGCTTATCTAGACCATTAAAATAAACATAAATAAGAAGGATGCCAAGACAGATCCCTGGTGCACCCCTGATGAAACACATTGTTGTTATAAGCATTATTACAATGATGAAAAACAAAAACAACTCAAACATGTTAATTGTTTCTAATGTTACTCCTACCTATCAATAATACTTCTACTCTAATGAGAGCATAATGGAAGTATCTTTTTGCCAGACCCAGTTGGAATGATCTAACCCCATACCTTAGTGCATTGTCTCAGGAAGCCGGACTCATTGCATTAAAAAAACTACATGCTGTCTGAGTGTGCAAGCCTGCACACTCCTCTGTTTGCACATCTATCTTCCTTCTTAGGATGAAGATTGAGGCAAGTGGGGCTGAATCTCATTCACAGTTCTTTGCAACTGTTTATTTAATTGAATATGATGTAAATGTATGCCATGATATATGCATACATAACAATGTCAATTCCAGTAAATGCAATGTCAATGTACGCCATAATCTATGCACGAATAGCAATGTCAATATCAGTAAAATCTAGTCGATGTGCGCTATGACAAATGTACGCATAATAATGATAATGTCAGTAAATATGATATGAATGACTGCCATGTTATATGTACACGTAATAGCAAACTTGTTTCATTGCTGTCAAATTCACCCAATATGATCTCCCCATTACCCCAAACAAGTCCTGCGACCCAAACTCAAGCCTACCGATTGATAGGCCACAGGAGGGGTTACACTTAGCCCAAAGACAAATGCACAAACAGGAAAACCCCTGTTCAATCCCATTGATCGTCAGTTACACCACAAACAGGTGCAAGTATATGGGCCCTTATAAAATAAGTTTAGACAAAGGTGCACGTTCCCAAAATACCACAAAATCAGATGCTACATGTAGTTCAGAACACTCAGTCAATTAGAACACAGCATGCACATCACACAGTGATCACGCGATCCCCAAGCCGTACATCTGAACACTTACACACTGGCCCACACTAACACTCCACGAGGCTGAGAGACAACTGTGTCCCACTTATCAGATGGTTGTATTTCTGGCTCATGACTAGGCCTGGATCTACATGCTTTACAAGAATTTATAATCGTTTTATTGTACCTCAAGAACAGTATATATTACTGTCCAAAACTTCTGTACATTAAGACTGTCTTCAGACACAACTCTGTTGATGATCTCCCGGCTGCTGCGATTATTTTAACGAGTGCGTTCCTGTTTTGCCAAATGCCTCTTGTCTTCTTTTTTTCAAGGTAAATTCATATCAGAGCAACACAGCATTCATGATATCTCCAATGCGAAGTGCCTCTCACCGAGTTCAACATGTGCACAGTTTAAGCAATAAAAAACACTGGTCTTATCACAGTCTGCTAGAGATGCGAAAATGACAACACTGCTTAGTCTGGGGGGAAATAGTCATCTCCTACAACCACATAATAAAGCAAGGACATCGCGTTCTGATATGTGTGTACATGGTATTAACAGAGCAGACTACACAATGCCAATGTCTACTAAAAATAAATGTGTACATGGCACATTCTCGAATTAGTGAAAAACGTGTGCAAACTACCATCCATAAGAGATGCTAAGTTAAGAATGAAAACTAAAACGGAGCCCACATATAAATCATATAATTTAAATAACACCCTCCCTGTGGTGGGAGATCCGACTATTTAAAAAACAAAATGATAGCATCATCTGTGTGTAGGACATGATGTGATATGAAATGTGGAAATCAGAACAGAAATTAAACCATGGTTCACCCAAATGGCAGAGGGAGTTTCAGCAACCAAAAAGTGGACTTTTACTAAATGTTTGATAGTAAGCATAGTGTAGGTCGCTTCTTTTGTAGCCAATATTAATTGCATACATGTCAAAATAAAAGACAAAAATAACTCAGTTGTATTAATATAATTCAATGGCAATCTATTCAATTTGAAAACCTGCAAAGTCCAACAGTGTTCTCAATACTGAATACAGATGAACAATATTATTCAATGAATAAATGCGAGTTGACAATGTAGTAATGCCATTATTGACAACAGCCAGAGCTTTCTCTAAATTGTCATTATCAATTTGTCTCAAACGTTCAGCTGCTTCTTGTTGAAAACATTTCTAAATGTCATTATAACTGGCATATATTAAACATTTAGAATGAGGAGACCTCGGACCCAATAAACAATCTTGCAAATCCAAATTTTCTGAAAAGAGGGACAAGTGATATTTAACTGCTGACAATGTTGAGTGTTCCAACCAACACTGGCATAGTTTACCCACATTGTATGTGGTGACATCCCTTAAGTGTAATGACTCAATATACCGGGGGTGAGGCCTGTTTGCTTTAAACCCTGTTGAAGAGTTAATAAATTTAGCATCACTGCCATTGGTATCAATTGGCCATAATAATCCCAGCTCTGAAGCAGAAAGTGAAGAATTGGATGTCCCATTCTGCATCTTTCCTTTAAAGCTTTTCTTCAGTCAAATAAATGCACTGTTGCCAGTTATCAAACCATTTAATAGAGGGAATGGTTGGCATATTTAAATTTTTTACAGCCCAAATCCAGGGCATGTTTGGTAAGCTGTTTTGTTAAAAAAAATCATTTGTTGAGGAATTAGACATGCCCTAAATCAAGCATCAGTGCCTTGGACCTACCAATGATTTGAGTTCAATATTATGTTTCCAATGCTCATAACTCTGTAAGTACAGGTTTTCAATAAACAAGTCAGAATAAATCAACTTCTTTTGTGTGAGCATGTTCTTCTTCAGTAGAACAAGTGTAAGGCACTAATAATAGGAAATCAGGTCAGTAGGAATATGACCGGGAAAGTAAGAGAATGTTTTTAAATATGCATTTGAACTACCTACAGGAAGTGTCCTACAGTGTTCCCACTGTGTATCAGTAAAAATTGCATGTGGAATGCTAGCTCTGTGTAAATAATGATGTGCATAATGATGGTAACGGAACTTCACCATAGTTTACAGAATTCAAATACAATTCCTCATTTTCAAATACAGTGTATGATTCTAATTCAGATAGCATATTAGCAGCATTCCCAACATCCCATTCATAAGAAATGGAACCTGGGGTAATAATGCCATCCATAGCATATGGAATTTGCAATTTCTCTCTGGGAACAAAAATATAATAATGGACCTTATTCCATATAATACCATCACGGGCAGGGAATGCAGTAATGTTCATAAGGGAAAAGTCTCTAAGGACCTTATGTGATGAAGAATGGGGAATAATGACTTCTGCTACTAGTTCTGGAGAAGTATGATCCTGGAGATAGTGTCCATTTAACAACAAAAAGAAAACTGTAACAAATCCAATCCAGGGGAGAAGAAAAACAGGGAAAGAGGAATCCAGCAATAAAACCAAGGAAGAATCAGATATGTCTGTTTCAACCAAAGAAATAGTCTATGCACACCACGCTAGGGGGTATGTGAAGAGTCTGATTTTTTTTAAATAATGTTGATGAAGTAGCCAGAGGCAGTCTGAAAGAAAACAGTGACCTGAGCATGTGGAGTTGATGCCAAAGTCGGTTGGTATTACTCAACTTCATTGCAAGTAGAAAACAGCAAACTCACATCAGAAAAACAGCCTGTATTTCCATCATTAATGGGAACAACTAAAGGTTCGGCATGAGAAGACCCCATCCGAGGAATAGCAAGATTAGGACTACTTACTGTTTGTAGAGGGATCTCCTGCAGGGGATGGAGACGTGACAAGAAACCATCCAGAAACCCTTATAGCCTACTTCGGAGGACTGGCCACGTGGTGTTACTTAATTATATCAATTGAAACTTGTCATTTTTGTTTACAACACGCAAGCGGTGGCAAAGTCACAGTTCGAGTACCATGGACAGCAAGAACAGGCACTGATGCACATAGGACATGTTAAACTCTTTTTTTTTATCTGCAATCTTTGTAGAGACTAGACCCCCAACTTTATTAATCAAGCCACAAACTGCTAGTTGTACCTTCACTCCATCAGTGGCAGGCTATTTAGAACTTAAATTTGAGTTTTCATTCTAGACATCTTGTAATTCCTGTAAAAACAGTGAAACGTTCATTGATGACAAACGACGCGTCACTTTGCCGCTGTGCCATAGTAATCAAGATCTGGAACAAACATTGCAACCCCAAAATATTTTCTTACGGGGTTTGACAACACACAATTTGTCTAGGCAGATTATTTAAAGCTCTCTGAACACCATACACGTGATGGTTCATCTACGACCCAAACCTAATACTCTTGCTGTTAAGCACTGCTTTAAGTCACAGTTCTTTCGTTTCACTATCGAATTTCACTTAGGGTGTTAGGAGGCAGAATAATGCATAGCAACACCCAGGGTGCCCATAGTGTCCCGGTATGCCTTAGAGGCAAAAACCAGGACCTGGTTCAAGTGGAATCTTTAACAACTGTTCGAGCATCAGCTGATCACGGTGGCCCCACCCACAGAAATTGAGAATAAGAATCAACAGCCTCTAAAATATATTTAAAGGCGCCATCTGTAAGGAGTGGTGTGCAATGATCTAAATGGAAAAATTGTAATGGATTAATTGAAACTAAAATTGGTGTCTGTGGTGGACAAGCAACAGTGGAACCATTCAATTCTAGACAAGCATCACAACAAAGAACACATTTTTTGATCTGTTAATAAAGTCCCTGTCATCAATATCGTTTCTGTAATAAAGAAACTGTAGCTGCTACACCTGCATGAAGAGACACAATCCCTCATGAGCTGTTATCATTAACTCTAACCTGTGATCCCGGTTGAGCTTCTTTCAGTTACCCACCTCAGGAATGCTGGCAAAGGGAACATTTTGAGGACTGAATAAATTGAATTTTGTAGCTGAATAGCCTTTGGGTAAGAGTTTGCCATTAGCTGAAGCAGTGACAGCAGCCATTATGTCATCATCTATCCTTATATGTGAACGAATAAGCACAGCCACATGTACAGTCTGAGAAGCCACCTTAGCAGGTTCAGCAGCTAATGAAGTCCCTTCAATGTATATTCAACATGTTGATGGCTCAATTTATGAATCACATGAGCCCACAGCAAAGCATCTTTTAGAGCCGCCACCTTCCCCCAAAGACGTTCATGCTTTATAGAATTTCCTTTAGAATCTCTGAATCCATTCTAGCACCAACAAGGCAAATAATCATTAAAGGCCTGGACGCAGTAATAGGAATTAATAAGTGTGGCAAACTCTGAATCCGTACTCTGCAATGCCAGAACCAAAGCTTTCAATTCAGCCAGCTGAGAGGTACAGTTGTCTAATGGTTGTGTATATATTTTGTGTGTCTTTCATGACACCTTTAACTGCAGCACATGCAGCCAAGTACTTGTACTTAGTACCAACATCGGGCTGGGCTGAACCATCCATATAGGTTATAAAAACATGCTGATCTAGAGACTAAATTTCACTTGAAATTGTGTACCCTTGTTCATACTGGAGACATTCCTTTGTTCTCAAATTAGAGTACAAAATGTAATCAACATCAGCTGTTAAGGAAGAGGCCCACTGGATCAATCTACGATGCAAGATTTTCACGTTTAGGACTCTGGCCTTGGTGACAGCCTCTAAGGACAGAACTGAAGGCACTACAATTATACGTTTCCCTTAGGTCAATGGACGTTCCTTCAAGACAGCTGTCTGAACTACAGTACAAACGTTTCAATCAATACAAAATGCATTTCTGCATTGGAATGTAAATGTGATTTATAATCAATCAGCACTGTTTCCCCTTTATTTAATTAAACTTTTGTGTAACCACTAGAACCCGCAATTATGGGGGCTACTAAACTAGTGAAGTTAACACGAGTATGCAAGTGTTTAGATTCAAGCATGTCTGCCTATAAAATCTGAAGAATATTAGTATGCTCAGAAGTCCAACGGTTATTAGAAACCCATTGTGCATAATAAGGCATGTATGTTCTACCAAAATTTAGAAATCCTAAAAGCAATAGTACCTTTTTTTATGTATTTGGTAGTTGTAATAAAGCACATTTCTCGAAGAAATGTGGTGCCAGGCTTTTGCCTTCATTCAATAATTAATGTCCTTAGAACAGGACACTGAGAAAGGCAATTTTAGAATTCGAAAAATGTAATTTATGTCCATGGTCAGCCAATCCCAGGATTATACGATCCACTCTGTCCAAATGTGCGTTTAAATCATCAACTGTGATGGAAATAACATCAACATACGACAATTCTTTGGAGTCAATTTCTTGTAAAATTGACATCATTTGGGTTGAAAACACACCCATGTGGGAACCTACAGAATAGTTGTTGAGCACCTAGCACCAAGAACGCAGTGAAAGTGTGACTTTCAGGTGCTATATTTTGACAGAAAAAAACATTGGAAATGTCCGATATAGTTTTATATTTTTCTGAACTATATAATTTATTGAGAAGGGGGATGGGAGCACACTGCGTCACCTCATAGCACAGTTCGCTCCTTAGCATCCTGGTAAATGCAGTTCAGTTTAAATGCTTACTTGACTTTATGTTGAAGTGTTTCACCAAAGCTGGTGCAGGTTAGTGCTGTTAATCTCTAGACATGTGTTTCTGGATATTATCCTTCAATCTTTCATCAGAAGAGATAAAAACAAACTTCATCTGGGGTTGCTGAGAAAGCTGCCACAATCCTCTCAGGTCTCTGTACCTCTCCCTGGAACAAAGGTGCATCTCCAAGAGCTTGCCAGCTCAGTGGCTCAAGGGAGCCTTTTTAAACAGAAGGGGGATGGGAGCACACTGCTTCACCTCCCAGCACAGTTCGCCCCTTAGCATCCTGGTAAATGCAGTTCAGTTTAAATGCTTACTTGATTGTTGAAGTGTTTTACCAAAGATGGAGCAGTTTAGTGCTGTTAATCTCTAGACACATGTGTTTCTGGATATTATCCTTCAATCCTTCATCAGTAGAGATAAAAAAAGAATTCATATGGGGTTGCTGAGAAAGCTGCCACAATCCTCTCAGGTCTCTGTACCTCTCCCTGGCACAAAGGTGCATCTCCAAGAGCTCGTCAGCTCAGTGGCTCAAGGGAGCCTTTTTAAACAGAAGGGGGATGGGAGCACACTGCTACCTCCCAGCACAGTTCGCCCCGTAGCATCCTGGTAAATGCAGTTCAGATTGAATGCTTACTTGAATTTATGTTGAAGTGTTTCACTAAAGTTGGTGCAGGTTAGTGCTGTTAATCTCCAGACACATGTGTTTCTGGATATTATCCTTCAATCCTTCATCAGTAGAGATAAAAACTTCATCTGGGTTTGCTGAGAAAGCTGCCAATATCCTCTCAGGTCTCTGTACCTCTCCCTGGCATCATATGTGAGCCTTAGCAAGGCACCGCAATTGAAACACCAATGCACATTCCTGCACAGCATAAACTGTAAAGTCTATGCCATGCAGGAACAGAGGGAAGCAGAAAGACAGGGAGGGCACCACCATGTGCCCCTCTGCATGAACCCCAATGCACTGAGGCCCCAGGGGGGCCTGTAAGGCCCCCTTAATGTTCTCACCACCACACTTTTCATGGCAGGTTCACTGCCATGAAAACTGTAGCGGTGAGGAAACTCAAAATATGCTGCAGTGGCAAAGCCAAGCATACTGCAGGCCTCACATGACTGCGCCACCCTTGAAGAGATCCTCAGGTGGTCCGCCCGCCCACCTCGTAATAAGTCGGTCAGATAGCCGGTTCAGCAGTGCCCACACCACGGCCGCGGCTACTGCGGTCCATAGGACCGTCGTAATCAGCCCCTAAGTCTACTCATATCATCAGTAAATTTTGGTTTGGCTAGCTCACAGTATCAAACTCCTAAACCTCCAGAGTTTTAGATGCTTGTCGGTAACATCAAATGTGACCACTCTGATTCTCAAGGATTTCGTGGAAACAGATCTAACCCTTTTGTTAGTCACTTTTGCCTGCTCAAAGTATTACAAAGAAAATAGGCAATAAAACATATTCAAATGTTTATTGAAAAGGTCTAATCCTTGTAAATAAAATATGAACTGCGATTATTAGGCAGCTGAAGTACATCATTGTTATATGCGTTATTATAATGGTGAAAAACAGAATCAATTCAAGCATGTTAATTGTTTCTAATGGTACGCCTATCTATCAATAAGTCTTCTACTCTAATGAGAGCATAATGGACACATCCTTTTGCCGAACCTGGTTCAAATGATCTAACCCCATAACTTGGTTTAATGTCTCAGGAAGCCGGTCTCAGTACATTAACAAATGCACACTATCTGAGTGTGGAAGCATGTACACATCTTTGCTTGTGCAACTATCTCGCTTCTTAGGATGAATGTTGGGGCCTGCAGAGCTGAATCTCATTCACAACCCCCCCTCAGCATTAATGTTAACTCTGATGTGAAGTGACTCTCCCTGAGTTTAACACGTGCACAGATTAAATGATGAAACAATTGTCTTATCATATTCTGCTAGACACACAGAATAACAATGTTACTTAGTCTGGGGTAAAGAGTTATCTCCTATGAGCACGTAATAAAGCAAGAACATTGCGTTCTGATTTGTGTGTTCCTGGAACTAACAGTTTATACGATGGAACAACATCTACTAAAAATAAATGCAAACATGGCACATTCTCATGTTAGTGAAAAACATGTGCAAACCACCATCAAAAACAGATGCTAAGTTAAAAAGGAAAACTAAAACTAAAATGTAGACCACATATAATCCAAATATCAGCATCAGGTCATGCCCTTCGGACTCTGCAATGCAGTAGTCAAACTCAAAGAAAACTTTATTTGATAGCTATATCAGACAATCATAAAAGTTCATAGAAAAAACATTAAAAGAACATATCCACTAATTCATTGGTTAATAATGTCATACATACGTACACATGGTCTCTGATATGATACATGATTAAAAGAGAAGCAAAAATATTAAACGTATCAGTCAGTACCTAATTTACAACAATTAACCTATACATCTTTATCTGATTAGAATCGATCAATCAAAACATGCTTTTCCTTTGACATAAAACTTCCTTCAGAAAAATTGCAATTCTAAAAGCACTATCCTCATTGTCTAAATATTGTAGTGCAAGGAGAGCAGGTCAACATTGGCGGAGTCCGAGCGTTTTTAAAATTGGTACTAGTAACATTTTTCTTACATGGGAATAGAATCTACAGAAAATAACCACATGTATTTTAGATTGGCTGGAGTTATTGTCACAGGGACAAGGTCGAAGGTTATGAGTTCAATCGTTCATTATGGGTAAAGTAACTAGTCTATAAAATACTCCCAACCTGAATCTGGTTAATAAAAACCTATCATATACTCCAGGCACAAAGGTCAAATAAGGTTGGAGGCTAAAATTAGATAAAACCATCTGGTGGTGCAGGACTGTAGGTTTCAGTATCTCAGAAGACAATTTAATAGAATACAGCAATGCAAGGCCTTCCTTTCGCAATTCTTTTCTTGTTATTGTCCTAATAGAGCTAGGGTTGATAAAGCAGTCAATACGTCCAAGATCTTGTAAGAAGTTGCGGACATACCTTATCCATGGGATCTTTAAGACCCCTTCTAGTTTCAAAATGTCTAGTAGAATATTTCTGTTTAATTTAGCCTCATCTTTGGTCCAGAGCCTGTGCCATACAAGCACGGGCTCAAGCTTTATTAAATCAGAGATAAAGGGTAGTACCAGCTCCGCGTGGCAAATATAGGTTGATGTGCTCTTCGGGACAGATAAAATATACCTTAAAAAATGATTTTCAATGCATTGGATGAGCAACAAATCAGCGAACCCGCAAACCCCTGCGCCATACACTGCTGAAGAGACGCACTTTGCCTTGTAGATTTTAATAAGCTCCTCAGGTGGCCTTTTTCCCAGTTTCCTGGCAAAGTTAGTAAGGGCAGATGTTGTTCTAAGGAGTACCAATTTGTTCGCTGCCACAGTTTGGGCCCAAGTATCATTATGTGCAAATAGGATTCCCAAATATGAGAACCTTTTGATTGCCCCGATCTTCTGACCTGTCACAAACATATCTTTAGATTTCTTCACACCGGAGCCACATCGCATGATAAAGGTCTTAGAAGAATTTACTCTTAACCCTAGATCTTTCATAAAATGGAAAAAACTATCCAGCACCTTCTGTAGGCCTACTTGTGTGCAGGACATCAGCACCGCGTCATCTGCGTATAGAAGGGCTGGAATTGGACGTCCTGCCACCTGAGGGAAATCATTGTTCTCCTTCTTAAGGGCCTCTTCCATGCCGGTGGTATAAAGATTAAAAAGGATCGGAACCAGGACACACCCTTGCCTGACTCCGCTCCTAATCAAGAATGCAGCCGACCGCTCACCCCTTAGTCCATAGCGGACACGCGCCTTGGCATCACTATAAAAACGCTTAAGAAAATCAATGATTGGGACATCAACTCCCATATCTTTTAAAATAGACGAAAGTTTACCGTCGATGACACAGTCAAAAGCGGCTGTGAGATCTACAAATGCTAAAAATAGGTTCACCTTCTTTGCCCTCGTGTTCTTCCCCACCAGGATTGACAGATTTAAACCCTGTTCCACCGTCCCTAACCTTGCTCAAAATCCGTATTGCAGGTCGGATACGACAGAGTTCTCCTCTGCCCAGTCCTGGAGGCGTTCTAAAATAATCCTACCTATAACTTTAGTTACTGCGTCCAGCAAACAAATTGGATGGTAACAACCAGGGTCCTGTCTGTCTCCCTTTTTAAAAATAGGGACAATAGTAGATTCTACCCAGGTCAATAGGAGTTTGGTGCTGCAGCTTGCGGTAATTACCTGGACCAGAATGGGTCCCCACAACGAGGTGTTTGATTTAAATAAATCGATGGGGACCCCGTCTGGTCCAGGAGCCTTACCACCCTTACTTAAGGATAAGGCGCGCTCCACCTTATCCAGGGTGAATGACAAGTCAGAATGGCATAGAGGGGACTTTGAGTTACAATCTTCCAAGGTAAGGTTACAGGTCGCACCAGGGTTACCCTCGCCACTATATGCCCTAGAAAAATGTTGAATACATTCTTCCTCAGCGATTGCAATTTAAATAGAAGGACCGACCTCGCTTGACAAGAAAGGATCTTTAACAATCTTCCAGAAAACTGATCTATCATCCATTATTGAAGCCTTATGAAGGGTCTCCCAGGCCTCATTTTTCAGGGTAGTTTTCCTGGCCTCTAATGCTTTTTTATAGCCCACTCTAGCACTCCTTATATCATCTAAATTTCTAGGAGATTTATGTAACTCCTTTTTTAGGAGGGAGTAAGCCTTGGTAGACCTGGAATCAAACCATCCTTTCGAATGACTCCTGCTGCTAGTACGCCTTAGAAGGGCTTCTTTTATGGCATTGGATATCACCTGGAATGAGGCCATGATGTTGTCTGGAGCGGCTGTCTCATTCAGGCAGGTCCCGATGGCAGATCTGCATCTATCCACCACTGACTTTGTTGTTGCAACCTGGTCCACCATGGCCCAACGCAGGGAATACCCATTTGTTCTTCCAATTGGTATGTTTTCTAAGAGTTGGTCATTCTTAACACCTTTATGTGCTCTACTCGAGGGTAATATCACAGACAAACACAGTGGAAAGTGATCACTAAGAGAATTATCTGAGACAGTAAACGACTTCAACCTATACGCATAATTACATGAAGATAAAATGTAATCTATGGTAGTGTGACAACCCCTGCCATTAAATGTCCAGGGCATGGAGATAGATGGCTGACATAATTCATTTACAAAGCCCAAATTAAGGCTAAAAATTAACTCATTCAGTTGCTCTCCCAGGACAGAGTGACAAAAGTCAAAACACCACTTCGTTTATCATCAATGGTACATAATGCACAGTTAAAATTCCCAGCCAGTATTAACATCAAATCATTTGTTTTATTTTTACAAGCAAATTTCAGCGATTTAGTCATACCTTTTACTACATTTCCAATTTTGTCAGGTGGAATATTATTGTAGAAATTGGTCCGAATGATACGATGTTTAGTATCCAAATCCAAAATGACCAATTGGTAGTAAGGATCACTAACAGACAATGCTATTACCTCCACTTTTAAACTGCATGATATATAGGTACATAGCCCTCCCTTAGCTCTTTCACTCGGACTATCTATGGCTGGAGTGTGGTACGTCCTGTAATCGTTCATATGGATCGCCTCCCTTGACCAGGTTTCTTGCAGGCATAAAACCTCAAATTGCAGTATAAAATACCACCACAAAGAATTATTTAACTTAGAGGAGATGTCCACAATGTTCCATGAAGCAATATTACAGGAAACTAATTTGCCCGTATCGGGGGTTTTAATAGAGGTTAATGGCCTCGGTGATTCAGTAAGTATGTTACTATGTAGGTGGGAATTATCTATGCAACCTACGGGATCCGTTAGAACTACAGAGTCCAAAACTGTTGTCCCTAGGTCCTCATCTGTATGGCCTTTACCAGTGGAAATGGGCAAGGGATCTAACCTTCCTTCCTTAGCTGACCCCCCAAGACCTCCAGTTTCAGACTGAACAGGTGAAGTTGTAGGCTGACGAAACTCCTCTGGATCCAGTCAATCAATCTCTTCCAGAGAGCTCAGAGCATTAAAACGGTTGCTTACTGGTACCAAATATCTGTGTTCCCTATTACCCATAAGATTTTCGCCAGCAGGCGCATGCTATCGTGGTGTGAAATGATTGGGTGGTTGGTAAAAAAATCCCAGTGATAAGATGTTAATGTCATTGGGTTTCTCTGACCCATTACCTCCCCTCTCCAGGATTGTATATACCAGAGCTGGTAAGCTAAAAGTTAGAACAACACAGTCTCCCTTCATAGTTTTTGCTGAGGTGCCCACCCACCCTATTCTCCATACCATTTTAAATTCTGAGAAAAGGGTATGACAAATGCCAGTCCTTGAACTTGGGAAGTGTAATGATTTATTTTTTAAAGTTGACCAGTGTTCAAAGGCATTATGTGGCAGGGGAGGTACGTTAGACAGGATGACTGTGTATGGGGTCGCTTCTGGTGGCAAGTTAAGATATCGTGAGGAATTTGGGGGCTTGTCGCTGTGTTCTTGTGCACAAATATCTCTCTCTACGTCCTTAGCTCTGCTAAGTGTCTTAGGGCCTGATGGTCCTCTTGCTGTAATATCTGAAGTACTGGGATCTACTATGGAGGGTCCTGATATCAGGGCGGGGGGCCCAGGATGGTCAGAGGCATTTGCTGTACTATGGACGATGATGTTAGACAGTAGTCCAGTATTTTGTGGAAACTGTCCTATGAGGTTACCTAGATATCTTTTGCATTGTTTATATAGACAATATTTTGATGTATTCAAATGTCATACAGGAACGTGTTAGTCATGTAAAGGTGGTCCTGAGAAGGCTGAAAAAGCTCCAACTAGTTGGAAAACTGGCAAAGTACTTGTACCACATAACCACGATAGAGTTCCTATGGTATGTTATCGGCTCAAAGTAATATGAATATATGACCAGAAAGTGCTATCAATAACTCAATGCCCTTCTCCATCCACAGTAATGCTCTCCAAAGCTTTTTAGGATTCGCAAATGTTGTCAGTGGTTCATTCAAGATTTTTTAGCCATAATTCAACCAATGACTCAGCTTTTGAGAAAGAGAGTAGCTTTTACTAAGCTAAAGAAGCAGTTTGTAGAAGCTCCCGTCCTGCATCACACCAAAGTAAATGTGCCCTTACTTTTAGAAACTGATGCCTCACATTTCTCCATAGGTGGGGTTTTAGCCCAGATGCATCTAGAAACATGCCAGGTCCACCCCGTGGTGTATTACTCGTGCAAATATATGCCATAGAACTAAACCATCGGCATTTGAGACTAAGAACTATTGGCCACAAAACAAACCTTTGAGGAATGGCGCCATTAATGAATAGGAGCCAGGAAAACTATCAAAAATTACCAAGATCCCTGGAATCTTCAATTCCTGAAATCAGCAAAGGCTTTAACACCAAGTCAGCTATGCTGGTTGTTAATCTTCTGAGATTCAATTTTGCAATAAGATACGGACCAGCACCATTCTTTTACCTTGATGGTTTTTACCCTAATCTTCCCCCTTTTGGATGGCCATAGATATCCTCACTACCTTCACGACAAAAACATCATAAGCGTATTTGGGATATTTTGAAAAAGGCCAGAGGACATCTTAAAGAGGCAAGGACCAAGCCTGAAAAAATGCTGCCAAAATGCATTCTTGAGTACCAACATACAAATTAGGAGATTGAGTTTGGTTGCAACCAAACATTTAACCTAAAGTGGAAATCGAAAAATGAAACCAAGATTCTGTGACCTTTTACCCTAAGTGAAAATAAAAATCCGGCACTTAAACTAAAACTACCCACTACATAGCACATTCATCCACTGTTTCACGTTTCACTGCTCAAATTGTTCTATGCAGAGACCTGTTTGGCAAAACCACATTACCTGTTAAAGTTGATGGAGACAAAGAATATGGAGTGAAGCAAATTTTAGATTCCAAAAGAGTGTGAGGTCATATGTACTACTTAATTTACTGGAAGGGATTTGGAACAGAGAATGGACCCTGGGAACCAGTTAGCCATCTCCATGCCCCTCAATTCTTAAAAAGTTTTCGCCAGCAAAGCCTCTGCAAGCAGGAAAACTACTAAGCTGGCAGTCATTGGCAGGGTGCTGTCACGATCCCTCAAACAATATGCACCATAAACAAAACCTTTGGCCAAAGGAAGCAAAATTATTCACCCAAAGTATGCACCCCCAAATTTGACATTAAAAGCTGGGACACCTGATACATGTTCAGAATGTACGGACAACTGTGATACTCCGCTTACAGGTTGGCGCAAGATGCTTGTGAGGTCTCCACTGCCATGTATGTACTTAATGTGATCAAGACAATATGTAATTCATTGCTCCTACTAATGAAAAATTTAATAAAGTTTGTTTAAAAAAAAAAAGCTGGGACACGGAGAAGGCACTTAATGCAGAATCTTGAGACACAGCATATTTGGAGGAAAAGGTTGCTTTACATAAAACATAAAATATAACTCACCACTAGCAGGTATGTAACTTGAGCTTAAAGTGTGTTAAAGAACAACAACCTATGCTTTAAAAAGCACTAATTTGGGCTGGTCACCAGAAGCACCCCTGATAGGTATTATACTTGATGGAAGAACCCTTATGCAAGAATTTTTTATTCAAGGTTCCAATAGATCATGAAATCTAGGTGGCTATTTTGGAAACCAGATGATGTTTAAGCCACGCTGTACTCACCACACCTTAATGAGCATTTAACATTGCTGAAGCAAGTTGCCACCGTGAGCAAGCCTGAACTTACCTGCGACACAGTCGTGATTACAGGTCGATGATCCGACGTCTGCCTCCTGCAAGCATCTTGGTCCACCTTGAGTAACTTGAAAGAAAAGAAGAGAACAGAAACATAAGACAAGTACTAACTCAGTTTCTTCAATCTCTTCAATTTATGGGAGCAAGTGCATAGTATGTATTTATAATCAATAGCTTTTTCTGAAGACCTTGACAAGCATGAACAATTCCTGATACAGGGCTCCTGATGCCTCACCACAGTCATGATGCTTGTACTGATGATTTTTATGTTTTCTTGGATGTGCCCACTAGAGTTTGATATTTTTTTGCTGAGATGCTGCCCCGTTATGGATGTTCAATGGGGTGCCCGCCTTTTTAGGTCGAGCCTGGGCAGCACATGCGCTGCTTTGCGAGGCATGCTGTATTCAGGTAGGGACTTGAAGCTCCGTCCACTCTCACCCATATTTTTCATTAGATTGTGTCATTGTCCACTGTAAAATGTGGCTGTTCATTTGTCAAAAGGCTTAGTAGTCCCACCTTAGTAGTGCCTTGTCTCATTTTGTAACCCCTCATGGCCACACCACCCTGTTACATTTGTTGTTACTCAGTAGGCTTTAATCACAACCTCTGAGCACTATTTTCTCAAATAGCTTGGCAGGACACGCTCTCTCTTAGCGCTTTTTAAAAAATGTATAGCACGGGCGCTGGCATTTGACACACAATAGGTCTCGCGTTTGCGAGAGTTTGAGCTATTGGCATTGTAAATGACAATGTCTTTTATTTATGTGTTGTTTTTCAAACAGATTAAATAAAAGGCATTATCATTTACAATTCCTTTTTTTAAATCGTCCGAAAAACAACACATAAATAAAATGCATTGTCATTTACAATGCAAAAAGCTCAAACTCTAGTAAATGTGAGACTTAGTGCATTGCAAATGCTTGTTTAAGATTTTGGTGAGGTGTTCCCCCATTAATTTGTTTATGGGTTATGACATACTGACTGGACCCCTCCTCGATGTTGACATCATATGTGCTCCCTGGGGCTTGCCCACTTGGGCTTGATTGTTCTGCCAAGGATACTGCTCCATCTGGGGCTTTTTCAAGGGGATTTTCCCCTCATTATAATCCTTTAATGTCACCCCCATCCAGATATTTATGGGCTATGACACTCTATTAGCATCCCACATATGAAATCTGACCTGACGTTAAGCTAGTCATTCTATTTGCCACTTTTTCTGTTGCTACAGTGGGTTATGTCTTAAGAACACGCTTTTCCATTACATAAATGTAAGGATCGCTTACTGCAATGTGCGACCTCGTTTTGAAGTGATGTATCATGTTTTTCAAATTTGATAACTGTAACCTGAATGTGTTCACATATGATGTGATTTGAATACAATGTAAGCATTTAGTTGATGAATGATTGGGATAAATGGTGTAACAACTTCTATTTTAGAACCCATGACAAGATGGCCAAAATATATTGATTTACCAGGAAATAAACCTCTGGTCCATTTTCACTGTTTACATATTTTTTAAGCTAAACACTAGATGATTTAAAACACACTTTGTTGTAATACTACTTAACCTATGACCAAGGAGACTTGATCTCCGAAATGTGTCAAGCTGTATCTTGCCATTATCCTGTTTGAACAAACCCATGCTGATTAACTGCATCTGCATCTGCATGTTTTTTTACTCTGAGCCTTTTGAGGAAAGCCCTTCCCTATCTCCCGGACTCTCTCCGCAAGACACTTGTTCAGGCACTCGTACTGAATAAATTGGACTACTGTAATGCTCTCTTGGTCGCTGCTAATGAGTCTGCGCTTAGCCGTCTGCAGTTGGTTCAAAACACCGCGGCACGATTATTTACTAATGCCCCGTATAGATCAGCTTCACTCCCGCTGCTCCGACAACTTCATTGGTTGCCAGTGCGGAAACGGATCAAGTTTAAGCTCTGCTGCTTGACACACAAAGCACTGTGGGGACCCGGCCCCCCATATCTGGCTGCGAGACTCCACCAATATACTCCCAGTCGCGACCTGAGATCCTGTTTCAAATCTCTGATACTTACTCCGAGAATTAAGAGAACACGGTTAGGAGGTAAATCTTTCTCCTATCAAGCTCCTATGATCTGGAATCAGCTCGCCCTTCCCCTGAGGCAATGCTCCGACTACCTTAGGTTCAGAAAGATACTGAAGACCACCCTCTTCGCAGAATGATATTGCTTCAGCCGCCCCGCATTGCCTTGTTAGCACCGAGAGACCCCCTTGGGGGTGATTCACGCGCTTTATAAACTATTAACATAACATAACATCTGAATTGTGGCCTGTCTTCTTTTAACCCCTTTACGAGGGGAACTTAATAGGATTTCCGGACTGGTTGGATATTGAGGAGGTTCACTAGCCCCCCGTAAATCGCCACATTTAAAGCAGCAAATTAAATTTGGCATATATATATATATATATATATATATATATATATATATATATATATATATATATTATCTACTGGCGGTCGCCAGTAGATAGTTATAGTTAGGACCCTGTTTCCATAGGAAATCCGCAACATTCTATTTGGAATAACTTTGGCGCCGGTCGACGAATCCTCGCGAAATTTTCAAAATAGGTGGGGCGCTACGCTCCGCTCCTACCCTGAAAGTCTCGGGGGGATTCGTCAAGCGGGGGCTGAGAAAAAAGGGGGGTCCCAAAACGCGTTTTTCCCATGCATTTTTCCATAGGACCTTTAGACACAGCTACAGCCCGAACGGCCGAACAGAGTTACTTGAAATTTGGCAGAGAGGTAGTCTACAGGTCAAGGAAGTGCCTTTTGTAGGTCTGGTGTAAATCTGTTCAGTATGTCCTGAGAAAATAGCATTTAAAAGCATATATATATGTGGGCGGAGCCTAACCACACATCTCATCCTGAGATCTGATTGGCTGTCAGCACTTCATCCAAGAAGTGTTGGCAGCCATCTTGGGACCAATATACATGATAGCACCTCATTAAAAAGCATTGCAGTTAATAGAAGGTTTTAAGACTTTAGTTACATTATAAAATCATTTGTTGATGGTACCATACTCATTTTAGGAATTGTGGTATGTTCTAAGGTGATTTCACCATGTGAAAAAGCCTTCTGCTGGGATATCATGATTGAGAGAAAAATATTTTCTCATGCTTTTACCACAGAGGTTTGGAAGGTGATCTATAAGCTAAACTGAGAGCTTATTTTCTGTAAATTCACATTATCTTTCTCAGTCATGTGAGAATGAAGTCTGACATTCTCAGTAAAACATGTACATCCAACAAGGGCAGAGACTGTCAGTTGATTCCTTTGTGTTCTACTGCAGCTTCCCAGAGTGTTCCAAAGAACTACTAGAGCGCTAACAGTCCAACTTATGATAAACGTATGGCACACCTGAAGCCATCTTGCTTGGATTAAAGTGGTAACTCTTAAAACATTTAATTTAAAAAGGAACAAAATGAGGGGGTTCATTTTTCCATAAAAAGTATGATTAGTGCTGCAGAAAGAAAAATTAGGGCACATTTTGAGTGACTTCTCAAATCCTCTTCTATTTCATTAAAACATTCTGACATGCAGACTGAAACATGCACTTTCAATACCAGCAGCAGTTTTCCCTGGTGAGCAGTAGCTTTACTACAGTGATCTAATGAGCAAAAAGAGTGCTAACATTCTGAATTTATGGCAAATGTGTGACACATCTGAATGCCTTCTTGATGGAATCAAAGTAAAAAACTGAAAGTATTTCCTACTGAGGAGACTGCAGTAAATGAGGAAATTAGGAAACTTCATAACAAATAAGTCTCCCAAGATGGCCACCAGAGACAAAAGAGCCCAAATGTAGCCCAAATATCACCCAGATGTAGCCCAAGTATAGCCCAATGACAGAATGTCCCAGAATGTTCTTAAAAACAACTAGAGCGCTTACTGTCTTCATTATGACAAAAGTATGGCATACCTGAAGCCATCTTGATTGGAATAAACTGGTAACACTTAAAACATTTAATTTAAAAAGGAACACAATGAGGGGGTTCATTTTGCCATAGAAATTATGATTGATGCTGAAGAAAGAAAATGAGAGCACATTTTGAGTGACTTCTCAAATCCTCTTCTATTTCATTAAAAAATTCTGACATGCAGACTGAAACATGCACTTTTAATACCAGGAGCAGACTTCCATGGTGAACAGTAGTTTTACTACAGTGATCTAATGAGCAACTAGAGTGCTAACATTAAGAATTTATGGCAAATGTGTGACATATCTGAATACCTTCATGAGGGAATAAAAGTAAAAAACTGAAAGCATTTCCTACTGAGGAGACTGCAGTACATGAGGAAATTAGGAAACTTCATAACAAATAAATCTCCCAAGATGGCCACCGGAGACAAAAGAGCCCAAATGTAGCCCAAAATCACCCAGATGTAGCCCAAATATAGCCCAACGACAGAAGTGTGCAAAACACTTATTATTTTGTGTTTTTGCAGTGTTATATAGTGCAGACTTGTCAGGTATTGGAGTGCTTTACATGAGCATTGGTTACATCACACAAGAACAAATTCATTTTGGTTGTAGACATGGGGAGACTAAGTGATTTGACCAGAATCACAGAATGTCGAGCTGAAGCAGAAACTTCAACCTGGTTCCCCAGTTGCAAAGTCTGCAGTTCTGGAAGTAACACCACATCCTCTCCCCTAAGTGCAACATTTAATCAAGTGTTCAACTGGATTAAAAAACATAAAGATAACAAATAATTTAAAAGTGCTTTGTCGCTATTTGAAAACTCAGAAAATATGTCCTTATTTTAGTCTTTTAGAGCACTAACCATAATTTTGATGCCAATAAGACCCTCTCATATATGTAATTTCTAAAGGAAATGCTCTAGGTATTACAGTTTTGATTACATCAAGATCATGTCAGGCGTTCCACACTTTTGTAATAAATATAGAATGTTAGCAATCTAGTTGTTCATTAGGATACTGTTGAGAGGCAGAGGCCAGGGGCACGGACTCTGAAAATTGAAGGCAGGTAGGAGGGTGCAAAGGCAACAATTTAACCACACTGAGCAGGCAGGAAGGGCCATGGAAGCACAACAGACTATGGAGGGCAGTGGAAAGGGGGGCAGGGGCAACAAACCAACAATACAGGACTTGCAAGAGAGGCTGTTGGAGGGAAGATCTATTACGGGTCAAGGAAGCTAGGGGCGGTCCCCAGAGCCCCGGGAGCCACCACAGAACTGAGCAGGAGAGTGAGTCAGGGACAAAAGGGGCACCTTAATTTGAGCCGGGGTGCCTAGTAACGCTTGCTCCAAAAATGAAGAAAACAGACATATGAGACATGGAATTGGAGGCAGAATACAATGGCAGTTTAATGAGAAGATGCAACTTCAAAGAAACCGCAGAATAGAGACATAAAGTACAAAATACAGAATCCAGATAATCATACAGCTGTCATGATATTCTCTGTATCTCAATTAATGTACTGACAGAGAGAGAGAGAAAACACATCTATAAATGCATCATGAGAAACAAGTTACACCAAGGAAAATGTTACCTAGGAACACTCACGTTTACTCTTAGAGCAAGCATTCCTGCAATTACAATACAAAATCTTTTAAATGCAAAAGTAAAGAGAACAATGGTTAAACATAACATGACATTTCATATAGGTAAAATAGAATAAGATACTTCAAGCAAAGCAGAGCAAGACATTTTAAGCAAAGGAAGACAAGAGCTCCCAGCTCTTGGGGAAAACCTGCACAGCCTGTTAACCTACATACAGACGGCGAGGTAGTCCGTCGATATCTGTGGGTGCTTCCTTTTTATATCATTTTGTGGGCTCCTTTGCACGCTACATCTACCTACGTATGCTACCCAAAAGCTTTGTCTGCAGATTTTACCAGACATTTCGTCATTTACCCACTTAATGCTGACAATGGACTGGGTGAAAAGGTCAGTCTCTCAGGCCAATCGCTTATCGTAAGTTCCATAGAGCAAGCAGAAAATAATGGGTATTGTACGGGAATTCAATATATTCATGTATAAAATCTCCTCAGTTCTCCTAACTTGACGCTCTGTGGTTGCCACTTCCTTAAAAGCGGGAAACCTGCCCAGGAAGCAAGTACCAGTCCAGGATGCAGCCTACTGTATGTCGACAGCTTCAGGGGGATGTTGAACTTTGATACCGAGCACGGAGCACTCGGGTAGGGTGGGGGCTACTAGTTTGGAGCAGAAGGCCTCGCAGACCTGCCTTCAGACTGCTATACACTAAAATTGCAGAGCTATGGTCAATTTAACAAAGAGGCCTACATATTGAACAGAAGGGCCTACACAGGGGTTTTATGCTGGCTGAGTGGTAAGGATGTCTCAGGATAATTATATAGCAACACAGGACCCGCTGGTCAATTTAATACGGCCTACAAATGCGGCTGGCAGGGCAAGGACAAGGGTCTCATACTTCAGGTGTGGACAGAACGGGCCAGGGGCCCCCTGTGATACAAAATCTACCCTCCTTCAAGGCTGTGGCAATGTAATAGACCATTGTGGACAGAAGGAAGAGGCAATGGTAGTACAACCATACATGCCAACAGACCCGATTCAGCCAGGAAACGTCCAATGTTTTTAAGCTCAAATGGGCTTTATTTGATCTGTCTCCTGTCTACAATATCCTCTTTTTCAATGTAACTCAAAGGGGAAAATCAATACCCCAGTTTTTTTTCAAAATCTCCCTCTTACCAAGTTCAAAATGTTCGCAAGTATGGTACATTGGATCATGGAAGGAAATGGGATAGGGACATAGACTTGGATAACAGAGGACAGGAGGGACATGGAGAGGTGCACCAAACTGACCCTGCAGGGCAGGCATCAGGGTTTGCAGCAGCACAATACACCACACAGGGCATGCAGGACGGGAGTGCAGCACAAAAATCCATAGAAAGCAAGAGGGAGGGGACAGGACCATGCACATGGACAACAGAGAACAGAGGGGCAAGAGGCAATGGTAGCTAGCTGACCATAATGGACAGAGAGGAGAGAAAGCTGCAGCATAACAGACCATAAAGGGCAGGGGGGACGGATCAGGGGCATTACAATGGAACAGACAAGCCAGGAGGGAGGGAGTAGGGGTCTGCACATGTAAACAGAGGGCTGGGGGCAAGGGGGCAGGGCAGGAGCAGCAAGATAGCCATGAAGGTCAGGCAGGATGGGCACTAGAAGCAAGACACACCATGAAGAGCAACAGTGAGACTGTGATGGCATACACACAGACCATGGAGGGAAGGTGGGAGGGGGTCAGGGGCAGCAAACTGACCACACAGGGAAGGTGGGAGGGGCCATGGCAGCACAGAAGACCATGCATGGCAAGTGGGAGGGTTAGTGGCAGCACAATGGCTATGATGGGCAAGAAGGAGGGTGCAGGGGCATGCACAAAGGACGATGGAGGATAGAAGGGAGGGTCAGGACCTGTGCACAGACAAGAAAGTTCAGGGGAAGGGACCTCACAACAGACCACACGGGGCAGGCAGGAGGAGCAGTTGCAGCACAACAGACCAGGGAGGGCAGAAGGGTGTGGCAGTACAATGGACCATGTAGGACAGGAGGAAGAGGATAGGGGCATGGCTTGTGGACAGGCAGGGTGGAGGTGGCAGGGACAGGTTACAGTCATCTGACAATGCTAGGCAGGTGGTAGGGGAGTGGCAGCTCAACAGAACACTCAGAGTAGATAGGAGTGGCAGGTCCATGGGACATGGTGGGCAAAAAGGATGGAGCAGGGGCATGCACAACGACATCTGAGGGCAGGGGGAAGGAGAATAGGGGCAGCAAGCTGAGCACAGAGTTTAAGCAGGAGGTCAATGATGGGGCATAGAATTGGGCAATGGAGGGCAGGAGGAGTGGACTGGCACATCATACTAAATTGAGGGCAGTGGCAGCACATCAGACCATGCATGGCAGGAGGGAGGAGGCTAGTCCATGGATTCACACAACAGAGGATAGGGAGGAGGGGGATGGGGCAGCAAGCTAACTGTTCAGAGAAGGCGGGTATTAGGAACTTTATTGTTTTTAAAACATTGTGTCTGTGCGAACTACTTAAAATATGAACAAGTATGCAGCATAATCTCACTTTTATTCAGGAAGAAGAGGACGTTTGTGACTGTGACTCCGGGCTCACTTGGCAGAAACACCCCCTGACCCTCCACCCCCTATCGCAAAATGTAATGCCCGTGAAAAGGGTAGGTGAACACAGTGTTATATAGAACATAGTCCTGAGAGCACGATTGAAAATGAAAACTAGATATAGTGTATGGTATAAACTATGCACCAAAAAGTGTGATATAAGATGAACCGGGCGTGAAATATAATATGCAATACATTGTGCGCAATGACAGATTCATTGGAGAGCGCGAGATAGCACAGGCACTAGCGCGTGCTATGCGATATGCGCCTTGGAATGTAATATGCACAGGGCAGTGTTGTGTAACCTAACTAGTCTCTAAAGTTGTAATATAAAATATGTGCTGGGGAGTGTAACGTTGCATATGCACTGTGACAAAGATATGGATCCCAGATTGTAATATGTATGGCATAGCACTGTGCGTTATAACATAGGCATCGAGGAAGGCACGTTAGATGGGGCAATATAACCCGTGCGAAGACAAGTGTGGTATGACATATTCACGGGGTGGTGTTACAGTGCACATGGGTTAGAGAGTGTCATAGCATATGCACTAGCTAGTGGAATACAACACAGAGGTGTGTGGCACTCGGCAGGCAATGGTGGGTGTAACACAGCATTGGGCTCTGTCAGGAGCGCGCTGTGACTCTCAAGTGATTTTCGTCCCCTTTCCAGAGAGTAAAATAAAAAGTATTACACATCCAGCAGTGGATGTGTGTTTTATTAACCGTGAGGGGGGTTTCTTGCATAGTTTTGGTCGAATTTTTGTTGAATCCCCTTTGAATGGCTTGGTGTGCATGTGTATTAAATGTGCCCGTCAATAGCTACCCATGTTTGTATAAATAAACGACTAGGGTGTCTGCCGGGATTAGGCACGGTAGGGCATCAGACATGTCAGAGCTTCACTAGTGGTGTAAATACATTCCACGTGGATTCATTGCATGCATAGTCGCCTTTTAATGAATATCACGCAAATCGTCATGGTGATAGGTACGTACGGTTTGTCCAGCATGTCCTAGGTGTGTCTATAAATATATATTTTTTTTAAATAATAAAAAACAGTGGCCGGCCCTGGGGATTGGGGTCAAAAAAATATAATTAGGAGACAGGCCCTGGGGGATGGGGTCATCAGGGCCAATACATTAGAATAAGAAGGGGAACCACACAGCCCCCCTTCTTAAAAAATTAAAATAAATAAAAGGCTGGCATCGTGCCGGAGGCCATGACCCCTCCGTGCAGCACTCTGCAAACGCGCCCCCAACAGGCATCTCCAGTATGCGCCAGGGAGCTGCGCTGCAGACAGGTGTTCTGAGGCCAAGCCCCTTTTTACACCTCTCTGCAACGCAGCTCTGTGGCGCTTACTGGAGGTACCTAGTGGTCTAGTTTGACCCTAGGGACCCTTAGGATTCAAGGGGACTTAATCTCTCAACTTAGAACAGCCACAGGGCGCGTTTACACAGTGATGAAGGGAGGGGACGGGGCCTGAGGTGACGTGTGCAAACACGCACTATGGCACGTTTTAAATTGGGGATATAATTTCCCTTCAATACTGAGGGCCCCTGGGGGCTAACTAGCCCACCAAGTGCTTCCAGTAAGCGCCACTGAGCTGCATTGCAGAGAGGTGGTCCAGGCCGTGCCACTTTTTACACCTCTCTGCAACGCAGCTCTGTGGCACTTACTGGTGGTACCTAGTGGGCTAGTTGGACCCTAGGGACCCTCAGGATTCAAATGAACTTAATCTCCCAACTAAAAATGGACACAGGGCGTGTTTACACAGTGGTGAAGGGAGGGGATGGGGCCTGAGTTAACGTGTGCAAAAACACCCTGTGGCCTGTTTTAAGAGGTAGTTTTAATCCCCATGCCCTATAATATACTAGGGGCTTACAGAGGAGGTCATGCTAATCACAGGGGGACCCCAACGCATAATGTTCCCTAGTGTATGTAGGTGTTTTCACTGTATTCTAAGTGTCTTTTAACATAGCACTGGCTCTAGGACTGGTTAGTCAGACTCAGTTACCACCAGTATCCGTCTGAAAAAGTTGAGGGTACAGGATGATTTTGCAACAAGGCTTCTTTCTGCTCTTCTTTTTGTTCTTTCTGCACGTTATCCTTCTTCCTGCACTTATCTTCGTATTTGAGGACATCTGTTGCTTCTTTCTGCACTTCTTTTGTTTCTTTCTGTGCATTTTTTCTTCTTTCTTCACATGTCCTATCTCTGTAGGCATAGTTAGAAATTAGCATTTAAAAAACCTTTGAAATTCACAGAAAAAACCATAGGTTTCAGGCACGTTATAGTTAGGAATTAGCATTTAAAAAACCTCAGAAATTCACTGAAAAAACCATAGGTTTCAGGGGTGTTATAGTTAGCTGGACTTTTCACTTGTACAAAACCATTGAAATTCCCCCGTTATAGTTAGTTCAGCTAACTATAACTCGCGCGCCCGCAATGCACTGCTGATGACGTCACATATTTCATCACTCATGACATGGTCAGTGACACCACTCATGACATCACTGATGACATCTCAAATGACATCACTGATGACATCATCCTTGTGATAGAGTGGCAGACCTCCTCTCACCCTAATATAACCTTTGATACACACATTCAAAAATAGAGACTAAAATTTTCAAAACAATGGACATACCAATACCAGTTACAACAACCTCTTCAGTAATTCTAAGATCCACATACACATCCACTCATTCACCAACAGTCCTATACAGTCACTCATACATGTATTCACTCATCATATGTACTCATACACCTATACATCCTGTTACACAATGCCACTCATCCATAGAGTTACTCACACACATAGTCACTCATGCTAATAAAGAATCAAACATACATTTACTTGCATATACAGTTATACACACACCACCACACTTACTTCTACGGAAACTTACACATACTTAGTCTTTTAAACAATCACGTATAGAAACACATACTTATTCATACAGGAACTCTTTCAATCTCTCACTCTCACATATACTCACATATATACACCAATAGTCACATATACTAATTTAAAACATATGTAGTTACTCATAAAGACACTATTGAGACAGTCATTCACTCACTAACACACCCATACACACACTCATCCACCCATACAGTCCTGCACACATGCTGTGTTCAACACATACAAACAGTGAGTCACTCATTCATGCACCTATGCACTACGTAATACCCCCCACCGAACCATGCAGACACTCAGACTGATACACAAAAAACCAACTAATAACCTATATAGACACCCATGTAGCTACTCACCAACCCATGCAGCCACTTATACACAAAGTGAGAGACTGATACAGATATTTACATATTTAAACATTACTCACTAAGCCATGTATTCACTATGATACACTTAATCAGTCAGTTACACAATACATTTTTCAAAAACAAATCATCCATTTAGACACTTATATACCCATTTATTCTTCCATCGACCTTGAGATATACATATATAAAACATATTTAATTTTCAGAAAAACACATATTCTTTGGATGATGTAATCAGTGATGTAATCAGTGATGTCATTTGACATGTCATCAGTGATGTCATGAGTGATGTCACTGACCATGTCATGAGTGATGTAATATGTGACGTCATCAGCAGTGCATTGCGGGCGCGCGAGTTATAGTTAGCTGAACTAACTATAACGGGGGAATTTCAATGGTTTTGTACAAGTGAAAAGTCCAGCTAACTATAACACCCCTGAAACCTATGGTTTTTTCAGTGAATATATATATATATATTACCTACTGGCAGTCGCCAGTAAGTAGTTATAGTTAGGACCTATTTTCCATAGGAAATCCGCAACATTCTATTTGGAATAAGGTGGACACCGATTGACGAATCTTCACAAAATTTTCCAAACTTTTGGCCAGCTCCGGTCCGCTCCTATCCTGAAAATTTCACGGTGATTCGTCAAGCGGGGGCCGAGAAAGAAGGGGGGTCCCAAAACGCCTTTTCCCCATGCATTTTCCCGTAGGACCTGTTGACGCAGCTACAGCCCGAACTGCGGAACGGAATTACACCAAATTTGGCAAAGAGGTAGTCCTCCATTCAGATTCATGCCTTTTGCTTAAATGGTGTAAATCCGTTCAGTAGTTCCTGAGAAAATTAGAGTTAAAAAGATAGATATATCTGGGCGGAGCCTAACCACACATCTCATCGTGAGATCTGATTGGCTGTCAGTACTTCATCCAAGAAGTGTTGGCAGCCATCTTGGGACCAATATACATGATAGCACCTCATTAAAAGGCATTGCAGTTAATAGAAGGTTTTAAGACTTTAGTTACATTATAAATCATTTGTTGATGGTACCATACTCATTTTAGGAATTGTGGTGTGTTCTAAGGTGATTTTACCATGGGAAAAAGCCTTCTGCTGTGATATCATGAATCATGTTTGAGAGAAAACTATTTTCTCATGCTTTTCCCACAGAGGTTTGGAAGGTGATCTATAAGCTAAACTGAGAGCATATTTTCTGTAAATTCACATTATCTTTCTCAGTCATGTGAGAATGAAGTCTGACATTCTCAGTAAAACATGTACATCCAACAAGGGCAGAGACTGTCAGTTGATTCCTTTGTGTTCCACTGCAGCTTCCCAGAGTGTTCTAAAGAACAACTAGAGCGCTAACAGTCTTACTTATGACAAACGTATTGCACACCTGAAGCCATCTTGATTGGAATAAAGTGGTAACTCTTAAAACATTTAATTTAAAAAGGAACAAAATGAGGTGTTCATTTTGCCATAGAAAGTATAATTAGTGCTGCAGAAAGAAAAATTAGGGCACATTTTGAGTGACTTCTCAAATCCTCTTCTATTTCATTAAATAATTCTGACATGCAGACTGAAACATGCACTTTGAATACCAGCAGCAGACTTCCCTGGTGAGCAGTAGCTTTACTACAGTGATCTAATGAGCAACTAGAGTGCTAACATTCTGAATTTATGGCAAATGTGTGACACATCTGAATGCCCTCTTGATGGAACCAAAGTAAAAAACTGAAAGTATTTCCCACTGAGGAGACTGCAGTAAATGAGGAAATTAGGAAACTTCATAACAAATAATTCTCCCAAAATGGCCACCAGAGACAAAAGAGCCCAAATGTAGCACAAATATCACCCAGATGTAGCCCAAGTATAGCCCAATGACAGAATGTCCCAGTGTGTTCTAACGAACAGCTAGAGCGCTACCAGTCTTATTTATGACAAAAGTGTGGCCCACCTGAAGCCATCTTGATTGGAATAAAGTGGTACCACTTAAAACATTTAATTTACAAAGGATCAAAATGAGGGGGTTCATTTTGCCATAGAAAGTATGATTAGTGCTGCAGAAAGAAAAATTAGGGCACATTTTGACTTCTCAAATCCTCTTCTATATCATAAAATAATTCTGACAAGCAGACTGAAACATGCACTTTGAATACCAGCAGCAGACTTCCCTGGTGAGCAGTAGCTTTACTACAGTGATCTAATGAGCAACTAGAGTGCTAACATTCAGAATTTATGGCAAATGTGTGACACATCTGAATGCCTTCTTGATGGAACCAAAGTAAAACACTGAAAGTATTTCCTACTGAGGAGACTGCAGTAAATGAGGAAATTAGGAAACTTCATAACAAATAAATCTCCCAAGATGGCCACCAGAGACAAAAGAGCCCAAATGTAGCCCAAATATCACCCAGATGTAGCCCAAGTATAGCCCAATGACAGAATGTCCCAGAGTGTTCTTAAGAACAACTAGAGCGCTTACTGTCTTACTTATGACAAAAGTATGGCACACCTGAAGCCATCTTGATTGGCATAAACTGGTAACACTTAAAACGTTTAATTTAAAAAGGAACACAATGAGGGGGTTCATTTTGCCATAGAAATCATGATTAGAGCTGAAGAAAGAAAAATGAGGGCACATTTTGAGTGACTTCTCAAATCCTCTTCTATTTCATTAAAGAATTCTGATATACAGACTGAAACATGCACTTTTAATACCAGCAGCAGACTTCCGTGGTGAGCAGTAGCTTTACTACAGTGATCTAATGAGCAACTAGAGTGCTAACATTCAGAATTCATGGCAAATGTGTGACATATCTGAATACCTTCTTGATGGAATCAAAGTAAAAAACTGAAAGCATTTCCTACTGAGAAGACTGCAGTAAATGAGGAAATTAGGAAACTTCATAACAAATAAATCTCCCAAGATGGCCACCAGAGACAAAAGAGCCTCAAAGCAGCACAAATATCACCCAGATGTAGCCCACATGTAGCCCAATGACAGAAGTGTGCAAAACACTTATTTTTTGTGTATTTACAGTTTTATATAGTGCAGACTTGTCAGGTATTGGAGTGCTTTACATGAGCATTGGTTACATCACACAAGATCAAATTCATTTTGGTTGTAGACATGGGGAGATTAAGTGATTTGACCAGAATCACAGAATGTTGAGCTGAAGCAGAAACTCCAACCTGGTTCCCCAGTTGCAATGTCTGCAGCTCTGGAAGTAACACCACATCCTCTCCCCTAAGTGCAACATTTAATCAAGTGGTCAACTGGATAAAAAAACATAAAGATTACAAATAATTTAAAAGTTATTTGTCGCTATTTGAAAACTCAGGAAATATGTCCTCATTTTAGTTTTTTAGAGCACTAACCATAATTTTGATGCAAATAAGACCCTCTCATATATGTAATTTCTAAAGGAAATGCTCTAGGTATTACAGTTTTGATTACATCAAGTTGACGTCAGGCATGCCACACTTTTGTAATAAATATAGAATGTTAGCAATCTAGTTGTTCATTGGGATACTGTTGAGAGGCAGAGGCCAGGGGCACGGACTCTGAAAATTGAAGGCAGGTAGGAGAGTGCAGAGGCAACACAAACCAACAATACAGGACTGGCAAGAGAGGCTGTGGCAATATAATAGACCATTGTGGGCAGAAGGAAGAGGCTCTGGTAGTACAACCATACATGCCAACAGACCCGTTTCAGTCAGGAAACGTCCAATGTTTTTAAGCTCAAATGGGCTTTATTTGATCTGTCTCCTGTCTACAATCTCCTCTTTTTCAATGTAACTCAAAGGGGAAAATCAATACCCCAGTTTTTTTTCAAAATCTCCCTCTTACCAAGTTCAAAATGTTCGCAAGTATGGTACATTGGATCATGGTAGGCAGGAGGAATTGGGGTAGGGACATGGACTCGGATAACAGAGGACAGGAGGGACATGGAGAGGTGCACCAAACTGACCCTACAGGACAGGCATCAGGGTTTGCAGCAGCACAATACACCGCACAGGGCATGCGGGACGGGAGTGCAGCACAACAATACATAGAAAGCAATAGGGAGGGGACAGGACCATGCACATGGACAACAGAGAACAGAGGGGAAAGAGGCAATGGTAGCTAGCTGACCATAATTGACAGACATGAGAGAATGCTAAAGCACAACAGACCATAAAGGGCAGGAGAGACGGATCAGGGGCATTACAATGGAACAGACAAAGCCAGGAGGGAGGGAATAGGGGTCTGCACATGGAAACAGAGGGCTGGGGGCAAGGGGGCAAGGCAGGAGCAACAAGATTACCATGGAGGTCAGGCAGGATGGGCACTAGAAACAAGACACACCATGGAGAGCAACAATGAGACTATGATGGCATACACACAGACCATGGAGGGAAGGTGGGAGGGGGTCAGGGGCAGCTAGCTGACCACACAGGGAAGGTGGGAGGGGCCATGGCAGCACAGAAAACCATGCATGGCAAGCGGGAGGGTTAGTGGCAGCACAATGGCTATGATGGGCAAGAAGGAGGGTGCAGGGGCATGCACAAAGGACCATGGAGGATAGAAGGGAGGGTCAGGACCTGGGCACAGACAAGAGAGTTCAGGGGAAGGGGCCTCACAACAGACCACGCGGGGCAGGCAGGAGGAGCAGTTGCAACACAACAGACCAGGGAGGGCAGAAGGGTGTGGCAGTAAAATGCACCATGGAGGACAGGAGGAAGGGGATAGGGGCATGGCATGTGGACAAACAGGGTGGAGGTGGCAGGGACAGGTTACAGTCATCTGACAATGCTAGGCAGGTGGGAGGGGAGTGGCAGCTCAACAGAACACTCAGAGTAGATAGGAGTGGCAGGTCCATGGAACATGGTGGGCAAAAAGGATGGAGCAGGGGCATGCACAAAGACATCGGAGGGCAGGGGGAAGGAGAATAGGGGCAGCAAGCTAAGCACAGAGGCTAAGCAGGAGGTCAATGCTGGGCTATAGAATTGGGCAATGGAGGGCAGGAGGATTGGACTGGTACATCATGCTAAATGGAGGGCAGTGGCAGCACATCAGACCATGCATGGCAGGAGGGAGGAGGCTAGTCCATGGATTCAGACAACAGAGGATAGGGAGGAGGTGGATGGGGCAGCAAGCTAACTGTTCAGAGAAGGTGGGTATTAGGAACTGTTTTGTTTTTAAAATGTGTGTCTGTGCGAACTACTTAAAATATGAACAAGTATGCAGCATAATCTCACTTTTATTCAGGAAGAAGACGACGGTTGTGACTGTGACTCCGGGCTCACTTGGCAGAAACACCCCCTGACCCTCCACCCCCCATCGCAAAATGTAATGCCGTGAAAAGGGTAGGTGGACGCAGTGTTATATAGACCATAGTCCTGAGAGCACGATTGAAAATGAAAACTAGATATAGTATATGGTGTACACTATGCACCAAAAAGTGTGATATAAGATGAACCGGGGCGTGAAATATAATATGCAATACATTGTGCGCAATGACAGATTCATTGGAGAGCGCGAGATAGCACAGGCACTAGCGCGTGCTATGCGATATGCGCCTTGGAGTGTAATATGCACAGGGCAGTGTTGTGTAACCTAACTGGTCTCTAAAGTTGTAATATAAAATATGTGCTGGGGAGTGTAACATTGCATATGCACTGTGACAAAGATAAGGATCCCAGATTGTAATATGTATGGCATAGCGCTGTGCGTTATAACATAGGCATCGAGGAAGGCTACTCTGCGGAGGGGAAGTGAATGGCAGGAAACATTTCTACTTTCGATGGTTCACAGCCAATGAACATTGAGCTTGTTGTTAGAACACCACAGCCAATTAAACGTTAATTTTGTTCCGCGATACAGAACATGCACTCCCACATATTAATACATTTCCTGTAACAAAGTGACTCTATCCATGATAAAAGTGAGCACTGCATAATAAGTAAATATTTTTCCGCATTATATTAAAGGAAGGCCGCAATACGGCGCATTGTTGTTTTCCCGAAATAATTTCCACAGCCTACTGCACCCCCCTCCCACATAAGTGTAGCGCCGGGACTGCGGGGGCCCCAGCGAGCCCCTGCTTTTATTTTTTTAAGAAATACCCCAGGGACCTAGCCCACCCAGGGGTCTCATTAAAATAAAATGCGAGAACCCGTGACCCCAGCGCGAATTGCGCCGATTTTTTTAATTTATTTTTGTTATGCTTTTTTTGGCCCTAGGGTCCCCTTGGAATCCCCTAAGCAGGCCTAGGGGGTCAGGGTGTTTCTACCCTGCTCCCTTCTCTTGTTTTATATCTTTGTTTCTCGCTTCTACCGAGTCACAAGATAGCTGCCAACACTTCCTGGTTTGGAGTGTTGACAGCCAATCACAGTGAAACTCGTGCATGGGACTTAGGCTCTGCCCAGATATCGAAACTTTTATTTTTCAATTTTCTCAGCAAATACTGTACGGTTTTACACCATTTAAAAAAAGTCACTTTCTGATCCAAGCACTACCTTTCTGCCAAATTTGGGGTAATTCCGTTCAGTAATTTCGGCTGTAGCCTTGCACAAAGTTTTGTATGGGAAATTGATTTTTTCACTCTTATTTTTTGAATTTCTCAAAAACTACTGAACGGATTTACACCATTTAATAAAAAGGTCGCTTTCTGAACCAAGCTCTACCTTTCTGCCAAATTTGGGATAATTCCATTCAGCAGTTCGGGCTGTAGCTTGTCGCAAAATTTCCTATGGAAATTAACATGGAAAAAATGCGTTTTGGGACCCACCTTTTTTCTCAGCCCCCGCTTGACGAATCACCCCCAAACTTTCAGGAAAGGAGCTGACCTGGATAGAATTGTTTTTGGGAGAATTTCGCAAAGATTCGTCAAACGACGCTAAAGTTATTAGCAAATCAAAAAAGCTTTTCCTATGGAAACTAGGTTGTAAGTATAATTACCTGCTGGCGACCGCCAGTAGGTAATATATAAATATATATATATATGATATATATATATATATATATATATATATATATATATATATATTCACTGAAAAAAACATAGGCTTCAGGCACGTTATAATTAGCTGAACTTTTTACTCGAACAAAACCATTGAAATTCCCCCGTTATAGTTAGTTCAGCGAACTATAACTCGCCCGCCCGCAATGCACTGCGGATGACGTCACATATTACATCACTCATGATATGGTCAGTGACATCACTGATGACATCTCAAATGACATCACTGATGACATCATCCAGTGAATGTGTGTTTTTCAGAAAATTACATATGTTTTATATATGTATATCTCAAGGTCAATGGAAGAATAAATGGGTATATAAGTGTCTAAATGGATGATTTGTTTTTGAAAAATGTATTGTATAACTGACTGATTAAGAGTATCTTAGTGAATACATGGCTTAGTGAGTAATGTTTAAATATGTAAATATCTGTATCAGTCTCTCATTTTGTGTATAAGTGGCTGCATGGGTTGGTGAGTAGCTACATGAGTGTCTATATAGGTTATTAGTTGGTTTTTTGAGTATCAGTATGAGTGTCTGAGTGTCTGTATGGTTCGGTGGGGGTATTACGTAGTGCATAGGTGCATGAATGAGTGACTCACTGTTTGTATGTGTTGAAGACAGCATGTGTGCAGGACTGTATGGGTGGATGAGTGTGTGCATGGGTGTGTTAGTGAGTGAATGACTGTCTCAATAGTGTCTTTATGAGTAACTACATATGTTTTAAACTAGTATATGTGGCTATTGGTGTGTATAAGTGAGTATATGTGAGAGTGAGAGATTGGAAGAGTTCCTGTATGAATAAGTATGTGTTTCTATAAGTGATTGTTTAAAAGGCTAAGTATGTGTAAGTTTCTGTAGAAGTAAGTTTGTGGTGTGTGTATAACTGTATATGCAAATAAATGGATGTTTGATTCTTTATTAGCATGAGTGACTATGTGTGTGAGTAACTCTATGGATGAGTGGCGTTGTGTAACAGGATGTATAGGTGTATGAGTACATATGATGAGTGAGTACATGTATGAGTGACTGTATAGGACTGTTGGTGAATGAGTGGATGTGTATGTGGATCTTCGAATTACTGAATAGGTTGTTGTTACTGGTATTGGTATGTCCATTGTTTTGAAAATTTTAGTTTCTATTTTTGAATGTGTGTATCAAAGGTTATATTAGGGGGAGAGGAGGTCTGCCACTCTATCACAAGGATGATGTCATTTGAGATGTCATTAGTGATGTCATGAGTGATGTCACTGACCATGTCATGAGTGATGTAATATGTGACGTCATCAGCAGTGCATTGCGGGCACGCGAGTTATAGTTAGCTGAACTAACTATAACGGGGAAAATTTAAAATGGTTTTGTACGAGTGAAAAGTTAAGCTGACTATAATGCCCCTGAAACCTATGGTTTCTTCAGTGAAATTCGAAGGTTTTTTAAATGCTAATTCCTAACTATAACGTTTCTGAAACCTATGGTTTTTTCAGTGAATTTCAAAGGTTTTTTAAATGCTAATCACTAACTATGTCTACAGAGATAGGACATGTGAAGAAAGAAGAAAAGACACACAGAAAGAAAAAAAGAAATGCAGAAAGAAGCAACAGATGTCCTCAAAGACGAAGAAAAGTGCAGGAAGAAGGATAACGTGCAGAAAGAACAAACAGAAGTATAGAAAGAAGCCTTGTTGCAAAATCATCCTTTACCCTCAACTTTTTCAGACGGATACTGGTGGTAACTGAGTCTGACTAACCAGTCCTAGAGCCAGTGCTATGTTAAAAGACACTCAGAATACAGTGAAAACACCTCCATACACTAGGGAACACTATGCGTTGGGGTCCCCCTGTGATTAGCATGACCTCCTCTGTAAGCCCCTAGTATATAATAGGGCAGGGGATTAAAACTACCTCTGAAAACGCGCCACAGGGCGTGTTTGCACACGTCACCTCAGGCCCCGTCCCCTCCCTTCACCAATGTGTAAACGCGCCCTGTGGCCGTTCTAAGTTGAGAGATTAAGTTCCCTTGAATCCTATTGGTCCCTGGGGTCAAACTAGCCCACTAGGTACCTCCAGTAAGTGCCACAGAGCTGCGTTGCATAGAGGTGTAAAAAGGGGCGGGGCCTCAGAACACCTGTCTGCAACGCAGCTCCCTGGCACATACTGGAGATACCTGTTGGGCTAGTGGGCCCTCAGTATTGAAGGCAAATTAATTCCCCAACTTACAACTGGCCAGGGGGCGCGTTTGCAGAGTGCTGCAAGGAGGGGGCGTGGCCTCTGACGCGATTCCGGTCTTTTATTTTTTTTATTTTTTTAATAAGGAGGGCTGTGTGACCCCCTTCTTTTTCTAATTTATTGGCCCTGGGGACCCCATCCCCAAGGCCTGCGCCCTAATTTTTTTTGTTGAAAAAAATTAATTTGGAAGAGTGCCGCGTGGCCACCCTCCCAAGGCCTTAATCGGCCCTGGGGACCCCCACCCCCGGGTCATGGCCTTTTTTTTTTTATTCTTTAGGAGGTGGGCTGCGTTGCCCCCCTCCTCAGGCCACTTATGGCCCCGGGGACCCCATCCCCCAGGGCCGGCCTTTGGTTTTTATTTTTAAAAAAAATATATATTTATAGAAACACCTAGGACATGATGGACAAACCGTATGTACCTATCACCATGACGATTTGCGTGATGTTCATTAAAAGGTGACTATGCATACAATGAATCCACGTGGAATGTATTTACACCGCTAGTGAAGCTCTGACGTGTCTGACGCCCTACCGTGCCTAATTCCCCCCCCCGCCGGTGGGTACTCTCCAAGTAGACACACTTGTCGTTTATTTATACAAACATGGGTAGCTATTGACGGGCACATTTAATACACACGCACACCAAGCCATTCAAAGGGGATTCAACAAAAATTCGACCAAACTATGCAAGAAACCCCCCTCACGGTTAATAAAACACACATCCACCCCCGGATGTGTAATACTTTTTATTTTATTCTCTGGAAAGGAGACGAACCTCACTTGAGAGTCACAGCGTGCTCCTGGCTGAGCCCAATGCTGTGTTACACCCACCAGTGCCCGCCGAGTGCCACACACCTCTGTGTTGTATTCCACCAGCTAGTGTGTAGGCTCTGACACTCTCTAGCCCATGTGCACTGTAACACCACCCTGTGATTGCCTCACATGTTGTAAGGAGGTCCTTCCAGAGCTTAATGTTGATTGGTTGCGAACTATTGAAAGTAGAAGTGTTGCTAGGCATTCCCTTCTCCTCCGCGTAGTAGGAGGGACATCTGATTGGCTGACGTGTTCTAAGGAGGAGCTTCCAGAGCTTCATGTTGATTGGTTGCGAACTATTGAAAGTAGAAGTGTTGGCAGCCATTCACTTTCCCTCCGCAGAGTAGGAGGGACATCTGATTGGCTGACGTGTTCCTAGGAGGACTTTCCCAAGCTTAATGTTGATTGGCTGTAAACCATTGAATGTAGAAGTGTTGTCAGTGATTCCTTCCCCCTCCGCGGAGTATTAGGGACATCTCATTGGGTAACGTGTTCCAAGCGGGACCTTCCCAAGCTTAGAGGCCCATTAGTATAGCGGGCGGATTGCCACCGCCCATATGGCGGTGGCGATCCGCCCACTAAAAACCTCCGCCCGTTTGCCTACCGGGCGGAAAACCAGTTTATATGGTGGCGGTGTCTGGTAGACACTGCCATCCATATAACTATGAAGGCAGGCGGTGTTTGACATTGGGGGCCCGTAGCGGGCCCCCAAGGATTCTGGGGGTGGGGGGGCACATGGGGGGCTGCATTTCAATGTACAATGTGGCAGGCACCGCGCGGTGCCTGTCACGTTGTGCATTGAAAGGCACAGGCTGCCTCTGTGGCATTGCGGCGTGCGGTGCTCTCTGCAATGCCCACCGCAATGTTGCATCTGCGCCATGCACCTGCCAGTGTGGCGGGTACATGCTAATCGGGAGTGCGGGACCGGCGCACCCTCAGCGGGCGGTCCCGTTTCCCGAGGGTATGGCGGGCAGACAAAGTCTGCCCGCCATACTAATGGTGCCCTAGATGTTCATTGGCTGTGAAGCATTAAAAGTAGAAGTGTTGACAGCCATTCCCTCCTCCTCTGCGGAACAACATGGACATTTTATTGGCTAAAGTGTTCCGAGTACAAGTTTGCTCCTTATTGGGTGGGAACGGTTCACTGTTGTCAGCCATTTTGTGACACACTTCCGAAGGAGTACGGGAAAACAAAGTAGTAGAGGGGAGGGTAGGAACACTATTAACTCTGTGCAGTGGTCACAAGGTGGTGGAGAGGGATTGTGAAGGTAAAAATTGTTTTTTATATATTTTAAGGACCATTTCTATAATTGCCGTGGGGTGTGCAAATCATGGCGGAAAAATAACAGAGTGTGTTGCGGTCTTCTTTTTATTAAGTTTGCGGGTGGGATACTTCCCGGGAGCACTATTTACTTATAATGTGGTGTTTACTTTTCCGACGGGGAGGTGTGGTTGCGCAGCAAAAAATTCAGTTTAGGTATCAAACAGTTTTTATTTAGCAATTACAAATTAACTTTCTTCGGATACTGACGCTGTATATATTAAAGGGGTGACAAATAAAAATGGAATTTCATAAAATATCACTTAAGCGTGGCCACACCCTCCTTTTTTCTGCTATAGTTTGTAAAAGTTTTGCCCCATATTCTTGATAATATAAGAGGGCATCAGTTACTTTTAGATAAAGAAGAAAAGAAGCGCTACAACAAACACTCCCACACTACATCATCTGAGGCCAGAAGAATAAATAAAACACAATTTATCACAATTGACTTCATATTACATAGAAATGTATGCATTATTATTTTTCAAGTTTGTATTTTGTAGAATTCGGGAATGTTCTGTCGTAGTGATTAGAGGACGCACACTGTTCCGAAAACTGTTCCGCTAACAAATCACATACTCATTTAAGAATATACAGGATAGTGCTATTATAATATACAGTACTGGTCTTATATATTCTATAGGGAGAAGGTGAATAGGAACCGCAACTGAGAAAAATTGAAATTAGAAAAGAACATTCAGAAATGTAGGGTTTATCAAATGTTGAAAGTAAGAAAGTATGTATGAAAGCTATATTTTTTTAGACTGCAGATTCGTAAAATATTCTCACTGAAAAAATATTTGATCAAGTATGTTATAAAGCTTAGTGAACTGTATTTCAGATGGCGCAGACAAATCTCCAATTCCTCTTCTGTAACAATAGGACAGTCTATTACAATATAACCAGTGACACTATTGTTACAGTAAAAAGAAGGGAAAGGAAAATAAATTTATAAAAACAACAGAAGATCAATAACGAAATACTTTAGAGTGGTGAATATTTTCAGAGCTTCTTTTCACCGGGACTTCGAAATGTTTGATCTTCGTGGCGAAGGGTCATAAACTCCTCTGAGATCATTATGACTGTGAAAATTATAATATACATATTCACAGTATATGTTCAAAAGGGGGGAATAGACTAAAAACAGGAAGCTGGTGACGTTGCGTATACATCTTTACTCTTTGCGCCGACGGGTCATGAACTCCTCTGAGATCACCATGACTATTCGTATTATAATATACATATTGACAGTATGTGATCCCCAGGGGAAAACAGACTAACAACTGGAAGCTGGTGACGTTAATTATAAATCTTTAGGGTTTGCGCCAACGGATCACCAACACCTCTGAAGTGAAGTACAGTGTCAATATTATAATATAGAAAGTCACAATATATAAGCTGAAAGGAGTGTCTGTTTCTGAAAACAAGCTGCTGACGTTACAGAAAAAAAGGCAAAAACATGCAATAACACTTTTTTCTAGATATAAATGTTTAAATATTGACTAATAGCTATGTATTATAAATATCTACTATGCCATAATCAAACAACTTACAACTCCAGAATATGTTTTGTTGCCGCAAAACAAGAATCCGACACTAGAAAAGGGAACCTGCATCACAGAATGGACACGGATAAATAACTCACGAAATTGAAACTAATATAACAACGGGTGTGGTTTATATACTTTTTGGTTATTGAGTAGTCTATGGAAGGAAGATGCGGCTCCGACTATTTAGATGTCACGTTTTATAGTTTACACATGCTCACGTTTTAACTGTTTAACTTGTGCACGTGTTGGGAAAAGTTACAAAATGTGAAGCTGTAAAGGTTTCAATTTCCATCGTAACACGTATAAGGTCCTTAATATGTACATCCGTTGGAGAGTTTATAAACTGTTACCCGGCAAACTGTGTCATTTGCATTCTCATGATTAAAAACATCTAAATAGAAGACATAAAAAAAATATGTGCTAATATTTGTCATCACTATGCTGTTAAATTAAAAACAATCAGCATTTTTAAAGCGTACAGCTACCCCCGGAAAGGTGTGCCGGCGCTCGGGGACGTTGGGAAGATTAAGCAAGGTGTTGCCCACAGTGAGATAGTGGTGGGCTAACATGCTGCTCGAGCCGGGAATCGAACTGTGAACACTGTTGTTCGAAGTCAGGTATTATAGGTGCTGCGTCACACTTTTACTACACTTATATGTTAATTACTGCTAATTAAGTTGTAAACTTTGTTAAATTATAAGTAGGGCTTCCTGTTTTCCGTTTTTACTGATTTTTACAGATAAATACAGACAGAAAACTATTTATTTTCCTCTCTGTATTTATTTTAAAATGTGAATAAAAACAGAAATTGGGTTATTTTTTGAGCGATTCTAAATACTGTCAATCATGACTACCAGGCCAATAGGTCTGTCATTCTAAAAGTAAAAGGGTTAAAACAATAAAATAATTTTAGTAAAAAGCCTTAAACAGCAATATATATGCTCGTAAAAGAGAACATGCACATTTTAATATCAAGGTTGTGCATATTTTATCATCTGAGACTGTTCATATGACTGAAAATGGTCAGTACTTCAGGCATGAGTGCATATTTATCAGACAAATAAATGTGGAAATATACTTATTTCAGATTCATTTTTACACAAAACCCAAAATATATATAGGTAAATACAGATACAATTATTAAAAGAAAATATGGATAAATACAGACGGAATTGTCCAAAAAATAAATACCATAAAACCAGGAGCCATATTTATCAGTTATAAAAAACTACTGTTAAGTTAGTTTTCACTGTAAAAGGTATACACGTCTTTTTAAAATTTACTTAAAAAAACATTATAGGTTATAGGGACATTGTAGTTAGAAATTATCATTTAAAAAACCTTTGAAATTCACTGAAAAAAACATAGGTTTTACAGAAGTTATAGTTAGAAATTTGCATTTAAAAAACCTTAGAAATTCACTGAAAAAACCATAGGTTTCAGGGGTGTTATAGTTAGCTGGACATTTCACTCGTACAAAACCATAGAAATTCCACCGTTATAGTTAGTCCAGCTAACTATAACTCGCGCCCCCGCAATGCACTGCTCATGACGTCACATATTACATCATTCATGGCATAGTCAGTGACATCACTGATGACATCTCAAATGACATCACTGATGACATCATCTACGTGATAATCCGATGCACCTCCTAATACCCTAATATAACCTTTGATACACCCATTCTAAAAAACAGACTACCATTTTTTTTAAACCAAAGAGACACCAATACCAGGCAGTTACTACATACCCACTCACTGATTCTTAGGTCTACACACACATCCACTCCTTCACCCATACAATCACTTATACATGCAGTAACTCCTCAATACAACACTATCATATGCAGTCATACACCTATTCAAACAGTCACATACCGCCACTCATCCATGAAGTTACTCACAGACCTAGATAGTCATGTAAAGAATCAAACACACTCCCATTTACTCACCTGTACAGTTATACACACACCACCTCACTAATTCATACAGATAGTAGCGCATACTTACTCTCTTATAAAATCAGTGATACAAGTACACACTCATCCATACAGCCACTTTCGTAATTACTCACTGTCACATATAGTTATTTATATACACCATCACTCACATAAACTGCCTTTTACATATGTAGCTACTTACATGTACCACTGAGATCTCCATTCACTCACAACACAAACACACCCATACACACACTCACCCAGTCATAGAACTGTTTCCACATGCAGTCTTGAACCCATACACCCAGTGAATCAACTAGTAACACATCTATGCACAGAGTCACACACCTCCAACCCACCCACACACACACTCAGGCAAGGCTACAAATACTCAGGCAAACAGTCAATAACCCATATAAACTGTCATGTAGTTACTGACTAACCCATGTACTAGCTTATACAACAACAGACACACTGATACAGACATTAACACAGTTTAGTCACTAATGAATGCATTCAGTAAGACATGTTTAATCAGTCACTTATACAATCAGTCACACACCTTGTAAAATCCTTCATCCAGACACTTATACACCCACTGATTCTTCAATACAGCTTGGCATATATATAAAACATATTTAAACTTTACAGAAACACACTGTCACTGGATGATGTCATCAGTGATGTCATCAGTGATGTTATTTAAGATGTCATCAGTGATGTCATCAGTGATGTCACTGACCATGCCATGAATGATGTAATATGTGACGTCATGGGCAGTGCATTGCGGGGGCGCGAGTTATAGTAAGCTGAACTAACTATAACGGTGGAATTTCTATGGTTGTGTACGAGTGAAATGTCCAGCTAACTATAACGCCCCTGAAACCTATGCTTTTTCCAGTGAATTTCAAAGGTTTTTTAAATGCTAATTTCTAACTATAACGGGCCTGAAACCTATGGATTTCTCAGTGAATTTCAAAGGTTTTTTAATTGTTAATTTCTAACTATAATGGGCCTGAAACCTATGGTTTTTTCAGTGAATTTCTAAGGTTTTTTAAATGCTTATTCCTAACTATAACGGGCCAGAAACCTATGTTTTTTTCAGTGAAAATACATATATTAAAAAAATGTTGAATACCTTTTAAATTGGAAAACTATATTCATTTTTTTTATATTACACAATAGTTGCGCACCCTTCGTGCATCCTGCACGATGGCTACACGCATTCCAGTAGTCATTTTGAAAAATCGCACTGGGGTCGCGACTTTGCCGGAATTTGTTAATTATAAATAAAACTTTTCAGTTGAGTGTTTGTCTAAAATTAATTATAAATTATTTTTAAAGTATTATTTGTAATATAATTTTGACGAAAGTAAAGTTACGAAATTCGCAGTGTAGGCGTGAACTGTGCGCAAACTCTCCACGCACGTGTTTCCGGTGTCGCGCCGCGATCGTGCCGACATCGCACCGAAGTCGTGAATTCGGCGTAATTTGAGAGTTGAAAAAATTACTATAGACAGTTAGAATATGATATTATACTGAACAGTTTTGCTAATATACCTATTAAAGGTTTATAGAAATTTCTATTTATAGTATATAACAATATACATGTTTGGCGGGTCCGCGACAGGTGCGTGACGGGTGCGCGCACTGTACACGACGTCATGTCAGCAAGAGAAGAAAGGAATCTGATTGGTTTAAATCAATTCAAATATGAGAGAGAGAGGATCCATCCATCTGATATTTCCCTTATTCTTTGAACTTCATAGAGAGAAGACCTGTTTGTTTATTCTTTATATAATAATAGTTTTTTGTGTGTTTCTTTATTTTGAATGCACTATGGCTTCAAATTTTGTAGAAGTGGATGCACTTGCAGTGCAGGAGGAGGAGGAACAGAGACTGCAGCAGAAGAGGAAGAGAAGAGAGAGTATTGTTTGGGCGTTTTTTAGTGTTCTGGAGGGACAGAAGAAAGTCAATGCTACTAAAGTACCATGCATAGTTTGCCAAAGAGTGCTGTCCAGAGGTTCTGATAAAAAGTACTCTTGTGAAACAAGTAGTATGAAAAAACACATGGGAACCATCCATCCAGTGCACCTCGCAAGAGAGGAAATGAGGAGAAAGTTGGACGCTGATAGTCAATAGGACCCCGGTACACCCTCAACTTCTGCAACTCCACCCAGTACACATTCAACTTCTACGACTCCACCTGCAGCAAGGCCTCATATTATGCCAGAGTTTTTAAATGCATCTGTTAGCTGCGTTAAGTGCGCCACTGAGCTCTGCTTTGGTGAACAATGTATAGACGAGATCTCTGCTGCTCTGAAAGCGCACAGATGTTAATTTTCTTTTTTATAACAATCTTTTTTTTCTTCAAGAAACCATTTTTTCTTGTTCGTTTTTCATAGTTGTTTTTAAAATAAAAAACACACAAAAAAGTTAAAAAGGTTAGAAAAATACAAAAAATAAATAAAATTGTTCTAAAAAAAAACGGTTCTTACGGAACTACTGGTTAAAAAAAGAAAAATTATCAGAGTGATTGCATGAGAGTATGGACTGCATGGATACTGCACATGTTATTGTTGCAGTGCATGTGTTAGGGAGGTGTACATGAGGAGTGACAGTGTGTTTGCTGGACTGCATGGGTAGTATCTGGGTAAATGAAGGTGTATATGAGTAGTGCGTAGATGGTTAGAGGACTGCATGGATAGTGCACGTTATTGTAGCAGTGCATGTGTTAGGGTGTGAGGCATTGCATGAGTACATTGGTAGTGACTGGATGATTAGAGTACTGCAAGGAGAGTGTATGTTGAATTTGCAAATGCTTGGGTTTTGGCGGAGTGAATGGATAAATATAGGGTACTGGCTGGGTGACTGGTGGTGTGCATGGGGAGTGACAGTGTGTTTGCTGGACTGCATGGGTAGTATCTGGGTAAATGAAGGTGTGAATGAGTAGCGTGTAGATGGTTAGAGGACTGCATGGATAGTGCACATGTTATTGTAGCAGTGCATGTGTTAGGGCGTGAGGCATTGCATGAGTACATGGGTAGTGACTGGATGACTAGAGTACTGCAAGGAGAGTGTATGGTGAATTTGCAAGTGCTTGGGTTTTGGCGGACTGATTGGATAAGTATAGCATACTGGCTGGGTGACTGGAGGTGTGCATGGGGAGTGACAGTGTGTTTTCTGGACTGCATGGGTAGTATCTGGGTAAATGAAGGTATGAATGAGTAGCGAGTAGATGGTTAGAGGACTGCATGGATAGTGCACATGTTATTGTAGCAGTGCATGTGTTAGGGCATGAGGCATTGCATGAGTACATGGGTAGTGACTGACTAATTAGAGTTCTCTAATGTGAGTGCATGGTGAATTTATAAGTGCTTCGGTATTGGCGCAGTGATTACATAAGGACATGGTACTGGCTGGATGATTGGAGTAGTGCAGGGAAAGTGACAGTGTGATTGCTGCTCTGCATGGCTTCTACCTGAGTTATTGCAAGAGTGAATTAGTAGTGTGGAGGGGGTTAAAGTACTTCGTAAATTGTACACATTTGACTGTAGCAGTGCTTGGGACAAACAGGAGAATTCCTAGACTGCATAGGTACTAACTGGGTATTTAGAAGACTGTATCAATAGTATGTAACTTGTTAGAGGTTATAGATATATACATTTTCTTTTTTTGAGACATCCAAGGAAATGTATAAGTACTTGGGTATTAACAGAGGTATTGAATTAGTACATGCTACTGGTAGATGACTCAAGAACTGCATTGTGTGAGTGACAGAGTGATTGGTGGACTGTATGGTTAGTACCTGAGGTATTTAAGACATTAATGAGCAGTGAGTAGGTGGTTACAGGTTTGTATGGATAGTGCACAGGTGAATGTACTAGTGGATAGATAGTGTTTGGATTACTTAATCTTACCTTTACAGTAGTAGATATCTAAATATTCTGAAAGAAATTGCAGTTGTTTTTTTATAATTTAAAGTTTAAAAACTTTCAAACTTTAGAATTAGGATCTGTAAAAGAGAAGAAAAAATACAGTTATAATATATAATGTTATAATTTTTAAAACACAACATAATTTAAGCATTATATAAAGTATATAGTTTGCCTTTTTTGCTGTTCTCAGAATATATTGAATTTCACTATAGATAGTGATTTCAATGTTACTCATCACATAACAGCGGGCAAAAAAAAACAATCAATAAGATTGTTTAACCCCTTCGCTGCGGTGCGAATTCTGCCGCAGCGCTGGGGGGGTGAGAGGTGAGCGCGGCGTCGCCATGCTCATGACGGAACCACGCCATCATGAGTCACGGGCGAGCTGTGCTCATGACGGCGTGGTTCCGTCACGACTCCGCCCACTCTCTATTTCGCCCGCACAGGCGGGGAATTAGAGCCACGTGGGAGGAGCGGTCGGCAACGGCCGCAGCATGATGGAACCACGCCGTCATGAGCACACGCCGCCCGTGGCTCATGACGGCGTGGTTCCGTCATGAGAGTACAAGGGGTTCAAAAAAAAGAAATCTGTGTCAAAAATATTTTCAACATAGTCAACTATCTCTGTACATTGAATAAAAACAACATCCTCAATAGCATAGCATATAATACAAATCTAAAATGTATAAAATACTTCTTGAAAGAACAGAAACAATACTTCGATCAACAATTCTTCATAATTTCCATATACTCTAAATGATGTTCTTTACAATATTTGCTGTCAGAATATCCCAAAGAAACTGCTTAATTCATATTAATATCTTTCCTTTAGGCCAAATGATATTCCTGAAATCCTTCATACTGAAATTGTCCAAAGTAATCGTATTAATACATATTAACATATTCCTAATAGGCCGAATTATGTTGTTAGAACTTTGGCTTTAAAAATATTAGGTATGAATTTGGTAATTCGTTAGGTAAACGGTATCTAAAAACCAAATGAGTGTCATTACAATATGTCCATCCTTTATTGCATTTTAAATAGACAGTGTAATGTCCAGATGTTGTAGAAGGACCCTCGTGGAAAATAATTGCTACTGCTACAAAGGTTCTTCCTGATATTGAAAGTTGACTTGCTACAACATTTTTAATTAAAGTTTCCAATTTTCTTCCATCAGCTGTACAACGTTGCATCATTAAAATTATATATTGTCCGAATCTTTGTATAAATAATGTTAACAACATTTCTGACTTGCATTGGCTACACTCCATGTTTTGATTTGCTGCTTTCACTAATTTGTTGAAAGACACTGTTTTACAGTCTAGTACTGTCAAATATAAGAATCTTTCAGTGTCTATGTTAGTGATAGAAGTAAATCTACAATTTTCCCATTCATGTTCCCATTTATAACGAAGTCCAAACAGATTTGTATTCCTTCATCTTCCAATACTGCAAGCATATACAATAGAAATTCATGAGCATCTTGTTGCACATTCTGTGTAAATTGCATAGAACCAGAACATATATCCAGAAGATTCCGAATATCAGAAACACTTAGGATTTTACTTTTATCAGTTTTCAATTTTTCAAAAATAGAATGCAACAAAGAACAAAACCTTTTTTCACGATGCTCCATAATTTGCTGTTGCAGATATTCCAGAAAAAATACATTTACCACTACATTAGCATAGCAGTTGATACCTGAACTATTTTCTAACTGATATCCAGCAATCTCTTCAATAGTCTCCTTTATCTTTTTGCTTGGAATCTCAACATTATCTTGATTTTTTTTTTCTCTTTAACTTCACTACAGATAATCTCATATCTCCGTTTTCGACCTACTACATGCTTTTCATATACAGGATATTCACCTAAATTGGGAGCATACAGTCTTCTTAACCGATTATACTCTCTTACACAATTTGCATCTGGACTAATCTTTCTCTCATTAAAATCAATCAAATGCAATCCAGATAAACTTCTAACTCAAGACAAAGCAACATATGCCATACCCTCTTTAAATACGGTACTTCCAATGTTTACTAAAGCATGGTCTACACTTAAACCTTGAGATTTATGAATAGTCACCGCATATGCCAAAGAAAGAGGAAACTGTTTTCTTCGAACATACAAATCTTTAACAAGCAAAAAACAAGCAGAACAACGAGCAATTTGTTTTACTTCTTCAATCTGATCAAATTTGATTTTCAAACATTCAATTCCATCTCTTTTTTAATATTTAACAAAATCAACAACTTTTCCCATTGCTCCATTTACTAAACCTTTTTTCACATCCAAATTACGCCGTAAAATAACCCGACAGTTGACACATACATATAAATTATTTTCTAAACCAGCAGTTTTAGATATAGATTTTTCTAAAGAATCCAATTTTGTTTTTAATTTCTCTTTCAAAATAATAGTAATTCCTTCATGTTCTATTTTATCAATGGCTTCCATTTTTATTATTTGTTCATTTTCCAGCTTTAAAAGTTCTTCATTGAATTTAGAACACTCTTGCAGTGTTGGCATTAGGCAGATTATAGATTTATTTTCTGCAATTTTTTTGAATATTTTTTCAGAAACTATATTTTCATTTGGAAATAAGTTTGTAAGTGGACGACTTTGCAAAGCTTGTTTGCCATGTTCTGTCAATGCTCCAATTCTTATATCTTGAAGAATGGTGCCATAATCAACATCATTTGCCTGTCGCATATTTTTACTGAGTTCTTTGTATTCAAAATATGACCAAATGTTAACGTTTCTAACACTTCCCAAAGACTTTCTGGTGTCTTCATGCGCAAGCGTTTTAAATACTGGTTGCCCTTTTACAGGTGAAAGTTGCAGTAGATCACCAAAAACTATCACATGTTTTCCTCCAAATAAGACATTGTATTCTGTTTTTAGAATTTGCTGCATTCTTAAATGCACAAAGGCAAGCATTAAGTTTGAGACCATGCTCACCTCAGCACTAATCAGAAGTTTCATTTTTTTAGTACTCTTGAAACTTCATAACAAGCTTCTCCAGATAGCTTGTGATATTCCAATTTATTTTCATGCTCTACAGGTAGCATTAGTAAACAATGTAATGTAATTCCTTTAATGTTGTGGGCTGCCAACCCAGTTGGAGCAGTTACAACACAAGACAAATGTGAGTCAGTTGTTTTCTGTAGGTAACTGGTCAAAACTTTAATTAAGAAACTTTTTCCTGTACCAGCTTGACCACTGATATACATTCGTATAGATTGAAATGATGTACATGTGCATTCTTTTCTTTCATGAAGAAACCATGGTCGATCTGTTGTTTCACTTGCTCATATATTTCTTTCTGTTCAATATTCAGTTGTTCTTCCAAGTTTCATAATGTCTTCTTGAGCTTGATGCATTGCTGTTTCCACTTCAGTCATAGCAATTGCTGCTTCATTTTCAAGAATTTTTTGTCCTAGTGGATCTTGACTCAGTGAAGCAGAACTTTGACTGTCTTGAGAACTGTCTCTAGCAATCTCAGCTAAAATAGTAGCTTCTTGATCAATTTCTTCATTCAACATTTTGAGATAATGTGCAAAAGCAGTGCATTCAATGCTATCTTTACATGCATTGAAAGAATCTTCATAGCACAGAAAATCTCCAAGTAATTCCAGTTCCGTACGCCAAGGCTTGAAAAGTTGCAAAAGTGCTAAATAGTAAAATTCTCTTTTATCGGCAGTATCACAACTCAGTTTCCTGGGATTAATCAGATTTCCTTTACTATGTTTCACCAAACATCCTTCTGAACCAATCACTGAATATTTTTCTTCATTTATGTTCTCTGTAGTATTTCTCTTAAAACGGTAATATTGCAGCACTTCATAGAGACATATCTTCTCAAGATGAGGACTTCTATTTGGACAGTATGTATCCAACATGTTTGTTTTGACAATATCTGTGCTTTCCAGTTCATTTAATGCTAAAGATTCGATTTCTTGTATAGATTTAAGTACTTGATTTTGCGTTGCAGCAAGACCTAGACTAACCCAAATAATTTCTCTTGACTTTGAGTATAAACTTGCAGAGGACAACCGATCTGAGCATTCGTACGCTCCAGTCTCTCGATGGGACAGCATCTTCAAACTAAAACTATACAATTTCTTACTAGGACTCTTCTCGTGGGATATTTCTTCCCACATTTCTTTCAACTCCGTCTTTTCTGATTTTGTTATGTATGATGTTACATACAGAGCAACAGCAATGGAATTATCCTCAACATACTGGATATCCGTATTAGCATTCCACATCGAGAGAATAACTGAATTATAATCATTGATATACTTTTATTCTTCATTTCTTTTCAAATTGTAAGTATTTTTAGGTGATTTTCTAGTGATGGTATGTCTCACTGCTGACATGAAACTGTTTACTCTTCCTTTGGATATTACTGGACATGGAAATCCAAAATGACATTTAGTATAAAACTTTTCCTTCAACTTGTATTTCCGTCTACAGTATTTGCCACATCGATGACTTTGGAACCGTAACACTTGTTGCCTTAAGGTGTTTTCTTCTGTTCTTTTAGGTATGGCACATGTAACATATTCTTCAATAAAAGATAAAACAGTGTCATACGAATCAGTTCCAAATTTGGGTGCATCCTTGATCCATAAAAGCATATGTATATGATGAGCACCTCTAGCTTGATACTCCTTTCTCCAAAAAAAATCAATAACTTCTCCAAGAGGAGGATTCTTTTTGTTGCAGATAAAAGACATCATAGCTTCAAACCTATGATTGAAATATCTGCATACATTTACAGGATCTAAAGAACACAATTCTCCAGGAGTCTTCAATTCAATGTTTTTAATATTTGAATTTGCTTCTTGAAGAAATTGAAGTAAATCATCCCATGCATATTCAGCACAGCTTAGGGTAACAAACCACGTAGGAGTTCCTAAGTTCCTTAGCATGTCTTTAATTTCTCCATGATGACGATACCAGTACTCTTTCGTACCACGCTGACATTCCATCAAATTAATCAGTTGAGATTCTAAATGTTCATCTCTCTGATGTACGTTTTCCATAAATTCCTTTGGAGAAACATTTAGAAGATTTACTCCTGTTTTTAATATATGGTTGACTGCATATAGAAGTCCAGACAAGTCACTCTCAAACAAAAGATGAAATATATACGGGATACATTGTTGAAATCTTGGATCTTCTGCATACAATCTTGTGTCCGATATTCTGATGCAGGAATCTGTACTGATCGTTCGTCATATCGTCCACCTTTTCAAGTTGGGAACAGCTGGGGAAAACGAGCTTCCAAACTTTTTTCCCAAACACTCTTGGGACTCCCCTTCGCTTTCTTCATTTGGAATAATTTAATAGTATTTCCCATCACTTCTTTCGAATGTAAAGGATGTACACTATAATGTTCATACATTTTTTCAGTTTTGGACATGTCCACTTTCTCAATTTGACCACTTGACATTTCACTATCATCTCCTAAAAGTATTTCTTCTTCTTCCACATACACGTTTTTGTAGTAATCATTATGTTTTGTAAGATACAATGTTGCCTTTTGCACTTTCCTGACATCCACTAATTCCTGCCAGATCTTCTTACTCTTAGTAGGAACACCATTAACTAAAATAATTAGTTTCTTCTTTCTCTACACCAATAGTTTCAATATTTTTCTTTAAATCTAGAGGTAAATATACAACTCTTCATTTTAATCCTCTCTGTAAATCTGTGGAAGGCAATTTACCTGTTTTAGGCTCCATATGAACAATAGCCTGAAACGGGTGTACAGATTGAATCAAAATAGACTCATACGTGTTTAAATCTATCAGTTCTGCAGGAATTGCTACCAACTCTAGATTATTATGGACTGTTCTAGCAGGCATTTTATTATCGTATAATTTGTTATAACAATATTTACAAATACGCTGATCAGTACCCAAATCAAAGCAATCCTCTACCAACAAATAAGTTGCAAATTCCTTCCACTTATCATTATTTCCTCTTTCACTTTTTAAATACAGTGAGTTCGTCGACAACAAATACAAGTATAATTTGACCTTTCACACGACATTACCTTAAACTTTGAAATTTGTTCTTCAAACTTCTCTGTACTACTATTTTCCACATTTTCTTCAACATCTTCTTCCAGCAATGTCTCACTTTGTCTACTCTCTTCTTCAGGACCAAAGTAATGAAACTCTATTTCATCACTAACTTTTTTTACATCCGATACTGACCCATGCAAAAAAGCACTGTTTAAATCATTTAAAAATATTGCTGGACTTTTTACGTAATACAATCTTCTTAACTTCCGCATTTGAGAGTGATGTACTGCTAACATTCTAAAATGATGAAAAACACTTCAACATACTTTTCTAGAAAGGCAAGCCAGAGAATGACCTTGCAAACCAGTATTTTTTTGTCTCACTCTGCAAGGATCTAGTCCTTGCAACATCTTAATCTTTTTTTAACACTTTTTTTAGTATAGACTTGTAAGAAATTGCGTAAAATATCAATAGACTCCTGTTGAATACTGCATATACTACTACAATCCTAAGTATACACTGGGGCTTTAGTAAGTCTCCCTAGAACTTCATCAGCTATCACTTCTTCTACATTTCTGGGAACGATCTTTTCTCTTTCAATTGGACATCCGTTTTGAACCTCATAAGCACTACCAGAAGTATCAACTGCATGCAATAAAGCATTGGTTTGAAAATAGCTTTCTTCATTGAAAAAAGGCTCTAAACTTGAACTGTGTTTCCATTCACCCACAAAAATATCACAAAAGTTAGTTCTGTTAATCACTCTCTTCTTTTTACTTTTGGTCTTCATAAAATGTATTGGCTTATCTAGTGATCGACTTCTATTTAAAACTAAAATGAATAATTTCCTTTTTAAATCAAAAGCCTTCCCAACAATAGTTTCACTCTGTTTCTTCTTTTTATAAAATGCTGATCTTTTTTATATTTCTTCACATCTTTCAACAAATTAAAGACAACTCTATTGTAAAACATTCTCTTTCTTATTTATTCAAACTGATTCCTTCTCCTTTTACCATACATTGTTTCTTGGGAATGCAATTTTCCATTAACCTCTCTTTTTTTCTTATTCTTTTTCTTTGTCGTTGGGACATTCTTTCTACTTTTCACATTGTGCACACTGTTTTTAGCCTTTGAAAGTTTTTTAATAAATTCTTTTGTTTTCTTACCAGAAGACTTTTTCCTCACATGTTGTTGTTCATCTAAATCTTGCTGTTGTGTTTTCTTCAAGTAATAGTCCTTTTTTGTTGTTTCCTCGTTTCTGTTTTTCTAGCCATGGTACATTTTCCGTAATGATGTTGAACAAAATCTGTTTTGCACAGTATGTTTTGCCTGAGGCATTCTACGTGACTGGATAGTGGGAGTGCTGGTGGTTGACAGAAGGGTGAGTTTCTGCACAGTGATTAGATAAGGTCATTGTTCTGAAAGGATGATAGGAGGAGTGGACAGTGAGTGACACTGTGATTGCTGATCTGCATGGCTACTACCTGGATGATTCTAGGTGTGAATCAGTAGTCTGCATGGGGTTACAGGACTACATATATTTTGTATATTTGAATATAACGCTGCGCGTCTTAATGCCTGAGGCATTCTACAGGTGTATGGACGCTGACTGGACAGTGAGAGTGATTGTAGTTGACAGGAGGGTGAGTTTATAAGTGCTTATGGTTTGGCACAGAGAGTAGATACGGACATGGTTCTCTCAGGATGATAGGAGGAGTGGATAGAGAATGACACTGTGAATGCTGATCTGCATGGCTACTACCTGGATTTTTGCAGGAGTGAATCAGTAGTGTGCATGGGGTTAGGGGACTACATATATTTTGTACATTTAACTGCAGCACTGCGTGTCTTAATGCCTGAGGCGTGTACAGTGACTGGATAGTGAATGGATGGTGAGAGTGCTGGTAGTTGACAGGAGAGTGAGGTTATAAGTGCTTGTTTTTCTGCACAGTGATTAGATAAGGACATGGTTCTGTCAGGACGATTGCAGGACTGGACAGAGAGTGACTGTGATTGGGGCACTGCATTGCTACTACCTGGATTTTTGAAGGTGTGAATCAGTAGTCTGCATGGGGTTAGGGGACTACATATATTTTGTATATTTGACTATAGGGCTGCGTGTCTTAATGCCTGAGGCATTGTACAGGTGTATGGAAACTGACTGGATAGTGAGAGTGCTTGTAGTTGACAGGAGGTTGAGTTTATAAGTGCATGTATTTTCGCACAGAGAGTAGATACAGACATGGTTCTGTCAGGATGATAGGAGGAGTGGACAGAGAGTGACACTGTGATTGCTGATCTGCATGGCTACGACCTGGATTTTTGCAGGAGTGAATCAGTAGTCTGCATGGGGTTAGGGTACTGCATATATTGTGTACATTTGACTGCAGCACTGCGTGTCTTAATGCCTGAGGCATTGTACAGGTGTAGGTACAGGGACTGGATAGTGAGAGTGCTTGTAGTTGACAGGAGGTTGAGTTTATAAGTGCATGTATTTTCGCACAGAGAGTAGATACAGACATGGTTCTGTCAGGATGATAGGAGGAGTGGACAGAGAGTGACACTGTGATTGCTGATCTGCATGGCTATGACCTGGATTTTTGCAGGAGTGAATCAGTAGTCTGCATAGGGTTAGGGGACTGCATATATTTTGTACATTTGACTGCATCACTGCATGTCTTAATGCCTGAGGCATTCTACAGGTGCCTGGACAGTGAGTGGATAGTGAAAGTGCTGGTAGTTGACAGGAGAGTGAGGTTATAAGTGCTTGTGTTTCTGCACAGTGATTAGATAAGGACATGGTTCTGTCAGGATGATTGCAGGACTGGACAGAGAGTGACAGTGTGATTTGTGATTGGGGCACTGCATGGCTACTACCTGGATTTTTGAAGGTGTGAATCAGTAGTCTGCATGGGGTTATGGGACTACATATATTTTGAACATTTGACTATAGGGCTGCGTGTCCTAATGCCTGAGGCATTGTACAGGTGTATGGACACTGACTGGATAGTGAGAGTGCTTGTAGTTGACAGGAGGGTGAGTTTATAAGTGCTTGTATTTTCGCACAGAGTAGATGCGAACATGGTTCTGTCAGGATGATAGGAGGAATGGACAGAGAGTGACACTGTGATTGCTGATCTGCATGGCTACTACCTGGATTTTTGCAGGAGACAATCAATAGTCTGCATGGGGTTAGGGGACTGCATATATTTTGTACATTCGACTGCAGCACTGCGTGTCTTTATGCTGAGGCATTGTACAGGTGTAGGTACAGTGACTGGATAGTGAGAGTGCTGGTAGTTGATAGGAGGGTGAGTTTTTAAGTGCTTGTGTTTTGGCACAGAGAGTAGATACGGACATGGTCCTGTCAGGACGATAGGAGGAGTGGACAGGGAGTGACAGTGTGATTGCTGATCTGCATGGCTACTGCGTGGATTTTTGCTGGAGTGAATCAGTAGTGTGCATGAGGTTAGGGGACTGCATATATTTTGTACATTTGACTGTAGCGCTGCGCGTCTTAATGCCTGAGGCATTGTACAGGTGTATGGACACTGACTGGATAGTGAGAGTGCTTGTAGTTGACAGGAGGGTGAGTTTATAAGTGCTTGTGTTTTGGCACAGAGAGTAGATAAGGACATAGTTCTGTCAGGATGATTGCAAGACTGGACAGAGAGTGACAGTGTGATTGGGGCACTGCATGGCTACTACCTGGATTTTTGAAGGTGTGAATCAGTAGTCTGCATGGGGTTACGGGATTACATATATTTTGTACATTTTACTGTAGCGCTGCGCGTCTTAATGCCTGAGGCATTGTACAGGTGTATGGATACTGACTGGATAGTGAGAGTGCTGGTAGTTGACAGCAGGGTGAGTTTATAAGTGCTTGTATTTCTGCACAGTGATTAGATAAGATCATGGTTCTGTCAGGATAGGAGGAGTGGACAGAGAGTAACACTGTGATTCCTGATCTGCATGGCTACTACCTGGATTTTTGCAGGAGTGAATCTGTAGTCTGCATGGGGTTAGGGGACTGTATATATTGTGTACATGTGACTGTAACACTGTGTGTCTTAATGCCTAACTACAACATTGGACAATATAGAACCACTAAATCGCTACTTATGTAATTACAAAATCACATATTCACTACCTTTGCAATCCTCTAATCTGTCTATCAACTCTCATTAATTTATTAAATATACATACAACTGTATGTCAGGTGGATAGCAGGAGTGGACAGAGAGTAACAGTGTGATTGGGGCACTGCATAAGTACTATCTGGATTATTGCAGGAGTGAATCAGTAGGCTAAAGGGGGTTATGGGACTGTATAGATTGTGCACATTTACCTACATACTAACTACGAAATTAGACATTATAGAACCACAAAAACACTTCTCATGCACCTATAGAATCACATATTCACTACCTTTGCATTCCTATAATCTATCAGGTACCTCTCATTAATTCGGTTAATATAGATACAACTATATAAATACAATCTAAACAAATACATGACTCATGACATACTATCTACTTAAAGAGACAACTACTACATACCATAAAGAGTAAAATGTAGTGGTTTTGTTTTGAACTACATATTGCCAATTAAATCTAGAAATATGCAACATCATCAAACTGAACCTCCCAACAGACTTAATTAAGAAGAGTAATCAACAACACCTTTTTTATGAGGATTTCTAAAACCACACAAACTGTACAAACTAATAACAGAATTGTAATCATTAACACCTTATATGATCATTTTGCAAACAACACAGTTGTACCTCATTTCACCAAACTATCTATAATAATGCCATTTTATTAAACTATACCTTTTTACTGAGAAGAAATATGCATGCCTATTAAATTGCACCTTATATGAACATTTTTGAAAATACACATTCTTCGTGCATATTTAACCAATTAATAATAAATAAGAAGCATCATTCAACTATACCTTTCAAGACACTTAATAATATATGTATTAGTGTACATACTATTTTTTAAACAACGTTCAAATACAATATAAATTATCCCAATATGTATCTGTACATTTAATAAATTAATTTAACCAGGAGAGTTTCATAAAAATGTCAAATCTATATTACATAAATCTCTTAAAAATATAACTCACCCTTTAAATAAATCTGTTGAATGAAAAATCTCACACACTCAGTCAGGATTTTCTTTTAGTCACAGAGAATGTAGATGAGCACACTCTCCAATGTAAAACCAGTAATGGCAAACTTTCCCTCTAATTTTCCATACATATACACATAACCCACAAATGACATTGCTTCCCAGTGTCTTTCAAATTGAAAAACAAATTTCCATTGGTCATAGAGAATAATACTTTTCAACTGACATCTTCAACCCTTGCCCTTAATGTCAGTTTCCATAGCAACATGTCATGCAACATTCAACTTAGCTGCCAGGTCACAAGCTCACCACACAATGTTGCAAATGACAACAGCAGGTGTGGTTGGCTTTGCAAAGCATGCCCTTATCCTTTCTGCTGTACCTTTCAAACATTTCTTAATAACCAATAAGAAACATGCTTTCTAAACAAAGTAAAATGCACCCTATATTTGAATGTAGAGTGTTCTTAAACAGCTAATCAAATCTCTACTTTCTTAAAAACAGCATGCTGTCCACCATTTTAAATAGATTTCATTCTACCACCTGCCTACCTCAGCTACAGACATCTTCGGATTACCAACAGAGATCCCTTCAAGATGCTTTCTGTGTGGATAATTGGACACAGCTATGTTTTCTGGTGCAAAAGGTATGCTGAAAACAAAGGTATTGAGAAAGACCTAGCTTTGCAAAATGTAGATATTAAATGGATTGGACAGAGAGGATTAAAGTGGCACCAATTGATGCCATTGGTTAAATCCTTTTTGCATCTCGAACCCCCTGACCTCATGATTGTGCACTGTGGTGGCAATGACCTAGGCACATTGACTGGGGTAGGTCTGGAAATGCTAATGAAGGACTCCTTTGCAGAATTGATGTTGCTGTTCCCTCAAACTGCCTTTGTCTACTCTAACATATGCCAAAGGCAGAAATGGAAGTGGTCCAATCAATTTTGTCCACAGATTGAGAACGCTAGAAAAATATCAATAAAGCTGTTTCTGCTTATCTCAGAGACCATAATATGGGGTCCAGTTACAACAATCTGCGTTTTGATATGGGTGGTATCTACAGGAGTGATGGTGTACACTTCACCGATAAGGGAAACAGATTACTTCTCAAAAACTTAAGACTCTGCATCGGCACTTACATGTAGCTACAAAAATCTCCCAATCAACACAAGGGCTCTGTTTAGAGCCACCCAAGATGCTAACATATAATATAGCTTTTTAATGAAAAAAATAATAATGTTTTGTATTAGGAGTCGCGCACCCAGAACGATTAGGAGTTGCGCACCCAGAGCGATTTGAAGTTGCGCACCCCTCGCGTTCACACCAGGGGTCTGCGCTAGGAGTCACGCATCCCTCGCATTCACACCAGGGGGCCACGCTGGGAGTCGCGCACCCCTCGCATTCACACCAGGGGGCCATGCTGGAAGTCGCGCATCCCTCGCGTTCACACAAGGGGGCCGAGCTGGGAGTTGCGCACCACTCGTGTTCACACCAGAAATAATTTGGCTCCAACCACTAATTTTTATTCGCCCCAGGGACCCCATCCCCCGGGGCCTACTCATTTCGCTGGGGACTGTGGAGGGAGCCCCAATGCCCTCCACAGTCCCACCGGCTCCCCGCGTCCTGCGAGAGCCGGCATTGCTTTTCCACATGGGGAGCTGCTGATATGCAGCTCCCCGTGTAGAAAAGCAATTCTGCTTTGGATTTTGAAAGAGAGAGCAGGATTCCCTGCTCTCTCTTCCAAAATACAAGCCAGAGTTTGCTAGGGTAGGGCGGGAGACGTACTCCCACCCTACCATAGCAAACAGCAGTGTCCCGGGGGTTGGCACCCTGGGACACGGCAGGAGTTGGTCCTGGGGGGTCGCGGTCCCCAGGGCCATCACAGGCTCCAGGAGGGGGGCCGCGTGGCCCCCCTCCCAACATCTGAACAGCCCCGGGGAGGTGGTGGTCCCCGGGGCTCCAAATTTAAATATTAGTGCCCCGGGGAGGTGGCGGTCCCTGGGGCATGTGGGGGGGGCTCGAGCCCCCCCCCACACAGGTATATATATATTTTTGTTTTTAAAGCCCCGGGGGTGGCGGTCCCCGGAGCTGCAGGGGGCAGTGTGCACCCCCGTGATTATAATTAATGAAAGCCCTGGGGGTGGCAGTCCCCGGGGCTACAGGGGGCCATGTGCCCCCGCAAATATTTATGCAAAGTCCCGGGGTGGCGATCCCCGGGGCAGTGTGGGGGTGATTGTGTCCCCCCACACATTTTTTGACTGCCCCTGGGACCTAGCCCACTTGGAGGCTTCAATTAAACAAAGTGCGGGAGGCCGCGCTTCGTTTTTTTTAATTTTCTTGGCCAGATTCGTGCACCCAACGCAATTTCAGCCGATTTTTTGAGGGGCCTAGGGGGTCAGGGTGTTTCTACCCTGCCCCCTTTTCTTGTTTTGCGCGTTTGTTTTACTGTTTTCCTGTGCCTCCGTTCTACCGAGGCACAAGATGGCTGGCAACACTTCCTGGTTTGAAGTGTTGACAGCCAATTAAAAAGCAGCTTGTGGTCGGCAGGGTCCGCGAATCCACCGCGGCCATAGATATCGAAACTTTTATTTTTTGATTTTCTCAGCAACTACAAAATGGATTTACATCATTTAAGAAAATGAGTGCTTTCTGAACCAAGCACTACCTTTTTGCCAAATTTGGTGTAATTCCGTTCAGCAGTTCAAGCTGTAGCCGTGTCTAAAGTTTCCTATGGCAAAATGCATTTTTTGACCTCTTTTACTTGAATTTCTCGGGAACTACTGAACGGAATTACACCATTTAACAGAAAAAGTTCTTTCTGAACCAAGGGCTACCTTTTGCCAAATTTGGTGTAATTCCATTCAGCCGAGTCTAAAGTTTCCAATGGGAAATAACATGGAGAAAACACTTTTTGGGACCCTCCTTTTTTCTCGGCTCCCGCTTGGCGAATCACCCTAAAACTTTCAAGATAGGAGCTGACCATAACGGGCCATAAGTTTTAAAAGTTTTGCGAAGATTTGTCAACCGGCGCCAAAGTTATTGGGAAAACAAAAAACTAGTTTCCTATGGAAACTAGGTCCTAACTATAACTACCTACTGGCGACCGCCAGGAGGTAATATGTATATATATATCAATATATGTGCTCCACACTCGATTGGGATAGCCCACTGCCTCCAAATCAAAGGGCGCGTCGACAAAATCCTGTCCTGCAGGCTTGTTCACTAGCAAGTCAATAAAGTTTTCTTCGCGTTTTTAACTGTGTGTATGAACCTGTCACGTGATGAACTACAATGATAGAAACAACAGATTAGTAGTTTGTTAACACGTACATGCAGTGTATACAAAATTTACAGAAATGTGGGTTGTTTTTAGCATTATTTTCTAAATTCATTAAAACCCACTGCACAAATACACTATACAATTACAGCTTAAAATGCTCATTTGCATCGCTCGTATCATTTACACTTAATAATACACTTTGCACGCACCACGCTTAGCCGGAATTCTGACCTTAGTGGTCTAACTTACAACCTAAGTACGAAATTTACTGTGCTAATTCAGTTCTATACACGCGGTAAAATTGTCAAATATCTGATGCAATGGGTAAAATCGTTAAACATCAATCAATAGACTTTCTGATGATATTAATATAACAATACCCACAATTCTGCCCAAGTGGGCTAATCCAAATTCATACGGATCATAACTGTTCTAAAAGCCTGCAAGCAAACATGTTCCACCTTAACGGTACATTTCTTACATGCTCAAACATCTGTCAAAAAAGTGCTTGTGTTATACTGAAAAGTTAAAAACAACAGAGATACAGGAGCAACCTATAAATGTGTATGTAGGTCTTCTTCCATGTTAAGACCTTCTGGAATCTTGGTATTGAGTTTAATGATGTAACTGGATTCAAGTTTTCGTAATCTTTTTTCACGATCACCACCCCATTATGCTCAAAGGGACAGCATCGATTACAAAGTAAAAAAGACCTTCAGCATTTTTGGTATGGTACTGCTCAAAATGTCGTGCCACAGGGTAAGATTTATCCCCATTCTTAATGGCACGTAGGTGTTGTAGCACCCTTTTATGAACATGAAGGATAGTGTTGCCTACGTACTTCAACCCTCATGGGCATTGAAGCACGTAGACAGCATACTCCGTTTTGCATAAGAACTGGCCCTTGAATTTTTGTTGAGTATTTTGTCCAAAACTCAATGGGAAACTGACAGTATTTCTTCCAAACTTGCAAGCCTTACACTTCATGCATCTGCTAAAACCATCCCTTCTACTCAACCACGATACAGGTGGTTTTTCCACAGTTTTACTCTGTAACATATTGCTGACCAATGCTTGTTGAAGGGATCGAGCCTTACTGAAGGTGAACTGAGGTCTCCTTTGGACAAGTTTACCCAAAATTGGATTATTACGGATGATGTGCCAGTGCTTGTAAATGATATTTCTAAGGTCACCTTGCTGTCTGTTGTATGTTGTGATTAGTCTACACTGGTTGCTCCTCTCTTGAAATGCTTTCTCTTTCTTGCTCTTAGTGTTAAAGAGTATTTCTTCTCTGGGTTTACATTTTGCCTTGCAGATCGCCTCATCAAGGCATGTCTCAGAATATCCTCTAGCCAAAAAACATGATCTGAGGCATGATAATTCCGCCTCTAAATCTTGCCTACTACTGCAGTTACGCATGGCCCTGAGGCATTCCCCATAGGGGATACTCTTTACCAATTTACCTGGATGGAAGCTCATTGCACGTTCTAACGTGTTCCCATCGGTAGACTTTCGATACAACTTGGTCTGCAATTTACCATTATGCACATACACTGTTAGCTCCAAAAAATTAACTTCAGATGCACTGATGTCACTATTCAGTTTCAAATTCAGATCATTAGTTTGGAGTTTTTTAATAAACTCCTTAGCACTCAGTGCCCCTCCAAATGACGAAAAGATCATCGATATACCGACTCCAATGTACTACATTGTTCTGCCACTCTGTATGCCACAACGTCTGGACCACCTGCTCCTCCCACCAGCCCATATGCAAATTAGCATAGCTTGGGGCGAAGCAGGTACCCATCGCTATCCCGCACACTTGATGATAGAGCTCACCATTAAACAGAAAAAATATATTTTCAAGGCAGATGGTAATCACATTGTGTAACATTTGTGTATGGTGCCAGAATTTTGCTGGACGGCTGCCCAAAAAGTGTTTAGTGGCATTAATACCATCCTTGTGACGTATACTTGTATATAGGGTAGTGGCATCGATAGTCATTAAAAGAAAATCTGCCTCCCGAGGAACATCATACACTTTATGCATGAAGTCACCTGTATCTAGGATAAATTAAGGGAGCTTTTTGACTAAAGGGCACAAAAATGAATCAACATATTCAGACGTATGTTCCAGGGCCAAGATTACAGGACGACCAGGAGGATTCAACATATCTTTATGAATCTTTGGAATTAAGTAAAGTACTGGCGTTGTGGGATTGCAAATTTTTAAAAAGGACATTTCATCTTTATCAATTAGACCTTGATGATACCACTCCACAAGTAATGCATTATATGTTCATTGACATGACTGCATGACATCTTATTTTACCTTTACATAATTCGATCTGTTGTTAAGTTGTATATATGCCTCAGTCAAATATTGTTGTCTACCCCAAAGCACCGCATTGCCCCCTTTATCCGCATTTCGAACAATACAGTCATCATCACGTCCTAGTTTTTCAACCAAAGTCTAATAATCCTTAGTCTGCTGCGTAAATGGCTTTTTCTTCGCATTTAATGTTTTACATACATTTTTAACTTCATTAACCACTAACTCATTGAATACGTCCACAGAGTCTTTAGCTGTTATAGGAGTAAACTTTGAAATTGGCTTGAATTTGGTCAGTGTCTCAATATTTGTGTCAATTCCTTGTTCATGAGCCAATATTGCCATCTGGTCACTCGTACTTGGAACATCTTGGATTACATTAGATTGTTCACTTTGATCATTTGAATGTTCAAGGTGATATAATTCTAACATCAAATTCATGTCAGTAACGTCTAAATTCCCGCATTGTTTATGCGTTGTAACTTGTACTGATGTATCTGATTTCTTTGGTGCTACTGCAACAAACTTCTTCAGCTTTAATGACCTGCAAAATTTAAATACATCAACTCTTGTTGCAACATAGTCCATATCAATTTTGGGGCAATAAGAGAGGCCTAATTTCAATATATTATTTTCTTTTTCGGAAAGCGAGATATCCGTAAGATTGACAACTGTTGTCTCGCTATTACCATCTACTTGTTGACTCTGGGCTTGGATTTCTCTCCGCTGTTTGCAGAGTTTTGAGCCTTTGCGCCTCTTCCTCCTCTGCCTCTTGCTCTTTGTGGTCTGATAGCTGCAGGGTGTCTTGGGCGCAAGTTGAAACGTCTTTCCTCCCTTAAAAAATCGAATTCATCGATTATTGTTGGGATTGATGTTCCCCTTAAATTGCTAGCTCCATCATCCAAATCAGTATCTGGTTCCGAACTTTGAATGCTGCTCTGCTCAGAGTATTGCAGTGGTCCTGTTCCACTTGCAGCATTCATTCTTAGCTTCCTCATGCTCTCAAAATTCTTGGCGAATGTATATATTTGTCCACGGTCATAGTCGCATTTGTCGCACAAGAATTTCTGTGCCTTTCTTTCCTTGATTGATGTTTTTAGCTTGATCAGCCGCTCTTTCATCTCTGCCATGAATTTTAAAATAGCCTCTTGATCCACCTCTTTATTTAGCATTTCCAAGATCTGATCAATCTCCTCTATAATCTTTGCACAATCGATTTCTGCATATTTTATAAGAATTGTCAGCATGCTACTAGAGGATTCTTGGCTATTATCGGACCATTCTCTCAACATGTTTGGATTGGGGTTCTCATACGTGGGGTCCACCAGTATTCGGGGCCCTCTAGGTATCCGTTTTACCTCTAACGCTGCAATGATTTTGCCTCCCACCACTTAGACAGTTCTGAGCGCTTAAGCTTCTCAAGTCTTTTCAAACGAGCCGTTATATCTGTTGCCTTAGTACTCGCTACCACCAATGTTGTCTTTTTGTTTACTTGTACGCTGTCACTAAAAATCGATAGCGCAGCTTCCTCCCGCTCTCTTACTTCTGCAGCTGACATGATTTCAAACAAATTTAAATCGTAGAATACTCTACGCCCACAGAACCGCCAATGTGCACAAGCACTGCAATGTGCGTGGTTTTAAAGTTGTTTTCAATGGCTTTCCCTTTTCCCAGTCCGTATAGGCGAGCGCTTACCTCAGCAAAACAACCGCACGCCTCGGGTCCTCAGACTCGAAAGGGTGTGACGTTACGCTCAGGCAGCTTCTCGATACTCCTCCAGGTTGCGTTCCCGCTCTCCTGTGTAAACAGCAAAGGGGGGGCAGTGGTATTCAAACACACTCCACACTCGATTGGGATAGCCCAATGTCTCCAAATCAAAGGGTGCATCAACAAAATAGACCTCCCAGTCAAGGTCCAAATTAATTCGCCACACTTTCAAAACAGAAAAGGTCGACGCCATGTCTGTGCGCAGAATAATTTTAATGTCAGCTGATAATGCTAGCTGCGTTTCACCTGTCGTGCAGGCTTGTTCACTAGCAAGTCAAAAAAGTTTTCTTCACATTTTTAACTGTGTGTGTGAACCTGTCACGTGATGAACAACAATGATAGAATGAAACGACAGACTGGTAGTTTGTTAACACGTACATGCAGTGTATACAAAATTTACAGAAATGCGGGTTTTTTTAGTATTATTTTCTAAACTCATTAAAACTCACTGCACAGATACACTATACAATTACAGCTTAAAATGCTCATTTGCATCGCTCGTATCATTTACACTTAATAATACACTTTGTGCGCACCACGTTTAACTGGAATTCTGACCTTAGTGGTCTAACTTACGACCTAAGTACGAAATTTACTGTGCTAATTCAGTTCTATACACGCGGTAAAATTTAGTCAAATATCTGATGTAATGGGTAAAATCGTTAAACATCAATCAATGGACTTTCTGATAATATTAATATAACAATACCCACAATTCTGCCCAAGTGGGCTAATCCAAATTCATACGGATCATAACTGTTCTAAAAGCCTGCAAGCAAACATGTTCCACCTTAACGGTACATTTCTTACATGCTCAAACATCTGTCAAAAAAAGTGCTCGTGTTATACTGAAAAGTTAAAAACAACAGAGATACAGGAGGAACCTATACATGTGTATGTAGGTCTTCCTCCATGTTAAGACCTTCTGGAATCTTGGTATTGAGTTTAATGATGTAACTGGATTCAGGTTTTCGTAATCTTTTTTCAGGTGTTGAGGTACCCTTTTATGAACCTAGTTATAGTTAGGACCTAGCGTCCATAGGAAAAGCGTTTTTGATTTGCCAATATCTTTGGCGTCGTTTGAAGAATCTTTGCGAAATTTGATAAACTAATGGGTTGCTCCGTTCAGCTCCTGTCTTGAAAGTTTCAGGATGATTCGTCAAGCGGGGGTTGAGAAAAAAGGGGGTGTCCCAAAACGCGTTTTCCCTTGTTAAATTACATTGAAATTTTGGGACAGGCTACTGCCCAAACTTCTGAACAGAATTACACAATATTTGGCAAAAAGGTAGCTCTTGTTTCAGAAAGCGACCTTTTTTTTTTTAAATGGTATAAATTGTTTAATAGTTTCTGAGAAATTCAAATATTTACAGATATCGATATTTCAGGATTGTGAGATCTGATTGGCTGAACCCTCCGATCTCGAGCCTGATATCTGATTGGCTGCCAATACTTAAACCAGGAAGTGTTGACAGCCATCTTGTGACTCGGTTGAACCGAGTTACAAGACAAAAGGTGAAAAAAGTATTAAAATGAAGGAAAGGGGTCAGGGTAGAAACACCCTGACCACCTAGGCCTGCTCAGGGGGTGCCTGTGGGACCCCAGGGCCCAAAAAAGCATTTAACTCTCTAAGTGCCAGGGCTGATTTAATTGGACTCCTGCTGAAACTGAAAGTGCTCCCACCCATCAGATCAGCCCTGAACACCGCCCTCTGGTGGCCAATGCTTTTTCTTCTCTGTGTCACACACCTCAGGGCTCCTAACACCTTCAAATATTGCGAACTAAGTTTACAAATAAAACAATTGTATACTTGAAAAGTTTTTGCTTTGAATATGTAGGCAGGGCGTTTTTAATTAGTGTGCATACCAGACATCTTCGCGCCGCTGTTCAATAAGACTGCCGAGTCAAGTGAAAAGAACAGCCAGTGGACTTGCCTAAGATCGAGAGAAGGGTAGGAGCTATTTTGCAAAATGAGACTTAAGACAACTATCTCGGTTGTGGCGGTGTTTGGACAACAAAGCCTTTCTATACAGAGTTACACTATTCCCTAATTCTTTCCTGAGATGGCTGCTGCCATTTACTGGTCAAGTATGAACAATCAGGGCCGCAGTCTGCCAGCTCTGCCAAGCACGATTTTGGCTATGAGCTGTGGAAGTTGTCAATCAGACTGCATGTAATTACGAATTAAATTCTTGCATTGAGTTTGATAAATGTGTGAAAAAAGTAATGAGAGTCTGCGCAGCTCTTCTGTTTGTTCCACGTTTTGTTATGCAGGCTCTGCTGAGCAGCATGCTTGCATAGTGCACCAGCCCTGAAGAATCAAGGAGCTCACACGTGTAAAGGATTTCCTGTATTAACAAAGCCTCTCGCATTCTTTGGCTGTATAAGCTTCGTTTTTTTCCCAGTATGTATCAATCTCTGGCCTGTGATGATGTGTGCATGCATTTTCTGTACCAGATGCTCAGGTACATCTCTGAATGCTTGCAAGCCATATCTTTGCTTGTAAAAACGATGGGGCTGATCTACAAGCCCCTTGCGCCACTTTTGCGTTTTTATCATGGGTAAAGGGACGCAAAATATGCGCAAGGGGCTTGTAAATAAGCCCCGATGTGTTTTTCCAGCAGAGAAATGCTGATTGCAAACATGCAACACTGTGCATTTCTGAATGTAAATGTAATTAGTACGATGAATATCCCAGAATAACTTTGTGGGGAACTGAGGAACTGACTCAGGCCTCCATATAAGAATACTGGTTTTCTGTGTGGGATAACTGGACAAGGAATCTAAACAAGGTGACAGACGTCTGTTCCGTTTCTCTGGATATCTCTTCTGTACTTAATTTGCAGAAGAGGCAGCAGGCGAATTGTTTAACTACTTGATTTTTTTAAATTTGCGTTATTGTTTTCAAATGAAGTAATTGAGAGTGTTATCAGTTCTGCTTCCAGCAAGCTGCACCTTTTCATTCTTTTGCTCAGAAAGCAATACTCTGGGGGCACAGGCTGCTGTAGAAAGTAAATACTCTACAGATCTAATTTCCAGTTGTAAGCCAGCAGGTCAAGTATGGGAGAAGGCAGACTGAACCTTTGCATTTCAGGGGTGTACACTTTTTAAGTTCTTTGTTGCAGTCAGAACTCTTATGTGACCTACGAAGAGGGAAGGACTACTCCAGCTGTACATTAGGGGTGTACCTTTTGCCCCCCAAATTATTATTAATAACCAGGTTGGCTGGAGGGTGGGCAGGGATTTACTTTTGAAATAAAAGAGATGTGTGTCCCTCCTTTCAGACTCAGACATTTGGTACTGTATATCCAGTGCCTGGGAAGAACAGGCTCCTTGCCTTGTGATGGTGACTGAACATTTGAAGACATGTCGTATTATCTTCCTATACTGTGTCACTCAATATTTCTGTAGTGGTGATATTTTAGACGCGCTATTCATATCACACAATATTTTTGAATCAATAGTTTCTTTATTGACTGCAAGTTGCCATCAAATGAACTTAAGCCCTGTTTATTAGTCGTGCAGCAAGCTGCATTAGGCCCTAACGCAAGAGAAGAAACTGGGTCTCCCAACACCTGGTTTGGCAGTAAAAAAAGAACACTGCTAACTGGGCCAAAATAGGCTCCTCACACCTCTGTACCATTGATAACTCGGCCCCTGCTAATTGAATCTGACCTGGAATGCTAAGTGCTAATCATCACACCCATTAAAATTCTGGGTTTGGAATCTATCATGTGCCATCATTTTCACCTATTCTGAGTTTTGTTACTTACTTCAACAAAATCCACGTGTCACAGCTAACACTGTACAGCTTTCCTCTGTTGAATTCCAGCAGGTATGACCTGTCAAAATGTAATGAAGGGCATGGACATTATGGAATTATGATCCTTGCACAAGCAGGAGTTTCATTATGTCATATGATCTCGCCCACGCCAAGCGGGCGATATACAATTTTGAAGATTTCGGTGAAAATAGCACCAAAAAGCACCATTCTCCATCTGTGGATAGCTGGTCACGCTAGAACAGGACAAAGTCACAAGTTCAGACCGACTGCAATGGGGCGCAGTTCAGGTACAGGAACCCAATTAGGCTGGCTGAACAAGAGTGTCTTAACCTGGTTGCGAAGGGTTGTGGAGTCCTGTGTTGAAGATGCGTCATGCATCCGAGGCGATAGAGGTCCAGGTGGAGCAGCAACGCTTCTGAAAACCTGCAAAGCTGTTATGAAAGGTCCTGCATCATCGTCTCGGAGGCCATCAATGAGAGGGCTAGCGAGGCGAAGTCTGATGCTGAGGATCCGTCACATACCAGCTGGTTCGGAAGAAGCTGCAGGGCTTGTGATATTGATTCCTGCATTCTCGTCTAGGCTTCCGTGGACGAGAGGCTTGTGATGCGATGGCCTACAGGGGGGATGGATCGTACAGTGGCTGATTCTAATGTGACTGCGAGCTGCAAAGGCGATGGGAAGTCCTTATGCCATTTCTCATATTACAGGTAAATTTAAAGCTCTTTTGTGTAAATGTAATTAGCGATAATAGACACCTCACACCTGGTAAAGTTTTACCTTTATGGTTTTTAAAAATTTATTTTCAATTCTAAATTATGGGATTGAACTTTGAAGGCTCAGTTTTTGTCTGAGTGCTTATGTGCTTCAAATGTGTGTTTAATTGTTATCTTGCACTTGGGGCATTTATTTCAAACTATCTAAGGTTCTGTGTAATGCTCAGACACAGATTCCAACGGATGGATGCTGTGTAACAAAGCTTCATATTTTTTAAGAGTGCAGAAGATTGTTATTTCTTTTTGATGCCAGCTTTCCGCCTCTGAATATTTCTCTTCAATGTTGTTTTATTTTCTGTCTGTTGGCATATGGAAAACAGTGCAAACCATCAAAGGATTCGAATATGCATTATCACAAATGGGAAGCAGTTATGCAGTCGTGTTTTCCCCAGAATATTTTGTTTTTACAAAATATACTGTGAAAAACACGTAACTTGTTTTAGATGAGTGCATTTCTACAACTTTGCAATTTATATGTACACAACGGTTTCTGGTATTTTGCAAATCAAAGCCAGTTAGAACACTCTGCAGAAGTTCACACAGTTACGGCCGTATTAGCATATGTCTGCTGATTATTTCTTCCTGAACGCTTGCATTTGGCAAATGGTTGGAGTGAGGGGTAGTATTGCAATTTCTATTGTTCAAGATGAGAAGTTCTTGCCAGGGTTGATCCAATAGCCTTTCCATAACTGAGTCAAAAAGGCTCAAGACAGTATGTGCAGAGTTCTCATACTGCATTGCGCCCTTTTTTCTAATACACTTGCTTGGGGCCTGGCTCATCAATATGTGTCTGTGGATACTGGTGTAAACATAGGTATTATATACAGAATGAAACGTTTTAATCCAAATCACACTATGTGTACTCAAGTATGTTCTGTGTTAGTAAATATACACGGTGAATGTGTTTGGGAATGTGGAAAGGTGCATGTTGTATAGGTGCCTTTTGTGGGTACGTGATATTGTGCATGGGTGGCTGACTGCCTGCAAGAGTGTCTGAAGCCCTGCAAGATTGCGCCGAGAAACCCTTCTGGGTAGCTGAGTGCAATGCAAGTTGCTAATAATAATAATAATGAAGATTGCCCATTGGCATGTGTGGGTGTTTGAAAGTCTGTGGGTGTTTTTTGGCTTGAGTAAGGGTCAGACGTTTCTAGCTCATATGTTTCAAAAGTTACAAAAAATGTGATGAAGTGTGTTGCTACGAAGTGAAAGACCCTTTGCAAAGCTGGACTGATCACCTTTCTGTTGCACATTGCTTGGTTTGGATGTTAAACTGGTATACTAATGGGCTGCAACGAATGCCCACATTGTGTTGCCAGGTTAAAAAAAGATGAAACATGAAGTAATACTATTACAAAATGTGCAGCATCATGCCGCATTATTTGCCTTTTCTTGCTGCATAAGTTACTCAACCATGGTGTAGGATATGTGTTATACTCTTCATTTTATACCCCAATCCTTTGCGGACCTTTACACAGCTTTTGCTATTGTGGCCATAGAACCTCTACTGGTCCAGAATGACCCTGAGCATGATGAACCGGCATTGTGCATGCCTCACTGCCACACTGAGCAGGGGTAAGGGCCTTCTACACATCAACGCCACACTGAGTAGGGACAAGGGCCTTGTACACACATCAGTGCCGCACTGAGCAGGGACAAGAGCCTCGTACATTTATCAGTGTTAAACAGAGGAGGGAGAAGTGCCCTGTGTACAAGGGCCTTGTGCACACTTCAGTGCCACACTGAGGAGGGAGAGTGGCTGTGCTCACATGCCACTGCCACACAGTCTAGGGAGAAGGGCCTTATGTCCACTTCAGTGTCACATTGAGGATAGGGAACAGTGCTATGAACTTTCATAAACTAGGCAGTCAGATACACCTTTGCAATTTTAACAGGATGTACATAGCTTCCTTTGAGAACCACATTGAGGGGATTATTTATGAGCCTCTTGTGACACTTTTGCACCGCTGTTGTGTCACTTTTCGTGAGGGCGCACTGAAAAGCGTTCCATCGCTGTTTTCCCCAGGTATGCAACACTTTTCATAAATGAGGCCCTCAATTCATTAAAACGGACTATGACTACAGCATGGGAAGTAGGCAAAGGCATCCAAGACAGAGCTATTACTAGTCTGTACTATAGCTTTGACCCATTGCAAGTATGAGTCAGGCACACGCAGGAATATCAATCTGCATACAACGGGGAATGTGCACTGAAATTGTCTACTGAGAAATGCTCTGTCCATGGGTAGCCCTGAAAATGTATGGAGGAAGACAAGGGATATTGTGGTGTGGAATTAGCCTTACGGAGAGGGTGCCTGTCCTCACACCACCAAGATAACTAAGAGGTATCATTTTAAAGATAGACCTAGTCATGTGAATGCATGAGATTTTATGTGACATCTTTCCAAATAAATCAGTTTTGGCAGACTGACTACCAGACCCTGCCCTGATGGCCACAGAGCAGATAAGGGCTATTGGCCATGGGGTGAATCCTGTAGCCATTGCTGTCCCGGGGCCTGTCTTACCATAGCTCTGCAGGCTGGGCCAAGTGAAACCATTTCTGCGGTTCACTTGACTCTCAGTGGTACAGAGGCGACCAGTATCAGGCTTCTCAGGAGGTAGTGTAGAGTAGAGGCGCTGGAATAAATTCAGCCACCTCCTGCGGCATTGGTTACAGGGAGATTCTAGGCAGCACCTATCAGTCCTCCAGAGACTTTTGTGGCAGCCAGCCGTGAAGTGTGTCACTTGGAGGGTTGTGGCAGGAGCAGAAGCTTTTGTCAGTCACCCCCTTCCGGCCAGCTGGCTGTGGGTCCCGACTCCCTCTGACATTCCTGTGGGTACCTGACTCACGGTGCAGCTCACCCCAAGACTTTAGTGTGTACTTGACACATGGTGTGACTTACTCTGACACACCGGTGAGTAGTGGGCACTTATTGAGCTCGATGGCCACATGCCTGCAGATGATGATTCCAGGAGGCATAATCAGCACTCAGTGCCTCAATGCACCTACCTCGATTATTCACGAGGCACCCGGTAGGCACCTTTCTAGTCACCTGGTCATCTGGACTGGTACCGACCCAATAGCATACTTTGGCAGTGCTGCCGTCCCACAGTCTAATTGTGGGGCACATGTGCCACCAACAGCCACTTATCCCATCTTCAGTCAGGCCTACCACTCAGGCACACTGCTCCAGGTCCCTTGGTACCTACGACTGAGATGACAGAGCTCGCACTGCCTGGTCCGGAAGTACTGCAATTCATTCAGCGCTTTTGCTTACTAAGCCTCTGTCAGATGGACCCAACATCAGGTTCAATTACAGCAGTTGCTTACATGAACAGTATCTCCTGCAGTGGCATAGCTAGGCCTTAGACTGCCCGTGGCGGCCCCTGCGTTTGACGCCCACGGCAGTGTGATGGAAGAGCAGGGCGGTGCTGGCTATTCATGCTGCCACAATGGCCTCAGTTAAGACCGGGGAGGGGCTGTGTGGCCACAGCAGCTGCAGGTGAGAGCAGGGGGAAGGGGTGCTGGCCACCGCCCCCAATTCTCATGCCGCCTGGGGCGGTCTGCCCCTACCACCCCCCCAGCTATGCCACTAATCTCCTTCAGGGTTTGCACCTCCTTCTCTTGCTCCCAGGCAGAATGTCATGGCACTGAGGCCAGTCCAATAATTACTCTGTCAGATCGGGATCCAGGCGATGTTCCCTCGCCTCTGAGGAGCTGACTGTCAGTGTGACACCAACCTCTGGCTGTGTAGAAATGCTGAGTGTTCTGCATAGTACCCCCTCCTTGGTTGGGAGAGACCACAACAACCAACAATAATAGGTAATGGACTTGCATATTTATACTGATTTCACATACAGAAGATATGTATTCCAGGTATCCTTCATAGGAACCGATTTAATTCAGTTCTCCTTACATATTTCCTGGCCAGGCCACCTTCTAGACCTGCCCTTTGTCTGCAATGCCACTCTGTCCAGCAAGAAAGTATCCAGGTGGACTGCGTACCAGAGAAGTACAAAAAGGCGTGAGCAGCTATTTACAACCCCTCTCCACAAAGACCAGGAAGTGAGACAAGAATCAATATTAGCGCAAAAAGAACACAGTTATGTTATGTAATTTTGCATTTGTATAGCTCCAATCACTATTACCATGGCATTGGAGCACATTTCCTATCTGGAAGCTCTCTTCCACCACATTAAAGGACATTCCATGCATCCCAATCAGGAACCATCATTTGATAGTATGTGTTATTTTCTTGGTGTTTGATTTGTGTGGTTAGTAGAGACATTGTTCAGTGTTAAGTTTCTAAGTGATTTGCATGTGTGTTAGTGTGAAAGTAATATGTTTGATGTAGGAAGATCTGTGTGTGTTTTTTATGTGGATGGGTGAGAGTTTATGCACAAGTTAATCCTATGCAGACTAGTAGAGTGGCTTTATGCACATGTAAGTGAACACAGAGAAGAAATATTGATCTGACACTCACTAGCCTTTATTAAAGTTCAGAGAATGGAGCTATCTGCACGTTTGTATTATATAGGAAGGAATATGGCATTATGTACTTGTTAGTGTTATGCAGAGGGCAAGACAGTAGTGTAGCATATATTAGTGGGTAGAGAGGATGGACAAAGGCTGTATGCAAGTGATAAGCAGAGCAGCATTGAGTCTTTGCCCTTCCAGCGATTTTAATTGTGATTTTAAGATCGTGTTTGTGATTGATGCACTTTTACTCTAAGGGGGGTTTTTATTTCCTAGTATTAAGTGGGAATTGTTGTGAGGTACTCTGACACCCCTACACACGCTATTCTCTTTGCTGACAGCCTCGCCCAGCCGTTTTTTACTCCCGGTTGAGGCGGCGGCGGGCGCCATCTTGGGTGAGGGCAGGGGCTGCGCTCTAGTCGCGCCGGCCTCCCGCCCTCCCAGATTATTTAGTAGGGTTCGGTCAGCTGCTCGCTGCCTGTTAGAGCTCTCCCTAGAGGGAGGACTAGGGCTGCGAGCTACTACAGAGCAGCATTGAGTCTTTGCCCTTCCAGCGATTTTAATTGTGATTTTAAGATCGTGTTTGTGATTGATGCACTTTTACTCTAAGGGGGGTTTTTATTTCCTAGTATTAAGTGGGAATTGTTGTGAGGTACTCTGACACCCCTACACACGCTATTCTCTTTGCTGACAGCCTCGCCCAGCCGTTTTTTACTCCCGGTTGAGGCGGCGGCGGGCGCCATCTTGGGTGTGGGCAGGGGCTGCGCTCTAGTCGCACCACCCTCCCGCCCTCCCAGATTATTTAGTAGGGTTCGGTCAGCTGCTCGCTGCCTGTTAGAGCTCTCCCTAGAGGGAGGACTAGGGCTGCGAGCTACTACAGAGCAGCATTGAGTCTTTGCCCTTCCAGCGATTTTAATTGTGATTTTAAGATCGTGTTTGTGATTGATGCACTTTTACTCTAAGGGGGGTTTTTATTTCCTAGTATTAAGTGGGAATTGTTGTGAGGTACTCTGACACCCCTACACACGCTATTCTCTTTGCTGACAGCCTCGCCCAGCCGTTTTTTACTCCCGGTTGAGGCGGCGGCGGGCGCCATCTTGGGTGTGGGCAGGGGCTGCGCTCTAGTCGCGCCGGCCTCCCGCCCTCCCAGATTATTTAGTAGGGTTCGGTCAGCTGCTCGCTGCCTGTTAGAGCTCTCCCTAGAGGGAGGACTAGGGCTGCGAGCTACTACAGAGCAGCATTGAGTCTTTGCCCTTCCAGCGATTTTAATTGTGATTTTAAGATCGTGTTTGTGATTGATGCACTTTTACTCTAAGGGGGGTTTTTATTTCCTAGTATTAAGTGGGAATTGTTGTGAGGTACTCTGACACCCCTACACACGCTATTCTCTTTGCTGACAGCCTCGCCCAGCCGTTTTTTACTCCCGGTTGAGGCGGCGGCGGGCGCCATCTTGGGTGAGGGCAGGGGCTGCGCTCTAGTCGCGCCGGCCTCCCGCCCTCCCAGATTATTTAGTAGGGTTCGGTCAGCTGCTCGCTGCCTGTTAGAGCTCTCCCTAGAGGGAGGACTAGGGCTGCGAGCTACTACAGAGCAGCATTGAGTCTTTGCCCTTCCAGCGATTTTAATTGTGATTTTAAGATCGTGTTTGTGATTGATGCACTTTTACTCTAAGGCGGGTTTTTATTTCCTAGTATTAAGTGGGAATTGTTGTGAGGTACTCTGACACCCCTACACACGCTATTCTCTTTGCTGACAGCCTCGCCCAGCCGTTTTTTACTCCCGGTTGAGGCGGCGGCGGGCGCCATCTTGGGTGTGGGCAGGGGCTGCGCTCTAGTCGCGCCGGCCTCCCACCCTCCTCATCACCTATAATATGTGTGTAGGGTTCAGACGGCGCAGCGGGCTGGCGCAGCGGGCGCGCCGGTCGCGCGCCGAAGCCGCGCCTAAGCCAAGCCCGTCTGCGCCCGTCCGCGGCCGACCGTGGCCAGGGGCCCAGACCCCTACATCTCGGACGTGCCGCGGGCAGTCCTACACAAGTAAGAGGCTGCGAGACCTTTGCCCCGCTCCATTCACGAGCTGTCGTCACTTGATGGAGCCACTTGACCTGGGACCATGTCTTCATTGTACATTCAGAGGGAGGTGTCTATCGCCTGCCGTCCCTGACCCTGATGCGATTATTGCTAAAGGGGGGCTCTTAAATTGTAGATCCTTCACTAAACATTCCCTTCAGCTGTGGGATCTCTTACTAGATGAGGACCTGCATATACTATTTTTAACTGAAACCTGGTTAGGAGAACATTCGGATCCAGATATAGTGGATACCATTCCGCCAGGTTATACCCTCCATAGACTTGATCGAGATAAGGGAAGGGGAGGTGGCATTGCCATCATTGTCAAACAGCCTTTTGAGTGTGTTTTAAAACCAGTAAAAATTGACAACTGCGAAGCTGGTGAATTTAACATCAAACTGACCCAACACGAGGCAATTACGGGCATCCTAATTTACAGACCTCCTGGCTCTCTGGGCAACTTCCGAAGTAGTTTACTGGAAGGGGCTACTCAATTTGCGATCAAACACAACAAAGTGTTGGTGTTGGGTGATCTGAACTTACATCTAGAGGATCCCCTACAAAAGGAGGCAGCGGGCGTCCGTCTAGTCCTACAAGAACTGCAGCTGGACTTGATAAGTGTTGCAGCTACACATCAGAGGGGTCATTGTTTGGACCCTATCTTCGCAAGCTGGGACTTGATAAAGGCACTTACACCGTGTCAGCTCCCTTGGACAGACCACTTCTTGGTCCCTTTCCAATGTTTTTACCAACCAGTTAGAGCCATTGAGAATGGGGTGGGAAATATTATGAGACGGAAGTGGAGACAATACTCTCAAGAAAACTTCATATGCGCCATCCAGAAAGCGCAACTTCCGCATGCTATGGACAGTGATCAGGCGAATAATGAATTTAATCAGCTTGTGACTGCAACCCTGGATGAGATTGCCCCCATGAGTAAGGGTAAAGCAAGGGAAGGCAGACAACGTACTGCCCCATGGTTCACTCCAGAACTCCAGCAAATCAAGTCCAATTGTAAAAAACTTGAAAGAAGCTGGAGAAGGAACCCGAGCGAACAAGGTAAAAACAGTTATAGCCTAGCACACAAAAACTACCAGCATGCGGTGCGTAGAGCTAAAGCTAAATATTTCCAGACACGCATTGAAGCGGCCGAGAGCTCCTCACGCGAACTGTTCAAAATATACAAAGAAATATCCTTAGTCTCCAGCTCTAACACCCCCCTTAGGGCCACTGTGGAGGGATGCAATAGAGTTGCAAACTTTTTTTCCAACAAAGTTAAAGCTATTTATGCCTCCTTCACCCAACAACCAGATAAGGGCATAGATTTTACAGCAGGCTGCTCGCCTGTGGCCCTTGACGCCTCGTTGCAAACTTTCGAGGTACCCGCCGCTGACAGGCTAATAAAGATCTGTGGCAGTGTGAAGTCCGGTTCCCCTAACGACCCGGCACCGGCCTGGGTCATCACAGAGGGCCTGGCTGCCCTGGAACCATACATTAGACATGTCTTACAGACCTCCTTTTCCACGCAACGAGTCCCTGAGGAGTGGAAGAAGGCCATAGTACTGCCAATAAGGAAAAAACCGAATGTAAGCATGGAAGTGCTGGAAAACCTCAGACCTATCTCCTTATTGCCGTATGTGGCGAAAGTGGCTGAGAAGGTGGTCAATGCTCAGCTTACTGAGCACCTGGAGAGAGGGAACTTACTACATCCCTCACAATCCGGTTTTAGGGCGGGCTACTCCACGGAGACAGCTCTCCTACGGGCCTCTGAGACTCTAAGAGCTGGTGCAGATGCAGGACATACTATGGCCCTGATCATGCTCGACCTCAGCGCGGCTTTTGACACCGTAGCGCATTCCATCCTGCTACGATGTCTGAGCGAAGCTGGGGTCGTGGGTCCTGCGCTGTACTGGTTACAGTCGTTTCTCACTGATAGATGTTTCCAGGTACAGCAAGGGACATGTCGCTCGGTCGAGATGCCACTAGATCAGGGAGTGCCTCAGGGCTCAGCATTGAGCCCTACTCTTTTTAATCTCTATATGGCCTCCCTGGCGAAGGTTGTACAATCATTTGGGGTAGAATTGGTGTCTTACGCCGACGACACCCAGCTGCTGATTTCCCTATCACAGGACACCGCCAACACCCCCACCAACTTTAAGTCCTGTATGCAGGCACTAGCTGAGTGGATGGACTCCCACTGCCTAAAACTCAATGGCTCTAAGACTGAGGTGTTGGTGGTGGGGGGAAAAAGCGAAAACTGGTCAGCCGAGTGGTGGCCTACATGCCTTGGCCCTACCCCCATACCTTGTGATGAGGCTAAGAATCTAGGAGTCTGGATGAATTCCTCTCTCTCCTATGATGGCCACATAAGGCGTCTTGTGGGCAAATGTTTTGGAGTATTAAAGACTCTAAACAAAACCTTGGACCTCCTACCCATAGCGGCCAGAAGGACACTGACGCAGGCACTGGTGACCTCTCGGATGGACTATGGTAACGTATTGTTCCTAGGGGCCACCGAGGGCTGCCTGGGTCGCCTGCAAGTTATCCAGAATTCCGCCGCTAGATTGGTGCTAAGAAGACCTAGGAGGGCTAACTCGCAAATGGCACTGGATGCACTTCACTGGCTGCCTGTGAAGAAACGTGTGTGGTTCAAGTGCCTCCTCATCTGTCACCGTATTGTCTGGGGCAGGTCGCCCGCCTACCTTAGGGATCTAGTCAGTCGCTATGAACCAACAAGGACCCTTCGGTCGGAGGGTGCCGGGCTGCTGACAGTACCCAGAATTAGGAAGGCAAGAATGGGTGGACGATCCTTTGCGTGCCAAGCAGCTCTACACTGGAACAAACTTCCTCCTGCTCTGAGACTGGAGAGCAGTGAAGCACTGTTCAGGTCCAAGCTTAAAACACATCTATACCCTGTGTAGGTCACAGGCTCTTGCGGCGATTGCTGGTAGCTCTAGCGCGGGGACACGCCGAGATGGCGTTACTGAGCGCTCTATAAGCTCTTTAATAATAATAATAATAATAATATACTCTCTGGCTTCTTTCTGCACCCCTTTTGCCCCTTTCTGCACCTCTGTTCCTTCTTTCTGCACTTCTTTTGTTTCTCTATACACCTGTGTTGCTTCTTTCTGCACCCCTCTTGCCTCTTTCTCTACCTACTTCCCCCTTTCGGCAGCTCTCTTGCATCTTTCTGCACTTCTCATGCCTCTTTCTCCACCACTCTCCCCTCTTTCTGCACCTCTGTTGCTTCTTTCTACACTTCTGTTGCTTCTTTCTATACCTCTCCTGCTTCTTTTGCACCCCTTGTGCCTCTTTCTGCACCCGTCTTCCCTCCTTCTGCACCCCTCCTGCCTCTTTCTCCACCTCTGTTCCTTCTTTCTGCACTTCTTTTGTTTCTTTCTTCATCCCTGTTGCTTCTTTCTGCACCCCTCTTGCCTCTTTCTCCACCCCTCTCCCCCTTTCCTCATCTCTGCTGCTTCTTCCTGCACTTCTCTTGTCAAATTTTCCACCCCTCTTTGCTCTTTCTGCACCTCAGTTGCTTCTTTCTGCACCTCTGTTCCTTCTTTTTGCACTTCTTTTGTTTCTTTCTGCACCTCTCTTGCCTCATTCTCCATCCCTCTTCCCTCTTTCTGCACCCCTTTTGCTTCTTTCTGCACCTGTGTTCCTTCATTCTGCACATCTCTTGCTTCTTTCTGCACATCTCTTGCTTCTTTCTGCACCCCACGTGCCTCTTTCTGCACCCCTTCCCTCTTTTTGAAACCCTCTTGCATCTTTCTGCACCTCTGTTGGTTCTTTATGTACCTCTGTTGGTTCTTTCTGCACCCCTTGTGTCTCTTTCTGCACCACTATTCCCTCTTTCTGCACCCCTCTTGCCTTTTTCTGCACCGCTTTTGTTTCTTTCTGCACCTCTCTTGCTTTTTTATTCATCCCATCTTGCCTCTGTCTCCACCCCTCTTCCCCCTTTCCTCATCACTGTTGCTTCTTTCTGCACTTCTCTTGCCTCTTTCTGTACCTATCTCACCTCTTTCTGCACCTATGTTGCTTCTTTCTACACTTTTCTGTACCTCTGTTGCTTCTTTCTGCACCTCTTGCACCTCTTTCTCTACCTCTCTTCTCCCTTTCTGCATCTGTGTTGCTTCTTTCTGCACTTCTCCTGCCTCTTTCTCCAACCCTCTTCCCTCTTTCTTCACCTCTGTTGCTTCTTTCTACACCTCTTCTGCTTTTTCTGCATCCCTCATGCCTCTTTCGTACCCCTCTTTCTTCTTTTTGCACCCCTCTTGACACTTTCTGTACTCAGTTCCTTCTTTCTGCACTTCTTTTGTTTCTTTCTGTACTGCTTGCTTCTTTCTGCACCACTCTTGCCTCTTTTTAATTTAATTGTGGGTTTATATAGCGCTAGAATCGACTCCCGGAGGAGTATCTCCGCGCTTCGACTGCTGGGGAACCCGTCCTGGCTCACCCTGAGAGATGGTCCCTAATGGGTATCTCTAAGGTGCGACCAAGCATCCCCGGCGGTCTGGGGGGGCCGTTGTGAAGATGAGGCAAGCTAATGCCCAGAGTTGCCGAGTGTGGTCCCTGACTGGAGTAGGCACCGAGGCGAGAATTATCGAGCCCGCTGACCCTGGTCCACGACCCTGCCGCGTCGGGAATCGAACCCTGGTCCCAGGCCATCCTCTGCTTACGGGTCTGCCGCCTCTAACCAGTGAGCCACACCTCTCCATCTTTCATCTTTCTGCACCCCTTTACTGTCTTTCTGCACCCCTCTTCACACTTTCTGTACCTCTGTTCCTTCTTTCTGTACTTCTGTTGTTTCATTCTGTACCGCTTGCTTCTTTCTGCACCCCTCTGGCCTCAAAATTGCAGACAGGACAGGTCAGGCCTCAGGGGAGTTGCAGAACCAGCACCTGCGTTGCTGAGCCTCAGGAAGTCCGTAGGACGACAGGAACAGCTGACCGGTAAGCATTGTTGCGGTGCCTGCATATGCAGGGGAGTACCTTCTTCACTCCAAGAGAGATTTTTTCAGGTGTCATTGATGCCCACAGATCTGTTGAAGAACCTGGTAGAAGCACAGATACAGGCAACGAAGAAGACTTGAAGAGCAGCGAGACCAGGAGCAGCAGGAGTCTTCCTTGGTCCAGTCTCGGTTCCAGTCTAAGTACAACAAAGTCCAAGTGTCCAGAAAAGAAAAAAGCGAGGTAGTTTCAAGTTTGAGACTTGTCTCAAGACTAATCTAAGGACCAACCCACAGGTAAGCCCTAAGTGCTCTAAGGAAAGGGTTGGAACAACTCGGAGGTCCCTCTCAGAGAAGGGGCTGGACAGAGGGGAAGATGTCTGTTGTCCAGTTTCACGGCAGAGCGGGAGCCAATGGCTCCCTGAACTGGTTCAAACTGGAGTATGCAAGAAGGGCACCAAATGTGCCCTTCAAACCAATCTGTTGGTGCTGGCAAGCGCCTCAGCCCACTACACTAAGTGCTGTCTGGTTGGTGGTCACACCTCCCTGTTCTAGCATCACCTGATCGAGCATGGCTCAGCAGCAGGAGGGAAGAATCATGTCTGTGGTCAGCAGCAGCACTTGCTTGCATGCAGACCCTGGAACAATGTTACTGGGAGTACAGGGGGGTCCCCTAAGGAGTCCCCCAGTACATGGGATCATACTTCCAACACTGGAATCGATACCAAACATGACCGGGTGCAGTGCAGCCACTATATAGCTAGACATCCCGTAAAGACTAATCTCCACTATATGGGAGGCCCCTGGTGTACCTATGCCCTGGATACCTTAGTAACATTAACTAGGGAGTTACAAGGGTACACCAGTAGCCAATTGTGTACAAAAGTACTTACTAGAACCAATTTAGGGGACAAATCACAGATGCTGGGGTCCTGATTGGCAGGATCTGAGCAACCTGAGTCAAAAACACACTGACGCCAGGCAAAAAGTGGGAGTAACCATGCTAGAAGCATCGTACCTTCCTTCACCAATCTATGCCGGATTTCACTTCGAATTATACCAAGTGCTTTGTATTTATAATTTGCATGCGTTGCTGCTAAATTTACTCATGCCATTTTTCTGTAATCTGCCTATTAATTCTTGATGTGAAGTTTTGAAAATAACAATTCTCGTCTGTCATTCTTACAAGAAGGTTTATCACCTGCTACTGAGCTCAATCAATATATTGTCAGCTCCAGTCGGGGAGCATCAAAGTCCGTATTAGTACTACACTGCTCTCGGTCCTAGTCATTGAGGTGCCCCATGATTTTTAATTTAGGATAGATTTGCGCACTGATAGCGGGATAACCCTATCCTTATCCACAACAAATTTGTATAGTACTTCTAGGCTTAGGCTCTTAGTGCAAAGTTGTAGTCATTATTTAACTGTGAAAGGTATTCTGAGCGTATACAGTATTAATCAATGAGACTTTATGTGCTTTACCCCGACGTGTATGTTGGTTTAGTATTGTGTGGTCGCATCGTATATCTTTTTATAAACATATACTTGTTTTTCTATGAAACTCGTGTGGAGTCTATTAGTGGTGTCATCATTAGATTGCTGTGAGCGTAATTGCAAATACTTTACACATTGGCCTTGAAGATAATCCTGGCTGCTCATTCCAAGCTACCAAGGGGGTGGGAGTGGGGGCTATCTGTAGAGGCGACCTGTCTTTTCCCGAACGTTGCGACTCGAGGGATCCTGTTTGGCCTACGGTACCTGCCTCAGCCAACCAGGGATCCTGGGAATTCTAACAGTTCCTCAACCACCGCTAGAAACACTGTTTCTGTTCTGTGTTGTGGCTGAAAACCCATTTGGGTTTGATGGAGAACATCCTTAAATTCGAGGAAGGCAGAAAGTTTTTGTTTATATGTCTCTCTAAGAGCTTGGAGACTCCAGGTAGCAAGGAAATCGGCCTGTAGTTTCTCAGAAAGAGAGGGGGGTATGGGGTCAAGGTTAAGTTTCTTTAAGAGTGGCTTCCACTTATAGGGAACCTGTCCTTTAGAGCGAGAAAGATTTAACGGCTCTGTTAACGCGGGAGCAATGCATTGTGATCCCTGACGAAATATATGGAGAGCAGCTGGGTCTAAGGGAGACCCTGATTTTACTGTATTTAGAATGTCTTTAACAGTGTTCACAGTAATATTTGGAAAGACCATGAGAAGGCCTTCTTGTTGATCTAAAGGAGATTTATTACAAAAGGGGTTCTAAAATAATTCTCCGGTACGTCCCAGTTCTTGTTTTCAAGAAAACAGGTAGCTGAACCTGGCATTTTGTGGTGTTTTCTTACCAGTCACAAGTTCACCAAAGAAGCAACATAAAAGGAGTAATGTCACAGCTCAGATGTCTGGAACCAGTGGGTGCCTGGTGGAGCAACTTTCCTAATAAGAAAACATTTATTTTCACATGTTTGTAAAAGTAAAAAGCATTTAGAAAGTCTCACTGAGGAGAAAATCGTGGCTGGTTTTATGCTGGTCTCTATCACAGTGTCACTCCCTTTCGGGTTAGCTTGGTGACTGCAAACAATTCACTATGATGACTATTAACAGCGAGAACTGCACAATAGATGATAGGGATAAAGCTGTAATGATAGTGCAGTTGCTTGAGGCTGCAGTTGCGTAGTTTGTTTCCTTTTCACGCAGCGTTAAGTACCTTGTCGCAATTAAGGTATTACAATGTATAATTTAGTCAGGGCATGAGAATTTACATCTATTCCGTTTTCGTTCTAGTGCAGCATCTGTGAAATTGCTGTGAGTGAGGGCCGATTTTCTATCCAGGTCCAATCTTTACTGTGCATCAGTAGATTCGTGCTTTGAAGTAGAGATAACAGAATTTTTGCAATGCAAAATATCATAACACAATTTTGCCATTTCGATGCATTGTAAAGGACAGATGATAAACTTACCCTATTTGATGGAACTCAGTTTGGAAAGACGAATGGTTGATTTAGCCCTGCTAGGATTTAAGCTTGTGTCTGCTGGGCTTTTGTGAAATAATACTTCACAAAAGTGATATGATAAATGGCTTTGGTTCAGCATCCTTCAGCCATGGATTTGTTGGAGTGTTAGATAAATACAGACTACGGTATTGCTTCAATGGCCACAACAGTGTGATATTGCACTTTCTCCTGTTTGCTGTTACATCCTCACACATACTTCTCGTCTTGTGCCATCTTTCACCAGTGTTGGTTTTCCCTTCTGTTTATTGTGGTCTTTTTTTTTTAATTGGCACACTGTGCTTCCATCCTAGTTTCCTCAATTTTTTTAATCATACTTTTCTTGTCCGTGCTCTCTTTATGTGTGTATATTTTAACCAGACTGTTTTTTCCAGTATTGGTATTTTAATTTTCTTTCACCTCTTGTTATTGTTTATGTATTTGTCTGTAGTATTAAGCCCAAAAGATGTCAGACAGTTCTACACCCAGCTTCTGAGTTTTAAGAGAACCTCGTCCTGCAGGTTCTCAGATGTAGCAGTTATTAAAAATTGACTTTGAAACAGGTCCCTATGGGTCTCTACATTCATGCCCTTAATGTTACTGACAAAACAACTGATCAATCAAACAATTAATCATACGGCACTTGTATAGCGTGGCTTATCACCCATGAGGGTATCCAGGTGATGGGCTGCGGGTTTCAGTCGAATAAACAGGTCTTGAGTTTCTTCCTGAAGTCTGTGAGAGAGGGTGATGTTTTGAGTTGGAGGGGGGGTGTTCCAAAACTTGCCGGCGAGGTGGGAGAAGGAGCATCCTTCAGAGTGGCAGCTGCGGATGTGCAGCGTCTGTGCGAGGCTGAGGTGAGTGGAGTGGAGGTTTTTTGGATGGTTGGTAGAAGTTCAGGTGGTGGGTCATATATGCAGGTCCTTGGTCATGGAGGGCTTTGTAGGTGTGGGTCAGTAGGTTCACTGGCATTTCTTCTGGATGGGGAGCCAGTGAAGGTCTCTCAGGTGCTAGGTGATGTGGGTCCTTATGGGCAGGTTGAGGATCAGTCTGGCAGCTGCTTTCTGTATCGTCTGTAGTCTTCTCATGAGTTCACTTGTGGTGCCTGAATAGAGTGCAATGTCGTAGTCAAGACGGCTGGTGATGAGGGCCTGCGTCACTGTTTTTCTGGTGCTGATGGGGAGCCATTTGAAAATTCTGCAGTGCATGCAAGGAGTGTGGAAGCAGTATGAGGAGACAGCGTTGAGCTGTTGTTTCATACTGAGTTCAGAGTTTGCTGTACAGGAGGAAACAAAGGACTGATCAATTGCTCAACAATTAATGTAAAAAACTTTTAATGTAATCCATATCAGAGATGCAATCCCTGTTTTAAATCCACATGTTTTATTTCATCTTCCTTTCTGTAAGAGTATTTGCAATTTTTCAAGACTTTATGCATCTGTAGTTTTGCTTGCTACATATGATTGTTGTATAGTGCAAACATTTAAATGATTCAGTTCCTGGTGTCTGAGTGAGATTAGATTGTGGCTAGACAGCTTGGGAGAAGATTCAGCACCTTTAGCAACACTGAAAGTGGACTAGTTTGCAATAGTGGTTGGTTCTGGGACATGTACTTCCAAGCACTGTTTGAGGCCCATTGCAATACTTTTTAGGTCTAGCCTATGGCAGCACGTGTTCTGTCATTTGTGATACATTTTATTTTCTAAAAAGGGCTTGAGACATGCCCATTGTTTACTATTTATTGGCACTGTTATTTGCTGTTTCCTAATTGCCAGGCTTGTGCTTGTTTCACTTTCTCCTCTTCTGATGACCTTGGAACCAGCACTGATTGCTTGCTTGATTTTGATTGGTGTCCTTCTGCAGCTCATGGTGTGATGGACGTAATATTTTTTCCTTTCTTCTTCTCCTGTCGTCGCTTCCTCCCATTGTGCACGTTGCTTGCTCATTTCCACTCTCTTGTTGTCTGTGTTGGTTGTTGCCATTCTGCTATACAACATGGCTAAAAGACATTGTCAAAGCCAAAAGCTCTCATATAGGCAAGACCTATCGGCTTTGCCAATGCTTGTTCCTGAAGCATTGGTTTGACCTGCAAGAGCGTTCTCCAAGGAGCTCATCCTCCTGATGAGGAGTGGATGGGAGCCCCGACTCCCCTGTACCCCACGGTGTTTTGAGTTGCTTTACAGGTCAGGATGTTCCTTGTTTCTCTTATGATAGTGTTTGATTTTCGCATTTAACTGAATAGCCAGATTGAAACTGGCACAGGACTTATCACGCAAGATCATTTGTATACTGTTTATCATGCGTTCCTTCTGCCCCTTTGAACGCTGTGAACCTAATTGGTTATTCTGAACTGCTCTCCTTTTTAGCACGTGTTTTGTAAATTGCAGTCTGGCTCGGTATTACAATATTTATGCTAATCCTTACTTGCAATTCATGCTTGAAATGAAAACTCAATAACTAAGTTTTTTTTTTTCTTCAAAAAAGGAAAATAGTATTGAGACAAATGCGGGGTGCAGCATTTTGAAAAGTCATGAAAACAGAGAAGAATTACAATTACAAATCATCTGGATTTTGGAACAGAAGTTGAAATCTCTTGCATACTAATTAGGCAGATCTGCAATATGGTCAACGGGGAAATGTGGATGGATAAAGCAGTGCTGTGGTTCTGCAACCCCAAATTCATTATTTGTATAGGTTAAAAAAGAGAGTTCCTTACCTGCACGATTTTGCATCGGAAAATGGCAGCTTTTGCAAAATTGTTCATAATTTGCAAAGGGTGTTCATTGGTGCCACGAAATCAGAAGAGACACAGCAATACTCGCAGAGTCCTGTAATGAATGAACACTGTTTTCTTTTACCAGTCCAACCAGTGAGGTATAGGCGTGTCATGACAATCGGTTGGGCGTTCTTAAAAATTGGCCTGCTTAGATTGTTAAATGAACAACACACCCATTAATTAACATGAAAGAACTGCTAGCTTTCTATTTAATATGTACCTGGATCTCAAGTCTGTGTGTTCTCTTAATACTTACTTCAAGAAATTGAAGTGACAGACTCACTACAGTTATTGCAAACACCTTACATTATGCAACATGTTCACTAACTTGCCTCCGCTCATCATAACAATTTAGGTGAGAGGATTGGGCTTACGGCAATTTGCGACCCACTACGGATAGCTAATGAAACTCATGAGTTTCATACTTTAGGAAGCGATTTCCAAATTGCAAATGTTTGTGAATTGCAATTAGGAAATTGTTATTCTGATCTTTGTGCCTCTAGTCCTAAATCTCTCTCGTGCCTGAAAACCAAATGTGACCTTGTGTGATGTAACTGGTGGTCATGCAAAGTGCTCCAATACATCGTTAGCTAGAAAACTTGGTGTACTTTTCAACCATCCAGAATAACTACTGGTAACTACAACCACCTCCGACATACCCTCACCCAATGTTTCTCTATTTATTTTCCCAGGTGTGCGTCAATATACTCTTTATAGGTGCACTTTTCTTGCTGTGTGTGCTGCAGCACTTTGAGGTAAGCCATTATGAGAGCAGGCAATATAGCTACTTTGTAGTATCCTATTCATGTTAATGTTATGCATTTTACTACTTGCTCAGCCAGTGGAATGTTGCAGTGATGATGTGTTTCGGAATGTTGGGAGCCTGTGAGGAAAGGTCACCGTTGAGATGGGGCTGAGCAGCATGCTGGCTGCTCCTGGTGGGGCTGATCTACATATCCTGTAACTTACTACAATAAAAACATCTTAAACTACATCTACCTGCGTGGACTTCATTATTACATACTTCTATGTGATGATTGCGCGGACAGGCTAGGGACTGATTTTACATTGAAAGGTACTACTATGTAAATTTTAAAGCATATTTTCAACTGCCTCTGCTAAATAGCAAAATTCTTTTAAGATTGTTCTCAAGGGTAGCTCATAAAATCATTCAAACTCTTCAATATTCTTAGAAACGCCATTCCTCTAGAGCAGAAAAGGATTTAAATGTAAAGAGCTGCATATTTATCAAAGGTTATGTAGAACATGTAGATGGTAAGTTAAAACGTACAGCTAACTGAAAAAACAAGATTGCAGCACCAATAGTGACAGTGGGAACTAATGCAGAAGAAGAAACATCTCCCTCTATCCTATTTGTGTAAAGAGGTATAACAGTAATGATGATACCAATGGGGAAACATCCATCAGAATTCATGCAGCAGAAAAATGTGTCCATTGTTAATACAGTGTGAGTTTCTGTCTGCTTACTGTGCTAATCAGTTGATGTTTCTACAGAGCATGTTCAGTTATTTTGTTTGCCCGTCCCTTATTGTGCCACAGAATACCAGTTAACAGTTAATGCACCACAGAATGCCTGACCTTAATTCATTGCATCTGCAGGCTAAAAAGCTGTACAAAGGGTTCTGCACCTATTATGTGTCACTTATATATGTGTGATCAATGAGTTCCCAGTTAACAGGAAACCTATTGCTTTCTGTGCCACACAATTCTTGTCCTCTTTCTCGTTCCCCTTTCTTCTTCTCAATATCTCATATTGTACTACTCACACTTTTTCCATTCCAACATAACCCCATTAACATATTCCCCTCCACAAACTCCCTCTCCATCAGACTTCTCCTTATCAATATTAATCTCAATATTTTATTCTCTCTCACACACATGCATTTGCTGGAATCTAACCTAATCCTTCTCATACCCACTTTCTCAGTCACCTTGCTTTCTTTCTCAGACATTCTCTTGACTCCCTCAGTATTTCTTTGTTGTGAACTAACTTTCTCTCTGTGTCACTATCTGCTCGCTGTCGCTCTTGCTCTGTCATTAGCCGGCACGCTATTTCACTTATTCACAATCACTTCCTTTTATTCTATCTCGTACACATATCCACTATGTCGCATAATCGCTCTCACACTTCTCTCTCTCTTTAGCTTGCAATTTACTTACTCTCAGACCACTACTGTTTCCTGAATGTGACCATACAGATATCAACAATGTTCATACAAATGCATCAGGAACTTGGCCCTGTAAAAGTGCATGGTAATGTGACATTTCAGTAGTTGCAAGTTTACGTGATGTGCAAGGAGTATATTTTACTGTTTTCACTGCTTTAATCCCATCTTTCATGACCCGTTCTACAAATACAAGCTACTCAATAAATGTCTAGTAGATATTCACATAGCAGTGTAAGCTGGTAACATTAGAAGGTAGTTTGGACATGTTTGCAAGGCTAAACAAACCACCAATGCACATGGAGAAGAGCTAAAATCCTCCAGTAGAAATGGATGATACTAATAGGTGCTGAATGTGGATAAAGAAAATAAGGCTGCTCCTCCAACATGCCTTCCTTCCCCCCTGGACAGTAATTACGCGTGTTTCCACATTGACGTGACCCATGGTGTTCCAGGCAGTAAAGAAAAATAAATTTAAGAAAACTAGGGATGGTTTGACTGGTGGACGAGGCCAAAGGTGTTTGGTTCTGCAGAGGGATTCAAGAGAGATGAAAAAAAGCATCGTAAAATGTTGGGTGCCAGAACAAGGCAAAAAGACTGAAAGGTTTTACTACCTTTCCAGCTTCTGTTTGTTTGATTCAGCTTTCACAGAGCCTGCAAAGATTTCTTCCTGTGTTTAATGATTTATTACCCTGAAAATGCTTGTGTAATGCACACTCTTTATGATATCTTGTGTACTGATAAATCTCTCTCTATGTGACCACACAAGCACACAGTTAGAGGGAACATAGCCCTCACTTCTCTAATCACAAGTGTGGTTTGCTATCCATCAAAAACAGGTTACTGAATAAAATACAAAGTGTTAGACCTGAGAGCTTTGGTGTGGTCTTCACCCAAACATTTTGCCTTCTCTCCTCCTGTTTGCTGAAATTTCTTTGTTAGGTTCAGGACATGGGCATTTGCCCACTGCTAACCAGTGCTAAAGTGATTGTGCTCACTCCTTTAAACATGGTAAAATCAGCTTACATCAATTCATTCATTCATAGAACGGTATTCGATATATAAAAATACCATAAAAGCAACCAAATGTATCAAAGCCGGTTACCGGTTACAAGTTAAAATTTAATAATTTCCCTCTTTTTTTAAAACCATATAATACAATTTCCATCTGAACGTTAAAAAAACCCTTGTCACATATCCGACCAATTCACCTCTAGTTATGGGGATAATTCGTAAAACAATAAGTAATTATAACAGAGAAGCTACAGGTTTCCACTACCCCTTGTGTTCCTTAGTCTAAATGCAGCCCTTAAAAAGTTTACAATACAAAACAGTGTAAAAGTATCTGGGGCCAGTTTTAAAAATAACAGTGCCACCCGTGCCTGTTTAAATCTGGCTTTCTTTAGAATTCCAAGAAGAATCTCTTAGGGTAAGAGAAAAAAGGGCATAATAAAATGAAATGAAGGGTGTCCTGAGGAGATTTATGATCGCAGCCACAGGGCCCCTTCATTTCTATGGAAGGTGTGAACCCTGCCAGTTCCGCCAACACATGATGCAAGAGATTCAACCTGAAACGAGTCATTAAAAATCTGTCGTGTGCACTGTTTATACAAGACAGGTATGGTTCAATGCCTCTGACAGACCTAACTACTAGGTGTTCCCTGACCGACTGCTTGACCAGCTCTGTGTTTTCTCGGAGCATTAGTCCATGTTTAAAAAACTGGTCCTTAACCAAAGCCTTGTCTTTCATACCCACTTTAGAAGGGTTTCCAGAGTCTCCTTCACATATTTAAGCCAGGGAATTTTTAGCCCGTGGTCCAGGGAAAGGCAATCTTCTATAACCTGCCTACTAAAAACAGCCTCCTCGTTTGCCCAGATCTTTATCCAACAGACTAACGGTTTAACTGCCATACTGTCGCTGATGTATCGGACACCCAGTTCTTCATGCACAATGTGGGCTGGTGTGCTTTGAGGTACTTTTAACAGACGTCTAAGATATGTGTTTCCTTCGATTTGCATCTGTGTAGCCTGGGTAAAGCCCCACACCTCGCTTTCATACAGAGCTTTAGCACAACACATAGCACTATATAATCTTAATATCTGCTCAGGGGACCAGCGACCTAACCTATGCGCAAAGCTCATTATGGATCCAGTACAGCTAGTCATTACCCGATGCTTATCCTCAATTAGATATTTAAAATGTAATTGATGATCAAATAAAATGATATGAAAAGGACTGTACCTTTCCAAGCTGATGTGTAATGGATTGGTTATTGAATTTGCCTTTTGGATTCCCCTTGTTTATATCTGTCCTACCTCACCAGCAGTTTCCTTTTTCACACTCTCCTTGGAGCAACCTCTTTCTCTATTTGGAGCATTGAATATGGTGATCTGTTATAAAAGTAACTGAATAATAAACAGTCACTATTGGAGCGATATTTTGTGCCTTTTGAGGATATACTTGTTTGCATTGTAAAGAAAATGGTGGTACATTGATGCTACACTGCTAATTCTATATGTCCCGGGTTCCCTGTGACTAATAAATGTTTTTCATAACTGAATTGTAGCTTTAAAGAAGTCTAGGACCATTGTTTTCTATACCAATGGTGAGCATCCATGGCATATGATTGTAATACCTGGGAATTCAAAGTAGTCTGTCCATATTAGGCATTTGTACATGATGATAATGACAAGCTGAGGTTTTGAGACTGTGCATTTCTCAAAAACTGATATTTTAAAGGCAGTTTTAGTTTTCAAAAATGGGGTTTCTTCTGGAAAATTGAGTTTGTTTGCCCACAGTTGAAAGTAGTATTAGATAAAAAATTTGCATTTTCAGAAACAGGTGAATGATAATTCAAGCTGAGCTGGGGAGACGTACTGCTGTGCTTATGTCCTTTGTGCTACTGGGCATGTCAAGATTTGAATGTTACTTCATAAGTCAAGGAGAGGCATTTAATATTGAAGAACTTTTTCCCAGCATTTCTGCTGGTAACCTCACTTGGTATACTTGGGTGGTAACTACCGAAAATCTTGCTTTGGGTGGTCATAGTTTAGTCACTATTTTACAGGTATAAATTTTGCTAGTAGCTCGGGAAGACTTTCCTTGAGCAGAAGTAGCTCTCACTACAGAAAAGGTTGGAGACCCCTGATATAGAGTCTCTGAAAGTGCTCACACCATTGCTCTGGTAAAATGTTGCAGCTCAATCCTGGCTTATCAGCCTCTTGGAAGGATGGATTATTTATAATTCTCCAGAAGGCGGTGGAATCCCTTAGTACCACCACCTCTGATAAATCTTCCCAGGCTTGTATCCGTAATTGACTTTTACGCCCCTTAACAAACAGCGTATAGTTTTTCCGGCATAAAGTCAGCCTCTCCCTATCCCTGGGGGATATTTTTGAGGCGTTTTTTAGCTCTCTTAGAGCACGTGAACATTGATGGTCGAACCATCTTGGGGTATCCAAGTTAGCCTTGCGGACTGGGACTTTCAACAGACTGTCGACTAATTATAATATATAATATATACTAATCCACATTTGTAAAGCGCAAACAATCACCCGTAAGGGTCTCTAGGCGCTGGGGGCCGTCGGGAAGATTAAGCAAGCTATTGCCCAGAGTCACATGGTGCTGGGCTAATCTGCCTCCGGCACCGGGGATCGAACCTTGAGCCCCAGATTCCGGAGTCAGTCACCCTGGCCGCGGCGCCACACCTCTTCCTGGGCCACGTCTTTAAAAGCATTCACTAATTCTACCCCTTCATTTTCCGGATCTAAGCACCTCTGTACAGCAAGAAAGCTCTCCCTTAAAAATACTTCATAAAAAGCCTCTCCATCAACCTGTGTCCAACACAACCTCCTTCCTTGATCAGTGGCCCTGGTCACCCCCCCCCCCCATTCCAGGTGGAATCTGTGCCTGGCCTCCAGTAACAAGTGATAAGACGAGGGGATTATGGTCACTGAATGCGCTGCAAACAATGCTGAACTGGGTCACCGAGTTTTTGAGTGATGTGGAGACAAAAATATAATCAATAAAGGAGGCACAGCATCTGCCTTTAAATGTGGGGTGGATTGTATTATCATGCTTAGCGGGACCCAAATCCATTGTATGTGCTAATGCATATATATCAAGAAGGTCACTAAGTTCCTTTCCCTCCTTTGTATGTTCCAGGTGTGGGCCATCCTGTAACATGCATGTTGTCCAATCCCCAGATGAGGCTCCTAGATTTGGACACAGGTGACAGTTAAAGTCACCTGCTAAAACCAGCTGGAGAGACAACTGCCCTTGCGCCTGTGTTTGGTTAATTCTTGTGTATAATTCATGCATGCTTACGGAGCCCTGTCCATTTTGGTTAGCATTATAAAAATTAATAAAAAGTAACCTGTAACAGTTATTACAATTTTTTAAACCCTGCGCAACTTCCGATCCCCATGCTAGGTCCAGCCATCTTCCTTGTAGTTTAAGATCTACATGGATAACCAACCCTCCCCTAGCAATACCTGATGAGGCCTTTTGTGCTGGACAAAAGAAGGTTTTATATCCTTCTAGAAAGAGGTTGTTATTAACTGATTCCCAGGTTTCTTGTAGGCAAATTATCTGAAACTCCCGAATATAGAGCAGCCATTGTTGGGCCTTACATTTAGAGGACAGGCCTGCCATATTCCAGGAGACTATTTTTAAACCTTTCTCATTTAGCCTCTTTCTGTTAACAGTCACCTGAGAATTATGCGGCCTGTCAATTGGCTTACTTATACCCATAATCTCAGGGTCATTTGCCACCTGGGTATTGCAATTGTCTTGAACTTCATCTGTCCCCAGGCTAGGCTCCCCACCCCTCCCTCTATGATCTATACTAAGCACCCCATTGTTAAAAGCGCTACCTGCTTCCTCCGCCCCAATTAGTCAGCCAATATCATCCAGACCTCTAAGCGGTGAAAAGATGTTACTTATCGGCACCATATTAGCCTGCCAAGGCTCACCCTCCTGTTGGCCCACATATCCATAGAGCACATTCGGATTAACCGATTGTCTATAAAAATAACCCAGCTGAAGTATTTTAATGCTTGAGTCCGCGTTGTGTAAATAAGGCCTTCTACTCTGGGCAAGGGTCTTACGCACGAGTTCGGGGAACCTAAGTGTCACAATCACACAGTCCCCTGAAAAAACTTTTCTTGTACCACCGACCCAAGATACTCTCCTTGCCATTAAAATATGTCTGTGGTCTTTGATGTTGAACCCCACATTTCTGGACATCCAGTGCACCACCTTATTAATCAATTGTGTCGTGGGTTCCTCCCTTTGGTTAGCATAAGCTGGGACGCCTGTTAAAACAACTGTAAGCGGGCTTGAAGCAGGAGGAAGATCTAAAACAGGTAAACCAGGGCTACTCTGCGCCAGGTGAGAAACCATCTCTTTTTCTTGTTGAGTCACATTATCTCCCCTTCCTTGTGCAGATGTGTCCACTATCTGTCTTGGGGGATTGTCTAGATTCACTGGCCTAGGCTCCCTTGGCCCCCTATTCGCGGAAATTGGGTTTGGTCTCATTATGTCAGGACACTCAAGTTGGTTGCTATCGACACCCCCACGATCCACTGAACCCTTATCGATGGCCCCCCTTGCCCTCTGCGCCGTTTCATTGATAAGAGGTGGGACTTTCGCGTTAATAATTTCTGCTACCCCCCCCCCCCCCCAGCAACACTAAAAGATCTGCAAGCCCCTACAGTGGTTAATATATTGTCAGAGTTCTGAAAAAGTGACAGCCTTGTTTCTATTGCCTCTAATTTGCTTAAGAGTGGTCCCGAAAAAGTAGCCATCATAGTCTCCAACCGTGTCCATAACTCAGGCTCAACCCTGGCCTCCACTACTGTACTGTTTTCGCCGTCTGGTACATAGATCCCGGCCAGTCCAGTATTAGGCTTTGGTGTCAGCTTATCCGAAGAACTATTGCCTTGATGTTTAGATCTAGGTTTAGGTTTAGTCTTCTGTTTTTGTGCAACTCCCCCCTTCGTGCGCTTTGCAGGTGGCTCATCAGAGCTTACTATCAGAGGTTTTGATAGGCTTGTCACATCATCCCTGCTGATTCTTTTTGATCGGATAATAGCCTCGTTGCTAGCATATGTAGGTTCAGTATCCACCGTAGACAGGTCTACTCTTTCATCACTCAATAAAGAAGGATAATCCGAGTTACAGTCCCCAGGGGGCTTCTGGGCAGGTGCCGCACTTCCATTAGTGCCATGGTACAAGGTGGCGATACATGGGTTCTCCACAGTCTCCAGGGTACCCATGGGGGATTTAGCCGCGGCTATGCCTCCCATTGAGGACCTTTTATGTGCTGAGAGGGTGTCAAGCGAGAGTCTTTTCTCTGTCAGCTGAATCTGGTAGGTCACTAGTGACTCTGCTCTTGTCAGGAAAGCATCCAAAGTCCCAGCAACACCCCCTCCCACTGACGGGCCTGTAACCTTGCGTTTGCTCATTGTATGTATGGCCAATGGGTACTAGTAGATAATAAACGATACACCCCAGCCCCCCATACAAATCAGTACCTTGTGTAGTAGCTGTGGCTATGAGGGCCCTGGGCGCCCTCCGATGACGCTGATTGCCGGCGCCGCACAGGGACTTCTAGGGGATGTAGTTTCCGCCTGGCCGTTCCCCTCACGGGGACATGGCGGTGCAGCTAGTGCCCGTGCCACCGGTCTTCCCAGCAGGAAACAATGCAGAGGAAAGATTCAGGTAAGTGTTGGCCGTTCACATCACGGCAGTGCGAGTCAATGTGGCGCGTCTGGCGCTCAATTTACCCCACAACCCCGGGCCACACCACAAGCCACACCACGAGCCGCACTACAAGTTGCATTCCATGTCGACATAGGTTGTTACTTGCTCCCACTTGTTATACTTGCCACAGATGATTTTTCTGTGTTGAAGTAAATTTCACGTCATCTAGAAAATAATTAATTAATGACCGCCGTATGTTGAAAGGGTCTCGTGGGCAGTCCAAACAATTTCTCCAACAGTTTTCAGCAATGTATTTTTACGTAGTTCCACGCTCCCACTGTCACATTAGATAAGTAAATTACGGCCCCCTTTCTTCTTAAAAGGATTTCCACTCTCAACCGCGTTTAACAGTGGTTTAGCAGTGCGTTCTTGTGCCTCCTGTCTCCTGTGTCCTGCCACTATCGCTTCAACAGTATACAGGGATGGTCCCAGAGCATATATACTTATGGAGCAAAATCAAAAAGAAGCATCAAAAAATTTAAGAGCAATAAAGTGATGCCAAAGTGTTATTTAATCACACTTAGCAAGAGTATCATTTCTTTTTAGGAATAAATCTACAATAATTATGCAAAATACAACACAACAAGGTGCCCGGAGAGGGGGGGGGGAGGTGATGTGAGTGAGAAAAAAAGGGGGGCAAGTGACTTCAAATTTTGACAATATCACAAATCAATTGTTGGGCATACTATTCTATGCCACATAGTCAAACAGAAATGCATTCCTTGGATATACAATCGTTTGAGCGACCATGTACGTTAGAACAAACACAGTGCAAAATACACTATTGATGGTACTGGTATAGGTTGTATGTCGACGTTTCGACCCCTTAACCCTGGTAGGTTGATTAGTTCCTTACTGACGGGGTCTTCTTCAGGACATTGGTGACGGTGGGGAGGAGGGGCACCTAAAAAATGATAATTAAATATTAAAAAGGGGGGACATTGCATCAAGTCCTAAAGCAACACTAATTAGGACTCACAGGGATCTATCACCATATTTACCATTTAGAAGGATTAGAACCTAATAGGTACTGGCTTGACGTCGAGGACAATGGGGCTGTAAGGCTCCACGGGCGGTGGAAGTGAAAGACACCTGAAACAATAAGGTGTCATTGTAAGGGTGATCCATAAAAAATTAAGCTAGATTATCAAATTCAAAATACCAATAAGTTCAACTTACTTAATCAAGATTGTTCTGGAAATGCAAATTTTTAAAGCTGCGTCGCTGGCCGTGAATGTACCATCGGTTGGAAAAGTGAGATGAATCACAATCCTCTAGGGGTGAAAAGAAAGGTAACGAATTGTGAAGGAAATTTATTAAAAAAAACTAATTAAACAAAAAAATACTAGAGAATTAGAGCGCACAGGACAGGGAACCGAACTCTAAAAACCAGATTGACTGAGAGGCCAATTAAGGAAACATTTTGCACGTTGTATGTGGTAAATGCCAACATCGTGGAGCAAAGTGGGGAGAGGCACTGCTAAGACTCAAGGTCTCAAAGAGGAAGATCGAATAAACGCCATAGTGGTACAGGACACGAGTACATACAAGTCAGAAATCATGAGACAATTACAAGATGGTGTCAATTATTCCATGCTGAGATCCGATCTTACAAAAGATTTGGCTGATGAAATTCATCGAATCACCTCTGAAGCATTGGATCTGGGTTTTCTGAGTAAATTGGAATTCGACTATTTGAATCAAAAATGCCCACGACTACCCACTATCTACACTCTACCCAAGATACATAAAGACATGCTCCATCCACCTGGACGCCCCATTGTGTCTGGATGTGGCTCTCTACTGGAACCACTCTGTAAGTACATAGATTTCTTCTTAAAACCGATTGCTGAAAAGACTGAAACGTATCTGAGGGATACGATGCAAGTTATCACCCTGGTGGACCACAAACCTTTTGACCCAAATGAGCAACTACTTGTCACTTGTGACATTGTTTCATTATATACAAGTATTCCCCAAGAACCAGCAGTGGGAGTCATGCGTGAAGTTCTGAACCTACGACCTGCTCCAATGAGGGTGCCTACGGAATTCATTTTGGCGCTCCTCACCATTGCCATGAAGAAGAATTTCTTCTATTTCCAAGACAACTACTATATACAGACGAAGGGCGTGGCGATGGGGGCTGCTTTTGCTCCGCATTTAGCCATCCTCTACATGGATAGTTTTGAAAAACTACATGTTCTGAATAACAATCCTTTTCATCAACATATTGATCTATGGAAACGATATATGCTCTGGGACCATCCCTCTATACTGCTCTACACCCAGGTCCCAGTGATCCTTGGGTATACCCTTTTTCTCTAACGACTATCGCTTCAACAGCACCACTTCTCCGAAATCAATGCGTCCCCGGCAGCACTGAGGCACCCAGCCCCTTGCCCCCTACCATACAGAGGATCTCGAGGCAAAGGGTCTTGCAAAGCGTCTCGCGGCTCTCAGCTGCAGCTGCCGTGACCAACAAACCGTTTTCCACAATCGCGACAGCTCGCAGGCTCAGGCGGGCGGGGTGGGGTGAGCTTCGATGCTGGCTCCCCCGCACGCCACGCACCAAGCCGTACCAAGCCGCAGCCACAATCCACAAGCCGCTCCACCAAGTCCGGTGAAAGTCCGCGGGAGCTCAATTCTACCAAATAGCCACTAACAGTGACCAGGCCCCCAGGCAGTCGCTGCACACCCCCTTGGTGACTGTTGGAATAATCCGGCACCCGGTCGGCGTTCCTTTTGGGTGGCGGCGTTTTCTCAGATTTGCTCCGCGGCTCAGCTGCTGCTGCTGCTCTCGGGTCCCAGGTCTCGGGTCAGAGTGCACCTCTTCTGTAAGCTGTTGTTGGTTATAGTGAGTGTCTAATAATTTGCGAGATGTAATCACGGCTCTGCAGAAGTCAGAAAGGCACAGAACAGCCTGTTACCAGCAGGGTGTGTCCCTCTATAAAAGCCTGCTTACATCAATTCACACACTAGATTTTCTCATAAGTAACTACTAGAATAGCAGTGCATGTACCCAGGAATGTAAATAAAAATCTAATAGTGGGCTTTCAGCACTGATTGTGTCATCCACATAAGTAACACTTTAAAATATGTCTCCGGCCTGCCATAGCATCCTGTGTGCAGGTTTAAGCTGCTAGTTTGATTTGACAAAATAAACCTTTTGTCAGGCCTAAACCTTCTTTTTTAATACATATAAGTCACCCCTGGGGTAGGCCCTAAGCAGCACATAGGACAGGATGCATTGTATTTAAAAAGTGGGACATGTACTTTAAAGTTTTACAAGAGCTGATAGTGAAAAACTCTAAAATGTATTTTTCACTACTGCAAGGCCTACCTCTCCCATAGTATAACATTAGATTACATTATCACATTCAATAAGTGCTAACTTTTGATTGGGACCAGGTAATAAAAAATCATGTTTGGTCTCAAATAAATTGTAATTTAAATTCCTCTTAAATGGTAAAATCGGATTTTAAGTCACAATTTTGAAAATGCCATGTGTTTCAAGAGCATCTGTTGTTAATGTAACACTCAGGCTCTCCAATTGAAGGACTGGTCGAACACTGATTACCACATGCTTTAATTTGTCTTTTGTATATATTTCACTTTGTGTTTATTATTTTTTGAAAGAGCACAATCTCCCTTTAAAATTTGCATATCTCAGAATCGATAGTTGGTATCACTCCCTTCTTTGAAATATGATTGAAGCTTTGAAAAGTGTTATGATCATGTGTTAAAAAGAATCAGAGGTCATGTTTATTGAATAAGATGATCTTAACGCGTAAGTAAAAATGTCTTAAAATCAAGCAGCCACCTAGTTTTATGTTCATGTTTACTGAGGTCTAAGGTGGTTTTTATCAAGGGCCCAACCCCCCTTAGTTTACTTAATTTAAAGAGCGGGTACCACACTTATGAGGGTTCTAAGACACAGTGAAGTGAGTGGCCCCCAAGAACCATTCACATTTATTGTAGGAGGTCAACTGTTCCTTGTGTCCGGACCTTCAAACAAGATGTCTGCGAGAGATACCTTGTCGTTTTCTGAAGATTACATTCAAAACCTAATTTCAGTACCCTCCATTTTCTCTTCTATAACATTCAGCACAACGGCAAAACAACAGAACGAAACTGAAAACTTTACAAGACTCAAAAAGAAACATCTACGCACTGAACTAAATTGCCATATACTTTTAGAACACTTAAAAGCAGGCACAATTCCGTGGGGTCTCCAAGTGAAAAACATTCCGGTGATCTTTACGGACAACCCGGAATTCAAAAGAGGCTGCAGCTTCATCAGCACAAAATGCAGTACAGACCTCATGGTCCACTACATAGAAACTGCACAAAGAATTTGCAAGAAACAACTGGATGAAATCTCCATGTTAGAACAGACCATTAAGGATAACCACACTGCTGCAGAGGCAAAAGCACTCTTTAAAAAAATGGAAAAAGAAATTACTACGTTCAGAAACAACACCATCAATTTTAAGATCAACAAATTAGAAAAAGATAAAAAAAACTTTTAACATCGAGCAAGTCTATCGCTACCTGAAGGAAGACTATTAAACAATATTGGAATCCAGGCAAGGCTTAGTCGACTATCAAAGGAGATCTAGAAACAGCTTTTTTAAATGTTTTGACACATCGTCCTCGGAGTCAGCAGGTGACTCTGACCAAAGCATTAGTTCCAACACTTCCAATTCCGCTAGACGGAATTCTTTTTTAGAGAAAGGCCAACAGAAGGACCGGGTCCATTTCAAAAGCCAGCAATGGGAGATGCGCATAAGACGCCAATACTACAAAGGCACTAATACTACAAAAACTAACCAATTCAAGTGTTGTCAATCTATCATCAAAAACCCTGACCAGAGAAGAAGAAACAGTCCTTTAATTAGGTCTGTCCTATGCGCCCAAGAAGTCAACAGATTTCGCAAAAGTCAAAACCGAAGCCCTTGAATTCATTCGAAAGCCCAGATTAAAGGCCTTTTTTCTTAATAAAGATGATAACAAATAGGATGAACCCTCAGGCTTGAATCAAAAGTCCTTTTTCTGTCCTCCACCGCATTCCATTCCAAAGTAATTTATTACCTTTTAAACATGCAGTGATGTCACCCCTCACCCAACTGGAACAAAAGAAACAATTTTTCAAGAGCTACATCACTAAGATTCAGACAACAGCAATACGAGAACACAAAAACGACAACACTGCGGTAATAAAACAAGCAGATAACGGTGGAGCAGTCGTTGTCTGGAGAATAAAAATTGGTATCCGAATATGGCTCATGACCCCACAAATGACATCAAGGACGAGGTCTTAAAGGTGCTCCGAGAAGACTTTGACAATGACATCTTAGGGCCTAAGGAATTTGATTACTTGAACAAAATAAATCCCAGGATCCGTGTCATCTTTTTTTAACCTAAATTACATAAAGATGCCAACAACCCTTCGGGACGCCCTATAGTGTCCGTATGTGACTCGGTCCCCAAACCAATAGAACAGTATGTTAACGTTTTGTTTAAATAGTTTCTTAAGAATGTTCCATCTTACTTGTGAGACACCACGCATTTAGAAATAAAATTGAAGATCAACAATGCACCATGGATGACCATGGGTTAGTGTCTTTTGATGTCGTTTCGCTATACAAGGGCCGTAGCGGCGGTCTCACCCCATCGAGCAAATCCCGTGCTGCATTGCCTCGCCCGGCACAACTGCGGCACTGGTAAGGAGGCCTCCTCTGGGATCCTGAGTGAAAGTGCCGCGCCTGGCCTACTGGGGCAGGGGCTGGCGCTCACTGCAGAGAAGGAGAGAGCTGGTGCAGAGAGCAACCAAGACGGGCCTTTCTCCTGCCGGGCCCAGGAGCTGTACCCTGGAGGGGGCCAACACTGACCTAATCCTGGCGCATATCATCGGGCAGAGTGTTATGCTATTGGACATTAATTGAGGCCTGGGGCCTTGCGATATATACCCGCACAGTGACCGGCTCTTGAGCCGTCACTCAGGAATCCCCAAGACCAAACAAGTAACAAGCACAGAGTACAAATTTCTACATACCTGCCGGGCCTCCACCTACAACTAAGCTTCAGGATAGCCATTTGCCAAGAAAACAACAGCAGATGGGACAAAAAACCGGGAGCAACAAAGCCACGATTGCCTGATGAGCGTGTCTGGTGGTGCACACCCTCTAATCACCAAGTGCAATCTCGAACCACCTCTCGGCGCATGAACTGCATCAAAATATGACAGACAAAGGGGAGATATCAGGAAGCTGAAGATACAAATACTACTTCAGTTAATGCACCCACAGAGGTGGTGCCCCCCACTGCAGAAGACCCGCAACTGGACAAACTGGACCTTATCTTACAGGCAATGAGACAATCCCGCACAGTAATGGAGCCGCAACTGGGATCGCTCACCACAGTGGCTGCTCTTATTAGAGAAGACCACAGGAAGCTAGCAGACAAGGTGAGCGCCAACAAAATTGCACTGCGAGAACTGATCCCAAAGCAGAAAGAACACCTACAGCACCAAATCACAATATAGCAAGAGCGGATGGAAGATGCAGAAGGCCGATCGCGCCGTAATAATGTTCAATTTATAGGGCTGCCAGAGAACACTGAAGGTCATAACGCAACGCTATTCATTGAAACGTGGCTGTGAACTATGATGACAGCAGGAAGGTTAATGGAAACGTTTTGAATGGAGAGAGCTCACAGATCCCCACCAGGAGAAGAGTGCCTGGAATGCCACCATGCCCTATAGTTGCTTGAGTGCTCAACTACAGGGACCGTGACCAAATTCTACAGGTGGCGAGAGAAGAAGCTCCGATCAAGCGAGACAATGTGCGCATTTCACTATTCCCTGACTACACATTGCAAGTTCAGAAGAAATTTGCCTCATATCAAGGAGGCAAGCAACACCTTCAATCTCTAAACCTAAAATATGCCCTCCTGTACCCAGCGAAACTTAAAATATTGCATCAGAAAAGTTACTTTTTAGACACCCCTGCTGAAGCATGGGATTGGCTCAAGCACACCTTTCCTGACTTACCCATTAATCCGACCCTCAGACGAAATGCCGAACCACGACCTGGCAGGTGACAAACCCAACGTAGGTGCCCGTACACACGGAGGCAAGAAGAGGACCTAGCTCCCACACCTGAGCAAATGTTGGAGGGATGAAAATCGGCACTGATGTCTGCAGTCACAATCCGAGAACTCAGAGCAATCACAGATGACGAATCTTCCACAGGTGACACGGAGCAATCAGAACCGGACACTAGCCAACTGCTCTTCCCAGCCATGACTCCACAGACGGCAAATTAACTACTTAATTAAGTACCAGCCAACACGGACTCTCATTACCCCGCAGAGCAATTCAGGAAGCTGCACTTTCACTGCACAGAAGCCAGAAATTAACCAAAAGGTGCACAAGCTAATATCATACTACTTGGAGGACACTTCTGATGGAGGGGAGGAAACCCGACCGCCACACCAGGCGAACTGAGCAATGTAAAACAGATGGAACCCCACCGTGAAATGAGGTAACAAGAATTATCTATGATTAATTAATACACCAGAGGCTTACATAAACTGAGGCCTACATCAGCCTCTCGCAAGGGGACAATACCAATGGTCTGGAGACTTGATCACTAATGTCGAGCGGGGTGCGACTGGGCTCCCTGGATGGGAAGTTACATCCCTCACAGAGAGACTAATCGGGAGTTCCTGAAGATCCCAAACATTGTAAGCCAACCATGGCCCCTATTGCAGTTGCAAATCCTAAATCCTTAGAGTTCGTAAGAACTATTCATAAAGTTTGGTCGAACAAAGTTCCACAGTTGGACAGAACATTGGGTTGTTTTAAGGGGAGGCTGACGGGCGCCATAACACTTACACTTAGAATCGACTGGTTTTTAACAATACACAATAAACTTCAATATGGATTCGATACAGCAGTATAACTATTTCACCTAGAACATACGGGGAATGGGATCGTTACACAAACGACACAGAATACATGCCCAACTAGCCAGGCATAAAGTACAAATAGTGCTACTACAGGAGACACATTTAATAACAGCAAAGTCAAAAAACTAATAAAAAAATGGAAGGGACAACTACATGCAACAACTTACTCCGCGTTCGCACGGGGAGCAGCAGTGTTGATCACTCAGGGATACTTTTTGTAGCGCAAAAGCAGTGTATAGACAAAGAGGGCCGGTATGTGCTACTTCGAGGTGACTTAAATGGTAGACCAATAGTGATAGGGAGTTTATACACCCCCAATACAGAACAGGACACTTTCTACACTCAAGTGGGCACCACGCTCACAGACTGGACCGAACTTTCCTGGGTACCCTGGAGAGATCATACCAAATTAACGGCATACCGGCCTCTTTCCCTGTTGAATACAGAGTACAAAATCCTGAGTAAAATTTTAGCCAATGGTTAACAACGCTTCTTAATGAAATTTGTAAACATCGATCAATGCGGCTTCATCCCAGCACTTAATACATCCCTCAACATACGCAGGCTCTGTAACATAGTGTTTGCCTGTGCCACAGAGACATCGGAGGCGGGATGTTTTTCACTGGATGTCTCCCAAGCATTTGATACATTAAGCTGGGATTACATGCTGACTGTCTTGAAAACATTTGGAATCCCACAAGAATATACAAGATGGATCCAGCTGCTTTACCACTTCCCAACAGCCAGGGTACACACCGGAGGACATATATATCAAATATACCACATACAAAGGGGCACAAGACAAGGCTGCCCCTTATCACCCATGTTATTTGTGCTTGCATTAGAACCATTAGTCCACAGAATACGTGCGGTATCCAATGACTGGGGTATCAACTGCACCCACCACGCAATATCACTGTACACAGACAAGATAATAGTTTACACCAGAAGACTGCAGGACAATCTAGACACTGTAGCGCAAATCTTTACACAGTTTGAATCCATTGCGGGCTGGCCATAAACTATGAAAAATAGTATGCATTTCCCTTTGGAAATGGAAAAGACAGCCAAACCATCCACTTCAGAAATCGAAATAGAACAATAGCCCACAATACATTCCGGTACTTAGGAATACAAGTATACAGAAGCTAGCAGGACCTCATTGAAGGGAACTTACAAAAAGCAATAAGTTCACTAAAGGCTCAGATCACCTTTTGGACGTCCCTACCTCTATCAGTGGTGGGAAGACTAGCCATATTGAAAATGGTAATGCTCCAGCACCTACTTTATTTTTTCACGAACCTGCTAGAACTGATTCCCAAAACCATCTTCAAAACACTGAATACGTTACTAATCAATCAAGTGTGGGGTACAGGCTGCCGAAATATCAGCTTAGTGAAGTTACAGCTCCCGTCGGGTGCCGGAGAAATGGGAGTGCTTGATTTCTATGCCTACTGTTTAGCATCACAACTGCAGTGGCTCTCCCAATGGCTAGCAGGCAAAAACCTACAAGACATAGCCTACACAAACCAAATGGGGAGACTTTGGTGAAAAATCGTACGAGTGGCTGGCTGGCTCCCTACCTGAACACTGCTGGGGAGCTCGAGGGGGCAAACGCTCTCTTTTTTCGTCTTGGGGCGGACGCTGTCATCTATTCCCGCCGCCGCTGCTGCTGCAGGTTTGCCGCCACACGTTGGGAGCACAGGACTACGGCTCCCAGGATTCTAGGTGACTCCGCCCCCATCTGTCAGCACTTCCGCGCCCGGAGGCGCTAAATTCGAACGGCTCCCTCGGGGGAGCGGGAGACTTTGGTGAAAAATCGTACGAGTGGCTGGCTCCCTACCTGAACACTGCTGGGGAGCTCGAGGGGGCAAACGCTCTCTTTTTTCGTCTTGGGGCGGACGCTGTCATCTATTCCCGCCGCCGCTGCTGCTGCAGGTTTGCCGCCACACGTTGGGTGCACAGGACTACGGCTCCCAGGATTCTAGGTGATTCCGCCCCCATCTGTCAGCACTTCCGCGCCCGGAGGCGCTAAATTCGAACGGCTCCCTCCGCGTCGCGGGACGCGCGCGGGCGGCGCCGGGCGAAGCCCGGGCAAAGGGCGGGCCGTCTGTGGCCGTCCGAGGTCGTACAAGGTCGGGTTGGGCCACACTCCTTGCATCCAGCTACGCCCCACTAGATAAGTAGATATTATCATTACCTTTCATCTCGTGCCTTTGGGGGACTGTGCTGAGTGTGTTGGGGTTCGATCTGGACTGAGCTCCCGCTTGTAATGTCAACTCGCTCCGGCAAAAGTTTGAGGGGGGGAGGTGGGGGAGGGGAGGGAGACGGGGGAGTATGATTGGCACTATGGATCGTTTTATTACCCGCGTGGCCAATGTAATCGATAAGAAAATTGGCATGGCTGAGAGCCGGTTGTCGCGAGGGCCCCTTGGTACTCGACGTTCATCGTTGGGACCGTTAGCTTTGGCGCCTTCACCTGAACGTAGCCAGGAGCCCCCTTCCCATGCCCCCTTTCCCCTGGACCATCCCCGGGTGGCCGCTCTGAGAGCCAATATAGATGACCTTGAAGTGCTGACAGATTCTGTACTTCAAGCGGAATATAATATGGCCACGGATCTAGTGATTAATGAGGCGGACACCATGCTTTCGCCCTTGGCCAGTTCCCCTAACCATGTAAAATCAACTGTGGTTCCAACTTCAGTGGTTCAAGTGGAAACTCACCCTGTCCCTAACAAAAGGAAAAGGTTGCCTACCCCGCAGAAAGGTAACCTGGCCAAAGATTACAAGAGGCGTAGGCAGGTAGGTGCCAAGTTGGGTGGCCCTCACAAGAAAGTGGGGCGAGATTCTTGCCCGCCGCAGGGAGACACAGAGGAGGGTTTACCAGGAGGGATAGCGAATACTGGTTGTGGAGTACCGCTTGGAGGCCTTTTAACACAACCACACCTGGACTCCCTACTTGTAACACATTTAGAGAAAATGATGAAATCTTTACTTCTCCCGGTGTTGGACAAAATTGGGGGGCTCTTACAGCGGGTGGATAAAATGGAGCAGGAAACCCTGGATAATTTTTTCTCGCTAAAATCATTTATCAAATTACAGTTGAGAAATAGGGAGGCTGGCCAAGGGAGAGGGGATGACAACAGGGAGTCACATATAGTGCCTCAAAGTCCAGCCCTTACTACAGGCACCCCAACAGTAGTATCGGAGGTGCCTGTTTGTGCCCCACAGCCTACCCCTACAACTGTAGGGTCGGGAAGGAAGTCTGGCCCGCTAGTAACTAAAACCATAAATAAAACCAAGCCCACTAAATTATCCAACAGTAAGAAGACCCGTCCCATAGCTTCTGGTATTGCTTCCAATGATAATCCCATTACCCCTGCCCTTAAGCCTGCGGCTTCTAGCCTATCCATGATTCTAAACCCTGAAGCATCCTAACCTGTAAAGGCCTGCTCTCATCCTACAGGCGAGGGGTTAGGAGAGGGAAGGGTGAATAACGTCAATCTCCCCCCTGCCTGCCAGCCTTACGTAGCTGTTTTGACCGGGGTGCCTGTGCTTAGCCCGGGCAAGCGGGAGACCTTTGAGGATTTGTATAATAAGACCCTCTTTTGGCTCAAAGAAAATAGGCCATTGCCCAAACCTTTGGCGGGACGGATCCTACATGTTAGGACAGTTGGTTGGATTGGTTCTAAACAAAAAACGATAAATGGGGATTGTATAATTGTGAATTTTGACGACCCAAGGGTGGCTAGGTATGTATGCAGTGGACCCAAGACGATGTATAGCCCACTTGCCTGTGGGGGTCAAATTGATATACATGACCTTAGCTACTTCTATTCCCCTAACTTGCCTGGGAAGACAGCTGGTTTTTATGGGTGGGAGGAGAGGGACGGCAGCCAGTTCTGTGGGCCCCTCCTCGACCCTAGTTTTTCTGACAGGCCTCCATACCAGTCACGAGATTGGCTTTTACAACAGTATTGACATCCTACCTGCCCAATAGGGGAAACACACTGTGAGGTAATAGAGGAGTTGCCAAACATTAGCCAACCGATTAGTGTGGATTTGGTGAGGTCTCCCTTTTGTACTCCATCTAATATAAATCCCCCCAGGGAACAATTGCAATCGCAATCGCTTTTGCCAGTGCCCCATTAAAGGTTGTTAGTTGGAATATAGCAGGACTCGGACGGAATTTAGGTTTGCCAGATTGGAATGCCATGATTGAATCATATGGGATCTGTTTGTTCCAGGAGACTTGGTCCCTGGAACCTCAATATAAGATGGGCTATACCACCTATTCTGTCCCCGCCATACGCCCAAAGGGAGGGAAAGGCCGTCCCTCGGGAGGGCTGACAATCTGGGTGAATATTTCCCTGCGTTACTCTATCAAACTTATTACTACGAAGTCTCCTGATCTACAAAGGCTAACAGTCAGAGGCCCATGTGGTGGGAAAGTACTCGAAATTTTGAACATTTACGTCAGAGGAGCACGGGGGGGTTCTTCTACGTTATCCTCAACTGGCCTTGATGAGGAACTCAGAAATATCAAATCTGATGCCTTCATCTTGTTAGCGGGGGATTTTAATTGTACGTATGAACCCCTTGCCCCGGACGATGTGTTGGGTAACAGAGAAGATGATAATAGGAGAGGTATCCCAACATTGCAAATCCCACCAATCAGGAGATGGAATCAAGGTGTTATTGATTTCAATGCACTCTGTATGGAGTATGATCTTAGAGCTACCAATGGCAGATCCAACTCAGACCAAATGGGGGCCCACACGTTCAACAGAGTGGGGCATTCCTCACGGATTGACTACATTCTGCTGAACTACTGTTTATGGCCCTACTTGTTGGATATGGTGGTCTTGCCATCTACTGATAGCGACCATAATCCATTGTCTCTATCCCTGTGCCCCCCTTGGTTGGGCCACTCCCCACCTCGTTTCCCTCACACGTGGAGAGTTACACATGAAGTATGCCCTTCAAATTGTGGTAGGCGTTTAAAATGGAACAACTTTGCTGCCAGGGAGTGCAAGATACAGGAGGCAAACTTAATAATGTCAAATGTTCCTCAACGTCTAGATTCTCCCCTCCCTAGTGCACAGGAGATCTCATTACTGTTTGATCAAACTACGCATGCACTAGGTGATCTATTTTTAGTCCACACTGTGGGGAAGAAATCTAATACAAGAGGCGCCACAAAGGGCAATGTTGGGTGGTTCACTCCTGTCTGCCGAGAGGCTAAAAGGGAACTAATTAAGGCGGTTAAATCTAAGAACAGAGCCTTGATTAGTGCTGCAAGAGGCAACCAAAGGAGAATTATTAAGGAGGCTAAAATAGCATGGGAGGACCAGTTTTGGCATGATTTAAAGGCCGCTAGCACAAGGAAGGACTCTAAGGGTTTTTGGGATTTACTAAGAACAAGGGATAAGCCCGCGGACTCTCTAATAACATGCAATATACCAGAGGACGCGTGGATTGACCATTTTTCCAAACTCTATAATGTGGCTCTGAGTGCGGAGACATGTTCGACTGAAAGTTATTCTGTAGTACCCTGTGAACTCACTGAGGAGCATTTGTTCACTGACAAGGAACTGGTGGGGGCTATCACATGCCTTGTCCCCAATAAAGCTGCAGGCCCGGATGGCTTGCCAGGGGATTTGTTATGTACCAACCCAGTAGAGTGGGCGAAACTTATCGCTGCTCTACTAAATGCTAGCTTCAGTGGGGCAACTCTCCCAGGTTCATGGAAGGGCGCTGAAGTTGTTCCCATCTTTAAAAAAGGGAGTCGGTCCGACCCCGCCAATTATCGCCCCATAAGCCTTTTAGACTCCTCCCAGAAAGTGGCAGGCAAAGTGGTTTTAGGCAGGCTACTACAATGGATTGAGGAAAAAAGTATTCTTTCTGATTTTCAGGCCGGTTTTAGATCAGGTATGGGGACGATAGAGCAATGCTTTCGGCTTTTGATGCTCTATTGGAAAGTGGTTGTACTGGGCAAGGGCAGTCTGTATCTCGCCTTTATTGATTTGCGGTCTGCCTTTGACCTGGTCCCGTGCAACCAACTTTGGGGTGTGTTGAATGACCTGGGTATTCCTCCCTACCTTCTAAGCATATTGGTAAAGTTGCATGCCGACAACTTTGCGCAGATCAGGTGGGGTAACCAGGGCCAAAAAACAAATCGAATACCTGTAAATAGAGGAGTACACCAGGGGTGTGTTCTAGCCCCCACTCTGTTTTCTTTGTATGTGAATGGAGTGGTGGACTATCTATCGGAAGTTCCTTCAGATGCACCATCCCTGGCCGGCAGAAGAATACCCACTCTCCTATTTGCAGATGATACCCTCCTGATCTCCAAAACCCCGGTAGGCCTGCAGAGCCTGCTATCTAGTTTTAAACCTTTTTGTGATGAAAGGGGGCTAGTCATTAACACTGGGAAAACGAAGTATCTAGTTCTTAACCCTCCGAAAAAGACAATTAAACCGCCAATTTTAGATGCTGTTTCTTTAGAGAGGGTTACTGAGTTCGACTATCTTGGTATCCGCCTCTGTGATTCGATGAGTTGGGAATGTCCCTTACACAAGATGTTGCTGACTCATAAAAGGGTATTGGGTGTCCTTCTCAAAGAACAACGTGCCTCAACCCTAAAACCTATCGCAGCAATCCTTGACATTTATAGGGCAAGGGGCGTCAGTGCAGTCTTATATGGGGCCGAACTTTGGGGGACACACAAGGTGGATCAGTTGTCTCGCTCGGAAAGCAAGTTTTTGAAAGATTTAATGGGGCTTCCTTATAGCACCCCAACCCTCCCACTGTTATTAGACATGGGGCTAAGATCAATTAGCGACCAGGTTAGGCTCCGCCCTCTACTTCTATGGGCAAGAATCTGGAGAATTCCAGAGTTGTCTTGCTTCGCGGATGGCTTAACTGATGTGCTGGAGTCGCCGGGCTGGTCCAAGATCCATTGGTTGAGAGAAGTCAAGCGTCTTCTTCTCAACATGGGTCTTGGCAATGCCTGGGCTAATAGAACTGCTCCCCCAATATCTGTGCTAAAGAAATTATATTGGAATTGGGTAGCTGATAGCAGATCCAGTAATTCTAAATTGTGTAGAACTTCCTTGGACTTCCTATTAATAAAAGATTTGCCCCTTTGTGAACCGTATTTGGACATTGTCACTAAGCGCTGTGATAGGGCATTGTATTTTCAGTTTAGGATAGGCCTTCTTCCCGTTGGGGAACTTACCTCTAGGTGGAAGCACTCGACCCAAACCACCTCTATGTGCCCATTTTGTGAACACAGGATTGAGTCAATCCCGCACCTGTTTTTCGAATGTTCGGCCTATGCCCTTCCCCGCAGTAGATGGTTAAAACCACTATGCAGAGAACTTGGGACAAGGCATTTTAAGGAGGCTATGCGTGTCTTAAAAAATGATCCACGCCCACTTTATGCCTGCGGCATAGCCAAGTTCCTGGGTTGGGCCTGGCGCATTAGATCATCTAGGCGTTCTTATCTCGTTTAATTTGTTCTTAAATGATTTTATCTAATTTATTGGGGTCTTTTGTATAATGAATTGTATGTTAATGTACTGACTACTTTTATTGTCTCATTGTTTTGTGCTAAATGTACTGCTTTTTAAGATATTTTTTATATCGAAATAAAGCCTATGATGATGATGATGAAAATAGCTATTTTTTTTTAATTTTGTGTTGCCTTAGTAGCTAGCAGTAGGGAATGCTGTTTGAAGTTCTTAAACAAACCAAATGATCACACAGAGCTCACTGCACAGGTTGCACAGGTTGCTTTGCCCGAATATTCTGGTTCAACCCTCTGCTCTGACACTGCTCAGAACTGTGATTGCTTTTTGGAAACAATGCTTTCAAATGAGCAAGGAGTCACAGGAACACTATTTGTAATTCACGCCAGCCTGGTACGATACATTAAAAAGCACTGGGCACCCCAGGGATTGGAACCCACCAGGAACAAATTAGTTCACTTAATATACCTTTTGGGCATGGGCAGGCATCTAACCCGCTCGCTCTACCACAGGAAACGTACTCATCAATCATCCCCTTTGACCCTAATACGCACCAAGAGGGAACAAAAGGTCAACAAACCTTTCTCAGATAATGAATGGAGAACAATACTAGACTATCCTAAGCAAGTATCTCGTAATACATATTTTATATTTATCCAGTACATGATTACTCAAAGAGCATACCTGAAACCACACAAGTTATACTCCATCTACACCAGTGTCACAGCTTCCTGTCCCAGATGTCCTGAAGAAGATACAGATCTCATTCACATGATATGGTCCTACAGTAAATTACAAGAGTACTGGAGGAAGATAGGTGCTATCCTAGATGAGGTGGTAGGTGATACAGGTTGACGGACGCTAGAAACGTGCATATCAGGTATATACCGGCAGCGAAAGGGATACGAAGTACAGGCCAAGATCACAGACCTAGCTCTTATACTAGCAAAAAGAGGCATCACAAGGAGGTAGAAATCATCATCACCCCCTAATATTCAATACTGGAAGGAACAAGTTTAAAGATAGGGTTTAGCGCAAAGTATAGCTATTCGCTGAGAAGAACGCAGATGGCTCAAAAAGAAGCCTAGAGCCATGAACTGGGATGCTGTATTAGAAACATTCAAAGCCTCAGATGCGCTCAACTCCCAATGATAGCGCTGCACCTGCACATGAATCTTTCACAACCTCACAACTTAGTATTCCCCCTTTAGGGGACAGCAGTATCCCCCCCCCCCCCCGCAGTTCCTACATGGGTAAATATATGGTACTATCTCTATACTCACCACTTCCCCAACACTTATACATCGAAGGAAAGCAAACCCTGAACTTATGGCTCCCTTAACGACCCAAACCCATAAGTGTACATGCCCAATCGGGCCTGCCATAACCATACAGCACACATTCGCTCTTTTTGCGCCTGTCAGCAGGGGAGAGGGGTGGGAAGTTTTGTTATAGTAATGTTGTGTTCTTCTTTAATTCCACGCATTGTAACTGTAATGACGTACAAGCTAGGCAGCAACCCAATGGCTACCTTACGAAGCCCAAGGCAGGCTTTGTCCGAAATATCATATGAATGTATGCATTGTTCCGTGAAACATAATGTATAATTGTTAACTTATGCTGCTAATACATGCATAATTACTGTCAAGCCGTACAGGCAAAATATACTACAACCTGCAAAAAATGAATACCGTGCCAGTGGATATTACCTCTGATGATATCACACTGGAGGACATAGGCACACTCCTAAGGTCCCTATTGAGTCCCTTTGAAGCTAGACTGATTAAAATCGAAGCTAGATTAGTTAGCATTGAGAAAGCCACTGTACAACTTGTTGACGCAAGGAAACTTGACAATAGTGGAACTAAAACTACAATAGAGGGTCTAGGACCAAAGCCCACTAAGGGTAATGGACCACCTATTGCCACAAATAATAAGCCTCCACTCACAAACCCCAAAACTCCACAAGTTGTACTAAATAAGACCTTGCAACACTTAAATGATAACAAGGACCCAACTCCAACCCAGCCTATAGTAACTGTCACTCCAAAAATAACCCCCCCGCTTAAAGCTACCGCTATACCCGCAACCAATAACAAGGGTGATTCGCCACCTATTGGCGAGAAACCATACCCTAACCGCAGACAAAAGCCTGTAAACCTCCCCCCAGAAGCAGCACCCTACACCTTAGTTCTGGTAGGGGTCCCGGAATTAAAATCCTCAACATTCAAATCCACTACCTCTCTTAGGAATAAAGTTATCAACTGGCTCTCTATTAATAGACCCCTTCCGAGAGGAACAACCAGTGATATCTCCATGGCCAGGAGGGCAACGTGGGTGGGTTATACCAGGAAATCTATTAGTGGGGACTGCATTCTGGTCACCTTTAGAGACCCGAATACAGTCGCATATATCTGCACGTGGGTTTCTGACGAGGACTTTGGCAGTAACATTCAATCACTTCCTCTTTCATTTTTCTACCCTTCGAGCCTCTATAATTCAGAGGACCAGAGATGGGGGCACCATCAAAGTTGCTGGAGGATTGGGAAAACTGCCCCAGGGAGAGCAATGTGCCCCAATACCATAGGGGAAGACCTATACATCATTTCCACCAGTATGGGGAGGAGGCTGGTTGGGAAACTGTTACACGGAGGAGGGGCGGGGGTGGAGGATATAGGAGAGGAATCCCAGGGCCACACAGAACACATTATCCAGCCTATTTACCCACCCACAATAGATACAGCAGTCTGGAAATGGTAGACTGACAGGTGGATGTAGTGGGGAGTTCTCTAATAATATCTCCCAGGATGGAGATTAGTATACCCCCAGTCCCGGATATACATACTAGGGCAATTGACATAGTCGAACACAAGCCGGCTCTCGTATTAGGCATGACGGATTTCATCCTGTCTCCCATTAATATAACCTCTATCACAAATTATTCCCCCACTAGCCGAATGGCGCCCACTGAGCTTAACTCTAATAACTTTGTCTCCGCAGGCCTAGACACCACCCAATCGGCGCATATAACTGTGATCTCTTGGAACGTGGCAGGCCTAGCCAATAAAATAGACTCCATAGTGTGGGGCTCGTACATTAGCTCCAAAAATATACTTATTTTCCAGGAGACTTGGGCACGTGAGGAAATATTATTTCCGGGCTTTGCCTCCTTCTCTAAACCCGCAAAGTGGGGAGGAAGGGGCAGGCCGTCGGGGGGACTTACGACCTGGGTAGCAACTGACCTAGGTTGTCACGCCACTTGCCTAGAGACCGCCTCGGATGACATATTGGCTGTCTTACTCGAGTGGTCAGACTCCACTAAGCTGTTAGTCATTAACATATATTCAAGGCCTGTTCCTATGCTAAAAGAATCTTGCACTATAGATGAATTATCCAGGTTCCTAGAAGGCATTCCTTGCGAATTTGCCTGCTTGGTGGGAGGTGACTTTAATTCACAGTACGAACCACTTTCTGGACTACGTGACGGCCCTTCCTATGAGGAAGATTCATGTTGGTTTGTTCCAGAAACGGTGGCCCCACCACTTAGGGCCTGGACTCCCTTGGCCTTGCAGATAACTGCCCTCACTCTTAATCAAGGCCTAAGGGCTTGCAATGGCCGCTGCAAATCGGACATCCCTAGCATGTATACCTATAATAAAACAGGTAGCGAATCCAGACTGGACTATATTTTGGTCAAATTGTTCATGTGGCCATTAATAGTCGATTTCAAAGTCACTGAAAGAATGGACAGTGACCATAACGCTTTGGAATTGACTTATTCCCTGCCAGGGGGCGAGGACACATCCTACGGACCGGATAAAGATAAAGCAGGGCTCTTACTTGAAAACAATCGGCGGAGAGTCAAGTGGGAGAAATTGGTCAATAGTCCAGATAGAATACCGCAGTTATATGCAAGGATCATCCCATTGCTGGAGAGGGCCTTCCAGATTGGAAAGGAGGTGCAAGATGATCCCAATAGAGGAAAGCTTGCACAAATTCATGCAGACATAATCATCACCTTAGAGCAGGATCTGTTTTCATCCTCAGGGAAAAGGAAAGGCCCCCTGTCCAAAACATCCTGGTATAACGCCACTTGCAGGGAATCCAAGGCCCATCTGTTACTTGCTATAAAAGGACGCTATGGCAAGGAAGAAATCCAAGCTAGGAGAAGATCCTACAAAAGGCTCCTGGAAAATGCGCGGGCGGAATGGGACCAGGATTATTGGGAAAACCTTGTTAAAACACTAACTAACAGAGACTCGCGCAAAGTTTGGCGCATAGTCGCCAATGGTACTGAGGATTTATCCTCGGCAATAGAGCCCAACATAGCGCCCATGATATGGCAGCGCCACTTTGAGACGTTTTATGCTCAGGAAGGGGGGGAACAAAATACAGTTGGTGGCATAAAGACATCTAGTCATACGGGAGCTCCCTTTACTGAAAAAGAGGTGAGGGAGGCCATCAAGGGTCTAGCTGTGGGAAAAGCCCCGGGACTCGATGGGGTGCCTGGGGACTTGTTCAAACAGGAACCAGGGATATGGGTCCCATATCTTACACTAATATTTAATGCCATTCTGGGGGGAATGGAGGTCCCTGATTCTTGGCTGGGAGCAGAGGTGGTTCCAATTTTCAAAAAGGGTTCCCCTCTGCTCCCAGCCAACTATCGTCCTATCAGTCTCATCGACATATCCCAAAAACTTTTCGGAAGACTGATTTTGGACAGGCTTCTGGCCTGGATAGAGGAGATGGATATCCTGTCCCCCTATCAGGCGGGCTTCAGACAGGGTGTATCAACAGTAGATCAAATTTTCCGGCTGAATCTCCTTTACTGGAGAACAGCCGTAATCGAGGGCGGTACTTTGTATACTATTTTTGTAGACTTACGTGCCGCCTTCGATTTAGTACCTAGGGCACGGCTGTGGAGAGTCATGGAAGAGCTAAACGTCCCTGGTGATATTCTGGCAATCCTGATGAGACTTCATTATAACAACTACGCCCGCGTAAGGTGCGGCAAAGATGGCAAGTTAACCGATAGTTTCCCCGTTCGCAGAGGGGTTAGACAGGGTTGTGTTCTTGCACCGACCCTGTTTTGCCTCTTTGTGAACGGGGTAGTTGCCCACCTGAACAGGATTGCCAACACCGATGCCCCCAAGTTGACAGGCAGCAGGGTGCCTGCAATCATGTTTGCAGATGACACCCTGCTGTTGTCTAAATCCCCTATGGGGATCCAACGCATCCTAGACGGTTTTTTAGAGTTCTGCTCTGAGCGTGGATTGGAAATTAATCCTCAAAAAACTAAATTTATGATTTTGAATCCTAATACCCATAACCGAGCTCCACCTAGGTTAGGCACAGTCCAATTAGAACGTGTGCATAACATCGAATACTTGGGGATTACTATAAACGAACATCTAACGTGGACGTCACACCAGACTAAAGTGACTATCAAACTGGCTCAGTTGGCGGGTGGCACTATGCGTCTGGCGAACAAATCTTCCTATCGCCCACTAACCCCAATCATTCATATTTACAAAACTCAAGCCCGCGCGGGTGTCACATACGGGGGTGAGCTGTGGGGACACACCAATCTGTCTAAACTACAGTCAACGGAAAATAAATTTCTGAGACAGATCGTTGCCCTACCGCAGAGCACTCCACTTCTGCCCCTAAGATTGGACATGGGAATTCGATCGATAACTGAGGAGCTAGGTCTTAAACCCTTGACATTTTGGAGACGCTTGTGGTGCAGCCCAGCTCTCATAAACTACAGAGAGGAGTTACAGGAATTCCTGCACCTACGGAACGCCAAGCAAATTCCATGGATGATTTATGTTAAGGGAATGCTAGAGGAGATTGGTTATCCGGAACTATGGACGGATCCTACAAACGCCTGTTTAAAGACTCCAAAAAAGGTTCTTGTGAGAGCATACCAAGAACTAATGCTCACCAGAGCTATCGATGCCACACGAGAAGGATCTTTGACCCATTTGTTCCTAAAAGTAAAAGATTCTTACCATCTTGAAAGTACTCTAGATGCCATGTCTCCTGTACTAACGAGGAAATTATTCTTACAATGGAGATACGGAACACTTCCCTTAGCATCGTTCACAGCGTCCTGGACATGCCGCTCCTCCATAGAAACTTGCCCAGTGTGCGCACATCCAAAGGAGAATGACGTTCACGTTGTTTTCTTCTGCAAGGGCTATGAGAGGAGCAGGAAATATTGGTTAGTCCCCCTACTTAAGAACTTGGGTTTTAGATCCTTTCAACCTGCTTATAGAGTTTTAAAGACAGACCTCTCCCCCACTGTAGTCTTTGCCCTCTCGAAATTTTTAACTTCCATGTGGTACACCCGAAGCCGATGGGTAAAAAGACTCGTATAAAAAGACTCCTTGATAGCTACAGACTGAATTTCATGCACCCTCTTTTAACACTGTTTTAACCACCGGATCACACTGTTGTTTAATTCGTTTTTAAAATTTTTTGTACTAATGTTATGCATCTTTTATGATCTGTGATCGAAATAAAGATTTCTGAAATGAAATGAAATGAATGAATAGAATTTGTTGTAAAAAAAAAATCTCAGCACTCATGGTCAAACACTTCCATCAAATGGATCAATCAGAAAATGACTTCCAGTGGACTGTGCTAAACTCAATCCAAGCCGACCCCAGAAGAGGGGATCTGGGAAATAGATTAATGCGAAGACAAGCGTATTTGATTTTGAAATTTAATACGGCAAGCAGAGGGCTAAATGAAATGTCTGAGATCAATAAACTGTAATAGTGAATGTCTCTACACTACAACTCCCATAATCCCATGGGCCAAGTATCAGGCAGTTGATTGAGCATGCCTTGTTTTAAAATGCCACAGAAGAAGGCTGCCATGTTTGGAAGGAAATGACTGAAGGAGCTCTGTCCGAGGGACACCGTATTTGCAAGCATCTGTAAAGTAAGTGCCTCTGTAAATCAAGCGCCATGAGTGCTTTTTTATACAAAGATGTATCTTTACAAAGCAGCCGAAATTGAGGTGCAGTAATTTTCCGTGTACTACACAAGTCGGTGGAAAGAGTGATTTTATTATATACCAAAGAAGCCCCAAAAATGTTACTAGAAGCTTTGAAGTTTCCTTTTTAAACACCATTTAGTCGCAGTCTTTGTCTCCCAGAGGCGAGTGTAATTGTTAAGCATTTGAATTGCACAGCGGGGAAGCAACATTGTAGCAAAAGCCGGTGGAGAGAGCCATATTATTATTAATTATTCGCCCGAAAATTGTTGCATGAGGCTTTAAAGTTTCCTTTTCAAACACTACGGAGTCACAGTCCAAGGCTCTCAGTGGCGAATGTATCGCACAACGTGAGAACAACATTGTAGTAAAACTTGGTCACAGTATGCAAGGCTGAGATGTTTTCGTTCCACATTTAAGCGAAGCTAACCAATCACGAACATGACCACGATGCCACTATTTCTTAAAGCGCTCTGTGTGCTTCCACGTTTAAGCAATTTACGAAACCACCAAGCTTCAAACGAGGCCCTTTCCTTGCAGATCCCCTTTCTTTGCAGAAGAGGACTGCCTTATTTTATACACTCCGGCTGGATAGAAATCTGCAGTTCAAAAGGTAAAATCTTTCTGGCACTGTAAAAATGCATACACTTGCCATGAATCAAACTATGCAGAAAATACAAATGCTAATATCCATTTCTATAAGCACACCTCAGGTCTGAAGTTAATGTTTTTCCAAAACAATAGGAGTTTTGGACTGACAAGGCCTGCTCCCCGCCCCCCCCCCCCTTTTCTTCTAGATTTGATTGAAACCCAGTTCAGAGGACCATCCCTGCCTGTCTGCCGGCACAAAAGCCGTACGGAACAGCAGCACCGCACCAGCTAATCTTGCACCCCAACAATGCGCCGTGCTACTTCCTCCAGTGGGTTCTTCAGGACTACCTCCTATGGCCACGACAACTCCCAGCTGTTCGTTGCCATAATGAAGAAGGAGAATGTACCTCGGCCGGCCCTGCTGCCCCAGCATATTCACCACAGAGCCGTGCTGGGGGTGCTGACTGAGAATGACCAGCACAGACGCTCATTTTTCCAGAGTGCTCCTTCAGTTGCCTTTTCACCAGGGCTGAGAATGCAGTCCCTCTCCCTGGGAAGAACCTTCCTACCTGTGTGCCCACCAAACAGGGGTTCTCCATCTTTGTGGATGAGCCAAGAGATGTAAAGGACAATTGTCGCTTCCAGGTTGAAAATGTTGAGCCTACTAAACCACCTCTGGATCTGAATGCTGTGAAAAATTACTTTGATCTGGTTCTGGATCTCAGTACAGGGTCTCCTATGATGGTAGACCCGTCTTTCCAGTCCTAAGTGGTAGATGATTCTGACTAATTAACAGAAGAGCACTCTGAATTGGGTACCAATTTAATGGTTTCTGAAGAGCACTTCGAAGATATTCATCAATACCTTCGTGAAGCAGAGATGAGGCATCGGCCTAAAGCTTTCTACATGTGAAAGCAGGCAGCTATCACAGCAGGCATGCACCCCATCTTGATTGACTGGCTGGTTGAAGTTGGCGAGGAGTATAAACTTCGAGTAGAGACACTGTATCTGGCTGTCAATTTCTTGGACCACTTTTTGTCCTGTATGTCCGTCCTTCAAGGAAAGCTGCAACTTGTGGGAACCACTGCTATTCTTCTTGCTTCGAAATATGAAGAGATTTATCCTCCTGAAGTGGATGAATTTTTTTACATAACCGATGACACTTGCACCAAGAAACAGCTGCTGAGAATGGAACACTTGCTCCTTAAAGTGCTGGCTTTTGACCTAACTGTGCCTACCACTAATCAGTTCCTCCTTCATTACTTGCAAAGACATGGCGTTTGTGTCAGAACTGAGAATTTTGCCAGGTATGTAGCTGAACTGTGTCTGCTAGATGCAGAGCCCTTTTTGCAGTATCTTCCGTCATTGGTGGCGGCAGCTGCTTATTGTCTAGTGAACTATACCGTGAATAAGGTATTTTGGCTTGAGAACCTGGTTTCCTTTACGGGTTATTCATTGATTGAGATCGTACCTTGCCTGAGTGATCTCCACCGAGCATGCCTTAGAGCGCCCCGTCTTCCGCAGCAAGCAATACGGGAGAAATACAAGAACTCAAAGTATCGAAAGGTCGTGCTTGTAGAACCTCCATCAGTACTGCCTTTAAAATAACCCTAAATCAAGAAATCGACCTTCAAACAGTATTCTTCAATGCACTGAAAGTACAATACAGCACTTACCTCCTGATCAACCGAGTTGATCAAAAGGGCACTGCAGGTCAAGTGTCCTTAACCTGCTGCATAACTTTTTTTAATTGGATTCTAACTATTTATGCCATGTGGAACTTTTTTTAATCGGTACTTGGACCTTGATTTGTGAATTAAGGAGTCTTCATTTGGAACCTGGAGCGGTCTTTCATATTTCCCAATCATTCTCTTAAAGGAGGTCTAGTTGTAGTGAATATGAACTCTAAACATTTCATCCATGTAAAATGCATTTCATCAATGTAAAATGTATGAGGTACCAAGTATTTTAAATAAACATATTTTCAAGTGTCTTGTTTTGAAACCAGTTAAGAGGATTGTTCTGTTCAGATGCTGCAGCCACAAATTACAAAGGCATATAACAAAGGTAAACTACTTTCTTTTTTTTTCCAAGTTTGATTTTATTAAGGAATAACAGGAAAAAATAACAGCAATAAACTAATGTAGCATATCCTATTTGACATAGAAGTGGAGAAATATAGTAAAAACTGCATAAGGATAGGACTATCAAGCTGCAAACAAAAGAAAAATGCATCATATAAAACAATAAGAAAAAGGACAAGGGAAAAGAAACAAGGAGTAATTAAGGTATAGCAATTGAAAATAACAAGTGTGTAATAAAATGTTATTGAACACTGTAAGCATAACAATAATACAATTGGAAAATATGGTAATGAACATTCAACAGTAAAAATCTAACTAAACATCTGGTAATGAAAAGGGAGAAAAGTAAGGTGGTTTCCATACATCATCTGATAGATTTTTAGAAGCAACAAGGCAGTTCCAGATAAATAAGTTGTTAAGGGAAGCCATGGGAGATCTCTTTTGATTGCTAAAGAAATGGGAGATACATAGTTGGTGTCAAGCCGATGATGGAAACAAACAGCATTCCACCAGGAACTAAAAGTGACTTTATCGGCTTGTTTCCAGTTTGAGGTTATTGGATGAAATGCAATAGCTAACAATAAATCTAAAAGTTTAAAACTTAGTGGTGATTGAGGCCATTGAGGAGATAAGGTACCTATAAATATATTTGTGAAGGAAAAGGGGATCTGAACTTTAAAAATTATCTTAATTTGGGACCAGACTGATTGCCAAAATTGAAGGATGGAGGGGAACTCAAACAACAAGTTTTATGTCTGCAGCAGGGCAAGGACAGGACCAACAGGAAGATGGCGTTTCTGATTAAAAGGATGGTAGTGATACTGGGGAATATAGTACTCGGTGATAAATGAAAAAAAGGGTTTGTGTGGTATTAGCGGCCTGAGAGGTTTTGTGAAGTTGAGACCATAATTTATCCCAAGTGGTAGTTGGCCCTTCTTGTGATAAATCCGTTTCCCATGCCTGTTCAAACTTTGATTATTGCCTATCAATGGGAAGTTGTAATGTTTTGTAAATAGTGGAGGCTGAGGGGGAATTATCCAATATGGAGGATATGTTTGTGTAATTTACAGGAAAGTTAGTATTGCCTGGTAGATTATGGAGAAATTGGAGAAGAGAGGGATAAAGAAGATTATATTGCGATCTAGATGATGAAGGTAAAGAAAATTTAGATTGAAGATCAGAGAAAGTGAGGGGTTTGGAGTCCAATATAAGCTGTAAAATCCACTTTAAGCCTCTAGAGTGCCAGGATTTCCAGTATACGGGACGATTACGGATCCTTAATAATTTATTATGCCAAATGGGTAGTTGCTGAAGGGAACTAGTAGAGGGATATGAAGAAGATAGGAAAGGAGTTAACAGTTTGAGAGTGTGAAATGACAGGAGAATGCATGGAAGCAGCTTTGGAAGTAAATGATAACAATTCTTGAAAATCGAAAGGGGCAATAAGAGTTCTCCATTTTTAACCAAAGAGGAGGATATAAAAGAAGATCCGTAGATATCCATCGAGCAGCTTGTTTTAAAGATAAAGCGGATTGATAAGTTTTAAAATCAGGGAATCTAAGACCTCTATTTGGTCTATCTTTCTTTAAAGAGGACAAGGCTATACGAGATGGTTTACCCTTCCATAGAAATTTTATCAAAGTGGAATACATTTTCTTAAAATAATACTCAGGAATGTGAATAGGGTTCATTGAGATAATATACAATATAAGAGGAGAGAGCATCAATGTAATTGAGTCTAAACGACCCCACCAAGAAAGGAAAAGGGGTGCCAACGACTAATAGTATAATTTATTTTTTTTTGTAATAGAATCGAAGTTTTAGCTTTAATGTTTCAGGTATTGAAGGTGCAAACCACAGGCATAAATATTTGATTTTAATTGGTTGCAGGGCCGGACTGGGAACCAAAACCGGCCCTGACAAAGTGCTCGGCCGGCCCCCACGAGGCCGGCCGAGCACTTTGCCAGGGCCGATTTTCGGCCGATTTTGTTACAGGGCCGATTTTGCAGCTATGCTGCAAAAACGGCCCTGTTACAAAAACGGCCCACAGGGGCCCAAAACCGGCCCTCAACCGTGCAGCGCACCGGGGAAATGCCCGGTGCCCTCTACGGCCAGTCCAGCCCTGATTGGTTGCCAAGAAAATCCCGAACTCTCAAAGGTGCTTCTGACACAAGATGTTCAAAGGCAAAATTTCACATTTATCAGCATTTAGGCGATAACCTGAGAGCTGAGAAAAAGAGTTCAACCTGCTGAAGAAAGGGAGTAAGAGAAGTTTCAGGATTAGAACAGTAAAGAAGAACGTCATCAGCACAGACTGACATTTTAACTTGATGAGGACCAAAATGGAACCCTGTAATGAGATCGTCCTGTCTAATCTTAGTTAAGAAAGGTTCCAAAGCTATAACAAATTATAAAGGAGATAAAGGGCAACCATGTCTTACCCCCTTGCGTAAGGGGAAGTAATCAGACGTTTTACCATTAATGAAAATTGAAGCATGGGGACCTGAATATAATAAAGAAATTAAAGCAATGAAATTGGAAGGAAAGCCAGTCCATTTCATAGCATGAAACATAAAATCCCAACCAATTCTATCAAATGCATTTTCAGCATCTAAGGTGATCTCGGCAATTGGATGATCCAAGGATGAAGATTTGCTTAGAACATTAAAAAAGACCTGAGAATTGTCAGAAGCAAGTCTCCCTTTAACGAAACCTGATTGCTCAGGGCCAATAAGATCAGGCAGAATAGGATGAATACGAAGAGCCAAAATCTTAGCAAAGCTCTTATAATCTGTGTTAATCAAAGAGATAGGCCAATAGTGCTTACAAAAATAATGATCCTTATCCTCCTTAGGAATTAAGCAGATCAACACTTCCTAAAATGAGCCCCGAGAGGAACCTTCATCAGAGAAAGATTAGAATAAAAGTAAGAGATTAGGCTAAATCATTTTTCTAAATGATTATAAAATTCAATGGTAAAGCCATCTGGTCCGGGCGCCTTCCCACGACTTAACACTGAGATAGCATGGGATATATCTGCTAGAGAGATATCAGCTCCTAAAGACTCCTAGTCAATGTGATTAGAATGGGGAGAGGGGATGGAACGAAAATAGGAAAGAAGATCAGATCTGGTGACGATTCAGGAGTATATAGATTCTTGTATAAGGAAACAAATTCATTCAAAAGATCTTCATCCTTAAAGATGGGAGTACCGGCAGGACCTTTCAAAGATTCTATTCTTGTTCTTTCCTTTCTTACTTTTAAGTAATTAGCTAGTAATTTCCCCATTTCGTTGTGGCCCCCATAATAGCGAGCACTGCTTTTCAATAGGTTGTTGGAAGCATTTTCTGTAGATAATTTATTAAAAGTATGTTAAGCCTCAATAGAGTTTTTCAAAGAGGACTCGTTATTAGAATGATAATATGTATATTCTAGTTGTTTAATTCTACTAAGCAATCGAGAGGATTGGATTTCTAAGGCTTTTTTCTTTTGTGAAACAAAATTTATAATAAAATCTCTGGCCGCCGCTTAAAGGAATCCCATATCATAACAAAGGGAGAGTCCGGGGAATTGTTGATAGTAAAAAACTCGGAGGCACAAAGGAGTTGAATTTTTTACAGAAATTGGGGTCAAAGAGTAGGGAATTGTTAAAACGCCATCTACCCGGGTGAGGTGAAAAAGGGATGAGATCAATATCGACAAGTACGGGGCGTTGTCTGAGATAAGGATTGAACCAATTTCAGATTGAATGGCATGTTGGGCCAGGGATTTGCTGAGGAAAAGGTAATCAATATGGGATTGTGAATGATATGACGCCGAATACAAACTATATTCTCTAAGGTCAGGCTGGCAAAGTCGCCAGATGTCAACAATCAGGTCAGGATGGCAAAGTCGCCAGATGTCAACAATCGCATTGTGTTGCACTGTGGAAGTGAATTGTGAATGCATTTTAGAAGGGACAAAATTAACTCTAGAGTTCCTATCTAAAATGGGATCGAGAATTTGGTTACAGTCACCACCAAATAAAATGTACTCGTCATCATATGAAAGTAATTTGTTAGATACATTTATCCAGAAAACCTTGTCAACCGAAGTAGGGCCGTATACATTAAAAATGACTAAAGGAATCTTATCTATAAGAAGTTTAACAATAACCCAAAGACCTTCAGTATCCGCCTCCTGATGACAAACTGAAACATGCAATTTTTTATGACATAAAATCAAAACTCAATTTTTCTTATTTAAAGCCGGCGAACTAAACACATGACCCACCCAGCATCTTTTCAACTTGGAAGCTTCATCATCTGAGATGTGAGATTCTTGGAGTAAAGCAATGTCGGGTTTTAGTTTTGCTAGATGGGCCAGCACCCGTTGGCCTTTTAATCGGATTGTTCAATCCTTTAATGTTCCAGGTAGTGACCCGAAATGTATTTTAATGAGAAAAGTATGAACAATCATTATGCTTACAACAACAAGAATGAGAGTTGTTTGAGAAATAAATGAGAAGAAAAGGCGAGAAAAATAAAACGGAAGTGTTAGAAAGTTAGACTTAAAAAATGAGAGGATAGAACAGAAAAGATAAAAGAGGAAAATAAAGAATGAAGAGGGGACAACACAAGAGTAAGTCGATAAAGAAGGAAGAAGATGAAGAACAAAGAGACCGTATATGTCATACAAATGACTGAAAAACATACCTACAAATAAAAGATGAAATGGGGGTAACCACACCAGAAGACAATGATGACAGCACCAGAGCTTCACCGAATACCCGAGGAACCACAGTCAGAGATTTGACATAGATGGGAGACCAAATATGTAATGGATTGCAGAAACAAAACACCTATACGCATAAGGGGAAAAAACATAACAATATAAATAAACATATTAGAAAATGTGATAAGAGAAAAATACATAAAACAACTAAATGCTAGAACATTATGAAAATACAATCAAAACACGCAATACATAACCAGAACAGCAAAACATCTACACAAGGCAGAGCAAAAAAGTACTAATGATGTAGGTTTGAAGTGTCCATGATATCCGCTCCATGACGACGAAGGAATTCTTGTAGCGCCGCCGGCTCCTCAAAAGTTTGAAGTCTTTTCTTTATATGTTACTTTGAAAATCAAGGGTGTGGAAGACCAAATCTGGCATTGATAGCACGAAGTTGAGGACATAGATCAAGAAATGTTTTCTCCGACGGTCTCCCGTAATCTTAGCAACATCCTGAGAGGAAAATAGGCAATGTCCTTCCCAACAAATTTGCTTTTTGGACATGACGGCAGACAGAACTTGGAGAAGGTCAATGAATTGCAGGAACAACGTGATGACACCGTGAGGTTTCACAGAAGTTTTAGGTCCAAGCCTGTGTGCTCCTTGAATGTTAAGAGGAGGAGAAGCAGGTAAGTCTAAGAGCTTAAGCAAAAATTACTGAAAAAAGACAGTTGGGTTGGAACCCTCAATATTTTCAGGGAGACCATAAATTCTGGGATTGTTTCCGTGATTTCGATTTTCTAAGTCCTCAGCTTGTTTTTTAAGCAATGAAACTTCAGATTCTAGAGAAGAAATACGAGAGCACGAGACTTGAAGGGATTCGGTTTGTTGTTCCACAATGAGCACTCGTGAGTCCAATGCAGACCATTTGTCATTCAAAAGTTATAAAGTCTAGTTAGTTTCCTCTATGAAAGGTTTTAAAGCACGGATTTCCTCAAGGATTAAATCCATGGAGGTTGAAGAAGAGTTTACTGGAGAAGGAGGATCTTTTTATGGCAGTTTGGTAGAAATCGCAGGTAGTTTGCTTGAGAACTATGTTTTAGCAATGGTGCCTGATGAATGGTCAGGTTTCTGAGTAGAAGTGTCATCAATTTCATTGAAGTTGGAGTCTGAGCATGCATAGACCTTGGAAGAAGCAGTAAGTTTAAGGTTCTTCAATCTCCCCATATAGGAATGGTGGAGTTTAGTAAGTAAAAACTGAAACTAAACTCTTAAGGGTGAAATCTTCAAACTGTAGGGTCACTGCACGGAAATGTAGCAAGATGAAATGGTAAAATAGAGAAGGAATCTCAGGCTCTACAGTTCATGATGTAGAAGAGTGGTTCAAAATACTGCAATGTGGAATCACAACATTTAAAATGTAAATGACCTCCTTTTAAAGGAACGTGCTGTTATTCAAGAAATGGCTAGGAAGCATGGCATCATTAGAAGTGGCATATTGAAGGCTATTTATGCTGAGAGAAAATACATTTCATGTGCAAGTCGAGTAGAGCACAAAATGGCGGCTGACTCCGAGTAAGCAGGTTATTTCACTCACATGACAGAAGTAAAAAGTTAAACAAAGCAGAGTTACAGCATACACAAAGAAATTATTTGCCCATCACAGCAATTCAAAGCTTTGGTGCTCCATAAGTGCAGAAAAAATTGGGCATCATGAGGTTTTCAAGCAGAGCGACGAGCGAGACATGAAGAATACAAAATGGCGCCCATTTTGAGTGGAAACGAGTTGCGCCGTCAAAGTAGCCGAAAATTGATGAAAAACGGCAGTTCAAGTGCACAAAGCTCACTGCTATGATGAGGAGCAGAAATCTCTCACGTATAGAGGCTACGACGGGAACGGTGTTGGGGAGCTCCCCAGCTACTCTGCCATCTTGATTGGCGTCTTGGCCAAACACCCCCTGGTAATCTACTTTCTGACTTTATGAAACTGTGGTTGGCCGCGCATAAAATTTTTTTTTTAATATTAATGAGGCTACATATTTATCTTTTAACAGCATCGCTAATAAAAACCTGGTTTGAACTCTCCTGAGACACCACCAAATATACTTCCAGTGTTGGTGTTTAAGGTAAAACAGCTAACTGATTAACTTAGGAATGTCGATGCAAATGTACAGTGCTTTTTACAATTTTGCAATGTTCCAGTAAAATACACTTCCCTTTCTCTTTTCGGAAATCACCCAGCCCTTGTCCTGTGGAGAACCCATAAAGAAAGTGGGGTTTGAAACGTATAGAACATAAACAATGGGGTATCCTTGTACAAAGCACATCAATAAGGATCAATATAATTAAGTTGAAGCAAAAGACCATTTCTTCATGTCCATATTAGAAATATCTGGTCACCCATACTGTGTTCCAAGAGCATCTGTTGATGCAACACTCTGGCTCCTCAATTGAAGGACTGTTCGAACACTAATTACGGCATGCTTTAATTTGTCTTTGTATATATTTCAATTTGTGTTTGTTATTTTTTTGATAGAGCACAATGTCCTATTGGAATTTGCATATCTCAGATTGCATATCTCCGAATCGATAGTTTTCACTCCCTTCTTTGAAATGAGATTGAAGCTTTGAAAAGTGTTATAATCATGTGTTAAAAAGAATCGGAGGTCATGTTTATTGAAAAAAGGATTTTTACACAAAAGTAAAAATGCGCTTACCGAATCGGGGTTGTAGCCAGGCACTGGGACTCACTCTCCCAGGCTCCCCTGCATCGCTCCAGCATTCCAGTCCAGCTGATGCCACTCTACCATCACCGCGGCGGATAAAGCTGGCAGAGAATCACCGCTGTGCGGGATGCCCCGGATGAAGTCCAGACCAAGGGCGGGCCCGTCTGTACCCGTCCGTGACTGGACGAGGCTGGGCTGGGCCCACCCTCGATGTCTCAAGCTCCGTGGCTCGGAGTGCCGTGTTAGCTGCAAGGATCCTTCTCTATTCTAAGAATACTTCTCTAATAATGCGGGGACGACGACATCCAAATTATTAGAATGGTATGCATTTAAGGTAGTCACCCAGGGGGGAGTGTATAAAACAAATAGTGGGGGTAAAGAGGACATTGGAATCAGCACTAACACAAGCTGAAATGAAGCTAGCAACCCTATCAAAACAGGAAGATGCGAGCAGGGCAACTATAGCTCAGGTGGCGGAAGCGAAAACAGCCCATGCGGCCACTACCTCAGACAGGCACAGATAGAACTTTAGGGCATATGCAACTAAGGGACACAAAGAGAGGGATAAAGCAAGAACACTACTAGCCTGGCTAGCTAGACAGTATAATGAAGTAAAACCCGTTACTGAAGTGCTTGATCCCACCAGTAATCTAGTGCGCTTCGAAGCACAAATACTACAGTTGTTCCAACAATACTAAACTGTGGTGTACAAAAATCCAGTACAGACTAGGCAGGAAGCAGTAGACCAATTCCTTGACCCACTGACAATGCCACAAATTGCAGCGGCAGAGAAAACTGCACTAGATACGGAGATCCAATCTACAGACATTACCCAAGCAATCCATTCCCTGGCACGTAACAAAGCACCAGGGTTGGACAGTTCCCCCAGGAATATTATGCACCTTCTCCCCCCCCCCCCTCCCTGCTGGTCCCCTGCCTCATGGAGGTGTTTGCAGACACGCTAGAAAAAGGTGAGCTCCTAGGATCCCTAAGGGAATCAGTCTTAGTTACATTCCCAAAACCAAACCGAGACCCACAACAGCTGGCCTCATATCGTCCCATCACACTGCTATCCTCTGACTGCAAGATATTAGGGAAGATATTGGCAGACCGTTGCACGCAAATTCTACGGCCACAGGTCCACCCAGAACAATGTGTATTTGTCCCAGGGAGAAACACTTCCCAAAATTTAGGCCGACTAGTTCATGTGCAGAATCAGGCAAGCGCTATGTTTTGCAGGGCAGCCTGTCTCATTTTAGACCTCAAGAAGGCCTTCGATACTCTTACGTGGCCATACTTGATCACGGTCCTACAACGGATAGGTCCAACTCTCCTAGCATGTACATGCCTCTTGTACACTAAACTTACCTCACGCATACGCATGGGACGATACATATCATCCTCATATAGGGTGGAGAGAGGCACGAGACAGGGCTGCCCACTCTCGCCCCTGCTATTTGCCCTAGCGGTAGAGCCCCTTGCAATATGATTATGCCGGGGGGGGGGGAGACTGGGGCATCCCCATAGCGGGCATCACACACACTGTCTCCATGTATGCTGATGACCTTTTAATATATGTGCGGGACATCACCGCAGACTTGACGTCCATATGGACAACACTTGAAGAATCTGCAGAGGCATCCGGGCTAAGGTTGAATTGGGACAAGTCCATGGTTTATCCACTGCACCCAGGCCTTGCCCCTCAGGACGTTACGATAGGGGAGCAGAGCATAGCATGGAGCACGAGCCCCCCCCCCACCCCCCCGATACCTCGGGGTTTGTTTGTATCACTACCCATCTAATATATTCGAAGGAAATCACTGTAGAGCGCTAGCTGGGATTAGATCGGCGGTGGGATTTTATAAGCACCTCCCTTTGGCCCCGATAGGACGTGTGGCATTAGCAAAAATGATAATAGTCCCACGTTGTAAGGAAGTGGGTTTCTGTTGCAGTATCCCCCCACTTTTTGCCTGATAACTGATGTACTTTTTCTTGTTGTGCCCTGTGCTCCTGCCAATCAGGTGCCCAGGGCCTGTGTTCCTTCCCTAAAAACTGCCTAACAGCCAAAACCCAATTGGTATCTCTGGTCACATGTCAGCCCCTGGCAAATGGTACACTAGGTACCCAGGGCCTTGTGACCAAAGAAGGCCCCTAAGGGCAGCAGCACTTATTGCGCCACCCTTAGAGGCCCTGTACCCTGACACACACACACTGCCTTTGCAGGCTGAGTGTCTTGGTGCAGAACAAAACAAAGAGTCAACATGGCACACATCCTTGTGTGCCATGCCCATAAAACACAGTGCCCTGGCATACCTCAGTCACCCCTCTAGCTGGGTGCCCTATGTCAGTGGTGTGGGGACAGGTGCATGAGCCCTGTGCCCCTACAGTACCCAGATCCATTTCTGGGCACTGTAAGTGCAGTGCTACCATTAAGAGTATATGGCGCTGGGAGGTCGGCAACACGAACTCCACAGCACCATGATTTGCTACACTGAAGATTGAGAAGTTTGGTATCAAACTTCTCAGCACAGTAAACCCACACTGATGCCAGTGTGGGATTTACTGTAAGATGCACGACAGAGGGCATCTTAGAGATGCCCCCTGAACCTAACCTACAATCCACGTCTTGTCTGAGGGGCTGCCTAGGCTGCCACACAGCAGACATGTTGCTGGAACCCTGGGTAGAGAGCCATCTGCTCTCCTGGGCCTGCAACAATGCACATCCTGGGTGAGGTGCTAAGTCTCCTCCCCCAGGAAGGGCAGGGGAAGCTTCAAAGGCATTCCGCCTTTTGTGAGATTCTCCAGGCCACTTGCTGTACTCAGCAACTGGCCCCTACCGGTTCTGACCCCCACTCTGGCAGAAAGACTGTCCGGAAACCCCAAGGAAGGAAAGGGGGTGTGCCAGCCTCTGACAACCCCACCCCTCAGGTGGGGGAGGCGAGGTGAAGCACTTCTCCGGGCTCTCACCATCTTGAAGATGGGAAGCCCTGCCCAATTAGGACTGGGCTACTGCCCCCCTCCCACAGGAGAGTGGCAGGATAGTGGGTGTACCCACCCTGGAGCAGGGACCCATTGGTCCCTGCCCTTTACCTACCTGTAACGCCCCTAAATCTAGTATTTAGGGGCACCCTGAACCTTCCTTCCTTAGATCCAGATTCCGAAACAGCAAAGAAGATCAAGAAGAAAGAAGACCTGCCGTGCAGCTGCTAAACAGAGGAAGACACCAACTGCTTTGGCCCCAGCCCTACCGGCGTGTCGACCCTCAAACCTGCTCCTGCTAAATCCCAGCATCTCCCATGGCCAGCAACCTCCCAAACCCCGGAGGACCTGGCTACCTTGTGACTCTGAGCATCTGGGACTCCCACGAGCAGTGGCACTGCTGAAAGCAAGTAAATGACCCCTGGCATCAGCCAGGAACCGCGAACCCTGCACACTCTGCACCCGCCAAGCCTGGCCTGTGCTGTAGTGGACAAAGACCACGAGGACGTCCCCCCGGCGACTGTGACCCCGAATCCGGCACCCAAGGACCCACCTCGACGCTCCTGACGACGCCTGCAGCCTCAGAACCAGGCACCCCCCAACCGCGATGAAGAGAGAGTAAGATTTCCCGACTCCAAAAGGCACCCCTGCACCCGGCGCCCTGCTGCCCTCTGTGCCCAACTCCTGGGTACCTACCTATCCTCCAGCTACCCAACTTACCTCTCGAAGTGGTGGTCTTACCTGAAGAATCTTCGTCCCCGAGCTTGCAGCCTTTGTTCGTTCTTGAGCTTCTCCATTGCAATCCATTGAGCGCCCGATGAGTCAAAAGCACCCTGCACCGAGCCGTCCGAGTGGCCCTGGCAGTGTAACTTCTACTCTAACCTACTTCCCCATTTGCCCTGAGCAAGTGACCAGGAGCCCAGCTCCCACCGCCGCGTAGCCCGTTAGCCAGCAGCCACCAACCACGGGCCCCCTGCCTCCCATAGGATAACATTGGGCCTACCTCACTCTGCACCCGGCTGCCCCTGTGCCGCTGAGGGTATAACAACTGTATTTACCTGATTCTGGGAGACCCCTGAGTCTATGCACAGCACCTTAACTCTGCCAGTCGAGTACTTACCCAAAAGCCGATAGCTCACTTTTCTTCCATAGGGTAACATTGGCTGGTTTCACTTGGAAATTCTTCTAAGTGCGGAGTTTCTAAACTTTAAAATATTCACCTAAAATCAACCGAGTAACGAAATCGAAAATACCCACCTGCTATTAGGAGAGATCCCAGTGCTGGATCTTGGTGCCCAGCACTGACCCTGAAAAGTAATTACAAGCATACTTACCGCTAACTCACTTTTCTCCCATAGGAAATCATTAAAATTTCTTCTGTCTCGATATTTGCAAACTACAAATATTCTTTAAAAATCGTACTAACTGTGAAAACGTAATTACTTACCTGTTTTAGATAGATGTCCCAGTACTGAGCCTAGGAGTCCAGCACTGGATTACAAAAGTAACGAGAACATACTTTACCGGTAACTTGAACTTTCTCCCATAGGAAACCATTGACTGTTTTTCTGTGAAATTTCTTCTAAGTGTCGATTTTGCAAACTTACAAATATTCGTTAAAAATCACCTGTGTAACCTAAACGCATTCTATCAACTGCTTACAGGTGGTATACTAGTGCTGGATCCAGGATCCAACACTGAATCCAAAAAAGTAACCATAACCCCACTTACCTGTTAAGTGAAATTCCTCCCATAGGATAACATTGATAATTTAATTAGAAAAAGTTTGTCAACTTTTAAAATACCAAAATATTGCTTAAATCTCACAACAGTAACTAAAACGTATTTACTCACTTGTTTCCAAGAACTGTCCCAGGACTGAACCTAGGGTCCAGTCCTGGAATTAGAAAAGTAATCCTGAAAGTATTCAATTGCATTTAACTTAAAATTCCCATTGGGCTCAATGTATTATTGTGTTTGAAATTGTGTTGCCTATTGCAACAAACTGTAACCAATTGCATTCCAAAGTCAATTGCCTATTGCAAAGTATTTAACTAAAGCATCTCATTCTGAGAAAGTATATTTTGATACCTATTGTTGGTTCTAAAATAAAACAACCATATATTTGTATATACAAACCATTGGCCTAGGGTTCAGTTCTTGAGTGTGTGAGACCATTGGCTTTCTGAGTGTGTACAACAAATGCTTTACACTGTCCTCTGATACTGCCTTACTGCTCGACCAAGCTACCATTTCAGAGAGTAAGGTTATATCTAAATTTAGCCTCTGCCAAACCTCTGGGGACTGTGGACTCTGTACACACTGTACCTATTTGGGAACAGTATATACAGAGCCACTTTCTCACACTTGTCTATTGTATCACTTGACAAATTTACCTATAATCCCACCTGAGAATTTTTCAGAGACTTAGACTCGCTACTTAGCTCGCTAATCTGGGGAGCAGGCAGACTTAGAATAGCACTGGCTAAGTTACAACTGCCCACCAACCAGGAAGGGCTGCACGCACCTTCCTTCAATTCATACTTCCTGGCAGCACAACTACAGTGGCTATCCTATAGGACAGCGGGTAGGCACGTGGGGGAGACCCACGCAGTAACGGGCACTATACCCACTCTGGAACTCTGCCGTTTGCAACTGCCAGGCAGTAAGCAGCGACGCACATACCCAATACAGGTGTAGGTGGCTTGTAAATGCATAGAGAGGATACACCGTATGTGGGCAGGGGTGCGTTTGTATTCTCCTTTACTGCCTTTGGTGGGCTGGCCCAGAAGAGAGGCGTATTATACAACTAATATGCTCCGCATATGGACAGAGCACTCTCTCACCGAGATAGAAAACCTATTTGAGGATGGACAATTAAGACCGTTCCGCCAGCTAGGGGAAGACTTTGACCTTCCGCCCCCCCCCCCCCCCGGCCAATTTTAACTCCACAGGCAAATCATAGAACGCTACCTTTCACATCATGATTTGAAAGCAGGAGAACCAGCAACTCATCCGGTCCCCACACAATCATGCACATGGGGGTGGGTCGGCACCTGATCACTTGGCTTTACAAAGCCATAGGGGGGCTCCCTAACAAACCACTGGATGCGCTGCGGGAAACATGAGAGGAAGAGCTGGGGCGCCAATTGCACAATAAAGAATGAGAGACGGCACTCTAATACCCCAAGAAGGTGTCCCAAAACGCGCGCTTTAAAAACATACACTTTTTATATATTACACAGAGTGTATCAAATGCCAGCACATTTCCAGCGGTCTTATCCATCCACTCAGTTCCTTTGTCCTAGATGTCAAACAGTGGACGCGGACACTCATCATATGTTTTGGGCCTGCCCCACAGTAGGATCATATTGGCACACTATCCACGAGACACTCAGGGACCTCACGGGTCTTTCTAACACGAACACATGGGAGGCCTGCGCACTCGGAATCTTCCGAAGGTGGAAACAGCACAAAGTATTATTCTGCTTTGCGTTGCTAGCAATACTACTAGCTAAAAGAGGGATATTTATGCACTGGCATGCCCCTACTGGACCCCAGATAGCAACCTGGGTGGGAGCAGTGAACAAATGGGCAGCAGCAAAGGAGGAAACGCTCAGGGAGGAGGATAAAGGGGATATGCAAATGTCCCATATCCATGGAGTGGACCCTATTGTTACACCAATTCAAACTCCATACAACATGCGACAATTCAGACACCCTGTTGCAAGCCCCAGCAGATTCGCCAACACCGGCCCAGATCAGCAGCACACACACTATTTCCCACACAACTGCAAGTGCGCAACGGCGTGTGACGACGCAACCACGCACACACTAGGTCAGCCAGATGGACGGTGATGGCTGGACAGGTCCCAACCCGCTGAAATTAACCACCCGCACAAGAAGGATACACAGTAGCCCCGGTGCCCTGTCTGACTCGTATATCCCGGATTTCACGCACACCACCCCAGTTAGACTCCTCAGTTATTGGTTAAGCACTATAGCCGGTAGTGATTACACCAGTTATCAACAGGAAGGAGATGTATCTTCATGTGAAAAGACATGCACAATTGGGTGATATTGTTTATTGCAGCAATTATACTATGTATTATATAACTGTCAACCTGGAGAAACGACTGTGATTGCAAAGGCTGAAAACACACGAACCGATGACAATTTACATGTACTACCATGCAATATGTTTCTCTTAAGAAAATGTTACTAAAAATATTTGACAAAAAAAATAAATACTCAGTGCCTCTAAGTTAAGCCTGACTGATTTTGTGCCAAGCTACCAGATGGTAAAGCACAGGTTAATTTGGTGGCGTTTGTGATTTACGTTATAGGCAATTTGCAAAGTATTTATGCAGCACACAAAGAGGCCCTGCACCCATCACCCTCCCCCATGGATGGCCACCACATGCCACATATGGCAGAAGACTCTTCATGGCATGGGGTAGTCACTTGGCCAATCCCCCCCATACACCGCACCACCACAGAAACTCATGCCCCTTTTTTTAAATATGCTTTTTCAAACTCACTGGACTCTCGTTGTGCCACGGTTTTCACCTGTAGTAGTGAAAAATGCCTACAATCCTTTTTCACTACTGTGAGGCCTGCCCCTCTCATAAGATTGGGGATTCCTTTTTAGGTCCAGCCTGAGTTAGCGCGAATGCGCTGCGCTGGCAAGCTGCTGTAGTGGAGCATGGAAGAGAAGCCCTGCCCACTCTCTGCCCATATTAGTCATTGGCTTGTGTATCTGTCCTTCGAAAATGCTGGCTTCTGATTTCTTAATAGGCTTGTCTTAATTTGTAATCTCCCATGGCTACTGGCCCCTTTAATTCGGATGTTACCCAGTACATGTTATTTAGTCTTGTAAGCACTATTTTCTTTGAGTTTCTCCTACTGCAGGTAGGACATGCGGTGCTTCAGCTGGAACCACTTGTTTAATGTGCAGGTAATTAGTTTCTTCCGTCCAGAAATCCTCCCAACATATTTGATATGTATGTGCATTGTCACAGGAGTGTAGTTTGTGGTGTACCTTCAGTTTGCGTGAGACAGGACACACACACTCCCTCACTCACACTCCCTTACTCACTCTGCTTTATCATTGCAGTCTCTTGTTGTGCCCTTATGCAGCCCCTCCGGGACAATAGGCAGTGACCAGACATTTAGCGTTTGATTATTTGGTGCCCTTTGCTGGCTGTAAGACCTCTCAAGATGGCCTTTCTGTTCAAGAGATAAAATGGTGTGTTATCTGCTCGCGACAAGCTGTGTGAAGTGGGAGCATTCCTAGAGCTGAATGTGCCTGTGATGATATCAAGCAGTGAAGTGTCGTCAGCGCAGTGTTAATGTTATTCTTTGTAATTTCATGGTGCACTCGAGAGCATTGCTGCGAGGCGCATTGCGTTCAGTAGGTCATTCGTATTGTCCCCAGCCCCACCTCGGTTTCACCCGGGCTGTAAGGCAGAGGGTGGGATTGAGAGGTCCACATGGTGTGAGCTGCAGACCGGCTCCAGAGGGGCGGCAGCTCGATAAAGTCGCTGGGAGCCCTTCATGTGAGGTCCGGAGGGGAAGGGACACTGCTGTCGGTGGCAAATGTTAGGCTGGCAGATGTTGCTTGGAGCACGAGATTAATCTCTGAGGGTACTCCTGGGGCAAAGGAAGGGCCATATGTCAACAGAACTGGTTTGACTTAAACTTTTCTTTCTTTTGTTGATATACTTTAACAATTTGCTCATATGATGTCATTGTGTAAGCAGTAGCGGACCCAGGGGTCCGTTGGCCCATGTCCTGCTTAAGAAAGAAAACTTTAAGATTGTTAGGAATTTGAATTTGGCAGTTACAAAATTAATTGGCATCCTAAGCTTGATTTATGGGACCAGCAGAAGTATAGGAAACAGTAGCAAGGATGCTTGGTGGCATCAATTGAAGCCCTAGAATATGCTGATAAAAAGAGCAATGCATTAGAAGCCACACATTTCCTAGTGCTCTGCTAGACGAAGCTGCAAACATGGAGTACTGTTTGCTTACAGTGAGACTGGACTCTTGACTGCGACAGCAGGAGGCAGATTAGGAACAAGCATTGAAAATGCAATAGGTCTCGCCTTTGATTAAGTTAAAGCCATTTGCTTTGCTAATGGTATTGTATAGCAAAGTAAATGGCTTTAACTTAATCAACGGTGAGACCTATTGCATTTTCAATGCTTGTTTTCTTTAGCTTCCTAAATTTTGCCCAATAAAAGATCACTTTATATCTGGGGAAATGAGGTGCAACCTGGGCAGATGATGTCCAGACTAAGGAACGATTTAACGTTCTCTGTGTTCATTCTGGAGTCTAAGCAATTCTTTTTAGTTTGTTTTTTAAAGCAATCTCAGAACAGACCTTTTTCTGAACTATTCCTGACCGAGCTGCGAGCAGAGTGGAACATTTCCTGTAGATTTGTTCTCAGTGCTTTTACTTCCAGGCAGCGAAAAAGAGTTCAGAAGCATTGGAATCAATTGGTAACTGTCAGAGAGGACTAGCAGAAACAGCTATCCATCTAAGCTAACAATTTCCGCCAGTAACTGAGGCAAGAGAATTCTAACCTGCCTCTTACTGCGCCACTAGCTTTCAGTTGATAGTAATGATGGCTCGGGAGAGTTGGAGAAGTGGCATATCCGCGCACAGCGTGTCTTTTTAAGGAAGATGCCCTTCATTTACGCAGTGAAGACTTTCCTCTGTCGCTTGGGCAGTAGAATAGCATGCTACCAAGCTTATATGGCTGACATTGCATGTGATAACAACGGAAGGGTGAGGGGCTGATCAGAGAGCCTTAGATTAGGACACAGAGCAAGGAGAGAAACGTGTAAGGTGGAGAGAGAAGACATTGGGACACAGTGGCAGAGGAGATATGTGTGAGAGGGACAAAGGTTTTTCATATTCGAAAGAGCTTGCTTTGAAACAACTAGGCAGGTTCCCAAAGCTCAAGGCTGAAAGGTTAGACTTATCTTCCTGCATGTTTTCTTCTGTGATTGGCGTAGATTTCCTATTTTAAGGGGATTTACAAAGGCCCTTAGGAGTACACGTGAAATTATGTAACTCGCTTGGATTTCCAAGAATACATCATTCCACAAGAGCTGTGCATGCAAAATTTCCAACAAGTGGAAAATTCTTAGCTCATATCTGATGCGAATTGCACACACAAATGTCCCTCCCCCACCCCCGAAAATATATTGTTTTTATTGTAGAGAAATCTCTTCTCCCAAGTTCCCATTACTTATGCTTTTCTTAGGAGTAAAGCTTCATGTGTTTTCAGTTTTGAAAAATACATGCACAATAAAGGTGAAAATTCACTTACCTGTGAATTTGTGCATGGTTGCGTCATTTTTCAGGGCCAGGCCTCTGGAATGCCTGCACACCTACTAGTGACCCAGAACTTTGCAGTGCCACCACATTGATAGATTATATACTATTATGTGGACATGCTGATGGTGAGTGGACCTGCGGTGAGTGAAGAGATACCGGTGGTTAGTGGGCTGGCAGTGCATGAGATGGGGGCACTTAACTGTTAGGTTAAAGTCCTTGCAGGCCGTGTTAGAGTTAACAGGCCATGGACTGTTGTTGGTCTTACCCCATTGTGCATGCCGTTAGGAGTGCGAGTAATTATAGCAATATTTGAAAAGCCAAGACTGGCGTGCGCTGTTTCTAGGAATTAGCGGCACATCTGCAGAACGTACCCCATAGCGCGGGTGAGGTATGCGCATGGTGACGACTACCCATGCTAAATGGTTCGAGGCGTGTCATCAAAAAAAGACTGGAATGGGAGCGGCATCCAGAGCGATGTTGAAGGTGATCATAGCGCGTGCTGTGGGTAACAATCGCCGTGTGTCATCTGATGTTAAAAAAAAAACAAGCATTTGCAATGCAATAGGTCTCGAATTTACGGGAGTTTAAGCTATTAGCATTGTAAATGACAATGTGTTTCATTTATGTTTCAAAAACCAAAACATAAATAAAAGGCATTGTCATTTACAATGCCAATAGCTCAAACTCGCGTAAATGCGAGACCTATTGCATTGCAGATGCTTGTTTTTGTCTGTGTACATCAAGGTGACACTGGATTCTTGGCTGCTGCTGATTCATTATGACATTCAACATTCTATACAAAATCTTCTTTACAAAATGGCAACGGATTGTCTACGAACTGCTGAAGAAACAACATACATTTACCTGCCATCATCAAGATAACTCCAAAGACTAAAATTGAGAGCATACTGAAATATCGTGAGTTTGCATTTTCTATAAATCGGATTGTATCTTTTTAAAAGCATCCTTTGCGTGGATAGTCCTGAGCTCTGCAAAACAGGCTTCAACATCTAGGAACATTAGTAACGAAGCCACTCCTGTTGATGCTTTTAGGGAACAATCTTTCAGTCCTGGGGCAGGATTAAACAAGGACAACACTGGATGTTACTTAAATAGTAAAGGGCTATTGCACATTTAGCATGCAATTTCTCAGCAGAGCACAAGCCAGCCATTTCTGTAGGTATTGTAATCCCACTCCCCACCTGCAATATTAGATCCAATCACAGCATTATCCACAGAAGCCGATTGAAGACTAAAACAGACATCAACAGCACCATCACAGTGAGTCTCAAAAACCATTTGAAAGTGAATGATCTCGCACACAACACCAAGGCAAACTCGGAAATAATGCAGTCTGACATAACAGGGATCCACCAGGAAGAAGCTCAGAAGCTGAAATCAGAATATACAATGTTGGATACTCAGAAGCAAAAATAAGAAAAGAGTAATTGCTTTGTCTAAATCCTTATGTTTATCTCGTCAAAGAGACTTAGCTGAGTTGGAAGTTCGCAGCTGCTTGTGGTGTTTAAAGAGGACCCTAAATCAAGCGTGGAATTTCTCGAAATGTGGTTCCCGAAGGCACTAATAATCAACGTAAAAAATGACTTTGAACGTGAAGTAGCCCACACACTGTCAACTCCTAAGTCTCAAAATTCCAAGGACCATTGTATACAAAGTCCTCCGATACCAACAGGTAGAAACTTTTTGGACTATTCGTGATATAACAAACAGATCCTGTGGGAAGGTCAACATTTTCCAGGAATACTCCAAAGACACTGCCCTCCTTCGGAAAGGCTTGTGCGCGCTCACCCCGAGGCTGAAAAGTATAAATTTGCCATTTTGCATTTGTCAGCCAAAATGTGTGTCTTTCTAGGAAAAATCTCGGAATCGGAACTGGACATGAAAGCACAGAATGCAAAAGTACTTTTTCATAAAATCTGTTTTTTGTCTCCAATAGTTTCGTTAAAATTACTTCTACCAAAATGCTATGAAGTCCCAAAGCTATCTGATGATGGTTTCTCTCAGCTACGCCATTTCTCTTATTGTTGCCTTCTTGAAATGCTCCTTTTGTCCTATGAATGATTTTCCAATAGTTTTGGCATTATGCTGAAAGAAATGTTAGTGTAGGTAGGTTAAGTAGTGTGACACCTAGAATTATTTCAATAAGTTAATCAGCAGCAAGTAACTTTATTTCGGTTCGTTGAACCATAAAAGTGCAGAATACAAGTATTAAAAGGTTCTCTTGCTCCACATTTTATCCTCCTCTAATGATTTCATCTCTGACTTTGGTTTGTGAGTCATAACCCGAGACGATAATTGATAAAGCAATGTATTTAAACATTTTAATTGCTTCACAAAAATATAAACAAAGTAAACAACATTTTAAGGCATCACTTCTGAAGCACAGGTTAATGCCACATATTTATTTTTTCATTATATTGCTTTTATCAAACAATCTGCTTATACATGCACAATTACTGAAAAACGTAGTAGTGGACAACAGCGCTGGCTTAATCTTTATGACACGCTAACAAAAGATGTGCCTCCAACAAATTCTTAACTATCATTAAGGAATAAGCTGATCTCCGAGGGTTACAGAGGGCGCAACATCACTATATAAACACAGTTAAAGTGTGGATTGCAATAACGAAGAGGGTCGTCCCTGTTCAGATATGATTCATCAGTATTACAAAAAAGACATATAAAAAATGTAAACATGTGGGAATTATGAAGCTTTTTCTTTTAAATGAACAAATTGGATGAGGTATTGTAAGTTTAACAACTCGCATGAGTTGGAAGGAGGCAGAAAAAGGGTAACTATCCAAAGCAGGAGACGCAAGCAAGGAGGGACAGGGTAAGGCACCAGCAAAAAAAAAAAAAATAACGAGCACCTTATTCTGGTGCCATGCGCTTTTTTCAGCTGTGCTCCCCTGCTACTGCTCAAGCAGAACCCGTCTAAACTTACTTTTGGTCGCAGAGGTCAGGTTCTTCTTGCCCTCTTTCAGCAGCTCTTTAATAAACTTGTTGGTTTTTTCCAGCTCCACCTCGTGAGCTCGTATCGTTTCCAGCAACCACGTACTGTCCAGGTAGCAGTCGCTGAACTCCCATGGCTGCAATCCCATGATTAAAAAGAGTTTGATATCTCCGATTGACTCTGCCGAGCGAGATGCCGGCCCTGCTCCCGAAGTATGCTCAGCAGCAGCACCCTCTATAAGGGGGTGTGGAGGACAGATGAAAGCTCTGTTGGTGAAGGGACAAGGGAGAGATAGCAGCACTGCCTTAGAATTGGGATAGCAGCAGCGATGGCATCGGAGCAGGCCCAGCACCCGGCCTCCACCACATCCCCAAAACAGTAAAGTAACCTCGGCCATGCAGAACCCCAGGTGTCCCGCAAGTGGTGTGCGGAGCTAAAAAATAATTTTTTTAAAGCAGGCATCTCGGAACGGTGGCGGGGGCGGGCAAACACGGCACAGGAAGACGTAATATAAATGAGACAACAGCGTCAGTGGTGTGTGTGTGTACTTGCGCACTGAAAATAAAAACAAGCATTGGCCAGAATTGGGATAGCAGCAGCGATGGCATCGGAGCAGGCCCAGCACCCGGCCTTCACCACATCCCCAAAACAGTAAAGTAACCTCGGCCATGCAGATCCCCAGGTGTCCCGCAAGTGGTGTGCGGTGCTAAAAATAATTTTTTTAAAGCAGGTATCTCGGAACGGTGGCGGGGTCGGGCAAACACGGCACAGGAAGACGTAATATAAATGAGACAACAGCGTCAGTGGTGTGTGTGTGTGTACTTGCGCACTGAAAATAAAAAAACAATCATTGGCCACGCGGGCGAAATTGAGGCAGACGCGGCCGCGATTCACAAAAGCTTTGAAATAACAAAAGCATTAACATACACAAGCTTTGGCAACGCGGCCGCGAAAGTGAAAGTGACTACGGTGCTACGGAGGAAAGACTCATGGCGCTGCGCGCGTGCACGTTCACGTGCACTGCAGCTTTAGGCCACGGCAGCACTTTGAAAAGCCTGTATACAAAATGTCTCGGCCAGATCAGCGCAAGCGCTGGATCAGGTCGAGACCTAAAAAACAAGGGAGGCCGGCCGGGCTGGGGTTCCTGTGTGACACGGCGTCGGGGCAGCTGCAGCTGCTTGAGAGAGGCTGGCAGGGTTAGAGTCCTGCTATTCGATTACTCTTTTTTGCAGGAGGCGCATTATTCCGATGATCAGAGGCACTACGATGGGTAAGAGGATATTAGGAGAGGGCTCGAACACAGCACAAACACCCTCGAGGCCCACCTATTTAGATAGAATGCTTCAGCTGGTCAGGACGGTAATTAATAACGAGATCACACGGAGAGAAGGTTATCCCTTACTGCTGCTGCGGTTGTTGTCTCTAATAGCTCAAGGGGCTGTCTCAGCCCCACAACTCCTCTGCCAATTAATTAAGAGCAATTTTCTATGGACAAAGTGGCACAAAGTCCAAGTACCATTTCATTGCCACTGAGAGAAAACTCCCCTGATAGTCCTACTCATTGTAATCAGGCGAAACGCCCAAAGAGAATTGCAAAATCCAAGGCTTTTAAAAAAGCGACCCAAAGCTCCATGCCTTCAAAGTCCCCTGAAGTTGCCCTAGTCCCATCACACCCATCACACCCGTAACAAGCCGGGGGAAAGGAACCACAGAATTTGGAAGGTGTCTGGTTGCTGGAGGGGGGGGAGGCTTTGGTTTAAATTACATTGCTTTCACGGGCTGAACTATCACCGATATTTATAAAGCTGGATGTTCTAAACAATGCCATCGAGGACGTTAAGAGGATGATGGGTAACAGGGAACAAGTATATGCTCACTGTGATTAATTAGATAATGAGATAATGATGGAACTAGCACTAAAGCTTCATTAGGTAGGCCTGAGAACCATTCCCATGGGACTTTACAGCTCTCTTCCCTAGCAGATACCATAAATCTCATCCCTGGGCGCATAGAATAGGCGAGAAGTACCCTAATTCTCTTACCCTAATTCAAATAATCAGAGGGACTTTATAGCACCAAAAAACAAATCCAGAATCAAAGAACTCCCTCTCATGGCATCAAGGAAGCACAAGCATTGGCATAGCCATTAGGTTTCGCCCTTGAGACCTTATAAGTGTTTAGCTATGCAGCACATTATCCTGGCTGCTGTGCAACCAGGGACTGAAGAGCTATACAATTACTACACACTGGGTTATGTAGTCTGATTCAGGAATACAAGCTTGCCTCAGGAAACAGTTATTGACACATTCACCATTCACCAGTGCAATGCACTCTGAGATTTCACATGTACCACCAGCGCACTTCAGTCAGAGGTGTTGCAGGTGCCACCACGCACTTCACTCGGAGATCTCACATGTACAACCAGTGCACTGCAGTCAGACAGGTCTCAGGCACCACTTAGAGATGTCCTGCTTTCAGAAATGTCACAAGCACCCACAACCTGCCATTATGTGAAAAATCAGAAATCTCCCAAAAATGCCCTGGTATCGCAAATGCCATAAGGAGACATAACAAGATGGCTGACTGATTAAACACCCTCTGCTGGCATCTGCTTAACGTGTTTGGGAAGCCTTGAGCAGTATGTAGGTCTCTTGTGTTACATGCCATGCACGGAATTACCAGACGCCAGCTACTTGGATTGGCGTGGGTAATAAGGTTACAAATATTTTATGGCATAGCAATAGCCCTAAAATATGTAAAGATATACAATGCAAAAGGCTAATGAAGTCATAATTCAATAGGTTTGATAAAACATGAGTATATTATATGCACACATTGTCTGAATGTTTTTAAAAAAAACATGTGGCAGGTTAGGGTGACAAAATGGTGTGCATGCAGTTTGTGTGCTAATAGTGAGGGTAAGAGCAGACTGTTTTAATGCACCTTAACTATGTGCTAATTACTAAAATTAAGATGGGATAGTGATTATTTATGCATTTGTTTGGTGTAGAGTGTGCATGTGGTTACGTTATTAAATACCTGCTCTGCTTTCGGAGCATCCCCCAAATGTAAACGGAGAAGTAGTCTTTAAAACATGCTCCTGATAAGTAATGTATCCCAGATGCAGCACTCGTTTGACGTGCTGTTAACAGGACAGTATCTGTATCTTTTTATTGTAACTTTGAGTTTGGTATAGGATCATGTGCGCTTAAAAAAAGGCACATTTACTTTGTGTTTTGCTTCTTATGCGGCATATTATGGAGAGCGTGCTTGTGATTTTGTTGCTGTGTATTTATATTGTAACTGTCTCATTTGGTGAAAAGAGATAGGCTGCCAGAATGCAAGCTGTTTGGTAAGCGTTGACACCTTGTTGTCTAGGCAGTGAAGAGGGTGCGACAAGGAGGGAGGGGTAACTGAGGAGAACTGAATGGGCTCTGGTTAAGAACTGAAAGCATAGCTATAAACAGTGCTTTAAATGGGGAAAAATAAGTGCCGGTACTCATTAAAATAGAGGTGTGGTAAGTGGGCGGGGCTAGGGGTGGGGCCAAAACAAAATGACATCATACATAGAGACTTCTGTACCAGTTGCAGCACATATTAAAACACATGAGAAATGTTTTTATGTCAAAAAACACAGATTAACTCATAACACAAAATGAAAGTCATGATGGCACTTTCTCCCGAATGGTCGCTGCGCACCTGATTGACAGTGCAGGGTCTCTCTAGAGACACTGCCCTGTTAATCACAGCGTGACACAAACCCTCTCACCCCCCTGCATTTTGGCGCTGCTGGAATCTTCACCAGCAACTCTGTAAAAGGATACTTCAGCCAAGTTAGTTACAAGCTCCTCGGAGGCAGAGCGGCCTCTGCCCTGCCCTGGAGCAGAGAAACCGAGACTGCCGTGCCCTGGATCAGGGTACTGGTACTCTCCCTGGCTACAGAGAAGTGCCGGTACTAACGGCAAAAAAATTCGGAAGTGCCGGTACTCAGTACCAGTGAGTACCGGCCCATTTAAAGCACTGGCTATAAAGATCACTATCGTTCTTCCACACAACATATGGGCTTTGTTTGAATGCAGTGAAGTGTAAACGCCTTCAGCGTGCGGGTATAGTTTCAATCTTCCAATGCAGCTACTAAGTTTTAACGAAAAATACATATTGCAAACAAAGTGTCAATGCCATCAGTGTGCTTGTTTAGTTTCAGTGCACCAATGCAGCAACAAAGTGTTAAAAAGGTTAAATATAGAAAAACAAAACTCGCACGAAAACATTCCATAAAGCGCCAGAGTCTGTTTTCTTAGTGCCCACTAAAACAAGCGACATAAACAAACCAAAGGAAAACGGAAAAGAAGCGACAGAAACAGAACAAGAAGCGCCGTGCTTTCTCCCCCCCCAAAAAAGTTCCTAGTATCACGCCGCCAGTGAATCCTCCAGTCTGCGGGTGCACATCTTGTCCCTTTTGTCCCACCACGTGCACATCAGAATCGTATTGATTCCAGAAGGCCCTCGCCATGCGAGATCTAAAAACGGCCTCTGGCAGCCTGTTGAACACTTTGCTTCTCAGTGCCACTCGGCCTGCAGTGAATTTTTAATAGCGCAGTTAAGTGAACCCTTTGGAGGTGTCTCTGAGCATGTGCAGCCTCCATGTAAAACTCCTACATATCTGCAATTTGTTTAAGTAAACTAATTTCTTTTGGGTTAAGGGGTAAACATTAGATTGCAATACATAGTATATAGCCGTAAGTTGGGCAGAATTCCTACATGCCACAGTGTGCCTGTCATTCTCTCGCCAATGAGCTGAGCTCATAGAACACTTCTGTGCCGTCTCTTTGCACACCGTTAACCATTCTCTCCCTCTTTTAGGTCACTACTCACCATCTGCAAATTATACCCTTTCACTACTCATAATTAAGGCTCCCGGTTTTCCGTTTTAACTGATTTTTACAGATAAATATAGACAGTCGTTTATTTTCTTGTCTGTATTTATTTTTAAATGTGGATAAAAATGGAAATTGGGTGCTTTTTGAGTGAGCCTAAATACACTTTGCCATGACTACCAGGCCAATTCCTGTGTGGATTGACAGGTAACAGGGTTAAAAAAGAAAAGACTTTAGGTAAAGAGGCTTAAACAGAAGTAAATATGCACAAGGTTGAAACAGAAAAGTGCATATTTTCATATAAGTGCATTGATTTATCTTCTGCTGGTGGTCATACTACTGAAACCTGGCAGACATTCAAGCATGACTGCATATTTATTGGTTAAATAAATGTGGAAATATACCAGTTTCCGCTTTATTTTTTTACAAAACCCATAATAAATATGGATAAATACAGATTGAATTGACCGAAAAAATAAATATGGATAAATACAGACGGAAATGTAAAATAATTAAATACCATAAAACCGGGAGCCCTACTCATAATGCCAGCCACACGTCTTTTCCCTTAATTTTATTCCCACTTATCTGACTACTGAAAATTCATATCTCGTTCTGGGAAAATGATCGAATCTTTACCAATCAAACTCTGTGGCTTTTCACATCAGAGCTTTATCTCATCATATCCCAAAATGGCTGGCTAAATCGACCCCATCTTTACAGGAGGGACCAACATCAGTTTCAGCCACACCACGCAACCCCATGGACAGACCACCACTGTGTATACTTCCTCATCAACAAACCCACGCTGCCCAAACCTGCACCCCGCCCTCCTCGAAGAAACTGGAGAAAACTCACTGAGGTGCAGCTTGACTCTTTCACTCTCCTTTGGCTTTCCATTGAGCACGCCTTATTGCCTTTCTCTTTCAAAAAAGTCCTTACTTTTTCTGACAAAAACTGTCACACTTCTCTCCCCTTGTTTAAACACACTTGTTCTTTATTAAGTTCTCTCATCTCTCCAAAGTCTATGTCTAGAGAATCCTTTTTAGATTCGCCTATTTGGCATAATTCCCTTATTGTTCTCATTAATAGAACCATATTCTGGAAAGCTTGGAGACTCACCCTCAACCACGATGCCTCTACCACCTTGACCGACATCAACCTCGCAGCCAAAGAACTCCACAGATGGATCTCCAACTGTGCAGAGGAGCTCGCACCCCTTCGTAACCCCGACAGACAGCACCCTCCTGTTCCCCGGACGTGCACTATTTGATCCGATGACTCCACAACCCGTGGTTTTGGCGCACGTACCATATGGCTAGTATGCCAGGACAGATGCAGTGAACTTTACAGTCAACAGTGGTTTTACGCTGGTTATTCTGAAAAGCCAATCTACTGGTTCAGTATTACACCATTTTCTTACGCATGCGTTTTTTATGTTTTTTTCATGTTCATTGCACTTATTGATCGCAGTAGCTGAACTAATTACCCTGAAGAAGGCCGTGACACTGCTTTAGGTCCCTTGGCCGAAACATGTTGGTCTAGTATTTACACAGTTGCCTCTAATGACGGCACCTGCGTTACCAGCTATTCACTGTTTTTAATCCTGACACTGGGTAGCTGAATAAAGTTACAGTATAGCTAACCCTGTAGCCAGTTTTAACTATTCACATCACAGCACTGCACAAGCCAGACTCACATAGGGTTTTAGTACACCTGCCCTGACTCAATAAAAACATTCCTGAGCTCCTCCCTCACAACGAGAGGGTCATAGCCCACGTGGAGACTAGGTCTCTCACGTGAGGAGGCAGCCCTATGGTGAAGCATGACACCTCTGGTGTGTGAGGGGAACCGTCCTGAAAAGGGAAATCCCCCACTTTGCATGGTAGAATACACCCAGTTAATCATATAACCTCCTTTTGTCTCTGGACCCGAGGCCTTTTCTGTGATATAAGCGCCCAGGAAGGCCCACTGGTTAACCACCGACCTCCAAGAATTCAGACACACCTGCAGACCTCTTGAAAAGAACTAGAACAGCAGCAAAATGTCAGAAGATCACACAAGAACACCATGACGGAATGTCACCTATGCATCAGATCCACCAAAAGGACCTTCATCCAGAACAAGATCCTCACCAACTCCAGAAACTCCAAGGAACTCTCCAGCATCATCCAGGAATTCACTAAGCCCCGCAGCAAAACCACAGACATCACCCCATACCAGCACATCCGCAACATGCTCGGCCTCTACTTCAATCTGAAAATCAAGGGACTCTACAACAACTTCAACGACCAGACACCTGACTGCGAAACCGCCTTCGATTCCAGCAACGCCAGCCGGCCCACCATCTCCTCCTGGACTTCAATCACCACCGAAGACACCCCCTCAACCATGAAAGGCATCCACTCAGGAGCCCCCAAGGATCCCTGTCCCCCACACATCTTCCGCAGAGCCACCACCACCATCGCTCCGGAACTACGACGCATCAACGCCTCCTTCGGGACTAGCATTTTTCCCTACGACTGAAAACACGCAGAAGTCAGACCCCTGCTCAAGAAACCCTCAGCAGATCGCACAGACCTCAAGAACTACCGACCAATATCCCTCCTCCCCTTCACAGCCAAAGTAATTGAGAAGTCCATGAACGCCCAACTAACAAAATTCATCGAAGATAAAGCCGTCCTTGACCCCTCGCAATCCGGATTCCACAGCAACCACAACTCCGAGACCGCTCTATTCGCAGCCACAGACAACATCTGCACCCTCCTTGGCCAAGGCCACACCTGATCCTACTTGACCGCTCAGCAGCGTTCAACAGCGTTCTCCCACCGCACGCTCACCGCCAGACTCCACGACGCATGCACCTAAAAATTAGATTGCACTAATGCCTTCTTTTGTGATTACTACTGTTCACAGTTTATCAGTTACAGCACATTTTATTAATTTCTTTCTACTTGACATTTTAGAAAAAAATCATGCATTGCTATTTTACAATCTTGGCAATTAGGAACAACTAATAATCTGTGTAATCTTTTTTTTAAAATATAATCTGTGAGTCTTTGTTATGCTCATTGTTATCCTTTTTCACCATCAAGTCTTACTATCCTACATTAGCATTCTTAAACTAACGCACTTGTGTCTGTGTGAGTGAAGTTTGTACTCCAGATGCCTGTGTTGTACCTGACATGTTTGACAAGAAAATGGATGCAGCTGCTTCCCAAGCTATGTCTGTTTTGTATAAGTGTGACTATTGCTGTTCCTGATTTGTATGTGTGAAGAAAGAGTGCACTGTTGTATCCCCTCTTTGTGTGAAAGAATCTTTCACTGTTGTGCTTGTGATGAAAGTGCCTATATGTGTGTGTAATGGAAGCTTGGACTGATGTCTGTGTTGTTTCTCTACTTTGCGCAAAAGAACTTGCACTGCTTCTCTCCTGTTTTTTTTGTCCTCTGTGACTGTAGTGCTTCGATGCCTGCCTTTGTTCTGTATGTGAGTGAATCTATGCTGCCATTGCCAATTCAGCACCTGTTAAGTGTGTGCAAGAGAAGTCTGTCCTGCTGGGTGTTTGTGTGTCAGTGTGTATTTAAGAGCAGCGTTCACTTCTAATCCCCATGCCGTACATATTCTACTTGTCAGATACTACTGTTGCCTATGCTGTGTAATTTCTGTGGGCACAGAATCATTTCTGCTGTTGTGTGTTTGTGTTGTTCGGCTGCTGCTGTCTATGCTGTACATGCTGTTTGTATATGAGGGGAGTTTGCACAATATGGGTGTAAGTGCTATATGCTTTCAATAAAATTCTCTCTTGCCGCCTTTAATAAGTAATAATGTCACACTTAAAGTGTTTCTTTCGTAAATGGAAATATTTGTGCAGTGCATAAATACCACTGTCCCAGCACAACTACCTTTCACCCATAAGAACATCATGTGACCGCAGAGTGAGATATGTCACACTGTCATGGAGAACTTTGGCTTCCAGTACTCTTGTGTCAATATCTCTCATGGGTGGGATCCACAGTGTATAGACACAACAGCCAGTTTATACAGGATAACTGCAGTGTGTACAATAAAGCAATTGTCAATAGTAATTAAATCAATTGTATTGCTCTTCAAATCCAGGTGGCATAGTACCCAGGATAATGTGACAAAATCAAACTACCAAAGTAGTATTCCCTCAGGACCTACATTTCTTTAAATAGCAGCTTCTAAAAGCTCACACATGGGGCATAGGAGACATTCTTCTCCACATAAAATGTTTACTTGTTATTACATCTTTTATTTCATTTTTTTAAAATATATAAATCTTTTTTGTATTTTTTAAAACAATTTTTTCAGTATATGTATATATTTTCAATTATAACACAGTGACTATCATCATTTGTCCACTGTTATACATATACTGCATCATAATATAAAAAATGTAAGATCACAGTTAGTGAAAAAAAGATTTACATTTAATTCAGCACATCCCCACACACATACACCTCTCACAATGTTTACAGTCGTGTCTCTTACACTCAATACATTCACACTCAACACCCTAGAACAATACTGCATGCACAGATGGAACAGAACCGGGTGATCAATTCAACACTCGGTTGCTGTGCTGGTAGCTGGGGTGTTACACTACCTCTCCAGTCGACGTACGTTTCAATGGTGTACTATTGTCTAAACCATCTTCTTCAGGACCTATTTTTTAGCACTTTGTAACGGTTGGAAGGAAGGGGAAGAGAATTCTGTCACTAATATTCGTATTATGTTCTTTACGGACAATGTTGGGCGCGATGTCAGTGCTAGGGCTTGCTTCTTGAGAACGATCTTCCAAGTGTCTGATATATTGGTGTCCTGCAAAGTATTGAAAAGAAGCGTTGGTAAAAATGGGCGCCACTGTCTGGATTCTAATGCCAGACTAGTTTGATCAGGGTAATGGAGGAATCCTCTCTCCGGATGTCTTTGTATTATTTCACTATTTATTGATCTTGATTTGTTCTATAAGTGGTCTGGCAGCATCCATCACTTTCTCAGTGCTTGTGGCTGGTTGCGCTAACAATTTTGTTTTCAGTGTGCATGCCATGTAAAATACGGTCTGCAGCACAGTTTCTCATAGTGCTCGCTGGTCACGCTTGCCTTCGGGTGTCAGCCATGAAGGATAATGTGCTGCATGGCCTAACGCTGATAAGGTCACAAAGGCGAGACAGATTGGCTATGCCAATGCTTGTTATATTTAATAACCTGTAATTCTCAAAAATGACCTTGACCACCTAATCCTGACTAAAGCTTGACTCAATGATTCCTCTTCAACCATCCTTGACATAGTAGTCCCTCCTAACCCAGCAGACCCCGGTGTTGGCATTGCCTGGATTCACTGTAGCCTATCATTGAAACAGTCACAATCCCCTGTTTTAGCCACATGTGAATACTTATGCCTTAATATTGAATTCAACAACAGGCCTTTAAGTAGACTACACACTATCTATCCCCCTCCAGGAGACATATAAAGATTGTTCTATGATTGAAAGGTTATCATACTAAATAACACGAAACCACACTGCACCCAAATCTTCCTCAGAGACTTCAACCTACACTGGAATGATCTGAATGACCCTGTAGTTAACAACTTTAAACTCTTTTTTTGCTGATCTCAATCTGACCCAAATCTGTGGCAGTCCCATGCACAACAGGAGAGAGATCTTAGACCTTACCATTGTGAAGGCCAACTCAATTCAACTTAATCTATCCTCTCCTGTGATTGGTCTGACCACCACTGCATCACATTCCTCATCACTGAATTGGTGAGAACAAACACAGCTCAATTTACAAAACCTAAACTCTGGAAAAGGAGCATGAAAAATTTCAACCTCAACAAATTAACATCTCTCAATAATAATATGCTGCCTGGTCCTGGAGACATGTCAGATGTTCATTATCTCACAAACCGCTACACTAAGTACGTGGAGAGCATCCTGACATGATCATACTGCTACAGCCAAAAAAACTGTCCACCAAAGACTCCAAACCATGGTGTAATGGTAGCCTCAATTCAGAAAGACGTTACCTAAGACTTAGACTTGCTTAACAATGGTGGAGATCATCAACGTCCATCGAATACCTCAAACATTGGAGATCACTGAGGAACAGATACTGCAAAAGCATCAGAAGTTCAATTGCTAATTTCTTCAGAAACCAACTGGATCAAGCTAGAAACTGACCTAAAAAACTATTTGAGCTCATTAAACTATAATCAAATGGCCTACCCAACCCTTCCCCAGCTGAACCCAGTCTACTTCCAAATTGCCGCATCATTTCTTGAGAAGACTGAAAACATGAAATGAAATGAAAAGACCATTTATTGAGCGTGATAGCTACCCTGAGGCGTCCTGGCGCTATGGACAGTACGTGCAGGTAGAGGAGTTAGAGATTATTCAGACCTATTAAAAAAGAAGGGTTTTTAGTTGTTTACGAAACAGCAGTAGGTTGGGCTCTAAATGCAGGGGAAGGGGGAGGGAGTTCCACAGTATGGCCGAGTTATAGGAGAAGGACCGACCCCCACACCTGGCTCTCTTAATCCTGGGTACTGTGGCAAGGAAAGAGGATGCTGATCTGAGCTGTCTGGTCGGGTTATAGGGGGTGATCGGTGGGTGATTGATGACGGCACCCGTTTTCCAAAAGGCTCGATGGGCGATGCATAGGGCCTTAAATTCGATCCTTACCCTGACTGGGAGCCAATGAAGGTTCTTTAAACCAGGTTTGGCTGAGAGTCGATGGGGGGGATTTGAAGCAGTGTTCGGGCGGCGCAATTTTCTATGATCTGAAGCTTGTGCAGGGTGGTTTGAGAGCGTTCCCAAAATCTTAGCCGCGACAGAATGAGACCCTGAACCATAATCTGTCTTGCTTGGGAAGGTAATCGGGGGAGAATCTTCTGCAGGAGCCTGAGTAGACCAAAGCAGGTGGCTAACAGTTTGGCTGCTTGGTAGTTAAAATTGAGGGACTTGTGCAGCCAGATGCCCAAGCTCTTGATTGTATCTTTAGGTGTAGGAGCAGGGCCAAGACATGTCGGCCATGATGGATTGATCAGGAGCGTGGGGGAATTGCCTAAGAGCATGAGCTCGGTTTTGTCCCCGTTGAGTTTGAGACACGATGAAGTCATCCATTTGGTCACCTCCTCTAGGCAGTCCCTCAGGCTGTTGTGTGAAATATAAGGCTGATTGAGAGCCACCACTAGCTGAGTGTGGTCGGCGTAGGTAATGATTTTTATCCCAAAAGGGCGGACGATCTCGGCTAGGGAGCTCATGTATATATTGAATAGGGTAGGGCTCAAGGAAGAGCCCTGTGGCACACCGCAGCCAAGGGGCTTGCCAGGGGAGGTGATATCGCCCTCGAAGACATGGAAGGAGCGGTCTGGAAGAATGGATTCAAGCCAAGCGATTGCTTTTCCTGAGACTCCTATACTGGTGAGTCGATGTAGTAGGATATTATGGTTTACAGTGTCGAAGGCGGCACTTAGGTCGAGAAGTATCATTGCCGCCGATCCTCCCCGATCCAGAATCTTCCTGGCTTCCTCCGTTACTGCAACCAGAGCGGTTTCGGTCCCGTGCATGTGCCGGAATCCCATCTGGGAGGGGTCTAGTAGGTGGTTGGTCTCGAGGAATTTAGCCAGTACTGTGTTGGCATGTTTTTCCAAGATTTTACTCAGCCATGGCAGCAGGGAAATCGGGCAATAATTACTGGGGTTGTCTTGATCTAGATTGGGTTTTTTAAGGAGGGCCTTGAGCATAGCACGCTTCCAGGGCAGCGGGACTGAGCCTGTGGATAAGGAAGCATTGAGCAGGTTAAGTATGGTGGGAAGGACGTTGCCGGCAACTGTCAGCAGGGTACGCGGAGGTGCTGCATCATTGGGGGAACCGGATTTCACCTGGTGTAAAATAGGTTCTAGCATGGTGGAATTAAGAGGGGGAAAGGATTCGAGAGTGGGCCAGGGCTGGGTCCCTAGTTCAAGAGGTTTGGTCAGAGTTGGGCAGATCGGAGTGGGGGAAAAGGAGGTATAGATGGTTTGAATTTTTGGGTGAAAGAACTCTGCCAGGTCATTACAACGAGTTTCTGCATTGATGGCATTTGATGGTTTTTCCGGAAGCTTAAGCAGGGTTTTCGCAATGCGATAAATTTCTTTGGGTCTAAAAGCCGCTGCATTCATTTTTTCTTCAAAGAAGGTTGATTGTGTGATTTTAATCTCGTTTTTATAGGTCCTAATCGTTTGTCTGTAAGCAGTTTTTCTAGAGGGAGAATAGTCCAGTCGCCATTTCCTTTCTAATTTTTTACATTGGTGTTTCAATTCCCGGAGTACCAAGGGGCGGTCTTTATGCTGCGCTTCGTTTTGGTGCATTTCATGGGGAGTACAGAGTCTAGCGATCCCGAGATCCATCTGTTGTAGTCCTCATTAGCTATGGTAGGGTCTGAGTTATAGGGAGGTCTGGAGGTTTCCAGGGCTGCCTCCCAATTCTCTAGGGGGAGTTTTGACCAGTTTCGTTCTCTACGTGTGCCAGTATTGGTGGGATGGTGGGGGTCAGGGGTGGCCCAGGAGAGGGGGATCAGGAAGTGATCCGACCACGGAAGAGGAGAAGGGGCTCCCACTGTGAGATCTACACTATTGCTAAAGACAGGGTCGAGTAGATTGTCCTTGATCTGGGTTGGTTTAAGTACTAGTTGTTTCAGTTGTAGTGCGGAGAGACTTGCTGTCATTTCTGAGGCGGTATGATCCAAGATGTTATCGAAATGGATGTTGAGATCCCCTAATAGTGTGAAATTAGATGGGCTACAAACTAGGCTGGCTATGATGGGGGGGGAGGGTATTGTTGAATTTTTCCTAACGTTCTGTGTGGGCGGTATATGAGTATTCCAGAAAAAGTGCTGGTGGGGGAGAAGTCTATGGCAAAGGAGAGACGTTCACAGTCAGCTTTGGTTTGGGGGAGCTGCGGCACTTATTACAGTCTTTATAAATGACAGCTAGGCCGCCTCCTTTTCCCATTTTCCGGTCTTCCCGTAAAATTTGGTATCCCTGGGGGAGAGACTGAATGAGGTCGGGCTCTGAATCCAAGTTGAGCCAGGTCTCTGTGAGGTATAAGACGTCTGGCTGGAGCTCTTCTAATAGCATGGATATTTCCGTAGAATGTTTAGGTAATGACCTGCAATTCAGGAGGTACATGTTTTTCTGGGTTTTTTTATTAGTGGGGCAGGATGGAGCTGGAAGCCGCATTGTGGTCATGTGTGCGGGTCAGCTAGATTCCAGGATAGATGGCATATGGCGGGGGTTGTTCCTCTTAGTTTCAGAAGGGTGGTGGGGCTGTAACACCTTTTGTGGGAGGAGAAACGGGCAGAGTTTGTGGCCCCTGGCCCCTGCCGGGCATGGACGGGCGCAGACAGGCTTGCCTTTGGCGCCCCCTTTCGCGCTTTCGGCACACCCGCTGCGCTTTCCGCTCTGTATGAACTTTGTGAGAAATGGGGAAGGGGACTACACCGCCAACCCCCGGGCTGAGCCGGAAGTGTCTTCCCTCCACATAATCGGGATAAGGACCCGCGGTGGACCGGGGAAGCAACCGGAAGTGTGACTCAGGAGAACCCTCGTGAATCATGTATTCCCTCTTTAGTTTAGGAATTCTTTTTTAAAAACAATATGTGCACAACAGTAATTGGTGACAGTTATTAACAAGCATTGGCATTGCCAATAGGTCTCGCCTTTGGGACCTTATAAGTGTTTAGCCATGCAACAGTTGCATAACGAAATACTCATAAGGTTCCAAAAGCGAGACCTATTGGCTAAGCAAAGCGGCCGTGGGGCCGCGAAAGTGAAAGTGATCTCGATCACGATCAAACATCAAAGCGGCCGTGCGGCCCCGAAAGTGAAAGTAATTGCGGTAAAGCGTGGTGCGCGCGCCCGCGCACATGCACTGTAGCTCTAGGCTGGCCTGGTAGCACTTTTTGGAGCCCTCTCAATAAGTCTCGCCAGAACAGCGCATGCGCTGGGTCAGACGAGACCTAAAAACAAGTAATATGCAGCAGTAGCGAGCGTCATACAGCTAGCGCTGAGCAGCGCAGTAAAAACCACTACCTCATGCGCGTCCACTGTACGTTCCGCTCTGCATGAACTTGTGAGAAATGTGGGAAGGGGACTAGACCACCAACCCTCGGGCTGAGCCGGAAATGTCTTCCCTCCACACAATCGGGATAAGGACCCGCGGTGGACCGGGAAAGCAACCAGAAGTGTGACTCGGGAGAACCCTTGTGAATCAGGTATTCCCTCTTTAGTTTAGGATTTTTTTTTAATACCAATATGTGCACAACAGTAATTGGTGACGGTTATTAAAAACAAGTAATATGCAGCAGTAGCGAGCGTCATACAGCTAGCGCTGAGCAGCACAGTAAAAACCACTACCTCATGAGATATGATTTGCAGCTGCCTTAGGAGCATTGTCCTCTCCTACCCCACTCCAGCTTTGCCTCTTCCCCGACAGTTGCTCCATCATTTCTACCGGGGCACACCCCCATAAACAAAACCTAATGGAATTCCTTCAACACCTTTGAGGAAAGCATCATTCTCAAAATTCTAGCAGCGCTGAAACCCTCAAACCATTTCAGCGACTCTTAACCCCCCAATTTCTTCAATTAACTCATTGGTACTTCCACTGAGGACCAAGATTTTTAATGCCTCCCTAATTCAGGGTACTATCCCTGGCTGCCTAAAGTACTGGCAGGTTTCCCCATCCTAAAAAAAAAATACAGCAGATTACACTGATCTAAATAACTTCTGCCATATCTCCAACATTCCTACTCTGACAAAGCTCCTTGAAAAATGTGTACACGTACAGCTCTGTAACTAAATTGAACAATTCCACCTCTTAGACCAATTCCAATTCGGCTTCCATCCAGGGCACAGCACCAAATCAGCTCCTACACTGATAGTGGAGGATGTGCTAAATATGTTGGGCCAGAGTGAATCTTGCCTTCTAATCCTCCTCGACCTAGACCTTGACCTAGCATTTGACACATCCAACTTGACCTATTGGAACATAGAATAGGGTTTTTTGGGTCTGTCCAATTCTCCAAAACAGAACCCAAAAATTCAAGGTTAATCATTACCTATATCAGACCACTCGGTCAAATTAGGGTCCCACAGGGGTCCTCCCTCTCACCCATTCTCTTCAACTTGTTCATGGAGACTCTAACGGAAATTCTGAGTTCAGCTACCATCCACTACCAGATGTACGCTGACAACACCCATTATACCCGAAAGTCATCTACCCTGAAGACATCAGGGGCATATCAACAACAACCGGCGATAATTATCTCTAAGCGCACTTAGCGCTAGGATAATTATCGCCGGCTAGCGTGAATTTTTATCGCTGAGATAGCGTGCTATTAGCAACGCTTATCTCAATAGCGATAAAAATCCTCACGCTAACAGGCTAACGTGAGATTATCGCTGGAAACCCAGCGATAATCTCACGTTACCTTGTTGATAGGGACAGGCAAACTTAGCCATGATATCCTCCTTCCATAAGATATCATGGCTAAGTCTGAAAAATACCAGACGTAAAAAAGCAGCATTAACCGCGGTTAGCGCTGCTTTTTTTGTCCCTAACAGGGTTAGTGACATTCTTGATAATAGGAGAAATGTCGCTTAGCGACATTTCTCCTATTATTTTACTCTGGAACGCCCCCTTTGCATCTCATTAGAGATGCATGGGGAAGCGTAGAGTAAAAGGGTGCTAACATGCAAATTTGCATGTTAGCACCCTGTTGTTGATAGGGCGCTAGTTTTATCTCTCCTTTTTTGGCTTTTAAAGCCAAAAAAGCAGAGATAAAGCCCTTGTTGATATGCCCCCAGATCCCTCAACTTGACTCTCAGAAAATCCAAAATTGGCTGGCATGCAACCACTTCAAACTAAATACCCTTAAAAATCAAATTCCTATGAATCACACCCAACCAGTCACCTGTCATTAAGGAATAGAATAAAAAAACGAACCGCCATCAATTGCTTGACACAAGTTATAGATTCCGCAACACCACTGGAAATAACTCTCAACAAGAACCTTAACATGCAGAAATACATCAGTGTGGCCACAAAAGGAGCAAACCTCCAAATTAACTTCTTAAGAAAATTAAAACCCCTACACCCCTCAGCACCTTCAATCTGCAGTAAAAGCCCTTATGATTCTCAGGTTGGACTATGGAAGTGCAGTTTACCCAGGTCCACAACAGTTCATCTAAGGCCTCTCTTCACTCTTCTGCAAGGCTACCTTAAGAAGTAGGAATTCAGCTAGAAATTGCCTGCATGACCCATAAAGTCCTACACTATAATACCCTGAGACACCTCGCTCAGAAGCGGGAACTCTCTGGTGGCTGTAGATCCTCCAGAGGCTCTAGCTCCTTACTTCTGAAACCACGGAGATTCTTAAAAAGGAAACCTAGAATAGAGCTTTCTCTGGTATCACCTGAAGAATTTGGAATGCCTTGCACCCTGAAACTGGACTGAATCCCTCAAAAGCATCTTGAATGAAAGAAGTTAAAGTAGTATTTATGAACAAAATTTCTGCTCTAGATCCTAGGATCTCCTCTCTTTGTATCTTTCATTTCACATCAATGACATTCTTGACTATTGCTCTCCTTTAATGTCATTGTTTGTTTTTGATCTATCGATCCTGATTCCTGACATTGGGTTGTACCCTCCCTTTTCGGTGGTGCTGCCATGTCCTGTATTGTTATTGGCTATGATATTGCTGACTCTATTTGACTCGGAACAATTGTAAATGGCTCAGTTACCCACAAGGGTCATACTTGTGCTATATAAAACTTTCCAAATAAAATAACTTAATTCCTAATTGAGGGGAGGTAGATTTGTCATGTTTAGTACCTATGGAAATGTATTGATAAATCCTCTTTAATGGCAAAGTACGATTTATTGTTACAATTTTGAAAATGCCACTTTTAGAAAGTTGCCATTTTCCTGTTCTTAGCCCTGTATGCCTGCATCCTCTCTCCGATAGTGACTGGAGTGGGTGAACGCAAGACTTTGTATATTCCATCTAGACAGCCACACACAATGGGAGCTTAGGTGTGACTTGAGGGGCCATCCTGGGAGGATAGGAAGGAGGAGCAGGACACAGCCCCATACTTATACCTGAAAAGGCTGTGTCCTGTCCACACACAAAGGGCTGCATACCCCCATGTAGAAAGCCTGGAGCCAGAACAGGAAGAGATGACCTTTGTACACTTCAAGACCCTTATTTGATGTCACTCCCACTTCAAAGAACACACTGGATATAAGAGCTGGACCTCAGACCTTACCACTTCAGTATACTTTTGAACCTATGGGTACTATGCCAGGAAAAAGGATTGCCACTCTGAAGGACTGTTGCTCTGGAAGAACTGCTTTCTTGCTGTGCTGTCTTGCTGCCCTCCTGATTTAGGTGAGAAAGACTGGACCTACATCACTTGAACCCCAGAACCCAGAGTGCCTCCAAGGGCAGGTTGGCTGGCATCTTGATCTGAAGTCTCGGGGACATAAAAGATTTCCAACTATCCTGCTTCTGCACCTGGACTCTGTCATCAGTGAGTCTGTCCTGCCAAGTGGTGTCACCCCAGTCCCAGACCCCTGGAAGTGGGCCTAAGGTGCTTGCTTCAGCCAAACCCATGTATCCTCTCTTGAACTGGTGCATCAGTGTCATTGGGCAGATCGGAACCGGTGCATCGCCTCTGTTACATGACCAGAACCTGCGCATCACCTTCACTGCAGAACCATCACCGAGCAATGCTCCTCGTGGCTCAAGGTCTTTCCGTCTTCATCGATGGCAATCTTGACAACAATGCAGAGAACTCTGCATCGCAGCCCCTGTGCTCATCAGACCCGACTCATCACTGCTGCTGCGTGGATCAGGAGCAGAGCATCGCCACCACTGCAAGAATCAACACCGATGTATCACTTCAACATCGAGGCATCGCTTCAGCGCCATTCTGTATCCTGCTCATTGACAAGATCCTTGACATCAACGCAACCCTGACTAAGGTATTCTTTGATCAGCAGGCCAAACCGATGCATCAGTTCCGGAGACAGGTGCCAGAGTTGAGAGACGATGATCTACATTGCAAGTATCTGGGCCACTTCCAGTGAGCCAGGCACAGGTGCACGGGTAGAGACTTTGATTTCCCTGAGTCTCAAACAATAGGAGGCAAGCCAACAAACCCTTGGAGATCACGTGGAGGGAAGGCAGAGTCGAGCTTTCCTTCAGCAGAGTCAGAGAGCAACAGGGCAGCACAAGAGAAAAGCAGGCCTTCCAAGTCTGCAGTCCAGAGACGAATCCTTTATGCAGTACAACAGTCCTTCTGACAGAGGTTTAGTTCAAGATCCAGAAGTGTCTGCTATGATAGGGTCAGAGACCCAGTATTTATACCCAAAATTGCTTTTGATGTGGGGGTGACTTCAAAGCAGCTCTCCGAAGTGTACGAGTATCCATTTCACCCCAGCCCTATCTGTCAGGCTATCTATGGGGGTAATCAGTCATTTTTGTGGGAACAGGGCAGTGCCTATTTAAGTGAAGTGTTAGCCCTTCACCATCCATCCTGTCCAGGCAAGGCCATCAGAATTCAGATGTATGTAGATGGGTACTCAGACACACATCTCCTTCCTGTATAGTGGCTGTCTAGAGGGAATGCACAAAGTGTAGCTGTCACGCAGCCCAGATGTGTATTGGAGACAGGCTGCAAAGCACAAAAAGTTAAGCATACAGAAATGTTCACTTTCCAAAAGTGGCATTTCTAAAACAGTAATGTTAAATCCAACTTCACGAGTAAGAAGGATTTGTCATTAGCATTCTAAACATGTGAAACATGAAAAAACTATTCCTCTCTGACCAGGAATTACAGCTTAAAGGTGTATTAAGGAATTTCCAATGCTAACCTATGGGAGGAGTAGGCCTTACAGTAGTGAAAAAAGAAATAGGCGGTTTGTCACTATCAGGACATATAAAACTTACCAGTACATGTCCTACCTTTCCCTAACCAGCACCTTGATCTTAGGGCTAGCTAGGGCCTACCTAAGGGGTGACATAGGTGTAATAAAAGGGGAGTTTTAAGTTTGGTAAGTAGTTTTAAATGTCAAAGTCACAGGTGGCAGTAAACTGCACACCCAGGCCCTGCACTGGTATGCCTGACAAAGGTTTGAAAGGTTATTTTGGGTGGCACAATCAGTGCTGTAGGCCCACTAGTAGCATTTATTTTACAGGCCATGGGTATATGGTATACCACTTTACAAGGGACTCGCAAGTAAATTAAATATGCCAAACAGGTCTAAACCAATTATATCATGTTTAGAGGAGAGAGCACATGCACTTCAGAACTGGTCAGCAGTGGTAAAGTACCCAGAGTCCTAATGCCAACAAAAGAAGGTCAGAAAAATAGGAGGAGGAAAGCAAATAGTTTGCGTGACCCGTTAGAGAGGGCTATTTTCCATCAATCTGATTGTCAAAAATAGATATGATGTTTGTGCTGATCAAATTGTATATTATTACTGCCTTGGAAAACTGGACCATAACTGTATGCCTTCATGTGCAATTCATAATAATTTGGAGATTTACCCTACACCTTCGGAATTACAGATTTAAAATTTATATGAAAGTAAAATAATTCAAATTTTACATCCATTTCAAACTATTATTAGAATGCAACCTAAATCCGGCAAATGCCAACCACAAGAGTTAGGTGTGCACTAAAAGGGAAGGTTGATTTTTCACCACTGATTACCATTATATAAAAAAAAACATTAAAACTGTGGGAGTTCAGAGCAAATTGGAAGAACATTTAGTTGAATTAGTTGATGGAGTGGCAAAGAAAGATAAAAGAATTTGGCAAGAACTAATAAGCATTTGTAAAATACAAGATGCAGTTTCATTAATAATGACTTCATAGATATCCCTGAACCGGTATTTACAGATGAAAGTCCTGTTGGCCACTTTGAGAATTTTCTAAGGAACACTATAGTCTGCATCCACTCCATTCTAAAGATATAATGGGTGATGCGTTAGAACTGTATCAAATAAGAGAGGCTACAGGAGATCCAGTTAGTATAAGGAAAAAAAACTTTAGTGGCTAGATGTTATCCAATTTTATTTGCAACAGAAAAAGGAGGGCAATATGATGATTGTCCTATTCAAATTTCAGCACCAGAATATAAATATGCCCTTGTTTTAGACAAATCATACCTAATATTTTTATTTTATTACATGAAATTGAATTATCCATAACCTCTAATGCTGTCGTGCATGTGATGCAAACTAGAACAGGATATAATAACTTAACAGCTAAATATTTCCTAAACAGGGTGGAAACAAATGACGAAAACCTGGTACATAACTTAAAAATATTATGGCATGTCAGCGAGGTACAAATTAAATTGGTTCCAAAGACATGTAGAACTAAGATGCATGTTGAGGAATTTAGGACCAACTACTTGGTTACTCACTTTGAGTTGTGCAGAATACCTATTGGATGATTTATACCGTTTCCTACTTGAAACGAATAATAATCAAACAGCTGTTGCATTTAAAGCACCTGGAGAATTATGTTCTTTAGATCCAGCAAATGTTTGCTGATTTTTTTTTTTTTATCAAATTCCAAAGTATGCTTATGTTCTTAACAAATACAAATAGAAATCCCCTAGAAGAGGTTGTTGATTTCTTTTGGAGAATAGACCACCAAGCAAGAGGTGCACCTCATATTAATCTGCTGTAATGGATATAAAATACTCCAAAATTTGGCTATGACTCAGATGAATCTGTTCTTCAGTTTATAGAGCAATATGTTACTTGTGAGATCCCAAATAAAGAATAAATAAAAAAACGTTTGAATGAGTTCTAAAATTTTCAAGTCACAAATGCAGGAAATACTCCTTACGTAAATTTAAAAACAAATATAAACAGTACACAAAATGTAAATTTGGGTTCCCAAGACTAATTTTGAATAAAGGAAGAGCCAGCAATTTTATATCTGCTGTTAGGCATGTCATTAAAGGAAAGTCCCCTAAATACACATAATTTAAAAAGAGGACATGCATCACAGCAGATAAATGACTACAACCCTTTAATACTACATGTGTGGAATGCTACAATGGATATACAACTTGTAGCAGATAGTTCGATTGACGTTGCATGATATGCGACTTCAATACTAAAGCTGAAAAAATAGACCTGAAGAAAGTATGGGAAGAGATATCTGCTGAGCAATCTTTAAAAGGCTATATTGATTTAGCCTTCATATGCTATCTCACATGAGGCTTGTGACTGTTTAAGCTCTTCAAATTTATACGTGAAATCTTATGCCATTTTATGCCTTAGTTTAGGATAGGCATCCTCTTGAAAAAGGTTTTTAAAATTTTGCCAGAAATTAGAAAACTGATGGCCCTCTCTTCAGCATGCCTATAAGCAAAGTGTCCTGGCAAAGGAGTGTGTTTGAGTTCATATTTTGTCTTCCTGCACATAATTCCATGCCACACAATTAAACTCTACACATTTCCATTCCACACCACATAATTTGACAACAAACCACATAATTCAACTCAAAAACCCAATTACACAACACACCACATACATCCAATCCACACCACAGAATTCCACATCATGCCACAAAATTCAGCAGCACACCACATAACTCCACCACATTCCACTCCACAGCACAAAACATCAATGCACATAATTACACTCCATCCCACTTCACATAATTCCAGTACACTCAATACCACACATTTACACTGCACACCATGCCACAGAAATCCACTCCACACAACACAATTTTCCCACACAAAAGTGCACAACCAACAATTACAATACAACTCACATAATTACACTCCACACCACATACATCCACTCAAACCAAAAGCACATGCATAAAAGACATTTCCATTTACAACGCCAATAGCTCTGACTCTCACAAATGCAACACCTATTGCATTGCAAATGCTTGTTTAATTCTATGTCCTAACTATAACATCCCTGTAATGTTTCAGTGAATTTCTAAAGTTTTTTAAGTCTATTTCAGTTAATTTCTACATTTTTTAAATTCTAATTCCTACCTATAACGTCCATGTAACCTTTGCTTTTTTCAGTGAATATATTTCTTCATATATACATTTATTCACTGAAAAAAACAAATGTTACAGAGCCGTTATAGTTGGGCTCAGGTTTCACTCATTCAAAACCAGAGAAATTCAGCCGTAAGAGTTAGTGAGCTAACTATAACTCATGCCCCAGCAATGCACTGCTTATGACCTCACATTTTACATCACTCATGACATGGTCAGTGACATCACTCATGACATCTCAAATGACATCATTGATGACTGAGGATTTCTCATTAGAATTCAAAGCACACCAAACATCTGTTTGCAAAAAATATGTAACATTTTTTTTAATGTGTCTAATTTTGTACTATAGCTTCCTTTTTCGTTTTTCATATTTGTCAAACATGCTCTCTCTTTCATATGAAAAAGCTACACATCAAGGAATTAAGTGGTTTGTAGGAAAGGTGATAGAATGACCATGTATTATATAGACTAAAGTAGCCCCTGCCATACATGATAGTTATATTGCAAGTCACCTCAGAGTTCCATAACCATATAAAGGAACTAGGCTGTGTATATAGTCATGGAATTCCTTGGTGACTTGCAGTATCGTAATATTGTACAGTAGGGGGTACTATATCCTATATATAACTAGCATATGCCATTTGAGCTACATGTTTTTTCAGTGTCTCAGGATGTTTGGATTGATATGGCAGTAGTACATGGCTACTTGGACAAAAAACTTGCATAGCTGTCAATTTTCCCACATCCTTAAGTGACTAACTGCTACGGTCCTGGGTCTTTTTCTTTGCATTCTGGGATGAGTTATGATTTCACAATGGAAAAAAACATGACTACAGTGCTAAAGTGCAAAAAAAAAAAACCTGGACTTGAGCAGATAGTCACACACAGATCTTGGACCCTTGGCAGGACTTGACATGTGAACAGTCCTTCTTGAATGGAGTGACTTGTTTTACAGGTTATAATAATCTATAGCATGGTACTTTTTATTGTACTTTCTGTTTTATTTCCTTTTGATCATATTAGAAAGGCCGTAACGTGCAGGTATGAAATGTATATAAAAAAATGTTCGCTTAAACTTGTTAATTAGCTTCATGTTTCTCAGAAGATGAGTCCAAGAGCGACGGAAGCAGGTAGGGAGAAGGGTGCGGCCATCAATTGCAGCATAACGGCTGTGAGTTGCAGAACAAGGAGCGGGAGCAAGTGTGGCCTGGGGCTTTGGAGGATTGTTGGACTGTCACCCCCAGGCACTCTCTGCATGGCATGGAGGCAGCCGGCATTGGGCCCTGCACCTTGCTCCCTACAGAGGGGCTAGTGAGCCCACACCGCAGGAAAATAGCACAATTCAGGGACTACACTCACCCCAGGGCTTTAATGTCTACCTGAAAACATCACCTCCCACCTAGGGCCATGTCAGTCTGCCCCTGCTTCCCTCACCACACTGTTCACCAATTGGAAGTTGAAACACAGCCCTCACTGAATTAGGGATCGGGACAAGGACTCTCTTAAACTGCATAATCAAACTGTTTCCACTACTCACACATCTAGTATTACCGGCCCACACTACTCCACAAATTCTGTGAATTTGATTATCTGAACGTTTCAAATGGTCTCAGAATACAAGTCTGTGCCAGGTTTTGTTAATTTCAATAGGGAGTGCTTGTGGCTACAAAGAGCTATATTTTAACATTGGGCAAATCACACCATGCCCCTTGGAAAAACCTGGGGCCCAGTGGTGCCTCAGAATGGCAGAAAAAAGAGATCCCAGGCACACAGGACAGACCTCACCGCTAATTATGGTAACTCCCCAGCAGCTAGCAATAGCTGCCCTATATGAACAAGAACATCTAAATCCGGGACCAAGTCCATTACAACCAAAAATTGCAGCTAATTTCAAGTAGGTGAAGGCGTCCTGGGCTGCAATTTATTTAAGCAACTAGAACATTACTGGGCTATATATAGGTCCGACAGTGGAAGTGCAAAATCATCTGAGAGGCCCTAACACCCTCATACCAACTACAGGGACTGAAGAAAGGTGCGGCCCAGCAGCTTCTGGCATCAACCTGGGGGTTCTTGACCGTACGGACATTTTAAACTGAGCTGGCATAGATGGAGAGCCTTTCCCCACCAACACCACAAGACTCAGCCCTCAACCTCAAGAGCATCAGTTTTCCTCAAGATCCCTGAATCAACCTTATGCTAATGGGAATAAGGAGGGCAGAGAAGAACATCTCCATGATCTTGCTCAGATCCTCATGAGGAGGGAGCATTCTGTCTCATCTAATAAATCGATTAGAGGAGGAGGAGGCTAGGTGAAACGTGGTGAAACATGGGCCTTTGTGGATGGGGAGGAATTGCGATTCTCCTATTAACATGACTAGAGAATCTGGATTTCATTAAAGACACGGAGGCTATCATTATGCATTAATCCTTTAATGCAGTCACAGACAGCCGCACTACATCATAAAGAAAGAAACCGTTCTAGAATGTAGTGCGCAGGGTACAAATGGCATGAGGCACAAACAGACTGCCTCTTTTAAATGCAATGAAGTAAATAAAGTTCAGAGATGAGGTCCAACTTGATCTTGAAACTGAAGGTCGTGAGAAGTCCGAAGAGATGTAAGGAGAAACTAGGTGATCATGCAGAATTATCTGAAAGGAAAAGGAGAATGATAATATGATAATATAAAAAAGGTAAGATAATAGAAAAGTCATGACTTGATATAGAATGCAAAATACACATCATAAAGGTACATAGATCAAGAACTATACCAATCAAGGGAGTGGAAAAAAAGGGGTGGGATAATGATAGCGTCCGTGTCTTTAATGAAATCCAGATTCTCTAGTCATGTTAATAGGAGAATCGCAATTTCATTAAAAGACCGGAGGCTACATTATGCATGTTGGTAGCCATGAAGTACAACATCAGACATGTGTTCAATAGGTTTACAGTAATGGTGAGCGAAGGTTGAAGCATTAGACCAATCGGACGCTTTAAGAATATCATCTAACTTACCTCCAGACCAAAAGGATTTGCTTGCCATAGCACCTCTGAGAGAATGAGCTTGGAATTTAGAAAGATCAATTCCAGCTAGATTCATTATTGACTTGACCCATCTAGAGATGGAGGAGGAAGCAACTGGTTTAAAGGGTTTAACAAATGAGATAAGGAGTTGTTTGGCATCTAAAGGACGAAGGTCTTTCATTCTCAAGTCATATTCTCTCATACAGTCTATGACACAATTTCTTGCAAAGGTCAAAATGAGGATAAAAAATAGAGTCCGACATGGTTTTAGTCCTTCTAAATATATCAAATTTAACTCCAAACATATCATAAGATCTATAAGAAATATCCAGACATTTCACATCTGAAACCCTACGTCAAGAGATTAGACATAAAAGAGTAGCAAGTTTAAGAGAGAGGTATTTTCTGTTAAGGTAGGCATTATCTGGCCAAGAACAGAAAAGGTCTAAGATAGCTTTAACATCCCACATGGATTGGTACTTGGGTCTGGGAGGTCTTTTTAGTCTGATCCTTTTCATAACTCTACAAATAATATTGTTCTTACCTACCGTCTTACCATTGACGAGGGAGTGTCCAGCAGAGATTGCTGATCTGTAGCAATTAATAGATCTATAAGATAATCCCCTGTCAAATTGTTCGACGAGGAAATTAATTATATTGACGATCGGAGCCTCCAAGGGATCCAAGTTCCTCTCCATGCACCAACAAACCCATTTTTTCCAAATGTTATTGTATCTATAGTGTGTTCCGGGTGCCCATGATTCTCCGAGGAGGGAAAGAGCTGATGACGAAAGGTCAGACAGTTCGTTGGATTGCCTGACACTTTCCAAGCAAGAAGGTTCAAATTCCCTGAAGTGATTAGGTGGTGATCTTCTCCGTCTGCGTTGGTGACCAGACCCTTGCTCGCTGGAATGAGGAAGGGGATGTCGCAGGAAAGTTCGAGAGTGGTCAGGAACCATGCCTGAGAGGGCCAGAATGGGGTTATCAGAACCAAGGAGCATTGGTCTATTCTGACCTTCTGTAGGACCCTTTGTATCATAGCAAAGGGAGGGAAGGCGTAACCCTGAAGGTTTGACCAGCATTGAAGAAAGGCATTCACCGCTAGAGCTCCCGGGTCTGGCATCCAGCTGAAATATTTTGGGAGTTGAAAAGACAGTCTGCTGGCGAATAAATCCACATCTAGTGGACCCCAAAAAAGAGAGAGGGTATTGAAAATCTTCACATTGAATTTCCAATCTGTACGGTCTGAGAGGAATCTTGAGTTCCAATCTGCGGAGAGATTCGACTTCCCGGGAAGGTATTCCGCCTTCAGAGAAATCTTGTGTTCCAGACAGAACATCCAAAGTTTTTTCGCTAAAGCAGATAAGTCTGCTGATTTGGTACCGCCAAGGCGGTTGATATAAGTTACTGCAGAGATGTTGTCCATCTTGAGAAGAACAGATCTGCCTTGAAGAGAATGTTTGAAGCTCATTAGGGCATATAAACCGGCTGTAAGTTCTAAGAAGTTTATGTGGTGGGAAGATTCCGCTAGTGACCATGCGCCACCAGTGTTTTGATCGAGAAAGCGAGCGCCCCAACCGTGGAGGCTGGCATCTGATTCCAGGACGAATTCCGGGACAGTGCCAAATATTGCTTTCCCGTTCCACGCGTCCAGGTTCTCTAGCCACCACGAAAGTTCTAATTTTCCCTCCTGGTCCAGAGTCACAGAGGCCTCGTACCAGAGACCAGACTTGAGAGCTTTCCCTTTTAATCTCTGAAGGGCACGGTAATTTAGTGGGCCTGGGAAGATAGCTTGGATGCTGGAGGAGAGGAGACCTATAAGTCGGGCTAATTCTCGTAGGGTTATAGAATCTTTTTTTAGAACGTATCTGATCTCTTTCCGAATTTTTGCGATTTTCTTGGTAGGGAGAAGGAGGAGACAGCTCGAGGTATCTACAGTGAATCCGAGAAATTCTAGAGATTTGGAGGGTGTAAGGATAGACCTCTGAATTTGGGAGTAGACTTGGGACATGATGAGAATGTCGTCTAGGTAAATAATGAGACGAATGCCCCTCTCTCTCAGGATAGAGACAATAGTCCTCATGATCGTGGTAAAGCACCAGGGGGCGGAGGAAAAGCCGAAGGGAAGAGCTTTGAATTGGTACAGCTGTTTTTTCCAAGTGAATTGGAGAAAACGCTGGTGTTCTTGTGCCATAGGAATGGTAAAGTAGGCGTCCTTTAGGTCTAACTTTACTAACCAGTCTCCTTCCAGAAGAAGGTCCCTCAGAAGGTGAATACCTTCCATTTTGAAATGTCTGTAAACTAAGTATTTGTTCACTTCTCGAAGGTTTATCACTGGTCTCCATACTTTGTACTTTTTTTGAACTAGGAAAAGGGTGCTGATAAATGTTTTTAAGGACCAAGGAACCTGTATGATAGCTCCCTTTTTGAGCATTGAAAAGATTTCCTCTTCGACGATTTTCTGATGTTCGACTGAAAGGGTTAAAGGATTTGGGGGGTGAGATTGAAAGGGAATCTCCAAAAAATCTATTTTGAAACCCTGGACGGTCTCTAGAACCCAGGGGTCTTGAGTTAGCGACTCCCAAATGTGGTAGAAGAGTTTTAGTCTGCCCCCTACTTGAGAAGAAGAGGAAAGAGGAGGAAGACTTACTTGGAAGGTTGGAGGCGTTTGGATTTCCTTGGGATCTGTAGCCTCTGTTGTGTGGTCCTCTGGCTCGATGAGGGTAGAATTGTTGATTTGAGGGGTAGAAGCCTCTACCAGAACCTCCGAAGGACGAGAAGGGTCGCTGGGTACTCCGGCCGGAAGAACGGCCCCTTCTTCCAGCCTGTCCAAAAAGGTTTGTGTTGAAAACACGCTTCACATTTGTTTGAGCCCTATCAAGGGCGGTAAAGGTGGCAACGTATTTTCCGATAAATTTGATCATGTCTTCTCCGAAGAGAAGACCCTTAGGGTTGTCAGATGGTTCTTTTTCTGCCAGGTCACTGAGTTTGGGGTTGATCTTTGTAAGGATAGTTCTCCTTCTTTCGATGTTTAGACTCGAATTTGCATTTCCAAGGAGGACAATAGCTCTTTGGCTCCATCCGCGAATGAGGTTGGTATCGAGAGGCGTGTTTGAAATATGAGACTCCTCAGCTAGGTCTAGGATTCTGGTAAGGGGGCCGAGGACGTCAAGAAGGCGGTCCTGGCAGCCCTTGAGTGCTCTCTCCAGACCTTTTCTAGGGTCTTTCCCTAGTTTAAATAAGAATTTAATTAAGTCGGGGTCGAGGTTAGGGGTTTGAGAGACCTTGTCGTGAATGGTGGGTCTAGGGCACTCAGATTTGAGGGTATTCCTTGTTTCTCTTTCGAGAGAGTTTCTTAGCCATCTCCTAATGAATTTAGAACCGTGTTCCTGAGGGAACCATTTTGAGCTATTAGGGTGGGAGATACTTAGGGGGGAGAACATTTCTTCTCCTAAAGGATTGAGTATAATATTATCAGAAGAGGAGGGGGATTCTCCTTCGCCAGGAATATTAAGGTCTATGTCTTGGTTTGGGTCGTCAAGGTCCAAGACGAATTCCTCATAAGGATTGTGAAAATGTTCTTCCTCTGAATCAGAGTCTGCGTCATCCTTAGCACCATAACGGGTTGTACCACGAGGGGCATTAATCACATTTGTGCCGCTAGGGACACCCATCAGATTTGTGCCGCGAAGGGCACCGTTCCCATTTGAGGCGCGAGGGCCTCCCAACATAGATGAGGTGCTAGGACCTCCAAGATCAACTGAGGTGCTACGACCTCCCATGATGTAAGGATGTTCACAGTTTTTGGATTTTTATTCTTTTTGCCAGGAATTGTGATGTCGTAGGAAGGGTCATCTAGATCAGAGGGAAGAGATCTTTTGGTAGACATCACTTCTTTTAGTGTAGATAGCATGCAAGATCGCATTTCTTTCTGCAAGAATTGTTTAAAGGAGTCATTATTGTGAAGGGGAGAGCTAGCAGTAGCGTCATCAGAGTCCAGGTCTGACCTTTTGCGCTAAATGAAGAAGAAATAAGCACTGAAGAGTAGTTGTATTAATTCTGGTAATTAAATGTATTTATTTATTTATTTTATATATTATTTTTTTTTATTATTGGTCGATGTTAAATTCTACCCTCTTTTTTTTATTTTTTTTATGTTATTGAGGTGGCAAATATAATATAAATGAGTCAATTAACCTACAAAATAGGAGGTTTGAGAATGAGATGGCAAGAGGTTGATTATGGAATAACTATTTAGGGTTGAAATTGAAGCTCTAGGCTTGTTTAAAACGAGTTCAGGTGCGATCTCCGGCAGCAGCTGATCGAGCGGAGTAACTGAAGCTCTCGCTCGAGCTCAGCTGCTGTCGGAGAAGCATCAGCTTAGAGGAAAGTGCCTCGGGGGTAGGCCTACGAGCGTGCACCATTGCTAAGGTGCATTTCTTAAATGGTTATGACGCGCTCGTTCGGTCTAGGCGAGCGCGTCGAAGAGCTTGAAATATAATTTGAAATTGTGGCATTAAAGGTAATGGAATTAAAGTTTAATGTTGCCAGAAGTTGTAGCGGAATGAAAAATTAAATGTGGGCAAATTAAATATGAGAAGGAAATATTTTAAGTGCGCGAGTAGGTAAAAGGATCGACATCCTTAATAGGAAGTCGATGGGAAGGGAGTCAGGGGGGGGGTAAAGCCCATAATCACCACGCGATAGCAGAGAGCTGTAGAAGTAAGGCGATGTTAAACAAGGAATAAACATTGGGATAACATTTAAGCAGCAGGAAGTAAACGTCACAGATAACAAGATGTTAAAAGTAGAACGTTGTTTTTTTTTATGCAAGCAAAGATCTTAAAAAACAATATCTAATAAGAGAAAAGGATTGTTACTTATCTGTCTGTGAGCCGCATTTAACAGAGGCAGTCTGTTTGTGCCTCATGCCATTTGTACCCTGCTCACTACATTCTAGAACTGTTTCTTTCTTTATGTATGTAGTGCGGCTGTCTGTGACTGCATTAAAGGATTAATGCATAATGTAGCCTCCGGTCTTGTAATGAAATCTATGGGCTGTGGCAACCCTAAAACCGGGAATGACACCGAGCAAGTGAAATGACGTGTCCAATTGCGCAGATTGAGTGCAAAAGCTATCCGCCCCGTGAATAAGCACAGAAAGAAAATGCAACAACTGCTGATCGCACGCTGGATCAGGAAAAAGATTTCTCATACCTCCGTACTAAGGAATAGGAAACCATGCTAGTCTCATATGCCAATTATGCCCCACCGAACTCCAGTCCCATTGCAGCAGGTAGCAAGGAACCAAGAGGAGGCCCTTGCTTGCTCCTCCTTAGAACATTGCACAGCTCGGTAGAGGCAATGAACTACCAAGCAAAAAGAATGGACATCCAGATCAGTCTCTGTTAAGCCTGCCATCTTTTGGAGTGTTTCCACTGTCTTTTTGCTTTCTGACTTCCTGGTTTTGACTCTGGTTTTGATGGTTTAGTGGCTCAGTGAACTTTCTCACTGCTGTCCAGTGTTAAAGTGCAAGTGCCCCTATTGTAAATTGTATTATGGATTTGGTATTTCCATGATTGGCATTTTTAATTTACTGGTAATTCCCTAGTGAAAATGCACTGAGAGTGGCAGGGCCTGCAAATCAAATACTGCTAGTGGGCCTGCAGCACTGATTGTGCCACCCACACGTGTAGCCTTTCAAAGGGTTCTCAGAAATGCCACTGCAGTGCCTGTGCACAGTTTTTGCAGACATGTCAACTTGGAAAGTGTGCCCACTTGCCAGGCCTTAACCTTCCCTTTCAGTACATATAAGTCACCCCCAGGGTACCCCTGTGGGCAGGGTCTGTGAAAGGTAGGACATGTACTGGTGTGTGTAACATGTCCTGATAGTGAAATACAGTGTAATTTGTTTTTCACTATTAAACAGCTATCTGTCCCATAGGATAGTACAGGAGTTTACTTATAACATCTTATGAGTATATCATTCCATTTGGGCAAGATAGAGAAATTGAGTTTAGTATGCCTGAACTCAGAATGTAGGAATGCATCTTTTAGTAAAGATGATATTTATGTTCTGTGTTTGGAAAATACCACTTAGGAAGTAGGTATTTTCTTGCTTAGCCATCCTGTTTGCGGGTTGACTCTCTTGCTTTGGAGTGACAGGGGCTGGGGATGTGCATTCTCTTCAGACAGCCACTGGGGGGATCGAAGTGTGTCCTGCCTTTCCTGGATGAGTCGGGGATGGGCTGAATAGACATGGGCTGCATTTAGAGTGGTGGGAGGAGATTTCCTTGCACCTGAATGAGTCTGGTCTACCATGGACAATGCTGTCTCCACGTCCTGCCAGAAGGCTGGGCTAGAGAGGACCAAACTGGTTTAGATTAAGCATAGAGAGTCTCTGCCCAAGAGATGCATAACTATTTGGGCCCAGAACTTTAGAACTCGCTTGGATCATGAAACCTGCCCAGGAGGAGTACTACCCCTTTGCTGTGTTGTTGCTTTGCTGGGTTGGCCTGCAGTTGCTGCTTTTGCCTTGGGCAGTGAAAGGACTGGACTGAACTTCTTCATTTGTTGCTGAGTATCTTCAAAGGCTTGAAATAGAACTTGCCTCCCATTCACGAAGTCTCAGGGACAGCAAAGACTTCCCTTACCTCTGGGTACCACCTCTGGAACTGTGGATTTCAGTTGCCACAGAGGGGAAAAGCAGCCAAAACCGTCACCAACACTGCTGTTTGCTCCATGTCCTGAAGGCACCGCAGAAGGCACTGCCTCACTTTGCACCGTAACCCTGGTCTCACCGACTATGACAACCGTTGCAACCACTGTGCCGCTACTTGTACCGCGACCTGTGGGCACCACACTCCGTACCACCTCGCTTCATCTGCCGCCCTAGTCTCACTGACAACATCGCTGCACGCTGACCTCGACACCCGTAACTGCACTGTGTTTTGGGGGCACCGCTCGTAAGTCACACGATGCATTGCCCCATCCCACACGGCAGTCTGGGCCGACCGACGCCAGCTCCCATCAACCGGCACTGCTGCTCGCACAGTGACCTGTCAGCACAGCAACGAGCACCGCCTCACTTCACACCACAGCTCTGGTTTCACCGACGTTGCTGGATGACCGTCACCCAGCCACTGGCTGCTCCGCAACCTGAGAGCACCGCACACCGCACCGATAAGTTTCACATCGCAACCGCAATGGTTGCCGCAACCCGCCAACACCAACACGATAGGTAGCAATCTAAGGTACTGTTTACGAGTCTGCTAACACTAACGCCAGCCCACACGTACGCGGTCAGCCAGACCTGTTGAATTCTGTTGTTTTCAGCACAGCTGTAGCCACGGACGGAGAAACCGATTTCAAGGAACTGCATTTTTGAGTCAATCTTACAAAGTGCATCATTTTGATTACTGTATGTTGGTCTTTTTAAGTTTTGGTCTTGTTTGCACAGAGAAATATTGGTTATTATTCTAAAACTGGTGTGGTGCCCTTTTGCAGTGTTTTCACTGTATTACTGTTGGTTATGTGCAAATGCTTTACACACTGCCTCTGAGATAAGCCTGATGACCGTTCCAAGCTACCAAGGAGGTGAGCAGGGGTTATTTCAGAAGTGTATTCCCCTTATCCTGAGTAGAAGGAAGGGTCCCTATTTTGAGAAAGGTGCAAACCATTGCCAACTAGAGACCCCCATTTCTAACAGTCTCTTACATACCCTGTCCATGTAGGCACCAGGGATTGATGAGAAAACTGCAATTCTGAACAATCTGATAAGAAGAGCACAAGCTGACACGCATCGCACTTGGCAGGGCTGAAACTGCTAGCATGTCTTGACAAACTGGCCACTCTCCCAGAGACTATGTCTGAGGGAGCACCACCGAGCTGACCAAACAGAGATTACTCAGTCAAGAGAAATGCACTGAATAAATCGCCAGGGCCTAATAGAACGAGAACTGAGAACACAGCTTGAAGCCAAGTCCCCCTCCCGTCTAGTGCTGAAACAGACTGGGGCTGGCTATTGGGGGCTTTGAATACGCCCAGGAAAGTACAATGACAGGAAGCATACAAGGGCTCCCTGACAGACATAATGTTGAGAGTGTGCACCTGGAACACCAATGACTTGGCCAGCAAACTGTGTGATCTAGAGATCCTCCTTTATCTGCGTTCCTTCCAAGTGGTGTTATTACAGGAGACATGAGCGCAGGCCTTAGTGCCACTGGAGGGCTTTATCAACTTTTTCACTCCTGCAACAAAAGCTCTCAAGCACTGTCACAGCAAGGGAGCCTTCCAATCTATTGGTTCTAAAATCATCTTAAGGTATTACAAGAACCATCATAGTAGTGAATGTATATAGAAACCCAAATACAAAAGTGAGTATGAACATGTAGTTAAATTGACTGACCTGACCATGAGGGTAAAAAGAGAGAGAGCAGACACTGAACTCATAGTCTCGGGAGATTTTAACATGGCTCTCATGGGTTCGACCACTTGAACAAATTTTCTGTGGCACAAGACTCATACTGGGCTATACCAGAACAAGAAAAAAACCTATTGTCTGAAAAAAGATAAAAGAGGCTAGTTGTTGCTTTGCAATTTGGCCTTCGAGTTATGAATGGTTACCCTGCCCCAGATAAACCGCCAGGACTAACATATCATTCCAAAACAAGTACATCTCTGATCAGATTATACCCTATTGTAGTTTGCTGTCTCTTTTGGATATGGCGAGAGATCAGAAAGTGACCATCTTCCACAGGAGATAGCCTCATCAATTGCTTTTGGAGAACATGCAGTCTCTGCTGATCAGTGAATCTCATCTTACACAATTAACAACAAGCTTTTCAAATGCACGGCCACCCTCCCTACTACAACTCGCCCATGGCGTCAAGAAAACATTGGAAGCCACAAAGGCGAAAGGATGAAGCCCTCTGAGCAACTGGGAAAGCTTCACCCACAACACTCTCAGGTCAATACGCCAAACCCGTCTCAGCCCGGAGGAAGAACACCGATGGCAAGTTCCCTCACCAATATGTATGGGAATGAATCGCTCAATAAAGGCAAATTATTCGGCTTTGGAGTGCCCTCAGTAGGGGGGGCACCAACTGATCCAGAGATCTGTCAAGTGTTCAGGGACGCCACGAAAGCCTTCAAAAGATCAACATGGAAGCTCCTAAGGGACCGCAGGGACTCACTTTGGGCAACACAGCTGTGTGATATCAGGAGGAACAACTCAGTGAAATTTCTGGGGTAGTCCCATTCTCTTCCGGTCACATTTCAGCCACAAGGCGATGAGATCACTAGTTAACAACTCAACTAGCTTCTGACAGATGGTGAACAACATCAAAAGTTCCCTCCCTAGAGTGGCAAATTCTAGCATTTCGGAATTTGCCTGGGTGCATTTCTTGTTGTGACATTTTAACTCTGGGTGCCCTGCTCATTATATAGGAGATTATTTCAGGAAAAAATGTTGCAACCTAAGCACATGGTCAATGCACAGCCTGATGAGGATGTAGAGCCGGCATTTGACCAGCAGGGAGGTCTCTCATTCTATTGCGGTCAACAGCCCTGCAGTCGCCAGCCTTGTCAACTCATCTAGGCCCCAACGAAATATCATCAAGCATTTTCCAGCAGCCTCTTTGATTTTATCGATTTCACAACTTCAATCAGTACAAGGCCCAACCAGAGGCAAATCTCTAAGGGGTGCAGAGAAGGGGACGCAGGCCTGAACAGGAAGCCTACTAGAAGAATTACAGCACTGGCCTGCGGCAAACACCATAATACCATTAAACCAAACCTGCTTCGCTACGCATATAGGAACAACAGCTATCAAGAGGGATTTTTCCTCGCTGAACAATCTTGCAATAATGTACAAGTACCTGGTGCACCTATGTTTCATAGATTACAAATCCACCTTCGGTAGGGTTAACCAGGGAAAGCTATGGAGATAACTAGAAGACTGAAACATTCTGGCTAGCTTGCTAGGGGCCATAAAATTACTGAACACTATTACAGAGATTTGCATTAAGCTGGGGGATGGCATCTATGTGTCCCAGGCTATCCCAACAACGCATGGTCTAAAGCAGGGTTGCGTGTTGGCTCCAACCCTCTTTAATTTGTTCCTGGCGGATCTCCCACTAGCTCTAAACAACGTCAACTGACAGGAACAAAAATTGGGCAGTTTCCAGCTCTCAAACGTACTCTATGGTGAAGATTTAGTCAGCAGAACCAAGTTGGGGCTACAACGATTCATAGATACCACTTTAGCTCACTCAACGACCAACAGCCCGACTATTAATATGAAAAAGACCAAAACATTAACTTTGCAAGGAAAAGGGTTGAAAGAACTCACTTGGTTCCTGAGTAGAAATAAGATGGAGTCTGTAAACAGCTACAAGTATCTTGGTGTATTATATAGGGAGGGTGAGGGGTTAGCTTCAACCCATCCGGTCCCCGACTGAACTGCGTAATTGTGACATTTCTCAAAGGGTCGAAAAAGTGTACTGGCCAAGGGAAAGATCTAAGCTGCCATGATTCCTCGAACCGGAAGTGACTAACATAGGGAGACCTATCGTAGTAGCTGTTAGAGCACAGCCGGGAATTCCAGAGGACAGGTCTCAGCATGAAATCCTCGTAACATTGGTACCTTACAAGTTCTGGTGTATGCTATGAGCTCAATCAGTTCAGCTGCTGCTTTCTGGACTGTTTGATTTGAGCTGGTAGCAGAACCACCAGCCCTTACTAACCAAGGCATAAGCCCTCCAACAGTCACCACAGCTGCTGTACAATATGGCTAAATCACATTGACAAAGGTTGTAGCTGCCGCGGCATAGGCGAGACCTATTGGCTTTGCCAATGCTTTTGGAGTGGTATAAGTTTTTGGTATGGTCCATCAGACACTTTACACCTACAGACAACTTAAAGTTGTCTGGTTGGCGAGATTTAACAATCAGAAGCGATAGAGGCCCGAAGGCTAGAAGAGGAAAAATAAATGAATATTTTAAATAAAATAAAAAAAAGGGAAAATAGGCATGAAAGCATAGAGCTGAAAAGTGTATATGTTAGCAACCAAAAGAACCTTGGGCATTACTGATTGTGAACGTGAATTCTGCACAAAGTAACATCAATGTAACGGTTTAAAAAAAAAAGTTTGAAACTTACTGCTTACTGCCACCACATTTAGCCGATTAAGAGCACTGTACAGCAAGAGATGTTGTGACCTTGCTCGGTGTCATACGTTTTTTCAGCTTCACACTCGTCGGATGCAGAGACGACATTGCACGGATTAAAACCTGGAGGTTACAAACCAACATCTCTACAGTAAGCGCATTAACCTGCTGAGGCACCTTAGTAGTGTAGGCCCGTAAACTGCCGTTCACATAAATATGAACTTGGGGGCTTATTTACAAGTCCCTTGCGCTGCCGGCGCGCAAGGTGCTTGTAAATAAGCCCCTTGGATTGTAAACCCAGACCTTGTACAAGTGCATGCTTAATGTCAAAACACAACCAGAAATCAAATTGCGTTTCCTTAAAAACAAACCAATGAACCCCCAAGCCAAGGCGAGTTCCAAGAATCCGCCACACCTAGCGTTTCCACCCCAGCACTTCTGTCTTCTGACGTGTCTACACACATGCTTTCGTGATAAGCAAGACACAGTTGCATCACCAACAAAAACAGAGCCCACGCTGTTTGTGGGAAAAACTGTCTACACACATGCTTTCGTGACAAGGGAGTTGCATCAGCAACAAAAAGCAGAGCACACGCTGTTTGTGGGAAAAACTGTCTGCTGCTCGCCACCGAAAGAGGAATATTCAGGTGGCGAACCCAAACATGGGGCATATTATCAAGGACGGCGTTAGAATCATCGCCCCTTTAGCGGCTGGAAACTGCCGCTAAAGCGGCGATAATGGGCTTGATAATATGCCCTTGGGAATTCCAATAGAAGCCCATGTTCTGATGTCAACATGGGCTTCTATTGGAATTCTCTGCGGCATATTATCAAGCCCATTATCCTGCCGCTAAAGCGGCGATAATTCTAACGCCGTCCTTTATAATATGCCCCCAAATACCCGCGCTGACCTCCCTCCCCACCCATCCATGGGCCGGAAGTGACGTCATACACCTGGGATCAAGGTGGAGGTGTAAATTCGCCTTACTGACAAAATACTACCCCGGGCAGTGAAGAAACAGTAATCTATGGGTTGTCCCCTTTAGTGTGCCCCTGTGGGTAATATGGCCATCCACCTTTCCCGTGTTGCTGTCTGCCCATCCCTAGCACCCTGCCGTCAGCCACGCATCAACATGTCCCTAGTCCTAGTCACCAGACACCTGCGCCTTAACAGCCTCCCGTCTGCTCAAGAGCTTTGAAACCAAGCTCCTTTTGGGTGAGGCGCCTGCACCATAACATAAACGCAATGGGGCAGATTTACAAGCCCCTTGAGTGACTTCTGCGCTGCAGTTGCGTCACTTTTTTGACGCAACAGTGGCGCAAACAATGCAACATATTTACAACGTGACGCATCTAGGGAGATGCGTCAGGTATAATGTATGCAGGGTGGGCTTTCCCACGCAGGAAGGGCTCCTAAAAGTGACTCAGTGAAATCTACAAGATTTCACTGCGTCGCTTTTAGGAAGCCACTGTGTCAAAACCTTACGCATGCTACAAACAGGCGTAAGTAGTGACGCAGTGTAGTGGAAATAGGCCTCAACATGCATTGCTAGAGTTGTGTCGTGCTTGCGACACAACTACAGCAAATGCGTGACTTTTCCGCCAACAGATGCGTCAGAATTTCTGACACATCTGCCAATCCTTGCGCCTTAGTGCGCCGTATTGTAAATACGGCGCATCTATGGTTGCGCAAGGGTTTCTAAGGGTGGTGCAGGGAAAGTGACGCATCTGTACAGATGCGTCACTTTCTTGTAAATCTGCCCCAATGTGAGGTTCAAGGGTGGGTGGGCCATTTAGAGCCGATGGCTACAAATAACCGGATTTGTCCTCGTTCTGCAAAGGTCAGAAGGCTCCCGAGAATCCTAAACTCCATTACCTCATATTCACGGGTCCTGATTGATTTTCATGTTGGCTACTGCCCATCAACTAGTGGACAGGCATTTGCTGAATACACTTTTTACAACAAGCACAACCACACTCCTAAAGAAATCCTTCTTTGGCTTCCTGCAGTGGGGTGAAGCGCAGTTTATGCACAACCTGCAAGTCGCAGGACTTCACCCCTACACCACAGTGCCATCCTCACAAATGAAAGACCTACGCGAATTGTGTGCTAACACCAAGATGTAGCTATTTAATCAAGCAAAACGACATTAGCAAATTGTAGGAAACTGGCTCTATATCTACTTCATCAAAATGAGGTATGAAGTCCAGGTGACCCCAGAGGTAGGCAGAGGTTAAATTTAGATCGAAACTTACTCACTATTTGTGGCAGAGTGGTTGAGCAGTAATGCAGTATCCGAGAACAGTGTTAAGCATTTGATGTACACAGTCAATGAATTAACACACTCAAGAACTGAACTCTAGGCCAATTGTTATTGTATAAAAAAATACATTGTTGTTTATTTTTAGAACCAAGCAAGTCTGGCACAGGTAAGCATTAAATACTTTACAGTAATAGTTGCTGATTGTTGAACAGTTTGAAAATGCAATAGGAATTGTACTTTGTTTGATTTACAGGGGATGCAGTAGGTTGCAATACTTAGCAAATACAGTACATTGAACTGAATGGGCATTTTCAGTAAATTACAGGTAAGTTACTTTTTACGTTACTTTTCTAACTCAGTGCTGGATACCTAGATTCAGCACTGGGACATTTCCTGCAAACAGGTAAGTAAATACGTTTTAGTTATTCGTGCGATTTTTAAAGAATATTTTTAGATTTCAAAAGTCTATACTTGGAAATTTTTTGGAAGAAAATTGTCAATGTTATCCTATGGATGAAAAACAGGTTCTCGCTTCACAGGTAAGTTATCGACTGTGGGAGTTAAGGTTCTGAGGTTAGACTCAGGGGTCCCCCAGGGTCAGTGATGCACACTTGTTGCACCCTCAGTGGCACTAGGGAGGCCGGGTGCAGAGTGTTGAGGCCCAATCTTATCCAATGAGGGATAGGGGGCCTACGGTTGGTGGATGCTGGCAAGCAGGCCACTGGGTTGTAGGAGCAAAGCTTCTAGGGTTTAGGTCAGGGTAAATGGGGAAACAAAGTAGCATAAAAGGTGCACCCTCAGTGGCACTGGGGCGGCCGGGTGCAGGGTGCGGTTTCGAGGTCGGGAGTCCTGTTGTTTTCTGGTTCCTCTGGTTTGCAAAAGCACTGCAGGCAGGGAGACAAAGGACTTATGGATGCGACCACCACTTCGAGAGGTAAGTTGGGAAGTTAGGGGTTGGTTAGGCACCGTCGGTTTGGGCACACAAGACCATGGGGTGTTGGGTGCAGGGGTGCCTTTTGGGGTCGGATCTTCTTACCAGCTCCTGGTCGCGGTTAGGGGGGCCTTCTGGATTTAGGCTGCAGGCGTCGGCTGGAGGCTTGAGGCAGGTCAGGGGTCGCTAGATCTCGGGTCAGGATCGACGGGGTGGCCTCCTCGTGGTGTTTTTCCACTCAAGCTCTGTCCGGTTCGGCGGGTGCAGGGTGGGCTGGATTTGCGGTCTGTGGCTGCTGACAGAGGTTGCAGTTGAACAAATCCAGTGTTCACGGGAGAAGCAGTCTTTGGAAGTGAAGGCAGGCTGGGGTTTTTGAGGTTGCTGGCTGCAGGACACACCGGGAATTGCAGGAACAGGTTCGAGGGCCAAGTCCGTGGGCGTCTTCCTCTTGTTAGCTGGCTGCACGGCTGTTCGGTACTTCTTCTTGTCATTTCTGGATCTAAGGAAGCCAGGTTTAGGGTGCCCCCTAAATACCTGATTTAGGGGTGTTACAGGTAGGTAAAGGGCAGGTACCAATGGGTCCTTCCCCTGGGGTGGGTACACCCCCTTTCATGCTACCCTCCAGTGGGATGGGGGCAGGAGCCTGTCCCTGGTTGGTTGGGTCCCCCATCCTTAAGGTAGCGGGGACTCGAAGTTGTGCTTCACCTCGCCTCCCCCACCTGAGGGGTGGAGTTGGCAGAGGTGGGCACACCTCTTTCCCTCACTTGCTTTTCCCACTGGTTTTCCCACCCAAAGTGGGGGGTAGCACCAGTGGGGACCAGTTGCTGAAAGCAGCAAATGGTCTGGGGAGGCTCACAAAGGTGGCATGCCTTTGAAGCTTCCCCTTCGTGAACCCTGCCTATCCTGGGGTAAGAGGCTTGGCACCTCGTCCCAGGATGTGCATTGTTTCAGGCCCCTGAGAGCAGCAGGCTCTCGACCCAGGGGTCTAGAAACATGTCTGTTGGTGACAGCCTAAGCAGCCACTCAGTCGGGACACTAGAAGTTGGTCGATTTTCAGGGGCATCTCTAAGATGCCCTCTGTCGTGCATTTTACATTTAATCCCACACTGGCATTAGTGTGGAATTATTGTGCTGAGAAGTTTGATACCAAACTTCCCAGTTTTCAGTGTTAAAGACAAACTCCCAGCACCATATACTCTTAATGGCAGGACTGCACTTACAATGCCCAGGAATGGACTTGGGCACTGTAGGGGTAAAGGGCTCATGAACCTGTACCCTCACTACTGGCATAGTGCACCCAGCTAGAGGGGTGACTGATCTATGCCAGGGCAGTGGTTTGTAGGTATGGCACACAGGGATGTGTGTCATGTCGACTCTTCACTTTGTTCTGCACTGTGAGAAGTTGGCCTGGTATATGATGTTCACTAGTTAAAGTGACCACCTTGTACCATGCCAAGCAACCCTTATGGTGTGGTTGTACGTCAACCTTTTCGGACTAGCTGCCCTAGTGGTAGCGTAGGCTAAGCAGTCTTTGAGGCTAAACTCGTTAAAGCGTGTTAAGCAAGCTGTTTTACCATATGTAACCCCCCTTTATACCAATGAAAGGACACCACACAGATATATATTCAAAATATATATGTATTTATTACTCAAAGTATCCCCTAGACTCTTTATGAGCACAGGAGCACAAATCGTTAAACAAGAAAGTATTACAATATACAGAAGTTGCACTTTATATGGATGGGCCCTGGTGGCCACTCAAACCATATACTAAAATAGTGGTATAAGTACCACAACTAGGAAAGGGAAAAGGCCTAGGGCCTCTAGAATCGCTGGGTCTACAAGGAGCTAATGTCAGTTAGTGACCAGGAGGTCCACGGGTCGCCTGTGCAGTGAGGAAAGTTACACGCGGGCTCCCATAGGTTTTCAATGGGTGCGTAAAAGTTCAAAAGTTACTGCTAGAAGGGTCTTCTGGATGGACTACGAACTTAAGACTTAAAACACAGACACTAGAGATGTTTCTCTCCACTCTGGCACCGGAGTGCCAGTGTTACCTCACCCACAGGAAGCGGGTGCATAGGTCTCGAAGCGCGTCGGGTTTCGTCTATCTGTTCAATGGAGCCTGATGACAAAGATGCTGCAGGCGGCCGGTCCAGAAGAGATGCGGTGGATCCAAGAGTGGATCGGAGTTGTAGAAGACCTGAAAGCAGAGGGGACAGTGTTCACAGTCACTAGCCAGTGACCGGCGTGGCACCAGGTAGGTACCAGGCGATGTCGGGTGCAAACAGGTGATGAGGTGTAGCTTGTCTCCGCAGCCATGTGGTCCCTGAAGGTGGACGACATCCAGGAGTCGGTTCACGAGCTGTCCCACGGAGGCTCTCGCTGTCGGCGGTGTCGGCGACTCAAAGGAAGCAAACAAGCCTTGGCAAAAGCAGAAGTCGTGAAGAATGAAGAAAGCTGATTACTCTGACCAGCAAGGTCAGAGGGGCTGCTCCTTTGGAGGGCAGCAGGGGCCAGTCTGGAGCAACCAGACTAACATCGTAGTTTTCAAGGTTCGTCACCGAAATGGCCACTAGCCAACGGGCCAGGGACCGGGCAGGCGCGTCGAGATGCAAAGTGCAGAGGGGCCCCACGCAGATCGTGGAGATGCTGGAGGGCTCACCTTTGGTGCAGATGCTGCTCGGATGTTGGGCTTCTCAGGACCCAAAGCACAACTTGGAGGGAGCCTCTGTTGTCGCGCTTGCAGCTTGTCATGGGTCTTTCAAGATGGCTGGCTCCACGTGTCTCGGTGCCTCCACGGGTTCCTTCCTTTCAGGGACTGTGGATCGGGCAGCGAGAGGTCTGGAGGTCCAGGTCTTGTCGGGCTCTGGGCTCGGGCTCCGGCAGGAGGCGGCGGCAAAGCAGACGTCGAGTAGCTGGTTGGTGCTTGCGTTAGCAAGATGGTCACTCCCTGACCATAGGGGAGATTTCCTTCTGTCCTCTGTGCAGCAGAGCATCGAAGTTCCCGTCTTCTTCTTTGTTTCAAGTCGATTCCAGGATGTCTGAAGTCTTAGGACACAGCTCCTACCTTTAAGCGGATTCTAGGGGCCGGACTACCTGCTAGGTCCCTCCCTAAGGGTGGGACCAGGAAGGGGGGTGGTTACACCCCCAATTCTTTGTCCAGCTCGCCCCAGGTGCGGGGCTGGTGTGCCCCAGGACCGGTTTGAACTGGCATATGCACCGAGGCTCCTTGTGAGCCTCAGGCATGTCTGATTCTATTTAAGCCCTACCTGACCAATACACAAAATCCTGTCTGGGGTGGTGCACGCACCTCCCCTGGCAGGAAACCCTTTGTCCACGTCTCCCAAGCTGGAAGGACTCCCAGCAGCAGGAGGGCAGACTTGTGTCTGTGGTGGCAGCGTCCATTTTGTGGAGCTGAGGCTATGTCTGATTTTACCCGGGTTTCAGGTACTGTACATGTCGTGTCCCTCTAGAAGGGTGGAATGCTAACCCCGTCGCCAGAATTGGCGAGGGGTTAGTATTCCAATTCGTATGACACCTTACTCGACATGTTTTGATAAAGCCAAACCAAAGATAGCATTTAACCGCGAGGTTCATAATGCACTTAAGAGTATATGGTATGACGATATCTGGAAACGGTAGAAGGAAGTTGTTCCGACCACTGCAGACAGGCTCAGCTCATGCCAGAGCACCATCTCACATGGAACCAAGCACTCTGCCTTCAGGATTGTTAAGGCCTGCCATAGGAGTGACTTATCGGTTAACATGTGTCCCATTTAAGGTTAGGTATAGGTATACTACACCTAAGTAAGAGGTGGTTACACCAACTTACCCCAGCTGAGTGATCAGCCAGTTGTGTCAAATTGCTAGGCCAGGCCAGGGGTGGCATAATACATGCTTCAGCCCCTGGTAGGCCTTAGATACACCAATGCCCTGGGTACCTAGTGTACACTGGTACAGGGGCTCATAAGGTGATCCAATTCCAATTGGTTATGCACCTAGGGTGCATAGTGTCAATTTAGTAGAGAGAACAGCAGGCTGGGGGTCTGATTAGCAGGTCCACAGCCACGATATGTCAAAAACCAGTGAAGCAAAAAGCAAAAATTTGGGGTGACCATAGGATAGCAGACCCTACTCTCCTACACAACCCCCCCCCCCCAAACGCAGGGACATTAAACTAGCCTTGACCAGTCTCGTCTTCATGTCCTAAGTGGAAGTACCTGGAGAGACCATCTGCATTCCCATGGTCTGTACCTGGCCGGTGCTCCACTGTAAAGTCCATCCCCTGTAGGGAAATGGACCACCTAAGCAGTTTGGGGTTTTCACCCTTCATCTGATTTAGCCACAAGAGGGGCTTATGGTCGGTCTGATTCTTGAAGTGAGTGCTAAACAAGTATGGCCTCAGCTTCTTCAGGGCCCACACCACAGCATAGGCCTCCCTCTCAATAGCTGACCAATTCTTCTCTCTGGGGGTCAACCTTCTGCTAATAAAAGCAATGGGTTGGTCTTGACCATCTACATTAAGTTGTGACAGCACAGCTCCCACACCCAACTCAGAAGCATCTGTTTGGACAATAAACTCTTTGGAGTAGTCAGGACTTTTCAGGATAGGTGCAGAGCACATGGCCTTCTTCAGGTCATCAAATGCCTTTTGACAGCTTACTGTCCACTGAACCTTTTTGGGCATCTTCTTGGATGTCAGATCATTAAGAGGAGTCACAATGGACCCATAGTTCTTAACAAACTTCCTGTAGTACCCAGTCAAGCCCAAGAAAGCTCGAACTTGAGTCTGGGTGGTTGGAGGAGACCAGTCCTTGATGGATTGTATCTTACTCTCCAGTGGTTGAACTTGGCCTCCACCTACAAGGTGGCCCAAATACACAACCTTACTCTGCCCTATCTGGCACTTAGTAGCCTTGATAGTGAGGCCTGCCTTTTGCAGGGCCTCAAGTACCTTCTTCAGGTGGATCAGGTGATCCTCCCAGGTGGAGCTAAAGACAGCAATGTCATCAAGATATGCTGCACAAAAGTCATCCAACCCAGTAAGGACTTGATTCACCAACCTTTGGAAGGTGGCAGGTGCATTCTTCAGACCAAAGGGCATCACCAAAAATTGATAATGCCCACCTGGGGTTGAAAATGCTGTTTTGGCCTTAGACTCCTCAGCTAATCTGATTTGCCAATAGCCAGCTGTCAAATCAAATGTGCTCAAAAACTTAGCAGAAGCCAGTTTATCTATGAGCTCATCTGCCCTTGGAATAGGATGTGCATCTGTCCTAGTGACAGCATTGAGTCCTCTGTAATCCACACAGAACCTCATCTCTCTCTTGCCATCTTTGGTGTGAGGTTTGGGGACCAGAACCACTGGGCTAGCCCAGGGGCTCTCTGAGGGCTCAATGACACCCAGTTCCAGCATTTTGTGTACCTCAGCCTTTATACAGTCCCTGACGTGGTCAGGTTGTCTGTAAAGTTTGTTCTTTACAGGGAGACTGTCACCAGTGTCCACCACATGGGTACACCAGGCAGTTTGACTAGGTATCAGTGAGAACATATGTTGAAATGATTGTAGAACCTGTCTACATTCAATCTGCTGATGCTCAGTGAGGTTGCCTCCAAGGGTCACTCCTTCAACTGAACCATCTTCAGGGTTCTGAGACAACAGGTCTGGGAGAGGGTCACTCTCTTCCTCCTGTCCCTCATCTGTAGCCATGAGCAAGCCCATGTCTGCCCTGTCAACATATGCTTTTAACCTGTTAACATGGAGTACCCTGTGGGGACTCCTGGGAGTTCCTAGGTCCACCAAGTAGGTAACCTCTCCCTTCTTTTCCAGGATTGTATGGGGTCCAGACCATTTGTCTTGGAGTGCTGCTGGGGCCACTGGCTCCAACACCCATACCTTCTGTCCTGGCTGATACTCAATCAAGACAGCCTTTTGGTCATGCCAAGCTTTCTGTAAGGCCTGGCTTGCCTCAAGGTTTTTGGATGCCTTCTCCATATACTCAGCCATCCTGGAGCGGAGACCAAGTACATAGTCCACTATGTCGTGTTTAGGCTTTTTGAGAGGTAACTCCCATCCTTCCTTCACCAAACACAGTGGGCCTCTCACAGGGTGCCCAAACAACAATTCAAAGGGGCTGTAGCCAACTCCTTTTTGTGGGACCTCTCTGTAAGCAAACAGAAGGCAGGGTAGAAGGATGTCCCATCTTCGCCTGAGCTTTTCAGGTAATCCTTTGATCATACCCTTTAGGGTCTTGTTGAATCTCTCAACAAGCCCATTGCATTGTGGGTGATAAGGAGTGGTGAACTTGTAGTTGACACCACATTCCTTCCACATAGCTGTCAAGTATCCTGACATGAAGTTGGTACCTCTGTCAGAAACCACCTCCTTAGGAAACCCCACTCTGGAGAATACTCCCAGTAGGGCCCTGGCCACAACAGGATCTGTAGTGGTCCTAAGGGGAATTGCCTCTGGATACCTGGTGGCATGATCCACTACCACCAGTATAAATCTGTGCCCAGATGCAGTGGGAGGATCCATGGGACCCACTATATCTATTCTCACTCTTTCAAAGGGGACCCCCACCACAGGTAGTGGTATTAGGTGGGCCTTTGTTGTGCCACCTGATTTGCCACTGGCTTGGCAGGTCACACAGGAGCGACAAAACTCCTTGGTATCTTCATTCATGTGAGGCCAGTGAAAGTGAGGGACAAGCCTGTCCCAAGTCTTGTTCTGGCCTAAGTGTCCTGCTAGAGGAATATCATGGGCCAAGGTAAGAAGAAAGCCCCTAAATTGCAGAGGTATAACCAACCTCCTGGTGGCACCAGGTTTTGGGTCTCTAGCCTCTGAATAAAGGAGTCCATCATCCCAATACACTTTATGGGTACCTTGAGCATTCCCAGCAGCCTCAGCAGCAGCCAGCTGTCTGAGGGGTTCAAGAGATGGACAGGTTAACTGAGCCTGCCCCAAGTCAGCCCTGGAAGGTCCCCCTGTCCCCAGAAACTCAACCTGATCAGGTTCAAGCTCTTAAGGGACAGTTCCTTCAGGGTTCTCTAGATCATCTTCCTGGGAAGGCTGATCATCACTTGGAGGCAGGGGGGAAGGCACAGCCTTAACCCTCCTGTTCTTCTTCTTGGTAGGTGCTTGGTCCATTGTTCCAGGATCCAAGACCTGTGGTTCAGTAAGGCACTTTTTGGCCTGTGACCTGGTCACTGCAAGGACATGTGGTGATATACCTAACATCTCTGCATGTGTCCTGTACTCCACTTCTGACCATAGAGAACTCTCTAGGTCATTGCCCAACAAACATTCTACTGGGAGGTCTGCACTAACCACAACCCTTTTGAGGCCAGTTACCCCTCCCCATGAGAAGTTAACAATAGCCACACTATGTGAAGTAGTGGCATTGCTGGCATTGGTCACCAGGTAATTCTCACCTGGTATGTACTGTCCAGGGTCCACAAAGCCTGGTGTCACCATAGTGACACTGGCACATGTGTCCCTGTAGGCTTGAGCCACTTTTGCATTTATTAAAGGAGTCTGTCTGTACTTGCCCAGGTTACTGGGGCTCACAGTCAGGGACAAATCCATGTCCCCATCACAGATCAAGACTGCCTGTGTCAGGGTTCTGTCTAAGTCAGAATCTCCTTCAGTTCCCATAGTGATTCCCACTACACCCTTTGTCTGGGGACCAACACTGCTAACAGTAGTACTGGGAGCAGGTGCCTTAGGGGCAACAGTGTTGGGGGCTCCACCCTTCTTACAATCACTAGTCCAGTGAGTTGTATTCTTGCAAGATTTGAACCAGGGTTTCTTTGGACCTTCTTTCTTCTTCCCTTTAGGTTGTTGGGACCCACCCTCGTTAGTACTAGTTTGGGGCCCTGTTGAAGACTTCTGGTCTTTGGATTTCTGATCTCCACCTTTTTGGTCTGTTTTCTTCTGATCACCCCCTTGGCCCTGGTTCTGGTTCTTTTGCTTAACCCTGGTTCTGACCCATTTGTCTGCCTTCTTTCCCAATTCTTGGGGAGAGGTCAGATCTGAGTCAACCAAGTGTTGATGCAGTTGCTGGTTCTGACAGTTATTTAAAATCTGTTCTCTCATCATCAAATTGTACAATCCTGTATAATCAGACACCTTACTTCCCAGCAACCAACCCTCCAAAGCCTTAGTGGCACATTCAATGTATTCAGACCAGTCCTGAGTCTGTGTCTTCTGGGTATCTCTGAACATTAACCTGTACTGTTCAGTGGTTAAGCCTAACCCATCAACTAGGACACTGTTCAGGGCTCTGTAGTTTCTGACATCCTCCTCCCTAACAGTGAGGAGTCTATCTCTGCCTCTACCTTCAAAGGAGAGCCATAAGATTGCTGCCCACTGGTCTTCAGGAACCTGCTGCACTTTGCAGGCTCTCTCCAGAGCAGTCATCCACTTGTGGATATCATCCCCACTTTTGTAGGGGGGCACAACCTTGGACAGGTTCCTATTGTCAAAGACCCTATCTTTGTCCTTAGGGACAATGCTGCCACCAATGGGTATAGACCCACTCTCTCTAGGTTGCCTAGCCTTGTTCGGTTTCTCTTCCATCAGGGCTACTTCTAGCTCCTGTCTCCTGATTCTCAGCTGAGCTTCCTTCATTCTGGCCTCATGCTCCCTCCTCTGAGGGCTGGTCATCCCCCTTCTGGAGCGACCTTGAGAGCCTCTAGAGGCATGAGAAGCATTAGAGTCACCTGAGTGATTCCTCTGCCTCCCAAGCCCCCGGTTAAGTCCACTAGGGAGATCCAATGGGGTGAACCCATTGTCAGTCCCAAGTAGCCTTAAGTTAGCTGGGCCACGTATAACACTTGGCACTGGGCTAGTTCTCCCTTCATCCCCACTACCATCTGTATCAGTACCCTTATCACTTTCATCCTCTGTAGTATGATTCTCATCTAAGGGGTGACTATTGGAAAGGGGTACCTCAGTAGCATCTTCAGAAGGGGGGCCTCCTGTTCCAGTCCCTAAGGGGCCTAACTGGGAGGCTTTCTTGAGGGCTCTCTGATCTTCATCAGCTTGTACGAGCTCTCTGAGTTCAGCAGAGGTAGGGTTCCTGGGCTGTTTAAGGCCCCTGATATTTGCCAACTGCCTGAGCTCATTTTGATTTAGGGTAGCAAAGATGGTTGGTGCCCTCTGGGGGTCACTCTCGACAGAGATGGGTACATTGGACCCCTCTGCCCCAGCCATTGCTCTTAAGTGTGGGTGGATGTGTTGCAACTACCTACACTTGGGTTTTCCTACTAAACCTATCTAGTAGTTGTAGTCAGGGTGTGCTACTCCCTTTGCTCTACAACAACTAAGTTCAGTAGAACTTAAGTATATCTAATCTTGTTTTATATGTACCTAAAGGTACCTGTATGATCTTTCAATTGGTAGCAAAGAGATTACAGAGGTAAAACACAGCAAGCTCAAATCCAACCGCTGCTCACCAATGTGAGAAGTTGGCCTGGTATATGATGTTCACTAGTTAAAGTGACCACCTTGTACCATGCCAAGCAACCCTTATGGTGTGGTTGTAAGTCAACCTTTTCGGACTAGCTGCCCTAGTGGTAGCGTAGGCTAAGCAGTCTTTGAGGCTAAACTCGTTAAAGCGTGTTAAGCAAGCTGTTTTACCATATGTAACCCCCCTTTATACCAATGAAAGGACACCACACAGATATATATTCAAAATATATATGTATTTATTACTCAAAGTATCCCCTAGACTCTTTATGAGCACAGGAGCACAAATCGTTAAACAAGAAAGTATTACAATATACAGAAGTTGCACTTTATATGGATGGGCCCTGGTGGCCACTCAAACCATATACTAAACTAGTGGTAGAAGTACCACGACTAGGAAAGGGAAAAGGCCTAGGGCCTCTAGAATCGCTGGGCCTACAAGGAGCTAACGTCAGTTAGTGACCAGGAGGTCCACGGGTCGTGTGTGCAGTGAGGAAAGTTACACGCGGGCTCCCATAGGTTTTCAATGGGTGCGTAAAAGTTCAAAAGTTACTGCTAGAAGGGTCTTCTGGATGGACTACGAACTTAAGACTTAAAACACAGACACTAGAGATGTTTCTCTACACTTGGGCACCGGAGTGCCAGCGTTACCTCACCCACAGGAAGCGGGTGCATAGGTCTCGAAGTGCGTCGGGTTTCGTCTATCTGTTCAATGGAGCCTGATGACAAAGATGCTGCAGGGGGCCGGTCCAGAAGAGATGCGGTGGATCCAAGAGTGGATCGGAGTTGTAGAAGACCTGAAAGCAGAGGGCACAGTGTTCACAGTCACTAGCCAGTGACCGGCGTGGCACCAGGTAGGTACCAGGCGATGTTGGGTGCAAACAAGTGATGAGGTGTAGCTTGTCTCCGCAGCCACGTGGTCCCTGAAGGTTGACGACGTCCAGGAGTCGGTTCACGAGCTGTCCCACACAGGCTCTCGCTGTCGGCGGTGTCGGCGACTCGAAGGAAGCAAACAAGCCTTAGCAAAAGCAGAAGTCGTGAAGAATGAAGAAAGCGGATTACTCTGACCAGCAAGGTCAGAGGGGCTGCTCCTTTGGAGGGCAGCAGGGGCCAGTCTGGAGCAACCAGACTAGCATCGTAGTTTTCAAGGTTTGTTGCCAAAATGGCCACTAGCCAACGGGCCAGGGACCGGGCAGGCGCGTTGAGATGCAAAGTGCAGAGGGGCCCCACGCAGATCGTGGAGATGCTGGAGGGCTCACCTTTGGTGCAGATGCTGCTCGGATGTTGGGCTTCTCAGGACCCAAAGCACAACTTGGAGGGAGCCTCTGTTGTCGCGCTTGCAGCTTTTCGTGGGTCTTTCAAGATTGCTGGCTCCACGTGTCTCGGTGCCTCCACGGGTTCCTTCTTTTCAGGGACTGTGGATCGGGTGGCGAGAGGTCTGGAGGTCCAGGTCTTGTCGGGCTCTGGACTCGGGCTCCGGCAGGAGGCGGCGGCAAAGCAGATGTCGAGTAGATGGTTGGTGCTTGCGTTAGCAAGATGGTCACTTCCTGACCATAGGGGAGATTTCCTTCTGTCCTCTGTGCAGCAGAGTGTCGAAGTTCCCGTCTTCTTCTTAGTTTCAAGTCGATTCCAGGATGTCTGAAGTCTTAGGTCACAGCTCCTACCTTTAAGCGGATTCTAGGGGCCGGACTACCTGCTAGGTCCCTCCCTAAGGGTGGGACCAGGAAGGGGGGTGGTTACACCCCCAATTCTTTGTCCAGCTCGCCCCAGGTCCGGGGCTGGTGTGTCCCAGGACCGGTTTGAACTGGCATATGCACCGAGGCTCCTTGTGAGCCTCAGGCATGTCTGATTCTATTCAAGCCCTACCTGACCAATACACAAAATCCTGTCTGGGGTTGTGCACGCACCTCCTCTGGCAGGAAACCCTTTGTCCACGTCTCCCAAGCTGGAAGGACTCCCAGCAGCAGGAGGGCAGACTTGTGTCTGTGGTGGCAGCGTCCATTTTGTGGAGCTGAGGCTATGTCTGATTTTACCCGGGTTTCAGGTACTGTACATGTCGTGTCCCTCTAGAAGGGTGGAATGCTAACCACGTCGCCAGAATTGGCGAGGGGTTAGTATTCCAATTCGTATGACACCTTACTCGACATGTTTTGATAAAGCCAAACCAAAGATAGCATTTAACCGCGAGGTTCATAATGCACTTAAGAGTATATGGTATGACGATATCTGGAAACGGTAGAAGGAAGTTGTTCCGACCACTGCAGACAGGCTCAGCTCATGCCAGAGCACCATCTCACATGGAACCAAGCACTCTGCCTTCAGGATTGTTAAGACCTGCCATAGGAGTGACTTATAGGTTAACATGTGTCCCATTTAAGGTTAGGTATAGGTATACTACACCTAAGTAAGAGGTGGTTACACCAACTTACCCCAGATGAGTGATCAGCCAGTTGTGTCAAATTGCTAGGCCAGGCCAGGGGTGGCATAATACATGCTTCAGCCCCTGGTAGGCCTTAGATACACCAATGCCCTGGGTACCTAGTGTACACTGGTACAGGGGCTCACAGGGTGATCCAATTCCAATTGGTTATGCACCTAGGGTGCATAGTGTCAATTTAGTAGAGAGAACAGCAGGCTGGGGGTCTGATTAGCAGGCCCACAGCCTCGATATGTCAAAAACCAGTGAAGCAAAAAGCAAAAATTTGGGGTGACCATAGGATAGCAGACCCTACTCTCCTACATGCACCAAGATAAGCAGCCTGCAAAGCAAGTGTGTGAGTGAAAAAGTGCAGCCCTTAGGGGCCTTCGCTGGTCACAGGGCCCTGGGTACCTGTGATACCATTTACCAGAGGCCTACCTGTGCCCAGGGATGCCAGTTGGGTTTAAGCTTCAATGCAATTTTAGGGAAGGAACATAGGCCCTGGGTACCTGATAAGCAGGTGCCCAGGGCACACCCAGTCAAAGAACATTAGGAATTCAGCAAAAAGTGGGGGCATACCATGCGGAAAGAGGGCACTTTCTCACACAAATGAAGTAGCAGTCATATAGAAGTTAGACATAAATGCAAGGAAAAAAGGAAGGCAACACCCCATATTGTACAAGTGATTCTTGGGTTCAATCAATCCAAATACATTTAGCCATGATTTCTAAGTCCAGTGGTAAACAGTTCTCATATGTATTGCAGCTAGTTGCTTGTTTCTATATACATCCCCTGCATGTGCAGGCACCTGGTGCCCACAATTTTCCTTCCCCGCAAAGGGTTCTTGGGCAAATAATATCATCAACAAGCATTTATAAAAGCTTTCGCCTCTAACTAACTGAGGTGTGGAAAATACACGTGGTTTGATAACTAACAGACCACTGTAGGGCACCACATAATGCAAGGTCCCTGCCGGCGTACCTGTGGCCTTGCCAGCCTCTAGGTGAAGCTCCCACACATAATCAACATCAGGCATCCTAGGGTAGGGGTGAGAGGTCCAGGACTACCAGCAGGCCAGTCCCCCTCCAGCCAGCCCGAGCCCACCAAGATCATTACTCATCAAGGGGTCAAAACCAGCCAATCAGTACAATTCTCTGAATAGACTTATTCTCTTCTGGTCAAATTTCAGCCACAAGGCAATGAGATCACTGGCGAACTCGCTGATCCATTGGTGGACCATTTTTGTTCCATGGACAACACATAATGGAGTCCATCCAGTGAAAGAAATAGCTCATAAGCAGATATGCATAGCCCACTACTGAGACTGCCACCACCATCGCCAGCCCAGTCACCTTTCTGAGTCCTTTTAATAGGCAAGATGTGGCCCTGGACACTGATCCCCCATTTTGGCCTGTATATTTTGGTGACTACCACTATCAAAAGTACATGCCCACAAGCACGAAGTTGAGAAAGCCAGCCTCCATTTTGGCAGTACCCTTACCCACATGAGCGCCGTCACATGCACCCTGTGCCATAGTTTGCATGCCCATGTAAGCTAAATGTAGTGCTGCACTAGCAGGAGCAACAGAACAACTTTACTGTAAGTACCAATGCACCAGGATGATCAGGTGCACTCTTTCGGTCCAAGACTCATGGTCTTTCTCAGTTCACCTCTTGAGGGCTCAACTGAGAGCATGTCTGGAGACCCGGTGCTTTTCTTCACCCATCTATCACAGGCCTTAGCCAATGCCCATTGTATCTCCCAGGGAGGGATATGCAGGTGACTTGTCTTCCTTGGTGAAGAGCCACCCAGGCCAATCATCCCTACTTTGGATCACAGTGCAACAAGCCAACGCTGCCATGCAGGCCCACGGAGTTAGTTTTGATCAAACCTGGCCCTCTTGCACTCAGTATGATGGACCCATGCCCATGATAGCTCACTCCAGAGTTTGTCCTTTCTCCTTACCCACTCATGTGATTTCTGGTCATAAAAACTGTGGTAAACTCAAGCCTCCATTCCCCTTTTATTGTAGCCAATAAATCGGTATTGGTAGATTGCTTCCAAGCAATACCAATCTGACTGGATGCAAAAAGTCCAAATGTGAAGTCGCTGACACCTTCAAAATATCTTGGTTCCTCATTTTCCTAAAGTCTCATCTGTGCCTTACTCAGCAGATCCTCTTTGCACGATCACTGCTGCTACATCAACCTTTGCCGTGTGGACAAACCGAACATAGGTACGCCCTGGTAGGTACGGAGTACCCTACCAGGCTGGACTGTCTCAGGGCAGGCACACAAAGTGACATGTTTACTCCCATCCAGAGAACTGGTGATCGAACATGTGCCTTGTAACACTCACTCCTCACCTATGACGGCCACCCTGCTGTTGTAAGACAGTGGTGAGGTCCTTACAATTAGAAGACCCCTTCAATTCTATTTACTTCCAAGAATTTTAGGCAGCTCCAGCGTTGCTGGAGCTGCCAATCTGATCTTGTTAACTGTATACTTAGTATTTGGAGGGAATATATATTCACTTTCTCCACACCTGGCATCTGCTCCAAGCTTCCCATGAATTATTGGTTTGCCCAGTCTTATTGGAACTGGGGGATGCAATAAATCACCATGCAAGTGGTTTCAGCGCACACTATTATTCAACATTTTAGGAGCAAATCATCCTTTGTGGAACTGCTCTTCAGCCTTCCCCTGAAGTGCTTACATCTGCATTACGCTTTGGACATATATGTCTCCTTCGGTGACGCCCTATACGCCAGTTGCTTCTTCTCTTTAAAAACCTCTTGTATCTCAACTTGAGACTGATAGAGATCAGGGTGTGTACAATATTCCCACTACCACGGATAGAGTAATCTCACAGTTACACGCACATGCATACATCATACGCTAGGGCCCATTTCACTAACATACGCTCAAATACTCTACCAGCAATAAACCTGTGGAAGGAAAACACTCCTAAACACCCTGCATCTATATCGAGGTCGATAAGACCTGGTTTTTGTGACTGTCCCTAAGCATAATTTATACGAAATATACAACAATAATCAATAATGCAAACTCAATAATTGACAAGAAAGAATATCCAACACCATGTTTAAAATTATATTGCTTTATCTAAAATTAGTCAAGGAAAATCAATCAAAGTAAATCATTTCTCATAGTTACCTATTCTAGCTAAATGTCAGAATGGGTCAGGACAAGTCTCTCGGTAAATGTCTCTCAAGACGAAGTCCCTTCAGCATCAATCCTCAGCAACGCAGATTCAGTACGCGGCAAAGGCAAAATGGCAAGTGGCAAAAGACCCTCTCTAGGCTAACATCTTATAGTCTCTAAACAATAGAAAGATACATTGGGAACATAGAAAAAACCATAATGTCCGCCGGACTTGCTGAGCAGAGCGAGAAGGAAAGGATGTAACATTGCTACATTTGAGAATCTCCGCTCAGGAAAAGTACACATAACGAAAACTACGGAACAGGAACCAAGAAAATAAAACATGTATCACAATTATCCTGCTTCTCCTCGGCCAACGAGCCACAGTTCAGAGTTTCCCTCTAAGGCTCCTTTGTTTCCCAAGGCTGCCAAGGACACTTTCACTTCTCTTGGAGATCTCCCAAAACTGCTGCCGTCCTCATGGAAAGTTTTTCGACAAGGACCATGGTCAGTTAGCTTCAGAACCATTTCCAGCAGGGGTCTCCCTCGTCTCAGTTTTCATATTAAAATCACAGCCAGGCTCACTATTTAGCCATCTTTCTCAGGCCTACATAGGCCTTAATAGACCATCTTAATTAAAAGAGACAAAAACAACGTTACTACAGCATAGTGATTAAACAGTGTTAACCCCACTAATACCCTTATGTGTATGCATTTATCTAGCACTTGCAACATGGGAAAGCATTAATTCAGAAAGCGTTTTGTGCTCAAAAATAAACAGCACATAGCAACGTTTAAACATGAAAACACATTTAACACACGCGTTATTATCAGTCAGCACATTTAAGCACACTCACGTGTAATTCTTTCTTGTTAAAACAAACGGATTGATTAACATAAACGCACTTGCACAAGACAAATAATTAATTATTAATAAATTAGTACAACGAATAGACATGCCAGAGCTTCAAAAGCCCCAGAATTTTCAAACTGAAAACTCTGCTCCAGCAATCCCCCCTTTGGTGATTTTATCACCAAATAAACCCAAAAAAAAAAAATTAGTGAAAATTTAATCCCATTTTAGGAGAAATCGGAAATGTCTTTTCCCCTTTACACAACATTAAACACCAATCACTCTTTCATCATCCCTTTTTGTCTCTATGTAAACACTCTCCCTCAATTCTTCTAGTTCAATTTCTTGAGGTTCTCTCTTCAACCTCTTGTTTTTCTTTACTTTATTCAATTTCTTCCTCCCTCCCCTGTTTTTACAACACACACACACCAATCTTATTATTAATAAAGCCACAATTATACAAGACAAGGGAAACAATATTCTACCTATAATAGTACTACCTATCTTTGCAATAAAATCCTTAACAGCTATCATTTTATTAGCTATTTTAGTCCACAAACTCTCAGCTTCAAGTGGTACTAATTCTTCATGCAAATCAGTAATATTTTTGATATAGACCTTCAGGTCTCTGCTTTCGTCTGGAATGTAAGTGCAACAATGTTGAACTTTCAGCATTCCACAGACTCCACCCTCCTTGGCCAATAGAATATCAAGGGCAAGTCGATTTTGCATAGACATGGCACGTACGGCACTTAATTCCGTATTCACCAAAAGAAACCCTCCAGCGGTATTTGTCGATAAGCGATCAACCACTGTGGACAGTTTCCGAATTCCATAAGCATTCAAAGAAATTCCCACTGCTGGAATCAAAACCCCAAAAATATCACCCACTATTTCAGACCAAGTTTCTCTCTTAAAACGCATTAGTAATCTTCTACATCTGTTACTTTATCTATATGAAAAATCTTTGGAAAAACTAGGCCCACATAACATGTGCCATACCAATGGTCAGGCAACTTGTAATAAGCCTTATTCCCACAAACATAATATACTCCTGGAAAAATTGTATCTTCTCCACCTCTGAAACCCCAACCTGTTGCAATGAAGTATGTATCATGGCACTCACTAGTCCCGACAAAATATGTATCATATTGGGATTTCCTTCTTGTAATACAAAGTTTACCCTTCTGTGGTGCATCTAGAGCTAAAGTTGGACTAGCCCCATTCTTCAACTCTTTTCCCATCTCAATGTCCCAAATTGTCTCACTCACTTTATATTTTCCTGCCTTCTCATGCATGTTCAATCTCCTTTCTTCTACCATATCCAGGAAAGCTTTCTCCTCTCCTTTCAAACTGCAAGTTAAATTATTCTTAAAAATATAATCTAATGTTAATCCTTTTTCTTCAATAAAAATCTCACCAAAAGTGTTAGCTTCTTTAGCTGGATTCAGCTCTTTGTTCATTGGCAAGTGCCCAAAAATACTATCTCTGTTAGACATCTTATAATCTACTTTCCCTAACAAATAAAAAACACTACTTAAAATACTACAGGAAACACCATATGTAGCTGGTAAATGATGATAAGTAACACCCTCTGAAACGGATGCAGGTAACTGCATACAGACGTAGCAATCCCTTACTTCCATTGTCTTCACATATTCATATAACAGTTTCGAAAAAACATTACTAGAAAAGTTATTAATTGACCTATCTTTGTGTGTGTAAGCATTACTAATTCTAATTGGAACTGCTTTTTGTGAATTCTTCTCTACATTTGTCACATTTTCTATATGCATTCCAAACTCTACTTTAAAAGTAACTAATAAAACTAAAACGCCCCATAGAAGCATTAATAATCCAGTACAGCAGCAGCACATCCTACACCACCTCTTAAAGAAAGCACATCTATTTCTGTTATCCTCTATGTTAGCCATTTTAGTTTAGCCTCTACTACTCCACTACTGTTTGAACTTTTCAATTTCAATTCTTCAGCAATTCTTCAGCTTTCAGTTTATCCAAATGATCTCTCTGTTCACTTAATCCAAGTGAATCCTTCTTTATTCAGTTTGGATACTTGTCATTCTTCACTTCAATTTCTTCAACATCAAATTGTATTAGATCTCCAACATCAAAATCCTCAGTACTCGACTCTTCTCCAATGTCTGTCAAGAGTACTTTCAGAATTTCACCAGTATCTTCCTCAACCACTTCTCTCAAGATCTCTTCCGGATTATCTCGAGTCACTGCTTCTTCTTTTCCTCCTTCAGACAGTGCCACATAAGACCATTCCGGTGATCTGTACTTTTGGTTGGGTCTTCTTACTCTTTTTATTTCCACTGGTTCATTTGACTCCTTTGATTCTTCTCCTTCAGCTTTTGAACTTTGACTCGAAACTTCATTCACTTGTTCAGCTTTCGATGTATTTGCTCTTATTATTTTGTATTTCAGCCTCTTAACTCTGTTGTTAGGCCAACGGTCTCCTCTTAACACCTTTTTTGGCTTTATTTCTTTATTACTTCTTTCTCCAATCCAAGTTCTCTTTCTCAGAACTCGACCCTCTGTTTGTTCATCCTCATCATCTGTTTCAAGTGCCTCTTGTTTCAGTTTTCCAGCAGCTCTCTTCTTCTCCACAGATTTTTTCACCACTGTTTGAGACTTCCCTACTCCTGTCCCTCCTCGGGTCTCCGACACGCAATCTTCTTGCTGTCTACTTGTCCCTTCACCTGGCTCATCAAGAATGTTCCCTACACCTCCTCGGGGGTCTTCCGCAATCTGTCCCTCTCTATCTTTTTCTAACCCTACTTCTTCAAGTATAATCTCAAATGGTTCTTCAATCTCCTCCTCTTCTGATTCAGGAGTAGTCTCTGTGTGATTTCTCTTTTCTTTTCTTTTTCCTTCGCTGCTGTTTGAAACCTCAGGCTCTCTTACAGAATTTGATCTCCTCTCTGATACTCGCAGTGGTTCATTCGAAGCTCTTCCTACTTCTTTCCCCACTGATTCTGTATCTTCATCATCGCTGGAATCTGACTCTTCAAAATACTCTTTACCAGTCCCTTCTTTTGGGTTTGGAACTCTCAGAGTATGACTTGCATGTACCCAGTGCTTCACTCCAGCACACTTTACTGCAGTCGTCGTAGTCAGAATAACTTGTCTTGGCCTTCCCCACCTTGGAATCAAGCAATTTCTTCTTCTGTGAACTTTTATCCTCACCCAGTCTCCTGGACTCAGATCATGGGCTTGCTTCTTCTCAAGTGTGGTAGCTTCTTCTCCAACCTGGTGAAACACAGAATGAACTGCGTCAGCCAGGCCTTTACAGTAATCCAAAATCATGTCATCATTTATTGTCACCAATTTATTGACAGGCACGAATGCATGGCGCATAGCACGTCCCATGATTATCTCGTGCGGACTCAAACCAGTAGTTCTATCTGGAGTAGATCTCATAGTCATCAGAACTAGAGGCAAAACATCTGGCCATTTCATGCCAGTGGCTAAGCACATTTTTCCAATCCTATTCTTGATTGTGCCATTAATCTGCTCAACCACACCAGAAGCCTCTGGTCGGTATGCACAATGTAGCTTCTGCTGTATTTTCAATGCTTCACAAATCAAACCTATGAGCTCATTTTGAAAATGTCTACCTCTATCAGACTCAACTGTTACTGGAAACCCGTACCTAGGAATCAACTCCCTTAACAGTAACTTTGCCACTGTTAATCCATCATTTCTTCTAGTCGGGTAAGCTTCCACCCACCTTGAAAACAAACAGACTACCACTAGAACATACCTCAGTCTGTTTACTTGGGGCATTTCAATGAAATCAATCTGCATTCTTGTAAAAGGACCTCCTTCTCTGCCTATTGTCCCCAGACTCACCACTGTCTTTTTCCCAGTGTTAAATTGCTGACAAACTAAACACCTCTGACAGATGCTTTCTGCAATTGTCCTGAACTTTGCCTTGTACCAGGTCTGCTTGAACGACCTAACCATCGCGTCCCTCCCCAAATGTCCCTGGCCATGATACATCCTTGCCATTGACGACAAGATGGAGTTGGGCATCACTGGTCTGCCATCTCTGTAGACCCAAACATGGTCTGTTTCTCTTGGAGCACATCCTGCCTTAATCCAATCTTTTTTCTCTTCCTCTCCTGCCTCATCTTGCAACTGTTTCACTTCATCCCAGGTCTCTAGGACATTAGTAAACATCACAGAGAGAAAAGACATTTCCCCTTCTCTGTCCCTGTTGATGGACTGATTCGTCTTGGCACAGTATTGCGCAACATCGTTGGCATATCTGTTTCCGACCGTTATAAAATCCTCCCCTAGACCATGGGCAGCACATTTTACAACTGCTAACTCCTTAGGCAGCTGTATCGCCTCAAGCAATTTACCAATCATTTCAGCATTCTTTATTGGAGTTCCACTCGATGTCAAGAAACCTCTTTGTAGCCAAAGTTGGCCAAAATCATGCACCACTCCAAATCCATACTGACTATCAGTCAACACAGTCGTCCTCAAATCTTTCCCAATTTCGCAAGCTTTTGTCAATGCTATCAATTCAGCAACTTGCGCAGACTTTACCCCTTTCAATGGTGATGCTTCCATGACTTCTGAAACTTTGCATACCGCATATGCTGCACATAGCACACCATCATCATTTCTCAGACATGATCCATCCACAAACAACACATGATCACTCTCATTCAAGGGTAGATCTCTTATGTCTGGTCTTGGTTTTGTACAGTACTCAAGCACATCCAAACAATCATGATCATCTTCCATTTTCACACCCACATTTTCAATGTCTGGCAAAAGCGTCGCTGGATTCACATTCACACATCTCTCGAGAGTCACATTTGATGCTCCCAGAATCACTTTTTCATATTTGGTCAATCGACTATGTGACATGTACTGAGTTCTGCTTCTTGTCAAAAGAATTGCCACATTGTGAGGTACGAATACCCTTACAGGATATCCCATTATGATTCCCTCACTTTGTTCCAGGCTCCTGCATGTTGCAGCCACAGATTTCAGACAACCTGGTAAACCCACAGCTACAGGGTCAAGTGTCGATGAGAAGTACGCAATAGGCCTTCTCAGTAATCCATGTTTCTGAATTAACACTGAAAGTGCACATCCATTTCTCTCACTGCAGTACAGCTCAAATTCTTTTTCATAGTCAGGCATACCCAAAGCTGGAGCCTCACACATTTTACTTTTGATCTCTTCAAATGCTGCCATTTGTTCTGCATCTAGATCCAATGGATCCGTCATCTCACTTTTTGTCAGTTTAATCAGTGGCTTTGCTATCAGGGAAAAGTTAATTATCCACTGACGACAATAACCCACCATACCCAGGAACATTCTCACTTCTCTCTGGGTCTTTGGAGCTTTCATTTCTCTGATTATTCTGATCCTGTCAGTAGTCACTTTTCTCAGACCTTTTTCAATATTGTGTCCAAGATAATGAACCTCTTTCTTGCAAAATTGCAATTTGGCTGGAGATACCTTTAACCCTCCATCTGCCAGATGATTCAGTAAAGCTATGGTATCTACTTCACAAGCTTCACGTGTTTTTGATGCCACCAGTAGGTCATCAATGTACTGCACTAGCACTGAATTTTCAGGCATGATCAAACTTTCCAACGATTTCTTCAATAACTGATTGAATATCGAAGGACTCTCCGTATACCCCTGTGGGATTCGACACCATGCTAAGATACGCTGGCCAAACCTAAATGCAAAAATCGGCTGGCTATCATGATGCAATGGAATTGAAAAGAACGCATGACACAAATCAATCACTGTATACCACTCAGCATCATGTGGAATTTGATACAGGATCACTGATGGATTTGGCACAATAGGACAACATGCCACCACAATTTGATTAACTTTTCTCAAATCCTGTACGATCCTAAATTTCCCATTGGGCTTTTTTAGTCCCATTATCGGTGAATTACACGGACTACTCAGTAGTTCTCTCAGGACTCCTTGCTGAATCATTTTCTCAATTATAGGAGTTATTCCTTCAATTATTTCTGGTGTCATTTTGTATTGAGGAATGTTAGGATATGTTATTCCCTCTTTTACTGCAATTTTCACTGGATCTACATTATTCATCAATCCCACATCCTCTCCAGTAAAATCCCAAACTGTCCTTTTCACTGTGTCTCTCAGCTCTTGAGGCAAATCCTCCGGATTAAACACAGCAAATGCACCAATTAACTCACTTTCTCTATTTTCTAGAGTCACTCGGTACAAAGCATCTTCATCTGGTGTCTCAAAGGCTATTCCATCCGGTGTACAAAAAATTGTGCAGTTCATCTTGCACAACAAGTCCCTACCTAATAGGTTCACTGGACTCGTGTCACAGACAATGAATCTATGCATGTCTGAAAATTTCCCTATCTGTACTCTTACAGGTTCAGTAAGACGTGTTTTGATTTGTGTATTGGCCACACCAACTACTTGGATTGCTTCATCCGAGAGAGGAAGATTTCTATCATCTGTTGACCTGACAGTTGATCTTGTCGCACCTGTGTCTACCAAAAAAGTAACACTCTCCTCATTTATTTTCCCATCCACAAATGGTCCTGCCTGATCTATTTCTAGAGTTGCACCAAGTATGCACTCTTCTTCCTCTCCTCGGCACCGTCAATAATCACCCTCCGACTCACTCCCTTCACTCTTTAACAAGTACTGCTGTACTTTGTTAGAACGTCTTGGTTTGTTTACCTGCTCATCATTGTAGAATCCTGAATCCTGATTATACTTTTGTAACCCTCTATTCTGCGGCAAGGGCGGTTTTGGCTCTTGACTCTGCTGTCTCACAACTTTCTGTTGTTGCTGCTGTTGATTATTTCCTTCATTCTGGTTCTGCACCTGTTGATTTAAAGGTTTACTCTCATTACTCACTAATGGTGGATTAGGACACTCCGATCTCCAATGCCCCAATTGGCCACAGTTGTGACAAGGGAACTTTTTCTTCGCTTCCTCAAGACTTCCTTTTCCTTTTCCTGCATATCTTGGTCTATTCCCTGTATTATTTCCTGGATTATTCGCCTGTTCCACTAACTGTGCTTCCTGTCTCTCCGCAACTTTCACTTGTGCCCACATTGCTTTCTCTTTCAGCTTTCTTTGTTTTGCTTCAATTTCATCACTGAAGTATTTTGCATGTCTCAGGATCTCATCTACTTTCTTACTCTGCCAATCCACTGTGTGCTCACGAATTCTCTCACCAATTTCAGGTCTAAGGCCATATACAAATCTGTATACAAAGTGACTCAAATCTTTGTCACCCAGGTGTCCATCTCCACTGAATTGTTTAAATGCCAGTATCGGCCTCTCATAAAAAGCATGAACTGATTCTTTCGCTTCCTGTTGTGTTCGATCTATCTTTACCCAGTCTGTCTCTTTTGCAGGTACTTTACTCTTCAGGTATACCATCACCTGATCATACTTCCTCATTACCTCTGGATCTGGTGCCCCTGTTCTTGGGTCTCTTGGATATTCCTCAGTAGGCCAACTCACAACTATTTTACACTCAGTCCACAAGTCTGCTGGAACAATTATATCAAACAGACTATTCAGGTCAACCCACAGCACTTTTGACAATTTCACAAACCTATCTACCTGCCTATACCACTCGACGGGCTTTTCTCTCAATCGAGGGAAATCATTCGTAAATGATAAAATATCCTGTCTAGTCCATGGAACATGTACATATCCTCCTCCAGGTATTTCTCTCATAGGATAATTATCCACTGGTTTCTCCTTTTCTCTCACTGGAAATGCTGAATAAGTTGTTCTATCTTCAGTCTCATCTCTTTTCTTATACCACCTATCCTTCCACTTTTCAACATCACCCCATCTACGCAATAATGCTACCATTTCCTTAATCTGTCCTGTTCTACCAGTAGCATTCAAATTTTCAATGTCCTTCTCTGTAAAATCCATCCTGTAAGTTCTCTGTAAAGCTTTCACTTTATCAATGTCGACTCCCTGTTCATTTGCTATTGCTCTTAGCCTGTCATGTGTATTCCTTGCTCTCCAGGTAACACTCTTACACATAAACATTAGTTCACCATCATGATGACTCTGCAGAATCTCTGTTGGAACTGTTCCTGTTACAAGCTCTTCTAGTTCTACACGTAACTTAGCTACATCAATTACTTGTGAATCTTTATCTTTTTTCTGTAGAACCTTCATCCAATCATTCAAATCATCAACTGTTATTTCAGCAGTTTTTCCCACTGTAACCACTCTCTTTTGCGGTTCTAAAATTGGCATCCCTGAACAACTAGCTTCACTAGCATCCAATATTCCACTACATGTGTCATGTCTTGATTGTCTCAGGTCATTTCTTTCTGCTCTTTTGCCTGAATCTCCTGAAGGACCAACTGAATTTGTCAGATTATTCCCAACATATGGAATCACCAGTCCATTCTCACCTGCTCTCTGTTTGTCAAACACAGGCATAACTGGACCTATTGTTACAGGCACCGTAACAGCTTCTAGATTCTTCGTTAACTCCCTAATCTTCTCAGTCAACTCTGTTGTAGTTCTGGCTAATTGTCTGGCATTCTCATCAAGGTAATGATCACTTCTCACTTCAGGTGTCTCATTTTCTGTCTCACTAACACAAACTGTATCTCTTATCGGAGAAACAACTGGTGTACTTTTGTCCGGTTCTGGTCTATATGGAGGTGGTCTTTTGTAAATCATGTCATTTAAGACCTCATCCTCATACTCATTAACTCCATATTTTCTTATTTCTGACTCAGGAACCCTTTCTGCTCCTCCTTCAACTGTTCTCATCGGATATAATCCCTCTGACATACTAACATCTCGCCACCTTTTCATTCGATCATGATGAGTCTCACGATCATGTCTCCTCCCAAACATGTACCTATAGTACCCCCCAGATCTTTGTTTCTCTCTCTCATGTACTTCTTCTTCCCATTCCACTAAAGCCTCGAACTGTGTAGGTCTCGGCTTCGGGTCAAGACATAACATCTTTTCCCGTAAATTTCTCAACACGGCCAGATTAAATGAACCATGTTCTGGAAATGCTAGAACACCATCTTCTTTAGTATACCTAACCCAATTCTCCAACCATATACAGGTATGAAACCCATGTCTTACAGCCATGAAGGATGCAGGTGTTTTCGGTGGAGGTAACAACTCGCCTTCTCTTGTTTTAACATCTTTATCCTTACTAAACCACTTTTTAACTTTACCAAAAAATGTTTTCTTCTTTTTCTCTTCTTGGTAATACATTTTAGCGTTTACAAAGAACTCTCTACTCTTTCCGTATTATAAATATACAATACGAATTTTCAACCAATAGCAGCGCGACTCACACTAACGCACCAATCCTGGAACGTCTACGTCACTAAATAGCTCTTCCAATCCTTGCGCGGCTCACACTAACGCACCAATCCTAGCGCGAGCACTATTCTGATCTACCATCCAATCAGAGCGCGGTCTTTCTGACGTCAACAGTCGCTGCAGTTTGTCTCTGTCTTCTGTCACTCGTCTACCCCTCCTTTACAAATCTTTTCAGTAGACTTCGTGTCAAAATTTCTACAAAATCTATTAGTTACAACATAAAAACATCTCCATTGTCTGCTTCGCTAACCACAGAATAGTAAAAAAGAGTCTATTTCATAAGAAACCTTTCATTGACACAGTAGCACTTCTTCTACTCTGCCCTACTAACATACATTCATTAACTGTTTCCTCTAGGACTTGTCCAAAGAGTCTTACAATCAACTAAATGTACAAACATTCACGCACATTTATACAAGGAAATATAGTACATACACACAGAATCCTGCTTCCCGAGAACAGCGAACAATCTGCTCCACTACAGAATTATAACATACATTAACTAAGCAAGCTTTCTTTGCCCAGTTCTTCAAACAAGTTCAGGAAATACCTATTACTCCTCCCGCGATAAGCTTTAGCGGAAATCCTTACGGATCCCTGGGACTTAAGACCAGAGTTTCACAGATAACCTTCACTATCATACACACTCCTTATATACCAGAAATATCTAATAGTAACATACGACGATGTCACTAATTCCGAACCCAGACAATGTGACGTGCAACTTCAATTGTCACACGTTATTCCTTACAATTCCGTCTTTCCCGAGAGCAGCATTTACTTCCCTCTGCCCTACTACGGAACTGCTACAGCTTCCAAGTTCCAGAAGCACTACATATAACTCAACATTACGACTCCAACATATAGTATTAGTACATATACCAACATGAACCAATAATCAATAATCAATAAAAAACAATCTTATCTAATCAAGACAATCATCAAAAACCATCCTCTGCTACCAGGAAATTGATAGAGATCAGGGTGTGTACAATATTCCCACTACCACGGATAGAGTAATCTCACAGTTACACGCACATGCATACATCATACGCTAGGGCCCATTTCACTAACATACGCTCAAATACTCTACCAGCAATAAACCTGTGGAAGGAAAACACTCCTAAACACCCTGCATCTATATCGAGGTCGATAAGACCTGGTTTTTGTGACTGTCCCTAAGCATAATCTATACGAAATATACAACAATAATCAATAATGCAAACTCAATAATTGACAAGAAAGAATATCCAACACCATGTTTAAAATTATATTGCTTTATCTAAAATTAGTCAAGGAAAATCAATCAAAGTAAATCATTTCTCATAGTTACCTATTCTAGCTAAATGTCAGAATGGGTCAGGACAAGTCTCTCGGTAAATGTCTCTCAAGACGAAGTCCCTTCAGCATCAATCCTCAGCAACGCAGATTCAGTACGCGGCAAAGGCAAAATGGCAAGTGGCAAAAGACCCTCTCTAGGCTAACATCTTATAGTCTCTAAACAATAGAAAGATACATTGGGAACATAGAAAAAACCATAATGTCCGCCGGACTTGCTGAGCAGAGCGAGAAGGAAAGGATGTAACATTGCTACATTTGAGAATCTCCGCTCAGGAAAAGTACACATAACGAAAACTACGGAACAGGAACCAAGAAAATAAAACATGTATCACAATTATCCTGCTTCTCCTCGGCCAACGAGCCACAGTTCAGAGTTTCCCTCTAAGGCTCCTTTGTTTCCCAAGGCTGCCAAGGACACTTTCACTTCTCTTGGAGATCTCCCAAAACTGCTGCCGTCCTCATGGAAAGTTTTTCGACAAGGACCATGGTCAGTTAGCTTCAGAACCATTTCCAGCAGGGGTCTCCCTCGTCTCAGTTTTCATATTAAAATCACAGCCAAGCTCACTATTTAGCCATCTTTCTCAGGCCTACATAGGCCTTAATAGACCATCTTAATTAAAAGAGACAAAAACAACGTTACTACAGCATAGTGATTAAACAGTGTTAACCCCACTAATACCCTTATGTGTATGCATTTATCTAGCACTTGCAACATGGGAAAGCATTAATTCAGAAAGCGTTTTGTGCTCAAAAATAAACAGCACATAGCAACGTTTAAACATGAAAACACATTTAACACACGCGTTATTATCAGTCAGCACATTTAAGCACACTCACGTGTAATTCTTTCTTGTTAAAACAAACGGATTGATTAACATAAATGCACTTGCACAAGACAAATAATTAATTATTAATTATTAATAAATTAGTACAACGAATAGACATGCCAGAGCTTCAAAAGCCCCAGAATTTTCAAACTGAAAACTCTGCTCAAGCAAGACGTATGCAAGAATGAAGGAATTTGACAGAGCACAAGGAAGCACTGCTGACACAGTCTGGTTATCATGAAGAATACATATCCTAAAGAGGATAAAGAGATGTCTCACTCCCCTCCCTAAATATAAATTATTACCCGCCTATCCAGCGCACTATCAGCATCCCTACGTGGGAATTCAAATAGGACGCTGTTCTTCCCATCTACATGAGTCTCCTCTTGGTACCTGGGAGACTTTCTGCATAGTTTGGGGGATGTCAAACCCATTAGCACCTAGTGTGTAATTGCGTTGCTGCCAGGAATCTCTGTCTGGATAAAGCCCCTGCCTTGCGTATATCCTTCCGGATGCACCTTACAGCCCTGCGCTATGGGAGACTCAGGGTCCTCCACCGTCGCCCACCTCCTCTGCTGCGACAGTCCCACCTCCCTGCCTCTGGCGATGCCTCAAGCACTTGGAGCTCCATGTACTCCTCCAACAAGGCCATAAACCCGACTGTCCAAGATTGGAAAATGCCTGCATGTGCACCATCGTTATCCCCTTGCTGTACACAGTGAACTATTAGTAAGATTTTACACCACATCCATAACCCCCATAAAGATGTCCAGGAACATAAGTCACTAACTGAAATTAAACGACCTTTTCTGACAAATTTCTTGCAGTGGGAACAAAATGCGCCAAATCAGCATTTGAATGGCATGTATATTGGCAAGTCACTGTTATAATCCCTCAGATTCACCCATATAATGTTCTAACCCCCTAGGATGCTAAGGCGAGCACCCCTCTGGTGTTTGACTTCGGCGCGGCCCATTGAGTGCCTGTTAGGCCCAGGTAGCCAGATCAGGCATATCACATTCCACTCATAAGGCGCATCACATTGTCCTGAAACTAGAACGATCCCATCTTGTCATTGTTCGCCAGTTACCAGCCACATATTCTGCAGAGCTCATGTCAACACCCCCAAACCCCTGCCTGTCCGCCTTTAACAGAATATGGCAACTGCAAACCGACACCCTGTGCTTCGAGTTGTCTTCGAAGGAGATCACTCCCTCACCCACAGTAAACTTTCCTCGAGTGCCACTTCAGTGTCCTGGAGAAAAGGAACGCTTCATCATTGGTTAATACCACCTCCACCCTACACGGAGCTTGAGTGAGTTACATTTTGCACCGATTCTGCGAAAGGCAGCGCCAATGTGCCGGAGTTAGCGCAGGTTCCTACACCATTCCCCTTTGGGGTGTGCTCTGCCTGCATCACAAGGCATTGGTCAACTACCATCTGCGGCAGCAGGGACAATTCTGTAGGGGCAGTGTAATATGGTGTTATTTTATGGGAGCTTACTACTACTGACCAGGCGCTACGTTGCTGTTAGATCAGGAGATTACTAAACTTCATGCTTGTAAATGTAAATGTCAAGGTACTTATAGAGCGCACTGTCACCAGACGGCCACCTTGCGGTGTCGCCTTTGCGGTTTCCTGGCGCTGATACTCATACCGCTGTGGAACCCCTCCTAGCTTTCCCTGTGAAGTGTCTACTCCTGGGCACCCCCAGGGTGAAGCCAGGCATCCCAGCGCTGTTGGGGCCAGTGTGGAGGCTAAGCAAGCTATTGCCCAGAGTTGCAGCGTGGGGCCCGTGATTAGAATAGGCACCGAGGTGAGAATAGACTTCAAAATGGCCGCCGCACTCTCGCGCGATTTCGCGCTGTTCGGGACTTTGCCTGACCCTTCAAAATGGCCGCCGTCTATCTTGGACGCTGATTGGCTCAATTCGCCTGACTTCAAAATGGCTGCCACCTCTCGCGAGAGTTCGTTGAAACTCACACGCGAGAGGGATTTTAATCTTTCCTTCAGTTGCTTGATCAGTTTCAGTCTCGCGCTGCTCTTACTTCTCTTAGCAGCGCCGGGGTGGGCTCCCGCAACGATGTTCTTTTCTTGCTGGGCACTTCGGACCAGGGTGGGCTCCTGGCTCCGATCTTCTTTCCGCGACCGGGTGGGCTCCGACAGTCGCCGCGACGCGTGGATTTCGATCCCGCCTCGTCGCCAGTTGTCGCGTCGCGTCGCAGTAATCACAGCGACACCAAGTAAGTTGTCGATTCTTTTATTGTATCTGCTCTGCAGCCAGCATGCTGCACGTCCTGCCTCGTCCCCTGCTTCCTGTGTGTGTGTGTGTGTTTCCCCCCTGACCGGAACTGGTGTCCGGTGACCTGTCCGGCACTCTGACCTCCTCCGAGGTCCTAGTGCCCTCGTGCCCCATCTCTCAGGACACTACACTGAATAATCCACTACAATCCACAGGGGTGAACACTGAGAGTGCTACTTAAGATAGCAGGAAGATTAAATCTGAGGTAACGGACAGATATCGGCAAAAGACCCCCCACAATTACATGCAGAGTTGTAAAGTGATGAGGAATCAGAGATGTTGGGTGTAAATTCATTGGATGGGATCCTTGGCATGATAGTGGGATGCGGAAAGGACAGATCATTTCAGAAACTGTTAAAAAATGATGATTCAAGCTGACAATGTTTACTATATATTGGTACAGAATGTAAAACACAGATATGAAACATAATGTTGCATTGACCATGTACTCCTGATGTTGTTACACATGAATTTTGAATAAAAAGCTGAACAAATATATATATATGATTCTAATATACATTATGCCTACTGCACCACCTGTTTCAATCATATTCAGTAGTTGCTTGTCAAGAGACTGCCCTCGATATGGGTCTTCTCCCACAGTGATAATCGTTCCTACAATTACTGCATAACAAGTGAGAAACCAGGGAGCTAAGTAACCCTGTACTATGATCCCCTTCCACAATACCACCATCTCACGAGATGACTCCCTCAAATTTGGACATGGTCGCCGATGTCACTGTTTTTGCTTCGCCTCCGCCTTTTTGCCTGCAGGACTTGAGGATTATTCCGGTTTTGTCCCAGGAGCCCAGTCTGTATCTACCAGTCACATCTCTCCATCTCATCAGTGACATGATGACAGAAAATGAGAAAAACAGCCGCAGTGGGTATTGGCCTTACCCCATTAACATTTAATAGTGTTACATGTAATGCTTCTTTACTTAGCCTATTATTGCACACACCTGGATTTGTGCTCTCTGGATTGTGATTCTCTTAACAGGCGTGAAGGGCCCGCTAAGCCGCTCTACACACTATGCACTATGCAGTACTAAATAAGACAGTGCAGCCTCATGCGTAACGCCCCTAGCTGCTTCCCATGACCCAATTTAAGCAAAACTACTCATCAATAAGGTTATATGCTGTTTGAATAATAAAATTACACCAACAATCAGGCTACAGTGCCCGTCGCCGCTGCACCTGCTGCACACGTGGAAAGCACCTGCACTGTTAATACTCCTACAAAAGCCCTACAATACCAAGAAGTCAATGTTGAGCCATGTATCCATCATTCGTGATTTTCTTTCATTCTCATTGCCTACCAGGCAGTGGTAGTAACCTACTACTTTTCCTTGGTTGGCCAGGACCTATGGGCAATCTAAGCAATGCCACAGCTTTTCAAGGCACTGTTAGTGGATGGACGCACCTGGCACACCCAGAAAGCTGCCTTAATTGCCCAGCTGCATAAGGGTGGTCTCCGTGCCCCTCTCTTCTGGCCATAAACGGAAACGCTGAGCAATTAAAGTAAAATAAATTAAAGGATTCAATCGATCCTGAATCCTAAAATATGAGTCACTCTATGCTATGCCAAGGATGGCCACCCAACTACACTCCCAACATCTCCAGACTCACTTTGCCTTGTCTGCGTATGATGTGGCCCCAGCCCCAAGTCCGGAGCCTGTGGAGATGTTGCCTGCTGCGTGGTTAGGGGGCAAAAGTGGGAGCTCCCCTGGCCCTCAGAGCAGTTAAGGCCCTGCTGTCTTGACGCTCATGGATAACGTCATAACCCTCTGCAAGAGGCTGCCGGACACCCTACAGTAGACTCCTGCACATGGAGCAACTAATGGCAGCCCTCTGCTAGGTGCGGGGTTGCCATCTTAAGAACATGATTTACAGGCCTGTTTACGAAAATGGCGCTCTGAGCCAGTGAAAACACCAGCGCTCCTGATGAATGCTCTTTAAGAGAGAAAAAAGAAGTTCCTAAAATAGTCAATAAATGAGAGCAGTGGAGGTATTGTGTAATTGGTCCATGCTCTGGTGGTAAACACAAGAAGAGGCATGACAAATTTATGTCATGGACAAATGGGAAGAAAGAATAGGAGAGAGACTATGGAGCCAGCAAATGGGAAGCCTAAGGATGGGCTGAAACCCACAAGGTATACACAACATGTCTCTTCGAGACAGCGCAAGCACTGTCTAATCGATACCTAAAAACAATGCACAATAATTATTAAATGTATGGCTTATGTGGAAATGACATTTAATTTGAGGGGCCCAGGATGGACAATAATTCTGTGCAAAAGACTGATCTGGCTGCTAACCATAGTATGTTTACTTTTCTAGTGTTTTGCCTTTGGCAAGGGCACGGTGGCTCCCCCAACACTACTGATCCATTCAGTGTTCAGTATGCCTGCCCATGAATACCTCATACTTACATTTTTTTTTTCACTTCTTTGGGAACAGAATGGAAAATAGTAGACCTGGGAGGTAAACTCTGCTCTGCTTGCAGAGTTTGCAGAATTCGGGCACTCCACGGAGGAGTGCGGAGTTCCAGAATTTCACCTTCTGGGCGTGATGTGGAGTTTGCCATGATGTTCTCGGGCCGCTAGTGAGTGCACGCGAGACTTCCTACCAGCTCATGCGGCTTCCAACCATGATGGCTCTAATTTAGTGGCAATTGCGAACACACTACTCAAGTAACTTTTGTGCTCAAGAAACGGACCGTTTGGGTTTGTTTTTTTGTTTGAAAAGCCTTATTATTTTTTTACTTTTTTTTTTTCCCAACCCGAAAGGAAGTGCCCCAGAGACTACAACTTCCTGTTCCTGTCCATCATGCTCCTCCCAGTGCTTTGTCCATCTCCTGGTCACTTCTTATTTGGATTCGGAGCTAGAAGGATCACTCTTATTGTCTGCTGCACATATACCATTTGATTTAAGGACTTTGTATCTGAGATTTCACAAGTAGTTCAAAAACTCTTGTATAAGTGTGTTGTTTGTTTGATAGAGGGCACGCACCAATATTTAATTGTACTTTTATTTGACATTTCAAAGTTATTTTGGTGGGTGGACTGCATTTCTAATCGGGACCTAATTATATATTTGCATTTAATTTTTCTTCCTTTGTAAATGTTGAACAGTCCAGTAAATTCTCTCCATGTTTGTTCAATTTCCAATATCTATGTATTTTACTATGTGGCCTAATTGGCCAAGGAGCCACTGAGTAGGCCAAGGCCAGTGCTAGTTGTCGGTGCATGAAACAACTGTTTCTGCGGTAAATGTTATTTTAAAACATCATTGCTTGTCATTGGATTACATAAAAAATGAAGTTTTTTTTTATTTAATGTTTTTTGTGTACAAAAAGTGTATATGTAGGGTAGTATTTGATGCCTTGGGAGGATGTGGGTTGTAAAATATTTAAAGCTCAGTAAATGTTTGTTTTTGGCATTGCTGAATTTATGGTAGTGTTTTCTTCAGTGTTATCATGCCTCCTTTGTCTGTCCAGTGTGGGTGTGTTTGCCATAGGCCACCATTGATTTGTCTTTGTTCTCCATGCCATGTGGAGTCTGTGTCCATAGGCCTGAATGTGTTTTCTTTGTTCCCCATGCCTCCTTGCTTGCTGTTGCTGTTTAGCCATGTGGCTTGCAGCCATTTTGTGCAGCTAGACAGTGCCTTTGCCATAGGCTTGCATGTGTTCTTTGTTCCTCATTCCTCCTTGCTTGCTGTTGTTTGGCCATGTGTCTGGCAGTCATTTTGTGCATCCAGCCAGTGTGCCATTGGCTTAGGCTTGCATGTGTTCTTTGTTCCCCATGCCTCCTTGCTTATTGTTATTTGTTGGCCAAGTTGCTGGCAGGGATTTTGTGCATCCATCCAGTGTGCATTTGCCATAGGCTTGCATGAATGGATGTGATATAATTTTAATAATATGCTTGAGGATCAATATGATTTTGATGAACAGTGCTTATATATTACATACATGTTTTTATTTAGCACCTCCTTGCCTCACAATGGGTTTCTTACCATCCTCCCACACAAACATTGGCAACATTATTGATTGTTTTTTGTAATATTTAATTTAATGTAATCTTTTAAATTTTATTTTAATTTTATTATTTTTTATTTTATTTTTTTCAATTGTTGAATTTTTTTAATTTTAGTTTAGTAATATATGTGAGAAGTTGGCCTGGTATATGCTGTCCACTAATTATAGTGGGTACCCTGTACCAGTCCAAACAACCCCTTATTGATGATAGGTTAAAGACAACCTTTATTGAAAGCTATCCTAGTGGTAGCTATGGAGAGCAGCCTTCAGGCTAATTCTTGAAGGAATGTAAAGCAGCTTGTTTTACCAGTCTATCATCTCTTGAATGGCTAAATGAAATACAACCACATCAAGTATATATATAAAATATATGTATTTATTTCTAAACACACCCTACTAGTCTCTTTCTGAGGCTAGAGGTCTAAACAAATCAGTTACACTTCAAATAGTACAGTAAAATAGCACAAATACACGTCAGGCCCTAGGGGCGAGCCAAACCATATACTAAAATAGTGGTATATGAACCACGACTTAACTAGACACAAGGTCTACAGCCTGTACAATCGCTGGTACCCCAAGGAACCACCCAAGGTAGTGATACAGGGGACCCACGGGGGCCGAGTGCAGTGTGAGAACACAGTCGCGAGCTCCCGTTTGCTTCTGAGGTGAAAGTCGCGGTTAGATTTTGAAAGATTAGGGACACTTAGAAATGAGTCAGGACCAAACCCTTTTGGACTTAGGAAGTTCTAGGGTCAACACCCATGGGAGCACTGGAGTACTTGTGTTACCTCACCCAGGGAAGCCGGGTGCATAGGTCTCAAATGGTGTCAGGTTGCGTTGTCGTTTTCAATGGGAGCTGGCAAAGAAGTGCTGCTGCAGGGAAGATGCGAAGTGTCCGAAGAGATCCAAGCCTGGATTGAAGTTGAAAAGAACCTGATAGCAGAGGGGACAGAGTCTGGGTCACTAGCCAGTGACCAGGAGGACGATAGGCGAATGCCCACCGATGTTGGGTGATTTCAGGTGAAGAAGGTGAAGCTTGACTCTTCAGCCACGAGGACCAGGAGGCGTCAAGGACAACCAGGAGCTAGATTCGAGGTGTCCCATAAAGGATGTCGAGTGCTGCAGCATCGGTGCCCGGATTGTACACAACAAGCCTTGGCAACAGTAACCCACACAGAAAGGAGAAAGATGCTTCGGTGCAAACCAGCAAGGTCTGAGGGACTCACCACTTGGTAGGGAGTCAGGGCACGTCTGGAGCAATAAGAGAAGTCCAAGGAAAATCAAAGATGCCTTCACAGGGACCCACCAGTAGATTGACCAGGGATCACGAAGGAGCCTCAAGAGAAAACACAAAATGGTGGCCCACGGGTCACTTGGAGTGACTAGGCCAACAATCTTCGGTGGATTTGCTGGAGCGGGTTATGCAAATTTTTGTATACCCACCCCATTTTGCATGTTGTTTTATTAATTAGATTAATTAATTAATTATAATTGCACTAATGGATTGTAGTGATGTGGAAAATATTTACCAACCTTACTAATGTATGAATAATACGTGGGATTTGCATCTGCATGGCTTAATTAATACGTGAACTAAATTTCGTATGCATACTAATGATAGACAATTAGAATATTGCATGATATATGTCGCTTTTGTGATGTAATTGTGATTCGTGCTTTATTTAGTAAGTATAAACCGCATTGAGTGTTGCTTTTGGCTAGATAAATACACACACATATGGGTATTAGCGAGGGAATAACATTTAATTAGTCATTTCTATGTATTAATAACGGTTTCGTGTTTCTTTACTTAAGTTGACCATTTTGGCCTATCGAAAGATGGCTGCCTTTGGTGCCTAACCCGACTGCCAACGCTGAACAAGGCTTGGGTGAAGTGCGCCTGCGCTGACAACAGATACAGTGGCCTGAACCTGACCCCAGATGAACATTTACCTTTCAAGGACAGCCTGGGACATCGGCCAAATATTCGGAACAAAGACCGTTGTGTGAACCGGAACTGACAAGGGTCATAACCCAAAAGACACTTTCGTGAGAACTTAAAAGGATGATCCCTGATTGTCCAATCAGCGAACTCGGATGTCCAAAACTTGATACATTTGATATTGATTTTACTATAAATTATGGTAGAATAGAGAGGTGGTAGCGGGTTCGTTTCTGGCCTTTCTCGATTTCCTGACGTTATGCTGACGGAGAGGACGGTGACACTGCAGGACAGCTGTTAGCCTGAATCTTTGACGAACTGAATTAATGCCCAAACTCCTGATGAACTGAATTGCTAAATTGAAGGGCATAAATTTGCGAGACTGCCAGATTTGACATAGAGGACAACTTTAGCCAGAATAGGTAAATATGAATGGCAACTTGATCAAATGAATGATTTAATTTGCAATATTAATATAAATTTGAATTTGAATATCTACAGGAATGAGTTGGGTGGTTTATTCATTGAAATGTGTTAATGAAAAGGTTAATTAGACAATTAGAAAGTCACTTAAACCTACAACTAACTGATCCGTCCCGTTTATGAGAGGAATACTAAAGGTGAAGTTTAGGGCCTAATGAGTATCAGAAAGTGGTGTAGATTTGTCGCTCATTAGGGTAAAAGTGGTATTTTCCCTCTCATTTTCCAGCGCTTAGAAAGATAATCGCCTCCCACACGGACTGATGGTGAGTGAATGTTGGTGTTATGGGCCCCACCAGCGGATGTATGGATAGTGTGTGTATGTGAGATCTTTGGTCCGTGACGGTAGGGAAGGATTTTGCACTCCGCACTGCAACAGTTTTTCTGGTAGCAAGAGGATGGTTATTATTGTTTTGGTTTAGTGATTATTGCTTGTACATTGCTTATTGATTTTGGTTATTGATTGGTATTGATTTATGTACTAACACTCTATGTTGAGATACGTTGAGTTATATGTTGTTTACACGGCTTCTGGGATGTAGGAAGTCAGAAGTTTGTAACGGTTCCGTAGTAGAGCAGAGGTAAGCGCTGCTCTCGGGAAAGACAGAATTGTTGTTGCCCTGTAGGTGCACAGGGGAAACGTGTGACAATTGAAGTTGCATGGCGCATTGTTTGGGTTCGATCTGGTAGCATCGTCGTGTGTTGCCATTAGAGACATTTTCTGTGTGAGAGAAGTGTGTATGATAGCGAAGGTTACCTGTGAAGTTCTGGTCTTAGGTACCAGGGATCCAACTGGCATTCCGATAACGCTTATCACTGCAAAGGCAATAGGTACTCTCTGAGCTTGTTAGAAGGACAAAGGAGAGGTAAGCGCTGCTTTGTTAACGTATGACATAATTCTGTAGCCGGACAGACTGTTCGCTGTTCTCGGGAAAGACAGGATTCTGTGCGAATGTACTACATTTTCTTGTATGAACGAGTGTGAATTTAAAGGCATTTGGGTTGATTGCGAAACTCTAGGTTTATTTCTCAGGAGCATTGGGTCTCCAACTATGTGTCTTAAATACTAGAGAAACAATTAGCCAATGCTTGTTAGAAGGGTGAAGTAGAGGGATGTGCTACTTTATCAACGGCAGTAATGAGTCTGTAGTAGGTCAGAGGTAAGCGCTGCTCTCGGGAAAGACGGAATTCTCGTGAGAAAGGTCTTTTGCTGTTCTTTGGTTAGCGAAGCGGACAATGGAGATGTTTCTATGTTGTTACTAATAGAAGTGTAGAAATTGAAACAAAAACTTATTGAGCGGATTTGTAAAGGAGGGGTAGACAGGAGCAGGAGCAGCCGCAGCGGCTGCTGACGTCAGAACGACCGCGCTGGGATTGGACAGTCGGTCAGAACTGTGAAACGCTCCGGATTGGTGCATTAGTGAACGCCGCGCTAGGAGTGGAGAAAAACAGGGTGACGTAGACGCTCCTTATTGGTACGTTAGTGTGAGTCGCGCTGGGATTTGAGGATTGTGACAGTGACGTGGACGCTCTGAATTGGTGCATTAGTGTGAGTCGCGCTGTGATTGGATAGACTAGCGGCACAAACGTAAAGAGAGACTAGTGATACACGAAAGGCAAGAAAATGTATTACGATCCACTAGAAAAAGAGAAAAGAACGTGGTTAGGAAGAATCAAGAAGTGGTTCAAGAAGGACAAACCAGTTAAGACTAGGGAAGGACAGTTACTTCCTCCACCGAAAATCCCTGCATTTTTTATGATGGCGAAATATGGGTATCATACTTGTATTTGGTTGGATAACTGGGCGAGATATACAAAGGATGACGGAGTATTAGCTTTTCCAGAGCATGGTTCATTTAATTTGGCTTTTTGAGAAATTTAAGGGAAAAGATTATGAATTTAGAACCAAGACCTAGACCGACACAGTTTGAGGCTTTGACGGAATGGGAAGACGAAATGCATGAACGAGAAAGACAAAGAAGTGGTAGAGGATATAGGTACTGGTTCCGAAGACCATACGGACATGAAACGCATAGTGATCGAATGAAAAGATGGCGAGATGTGAGTATGACTGAGGGTGTGTTCCCTGTAAGAACTGTAGGAGAGAATGAAGGACGAAAGTGTGTAGAAAAGAGGCATAATGTGGAGTCAAGAGAGTATGGAACGAATGAGTCTGAGGATGATGTTCTTGATGATATGTTCTATAAAAATCCACCACCGTATCGACCAGAACCAGAAATGTTAAATCCAAGTGCCCCAATGAGAGAAACGATGCAAATTATAAAATCGTAACCAGAATCCCTAAGTTTAAGTAAAAACAGTGTTACCAGGGAAGTAGAAAAGAGATCGGAAGGAAGAACAGATGGAGAAAATTCTGCAGAATTAGCAAAAACAACCCTGGAATTAACTGAGAAAATACGAGAACTGACTAAGAATTTAGAAGCGGTAACTGTTCCAGTAACGATAGGTCCAGTAATGCCTATTTTTGACAAACAGAAGGTCAGTGAGCATTGTTTGACAGCCCCTTATAGAAATAATAAACCAGTAGAACAACTAAGAGTGAGTCAGAATGAGAATCCATTGAGGCAGACTATGAGTGTAATGGAACCGAATTTTACAAATAATCCATTTGTAGATCAGAATTGTGCAGAAAGGCGTATGACAATGATAGAGACAGTGTCAGAAACACAAAAAGATTTTGGACACGGAAGTATAGAAAAACCAGTAGGACCATCAACAGACGAGTTAAGTGAATGGTTGAGAAGCTTGCAGAGGAAAGACAAGGAATCCCAATCAATTGATGTGGCCAAGTTACGAATGGTATTGGAAGAATTAATCGTAGGGACTATCCCGACAGAAAAATTTAAAACCTATCAGGATGAAGAATTATTATTTTTGTGTAAGAGTGTGGCCTGGAGAGCGAAAAACTTCCATAAAAGGTTAGAAGAAGTAGCAAATGAGATGGGCATTGATATTGAAAAGGTAAAAGCCGTACAGAAACCATATCGAGTAGAATTCACTGAAAAGGACATTGAAAATATGAACACCACAGGACGAATAGGTCAAATTAAGGACATAATCATTTTACTAAGAAAATTGGGAGACGTGGATAAATGGAGAAGCAGGTGGTATAGAAAACGCGATGATGCCTCAGATAACACATTTTCAGCCTTTCCTGTAAGAGAAAAGGAGAAGGTAGTGACAGAGTGCCCTATGAGGGAGATTCCAGGAGGAGGATATGTACATGTCCCATGGACGAGACAGGATATTTTGTCTTTTACGAATGGTTTCCCTCGACTACGCAAAAAGCCCGTTGAGTGGTACAGACAGGTAGACAGATTTGTGAAATTGTCTAAAGTACTATGGATTGATTTGAATAGTCTGTTTGACATAATTGTACCAGCAGATCTATGGTTAGAGTGCCAGCTAATGATAATTGGCCAACCAAGGAATATCCTAGGGATCCTAAAACAGGAGCACCAGACCTCGAGGTATTGAAGAAATATGAGCAGGTTATGGTATTTCTGAAAAATAAAGTGCCCTCTAAAGAGACAGACTGGGTAAAAATTGATCGAACACACTAGGAAAGTAAAGAGTCAGTGCATGCATACTACGAGAGGCTAATACAAGCTTTTAAGCAGTTTAGCGGAGATGAGAATCTGAGTGAAAAGGATTTGAGCTATTTTGTATACAGATTTGTATATGGTCTACGACCAGAAATTGGTGAGATGATTAAACAGCATACGGTAGATTGGCAAAACAAGAAGATAGATGAAGTATTGAGGCATGCTAAATACTTCAGTGATGAAATTGAAGTGAAACAGCGGAAGTTAAAGGAGAAGGCAATGTGGGCACAGGTATAGGTAGCGGAGAGACAGGAAGCACAATTGGTGGAACAAGCAGGGACCAAGCCAAAATTTAATAATGGGAAGTACTAAGGGAACATTAAAGAAGCTAAAAAGAAATTTCCGTGTCATAATTGCGGCAGGATAGGGCATTGGAAATCCGAGTGTAAGTTTCCCCCGAGTACTAACAATGAAAATCCATCATTGAACCCACAGGTGCAGCATGAGGTGAGTGGTCAACTGCAGCAAGTTGTTCCCCCACAGAATCAGGTGCCAAAACCGCCTTTTCCACAGAGCAGAAACACACAGAAGTATAGTAGTGAATCGGGATTCTACAATGAAGAACACGTAAATAAGCCGCCACGCACTAGCGCTGTCTCGCAGTATTGGCTGCAACGCGATGAGAGTGACGCAGAAGAGAGCTATTGATGGTGCCGAAGGGAGGAAGAAGAGTGCGTACTTGGCGCAACTCTAGAAGTAGACCAGACAGGACCTTTTGTAGATGGGAGGGTTAATGATGAAAATATTACTTTCCTAGTGGATACTGGTGCTACTCGATCAACTGTTAGATCAGCTGATGTTAAGAATCTTCCTCTCTCGGATGAAACGATCCAAGTAGTTGGTGTGTCCAACAGACAGATTAAGACATATCTTACAGAACCAGTGAAAGCATAGGGAAATTGTCAGAAATGCACCGCTTTGTGGTGTGTGACTCCAGTCCTGTGAATTTATTAGGTAGGGACCTGTTGTGCAAAATGAATTTCACTATATTTTGTACTCCGGATGGAATAGCTTTTGAAACACCAGATGATGATGTATTGTACAAGATGACCCTAGCTAACAGAGAAAGTGAAGTTACTGAAACATATGCTGTATTCAACCCTGATGAATTACCTAAAGAATTGAGAAAATCTGTAAAGGTAGAAGTTTGGGATTTCACTGGAGAAGATGTAGGACTAATGAGAAATGTAGATCCAGTCAAAATAACTGTAAAAGAAGGATTAACATATCCAAATGTTCCACAGTACAGATTGACACCTGAAATAATTGAAGGTGTAACTCCTGTGATAGAGAAAATGATCAGGCAAGGAATTTTGAGAGAAGTAATGAGTAGTCCATGTAATTCACCGATAATGGGACTGAAAAAGCCTAATGGGAAATTCAGGCTAGTGCAAGATCTGAGAAAGGTGAATAAAATTGTGGTATCATGTTGTCCTATTGTGCCAAACCCATCAGTGATTTTATATCAGATTCCCCGTGATGCAGAATGGTACACAGTGATTGATCTGTGTCATGCTTTCTTTTCCATCCCATTGCACCACGACAGTCAGCAAATTTTTGCATTTCGTTTTGGTGAGTGTATTTTGGCATGGTGCCGAATCCCATAGGGGTATACAGAAAGCCCTTCAATATTCAATCAGCTATTAAAGAAGTCTTTAGAGAGTCTAGAAATGCCTGAAAGCTCTGTACTGGTCCAGTATATTGACGACCTTTTGGTGGCGTCAAAAACACGTGAAGCCTGTGAGGTAGATACAATAGCCTTGCTGAATCATTTGGCAGATGGAGGACTTAAAGTGTCACCCACAAAACTACATTTTGGAAGAAGGAAGAGCAGTATCTGGGACACAACATTGAGAAAGGACTAAGGAAAATAACCATAGACAGAATCAGAATAATAAAAGGAATGAGAGCTCCCAAGACTCAAAGAGAAGTGAGAATGTTTTTGGGAATGGTTGGATACTGTCGTCAGTGGATAGGTAACTTTTCCTTGATCGCAAAGCCTTTGGTGCGATTAACGAGAAGTGATATGAAAGATCCCCTTGAATTAAACAAGGAAGAATTGGCAGCATTTAGACAATTGAGAGATGGTTTGTGTGAAGCACCTGCATTAGGTATGCCTTGACTATGAAAAAGAATTTGAGTTGTATTGCAGTGAGACAAATGGATGTGCACTTTCTGTGTTGACCCAGAAGCATGGAAAAATGAGAAGACCAATTGCATATTTTTCATCAATGTTAGATCAGGTAGCTGTAGGTTTACCTGGATGTTTGAAAGCGGTGGCTGCAACATGTCGAAGTTTGGAGCAGAGTGAATGAATTGTGATGGGATGTCCATTGAAAGTGTTTGTACCCCATGATGTAGCAATTCTGTTGACAAGGAGTCGTACACAGTATATGACACACAGTCGGCTGACTAAGTATGAAAAGGTCATATTGGGTGCAACTAATGTGAGTCTTGCGAGATGTGTGAATGTGAATCCTGCAACTTTGTTGCCTTATGCTGAGATTGTGGAAGTAAGAGATGAAGTGGATCATGATTGTCTGGATGTACTTGATTTTTGTACAAAACCACGACCGGACATAAAAGATGTACCTTTGCCAGAAAGTGATTTTGTAATGTTCGTTGATGGGTCATGTTTGAGAACAGATGAAGGAGTGCTGAGTGCAGCGTATGCAGTATGCACAGTCGCAGCAGTAATAGAAGCATCATATCTGAAAGGAGTGAAATCAGCCCAGGTGGCAGAACTTGTGGCTTTAACTAGAGCATGCAAGATTGGGAAGAGTATGAGAGTGACTGTGATAACTGACAGCCAGTATGGCTTTGGAGTCGTCCACGACTTCGGCCAACTATGGCTACAAAGAGGTTTCCTGACCTCGAGTTGAACTCCCATTAAGAATGCAGAAGTGGTTGGGAAGTTGCTTGAGGCGATACAGCTGCTTAAACAATTGGCTGTTGTAAAATGTGCTGCACATAGTCAAGGTGGTGATTATATTGCCACCGGGAATAGGTATGCTAACGACATGGCGCAGTATTGTGCACGAAATCAGAATTCGGTCAATCGGGCTAAGGAAAGAGAAATGTCTTCTTGCTCATTGATGTTCACTAACATTGTGGGAACTTGGGAAGAGGTAAGACAATTGCAGGATGAGGCAGGAAACGAGGAAAGTGGGTAAAAGCAGGATGTGCCCCAAGGGAAAAGGATCATGTGTGGGTCTATCGAGATGGAAGACCAGTTATGCCTGATAGCATGATGTCTACCATGGCACGGATGTATCATGGCCAGGGACAGATTGGGAGAGATGCCATGATCAGGTCATTTAAGCAGACCTGGTGCAATGCAAAATTCAGACTTGTAGCAGAAAGTCTTTGTCAGAGATGCTTAATATGTCAGCAGTACAATCCTGGAAGGAAGACAGTAGTGAGTCTGGGAACAATAGGTCGAGAAGGAGGGCCTTTCACCAGAATGCAAGTAGATTTCATTGAGATGCCTCCCTGTAACAGACTGAGGTATGTTTTGGTAGAGGTCTGCCTATTCTCTAGGTGGGTGGAAGTATTTCCAACAAGAAGAAATGATGGGTTGACAGTTGCCAAGTTACTGCTGAGAGAGTTCATCCCCAGGTTCGGGTTCCCAGTGACAATTGAGTCAGACCGAGGAGGACATTTCCATAATGAGATTGTAGGATTCATTTGTGAAGCATTGAATGTACAACAAAAACTACATTGTGCCTACCGACCAGAGGCTTCTGGTGTGGTTGAACAGATGAATGGTACTATCAAAAATAGAATAGGGAAAATGTGTTTGGCCACAAGTATGAAATGGCCTGATGTCTTGCCTCTAGTACTCATGACAATAAGGTCAATTCCAGACAGAACTACAGGATTGAGTCCGCATGAAATAATCATAGGACTTGCTATGAGACATGTGTTTATACCAGTCAACAAGCTGATGACAATAACTGATGACATGGTGTTGGAATACTGTAAAGGCCTGGCTGACGCAGTTCATTCAGTGGTTCATCAGGTTGGACCAGATGCCACCACACTTGAAAAGAAGCAAGCCCATGCTCTGAGCCCAGGTGATTGGGTAAGGATAAAGGTCCACAGAAGAAGAAATTGTCTGGTTCCAAGGTGGGGAAAACCACAAGTCATTTTGACCACGACCACAGCTGTGAAGTGTGCTGGACTGAAGAACTGGATCCATGCAAGTCATACATTGAGAATTCCGAATCCAGTGGACAGCACAGGAAATGAATACTTTGATGAATCAGAATCAAGCACTGAATCAGATGACGAAGGGTCAAAGACACGAGGAAACTCTGAAAGGGGGGAAACAGAACAAAGTTCAGCTTTAGTCCCAAGAAGTAGCTCTCTGAGAAGAAGACTGCAGATTTCTGAATCCAGCAATTCTGGAAACGTGCAAGAGGCGGAGGGTTCTAAGAAAGAACACAGAAAGAAAAGAGGAGAAAGTACTGAAGACACAACAAAAGAAATTCGTGAAAAGGAAGTACCAGATGAGAGACTGAGAGAAATTCCACCTGAAGTAACGAATCTAAGTGAACAAGGGACGGTTACAGAGAGAGAGGGACAGATTTCTGCGGAAGACCCCCGAGGAGGTGTAGGGAACTGCAACATCCAGTTGGGTGAAGGGACAAGTAGCCAGCAGGAAGATTGCGTGTCGGAGATCCGAGGAGGGACAGAAGTAGGGAAAACAAAACAAGTGGTGGAAAAAGAAGTCACTGAAAAGACAAAGCAAGTTGAGACAGAGTCTGAAGAGAGTGAAAATGAAATACCTGAGGGTCGAGTTCTAAGAAAAAGAGCTAGGAGGAATGAAAAGAATGACAAAGGGAGCAAAGTAAAAAGAGCTGCAAGAGATGTTTGGCCCAATAAAATAAGGAAACTGAGATACCGACTGACACGAGTGAATTCACCGAGAGCCGAACAGGTGAATGAAGTGACAAGTCAAGAAAAATCAAAAGAAGACGAAATCCTGAGAGTTCTCTTGTCCGACATTGGAGAAGAAGAAACGGAAGTTCAGGAAAATCCGTATTTGGATGACAAAAAGAGAGTGAAGAATGATGAGATGCCAAACTGAATAAATTAAGGAAACTATTGATGAAGAAAAACAAAATATTGAATCAAAAGATAGAGACTGGTAGAACCAAATAGGTGCTAGAACCTTAGGTTAGAAAAACTAGTTGTGAAGTAAAAGAGGCTAAGTCAAAAGACACGGTCCATTTTAACAAAAATGGCTAACATAGAAAGTAGTAAAGGTAGATGTACATTCATGAAAAGATGGTGTAAAATGTGTTGTTGTTGTACAGGATTATTAATGCTTTTATGGAGCGTCCTTGCTCTCGTCATTTCTTTTAAGGCCACTATAGATATATTAGAAGGACATAGTAAGAATAAGACTAATATAGGGAAGATTTCAAAGGTAGTTCCAACTAGAATAGATAATAATTATTTACATAAAGACAGGTCAATAACAGATTTTTCTAATAATGTGTTTTCAAAATTATTGTATGAATATGTAAAGACAATGGACGTACGGGACTGCTACGTATGTATCCAGTTACCTGCATCTGTTTCTGAAGGAGTGACTTATCCTCTCCCAGCAATGTATGGAATAACATGTAGTGTAATAGCTAGTTTATTTTATGAGACAGGGAAATTAGAATATTATATTTCAGATGTAGATAACATTTTTGCGCAAGTGCCTTCTTATAATAAATTGAACAAAGTAAAACCTGCTAAGGTATTAGGTGAATTCTTCTTAGAAACTAAGGAACTAACATTAGAGTATATTTTTAGAAACAATTTGACATGCAGTTTGAAGAAGGAGGAAAATACATTCTTAGACATGGTTTAAGAAAGGAGATTGAAAATGCAAAGAAAGGCAGCAGAAGGGAAAGTGGAGAAAACAGTCTGGGATATAGAGAAAGAAAAACATTTAAAAGGAGAAGCTAGTCCAACTATAGCTTTAGATTGGCCTCAGAAAGGGAAATTTTGCATTCGAAGGAATCAAACTGTGTATGATAATTATTTTCTAGGTAATAGTGAGTGCCATGATACATATCGAAGCATGGGTGGATGGGGATTTAAAGATGGAAGAGATCCAGTTTTTCCTGGATTATATTTTACTTGTGGGAACAGGGCATATTATCGCTTGCCAGACCATTGGTATGGCACATGTTACGTAGGCCTAGTCTTTCTGAAAATCTTTCATATGGATAGAGGCGAAGATGGTGTCCATCGCTTAAGAAATCATTTAGCTAGATCCAAGAGAGAATCTTGGGCAGAAATTGTAGGTCACATTTTTCAGGCATTGATACCAGAAGTGGGAATAACTCTGAATGCAAACAAAATTAGAAAATTATCAACAGTAGTGGATCGCTTGTCAACAAGCACTGCTGGAGGATTTTTATTGGTTAACACTGAGATGGTTGCCATGCGTGCTATGGTAATGCAAAATCGACTTGCCCTTGATATATTATTGGCAAAAGAGGGTGGAGTCTGTGGAATGCTGAAATTTCAACATTGTTGTACTTACATTCCTGACGAAAGCAAAGATCTGAAAACTTATATTAAGAATATTACTGAATTGCATGATGAACTTGCTCCACTGGAGGTTGAAGGTGTTTGGGAGAGAATTGGAAAGAAAATAGCTGCTATTAAGAATTTCTTAGTAAAAATAGGTAGTACTCTTATAGGTAAAATATTGTTTCCATTAATCTGCATAATTTTAGTGATAAGATTAGGTTGTATGTGCTGTAAAAATAAGAAAAGAATAAAAAGAGAAAAATTAAAAAGAAAGGACAAGGATCAAGATAGGGATTTGGAAGACAGAACATTAGAAGAATGGAAGGAGAGTATGTATAAAACAGCAAAAAGAGAAGAAATGGCTGAAAGTGAATTATGACTAAGAGCAAGAAAACATTTTAAAGATTCCGTAAGACAGAACAAAAATTTGGGTGGTGTGGTGATAAAATCACCAAAGGGGGGATTGCTGGAGCGGGTTATGCAAATTTTTGTATACCCACCCCATTTTGCATGTTGTTTTATTAATTAGATTAATTAATTAATTATAATTGCACTAATGGATTGTAGTGATGTGGAAAATATTTACCAACCATACTAATGTATGAATAATACGTGGGATTTGCATCTGCATGGCTTAATTAATACGTGAACTAAATTTTGTACGCATACTAACGATAGACAATTAGAATATTGCATGATATATGTCGCTTTTGTGATGTAATTGTGATTCGTGCTTTATTTAGTAAGTATAAACCGCATTGAGTGTTGCTTTTGGCTAGATAAATACACACACATATGGGTATTAGCGAGGGAATAACATTTAATTAGTCATTTCTATGTATTAATTACGGTTTTGTGTTTTTTTACTTAAGTTGACCATTTTGGCCTATCGAAAGATGGTTGCCTTTGGTGCCTAACCCGACTGCCAACGTTGAACAAGGCTTGGGTGAAGTGCGCCTGCGCACAGATACACAGTGGCCTGGACCTGACCCCATATGAACATGTACCTTTCAAGGAAAGCCTGGGACGTCGGCCAAATATTCTGAACAAAGACTGTTGTGTGAACCGGAACTGACAAGGGTCATAACCCAAAAGACACTTTCGTGAGAACTTAAAAGGATGATCCCTGATTGTCCAATCAGCGAACTCGGATGTCCAAAACTTGATACATTTGATATTGATTTTACTATAAATTATGGTAGAATAGAGAGGTGGTAGCGGGTTCGTTTCTGGCCTTTCTCGATTTCCTGACGTTATGCTGACGGAGAGGACGGTGACACTGCAGTACAGCTGTTAGCCTGAATCTTTGACGAACTGAATTAATGCCCAAACTCCTGATGAACTGAATTGCTAAATTGAAGGGCATAGATTTGCGAGACTGCCAGATTTGACATAAAGGACAACTTTAGCCAGAATAGGTAAATATGAATGGCAACTTGATCAAATGAATGATTTAATTAGCAATATTAATATAAATTTGAATTTGAATATCTACAGGAATGAGTTGGGTGGTTTATTCATTGAAATGTGTTAATGAAAAGATTAATTAGAGAATTAGAAAGTCACTTAAACCTACAACTAACTGATCCGTCCCGTTTATGAGAGGAATACTAAAGGTGAAGTTTAGGGCCTAATGAGTATCAGAAAGTGGTGTAGATTTGTCGCTCATTAGGGTAAAAGTGGTATTTTCCCTCTCATTTTCCAGCGCTTAGAAAGATAATCGCCTCCCACACGGACTGATGGTGAGTGAATGTTGGTGTTATGGGCCCCACCAGCAAATGTATGGATAGTGTGTGTTTGTGAGATCTCTGGTCCGTGACGGTAGGGAAGGATTTTGCACTCCGCGCTGCAACAGATTCTCTGCTCGAGGTGGGGGGCTACAAGTAACCCCAAGCACGACTTCAAGAGACGTCGAGAAGTCAATGCACTTGCAAAAGTGCCCGGTGACCAGAAGTTCCGGGTTCACGCTACTCATGAGGGCTGCTGGTCTCAGCTTTGCTGGGGACTTGGGTCGGCCTCTGAGATGTATGAAAATCCTCTTGCTGGGCTGCAAATACTTCGGAGTCCGGCGGGAGCTTCGGAGATGCAGACCGGCAAAATGCTTCGTTGGTGCCTGCCAAGCAGGAGAGTCACTCCTTGACCCCAAGGGAGATTTCTTCAGTCCTCTAATCTTTAGTAGAGCATCAAAGTTCCAGGATTCAGGTTCAGAGTTTCGTCCAGGGATATCTAAAGTCCTGTTGTCAGGGGTTCCTTACTTATATCTAATGAAGGGGTTGGACTAGCTCTAGGGACCCACCTATGGGAGGGTTTGGAAAGAAGGGTGGCTACACCCATTTCCTTTGTCCAGTTTTGCACCAGAGCAGGGGCTGGAAGCCCCTGAACCGGTTTGAGCTGGACTATGCACAGGGACACCAAATGTGCCCCCAGTGCAAGACTTCAAAGCACTCTGAGAGTGCTCCCACCCAGCCCCAATACACATAAGCCTGTCTGGGAGGTGGTTACACCTCCCCGTGACAGGAAACCTATTGTCCAGGCCTCCCCTGCCATCGCTTCGGTCAGCAGCAGGAGGCCAGACCAGTGACTGCAGCATCCATTTTGTGATGCCAGGGCTCTGTTAAGTTTATACCGGGCATACCAGTACTGCCATGTCTCTCCCTCTAGAAGGGTGGGTTCATATTCTCACATCAGGAATTGATGTGGGGGTATGATGCCAAGGTGTTTGACAGCAACACATGTTTCCGTGCAGCGAGTCCAAAGTTAACATTAACTGTTTTAGATATAATGCACTTAAGAGTATATGGTCAGGCTGCACCACTGACCACCCCGGAGAAGAGATTCCGAAGGCTGCAGAGGGGCTCAGCTCATGCCTGGGCACCCTCTCACATATAACCAAGCACCCTGCATTCAGGATTGATAAGGCCTGCCATAGGGGTGACTGATAGGTTACTATGTGCAGTAATAGGTGAGGTATAGTGAACCTATACCTCAGTAAGGGGTGCATGCACCACCTTACCTAGGCTGCAGTAGCAGACCTGTGGTGTCATTTTGAAGGGCTTTCCATGGGTGGCACAATATATGCTTCAGCCCCTGGTAGGCCTCTGGGGTACCTATGCCCTGGGTACATATTATACCACATACTAGGGTCTCACAAGGGTACCCCAGAATCCAATCTGGAGTGTACCTAAGGTACATGCAATCAATTTAGAGAGGAAGCAGCTAGGCTGGGGCCCTGAATAGCAAGGTCCCAGCCAGACTAAAGCCGAAAAACAGTGAAACACCAGCAAAAAGTGAGGGTAACCATATGAAGCAGATTCTACTCCCCTACACAACCCCCCCACCCCAAACGCAGGGACATTAAACTAACTTTGACATGTTCTAAGTGGAAATATCTGGAGAGTCCATTTGCATTGGCATGGTTACTCCCAGGTCTATGTTCCACTGTATAGCCCATCCCCTGTAGGGAAATGGACCACCTGAGAAGTTTGAGGTTTTCACCCTTCATCTGTTTTAGCCATAAGAGGGGCTTATGGTCTGTCTGAACAATGAAGTGAGTACCCAACAAGTATGGCCTCAACTTCTTCAGAGCCTAAACCAGAGCAAAGGCCTCCCTCTCAACGGCTGACCAACGTTTCTCTCTGGAGGTCAACCTTCTGCTTATGAAAGCTACTGGCTGATCCTGACCTTCATCATTCAACTGTGTGAGAAGTTTGCCTGTATGCTGTCCACTAATTATGGTGGGCACCTTGCACCAGTCCAAACAACCCCTTATTGATGATAGGTTAAAGACAACCTTTATTGAAAACTATCCTAGTGGTAGCTATGGAGAGCATCCTTCAGGCTAAGTCTTGAAGGATTGTAAAGCAGCTTGTTTTACCAGTCTATAATCTCTTGAATGACCAAATGAAAGGACAACCACACAAGGTATATATTTAAAATATATGTATTTAAGATAAAACACACCCCTCTAGTCTCTTTATGAGACTGGAGTTCGAAGTACTTAATTTACAAGATAGCAGTCAACAGTAATAGCACAAATACACGTTTGGGCCCTAGGGGCATACCAAACCATATACCAATAAAGTGGTATAAGAACCACGACTGAACTAGACACAAGGCCTAGAGCCTGTAGAATCGCTGGGACCCCAAAGAACTACCCAAGGTAGTGACACAGGGGACCCACGGGGACCGTGTGCAGTGCGTAAACACAGCCGCGGGTTCCCTTCAGCTTCTATGGACAATGTCGCGGTTGGAAATTTAAAGATTAGGGACACTTAGAATCGAGTTAGGACCAAACCCTTTTGGACTTAGGAAGTTCTAGGGCTAGCACCCACGGGAGCACCGGAGTACTCGTGTTACCTCACCCAGGGAAGCCGGGTGCATAGGTGTCTTTTGGTGTCGGGTCGCGTCGTCGATTTCAATGGAAGCAGGCGAAGAAGTGCTGCTGCCGTGAAGAGGAGTAGTGTCCAAAGTGATCCAAGCCTGGATCTAGGATGGAAGGAACCTGAAAGCAGAGGGGACAGAGTCTGGGTCACTTGCCAGGGACCAGGGGCACGATGGACCAATGCCCACAGATGTCGGGTGCTTCAGGTGAGTTGATGGGTGTCTTGACTCTTCAGCCACGAGGTCCAGGAGGTGCTGATGACAACCAGGTGCTGGATTTGAGCTGTCCCACGAAGTCTGGTGATGCAAAGACCTCAGCGTCCGGCAGGAGCTTCAGCGTTGCAGACCGGTCAGTTGCTTCTTTGGTGCCTGCCAAGCAGGGGAGTCACTCCTTGACCCCAAAGGAGATTTCTTCAGTCTTCTAGTCAAAGTAGAACGTCGAAGGTCCAGGATATATGTTGCAGAGTTTCGTCCAGGGAAATCTAAAGTCGCAAGGACTGGGTTCCCATACTTCTACAAAGTTTGGGGGTTGGACATACTCTAGGGACCCACCTATGGGAGGGTTTGGAAAGAGGGGTGGTTACACCCATTTCCTTTGTCCAGTTTCGCACCAGAGCAGGGGCAGGTAGCCCCTGCAACCGGTTTGAACTGGACTATGCACAGGGACACCAAGTGTGCCCCCAGTGCAGGACTTCAAAGCACCAGAGAGTGCTCCCACCCAGCCCCAATACACATCTGCCTGTCTGGGGAGGTGGTTACACCTCCCTGGGACAGGAAACCTATTGTCCAGGCCTCCCCTGCCGGAGATTCGGTCAGCAGCAGGAAGCCAGACCGGTCTCTGTGGCAGAGGCATCCATTTTGTCATGCCAGGGCTGTAGAAAGTCCTACCGGGTTAGACCAGTGTGAACATGTCTCTCCCTCTAGAAGGGTGGAATGCTACCCCAGCCGCCACAACTGGCGGGGGGGGGGTAGTATTCCAAAGCGTTTGACACCAAACACTACATGTTTCCGTGCAGTCATCCCAAAGTTAGCATTTACGGCGAGGTTATAATGCACTTAAGAGTATATGGTCAGGCTGCACCACAAACAGCATCAGAGGAGGTATTCCGAACGCTGCAGAGGGGCTCTGCTCATGCAGGGGCACCCTCTTACATAAAAACCAAGCACTCTGCCTTCAGGATTGTTAGGGCCTGCCATAGGAGTAACTTATAGGTTTTATATGTGTGCGCAATGGTAGTGATACAGGTAGCCTATACCACTGTAAGGGGTGCAAGCACCACCTTACCCAGGCTGCAGTAGCAGACCTGTGGTGCCATTTTGGAGTGCCATAATACATGCTTCAGCCCCTGGTAGGCCTCTGAGGTACCTATGCCCTAGGTACATAGTATACCATATACTAGGGGCTTATAAGGCACTCCAGAATCCAATTAGAAATGCACCTAATGTACATTGAAACCATTTTAGAGAGGAAGCAGCTAGGCTGGGGTCCTGATTAGCAGGGCCACAGCCAGACTAAGGTCGAAAAACAGTGAAACACCAGCAAAAAGTGGGGCTACCCATGTGAAGCAGATCCTACTCTCCTACAAACTGTGACAGTACAGCCCCTACCCCCAACACAGATGCATCTGTTTGTACAATTAACTTTTTGGAGTAATCAGGACTTTGCAGAATGAGAGCAGTGCACATGGCCTGCTTCAGACCATCAAATGCCTTTTGACAGCTAACTGTCCACTGAACCTTTTTGGGCATTTTCTTAGAGGTTAAGTCATTCAGGGGTGTCACTATTGATCCATACCCCTTGACGAATATTCTGTAATACCCAGTCAGACCTAAGAAGGCTCTCACCTGAGTCTGGGTAGTGGGAGAAACCCAGTCCTTTATGGTCTGGATTTTGCTCTGCAATGGTTGAACCTGGCCTCTACCTACAAGGTGGCCCAGGTACACAACCTGACTCTGCCCTATCTGGCCCTTAGTAGCCTTGATAGTTAGGCCTGCTTTTTGCAGGGCCTCCAAAACATTCCTCAGGTGGACCAGGTGATCCTCCCAGGTAGAGCTAAAGACAGCAATATCATCAAGATATGCTGCACTATAGTCTTCCAGGCCTGTAAGGACTTGATTCACCATCCTTTGGAAAGTGTCAGGTGCATTCTTCAAACCAAAGGGCATTACCACAAATTGATAGTGCCCACTAGGGGTAGAACATGCTGTCTTTGGCTTTGCATCATCGGCTAGTCTGATCTGCCAGTAGCCAGCTGTCATGTCAAATGTGCTTAGAAACTTGGCTGAGGCCAAAGTATCTATTAGCTCATCTGCCCTTGGGATGGGATGAGCATCAGTCCTAGTGACTGCATTGAGACCGCTGTAATCCACACAAAACCTCATCTCTCTCTTGCCATCTTTGGTGTGAGGTTTAGGTACCAGGACTAGTGGACTAGCCCAAGGGCTATCTGAGGATTCAATGACTCCCAAATCCAACATCTTTTGGACTTCTTTCCTTATACAGTCCCTGACATGATCAGGTTGACTGTAGATCTTATTCTTCACAGGCAGACTGTCCCCAGTGATCCACTTCATGAGCGCACCAGGTGGTCTGACTTGGAGTCAGAGAAAACATATGTCTAAACTGGCTGAGAAGTTTTCTGCAGTCAGTTTGTTGCTGGACAGTGAGGCTGCCTGCCAAGGCTACACCATCTACTGATCCATCATCAGGGTTCTGAGAGAGCAGGTCAGGGAGAGGGTCACTCTCATCCTCCTGTCCCTCGTCTGTAGCCATGAGCAAGCCCATTTCTGCCCTGTCAACATATGGTTCTAGTCTGTTGACATGAAGTATCCTGTGGGGACTCCTAGGGGTTCCAAGGTCTACCAAGTAGGTTACCTCCCCATTCTGTTCAACAATTGTATGGGGATCACTTGATTTGTCCTGGAGGGCTGCTGGGACCACAGGCTCCAACACCCACACTTTCTGCCCTGGCTGGTAAACAGTCAGCACAGGCTTTTGGTCATGCCAGGCCTTTTGTAATTCCTGGCAAGCCTCAAGGTTTTTAGTAGCCTTTTTCATGTACTCAGCCATCCTGGAGCGGAGACCAAGTACATAGTCCACTATGTCCTGTTTAGGGGGTTTGAGAGGTAACTCCCATCCCTCCTTCACCAGACACAAAGGACCCCTAAAAGGATGGCCAAAGAAAAGCTCAAAATGGCTGTAACCAACCCCATTTTGTGGCACCTCCCTGTAGGCAAACAAAAGGCAGGGCAAAAGGATGTCCCATCTCCGCCTAAGCTTTTCTGGGAGACCTTTGATCATGCCCTTTAAGGTTTTGTTGAATCTTTCAACTATAACCATTGCATTGTGGGTGATAGGGTGTGGTGAATTTATAATTCACTCCACACTCCTTCCACATTGCAATCAAGTAACTTGATATGAAGGTTGCACCCCTGTCGGATACTACCTCCTTAGGAAAGCCCACTCTTGAGAATACACCCAAGAGGGCTCATGCCACCACAGGTGCTGTAGTGGTCCTAAGTGGAATTGCCTCAGGGTACCTAGTGGCATGGTCCACCACCACCAGGATAGATCTGTGCCCAGATGCGGTTTGAGGATCCATGGGACCAACAATGTCAATCCCAACCCTCTCAAAGGGAACCCCCACCACAGGTAGTGCTATCAGGGGGCCTTTGTGGTTCCACCTGCCTTGCCACTGGCTTGGCAGGTCACACAGGAGCGACAAAACTCCTTAGTTTCTTCAGACATGTGGGGCCAGTGAAAGTGAGGGACAATTCTGTCCCAAGTCTTGTTCTGGCCCACGTGTCCTGCTAAGGGAATATCATGGGCTAGTGTCAATAGGAAGCCCTTAAACTTCAGAGGTATAACCATTCTCCTGGATGCACCAGGCTTGGGATCTCTACACTCTGAATATAGGAGTCCATCATCCCAATACATTTTATGGGTGCCACTAGCATTCCAAGCAGCCTCATCAGCAGCTTTCTTTCTGAGGGGTTCAAGAGAGGGGCAGGTTTTCTGCTCCTGACTCCGGTCTGACCTGGAAGGGCCCCCTGTCCCCAAGAACTCAACCTGGTCCGGTTCAAGCTCCTCTGGGACAGTTCCTTCTTCAGGCTCAAGATCATCTCCCTCAGGAGGCTGATCTGTATTCTGGGTCAGGTGGAAAGACACTGCCTTACCCCTACTGCTCCTCCTCTTGGAGACACCTGGTCCATTCTTCCAGAATCCAGGGCCTGTCCAGTGTTAGACATTTTGGCCTGTGACCTAGTCACAGCAAACACATGAGCAAGGATCCCTAACATTTCTGCATGTGTCCTGAGCTTCACTTCAGCCCAAGCTGAAGTTTCCAGATCATTGCCAAGCAAGCATTCAACTGGTAGGTCTGCACTCACCACAACCTTCTTAAGGCCAGTTACCCCTCCCCAGGAGAAGTTAACAACTGCCAGAGAATGGTCTGTTCTGACATTGCTAGCATTGGTCACTTGGTACATGTTAGAAATGGGGGTCTCTGGTTGGCAGTGGATGGCCACTGTCCAAGCAGGGACCTTTCTTCCTAAGTCAGAGTGAAGGGCTGCACCCCTTTGACAACCCCTGCTCCACCCTGTAGTAACGTAGCAAGAGCAGTTAGGCTAATCTCAGAGGCTGTGTGTTAAGCGTTTATGACCATACACAGTAATACAGTGAGGAACACTACAAAGGGACACAACACAGGTAGGTATCAAAAAATAGTTATCTTTATATATAGGCTTATCACAAGACCAAATAACGAGAAAGCCACAATACAGTGCAAAAATAATTCTCTCGGGATGCTGCAAAAATAGTTCAAATGGGCAATGCAAAGTTCAGTTCAGGGCAATGGTCTCTGTGACCTTTTTACTCACAGTTCCGGGATGTTGTTGTCAATAATCCACAAAAATTCCGCTACGGTGGGATAGCGATGTTTTTCCTCACGCTCTTGGTCGCGGCCGCTCGCTAACGGGTGTTAGCGACAATTTTGAGGCCCGCAAACGTGCGGGCGATGATCAGGCCAGCGAGCCCTCAGCAGCAGCAACGTGATGAATTTCTTGACGCTTCGTGGCTGCGGCGGCTCGCTAACGGGCCTTAGCGACACCAGAAAAACAGAGGAGGCACAGCGAAAAAATGGAAGGGAGACTCACGCCAATGGTGCCAGGTCTAACACGTGTCCCCCCCCTAGCTGAAATGTGGGGAGAACTACCCATCCCCTGGGAAGTTCTCATCACTAAGGCGGAAAAATCTGGACAGGCCGTCAGCATTGGCGTGCTCTGTACCAGGGCGGTGTTCCACCATAAAGTCCATCCCCTGTAGGGAAATGGACCACCTCAACAACTTGGGATTCTCACCCCTCATTTGCATCAACCATCTGAGGGGCCTGTGGTCTGTCTGAACCCGGAAGTGAGTCTCAAACAGGTATGGTCTCAGCTTCTTCAACGCCCAGACCACAGCAAATGCTTCCCGCTCAATTGCACTCCACCTCTGTTTCCGTGGCAGTAACCTCCTACTGAGGAAGGCTACAGGTTGGTCTAGTCCCTCCTCATTGATCTGTGACAGAACTTCCCCCACTCCATGCTCTGAAGCGTCTGTCTGGACTATAAATTCTTTAGCAAAGTTGGGTGCCTGGAGTACGGGTGCTGTACACATGGCAGTCTTGAGGGCATCAAAAGGTTTTTGGCAGGTGTCAGTCCAGTTCACAATCTTTGGCTGCTTCTTGGAAGTCAGCTCAGTCAGGGGTGCAACAATGTTGCCATACCCCTTCACAAACTTCCTGTAGTACCCCATGAGTCATAAGAAGGCCCTTACCTGCGTCTGGGTCCTTGGGGTCTCCCAAGCCAGGATGGTCTCAATCTTGGGCTGCAGGGGTGCCACCTGGCCACTCCCCACTTGGTGTCCTAGGTACACCACAGAACCCTGCCCAATCTGGCACTTACTGGCCTTGATTGTGAGGCCTGCTCTGCGCAGCACCAGCAACGCTTCCCAGAGGTGGCGCAAGTGATCCTCCTTGGAGGAACTGAACACTGCAATGTCATCCAGGTAGGCAGCACTGAAATCCTCCAGCCCAGCCAACACCTGGTTGACCAACCTCTGAAAGGTGGCAGGGGCATTCTTCATCCCGAAGGGCATCACACGGAACTGGTAGTGCCCATCTGGGGTGGAGAATGCTGACCTCTCCTTTGCCCCATCAGCCAAGGCGATCTGCCAGTACCCAGATGTTAGATCAAACGTGCTGAGGTACCGGGCAGCCCCTAGCCGATCAATGAGCTCATCTGGTCTGGGGATGGGCTGCGCGTCGGGCCTGGTGACCGAATTGAGACCTCGGTAGTCCACACAGAACCTTAGCTCAGGGGCCTCACCAGGCGCGGCAGCCTTTGGTACCAAGACCACTGGGCTGGACCAATGGCTGCTAGAGGACTCAATCACCCCTAGGGCAAACATTTTGGAGACTTCCTCCTTAATGTAGGCCCTGACCCTGTCAGACACCCGGTAAGCCTTATGCTTGACAGGGGGGGCTGTCCCCAGTGTCTACCTCATGGATGCACCAGTCAGTGACACCAGGTACTAGGGAAAACAAATCTGAGAATTGTCCCAACAGCTGGTGACAATCTCTCTGCTGCTCAGGGGTCAGCGTGGTGGAGAGGACCACACCCTCAACCGACCCATCCTTCTCTTCTGCGCACAGGAGGTCAGGGAGAGGCTCACTCTCCTCCTCCATTCCAGCATCTGTGGCACGCAACATGCCCACTTCAGACCTCGCAAAGTGGGGCTTCAGGCGGTTTACATGCAGGACCCGCAGGGGGTTCCTGGGGGACTGAAAGTCCACCAAGTAGGCACTTGACTTTTGCGCTCCACCACCTCAAATGGACCGATCCACTTATCTTGGAGCGCGCAGGGCTCCACTGGGGCCAGTACCCAAACCTTCTGACCAGGTTGAAACTCGACCAGAGTGGTATTCTGGTCGTGCCAAAGTTTCATCTCCTCCTGGCTGGCTTCCAGATTTGCCTCAGCAATCTTTCTGAAACGCCGAGTCTGGTTCCTGAAGGCCAAGATGTAGCTAAATACGTCTTGGGGAGGTTTCCTGGGAGATTGCTCCCAGCCTTCCTTGACCAGACTCAGAGGCCCTCTGACCGGGTGACCGTAGAGTAGTTCAAAGGGGCTGAACCCTAAGGACTTCTGGGGCACCTCACGGTAGGCGAAGAACAGGTATGGCAAGAGGACGTCCCACTTACGCCTCAGGGGCTCCTCTAGGCCCATAATCATACCTTTCAAGGTCCTGTTGAACCTTTCAACCAGACCATTTCCTTGGGGTTGGTAAGGAGTTGTGAACTTATAAGTTACCCCACACTCCTCCCACAGAGACTTCATGTACTGGGAGATGAAGTTGGTCCCCCTGCCAGACACCACCTCTCTGGGGAACCCCACACGGGAGAAGATCCCCATCAGTGCACGTCCCACCACGGGGGCTGTCACTGTCCTGAGCGGGATGGCTTCAGGGTAACGGGTGGCATGGTCCACCAAGACCAGGATGTACCTGTTGCCCATGGCTGTCTTGGGGTCCAGGGGCCCCAGAATGTCAATTCCCACTTGCTCGAATGGGGTACTTACAACTGGAAAGGGCTGGTGTGGGGCTTTGATCTTCCCCCCACTCTTCCCACTTGCCTGGCAAGTCTCACAGGTCCTGCAATAAGTATCTGTACTTTTGCGCATCTGGGGCAAATAGAAGTGAGTGACCAGCCTCTCAAAGGTCTTGGTCTGCCCCAGAAGTCCTGCCAACGGAATGTCATGAGCCAACCCCGGTAGGAAGGCTCTGAAGCACGCGGGTACCACCAGCACACGGGCCGACCCCGGCTCAGCAGCCTTAGGCTCACTATACAAGAGACTATTCTCCCAATAGATCAGATGCGAACCAGACATATCACCTGCTGCCTGGGATGCAGCCTGACGCCGCATACCCTCAAGAGAAGGGCAAACTTTCTGCTGCTCACAAAAGTCCTCCATGGTGGGCCCCCCTCCTGCTGCCAATGGGTCAGCTCAGGCAGGTCCCCCAAGTCGGTGCTTTGCCCCCAATAGGCTCCAGGCCATCCCCTTGAAGGGCTGCTCCTTCCTGGGCCGTGGGAACTAAGGGGGCTGGTTTCCCGCACCCCCTGTGCCTTCTCTCGAAGGCAGGGATCTGCGCCATACTTTCAGGCTTCAGACTTTTCTCAACACCCTCTTTGGCTGCCATGGACCGAGTGGTGGCACACGCCCATTCAGGCAGACCCAGCATTTCCATGTGAGAACTCCTCTCCACCATAGCCCACGGGGAGTTCTCCAAATCATTGCCCAACAGACAGTCTACAGGCATGGCGGGCCTCACAGCTACTTGAAGAGTTCCTGAGACCCCCCCCCCCCACTCGAAGGGAACCTGAGCCACCTCACATTGATTCTCTGAGTTGTCGGCTGACACTACTGGGCAGAATGCATGGGGAATGATCTGCTCCTGGGACACCAACCGGGAGCTGACAGCAGTTATACTGGCTCCTGTGTCCCTGAGAGCCTCCACTTTATGGCCATTGATGGTCACCCACTGCCTGTGTTTCTTAGTGTTGTCAGGCCGTGCAGGTTTTGGGACCATCTCGCAGTCTCCTAGGGAGACAAGAGTTAACTATACAGGGTCCCACCCCTCTTGGGCATCCATCTCTTCCAAGGCTACACTAGCCATCTGGTGCACGGGGGGTGCGGCAGTAGACCTCTGAGGACACAGGGGATCAAAGGACCAGTGGCCCACTTGGCCACAATGATAACAAGTAGGGGGCCCCCTGTGAACAGGCCTACCTGTCGGGGGCATTGGCTTCCTTTCTTGGGGAGGCTGGGACACCACTGTTTGGTTCCCTTGGGTATTACTTTGGGGCCCTCGGTGAAACTCCCTTGGTTGACCCCTGTCCCCCCCACTTCTCTGCTGGGGACCCTGCCTACCTCTGGCGAAGTCTCCCATTGGACCCTGGTGCTGACCCAGCAGTCCGCCTCCTCAGCAAGATTCCTAGGTTTAGTCAGCCTGCAATCAATGAGGTGTTGGCATAGCTCAGGAAAACAGTTTTCAGATAGTTGCTCCCATGCAATCAAATCATACAGTTGCTCAAAAGTTTCTACTTTGCTACCTTTTACCCAGCGTTCCATTGCTCTGCAAATAAAAGACACATATTCCACCCATGTGATACCTTCCAACTTCTTACAGGACCTAAACCTCTGTCTGTACATCTGAGGGGTCAACCCATAGCGGGTCATCACCGCTTCTTTCATGTGTTCATAAACCATTCTACTTTCTGGGGGCAGATCCAACAAAGTGTCTCTCCCCTCACTCACAAACGGTCCCCACAACCCCACTCCTTCTCAGGGACCCGGTGGGACACCATAGTCATTTCATAAGGGGCAAACCATTGCCCAATATCCTCACTCTTGTGGAAATCCTTAATAACCTCTTTAGGAATGTATACTCTGCTCTCTGTCTGTACTACTGGTATGCTGCCACCAGAGGGACTGGAGGTCTCTCCATTCTTTGCCTTAATCTCCAGCTCCCTCAATACTCTCTCATGCTCAAGCTTCATTTTCATCATTTCAAAATCTAGCTTCTTGTTCTCAAGATCTCTCTTCCTCTGATCTTCTAGTTGAATTTTAGCCATCTCTATATTACGGCGTCTCTCTCTTTCCCTGTCCTCCATCTCCTCTGAGGACAGACCCCTCGCCGACACACTCGTGCCCGGGCTGGAAAGTGCTTTACCACCTACTACATCAATCACTTCCTCCACATTCTCTCCCTCCACCACAGGCTCTCCCGTATTCCTAGGGGCATCCCTGGCTGCTAGCCAGGCCTTCAGCGCCTTGCAAAATTCTTCTTTCCTGGTAAAACCTGTGGTAGGGACTGTAAATTTCTCGCAAATATTTTTTTGCTCCTTGGAAGTGTAGGTATCTATCTTCTCCTCTTCCCAGGAGAACTCTTCTGGGTCAACAACTCTGGACTTGGCCATTGAATCAACAACTGGCACTCTTAATGAAAAATAGACTCAAAAATAAATCCTCAAATATGTATGTGGTACGTTATGGTCTGTACTCACTAGTAGTGTACACTATAATTACTGTATGCGGTCACAAACGCAAGTCCAGATCCCCACCGCTGACCACCAATGTTAGAAATGGGGGTCTCTGGTTGGCAGTGGATGGCCACTGTCCAAGCAGGGACCCTTCTTCCTAAGTCAGAGTGAAGGGTTGCACCCCTTTGACAACCCCTGCTTCACCCTGTGGTAACGTAGCACGAGCAGTTAGGCTAATCGCAGAGGCTGTGTGTTATGCGTTTATGACCATACACAGTAATACAGTGAGGAACACTACAAAGGGACACAACACAGGTAGGTATCAAAAAATAGTTATCTTTATATATAGACTTATCACAAGACCAAATAACGAGAGAGCCACAATACTGTGCAAAAATAATTCTCTCAGGATGCTGCAAAAATAGTTCAAATGGGGAATGCAAAGTTCAGTTCAGGGCAATGGTCTCTGCGACCTTTTTACTCACAGTTCCAGGATGTTGTTGTCAATAATCCACAAAAATTCCGCTACGGTGGGATAGCTATGTTTTTCCTCACGCTCTTGGTCGCGGCCGCTCGCTAACGCGTGTTAGCGACAATTTTGAGGCCTGCAAACATGCGAGGCGATGATCAGGCCAGCGAGCCCTGAGCTGCAGCAACGCAATGAATTTCTTGACGCTTCGTGGCTGCGGCGGCTCGCTAACGGGCCTTAGCGACAATTTCAAGGCCCGCAAGTGTGCGGGACAGTGATCAGGCCAGCGAGCCCTCAGCAGCAGCCACGCGATGATTTTCCTGACGCTCCACGGCTGTGGCGATAATTTTGAGGCCCGCAAACGTGCGGGCGATGATCAGGCCAGCGAGCCCTCAGCGGCAGCAGTCCGATGATTTTCCTGATGCTCCGCAGCTGGGGCAGCTCGCTAACAAGCCTTAGCGACAAAATGAAGTCTACTGGTCCTGAGACTTCAGTCAGGAGGCTAGTTCTCTCTCTAGCCCTTGGGTGATTGCAGGTTCAAGATAAAAAAGTTCTCTTACAGCTCCTTTTCTCTCTTATTTCCAGTCCAATGAAAACGACTGCAGGCCAATCCAGGGAACAGCACACAACACCAGGACAGTCCTCTCCTGCAGCTTCCTTCAGTTCCACGGACAGAGGTTGGTCTTGAGATCCAGGGGCAATACCAATTGTAGGGGTTTCAGCACAGATACTTATACCCCAAAAGTCTTTGTTCTCAGAAGCTACAAGTCACTGAACCCAGCCAGAACCAGTTCTGCCCAGCCCTGGAGAACTTTGTTTACCAGGCTGCATCCTTCCTTTCAGAAAGAGAGGGACTGCCATCAGACGCCCAGTGGGAGGTGGAGCCAGCATTCACCTTGCCAGGCACAGCTACCCCTCCCCACACTCCAATGCAGATCTCTCTATTTAACCCAGGTCTGACTCAGCCTGCCCTGTCCCTCCAAAACCAGACAGCCAATACACATAACAGCAGAGCACACTGGAAGGCTTAGGCAAGAAAATACCTACTTTCTAAAAGTGGTATTTTCAAACACAGACTATAAAAATAAACTTCACTAAAAGATGTATTTTAATATTCTGAGCTCAGGCATACTAAATTGGTTTTCCCACCATTTTCTATGGGTCAGTTAGGACTATAGAATGTAATAGCCAAACCTCCCATTCTGGCCTATGGAGAACAGGTAGCCTTACAGTAGTGAAATACGAAATTGGGTGTAATTCACCTACCAGGACATGCCACAGACAGAGCATGTCCTACCCTATACATACAATGCACCCTACCATAGGGGTGGCTTACATGATACCAAGGGAAGGTTCAGGGGCTGGGAAGTGGGTGCACTTCACAGCCAAGATGGCAGTTCTAGACTGCACACAGACACTGCAGTGGCAGGTCTGAGACACACTTTTACAAGCTGCTTCTGTGGGTGGCGCAAACCAGCGCTGCAGGCCCACCAGCAGCATTTGGTTTACCAGCTCTGGGCACACAGAGGCCACATTACTAGGGACTAACAGGTAGACCAAAAAAGCCAATCAGGGATACATCAATTCATATGTCATCTTTACACAGGGAACATCCGCGCTGCTGCACTGAAAGGCAGTGGCGCAGCGCCCAGAGCATCTATCACCAGAAAAACAGAGGAGGCACAGCGAAAAAATGGAAGGGAGACTCACGCCAGTGGTGCCAAGTCTAACACTACATTTCACCAAGTATAATCTGCCCAGGATCTACAAGATCTTTTGTTACCATAGTGACACTTGCTCCTGTGTCCCTAAATGCCAAAGCCTCTTTTCCATTTATCAAAGGCTGCTGTCTGCATTTGCCCAAATTACTGAGACTCACAAAGGAGGACAAATCCATGCCTCCATCACAGATCAGGACAGCCTGAGTTGGAACTCTGACTAGTCCAGAGTCCATCTCAGAACCCAGGGTCAACCCTACTACACCCTTATTCTGAACATTACCACCACCAATTGTAGCTGTACTAGGGGGAACAGTTGTCTTAGGGGAAATGGTGGCTGGAGTTGAGTCTTTGGACTTGGTGCAATCACTTGTCCAGTGAGTCTTCTGTTTACAGATTTGCACCATGGTTTCTTTTGGCCTTTTCCCTTGTTAGACTGTGAATCCCCACCTGAAGAAACTTTTTGGGGACCTTGTGAAGACTTCTGGTCTTTACCCTTCTCCCCACCCTTGTCAGAGTTGTTAGGATCTTGCTTCTTCTGGTCACCACCTTGGTTCTGAACCTTCTGCCTCACCCTGGTTCTGACCCATTTGTCTGCCTTTTTTCCCAATTCTTGGGGAGAGGTCAGATCTGAGTCCACCAGGTACTGGTGCAACAGCTGATTTTGACAGTTATTAAGGATCTGCTCCCTCATAATTAAATTGTACAATCCTTGAAAGTCATGCACTTTGCTGCCAAGTAACCAACCCTCCAGAGCCTTAGTAGCTCAATCTACAAAGTCCACCCAGTCGTGATTCTGTGCTTTTTGGGTATCTCTGAACTTTAACCTGTTTTTTCAGTGGTTAGGCCAAACCCTTCAATCAATGCACTTTTCAGACTGGTATAATCAACTGCCTCCTCCTCTCTAACAGTGAGGAGCTCATCTCTACATTTGTCTGCAAAGGAGAGCCATAAGATTGCTGCCTACTGCTCCTGGGGGACCCTTTGAACTTTACAGGCCCTTTCCAGTGCAGTTATCCACTTGTGGATGTCATCCCCACTCTGGCAGGGAGGGACAATCTTATTCAGGTTTCTATGGTCATGAGACCTCTCCCTATCTCTAGGGATGTTGCTGCCACCATGGGACTCTAGTCCCACCTTTTTTCTAGCTCTGTAGAGGTCTAGGGCTTCCCTGACTAGGGCTACCTGCTGCTTTCTGATTTCAAGCTGGGCTTCCTCATACGTCAGCAGCCTCTCTCTCCTTTCCTGGGAGGTTTCCCTCCTATGAGAAGAAATAGAGGTCCCTATAGATGAACCAGAATGGTTAGACTCCACTGAGGGAGATCTAGACCTTCTAGGCCCACCGCCAACTCTTCCAGGAGGGACAAAGAGGGGGCCATTGCGGACCTCCCCCTCATCTTCCTGGGGAGCTGGAATTCCCAGGTCAAGATCATTGTCATCTTCCTGGTCAGCATTAGAGGTGAGGTCATGGGGAATTTCACCCCTAGGCCCTTCCTCATTTGCTGCACCACCCACCCTGCCTACCCCTTCAGACCCTATAGGTCGTCTGGGATCATCCATCCTGAGTACTTCTATGAGATGCTGGGTGGTTGGGCTTTTGCCTGTCTTCAGTTTCCTAGTAGTGCATAATGCTCTCAATTCCATGAATGGGAGGTTATCATACTTGGAGACAAGAAGCCCATTGGCTTCTGACAGGGACCCACGGGTTCCTGGCCTTGATGACATTACTAGTGAGGTGTGGTGTATTGCACTACCTACTCTAGTGTGGCCTACTAAACTCACTTGAGTTGTAGAAAGGGTGTGCTAAGCCCTTAACACACAACTTAAAGTTCAGTAGAACTTACTGTATTCTAAAGCTTGTATTATATGTACCTAGGGTACCTTTAGTGGTTTTCAGTTAGTCACTCAATTGAGATTATCTGGTAAAACAATAGCAAGCTGGAACCCCACACGCTGCACACCAATGTGAAAAGTTGGCCTGGTATATGCTGTCCACTAATTATAGTGGGCTCCCTGTACCAGTCCAAACAACCCCTTATTGATGATAGGTTAAAGACAACCTTTATTGAAAGCTATCCTAGTGGTAGCTATGGAGAGCAGCCTTCAGGCGAAGTCTTGAAGGAATGTAAAGCAGCTTGTTTTACCAGTCTATAATCTCTTGAATGGCTAAATGAAAGACAAGCACACCAGGTATACTTATAAAATATATGTATTTATTTCTAAACACACCCTACTAGTCTCTTTATGAGGCTAGAGGTCTAAACACATAAGTTACACTTCAAATAGTACATAGTACAGTAAAATAGCACAAATACACGTCAGGCCCTAGGGGCGAGCCAAACCATATACTAAAATAGTGGTATAAGAACCACGACTTAACTAGACACAAGGCCTAGAGCCTGTAGAATTGCGGGGACCCCAAGGAACCACCCAAGATAGTGACACAGGGGACCCACGGGGGCCGTGTGCAATGTGATAACACAGCCGCGAGCACCCGTTAGCATCTATGGGGAAAGTCGCAGTTAGATTTTTAAAGTTTAGGGACACTTAGAAATGAGTCAGGACCAAACCCTTCTAGGGTCAACACCCATGGGAGCACCAGAGGACTCGACTTACCTCACCCAGGGAAGCCGGGTGCATAGGTGTCAAATGGTGTCGGGTCTCGTCGTCGTTTTCAATGGGAGCTGGCAAAGAAGTGCTGCTGCCGGGAAGATGCGAAGTGTCCAAAGAGATCCAAGCCTGGATTGAAGTCGAGAAGAACCTGGAAGCAGAGGGGACAGAGTCTGGTCCACTAGCCAGTGACCAGTAGGACGATAGGCGAATGCCCACCGATGTCGGGTGATTTCAGGTGAAGAAGGTGAAGCTTGACTCTTCAGCCACGAGGACCAGGAGGCATCAAGGACAACTGGGAGCTGGATTCGAGCTGACCCATGAAGGATGTCGAGTGCTGCAGCATTGGTGCCCGGATTGGACACAACAAGCCTTGGCAACAGCAACCCATGCAGAAAGGAGAAAGATGCTTTGGTGCAGACCAGCAAGTTCTGAGGGACTCACCACTTGGTAGGGTGTCAGGCACGTCTGGAGCAACCAGGGAAGCCCAAGGAAAATCAAAGTTGCCTTCACAGGGACTCACCAGTCGATGGACCAGGGATCGCAAAGGAGCCTAGAGAGGAAACACAAAATGGTGACCTACGGGTCACTCGGGGTGACTAGGCCAACAATCTTTGGAAGATTCTCTGCTCAAGGTGGGGGCTACAAGTAACCCCAAGCACCACTTCAAGAGACGTCGAGAATCAATGCACTTGCAAAAGATCCTAGTGACCAGGAGTTCCGGTTCCACGCTACTCACGAGGGCTGCGGGTCTCAGCTTTACTGGGGACTCGGGTCGGCCTCTGAGATGTCTGTAAATCTCTTCCTGGGCTGCAAATACTTCGGAGTCCAATGGGACCTTCGGAGATGCAGACCGGCAAAATGCTTTGTTGGTGCCTGCCAAGCAGGGAGTCACTCCTTGACCCCAAGGCAGATTTCTTCAGTCCTCTAGTCTTCAGTAGAGTGTCAAAGTTCCAGGATTCAGCTTCAGAGTTTCGTCCAGGGATATCTAAAGTCCTGTTGCCAGGGGTTCCTTATTATACCTAAGGAAGGGGTTGGACTAGCTCTAGGGACCCACCTATGGGAGGGTTTGGAAAGAGGGGTGGCTACACCCATTTCCTTTGTCCAGTTTTGCACCAGAGCAGGGGCTGGAAGCCCCTGAACCGGTTTGAGCTGGACTATGCACAGGGACACCAAATGTGCCCCCATTGCAGGACTTCAAAGCACTCTGAGAGTGTTCCCACCCAGCCCCAATACACATAGGCCTGGCTGGGAGGGGGTTACACCTCCCTGTGACAAGAAACCTATTGTCCAGGCCTTCCCTGCCGGAGTTTCGGTCAGCAGCAGGAGGCCAGACCCGTGTCTGTGGCTGCAGCATCCATTTTGTGATGCCAGGGCTCTGTTAAGTTTCTACCGGGTATACCAGTACTGCCATGTCTCTCCCTCTAGAAGGGTGAGATCATATTCTCACAACAGGAATTGATGTGGGGGTATGATTCCAAGGTGTTTGACACCAAACATGACATGTTTCCGTGCAGCCAGTACAAAGTTAGCATTAACCGTTTTAGATATAATGCACTTAATAGTATATGGTCAGGCTGCACCACTGACAACCCCGGAGAAGAGATTCCAAAGGCTGCAGAGGGGCTCAGCTCATTCCTGGGCACCCTCTCACATATAACCAAGCACCCTGCCTTCAGGATTGATAAGGCCTGCCATAGGGGTGACTGATAGGTTACTATGTGCAGTGATGGGTGAGGTATAGTGAACCTATTCCTCAGTAAGAGGTGCATGCACCACCTTACCCAGGCTGCAGTAGCAGACCTGTGGTGTCATTTTGAAGGGCTTTCCAGGGGTGGCACAATAGATGCTTCAGCCCCTGGTAGGCCTCTGGGGTACCTAGGACCTGGGTACATATGATACCATATACTAGGGTCTCACAAGGGTACCCCAGAATCCAATCTGGAGTGTACCTAAGGTACATGATATCAATTTAGAGAGGAAGCAGCTAGGCTGGGGCCCTGAATAGCAGGGTCCCAGCCACACTAAAGTTGAAATACAGTGAAACACCAGCAAAAAGTGGGGGTAACCATGTGAAGCAGATCCTACTCTCCTTCAATATAGTATATTTTAAAATTAGTTTTTTAGTTTAAAAAAAAAACGTGTCTTTATTGATCCAACCACCATAGGTGCACAGCCGTGCAAGAGCATTACGTTTTTTAGGTACAATTCCATTTCTTCCTGGACTCCCTGGCTGCGGTGCACTGCAGACACATCAGTATCATTAATTTTTTTCATGAATATTCCATTTCCTTCTGGTCCACATTGCCTGCCATAGGCGCACACTAGCGTCCATTTAAAAAAAAAAAAACAACAACTATTATTCCATTTACCCATGCAGTTCCGTGAGTGCCACAGGTGTCTTCTTTAGAATATAAGGACATAAAGGAAAGAGCTGTATCTGTATATTGTGTGTTATCCTGATGGGGAATTACATTTTATGGTATGGCATGGTGGTGTGGTTTGACTTTAAAGTGGTTATATTACCTAAGTAACCAATCACACTAATATTGCCTTTGGCTGTACTAAAACTGCAACAATACCACGTTTCACAAAATGTTTTTCTTGGTTGTTTGGTTTTCGGTGCACAAGAGAAGAAGAGACATCACCCGCAGTACTGACAAAGAGAAGACCTGTACAGTGACATCACACGTCAGTCCTCCAATCTCTTCCGCTTGTGCAGCTTAGTGCCACTGCCAACTGAGAGCTTTAAGATGACCCCAGAGAAAATTGCTGCCATGAAAGTGGTCAGTGAGAAGAAGCAGCTTTCTAACAGTGGCATGGCAGCCCGAACCTTTTTCAGACAACACCATGTGCCTGCCGCACCGGTATCTGCGGAGCAAGCTGGAAGCAGTACTCCTGCATCAACAGCACCACCTAAACCTTAGCCAAAAACCATGTCTGTCAGTGAGGCAGCCACTGCAATCAGGGCAACCTCGACGAGCAGTGACGTTGAATTGGATTTGTCCCTTTCGCAAAGTAGTACCCAATCATTTCAGATAACAGAACAAAGTGGACAGCAGCCCCAGCCAGCATTAGTACATCCTCCTGATGTTGGAGCAAAATTGGAGGTCGAGCACCCTACAGAACAAGAACCTCCTCTTTTAGAATCATTGGCTCCCAGGCATCTAGCAAGGAAAAAGAAGTGTACTACGCCACCATCTTCTTCAAGCACCACTTCTAATGATGATGATAGGGATGCGGTGTGGACCCCTCCAGAGTCCAGGAGATGCCAGGAGAGGCAAGGAACAAGTAAAGTTCCTGAAAGCCTTAGAATTATGGAAGGGGATGATGATTATGAAAACGATGATAAGCTAGTCATTGTGGAAGGTGACACGCTTTGCAACAAAGTGTTGTTCACACTAGCCAACTGACGACAGACATGTGGTCCCAGTTGTCAGGCGACTGATGCACAAGTTACTTACCTTCGGTAACGATATATCTGTAAGAAACATTAGTTAGTTAGATTCCTTAGAATATCCCCAGGCGTCAAGCTGGATCCGGAAAGATTTTTCGTCAGTACCCCTGCGCGTCGGTAGGCGTCGTCTGCGGCTCCGCGTCCGTCGTCGGCGTCATGATCGCCGGGATTACGTTGTGTGAGTACTTAGACGCCGCCCTCGTGCGCTGACGTCAGTTCTGTACATAGCTTTCCGCACCAGGAACGCAGAGCCATGCAAGAAAGCAACACTGGTGCCATGAAACTAGGGCCCTGAAAGGGATGACCTTAACCCTAGATATCGGTTTGCAGAACGGGGAGGATGGGTGGGGCGGTAAGGAATCGAACTAACTAATGTTTTTTACAGATATATTGTTACCGAAGGTAAGTAACTTGTGCATCTGAAAGAAACACGTTAGTTAGATTCCTTACCTTAGAATAGATACCCCAGCAATACCAACCCCGGTGGTGGGTCTGCGAACCAAGATCACACCGGGAAGTCCTGGAGAATGGAACGGCCAAAGAAGCCGTCTCTCCGGACTTGGCTGTCCAGGTAGTAATGCTTGGCAAACGTGTGCATCGAGGCCCACGTAGCTGCCTGACAAATCTCCTGCAGAGGGACTCCCCGTCCCAAGGCAGTAGTAGCCGCTGTGGCCCGAGTGGAATGGGCCCTCAGCCCCACAGGAGGATCCTTTTTAGCCAAGAAATAACAGACCTTAATGCATAAAACGACCCACCGAGAGGTGGTTCGCTTGTGCACTGCCCGTCCCTTCTTAGCGCCCACATAGCCAACAAAGAGTTGCTCGTCCACCCGGAACTGTTTTGTGCGGTCCAGATTAAAGGAGAGCGCATGTTTTGGGTCCAGACGGTGGAGCCTCTCTTCCTCTTTCGAGGGATGCGGAGGCGGAAAGGTGGGCAAGGTAATGGACTGCCCGATGTGAAAGGCAGTAACCACCTTAGGAAGAAAAGGACGAGTCCTCAGAACAACCTTGTCCAGATGGACGGAAAGGAGGTTAAGATGAAAGAGCCTGGAGCTCACTCACTCTTCTGGCAGAGGTGATGGCAACCAGGAAAGCGGTTTTAAGAGTCAGAAGACAGAGAGGGCAATTATGAAGTGGCTCAAAGGGAGCGCACATCAGGAAAGTAAGAACCAGATTCAAGTTCTTCTGCGGCATCACGAAAGGAACTGGAGGAAACATGTGCGTGATGCCTTTCAAGAATCTATTGACAACAGGGGACTTGAAAAGAGAAGGCTGATCAGGAAGCCTCAAGAACAGCTGAAAGATATCCCTTGATGGTGCCCAGAGCAGAGCCCTGCTGGGCCAGGGAAAGGAGAAAGAGGAGAACCTCAGAAAGAGGGGCAGAAAGGGGATCCACAGCCTTTGCTGTGCACCATGCCACAAATTTGTTCCACCTGCAGGCGTATACCGTTTTAGTGGAGGGACGCCTGGCTGCCAGAATGACTTCACAGACTTCAGGAGGCAAGTCAAATGGCATCAACTGCCGCCGCTCAATCTCCACGCATGGAGTTGGAGGCTGGACAGGTTCGGGTGGAGGACCGTCCCCTGCTGCTGCGATAGAAGGTCCTCCTGAAGAGGCAGTCGAATCGGGGGATCGATTGACAGACTGAGTAGCTCGGGATACCAGTATCTTCGTGCCCAATCCGGAGCCACAAGGATGACTTGGGCCAGATTGCGCCTGATCTTTTTCAGCGTATAACAGACTGCAACTCCACTCGAGTCGAAAAGCGTCTCCGAGCGAGTGCCGCCTTGGAAATTCCAACGTGCAGAACTGATGACATTGCGCGTTCTCTTCAGTGGTGAATAGATCTAACCAAGGCTCTCCCCACTGCCGAAAGAGACCTTGCGCCATGTCAGAGTTCAGACGCCACTCGTGACCCATCATGCACTGACGGCTGAGTTCATCCGCCCTGGTAATGCCCTGATGTTCCAGCCATGTCCAGAGGCGCAGAGCCTCCTGAGAAAGGGTCCACAACCCCACCCCGCCCTGTTTGTTGCAATACCACATGGCGGTGGTGTTGTCCGTGAACACCTGCACTACACTTCCCCGGACAGAGGGAAGGAATGACTTCAGTGCAAGCCGGATCGCCCGCAGCTCCAATAGGTTGATATGGAGCCGGGACTCCGCCGGAGACCAGAGGCTTCTGATCTCCACCTCTCCCATGTGGCCCCCCCATCCCAGGAGGGACGCATCCGTCACCACTACGTGCTCCGGTTGGGGTAGGAAGAGGGATCTGCCACTGACCCAATCGCGGTCCGTGAGCCACCACTGCAACTGTCTTGCAGTGCCCTCCGATATCAGGACGTGGTTGGACAGGTTGCCCTGATGTTGAGCCCACTGGAACTTCAGGTCCCACTGCAGAGCCCGCTTCCGCCACCTGGCGTGATGTACAAGCAGGATGCAGGAGGCCATCAGACCCAGCAGCCGTAGGGCCATCCTGACCGAAACTCTGGATAAAGGCTGAAAGATCGGAATCAGAGCCTGAATATCCTGAACCCGCTGTTCGGGAGGATAGACCCGAAACTGTGCCGAGTCCAGAACCGCTCCGATGAAGAGGAGCTTCTGGGAGGGTCTCAGATGTGCCTTCGGCACGTTGATGGAGAACCCCAGCGAATGCAGGAGGTCAGCCGTAGTCTGGAGGTGGGAGACGACTGTTCGGGGCGAGCCCGCCTTCAACAACCAGTCATCGAGATAGGGGAAGACTGGAACCCCTAATCTGTGCAGATGAGATGCGACCACCGCCATCACTTTTGTGAACACCCGAGGGGCACTGGTGAGGCTGAAGGGGAGCACGGTAAACTGAAAGTGCTTGTGGCCTACCGTGAACTGCAGGTAACGCCGGTGGGCCGGCAGGATGGGGATGTGGAAATAAGCGTCCTGCAAGTCCAACGCTACCATCCAATCTCCAGGGTCTAGGGCAGCCAGAACCTGAGCTAATGTCAGCATCTTGAACTTCTCCTTCCGGAGGAAGGCGTTGACGCTCCTGAGGTCCAAGATAGGGCGTAGGCCCCCTTTGCCCTTCTTGGGAAACCAGAAAGTAGTGGGAGTAACAACCCCGTCCTACTTCTGGGCCAGGAACACGTTAGATTGCCCCCTTGGCCAAGAGGGCCATAACTCCCTCCTGCAGAAGGTGCAAGTGATCCCCCGACATGTGGTGGTACTGCGGTGGCATGACTGGAGGGGTTGCCTCGAAGGGGAGGGAGTAGCCCCTTCGGACGATTTGCAGCACCCACCTGTCCGAAGTGATGGTACGCCAGTGGAGCGGGTGATGGCAAACTCTGCCTCCCACTGGCATGGAATGGGCCTGAAAGCTCAGACTAGGAAGGCTTTGAGGCAGAAGCTGCGGGAGCGGATGTGGACTGACTGGCTCTCTGTCCCCCTGCTCCGCCACGGCGGAATCCACGTCCGCAACCGCGTTGAGGCTGGTTCTGCGGCCTGTGGCTGGATGAACGTGCGGGGGCGCCCCTTCCTTGGCCACGAAAGGGGCGAAAAGCAGAAGTTTGCTGGCGCTGGGCCGACAGACCCAAGGACTTGGCCGTAGCACTGGAGTCCTTAAAGTGCTCCAGAGCGCTATCTGCTTTGTCGCCAAAAAGGCGACGGCCATCAAAGGGCATGTCCATGAGAGTGCTCTGGACATCCCCTGAAAAGTTTGTGGACCTCAGCCAGGCGTGACGACGAATTGCCACCGTCGTTGCAATCGCTCTGCTCAGCGAGTCCGTGGTGTCAAGTCCACATCTAATGGAATACCGTGCTGCATCATGCCCCTCAGCAAGAGCCTGGGCGAGCCATATCCTGGCCTCCTCTGGAAACTGGGGCAGCACGTCCGCCACCGTATCCCACAGAGAGTATTAATGGACCGCAACCCAAGACTGAGTGAGGAAAACAGTTTCTTGCCAAACTGTTCCATTCTTTTGGATTCCCGGTCCGGAGGTGCAGACGGGAAGGCGGTTTGGGACATGTGGAGGCCTGGATAACCAGACTCTCAGGGGTGGGGTGTACGGACAGAAAGCAGGGGTCGCCCGGAGCTGGGCGGTGGCGCCGGGCCATGTTGTGATCCACAGGAGAGACTGTGGAGGGCTTGGACCAAGTGCCCAACAGAACCTCGGTGAGGGCCTCATTAAACTGCAGCAGAGGCTCCGAAGAGCTTACTGGCGGTTGAAGCACCTCAGTGTGGATGTTAGTCCTCACGGCCGCTGCAGGCAGCTCCAGGCGCAAGGCCTTGGCCGTCTTGCGCAGCACCACAGCATAAGTAGCACCCTCCTCCGTAGCCACGGAAGGAGGAGAGTTGAAACCAGTGTCAGGCGAAGTGTCTAGACCACTGGCCTCCCCCAGTTTATCTGCCCAGTCCTGACTTAGCTGGCACTGCTGTGCCAGAGGGTCCTCAGACCCCTCCCAGTCCTCCCCTTCATCCGTGTCCTGGTAAACGGGTAGAAATGACGGAACCAGGTCATAGGCGAAAGGCTCACCCATCGACGCCGCTCCATCGCCGGACCCGGACCGGGGCTGAAACCAGGTATGGCGTCGTCCGAGGACGGCGCCGGGAGCGACACCATGGGGGTCTGCACCAGCGGAGGAGTCATGAGGTCAACTGGCGTCGACCGTGATCCAGGCCTGGATCCCACGGGGGCCTGCAGCGTCGGGACCAAAGTCGACGACGGCGCCGGGGCCGAAGCCGCCAGCTCGCTAGGACCCCAAGTCGGAACTGCGGGGCCTGGAGGCACACTGGCAGTCCTTGACATCGGCAAGAGTCCTCATGGCCACGAGGAAGTCTCTAATCTCGCCTGGAGTCGCATGAAGCCCAGGGACCGGAGGGTGTGGGGCCAGATGCGACTCCTGCGGCTCTGGCGGAGCCGCGCGGGTGGTGCCACCCGAACCCTCAGCTGAGTTGCACGACCGGCGATTGGTGTCAGAAGAGCGATGTAATCGCTTCGACTTCTTTTTGCCATGCCTCGACTTACCTTGAGTGCGAGGACTTGGATCCCGACGAGTGGTGATGAATGCGGCTCTGCAATCGGTCCCTCGACTTCCTCCTTGACCGGGACCTCGAGCGGCACGAAGCCGACTGCCGGATCTCGAGGAGCTTGCGGGACCACTCCCGCCTAGCTTACGACGTCAAGGCTTGGCAGTCGGGGCACGACTTGTCATCGTGGTCGGCCCCAAGACAGTAGAGACACCGATGGTGGGGGTCGGTAACCGACATCAGTCGGTGACAGACGTCACAAGGCTTGAACCCGGGCATCCCTACCGGCACCAGGAGTCGAAGTAGACTCAAAAAAGATAGACAAAATGTCCAAAAAGTTAGTCAAAAAATGACTAATGGTACGCTCTTCCCAGATCTGCGCTTGCTGGCGCGGAAAAAAGAAGAACAGAACTGACGTCAGCGCACGTGGGCGGCGTTTAAGTACTCCGACGATGTCATCCCGGTGAGCACGATGCCGACGAGGGACGCGGACCCGCAGACGACGCCTACCGACGCGCAGGGGTACTGCTGCCGAAAAATCTTTCCGGATCCAGCCTGACGCTTTGGGATATTCTAAGGTAAGGAATCTAACTAACGTGTTTCTTTAAGATTACCTGTGCATCACTGCACACTGGATATCTTTCTGCAGGGGTAAAGCAAAAGATATCTACAGGTCTTGGCCCTGAAAAAAGTTTTAGGAGCATTCAGCGGCATGCAACAGTGGTCATGTTCGCCATGGAGAAATCACATACAGCTGCAAACATCTTGGACAAATTTAACAGCAAGGTGTCTGAATGGCTGAGACCCAGACGTCTCAGAATTGGATTTGTTACCACGGACAATGGCAGTTACATAGTCAAGGCCATCGCAGACGGAGGCTATTTCAGGGGCCCGTGTTTGGCCCATTGCATCAACCTGGTGGTGCAAGACTTTCTCAAAAAGAAGACATAGTCAGCAACATACTGACCACCTGCAGAAGAATCTGCACTCATTTCTGCCATTCTTTAAAAGCCCAGAAGCAGTTGCAGGTTATTCAGTGTGCTAATAGTGTACCAGTTAAAGCCCTGTGGCCAATTGCATCAACCTGGTGGTGCAAGACTTTCTCAAAAAGAAGACATAGCAACATACTGACCACCTGCAGAAGAATCTGCACTCATTTCAGCCATTCTTTAAAAGCCCAGAAGCAGTTGCAGGTTATTCAGTGTGCTAATAGTGTACCAGTTAGAGCCCTGTGGCCCAGGAGGTGCCAACACGTTGGAACTCTATCTATTATATGTTGCAACGTCCTTTTGAGCAGGGCAAATAAATCATTGACTATGTCATTCAAAGAGGATGGGATGCAGTTGGGAAAGCTATGACCATGGATGCAGCGAAATGGGGCCTTGTTAAATGTTTGACACGGATGCTACTTCCTTTTGAGGATTTCACATGGAAAGTTAGCAAGGAGTACAATGGGCCAAGCTATCCCGTTGTTGCATCTGCTACAGGACCAGCTAAAGAAGGTGTCTGAAAGGTTAGCCCTCGCAGCTGTGAAAGAAAACACAGAAGTGCATGCCTTGGCTGAGAGCTTACTCTTTCGATTGGCTTCCAATGCAAGGCTGCAAGGCAACATCATCTCGTCCAAACATTAAATATATGCCACAATACATCATCCAGGGTCCAAAAATATGGTGCCTACTTTCATTCCTTTTTCTGAAGGGGATGTTTCAGAATACAAGAAATGTGTTGTTGAGGAAGCCGGAGACCTCGAAGCACAATGGCTGGAACTTAGAGTCCCACCCCACAGTTCTGGGGTGCCGCCTTCAACTTCCAGAAAGGGCAGTCCTGTCTCACAGCAGCCAACAACACCATCAACCAGAACACTGTCAGCAACAGAAGGACCGGACCCAACCTCTGCATTGTATTGGTATCAATCAGCAGGGCTTAAGTCCAGTACAGAGGCAATGGCAAAAGAGGTTGAGCAAGTGGCAGCACCAGTGACCATCCAGAGGATGTTCCAGGAGTATTTGGATGATCTAAAATAGATCTATGTGGAACAAAACCTGTTGATGTATTGTATAGGAAGATGCACCAATGGCCAGAGCTCAGCAGGAAGCAATAAATTATCTGCCTTGTCCTGTAGCCAGTGTGTCTTCTGAGCGTATGTTGAGTGCATCTGGTGCAGTTGTGACAGTGCGAAGGACCAGTCTCTTGCCTCAAAATGTAGAGAGATTGACTATGATCAAAATTAACCTGCATTTCATACCAAACAATTACACCATTCCTGAAACAGCACAGGAGGAGGAGGCGGAATGGTCAGATTCAAGTGTACTAGCTGACCAACTTCTGGGTGAACCACCTGAGTTTGAGGAGAAAAATTACTTCCCGGACTGAGTATGACAGTGCCACCATAAAGTACCTAGTAGAACATTATGTTTGTGTCACAGCTATGCAGCCCTACCATTTTGTTGTTATATGGATTGCAGTTGGACCAGTGTGCAGTGAAGAAGCCTCCACCATTCCTTCATGACATTGGAGACAATGCCTGCCTCCCTCACATGCCTATCCTTTTTTGCATCATTTGGCAGGGCTGCCACAGAAGATTGTTGATTTTCAAAAGTGCCAATAACAAATTCCAATGTGTTGCCTGAGTCAAAGATACAATTGTGTACCTACTACCTAACCTACCCATCCATGGATTGGAAGAGGTAACTACAACTATTGCAACAGTGAGTGATTGTGAGTGATGATTCATGATTCATGTGGTTGGCAGACAGTGAGGCGGGTATTCAACTATAATTTTTTAACTTGATTGAGGGTTTTTACAATGTTTGGAGCCTGAATGGTGGGTAATAATTTTTCATGGAGGTGATTGGCCTTTACACACTTACTTAGTGAAAATTGACCTGTATCAGATCATTTGATTCACAAGACTCCCAAATTCCAATCAGTTGCTTGCATCAAAGCGGAGATACAATTGTGTACCTACCATTGTGCTTGGATTGGAATAAGTAACCATTGCACCAATGAGTGATATATTATTGAGTAATTGTGGGTGATAATTGATGAGTCATGTGGTGGCAAACAGTGAGGGAGGATTATTAACCTGCACAGCTCTAGCACACGCAATTTTAAATGAGTCCATATGCTATAAGAGTTGAGTAGTAGAGAATGAAAACATATGCAATTCATATATTTCTTTTTATTTTCAGCCCATTGGCCCCTTCCTTTGTTTTTCTAGCCAGCCAACATGTGTTTCATCGCATGAGGGAGTACCTCACAACTTCTTCAGGGCTACAAAACAATAATAATGTTTTCCAAACAAAATGCACATTCTTTACATGTTATATTAATCCTGTGAATCATTGTGTGAAATTTGAAGTTTGTACAATGTAAGTGTGATAAGTGTAACAAGAAGGTGGAAACCTATGCAGCCTATCTTGATTGAAATGTATACTGTTGTCCAACCCATGAATTGATATAAATACAGCTTGGCACCATGTCCATGCAAGTATATTCTAACTTGTGCATCAATACCCAAACCAATATACCCAGCCTAATACTGTGAAATGCAGAATTATCCAATTGCCTGAACGCTTGGAGGCAGAGTTACAAGCCCCGTGCGCCACTTTTGCGCCACCATTGCATCACTTCTGTGACGCAGCGGTGGCGTAAAGCTAGTGCCATGCTGCGGGGGATTTACAACGTGACGCATCTTGGTAGATGCATCACATTGTAAAACCCTGTGCCACATGAAACCTGCGTCAGGTTTCATGTGGGCGTTCCGGCACAGGGTGGACGTACCGGCGCAGGAACGCCCCAGAAAAGTACCTGAGTGAAATCTACAAGATTTCACTCAGGCACTTCTCCAACCCCGCTGCATCAAAACCTTGCGCCCGCTTGAAGCAGGCGTAAGATGTGATGCCCATGAGGAAGATAGGCCGGGTTGGCATAGTGCTGGAGTTGCATCGCGCCCGTGACACAACTCCAGCACTGCGCCAACCTTAGGCCGCCAGATGCGACACGCATCTGCCTATCCTTGCGTCATGCCGCGCCGCATTGTAAATGCAGCGTATCCGTGGTGGCGCAACGATGCCATTGCGTGTCGCACGTTTCTTGGCGCATCCCTGCTGATTTGCAGGGATGCGCAAGGAAACGTAAATCTGCCCCTTGATATTTTGTGATCCTGAAGCAACCTGTTTATCAACCAATAAAGCCTCACTATTCACTTGTTTTGTATCTATCCATTCTTAAACCTCTGTTCCATGAGTAATAATAATACCTGTACACCGGTTCTAATTTCAACCCTGCAGTCTTGTGTTGCAGTATACCATATATGTATCCTAAGTGAATATAAAAGAGGAGGTTCCTATTAAAATCCTCTTCAACAAATATCTCCTGGTACTGCGTACTGCATATCATGATATAAAGTTATGCATCAGCTAAAATCCCAAATTGGAGCGGGAACGCCCTAAATCGACAGAGTTCTCGGTCGTTAACCAATTGATTTGAATTTTCTGCCCATCAATACTAAGTAATCTTTGTAACCTGTTAAACAAATATATGCTTTATTGTTGGCTGTCACCACCATAATAATCCTATAACATCTATTCCTCATGTGCACAAGTCTGCTTACCTGAATTGACCGTGTGATCACACAAAAGTGGAGCCTGCGATTACGCTGCAAAGCCCGGTGGTTTAAATCCGCATATGGGAACCCCTTGATTTGAAGTCTCCAGCCATTAATAATAAGTGGTCTTCGTACCCTAATAAATACATTTATGCTTTATAGTTAGCCATCAACACCACAATAATTTCATAGCATCTACATCCCTTGTACACATGTTCGCTTACCTGAATTAGCTGTGTAATCCCACACAAGTGAGGAGCAAGCGAGTACGCTGCCTATCTCAGCGGTTTGAAACCGGGTACGGAAACCTCTTAAGACCTGGTCCCGCACCCTTCCGGGTAAAAATAAGGGAAGGACCAAATTAGCATTGGTACGTGAAAATAAAAGCATTTTTTTACATTGTAAATGTAACCACCATCTTAGAATTCCAATAACTGTGATAATGCCGCTCACCCTAATGTTCCCCAATTTTAACTGACCGCTCTTGTTGCCCAAAATATATACTTTACAGAATTTTCAAAAATATGCTCAATATATATCATAATGAAATAATTAAATCCATTATAGTGGACTATTCATAATCCTCTGATGTGCCATGCTACCTATTGCATCAAGAAACCACGTATCGATCCTAAATAGGGTATCCTCCTACATAGTACATGATAAAGATTAATTTTCCAAGTGAAACAATTAAAACCTTATTTCAGGTTCCTGCAGCATAATCAAATCGAAAAACAGTTTAGGACACTTTTGATAGAAATACAATTAGTCATTTTAGACTGAACAGCAAGGAAGGTCACACAAATATAACATACCAAACCTGTCTTTTGTTGAGCAAGACCCCGGCAGTATATGTATACTTTAGTCACAATGCCTTGAATGCCCCTGTGACAGAAGAACAATGCCATAATAAAGATACATACAACCACAAGTAAAATTATATTTGTATTCATGCATGAAGACCAACTGTCTTTGAGTATATACTCTGTGAAAACAGTTATCTGAATTGCATGAGTGTATGAGTGTCATGGTATATCGTTCTTGGCAAAAGGATAAACATGTCATATTGTATTCCAATCATATCCTTCGGATAATATTCTAATCATGGTAATATCCAGAGTCTCTATTTGACAGATTTACAGCAGCGGCTCCTCCATAGGGGCATTTGGGCGTTGCCCCACTGCTTTCTCGCGGTGCGAGAAGCAGAAACATAAAATGGTAAAAACGACCATTTTATGTTTCTGCTTCTCGCACTGCGAGAAAGCAGAAGTGCCTGGTTGGGGGCGGGAGGGAGGGCGGCCGTGCTTGAGAGCAGGGGGGGAGTGGCTTGCCCACTGTTGTGGGTACTGACTGTTTGGCCGGCCCCTGGAGCCGACCAAACAGTCAGTACCCACAACAGTGGGCAAGCCACTCACCCCCTGCTCTCGAGCAGGGCCACACACTCTCCCTTTTTCAGTATGCAGTAGAAAATGGCGCGGCTGGGGCGCTCTCCCCTGCTCCTCACCAATCACAAATGCTGCCATTGCAGCATTGCGGTTGGTGGAGTGGAGGGACGGAGGTTGCCTTTTCAGCTGGCGGAAGAATTGGCGCTGGACGGCAGGAGTCGGACTCGGACCCATCCCGATCCAGAAGCTGAGTAAGTTTAATTTTAGATATTTTTATTTAATTAAACCCCTCCCACGGGGAGCCTATTTACAATGATTCCCCATATTAAAAGTGACGCCGATGCAAGGGGCTTGTCAACAGACAAAATAATCTCTCATCTTTTACTTTGTCATAGTATACGTAAATAAGCAACTTAGTGCACAGCAACCCTCAAACAGTCACGGACTCACAGAACGCTTATCCATTGTTGTTGAGGAACACTCCGGCAGTGAACACTGAGCAAGTTCATCGGTGCAATCAGACAGCACAAATGAGCATCCAATCTGCACGTGAAAACTCAGATAGTCAAGGTGGTGCTCTAAGTACACAGGAATCTCCAGACAATGGTGTGAAAACTCCCAGAGAGCGAGAGGTCACTCAGACAGCGTACATGACACTTCAGTGCACAGGCACCCTCAGACAGGCACCGGAACACCAGGACAGAGTACGGGAACCAATGTATGGGAACGCTGGGTGTACATATACCCTGACAATTCTCCGGAATACTCCGTGCGCAGGAACTCTCAGACCTTTGCGTTCAAATGCCTTTCCCGCTTTTCCTCGGAGCATTGCGTTTCCCCCGCTTTGCTTTTTATTTTATTTACAGTGCTTGCTTCACTTTCACCACCCTGTTTTATTGTGGACCATGTATCCCCCTTCGTAGTTAATTTTTTGTTCCGTTTTGCTTTGGTACTTCTTCCCTTTTTCGTTTATCATTGCTATAATTTCTTGACTTCCAGTTGTTCTCTCTCATACTATTTATTTTCCTCTCAATTTTCTTTCTCTGTTCCATATTTTTTTTAAACCCATCCACCCTATTTGGCTCCCTTTCTTTTGCTCATATTTTGGTATGTTGCTTCTTTTTTGTTCATATGGTGTTATTTGCTCTCTTTCTTTTGTTCATATTTTGGTGTGTTCGCTTCGTTCTTCCTTTTTTTCTTTCAAACGTTGCATGTCCAGCCGGTCTCTTATTTCATATTTTGTTTCATTTTTGTCCGTTTTTTACTCGTATTATTTTAGTTCGTGAGAACCCTTCTCTCTTCCTTTTGTTGTTAATTTCATGCACACCCGGCCGTGTTGTTCCGATTTTATCTTTCTGTCTTCAGGCGGTTCCTTCACTCCCCCAACCCAAGTGTATACGCTCTTTTATCGCTAGTTAGTGTGTTTACCTTTAGTGTTTTATAGTTTTGGTACATGTTATTATTTTGCTCTAATTCCCCCTTCCCCACTATAGGGTTAATATAGAGTTTTCGTTTAGTCCTTTTTCCCCGCGGTTCGTTCTCAGATTTGACAACCGTGAATTTAGAAGTGAAACAAATCTGGCAGGACAGGCGGGGGGAGGGGCGGGGGGGGAGGAGACCGGTCTCTGTAAATGGGTGTGTGTCGATTGCATCCAACAGTGAATGGTGAGTCTGTGTGAGCGCAGAGTGAGTTGTGTGGCTGTATGAGTACACTGGATGAGCTGTATGCCCTCATGAGTGAGGGTTGAGTGGTGTGAATACACTGGATGAGTGGTGTGCTCTTCTGAGTGCAGGGTGAGCAGTCTACTTTTGTGAGTGTTGAGAAGGTGAAACAGTGTGCATCTTTGAGTGCAGTGCAGCGAAGGGTGTGTGATGTCTGTGTGAGTGCAGGTTGAGCAGTGTGCCAGTGTGAGTCCAGGGTGAGTGATTTGGATGGGTGAATGCAGGCTTAGTGATATGTCAAGGAAGGGTGAGTAATGGGTCTATGAGTGCAGGGTGAGTAGTGTGCCTATGTGAATGCAGGGAGAGTGATGTATCTGTGCAAGTGCAAAGAGACTTGTCTGGCTACTCTCAGAGATGTGTTCGCCAAGCCACCACTTTCTCAAATGTGTTTGAAAATGCACCATTTGCCCACTCTTTTTTGAAAAAAAATCTCGGGTAAGAACCCCCCCCAAACCCCTTGTAGTTGGTGCGGGCTGGCTTGCTTGCCACAGTGCACTATATACGCCTCACCACTTTCAAATGTCACCAACCGCCACTGCAGGTTTATGAGCACCACATACCCATAAAGTTCACCCAATCAAATGTTACAGTGAGAGAGGGTGTTCAACTGTAGTTTGGGAACTTGATTTAGATGATTTGCAATGTTTGGGCCTGAATGATGCGTGATCATTTTTCGTGGAGGGGATTGCCCTTTGCAAACTTACTTAGTAAAAATTAACCTGTACAGTCCGCTCCTATCCTTCTTTTTTTCATCACCTAGAAGAGCTGCCTCAGAAGATCGTTTGATTTACAAGACTGACAAATTCCAATCTGCTACTTGCATCAAAGAGGAGATACAACTGTGTACCTACCACCGTGCTTGGATTGGAACAGGAAACCATCGCATCAATGAGTGATAAATTATTGAGTGATTGTGAGTGATGATTGATGATTCATGTGGTGGTAGACAGTGAGGGAGAGTGTTCAACTGTAATTTGAGAACTTGATTTAGATGATTTGCAATGTTTGGGGCTTGAATGATGGGTGATCATTTTTTACTGAAGGTGATTGGCCCTGTCGCACTTAGCCAGATTTACTTGCAGGATCCACTCCTTTCTTCAGAACCCAGACCAGTCCCTTTAGGTAACAAACATAAGCCTACACAAAATAATGCAATTCTTTTTCTCCCACTGGTTCTTCAACAGCAGTGGACAGCACGTCTATCTTTCTCGGGGCGTGACTGGGACATAGTTACTCGGAGTCAGGAGGAGGATGGAAGAACTCAGGGCGGGACTACCTTATCAACAGCTAGAAGAAAGAAGTTATCATCTTCAAAGGGAAACGCTGACTCTGAGGCCTAGTACTCAGCTATTTGGAATAGATAGCGGTGCACTGATTTGTGAAATGTTTCTGAGTGTGTGAGCTGCACTGATGGCAGAAGTGAAACTCTGAGTTCTCTTGTTTTTTGCTCTACCTCTTAGACTTTTTGGTACCTTCCTTCTGTCCTTCTGCTTGACTCTACAATACAGTTTCTATTTTACAATCCACAGGCCTTCTCGTCTCCTGCATAAACAAAAGGTGAAGGGTGAGCTCAACACTCCTGCTTACCTACCGGACCAGTCCAGACAGGCACCCAAGAGTGATGGACATTCCCGAGGAGAATGCAGAAGCACCACCTAATTTTGCAATACAGTATCATTTTTCTTTTAACAATCATATTTTTAGAACTGGGTGGGTCACTCATGGATAATATTATTTTTCAACTTAGAAGACAAAACATTTAGATGTCTGCTAACGTGGGTCTCTGGGGCAGAAGGACTGTTTGCAATGCATTTAACTGTACTGTGTCATACTCAAGCCTTCATTTCCTTCCACAACAGATTGATGATGATGATATGCTACTCATCTCCATATGAATATTGTCCTTGTGTAGTGTTTGTCACACCTTTCCCCATATCCCCTTTTCCATCCAATCATCAAACCCCAAACCCTCTTACCCAGGACTGTGTCATTTATTGAGGTGTGACTTAATTTACACCATAAATGGATCACACACTTGGTGGGGTGGATGTGGTGAAAGAGGTACTGACTCACTGCAGGATCTTCAATTTCTTAAGCAATAGCCCTCAATGGCCCCATTTACCCACCCACACATAAAAGTGATCCATATTTTAGCTATAGAAGAATATCAGATGCCAGCATCATGATTCAGGCCTCGTGTTGCGTAAACGCTTAAGCTTGTTCACTCCAGACTTTGAGTCCACTTTTCCCATTGATAAGAAAAAGTTACTCTTGCTATTTTTGTTATTTTATTAGTATCAGTTATTCTTTGTTGTGTCATGCAGTGGTCACAATTCCTTGTAAAGTTATGATATCATTTATAATCCCATTAGCTCAGTGTTTTTATTTATGATAAGAAAAAAACAGGCTGCATAAAAAGGCAGCAGTGCAAAGTAAAAGTAAAAGTAAAACCCAAATAAACTACTTCAGGCATATATCGTGAAGAAATAAAAGTTATTTTTTTACAAACAAAACCACCCTCTCCACCCACAACAGGCCCACCCCTCTCCCCAAACGAATTGACCCACCCACATTCCACAAACAATGTCCGAATGTCCAACAAATAATAATACCCAGTTCCAACCTCCTTCCCACCCTCTCCACCCACAACAAGTCCCTCCCACCAAAACAAAAAATTAGAAAAGGTATAAAAGAGGGCATTGTCCATTTTAGCCAAGAGCTGGTCGATGCTCTGCTGTATCCTGTCCAGCCGGCTCTCGATATGCCTCTCGATGTGGTACAGACGCTCAGGATAGGCAGCAGCAATGTCCTGTCAGAGCAGGAGGGGGAGGGGGAGGCAGCAGTTCCAGTCAGGGCCCCTGACAGCTCGTGGTGGCACCAGCGATAGAATGGCTGAGAGGCTGGAGACTGTGGCTGACTGGCTGCACCGGGGCCTGATTGAGAGTCAGCCATTTCAGCCTCTCCTTCTTCATCTTCCTGGGCCATCAGCCGCCAGCATTCCAGCTGGATAGTGGATAATGTATAGCCTGTGCCACCGCAGCCTGGCCACTATCTCCTGCCTGTTGGGTGCTATGGGTAGACCACAGGAGTAGATATATAAAGAAAAACAAAAAGAAAAAAGATAAATTGTAAATAATGCTCTGTGCGAACAATTGTTTAAAATTAGCGGGTGGTACCGTAGCAGTATATTGCTGGTCTCCTAGTGCCATTGGAATTTGATGTGATTATGATTAGGAGAGTCACAAGGGCAATTTTATATTTTACTCACACACGCCTCGCATAAACAGCACTGACTGTCTAGCAGAAAATTAACGCAGAATAGCACCGGATAAAAAAAACAGTGAATTGATTTTTTCCCTTTAAAAGCCTTTTCTAGAAACTAAACCAACACTTTGAGTGGAAAAATGAAAATAAATTACTTCTCATTAACAAGTAAGGCATTATGCACTATGGAGTACAAGTTCTGTTGTGCTAAATTAATGGAGGCTTGCTAGCCAGTGTGTCGGGTACTTCGCTACTGTCTGCAGTTGGGGCAGCTGTAGTTGACAATTATCTGTCTTTAATTCCAATGGTCCTGCTGTTCTCCAAATGCCTTTCACTTTCTACCCTGACTGCAAAGAGGCAGATGAATAATAAATAAGATACTACGTCACATACCTCATGTATAGAATGCAGATATTATCCTGTCTGCCGTAAGTTGGGGAGAGGATGTGGTCTAACAGATAGAGCGGTTAACCTTGAAGCTGGGGAACCAGGATCGAATCTTGGCAGGGACGCTTAACATCCTGTGATTTTGGGCAAATCACGTAATCTCCCCGTGCCTAACATTTATGCAAGTGTCCCTCTGTAACACAACTGGTGCTCATGTAAAGCGCTCTGGTACCTTCGGGTCGGGTTTTCACAATATAAAACATCCCATCCCCCCCCATAAAAAGTAGATGTTGGAGAAAATTATGCACTGTAGTACAGGGAAAGAAACAGGCTATATAGATTGTATTTGGCACGTTCGTCACAAAGTATCCCAAATGCCAAACTTGAAATGAAATTAGGCACTTAGTCCCACTTTACTAACTGACCTCGCCCACCACCACAAATTTCATTTTCCTGGCATTAAGGAACGCAAACTTGACTTACTCTACTGCAGAGGAAGGGAAAGGTAGAGCTTTTGATATAGAATAGAGGGGTGTCACTGATCATCGATTTGTCATGTGACTATTAAGCTTTGGCTTATTTAATCACTGTAGTTGATGAAAGTCGAAAGGAAAAATCTGAATAGACATAAAATAAATTGGTTATGGGAGACCATGAAATCAGTTCACATGGCCATAAAATATGGCACATGTCAAGAATGGATTTTTCAATTTTTTGGTAGGCTGGGACGGAAGAACTTAGGAAAGAATAAAGGAGCTAAGTACTAAGAGGTGTCTGAGTGGGCGAAGGGAGATGCACCTTGTGTGTTCGGTTTGCAATGCATCGAAAACTTTGTAAATGCTGCATTAACTGAAGAAGAAGCACATTGAACAGCCAATATTGCTGTCACATAATTGAACCATACTGTACTTCGGTCATGTGTGGCTAAATGCCATTGGCAGAGATGGGGATGATGAATGATGATGGGTGTGATACATATCTGCCTTGCTCTACAGATACAGTGGGTCAAGGGAGTAGAACAACATTTTTAAAAATACTCCCCACTTTGAATGATAGCTTTGATAACCATAAAACAAAGTAAGTGAAGTAGGTAAGCAGCATGCCCCTCTTCAGTTGAGCTCCCTTGATCATTGATCCGAGCCATCCAATTATTCTTTCATCCTTCTATATTCACCCATAGCCACCATGATTTAAAGTTTTAGTTTCTCTCATCCAGCCTTTCATCAAAATCTCCAATCCATTATCCATCCATTCAGTATTTACTATTTCTTTCAACTATCTTTTCACCCATCCATCCTTTTACCCAATAAACCACCCACGCACCCTTTCACCCAATCACACATCCTTTCACTAATATACCATTTCACCCATCCTTTCTTTTAACCTTCCGTTCTTTCCCATTTCCCTCAAGACATAATTTTTAGCATGCATTATGTGAGCTTTTGCTGAGTTGCAGATAGAAGAGGTCATAACTCAACCACCGCTATAGCTGCTAAAGCGGAGGGTTCATGATCACGAGTATAATAGTAATTGTCAATAAGCAAGCAATGTGACTTACCAGTGCTCGTCCCTGCCACCACTTCTCCCCCTCCAATTGACTCCCCTCCTCCTGCTGCGGAGCTTGAGCCGGTGGCACTGGTGATCAGTGTGTCTGGAAAAAAGCATTATACAATTTTTTAGATGCCAGATACTCCTCCACTTAATTTTTTTCATCAATCAAATACAACCACAATACATCACTTCAGTTAGGTTAGTACTGTAGTATCTTCTAACACAAATATCACTCTGGGCAAAGGCAGGTAGTAACACCAACCAAAACATTTTGTAATGAAGGACCAGAACTATAGCCTATTATGCTCATAATGACTCTGACTCATTGAAGCACAATGAAGGGGTGGAATAATGGTTGATGAAAGATACATGGTGTTCGTTGGCAAATGCAATAGGACCGCATACCTTCTAGCCATGTTGCGCTGTAATTAAAACTGATGGTATACTGTATAAATGAATCACACAGCACAACATTGGTGTGGGGGGTGGTCCATGACCCTGGCTACTCTCTCGTTAACTGTTGGAAGCAAGAAAAAGAAAGCCTTTACAACAAACATACATGGTGAATATTATTTATGATACTCATTTACTTGGTCCTGCAATCTTCACAGTAGAGAATGGAGTACCATAAATCTGTTTTTAGTCCGACAGTACCACAAGGTATAAAGGAGAGAGGGAAAGATTACCAACAAAGCAGAAAATAAGTGAACTAGAGAGTAGTACAGACTGGAAAAAGTCAGCTACCAAAAAAAAACATGAAATAAGAAGAAAAAAAGATAATGCAGGTGTTAGACCTGGCACCATTGGCGTGGGTCTCCCCTGCATTTGTGCCTTTGCCTTCTGTATCTTTAATGTGTGTTGGACTCCATTTTTCTGGTCTAGATGCTTTGGGCACTTTGACACTGCTGTTTAGTGCCAAAGTGCAAGTGCTCCCTTTGTAAATTGTTGTTATGGATTGGCGATTTCATGATTGGCATATTTGATTTACTTGTCAGACCCTAGCATAGTAGACTGTGTGTACCCAGGGCCTGTAAATCAAATGGTGCTAGTGGGCTGCAGCACTGATTGTGCCACCCACATAAGTAAATGTGGCCTACCATTGCAGAGCCTGTGTGCAGTCTGGACTGCCATGTCGACTTGGCAAGTGCACACACTTTCCAGTACCTAAACCGTCCCTTTTCTACATATTAGTCACCCCTACGTTAGGCCCAAGGTACCCCTGTGGGCAGGGTGCATTGGAAGTGAAAGGTAGGACATGCCCTGATGTGTGTGGCATGTCCTGAGAGTGAAATACTACCAATTTTGTTTTTCACTATGGCAAGGCTACCTGTTCCCATAGGACAAAATGGGGAGTTTGTTTATAACATCTTATAAACATAACTGGCCCTGGGAACAAGGTAGAAAAATAACATTTAGTATGCCTGAACTCAGAATGTTTAAGTGCATCTTTGAGTGTGGGTGATTTTTACATTATGTGTTTGAAAATACCACTTTTAGAAAGTGGGTATTTGTTTGCCTAACTATCCTGTGTGCCTCTGCTGGGTTTGTGTATTGCATGTCTGGTTTCTGGATGACAGGGGCTGGAGAGGAGCAGCGGCTCCAGAGGTCTGATTCGTCGGGGCTGGGCTGAATAGGCCTAGTCTGCATTTGGAGTGGTGGGAGGAGCAGCACCTGCACCTGAATAGGGCTGTGCCTGCCTTCCACAATGACGGCTCTGCCCCCCTGTGGTGTGTCTAGAGCCAGGGCTCACATGACAATGGAGGTTGTGGTGCACTTGCAAAGAGCCCCACAGAATTAGTTGTGGCTGGGTACAGACACTCTCTGCCTTCAGAGAACAAAGGGTTTTTGGTATAAAAAGAGGGGCCCAGACCCCAGACTTTTAGATCACTTCTGGGGAATCAAGAGAAACCTTTGCCAAGGAGAAGAGCCGGAGAAGCTGAGGGGGACTACTGCCCCTGTGCTGTTTGCTGTCTGGGGCTGGCCTGCAGTGGCTACTTCCTGCCAAGGAAAGGAGAAAAGGACTTTGTTGTTTGCTGTGTCCCCTGCTTGAGGAAGATCTCCAAGGGCTTGAAACTGAGATTGCCTCCTGTTCTGAAGTCTCAGGGACACAAAGAATTCCCCACCAGCTCCCCAAAACTTCCTTGCTGGGAGTTCCGACCTGCAAATAGGTGCCTGCTGTTGTTTTGTACCTCTAGAGACTGTTTTCTGCTGGGAGCTGGAAGAATCCACGCATTGTCCCGGATCGTCACATCGCATCAAGGCGCAAAGTTTGTCGCATCGTTGGGGGACGCAGTAAGAAACCGTCGCATCACCTCCCCGTGCAGTAAGAAACTGACGCATCACCGTCTCTCCGGTAAGGAACCGACGCATCAACTCCCCCGTGCAGCAGTAAGGAACCGACACATCACCTCCCCTTGAGCAAGGAACGGACACATAACCTACCCTGAGTGTAAGGAACCGATGCATCAACTTCCCTGCGGCCTGTTTTGTTTGTTTACGTGATGAATCCCAGGTACTTTGTGTGAAAAGTGTTGCATCTGCAATTTGCTTTGAACTGAACTATTTCTACCATCTGAAAGTCATATGTTTATTACTGTATTTTTGTCATTTTGTCTTGTTTTGGCTTAGATAAAGATTACTTATTTTTCTAAACTGGTGTGGTGTCCATTTGTAGTGTTTTCACTGTACTACTGTATGTGTTCACAAATGCTTTACACTCTGCCTCTGAGATAAGCCTGTCTGCTCATGCCAAGCTACCAAGGGGGTGAGCAGAGGTTATTTTAGAAAAAGTATCCCCCTTACCCTGACTAGAATCAAGGGTCCCTATTTGGACAAAGGTACCTACCTCTGCCAACTAGAGACCCCCATTCCTAACAGCAGGGATAACAGGAATGGAAAAAAAAATGGATAGGGGAGTTGGAAAAAAAGAAGACAGTATACAAAAATAAACAAGGCAAAATGTAAAAGAGGAAAAAGAGCTAATCCATGGTGCTTTACATGCGTGGGTTTGTATCCCTTCCTCGTCACTACGTGAAAGTTATACGGCAGGTAAAGGTGTCAGAGCAACTTTTTTCTCGCCAGCAACACCAGGCTCCAGGCATCAACTCCCGTCCTGGAACCCAACACCAACATTCCAATACTCCAAGATTCTACCCTAAGCCCTCAACATTCATAAAACACAACATAAGGGAAATAATAATAATAAATAATAGGACTTACTAGGCAGAGCAGAGCTCTCAGTGGTGGCACTGGTGATCAGCGCCTCGTCCCCAGCTCTTCTGGAACCCTCCCCTGCACTGTCCCTCTTCTTGCCCTTGGGCTGATGCAAGAAATGAAGAAGATAAAAAAATTAATTAGTGGTAGAGTTAATCTCCACAAAATGATTATGACAGGCAGATGCAGTCACATTGTACTTATCTAAAACAGATATTGCTATAGTAGTAAATTCAAGTCTATCGACTGCCATTGAGTTAGCCAGCCATACTAATCATAAAATCCTTATCTCAAAGTTCCTTAACAAAACCTACATTTGGAATTCATACATTGCAATTAATGATCTTTGATTCTATTCTCATTTCTCAACCCCCTTGATTGACCAATTCAGTCTCTCTTTTTTGCAATGCATAGATGCACACTACACATCACTGTGAAATAGCTTGGGACTGTATGAGTTGCATGAAGAAAGTCACAAAGAAAGCTAACTCACTGATATTGCTGATTTACTTTGGCGCAGGCGGACAGAAGAGTCCGCATTGGCTTCTTAATTGATCATCCGAAGCGAGCGCCGATGAGTATGATTAGGTTTAACCGAGCACCTGCCTGGCTGAAACTGGATCACATAATAATAATATTCTAACGTAAACTAAACATAACTTACCCCTGAGTGTCAGCAGCATTCTATTTGGAAAAAAATGTTAGTATTGCAGAACACAAACACAACAAATAATGAATACTCACCGAGCCCCTTAATCTCGGCACCGATCAGGTCCTGCTCCCAGTCAAGGATATCCGCCCAGCAGTGTATCAGCTCCTGGACGTTGTGCTGAACCTGGCTGGTGTGCCGTACAAACCGGGCGCACCCTCCCCTAACACAGCCGATGCACCCGCAGGCTTGTGCGCCAAAACCACACAGGCGTTAATCACACCTGCCTTAATACGGTCTGAACAACTAATGTGTCTTTAAAACACATTCCATTACCACGACTTGCCTTAGCGAAAGCACTGGAGTTTAGTCTTTGCAACAGTAGGGAAAGTGTTGGACTTAGTCTTACATCAATCCAACAATGCTTTCCTTAAGGCAAGTCATTGTAACAACTTGCGTGGTAAAGTAATGCATTGTAAAGACTCTTCCGTCATTCGGACCATGCTGTTAAGGCACATCGTGGTTCAAATTGTGGTATAAAGGCTGGGTACCCACTGCCTGGTCAGCCGCCAGCACGGAGGAGAGGTGGCATTGCACAAAAAAACTGTGCTGCCATCTCCATCTCACTGAATATAGCCTGAGGCTGCACACCTGGGCAGCGCCACAGTCCGCAGGGTAGGCAGCTGGTCAGGGGCCTGGTGCTGCCACCCTCCTGTTCTGACATGGCACTGGGTGGGGGGGAGAAAAACAGGGGAATGAAGGAAGGAATGACAGAAGGAAAAAAGGAAGGAAGGAAATGATATACAAAAGAAGAAAAAGATAAAAGTACAAAAAGTCACCAAAACCCCCCGATTTTTTTTAAAGAAAAAGCAAAATACAAAGAGACATGAACAGAACAGAGAAAACAAGATAGCAATACTCATGAGAACCGAGTGGCGCCATTCGCTCCCAATTTCCAGCACAAGGACACACTCTGCGTTTGATGTGAATATGCACTACAAATGGGCACGCTGGGAAATTCTGCCCAATGGCAGAACCCCATGTAGCGCGTCAGAGTTCTTTAGCCACTTTGAGATGTTCCCTATAACTCCGCCCTGACCTAGAAAATGGCAGTTTTTGTAAAATTCTAAAAGAGCCACCCATGACTACCTGAGCCCGATGCTCCTTACAGGTCCCGCTTGAGTCCACCTTTCTCTTCTGGCTGCAACCAGCTCTGCACCCGGGTGCTGCACTTTGAACTGCCACTAACTCTGTACTCTGATGGACAGTCACACATATCCTACTATGAGGAGGGGTCCTCCACAATACCCCATTCCTAAGCATTCTAGTTTGGTTCTCTCTTAGTCCTCCATTGTTAGGGCGAAAGAGGCTTCCATTCCTGAAGTATAGGGAGGTAGGAGGGAGTTGGGTGGGTGGGGGGACTGTTGTCCCGGTTTGTTTTGTTTGTCTTCTGTGTTTATTGCACCAGCGTTCTTTCCCAGCTGCAAAACGAGAGCGCAATGCCCAACATTATGGACTTTCACCCACGTCTTCGAGCACACACTTCACTCTGACCACACTTGCCACCCATGCCGGCTGTCCGGCCCCTCGCCCACTTTCCCCATGGCTGATGACTACACCGGGACGGCGTCGCTACACACAATGTCCTGGAATGTTAATGGCCTGCTGGATAAGGTCAAGCGCACAGCGGTTCTGCGATATGCCCAGCGTCACACTATAGACATACTCCTGCTCCAGGAGACCCACCCGGTGGGCAATCATTGCCCCTTCCTGGCCAGATATGGTTATGGCGGAGTCTGGCACTAGGCTTTAACTGGGGATCGAGAGGGGTGGCTATCCTGGTACATCATACCCTTCCATTTGTGATGCACAAGGTACCGCATGACTCTCAAAGCTGCTTTGTCATCCTGGAAGGGAACCTTGGGGACCGACCTCTAAACTTGCTTGCTGTCTACTCCCCCCTCCCTGCTGACCTCTACACTTAAGCGACTCGCCACACTGGTTGCGGCCCTACCCCTGGGGATGACCATCATTGGGGGGGGATTTCAATGCGGTCATGAACTATTGCCTTGATACTGCTATGTCCCCTTCTGCCTCCAGGATTGCCCAGTCTGGGCTCCTGTCGATCTGGGCCGCCACTCTGGGTCTCGGGGATGCTTGGAGGCTCCGGCACCCGACAACTCGATTCTACACCCACACATCAGCCTCCCACCACACACAAGCACAACTAGATTATGTCTTCCTGCCGGCCCTGGACGGTCGAGCAATTCAGGCTTTCACCATCCTTCCTAGGGGCCTATCGGACCATTCTCCAGTGGCGGTGCAAGTGGGCAACCTTCCTGAATCTTCACATCCGATCTGGCGGTGAAACGCCTGGTTCCTCCAAGACAAAGAATTCAGGGATCACGTGGGAGCCGAGCTTCACCATTACTTCTCCACTAATAATGGATCGGTGCCATCGTTTGGCACCCTATGGGAGGCCGGTAAGGCCACCGTTCGGGGCTTTGCCAAAGACCAAGTCAAACTCGAGCGTGTGCCGCAAGACTCCCGTATCATGCTCCTGGAGGCCCAGGCTGTTCTGCTTGAGGCTCAACCCTTGAAAGAGAGAACCGAAGCACAGGATAGGAGACTAGCGTTTCTGAGGGACAAGATCCGGCAGAAGACTTCCCTGAAAGCCAATAAGCTGCTGTGGCAGTCCTTGGTCGCACGAGTGTACGGGTGGGGAGATAAAAATGGGAAGCTCCTCCATCCCCTGGCCACTTATCCTATGGCCAACCGTATTATCCCTGAGGTGATAGACTCGAATGGAGCAATCCAATGTGCCCCAGCGGCGGTGGCCCAATGCTTCGCCGCTTATTACGCTGCTCTCTACTCTGCGCAGACTCCCAGTCTCTCACTCCCAGAACTCCACCAGCACGAACAGCTCCCCCATCCACAACTTAGTGAGTCTGAGGCGGAGGCACTGGACCTTTCTGTCACCCTAGAGGAGGTCAACAACACCATATCACGCATGGCCGCAGGTAAGACATCGGGGCCAGACGGACTCCCACAGGAGTTCTGTGCGTCCTATCGGGATACTCTGCTTCCCCATCTCCTAGAGATGTATCGAGAAGCGAAAGATCACGGTTCATTCCGTCCCGAGACGGACTTGGGCACCATTGTGGTGATCCCTAAAAATCCCTCGCAGCGTTGCTCTGACTACCGCCTCATCTCCCTCATTAATAGAGAGCTTAAAATATTCGACTCTGTCCAGGCCAACCGCATACGACCGTACCTGGCCAAATTGGTCCACCCCGACCAGTGCGGTTTTATGCCCTTCCGGGGAACCAGGCACTGCCTCAGACGTCTCCACCTCGTGATAGCGAATCGACATCAGCTGACCCCCTACTTATCTCTTCTTCTTGTGGATTTTGAGAAGGCATTCGATTCGGTGGATTGGCGATACCTAGAGGTGGTGTTGACAGAAATGGGTTTTGGAATCCCCTTCCGCAGCCTGGTCATGACGCTATATTGTACACCGTGGGCCCAGGTCCTAGTCAATGGAGCTCTGTCACGCCCCTTTTCTATCAGGAGAGGCACGAGACAAGGGTGTCCCCTCTCGCCCCTCCTCTTCGCACTGGCGATGGAGCCCTTCGCATGTCTTGTCCGATCTGACCAGCTTCTCACGGGATGGAGATGGCCTGGCTTGGAGGAGGATAAAATCGCCCTTTACGCAGACGACGTTCTTCTATTCTGAGCAGACCCCGCTCGGTCGGGGCCCCGATGCCTCCGGGCCTTGAGTCTTTTCGAACGAACATCTGGCCTTCGACTGAACTCGGCCAAATACGTCCTGGTCCCCCTTCACCTTTCGAGAGAGTGCTTTGATTGGCAGTAGTCGATACCTCTTCGGCGACAGTCCTTCAAATACCTGTGGATCTGGGTTGCCCTCCTCCCCGACCTCGCTTGGTCACTCAATGTAACCCCGTTAGTGAAACAGGTTCGCGCTGACCTCCTCCGCTGCCATTAAACCCTATGGGAAGAATAGCTTTATTTAAAATGATGATTCTGCCCAGATTCCTTTACATGCTCCAGAATAGGCACCTCTTCTTTTCAAGGTCGTGGTTCCTGGAGATGGTTAGCTTGGCTCCAAAGTTCTTATGGGGAAGTCAGAGGCCTAGACTGGCCCTTGCCCAGTGCCGGATCCCTCCCTTTGATGGCGGCCTGGGGATGACGAGCTTATACCTTTATTATTTAGCGACTCGGCTACTCACCGGGGATGATTGGTTTAATGGTGGATGGTCAGACCCGGCGTATCACCTGGAGCTACACACCCCGGGTCTGTCCAATATTCAGGGGACGCTGTACGGGAATCCCATTTGCCAAACTCTTCCTGAAGTCATGCGCTGGGTGCTTCTGGCCTGGCGGGCCTCTCTGCATCATACACACTGGTCAGATAAATTGACTCAATACACTCCACTGTGCTGCGGTACATGGCTCCGGGAGGTCGTTAATCTCTTAGGTTCCAGAGCATGGGATCTCATCGGAATTTTGTTTTTGGGGGATATCTGGAGAGGGACCCACATACGCACCTTTCAAGATCTGCAGACCCAATACTCCCTTCACTCTTCCCAGTTCTTTCGGTACCTGCAATTACGTCATGCCCTTCACTCTTAAAGGGAACCTCCTTTCCCAAATACAGTCTGTCCGAAGCCCAAGTCATGACCGGTAACCTGGGGAAGGGAGGGATCTCCCGTATCTATCGCTTCCTTACAAATAACACCCCCAACACATTATCTCAACTCAGGGACAGATGGGAGGGCTGGCTTGGGTCCCTGGAGGACGCTGATTGGAGGGACGCGTTGATGGCTCCCAAAACAGTCACAGCCTCAACGAGGCTTCACCTAGTTCAAATATACTATCTCCATGCTGCATATCTCACACCGCTGCATCTCCACCGCGCTGGGCTCCGGCCCGATGCATCCTGTCCCCGCTGTGCCCACCCACAAGCTGATTTTTATCACATGGTATGGCTTTGCTCTGCAATCACACGCTATTGGGAGTCAGTAACTGGGGAGCTCGCTGAGGTTCTGGGTTGGGAGGTTCCCCATAACCCAATGAATGTGCTCCTGGGTATTACTGAGGGCTTGGATGGTTCTAGGGCTGAAAAACTCTTTCTAAACACAACAATGGTGGTGGCCAAAAGGGACATTGCGGCCCACTGGCTGAACGCAGCTGCTCCTCCCATGACTCGTTGGTGCAGGGGGGGTAGATTGGTGCGCTGCACAAGAACGGCCCCTGTATGGAGCCAGAGGATGCCTGAAGAAGTTTCGCAGCATGTGGGGCAAGTGGGTCGGGGTGGTAGAAGACTAAGGTTTTCCATGTGCAACCAAGGACTGGCATGGAATGGCGATCTTCTTCCCTTGTTTGTCAGCTTCTATACGCGGTGTAATGTGCTCTCGTCTTTGCCTTGTAACGATAATTGTACTAATTGGTGCCGCTCGTAGGCGCAGACTGTGGACACTGCCTTTTAAAAACCCTCTTTTAAAGCGGTTGGAGCTGCTGAAACTTTCTGGTGAAAATAACCCTTGAAGGCTGCTTTCGTCTACCGCTGGGACTGCGAGGCCCAGGGTGCCTTGCATCGCTGTCATACTCCACACCGGGTGCCTCTTCCCGGCCCCTCCTCTCATCAACTTTCTCTACAAAACGCCTCGCGGCCCCCGCTTCGCGGGAGCCGCTCATAGGTGCAGACTGTGGACACTGCCTTTTAAAACCCTCTTTTAACGCGGTTGGAGTTGCTGAAACTTTCTGGTGAAAATAACCCTTGAAGGCTGCTTTCGACTACCGCTGGGACTGCGAGGCCCAGGGTGCCTTGCATCACTGTCATACTCCGCACCTGGTGCCTCTTCCCGGCCCCTCCTCTCGTCAACTTTCTCTACAAAACGCCTCGCGGCCCCCGCTTCGCGGGAGCCACTCGTAGGCGCAGACTGTGGACACTGCCTTTTAAAAACCCTCTTTTAAAGCGGTTGGAGCTGCTGAAAGTTTCTGGTGAAAATAACCTTTGAAGGCTGCTTTCGACTACCGCTGGGACTGCGAGGCCCAGGGTGCCTTGCATCGCTGTCATACTCCGCACCTGGTGCCTCTTCCCGGCCCCTCCTCTCGTCAACTTTCTCTACAAAACGCCTCGCGGCCCCCGCTTCGCGGGTGCTGCTCGTAGGCGCAGACTATGGACACTGCCTTTTAAAACCCTCTTTTAACGCGGTTGGAGTTGCTGAAACTTTCTGGTGAAAATAACCCTTGAAGGCTGCTTTCGACTACCGCTGGGACTGCGAGGCCCAGGGTGCCTTGCATCGCTGTCATACTCCGCACCTGGTGCCTCTTCCCGGCCCCTCCTCCTCCCGCTATTTAACTCACGCCCCTTACCGCGTGAGCGGGACGCATGCGGGGCGTAGACCGGGGCGAAGCCTAGGCAAAGGGTGGGCCGTCTGAGGCCGTCCGAGGACGATCGTGGACGGGACGGGCCACCCCCTTAACCTTCTTCCCACGGTGAGAGTATCTATTGTGCTCTGACTAAAATTGTCGCACGTTGTGGACATTTGTTTAGTGTTCAGCTGGACTTCATTTGTAATTTCTTCGTTGTAGCTTCACTGTAGTATACAAATATGTCACTAAACGCTGATAAATCGCGTACTTTAACCGTTAACACTTCTAAAGGCCCAGTGTCCGGAACTATTGATCAATTCTTCAAGCGCGTAACTACAGTTTTGGAGAAGGAAATAGCGGACACAGAAAAGCGTTTATCTTTAGATCTGCTAACAGGCAAGCGTTCTTCATTGGGCACAATTGGTAAAGCTCTTTCTCCAGAGGCGTCGAATGTGGGTATAGGAATTTCCAGATCCCACTTGACGCCTGGAATGACTAAAAAAAGTGTTTCAGGTTAATTCCCCAGGCTTGGTTCCCCCTTCTGATAATACAAGCAGCCTAACTTTATCAGGGCTATCAGATTCACCGAACCTAGCTATCTCTCCCCCCCCTGTGGCAAATAGACAACCAGTAAGAAAGAGACGAGGTACCTTTACCAGGCCACTTTTGGCTAAAAAGAAGAAGGCTAAACCTCCAGCTCAAAACCCGAATCATCTAGGTTCTGTGGCAACAAACATCCCTCCTCTAAGTATTAACCCCCCAGGACTACCATCTAGTCCGGATATTATGACTGATCTACTTGCTAAATTAGAGATCATGGTCAAATCCCTTTTACTCCCCCTTCTTGAAAGGTCTAGATTAATAAGCCTTCATCTAGACGATCTAAGTAAACAAATGGAAAGGAATAATCTAGCCATATCCGAACTTTTAAATACCCAGACTAAAAACAGCATTAATGGACAAGCCCCTTCTCTTTCTCCTGTGGTAATGCGATCCTCCATCAGTGATAATCTGATGAAACCGCGCACTGATTTGGGGGAAAATTCTGCGGAAATACTATTTAATAAAACCGCAGATTTAGGCAGAAACCACCACACAACAATCAGCAAAGAATTAGATAGGGACAAAAAGGCGGGCAATAGCTCCAAACCTGGTATTTTAGTAGAAACCGAAGAACAAAATAGTAAAAACATAAATAATTCTTCGGCAATACCCAACATAAGGAAAAAGGATACAAAAGACCGCGAGAACTGTGAATGGTTAACTCAGCCTCAACACATTCCAGTTAGCAGAAGAGTGGACTTACCCCCTGAATCAGTCCCATACACGATCATAATGACAGGGGTCCCTGAATTAACAGAGGGTGTAAGGGAGGATTTTTATGCGTTAAAAAACAAAACTATTCATTGGTTGAATCATAATAGACCCCTCCCTGCACACATAAATGGAGAAATTCTTATGGTGAGACGTACATGCTGGGTAGGAACAAGACCAAAAGAAAAGAAGGGGGACGTGATAATTATAAATTTTAGAGACCATAGAGCAGTCAGATGCATAGGCGATTGGTATGAAGCTAGAGGGGAGGATGCCATCTCTACACATTTCGTCAACTACTTCTACCCTAGAGAACTGATTTCCCACTCCAATCCTCATGTCATAAAAGATCCTTTTCTGAATTGGAGGGAAGTAGATCACCGTTTCTCTTTTCAAGCTGCTCGAAATCACTTTTTTCATCCCCAGTCGAATGGTAGGTTCTTGAATAATAATCATCAGTCATCTCAAGCCTTAAATCAGGTACACTGGAATAACCATCCCCAGACATATCAGAGATTTAATATACCTACCTCTAATTCCTATGCAGCTTTGTATGGTTTGGAAGACGTAGATTGACTTAATGCTAAAGATGCTCAATCCCGAAAATCCAACGCACCTTATCACTCTCCTTTTAACGACACTGATTATGCAACTGAAAACGCGGAAATTCAAATAACAGAAATTGACACCCCCCCCTCTGCACCAATTCCTCCACAGCATAGAGGTCTTGACACTACTCCAATGAGTATCTGTAGTCAACTACCTAAACAGCTGGGGGTCACAGAACTAAGAGCTGTAGAAAACTCCCCTGTAGCGAAAGCAATTAATACAAATAAAAGCCCAGATTCAAGAAATGCTTACACTACAGTACAGATTATGTCATGGAACATTGCGGGTCTCCGTGCCAAAATAACGGACGGGACCCTAATGGACTTTGTTCAAGATTATCACGTAATTTGTTTACAAGAGACATGGTCCATCAACGAACAACACCTGATGGGCTATAAAACATATTTCTCAGCGGCAATTGCAGGTTCATACGGTAGGGCGAAGGGGGGTCTGACGGTATTCATAAAAAATACCATACCTGGGCTAAAAGTAACCCCCCTTAGACTTCACACTAACCACCAGATCTTGAAACTCTCATTTAAAGGGAAGGGGGTAATTTTCTTAGTAAATTCTTATGATAACCTTCCAGAATGTGAGAGACCAGAATTACTTGGGGCTATCCGCAACAAACTTTCCACTTTGATAAGAAAAATACAAGGGTCAGATGTCCCAAGCATCGTTTGGGGGGGTGACTTTAATCATCACCCCTGCGGTGCGAAAAATAGCAGTATCTGTGGGGTAGGGGAAGAAACAGATAATCATGTGACTCACTTTAGCCATACAAAGATAGGAGACCTCCTCAATGAAATGATGTCGGAATTAGGTCTAATGATTCTAAATAAAACTAATATTTCATTGGGACAATTGCAGGCTACTTATCTGGGTAGGGGGTGGGAGACAACGATCGATTATATTTTGATCACAGCTACACTGGGAAGTAGAGCGCAGAGTTTTAGACTAATAATTAACACACTAAGTGACCATGCAGCCTTGATTTTTAATTTGATTCTCGATGTGGGGAAATTCAAACCATATTCGATGATGACTGCTCTTGCCCAGAATAACATTCACTTGACAAAACTAAATGGCTATGCCGTAGGTTGGGGCAAGCTAGTACCAGAAGCTATAACTAAGAAGGTGGTTCAAGCGGTATATCCCGCCATTGTGAAATGTTTAGACAGTGACACCAATCAAGAAGAACTGTTGTACAATTTTAGTATAATCTTGGAGAAAGTAAGAAATCTTTTAACACGTACTAATAAAGGGAAAAAAGGCGAGAAAAGAGGGTGGTTCAGTCACGAATGCACCTTAGCCAACAAACTTTAAAAAAAAGCCCTGACAAAACCCGTAAGAGATCATGATGAGATTCGCAGGCTAAGGAGGTCATACCGTCTAGCCTGCAGAATAAGGAAGCAGAAAATAAAAAAATCTCTATGGGACCAACTACACGAGAGCTCTCAGTCGAGAAATGGTGAGCTGTTCTGGAGGGTAGTGAAGACTCCCTTTCTGACAGATAGCTGCGATCATCCAACAGTCGAAGTAGCGATTGACGGCCCAACATGGGTAAACTACTTCTCTAAAGTGTTCAGTAAAACACAAGCAGCTGACCTGGAAGAGAAGAACAAGGATAGTCCCCAAGAAATTTTATTCCCGATCCCCCTAAACTTCGAATTACACGAAGTTATAAACGCGGTGAAAGCAAGCAAAGGTGGAAAAGCCCCCGGCCCAGATGGAGTACCAGTTGATTTTTTTAAATTCCAACTTGACCTGTGGGCCCCAATTTTAAAGGGGGTGTTCGATGCTGCAATGAATTATGGGTTAATTGAAACTTGGACACAATCAATTATGATTCCGGTTTTCAAAAAGGGAAATAGAGATGAGGTCTCCTGTTATCGGCCAATATCATTATTGGACTCTCTTGGTAAAGTCTTGGGTAGGGTGGTCTTACAGCGACTTCAAGAGTGAGCGGAAGATCATAACATACTATCTGATATTCAGTTTGGCTTTCGGGAGGGCTTTGGTACAATAGAACAGGCACTGAACTTAAGCCTATTGATGGGAAAATATGTAACAGCAAAAGAAGGCAGATTGTACATGGTCTATGTCGATCTTTCGGCGGCATTCGACTGCGTTTCCCATTCAAAGCTCTGGTCTGTCCTCACTGACATGGGCATAGATCCAGCCCTGGTAAACCTTCTTCGTGCATTATACTCTAATGCTTCGTCCAGGGTCCGTTTTGGAACACAGGGCGAAGTATCCGAGTCCTTTAGGGTGGAACGCGGCGTGAGGCAGGGTTGTGTCCTGGCGCCCTTTCTCTTCTCTCTCTATACCAATGGCCTGGAGGTAGAGATGCTGAGAGGGGCCCAGGACCTCCCTCGAATAAAAGACCGCCTCATCCCAGCGTTTCTCTATGCGGATGACGCAGTAATTCTAGCGCGTACTCCGCGAGAACTGCAGAAATCCCTTGATAGGTACTCAAAGTTTATGGGCATTCTGGATCTTAAAATAAATATAAAAAAAACCTATGTGATGGTGGCAGGAAAGGACAGGAAAAGGGGAAAGTCCATATTCTTAGACAAAGAGAGGCTGGAGTTCACTAACCAATACCCGTACCTTGGAGTCATGATTGACGAAAACCTTAATTGGAAAGCGGCTATTAATGCAAGAAAAAACCACCTCCTGCGAGCAATAATGGCCCTCATAAAATTTTCCCAGAAACTAGGAAAGAGGCCACCCGTAGAATTCCTTCGCATTTATGTAGCGAAGTGCCACTCCATTGCACTCTATGGGGCAGGCTTGTGGGGCCATAAAAGCACAAATGTGCTGCAAGTTGCAGAGAATGTTTTTATGAGATTTCTCCTGATGACTCCTAAACGAGTATCTACTTTTTCTTGCCACGCTGAACTTGGCATGGCCCACATCGAAGATCTGGCTAAAATCCAACCTCTTCTATTGTGGCGCCGCATCTGGATGTCATCAAAAAATTTACTTACAAAGGAGATTATAGCAGACTGCATGTCCTTGGAGCATGCAGGAAAAATCGAGTGGCTGCTGTACATAAAAAAGTTTTTTACTGATTTGGATTTGTTCAAATACTATGTTAACCCTGAATCAATGTCTGAGATCTCAAAGAAAGAGTTAAAAATAAGAGCCCTCTCTCATTTGGAAGAATTACGGCTAACTAAGGAGATAAGTAAAACATCGGTTCAACATTCTCTGATAGTTGCGACCACTTTGAATATTGAACCATACTTGACCTATGTTGAGTCTCAATTTGAGCGCTTCTTGTTGACGCGTTTCAGACTGAATGTTTTCCATAGGCTTGTAGCTTTCCCCAAACGTAATTCCTGGAATGAGGATCTAGTGGCGTGTCCATGTGACGAAATCTCAGTACAAACAACAATGCACACTGTTTTGTTTTGCAAGTTTTATGCTGATCACCGCAATTTATGGTTAACCCCACTGTTAAGAACTCTTGGTTTCAGAAGATGTCGCCCTGCTATGCTGCACCTACAATTTCTGAACACTACACTGATTACAAAAAGTGTTGTTACATTTTTAAAGTGTATCTATAATCACAGAACAAATCTTGGTTGAAAGAATTCCCGTTACTCTAAATAATTTTGCACACCGTGTATATTGTGGGTGATATGTTCTCTGTAAATGCTTTTATGGTTATAACTGTTTTTATATAACCGAATAAAGATTTATATCATTATTATTATTATTACTAATTGCTGGTATTGTTGTTTTTCGTTGGTCTCTCACCAAATCAATAAAATTGGTTATAAAAAAAAAAAAGAATTTGCCAAAAGTCATTCTTTGAGGGTAAGTTACCCCACGCTTTATGTAATGACCCTTTAGGGCACACGTTTTTTAGAATCTATAACACACAAAATAAGATAAAATAACATGACATAGCATTACAAGGCATAGCATAGCAAGACATAAAACAGCATACATGAAAGCAGGAAGCAGAGAAACAAGAGACACAGCAGCAGTCTTCTCTATGTATGCAAAGATTAATGGAAAGTCCTAACTGATATCCTACTGATACGATAGGGCAGGGGGCGAGTCCATAATGTTGTCAATGGAGTTATTGGCGCCAGTAAATAGTGTGAATTAATTCCCTAATCCAATGCAAGGAGAAACGACGGGTCTGTCCTGCTATGCACATGCATTCCTTTCCCTTGGTGATCTATTTACTAGATCGAGTGGGCCCTGTATGGGATTTTAGACACGTTTCACACAGCCCACCGTGCCCACGCTGCATTTTCTTGGAAAGCCTCTCTTCAATAGGTTACCACCACAAAATCAACTAAAGACAGAGGTCGAAAGCTGGTTAAACTTTATTATACATATGCTACATCTCTTGTGTGCAAAGTCCAACATGGTTAATGATAATGAATACAGCAACTATCAACGGAAGGCTTTGGGTTGGAATTTGTTTCAACCTAATCAATATCAACAGCACAAAGATGTGTAAACCATTTCACAGCCATTAGCGTGAGCACTTTGCAACTCAGTCAAGGTTGTGTGTGAACAAGAAAGTGATTATTTGTTTCAAGAATGCTTTTATGACGTGAAATATTTCTTCTATTAAAACATCTAAACCATCTTCATTCAAACAATGAAAATTATTCTTACTTTTTAAATTAGCGACTGAATAAAACGCAAATGGAACGACCAAATCACCAGGTGGAGAAAACATTCCAATTACTGCAACGTACAGACGACCCAGGGGTTTCTTGTGCACTTTGATAAGTAGCCAGCAAAACTTGTTTGCCCATTGACGCATCCTCTCTCGTGGCTCAACCTTTGCCTGCCATCACAAGGAGGGGTGCAAGCAGCGCTGGCAGGAGTAAGCTCACTGTAAGATTTCCTTATAGCAATGACAGATGGGCTCTAAACTGCCTCTATGTTAAGCAGCCAGGGCGCCATATTTAAAGTTGTTTGCTATTGCAACAAGCAATTTACCCTCAAAATGACTTCTGCCTGCATGGGGAACCACGGGAAAACAAGCATTGGCAAAGCCAATAGGTCTCACCTGTACAGCAACATGGATGCTTTGCAGTGTGGCTAAAGCTAATTTAAAAAATGCTAATGCACTTTTTTTGAGTGCATTAGCATTGGTTGTATCATAGTCCTTTTTTATTATTAAATTTAGCCACGATGAACAACAGCCACACTTCTAGACAGCATGGCTACAATTCATTGCCAAAGTCGGCAATGCCCATGCTGTACAGCATGAACAAAAGGCACCTGCATCATCCTCAGAGGCAAGACCTATTTGCTTGGCCAATGCTTGTTAGGTCTCAGCAGATCCCTTCTGTGATTCTGAGCAAATCAGTTAATCTCCATATGCTTTAAAAAGAAAGAAATACATTTAGAAATAAAATCTGATCACATAAATAATTGCGCCCATGACCATGTCTTAGTGATAATACATTTGGAAGCAGATAGCATCTGTCCCCACAAAAAAGCTGAAAACATCTGTTGCTACAATAAACATCCATTTCAAATGAGAAAAGGGCTTCTTTGAATTGTGTAGTCATAGTAAAATATAGCTATAAATGGCATGTGGTTCAACAATGAAAAATAAAAAATTAAAGTTGTACCACAATCACAGCGGAAGGATATCAATCAAGCTGGAGCAATCAGTACGTGGTCCATGCTCCAGCTGAAAGAAGAGGAAGTGAAAACAGCACATGCTGGCCAATTGGAAGGCAGCAAGGCAGCAAATAAAAATTACAATGAAGCCAGTGAATGGTAAGCAATGCAGTTGCGGCTGGCAGCACCAGAGAGTGGCGAGGCAGGCAAATGGGTGGTGGGTGGTTAGAAGGTGGTTCTGAGACTATGGGCAGCCCGGATTTTTTGCTTTTTGAGCACCTAATTGTTGAGCTTTTACTGTGGGGGAGCGTCATAAGTTGGGACTCACCCACAGTGAACTCGCAATGAAAGAGACTGCATGGGGATTTTACTGGCGTCCCCCTGGCTTGACCAGGCCGCTGCGCAGCCGCAGGAGGAAGGGGCGCTGGGCTAGTTACATGCAGACATGTGTACATGCACGTGAACACGTATGCAGGCTGCGCAGGGGAGATTCCGGGAGTGCACAGCCCCAGAGCAGATACAAAGTGAATGGTGTGGCAGGACTTTTGCAGAATTGGGTGGTGACATGGAATAGGCTCTATACACGGTGAAGAAACATGCCAGGGAAAGTCAGTGTGCTTTACATTGGTTAGTCAATTATTCTCTTATGGGGATAAGGAGCACATGGGCTAGTTTTACTTTCCTAGGGCATACAAATTCCAGACACACACCAAAGTCCACTGTAACTTATGTGAGAAGAAGTATTCTGCAGAGTCCAAAGTCATATTTGTACTGCTTTTGGGTCATCCAGAAATGTTATATTTCTCTGAGTCAGCTCATAGCCAGGGCCTGGCTGGGGGCTGACCCCAGCAGCCTGGATGGATGACCTCCCCTCCGAGGAGAGAAGATGGGTGGAGCTACAGGCTAATTCATCAGCAGCTGTCACTGGGTGCCAGGCACCTAGCTGCACAAGGGAAAAGGGGGGAAGGGGCTTTTTCAGAGACCATGTGGCAGGAGACCCTGGACAACGCCATATTGAACCAACCCAGAGGCCTGGGCAGGAAGGAGGGAGCAGGGGCAGAGAAGAGATGTGTTGGTGTGTGATAGGGCAAGCAGAGACTTCCTGCCAGCCCCCTCTCCAACTTCTTAAAAGAACTTGCACAGGAAGAGAAGGTCTCTCTGGGGTGTGGTCTGCTGATGCAGAAGGTGCTGGAGCCTGGTGCAGTGGGCAGTTGGAAGGAGGTACCCCCTGACTGTCCCAGGATCCTGAACAGCGCCAGGAGAAGAGACCAGGACCAGTGCGCAGAGGCCTCTGCGCAGGGAGAAGAGAGGCCCAGTAGAGGAGCCAGGCGAAAGGCTGGTGCAGGGAGCCAGTAAAGACAGTTCCCTGCTGAATCCCTCTGAGAGGCCCAAAGGGCGAAGGAGAGTGCTCCCAGTGGCTGGGGAGCGCAACCAGGAGCAAGAAGAGGTCAAAAGCAGGAAGATCAGACCCCTGGGGGCTGAGATATGCCTCCCAGAAGGTAGGCAACCTTTGACCTGTGGCTCACTGATGATGAAGCACGTGGGGCTCTGCCGTCGGTCCACAGAATGCCCCCGGGGTGGGTCAGGTCCCAGGGGCTGCCCCCAAGAGAAGAAAAGCCGGGAGAACGCTAGCGATTGTTTTTATTCTGCTATTATTAGAAAACTGTTGTTTTTACCTGCTCCTTGCTCCTTCAGAGCTCTCCTTCGCTCTACGCTCAGCAGTTCCATCGCTGGTGCGGAGACCCACATTGCCGCCGCCATTCCCCGGAGGACATTGGCCACGCCTACCACTTCAGGCCACGCCCCCCGCTGCTGGTATTTAATCATTGACGGTTAGCGCGCCAGTTAGAGGTTCACCTTCTCCTGAGGCGAAAAGCCGGGAGAACGCTAGCGATTGTTTTTATTCTGCTATTATTAGAAAACTGTTTGTTTTACCTGCTCACTTGCTCCTTCAGAGCTCTCCTTCGCTCTACGCACAGCAGTTCCATCGCTGGTGCGGAGACCCACATTGCCGCCACCATTCCCCGGAGGACATTGGCCACGCCTACCACTTAAGGCCACGCCCCCCGCTGCTGGTATTTAATCATTGACGGTTAGCGCGCCAGTTAGAGGTTCACCTTCTCCTGAGGCGAAAAGCCGGGAGAACGCTAGCGATTGTTTTTATTCTGCTATTATTAGAAAACTGTTGTTTTTACCTGCTCACTTGCTCCTTCAGAGCTCTCCTTCGCTCTACGCACAGCAGTTCCATCGCTGGTGCGGAGACCCACATTGCCGCCGCCATTCCCCGGAGGACATTGGCCACGCCTACCACTTCAGGCCACGCCCCTTCCGTTTCCCCCACTACATATAATGTGCCTCCCCCGACCGCGCAGCGGGCGCGCCGCCTGCGCGCAAAAGGCGCGCCAAAGGCGAGCCCGTCTGCGCCCGTCCGCGACCGGCCAGGACAAGGGGCAGGTCACTATGCGCAACTCACAACATACACTTCTGACCAACTGCGCGCTCTCAACAAAAAGTGGCCCTTGAACACTGCTACACTGTCTTATGTTCAGCTTCTTGGCATTGCTCTGCCTAGGTCCATCACTCCCGCTCTTTCTCTCCCCTCTTCCACAGTTGCCTTCCTTCTGAACACAAGGTCAGCTGTTAAACATCAGATCGAAATATTCGATCTATTAGATTCCAACTCACCTGACTTACTGTTTTTAACTGAAACCTGGTACCGGTCGGATTCCCTACCACGCATCCTAGCAGCCCTCCTGCCTCATTATTCCATGCTCCGTGCAGATCGCCCGGAGAATAAAGTTGGCGGCGGGGTAGCCTTAATTGCTCGTAAAGATCTTCATTTTCAGACACTTGCTTCATCTACGATTTCTACTGTTGATTGTTTAGTAGCTCGTTCCACCTCCTTTAAGATCCCTATTACTTGTGTACTAATATACCGTCCACCTCAATCATCTTCAGGTTTTCTTTCTGCCATCCAGGACCTATTGGCCACTTTGGTGGTCAACAACGCCTCCATTCTTGTCCTGGGCGATTTTAATTTTTGGCCTTCAGATCCCGCTGAAGATACTAAATCTAAGGACTTCACACAACTCCTCCTCAGTCTTAATTTCATTCAGCATGTTCATGGGCCTACCCACATTCAGGGCCACATTCTCGACCAGATATGGACACTTAACACCCCGATGTCAGTCCCCAAAATTTCCCCCTGCCCATGGTCTGACCATTTTATGCTCGCTTTCTCCTTGGATCTGAGCCACAAAACGATACCTTCCTACCCAAAAAACACTCGAACAAGGAATTGGAATCGAGTTGACATTCCTTCTCTGTGCAATTCATTAACCACTACTTGCCCAGACTTATCAGGTCTTACCCCCTACTCCCAGATTGTCACGTTAGATCATTGGCTAGTCAAAGCTTGTGATGCAGTGGCCCCCCTGAAGCGGGTTACCATCAACCGCACCCACAATGCCAACAAGTGGTTTAGTCCTGGCCTTAAAGCCAAAAAATTGGAATTACGGCAGGCCGAACGAGCCTGGAGAAAAGAATACTGCCCTACCCTGAAGCAATATTACACTACCATTCTCAAAGAATATAAACAAGCCATCTTGACAGCTAAAACAGATTATTTTTCGGAGCGCATTTTAGCTGCAGAAAGCCAGCCACGGGAGATCTTTGCCACCGTTCATGAGTTGGCATCCTCTAATAGAACACTACCCAAGATCCTCCCTTCTCAGGTGCTATGTGATTCATTAAATGAATTCTTTATTGATAAAATAGTTTGCATCAAAGCCAACATTCCCCCCGCTTCGCTTACTTTCCCTTATTCCCTTCCCCCAGGTAACGCCCTGTCCTTCACCTCCATTCCTGTACTCACAAGAGAAAATCTGCTTCCTCTACTTAGCCGTGTCAAGTCAGGCTCCCCAGCTGACATCGGCCCGGCACGTATTCTTTGTCAGATCTTTGCCAAATGTCCATCCCCGATTCTTACCCTTCTTAATGACTGTTTCATGTACGGTTCTGTCCCTGTCGCTTTTAAGAAGGCTATAATCCTTCCTATACTAAAAAAACCGGGGGTCGATCCCACTTCTACGTTAAATTATCGACCGATATCCCTTCTTCCCTATCTGGGCAAGATAGCTGAGTCCCATGTCACCCAGACACTTAGCTCTTTTATTGAGGACAGTAAATATCTCGCACCCTGCCAGGCGGGCTTTCGTCCCCGCCACTCTACAGAGAAGGTGGTCATCTCAGTCATGGATCAACTCAGGGAGGGTCCTGACACCAGCACCCCTCAGGCCTTGGTCTTCCTGGATCTGTCCGCCGCTTTTGACACGGTAGACCATTCCATTCTCTTGTCCCGTGTCGAGGCGGCGGGCATAGGAGGACATGCACTGGCCTGGATAGGCTCATTTCTGGCCGACCGCACTCAGGCCGTTCATTTGGCAGAGTTCTCCGCCCCTCCTCGCAGGGTCCAATGCGGTGTCCCTCAGGGCTCCTCTTATCTCTGCACTACAACAAATGGAGGTCACAGTCTATAACTATGCTGATGACCTACAACTCATTTTCAATTTTTCCTCTCCCTCTCCAGCCGCCACTGCCTTCCAGTCTGTCATGCTGTTTATCCGGGAATGGATGAATGCGAACCACCTCAAACCTAACCCGGATAAAACTGAGCTGATTTTGACAGGTGGCAGTGGCAACCCTTGGTCCCCTTCCTTGTGGCCCTCTCCCCTCGGCTCCCCTCCTACGCCCTCTTATTCAGTTAAGACCCTTGGTATCACACTTAACCATCATTTGACCCTTCACTCCCACATTAGTTCGGTTGTCTCTTCTTGTTTCTTTACTTTGCGCACCATTAGGAAAGTTTCTCGCTTCTTTTCTCTCTCTGCACTTAAGCTGATTGTAATGGCCATGGTTCTATCTAAGATTGACTACGGGAACATCATTTATAATGGTGCCCCCGGTCATGCAAATCCAACGCCTTCAGATGGTGCAGAACCAGGCAGCTCGTCTGGTATATGGTTTACCTAAATTTCATCATTCGTCACCTCTTCTCATTGCTCTTCATTGGCTCCCCATTAAGCAAAGGGCCCTTTTCAAGCTTGGTTGCCTCACCTTTCAAGCCCGGACGGGCACCGCCCCTGCCTTCATAAATTCCGCTATTACCAATTACTGCCCTTCCAGAGTCCTTCGTTCATCCGCCAAATCTCAATTAGTCATCCCTCGCTTTAAGAAACAAAGATCTGGAGGCCTGAAATTTGCGGTGCTTGCGCCAACTTTCTGGAATACCCTCCCTCTCCATATTAGACTTTCTTCCTCCTATCTGGAGTTTCGTAAGGTCCTCAAGACTTTCTTGTTCAAGCAGGCCTTCAATCTATAGCCCCCTTCGCTCTCATGCCCAGGAACTCCTCTAGCGCCATGAAACTGCGTTGTGAACGTGCGCTTTACAAGTTTTTAAAAATTCAAAAAATTCAAATTCAAAATTCAGCGCCATCGCGCTGCCCGTGAAAACTGCTCTTGCGGGGTGCCAGGAGCCCACCCTGGCCCCTGCAAAAACTGGAAGCAGGGGAGCACCGTCGTGCCCCCCTGGGACGGGGAGAGGGGCCCGGGATCCCAACTCCGGGCCCTGCCCAAGTCGGGGTGCACCGTCGCGCTCCCCGTGAAAATGTGAGATGGCGGGGAGTGTCATCGCGCCCCCCGGCGAAGGGGTCTCTAGGGGCCCGGGACCCCATCCCTGGGCCCCAACGCAATCCCGAGTAGCATCATCGCGCTCCCCGTGAAGATTTCCCGACGGGGTGCAGGAAGCCCACCCTGGCCCCCGGCGAAGACGGGCAAGAAGGGGAGCGCCAGCGCTCTCCCCGCGAAGGAGGAAGAGGGGCCCGGGACCCCATCCCCTGGCCCCCGAAGAAGCTCAAGACGGGAGCGCCGGTGCGCTCCCCACAAAGAGGAGGAGGAGCCCGGGATCCCATCTCCGGGCCCAAAGCTGGAGGGAGGCGGGGGGAGTGCCGTCGCACTACCCCGAGATCTGCCTGGACCGGCAGGAACCTCCGTGTCTGCCCGCAGGAGCAAGCCAACCAGAACACTAGTGCCGGCTCCCGCTGCAGCACGCCAGGGTGCTGGCCGGGCGGGGAGCCAGCGGGGGGCAGCCGGGGGTGAGACTCGGGACCTAAAAACAGAAAGAGCGACCAGGTTTGGGCTCCCCAAGCCTTAACACTCACCTGGGGTCCAGGTGGGACCGGACCCTCCAACGAGGGAACACAGTGGCCGGAGGCCCACTTTGCGACTCTCCCCGAAGCAGGGGGAGAGCCGCTGCTCCAATATTCAGGAGTACCCATAATGCCTTGCAGGCCAGGACCGGCCTGCAAGGGCAAACAGCGTTTCCTCTGCTTGTGGTGGCCCCAGGAGGATGGGGTCACAACCACACGTGTGCAGGGGAGCTGCAGGAGCAACGCAGTCTCCCCCAGCACCACGAAGAAAAGTCCCTCCCTAAGTGTCCTGGGGACTTGAAAAGAATAATCCCTCAAGGGCTCAGCCACCATTTTTAACTTCTCTTGGGCTGTAACTTTTGTTCTACAGCTGGTGGAGGATTGAGAAGTGTGACAAGGGTTGAAGGGCTGGGTTGGGGATGTCTGGAGAAGGGCATCCCCTGGAGGTGAAGAGATGTAATTGCCCCCATATAGTGCATTTTCTAATGTTAATTCTTTTAGAGGGACTGAAGGTCACATGTGTAATGTGAAATACCTGCGTAAGGTGATGTCATAAGCAAAGTGGGGTTATGTAGCCAGACATTCCTGCTAGGGTGTCTGGCTGTATATGCCTAATCCTGTGATTTCATCTGTGATGCCTTTAGGGGCTGTAATTGCAATGCATTCTAATGATCCACAAATGTGATGAGTACTGTCAATCTAAAGTGATGCTTAAACATGTATTCTTGCTGCTGCGTTTAGGTGAAGAACCCAGATTGCTAGCCCTTAAGCTGTAGAGGTGTATACTTCATGGTCAATAGGAAATGCTCAGTCAGGGTTATGTATCACCAAGGCAGGGTTACCTATTTTAAATGTTTGTTGAGATAATGGGGTGAGTCGCCACTGGGATAGTGCCAGTGCGCAGGGCCCTCGCTCCAGGTTATGTTCAACTAACTGCATTGGGGGCAAGATGATGTGCATACATGGGAGTGGTGGTATTAGACCCCCCCCCACCCCCCACGGGAGGGGTGGAGATGTTATGCAATGTCACAAACTAATTGCAACAGCTTATGTATATTTGTAAATTGCTGCATAGTATTGAATAGTGTGTGTGTTTAATAAATGTACTCTTACTTTTATATAGCAAAGTACAGGCTGGACAATCAATTATTGAGTGTTATTTCTGCGCACCTGCAAATGGCGATTACTAGTCCACACCACCTCCCTTGAGTAAGCCTCAGACTGCTCTGCAACGCTACCCTCTGAGAGTCAGGCGCTACAATTGGGTGACTGGTTCCTAGTGAAGGACACATGTAGTCATGTTATTTGTGCAGGCCTCACAGATGCTGCCTCGTTTTCCAACAGTGACACATTACATAAAATAAAGAAATTGATACTCACTTACCTAAACAGTTTTCTTCTTCATGCAGGACCCTCAACAACTCCCCTAACCAATCCTGGAGGTGCTCTCATGCTGAGAGCAGCGCCAGGATTGGAGAAAGTGGCCTCTCTCGCCACTCTCGAGGGCAATGGAGGCATTGACTTGGTCTAACCCAGCTGTCTTAAGACAGAATGGCTAGAGGTTTTAAAGTGTGCATGTCTGTCTGGCCATCGCAAGACGGCTGACCAATCGGACATGTGCACTTTGAAATGAAGTGCCTTGTACGCAAGTAGCCCACCCTCCTCCCTGGTGCTGTCATCCAGCAGGCCCGCCCCATCCTGATGCTCTGTTTGGGACAATGGGATGAAAACTAAAACTGTAATAATTTTACTTTATTACCATTTTAGTTTTCATATCTAGGGCAAGGGTCGGGGGGGCATTTTAATTAGTGGGGCGATGCTCTTCTGCGCAAATGGAGGATTCGCCCCTGAAGCAATGAGTGGGCTTCAAGCCCCTTGTTGTATACAATAGCTCTCGTAAGCAACAGCACATGCAGAGCATGCGCTGTTGCAGGTGAGACCTATAAATGTGACACTCCATCAGTTGCGCCACTGCGGAATTTAATTTGATTTACTTTGTTACAGTTTATAAAACTCTCAATGATCTAGAAGTAAGAATGACAATTTTTAAAACCATCACATAAATTGTTTTATATTACATGATTGCAATCCAATAAAACATATTTGTAGCAAATTAAAAAATGCACTATGCAAATGACTGAAGCAAGGTTATATTAAAATGTATGCCTACTTTGATAGAATATTCAGAAAAGTATATTTAGCTTAGCGACATTTCTCCTGTTTTTCCTGGGGAGGAACGCCCACTTTGCATCTCATTAGAGGTGCAAAGATGGGCGTTAGGAATTCAGGCGCTAAGGCAAGGTTTCACGCGAAAGCGTGACCTTGCTGATATAGCGATAAAATTATCACCGCTTTTCAGCCGAAAGCGGCCACAAAAGCAGCGATAATTTTATATCGCCGCCTTGTAGATATGCCCCTGAGCTGCTTCTTATTTATTGGCTTTATTAAAACATTATAGATTTAATCCTACTACTATTGATTAATAATGTAAACGTTTTAATATAGTTTCCAAATGGTAATACTTTTCTTCACCAGGTCCTGCTATTGATGTGGTCTGCATACATTGACCATAATAATTGTTTACCCCCAATTGTGGAGAAAAGAATCTTACTAATCCTTGAGTTGCAGGTAGTACTGTTAACTACAATGAAATGAGAAGAGGGGAACAACATTGTTTGAGCCTATTGTGAAATTAAACTAATTCCCTGAAAGTAGGGAGGTTGTCAATTAAAATTCGTACCCACGCATTCCACTCAAACTCCACAAGTATATTTAGTAATACTTCAGGGAGCTACATGGTTTTTAACTTCCTCTATCGAGAGGATCTATAGACCATGCGGAAAGCTCTGCTCAGGCCAAAATGCCACATGCACCTTCTGCCATTTACTAATAGTTTGTCCTGTGTAACTGGAATGCTGGGTTTTCGAGGCTGCTGTCTGCCCGTGGCTGCCTCTGCCGATCCCTACTCCCTGCGTCCTTCTGTTGACTTGATTGCCTTCCGGTAACTGTATTTGGCTAATTGTATTATTTTACTTTTGTGTGCTCTGCCGTTTGTCCTCTACTCTGTTCTCCATTGTTTTCATTTTAATTTGTCTTGGGCTCTCCGAGCCCGCATTTTCCAGCATCCCTTCCTGCCCCTACAGCCCCGGCCCCCACCCCCGTTCCCGCCTCCTGCCTCCCAGATGATTGTCCCTCCCCCCTCCTCCCTCCCCTACATAATGGCGGCCGCTGCGGCAGAGTGCGAGTAAGACCTTGATCCTCGGTCACTGGTCTGCTCTCTCCCCAGCAGCTCCGCAATATTCCGCACCGCCGCTGAGCCCCCTGCCTGGGTGTTCGAGGCTGCTGTCTGCCCGAGGCTGCTGTCTGCCGGTCCCTGCTCCCTGCGTCCTTCTGTTGGCTTGATTGCCTTCCGGTAACTGTATTTGGCTAATTGTATTGTTTTACTTTTGTGTGCTCTGCCGTTTGTACTGTACTCTGTTCTCCATTGTTTTCATTTTAATTTGTCTTGGGCTCTCCAAGCTTGCGTTTTCCTGCTTCCCGTCCTGCACTCAACCCGGAAGGCACACTGACTGCCAAAGATCCACACCGAACACCACCCATGGACAGTTCTCTTGCAGACTCTGCAGACGATACTTCACCATCAACAGCGCCCCCATGACCGCCGAAGGATCACCGGATACCCACACCACCAAGGCCCTGAAATGCATCCTCCTCAACATACCCTCCCTACACAGACACGCCGTAGAGATCTGGGACCTGCTCAACACCCTCTTGCCCGACGTCACCATCTTCATGGAAACCTGGACTAATGCCACCAATGGCCTGACATCGCCACCACCCAGGAGGAGGACTCGCCATCACACACAAGACCTCCCTCCGACTCTCCACCTCCAGTATGAACAACCCCCACTACAACACAGAACACCTCCACTTTCAGATCCAGACCAGCCCCAAGACCAAGCTGCGCGGCATTTCGGACCTCGCACCCATTCCGCAAACCACCATTGCTGACCTCGTCGCACCCCACACCATCACCTCCACAGACTACATCCTAATCGGATACCTGAACTTCCACCTCGACAACCGCAGCGACCCTGACTCCACCACACTCCATGACAACCTCTCCAACCTCGGACTGAAGCAGCTCATCAACACTTCCACTCTTAGAGCAGGACACACCCTTGACCCCATCTTCGCAGGAGGGACCAACATCCACGTCAGCCACACCTCGCAGCCCCTCTGGACGGACCACCACTGCGTACACTTCACCTTCAACACCACCACCGCACCCAAACCCACCCCGCACCTGCCACAAAGGAACTGGAGCAAGATCACAGGGGAGCACCAGACCACCATCCTCCTCCTAGGCCCCTCCTGCACCACGAACGACGCCAACTCCGCAGCCAAAGAACTTCACCTCTGGAATACCTCCAGCTCATAAGAGACACGCTCATAAGAGACACAAAGCGGACTTTCAATAAGAACAAGATTCACACCAATGCAACCAATGCTAAAGAGCTTTTCAACATCATACAGCAATTCACCAAACTCCCCAGCGAAGCCACGGACGTCACACCATCCCAGGAACTCTGCAACAAGCTCAGCTCTTACTTGCATCTGAAAATCAAGGCCCTCTAGGACAACTTCAGCGACCAAATGCCAGACACCACCCCCCCCCCCCACCACCACCACCAACGAGCCAACCATCACAAACTGGAATCCTGTCACCACCGAACAGACCTCCGCGACCATGAAGAACACCCACTCAGGAGCCCCCACGGACCCCTGCCTAACCTACATCTACCACAGGGCCGTCAACTCCATTACACCCGATTAGGACGGACCATCTTCCCAGATGACTGGAAGTGGGCGAAGGTTAAACCCCTCCTCAAGAAGCCCACGGCCGACCCAACTGACCTGAAAAACTACTTGCCCATCTCTCACCTCCCCTTCACTGCCAAAGTCACAGAGAGACTTGTAAATGCTCAGCTGACCGCCTTCCTCGAAGAGAACTCCATCCTAAACCCCTCCCAGTCCAGATTCCGCAGCAACCACAGCACCGAGACTGCCCTCCTAGTCGCCACCGACGAAATCAACATGTTACTCGATCAGGGCCACTCTGCAGCCCTCATCCTACTAGACCTTTCTGCAGCCTTCGACACCATCTTACATCGCACTCTCGCAGCCAGACTCCATGACGCTGGGGTACGAGGAACCACCCTCAACTGGATCCAATCCTTTCTCTCCGGCAGAACCCAGAGGATCAGACTCCCTCCCTTCCTCTCCGAACTCATTGAGATCAACTGCGGTGTACCCCAAGGATCATCGCTCAGTCCCACGCTCTTCAACATCTACATGGCCCCCCTCGCTGCCATCGTCAGACGACATGGTCTCAGCATAGTGTCACATGCCGACGACACCCAACTCATCCTCTCCCTCAGGAAGAACCCCGAAGACACCAGACTTCCAGGAAGGAATGAAGGACGTCGCTGCCCGGATGAAAAATACCTGCCTGAAGCTCAACTCTGAGAAGACTGAGGTCCTCATCCTCAGACTCTCCTCCTGGAACAACACTTGGTGGCCCTCCGCCCTCGGGAGTCCACCCACCCCTACAGACCACGCACTGAACCTCGGCATCATCCTTGACTCCTCCCTCGCCATGACCCGCCAGATCAACGCTGTTGCCTCCACCAGATTCAACTGCCTTCGCATTCTCTGCAAGCCCTTCAAATGGATACCCCCCGAATGCAGGAAAACTGTCTCCCACGCACTCATAACCAGCAGACTGGAATACAGCAATGCCCTCTATGCAGGAATCAAGAGAACTCTCCTCCACAAGTTCCAAACCATCCAGAACTCCGCAGCCAGACTCATCCTTGGGACCCTGCGGCACGAACATATGACCCAACACCTACGTGACCTGCACTGGCTTCCCGTCGAGAAGAGAGTAACCTTCAAACTACTCACCCACACCTGCAAATCCCTTCAAAACATCAGACCCAAATACCTCAACGAGAGTCTCCTTCCACGTACCCAAAAGGAACCTTCGCTCCGCCGACCTCGCCCTGGCAGAGACCCCCCCCGCATCCACAGAAGCAGAGCAGGCGGAAGGGCCTTCTCCTACATCACAGCCAAGGCCTGTAACGAGCTCCCTGTCAACATCTGATGCTCCCCTACCCTGCACACCTTCAGGAAGAACCTCAAGAACTGGCTCTTCCACTGACCGGAGCTACTCTCCCCCCAGCGCCTTGAGACCCCCACGGGTGAGAAGCGCGCTCTATAAAATCCCTGATTGATTGATTGATTGAATGCTAGTTAATTATCTTTTGTCGAGGAACAAATCCAAAAAGTAAATCAGATTATTCCCCTTGAATTTAATTTTATTTATATTGTCCGTTCGAATTTGATAATTAGTCGACAAATAGAAAATGTAAAAATATATTATATAAAATACATGGATAAAAAGGCAATTTTACAAAACAAAGCTACGGTTTGGTTACATTATTCAATAGCTAATGAAACAATGTAAGGTTTTTTAAATGATAAAATATATAAAGATTACGTGAAGCAATAATCATCATCCATCAGCTACAAATACAATTTGCCAGTGCACAATACAACATGTCTGACGTCACTGGGACCTCGCGCCAAAAATCTATGATAAACTTGTAGGCCTCTGACGCATGAACCACGCAGGCATAACAACTTTGGCTACTGCAAACACGCATTCGCCCTTGTGTCGCTTTTGCATATTCGCAGTGAATTGATGTGGTCAGATAGCTCAAAAGACCGACACCTAGGTGTGATCCACCTAGATCTCGGTCTGGAGAAAGAGTGCTCCTCCTATTCATCTGTTACACAACAAACCAGACAGACTTGGCACATGTCAGTTGACATGTGCCAAGATGAAGATTAAGTTGTCAAGGGGAAGTACATTATATCGAAACTGCAAAAAAAGGGAACGTGATCAAATCTGATGGATACAATCAGGGCTTCCTCAAATTGAAAAACGTTTTTATACATACGAAAAGCATTAGTCTTGATGCCTATAGAAGCAGGGGTCTCACTATATGTGATAAAGTTCGCCCAAAATACATGTTTAGTAATTAATGCCTTTGGGACCTCCTCAACAGCACCAGCCCGGACGTAGCATTCTTCACCGAAACCTGGACCAACACCACCTTGGGCCCGGACATCGCCATCACCATTCCCCAAGGATACAAGAACTCTAGGAAGGACCGCCCCACCTGCCCGGAAGGAGGAATCGCCATCGTCCACAAATCCACCCTCTGCCTGAGCACACTCCCTGATGAGCCCACAGACCTGATGGAACACCTTCACTTCAAGATACTGGCCAGCCCTACCACCACCCTCCGGGGAACCCTCATCTACTGACCCCCTAGACCCCATGGACCATTCGCCAACTCCATCACGGACATCATCTCCCCGCATGCCATCGCATCAACTAAACACTGCTGGGAGACCTTAACTTTCACCTCGACAACCAACTGGACCCCAACACCACATCCCTCCTGGACAACCTCCACAAAATTGGACTCCGCTAGATCGTGACCGAACCCACGCACTCAGCAGGACACACCCTCGACCCCCTCTTCACAACAGAAAACTCCATCACTTTCAGCCACACCACTAAAATTCCATGGACAGACCACCAATGCGTCCACTTCACCTTCAGAGCACCCACCATCCACAAACACCAGCACCTGCTCCCATGAAGAAACTGGACCAAAATCCCCGATGATCAGCTCACCTTCTCACTCAGAAACTCCACCCCAACCATCGCGGGAGACGACGACCCAAACACCGCAGCCCAAACTCTGCACAGATGGATCTCCGACAGCACCAACACCATAGCCCCCCTCAAGAAAAACAACAACGCTCACGCCAAGAAAGCCAGATGGTTTACCACCGAACTTCGAGAGTCCAGACGCATGTGCCGCCACCTCGAAAAGGCCTTGGGGAACTCCAAATCCACAGAGGCCCACAAAAGCTTTAGAGCCGCCACCAACGCCCACCACCAACTCATCAGAGAACAAGAAAAAAAGCAATTGAAGACAGAATCCCCACACACGCGCACAACAGCAAAGAACTCTTCAGCATCATCAAGGAGCTTACCCAACCCACCAGCGAGTCTACTGACATCCCTCCCTCACAAGACATCTGCAACAAACTCAGCTCCTTCTTCCACCTCAAAATCAAGAAAATGTATGACAACTTCGACGAAGACAACCAACACACTGAACCCTCACCAGCCACTCATGACACCCTGAAGCCAACGATTGACAACTGGACAGCCCTCACCACTGAAGACACACTGAAGACAATGAAGTCAATCCACTCCGGGGCCCCCACAGACCTCTGCCTGCACCACATCTTCAACAGAGCCACCGACACCATTGCACCCATACTCCGCCACACCATCAACCGCTCCCTGACGAACGCCTCGTTCCCTGACGACTGGAAACACGCCAAGATCAATCCCCTCCTGAAGAAGCCTACAGCGGACCTCAAGAACTACAGACCCATCTCCCTGCTCCTGTTCCTAGCGAAAGTAATTGAGAAAGCCATCAACAGCCAACTCGCCACCCTCATCGAAGAGCACAACATCCTCGATTCCTCCCAATCTGGCTTCAGAAAATACCACAGCACAGAAACCGCCCTCCTTGCCTCGACAGACGACATCCCCTCCCTACTGGACAGAGGAGAAACAGTAGCCCTCATCCTCCTCGACCTCTCAGCGGCGTTCGACACAGTCTCTCACCGCACCCTAATACGCAGACTCTACAACGCAGGGATCTGGGACAAGGCCCTCCACTGGATCCACTCCTTCCTCACCGGCAGAACGCAGTGGGTCAGACTCCCCCTTTCCTCTCGGACCCTACACCAACCACCTGTGGAGTCCCCCAGGGGTCCTCCCTCAGCCCCACGCTCTTCAACGTCTACATGGCTCTGCTCGCCCCCATCATTAGAACCCTCGGACTCAACATTGTGTCATACGCAGACGACACCCAACTCATCCTTATCCAACAAACCCAATACCGCCAGACACAACTTTCATGAAGGTATGGAAGCCGTCGCCAAATGGATGACAAGCAGCTGCCTACAACTCAACACCGACAAAACATCATGGGCCCAAATCCCAACACCTGGAACTACACCTGGTGACCCCCCAATCTCGGAAGCCCACCCACCCCCACGGACCACGCATGCAACCTTGGAATCATCCTGGACTCCGAAATGGACCGCCAGATCTACTCCGTCGCATCCTCCTGCTTCCACACCCTCCGCCTCCTACGTAAGACCTTCAAATGGACCCCCCTCGAGCACAGAAAGACCGTCACTCACACCCTCGTCACCAGCAGACTCGACTACAGTAACGCACTCTACGCCGGAATAAACAAAAACCTCACCGCAAGCTACAAAACATCCAGAACGCCGCCGCCAGACTGGTCCTCAACCTGCCAAGACACTGCCACATCTCCCAGCACCTGCGCACACTTCACTGGCTCCTCATCGAGGCTAGAATCACCTTCAAGATTCTCATCCACGCACACAAGGCCCTCCACAACACCGGACCAGCATACCTGAACAGCTGACTCAATTCCATGCACCCCAAAGGACCCTACGATCAGCCCAGCTCTCATTTGCCGTTGGCCCCCGCACCAGAAAGACCAGATCGGGAGGCCACTCCTTCTCCTTCCTCATGGCCAGAGCCTGGAATGCCCTTCCGCTCCACCTCAGACACACAACATTGCTCCCCATCTTCATGAGAAACCTCAAAACCTGGCTCTTCGACAGATCCCCTCCTTGATGGACTGGAACCTGCACCCCCCCGTTCCGCTGTTCCGGACCACCGCGGTCGCACACTGGGATGAATGGGAGAGCCAGCGGAAGAGCTGCAGCATAGCCACCGCTGCGGACGATCCGTGAAAAATATGGCGGAATAAGCAAAAAAACCCCAATAAGGCCAAAAAGTGCACACAGCAAACTAGACATGCCCCCCCAAAAAAACAAAACACACCCCAATGACACAACCACATGGCAAAAAAAATAATACAATTCCCAGGACAACACACACAACCCACCTGAAAGCAACACACCCACATAGCTGAGTATAAAACCAGCACCTTACCTGACCACAATCCTTTGCAACACTCCAGGAGAGAAGGGCATTCACCAGATCAGAGAGGAGAGGCAAAAGAATACAGCACACACACATCGCTACCACCACCATCACTACCTCACCTGCACCACTAACCCCCTGCACATCACACACCATACACATCACAACCACACCCACCACTCACACCCCTGCACCCACAACCACTTTGCACACCACACACCATGGCAACACATAAAATGCCCAAATTCACAGAGAGTGAGTTGAGAGTCATGGTAAATGAGATAGTCAGAGTGGAACCACAACTGTTTGGTAGCCTGGTCCAACAGACACCATTAGCCACAAGGACACATATGTGGGCAAGGATAGTCGAAAGGGTCAATGCAGTAGGGACCACCCCGCGATCCAAAAAGGAGATCATGAAGCGGTGGCATGATCTGAAGAGGGTTGTCAAAGAGAGGAGAAGCAAGAACCGTGAGCTGGCTCAGAGGACTGGCGGTAGCCCTCCCATTCCAACAAAACCATTCACACCATGGGAGGAGAAGGTGCTTGCAATGCATACTGCATCCAGAGAGTCTCACAGGAGTACCAGGGAGAGTGGAGGCTGGTAAGTACAAACAAATGACTACCACCACACTGCTATGTACTGTCTTGCACAACTACAAAGCTACACTACCAAGGACAAATTCCATTCATCTGCGCCACACACTCACAAAAACATGTCTCACAGATCCAATATCCACTCACTCCCATTCACCCCAAAGGTAGCTAGCAACATTGCAATGGGGGCATGTGTACAGGCAGCCAACACTACAACTCCCCTTGTCCAACAGCATCAGAAAGATTGAGCCCTCCCCCCGCCCCACCCAGAAGCATGTGTCAGCCATTACATAACCCACATCAAACTTACAGGTAGGTAGCCATCTTCCCGGGGAGGGTGTTTGTGGGTGGGAGGCCAGCACTACTACTCCCACCATGCCCCTTGTCCCACACCTCAGCAGGATGTAGCATTCCCCCACCCAGAAGCAGTTGGAAGCCATTGCAGTACACCAAACAAACTTCCAGGTAGGTAGCCATCCTCCACTGGGAGGGTGTCTGGGGGTGGGAGGCCTGTACCACTACTCCCATCATGCACCCTTGTCCCCCAGTACAGCAAGATGGAGCTCTCCATACCACCCAGATACAAGTGTCATCTAATGGCCCACCTCAAACAAACTAACAGGTAGGTAGACATATTATTCTGTCTTGTGACCCCACTGAGCAGGATGTAAGCCTCCACCACGCACATACAGATGTGTCACATAACAAAGCCAAATGTGAGCACATAACAGGTAAGTAGCCAGAATGTGCACCCACCCATTTGTCACAAAAGAAATGATGCCATATGCCAACACCAGCCCTCTCATTGCACAAATATGCACACTGACCCCATTGCCACGCACCGTGTGCACACAGCTAAGCAAAGGAAACTGTCACAGCTACCAAAGTGTGACACACCAATGCACATGTAGAAGAAAGTCTGAGCACAATCATGCACAGAACCTATTGACATGTGCAGTGCCATGGGGCCAGACCAACAAGGACCATTCGAAAAATAAGAAAGCATGTTTGGTGGTACAAATCAAGATATGCACATGTCAGGACAAAGGTATGCAGGAGATGACAATGGCCAGTCCATGGCCAGAAGTGACATCTGCCAGTTCAGACAAATCAACAAAGAGTCCTCACTGAAATAACATGTTGCGCCAGTCCTTAGATGTCAGCAGGTCCCTGTAATCATAAATTATGCAAATGGCGCATGGTATATATTGACACCTCACACCATGGACAAGCAATGCATGTACCACGGGATCATGTCAGGAGGCACAGTAGTGCATAGAGGAAACAATGTGATGATCAGTCAATTGTGTAGTGTACAAACAGTGAATGATACACAGCTAACACAAAGCTCGTGGGATGCACTACAATGACCATGTCATTCACGTTCGTGCGTGCACAATCCTAACGGAAGAGTAACCCGTGTTTCAATGAAGGACCCCAGTCGAAGGGTCGTCATTAGGCCCGAAATGCATTGGGTGAAACTGAACTTCCCATTTAATTAAACCTATACACGCATATGGATTATTTTGTTCTGCAATATCAGAAGATGCATGATATTGAATGCCATTCTAAGAAAATGTGAAGATTAAATAAATGATCATCTTGAATCGAAAAGTATGAATCTCATCTTTGAAACCCATGTCATGAAAACCATTGGATAGCATTGCTCGCTATTTTAAATTGTGCTCACACCCGCAAATTGGTTCTTCCCTTTTGCATTTTGAATTGAATACATTTTCCTAGACGCCATGGACTAGCACCAGGGGGTTTGGAGCACAGCATTGAACTTTTGCGTATGCCAAAGCTGAACTAGTTTAACACGAGTGTGCACGTTGGCCACAATAAAGCATTTCCCATCTGACCCACAGGTGACCAAGAACTCACTGCAGAGGACAACACCAGCACCCTGCAGAGCCAATCTCCCCCCGGTACATGGACTCTCGGATGTTGACTCCCGGGATTCTCTGGACGATGAGCTCGAAGCCGGCCCATCTGGTGTGCCAGGGAGCAACAGGTCCCAGGACCCCATCGTCCTCCCACCACATTTGCTGCAATAACAACGTCACTGCAGACCCCTGCTGTTACGGCCTGCGCATCCACCGCCACCACCACCACCAGTGCTGCCTGTATCACCCTCCCTGTCCCAGAGGATGAATACCCCACACCACCGACTGAGGAGGGCAGGGAGAGGATGCGGGTGCCCACAGTGGTGAGGCAACAGGTCCGTGGCAGCAGGGTAGGTGGGAGGGGCAGGGTCACCCACAGACACCAAGAGGCTGGGACCCAATCCCTGGACCACATCACCAGAGTCCTTGGGGCATATGAACGGGATCAGGGACGAACGGGCCGGTGAGACAAACTGTTACACGAGCTCATCCTGCTGATGAGCTCCATTGACACCCGCATGGGACAAATTGTGGACCTCTTGGGCCAGCAAGTGTCGGTACTGAGGGACAGGCCTGTGCCACAAACAACACCTCCACCTCCCTCTGGTAGGCCGCAGGATGACAGTTCACCATCCTCCCCTGCGCCCACAGAGAGGGGTGAGTCCTCAGACCCCACTGGGCCTGCAGCGGGGCCCCCCCCTGACAACTGACGAAGGGGCCGTCCTAAGAAAACCCTGGGAGTATCTGGAGGCAAAGCACCTGCCAAACGCCAGTCACGGAGCCAGCCCTGATGGCAACCCTCTTCACCACTGCATTGACTTTTTGGACTGTCCTTCCCCACACTGCCTTGTGAATGTCATCTGTCTGTTGGACTGGGTCACCACATCAATGTGGTGACTACTCGATTATCTAATTTACCATACCGGTCAACTCACTACTCCACCACCACCTCAATGTAAATGTACACCCCCCTCACATGTCACCATTGTAAATAAAAAATCCTTACACACGTTGTTGTGTCTGCTCCGTCTTTATTGCAGGATGTACAGTCTTCAACATGATCACAATGTACCAGGAGTAAGGACTGTATGTAGGCAAGGAGAAGTTAAAGGCACCTAGGGAAACGCAACAGAACAACAGTCACTAGTCTGGGTGTGGCATCACAGACATCACACAACACCTACCATCAAGATAAGCCAACATGCACACGTCACAATGGGCAACAAGTGTCAACATACACATCCTGTAGATGTTCCTAAATGACCTGTCCCAGAAACATTGCCAACCACTACTGAGTCTACAACTGGCTGTTGTTACAATTCTCACATACCGCTTCACGACAACAGCAATATCATCAGATAATGGGTACGTTGTACATTGTCACCTACCTTCAAGTGAAGGGGCGGGTGATGAGCTGTTGATGCAGGTCAACACCTTCCTCCTCTCCACTGTCCTCATCACTGGACAAAGGTTGGTTTGCAGGCGGGGGCCTTGGGTCCTCATCATCATCCAGGAGCAGGGGAATCTCCTTGCGAATGGCTAGATTGCGGAGCATGCAGCATGCTACCACAATCTGACACACCTTCCCGGGCGAGTATGCCAGTGCACCTCCGGTCTTGCCCAGGCAGCGGAAACGTGACTTAAGCAGACCAAAAGTACACTCCACCACACGACGTGTCCTCCCATGGGCCTCATTGTAGTGGACTGCAGCCGGGGTCCTGGGATTCCGCAGTGGGATCAGCAACCAGGGACGGTTGGGATATGCAGTCACCTAGGTATGACAAACACAAATAGACATTGCAATGTCACTGAGGCAGATGGCAGCAGGTCACACACAGCCCACCATACGACTAGGCATACTCACCCACAATCCATGCACGCTCGGAAAGCAGATTAGCCATCAGCTGGGGTACAAAGCTGTTCCGCAGGATGTAGGAGTCATGGGCTGAGCCTGAGAATTGGGCACACATGTGGGAGATGATCATATCTGCCAGGCACACCACTTGCACATTTATGGAGTGGTAAAGATTGCGGTTCCTGTAAATGTGCTCACTTGCCTGTGGTGCGACAAGCCGGACATGGGTGCAATCAATGGCACCAACAACATGGGGGATATGTCCAAGGGGATAGAAATCTCCCTTCAGAGCTGCCAATTCAGGACCCCTCGGGAAATGGATATATCTGTCCTTCTATATCATCATGGCGGACAGAACATCACGCAGCACCATGCTGAACATCGGTCGTGACATCCCCACCAGCCCTGGCCACTGTCTGCTGGAATGATCCAGTGGCAAAAAAATGCAGGGCCGCCATCACCTTATAAGTTGGGGTGAAAGCTGTTGGATATGTCCTGCGAGGCTGCAGGTCGGGTTCCAACATATCACAAAGGGTTTTTAGGGTGGCTCTATCCAGACGGCATTTCCGGATGATCGCCACTTCCTCCATGTCCTCCAGCACTGTCAAGTGACAAATCAGATTTGGTCTCTTCTTAGTTGAGATGAAAGTGGACGCATGTCAATGCAATACTTCATGAGATGGTGTGAGAAAGTGCCATCTTTCTTGCATGGTATGCCCCCACTTTTTGCTGAATTACTGATGTACTTTGACTGAGTGTGCCCTGGGCTCCTGCCAATCAGGTATCCAGGGCCTATGTTCCTTCCCTAAAACTGTGTTGAAGCCTAAACCCAATTGGCATCTCTGGCCACATGTCAGCCCCTGGTAAATGGTACACTAGGTACCCAGGGCCTTGTGACCAGAGAAGGCCCCTAAGGGCTGCAGCACTTATTGTGCCATCCTTAGAGGCCCTGTACCCTGACACACACACACTGCCCTTGCAGGCTGAGTGTCTGGGTGCAGAACAAAACTGAGAGTCGACATGGCACACATCCCTGTGTGGAATGATGTAGAGTCTGCGCACATCAATTATTTTAGAAAATTGATTATTGGTATCAAAATTATTCAAAAGGAAGCGTGCAACCCAGTGACAAGGTAGCCAACCTGGAATACAAACAAATTCTTCTGGTGGAAAAACCACCAGTATACTGGATGCACTGCAATGATTAACAGTATAAAAACTTTACATTTGATTACTACCAGGAAATACTAATCATCATGATAATTTCAACAAAAACGTTTGATACACAAATGTGGTTTATCAAACACAGATATATTGATAATTCTTTGAACATAAAATGTTATCTGCGAAAACACAAAGATATTACAATGGTTCTCCAGTTAAAAATGTTGATAAACTGAAGACATGAAAATCAAATTACAACATTGACAAATTCATTCAAATTCATTCAAAGTTGCCCAGCCGTGCCCAATGCATTTCGGGATTTGAACTAATCCCTTCTTCAGGGGCCACTGTGAAAATAACGAGAACATTGATGAAAACCATTAAAATGTACAAAGTCATTTCCACAAATGTCATTAGATGCATCTTATAATGTCCGGACGGGATGAAAAGATTACTACATACATGTTACCCAAGGCAATACCGTGAAAAGAGCAGATTGTGAGTTAAGGAAGCCATTGGTGTCAAAAGAAACAATGAGCATGCCTAATTAAAACAAGCTGCAAGTAGCTTGTGTGAGCGAAACCCGTGCCTGAAAATGCTGAGCTGCTGGACCATTGAACCAAAAAGACTTCCTCGAGTCACCAAATGTGTGATAGACAACTAAATGTCAAGCTTACTCGTGGTCTGTAACAACAAGATAGAACTGATCGTTATTCCTTCCTCAATGACAAAAGACGTAAGCTACAAAAATGGAAAGTGAGATGCCATGAAAGAAGTGCCCGATGTGAGCAGCCTCAAAATGAGCCCGTATACTGCAACTAGATTATAAAGTTTACTTACTAGTGAGCTGTGGCGATGTGTTAACTACTGGTGGTTGTTACAGGTATGTTGGATGTCGTAAACTGTAGATAAGAAACATGATGATAAAGATATAACGTCTTCATAATCTATACTCAATCGTTACATTAAAATATAGCGATTGTGTACCTTGTAGATATGACAGTACACTGTGGTAGACAATCCGGTGTACTAATGACAAAAATCTCGCCCATTTTCTGATAATAATAGTAATAACACCAAGCTGATGTACTGAGTCACCCTGTGAAAATAATAAGGAGATAACTCACTATAAGTGGCGAAAATTAAATAGCTTGCTATCCTAAGACGCTGTTGTGTGTCAAAAGCAACTTCTTACCCCTATGATAGTTGGTCTCGGTCTTGAAGAAATGATCCGAATGAAGCCGCGTTTGTTCACAAGACTCAAACACTACCAGTGGTTCGCGTCTACACAACGCTAAGTGAATCTCGCGAGATTGAACCGCAAGGATGATTGGAGAAAAGACTATAGTATGCCTGTGAACAAGTGCCATCTTGGAATGGAACACTGAATTATGAATGAATGAAAAATCCAAACTGATGATCTGAATACACAAATTCAAAAAAAATTACTTGTAAGCGCCTAAAGCGGGCGTTATTGAAGAGTACAATGGTAACAGGGAAGTTGAAAGTGAAATGCTGTTCGATGTCAGAAAATGATAAAAATAATTTAATTAGAAAACTCGTGACCATTAGAGAATACTTGGTTAATAAATGGAAAAAGAACCGCGAGTAAACAAAGATACTCATGTTATCACTAAAGTGAAACTGTTCTATGTATGGCCTGAACCAGCTAGAGAGACGTGGGTGTTAAAAACAAAGAATGCCGCTGGATTGTAAGTCAAGGAGTTGGCGTTCTGCTCAACTAGAGATGTTTCAATTTGAAAACTAATGGCCAGTAAAATCTATTTGATCAATGCATGGGAAGAGAACCATAAGTGAACCAAGATACTCATGTTGTCCCTAAGGCGAAGCTAGTTTGTGACCAAAACCACTATGTAAGAAACAAATAAAGATGCAAGGATGTGCCTTCACCATGAACCCTGTGTGGAAGGAAATATTGCCGTAGATAAAACATATTCACAATCTAAGAAATAGGGTCACAAGAGACATTGCATTTCAATGTTTTCATTGAGTCCATGTGGCATCACGGCCTGCAGAAATTTTGTCCACCACACTTCTCTTTGAGCAAGTACATTCGCATTGTCCACACCCGATTGCAATGCAAGTATTTCTAGAATAATGTACCTCAATTGCGCATTAGTGTGTTCTGTCCAGTGTGACACGAAATATGATTTGATGTTTTTTGTCATGGATCACTACCAATATACGTGGATTTCTTAGTGTAACTCATCCAAGGAGACCCAAGCTGTACATGCTACCAAAGGTGCATAAAAATCTTTGGGATCCCCCATTCCGCCCGATTGTTTCAGGTTGTGATTCTCTGTTCACACCAGTCGGTCAATTTGTGGATCACTTTTTAAAGAAATTCGTACAAACATGGAGAAGTTATGTTAAAGATACCACGCATTTTCTCAACTTCCTACAAGCACTAAAGGACAAATGTTCCCCCACTTGCACTATATGCACCATTGATGTGACTTCACTGTACACCTCAATACCATTAAAAGAAGGTATTGAAGCCTGTGAGTGGGCTTTATTACAACTACCGGATATTGGAGTCAATAAAGTTTTCATCTTGGAATGGCTGACATTCTGCCTGTAACACAGTTATCTTCAATGGAAGGACGATTTATATTTACAAATCAGCGGAACTTCCATGGGTTTTTCAGGAGCTCCATCTTATGCAAACACTTTCATGTCCAAATTTGAGTTTGATCATATTTTTTCAGATGCATCATGGAGTTTGAATCTGGCATTTTATGTCAGATTCATTGATGATATTTTCCTTATTTGGAATAGTTCTAAGGAATCATTAAAAATGCAAATCAATGAGTTAAATAGTAAAAATCCACGAATCAGATTCACTTACAACATCAGCACTGATAGTTTACCATTCTTGGATGTACTCATTGTCAAAAACAAGAACGAATTCCAGACATCAGTATATACGAAACCCACGGATAAAAACAACTTATTGTTATTCTCTAGTTTTAATTCTCCTTCTTTGTTGCAAAATTTACCATACTCCCAGATGCTCAGGATTAAAAGAATAATTTCAGAAGAGACAAAGTTGGAATCCGCCTTAGTTGCACATTGTGACAAGTTTAAACAGCGTGGATATCCTCAGCAAATATTGGATAAAGCAATGGCGAAAACACAATTAAGGGATCGCAATGAATTACTGTCACACAAACTGAGAAGCAAACAAAGTCGCCATGTCTTTGTGTCAAAATATTCGACAAAATCACATTCCATTAAAAGTATAATTAAATCAAGATGGGAATTATTAAGTGACAATCCAGATTTCAATGGATTATTTTCTGAAAAACCATTGTTTGCGTATACTCGCAGTAAAAATCTGAAGGAAATGTTGTCACAGACCAACCTAACAGAGCAAATAAAGTTTACAGGTATGCGCAAATGTTTCAATTGCGTTAATTGTAATAACGTCATAACAGGGAATACCATTAACCATCCTCACTCAGGTAAACCAATCACACTTAGGTACAATGGTGATTGTAATTCAAGTAACGTTATTTACACTATTAAATGCCCCTGTGGTCTTCTTTATGTAGGCAAAACTGCACGAAAATTAAAGTTAGAATTACTGAGCATAAAAGTACTATTTGTACAAAAAACATCAAATCATATTTCGTGTCACACTGGACAGAACATCAACACACTAATGCGCAATTGAGGTACATTATTCTAGAAATACTTACATTGCAATCAGGTGTGGACAATGCGAAAGTACTTGCTCAAAGAGAAGTGTGTTGGACAAAATTTCTGCAGACCTTGCTGCCACATGGACTCAGTGATAAAATTGAAATGCAATGTTTCTTGTGACCCTATTTCTTAGATTGTGAATATGTTTTATCTAAGGCAATATTTCTTTCCACACAGGGTTCATGGTGAAGGCACATCCTTGCATCTTTATTTGTTTCTTTCATAGTGGTTTTGGTCACAAACTAGCTTCGCCTTAGGGACAACATGAGTATCTTGGTTCACTTATGGTTCTCTTCCCATGCATTGATCAAATAGATTTTACTGGCCATTAGTTTTCAAATTGAAACATCTCTAGTTGAGCAGAATGCCAACTCCTTGACTTACAATCCAGCGGCATTCTTTGTTTTTAACACCCACGTCTCTCTAGCTGGCTCAAGCCATACATAGAACAGTTTCACTTTAGTGATAACATGAGTATCTTTGTTTACTCACGGTTCTTTTTCCATTTATTAACCAATATCATTTTCTGACAATGAACAGCATTTCACTTTCAACTTCCCGGTTACCATTGTACTCTTCAATAACGCCCGCTTTAGGCGCTTACAAGTAATGTTTTTTAAATTTGTGTATTCAGTTCATCAGTTTGGATTTTTCATTCATTCATAATTCAGTGCTCCATTCCAAGATGGCGCCTGCTCACAGGCATACTATAGTCTTTTCTCTAATCATCCTTGCGGTTCAATCTCGCGAGATTCACTTAGCGTTTTGTAGACGCGAACCACCAGTAGTTTTTGAGTCTTGTGAACAAACGCGGCTTCATTCGGATAATTTCTTCAAGACCGAGACCAACTATCATAGGGGTAAGAAGTTGCTTTTGGCACGCAACAGCGTCTTAGGATAGCAAGCTATTTAATTTTCGTCACTTATAGTGAGTGATCTCCTTATTATTTTCACAGGGTGACGCAGTACATCAGCTTGATGCTGCTCCGCTTCTATTATTATCAGAAAATGGGCGAGATTTTTGTCATTAGTTCACCGGATTGTCTACCACAGTGTACTGTCATATCTACAAGGTACACAATCGCTATATTTTAATGTAACGATTGAGTATAGATTATGAAGACGTTATAACTTTATCATCATGTTTCTTATCTACAGTTTACGATATCCAACATATACCTTTAACAACCACCAGTAGTTAACACGTCGCCACAGCTCAATACTAAGTAAACTTTAGAATCTAGTTGCAGTATATGGACTCATTTTGAGGCTGCTCACATCGAGCACTTCTTTAATGGCATCTCACTTTCTATTTTTGCAGCTTACGTCTTTTGTCATTGAGGAAGGAATGACGATCAGTTCTATCAAGTTGTTACAGACCACGAGTAAGCTTGACATTTAGTTGTCTATCACACATTTGGTGACTCGAGGAGTCTTTTTGGTTCAATGGTCCAGCAGCTGAGCATTTTCAGGCACGGGTTTCGCTTACACAAGCTAGTCGCAGCTTGTTTTAATTAGGCATGCTCATTGTTTCTTTTGACTTATTAATGGTTTTCATCAATGTTCGCGTTATTTTCACAGTGGCCCCTGAAGAAGGTATTAGTTCAAATCCCGAAATGCATTGGGCACGGCTGGGCAACTTTGAATGAATTTGTCAATGTTGTAATTTCATTTTCATGTCTTCAGTTTATCATCATTTTTAAGTGGAGAACCATTGTAATATCTTTGTGTTTTCGCAGATAACATTTTATGTTCAAAGAATTATCAATATATCTGTGTTTGATAAACCACATTTGAGTATCAAAAGTTTTTGTTGAAATTATCATGATCATTAGTATTTCCTGGTAAGAATCAAATGTAAAGTTTTTATACTGTTAATCATTGCAGTGCATCCAGTATACTGGTGGTTTTTCCCCCAGAAGAACACATGCCCTGGCACACATCAGCCACCCCTCTAGCTGGGTGCCCTATGCCAGTGGTGTGGGTACAGGTGCATGAGCCCTGTGCCCCTACAGTACCCAGGTCCATTCCTGGGCACTGTAAGTGCAGTGCTGCCATCTAAAAGTATATGGTGCTGGGAGATCGTCAACACGAAATCCACAGCACCATGATGGCAACACTGAAGACTGAGAAGTTTGGTATCAAACTTCTCAGCACATTAAACCCGCACTTATGCCAGTGTGGGATTTAATGTACAATGCACGACAGAGAGCATCTTAGAGATTCCCCCTGAACCTAACCTACAATCCACGTCTTGTCTGAGGGGCTGCCTAGGCTGCCACACAGCAGACATGTTGTTGGACCCCTGGGTAGAGAACCAGCCCCTCTCCTGGGCCTGCAACAATGCACATCCTGGGCGAGGTGCTAAGTCTCCTCCCCCACGATGGGCAGGGGAAGCTTCAAAGGCATGCCGCCTTTGTGAGCTTCTCCAGGCCACTTGCTGTACTCAGCAACTGGGCGCTACCGGTTCTGACCCCCACTCTGGTGGAAGACTGGCCGGAAACCCCAAGGAAGGAAAGGGGGTGTGCCAGCCTCTGCCAACCCCACCCCTCAGGTGAGGGAGACGAGGTGAAGCACATCTCCGGGCTCTCGCCATCTTGAAGATGGGAAGCTCTGCCCATTCAGGACTAGGCTACTGCCTCCCTCCCACAGGAGAGTGACAGGATAGGGCGTGTACCCACCCCAGGGAGGGGACCCATTGGTCCCTGCCCTTTCCTTACCTGTAACACCCCTAAATTTAGTATTTAGGCACCCCTAAATTTAGTATTTAGGGGCACCCTGAACCTTCCTTCCTCAGATCCAGATACTGAAACAGCAAAGAAGATCAAGAAACAAGAAGACCCGCCGTGCAGCTGCTAACCAGAGGAAGACACCAACTGCTTTGTCCCCAGCCCTACCGGCCTGTCGACCCTCGAACCTGCTCCTGCTAAACCCCGGCATCTCCAGTGGTCAGCAACCTCACAAACCCCGGAGGACGTGGCTACCTTGTGACTCTGAGAAACTGGGACTCCCACAAGCAGTGGTACTGCTCGAAGCAAGTAACTGACCCCTGGCATCAGCCAGAAACTGCGAACCCTGCACACTCTGCACCCGCCAAGCCTGGTCTGAGCCGGAGTGGACAAAAACCACGAGGACGTCCCCCCGGTGACTGTGACCCCGAATCCAGCACCCAAGGACCCACCTCGACGCTCCTGATGATGCCTGCAGCCTCAGAACCAGGGACCCATCCAACCGCGACCAGCAGAGGATAAGATTTCCCGACGCCAAAAGGCACCCCTGCACCCGGCGCCCTGCGGCCTCCTGATCCCAACTCCTGGGTGCCTACCTATCCTCCAACTACCCAACTTACCTCTCGATGTGGTGGTCGCACCTGAAGAATCTTCGTCCCCAAACTTGCAGCCTTTGTTCGTTCTTGAGCTTCTCCATTGCAATCCATTGAGCGCCCGACAGCTCAAAAGCACCTTGCACCTAATGGCCCTGGCAGTGCTACTTCTACTCTAACCTACTTCCCCATTTGCCCTGAGCATGTGACCAGGAGCCCAGCTCCCACAGCCGCGTGTCCTGCTAGCCAGCAGCCACAAACCAAGGGCCCCCTACCTCCCATAGGAGAACATTGGGTCTACCTCACTCTGCACCCGGCTGCCCCTGTGCCGCTGAGGGGGTAACAACTGTATTTACCTGACCCTGGGAGACCCCTAAGACTATGCCCAGAACCTTAACTCTGCCAGTCGAGTACTTACCCAAAAGCCGATAACTCTCTTTTCTTCCATAGGGTAACATTGACTGGTTTCGCTTGGAAATTCTTCAAAGTGTTGAGTTTTGAAACTTTAAAATATTCCTCTAAAATCAGCTGAATTACGAAAACGAATTTACTCACCTGCTATCAGGAGAGATCCCAGTGCTGGATCTTGGTGCCCAGCACTGACCCTGAAAAGTAATTACAACCATACTTACCGTTAAACCAATTTTCTTCCATAGGAAACCTTTGGCTATTGTTCTCTGAAATTACTTCTGTCGATTTTTGCAAACTACAAATATTCTTTAAAAATCGCACGAACTGTGAAAACGGAATTGCTTACATGTTTTAGATAGATGTCCCAGTGCTGAACCTAGGAGCCCAGCACTGGATTACAAAAGTAACGAGAACATACTTTACCTGTAATTTGAATTTCCTTCCATAGGATAACATTGCCATAGTTTTTGCTGAAAAAGTTTCCAAGTGTCGATTTTACAAACTTACAAATATTTGTTAAAAATCGCCTGTATAACCAAAAAACATTCCCTCAACTGTTTACAGTAGATGCCCCAGTGCTGGACCCAGGATCCAACACTGAGTTAGAAAAAGTAACCATAACCCCACTTACCTGCTAAGTGAATTTCCTCCCATAGGATAACAATGGTGATTCTATGTGAAAAAGTTTCTGTCAACTTTTAAAATACAATAATATTCCTTAAAAATCACTACTGTAACCAAAAAGTTTTTGTTCAACTGTTTACAGGAACTGTCCCAGGACTGAATCTAGGATCCAGTCCTATGGTAAGAAAAGTAATCCAAAAAGTAATCTATTACATTTAACTAGAAATTCCCATTGAGCTCAATGTATAATTGTGTTTGAAATTGTGTTGCCTATTACAACAACTGTAACATTGCATCCAAAAGTCTATTGCCCATTGAAAAGTATTTATATAAAGCATCTCATCCTGAGAAAGTATATTTTGATACCTATTGTTGTTTCTAAAATAAAACAACTATACATTTTTATACAAAAACCATTGGCCTAGAGTTCAGTTCTTGAGTGTGTGAGACCATTTGCTGACTGAGTGTGTACAACAAATGCTTTACACTGTCCTCTGAGACTGCCTTACTGCTCGACCAAGCTACCACTTTAGAGAGTAAGGTTATATCTAACTTTAGCCTCTGCTAAACCTCTGGGGACTGTGGACTCTGTGCACACTGTACCTATTTGGGAACAGCATATACAGAGCTACTTTCTTACAGATGGGCACAGCATCTCACATTCTGGATGACACAACGCCAACAATGACTGTCATCAAAATTGAGTTACAGACCAGCTGACATGTAGGGACACACCTTCAGATACACAAATGGCACACCTGTCAACTTACACAAAACAAGTACCTCATACACTACCTTGGTCAATGTGAATGCACGTAGGTATATGGCCACATTTACCATGGGCACGTCTGGGAGTATAGCATCCAGCATATGTGTAACAAATCAACCCTACTGTCTCATACCTATCTGCTGTACCTGACACACCTTCATGCGTCATTTGAACCTGGCACACATCAACAAAACAATGACCACAGTCGGAGCAGAAATTACGATTGTGTGCATGATCAGACATAAGAGGACATACAAACAAAATATCATCATTCATTGAGACGAACATTGCTGTGATTGTCACTGCACCTCAAAACATTGACATGTGTACACAGTGTAGAGTCCAGAACAACACTGTCCTGCCTACATGACCATCAAATTCATAAGTGACATGTGAGGGAGTACAGGCCAATCAACGAAATCACATACACAAACATGGCATGTATAGTCACCAGTGGAGTAAATGGAACATTGGCATCGTGTGCACAATGATGTGCCATTGACCGTGTGGGCACTGTGCACTGTTGATGTTTGCCAGATGGCCATTGCATGGTACCCACATCGCGGTAGCTACCACCTGGCTCCCGCGGTGTGTCACCAGCACCACCATTCACACAAGTGCGGTAGTGATAGGCATGGAGACATGACCAAATGGCGGTTGGCATGCTCCGCCGCCCAAATCGCGGTGCCTCATGTCAATGTATGGCACCCATATTGCGGTAGCTACCGCCTGGCCCCAGTGGTGTGTCACCAGCACCCCCCATTCACACAAGTGCGGTAGTGATAGGCATGGAGACATGCCCAAATGGCAGTTGGCATGCTCTGCTGCCAAAATCGCGGTGGCGCACACCGGGCCCCTGCGGTGTGTCACCGCCATGGAGCATGCCCTTAGAGCCAATGGGAGCCTTGATTGTGTGGCATGATGCAATTTTGAAAATCGCGGTAGGCGTGCTCTGCCACCGCGGAGCCGGTCATTGGATGCATTTGAAAGAGGCAGACCTGGACCACCAATTGCTGCAGCTTGACACCTTTGAAATGACCCCAGGGGGCTATATATGTGTGGGAAGGAGCCTCACATTTCCACTGCTCCCAGAGCCTGCTGCCAGAGACCCCTCACCTCCTGCTGCCTTCAGGGACTGCTGCTAGAAACCCCACACCCGCTGCTGCCTCCAGAGACTGCTGCCAGAGACCCCCCACCTGCTGCTGCCTCCAGGGACTGCTGCCAGAGACCCCTCACCTGCTGCTGCCTCCAGGCACTGCTGGAAGAGACCCCTCACCACCCAATTCCGCCACTGTTGTCTCATGTCCACAGTGATGGCAAGGACTGAGAAGATCCGTGCCAGTCTCTTCACCAGCGAGGAGCTGGAGGTCCTTGTGGATGAGGTGCTAACACAGTACCTAAGGCTATATGGTGCCCCAAATGTCGTGGTAAGTCCTCAACAGTGGGGGGAGAGCAGGGGGGGCAAACATGTAGTTGGACTGATGCAGTATGTGCCTGAGAGTGTGGGGTTGTGTCATGCACTGCATAACATGCTGTCTCCAGGGGGGAAGGTGTATATACCCAATGCCACAGGTTTCCCTGCCTGCACATGTATGTATGAGTGACCTGTGTTGTGTTGTGTTGCCAGCCATACAGTGACGCAGAAAGTTGTTCATGCAGGAGTCAGGACAGTGATTGCTTGGCTGAATGGCTGTGTGTGCCCCTGTTGTCCATCTCAGTGTGAGCCCAGCTGGCCTGCACTGCCCCCTCCCACTAAGACAAGGACACATCACTTCACTTACAGAGTATTACATCAGTCTTTTCTCATTGCACTCCAGCTATGAGCCATCTCTGCACTGTAGATTGCACACGACCGGCCTTGTGTTGCGGATTTTTGATTTGTGAGATCATGTCTCTCAATGTGACCTCCATGACACAGTTATCTATTCACAGGGCATGGACATTTAGGGCTGCGCAGTCTTAGATACAGTGAGTCTATCCCCAAACACAGGTTGATATGTGATGTATGTGTTACTCCACCCAACAATGGACTGGAGATGTGGGCAGGCTACATAGGGGTTTCAGTGCTGGCATCCTGCAGCTTTTTCCATACAGATTTACCATGTGAGATGTATTCTTGTCTCTGTTAGACATATCTTTGGATTTACAGGGAGTTTGTATCTTGCTGCTACGGATATATGTAGGTTCATAACACTGTGCCACTGATCATTAACCCCTCTTTCTCCCATGCCTGCAGCTCAAGGTACACCAGCGTAAGGCCGTGTGGAGGGCCATTGCGGCCAAGGTGCGAGCTCTGGGGGTCTCAAACCGACGGGGCACCCACTGCCACAAGAGGTGGGACGACATCAGCCGGCTGGCAAAGAACGTGGCAGAGATGACCTTGGGGCTGCTTTCTCGCACTGGGCGTTTGGCACGGCGCAGCATGACACCACTAATGGGCCGCATCTTGGCGGTGACACAGCCTGAGCTGGATGCACGTTTGAAGGAGCATCAGCAGCAAGCCAGGGGTGAGCATTCGGGGAGGGTGACTTTGGCTTGGAGTAGCTGCATGTGTATAGAGCCTGTGCCAGCGCTGGCCTACGTGATGTTGGTAGTGTGATGCAGTGGCATGTAAGTGGCTGCTGGGCTGGGTGCCGGTGTTACGCATTTGCCCTTCCTGTACTTACAAAGGTAATTGGAATGCTGTGCATTCCCATTGCATTCTGAGTCGTGGTCTTCGGGTTGCTTCTGCATTGGGGTAGTCTGGGGAATACCATGGGAGGGAACGGCATTGTGCCCGGTCTGAGTGTGCCTTCATCAATGCGTCCATTGCATGCACCCAGATTTGGGAGGCCTAGACATATGACAACAATGTGCACCAGTCTTTGGGCCCCAAAGTACAACATGTTGGGTGACATGGGCTCATGGCCATTGTGGAATGTCATGTTGTAGTCTGTGTCTGTTTTGTCCACTCCTGTTCCATCCAGATCTGTCAGTGGCAACAAGTAGTGTGCCCCAACCATGTCCCAGGTGTGCTCAGAGCTAGTTGTGTGTCTGGATGAATGGAGCCACTAGCAGGGTGTTGTGCTGTGTGGTCATCATATGGCTCACTTATGCCTGAATTTCCAGTTTCCACGCACTGTTTGAGTCTATATAGTGAGTTGGCACGATGTGATTGCACAGGGTGGAGCGCAACATGTAGATTTGGTCATCTTTTGTTATGCATTGCTTGCATATGTTTGTTCTGTTGCTACCACTGACCTGACCCTACATCTCTCTCTCTCTCATGCAGCATCTCCTGTGGTCACGGAGGGACCGGAGACGGACACCAGTGGGGGTGAAACAAGCACAACAGCTGCACAGGAGCCCAGTTACACAAATGTCACCAGCACCTCAGAGGGGGACAGGAGTCTGCTGGAGGAATCCCAGCCTGTGACGCAAAGTACCACATCATCTGGTGCCAGTGGGGATGCACCCATGTTGGCGGGCACAGGGAACGGGGACTCTGCATCATCTTCCACCACACAGCGGCCAGTGCCCACCCTCCCAGCCACTTCCTCTGGTGCTGCCCGTGTCCACCTCAGTAAGAGGGGAAGAGTGTCCCTCGCCGCTGCCCCTGCCCCCCTGCTGCCATCAGTGCTGAGTCTGTGGACCTTTTGCGCCAGCTGTGTGTAGGCCAGACAGCTCTCCTCAATGCCTTCATTGACCACAACAAAAAATTGGCACAGGTGGTTGCTTTCATGGAGGGCATACATTCAGACGTGGGTGGGCTGCACCGGACTGTCCAGGCTTTGTCCTCCACAGTGACGTCTGCCCTTCAACAGGCACATACTCACAGTCCAGCTCCAGTCCCTTTGTCCACTTTGGCTACGTCTGACGATAGTGACCACGGTCCACATACATCAAAGTCACGATACGGCACACGAAGCACACAGCAGCAGCAACCCAAGCGGTCCCGGGCGCAGACACCATCCCCACAGAAGACCAAAGCCATCCCAGAGCGCAGAGGGAAATGCCCGTCAGGCGACACCATCGGACAACAAGCAAAGCAGCAGACCTCAGGCACACATGCCTCAGAGGCATCCCCATTCAAGGACTCTCCTGTCCCTAAAGCATCTCGCAAAGAGAAGCATACAGTTTCTTTGCCCACCGAGGAGGTGGTGCATGCCAAGTGTACACCTAGAAAGGGCTCCAAGGCAGATTCACCCACCACCTCGACTCCCATTCCAAGCCCAGTGAAGCAGGGGAAGGAGGGCACTGTAGGGGTGACACCTGCTAAACAGGAGAAGGGGGGGCAAAGGCGAAGCCAGGCAAAGTGTTCCGCTGGATCCAGCACATCACCAGAGGGGTTGCCAGCGTCTGCACCTGATGCAGCTTTGGTGGTGAGTGTTCCTGTTGTGTCCACACCACTTCCCATTGATCCAAAGTCAGGCAAGCCATTTAGGATCCCCAAGAAGTGGAAAGGCACCCCTCCACAATCTCCCAGCCACACCGTGTCTCCCGTCTGCATGACTCCGCCTCCACGTGCCACTATACCACCTGGTCCAAGCAGCCCTCCGGCTTGCCAAGCCACTCTTAGCTCTACCTCAGCTGGTCCACTTTCTCCCCGGTCAAGTGCCCCGACAGTCCCTGCGACACAGCCAGCTCCCAGTCCACCTGACAGCCAAGTCTGAGTGGTAATAACCCTCACACACCTGTCTCTCACACAGGTGGGCCTGTACTGCACATTGTTACCCCCTGACTGTGTTGCTGACCATGGAAAGGTACGGTCACACACATTCCCTGTGCAGCCTCTCCTGGACATACCCTGCACTTCGTTTTTGCCACTGGCCTTGTTGCTCTTTGCTGTGTTCAAGTGTTCCCTGTGCAGCTTCTCATGGTTATTCCCTGCACTTTGTTTTTGCGACTGGCCTTGTTGCTCTTTGTTGTGTTCAAGTATTCCCTGTGCAGCTTCTCATGGGCATACTCTGAACCCTGGACTGGCCATTGGCCTTGCTGTGTGCCCCTTGCCTGTGCAGTTTCTCATGGACATACTCTGCACTTTGCCCTGCCCACTGGCCTTGTTGTTCACTGCTGTTTTGCACATGCCTGTGCAACTTTTCATGGACATGCTCTGCACTTTGCGCTGCCCACTGGCCTTGTTGTTCACTGCTGTTTTGCCCTTGCTTGTGCAGCTTCTCATGGCCATGCTCTGCACTTTGCCCTGCCCACTGGCCTTGTTGTTCACTGCTGTTTTGCCCTTGTCTGTGCAGCTTCTCATGGACATACTCTGCACCGAGGACTGGCCACTGGCCTTGCTGTGTGCCCCTTGCCTGTGCAGCTTCTCATGGACATACTTTGCACCCTGGACTGGCCACTGGCCTTGTTGTTCACTGCTATTTTGCCCTTGCCTGTGCAGCTTCTCATGGACATGCTCTTCACTCTGCCCTGCCCACTGGCCTTGTTGTTCACTGCTGTTGTGCCCTTGCCTGTGCAGCTTCTCATGGACATGCTCTGCATTTTGTGCCTTTCTCTTCTCTTCTCATGGTGCCTATCTGTGCAATATGTGAATAAAGACAGTTGCTCCTGTTGTCTGTTTTGTCAGTGTCCTTACTGAATAAAGTTCTTTTTCTGTGTATATATGGTTTACTGTGCCACATGGTCTGTGTGCCACTTAAACATAGCGTGTCTCCAAAGTCAAATCTAACCCCCCATTATCTTTTCCCCCTTTGGAGTATGTTCTTTGGTACCAAGGAGTATGGCTTCTATTTACTATCAATTAAAAGCCAGTCCACTTCCATCCATGTCTTCTCCTTTCTGCCACACATCTATGCCTCAGTTACCTGCACACCTTCTCCAAAGATGTCTTTCTATAACTTCAGGGATAATGCTGCGCTGTCTAAATCCATTTTATGTCGTGTCAAGTGGTCAAATGCCTTTGAAGGACTGCATTCCAATGTAAACGAGATCAGCACATCCATTACATCACAGAATTGGAGACCATATTTATGCTGAAATTGTATTTCTTGCCAAATGTATCTATTGAGGTCCTTTTGAAAAAACTAGGTTTCAGATTTCTTTTTCCAACTAAATGGCTGCAATCATTTGCAGAATGTTTGTCTTCACTATGGATGGTTCAGATGGTTTAAATGACCTGGAAATGACACATTCTTTCTGCTTTTTTGCACACATAGCCGGGGATTTGTCCGACAATATAACCACAATTAAGTACTCATGAAAAAGAAAGCCTCTAAATGTCTGTCATATTCCTACATAGAAAATTTGATCAGAAAGAAGTCCTGTGTAAGATGTGAGCCCTCACTCAACCAGAGGGTGGCAGGCTTCATCATAAGGCTGCTCCTCACATTAGTAGGGCTGATCACTAGTGTGGGTTAAAACCCTGGAAAACAGGGGAGCTCCAGATGTATTACATGTGGTTGCCCAAATGATGCCCTGGTGTGGATGTTCAACCAATCAAAATCACAAAGGAGAAGAATGTGTGGAGGTTTAAATTACATACTGGAGAACTAATCACTTTATTCACATACCCCTGGAGTAGATTTAATAAAACAAGGGAATATTTCGACCCTGTGTTGAAGTTAACATATTGCTGTCCTGATACTTGCCAAAAAAGGAATCAATGGGCTTTCTTCAGCACATAACCTCTGTAAAATAACCTCTAAATGAAGTGACTAATAAGAATAGAAATATGCCTAGTACCGTAAAGGTAAGTTTCAATTCTATTAAGGACACGGAGGAGAGGATTATGCTATATCTCTCTCCGCTTTATTAACATTAAATTTCACAGCAGTCAGAAAGATGAAATAAACAAGTCTTTCAATGTGGACAAGGAAAACATCAACCTCCATAACTCCAGAGAGGCATCCGAGAACATAGTCCTTCCATTATGTCCATCACCATATCCAATACATAGTCCCTTCTCTGTATCTGTCCCTCCTCTTTCTTCGCTCTAGTCACGCCAATTCATCACTGGTCCTGCTTTGAACCGTCGTTACCTATAAAAACAGAGACAACATAAGGGCTTCAAGAAACTAAATCTCTATGCAATGTACAATGTTCGACAATTGCAATACGAGAAACATTGTAACGAAAAACAACTCTTCAACCAAGATTGAAAATGTCATCATAAGTATGAATCGGTTACTTACTATCATACGGGTGGGTTTGCACCAGCTGTGCCCCGGGTGGGATAATCTTCGCCTCCGTGTCCTTAAAAAAAATTGAAACTTACCTTTACGTTGCTAGGCAAATTTCTATTCTATGTCAGGACCTGAGGCTCCGAATATGCTAGTTTAAAGCTTACTTACCACCAACTGAGCCACCTCCAAGACCGGTTTGAAGTAAAACCATTTGAATGTTGAGTCCGAGGACCAATCCGCTGCACGCATTAAATCTTCTAGACGAGCCCCCAGCGAAAAAGCCTTAGAAGCCATTGCACCCCTGGCTGAGTGGGCTCCAAATTGTTTTGTGTCAATACTCGCCTCCTACATGACCCAACGCACCCACCTGGCTATGGTGGGGGAAGAGACAGCCTTGTGCATTTTTTTCAGAGTAATAAGAAGTTGTCGTTCGCCAGGAGGGCGGAGTTCTTGAGTTATTTCTTCATATGCCTTAAGGCAACTCAGCAAACATAATTTTGGGGTGTCCTGAAAAGCCGGGTATGAGATTTAGTACGTCGTCCTACCGTGATCACTACTCTGTCTGGGGAAAAACTCTTGCTGAGATGTCCAGTGCCCGGACATCAGAAACTCTTCTGCAGGAGACTAGACATAAAAGCATTGCCAGCTTGGAAGAGATTTCTTAAAAGGAAAGGTACCTATTCGGCTGCCAGGACAAAAACAGGTTCAACACTAGGTTGACATCCCATAGGGCAGAATAATGGTTCTGGAGGCAAAGAGAGCCGGATGCCACGCAGAAGCCTGCAGACGAACTGATGCTCTCCTACTGGAGCCCCATCTATTGGGTTAAGACCTGCCAAAATCGCTGACCGTATTGCGTTTATTGAACGACACACGAACAAACCCACCTCGTTCAGGCGGACCGATAACATTTTGTGGTCCTATCTGCCGGTCTTGAAAGTCCCGGCAACGACCACCGCTGCCTGAAATTCCGCCATGAGAAGGAGCAACCCCTGGGTGACCAGATGATGCGGAGCCCCGTCTGGGTTCAGAAGCAGGTGAGGAAAAAGGGGGAGTAGGATAGGAAAATCCCAAGAAAGTTCCAGAAGGACTGGAAGCCAAACTTGCGATCTCCAACATGGCGTTATCATTGTCACCACCTCCTCCTGCCGGCAAATCTGGGCCTCCACCCTCGTGATCATCGAAAAAGGAGGAAAAGGCGTCCATGGTCACAGCCATTAGATCCGGTCTCCAACTGATAAACCGTGGGACTTGATGGTCCAGGCGTGACGCAAAGAGGTCCACAGAGAACGGTCCCCACAGAGTTTCCACTCACTGAAAGACCTGAGGATCCAGTTTCCAGAGACTGGAATCGTGAAGACTTCTCGAGTGCCAATCTGCAATCTGGTTGGTTTTGCCCGTAAGGTACTCCGCCGTGACCGAGATGTGGTGAGCCAAATAGAAACCCCAAAAGTCCTTTGCCAGGTTTGCTAAGGCTCGTGAGCGAGGACCTCCCAAACGGTTGATGTATCAAACCGCGGAGATGTTGTCCATCTTGAGGAGGACACAAGACCACACTTTGTCCTTGGTCCCACAGCGAACCACAAAAGAACCTACGAGGCAGTTAATGTGGACGTTCTGTTCGTCCAATGACCAAACGCCTCCAGTGGAAAAGTCCCCACACTGGGCGCCCCAGCCTGATCTGCTGGTGACGGATTCTATGATAAGGTCTGGAACCAAGCCGAAAATCGCCCAACCATTCCATGACACTATGTGGGCCAGCCACCGCACAATCCCCTCCTTGGCCTCTGCCGAAAGAAGGACTCAGTGGTCGTACGACAGTCCTCTCCACAGGTGATATGCCTTGAGGTGCTGGAGGGCCCGGTAATGCAGGGGCCTCGGGAAGATTGCCTGAATAGATGAGGACAGAAAGCTCACCAACCGGGCAAGTTGCTAAAGGGAGGTGTAAGGCCTCAAGACTGTTTGTCGCAATTTGTGATGAATCTTGGCCATCTTCCGGGACGGCAGACTCAAAGACGCGTGGATGGAATCCACCACAAATCTGAGAAACTTCACCTTCTGAGAAGGATTGAGAACCGATTTGTTCTCGCTGACGATAAACCCCAGGCCCTGTAAAATAGACACCGCTTGCTGGAGTTGTCTGGACAAGGTCTTGAGACACTGTGCCATAAGAAGAATGACGTCAAGTACACGACCATACGTATGCCCTGAGCCCTGAGGAACTCCACTACCGGATGAAGCACTTTGGTGAAACACCATGGTACTGAGGAAAGACCGAATGGAAGGGAGGTGAACTCGTAAACGAGATCCCACCAGCAAAACTTCAGAAACCGCCAAAGAGGGAGGTGGATTGGAATCACCAGATAAGCATCCTTTAGGTCTAATCGAACCATCCAGTGGGAAGGAAGAAGGAAATCTCGGAGTAGATGGATTCCTTCCATTTTGAAATGGAGGTATACCAACCACTCGTTGAACTCTTTTAGGTTGATAACCGGACGACGTCCCCCGTCAGACTTGTCCACCAAAAATATGTTGCTTAAGAAACCATGAGGGTGCAGAGCTGATCGGCAAATGCCCCCTTTGCGAAGCAACCCGGATACCTCTTCGTCGATCAGTTGTGCCTCATGGGAAATGAAGGATATTGGCCGAGGAAAATTTTCCTGACAAGGGTTTTCGTAAAACTCTATATGAAAACCATGTACGGTCTGTAAGACCCATGCGTCTGAGGTAATGGATGCCCAGGCGTCCCGAAAGGCTGCTAATCGACCCCCAATGCGGACATGGGTCGCCGGTAGAACACTTACCGCTTGGATTTCCACCACCGGTGTTGTTTTTCAATCCTCTGCAACCTCTGAAGCGTTGGCCTCTCGTTGGGTAAATATTGCTGTAGTTCGCGCTGGAGTTATATTGTCTGTGACCAGAGCCTTGTCCCCTTGGGGGGTTTTGTTGGAAACCACGGCCAGACAAGTGGCCCATGCCTCGGCTGGCCCCATGGAAAAACCCGTTGGTTAAAGACCCTTTTGATATTAGATTGGGCCTTATCCAGAGAAGAAAAGGTTGCAACAAATTTTCCCAACTCCTTTACGAAAGGGTCTTCCAGGAGACCCCCTTGGGCCACTGCTCCCGCCTCTGAAGAGGCTAAGTCCCCTAGCTTGGGATCAAGTTTGATCAACAACAAGCGGCGATGCTCCATTGATAGGGCACAGTTGGCATTGCCCATAAAAATAATAGCCCGTTGCACCCAGTTAGAAAGGACCTCTGGAGAAATAGGGGATCCTAAAACCTTGGCTTCCTATGGCAGTCCAAGATTTTTGTCATGGGGCCAATGGCGTTGAGGAGCTTATCCTGGCATGACCGCCAGGATTTATCTATGCCCTTCCAAGTATCCTTCATGTACTTTGCCAGGAAGGTGGCCATCTTAGAGTCCAATTCCGGAGTGAAGGCAACCTTGCCATCCAGGGTGGGCCTTGGGCACTCCGCCCTTAGGCAACCTCGGGCTTCCTTTTTTAAGGGCTTACAGAGGCAACCCATGACAAACTTGGCCACCTTGTCTCCAGGGTCCCAAGCAGCGGACCGGGGATGAATGATCTCCTCCGGGTCCAACATACCGGAATCTTCTCCCGGTGTTGAGGGAGGAATGACTGCCGGGTGCCATGGCCGTGAGGGACCTGACTCATTGTCCGTGTCTCCCTGAGAGTCCTCCTTCTCAGGTTCCGGGGAAGCTGGATCTGGGGTGCCCTGGGGTTCGGCTTCTGGGATGGGGGCAGGGGTGGGTGATGCTACCGTAGCTAGGAAGGTGCTTTTTAGGCGCACAAACGCATCTCTGTCCACCCCTTCAGTACCCTTGTTTTTGGATGGCGGGGGACCCTCCCCAGTTACAGGATCAGCTGGGGCGCAGGGAGCTCTCCGCGTGCTTTTGCCAACTTAGCGCATTCCTGGACAGTTCTATCTGAGAGGCGCTGCTCCATAGGACCGACCACCTCATTAACCACCCTATAAATAGAGGATTCCACGGCCTCGTAGAACTCATCATCATAAGGTAAGTACCCCATGACCTCCTCCTCATAATAATAATTTTGAGGTTACACAATGGGTGATTGAAGAAAAGAAGTGCTGCAAGAGACAACTATGGGACGTCTTGTGTCAGCTTTCCTGATGTTAAGTGCTGTGCACTTCAATTTATTAGACTGGTGAACCCAAACCAAATTGCGGCAGACCAGAGGACTGCAAGAATTTCAGGCATCCCAAAGGACTGCATTAAGGCTTGCACCATCTTAGCACGCCAAAAGCCCTCAGCTCACTGACCGGGCTGCTGCCTTCCTGCGCGCTTTGCTGAGAATGACGTGCAATGAGGAAAAACATCGCCCGTAAGCGTCAATGTGGGATGCACGCTGTACAGACCCCTGCCGGGAAGTTCACTTTGAATATGCAGGGAAAATACGACCCGCAGTCGGGCGTCAGGTGAAGGTAGCGGGGACAAGGCTAGATTGGACTCGTTACTCGCAGCGTGGCTCCTCCTCTTAGGAGCCGCAGTGCAAGACCAACGAGACCAGCAAGTCCCCCTAGCGGACCTGCAAAGCACCGCAATTAGCAGGGCGCCGGCCGCGTAAGGAGCGTGAGACGCTTCTGCGGCCGGATGAGCAATCTGCAATAAAAAACCAAGCATTGGAAATGCGATAGGTCTCGCATTTGTTGGAGCTGGAGCTATTGGTATTGTAAATGGCAATGTTTTGTACTTTGAAAAAGGTCTTGTGTTTGTTGGAGCTAGTCACATTGTAAATGGCAATGTTTTTTATTTATCCTTAGGGTTCTATATAGCACGAACTTAACAGCCTCTGTTGTGAATTTCGATTCATCAAAGTTTTGTGAGCCCTGAAATTTGCACAAGTAAAGTGCTAACAGTATAAATATGGGCACTGTTTAATAAACGAAGCCACTGCAATACAAGAGCAAAGGTGACCGAGTGACTGCTTCTGGGTTTACGGAGTTGCTTACACTCACTGCCCGTTAAAGCTAGCTAGCCCGCTACTATGAGTTTATCAAACTTAATGCTATGTTTTCTTATGTTATGTTATGCTATGCTATGTTTTGTTATGCTATGCTATGTTTTGTGTATGCTATGCTTTGTTTTGTTATGCTATGCTATGTTTTGTTTTGTTATGCTGTTTTGTTGTGTTTTGCTATGCTATGTGTTGTTTTGTTAGGCTATGCTATGTTTTGTTATGCTATGCTATGTTTTGTTGTGTTTTGTTATGCTATGTTTTGTTTTGCTATGCTTTGCTATGTTTTGTTATGTTCTGTTGTGCTATGCTATGCTATGTTTTGTTGTGTTTTGTTATGCTATGCTTTGTTATGCTATGTTTTGTTTTGCTATGCTATGCTATGTTTTGTTATGTTCTGTTATGCTATGCTATGTTTTGTTATGCTATGTTTTGTTTAGCTATGCTTTGTTATGCTATGCTATGTTTTGTTATGCTATGCTATGTTTTGTTATGCTATGTTTTGTTATGCTATGTTTTGTTATGCTATGCGTCGCTATGCTTTGTTTTGTTATACTATGTTTTGTTTTGCTATGCTATGTTGTGTTTTGTTATGCTATGCTATGTTTTGTGATGCTATGCTATGTTTTGTTGTGTTTTGTTATGCTATGCTTTGTTATACTATGTTTTGTTTTGCTATGCTATGGTGTGTTGTGTTTGCTGTGCTATGCTATATTTTGTTATGCTATGCTATGTTTTGTTATGCTATGCTATGCTTTTTTATGCTATGTTTTGTTTTGATATGCTATGCTACTCCATGTTTTTTATGCTATGCTATGTTTTGTTTAGTTATGCTATGCTATGTTTTGCTGTGTTTTGTTATGCTATGCTATGTTTTGTTGTGTTTTGTTATGCTATGCTATGTTTTGCTATGCTATGCTATGTTTTGTTATGCTTTGCTATGTTTTGCGATGCTATGCTATGTTTTTTTGTTTTTTGTTATGCTATGCTTTGTTTTGTTATGCTAGGTTTTGTTTTGCTATGCTATGTTTTGTTATGCTATGCTTTGTTATGCTATGCTGTGATTTGTTGCGTTGTCTTATGCTATGCTATGTTTTGTTGTGTTTTGATATGCTATTCTGTTTTTTATGCTAAGCTATGTTTTGTTTAGCTATGCTATGCTGTTTTGTTGTGTTTTGTTATTCTATGCTATGTTTTGTTGTGTTTTGTTAAGCTATGCTATGTTTTGTTATGCTATGCTATGTTTTGTTGCGTTTTGTTATGCTATGTTTTGTTTTGCTATGCTTTGCTATGTTTTGTTATGTTCTGTTATGCTATGCTATGCTATGTTTTGTTGTGTTTTGTTATGCTATGCTTTGTTATGCTATGTTTTGTTTTGCTATGCTATGTTTTGTTATGTTCGGTTATGCTATGCTATGTTTTGTTATGCTATGTTTTGTTTAGCTATGCTTTGTTATGCTATGCTATGTTTTGTTATGCTATGCTATGTTTTGTTATGCTATGTTTTGTTATGCTATGTTTTGTTATGCTATGCGTCGCTATGCTTTGTTTTGTTATACTATGTTTTGTTTTGCTATGCTATGTTGTGTTTTGTTATGCTATGCTATGTTTTGTGATGCTATGCTATGTTTTGTTGTGTTTTGTTATGCTATGCTTTGTTTTGTTATACTATGTTTTGTTTTGCTATGCTATGTTTTGTTGTGTTTTGTTATGCTATGCTATGCTGTGATTTGTTGTGTTGTGTTAAGCTATGCTATGGTGTGTTGTGTTTGCTGTGCTATGCTATATTTTGTTATGCTATGCTATGTTTTGTTATGCTATGCTATGCTTTTTTATGCTATGTTTTGTTTTGATATGCTATGCTACTCCATGTTTTTTATGCTATGCTATGTTTTGTTTAGTTATGCTATGCTATGTTTTGCTGTGTTTTGTTATGCTATGCTATGTTTTGTTGTGTTTTGTTATGCTATGCTATGTTTTGCTATGCTATGCTATGTTTTGTTATGCTTTGCTATGTTTTGCGATGCTATGCTATGTTTTTTTGTTTTTTGTTATGCTATGCTTTGTTTTGTTATGCTAGGTTTTGTTTTGCTATGCTATGTTTTGTTATGCTATGCTTTATGCTATGCTGTGATTTGTTGCGTTGTCTTATGCTATGCTATGTTTTGTTGTGTTTTGATATGCTATTCTGTTTTTTATGCTAAGCTATGTTTTGTTTAGCTATGCTATGCTGTTTTGTTGTTTTTTGTTATTCTATGCTATGTTTTGTTGTGTTTTGTTAAGCTATGCTATGTTTTGTAATGCTATGTTTTGTTATGCTATGCTATGCTTTGTTGTGTTTTGCTATGCTATGTTTTGCAATGCTATGCTATGTTTTGTTGTGTTGTTATACTATGCTTTGTTTTGTTATGCTATGTTTTGTTTTGCTATGTTTTGTTATGCTATGCTGTGATTTGTTGTGTTGTGTTATGCTATGCTTTGTTGTGTTTTGCTATGCTATGTTATGCTGTGCTATGTTTTGTTATGCTATGCTTTGTTATGCTATGTTTTGTTTTGATATGCTATGCTATTCTATGTTTTTTTATGCTATGCTGTGTTTTGTTTAGTTATGCTATGCTATGTTTTGTTGTGTTTTGTTGTTTTTTGTTATGCTATGCTATGTTTTGTTATGCTATGTTATGTTTTGCTATGCTATGCTTTGTTATGCTATGCTATGTATTGTTTTGTTATGCCATTTTTTGTTATGCTATGCTGTTTTGTTTTGTTTTGTTATGCTATGCCATTTTGTGTTGTTATGCTACGTTTTGTTATGTTATGTTATGCTATGTTTTGTTATGCTATATTTTGTTATGCTATGCTATGTTGTGTTTTGGTATGCTATGCTATGTTTTGTGATGCTATGCTGTTTTGTTCTGTTTTGTTATGCCATGCTATTTTGTGTTTAGTTATGCTACGTTTTGTTGTGTTTTGTTATGTTTTGCTATGTTTTGTTATGCTATATTTTGTTATGCTATGCTATGTTGTGTTTTGTTATGCTATGCTATGTTTTATGCTATGCTGTTTTGTTGTGTTTTGTTATGCTATGCTTTGTTTTGTTATGCTATGTTTTGTTATGCTATGCTATGTTTTTTGATGCTATGCTATGTTTTGTTATGCTATGTTTTGTTTTGCTATGCTATGCTATGCTATGTTTTGTTATGCTATGCTATGTTTTGTTATGCTATGCTACGTTTTGTTGTGTTTTGTTATGCAATGCTTTGCTTTGTTTTGCTATGTTTTGTTATGCTATGTGTTGTTGAGTTTTGTTATGCTATGCTATTTTTTCTTATGCTATGCTATGTTTTGTTATGCTATGCTATGTTTTGTTATGCTATGCTATGCTTTGTTTTGTTATGCTATGCTTTGTTATGCTATGCTATGTTTTGTTTTGATACTTTTGTTATGTTATGCTATTTTTTGTTGTGTTTTTTTATGCTATACTGTTTTGTTATGCTATGCTATGTTTTGTTGTGTTTTGCTATGCTAGGCTTTGTTTTGTTATGCTATGCTATGTTTTGTGATGCTGTGCTATGTTTTGTTATGTTTTGTTATGCTATACTATGTTATGTTATGCTATGTTATGTTTTGTTATGCTATGTTATGATTTGTTATGTTATGTTATGTTAGGCAAGGCTATGTTTTTTATGTTATGTTTTGTTAAGTTATGGTATGCTATGCAATGGTTGTGTTTTGCTATGCTAGGCTTTGTTTTGTTATGCTATGTTTTGTGATGCTATGCTATGTTTTGTGATGCTATGCTATGTTTTATGTTTTGTTATGCTATACTATGTTATGTTATGCTATACTATGTTATGTTATGCTATACTATGTTATGTTTTGTTATGATTTGTTATGTTATGTTATGTTAGGCGAGGCTATGTTTTTTTATGTTATGTTTTGTTAAGTTATGGTATGCTATGCAATGGTTGTGTTTTGCTATGCTAGGCTTTGTTTTGTTATGCTATGCTATGTTTTGTGATGCTATGCTATGTTTTGTTATGTTTTGTTATGTTTTGTTATGCTATGCTTTGTTTTGTTATGCTATACTATGTTATGTTATGCTATACTATGTTATGTTTTGTTATGCTATGTTATGATTTGTTATGTTATGTTAGGTTAGGCGAGGCTATGTTTTGTTATGTTATGTTATGTTATGGTATGCTATGCAATGGTTTGCAACGCTAGGCTATGTTTTATTATGTTATGTAATGGTATGTTTTGTTATGTTAGGCTATGTTCTGTTATGTTATGCTGTTATTTTATGTTAGGCTAGGCTATGTTTTGTTATGTTATGCTATGTTATGGTGTATTAAACTACTGTGGATTTTATAACATCCAAAAGCTGATGAATGGAGCGGGCTTGCACGTCTTTGGGCTTGTGCGCGCTCCCCTCCCTCCCCCACCACAGTACTTTGCATTTTGCCCTGTGTCTGTGTTTAGTTATGCTACATTTTGTTGTGTTTTGTTATGTTATGCTATGTTTTGTTATGCTATATTTTGTTATGCTATGCTATGTTGTGTTATGCTATGCTATGTTTTATGCTATGCTGTTTTGTTGTGTTTTGTTATGCTATGCTTTGTTTTGTTATGCTATGTTTTGTTATGCTTTGTTTTGTGATGCAATGCTATGTTTTGTTTTTTGTTATGCTATGTTTTGTTTTGCTATGCTATGCTATGTTTTGTTATGCTACGCTATGTTTTGTTATGCTATGCTACGTTTTGTTGTGTTTTGGTATGCAATGCTTTGCTTTGTTTTGCTATGTTTTGTTATGCTATGTGTTGTTGAGTTTTGTAATGCTGTGCTATTTTTTCTTATGCTATGCTATGTTTTGTTATGCTATGCTTTGTTTTGTTATGCTATGCTATGTTTTGTGATGCTATGCTATGTTTTGTTATGTTTTGTTATGCTATGCTTTGTTTTGTTATGCTACACTATGTTATGTTATGCTATCAGTGGAAGCAAAGCGTGAAGGCGATACACTGAGGACAAATGAGTGTGTGGCAAAGGAGCAGAGAGTGATGTAAAGTTAACTAAGGACAACATAGGAGGAAGGGAGAGATGGAGAAACATGATGCAAGCGTCGATGTATAGTCATGAGCGAGGAAACATGAAAATCTGCTGCGCGCTGCCAAACACACGTGCTGAAGACAAAGTTGAATGGAAGCACAAGCGATTATCCTTACCGCTTGTCTGATCGTGCCTTTACATTTATTTACATGCGTTAGAGGACACGCGCTGTAGATGATATGAAATGAAAGTACAAGCGATAATCCTTCACGCTTGGCTGCATGCTGTTAGTTGAAGATGGGTAAGACTTCCCTTGAAATCGGAACAAGCGCGTATGAATCAAGGCTCAGCAAAATAAAAGAAAATCAAAGGCGGTAAAAGGCTTGAAAAGTTTGTAGCGACGAAAGTGAATGTAATCGAGCAGAGCATCAAAGGGCTGGGTGAGAAGGGAGGGGGGAATGCAAGGGTCAAAGCGGCTAAAGTGAAAGAAAGCTATAGAGAAGGGAGGGTGGAGTGGGAGCAGCTGTGCACGTGCATGTGATTGTGCACTCAAGGTTTAGGCCAGCCAAAACTGTGGGTAGCACTTTGAAAATCCCACATACAAAAGGTCTCTTAGAGCCTTTGGCTCGCGAGACCTAACAAGTCAGAAAGTCAAAAATACTATGAAACAATCCCCAAGCTAGCGGTTACCCGCAAAGCAGTGGGGAAAATACAAAGTTATAAAACAATCCTAGTCAGTAATATGAAAAACCATCGAGGAAGGAACAAGGGGACTTAACTGGCTGCGAAGCAGCGGAGAAAGAGGGTGGGGGGACAGACACAGAGAAGGGACTATGTATTGGATATGGTGATGGACATAATGGAAGGACAATGTTCTCGGATGCCTCCCTGGAGCTATGCGAGTTGATGTTTTCTTTGTCTACATTCAAAGACTTGCTTATTTCATCTTTCTGGCTGCTGTGAAATTTGAGGTTAATAAAGCGGAGAAAGATATAGCATAATCGGAGCCTCCGTTCCTGACATAAAATTCATATTCCAAACCAGTAAATTCATCGAGTGGGTTAGCAGTAGGCCATTCCACTGAAGCCTATAGTTTTGTGTTTGTGCCTCCTCGTTTAAATCAAGTCAATAGGTGCACTGACAATACCAGCTGGTTTGAGTACATTAAAACCATAAGCTGAACAGTCCACTTTGCTATGGGTACTCCTGTCTGGGTCATAGTGTATTTTTTCAGTTGGTAGCAATGGCCGGGATCCCCTTGCTTCTCTTCCACTTTCTTTGTACACTTTTAATTTGACATGATTTGCAGAGGATCATTTGACCTGTTTTGTAATATCCTTTTCCTCCAGTAAACTGGAATTTATTGAATTTTATCCATTCCAGATGTCATCGGAAGTAGGAGCACAACATTTTAAGTTATTTTATCTATCCAGAGTTCACAGAGGCTGAGGATACGAAGCACAGCCAAACACAAACACCACATCTACAGGGACTCTCCAATTTCAGTGCAACCTTGATAAAAACACTTGTAAGAAGGACCCCTAGCTTTCAGACTCAAACCAAATTGTCTCCCAAATTGGTACATATATTCTCATCTGAAGTGATCCTTTCGATGACAATGCAGCTTACCCAAAGAAAAAATAGAAACCAGCAAGTCTCAGAACGAAGAATATAGTTTCAGAACAGTCCTAAGTGGGCATCTATCATGATAAAGAATAAACTTTTCCTGTAACACATAATGGATATTTGCGTCTGAATAAGACATTTGTTCGAAAAATCTTTATTCCCAGCACTTCTGTTTTGTAAGCATTATTGATAAAGTTACTACAATTTTGTGAGTACGAAGTACAGTCTGTGGATACTGCTTTTAATGACATATCATTTACCATATTTGTAAATCGCACATTCACCCTTGGGTCTTTTGGCATTGAAATACCAGATGTCCATTAATACCCAACTTAATGGTACTGACTATCAACTTTGAACGGAGAAAAGGCTAAGTGGACCGAATAGCGTTCAACCTGTGTGCATGAGGTCCAACACAAATTCCTAGAGTGGAAGCATTGGTCCACTGATCAGCCGGTCCCGGTTGATACATTACTTTTTCAGTTTCACGTTTGTTAATAACATTTGCTTCTTTAAACAAGCATTTGCAATGCAATAGGTCTCGCATTTGCGAGAGTTTAAGCTACTAGCGTGGTAAATGACAATGCCTTTTATTAATCTGTTTTGCTAATTAACACATAAATACAAGACATTGTCATTTACAATGCCAATAGCTCGAACTCTTCTAAATGCGGGACCTAATTCCGTGCAAAGGAGCGACCGCCATGTTATGTTATGTTAAGTTTATTTGTAAAGCGCAACGGTTACCCTGGGGTGTCCTGGCACTAGTTACCTGTCATTACAGCTATCACCAACAGAAAAATTTAATTATTGAACAACCATGTTTTCAAGGCCCTTCTGAAAGCCAACAAATCTGTGGCATTTCTGAGATGGGCCGGAAGGTCATTCCAAGCCTTGGCCGCTCCGAAGACAAATCTTCGTCCTCCCCATGATACCTTTTTTGTGGGCAGGACGATCACCATTTTAGCTCCTGCTGAGCATAGATTTCTTGTGGGTGTGTACCGATTAAACTGTTTCTGTAAGTACTCCGGTCCAATACCTTGGAGTGCTTTAAATACAGTGCACAAAGATTTAAAAAGCACTCGCTTTTTCACCAGGAGACAATGAAGCTTTTTAATTTCATTGGAGATCGCCGCAAATTTGGGCACCCCAGTAAGTAATCTGGCAGCCGCTTTTTGTATCCTTTGGAGTTTATTTAAAAAGCGTTCTTGAATGTTTAAATAAAGGCCATTACAGTAATCAAGTTTTGACAAAACAAGTGCGGTGACCACTGTTTCAATAGGGGTAGAATTGATGCCACCTTCCAGAGCTTAGGAAAAAACCCAGTATCAATCATATCATTAAAAATGGGCGTGAGTACCTGGGTGATGGGTTCCACTGCTAATTTGGCTACAGCCACCAGACAAGGGTCATATGGTGACCCTGATCTAGCCGCTTCGAGAAGGCTGCGTGTTTGGTCCGTGGACAAGGCCTCAAATCTATCAAGGACGCCGGGGGGGACTTTGGAGAGCTTATAGTCCTCCTTCTCGAATACTTCCTACTGCACTAGAGCCATTGAGTGCCGAAAATATCACTTCCACTTTGTCCTGGAAGAATTTGGCAATATTTTCGCAAAGTTCCTGACTAGACTGAACTGTAGCAGGGTGTGGAGATGTCAGATCTGATACTGTTTTAAATAATTCTTTGGCTGAATTTTAGCCAAATCAATTTTGCTAACAAAGAATTTTTGTTTGGTGTAAAACAAAAGTTGCTTATAGTTCAATAGACCATTTCTATAAGCTTTCTTCTCCACTTCCTTATATTCTTTCCTCCACGTGCGCTCAAGACGATTGCATTAGAGTTTTTCTTTTTTCAATTCTTCTGTGAACCAGGGAGCGGAGGGAGACGATCTCTTAGGCACAATACTAATAGCTGGGGCTAATTTACAGCAGCCGTTCTCCACCCATTTAGTATAAGCGATCGTCCCTTCCTCCACCCCCAAATGCATTTGTATTGTTGTTGAGGTGAGAAGTTCCTGAAACGCATCTCCATCCATTTAGTTCCACGGTCGGATGTCAATCTGTTTCTTGACACCTGCCCCACCTAAGTGCTGGTCCTTGAGGGCTAACTCAAACTGGACAGCCGCATGTTCTGTCCAGACAAGAGATAGCACACCCGTAAACTGGAGACCTGGATGGTTTGTGAAAATGCCATCGAGAGTATGTCCAGCCACATGAGTGGGGCCAATGACCTGCTGCCTAAGGTCTACACTATTCATTGTGTCGATGAGAGCGACTGTATCTAAATTTAAAAGAGCCTCCAAATAATAATTGAAATCCCCCAAGATGGTATAGGCATCCAGAGAGATGCTGTCTTCCGGCAAGTTTCCAATGGAAGTAATAAAGGGATTTCTAGTGCTTGGTGGTCTGTACAGTAAAATGCCTTTAAAAGTATGATGATGAGATAGGTTGAAATTAAAGGACAAAGCCTCACAACCTGCGTTGAGTATTGAGTGGAAAGCCACCTTCATAGAACTGGGATAAATCACTGCCAGTCCTCCCCTTTTTTCCCCCCAGACCTATTCAGGGTATGGCACGCAAATCCTGGCGGAGTAGCCTTCAGCAGGTCCGGCCCCGAGGATTCATCGGTCTATGACTCCGTGATTAATGCCATCTGTATGTCTTTTTCCTCAATAAGCCTTGCACACTCAGTGCTATGTTTAACCAGTGATCTTGCGTTTATCAAAATGCACTTAAAACTATATCCTTGTGCCCCACTGTCTTTGCCCTGAAGTCCCTTAACTCATGGGACGCTAGATATTGGATTTTAGGAAGTGTGGTTTTACATGTAGAACATGTCACTGGCTGAGATTTCGGCTTTGAGTTAAAAGAAAAACACACACACTTCGGATCCTTTCCCACCCTGTTCAATCCAAGCAATACTGTTCTAGAATAATGAATGCAAGTGGATTTACCTGAACTCAAAGAAACGGAGGTCTTGGCGCTGAGCGCAGTCCGAGCGCAGATGGGCGCAGCCAGGCTTGCCTTTGGGCCAGAAATAGAGTGGGGAATCAAAACACTAGACTGCTCACCACACTAGACCCAACATGGCGGTTTCGCCGAAGCTGTCTGGAAAACTCGGAGTCTCAGAGTCCGAGTCTCGGGTAGCGGTACGTAAAACCAAAGTAGTGCCAACACTCAGGGCACAGTAAAACCATCACAATTAAAACAATTACAAAAGTTAAAAAGTGCTCAGTCAGGGCAAGATTACTCCTCCTCTAAAATTCATAGAATAATGTGCAAATACGCTAAAAGTGCGGTAAGTGGCAAGAAGTGTGAGAACACAGCTATCTCCCGGCTCAAGCCTCAGGAGAGGTAACCATTGTCCTGGGCTGCTTGGAAAGTGAAAGCACTTTGTTTCACCCCTGTTTTTGAAAAACTTTAACTGCTGGACCCTCGCTAATGTTTAAAAATAACTGAAAGTAAAAATGTTTAAGTTAAAAAAAAAAAAGCGCATTGCCATAAAATAGTAACCAGGCATGGAAAAAACGGGAACACAGCAGGGAAAAGACAGAAGGGAGTGAAAGAGAGGGAGAATATAAAAGGAAAGCAATGCAGAGGCCGAGCATGAGATACATAAGTGGCACTAACAATGTTTGAGCAGGTAGGCCATGGAACTCAAGGTGTTGATTTGCTGTGACAAATCACAGAAGGTAGGTCAGAGAGGTGTGCACCATGCGCGCAGTGACAAACAAACTTAATAAACAGGGTGTTCACATTACAGGCATGCTACTCATGCCCATTAACATCTTTCAAAACACATGCGTGGGCAAAACTGGCATTAGTGGGTCACATAATAATAATTAGCTTCCGAAAGGCACTTGCTGCCAACTCCGGAACTTCATGAAGCAGCACCGTTATTATGGAAGGTTGAGCCAGACCCACCGTGACTCTAACCGGTGCCCTGCAGACTATTTCGCTGATTTCAGCAGCGCATGCACTACCCCACATGGCTACCGTAAAACAATGTTTATTTGACAGGCAATGTGTAGTAAATTACTTCTCTACTATTCCCCACTGTACTGCTCTGTTGGAATGTACCATGACATCATAGAATGCCTGAGTGCCTCTCTGTGTTTAGAGTGTCAGTTGGTCAACCCAGGCTGAGCTGCTAGGAGCCTGCTCCTGGTGGGGCTGTCTTTGTACCATCGATCTTCTCCTACTCTCCTATTTTGGAACCAAGCTACAATAAAGGAGTATTCTACTTGTAGAGCTGGACTCTGTATCATTCTTTTACCACACAATGCTGCAGGTGCAACCCAATATAACCAGATACCTCTCACATCTGTGTTACCAGGGAGGCTTTGCTGAGAGGGCACTGTAAAGCAACTTTATTATGTGCGGTCTAGTCTCCGAAGCAGCGCTACCACCTGGCTATATCACATAACGAAACTACCGTAGTCAGTCTGCCCAGCAAATAGCCAGCGTTCCTTTGTCCTTTCTAACTGGAACAAAAATGAACGACGACACGTTTCTGCAACCTCACTGGGTGACTTTCCTGGTTTGAACCACAACACCAATGAAAAATATCTCAACTCCTGTGGTCAAGTCGGGCCTTCACACAACTGCGCCATTGAATGTACTCTTCCCAGGTAGAACAAGCAACCCAGCAGGAGTCACATGGAGGAGGCAGATTTAAACAAGTCTTTGTGGCACGCAAGCTTTAGCTGTAAACATGTTAAGCTAAAGCGCGGGGTTGCGATTGCTTAAAAAGTAAAGAAATAGAAAAACATTTATTTCTATTTCTTTACTTTTTAAGCAATCAGGGCACCCACGCTTTAGTTTAGGATGTTTACAGCTAAAGCTCGAGTGTCACCATGGTAACAGTAAGCAAATAAAAAATAATTCATTGCTTGCATTCCAAGCCAGCCTGGGAGCTGCCTTTGGGAAGACTGGAACCGGGAGAGTGATTGCTGCAATAAAATGTAAGCAGCTATGGGTCTGAGCACCCACAGTAACACAAGGTAGTAACATAATAAAATAGTCCCCCCCCAGGAGCAGATCAACACCCCCAAAGTGTAATTATATTGTAATAAGTCCCTGCTCCTTGGAGGAAAAAGGAGGGTCAAAGAGGTAGTACTGGCCACAAGTAAGCAAGGATTTTTAAAGGACATTGAAACAAACAAATGAGAAGCAAGGAATGGCATTTGGCCCACAGAGATATATGTATACTAAAGTATACAAGAGATTGAATGCTTAAGCTCGACCTAAAAACGAAAAACAAATATATACTGTGCACCTTTAAAAAAAACCATATCTGTAGGTTACCAAAAGTACCTTGAACGGCATGAAAAGTGCCCAAAGTAATTTTTCCTTGTGTTTAGGCAGTTACAGTTCAAACGTACAATATTTTGTTTACTTGAATTCCAGAAACTTGAGCCTATGCAAGCTCAGGGAACTGCTACTTGGTCCATGACAAATCACTTCAGATCACTGCAAACAGTGCTTAATTTGTAAAAGAATAAGTGCCAGGGCCCAAAGATTTCATCAGAAGCCCACAGCAGACCCTCCTGAATGATTGGGTTGCAGAATATGAAGTCTAGCAAGTCTCAATTCTGCCTCTTCTCCTTTGATCCGCCACTCTACACCCTTGATTGCTCTCTTTGTCATTGTTCTATCTTTCTCTTCCTTCTTCGTTCCCTCTTTTCTGCCTCTCTCTTTGTTTAGAGGCAAAGTCTGATGATGCAAAATTACTCCTAGTCTGCAAATATAAGTGCTGGTGGACCCCACTTGCAACCATCTGCTCAAATTAAACACGGAGGGGCAGATCTACAAGAAACTAATGCAGCGTGGTGCCGCAAGTCATTTTGCTGCACCGCGCTGCATTAGTTTCGAAACACAGGGATGCAACATATTTACAACAATATGTTGCATCTCTGTGCCTCCCCCTGTGCTGGTGCACTAACTGCTGCCATGCGCCGGCACAGGCACCCTTGCACCATGGTGCAAGGATGCCTGCGTCGTGGAGAGATTGTTTTTGTGCTGGAAGAGGCAACTTCCTGCACATAAACAATCAATTGAGGTGATTTCCTCTTCCAATGTGTGCTGTAGAGTGCAGCACGCATTGAAAGAGGCGTAGCATTCTGAAGCATCTCCAGATTTACGATTTCTCGTAAATCTGGAAATGCATCAGTGGACGTGGGTGTTCCGTGGGAAAACCCACAGCAACACCCATGTCACACCCCTAACACACAAAGTGTTGCGTGAACAGGGGCGATATTTACAAGCAGGGTAAGTCACGCAGGGTGACTATACCTGTTCTTGTAAATATCACTTAGCAGGCTGCGCCACCGGTGCATCACGCAACGTGATGCACCGGCGGGGCAAGGGGCTTGTAAATCTGCCCCCCAATGCATATTGCACACAAACTCAGAAAGCAATTTTGAGTCCTTTTAAAATGAATGCCTCATCACCCGCCCAGATTAATCTCACAGAAAAGCTACAGCGGTTCTGTTGGGTAAACAAATAATTCCTTTACAAAGATACATAAAATCAAATGGTATCATTCAACTATGTTACTAATGTAACACAAAATAAACAAGAATGCACTTCATGGAATATCAATTCTACTTAACGGATAAGGCAATCAGAATATACATTTAGAAGGCTGTCAAGAAACATGTGTAAAGCGAACGGTGACATAGATCATAGTGAGGTGAGGAGCTCAGTGACTTTAGTGACGTGATCATATTATTTAGAGGTATAAAATTAAATATATACAAAAATATATACAAATAATCAGGATGGATTTATGAATGAGAAAGAATGGTCAGAACAACTTTAATCAATGTCTCAGGTAATTGGCAAAAGTGCTCATCATTTACAACCATGAGACTTATTGTAGCTGAGCCAACGTTTTACGCAGACGTTTCGGCCCGGACAACAGCCTGCTTGATAGATGTCAAAGTGGGTCTTCTTCAAGGCTAAGGTGGTGTAGACAGCCTAAAAATAAGAAATGTTCTATCAGGGTTTGTGTTCCAAGTTCCAAATGTAACATTTACAAATGGCAACAGAGTTAAAGGAGAATTACTCACCCAAACGGAGGGGTGAACTCCTTCAAAGCAACCTCTTCAGGTCAAGGTTAATAGTGGCCTAAAGGGTATATTGTAACGAAAAAATTTTCACCTGATTGGGAGAACGAATCATCTGTTAAAGCAGACTGTTAGTGAGGTTATCAGGGGTCTTACCTGATAAAATTCAGGAAACTTCGGGACCAATGAAGTAGAAGTTTGATGGTGGAGACAATGTGGTCTTTGGAGTCATCAGAACACCGTGTACTTTATTTAGAATGCGGGCAGAAGTGATTAACCATCAGCCATAGTGGAGAAAACATTAATTATGCTTCCCTGAAAGCAGGCCGGTCAACTTGCAATTAAAGAGAACACGAGTATGAATAGAGGCTCGGTTACGAACAACTTAACTCTTCAACTCTTGAAAGGGGCCCACTCACCTAATAACACGTCCTCCTGCAGCGGCAGTCTTTATGTAAAATGCCGCTTCCCTGACTAATAAGCTGCTAGGTGTAACTGACGTGGAATGACGTGTGCGGAGCGCGTGTACGTCATTGAGTGTAATTGACGTGGAATGACAACCGCAACACGCATGTACGTTGCGGTGCTGCAGCTAAATGCAGTTAGAAGTATCGTGTCACGGGGGACTTAAAATAGATTTAAAGGAACATGACAACATGAGCATTACCTAGCGATATTGCCAAAGATTGTAAAATTAGGTACAGCGTGATGGCATGTGCCAATTGTATACACATTGTTGAATCTTAAATGTCAGTCTTAGTTATGCATTAATGGGCTCATGTGCCAAGAGTCAGATATTGACATAACTTGCTTCCTGTATTGCATGTCGGGCGCTCAGATAAAATGCCATATTCTAACAACCATATTAGCAGTGCAGTGAGTAAAAAGGTCAAGGTGGTCAATAAGATGTCATATTCTAACAACCACATTATTAGGCAAAACCCACAGAATGGATATACATGTTGATACGTATAAATGTTAAGACATTATGAACACTGCATCGCTTGGGTGCGTGTTCATGGTGGTCAACACGGTGTCATATCATGAAAACATAGGTATGCATATTAAATTACATAGTTTCAAACGAGAACATAAATGTGCATGTTAACAAAAGAAATAAGGCCTCAACATTCTAACTGTCCCATTTGCCTGAAAGTCTCTTCCTGTTCGTTCAAACCATTCTCAACAGTGTTCAAAACATGTGTCCATCTACACTCTTTGAGATTCAGGGACATGGCAAGTGATCCTCCCCTTGGGTGTGCTCGTATCTTTTCTATCACCCACCACTTAAGGCTGTCAGGTTGATGTCCCATTTCAGTACAATGCTCAACCAATGGTGCCCCTTGTACTCGGCATCTCACGCTGCTCATGTGTTGGAGCACCCTCGCCTTCACCTTCTGCATGGTCTGGCCAACGTACAACTTGTCACAGTGGCAATGGATTGTGTACATGACATTTATACTGTTGCAGTTTGTGCGTAGAGGAGAATGTAAGTCCTATCTTGGTAGGTGAATGAGGTGCCTTCAACTGTTTATGGACAAGCTTTGCAGCGGCCACATTTGTGATGGCCAGTCAAAGGGGGTAAGTTGAGTTGACTCCTAATGTCCGGTGGTCTTGGTGGATCTAGGTAAGCCTTTACCACAAAGTCTTTGATTTTCTTCCCTCTCTTGAATGCGAAGATGGGTTCATCGGCCGTGCTTAGTTCGCTCATGACCAGGTTCCAATACTTTTTCACTATCTTCTTGATTTCGTTGCTTCTAGGCTTATAAGTGGTGACACACACAATGTTGTCTTGGACTTTAACACTTGGTTTTACTTGTAGTAAGATTTCACGGGGGAAATACCAGGCCCGCTTTCTCGCCCGTTTGAGTAGTCCCAATGGGTAGCCCCTTTCTTTGAGGCAGTTAGTGAGGATTTCGGTTTCCTTAAAGAAGTCTGCCCTCCTGGTGCAGTTTCTTTGAAGCCTGAGGAATTGTCCATACGGCAAGTTGTCCCTCAGGCTCCTCGGGTGGTGTGAATTGTAATTAAGTAGAGTGTTCCTCTCTGTTGGTTTCCTATATAGGTTAGTGAACAAGACTCCTTCTTCAACCCCAAAGGTCACATCCAGAAAGTTGATGGTCTTATTGTTAAAGGTCATTGTGAATTGAATGTCAACGGATCTACTGTTGAGCCAACCTTTAAAGTCCGTGAGACTTGTTTCCGTTCCTGTCCAAATCATGATCACGTCATCTATGTAACGCTTCCAAACGGCAATTTAATCTCACAGCGGTTACTCCCTTCCTTCCTCAATCATGCATTTATCTCTGCATTCAATCATCCATCCAATCGTTGAGTCCTTCTCACATTCACCCAGCCACCCCAAACTTACCAATTAGTGAAGAAGCACTTTAACTTATACAATCACTAGGGGGGCGGAGCTAGCCAAGCCCGAAGATGGCCGCCATTTTAGCGAGCTCTTTCGGTCATGGACCCATCCTTAAACTATCCTGCATTCCAGCGAGCGACAAGAGACTTAAAACTCTAAATAACTGCGTCGGAATACCGTGTCTGACTATAAACCCCTGTTTTGCTGTGAAAGTTGAGCTGGAAAGGCCGGAGATACAGCGCAACTGAGCGGCATCAGTGAGGCCCAGGACATAAAGAAGGGAGCTGAAGCCTCGGGCTAGCGTGGGAGCCGGCCGCGACGCAGGGTACGTAAACGCCAGGGGCCAACCCGCTACACGGAGACATCGATACCAGCTGCAGACTACGCAAAGGTCGGTGGGCGTGCGCTGTCGCTCTCAGGGTATGGTGCGAGGCAGGCGACACTGTCTTGGGCGTGATCGGAGCTCCGAGCCCAGCACAAAAAACATGAGGAGGTGAGACCTGCACTGAAGGTGGATAGCTGGTGTGCGCCGATCCGGTACCAGCGGGGCTACGTGGTAGGGAGACGACCCCGGAGACGGCGCCTGGCCGCACACGGATTTGCACCATAGTAGCCCTGAGGTCCGGCGCTGTGTTCAGCAGGAATGAGCCTAGGGCCATCGGCCTGAGACTGTGTGACTGCTGGGCCTTCAAGCGCACATTAGGAGAAGCGCGGGGCGCGCGCTGAGAGCAGAAATTGAGGTAGAAATTACAGGCACGGGTGGGCATTGGAGCATTCCACCTGTTCTAAGACTACATCCCCGCACCACTGATGACGAGGCACATACAAATCACAGCGGCAGCCTCCACGAACGAGCGGCATGCATGGTAAAACTCCAAAACGCAGGGGGGGGCGAGACCGGATCATCGCGTGGCCAGTGTTGTCTGGAACTGCTTCTGCCATCTCGATGCGCTGTAGGGTGCTGAAGCTGGGAGACAAGAGCGAAAAAAGAGCTGACAGGCCACCTGGGAGCAAGCTGGTGAGACCCCAAGGGCTGACCATTGTCGGGGTCTATGCCGGGGTCCTGCTGCGCTGGTGCTATAACAGAGGTAGGAGAAATACAGACATACAAGCAATGTAGTGGAGCTGCGATTTGGCTGGCCCCTGGGCAGGCTACGGACAGGCACACAGCAGATATATCAAAAACAACAAAGAGGTGTCTTCATTTAAGAGACGTTGCCCATGTCTTATCCTAAGCGCTGCGCCTTTGCACGGCAGGCGCCCCCTGCGCGGATTATCTCTGCCAGGTACAACAGCAGGGGAAAGAAGTAAAAGTTGGCTGTGCTCTCTGTGGCCTTGCTTTCGGAAAACCCAAAGGACGCTACCCCCCACTTATCTTACCGGAGGACCATGGGAAAAACGGACAGAACCCAATCGAAGCTGCAATTTGAACAAACCAAAAGGTAACAGGGAGCGGCCAGGATGATCAGCAATCTATGCAGAGCGCTGTGGCGCCTACAGGTGCTGAAGCTACTGGTGATGTGCACTCAATGTTTACAGCGATCCAGACCACCCTCTCAAATATTGGTGGGAAAATAGTTACCCTCACATACAGGGTGGATCAGATGTCGGAGAGGCTGGACAGGCATACGGAGCGCATAGACATGACTGAACGCAGAATTTCCGACGCTGAAGATGTGTGCAGCAACAATAGGATCAGTGACAGGGCAAGATGGACAAAACCCTAGGAGCCCTAATGGCGAGGGCTGAAGACTCCGAGGCACGTTCACATGGGCATTGCGGAGACAACAAACACAGGCCAGATGGAAAAATGCATTGAAGGATTGCTAACGACTCTGATGGGAAGAGACACTTTCTCTGATGTATTCATTGTCGAACAGGCGCACAGATCTCTGGCCCCACCACCTCCACCAGGCACCAGTGAAGGCCGATCATTGCCAGGCTTTTGAATTATCGAGATCGTGAAGCGGCGCTCTGCAAATCCAGAGAATTGGGTAGTCCGAAGCATGAAGGCATACATATTTCCATATACCCCGACTTTACACAACAGGTCCAGGAAGACCGAAAGAAAGAAGTTCCTGCTAGTAAAAAAGAAGCTTCGTGAACAAATCATTCCATATGCCATGATTTACCCGGTGCAGTTGCGGATAATGGATGGAGGCAAGTCCACTGTGTTTAATGAACCAAAGGACGCGCTCAAGTTTTTGCAGCCAGAAGCTCCCATGCCCCCCGGAGAAGGTCACCGAGGGGCAGCCCGGACGAACAGCAGGATACCTCCGACGTTAAGTAAACGGACTTATTTTCCAAAATGTAACGTCTGTGTAGAGTTTCAAGTTTAGTTTAGTTTAATCCATTTATAGAGCGCTTGGTTACACCAAACGGTGTGTCCCCGCGCTAAGACATCTGAGAGGGAGCTGTTCTAGGGGCGAGACTAAGGTCACAAGACTAAGGGAATTCTGTCTTTCTGTAAAGCCAGGTTTTAAGGTGTTTGCGGAAAACTGTCTCCGATGTCTCTGCTCTTAAGTGTATCGGCAGAGTGTTCCAAGTTTTTGCCGCCCTATATCTGAAAGAGCGAGCTCCTAGTCTGGCCTTGTATATCCTAGGTACTGTAACCAAGGCCTTGCCTAAAGACCGCAGGTTCCGGTCCGGAATGTATTCTGTTATTAGAGACTGAAGGTATTTTGGGCTGGTCTTCCTGAGGATACGGTGGCCGTAACAAAGTCTTAAAAATGATCCTCTCCTCCACTGGCAAACAATGTAGTTTTTTTAGGGCATTCCTTGAATTCGCTCTTCTAGGTAGACCAAGTACAAGTCGAGCGGCAGCATTCTGTACCCGCTGCAATTTGACTAGTCCCTCTTTGGTGGTGCCTAGGTAGAGGATATTGCCATAGTCCAGTTGAGAGGTTATAGTAGCATGGACAATAGTTTTTCTGGCATCCGAAGGCAAAAGGTCTAGGATCTTGCGTAGGATTTTTATTGTTCCATAGCATTTGCCAGCTACCCTGTAGATCTGGTTAATGAAGTTTAGTTCAGAGTCAAAGTAGATTCCTAAGTTCTTAACTTCTGTTTTTGGGTTGGGCAATTGTCCTAAGGAATCTGGCCACCAGGCAGAGGACCAGATGGTAGGTGACCTGCCCACAATCATGACCTCTGTTTTATTACCATTTAACTTGAGGCAGTGGTTGGACATCCAAGTCGCTACTTCTGATAGGCAATTGGAAAAACGGGAAGATGCTAAATCATCTTTTTGTGACAGTAGAACAATTAGTTGTGTATCATCCGCGTATGACACAATAGATACATTATGTTTTTCTACAAGTATCGCTAATGGACTTACGTATAGGTTAAAAAGGGTAGGGCTCAATATAGAGCCTTGCGGAACTCCCTGAGTAAGGGGCATGCTTTTGGATAGATAAGGTGTTTGAGCCACTCTGAAACTGCGTCCCGAAAGAAAGGGCACCAGCCAGTTCAAGGCTTCATTCCTCACTCCACAAGATTGTAACCTATGTAGGAGCAGCTGATGCGATACAGTGTCAAAAGCCGCACTGAGGTCAAGGAGAATTAGTGCGGTCGTATTCAAGATGCAGATGACAAGAATATGCCTTTGTAAACATTTGCAAAGATAAGTGCAAAATCTGCTACTGGTTTAAATGACTTCGTTAATAACTGTGTGATATAGGTTTATGGCTGGTTAGATACAGAAAAAGGAACAATTGTGATAGAGTTGAGAAAGGGCAGGCCTAAGGCGCGATTGTTAAACGGCAGGCCACTGGGTGCTTTAATCTTTGTTTTTTCAAAGTTATCATCCGTGCGATTTTTATATCGCCAGAAAATTCGGCTGGCAGCTTCCGCCAACATTTGTGCACCACACCATTTTCGAGGTTCAAAAATGGGAGGGGGAAGGGGGGGTCCTTTGGTTTAATGGAAAATTCGCAGCAGTTCAGGGGCTGGCGAAGTGGGAGGGGGTGGGCGGGGTGTTAATTTGAAAATCCTGGTCAGTATTTATATAGTAGATAGCATATTACACAGCAAAGTCCTATACACAAGCCACCAGCAAGTCCAATTTACGGGCAATGCTGCATATGGATAAAAAGACACGTTGCACCAGACCATTAACATTCCTGACATGGAATGTAAGAGGCCTTCACAATCCGCAGAAAATTCGAAAGGTCCTGGCATACCTAGACCGACATAGGGTAGACGTTGCTTGCCTGCAGGAAATACATCTTACAAAAGTCACAGAAAAGAAAATAGGTGCAAAATGGGCCTCTTACCATATAGCATCCTCTTACTCGACTTATGCCAGAGGGGTCATGCTCATTGTTCGCCGCAACATCCCTTTCACCCTTATCAACTCCCTCAAAGAGGACCAGGGTGATACGTTAAAGTACAGGGCAACTTCGGAGGCACTGCATTAGCAATAGTAACAACATATGGTCCGAACACTGACGAGCCGCTGTTCTTTGCTCATATATGGGCTAAATTGCGTGACTTGCCACACACACCCATTATCTGGGGAGGAGATTTTAACACATGCTTAGATCCTGCTTTAGATAGGTCCACAGGTATTGAACAATATGGGAGCCAATGTGCAAAGGTGCTTAGAGAAGGTATGGTAGAATGCGCAATGATTGATCTGTGGCGTCTGAGAAACCCGGGTCGGAAGGGAGGCACTTGCATGTCCACAGTGCATAATACATGGTCGAGAATAGACTATGGGATAGCTACACATGTTAGTACATGAACAACCCAGATAGTCCACATGCCTAAGACACTGTCAGACCACATGCCCGTCCGACTAGCGCTTGCCATTCCCACACACACGCTGTGCCAGTTTACCTGGTGTTTGCAACAGGGGGCACTCCTTGAACAGGTATGCCGCTCTAAGCTGCATCAGGCTATAGTTGAATACTTTGATCTAAATGCAGGATCTGTCAGTAGTGCGAAAACACTTTGGGAGGCCTTCAAGGCCACCATCAGGGGACACTGTATAGGTAACCATGCAGGCATATTGAAAGACTTTCAATAGCAATTAGCTCTGGTAGAAAGGGACATTCATAGGTTAGAAATGGAGTTTGTGGCCACTCAGAACCCCAAAATACTAGCGGACATTAGGCAGAAGGTGGATACCTATCACGGATTTGCAGAAGATGAGCTCAAATATATTTCACGCAGATCCACAGCAAGCACCTATGGCGAGGGGGGGGGAAGAAGGCCAGGACGCGCCCTTTCATATAGAATATGATCACCACATAAATCTACATATATAACACAAATAACAAACATGCAAGGAAAACTCACATTTGATACCCCGTCAATTTAAGACTGCTTCGCAGAATATTATACCCGCCTGTACTCCACACAATCGACTGTGTCCCATCCTGAAATTTGCCAATATTTAGACGACATTGCACTGGCATGGCTGTTGGACGGCCATCATGAATATCTGTGTCATCACATTACGGAAGCTGAGATCAGAGAGGCAATAAACTCTCTTCCAAATAATAAAGCGCCTGGGGTGGATGGCCTCAAGTGCGAATCCTACCGCCCACTGTATTTAATAAATATAGACGCAAAAATCTTAGACAGAATCATTGAAACACGGATACAACCTCTGTTGCAGAAACTCATATTGCCGGATCAGGCCACTTTTATACCAACTAGATCCACTACACAAAACCTCAGGACCATTTTTGAAATGTTCCACCAATTAAATCCTGAACTGCCAGCAGCCGCAGCCTTATTAGACGCGGCAAAGGCTTTTAATTCAGTGGAGTGGGTATTTATGTTTACGGTATTGCGTAGGATGGGATTCCCGGAACTCTTTCTGCGCTGAATTGCGCTTTTGTATGCCGAACCCAGCGTGGCATTAGAATAAATGGGAATACATCTGACCCAATAAAAAAACCGCGAAACCGGACAGGGTGCCCGCTCTCAACGCTCCTCTTTACAATAGCACTAGAACCATTAGCGTGTAAAAATTGTCAAAAATACACTGAATCCGCTCTCCAATTCCAGCTTCGCCCAGTCGGCATATCACTACCTGCCGATGATATGGTCCTATATGTACGGCACCCGGATACTAACTTAAATCCACTCAGAGAATACATTCGGTTTGCAAGATATTCAGGACTCAGTTTAACTGGGGCAAATCGGTGGTCATACCACTCACACTAGCTACAACACAGCCAAACTTGAAATTCCCATTACAATGGCAGACTGAACCTGTAAAATACCTTGGTGTATGGATACACAGGAATCCAGAAACGGTGGTTCGTGAGAACTATGGCAGAGCAATAACAAAACTAGGCTGCCTCTATCCTTGGCTGATAGGATTGCCATACAAAAGATGGTGGTACTGCCAAGATTTCTATACTTATTTATGAACATTCCGATCTGGCTCACACAAGCGCTGTTCTCCAAATTGCGCTCAGCTATGCAGCACCTAACTTGGGACGGGAAGCAGGCGAGAGTTGGCTGGAAAGTTCTAACCAAGCCATATCATCAGAGAGGCTTTGGAGCACCAGATCTCCAATTATATTTGTATTGTGCTCAGGTGCAACATGCCCATTACTGGACACATCCACATGCACACATACCGCACATAGCTGTGGAACATGAGTGCGCTCCCGTCTCCACTGATTACATACATATCCGATCCGAAGCGACACACCCCGAGGGACAAAATACACTTGCACATCAAGAGCATGGTATACGTTAGCACAGCGCGAACAGAGACTTCTGATATACCCTCCGGCGCTGCCCATAGCTCACCATGCACGAATAACAGTCACGCGCGAGAAAAACATGCTAACTTTACCGGGGACAATTGGTCTACGTACTATGAGTGATATTTTCCCACATAACCGATTTATTCCGCAAGACGACCCATCCCTCAGCGTACATCGCACACCACTGAAGATTTTTGCATATCTGCGGCTGCGTGGGGCAGTCAGGGAACTATACCCATGATTCCCAGATGAACCCCCACAGCTTAATGCACTACAAATCCTACTAACAGCACCCACACGCCAACGATTAGTAACATGCTTGTACAACGCCTCACAGGGGGAACTGAGCCAAGTTCAGAACAAATCGCTTCAGAGATGGGAGGAGGCAGTCGAAATTCCTATAGATTAGAAAGACTGGGATTTTAGTTGCACACAAATGTAGCTGCTAACATCAAACTGCAATCTGCGTATTATTCATTTTAAGTTCCTACATCAAATATACTACACACAGCAAATTTACATAAATATGGACTTAGACCGGACGATAGGTGCCACAGATGTGGGGCGGCAAACGCAAACTTTCTCCATATGGCATGGGTATGTTCCCAACTCACATTATAGTGGCAGGAAATTACTAGCACCCTTACAGACATGCTATCTGAGCAGATACCAAATGATCCACTGGTCTGTTAGGATGCTACAAGATTCGGCCAGCTGGAAGCCGAAAGCTACTAGCTGTGGCGTTGATACTAGCTAAATGCCGTGTTGCAATGCGATGGGGTAGAAAGTGCCCACCACAATACAAAGACTGGTTAACCGATATGACCTTTTGTAAATAGACACTGGAAATGTATGCAGAAGAAATACCACAGGCCTCAAGACCTAGGGACTTCTGGGAACCTTTTGTACAATACCTTCGGTCCTCACAAGATACTGACTAAATTTATGCCATAGGGCATAGATAATGCTCGAGAAGCGCAGGGGTGGTTTTTGCGAGGGGGATGTGAATGGTAAGAAATATGTAAAGGCAGCAGGCAAAGAACCGGCGGTGGGATGAACGCTCGATGATTACTGTACTGTATACCCTGTGTGCAGACATATATGTAAGACCTCTGAGATATGGAAATGTATGTACCATATGACGTCACACTGTGTATCCAAGGTTTGTTTCTCTTTATTTGCGGACTAGAATAAATAGAAATTAAAAAAAACGTATACAATCCCTAGGTCTTTGGTTTTGCCAATTGTTCCTTTAGATCTAGGCTCTAGCTGTATTTTCATACTTGCGCAATAAAAAAACATAATACGAGATAAATCAGGTCAACTTCTCTATTGGCTAGCCACAACAGAGAGGGAAATCAGTGTGGTGCCCAAGGTGACCAATGTGACTGGGATGGTGGTGGAGATGTCTGCTAGGATCGCATCCATACTATCACATGGTATGGACTTGCCATATCATACAAACCTTCTGGTCATGCATACTCTCCACACTCTCTAGGGTGGTGGGATCGCTCATCGAAGCAAAGCCCTAGACTTGCTATATTGGGAATTCTTGAGGATATGGGGTGACCCCAAGGAGATAGGTCACTGGTGGATATGGGCACCATGATGGCCAAAGGAATATAGCCAAACAATTGACCTCCCCTATCGCTCCCTCCAAATTGGCCTGGATGAAAGATATGGACTGGTGCTCAAAGATGGAAGAGACAATATATACAGCACGTGGGTATCCCCACAAATATGATACGGTTGAGAGAGCAACACTTGTTATATGTGAAAATCAATAAAAATGTCACATAAAAAAAGAAAACATACATAATACATGAGATACATAAAGTAGGATGCTCAGTGAACATACAAAAAAACACACAAGATGATGGACGGAATGTTGCACATTGGCAAAACATTCACCCCCAGTCCTGGGTTTAATCCATCGTTATTTTGCTCACCACGCCACCCCAGTTCAGACATGGCCGTATGCAAATCAGTCTTGACCCTGTGCCTCATGGGAACAATCCAGCCCGAACTGCCAAGCCATGTCTTCCCTGGACTGGAATCAAGCATCCTAGGACCGGTTTCGGGGTTTCACCCCTCTTCAGCCAGGATAGCTTGACTCCAGTGGCGTAGTGAACACGGTATCCACGTCTGGGCATACCCTTCCCACATAGGGCGAACAGCAAAACACACAAGATGATGGACGGAATGGTGCACACGAAACCGGTCCCAGGATGCTTGTTTCCGGTCCAGGGAAGACATGGCTTGGCAGTTCGGGCTGGACTGTTCCCATGAGGCACAGGGTCAGACTGATTTGCATATGGCCATGTCTGAACTGGGGTGGCGGAGTGAGCTAAAGAATGATGATGGATTAAACCCAGATCAGTTGACTGGGGGTGAGTGTTTGCAATGTTCAACACTCTGTCCATCATCCCATTTGGTTTTGCTTTGCTCAGTGAACATAGCCATGAAAATAAGTGTCCATTATGAGAAATATGCAAAGGAATATTGACCTCTGAGATTATTACAGAATCATAGAATGGGAACATTTTACAACCTAAATATAAAAAGGGTAGCCAGGGCTGGCCCTAAATTGGATTGACAGGGAGATCACCTGAGGCGGAAAGAAAATTTGGTGTTTGTTGTGGGGAGTCGTTGTGGTGTGACTAAAGGAGGTGCAAGAATATTAGAGTAGGGTAGGGAGTTGATGGGGTGCTAAAAATTATGCCTTGGTACATTAAGGGCTGATTACAAAGACATTAACGGGTCTCGACTGAGACCAAGTGGCATTGATAAGCTGCTGTTTGCATGACATTAAGTCAGGCAGCTCCCTGCTGCACCCCTCATAATATTGTCACCCTGGGCCCAGCTCACCCATGCCCAAGGACAGCCCTGATGGCAGAGTAAGTAACCCTCAAAACTATAGAACAATTGGGCTACTGGACAGAGATGTGAACATGTTTGCCAGACTGGTACTAGAACAGCTTGAGCACTGTGTTTCCAGTAACAATATATAACGGCTTCAACAGACAGGCTTTAGATAGGAGCCCTGACATTGGGCAACATTAAGGCAATTCATCTCTTGGCACATAAAGCTTCATACAAGAATCATCTGAATATGCCTGTTACTTGTTTTTTAGTGTTGCTTTTGACAGAGTGAATAGAGCGACTCTCTGGGAGAAACTATTAATTTGGGGTATTCCGTCAACATTGTTGTCTGCAATTCGCATGCTTTATACATACACATGGGTAAGGTTAAAAATCACCACAGGTAGCACGGTTACTGGCAAAATGTATGATGAAAACACAAGTATTTCCTCCTAAATCACAATCTTGCACTACAATATGCAGATGGTACAGTGTTATTAGATTGTACCCCAGTAGGACTATAAAGGCCACTCACAAGCCTTCACAGTTACTAGTAAATGACCTTTTGATGAATTTAAACAAAACCAAGGTGGTCCAGTGTGGCAACACTGACACTTTCGCAGATGCATGAGGAACATAACTGAATGGATGATGAACAACTGCCTACAACTCAACACAGACAAGATGGAAGTTCTAAACTTTGGAAACACCTCCCCATGGAATGAAGCCTGGTGGGTCCCCGAACTAGGATCAGCACTAGCACCGGCTGACCATACCCGCAACTTCAGCATCATTCTGTACAGCAAGCTCACCATGAAAAAACAAATCAACCCAGTCTCATCATCCTGCGTCCTCACCCTACGCAAGATTTTCAGATGGCTCCCCATCAACACCAGACGCTCTGTCAAGCAGACCCTCATCACCAGCCTACTGGACTAGGGCAACACACTCCATGCAGCAATCATCTTGCACCTCCTCAAGAGACTGCAGACGATTCAGAATGCAGCAGCCAGACTTGTCCTAGATTCCCCAAGTGGACCCACATCACCCCCATCTCAGGAAGCTCCACTGGCTCCCTATTCAAAGCCCTCCACAACTAAGCACCCGAGTACAACCACCAACTAAACTTCCACCATCCCGCCAGATACCTGTGCTCAGCCTCTCCCTGCCTCACCCACACCCCCCGCATAAAATGCAGGAACAGTGGAGGACGCTCCTTCTCCTACCTCACAGAGAAGTGCTGGAAGGACCTCCCTCTTCACCTACAGACCTCATCCTCTCTACTGGAATTTAAAAAAAAGGACTGTTCGACTAACCCTCGACAGCACTACTCTCAGTCCCTGGATACCCTCAAGGGTGATTAGCTACGCTTTACAGATCCAGATTGATAAATGTACTGGAGCATCCACCTGGAAGATTTGTATTGAAAAGATTCTACCAACTGAATCCTATCTGTTTCTAGGAGGGTGGCAAGACCAGAAATTAAGCCATATAGTTCAAATTCCAGCCATCCATGATTGGGCAAGCATCTTGCAATTAAAACTACGGAAATTATATCATGATTTAAATATCCCAACTGGTTCCTCAATTTTAGATCATTTTAGGGGAAATCTGATTCCTCCTACAATCACCTATGGCTCTCTGACCTATGGAGGAAAGATGCACAAAGAAATAGAAAACATAATTTCTGCCGTCATCCGTACAATCTCTGGTCTTTCAAACAAAATATCCACCAGTCAACTAAGACTTGAATTTGCTCTAATGAATCTTGCTACCATGGTTGACTTTCAGTTGTTTTTGAAGTATTGTTTAAGACTGAAGAATTCGGTGGATGGGTCTTTAAAATATTTAATTTGGAGCAAATTATGCCAGCATTCAAACATACATATGACCAATGCAATCAATTGCAATTCAAAGGGGCTGATGGACGAATGGGGGAAAAAATCCACAATATAGCACATCCAAGTCCATGGCAAGAGAAGCTGCAGTAGGGATGATGAGGAACTATCAAACTTGCCACAGGGACCATTACTTTCACCCACCTACATCTCGCCAGCTCCTCTTCTACACAAGTATGAACCTGAAGCATTGATGTAGAACAAACTTTTGAGGCTTCGGTTTCTTTTAGTTCTTGTTGCAACAATCAACTTCAGATACGGAGAGATCAGTTTAATAAAATAACTCGGGTGACATGAAATAGCAATTTGCACATGTTTAAACGACGATAATAACAAATGAGTAAGGGGCAGATTTACGAGCCCCCTGCACCACCAGTTGTGAGAAGCAGGCCTGGTATATGCTGTCCACTAGTTATAGTGGGCACCCTGCACCAGTCCAAACAACCCCTTATTGGTTATAGGTTAAAGACCACCTTTATTGAAAGCTATCCTAGTGGTAGCTATGGAGAGCAGCCTTCAGGCTAAGTCTTGAAGGAATGTAAAGCAGCTTGTTTTACCAGTCAATAATATATTGAATGGCTAAATGAAAGACAATCACACCAAGTATATATATAATATATATATATTTATTTCTAAACACACCCTCCTAGTCTCTTTATGAGGCTAGAGGTCAAAACACATAAGTTACACTTCAAATATGACAGTAAAATAGCACAAATAATCGTCAGGCCCTAGGGGCGAGCCGAACCATATACTAAAATAGTGGTATAAGAACCACGACTTAACTAGACACAAGGTCTGGAGTCTGTAGAATCGCTGGGACCCCAAGGAACCACCCAAGGGAGTGACACAGGGGACCCACGGGGGCCGTGTGCAGTGTGAGAACACAGCCGCGAGCTCCCGTTAGCTTCTATGGGGAAAGTCGTGGTTAGATTTTTAAAGATTAGGGACACTTAGAAACGAGTCAGGACCAAACCCTTTGGGACTTTAGTAAGTTCCAGGGTCAACACCCACGGGAGCACCGGAGTACTCGTGTTACCTCACCCAGGGGAGCCGAGTGCATAGGTGTCAAATGGTGTCGGGTCTGTCGTTGATTTCAATAGGAGCTGGCAAAGAAGTGCTGCTGCTGGGAAGATGCGAAGTGTCCGCAGAGATCCAAGCCTGGATCGAAGTCGAGAAGAACCTGAAAGCAGAGGGGACAGAGTCTGGGTCACTTGCCAGTGACCAGGAAGACGATAGGCGGATGCCCACCGATGTCGTGTGATTTCAGGTGAAGGTGAAGCTTGATTCTTCAGCCACGAGGACCAGGAGGCATTGAGGACAACAAGGAGCTGGATTCAAGATGTCCCATGAAGGATGTCGAGTGCTGCAGCATCGGTGCCCGGATTGGACACAACAAGCCTTGGCAAAAGCAACCCATGCAGAAATTAGAAAGATTCTTCGGTGCAGACCAGCAAGGTCCGAGGGCTCACCACTTGGTTGGGAGTTGGGACACATCTGGAGCAACCAGGGAAGCCCAAGGAAAATCAAAGTTACCCCCTCAGGGACCCACCAGTCGACAGACCAGGGATTGCGAAGGGACCTCGAGAGGAAACACAAAATGGCGGCTCACGGGTCACTCGGGGTGACTAGGCCGACAATCTTCGGTGGATTCTCTGCTCGAGGTGGGGGCAATAAGTAATCCCAAGCACGACTTCAAGAGAAGTCAATGCACTTGCAAAAGTGCACGGTGACCAGGAGTTCCGGTTCCACACTATTCACGAGGGCTGCGGGTCTCAGTTTTGCTGGGGACTCTGGTCAGCCTCTGAGATGTCTGGAAATACTCTTCCTAGGCTGCAAATACTTCGGAGTCCGGCGGGAGCTTCGGAGATGCGGGACCGGCAAAATGCTTCGTTGGTGCCTGCCAAGCAGGGGAGTCACTCCTTGGCCCCAAGGGGGATTTCTTCAGTTCTCTAGTCGTTAGTAGAGAGTGTCGAAGTTCCAGGATTCAGCTTCAGAGTTTCCTCCAGTGTTATCTAAAGTTCTGGTTACAGAGGTTCCTTACCTATACATAAGGAAGGGGTTAGACTAACTCTGGGGACCCACCTATGGGAGGTTTGGAAAGAGGGGTGGCTACACCCATTTCCTTTGTCCAGTTTTGCACCAGAGCAGGGGCTGGAAGCCCCTGAATCGATTTGAGCTGGACTATGCACAGGGACACCAAATGTGCCCCCAGTGCAGGAATTCAAAGCACCAGAGAGTGCTCCAACCCAGCCCCAATACACATAAGCCTGTCTGGGAGGTGGTTACACCTCCCTGTGACAGGAAACCTATTGTCCAGGCCTCCCCTGCCGGAGCTTCGGTCAGCAGCAGGAGGCCAGACCCGTGTCTGTGGCTGCAGCATCCATTTTGTGATGTCAGGCTCTATTAGATTTCTACCGGGTATACCAGTTCCTCGGGTCCAACTCCTGCTCGCACCAACCCCACGAAATTAAGTGGTCATCTGGAAATATCTGCTACCACATTAAAATACCCGCCTCCTTTAAGGGTCTAGCCTGTAGATCATTAGTCCAAGACGGAGATCCAGGTGCTTTCCATATCAGAGCCAACTGACTAAAAAACAGAATTTTTAGGGCCCTTCTGATTCTATACCATGTTTCCGCCATGCCCATTAAAACCTTTATCCTGACTTTCTTGAAATATTTCGGATCAGCATATTTATACATACCCACTTTCTGCTCCATTTCCTTAAACATCTTGCCTATCTCTGTGTTTGTAGGAGTACCTAATAACATCCTTCCATTTTTTAATAGAAATGCCCACGAATAGAACAACAAGTCCGGAAGAGCTAAACCCCCTTTTACCAGCCTCCTTCTAAGCTTTTTCCAGGCTAGTCGTGGCCCTTTTGACGCCCAAATAAAAGAGCTGATTTTGCCTTGCAATTTTATAAACCATTCTTTCCTAAAGGTTAAGGGGATTGTTTCAAAGAGAAAAGTTAACTTCGGAAGAACCACCATCAATAAGCAGAAAACGGAAGTTATGGCGTGGAATATGGGGACAGAGGGTATCGAATGTGAAAAAGAAATTAGATATTTGGGAGTCAGGATTACCCAGAACATAGCCGAACTTACTGAGGCGAATTTTGATAGGGTTAAAAAGGAAATTAGTATTAGTTTACGAGGCTAGATGCATCTCCCACTTACATTATTTGGACGAGTAAATTTGGTGAAGATGGTGGTTCTTGCGATTTTACCTTTTGTACATTTATTGTAATTGTTGCAGTAATGCAAGAAAATTCAATCACTTCAGGTGTTTGTTACCCTTATAATGCAGTGCATTATTGGGTCCGGTGGCACAAGGGAAGCTATGGTGCTACAATGCTTGTATATACAAAACATTTTTTAAAACATTTGAGCGGTGATAGACTGAGAATGTGTGGCCACTCAACTCCCTCCCTTAATAAAGAAAAAGAGAACAGTGCGCTTCCAGAAGATTGAAGTGCTTCTCAAGTTGTGCAGCCTGTACTGAAGGCCTAAGGCTTGCAGGCAGCCCTCCATTCGAACTGCTTCCAGCAGCACACACTATAGTGTGGAGGGGAGTTGGGGTGGAGAGAGGTGGATCTACACACGGGGCAATGACTGTGATGGTGCTTTACATAGCAGGGAAATGAGAATTACAAAATAATGGTACTATATAAATATAGTTACAATATACCACAAAAATGTAAAAGCCTAGTGTTGGAACCAGCCCTCTCATCAGGGTCACACCCAAAAGTTTTGCCTTCACTCCTCCTATTTTTGCTGAATTTGTTTTTGTTGACTTTAGGACTAACCAGTGCTAAAGTGCCTGTGCTCTCTTCTTTTAAACATGGTAACATTGGCTTATCCCAAATTGGCATATCTAATTTACATATAGAGGAAAGTGGTACTACTTGTACACAGGGTTTATAAATTAAATGAAACAAGTGGGTGTGCAACACTTATTGTGCACCCACTTAAGTAGCCCTTTAAACATGTCTCAGGCTTGCCGTTGCAGCCTGTGTGTGCAGTTATTAAGCAGCCATTTCGACCTGGCAAAATACCAGGCCCAAATCTTCCTTTTTAATACATACACATCATCTCTGGAGTAAACGCCAAACAGCCCTCCGGGCAAGGTGCAATGTGTTTAAGAAGTAGGACATGTGATTTTATGTATTACATGTCCTGGTAGTGAAAAACTCTTAAATCTGGTTTTTACTCCTACAAGTCCTCCCTCCCTGACAAGATGACATTGGAGCTATCTTATTATATTTAATAAGCTGCAATTTCCAAATATGAGCGGGTGGCCAGTTCATGTTTGATGTCTTTGGAATTGTAATGAAAAATCTTAACTTATGGTGTAGTCAGATTTTAAATAACAATTTTGAAAATTGTACTTTTAGAAAGTTGGCATTTCCCTGCCTTAGCCTGTACCCTGTCTCTGAGTCAAGTGAATGGGTGTAGCTGAGAGTTGGGCTTTGTGTATTCCTCCTAGACATCCACACACAATAGAGAGCATAGGTGTGCCTGGAAGAGCCATGACTGGCAGGATGCATGGGACGAGCTGGGCGCAGGAAAGGGAAGGTAGAATACATAGGGACTTCAAAGGGAAATGTCTAGAGGCTTCTACCCACTTCAAAGGCACCATTCAGTAGAACTACCAGGCCTCATACAGCAACTCTTCAGTCCATTTCTGGACCTGTGGATACCCAACCAGGATGAAAGACTGTTGTGCTGCTGAAAGGACTGCCATTATGCTGGGCTGCTGCTATGCAGGGCTGCTGCCCTGCTGTAATGACCAGCTGCCTGCCGCCCTCTTGCCTGGGTGAGAAGGACTGAACCTGCGTATGTTGTACTCTGATCTGTGAGCCTAACTGGGTCCCTGTAGCTGGCCCACACTTCATCACGGTCAGCCTGAACTTGTAAATGTGTCCTATTCCGGCACTATTAGAAATCCACAGTTGGAGATTTGTGCTTTTTGGCGGTATTTTTACCAAAATCTTTATCTTGAAAATCTCCAGTTCTACTGATTGGATTTTTGTCTTTTTGGTCTTGTTCTGTTTATTAAAAATTACTCTATTTTCCAGACTGGTGTAGGCTCCCTTTGTGGTGTGTTTTTACTATGTGATTGTTTTAAGAGTTGCACAAATACTTTACACATTGCCTTTGAGTGAAGCCCGACTGCTCTGTGCCAAGCTACCCTAGGGTTGAGCACAGGGTAATTCAGGGTTCACTTGTTACTACACCATGAGAAGACTTGTGATGCACAGGGTAATTTTAGGGTTGACTTGTGACTTCACCCTGAGAAGAATTGTGATTGCTGCTTGAGAAGGGAAACCCCCACCAACCAGTACCCCAACTTCTTACACCTGGGCAATTGTGATTATACCAAGGTACTGACGAACCTACATCTATGACAATGGTTTACTAACCTACTGCAAATAACGAGACCCAAGGTACTGCACCCTGCTACAGCAAGCACATTTTTCAGATTTATTGACCCCTAGGAGTGACATAAGCTAGTACAGCTTTTCAAAATTTCGAGGGCATGGAAATATGAATGGGAATTGTAATGCTTGTATAAAAAAAAATGAGATCTGTTGGCCCGGTTGATGCTTGCTACATAAAGAGAGATATAGTTTTCCCCAGATGTAGGTAGATCCTTTACAAGTTGAAAACTACCACCCCAATATGCAAATCCAAGAAATGACAGGTGTGAACTCTAGCTGGTGAGAAATGCGCACCAGGGGGAGTACCTGCACCTCATAGTGGAAAAAAGGTGATCAAGTCTACCGGGTTAACAGTCAATCTGTCAATATCTTTGTGCACCCTGCATGTTTCTAGTTTAAAAGCATTTTTAGGTCTGGCATTAGCGATGACCTTTTGATTCTCCTAAAACATCTTTGGAAAAAAATACACCTATGCATACATACATAGGGCTTTCTGTCAATCCTCTACCTCCATTGGTCTGTTATTCCACCCTCCTGCAACAGAAACACCCTCCGCCTCCAAAACAAATTCTTTACTCACATACTGATAAATGCTTCTTCTGGCTCAAAAATAAGTACCACATATTGAACCTATCGATATATAGCCAGGTCTAGTTTTCATTAAAGAATCATGGTTAGGGGAAAATATGCAACAGGTATTGCCTGAAGCTGTTCCATCACTATATAAAACTGTTACACAAAATCTCATTGGCAAAGAGTAGGTGCCCTCGCTATCATATTTGAAAAAACAACAAATCTTACCAAAGCGGAGGATGTTTCTTTACGAGGTTGTGAGACCCTCCCTAGGAGATGCAATACCACACTAACGTGTTCATGTTACTTTCTGCCCCTGCACAGACCACCACTTACTAATGCAACATTTCCAAACACATTGCTAGACACAATCTCTAATCTTCTTACAATATACTCAAACCTATGCTTCTTGGGCAACCTCAACTTATGTTTTAACAAATATGCCTCACCCTAGAACCATCCTCACTGGCCTTGGCACACACAACCTACAGCCACTCATCTCTAATGCCACACACATCAGTGAATACACATTAGATATCATGTTAGCCAACCCAAACCTAGTCACAGTTCAAAAAATTACTCCTGTCACATGGTCAGACCACTTCCTCGTTGCCTTCCAATACAAGACATCAAAACCCAACACAACTGAAACCATAGAACCTCAACCACATACGGACCATCAAACAAGCTCAATTTGGAGGAACTAGAATATATGCTTACCTCCCACACAGATCTAGTCACCATCAATTCTGCACAAACACTTTGGATGGCTCCAGGACTCTTGTTCTCCTAATCCCTCAGAAGACATCTACACATAAGAAAAGGAAACACGCCCCTTGGATGAAAACATAATTAAAAAAAGATTGAACAACAAAATGCTAAGTTTCAATGCAACTGGTTCCACACAAACAACCCTGAAGACAAGATATCCCTACAACATAATTTACAAGTCAACCATCAAAACAGTAAAAATCTATACTTTCAAACCAAATCCACAATGCAAAGTTTGCCCATAAAAAAATTCTATAAAAAACCTCACAGAATTCCGTAAACCAAAATGCACAGAAGCTACCAATCCCAGTTCTCAAGATTTGTGTGACATGCTGGCTAACCTTCACAAATCTAAAGCAAATATGTTGGATACCCACTTGCACAACAAAAAAAAACAATAGCCTCAACCTATTTTTAACAATATCCTCCAGCCAAAAGCAAACAAAGGAACTACGCTCCTTCAAAAAACTATCACCAACTGAATTTCTGGACATTGTCAAAGCAAGCAAACCAACCCGCTGCCCCTTTGACCCATGTCCACCTAAAATCTTCAAAAACATCATACTATAAACTTCAGCAGCCATCCCAGTAAGAAAATGAGTCATAACACCCTAATAACAGGAGTTTTCCCAGAAGATCTAAAAAAGGCAAGCATACGCCCCATTTTATAAAAAACCTAGCCTGAATAATCAAGGCCCCGACAACTACAGATCTATAGCAAGCCGAGCATTCCGTGGCAAACTCAAAGAGCAGCTTTCGCCCAGATATCATAATTCATTGAAGACAATTGAATACGTTCTAACTCCTAAACTGGTTTTCATCCATGAAGAGGCACTAAATCAGCCCTCTACTCTATATGGGATTACCTTTAAAACACAGTGGACCAGAAAGGGGTTGTTGCCTTTCTTCTCTTGGACCTTTCAGCAGCCTCTTACACAGTGGATCATTATACACTCAAAGACTTGAGGACACCACAATAGAGGGCACAGCTCTCATTTGGATAAAATTCTACTTACACAACAGAATATTATACATACCCCTCCATTCTCTTCCAAACCATACAACATTAAAGCCGGGGTCCACCTTGGCTCAATTATCTAACCCATGCATTTCAACAACTAAATGAGGTCACTATCAGATCTGATCACAGACTTTGACATCACCTCCTATAACTACGGAAAGTGGAAAGCCCAAAGGGCATTAAAACATCAAAACTCTGCGATTGCCTCTGGGCCATTGACCAATGGATGACATGGAGCCACCTCAAGTTGAATGCCTCCAAAACTGAGATACTCAACTGTGGTGATTGGAAAACCTATGACTCTCTCTATGCCTGGCCTGACAATCTAGAACCACCACCACAAATATCTATGGAGGTAAAAAATACCTTGTAACTGCCATAGACCCCAAAGTGTCAATTAATCCAAAAGGGGATGAGGTAGTGTTGGACTTGGCCCTTTTTGCCGGGTCATCCATAGACTTTTTGCCTTTCTCTTAGCCTTTTTTCTGGCATGGTGTTGGTGGTTTTAGGACTCTGGTCACTTTAGCACTGCTGTTCAATGTAAAGTGTGTGTGCTCTCTGTGTTAAATATGGTAAGATTGGTCTACACCTGTGGGCCTATTTAATTTACCTGGCAGTCCCTTATAAAGTGGTATCTCATATACCCAGGGCTGGTGAATAAATGCTACTGGTGGACTTGCAGCACTGATTGCGCCACCCACCAAAGTAGTCTTTCAAACCTATCCCAGGCCTCTGCCATTGCAGGGCCTGTGCACGCAGTGTTACTGCCGCTGTGACGTGGCACCTAAAGTGTGTGCCATGTCGATGACCCCCCTTTTACTACATATCAGTCACCCCTAAGGTAGGCCCGAGCTAGCCCCAAGGGCAGGGTGCATTGTAGGTAAAAGATAGGACATGTACCTTAAGTGTGTGACATGTCCTGGTAGTGACAAACAGCCATTTTGGTTTCTCACTACTGTGGGGCTGCCCTCCCATAGGGATGCATTGGGAATTCCCTGATAAGTGTTTCAGGGGTAATTCCGGATATGAGCGGAGCAGCGTGGTCAAGTTTGGTATGTTTGGAATAGTGATAATAAATGCTACGCAATGGTGTGCGCAGATTTATTATAACTATTTTGAAATGCCACTTTTAGAAGTTGGCATTTCTGTGTACTATGTGTCTGCCTGCTTAATGTGAATTGCATGTCTGGCTTTTGAGTGACAGGGGCTGGTGAGGTGTGTGTGGCTCCAGGGGGGCAGGGTGAGTGAGCACTAGGCTGAATGTGACATCTGCATTTGGAGTAGTGGGAGGAGTAGTCGCTGGATAGGTCTTTGCCTAGCCTGTACAATGCTGGCTCCGCCCCCTGTGGTGTGTCCGATGACGAGCCCCCACCTGACAAAGGGGAAGAGGAGCTGTAGTGAATCAGCCACTTTTGCGGTCTGACACCCTCAGATGACCCTCAATCACCAACATTCTGTACTGACTTAAGTTTGTTCTGCCTTTTAGTGGAATAGTCTTTCCAAGAATAGAAGGTATGGGATGTTGAGGTGCAGTCTTGTGGGTGGTGGTGCACACATGTGCTCAATGTTGTATACTGAGGGATTAAGTGTATAATGTTATTTGGGTTAGGTGAATTATGACTTTGACCTATTGGCTTTGACATAGTCTAATGTCATTCTGCCTTCTGACTTTACCTTGCTTCAAACTTTTCTGTGTGCACAGTGGTGCTTGTAAGTTGTGTGGATGAGAATTATAGGTGCGGACTATTGCCTTTGACAGGGCCTCATGTCTGACTCTGCCTTGCTGCTGCATGCACAGCCGTGCTTGCAAGTTGTTTGGGTTATTAACATTCAAGGTCTTGGTGTTTTCCTGAGCGATTGTTTTTGTTTAGTGTACTGTGGAAGGCCTTGTGAGAGCTTCAAGACAGAGGCTGGAAGAAGTGCGAATGGAGGAAGAGACTTGAGAGCTCCTTACTGCCATGGAGATGCTTGCTTGGAACTTGGCCAGTTCTGGTAAAATTCCTCTGGCGGTGGGAGGAGGTCTTTCACGAATCTTCTAGTGTGTTTATAGCTGAGGGTTGCAGGCTGAGAAACTGGGAGTTTGGATTCCGAGCGAGGGCAGACGTGTCTATCTCGGATTGAACCCTGGCTTGCTGAGCTCTGATCCCCGGCTGTAATTCCCCCAGTCAGAAGTGGGCAGTGTATGCACCAGGTGATGTATTGAGTTGTGTGGTTCTTTGATCATTGGAGGTGTTTTCTTTGTGGTGTGGGAGGTGCACATCCAGAGTACTCCTCTGCTCTCTATATATGTATATCTTTCTGATCTCTTGCAGGATGTCCAGTGTACCTTATCTTATATCAGTTATTGCTTGTTTATTAATCAGTATTATAGTTTGCTCAGTTATTGATTCATGCCTTTAGATTATGAGTTTGCTACATATATTTGAATCTTATGCATTTGGTATCTGAGACAGCTTTTGTTTAGAGAGTATTATGTAATAAACCCCAAGCATTATTCTAAAAGTGATAGAGTCTTTGCATTTTGTTATTTGCCTCCCAGGTGGGAGTGCAGGGATTGGGTGTGGCTTATTGGTGAGAAGCTACATTCAAAACATTTTGGCGTAGTCGGCAGGATCTGAACATTGATTTAAAAGGGGAAGAAATAAGTTTTTTTTTTTTTTTTAGAAATTGAAAGCAGACTCTTAGATATCAATTGATTTATTTGCATGGGGGTAGCCCATATGATGTGCTGGCTCGTGAAGTGAGCTAATTGTGCTGAGTTAGAATTGGTGTGTGTGTGTGTTTAAGTGTGTTTTGTAAAAAGTGCTTATAAATAGCTTGCTACGTGAGGCAGAAAGGGCTGGCTCCCTTTCAAGTGTTTGTTAAGGAATGCATATAAAATGTTTTCAGTTGCAAAGTGAATGTAAAATGTCAGAGCATAACTCTGAAGCGTGGGACTCCTTCGAGTTTAAAGACTCCGGAGTTGCAATGAAGGGTGTTAATCAGCAGGAGATTAATGACATTTTAGACAGAGACAGCGGTGTTATTTCAAATGTGTTGGTTAATATGCATCAAACATGTGGGCATTTGCAAAAAGAACGTAGTGAGTTGAAAACAGAGCTAGTTGATGCCCAGTTTGAAAATATATCTTTGAAGACAGAGTTAAACGTGTACCAGGCTCTGAAGCGGTTTACTTTGACCAGCCAAATGATTCAGATGTGATAAATGTTACAGAGAATGCAGTCAGTCTACGAGCTACACAGACAGTTTTAATTAATTCTTCTGATGAAGTTTTTCAGCTACAAAGGAATGTGAAGGAAGGTAAACAGACCAACGGTGAGTTCATTCAAGAGCAATGTGCCCTTTTTAGTTACAGGAAAGTGCAGGTACATGGAAGGTTACTTTTAAATTCAGATGCTGGACAAATGCAGATGATTTTGTGCGTTTGCGCACCACAAGATACTGGTAGAGAAAATGCGGTTTGCCTATGGGAGATTGCAATGGTTATTAAGTGGCATGTACAGACAGAAAAACTGTTTGCACAGGATTTGATAGAAAGTCCTGAAGTGGAGTTTGAAACACAAGATTTCCCAGTGAAGGTGCCCTATGTTATAAAGGAAATTAATTTGAAACAGTACAGAATGCCAGATGGGCGTGAAGGGATCAGTGAGATCATTCAGGGCTTGACAGGTTGAGGTGGTGACAATACTTGGCGCATGACAGTTGATTATTAACTGACCAAATATATACCTTCTTTGACTGATGCTGTCCCAGATATTGTTACAGAAGTAGCATGGGACTTGATATGTGACTTTTTATATTGCCAATGCTTTTTTTTCTTTTTGATATGTCAAGAGCAGTTTTTTTTTTTTTTTTCATGAGGTGATAGACTAATGACAGTTAAGAATTTGCTTGAATTAGTTAGACAGAATGGGGGAGCATTTTCAGATTAAAGAATGTGAAGTCTTGCTGGAGGTAAGGAGTGGTTAAAGCTGTTTTTCCTCTCAGACATGTAAAGAGTTGTTCTGGGAGTGGGTCATTTGAAAGCGTCTTTCAGATTGATGTTTGGGAGGCTTGCAGTGAGATCATCCAGCAACGCTGAGCCAGCTCCTCTCCCCGGTAGCTTCTTGGAGATAGATGTCTGGGAGGCTTGCAAACCGCAGGTTCTCCTCCCTCCCCCATGAGGAGAGTTGCGGAGCAGATAGGAGCAGGAAAGTTGGCAGAAGTGCAGTTCACTTCGACCTTGAAGGAGATAAGGTGCGAGCTAGAGACAGCAGAGAAGTCAGCTTGTTATGTTTGGCGAGCGGCCAATTGCTGTCCGCAGAGATTTGTGAAGGGGGGCAGCACCTGTGAGGGGTGCAGTGAGAGAAGTGAGAGAAGGAGACTGCCCCAGCCCTTCTTGCTATGTATAGAAAAAGAGGGATTTTACCAAGAATTCACAGGCTAAAGCGTTGGTAGTATTCTTAGACAATTCCCCAGAGCTGGAGGAGACCTATGTAGACAGAAATTAAAATATTGTATTCTTAGAACTGCAAGACGGAAGAAGTGTACTTTTGCAAAATGTTTTTTGCAAGAAGAGTGATGCTTGTTTGTTTTTCAGATTCGCCCAGTTCTCCGCGTGTGAGTGGGACTCCCTTCTCCCGTGTGAGTGGGGCCCCCCCCCTCCCTCCCCTCCCCCTCCCTCCCCTCCCCCAAGCCTGGAGTGATCGCCAGACCAGACGGTGGCGGCTGATGCCTGTGGCTGACCAGACTGGATGGGGTCCTCCCTTGTCAAGGAGATACAGATATATACCGGAGAACATGATGGACTGCTTCTTTTCAAGCAAAGAGGGATCAGCAGAGTGTGGAACTGTTTCTTTCACGTGAGGACAACTTTACATGCATGAAGGCTGTGTGTCTTTCACACAGGGTACCTGCTTGTGTGACAGCAAAGACAAAACAAATGAGAGAACTACAGGATGTGCTTTGCCAGAACTGTTTTATCAACGTGAAGTTCAGATGCGATGGGAGACGGCTGTGTGTTTTGTCACACAGAAGGACTGTTTTTGATTTTAGAGAGAAAAAAACGATAGAGACGCTTTACTGCAATCAGACTAGATATTTTCTGAGTTAGAGACTGCAGAGTAATAACCAGTTGCTATTGTTATGATATATGAGTTTGGCAGTAGAGTTTCCAGTTTAACCATTAGAGGCATTAGGAGCATTCAAAAGCTTGATTCATTTATTTTGTGTATCCATTCAACATGTATCCAGATATCTATGAGCTATTTCTAGATGCACCTGAGTTATTGCTTCTACATGTATTTAGAGAATGCAGACTTTATGTGCTCTAAAGTGATTCTCATATACTTTTGATGAGTTTTTCAGTTTTGCAATGGAGCATTTCGATCATAGTTGCTTTTTAGTCATGATTTGTTTTGAATTATGTATTTTTGTGTAGCGACTTCAACACACGAGTTGCTGTTTCAACATGTGCTTTTTAGTAGTTGTGCATTTCAATTTAGAAATGTGGTTTTAAATGGTTTTGCTTTCAATTGAGATATGCAGTGCTTTAATGATAGTTTTGTTTTTCAGTTATGTATTTGCTAGATTTTGTTTTTGACATATGTGAATGGTGATGATCAAGGGTCATGGGGTGCAATGTAGTGAATCAGCCACTTTTGCGGTCTGACACCCTCAGATGACCCTCAATCACCAACATTCTGTACTGACTTAAGTTTGTTCTGCCTTTTAGTGGAATAGTCTTTCCAAGAATAGAAGGTATGAGATGTTGAGGTGCAGTCTTGTGGGTGGTGGTGCACACATGTGCTCAATGTTGTATACTGAGGGATTAAGTGTATAATGTTATTTGGGTTAGGTGAATTATGACTTTGACCTATTGGCTTTGACATAGTCCAATGTCATTCTGCCTTCTGAATTTACCTTGCTTCAAACTTTTCTGTGTGCACAGTGGTGCTTGTAAGTTGTGTGGATGAGAATTATAGGTGCGGACTATTGCCTTTGACAGGGCCTCATGTCTGACTCTGCCTTGCTGCTGCGTGCACAGCCGTGCTTGCAAGTTGTTTGGGTTATTAACATTCAAGGTCTTGGTGTTTTCCTGAGCGATTGTTTTTGTTTAGTGTACTGTGGAAGGCCTTGTGAGAGCTTCGTCAAGACAGAGGCTGGAAGAAGTGCGAATGGAGGAAGAGACTGGAGAGCTCCTTACTGCCATGGAGATGCTTGCTTGGAACTTGGCCAGTTCTGGTAAAATTCCTCTGGCGGTGGGAGGAGGTCTTTCACGAATCTTCTAGTGTGTTTATAGCTGAGGGTTGCAGGCTGAGAAACTGGGAGTTTGGATTCCGAGCGAGGGCAGACGTGTCTATCTCGGATTGAACCCTGGCTTGCTGAGCTCTGATCCCCGGCTGTAATTCCCCCAGTCAGAAGTGGGCAGTGTATGCACCAGGTGATGTATTGAGTTGTGTGGTTCTTTGATCATTGGAGGTGTTTTCTTTGTGGTGTGGGAGGTGCACATCCAGAGTACTCCTCTGCTCTCTATATATGTATATCTTTCTGATCTCTTGCAGGATGTCCAGTGTACCTTATCTTATATCAGTTATTGCTTGTTTATTAATCAGTATTATAGTTTGCTCAGTTATTGATTCATGCCTTTAGATTATGAGTTTGCTACATATATTTGAATCTTATGCATTTGTTATCTGAGACAGCTTTTGTTTAGAGAGTATTATGTAATAAACCCCAAGCATTATTCTAAAAGTGATAGAGTCTTTGCATTTTGTTATTTGCCTCCCAGGTGGGAGTGCAGGGATTGGGTGTGGCTTATTGGTGAGAAGCTACATTCAAAACAGGAGCCTCGTAAACAAAGTGCTCCAATTCCCCCCGAACCAGTTTTGGCTGGTTCCCCCAAGCCTCTGTGCCAGGGAAGACAAAGGAGGAATGCAATATAAATGTAGGGGCTGTGACCATGTATGGTGCTGTTTCTGGACTGCTGGGGCTTGCTGCTGCTGGGGCCCAGGAGGAACCACCATGGGGGCTTGCCTTCCTTCTGGAGGGCCATGTGTGCTGGCCTCCCCGGTCCCAGCCTTGTGCTCCCAGAACTTTGCCTTAGATCTAGCGCCTCGTGAGCGCTTTGGTTTTGGGACTTGAAGAGCGCTTTGCTTGGTGTTGCTGGGAGTAGCTGGCATCTGCTGCGCTGGGCTGCATCGTAAGCGCCAAGGGAATCCCGGCGTGGGGATTCCCCTGCATTTTGGGATTAAGTGGGAGCCTACCCCGCATTCACCTTTACTTTTGCGGGTGCCCACCCCGCATTGATTGATTTAACTAGCGGGTGCCCACCCCGCTTGTGCGCGTGTTTAGAGGGTGCCCACCCCGCTGTGGTGTTGTATGCAGGTGGGAGCCCACCCTGCACTGCCGCTGCTATTGGGAGCGGGTGCCCACCCCGCACTGGATGGTTGCAGAAGCAGGTGCCCACCCACGTTGGATGTTTGCAGAAGCGGGTGCCCACCCCGCATTGTGCGCATTTGTAGAGCGGGAGCCCACCCCGCATTCGCCCAGTAAAAGAAGAGCGCAGCACCTTGAGCGGGCCCAACCCGGAAGTCAGGCAAAGCTGCCTGGCGTTGGGCGGAGCAGGGAGAGGAAGTCTTGCCCGCCACTGGGGAAGTTGTCTGGTGCCTCGCGGGCTCCCCTGCAAAGTCCTGTGTCCCCGGAGAAGGACCGGGTGAAGCTAGAGTGCTGGGGTAGCCTCGCGGGCTCCTCAGGCTGTCCGAAGTCCTCCGAAGCGAAGGAGAGGAGCAACAGAGAAGGAGTTCCCCAGCAGCTCTGGTGAGTGGGGCTCCTCAGTTGTCCATTGTGGGGAGCACGATCGAGGCACAGTGCCGGTGCCCATTTCCTGAGCGGCCCCTCCTGATAGAGGGTCACTCCAACGTGGGGGGCAAAGTTGATTTAAAGAGCCCCATGTACTTTCTCCACAGCTGCGCCGCATCAGCACGGGCAGCTGTAACGTTTGGCATATTTGGCCTAGGGCCCAGTGGGGATCCAGAGGGCACACTGGTGCCCGTGCCTTCTCTTTTTATTCAGTTTCCACAGCTGCCCCGCCTGATAGGGGGCAGTTTAACTTAGAGAGCGCCAGAGCTGGGCCTCTTGGTTTATTTCACAGCTGCCCCGCCTGATAGAGGGCAGCTGCAACGATGGTGCATATTTGTTCTACTCAGTCCCAGTAGGGGCCCAGAGGGCACAGTGATTGCCAGTGCCCAAAACTTTCCTTACAGCTGCACCGCAATTAGCGGCAGCTGCATCATTTAGGCCAGATCAATTTAGAGGCTTCCCAGTGGGGACCCAGGAGGCACAGTGGTGCCAGCGCAATTGCTCACCTTGGATTCTGCTGCAGTGACAGCCAGTCCTGACATTGGGACATAGGGCATTTGAGCCCCACAGAAGGCCAGTGGGCCTGGGGGTCATTGTGGATACCTCTGTGTTGGTAGGGCGCCAGGCCCTAAGGTGGCATCATGTGGTTAGGTTTATATGGGCGTTTCATAATGTGTTTACGCCTAATATGGTGATTGCAAAATATGCTTTATGCCTAATGTGATTGCGTAATGTGGTTAATACTTGTGATGCCTATGACAATGTGTTTATGTGTAGGATGTTGGTGCATAATGTGTTTATGCTGGTGAGGCCTAATGCGTAATGTGCTTATGCTAATGAGGTTTGGGCGTAATACGATTTATTGCCTAATGTCATGCTATGATATTTTAGGATGGTGTTTAATGCTAATATGATAATGCTTAAATCATTATGGTACCAGTAGTTACAGGTTGTGTTTTATATTTACTTACCTGTTCTGATGGTTCTGACACTGGCCCGATTGTCCCTGTCCTGTATATAATCCCCTGTGAATATTGCCAGTTGGCACAATGTAAATGTGTGAATATGTTTCTAATGTGTTTATGAGAATACAAAGGCTATTTTTTATAAAACCTTGTGGGGTGTTTCTTTTGTAGTGTGCCTAGTGTGTTGCTGCTGTGTGTGTGCGTGTTGCGAAAATGCTTTACACATTGCCTCTGGGATAAGCATGACTGCTCGAGCCAAGCTACCTAGGGGGTGAGCAGGGGTTATCTTCAGTGTGTAACTCCCTTGCCCTGACTAGAGTGATGGTTTCTGCCTGGCTTCGGCGCAAGCCCAAGCCAACCAGAAATCCTATTTTTAACAGGTAGCCAAATCAAACTTTCTCACAATAAAAACACTACAACTCATCTTCCTGCACCTACGATTCTCACACGGGGTTCAAGTACCATCTTGCTTGTCCAATCAAAATTGGACTATGCTAATTGTATCATGGATCAACTTTGTCAACTATGAAAAGACAAATAATTCAGAATGCTGCTGCTAGACTTCTCCTACATGTAAACCCACAAGCACATCTCTTGTGCCTCATGGGCACTACACTGATTACCAGTTGCCAGAAGTTCCTCCTTCAAACTGCTTTGTGTCGCACACAAAGCTATACATGGCAAAGGACTACTCTTCATCAGGAAAAAATTCAACAAATGCATACAACAAAGGAATTTACGCTGAAGAGTGGCTCCACACCTCATAATTCCTGCATACAAGAAAACAAAAACGTAACTGGAACACCTTTCTCTGTTCAAACAGCCAAACTATGGCGTTCCCTACCTGCAAACATAAGATCCTCAGACAACCATCTCCACTTTAAAGGATTAGTCAAAAGCTGGCTCTTTCCCGCATGATTACCATACTCACAACTCAGGAATATACCACAACAGTATACTCAGACATGGCAAACTATACCTCTCACAGTATGGAAAAGAGCTGTTTTACAACGATGGCTCTGGTTACAAGCAGATACATTTATATAGGGGGAAAGTGTATGTTACACCACAGGATACATGCATATGTCAGACCTTGTCAAAATTGCTACTTCTTTTTATATATAGTTGCATTTATAGAGGGTTACACCTGTTACTGATAACTACAATAACTGCCATAGGGATATTTATATAGGGGGGACTTAATCAAGGAAATAAAAAATTACCAAGTATGTGTATGTATGTGTATATACGTAAAGAAAATACCATACATTTTGCTATTTAAAAAAAATAAAAAATCCCTCCTTCTAATCCCTACTCCCACTAACCCATCCCAAAGCTTCTGAAAACTTTGACTCTCAAACATCCTTCTCAATCTTTCACCTCTCATTCTTAGCCATGAGCCCCAACTAAAAAGCACACATGACCCTTACTCACAAAAATAACTCACTACTTCCCCTTTTCAGTTCTACTCCTATTATTCGATCTCTAGCCAAACTCTAATAAACACACTGGCACTCAAGAGCACAATTATCAAATTATCTTCCACCTGCTCTGGTCCTGTAACGACACTAATGCACAAGGAAAACCGAAACAAAAAAAATTGTACTAACCCACTAACTACTAATCTTGGGTTCACGAGTACCGTGCTACTCGCCAAAAGAAGCGCTTCAATGCCTTGTCAGGGGTCAGAAGCGCTATATAAATACATTTACAATTCTAGTGTTATTCATATTTAGTTTGATCCCACCACAGCATATACTGTGGGGAAAGGGGTCAACCAACTTCTGCCTTTGGATTCCCCTGACTGAATGACTGCATTTTACCTGTGCACAACGCACAATGTGCTTGAAAATCAGTTTCATGTGCTTTGCAAATGTCTGGTGTTACTGGTTTCATAAATGTGGAGTGAATTTCTGGGAGAATATTTTTTTGAAATTAATCTCCAACAGATACAGTAGTAACATTCCTACAGTCTTTCCAAAAGCTTACAATAGTGCCCATTTTAGCTATTCACAGGAAAGAAAGTAGCATTTTGAAGGTTTTCAAAAAACCTAAGATTACATTCATCTGGTTTTACCTAAGGCACTTATTTGATCCAAAGTATAAACTCTTAATTCAGTAGTTTGATAGGTCATTGAGAAACACACCTACTACAAATATCTATGTGCAATCTTCAGGTCAAGTTCAGGTCAAGTTGTAATTGAAAAATAATGGTACTGTATCCACCCAAGTCAGAACATTTCCTGTTTAACTTCATTGGCATAATGAGAAACACAAATGCTAAATTAAGTTGTTCCTTTATGAACCAAAAGCTACGGTAGACAGATGTTTCTCATACGGTGTTAGAGCCACTAGCTTGGACTGTGTGAAATAAATTATAAACAAATAAGTGATGCATTCAGATTTAGAAGATAAATAGTTATAAAAATTAGAGCATTACCCACCTCAAAAAAACATTTGATATCTCATTCTTAGAAGTGACCACAGAGATCCAACCAAAAGATTTCAAGTGATTTTCTATACAGTTTTATTGAAATTTTACTAAGATTTTGGAAAGAACATTTGGCCCAGTCCTAAGAAGGTATATACTTCGATTTTATCTATGTCAGTTTCTAAATACTGGTCGGTTCAGTATCAGCATCAATTGATATGGAGGTTTGGTTTGGGAGTTAATCAAGTGTACAGAATATTCCACTATAATACATGGGAGTCTGTAATACAGGTCATCTCTGCTTTCCATATGGGTTGCAACATGTTGTTACCCACAAGACGTCCCACACCTAGTTAGGTTACATCTTCTTTTAACTCACTACAAATACCATCATGCAATGCTATGATCAACGTGATTGTGTGTGGTCTCATGACACCTTTTGACGAATCACCGCTCTCGCTGCCTTCAAATAGTGATCCGCCCTCTCATTCGTTGCTTGACTTCTCATTTCCTGTGAGAATACCGCCCGTCCTGCTGGATGCATCTTGGTCCGTGGAACATTGCCCGTCCTGTTGGATTTTTCTTCGTTCGTCGAAGAACTTAAAGCAACGTCTTGAACGCCACTTGCGGCGTCTTCAACTCTCTTGCGCTTCATCATAGGCGCTTATCTCAACCACCCTGCAGCCTCATCTCGGCGTCCACACCTCCAATCCCTTGACACGCCTGTCACGGTGTCCGCGTCAATCTTCCAATCCTTACACGTCTACTAAGGCAGCTTCATCCATCAGCCAATCCCTGCTTGTCTCTTACGACGTACTCGGCAACTCGAATGCACAGACAAAATATTGCAACTGTATCCATTCTGAACTTCTGTATCAGCGTCCCCAGTGCCGTAGTTACGGTTCAGAAGACGCGCTCGCTGTCTTTCTACAAACAACTTTATTTACAAACTGTCTTCACAACCCTGCTGCTACGAGTTGCCTTTTCGACCCTGACGTTATAAACCAACTCCCTCGGCAACCCGTATGGACTTCGTCATCCACGTCGCAATTCAGAAATAATTGGCTGAACCACTACAAAGGTAAATTCATTCGATCTGCCGCAACGCTATATATTTTGCACGTGAGTTTCCTTACTTGTTGCCAATCCTGCCTCAAGACTCGTGTACTTCGAAATCTGGTACAGACTTTCAGTACTTTCTGCTCAGTGAGGATTCTACAATCTAACACGCAGCCTATAAGACCTTGTTCTAGAGAGAACCTTACCTGGAGCTACAGTTGTTGTTTGCTGATATAGCACCTGGACTTATGGTGTTCTTGGCTAGCATGAGAGACGGCTCTATCTATAAGGGTGAGTTGAGACTATACACAATCTGTTAATAACCCACGTAGCTACTACATGCCTTAGTATACTAATGTTCATATATTAATATTTGTTCATCCTTTTCCCTTTCTTAGTTACTACTAGCGCTTCCAAGCAAGTTATTCTCTCCTGGGCTGTGCCTCCTTCCTGGAAGTTCCGAGTCAACCCATCCTTCTCTGGGGTCACATATAAGCTTCCTGTTGTGTTATAGTAGGAGGCTTACTGTGTTCTCGGAAAGGGTGGGATCTAGCTTCGCTCCTGAGGATTGAGAGTTATATCACCTTGAGCCGCGACACATGTCTAGCCATTTGTAATAAAAAAAAATGGGCAAGCTGCTCAACTGTAGTCAAAGACGTTTTAAGGCATGGGCAAAGTGGGCTCTGGCTCAGGGCCCCAGCCTTCCAGGGGGCCCTGAAAGAGCCAGCTCTGTTCTGCGGAGTCTTGCCCTGATGACCTTGAACAATTCTTAAATAGATATTTTCAAATACCATTTTCCTTGAATTTATTTTTAATGTGGGTTATGTGTGAGAGTCTCATACAGGCATTAGGCACAGAAATGTTGTCTTTATGTTTTATGCAACATCCCAAAAAGTTTCTTTTACATCAAAACAGGACCTCACATACGCAAAATGGATGTCACAGGGATTATTTGCAGCAATATTATTTAGCAGCTGCTTTGGTACAATATTGATAACACGGGTCACTATCCCTGAATGTTAGATGTAAGCACATTTAAAATTTGGACCAGAGTGCCTGTGCATTGTCTATGACCTGGTCAAAGAGGGCATGAAATAACTGAAATTGGATCATAAATTTAAATCTGTTCCAAACAGGGGCCTCCAAAATACGTTTGGCCCAGGGCCCCCAAAATCCTCAAGATGTCCCTGACTGTAGTAAGTTACTACAGTTTCCTTTTGATCTCACAATGACTGCTGCCAGACCCAGCAGCCAGAGGGAAAGGTAGGTCATGGAACATAATTACAGCTGCTGTTTAAACAGGAAACGGGAACTGGCTTTTCCTCCTTCTGTGATATTTTTCTAAAAAAAGAAAAAGTGATCAGCAGAAAGGAGAAATGGATGCTTATTTTTTTTATTATTTATTTGCATTCAACCCTATAGTTAATTGCAGGAAAGATATAATCTCTGTACGTTTCTACATAGTCTGAGCCACTGCATTTGTTTAACATGACAAATTAAACTAATTCTAATAAACTACTTTTTGGCGGTTTTAACTTTTCAGTACAGATTCTGTGGCAGATTTACAAGAAACGAAAGCAGCACGGTAAGTCATTTTGCTGTGTTAGTTTTGAAGCACAGGGATGCAACATATTTACAATAATATGTTGCATCTCTGTGCTTCCCCCTGCGCTGGCGCACACACTGCTGCAATGCGCCGGCCCAGGCACCCTTGCATCATGGTGCAAGGATGCCTGCGTCGTGGGGATATTGTTTTTGTGCAGGAAGCCAGCACAAAAACAATCAATTGAGGTGATTTCCTCTTCCAAAGCATACTGTAGAATGCAGCACGCATTGAAAGAGGAAAAAAACAGGGAGAAATAAAAACATTTCCCCTCGTTGCTCCTCACTACGCCACCACTAGTGTGACGTAGCATTCTGACACATTTCCAGATTTAGGATTGCTTGTAAATATGGAAATGCATCAGTGGACTTGGGTGCTGCGTGGGAACACCCACAGCAACATCCATGTCACGCCCCAAACACACAAAGTGTTGCATGAAAAGGGGAGATATTTACAAGCACAGGTAAAGCCACGCAGGGGCTTGTAAATCTGCCCCCCAGATTTTATTTTGCTGATCTCCAATGATCACGAAAGACAACCAGGATTTAAGCAATTTGTGGTATGGGTGATGGCATGACTATGAGGCACATGCATCAAAGTTAGGAATTGCGAGTCCTTAATAGCGAATATTACGGAATCACTGTTAAGGAGTCACAATTACCTATGCATGAAGGTTTTGCAATGAGAATTGCGATTCCTACATATTCCTTAACTAATCGCAAATTGTGATTCGCTATTGAGGAATGGCTTACTATTAATTCCTATGGGCCCAAAGGCCCATAGGAATGATTAGGATTGCATTCGCAATTTGCGAGTACCAAATAGGTACTCGCAAATTGCGCATGCAATTTCAAGGGTGTAAGGGGGCCAAAAGGCCACCCTGATGCACCCCCAAAAACATGTAAGTATGCACATGTGGTGCACACACATACCCTAAGGGCATGTGTATGCACCACAATGCACTTTGAAAAATGCATTTTTTGCATTTTTCAAAGGAATTGCAAATTACTATCAACTTGAAGTTTATAGTAATTTGCGATTCCAAATTGTGAAAACGTAATTTGCGAATGCATGATGCATCACATTTAGGGAATCGCAATTTGTAATTCCTTAACTGGATTCGCAAATAAGGGAATCGCAAAAAATTGAGATCTCCTTATTTGCAAATTGCAAAAAAAGGTACGTGCATCTGAAAAGGCCATTTTGTGATCGCAAACGGATTATTTTTACAATCGAATGATTTGCGATCGCAAAATGGTTTGATGCATTTGCCCATTTGTGTTAAAAGGAATACACGACTCTCCGCTGTACATTAAAAGGTTATTACAACATTTTTGCAAGTCACCCCATGGGTCTATAAACATATAACATCTAATACCACCCTTGTAGTCTCTCCTGATTACTTGTATTCAAGTCAAAGTAGTCTTTATTTCGAATATTTCATCTTAAAAGACATAATTAATAATGCAATTAAAAATAGAATATAGTGTTTTACATCATATACATATAAACTATTTAATAAATAAATAATTTAAAAACAGGAATAAAAAAGTATTAAACAATTCAGGAACTATGACTTGTAGTTGATTAAAACATACACCATAAAAAATATTTGATACTATTCTTCAGTGATAGAGGGGGGGGGGGGGGGATTAAGAGATTTACATCTGCTCCGCAAGATCCAGGCCCAGCTAATATATTTAGCTAGACCAATGACCACGATAGGGGACGTGTCTGTCTTAAGAATCCTTCTAGCAACCTGGGCTGATCTAACACCTAGTTCACGACACACAGGCCGCAACCAGGCTCTTCTGGGTTGGACATATTCAGGACAGACAAATAGAAAGTGATCATCTGATTCAACCAAATTCTTGCACGTTGGACATTTGTCATTGCCATTAATAGACCATCTTGAAGTAAAGGAGCATAATGGAAGGGACCCGGTTCTAAATTGATGATATTTCCGGTCCAGCTTTTTAGTTATTACATCCCAATATGCCTCAAGAGAAGGGTGATCCTTAATAGACAGATAACTTGTGGTCAAGGAGCTGTCAGTCGAGGAATAGTAACGTTTATGCAAGGACCAATGCCAATAGGAATTCCTAAAGATTTTTTTAGGGGGAAAAACGGCCGACAGTGGGTTAGACCACAAATCGGCCATACCCATGTCAGTCAGGATAGATTTAATTTCTGACAGCCAGCTTATTCGGTGGGAGCCCCCCATATCTTTTACCTCTAGCATTGCACTTGCATAAAGAGATAGCTCCGGGGTGGTCCATAGGCGACGCCAGAACGCCATGGGCCTATACCGGATCATATCTTCAATGGGCTGACATCCTAGATCATAAAGCAGGGGAATACGTGGGGCAGATGTAGGTAACCCTACTAAGGACCTCAGGAAGTTGTTTTGAGCCACCCTCAGGGGATCCAGTTTGCTGAATCCCCATAACTCAGCACCATACATGACTGCTGGGAGAATTTTGGACCCATAGATTTTTATCAACGGTGCTACAGGTTTAGTACAGGATAAACTGTGTTCTTTAAGCAGAGCTCCACCTAGTTGTGAGTGCTTAAGGCAGAGGAGGACGATCCGGGGCCTCCAGCTTAAATTATCACTGAATGTGACCCCCAGATAGGTGAAAGTGGGGGTCTGTTCCAACGTTACACCTCCCATTTCTACCCTGGCTTTGACAGGACGAGGGCCACGAAGGACCATGAACTTGGTCTTGGTCTTGCCCACGTTAACCTCGAGCTCATGTTCGCGGCAGAATAGCTCAAACCGAGTCAGTGCTAGTTGAAGCCCCTGTCGGGTTTTGGAAATAAGCAGCGTATCGTCCGCGAACATGAGCAGAGGAACTTTCATGCCTGCTAACGTGGGTGCGTCTGTCGGAAAATCTAAAAAATACCTAATTACACCATTAATAAACAAAGAAAACAGAGTGGGGGCCAGTACACATCCTTGTCTGACCCCTTTGGTCACGTCAAATCGCGCAGTCACCTCCCCTGGTTTACCCCAACGAACCTGAGCATATGTGTGTGAGTGCAAAATAACTAGAAACCTCAGTAATTCAACCGGCATGCCCATCTCACGGAGGGCTTCCCACAATTTTGGTCTAGGCACCGTATCAAAAGCGGACCTTAGGTCCACGAAAGCTGCAAAAAGCATCCCCCCCCCCCCCCCCCCCCCCCCCCAAGTAAACTTCCTTCCAATAAAGAAGCATGAACCTAAAAGCTTGATCTATGGTCCAGACATGCGTCCTGAACCCTGCCTGGAATGGCGTTAAAATATCATATTCATTGATCCAGCTTGTAATACGACCAGCAACAAGCGGGCAGTAATTTTTTGGGCTGCATCAATAAGACTTATGGGGCGGTAATTGGCAGGGGCAGAGCGATCACCCTTCTTATAGATTGGTAATATCTCGGCCCCAAACCAAGATACCGGAACCGACGCTCCACTAGCCAGAGCATTAGCTAAAGCCAGTAGATAAGGTACCCATAAGTCCTGGTCCTGCTTAAATAGATCGGCAGGAATGCCATCGGGGCCTGGGGCTTTTCCTGTCGGCAATGATTTAAAAACGGTCACCACCTCACTAGAGGTAAACTCTAACACAGCTGCACCGCTATATACCCATGGGGTGTCTAAAGGCATCACCCTAGATTTGAATTGGTTTTCAAAATAAATAACCCACTGGTTAGGTGCGACATGATTGGCCGGGATCATTGCTTGCGGTTTCCTACCCCATTTTAAGAGGTGCCAAAATTGGGTCATGTTTCTGCCCTCACATGCCTCAAATAACTCTCGCCAGCGTGCTTCATCCTAGTTAGATTTAGCCAAGCTTTGGGCGGATTTATATGCGGCTCTACAGCTCCTAATCGTTTGCGAGTGCCTGGATTTAATTGCTAGGATCAGTGCTTTACGTGTCGCTCTACAATCTGCATCGAACCACGAGTTTTCTGTCTGGCAGGTTGGTTTAGTCATGGCGGGGACAGTTTTAATAAAAAAGTTTTTAAGCCCAGTGAACAAATTACTGTGGATATCCGATATGGAATTTATAATCCCTTCCTTTGACTCACAATTAGACAACTTAAGCAATGCTGCGTTAACCAAATTCCTAATAGCAGCCCTGGTAGGGGGGTCCGATGCAATTTTAGGCCAACGAACCCTTCTCAAATCATTAGACAGAGTAGCTTGCACGTGCAGGGGGACTTCCAGCATCATTAGGTGGCACAGCAAAACTACTGTCAGATAAGGTCAGCATCAGGGGGTTATGGTCGCTTTCCAAACGATCGGTCACTACCATATCGACGACATCAGTCCACAGCTCACAATTAACCAAAATATAGTCAATTCTGCTCCCGCTTCTACCGTTGTTAAAGGTTATCTTCCCCAACCTGTTGGATGTCGTTCTACCATTGACGGCCCTCAACCCCATTTCTAAGCAGAGCCCCTTCAAAAAGAGGGCTGCTTGAGTCCATTTACTAATAGGGTTTAGTTCGAGTTGCGGAATACCCCACACCGAATCCTCAGCCTCAGATAATTTACCGTCATATGACCCCAAAGGTTCGAAACAGGTATTAAAATCACCTGCCACAACCCAGTGGCCATCTCTGGGCGTATTCCGAAGAAATTGGTCTAGTACATAGACTGAAGGGGAGCATTTACCTCCAGGAGCACCCCTGGAATAAAGATTAATAATAAGGATATTTAAACCCTTTGTAGAGGAGATTCGAATGGCCAGTATGTCAGGGCCATCTGTCGGAACTTCCATGACTTCTATTCCCTCACATTGGCGGACCCAAGTTGTCAGACCACCCACCGGTCTACCTCTAGAACCCTTGGTGGCTGGTTTAAAATAGTTCATGAACCCTACTCGAAAGATGGGTTCAACCGCCCACGTCTCTTGGAAGCACCAAATATCCACCTGGTCTACAAACGCCACCCAATCAGGAGAAATTACTTTTGATTGGAGGCCTGCTATATTCCAGGAGGAGAGGAATAAGTTATGGTTGGTGACTGACGAGATCAATGTTCGAGTCACCATGTTAGGGTCAGTAGTAGAGCTAGTACTAGATAAACTTAGGTGTTCTAGAGGGATGGGTTGGACGGATTCCGCAGCATATGCCGTGGGATGCGGTAAAGCTTGAGACTCCCGACAGTCAGACAGTGGGCTCCCTGGTTGGTCCATCCAGGGCAAAACAGAGCTATCCCCCTGTCAATCGTTGTCCTCCAAGGATGAGAGTACAGCAAACCGATTACTTAACCCGACTGGGTAGGAGCCTGGATGGGGGTTACGATGGGAGGCACAGAACTGCATATAGGCCGCAGCCCTTGCAGGCCTATAGAAGTAACCCAAGGGTAGGATCTGAATCTCATCATGAGATGATACATGATAGGAAGCCATCTCCAGTATACGTTCGACCAAAAAGCGGGACTTAAAACTTAGCACCACACAATCACCTGTCAAGGCCTTTTGAGTGTGACCAACCCAGGGCACCCTCCTAACCATTTTAAATTCTTCAAATAAAGGTTGGGATACCCCATATTTCCTACCAAGAAAATGCAGCGCTTTGTTTTTTAGATTGGACCAATGCTCACTAGACCCTCCCGGCAGTTGTGGAACATTGGCTAAAATGACTGTGTATGGGGTGGCCTCAGGAGGGAGATGTAGGCTTCTAGGTGCTACGGGTTCCACTGCATTAGGCAACATAGGCCTAGGTTGTTCCTCTGTAGGCTGATGATCATTCAACGATCTTCTTATAGTGTTGGGGACGGTCATAGGCCTAGTAAATTGGGCCCCAGTTGCTGAAGGAGCTGGGAGAGTGTTGGTGTTAATTCCCAAAGCAAGATGTCCTGTGGTAGCCCTTACACTGGTACTGCTAACCACTTCCTCATTATTCAGTTCAGGTGTTAATACAGCTACCGGCTGTCCATTAGGCAGGTTAGCTTCTATATGGCTGAGTCTAGCCATCACAATCTCTAGCTTTTCCAAAACGGGTTGTATGAGAGTAACTAGTTGGTCTCTAATTACAGTACTTAATATGTCAAGGCTCTGCTGATCAATGGAATGCTTATTATATGTGAATATAGGAACAGATGGTTGTGCAGGGGGTTGTGCACCTGATAAACCAGCAACAACTAGAGGGATAGGTGGTTTGTTTTGGACCCTACCTTTCCTTTTTTTACATGGGGGTTCACTGGTTTTAGGGGCTACAACTCTTTTGTTTGCTCGGGTGGAAACCATTGCCGGGAAAGAGAGGACTGGAAACACAGGGGGGGGTCGGCGGGTCCAGAGCAGGAAGGAACACTTGCTGGGCCCTCCGAAGAGCATGAACCTGAGTGCATTACCGATGGGGTAACATTAACGGCTATGGGGAGGGCACCAGACAAGTAAGTGGTAGGGTCCAGTGACAACCTTCGTTCCACAGCCAAAATCTTATCAGAAATTTCTAGTTCGACCCTTGTTAGATAGTCGTCAAGTGTACCAACCATCCTGCCTTCGGCCTTCCTTTTACTCATGTTGATAGGGGGACAACACAACAACGACCCAATAAGTGTGAATATGGCACAAACAAGTTTCTCACCTTTAGGGCCAAGTGCTATTATAAGCCCCTGCAACGGTCAATTAGGTAGTGAGAGCCAAAACCAAGGGCTTTGGCCCAGCCCAGCCTCTAACGGCCACTGACGGGCAAGGACGGGCCCGCCCTTGGCCCGGGCGCTGCCCGCGCGCGCCCCGCGCTGCGGTGTCACCAGGCGGCCCAAGTAGTGTTCCGGCGCTGCCTGGTGACGTCACCGCAAGCGCCGATGGCAAGAGGGTGCTGGGAGTGGTAGTACGTGAGGGGCCGTTCACCTCACGGCAGCGAAAACCAAGTGCTGGCAGCGAGGAGCGCCCGACAGCAGAGTCCTTCCCTTTCGTGATCCCTCGTAGCAGGTAAGAGGCACTAGGGAGCAACCAGGTCACAATGAGCGTCCCGCGCTGCGGTGTCACCAGGCGGCCTAAGTAGTGTTCCGGCGCTGCCTGGTGACGTCACCGCAGGCGCCGATGGCAAGAGGGTGCTGGGAGTGGTAGTACGTGAGGGGCCGTTCACCTCACGGCAGCGAAAACCAAGTGCTGGCAGCGAGGAGCGCCCGACAGCAGAGTCCTTCCCTTTCGTGATCCCTCGTAGCAGGTAAGAGGCACTTAAGACGAAATTCTGATATCTTTCTGCAAGGCGCTGTGGTCGGTCACAAAGGTTTTCATACAGCTTTTTCGTCAGCAACCTCAATCTTATGGACCCCGGGCGGAGGTGCAGGCCCGAGGTGAGAGTTGCAGGCGAGCCAGATTTGTCATCCAAGCAGAAACCGCGGAGATCAGCCTGAGCCCTGCGGAAAGAAGGGGTTCTCTGCAACCGTGGTACAGGGTGGGGCCTAGGCCCGGGCTGAAAGCCGCGGTGCTCCGGAGCAGCGGGAGGGATAGTCAGAAGGGGGCCCCGCAGGATTACTTGTATTCATTTTTCTACGTCTGGAGGGATTTTATAATAACAAATCATGAGCTACATGCACTCAGCCTCTTGTACTGATGATTGAAAAATTGTAGCAACCGCCTGTGCCTCCTTATGGGTAGCACAAAATAATGAGCATATTGGAATGTCCAAGGGCTCTCACACTGTATGGACAGTGCCCACTGAAACAGAGCTCTTTTCGAAGCACGAAGGTAGGGACTGTCACCACACACAAGCCAAAGATACTAACTGATTCAGCATCGCCACCTATTCCTAGCTTGGGACCTTATAATGCGTTTGGCGGTTGTTAGACCTGGCATCTTTGGCGTGGTTTCCCCTGACTTTTTGCCTCCATCTCCTGTATTTTTGACGCTATGCTGGATTTCGTTTTTGCTGGTTTAGATGCTTTGGGCACTTTGCCACTGCTGATCAGTGTCAAAGTGCAAGTGCTCACTAGGTAAATTGTTATTGTAATTGGTTATCCATGATTGACATATTTGTTTCACCTGTCAGCCCCTAGTAAAGTGCACTGAGTGTGCCAGGGCTGGTGATTCAAATGCTACTAGTGGGCCTGCAGCACTGATTGTGCCACCCACATGAGTACCCCTAAAATGGTGTCACAGGCCTGCCACTGCAGTGCCTGGGTGCAGTTGCTAACTGCCATGCTGACCTGACCAGTGTCCACACTGGCCAGGCCTAACCATTCCCTTACTGTACACATTGGACACCCCTATGGAAGGCCCTAGGTACTCCCCTAGGCAGGGTGCAGTGTATGTGAAAGGTAGAGTATGTATTGGTGTAGGTGACATGCTCTGGTAGTGAATTACAGCCATTTTCGTTGTTCACTATTGAAAGGCTATCTTGCCCATAGGCTATAATGGGGAATGCGGAATATAATGTTTACCTGTATATCTTCCCATAGGAGCAAGATAGAAAGCTAAAGTCTGGTATCCCTGAATTCAGAATTTAATAACATCTTTTAGGAAGGATGGCTTTTAAATCCTGTGTGTGAAAACAGCACTTTTTAGAAGGTGCCGGTTTTCCTTTTCTGCCCTTTCTGGGTGCCTTGGCCTGTTTGTGAATTGACTGTCTGGTTTGTGAGTGACAGGGACAGGGGTGGCTCCCAGAGGCTGGATGAGTCAGCCCAGGGCTGAATAGGGAAATTCCCCTGTAGATGGGTGGGAGTAGCAGCACCTGGGCCTGAATAGGGCTGTGCCTGCCTTCCACAATGCTGGCTCCACCCCCTGCTGGGCGGCTGACGACCCTGCCCCTCTCTCTCAAAGGAAAGAAGAAACCAAGTAAACCGAGTGCTCCAGGACTGGCCAGAACTGGTTGACTAGTCCAAGGCCCCTCAGCCTGCAGAGGACAAAGGATTTTGGGGTATAAGTATTGAGACCCAGACTACAGAAAATTAGATCATCCTGGAATCAAGAAGGAACCTCTGTCAAGGAGAAAGCTGGAAGACTGAAGAGGAAGGATTGTCCTGCTGTGTGTTTGTGGGCTGACCTGCAGTTGCTTTGCTGCCAAGGAGAGGGGAAGGACTTTGCTGTTGCTGTGTCCCCTTGCTTGAAGAGATCTCCAAGGGCCTGAGAAGAGCTGGCCTCCTGTTAAGAAGTCCCAGGAACAAAAGGACTTCACCCCCAGCTTCCCCCTGAACTCTGCTTAGTGAGTTCTACCCTTCCTGGAGGGCTTGATCCAATTGTGGGGCCTCTGGAAGTTGTGCCTGCTGTTGGGAAGCTGACCAAGAAGAAAGAAGCAAAGGATCTACACTTTTTAGCGAGAAAATTTCCGTCGCTCCACTTGTTAGCGGGCAAAATTCTATTGCTGCGAACATTGTCGCAGAGCCTGCTGCCGCTGATCCGGATCATCGCTGGAGAAATAGTCGCCCCACCCGTTAGCAGGCCGAATTTCATCGCTGCGAACATAGTCGCAGAGCCAGCCCAGATCCCCGCTCCGCTCGTTAGCGGGCAGAATTTTATCGCTGCGAACATCGTTGCAGAGCCTGCCGCCGCTAGGTGAGATCGTCACAGAGCCAGCCAAGATCATCGCACCGCTCGTTAGCGTGCAGAATTTTATCGCTGCGAACATCGTCGCAGAGCCAACCCAGATCATCGCTGGTGAAATGGTCGCCCTGCTCGTTAGCGGGCCGAATTTTGTCGCATCGTGCCTTAGCGAGTAAATTTCTACCGGAAAAGCTACGCCTTGGAATTCATACAAGTATCGCCTCACTCCCCATACAGACCGGATTAGTCGCCCACGCCCGCTGAGTGCAGCAGGGTTGTCGCCTCCCCAGGGTCTCAGGACTGACGCTGTTGCTTGTTTTTCGACGCCTGAGCGCCGCTATGAACTTTTATCGCATCACCAGGTACTGTTGGCTAAAATTGAAGTTAAGGTGAATGATTTTGCCACTAAGCTAAGAACTCTTTTTGAAACCATATTCTTGAACTGTGTATGTTGGATTTTTGTCGTTTTGGTCTTGTGTAGTTTATATAAAAGTACTTTATTTATCTACACTGGTGTGGAGTCCATTTGTGGTGTTTTCACTGTGTTACTGTGAGTGTTGGTACAAATACTTTACACATTGCCTTTGATAAGCCTGTCTGCTCGTGCCAAGCTACCAAGGGGGGTGAGCAGGGGTTATCTAAAGAGTGTATCCCCCTTACCCTGACTAGAAGTAAGGGTCCCTATTTGGACAGTGGTACCTACCTCTGCCAACTAGAGACCCCCAGATCTAACAGCGCTCCAATGGACCTCAAAACCCACGGTGGCAGTGAGGCGATCTGACCGCCCTATTACAAGTAGGGTGGTTGGACCGCCATGTGACTGCTGTTGCTGCCAAGGATCCACAATCAATATGCTTGGAGGGGCTGCTGCAGCCCCGCCAAACATATCACGAGTTTCCACCCCGCCTCACAATTCACAGTGGTGAGCCCGATTGAACAGTGTGGTGGTGAGGAAACAAAGGGCCCGGGGATACATGCAAGGGGACAGGGCCGTCTTTAACACTGGTGGCGCCCTGGGCAACAATGCGGTGCACCCCCAATGGCTACCTGTGCCAAGGATTCCCTCACTAGCACCCTTTCACAGTGCCCCTCAAGTCTCCATAACCACTATCTCTCAGATTCATTTAGTTTTATAGCACCACTCATACCAGTGTAAGGTTTCAGGCCACTTTACATCAGGGGAATTGTATTTGCGCTAATCTCCCGTGAGAGTCTAAAGGCGATGGGGGGTTGGCAGCTCCGCTCAGTTGAAGAGCCAGGTCTTGAGTGCCTCCCTGAAGATGTTCAGGGAGGGGACACTTCTTATGTGTCTGATTGGGAGCTCGTTCCAGGTTTTGATCACACACACATTGCAGAGACAATCAAGAGTGTAAATCAGTGTATAGCAAATGTTACATTAGACAGGACTACAAGGTGTAGTAGGAGTGACATGTCATCGATACTTGTAGGCAATATAGTTTGAGTCTTTATTCTGGAAAAGCACACATTCAGAATTTAAAACCTAACATTATTAGGGGTTCTCTAAAATAATAAGAAATGTTTTGTACCCAAATGAACCCTTTTGGAAAGGTTAGGATAATGAAAGACTGGGCAAAAAACATATAGCTAACATATACCTTGCAGTTTGCATGTAGCTCTTTGATGACAGTTGATAGCTCAATGTTCTATATTAGGATTTTGACGTATAATCAACAAGTTACAAAAAGGAGCTCTCTCACAGAAGCAGTAACCAACTGACCAATTTACATTATATGCACTCTGTTATCTGCATGGTACACGTTCTTAGCAGCAGGCATTTTAACCCTCTGCGCTACCTTAACTGAGTCAAAACTTTCACTAGACAAACCTCCGGTCTCTTTACAGGAAGAGGATTAATCACTGGAGTTATCTTGACAAATTTTATTGATGCCTAAAAATAGCTGGAGGCATGGATCGTGGCAGCAGGGGCTTTTAAAATGATGGTATACTTGCAAAAGTTACGCCCCCACCCCAAGTCAGCTCCTGATGCGGTGGCGCCGATCGCACCGCCCAAGAGCCGGCCCTGCAAAGGGGCATATAGTGTGCCCCCATTGACAGTCCATGCATTGCAGGAACTTTCTTTGGCGTTCCCATTACAGTGCGGTTTTTGTAAGCACAGTCATGGGACTACCAAAGAACTGTGGTGCTCACACGGGTTTGGCGGTGCCGCTCCTCTCCGCCAAACTCATAATAAGGCCCTTAGTCTTCAGAGCCCTCTTCAGAGCTCTCGAGTAATAGGGGTGGGGACAGAAAGAGTGGAGATTGCTCCAGACTCTATCAGGAATGGCCTCGATAAGGAAGTGCTCACTGTATTCATCTTTCAAATCTCACACCAGATAAACTGTACCATAGTGCCAATATATACTTTCCCTAGCCTCATTCTCCTTCCTAGGAGTCTAAGGTTAATCTTACTATCACCCGCCAGCTGGGCCATTTGGTTCTGAAAAGCTGAAGTTCAATCGACACATTTTGGAATCTTTCTTAAAGGAATAAGAAAAATGCATTCTTTATTCATCTGCATATTCAAGATCAGATCACTGTGAATTTTAAAACCTAAATTACAACCCATTTTACCAAGCTAAGAAAAGGCTCAAGATCTGCATGCCCATGAGCAGTAGCGTAACACAGGCCCCTGCAGCCCGCACGTTTTGTTACGCCACTGCCACAGAGTTCTACCAAGAACTAACTAAGATAATCATAAATTTGATAAAACTTCCCTGGTGACTGTCCATGCAGTCCTTGATTTTCTGAGTGAAATTCATATTAAGTGCCTGTGACCGCAAGATTTCTCAAAGATTGGGTGTTCTGCACATACATACTTAGGTACATGCATTTATGGACATCTCCTTTTACAACTCTTACTAACTCCATTATCACCCTCTGCGGGAAAACAATCTAACAATGGAGTTGATGTCCATGCGTACTACCACCGAAAGGAGGAGTCACCTACCTCATGACTGGAAAGACTTCTTTGAAGAAAAACAAAGTTCAAACATCCGGACCCAACACTAGATGGCGATCTGTGCACAGCATATGATCTACAGCTCATATGCCTCGAACAATGTATTTCATCCATGGGTTTTCATACTAATTGGCAATTCACGATACTTGCTAGTAGGGTGCCATTTTTAGGTCTGTGTACATAGTGCATGTGCTGTGCTGCAAGACTTATTGTTTACAATTCATAGGGCTTACAAACCACCGACAGCATACCATTGATTGTTCCTGCTGTTACCCATTAGCAGTTTTTTTATTGCTTAGCTCCTGTTGGCTTGCTTTCCTTTCTTGTGTTAGCTCCTCCCTGGAGCTTGGACCAAGAACGTGTTCTTCCTTATCTTTTTGTAACACGCTATTTATTTTTATTTTATAAACATTCCCGGCCATATAATTTGATATCCTACTTTCAACATTAGCATACAGCTTCTTCATAATTTTTCTTTCACCCTATCTGCTGTTTCTATTGAAGCTTTAGTTACACCCACAACTACTATAAACTACTCCACTCCACCCTATGCCACTCTACACCCCGCCACCCCATTCTAAACCAATCCCCTCTATGCCACTACACTCAACGCTTCTCTACTCCATGTCACACCACATCACTCTACTTAACGACTCGACTTCACTGCACCCCACTGTACGCCACTCTCCAACACTCCACACCATTGTACTCCACACAGTCAACTTTACGCCACATGACTCTAGGACACTATGCCAATCCGCTCCACACACTGCCACTGTACGCCACTCCACTCCACTCCACTCTATTCCACACAGTGGGACTCTGCACCACTCCACCACCACTCTCCTATACGCCACTTCGTTCTATTCTACTTTATGCTACTCCACTCAACCCCAACTCACCTTACTCTACGCAACTTTACTCTATGCTGTGAAATACCACTAATTCACTCTACTTTACTCCACTCTGTGCCACTCCACTGTACCCCTTGCCACTCTACTCTATAACAAACCACTCTAATCCATGGCACTCCACACAATGCCACTCTACCTATTCTACACTAGTCCCTTCCATACAGTCACTCCACTCTACACCCCTCTGTTACTCCAATCTATGGCGTTCCACTCCACAGTTGCCACTCTGCTCTGCACCACTCTACCCTACTACACAGTGGCTCTACGCCACTCTACACTGCTCCATGCCGCTCTGCTCCATGCCGCTCTGCTCCATGCCGCTCTGCTCCATGCCGCTCTGCTCCATGCCGCTCTACTTTACTTCACTTTACCCTATGTCACTGCGCCACACCAATAACGTTTACCATGCTGAATAGCTGCCATGCTGCTTTACAATATGGCAAAAGACATTGGCATAGCCAATAGCTCTCACATAGGCAAGACCTATTGGCTTTGCCCCTGCTCGTTTAAAGTTGAATATATTCTTCAGAGGTAACGGCATTTGGGTGTGTTCACTACCGGCTTCAAACGTTTCCCTAAACTATGAGCTTCAAACATAATGTGGACATGGAGCATATGTTGAACATGACTGTGGGCCTACAAAAGCTCAGCGAGGCGGCAAGATGTAATGAGTGCCTAAAAGGTATGACAAAGATCAGGAACAGACAGACAGATAATAAAGACAAGTACAGCCAGAAGGTAAATTAGCTAAAGCGAGAAACCTAAATATCTGAGGACAATGGAAATCAAATTAAGTGTGGTATTCAGGGCATACACGTCTTGTTCACCATGGTTTTAAGCAGATTTATCAGGATTAGAGCGCAGAAATACAACAAAAACCTAGAAGAGGTTTATAATCTCTCATTACAGAGAACTCCATATTGACAGGACACCACCTTCCTTCCATTTCACAAACCAATTAAGTCTACGATACGCAATCTTTGTGTGCTTCAATTAAATCGATCAAAATGATAAACCGAAAAAATACAATGTGTCAAAGATATCCAGTGTTACGCGATTGTGTAAACAAGTCCCCACTCTGCTTGGAAATCAAGTCAGCATGAGGCAACGATTTCTTAACCCCACATTTAAAAAAAAAAACACCCAACGCAAACCCTTTCACGAATGCCCAAAGAATTTTTCACATGATACAGCGATGAACCAAATAAATACAAAATATATAATTCCGCAACAATTATATAATTTACTGTTTCAATTTATTTAAATCTTCCATGACAGTTTTATATCCATATATTCAATATGTAATTCTTTCGGAAATAACTTTTTCACTCAATCATTAATGTATTCAGAGTTGCGAGGATAGTCAAAACACATTCTGTTGATCAGTACAGTACCAGGACACGATTACAAACATAAGGCAAATGCCTCGGTCATTCTTTCAGATATCAAATATCATGGTTTAGCACGTCAGAGTTTCATTTACAATAGACAATCCTGAAAAGGAACCACAAAACATGATTGTAACACAAACAGTTCATTATGTACCCTTTAGGTTTTCTGGAGGGCTAATCGGAGGCAACAGCTGTGTGCAGTACACGCACAAGCAAACCAATATACAGTCGCTGCACACTTTCATGGGCCACTAAACAATATATTTTACTATGACTTAGTACAGAAATGTTCTGCAATTAGACAATGAGAAGTACTTCTCTCATGCTGTACAACCATAAATGTTGTTTGTTAAAAAATAAGGACCGATACGTTTTGACTCTTTTAAACTTTAGCAGGCTGTTGCCTCTGGAATGTTTAGCACAAACGTGTTCGACGTTCCAGATTTTTGTGAAGTGCTTTTGCTTTGTGTGCAAACTGTTACTGGCTAAAGCTTTAAAAGGTACATTTATTACAGATATGAACACCACCCTGTCAAATGCATGTGGCTGTGATACAAGACCTAGGAGGCCAATAAAGAAACAATATGAAGAAATGCTATGTCCTTCTGCAGTAATTCCAGTCCCTCATGAGTGGTCCATCAAAGAAAAAACTGCTACTCATTAGAAAGTGACGGTCCACTGTTTGACACATGCATCGTGAGAGACAGACGTCAGCGTGTGCTCATCCAACCAGGCCAAGGCGCTCACGTGATGCAGCCTGTGAGCATCTAAAGAGGGAATCAAAGGGGAAAAGAGTTACATTAGATAGGGAGATACTTCCACCCACATTTCTGCAATAGAAGATGAAGACAGACAAGAAGTTATCTTTTCTTGGCACGTAGTGCTGTAGTCACATGATGTGCATAAGCCCGCCATTTATCTAGAGTTGGGCTCAGATGATTACATGTTTTTCTTTGGAGAAGTAGTTCCAGTCACGAGGTTGCGTGACTCTTCTGGTTAGTGATACTGCACATGGGCATCAACTCAATTTTTAAGATTGTTTAGGCGCAGGTAGGCGAGAATGGAGTTGTTGTGGGTATTATTAATATTATGTCCATGCCAGTAATGTGAATTAATGTATATAAACTGACCTACACAGGCTTCGAGGAGGAGGGAGGGCGCATGTGTGACTACAGTTATACATGCCAAGAACAGATGCTTACAGGGTAACAATCCCTTCAAGGCATGTGTGCTGCCGATACACTTGCTGTGCATCGACTGTAAAGCAGTCTCTCTCCTGAAGCAGTGGCTAGCCTGTGGCAGTTGCAGTTGTTTGAAAGAGTCCGTAGTACTGCTTAGCCAACATTGGCTTGTTGACATGCTAGTACATCCACACAATGTTTTGTGAAGGTGTGTGGTCTGGACCATGTTGCTGCTTTGAAAAAGTCAGGAAGGGGATTATGCCTAAAAATGCCATAGAAGCCCCTAATTTACGAGTTGAGTGAGCTATAGGGGCAGCAGGTAAACAAAACAGCCTTTTAGCTTTAGCATAACAAGTTTGCATACATTTTACTAACCATCTTGAAATCCCACTTTTTGAACTCACATTTACAGTGTGAGGAGGTGAAAACGCAATACATAATATCTTAATCTTTATAAAAGGTTTTATTCTGTCAAGGTAGTACACGAAAGCTTGTTTCACATCTAATGTATGTAAAGGTCTTCCTGGAACAGAGTCTGGTTGTGGAAAGAAGACAGATAATTCTATTGATTGATTAATGTGAAAAGGTGAAACTACTTTAGGAAGAACTATTGTGTCCCTATGTAGCTTGAAGAATGGTTCTTCTAAGCTTAAGGCCTGGAGCTCACAAACACATCCAAGTGAAGTGACTACTGGAAAAGTGACTTTCCAAGACAAATATTGGATTTGGTAGGAATGTAGTGGCTCAAATGGAGGCACCATGAGAATTGTTAGTACAATATTAAGATTCCATGCTGGTGCAGGTGTAACCCTAGGTGGAATGACTTCGGTCCTTCCAAAAATGCCTCAATAACAGGTATTCTGAACAGAGATAAATGTGGCCTGTTTTGTAAGTAGGCTGCCATGGCAGCTGGATGTAAGCGTATTGAAGTGTAGACTACACCTGAAGATTAAATGCAATAAATACGAAAGAATTGTTTGTATTTCTGCATGTAATGGGTTGACCTTTTGATACTGACTGTCTAGAACAAATTGTTTCCATTTGGCAGCATAGCACTGTCTGGTCATAGGCCTACGAGCTTGTTTAAGAATATCCATAGATTGGTGTGATAAGTTTAAGCAGCCAAATTCTATGACTTCAGGAGCCATATTGCTTGGTTCATCTCCGTGGGACTGGGAGGTCTTATTCTGCCATGGTTTTGTGTGAGAAGGTCCGGGTTGAGGGGAAGCTTCTCGCGTGGGACTACGGGGAGTCCCAGTAGTGTGGTAAACCATGGTTGACGAGCCCATGTTGGAGCTATGAGAACTATGGTGAGAGAGGTCTGCCTGAGCTTACTGACCACTAATGGAAGCAGTGGGAGAGGTGCAAAAGCATAGGCAAATCTCCCAGACTAGTTCATCCATAGAGCATTGCCCTTGGATATGGTGTGTGGGAACCTGAATGTGAAGTTTCGGAATTTTGCATTCTCTGGGGTTGTAAACAGATGTATTTGTAAAAACCCCCATTTTTGAAAGTACGGTAGGAAATCTTTGGGGTGAAGTTCCCAATCGTAGACTTGTTGCTGCATCCTGCTGAGCAGATCTGCAAATTGATTGCTAGTCCTTGGATCATGTTCTGCCAGAATATATGAATGTTGTGATGTATCGCTAATCGCCCAATGATTTGGGCTAAGCTGGATTATTGCAGAGTGCGCGTCTCCTCCTGTTTTAGTAGATAATACATTGTTGTCATATTGTCCGCTCTGATAAGGACAAATTTGTGAAGTAGGTGTTGTAGTAACGCTTTTTAAGCTAGGTGAACAGCTTGGAGTTCTAGGTAATTGATAATGAGACTCCTGTGTTTGGAGTACGGCACTCCGTGAATTGTAAGATTCTGCAGGTGAGCTCTCCAACCCATCAGTGAAGCATCTGCTGTGAGAAAGGCTTGGGGAAATGGGTCTACAGACGGCCACCCTTTGGATAGCTTTTATGGATTACAAGACTGCAGAGAGTGATGTGTCCTGCTTGCTACCAACACTAGATCGGGTATTTGACCCTGTGAATGTGTTCATTGACGTGAAAGACATTCTTGCAGCGGTCTCGTATGTAACCGGGTATATGGAACTATTGCTATGCAGGAGGCGGTCATGCCTAAACGTGGCATGAGTATTTGGACTGTGACTTGGTTCCACTGTTGAAAGTGTTGGATTAGTGACAAAATGTTTGGTATCCGGTCTGCATTTGGGTATGCTAGTGAGATTGGAGTATAGCTCTTACAATATGGCTGGTTGAAGGTACGATTTTTGCTTACTGATGGTAAACCATAGTTGATGTAATAGGGAGAGTGCTTGTTGTGTATGCTGTTTGCAAAGTTGGGAGCAGTTTGCTTTAATGAGCCAATCGTTCAAATAAGGAAACACTTGTACGTTTTGTCTGCACAGATGTGGCGCCACTACTGCTAGGCATTTTGTGAATATCCATGGTGCAGTGGTGACTCCAAAGGGAAGATCCTTGAATTGATAGTTTTCCTTGGAAGACAAACCTTATACATTTCCAGTGTGAGGGATGTATGGGTATGTGGAAATAAGCATCCTTTAGGTCTAAAGCAGCAAAGAAGTTGACTTTTTTCAATAGTGGAATAACTTCCTGGACATTGAACATGTGAAAGTGTTCTGACAGGATAAAATGATTAAGTGGTCTGAGGTAGAGAATGAGTCAAAGTGAGCTGTCTTTTTTGGGAATGAGGAAATATAATGAATATACCCTGTTCCCGGATATTGTTTTTGGACTAGATCTATAGGCCTTTGAGTAATAGAGCTGATATCTCCTGTAGGAAGAGATTGGTGCTTTAGGGATAGTTTGTGTTTGTGAGGTGGAATGTTTGGAGGAGTTGTGATGATCTCCAGGCAATAACCATGTTGGATCCTGTCCAACTGATCTGTTGTGATGTTTTTCCATGCTGGTAAAAAATTCTGAAAATGTCCCCCGACAGGTGTAAAGTGGTCGGGGGGGTGGGGGGGGGGTTCGGTGGAATTAGATGGCGAGGGAGACAGTAAGAAAGTCATTGTTCCTGTGAAAGGACCCCTGATATGTGAGAGTTTGTAAGGCTCCCACTGATTTAGCAACATCTGCAGCCTTTTTCCTTTTTTCTAGGGCTGTGTCTACCCGAGGGCCAAAGAGGTGATTAAGAATTGCTTTTTACACTTCAAGTTTAAAACCGTAGACACAGTGCCAAGCATGTCTATATATATATGAAAACTGGTGTCTATGCCTCTAGCTGGAGTGTCCAGTGCACATTTTATGTTGTTGGTGATTAGCTTTCCCTCATTACACAATTTCATAATCCCTTATTCTTCTGGGAGATATTGGGCGGATTCTCTTCATTTCATCCCAATGAGCCATGTCATCGTAAAGAGCTAAAAGAGTTTGACTGTTGGCAATACACTACTGATTAGCAGATTGTACTGCTATCCTTTTGCCGCAGACATCAATTAGTTTTACTAATTTCTGGGGGAGGTGCATCCCCAGTTGGTTGAGAGTTTGCTCTTTTTTTTGCGTGTATTAGCTACTACCAGTGAGTCCGGTGTTAAATGTTCCCTAATGTATATAGGATCAGATGGTGCAGCCATATTTTGGGGCACTTGTAGTGTTACAAAGCGTGCCTTTACAGGGGCCTTAAAAATTTCATCTGCATGAAGTAGCATTCTTTTAAGGAGTGGTATTGTGACCCCCGACCATTTTGAGCAGTGCATAGTGTTTCGAAAAGGAAGTCATTCTTGATATGGTCCTTATGTAAAGGCACGTTATTAAAAGCTGCAGCTCTGGCTATTAGATCTTGATACGCTGAAGCATCATCTGGTGGTGATGGACATGTGGGATAAAGGTCTGGGTCTGTATCTCCCCCCCCCCCCCCCCCCCCCAGTGGTTCTAGGTTATGAACATTCCAAGCATCCCCAGGATGTGTCCTCTGGCATGTTGTTCTCCTCATCTATGATGGGTGAATGAGGGGGCATGTTGGCTGCTTCGGAATCTTGTGGGGGAGTGGCTAGTGGGGGTCATATTGGCAGGTTTGGTGATGTAGGCATGGGAATGTGTAAAGGCTAGTAGCAATGTACTTTTTCAGAGGTACCACAGGAATGTCTATAGCCTCTTCAAAAGCAAATTGTCATTTAGAGAACTGAGGTTTGGCCGGCTGCATAATCATTTTCTTAGTTCTGGGTTGAATTTCCATTTTTTTGGCCTTGGATCGAGCCTTTCCTGCATTTCCTGCATACCCTCGTGGATTGGTTCGGGTGAAATTTTTCGGTTCAAATTTGTAACATTTTGGAGCTGTATAATGTTTCAGAGACGATTTGGTCGGACTCTAATCACCGTGACTTTTGTCTATTGGAACTTGGGTAAGTTGCAGAATCGGACTTTGAGGAAGTGGAGGAACCCGCTAAATGCTGAGATTTCAGGTTTGAGCCAGAGGGTGGCGCTTCTGAATCTGTATGTTGGTGCGCACCATGGCTTTTCTGCAGTGGCGGACCATGAGCAGGTTTTCGGATGGAACAGATATTTTTGTTTTTGGATCGGGAACAATTGTACTCATGGTCTGACGTTTCTAAGTCGACTTGAAACTGACAGAATCTTGTTCCATGTCTGAACAGGAGTTTGAATCATGGATGGACTAGGATTCCTCTTGGGCTGCCGATGCCTCTTCTTACTTCTGTGGACTGAAGATGTCTGGTGAGTCATCTGCTTGGCTGCAAAGCATTTCTTGGCAACAGGCACGTCGATCTTGAAGTGTCTTTTTCAACCTAAAAGATTTGCAGGACTCACAGGTATCATCTCGATGATCAGGTGAGAGGCATAGATTGTAAGCTGAATGTTGGTCGGGTGAGGGAGTGGTACTTTAGACAAACATAGAAAGAGTGTTTCATCAGCAGCTCATTCTCCCAAAATTCTGTCTTAAGTAGAAGAGGCCCTATAGGGCGTGGCCCTTAGACAGTGGAAGGGAGTCTAAGAACCCAACACGCAAATATGTTAAATGCTCGGAAGGCAACAGTAACTACACGATCAATATGAAGGATCGATTAGTGAACCTACGGGAGCCGGAAAGGATCTCGAACCAGAGCGCAAGAGATTACATCTGAACCCGTTGGCGGAAAAAAACAATCTAACAATGGAGTCAATGCCCATGCACAGTATCACAAACAGGAGTCGTCGCACAACCTCGTGACTCGAACAACTTCTTCAAAGAAAAACAACTTGTAATCATCCGAGCCAAACACTAGATGGCACAGAATGTGTATCTACGGCACACATGTCTCGAATAGAGTTGTTTTCCTTTTTCCACCACAGGGAAAACATTTTCATTATTGAGTAGCCTTTTCCCTTACAGCTCCATACAGTTTGGTAGCGATGCATTCCACTTCCCATCCTGGAGGAGAAATTACTTAAGCTCTTTGCTGGAGTAAAACTACAAGCGTTTCTCAGGTTAAAGGTTTACAACGTAATTTGTGAAAAAACACAAATTCACCAGTTTGTGGGTTTTTACAAACTAGCAGGACAAACCAGTCAAGGTCATCCCACTTCCTACCAGTTGAACAGTATTTAATTCTGTAGAATTCTACACACTCATGGGGAAACCATTTACACCTTGCAGGTATGCTTTTGTGGTTATCTCCCAGGCGTACATTAAAACATTTACAGCCTTAAATGTACGGTTACGGCTGTAAAATGGCTTTGTAAATTGGGTGGATAGCCTTTAAGAGCTCTTAGAATGCTTTAGTACCACTTGCCACAGCTAAAGTCACCTCAATTATACACATCTAAGATCCAGGCTGTTCTCCACTATAGGCAAACAGATGTGGAACCTGTATTATATTATTGAAGAACAAGTTACTTTACTTCGGGAATGCCAAATTTGGTAGGGACTATATCTAGACACAGATGCCTTACCTTTGAATTTCCCCAAGCGTTAGTCTGGATCTGGAAGTTTTTTATGAGCAGTACCCTTGCATGCCGGTAGGTGGCGTCGATCAGCTCTGGTTCTGTCACTAGCACCAGAAGTGATGTCACGGTACCTATGGAGGCACCGCCTAGGTGCGCTGACATAAGTTTCGTTTCACAATTTACCACACCAGAATTGTGGAGCCATGAAGAACACTGGCAACTGGTGTGTCAAAACTAGGGCCCTGTAAGTGTTCATCCCTGTACCATGAAATCAGTTTGCATATTTAGGAAGGGGGGGTGGGTCAGTAGGGAATCTGAAGCTCGATATAGTCTCTACCAGATAAGGCATTACAGAAGGTAAGTAACTTGTTCATCCGACAGAGACTTCTAACCACAGATTCCTTACCTTTGAATAGAAACACAATCAATACCATCCCTGAGGAGGGTCTGTGAGCTCATTTCAAACTAGAAAGTCTTGTAGGACAGAATGGGCAAAGTGCCCTCCAGACAGTAATGTTTGGTGAATGGGTGTATTGAAGCTCATGTTGCCGATATCCAGAACCAGAACGCCACGTGCTAATGCAGTGGTCGTAGCTCTAGCTCAGGAGGTTGCTTCTTGGCCAGTGCGTAGCAAATTTTGATGCAGACTATGAACCAAAAGATGGTTCGCTTATGCACCGCCCGACCTTTCTTAGCACCCACATACCCTGCGAAGAGTTGAATGTCCACTCGGAACACTCCTGTATGGACAAGGTAACACTACAAAGCTCTTTTTTGGGTCCAGGCATTGGAGTCACTCATCTTATTTAGAGGGATGTGGTGGTGCATAAAAAGCAGGCAGTGTGATTGATTGGCCTACATTAAACGGTGTGACCACTTTTTTGTAGAAAAGAGGCCAGAGTGTGAATCACCAGTTTGTCAGGATATATTGAGAGATAAGGTGGCTTAGATAAGGCCTGCAGCTCACCCTTCTCGATGGTCAGAAGTGATTGTAACAAGGAAGGCTGTTTTCAGTGCAAGATGTCCAAGGGGATAATTCTAGAGAGGTTCGAAAGAGAGCACATTAAAATAATCAAAACTAAATTAAGGTCACACTGAGCCATGGTGCAGGAGGAAGTGAAAACCTTTGAGAAATCTATGTACAACAGGGAACTTGAACAAAGAGTTGGTGAGGCAACAATGGTAGAGGTAGCCCTTAGGAATGCCCGGCGCAGATCCCTGCTGGGCAAGGAAAAGAATGAAGATTAAGACTTCAGAAAGAGGAACAATAGATTTTTAAGCACACCGTATCTCAATTTCTTTCCAACGCCAGGCATATATTGTCTTGATGGAGGGACGCCTGGCGGCCAAGATGAAGTTACAGACTTTGACAGAAAGGTCAAAAGCTGTCAAGTGTTGCTGCTCAATCTCCACGCAAGAAGGCAGAAAGTGGGCAGGTTAGAGTGAAGAATCCTCCCCTACTGCTGCAACAGAAGATCTTCCCGAAGGGGCAGTTGATCCGAGGATCGATTGCCATTCAGTAGCTTGGGATACCAGACTTTCCGTGCCCAGTCCTGAGCCACAAGGATGACTTAGGTCTGGTCGTTACTGATCTTCTTGAGAACTCTGGGCAGGAGTGGTATGGGCGGAAATGCGTACAGGAGGCCTGAACTCTACTTGAGACGATAAGCGTCTCCGAGCGAGAGCCACCTTGGAAAATCCAGTGTGCAAAACTGCTGACATTGTGGGTTCTCAGTAGAGGTGTCTTCCCCCTGCTGAAAGAGACCTTGCGCCACCTCTGGGTGGAGATGCTGTTCGTGATTCTCTAGGCATCTTCGACTGATTTTGTCTGCTCTTGCGTTCAAGGAGCTCGCCAGGTGTTGAACCAACAGGGATATGCCAGACTGTTCAAGCCATGTCCAGAGTCGCAGGGCTTCTTGACAAAGGGTCCACAACCTAACACCGCCCAGATTGTTTCAGTACCACATGGAGCTGGTGTTGTCAGTGAACACCTGAACTAGCCTTCCCTTGATGAAGGGTGTAGGAAGGTAGGATCATTCTAGCATGGTTTAAGTGTGGTGTTTGACTAGTCTGAATGAGATCCTGCTAATCAAGACCCCAGTCACTGTGCTTCCTCCCTAAATTTGACTTGGTAAGGAATTCTGTACATCCGCAAGGGCTACTGGTGTACCCCTGTAAGTACCTAGTATATAGTACTTAGGTACCTAGGGCATAGGTACACCAGTGGTCGCCCATGGGCTGCAGCATGTATTTTGCCACCCATGTCAGACCACTCAAACTGTGACTAGCGGCCTGCCATTGCCGCCTGTGTAAGCTGGTCCTAGAACCACTTAAAAAAGATCCAAGTGTTCTTGTATCCAAACTAACTACACTTAAAAGTCACCCCTAATGCAGGCCTTTCAAACCTGAAGGCAGGGTGCTGGGTTATAAGTGTGAGGTTGTCGCTGCATGAGCAGGACACCCCTACACATCCCGGAGTCGATTCTACAGGCTTTGTAAGTGTGGTCAGTCATTTTGATACATCTAGTGGCCACGTGTCATTACACGGTGGCTAACTATATAGTGGCTGTGTGAAACCTGGGCATGTTTGGTATCAAACATATTGGAATCATACCCCAACACCATTATTGGTGTTGGAGGTATGTTTCCATGCACTGGGGGGCTCCTACGGTAACAGCCTTTCAGGGTCTGCTAGCAAGCTAGTGCTGCTGCCAACCATAGACCTGATTCTGCCCTCCAGCTGCTGAGCGGAGCTCGAGCAGGGGCAGATAGAACAATAGGTTTCCTGTCACAGGGAGGTTTGACCACCTCCCAGTCAGGACTTAAGTGTATTGGGCTGGGGTGGGGGTGCTTGCCAGCACCACCAGACCGTTTTGAAGGGCACATTTGGTGCCCTCCTTGCATACTCCTGTTTGAGCCAGTTGAGGAAGCCCTTGGCTCCCGCTCTGGCATTAAACTGGGCAAAGGACAAGGGAGTATCCTCCCCTCTGTCCAGCCCCTCCTCTGGGAAGGACCCCCGACTCATCCTCAGCCCTTTCTTAGGGTATAAAAGGGTTTACCTGTGGGTGGGTCCTCAGTTTCATCATGGGAGAAGACTCAAGCCTGAAACCATGTCATTCTGCGACCGTCTGGACACTTGGACTTTGCCTGGAAATGAGACTGCATCAAGGAAGACTCCTGCTGCTCCTGGTCTCGCAGTTCTGCAAGTCTTCTTTGTCTGTGCTTCTTCCAGGATCTTCAACAGACCTGTGGGCTGCTCTTGAAGACCCAAGGACTTCAAAAGACTCATTAACACAGGTTCTTTAACTCCCTTAAGGCCTGGCCTGTCCTACCTGCAATTTTGAGGCCAGTATCTTTCATCTGATTCCCTGGGACCGATCCCCGGTGCATCACGTAAACTTGCCATTACCAAGGCTTGCTGGCAGTGCACTCAAGAGATCTTCGGGCTACAAGAAGCTCCCACCTCTCTTCCTACCAATATCCTCTTCCTCAACGCACCCTCTGTGCCATGGGCCTTAATCGTTGGCGAGCTGCTCGAGGGTCTGCTCTTGCTTCAGTGGGCTCTCCTGCTTGCTCTGGGCCTGCTCTGACTCTCCTGCACTTGGTAAGTCTCTTGGACGATGCATGTCTCAACGTTGCTCCTTCATTGTTTTCCAAGTGTTGCTGCTGCCAAGGCTTGTTGGTACTCCCGCCGGACACCGACCACTGGTTCTTGACTACCAACGTGGGACAGCTTGTGTACAGCTTCTGGTCTTCCTCAGCGTCGCCTGGTCCTCACAGCTGCAGAGACAAGGTCAGCATCATCACTCCTGCATCTCCCGTCATCGGTGAGCATTACTCTTCCGTGCCTCCTGGTCACCTCCGAGTGGCATCGACTGTCCCCTCTGCTTGCAGGTTTTTCTCTTCAAGAATCTACCCTTGGATTCCACCAGGCTCCTGCACAGTCTTCGCCAGCGGCATCTTTTCTGAAGTCCTCCATTGTTGTCTATGGCACCATCTGATGTCACTTCACACCCATGCCCCCAGCTTCCTTGGTGTAGGTATCCTGGTTCTTGGGGTATCCATGGGTGGGGTGACTCTCCAACCTTATGTCTTCCATGGGGTTTCTTCAGAGTCCACTGGGAAGGGTCCTTCAAAACTGCAATGCAACCATCCCATTGACTTCTACTTGGTGTGCATCTGTATTTCCACATTGCATACAGCCTCCGTAGGCTTCCTGGGTACTTTGGGTGGTTCCTTGTGTCCCCAGCTCTTCTGAGTCTCGTGGTCCACGTCCCGGCTTTGGTCGCAGTTTGAATTCCATTTTTAGTATATGGATTGGTCTCCCCTGGAGACTACTGCATATTGTGCTTACTTACCTCTTGCAATTGAAGTACTATTGTCCATTTTGAATTGATATCTCCAGGTAGGAGATATACCAATGTGTTAGTGAGTGTTGTGTAATAAATACTAAGCCTGAAGGCTGCTCTCCACAGCGAGCTTTCTATGGTTGTCTAAGACCACTAAAATGGTCTGGATTAGTGCAAGGTGCCTAACTTACATATGTGTGCACCATATACTAAGCCAGCCTCCTACAGAGGGTAGAAAGACTTTCAATGCCAGTTGAATCGCAAGTTGCTCCAGCATATTGATGTGGAGTCTGGATTACGCCCGAGACCAGACCACCTTTCCCGGATGAGACCGCTCCATCCCAGGAGTGACGCATCTGTCGCCACTGTCAGATCTGGTTGGGGAAGTGAGAGGGGTCTGCTTCTGCCCAATCGCAGTTCATTAGCCACCACTGCAGAGCTTATGCCGTTCCTCCCAAGATCTGAAACATCTGTATCATAGCCTGAATATACTGGACTAGCCGCTCAGGTGGAGAAGCCCAAAACTGCACCGTGTCCAGTACAGCTCCAATGAAAGGGAGCATCTGAGAGGGAGTCAGGTGTGATTTCGGTATGTTTATAGTGAACCCCAACCAATGCAGAAAGTTTGGCGTAGTCTGGAAGTGGGAGATAACAGATCAGGGCAAGCCCGCCTTTAGCAGCCAGTCGTCGAGATAGGGGACAACTGGCACCCCTAATCTCTGCAGATGTGCTGCAACCACTGCGATCACCTTGAACACCAGAAGGGAGCTGGTATTGCCAAAGGGGAGCATGGTGAACTGAAAATGCTCTGGCCTACTGTAAGCCACAGATAGTGCTACTGGGCAGGCAGAACTGGAATATGAAAATAGGCGTCTTGCAAGTCTAACGCTACAATCTAGTTTACAGGGTCCAGGGCAGACAAGACCTGAACCAATGTGAGCATTTTGAATTTCTCCTTCTTGAGGAAGAGATTGAGGGCTTGCAGATTGATGATAGGACAAAGGCCTTTGTCGATTTTTGGGAACCAGAAAGTGGCGGGATTCGCAACTACAGCCTACTTCTGGCACCGGAACCCTCACTATGGCTCCCATAACCAAGAGAGCCGTGACCTGCTCATAGAGAAGGGACAGATGAAACTCCAAACCACTATAAGTACTCCCGCAATGGGCCAATAAGCAGTAGAAGCCTCTACTACCAGATCAGGTGTTGGTATGCCCTATTTGAAGTCAATAACACCACCTATGCGTGGGGAAGGAGGCAAGTCCTTTTGTTAATATTTTCCCTCACACACCCTAGTGGTGTCATGCTTCATCATTGGGACACCCTGACTCCTAGAGGTCAGGGTGGGCTCAACCAATATTCCAGGGAGCTCTTGATGAAATGATTTTTTGGCCAGGGGGTATAAAGATTAAAAATCGGTGTCGAACCCCAGTATCCCTTTATTCTTGGGTTCGGCACTGATGTTAAAATATAACAAGAAGGGTTACTAGGGGTATTATGGTCCTAGGACCCTATTGCCAACATGTTTCTGTCCTTAATGCCCCATAAAGGGTGCACGGACATTCATCAGGGCTGGTGCCCCATGCGTGTGGGAAAGGAGAAGAGAAGTTCCCTATGCTATTGTGTAGTAAGGGCAGATAGCTGCTCCTTATAAAAATAGTATTCCGTATTTGAAATCACTCCATCTGTAAAAATAAAAATAAAAATGACAAACATATATAGGGTGTCAATTCTTTTTGGTAACGAGACATATCAACCAGGACATTGTGTGTGTCTCCGCTTAATCCGCATCATCATACGTGAAAGCCAAAAAGAAGAAAATGTGTGCGTGATTTTAGGCATAACCACTCACTTTTCGTGACACACTACCATTTGTGTGCGTCTAATTTACTGTGACGGAGTTTTTCCGCATTCATTATTATGGTGTCATATTCGTGTGGTGGCGGTTCTGTACCGCATTCTGTCATTATACATCCAAGTGCGTGTGTATCTGAAATCACATTAAAAGTCAGTACTTCCAAATTGTCACCACGAGTTTAAAACACTTCACTCCTTTCTCATGCATACAAACCACCTATACATTCACTCTAGTATTTATATAGTCTTAAATTCTATAAAACGCTCACCCCAATTTAGGAGAGGAAATACTTCTAGTGGGACCGCTACACATAGGGTAGCCCTGTAGTCACACACTGCATATTTTCGTATCAAGTATATAGTTACATTGATGAATTCACGGTCGAATGTCGGGATGGTTTGAAAATCGCCGTGAGGTAAGATAAAAGTTCAGCCCCATAGGTAATGGCCACAATATGTAAGGAAAAAGAAGGAAAAAACGAGAATAAGGTAAACACACCGTGCGCCAACTCGTGTATTCCAACTCGTTCTCTCACAATCATCCGTCACACATTTACGGTTTACTCACGCCACCAAGGGTCCTGCCCCGTGTCAGCACCTATTCGGTCGGGTTCCCACTGCTCGGAATCATTGTTGTAACCGCTGCCTTCGTATTTAAGCATGTCTTGATTGTTGATTTCTTTGCTTCCGGGATCCGGGATCTCGTGACCAGGCGTAACGCGGAAGTGGATACTGCGCATGCGCTTGTGTGTCCAGGGTGGGAATTGTAGTTTGACTGAGTGTAGTTAGTATCTAATTGCTAGTCATATGTTGGATCTAGTGAGGGATACCTAGTATATTCTACACAAAAAACGCGTATCGCTTGGGAATTGTGGTATTTAACCCGACCATTATTTGTATTTGTTAACTCGTAATTGGAGTGTTCATGGTTGATTCTAATTAGCACTACCCTGTAGATACTGCGCATGCTCCAATGTGTGCCATTTGGGAAATCATTTCATCAAGAGCTTCCTGGAATATTGGTTGAGCCCACCCTGACCTCTAGGAGTCAGGGTGTCCCAATGATGAAGCATGACACCACTAGGGTGTGTGAGGGAAAATATTAACAAAAGGACTTGCCTTCTTCCCCACGCATAGGTGGTGTTATTGACTTCAAATAGGGCATACCAACACCTGATCTGGTAGTAGAGGCTTCTACTGCTTATTGGCCCATTGCGGGAGTACTTATAGTGGTTTAGTGTTTATCCATGGGAGGGCGTACTCCCTCAGTGTTTTCCTCTCAGCCCCTAACCTAATTAAGGATCGTTCCTAATTTAATTTTGTGTAATATGTTTTGAGCAGCGCACAGCTGTGGGGCTCACATCCCGATACATTCTGGTAGCACACGTAAATTAACTCGGAGGTAGTTCCTTCTGGTGTCTGACCAGCGATCTGCGATCTCTGATCTTTGTCTTTAGGAGTGCACCGACATTCCACAGTCAACTTCCTTATACTCATTCACTGAGAACTACACAACATTTCCCACTCAACCCCTCTAGCACTCTAGTTGTCTCCACCCCTTCTTTCCACTCTCTAAATTTCTCAAACTCAGAGATAAAAATGACAGACCAACTTTCCATGTCAGAGGCCCTTGGTTTGGGATACACTGACGACATGGCAGCTTCGATTCTGGCAGGACCATCTCTACTACCAGATACAAATATAAACCAAAGTTTGAATCAGGCCCAGAATTGGGATGAATTAAAAGAACTTAAACGGACACAAATGAAGATATTCCTACATGGAGCTATTCTCACCGAATATCTGAGAGGCAATGCGGCACCAAGAGGCCTTCTGGTGAATAATACCCCCAGGATCTTCCTTGATGACCAACTATTTAAGAAGGAATGGTCTCTAATCGCGTGGCGGTGCACCCGCGATTGGCTTATACTGATTATTAACACCGCGAAACGATTATCAGATGCTATCCTAGTGAAAATAAAGACTAGTGAAGATGCTTTGATGACAGAAATAAAGATCACCCTATATCGCAAGAAACTAGAAGAGGTCAATAAAGAAATCAATGAACATAAAGACTTTTTGATGCAAAGCAAAATCAGCAAATTACAAAAGGATTTGAAGAAATTTGCACATGAGAAGGTATACCCCTACATCAAGGAAGATTACGTATACCAAGAGAAGACAGATTCTGGATCGTCCTATCAGAGTGACTCTAGCCATTCAGAACCGGAACAAGATAGTTGGTCGAGTGATGGATCAGAAAAAAGTTGGGAGAGGAAAATCAAGAAGGCCAAGGAGATGCAATTTCAATGTGGCTACCAACACCCACAAATGTATCCTTGGCCTGGACCATATGGACCGATACCTTTTCAAGGCCCACCTCCTAGCGACAGTTATCCAAAGCGTGACAGCATATCGCACAACATGCCAAAACCTTCTGGCAGACACCAAATTCTATCAACCTCTTACTAGAGACCCGACCACACGACTGAAGAAAACCATAAATTCCATAACAGCGGAAGCTTTGGGAGAAGGGTGGATCAACAACAAGGAACACGCATTCTTGAATTGCGAGGATCCTAGAACCCCTATCTTTTATACCATACCCAAAATCCACAAAAATAAGTCCCCTCCACCGGGCAGACCCATTGTGTCGGGTATTGGGTCCCTCTTGGAACCCCTTTCTAAGTACATAGACTGGTTTCTACGTCCCCTAGTCACAAGGATCCGATCTTATATCCAGGATACCAAACATCTGTTGAACATCCTTCAAGATGTACCATACAATCCAGATAAAAATGTACTAGTGTGTCTAGACGTAGAAGCGTTGTACACCAGCATCCCTCAAGAAGAAAGTATTGAGGTGATTCAGACTGTCTTAAACAAAGAAGACTGGACCTGGGAAGCCCCAGTGAGCTGGGCCACTACTCTGTTACATCTGGCGTTGAAGGAAAACTTTTTCCGCTTTGATGACCAGCTCTATTTACAAGTCCACGGAACATTTATGGGCAGTACGTGTGCGCCGAGCATAGCATGCCTATACATGGGTCATTTTGAAGAAGAACACATATGGACCCCCAATCCTTTCTCAATCAACATAAAAAAATGGTGGCGTTACATTGACGACATCCTAGTTGTTTGGGAAGGAGATACAATCACATTGGGACGGTTCCATACATGGCTCAATAACCTGAACCCACATCTGAAGTTCACATTGACCCACGACCACATATCTTTTCTTGAGGTCACAATTACAGCTAAAAACAATGGGTTAGTCAGCTCTTTATACACCAAACCGACAGACAAAAACAGCCTGCTACATTTTAACAGCGCCCATCCTCGTGCATTGAGGGAAAACTTACCAGTGGGACAGTTCCTCCGGATCCGCAGGAATTGTACAGACTTGACAGAGTATAAACTAGAGGCTCAAGTCCTGACAAAGAAACTGGCAGAAAGAGCGTACCCAAACAGAATTATTGAAAAGGCACAAACGTTCTCGTAATACTCTACGAGAAGCTTTACTAGAGACTCACAAAAGGGATGAGCCCAACACCCTTATTTGTGTGACTACCTTCAATGCCTCATCTAATGAGGTCAAGAAAATTGTAAATAAGAAATGGTCAATCTTAACTTCAAACAAATTGAAATTTGAAAAACCGATGTTCTCCTTCAGAAGGAATAAAAGTTTGAGAGACACACTAATCCATACAGATTTAAAGAAAGTGAAAACTACCCATCAAAGTACTTTATGGAACCAACCTTCCGTTATGGGCCATTATCCATGTGGATCGTGTGTGGCATGTGCATTCACAGAACACACCAAAGAGATTGACTTGGGTATGCGCTACAAATGGGAACAGAGATCTCATACAAATTGCAATTCGGAAAGAGTGATCTATGTCATCAAATGCCCATGCCAACTTTTATACATAGGCATGACAGGGAGAAAAATAAAAGTACGTATCAACGAACATAGAAGCACCATCAGGAGAGCCATAACAGCTACCAAACTTACGGCACACTATGTAGAGAAGAAACACTCAGGTAGTGATTTGTGGTGGTCTGTAATTGAAAAAGTTAAAGGAGATGGGAATATGTCCAGGACCCTTTTAGAACGGGAGCAAAGATGGGTCCACAGACTAAAGACCCACATAATTGGTCTTAACGACCATATTCCTTGGAATCAACTGAACAAAAATCGTTAGTTAAAAACCGCGTTTTAAGCATTACAATAACGCCCTCACTTCTGTGCCCATATGTGGATCTTTGTAAATACCAACCCTGTATGTAGTCAAATCATCTAAAAAAAACTGAGGAATCGGATACTAGCATATGAAGGATCACTACATTTTAAGCAATCCCCTGTCCCTATCCAAGGAGAGATGCACAAATCATCAACATCCATACATACATACAGAAATATACATATATATACACACACACATATATACATATATATATATATATATATACATATGTATATATACATATATATATATACATATATATATATATATACACATATATATATATATATATATATATATATTGTCTGTATAGGATATGGACATACAAATCGGATATAGGTGCACGCCTGGGCATATAGTTTTGCTACCAAATTACAAGTATGCATCACCACCCGATCATTAAGTAATTTACTTCCCAGACTTCTGCATCTACACGTAGCCCAGTATTAGTTGTTTTTCCCTACCCGTGGGATTGAGAACGCCTGGTAGATCGGTGCGAGTGGAAGTTTTAAACAACCTATATTTGTTTATTTCGTTTAAAACAACTTTAACACGCTTCACTTCCCATAACAAATATCACCCTGGCGATCAATTGATTAACGCTGTCCACATCTTGTAGATACGAATGATGAAACTCCGTCAGCCTGTCATTAGATGGTTGCATGAGGGGTATTAACCCAAAACCAGTACCAGCTTGCTGGGTTCCAGTTCAGGGAGGACCTGGCTTGGCAAATTCGGGCTGGACTGTTTCTATGGGGAGCAAGATTAAGACTTATTTGCATAAGGCAGAGCCAGAGATGGAATTGCCTGGTGAGCAACAGAATGATAGATTTAGGCCCAGATCTCTGTACGGGGGGGTAAATATTTGACATTGATCTGCATTCCGTCCATCAATTGTTATTTTTGCAGTCGTGAGATGGTGGCATGTGGGTGGGGTAGTCTCGAAGTGGAGGGAGTAGCCCCTTCGGACAATCTGCAAAACCCACCTGTCTGATGTTATGGACTGCCAGTGAGGTAAGCAGATGGCCAATCCTGAAGCCACCTGGTTGTCCTTGGTGGTAAAGGGGCAGACTAGTAGGGTTTGGAGGTTGCTGCAGACAGGCGGGGGGGAATCCAATCTGGCACCTGTCTCATGAGGTCTGTGGGTACCAAGCCCTCCTCCACACAGATGCTGGGGAGTATGCGTGGCATGGCGGCTGGGCGGGAATTGGTGTGGCTGAAGCCCCTTCCGTAGCCAATAAAGGCAGATTGGGGAGGACGGGGGACTGCAGCGAGGCCCAAGGACCTGGCCCTAGCCCGAGAGTCCGTGAACCGCTCGAGTGCCGAATCCGCCTCATCGCTTAAGAGACAGGTGTCATCGAAGGGCATGTCCATGGGGAAGCTTGGACAGCCCTGAAAAGCCAGACGTCCTCAGCCAAGCATGGTGCCTAAGGGCCACTGTTGTAGAAACCGCTCTGCCTAGTGAGTTGGTCATGTCAAGTCCACATAAAATTGTGCATTTTGCTGCATCTCTCCAGTTGATGACAGCTTTGGAGAGTATGGCCCAGGCCTCCTATGGGACCTGTGGCAGCACTTGCGCAACTGTATCCCACAGAATGTAGTAATGGCCTAAAAGGCATGCTGTCCTCACAAACCACAATGCCAGGCTGGTGGAAGATACATCTTCCCAAATTAGTCCAGCCTCTTGGATTACCTATGCAGGAGAGCGGTAGGCAAAGCACCTTGGGAGGTTGAGTCTTGGACCACCAAGCTCTCAGGCAGAGTGTTGAGAGAGGAAGTTTGGATCCCCAGGTGTGGGGCGATGGCAATAGTCCTATTCACAGAAGCCCCAGTGTTGGGTGTGGACTAGGTACTCAAAAGGATATCAGTGAGGGTGTCACTGAACAGGAGTAGGGGTTTATAAGTGGATTTCCCGGTTGAGCACCTCTGTCAAGATATTAGGCTTAACTGCCACTGAGGGTAGTTGAAGGTCAAGGACCTCTGCCACCCTCCGCAGCACCCCTGCATAGGAAGCTCCCTCCTCTGCAGCCACAGTAGAGGGAGAAACCAGATCAGCACCTGCAGACATATCCAGGCTTCTGGCTTCACTCTGTTCTTCACACCAATGCACATTTTTTTCTTCCTCATAAGGCTTATATTCTAAAAGGTCCAGCAACCCGTGCCAGTATTCCTCGATGCCTAACCCAAGAGAATAGGGTTCAGGCTCCTGTCGGCATCAGACAACATCCCCCTCAGGCCCCAGGTTACAGTCCGGAATGACAATGGGGATGATGCCACTGGTGGGCACCAGCGGTGTTGGGATAGGGACTGGAGCCGGGGGAAGGTTGAAATGGTATGACCAGCACCAGTCTTGATTTAGGAATGATTCCTTGGGGGCCCACTGGAACCCGAGCCACTGGCACAGAACCAGATGGGGACCCTCCTACCCCACGAGGCCTAGAAGGGCCGACCTCCCAAAATATGAGGTGCATGGCCTCATAGAACTTCTTCAGTTGGGCTAGGGTCGCAACCGGTTCATGGAAACTTGAGGGAGGTGCAGGTTCTGAGGAACAAGGCCTAGAATGCAGATACTCCCTCGTCGCGTCGGCGGACGGACTAGGAGAAGTTGAATAACTTTGACAAATTATTTTTCTTGTGCCTTGACTTACCGAGAGTCCCGAGGACATTAAATGAGAGGAATTAGACTTCGGGCTCAGTGACCAGTCCCGGGATCATCCCCCTCAACAAGGACCTCACCGTGTGGAATCGCATGCCAGGCTGCCGTGAGCTTTAGGGCCCACTTCATCAAAGCCTTCAGGTGCAGGGCCGGCAATCGAAGCACGACTTCGGGTCAAAACACCACAGACAGATGAAGTGCAGGTAAGTCCCCCACATTGGGCAGTGGCAGCATTCGCAGGGCTTGAATCCAGTCTTGTGCAATAACATCCTCAATACACACAGGAAAAACCCATACAGGAAAAACCTGAAAAAACTTGGAAAAAGTTCAGTGGTACCACTCCTTGCGGATCAATGCTGGCTAGCTTGTAAAGAAAAGAACGGACGCCAGCGTGCATGAGTGGCGCCTATATAGGTACCACGTCGTCACTTCCGGCGCAGACAATACCAACGACGGATACAAAGTTGATAGACGCCGCCTACCAGCACGCAGGGTTATTGCCAATGAAAAATCTTCTAGATTCAGTCTGACGCCTGGGGAAATTCAAAGGTAAGGAATCTGCAGCTAGAAGTCTCTATCAGATAATGGATTTATCTGTGGGGAAAGGAACAGGGTACGCTGGTGTTTACAGAAAAGATCCATCACACTATATGCTCATTTCCTCTATTCAGAGAGAAAGAATGGGGCAGATAGCCTGGCCAAAGGCAAAGATTTTTAGCCATGACCGCAGGTTGAGTCTCATAGGCTCCAGGGGAAGGGGTGAGGAGGGCAAGGCCCGTCTTAAACTCAAACTCTGCATTCAGCCTACCCTACTGCATCTGAGAGCAAGAGGTCAGCAATCATGTTCAAACATGGCTGACAACTGGCAAATTTCAGGGGGTTTTGATTAGATCCTTAGCACTCTTTTGTAGTAATGTCTACTTTTTTTCAATAAACTGTCTTAAGTTGTGTATCAAAAGTATAGCGTGCAGAAGTTAATGTTAAAAAAAATCTACACCTAAACAAATGATATTTTTTGTGAACTATAATTAGCAGACAATATTTTTGTTGGATTATATTTCTGCAGATGATAGTCTGACATAAAACCATTAACCTGCAATTCAAATAGAAAACCTAATTTCATCTGAGGAAATAATGATGTAAATCTATTCATACATATAGTAAAAGGATTACAAGAAAAGCAAAGACAATATTCGAATCTCCATACGTTTTAAATGCAAATTCATCTGTTTGAGTAATTTCTTTCTCTGCTATAGATCACACACACATGTAGGGAAAAACACACCAGACCCACAGACCGCCAACAATAAAGTAAAAAAGTGAAGGTATTATTACCTGTTATTTTCAGTCTGTAGTCTGGATCACTTAAAGTCCAGACAATAATCATCACATCCATCCCTCCACTTGCAAAATGCTCATTGTCTGGTGACCAGGCAAGGCTGATAACCTTTGCATGGTGTCCGTAGAAAGTGTTGACCTCCTTTAAAAATGAAATAGATATTTATAGATAAGTGATCTTGCCATTTTGAAAACAAAATGCCCAGTACAAGCCACACAGAAAAAAACAAGTCACTTAAACAACTATAGAACACCTGCCACACACTCATTTACAGGAGCAACCTCTAGGGAGATTTGCTGCATGAGAAAAAGGGAAACTGCTAATATTTAGAGCTAACCAGACCACACAGTACAGCAGGTAGCAACAAGGAAGGCAATAACCCAAGTAAGAGCTGTCAACAATAATCTATCAATGCTAAATAAGGCTCGTTTTTTGTTATTGCAAGTGCAGCTTTACCGCTTTAATGCAGTGGACAAAATTGCTAATGCCCACTGCATTACATTTATACAGTGGTTCCCAAACTGTGCCAGGGGAGCCGCAAACCAAGCACTTTAATGCATTTAATCTTGAAGGGTCTGTTGGCTTCAGTTAAACTAAATGCATTTTACACCACTGCAAGTTGTCAGGAAAGTACAGTTGTCCTGTCTATTAAACACACTAAGGGGCCGATTACGATGTCTGTTGGAAACTCTGACGACCGCATCGGTTCCGGAATCGTTTCCGACCAATCGGATACTGCAAGTCCGACCGACCACGATGCTTCTGAACATCATTCGGTCGGACTCGCATTGGCTTCAATGGGAGCCTGTGTTCCAAACAAGGACACAGGCTTCCATTGAAAAAAGGGTTGGTTGGGGAAAACCTTGCACACTTTGCCTGTCACACTGTGCATGGTTGGAAAGAGGGGTCCCTTGGTTACCCCACGGGCCCCAACCAGAGGCCTATCGGTGAAAGGGGGGGGGGGCCTGCTACGGGCCCCCAAAGTCAGATTCCGACAGTTATTTTATTTAGGGCAGACCTATTCAGAACAGCTGTCAGATTCGGACATCGCAATCGCTCAGTCAGAAACCGTATCCATAGAGCTGGATGATACGGCTCTGAACATTTCGGGCTGTCCGAATGCTGATCAGAACCGAATCGGACATCCTGAGCAGTTTCCTTGCACAGTAATCGGTCGGAAATGTATCCGATTCAGTCAGAAACCTAGGTTCCGAATCAGGTTCGGAGAATCTGAATCCCGTTCTAAACCTTTCCGACCGACATCGTAATTGGTTCCTAAGTATTATTAAGTATTAAAATTTGTACTTGAATTATACGTACTTCCAGTACACATTTTTTTCAGTACACACATTTACAGACAGGCCTGCTCTCTCCTTGACCACAGGGAAGTAAAACACAATATACAGCATAGTGCCAACATTTGGAAGCAAGAAAGAGGGAGGTTTAAAAAAATAAAAAATAAAAATCTGAGGGATTAATTTTACTTCCATTGATTTGGAGGCAATTTTACGGATAAGACAGCAAAAATAAAGCTGTATGTGGTTTAAAAAATCGTGAGTCACCTTGATGTGACAGGTGTGTTGGCAAGTGTGACATGGGTAGAAATGGAAGTGCACGCAAATATTCTTCAAGCGCAGAAACACTTTGGCAATGGGGCATGGGGTGCTATCTAGCACTGTAAGTGGGATAACAAAGTTTGAGAGGGTACTCTAAAAAAAGGCATGGGCAAAGAAATGTAACTAGGAATATTTTATTAGAGTCTCTGCCTTAGTAATACCAAACATCCTGCGTATAGGATTATAATACCATCATCGGGTTCATCCCAATTATTTTCAGGGAGAAAAATGCAAGTACTCCAGAGGCCGGGCTTACATCCACCCGACCCTCCAAAAAAAGGAACAGTGGGGAGCCACAGGCAATGGCCAATCGGTCAAGTGAGACGCGGGTAGAAAAAGTTTGGGAACCACTGCCATAATGAATGGCCACACTATGCAGACTCTGCATCAATCAACTGGGAAATCCGACAAACCCCTGGCAATTGTTGGGACAGTGCGTGTGTTATATGCATGTGCGGGGGTATGTGCGCCTGTGAATGGTACAATACGTGGAAAACTCTCCATTTCGGGAGACAAAGGGATGACTGGAAGAACATGTTCAGTAAGTCTCTCTTACTCAGTAAAACCAGTTCTGTCCTCCCTAGTGCAGTTTCTCTACAGGAGGTAGAGACAGCATTGTGCAGATTAGCCACAGCCTATTTAGGTGTCAGTTACAACTCTCCCCCTACTCTAGCAGAGGATGGCCCATCAGCATATGCAGGGCACACTTCAGCTCCCTTTGTGTGAGTCTCTGGAGTGAATGCACAAACAGCCCCTGACAGTCTAAAACCAGACAGTGATTCCACAATCAGGCAGAGGCACAAGGAATGGTAAAACAAGAACATTGCCACTTTCTAAAAGTGCCATTTTCTAACACACAATTTAAAAAAACACCTTTACTAAAAGGTGTGTAATTAAATTTGGAGTTCAGAGAGCCCAAACTACAAATCTCTAGTTGTTCCCAATTGAAAGTTACATTTGTAAAATGTTAAAAGGCACCTCCAATGATGCAATAGTGAAAAATTAAATATACAGTACTTCACTATCATGACATGTAAAACACAGCAGTCCATGTCCTACCATTAATATACTCTGCACCATGCCCATTGCGGTACCTTGGGCCTACCTTAAAGGTGTGTCATATGTAAGAAAAGGAAAGGTTAGAGCCTGGCAAGTGGGTGCACTTGCCAGGTCAACATGGCAGTTACAAACTGTGCGTGCAGACATTGCAGTGGCAGGTCTGAGACATTTGAAAGGTTACTTGTGTGGATGCCACAATCAGTACTGCAGGTCCACTAGTAGCATTTGATCTAAAGGCCTTGCACCCACACAGTGCACTTTACTAGTGACTTATCAGTAAATCAAATATGCCAATCAGTGATAACTGATCATAATCACAATTTACACAGGAGCACTTGCACTTTGGCAATGATCAGCAGTGGCAAAGTATCCAGAGTACCTAAACCAGCAAAAATTAAAACCAGCACACAGTCAAAAACACAGGAGGTAAAGGCAAAAAGGGGAAACCACGCCAAGAATGCAAGGTCTAACACTCTCTGTCTCTACCTCCTGCGAGAAGCCTTGGACTTCTCGACCCATGTCACCAATGAGAGTCAAATGCTGAAGGGGTACTTGGTCCCTAGTAGGTCTGACCTGGAGACATAAAAAAAAAAAAAAAAAAAAAAGAGTAAAAGGCCTCAACCCCACATAGCTGGGCCAAGTAACCCCTGCTTGCCCTGTGGCCCTTTGAAAGGGATTCTGGCCAGTGGCAGCTGGCAGGGCGACAAACACCCCTGAACACTTACTTTTTGCCGGCCGCCGTCTTGGTCCCTTCTGACGCAGAGGTCTCCCCGACTTCTGAAAACAGGAAGCACCCAGGCTCCCTCCCCTAAGCCAATCACAATGCTGCAAAGAGTGTTGTGATTGATCTGAGCGCCATGATTCGGCGCTCATATGGGGAATGGGAGGCTGGACATGTTCCCCACCAGACTGTGTAATGCAGCCTGGTAGGGGACATGCAAAGTGCGCATGACTGTTTGTCCAGCCCAAGACGGCCGGCCAAACAGTAATGCACACTGGTGAGCAAACCACTCCTCCTCCTGTGCCACCAGCCCAGCTATGCAGTGTAAAATAAAATGATAACAAAGTTATTATAATTTTATTTTCTCTTTTTCCTGCTCTAGCAGTGGAGCGACGCTGCAATGATGGTATGTGTTTGTCATAACAAAATATTATTTATGTTTTTTATAAAGCACTCTGCACAGTCTCAAGGAGGCTCTTGGTACTAAACTTTTTGGACATCTAATAACTACAAGTGAGTCTGTAGAAAGCCCAGCGACCGATCAACAGTGAAGAGCCACAATTTTTTTTCTTTAAGAACAAATACAGCCAAAATGTTTCGTTCTTTTGAACTTCTTCAGGGCATGAATGAAATCACAGAATAATTGCGATGGACTGCCCAACATGGAAGGGAGTTACAACTTTTGGTAATATAGCTCAGAGTCTTTAGCACCAATTTGCCTAGAAATAAATGGTGTAGTGCCGTTGTGCTGACAGTGACTGGAGCTCACTCACGCAACAAGTTGCCATAATCACAACAAGGAACACAGTCTTAAAGTTTATAAGTCTCAGAGAGTACATATACATAGGCTTGAAACAACTTGAGTAACAAACCTTTAATAAATCTCTTTACAACAGGTGATTTGAAAAAGGACAGTTGGTCTGGCAAACTTAGAAATGCTGAAAGGGTATACAAAACCTTTTACAGTGCCCACTGCAAGGCTGAAAGACCAGAACAAATGGATGTCCGTCAATTTTGTCAATCTTGGCTCAGTGGTCAAAGACATCGGGCTACAATTTGTTCCAGTGCCCTGCGTAAAGGAATTTCATAGTGGGAAATCTGGTGGCAAGGTTGACATCTACCACCTGAGGGAGCAGATAAATGGAAATTGAGGACAGAGTGCTGCGCTGAGGCAGGAGGTACTCCTGCAGTGGTAGCCTGATTGGAGGACCAATACACATTAAGAGTTCCTCTGCAGGGTTTCCTTGAGCCACCTGGCAAAGTTTACGTGGAGGATGCACAAGGCTAAGTAGCATCAGAGCCGCCCTCACCTGGATCCAGGAAGGAGCCTAAAAAACAAGTTGCCACCTTCAGTAACGCACTTTCTGGTGGATACTCTGAACGCACATTCGTCAACTTGGAATACTACCTAGGCGTCATACAAGATTTGGAAAAACTCTGAGCAATGCTCCTGTGAACCGCTAGGTGGCACTTTGCAGCTCTGTGCTGCCTTTGTACTGCCATGGAAGTGACAGTGGAGCCGCATAACAATATCACCTTGCATGCTGACCGATTTCTTGCTAGACTCTTTCTGAACCTGCAGACGCGAGCATGAAAATATTGTTGGGACCTATTTAGATGTTTAAATGTTAAATAGAAGCCATCCCACAGAACACAGAGGTGGAAGGTGTGGTGAGGATCTTTTGGTTGCTACAATTTTTGCGTAATTATGGATTTGCCACATTTTCTACATAATCCATCTACTGCTGCATAATCTGCAGATTTTAGCAAAAATGGAAACAAATTGGTCTAGCTCAAAAGGATCAAAAGTTACAAAAAGCATGAAGACATGTGTTGCTGTGCACTGAAAGTTGACGGATCAATTTTCTGTTATTATGCATTTTGGTGTTAAGCTGGTGCTAATGAGATGAAATCTTTCCTTGGACAGTGTTAGTGTGCATACAAATGACAAAATAAGGGCGCAATCGAATTACAAAATGTGCTGCATTACACCAGATAATTAGCGTTTTCATGCCGCATTATTTGGTCTTCCTCTGCTGCAAACTTCCAGTGGCACTGAAAATGGTACCAATCAGGAAGAGCGTTACCAAAGGTAAGTAACTTGTTCTTCTGATGGATACTTCTTACAGCAGATTCCTCACCTAGAACAGACATCAAAAGCTGTACCGCCTCAAAGATGTAGGGTCTGTGGAATGAACTCGGAGTCCTGCTGGACCAAAAGGGTAAAATCTTCTGTCAGACCAGATTGTCAAGGCAGTAGAGCTTTGTGAACGTGTGCATCAACAGCCACATTGCAGCCTCACAAATGTCAAGGACAAACACTAGAAGTGCTCATGCAGTGGTAGGAGCCTTGGCCCTGGAGGAATAGGCTCTCAGACAGACCAGAGACTGCTTCTTGGCTAGTGCGTAGCAGATTTTAATGCAGAGGACAATCCACCTCAACAGAGCTCTCTTCTGCACCACCTTCCCTTTCTTCACCCCAGAGAACCCCACAAAATGCTAATCGTCCACTCAGTGGTCCCTGGTACGATCACCATAAATGCTTAAAGCCCTTTTGGTTTCAGTTGAAGAAGCCTCTCCTCCTCTTTCGAGGGGTGATGAGGGGCAAAGAAAGCCAACAGTGTGATGGATTGCCCAGTGTGGAATGGTGTCACAACTTTTGGCATGAAGGCTGTCTGCGTCCTCAGCACCACTTTGTCTGGAAAAAACTTCAGTCATACGACAAATTGAAGTGATCGCAATGACAAATCTTTAGAGTCAGGCGATTCAATGCGCAGCTGGTGTGTGGGTGTGCACATGAGAAACATCAAGATCTAGTTAAGGCCCAAATATGGCATCATAACCGCTTCAGAGGGAACATGTGTCAAACCTTTATTAAATCTCATTGCAACAGGTGATGTAAAAAAGGATCTTGGTCTAGCAAAAGTAGAATAGTCGTCGAAAGTACAGACAAGTAGCAGTTGAGTGGCCACTGCAAGGCCCTGCTGGGGCAGAGACATAATTAACAGGAAGAATGGCCCACAACCCAAACCGATTTCTGCTGGAAACCAGGTTTCCCTGATTTCCTCCTCCAGGTGACCTCTCCAGCCCAGCAGACACACGTCCGTCCACTCTTAGTGTGGACGGGAAGGAACTACCATTGAACCACCACTGCAGAGCCTGAGCCGCCTCCTCCAAAATATGAATGACATTTATCAGATTTGCTTGGCGCTGGGCCCATTGGAACATTCCATTGCAGAGATCTCATGTGCCACTTGGTGAAGCCTCAGAACGGCTGTCCTCAGTGATACCCAAGATCAAGGCTGAATCATCAACACGATAGCTTAAACGGCCTTGAAGTGCACCATTTCCAAAATGTGTCAATCAATAGCAGCTTCTACGAAAGAGTCAGATGTGCCTTAAATTTGTTGATCGTGAACCCCATTGTCGAGGAAATCGCCATAGTCTGGAGGTGGTCTAGGACCAACTGTGGTGAGACCACCTTCAGCAGCAGCAGTTGAGGCAAGTGAAGATTGGTATCCCCAACTTACGAAGGTGTGCGGAGACCAAGATCATCATCACTTTTGTGACCACTCAAGGGGCGCTCGTGAGGGCAAAGGGGAGTACTGAAAAATGGCCATGGTGTTGGCCGACCTTAAATGACCGGTAACGCCTATGGGATTGCGAAATGGGTACATACATAAATAAGCGTCCTTCAGGACCAAGGAAGCCATTCAGTTTCTCATGGCCAGGGGAGCATTTTGAAATTATCCTTCCAAAGGAAGGCAATCAGAGGTCAAAGGTTCAGTATTTACTTTTTTTGGCAAAAATACCAGGAAAAGGCAATAGTAACAACATTCTCTATTTTCTCAGCCCAGAATTCACTTTATATCACCTTTGAAGGGGAACACTTGCACATCCTGCAGCAGAATGGAGGTGCGCTCCTCTAAAACGTGGCAATGCAAACAGAAAAGGTAGGGCATAACCATGCTGAATATTCTGAATGACCCATTTAACAGATGTGATAGTTTGCCATCCTGTTAGGAAATACTCGATCCTGTCGCACGGAGAGGATTCATTTCCCCACGACAATATCATCTTTGACTCCCTATCTGGAGGAGCGGAGGACAAAATTAAGGTTAACATTACTGTTTGAAGCCTTCATCACCAGGCCCTCTGAAGTAGGACGTTTGGTGAAAAAACCTGGGAGACCAGGCAACGGTCTGACACCTGGTCACCTGCCTTTTCACTGGTAGGCAGGAACATGTCTTTGATCAACTGTCAGAGTATCAACTAGGGCCTCGTTGAAGGGGACAAAAGACTCAGACAAAACAGAGAGAAGCTGCAGAGTTCCCATCAGGGCGTTAGTCCTTGGTCCGAAATCTGCAGTTAGAAGTACACAACAAACATCTGGATCATAGCCCGAATATCCTAGACTACTTGCTGTGGAGGGAAAGTATTGAAAGACAAGTTACTTACCTTTGGTAACGCCTTATCAGTTAAGAGACATGATCTAGCCGCAGATTCCTTACCTTGACACTTCCAGGCGTCAGGCTGGATCAGAAAGATTTGATAGGAGTACCCCTGCGTGCCAATAAGAGGCGTTGGTTAACTCTGCGTGATGTCGTAGGCGTGGGTAGGGCGCCACCTTGGCACAATGATGTTAGTACTATTCATGACTTTCCAAGTGAGAAGTGCGGTGCCTTGATGTGAACGGACCATGGTGTGTTAAAAAACAACTAGAGCCCTTAAGGGGAACAGCCCTGACACTAAAAACTAATCTGCAGTGCAGGGAGGATGGTGGGTCAGTAAGGAATCTGCGGCTATATCATGTCTCTACCAGATAAGGTGTTATCTAAGGTAAGTAACTTGCCCATCTGAAAGAAACATCTAGCCGCAGATTCCTTACCTTAGAACAGATACCCAAGCAATACCATTCCCGGAGGAGGGACTGCAGAAAAGTGTTAGACCAGAAAGTCCTGTAGGACCGAACGGCCGAAGAGGCCTCTCCTACTGACCTGATTATCCAGGCAATATTGTTTGGTAAACAAGTGCAGGGATGCCCATGCAGACGCCTGGCAGATGTTGAGGACTGACACCATGCAGCTGTAGTGCTGCCTTAGCCCTGGTAGAATGAGCTCTAAGGTCTTAAGGAGGCTGTTTTTTGCCTAAGCGTATCAGACTTTTATGCAGAGGATAACCCAACGACCCTTCTTTGCTCCAATGTACCCTACAAAGAGTTGGTCATCCACCTGGAACTCTTTAGTGCGATCAAGGTAGAACGATAAAGCTCTTTTTGGGTCCAGATGGGGGAGACGCTGTACTTCCTAAGAAGGATGCGGAGGAGCATAGAAGGTGGTCAAGGTGACAGATTGCCCTAGATGGAAAGGTGTCACCTCCTTAAGCAAAAAAGAAGCTCTAGTGGAGAGCACTAGTTTGTCCGGAAAGACTGTCAGGTAAGGAGGCCGAGAGGATAGAGCCTGCAATTCGCGTAACCTCCTGGAAGAAGTTATTGCCACTAAGAAGGCTGTTTTGATAGTAAGCAACCGGAGGGGCAATTGTACAGTGGCTCGAAAGGTGTGCACATCAAATCGGTGAGAAGCAAGTTAAGGTCCCACTGGGGCATAATAAATGGTGAGGGGGAAAACAAATGTGCAAGCCCCTTTAAAAACCTATGTAGAATAGGAGATTTAAAAAGTGACAGTTGATCTGGCAACCGTAGAAAAGCAGAAATGGCCGAAAGGTAACCAGAGTCCCCAGAGCAGATCCTTGCTAGGACAAAGAAGGAATGAAAAGAATGTCAGAGAGGGAACCAGACAGGGTGCAACCGACTATTCTGTACAATATTTACAAAATGTCTATCGGCAGGCGAATACTGAATTGGTGGAGGGACGCCTGGCTGCTAGAATAACTTTACAGACTTCAGGAGGAAGGTCAAAAGCTTTCACTGTTACTGCTCAATCTCCACGCAAGGAGGGTGGATTGCGTAGACCAGTTCGGGTGAAGGACCCGGCCCTGCAACAGAAAATCCTCCTGAAGGGGCAACCTAATTAGAGGATCGATGTTTATCTGCAGAAGCGCAGGATATCAAACTGTCCATGCCCAGTTAGGTGCCACAAGGATGATTTGGGCCCGGTCACTCCTGATTTTCTTGAGCACACTGGACAGGAGTGGTATGGGTGGAAAGGTGTACAGGAGGAGGCCTGTGCTCCACTCGAGTCGAAAAGAGTCATGGATCGAGAGCTGTCTTGGAAACTCCAATGAGCAAAACTGCTGACATTTCCTGTTCTCTTCGGAGGCGAAAAGATTTAACCAATGCTCTCCCAACTGCTGAAGGAGACCTTGTGCCACCTCTGGATGAAGACACCATTTGTTATCCGCTATGAACAGACGGCTGAGATTGTCCCCCATGGCATTCAGGGAACCGGTCCAGTGTTGAACCACCAGGGATATGCTATATTGCTCCAGCCAAGTCCATACTGACAAAGCACCCACAACCCCACCCCACCTGGTTTGTTGCAGTACCACATGGCGGTGGTGTGGTCTATGAACACCCTCCCCTTGAGAGATGGTAAGGTTTTCAGTGGCAAGCAAATCTCTTGAAGCTCCAGCAAGTTGATGTGCAGCCCGGTTTCTGCCCGAGACCTCAGATCTCCACCTCTCCCAGGAGACAGCCCCTTCTCAAAAGTGACGCATCTGTCACCACTGCAAGATCTGGTTGGGGAAGGTAGAGGGTTCTGCCTCTGACCCAATCGTGGTCAACCACCACTGCAGATCTTTCGCAGTGCCCTTCGAGATCTGAACTAGGTTGGTGAGGTTCCCCTGATGCAGCGCCCATTGGAACTTCAGGTCCCTGTAGAGCCTGCATGTGCCATCTGACACAATCTACCAGCAGGATGCAGGAAGCTATGAGGCCCAGCAGCCTCAGAGTCCATCTCACCGAGATCCAGGATAGAGGCTGAAACATCGGTATCATAGCCTGAATATCCTGGACTCGCCGCTCCAATACTGCACCATGTCCATAATGGCTCCGATGAAGGGAAGCATCTGAGAGGGTGTCAGCGACTTTGGCACGTTGATAATCAACCCCAGTGAGTGCAGGAAGATCACCATAGTTTGGAGATGGAAGAAGACTGCTTGGGGCAAGCCCGCCTTAAACAACCAGCCATCAAGATAGGGGAAAAATTGAACTCCATATCTCCACAGAGACTGTCTGTGACTACCACCATCACCTTGGTGAACACTCGAGAGGCACTGCTGAGGCCTAAGTGGAGCATGGTAAACTGAAAGTGCTCACTGCCTACCGTAAACCACAGGTAGCAACGATGGGCAGGCAGGATGGGAATATGGAAATAGGTGTCCTGCAAGCCCAACGCTACCATCCAGTCTCTCGGGTCCAGGGCAGACAGGACCTGAGCGAGAGTAAGCATCTTGAACTTTTTTTTTTCCTGAGGAAGTAGTTGAGGGCTCTGAGGTCGAGGATAGGACGAAGGCTTCTGTCCTTGTTTGGAACCAGAAAATAGCGAGAATAGCAACTACATCCTATTTCTGGCCCAGGAACCCTTCCTATAGCTCCCTTGGCCAAAAGAGTTTTGACTTCCTTGCAAAGTAAAACAAGGTGATCCTCCGGCAGCCGTACGTTGGAGGCATGTAAGGAGGGGTAGTGTCGAAGGGGAGGGAGTAGCTCTTTAAGACTATTTGGAAAACCCACCTGTCAGAGGGGATATCCCTCCAGTGGTGAAGGTGATAGGTTAAACTGCCACCAACTGAGAGGGTTGGACTACGAAGGTTTGGAGGCAGAGGGGTTTGTGGCCTGACCTGACTTCTGGCCTCCGGACCCACAGGGTCTGGGTGAACCGAGGTCACGCAGAGGTTGCGAAACCTGCGCGGTCTTCTGGCTGGGGTAGGGCTGGTGCAGTTGGAAGGAGGATGCAGGCCAGGATGACACAGAGGCCCAAACATTTGGCCACAGCCTGTGACTTAAAACGATCTAGCACTGCGTCCGCCCTGCCCCCGAAGAGACGAGAGCCATCAAAGGGCATGTCGATAAGGTTGGCTTGGACATCCGCCGAAGAGTCAGCCATGCATTGCGCCTAACAGCCAACATCGAGGAAATTGCTTTGCTCAGTGAGTCTGTTATGTTGAGGCCACAGTGTATGGCAAACTTTGCTGCATCTCTCCCGTCTGCAATAGCTTTGGAGGACAGCAAGTGCCTCCTAAGGTACGTGTGGCAGCACTAGTATAAGTGTTTCCCATAGCGAATGGGAGTAATGGCCCAAGTGCCATGCGTTGTTTACAGACTGCAATGAGATGCTGCTGGAAGAGAAGATCTTCTTACCAAAGTGGTCCAGCCTTTAGGATTCCCTTACCGAGGGTGCGGATGAGTACGCATCAAGGGAAGTAAAGGCTTGGACCACTAAGGAGGGCGATGGTGGCAGGTGATAGTTCTGTTCACAGGAGCCCCTGTGCTGGGTTTGGACCAGATGTCCAGTAGAACATCTGTCAAGGCCTCGTTAAATGGCAGCAAGGGTTAAGAGATGGAGACACCAGGCTTGCAGGACCTCCAGCAAGACATTGGTCTTCACCGCCGCCGTAGGAAACTGCAGGTCCAAGACCTCCACCATACGCCTACTCTTCTAGGCTGTTTTCTGCATCACAGGCTGGGAAGGATGTCTCGCTCTATAGGCCAGCCCTTTGCAATAGTCTTTAAATTTTCGGAACTGGTGCGGAAATAGTTTGGCAGTGTTCAACTGCCCCAAAGCAGAGTTCGCCTTCTCTCCGAAAAGCGAGCTCCATCAAAGGGTGCGTCTATTAGTGAACCCTGTACACTGCTGGAGAAGCCGGTGGACCTCAACCAGGCATGCCCACGAAGGACAAAACTGATCCAGATCACCCTGCCAATACTGTTTTTGGGTCCTAAACCAGTGTGGATAACATCCTTGACTGTGTTCTGCCAATCATTTATCATCTGAGCCAGAGAGCCCTTAAGATACCTGGGACTGCCAGGTAGATCTCTGCCAGTGTACCAAAGGGTAAGTGTATCAGCCCAACAGACCGTCTGCATTTATGGATTGAACTGTCAAAGTGGCAGAGGAAAAAATAAATTTGCCAAAGGCATTAATCCTTTTGAATTCTCTATCCAGGTTATTAGTGAATGAGTTAGGCGTCAAAGCTGTACAATAAGACTGTCTGGAGTTGGTTGCTTTGAGAGAACATGTGGATCACCAGGCGCCAGTCTATGATGCCTGGCCATTTGCTGGCTAACGGGCACCCTAGAACATGGTATTGACCATGTTGGCATCTGTGACATCACATGAGAGCAACAACCCAGTTGTTGATGGTCCAGGCTGTAGAATTTGAGTCTAAACATTAGTTTTAGTCTCGGTGGAGGGCAAATGTAAACCAAGTAGCTCGGCTGCCACTGTAAATGAAGCACATTTTTCTGTTGATGGCCCACGTGGCGAATTAAACTCTGTCACTGAGAGGCACAGTCACTGCGGTTTTGAAAATCAATGTTTAAGGCAACATCAGTAGAATGAGGTGGGAGTAAGCCATCATTCTCACCCACATCATAATGTATATACTGAGGTGCATCCTGCTCTGGAACAGGATCAGAGTCAAAGCCAAAAAGGTAATGGAACCTTTGTTGATAGCTGCGATGAGGTAGAGGCATAGGCTTAGTATCAGGGTGCAAGCCAACAGGATGTGCATTTTTCATCTCGGAGTGACATCTGGTGATTTCGAGCCATTGGCACAGGTGTCATGGAAGCGGCAACTAGCGTTGATCTTAGGGCCAGAGCAGAAGTCTGTACAGAAGTCCACAGAGGCGCTATATCAGTGCTTAAGAGGGAATATGATGTCGGGGAAGAACCCGCCTGCAGTAATCAGACAAGAGGCCCCTGCGGTTCTGTGGGGCTCAAAGGTGCGCTAGAGGGTGCTGGTAGTGCAATTACAATTTGCAGCATGACCTCTTTGAAAGCATTGATCTGCTGTGGAGGCGACGATTGCCCAGGAAACTTGAGGTATTTTGGGACTAACTGGGGAATCCGCTCTGCGGCCGGTGACCCGACATAGTGCAACTGATATTTTGCACCTTATCTTTGGAGTCAGAGTGGCAAGATGGGGTTGAGTCCCTCTTTACTTTTAAATGATATTCGACTTACTAGAGGACTTAGTGTTGGAAGTACAGCCTTCAGGGGAACGATCCAGAAACCAAGCCAAGATGAACACCGGACCTGCAACTTGAAGCAGGAATGGGATCTGCGCAAAGGATGCAGTTTGTGTTTGGCAACATGCAACTTTGCCTTCTGGTCTCAAGTCACTTTCAGGTGCATTTATCACACAACTTCAAGTTGTGTCCTGAAACCAGCCACCAAAGTCACTCCTTAAGCAGATCTGAGAGCAATATTGGCTTCCTGAAATTGCATTAGGACTTGAATCCTTTCATTTTCAGTGGTGACATGGTTACAGTGCAAACGTTTTATAGTCGTCAAAAAACAAGTTGTGAGTGGATCTACAGATAAGAGGCTGAAGACGCAGAACGAAAGGAACGGATGTCAGTGCAAGGGGAACACGTCATGCATTGTATGAAGTTAGAGTGGAGGTGGAGAACTGCAAAAGAATTCTCTGGATCCAGCCTGGTGGCTGGGTGATATATTAAGGTGAAGAATCTTTAATAAGCATCAGAAATATGCGAGTGGCCTGAGCATCTTTTATAAAGAAAGCAGTGCACAATGGTGTGACATCTTAGAAATACATAAAGCCATAACAGAAAAGTTGGAAAGCACGCTACAGAAACTGGCCCTTCATCCACAATCTTTCAAGTCGCAAAGAGATAAAGCAATAAAAATCCAGCCTTGGAAAGAATAGAGCTGACTGTGTAGGAACGTTACGTGCATTCAACAAAGAAGCAAATGATGGATTAAGAGAGTCAGCAAATGCATCTGTGGAAATGGCATTAATTTTGACTATCTAAACTCTTCCACTGGGAAGGAGTAGATAAAAAAAAAAACTATGCAAAATAAAGAGGTTCTAATTTTTTTTAAAGGTCGGCACAGACTTCATATCAAGAGCAGAATCTGCACCATGAGCAGGCCATGAAGGGTGGCACGGTCTTAAAAGATCACACGCTCCTAGGTTAAAATATGAGGAGATCCTATTTTACAAGAGAATGAGCCACTGCAGCTATCTGAATAAGGCCTATGAGCAGGGGCGGCCTTAGGCATGTGCAAGCTGTGCACTTGCACAGGGCCACCAAACCCCAGGGGCCACCACGAGGAATCGAAATCCGACTCTTTCTTCCTGTCGCTCATTTGTTCCCCTGTGAAATGGATGCAAAAAAGAAAAACGCTTTTGCTGGAAATGCCGTTTTGACATTTTTCTATTCAAAATATGAAAAATAAATAAATAAAGCAAGACGGAATGTTCTTAAAGTGCCCAGATCGGTTTTATTCAAACCCCAAAAACATTAGCGTCACTTTACTCAGTTTGCCAGTGAAGCGCTGTTTTCCCCCGGTGGGGAAGTGCGCCAAACCTGGAGGTACTGCGATACCTGGTTGATGGGTGGATTGGAAAACAAAATGTGTACGGCGGCTTTGTGTTCACGAATGTGGTCTTTTTAAACCATACTGCTTACGTTTTGTAAGTATATAACTAGTGGACATTGAAATGGGTCCTTTCTGGGCCCTGTAGTTTTCAGGCAGAAGCACTCACTGATTTCTGAATAGTGAGCGTAAAAGCGTTAAGTTCACCATGTTGTTCCTGCTTACATTTCACAAGCTTTATTTAATCTTTCATTCCCAATGAGTGTTTGCTTTTTCAAGGATGTTGTTACTTTTTCCTTTAGGGAGCATATTGCTCTTGCCAGTACTTAATTTGAATTGAGTCGCATCCAGTTGTTTATAGCAGGTCAAATTGGATTGTCGTTGAAGGCAGTGTGAATTTCTCTCAGTGGGGCAGTATGGTGTTCAGTGAGGGAGCGGATGTGGCAATGGGGGCAGAGCTGTCGAATTTAGAACTGAGGAACCAGTTTCAGCCTTCATGAGCAGTCCCCCAGACCACTCTCCTGAGGGAGCACATTCCCACGCTAGACCTTAAAGACCCTGCAAATCTGGAAAAGCCCTGGTGTCCTAACACCAGCAGGTGGACCCTAGCAGTGGCGTGTGGGTTCACCTTGAAGGCTTGCCCACCACAATCCATACTGAAGTTCACCTCCAGTCTTGCTGGTAGGCCTAAGAAGTAGCAGACCCTAGAGCAACAGTGAGGTCACAGGACCCCTGAGAAGAGCTGGCACTAGGGTGATGCGACTGGTGTGACCGCAACGGTTGCTGACTTTGAGTGGGGGCATTATATATTATGGTTTTAAAAGCACTTGCTGCCTCCTTCCTGGCCTACAGCAATTTTCAGCAATAATAAAAATGTCATGATAACTCCGGTGAATAAACGTCTTACTAGAGCGAGATCGGAGTTTTGTCTAGTGGAAGTTTTGACTCATGGAAAGATAGCGCAGAGGGTTAATGTGCCTGCTGCTAAGAACATGTACCATGCCCATCACAAAGTGCACATATTGTAAATAGGTTAGTGGGTTACTGCTTTCGACAGTAAGATCCTTTTGCTACTTGAAGTTTATAAGTTAAAATCCTAACAAAGAACAGTGAGCTATTAGCTTTCATGTTAGAGCTGCATACAAACTGCAAGGTATAAACTAGAGCTTTATGTTTTTTTCCCTAAGCCTTTGATTATCCTAATGTTGCAAAAAGTGTTCATTTGGATAGAAATCAATAAAGATTATTAAAGGGAACCTCCAATCATGGTATTAAGTTTTAAATTCTGAGATTGTGTTTCTCCAGATCAATCACTATTAAACTATACTGCCTACTAATATGGTTGTCATGTGACTCCTACACCTTGTAGTCCTTTGTCTGATGTAACATTTCCCATACAGTGATTTACACACGTACAATTGATTGTCTCGGTGTATATTGCCGACAACAGAAAATCCATGGCTCAGAAACAAATGGCTTGTTCTTCCACTTTTAAGCATATTTGGGACATTCTTTGATTAGAAACCTATCCCACTTTGTGAATTTATTTTAATGTCAATAACTCTTATTAATCGTTAAATAATCATGTGTATCCATTGGTTGAATTGCATAACATAATAAGCTGTAAATGGTCAGTGAAATGCCAAACAAATACTAAAGATTGGGATGTTTTGCCAATCCTGGCCACACCTCTAACTCCGCCCACTGATCCAATCCTCAGGTTATTCCCGCCCTCTGATTCTCCGCCCACAGTTCCCCTATATTTTTTTCCCCACTTCGACCACTGGATACAATACATCTTCGTGGCGGCCCCTGGCAGGGATTTGGCAGCCTCCGGCTTCCACTAACTTGCAAACACCCTGACCGTCACCCCCTCCCCCTTCCCGCACCTGTGTTCCTCATTCCTGATTCGCGCCTCCCCGCAACGGTTGCGTGGGGCCGCCATCTTGCTCTGTCTGTCTATCTGGTTTTCTATTGTCCGTCCGCGGCTCGGGACGAAGCCTTTTACTGCTGAGCTGGTGGCATCTGCAAGATCTGAGAGCCTCCGTGTCCGGCCGAGCCCTGTCACAAGCTCTTATCGGCCTGAGGGCCGCATACCGGACCACGTCCGTCTGTCTGCCCACTCGGGACAGCGGTGACTGGATGCAGGTGAGACATCTGCCTTCCAGGCAGATGAAGCGAGCAACAGGCATGTGTGTCTCTGAATGCAGGGTTCCTTTACTCCCTGTATTTTTCTGGATGTGTCAGTGCTGTCTGTCATTTTGTCTTTCTTTTTGGGTCAGTAACGCTGCCTAATAGTGTTTCTGTCTCTGTGGGGATAGATTGATCTGCGCAGACTCATCCTCCTCAAACTGCTTCCCGCGTGCGGCGTGGCGTGTGTCATCAGTCTGCATTCTTTCTGGTGGTCGGACTCGGAACGTTACGACGCGTGCGGTGCCATCTAGCTGTCACACATTGCCAAACTGTGGTAGGAAGGTGTGTCTCAGTGAGTCTTACAATTTTTTAAATACAAAGAAAAAAAACATTTTAGGTGAAAAGGGGAAGAAAGGGAAGCATGATAGCTTTTTGGTAAACAGTAGGTAAACATGAGTAGTGCGTCACGTGCTGAGGTTGCGGAAATTCGTTTCTTTTGCAGTTTTCCTGGTGTGCCTGGGTGAAAACGAACCCTTATTTACTACATCGCTGCCCGCGTATCCAGAGGACACAGGTCCTGTCATGGCCCTGCAGCCGTCTGTGCCAGTCCCTCACGTCATGTGTCACAATGCCCTCCTCCTCCTCCTAAATGTTATCGTTCTGAGACAAATTCGGAAGGGTAGGAGCAGCCGCAGGTACAGGTCATCTAACGCCTTTTCTGGACGTTTTATTAAAACACCTTCCTGAGCTCCACCCCGCCCGGACCCCCTCTTCCGGGGACCCCTACCTACGCTCCCTGCACAGGGCCACCATGAGCCTAGAGCCGCCCCTGCTATGATTACTCACTTAGGAAGAAGGATCTACAGGAGACTTTGTCAGACCCAGAAGTCAGGAATATCTGGGCTTGAACTAGTGCGTCTAGCTAGTCAATTCCGCAGGATTACCACACTGGATGCATAGAACAGTGGGTGATGCCAGAGTACACCTTGCCATCTTAGCCTGGCCAGGACTTGGTTCACAGCTGAACCTGATATACAACCCTAATCGTTCTGTTTAACACCCAGAATTGTGTGTGGCAGGGCTTTTCTAATAATACAAACAAGGTCAAATTGCCTGTCAACATGAAAGGCACAAGAGAGTGAGAGAGAGAGAACGAGAAAAAGAAAGGTGCGTAGGGCCTAGAGATCTAATATTCTAAATGGGCGGTCAGTAAAGCGTGCAATATCGCCATATTATTTATACTACAGGTTCAATCAATCAATCAATCAATCAATCATGGCATTTATATCGCGCACTACTCACCCGAAAGGGTCTCAAGGCGCTAGGGGAGGGGGGTCTGCTACTGCTCGAACAGCCAGGTCTTGAGCTGTTTCCTGAAGGCGAGGTGGTCCCGGGTCCGCCGCAGGTGGACCGGCAGGGAGTTCCATGTCTTTGCCGCCTGGTAAGAGAAGGATCTTCCTCCGGCGGTGGCTCTCTGGAAGCGGGGGACGACGGCGAGGGCGAGGTTCGCGGACCGTAGCTGGCGGGTGGGCGAGTAGAAGGTCAGGCGGTCGTTGAGATACCTTGGGCCCAGGTCGTGGAGGGATTTGTGTGCGTGGGTGAGGAGTCTGAACGTGATCCTTTTGTTGACCGGGAGCCAGTGCAGGTCTCTGAGGTGGCTCGAGATGTGGCTGCGTCGAGGGATGTCCAGGATGAGTCGAGCGGAGGCGTTCTGGATGCGCCGGAGTCTTTTCTGAAGCTTGGCTGTTGTTCCGGCGTAGAGGGTGTTTCCATAGTCCAGTCTGCTGGTGACGAGGGCCTGGGTGACTGTTTTCCTCGTCTCGGTCGGGATCCATTGGAAGATCTTGCGGAGCATGCGGAGTGTGAGGAAACAGGATGAGGAGACGGTGTTGACTTGTCTGGTCATCGAAAGAGTGGAGTCCAGGATGAAGCCCAGGTTGCGTGCGTGGTCCGTTGGTTTGGGTGCGGTGCCTAGGGCCGGGGGCCACCAGGAGTCGTCCCACGCGGAGGGTGATGGTCCCAGGATCAGGACTTCTGTCTTGTCCGTGTTCAGCTTTAGGCGGCTGTCTTTCATCCATTCGGCGACGTCTTTCATCCCTTCGTGGAGGTTTGCTTTGGCGGTGTCGGGGTTTCTGGTGAGGGAGAGGATCAGCTGGGTGTCGTCGGCGTAGGAGATGATGTTCAGGTTGTGTTGGCGAGCGATGGCCGCTAGAGGTTTCATGTAGATGTTGAAGAGCGTAGGGCTGAGCGATGATCCTTGCGGGACGCCGCAGATGATCGTGGTGGCCTCCGAGCGGTACGGAGGCAGGCGTACTCTCTGTGTTCTTCCGGAGAGGTATGAGGTGATCCAGTCTAGTGCCTTCCCTTGGATGCCGGTGTCGTGGAGGCGTTGTACTAGGGTGCGGTGACAGACAGTATCGAATGCCGCGGAGAGGTCTAGGAGGATGAGTGCTGCTGTTTCACCTTTGTCGAGCAGGGCTCGGATGTCGTCCGTGGCTGCGATGAGAGCGGTCTCGGTGCTGTGGTTGGTTCTGAATCCGGACTGTGACGGGTCGAGGGATCCGTTCGTCTCGAGGAAGGCGGCCAGTTGCTTGTTGACGACCTTTGATGACTTTGGCCGGGAAGGGAAGGAGCGAGATGGGGCGGAAGTTCTTGAGGTCGGTTGGGTCCGCTGTTGGTTTCTTCAGCAGGGCGCTGAGCTCTGCGTGCTTCCAGCTCTCCGGGAAGGTTGCTGTGTTGAAGGAGGCGTTGATGAGGTCTCGGAGGTGGGGTGCGATGGTGGGGGCCGCTCTGTTGAAGACGTGGTGGGGGCACGGGTCGGTCGGGGATCCGGAGTGGATGGTGTTCATGATGCGAGTTGTGTCTTCAGGGGTCACCTCGGTCCATGTCCGGAGGATGGCGGCTGGGAGTGTGGGTTCGAACGATGGGTGCAGGGGGTGAGCGCCGAAGCTGCTGTGAATGTCGGCGATCTTGCGGTGGAAGTACGAGGCGAGGGAGTCGCAGAGGTCCTGTGAGGGGGCGATGTCGTTGTTGCCGGTGCTGGGGTTGGAGAATTCCTTGACGATGTTGAAGAGCTCCTTGCTGTCATGGGCGTTCTTGTCCAGTCGTTCCTTCAGAGATTTCCTCTTGGTGGTGCGGATGAGCTGGTGATGCCTGCGGGTTGCGAGTTTGAGGGCGGTCATGTTGTCAGCGGTCTTGTCGAGGAGCCAGGCCTTCTCCAGGGTGCGGCAGGCCTTCTTGGAGTCCTTGAGTTCGTCGGTGAACCAGGGGGCCTTCTTGCTTCTGGGCCTGGTGAGTGGGTCCTTCAGTGGGGCGAGGTTGTCGGCGCTAGTGGACAGCCACTGCGTGAAGTTGCGGGCTGCTGTGTTAGGATCCGGTGTCCTGGCCGGAGGGTTCTGGCTGAGGGAGGCGGTGAGCTGGTCGGCGGTGATCTTGCTCCAGTTTCTGTGTGGAACCTGCCTCGGGTGGTGGTGGGCCGTGTTCTTTGCGAAGCTGAAGTGGATGCAGCTGTGGTCGGTCCAGTGGAGTCCGGTGGAGTGACTGAAGGAGACGTGCTTGCTGGAGGAGAAGATAGGATCGAGCGTGTGGCCGGCGTAGTGCGTGGGGGTGTTGACCAGTTGCTTCAGTCCGAGGTTGGCCAGGTTGTCCAGCAGGGTGGTGGAGTTGCGGTCGTTGGTGTTCTCCAGGTGGAAGTTGAGGTCCCCGAGGAGGATGTAGTCGGTGGAGTGGAGGGCGTGTGGGCTGATGAAGTCCGTGATGTCATCGCAGAACTGTGCCCGTGGTCCCGGGGGTCTGTAGATGAGGGTGCCTCTGAGGGTCGTCTTAGGGTCGGTGTGGATCTGGAAGTGGAGGTGTTAGGCAGCGCTGAATGTGTTGATGGAGTCAGTCGAGATGCGAATGGTGCTCTTGTGTACGATGGCGATGCCTCCTCCGGTCTGGTTGACGCGGTCTTTCCTGATGATCTTGTAGCCGTCCGGGATGGCTATGGCGATGTCGGGGGCTGAGGAGGCGTTCATCCAGGTTTCCGTGAGGAAGGCGACGTCAGGGGATGCGTTGTCGAGGAGGTTCCAGAGCTCAACGGCGTGTCTGTGGACGGAGCGGGTGTTCAGAAGGATGCACTTCAGGTGATTACTGCTTCCAGTCCCGGTGGGTGTGGTGCAGGATCGGAGGCAGGAGAAGTTGCAGGAGCGGCAGACGAAGGGTCCGTGGGTGCGTCGAGGGGTCGCTCGGTAGCATCCGGGAGTTCGGATGGTGTTGAGAGCGTAGAGCGTGGCGAAGTCGTAGGTCCTGCGGGGGGGCTGGCGGGTGCGGGGACCAGGGGGTCTGGCGCTGGGCGCGGTCCAGGCGCGGACGGGCGCAGACGGGCTTACTTTTGGCGCACCTTCGGCGCACATAAAGCGCACATAAGGCGCACATAAGGCGCTCCCGCTGCGCGCGTCCGCTGCGCGGTCGCGGAGGGGGCGTCATAAATAAGGAGCCGGGAGGGAGGGTCAGCGGGAGGCGGGAGCGGGGTGGCCAATGGGCAGGGAGGGGGGACGGGACTGAAGGAGGAGGCGGGAGTGGGAGTGTGCGCCTGGGGCAGCGGCGCCGAGAAAAACGGCGGGAAAACCGGCGGGAAACGACGGAGCCCAAGGAGTGACCAGGTAAGTGGCGGTGGTCAGCGGGCGTGAGGAGTGAAGGTAGCGGCGTTGGTAGCGACCAGGAAGCAGCAGGCGTTACCTGGGAGGCGGAGGCGAGATGCAGGCAGCGGCGTCAGGTAGGTGGTGAGGAGCGGCAACAGGCGTCAGGCAGCGGAGGCAGGTAGGTAGCAGCAGAGGGAGGGAGCGTCCGTCTGTGAAGGCACAGGGGGTCGCTGACATTAGCTGTCCTAAAAAACATAACAGAGCAGAATGGGATCTTCCATTCTCTAGCGTGGAGGACCTAGTGTGATCATCAGCACTTCAAGACAATTTTGTTCTCACAGAACAAGATTGGGAATTAGTATCAAGAAGAATTCGTTACTGTGCTTGCCTTTCGAGCACCTCTCTAACAGAAGCAGCGTTTATGTTTATACGTTCAGATATGAGAAGCTGCTTAGGAGCTCTCTCTCCCAGCCCCACAGAGAATCAGTGGGGAGTAAAAGAACTGGGAAATTGGGACGGGCTGATACAGATACCGATTGCTGGAGGAGACAAGCCAGATTGCCATTATCCAACATCAAGCCAAACAGTTTTCTGGGGTATGCCGGGACAGTTGCATGGTTTGGCATTAAATAGTTTATTAGATAAGTAATAACTCAGTCAATGTAATAACCAGGAGGCTGACTGCATGTATGGGTTTCTCATAATTAGGGATTAGACTAATCGGTTACAGGGAAGTAGGGATTTGTGATCTGAAATGCTTTAAATTTTCTTAATGATCATTTGGTTGTATCTAGTGATTGCTTAGATTACCATATTAATTACCATAATTCTGATTGTAGGAAGCTGGCTCTGTATATAATATACCAAAGTAAGGTATATTGTGCAAAGAGTCCAGTGGAACCCCAAAGGTAGGCAGAGGTAAAGTTAGATAGTACCTCACTCACTATTTGTGGTAGTGTGGTCGCGCAGTAGGGCAGTATCAGCGGACAGTGTTAAGCATTTGTTGTACAGACTCAGTCAGCAAATGAATTCACACACTTAAAGACTGAACTTCAGACCAATTGTTTTTGTATAAAAATATTCTTTTAGTTATTTTATTTTCTAGGCTGTGGAGTGTCAGGTGCAGGGGTGCCTTTTGGGGTCGGCTCTTCTTACCAGCTCCTGGTTGCGGTTGGGGGGGACCTTTCAGATATACTGCAGGAGTCAGTTGGAGGCCTGAGGCAGGTCAGGGGTCGCCGGATCTCGAGTCAGGATCGCCAGGGAGACCTCTTTGTGGGGTTTGCCAGCTCGGGCCGTGGACAGCGGGTGCAGTGTGGTGCGGATTTGCGGTGTCCAGCCGCCAGAGGTTGCAGATGAACAAATCTGGTGTTCACGGGAGACAAAGTCTTTGTAATTGAAGTCAGGCAGGTCCTCCGGGGTTTTCGAGGTGGCTGGCTGCAGGACACACCGGGATTGCGCAGGAGCAGGTTCGAGATGGGGACAGGCCGGTAGGGCTGGGATCAAGTCAGTCGGCGTCTTCGCCTGGTTAGCGTCGGTACGGCTGTTCGGTCCTTTTCTGTTGCAATTTGTTTGAGGAAGCAAGGTTCAGGGGTGCCCCTAAAAACTAGATTTAGGGGCATTACAGGTAGGTAAAAGGTAGGGACCAATGGGTCCCTTCCCTGGAGGGTACACCCCCCTCTTATGCCACCCTCCAGTGGGAGGAGGGCATGAGCCTGTCCCTGGTTGGCCGAGCCGCCCCCATATGCAAGATGGCGGGGACTGAGAGGTGCTTCACCACGCCTACCCCATCCGAGGGGTGGAGTTGGCAGAGGTGGGCACACCTCTCTTCCTCACTTGTTTTTCCAGCCAGTTCTCCCGCCCAAAGTGGGGGTAAAAACCAGTGGGTACCAGTTGCTCAAAGTAACAAGTGGCCTGGGGAAGCTCACAAAGGTGGCAAACCTTTGAAGCTTCCCCTTCGTGAACTCTGCCCATCCTGGGAGACGAGGCTTGGCACTTCGTCCCAGGATGTGCATTGTTTCAGGCCCCAGACAGCAGCAGGTTCTAGACCCAGGGGTCCAGAAACATGTCTTGTGGTGGCAGCTGAAAGCAGCCACTCAGCCTGGACACTAGTGGTAGGTTAGTTTTCAGGGGGCAGATGCCCTCTGTGTGCATTTCAGCAGTTCAGTAAAACATGAGGGTAACCATGCAACCATGCAGAAAGAGGGCACTTTCTCACACTGATACACAAGATTTGTGTGCTGATAGAACATAGTACTCATTTTATATTGTAAAATACCATCAACTGTGTCTCTGTTTCCCCCCTCCCTTGCAGATAACAGTTTCTCTGCCAGGGTCTTATGACTCAACACCCCGAGAGTGGGAGATATCTGTCTGTTCTCCTTTTCTCTGAATGGGGTGCGGCACGCATTATCGCCTTCGGGATGAAGGTATCTAAACGGTGTACCCCTACCCATGTATAGATCAAGCAGAAGTTAGACTAGTTCCTCTTTAGTAGGTTCCTATATTCCAAAGCCTTCATTAACCTACTTTGAGCAGGACACAAATCCTCTAACAGAAGTATATTAATTAGAATAAAAAAGCATGCATCTACATTAAGTGTTCTGCAACTAAAAATGCATTTCTAAGCTGCACAGATGAAACCCTGCTTGATAAAATGAGTAGACATGATGTTCTTTGACTTAATAGAGACAGAGGAGACTTGTTAGACTTGGCATCTTTTGGCGTGTTTCCCCAGAGTTTTTGCTTTCTGACCTCCCGGTTTTGAAACTGTTTTTGCTGGTGTAATGATTCTGCGCACTTTTCTCACTGCTGATCAGTGGTAAAGTGCAAGTGCTCCTGTGGTAAAATGTGTTATGGATTGGTGTTTCCACGATTGGCCTATTTGGTTTGTGTCAGTCCCTAGTAAAGTGCACTGCGAGTGCCAGGGCCCATAAATCAAATGCTGTTGGTGGGCTGCAGCACTGGATTGTGCCACCCACGCAAACAGCACGTAAAGTGTAACTCTGGCCTGCCATTGCAGAGCCTGTGTGCAGCCTGGGGCTGCCATGTCGACTTGGCAAGTGCACCCACTTGCCAGTCCCCTAAACCTTCCCTTTTCTACATGCTAGTCACCCCTAAGGCAGGCCCAAGGTAAGCCCTGTGGACAGGGTGCATTGTATATGAAAGGTAGGACATGCCCTGGTGTGTGTGGCATGTCCTGATAGTGAATTACAGCTTACTTCGTTTTATCATTGCAAGGCTACCTGTTCCCCATAGGCCAGAATGGGCAGTTTGATTATAACATCCTATAATCCTAACTGACCAAGGTAACATGGTAGAAATTCGAGTTTAGTATGCCTGAACTCAGAATGATAAAATACATCTTTTAGTGAAGATTGTTTTAACATTCTGTGTTTGAAAATACCACTTTTAGAAAGTAGGTATTTTCTTACCTAACCATCCAGCCTGCCTCTGCTAGCTTGTGTATTGTCTGTCTGGTTTGTGAGTGACAGGGGCTGGGGGAGACTCCATGAGACAGGGTGAGTCAGCACAGGGCTGAATAGACCTATCTACATGTAGATGGGTGGGAGGAGTAGCACTTGGGTCTGAAAAAGACTATGCCTGCCTTCCACAATGCTGGCTCCACCTCCTGTGACGAGTCTGCACACTGGCAGAATGCACCCAGAACTGGTTTGAACTAGGTACAGGACCCTCTGCCTTCAAAGGACAAAGGATTTGCTAGTATAAATATTGGGGCCCAGACCCCAAGATTTCAGAACTCTTTTGGATCAAAAAGATTGCCAAGAAGATGAAGAGCTGGAGAAGCTGTGAGGAGGAACTACCACTTTGCTGTGTTGGCCTGTAGTGGCTGCTTCTGTCTTGGGCAGTGAAAAGACTGGACTGAACTTTCTGCAATATACTTTTGAGAGTTTCTCCATGGGCTTGAGGTAGAGCTTGCCCCATGTTCAAGAAGTCTCAGGAACAGCAAAGACTTCAAGCTCGACGATGTCTACGATGCCACTGCCGACTCAGTGTCCTGAAGGCACCACCGCAACGCGACCCTGGTCTTACCGACGACATCTGCTTACGCCGCCACCGAGCCGCTGCTCGCACCGCGACCTGTGGGCACCGCACTCCGCACCGCCGGAATAGACGCCGCTGCGTGGCTCGAGGGCACCGCTCAAAGTTACACGACGCACCGCCCTCATCCCACACCGCAGCCTTGGCCTACCGACGCTGGTGCCATCGACTCCAGTTCGTCAGCCAACGACAGTGCTCCAGCCACGACGACGACACTGCTTGCACCGTGACCTGCCAGCACCCAGACGAGCACCGCCTTCATCTCACACCACGACTCTGGTCTCACCAACGACGCCATCTGATGCCGCCACGAGCCGCTGCTCGCACTGAGGGCACCGCACTTCGCACCCGACGCCTGCAGACGCCAGCGCTCCTTACTTCAACAAAGAGGAGTTCGATCTGCAACATGTGTGACTAAGAGGGCCCCGACGACTCCTGCACCGACCTCCAGAACCGACGCCTGCAGACGCCGTGTGTTTGGAAGCTCAACAAGAGGTCATTAACGCCCTGCATTTCTGAAAGGTACTGTTTGCGGGTCTTCCCGACGCCATAGCTGGCCCGCGATACTGCGGTCAGCCAGACCTGTTTGGATTGGTTTGCTCACGACGCCCCGGACGGAGCTATCGACATCAAGGAACTGATTTACAAGGTTATTTGGATAACTGAAGATTTTTAAATACTGTATTGTGGATTTTTATCGTTTTGGTCTGGTCTTAAATATATACAGATATTGGATATCTTTCTAAATTGGTGTGGTGTCCTTTTGTAGTGCTTACACTGTATTAACTGTTGGTTATGTGCAAATGCTTTACACACTGCCTCTAAGATAAGCCTGACTGCTCGTGCCAAGCTACCAAGGGGGTGAGCAGGGATTATTTTAGGAGTGTAACTCCCTTATCCTGACTAGGAAAAAGAGTCCCTATTTGGACAAAGGTGCAAGCCCTTGCCAACTAGAGACCCCCATTTCTAACAAGACTATAAACAACCAAATGCATTTATGAATGCATCTATGGAACAGCAAAAAAGCACCAACATGATTATTTGAACTGCAGCCATATAATTCAAAACATTGTATCTAGCCCATGGATATCAAGCATGCTAGATTTGGAGCACAGCCATGGATTCTCATTCAGATGGAGTATATGTAAATTTAGATCATGTTGATATCCTTATAATCTGCATAAAATCTGGCCATTGTGGACCAGCATTTGAGATCACTGCTGAAATTGGATTTCCCTTTCACATCTGAGAGATGACCTTATTTGTCCTACAAAAGCAGCATCCTGTTGTGAGTGTTACTAGGCCATAGTCAGGTCAAAGCAGATAATGCCCTACAGAGGGCCAGGTCCAGGTATTTCTACTGTTTTATACATCTCTCCCAACCCAAATCCTGGGTGACCACACACATGGCAAACTGTATGCCAGTTATTAGTTGTGTTAAAGAGTGCAAATCACACAATAGCATCTGCAGTGTCCGGGCCGGCATACCCGTGCCTAAACCAGGGTATCCAGAGTTAGTCCTGAAACAAAGAGTAATGACTATGCCAACCTGTTTTTTCTGGTTCACATTCTGAATAGAATTCGCAGTTATGTGCAGGTTAACACTCCCATTTATCAACTGCTCTTCACAGGTGTAAATAGGAGTGGAGGAAGGACTCTTGGAGACTGTGGGCTGGCAGGAAAACATCCCATGCTCCTCTTGTGCAGTAGGGAAAGGTCAGTCTCTTTCAGCACAATACTCATGATATTATGGGCAGGTTTTTCTAGCCATTAAAATAGAGCCTGGCATTCATACACCTGGCAAATCTAGGTGCCGAAAACCGGGTCATATGTAATTGGGCGCAAAGTCTTCAACAATCACTTCCTGCACCTCGATCATTCAGATGTTAATTGAAAATGTTTAGGGAATCATACGGTCACACTTGCACATAAAAAATAAGTTCAATCTTACCCCATATCCATCAGCCACAGCGAAAACTGTAATAGCCTTGTTTGCATCAGAAACAGCAAGGTAGGCACCATTAGGAGAGTAAGAAAGGTTGGTAACTGGTCCTTTAGCTTCTAAGGTCTTCCCATCATCCTTTAATGAATTTCCTTGTATAGAGAACAAGTGTACCTTGTTATCCTACGAGTTAAAATTGGTGCAATTAATAAAATGTTAAATAATAAAAGTTTGCAAAATTAATAAAATATTTAGTATTGATAGGTGAACAGAAAGGCAGTTAAATATCTACATGCATGAAAATGTGGATGACTAACATGAGTATGATATAGTTATCAAAAACAAATCCGAAGAAATAGTTTTCTGTCATTGAACGAATACAGAAGTATTCGATGGAAAGGAGAGTTCATAATTTTGTTGTGCGCTTTGACTGTAATCAAAGTGCCTAGATTGCACTTAACTGAGGTAAGCTAGCAAGTTAAGCTCACCGCCATTGGTAGCTATAATTGAAAACAGTGATGAAAAAAAATACAGACTATGTATTCAAAGGATATTAAGCAAATCGAAACATGATTAATATGCTCAGACTCTAACCACGATGCATGAAGAAAAACTTAAAAATCTGCAACAATAGATAGACAAAACAAGTACAAGTGTTATATGCAGAATTGGCGTTCAATTCTTTCAACTGGACCTACTTTCTCAAAGTATCACAGCTGGGTAATCTTGATATATGGAAAGCACATGCTGGAGGTAAGGGTAGCACAGGGCACATGTCAGGGACGCCCACTGTCCCTGCTGATATTTTCCCTTTGCATAGAAGTATTGGCAGATATTGAATATGCTACTTACCAGTATGCATCTGTTCTTGGCATGTAGGGCTGCTGACATTCATATCTGTGCATAGATCGCCGCCTAGTGTTGGGTCCGGATGATTGCACATTGTTGTCCTGGAAGAGTCTTCGAAGTATCACAAGATAGGTGGCTCCTCCCCTGGACTACAGTGCGCATGGGCATCCTCTCCATCCTCAGATTGTTTTTCGCCATTGTGGCAGTGATGGAGTAGATACAGTAAGTGATGACCATGCTATACAGTAATTCTGAGTGCTGCAGCCGCTACAGGCGCAGGGGAGGAGGGTGGGCGATATGAATGTCAGCAGCCCTACATGCCAAGAACAGATGCATACTGGTAAGTAGCATATTCAGTTCGAGGCATGTGGGCTGCTGAATTCATATCTGTGCATAGATTATATAGCAGTCCCTCCATTAGCGGCGGCTGCCTGTGCCAGCTGCAGCAGTCTGAAAAAGTTTTGAGAACAGCCTGTCCTACAGCTGCCTGCTGTTTTGAGTGTACATCTACACAGTAGTGTTTGGTAAATGTATGTATAGTGGACCATGTGGCTGCTCTACATATTTCCTGTAAAGGAATGTTTCCTAGGAAAGCCATGGACGCCCCTAACTTTCGTGTTGAGTGGGCTCGTGGGGGAATCGTTAATGTGCGTTTAGCTTTTTGATAGCAAATTTAAATACATTTAACAATCCATCTGGCTATCCCTGCTTTGGAAATGGCGTTGCCCTTGTGTTGTGGAGAAAAGGCAACGAAAAGTTGTTTTGTTTTCCTAAAATCCTTTGTTCTGTCTATATAGTACATGAGGGCCCTCTTTATATCTAGTGTATGGAGCATTCTCTCTGCGACATTTTGCGGATTTGGAAAGAAAACAGGCAGTATAATAGTTCGATTCATGTGGAACTGCGATATCACTTTAGGCATGAATTTGGGGTTGGTACGTAGTACAACTCTGTTTGCGTGAACCTGTATGAATGGCTCTTGAATGGTTAGTGCCTGGAGTTCACTAACTCTTCTTAACGAAGTGATTGCCACTAAGAAAGCTACTTTCCAGGTGAGGAATTGAATCTCACATGAATGGAGAGGTTCAAAAGGTGGACCCATTAATCTGGTGAGGACCACATTGAGGTTCCACACTGGTGCCGGTGGGTGTCTTGGGGGAATCACTCGTTTGAGTCCCTCTAAGAAGGCTTTGATGGCAGGCACTCTGAATAAAGAGAGGTGCTGCCTGTTTTGAAGATAGGCTGCTATCGCGGTTAAATGTATACGTATGGAGCTGTATGCCAGATTGCATTGGTATAAGTGTAAGAGGTAACAGATGAGGTTTTGAATGGGTGCATCCAGCGGGTTAACGTCATTGTTGTTGCAGTAAATGACAAACCTTTTCCATTTAGCCGCATAGCAAGCTCTGGTTGTGGGTCTTCTGGCCTCCTTGATGATATCCATACATTCAGGTGGCAGGTTTAGGTAGCCAAACTCTAAGACTTCAGGAGCCAGATTGCCTGGTTCAGCTGTTGTAGATCTGGGTGCTGAATTTCGCCATGGTTCTGCGTTAAAAGTGTGGGTGTGATCCGCAGCCTTTGATGCGGCACCACGGAAAGTTCTAGAAAGGTGGTGTACCATGGTTGGCGTGCCCATGTTGGAGCAACTAGGATGAGTGTTAGTGAGTGTTGTCGCAGTTTGCGTGCCACTAGCGGTATTAATGGCGCTGGGGGAAAAGCGTACGCAAATCTGCCTGACCAGTTCATCCATATCGCATTGCCCTGCGACTGTGGATGCGGGAACCTGGCGGCAAAGTTTTGGCATTTCGCGTTTTCCCTTGTGGCGAATAGGTCTATCTCTGGATGACCCCACTGTTGGAAGTACGGTTTGAGTACTGATGGATGTAGCTCCCACTCGTGCATTTGGTGGCTGTGTCTGCTGAGCAGATCCGCCATCTGGTTGTCTTTGCCTGGGAGGTGTTACGCCATGAGGAACATGTTCCTTTGAATGGCCCACTTCCGCATGCTCTGAGCCAGATGAGACAACTGTGGAGAGTGTGTTCCTCCCTGCTTCTGTATGTAGTACATGGCAGTCATGTTGTCCGTCCGGATCAACACGACTTTGTTGCATAAGTGTACTTTGAATGCCTTCATGGCTTGGAAGATTGCCATCAGTTCCAGAAGGTTGATGTGCATCTTCTTTTGCTGTGTCGTCCATAGTCCCTGCACTGTGTAATTGAGTACATGAGCTCCCCATCCCTGGAGAGAGGCGTCCGCCGTCCGTATTATTTGCGGAACAGGCTCTTGGAACGGTCGGCCCTTGCAAAGGTTTTGTGGATTCCACCAATGCAGAGAGTTGTATGCCCGACCGCTCACCAACACTAGGTCTGTTAATTGTCCTTGAGCCTGATTCCATTGACGTGCCAAGCACTCCTGAAGCGGGCGCATATGTAGTCTTGCGTGCGGGACTATGAAAATGCAGGAGGCCATCATGCCTATCAACTGCATGAACACTCGCGCTGGAAGGGAGTGTTGAGGTTTGAACTTTGTGATCAGCAGTTGCATGCTGTTGATCCTCACTAAATTTGGCTGAGCTGTGGCTGTCAGAGTGTTTATGGTCGCGCCCAGGTACTGGCGTACGTGTGCGGGTTGAAGATGTGATTTTGGGTAATTTAGTGAGAATCCTAGACTGTGAAGAAGGCGAATGGTGAGGGACATGTGGCTGGCACATTGCTGGGCTGACTTTGCCTGAACAAGCCAGTCGTCCAGGTAAGGGAAGACGTGAATGTGCTGTCTACGTGAATGTGCTGTCTCCGTAGATGTGCAGCCACTGTCGCTTGGCACTTGGTAAAGACACTGGGTGCCGTTGTTACTCCGAAGGGGAGAACTTTGAACTGATAATGGTGATCCTGAATAGTGAACCCGAGATATTTTCGGTGCGATGGGTGTATGGGTATGTGGAAATTCGCATCTTTCAAATCCAGTGTGGCTAGGAAGTCTCCCTGACTGAGTAACGGTAGAACCTGCTGTAGGGTGAGCATATGCAAATGCTCTGACAGAATGTAGTGGTTGAGGGGTCTCAGGTCTAGTATAGGTCTGAGAGATCTGTCCTTTTTTGGGATTAAGAAGTACAGAGAGTACACCCCTGTCCCTTGTTGGTTTACGGGCACGACTTCTATTGCACCTTTTTGCAGCATACTTAGTACTTCCTGCTGCAATAATGCCAAGTGCTCTACGGACATAGGACGGTGCTTTGGCGGTATGTTGGGTGGAGTGGACGTTAATTCTAGACAGTAACCGTACTGGATAATTTCCCTGACCCACCTGTCTGTGGTGATGGACTTCCAGACTGACAGGAACTGTTGGAGTTTCCCCCCGACAGGTGTTATGTGGTCAGGGGCAGGGAGAAGGCGTCACTGTTTGTTTTTGGGGGAGGACCTGGTGTTGCCGTACCCACGTCCTCTGCCTTTGGTGCTGGATCCACGATATCCACCTCTATTGTTTTTATCATAGGTACTTTGCGTACCCCCTTTATTGTACTGCTGCTGGGACCCCTGACCTCTAGCTGGTCCTCTATTCCCGGTGCGACGAAAGGAGCCACTCCGAAACTGCTGCGACTGCAGAGCCCCCATTGATTTTGCAGTTTGTGTCTTTTTTTAATTTTTTCGAGGGTAGTGTCAACCTCGGGGCCAAATAAAAAGTCTGGGTTGACCGGTTGATTTAAGATATTGTTCTGAATTTCAGGTTTGAAGCCTGAGATTCTTAACCATACGTGCCTCCTCAACATTACGCTTGTGTTGATCGCCCTTGCTGCAGTGTCGGCTGCATCCAGTGCGCATTTGATGGACGCATTTGTAAGGAGTTATCCCTCTCTGATAAGGAGCTCTGCTGCCTCTTTGTATTCATCTGGCAAGTGTTGTAGCAGTGATTCTAGTGTGTCATAGTGTGACCCATCATAACGGGCCAGGAGTGCCTGGGTGCTGGCAATGCGCCAGATGTTTGCCGCTTGCGCTGCTATCCTTTTGCCTGATGTCTCCAGCACTTTGGACTCCTTGTCGGGGGGAGGAGCATCACCCGTTGTTTGTGAATGTGCTAGTTTGCGAGCATTAGCAACAACCATGGAGTCTAATGGTAACTGACCCTTAATGTACATAGGGTCTCCGGGTGCAGGCTTGTATTTTTTTTCGATTCTGGGGTTCAACACCCGTGCCCTGGTTGTTTCTTTAAAAATGTCTTTTGCAGGTTTTAGAACTCCCTGAAACATTGGCAGAGTTTTGACGGTTTTCTCAGAGGAGGCGAATGTGTCCACTAAGAAATCTTCCTCTACAGTGTCAGAATGGAGTTCCACTCCATGATTGGCAGCAGCCCGTTCTATGAGGGCATTAAAGGCAGCAGTGTCCTCTGTGGGAGATGTCTTTATATTATAAAGCTGCGTGTTAGGAGTATCTGGTGCGTTACCCTGGTCGGTGGGGTCATCCCATGCCTGATCTGGGTCTTGCATGTGATCATCAGGATCGATATCCACCGGGTAGGTGGTATCATCCCCTATATAGTCCTCTCCGGTGTCTGCCTCTGAATGCGTAGGAGAAAAAGACGGTGGGTCCTGAAGGAAGGGTTGAAAGGTTTCATGAAGCACTGGTGCGGAACCTGCCGGCAGTTTTTGTTTCAAAGGAATCTTGTATGAGTCCAAACCCTTCTCTGGTGTGATTTTCCGCTTGCGGAGCATCAGCCTACCAGTGTCGGCGTCGATAAAGTGTGCCTGCGAAGGCTCGATATCGATTTGTCCAGTGGATAGTGTCTGTGTTTGGTGGACACGTGTCCGAATTTCGAACATTTTCGGTGCCTTGGGCGGCGGCAATCCAAATGTGACGTGCGCCGAGTGTGCTTTTGCGGCCTTATGCGTTTCAGGACCAGACGTAGGTTGTAGGGTTGCCCGGTCCCTGATGCGTTGCAACGACGCTGAGACCTGTTGCAAGGTGAACGCAGATGGCGCTTTGGAACCGATGGGCACCTTGGAGGAAGGCGTCGAAGCGGTATCAGACTTATTCCCAGTCTTTGGGTCGTCGATCCGAAGGTGGGTATCGACGCTCCTCGGAGCCGATGATTTGGCAGGCGCCGCACCCTTTGATGTCGACGCAGGCGGATCAACCACCTTGACCTTGGTGGGTTGGGCCGTAATCTTCGGTGCCATAGGCCGAGGCGCCTTGTGGGGACCGAGGGCCTTCTTCTTTGGCTCGGTGCCGGAACCCGTCGTGGTGAGCTCGGCACCGAAATCTCTTTTGGTGTGTTCGGTGCCGATGACCTGTGCCGGCGGCGAAGGAGTGGAGGGCTTCGAGGCCTTCGATCCGATCGCAACCTGTTTCACTTTCGGTTTCGATGTAACCAGTGCGACGGACGGTTTCTGTTTCACTGAAGGAAATCCAGTCGTCTTCGATATTAATGGCTCCTGTGAAATGTTCGAGGCCGGGCCTTGAGGCGGGGCCGAAGAACTGTGTGACTGATCTTGGGTAAGGCCCGCAGGCGATCCCTCGACCTGAGCCTTATGACGACTTTGTCTCTCGGCCTCCGTATCGACGGGTTGGCCTAGCTCTTCGCTGGAGCTATCTTCCTCTGCCCCAAGGGCCTCATTGTAGTCTCCTACCTCGTCGACGTCTTCGTCCTCGAAGATCACCTCATCAACGTCTTCCGATCGGGATTCATGTTCGGAAGCGTGGCTGGAGTCTATGTCTTCTACGTTCTCGGCTTCCTCATCCTTGGTGCTGAAGATGTTGACCGGGGCAGGCGCCGATTGCTGTGCCTCCAATCTCGCTGCCCGCCGATTCCGCAGAGTCTTCTTCGAGCGGAACCGGGCGCAGGCCATACATTTCGACTCATCATGATCCGGTGAGAGACATTTGTTGCACACCGGATGGACATCGACGTGTGGGTATTTCGCATGGCATAAAGGACATCTCTTGAAAGGAGTCCTCGATTCCATCGTCGAGCGGTGATCGATGTTCGGACCGAAGCGGATCCGAAAAGCGTGAAGAAGGTACTAAAACACAAAATAAACTGGTCGATACCGAACGCGAACAATACCGACGAGATCTAAAGGCCTTTTGGCCTTAAACTAAAGATTCCGAACTTGAGCTAAGATAAGCACATCCGAACCCAATGACGGAAAAAAACAATCTAAGGATGGAGAGGATGCCCATGCGCACTGTAGTCCAGGGGAGGAGCCACCTATCTCGTGATACTTTGAAGACTCTTCCAGGACAACAATGTGCAATCATCCGGACCCAACACTAGGCGGCGATCTATGCACAGATATGAATTCAGCAGCTCACATGCCTCGAACAGTGGTATTCCCTGAGGTTGCAGGAGAACAGAAGAAGATTGCACTATACTCAGATGTCCTACTCTACTCTTTCTAAGCCCATGCAGTCTCTGGCTTGGAACTTAGAAGGATACCCGGGCTATAAAATAAAGTGAAACAAGTCTATTTTATAGGAGATGGGAGACTGGTCAAATGTCAGGACAGGTCCACACAGTCTTACTGTGACAAGAGTGAGTTTCAGATATCTGGGCATCGAGATCACACCAATCTGATTTCTTATGAAAAAATATGGGGGCAGGAGGGGGTGCGTCCTCGGAGAGCTTCAATAAGATGTTGAACGTTAAGGGAAGATTTTGCTATCATTTCTGGGGAGGGTGGCTGTAGGAGGCTGGCTTAGTATATGGTGCACACTGCACTAATCCAGACAACACTTATGGTGATTTTAGTGGTCTCAGACAACCATAGAAAGCTCTCCGAGTGGTAGCTGTGGACAGCAGCCTTCTGGCTTAGTGCAGAAGGAGTAAAAAGCAGCTTGTTTTACCAGTGCTAATCATGTAGTGTAAGTCAAGTAAAAAAAGCACACAGTGTAGGTATAAAAATATGTATTTATTACAAACACTCCCTAACACATTGAAATATCTCCTACCCGGAGATATAATCAATACTTCAATAGTAGAACAGGTAAGTAGCACAAATACACAGTCTCCAGGAGGAAACCAAACCATATACTAATAAAGTGGAATGCGAACCGCGACCAGAGTCGAGAGTGGACCTAGAAGACTTAGAAGAGCTAGGGACCTAAGGAACCACCCAAGGTAAGTACCCAGGAACCCTACAGAGGCCATGAGCAGAGTGGAAACACGAATGCGTGCTCAATACAAGTCAACGGGGAAGTCGCGGTTGCAGTTTTCAAGAAGGACCCTTCTCAGAGAACCCTGAAGAAACCCAGTGGAAGATGTAAGCTTTGAGAGTCTCCCTACCCATGGATACCCTAGGAACCAGAATACCTACACCACGGTAGCCAGGTGCATAGGTGCGAAGTGACGTGGGAAAAAGGCGTAGACCACAACGGAGGATTTCAGTGAAGAGGCCGCTGGCGAAGGTGAAAGAATCCGGTGGAATCAAAGGGTGGATTTTTTTTAAGAGGAGTACCTGCAAGCAGAGTGGACAGAGTCTATGCCACTCAGGAGTGACCAGGAGGCATGGAAGACCAATGATCACCAGTGAAAGAAACTGCAGGAGAGTTGATGGTGACCTTCTCACTGCAGCTGTGAGGACCAGGAACAGTCCATGAGCTGTCCCACATCGGAAGTCGAGGTGTGTGATTCCGGCGGAAGCACCAACAAGCCTTGGCAGCAGCAACAGATGAGGAAAAAGATGACGGTGCAGTATCTGGAACAGCAAGATCCCAGGGACTAACCAAGCACAGGAGAGTCAGAGCAGGCCCTGAGAAAGCAGGGGAGCCTACTGGAACCAAAGATGACCCCCGAGAGGACCCACAAGCCGAAAGCGCAGGAGTCGCAAAAGGACCTTAAACAGCTCACCAATCAGGCAGGACCACCGTGCAGAGGATGTGGTGAGGAAGAAGATCTTGATAGCAGGAGATGCTATAGGATGGAGCTTCTTGGATCTCGAAGATCTCTGGAGGAGAGTCAAGAGGCCTTATCAACGGCAAGTCGACGCAGTGCACAGTGTTACTGCACCAGCAGTTCAGACGAGGGATACGGATTTCAAGCTTGCTGAGAAGACAGTGCTGGCCTCGAGGGATTTGAAGTACCACCCATTGTGTTGCTGAGCCTTTCGGAGTCCGTAGGAAATCAGGAGTAGCAGCCATGTCTGCTTAGTTGCGGTGCCTGCAGATGCACGGGCGTGACTCCTTCACTCCAAGGGAGATTCCTTCAGGGGTCTCTGAAGCCCACAGGCCTGGTGAAGAAACTGGTTGGAGCACAGGCACCGACGATACAGAAGACTGGCAGGACGACGAGATCAGGAGTCTTCCAGATGCAGTCTGGGTTCCCAGAAAGAAGTCCAATGTGCCCAGAATGTTGAAGATGAATTGGTTTCTGATCTGGGTATTGTCCAACGACGAATCTGAAGAGCCACCCACAGGCAAGCCCTTAAGCACCCTAGGAAAAGGATTGGGACGATTCAGGGGTCCCTTCCAGAGGAGGAGCTGGACAGAGGGGAGGTCCTTTGTCCAGTTTCGAACCAGAGCAGGAGTCAATGGCTCTCTGAACTAGTTCCAACTGGAGTATGCAAGCAGGGCACCAACTGGGCCCTTCCAAGCAGTCTGGTTGGCGCTGGCAAGCATCCCCACCACAGTCAAATATACTAAGTCCTGTCTGGGAGGTTGTCACACCTCCCTGAGACCGGAAACCTATTGTTCTACTTTTCCCTGCTCGAGCATGGCTCAGCAGCAGGAGGGCAGAATTGTGTCGGTAGGCGGCAGCAGTACTAGCTTGCTGTTAGACCCTGAAAGGCTACTATCGGGAATAGTGGTGGGCTTTCTAGATGAGCCACCCTCCCCCCAGTTCATGGGACGCTCATCCAAAACATCCATCCAGCAGTTTGTTTGCTAATTATTGTGGGTGTTCACCTCGAACAAAGACGCAACTGCAAGACTGGAACAGGTCTACATAGAACCACTATCGTATCTGCAGGAACTTTTCATCCGCCGTGAGGGGAACGGCTTGGCTGCTCATTCTAACGCCGTGAGGGGAACGGTTCAGTACTCACCCGGACCGCCGTGAGGGCAACGGCCTATACTTCCCAGCAAACACTGGTTGGCTGGAGGCAGGAGCGTCATCCCTGCACCTGCTGCACCCTGAAAAGCGCCGCTGCACTCCCGCAGCACGGGACGCGCTTTCAGGAACTTTTCATTTGCCTTGAGGGGAATGGCTTGGCTGCTCATTCTAACACCGTGAGGAGAACGGCTCAGTACTTACCCAGACCGCCGTGAGGGCAACGGCCTACACTTCCCAGCAACCCCTGGTTGGCGCAAGCCAGGAGCGTCATCCCTGCGCCTGCTGCACCCTGAATAGCGCCGCTGCACTCCCGCAGCTTGGGACGTGCGTCGTTAGCGCCCGGGCGAAGCCTGGGCCAAGGGCGAGCCCATCCTTGCCAGTCATTGCCAGGAAGAGGCAGGGCAGGGCCACCCCCCTTACTTCTAAGGGCCCAGGTCCTCGTGCTTTACAAGAGACAGCAGAAAGGTATTGTGAGACTCTTAACAACCCTTGCACTTGCAGCTGACACTTCCCCTAGTGTAGATATTTGGAACTGGTATGCTTCACATCCAAGTTGACTGGGTATAATATTAATAACCTTCTTCTATTTCGGCGTGGGCTGATTGGACCCTATTGGACTTGTTTTATACCCAATACCTGGACATTATACAACGCACTTTATTGACAGTAATCTGCTTATATGCCCATTACAGTTTCCAAACACATTAAGCACGTTGCACTTTTGTCCTTTGGGGCCAAGGTTTTGTTGGGTTCCTGACCAACTCTGAAATCCTGTAGATTGGTAATTCGTCAACCAACCCGACCCTTGAGTCTGTGTTTATCCAGTTTCTTTTTTGCATTATCTGCATGGTTGTCTCTCCTTTTGCTTTGGAGAAGCGTGGTTGTGTACCCAAAAAAAACCTTCGGTGTTATTACCAGCCCCACTCCCCCAAACTTCAATTGATAGGATGCTACAGAGAGCTATCAGGGAAGTCTTGACTGAAATTGAGCTCACTGAGAGGCGACTATCCTTAACCCCAGACCTCTTCCCTCAATCTCTAGGGCCACCTATCTCTGTACAATCTAGTCCGGGCTCTGTACTTAGTCCATCAAAATCCATACCTGGACCAAGCGAGATTTTGCCATCACCCATACATCCCTCCCCAGTAAAACCGAAAACCTGCAAAGGTAGAAAAAACACCACATTGCCCAAAGCCACAAGGCAAAAAACATGCAATGGGACAGGAACAAATAAAAAGCCCAGTCCAGAAACCTGCCCCAGGGAGGGTGAACAAGTCAGTCTTGCATGAGTGGCAGAACCCCCCTTAAACTCTCACAAAAACCCTGACTGTCCTTCATGGGTGAGGAACTGGATAGTGGAATTAGAGGCACAGATGAGAGCTATTGTTAATGAAAAGTTAGCGCTCCACCTCAGGAACAGAACTAGCCGTCAGATGCCCGCCCTGTGTGTACCTGGCAACCCTCTGGCCAATATCTTGCTGACCCTAATGGAGGAGAAAAATTGCAGTACACAGAAGGACAAAGTATGGCAACCTCCACTACCCAGAGATGGTACTTCCACCACTCCATCATGCCCTGCCACTACGAGCACTGCCAAGATAGGGACTACTAGAGCTGCCCAAGTAGGCAAAGTTCACTCCCCTGACGAGGAACCCGGTGTACACCGGGCTCAAACAAGGAGGGGCGTTCCTAGCATCAGGGGCCCTAGCATGCAGAGAGCGAGCTTCCATCCCGATCAGATGACAGACAGGGAAGTGCCCAATCCAGTAGACAACGTGCATGCAGGCCCAGCCCCCCTGGCCCTCCCAACAATTGATTAATCCCCAACCTCTCTCCCTTATGTTACAGTTTTAACCGGTGTACCTGAAATAAAAACTGGTCAGACAGAAACACAGCTGGAATTGAGAAACAAGTGCCTTTACTGGCTCACCAGGCATGGACAGTTTCCCTATGAGAGGGCGGGTGAGATATTACTAGTTCGGAGAGTGGGTTGGCAAGAACCATAAGTCAATCCAAGGAAACTGTATAGTTATTAACTTTAGTAATCCTCTGACAGTCCGAATTTTGGCTGACCAGTCCCCCAGCCCTCGTGCACCGCCCACGGAGATCAAACTACACACCTTGGCCTTTTTTTACTCTAGTAACTATCCATCACCATGGATCCCTTGCACTAGAGCTCCAATACACTGGTTACAACCCCATTCTAGTTTGGGGGGGGGGGGGGGGGGGGCTAATAGAGAGCCTAATCTAAAAATTACAGGGCTGCACTCCCTAAACACAGCTGGTGAGACACAAGTCGCTTTAGGCAAACCTCATCATAAGACCCCAAGGCTCGGTAGGAGTTACCCTAGAGGTATTAAACAACCAAGCCTCCCCATTCCTGAACTGACAATGGCAACTAAGGACAGGAATAGATCCCTAGTGGAAATGGGAGTACCAGACCCCGAGTCAAACATGACACAAAACATGACACAAACCGTGAACCCCTCTGGCATTATCGTGTGTGATGCCACCTCAAACCTGGGTCTCCAGCTGAAGGTGTTGACATGGAACATTGCTGGTATCAAAAACAAACTCCAAAATCCTGACTGGATACAGTTTGTACAAAATCATGATGTATGCATGTTCCAGGAGACCTGGGCCAGTGAAGACACTCATGAGAGGCTTTGCAACTTTTAATGTGCTAGCAAACACGGCAGACCATCGGGTGGGTTAGGCACATGGGTTGCCACACACCTGGACTGTCGAACAGCTGAACACTTCTTCGGATGATATCCTGTGTACCCTCCTTACTTTTAATGCTGGGACCAAAATTGCATTCATTAACATCTATTCCCGTCCGGTGTCCTTTGCCCAGGAATCCCAGACCATAGATATGCTTACTACATTCATCGAGCTAGTTCCCCCGAATACCAGGTTGGTGATAGGTGATGATTTTAACTGTCGGTTTGAGCCCCTAGCCCTCCCGACTGACCCTTCGCTCACTGCCGAGGATTCCCTTTGGCTGATTCCTGAACCGCTGATCCCCTCCGGTGAGAGCTTGGACCCCCCCTGGTATTCCAGATCAACGCAGTCACACTAACCCATGCATTGAGGGCATGTAACGGTCGTACCAATTCAGACCAACCTGGAAAATCCACTTTCAATAGACCGGGGCAAGCATCTTTATTGGACTACATTTTGGTGGAAGCAAGTATATGGCAATGGGTTGTCGATTTCGCTGTCTGGCCTAGACACGACAGCAACCATAACGCTCTGGTACTCGATCTTAAGCTTCCGGAACTTTATAGTCCCCCAATCACTAGCAACCTCACTGGTACCAATCTATCTTTAGACAACAACAGGAGGCGAATTAGGTGGGAAACCCTGAAGCAGTCACCAGGCAAGATCACTGCTCTGTACTCCCCAATTATTCCACCTTTATTGGTAATGGAGAAGACCGCACAGACCCCTAACTCTAATGGTACTACCGCTCAACTTACGACCATCCACACAGATCTGACCACTAGTTGACCAACATCTTTAATCCAGTGATATACTCTAAAGGCAAGAAGACCCCTAAAACCACTTGGTTTTATAGATCCTGCTCAACGGCAAAGGGTGCCCTCATTGATGCCATAAAACAAAGACCGATCCCTGATAAAAATCAGGAGGGCCCTATAGAACGATACTCTAAAGATAGCCAAAATGGAGTGAGAGTCTGAAAGATGGGATGCAATAAAACAGGCCCTCACTAATAGAGATATGAGGGCGTTCTGGACCCTGGTTCGAACAGCCAGCACCTCATAGAGCTCACCCATTGATCCGAATATTGCAGCAGACGCTTGGAAACTTACTTTCCAATTGTTGTATTCCACCCAGGAGATTGTAGAGCCCACAGGGGGAATCTCGCCAACTGTTGTGGGGAACCCCCCCTGTAGACGATGGAGGATTCACTCTGACTGAAGTGCTCAGTGCAATTGGGAAGATTCCTCTTGGAAAGGCCCCTGGACTAGACAAGATTCCCGGAGACCTATTTCGGGAGCAGCCCAATATCTGGGGCCCATATTTATGTGTAATATTTAATGCCATTTTAAATGGCATGTAAATCCTGGATACCTGGTCAGGGGCAGAAATGTTCCCAGTATATAACTATAGGCCAATTAGTCTGATTGACATAACCCAGAAGCTGTTTGCCAGGATTGTCCTGGATCGCCTCCAGTCCTGGGTGGACGAGCGCGAGATCCTGAGTCCGTACCAGGCCGGCTTCTGTAAAAATATTTCTACCATCGACCAAATACCAAATTTTCAGGCTCCAATTATTATATTGGATGACGGTGACTATAGAGGGAGGGAGCCTCTATTTGATCTTCATTGATCTTAAATCAGCCTTTGATTTGGTGCCCCGTGACAAACTTTGGGCAGTTCTAGAGTAACTGGGCATTCCGCCCTAATTGCTCTCTTTGATCAAGAGATTGCACACTGGAAATTTTGCCCAGGTGAGTTTAGGGAAACGTGGAGAACTGACTAAACATTTCCCAGTGAACAGGGGTGTAAGGAAGGGGTGTGTTTTGGCCCCCACTCTGTTCTGTCTTTTCATTAATGCCCTGGTGGACCAACTAAACGAGGTAGCCAACACCAATGCCCCAAAGCTCACCTGTGGCAAGGTGCCAGCAATGATGTTTGCGGACGACACCTTGTTACTATCTAAATCGCCCATGGGCATCCAAAGGACCCTTGACAGCTTCTCTCTATTCAGCAAGAATAGGGGCCTAGAGATCAACACACTAAAAACCAAGTATATGCTATTCAATCCTAGTAAAACATCTCGCCCTAATCCTACTCTAAATCGTATCCAGCTAGAGAGGGTAGCTGTCTTCGATTATCTGGGTGTTACATTGGCGGAAACCTTTGGGTGGGGCCCACAGCAAGAAAAGGCAGGCCTAAGGTTAGCAGAGATGGCAGGGGGCTTAGCAAAACTTTACAGGAACTCCACATCTAGACAACCTGGCCCATTGACTGAGATATACAAAGTCCAAATCAGGAGTGCTGTAATGTACGGGGCAGAACTTTGGGGACACCTCCCTGTAGGTAGATTGGTCAAAACCGAGAATAAGTTTATGAGGCAGCTCTTGGGCCTACTGCAAAGCACCCACCTCATCCCACTACGTATGGACCTTGGGACAAGACCCATAGATGAGGAGATTGGACTGCGTCCTCTGACTTTTTGGTGTAGGCTATGGGCGACCCCCGAGCTATAGCCTACCAGTTGGAACTCAAAGCGATCATGGGGCTCCCAGGGGTGGGTAAACTACCCTGGTTCACACACATAAAAGATCTGTGCCGTAGACTAGGCCGGCAGAACCTATGGACCCACCCTGAGGAAGTGTCCCCGACAATATCACAGCTCTAACTAGTTAAAACTTAGACGGTTCAGATTGGCCGAAATACAAGGGAGTACAAAACTAGCCTGCTTAACCTCTGACTTCCTCAATTTTAAAGACCAGTATTCATTTGAACCCTTCCTTGATGATGTACATCCGTTTATGGCACGGAGACTGGGTTGCTTGCCGGTCCACGCATTTACAAATAACTTTTCAAAAGCTTCCCCTGTAAGCTGTCCTGCCTGCAATAGCCAAGAAAAGACTCCCATCCACTCCACGTTGTCTTCTTTTGTCCAGAATATGATGTACCCAGGAGGTACTGGCTTTTACCAATCTGCAGGAATCTGGGGCTCAGACAGTCATGGGAGGCCTTTAGAGTCTTGAGAACCGACACTCACCCCAGATTGTTTTTGCTGTGTCTCGGTTCCTTAACTCTGTGGCACAAGTTTTTCATCTCCCCCTGCACATGTTAATCGTTCCTTTGCCATTTTCTATTGTCTTGATCTTACTAACAAATGAAGTCATTGTTTAATCAGCTTTTAAAATTTTAATATATATATATTTTTTTAACTTATGAATTGTGTCCAACTCACTGTAAATGGCTATATCCTGTAATGTCCAGTGAACTTTCTTTTGCCCAAATCTAGTGTTGTATGTATTTTATGTTTTTGTTTTTATGGTCTATAGGATCTAAATAAAGCTTGGAAATGGAATGTATCTTCTCTATCTGTATGGAAACCATTTAGAAGAGAATTGATTGGGCCAACCAAGGCCACTCGGGCAGACAATAATATAAAGTTCTACAGCTCCGGCATGCCTGGAGAGCAGAGAGAGGGAGGACTGGACAGACTTACCCCACTGCAACCCACATGAAGGTAGGGTGTTAAAGGAAGAGTTTATGAATTAAGCCATTTCTTTTACAACCCAAACTTTCTTTAACAATAGGCCTAGCAACTTACTAAAATTCAGGGGAGCATGGGAAGCGGATTTGGGTCAATTAAAAGACACAGATTTGGAGGCAACACAAATACACCCACAGGAAGTAGTGATTAAAGCTCGGCTGAGATTAATCCAATTGAAAGTACTCCACAGGTTGTTCTATAATAGCTATAATAGGAGTAAACTATACAAAATGGAAAGAAGGGAAATTTTTTCATACTATATGGGAATGGCCCCCTCCTCCTGATCTGAATATACTAGTTCATAGTAACAGCTGAATTTTATTTATTAGAGAGTCTTAGAGATCCCTGTGCCTAGTAGCCCTCAGGTCATGCTCTTATGGATCCCATGTGATATTGCTCTTAATACAACTGCTGTTCTGAAATCTGGGTTTTAAAAAAGAGGCACAGCCAGAATGGGGAGCAATTTAGTTAACTCCGCAATCAAACAAATGTGGTTAGCTGGAATAATGACGTGCATGGAAGCAGAAAGGGACGTCTGGAAGGGGGGGGGGGGGGGGGGGGGGAAGCGCCCTCGACTGGCTCCGGTCCTTCCTCGCTGGCAGAACCCAAAGGATCAGACTCGCGTACTTTCCTCTCTGAACCCACAGAGAGGAACAGCGGAGTACCCCAAGGAACATCGCTCAGTCCCACGCTCTTCCAACATCTACATGCCCCCCCCCCGCCGCCATCGTCAGACAACATGGACTCAGCATAGTATCCTACGCAGACAACACCCAGCTCATCCTCTCCCTCAAAAAGGACCCCGAAAGCACCAGACTCCGCTTCCAGGAAGAAATGAAAGACATAGCAGTTTGGATGAGCAGCAGTTGTCTGAAGCTCAACTCGGAGAAGACCGAAGTCCTCATCCTTGGACCCAACCCCTCAGCTTTGGACAACACCTGGCAGATCACCGCCTTCGCCAACCCCCACGGACCACACCCGGAACCTCAGCAGGAACCTCAGCATCATACTCTACTCCTCCCTCACCATGACCAGCCCGATCAACACCATTGCCTCCACCTGCTTCAACAGCCTCCGTATCCTCCTCAAGACCTTCAAGTGGGTCCCCGCACCCCAAGCCAGAAAGATCCACGCACTCATAACAAGCAGACTGGACTACGGAAATGCCCTCTACGCTGGAATCAACAAATCCCTGCTACGCAAACCCCAGACCCTCCAGAACACTGCGGCCAGACTCATCCTCAACATCGCACGAAAGGAGCACATTACCCAACACCCGCCAGATCTCGACTGGCTCCCCGTCGAGAAGAGAGTAACCTTCAAACTACTCGCACACGACTACAAATCCCTCCAGAACACCGGACCCAAATACCTCAACGGAAGAGTCTCCTTCCACGTACTCAAGAGACCTCTGCTCCACCGACCTCACCCTAGCAGAAACCCCGCGCATCTGCTGAACCAGAGCGGGTGGAAGAGTCTTCTCCTACATCGCAGCCAAGGCCTGGAACGAGCTCCCGGTCAAGATCAGATGCTCCCCTACTCTGTACACCTTCAGGAAGAGCTGGGTTTTTGGCTGGCTGACTGAGCTGCACCCCCCTACCCACGCCTTGAGACCCTCACAGGTGAGTAGCGTGCTTTAAAGTCCCTGATTGATTGACCCTTCATTACAGAGACGGGGTGGTGCCATATGAATTCCCACAAAAATGTACACCAGTGACTAAATCAAATTTCTTCACTGTTGTGAGATGGATTGTATACACGCAATCAATTAAAAAACAAGGTTTATGTTACTTTCCCTGTAAGCATCTGTTTGTGGCACGTAGTGCTGTCTTTTCACATGCTCTGAATACTACTGCCATATAGTGTTGGGTTCGGAGTTGTGTAAGTTGGTTTTCTTCAAGGAAGTCTTTTGAGTCATGGAGACAGTGCGACTCCTCGTCTATGTAATACCGCGCATGGCCATCAACTCTTTTGTTAGATTGTTTACCCACAGGAAGGCGAGAAAGGAGTGTAAAGAATGTCGAAGTACAGTGATGTCTATTCTAAATTTAAGTGTATAAACATAAGTATATAATCTAACTACAACGGCCACAGGTGTACAGGGAGGGCACATGGGAATCTACAGCACTACATGCCACAAACAGATGCTTACAGGGTAACAATCTGTCCGATGGCATGTGTGGGTGTAGATACACATACTCTGCTTAGACTGTTAAGCAGTCCCTCCTAAGAGACGGGCTAGCCAGTGGGAGTTGCAGTAGCTTGAAAAAGGGCATGTGGTACTGCCTGACCTACATTTGCATGCAGGCAAGCTAAAACATCCACACAGTAGTGTTTAGTAAATGTGTGTGTGAGGTAGACTATGCAGCTGCCTTACAAATGTTAGCTATGGGAATATTTGTTAGAAAGGCCATAGTGGCTCTCTTTTTACGAAGTGGAATGTGCTCTGACAGTAACAGGTAAAGGTCTTTTGGATTTAATGTAGCAAGTTTGAATACATTCGACTATCCATCTGGCTAGGTCAGATTTGGATATTGGGTTGCCTTTAAGAGATGGAGAAAAGGGTACAAAGAGTTGCTTTGTTTTCCTGAAAGTTTGAGTTCTAAGTATAAAAAAGTGCTCTTTTTACATCTAGAATATGAAGAGCTTTTTCGGCAACGGAATTAGGGTGAGGGGGGAAAACTGGGAGCTCAATGGATTGATTGAGCTGAAACAGACTGCATTAGGTAGGAATTTAGGACTGGTATGAAGAACAAGCTTGACTCTGAATTTTGAAGAATGGTTCTTCTAAAGTTAAAGCCTGGAGCTCACTAACACGCTTGAGTGAGGTAATTGCAACTAAGAATGCCACTTTCCATGAAGGAACCTGAAGGGGGCCTGAGTGAAGAGACTCAAATGGGAGACCTATGATTCTGATGAGAACAATGTTAAGGTTCCAAGAGGGTGCTGGAGGAGCTCGAGGAGAAATGACTCTTAAGACCTCCCAGGAACGCTTTAAAGAGATGCGGTCTATTTTAGAGATAAGCAACCGTCGCAGCAAGGTGTAACCTAATTGAAGAGTAGGGTAAATTAGCCTTGTGCAAATTAAGTAGGTATATGATAATGCACTGTTGCTTTGATAGGATAAATTGTTTCAGGTTGGCAGTAGCAAACAAAACGTTTCCATTTTGCAGCGTAGCATGCTCTAGTTGTGAGCCTATGTGCTTGCTTGAGAATATTCATACATTCTTGTGGTAAATTAAGATGGCAAAACTACGACCTCAGGAGCCAAACTGCTAAATGGGAGAGTTTGAGTCTGCGTGCCAGATTTGTCCTGGATTCTGAGCGAGAAGGCCCGGTCTGTTATGGAGCTTCTCATGTAGAACTACTGAGAGATCTAGTAGTGCTGTCAACCAAAGCTGACGTGCCAAAGTGAGAGCTACAAGGATTGTGGAAAAAGAAGTTTGACTGAGTTTCCAAACTAAAAAAGGAATGACAGGGAGAGTTGCAAAAGCGTAGGCACATATCCCTGCCCAACTCATCCATAGTGCGTTCCCCTTGGATAGTGGGTGTGGGTACCTGGAGACTACGTTTGGGCATTTTGTGTTTTCTGCTGCGGCGAAAAGGTAGACTTGAAAAATACCCCCACTTTTGAAAGTAGGGAAGAATGACTTGTGGATGGAGCGGCCCCTTTTGGGTCTGTTGCTGCAACCTGCTGAACAGGTCTTCAAAATCGTTGTCCATCCCTTTTGTGTGGTGTTGAATAGCCCAGTTCCATATGGTCCGAGACAGGTGTGACAGTTGAGGAGATCATGTCCCACCCGGTTTTTGTACATAATACATGACTGTAATGTTGTCCGTCTGGACTAGGACAGGTGAGGGAGGAAAGCTTTTAGTTCCAGGAAGGTTGCCTGAAGCTCCAAGTAGTTGATGCGTAGGGACGGATGTCTTGCATCACACAGACTTGTAAGACCCACACGTAAGGTGTTGCAGATCAGTACCCCAAACTGTTTCTGATGCGTTTGTGGTTCGAGTGAGGTAAGGACCAGGGTCTAGAAAAGTCTGCTCCTTTAACAGGTTGTTGGTGTTTCACCATTGCAGAGAACGCAGAGTGTGGCGGCCTAGCAACACGAGACCTTGGAGATGAATCTGTGATTGAAACCACTGGCGGGCAAGACATTGCTGTAGGGGATGCATGTGTAACCTGGAGTGAGGAACTATGCCACTGCAAGCGGAAATCATTCCGAGCAGACGCATTACAGTCCATAGAGTTTTGTTTGGTTGCATCTGTGGTAGTTACTTGAAAGTTCTGAACTAGAGTAGGACTGGGATAAGCAAATCCAAATTACATGCTGAGGATTGCTCCCAAGTAAGGCTGAATTTGGAGTGGTTGAACGCGAGACTTGGGGACATTTATAGTGAGCCCTAGTCTGTGAAGTAGATCCATTGTCAGCCAAGTGTACTACTGGCATTGTAGGTGGGAACTGGCTTTGATAAGCCAATTGTCCAGGTATGGGCATATGTGAATGTTTTGTCTTCACCAATGTGCTGCGACCACTGCCAAACACTTTACGAAAACTTGAGGTGCTGTTGTCTCCCCGAATGGAAGAACTTTTAATTGGTAATGTTTGCCTCCTATGACAAATCCGAGATATTTGTGGTGGGCAGGGTGTATAGGTATATGAAAAAAGGTCTTCTTTAGGTCCAATGTTGCCATAAAGTCGCCCTTTTGGAGAAGTGGAATGACATCCTTTATCGTCACCATATGGTAATGTAGTGATGATGTAGTGGTGAGAGGTCTGAGACCCAAGATTGGTCTCAGTGACCTTCCCTTTTTGGAATAGGAGAGTATGGAGAATACACCCCTAAACCTTGTTCTTGAAGTGAGACAGGTTCTATAGCCCATTTGAGAAGACGAGCTATGACTTCCTGTTTGAGAAGTGTTAGATGATCCTGTGATAACCTGTGGGTGGGAGGTGGGATGTTAGGTGGCCTGGTAATGAGCTCCAGACAATATCCATGTTGGATAATGGGGAATACCCATTGGTTTGTGGTGATGGACTCCTTGACTGGGTGAAAAAATTGCAGTCTGCCCCGCGACAGGGGTGTGGGAGCGAGAGAGACACAGAGAGACACAGAGAGAGACACAGAGAGAGACACAGAGAGAGACACAGAGAGAGACACAGAGAGAGACACAGAGACAGAGACACAGAGAGACAGAGACACAGAGAGACAGAGACACAGAGACACAGAGAGACAGAGACACAGAGAGACAGACAGAGAGACAGACAGAGAGACAGACAGAGAGACAGACAGAGAGACAGACAGAGAGACAGACAGAGAGACAGACAGAGAGACAGACAGAGAGACAGACAGAGAGACAGAGAGACAGAGAGACAGAGAGACAGAGAGACAGAGAGACAGAGAGACAGAGAGACAGAGAGACAGAGAGACAGAGAGACAGAGAGACAGAGAGACAGAGAGACAGAGAGACAGAGAGACAGAGAGACAGAGAGACAGAGAGACAGAGAGACAGAGAGACAGAGAGACAGAGAGACAGAGAGACAGAGAGACAGAGAGACAGAGAGACAGAGAGACAGAGAGACAGAGAGACAGAGAGACAGAGAGACAGAGAGACAGAGAGACAGAGAGACAGAGAGACAGAGAGACAGAGAGACAGAGAGACAGAGACACACACACACAGGCAGGGGAGGAAGATTGGGTAATCACTGCTTTGCAGTGGGTGCTGCTGCGCATGCAGAGACACCCCTGACCTTTCCCATGTTGTTTCCCCCTCTGACGGAACCTCTGAAATAGCCCTTACCATATGAAGATTGGCCTTTTTTTGTTGGGAAGTGGAGGCGTCTGTGGTGGTGGATTTATATGCACCCCTGTAGCCGGAGTGATTAAAGGACCCCCTAGAGGTAACCGTGGGGGGAGAACTCCACTCGCGGAGATTTGCCTACTCCACGTTCCACGGAAAACGCAAATCACTGCACACTCCGCAGCGGAGCTGACTAGCCCCCGCCTCCACCCCCTATTAAAAATTAATTAAAAGTACATGGAAAATTAAAGATAGAAGACTTACCTTCACTGCGGCGTCCTCGGGCTGCCGTCCTCCTCGTCTTTGTCGTCTCAGGGCGATCTGCGCAGGAGCGGGCGCGCATGCGCATTCCTTGCAAGAAATGAGCGGGCGTTCCCGCATGCGCAGATCACCCTGAAACGGCAAAGAGGAGGAGGACGGCAGCCCGGAGACGCCGTAGTGAAGGTAAGTCGTTTTTTCTTTAATCTTTCATGTACTTTTAATTCATTCTTAATAGGGGGGTGGAGGCGGGTGGTGGAGCGGAGCTCCGCGGAGTTTGTCCCCAGCTCCGTGGACCTCCGAGTAGTCCCGCTCCACCCACTGCGCCCAGGGTTACCTAGGAGGAGTTGTTTGTAACTCTCCCATGGTCTTAGCAGTGTCAGTATCCTTTTTATCTTGTCAAGGGTATTCTTTGTCAAAAGAAATATTTAGTACTGCCTTCTAGACCTCTGGTTTGAATCAAGAACACCCAACTCATGCTAGTCATCGAAGAATTAAAACCCGAAAGAGCTGTATCTGCTGCATCTAGTGTGCATCGGATAGAACAGTTCCTAATTGCCTGACCCTCCATGACTGTCTCCTTTTGCAATGTTCCTCCAGGAGGTACTGTAAGACCTCCTCCATCTTATCCCAATGGGCTCTACCTAGTGGGCCAAAAATGCATGTGAATTAGCAATACGTCAATAATTAGCTACCTGTGCTGCAACCCTTTTTTCAGCTGCATCTATACACTTGCTCTCCTTCTTAGGAGGTGGTGTATTCCCAGTAGCTTGGCTGTTAGCCAGAAGTGGTTGCAACTATGGAGTCCGGTGGAACTTGACTCTGATAAAGTGTGTACCCGAAGGAGCAAGCTTATATTTTTGTCCACCTTTGGGGGGATAACTCTGGTACGGACTGGCTCTTACTGGGGGGAACTGACATTTATCTGCCTGTTGCTATGTTTAATTGGCATTTTCCCTAGGTACGCATGTCCCTTCCACTTCCTAAGGCCATTCTGAGCACACACAACATAATGCCACCCCTTTCCCTTGCGGTCGACCATGCTTCCAGTTCAGCTGGCCCGATACTGGCCACTACCCCCATCCGCCCGAGTACTATCAGTCCACATCTCGGACAAGCACCAGCGATACGTTTGAGAAAGCGCGTGCTAATGAACATGGGGGCTAGTGGTGGTTACCACTTTTCCGTCCTATATGCCTACCTTTTAAGCATGTACAATTTCAGTGCTCTCACACTAGGCTGTAATGTGGGACTACCTGGTCCACAAATTAGGATATTCAGTGTGTTCCCGGTCACCATGTATAACCCAGAGGAACGACCTCCAGGACTAGAAGTTCCATTTCTGGGACACATCTCTCCTTTGTTCGCCCGCCATAACCACCATCCTGTGAGGAGGCTTACTCTGACTGTGAATAGTGCATAAGATGCCGTAATGATTAATTCGGTTCATGTGTCCTCCACATAGAGTGCTCCTTTACATCCACCTACTACGGGTCTTCTCAATAATGTAGTGGTTCAACAATAGTAACATCTAACACTCATATTTGCAGATTGGCCCTCCTCGCAACTTCGGTGAGCATCCCCCGGCTTGTCTCTGTTGGGGCACCACTATCCCATTCTGCCGGTGAGTTAAAGGGTGTAAGAGACTGCATGAACTACAAGCCTCATTATGTAATTACGGGATATACATGACTTTGGACAAAACTAGCCCGCAACAATAGCATCACCACGTGGCTTGGCCACACACTCGCGTTGATAATTGATGTATGGAGAATGTAAACCACATGATGTGTTTCTTCCATACATGTTGATAATGCTGTTTTTAAGGAACCACCACCAGGTAGCACCACCTGCATTAACCACACCAATAGACAGCCACGCCAGAGAGACCCACTGTGGAGATGCATGTTTTGACGTCATTATCACGTAGTAAATATGTATTCCCCAGAGAGTTTTTTTAAATACCCCCAATATGACTAATATTTTACTCCAGGTACCTACTTGCCTTCAAACCTTTTTCTGTCTGGGCAATATACGTGCCCATTCACCCCCCCCCCCCCCCACCCCCCCACCCCACAATGATCTCCTTTTCAGTGTGATCCAGGCCATGTCATATTGTGTATTAACATCCTGTTTGACCAACTTTTTTCTCTTGGTGCACTGCTTTCCGGAAGGTATAACGTACCTCATTTTTTCACACATTAGGACTACTACGGAATCCTGACTTGAGGGGATGCGACTCTTAGCTCCCTTTGTCCTAACACCACTTGCCGCCCCCTCCGAGTACATGAGGATCATAGGTCCTGAAGAATTGCAAAGATCCTAACGGACTTATAGGCATGAAACATGTTGACCCCTGCACAACACACTAGAACTGACACTGGCTTATTTCTCCCCTTTCAGCTCACGGCTCTGTAGTCTTTTTACTCTTGGCTCTAGTACTCCTCAAATAAACTGTTTCTGGAGAATCCAGGAACCATTTTAAATCACACCCACATAGGCACCCTCACATAACACCATCAAGCTTCACGACGGCAAAACTAAGAAGACCTCTGGCAAAGAGACCCCCCCCAGCGGGGCCAGTTGGGCATTGCAGCACCAGCCCAACGAGGAGCTACCCTATGATGAAGCATGAGACCCCTCTGGGTATGTGAGCCCTCGCTCCTTATTGGAGCTATCCCTGGATGAACACTCGCTACCTTGTCCTGTCTAGCACCTTCTAGTAACTGCTATCACTGACATGGCCTGGCATCTCCTCCTTCCCACTACCTCCCTACGAATAGCATACTCCTTGTCTTTAGCATATCCTTGGGGCCTGTATCCTGGACCTATTAAGCCCTCATCCCACCCTGTGAGACTTTATGAAAATCGTTTGGCATAGTGTCCACGACCCCCACCCCTGCTTGATGATTTCGCCGCAAGCCTCTTTCTTCTGTCACTTTCACTCTAGCATGAGCTATTTAATCCCTGCTTTCTCACTTTTGTTGCTTTATTTTCCTCCTGCTCTAGATCAAATTGTTATTATGAGGAACAAAAGACATTGAAAAAATATATTAAAAAAAAGACTGGCCACTAACGATACCATAAAAATTACAAAATGCTATGGACATTAGTATTCAATCACTGTAGGTATGTAATGCAAACATAACACAAAATAATGTTATATATATGATACAAAAAAGGTTCTTACTGATCCTCCGACTGCAACAGTCACTCCACCTTTATGAACAGCCACGGCCTCAGGCTCATAGCCAAGATTTTCAATGACGCTACATTTCTTCTTATCTTTCATCAGGACAATCTGAAATGATAAATCATGACAATATATTGAAATTTTACTATTTTTGATTGCAAAACAAAACCGCAAATTAATCAACAGAGAAGGCCACAAAATACAGCAAAACAGTACATGTAAGAATGAGCGAACTTCCAGGCATACCCCCACATACAGTGCTCCACTGACAGGAAACTATTATCCGTGCATTTAATCAGTATAACCACAAACACATTTGATTATTACTATATAAATCTCCAAAACCTTTTTCAGCTAACAAGACTTAAAACATTAAAGGTTATTTTTTAACCATCTATTACTGCAATTAAGCAGGAAGAAAAAGTTACTTACCTTTGGTAACACTCTTTTGGGTAGGTACTCTTACCACATATTTCTGACCTCTTGGATATCCCCAGGCACCAGATCACATATGGAACTTTTTAGAGAACTGTTCCTGTGTGCTGCCGATGGCACCTTAGGACTCTGCAGCGGCCTCACACTGCCCAGGAAATTACAGCATGGAGCTGCATTTAGGCACCAATCCTGTGCACAGACATCAGTTATCTTGAACTTTTCCATACCCTTCGGCGCAATCAACCATGATGGATTAGAGGTGGCAACGTGCGGATTCTAACTTGCAATCAATATAACAGTTCTGTAAGAAATATGTGGTTATATAAAGTATCCACCATAAATGAGCATTGACCTAGCCAATAGGTCTCGTATTAGGGACTTTGTAAGTGTTTACCCATAGCTATTGGCTTCGCCAATGTCTTTAATCTAAGTTGTAGAGACCTGTGTGAATGCTGTGCAGCATGTTGAAAATTTATAATTAAAAAAGTGTTCTAAGCATTTTTGTTACCATATAACCATCAAGACATTATGTACAACTGAACGCCGCTATTAAAAAAAGAAAAAAAAAAAAGTCAGATTTTTTTTTTTTGTTCTTACAATGCTGGCAACTTCTTCCTGCCTGTTCTGATTGTTTGCTGTGCTAAGGTGGAGCTGATCCCGAGGTGGTGCTGAAGTGGTGCGGAGTTGTGCTGAGGTGGTGCGGCGCACTGTCAAGGGGGCGGCGCACTGTTGAGGGGGAGGTGCTGTGCAGATGCTCAGGTGTTGCGGAGTGATGCTGTGGTGGCGGTGCTGTACTGGTGCTCAGGTGGTACTGAGCTGGTGTTGCGGAGTGCTGCCAAGTTGGTGCTGTGAGCATGCTGAGGTGTTGATGCTGAGGTGAAGCTGCGCTGATGCTGAAGTGGTATTGCATTGGTGCAGAGTTGCTGCTGAGGTGGGAATGCGCTGGTGGTGGTGCACTGATGCAGAGGTGGTGCTGTATCGATGTTGAGGTGGTGGTGCACTGATGCAGAGATGGTGCTGTGCTGATGTTTAGGTGGTGCTGGGCTGATGTGGACATGGTGCTGCACTGGTTTACTGATGAGGTAGTGCTGTGCCGAGATGGTGCTGCGCTGATTGTGTGCTGTGCTCAGGTGGTGCTGCAGTGGTGCTGAGCGAATGCTGAAGTGGTGCTGCGTTTGTGCAGAGTTGCTGAGGTGGTACGCCAATGCTGTGGTGGTGCTGCATTGTAGGTGGTGCACTGATGCAGAGGTGGTGCTGTTGAGGTGTCGAGTGATAAGGAGGAGATGCTGCGCTAGTGCAGAGGTGGTGCTGATTAATGCTTTGGTGGCACGGAGAGATGCTGTGCTGGTGCTGAGTGATGCTGAACTGGTGCAGAGTCGTGCTGAGGTAGGGGTGCTCAGGTGGTGCGGAGTGATGCTGTGCTGAGGATTTCCTGCACTGATGCTGAAGTGGTGCGGTGTTGCTGCTAAGGTGGGGCTGCACTGGTGGTGCACAGATGTAGAGGTGGTGCTGTGCAGATGTTGAGGTGGTGCTGTGCAGAGATAGTTCTGTGCTGATGCTCAGTTGGTGCTGTGGTGGTGGTGATTGATGTTGAGGTGGTGTTGAAGTGGTGCTTAGGTGGTGCTGTGCTGATGCCGATCTGGCTCTAGGGTGGTGCCGAGCTGGTGCTCCGGTGGTGCTGAGCTGGTGCTCCGGTGGTGCTGAGCTGGTGCTCCGGTGGTGCTGAGCTGTTGAGGGGGAGGTGGTGCTGTGCTGATGCTGAGTGGTGCTGTGGTGGTGCAGTGGTGAGAGATGTTGAGGTAGTACTGAGTGTTGCTAAGGTGGTGCTGATTGATGTGGAGTTTGTGCTGTGCTGAGGTGGTGCAGCACTGATGCTGAAGTGGTACTACGCCAGTGCTGAGTTGCTGCTGAGGTGGGGCAGCGCTAGTGCAGAGGTGATGCTCTGCCGATGCGGAGATGGTGCTGTGCTGGTGCCAAGGTGGTGCTGGACTGAGCGAGATAGACACAGATATGTGTTGAGCTAATCTATGTTTCTAAGGGATATGCGTGATACACTCCCTCCGCCATTTGCTGGCTAAGTTTTTAATGGTTATGTTTTATCTGATTTGTGTATTATTGTTAACTGTTTATCTTAATGGGGATGCATGGCACTTCTAGACTTTTCAAATAAACTCCAGGATGTCATTTGGGATCCAAACACCGGATAGCCCCTAGGGCACTGTAAATCTAGGGAGGGCGCTTAATTCTATAATTTGTATCATGATTTGACATCAATTGTGCAGGATGCGTTTATGTGTAATCGAAATGTGTGCTGCTGGATGTATATTCTGAAACAAAAACAAGTTTTAAAAAATAGGTGGTGCTGCGCTATTGCTGAAGTGGTGCTGCGCTGATTGTGTGCTGGTGCTGAGGTGGTGAAGCACTGGTGCTGAAGTGGTGAAGCGCTGGGGAGGTGGTGTACTGGTGCTGAAGTGATGCCAAGTGATGCTGAGGGGGTGAAGCGCTGGGGAGGTGGTGTGCTGGTGCTGAGGTGGTGCCAAGTGATGCTGAGGGGGTGCCGAGTGATGCTGAGGGGGTGCCGAGTGATGCTGAGGGGATGCTGAAGGGGTGCCGAGTGATGCTGAGGGGGTGCCGAGTGATGCTGAGGGGGTGCCGAGTGATGCTGAGGGGGTGCCGAGCTAATGCGGAGATGGTGCTAAGGTGGTGCTGGACTGAGCGAGATGGACACAGATATGTGTTGAGCCAATCTATGTTTCTAAGGGATATGCGTGATACACTCCCTCCGCCAATTGCTGCCTACGTTTAATGGTTATGTTTTATCTGATTTGTGTATTATTGTTAACTGTTTATCTTAATGGGGATGGATGGCGCTTCTAGACTTTTCAAATGAACTCCAGGATGTCATTTGGGATCCAAACCCCGGATAGCCCCTAGGGCATTGTAAATCTAGGGAGGGCGCTTAATTCTATAATTTGTATCATGATTTGACATCAATTGTGCAGGATGCGTTTATGTGCAATCGAAATGTGTGCTGCTGGATGTATATTCTGAAACAAAAACAAGTTTTAAAAAATAGGTGGTGCTGCGCTATTGCTGAAGTGGTGCTGCGCTGATTGTGTGCTGGTGGTGAAGCACTGGTGCTGAAGTGGTGAAGCGCTGGGGAGGTGGTGTGCTGGTGCTGAGGTGAAGCCAAGTGATGCTGAGGGGGTGCCGAGCTAATGCTGAGGGGGTGCCGAGCTAATGCTGAGGGGGTGCCGAGCTAATGCTGAGGGGGTGCCGAGCTAATGCTGAGGGGGTGCCGAGCTAATGCCGAGGGGTGCCGAGCTAATGCTGAGGGGGTGCCGAGCTAATGCTGAGGGGGTGCCGAGCTAATGCTGAGGGGGTGCCGAGCTAATGCTGAATTGGTGAGGAGGTGGTACTGCGCTAGTGCTGAGGTGGTATTGCGCTAGTGCTGAGGTTGGGCTACACTAGTGCTGCACTGGTGGTAATACCTTGATGCAGAGGTGGTGCTGTGCTGGGGTTGAGGTGCTACTGCCGCCAGGGGCTGGGTTGGTGCTGCCCTGGGGCCGAGGTGGTGCTCAGGTGATGCTGATGAGTGACGCTGAATGGTGCTGGAGTGCTGCTGCACTGATGGAGGTTGTGATGCAGTGGTGCTGAGCTTGTGTTGCACTGTCTACTTGCAGGATTTATTGTTAAGTAACCTCACACTACATGCGGTGTTTCGAGAGCACGAGAAGGCATCCCTTGATGTTGGTTTTATTTCACCAACAATTGAAACCTAAAAGAAAGCACCAAAAAGGTGAAAGCGTGCAACTTTAAGTTGCTTTCATTTTCATAAATAACAGAGCAATAACAGCACATTTAACTATGTAAATAGGTTGATCCTACTGTTGGCCGTCTTCTTAAACTACACTTCCATTAAGTAAGTATATTATTTAAGGTTTGGACATTTCAGCGAATAATGGAGGCAAAAGAAAAAGTAGGGCACCGAAATAAACATATGGCCGATAGTGAATTGATCCATATAACCGGGCTAGCCTCCAGGGTGCGACCAAAACAGCAAATAGATGGACAAATGTAAACTATTCACCAAAGAAAACAAAAAGAAATTTCGAATTGCACATCAAGGAATAAATTAAAACGGATAGGCATGCTGAAAGCCGATAAAATAGATACAGCATGTCTCGAGAGACAACGCATGCGCTGCCTAAGCAAGACCTAACAACGATACCGAAGGCAAGTAACTTGTTCTTTTGATAGATACTTCTAACAAGCAGATTCCTCAACTTTTGAATAGATACCCAAGCAGTACCACATAAAAAGTGGCGAGTTTGAGGAGTGGACTCACACCTAGAATTCCTGCCTGCAAAATGGCCCTTTCTACCGAGATGACTTATCGCATGTAGGAGCCTGACAATGTCCAAAACAGGAACACTACTCGTCAAAGCGGTCAAAGCAGCCCTGGCCTATTAAGAGGAGTCTGAAGGGTAATAGGAGTCTTCTTACTGGCCAGGCCATAGCATATCTTTATACACCGGACAATTTACCTGGACATGGTTAGTGTTTTCAGCACTAAAGCATACGAAAACAGATTTAGCAGTCTGCAACTCCTTTGAATGTTCAATGTAAAAATTGAGGGCTCCCTTCATGTCTAGCCAGTGAAGGCTCTCCTAGTCCTTAAAGGGTAGCGGCACAGAGAAAAAGGTGGGGAGGATTCTGATTTTTACCAAATTAGATTAACTCAACATCTCAATGACTACTGCACTTATTTGATGCTGGAACAAGACACCCCCCCCCCCTTACCCCACATCAGAAGTCACAAAAGTCCTTGTAATAGTCAAAAATGCAAGAGACCAAGATTTGATTAATGAACACACATATAACTTCCTTCAACCGGATCATGGAAGAACTTCACATATTTATTTAATGCCAAAAATTCACAGAAACTTCTATGATCTGCGGATTCATCCTATAATATTAGCAGTGGAGTCTGTTCAACGACGTATAGTACATTTTTGGGATCACTACTTACAACGTATTCTGAAAGGAATACCCTCTTCCATCAGAGACACAGAGGACTTTCTAAGGACTTAGAAATTGGTGCATTTGTTGTGTAGAATGCGAGGCCTGCACAAGTAATAGGTCCACAATTGTCTCCTTACTACTGAAACAAGAACCCCACTGAAGCACTTGACTCTCAAGGTAGCGAAGCAGAGCAGTCCAAGGCCTATTCAGGGGAGGTTTCGGGCTAGTTACCTCCATCCGCTGGCACATAACACTCAAATTATTGTCCTGTCAGTGTTTTCTTTAAAACAGGAAAAGTACATTTATTTATTTAACACACACACACACACACACACTAAATACTACACATTAATTAACAAAAATATATAGACGGATAGCACAGCTTTTGATGACATTCTTGAATCCTACTTGACTACTAGTGGGCAATGGCCCACAGCAATACCAAACGCAAAATCTGAATATATGGAGGTATCATTTTACCTTCTGCAGGCCTATTAGCTTTGTCAAAGGGTTACAATATCAATATATAAGGCAAGCCTATTGGCTGTGTCACAGGGCCATCACATTAAAATAGAAGGCTGGCCCTACTACTTTTGTCAGACCTGTCCACATTAACAAACAATGGGTACATGTTTGGAATTAGCATTATGGAATCAATAACCAAATGCATCCATTACTAAATAAAATAAGCATTGCATCATTCAATAATCAGGGTCAGGAAAATAACATGTCAGTCTTTCTCTACACTGGTTAGGCCACATAACATGCAGCCATAGGACCAACCACTGGGATCCCAATACTCTCACGCTGTAGAATGAAAGCTTCAACTCATGAAGTACTTTAAAACACAGTCTCCCCAGGTACGGCATCCTAGGACCCTGGGGGAGACGGGATTAATTTCTTAAATGAACCCTTGAGATTGGGATAGGGGTCTGCTGCTCTCTCTGCAGGCCCCCACAACACTTAATTTGATCGATGGTGCACACCTCCTGGAAACACAACAAGGAAAAAATCATTCCCTCTCTGGGCATTATGGGACACTTCCAGCCGGTAGAGGTGAACAATTTATAAGCAGGTTTGCCTGCAGTGAAACTTTGCGCTGCATGGTTTCCTTTTGCCTTTTTGGGCTTGAATATTGCATCCTCAGTGCCACCCGGTGTACCCACACCTTTCCATACTGTTGGGCAGCAGGGGGAGCTCATTCCCTTGCAGCCCAGCCAGCTCCGCGACACGCTGACATGGTCTCATGACTATGCAGAAGCTGGTGTGTTATTTCCCCGCCTGTGCGCTCATAAGTGGGTAACTGAAAGTGCTGGCCTTCCAAGACGCCGCAATCATAGGTGCTGGGAGCGGGAGGCAACTCAAGTGCACTCGGTAGTGGGCGGGGGAGGGGTGGAGGTTCAGTCCTCTATTACGCCAGGGGATGGAGTCACCAGGATATTGATTGCGTCACTCTGGTGCCACAGTCTGGCTTGAGGGAGGTGACTCCACACATGACCCTTCCCCAAAAGAATAAATAATTAAAGATGCACCAACCTTCAGGCACTGCTACACCCAGAGGGTATTTCATTAAAAATGTGGCAGAGCCCGTCATGTTCCATTTTTTTTTCAGTGGGTAGAGAGTAAAAATCTTTAACTGGCCATATCTTGGGCCCAGATGGTTTGAGTTCTGTGCCTCATTTTACTTTTGGTGGCGAGCTCTAGCCCCCAGGACCATGCCCCATAGCAGTCTTTCAGGGCACATAGGGGGAAGTGGTGTTTAAGCCTTCCCCAAATCGTCCTCGGGGGGCATAACTGCACCAGCGCCATTGGCCCTGGAGGTATCATCTAGTCCTTGAGGTCAGTTGTAGGCAAAGTCCATCTGTGGAATCCAATATGGCAGAACCTTTTTTACCTCGTCAGAGCTCTTGCGCTCACCTTGAGGTGTGGCTATGATAATGGGCAAACCTCCCTGGTTGGCCACTGCCAATCAGTTCTGGGGCGGTTCCCCTTCCCATTGCATTTGGAGCGAAGTTGGCTAGAGTGAAAGAAAATGGGCAGGCCTGGTGTCAGGTTCACCTGCTTGTGAAAGGGTAGGCCTCTTTGAAGCGCATCTGGTCCTTGGGCACAGCCCACTGGCCATCCTGCCAAGGAAAGGCCAGTACCTCCCAACACAAGACCTTTGTCCACATCTCACCACAGGGGAGATATCCAACTCTAGGGTTGACAGTTGAATACTTACAAGCATTGAGCTGATAAAAGTTAACTTTTTTTAAGTATCTGCTGTTTAATAATTAGACAAAATTTGATTTCACAATTAAATTTGATTTTGGATCACCATAAAAAGGAGTTCTTGAATTATTTTACTAGTTGCTATCCATCTGATGTAATTGAAGCAACGGAGAATCTGGCGATGAAGGTCCAACTCTTGGACTTGCTGCCTCTGTCTGCTGAGAAGGTCTGCAATCTGATGGTTTACCTCTGGAAGATGCTCTGCTAGGAGAAATGTTGTGGTGTATAGCCCATTTCCAAATGGCTTGTGCTAGGCATGACAGTTGAGAGTGTGCCCCCCCCACCCCCTGTTTCTGTATATAGTATATAGCTGTCATGTTGTCTGTGCGGACTAGGGCAGCTTTGCCTATGAGGTGAATTTGAAAAGCTGAGCTCTAGAAACACTGCTAGTAGCTTTAGGTGATTTATATGTTGATTATTGTATTTAGACTCCACAATCCTTGGATTGGATCTTGTAGGTGAGCAACCCAACCAGAGAGCAATGGATCTGCCGTTAGCACTGGCTGAGGAACAGGGTCGATGAAGGGCCACCCTTTGGATAAATACTGTGGGTTCCACCACTGCAGAGAGCAATGGGTGCAGCCGTCTACCAACACTAGATCTGTCAACTGACCATGCGACTGGCTCTACTGACTTGCTAAGCATTCTTGAAGGGGACGCATATGAAATCTTGCATGATGAACAATTACGATGCAAGACACCATCATTCCCAGCAGTTGCATGAATACTCTTGCTGGTAATGATTGGTTGGGCTGAAACAGAGTGAGAAGGGACTGAATACTGAGATTCTTGGCTGCATTGGGAGAGGCTAGAGCTCTTTTGAGCGTGTATGGTGGCTCCCAGATACGTTTGTGTGTTGGAAGGCTGGAGATGAGACTTCAATGTGTTTACTGTAAACCCTAGTTGGTGTAGTAAGTGAATAATGACGAGTGTGTTGGAGATACTTTTGGTAAGGGCTGGCTTTAATGAGCCAGTCGTCCAGGTATGGGAAGACATGGATGTGCTGTTTCCTCAGATGGGCTGCGACTATTGTCAGGCATCTGGTAAATACTAACGGAGCAGTTGTGACTCCAAACGGTAGTACTTTGAATTGGTAATGATGACCCAATGTCATGAATCTGAGGTATTGGAGTTGAGCGGGATGAATTGGAATGTAGAAATATGTCTTTTAAGTATAGAGTGGAGAAGGTCGCCTTGCTGTAGAAGTGGGAGCACTTGTTGAAGTGTCACCATGTGAAAATGCTCTGACAGTATGTAGAGATTTAGTTCTCCGAGGTCTAAAATAGGTCTCAAGGAGCGGTCTTTTTTGGGAACTAGAAAATACAGGAAGTACACGACTGACAGTTGATATTGTAACTGTACAGCTCTATGGCTCCTTTTAATAAGAGAGACTGGACTTTTTGTTTGAGAAGGTGTAAATATTCTGGTGACATTTTGAAAGAGCGTGGTGGAATGTTTAGAGGATTTTTGGTAAGCTCCAGGCAATAGCCATGTTGGATAATTCCTAACACCCATTAGTCTGTGGTCATGGATTGTCAAATGGGGAGGAATTGTACAAGATGTCCCCCGACAGGTGTTAATTGATCGGGGGGGGGGGGGGGGGGGGGAAGTGTAGGCAAGGCACTGCTTGTTAGGGGAGGAGGAACTACATGGTGTGGAACCTTTGCCCCTACATTTGCCGTTGTTACCTCTGTACCTTCCTCTAAAGAAGCCTCTTGAGAAAAGCTTGATTGTTGCCTTTATACGAAGCGGCCGTATTATCGGAGGACATTGTCTCTGACCATCCACAATAGAAGGAGCGATGAAAGGAGCCACAATTAGAAGGAGACTGTAGAGCTCCCATAGACTTGGCCACTCTTGTATCTACTTCGGGCCCGAAGAGATGCTCCTTGTTAAATGGGGTATTTAAAATAGATTATTGGAATTCAGGTTTGAAACCAGAAATCGTCAACCATGTGTACCTCTTTATTACAACACTAGTGTTGATCTCTCTAACTGCGGTGTCAGCAGCATCTAAAGCACATCTATTTGACGAATTGGAGACTAGCTTCACTTCCTGCACTAAATCCGGAGATTTTGCTTTGTGATCATAAGGGAGATATTGGAGCAATTGCTCCATTTCACCCCAGTGTGCTCCATCATACCTGGCTAGTAGTGCCTGGGTGTTAGCAATGCACCAATGTTTTGCTTGGGCGGCCACACTTAAAAGAGGCATCTGACAGTTTTGACTCTTTGTCTTGGCATCCCCTGAAGTGTTTTTAATTGGCCGGTTTACGGGCATTAGAGACAACCAAAGAGTCCAGTGGTAACTGCCCTTCAATAAAAGCTGGATAAGAAGGAGCAAGCTTATATTTTTTGTCTGTTCTGGGGGGGGTGAGAATACGAGCACGCACAGGGTCTTCGAGAAGATCATAGGCATTTCTCAACATGCCTTTGAGCATGCCTTTGAGCATAACCTATGGGTGTTACTGAGCGTTTCAAATGAGAAATCTTCCTCTAGTGATTCCTTGTGTAACTGCACCCCAGGATATTCTGCAGCTCTAGCAAGTAATTCTAGACTGCCCACATTGTCGTCAGGAGTGGAAGGCTTTGCAGGGTAAAGATCTGGGTAGTTATCTGTGGGTGAATCAGTGTTTTAGTCCACGCAGGGATCTATCTATAAAATATCATCATCAGGTGGTGGTGGTGGACAGTTTGTTGGTATAATGAGTAAATGTTCCAATGGTGGGGACGGTGGTGCAGGGGGACGTGGTGGAGGAGAGGGGTTAGTACTTACATTCTTCCTCTTCTAGGGAATATGATGAACTGTGTCCTCTGACTCAGGTTTGCGCTTCTGAGGTGGTTTAGTGAGAACATGTCCTGTATCAGGATTAATATAAAGTTCCTTTTGTTTTGGGTCCGATTTGGATGGTGGGACATTGAAATCGGATCCTGTGGCTTCGGAGGAAAAGTTTTCGGTTTCAGCACCGGGATGGAATGGCTTTTCGGCGCAGAATATTTTGGTTCCGAAGCAGTCTTAGATTTTGGTGTCAAGGAATTCAGTTGCTAAGCCGTTTTCGGCTTTCAATCAATCAATCAGGGTACTTGTAAAGTGCGCTACTTACCCGTGAGGGTCTCAAGGCGCTGAGGGGTGGGTGCCGCTACTGCTCAAAGAGCCAGGTCTTGAGGAGTCTTCTGAAGGCGAGTAGGTCTTGGGTCTGTCGTAGGTGGGTTGGGAGGGTGTTCCAGGTTTTGGTCGCGAGGTAAGAGAAGGATCTGCCGCCGGCGGTCGTACGTTGGATGCGGGGGACATCTGCGAGGCGAGGTTGGCGGAGCGGAGTTGGCGGGTGGGGGTGTAGAAGCTGAGTCTGCTGTTCAGGTAGGATGGTCCGGTGTTATGGAGTGCTTTGTGTGCGTGGGTGAGGAGCTTGAAGGTGATCCTCTTGTCGATGGAGAGCCAGTGCAGGTCTCTCAGGACGGGGGTGATGTGGCTACGGCGGGGGGCGTTGACGATCAGTCGGGCGGAGGCGTTTTGGATGCGTTGTAGCCGCCGTTGGTGTTTACGCAGGAATCCCAGCCAGAGTGCATTGCCGTAGTCCAGTCTGCTGCTGACGAGGGCCTGTGGCACTGTTCTTCTTGTTTCGGTCGGGATCCATTTGTAGATCTGGCGGAGCATGTGTAGGGTGTTGTAGCAGGAGGAGGAGACGGCGTTGACTTGCTTGGACATGGAGAGGGAGGAGTCGAGGATGAATCCTAGGTTGCGTGCGTGGTTGGTTGGTGTTGGTGCGGCCACCAGGAGTCGTCCCAGGCTGAGGGGGTGGGTCCGAGGATGAGGACCTCCGTCTTGTCTGAGTTCAGTTTCAGACGGCTGCTCCTCATCCAGTCGGCGATGGCCTTCATGCCCTCGTGAATATTAGTTTTGGCGGTGTGAGTGCCCTTGGTGAGGGAGAGGATGAGCTGGGTGTCGTCGGCGTAGGAGATGATGTTGAGGTTGTGGTGGCGGGCCACTTGTGCGAGGGGGGCCATGTAGATGTTGAACAGCGTCAGGATGAGCCTTGGGGGACGCCGCAGATTAGGTCGGTGGTATCTGACCGGAAAGGTGGGAGACGGACGCTCTGGGTTCTGCAGGAGAGGAAGGAAATGGTCCAGTCAAGGGCCTTCTCTTGGATTCAGGCTTCTTGGAGGCGTGTCTTTAGGGTGCGGTGGCAGACCGTGTCGAATGCGGTTGACAGGTCCAGGAGGATGAGGGCTGATGTTTCGCCATTGTCCAGTTGGCATCTGAGGTAGTCTGTGGCAGCGATGAGGGCTGTCTCGGTGCTGTGGTTACATCTGAATCCGGATTGGGATGGGTCCAGGATGTTGTCTTCGAGGTGGCGGGTCAGTTGGATGTTGACCATTTTCTCGATGACCATTGCCAGGAACTGGAGCAGGGTCGGAAGTTCTTGAGGTCCGTGGGGTCCGCCTTGGGCTTTTTGAGGAGGGCGTTGATTTCAGCGTGCTTTCAGCTTTCCGGAAATGTCGCTTTTTCGAAGGAGATGTTGATGACCTTCCGTAGTTGGGGTGCGATGGCCGCGTCTGCTTTGTTGAATACGTGGGTGTGGGCATGGGTCGGACGGAGATCCTGAGTGGATGTAGTTCATGATCTTGCGAGTCTCGTCGTCGTTGGTGTTGGCCCAGGAGGTCAGGCGGTTGGCGCTGTTGGTCATCGCGGGGCGGGAGGAGTCGTGCATCGTTGGTGCGGTCGTGGAGTTGAAGCTGTCGTGGATGTCAGCGATCTTGCGGTGGAAGAAGATGGCCAGTGAGTCGCACAGTTCTTGTGAGGGCGGGATGTCGTTGGCGCTGGCGTCTGGATTGGAGAGTTCTTTCACGATGTGGAAGAGCTCTTTGCTGTTGTGTGCGTTGTTATCCAGGCGGTCTTTGAAGGAGGATCTCTTGGCAAGTCTGATGAGGTGGTGATGTCTGCGGGTGGCGTCCTTGTGGGCTGCGTGGTTTTCTGGCTTTAGTTTGAAGAGCCATTTCTTCTCCAGCTTCCGGCAGGTGCGTTTGGAGGTCAGAAACTCGTCGGTGTACCAGGTGGCTCTCCTGCTGGCGTGGCTGTAGGATGGTCTCTTGAGTGGGGCGAGGGTGTTGGCGCAGTCGTTGATCCACTGTCTTGAGGTTGCGGGCTGCGGCATCACGGCAGGTGGGGTTGATAGGTGGGTTCTGGGCGAGGGTGGTGTTCAGCTGGTCTTCGGTGACTTTGTTCCAGCAGCGGTGCGGCAGCTGTTGGGTGCGATGGTGTGTGGTTGGTTTTTTGAAGGTGAAGTGGATGCAGCGGTGGTCGGTCCAGTGGGGTTCGGAGGTGTGGTCGAAGGAGACGTGGGTGCTTGTGGAGAAGACGGCGTCCAGCGTGTGGCCTGCGGCGTGGGTGGGTGAGGTGACTAGTTGTCTGAGGCAGAGATTGGCGAGGTTTTCGTTCAGAGTGGCGGAGTTGGCGTCGTTGTTCGAGGTGGAAATTCAGGTCCCCGAGGAGGATGTAGTCTGTGGAGGCGAGTGCGTGGGTGCTGGCGAGGTTGGCGATGGAGTCGCTGAACTATGCTCGTGGTCCGGGGGGTCTGTAGATGAGGGTTCCTCTGAGGGTGGTTTTGGGGTTGGTGTGGATCCGGAAGTGCAGGTGTTCGGCAGTGTTGAGGGTGTCGTCTGAGTGGGTGGTGACCTTGAGGGTGGACTTGTAGACCATGGCTATTCCTCCTCCGATGCCATTGGCGCGGTCCCTGTGGGTGATCTTGTAGCCGTCCGGGATGGCTATGGCGATGTCGGGTGCCGCGGAGTCGTTCCACCAGGTCTCGGTGAGGAAGGCCACGTCTGGGGCGCAGGTGTCGAGCAGGTCCCAGAGCTCGACGGCGTGTGCGTGCGGAGCGGGTGTTGAGTAGAATGCTGCAGAGGTGGTTGGGTCCAGTTCTAGGAGGTTTGCTGGGTCTGTCGTAGGTGAAGCTGCAGGTGCGGCAGGAGAAGGGTCCGTGGGTCTGTTTCGGGGCAGCCTGGAAGCAGGTGTTGTGTCGGCCCGGCGTTGAGTGCGTGGAGGGAGTCGGCGTCGTATCTGAGTCTGGCGTCGTGGCGAGCGTGGGGTCCAGGGGTTCTGGAGTAGGGCGTGGTCCAGGCGCAGACGGGCTTGCCTTTGGCACGGCCTCCATAAGAGGGGCTGAGGGAGGGAGGGGCAGCTGGGAGGCGGGAGCGGGGTGGCGAATGGGATGCTCGGGGGGCGGGCCGCAGGGGAGCAAACACGGGAAACCAGGCAACAGGGGGAGGGGGGCGGAAACCAAGGCAGTGAGGGGAAGGGCAGCGGGGGAAAAAAAACGACGGGAATCGGCGATCCGGGAATGGGAATCAGAATCAGGCAGCGGGCGAACCAGACCGGCACTCAGAGGGGGCAGCGCAGTGGCTGGGGAGCGACCTAGCAGGGCAAGGTACGGCTTAAAGATTTGGCTCGGTGCCAGACTTTGGCCGACTCGGTCCCAAGCTGGCAGGTTTAGCGGTCTTTGTTGGTGCTGAGCCGGAGGGCGCGGCGTCAGAAACATCTACTCTGTGCTGATCGTGGCCCAAAGCCGGGTGTGGAACCGAAGCCTTTTACTTGGTCTGAGGTGGATTTTGGTGCAAGGAGCGTTGGGTACTCATGGGACGTTGATCTTGCGGTAAGTGGTCTTCCATCTCGGAGTCTTATTCTTGAATAGATGCAAGTTCTTCTTGTTCTTCCTCGGCCCCTTGTGCGTCAAATTCGTGCTCTGATCCTTCACCGAAGAGGTCCGGCATGTATTCAACATTTTGGCTCTGCATTTCGCGACATTGAGCCAAACTATCACGGAGCGTTTTCTTCGATCGAAACGATCTTCACACGTAGCAGTCCTGTTCGTTGTGCTGCGGGGTCAAGCACAAGTTGCACACTTCGTGTGAGTCGGTGCGCGGAGACTTCGCGAGTCACTGAGGACAGAATTTTAATGGAGTGCGTTCCATCGACTGCGAGATGGACCAGCGTGGTTAGGCTGGACGGCGTTCGAGTTTTCTGATCGAAATTGAGGTTTTCCACGACACATACGATACGTGGAGAAATAGGATACGTGTTCACAACAATACCAACAAGGGTAGAGTGGATTGCACACCAAGGGAAAACTAAAGAATGGTTTTGAACCGGAGCGCAGCAATACACGGCTGAACCAGATGGCGGAAAAAAACAATCTAACAATGGAGTTGATGCCCATGCACTCTATCACCGAAAGAAGGAGTCACCTTACCTCATGACTGGAAAGACTTCTTTGAAGAAAAACAACTTGCAAACATCGGGACCCAACACTGGATGGCAGGAGTATGCAAAGCATGTGATCTATAGCTCACATGCCCCGAACAGAAAGTTTAGGTCTATCTAAAGGGATTATTTTGGAAGGTCGAATTTGCAGTTTAAATCTGCAACAGGCATACTACCTGAGGACAACAGCCAGACTGTGTACGATGATATGCATTGTGCACATAAGTGTGTACACATGTAACCAGCCAAGTATCCCTCATCCTAGCTACACTGCAGCATCCTTACCTTAAATGACAGACACTGGGGGGTAAATAAGCTCATTCCAGTTACCACAAAATTACAGTGAGTGAGACTCACCTGCAGTAAAACGTCTAATTACCTGGTGATCAAAAGCAAAACATTCTGGCAGACTAAATGGGCGGAACCCATTTGCAACAGAGTGGAAAAGACATTAGAGAAAGAATGCATCCTTTGCATCGTGGGTGTTAACTATCTTTATACTTTCATATTCCACACTGGTGGTATTTAAGCAACTGAAAGGGCACTTCTCAAGAATCAGTATTTCTTTGGTAACCATTACATTTCAGTTTATACCACAACCTGATCCATGAGGATAACAATTATTTCCACTATCACACAGCGGGACCTCCATGGGGTTTGGTGCAGCACCATTATTGGTAAATTTGTATAGCTTCGATTTGGAACATATTCTATCCTGAAAAAACAATGGTTACAGAGTCTTAAATATATTTGTGAAACTTTGATGAAATCTTTACAGTTTGGACCCTAACTGAAAATTATCACATTACTTTCACTTAAAAGACTGATAAAAATACCATTGTTTTTCTGGATGTGAGAATCAAAGGTACTGAGAAGTGGAACACATAACTGTATAGTAAACCTACTGATTGGAACATTTTGCACTATTAATAGCTTCAGTTTATGTCCCAAAGGGTGTGTGTATTTACCCAAGAGACTGGTACCATAGAAGGACCAAAGGGCCAAGCATCTGAAAAAGAATAATCTTTTACCAAATGTGGTTTGACTTTCTATCTGGCGGTACAAAATAGAACAAGTTAGGGTTGAACTTACTGGTAGTACCCAGCTCCTAAAACTTTAGAACTATGTCTCGGAGTAAGAAAGGCATAGTGTCAAAGTGCTGGCCTAGGTCGCCCTGCTGAGGTAGTCAAACATAGCTTTGTCCATGATGCCATCACGGTGGTCCAAGGGTGTGGGGGGCATCTCCCACAGAACACAGTCGAAAGTTTGGTGTGGGTGGGTAAAAGAAAGGAGGGAGTGGAATTCCAGAGCCACATTGAAGGGCAAGGGAAGAAAGAAGTTACATCAGCATGCAGGGGTGGCACCTATATAGGGATCCATACTGTCACTTCCGAATGCTGTGCAAGGCTGCTGTGCAGTTCGACTGTGCTACCTGCCTGCACTCAGGGGCACATGCTTAGAAAAAACTGGATCTAGTCTGGTGCCTGAAGATATTCTAAAGGTGAGGAATCAGAGTTTATAAATAGCTATTAGAATGCAGGCTTTAAGGTTCTAAAATAACCTTCCATCTTATCCATTTATAGATTAAAAGAAATTTAAGATAGGAAAGACTACACCTTGCCCAACTAGACGTGTTGGAGGAGGCATGGATTTTTTCCAATTCCCATCATTACTCTAGTAATAGAAAATTGATTTGCTCCGAGAAAAGTAACTGAATTGGGAAAGACCCTTCTGCCTCCCTCCTGGTCACTTTATTTTAGGACCCCTGACATATTTAATAGCACAGAGAACAAGAATCATCTGCCTGGAGGTAGTGGTGATAGAGTGAAGCGAACTCCTGGACACCACAGTGTTAACTTCAAGTCACTAAGCATTGAGTTATTTCCCTAAAAGCACAGTTGAATCCATGAACAGCACTTCTAGAAAGGTACACAACTAGTTTTAAAGTACTTCTGTCATACACCGAAAATTCCTTCAACATTTTAATGTTTATGTAAGCCCTGTAATACACTGGGACAGACCATAAGAATCCACTGCTCAGATTGCCACACCATAAATCAATACCTTCTATGCAATGTGGATATCAACACAATCATCTCCATCTTTTCACTTTTCTGTCTTATCCTGCAAGCTTACGCATTCACTTACAAGCAAACACCCCTTGACATTGTCCATAAGGTCTCTGCATTCCATAGTGTGCTCTGCATAACTTGATCCTCCCTTGGTAAATCTAGCTCAAGAGAAGGCCCAGACTAAATCTTAATATGGGCACTCAGATAATACAAAGGGATGCTATGTGATGCAAATTATGGTGCTGATCAACATTCATTTGCTAAATGAAGTCAAAATGAAGTCGAAACCTCTAATCCGGCCTATACACTTTTTATATTGATCTATTCAGATTCTGCATACCCAGTCAAAATGTCTTTTCTTGGCACCCCACATCTGGAGTCTCCATATGTCACCTATATCTTGTCAAACCTCACCCTTATAACACCAATGGGTTCTACATGAGTTGGTTGATGTCTCATATCCTTCTCTAGAGTGCATGACCTTTGTGGCTATATTCCACACACATCTATGAAGCATGATGAGCACGCTCTTAGACTAATAGGAAGTAATCTCCTTTAAAAGTATTTGCATCCCCGTCCGCTTGTCAATGTCATTTCCTTTGTTTACTTTACAGACACCCAGACATCATTCTAGTGTACCTCATTCTCTAAAACTTTGCAGTTGGTCCTGAAGAAGGTGGTTTTCCCACTGAAACGCGCGTTGACCGCCACATTACTTTCAACACAGAGATATTGAAAACTGACAATCTTTTCACTCTGTTTATTTGAGAAATCTGACCAATCCAAGAGTTCTATTCCTTTTTCTCTTTTATATCTCCCTCCTACTCCTTATTGTATGAATGCAAGTATGAGTGATTAGTAAATGTTTTTTTATACCACAGATGTCTAGGATGTTTTTTTCTTTTGTCTATTAAATGTGCGATTTGTTTGTATCAAGATCCATAAGTGTAAAACTAAAAAAATGTTTTCTTTTGTCTCAAGTTATGTGTAAATTATAAAACACAACAAAAGAAATAAAAAATTGTCTGTTGTCTAAAAACCAAAATTGACTGACATGGCTTTAGTGAAAATGTAATGTAATTTATTTATGACATTTTGACTGGGTATGCAGAATCTGAATAGATCAATATAAAAAGTGTATAGGCCGGATTAGAGGTTTCGACTTCATTTTGCTGTGCTCTCTCCCTCCTCTAGGGCCTCAATTCAATTAGGGAGACCTTTTGCTTAACCAACATTCATTTGCTAAAAGTAAACACAAGTGCAGCGCTTAAAGAACGGATAGCATCGCTCAAAACCCTTGGCAATTTATGCAAATGTTGTGTGTAACACGGTGAGAACACTGCTAACACATGTAACACTCCATGCCAAGACAGATTTACTGAAGTCACTGAAAGCATTGCAACCGAAGAGCAAGTGAAAAACAGAAACCAACAATGTACACGAGAATATTGCAAGATATTCCCATACGTAGCAGTCAATTTCCACGAAATTACACAATAAAAAGTTTAGGCTAGGGCAGTTGCCGGTGTGTAGATATTTCTTCAGGAGGGTGCACTTCAAGTATGACATGCAGACATGAGCGAGGCTACACTAGCCAAAATGGCAGACTCTTAATACCAAAACTCCACACCGGCCCGTAATAATCCTGACCCCATCAACCACCACCGGAGACCGTTGCTGGCAATGAGGCCCTGGGGGAGGGGCAAGCACCCCGTGGCACCAGAAAGAAGATGGTTGTGTCCCTGGGGGCAGCAGGATGCTGGAGATTGGCAGGCCTTGAGAAGCGAGCCGAGGCAGTCGGCTGTGTGTGCGGACCACGTGGGTGACAGAGAAGCCCGAGAGCACCCGTTTACATGAGCAGCAGCAGGGGCCAGTGTGAGGGACACTGATTGGGAGGCTGTAGGAGCTGGGGTGAGGCCCAGGCAAGGAGCAGTCCGGCAGCCTGAAGAGGCGTTGTTATACCAAGATACTAGGCCTTAATTACCATGGTGCGGTGGAGCCTGCTCCGGAGCAGTACTCCCTTGTGCAGTACCCGGCCACAGGGGCAGGTCACAGTCGTGGGCCCACCCCTCAGTGACAGCGGAGTCAACAGGAAGCGGAGTCAACAGGAAGCTCCAGGATAGACCCCTGTCCTGTTGATGCTGAATATTTCGTCTGAAGCAAGAGCAGTGGTGGGGCCCATGGGAGGAGGGGGACAGCAGCCTTCGGAGGGCTGGAGTGCTTGCTGACAGGCCCGAGTGCTGTGGGCGGGCGGAATCCGCACAGGAGCAGCGCTGGGCTGTACATGACTCGTGAGCCCTGTGGGGGCCCAGCTTGGTGCGGGGGTGTGCGCCCTGGACGTGCCGACCCCGTCCAGTAATAACAGGGTCATCTGGGGATGCTCCTACACTGCCGGTGCAGCACTCACATCGCAACGAGGGAAGCAGGAGAGCCCGAGGCATTTCCATACACTGAGAGCCTGCCAGCATACCCCAGGGATGCACCAGCTACCTTCACGTGGGTCAGAGACTAAGAACAACAGTCACCATTTACTCTCCCTGCGGCTCCCGATGGCGCCCATAGAAATGGCACAGGACACTGGAGCCAGAGGGGCAATGGATTGCAGAAGAGGCCAGGGGGCACTGCGACTGGTGACACGATGGGCCAGGCACTCACGGTAAACACACAGGAGCCAAAGGTAGGAGCACTAGACAGGGGGAGGTCTCTCACATTTCATGCACCAGCAGGACTCTTGTCATGAGCCCCCCCCCCCCCCCCCAGTTAGCAGTGAGTCCTGCATTTGCTGTGGATCTGTGAGGGGTCCACAGGTGAGTGCCCATGCCTCTCCTGCACAGAGAGGACTCCCTAACGGTGGCCAGAATCTGGAGTTGCTAGATCGCCAGCATGGGCACAGAGGAACTGGCTAGCTACAGGGCCCAGGAGAAACATGACGGAGAGCAGTTCGGTCGTTTAGTTGCCCAGTAGGTAGCCCAGCACCACCAGTGGAAGTAGATCTGGGGGCACACCCAGAGCTAAAGCACACTGCCCGAAGATACAGGAGTGACTGTGGTCAGGAGAGGCCGTGGGAGAAGCGAGTGATCCAGAAGGAGGTTGTTGACTGGGCGCTCCCCTGGCATGGTACCTGGAAGACCCTTGGTAGTGATTCTGTCCTTGCACATAGAGTAGGAGATGGGCAAACCAAAGGCCAGGGGCTGCAACACAGTGTGCCAGAAACATAGTAGGGCCCTCTGGACACATAGGGCCTTGGACCCCCTACCCCACCTGCTGACCCTAGACAAAATGTTTGGGGCCACTGAGGAATCCAAAACTGCTCTCCAAAGAGAGATTGGCTTAGTGTCAGCTGAACTAGGCCTGTTGTGTGCCGATCATCACAAACTGGCTGACAAGGTCAACAACTCTGAGGCGGCCATAACTGAACTACAACCAGCATTGCAGGCAAAAAAAGCACAACTGACAGACTTAAAAGAGAGGGCAGGCTGGAGCACCGGGTAGAGGATGCATTGCGTCAAACCTGCGCAACAACTTGTACATCATGGGTCTTCCCAAGGGTTCGGAAGGAACAAATATGGTGGCCTACTTGGAGAAACAGATGCGCAGGAAAGGTGCCCTCCACCCCCCCCCCCCCCACCAACTCACACAATGTTTTTTGCACTAGAATGTGCACATAAGGACCCAGCCCAGCCGCCAGTCTCAGGACTCCCACCCAGACCAGTGGTGGCTAAGTTGTTACATTACAAAGACAGACACCCTGCTGCAATGTGCAAGAGCAGACGCCCCATTCAGAGTGGGCGATGGCAGGTATCCCAGTTTCCTGACTTCCCTGCTGCTGTGCAGGCCAAGCAGGCCTCATTCCTGGAGGTTGAAAGAGCATTGTGAGAGGAGGGACTCCTTTATTCACCCACTTTCCCTACAGAACATAAGATCATGCTTAAAGGACACACAGAGGATCCAGACGAGACTTTGTCATTGCTGGAAACTTACCACACAGGGGGCAGGGGGCAGAGAGCTGGGGCTTTGAGCGGCAGGCTCGGAAAGACGGCGCAGGGAAGGAGCAATGCTGGTGGGCCCTCCCCCTCAACGTGGAATCCTACGGAATCCAACCAGATCACAAAGAAAGAGTGGCGGCACTGCAGGTAATAGCAGATATCAGTTGCCAAGTCATCTGACCTGGCAATAGCTCTACCTCAGGGTGTCGCTTGGGGAATAGGATACCGAAGACCTGGAGCGGAAGGGAAGCTAGATCCCCAAACATAATCAATTAGACCGCAGATGAACTTTAACACACCTGTCCAGCAGGACCATCATCTAAGGGAGGGGGATGCTGCCGGTGGCGCTGCTGGAGTCTGTTTACGATATAGGGGCCGCCTTTCGCAAGAGGACTCTGAATTTGGGTCACTTCTTGACCCCCACTGCCATTCCTTAGGAGCTGGAATAACAGAAGTGTGCAACTTGCCCTTTAGACTGTCAAAGTTTGGGCGGCTCTGTGGTTGGGGTGTTGGGGCAACAATCACTGTGGTTCACTGTCTCAGGGAAGAAAGTAAAGAGATTGGGGGGCACAGCTGGGGAGATGGGTAGTAGTTTCTGGTTCATATTGCGCTATTTACCATAGCCCAACACAACATAACCTCACACTCATGATGTGGAAAATCCGACGGATAGGGACGGCGGTGGCCAAATGACACAAATTTCATATGTACCTCAAGAGGCATGGACTACACATTGCTATGCTACAGGAGACACTTCTCATGAAGATGGAGGCAGAACAACTAGAGTGCTGCTGGCGGGGCCAGGTTCACGCCACAACATATTCTGCATTTGCACGGGGGATGCTCATATGGGTCAGGCCGGGGGATCCCTTCGAAGACACGACTGTCAAAATAAATAAGGGTGGGTTTTATGCACTGGTGAAAGGGAGGCAGTGGTTCCGACAGATGTTGGATAGCGTGTACGCATGCACCCATCCTGAGATCGCTCTTGATGCAGCTGGGATACTTGACGGGGGTCCTTGCTTCTTGGGGGTGGACTTTGACTGTGTGCTGGTCACCACCTTAGACCGTTCTACTCCTCAGCTGCCTGGAGTGGTCACCTACAGAATGGCTGAGGGTTTAAGAGACTGAATGACGTACTGGGAGCTGGAAGACATCTGGCACACACAGCAAGGCAATGACAGGTACTACTCATACTATTCCAGCATGTACCAGGACCATACAAGACTACACCATTTCATCTGCTCCAGGGGACTGTGCCACTATATATCCCACACTGAATACTTGGGCCGCACCCTCTAAAACCATAGCTCGCTCTTATGATCGTTTCAACCAACCAACGAACAACCCGCGATTCTGACGTGGTGGCTGCACACAACAACCCTAACTAACATTCCCTTCCGGGAGACATTGAGGGAGACGATCGTACAACACTTTGCCACAACCCAAGGTACAGCCTCAAATTGTATGATAGAATGGGAGGCCCTGAAACTGGTGGTTCGGGGGCACAGCCTGAGTCAGACAGTGGGAATCCACTGCAACCTCAACCAGAGCCGCTCACGGCTAGATGATATACTCCATAGGATGGATAATGAGCTAGAGCCTGACCTGGCAGCTATACTAAGACTGCTGGGAACCAGTGAGCAATACAACGTAGCCCTGGAGTGCCTCAGATGTCATAACGGAGTACATTAACCTGGCCCAAGAGGAGGAGGGTAGACCGGGGAGGCTGCTGGCCTGGCTCATCAAAACAGAAGGCAGGGGCACCTACATCACCTGACTGCTGTCCCCGGGAAGAGGGGAGAAACAATCTACACATCCAAAGACATTAATTCAGCATTCCAGGAATACTATGTCTAGCTATACCGACCACTAGAGATCTAACTGCCATGGGCCCATGGTGAGTTATTAGGCAAGATGGAGCATCAGTGCCTCCCCAAGGATGTAGCAATGGAACTAGGGAACTCAATTACAACCCTGGACATAAAAAATGCTATAATGAATATGGCCACTGGCAAGTCCCTAGGGTCGGTTGGGCTGCCGGCAGAGTTTTATGCAACCTACGCTGGAGAACTGGCTCAGAGACTGGAAGGGCTGTATGCAGAGGCAATCTCGTCAGGGCTGCTCCCAGGAACAACCAGCGGGGCACGGTTTGTCCTGTTGCCCAAGTCCTGTCCCCCAGGAGAATACCACAGCCTTCAGTCCCCTTTCCATGCTCAACATGGATATCAAGATTATTAGGAAAACCTTTTCCGACAGACTGTTGCTGCACATGCAAGAGCTGATTCATGCAGACCAAAACAGGTTTATCCCGACACGAAACACCTCCCTCACTCTAACTTCTATACAACATCTAAAGCAAGGTACAACCCGCGGGTCATGGTCAGGTCAGTAGACCTAGAGAAGGCTACTGACAGTGTGTTGGGACTTCCTGGAGGTGGTTATGCCCCATATAGGGCTGGGTTAGGTGGGTTCGATTACTGTACGTGAGCCTCACCACCAGGGTCAAGACTGGCTGCACTTTCTTGGAACCGTATGACACATTCCAGGGTACAAGACAGGGGTGCCCTTTGTCACCCCGCCTCTATGCGGTTGCAATTGAACCACTGGCTGAGTCGTTCCGGGCAGAGGCAAAGGGATTGTAGTAGAGGGGAAAGCGCATGTTATATCCATCTATACAAATGATCTGCTGATTTACCTACAGAACGGCGAGGAGGACATAGCACCCGCGTTGCAGCTCCTCGGTGAGTTTGGTACCCATTCAGACCTCCGGGATGATTGGAAAGAAAAATGCATATTCCGAGTGGTCCGCGACACCCTCGGATAGGCTGGATGTCCACCTGACTTTGCCTAGGGGCTGTGCACCTTTAGATACCCGGGCACCCAGATCTTTAATGAGATGGACGACTAGCGTCAGGGAAACCTCTTGATACTCTCTGCCGCCCACCACTCGAGGATGGGATGGGAGTCCCCGACTTTGAGTTCTACTTTGCAGCAGGGCAATTCCAGTAAATCACCAGGTGGCTGGATTGGGCCGAACAGGAGAAGCTCGGGCCGACTGGCTCCATGCTAAACCTGGAGGCCCAGCTGTCCAAACTAATCAAGCTAACAGTGAGGATCCCGCAGCAGGGTATCCTCCTGTCCACAGCCCGCTCTGTTGGCAGGGCTGTATCAAACGAATGAGAAGCACAATGCTGTATGCACCAGAGTTCCCACTGGTGGACTACACCATGGGGATCCGTTATCCTTCAAGGCCAGGCAGATGAGCGTGTGGCTAGAAGCAGAGATGGTAACAGCAGGCGACTTATATGGGCACACTTTTCCCATTGGCAGATCTGACTGCCTCCGGGCCAGTTCCTCACGTATGAAGCACTGGGACAAAAGTTTCTGGAGTTACGGGGCACAGGTGTTGAGGAACCCGCAACACACTATCCTGCACTTGCTACGGACGATGGGGTCGGCAGACAACTGGTCATATGGTTATATAGGGCACTGTCCAGGAAATCGCTGGACGCCCTTAGAACACAATGAAAAGACACAATTGATGGACGGAATGCAGAACAAATCAAAACACTCACCCCCAGTTAAAAGATCCGGGTAAAATCAATCATTCTTTTGCTCACCATGCCACCCCAGTTTAGACCGGGCCATATGCAAATCAGTCTTGACCCTGTGCCTCATGGGAACAGTCCAGTTCTAACTGCCAATCCAGGTCCTCCCTGGACCGGAAACAAGCATCCTAGGACCGGTTTCGGTGTGTCAGCCCTCTTCAGCCAGGTTAGCTCGATTCCAGTGTCACTCCATGCTGGCTTGGCAGTTCGGGCTGGACTGTTCCCATGGGGCACAGGGTCAAGACTGATTTGCATATGGCTGGGTTCAAACTGGAATGGCATGGTGAGCACAAAACGATGGATTTAGGCCCAGATCTCTGTACTAGTGTGAATGTATGACATTGTTCTGCATTCTGTCCATCAACTGTTGTTTTTGTACTTCGAACACAATGGAGCACTGAGCTGGGCCGCAAACTCCAGACACTGAATGGGGCAGATTACTGGGAAACCGATAGGTGTCCCGCAACATCCGCCTCAAATATATACAGTTCAACTACACGCACTGGACATACTTGACACCGCCCAAAATCAGGGTCATATACAGGGGCGAACCTGGGAGGTCCCCTCGCTGTCTAACTCTGGATGCGGACGGTAGGTATATGACATGGGAGTGACCAAACTTCAGATGTAATGGGGGACAGTCCTGACAAGACTCAACAGGATCCTAATTAGGACACTAGAGAACACTACTGAGGTGGGTTTATTGGGGAGTTTTCACAACCCAAACCAAAGAAGGCTGGAAATAGGTTCCTTAATCTAGAACTAATCCTGGCTGTTAGACTTGGCTTGTCCTGCGGGTTTATCCTCAGACTTTATGCTTTTTGGCCTTCTGTTTCTGACCTGTTTTTGTTGGTTTTATCTCGGAGCACTTTACCACTGCTAATCAGTGCTAAAGTGCATATGCTCTCCCTGTAAATTGTTATGATGGATTTGGGATTTCATGTTTGGCATATTTGGTTTACTGGTAAGTCCCTCGTACAGTGCACTGTGTGCGCCCAGGGCCTGTAAATCAAATGCGGCTAGTGGGCCTGCAGCACTGATTGTGCCACCCACATGAGCAGCCTGCAAGTGTAACTCAGACCTGCCACAGCCTTTTCTGTTCGCAGTTTGATACTGCCATGTCGACCTGGCAGGTGCACCCACTTGCCAGACCCTAACCTTCTCTTTTCTTACATGTGAATCACCCCCAAGGTAGGCCCAAGGTACCCCGTGGGCAGGGTGTAGTGTATGTGAAAGGTAGGACATGCCCTGCTGTGTGTGCCATATAGTGAAATACTGCCAATTTAGTTTTTCACTATTGAAAGGCAATCTGTCCAATCAGATAGAATGGGAATTTATTTAGAACATCTTATATATATAACTTCCCATTGGGACAAGATAGAAGGATGGAGTTTAGTATGCCTGAACTCTGAAAAAAAAAAATGCATCTTTTAGTAAAGTTGATATGTAATCTTGTGTTTGAAAATATCACTTTTAGGAAGTGGGTGTTTTCTTGCTTAGTCATCCTGTGTGCCCCAGCTGGTTTGTGGATTGACTGTCTGGCTTTTGAAGGACACGGGCTGGAACTGTGCATTCTCTCAGACAGCTACCGGGAAACGGAGGGGGGGGGGGGCGGGAGGGGGTCGATGTTTCCTGCCTTTCCTGGGTGAGTCAGGACTGGGCTGCATTCAGAGTGGGGGGGGGAGATTTCTTTCACACCTCAATGGGCCTGGTCTGCCTTTGACAATGTTGTCTCCACCTCCTGCCAGGCAGCTGCGCCAGAGAGGACAGAACTGGTTTTGGCTGGGCAAAGAGCTTCTCTGCCACCATAGAACAAATTAATTTGTGCTATAAAGAGTGGGGACCAGACCCCTGAACTTCAGATTACTGCTGAACTAAGGAAACTGCCAGGAAGAAGGACTGGGAAAACTGGAGGAGTACTGTCCCTGTGCTGTTGGGGTTGGCCTGCAGTGGTTTCTACTGTCTTGGATAGGGAAAGGACTAGGCTGTGCTTTCATCATCCTGCTATTAGAGTATTCTCCAAGGGCTTGAAGTAGAGCTTGCAGTAGAGCTTGCCTCCTGTTTGAAGTCTCAGGGATAGAAAAGACTTCAAAGATCACTTCTGGGAATCAAGAGCTGGAGAAACTGAGGAGGAGTACTGCCCCTTAGTTGTTTGTTCCTTGGCAGAAAGTAGACACTGCAGGCCAACCCCAAAGGAGGACTTTGCTGTGTCCCCTGCTTGAGGAACATCTCCAAGGGCTTGAAATAGAGCTTGCCTCCTGTTCTGAAGTCTCAGGGACACAAAGATTTTACCCCCAGGCTCCCCTGAACTCCTTTGCTGGGAGTTCGGACCTGCTGAGTCGTGCCTGCCAGTGTTCTGGACCTCTGGACGTTTTTTGGGACTGGAAACTGCAAGAACTGTGAAAATCGATGCATCGCCTGTTCCCAACGCATCGCAGCGGTGCGAGAATAATTTTCCAACGCATCGGCACCGCAGAATTGACGCAGCGCCTGCTTGCAGCTGAAGTGTCTGCCGTGCGACGAATCCTGTGTACTGCTCTCCGACGTCCGATATCACTGCACCGATTTTCACGCAGGCCCTGTTGTGGAAGAACTGACGCATTGAGTGGATGCGCTGAAACCATGGCAGCGCATCCCGGGTCTTCACGCATTGCATCATACCAGATCGTCACGCTTTGCATCGAAGCGTCAAGTCTGTCGCATCGTTGGGGGACGCAGTAAGAGACCGATGCATCACCTCCCCACTCAGTAAGAAACAAACGCATCACCTTTTCGGTAAGGAACAGACGCATCACCTCCCCTGGAGCAAGGAACCAACGCATCACCTTCCCAGAGTGTAGGGAACCGACGCATCAACTTCCCTGCGACCCTTTTTGCTTGCATTTTTGACGCATCCAAGGTACTTTGCGTAAAAGAGTCGCATCCAATGTTTTCTTGGATCAGAACTGTTTCTACCTTTTAAGAATCATATTTGTAGTACTGTATTGTGGATTTTTGTCATTTTGCTCTTGTTTTGGTTTAGATGCAGATTACTTTTTATTCCTAAATGGGTGTGATGTCCATTTGTATTGTTTTCACTGTATTACTTACTGTATGTGTATGTGTTCACAAATGCTTTACACACTTTACACACTGTCTCTGAGATAAGCCTGTCTGCTCGTGCCAAGCTACAAAGGGGGTGAGCTGGGGTTATTTTAATAGTTTCTACCCCTTACCCTAACTAGGAAGAAGGGTCCCTACTTGGAAAAAGGTGCAAACCCTTGCCAACTGGAGACCCCATTTCTAACACTGGCCAAAAGGCGCATAGCAATGGCAAGGGAATCTAATGTGCAGCCTAGAGTGGAGGCTTGGGTTAGGAATGTCACCTTGTGGGCTCATGCAGAGGAGAGAGAACTACAAAGAGAGGAGTCCTGGGGAGTGCACAGAAGGCAGATAACAGATTTGTGGTCAGAAGTGGTAGTGCAAACACCCCTTGGATACCTCAAGCCAAGCTAGGGACCTTACAGGAATACAGTGAACTTGAAAAATCAGCCCTTGGGGCATCCCGCCGATAAGACCTGGAGGTGTGAAGCAACTTGTTCACTGTTGACAGGAGCACAATATGGAAGGGCACCTTGAATCACTCACCCTCCTGCGTGATGGGGTAATGGACAGCTGGTGGATTGAGGGGGGGGGGGGGGGGTTGGTATCTTTTTCCCACCGCTGTGGCAACAGCCCCGGAGAACCACCCCTGTTCACAAATATACACCTCAAAAACACTCTACTCCCGACGCAGCAGTTTGTAGTTTCTGAATTGGTTTAGTTTTAAATACATGGCATATCTGATATAACCCGACGGACATGCGGGATATATAATATATATATATATATATATATATATATATACTCACTGAAAAAACCATAGGTTTCACACATGTTATAGTTAGCGGAAATTTTACTGATAAAAAACCAATGAAATTGCCCCGTTATAGTTAGTGCTGGCAACTATAACTCACGCGACCGCAATCCTCTGCTGATGCTAATACTGTATTTAGACACTTATTTGCCCATGTCTTCTTCCATACATTTTTAGCTATACATATATTACAAATATTTTTTTTTATAAAGACACATATGTCATCAGCAGAAGATTGCGGTCGCGTGAGTTATAGTTGCCAGCACTAACTATAACGGGGCAATTTCATTGGTTTTTTATCAATAAAATTTCCGCTAACTATAACATGTGTGAAACCTATGGTTTTTTCAGTGAATTTGCAAGGTTTTTTAAATGCTAATTCCTAACTATAACGTGTGTGAAACCTATGGTTTTTTCAGTGAATTTGTACGGTTTTTTAAATGCTAAGTTACTTTACGCCATTCGAGGCGTGCGCGCCCACTTAACGCAGTGCGTTCCGTGCACGGTTTTTATCAACTTTAATAAGCCCTGTACATTTGGTGGCCTTCGGCCACCAAAAGCACAGGGGGTGGGGTCAATGTGGATAGTGTTTTTTTTATTTCGATTTTATAATTTCATGTTGCCAAAATATAGTTTTTTTACTGATGTAATAAGCCCTGTACATTTGGTGGTCTACGGCCACCAAAAGCACAGGGGGTGGGGTAAGTGTGGATAGTGTTTTTTTTATTTCTATTTTTTACCGTACGCTTACGGTAAGCGTACGGTAAGCGTACTCGGCGAAATTGCCTAAAAAAAAATAAAACCGTTTTTGCTCTTGGGGGATGTTTGGGGACTCCCTCAACATGACTATGTGGGAGGGAGTTGTCAAAACAGCCCCGTAACATGTTTTTTGGCATCATGTTTGATAAATAACACTCAGTGCGAGAGACAAAATGGCGGACGCCGCTTCCTGGTTTCGGCCGATTCGAATGTTTACTAAGATCTAAGAGCCAATCAGAATCGCGCTCGCGCACGCCACCGTACGCGTACGGTAAGCGTACGGTAAGCGTACGGTAAGCGGGCTCAGATATATATATTGATTTAAAGGCTATTTTCTCAGAATCTACTGAACAGATTTACACCAAACCTACAAAAGGCACTTCCTTGACATAGGGGCTACCTCTCTGCCAAATTTCTAGTAATTCTGTTCAGCCGTTCGGGCTGTAGCTCTGTCTAAAGGTCCTATGGAAAAATGCATGGGAAAAACGCGTTTTGGGACCCCCCTTTTATCTCAGCCCCCGCTTGACGAATCCCACCGAGACTTTCAGGGTAGGAGCGGAGCGTAGCGCCCCACCTATTTTGAGAAATTCGCGAGGATTCATCGACCGGCGCCAAAGTTATTCAAAATAGAATGTTGAGGATTTCCTATGGAAAAGGGGTCCTAACTATAACTACCTACTGGCGACCGCCAGTAGGTAATATATATATATATATATATATATCATTTACCGAAATTGCACAAAGACACAGTGAACCCACCGGGAAGGCCAATAGTGTCTTCAATTGGAGGTTTGACTGAGAACATGTCCAAATTTATTGATTATTTTTTAGCACCTTTGGTTGTTCAGACAAGCTCTTATACGAGGGACACTAAGGACTTTCTGAAACAAATGCAGGGCATTACATGGGAAAATGATTTCCTAATGATAACTATGGATGTTTGTAATTTATACACGAGCATAAAACATCAGGATGGTCTGATGGCTGTAAAATTCTTCTTGGGGCAACGACCAGCGAGGCTTCTAGATCACAATGAAATGTTACTGGAGTTTATTGATTTTTGCTTGAACAATAACATCTTTGTTTTCCAAGATCAGAGGTATCGACAGACAATGGGTACTGCCATGGGCACCTGCTTCGCCCCCAGCTATGCGAATCTTTTTGTAGGCTGGTGGGAGAAGCAGGTAGCCTGGGCAGATGACAATAGCATTTGGGTGGACCAAGTTGTCTGCTGGCGTCGTTACATTGAGGACCTCTTCATTATTTGGAAGGGGTCTAAACAATCAGCAGAAGAATACATTACTGCTCTCAATGTAAACAGCTTTAACTTACGATTTACCCATGAAATAAGTGACAAGGAAATACACTTTTTAGACATAAGGGTCTTTGTAAAGGCTGGTATGATTCAGACATCATTGTATAGGAAGACCACAGCAGGCAACTCTATTTTGCATGGCGGGAGCAGCCATCCGAGAAACTTGATAGGTAGCATACCGTATGGCGAGTTGCTACGTATCAAGAGGAATTGCTCAATGGATGAAGATTTTGACCAAGCAGCTAATGACAGCGTTAGACGCTTTAAAGCTAGAGGATATTCACAAAAGGTATTGAATGAGGCACAACTGAAAGTAAAGGAAGTGACAAGACTAACCTTGTTAGAAGACAGTCCCAAAAAGAAAGATGAGGCAGGAAACTTAAGATTAATTACTACTTATACCTCATCAGCAATGAGGATAAGACAAATATTACGAAGGCACTGGAGGATTCTCAGAATGGATACTACTATAGGTAGTTCTCTGACTGATTATCCTCAGATTACTTTTAGGAAATCAAGATCCCTAAAAGATCTATTGGTACAGAGTCACTTAAAAAAACCATCTGTTTCCACCTTGGGATTGGGGGACCTTCAAGGTTCATTTCCCTGTGGGAAATGTAAGGCGTGCCAGGCAAGTAGAAAGACCATCATGTACACCATTCCGGGATGTGAAATCCCAAAAAAGATTACTAAATTCATAACTTGCACTACACCATTTGTGGTATATTGCCTCGAATGCCCCTGCAACTACCGCTATACAGGTAGTACGGTAAATGCGGTTAAGATGCGCATCCTAGAACACCAAAGGGCAATTGCAAATAGAGATGTCAATTACCCAGTTGCACGACACTTTGCCTCTCACCACAACAGTGATAGAACTCTCCTCAGTTTCTTCAGTCTGGACTGTATACCTAAAGATATCAGAGGTGGAGAAAGGGAGAAAGCTCTGAGACGCCTGGAATCCAGGTATATTATTGAACTCCAAACAAAAACACCTGAGGGGCTGAATTCAGGGGAGGAACTAATTACTCACTTATGAGAAACTATTTTGTCACTGTGTTCCAAAATTTGAGCTGAATAGAAATCAAGGAATAACTGTAAAATTTGTATAAGTATGATCAATGAAGTAATGAGATGTCTCGTTTGAAGTGCATTAATGATATTGTGAACATACAATCTTAGAGTATGCCCATACAGGGCTTTATATTCACAGAATATGATGAGAATGAGATGCCTCATTGAGAAAGAATTTATGAATTGTGAAACATGCAATTTAAAGTCAAGACATTGAATGAATTATAAGTTTAATTTAATTACAAAGAACGTATATCATGAATGAAATGTATTTTTGCATGTTCAAAGATGGCGACCAAAGTTACATAGTACTGGTCCCTCATTTATGTTTACAGAATGAGTTAAAAGTCAATTTCCGTTTTGAACGCGAGCCGACACTGACGAAAGCTACGGCTGAAACGCGTCTGTTTGCACTAATAAATCCGAATTGGGATTAAAATCTAACCGGAGTGCTGGTCCTTTGTTCTGGTTGTGGAACTTTGGAGCGTTATATATATATATATATATATATATATATATATATATCTATATCCATATATCCAAAGGAAATCTCAAAATTCTATTTTGAATAACTTTGGCGCCGGTTGACGAATCCTCGCGAAATTTTCAGCTCCTACCCTGAAAGTCTCGGGGTGATTCGTCAAGCGGGGGCCGAGAAAAAGGGGGGGTCCCAAAACACGTTTTCCCCATGCATTTTTCCGCAGGACCTTTAGACACAGCTACAGCCCGAACGGCTGAACAGAATTACTTGAAATTTGGCAGAGAGGTAGCCATAAGGTCAAGGAAGTGCATTTTGCAGGTCTGGTGTAAATCTGTTCAGTATTTCCTGAGAAAATAGCATTTAAAAGCATATCAATATCTATACGCGCGCACGGTGCGCGCACCCTGCCGTGCGCGATTGCAATTCTGATTTGTTGTTAGAGGTCGGTAAACATTCGAATCGGTCGAAACCAGGAAGTGTCGGCCGCCATTTTGTCTTTCGCAGTCTGAGGGGGTGAAAAACAAAGGTGGAGAACGTGAAAAGGGGCAGAGGGGACAGTTCCTGACCCCCTAGCCTTGGTCAGGGGGTCACAGAAGGACCCCCAAGGGAGAAAATTTTTATTTTTTTAAATCGCGAGGTGCGCACACCCTGCGCCCACAGCGCGCGCATGGTGCGCGAAGCGCACACGGTGAAAAACCTGAAAAAAAAAAAAAAAAAAAAAAAAAACTTAGCATTTAAAAAACCGTACAAATTCACTGAAAAAAACCATAGGTTTCACACACGTTATAGTTACGAATTAGCATTTAAAAAACCTTGCAAATTCACTGAAAAAAACCATAGGTTTCACACATGTTATAGTTAGCTGGACATTTCACTCGTAAAAAACCAATGAAATTCCCCCGTTATAGTTACTGCAGGCAACTATAACTCACGCGACCGCAATCCTCTGCTGATGACGTCAGATATTACATCACTGATGACATACGTGTCTTTCTGAAAAATAAATATTTGTAATATATGTATAGCTAAAGATTAATGGAAGACGACATGGGTAAATAAGTGTCTAAATACAGTGATGTAATATCTGACGTCATCAGCAGAGGATTGCGGTCGCGTGAGTTATAGTTGCCTGCAGTAACTATAACGGGGGAATTTCATTGTTTTTTTACGAGTGAAATTTCCAGCTAACTATAACATGTGTGAAACCTATGGTCACACACACACACACACACACACACACACACACACACACTTGAAGTACTATCTAGATTTTGCCTGTCGCCCTTTCCCTATGATTAAGTTGCAGGAGCAACGCAACGCGTAAGGGACTTCCACCAGTTGGGGCTGCTAGCGCGTTTGACCATTAAAAGATTTGAATTCATCCTCGTGGAGTGGCGTCTCTATGTTTCGGGGCACCTTGGTGAATGGATAATACGCGGCAGGCTCCGAGCCGCGGGAGATGCACCGTCTGGAAATTGAATCCAGGTCTGTGAGGCTGTGAACATTCACAGCCTGTCAGCGCGATGGATTGCCACATTTGAACCACAAGAGCAGCCCTGAAGCCCACCGGAGGGCTATGAACATGGAAAAACAAAATGGGGTAAAAAAAATTGTGTTGGCAATATAAACGGACCCTACTAGAAGGGGATGAATGTTACTTCAAATCCCAGCATACAGCTTACTGGAAAGCAGATGCACTTTGGGTAAAAAAGCAATTTGAAGTACTAACCGGATTTTGCCTGTTGCTCTTTCCCTATGAATAAGTTGCAGGAGCAACGAAACGCGTAAGGGACTTACACCAGTTGGGGCTGCTAGCGTGTTTGAGCATTAAAAGATTTTAATTCATCCTCGTGGAGTGGCGTCTTATGTTCCGTGGCACCTTGGTGAATATATATATATATATATATATATATATATATATATATATATATATATATATATATATATATATATATATATATATATATATATATATTCAATGAAAAAACCATAGGTTTCACACACGTTATAGTTAGGAATTAGCATTTAAAAAACCTTAGAAATTCAATGAAAAAACCAAAGGTTTCACACACGTTATAGTTAGGAATTAGCATTTAAAAAACCTTAGAAATTCAATGAAAAAACCAAAGGTTTCACACACGTTATAGTTAGCTGGACATTTTACTCGTAAAAAACCATTGAAATTCCCCCGTTATAGTTAGTTAAGCTAACTATAACTCGCGCGCCCGCAATGCACTGCTGATGACGTCACATATTACATCACTCATGACATGGTCAGTGACATCACTCATGACATCACTGATGACATCTCAAATGACATCACTGATGACATCATCCCGTGAATGTGTGTTTTTCTGAAAATTAAATATGTTTTATATATGTATATCTCAAGGTCGATGGAAGAATAAATGGGTATATAAGTGTCTAAATGGATGATTTGTTTTTGAAAAATTGATTGTGTAACTGACTGATTAGGTGTATCATAGTGAATACATGGCTTAGTGAGTAATGTTTAAATATGTATATATCTGTATCAGTCTTTCACTTTGTGTACAAGTGGCTGCATGGGTTGGTGAGCAGCTACATGAGTGTTTATATGGGTTATTAGTTGTTTTTTTGAGTATCAGTCTGAGTGTCTGTATGGTTCGGTGGGGGGTATTACGTAGTGCATAGGTGCATGAATGAGTGACTCACTGTTTGTATGTGTTGAAGACAGCATGTGTGCAGGACTGTATGGGTGGATGAGTGTGTGTATGGGTGTGTTAGTGAGTGAATGACTGTCTCTACAGTGTCTTTATGAGTAACTACATATGTTTTAAACTAGTATATGTGACTATTGGTGTGTATATAAGTGAGTATATGTGAGAGTGAGAGATTGAAAGAGTTCCTGTATGAATAAGTATGTGTTTCTATAAGTGATTGTTTAAAAGACTAAGTATGTGTAAGTTTTTGTAGAAGTAAGTGTGGTGGTGTGTGTATAACTATATGCAAGTAAACGGATGTTTGATTCTTTATTAGCATGAGTGACTGTGTGTGTGAGTAACTCTACGGATGAGTGGCATTGTGTAACAGGATGTATAGGTGTATGAGTACATATGATGAGTGAGTACATGTATGAGTGACTGTATAGGACTGTTGGTGAATGAGTGGATGTGTATGTGGATCTTAGAATTACTGAAGAGGTTGTTGTAACTGGTATTGGTATGTCCATTGTTTTGAAAAGTTTAGTCTCTATTTATAAATGTGTGTATCAAATGTTATATTAGGGTGAGAGGAGGTCTGCCACTCTATCACAAGGATGATGTCATCAGTGATGTCATGAGTGATGTCACTGACCATGTCATGAGTGATGTAATATGTGACGTCATCAGCAGTGCATTGCGGGCGCGCGAGTTATAGTTAGCTTAACTAACTATAACGGGGGAATTTCAATGGTTTTTTACGAGTAAAATGTCCAGCTAACTATAACGTGTGTGAAACCTTTGGTTTTTTCATTGAATTTCTAAGGTTTTTTAAATGCTAATTCCTAACTATAACGTGTGTGAAACCTATGGTTTTTTCATTGAATTAGCAATGTTTTTTAAATGCTAATTCCTAACTATAATGTGTGTGAAACCCATGGTTTTTTCAGTGAATTTGCAAGGTTTTTTAAATGCTATTTTTTTTTCTTCTATTTTTTTAAACATATTTTCAATTTAATGTTCTAACCTTTTATAAAGACTATGGTTAAATTTTTAAAATTCTTTAATATGTTTTTTTAAATATATTTCATAAAATAAACATGTTATAATTTTTTGCAGTACATTTTTTCTTTTTTTTTTTAGTACGCGTACCGTAAGCTTACGGTAAGCGTACGGTTTACGCAACGCCCGTAATTTATCTACGCTGTTTGCGTATAGTTACGCAATTTGCGTAGCCGCGCGTACTCCGCGTGGGACGCGTACGCGTGTACGCTACACGCGCACGTTACGCGGAAGTGTCGGGTAGTGACTGTTATGCGCATGCGCGCAAGCGCGTGTCTTTTTTACGCGCATGCGCACTTTTGCCGTAAGCGCGCCGTAAGCGTACGGTAGGTCATGTGATCATGAAACACAACTTTTGATTGGTTGAAACTACTTTCAGTTCTAGAACTCTCCTACACCACACCCATTCCCCTCATTTCTGCTTGTGATCCCTTAGGAGAAGGAGCTGGGTTGTCTTTGTGATACGATGGCAGAACAGCAGAGCTCTTCTGAGAGTGAGGCTAGCACTAGCAGCACTACCTTGAGGCAGAGAGCGAGGAAACAAAAGACCTCTTATGTATGGGATTATTTTACTTTTCCTGAAGGCCAGCTAAAGGTAAATGCACCCTTAGTGACTTGCAAGCTGTGTCAGCGTGTACTTTCAAGAGGTAATCCTGACAGGAAGTATTCCTTTGGGAATCATACCATGATGAGGCACCTCATGGATGTACACAAAAGGACACATGCTCGACTTTTTGGAGGTAACCCTTCAGAAAGTCAACCAAGCACATCCACAGCAGCTCAGCCTGGACCATCATCTGCAGGGCTGACTCCTTCTGCAGGTCAGGTGAGCCCTTCATCTGTGGGGGGAGCATCTCCTTTTGCTGGCCCTCTGGAAATTAACCCTCGATTTCTGAGGGTTGATATTCGATGTGTCTCTTGTCATGATCTAATTTGTCATAGGGAGACCAGTGTTTCCCTAGTGAACCTCAAAATAGATCAGCACACTTGTCACAGAGACTAATTTTCCCATTCTTTCTTTCCTCTCTCCCTGCATGAACACAACGGCTCTTTTAAGAGCCAACCTTATCTTTCATCTTTTTTTTTTATAGATGTTTTTAAAAACTTTTTTTTTTTTTTTACCGTACGCGTACGGTGCGCGTAATTTTTTTTTTTTTTTTTTTTAAATACACTAAAAATCAATAATCACATTACAAGGACTTTGAAACACTACAATTATTATTATTGATTTACCATACCCACTCAAAAAAATATTTATTCATTTGTTTTTTTTTTAAAAAATTGCTTTAAAAATGGTTCTAGTTTTCGAAAATTTTCTATATCAATCTGAAAAAAAAGAAAAAAGTATTAATATTTTTTAAACATTTTAAAATACAGTACACGTATTTACATATTTACCAAAAAATATTTTTGCCTTATTTTTGCTGTTTTCAGAATATATTGCATTTCACTTTAAATTGTGAAAGCAATTGCATTCATCATTTAACAGCGGGCAAAAAAAAAATAACAATCTCAAAGATTGTATTAAAAAAGCCCAGAATCTCTTCTCACTTAAACTTAACATTACAGAAATGCATAATATTCTAAAAAAAATATCATCTAATATCAAAACTTATTTCTTTAAAATGCCGTCTGATATTTTTGTTTCAGAAGTATAATCACAATATTATATCTCAAATAACTCCACAATACATCTGATTCCATTTCCTTTAGGCCAAATAGTAATTTTAAAAAAATTTTGGGATTAAATTTCCAATGGTAATCCAATAAAATTCTAAAGTTTAATTTGTCCAGATCTCACCGATTCTCTGTAACATTTTGGTTCCCGAAATTTTTTAAAATAATTTATTAAGTCCACAATAGAATTGGTTACTTTTCCACATGGCCAAATAGTAATTTTTAAAATCTTTTTTGAAAAAATTTCCAATGGCACTCCAATAACATTCCAAAATTTAAATTGTGCAGATGTTACCGATTTTCTCTAAATTATTGGTTTTTGAAAGTTTCATTAAAAATTAAAAAAGTCCACATTACAATTGGTTATCTTTCCATTAGGCCAAATGAAAATTTAAAAAATCTTTTTTTTAGAAAATTCTAATGGTAATCCAGTAAAATGGTAAAATTATTTTGTCCAGATCTTGCCAAGTCTCTCTAAAATTTAGGTTTCAGGAAGATTAGATAGGAATTTACTAAATCAAAAGGCAAACGTTGCTTGAAAATCAATTGGGAATCATTACACAGTGTCCAGCCTTTTTCACATTTAAGATAAACTGTGTAATGTCCAGAAGTAACAGTAGGTCCATCATGGAAAATTATTGCAACAGTTACAAAAGTTTTTCCTGAAATTGATAATTGCTGTCCTGTAAACTTCTTTATTAAAGTATCCAATTTTGAACCATCAGCTCTACATCGTTGCATCATTAAAATTACATACTGTCCGTATTCCTTTAAAATTAATGTTGAAAACATGTCAGATTTACACTCACCGCATTTCATGCTATGATTAGCATCTTTAACTAATTTTGCAAAAGTGACTGTTTTACTCTCTGGCAATGTCAAATAAATAAACCTTTCATTATCAACATTAGAGCCACATATATTATAACAGTTTTCACAACTATGATCCCATTTATAAGAGAGACCAAATAAAATATCAATTGCAACTTCTTCTTCTTCCAGTACTTGAAGAAAATACATCAAAAATTCGTGTGCATCTTGCTGTTCATTTTGAGAAAACTGTGTTCGTCCTGAACATATATCTAAAAGTTTTCTAATTTCAGTAGCACTTTCTATTTGAGTTTTATCATTACTCAGCTTTTGAAAAAGGAGACTCAGCTCAGAACAGAATCTTTTTCCCTGATTTACTATTATCTGCTCTTGCAAACTTTCCAGATAAAATGCAACATTCAGCACTACATTTGCGTAGCAGTTGACACCAGAGCTATTTTCAAAATGACATCCTACAACCTGTTCTTCATTTTCCTTTTTCTTTTTGCTTGCAATTACATCACTCCTCTTTTTTTTCCTCTTCTCTACATCTTCATTACAGATATTCTCATTTTTTCTTTTACGAGAAACTACACGTTTCTCCAACACAGGATACTGACCTAAATGAGGAGCATAGCTTCTTCTTAATCTATTATACTCCTTTACACAGTTTGTATCAGCACTAACTTTTGAATCATCAAAGTCTATCATGAATAAACCTGATAATGTTTTCACTCGTGACAAAGCAACATATGCCATACCTTCTTTGAACACAGTTGAACCAATGTTCACAAATGCACAATCTACAGTCAATCCTTGAGACTTGTGAATAGTTACAGCATATGCTAGAGAAAACGGAAACTGCTTCCTACGTACATATAAGTCTTTCACAAGCATGAAACGAACTGTACAACGACAAATATCTTTAACTTCTTCTATCTGATCAAATTTTATTTTTAAACATTCAATTCCATCTTTTTTCTGATAATTAATAAAACCCACAACTCTTCCCATAGCTCCATTAACTAAACCTTTTTCAACATCCAAATTTCTTCTTAAAAATACTCTACAGTTCATGCAAACATATAGATTTTTTTCTAATCCAGCTGTTTTGGAGATGTTCTTCTCTAGTGAATCCAATTTATTTTTCAGTTTGCCTGTTACTGTGACAGTAATTCTTCCATCCTCAATTTTGTCCACTGCTTCCAATTTCCTGATCTCTTCCTTTTCCAATTTCAAAAGCTCCTCATTAAATATTGAGCATTCACGTAGAGTTGGCATTAAGCAGATGACACTTTTCTTTTCTGCAATGTTCTTGTATATTTTCTCTGCAACTATTTCTTCCTTTGGAAATAAATTATGTAGCAGCCGACTCTGTAATGCTTTTTTGCCAACTTCTGTGAGTAGTCCAATTCTGATATCTTTCAGAATACTTCCATATTCTTCATCGCTTGCTTGCCTCATATTAGTAGTAAGTTCCTTGTACTCAAAGAAGGACCAAATATTTGTATTTCCGATGCTTCCCAATGACTTCTTCGTGTCTTCATGTGTCACAGTATTAAACACTGGTTGTCCTTTAACTGGAGTAAGTTGCAAAAGATCTCCAAAAACTATGACGTGTTTTCCACCAAATAACATGTCATAGTCCGTCTTCAAAATTTGCTGCATTCTTAAATGCACAAAGGCAAGCATTAAGTTTGATACCATGCTCACCTCATCAATAATGAGAACTTGCATCTTCTTCAATACTCTTGAAACTTCCAAGGATGCTTCTCCAGTTAGCTTGTTGTATTGTATTTTGTTCTCATGCTCCACTGGTAACATTAGCAAACGATGTAAAGTGATTCCTTTTATGTTATATGCTGCTAACCCAGTTGGAGCAGTAACCACACAAGACAAAGTAGAATCTGTTTTTTGCTGTAGGTAGCTTCTGATGACTTTTATAAGGAAACTTTTTCCAGTTCCAGCTTGTCCGCTTACATACATCCTGATTGGATGAAATGATGTGCATGAGCACTCTTTTTTTCAATGTAGAAATCCGTGATCAATTTTGTTTCTGATCTCTTCATAAATTTGTTGCTGCTCTTGATTCAGTTGTCTTTCCAAATTTTCTAAGTCTATAAATTCTTCTTGAGCTTGATTCATAGCCGTTTCCACTTCATTCATGGCTATTGATGCTTCATTTTCAACGATTGGTTGTCCTAGGGGATCTTGACTGAGTGTTCCTGAACTTTGGCTGTCCTGAGAACTGTCTCTAGCTATTTCTGCTGCAATTGTAGTTTCCTGTTCAATTTCTTCATTTAACATTTGCAGATAACTTGAGAATGTACTGCATTGTATGCTGTCTTTGCAAGCATTAAAAGAATCTTCATAGCTTTGAAATTCTCCCAGTAGTTCATCCTCTGTACGCCATGGTTTAAACAACTGTAAAAGAGCCAAGTAGTAAAATTCCTTCTTGTCAGTAGTGTCGCAACTCAGCTTCCTGTGATTTATCAAACTTCCTTTTGTTTGCTTCACCAAACATCCTTCCTCACCAACGACTTTATATTTTCCATTGTTGATGTCTTCTGCGGCTTTCCGTGAATAAATGTAGTTCTGCAGCACTTCATAGAGACACATGTTCTCCAGATGTTGACTTCTCTTGGGATAATATGTGTCCAACATGTTTGATTTCAAAATATCTGTACTTTCTGGGTCATTCTCGGCCAAATATTCAATTTCTCCAACAGATTTCAGTACCCGATTTCTCATTGCTGCAAGGCCTAAACTTGCCCAAATTATTCTTCTTGACTTCGAGTAGAGACTTGCAGAAGATAACCTATCTGAACATTCGTAGGATCCAATTTCTCGATGCGATAACATCTTCAAACTGAAACTGTACAGCTTCTTACTGACAGTCTTCTCGTGAGAAATCTCTTCCCACATTTCCTTCAATTCTGTTTTTTCTGATTTCGTAATGTAAGACGTTACATATCGAGCAACAGCAATGGAATTGTCAGCTACATACTGTATATCCATGTTAGCGTTCCACATGGATAAAATGACTGGGTTGTAGTCATTTATATTTTTTGATTCTTCTTTTCTTTTTAGGTTGTAGGTATTCTTAGGTGATTTTCTTGTGATAGTATGTCTCACAGCTGACATAAAACTGTTGACTCTTCCATTTGAAAGAACAGGTCTAGGAAATCCAAATCGACATTTAGTGTAGTATTTATCTTTGCTCTTGTATTTCCGTCGACAGTATTTTCCACACCGATGACTTTGGAAACGTAAAACTTGCTCCTTTAACTTTTTCTCTTCTGTGCTTTTTGGTATAGCACATGTTGCATATTCTTCAATGAAAGATAACACTGCTTCATCAGTATCTGTTCCAAACTTTGGGGCATCCTTGATCCACAACAGCATATGAATATGAGGAGCACCTCTTGCCTGGTACTCTTTTCTCCAAAAGAAATCTACTACTTCTCCAAGAGGTGGATTTTTTTTATTGCAGATGAAGGACATCATAGCCTCAAATCTATGATTGAAATATCTGCAAACATTAACCGGATCCAATGAGCACAGTTCTCCTGCTGTCTTGTATTCGATGTTTTTAATGTTTGAATTTGCCTCTCGTAGAAAATCCAGTAAATCATCCCAAGCGTACTCCGCACAGCTTAGGGTAACGAACCATGTTGGTGTTCCTAAATTCCGTAACATGCATTTTAATTCACCATGGCGTCGGTACCAATATTCATTTGTCCCACGCTGACAAGCCATCAGATTGATCAGTTGTGTTTCCAAATGATCATCTCGGTGCTGCACTTTCTCCATAAAATCCTTAGCAGACACATTTTGTAAATGTACTCCACTTTTTAAAATGTGATTTACTGCATAAGACAGTGCAGACAAGTCGCTTTCAAATAAAAGATGGAACAAATAAGGAATACTTTGTCGAAATCTGGGATCTTCAGCATATAGTCTTGTAGTCCGATACTCAGAAGCTGGAATCTGTTCTGGACGTTCATCGTATCGTCCTCCTTTTCCTTTAGGAAACAGCTGGGGAAAACATCGAGCTTCCAAGCTCTCCTCCCATACACTCACGGGAGTTCCTTTTGCTTTCTTCATCTGAAAGAGATCAATATTATCTCCCATAACTTCTTTTGAATGAAGAGGATGTATGCTAAAATGTTCATAAATTTCTTCTTCCTTTGACTTGTCCACTTTTCCAATTTGTCCAGTTGGTGTTTGTGTCTTCTTGTAAATCTTCTTCTTCTTCTTCTTCTTCTTCTATATAAATTGATTCATACCATTTGTTATTCCTTTTCAAATACAAATTTGCTCTTTGTACTTTCTACCAGCTCCTGCCAAATCTTCTTATTCTTTGTAGGTACACCATTAACCAGAATAACTAATGGTTCAGTTTCCAAAGTATCCGCATCAATAGTTTCCATATTTTTTTTCAAATCCAAGGGCAAATACACCACTCTTCCTTTTAAACCTCTCAGTAAATCAGAAGGAGGTAATTTACCAGTTTTGGGCTCCATACGTACTATGGTCTGGAACGGATGAACACATTGAATGAGTATAGACTCATATGTATTTAATTCAGAAAGTTCAGCAGGAATAGCATCCAATTCTAAATTATTATGTACAGCTCTGGTCGGCATTCTATTTTCCTCTAACTTGTTGTAACAGTATTTACAAATACGCTGATCTTCACCCAAATCAAAACAATTTTCTAGAAATATATATGTGGCAAAATCCTTCCACTTATAATTATCTTCATTTTCACTCTTTCTGTAGAGATCAACATTCCTAGTTTGTTTTCTATAATGAGTTCTGCGGCAACAAATACAAGTAAAATTTGGTCTTTCATTAGAGACTATTGCAAATTTTGTTATGTGATCATTAAATGTGTTACTTACAGAGGGTTCTACATTCTCTTCCACTTCTTCCTCATTTACTGTGTCCTTCTCTGCACTGTTTTGTTCAGGACCAAAGTAACAAAACTGAATTTCATCAACAACCTTCTCTACATCTGATACCGTTCCTCGGAACAGAGCCCTATTCAATTCATTTAACTTTATTGCTGGACTTTTGGCAAAATACAACCGTCTCACAAACTTTCTCATTTCAGTATGATGAACAGCCAGCATCCTAAAATGATGGAAAACACTATTGCACACTTTTCTAGATAGACAAGCCAGAGAATGACCCTGCAAACCAGTATTCTCTCTCACTCTGCATGGATCCAAACTTTGAAGCACCTTAATCTTCTGTTTTATACTTTTTTTACTATATTCTCTTAGAAACTCTCGAAATTTGTCAATAGATTCCTGACGCACAGTGCAAATACTACTACAATTCCAAGTGTACACTGGGGCTTTAGGACGTCTCCCCATAGCCTCATCTGCCATCACTTGTACCTCATCTCTTGGAACCATTATCTCCTTCTCCATTATGCAACCATTTTTTACTTCGTAAGAACGACCTCTGGTGTCAACTGCATGCAGCAAACTATTACTTTGAAAATAGCTCTCTTCATTAAAAAAAGGTTCACTACTTGAACTATGCATCCACTTTCCTAAAAACACTTTACAAAAGTTTGTTCTGTTCACTACTCTTTTCCTTTTGCTATGTAATTTCAGTACATTAACCATTTTGTCTAATGTACGCATCCTATTCAAAATTAAAATGAATAGTTTCCTTTTTAATTCTAATGCCTTTTCTGCAATGGCTTCTATTTCTTTTTTTCTTTTATAATACTTTGTCTTTTTCTTATATTTCTTCACATCCTTCACCAAATTGGACATAACTCTTCTCTGAAACATTTTTCTACGTATCTCTTTAAACGCTGTTTTTCTATTTATATAAATCTTTTCAGTTGCTGAAGGTATATTTGCATTAACTAAATTGTCAATTTTTTCCTCTCTTTTTTTCAAAACATCCTTTCGAGTACAGACATTTTGTACATTTTTCATTCTTTTGAATATATTTTTTAGAAATTGTTTTTTCTGCTTACCAGAAGATTTTTTCTTTTTCCCAACATGAGCATCTTCTACTAACTTTGGTCCTCTAGTTGTCTTCAAATATAGGTTTTTTTTGTCCACTGCTCTTCAGCAATACCTGAAAAAAACTAAAAAAAAATTCCTTTATTTTATTTAAATATATTACTACATTTCTTTTCACAATAGTCACAAAACGTAATTTCTTTGCCAATTTGAATGCACACTTACTGCTCTTTTTTTTTGGCAAGTTAAAATCACTTTTACAGACTGACACATTATGAAACCACTTTTCAGTTTTTTTAAAAAGCCCATGTCCAGACTGCTTTTTCAGACCACCACCATGTGTATCCTCGGTGACTGCCTACACTCCAGCAAGGGCAACCAGCCTTAGTGATGCTGAATGTATTTGCATTACAGACTGAAACCTGAAAACCCCACTCGCTTGTAAATACTGTGCATGATTATACATGGAAAGGAGCTGGGTGTGTGCTAAGAGTCTGCTTCTTCCCCCCAAAAATCGCTCCCCCTTTTTCCTACTAATGCAACTGTGAAATCACCAGAGCAAAACGCAATAAATCTCTGCCTGTAATTCCTATTTGCACACAGAGTCATGTTTTCACATTAGTCCCAAAACGAAATTTCTTTGCCAATTTAAATGCACACTTACTGCTCTTTTTTTTTGGCAAGTGAAAATCACTTATACAGACTGACACATTATGAAACCACTTTTCAGATTTTTTTAAAAAAGCCCATGTCCAGACTGCTTTTTCAGACCACCACCATGTGTATCCTCGGTGACTGCCTTCACTCCAGCAAGGGCAACCAGCCTTAGTGATGCTGAATGTATTTGCATTACAGACTGAAACCTCAAAACCCCACTCGCTTCTAAATACTGTGCATGATTCCACATGGCAAGCAGCTGGGTGTGTGCTAAGAGTCTGCTTCTTCCCCCAAAAAAATCGCTCCCCCTTTTTCCTACTAATGCAACTGTGAAATCACCAGAGCAAAACGCAATAAATCTCTGCCTGTAATTCCTATTTGCACACAGAGTCATGTTTTCACATTAGTCACAAAACGAAATTTCTTTGCCAATTTAAATGCACACTTACTGCTCTTTTTTTTTGGCAAGTGAAAATCACTTTTACAGACTGACACATTATGAATCCACTTTTTAGATTTTTTTAAAAAGCCCATGTCCAAACTGCTTTTTCAGACCACCACCATGTGTATCCTCGGTGACTGCCTACACTCCAGCAAGGGCAACCAGCCTTAGTGATGCTGAATGTATTTGCATTACTGACTGCAACCTCAAACCCTTAAAGTATTCCTTATTTTTACCAGTACACCTTAATTTATCGTAAAAACATAGTCCATATTATTTTACATGTTCCTCACATTTAAATTTCTCCCAAAACAGAAAATAATAAACACAACTTCTACAAAAGGAATTCCAATTCTATTATTCATTTCTTAATTTACCATATACATCCCCTCTCAAACTCATAACTCACCTTTAAAATTAGTTAGTTGTGAAAGAAATGTGGCACTCAAACAGCAGATTATCAGAGCCAGGATCTCTGTTCTCTACACCTCTCTCCTCTCAGCAGAACCAGAAAATGGCAAAGTTTCCCTCTATTTTTCCACACATATACATGTAAGTTTCAAATCTCAGTGCTTCCCCCTTTTTTTCAAATGTAATCACACATTTCTATTGGTTGAAAACCAACCCTTTTCTTAAAGTACCCTTCCCCCAACTTGACTTCTGCCTGCTACCATAGCAACACCTCATGGAACACTGCTGTGTGGAGTTAGGTCAGAAGTTCGCCAAACAATGTTTCAATTCCACAGAGCAAGAGTCCTTGACTTTTCAAACCTTACAGCAAATCCATAGTACTGTTCTTTGGTAACACATTTTTCTGTACCAATACAAAACATGCTTCTATCAATTTACACATACAGCCTAGTTTTTAGTGTAGAATGGTATGAAACAGCCAATCAGTTCTTTTTTAAAAAAAAAAAAAAATATGTATGCCTCCATTTCCAAACTGTTTTTCATTTCTTTTTCCCATTCTACTGAATTACACCTCCTGAGTGCATCCAGATCTCCTTTGAAGATGTTCACAGTGTGGATTGTAGGGCACAGCTACGTCTTCTGGAGTGAAAAGTTTGCAGAGAAAACAGGTATGGTGAGAGACCTTGCTTTGCCAAATGTAGACATTAAATGGATTGGTCAGAGAGGGTTAAAGTGGCACCAATTAATGCCATTGGTGAAATCCTTCATGCAAAACCAACACCCTGACCTCATAATAGTGCACTGTGGTGGCAATGACCTAGGCACTTTGACTGGGGTAGGTCTGGAAATGCTTATGAAGGACACCTTTGCACAACTGTTTTCTCTTTTCCCTAAAACTGCCTTTGTGTTTTCCAACATATGCCAAAGGCAAAAATGGAACTGGTCCAATCATTTGTCCGCAAATTGACAAAGCAAGGAAGCACGTCAACAAATCTGTTTCTGCTTTCCTCCGTGACTATGGTATGGGTGCCATTTACCACAACAACTTGCGTTATGACATGCAAGACATTTATAGAGGAGATGGTGTGCACTTCAATGATGAAGGGAACAGAGTCTTCCTCTTGAACCTTAGACTCTGCATCGGTACTTACTTGTAGGTACCACTTAAAAAATCACTTCATAAACACAACGGCTCTTTTTAGAGCCCCCTAATATCTAAACTCTTAAATCTGCATTTCATTTCTTTTTTAATTTTTTTTTTCTTCCGTACGCTTACCGTAAGCTTACCGTACGCGTACCCCGTGATTTTTTTAAAAATCAATAAATGTTTTCTTTGTACTTTTCTGTCCTTCTTTGACCCCCTCACAAATGTAAGGGGGTCTGTAACTCTCCTCCTTGCCCCCTTTTCTTGTTTTCACTCTTTTTTTTCCTGAGTGAAACACACGAAATGGCGGCCGCCGCTTCCTGGTTTCGACCGATTCGAATGTTTACTAAGATCTAAGAGCCAATCAGAATCGCGCTCGCGTACGGTAAGCTTACGGTAAGCGTACCGTAAGCTGGCTCAGATATATATATATTGATTTAAAGGCTATTTTCTCAGAATCTACTGAACATTTACACCAAACCTACAAAAGGCACTTCCTTGACCTAGGGACTACCTCTCTGCCAAATTTCTAGTAATTCTGTTCAGCCGTTCGGGCTGTAGCCCTGTCTAAAGGTCCTATGGAAAAATGCATGGGAAAAACACGTTTTGGGACCCCCCTTGACGAATCCCCCCCGAGACTTTCAGGGTAGGAGCGGAGCGTAGCGCCCCACCTATTTTGAGAAATTCGCGAGGATTCGTCGACCGGCGCCAAAGTTATTCAAAATAGAATGTTGCGGATTTCCTATGGAAAAGGGGTCCTAACTATAACTACCTACTGGCGACCGCCAGTAGGTAATAATATATATATATATATATATATATATATATATATATATACACACACACACACACACACATACACACATATATCTGCACTCTTACAGACGGGTGCAGCTAGTATGGCGGTGGGTCCGTACAAAATATCAATTCTCCTGTTCCATAGATCGAACACGCTGCACTCACGGGACCCCTTTAGAGATGCTTTATTAACAAGAACGCGTTTCGGAGTGGAAAAAGTCCTCTTTTGATGTTTACTTGCCAAATCCAATGAAGTTGAACTTACCCGTTTAAAATGCTATCATGACAGGCTGTGCCGATTTAAAAACCAAGCGGATGAAGGCAGAATGCCGAAACGCGTCCTTGTTATTAAAACATCTCTAAAGGGTTCCGTGAGTGCAGCGTGTTTTTTGGGGGGGAACGGGAGTGTTGATATCCATCTATATATATATATTATTCAGCAAATGAACCAGTACACAGCACTCTCCTTGGCTTGAACAGAATTCTTTATTTAGACCATTCCTCTCCTCATATGCGTTTCGAACATCAAGTAATAGTAATACCAGCTGTGGCTGGTTGATTTTGTAAAGTTGTATTAATCAGTTTTACAATTGAAACTACCAATCCCAGGGGGCGCATAGCGTAATGGCTGCCTGGTGAGACAGCTCCGCCGGACGGACAAGAATAGCGGCGTAAAAGAGCATGTAAGGGGCCAGGAGATCGCTGAAAACTGCCGCACTGACGGTCGGACATGGGCGTCCACGCATGGATGAGGTGTGGAGCGAATTTCAGGTGATGTGAGAGCGGAGGCGAGCTGCGGAACTCTGGGCCCTGGACGCGACTCGGAGAGCACAAGATGGCACCGCTCGGAGTCTCCGGGAAACGAAGTGACGAAGCACCGGCGAGATCGGTGGTGCAGCATGCCCTGGAGTGTGGAAACATATGTGCGGGCCGTGGACTCTGAGGGCAAAGGCTGCGCTGCTGTCTCTGGCTGCCGACAGGAGAGGCTGGCTGCATCGGAGAAGAGACGCGAAATGGCGGCGGAGACTACTCTCGGATCCCGCTATGGCGGACAATAACGTGTGACGAGGACAGATGAGCGGAAACCCGGTGAGCACTACCTGGTCTGCGCGTGAGGTCCTGCCTGAGTGCGCCGAATCACTGCGCTGTCGGGGACCGGAGGGCTGCCTGTAAAGACTGCGACGGTCGAGAGGGCGACCCATGGGCTGCTAGTTTCGGCGGCCGCTGAAACCGAGGCGCCGAGGAGGGTGTAGGTCTGCTGCACGGCGCCTGTCGCGCTTCCGTCTGGGTACCGGGCCTGCGCTGAGGAGGTTGCTGTGCTGGGTCGCCGGCCCTGGAGCGAGTGTGGCGCTGGAGGACATTAACGCCTGCTGTGGGCCCCCTGAGATCGTGGCTGTGACTGAAGAGAGCTGGGTGCCTGTCCTGGCCCTGGGGCGCGAAGGGCAAGTGGAGGTGGAAGGTGCGTGAACTGGGCGAGGGGCGCTGCGGCTGAGTGCCCACCCATACCTCCAGTGCGGACTGCTTCAGGACATATAGTGACTGTGGGCCCCCTGGGATCGTGGCTGTGACTGAAGAGAGCTGGGTGCCTGTCCTGGCCCTGGGGCACGGAGGGCAAGTGGGGGTGGAAGGTGCGTGAACTGGGCGAGGGGCGCTGCGGCTGAGTGCCCACCCCTACCTCCAGTGCGGACTGCTTCAGGACATATAGTGACTGAGACGCCGCCTGTGGCCCCTTCACTGGGGGGACCTGCCGCTTGTCGATCACGTCTCTAGTGGCCGCTGTGTGCAGACAAGACCATGGGGAAACCTGACAAGAATCAACCTAAACTCCAGTTCGAGTCCAAAAGGCAGACGAAGGGCACCACGTCGCAAACGGAAACTGCCCTAGGCGCAGGAGAGGCGCTGCACACGGGTATGGAAGGGGTGTTGCAGGCTATCCAACAGAGCCTGCAAGACATCAACGGCAAGCTGGACACCATTACAATCAGAGTGGATAACATGGCGGCGAAGCTGGATGGCCATGGGGAGTGACTGACGGAGGCGGAAACTCGCATTGGGGTAGTAGAGGATGCCACCCAGGCCACGACCAAAAAATGTGCGGAAGTGGAACAGCTGCTGGAGGTGTTAAGAAACAAGGTGGAGGATTTGGAAGCGCGGTCCCGGCGCAACAATGTACGGATCACGGGGGTTCCGGAGTCCACCAACGTTGGGCGTATGGAAACATATGTGGAGGAGCTGATCCGTAATGTCATTGGTGCCGACCACCTCTCCCCAATGTTCCTAATTGAGCGAGCGCACCGATCGCTGGCGCCCAGACCGAAGCCTGGGGCCCCTCCACGTCCCATAGTTGCACGGGTCCTAAAGTACAGAGACCGGGATGTCATCTTGAGGCTGGCGAGAGAGAAACGGCAAATAACGCATCAGGGCAACACGCTGGAGTTTTACCCGGACTTCACAGTCGCAGTCCAACTGGTACGGAGGGAATTCAACCCCGTTGAGAAAAAGTTGCGCGACTTTGGGATTGACTATGCGATGCTCTACCCAGCCAGGCTCCGAGTGACGCACGAGGGCCGAGCGACGATTTGTCATACACCCAAGGCGGCGCAGGATCTTGTCAAGCGCATTGGCATTCAGCGTAAGGAGCGACAGCGAACGGATCAAGATCCGGATGCGGACTAGAGGGCAGCTGATGTGCGGACTTCGGAGAGCGGCAAGGCGGGTGGTGTACAGCTGCCACGCTTTCAGCATGTGGTAAGGTGGTGGAACTGCGCCGGGTCCCTGGGCCTCGAGGGGAGTCCATCGCTGACTTACATTGCTAGTGGGACTCTTCTGAACTGCTGTGAGCACAAGTGGGGCGAACTAGGTTGTCTTCACGAACATCCCACACACTTTGTCTGGCCCTGCTGCTTCATGCTCAGGTGGAGGATTGACCAGGGGGCGCTGCACCACACACACGAGACTGGTGTTCTGATGGGCGCTGCTGACGGGCATGTGGCTCTACGGGCCTGAGGGAATGGGAAATGTTGGCCCTCATTTGGGAGGTCCTGGGTGGCTCATTGGTTGAGGACCAATGTCATCTGTGGGGTCCTGGAATTGACTGTGGGAAAGTCAGTGGGGTGCTGCCCACCGCCGGGCGGATTTTGTATTGTTCTGGAGAGACTGACCACATTCGGTTCCCCGATAATTGTGCGCTATGTCCGGCGACGGTCAGGTGCCTGTGTAGACATGCTGAGTTTTGGTCCTAACTCCTAATGTAATCCCGTCCACATCCATTTAGTTGGATGGAGATGTGTGCTCTGGGCGATCCCCCAAAGCGGGTGATCCCCAATCATAGTTATTCTATGTGGATTTACTGTAAGGGGGTATGTCTTTGGCATGGTTGGGGTGCTGAAGTGGGCGGGGGGAGGGGGAATGGAGTTGAAAAGTTGGTTTGTTGGTCACGGTGCATAAGACGCATCGCTGAAATCCGGAAAATTGCGCTAGGGAATCACGAGGTCTGTGGGTGCCCGGGTGCCCGGGTGCCCGTAGTCTCGCACTACCTGACTGCTGGTGTTGGACCGGCCTGCACAATGCTGTTGATACATGGGGGGGCGCTAGGGTAGAGGCTGGATGCCTCAAATTACTGACCTGGAATATACGGGGCCTTAATAACCCCAAAAAAATAAGACAGACACTTGCGTACTTGGATAGACTGCACATCGATATTGCACTCATACAGGAGACACACTGTGCGCTAACGCGTGGGCTTGGCGTGGGGCGGAGGTGGGCTGAGTCATTACATCACTCTGTGTACTCCTCCTATGCTAGAGGGGTGCTCATATTGGTTAGACGGGGACTGCATCTCAAGGTAGACACCACGGTGACAGATGACATGGGGCGCTTTGTTATTGTTACTGGATTACTGCGTGGACAGCGACTGGCAATTGTGAGCACATATGGGCCGAATGTAGACGACCCGCAATTCTACAACTCGCTGTGGGGTAGGCTGAGGGATCTGCAGGCTGAACATGTGATATGGGGTGGAGACTTCAATGTAGCACTCTGACGACCTGGATAGATCGGGGGCGACGATTGAGCCTCATAGACGAGCGCTACATGTCCTACAGGATCTGATGATGGACAGGGGACTTATTGATATCTGGAGGTGTAGGAATCCTGAGGGGAGGGAGGCCACACACGCATCGCCAGCACACAACAGCTGGGCCCGCATCGACTACTGGCTAGTGTCTAGTGTCGTTGCCTTATGGACTAGGGAAGTTAAACACTTGCCGCGGACACTGTCGGATCACAATCCAGTGCTCCTGTCCCTTGAATTTCCATGCTACACTCCTCCCCCTTTCAGCTGGAGGTTTAACGCGAAAGCTCTTTTAGATCCACTGTACGTAGACACTATTGGACAGGCGATAAAGGACTATTTTGACCACAATGCCCCCACTATGAAAGATCCCGGTATACTGTAGGATGCTTTTAAGGCGACGATACGCGGCATCTGTATGAGCACGAATGCTGGTATCCTAAAAGACATACGTCATCAGTTGACGATGAGAGAAAACAAAATGCGACTACTAGAAGGGGAATATGTGAGAACGGGCGATGCTAAACTATTGGGTGACAGACTACTTTTGTCTGAGTACCAAAACTATGCGGAAGACAAACTTAAATACACGTCGAAACGACAGATAGCGAGGGCATATGGTGAGGGGGGGTAGGTCGGGAAGGCACCTGGCAACTAAAATATGTGAGGGCCGTGCACCGCAGACCATCCATGTGATACGCAATATGCGGGGGAGCCAAAATTTGGCGCGCAAGAAATTTTGAGCGAGTTTGTGACTGCATATAGTGCAACGTACGCCTCTAGGCCGACGGCGGAGCCAGCCGCAATAATGGAGTATCTGGAAGACGTGGCGATAGCGTGGCTGTCAGACACGCATAGGGAATATCTGTCTCTGCCAATCACGGTAGGGAATATCTGTCTCTGCCAATCACGGTAGAGGAGGTCACGGAAGTGATCAAAACACTGCCCAATGGTAAGGCGCCAGGCCCCGATGGGTTTACCTGCGAATTTTACAAAGCTTTTGTGGAGCAGCTGGCACCCCGTTTGGTGGAGATGTATGGGAATGCCTATGAACAACAGAGCCTGCCTCCGACTTTACGTGAGGCGATCTTGCTGGCACTGCTCAAGCCGCAGAAGGACCCAGAGCTCTGTGACTCATACAGGCCTTTGTCTCTAATAAATGTTGACAATAAGATACTGGCCAAATTGCTCGCTGCCCGACTTAACCCTTTAATGTCTAAGCTAATATTACCCGACCAATCAGGGTTCATCCCCTCGCGTTCCTCCGCACAGAATACACAGACTCTTTGCGCTATCGCACTACCTGACACCTACGACTAAGGCCGCGGCGGTCTTCCTGGACGCAGCCAAGGCTTTTGATTCGCTGGAATGGCCATACTTAAACACTGTGCTACGGAGGATGGGCTTCCCGCCCATGTTTCTCCGGTGGATACAGCTGCTGTATGACGCGCCAGTGGCGCAAGTCCGGGTGAATAAATACATTTCAGAGCCCATCGACATCCGCAGGGGCACTAGACAGGGGTGCCCGCTGTCCCCACTGCTGTTTGCTCTAGCGCTGGAGCCGCTAGCATGCAAAATTAGACAGGGGCATCACTACTCAGCTCTGCAGTTTCCACAACGGCCTCTGCACATATCACTGTATGCGGACGATATGTTCTTGTATGTGAGGAACCCAGGGGACAATATGAATCCTTTGTTGCGGGAATATATTAAGTTCGCTCATCACTCGGGTGTAACTATAAACTGGGATAAATCTCCGATTATCCCTTTGACGTACAGCACACAACCGCACCCCATGGAGTACCCCTTGGAGTGGCAGACCGAGCCGGTGAAGTATCTGGGTGTGTGGTATCACCGTGACCCAGAGATTGTCATCCGGGCAAACTATGGGAGGGCGATCGATGCCCTGGAAGGGAAAGTGCGAAGGTGGATACAGCTGCCGCTGTCCTTGGCTGATCACATTGCCATTGTCAAAATGGTGATACTGCCTAAACTGCTATACCTTTTCAACAACATACCCATCCAGCCTCCTAAGGAGGTTTTCCGTCGCATTGCCACGCTGGTACTCCAGCTGGTTTGGGCGGGGAAAACGGCAAGAGTTGACTTACAGACGCTGACGTTACCCTACTCCCGGGGAGGATTCGGAGTTCCTGATTTTTTGCTATACTACCTCTGTGCGCAGGCACAATATGCGCACTTCTGGTACCACAAAGTTCCATACTTCACACATGTGGCAATTGAAGAAGGGGACGCGCTACCGATCCCACTAGATACGATTATCACGCACCGTAGACCTCCCCTGCATAGGAATGACATCAACACGATCGATGCCACTAATAGAGCATGGCACTCAATGGCTAGGAAGGCAAATAAACTGCCATTATACGACCCGGCGCTCCGGCTCCACTGGCACCCAGAGATCTCGGTAACCCAAGAAGAGGTGGGGGTGGGATTGCTGAGACAGGTCGGTATAGATACCTTGGGAGACCTCTATGAGGACGGTAAATTCAAAACGCTTGACAAGCTGACATTCATTAGTAATAAGACACTGCTGTTTCAATTTAACTACCACAGACTACAGAATGCTATTAAAACGCTGTTCCCGACATACCCGGAAGAGCTCCCGGCGATGTCCGCCCTGCAGTGGATAATCACCACACCGAAGGCCAAAAGCCTGGTGTCCACGCTCTATGCTAAACTACAAAGTGACATTGCGGCAAACACACACAAGGCCATGGAGAGGTGGAATAACTGCCTCGATGTTCTGCTGACGGAGGAGGACTGGACGGTTACTTGCACACTGACTGGTATGCTGACGCCTAATGGCAACCTACGCATACTCCACTTCAAGTATCTGCACCAGACCTATTACACACCCGCCAGATTGCACAGATATGGGTTACGCTTGGATTCTAGATGTGGGCGATGTAATCAAGAAGGGGCGGATTTTCTTCATTTGGCATGGTCTTGTGGGGCGATAATGGAGTACTGGGTGCAGGTGATGCAGTTGCTGGGATAAATGGTGGGAGGGGAGTTGGGCTGCACGGCTCGTATTTGTTTGCTGGGTCTGCTGCCTGGGGTAAAAGCTCAAAAGCGCAAATTTTGTATGATTTCCCTACTGATGGCAAAGCGGAGAATATCGCTCAGCTGGAATGGCAGGAGTGCGCCAAAAGTCAAAGACTGGCTCGCTGATTTAACGTATTGTAAGGATACACTAAAAACGTACGAAGAGGAACTGCCTACCGGGTCGAAACCTCGAGATTACTGGCAGTACCTAACCCAATACCTGTTGCAGTCTCAGATGAACTGAAATGTGTGTTAATGGAGTGCTCTGCGGAGGGTGCGAAGGACCTTAGATCATAAATGCGCACCGGATGATGGATGTTGTTGCACTGTGACCACAATGTTCTGGTTGTATTCCTTGTAAAAACTAATTAAAAAAAAAAACTACCAATCCCACAATGCCTCATTATGGGCAAAGTGGAGATTAGGTATAAAACGTAAAAATCGAAGAGGGACTCCATGTACTACCGTGAACAAGAACTTTATGTTCGAAGCGCGTAGGAGGAGGAGATGAATGGTCTAAATAAAGAATCCTGTACAAGCCAAGGAGAGTGCCATGTACTGGTTCATTTGTTGAATAATATTTAGCGAGAATTGGCAGTTTCTCGCCACGAGCACCAGCTGGACTGCGCTCCCCCCGTTGTGTGTGTGTATATATTTATATATATTTTTGGGGGTTTTTCAAAGTATAAAACACAGGTACAACAAGACTGGACACCATTACAATCAGAGTGGATAACATGTAGTACAACAAAAAAGCCCGGATTACAAGTAGGCCAAATATTGGGTGGTATTATGATGTATTTACCGGGTACAGTAAATACATTCAATTTTGAGTTTTCCTAATGAAAATTATAAATTACATTTAGATTTTTGGAGCTTTTTGCAACAAATTCTGGACGTTTTGAATTTACTTCATGTTTGCACCTAATGCATTACAGTACATATTACCTGCCAAATCTCAGTAGGGGAAAATTGCAGGAGTTGATTAATATTTGCAAATCTAGGAACTGCGATCCCGCCACAAGGGTTTTGTCTGGGATCGCAATTAACAGGCCACTCCAAGGAAAGGCTAAACCATGTTTAGCATTTTCAGTGCAAGCATAACCAATGACATGAATGACAACGCTTAGTAAATATAGCCCTGAAGAGTTATTTTTCCCCACTCATGCAATATAGCAGAGGATAATTTTTAGTACATTTGGGTATAAATTTGAGGAGAATGATCACAATTTTAGGAGTGTGGAGGGGGTGCAGGAATATCTGGTGTATATCATCTCTTCCCCAGTGACCTACATTTAGGAATTCTCCCCGGATTGCTGATGGTGGCTCAAGCTGAACATCAAACAATCACATTCTTTTTACAGCTAGGACCCTACCAAAAATGCTGCTCAACTGAGCGAGAGACACAACCCACAGTAGATGGCAATGGTGAGCATTTTTTGGAAGGTATGATAAGTTAACATTTTGCTTTCAAGGAATAATGACTGAATTTGCAAACTACAATCCATCTACTAGGTTGAAGTTGGCAAAACATTCTACTCCAAACATGGAATGGGTCTATGCGAAGGCCAGTTAATAACCAGGCTAATTAAGTATACTGTAGTCTTGTAAACCCATCACCACTGCTGTGGAGCAGCAGTAAAGGAACATGCACAGATTAACCACAGTAGTGAGACGTTTAGGAGATGCAGCAAAAAAAACAAAAAAGTAGTTCCAAACTAGCCCTTTTTAGGAATGACCAGCATCCCCAGTAACTTCTCTGTTTTATATCAAAAGTAAGGAATATCCTACTTACCAGTATGCATCCGTTCTTGGCATGTAGAGCTGCAGATCTATACACTTTTGCATAGATCGCCATCTGGTGTTGGGCCTGGATGTTTGCAGTGTGTTTTTCTTCTTGGACAGTCTTTGGAAGTCACGAGTTCGGTGACTCCTCCTTCGGTCCGTACTGCGCATGGGCTTCGGCTACATCCTCAGATTGTTTTTCGCCAGCAGGGAAAAGATGGAGCGTAGTGATAATAGTAAGAATCCCATGTGTGTTGTATCTAAATAAGATAAACTGGAACGGATACAGGTAGCCGGGGAGGCGGGTGGGCGTGTATAGATCTGCAGCTCTACATGCCAAGAACAGATGCATACTGGTAAGCAGCATATTCCGTTCGAGGCATATGAGCTGCAGATTATACACTTTTGCATAGATTATATAGCAGTACCCAGCCCTAGCGGCGACCACCGGTATCCGTTGCAGTGGTTTGAAATAGTGTCTTTAGTACAGCCTGGCCCACACTAGCTTGTTGTTTGGAGTGCACGTCTACACAGTAATGTTTTGTGAAGGTGTGCGGTGTTGACCATGTGGCTGCTTTGCAGAGGTCATCTAAGGGTATGTTCCCTAGAAAAGCCATAGAAGCCCCTAGCTTTCTTGTAGAGTGGGCTTTAGGTGGAACAGATAATGTTCTTTTTGCTTTGTGATAGCAAATTTGTATGAACTTTACAATCCACCTAGCTATCCCTGATTTAGAGATGGGGTTGCCTTTATGCGGTGGAGAGAAGGCGACAAACAATTGTTTAGTCTTTCTGAAAGGTTGCGTTCTTTATATGTAGTACAGTAAAGCCCTTTTAACATCAAGTGTATGTAGAGCCCTTTCCGCAACAGATTGAGGTTGCGAGAAAAAAACCGGTAATTCCACCGATTGATTTAGATGGAAGGGGGAAATGACCTTGGGCAGAAATTTTGGATTTGTGCGAATTATCACCTTGCTGTGATGCATCTGTAAAAAGGGTTCTTGTATAGTGAACGCTTGTATCTCACTAACCCTTCTAAGGGAAGTGATAGCTACGAGGAAAGCGGTTTTCCAAGTGAGGAACTGTAGCTCACATTTATGCATTGGTTCGAAAGGCGGACCCATTAGCCTTGTAAGAACTACGTTTAGATTCCATACAGGGGAAGGTGGTGCCCTGGGCGGAATTACTCGTTTAAGGCCTTCCATAAAGGCTTTAATAGCAGGCACTCTGAACAGTGATAAATGCTGTCTGTTTTGTAGGTAAGCAGCAATTGCTGCTAGGTGTAGACGTATGGATGAATATGCCAGGTTACACCTTTGAAGATGGAGCAGATAGCATATGATGTGCTGTATGGATGCATCTAAAGGGTTGATTGTATTGTTACGGCAGTAAACAACAAATCTCTTCCACTTTGCGGCATAGCATGCTCGAGTGGTAGGACGTCTGGCTTCCTTGATAATATTCATGCAATCAGGGGGAAGGTTAAGGTATCCAAATTCTAAGATTTCAGGAGCCAGATCGCAAGGTTGAGCTGAGCTGGGTCCGGGTGCCTGATTTCTCCATGGTTCTGGGTTAGGAGGCATGGGGACAGGTGCAGTTTTTGATGTGGTACCACCGATAGCTGTAGTAGTGTGGTGTACCACGGCTGCCTGGCCCATGTTGGAGCTACCAGAATGAGTCTGAGGGAGTGCTGTTGTAGCTTCCTTACCACTAATGAAATTAGCGGGAGAGGTGGAAAGGCGTATGCAAATTTGCCTGACCAGTTCATCCATATCGCATTGCCTTTGGACAATGGGTGTGGGTATCTGGCGGCGAAGCTTGGGCATTTTTTGTTTTCGTGGGTGGCGAAGAGGTCTATCTGAGGATGCCCCCACTTGTGGAAGAATGGGCGAAGAACTTGTGGATGCAGTTCCCATTCGTGCATTTGCTGCGTTTGTCTGCTGAGCAGATCTGCCATGGTGTTTTGTATGCCTGGGACGTGTTGTGCCAGGAGAAAGATTTTTTGTGGAATTGCCCATCTCCATATGCTCTGTGCTAAGCGGGAGAGCTGGGGAGAGTGTGTCCCCCCCTGTTTTTGAATATAATACATTGCAGTCATATTGTCTGTGCGAATGAGGACTGCTTTGGCTGAAATTGGTTTCTGAAAGGATTTCAGGGCTAGAAAGATCGCCAATAGCTCCAGATGGTTGATGTGGAGTAATTTTTGCTGTGGCGTCCATAGACCTTGCACTGTGAGGTGTAGAAGGTGCGCTCCCCAGCCGGAGAGCGATGCGTCCGTTGTTAGAATCACCTGAGGAACCGGGTCCAGGAACGGCCGCCCTTTGAAAAGGTTTGTGGTGTTCCACCACTGCAGAGAGTGATGGGTGCGACCGTCCACCAACACCAGATCCGTCAAATGTCCCTGGGCCTGGTTCCACTGCCGTGCTAGGCACTCTTGGAGTGGACGCATGTGGAGTCTTGCATGGGGCACTATGAAGATGCAAGATGCCATCATCCCTATTAGCTTCATAAACACTCTTGCTGGGAGAGAGTGCTGAAGAATGAATGTTTGGCGCAAGGCTTGTATGCTTGCGATTCTGGCTGAATTGGGATAGGCTATAGTTTTGGAGGTGTCTATAGTGCCCCGAGATATTGCTTTGTGTGAGATGGTATGAGGTGGGACTTTTGATGATTCACCGTGAAGCCTAGCTGGTGGAGCAGTTGGATGGTGCTGTTTGTATGTTGCACACACTGGTAGGACGCAGCTTTTATCAGCCAGTCGTCCAAGTAAGGGAAGACATGAATGTGTTGTCTTCTGAGGTGTGCTGCTACTACCGCTAGGCATTTGGTAAACACCCGTGGTGCAGTTGTGACCCCGAAGGGGAGAACCCTGAATTGGTAATGATGACCGTCCATCACAAACCTGAGGTACTTCCTGTGAGAAGGGTGTATTGGAATATGAAAGTATGCGTCTTTCAAGTCCAGTGTAGTGAGAAAGGCTCCCTGGCAGAGGAGTGGGAGAACTTGTTGGAGGGTTACCATGTGGAAATGGTCCGAATGTATGTATGTATGTATGCATTTAGAGGCCTGAGGTCTAGAATGGGCCGTAGGGTCTCGTCTCTCTTTGGTATTAGAAAATACAGAGAGTAGACCCCTAAATTTTGCTGATTGACGGGGACCTGCTCTATAGCTTGTTTTTGCAGGAGGGAGATTACCTCCTGTTTGAGCAGTGTGGTGTGTTCTTGCGACATTGTACGGTGCCTGGGTGGAATATTGGGTGGGGTAGATGTTAGTTCGAGACAGTAGCCTGACTGAACAATTTGTGTCACCCATTTGTCTGATGTTATGGTCTCCCAGGTGGGAAGAAAATGCCGTAGTCTACCCCCGACTGGAGTGGAATGGTCTGGGGGGAGCGGGGGAAAGTCATTGGGCGGGCGGTGTGGCAGAACGGGTGGTGTTGGTTTTGCCCCTGCCCTTATTATTGTTTCCTCTACATCCACCTCTTTGATAGCCCTTCGAGAAGGTAGTCTGAGGAGGGGACTTGTAGGAAGTAGAGGCGCTATCGGCAGAGTAACCTCTGCCCGTGCCACGAAAGGAGGAACGACGAAATGAACGTCTAGGGTTATGGGATTGTAATGCCCCCATAGACTTTGCTGTATCCGTGTCCTTTTTCATTTTCTCCAATGCTTCATCAACCTTTGGACCAAATAGGTGTTGTTGGTCAAAGGGGTGATTTAATATAGATGCCTGGACTTCTGGCTTAAACCCTGAGATTCTGAGCCAGGCATGACGACGAAGCAAAACACTGGTGTTTATAGCTCTAGAAGCTGTGTCTGCTGCGTCGAGGGCACATTTAATTGAGGTGTTGGTAATGAGCTTTCCCTCCTGTATTCGCTCATGAGCCCTGTGTTTATGTTTGTCTGGGAGGTGTTGCATGATAGCTTCCAGCTCATCGTAATGTGCTCTGTCATAACGTGCAAGCAGTGCTTGCGTGTTGGCGATGCGCCACATATTTGCAGCTTGCGAGGCAGTGCGTTTACCAGACGCATCTAAGAGCTTTGACTCCTTATCTGGTGGTGGAGCCTCCCCTGATGATTGAGAGTTAGACCGCTTCCTAGCTGTGGATACCACTAATGAGTCCAAGGGAGCAGGTCCTTTAATATATGCAGGATCTGTGGGGGCTGCTTTATATTTCTTCTCTATCCTGGGGTTTAATACCCTAGCTCTGACTGGGTCCTTGAACACCTCTGCAGCATGTTTGGTTACTCCTTTTAGCATGGGCAATATTGCTGTGGCCTTATCTTGTATGTCAAAAGTGTCCAGTAGGAAATTGTCCTCAACTGGCTCACTGTGTAATTCTACCCCATGGTAGTGTGCCGCCCGCTATATTAAGTGGTGGAACCCCAGGGACTCCTCTGGAGGAGATGGCCTGGATGGATAAATGTCATCCTGAGGCATATCTGGTACATCGGGGTTGTGGTAATCCTCCCATGGGTCTGGTGTCCCTGGAGGTGTGGGGTCTAGTGGGGCGTCTGCTGGATCATAATCTGGATCTCCATAATCAGGGTCTGGAGATGGGGTTGGAGAGCGGTGAGGCAAAGGTGGCGGAGATATGGGAGGTGGAGGAGGTGGTGGGGAGGGTACTCTGAAGGGAGATGTGGCAGAGTCCTTCCGTTTTGGCGGTGGAGGAGGATCTGGCTTGTTTAAATGTCTTTTTTTTGGAAGACAAAGTTAAATACCCAGTCTTTGGATCCTTTGTTAAAGTCTTTTGATAAGGATCTGGCGTAAATAGTTCTCCTGGCACCGAATCGTCTGTCGGTGCCGATGTTTTCCGAGCCGAGGGCTTCGATGGTTTCTCCATGCCATGCTTTTTCGGGGCCTCCGATTTCTTCGGTGCAGAGGCAGGCTTCGGCGCCGGAGCGTCGGTGCCGAGGGATTTATGTTTATGTTTTGTCGGCACCGAGAGTGCAGGTTTCGAGCCCGATGGCTTCGGAGCCGAACTGGGTGTAGTTTTCTTCGGTGCCGAACGGTGTTTTTCGGCACCAGGAGTAGGCTGGCACGAGCCCGAGCCGCCGGGAGACTTATGATGCTTCGACACCGGGCCCGAAGGTGGGGTGATAGAAGCTGTATGTTTGGTTTTCCCTAGGCCCGGAGGCGAAGGTGTAACCGGAGTCTCTTTCGGTGTGGGTACGGGAGTGGGAGGGGGTAGAGTACTCACGACCCTCTGCGCCGGTGTGATCTCCCCCAGGTCAGAGTCGTCTGCCTCAGAAGCGCTAACGATTTCTTCCTCCTGCTCGGTGTGCTGCTGCCCGGAAGCTCCGGTGTCGTCTCCGAAGATGTCAGGTGGAGCCGAAGTCGATGAGTGCGCCATGGTGCGTCGAGCTCTTCGATCCCGGATGGTCTTTTTCGATCGAAAAGACTTGCAGGCGGGGCAGTCTCGGGCCTCGTGTTCGGGAGAGAGGCAGAGGTTATACACCTGATGCAGGTCGGTGTGGGGAAATTTAGACCCACATTTTGGGCACTTTTTGAAGGGAGTCCTTTCCATTGGCCGAGACCGGAGTCGAGGGAGGCCCGAAGGCCGGTGCCGATGTCTGGAATCGAGAAGTGCCGCAGAGAGAGATGAAGAAGATGATTTTTGTCTTAAGAATCTCGATGGCCGAGGATTTTCCGTCGAAGGTCGAACTGGAAAAGTTCGAAGCCGGAGCACGAAGTATCACATCCGAGCCCGTTGGCGGAAAAAAACAATCTGAGGATGAGCCGAAGCCCATGCGCAGTACGGACCGAAGGAGGAGTCACCGAACTCGTGACTTCCAAAGACTGTCCAAGAAGAAAAACAAACTGCAAACATCCGGGCCCAACACCAGATGGCGATCTATGCAAAAGTATATAATCTGCAGCTCATATGCCTCGAACACTATTTTACTTTTCAAAAGTGTTATCGAAATTCATGTCCAAGGCCTATTCCCGATCTTTACTTCTAGTCATTGTGATTTTTGATTTAATCCAAGACAGAGGGGCCAATTTTACAACCAGGGGTCGCATTACACATGTAGCGCATTTCCCTACACTGCGCTGGGCGCAACTCCTAAAAGGTACGCCCAGTGCAATGAAGGAAAATGTGCCGCATTATGATGAAAGCGCTGCCCCCAGGGCAGCCCTGAACTCTCACTGTCCCTAGGGCAGCGCATTCATGTGAAAAATGGAGCGGCTGCTTTTAAGCCACTCTGTGTTTTCCCAGTGCAGACGGCAGCCCGCCTCCACTTTTAAAGGAGATTAGAGATCCCCTTGCGGGCAAGTTCAGTCAGTGACTGCACCCGCCTTCAAGGGGATTTCTGGGGGGGTCCAGACCCCCTTTCATCCCCTACAGGGGGCTGCTCTCAGGGGGCGCACTCTTTTAGGATGCGCACTGTCAGTGTGCCTCCTGAGAGCTTCTTTGCCCCTGCACCCGCGTCTGATGCAGGCGCAGAGGCAAAGGGATTCCCTCATTTGTATGGGGCACGCACCCATGCAAATGTGGGAATACCCCCTGAAGATAGTGGTGGCGCTTTATGTGCGCCAGCGCTATCGTTATTACAGAAAGGCCCGCAAAAGCATCTGCGGCCCCTTCTGTAATACCGAAGTGCCCTGGGGCACACAGTGGGCGCAAACGCTTGTTTCACCTCCGGGGAATTTTTGTGTAATACAGCCCCTGGATGTTACCATCTCAGTATATTACCATTAAAGTAAGCTCACATTTATAATTCTTGCAAAATGTTTTACTGATGTGGCAAACTAGAAATTCACTACCACATTTTTAAAACGGTGCCTGCAAGAACACTAGGGTGTATGGTTTTTCCATCTTCACGAACATGTACTATATGCAGAATCTTGAAAGTGCAAGTGAATTGAAGTAGGTAAAGTTGCGACAGTGAAATAAAAATAATTCTTCACCTTGGCAGGTCCATCTTAGGAAACTGTGCACAACCATACTTAAGAACAAATAAATCTGCTTAATCTCAGAACACAGTATACTTGTGTGTTACAAATAAGGAAATGTAGAGGACTCCTACCTGCCCAATGCACAGCACTACAGTATAACCATTGGGACCAACTGCTAAGGTTTTTGGCTGAACATCCAATTTTGTAGTACCCTGACCACTGAAAGAAACAAGAAAGGTACAAACTAATTTGCCTTCAATCTTAAGATTTACTTTTTGTGCTAACGTAACATTGTGTAACATGTCAATTAAATAACACATCATTTTAAAAGGGCATTGTAATGGTTCACAGCAGTGTTCATATGATCTGCAGCAAAACAAAGAAAGGAATAGGAGGCATTAGCACATTTGAAATAATTTGAACACTAATATGGACAACAGTCATAAGATTTTCAACGTACATTGTTACAAACTGCAGCCACGTGTTCAAAATAGCTGGCAGACATTGGCTTGCCAAGCTCAGTTCTGTCTAATTGGTTTCAAAGTACAGATCCGTTAGTAATTTTTCTTATTTTGTTAGGAAAAATGAAATGAATAAGTCTAGTCATAAATATATAAACTCCAAATACATTTACTTCACAGAGTGAAAGAACTAGAAACCCTTCATGCATTGTATATAAGTGACCGTCTGTTACTATATCTGGCCAGGACTGTATCTGAATACTGAGCAAGGACAACTATCATTTCACATTGGCTAATGAATGTTATTACAGGAATCCAAAAGTCACGAGTCCGCACGTTTCAGCCCCTAAGGTAGGAACAATAGAGGACTTCATAAGGCCTCACATAATATATAGTTATATAGATTTAATACTTAAATTAAAACAAGAGAGCTCTATCAAAACTCGGGAAAGTGTAAACCTGCAAAACGATCAAGTTATAAATGGATCCATGTAGGGTTAATCTGAATGAGATTTAGATTGTCCTCATTTGACCCTGGTGGAATTCAAAGAACAAAAGAGAAAAATACCTTGGAAAACAATTTCAGCAGATTTGTATACACTGTCAGAGAAAATTAAGCAAGTAATAAAGTTAAAGCATGATAAAATAGTAAGCTAATCGTTGACTAGCAAAAACACATTTGATGCAAGTTTAATGAAACATGTAAGAATAAATCAGATTTTGAATAAGGCAAAAAGTACAAATTGATAATTCATTGCCCCTTAAGAAAATGTGTTGACTCAAAAACCCATTTTTCATATTCATGGAGCCAGTAATGAAAAGGATCGGCAGGTAATTTGTTGATTTGGAAACAGGTTTATTTATGAAGGATATTTAATGGCATTCAATGAAATACACACTACACACATTGTTGAAAGCATTTAAAGTGCCGTCATTTTATCGCTCAGATTACCATATAATAGAGTCGCTATCGCTTAGCTATCAAATTAGGACTGTTACTTAGATGCTCAAGACCATCCCTATTTTTTCTAAATAAAATATAACCTATGATAAAGGTATCGAGGCTTTTAAACAAACTACTAGATACTTCTCAGTAAGCCCATATAACTCTAATCACTTAACTGGGGTGGAGGAAGCATTCACGTCCACCACAGTACTTCATAATGCAGTGGACATGAATAGTTCGACAACTGTAGTGCTATAGGAAATCCTTTTAGTGCGAGCATCAGAAGGATCATCTTTTTACAACAATTTTGTTGAGATGAGAGGGAAGCTTTCCTAAAGTTTAGAGAATATTGTTTTTCTTTTTTAAATTAGCAGGACATGCAGCATGCGGATGTCACACTGATTGAAAGTGAAACCAGTCTGTGCCATTTTGAGCCAAAAGGTTTCACTTTGACCAGTGCTTTTAGCTCCATACCCAGCGAGACAGGTACCACTGAAACGTGGACAACATTATGCCTTCTCCCTAGTGTATATCTGCTTAGGGAGCACCCAGGAGAGCAACCCCCCAAAAAATTAAAATTCATCCTTTCTTCCATCCTGGAAGAGCAGTCTGCACGTTTTGCCCCCTGCCCCGAGGAAAACGGCAGAAAGATCACTAGATGCCAGGAATAATTAAAGTAAGTGGGGTACTGTTTTTATTAGAAGTGTGCCAAAAGTTGACAGTGGTACTTTTGTTGCTCTCTTTATATTCTGGATCTTTCCCTCGCAGAAACGTGAGGAAAATCGATTTTAGCCAAAGCTGAGGTCTGCAGGACATTCTAGGTAAGAAACCTTAGTGGGATCAACACAAGTCTTAAGACCCTTGCTTCCGCCAGATGCCTAGTTTCCAGAAATGTCTGGGCTGGATAGGTCTCTGGGTGGTGGCTGAGCCGGGCCCAAGCACAGCAGCAACCCATAACGCCAAATTGGGTCAATTTTCAAGATGAAAACTTCATGTCTCTAAGATGCATTTTGGGGCCTATCGTGTGCAGGGCTCTAGGCTCAGCTACACGAGTGGGGTTTCGTTTTTAAGGGGAGAAGTGTGAGAACACAATAGCAGAAAATTTGTTAGCAATCTGATTTCTATCAATTTTTTGCTTTAAAAATTTAATCCAGTGTGCAAATAAGATCACATTTGCAAAATGCACTCTGAATCACATGATAGTATGGGTAATCCCAAAGTCAGAGTAGTATAAATAACCAGCATCTACGGCACATTTATAAATGCCTAGGTTTCCGTCATCGCATTTTTTGTTCATTGCGTTTTGCCGTATGAACTGATGCATGTGACAACACAGTTAAATATAATTATAAGCAGCAGCTCAGTTGTTGGCTCTGGGTAGCGCCTGTTTTTGGACAAGAGAGAATATATATTCCTACAACCAGAAGGGTCTGGTAGATGTAAGGCGTAATTACTTTTGCAAATCGACCTTTGGGGTAGAAAGTTATACAGTAAAACATTGTCCCCCACTGCAAATTGTTGCCCTATTTATTTTGATTATTTTCTTTTTTTTATTTCAATGATTTGTTTCTATGGTAAAACAAGCATAACCCTACATTTAGGGTTAAAACCTTAACTGGCCTGACTCCCAAAGATTTAGGTTGGCCTGCCTTACAAATGGCAATTCAAGAGAACAACCCACAGAATATTCTTTGTGCATCAAGTCCACTTTCTGAAAGAAATTACAAACATGATTTTGAACATTGATCTTGCCATAAAAAGCTATCTAAAAGTAATAAGACAAAACTTGTTCCTTAATAAAGAAAAGTTTTACATTTGCCAGCTACATAACGAAACCCAAGGTAAATGTTGTGTAAAACACCTTTACGAAGAAACAATATCTAAATTACTCAAGCCTATCCATCAGATCTTCTGCGTTCTCAAAGGACTAAATGTACTTAATGCTTCCACATTGAGGAAATATGAATTTTGTGATCAGTTATGTCCCCTATCGTAGACCCCAACGGCTCCATGTGCATGCTATAAGTACATGTATGTTCCCTCCTATTCCACTTTTGAAGACGCAAATATATGTGCGTCCACCGTCAACATGTCCTCTTTCAGATCCGCCATGAATGGGTCAGATATTCCATTCCTAAGTATGAAAGGCCACCGACTTTATGTGGTTCACTTTCCACATTTTACAGATTCAGGCGAGTAGGCCCGAATTCTGTCATCAAGCCTTTTCCTGCCTTCTGCTTCTGAAAGCTCCAGTCTGAGCCCGCATCTGTGACCATGAACTTTGTCTTACTCCCTGCGCGGCTAACGGTGCCTGATCCAGCCTGTCGCCTGCCAAAAACTGTATTTCACCTTCGAGATTATCTCCTTCGCTCCTCATCCGATGCATTCCTGTCTAGTAGTTTAGGTAAACATTCTTCCAGCTCCCGTGCAAAGGGCCAGGCCTCGCTGCCCTCATGCAAATAATTCATAGCCCCGTTACCATGGAATATTCCTACCCCCTCGCATCTAGTGTAGACACTTAGACGCTTGTACACGCACTAACAGTCAGTATAGTCAGTATAGAATTAGATTTTATCCTAAGAGACCTCTCTTTTTGGATAACACAGTTCTTTAAACATAGGATATTAGATATGATTTGGGATTAGGTTGACATAACCCCAGACTTCTGTCTCCACATGTAGAGCTAAATGTCAAGTCCCCTTCACCCTCTAGTTGCACGTCAATCACACGTCATGCGGCTGCGCGCGCATCTCTGCCAACTATTTCTGCTGACATTGCAGGATTCTTTTATGGATCCACCCACTTATGACATCATGTTTAATGACGTTTCTTAAATTACGCCCTCCATTAGTTACGTATGCACCTTTTATCAGCTGTTACGCCTCTTGCATCTGTTTCACTGTAATGTATTTTCTATAAAACTGCCTATCTGTCAATAATATATGCTCCTTCCTTCCTGAACTTTCGTGGTGATGGAACAGAAGGCCCACAATTCGAATTGTCTTCCTTTGTATAGGAATAAAGCATTTTAAAACCTCTAATACCACGGATTCTGCCTCTTATATTTACTGAGTTATTCTTGATAGACTTTACCACATAAAAAATAGTACCGGTAACGAAATATTTACCACATAAATTGGCGCCCGAACAGGGACACTTTCTCATCTCACGCGCCGGCGGTGCGTTGCAGGCCCGGTCTCCTGCCACAGCTGAACGGACAACAAAAACGCGTATCTACAGGATTTCCTGTGTCTCCTTCCGGCCAAGCGGGGACGACTGAGGCTGCGATCAACACCCAGACGAGGCGGTGAGAAGTGCGAAGTATCCCGACCAGAGCCTAGCTGAGAGAGCAAGATCCGAGGTATACAGAGACCCGCCAGGTTCCGAAGTTCCGAGTCCAGTCGAGTCGAGTCCAGTCCGGTCCAGTTTCAAGTTCCGTTCCGAGGCCTTCCGTTCCGAGCTACCCGGTGAGTACCATTACCGGGGAGGCATTTAACGTGCACATAGTCTGTGCCGGTCAAGACGGGTTTGGGTACACAAATCCGGTCTGCACTGTTTTAGCAGTGTATCTGTACTGTTTAGCAGTATATATAGTATGTTTTGCATATAAATAAGTATTATCTAGTGTCAGTATTATGTCAGTAACCAGTTTTCTATTAGTTATCATTGTTCGTAAAACTGTTAAGTGTTAAACGTTTTTAAATACGTTCTATATACTGTGGTGTGAATGACTGTTCATTATTGTGTTTTTTTGTATAAAGTGTGTTCTAGTAATAAGGTCTAAAAAATGCCGCTCTTTTCGAAACTAAGACAGATCAAAACTAGAAAAGGGGTACTCGAAGAAGCTGTTCCCATCCCACCTAGGGACACTCCAGGGTACTTTATGTATCATAAGCATGGCCTAGATGCCGTATTATTTCTTGATTTATGGGTGGATTACACCAAAGAATTACCAGAGAGTCAGAGATGGCCCGCAGCGGGGACCTGGGATGCAGATTGCATCATGCGAGTAGAAGAAGAATTATGGAAAAAGAAAGCCAGACAGTCACAGAAAGATGCCATTGAATTATGGCGTAAAGAATCATATAGACGTACAGAAAAAGCACTTAGACAGGAAGATAAGGGTAAGGAGAATTCAAATAAAGTCCGAGAAAATCTATTACTTGAGGAAGGTACCCGAGTAAAATCAGAACAAGTAGATAGACAAAGAAACGCCCTTATGAATGGTATGTATCCACTTCTGGCCGAAGGGTTACCTAAGGCTACTCCGGAAATACCAAAAGACTTGCCACCTCCATTGTTTCCGATAAAAGCACATCCCAAGGGGCATCCCAGAACCGCAGAAGATGTTTTCCTTTCCCGCTATTTAGATTACGCAGCTCCCGAGTATGCTAATACCGCACCACATAGACCGCTTGCCGATGATGCTCATCGCCAAGAACATTCGTCTGTACCTCCGCAACAACACGCTTCGACACACATTCCGACAAACACATCTGTTTCCACCGCTTTTCCCGCAACGACGGTTGCTGTCTCACCCTCAACAAATCCTTTCACGTCCAGCACCCCAGACGGTGCTACAGGAGGTACGACAGACATTTTTTCTACGCCACCCAGAGGAAATAAATTTTCCCTTAGAGAATTAGCACACCAACGTACGCCCAAACTAGCAACTCCCGACATGCTTAAGGAGCTTCTAGTAGATTGTAGATATGATCCTGTGCCCGGTAAACGGGACGAAATGCTGCTGTCATCATTACGTATTCGACGAGCTGCAATATATTTAACGAAGTTACCAGGAATGAATACACATTTAGAAAATATATATCACTTTGTCCAGTCAGGGCGAGGTCCTGAAAGTATTAGCAGAGCCATGGAGTACCAGAAAGCGGAGGTACAGGGACAACTGTTACGTTTCCTCATAAACTGTGTAATTAGAAATCAAGACCGGCCTGGGGTAAATCCGGAAGAAATGCAAAAACTTGTCACTTGGGGCCAGAATATATCAGAAGGAAGACATGATAAACAGTTATGTATAGTAGCTATGTACCGAAAGATCCGCAAAGAGGTAGAACGAATACACGAAGAAAGATTAGAGGTAGACGCCGCTGACCTAAACAGAGAGGAGGAGGAGCAAGAATCAGAGCAAGTAGACACGATAGCTTATGTAGGAAAAGGAAGACCCCATAATAATACCAGAGGTTTTAACGACCCAATACGTCCAATACGTCCAGAATATAATAGACATCCTCCAAACCCTATGCTAAATACAAAATCCCCTGAACACTTATTCCAAGCCGCTGATAAATTACTCCGAGATCGAAGGGGGTACCACGTGCTCGATTCCATGGACGAACAAGAATTAGCCAGGTCAGCAGTACAATGGGCTGACAGTCCCGGCGAATACAATGATGATGTACTTGCACACACGTTTCTGAATCTAGACCCATATGAACAACGTTTAGCTAGTATATACAGGATTCAACACCTCCTTATATTATATAAAAGCCAACACTCTGATCCAGGACCCTTACCTGACATATTGACAGAACTACTCACCAACATATGGAGAGGGTCAGGTACTGATTTGATTAAGGAAATACTAGAATCCCGAAACCAATATTTAAATTTCGTATGCCCAGAACACGTTCCAGTTCCCATTATGGGAAGAAAAATGTATCACATAGATAGACAGAACCCGTTACGCGAAGTGCACCCGATCAGAGGTGCCGGCGATAATTTCACACGCGTGTTTGTGTACACGCCTATAACTAAACTGGAATTATTAGAAATGAAGAAAGTAGTACCCAGTCATGACAAAGATCCAGCAGGTTTCCACCGTGAGATAAAAGACATGTTACTCATGGGAGAGTATACCTACCCCGATATTATGAAAATATTAAAAGTCCTATTACCCGCAGGTGTTTATGAAAAACTCAAAGAAAAAGAATGGGAGGTAGGAGACCAAAAGATAGATTGGACAGCATTAGAAAACGAAGAGAAGGCCCGAGCTGCAGGAGCAGGGCTTGGGGAAAAGACTACAGCATTAGCAGGATTATTAATACAGGTACTGCCACGTTTATTAACTACGAAAAAGGAAGACTGGGGTGCAATCTCAGCCTGTAAACAAAAACCAGATGAAGACACCAGTGATTTCTATTCCAGATTTGAAAAATGTTTCAGTATAAATAGTGGCATAAAAGCTAGTAGTGAGTCATATCCACATCTGTTTGTGACAAAATTAGTTGAAAATTCTCTGCTACAAGTCAAGAATAGAGTATTGAAATTCGAAAGTACCTGGCAAGGTAATACCCCATCACAGATGCTACAGATGTTACAATATCACCACAATAGAATTAGAGAAGAACAAGAACACGAACAAAGACGTATGAAAGATACAAAAATGAAAATGCTTGTTGCACAGTCCGTTCCAGCCGATGGTCATCAAAAGGGTGATTCCGCAAGTCCTGCAAAAGGGACATGCAACTATTGTAAACAACAAGGTCATTATATACACGATTGTCCAGTCCTGAAACATAATATAGCCACAGGTAGAACACATGAGAGACCACGTCCACCCAGACAGGATCAGAATCAACAACAAATCCCTCAGCATGCACAACCTAGGTTAGCTCCGCAACAATTAGCTCCGCCACAGGCAGCTCCACAACAGATCGTAACACCACCACAAGCGCAGCCTATTGCTGCAACACAAGCGACAACACAACAGATGTATCAGCATGCACAAACAGATTATCCCGATTATCAGCGATACTCATGAGACAGCCTAGAGAGGGAAGTTGGCTTACCCCTTATTGAGGTTCCTGTAGACCAAGAGGGACCTTATGTACATAGTGAACTATTAGGGGAAGACAGAAAGTTTTTACTTGATACAGGGGCAAGCAGAACAACTATAAGACGCAGTGAAGTTCCAGGGGCACCCCTCTCAGGCTCACAGAATATTTCCCTTGGATTCTCAGGAAAACCTATAATTAATGACGAAACACAACCTCTTGCACTCACAGTAGGTCCATTGACACGTACTACAGATTTATTGCTTACTAAATCATGTCCAGAAAACTTGTTAGGTATAAAAACATTGAAAGCTCTAGGAGCCATAATATGTTGCTCTCCGGAAGGAGTACGACTATTTTTACGTGACTTTAAAGGTCAATACGTATCCAGAAACATGGAACACCGACTGCAGAATTTACCTACACATTTATGGGCACAAGGCCCCACTGATGTTGGTTGCATGAACATTACACCATATCGAGTTACACTGAAATCAGGAATAGTACTACCACGAATGCGACAATACAAGTTACCACCAGATGCTGTAGTGGCTTTACTGCAAATCATTGACGAGCTCATTGCACAAGGAGTGGTTGTCGAAACTGACTCCAATGTATGTAATTCTCCGATAATTCCGATTCTTAAAAGAACGGATCCAAAAGCACCACCAGTATATCGATTAGTTATTGATCTGCGCGAATTAAATAAATGTATTGTACCACAATACCCTGTGGTCCCAGATATCTCTTCATTACTCACAGCTATTGACTCAGAAGCAACGTTTTTCACTGTAATTGATCTCAAGAATGCTTTCTTTAGTGTCCCAATAGATCCGGAAAGTCAATATTTGTTCGGTTTTAGTTTAAATGGACGAAGTTTTAAATTCACACGCGCACCTCAAGGATTTACAGAAAGCCCCAGCATCTATAGCCAAGCACTGAAACGAGAACTTGACAGTATCCACATGCCAGTTAACACTGCCTTGCTTCAATATGTCGATGATCTGCTGATCACCGCTCGAAGCGAACCTGAATGTGAAAAAGCGTCACTGACGGTTTTGAAATTTCTGGCCGACAAGGGGCACAAGGTGTCCCCTTCTAAGCTGCAATTCTGTGTCCAGCGAGTTGTTTACCTTGGGCACTCGCTGTCCAAGGAGGGAAGGCAGCTTACATCCGACCGCATCCAGTTAATTGCTAACATGCCACCACCCAAGACACAAAAGGAGGTACGGGCTTTTATAGGCCTCACTTCATACTGTAGGCAGTGGATCCCTCAATATGCATTTCTAGCAAAACCACTCATCCAGTTGACAACACAGGAGGCAGCCACATCGACTGTCCTCCCTTGGACTCCAGAACATACACACGCCTTTGAAAGCTTAAAGAAAGCTTTATGCCAAGCACCTGTCCTAGCAACACCATGTTACGGTAAACAGTTTACACTCTTTGTTACAGAACGCGAAGGTACTGCTTTGTCGGTACTCACTCAGGAACAAGCAGGATCACACAAACCGTGTGCTTATTTCTCTAGTACATTAGATCCAGTAGCTCAGGCACTTCCAGCGTGCCTGAAATCAGTGGCAGCAACAGCTTTAGCAATCAGACAAAGTGATGCCATAGTGTTAGGACATCAATTGACAGTACAAGTACCACACGCAGTAGAGGTTCTCTTGAACGGCACACAAACACAACACTTGACGATAGCAAGACTCACCGGTTACGAACTGACATTATTTCAGCCACACATAGAAATCAGACGTTGCAATACGTTAAATCCTGCCACACTGTTACCAGTGGGCGGAACAGATCCATTGGCACATGATTGTGTCGAAGTCATTACTATCACGACGAAACCCAGACAAGACTTGACAGACATCCCTTTGTCAGATCCGGACTTGACATTGTATGTAGATGGGTCATGTATGAGAACAAGTACAGGAGAGTTAGTGGCCGCTTACGCAGTCACAACAGACACTGAAGTCATTGAAACAAATTGTATCAACACTTTGTCAGCTCAAGCAGCAGAGCTCACCGCTCTGACACAAGCCTGTATTCAAGCCAAGAATAAGAAAGTCAACATATACACAGATTCACGTTATGCATTCGGAGTCGTCCATGACTTCGGCGTACTGTGGCGAGAGAGAGGTTATTTAACTTCTCACGGTGCCCACATCCAACACGGACCCCTCATTCAAGCCCTATTAGACGCGATTCATCTACCTACTGCAATATCGATTATGAAATGCAAAGCCCACACAAAAGTTACCGATATCATTTCCCAGGGTAATGACCTAGCTGACAGAACAGCTAAACAGACTGCTCGGAATCAGACTCACACAACTGACATGACAAAGACAATAGTTCCGACACCAACACATTGCATGACAGTTAAGGATCCCGCCCTTGATGTAATTGATATACAGACACACGCTACACCAGAAGAAATAAAGAAATGGACTGAATTAGGAGGGATCCAAACAGATCAAGGATGGATGACGAAGGAAAAATCTATATGGTTTCTTCCCGACTCAATGGTCCAAGTCATCATTAACACTATACATAGTCCAGCGCACCTAGGAGAAAAAGCTATGCTAGACAGCATTCAACACATTTGGTTCAACAAACATTTGCGAGCCGCAGCTAAACAAAAGGTTCGTACCTGTATGATATGTTGTCAGTTTAATCCAGGTAAAAGCATCCCCGTAGAACAGGGTGGATTCCAAACTCCCGATCATGCTTTTGAAGTCCTCCAGATGGATTATATCCAGATGGAACGATGTCGAGGATTCAAATATGTTCTCGTAGTTGTCTGTGCTCTTTCCCGTTGGACAGAAGCATACCCGGTTTCAGATTACACTGCCCCGACTACTGCCAAACAGTTAGTTCGAGAATTCTTCCCACGGTACGGTTTACCACGTGTTGTCTATTCAGATAACGGCCAGCCGTTCTCATCCGAACTAATGAAACACGTTTCCCTCCTATTAGGCTATCAATGGAAATTTCACTGTGTCCGACATCCCGAGGCAGCAGGTCTCGTAGAACGCCATAATCAAACTCTGAAAATTAGATTGTCCAAAATATGTACAGAAAAAGGAGTCGATTGGATAGTAGCCTTACCAGTTGCGCTCTTTTACATAAGAATGGTAGCACATTCTCGAACAGGGCTATCCCCGTATGAGGTGATCTTCGGTAGACCACCAAATATGTGGGGGACGCCTATACCTCGCAAAATCACTGACGTTGACTGTAATATGCTGACAGATTACCTGGCTTCCTTGATGTCTGCACTACAATCTTGTCGTTCACAGGTATCCGCAGCTTTTCCCGACAATACTGAGGTGAAGCCCCATGACGTAGTTCCTGGTGACCTGGTGCTGGTCAGGAACTTTGACCGGAAGACCCAACTGGATCCTAGGTGGAAGTCACCGAAGTTAGTTCTACTCACCACAAGGACAGCCGTGAAAATCGAAGGAAGAAAAGGGTGGTTGCACTCGAGTCATATCAAGAAATTTTATGGACTACCACCCAGTATAGAGACTCACCCCTGTATTCCCTCACAGACAGACTCAAAGCTCCCCTTGGTTGAGCAATCGAACTCAGAACTATATAAACTAAAATTGAGGTCTACTAAGTCAGACAATTTGATTGTTTAAGTCCTCTCCAAGGTGAATCGGTTGAATTTGTCTCTGACATGTATCCTCTAGACCGGAATAGAGAAAGAAATAATCAGATGCAGCTAAAAAAGCATGCGTATTGTAAATCATTTCGAAGTCACTGCACAGTAACATTATTAATTTTGTTTTTTCTAAGTCTTCTGATCATCATTGTCAGCATACTATTGCACATGTATTACCCTATTCCTAAGCGTGCTTATGATATAACTGCAGAACATTCTTTTAGTGAATTACCTCCACATGAATTGTCTTATAGATTTGCGCTGCGCAACAACACATTCATTAGTATGTTACATCATTCCCATCAAACCAGCAATGCCACAAATTGTTGGATATGTGGCCGACTCCCTCCCTATCAGAACTATAAGGGAGTTTTGCCCCTCTTTCCCTATCCGTTCACACACAATGGCTCCTGTGGAGCATGGTTTAGTTTGATTAACTCCCTAGATTCAAATTCCGCAGTTTATCAAGACAGCTGGGTATGGGGAAACCTGAACTTAGTTATGCTTAAAGTCTGCTACCCTAACCAGGAGGGACTTCCCAAAAGAACAGGAACTGATCTAGAAAATGAAGTATATGGATTAGGTAATTTTACACTTAACCTTATGATCCTGAACGTTGAATCTGAAGCTACACCAATCTTGCCCGCCATGTCAGTATTCCCAGTAAAAGGTGAATTATGTATCAGAAAGAATGGTTCCATACACATGGGCCATAGTAAATGCACCACTGTAATAAAATTCAGTGATCAAGGCAAGTCTACATTTAGAGCTTCTCGTCATTCCTACTTTATATGTGGCCAGACCGCATATATACGTCTACCTTTAGATTGGGATGGTACCTGTTACATAGCATTCCTTCTACCACCTGTTTTCCTAGCTCCTCCTGATTATCATAGAAATACCCATTTAGTACACAATAGACAGCAGAGAGATCTCCCAATTGTCGATTACACTGAAACAGCATGGGAGAAATACACAGATTTCAATAAAGGTTTCTTTCCCTATATAGGTACAGTCACTAATAGTAAGCTGATACGTAGATTAACCAGAACCCTTGAAGCCGTAGTGAACGAAACTATTTCCGCCTTAGGCAATTTAACAGAAGAACAGTCTGCTATGCGGATTGTTGTGCTCCAAAATCGTCTTGTCCTTGACGTCATCCTGGCCGATAGGGGCGGAGCTTGTAGGGTCATCGGATCAAGTTGCTGCATTTTCATCCCAGAAAATTCGCCGTCAGTATATAAAGCCATAACTCGCCTTCATAAGATTGTAAGCCAGATACATCAGAGTCCAGGCACCTGGACTTGGTCCGGTTGGTTCTGGGGCGTGTTGTCAGCCTGGGGATGGAGAATCCTATCCTTCCTAGGTATTGGCTTTCTCATACTATTCAGTTGCTGCTTATGTCTACAATGTGGGCCAGCGATTTGTGGTCTGTGTGCCACCTCGTGTATCCCACATCCAAGTATTCGTTCGAGATCCCGGAAGAAGAAAGAAGAACAAATGATGCTATATGAACAGATCGATGGATTGATGAAGATCGATATCTCCTAAGGGTCCGAAGGGGACAAGGAGGGAATGAGGAAATATGAATTTTGTGATCAGTTATGTCCCCTATCGTAGACCCCAACGGCTCCATGTGCATGCTATAAGTACATGTATGTTCCCTCCTATTCCACTTTTGAAGACGCAAATATATGTGCGTCCACCGTCAACATGTCCTCTTTCAGATCCGCCATGAATGGGTCAGATATTCCATTCCTAAGTATGAAAGGCCACCGACTTTATGTGGTTCACTTTCCACATTTTACAGATTCAGGCGAGTAGGCCCGAATTCTGTCATCAAGCCTTTTCCTGCCTTCTGCTTCTGAAAGCTCCAGTCTGAGCCCGCATCTGTGACCATGAACTTTGTCTTACTCCCTGCGCGGCTAACGGTGCCTGATCCAGCCTGTCGCCTGCCAAAAACTGTATTTCACCTTCGAGATTATCTCCTTCGCTCCTCATCCGATGCATTCCTGTATAGTAGTTTAGGTAAACATTCTTCCAGCTCCCGTGCAAAGGGCCAGGCCTCGCTGCCCTCATGCAAATAATTCATAGCCCCGTTACCATGGAATATTCCTACCCCCTCGCATCTAGTGTAGACACTTAGACGCTTGTACACGCACTAACAGTCAGTATAGTCAGTATAGAATAAGATTCTATCCTAAGAGACCTCTCTTTTTGGATAACACAGTTCTTTAAACATAGGATATTAGATATGATTTGGGATTAGGTTGACATAACCCCAGACTTCTGTCTCCACATGTAGAGCTAAATGTCAAGTCCCCTTCACCCTCTAGTTGCACGTCAATCACACGTCATGCGGCTGCGCGCGCATCTCTGCCAACTATTTCTGCTGACATTGCAGGATTCTTTTATGGATCCACCCACTTATGACATCATGTTTAATGACGTTTCTTAAATTACGCCCTCTATTAGTTACGTATGCACCTTTTATCAGCTGTTACGCCTCTTGCATCTGTTTCACTGTAATGTATTTTCTATAAAACTGCCTATCTGTCAATAATATATGCTCCTTCCTTCCTGAACTTTCGTGGTGATGGAACAGAAGGCCCACAATTCGAATTGTCTTCCTTTGTATAGGAATAAAGCATTTTAAAACCTCTAATACCACGGATTCTGCCTCTTATATTTACTGAGTTATTCTTGATAGACTTTACCACATAAAAAATAGTACCGGTAACGAAATATTTACCACAACATACAGAATGTTCATCAGAGATGTAAATGAAATATCAAGTCTGTGTAATAGTAAGGTAATATTTCTTGGTCACTTCAAGTTGAAATATCTGTACCTGTTAAACAATTCAAACAGGACAGCTACACAAAGATGAATAAACACATCAAACTAATTCAAAACTCAACCACAGAGTGTGCAGTAATGAGGAACTGTCTTAGAAATCCAAAGTTATCATTGCCAGATACAAGCTGACAAAATCAAAGACTCAGCCTTGCTTGGAATCCTTCATCACAACTCACCAATAGCATCAAATCAACACAAGGCCATAATTTATTTAACTCCACTTCTTAACTCCCCAGTGTATTAACTCTTTTTATTCTAGTTATTGTTCACCCCAGTTTTTGTTGGACAGGTTACAAGTTTGGGTACTATAGAGCCATATTCCTGCTCAACCCTTCCCCCTTCTACTCTCTGCATGGGCTAAAGGCCACAACTGTCTCGAATGGTCACTTACCCCCATCAGAGGACTTGAAAAAACAGACCAGCTCTAAATATGTATTGAAATCCAAACCCATGTAAGTCATTCAGGAAAGTGGAGGGGTACCTCATGTTATTTCACTCTGGAGGAAAAAGGGTCATGAAAAGTGCCTTAACCTCTTCATTTTGCACCTTTTGTTTTTCTAGGTTCCTCCCTAATTACTCTTAAGGAACCTGATAGAAAAGGAAAGTCCACCTAGACTAGTCAATTTGTTGCGGAAACTAGAACTTGTTGCAATACAATTTCTGTGAGTGGATTGTTATTGAAATTTTTCTGTAGAAAACGATGGTGAAAAGTCTTCCACTCTATCGTGACGCGTTAATCCAATATGGCGGATTTTTCAAAATTGCTGCCCATTATTTGAGATATAGGGTATAACTGTTTATATGCCCATGTGTGGTATCATTTAATATGTTTTTAGGGACAGTCAAAAATAACATCAAAAATTGTTTCCGATGACCATAATATCATATAATCGCGGAATATGTCAGATAGACAAAGTTTGTATAATTTTTTCGTTGACTTGTATGACAAAGTGTGAAGGAACGTAAACATTACAATTAACTTTTTAAATAAAAAGTTTGGTATTGTGTGTTTTGTAACTTTGTTGTTCTTGTTTGTTTTTTTGTTAATCAAAAAGGTTTCATTTATGTATTACAGGTTCTTGCGAGTTGCTGTGAGATACAGTGAAAATGGACGTAGAAAAGTGTTTCATTTGTGATGTGGTGTTTCAAGAAGATGACGATGTATCTGTACTCACTGAAAGAGGAGTGACTGGAATTCAAAAAACATGCAAGGAGAGAAAAATATCTAAGTTTCACGTTTGTGTTGGGCAGAAAGTTCACAAGATATGTAGAGCGCGTTTTGTTTTTGTTAACTTGAAAACTCCGTTCTAGGAGAAAGAATCCGATCCCACAACTTCGCGTGTTCTACGGTCGTGTGAAACCCGGTTCGATTTTAGTAAAAAAAATCGAAAGTTCTGTGGTACTGAGTTAAGTTTATACTTCAGGGAGAGGAAAAGAAATGCGTGGTTTAATGCACGAACAGTTGAATTCAAATCATCAGTTTTACAAAAATGCAACGAACGCAATGATGAATGGGCAGACAAAGTTAAGAGACGTATCCAAAATGTGTCTGATTTCCATGCTGTAGATGCATGCTACCACAAACAGTGTTACATCAATTTTTATACTGGAAAATTCATTCCCGGGCAGTTCACTGATAACCCTCCAATATCTTCATGTCGACCAGAGGACTTTTCTTCAAGTAGTTAAATACATGGAGGCAAATGATGAAGAACAAACTACTGTTAAAGAACTTGTTAATAAAATGCGAGAATTACTGCCAGAAGATAGCGAACCATACAGTTCGAAGTATATGAAACAAAAACTCAGAGCATTTTGAAGATGAAATCTTCAAGGAACAGTTGCAGGGACTGCTGATGTCGTTACTTTTAAAAGTACAGCTGCTCACGTATTGCAAGAGTACCACAGTCATAGCCATGAAGATGTTGAAGAGGATCGAAACAATCTCCTTATGGTAGCTGCTGAAATAATAAGAAATTATATTAAAGACATCCCTGTAGAACCAGAAACATATCCACCCATTGAAAACATGAGTAGTGTTCACTATAATGTGAGCTATATTCCTGATTCGTTAAGGCTCTTATTATCAGTTTTTGTTACTGATAAAACCAACAGAGAGAGAAAAGTAGCTTCTATAGGACAGGCAATTATGCAAGCTGTGCTTCCACGAGTCTTAGTTGCACCGTTGCAGTTAGGGCTGGCAGTTCAATTACATGACAATACAAGCTCGAGATTTGTAGTTGAAGCAGTAAATCATATGGGATTCTGCAGCTCCTATTCAGAAGTTCTTAGTTTTGAACGTTCAGCTGCAGCAGAAAGAGGAAATACTATACCTGTCCTTGTGGAACCTTCTGAAAGTCCTCCGAAATCCGTTCAATATGCAGCTGATAATATTGATCACAATATTATTACAATAGATGGCCATGGTACTTTTCATGGGATGGGCATTATCGCCACTGTGACTCCAACTGGAAAATTTTCCACAGTCATTAAGAAACGTCAAGTTTCATTTGAAGAACTGAGGAGGTTGGGGGAAATCCCAATAAAAACATATCATTCACAGGCCAGTGGGATGCGTTTCTTAAAGTATAATAACATTAAGGAAATTGCATACAGTGACCCATCTGCAAACCTGGATATTTTATTGAACATCTCACATCTACTCTGCAACAGTGTTCCAGGATGGCAAGGAGTATGCCAACTACTACATAAAGGTAACCATCCCGGTGTATCATCTGTCATCTTTCTGCCAATGATTAACATGGATCCAACAAAGGAGACGTGTATTCACTCAACACTGTTTTTTCTTTCTGACCATGCCAAGAGATACAGCCAGACCCCTATTATAACATTTTTCCACAAAACACTTAGCATCATAGCCAATGAATCACAGGATAGTCCTTTGAAGAAGGTCATTCTGAGACTAGGAGGCCTGCACACAATCATGAGTTTTCTTGGATGCATCGGTTTTTTGATGAGTGGAGCAGGCTTGGTTGATATACTTGAGATCATATATGCAGGAAATGCTGTAAAGCACATGCTTTCTGGTAAAGCTATTGCAAGAGCGATTCGTGGTCATCTTATGGTTTCATCAGTTTTCAACACGATTTTAGCAACGCAAGCCCTAGATGATAACTACGATTTACAGGCAGCTAGATAATTGTTTAATAATCTTCTTAATGGGGAGCTTTCTGTTGAGGATGTTACACATAATGCTGTTGTGAAAATTGCAACCAAACTGCTGAAGGCCAAAGATGAACTTAAATTTTACAGGACTCCGACTTTGGTTGCAATATTTGGAAATGGTCAACATCCTGAAATAATTCTTAAAAGCTGAAAGAAAAGGAAATTGGCATCTACATCTTGCAATGGTAAGGGAGATGCTACCTTTTTTTGCAGCATGTGGCCATAATTTAAATGCCAGTTCTGCACGACTATTATGAGAGAATGGTTGAGCTTGAATTTGAAGCTCCTGATGTATACATGGCATTTACAAATGGTCTGCATGTTGTCCGAAGAAGTGATAGGTTTTGGGGTGGCCTTTCCACTGATTTGGTAATTGAAAAAGTTCTAATGAAGAATATAAAAGGATTCGGCAGAATGACCCATGGAAAAGGTATGACAGAACAGCAGCAGCTTGTCTGGGTTATGCCACGCCCTATTTGCACCCATTTGAATGAATGCATGCAGGACTTTGCTTCAGTGAAGCATGCAGCAAGTAAGCAACATGTTACTATGACCAGTTCAAGAATTGAACGCGATCAAGGAGATACACAGAAAGTACTGGTATATGTAGAACAGCTCAATGTTTTTGGAAGTAGAATTCTTAATGAGATGACGGACAAAAGAGTCTGAGTTCTATTTCAGAAAAAGCAACCAGGTGAAGGTAATGCAATCAGTTCAATCTGTTAAATTGAAAGAAGAAACCTTTGTTATGGATCCTGAACTATTGTTTCAGCGCTTGTTGCTTTGTGCTCAGACTAGTGGCGTGGATTTGCAGGAGGTGTTTAGTTATGAGCTTTGCTCATACCCAGCTAGTTTATTCAATATGCACGGACTTATGAGGGAATCTGGGAAGTCGCAGCTTGCCAATTATATTAAAAAGCAAGTACCAGCAGTTGCTAACATGCCCGAAAATAAGCAGTTCGTCATTGATGGTGGGTGGTTACTACATCGCCTTCCTTTGAGTCCGAATCAGACATTCCATGAGCTGCTTCGTGCCTATGAGAGATGTGTGCTAACAAAGTATGGCCAGGCAATAATAGTATTCGACGGATATGGAGATACGTTTTCTACAAAATCAGAAGCCCATCTAAAAAGAAACCGAGGTATTGTAGGACCTAAAGTAAATTTCATAACTTCTACCTCCATCGCCATCCAGAAACAATTATTTCTGAGTAATAATGAAAATAAACAAGCCTTCATTGATCAATTATTGCAAAAGTTACAAGAAGCTGGGTGTAAAACAAAGCAAGCTCATAGTGATGCAGACTTCATGGTCGTTTTGGAGGCTATTGAGTCGGCCAAAACTCATCCGACAGCCATTGTTGGCGAGGACACCGATCTTCTCATACTACTCCATCATTTTCAAGAAAACCAATTTGATATTTTCCTTTGCCCAGAACCTAAGAAATCTTCCAAAAACATAACTGTGTATGATTTTAGGAAATTAGCAAAAGCTTTAGGTAATGACGTCTGCTCTCACATCTTATTTGCTCACGCCGTATTAGGATGTGATACCACCTCCAAACCATTTGGATTAGGAAAACGTGACTCCATAAAGTTGCTAAGAAAATCAGGCAGCTTCAAAGAAAGTGCTTCCTTACTCTAAACTTCACAAAAATCAACAGAAGACATTGAAAATGCTGGTCTTAATGCTATTATAGAGTTGTATGGAGGAACAACAGGAGACAGCACACTACATGATATGAGACTTCGAACTTTCACTTCAAAGGCAACAAAATCAACAATACATGTGAAACCAGAAGTCTTGCCTCCTACAGAGGAGGCCGGCAAATTTCATTCACTCAGAGTATATCATCAGGTGCAGCAGTGGATGGGTATTCATATGGATCCATTACAGTGGGGATTTGAAGTGAAAGATGGAAGATTGGCTCCCATTAGAATGAGTCAAGCACCAGATCATTTAATAAAATGTGGTTGTAGCAAGAGTCAATGTGCGACTCTGCAATGTATATGCAAAAGATAGGGAATAGTGTGCACAGATGCGTGCACGGATTGTCGAGGAATAAGCTGTTGCAATTCCATGGAAGTGGACATGGACGATGATTGAAATCATACTATTCTTATACTGAGGAGTGCTGTTTGAATTTATCTCTAACAATTTTCATTTGTCAGTGTCATATTGAGAAGTGCTATATTATCTAGTTGAAATTTGTTTATCCTTTTCAAATGATGTTAAAAAAATTTAAATTAAAAAAAATGACAAAACTATGTTTGGCATATTAACATATAATTATCGTTGTTTATTGTATTAATCCCAATTTGATATTCTGGTCATCAGAAACAATTTGATGTTATTTTTGACTTTCCCGTCCCTAAAAACACATTAAATGATACCACACATGGGCATATAAACAGTTATACCCTATATCTCTAATAATGGGCAGCCATTTTGAAAAATCCACCATATTGGATTAACGCGTCATGATAAGAGTGGTAGACTTTTCACCATCGTTTTCTACGGAAAAATTTCAATAACAATCCACTCACAGAAATTGCATTGCGATTAGTTCTAGGTTAGCCCATTTTTTAAACTAATTTGACTAGACTAACCCCGAGATCGGGGAAAAGCAGCACACAAGTGAAGCCCACAGGGCTAACCACAGGAAGACATACCGAAATGTCAGTCGAAGCATAGATACCTATAATATATATCCATAAACAATATCAATACATAAAAGCCAATATACATCTGAGGAAGCAGATAAAATATATTTTATACACACACACATATATATATACACACACACATTCACACATATATACATACATACATACACGCACACTAACAGAGGATAGGTGCAACTCAAAATGCATGAGGATCTAGGAAAAGTGAAAACAAAATTCTAGCTGAAAAGCACGTCTATACTGAATAGTGGGAAAGAATAATTATAAATGTGGACTAAAAGCTGCAGTGGATGAGCAATGGAAAAAGAAAGTAATATGCAAGCAGAATAACCTGCCAGTCTATGTAAAGATACAAAGAATTAGATGTGCATATACAAAAATGTATATGGCCATAAAAAGAAACGCTGAATGAGAGCATTCTAGAGATACACCACACAGGGCACAGGCTACACCACAAAGGTGCAACTCCACATGTCTTCCATCCAATTAATGCAGCTGTAGAGAACTTAAAAAGCACTTCTGCACCTAGCCGAAAAAGGGGAAAAAACTGCACTAATCGTGCACCATCAACTTGAAGCTCACAAGTGGATGCAAAAGCTACCCCTTCGGGGGCGCAAGGCAATATGAAGATAATCCGTGCTTCACCTTAGGAAAGATAAGGTGCTGGTAACAGCAAACGAAAAACAGGTTGACCTGAAGACATGCAGAAAGCGGCCCAGAGACAGGGACCAAACACAACTACAAATTCCTTTTAGGTAGATTTATCAGGTCGGCTAACTTTGAACCGATGTAAAGATAAATCCATCTGCTCTCCAAAGAGATGGATACCATCAAATGGTATATTCTGAAGAGCGTCTTAGACAGGCTCTGAAAACCCCGATAGGCGCAGCCACGCATGCCTGCGAAGCGCAACAGCCTGAGCCATACTCCTGCCGACAGAATCGGTACTGTCCATGCTGAAATTAATAGCAATCTTGGAGGCATCCAGGCCGTCCTCTACTACTTGAAGCTCCTGTCTGGCTTCCTCCGACAGAAAAGGCAGGCGCTGTGCAACACAGTCCCATAGGGCATGAGAAATTCTACCTCAAACACAGGTAGAGTTTAAAGATCTCAAGGCCGCACTGGCAGAAGGAAAAAGATTCCGACCACAATTATCCAGCCACCTAGAGTTCTTGCTTGGGGGAATCACCGGAAGGGCATTAGGGTGTGCCGAAGCAGTAGCAGCTTGTACTACCAGTCCTTTAGTAGTGGAGTGTCGTAAGAGGCAGGGAGGATCTTTTGGCGCAGGACGATGCCAATGGCCCACTGCCCGACCGGCGGCCCCGTGACAAGTTGTGCCAAGTCCCCAATAATATGTCAAAGAGGGACTTGTAGGGGAGTAACAGGACAACACCTGTCTCACCTTGATGGAGAACCCACATCAAGGGATCTATGGACAACTGCACAGAAGTGAATTGGCAATTCAGAATTGCAGCTGCTCTTCGTATAACCTCTGACAAAGTGGAACTATCCTCCATTGCAATGTCCGGATGTGAGAGCTAGTCTGAAGCTGGGGAGGACTGCAGACCACTAGTGCCCCCCAGATTAGTTAGCCAAGCATCCTCCAAAGATTGTGGCACAACAGCACCCAAAGAAGTCTGCCCCGGATCTTCCTCTCTGCTTGCAAAATGAGGATTTTCCACAGGGAACCCAGATAGAGGCTAAATCTGAATTAGAGGGGTCCTGTTGCAAATAGCCCTTTTTGCACAGTTATCCCTAAACATTTTGCTTCTTCCTCCTTTGTTTTTCCTAACCTGTGGTTGTTGGCAATAGAACTCGGGGCATTTACCACTGATGATCAGTGCTAAAGTGCATATGCTCTCTGTGTAAATTGTTATTGATTATACATGATTGGCATATTTGTTTTACCAGTAGGTCCCTAGTAAAGGGCTGGTAATTCAAATGCTACTAGTGGGTTTGCAGCACTGATGGTGCCACCCACATGAGTAGCGCTGAAAAGATGTCTCAGCCTGCCACTGCAGTGCCTGTGAGCAGTTTAACTGCCATGTCGACCTGGCCAGTGTACCCACTTGCCAGGCCTTACTCTTCCCTTTTCTTACACTTAGAACACCCCTATGGTAGGCCCAAGGTACCCCCTGGGTAGGGTGCAGTGTATGTTAAAGGTAGGACATGTACTAGTGTGTGTAACATGCCCTGATAGTGAAATACTACCAATGTCGTTTTCCACTATTGACAGGCTATCTTGCCCATAGGACAGAATGGGGAATGTTTACCTGCACATCTTCCCATAGGAGTGAGATAGAAACTTTAAATTCTGTGTTTGAAAATAGTACTTTTAGAAAGTGGCTATTTTCTTGTTCAACCTTTGTGTGTATCTGCCGGTTTGGGGATTGTCTGTCTGGTTTCAGAGTGACAGGGGCTGGAATGGCTCCAGGAGTCTGGGTGAGTCAGCACTAGGTTGAATAGGCCGATCTACATTTGGAGTGGTGGGAGGAGTAGCACCTGGGTCTGAATAGGGGTGTTAAACAAAAACAACAACAAGACCCGATTTGTTCGGGCAATCAATTCCATTTACTTTCCTTTCGGAGTAGTAATGGGAGTTTACTTTCTCCTTTAACAACAATCCTATATATAGTGTATGTGCTGTCCCTACTCATACTAGCCCTCTCATCTTTACTTCTTTTTATTTTTCACATTAAAAAAAAACCCAAACTAACTAACCTCCGAGTCACCAGTCACCGTGTTCAAATAGAGTACCCTGTACTTTAACAGGTGTATCGTAACAGGGTACTCTAGATGAGAGGGCTAGTATGAGTAGGGACAACACATGCACTATATATATATATATAGGATTGTTGTTAAAGGAGAAAGTAAACTCCCATTTCTACTCACAAAGGAAAGTAAACAGAATTGATTGCCCAAACATATCAGGGCTTGTTGTTCTTTAGCATTGTGAGTGGACGACGACCTGATTGTAATTCCTCTACAGCTCCTTGGTGGTTCCTGAATAGGGCTGTGCCTGCCTTCCACAATGCTGGCTCCACCTCCTGCGGTGTGTCTGATGACCCTGTCCCACACAAACAAAGGAAGAAGTTGTGCACTGGCAGAGTGCACCTAGAACAGGTTTGGACTGGGTCCAGGACCCCTCACATAGAGAACAAAGACTTTTGGGTTATAGATACTAGAGCTGAAACCCCTGAAAGGCAGACTACTTCGTGATCAAGAGGTACCGGTTGCCAAAGAGGACAGCTAAAGAGAATGAGGAGAAGTACTGCCCTTGCTGTGTGTCTGGGGTTGGCCTGCAGTTAGCAGTTTCTACTGAGGAGAGGACCAAGGGACTTTACTGTGTGCTGTGTCCCCTGCTTGAAGAAGGACTTTGCTGTGTGTATCTGAAGGAAAGTCTCCAAGGGCCTGAGAAGAGCTGGCTCCTGTTTTGAAGTCCCAGGCACAAAAGGACTTACTCCCCAGCTTCTCTGAACTTTCTTGATGGGAGTTCTAACCTGCCAGAAGGTGCCTGTAACTGTGTGTGAGGCCTTTGCTGTTAGGAGCTGGAAGCACGAAGCAACGAGGGAGAAGCAAGTCGCCGCCGCACCAGCCGCTGTTGCATCACTGAGAAAGCGTGTCGCCGCTGCTCATCACCGGAGAAGCGTGCCGTCGCATCACCAGAGAAGCGTGTCCCAGGGCCTGTTGCGGCTCAAGAAACCACCGATTTCACCACATGGCCGTCAGGCGTGCACGCATCACCGTCACGTTGTCGCAACGCATCGAGGCGCCATTTTGTCGCATCGCACCGGATCATCGCAACGCATCGAGGCGCCATCTTGTTGCATCGTGACCAAAGCGCTGGAAGAATCGATGCATCGCCTTCTCTGCGACCCTTTTGTTTGTTCTGCGTTACGCATCCAAGGTACTTTGAGAGTAAAGTGTTGCATTTACCGTCTACTAGCATATTTTTGCAACAACCTTTTTAAAGACATTCTACTGAGTATCTGTATTTTCGATTTTTGTCGTTTTGGTCTTGTGTAGTTTAGATGAAGACATTTTATTTTTCTAAACTGGTGTGGTGTCCATTTGTCGTGTTTTTACTGTATTACTGTGAGTGTTAGTACAAATACTTTACACAATGACTTTGGGATAAGCCTGTCTGCTACCAAGGGGGTGAGCAGGGGTTATCTAAAGTGCGTATCCCCCCTTACCCTGACTAGAAGCAAGGGTCCCTATTTGGTCAAAGGTACCTACCTCTGCCAACTAGAGACCCCCAGTTCTAACAGGTCCACAATGAGCGACGCAGTCGACGTCACACTCTACACCATCAGACGTCGCCGTGGCGGCAACTCAACATCGGAAATAGCAATGGAATCCACATCGAGCGGCAGCACATATGTCGCAGGCTGAAGAGACACCGACACCAAAGGTGTGAACCCAGGAGGGCTGTGCACCGGCAACATGTCAAATCCGCTAAGAAATTCAGGGGGTCACGCAGTGACCGAAACTGCAGGAGAGAGTTCGGCTGGGACACTCCCTACTTCTTTGGGACTTGAAAGCGCACCAGAGGGAGTCAAAGGGTCAAAGACCTGTTGAAGCGAAAGAACTTTTTTAATCATTTGGTTGACGCTTGCCCCAACTCCAGGGTATTCAGGGCGCATTGACTCACCTAAGAAGTCTCCGAAACGGGTAAGTGCGAGGCGACGTCCAACTTACGCTAGGTACATTGAGTCTTCTGCGTCTTCACCCGACCCGTCTCTCGGTTCATCCGAAAGCAACACCACGAGATGGTTCATGCAGCGTTCCTTCAGCGCCTTCGGCCGGAGACTCTGGATGGAGCTCCAATAGACGGAATCGTGGTGCTCGTCCACACACCATAAGCAGACATAATGTGGATCCGTGATCGACATCTCTCTCACAAGAACAACAGAGCTTAAACGGAAGAGTTACTTACCTTCGGTAACGATATATCTGGTAGAGACACAGTCTAGCCGCAGATTCCTTAACTTAGAATATCCCCAGGCGTCAGAGTGGATCCAGAAAATCTTTTTCCCCAGCAATATCTCTGCACGCTGGGAGGTGGCGCCGCTCGGCTCCGTCCTGACGTCGTCCACGGAAGTAACGTCAATGGAGCCATATAAGCCCCTCCCAGCGTGCGGACGTCAGTTTTCTACAGGAAACTTTTCCGCGCCACAATGCGGAGCAATGACAAAAACTGCGATAGCAGAGAAACAGTGTATGGTAAAAAAGAGAGCAAATCATTTATGAGAGACCAAAGTAAGTTGAAAGAGCACCCAGCACCAGGAAGGACTGGAGGGAACTCTGAGCGCCTGCTGCAAGCAAGGGCCTAACAAAGCGCCAAGCTGCATCTCATGTCGTGGGGCTAACAGCTGCGGCACAAAGGATACGACAAGGCAGACATAGATTATCACCACAGGAGGGAAGGTAAAAGAACTACAATATTGAAGGAACATGTTGCTAGACAAGTGATGAGAAGTGTACGACTACCAGAAGTGCACTGCACACACCCTCCTGTGATGGAGGGACTGCAGTACCAAAGACAAACCTAGCCAGCCGACGGCCATAGAAACAAGGCGGCACAGGCGGGGGCGGTGGGAGGTATGTAAAAACAAAATAACTCCACGTGTGAAGAACACAGGTGGATCAAAATGAGATGGCAGTGAAAAGTATAGACCTAAGCCACCTAAAAAACGTGGACGAGTGGAGAGCCAAATGGCTCGAAAGCCGAAGAACACCCCCTGCGCCAGCGGAAGGTACGAGAATGCGCCATCAACCAACACTAGGATAGAGAAGAGGCCGAAAGCCCCCACGCAGAACAACACACTCTACCCCAGAGTGAGGTGCGAGAGCACACCTCCGGAAGACCAAGGCCACCAGAAAGAGGGAGGCTAGGTGAAAAGACACCATATGAAAAGGTCTTCGCAGAGTGGGGAGGATGGGCGGGCATTAAGGAATCTGCGGCTAGACTGTCTCTACCAGATATATCATTACCAAAGGTAAGTAACTCTTCCATCTGATAGAGACATCTAGCCGCAGATTCCTCAACTTCGAATAGGTACCAAAGCCATACCCCATAGGAGGAGGGTCTGCGAAACAACCACCAATTTCCAGGAGAAAATATTCGTCAACTGCCGACGAAAAACAGTGGAAACCGCAATGCCAGGACAACGGGCATCAGACCGATGACCCACCTTAAGGAGTAAGAACAAGGGATGGTAAAGACACCAAATCCGACGAGGGACGGTGTGAGACCTCTCGCCCAGACACAGACGAAAGGAAAACAGAACTAGAAGTTCCGTGCCAACGTAAGAAACAATGCAGCGAGACCTTCAAGAAGGATCCAAGCATCGGTCCCTATAATCCAAGAGGAACAAAGTTCCAAGGGTCAAAACAACATGACAACGGTAGAGCATACCACCTGAAACCACACCACAGTGGAAGCTACAGGAAACAGTTGGAAGACTGTCCACCCCAGAACAGGAGCCACAGCAGGAGGCCCGTGGGTGTAAGAAAAAACACACATTGTGTACTGCCCAGGACATGTGACAACAGTGGCAGGGCCGAGCCCAGAGCCTAGTGCCAACAGAGACAGAGGAGCCACCATTGAGAAAAGCTCAGGAAGTAGGCATGCAGCCAAACGAATTAAAAGGCACCACTGTGAGTGAATAACCTGCAAGGCTATAAACACATAGAGGACATTATCCCGAAGGAAAGAGTAAGCAAGAATGTCTGACACTAAGGCAAAAAGACTTAGCATGCGAGCACCTCAGTGGTGTGTAGAATCCACGATATACTCACAAAGAGACAGGAATGTCGACACACGTACGTAGAGTGACTAATACTAAATAGTGGAGTCATGCAAGCGGTACCACGGCACCGGTGTGCTGCATAACAGTTAAGAATGCAGAAAAAATAACAGGTCCCCGAGGGAGAAGAATTCTTGTCTCCCGAGAGACAGCAGAAACAGACCACAAGACTGCCCATAAAGGATAGAAAGAAGGCAGACAGAAGCCTGGCGCCAAAAGCCTACACCGCCAAAGACCGACACCGTCTGCCAAAATAGTCCAGACATAAAGGAAATTTTGGAGTCTGCCCCCGCCCGGAGTGGGATGGTCTGGGGGGAGTGGAGGGAAGTCATTGGGCAGGTATGGGGGCAGAGCAGGTGGTGTTTGTTTTGCCTCTGCCTTTATTATTGTTGCCCCTGTAGCCGCCTCTTTGGTAACCCCTTGTGTAGGTGGATTGGGTAGGAGCTTTGTATGACGTGGAAGCGGTAGAGGAGTAGCCTCTGGATGTGCTCCGAAAGGAGGAACGGTGAAAGGAACGCCTGGGAGGGTGTGATTGTAAGGCTCCCATAGATTTCGCCGTGTCGGTGTCTTTTCATTTTTTCTAGGGCCTCATCCACTTTTGGGCCGAACAGATGTTCCTGGTCAAAGGGATGGTTCAGGATGGAAGCTTGCACTTCTGGTTTAAATCCTGAGATCCTGAGCCAGGCATGGCGGCGGAAGAGGACGCTAGTATTGATGGCCCTGGAGGCGGTGTCTGCTGCATCAAGGGCACAACGGATGGAGTTATTAGTGATTATTTTACCCTCCTGAATTAACTCGTTTGCCCTGTTTTTGTATTTGTCAGGGAGTTGTTGCATTATGGCTTCTAGCTCGTCAGAATGGGCCCTGTCATATCTAGCCAGAAACGCTTGTGTATTGGCGATACGCCATATGTTGGCAGCTTGTGATGCAGTGCGCTTGCCGGATGCGTCCAAGAGTTTTGACTGTCAGGTGGTGGGGCATCGCCGGACGTCTGGGAGTTGGCCCTCTTCCGTGCTGGGGATACTACCAGGGAATCTAGGGGTGCTGGCCCTCTGATGTAGGAGGGATCTGTATGGGCGGCTTTGTATTTTTTATCAATGCGCGGGTTAATAACTCTGGCTCTGACTAGGTCTTTAAGGACCTCTGGCACATGTTTTACAACTCCTTTGAGCATGGGCAGTATGGAGGTGGCCTTAAGTGTGGTGTCGAAAGTATTGAGGAGGGAATCCTCCTCCACGGGGTCGGTATGGAGATCTACCCCGTGGTAGTGTGCCGCCCTCTGGAGTAAATGGTTGAACCCCAATGAGTCTTCTGGTGGGGATGGTCTCGAAGGATAGAGATCATCTTGTGGGACGTTAGGGATGTCGGGGTTGTTATAGTCGTCCCATGGGTCTGGGGAGCCTGTGGGAGTGGGGTCTCCTGTAGGTAAATCATGGGGCACGTCCCCCATGTCATCATATGTATCGTCATGATCATCATCATCATCCGGAGGGGGTGTTGGGGAATGATGAGGAGGTGGAGAAGGTGGAGGGGGAGAAGGTGGAAGGGGTGGAAGAGGTGGGGGGAAGGCATTCAGAAAGGTGATGTAGCAGAGTCCTTCCTCTTTGGAGGTGGAGCTGGGGTAGGTTTTTCCAGCTGTCTGTTTTTGATGCTGAGCATCAAACGTCCGGTTTTGGGATCCTTGGTCAATGTCTTTTGCAAGGGATACGGTGTAAAGAGTTCTTCTGAAGGTGGATTATCCGTCGGCGCCGAAGGCGTCGGGCCGTTGGTTTTCTGGCTTTAGTGTCCTGTTTTGAAGTATGCGGCTTGGAAAGTGCTTTTTGTTTGGTCGGTGCCGAGATGGGTTTCGGCTTTGAGATCTCGGTGCTAGTGGCCTTGTGTGCTTTTGTTGGTTCCGGGGATGAAGTCGGTACCGAGGAGGTGGAACTGGGTTTTGGCACTGAGTGTTTCGGTATGTGGCTCGGTGCCGATGAGGAGGCCATTTTCTTTTTCGGTGTCGGTGCGGAGGAGTGTTTGTCGGCACCGACGGTGGGCTGGCTCGAGTCTGAGCCGCCGGAAGGCTTAATCGGCTTCTTTACCGGTCCCGAAGGTGCGGTGCGGGAAGCAGTGTCTTTGATCTTACCTAGGCCCGGAGGCGAAGGCGTGACCGAAGCATTTTTCGGTGTCGGTGAGGGTGTGGGGTGGGGGAGCAAATTGGTACTCACGACCCTCTGTGCCGGAGTGATGTCCTCCACATCTGAATCATCGGCTTCGGAAGCGCTGACGAGGCCCTCGTCGGTGTGGTGTTCTTCCGGAGCATCAACGCCCTCTCCGAAGATGTCATCTGGAATCGCCATCGACGAGTGCGCCATGATCCTTCTTCCTCTTCGGTCTCGAATCGTTTTCTTGGACCGGAAGGATTTGCACGCCGGGCAGTCTTGAGCCTCGTGTTCAGGGGAGAGGCAGAGATCACATACTTCGTGGAGATCGGTGTGGGGGAATTTGGACCCATATCGAGGGCACTTCTTGAAGGGAGTCCTTTCCATGTGCCAGGACCGGAGCTTGGGTAGGCCCGAAGGCCGGCGTCAACGACTGGAATCGAAGATGTTGATCGATGAGAGCCGCGTCGAGTGTGGAGATCGTGATCGAAACAATACCGCGAATTGGGGTGAGGATTGCGCGTCGATTGAACTGGAAACCTGTTCGGAACCGGAGCGCGAAGATCACATCCGAGCCCGATGGCGGAAAAAAACTGAGGATGGAGCCGAAGCCCATGCGCAATACGATCTAAAGGAGGAGTCACGACCTCGTGACTTCCAAAGACTTTCCAAGAGGAAAAACAACTGCAAACATCCGGGCCCAACACCAGATGGCGAACTATGCACAAGTGTGTAATCTGCAGCTCATATGCCTTGAACATTATGTGCCTTACTCCGGAGCTTCTGTGCTACAGAATGCTCTTACCCCTAAGCTTCCCTACTATATAATGCGCTCTTACTACCAAGCCCATGTGCTATTACTCAAGAACTATAATGTGCGCTCTTACTTTTGGACTCAGGCAGTTATTTAACATGCTAACTAGTCACACTCTGTGCTCTCATGTCTAAACCTCAACGTTACTTATTGTGATGTCTTACTCCAGATTTATATAATGAGCTCTTTTCTTTGACCTGTCCTGTAGCACAGTGCATTATTTAATTCCAGGTCAAAGTTCATGCACCTCATCTCGGGCATCTCCAACTCCTGAGCCCTCCCATCATGGGTGTGCTTTTACGCCAGGACCACCACTCACATGCTGTGACATTATTGATCACATTCTCAAGACTCATCATTTGATCTGTAGTTCTAGTTTTTTTCTATAACTAATCTTCCTCTGCACAGGCTAAGCATGCTGGCTAGTCTCAAACATACACCACATACTGCCCTATTATGTGTTATCCAATCGTGGCTCAACTCACACTCCAGTGAGTTTATGGACTCACTGGTTCTTCAGGGCTAGTCCATTATGTGGCATCTCAAATAAGGAGTAAGAGAATTACAAAGCAATTCCCATTACACCAACCTCCATATTCAAATGCCTCGCAGTAAACATCCTCTATCCCATGCCAGCACCACCTATTCTCAAATCTTTTATTACTCACCAGAATTACAAAAGCACAAGCAAAGCCCATAGGTAATTTTTGATGGCCCTAGTACTTTAGAAATAAAAGTGCTTCCCTGCTTTTCCTTTTCATATTTATTTACCAATCCATCTCACATTTGTAAATAAAAACAAAAAAGACAGATGCCCCTGTGCATGTTAGCGCCTACAAAACGACACAGCCCACCATGACCAGGTCATAATACCTTTTTCCAACTTTTGTTCCTGCTGTACAGCATTGAACATTCTGAACAGCATGTACAAAAAATATAGGGAGATCAATAGCTCTCAAAATTGAGACCTACTGGCTTTGCCAATGCTCGTTTCCTCTATTTACTGCAAACAGAGTATCAACTCGACAAATATCTTTCATCTCAATTGCATTGAGGCAAGTGATGTTGGCATCTAGTGATCTAGGTTGCTGTAGTGATAGGATGCTGGGGTACAAATTGTATCACTCTGGAATGGAGAGATGAGGTGTTATATTCCTGGATTAGGGCCATGTAGCAGAGCAGCTTATTTCGTACATTGTCCTCAAAATAACATTTAAGCCGCACACTTTTGCACATCTTTGCATGTTCGACAATGTTGAATTAGTCTCTCCAAAACTACTATGTTTACACATCCAGCTTCGCACAACATTATCACGATGCCTCAAACAATGTACTAGGTCTCGAACATCATGTACTAGGCCTCTTTCCGCACTATGTACAAGTGTCGTCCTATCTTCATCCACGGAGCGACAGAGCTATCTACACGTATATCGCAAGGCTGCTTTCTATTATAAATAATAAGCATCCCAATAGATTAGCAGAGGAGGCACTAAAGCGGACACCGAAGGGTCCCTGCATGCTGAGACTTCACCATGCAGCGGTCTGACATCTCCTGAGGGGTGTCCAGTTGGTGACCAAGACTGGGTCCTACATTCTCTCCCATCAGGTAATGGAGTCGGATCATCCCTTGTGTATGGTAGGGGTTCTTGGCTTCACACCTACATGCACTCTAGGTATACTTGGAGGAGGGTTTGCATAGTAGGAGTATGCTCGATTACTGCCTTATTTTATATGCCTGCATATATACACTGTTTTAGCACCAGGGTAGAACTATATCTACTATTTAAGCTTTTGATGCTTGTAATCACTTTTATCTACTTCTGTCTATTAAGCATTGCAGCACACTTATTTTATACAAGAACAACATTGGTTCAATAAACATATTGAAAACGTCTCCCTGTGTCTTCTCTCTATACTTCTGTGAGAATGAGTGAGCATGAGTGACTGAGCGAAAGGTTCTGTACAGATTCCACGATCCCGAAAAGGTCAGGGTTGTCATGTTCAGTGGTTGCCAGAAACCATTCTCTCCCTGGTAAGGTGGGAGGGGGGGGGGGGCGGAAGGGGGTCTTACAGTGGCACTGTGAGCAAGCTGGTCTCTAGGCCATATCCTGCGGGGCTGTCCAGAATCAGTTTAGACACCAAGCCATTAGTTTATGTTGTCCAACAAATGTGCAGATCCTACGGATTAGTAGGAACTACACGACAGTGGATGTGGTATACACAGCTTGAGGCCCTCTGTGGAAGGCCACAGCAGCTTTAGTTAACGCCCTACTCTGAGGGAATGTAACAAGCACATGCTTCAGGAGACAATTGAGGAGTAGGATAGATATGGCACAGAAAGGGAAGATGGTTTAAAGAAACTGCAAGGCATGTTGAAATCGTCCTACCTGTAGCAACAATTGTGTTCATGCCACGCCCTAGTAGACTCTAAGTAGTTTGGCATCTTGCGAAACAGAGTAATGTATGTTATGTCAGAAAAGCAGAAAGAAGGCAAGAATGCAGAGTGACAATTAGCATGGTTAACAAGCATTATAATTGAAGACAATTCACACTTATAAATGGGTCTCAGAATTATTCTTTTTGCGTCGTGCATTTAAGGTATGTTATATGTATGGGTAAAGTGCACTATCACCCGAAAGGATATCTGTGCGCTGTGCGGGTGTGCCTAACTCGATCTAGGATAGATTGAAAAGCCAGGTCTGCTGCTTCTTGTGAATTCAAGACGAAAGGAGGAGGCTGGCTGGTGAAGTGGGAGGCCAGTCCATGCTTTAGGAGCGATGTAAGAGAATGCTCGGTCCTTCTGATCTGGTTATGGGTATGTGTGTGATTTGTGAGAGTAGGTATCCTACGGAGCGGTGGTGTCTGTGTGGTTGACAGAAGGAGATGCAACTCTTCAGGTAGGTGGAGTCGTGTAGTACCTTGAAACTGCACTCGTCAGAGGAGTCTTAACTGCGCCCATTTGTGTATTTTGAGTCTGTGGAGTTCCCCAAGGTGTGGCAGGACGAGAGATCTGTGTGGAGGTTGAGGATGCGTCTGGCTGCAGCATTCTGGATTGTTTGCAGTCTCCTAGAGAGTTGCTTGGTGATCCCAGAATAGAGGGAATTCCCATAGCCCAACTTGCTGGTGACTACAGCAGGAGTGCCAGTTTTTCTAGTGTTGCTTGGGAGCCATTGGAAGATCTTCCTCAGAATCTTCAGAGCATGGAAGCAGAATGCAGTGACTTAGTTGCCTTGTTCGGTCATGTCTAGTTTGGTTTAGATGATTATTCTGCGATTACTGGCATGGGTTCTGGGTGTAATATCATATTCAAAAAAATGTAAAACATTTACTAACCTATACTCCTTCTTTGACAGATCAGTGTAACGAACAGTGTCATCCATGCTGCAAGTAACAAGCTCAGAAGCCTCGTCCACAGCCATACCACAAACCATGTTTGTATGGCCTTTCCCAGCGAAAGTATCATTTTCTCCAGTCTCAGAGTCCCAATAATGTAAGGACAGGTGATTAAGGAATAATATGTGGATTTCAAAACTGATTGTTCTGCTACCCAGGACATTATAAATCATGTTAATTTTGCATACATTAACAGCACATTAGGCATTTCTAACAACTGAATGCATAGCTAAACAGCACACATGAATACCAACAACCCACAGTAACATAGGAAAGGGACAAACTTTAGAATCTTGACTCTCTTCAGAAGACCACATCAAAATGTAACACCTTAAAATAGTGGCTTCTTTCACCTATTCAATCAAATGTGAATTTCTCTGAATTCTTTTACACTAACAATAAGGAGACCTCTCATGCCTCTTGATTCCTTCTGCAGTAGAGACATCAACTGAACCTGGGCAAAGTATACATACAAAGAATATCAAAGCCATTGGCTTACTTATCATTCATCTTAGGCATTTCATTCAAATCTCTACGTTAATGCTCATAATCGTTCCCTCTAAAAGGCATAGTTCAGCCTTTTTACAAACCATAATTTTGCAGAAATTAAAATTCATCTGATAAGCTTTCTGACAAAGATATATTAGGATCCATTTCTTAGAATACTGCATTACAAAACAGACGTGAATACTAGGCCGAGCTAAAATGCTATATTAAAGTTAAGACTAAATGACTACTTTGGGCGCTGAATTAGCTTCAGGCTACTGCTGCCTGAAAAGAAAAGAACCGTCCTACCGCTAAGTACCTGTGTTTGGCCAAGCACGTTTCTAAGGACCCCCGCTTTATGGGAGATACTAGACTTTAACTTCTAGGCAATACATAGATTTCCTTATTAATCCAAAATGTGGGCCTAGTGAAGTAGGAATTACAACTCTGGTCCTATGGTTCAGAATTCAGCAACTTAGTCATCTATTGAATTTCAGGAAGATCATCATCATGTCACTTCAAAAACAAAAATGTAAAAAGACAAAACTATCTTTGACCAGGCAGCTACAAATTCTTACAATTATAATGCAGTCTTGCTACTGGAGAGCCCGAAGGTACACAAACATTCTGCAACCAGCTAGCCGATTTCGTTCAATCTAAAATTGTTGACATCTATGATGGTTTTGTAGTACATAAATTCTCAAATCCACAACCACAGCAACCCTGGGGTAGAGAACCTCAAATAGCACCCTTCAAGATGTCTAAGCATAAGGACCAAGAGCTTAAATTACTCGGTCTTCCCATCCCTTACCCCCAAGATGGTGGGGCAATACATCCTTAATACGAAACCTGGGTCACCTCTGGAATCCTGTCCAGCAGCGATCCTACACACGGTTGCCATCGTTGTGGCTCAACCGCTCTCCCATTTGATCAACAAACTATACTTTCCGCGTCGCATCACCGGCGATGGAAGGAGGCAGTGATCAGGCCCCTTCTAAAATAAATTAAAAAAATAATAATCAAATTTGGGCAGTAAGGTCTGTAAAAACGAAAGCCCTATCTCGCTGCTTCCAGGTCCTACTAAAATCCTAGAGAAACACATCAAAATATCCACCTGATGAAATTTGCAGAACAGCAGGGATGGATGGACAATTCTCAGTTTGGTTTCAGGAAGTATCAAGGAACTGAAACTGCGATGATTTCAGCCACGGATTGTATTAGGTGCTTAGTAGACGAAGGACAAACCGTGGCATTGGTACTCCTTGTTCCATCAGCGGCGTTTGATACCATCTCGCCCTTGCTGTTGATTGAGCGCCTTCAAGACATGGTTAGCACACATCAAGCCCTGGCCCTTCTGTTTTTTATCCTTATCGCTCGCAGAGGGTGATGTTACAGCAGTACTACTCAGAGGTTCTCTCTCTGCCGTGTGGAGTGCCGCAGTGCTAAGCACTAAGCCCTACAATCTTTAACCTCTATGCGTCACCACTTGCGGACATAATTCAGGCCTTCGGGATGCCGATGGTACACAGATTATTGTGCCAGTTCCCAAGAACTCGGCCACCATGGTAGAAAACTTCTCAATGCATGACGGCAGTTTCAGACTGGATGAGACTGAACTCTGAAATTAAATGGGGATAAAACCGAGGTGCTGCTATTTCACCCTTGCGCACTGAGATGGAATGGTGGTTAGACACCTTAGGCACAAGTCCCATCCCAGTGGAGAAGGCCAAAACTCTTGGATTGTTCTTAGATACTGAACTCACACTCAATGCCCAGGCCAATCGCACTGTGGTAACTAGCTTCTGGATCATAAGGATGCTCAGAAAAGTTTTTCCCTCTTATCCCTCAGCCTGTACTTAAGCAGGTTGCATTAGCCCTAGTTATGTCCAGATTGGACTATTGCAACTCACTATCTGGACTCCAACAACAGCACTCAGCATAAACTCCAAGTAGCCCAGAATGCGACTGAACGAATTACTCGACATTACCAGGCACCAATCGGCTGCTATGGTGTTGGGGGCCCTACACTGGCTCCCCATCAGAAAGTCTATTATGTTAAAAGCGCTCTGTACAATGCATACTTCCCGTTTTCTCCCCAGTGCAGAAAGGATTAAAGACATGTTTCACTGGCATTCCCCAAGTAGAAACCTGTTTTCGGCACATGGAAACCAGCTCGCTGTGCCTAGGACTCGTAAGAAGACATCGGGAGATATAGACTTCTTGATTGCTGCAAGTAAACTCTGGAACACTCTTCCGCAAAGCTCGAGAGCTATCCCACAGTTTTTGCCTTTTAGTAAAGTACTTAAGACCTAGCTTTATAGACAGTTTTTTCAGGTGGATTTTCAGTTCGGTTTTAGCACTGGATGGTTGGTAATCGAGCCTTGATGCGTTTGGGTAGCTGTCGTGCTCTACAAATTCAAAAACAACAAGCATTTGCAATGCAATAGGACTCGCATTACTGAAAGTTTGAGCTATGGACGTTGCACGTAATAATGCAAGACCTATTGCATTGCAAATGCTTGGCTTTTCTATTTTCTTTGCAGTGTTTGGCATCACAAGGGCTTGAAAGAGCCAAAAGGGGGTAATCCATTCAAAGTTGCTTCAAACAGTGGCCCTGTTGACACCGGGAGCACTGCGGCTGCGCATCTTCAACACCTCCAAAGCACCGGAAATGACTGATTCAGTTCTACTGTGATGACATATGTGGTTTTGTGGTACAGAGCTTAAGCTGTAATTGATCTAGAAGCGTTGCGGATTCACGAAAAGAAAGTGATTTTCTTTGGGGCAGTTATAGACAAAGGACATTAGGAGAGACTGTAGTTAGAGGGGTGTGAGAGTAAGTGGAGAACACCGTAAAATGTTTTGGGACCCCACCAACTGTGTTCAGAGACAACCACAAGGATGGGAGGGGCGAGTCGAGCTGACAAGCACCCACCAGGAGCATGCACAGACCACATTAGTGGGCAGGCGCCCCATTAGCTGACCTCCCATCTGACCTTGAACACATGCTGTCCATTACAACAGACAGAGGAGGGAGTGGGCCCTTTATCATACAGACTGACGACGAGCCCGTGTGTCTAATTCACAGGCCCTTAAATACAGCACTGCAGGGCCTCCAAATGAAACAAGGAAATATACCCATCAACTAACTATATGTTCTGGACTGTTTGTTATGTAACAATATATATTTTATTTTTCTGAAGATTATTTTCCGTTTGTTACGTAGTCAAGCTTTTTATTACACAAGGGAAAAAAAGTGATTTCTGATGGGACACACAAGTGTATTAACAGGCTTACGCAACCAAAAACAAGGTTTGGAGTCTCCATTGTGACAATAGAATGCTGAAGCCGACTTGAAAAACGCGCGCACTTTTCAGATAACAGAAACCGAAATGCCGCCTAAAGTCCTGAGAAAATGTTTTAAGTTACTGTTTTATATGAATTGATAGCATCTATATGAGATGCTATTTACCGATCACTTTTTAACATATTATGGCTACATTTATGTAATGTGAAGCTGGGATTCATCTTTTGTACTTTTTCTGGCACTCTGCACTTTAATAGGCTTGATAGTCTAAATAAAGTAATTGAAGTTGCTGAAAATTGCTGTATTTAAGAATCAAGGAGCACGCCTTATATTGAATGAGCCCCATAATTCTGTTTCTACATTTACTATCTGCCTCAGCTTTTAGGCGTCAGATCAACACTGTTATGGCCTTGTAATTATCGTGCCGTAGCAGCAACTATCATGGAATTGTGACATAACTGAATCAAACGCTGTACTGGGGCGCCACCCAGTGGTTAATCTAAAATTAATTTTAGCATCTAAAAATACAGTTTCCTCGGTGGGAGCAGTGAGCGCGATGCGCTCGGTCTGTAACGCCAGCCAGGACAGGAGATGTGCACGCGTACGGAGTGCACATCTCCTGTCCGCGCGTGCCCTCTTCCTTACACTCCTAAACACAAGGACAGAATCCACCTCAGCTCGTGCGGCTCCCACAGCGCCTCGTTTCGATGGAGGCGATTGGTCGGGCAGAGATCTGAGCCTTCAGTTGAGCCACTGCGAGGCTGTGTCAGCTGGTTCACACACCATCAGTGACGCCCGGGCAAAAAACAGGAGTAATGCGTCTGTCTCTGAGGGAGCTGAGAGCACAGTGCAGAGTGGTGGAACAAGCGCGTGTCTGCCTTGTATAGTTGCGAGAGGAGCCGCCATACGCGCACACATCGCCTGTCCGTGCGCGCACATGGTTTGTCTCCCTTCGCTCACCAAAGCCACAACAATAGTCTCGCCAAGCAAAGCAGCGCATGCGCTGCATTCGCTAGGCGAGCCCTAAAAAGGGGACAAGAGGACTGAAATTGCTATATTACTTGAACCACATCTGTTTAACTGGTCAGTTCTCCGTTCCTAGGCTCTTTGGGGGGCGGTATTGTTATTTGTTACTTACTGTGGGACAACATTTTGCGGTTGCTGGGTTTTGCCATCTTCTGGAATGTAGGTCCTTGAGTGTAGATCTTTATTGATCAGTTGTCTCTTCCAACTGCATGAATGTTGTCCATATTGAGAAGCTGTTCCCATATCTTTTTTAGAACGTTACACTTTCTTCTCGTCTGTTATACTCACAAAAGGTACAGCATTTGAAAAACTGAGTTGGCCCCCCCATTCTTACAAAACCGGATGTCTTAGTTTTCCACATATCGTTCCTTCTGTTTTCTTTCTGGTGCCTTCTACCCTTAATCCCTTCCATGTTTACATTATGTAGGTCTTTCATACCTCTCATGGAAAAAAGACAGCAGAGATTTCTTTTAACTTATGTATTTTCAAGGCGCCCAGAAAATCAAGCTGTTTGCCATCGGACATATATTCTACAAGGTATTAAACTGACTCAAACAGAGGCAAAGGGACCGGTCAAGTGGAGCTGGGCATTTGCTGCAATAAAGTGGCAAAAGAACGATCGACTCTACCCATCAAATCCATACAGATGCTTTCCTAACTCATTTTATACCCCACCAATAAACCACAGTCGGAGGACCAGTTACTCTTTAAGAACAAGACTTGGTACAGAAAGAATGGATTGAAAGTGAGGTTGAGGAACATACATCCAACACTGCTTCTATGTTCTTAATTGTGATCAATATTTTGCCTACTGCTCAACTGCCACTAAGCAATGAAACATTCCGAAGACATCGCTGACCTAATCTTGAGCCAGGAAATTGACAGACTATCCTAATGGAATCGTGGCTCTCTGAATCATCTTCCCCTTGCCTAGATCTATTAGTTCCACCAAATTACTTCATTGTGAGACTAGGTAGGCTAACAAAATGGGTGGAGTCGTGGCCTGAATATATACACATCTGACATTGCCATCTCTAAAGTTCACTCCAACCCCCTTGAATCTTGTGAATACCTCGGACTCTAAGATTTGCAAATAACCAGCTCTACAAACTAAACGCCTTCTACCATCATCTAGATAATAATGTTCATTGACCAGCTAATGGAAATTATTACAGCAAATTCTGCACCTCACTCCAATGATATTTTCCTAGTGGACTTCAATCTTCACTGGAACGACCTCAAGCATAATCAGGAGAAACTAGCAGTACCTTGCGAAAAAGAACTTCGACCTCCTCGAAATTTGGATGATGTCAGCAAACGTACAGATCACTACCACATCACGATGACAAAAATAATTGATACCATAGCCCCTTTAAAAAACTCAAAAGAAAACCGGTTAAAGATAAAAACCCAAGGTTGAAAGGATCCCTTAATGAAGGAAGGAAACTCAGACTAAAAGCACGGAAATGGAGACAACACCCATCATCCACCTGCCCCATCAAAAACTGCTAAGAAAGACCAGGAATGCCTACAACAAAAGCGTACCAATATAAAAAAAATTAAAAATACTTTCGTAGGGAACTTGATAACGCAACAACAGACCTGGTAACTAATCGAATTGTTAAAAGAACAATCTAACAAAATGGCCAAATCCTCTTTAGTAACATCTAAACCGGAAATAATCTGTGAAGAATCCACCTCATTCTTTACAGCTAAAGCTAGCTCCCTAGAGAGAAAACTCAAGAATGCTGCTGATAATCCCTCAAACCTAAAAAAAAAAAAAAAAGTACACTTGAACAGCCATTTCAACCTGCACATTCAATGCCCCAAAATAATGCATATGGGTCAACCTTCAAGCTATATGACCATAATGACATTGTCAAAACCTTATTGATCATAAAACTGAACAAACATTACAATGATCCTCTCCCTTCAAAATGTTGTTCTACAATCAATCATACGGTCATACCCATCTGAACTAAGACAATTAATGCTTCACTAGCTCAAGGATTCTTATCAGACTGCCTAAAAAAACTTGCCAGGTCATCCCTTTCTTAAAACAAACAACCGAGATCCCCTCGGACCCAAACAACTTTTGGCCGGTAACAAACGTTCCCATGCTAGCCAAAGTACTGGAAAAATTTGCTCAACAACAACTGAGCCAACACATTACTGAATTCAAGCTACTAGACAACTGCCAATCAGGGTTCAGACCAGATCACAGTAAGGAAACAGAAATCCTGCACATAGTGGATGACTCACTTCTTGCTCTAGACTGCAACAAAACTTGTCTTCTAGTTCTTCTTGACCTATCGTCTGCTTTTGACACCGTAAATCATGTCAAATTACTAGACCGACTTGAGAAAAGGATGGGATTATCGGGAACTGTCCTAAAATGGTTTAAATCTTTCTTAGATAATAGGATCGCAAAAATTGTCTCTACAATCCCGGATTCAAATTGAAGGACAACAAGGTTCAAATCTTTCCCCATCACTATTCAATCTGTATGTCAAACAACCAAAAGAAGTATTACAGCAGGCTATCATCTTCTTCCACATGTATGCAGATAACACTGAGCTGTATATGAAGATTACATCATTGGAAGAGATCAACTCGATGAACCAGGTATTAAAGAGGACCGTTAAATGGCTAACAATCATCTTAAGCTTAACTCGCAGAAAACAATATTCTTCCGACATCCCCTCCTAAAAGCTCCACGATGATAATGGAATGGACCAAGACGATCACTGCGCTAAACTGTACCCTGATTCTAGTGTACTCACCAAATCTCTAGGAATTACGCTGGATAAGGATCTAAATATGTAAACCCACATCAACACGATGGCAAAAAATGCCTTCTTCCATTTGAGCCATCTTAGAAAACTGAAATCGTTCAACGCTGCATCAGTCCTTAAAACGGCAGTCCAGGCTTCAGTTATCTCAAGGATTGAGTATGGATGCACAACTCTATCAGGGCTACCCACCATTTAAAACAGCTCCTCCAAAAGCTTGCCTCATGCAGCAGCTAGACTCATAACAGGATCTAGAAAATTCGACCACATCTCCCACATCTGAAAGCGATCAATTGGCTGCCATACAAAGCAAGAATCCAATTTATGTGCCATATATCACACACAAAGCGCTACACTACAAAACACCATTTTACCTTGTTGAGAAAATTACGATATTCGGAGGCAGCAAATTCTCTCAGAGCATTGGAGATCTTTTACTGAAACCTGCATTCTTCCGCAAGAAGAGAACATATGATAGAGCTTTCTCTGGAGCTGCACCAAGAATTTGGAATTCGCTTCCCCCGAACATTAGAAGAATCATGCCCACAGCTTTATTCAACAAGCATTGGCATAGCCAATAGGTCTCGCTTTTGGGACCTTAAGTGTTTAGTGATCCAGCACAATATCCTTGGTGCAACATCAACTGTTGCATGGCTAAACACTTATAAGGTCCCAACAGCGAGAACTATTGGCTATGCCAATGCTGGTTTTTCTTGGAACAGTGGGACAAAAGGATGTCCTGCACCACCAAGAGCAGCCAGTACATGGTAATAGCGCGTCACGTCAGGATAATAAGTCGGCATTCCGCCCCCCCCCCCCCCCCCGAAGTGTCTTTTGTAAAGCCAGGCAGATGGGCCTTTTTACCAGTCTAAATATTTGTGCATGAATGTTTTCCACAAGAGGTAGTCATTTGCCAACAAATTAAGGTCAGTTTCACTCCCCCTACCTTCCAGCTCGGACTCCACAATGAGTGGCACTCCCCTTTCATGGGTTCATTTGATGTTAACCAAAAATGTACCCCTTGGTACCTGCTATAAAGCCCTAAACATGATATGCTGTGTAAGGTTATTTTAAGCACTGAAGAGCATGATTCACTTGGACACAAAGAAAATATATACCTTATTTACCTCTCATGCCGAATGTAGGAGAACAGTACTGAACTGCTGCCTACAGCCAGTACTATATTAAGGCAATGGTAGGCTTCAGCCTTACATCGTCGACACAAATGGCCACAAGAGGTAGACTGCTACAAATGACCTTGTTGCTTAGACAGAGGATGGCACTGGTGTTCTGAAAATCCATGCACGGCAACAGCGGCTTCTTAATACTGCATTGTTCTATCTGAGGCTGGTAATAAAATTCAACTATTTGGTTGAGCGTATCCTACATACGGTTTTTAATTTGACAGTAACAAGATCACGTGCTGCAGGGTCAGTAATTGATTGCTGGTGATGACGCCCTTGTTGTACAATTATAAGCAGACGGCTTCTTGGCAGCACTCAGATCGGGTACAGAAGATGCTGCTGGGCGGAGTCCCCTCAGACTAAGCCAACCTTAACAGTTTAGTTTACTCAACCTCACCCATCCCGTGATTAAAGGCACACGCAGAGTCTTCAGACAGAGTCAAGCGGTGAATACTGGCTGACCGAGACTGGTATGGCAAAAGCGACAGTCAGGTTCGCTGCGGGCCTGGAGCCCGCCGATTAACCGTAGCTAGCGGACATGCAAATACCAAAACACTGTGCCAGTAAAGATGCACAATTTAAGGGGCAATGAACAGCTAACAACCTGATTTTCAGCCAATCCTAAACAGAGGCATAATTTCTGAGATCACCCAGGCTATAAGCAGCTAAGAGGAGTTTCTCCAGCCAATCCCATGGCAATAGTTCCTTCAACCATTAGAATGTCACCACCCTTTTAATCTTTTAAAAGAATATGTATTCACCAACCTGATTGGTGGGTGTCAGTAGCTGTGTCTGCTTGCCGTAATTTAAAGGATAATACATTTGTGAGAGGCGTGATCACAGCTAGTGGAGTTCGGTTTGTAAAGACCGGGGACCCCTTAAGGTGCAGTGTCTTTGAGAGATGACATTCACACGGCTGGAAGTGCACCGGTGGCCGCAGGGAGTCAGCCCAGTCAGTATGCTGGTAGGGAAGTGAGAGGCGTTTTTAGGCTGTCTGAAAAGCACACGCTCTGAGCAGGATGTCAGCAGCTACGTAGAATGCCACCGTGAGTTTAAGAACCCCGCCTAAGCAAGCCATCTGCGCAGATTTGAGAAAATTAAATGGGGGCGTGGGCAACTTGCCAGAGGCCAGGAAGGCTGCTGTTAACAAGCACGCGCATGGTGCACGCTGCGCAAATTAAAAACAGATGGCCCATGCACGTAACCGCAAGCCTTAGGCCATGGGCGGATACATGCAGACGCCTTTGACCAATTGCGTGATGTCTTTCTCAGAAAGACACACGCATAGACCAATGGAAACATGCAAGAGTGTGTGAAAAGTCCTGGTCAGCTCCACAAGGCATTCTCCTTAGAGCAGTGCATGCGCACTGCGCTAAGGCTCAAACTAAAAAAGGGCTTATGGGCAAATTCCTCCCAAGACTACCAGCGGACACTGCTAGGGTTCTATTTGAGACCAACAGTAAATCTCTCGATCTTCTACAATCGGATGTTTCAGTAGGCTACGTTGTGCAGGACAATAGTCCCTCCAATTTTATGGCATTGAATCTTGACAAACCCAAGGCACCCAAACCAGCCCCATGCCAACCACGGAGGAACTGGAGCAAGATCACCGACTAGCAGCTCAACTCCACCCTCACCGGAAACAACCACTCCTGGACATCCGACGCAAACATCGCAGCCAGCGAACCCCAAACTTGGATCTCCAACTGAGCAGATGAGCTCGCCCCGCTACGCAACCCCGACAAACCGTGCCCCAGGAAAGCCGCCTGGTACACCACCGCTTTCCAAGAGGCCAGGCGCACCTGCAGACACCTGGAGAAGAACTGGAGAAACACCAAGACAACCGAAAACTACTCCACCTACAAAGACGCCATGATGGACTACCACAACAAAATCGGACTACCACAACAAAATCAGGAAAACCCAGAAGAACTTCATCCAAAACAAAATCTTCGCCAACTTCACCAACTCCAGGGAACTCTTCGGTGTCATTCGGGAATTCACCAACCCACGCAGCAAAGCCGCAGACATCACCCCTTCCCAAGACCTCTGCGACAAACTTGGAACCTACTTCCACCTCAAGAGCAAAACCCTCTACTACAACTTTGTCGACCATCCTCCAGGCGCCACAGCCGGCGCTCCGCCCCACAAGGACACCAGCCAACCCACCATCTCCAACTGGACTCCGATCACGACCGAAGACACAGTCTCGACCATGAAAGGCATCCACTCGGGGAGCCACCACAGACCCCTGCCCTCCTCACATCTATCACATAGCCGCAGCCGCCATCGCACCAGAACTGGAACGCACCACCAACACCACCTTCAAAACAGGCACCTTCCCAGACGACTGAAAGCGCGCATAAGTCAGGCCCCTACTCAAGAAGCCTATGGCGGACCCCACAGACCTCAAGAATTGCCGGCCCATCTTGCTCCTCCCCTTCGCAGCCAAAGTTGCAGAGAAACCGGTCAACAGGGAACTGACACGATTCATCTAAGAGAACGCCATACTCGACCCGTCCCAATCCGGATTCCGAAGCAACCACAGCACGGAGACCACGCTACTCGGTGCCACAGACGACATCCGCACCCTCCTGGACCGAGGCCACTCCACAGCCCTCATCCTACTCGACCTCTCAGCAGCCTTCAACACCGTCTCTCACCGCACACTAGTCGCCAGACTGCACAACACCGGCATACAAGGTTCTGTAGTAGGGGATCTCTGTGTATAGTCATAATCTATGAATAGTCCCGCCCATGTGCGGGGACCCCGGAGCAATCAAAATATCTCTTAAGCTGTCCTGCATTTGCAAACCTGCAAAGACACTTAAGAGACAGACAAAATAATACAGCCTAATAACAATATGGCTGCACTGGCCAGCACTTCATCTGAAGTGAACACAAAAGCCAAAATAAAGTTTAAATGTAATTTTTATTCACATCTGACATGTTCCTTTATTGTATCACACTCCCTTCACCAAAATCCCTTTAAACAATAGAGAGGAAGGGGTGGACAGACAAGCCCTATAGGCTGTCATTATGTGTCTGCTAAAAGGATACCGTGCCTTTAAGGAACTCTCCAGAGACCCCCGGTATCCCAGGATGCACAGCCAAAGCAAGTTACTTTCAGTTCTTTTTTCCGGCTCCTGCTAGCAGGACCCGGGAGCATTGAGCTCTACCCTTTTGGGTGGATGTTTTGGACTAAAATTGGTTTTTTGAAGATAAAAGTTTGTTCATTCGACGTCTAGAGCCTTTCTCTGCTGCATCCTGTAGTTTGGTGCAGTTTGACCCACTCTATTTTAATTAACATGGCTTTATTTGATAAATGCCCTGAGTGTGGGAGGAAAATGGCCAAGACGGACCCACATGATGTCTGTATTCTCTGCTTATCATCTTCACATGTCCCTGCTACATGTGACATCTGCAAGACCTTCTCCAAGAGGACCCTGAGGGACAGAGAGAAGATTTGCCTTCAGGGACAGGAGAAGCAGAGAACAGGTGGGACTTCTGGGCATGGAGGATCTCCTTCCCCTTCCTCTGCCCATGCTTCAGCCACTGGAGGGACCTCTGGGCAGAAAAAGGAGCAGAAACGACGCCTACTGGCCGGAAGATCCCGTTCGACGTCGAGGACGACGACGTCGAGAGGTACAGCACAGGTGTGTTCGCCGTCGATCCAGGGCTCTGGATCTCGGCGTCCGACGTTCAACGTCGAGAGAGGGGCCGGCGAGACCTAGGACTAGGTCGCCGTCGAAGACTTCGCAGTCGACGTCGACACACCATCGACGTCGTACTGCGCCCCGCGGACAGCGCCGCTTGCCGTCGAGACGAGCCCGCTCGTCTCCTTCGCCGTCGACTCATAGATCGATGTCATCGACGCAGAGACACCGGCGAAGGCCGTCGAGATGAAGGAGATCGCCGTCGAGGCGACATCGCTCACCGTCGACGTCGAGAGGCTCGCCGTCGAGACTAAGGCGCTCAACGTCGAGGAACGACAGGGGACGCCGTTCGACGTCGAGGGGACGCCGTTTGCGTTCAACGGCGAGGAGAAGCCGTACGAGGTCGACGCACAGTTCGACATCGAGGACGAGATCACCTGGTAACACTTCTTCAGTGATTACGATATCCAGTCGTGGATCTAGGAGAGGAGGACGCTCTCCCTCGTTCACTTCAGCCTCTTCACGGGGTAGACCCGCAAAGAAGAGAAAGGGGGACGGAAGTCCGGACAGAGCTAGTCCGGGTTCTCCTGCAAGGGGTGATGGACGGAGTGAGGCTCCAATGGACCCCCTGCCACTGCCCCCTCGGCCGCGGCCTCAGAAGACTCCTACGCCTCCTCCGCCTCCTCCGCCGCCTCCTCCTCCTCCTCCTCCTCCTCCTCCTGACCCCCGGCCCCCTGTGGCGCCTCCTAAGCCACCTACGCCACCTACGCTACCACCGCCTCCAGTGCCACAGCTCCCGCCTTCTCCGCGGCTACCAGTGGCTCCTAAGACCCCACGCAGACTGAGATCACGCTCTAGATCTCGCCGGCGGTCACGGAGCAGACACAGATCGTCCACTCACACAAGGCATGGACGACGGAGGTATAGATCTCGATCCAGAGGCACGAGGTATACGGACTCTTCTGGCACTGGACGGCTTTCCCCCACGTTATCGGAAACACCGCCTACTAGAATCTCGCCAGTGGATGATATTGCCACTTTCCAAGATGTACTGATGAGAAGGGCGGCAAAATTGGGAATCTCAGTGACGGTACCAGTTCCCCCTACCTCTGTGATATTTGAGACGTTACACAAGGCGCATCTATCACGCCCCCTCCTCCCTCTGGTTCCAGGTCTGGTGGAACCAGCCATGGAGGTCTTCTTGACACCAGCCGTGGTGAAGTCTGCTCCCCCAAGGTTGCAGAAGAAGTACAGGGCCCCTGATTCGGACCCGGCGTTCCTCAGGGTGGACCCTCCCCCGGACTCTGTCATTGTGGTTGCGGCTAGGAAACATGCCACGTCGCCCTCTTCAACAGCTCCTCCGGATAAGGAGAGTCGCAAGATGGACTCCTTGGGGAGGAGGATGTGCTCTACGTCGGCCACGACTATGAAGGCTGCTAGCGCCTCCGCTCTGCTGGGTCGCTATGACCGATCATTATGGGACTCCCTGCAACAGTTTGCTGACTCCCTGCCTAGGGATAAACGGGAAGACTTCCAGGAGGTGTTGAATGAGGGCATGATGGTCTCCAACCAGATCATCAGTGCAGCGGGGGATGTGTCATTGCTGGCGGCCCATGGGTACTGTCATGGAGTACACATGAGGAGACATTCCTGGCTGAGACTTACCTCTCTAAAGCCTGAAGCGCAGCAAAAGATTGCTAACTTACCTTTCTCTGGCACGACGTTGTTCGGGTCTCATGCGGATGACGAAATGGCCCGCATGAAGGCCGAAGCAGAAACCCTGAAGGCCGTGGGGTTGGAAAAACCCAAGGAACAGAAGAGATCATTCCGTTCCTATGGCAGGCGTTATTCTAAACCATGCGGCCAAGGGCGTCAGTCTGGTCAACAACAGCAACACCAGCAACAACAACAGTTCCCGAGGCAGTCCTTGCAAAAGCGCCAGAGGGGCAGAGGACAGCATCAATCCTCTTCGGGGAACAAAGGCCCGGCCGGGTCGAAGCCCTGAAAGGTCACTTCCCCCTCATCCGTTACCCGCTCCGGTGGGGGGGGAAGTATTCAATACTACCTGGCAGAGTGGAGAACAATAACTCAAGACAAGTGGGTGCTGAATATTGTTTGCAATGGGTACAGTCTTCGTTTCACCAGCCCGCCTCCACAGATCCCACCAGTGCGCTCTCCCTACATGGTGCAAGAGCTCCAGTGGGAGGCGGACATTCTGTTAAAGAAGAAGGCGATAGAGACTGTTCCTTTGAGGCAAAAAGGAAAAGGTCTTTACTCAAGGTTCTCTCGTGTCAGAAAAAAGGACAAGAACGAGTTCAGGCCTGATCTAGATCTGCGTCAAGCAAACAAGTGGATCCGCAGAGAAAAGTTCCGTATGTTGTCCCTGCATCAGATTTACCCTCAGTTGCATCGAGGAGACTGGCTGTGCGCCATAGATCTGCAGGACGCTTACTTTCATGTGCCGATCGCACAAAAGCATCGCAAGTTCCTGAGGTTTCTGGTAGGCAACAACCATTACCAGTATACAGTACTCCCGTTTGGTCTGAAGTCTGCACCAAGGACGTTCTCCAAGTGCATGGCAGTGGTGGCGGCACACTTGCGGAAGAACAAAGTGTTTGTGTATCCATACCTGGACGATTGGCTAATCAAAGCTTCCACGTACCAGGAAGCCCAGTGTCATTTCAACAGGACAGCTGCCTTGCTTCATCGCCTGGGACTGCACATCAACATGACGAAGTCAGTGCCGATCCCTGTGCAGTGTCTCCAGTACTTGGGGGCCTCAGTCAATACTTTGAACGCAAGCGTGTGTCCTTCGGAGGAGAGACGCTTATCTATCCGTTGGAAGGCCCTGCACCTCCTCTCAGCCCACTCTCCTGCAGTGAGGACGGTGGCCTCTTTACTGGGATCGATGGCTTCATGCATCTTTCTCACCCCCAATGCACGTCTGCATATGAGGCCTCTGCAGGAATGTCTGGAGGATCAATGGGACCAGAGGCGGGGGCGTTGGGAGGACAAGATTTATCTGTCCCAACACGCTCTACAGTCTCTGAAATGGTGGTGCTCCTCAGAGAATGTCTGCAAGGGGACTCCCTTTCACAAGGATATTCCGGTCCAGACCATAGTGACCGATGCGTCTCTCCAGGGCTGGGGAGCGCATTCGGGCCCTCTTCAGATTCAGGGGATGTGGTCACAGACGGAGATGACTTACCACATCAACTTTTTCGAACTCCGAGCAGTACACTTGGCCCTGAAGGCGTTCCATCCCTCCTTCAAGACGAACTCCCTGCTAGTTCAGACGGACAATACTACTACCATGTATTACCTCAACAAGCAGGGGGGCTCCCGTTCACGCACGCTGTCTCGGGAGGCACAGACGATCTGGAATTGGCTGGTGGCCAGGGACCCAACGATCACGGCAACCCATCTGCCGGAAGTGCAGAATGCCCAAGCCGATGCGCTCAGCAGGCTCGTTCAAGAAAATCACGAGTGGGTGCTAAACGACGACGTGCTAAGAGACGTCTTCGCAGAGTGGGGCACTCCGGATATCGATCTGTTCGCTACGGCAGAAAACAGCAAATGCCACGACTTCGCGTCCAGGAACTACCAACCAGGGACGCTGGGGAATGCACTATGGATCAGCTGGTCGAACAGCTTTCTCTACGCCTTTCCACCCATTCCCCTGATTCCGGCGGTGCTGATCAAGCTGTCGCAATCCAGAGCCAGGATGATCCTGATTGCTCCGGAGTGGCCGAGGCAATGGTGGTTCACCGACTTTCTTCACCGGTCTGTTCTACCACACCGGCGCCTGCCGTGTCGGCTGGACCTTCTCACGAAATTCGGAGGACAGATGGTTCACCCCAATCCCTCGTCCTTGAGTTTGGCAGCATGGCTCCTGAGCTAGTACAGTATGGACACTTGAACCTACCTCAGGACTGTATGGAGATCTTGAAAGAGGCGAAGAGACAGTCTACGAGGACTTCTTATGCCTATAAGTGGAAGAGATTCTGCTTATGGTGCACGGCAAAGGACATTGACCCTACATCCCGTAAAGAAGATGTTATTCTGCCTTATCTGCTGCAGTTAGCTCAATCTGGGCTTAACTTTCAGTCTATTAAAGTTCATCTCGCAGCTTTGACTGCGTATAGAAAGGGCCCTAACCAAACCTCATTTTTTCAAATCCCTGTGATTAAAGATTTTTTGGAGGGTTTGCGTAAGGTGTTTCCCCCTGTTAGACTACCTTCTCCACCATGGGAATTGAACGTGGTGTTGTCCAGATTAATGAGGGAGCCTTTTGACCCTATTCATAAGGCTTCTTTGCAGCATTTGTCCTGGAAGGCTGCCTTCCTTGTGGCCATTACATCGGCCAGGAGAGTAAGTGAGATTCAGGCTCTGTGTTGTCACGAGCCGTATACTGTATTCCATGCTTCTAAAGTGGTAATGCGTACTCATTCTAAGTTTTTACCTAAAGTGATATCTGATTTCCATGTAAATCAAATGATAACTTTGCCTACATTTTTTCAGCATCCCTCCTCTCCGGTGGAGAGGTCTCTGCATTCACTAGATGTGCGTAGAGTGTTGAAATTCTATCTAGATAAGACAAAAGACATCCGCAGGTCGGATCAACTGTTTGTAAATTATGGTTCGGTAAGAACTGGTCTAGCTACCTCGAAATAGTCCATCTCCAGATGGATTGTGTCCTGTATTCAGCTCTGTTATCAGAAAGCTAATAAGACGTTAGGGGGTAAGCCTACAGGGCATTCGACTAGGGGCAAAGCAGCGACTACAGCTTTGCTTAGGAATGTTCCAATCGCTGACATTTGTAAGGCTGCCACCTGGAAGTCGGTCCATACGTTTACAAAGCATTACTGCCTGGACTCTGATGCTAGGGCAAATGCGCAGGTTGGACAGGCTTCGCTGAGGAATTTGTTTGCACAGTGATTTGTTGGTGTTCGGTTTTTACTCCACCTCTGTTTATTGGTTGGGATGGGCTTGCCATTCTATTCATAGATTAGGACTATACACAGAGATCCCCTACTACAGAAGGAGTAGTTTCTTACCTGTAACTCCAGTTCTGTAGTAGGGGTATCTCTGTTATAGTCATAAGCGACCCTCCCTCCTCCCCGGTGGAGTAAACTGACAGTATCAGGCCTGTTATACACCTTCAAAAAGAACTGAAAGTAACTTGCTTTGGCTGTGCATCCTGGGATACCGGGGGTCTCTGGAGAGTTCCTTAAAGGCACGGTATCCTTTTAGCAGACACATAATGACAGCCTATAGGGCTTGTCTGCCCACCCCTTCCTCTCTATTGTTTAAAGGGATTTTGGTGAAGGGAGTGTGATACAATAAAGGAACATGTCAGATGTGAATAAAAATGACATTTAAACTTTATTTTGGCTTTTGTGTTCACTTCAGATGAAGTGCTGGCCAGTGCAGCCATATTGTTATTAGGCTGCATTATTTTGTCTGTCTCTTAAGTGTCTTTGCAGGTTTGCAAATGCAGGACAGCTTAAGAGATATTTTGATTGCTCCGGGGTCACCGCACATGGGCGGGACTATTCATAGATTATGACTATAACAGAGATACCCCTACTACAGAACTGGAGTTACAGGTAAGAAACTACTCCAACTGCCCTGGACTGGATCCGATCATTCCTCACCGGAAGAAGCCAGAGAATCAGACTATCACCCTACCTCTCCAAACAAACGGAAATCACCTGCGGAGTCCCACAGGGGTCATCACTGAGCCAGACCCTCTTCAACATCTACATGGCCCCCCTCGCAGCCATCGTCCGACAACACGGCCTCAACATCATATCCTACGCCGACACCCAACTCCTCCTCTCCTTCACCCGAGACTCCACCACCGCCAAACTCAACTTCCAGAAAGGAATGCAAGATGTCGCAGTCTGGATGACCAACAGCTGCCTTAAACTCAAAGCCGAGAAGACAGATGTCCTCGTCCTTGGAACCACCCCTTCAGCATGGGACAACACCTGGTGGCCGACCGCCCTCGGAAGTCCACCTACCCCCTCAGACCACGCCAAGAACCTCGGCATCATATTAGACTCATCACTCACCATGAACCGACAAGTCAACACCGTCACACCCAGCTGTTTCAACACCCTCGGCATACTTCGCAAGACCTTCAAATTGATTCCCCCTGAGTCAAGGAAGACAGTCACTCACGCACTCATCACAGCAGACTGGACTATGAAAACGCACTCTACACCAGCATCGAGTCCCTGCTCCACAAACTCCAAACTATACAGAACACCGCCGCCAGACTCGTCCTCGGCATCCCCCAGCACGAACACATCAGCCACCACCTACGAAAACTCCACTGGCTCCCCATGGAGAAAAGAGTCACCTTCAAAATCCTCACTCACGCCTACAAATGCCTACACAACAACGGACCAAAATACCTCAACGACAGAATCAACTTCCACGCACCCAAAAGAAATCTACGATCTTCCAACTTCGCATTGGCCGAAACCACACGCATCCGCAGAGCCAGATCAGACAGAAGATCCTTCTCTCACATTGTGGCCAAAACCTGGAACGAGCTAGCAGCAGACATCAGACGCTCCCCCTCTCTGAACACCTTCAGGAAGACTCTCAAGACCTAGCTCATCGGCTAACGGCCCTGCTGACCCTCCCATCCCGTCCCCCCTAGCGTCTTGAGACCCTCACGGGTGAGTGGAGCACTTTACAAACCCCTGATCAATTGATTGATTGTAAAAGGGACTTCTTTCTAAATTATGGTCTAGAATGGAGACCCTCAGTTAACTATTCTTCCCAAAACTAGACTATATAAATTTTTAGCCTACAAAAAATATTCCAACTACTATTTAGTAAAAGCTCATTAAAACAGTTCATAATTTATACGGAATTATTAAAAACATTCCAAAATAAAAGTACACAATTAAAAGTGACTTGCATATCACTATTAATATCAGAATACATTGAAAATTTTAAAAGGATATTGATATGACCATCCTGGCTGCCAGAGTAGATGGTGGATCTTCCATCATTTTTATGCACGGCCAAACACTGGATTGCCTTGGTGTGACCCTAGAGAAAAAACAGTTACTTATCAGCAGCATTCCATGAACAAAACAAAATAATTATTTTTCATTAATTACAACAGATACCAAATATAAAAGGAAACGTTTCTTGCCTACAAGGACTATGGTATTCTTAGTTCATAAATCAGCTTCCACTACCAGGTTTTGGTAGTCTTAAATCCAGAAATACCGACACTAAAATAATCAATTTAATCATAGGTTGCAGAGGGCCCCCACCACATAGGCCCTTGACACCAACTTTGCGTAAGGAAAATAATGAAGTGAGCACTAAGCACATTGCAAACCAAAACCGGCAGAAACCCAACACAAAGGCAACCCCCAGAACCAACGAGTGAGTCAACCAAACCAGATTTGCAAGAAGGTAGAAACCACGTGTATGTCTGTCCAGGAGTAGGAGTCCAAAAAGTAGTGTCTGGTTAACATATGACCAAACCTGGAGGTTGTGGTCTTCTAAACATCACAAATAGGGACATGGCAAAATAAAGCGACAATAGTAGTTTTCATCTATGTGCAAAAATGTGCAAAGTGCCCTGATTTCCCAGAAAGTAACCCATTAGGCTTTTTGGTAACATAGGGTGTTGCAGGATAGCATCCATCTAGTAACAGATTGCTTGTTAGAATCTGACCCGGTTAGAAAGAGAATATAATTTGCCAATAATTGCTTGCGTAGCCTCAGGTATTCAGTCTAATAAAAAGTGCGGAACCCTTTCCACATCATTCGCTTGTAGTGATCTTTAAGCTGGAGAAGTAGGATTCAAGAAAAGAATGGGTAAATGAATATAAATTAATGTGAAAGTCCTACGACATCATGGCAAAAAAAAAAAAAAAAAAACAGAGGGCTTGCTTGTCAGTAACCTCTCTTGCAGAGGCGTAACCTAAGAGGTCAATGTACCCTCAAAAGGTCACCTTGTTTCAGAGTCAAGTCAGTTGTTTTCTCGCTTAGTTGTAAGTCACAGGTACATTTTCAATAGATTGTTTCCTGTGGAACCAAAAGGACGGAATTGTGTCAATAAGACATTCGTGGGTCTTCCATCATTTGTGTTTTTAATGTCCCAATGAATCATGTATGAGGAGTATGCTAGAATTCCGGGGTTCTTGCAAAGGTAGACCAACTACGTAGACAGTTACTGTTTGAACCACTAGCTTGAAAACATAACACATTTGGAGTAATTTATTATGACCTGCTTCCATAACAAGCTGAGAGGAGCCCATGACGGGCATATGAGAGGACGGGTAGGTGCGGCTCCTCCTAGCTTTTGCCAGAACCTGAGCGAAGATAAAAGCACCCTCTCATTTTGACCCAGGACGAGTGTGTCTAACTTTTAAGAGATTGGATCACAAGAATGAGGATCTAAAAGGCGGCACTTAACTATTTTTGGGATGTCACCTCATACACACTTCTACTCACCTACTTTCCTTTCCTGATCCTTTAGAAGCACCAAAGATCTCCTCCCAAGACCACTAGGGGCGCGAAACATGTCAACCCGAAAAATATAAAACTTTCACCACACATCCACATCCAGCTACTTTCGGCCATTATAAACCTTCAGCAGCCTCAACCTTCTGGTCTTTTATTCTTGACCGAGGAATCCAGTTATTAAATTGACGCAGCATTCATATCCTCTAGCCATTTTTATATTCACTCACCACTCTATGAGCACCACCTCACATGAATCATAAGGCGAGAATTCAAAAGATCTCCGCAAAAGCAACCCTCCAGGGGACCCGTTGGGAATTGCAGCGCAGGCCCGACGAGGAGCAACTGCCCTATGATGAAGCCTGACATCCCTTGGGATGTGTGAGGGAAACAACTAAGAGCCATGCTGACTCTTCCCCCCCCCCCCATTCCCTAGACCAACTCTTTTCCTCTAAGAAACAGTGTCCCCTTACTTTGGTTTATACTTTCAAATCCATATCCAGGCAGACACCAGATTTCGGTTTCAATGGGATGCTTGGCTGAACAGACTCTAAATTAATTCAAAGGTACTGTTTGACCTCAATACAGAAACAACCCACACACTGTGTGCTGTATCCGGAGTCTGATAGTCCTTCCTCTGGGAGAGTTATCTTAGCAAGTGTTTCATGCCTGTGTTCTGGGGGCCCCATTACTGAGTCTGTGTAAGTTGCTGAGTTAATAAACACTGATCTCCTGGCAGGGTATCTTTCTGGGCTTCCCTATAATGTACCTTTTTATATACTTAATTTCATGGTTACCCATTTATGTAACTGTGCTCAGGCTACCATCAAACATTCAATAGTCTTCCACACAATATAAAAGAGTGCATGCCACAAGCCAAAACAAACATGACCAGAACATCAATCGGGGTAAGTGAATGCAGCATGCTACCTCCAGAGTAATGGGTAAGCCAGCGGGGAACCAGTGTTGTACTTGCAATCCTGAACTGCAGCTTGATGTCGCCAAAGCTGCTGTGAGTCACAGTACTTGACGTATAATGAGAATTGGTCTAAGGCAAGTGGTGCTTCCCGCTGGTGCAGGCAACCCTGCATGACTATAGTACCACGCCCACTAGTAAATCTCCCCAAAGGCTGCTCTGTAGCATCAACGTTAACAAGCTTGAAGATTGTTATCCATAAAGATAAAAGTTCTGGTTGGAGAGCACGCGCCTTGGAAAAAGCTGGAGGAAGGAGATCCAAGACACAGGAAAGAGTATTTAGGAAGCACAGTAAGTGAGCAGATGGGCTTTTCAATTAACCGACAGCAAAAGTGGAGTTGTGCTACATGCAAACGCTATAAAACCAAAGTCAGCAGGTAAAAAAACAATCTATTCTGTGATATTTTGCATTAAGATGAGAAGTGTGAGAAGCAAAAGGGAGAGCAGTGAGGATTCTAGGAGGCGATAAAAGCGAGCGCAGCATTAGTGCCAGATGTCCTTTACGTCATTGCTTTGAGGAGCGGTTTCCAGCAAGACCGCCAGATGGCAGCGTCGGGTATAAAAAAAAAAGAAAACTTAGAGGCGAACGACAGGCAAGTCGAGAGCTTCACAGACTGTTTGCTCGACTTTGTGAAGTCGTGAAGCTTAAATCAAAGCAAAAAAAAGGTCCATGGGGGGCTTCACAACAGATTACTCATTTGTTCTGTCGAAGTGAGTTACACTAAAACATATGCCAGTACCTTGATGACGCGTAGAGGCCGGTCTGGGTTGTTCTTATCCAAATAGTTGATGTAGCCGGAAAGGGAAATACTGAGCAAGTAGTTCTGCCACAAACATCCCAGCTGCTGATCCAGAACATCGCTTCCAAGCTTAAAGGTGCTGACCAGGGAGTTAGCCCCCACGTCCCATATTTTGGCGGTTTTATCACCAGACGAGGAGAGCAGCTGAGTGCCGTCCGCGCTCCAGCTGACCTGCAACGGGAAAATAATCTCTTACAATACACGTCGAATTTGAAACAAGCAGAAAGAGAGAGTTCACTCCTGGGAATACATCCGATAATAGCAACAGCTCATAGTAACAGCAGGAGCGTGAAGGCACCGAGCCAATCACACATCTGCACCTCAAGCAATGTGCGAAAACACCAACCTGGCAATTACCCCGCACAGTATGAGCTGAGAATCGAGGGCTTACCTTTGTATTTACCAAAGTTAGTAGACAACATTTCTCCAACTACTAGACTCATCTCTGACTGGACAGTTTAAAGTTAACTTCCATTGTGCAACCTTTAGAACCCCTCTAAGTGACGATCTGTTCCATTTAGAACGATTTCAGTAAATACCATTAAACAGCGCCCGAGGGGTGTTCTGCACCAGAACTATGGCTGAAAAACTACTACGCATATATAACTGAGCTGGTAGTCAACACCCCACCCCAGACTGGATTAAACAAGTTCACCAGTAAAGAACAAGCATTTGCAATGCAATAGGTCTCGCATTTACGTGAGTTTGACCTATTGGCATTGTAAATGACAATGCCTTTTATATGTTTTGGTTTTTAAAACATAAATAAAAGGCTTTGTCATTTACAATGCCAATAACTTAAACTCGCATAAATGCGAGACCTATTGCATTGTAAATGCTTGTTAAAATATTGAAGTCACGACTCAAATCGCAAGCCACACCTGTAAGCTTTGCCAATCCTTGTTCAATCCGGTGCCAATGTACCATGGCAGGGCTTGTGGGTCATGGCCTATATTGCCCACTCTGGGAGCATGTGGGGGCAGTGTTCTGAATTCACCATAGTAGATTAAGAAGATTTAGCCACATTCTCGGGTATGTGGCATTGGTGTAGCCAAGGCTTATGTAAACACTTGCTATAAATAAGAGATACCTGTTTCGGTGCCTCCTTTAACCCCTTCGGTGCTCATGACGGAACGGTTCCGTCATGAGCCACGGTTGAGCTGTGCTCATGACGGAACCGTTCCGTCATGACCACGCCCGCGCAAGATTCCGTCAGCACAGCGGCGGAATCTGCGCAGCATGGAAGGGGTTAATAGTTTGAGGTGAACAAATCTGGATTTTGTAACCTGCATTTCCTGTGGAATCTTGGTTAACTGGTTGTCTAAAATAAGTCCGAGACCTCTTAATTGTTTGAGCTGGGACAGGACACTGGCCATGGAATCAGATCAGAGGGGATGTTTTCAGAGTTCCTCTCTCAACCCAAACACTATTAACTCAATTTTACAAACGTTTTATAGTCTATGGCACCTGTCATACAGCAGTAGGGATATCCGTCGTGTTTGTGATAGAGTAATCCATCCTACAACAACTAAATCAGGCCCTTAACCCCTTTACTGCCCTATATACATACATCATAAAAGGGTGTTCCCAATAAGCCACAGTGATGTACATATGCATATTATGGTCACGTGCCTCGTATGCTATAGGAATTCACCCTGAACCTGTTGCACACTATTGGTGCACACCTTGGAAATACGTCTATTGTAACAATCTGTGCAGAGCTGGGCCATGTCATATGCCACCTGGATAAAAACAAGTGAAGCCAGTTACGAATTCTGTAAGCCCTCTGGGGTGTAAGCCGGTCGTATCATTCATCTGGGAAACATATAACTAACAAGACTAGGCCCAACAGATTTGGCTTTCAGGAAGCTAAGGCATATTTTACTCTCAAATGCGCTGAAAGTGATAAAGGACTCAACATGCTATTATTTACTTGTTGTCTAAAACCACTTAGTAATGCACTTAATAATGTCACAGTTTTGAAATATATTTTTAAACAGAAAATTCTAAGAGCCATCATCACTGTTTTTAAACATGCTTCTTTATTTATACAGTTCAGCTGTTTATTAAATTGACACATTGGTTGTACCTAAACGTATAAGTAACTTGTTTCTAAATAGTACGTCATACTAGAGTTTTTTCATTCCTATACTGCTCAATTTATTGAACTCTGGAGGATGAAAGTCTCCATTCGTGTTGTCAGGACTGAAATTCATGACTTTCCTGGCACATCAGATGTCAAAAGCAAGCACTTCAGAAGCACGATTGTAGCTAACCCTGGGTGAAATGTTGCTTACACTGGCGTAATCTCATGTGATTTTCAGTATTTTACATTTTGAAAAGCCAGAGATTACGCTACTATGCCACGTTGCGTAATATAGCTTCATTACGGTAAAAATCCCTTCTCTTTGTCGCTCTGTTTTATTGATAGAGTTGCTGCAGCCTCTGGTTTCATTGTATATATGCACGTCAGGTATCTTCAGTTTTCGAGCTAAGTTGTCTCTAGGCTACTATAGGCAGTTTACCACACAAGAATCAACCCAACATTGTAAACAAGCGGTCGCCATTGTGAGGGAAGTGGGATAAGGGAGGGGGTGGCAAATGGTGAGCACTTTCGCGGCAGCTTTGATGTTCTCATCATAGCGGCCGTGAAATGAGCTTTTGTAAATGGGGGATTTGAAAGTGCAAACAGTGCTTTCAGGCTGCCAAATGGTGCGCGCGCCCGGCACACATGCACTGTATTTGGAGGCCTGAAAAGCACTAGTTTGCACTTCCAAATCCCCCTTTTACAAAAGCTCTCGCGAGAGCAGCGCTAAACCGCTGGCTCACGCGAGACCTAAAAAGCAGCATTAGCCGAGCTAATCGGTTTAGCTGTAATGTACTAACACACGCAAACTGCATGTGTAAGTTCGTCTCTATGCATCACAGCATTAAAGCCTGACCAGTAGGCTTTTCCAATGCTTCTTTAGTTTTAAATCAACCTGACTGTCCCGCCCTATGTAGTATGTGTGTAAAACGTGTAAATGTATTTGTGACAGAGTAGAACATTAAAAAAACGGTCATGCAATGAAAAAATTAAACTCAGAAGGATTGTTTTCTATATACATGTTTGAGAATTCAACGAGTTTAATGTGTGACGATCCAGTGTACTTTTGAGATGTAAAGTATTACCTTATGTAATGCAAGTAGTCCACAGGAGGCAGAATGATACAGCCAAAAGTATGGGACAAGAGATTACCACGCCTCTTGATGGAGCTAAGCTATACATTTTTCAAAGCACTGCGAAGAAAAGGAGACACAGACAAAGACGAAGGTAGAGAGACCTAGAGACCTTGTAGACTGAGGACAGACTGACTATATAGTAGTCACAAAAGGATTCACTTTCATGATAAGCTTTGGCCACGGATCCAAGCCCCAGTTTCGTATTACCTCTTATTTCTTTGTTTACAGTTTAATTGAATAGCCGATAAAACTGTGCACAACTAGCAATATTAAATAAGTAAGTTGTTTAGGAAGAGACAAGGGTTCTTTAGAACATGGTCTGCATTATAATCCATAGTGGTGTTGATCAGAAAACTAAGACTATACAGGCCTCGCTCGCCTATAGACCGCTTGTAGCTGGCAGCTTATCTGTTGTCAAAGACGTATTGTGGGTAATACCAATAATTAAAATGAGATTTGAGTCAGTCCCTTGCAACTTATGCAATGGCTTGCCTTAATCTTTTCCCTCGAGTATAGCTCTTTCACCATTCTTTTGACTGGATGACTTGTATCCTTTCACTGCTTCCTTTCAGGGACCTAATTTTTAGGTCTTACCTACGCAGCACGCATGCTCTTCATAGGAAAGAGACCTTTAGCAATCGGCACAGCTTTCCCGGCAAAAACGTGCACGCTTTGCATTGCTTCCAATGGCAACGTGTGCACGTTTCACTTGTGGGAGCGAGCAGCTGGCGCCATATGTTATCAATTATCGCTCCTTGCTGCTTGCTCCCGCAAGGCAATCGCGCAGGCCCCCTCCCCTGCAGCCGCGCGAGGCGTGCGCGCCTGTGCTGGTTTTAAACTCCCATCTATCCACCGAGGAGTTTCTACCAGTGATTCGGACTCTATAGACTTTTTCTTGAGCTGCGCATATTAGTCATGCAACAACAACAAAAGTGTCCTGATTTTTTTCGATTTGCAATTACTTCAAATTCTCTCTCCTTTGCACAGATAACCTAATAGAGTATCTTCCAAAATATTTTAGTACAGAGCACTAGTTTAGTCTCGAGCCTGGGTTATGTTTTAATGTCCCATTGGTTGATCAAAAAGCACCACGAAGAGTCGGTAGTGATAAGAAATGCATTATACCCATATGATACTGCTGCAGCATATCTGCCTCCAGTTAGGAACAAACATGAAGAGAACCCTTGCAAATGGGTCAACTGAGAACTATGCACCAACCTGCCCCCAATGGTCCCCCTATATTCTATGCAAGCTTTGGTTACCATTCTGCGCCCACCGATCTATCCTTGCTAATTCCCACGAACCCCTCTCATACAACCCAGCTGTTGCCTGTTAATACCAAGCACCTCCAGACCTCCACGTGCCTGCCAGTCATCAACACGGATTCTAGCCCTTCTTCTGTCGTCACAGAAGTTTACATGCCAGAACGTCTAGCCTTCCCCAAACCATAGAGCCTGCATAAACCTGTAGACCATTTTGGATTGGGATGGTCTCAGAAGCCAGCTAAAAATACAAGTAAGAAATATTTTTCGAAACTACCAATGTAGTTGGTTAGGAACAATAGGTTTTCAGAGCGCTCTAAATGTTCCTAAAGGAGGTAAATATGATAAACGCCACAGGGGCCAGGATACCGTGAGTTTAGTTTTATAATTTGCCCAACTTTTAAAGAGCGGAAAAATAGCATTAGGTTTCAATCAGCCTGTAAGTTTCCTATGCAAGGAAGTATTTCGAATGCAGACACATAGCCTGTTTTCTGCTTTAGTTATGTGTATTAGGCTTAGCTGGCCAGGGACCTTTTAGGGAGTGCGTACGATCTATCGCCACGTGTGACTATGATCCAAACAAACCTCCGGTGCTGTCACTGCAGTGTTTAAATTAAGTCCCGATCCTGGAAGAGTAATTTTGCCTGCTGCATCTCCCGCCTGGATCTGGGGACACACCCGAGGATTTAAAAGCGGTGAGAGTAAAGGGTGAGGGATTGGAGTTTGTAAACTTCATTACTCTGCCACAGTGGAGTCTTAGAGCGAAAGAACAAACCAAACCCCCTGTCTTCACCATAGTTCGCCTCATACTGAGGTCTGCATTAGTGATGGAGGAGAAACACTGGGGAATATCCAACACCATAACTGTAACTTTAAAATGTTTCATGCTCGTCACGCTGAACCGCGTTGACACTTAGGATAAGGGTAGGGTTGTATACCAAGATTCCAGTCCTGTGCTTGCACCCGTCAGCCTAACGTGTTATAGGATTTGAAACGGTGATGGTTTGTTTTCATACAACCGTTTATACTGACGCGCGTGCTAATAGTCATTTTCAGGGAAGACCAGGTCTAGAAACTCAGACGATTTTGAAATAAGTGGTGACCCGAGATCAGAGCCAGCAGTTTTTTTTTTCCAAGATGCATAGCACGTGGGGAGGTTACATCCAACACAACATCCTATATGTCAGAAAGCCAATACACCACACCTGCCTTTATCTTTGAGGTCATGCTTGGTACTGTGCGTCTTCTAAAAAAGTTTACGTAAATACGTGAAATTATAACTAACAAGGACTGCCAAAACCAATATATTTATATATAGTGGAAGCAAATGTGTGTGCATGCACATGATCGATTCATGTGGTTTGGGTAGGGTCGTGCTGGGGTGCGCAGCAGCCAGCAAGCACAACATTTTGTCTGACCAGTGCAATTGTGCTTGGATTGCCAGCATTCCCTTTTCACATAGCAGGACTGTTCGCAAAAACATGTGTTGGGCACAGAGTCATAGTAGAAGACATTTATGTTTTATTAAGGTGTGCGTGTGGGGAGGGAAGGGGGAGGGGGGGGGAGGTTGGCCAAGCAGTGAGGCTGTGAGCTCTCTTTTGGTATTTGTTCCATCTGTGCTGTTCTAATAAACCAGGCTAATGTTTTCTTCATGAGCTATAGGTCTGACTGACTTTCAGGTTTCTTCAGGATAAACCCCCTTCCACGGTTTGTATCCTAAATAATTATGACTTCTTCATATTTGCTTGGCTAACTTTGACAGGTTAAGACTACACAAATCTCCTCTGGCCCTTATTAATACCATTTCACAATATTCAGTCTCACATGCCTTTCTTTGGTCTTAGATTTTGGGCTCATAAAGATGCGCAGAAACATTTATCTTCCAGCACATCCCAGAGTGGTGGCAAATGGATTATAAAGGTTCCTAAAGCCATTCTGGTTTTCTACAGAAAGTATGTTTATGTTTAGGAGATTTATTAAGCGCTTGTTCACCAAAAGGTCTCTTGGCGCTATCGGAGGTAGGAAAACTGTCCTGAAGTATACTCTAACAGTAGGCTTGGGTGAACAGACAAGTTTTCATTTTTTTCCTGAAACCAATGTAAACAGATGTTAGTCTGATATCAATCAGTAGGGAATTCCAGAGTTTTGAGCAGAGTACAGAGAAACAAGAACCACCCATTCTCTTATGCTTAAATCTAGGGATAGTCCGCATATTCACTGAGGCTGATCTGAGATTCCATTTGGGAAGGTACCATGAAATCTTTGTGGAAATAAATTTAGGGCCCGTCTCGTGGAGCGTGTTGAAAATCATGCAGCCTGTCTTAAACGGTAGACCGCCGGGTCACAGGACGCCAGTGAAGCTGCTTTATTAGTGGCTTAGTGTGACAGTATCTCGGTTGCTGGAAAACTAATCTGGACGCCTGATTCTGAATCAGCTGCAATCTATGGGTTTGATTGGCAGGGAGACCAAAATAGGTAGCATTGGCGTAATCCAGCCTGGACATAATCAAGGCCAGCCTGATCATCATGCTTGCCTCCCTAGTAAAAAATCTACTGATTTTCTTGAAAGTCCTTAGATGCTAAACGCATGAGGAAGTGACCATTTATGGATAAGTTGGCGTTGATTTTGATGCCCAGACTTTTGACAGAATTCTTAGGGATAGGTGGAGTGCCCAATGCAGCTGGCTAGTGTCCTGGTGTCTAATGATGGAGTCTGTTAGAAATTACTATCTCTGTTTTGTCAGAGTTTAATTTAAGATGGTTGTGACTCATCCAGTTTTTAATAAAAAGCATGGTATTTTGGAAGAAGGCCTTCGATTCCTCCTTCTCGTCTATTGGGAAAGTCAGCTGCATATCATCTGCATAATTATATACCTTTACTTTCCTGCTTTGGATGGAGTGGATCACGGGCAGATATAAAAGTTGAATAGGTGGGGGGGAAAGGGACGAGCCTTGAGTTACACCACAGGTGGTATTGACCCTGGCTGAATTAAAGGGTGTCAGCCTAACAGACTGGGTGTGGTCTCCTAGGAATCCAATCCAGGGCCGTGCCTCTCAGGCCTGCCGCTGCCATTCTATCTGCTAATATGGTCGTGCAGACCGGTAGAGCAGGACAAATGCCTTTGTGCATCCTGTGTCTGCTCCCTCCTTCAGGTCATCCACTACGCCTAAGATGACTGATTCAGTATAGTGTGACGGTCTGAAACCTGCCTGGTGATAGTCCAAGATTTTAGTCTCTTCGATGATTGTGCAAAGGAGTTTTGCTACGTGTGCTTCAAGCACTTTTGAAGGATATGGGAGGAGCGATATGGGTCTGTAGTTACTCTGTAGATTAGGATCTAATCTGGCTTTCTTTTGAAGCGGGACTAGCAATGCCTCTTTGAAAGCACGTGGGACCGCCCCTTGGTCCAGGGAGAGGTTGAGCAGGGAGAGAAAGGTATCTGGGAATTGTGCAAGAATGTCTTTTTGTATCTTAGAGGGACAGGGGTCTTTGGGGGAGGCATATTTTACCTTGCTTCTTTAATTCTGCAAGCCGATCTAAGGTAATGTTCTGAAAGCTAGAAAGTGTTGTTGAGTTTGTAAATTGCTGATATGATTTACAATCCTGTGAGCTAGGAGAGATGGAGTTCTGTATAGCCTTTATTTTGTCCACGATGAAAGCATTAAGATCGTCACATAAGGCTTGGGAGGGAGTGATGGCCAGTGTGACACGGTCGGGATTGGAAAGTTCTTTGACTATCTTGAAAATGTCTTTGGATTTCTTTTCAAACTAAAAACACTGTTCGTATAGAAGGCTTTTTTCGCCTCCAAGATGGCAGCTTTGTAATCAGTTAGAGCTATTTCATACATTTTCCTTTCACTTATCAGGCTCCTGAAAGGTCAGTAAGTCTTGGGAAGTCAGTCACACTTGATGCCTATGTCTCAGAGAGGCTACCATATTTAACCTCTGTCTAAACACTTAGAAGGTCCCAAAGCAGAGACCTATTGGCTACGCCAATGCTGGTTTCCTTTTGCTTTCAGAACTCCATGATAATGCATGTGTTTTCTTCCTTGAACGCGGTTTCTCCCCTGAAATACTGTGCCCCACTCTTAATCCGTACCACAGCACAATCTCAACTTAGTATCTGTGTAACTGCATGAATGAACTACACTACAGGTGGAGTCTAACAAAATCAGATACTGTGGTGTGGTAAAGCAGACAAAATACAAAGTGTTGGATAAATTGGTAACTTTGCTTGCTAGGAAGCTCATAATTATGACATTGAGTGTGCAGGCATTCGATCTAAACCCTACCTGCTGTTTCAATACAGATAAAAACAAATGCAAAAATATGGACACCCAGAATGGTGAATTCATTTTTAACAAAGCATTTAAAACACCATTCGGGTCAAGTGCCCTTTAAGATTTTGCGGTGTTTATCAGAATCATGAGCATGGTTAGAGTCAATCTCCGAGATGACTGAATTGTCAAAGCTTTCAGCATGTGTGTGTAGCCATGCATGGGTGCCATCAAGGCTATAAGCTGAGATAACTATGTCTTCTTGACCGTATGTCTATGTCAAAGTCTATTGGTATGCTTGCAACATTGTAGTTTGTAGGCATGTTGCTGTGGATGTGCGATTTATTTAAATGGATTTGGTATCCGTGTGTGCATGTACAAAAACCCACCTATCTGCTTTAATATTAGTTTGGTCTTGCCATATCCAAGCTCATTTGGAAGCAGGGGCCAACGTAGGGACACTATTGGCTGCCAAAACAGAATGGGACAGTTCTACCCAACCGGATCAGTGTGCAAATGCTCAAAATAGAACTCAATGCATACAGCTGTTCACGTGCAGTGGGAAACAAAGTAAAGTACTTCAAAAAGAACATATTTACTTTAGTCACCTGTAGTGTTTATTATCTGGTGTACTACACAAAAACATTGAAGTTATTTGAATTGCTTATTGAAAAACACATAATCGGTCAGTACACCATTGTAACTGTTAGAATGCATGCGTTTAACAAACTGCACTTCTTAATCAGTGGACAGGCCACGCTTTTGTCCAACTATCAAAAAACGTCCAAATGTTAAAGAAAAAACTGAAGTCTGAAGCAAACAAAGCTACTTACGGCATAAACTCCTCCATCATGAGCTTTCGTCCCTCCAAGGGCAGCAATCTTCTCACCATTCTTTCCATCGTAAAGAAAAATCTGTGGAACAAGAAGCAGAAACATTAAGGGACTCCTGTACAGATGTGAGTTAACGGGGTGATAGCCACATATCAGTAGTAGTCCCGTCCTGCACCTTCTCGCGTTCCTGCCTAATCTAGAACGGTCTTCTTCAAAGTGCATTGTCGGCTGGCTCTACAGTCGGACACCCCTTGAAAGCCAGTCTGACACAACAGAACTGACCTAGCAAGATCTACGTTATTTGCAGCAGGTTTTACGAAGGAGATTGCTTTCCGTGGCCACATACATTTCCAAGGCAGCAAAAAAACAAAAAAAAAATCTGTCTCTGACATCCTTTAAGATAACTCCCATATTGATATGAACACAGTTATTTTCTTTTTCAAGTAGAAACAACTGAACCACTTTAAAATGGTCGACATGTATCATCACTTTCACTAAGTGTTGAAGAAGCACACAAGCAAATTCAGTTTAATTTCAAGAACGATCAGCATGTTTGTGCAGCATCAATTCCAGAAACAAACCTTTCCAGGAAATATTGCGATAAGTCAGGGATCTCACCCCAGTGACTTATACTTCTGCGTGACAAAACTTGAAACAGAAATGTAGGATACCATAAAAGGGCACTTTGAAAACACAGACTCTTATTTCTAAAACTCTGTATGCCTAGGCTTTTGTTTTATCCGAACATTTGTTATGCACTCTTACTTCAGTCATTACTAATGAACATAAAAAGAAACAAAGCCGGAAGAGGTCATGCACTCAAGTCTTACAAATCACGTCCTATAATAGTCACATTTCAGCAAGGTCCTTTGCTTATTTTGTATAGATAATTAAATCAGTAACATCTGTAAGGTAGTAAAACTACTAAAGCTACTTCAACGCAGTACGAATCTTCTCATTACACATGATCAAAATACAATCCTGAAGGGCAAAGGCTGTTCAATATATATATATATATATATATATATATATATATATATATATATATACATATACATATACACACACACATATACACATACATATATATATATATATATATATATATATATATATATATATATATATATATATACACACACACACACACACACACACACACACACACACAAGGAGTGGGCAGAGAGCAACCTGGAGGCCTCATTGCGCTTAATAGTCATCCTCATCAAATACGCGGACATTGATCGGAGTGAACTACAAAATAAAATTGATAAAATAAACGAGGAACTAGACAGTTCAGACCATAAAAAAGTAGTCAGCAAAGGACGTGAAGAATTATTGAAAAAAACATGAACTATAAAAACACATAAGGCATTTAAATTAGCTCGTGATAAGGCAGACTAAGAGTGAGGACAAATTTTCACCTTGGCTAAGAAATTCGACTCTGCGAAAAGACAAACTCAAGAAATCTACAAAACTCGCCGCACCTGCAGCATCAACGGCCTTGTCCCATGAGGAAATCGACTCGGCATCATTATCGGACCGGAGTTCTATCGGGGCAACCAGCACAGACTCAGAAGATGGCGGCAGCATGGCTAACAGGGACCCTAGACTAAGAAACAACTTCAGTCTAATAGAGGAACTGGGTTTTTTAGTCGCGGACGGGCGTCAAACATTGCACCCACGAGCACCGAGGAAACAAAATACAGGCGCAACTGCAGAAGACGTGAGCGCAGAAAGCGGAGGAAATCAAAGAGGAAACTACAACAAAACAAGCATTTGCAATGCAATCGGTCCCTTAATCTAATAGCTAATTGCGATCCCTGTCAGTGATGCCTCCACCCACGACAGTGCAGCAGAAGGCAGCAACTCAACCCTGCCCAGCATTGTCACGCATTTTGCCACTGACCGGCCTGCCAATGCCAGCCTGCCTGATGCTAGCGAGCGTGCCGGCGCCTCTGCACCCGTGTGCCGTGCGCCCAGCCCGGGCCACAGCAGACTTCACTTGCGGCTGCCAGCAGGCTCAGTAACAGTTATAAAGATCGTGCTCGGCTCTGCTCACACTGACGGCCCAATACGAGAGACCGGGCGAGGCCTGCCCTCGTTGCGTACAGGCTGTTGTGGCACCGTGGGGCGGGTGTGACCTCACGTGCTGAACAGGAAGGAAGTGAGGTCCCAGTCAGAAGCGGCAGGGCCTGGCACGAGGAGTTGTGCTAGTCAGCCGGCATGGAATAGGTCCCTCTCAGTGAGTCTGAGAGTCAGAGTGCGCTGCTGCCTGCGCAGGAGGCAATAATTTATAGGATGCGTTTTACTGAGGTCAAGTCACTGCATGGCAATGGTTTGTACTGTGCCATTTAGGCAGTGAGATTAGGCGTGTGAGTTTCCATCACAGATAAAGGCGAGTGCGACGAGTCCATAGGCTACCGCCCGCCCATTGCGTAAGCGGGCAGCAGTTGAATTTAAGATTAGTGGCTATGCTGCCCATAGCTGTCAAGGTGTCAGATTGCCATGTGTGACATTTTCATAATTGGAGTGTAATTACGAGTGACATTTCAACGACTATGAGTTACACTTTCTTGCGAGCAAAGTCAATCATTGAAGACAAGGGAAATACATAAATATCAGAAATTAAACCCATTTGAGCAACGAGAAACTCTAAAAAGATCTTAAAACTGCTTCTAAGCACCAGAAATGAAAGGCACTATGGGACCAGACTGTACCAAACAGGATGTTAGAGGTCATATTGCCTGCAAATGAGGCTCATGTTCTATAACGCCCCATCCACCTCACTGGCCACAAAAACAGGATAGAACCACATGCCCCATCCTCCCTCTGCGTGGACTGATCAAACTGTGCTGAGAAACCCCAGCACGAACCGGCACAAACTCCTGTACCATGAGACCCTCAAAGTTACCTTCGGACACAAATGTCACCTTATAAGTAGGTTAAGGCCTTAATAAGAAGTGACAACCAGGCCGCAAACTCTCCTGTCTGAACATTGACACTCCTCCCAGTAATAAGCACCTGTGTCTGACCAGGGCTTGGCTTTTTTATTAAACTGCAGCAGTTCACAGGTATGTCCTCCTGAACTGGCCACTTACCAGTAGAGTTACACCTGGTTGTCTTTCCATTGGCATGAGGAATATTCTATTGCCTTTGCAAACGTTGTGAAAAGCTCCTAAAGCCTGTATTTTTCCCTCAGTAGTACATACTTAAGACAGCAAGAACAAGAAAGCACTTTGCAGTGTTCTGGACCTGCCGACTTAATTATCACTGGCTGCTAATTAAACTAAACAGACAGAAAGGCGATCTATAAAAATAAAAACACTATAAAGACAATTTTTATAGCGCTGTATATCTTATTGGACACTTTCCAAATCTTAAAACCAGGCGAACAAATAGCGGGTATTTCTTTATAAAAGGTGGCAACCCTACTTACGAGTGGTTTACTACGCAGCTCAGGCATCCACGGTACGGCTGGCAGGGGCACTCCTGGAGGCTGTCTCTTACTGTCTTGGAGCTCAGGACAGTCCTGAATCCCCACAAATCATGCACCAATCCAGTTCAAAGCTTACTGGCCTCGGTCAAGGTGGCTGATGAGCTGCTTCAGGCAGTGGGTCTCTGGTGGGCTGAGGTAGGAGTCAGACTGCTGGCAAAGCGGGGTTCAGTCACTGTGCGATCAGTGACGCTAGCAGGACCAGGCACGTGTGTCTTTGCCCCGTGGCACCATCACAAGTGGGCAGATGTTTTCTTGATTCGGCGGGGGGGGGGGGGGGGGGGAGGAGGGGGGAGGGGGGGGGGGGACTGTGAAGTGCACTCCCTCCAACACGTGGAGAGCTGGGCATGTGGCAGTTGCTTCCATCCCGCAGGTTCGGGCGATTGCCAGTGCCTCAGCAAGGGAGGCCGGGGATCACAGGAGTATTTAAGAAATTACAAAAGACATCCTCCTTCCTCGATGTCATGTCCGATGCCAGTGAGTCCGTCACATGCTACAAACTAAAAAGCACATTTGTAGATTAATACTCAGATGGCACTGTTTCACTGACACTTTTGTCAAGGTCTGCCTGTTATTTTATGTGATAAAAGCCACACTCTGTCTGCAGACATGTGGCTGCTGCTGGCTTCAGACGCAGGTGGTCCACTTCTTTAAATGAAGGTAACTTTTGTTCGCATAGCTGCCAAGGGTGCAGATTGCTGCTGTGACATTTTTATAATTTCAGTGTAATTACGAGTGACATTGTAACCACTATGAGTGATACTTTCTCGCAAGCAAAATCAGGCAGTAAAGATGAGGGAGACGTACATTTCAGAAAGGACTCCCACTTGAGCAAGAAGAAACTAAGCCAATCTTAAAACTGCTACAAGTCACAGAAACGGAAGGGCTCTAAGCTAGTGCCCTTGGAAACTGATCGTAATTTTGGAAATATGCAATGTATCATTGGTACAGTCAAGTGCTTTCAACAGGGTTATCAAACACCTCCGCTGTGATAAATCCCTGCTGTAGCATTCATTTAATAACGGCTTACCTTTTCTCTAGTAAAGTCATAACATTACACTGCATAAGCTAGGTAATAAAAAATAAAAAGAATGTAGCTGCCGCTGTCCTTGAGAAGTGTCTCTATGTGTGCCGGCAGCGTGCACTCTCAGCTGCTGTACAATAGAAACGTCAGTCTCTCCCTCGTCGTAACGCTGGCGAAGACCTCTGAATGCAAAACTGGTCAGTGGAATGCAGATTTGTGTTTTGTGTATTGAGAACCTTTTCTCTGAATTATGTATGTATGTATGTATGTATGTGCAGTCTTATATAGCGCTCAAATTACCCTTGGGCATCTCGGCGCTTGCATTGGGAACCCGTCCTGGTTTTTCCCTGTGAGATAACCCGTACTGGGCATCCCCAAGGTGAAAGCCAGGCATCCCGCCGCAGGGGGCCGTTGTGGAGATTAAGCAAGCTTGTTGCCCAGAGCTGCATAGTGTGAACTCGTGCTTAGAGTAGGCACCGAAGCGAGAATTATCGAGTCCGTGGACAATTGGGCTCCAGACCCTGCCGCGTCGGGAATCGAACCCTGGTCCCGGGTCTAACCTCTGCTTCAGGGTATGCCTCCTCTAACCAGTGAGCTACACTTCTCCACAGAATAAGCAAGCCTCAAACCTGCATGGATTCTGTTAAAAACTGCTTTCATTAGATTTGCAGTCCCTGGCTGGCAGAGTTTGAGAGGCGTGCCTGCCTGCCCTAAACATCACCTGCTCAGCCTCTCCCAGACTTGGAGCACATGTTGAAGGAGAGTTAAAGTGTTGCCAGGCGACTGCAACAATTATTGGGGGCCGGGCTGAGGGAGGAAATAAACATGGAAAAGCACCAGAAATAAAAGCGCACATAGCTCAGGACTGGAAAAGCAAGTTATATATGGCAGTAAAGGAGAAGTACTTTTAAAACGATGTAATTGATGATTTTTAGTTAATACATTACATTATTCATCATGTCACTGGGCAGCTGACCCCCGCTGTGCCGTTAAACATCCTGCAACCAAAGCATCAGCATGCTGCACCCACTCTCACTGCGACTGGCCCCGGCGCTGCCTCTACTGTAACACTGGCTCGTGGTGCTGCTCTGGCTAAATTGTGCAAGTGGGCTCTGATGCCATTTCTCGACCCTCGGCCGGCCCGGGCTCCGGTTTGGAAATAATTATTCGCCGGCGGGTTGGGGGGGGTGGGGGAGGGGTGGACGATAGATAATTTAGCCCCACAGCTCAGGCGGCCCGGCAGCAGCAGGTGCAATCAGTAGTTCAACCTTTCTAATTACGCTCCTACCGACCACTGCTCCGGTCATCAGGCACGGCAGGCTCAGAGTATATTGTACAGATCATGGACATCCTGCACCACCCGAAGAGGTCAACGGTGTTCAGTCTCCAAGACCGTTAGTAACTAGTGCAGCACAGCAGTGTTTGCGTGTAATGCTAAATGTTCACGTCAAGTGGAAGCACATTTGGAATTTGAAGAATTATCCTGCGGTGCGCTGGCAAATTATTTATTGTCCTTCACTCTATTTGCAGTGGCAGCCAGTGAGAGCAGGTACACGGCTGCCTGGCTCGCCTCTCTCTCCTTGTGCCTGGGGACCTACTGCTCTGAGCAGCCCAGCTGAGCTGCCAACATACCACCCCTCCGGCCGCCGCAGGGAGTAATCAGTTAGCCCCGGTGGGCCCGGCTGGGTCAGGTTGGTCATGGTATCGGTATCCCATTACCACAGCAAGATCATTGCAGTCTGGCAGCAGTGAACAAAAAGTGGGTTCATGGATGTCACCGGCTATGCGGAAGCTCAGAGACAGGTAGGCTCCCGTGAGTGCTGTGAGCGGAGGCCGCCATTGTAAAACAACAATGAAAGTGAAAGCACGCACAGTGCACACAAAATAACAAGCATTGGCAAAGGTGCAACGCTGCTCCTGGGCACCTCTCTCAGTAGAAACAATGAGAGTGAAAGAGCGCACAGTGTGCAGAAAATAAACATTGGCAAAGGTTTGCAAGGCTGCTCCTGGGCACCTCTCTCCCTAGAGTACCCGTGGCGGCATTTAGGACCTAAGCCAATAAAAAAAGATGGGCCGGTGAGTGGGTGGAGCTTCCACGAAGCTTCCACACTATAGTGTATACTGCATGCCTCGCAAAGCGTTGGCAGCGCATTTGCGCTGCATCCCTAGGCGAGACCTTAAAAGAGGCCACTGGAGACGAAAATAAAGGATAACCCCAACACAGTCATAAATCTCTCGGACCTACAACTAACCGAGGCAGAAACACACCTTCTCTCCTTAGGTTTGACCTACTGCCCAGAAAGTAGTTTTGATTACACAACCACCCGCATTCACATTTTCAACTTCCTCTGAAAACTCTAACTCAAATTTTTCAAACAGAAACATGGCAACAAACCTCCAACTACTGACAACACCGAATTGGTCCACACTCGAGGCATTCTTGCAGTCTTGGACATTGCCACAATCATAACAAAGACAGAACTAGAATCTCCAGCTGACAATGCCCCAACACAACTTTTACACAACGCTGGCATAGACATCAACCAAAATCACAAGTCCATTTAAGCCACCATCCACTTTCACGCCCACTATGCCCAGAGATGCCATAGACATCTACAACAATGTGATTGTGGAAGAGGTCAAAAATCTGCACAAACGAAAATCCCGTGCAAAACACAAGAAGACATTCAAACACAAATACATGGACCGCATGAAAAAACTAAAAGACAGAATGGACATTATCGTCAACAAATCAAAAAAAGGCGGCAATATCGTCATATGGCCAAGTAACCTATACATGGAGGAAGCTTACAGACATCTGCACGATGCAACTTGGTATAGACCTACCACCATGAAGGAAGTAGTTGCTAGTGGCAAAGAACTCAAAAAGAGCCTCAATAAGTACAGAACGCAAGGCATTATCAGTGAAGAGGAGTTTAATGTCCTGAACAAAGAATTTCCTGTACTACCGATCCTGTACTTTCTGCCAAAGGTACACAAAGGTACATCACCAGTGCCTGGGAGACCCATTCTCTCGGCACGCAAAAGCCTCTGTGAAAACATCTAAATATGTCGACTACTTTCTGCAAGAGCACATCATCAACTTACCCACCTACTTAAGAGACACTAGCGACTTCCTTCTCAAAAACATCCCGTGGTCAGCGAACTGCGTCCTGATGTCTCTTGACATAACTTCACTCTACACCAGCATGCGTCATCCAGATGGACTAAATGAATGCCATGAATTCTTTGCTAAGAGAGCTATCTATTGTTACGAACACAATTAACTCATCATGTTTCTCAATGAGTGGTGCCTGCAACATAACTTTTATATGTTCAACAACAAGACATATCAACAACTCAGGGGTGTGGCCATGGAGGCTTGCTTCTCCCTCAGCTACGCATGTCTCCATGTGGGCTGGTGGGAGGAGCGGGTCCTTAGGGTCACACACTCAGGAGCTCGGTCCAATAACATCCTCTGTTGGCTACGCTATATAGACGATATATTCGTGGTCTGGAAGGGTTCCATTGAAAGTGCAAAGACATTCATCAATGAGATCAATTGTAAGGACTATAATTTGGATTTCAATGCCACCATAAGCACAGAATCAGTGGAATTTCTGGATGTAAAAGTATGTCTCCGATAACACACTACAGTCCACCCTCCATAGAAAACCCACTGCAGGGAACTCCACCCTACCAGCTTCCACCCGAAGCACCCGATAGCAAGCATTCCTTATGGGGAAATGCTGCGCTTGCGCAGAATATGCAGCAATACTACAGACCTAACCAAGTGCCAATTGGAGTCTCACATGAGATTCAGGGCCATGGGGTACACTGTAAAGACGATCAAGGCAGCGATTACCAAAGCCAACTCATTTCCCAGAGAAGCGCTATTACAGGGCACATGCGCTGACATTACTAACATGGATACTCAACCAGAGCTGGCCAATGAGAGCTGGTTAACCACGCACCTAATTATCACTCACAACACCGAGGCACGTGCACTCAAATCTATTTTCAACAAACACTGGGGCATCATAAAGACGGATTCCACACTAGGACCCATGGTTGCCCCTAGGCCTGACATCACCTATAGGAGAGCCAGTTCCATGCATGATGCTGTAGTTAGAAATAGCCCGGAAATAACGAATACCACAAATTGGTTATCAGGTGTCAAAGGGTTTTTCAAGTGCAGCAGCTGCAGGGCGTGCAGATTTGGAGTCAACACCACCCAAATCACGGCGGCGTTCAGGAACAAACCCATAGTGATCCAACAAAAACTCAATTGCAGAACGGAATACGCAGTTTACACTCTTATCTGCAGCTGCGGGCTCAGGTATGTAGGGAGCACTAAGCTCCAGGTGCACCTACGTATCTTGCAACACAGAGCAATTGACAACAGTGACCCAGCATATCCGGTTGCCAGGCGCTTTAAAGAAACACATCATAACAACTTGGACCACCTTAAATACTGTGTAGTTGATTGCATCCCAGCACTCAGACGTGTGGGAAATCTAGAGAAATTGTTAAGACAACTGGAGTCTAAATATATAATTGAACTCAACACCAAGGCACCGACAGGACTGAATCTTAGTGAAGACCTTTACAACTTCCTGTAAAAGGAATTTACACCACAGTTGCGTTTACACACTTTCGCCCATATGACTTCTAAAAGGTCAGTGGCCTTTTAGTTGGCTGTCCAGTTTTTAACCCACTGTTCTTGTTCTCACGATTAGGAACACTGTTTTAACACACTGCACCAGGCTCGCCAGTTCTGGGAGCAACTTTAGGGTTTAGTACTCGCACGTAACAGCACCTCAACACTTTCCCCCGTCCTACATCACTTATTTCAAATTTTATCCATTAGTGACCCCTTTGTTTAGTAGATCATGTTCTGGCCATTTAATGAACAACACACATTAGACGCAGACTTCGAGATGCTACATATGACTCTTATAACACTTAGGCCCACTTGAGTAGCAGCACTTAGCATACATAGCAACGTGACTTCAAATGCACTTGCGCAAAATAGTGAACCGCATGTGCACTAACACGTAAAGGCTGCAATAGATGTGCTTCATTGAATGTTCCACAGACAGTGATGATGGTTTACCTGGTTCCTTGCATTTTACCCGTGCCACATGGCATCCATGGTGGTTTTCAGGAACATATACTCTAGTTATCTCATATAAATCTAGAACTAGTTTTTATCACCGATACATCTTGGGAGACTTTCATAACACCATTCTCCACACATTGACAATGCCTTTATCTTTGCCCACACTTGCTTACCTCTCAACACACTGCGCATCACTGGAGTTACAGAATGCTGGGCCATCTTCACTGTTCTATAGAGCACTAGTCTGTTGTCCATGTCTGGCACTGAAGTTTGCTTGTCATTTTTGCGCCTAGTCATCGGCTGACAAAATTGCCACGTTTTTGGCATGTGACAATAAACATAGAAAAGTCACTAATGGATACTATATAAACAATGTCCATTTTCAAAACACGCTATGGGATCGAAACATGTCATTCTGACATGCTAAAGTAATAAACTGATTTATTGCATCTTCAACTGGAGTCTGTGCCCTTGTTTGGCCCGCGGCGGTCGTTCACTGGAGAGCACACACACACACACACGTGTGAAATTCTACCATCTTATTGATATTACCATTCGGTTTTGTGTCACTATTATAAAATGTTGAGGAGAGTGCTGGGGGATTCAAATAACCTACATGTAGAAACACTAGCTATGCAAGGAGACCATCCACTGCAGCAGGGAAGCGGTCCATGACAGACACTGAAACAGTGAGCAGCACAGCGGTTTATTACATTAGTCCCATTGGAACAATAACATTTTGAGCCATATGAGCAATTCTATATGTAGAATCGTTGGCACAATGGAACATCCCCGGGTCATGAATATCGATCAGCTTGAAATTCCATGCTGAGCCAGGAAGCTTCAGAAATCTGTTCAAACATATAGCATTGTGAAAGAAGACGCCCAGTCACATGCTAAAATGCTGCAGTTCAAATAGTGTTCTATAATCTAGAAAAGTAAGTTTCAGGCGAACATACATATCAATATTACTATATCAGGGCATCTCCTTCATCCGCTCCAGCCGGTTTCATACTTATGTTCACAATCAATTAAAGCTTCTCGTCTATCATCTTCAGTTAAGCCCCTTCTTTGAATTTCATGCTCAGAAACATTCAAACCATTTCAATTACCTTATTTTCTTCTATTACTACAATGCTTCTAACGTTCTTTTAATGTGTTGCTATGCCTCTATTAAGGTTGCAATGCTACCATTATGCATTGCATTTTGACTGAAACTATTGTGTGCAACTGTACCAGAATATTGTTTAAGAGAATTTTTTTTTTTTTTACGTGAACAGTAGAGATTAATAAAAAAAAAAAAAAAAAAAATCTTACCTGGCCATCTGCGCTAGCTGTTGCAAACCTGTTCCCATCAGGGGAAAACCTCACACAATTCACAAAGCGTGTGTGGTCCTGTAAAACAGAAGGCAACAAAGAATGTCTTATTACTTAAAGAATTTTGATCTAGAATATAACAAAACATATGTTAAAAATAATTCTTGTGGCAATGATAAAGATGAAACTCAAAGAAGCACAAGGTTACACTTCTCACTCACACTGTCTTTTTGTGCTGGCATGGGCTGCGCACAATTTGTATGCTACATCTACTATCAATATGCAATAATTTCTCAAGCTTTTTTTCTCATTTTGACTCGGCTCTCTTTTCACCACCGTTGCCAAGCAAGGACACCGGCACAGGAAAGAACAAGTGGAAATAATCACGTTATGGCACCAGCATTTCTTTGTTATTTATAATTCGACAACACCAGGTTTTGATCATGCCCTGGATTGATGGGGTGCGTAGAAGGTGTATTCAATAGTCAATTTACCCTACTACTCCTGTGCAAGCCACGGAAACATCCCTCGGTTAATAAGATCACATTCTATTAGTAAAGGCTGCCTAAGGTGTGATTGTTGCCAATGCATGTTGTCCTATGGGAATGCACCACCTAGAGGTGGATGAAAAGAGTTAGATAGGGGAGGGCAGTCACTGCAGCTCACTTGTATGCTCTTGGTGGAGGAGCACCAGCCGGTCTGTGTACCTCCATGAGGACTCGGCTGCACAGAGGAGTTCACCATGAGCAAGGCACTTCAGCAAGCCAGCTGTAGCACAATCCAAAGATAGCACACAGTCAGGTTATAAATGTCATGGAGAGTACAACTGAGGAACATTGAGTTCAGGACATTGAAATAGCTGCAGCCAAGATGCACATTACAGAGTTACCTCAAGTTAAACTGTCAGGACCTACTCAAAGGCTACAGGGAAGTAAAAAATTTCCGCTGATGGGAAGAGTTATGCATGGACAGGAAAGTTGAAGGAGAATTTCAAGCCAACCTTGTGGGGTGGTATTAATGGATAGTCTGCATTACACTTAGGTTGATATCTAATTGTCCAAGGGATGGAATGCTTCAGAAATCAATTTGACCTGAAAAAAAAAAAAAAAAAACGAACAAATCCACTCGTTCCTTTTGATGCCATGCAGTGAAGTGACAAATTATGGTCGTGTTCTCATGTCAAAGCTGTAGTGTTCATGCTATCTGTGGTCATGTTCTAGTTTAGAGTGTTATTGCTCTACTAGGGTTCTAGGTTCTATGATGGGTGGTAGCTCATTAGCGGTTGGGGACTGTCTTGTGTGGTTGTATCATATGTCTTCTCTGTGCTTACTTCAAAAGCTAGACAGCGTTATTAGGTATCAAGGGGAGAGGGAGGAACAGCAGGGCTAGTTCACTTCCCCTGGAATATAAAAAGCTAGACAGCATTATTAGGTATCAAGGGGAGAGGGAGGAACAGCAGGGCTAGTTCACTTCCCCTGGAATATATGTATTATCAATGGGAACTAGCCTCAAAGTGCATAGGGATAGTGTGTTTGTACGGAAGAAAGAAGGAATATGCTACTTACCAGTGTGTATCTGTTCTTGGCATGTAGAGCTGCAGATCTACACACTGTGCATAGATCGCCATCTAGTGTTGGGCCCGGATGTTTGCACTTGTTTTTGTCTTGGAAAGTCTTTGGAAGTCACGAGGTATGCGACTCCTCCTTTGGATCATAGTGCGCATGGGAATCGGCTCCATCCTCAGATTGTTTTTCGCCAGTAGGGAAATGGTGGAACATTGTAAGAAACAGGAAAGATGCCTATTTATGCTGTATCCAAGTAAGATAATACTGGAACAGATAACGGTAGCCGGGGAGGCGGGTGGCGGGTGTAGATCTGCAGCTCTACATGCCAAGAACAGATGCATGCTGGTAAGTAGCATATTCCGTTCGAGGCATACGAGCTGCAGATTACACACTGTGCATAGATTGCATAGCAGTATCCCCTCCTAGAGGCGACCACCAGTATCTGTTGCAGTAGTTTGAAATAGTGTTTTGAGTACAGCCTAGCCTACACTAGCTTGTTGTTTAGTTTGCACATCGACACAATAGTGTTTTGTGAATGTGTGCGGTATAGACCATGTAGATGCTCTGGAGAGATCATCTAAGGGAATGTTCCCTAAAAATGCCATTGAAGCCCCTATCTTTTGTGTAGAGTGGGCTTTAGGAGGAACAGATAATTTAGGTTTTGCTTTGTGGTAACAAATCTGTATGCATTTGACAATCCACCTAGCTATCCCAGATTTTGATATGGGGTTGCCCTTGTGTGGTGGTGAGAACGACACGAATAGTTGTTTGGTCTTACGAAAAGGTTGTGTTCTCTCCATGTAGTACAGTAGTGCTCTTTTGACATTTAAGGTGTGAAGAGCTCTTTCTGCGACTTTGTGGCTGCAAGAAGAATACGGGCAGCTCCACAGATTGATTGAGGTGGAAGGGAGAAATGACTTTAGGGAGGAATTTAGGATTAGTTCAGGTAACAACCTTATTGTGATGCATCTGCAGAAAGTGTTCCTGAATGGTTAGTGCTTGTAGTTCACTAACTCTTCGTAGAGAAGTAATGGCTACTAGGAAAGCAGTTTTCCATGTTAAGAATTGTAGCTCACATTTATGTAGAGGTTCAAATGGAGGCCCCATTAGTCTTGTGAGAACGATGTTTAAATTCCACACAGGTGAAGGTGGTACTCTGGGGGGAATTATTCTCTTGAGTCCCTCCATAAAGGCCTTTATGGCAGGTACTCTGAAAAGTGGGAGATGTCTATTTTGTAGATATGCTGCTATGGCAGCAAGATGCAGTCTGATAGACGTGTAGGCTAAGTTGCATCTTTGAAGGTGTAGTAAGTAGCCTATGATGTGTTGGATAGACACATCTAGGGGATCAGTGTTGTTGTTATGGCAGTATATCACAAATCTCTTCCACTTGGCTGCATAGCATGCTCTAGTGGTAGGCCGTCTAGCTTCTTTGATGACGTTCATACAGTCAGGAGGAAGGTTAAGGTAACCGAATTCTAGGACTTTAGGAGTCAGATCGCTAGGTTAAGCTGAGCTGGGTGTTTGATCTCTCCATGGTTCTGGGTTAAGAGGCCTGGAGAGAGGTGTAATGTTTGGTGCAGAACTACGGAGAGTTCCAGCAGTGTGGTGTACCATGTTTGTCTGGCCCAAGTTGGAGCAACTAGGATGAGCGTTAAGGAGTGTTGCTGTAGTTTGCACACCACTAGTGGAATGAGTGGGAGAGGCGGAAAAGTGTACGCAAATCTGCCTGACCAGTTCATCCATATCGCATTGCCTTTAGACGATGGGCGATACCTGGCGGCGAAGTTTGGGCATTTGGCGTTTTCTTGGGTGGCGAAGAGGTCTATCTGTGGTTGCCCCCACATCTGAAAAAATGGTTGAAGAACTTGTGGATGAAGATCCCACTCGTGGATTTGTTGTGTTTGACGGCTCAACAGATTGGCTATTGTGTTGGACTCCTGGGACATGTTGGGCTAGGAGAAAAACGTTCTGAGGTATAGCCCACCTCCATATGCTCTGTGTGAGCTGAGAGAGCTGCAGAGAGTGTGTCCTGCCTTGTTTTTGGATATAATACATGGCTGTCATGTTGTCGGTGTGGACTAAGACAGTCTTGCCTGATATTTGCTTTTGAAATGCTTTCAAGGCTAGGAATATGGCTAGTAACTCCAGGTGATTGATTTGGAGTAACTTTTGTTTAGGTGTGCACCTGCCCTGCATGGTGTGATGTAGTAGGTGAGCTCCCCAGCCGGAGAGCGATGCGTCCGCTGTCATGACTATTTGAGGAACCGGCTCGAGGAACGATCGCCCTTTGGAAAGGTTCTTGGCGTTACACAACTGCAGAGAGCAATGAGTACGACCGTCTACCAACACTAGATATGTTAGCGGACCTTCAGCCTGGTTCCATTGGCAAGCTAAGCACTCTTGGAGCGGATGTATCTGGAGTCTTGCATGAGGCACTATGAATATGCAAGAGGCCATCATCCCTATGAGTTGCATGAACACTCAAGCTGGAAGAGAGTGTTGTGGTTGGAATCTGGTGAGAAGAGCTTGCATGCTCGCTATCCTGGCGGGAGTGGGATAGGCTAGCGCCCTTGGTGTTTGTTGTGGCAGCTGGGACTTGACGTGGTTTGTGAACCCCAGGTCGTTAAGTTGTTGAACAGTGACGTGTGTTGTACACACTGATTGTATGAGCTGGCTTTTATGAGCCAGTCGTCTAGATATGGGAAGACATGGATGTGTTGTCGTCTTAGGTGTGCTGCCACCACCACTAGGCATTTGGTAAACACTCTTTGTGCTGTGGTGACTCCAAATGGGAGTACTTTGAACTGATAGTGCTGACCGTCCACTACGAATCTGAGATATGTTCTGTGAGCGCTGTGAATGGGAATGTGGAAATAGGCGTTCGAGGTCTAGAGTAGCAAGGAAGTCGCCCTGGGAAAGCAGAGGGAGGACCTGCTGAAGTGTGACCATGTGGAAGTGTCCCGAGTGTATGTATAGGTTTAGGGGTCTAAAATTGGCCTTCGAGATCCGTCCTTTGGTATGAGAAAATAGAGGGTGTAAACTCCCTTGTTTTGTTGGAGCAGGGACACTGGTTCTATTGCACTTTTTTGTAGGAGGGAGATGACCTCCTGCTTTAATAGTAACAGATGTTCTTGTGACATCGGACGGTGTTTGGGCGGTATGTTCGGGGGGGGGGGGGGAGGGGTAGATGTTAGTTCGAGACAGTAGCCAGATTGAATTATTTGGTGGACCCACCTGTCTGAAGTGATGTTTGCCGAGGCGAAATTGGTGGAGTCTTCCCCCGACTGGAGTGGAATGGTCTGAGGGAAGTCATGGGGTGGGGGTGGAGACAGAGTGGGAGTTGTTGTTGTTTTTGCCTCTGCTGTTCCCCCTGTAACCACCCCTTTGGTAACCTCTAGTAAAGGTGGGTTGGGTGGGAGCCTTGTAAGAGGTGGAGGGGCTATCAGAGGAGTAGCCTCTGTGGGTGCTTGTGAAGGATGAGCGACGAAAGGACCGTCTGGGAACTTGCGACTGCAAGGCGCCCATAGATTTGGCGATGTCTGTACCCTTTTTAATTTTCTCAAGGGATACGTCTACATTGGGGCCAAATAGGTGTTGCTCATCAAAAGGCTGATTGAGTATAGAACTCTGGACTTTGGGTTTAAAACCTGATAAGCGTAACCAGGCATGCCTGCGCAAAAGGACACTGGTATTTATTGCCCTTGAGGCGGTATCTGCTACATCTAGGGCACAACGGATGGAGGGGTTAGTGATGGTTTTACCCTCCTGGATGAGTTCATTGGCCCTGTTTTTAGATCTGTCAGGGAGGTGCTGCAATATGGACTCAAGCTCATCATAATGTGCCCTGTCATACCTGGATAACAGCGCTTGAGTATTAGCAATGTGCCAAATGTTTGCTGCCTGTGACGCTGTGCGTTTGCCAGAGGCGTCTAGGAATTTTGATTCCTTACCTGGTGGTGGTGCGTCACCTGATGTTTGGGAATTTGCTCTCTTCCTTGCATTAGAGACTACACTTAGGAGTCTAGTGGTGCGGGGCCTTTAATGTATACTGTGTCAGTAGGAGCAGCTTTATACTTCTTTTCTATTCTCGGGTTGATGACTCGAGCTCTAACTGGGTCTTTAAAGATCTCTGGTGCGTGCTTAATGACCCCTTTAGGCACGGGCAGAGTTGAGGTGGACCTTTGTGTGGTATCGAAGGTGTCCATAAGAAAATCCTCCTCTACTGGGTCTGTATGCAGGGCAAACCCGTGGTATTGGGCAGCTCTGTGAAGGAGCTGGTTGAAGCAGATATTGTCCTCTGGAGGGGAAGTCCTGGAGGGATAAATATCATCCTGTGGGGTGTAAGGGACATCTGGGACACTGCAATCATCCCAGGGGTCAGGGGAGCCAGTAGGGGTAGGGTCCCCAAGGGGTTGATCGCCTGCACCTCCCCCTGCATCTTCTGAAGTGTTATCATTATCTAGTAACACGAAACACGTTGGTTACCTAACAAGGTAACGTCATGGGATTCAGAGTCTGATCCAGAGATGAAGTTCCACAACTTGAAGTTTTGCACATGCGCAGCGCGGGATAGCTAGCGCAAAATGATGCGTAACACGTTGGTTACATAACGAGGTAACCTCAGAGACTGTTCCACAGAAGAACGGCTTCTTGGAATCGGGAAAAGGAATGCCAAGTTAACGCCGGTAAGTGGAACGCTGAGATCTTTTAAGTAATAACAGCCAGTATGAAGCTCCACGGAGTTGTGCTCTTCATAGCTGAAAAAAAATGAAAACTCCAAAAACAAAGCAACGATGAGGAAACAATCCGAAAGGAAAGTTCAGAGAATTACTAAAATTTGTACAGTAGTAGAAAACTCGATCCGGATGGTTAAAATCCAAATTCAAATTGGAAATCTGCTCCTTGAATACCAATCCGTAAGATTTTTAGATGGAGATGAATTAAAGGCCTCAAAAGAAGGTAAATGCAGTGGAAGAAAAGTTTACCACAAAATATGAAAAGTTGTAAAGCCACGAAATTTGTTGAAAAAAAAATAAATATCAGCGTGGGAAATTCATAAAAGATGCTTCTTGTCCTCCAGCTCGTTGCCAAATTGTCAAGTAGGAAAAGAGGCGAAATGTAGATAAAATGAATCGTAGTAAAAAGGAAGAACCTCCGGCTACAACTCTTTCAGCACTAGGAGGTGTAAAGATGAGGCTTACGATTATTAACTTGAAGAAGTTTATTTCATCATAGGACGACACACTCAACCGGAGGCTGGATGCGTAACTCACATATGGCCACCCAACCAACTGTCAACTGTAACCCTAGAACGTCCAGCTGTCAACATTCCAGCTGGTGAATGCCGCGCGCAGAAAGGGAGGGGCGCGCGGTGGGAGCAGGCAAGCCTGATGCAGAAGCTCTAAGTAATCAACCTAACACATCTCCTTCTCTTAGGAAGATAAGAACTGAGGAAGAGGTAAACACACACAACAGGTGGGATGCATTACAACTGTTCGCAAATAAAATCCTTGTACTAGCTAGGTTTAACCCCGCTGCGCCCAAAACTATTAGTGATGGCAGTCTGTTCCAAAAATGTCTTTATCCGGCCCCAGTTCTTGGTTTATGTCTCGACTATAACTAGCCTCCAAGGTACCACTTGTGGCACTGGTCACGGAATTACATTTTTCTCCGCCAGGCTAAGGAGCCTACAGTTCCAACTAAAATCCTGTGTCAATACCATTACCAATGGATGCTTCAGATTCGCTTGTACTCAGTTCGGTGTTGACTCCTATGGTTCCGATAACCTTTTGTCTCAAACTTCTCCCTCCGTTTTGACTCCGATGTTGTTGTTTCACGTAATCACCTTCTTCCTCCGAATCCGATGATTCAAGTTGTATCCAGTCCTGTTTGTCATGTCCCCTGCGGACCACATCCATTTTCTCCTTTTCGTGTTCAGATAGGTCTTTGTTTTCTCATACTCCCAGTGGTTTCGATATTCTCACCATCTTCTCTATATCCCTTGTTTTCTCCATTAGTTTGTGCTCGGAAGCCAATGCCCACCCTCTTACATGCCAAGTCCGGACACTTCAGGGGTAGGAGAGGAGGTCTCCTGCTTGTTAGTGATTCGTCAGATTTCTCACATTGCATGCAGTTTCTCTTTGTTCTTACGATTTTTATCTCGTACCAAGGCCTCCATTGTTTTGTTTTATTTATGTCCAAACGTCCCTCACAGCATAGTTCATTGAGATTCTCTCTTAAAGTGGTCGGAGGAATACACTTCCCTGGTCTTAAAACCGGTTCTTTTTCCATGGGCAGTTCATTCCTCAGTTCGCCGAAGGTCCGCAACTCATCTCTCAGAGATATCTTTTTGGACCATCCTTCCACAATACGCTCCCTAACTTCTTTTAAGGTTCCATCTCTTCCGTTCTCTTTGTTCCTTACTACTTCTTTAATGCTCGGGGACTCTTCTTTGATGTTTGCTACACATAGTTCATCTTCTTCTTCCTCATTTTGTGTAACCTGGACCTGTTCCACACTGTTTGGGTTTAGAGTTATACCAAGTTTTCCCTGGTCTTTCCAACCAAGTACAGATGGACCTTTGACAGCAACGTACATCTTGCTGTAGGTTTTTCTTCCCTTAAATGCAAATTTTATTTTTTTGTAACCCACAAGTTCTATCGGTTCTCCTGTGAATGTTTTTAGTGAAATGTCAGGTTTTTCTAATGGTCTTCCTACCTTACTCCAAAATTTCTCCTTCCAAACTTCACGGTTGACAATGGTGCATGGTGAACCCGAATCAGCTACTATATCAATAAGCACTCCTTCCATTTCCACCACGCACATAGGTTTTTTTTTCCTCCTCTTCTCGTCATTCTCTTTATCCGTGGCCTCAGTTACATACATTACACATAAGTTATACTCTGAATCATCAGATGAGTCATTCCCTAATTCTTCTTCATCCTCATCCTCTATATATTTTACCTTTTCTTTCATCTTCCACTTGCATGCCTTCTGAAAATGACCAATGATCCCACATTGGGTGCACTTGTTGTTTCTCGCTGGGCATTTCCAGTCATTTGCCAAATGCTTACTGCTGCCGCACCTGTAACACTTCAATTGCTCGTATGAACTAGCATTCTCTTTGAATTTTGTTGTGTCCTTCACTCTATACCCGGTACTTTTTTTGTACCCACTTATTTTTGCCACTACATTTGCATCCTCAGTTTTACTTTTTCCCTCATTGATGACTTCCTTAGCACATCTACCTGTCAACTCCGCTTTCTTTACAATATCAATGACCTGTTGTAAGGGTTTTTCCCCTTTGGCCCATAAGGCGTCTTGTATGTTTGAATTTGCGGCACACATCACAATCTGGTCTCTAATTAAATCGTCGTGCATATTTTCAAACTTGCATGAAAGTGCCAAGTTCTTTAATGCCGACACGTAATCGTCGATGCACTCCTCTTTTCCTAGTTTCCTTCTGTAGAACTTATACCTGTGTACTGCTACACATACTGTGGGTTTGTAGTATGCATCTAAGTCCCCTATTGCCTCATCATATACTTTCCTCTCTCCTTCTGTTCTTTTTTTTGTAATATTTTTGTACACTGTTAAACCACCTGCACCCAAACAATGTAACAATATCTTTTTCTTTTCCTCTTGTTTAAGTGGTTCATCCTCTTTGTCAAATGTGGAAATGTAATTGCTAAAATATTCCTTCCATTCTTCCCACTTCACGATAGGTGTCCCAGTACCCTTCAAAAATGCTTCTGGTGGCTGCAAGTTATATAAATTGCCTGATGCCATGCTTCTACCTTTACCTTTATTTTTCCACTGTGTGTTTGTTTTTATATAGTTGCTGTTAATTTATTTCTTTAATTTTAATTAATAATTAAAAAAAAATTCTTAATGTTTTTTTTTTTTCCTGAACATCTAATCTTATGTGGATAAATGTTCCTGTTTGTTTTTTCCTTAGATTTATTTATTCTAAATTCTCTTATTTATCTCCTTTCCTCTGACCTGCCAAAGGTTAATACGTCCGTATATTTTCACTTCTGCACGAGTTCCTTTATAGTTTATTGTTGCCCCCACCCACACGCCGTGGTATTAACGAGCTTTTTCTTTGTTACGAAGATTCCGCTTGTTTACACACGCATTTCCTCAAAGATGGTGGGAAGCAACTCCCTACGTCACTATGCTAATCTGCTGTTGCATATGCTTCACTTCCTTGTACTCAATCAGCTCAGCAACGTCACGACGTTCTACAAGCAACGCCTTCGTTATGAGGTGAATTTCACAATACGTTAAATTTCTTTAGAATTAAATATTCCTCTCACTTTCAGCAACGCGGTGAACGATCCTTTGCTGGAGTTACTTCGCTGCACAACCAACGACAAGTAATATGTAATTTTTAACCGTACCTCGTTTCTCCTGTCACTTCCATCGTAGTTGTTTAATTTCCTTTACGTTAGTGTGTTGGTTTTCCCTTCGTTTGTGTGTCCGTGATAACTCCGTTGCCCCTTCGATCGTTCCTTCTAAAAGTCTCATGTACTTCTTATTTTTTTTTCCTTGTTAATAGTACACTTGCCAGCCCTCTTCGCGTAATCTTTTGTACTCTTCTCAAGGTCCTTACTCACGTTATTTTCTTGTAAAGTTCCTTGTCTTCATAAAACTATTTACTCATCCTCCGTAAAATTTATATCAATATACACTGCGATGGAAGGACCTCAGAGGAAGTCATTTGACTGCGTAACCAGGGAGAGCCTTATAGTATTCCTTCCGATTCCTCGTAGTTCCTCACAGGTTTGTTTTACTTTAATTCTCACCAGGTTGCGAATTTTCTTTCCTGCTCTGCCAGAACGGTTGTTCTTTGCTCAGATACTTGCTCGTAAATACTGGCTTTAATGAACATACCATGTCAGCATTCACTGCGTAAAATTTTCGCTCTGCACAAGGTCCTTACTAGCGTTTGTAAAGTTCCTTTACAGTTTCAGGTATTTTCTTAGTCCTTAGTCAATTTATATTCAATTATGTCTCACTGTTATTTTCATATATCCGCTACGCATCTACAACTTCCGTTTCTTCTTTTATTTAATATTTTCCTTTTAAGTCACTTCCCTTCAATTCATTCAGTCCATCACCGTATGGGTCCATCTGTGCGTCGTCCATCCCGTGCTCGTCGCCAAATTGTAAAGATGAGGCTTACGATTATTAACTTGAAGAAGTTTATTTCATCATAGGACAACACACTCAACCGGAGGCTGGATGCGTAACTCACATATGGCCACCCAACCAACTGTCAACTGTAACCCTAGAACGTCCAGCTGTCAACATTCCAGCTGGTGAATGCCGCGCGCAGAAAGGGAGGGGCGCGCGGTGGGAGCAGGCAAGCCTGATGCAGAAGCTCTAAGTAATCAACCTAACAGGAGGCTCCTTGCAACTGACAACCTAGGCTCACAGGCCCGATCAGATGCTCTATTCTAAAACACCTAGATCGTGATTTCAAAAGACAACATAAGTAAACAATGCGCGTGCATGCAAGCACGCGGAGGAATAGAACAAGCATAATGTAACAGTAACCAGTATGCACCAGCACAGAACCATGGCTGTATATTATTACATGCCTTCTAATTAAAAGAAAATATGGGGTTCCTGTATTCTTTATAGACAAGTGTTAACTCGTAGATGTAAACTTTTCAGAGAAAAGCCATTTATAAATCAGGATCTCATCTTACCCTTCACTGTTCATTATATAACTCAAAGCCTAAATCACCTTTTGATGGCAAAGTTGTGTAGCCTATTCATATCCTCATCTGACTTCAAACCCAGGTAGTGGTCCATATCATACCACCTTCTTCACTATGTTAAAGTTATACTCTCATCTCCGAAAAAGAGACACTATGTTAACTGCAAGTCAACCGGAATACCACATCATGACTGATCAATAATTACAGTATTGATGTAGTTAGGCTGATTGTCCATGGTCTCCATGGCAACCAGTTTTGGATTAGGCAATTTTTACTTGCAAGTCTCACTCACATCTAAATTTATAAAGTTAGAATTGTACACACAACATACATTATCGATATAAGTGGTGCACACAAGAGAACCCCCCCCCCCATGACTAGTAGACTCATGTTATTAGTAACACACCATTACCATTTATGCTCTGTAAAGACTCCGAGAATACTCAATATCTGTGACCTACTAAAGCCACGATTACTCAAACAAAGCTCTATTAAATATGCATATGTACACCCTTTCTTCATCTCCTTTACTCACCGATGCATTTGTGATACAGTACAAATGATAGAAAGTAAACGTTTAAAGAAATGATGACCCACGAGTTCCATATTAACCAAGAGTGCCTGAAGAGAACAAAGAACTGTGTACTATTTTGAGTTAATAGCTATTTATATTAAATTGCTATTAGAATAAAACAAACGTACGCCTGAGAACAAAATGGTATAACCAGGGGGTCATTAGTTAGATTGACAGTGAATTATAAACAGCCACAATATATTCTGAGAAGAGTGAAGGCATCAGGCAGCAATGTCACAGAATAGCGCTCAGCAATAATCCTCTGCCCAAAAAAAGAGCAGTCCAATAAAGCTGGAAGTAAATGTGCCGGACTGATGTAGAGATGGGAGAAGGCAGACAGGCAGTGTACATTTACAGAGCAACGAGCGATCGTTCATTGTGACGCAGTTTTAAGAGCTCCCCTCTCAATTCCACCTGTGTCATGGAGAAATACTAATTTACACGCACGCCTGATCATCTGACAGACAGAAACCTGTGTGAAGTTTTCTGAGTCCCTAAGCTTGGGGCATGATGGAACAGTTTTATTTTTCAGTGTAGTTTTAGGCCTCGTGTGGTAGTGGAATAAGGGTAGGAAGGCAATAGCTACATTTCTATTTTTTGAGTCAATGAATAAAGGAATTCACAGTACGGAGAAATCCAGTTTGGTTTTAAAAGCTAGCGATTCTCCAACTTTCTGCTGTAATACTATATATTTTCAGGGTTAGTATCATTTGTGAATGTCTGACTATTCAAAGCGTGAATAAAGTGGAAAGCTGCAAGGACTTAAACATCTGCTTCAGGTCATGCAGAGATTTCACTTTTCAATGCAAGGTATGCCATTTTTGGGGGGTGGTGGGTTGGTCTGGCAACTACCATTTGTCTAGATGTCTAGAACTCCTGAGGCCTGAGCCGGGAGTATTATCGAGTGACTCGTGAGCGTTTCATTGCTTATTTTGCACAAATCATTTTATCTGATATATTGCTGCTACTTGCTTTTATCCTGTGTTTTAGTATTTTAGTCGAACTGGGGGCACGTCTGGGATAGAGGCGGAGCTCTAGATTTTGGGCCGCCATTTTGGATGTACGCAGGTCAGCGGAATAGGCTCCCTGACTGCGTATAAATTGACGACCTGGTGCGAGAGCGCCGCTGGCGTGCCGAAGGCGTGCCTAAGGCAAGCCCGTCTGCACCCGTCCGCGCCAGGTCAGCGCCTAGCGCCAGGGACTCTGCCGATTTCGGCTCGGTTACTGAGCCAATCCTCAGAAATGACACCCTAACCTTGCAGAACCTCAGAAAGGGGACTACCTTAAATTGCCCTTGCCTGGTACCGAAGGATCTGCCCTTAATTCCCCCCCCCCCCCGATTACTGTTCAGGTTGTGCCTCCAGTATTACGAGGATTCTTAACATCCCCATTTCCATTAAGGAAGGGAAGAGGGGAGAGGCAGAGATCAAGAAGGATCGCTCATTAGCTTGCATTTTGTTAAATGCAAGGTCCCTAGTCAAGCATAGCCTTGTGTGCTAGACTTATGGAGGAACTGGAGGTTAAGGTTGCCTTCATAACGGAAACATGGACCGATCCATCTGCAGGGCCAGACATGGTGAAGGCCACCCCTCCGGACTTCCTTTCTTACACTATGGATAGGCATTTAAGGAAAGGCGGAGGTTTGGCGGTGATATATCACTATTCCATCAAAGCATCCTTCCAGCCCATCCCCATGGATACCTGCGAATCCCTATTTTTTAATCTCATGTTAACCCATCACCAATCTTTTAAGGGCTGTCTTGTGTACAGGCCTCCTGGGATCCGGAACTCCCTCCTGACCTCCGTTGGAACGTTATTGGAGGAGGGGCTGCTTTCCAGGGCCTTTACAGTCCTGGGAGATTTTAACTTCCACCTAGAATTAAGGGAAGATGGGGACACCATGGCTTTGCATGATTTAATGCTGTCAGTAGATCTCAGGCAGCGGGTTGAAGGACCTACGCACAGGGGAGGGCATACCCTGGATGGGATTTTCTCTAACCAAAGTAATCTTCATTTTCAGGGCCTTCTCCCTCTGGCTTGGTCCGACCATGCTGCAGTTCAGTTTGAGATACGACTAGGCAACCTTGGTAAGGAAACCATTGGTCGAAAGAACAGTATAAAAATCCAAGCCTGGAATAAGGTGGAGGAAGTTTCTCTTAATAAGCTGTTATCCTCCTCAGCAGCCTGTATGTCAGATGAAGTGGAGAGCGCTTGTCAAAATTATACGGGCTGGCTGCAGCAGGCCTGCGACAAACTAGCCCCGATTAAAGTACTACGGCCAAAGAGAGCACACCCCTCCGCCCCATGGTACTCGCAGGAGCTCAGGACCCAAAAGCTCAACTGTAAGCAGCTTGAACGTGCTTGGAGGAGCAATTATAAAGAAACCGAGAGAAAAGCGTACAAAATCAGCTTGCAGACCTATAAACAAGTAATTGTGTCAGCCAAACAAAGATACTTTGCCGCTCAGAGTTTAGAGTCTAAAAACGCAGCAAAAGAACTGTTCAAGACGGTGGCGATGCTGGTATCGCCGAAGCCAAGGCCAGTTCAACCGAGCCAACAACTATGTGAAGACCTGGCCGAATTTTTTCTGGCCAAGGTGGAAGTTATTTTCGGGGTTTTCAGTGAGGAAGTACTGGCATTATGGACGTGAGCAGGGAAGGCCCGAGGTCAGAGCATGCTTCCGGTCCAACCTTTGACGAATTCCGGACAGTTTCTACACTGGATACACAAAAAGGCTTGATGGAAATTAACTCAGGCTCCCCTTTTGACCCCTGCCCCAGCTGGGTGGCTAAACTGGCTTTGGGTCTGATTGCAAAGAGTCTTACAAGTATATTTATTCTTATATTTAAAACCGGTCTCTTTCCAAGGCAGTGGAAACTAGCATCGATTCTACCATTACTAAAAAAAACCAACCTTCCAACCAATGATCCTAATAGCTTTCGCCCGATCGCCAGACTTCCTCTACCGGCCAAGCTGGTCGAAAAATTCTTGAACAGACAACTCAGTCTCTTCTTGGTTGATACACAGGCGCTGGACCCTACTCAATATGGCTTTAGGCCAGGTCATAGTACGGAGTCCGCTTTGGTTAAAGCCACGGAAGAGATTAGGGAGGCAGTGGATCGGGGAGGTAAGGCGGCACTGATCCAGCTCGATCTGTCCGCAGCATTTGATACGGTCCACCACTCAATACTCCTTAATCGCTTAAAAACGTGTGGTATCGGTGGTAAAGCATGGGACCTTATCAGATCCTTTCTAACAGATAGAAAACAAGTGGTAACTCTGGGGGAGTTCCAGTCTAAACCTTTTTCCACACCTTGTGGTGTCCCTCAGGGGTCATCACTCAGCCCCACCCTTTTTAATATTTATGTGAGCGCACTAGCACCCGTTATTAGCGCATATGGATTTGGTATCACCTCCTACGCAGATGATACTCAAATCGTGGTATCTCTGACTGCAGGGGGGGGGGGAGGCTGATACGGAAGGGTGTCTGCGGGAGTGTATGCTAGCAGTAGGGAGCTGGATGGCTAAGAACTGTCTCAAATTGAACTCGGACAAAACGGAGGTTATTCTGTTCGGAAACACCTCCAATTTCTGGACCCCGGCCTGCTGGCCCGATTCTATGCGTACGCTTTCGGTTCCGGTTGTAAAAGCCAAAAACCTCGGCATAATACTAGACGACAGACTGACGCTAGAGTATCATGTTAAGGAGGTGACTTCCAAAACTATGTACACCATCAGGATGCTGAGGAAAGTGCTACCCCTGTTGCCCCAGGATAGTAGACACATGGTGGTCAGGGGGCTGGTTTTGGCTAGACTGGATTACTGTAATGGACTATTTAAACGCCCAACACAGAGCACTGAGTAAACTACAGATTCTGCAGAATGCTGCAGTCAGTCTACTTACGGGCTCCTCAAGATTTTCTTCGGCCTCTTTGGGAAGAAAAACCTTGCACTGGCTTCCTGTCAAAAACCGAATTCGGTTCAAGGCACTGACTATGACGTTCAAGGCATTGCATGGCCTAGGCCCAGAATTCCTAAAGGACCGACTACACTGGTATGTGCCGGGTAGAAGCCTGCGGTCAAAAGAAGCTAATCTGGCCCATGTCCCGCGCATTAGGAAAGCTCGCTGGGGTGGTAGGAGTTTTATCTATGGGGCCGCTAAGGCTTGGAATGATCTCCCTCTCTATCTCAGGACCATGACAGATCTTTTGTCATATAGAAAGGAACTCAAGACCTGGTTGTTCCTTAATGAATAACCCCGGTCATCTATTTATTAGCTCTCCCAGTTTCAGGACTCTCAGGAAATTCTAGATAGCGCCAGGACACCTCCGGGAAATTGCCGCGCTCTACAATTATCAATAACATAACATTTGCTGCTAGGCAGCCATGTCTTGCAAACAAGCATTTGCAATGCATACGGTCTCGCCTTTGGGACCTTATATGTATTTAGCTATGCAGCACATTAGCCTGGGCGCTGAAACATCTACTGTTCTTTAACATGGAGGGAAAGTAAGCACCAAACTGCGTGACATGTCAGGTATGGGAACACATGGAGAGAAATATTGCCTTTCAGCGGAAAATGGTATAGTCCAAAGCTCTGTTTTTAACATAAAAGCAGGGCCTTCAGTGGTCATATCACTGAAAATACAAGATTTGAAAAAAATATTGTCTACGGGTGCTCGTGGAAGACAATTTCTATGGACTGGAATCTAGAGAATGCTAAAGTGATTCTGGTATTTTACTAATCTCTGCTGTCCGTCTTCTATTAAGAAAGTTAAATAGAGGCAGTTGCCAGAAAAATAAAGTCCCTCAGCAGAAAGCCATTCTGGTATTTTACTGACCTCTTCTGGTCCTTTTCTATCAAGACAGTTAAATTGAAACAATTGAACAGACAAAAAAGTCCCTAAGCGGAAGCAGACCAGTCCTAGGGCTGATCTCCAGAGCCCACAAAGTACATACACACGTAAGTTTATACTAAAGTATATACAAGAGGTCTCGAATGCTTGACCTAAAAAGCTGTCGTACAAGTAAAAATGCTTTTTTACATACCACTCCAAATGGTGTTTGCAGTCTTGGAATTATTTTTTTTAAAAGTACAGACTCAGCTTGTGTTACTGCAGTGGTTACAAGAAAGGGGTTCCCGAGGTTTCTATCAGCAAGGCAGCCATTTCACTGGGCCATTACCATGGCCCACTGGTCTCACCACTAACCCCGTTCCTTGACTCCCACCCTGGTTAGTTATAATAGAGAGTTCCCATAGTAATTTCTTTTTTGTATCATCACTGCCTGAAGGCACAATGTAAGAGACTGGATTGTAGAGTTTGATTTTACTCTATATCTATATATTCACTTAAAAAACCATAGGTTTCACACATGTTATAGTTAGGTGGATATTTCTCTCGTAAAAAAACCAATGAAATTCCCCCGTTATAGTTAGTTCAGATAACTATACTCGCGCGCCCGCAATCCACTGCTGATGACGTCACATATTACATCACTCATGACATGGTCAGTGGCATCACTCATGACATCATCCTTGTGATAGAGTGGCGGCCGCGCATTTTTAGTTATCTGAACTAACTATAACGGGGGAATTTCATTGGTATTTTACGAGTGAAATATCCACCTAACTAGAACGTGTGAAACCTATGGTTTTTTAAGTGAATTTGCAAGGTTTTTTAAATGCTAATTCCTAACTATAACGTGTGTGAAACCTATGGTTATTTCAGTGAATTTGTACGGTTTTTTAAAATACTAAGTTATGTATGTATTATTTTTTTTATATATTTATTTTACAATAAACTACGTATTAAAAAAATGTTAAAATTTTATTTTATTGGTTTTTCACTGTGCGCGCACGGTGCGCACACCCACGCGTTTAAAAAAAAAAAAAATTAAAATGTTTTTTTCTGCCTTCGGGGTCCTTCAGGGACGCCCTGACAAAGGCTAGGGGGTCAGGAACTCTCTACCCTGCCCCCTTTTCACGTTCGCCACCTTCCTTTTTCACTCTCGCACTGAAAAAAACCAAAATGGCGGCCGACACTTCCTGATTTCGACCGATTCGAACGTTGACTAACATGTAACCACCAATCAGAATTACGCTCGCGCACGTTAGGGTGCTAGCACGGTGCGCGGCTATAGATATGTATGTGCTTTTAACTACAATTTTCTCAGGAACTACTGAACAGATTGACTCCATATATGCAAAAGGCACATCCCTGAGCTGAGGACTACCTCTCTGCCAAATTTGAAGTAATTCTGTTCAGCCGTTCGGGCTGTACCTTGGACTAAAGGTCCCTATGGAAAATTGCAAGGGGAAAACGCGTTTTGGGACCCCCTTTTTTCTCAGCCCCCGCTTGACTAATCCCCCCCGAGACTTTCAGGAGCGGAGCGCCCCACCTATTTTCGCGAGGATTCGTCAACCGGCGCCAAAGTTATTCCAAATAGAATGTTGCGGATTTCCTATGGAAATACGGTCCTAACTATAACTATCTACTGGCGACCGCCAGTAGATAATATATACATATACATACATACACATACATACGTGTGTTCGTACGTGTACACACACACACACACTAGGTGCAACAAAATGCATAAATATCTAGGAAAAGTGAAAACAAAATTCTAGCTGAAAAGCGCATGTATATACTGAAAAGTGGGAAGGAACAATTATAAATGTAGCCAAAGCTTCAGAGGATGAGCAATGGTAAATGTAAATGAGCACTGGAAAAAGTAAATAAGGAATGGGTGAGTAATGGAAGAGATTGTCATTTTGAATGGCAAATATTTCAATTTTGGGGTTGTTCGCATTGCGATTACTTCAAATAAAGAACACGCACAGAATAGCAATTGCACTAAACACAAATCCAATACAGAGAAAAAAGGCTCCAGCATATAAAGGGAAAAATGGATACAAACCGTTGCCATGGTAACAGTTCTATTTCGAACATATATGCCAACATCTACAGGAAAACATGTCATATAATGGATGCACATGCTGTGCGGCTGAAAATCCTTGTTTAGATGTGGCACACTGGTTTAAAGTTGCACGTTATTTCAGCAAAACTAAGTTGTTACTTTATGCTTTAGTTATGCATTTATTAAAAGTGATCGCTTTTAAACATGATGTGAGAAACATTCCTGCCCAAGACCTGATGACAATGCAATTAATGAACTAAGAGGCAAGTCTGCAGTCAAGCGTATCCTGTAGGTGGCTAGATTTGTATTCTATATGGAGCTAATGTTTAGTCTAGTAAATCAAACAAACATTTTCTGTACAGCAGATGTGCTATTTGAAGGTGCTCTCATATGTGATGAAGAAGAAATGGGCATCTCAGTGAATTCAAATACTTGCAGAGGATAACATAATTTGAAACCAGTTTATGGGTCAAGAGGCATTATAATTAGGTCGAATAGATTTAAGTCACTAGATCTGGAGGTCTAGAAGTATTTTTAGAATTTTTTTAGGCCAGCTAGGAAAACTAAACTTGCACCTGAACAATGTAGAAGGTCCGACAGTACAAGCCCTTTGCTTCCTCCTGCAAGTGAACAAGCTCACCCAAAACTGCAAAAAACAAACCCATGACAAGGGCTTTACCCTGGACGCAATCATCTCTAAGCATAACACATTATCTCTCCACTCTATCCCAACTGCTGACTGGACTGACCACAACCTAATCCTTTTCAATCTCAATGCCATTCATCCTAAAGCCATCTGCCAAGCTATCCTTCCCAAGCACTAGGCGAGTAACACATAGTGAATCCCTAAAGGGGTGTTGAAAGCATTAGTCAGTTCCCAAATTCTACCTCCACCGACCTCACCTCCTACTACAACACAAAAATGGCAGAACTTCTTGACACAATCGCCCCTCTGAAACCCAAGTAATCAAGGATTATCCCATCCAGGTCCTGATTTAATAAAGACCTCAACAATGATAGGCGACAACCCCGACTGGCTGAAAGAAACTAGAGACAACAACCCTCACTAAACTAATCACTCGATCCTCCGAGCTGAACGTCAAAAATACAAAAAACACATCAGTGAAAAATCCTCCTTCTTCTGAGCTCAACTTGACTAGCCTAGGAACAGGCCTAAAGTCCCCTTCAATATCAAGCAGCAAACCTCCTCGTTCCCTCAACAATCAATGACTCAAGCAAGCACTGTGAAGAGTTTGCAACATTCTTATCAGAAAAAATAATTAACATTGAACTCTCTTGACCAACCCACCTCCATACCCTACACCATGGTCACCCCCTCCTGCAAAGCCTTAACTCTTACTAATGGCTATGTCTCCCAAACCTCCCCTCTCAGCAACCCTGAATACCAACCTCAGCCCATTGCAATTGAAAAATGATGCAACCTGTACCAAATTAGATTACATCCCTGAAGAAGTCTTCAAACTATTCGCTTGCATGAAGTTGACCCACTCCCTACTGTGCTTGTAAAATATCTGTCTCATCACGTGCAACCAAATCATGAACTCCTTATCGAGAGGCACCATGCCGGCCTCTCTCAAATTCAGCCAAGTCACCCTCTCATCAAAAAACCAGACGTTAACCAGAACGACCTTACCAATTAAAGACATATAACCAATCTACCTCTTCTGACCAAAATAAATGAAAATTGTGTGCTGGCACAACTCAACAAACACATTGAAAAATGCAACCTGCATGACACCTTCCAATCTAGGTTCAGGAAAGTTTGAAGCATAGAGACTGCAATACTGAACATCATAAACCTACACAGACTGGACCTGCCTCCAGTGGTGGCTCGCCAAGGGAGTGCTGCGGCGCTGCATCGCCAACTCAGCGAGGCAACACACACAATGTAAATTGTTTTTAATTTATTTACCTAACTCCGTTCCGGCGTATGCCGGAGTTTACATTGCCCTGCCCCGCCCACCGCCCGCAGAACTCCCTCGGTGAGCCGCCACTACATGCCTCCTAATCCTCCTGGAGCTCCCAGCTACCTTTAATACGGTCAACCACAACATACTCCTAAATACCCTCTCACAACGTGTTGGTATCAATAGAATTGGTCTGTGGTTTGCATCTTTTTGAAAGAACGTTCACCGTTAATCAAATTAAACAACTCCACATCAAAAGCAACACCAGTCATGCAACGAGTTCCTCAAGGGTCAAGTCTGTCCCCTGCTTTATTCAAACTCTATATAGAACCCCTTGCGTTGATCCTGAAACAAGCCAGAGATGCCGATCATCTCTATTCGGATGACACCCAAATCTACACTAGAATCTCGTCAGTTTAAGACATCTAGCACTTAAACAGCGCTCTTTCAACGGTTTAATAATGGCTGATTAGCAACCATATTAAGCGTAGCAGCAGCAAAACCGAACTTCTGTTCAAGGCAAAAGTAATTTCCAGTTGAGATTTGGCTCAACAATCCTTGGTCCTTTCCAAACTGGACTGCAGGCAACGCAAAAACACACGTAGCCCCTTTAAAAGCTACACACCATGCAGCAGCAGACTTCTGAAGCGGGAGAGTCAATTCGACCACATCACACCCGCTCTAAGGAAGCTCAACGGGCTAGCTATTGACGCAAGATGTATATACAAAACTGCCTGCATAACCCACAAAGCTCTCTACATGGAAAAATGAGTTGACCTTGCAAACAAACTTTCAAAAGCCGGCAAAAAGAGACCTCTTCAAAGCTCCAACACTCTACTCTGGATTACGCTCAAATTCAGGAATGAAAAATCACGCACCTGCTCTTTCTCTGGGAATGCCAACAAGTTCTGGAATTTGTTGCCTCAGAAATTACGTGACAATCACTCATTCTCCCACTTCAAGAGGAAACGTAAACTTCTCAATAACTACCTAAAGAACAAGCTACTTACCTTCGGTAACGATATATCTGTAGGAAAAATAGGTTAGTTATAGATTCCTGACCTTTGAATTACCCCAGGCATCAGACTGGATCCGGAAAGTCTTTCGTCAGCTGTACCCCTCCGCGTCCGTCGTTGGCGTCGTGGTCGCCGGGATGACGTTGCGGTGGTCGCAGGGATGACGTCGCGGTAGCTACATAGATGCCACCCTCGCACGCTGATGTTCATTCTGTACACGCCTTCCCACGCCAGAAGCACAGAGCCATGCAAGACACTGACCACTGGTGCAAACAAGCATTTGCAATGTAATAGGTCTCACATTTGTAAGATTTTGAGCTATTGGCACTGTAAAGGACAATGCATTTTATTTATGTGTTGGTTTTTAAAACATAAATTAAAGTCATTATCATATACAATGCCAATAGCTAAATGCCATGACACCCCCATTGCTCCCTCTGTAATTTTAAGTGTTACACCTTGCTCCTTGAACATCACACTCACCTCTAGACTTTTAATCTGCTCTAGAGTCATTTGTCTGCACCCAAAATGACACAGTTATCACCCTCATTTACAATACTATGGTTAATAACCTCCTCAAATGATGTGTGATTTATTTCTAACTCTGTCAATTGGGGAATGGATATCTGATGGAGAATGGATGGAAGAAAGGGAGAGAGCGAAGTAATAGGTGGGATGGTGAGGGGAATAGTAAGTGAATTAAGTTAGTACTACATCACTGTCAAGCTCTTTATAAAAACGTGTACTTATTAAACAAAGCCATACCGTAGAAATCAATTTCAGCTTTTAGAAATAAACAGAATCTAAATTGGAACAACACCCTGTTACAAAGGTAACAACGCAACTGCAGTTCACGATGAATGTATTTGACTTTATGTGTCCGCCTTAATATTTAAAACTAATTAGGTGCCACTGACGTCCTAAATTTGGGATTTGCAGACGCCTTAGTCTTGTGGAGTATTGAGCGGCTTATAAATATGCATGCTGCTTACGATTACAAATGTCATTAGCGATTGTTCTGGAGTGGTGCACACTGAAAACTTTAAGCACACCAAATACAATTCAGTCTTCTGTTTGCTCTCCTGCAGTAATAGACTTCAGCAGAGAGGCAGAGTCGACTGGGCATTCTGTGGATACAACCCCGGGCAATAAATCTGGAATTCATTACAGCGCTCTTCCAACCTGGGAATTCTCATTTGCTAGCCATTTTATGAAACTGCTTGCCAATTTTTTTTTTTTTCCAAACGTGTTTGTGCGAGGATAACGTTCATATCCAGGGAAAGTGGGTAACATTTCAAGATAGAGGGCTCCATCTGAGCCTTTTGATTAAATCCAATACTTCCGAACGCGCTCCGGCGGAGCCTTAAAAAGACGGATTCGGTTTCTGATTGTCCTATTGTAATCATCTCGGAAGCAGACCACCTGCCCGGGGGTGATGCTCATCTGAATGGCGAAGTTGGAGTAGTGGGAGCCGCGCTACTGAATAACGGTTTGGCAAGCTTCGCATCTTTAAAAAAAATCCAAATATTTTCACTTTCTGAGAACATAAAGCAATGGCTACACATTGGACGGCCCCGGCAGCACCCGAGGGAGATGGCAACAGGAGGACGCAGCGCCACCTGGGGTCTGTAAACAAGCTGTCGCCATTGCCTACCAACTAATTAAGGAGGCAGTGTAACGCCGCAAGTAAACGATCGAGTCCGGATGGGCCGTCCCAAAAAAAGAGACAATGAAGCCTCATTTTCAAACGGAGGCCAGCGTTTACCATAAACGATGATGCCAGCCAAGAAGAATGATGGGCAGGGTTTAAACTCCACTTCTGAAATGTCCCAATTACAAGAAGCCTTGCAGCGCGCATGCGCTGCTCGCTCTGCAATGCAGGTCTGCGAGACCTAAAAACTAGGGCCTTGAAAGGATGTCCTTAACCCTAGAAGTCAGTTTGCAGAACGGGGAGAATAGGTGGGGCGGTATGGAATCTATAACTAACCCATGTTTCTTACAGATATATCGTTACCGAAGGCAAGTAACTTGTTCATCTGAAAGAAACAGTTAATTATAGATTCCTTACCTAAGAATAGATACCCCAGCAATGCCAGAAAGTCCTGCAGAACAGAAAGGCCAAAGAAGCCATCTCTCCAGACTTGGCTGTCCAGGCAGTAGTGTTTCGTAAACGTGTGCAGTGATGCCCACGTAGCTGCCTGACAGAGGTAATTTAAGGGGACTCCTCGTCCCAAAGCAGTAGTATCTGCCGTCGCACTGGTGGAATGGGGGCGCAGCCCCACTGGAGGCTCCTTCTTAGCCATAAAACAGCAGGCTATGATGCATAGAAGGACCCACCTGGAGATGGTGTGTTTGTGCACGGCCCGACCTTTCTTAGCGCCCACGTAACCAACAAAGAGCTGGTCGTCCACCCAGAAATGTTTTGTGCGATCAAAGTAGAAAGAAAGCGCACGCTTTGGATCCAGACGGTGGAGCCTCTCGTCCGCTTTCGAAGGATGCGGAAAAAAGGTGGACAAAGTGATGGTTTGGCCAATGTGGAAAGAAGTAACCACCTTGGTAAGAAAGGTCGGTCTAGTTCTAAGGAAGACATTGTCCGGATGAACAGCCAGAAAGGGAGGCTTGTAGCTCACTTACCCTGTGTACAGAGGTGATGCCCACCAGAAATGCAGTTTTCAAAGTGAGAAGACGTAGAGGACAGTTATGTAGTGGCTCAAAGGGAGCTCACATAAGATATGTCAGGACCAAGTTCAAGTCCCACTGGGGCATTATGAAGGGAACAGGAGGAAAAGGATTAGTAATGCCATTAAGAAATGTATTTACAACAGGGGACTTGAAAAGAGAAGGCTGATCAGGGAGCCTGAGAAAGGCTGAAATGGCTGAGATGTAGCCCTTAAGAGTGCCCAGAGCAGAGCCCTGCTGGGCCAAAGAAAGGAGGAACAAGAGAACCTCAGAAAGAGGAGCAGTAAGGTGATCTACAGCCTTTGCTGTGCACCAGACCACAAACTCATTCCATCTGCAGGCGTATACTGTCTTAATGGAGGGACGCCTGGCTGCCAAGATTACATCACAGACTTCGGGAGGCATGTCAAATGACGTCAAATGCTGCTGCTCATTCTCCACGCAAGGAGGTGGAGGCTGGACAGGTTCGGGCGGAGGACCGTCCCCTGCTGCAGCAACAGAAGATCCTCCCGAAGAGGCAATCTGATTGAAGGATCGATGGCCATGTTTGAGCAGCTTGGGATACCAGACTCTTCGTGCCCAATCTGGAGCCACGAGAATGACTTGGGCCCGGTCGCACTTTATCTTCTTCAGCACTTTGGGCAGAAGTGGTATAGGCGGAAAGGCATATAGAAGACCGCAACTCCACTCACGACGAAAAGAGTCGTCTACCAAGTGTCGCCTTGGAAATTCCAATGCGCAGAATTACTGACATTGCACGTTCTCCACGGTTGCGAATAGATCTAACCAAGGCTCTCCCCACTGCTCAAAGAGACCTTGCACCACCTCAAAATAAAGACGCCATTCGTGTTCCATCATGCACCTGCGGCTGAGTTCGTCCGACCTGGCGTTCAGGGAACCTGCCAGGTGTTGAACCACCAGGCATATGCCTGGATTTTCCAGCCATGTCCGGAGGCGGCGGGCCACCTGACATAGGGTCCACGACCCCACCCCGCCTTGTTTGAAGTACCACATGGCGGTGGTGTGGTCTGTGAACACCTGCACTACTCTTGCCCAGACAGAGGAAAGGAAGGCTTTGAGTGCAAGAGCCCAAAGCTCCAGAAGGTTGATGTGGAGCCGGGAGTCCGCCGGAGACCAGAGGCCTCTGATATCCGTCTCTCACATGTGGCCGCCCATCCCAGAAGGGATGCATCTGTCACCACTGTGTGTTTTGGTTGGGGAAGGGAGAGGGATCTGCCGTTGACCCAATCCCGGTTCGTGAGCCCCCACTGAAATAGTCATGCAGTGCCCTCATAGATCAGGACGGAATCGGACATTTTTCCCTGATGCTGGGCCCACTGGAACTTCAGGTCCCAGTTCAGAGCTTGCATATGCCACCTGGCACGATCGACCAGCGGGATGCAGGAGGCCATGAGGCCCAGTAGCCTCAGGGTCATCCTGACCGAAACCCAGGATAGGGGCTGAAAGAATGGAATCATAGCCCGAATATCCCAGACTCGCTGGTCGGGAGAATAAACCCGAAACTGCATAGTGTCCAGAACCGCTCTGATGAAGAGGAGCTTCTGAGAGGGGGTGAAGTGTGACTTCAGTACGTTGATGGAGAACCCCAGTGAATGCAGGAGGTAGGCCGTAGTCTGGAGGTGGGAGACGACAGCCTGGGGCGAGCCCGCCTTCCACAGCCAGTCGTCAAGATAGGGGAAGATGAACCCTTGATCTGCGCAGATGAGCTGCGACCACCACCATCACTTTCGTGAACACCAAAGGGGCACTGGTAAGGCCAAAAGGGGAGCGCGGTAAACCGTAAGTGCTCATGGCCAACCGTGATCCGCAGGAAACGCCTGTGGGCCGGAAGGACGGGGATGTGAAAGTAAGCGTACTGCAAGTCCAACGCTACCATCCAGTCTCCAGGGTCGAAGCAGAAAAGACCTGAGCGAGCGTCAAGATCTTGAACTTCTCCTTCCAAAGGAAGCAGTTGACGTTCCTGAGATCCAAAATAGGACACAGGCCTTTGTCCTTCTTGGTAACCAGAAAGTAGTGGGAATAGCAACCACAACCTACTTCTGGGGCAGGAACGTGCTCGATCGCACCCCTGGCCAAGAGTGCCAAAACTTCCGGTTGGAGAAGGGCCAGGTGATCCTCTCACATGCGATGGTACTGAGTTGGCATGGAGGGAGAGGTAGTCTCGAAGGGGAGGGAGTAGCCCCTTCGGACTATTTGCAAAACCCACCTGTCTGACGTGATGGTGCGCCAGTGGGGGAGGTGATGGCAGCTCCTTCAGCCCTCTGGCGTCTGGTGGCATTGAAACGGACTAGGAAGGTTTGGAGGCTGCAGCAGAGGGGGCTGTGGTGGACTGGCCCGCCCGTTGGCCCCCAGATCCACGCCGGTGGTTCTCACGTCCCGACCGCACTGGGTCTGAAAAGTGTGCACCGGCCTGTGGCTCTGGGCACAACGTAGTGGGGCACCCCTTCCGTAGCCATAAAAGGAGCGAAAGGCAGACTGCGCAGAGCGGGTGGTAACAAGGCCCAAGGACCTGGCCCTAGCCCGAGAGACCTTAAACCGCTCCAGTGTGTTGTCTGCGTTGTCACCGAAAGGCGACGGCCATCAAAGGGCATGTCCTTAAGTGTGGACTGGACATCCCCTGAAAAACCAGTCAAACGCAACCAGGCGTAGCGTCCAAGGGCTACTGACATTGAAATCGCCCTGCCAAGTGCGTTGGCGGTATCCAGCCCACAGCGGATGGTAAACTTTGCTGCGTCTCTCCCCTCAGCAACTGCACGAGAGAGTATGGTCCGGGGCTGAGGCAGCACCTGCACCACCGTATCCCACACAGAGTGGGTGTAACAGCCCAACAGACATGTGGTGTTTACCAACTGCAGTCCCAAGCTGGCGGAAGAAAACCTTTTCTTCCCAAGGTGGTCCAGCTTTTTGGATTCCCTTTCCAGTGGTGCAGTAGGGAAGGCGCCTTTAGAAGTAGAGGCTTGAACCACCAAGCTCTCAGGGGTGGGGTGTTGGGAGAGGAAATTCGGGTCACCTAAGGCCGGGCGGTGGCGTCGGGCAATCATCCTGTCCTCAGGAGCCTCTGTGTTGGGCCTGGACCACATGCCCAAAAGAATGTCGGTAAGGGCTTAATTAAACGTCAGCAGGGGTTCCGAAGAGCTCACTGCCGGCTGAAGCACCTCTGTCAGTTTAGTCCTGACTGCCACCGTAGGAAGCTCAAGGTTGAGAGCCTCAGCTGCCCTACAAAACACCACTGCATATGACGCTCCCTCCTCTGTAGCGACGGTAGGAGGAGACAACATGCCTAGGTCTGGGGAGGTATCCAGGCCACTGGCATCCCCCAGTTCCTCTCTCCAGTTCAGATCGTACTCCAACTGGTTTGTCAAAGGGCCCCCAGACCCCTCCCAGTGTTCCCCACCCTCCTCTGGAAGCCAAACTGGCTGAAAATGGCCATGGTGGAACACAGGGAAAAAAATTACCCATTGGTGTCGGATCTAGCTTCAGCCGACGCCGGTCCGGCTCAGTGTCCACATCGGATTGGAAGCTGCGGAAGTGGTGCCGGTGGAGGTGGCGCCGGTGGAGGTGGAGGTGTCACGAGGTCGACCGGCGCCGATCTGGATCCAGGCCTGGATCCAAGGGGGCCCTGCGGTGCCAAGGCCGGAGCCGCAGGCCTAGGGCCCCCATCCGAGTCAGAGGGGCCCGAAGGCGCGCCGGCAGAGTCAGGCTGCCCAAAGATAGCGTGCATCACTTCGTAAAAAGCTGGGCAGGGGTCGCTCCCGGTCACGGGAAGGTCAGAGTCGACCCCAAAGGCTCCGCACGCGGAGCCGCAGGAGCGGCACCACCCGCACCCTGCGTCGCGTCAGCCGACGGACAAGGGGAATTCGAAGAGCGACGATGCTTCTTCAACCACTTCTTATGCTTCGACTTACCTGACCCAGAGTGCGGAGACTCTGAAGAGGAGTGATGGCGACTCCGCGATCGGTCCCTGGACCTCCCAGGTGATCAGGACCTTGCAACGTGGAGCCAACTGTCGGGCCTGGAGGAGCTTTCGGGACCGCTCCCGCAAAGACTTCGGGCCATGGTCGCGCTCCAGGCAGAAGAGGCACACGCGGTGCAGATCTGTCACCGGAATCAGTAGGGTACAGGAACCGCATGCCTAGAAACCGGGCATCCCTCATGCACCAGGAGTCGGTTGAAGACTAAAAAACTAAGTCGACAAAAGTCGCAAAAAACTCAGTCAAAAAGTGACTGGGGGTACCGCTCTCTCTGATCTGCACTTGCTGGCGCGGAAAAAGAAAGAACGGACGGACATCCGCGCGCAAGGGCAGCGTCTATGTAGCTACCACGACTTCATCCGGCGACCACGACGCCGACCGCGGAGTCAACAGACGCCAATTTCCGACCCGCAGGGGTACTGCTGACGAAAAACTTCCAGGATCCAGTCTGACGCCTGGGGGTAATTCTAAAAGGTAAGGAATCTATAACTAACTGTTTCTTTCAGATGCCCCCCAAGTGATGTGATGGTCCTACACTGCTCCTCCCCTTCACCCTTCATCTCAATTTGAGTACCACTAACCTGGGAAATAACTCTGACTACTTTCCCCGAGTTAGCAACCGCTTAGCTTAAATCTACCTCAGAACTATTGTGTTCGCATACCCTATTGACCATCTTATACTTCTCTTCATACTGTACAATGGATTTTAAATTACTCATTTATGTAAATCGCATAATTTTCGTGTAATTGCTGCTATATCGCTCACATGTCCGACAGTTAATTCTGAGTACCATTACGGTGGGGAAGAATTGTAACTCCACTCTCTGCACTTTCGCAAATCTCTACCATAATCTACCTCAGCGCTATAACATTGGCATATCCAACTAGAAACCTTATACTTATCTTTATATGGCTTCTACACATTTCCACTCACTTTTTTATGTAACTCCCACAATAGCTCCTATATCGCTTACATATTCTACTGTCCATCGTGCACTTCCTCTTTGTTGGACTTGGCCCTTTTTGCAAGGTCATCCCAGAACATTTTGCTTTCCTGCTGTATTTTTTCCTGACCTGTTGGTGGTGGTGGTTTTCTGACTCTGGGCACTTGAGCACTGCTGATCAGTGCTAAAGTGCATGTGCTTTCTCTTGTAAACTTTGTAAGATTGGTCTACATCTGTTTGGCATATTTAATTTACCTGTAAATCCCTTGTACAGTGGTATCCCATATACCCAAGGGCTGTAAATTAAATGCTACTAGTGGGCTTGCAAGAAACAACAACAACTCTCAACTGGTATCATTCAACACAGACAAATGTATTGCATGTAAAAAAACATTACACAAGAGATAAGGAAGACTCAAAGAATGAATGATTTAGGAAAAAGACACTGTATTAAATCAGATTACTTACATAAAGACATGTATACAATTAAATTAGAACAAATTTGAAACTATTGTAACAGCACTGTACGCAAAATTAATATGGACAACCCGGACTTGTACTTGGTGCTCAAAGTGTATGTGACACGAAGACGGCGACGCAAGTGACCAGGTGAGATCAGCAGGAGACGGCGCAACGGGAAGTGAAAGTGAAAAATGGAACAAAGATTACAGGGTTCTGAATTCAATTTTCAACAATGCATAATAATTTATACATTAATTTAAAGAACCATAAAGCCATCAGTTAAGCTGAAAGGTCGACGTCGTTTCGATCCGGAATAAAGTGGGATCATCATCAGGACTGGCTTGTAATATTCATCACAGTGCTGGGACTGTATGAAGGGGACGGGAGACTGAATCCGGTAAGAAGATGGGCGAAGAAGTCAGTTGATCTATATCGCCGAGATTTAACTCGTGGCCATGAAGGCGTGGTGACTAGTCAGGCTAGCAACCGTTAGTCAGGATGTATTCGTATCGAGCAATTTAGGGAAAAAGTGTGGATCAATGCCTGTTTGATCCGGTTCCGGTAGAGGAATGAGCGATGAAAGTAGCGAATCAGTATAAACGAGATTTAACTCGTGGCCATGAAGGCGTGGTGACTTGTCAGGCTGGCAGCAGTTAGTATCGGGCAAAATGAATCAATGCCTAGAATTCTTATGAGATTCTTGACTCATTGGAACAGACAGATTGACTGTGCACAGTCAATCAGTGCCTTAATCTATCCCTCATTATAGGGGAATACCAGGTCAAAGCCAGAAGGGGGTCCTATGGTCCTTATGGACCTCTGCTGTGCTTTTGATACGCTACAGCGCTCAAAACTGTGGGCGATTATAGAGGTGAGAAAGTACGGATCGACTTGCTAAAACAAATGAGCTGAGATTCCTCAACTAGGATTCACTATGGGCCAAATGACAAACTCGCCCCCAAAATTAATCTACATGTGTGGTCCAACAGGGATGAATCATGGCTCCCTTTCTGTTCGATAACAAAGGATTGGGAAATCTTCTGTGCTCTGCTGGGATAGATATGCTTCAGTTAGGGAATTACCCAGAGGAAGTTCGGATATGCAGTTGACACAGCCTTCTTGCAAGGACCAATAATAGTCCACAAATCCTCTTGGATGACTTTACAACATATATGAACAATCTGGGACTTAAAAAATAAAAAGTAACAACATTGTTATTCATGAGAAGTGGACGAAAAAAATGTCAAATAAAAAACTTCTCATAGGAGGAGTTCAAATCACCAAAGCGGATTATTTTACTTATTTGGGCATGCTGTTAGACTCTGCCCTTAACTGGTTTATTTTAATTCAATTTAAGGGCACATCCACTCCAAAGGTGGATTACGTCAGCCTTTCGCTTTGCATCAAAACTGGGCCAGAAGCCGGTGAAGGAAATTTTACTTATCTACAGAAGCCAATGAACCTCAGTGGGGGTGATAAGCTGCTGGTGTCTGGGGTTACAGTAATGCAGACACCTTACAACACGTGTAGAATGGCTTTGTATGAAAGTGGTTAGCTGGGTCACAATACACAGCCACTTATTTGTAACTCTGAGGAGGGATTGTGCTACCTGGTAATTATTAAAATCAGTCCTTTGTTTCTATGGCTGAGGAAAGCTTGAAGCTAATTTCATGAAGGCGATGTTAGCTATCTCCGGGCTTGCATTGCTGAAGAAGATGGCTCAGCGACAGCTAGCGGATTTCAAAGTGAATGGCCTCCTTCATGATACCCAATCGGGTTTTCGCACTGGATATAGCACAGAGACAGCACTAGTTGAAGTGGCGGAGTCTGTGAGGATGATGGTCGATAGTGGCGCATCTGCAAGGCTAGTACTGTTCGACCTAGCGGCAGCATTCGACACGGTCTCACACTTAATCTTACTGAAAAGACTACATCAGACCAGCATGCGGGGGGTGGCTCCTGCCTGGATCCAATCATATCTTGAGGATCGCTCACAACAGGTTTTCTTACCCTTATTCCAATCTACCTAAAAACCTTTAGTGTGCGGAATACCTCAGGGATCTGCCTTGAGTATGTTGCTTTTTAATATATACTTGGCACCATCGTCAGCACTCGCCACAGCAGGTGGGGTAAAGACGGTCTCCTATGCCGACGATTCTCAGCAGGTGTTCTCTTTTAAAGAACACTCCACTGATGCCTTCCATAATTTCAAGGAATGTCTGGCAAACATCTCAAGCTGGATGAACAATAACTGTTTGAAATTAAATGCAGATACGACCGAGGTGCTGCTTTTTGGTCAGCTACCTCCTCCGGCATCGTGCCTCTGGTGGCCCACAGATATGGGACCTCCGCCAATACCAACAAAGACAGCTAAAAACCTTGGCATTAAGTGGAAAACTGACTTATCCTTTACAACCCAAATTTGTCAGATCTCGTCAACATACTTCAGGAGGTTGCGTTGCATTAGGAAATTCCTCCATCTGCTACCAGACGTGAGCCGTGGGATAATAGTCCATGCTCTAGTTACTTCCCAGTGGGACTATGCTAACCGCTTGTATCTGAGACTACCTGCTTACCTGATACATTGACTGCAGATGGTTCTATCTATCCCCCCCCCCCCCCCCCCCCCACCTGAAATACCTGCATTGGCTCCCAGTGGCTAGGAGGATTGAATTCAAGGCTCTGACCTTTGCTGTCCGAGCAATGGAGGATAGGGGCCCAGGCTATCTCAAGCGTCAGATCAACCCATATCAACCGGAATGTACTCTTCGATCTACCCACTAGAGTCTGCTCTGCGTCCCATGATATGCTAAGGCCGGTCAAGTGGGTAGATCCTTCGCAGTAAGGACCGCAAGACTGTGGGACTCTTTACCAGTATGTTTGTGTCAGCTTGAATCTGAATTGGAGTTCAGAAAGGCCTTAAGCTTTTCAAGCAGGGATAATATCTGTCGGCTGTGAGGTCGTTGCTGTAGTCTGTGTAGTGCCGGGAAACCTCTGCTTGAAGCAGCAATGCGCTTTAGAAATGCTTATTATATGCATAACAAGTTTTACCACCCGGGGGTCCCAGAGTTTTACACTAAGCCAGAGAATGTTGAAAGTAAATCAAAAGCTCTGGTTAAAAGTTTATATTCCAATTATTGGGAAATGGTTCTTACAGTGACAGCTCAAAAGATGCAGCCCGTTTCATTTTTATCTTTAAAGTTATCCTTAGGACTAGAGCACCATCTAACTGCAATTTTCAACTTTTAATATAGATTTTACCTCACTCCATTATGTTTTAACTCGATTAATTTGTTGGCTGTGTTCGCATTCCAGGGAACCTGGTTCCCAAGACCCCTAAATGCCCTTGTGACAATGTAGCTGAATAAAGTAGTGTGCAATTTATGCTATTTTTCCATATTGTATACCACTCACTAAAAATGCTTTCTGGAGCTAATTTCATGTGATGCAAACAACAAGACAAAACAAAATTGGTATAATTTGTTTTTCCAACAGCTACGATCTATGTAAATATGTACTTTGGTTATTAATTATGTCAGATGTTCAACGATCACGATAATATGGGATATCCATGTGCCTGTAAATTAGGAATTCTAAAGTTTTTTTTAGATTCTGGACTCTAAAGTTTGAATTTATAAGAACTGCATCATATTGAATGTACCATTTTAATGTGTGGAGCTTGTTTTAACCAACTGTATTTATCAACTTGTATCTTTTATAGCAATACAAGCCAAATAAAGATTATGATTATTTGACAGTGACAAGGAAAGCCAACCAATGGTAAGCAATGGGTGGGGTCAAAGCTCCTCTAAAGACGCGATAAGCTATAATATGGATTACAACATGAGGGTCATGCGCTACCTAGCAGGCTCGACCTAAAAAACAGTCTCAGAAGCTCGGCAATGCATAGCCTAAGGTGACAAGGGGGGGTGAGGGGGGGGGGGGGGTGTGAAATAAAACATACAGCACTACACAGCCATCTTCCTTCTCCATGAAAAACTACCAATGCACCACAAAACAAGGTATGAAATGACCCAAAATTCAAGGAAAATGAAGGTTATCGTATGGTGCCAAATGATGTAGTCTGCACTCTGTATTTTTAGGCTGTTTATTAAAATTTGGTTTGTAGTATAAATATTTTGATAAATTTGGTCATCCAAAAAACAGATCTCAATTTTGATATAGATCTCGGCCCATACCCAGTGCATTCATTTAGCTAACACTAGTTTGCAATTCTGGCTCACCAACTTAGAATCTACATTATTAAACAGGGGTGAAACGAAACACCTTAGTGAAATCTTACGACTGTTCTGTAAATAGACATTAGGATAAGACACAGACGCTTTTAAATAGATGATCGGGGCTACGAAGAATGCTAATGATGTAACATTAGGAAAAGGACTGTAAAATGTTTATCCACTGAAAAGGCTAAGGCACGAACACCCAACTGGAAAAAAAAACATAAGCGGTCGCTTAGCAATCAAATAAGATAGACGCAATGATTGAAGAAAAACTGTCCCGCACTAGAACTGTGTGGCAGTTCCACTATCATGTTATAATTACAAAGCAAGCCAGCTTCTACAGCCTACGTGTAATACAGAAACAATACTACGGTCATCTAAAGATTGTCGTTCCCCTTTTTTGTTTTATTTGCCCAGGATCTTCGGTGTTTTAATCTTTGTTCCGTCACATATGTTGTGATCTAAGCATACATTTTTATGTGATTAACTGTAAAAACTGCACCTCCAGCGATAGGTTCCCTGTACCACAGATAATAGTTTTTAGATTCACCCCTTTGCTGCGTTTCCCGTTTGTGGTTTTGCTGTGTGGCACTTCTGACTTCTAGTGAAGCAGCAGCCCACTTAAGTAGTTCCGCCCAATACTTTATTTTTTGCAGTTTTATACAGTACCAATATGAACGAGCAGGGGTCAGAGTGATTAACATGATAACATTTTCCACCTGCATGCAAGCAGTTTAAATCTGGACAAATCCAAAAGCTATAGAGTGAACATTACAAAATGGAAACACGTCACACATAAGCATACCAGCAACTGGGGATTCAAGCAGCGATTATAGGACACAGAAAGGAGCGCTAAAATTCAAAATTTCTGGCACGATCCTAGACTTCCACCTCAGAGGCTTCCTCAAGGAAAACAGTGAATGGACCCACACCCAGTTTGACCTTCAGGTCTTGCAGTAATTCAGAGAAGACCTAAATAGAAAAGTCAGAATGAGAGTTGTCTGGATGTTTGCATCCACAAAAAAGGAATATGCTACTTACCAGTATGCATCTGGTCTTGGCATGTAGAGCTGCAGATCTACACACTTTTGCATAGATCGCCATCTGGTGTTGGGCCCGGATGTTTGCAGTTTGTTTTCCCTCTTGGAAAGTCTTTGGAAGTCACGAGGTCGGTGACTCCTCCCTTGGATCGTATTGCGCATGGGCTTCGGCTCCATCCTCAGATTGTTTTTCGCCAACAGGGAAAGATGGAGCGTAGTAATAACAGTGAAGAAACCCATGTGTGTTTTATCTAAATAGGATAGACTGGAACAGATACAGGTAGCCGGGGAGGCGGGTGGGCGTGTGTAGATCTGCAGCTCTACATGCCAAGAACAGATGCATACTGGTAAGAAGCATATTCCGTTCGAGGCATTGGAGCTGCAGATTACACACTTTTGCATAGACTATATAGCAGTTCCCAACCTTAGCGATGACCACCGGTATCTGTTGCAGTGGTTTGAAATAGTGTTTTTAGTACAGCCTGGCCCACACTAGCTTGTTGCTTGGTTTGCACATCTACTCAGTAATGTTTAGTGAAAGTGTGCGGTGTTGACCATGTAGCTGCTTTGCAGATATCTAATGGGATGTTCCCTAGAAAAGCCATAGAAGCCCCTATCTTTTGTGTAGAATGGGCTTAGGGGGGGAACGGATAGCGTTCTTTTTGCTTTTTGGTAGCAAATCTGGATGCATTTTACAATCCACCTAGATATCCCTGATTTTGAGATGGGGTTGCCCTTGTGAGGTGGAGAGAAAGAGACAAACAGTTGTTTGGTCTTTCTGAAAGGTTGTGTTCTTTGGATATAGTAAAGTAAGGCTCGTTTGACATCTAGCGTGTGTAGAGCCCTTTCTGCAACAGTTTGAGGTTGCGAGAAAAATACCGTTAATTCTACCGATTGGTTTAGATGAAAAGGGGAAATGACTTTAGGTAGGAATTTTGAGTTGGTACGGAGAACAACCTTGTTCTGGTACATTTGGAGAAAAGGTTCTTGTATGGCAAGTGCTCGTATCTCACTGACCCTTCTAAGGGAAGTGATGGCTACAAGAAAAGCTGTTTTCCATGTGAGAAATTGCAGTTCGCATTTATGCAAAGGTTCGAAGGGCAGTCCCATTAGCCTTGTGAGAACTATATTTAAGTTCCACACAGGTAAGGGTGGTACTCTGGGGGGGAATTATTCGTTTTAGGCCTTCCATGAAGGCTTTAATGGCAGGCACTCTGAAAAGTGATAGGTGCTGCCTGTTTTGTAGGTAAGCGGCAATTGCTGCGAGGTGTAGCCGAATGGAGGTATATGGTAGGTTACACCTTTGTAGATGGAGTAAGTAGCATATGATGTGTTGTATAGACACGTCTAGAGGATTGATTGTGTTGTTATGGCAATAAACAACAAATCTTTTCCACTTGGCAGCGTAGCAGGCTCTAGTGGTAGGGCGTCTAGCTTCTCTGATGACGTGGGATTAGTGGGAGAGGTGGAAAAGCGTACGCAAATTTGTCTGACCAGTTCATCCATATCGAATTGCCTTTGGACAATGGGTGTGGACATCTGGCGGCGAAGCTTGGGCATTTTTTGTTTTCGTGAGTGGCGAAGAGGTCTATCTGCGGATGCGCCCACATTTAAAAGAACGGGTGAAGAACCTGCGGGTGAAGTTCCCACTCGTGGATCTGCGGCGTCTGTCTGCTGAGCAGATCTGCCATGGTGTTTTGGACTCCTGGTACATGCTGGGCTAGGAGAAAGATTTTGTGTGGAATTGCCCATCTCCATATGCTCTGTGCTAGTTGAGAGAGCTGTTGAGTGTGTGTGCCGCCTTGTTTTTGAATGTAATACATGGCCGTCATGTTGTCTGTGCGAATGAGGACTGCCTTGCCTAAAATCTGTCTTTGAAAGGATTTTAGGGCTAGAAAGATTGCTAGTAACTCCAGATGGTTGATATGGAGTAACTTTTGTTGCAGCGTCCATGTGCCCTGCACTGTGAGGTGTAATAGATGAGCTCCCCAGCCGGAGAGCGATGCGTCTGTTAGTATTATTTGTGGAACCGGGTCCAGGAACGGTCGACCTTTGGAAAGGTTTGTGGTGTTCCACCACTGCAGAGAGCGATGGGTGCGACCGTCTGCCAACACCAGATCTGTCAGTTGCCCCTGGGCCTGGTTCCATTGGCGCGCTAAGCACTCTTGGAGTGGACGCATCTGGAGCCTTGCGTGGAGCACTATGAAAATGCAAGAGGCCATCATCCCTATCAGTTGCATAAACACCCTTGCTGGAAGGGAGTGTTAAAGTATGAATCTTTGACGCAAAGCCTGAATGCTTGCAATCCTGGCCGGATTGGGGTAGGCTATGGCTTTTGAGGTGTCTATGGTGGCACCGAGGTATTGCTTTATGTGGGATGGGATGGTGTTAGCTGGGACTTTTGGTGGTTCACCGTGAAGCCTAGTTGGTGAAGTAGTTGGATTGTAGAGGCGGTGTGGTGTACACATTGGTTGTAGGACGTGGCTTTTATCAGCCAGTCGTCCAAATATGGGAAGACGTGAATGTGCGTTCTTCTGAGGTGTGCCGCCACTTGGTGCTGTTGTGACCCCGAATGGGAGCACCTTGAACTGGTAGTGTTGCCCGTCCACTACAAATCTAAGGTACTTTGTGAGCATGGTGAACCGGAATGTGAAAGTATGCGTCTTTCAAGTCCAGTGTGGTGAGGAAGTCGTTCTGGCAGAGGAGCGGAAGCACCTGCTGAAGCGTTACCATGTGAAAATGGTCTGAATGTATGTATGTGTTTAGGGGCCGGAGATCTAAAATAGGCCGTAGAGTCTCGTCCCTTTTTGATATTAGAAAATATAGGGAGTAGACCCCTAAATTTTGCTGATTGGCGGGAACTTGTTCTATTGCCTGTTTTTGTAGGAGGGAGATAACCTCCTGTTTTAGTAATGTGGAATGTTCTTCCACATGGGGGGGGGGGGGGTTGATGTTAACTCTAGGCAGTACCCTGAGCGAATAATTTGTGTCACCCATTTGTCTGAGGTGATGGTCTCCCAGACCTGAAGGAAATTTTGTAGTCTGCCCCCGACCGGAGTGGGATGGTCTGGAGGGAGCGGGGGGGGGGGGGGGGGGGGGGGGGGAGTCATTGGGTAGGCGGTGTGGCAGAGCGGGCAGTATTTATTTTGCCTCTGCCTTTATTGTTATTGCCCCTATAGCCGCCTCTTTGATAACCCCTTGTGAAGGTGGACTGAGTGGGGGATTTGTAGGAAGTGGACGCGCCATCTGAGGAGTAGCCTCTAGACATACTCCGAATGGAAGAGCGGTGAAAGGAGCGCCTAGGAGGGTGTGACTGCAGGGCTCCCATAGATTTCGCCGTATCAGTGTCCTTCATATTCGAGGGCCACATCTACCTTTGGGCCGAATAGGTGTTCTTGGTCAAAGGGATGATTTAGGATGGAGGCCTGTACCTCAGGTTTGAAACCTGATATTCTCAGCCAAGCATGGCGACGGAGGAGGACGCTAGTGTTAATGGCCCTGGAGGCTGTGTCTGCTGCATCTAAGGCACAGATTATGGAGGTGTTAGTTATTGTCTTACCCTCTTGAATTAATTCATTGGCCCTATTTTTGTATCTTTCCGGGAGGTGGTGCATTATGGTTTCTAAATTAATCAGAATGCGCCCTATCGTATCTGGCCAATAGCGCTTGGATGTTGGCGATACGCCATATATTGGCTGCCTGTGACGCAGTGCGCTTTCCTGACGCGTCCAGTAGCTTTGACTCTTTGTCAGGTGGTGGTGCTTCGCCTGACACCTGAGAATTTGACCTCTTCCGTGCAGTGGAAACCCCTAGGGAATCTAGTGGCGCTGGCCCTTTGATATAGGCAGGATCTGTGGGGGCAGCTTTGTACTTTTTTTCTATGCGTGGGTTAATGACCCTGGCCCTGACTGGGTCCTTAAAAACCTCTGGCGCATGTTTTACCATCCCCTTGAGCATAGGTAGTATGGAGGTAGACCTATGTGCGGTATCAAAGGTGTCGAGGAGGAAATCCTCCCCCACTGGGTCAGTGTGTAAATCTACCCCGTGATAATGTGCCGCCCTCTGAAGTAGGTGGTGGAAACCTAGTGAGTCTTCCGGTGGAGATGGTCTGGAAGGATAAAGGTCATCTTGTGGGACGTCTGGAATATCTGGGTTATTGTAGTTGTTCCATGGGTCTGGGGATCCTCTAGGGGTGGGGTCTTGGGGAACATCCCCTGGATCGTGATATGGGTCCCCCTGATCATCATCGTCTGGAGACCGATGAGGTGGGGGTGGAGAAGGCGGGGAAGGTATTCTGAAAGGGGAGGTAGCAGAGTCCTTCCTCTTTGGAGGTGGAGGCGGAGCCGGTTTGTCCAAATGTCTCTTTTTGGAAGAGAGTGCCAAATGTCCAATTTTTTGGATCCTTAGTAAGAGTTTTTTGTAAGGGATCCGGTGTAAACAGTTCCTGTGACAATGTTTGTTCCGTCGGCGCCGAGGTCTTCGGGGCCGATGACTTTTTAGGCTTGTCCGTGCCGTGCTTAGCACTGGGCTTGGGAACCTCAGATTTCTTGGTCGGTGCCGAGGTGGGCTTCGGCGTGGAAGTGTCGGTGCCGAGGGCCTTATGGGGTTTTGGTCGGTACCGAAGATGGCGTTGGTACGGAAGCGCTGGGTTTTGACACCGAGGACTTCGGTGCGGAACTCGGTGTCGAGGTAGAGGCCGGTTTCTTTTACGGTGCCGAGGTGTGTTTGTCGGCACCGCTGGAAGGCTGGCTCGAGCCGTAGCCGCCGGAAGGCTTATTTGGCTTCACCGGGCCCGAAGGTGGGGTGTGTGAAGCAGGGTCTCTGGTCTTGCCTAGGCCCGGAAGCAAAGGCGTGACCGAAGCCTTTTTGGGTTTCAGGGCGGGTGTGGGGGGGGGGGGTATATTACTCACTACCCTCTGCGCCGGGGTGATGTCCTCTACATCGGAGTCGTCGGCTTCGGAAGCACTGACGAGGTCCTCTTCGGTGTGCTGCTGTCCCGGATCTTCGACGTCGTCTCTGAAGATGTCGACTGGAACGGAGGTCGAGGAGTGCGCCATGTTTCGTCTGGCTCTTCGGCCTCGAATAGTCTCTCGATCTGAAAGACTTACAGGCCGGACAGTCTTGAGCCTCGTGTTCAGGGGAGAGGCAGAGGTTGCACACCTCATGAAGATCAGTGTGGGGGAATTTGGACCCACATCGAGGGCACTTCTTGAATAGAGTTCTTTCCATCAGCCGGGACCGGAGCTTGGGTAGGGCCGAAGGCCGCCGTCGACGACTGGAACTGAAGATTTGTCGATGAGAAGGTGATTGAGGAGATCGCGATCGAAACAATACCGCGATGTGAGTGAGAATTCCGCTTCGATCGTCGAACTGGAAATGTTCGGAACCAGAGCGCGAAGATTACATCCGAGCCCGATGGCGGAAAAAAACAATCTGAGGATGGAGCCGAAGCCCATGCGCAATACGATCCAAGGGAGGAGTCACCGACCGTGTGACTTCCAAAGACTTTCCAAGAGGAAAAACAAACTGCAAACATCCGGGCCCAACACCAGATGGCGATCTATGCAAAAGTGTGTAATCTGCAGCTCATATGCCTCGAACAATAAGATAAGATAACTGACTGCTTCCTTCATGGTGCTGGTGATTCGATTTGCGGCTATCTAGGTGGCATAGTCCACATCTGCACATCAAAAGATCCTGGCTTTTCATCATGGCAATGGAGAGGGTTCACGTTAGATCTACTGCATGTCAGTCGGTGCCTCCCCTTGGGCCACCGTAACTTGCCCACAACGCCTGATGGTTGGATGGACAGGCGGTCATGTTGCGCATCCTCCAGTGCACTGATCTGTGCTGAAATCCACACCATGGCCGTAAGTAAGCCTGTTGGAAATGGCCCTTTCTTGGGTGCTTTCCCTCGACTTTTTGCTTTTCTTTTCGATTTGGAACAATACAACGCTGGTTTGATACTGGGACATTGACACAAGGAATCATTAGGGCAGGAGGGACTGCAACTGGACTAACCACAGACTTGTGGTGGATTGGAGCTGGGCGTGCTCCAAGAAGGGGACTATCACTTGGGGGATTTTACCTGGACACTGCTGGCCAGCAGCTGGTGACAACTATCAGGGCCCAGGTCTTGAAGTACTCTCCGAGGGCCGGTAAGCTAGCCTCCTGTCCACAAGATCCCAGGAGCACAAAGGATCTCACTGTCTCCACAAGATTCTAAGTACCGCACTAAGTGCAGCAGAGACAGGTGGAGGGGATCGTGGTCTGGGACAAGGACCATCCTGACATACACCATCATCTCGATGTACAGGACTGTGTGAGCCAACATCAGTAGCCATGTGAGGTGCCAGGATGTGAGGAGATCGAGGAGTGCAGGGAAAGCTTGCAGAGTCTGAGGGTCTGTGCTTGCAACCAAGAGAACCTGTGCTTACTTGTGCTCAGAGCATGTGGTGTCTGAGGAGTGTCATGGGAACCTGAACCAGCAGCTGAGACGGTCTTCAGCCTCCAGATCAGACGGACAACAGTGTTTCCAGTCCAGGAAAGACCTGGCTTGGCAGTTCAGGCTGGACTGTTCCCATGAGGCACAGGGTCAATACTAATTTTCATATGGCTGGGTCTAAACTGGGGTGGCATGGTGAGCAAACGAACAATGGATTTAACCCAGATCTCTTGACTGGGGGTGAATGTTTGATTTGCTCTGCATTCTGTCCATCATCTGTCTCTTTTGCTCTCTGCTTGGGCTTCAGAGTGTGTGGTGTCCAAATCAATTAATCATTGTATTTATAAAGCGCACTACTTACCCGTGAGGGTCTCAAGGCGCTGAGGGGAGGGGGTGCTGCTACTGCTCGAAGAGCCAGGTCTTGAGGAGTCTTCTGAAGGTGAGCAGGTCTTGGGTCTGCTGTAGGTGGGTGGGGAGGGTGTTCCAGGTCTTGGTAGCGAGGAAGGAGAAGGATCTGCCGCCGCCGGTCGTTCGTTGGATGCGGGGGACAGCGGCGAGGGCGAGGCTGGCGGACCGGAGCTGGCGGGTGGGGGTGTAGAAGCGGAGTCGGCTGTTGAGGTAGGCTGGTCCGGTGTTGTGGAGGGCTTTGTGTGAGTGGGTGAGTAGCTTGAAGGTGATCCTCTGTTCGACGGGGAGCCAGTGTAGGTCGCTCAGGTGGGGGGTGATGTGGCTGCGGCAAGGGACGTTGAGGATCAGTCGAGCAGAGGCGTTTTGGATGCGTTGCAGGTGTTTGGCCGGGATACTTGTGTAGAGTGCGTTGCCGTAGTTACTGCAGACGAGGGCCTGGGTCACAGTTCTTCTGGTTTCGGTGGGTATTCACTTGTAGATCTTGCGGAGCATGCAGAGGGTGTTGTAGCAGGAGGAGGAGACAGCGTTGACCTCCTATCACATGGAGAGGGAGGAGTCAAAGAGGATTCCGAGGTTGTGTGCGTGGTCGGTGGGTGTCGGTGCTGTTCCTAGCGTGGTTGGCCACCAGGAGTCGTCCCAGGCTGAGGGGGTGGATCCGAGGATGAGGACCTCCGTCTTGTCCGAGTTCAGCTTCAGTCGGCTGCTCCTCATCCATACGGCGACGGCCTTCATTCCCTCGTGGAGGTTGGTTTTGGCAGTGTGCGGGTCCGTGGTGAGGGAAGAGGATCAGCTGGGTGTCGTCGGCGCAGGAGATGTTGAGATCATGTTGGCGGGCAACGTGGGCGAGGGGAGCCATGTAGACGTTGAACAGCGTCGGGCTGAGGGAAGAGCCCTGGGGTACGCCACAGATGTCGGTGGCTCTGGAGGGGGGTTTTGGGGAGGGGGGGGGGAGGTGAGACTGACGCTCTGGGTTCTCCCGGAGAGGAAGGATGTGGTCCAGTCCAGGGCCTTCTCTTGGATTCCGGCATCTTGGAGGCGTGTTTTTAGTGTGCGGTGGCAGACCGTGTCGAAAGCGGCTGACAGGTCCAGGAGGATGAGGGCTGATGTCTCACCATTGTCTAGTTGAATCCTGATGTCGTCTGTGGCGGCGATGAGAGCTGTCTCTGGGCTGTGGATTCTTCGGAACCTGGACTGGGATGGGTCTAGGATGTTGTTGTCCTCGAGGTAGCGGGTCAGTTGCGTGTTGACGACTTTCTCGATGACCTTCACCAGGAACGGGAGCAGGGCGATGGGCCGGAAGTTCGAGGTCCTTTGGGTCCGCCTTGGGCTTCTTGAGAAGGGCGTTGATCTCGGCGTGCTTCCTGCTTTCCAGAAATGTGGCTGTCTCGAGGGGGATGTTGATTACTTTCCAAAGCTATTTTCCATAGGAAATCCGCAACATTCTATTTGGAATAACCTTGGCACCGATTGACGAATCTTCGCGAAATTTTCCAAAGTTTTGGCCAGCTCCGGTCCGCTCCTATCCTGAAAATTGTGATTCATCAAGCGGGGGCCGAGAAAAAAGGGGGGTCCCAAAACTCGTTTTCCCCATGCATTTTCCCATAGGACCTGTTGACGCAGCTACAGCCCGAACTGCTGAACGGAATTACACCAAATTTGGCAAAGAGGTAGTCCTCAGTTCAGACTCGTGCCTTTTGGTGTAAATCCGTTCAGTAGTTCCTGAGAAAATTAGAGTTAAAGATATATCTATCTGGGCGGAGCCTAACCACACATCTCATCGTGAGATCTGATTGGCTGTCAATACTTCATCCAAGAAGTGTCGGCAGCCATCTTGGGACCAATATACATGATAGCACCTCATTAAAAAGCATTGCAGTTAATAGAAGGTTTTAAGACTTTAGTTACATTATAAATCATTTGTTGATGGTACCATACTCATTTTAGGAATTGTGGTGTGTTCTAAGGTGATTTTACCATGTGAAAAAGCCTTCTGCTGGGATATCATGAATCATGTTTGAGAGAAAACTATTTTCTCATGCTTTTCCCACAGAGGTTTGGAAGGTGATCTGTAAGCTAAACTGAGAGCATATTTTCTGTAAATTCACATTATCTTTCTCAGTCATGTGAGAATGAAGTCTGACATTCTCAGTAAAACATGTACATCCAACAAGGACAGACTGTCAGTTGATTCCTTTGTGTTCTACTGCAGCTTCCCAGAGTGTTCTAAAGAACAACTAGAGCGCTAACAGTCCAACTTATGACAAACGTATTGCACACCTGAAGCCATCTTGGTTGGAATAAACTGGTAACTCTTAAAACATTTAATTTAAAAAGGAACATGAGGGGGTTCATTTTGCCATAGAAAGTATGAATAGTGCTGCAGAAAGAAAAATTAGGGCACATTTTGACTTCTCAAATCCTCTTCTATTTCATAAAAGAATTCTGACATGCAGACTGAAACATGCACTTTCTATACCAGCAGCAGACTTCCCTGGTGAGCAGTAGCTTTACTACAGTGATCTAATGAGCAACTAGAGTGCTAACATTCAGAATTTATGGCAAATGTGTGACACATCTGAATGCCTTCGTGATGGAATCAAATTAAAAAACTGAAAGTATTTCCTACTGAGGAAACTGAAGTAAATGAGGAAATTAGGAAACTTCATAACAAATAAGTCTCCCAAGATGGCCACCAGAGACAAAAGAGCCCAAATGCAGCACAAATATCACCCAGATGTAGCCCACATGTAGCCCAATGACAGAAGTGTGCAAAACACTTATTTTTTGAGTATTTGCAGTTTTATATAGTGCAGACTTGTCAGGTATTAGAGTGCTTTACATGAGCAGTGGTTACATCACACAAGATCAAATTCATTTTGGTTGTAGACATGGGGAGATTAAGTGATTTGACCAGAATCACAGAATGTTGAGCAGAAGCAGAAACTCCAACCTGGTTCCCCTGTTGCAAAGTCTGCAGCTCTGGAAGTAACACCACATCCTCTCCCCTAGGTGCAACATTTAATCAAGTGGTCAACTGGATAAAAAAAACATCAAGATTACAAATAATTTAAAAGTTCTTTGTCGCTATTTGAAAACTCAGAAAATATGTCCTCATTTTAGTTTTTTTCGAACACTAACCATAATTTCGATGCAAATAAGACCCTCTCATATATGTTATTTCTATAGGAAATGCTCTAGGTATTACAGTTTTGATTACATAAAGATGACGTCAGGCGTTCCACACTTTTGTAATAAATATAGAATGTTAGCAATCTAGTTGTTCATTGGGATACTGTTGAGAGGCAGAGGCCAGGGGCATGGACTCTTAAAATTGAAGGCAGGTAGGAGAGTGGAGAGGCAACAATTTGACCACACTGAGCAGGCAGGAAGGGCAGTGGCAGCACAACAGACTATAGAGGGCAGTGGAAAGGGGGGCAGGGGCAACAAACCAACAATACAGGACTGGCAAGAGAGGCTGTGGCAATATAATAGACCATTGTGGGCAGAAGGAAGAGGCAGTGGTAGTACAACCATACATGCCAACAGACCCGTTTCAGCCAGGAAACGTCCAATGTTTTTAAGCTCAAATGGGCTTTATTTGATCTGTCTCCTGTCTACAATCTCCTCTTTTTCAATGTAACTCAAAGGGGAAAATCAATACCCCAGTTTTTTTTTTTTTAATTTCCCTCTTACCAAGTTCAAAATGTTCAGAAGTATGGTACATTGGATCATGGTAGGCAGGAGGAATTGGGGTAGGGACATGGACTCGGATAACAGAGGACAGGAGGGACATGGAGAGGTGCACCAAACTGACCCTACAGGGCAGGTATCAGGGTTTGCAGCAGCACAATACACCACACAGGGCATGCGGGACAAGAGTGCAGCACAACAATCCATAGAAAGCAATAGGGAGGAGACAGGACCATGCACATGGACAACAGAGAACAGCGGGGAAAGAGGCAATGGTAGCTAGCTGACCATAATGGACAGACAGGAGAGAAAGATGCAGCATAACAGACCATAAAGGGCAGGAGGAACGGATCAGGGGCATTACAATGGAACAGACAAGCCAGGAGGGAGGGAATAGGGGTCTGCACATGGAAACAGAGGGCTGGGGGCAGGGCAGGAGCAGCAAGATGACCATGGAGGTCAGGCAGGATGGGCACTAGAAACAAGACACACCATGGAGAGCAACAATGAGACTATGATGACATACACACAGACCATGGAGGGAAGGTGGGAGGGGGGCAGGGGCAGCTAGCGGACCACACAGGGAAGGTGGGAGGGGCCATGGCAGCACAGAAGACCATGCATGGCAAGCGGGAGGGTTAGTGGCAGCACAATGGCTATGATGGGCCAGAAGGAGGGTGCAGGGGCATGCACAAAGGACCATGGAGGATAGAAGGGAGGGTCAGGACCTTGGCACAGACAAGAGAGTTCAGGGGAAGGGGCCTCACAACAGACCGCGCGGGGCAGGCAGGAGGAGCAGTTGCAGCACAACAGACCAGGGAGGGCAGAAGGGTGTGGCAGTAAAATGGACCATGGAGGACAGGAGGAAGGGGATAGGGGCATGGCATGTGGACAGGCAGGGTGGAGGTGGCAGGGACAGGTTACAGGCATCTGACAATGCTAGGCAGGTGGGAAGGGAGTGGCAGCTCAACAGAACACTCAGAGTAGATAGGAGTGGCAGGTCCATGGAACATGGTGGGCAAAAAGGATGGAGCAGGGGCATGCACAAAGACATCGGAGGGCAGGGGGAAGGAGAACAGGGGCAGCAAGCTAAGCACAGAGGCTAAGCAGGAGGTCAATGATGGGCCATAGAATTGGACAATGGAGGGCAGGAGGAGTGGACTGGTACATCATGCTAAATGGAGGGCAGTGGCACCACATCAGACCATGCATGGCAGGAGGGAGGAGGCTAGTCCATGGATTCAGACAACAGAGGATAGGGAGGAGGTGGATGGGGCAGCAAGCTAACTGTTCAGAGAAGGTGGATATTAGGAACTTTATTGTTTTTAAACTGTGTGTGTGCGAACTACTTAAAATATGAACAAGTATGCAGCATAATCTCACTTTAATTCAGGAAGAGGACGTTTGTGACTGTGACTCCGGGCTCAATTGGCAGATACACCCCCTGACCCCCCCACCACCCCCCCTCGCAAAATGTAATGCCCAATGCGCAATGACAGATTCATTGGAGAGCGCGAGATAGCACAGGCACTAGCGCGTGCTATGCGATATGCGCCTTGGAGTTTAATATGCACAGGGCAGTGTTGTGTAACCCAACTAGTCTCTAGTTGTAATATAAAATATGTGCTGGGGAGTGTAACGTTGCATATGCACTGGCACAAAGATATGGATCCCAGATTGTAATATGTATGGCATAGCGCTGTGCGTTATAACATAGGCATCGAGGAAGGCACGTTAGATGGGGCAATATAACCCGTGCGAAGGCAAGTGTGGCATGACATTCACGGGGTGGTGTTACAGTGCACATGAGCTAGAGAGTGTCATAGCATACGCACTAGCTGGTGGAATACAACACAGAGGTGTGTGGCACTCGGCAGGGTACTGGTGGGTGTAATACAGCATTGGGCTCAGCCAGGAGCATGCTGTGACTCAAGTGAGGATCGTCTCCTTTCCAGAGAGTAAAATAAAAAGTATTACACATCCGGCGGTGGATGTGTGTTTAATTAACCAAGAGGGGGGTTTCTTGCATAGTTTGGTCGAATTTTTGTCGAATCCCCTTTGAATGGCTTGGTGTGCGTGTGTATTAAATGTGCCCGTCAATAGCTACCCATGTTTGTATAAATAAACGACAAGGGTGTCATGAGTGATGTAATATGTGACGTCATCAGCAGTGCATTGCGGGCGAGCGAGTTATAGTTAGCTGAACCAACTATAACGGGGGAATTTCACTGGTTTTGTACGAGTGAAAAGTCCAGCTAACTATAACGCCCCTGAAACTTATGGTTTTTTTCAGTGAATTCCTAAGGTTTTTTAAATGCTAATTCTTAACTATAACGTGCCTGAAACCTATGGTTTTTTCACCGGAAAAAAAATTAATATATATATATATTGAATATGCTACTTACCAGTATGCATCGGTTTTTGGCATGTAGGGCTGCTGACATTCATATCTGTGCATAGATCGCCGCATAGTGTTGGGTCCGGATGATTGCACATTGTTGTCCTGGAAGAGTCTTCGAAGTATCACGAGATAGGTGGCTCCTCCCCTGGACTACAGTGCGCATGGGCATCCTCTCCATCCTCAGATTGTTTTTCGCCATTGTGGCAGTGATGGAGTAGATACCGTAAGTGATGACCATGCCATACAGTAATTCTGAGTGCTGCAGCCGCTACAGGCGCCGGGGAGGAGGGTGGGCGATATGAATGTCAGCAGCCCTACATGCCAAGAACAGATGCATACTGGTAAGTAGCATATTCAGTTCGAGGCATGTGGGCTGCTGAATTCATATCTGTGCATAGATGATATAGCAGTCCCTTTATGAGCGGCAGCTGCCCGTGCCAGCTGCAGCAGTCTGAAAAAGGGTCTTGAGAACAGCCTGTCCTACAGCTGCCTGCTGTTTTGAATGCACATCTACACAGTAGTGTTTTGTAAATGTATGTATAGTGGACCATGTGGCTGCTCTACATATTTCCTCTAAAGGAATATTCCCTAGGAAAGCCATGGACGCCCCTAACTTTCGTGTTGAGTGGGCTTTGGGAGGAATCGTTAATGTGCGTTTTGCTTTTTGATAGCAAATTTGAATACATTTAACGATCCATCTGGCTATCCCTGCTTTGGAAATGGCGTTGCCCTTGTGTTGTGGAGAAAAGGCAACGAACAGTTGTTTTGTTTTCCTAAATTCCTGTGTCCTGTCTATATAGTACATGAGGGCCCTCTTTACATCTAGTGTATGGAGCATTCTCTCCGCGACATTTTCTGGATTTGGAAAGAAAACAGCAGTTCAATAGTTTGATTCATGTGGAACTGCGATATTACTTTAGGCATGAAAGTGGGGTTAGTACGCAGTACAACTCTGTTTGCGTGAACCTGTATGAACGGCTCTTGAATGGTTAGTGCCTGGAGTTCACTAACTCTTCTTAGCGAAGTGATTGCCACTAAGAAGGCTACTTTCCAGGTGAGGAATTGAATCTCACATGAATGTAGAGGTTCAAAAGGTGGACCCATCAATCTGGTGAGGACCACATTCAGGTTCCACACCGGTGCCGGTGGGGTTGTTGGAGGAATCACTCTTTTGAGTCCCTCCAAGAAGGATTTGATGGCAGGCACTCTGAATAAAGAGAGGTGCTGCCTGTTCTGAAGATAGGCCGCTATTGCGGTTAGATGTATACGGATGGAGTTGTATGCCAGATTGCATCGGTATAAGTGTAACAGGTAACAGATGATGTTCTGAATAGATATATCCAGCGGATTAATGTCATTGTTTTTACAGTAAATGACAAACCTTTTCTATTTAGCCGCATAGCAAGCTCTGGTTGTGGGTTTCCTGGCCTCCTTGATGATATTCATACATTCTGGAGGCAGGTTCAGGTAGCCAAACTCGAAGACTTCAGGAGCCAGATCGCCAGGTTCAGCTGTTGCGTATCTGGGTGCTGAATTTCGCCATGGTTCTGTGTTAAAAGTTTGGGTGTTAGCCGCAGTCTGAGGCGGCACCGCGGACAGTTCTAGGAACGTGGTGTACCATGGCTGGCATGCCCACATTGGAGCAACCAGGATGAGTGTCATCGAGTGTTGCCGTAGTTTGCGTGCCACTAGCGGTATCAATGGCGCTGGGGGAAAAGCGCACGCAAATCTGCCTGACCAGTTCATCCAGATCGCATTGCCCTGCGACTGTGGATGCGGAAACCTGGCGGCAAAGCTTTGGCATTTTGCGTTTTCCCTTGTGGCGAATAGGTCCATCTCTGGATGACCCCACTGCTGGAAGTACGGTTGGAGTACTGATGGATGTAGCTCCCATTCGTGTATTTGGTGGCTGTGTCTGCTGAGCAGATCCGCCACCTGGTTGTCCTTGCCCGGGAGGTGTTCCGCCATGAGAAACATGTTCCTCTGAATGGCCCACTTCCACATGCTCTGAGCCAGATGAGACAACTGTGGAGTGTGTTCCTCCCTGCTTCTGTGTGTAGTACATGGCAGTCATGTTGTCTGTCCGGATCAACACGACTTTGTTGCACAAGTGTACTTTGAATGTCTTCATCGCCAGGAAGATAGCCATCAGTTCCAGAAGGTTGATGTGCATCTTCTGTTGCTGTGTCGTCCATAGTCCCTGCACTGTGTAATTGAGTACATGAGCTCCCCATCCCTGGAGAGACGCGTCCGCTGTCAGTATTATTTGCGGAACAGGCTCTTGGAACGGTCGGCCCTTGCAAAGGTTTTGTGGATTCCACCAATGCAGAGAGTTGTATGCCCGACCGCTCACCAACACTAGGTCTTTTAACTGTCCTTGAGTCTGATTCCATTGACGTGCCAAGCACTCCTGAAGCGGGCGCATATGTAGTCTCGCGTGCGGGACTATGAAGATGCAGAAGGCCATCATGCCTATCAACTGCATGAACACTCGCGCTGGAAGGGAGTGTTGAGGTTTGAACTTTGTGATCAGCAGTTGCATGCTGTTGATCCTCACCAAGTTTGGCTGAGCTTTGGCTGCCAGTGTCTATGGTCGCGCCCAGGTACTGCCGTACGTGGGCGGGTTGAAGATGTGACTTTGGATAATTTAGTGAGAATCCCAGACTGTGAAGAAGGTGAATGGTGTGGGATACGTGGCTGGCACACTGCTGGGCTGACTTTGCCTGAACAAGCCAGTTGTCCAGGTAAGGGAAGACATGAATGTGCTGTCTTCTTCAGTGTGCAGCCACTGTCGCTAGGCATTTGGTAAAGACCCTGGGCGCCGTTGTTACCCCGAAAGGGAGTACTTTGAACTGATAATGCTGATCCTGAAGAGTGAACCGGAGATATTTTTTGTGTGATGGGTGTATGGGTATGTGGAAATACGCATCCTTTAAATCTAGTGTTGCTAGGAAGTCTCCCTGACTGAGTAACGGCAGAACCTGCTGGAGGGTGAGCATATGAAAATGCTCTGACAGAATGTATTGGTTGAGGGGGCGGAGGTCTAGTACAGGTCGTAAAGACCCGTCCTTTTTTGGGATTAAGAAGTACAGAGAGTACACCCCTGACCCCCGCTGTTCCAGAGGCACGAGCTCTATGGCTCCTTTTTGCAGCATACTTAGTACTTCTTGCTGCAATAATGTCAAGTGCTCTGCGGACATAGGACGGTGTCTTGGTGGTATGTTGGGTGGATTGGATGTTAATTCCAGACAATAACCGTACTGGACGATTTCTTTGACCCACCTGTCTGTGGTGATGGATCTCCAGACTGGCAGGAACTGTTGGGAGTCTCCCCCCGACCGGTGTTATGTGGGCGGGGGGCAGCGACAAGACGTCACTGTTTGTTATTGGCGGAGGACCTGGTGTTGTTGTGTCCTCATCCTCTGCCTTTGGTGCTGGATCCACGATATCCACCCCTATTGTTTTTATTATAGGCACTCTGGGTACCTCCTTTACTGTATTGCTGCTGGGACCCCTGACCTCTAGCTGCTCCTCTATTCCCGGGGCGACGAAAGGAGCCACTCCGAAACTGCTGCGACTGTAGAGCCCCCATAGATTTTGCAGTTTGTGTCCTTTTTAATCTTTTCCAGTGTAGTGTCAACCTCGGGGCCAAATAAAAAGTCTGGGTTGACTGGTTGATTCAAGATATTATTTTGAATCTCAGGTTTGAAGCCTGATATTCTCAGCCATGCGTGCCTCCTCCTTGCTGCAGTGTCAGCTGCATCCAGTGCGCATTTGATGGACGCATTTGTAATGAGTTGTCCCTCTCTGATGAGGAGCTCCGCTCCATCTTTGTATTCATCTGGTAGGTGTTCTAGCAGTGTTTCTAGTGTATCGTAGTGGGACCTGTCGTATCGGGCCAGGAGTGCCTGAGTGTTGGCAATGCGCCAGATGTTTGCTGCTTGTGCTGCTACCCTTTTGCCTGATGTTTCTAGCACTTTGGACTCCTTGTCTGGAGGAGGAGCATCACCTGTATTCTGCGAGTTAGCTCTCTTGCGAGCATTAGAAACTACCATGGAGTCCAACGGCAATTGACCCTTAATGTACATGGGGTCTCCAGGTGCAGGTTTGTATTTCTTCTCTATTCTGGGGTTCAATACCCGTGCCCTGGTGGTTTCCTTAAAGATGTCCTTAGCATGTTTAAGAACCCCTTTTAGCATTGGTAGAGTCTTGACCGTTCTTTCTGAAGTGGAGAACGTGTGCACCAAGAAATCCTCCTCGACAGAGTCAGAATGGAGTTCCACTCCGTGATTGGCAGCTGCCCTTTCAATGAGGGCGTTAAAAGCAGCAGTATCTTCAGTGGGAGATGTTTTGACATTGTAAAGAGGAGTGTCAGGAGCATCTTGTGGGTCACCTTGGTCAGTAGGGTCTCCCCATGCTTGATCTGGGTCTTGCTGTGGGTCATCAGGGTCATTATCCACAGTACAAGTGGTATCATCCCCAATATAGCCCTCTCCTGCATCCTGTTCCGAGTGTGTAGGAGAAAAGGATGGTGGTTCCTGATGATAGGTGTGGAATGTTTCTACAAGCACTGGCGTCGAACCTGAAGCCAGTTTCCTCTTTAGTGGAATCTTGTAGGAGTCTAAAGCCTTCTCTAGAATAATTCTCAGTTTACGGAACAGCAGCCTACCAGTGTCGGCGTCGATAAACTGGTCCCGCGAGTCCTCGACATCGGTTCTTTCCGTGGACACTGTTTGTGTCTGTTCGAGACTCTTCCGAAGTTCGAACATCTTCGGTGCACCGGGTGGCGGCAATCCAAACTTGATCGGTGCCGGCGCCGAGTGAGCTTTAGCGACTTTGTGTGGTTCGGGACCCGTTTTTGGTTCGAGGGTTGCCCGTTCCCTGATGCGCTGTAGGGACTCAGACACCTGTTGCAACGTGAATGCAGACGGTGCTTTGGAACAGATAGGCTCTTTGGAGACAGGCCTCGACGCGGTCTCCGGTTTCTTCCCAGCCTTCGGGTGTTCGATCCGAAGTTTGGGATCGACGACTGGTTGATTCGATATCTTGGCAGCCGCCGCACTCTTCGGTGTCGAAGTAGTCGGATCGACCACCGTGACCTTGGTGGTCGGTGCTCCAACCTTCGGCGCCATAGGCCGTTGCGTCTTCTCGGGACCGAAGGCCTTCTTCTGTGTCTCGGTGTCTTAGCCCTTTTTTGTCTTCTCGGTACCGAAGTCCTTCTTTGTTTGGTCGGCTCCGATGTCCCTTTTCTGTGTCGACGGAGTGGAGGGCTTCGATGCCTTCGACCCGACCTGAACCAGTTGCACTTTCGGTTTCGATTTGACCGGTGCTGGTTTTGGTTTCGCTTTCACGGAATCGAATCCAGTCTTTTTTGATAGCGTTGGCTCTTTTGAAATGTTCGAAGCCGGGCCTTCAGGCGGGGCTGTAGAACGATCCGACCGATCTTGGGGAAGGCCCGCAGGCGATGCCTCGACCTGAGCCTTGTCAAGACTGTGTCCTTCGGCCTCCGCATCGACGGATTGGCCTAGCTCCTCGGCAGAGCTATCTTCCTCGGCCCCAAGGGCCTCATCGTCGTCTCCTACCTAGTCGACGACGTCTTCGTCCTCGAAGATCACCTCATCATCGTCGTCAGATTGGGATTCATGCTCCGAAGCATGGCTCGAGTCCATCTCTTCGACGCTCTCGACTTCCTCATCCTCGGTGCAGAATATGTTAACCGGGGTAGGCGCCGATTGTTTGGCCTCCAATCTAGCCGCCCGTCGATTCCGAAGTGTCTTCTTTGACCGGAACCGGGCGCAGGCCATACACCTTGACTCATCATGATCCGGTGATAAGCATTTGTTACACACCGGATGGACATCGATGTGTGGATATTTTGCAGGACATAAAGGACATCTCTTGAAGGGAGTCCTCAATTCCATCCTCGAACGTCGATCGATGTTCGGACCGAGACTAGGTCCGAGAAGTGTGAATAAGTAAAATAGTCTGTCGATACCGAACGCAAACAGTACCGACGATATCTAAAGGCTTTTGGCCTTAAATAAAGTTTTCCTAACTTGAGCTAAGATAAGCACATCCGAACCCAATGGCGGAAAAAAACAATGAGGATGGAGAGGATGCCCATGCGCACTGTAGTCCAGGGGAGGAGCCACCTATCTCGTGATACTTCGAAGACTCTTCCAGGACAACAATGTGCAATCATCCGGACCCAACACTAGGCGGCGATCTATGCACAGATATGAATTCAGCAGCCCACATGCCTCGAACATATATATATATATATATATATATATATACATACACACACACACACACACACACATAGGTTTCTTAACAAATATTTTGCTTGTGCAAGTGTTGTATTGTTTTAGTACATGGTTAGCATTTGAACTGTCTCATACACTCTTTATAGTTAACTGAACTTTGTGAAAGGTTGCTACACATACCATACACACTTTCTCTGAGGAGAGTAACTATAAGTGAAAATCTCAACGAACTTTGCAAGCTCAAACTAAGATCAATTAAAACTGTGGAATCTTCCATTTAGACAAATACATATTTCTATAGTTATAAGTGGAAATAGAATCTTCAAGTACTAAATATTACAAATTATTTTTTAAGTAAATATTTCTGCTACCTCTCATTTTAATGCAGTTCCAAATGGCGCAGTCATTGTACACAAAGGCGGTGGGGGAGGGAATTACCTCTCTACAGTAATGAAACAATCGATAAGTCCTAAAAGATAAAGTGACTTAAAATCTTCTCAAACAAGGGGAAACGTGCTGTGATTATCCAAAGTTAAACAAATGTCTAATGAAAGCACATCAGTCATACAGAGCACAATGTTTTGAGAAAGCAATGCAAATTGGAATAACATGCAAGTAGAGAACCTGCTGAAGGCTTGCATATGAAATTGTTTCCTCCATAGACACAAATGTAAAAAGATATATTCTTGTAACCTAGAACACAGGCCACTAAAAATCATTAACTTGCCGTAAGATGGTAATTCTCGACCTGCAATCAAACAAAAACAAAACGTCTACCACCTGGGAGAAGGCATTCCCGTAAATTTGCTGTAAATAAAGCCAGTAGAAATTGATAAGTTACCATCGGCGATTCAGAAGAATAATCAGTCTACTGGCCTAGTCCAATGTCATCTTCGACCTTCGAACCCAAGACGAGCCGAGCTTTCATGTGGTTTCTGCTTGCTACCCTCATGTGCCAAGAATTAAAAAACAAAGCATCAATCTTGGATGTTAAGAAGGAGAGAAAGATACCATCTAGGGGCAGAACTATGCAATATGAAACCATAAGACCTGGTTTTCATCCTGGTGTTCCCGCTAGACCAATGTGTGTGATCTTAGGAAAATACTTTATTTCACCAAGTCTCCTTTTCCTTCACCGGTCCGGAAAACCGGCATCCTAGGACCGGTTTCGGGTTATCACCCCTGATCAGCCAGTTTAGCTTGAATCTGTGACATGCTCGCTACGCCACTGGATTCAAGCCAGCCTGGCTGATCAAGCATTTATTAGCCTTTACTGCACCATTAGCCTGTATTTTTTGAACTGATATTGATGTTATTTGTCTCCGCTCTGTGAAGAATCCTAAAGCGCTCTGATACCACCAAGGGTCACGTTTGTGCTATATAAAACTTTCAAAATAAATAAAATCACATATGTGAGGTCAGGATGTGCTGTGTACAAAAACGTTTTGTGTTTGATTTAATAGACTATAATGTTGTTCCATCTAGAATATGAATCTACGGCACATATAATACACATGCCGATTGGCTTCCTCTTCGTTCACTAGTGGCACTGACATCAAGGCAGGGCTCAGGCAGGTTTCTAAATTCATGTTGAAAAACGAACTTTTAATAATTACCTCTCAATGCAGTAATGTAATGTGAAGTACTAAGCCAAACACTTCTGCATATTAATTAAATACACTTTTAGCATTTAGAAGATATTTTACCATTTTTACACGGGGTTTGTTTGAGGATTTACATGCCAACTATCTTCACTGCTCCACTCATGCACAGTTTCGTAGAGCTAAAGCCATACTCCTGGCTCGACTCTCCCGGTAAATTTGTTGGCCCGCCCACCTGTACTGCATACCTATGATGTACAACAGCAAGATCACCACCAGTCAAAGTAAATATTTTTAGATGGCAACATTCAAGTAATGAGGCTACAGAAGCTCGTAAAAAGGGCCAGAGAAAGTCTGGTGATGCTATTAGGTCTATTGAGCCTATAGGTCTCAGATAAAATCTTTACACCGAACAGTACGGTTTATGGAGTTAGGGAATATTCAGTATGCAAACTGAAGTACAGCACAAACTGAATATCCCATAGTAGTGGTGGTATGATTAGCCTTAACTCCTAGCCCTTAATCATGCATAATGTTGAGTGATGTAATGAATTTGGGTTACAGAGGCTCATATTGTGTCATTCTGTAAATACAGAAGGATGGATATATATATATACACACACACACACTAATCAAGACAACTGATTTTGCTTCTTTAGAAAGATTCATGTAAATTGCCTCGTGCACACGAGATACTATGTGCAAAGCACCGCTGAAACAAAACTGAGGCTTGTTCCCACACAATTCTTGGCAAAGAAACATTTAAGTGAAAAGAAATTGTGCACCTGTCGTCCTGTACCTTTTTGTTTAACAATATTAATGTTTCCAGCATCAACTGTTCAAAAACGTTTACCAGCAACATGTCAGTTTTACATTTTTTCTCTCACAGTCAACTGAACTAGCCTATTTCATGGAGTGATAAATGAGGTAACGTACATACTATAAAAAGGTTTAGCATCTTCTACAAAATATGGTTAGTGAGAAGAAGACACTCAACATTAGAAAATGTTTTCATGGCAGGGTCACGTGTACTCCCCTAAAATCTAGCTACCTTCAAAACGTTTTACCTAGAATCATGTCATGCACGTCTCACATGAATAAACAAGCTGGAAAGCTGGGCGGTTTTAAATAAAACCATAGGAGCTCTTTTTAGGTTTTGCCCGATCAACAAGGCCACGTAACTTAATTGAGTTCACGGGGAACCCTTCAGAGAAGCGATGAATTCGAACTCTCACATCAGGACTATTGACCTGAGGCACCACAAAAATATTAACAGACTACCATTATTACCACTGAATAAACCAGAATGACAGGTCGAAAAATCACTGTCTCGACTTAATACAACCCAAGGTCATGGTGTCATGTTAAATTCATGTACCTCATAACACAGTTTGGATTTCTCGAAAACTTTGATAGACCTGATCACTTGTTATAGTCTAAATCAAAAGTTATACCATCAAATTTGTACGTACTACAAATAGTTTGAGCCGTCGTATCTGACAGAAGGCTTATTTGGGCCTCTGCAGATTTAAAAACCAGGCCTATATATGTATTGTCAACCACTCCAACTAACAGATACAAATTGGTGGCTTAATATTGCCTATAATTCGACTGCCAATAGGCATCAAGAGTGTGCTAAAACACTCAATTTCTCTTCTAGAAAAATAAACTAGCCATACAGTATATACCAATGGTTAAAACAGTTGTCTATTTTTTTATTTGTTACAAAAAGGCTTTATTGAAAACTAAAATAAAGCATTTTAACAAATAATCCATTAAAATCGTACAAAAAATAAATAGTTGCCCTTTTTAATCCCACTATGTGTGAGCCAGTAGTCCCCACTCTTCATTCCGGAGTGGCGTGCTACTTGCCAAAAGTCACTTTGACGCTTCATCAGGGGAAAGAATCGCTATATAAATGCTAACCCTTCCCTCTTCTATCCCTCCACTATTCTTTTTCAATCCAAATAACACTCAAACCCCGTCCAGGCGGCGAGCACTCCCTCCCCACTCCCCCATGTTTGTTGCCATCGCTGCGCGCTTTTCCCTTAATTAGCACTTGACCACTTTCTGGTGCCTGAAAAGGTCGCAGTTTTATTTTCACAACAAACATTTTGTTAACAGGAAATCTTCATGTTTCAAATTTCAACACTCATGGTCTTATTCTAGTCCTTCAATGACCATGTTTCATTTTTATCCATTGTTCATCATTTTCTATTCGCATTCTGGACCCAGCCGCCTCAATTGCCTGGGAGAGGAGAGAGGGGCCCCAATCCCTGTGTTCCGATTCACGGGTCTAGGCTTCAACTCGCTACCGATTTGGAGGGTGTCCCTTTCTGGGCATGCCCGGGCTGCAAGTGCCGTCCCGCTCGTCCTGTATCCTTTCAGGGGCCCTCCCTTCTCCCAGCGGTCTCTGCCGTTTGGCATCCCAAGGACCTTACTTGAGCATCTACTCTATTTTCCTGCGGCGGGGTCCTCGTCATCTTCTCCGTCTGTACCCCTGCCGTAAGGCATCCCCGGGGTACTGCGGGAGTGTCATCTTTGTTCTTTGTCTGGCGGCACGTCGCCCAATGGCTCCCCCAGTGCCCCTGCCGTGAGTCATGACAAGGACACCATGCGAGCCTTTCATCTATCTCCTAGTAATTTTGTTCTCTACTAGGTTCCTCGTGTCAGCTCCGCCACGCTCCCTACGGTTTTTCGATCGGAGGGAGCTCCCCCCTTAGCTCGACCTGGCCTCGCGACCTCCTTGCCCCCTCCTAGCTCGAATATGCCCGCGATGTTCCGCGTGAACTTGTCTAATCCTATCCCCGAGTGGTGTACCTCCTCCTCCAGGGGTTACCGCAACTACCAATTTTCAGCCGATGCTGCCTGACGCCCACCCCGGGGCCTTGCATGCATTGGCCCTGGTGTTGTGTAGCTCTCTTCTGGATTTTTCTATGCCTTCTAGCTTCACCTTCTCCACTATGCTCGGTGTGTGGAGCAGGTATACTGGACTAGCTTTTCGTAATTGACTCTAGGGGAATTGGGTTACCCATATTTTGCCACCAGGCTGGTTGATTGGTGGTGTGCGCCTCAGCGCAAATTGAAGGAACATGTCGTTGTGCCGTTGACCGCAAGCAGATGGTCATGCCTCTCGCGGGCAGGGCTTCCCTGCCTCAATTCGCAGAAATCCCTCACTATGCAGACTAACTGTTTCCTTGCTCGCTGGGGCCGCACCTGTATTCTGTCTCCAAGCACGTCTCTACTGCCCTTCCGCCACTAGGAAGGACGTATACCCCACTTCCCGTCCGTTTACGCGGTATTTGGAGCTGTATGGTCAACTTTTGCTCCCTTTACCACCTCCGCCCTGCTTTTCTCCCTAGTTCAGTCGGGCGTTCCTGAGGTTGGCCATTTTGCTCCTGGGTGCCCTCTGGTTTGTTCTAGCTACGGAAGTTCTCTCAAGAGCCAAACCCCCCCCCCGGGTGCACCATGTAAGTGTGTTTATCGCTGATGGTTTGGTAACTTAAACCGGCGGTACAGGTTGTTTCTTTTCTGAATGGTATTTTGTCAGGTACTGGGACTTGTGAGGTAGTTGGGTCATTTGTCCTGCTGTGTCAAACCAGCATCGAATTTGTTGTCAAGCTTCACAACCAGGTGCTTTAACGCTGACCTTGTTAAGCGAGCCAACCGTTGAACCCCGCTGTCTAACTGCTGGCGGTGGATGGATTGGACTGGCCTTGCCCCTCCGGTGGGGCCCAACCGGGTGGGCACCTTGCGGCATAATGCCGCCATAAAGACTCTTGTTTCTGGGCGCTAGCCTGTCACAGCGAGACCCAGTCTTTAGTTTTCCATCCCCATGCACGGCGCCACTAGACTTGCCTCTGCTTGGGAATGTTTGTCCCCAATGTACCCAAATTAGTTTCACAGGCGTGTCCCCGACTGAGGCTCGGCTGAAGCAGATTATTCACCGCCCCGGCTCTGGTTGTCTCCTCGTAAACATTGTGGAAGCGGTTTCTATGATTATCCAAGTTACGGGCCCTCCGCTCCTGACTGCGTCACCCTCTGTTTGTGACACATGCTTGCCTCCCCGTGCGTCCGTGCGTGGTGCCCAGCCCTCCTCACTTTAGCTTACTGGGCTAACTGCGCAGCGGGTTAATATGCCTGCTGCAAAGCGCGTTTACCCAGTACATTACAGACTGTGTATGATGTAAACGGATCCGCAGATTACTGCTTTCGAAAGATACATCCTTTCGTTACTTGCGATTTAACCTTAAAGTCCCCATGTGGCAAAGCGAGCTATTAACTTTCTTCCCCGAACTGCATGACCCCCGCCATATTTACCTTATTATAGCAAACCCTTAATGTTGCAACAGGGTTTATTTTGGCTATAGATCGATTCTTATCTTTAAAGAAAAGCTCCCGCCTATGCTGTTTCTTTTCCGCCTCTGCGTGCGTGCTTCTCCACCCTGAGCCCTCTTAAACTATACTGCCTACCGGTCTGAATGACCTGTGACTTCTACCCTTTCCGTCCCTTGGCCTATGTGTCCTTTCCTATACGCGGATTTACTCCTATGCTTGATAGCCTTTGACAAAGCATTCCTGACCGCTATTCGTCACTGCTATACCACCGCTATACCACCGGGTGCTGGCACCCTAAAGGCGCCGTGTTTGAAAGTTTCAGCTTTTTAAGCACCTGCTGCAGTGTTTCTCAGCGTTTCTTCCCGCCGGCAATTACCCGGCCTCACATAATTGACCAGAAAAATCGTGTGATTAATTCTCTTCTTGGCGAGAGAACAGTGCTTTGTAAACCCGGGATTTGACTTAGGTGAAGGTAGTGCAGAGGGCTAATATGCCTGCTGCAAAGCACGTGTACCAAGTAGATTGCAGACTGCATATGATGTGACTGCAGAAGTGTTGCATCGTTTATCAACAAAAGCCCGCCGTCAAGGAGGGGGGGGCCATCCTGCTAATAGTTTTTTAATTTGCGTGCCCTTGTTCAGAAAACGAATTCTTTTTTCAGCCCAGCATCCGGCACGCCAGGTCTAGTTTGTGGGCAACGATACCCTTAACGGCAGAATTGCTATAATATGCAGTAAACAAAATGCTATTGTAAGAAACCCACGGTTCTGTTCACAAAGAAACAGAATTCTAGAAAATAGGTTTGCGCATCAGACGATAGGAGCCATAGCTCAAAGGCAAGTCCCGTACCCTTGGTGCCAAAGGCCCTCACAGGACCAGGGTGCGAATCCCACCAACGCTGGAAAAGTGTCCCCAGGTGCCAAATTGCCTTCCCCGGCCCGGGTCCTGGTATGTGGGACCCATCTGGGACGGTCACAAGATGGATGCTGGCAATGGTTCTGAGCATGGGAGCTGGTGGTACTCTGGACTCTGCAAATCTCACAGACTAGCCTCTGGTCTGGAGAGGAGCTGGGGCCCACCGGTGTGCAGAGTAGAGCAGAACAGATAGCAGCTCCCAACAGGAGGCCCCAACCCCGCCGCCACTTATCCTCGCTTCCATATGACTGAATGGTTTGTTGCTCTGCAGTCTTAATGCCTTGTTTTTTATACTGCATGGTCTTTTCACTACACAGACATTTGATTCACGCTACCTTTATCTGAACAGAGATAGTTTGAAGAGTGGTTTGATATCTGTGACAGAGGCGCAACTAAAGCCTAATTTCGGGGGGGGCTGAGCAAAAATTTCGGGGGGGGGGGCTGAACTTTAAGCAATAGGCAGAGTGGAGCTGCAGGGGCTCTAGAAGGGGTGAAACAACAGCGAGGCCTCATTAATATGCAAATGGTCTTTTAAAGACCTGTGAAGTGCTCGGGTGCGGCTGTGTTCGCGCCGGGAAGCTGTCTCATCCCGGGCTGCCACACACGACGGGGGGGGGGGGGGGGGCTGAAGCCCTTTGAGTCCAATGGGTGTTGCGCGCCTGATCTGTGACAACATACCATCTAAGATGGCTACTCGTTGGCCTCTTGAATTCCAGTTCTTGAGAGAAAGATACCATTTCTGGGTATTCTGCAGCCAGAGCACTTGGGGCGCAGAGCCTGAAGGGCATCGCCTCCCTAGGCTGGACTATTCGCTCAGTGTTAAAAAGAACATTTTCAAGGACTGCATTCAGCTCCTGTGTCCACCCCTGTGTGGCTGGGAGCACTGAACGATTCTCCCGCCACTGACAGAAGCTTCATGGCTTCCTGGTGAAGTGAAAGCACAGGTAAACAGCAGGAGTCCTACCCCTGAAACAAGGCCCCCCACTACCTAAATCAGTGCACTGCACCCTTATCAGACACGTAATAGGCCTACATTTCTCCCACCACAGTGGAGACAGCACCTCTCCCAGGGCCGGCACTCAGAGTCAGATGTTACAAACGCCCGCACCAACTGTGGGGGATTCACACCTAGTGCTTAATTTGTTTGAGCCAGAAGTCAGACGATTTTGGTGCGCTTGCGGGCATAGCCCATGCTATCAATAGTGCCCCCTCCGTCCCCCTTCGGTACCCCGCCCCGAGCTTACCTCAATTAGGCGCTTCTCCGCCGGGGGCACCTTCGCCCGCGCCGACCCTTCCTTTCGGTATCATAGGCTATGGCTCCTGCTTCCGCAAAGCACCGCCGTATTGGCTGCTTGTGCCTGCACCTTTCGCGCATTTGGTGATCCTCTGCATTTGGCTCCGTACACACTGCCCCCGTCCGCTTGACTGTGCAAGGCTGTAGTACCCGATCCACCGCCGATGTCGTCCAGTCGAAGGGATGCCGCTTCGGTGCTTCCCACAACGGCGGGCAACCTTCTTGTCGCTTTGCTATGGCGGAGGTGAAGGCTCTTTCCGCGCTGCCTCCCCCGAATCTGGCTGCACGCTGGGGATGGTGGGAGTGGTGGCTCCGTTTCCACCACCTGGGGGCCTGCTGCCCGCTGGAAATGGCCACAAAGCCCGTGGCCTCGGGGCTCTTTGTTCCGGGAAAGCGGCGTGAAACAAGCAGCCGTCCTAGGTGCCAGCCTTTATTTGTCGTCTCCTCGCCCATGTCCCTGCATCTTCTCCAGCACGTTGATATCTTCCTCATTCCTTCTCCTCCCCGGCGCGAAGTCGTCCTTTCCGGCGGGGGTGGAGGCTGCATCCACACGCTGCTCCCGCCGATGTGGCCTCAGGTAAGGACATGCGTCCTCCATCCGGCGAGAGTGCAGGCGCGATTCCCAACGCTGCTTCCGCCGATGTAGACTCAGATCGGGCTTCTTCTCTCGCCAGGCTTCTCTTCTTCTTTTGCGGGGGGGGAAATTCGAAAATGAGGTTTCCCGGGCCGTTGGCCCTTCTTAACCCCCCCCTTGCCTATCTTTCTCGCCCCCTGATTGGGGGGGGGAGCTTCCTTTGTTTTCGGGCCTATCCCTGCCCTCCCCGGCCTAGCCGGGTCTTTTAACTGCGGGGGGCGTGGCGTGGGGGGGTCCCGCCGCCGGCCGGCGTTTTACCCGGGCCTCGATCGGGTCCGGCTTTGCCTTCCCCGGCCCGGGTCCTTATGTCCACCACTCAAATTAATTTCATATTTCCCTATACTTATTCCCTACTAATCCTTTTTGTGTTCCGGAGTAGCATTTTACTCACCATAAAGCGCTTTGATGCCCCGTCAGAGGTAATGAGCACTATTTAAATGAAATCACAAATACAAAACAACATGTTTAACGAAGCATGCAAGGCTCTGCATGGATGCCTTTTTACCACTCAGAAAAACACAGACTGGTTTAGAAATAATTGGAAAGATTCTAATGGACGCTTAATTTCAGGCAGCCCATCAATTCCTACTTTAGGATTCAGTGTGACTAATTGACATAGGAGTTACCATGATACATTGACCAAGGACCTCAAGGTCTCTCTCCGGTGTGGCGACCATGTTTAAACCGTTTCATGGGCGGGTTTTCCACTACAGCCCAACCGCGACATCATATCCAACGTTAATGAGCTCTCCATTTCTTTAATTTACACAGCTGTAAAATACGTTACAGCTGCTAATCAAATTAATTCATAAGTCTGAATGGATCTCGGCCTAACACCATGATGGGAAATTTGGGGTGTGCAAAATATGAAAACATTAATTCCAACCGGCTCAATGTTATGCACTTGCTGGCTCATTTTCTAAACTCCCCTTCGCAGCCTGGTGTTGAACACTCTACTGGCAAGGCGACAATATAATTGGGAAGCGCTACAGACACAGGCGCACATCTACAATTAATTTGCTGGTATTTATAAGTGCGGGTGCCAGAAATAACAACATTAAAAGACAACTTACACTCAGTGTGAACTTGAACTTGAAAGGGGGCCCTTCAGAGAATGCAGAATAGAAGTCATCGCTCCCAGTTACTAGACGATAGGGCCTCGTCTGCTTGATGTCCACACTGTTGATCACCTTGCTGTGTCCACCGATCTCACCCACGGAAGAACCAGTATCCCAAAGGAAAACAGCCCCAAATCTAAAAGGAACAATATGGATGTAAACTACATGTAGAGCATAAATGTACAAATCAACATTGATTGGTAACAAGCAAGGAAAAGCATTATTCTGGCATTATTGTAGCATACACAATCCATCTGGAAAAGAGCCGTTTCCCTACCAAACATGGTGTACACGAAAACTGTTTTAGGATGTAAAATTAGAAAGTAGGCACATAAAAAAAAAACTATAACTTCCCCTGAAAATATGCCCTCCTATATTTAAGGCTTCTGCACGTGTCTTTCAATAGGTTACTTCTTGGTCTAATGTGATTTAATTCAAGGTCTGAGCTATTTAAATTGTTTTTACTTTTTCACAGGCTTGTGATTTTGTTGATGTGTGGAAATGCACACAAGTTTGTCTACTTTTAATATATATATCAGACTTGAGTTATATACATTAAGTGTGTGTATACTGTATCATTCTCCAGAATTTGGTATTTCACCTACCCGGATTTCGGGGCTAGCATGATTTCTTGCCCGTTTGATAGTCTATAATCATGATAATTCACATAATGATTAGCACAAACATTAGTGCGATTCACCATTCTCTATACTAGAATCGGTATCTCTTGCCATTAAAAGTAAGCAAAATCGATCCGTTTTGATTGTAATCAAGGAACTATGAACTGTCCCTTGCAGATTGGAGCTTGAAAACCCACTTGCTTTTACAGACAGAATAAACGTCTTCGTGTAAACAAACTCTTCATTAAAAACCCATATAAAATGTATTTTTACAATAAACAAAGAAACATTTTAATCCAGTATTTTAACTAATTGAAGAAAAAATAAATCTTCCTTATAAATCAAAACAATTTTAATACAAACATCCACATGATTAATGAAACATAACGGAAAAGGTTTACTATTGTCCAAGTCTCGGCATTAATGACATTTATAAAGTAAAGTACTCATTCCGCCTTGTGGTTTATTTTGTGATTAAAACCCCTGAACAACATTAGATTGCAACATTTAACTATGAATAGTATATAGGACCACATATATGCAGATTTGCCAAGTCTGATATGCTATTCTATGGCAGAACCGGAGGCGAGGATTATACTCTCTTTATTTTCCATCACCAGCAGTATTCAACTTAACGGGGAAAAAAACTCTCCTTCCCATGAAACACTGTAAAAAGGTCAGTCCCATATGTCAACCAATACGCAGCTGCACACGTCCTGAAAGGTCCGGGGCTGCTGGGATACTTCCTCTTTCCTTTCCTGCTCCACGAGCAGTTAAGTCGTGCTTTTCCTTCATGGTTCATAGCTATTGTATTGACGGTGTATATGGCTGATGTGACATCTGATTTATTGTATTGACGGTGTTCCCTTTCAGCGCACGCGCTTCAAGTGCAGCTCATCCCTAGCCAGTTACTGACTCCCTTCAGCTGCAGGCTACTGTCAGCTGCCCATCGATGCATAGGGATCTGCCACAGCTACATCGCTAGTCCATGGTTCTTTGTACTTGGCACTCACATTTAAGCTCGGTAGAAGGGACACATTCACTTGTCATTCACATCTCCCAAGTAACCCTCACTTGGAATCCAGAATCTAAAGTAAGTAAAGCAATGGCCAAAACAACCATACGCAGTTTATAAAGTTTTTATCTGTTAGTGCAATTCAAAACAAATCAGTATGCGGATGCCACACTTGACTTTGTAAGTGTTCATTTAATTATGGAAATGCGTTCTTGAAGCTTATTTAAGAAGGGGAGTGCACCTTAAAGAAAATCTGCAAAAAAAGTATTTTCGTTTTGTTTCAATTAATTTTCAAGATCTGCTGTCAAGGCAACAAGACATGCAATTCCAATAACAGTTGGAGCTACCCAACACAAAGAAGGCTGGACGAGAAAAGCACGTTAATCCTTTATACAAAGGACACAATGTAGGTCATCTGAAGATCAGCTCGATCCTATGATGCATACAAGCCATGTCTTTGTTTCAGATCACAATAGGATTACTGAGGGCGACGGGACGTAGACTTTTTCACCAGCCAAGCCTTCGAGACAACGGCTAGGTTTCTTTACAAGAACATCTCCTAAAAGCGCAAGTCTAACCATCACTGCGGTTCCTTTCTAGAACAATGAGCATGCATTGCTAAGTATTAACATGCCAAAGAAAACACCCAGACTACTGATGTCTGCATTCAAAAGTATTTCAGCCACGGACGTGTAACGTTTCCAACAAATTATGTGGACTCGGAGTCTGCATCTTGCAAAAAACCATATGGCAGTAGGTAATCTGTCTGGTTTAAGTTTAATGGGAGTGAACGTCAGCCATGCGCTGCAGGGCACACAGCACTCTAGCCCCTTTATATGGGGGCCACCATCGAAAGACCCCCAAGAGCATGTATGTAGTCAACAAATAGCCTATGGTCCGGCAATACAATCAACCATCTCATTCCTTTGGAAACAAAGCCCGGTCAGTACCTGCAAAGGTGATAAGAGAATCAAGCACATATCCACCACCGATGCATGCAAAGCACACACATAAAGCAAATTGAATACAGAGCCTCAGGAACAGATCGAAATCAAATCGGCCCGAAGCTCAGTACTAAAAAGAAGTCATAGCCACGTTCTCTTTAGCAAAATGAAGACTTGCAGTGACTGGGAAATATAATCTAGTTATACTGAAGTGTAAAAGAATGCCACTGGAGAATGACGCTGCTTAATCTTGCTAAGGGTTTCAAACTACATGGTAAAGTGGATGAACACAATCGGACTCTCGGGTATCAGATATTGGTTACTTGCATTTAGTCTAGGCGTGCAATATGCCTCAAAGATCCTCTTCAAAATCTTTCTATAAAATAAGTACGGTGATCTATTTTTGTGCAATGCATTCCAATCCATACAATAAGCCCTGCAGTTAGCTACTCAAAGGGAGGGTAGGGCAGAGATCCAAAAGTAGGCTCTGACAACTGGTACTTGTCAAACTGGTGCCCATCAAAGCGTTTGTGCACATTGGGATCACCAGCCAGTCTCAGAAACAATAAGGGCATTTCATACAACTCAACTTCACTGCAACATTTCTTCAGTTTTATTATATTAAGATTCAATACCTCTACTTGGAATATTTGATTATTTTAAAACCTAGCCAAAATTATCTGTGCAAATCCACCATCTCACTAGAGCACACAAGTCTCAACCTTTCGTCTACTCTGCAACTGCACAAGAACAACACCATTTCAAAGTATTGCTACATCGGTGGTGACCATTACTACAACTGTACAAACACTATTAACCAACAGTCCTCAGGGAATTGAATAGTTCCTTTTGAAGAGAAAAAACAACGTCATTACACCAACTATATTATTATGAACATGACAATCAGTCACTATGCGTTTGAAGGTACGATTCACTGAGCATTTTTCAGATCTGCGAGTCAGAGCAAAATTCGGTCCGATTATAGGAAGGTCAGTCATTGTTTATGTAAGATTTTCAATTTTCTGTTTTGTGATTTTCATGCTCTTCGATTTAACTTTTTAACTAATTTGCTATCATCCAAAGGATTTGCATTTGTTGAGATCAAACTATCAGACTGAATGCAACAGATTTTTCAGTACAAGAACATTCTTTCATAACTGAAAATTGTCAGTATTACATATATTGCGAGACGTTTGGGTCTTTTTCTACGTTACAAACATATGAGTGAATTATCCATTTTTTTTCCAACACACATTAGAATTGTGGATATTTAATTTACATATCCCTCTGGGGTGCCCAATCCAAAGCGCAACAAATACAGACTATCAAGTTGATTTTGACCATTTAAAGGCAAAGCCAAAGTTGCACAGAAAAAGAACAGATTGTTCCCTTAACAGAACATTCACAAATTGTATTGAAATCACATAATCCGATTACATAATCAACATTTTAATAAGCGCCTCGATTCCATGACTTCTAAAACTGTTTTTCAGCTACATAACGATTTACCAAAATAAATGTTCTGCACTAATTTGGATATAGTTCACTAGGCATTTCAACTGTTTCTAGCCAGGTGCTTAATTTGCCACTTCGTTTGTAGAACAAGAGTTACAGAGAGCAGTGGCGGCTGATTAGTTTTTATTAACAACGGGTAGTCAGTTAATGGGCTGAAGACCTTCTAGCCCAATGTAAAATCAGTGTCGCCCTGCAATCACTAAAAACTGGAGGGCCAAGTTCACACAACCATTTTAGTCTACAGCCAATTTGCTTCAACCATAGTGAAAGCTCTTTAGTATATTTTTGTTGTAATCTAAGCTTCTCTCATTGCAATATTTACAAACATCATTACGACAATTTGCTCATTTTTACAGTACTTTTATTTCCCCACGACTTCTGGTTAATCAAAGATCATCTGTCCATGTGTAGCTGCAGGAACTCGTTCACTTTTTAGTTATCACCTAACCTATGTGCAACATATTGTTATCTTGGAATGGGCTTAGAGATCGCCAAATGCTTACAATCAGTTGGCATCAAGGTCATTATTTGCTTGCTTTAGGTCGAGCTTTAGTGGCAGCGCATCCGCTGTTCGCTCTGCGAGGCATGCAGTAGTAGAGAATGGGGAGACAAGCTGCCCTCACTCTCCGCCCATATTTTTCATTGGCTTCTGTCTTTGTCCTTCGTAAATTCTGTCTTTCGATTGATTATGAGGCTTGTTAGTCCCGCCTTATTATGGCCAAGTCGTCATTTGTACCCTCCCATGGCTATTGGCCCCTTTACTGCAAGTGTTACACGGTAGGGTACGTGTGATTTAGAGCACTATTTTCTCGTAACCCCGCCCCCACTCCCGCTGTCTGTGCCTTCTCCCCCACCTGCCCCCACGCACGCCCGGATTCCTGTTTAAAATCCAATAGGTCTCGCTTAAATGAGATTCCTATTGCATTGCAAATGATTGTTACTTTCTGCAGCCGCGCGTCAGTGCTTGTTTTCAACGTGGAATCAAGCATGCAGCGCTGTCTTATCGGTCTGCCTTGGCTTCCCGCTTATCTGTCTATCTCTGGATTACACAGTCAATAAAACTAATTAGACCCGGCATCTCGCAGACCTGCACCCTCAAACCACGGAGCGCTAGTGGTGCGGAGGAATTTCTTCCCTGGCCTTTTCAAATTACATCAAACTTTCGGGGGGATTTCGCTGTGGATAGTTTTACTACTTCCAGCGGGCATGGGCTCCTTTATCCCCTTCACACGCTTCCAAGTTGCTTTTCATCCAGCATAGGAGAATTTAGGTCTATTAGTACTGTAGTCCATCTTGCCCTTTATTTTGCCCAATGAGGGGAGACACTCATCAGGGAAGTGAAGTCTGAGACATAACGCGAAAAGAAGCACTCAATTATATGCCAATTCGGAGAGGCCTGAGGGTAAACTGAAGGAGGCAATGCAGAAAAGGCTGTTGAAGATTGCAGAGGTAAAATCTAACGTACGTTTACTGACTAAGTATACATTAGTTATGTGAAGTACAAACCACACCCAGAACCTATCAACTGAACTCTTCATATAGTGTTGAGTAGCTAGGGAGCAAAGCAAAGCATTTCTGTGAAAAAGTCTTAATGACTCGGGAAGGAAACGCAAATTACAACAAACAAAAAAAATGAAACCCCTGAAATGCTGGCGACTCAAATGATGTACTGTTATAGGGAAATGACTCCAATTTCTCAAAATAACCTCACTATTCCATAGTAACAACGTGTATTTGTCTGGTTACACTGTATTAATTTGAGGGCCAGGAGTTTATTAAATCTGATCAGGTTGAGTTGGGTATGGATGGGACTTATAATTGGCGACGGGCCTAGATAATCCAGGGGGCACCTTTAAAGAATGGGTTTGGACTCCTGGCTATATACACTGTAGAGTGTCATGGAGCAAGAAGCTGCGTAGTAGCTGTTGTAGCAGAGTATCCGTTCCTTCAGTGAAGGCCAGATACGTTTCTGTAAAGAGAGCAATATGTTTCCTCCATGTAGGCCTGATATGCTTACATGAACTACAATGTATTTTCCATCACTAAAGTTCAGTCAGGTCTCCTCTGTCCTGAGAAAACAATCTGTTTATTTAATGAGATCCAGACAAGCCTCTGCATAGAGTACATAGTTAGCGAGACCCCGTTAGTGAGGAATGACGGCCTCCACAGTGAGGGCAAACAGGCTTTGCCGTAGAGAATAATGTATGTTCCTTTGATGTGATCCAAACAGGCCACTGCACAGAGAACAGTATGGTTCTCTGCCTGTGATCTAGACAGGCTCCTGTATACAAAATCCCTTATGGCGTGTTCCTGTTGTGTGGCAGATAGTGTTCTGTAGAGAGACCAGTTTCTGCTTCTTTAGAGTGCCAGGCCGGCTTCATTATTAGGGAGCAGTTTTGACTAAATCAGTGATAGCCAGAATTCTGTCTGGAAAATAGTATATGTTCCTGGTAAGGGATAGGCTGACCTATTTACAGAGGATGGCATTTTTTCCTTTGTGGCCAACCTATGCCCCTTTATCGACAACAATATATTTATTTCCTCACGGAGGCTAGACGGGCCTTTCCATAAAGAACGTTATGTTTCCTCGGTGTACGCCTGATGGTCTCCCATCGCACATGCATGCTTGGAAGCACTAGCAATTCAGTCAAGATATTCCCAATTTTTAAAGCAAGAAATTGCTTTATTTTAGCTTTGTTCAGAGTAAAATGCAAGTTAGTTGGGAAAATAAATGCTCAAGATTTATTTTTCAAACTCTCCCTCCTTTCTGCTTCCAGTTTTGAAATGAACATACAAATGTTTATGTAGTAACCAGACAGGAGCAGGAGGTAGTTATCTGGTTATTTATTTGGCTACAAGGACAACAGAGCCATCAAGCAGGCTCTGCCAACAGCTTCTCTAAGCATAGAATAACCACCGGTCGCTAGGAGACCAAACATTCTAAACACAACTACATCATAAGATATATTTAAAGGAACATGAGATATATATATATATATATATATATATATATATATATATATATATATATATATATATATCTCTCGAGATATATCTTCTCTTCCTGCAAAATAAAAAAAAAACAAAAGAAAAGTAAAGAAAACAAAAAAAACTTAAAGAAGAATTAACATCATACCCTGTTATCTAGAGGGCTTAACAATAACCCTTGAACTCTTCCTGTAAGATGTTTCAACAGGATTGCAGCAAACTTTATTCATTGAAGCCGAGGTACCCTTCTTTCCTTTAACCTTGACCACTCTATTAAGATTCCACCAGTGGCCTCCCTCAACCATAACAGCATTTCTGTGCATTTTTAAAACACTGACCGGCTCACTGAATTTACTGTTACCTTTCATGGAATGAATGCCGGACTTAACTTTGATAATGTCTCCCACGTTGAGAGGAACTTTTTTTACACCCTTGCGTGTATCAAAATACTCTTAGTTTGAGTGATAACCATGTTTTGTCTAGCTAAGGACATCAGCTGACTAACATCAGACTCGGACTTGACCCACTTGCTCATCCATGCAGGTCTAAAACTGGTATTTGGCTTACGCCCACGCAGTAGCTCAAAAGGCGAAATGCCAGTAGAGGAGTGTGGAGTGGTTCTGTAAAACCTTAACATTGTGTTTAGTGATTTGCAAATGTCATGACCACCCGATCTTGCCCATTTGACACACTCACCCACCACGCGATTCATCCGCTCAACCAGTCCATTTGTTGCGGATGATATAGCGAGCTTTTATAATGTTTGACACCTGTCTCTATCAAAAAAAATTCAAATTCTGTGCTAACAAATGGTTTCCCATTGTCCGAAACCAAAGTCTCAGGAAGCCCCTCTCTCATCCACACCTCTTTGAGAAAATCCACAATCCACAATAGCTTTTGAATTTGCAGAACATCCTGCCTCAGTGCGAGCTATACAGGCCCCAGAATAGAGTTCAATACATTTCCCTGAATGAGGCCAGACAGGCCCCTTGTATGAGGAGAAGTATCTGCTCCATCAGAGACAGGACAGCCTCGCTGTAATGAGTATTATCAATGTAGGGACAGATGACAGGAATTCCTCTGCCAGCATCGATATTGCCTGGCAGCTCCTACCAGACCCAACTTTTTCCTGGGCTGTTAACATCTGATGAAGCTGGCTGGAGGTCCGGACCATTTTCCTTACGCGCAGTGGATGCTCAGAGGTGGACTGACCGGTGACAAAATGAGTGACTTTCTACATTTGTGGAAGGCTGTCCTGTGTCAGAAGGCACTTATTACTGAGATAATTTTTAAGTTTCGCCTTACCAGACAGCATAACGTGACTGGTTGCGTAAACAGTTATTGTCAGTTTACATTGGCCGCCCATTACTTACCATTGGTTCGTTTACGGTTACACTTATTTGCTTGCTTTTTATTCGTTAGCTTGCGTGGGATTTATTTCCTCTTCTTGTGTTTGCCCATACCCAGGAGCACAGACTCGTTACTTGTGACCCTTCCGCTCCTTTTTTTTTTTTTAGGCACTTTTTGGTTTGTTCGGTAAGCACTCATAAGAGTGCATTTCTTTTCCAGCAGTCTCCCTCATGTACTTCTCTTACCCCTTTACAGAGCTCCATATTGCTGTCTCACCTGTGTTCTTCTCCCGTGCCCCCTCTGTTTTGCACTCACCCTCAAGTGCTTCTTCCGGCGCATTGCTCCATCTCTAGAGTGCTTCTTCCTGTTCTTCTTCTTACCCCTCCTCCGACCTTCCCACTCTCCTTCCTAGAGTGCTGTTTCCCCTTCCACCTTCCCGCTCCTTGTTCCTGCCCCCTCCCACCATTTGCTTCCTCGTAACCGCCCCTTCTCTACCCGTGGTCTTATTTTATGTACTTTTTTTAGTTTTTGTTTTTTAGATGGAATACCAGACAGCCAATTGCTCCCTGCTCATCTGCCTTAAAAGCATTTTTATTTACTGATCAAACACAAAGCTGTAAATATTAAAATAAAAAAAATAAAAATTAAAATTCAACCACATCATGTTGTTGGCACACGTGTGCACCTACAAAATGGTGGTTTTGCTCACCCTGCATTTTTTTGGGAAACTTTTTCGCCAGGCTTGTGTATTTTTTTGGGTGGGCGGTAGGGTTTCTTTTTTCCCTCTCATAATATGGTGTAGTTACTTTTAGTAATCGGATTTCTCCTTCAAATGTGTTATGGTATTGCTCATGTTGTTGACACACAAACGAAAAATCCACCACGCCACATTCCTGGATCAAGGCCACCTTTGATGGAAAGGCTTTTATGTACAGTGCCGTTTACTTCCCAACTTCCAACATGTTTCTGGGTCACGGATAGAGTCTCTTGGGTTTGGCGCTTTCATTCAGGCTCTCAAAAACATGTACCGCAAGCACTCTGACCATTAGAGTCTGAAACAGTCACATCAATACATTGATTATACTATACTCCGTACGATAAGAATTTTTTTTAGTAGTTCCTGATCACTAGCTAAATAATTCCCATAAGCTGTTCAAAATATTTTGTTATGGGGACACTAGCACATTCAGAATTTTCCACCTGGGATGGTACTCCTATAAATCAAATATTGTCATTTGATTAAATGGAGCGATCATGGTATACTTTGTGAATATGCAAAAGCTGGAAATTTAAATACAATTAAAAGTAATCTGACAGTAGAAATCTTCCTCCGACTTCTAGGAATAGGAGTGGCCTACAACATAGTGGACAACCACCTTCTCAGTTGTCCATGTTAGAGTTGATCCTGCACACCTTAAATATTTCTCACTAAATGATAAGCTTGAAGGCGTGCCCATTTGTTAGAAATGGCACGTCTGAGAAAACTTTTATGGCTGCTTGTGTGGGTGGCACAATCAGTGCTGCAGTTCCACAAGCAGCATTTGATTTACAGACCCTGGCACTCAGTACACTTTACTAGGGACTTACTAGTAAATCGATTATGCCAATCATAGAAACACCAATCCTTAATAGGAGCACTTGCACCTTAACACTGCAGTGAGAAAGTGCGCAATACAATAAACCAGTAAAAACAGTCAAAACTTGGAGGTCAGAAAGCTAAAAGACAGGGGAAACACCCCAAAAGATGCCAGGTCCAACACCATTATTTTCCCAATAACAGCTGAGTCGGGGCTTACCTCGGTTTTCTCCATTTTTAGGTCGAGCCTGGGCAGCGCATGCGCTGCGAGGTAGGCTGTATTTTGGAATGGAATAAAAGCACCACCCATTTCTGTCCATCTTTTCAATTGGCCCATTACAGTCCTTTCAAAATCATCGCTTTTCATTCATGAATAGGCTTACTAGTCTGTACCGCCTTGTCTGCATTTTGTAACCTCCCATAACAACTGGACTTTCTACTGGTGGTCTTACACAGTCTGCTTTATCTAGTCAGTGTTACTGTTGCAGGGATTCTGCTTATACACAGAACTATGCGTAGAACCCCAGGACCTCAGTGAGTTGTGGTGTACCAGAAACTCACCTCAGAACCCAGAACCCAGTATCCGGCTAGCATAAGTGTCCCATTCGTTATCCGAGATTTAGCTCGGCGGTCCCAATGAAAAGACAACCCAGAACAAGCGACTCAGTACATACTCAGGAATGGTGGGAATCGGAAATACCTGTTCGTATATTATTCTCACATCAGCCCACAACAAGAATCAACAGAGACACGGTGAAAATAAAAAGAGTTTATTTTTATAGACCACGTGTCCTAATATGCAGTACTTTGGCTAATACAAGCAGACAAATGATTAAAATCAAAACCATCAGCATAGTTACAATTCCATAGAATATAAAAGGGGTGATCATGTTATAATGACAGTGGATACTACCACCTTCCCTTTACTAAGAAGCTAATATTATTATTATTAGACTAACAGAAGGTCTCATAGGCTTGAATAGGGGACCCCATACCTCAAAGATCAGCTTAGTGAAATCACATCACAGGAGCATCAGGAGTCTTCTCGCAGGAAGGCTCGTCTTCGGTCTGAATAATAAACATGATGTCTGTGATATTAAAAGCACCAACTTTCAGGAATGTGCAGCTGTGTCTGTTATGACTAAATAGTGGGTCGATCAACCTAGAGTGGAAAACATGCATTGTCTAACAACTCAGACTGTTTGTCACATCGTGTGCAGACCAAGGTCGCTGCGCAGAGCTCAGGATGGTAACAACAGATTGCTCTCGTGTGAGGCAAAACTCGAGTCAGCAGTTTGTTTAAGCAATAACATGTGAACGCAGTGTCGTGTGCAAAAGCAGCAAGATGGCTTTCTACTTCTAACGTGGTTATGCTAACTTAACAATGCATGTACGTTATTAAGGAAGTCCTTACTACATTACAACAAACAAATGATGGACGGAATGCTGACAATGCATACATTCTCCCCCAGTCAAAAGATCTGGGTTAAATCCATCGTTCTTTTGCCCACTACACCACCCCAGTTTAGACATGGCCATATGCAAATCAGTCTTGACCCTGTGCCTCATGGGAACAGTCCAGCCCTAACTGCCAAGCCATGTCTTCCCTGGACCGGAATCAAGCATCCTAGGACCGGTTTCTGGCTATCAGCCGTCATCAGCCAGGATAGCTTGACTCCAGTGGCGTAGTGAGCACAGGTCCCACAACTGGGAATACCCATCCCACTTAGGGCGAAAAGCGTTACAACAAACAAATGATGGACGGAATGCTGACAATGCATACATTCTCCCCAGTCAAAAGATCTGGGTTAAATCCATCGTTCTTTTGCCCACTACACCACCCCAGTTTAGACATAGCCATATCTAGTCAGTGAGCACTATTTTTTTCTAAAAATAGTAATTAATGTAACAAGCACGGAAGGCACACGAGCTTTAGCAATCACAGCCATTTTGTGAGGGGGGTATTAGCAGCGCCCTATGCGTACTTTCACTCTCGCTTAATGGACGTGAGCTATAAATATGCACCCCCCCCCCCCCCCCAAAACCCCCTGCACAGACGCTGAGCGAAGCAGGCGCTGTTAATTTGCCAAAACCGTTTTTTACTAACTCCGCGCTATAACTTTGAAATATGCTCCGTTACTTGCCCCTTCCCACTGCTGCACAGAGACACACATGGTTTTAAAAAAAAAAAAAAAAAAAAAATTTAAACTACCACTTCTTGGTTGTTTTCAAGCGCCACATGCTGCGCTTTCACATTAATAGAGACCACGTCCCTTTCTTTAGATGAGCTGTGTCTAAAGATAGGTCCGTGGCAGCTATTAATGTGAAACCGAGGCATGGGGCGCTTTTACCAAAAAAAGCATTTGTTTCTAAACTTGACAATTTTTTTTTTTTTTAACCGCACTGTCACTTTAGTAGCAGCCGCAGACTTTCCTTTAGACACAGCTCATCTAAAGACTGGGGCGTTGCCTCTATTAACTTGAAATCGCAGCGTGGCGCATTGTAAACAAAAAATATTTGCAATGCAATAGGTCTCGCATTTGCGAGAATTTAAACTATTGTCATTTACAGTGTCAATAGCTTAAACTCTCATAAATGCGAGATCTATTGCATTGCAAATGCTTGTTTTATACGTCAGTTGTGTGGGCTTCCCTTTCTCGTCTTGTGATTGTCCCATAAATATTGCATGAACTGCTTGTATTTCAGGTGCTACTTTCTTTTTAAGCACTCTAAAAGAGTGCATGTGATTTCCCGCTTTCTCTCGCCTGGGCTTTTCCCTTGCTTTCCACTGTTCACCTGTGTGCTGCTCTCCACCAGCTCTGCATTGCTCTCTTTCGGCCGTTTGATCTCACACCCGTTCTCCCATGATGGTTCACCCGACCTATGTCCCGGTGTTGCTTCTACCCCTGGTCCCAGTGTTGCAGCCGTGCCCCGTGCATATTTCGCTTACCCAAATCTACCCATGTCCTGTGTTTCTTCCACTCCCGAAGTGTTGTTCTCCTAGCTAGTTTCCCCCACTAAAAAGTTTTTTTTAATTTTTTTGTTTTAAACACTTTCGAACGTTTTCTTCCGTTTAGTTACCTATCCATCTCGGACCGAAAAAGATTGAAAAAAAAAACAGTGGGGTCATTTTGTGCATCTATGGTTAGGTTAGCATGCCTACAAAATGACGCTGCTGGACACTTTTAAAGTTGTTGGGGTTTTTCTGCTAATATTTCTTAGCAATTCCACAAAGTACAGCGGATGCTGTGGCGCATAGCTAAAAGTACTTGCAAAACCAATAATCAAAAAGGCGAGAATTATTGGCTTTGCCAATTCTGGTTCCTTTCTGAGGTCTAATTGGAGACTACTTTAGTTATCTCCCATAACTAATAAAATCTTCAGAGAGCGTGAGACTAAAGTCCCACCATTTACACTACTGGTTGTTGCAAATGGTATTCACATACTCATCGTGCTATCCACTCACTCATCCATTGGTTTATTCAAACTGCTATTCATGATGTATGAAATCTTGCCTGTGCACCAATTGTCACGTTTACCAAAGGAGTGCTTGTAACACAATGAGTGGGTGGTGAAGCTCAGATTAACTGCAGGAGAGGTGACACTGGTACCTTCTATACAAATGAACTTCACTGTGTATGGGCAGCTGGGGTAGTGCATAATGGAGTAGTAGTTGTGGCATGAAGTGATGCGGCATAGACATCACACACAAAAAGGCATGAGGGAGTCTTTGCTGGTGCTGTGTCCCTGGTCTTCGGCCTTATCAATAGGAAGAGACATCTCAGACAGCCATGTGCATGCACAAACAGGATGCAGCCTGTTTGGGGATCACATTTCCTGCCTGTCTACTTATACATTATCAGTGGTTTGTGGGAAGAAAGCTTGTACTGTTGATGCAAAATATGCTTGATCTGTTTCCCTGAAAGGGAAGGGAGGGGGGAGGGGTGTGTATGTGTGTGTGTGTGTGTGTCTGAGTGTGTGGGGGGTGTGAGCGAGTGAGTGAAAGAGTGCACGCGTGAAAGAGTGTCTGGGTGTGCGAGATTGCGTCTGGGGGTGCGAGATGGCGTCTGGGGGTGAGTCTGTCTAGCCTTGGGGGCTAGACATCAAAATTGTTTCCTGCATTACATTCATTAGGTGTATGTCAGACATTTTCACTGGTGACATCCATGATAGGAAAGGGTATGAAGAAGAGACAAAGAAAGTGAGAGAGCTCGCACAATTAGGACGATTGGAATCCAAGACTAGATCAAATTTTCCCTGATCATGCCATCCCAATAAACACGAACCTTCTTTTGCGACAAACACTATTCTATGGGTGCCTACCCCTCAAACTCAAAGAGGCCATTAAATTTGCCCTCGACCTTCTTCTCACCACACACATTTTCACCTTGGATAGTTGAAGTTTTTGTGGTTTAACTTCGAGAAGACATCAGGACCAATTAACATAAAATGTGATCCTGAATCGGCCATAAGGCATATACCGATCCCATTAATCATTACATTGCAATATGGTTGCTTCCTGGGTACAAGTTTCAAACTCTCCCCCCACCACCTCATCCACTCTAACCAGTAACACATACATTCTTGTTGCATGCTGTGATGGTTAGAACGGAATCCTCATCGCTCTCAAATGTAGTTCAATCTACATGAAATATCATTGGTTTGCGTGTGTTTATGCACATTCTTGCAAAGCGCCCTTGCGATTGCATTTAAAACGCATGAAAGATAACCCCGGATAAAGCTTTGCCGAAGCCACGTGACTGGCACTCCCGCATATGAAACACACATTAACGTCATTTTTGTTTCTCTTGCCAAACGAAGGGGTGTATATCTTTCCTTCTCGCTCCACTGGAGTGTACTTCTTCCAGTCCTTATGTTCTTTACTCTAAACAAAACCTGCTAAGTGTGGTAACTGGAACATTATCGAAAACTGAACGTGTGCCAAGACCCCCAGTGTAAATTGCTCTGGCATCCTACCAATTTTTCACAACGCTATTGAACTACTGCCTTTGTAATATGCTCTCTTTGCCATGGTACCTTCTTAAGCATTCTTGGGTAGAACACACACTCGTTCCACCCCCCCCCCCCGCCCCCCCCTGCTGTGGTTTTTATATCCTGCCATGTTATGGCCGATGTTACAACTGTTTTCTTCTAGATTTACTAGAAGGTTCATGGAGTGTACCCTTGCCCCTGCCAAGTTCTACCACTGTTATTGGCATAATGTGCTTTAAATTATCGTTTACCTCCAAGGTCCTCATTATAAGTGGTCTAAAGATTGACATAATTATTGTACCTCATGAACTAGCGACCTCAGGGGGCAGAATAAACAGCATCTATTAAAAAATTTTGAGGAATAAAATGCAGATTGTGTGTACTGCACCGGTTTCAGTGTGTACTGCACCTGTTTCAGTATGTACACGGCATTTTTCCCGTGTTAACGTCAGGCAGATCTGACCTACTGAAATTTAACGGAGTATGCAACAATTATTGCACACAGGATTTACTGGATGTTAGACAGTAACATAATTATCAGTTCCAATCCCTGCACAAACAGTGGTGTGTACAGGGGTCAGAATTATCCAGACCGCTCGTAATGAAGGTATACATATACAATAGTTTTTTGTGGTAAAGTGCCCAAAGCCATCTTGTTGAATTGTATTTTAATTCCAAACTTTGTGCCAATATTACTGCTTTGATAAACTATTAAATGGACCATTTGCAACGAATAGCCCCGAAAAGATCAACAAGGACCTTGCAGAGTAGTCTTTTATTTTTTTTTTTAAACATTTTTATTAAATTTTTCCATCAGCGCAGTGAAACCAACAACAGGGAAAAATAAAAGGACTCAATCCTCAGTGTACATATCAGGAGAAATCCGTACTTCCCGCGCTTCCTCCCCAATACCACAACCCTCCACCCTCTCTACCCCCACCCCCCCCTGTCAGTGTGCCCGCGTCAACCCCTCCTGCTGGGAGGGACCCGGGGTCCGGGAAATCCGAGCCTAGGGTAATAAAAAGAACCTGTCCACTGTTCTCAAGAGACTGGAGACCCCCCCCTGCCCCCCATCCAGATCCCAGCCGCCCACCACGACTATTCGGCAGTTACCAATACATTGTGCAAACGCCGAGTCCTCCACCTGTGTACCTAAATGGCCCTATCCAGGGCGGTCTCCCCAGTCGCCCCCACCCCGGGTTCCACACTCCTATACCCGTCCACAGGATCCCTATCCTCCTCATTCAACTCCTCCAAGGATCTAAGCCCTTCCACCAGAGCTCCCCATGCCCGTGCCGCCTCCAGCACTTTGTCATTAGACGTGCGTCTGGCCATCTGCAGGCGCAGTGCGTCTGGCCATCTGCAGGCGCAGTGTACCTTCGCTCCCCGCCCAGGACAAGAAGCTCGCCTTCCATCTCCGAAAGCTCGGCCCAGATCTAGCCTTCCAGTGCATAGTGAGCTCCCTCTTCGCCATTATTTGCAGAGTAGTCTTTACATCAATAATAGCACACTATGTCTGTAAATGTCCACCTAAAACACTGTTGATTACTGTAAATAATTAGTTATGCATAATTCCCATATTAATTAGTGTTCCAATCCTTTAATAGGACTATCAAAGCATAAATGTTCAGTTGTGGTTGCTCCGACACACAACTGTTTATTCCTCACAATAGTATGGGGACCCCGAAAGTGTCAGAGGAATAATCCTGCCTCCAGGTCAAAAGAGTAACCGATCCAAACTGAAAAGTTTGAAACCAGATAAGAAGGCTTTCATAAAGCTCGACCCAAGGCCTTTCTAATCCTACCAAAGATGTTGGTGAGAAGAGAATAAAGAGTACGATGAAGGCACTACCAAAGTTAGGTACCAACAAGTAGCTTTTTAGGTTGCTAGGCACTTGATCAGAAATATTTCAGTTCAGTAAATAGTGCAAAGCCCTAACTTTATGCATATGAGAGTGAATTCTGAAACATAAAATAAAAACAGTAATATTACTGTACGATGAATTGGAGGAGCGCTTTACAGAGCAGAATATGGCCGAATTACAATATTAAACACAGAAAACACATAAATTATCTGCTCAAACCAACCATACATGTTCGATAGAATAGTTAAACTCTGTTGAATAACTCACTTTTCTCTTCCTTCACCAACTGCAGCAATTCTCTTGCTATCCTCCGTCCAAGCAATGTCTTTAATCTTTCCAGCAAAAGGCTGATATTCATATTTAAGCAGATGTTCCTTCTGTGTAGTATCCCAGATTCTAAGCTTCCCGGAGAGATCTGGAAAGACAGAAGAATGCGTGTGCATTACGTCTCTCTATAATCACAATATTCTTTTTATAGCAAGCCACACACATGGCCTTGTGGCCATATCAGACAGATTAGCTTCGAACATAAATAGTATGTTAGAGATATATATATATATATATATATATATATATATTTTTTTTTTTTTTTTTTTTTTAAACATAGGGGCTAGCTGAAAACTATGTACATAAGGGAGCCCAACTGACCTTAACTGATCACTGCATCTCACAATCACAGTTATGAGTTGAAGGTTGGATTGGACCAATCAGCCTACAGTTGTTACAGCTTGTGGCCTGGCTATGCTCTGAACAATGCACATTCCTGAACCTGGGGGCTAGGCTAGCAGAATCTGTCCAATGTTTTTGTACTCACAATATCTTAGATGACTGATTGTCATTGTGTCACCAAGTTAATTTTTGTACAAGATGTCAGCAATTTGAGCTACAAGGCGTCTTGACAAAGGGTCAGGCAGAGGCACCCCCTCACAGTGTAAACCAAGCACCCTGCCCTCAGGATTGATAGGGCCTGCCTTAGGGGTGACTGATGGGTTTGTATGTGTGTGTATGGTGAGATATAGGAACCTATACCTGTGAGGAGTGCTAACATTAACTCACCTAGGCTGCAGTAGCAGGCCTGAGGTGTCAGATTTAGTCTGCTTCCCAGGGGTGGCATAATGCATGCTTCAGCCCCTGGTAGGCCTGTAAAGTACCTATGCCCTTGGTACCTAAGGTACCATATACTAGGGGCTCATAAGGCACCACAGTATCCAATCACTAGTGCATATAATATGCACTCCAAGTTGTTTAGAGAGAACAGAGAGACTGGGGCCCTGATTAGCAGGGACCCAGCCAGACTATAGCCAGAAACCAGTGTTAACATCAGAAATAAAGTGGGGGCAACATAAGTGCAGATCCTACTCTCCTACAGTGGTCCTTAGAAGAGGTGTGCTACTTTATCAAGAGGTAGATTGGGAACCCATTTGAAAAGGAGGTGCGCAATGTATTAAAAGCAGAATACACAAGACCACTCATCAACGATAAGGTATGTCTCACGCCAATCTTAGATCCTGAAATGGTCTATTTTTTAATTTAAGATGGGAAGAGATCCCAGGAAAGTGCTAGAGACGTCCTTGAAACAATGCCAAGACAGGCTCCTGGATGTGGTTGGCCTATTAGCATGAATGATTGACATGGCTGAAGAGGCATACACTAAGAGTCTTCCATTGGACCTCAACTTTAAGAAGTAGGTGACAAAGAGATCTTCTACTATTGGGCAACAATAATGCTGGACTTCATGCCGAAAGGTGGTTTTAATGAAAATGAACCCTAAACTAGGGGATTTTGCTGGGAAGGAAGCTAGCAAGAACCTGAAAGGACTTTTATTTAGGGAAGACATGGTCAAAAGCCTTGGTAAATACGTTGCCACCTCCACAGTACTGGACAAGGCTCAAAACAACATGCAGAGTGTGCAGTGGAGGTGTTTTTAGCAGGGCCGGCAGAAGGAAACTTAGTCGGCCAAGGTTACCAGAGGTCCTAATTCAGCAACTACAAGCAGAGAGGCAACGGTTGAGGATATCAAGACTGTGCAGGTGATTCCTTCTACCGTCATAGAGGCTGCTATCAGCGAGCAAGAGGAAGTAAGCCCAGTAGCCAGGGGTCTTCTGGATACCAGGGTGAGTACAGCGACTTCTTCCCTGGGAAGAGTAGGTGGTCATCTAAAATATTTTACCAGAGTATGGGAGACAGTAACGCAAGACCCATGGGTTTTAGAAATGATTCAGGGTTTTAAAATTAAATTCCACAGAACTGTCCATTCAATACGTTCCTTCAAAAGAGTTGATTTTGAGCTTGGACCACAAGAGTGTGTTAAACGAACAGATAAGTCGATGTAGATGAATAGGACTATTGTACAGGTGAGCAAAGAAAACAGTTTTTGTAAGTAAACTCTTCCTGGTAACGGAAAAAAGGGGTGGAAACCAGTTATAAACTTGAGGAACATGATCACATTTCTAGCTTATAGACACTTCAAGATGGAAGGTATCCATCCCGAGAGACATGCAGTTGAAGACCGATTGGTTGGTAAAATTGGATCTGAAAGATGCTTGTTTTACAATTCCTATGGCAATGTGCAGCCAGTCTTACCTCCAGTTCATCTGGCAGGATCAAATTTAACAATTTTGCTGCCTTCCATTTGGCCTATCCTCAGCGCCATGGTGCTTCATTAAGGGGATGAGGGCAGTGGTAGTATACTGGAGCTATAGGGGTACTCGAATAATCTTTGTTTAGATATTTTAGTAACGTCCCAATGTCAGAATCACATCCTCAAGGATTTGGAAATGGTCGAAAATGTCCTTCAAGTCTAGGTTTTATTGTGAAAAATGAGAAGTCTGTTTTGATTCCATCATGCAACCTGGAATTTGTAGATTTCATGGTAGACATGTTCAACGTGGTTTTAATATTACCAGTAAAGAAGATTAGGAAGGAGATTCGCTATGTATTCAGAGTTTTAATAGGACTCTTCAATTCAGGTGGTTTTTCCTGCTCCGTTATACTGTCTCTCATTAAAAGAGAGAAGGTGAGTCCTCCGGGCAGGCTTATGGTATGGTGACAAGATAACCTTCGACCAGGAGGTGAAGATGGAATTAGGTTGGTGGTTAGAGAATTTAAGACGCCTGGAATAGGTGAGCAATTTTTACAGAACGATGTGTTTTCTAATACTTTGTCATTCATACTCTTTGGTCAAGTTGCCAAGAGAGTTAAAATTTTACTGTATAACGGCAAACTAAAAACTGTAAATCTTGAAGGCTCTGTCATAACATGGGGAGGGTGTAGGAGATTCATGGGCCACTAAGAACTACCCTGCTACTTGCACCTTCTGCCTGAGACAGCAGCCTTTCCCCCGGCACCATGCTATTGTGGAATGCAGGTGATAAAACAAAACAACCCTCAAAGTCTGCTCTTCAGTCATACCACAGCAAAAATATCCCTATGGTGTGTTTTTTACAGACTGGTTTGGAGGGAGGGGGGGGGGGGGGGGGAGCAACAGAGTTTGAGGGTATATGAGAGGGAAACGCTGCACACAAGTGAGGGAGCTAGAAAACACATGCAGTTTCATGAAGTGTTGAATGAAAAATAAAACAGTAGGATAGAAAGTAAAAGTCGAAGCCATCCAATCAATATTATAGTAAAGAAGCTGTGCTTCAGGTGCCACTTCCAAAGGGGCAGTTTTTGCACCACATTTTGCAAGATTTGAAATGGAACAAAGTCCTTCTCTCCGACAAATCCCTCCAGAGCACATACTGGTCTGTGGAAGAGAATATAGATGGCATCTTCATGGTTTGGGAGGGTGAAATTGAATCCCTATTAAACAAGGAGGATGGATTCATCATTGGGACACTATATGCATAGGTCTAAATTGTGAGGAAGATTGGACATCCTTGACTTAAAATGAACTCTCCTCATAATGAAACTATATGGGCTCTCAAATGTTGGTGCTCTTGCCTTTTTGGTGCTTTTCAAATGTACATCTGTTTTGTACTGTCTTGCTTTTTTTTTTTTAAAGTATTGTCCGAAGTATTTCAGTGTAGGTGTACTTAATGCGGTTTTACTTTAGGTCTGTCAATGTCTTTTAAACCATTCCAAAATGGCACCAACTACTCCTCTCTTTTCTGTCCCTGGGCTTAGTCAGTCTTCAGTTTCTTCATTTCAGATCTTCATCCTTCCTCTCTTTCTATCACCTACATTGCCCGGAATGCTGCCATCTCACCCTCCACCTTCAGAACTCATTGTCCCAACAGGACTTCATGCTGCCAGGCAGCACAACCGGCCCATCTCCATTTCTGGGCTGATTTGAGCTCCATGAAGGAATCCGACTCTCAACGTGGAGACCCAGAGCACTGAATGCACTTCCCACTTCGGGCAGATTGTAAGCCCCCCCCCCATGGGTATCCATCATATTTCCAGTTCAGTGCCTCTCATACTACTGCACACTCTCTCCTTCAACATTATTATCCGTTATGACAATTTTTAAGCAGCTCCTCTTCCCATTATTTTTGTATGCCATTCCAGGCCACCTTGTTTTTGAGGCTTGTCACCAAGGAGCCCCACCTTTAGCAAATGTATTACCCTTAATAATGTAAGTACGGTCTCATGAGTATTGCCTATGCCTTGTACTGGCTTACTTTTCTTTTTATTAACCTCACTCTGGTAACACTTTCTCTTTTATTGCATCAGCTCACTCTCAGACTCATTGTATTCCCCCCTCCATCTCACTCACCTCCTCCCTGAATCCTGATCCTGATCCTGACATTTTTACTGGGATCAAAATGCTGTGGACTTTAAAAACCCTATATGATGGTTGAGAACTTTCTGTAAGGCTAGTTACAAAGTTAAACAGAAAATACTTACACTAAATTACGTATGAATTCTATTGGGTTTCCGTTTTAGAGAAGATGCACAGGTGAACGCAGAATTTCCCACCTCATCAGACGGAGACGGAACGTAGTTTGTTAAAAGGAAGGATAGGTGCAGCTGATGACGTAAAAAAGATCCTTATGCAGAATAATCGGCAACTACGAAGTGCAATATCTAGGGCAATGCTATGTAACAGTGTTATTAATTGCCAAGTGTTAAAAATCATTTCTGTTCACAACGAAAAGTGCATTTTTAGTCAATAGACCCACATCTCGAATACCTCTGCAGACACTAGTGGGCAATATGACTGAATAATGAAAGCCACATTAGACTTCCATGTGGCAACTTTACGGAGGCTCACCTTAGAAGAAACTAGTTTGTTCATTTACTGTGGTGTGGATGACCAAGGAACAACAACAGTGAACTAGAGTTCTGAAAAGCTGGCAGACATTGTTTCTACTTGCGAGGAATTCAAAAAAATACCATGAGCTGTATCTGCAAAAATGCTATATAAGAATTGGTGCCCTCTTGCGGGTAGTATACTCCTTCCTCCCTTGATGGTTAGGTTCCTCCTACAGTCATTTGGTTGATGGATCAATAAATCAATCCAGTGACTTGTAGAGTGCAACTACTTACCCGTAAGGGTCTTAAGGCGCTGGGGTCGGGGGGCTGCTGGACCATCGAAGGCACTGTGGTTCAGTCGAAGAGCTAGTTCTTGAACTCCTTCCTGAACTGATGCAGTGAATGTGAATGCCTGAGTTGGAGGGGGGGGGTTTCCAGGTCTATGCTGCTAGGTAGGAGAAGGATCTTCTCCAGCCATTGCCCTGCGTATACGTGGATGGCAGACTGGGCCAGTTGGGTGGAGCGGAGGTCTCTGGTGGGTGCATGGAGTGCGAGGGGGTAGTTAAGGTACGCAGGTCCCGCGACATGTAGGCCTTTGTAGGCGTGTGAGGAGCTTGAAAGCGATTCTTTTGCTGACTGGGAGCCAGAGCAGGTCTTGGGTGTCTGGTGATGTGGCTGCGGCAGGGGACATTGAGGATAAGTCTGGCAGAGACGTTCTGAATGTTCTGCACTTTGAGGAGTTTCTGGGTGATGCCGGTGTAGAGTGGTTTGCCGTAGTCAATCTGCTGCTGATGAGTGCGTGGGTGGGTGACTGTCTTTATGGACTCAGTGGGGATCCACTTGATGATCTATCAGAGCAGGCATAGCGTCAGGAAACTGGATGATGTGAATGCGCTGATTTGGCGGCTCATGGTGAGCGAGGAGTCCAAGATGATGCAGAGGTTTCGTGCATGGTCTGTGGGTGTTGGGGTTCCATGTGCTGCGGGCCACGAGGAGTCTTCCCAGGCGGAGGGGGTGGAGGCCATATGAGAACTTTGGTCTTCTCCGAGTTGAGCTTGAGGCAGTTGTTCATCCAGGTGGTCACAGCCTTCATCCCGTCGTTGAAGTTGTTCTCGGCGACTGTGGGTTTGTTGGTGAGGGAGAGAGTCAGCTGGGTGTCATCGGCGTAGGAGAATATGTTGAGTCTGTGGTTCCGGACTATGGCTGCGAGCGGGGCCATGTAGAGGTTGAAGAAAGAAGGGTTCAGGGAGGAGTACAGAGGCACTCCGCAGTTGATCTCTGTGGGTTCAGAGTGGAACGGTGGTAGTCTGACTGTGTTCGGCCAGGAAGGGAGGAGCAGATCAATTCCAGGGCTTTGTCGCAGATGCCAGCGTCATGGATTCTTGTGTATAGGGTGCGGTGAGAGACCATATCGAATGCGGCCCAGAGATACAGGAGGATGAAGGCTGCAGTTTCGCCTCAGTCGAGTAGGGTGCGGACATCGCCTGTGGCAATGAGGGAGGTGGTCTCGGTACGGTGGTTGCTTCGGAAGACGGATTGGGAGAGGTCCAGGATGTGGTTCATTTTGATAAGCTCTGAGAGTTGGGCATTGAGGACATTGATGAGACATGGGCTGCACCTGCACACTTTTGGGTGGGACTTGACCACATACACTAAAAGTGACATTTCAAGAACCCCCAAACGTACCTGCAACCTTCCAGAGAAGGCTAGCAAGAATCCAGGAACCCATGTCTAGAAATGCAAGTACTGATAGCACGAAACACTGGTGATAAACATTTTTGTACTTGTGAGTAATTCAAAAATACTATGAAGTGCATTTATCATAACGCAACAGGTGCTTAATGTAATGCTCCTTTCTACATTCCCTTAATTAAAAATTATGCTGTCCAAGAGATGAGGAAGTCTAGTGGGTAGTGAACAGAAGAATAGAAAATTTGACTTCAAAAAAGGAAACTTTAAGTGAAGAAATAGAACATCTGTAAGGTGAGTGAACTGGTGTTGTAGCCGAAATGGCTACATTACCATCAGCTTGTATTAATAAACTCACACCGATTCCAGTGGTGGATTTATTAATACATGCACCCAGAGGGCACCTTACAGGTGCCCCCTTAAAACCTACCAGTTTCTAGTGTGCTGGCCGCCACCACAGCCAAGTTTCTGGCCTCCAGGGGTGAGAACCCGCGCTCTTGGGACTTCGGGAACAAAGCCAGATCTGGAGAGGGTATTTCACACTCCCTCCACAGGATGACCAGTAAATTAGCATTCTCAGACAGGGAACTTCCCACAGCCTTTGGTATGAGAATCTGGCTTCCCTCAGAGGTGAAAAGATGCCACCCCCTGACCAGGGCCCATTTGGCACCTGGACAGGCATGAAAAGTAGTAGTCATAGGCGTGTTCACCCTCAGGCTACTTACATTCCTAGGGTAGACTACCTGATGTGGACACATTTTAAAAGTCTGCCATCTTGGTGATGGCAGAATTAGGAACTCTGGGACAGGGTTATGCCCACTTCCCACATAAAGTGATCATATAGGGGGCGTAGTGACCCCAAGGGTAAGTAGCCCATTGGCTACTAACCTTCACTCCCCTCCATCTATTATTTAAGGTAGTCCCTAGAACCAGGAAATCGGATTCCTGACGACCTAACAAGGAGGACAATGCAGAGCAGGGAAATGCAAGGACTATGGAGACAGTGCAACATGGCTGAAAGTACAAAAAAAGTGCTATGATGCGGTCAACTAATTTTTTTAAGTCATGTTGTACAGAAGCACAGCTTGTCAATGTTTTTAAGCCATGGCTCAAATAGAGTTCAATGTATCATCGTGCATTTTACTTTTAGTCATGCTGCACAGCAGCCACGCTGCTATACAACATGGCTTAGAAAAAAAACCTTGACAAAACTAATAGATAACGCACTGGCAAGACCTACTGGCTTGCCAAAGCTTATTTTTCCTGGTTTGAGGAGATGGATAAGCACCAAAGCGGGAGGGGGCGAGGCAAGCAGAGACACAGAGAGAGACACAGAGAGAGACACAGAGAGAGACACAGAGAGAGACACAGAGAGAGACACAGAGAGAGACACAGAGAGAGACACAGAGAGAGACACAGAGAGAGACACAGAGAGAGACACAGAGAGAGACACAGAGAGAGAGACAGAGAGAGAGACAGAGAGAGAGACAGAGTCTCCACTATTTAAAATACGCGGGAGCCCACCCCGCGTTTCACCACCAAAGCCCGAGCCAGCCACAGCGACCAGGATAAGTGCCGGACGCTGGGCGAGGCCGAGAGGCGGAGGCTGCCGCGGCCACCAATGGCAGCGCGGCAGAAGGAGGAGGCGACCCGGAAGTGCACGGGGCTCCCGAGAGCTGAGGGAAGCCCCGGACATGCCTTACAGGATCCCCAGAGTCTGCCCCAAGTCCCGGGGAGGCCAGAGAAGTCCCGACAACGTGACCGGGCGAAGAGGAGAGGTGGTTGGCAGGCCCCCATGGCTGGAGAGAGCCCTGCACGCCGCGAGGAGACCGGGAGAAGTAAGGCCGGTCCCGCAGCGAAGAGGAGAGAGTCCTCGAGGAGTGGGAGGGGCTCTCCAGATGCCTGCATGCCGAGCGAGGGAACAGAGCAGAGTCCAGCCTCCAGAACAGCCCGGTGAGTGGGGGCTGCTGAGGGCACACGAGGGTCTTTTGCCCAGTAGGAGCCTGTTGAACGGGGCCCCTCAGGCACACTTGGTGCAATTGCCTATTTCTCGAGTGGCCCTGCCTGGTAGAGGGCCACTCCAACATGGGGCATACGCTTTACGTAGGGCCCCAGTGGAGGGCCCACAGGGGCCCGTGTCCCCCCACATCTTGAGGCACATTGTCGGTGCCTGAGCCGTCCCGCCGTTGCAAGCCGCTTCAATGAAGGGGGCAGTTCGGGGTAGAGAGCCCCTGGGGGCTCTAAGGGCGCAGTCGTGCCAGAGGCCATTTGGTGATCCCAGCTGCACAGCAATTAGTGGGCAGCTGCTATGTTTAGGCTGTCAGTTATTTGGGGGCATGTTTTCTGAAGTTCGGAGTGGAATGCACTCCTTTGTCCCCTTGATTTCACAGCTGCGCAGCACTTAGTGCCAGCTGCAACGTTTAGGTTGGCGCAATTGTGCACCCCTGACTCCTGCTGCATTGGCAGCGCGCCCTGACTTTTGGACTCAGGGCATTTGAGCCCCTTAGAGATGGCCAGTTGGCCAAGGGGACTGTTAGATTTATGGGGTGCCTGGCCATGATGTGGTTTATGTGGTGCTAGGAAATGTAGTTTATATAGTATGTTTTATGCACCCCGATTTATGCTTCTAGATGCGATTTTATGATTATGAGGTTTTACCTACCGTTGCATTCTTCAGTGCTGCCGCAGTGCATTTTGAACAGTTAGGGAAAGATGTATTACTTAATAGTTTGAAGCAGTCTTAATACACGAAAAGGCGGTTTACATGCTGGGCTTCAGCTCATGACAGTAGATATTCCAACATGAGACGATTATGTTTTTTCTTCATTAAAAACAGTCTATGTCTACCAAAGAACAATTATACGAAAACACCTGTTCCTAGAACTGCAATTAAACTATTAGCAATTATCTACCTCCAGATGCGATGTAGAATCCACTGGGAGCATACTTGGCAACAACAACTGGATGAGCGTGCTCGGTGTAGACGTCAGCAATTGATGGATTCTAAGGGAGACATAAGTAATGTTCATGGTTTATTTTTAATTACCTGTACATAAGGGATTAAACTTACATTTTTTTTTTTTTTTTTTACAACGCATCTTCAGCCTAAAAAAAAAAAAAAAGTCCAAGTGATTCCTAAACTTGGAATATTTGATGGTTTGCTTGCTCTGCGTTAACCAGATTGTAAACAAAAATGTAGGGAACACGCATAAAAGCCATCTTTCCAATCTGGATTTTACATCATGCAGATCACATCAGATGTCAGTACGTTGCACTGAGACAGTAAGACGTCTCGACAACAGCAAGCACACACCCTGCAGATGCATAAAATTGCCAACGGACACACTTTCCAAATAAGTAGAAAAGCATTTAAAGCACAAAAGGTTTCAATTGCTTTTCGAATAAATCACAGAGTGAAAGGCTACACACAAACTAACTTGCAATCAAATCACGTGCTGCTAAAAATATCCAGCGATAGCTTATTCTCGCGTCCTAATCAGAAGTTCATGGAGAAATACATCGCATATTTTGTTGCCATTCAGTAGTTGGGAAAGAGAAAGGACTAAACAAATGAATTCCTGTTCTTCAAAAATAAGGTAAATGAGCAGTTTTACATAAATGTAACAAGTAAATCTACGACATTAATGTAGTGTAAAATTAACTGAAAGGTAGATTCAAAAATAAAAAATCAAAGCCAAATCTGCTCATGGTATCATTAGAAGCTGGTGGCGTTGCAGTCAAGCTTCCGGTTTGTGAAGGAAAATGTTAAAGCCATTGTGGAATGGCAAGTCTGGTCCTGACCATACACTTTCAGGTATGTGCCTGGAATGCCAGTAGGTATTTCATGCATGTGTGCGCAAGACAGACAAAAGGATGTCAAATAGTGTGATGGAAACACCCTAAGTAGGACATTTGCACAGTGAACAGGCAGGATTAAAAAAAATAACTTTGAATACATGGTTTTACTTTTATGTCTCAAACTAACACCATCACCATGCAACTTTCTACAAAGGCAGAAACACTCGCTGGTGTCGGTCGACAGTCAATTATGAACGAAGCACAGTTTAGAACCCCTTTTAGGACGTCACAGCATAATTCAGAGAGACCATACATTTAGTGTTTTTAACACTCGAGGAATCACTGATCGAAATCCTGAGATGCAAATCAGGCTCTCCAGAGGATCCCTGCCCTGCCAAGGTTTTTAGATCATTGGCTCACTTGCTAAATCAGGCACTGTACCACAACTGGAACATCTCGCTAAAAACAAGCACTTTTTCAGACATCTGAAAACAAGCATTTTTACTACAATTACTGAAAAAAAATCTAATGCTGATCCAGCTGTGCTCAGCAATTTTTGACCGATCTCCCTCTTGCCTGCACCTGCAAAAATGCTAGAGAAACTGGTGCAACAACAGCTAGCCAAGCTCATAGAGTTCAGTTCAGATTAGCGCACTGAGACCGCTTTGGTTGACGTACCTGAATCCGTGAGAAAGACGGTGGATGCTGACGCTTCAGCCATGCTAGTCTTTTTAGATCTATCGGCAGCATTCGACACGGTGCAGCACTCAATCCTACTGGGTAGACTGAATCAGCTGGGTATTTGGGAGCTGGCACTCCTGGATTTGGTTCTATCTTAAAGAGCACTCACAACAGGTCTTTCTCCCACCATTTCGATCTGCATCAAAAACCCTTACTGTTTTGAGCCCACTGCTCTTTAATATCTACTTGGTGCCACTCTCTTCTCTCATTGCATCATGGGAGTAAAAGAAGTTTCCTATGCCGATGATATTCAGTTAGTGTTCTCGTTTAAAGAGCAATCCGAGGCTACCTTCTATAGATTCAAGGAGTGCCTGAAGGAGATTTCCAAATGGACGAACAGTAATTGCCTGAAATTAAATGCAGACAAGATGGAGGTACTGTTTTTTAAGTCAGGCTCTCCTGCGTGCTTCTGGTGGCCTGCAGTACTGGGCTCACTGCCGGTCCTGGCGAAGACCGCAAGAAATCTAGGCATCAAGTGGGAAACTGATCTCTCTTTTACAGCTCAAGTACATCAGATCTCTTAAGCGTCCTTTGGGAAGCTGAGAATCATAAGAAAATTCATTTACTTACTGCTGGAGGACAGCCGCAGGATCATAGTCCATGCGCTGGTGACTTCTCACTTGGACTACGCCAATAGTCTATATCTGGGGCTGCCAGCCTACCTGATTTATAGACTACAGATGGTTCAGAACACAGTGGCAAGACTAACTCGACGTTTCCCGTTCCGCCATCATATTTCCACAAACTTGAGGCAGTTACTCTGGCTCAGAGGTAGCTAAGAGGATAGAATGCAAGGCATTGACCTTGGCTTTCCGAGCTACCTGTAACTTGGGCCCAGGTTACCTTAAGCTTAGACTCAGCCCGTATCAATAGGAATGGACTTTGAGATCTTACTACTAGTGTCTGCTCTGTGACCCCCCTCGCTATGAGTCTCGACACGGGTGGGGGGGCGGGGTGGGGGGGGGGGTGGTCTTTCGTGGTCAGGACCGTCAAACTGTGGAAGTCAGTGCCACCTAATTTGCGCCAGATAGAGTTGGAACAAGAGTTCAGGAAGACCATAAAAACCTGGCTCTTTAGTCAAGGGTAGCTCTACGGGCTGGCTGCAATCTCCACGTAGCGCTAGGACACCTCTATTTGAGGTAGCTGTGGGCTCTATAAATGTTTATTATATTATAGATCTTGATGAAAGGACAGACAATCTATCACTACAAGTGATAAGAATGGGCTTGGACTTTGGTCAGGGTTCAATTTAGGCTTAAAGGGTAACTGATGTTTTTAGTTCTAAAGCACGTTCGTCCAAAGTCATCTTGGCCCTAGGAGTGCTAAATGCATCTGTATCAGAGCAAGCCCTTAGTTAAGCTTTTGCTAAATTTATCAAGGTACGAGCAACTACAGAAGTCCTGAGGAAGAACATTGCACTGCAGACAGCTCAACCTCCGAAAGATCACCTCTCACGGTTAAAACCTAGGATTATAATCACCATTTGGCTCTTGCATCAAACGTAGTTACCAGGGACCAGTGTATTGATTATATACTTCAGACGAGGGGCGAACACCAGAATAGGAGGGAAAGCCATCAAATAAGCCAGCAATTGAGTGAGACTAAAACGAAGCATTGGTAAGGAATGGGTGGGCTGTTGGCCACTATAAATTGACAATAGTTGTAGAGTTTGTGCTGTCTGGTAGGCGGGACCTTAACGCAGGAAACCTCTGCAGTGGCATAGAGAATATAGATTTCTGATCTAAGAGTCCTCCCAGAAACGTATAGGATTATCACACTTGAGAGAAAGTGGGGGTAATTACGGTAGTAGAGCCAATGCATAAAAGAAAGTCTTGAACAGTAATTCTTTCTTGTAACTGGCAACTAATGCAGTTCCTGCAGTGCTGGAAAGCCATAAAAATAGTGGAGTCGAGCGGCGCAGAGTTCAGTGGAGTCGAGCGGCGCAAAGTTCAGTGGAGTCGAGCGGCGCAAAGTTCAGTGGAGTCGAGCGGCGCAGAGTAAAGTAGCATAGAAAGGTGCGAAATAGAGCGCAGGGGAGCGCAGGGGCGTGCGAGCGCAGGGGCGTGCGAGCGCAGGGGCGTGCGAGCGCAGGGGCGTTCTGCAGAGTAGATTGGTATGGTCTAGACTGGAGTTATGTGCAGTGGTGCGGAGTGGAGCAGTGCGGTGAAGAGCAGTGCGGTACAAAGTGGAGTGGCGCGGTGCACAGTGGAGTGGCGCGGTGCGGTACCACACTGCCATTACAGACTATACATTTTACGGTCTCGACTGCAGGACATTGTGGGAGACAAGCCGCAAATCTGTGGTGCCGTACACGGCAATAACAGAACTGCAAGGACCCTGGAATTTGAGGCACCTACATCGGTTCCTCGAGTGAGAACTGCCCCAGAAGAACATGTAATGGACATTACCTCCAAGAATAAAAAGTGTGTAATTAATAACCACTTGACTGTGATCTGATTAATTAACTTGGATGCAGGTCACTCATGGTTTAATAAGGAGATATATGCAGAAGTCCAGGAATGAGACATAAAATATCTTTTCATCAGAAACCAATACTGAATTGCATTTGCTTTTATAATGCAGATATGGCTTATTGCTCACCCGGAGTTCTAACATGTGCCCAGTGGTTCAGATATTTGGCCCTGATGGAGCTTTAAGGTGAAACGCATTGGCAGCGCGATTTTGGAAATCTATCATAAAAAAAAATTCTGCATCAACCTTCAAGACTTACGATCATGTATCTACACTAAATGTGTTAATCTATAATTATTCCTGTTAACTCATTTCTGGTATACAAATGTGTGTAATGTAAGGTCAATGTGCAGCTGACCACTGCGGTGGGCAACGGTTTTTCTGCTTGTTCTTTTTAGGTCTCGCCCAGGCAGCGCACATGCGCTGTCTCTCCGAGACATCAAGTAATCTGTTAAAGGGATGAAACTCCGCCTTCTGCCGGGGAATTTCTCATGCTGCTTGTTATTTGTAAACACTGGCACTGCTTTTCTTTATAGGGCTTATAATTGGCTGTAGATCCGACTACAGTTTCCGTCCGCTCTTCTAGTTAATCTGTGTCTGAGGGGAACTTTCTTAACCATCCACAGACCGACATAAGTTACGGGCGCAGCACTTCATGCGCCGGGGTGTCTCGCTGAATCGATTTGCAATTGCAGCCCGCGATGTTGCGAAAAACGAGCAAAGTTGACTTCTTTTCTGTTTCTGAATAATTTGCTTCCTTCCCCGCCTGCTGGTGAAGAAATCCCGTGGATGGCTGGTTGCATTTCCTCCAAGGTCGCGCGCCACTTTCTTCAGTAGGGGACGTGACAGCCCGCGCACGTCTTTTAAGATGGAAATCAGCCCTGCGCACGGCCTGGAAGGTGGCGTTAGCCGATAACATTTTATTATGTTCTTGCTTTTTTCTGCAAATGCTAGTTTCACGTTGGCAGCACCCGCACTTCACCTTTAGCCATGTTAAGCTAAAGCGGAGGTGCCGCGATTGATGAAAAAGTAAAGAAATAGAAAAAATTAGTGGCCGCCATTTTTTTCTTCCATTCGTTTATTCCTTGCTGGTTTGGTGTGACGTAGGAGAGTCTGCTGCTAGCTCGGGCAGAGCGCGGACAGCCTCCCCTGCAAGCCGCCCGTTAATATTTATTTTAAGCTCTTGTTCAGGCTGTCACGCTTTCCCCTAGTCCCCCAACAATAGCGATAACCGGAAGGTGCAAAAAGGGTAGGGGCCCCATGTCAACCCCGGCCAGACGGCGGCTCATGCGAGACAGGCAAAGGGGCGCTCACCAAGTAGCTGCTTCCCTCTTCGTGGCGTGTTGGGGCCAATGTGCAGAGTGTGGTTTTAATAGCGACAATAAAAGGTGACGCTTTGTTTAGCTGGCGCTGGTGTTAACTTACATTTATTATTTAATTTCTATTACAAAGTGCACATTGAACTGCTTCTTGGCGCTTATTGATAAAACCGGTTAGTATTATCCTACGTAATGGCCCTCATTACACATCGAAAAATTTAAATACTTACTTGGCCCAGTCACTATTTAAACCCGTGACATGTAAGGTATATATTCAAACCTCTGCGGTAGGTGCATTAATACACCGAGCTACCTTAGAAACATAATTGCCTAGTCAATGCTGTTGGTATAACTGTCTGAAACAAAGAGATGAGTTTATGTTCACTAAAAGGCGGAGTCGAAGCATGCGCTTTGACCTTTAGCGCTCCACATATCGGCCCAGTAGCTAGCGCATTTACCCAATGAGGGTCCCAGGGTCTCCACAACCCATCCGCCGTTTCAGCCCAGCCATCTGTGTTTTCAAAAGGACAAGCTGACAAAACACTGCAAACCTACCGCATTTCATAAGAGCAAAAGGAAATGTCTCTGCGTCATACAACAATACACAAAAGGTAATCAAATAAACAAACGCCAGGCTCTGTATTTGCATCTTTACCTTCGCGGTACACTGAGGTTTCAGTTTCTCACAATTTACACTATTTACTCTCGCAGGCTGTGGCTTGTTTCCGCTTTGTACCTGTGTTTATATTGTTTTTAATGACACTTTGTGCCATTGAAACAGATTACACTTGTTGGCACCTTGGGGAACGCAGTCTAATTCAGATATTGGGTTTTGTACGAGCACAGCAGTTTAACATTTTTTATTTTTTTTAATGTTTTACACAATTGCCCTATTTGTCGACATCTTGCTTTCCTGTTTGGCTCGTTCTCTGTGGCAGGTAACCATCTAACCACCACGTGAAGCAAGCAGAAACAAGGGGAATTATGGTCATTTCACATCACAACGCACATCCAATGCATGGGAACATTCTAACAGTTGGTCTATACATAGACTTCTGTACTTGAAGTACAAATGCTGTGCTAGGCAGTGTGCTCTCAAAACGTATTTTCATTTGCAATGCCAATAGCTTAAATTCACGTAAATGCGAGACTTATTACATTGCAAATGCTTGTTTTTATTGTAGTGACTCTCTCAGGCTGTGCGGCATTGAATACACTGGCTCAATTGCCTTTCTTTGCTTAGTACTCAGAACTTTTTTTCTCAGTTCAGTCATGCACAGGTCTAACATCTGTCCCGATACCTACATTTCTACTTTTCCTCAGAGTAGGACTTAAGTAGCGGGTGGATTGTGCCTCGACTCGCAGCTCACCACTCCCGGGATTTCCACCCAGAACTTCCCTCCCTCTGCCCAATACAAATGCGCCCATTATATAGGGAGAATCAATATTGTGCTGGAGGGGATAGCGCTCTAGCAGTAGATAGGTCAAGTGGTTAGGCCATGAACACTATCTTAACACAACAGTAATGCATTAGCGAAGAAAGCATTAACTGTGTTGCTGCAGCACACTCTAATATTACCAGCCAGATGTACTTTTAAACTTGCGGTTGAATGAGGTAGAGTGATTTTATAGAATTTGTAAGCCTCACTGCATTCTGTACTTTACTTCACAGTCCTGTTGGGCACAAGTCTGCCCTCTCTTCTGCTTTGACATTTAGCTTCCCCAGAGTCGGAGTGAAATAGAGTTCTGGTAGCATCCACCCCTACTCCCAGCTTACCACTCCTGGGTTTTTAGGTCTGCCTGATCCAGCGCATGCGCTGGTCTGGCGAGACTTATTGAGAGGGCTCCAAAAAGTGCTACCAGGCCAGCCTAGAGCTACAGTGCATGTGCGCGGGCGCCGTGCTTTACCGTGATTACTTTCAGTTTCGCGGCCGCTTTGATGTTTGATCGTGATCGCGATCAGTTTCACTTTCGCGGCCGCTTTGCATAGCCAATAGGTCTCGTTTGGGACCTTATAAGTATTTAGTTATGCAACTGTTGCATGGCTAAACACTTATAAGGTCCCAAAGGCGAGACCTATTGGCTATGCCAATGCTTGTTCTTCTAGTCGTTCTCTCCCACTGTCATGTACTGCGGTGCCCACCATATTCCAGTACTGGGCTGGAAGGCAATCGCCTTAGCAGTGGAAGATCACACAGTAGGACCCTCCAGACAATTTTAACACAACAGCAGAGTGCCTGCACCAAAGGAAAGCTAGACCCTTGGTCAGTTCTCTACAGATCACACATCTTGGTTTAGTTGTTCGGCTTCTATGCTGTATCAAGTCAACCACGGTGGCAAATCTTGCAAAGCCCCTGAAGACGCTTTTACTTGCCTAGCATGACCTGTGACATGCAGTATTTGAGGATTCTCCGTTTCCCCCAACACAACCCCAATATTATTAAAGCTAGATACTCTCATTTCTAATCACAAACTTAATTGGTTTTTAATTATCGTTAAATCTTTACCTAAACACAGTTTCGATGTATAGAACTTTTAAGAAACACAAAAACAAATGTCTTTTTTGAGTGGGACCTCGCTTAAAGAAAATTTGCTCCGGTATCTTGCCGCCACCATCCTGAGGGCTACTCAATCCCCCAAAAAGATTATATCATAGGCACAGGTGGAGGCAATGCTGCTATTCATTGCTCACAATAAACTAGTACTAAACGGAGTGGTTTTGTCCTAAACGGAAGGGAATGTTTGTTCTTTTCTCTAAAATAAACTCTCACTCTCGTATTAGCCGACATAGGAGCCACAAAAAAGGACTACATATCCCAGGATCCTCTGCTGCTGGCGAGGGAGCAGGCTAAACATTGGCAACTGCTTGCATGCTGTTAAGTAATCCAGGCGAGCAGTAGAGAATGTAGAAGTAGTTTATTCGAGTAGAAATACAGCATCAACAGGGAGCGTCCAGTGCCATCAATATCCAACCTCCACCTGACCCAAAGAGCACGGCACGGACCTTACACTCTAGAATGAATAAAGAATGTGGGGCCGTGCCGAGAACATGGTTGCCAAAGTAAAAAACATAGCAACCATGTACACAACACATGCGCTATAAAGCAGAGCTGCACCCCCACTGTGATAAAAAGAGGCAGGGCAGGGTCATCTCCCTTGGTTTTCCTACAAAGCAATTTTCCGATTCCTGTTGATGAACAGCAGCACACCACCGGTAAAGTCAATTAGTAGTAATAATTATTATCTGTGAAATTATATATCAGGCTATGTTATTATGAGCAGACCAATTTATTAACTCCCTTTGAAGGAGCGTTTATCCCAATGCTATTGTGGTTTGCAAACTGTGGCGCTGCCCCATATTAGCTGCAACAGAGGTGTACGAGTGGTGTTTTTGTTTGGCCCTAAAAATGTATATTTGTGTTGCCATTACCAAAGAGGTGTCTATGGATTGTATTACGCACCCCCGAAAGACAAGCTTCTTTAAAATTAGACGATAGAACTATCTTAACGTTTCTGACTAAGGTAAGCGAGGGTTTAAATTATGTTGAGAATTCCCAATTACTTGGAAATAATGGGCAAAAGGAAAGCGACCAGTCCGTAAGGAGTGGCAACATTTTTTATAAAGTGAGGAATGCAGCCAGCAAATCATGATAGAAGCACCGGATGACCTAATAAAAGAGTTAAAACTTAATCTGAAATTCTGAAAACCCGACAAAAGGTCCTTAAATGGCCCCCAGGGTTGCAAACATTTTTACTAAGGAAAAAAACTGACACCAGGTTAAATCCTGTGTTTAAAAGGAGTCACATTATTGAAACTGCATCTCCTAAATCTCAGTATAAACGCGAGTCCATTATTTAGAGCAAAAGGTAAGGAGCACAGGGTCTCTTGCATTCCCAGAAACTGAAAGCGTCCCAAATGTAATCTACCATAATATACGTTAGAATTACTTAGGATAATAGAGACACCAAGTGCTGCGTCACAGCGCGAAGAAACACAAAGACAACCAGCTCTTGTAGCCAAAGTTATACACACTCTTAATGAGGCTGTAAACTAGAATAGGACTTTAACTTGTTAAACACTCTTAGGAATGGAGTCCAACGACTAAGATCTTTTCCTTGAATTATCAACCAAATTAGACAGACTACAAGGTCATGGGAACAATATTTTAAGCGGGACATGGTGGAGAGGAAGTGAACACCATAGAATCACAGTAGGGTGGAAGGAAAAAAAAAACCGTTCCTGCTAATGCTGTTATTTTATATAAGAAGATATAGTTGGGCCAGGTTGGCCTTTACGGTGTTTATAGGGTAGATGTACTAGTTGGGAAAGAAAGAAAGGCACTACACACACACACACAAGCTGATTTCAAACACAACCACCCTTGCAATAAGGAAGTAATCACAGTGAGGCTCTTAGTTTAGATCAATGTGCCAGAACCTCACACCCGATCACCTAAGGTCCCATTAAAGAACAAAGGCAGTACCTACATCCAACAGAATACACAACAAGCAGTAGTAAGGAGCTGTATATGATAAAGATCCGGAAGCTACCCCCAAATGTAAGGGAGGAGAATTATTCCCTAAAAACCAAGGTTATCCATTGGATTAAGCACTCACGTCAGTGCTCTTCAGTAATAATATCAGTCTTCTTACAAGCAACACTTGCCACCAAATTATGTATATGGTTATATTGCTTTAAATGTCATAGGAGGGGAGAATAATAGAGAAATTGGTGGCTCTAGATTTACGCGCTAGCCCGATTAATGATCATTCGGTTTAAATTAAGACCACTGCCTAATTGCCAATTATCAATTCGGCTCGTGAAGGAAATAAACCCTCTCAGGATGTCCTGGATGGGGGGAAACCCCAATTGGAACATCAACGTGCCATTGTGTGAGCTCGGAACTCAATCTGGCAGACTGACACAGTTATAGGCATCAGGAAACCAGTGAAGGGGCACCAATAAGTACTGTAGTTTCTGAGTCAATGAGCAATCAAAGCAGGAGCCTAATTTTCAATACAAATGGGGATCTAGATACGCAGTCAGGCACACACAGTATATTAAAAACAAGCTGTCAGAGTAAGTGTGGTAATCAATTCAATTCAAATCATCTTTATTCGAATGTTTTCAAATTCATAAAAGCAATCGCATATATACAAATTCAAATATTAAACCAATATACATTTGTACAATACACAATATGTGACCGTAAATTATTTGGCATTAAAATTATTTCAAGGGTTTTCCATTCTTTTGCGAACATAAGTTACAACTCTCAGAAAGGTGCTAACACGAAAGATCAATTCATCAGTTTCCAAGGTAAACAACATCGCATAAGACTGTTCCAAGGTGAGTGGTCTTTGTTTTTTAAAATATGGAAGTAAAAACCATTTAATACATTTTTCATAAAATTTACAAAAAAAGAAAAAATGTAAATCATTTTGTAGACTCACTCCGTCACAAGGGCATAACATGTTTACTAATTTCGAAGAAAAATAACCTAGTGGAAAACATAATAAAAATCTGACAGTACCAGCCCTTAGACGAAACAGTAGTGATCTTTCCCAGTTTGTCATAGGTAACGTGAGATATAAAGGGATTGTCTGTCTATTTAAGTCTTTGTTAACATAAGCCTGGACAGTTGATTTGGTTAGTTCCACTTCCAGTCTCATGTTACTATAAAGTGCATACAGTGCGAATTTAATTTCATTTTTGTCTGTAGGCTCAATTTTAGTAGGGTCGGTAAATAAATCGTTTTTGCCGACACTACATAGTATCTTAAAAACACCTGCAAGCCACGGGATTCTCAACCCTTTCTCACAATTTAAACAGTCTCTTATGATTTCGTGGGTTAGAGAGGCCGCTGTATTCCTCCAAATTGCCAGCCAAAACAGAGCAGGTCTTGTTGCTATAAAATCTGTTATATAGGGCAAATTCAATTCGCGGTGGCAGATATACTCCGAGGTGGCAATGGGGGCTCCAAGGAGTTTCCGACAGAAACAATTTTCCTCGGTTTGAATACTGTGAGTCTTAACCAAACCCCATATCTCGGCACCATAAGTTGCTACCGGGGCACATTGTGATTTAAAATTTTTTAAAATAGCTTTGGTAGCTCCTATTTTCTTAGGCCGTGGGAGATTAAGTATGGAATTGATGGCTTTTGAGAACTTGCTCGTGGCGTGGGCCAAATGCCCACTCCACGAGCCGTTCGCAGCAAAAACCATCCCTAGATAGGGAAAAGTATTTGTGGAATATAACATCAGTTCCCACTGAAATGGCACTAAGCTGTCTTTTCCCTGGTCCGCAGGACATAATAAAAGATTTTTTAAAATTTACTTTGAGGTCCAATTTATCCATATACTGTACAAAACTTTTGACCAAGGTGCGCAGGGCATTCGGAGTGAGACCCACGAGGACTGCATCATCTGCGTAAAGCAGTGTTGGTAAGGGACTCCCCCTTATTTTTGGTACATCCGTAGTGGTCAGTTTTAAGGAGTTACTTAACCCGTTGATATAAATAATAAACAGCAGGGGAGCTAGAACGCACCCCTGCCTAACTCCTCTTTCCACTCTAATGGCCCCAGAGGTTTCTCCCGCCATCCCAATTCTTACTTGGGCTTTTGTGTCGGTGTGCAAATAGGCCAAAAAATGTACAAGGGGAGCATCTAAACCATAATTTAAGAGAATACACCACAGTTTAGACCTATTTACGAAATCAAAAGCGGACGATAAGTCCATAAAGGCTAGGTAAATCGGTGACGACCTGGCAATATTATATTTGCCTATTACTAAGTTTAAATTTAGACATTGCTCTATCGTCCCAACCCTGCTTCGGAAACCCATTTGACATGGATCCAAAACACCTAATTCGTCTGCCCATGCATTTACTCTGTTATATAGGACTCGTCCCAGAATTTTCAATGTATTATCCAGAAGTGAAATGGGTCTATAATTTACTGGGTCTGTTCTCTCCCCTTTCTTATATATGGGTACAATTATACTTGTGGACCAAGTGTCAGGCATAGCTGCTAGGGGTATACTGTTAAAAACATTCGTTAAAATCGGCGCCCAAAAATCAGGTTTCCATTTAATTATATCTATTGGGAAACCATCTGGCCCAGGAGCCTTGTTACCAAGACTTTGTCTAATAGCCACAGTCACCTCGCCTAGGCTAATCTGTATAGAGCATAATTGGCCGGGTATATACTCATCGTTAGCTGTTGCGTTCATGGCATATACTTTGGAAAAATGATCTTCCCAGCGGTCACTCGGAATAATACAATTAATTGTGGATAATTGACTTCTCATGTTACGCATTTTATTCACTACCGGCCAAAAAGTGGATGCATTCTTTCCTATTGCGGTGTCAGATAGCTCCTCCCAGTGCTCTCTAAGAATCACTGCCTTGCGTACTTCTATTGCAGATTTATATTCCTTTCTTGTCGCCCTAACTTCCAATTGGGATCTTGGTTTGGCATTCAGTGCTCTGCGTAGGGCCCCATTAGCGACAGAGCAATTTCTGTCAAACCACCTAGGGTCTTTACCTATCTTTTGATTAGGCACGGTTAGGAATATTTTTATAACTGTACATAGACTAGTAAAGTCTTCAATTATCCTTTGATTATTCCCGTCTAAGGATATGCATGAGTCAATTAAAGCTTGGTACTTGTTTATAACATACTCAACCACTTTTCCACTATCAACCCCCCTCCATTTCAACCTCAGATTGTTAGCAGGCGGGGCGGACATCTCTAGCACCTGGAAAACTTGTAAACATTGGCGAGGGACCCAGTTTGATTTTAGCCACTAATGCATTATGATCGCCGAAAGCAGTTTCCAGGACCTCAGCTGTTACGAGGCGATCAATTAGCTCAGATGACATAAAAATATAGTCAATAATTGAGCTATAGTCTCTGCCTCTGAATGTCGGAGCGTTAACAGTTGTGGAGGTATAGTTTATGTCCATCACGTTAATTAGAGCATATTCACGGATAAAACAATCCAGTTCTATACCGCGTTTTAAAGCGCGGTCGATATGCATGTGTCCTTCTGCTGCTTTGGGTTTGGTGATTTTAGCGTTAAAATCCCCTGCTAAAATAATCCTATTACCTCTGCTATTATCTGATGGTTCGATAATATCCGATAAAAATTTAAAAAGTTTTATAAAATTTTTGTTTGGGATTGAATAAAAATCAGTTTTATAAAAATTAATCACATAAATAGGAACCTTCCTTTTGTATTCGATAACCTGATTATTGGTTGGTATTGATTTTATACTGCCACCTGCTGTTATCCTAACACCAATCAACAACCCACCCTTAGGGCGGCCATAAACATTCTTGGTTGCAATTACACTGTGTTGGAAAACCACTCCCACACTAGAAGGGGTGGTGGTGGTCTTCCGGACACACTGTGGTAGCTTGGCTCGAGTGGTCAGGTATCAGGCTCCGTGCTAAGCATACAACATACCCAAACAATAACCATGCGTGCATCCGTTCCAAAAACGACTACACCGTAAAAATTATGAAAATAACTTTCTTTATCTGCTTTTTCTCTTAGTTGCTGATTGGAGAAAATAAATAACAATCACAATATACAAGCTTTTTAGAAAGTGCAGGACAAATAAATACTGGCTTAATGATTCAATAAATAGGGGTGATCATAAATACTGAAGGCATAAATAAAAGTGCAATACAGACAGGCAATTAAATATTCTGAGGCAATAAATACTGTAACCAATAACTATTGTGCATCAATAAATACTGTGGACCAATAAATACAGTGGAACAATAAATAGGTTAAATACAATAAATACAGTGCCCCTAATAAATACTTAAAAGCTGACAGTGACACTCATGGATTCAGATCACTTTTGAACTCCTAAGGGCTGATTTGGCCCAGGCACAGCTTGTGGGGATGTGGAAGGCTTGGGGGTGTCTACTCCCTGGCTTGGTCAAGGCTGAGGCCTAAACTGAGGTAGATAAAAGGGGGAAATACCAGAGACCTGGCTCTCTCTCTCCACACAACCTCTCTAGATTAGTCCCAGTTCACCCCTGGCACAGTCAGGTTGGTTCCAGCACCTCCCTAGCCCCTTAGAGCAGTCTCTCAGGTCTCCACAGGGCCTTAGGCGCCCTCTACTCCACTTACTGCCCTTTTTCTGATGCTCCGACGCCGCTGGAGTCGGGTCGATGCCGTGAGGCGGTTCCAGCTCGATGTCGGCGGCCTCGGCACAATGTCAGTTCTTTGACGAGGCCGGCGGCGGCTCCGGTCTCAACGTCAGCGGCCTCGGTTCGATCTCGGCCTCCGATTCGATGGCGTCGGGCAGTCTTACTCGATGTCGACTTCGGGCGGCTCCGGTCCGATGGCGACCTCGGCTTCGATGACGTCGGCCGGCCTTGCCTCGATGTCGACTTCCGGCGGCTCCGGAGTGCGATCCTCACTCCCGACCTCCGGTGCTCCTCACAGGTTTCCGGCGACTCCGGAGTGCGACCTCCACTCCCGACCTCCGGCACGATTATCACAGGTTCCGGCGACTCCGGAGTGCGATCCTCACTCCCGACCTCCGTTACCCTTCACCTCGGTCTCCGACGACTCCGGAGGGCGGACTTCACTCCTCCGATGACGCCGCTCACTCGACCTCGGGTGACTTCCTCCTCGACCTCTGGTATTCCTCACGACCTCTGACGGCGCCCTCTCTCGACCTCTGGCGGCTCCGGGTACGACGTCTGCTTTTCCAGTCAGCGCCGCTTCTCCACCTCGGGCTCCAGGTCTTAGGCTACTCGACGTCGGACTTCAGGGAAACCAGCTTCCAGGTCAGGATCTTGCTGTTCTCTTGTTTCTAAGGCCTGTTCCTGCTGTCCAGGTCCTCAGGATGGTTTTTCTGACTTCTTCCCACACAGGGCTCTAGGCTGGGCTCCGTCAGTAGGGACTAGTATCAAGGGTGGGTTTATGGACCCCACTCCAGGCACAAGTTTCCACCCCTGCTGCTTCACTCCTTCCTCCTTCAAGTTTGTGCTGCTCACTCTTCACCAGTCAGGTGCCAACTGCCAGCTCCAACTGCCAACTCTCTCTCTTAGCTTCCCAACATTCTAAACCGCCTCCAACTGTCACAGGGTTCTGGAATGTTCTGGAAGGTGCTGGTAGGTTCCAGTGGATGCTGGTGATGTCACAGGTGGCCACCATTTTGTGCTTCAGGCCTCCAGACAGAAGTTTCAGGGGTAGCTAAAATGGCTCCCTGAATCTGCAGCAACACGAAAAAGTCTGGTGGTTCCCAAAAAGGAAAAATTCAAACAGGGTTTGAGGCAAAAGTGGGACAAAATAAATAATGATGAGGAGGGACCACCCAAAGGGCTGACAGGTCTAACACACTGTTACAGTGGAAACCTTCTATCTGGAGGTCCGTGATAGCCCAAGTCTCTTGAAACATTATTATATCTTTATCCTGTAATATCCTTAACCAGTTTGATTCCAATAATCTAGGCTGTAGCCCTGCAACATTCCAGCCAAGGATATTAAAATTGGTTTTGGTCGACTTATCTAAGCTGGGTTTTATACTTTCTCCAATTTCAATCCCCATACTTGAAGATCTGTATCTGGGCTTAACAATCCCTTCACTACCTCCAGTGTTTCCCATTGCAGCAGTCCCTGCATTATTTATCCCTGCTGTTGGTGAACGTTGTGTAGTAGATACTACAACTGCATCTATGACTGTGGTCCTGTTTTTCGGAGTTGATTTTGAATGGCTGTAAACCATCTGGTTAACTCTACCATTATTCATTCTCTGCCCCTCCCGCTCTCTGGTTGGGGAACCAATAGGAACTATGGGTCAATCTACAGACTCCAAACAGCTAAACCTATTAAAAGTCGGGATCCCTCTGTATTTTCCCAAAGAGCTTCTATCACTGTGGTTCCACTCTCCCCACTCTCCCTGGTTCCCCTTCCAGTTCCGATGTCCTATTCTACGCCAATTTCCATCTTCATAGCCTGATCCAGGACAACTCATAGAGGGATAAAAGAAGGCAAATCTTTTTGTTTCAATGCGCTCATTACATCCTAAATTCCTCCATTCGCATATGTAATCTACAGTATCTGGGTCCTCAAAATTAATAATTACACAGTCGCCATGGGTCTTTTTCACCTCTTGCCCTATCCATGGTACTCTACGTACCATTAAAATCCTACTTGATCGATGGGGGGGTAATGGGCGATTAGTATTGAGCCAATGCTGAACTTTATTCTTTAGCGACCAGCTCGTTTCCTCAATATGACCCACCATTTCTGGAACCCCGGTCATGATCACCACATAGGGGCTCGCTTCAGGGGGCAAATTAAATGTGAGTCTATCCCCTTTCGCGCCCATATCCTGGTCCCTTTTGGAAAGTGTAATGTCATTAGATAGGGTATTTTCCTGTCTATTAGGTACAGTTAGGATAGGCGGGTTATCTGCCATTTGCTTATCTGAGGCCTGCAGGGTGCTTAATTGTGCATTCTGGGGTTTCACCGACAAATTAGAGTCAATAGATTTAGTTCGTGTTCCCCCGGTCTTTGTGACCCCATGCTTAAGGGAATCTTTTGAGGTAGCACTCAATGTGGCCAACTGTTTTTCAATTTGTGTGAGTCTAGATTCTATAGGGGACAAATAAGTTTTAAAGAGGTCCCCAATTCTTATCAACAACTGGTTATTTATTTCGCAATTAATGCATTTATTACATTTATCGCAAATTCCACCCAGGATATCAGAGAACTTTTTACTTTGGACATCCGAGACCGCATCTATCACATCTGATTGAGTATCCTCTCTGCCATTGTTTCCATGGTTATTTAATTCTTTCCCTTGCTTTCTCTTCGCCATGGAGGATTGTTTTGTTTTTAGCTTAGTTGTCGGTTTTGTTTGTTTCCGTATGGCACCCTCTCTCCTACCCCTTAAGCACCTCGTGCTTATCTCAACTGCGTAGTACTAATAATTAATTCCGGAGATTTTTCCAATGCCAGGCTTAATTGTGAATCTGTCAATAGGTGTGATGCTGACAGGTCAACCTCATTAGGTATACTATGTACTTCTACTACTGTAGAGGCACTATCTTTAGCCTGTATTGGAGTTTTGGCTGACGCAAGTAAACCCAAAGATGATCTTCTTGCCACAGCTAAATCTTGGGAAACTCTACGCTCCAAGAGGCTAAAGCCTTGATCTATAGCTTCATTTGCTCTTATAATGAAGTTGTCTATTGGGCCTTTCCCCTGTACTCCGCCACCGATTAGTTTATTCCTACTGCCCTTTATAGACATGATACTAGCAATTGTTTGATTGAATCAACTACAGAGGGGTAATTAAATTTTATAAGAAAAGTTATTTTGGGAAGAGATACCTCGCAATCCCAACCAAATGGTGACAGGCCCTAAGCGATCAAAGGTCCATGCGATAAATGTAAAAATATAAAATACAAAGTATTAAACAAACACAGACTAAAATACAGGACATAAAAACCATCAGATAAAATTACACATAAGGAGAGAATACAACACAGTATTTTAAATATAAATGCTGAGAAGGAATAGGGTCGGAATAAAGTGGCTTGTGCAAATAAACAAGTACAATACTTAAGGATAACGCGCCTCCAAGATCTAAAGTGCAAATGCAGGGGAGGGTAAGGCCAAGGAAGGCTAAAAATAGATGGGTAGTGCAAATCGTGCAAAAGCAGCGCTTAATAACAACAATGCGCCTCCACGATCTAAAGTGCAAATGCTCAAAATAAAAAGTGACTCGTATTAGCAGAGGCACGTGCAGTACTTCAAAGCTACAGGCCTGTAAGAGAAGGAAATGATGAGCCAAGATAAAATCACGTGTGAACAGATAATCACAAATACAGGGAAACAAAATTAGATCAAGTGTTAGCACCCTACAAACTAAGATAACCGAATTAAAATAAAATAAGATATTTACAACAGAATGTTCATGAGCTGGTATAACCAGGCAGCACAACTAGATCCACGATATCGAAATAGGCACCCACATCTCTGAGACGGTTACCGTGTAGATCATAATAAGGACACCAAGTAGACAATAGAACGCCTTTGCTCAAGTACATACGGTGCAGGACATACGTTAGAGATGTGGCCCAGCCCGGCCTCCTCTGGCCCCGGACGGCCACAGACTGTCCCGCCCTTGTCCCGGGCTTAACCCGGCGCCACCCGCGCGCGATCCCGCGACGCGGGGAATGTCCTCTAGATTTAAACGCCTCCTGGCGCGAAATGGGTGTTGCGTTGACGGCTTTCTGCCGCAAGGGATCGTGGGGCTTGTAGTCCCTCCCTCACTGCGGCCGCGCTGGTGGAAAAGAATGCGGCGGCGGGGAGAGACCTTCGGCAACACAGGAATGCAGAGCAGCAGCGAAAGCACTGGCCAGATAGGGACCCTGAATTGTAAGTCAGCAGAGCGCCCGCTCAGCCGGGAATGTCCTCTAGATTTAAACACTTCCTGGCGCGAAATGGGTGTTGCGTTGACGGCTTCCTGCCGCAAGGGATCGTGGGGCTTGTAGTCCCTCCCTCACTGCGGCCGCGCTGGTGGAAAAGAATGCGGCGGCGAGGAGAGACCTTCGGCAACACAGGAATGCAGAGCAGCAGCGAAAGCACTGGCCAGATAGGGACCCTGAATTGTAAGTGGTAATCAAAAAGGTCCTTAAATGCTGGATTCTGCCAAGATCCTGCCTAAGGGTTAAGTTTAAGGATTCACAACGAGGTTTTATAGTTGGGTACCAGATATGCGTATTTCAGGAAACATGGGCAGCAGTACTTATCCACAGATGGGGCTACCTGAATTATAGTGGCAGCTGGGAGCCCATCTGGGGGCTAAGTATCTGGATAACTACTTCAATAGGATGTAAAATCAAACGCCTTGATATGAGGTCCTGTGATATTAGGGTTACTGATTTTGTCGCCAAAAGAGCTGTTTATGAAACTTTTTAATGTGTGCAAACATAGCTGTAAGTGGAATAACAAATGTCCAACTATTCACACCAATGATTAATATTTAAAACAGGGTAATGTAAATTGCCCCTCATTGGTTGAAGGAGAATCTAATGAGACCTTTGAGCCTCTGAGTACAATCTATACTCTAATGCGATGGGAGTATAAGGAATGGGATATCCTTATGTTAAAGGCTCCACCTATGGCCAAAAGCCATGATCAGATGCAGGGACCGCAAGTTTTTTTTACCCAACTTCCCAGTGGAATTCAGGACCAACAAGCACTGTTGACTAGGTGTTCAGATTTATTTTATTGATTTGTACAACTATTACTCTGATCTCAGGGCAGCCTTCGATTTGATTACCGGGACAAAGTTAAGGACTATATTGATAAACATGAAAAGACCAGAAATCCTGCTGGGGTTAATAATGTGCCTCTACAGTAACAAATACGCCCAGTAAGATGATGCAGGTAAGGAGAGTTGACAAGTAGGATCGCCACTGAGAGAGAGAGAGGGGGGGGGGGGGGTGGTACGCTAGGGTTTTGTTTTAGCTCTTACTCTGTTCATGCAGTAAATAAATGTGGTAATTGATTCACTTAATGATTGTAATAATGGCTTGTCTATTATGGAAGGCCAGACATTTCATGCCCTCTTATTTGCAGATGATACCCTATTCATATCAAAGAAACCCATGGGTCTAAAGAGTTTTCTAAATACATTTTCTACCATTTGCAAACAACATGGACTAGAAATCAATGCACATAAAACATAATATACAGCATTTAACCCCAACAGAGCCTTTTGGAGGACTATTCTTAAGCGGAAGCAAAGGAATTTGATTATTTGGGGTCCAACAAGTGAATTTCCCATCATGGGCATCACAGATCACTAAAAGCCGCCATTATTTAAGCCTAGAGCATTTGCGGTCCTGAGATCCCAAAAATCTACTTTCTACCCCATTTCGCCACTGCTCGAGATATTGTGCAAAGGCAGCTGGGGCTGCTTTATATGGCTCAGCGATTTGTGGGACGTTCAATCTATCAAAACTAGTGACAGTAGAAAACAGATTTAAGAGATTCTCTCCAAGTCGGCCACAGAGTACTCTATTGACACCACTACTCTTGGATTTGGCCCTAAACAACATAACTCACGTTACCACTCTCAAAGCCTTTATCTATTGGGTAAGGTTTTGGTCTAGTACGGTTTTACATTCTCATAAAAATGCTTTTCTTGAACCAAAATGACTTGATTGGAGATGCAAATTACCATGGTTTTATTATGGGAAGTCATGGTTTTACAAGCTGGGATTAAGAGGAACTTGGGACAACCCTTAATCTGTTACCAAGGGAATGCTGGAGCAACTGAAATCAAAGTATTTGCCGTACAACGGTGGAAGATGGCTTATGGAGTCAAGTTCTAGAAGCTGGACAGTAACATTGACTTCAAACGCTCATTGGAGTTTAAATATTTCTTGGACAAGAGAGGTGCACATGGGAGATGCTTGTTTTTAAAAGTCAGATATGGGATTTGACCGGCCAATTATTTCTGTTGTAAGCGGCTCCTAGAGAACAAAACTACAAATATCTGCAAAGCTTACAAATATCTGCAAAGCTTGCAAGTTATTTTGTGAAACAGAGGTACATTTGAGGTTTCTTTGCCCTACATATTCTATGGATGTTACCCAACTGGCTGTGAGACAGTTTAAGGTAGCACCGAGGATTTTAAAAACGGATAAAGAATTGATTATGTTAGCTATGACCAAGTATTTATACCATGCTTGGAGGATCAGACACAAATTTTATGTAAGGAATTAAGGATTTATGGCTTTAATAATGAAGTGCTGATGATTTTATTGGAGGAAATCTTGTTTATATGTATTTAGAATGATGTATTCTTTTTAGGAGTATTATATATATTTTGTTAATGTTTTATGGGGGACATATAGACTAATTTGCACTTTCTCATCATCTGCAGCACATAAACAAAATTGGCGTTGGGACTCTGTGGGCAATATATGACACATTTATAGTTCTCTTAGAGTCACAACTTAAATTAAGCTACAGTTAGGGTACTGGGAGACAAACTATTTCATGGAGAACACTACCTCCTCAAATGTAGCAGACCTTTTAAGTGCTTTTGCTGCACTGGAACTTGACCAACTTGTCATGGTGCCAGTGCAAAGCGCAGATCACTTTTTGGACCGTCTTTCATATTATCAAAGAGCTTCGCTCCTTTCAACTCTGCAGAGCGAATTGTTCATTCAACGGTCCCCTATGAGATTACTTCAATGGTGACCACAAACAAGACTGAACTCAGATTCATAATCTACTCGTCCTGTCTTAAATTCACAGCCTCTGGCCTCTTACAAGCGCACTCTCACACCAGGCTTACTCCCTTTATTCGAAGTAGCCAACAGCTTTAACAGCTAGCTGGAGACAGCCATATATAAAAAGTGCTCCATTCAGAACCCCTTGCTTACATAATGCACTTCCCTCGGCCTCTTGTTTCACTGAAAACCATCCATGTAAGATTTTTGAGTGGAAATGGTGAGTTTTCTATTATTTAGGCCGAAATTATCTGCAAAGACGCTATCAAAAAATGTAATTAGACTATCTGTTCAGCACGTGCGTTTTTCCAATACCAAGAAAATTGAGACTGTCATTTAGTGTCAAGAATTGTTTGAGTGAAGTCTCCTATTAATCAGTCAACAATCAGCCTGGGGTAGGTGGTAAGTTGGAGGGAGGGGGGTGAATGGGGCACATGCACACATACACAACACTCACAACCATGCATTCACACACACACACACACACACACACACATTAATTCACAACACTATCCCAAACATTCATACACGCACCAAACAATTAAAAATGAAAACAAAACACACTTACATTTAGCCAGCTCTGCGCTGCCTCAGCGGTTCTAGGCGGTTTGGGAAGGCAGCAGTTCCAATGTCAACACAGAGTGGGATGGGGTCAGTGAGACTACTGACCCCACCCCACCCTACTCTGTGATGAAGTGTCACTGATTGACACTCAACCCTGGGCGCTTCAGGGCTTAAATTAAAACTGAAGCGTCCAGGTGCGAGGCAATCAGTGACGCTACCCCTCGTCACTGAAGGGAGGGCCTCGGCAACCTTTGCTGAGCAAGTCACACCCACCGGAGCTGTGACTTCCTATGCCCAGCAAAGTTCAGTTCAGACAGCCAGGAGCCAGCGCTAAATGCGCACGTCTGGCTCTTGGCTGTCTGTACTGATAGTGAATAGTGCCTGTCAGGCTGACCTTTGTTCAGCTTGACAGACACTGTTCCTACGGGGCAAAAGGTGGAGAGGTCGTGGACCCTCTGCCCAAATGGAACAGCCGCACCGGCAATCAGCCAAAAGATAGATTAAGCTCCCCAATTATGATGAGATTTAGCTAACAATTTCACTGAGAAGACCATTACATGTACAAATCCTTCTTCCACTCAGTCTCTCCAATCTGGGCTTTCACTAACACAGATTAAAGCCATTACCAATCAGGACCTTATAATCCTAGTCAATAACATGATCCTGCTGATCCAAGTGCATGGAAATGTTGGGGGCAAGATACAGATTTTATTTATCCTGGTTTAGTCGACCAGCTCACTCCCTCTTTAAAAACTGCTACTACACTCAGTTTGGAAGCATGCTATGGTGGTCCCTCTGTTGAAATATCCTTCCATAGACCCCACTTTACTATGTATTGACAGACCAATAGCCTTATAATCCTTCTCTTCTAAAATCCTGGAAAAGCATGTCAACCTACAACTTTTGCAATATCTTGAGACCCATTTAGTATTGGACATTACCCAGTCAGTTTCAGACCAGCACAGCATCGAGAATACCTGGTTGATTTTTTTAGAAAGTCTAAGTTCAATTTTACTTCAGGTAGAAAGTGTGGCGCCGATACCTCTAGACTTGTCCGCGGCCTTCAATTCAGTGTTCTACTCCATTTTCGCTGACCCGCTCCTAGGTTTAGGGATTTGCAATTTGCCCCTAAAGAACTTTGTTCATTCTTGTCTGATCAAACATAACCTGTGGTCATAATCCCCATTGCGGATCACTTTTCATCTCCCGTTTTCATACTACACAGGAACCTCGACTCAGTAAATTTTTCTAATGGTTTATCTTGCCCCGCTGGCGGCACATTTTAGAACATTTGGCTGGAGATTTTCTCCTATGCTTTTGACACCCAGCTAATAGTATCAACCACTGATAATCTACCTCCCTCCTTGGAGAATGTGTTAGTGTATCCGAACCATGGAAAAATGTATGAATTCAAAAGTGTTTAAAAATTAAAAGGTGACACATCAGAAGTGCTGCTGTTCAGTAACTATCTCATACATTGATGACCAAGCTGGTGGCCAGCCACCAAAACCATCTTAAGCAGCCAAATATCTTGATTTCTAATGTGAGACCAACCCTTCCTTCAGTCATCAAGTGTTGACGGGTACTGCAACTTGTTTTGTACTTCTAAGAAAGAATGATCAGGAAAATGCTTCTTTTGTGTCCATGGCTGGCAGGAAGATGGTAACTCAGGCAATGGTATCCTCCTGCATGGACTATGAAAACGCATACCTCGGATTGCCACAATATCTACTTCAAATGCTTCAGGTGAACCAAATTGCAGCTGCAAGGCTCCTCTTTGATATCTTCCGCTAACAGTCGATCCAGAACAGCTCCGAGAACTTCGATGGCTTCCAGTCATAAAACACTTTAAATTAAAACGCTCAGTTACGTGTACGGGGCACTTTCTAATAGATGTCCCATCTACTTCTAACACCTCATTCAGCACCATCACTCTTAGCACTTGGTGTTAGAGTTTGAGCCCCACCAACTTCAATCTTGCCACTGTTCCTCACATTAAGTTTGCCTGACAAAAGGGAGAAGGGGAGTGGCGGGGGGCTCACTCCACTAGATACCTTGCTCTCAAGCGCTGGAACAGCTTACCACTCGACACATTTGAATCATTCTAAAGCTATATTTAGAAAAAGCTCAAAACAGGATTATTCCAACAGTAACAGAATCATCTGTGTGCCATGATAACCCTTTGGGAGTGTCAGCATACTTTACAAAACCTTATTTTTTCATTCACTGTTAGACCTGGCCCTTTTTGCAGGGTTATCCCCAAACGTTTTGCCTTCCTACGCCTATTTTTCTGTCCTTTTTCTCGGTTTTAGGACCACCGAGTACTTTACCACTGCTAATCAGTGTTAAAAAAGTGCATGTGCTTCCTCCTCTAAACATGGTATGACTGGTTTACACCGGTTTGGCAAATTTGCAAGTCCCCTGTAAAGAGGTCTCCCATATACCCAGGGTCTGAAAATTAAATGCTACTAGTCGCCCTCCAGCACAGCTTGTGCCACCCACAGATGTAGCCTTTCAAACTGGTCTCAGGCCTGCCACCGCATGGCCTGTATGCACAGTTAACTGCCACTTTAAAAGCGTTTAAGGCTTGGCAAGTAGTTTTAAATTGCAAGTTTATTACACATAGGTCATCCCTAAGGCAGGCCCTAGGTAGCACAATGGGCAGGGTGCTGTGTAAGTAAAAGGTAGGACTTCATGTTTGGCATGTCTCGGTAGCGATAAACAGCCCCTTTCGCTTTTCACTGCTATGAGGCATACACCTCTCATAGGTTAGCATTGGAAATTTCCTTATATACTTTTAAGTGTCAATTCCTGGTCAGAAAGGAGTGGCATTGCTATGTTTGGAATAGAGGTGATAAATCCTACTTACTGGTGTCGTTGGATTTTACATTACCATTTAAGAAATGCCACTGTTAGAAAGTGTCATTACAAAAATAGGGGATTCCCAAAAGTCCCTGCAGCTCTTGAACTAGAAAACATCAGAAAATAGTAAGTGAGCTCTAAGGAAACTACTAGGCATCATCAGATATCCCAAACAAAAACATATGTGTTGGAGGTGCCAACTGTGTTACCTATGGCAACATCAATTCAACACAAATCATAACACCATATACTTAAAAGCCAAATTGTTAGCGCTACTTTATTATCCGCTAATTTTTTTTGTTAAATCAACTAAACATTACAAACGGTTGACAATGTCACAGATATATAATTTCACGCATCTCGACCAAACGCGAAATACCTGGACAGATAGGCTGTGCCTATAAGCGATGATCCAGGGAGACGATATATTGAATGATCGCTCCTGCTCTTAACAAGGGATGTTGCTTTTGATTAAAAAAATAAAATAAATAACGCGATTGAATCCAGCTACTATAACCATTATGAAATAAATACGAATTCTCCATTCATTAATAGCAAGCTATCAATGTAACATTTTTGCCTCTTTTGAAGCACCATACACATACTACCAGTGCGAGGAGCCATTCTTACCGCAGTGCAGTCGCACCGGTGGAACTGGTGCCATATTTCTATATACAACTTAAGGAGAAAAAAATCTTGTGTCTTGAAGAAGGTGGCCCTATTGGGATTTCTGCCAACGAAACGCGTTGACGCCCCTTTTTGTTGGAAGTTAAATTTGGTTTATCTATTAGTTAGCCATAGACAGGGATTGGAGACTTATGCCTGATAAAGTCTATTGCGTACCCGAATTAACATTTGTATGACACAGTGTGTCTCTTTGTGTTCTCCTTTTTAGGCACATAAATGATTCCATGTGGGAATAAATTGTGTTTATCCGAATTGTTCTTAATTTGATGCTTCATATAAATTGATATTTATTAAAAATATATACATTTCATATAAATCTGTCTTATGATAAGTGTTTCAAACATGTTAAGTGAAGTGTGGTTTTGAGTAAGTACGGGTGTGAATATTTGTGTTGTATGAAGTGGTAACTCCAGAACGGTTTCCAAAAAGGTACATACATCTTTATACAGATATATAAAACCAATTTGACAACACAAAACAATCAAGGTCAATTTTGGTGTCTTTGACTCCTATCTTTCACAATAGATTTATAAAGAAATCACTACATGTTCAACAAATTATCTTTTGGTTGGCATTTAAACAGCTGTATTAGGACTAATTGAACAACCACTGCACTTGTTAATCTAACAATCCAGGGCTGGGATGGGTTGGAAGGGATTCCTGCACACCTCTAAAGGGTTCCTTTGAAGACACCCCTTCAAAGACATTTTTGAGTGAAGTACTGGGACTCTGACCCTATTTTTTTTATACACTGTGTTGGACTTGTAAACAGACGCTGCTGGCTCTACAATGTTCACATTGCCAGAGGGCTGCTGTGCTGCCAGGAGGTACCCCCATTAGGACTATCTGCTTTGTTGTGCTGTCTTGCTGGGCTGCTTTAGTCACTGCCACTTTGTTGAGGACCTTTTAGTGCTCGCCTGCCTGCAGCCGCACCCTGTGTGCCCCCCCCCTTCACTCCCTCCCCAAGCGTTCTCCAAGGAGCACAGAGTGTTGAGCGCTCTTTGTTCTCCCAAGATTACCAAGGTGTGTGATCCAGGACTTGGGAGAGACTGCGCTTTCTTTTTCCAGCATAGCATGTGTGACGCGCTTCATCGTGCCCAAAAACCTGAAGTGTGGGCTAATTATGCCCCTGGCTCTGGTGAAAGCGCGTGTTGAGCGCTTGTCACTCCCTCACTTTGAAGGAAGGGTGCTTTAGGCGAGTTATTGTTTCTCACCGCGCTGCTGCCACAGCACTTTATAACGTCTTTTAACGCACTTAACCTAACGCACTGAATTCTATAGTTGCACAACTAGTGCTTGACTAATTATATATCAGCAATTGCCACATGAAACGCACAGGGGTGTTATATAGGAATGTTGGTGGCGTGATCCTCCTAAATCATCATGATCAATATGACTTTCTTTATTTTCTCATTATAGATTGGCTACTGCACCTACAGATACTACACCCTTCTGGTGCAACAAGCTGGTAAAACTAGGTTAATATACCACATTACCACTACTTGAGTGTAGATACATCATTTATTTAGGTCCTGAAGAATTGACGCCAGATCCACCGACTAATAGGCAAGAAACATGTCGACCAAAAAGTAATTTATGCACAGCTCTCTCTGCAACATCACTGCAGATAGTTGCCACGCCGTTGTTTTTTTTTTTTTTTTTAAATCGGGGTGGAAGGCAGGATCATTAAAATTAGTCTCCCTGTTCCTCCCATTCCCCCGTTTTAACTCACATGGTCTACTAGAACCTACACTTCTGCACTTCTACAGTTTCAGGGACGCTTACACGCACTGCACCATACGGCAAGGAATAAAAGATCTCCGCCAAAGAGCCCCTATATAAAGGTGCCCGTCAGGTATTGCAGCGCCGACCCGACGAGGAGCATGCCCTATGATGAAGCATGACACCCAGCAGGCTGGGTGTGTGAGGGCCCTCATTCCGAAAGGAAGGATTCCCCATCCTTCCTCTCGTTAGCCATCATTGGATCCCGCCTCTCCACCTTTTATCCCGTTTGGAACTGCATACTCTATTAGGTGCTTTTTGTTATACCCTTGGTTTTTCTCCATGCCGCCTCTCCATCGGGAGAGAGATGCCGCAGACGTGAGTGAAACCCGAGAGAAGAGCTGAGCGGAGGAACTCTGCTGACGTCGTGTTGTGGGCCGGGCCAGACTGCTTGAGGGCGCACCGCCTTCTCTCCTCAGGAGCCTCGGGAGAGGACATGCTGCTTGCCCTGCTGCGAGGCAGACGCCATTGTGTGTGTGCCAAACAACTTGGAGGGGGTCACAAAGACCGCAGCAACCCTTTAGGCACTGTGGGGGGCTAACAAGAAGGTAACACCTTCCCACATTAGAAAAGAAAGACTACGTTGATTTCAGCAGCTGCATTGATGCTAAACACTGAGAGGGGACCAAAAAAGGTCTCCCCCCAACTGGCCCTGAAGAAGTGCTCCCCCCCCCCCCGCAGGGACAGACCGAGGAGGAATTGCTGCCTCTTCTCAACAGTGGTGGAAAACTGTGGAGAGGACCCAGAGAACGCCGCAGGGACGTATTTGAGAGCAGGACCGCTGGAGGGAATCGAGCAGAATTACAGTGGTACATTAACTATGCGCGCAGGTGCTCCTGTGCCCTACGTGAGATGCCTGATGACCATATTAAGTGTAATCGGAGTGCAAGTGCACTACACCCAGTGCTTATGATATTTTGTGATCCATGTACTTATGGTGATATATATTGATTTTTGTTTTTTTCTCTAACCTAACTTGCATTACATGCACTGATAGTATGATGTAGATCATTTTGATTCTTGCATTGTCCAGGATAACTAGTACTCTCAGTATTTGCATATTATGTACAGTATTTATGGTATGTCGTTTTGGTCATGTTTTATGTACAATATACTATATATATTTTTATAAAATCCTGTGTGGTGTCTCTTTTGCCTCCGGTGGTAAGTGTGACAGCTCTAAGCCAAGCTACAAGAGGTCGAAGCACAGGTTATCTTTCGTATGCAACTTACTTGCCCTGACAAGAGTGGTGGGTTTTGCCTGGCTTAGGTGCATACCCCAGTCAACCAGAAACCCCAGTTCTAACATTCATTCAGAAGGTCATTTTCGCCACCTTTAACTTTGATTACGAACAATTAATTTGGAAAGGCTAGAACCGGAGACAATGATGTGATGTGTATGATGGGTCTGACTGATAGAACACTAACTTGCGTGACGACATCTGCTGAATGTCATGTATATGTATTGGTCCCATCAGTGAAGTAGGTGGCCATCTTGTTAGATAGTCGTATGATGAAGCATCGTTGCCGGCATAGCGTGTACGGTAAATGTAACACTTATGGAGGAAAGCGACCCTTTCAAAATGTTTCATAAATAAATATTTCCAAACATTTGAGGTATTAAGATTTTGGCAGAGATTAAAGTAGCTTTGCCTTCTTGTATCCTGGCCTTTTATAGTATCAAGCACAATTTATAGGCTTTACACTTTCACTCTGAATATCGTGACATGAGACTAGCTAGTCAGATAATAAATACTGTGTTACTCTAATGAGGGCAATCATTTCAGGATTAACAGCAGAAAGAAACCCTCTGACCGATAGATGACAAGTTGCACCTAATCTAAACTACAATACAGGAGATAAAGAGAATATTATCAGCAACACTGTGCCAGAAAAGTTGAGCAAGCACCACTGTCGTACATACTGTAATCAATGTTCTCAGTCCTGGACTCATCACACCAAAAGACGAGATTTGTAAAGCACTGCATTGACCAAAGATAACCTAGCCTTAAAGCACAGTTTGCTTTGAGAAATTCTTACATCAGTAGTACTAAACTATGCCAAGACGATCTGTTGAATATTGTTACAGGAAATAAATGCTGTAAGGAAACTTATGCTTAAAAGAACTATGGGGTGAAAAAAAAAATTTCTACGAGCGTGGAACCATCTTTGCCTACATTCTAAATATGGCATTGTATCTTTAGGTTGCTTATCCTTTTGCTCTTGTCGGGAGTAAATCTGCATGCCTTTTGAACATAGGAAACTCATATTAGCGCGAGAATGCTCAAACTCACAATATTGTGGGTGTTCATCAACTTTCAGGCATATCCACAGATGCCCACTGGTGGACTTTGACTATTCTGCAAGGTCACCCCAGATTTTTTACATCCTTCCCTTGCTGACCCCGTTTTTTGGGGTGCTTTTAGGAATTTCTCCTTGCTCATATGTGGTAAAGTGCTTGTGCTCTCCTTCTAAACATAGTAACATTGGGCTACACCTAATTGGCATATTTAATTTACTTGCAACTCCCTAGCAAATTACACCACATGTACCCAAGCTATGTAAATTAAATGCTACTGGAAGGCTGCAGTCATCCACTAAAGTAGCCTTTTTAGTCATGTCTCAGGCCTGCCACTGCAGCCTGTAATGCAGTTTTGAACTGTAATTTTGACCTGCAAAATAAACATTCTGCTAGGTCTAAACCATTCTTTTTAATGCATACAAATCACACCTAGGGTAGACTCTACCAGCTCAAATGGCAAGGTACATTGTATTTAAAAAATAGGAAATGCATGATCAAAGTTTTAGATGCCCTGATAGCGAAGAACTCCTAACATAAGTTTTCACTGCTGTAAGGCCTACCACTCCCATAGGATAAAACGGGGTTACCTTATTTCAAAGAATAAGTGCTAACTTCAGATTGAGAGGTACATACACATTTTGATAACATTGGGGTCTTAGGCTATCGACCAACCCCCTTTTTCTGGATAGCGCTATACTGTGATACGAGATGTAACATGCAATCCAACTGAATGTATTCTATCCTTGCTATTTGCCATGGTAAACTATATATGCCAATAAAAATAGGTTTAAAAAAAAAAAAAACTTCAGATTGAGAGCAGATAGAGAAATTACGTTTACACTCAAATGAATTGTAATTTTAAATTCTGAAAATTACACTTTTAGAAACATGGCTTTTCCCACCCAAATTTGAGGGCTTAAGTGTTTCCAGGTCTTTGGGCTGGTTAATAATACTTCACCATAAAGAATGTGTATTGGGCACAGCCAGCGAACAATGGGACCTGGATGGAGCTGGAAAAAAGCCTTCCCGGCAGGAAGGCTAGGGAGGGGTTATACCCAGTTCCAATTACACTTCCAAGGCCTTTCCATACAGCACACACAAAGAAACGAGACACCAGGCCTAGCCTGACTTTTGTCACCCTAAATAATATGGTGCCTGGACCGGGGAAGACATTATCTAACAGTTTTGAGGTAGGTCAGGGAATAATCCCACACAAACGCTGGCAACACGTATAAAAAGAGGTCTTCTGACCCACTCATCGGCAGATGCAAAAGTAAGATTGCTCTGCTGCTAGAAGAGCTGTCCTGCTACCTGAAGGACTGCCTCGCTGGCTGATGGGAGAATCCCAGGCTATCAATAGTGACTCCAAGATTAAGTTGGCTGGACTCCGGTGTGAGCTACAGGGACAAAACTAGCTTCCAGAGACCACAATGCAACTGCCCAGCTGCAAATGGATCCCTCTGATCTCGGTTACTGTTGTAGTGAATCCCATTGCCCAAGAGCCCTCCAATGTCGGTGAAGAGGCCGCGGTCCCTGCAGGTATCAGCGGTGGTGTCGTGTAAGGGGGATTCCGAGGGACGATGCAGAGGGAAAATTATTTATTTAATTTTCCCTTGGCATCGTCCCTCAGAATCCCCCCTTACACGGCCCCACCGCTGTTACCTGAACGGACTGCGGCTACCTTGAAGCTTGTTTGGCAGTGCGTACCCCTTCTGAAGAAAAGGTGAAAAGCCAGAAGTTTGGGCACTTCTCGACTGGGCCAGTTAACACAAAAACTGTCACCCACTAATTAGACTAGTGGAGGCCCGCGTCGCTTATTGATTCCATCGGGGCTCTATATAGCCCAAGCAGGTATCCCGACTTTTGATAAATACAGGACTTGAGAGTGGCTTGTATATTTCCAAGTGCCACGCACTGAGACACGCAATAGCTTACGGTAACGAACATATATTGGAGTGAAAAGGATTTGGGTCTCCACCAGTGAAATACGTTTTCTTTGGACACCATCTACATGGACTTACTACAATTACTTTTTTGAGCTACATTTCCACTTCACAAATGAAGAAGCAGGATTGCATTTAGTCGCAGATATTATTGCTTATCTTGAAAGCCTTGAGGAAGTCACTGGATGTGACGAAACACGTGTCGGCTGTTCTCGTGCATCTTGATTGGAACTACGAGAACTCATGGCGCAAGCTTTCCCCTTCTAATATATTTCTTACAATAGGGGTCTATTTACAACTTTGAATTGTACTACCATGAACTTTCTGTACAAAATTTCTCCTTCCAAAAAAATGTTTTTGTAATAGAAGTCTGCTTGTAACTTTGATTCAATTATCCTTGTTTCATGAGTAAAGAATTGAGAAATTAATTTATGCTGTCTGACTAATGATATATTAATGATGGAGTATACTATGGAAAAAGCCTATTAAAGCAATACATGAGAAGAGATTTAACTTTGAGTGCCGGGGTATACTCAGTTTTCATCCTGTTACTTTTGCAGTCAATCCCATTGCCCAAGAGCCCTCCAATGTCGGTGAAGCAGCCGCGGCCCCTGCAGGTAACAGCGGTGGTGTCGTGTAAGGGGGGATTCAGAGGGACGATGCCGAGGGAAAATTATTTATTTAATTTTCCCTTGGCATTGTCCCTCGGAATCCCCCCTTACACGGCCCCACCGCTGTTACCTTAATGGACTGCGGCTACCTTGAAGCTTGTTTGGCAGTGCGTACCCATTCTCAAGAAAAGGTGAAAAGCCAGAAGTTTGGGCACTTCGACTGGGCCAGTTAACACAAAAACTCTGTCGCCCACGACGGCCAACACAAAGCTTTAGCGAGCTGCTCTCAACCAGCAACACCAGACCTGCATTTTCCGCTACAGCAATAAGTGCCTGCTATGCTCTACCTGCTTTTCGTGGAGCAAGCCTCCTCTGTGCAACCTGCTCCAACATGAACTGGACTCTTTGAGCCAGAATTGAGATGGTAACTCTTCAGCGAGGCTAACTTAGTCCCTGTATCCGGACCCGCGCTCCATTGAGTCACCCTGAACTTATGACTTTGCCCGATCCACCGCATCCAGGTGACTGAGTGTCGCTTTGTGCTTAGGTGCCATTTTTCACTAAAATCTTAAAATATTACACATCTCCAGTTCTAGAGCTCGATTTTTTTGTTGTTCTGGTATTTTATTTACTACAAAATAATTTATTTTTCTAAATTGCTTTGGGATTTTTCATGTGTTTTTATTTTAGTACTTTACACAAGAATTCTAACTTAAGCCTGACTGCTTTATGCCAAGCTACCAGAGAGTGACTAAAAGAACAGAGCAACAATCGCGGACATCTAGTCGCACAAGACCGGGTCAAATTCGAAAAATATGGCCAACAGCAATGAAGGTTCGGACACAAGAAGTGGATTGGGCCCGGCCAGTCAGTGCTTAACTTTGGACTTACAAAAAAATTGAGAAAAATGGTCTAAGAAGGTAAAGTTCAGTAGGGCAAGGTTGATGGACATGTCCAAGTAGGGAGCGTCGTCGTCGGCTGGCCTGTAGTGGAAGCCGCGGTGAAGATTCCTACATTCTGACTTAGGGCCTCATGTAGGTAGCCAAATACCGGTCGGTAACGGCCGATTTTCGGTAATTTTACCGTTACCGACCGGTATTTTGGCTAATGGTATGTAGGGGGACAATTTTTGCTTTCGGAATTTACCGAATCGGTAAAATTACCGAATCGGTAATAATACCGAATCGGTAATGTTACCGAATCGGTAACTTTTCCGAATCGGTAATTTTACCGATTCGGTAAATTCCGAAAGCAAAATCGAAATGTAGGGGGAGTGTGTGGGTGTGTTTTAGAGTCGGTATTTACCACCAACTTTTAGTTGGTGGTAAATAATTAATGTATGTATTCATGCATTTTTACCCGCGTAGCAGTGTGCAATGTGGCATGCATACATGCCCTTAGGGCATGTATGTGTGCCACATGTGCACACATGGCCGAAACAGGGGTGCAACAGGGTGTCAATGTGACACCCTGCCACCCTTGTATGTGTTCCCCCCATTACCGAATCGGTATTTACCGATTCGGTAATGAGGCATACCTTCCCATCAATGGGAAGGTATGCCTCATTACCGAATCGGTAAATACCGATTCGGTAATCACCGACTAGTAACGAATCGGTAAAAATTACCGACTCATTACCTACATACGAGTTACCACTTCTTAAATACCGAGTCGGTACGGCTCGGTATTTAAGAAGTGGTAACTGGTACGCTACCTACATGAGGCCCTTAGTCTCTGAAATGGAAGTCGAAAATCTCCAGCGAGACGAGACAGAGGGCTGTAGACGAAGATAGTTCCATGATGAGAGATACCCCTTGGGAGAAGAATTTAGCAGGAGAAGCCGCAAAGTCAATCTGATCGGCAATGAACCTCAAGACGAGCAGGTTGATCCCGCTCTCCTCCTGGTTCTCAAAGCAATCCCCACTTTTGCGTTTTGGCTATCTGGTCGCTTTCAGCATCACTTCCATGGATCCAGGAATAGTGGGTCTCCACTTGGAGAGTCAGGATGCAGGCTGGGTTCAGGTATGGGTCCGAGGTGAAGGGAGCCTTTTGTGTCCTCAAGTCACCGATCAGGAGAATAGCAAACTAGCCTTTTGGAGTCAATCTGGAGGTCCTCTGTTCCCGATGCATGTACAGTCCTTCTTCCCTAGGCAAAAGTGTTGAATGGCAGCAATTCAGCACTGCAGCAGCAGTCCAGCAGAGTGGCAGTCCTTTCAGAAGCACATCCACAGGTCAAGAGGTGTACTGAAGAGTTGGTGTCTGAAGGCCCTTTTTTACCCTGCGGTCTTCTTTCTGGAATGTGGGAGAAGCTTCTAGACAGAGGCTTTCAAGTGCATAGATTTTCCTGGCTCTAATCTGGCTGCAGTGACATTGTGGAGACGATACGTTCTTTGTCTGAGGGCAGAGCGCTCCCTATTCAGTTGCACGTGGGGCTGTGCTCAGCTCTGCCTCAACATCCTGCCAGCAGATGGCCCATTAAGGCGCACCTAATATCTCTATTGTGGGACTATCTAGGAGGAATTCACAAAGTCTGTCAGTTACATCCAGTCATGTGACCCAAGACAGGCTACAGGCAGAAAAATGTCAACTTTCTAAAAGTGCCATTTTCAAAACTGTAAAACCCAAATTTACCATTTAATAGGGCTTATCATTACATTTCCAAGACACCAAACATGACATAATTACACGCTTCCACTGGAAAATTATAGCTTATTTAAAGTAATAAGGAAACCCCAATGTTATCCTATGTGAGGGGTAGGCCTCAATATGAAAAAATACATTTAGGAGTGTTTCACTACTAGGACATGTAAAACAAAAATGTACATGCCCTACCTTTCAGTTATCATGCACCCTGCACTCTGTGCTGCCTTGGGTGTGATTATGGGGAGTTTAAGGCTTGGCAATGAGGTTTAAATGCCAATTTGACATGCCAGTTTAAAACAGCATTCAGGCTGCAGTGGCAGGCCTGAGATATGGTTTACAGTGCTACTTAAGTGGGTGTCACAGTATCTGCAGCAAGCCAACTATTAGCGTTTGACAAACCCTGGGTACATATATTAGTACTTTACTAGGAACCTATAAGTACATTAAATATACAATTGGGTATAAGCCAATTAAACCATGTTTAAACGCAAGAGCACAAGCATTTTAGCACTGGTTAGCAGTGGTAAACCAACAAAAAAGTAGTCAGCAAAAAGTGGAGGGATAAAAGCAAAAGGTTTGGGAGGGACCCATCAGAGAAATCCAGGTCTAATACTTACCTTCAGTTATGCTCCCCCCCCTAGCAGCAAATGTCTGGCTCCCCTGGAGACAGACTGGATCAGGAAACTTTTCTTAGCAGTGCTCCCGCGCATCAATAGTTGGCACTGCTGGAGCGGGTAATACAAAAATTTTGTATACCCACCCCATTTTGCATGTTTACTAATTAGAATAATTAATTAAAATTGAATTAATGGATTGAAGTGGAATTGACTAATCAACCTTATTAATAACTGAAATACACGTGGGATTGCTTTGCATGACTGTATTTGTGATTTGTGCTTTATTTTGTAAGTATAAACCCGCTTGAGTGTTGCTTAAGGTTAGATAAATACACACACATATGGGTATTAGTGAGGGAATAACATTTATTTAGTCATTTCTATGTATTAATTACGTTTTGTGTTTCTTTTGCTTAAGTTGACCATTTGGGCCTATTGAAAAATGGCTGCCTTTGGTGCCTAACCCGACTGCCGACGCCGAACAAGGCTTGGGTGAAGTGCGCCTACGCGGACGCCAGCTACAGTGGCCTAGTCATGACCCTAACCAGACTTCTAAAAACCGGAACAAACGAGAATAATGACCTCAGAGAGTTTATTTTGGTGAGAATCCTGTCAGACGATTTCGATTGACCAATCAGAACATTTGAAGACCCGAAATTGATACAATTTGTCAATGATTTTTACTATAAATTATGGTACAATAGAGAGGTTGGTGCGGGTTCGTTTCTGGCCTTTCTCGATTACCCGACGCTATGCTGACGGAGAGGACGGTGACACTGCAGGACAGCTATTTGCCTGAATCTTTGACGGACTGAATTAATGCCCAAACTCCTGATGAACTGAATTTACTAAATTTGATGGGCATAGATTTGCGAGACTGCCAGATTTGACATAGAGGATGACAATTAGCCAGAATAGGTAAATATGAATGGCAACTTGATTAAATGAACGATTTAATTTGCATTATTTAGATAAAGATTGAAACTGATTAACAACAGAAAATGAGTTGGGTTGTTTATTCATTGAAAATGTATTAATGAAAAGGTTAATTGGAGGATTAGAAATTAAGCTAAACCTGCAACTAACTGATCCATCCCGATTTATGAGAGGAATACTAAAGGTAAAGTTCAGGGCTTAATGAGTGTTAGAAGGTTGTGTAGATTTGTCACTCATTAGGGTAAAGTGGCATTTCCTTTCATGCCAGCGTTTGGAAGATAATCGCCTCCCAAGAAACACGGATTAATGGCGAGTGACTGTTGGTGTTATGGGCCCCACCAGCGAACGTATGGATAGTGTATGTATGTGAGATCTTTGGTCTGTGATGGAGGGAGGGATTTTGCACTCCACGCTGGAGCAGCACTGCACAGCCCCACGATGACTCCGTACCACCTTGGAAGTGATGAAACAGAAGTGCATACAAGTGCCACCCTACATGCCAATGCCAGGTTCTTAAATGTCCTGTCCTCAGGCATAGAACAAGAAAAGTTGTTGATACTAGTATGCTGAATACTTATATAGGTGTTAAATTGAGGCCACTTTAAAGAATGGGGAGATGAGGGGTAAGTGAGAAATCAGTTACCCAAGTTAAGTGACTTGTTCTTCTGAGGGGTACTTACTTCTCACCATAGATTCCTCACCCGTGTGTAGATAAATAGATTTTGTGGAAGGACGTCATCGATCACGTCAGTTGCCGCTGACCAATCTCAACGGATGGAGGTGTAGATTGCACATATTTTGGAGTCGGATTCTGCGCTTTTGCAGCGATAGGAGATACTAACGAATTAGCCTGATGATAGAGCAGATGCTAAAGCCCAGAAGCTCCAGGTATCACACTCTCTAGGCTCAATCCAAAGACACTAGGATGACTCAGGCCCAGTCATGCTTGATCTTTATCTGAACTCAGAGTAGCAGAGTCAAGGGATGGAAGGCGCAGAAGAGTCACATTCCAGCCGGAAATCATCCAACAGATGTTCTTGTGGAAACTGAACCTCGTAAAACCTTCAACCCAGTGCATTCTTGATGGGGACAGGAAAACCTGGCCAAGGTACTCCCCCCTTATTGTAAAATGCCATACGCCACCTCGGAATGCGGATGCTACTTGGGATCTGCTAGACATCGCCTGCTCAACTGGTCTGCTCTGGTGCTCAGGGTCTGGCCAGATGGTTCGCAGTCAGGGAAGTGTCCTGGTGCTCCAACCAACTCCAGCAGAACCTCCTGGCAAGGGCCCTGTACCACTCCACCCTGCTTGTTGCAATAAAATAAAAATAAAAAGTATAGCCATGTTGAATCATGTGCATGACCCATCTGTCAGACATAATAGCCCACTACCCTTGGAATATTTAGAAGTTGTTGGCAGACCAACAAAATTAGGACTGGAGCTCCAGAGCAATGTTGAAAGCCAGGAAAGAAAGGAACTGACATCACTACACAGGTAGTGGCACTTATATGCAGCTCCAGTCTGTCACTTCCAGGTCAGTAAAGAGCCAATGCGGAGCTGCACACCATCACCTAGCAGCATGCTAGCACTGCTAAGAAAAGATTTCAGATCCAGTCTTGCGCATCTGCAGTGTTCAGAGGTGAGGAATCTCAGGCGACAGGTATTTACAGAAATAAATATTACAGATGCAATACTCCTACTCTCCATCAACCATAGCAGCAACAGCATATACTTTTTCAAGAATGCATTTCCTGTCTCTCAGAATTATTCTTAAAGCACTAATAGACCAGTTAGAGAGTTTAACCAAATGTATGTTTACCAGAACACGTGGCAGTGAAGAAACACTAATAATCAGGCAACATTTCTATAATTTAACCACCTCTCACAAAGAAAATACCGAAATAAGAAGTTTCAGTTCATCACGATTTATCCGCACAAATATTTAGAGCTATATATTATATATCTTATCGGATATATCCTTTTCCCTGTTACTTTCAAAACATATGGGGAAAAAAAAAAAAAAAAAAAAAACAACGGAAACATAATTACTGGAGAAATTACTACATCCATATATTTTTACATTTTGGAGTACTGCCACTGCAGTGAGTATTACCTATCACTTACAACTGTAAGCTGCCATTGTTAATATCAATCATTGGCAGCACAAGGCATTCAAACATGAGGGCCCGTATAGCATTCTTCAAAAAGCTGGTAAACACACATTGCCCGTAGAGTGTTTAAGTCCCATGTTTTGTATCGAAAATAGGTTAAGTTATATTTCTGGGAGGTAGGCAAATCATTGCGCATCGACACATGCCAATGAGAAAATAAACTGTGGTTGAACATCCCAGAGAGCAAGGATAAAAACGTCCTTGCACTGTCCAGCAAATTATGATACAGCCATCATCGACATGCGATTCCTGCCATTATAACTAACACATGTGGTTAAATATACATCATGCAGATTTACCACCTACAAGATTAATATTTCAACTTGCGCTTACACACTGTTTACCAGGGCACAGGAGGCAACATGGAAACATCTGCATTTCACCCAACGACGTGACCATTTGTTTTGCACGTTAGGCTACATCCCTCTCCTCTAAAGTAGCCCTTGTGTACAAAACATAGCCTGTCTGTGGCTTTTACACAATAATTTTACGTTCATTCCATTTACACTGTTGTTCAAAAGATCACAGGAATCTATAAAGTATAAACAATATGAAGAAGCAGTCTATAGACTCAGACTACAGCAGAAAAACAGTTGGTTGAATGAGATTACTTTCAATGTTAAATGTAGTCAGGTCATCCCGGGGTATTAGCATTTGTTTTGCAAAACAAGAGGAGTCCACCTCTTTTAAAGGGTTGTGACATGGAAGAGAAGGAATGGAAGTGATAGAGATTACACGCAAGTGTTACAGACATTACTTCGATTATGATTTACATAAGAAGACTCAGCAGAGACCCAAGAACACTTCTCTCAGTTCCAACTTGGGAAAGTCTTCTAGTTAGGCATACAGTCTTCAGTAATAGGGTTATGATGACGGTTGAGAACATAGGAATTGGGATTCAAAATACAAAGAACTCCAAATTTGAACATGGTGGGCATCTATGCATAGCTGCTCCTATTCTTTGAACAGCTGCAAACGCATACCATAAAAAGTAATTTTAAATAAAGCAATGTGTTTTCAGGGAGCAAATATTTTTAAAATATCACAACCATATTGGGACAGCTGTATCAACACCACCAAAATATTTTCTTGGTGAAAACAATAGAAAAAGTGATCCAAGCACATACATTTACTAGCCACAGCGTAGATTATGCCATGCATAGATCCGTGGATTTTTGTGAATCCACACAGTCTAAAATAAGAGCAAATCACTTTTTTTTTTTTTTTTACCTACAGCACAGCTATTATGACTAGCTCCCCAATTTCTCATACTGGTATTGAGTGAATCGATAATAAATGAGCAATCGCTGCAGCTCACATACAATTACACTGACAGCAAAGTAAAAAAAAAAAATCATTAGAAAGCCAGTAAAACTGGAAAATGTTAAGTTACTTTACTTCAATGTTTCGGATGATGACACTTTTTCCATTGGTATAGAGAAAGTTATTTCCCTTGGGGTCTCCGCCAATCACTTTTGACACTCCTCGTTCAACCTGTGGCAGGCTAGCAAACACTTTTTCTGCAAATAACAAAAAAAGAAACGCATTAAAAGGATTCATAACAGGTTATTTGCCATGGCAGTATTACTCTGAGTATTTTCAAGCAGGGAGAAAGTGCTCCTATTGTTTAAAACGAAAATGCAACATTAAATAATTAACTAGTCGCGTGGTTCAAAGAAAGGCTACGCGCGGTTTCCTTTACATGTTGAACTTGGCTGAGCAACACAGATTAAGTGGGAAGAGTTCGTCAGATGAATGACATTTTAAAAAACAGCGCGTGCTATGATGTTTATGGTTCAGAATAGCTGCACTTCCATAATATAAATCATATCTATTCAAAGTTGACCCAAAATTGTTCTCTCTCGTTCTTCCGCAGGTTCCAGAAGCCTGTGCTAGGTATTTGAAAGCATACTGGTGTATAGCGCTAACAAATGATGCATATAAAAATACATCATCCAAAATTGAGCGTTTGTCCCAGTTTTTTACACTGGGATTTTTTATTTATTTATTAGAATGATCCTCGAGCAAAGCCTGTAGCGTCCGCAAAGCTCTACACCAAAGTTTGAGAGAACAATATAAAAAGTTAACACACATTTAAATAACATTTACTTCGATTTGTTTTGTAAATCTGCTCTCGGTCTATATACAAGCAAGTTGTAAACTACAGATCCCCGTTAAAAGTACTAGAACATCGTGATTCCAGGATTAAGACTACTGTAAAGATATGGCTGGGCGTCAGCTTCTATTTCCGTGTTTCACATGTCAGTAAAAACACCCTCGAACGTGGGTGTAGCACCAGCCTGCCGCAGACTATCCATGCAAAACGCCCATGCAGCCTATGACAGGCTCTATAGCGAGGCAGCCACTGACTGATAGTCTCCACTGCCATCACAGAAGCCAACACTGAATCTGTTCAATCGACGGCGGTACTTACTAATGTCATAAGGCATCTTCCCGGTGACTGCTCTCTGCCAGGGTTCGGCTCTGGGGTTTACGGGCTCTGTCAGACGTAGCTCCTGACAGGGAGTGGATGGTGCCTAGACTGCGCCTGCTACCAAGCTTCCCCTCAAACCCGGAAGCAGGCGGCGGGCTCACGACTCTCCGTAGGCTGTTACCATATATAGTCAACTGGGTGCCTAGCCTCCAGCAGCCGCCCTTCCCTCGGAGCCAGCGCTGCTGCCTGCAGAAGGAACTAGCGGAAGCAACGTCAGGAGAACAGGCCACTGAGCAGCCAGGGATATGAGGAAGAAGAGCCCAAATAGAAACATAGAGAGGGGGAGAAGGAGGAGGAAGCCGATGAGCCGGTCTCAACAGTACGAGAAGCTGGTGGCCATGTTGGAACTTATCCTTGTCCACCTTTATGGAAGCAGAGCGGGTTAGAATCGTAAAATAGAAGGGATAAGAGGAAATGTTAGTTATTTCTTTTCAGTTTTGTGCAGTTTTCAATCTACCACAACACCATCGCCCGATTGATACATTTCAAGTATTTCCTTTCTAGCTAGCTGGACTTAAATACTTCGATGAATTCGTTACTATTTACTATAATTATTAAAAGACACACACGTATAAGTCACTCTATAGTGAATCCTGTTTAAAATGGTCGTCCTGTGTTCATATATTGCGAGCCTCGCCTACATACACGCCTCTCCACCTCTATAATAATTAGTATGAGTCAGGTGTAGGTGTGGCTCCGATTTTAGGGTGTGGTTCCTTGTAGGAAAGATTTGAACACCTATTACATACACTGGACAAGCAGCATAAGGGTTCACCCCTCGATTCAAAAAGTTTATGCATTTTTATAAATATAGTGCAGACATTACCCAAAGGTGATAGATCGCTATACAGTTGACATATGTCCTTACCTGGTTAGCTACAGATGGTTCAAAATGACCACATATTGCCAAATTTAGTTAAATAATGTAAAGAATTACAAAATGGTAAATCGTTACGGAAAAAAGTAAAGATAGTATTTATTTCCCCAGCTGCTGGCAAAATAGTGAATTTTCTCTGCTCTTTTCTCGGCCACTGGAATAAATAGTAGAAATTACTAACTATTGGGCTGGCAGCCTTGAAACTAGCAGAGAAACTTCACTACTTACCTAGCCCCAGGCTAAATAATATAGATCCTGTACAATTTGGCCATTGACGGTGCAGATTGCAGAAAAACTTCTTTATTTGCCAAGCTGTGGTTAAATAGTAGAAATTCTCCATTTTGTGGCCAGTGGGGGTGCAATTAGCAGACAAGCTTCATTATTACCTGACTTAATAGAGATTCTATGTCAGGACCGGAGGCGAGGATTATGCCTTCTTTCTTCACTTTTATTTCACAGCAGCCATTTTAACAACACCATAACACTATTTTTCCCATGAAACCTGGGGAAAGAGAACAACAGAACATTGTCCAATCATCATCAGGTGAATCCCTTAATAGTCCATTTTTTTTGTTCACATCCCCTACTTCTATGCTACTCAAAGCAGCCTAAGATAAACGTTTCTCAGTGTGGAATCAGGTGGCTCAGTGGACTAACTCAGGCTTTCATCCATTTGTGGTTGATAAAATGAGTACCATTGAGTTGGGTAACGATATATGTCTGTTATTCAGTGCCAAGTATTCCCTGTTGCTGGAGTGTGCTTTCCAAATACATATGTTATGTTGTCAGATTGAGCCTGTACAAATAGACAAATCATTTTTTTCCCATTTGTGCTGGAAAAACCACATCTGGTAGGTGTCTACTTTTTGGGCGTCTATCAGCCCATTGTGCACACATTTGTAGCTTGGGCGGGGCGACACTCATCATGCACACAATGATGACGCATTATGTTGTCGGTGGCTCAACACGAGCAAATAAAGGTCCGTGGCGAATGAGTGTGAAGAATGATGTACAGATGGGGCATGATTGGAGGATTGCACGAGTCAATGACTATTAGTTACTATACACACATGCTGTGTTTGTGTAACTACAAGCGCACTTGCTGCTGCTTCAACGCATTGCCAACCACCGTATTGTAGTGGTGGGGCGGGTGTGCAGTCTGTGGGTCAAAGGGCCGTCAATCTTGTAGCATGTGAAAGTGATACCAATGACGGACCTGACAATTGTTTGTTGCTGCCCCCGCGGAGCTCTTCAAAAGCAGCAGTCAGGATTTGGCAGCGCATCACACTGTCACTGTCTCGTCGTCACTGTACTATAGATACAGTGAGTGGCTGAGCGCGACCAACACGGCAATGGACTTCGAGAGCTCCACTCTTGAGACCCCCAACCGGGCAGTCCATGACTTCATTGTGTCACTAATCTCGGACTGACCTTGTTTGTGGTAGTGCGGCCCAGAGCTGCAGCCGTGTACTCGTGACTTGTGGGCCCAGCTGTAGCAGGAAACCACAAGCAGGGACAAATGAAGTAAATAATTGTTAACATGTAGGTACCAGCAGTCTAACACCTCCCTAGCAACATTTATGTACAGTGTGTACCACTGGGAAGTAAATGCCTTCTAGAAACTTCATTGATCCTGCCTCACGTGTTTTCCTTTGTTTGTCCAAATAATTATCTTGAATGGTATTCTTAGCTCAAACAAGTTATATTCTTTGTCTTAATCAGTAGCACTTGCTTAAACTTTGGCCAAAGCAAATCAATTAAAGCTATTTTTAAAATGATTTTCATATTACACTGCAGCCTTTGGGTTAGGAGAAAGGCTGGTTCAAAGAAGTTAAGGAAAAAGAAGCATGCATGAAGAAAACACTTGAAATAAATCATCTTAAGACGAAAGGGAAGGGTCACACACAGAGGAGTTAGAGGAGTGATGAGACACAAGAAGAGGAGGAGGGTGGGCTATGAGAGGAGAGCAGAATATGCATGAAAACGCTAAAGATTCAAAAAGGACGAATTTTAAGAAAGGAAACTAAGATACACAAGGATCAGTGAGAGGGATGTGATGGGAGGAGTGAGACGTACTTAGTAAAAAGACAGAAAGATGGGAAGGGAGGCAAGATTGGTAAAAGGAGCAGAGACAAACAGGTAACAGGATGGAGAGAGAAAAGACCAAGGCAACAAAAGCTAGAAAAGCAGCAAGATTAAGAGAGGAAGAACTCATAGGGAGAAAGAAGAAGCAGGAGGGAGAAGATGGAGTAGGAGGAAAGATTGAGTTGGGAAGATGGGGGAGAATGAGACTGGCAGACCGAGAGAGGAGGGTGGGATGGAAAATGGGGAGGAACAAGACTACAAAAGAAGAGAGAGAGGAATCAATGGGAAGTTACAAGATGGTGTCAAGAGAGTTCGGATTTGTAACAAAATGGGAACACTAGATTGTGTTAATGCGGAATCTAATGTTTCCTGCACAAAGTGCTGAATCTGACGGTGAACCTACAGTTTAATTTACTTAACTTTCCTTGCAAAAAGTATTGCCCAGGAAATGCCACCAGTGGATTACCCTTCTTTTGTCACTTTCTAGAAATCTAAGGATTTACCATTAAACACAACTCGAAATAAGGCCAAAGGGCAATCCGGGCCAAAGACAAAGAAGGCCCCTTCCCTCCTATGCTCCCCTGGAAGTATGATGCTTAAGAAACAAAAGAAAAATCCATTAAAAGAATAAGGGGAATGGTTCACACCTGTAAATGTTGAGGTATCTTACTGCAGACGATTACTGACTCCCGCCGTATTTGTTTATTTTGGACAGTGTGGCACTTGTCATCGATCGTGGTCCAAAATCATTATTCAACACAAGGCACCGATTTACACAGTGGAAAGAACATTTGGGTAACATAGTTGCTAGGAGGTATATGCCCAGTAAGTATAGGCATAATTAGGAACTCAAAAGATCAGGAGCAGTGGATCTGTTTTGAGGTGATTTCAACCTTGTCACACTTTACACAAAATTGTCCCTCTCCGATATTTAGTTCATTATATTTAATAAGTGCCTTGTTTAACTCTCTATGAAGTGTCACTCAAAATGTCACATATAAGGCAGTGAAATGTCACTCATATATGCACCGGAAATATGTAAATGCCACACATAAGCAAACTGAAACCTTGGCAGCTATCGTCTAATGTAGCTTTAGAAGAAATACATTTGAGAACGGACCTAAAAGTAACATTTGCAGTTTAGACCTCAGTGCAACTGAACATTAATGTAACAGTAAACGTGTACTGAAACTGAATATACGTTTTGCTCTTTGGTTTAAAAATTAGATGTAATTGCATAGCTATTTTCATGCAGATTTTAACTGATAAATTGGCTAACACATCTAATGCCTGGTTCACAAGTGTAAATATGTTATCAGGTGAGCAGTTCCTGCTTCACTAATCCAAAATCATTTTTTCACTTCTTGCTGAGAGAAGCAAGGTTTTGCTTTATCCCATGGCAACTTGGGTACACATGTTAAACAAGCTGTTGAAATGACTTAGGGCAGGTTAGTCTCATGCCACAGGTGCCCAGTTTCCCCCCTCCCACTATCTATATATTGAATAGAATTCCATCATCCTTAAAATGGCTTCTGATGACTAATTCTGCATAATTTGAGAGTTGCGACTTTGGGCTGACTTTAGGGATGACGCTGGTCTGCGGTGGACTAAATTTGGGATTAAACGTAAGGAGCTTTAGGCTTCAGATGGGTCTCAGAATGTGGCAACACTGGTGTCTTCTCACTCTGTGCATGCTATACTGTTCATTTAAAGCGTTTTGTACGTGGTGGGTGTTATTTCTAACTTTTCTCTCCCTTGCCAGGCAATGGGCTCCGTGGGACCGCATTTCAGAGTTCCTCGCGTGGCGCTGGAGTTGTTATACAATGTGGGCATATATGTGTGTGAGTGCGACCTCCACACACCGGAGGGCACTGTCGGCTGCTTGGGACCATAGAGTTTCTTCTAAGCACCATGTTTGAAGTGGAGTCTTGCCTCCTCGTGAGCCTTGCATGCTGCGCCTGTAGGAAAATGCCCTCAAAGGGGTCCGTACAGCTGCGAATTTCAGCATTTTGCTGGTGTGGACACCCTCAACCGGAGTCTTTATTATTTGTAGGGCTCTCAAGCTCAGTAGTTGCATATTTTAAGCCCTGAGGGGTCTGTACTGACATGGCACATCTAGCACCTGCCGGCACAATGCGGGGACACCCCAGGCGCTCTACCTACATAAACCAAAGGCGTATTTGTTCCGGAGGTTAACCCTCTAGAGAGCATTTAAGCTTCCCATACCTTTTTACAGCGCACAAAATCTACACAGCCTCCGGCTGCCATAAAATTGTACAGAGCCTCCCTGGCCACAAAATGCACCAATCTGGAGCACAATATGGGGACAAAGAGGGGAACCCTCCCGATTTCCCCTTTGATGATGAATTTTATGATGTGGTGGATGTGTCTATATATCAGGCAGTGGCTTTAGCCATAGCGCCTATAGAGCAGAAGCTAATGATAATGGCATCCTGCCACTATACCGCCTCTAATCTGCTGGACCCCTTACCCTTGCACAAGATTCCCTCTAATAGGTGGCCATGCCTTTTCAAAACACCTAAGAGGTAGGGGTGAAGTGCAAACATGTCCACGGCGTGGACATGGATGCATTTGACTGCCTCAAAAAGGCATTTTTGTCCCACCCCTTGCTTTCATACTTCACAGAGTCTTACTCCACGACCCTTCATGGGGTTTCTCTGGTGGGTATCACACCCCAGTCTAGGGAAATCGTTCTCGCCTCCCCTTGATGAGGGACGAATCTCAAGCAGAGGATTCTCATGGGGATTCAAACGGGAACGCAGGCACCTCCTGGGCATGACGTCAATCCCAAGAACTGGATGTGTCCATCCCAAAATCCCAACCCATGGACACCTAAAACATGCTGGATATGGACGAGTTGATGCACCCACACTACCCCGAATGGTCTCCAGCGGCCAAGGTGGAAACTTATGAGAAATAAGAAAGCCGCTGGAAAAAGAGACCTGAGTTGCCCTACGGGCAGAATGCCCCATTCTTTTCTGGAGAATAATTTAACCTTAACCCCTGAACTAATGCTGGGATGGCTACCCTCTTGAAAAAGTATATTAGAGACCTCTAGAAGGGTATAGGCCGCTCTTGGCGCTCATGCCAGGACAAGTTGCTAGATGTGGCAGGCCCCATTACAAAGATCCTCGATGTGGCTGAGGAAGCGAAACAGTGTGGGCTACTCATATCACCTGACATTCTCTCCGGCTGGGCACAATGCGCAATAATCTTCCTGGACATCGCTAACTGTTCTCTGTCCAACGAGTGCAAGAGACCTCTCCTGTTAAAGGTAGATCCCAAGTTGGGCGAATTCTCTTCATTTGAAGTGGGCTAGGTCATGCAGGCCAAACTCTTTGGAGATCCCTTCGTGAAAGAATTGGGCACATTTGTTGCGAATTTTACTTCTGTGGAGAAACCCCAGGTGTCAATGAAGTGCATTTTCCACCATCGGGTATTCTCACGGGTGAGTCGAGGTAGAGGGCGCTTGGCTGGCTGACTTCTTCCACCGATCCCTCCAGGGGTCAAGGCTGTTAACGTGGTTAATGGCAAGACCATTCCAAATATGACAACTTCTACCCATCCAGAGGACCTCGCCACCCGTACAAAGGCAACTTCCTCGACCTTTTACGCTTGACAAGACTTTCTCCTGATATCTCAGGAGGTAGAGGAACTGCTGTCCAAAGGGGCTATCACCCTCGCCTCTCTTCATCCCAAGAGATTTGTAAGCAACCTCTTCCTAGTGGACAAGAGGGATGGGGGCTGACGTTCGGTTATCAATCTGAGAGGCAAGGCAAATGTAGTGGGGGACTAGAATTCCAGATAAATCCAAGAATCAAGCCTATGGAAACTGCACCCGTTGTTTTTCAAAGCCATCAAGAGATGGGGTCCCTTTTCAGTGGACCTTTTTGTCTCACGGCTGGATCACCAGTTGCAGAGATTAATCAGCTGGATACCAGACTGCATGGCGGGGGCAAAGGACGCTTTTCTCCAGGATTGGAACCAGGAGAAGGGTTATGCCTTTCCACTGTTGTCGATGATGACACATTTGTCGGCCTAGGTGAGGCGCCAGGTAGTGGATCTCATGGTGATAACCCCGATCTGGAGGTCGCAAGTATGGTATCCAGTTCTTCTGTAACTTTCTTGGGAATTCGTCAGTCCTTCTCTCCCTAGTCCCATATCTTCTCTTGGATCCACAGGGAAATCCTTACCCTCTGGGATCTACGGGTCACCTGTCTCTTTGGAAGTGGAGAATTACCAGTGACGAAGGATGGTCCGGGGACTTTCGCAGGAGGCTCAAAGCCTCTTATCAAAGGCCAGGGCAGAGGCACCACCAATATATATTGCTCAGCATGGTCAAAATGGCTGGGTTAGTGTCTCCAGAGGGACTAGGATCAATGGGATCAAGAGTTGTTTCAGTTTTCCATTCCCTGTCATCCCTCGTATCCAAAAGTATGGCCTCTAGATCATGAACACTTTTCATTCAGCTATTTTTGACGGATATCCCCCCATTGACAGCTATCAAGTCAGGGAACATCCCTAGTCCTTAAACTGATGAGGGGCATTGGCCTCTCCCTTCCTCTACAACCAAGGTATTCAGTTCTCTGGATGTGAATGTTGTCCTCAAACTTTTCATCTCTTGGAAATGTAATACACACCTTTTTTGGAAAGAACGTGGGGGAAATTGGCTATGCTATTGTGTGTCATCTCCTGCAGGAGAGTTTTTGACGTTAAAGCACTGAACATTACATGTAGAGAATTGATCCCGGGAGGTGTTACTTTCCACATGTCTAGACACACGAAGTGTAATCTCTTATCCGGCATTTGATGATCACCCGAAATTGTGTGTTGTGAGGTATATTCAACCATACGGAGTCATGACAGAGGAGTTTAGGCCTCCTGGTGAATGGCAACTTCTCATTGCATTGAGGAAACCTTTCCGTGCAGTCTCCTCTCCCACCATTTCTAGGTGGATTAGATGGGTGATGCAGGAGGCTGGAATTCACATATCCAAGTTTGGTGCACATTCCAAAAGAGGGGCCATGGCATCGAAAGCCCTCTCATGGGGAGCTGGATTGGAGGAAATTTTGAATTCTGAAGAGTGATCCTCAGATTCTACCTTCAAATGGTTTTACTTTAAACCGTTAGTAGATATGGCATTCCTCGTGGTCAATAAGCTTTGAGCAAGCATATTCCATGCCTCCGGCCCAGACATAGAATGAAAAATGTCCTAGCTACTGTAACAGAAAGTTTCAATTCTATTAAGGAATCAGAGGCAAAGATTATCCCACCCAGGATTTACTCCAGGTCCCACTTAGTTTAGGGGGCAAATACATTTTTTCCTAAACAACGTATGGTAGTAAGTAAAATTTCTGTAAGGAACAGTTGGTTCTTGTATGGTATTCTGAACAATATTGATGTTATCAATATGTTTTGGATAATCTTATTGTATCTACATTTTGTAAGATCTCTTGGAAGTCAGATTAATTTCAATTATTTCTTTTTTTTTCTTCAGGGAATGAATCAAACAAGCAGGAATAACCTCAGAGGAGGACTGGTCCTTAGCCGTGCGAAGAAAGAGGGGGCATGAACAGAAAGGAAGGACTATTATGAGACTTATCTGATGATTTGACAATGTTCTGTTGTTCTCTCTCCCCAGGTTTCATGATCCTCGCCTCCGAGTCCTTCATAGAATTGAAACTTTCTGTAATGATAGCTAGGCATTTTTCATTTTTTATTCTTTGGCCGGTGGCCGTCCAAATAGCAAAAAATCTTCACTATTTACGCAGCCTCTGGTTAACCCCTTCCATGTTCATGATGGAACTGTTCCGTCATGAGCTACGGTGGCAATCTCTTTGACTGACTGCTGGGCAAATAGCAGAAAAACATCACTATATACACAGCCTCTGCTTAACCCCTTCTATGGTCATGATGGAACAGTTCCGTCATGAGCCACGGTGGCAATCCTATGACATCAGCGCATACAGCGCCTGCCGAGGTCATCAGGCACCCCCGGACACGCTGGAAGCCATTTGCTTCCAGGCATCCGGAGAGAACAGATAGGTGTTTCCTGCTCCCAGGGGGCGGGGAGTTCTCGGTGTATCAAGGCATCGGGTGAGAGGAGAGAGTTTTTCCTCTCCCCTGATGTCTCTTTGCAGGGCATTCCTTCTACAAGATCACAAATGGGGTGGTGATCATGCAGGAGGAATGCCCCCATTAGTCACCAGGGATTTCTTTTGTTGGAATGGAAGCTACCCCTTGGGCAACGGTCGCTTCCAAGGGGCATAAATTATGCGTATGTATTTTCTGCCTCTCTCTTGGCAGATCAACCTGTATTTTTGGGCTTTCTGTCTCCAGGGGTGCTGAAAACCCCTCTAGAGCCTTGGGCAAGGATCGCCCCCTAATTTTTTTTTATACTTGCGGACGGTTTCTGCTATCCCTCCGAGGCAGATCGGCCCCTTTTGAAGGCCTATCTGCCCGATAGAAAACCTACTAGAGGTTTTTTTTCTTTTTGTAAATGGAAGTGACCCATTGGGCAAAGGTCGCTTCCAAAGTTTGGCATTTACTATCTGCTGTTTTCTGTCCTCCACTGGGCACAGATCGGCCTGTTTCTTTGGCCTTTCTGCCCCCAGGGAGGAGTGGGGACAAAAAACCCCACTAGACCCAGGGATTTGCATGGGGGCAAACGCCTGGGCAAGAATCGTCCCCCCAATTTTTTTTAATACTTGTGGCCATCTTCTGCCCCTTCCTGGGGGTGGATCGGTCATATTGGAAAGGCCCACCTGCCCCCCCAGGGGTGATAGAAAACCCACTAGCACCAGGGATATGTAAATATATATGTATCGGCGTGGCCCCTTGGGTAATGGTCACCTCTATTGCGCTAATAACTTTGAAAAATTACTTCTGGACGTTTTCTGCTCTCTCTGGGGTCAGATTGGCCCCATTTTGAGGCCCATCTGCCCGGGGGAGGGAAGTTGGGGGGAGGGGCAGACAACCCAATAGCACTAGGGATATGTATATATTTAAGTTTGGTAGTGGCCCCACCACCAAATATATATATACATATATATATTATCTACTGGCAGTCGCCAGTAGATAGTTATAGTTAGGACCTATTTTCCATAGGATATCTGCAACATTCTATTTGGAATAACGTTGGCGCCGATTGACGAATCTTCGCAAAATTTTCCAAACTTTTGGCCAGCTCCGCTCCGCTCCTACCGTGAAAGTTTCGCGGTGATTCGTCAAGCGGGGGCTGAGAAAAAAGGGGGGTCCCAAAACGCGATTTCCCCATGCAATTTCCCATAGGACCTGTTGTCGCAGCTACAGCCCGAACTGCTGAACGGAATTACACCAAATTTGGCAAAGAGGTAGTCCTCAGTTCAGACTTGTGCCTTTTGCTTAAATGGTGTAAATCCGTTCAGTAGTTCCTGAGAAAATTACAGTTAAAAGTACATATATATCTATGGCCGAGGAGGATCCGCGGACCCTCCCCGCACCCAGCCCGCACCCTGCCGTGCACGAGCTGAATGCTAATTGGCTGTCAACACTCCAGATCAGGAAGTGTTGGCAGCCATCTTGTGCCTCGGTAGAACCGAGGCACAAGAAACCTAAAAAACAAACGCGAAAAACGCAACAAGGGGGCAGGGGAGAAACACCCTGACCCCCTAGGTCTGCTCAGGGGGTCCCACAAGGACCCCCAGGGCCAAAAAAAGATTTTTTTAAAAAAAAAAAATCGGCTAGATTCGCGCACCCAGCGCGAATTTGGCCGAAAATAAAAAAAAATTCAGCGCAGGCTCCCGCACTGAATATTCTATTTTGCCCCCAGGGGCCAAATCCCGGGGGCATAATTAAAAAAAAAAAGTGTGGGGTGGTCCCAATCCCCCCCACACTGCCCCGGGGACCGCCACCCCCCGGGGCTCCAAGATTGAATATGCGGGGGGCTCATGGCCCCCCCGCAGCCCCGGGGACCGCCACCCCCCGGGGCTTCATTATAAATGGGTGGGGGGGCTCAAAGGCCCCCCCAAGCACCGGGGACTGCTTTCCCCCGGGGCTTTAATTTAATGTATGCGGGGGGCTCATGGCCCCCCGCAGCCCCGGGGACCGCCACCCCCGGGGCATGTTTGTTTAGAAAAAAAAAAAGAAAGTGTGGGGGGGCCCGAGCCCCCCCCACACGCCACGGGGACCGCCACCTCCCCGGGCACTAATTATTTAAAATAGGGGGTCCGTTACGGACCCCCACGCCCCAGGGACCACCACCCCCCGGGGCTTATAATTAAGTGGGAGGGGGGCCGTGCGGCCCCCCTCCTGGAGCCAAAGATGGCCCTGGGGACCGCCACCCCCCAGGGCCGGCTCCTGCAGTGTCCCGGGGTGCCCACCCCGGGACACTGCTGTTTGCAATGGCAGGGCGGGAGCCTCACGGCTCCCACCCTGCCATTGCAAACTGCTTTGCTTCATTGAAGCGAGAGCAGGGAAACCTGCTCTCACTTCAGTGAAGCAAAGACGATTGCTTTTCCACATGGGGAGCAGCATGTTAGCTGCTCCCCATGTCGAAAAGCAATGCCGGCTCCCACAGGAAGCGGGGAGCCGGCTGGGACCGTGGGGGGATTGGGACCCCCCCCATGGTCCCCAACGAGATGGCCAGGCCCCGGGGGATGGGGTCCCCGGGGCCAGGAGGGGGGCCATGCGGCCCCCCTCCTAAAAATAAAAAATTTAAAAAACAGTCCCGGGGATGGGGTTCCCGGGGCCAAAAGGGGACACAGGAGGGGGGAAAGGCAGCCCCCCTCCAAAAACATAAATTTAAAAAAAGGCCATGCCCCGGGGGATGTGGTCCCCGGGGCAAATTATGGCCTCGGGAGGGGGGCCACGCGTCCCCACTCCCGATTTTTTTTTTTTTTAATAAAAAAATACAAATTGGCTACACAGCCCCCCTTCTTAAAAAGAATTTTTTTTTTTAAACGGGATGGGGAGGAGGCCACGCCCCCTCCTTCCATCACTCTGCAAACGCGCCCCCTGGCACGTTTGCAGAGGGGGAACGAATTCCCCTTCAATACTGGGGGTCCCTGGGGGCCAACTAGCCCACCAGGAACCTCCAGTATGCGCCAGGGGGCTGCGTTGCAGAGAGGTGTAATGAGGCCACGCCCCTTTTTACACCTCTCTGCAACGCAGCTCCCTGGCGCTTACTGGAGGTACCTGGTGGGCTAGTTGGCCGCCAGGGGACCTCAGGATTCAAGGGGACTTAATCTCCCAACTTAAAACGTGCCACGGGGCGCGTTTGCCCAGTGGTGAAGGTAGGGGGCGGGGCCTGAGGTGATACTGTGCAAACACGCCCTGTGGCGCGTTTTAAGTTGGGGAATTCATTCCTCTTCAATCCAGAGGTCCCCTAGGGGACAACTAGCCCACCAGGTACCTCCACTAAGCGCCACGGAGCTGCGTTGCAGAGTGTTGTAAAAAGGGGTGTGGCCTCTGAACACCTCTCTGCAACGCAGCTCCCTGGTGCATACTGGAGGTACCTGGTGGGCTAGTTGGCCGCCAGGGGACCTCAGGATTCAAGGGGACTTAATCCCCCAACTTAAAACACCCCACGGGGCGCGTTTGCACAGTGGTGAAGGTAGGATGCGGGCCTGAGGTGAGATCTGTGCAAACACGCACTGTGGCGCGTTTTAAGTTGGGGAATTAATTCCTCTTCAATCCTGAGGGTCCCTGGGGACCAACTAGCCCACCAGGTACCTCCAGTAAGCACCACAGAGCTGTGTTGCAGAGTGTTGTAAAAAGGGGCGTGGCCTCTCAATACCTCTCTGCAATGTAGTTCCCTGGCGCATACTGGAGGTACCTGGTGGGCTAGTTGGCCCCCAGGGGACCTCAGGATTGAAGAGGAATTAATTCCCCAACTTAAAACGCGCCACAGGGTGTGTTTGCACACGTCACCTCAGCCCCCTCCCCCTTCCTTCACCATTGGACAAATATTCCTCTAAAATCAGCCGAACTACGAATTCCGATTTACTCACCTGTAATCAGGAGAGAACCCAGTGCTGCATCTTTTAGCCCAGCACAGACCCTGAAAAGTAATTATAAGCGTACTTACCAGTAACTTGTATTTCCTTCCATAGGAATCCATTGTGTGGTTTTCACCAGCAAATTTTTTAAGTGTCTATTTTCACAAACTAAAAATATTCCTAAAAAATCATCTGTATGACTTAAACACATTCTTTCAACTATTTACAGGAGGTTGACCAGTGCTGGATCCAGGATCCACCACTGAGTAAGAAAAAGTAACGATAACACTACTTACCTGCTAAGTGAATTTTCTGCCATAGGATTACATTGGTGATTCTATGGATAAAAGTTTCTAAGTGTCAAGTTTTAAAATACAATAATAGTCTTTAAAAATTACTACTGTAACCAAAGCTCTTTTACTCAACTGTTTACAGGAGATGTCCAAGGACTGAATTTAGGATCCAGTCCTGTGGTTAGAAAAGTAATCCATAAAGTAACTAATTGCATTTAACTAGAAATTCACATTGAGCTCAATGTTGCTTTGTGTTTGAAATTGTGTTGCCCATTGCAACAACTGTAACTACTGTACATTTTGTACTGTAATGTATAATGTAATTATAATGTAATTAAAAAAATATCTAAAGATAAATAGTTTAAAAAATGTAGTAAATCAGTATCAAAAAAATCAGTATAACAATTAATACATTAAAAATTGTCATTTACAAAACCTTTGAAATTCACTGAAAAAAACATAGGTTCCAGGCCTGATATAGTTAGGAATTAGTATTTAAAAAACCTTTGAAATTCACTGAAAAAACCAAAGGTTTCCGGGGCGTTATAGTTAGGAATAGGCATTTAAAAAACCTTAGAAATTCACTGAAAAAAACATGGGTTTCAGGGGCGTTATAGTTAGCTGGACATTTCCCTCGTACAAAACCCTAGAAATTCCCCTGTTATAGTTAGTTCTGCTAACTATAACTCGCGCCCCCGCAATGCACTGCTGATGACGTCACATATTGCATCACTCATGACATGGTCAGTGACATCACTGATGACATCACTGATGACATCTGAAATGACATCACTGATGACGTCATCCATGTGATAAATGAGTGCATCTTCTCACACCCTTTGATATACTCAATCAAAATTTCAGACGTCCATTCTCAAAACCATAGATACTCCAATACCAATAACTACATACCCACTCATTGACTCTTAGATCTACACACACATCCACTCACTCACCTGTACAGTCACCCATACTTACAGTCACTCAGTACAGGACTATCATATGCATTTATACACCTACATAGACACTCACACACCACCAATCATCCATAGAGGTACTCTCACACCTAGTCAGTCATGCAAATAATTAATCACACTCCCATTTACTCACCTATGCAGTTATACACACACAAGTTCACTTACTCATAAAAATAGTACCACATTCTTACGCTCTTATACAATCACTGATACAAGCACACACTCATCCATACAGCAACTCTCACAATCACACACTCTCACATATAGCCACTTATATACTCTTACACACATATATACTGCCTTTCACATATGTAGTTACTCACACATGTACCACTGAGATATACATTCAATCACTAACACACCCATACATACGCTCACCCAACCATACAGTCCATCACAGATGCACTCTTAAAACCATGCACCCATAGAATCACCCACTTACACATGTATGCACAGAGTCACACACACCCCACCCACACAAACACTCAGGCACCCATACAGATACTCAGACAACCAATTAATAACCCATAGAGACACTCATATAGCTATTCACAAAACCATGCAGCCGCTTATACACCAACAGACAGACAGATACAGACATTCACACAGTTTAGTCACTAGTCTGCAGTAAGATACGTTTAATGACTCACTTATAGAGTCAGTCACGCACCTACTAAATTATCCATTCACACACTTATACACCCACTGATTCTTCCATAGGTTTTTGCCTATATATATATTAAACATATTTAAAATTTACAGAAAGACACACTCACTGGATGACGTAATCAGTGATGTCATTTCAGATGTCATCAGTGATGTCATCAGTGATGTCACTGACCATGTCTTTTCTTTTTAGATAATTTTTTATTTTCATCATCACAAATGACACATAAGTACTATAATGCAAAAGAAAAAACCTAGAGAAAAATTTAACATCACCTTAGTAATAGATCAAAAAGAACATAGGAAATTGCAAGGAGAAGGAGAGCCACAATCATAAGTAAATCAAACAGGACCATGTAAACAAAGTTTCATATAGTACTTAAATAATATAGAATTATATAATCAAAAAGACATAGGTCGCCACAATACTTCAAATTTAGCTAAAGAGCGAATTCCCCTTGCCTTCGCTAGGGCGGCCTCTAAGCCGTAAATTTCCTTAATTATGACCCAACAATCCTCAACCAGCGGAGGTGTGGGAGAAATCCATACCCTGGCTATAGTTAATCTAGCGGAAGCCATCAAAATTGAAAAAAGACATGCCATATCTGACCATGTCATGAGTGATGTAATATGTGACGTCATCCGCAGTGCATTGCGGGGGCGCGAGTTATAGTTAGCTGAACTAACTATAACAGGGGAATTTCTAGGGTTTTGTACGAGGTAAATGTCCAGCTAACTATAACGCCCCTGAAACCTATGGTTTTTTTCAGTGAATTTCTAAGGTTTTTTCAATGCCAATTCCTAACTATAACGCCCCTGAAACCTCTGTTTTTTTCAGTGAATATATATATATATGTATATTAGGTAGCTATAGTTAGGACCTATTTTCCATAGGAAATCCGCAACATTCTATTTGGAATAACGTTGGCGCCGATTGACGAGTCTTCCTGAAATTTTCCAAACTTTTGGCCAGCTCCGGTCCGCTCCTATCCTGAAAATTTCATGGTGATTCGTCAAGCGGGGGCCGAGAAAAAAGGGGGGGGGTCCCAAAACGCATTTTCCCCATGCATTTTCCCATAGGACCTGTTGACGCAGCTACAGCCCGAACTGCTGAACGGAATTACACCATATTTGGCAAAGAGGTACTCCTCAGTTCAGACTGTCAGTTGATTCCTTTGTGTTCTACTGCAGCTTCCCAGAGTGTTCTAAAGAACAACTAGAGCGCTAACAGTCCTACTTATGACAAACGTATTGCACACCTGAAGCCATCTTGATTGGAATAAAGTGGTAACTCTTGAAATATTTCATTTAAAAAGGAACACAATGAGGGGGTTCATTTTGCCATAGAAATTATGATTATCGCTGAAGAAAGAAAAATGAGGGCACATTTTGAGTGACTTCTCAAATCCTCTTCTATTTCATTAAAAAATTCTGACATGCAGACTGAAACATGCACTTTCTATACCAGCAGCAGACTTCCCTGGTGAGCAGTAGCTTTACTACAGTGATCTAATGAGCAACTAGAGTGCTAACATTCAGAATTTATGGCAAATGTGTGACACATCTGAATGCCTTCTTGATGGAACCAAAGTAAAAAACTGAAAGTATTTCCTACTGAGGAGACTGCAGTAAATGAGGAAATTAGGAAACTTCATAACAAATAAATCTCCCAAGATGGCCACCAGAGACAAAAGAGCCCAAATGTAGCCCAAATATCACCCAGATGTAGCCCACATGTAGCCCAATGACAGAAGTGTGCAAAATACTTATTTTTTGTGTATTTGCAGGTTTATATAGGGCAGACTTGTCAGGTATTGGAGTGCTTTACATGAGCATTGGTTACATCACACAATATCAACTTCATTTTGGTTGTAGACATGGGGAGATTAAGTGATTTTACCAGAATCACAGAATGTTGAGCTGAAGCAGAAACTCCAACCTGGTTCCCCAGTTGCAAAGTCTGCAGCTCTGGAAGTAACACCACATCCTCTCCCCTAAGTGAAACATTTAATCAAGTGGTCAACTGGATAAAAAACATAAAGATTACAAATAATTTAAAAGTTATTTGTCGCTATTTGAAAACTCAGAAAATATGTCCTCATTTTAGGTTTTTAGAGCACTAGCCATAATTTTGATGCAAATAAGACCCTCTCATATATGTAATTTCTAAAGGAAATGCTCTAGGTATTACAGTTTTGATTACATCAAGATGACATCAGGCGTTCCACACTTTTGTAATAAATATAGAATGTTAGCAATCTAGTTGTTCATTGGGATACTGTTGAGAGGCAGAGGTCAGGGGCACGGACTCTGAAAATTTAAGGCAGGTAGGAGAGTGCAGAGGCAACAATTTGACCACACTGGGCAGGCAGGAAGGGCAGTGGCAGCACAACAGACTATGGAGGGCAGTAGAAAGGGGGGCAGGGGCAACAAACCAACAATACAGGACCGGCAAGAGAGGCTGTGGCAATATAATAGACCATTGTGGGCAGAAGGAAGAGGCAGTGGTAGTACAACCATACATGCCAACAGACCCGTTCCAGCCAGGAAACGTCCAATGTTTTTAAGCTCAAATGGGCTTTATTTGATCTGTCTCCTGTCTACAATCTCCTCTTTTTCAATGTAACTCAAAGGGGAAAATCAATACCCCAGTTTTTTTCAAAATCTCCCTCTTACCAAGTTCAAAATGTTCGCAAGTATGGTACATTGGATCATGGTAGGCAGGAGGAATTGAGGTAGGGACATGGACTCGGATAACAGAGGACAGGAGGGACATGGAGAGGTGCACCAAACTGACCCTACAGGGCAGGCATCAGGGTTTGCAGCAGCACATTACACCACACAGGGCATGCAGGACGGGAGTGCAGCACAACAATCCATAGAAAGCAATAGGGAGGGGACAGGACCATGCACATGGACAACAGAGAACAGAGGGGAAAGAGACAATGGTAGCTTGCTGACCATAATGGACAGACAGGAGAGAAAGCTGCAGCATAACAGACCATAAAGGGCAGGAGGGACGGATCAGGGGCATTACAATGGAACAGACAAGCCAGGAGGGAGGGAATAGGGGTATGCACATGGAAACAAAGGGCTGGGGGCAAGGGGCAGGGCAGGAGCAGCAAGATGACCATGGAGGTCAGGCAGGATGGTCACTAGAAACAAGACACACCATGGAGAGCAACAGTGAGACTATGATGGCATACACACAGACCATGGAGGGAAGGTGGGAGGGGGTCAGGGGCAGCTAGCTGACCACACAGGAAAGGTGGGAGGGGCCATGGCAGCACAGAAGATCATGCATGGCAGGCAGGAGGATTGGTGGCAGCACAATGGCTATGATGGGCAAGAAGGAGGGTGCAGGGGCATGCACGAAGGACCATGGAGGATAGAAGGGAGGATCAGGACCTGGGCACAGACAAGAGAGTTCAGGGGAAGGGGCCTCACAACAGACCGCGCGGGGCAGGCACTAGGAGCAGTTGCAGCACAACAGACCAGGGAGGGCAGAAGGGTGTGGCAGTAAAATGGACCATGGAGGACAGGAGGAAGGGGATAGGGGCATGGCATGTGGACAGTCAGGGTGAAGGTGGCAGGGACAGGTTACAGTCATCTGACAATGCTAGGCAGGTGGGAGGGGAGTGGCAGCCTACCTCCTAAAGAATTAAAAAAAATAAAAAAGGCCATGACCCAGAGGTTGGGGTCCACGGGGCCGATTAAGGCCTTGGGAGGGGGGCCACGCGGCCACCTTCCAAATGAATTTTTTTGAACAAAAAAACTTAGGGTGCAGGCCCTTGGGGATGGGGTCCCCAGGGCCAATAAACTAAAAAAAAGAAGAGGGGCCACACAGCCCTCCTGCTTAAAAAATAAAATAAATAAAAGACCGGCATCGCGACGGAGGCCACGCCCCCTCCTTGCAGCACTCTGCAAACGCACCCCTTGGCCAGTTGTAAGTTGGGGAATTATTCCCCTTCAATACTGAGGGTCCCTGAGGGCCAACTAGCCCAACAGGTATCTCCAGTATGCGCCAGGGAGCTGCGTTGCAGACAGGTGTTCTGGGGCCACGCCCCTTTTTACACCTCTATGCAACGCAGCTCTGTGGTGCTTACTGGAGGTACCTAGTGGGCTAGTTTGACCCTAGGGACCCTTAGGATTCAAGGGGACTTAATCTCCCAACTTAGAACGGCCACAGGGTGCGTTTACACAGTGGTGAAGGGAGGGGACAGGGCTTGAGGTGACGTGTGCAAACACGCCTTGTGGCGTGTTTTAAGTTGGGGAAATAATTCCCTTTCAATCTTGAGGGACCCTGGGGGCCAACTAGCCCACCAGGTGCTTCCAGTAAGCGCCACTGCTCTGCGTTGCAGGGAGGTGGTGCAGGCCATGCCCCTTTTTACACCTCTCTGCAATGGCGCTTACTGGACGTACCTAGTGGGCTATTTTGCCCCTAGGTACCCTCAGGATTCAAGGGGACTTAATCTCCCAACTTAAAACGGCCACATGACGTGTTTACACAGTGGGGAAGGGAGGGGACGGGGCCTGAGGTGACGTGTGCAAACACGCCCTATGGCGCGTTTTAAGTTGGGGAAATAATTCCCCTTCAATCCTGAGGGTCCCTGAGGGCTAACTCGCCCACCAGGTGCTTCCAGTAAGCGCCACTGAGCTGCGTTGCAGAGAGGTGGTCCAGGCCGTGCCACTTTTTACACCTCTTTGCAACGCAGCTCTGTGGCGCTTACTAGAGGTACCTAGTGGGCTAGTTGGACCCTAGGGACCCTCAGGATTCAAGGGGACTTAATCTCCCAACTTAAAACGGCCACAGGGCGTGTTTACAGAGTGGGGAAGGGAGGGGACGGGGCCTGAGGTGACGTGTGCAAATGCCATGTGGCGCGTTTTAAGAGGTAGTTTTAATCCCCTGCCCTATTATATACTAGGGGCTTACAGAGGAGGTCATGCTAATCACAGGGGGACCCCAACGCATAGTGTTCCCTAGTGTATGTAGGTGTTTTCACTGTATTCTGAGTGTCTTTTAACATAGCACTGGCTCTAGGACTGGTTAGTCAGACTCAATTACCACCAGTATCCGTCTGAAAAAGTTGAGGGTACAGGATGATTTTGCAACAAGGCTTCTTTCTGCTCTTCTGTTTGTTCTTTCTGCACGTTATCCTTCTTCCTGCACTTTTCTTCGTCTTTGAGGACTTCTGTTGCTTCTTTCTGAATTTCTTTTTTTTCTCTCTGTGCGTCTTTCTTCACATGTCCTATCTCTGTAGGCATAGTTAGAAATTAGCATTTAAAAAACCTTTGAAATTCACTGAAAAAACCATAGGTTTCAGGCACGTTATAGTTAGGAATTAGCATTTAAAAAACCTTAGAAATTCACTGAAGAAACCATAGGTTTCAGGGGCGTTATAGTTAGCTGGACTTTTCACTCGTACAAAACCATTGAAATTCCCCCGTTATAGTTAGTTCAGCTAACTATAACTCGCGCGCTCGCAATGCACTGCTGATGACCTCACATATTACATCACTCCTGACATGGTCAGTGACATCACTCATGACATCACTGATGACATCTCAAATGACATCACTGATGACATCATCCTTGTGATAGAGTGGCAGACCTCCTCTCCCCTAATATAACCTTTGATACACACATTCAAAAATAGAAACTAACATTTTCAAAACAAAGGACATACCAATACCAGTTACAACAATCTATTCAGTAATTCTAAGATCCACATACACATACATTCATTCACCAACAGTCCTATACAGTCACTCATACATGTACTCACTCATCATATGTACTCATACACCTCTACATCCTGTTACACAATGCCACTCATCCATAGAGTTACTCACACACATAGTCACTCATGCTAATAAAGAATCAAACATCCATTTACTTGCATATACAGTTATACACACACCACCACACTTACTTCTACAGAAACGTACACATACTTAGTCTTTTAAACAATCACGTATAGAAACACATACTTTTTCATACAGGAACTCATCCAATCTCTCACTCTCACATATACTCACTTATATACACCAATAGTCACATATACTAGTTTAAAACATATGTAGTTACTCATAAAGACACTATTGAGACAGTCATTCACTCACTAACACCCATGCACACACTCATCCACTCATACAGTCCTGCACACATGCTGTCTTCAACACATTCAAACAGTGAGTCACTCATTCATGCACCTATGCACTACGTAATACCCCTCACCGAACCATACAGACACTCAGACACTCATACTGATACTCAATAAACCAACTAATAACCTATATAGACACTCATGTAGCAACTCACCAACTCATGCAGCCACTTATACACAAAATGAGAGACTGATACAGATATTTACATATTTAAACATTACTCACTAAGCCATGTATTCGCTAAGATACACTTAATCAGTTAGTTATACAATCAATTTTTCAAAAACAAATCATCCATTTAGACACTTATAAACCCATTTATTCTTCCATCGACCTTGAGATATACATATATAAAACATATGTAATTTTCAGAAAAACACACATTCACTGGATGATGTCATCAGTGATGTCATTTAAGATGTCATGAGTGATGTAATATGTGACGTCATCAGCAGTGCATTGCGGGCGCGCGAGTTATAGCCCCACTGAACTAACTATAACGGGGGAATTTCAATGGTTTTGTACGAGTGAAAAGTGCAGCTAAGTATAACGCCCCTGAAACCTATGGTTTCTTCAGTGAATTTCTAAGGTTTTTAAATGCTAATTCCTAACTATAACGTGCCTGAAACCTATGGTTTTTATCATATATATATATATATATATATATATATATATATATAGGGTAAGAGTTGCCCCAATGGGATGAGGCATCTGTTATTATTTACTTTTGGCTGTTTTTCTGTCCTCCTTGGTGGCCATTTGAGTAGTGCCATAGCATGGTATAATGTTAATTGTTTTATTTCTTGTGAATTTGCATTGTAATATTTATTTTTTCTTTTTATTCTAGTTCAAGGCTTTTGCTATTTTTTTTGCTAATCAAGTTTTATTGTTTTCAAACACGTGAAGCAAATCAGCATATACACGGAGATCATTAAAACAAATGCATTCCTGTAAGCAATGCATCCCACCGTCACAAACCCCATAAGACATACACAGGTAAGGTATGGAATCAGGTTAATCAGAACCCTCCACATTGCCCAACCACTTCCCCCACACCGTACGATACTTTTTGCCACACCCCTTGCCCATGTAAAGGGCTTTCTCCTGGGTCGTGCACCAGTCCACCCCCCTGTGCCCCCTCCCTAGGTCAGGTGGATCAGGACTTTTCCAAGCCGCCGCTATTTCCCGCTTGGCCAGAATCATAGCTGTATTAAAAAATGACTTTTCATTTCTGGACCCATCCGTGATCCCCTTTAGTGAATGACGTGGATAGTGAGGAACCTCCCAACCCAATATCTCTGTAAGTTCCACCTCAATAGACCCCCAAAATTGCTCCAAGTGGGGGCACGACCAAACCATGTGGAGGAAGTCAGGCGGGGCGTGAGTACATCTCGCACATGACGCGTCCGGGCGCAAGCCCGCTCGGTGAAGGCACAGGGGAGTGAGGTACGCAGCGTGCAGGTAGTAAAACTGAATCAGCTTAAGTTTGGCGGAGGCGGTGACTGTCCTGGAAGCCATGAGAGCATCACGCCAATCCACCTCGTCAAGGGGGCCCACCCATTGTTCCCTCAACTTATCTAAGGAGGTGGGGGTGTTGTTAACTAAGGTGCGATATATGCGGGAGATGCCTCCTTACCTAAGTCTCCCATCATTGGGCCTCAGTGGGGCTATATTCGGGGAGCCTCGTGTCGTCCGTGATGTGCATTTGGAGGGCCTGTCGCATCTGCAGATATTTATAAAATTGGGACGAATGTAAGGAGTAGCGGGTTTGGAGCTCTTGGAAAGAAAGCATATGGCCTTTAGCCCATACATCCCCTAGTTGTGAGATGCCAATGAGGTCCCAGGTTTTAAATCCCTGCAGTCCACTAACCTCCCGCAGCCAGGCCCCATGCCAGAGGGGTGTACATTGGGTCAGCTTACGCGTCCAACCGGTTTGACGCAACGAGGCCCGCCAGGCCAATAACACGGAGCGTGTCACATCAGGCAATCGGGATGGATTGGGCCCCCCGTACATCATGGCCTGCATTTTAGTTAGTCCTAGTTCACTTAGCTCAAGCCTATAGGCCGGGTCAGACCAGCCCCCATTGAACCAGTCGTGGACCACCAGGAGACTTACAGCCAAAAAGTAGAGATAAAGATGTGACATCCCCATACCCCCATCGAAGGAGGGAATGCAGACAGAGCCAGGCGCACCCTCCCTCCGTTCCAGAGGAACTTGGTAGCTAGACTGTCCAGTTCCCGGAACCAGATCCTGGGAAAGCAGAAGGCGGTATTTTGAAGGACATAAAGAAATCTGGGGAGGATCTTCATTTTAAACAGGGCCACCCTCCCCAGGGGGTTCAGAGGTAGTGCCCTCCATTTATGGAGGTCTTCTTTGGCCTTCTTAACCAACGGGGCTACGTTGAGGGACCAGCCCCGCTCGGGAGGGTAATCCATATCCCCAAGTATTTAAAGGATTGTCGCCGAAGTGGTATGGTGGATTGCCAATCAAAGCAATCCCTAGAGAGATGCATGGGGACCAGAAATGATTTCCCAGGATTTAGCCGAAGAGCTGAGGCCTGCTCGAAAAATTGCAAGATCTGGAGGCAGTATTGCCCGGAGGAGGCTGGTTCAGCCAGGAAGATCAGGACGTTGTCTGCGTATAATGCAATCTTGTCTGTTTCGGTATTAGGGCACTCCCAGCCGCGGATGCGATCCTTAGCCCGCATTAGAGAAGCCAAGGGCTACATTGCCAGGACGAATAGCAATGGGGAGAGGGGGCAACCCTGCCTAGTGCCCCTGGCAATGGGAAAGGCCTCTGATGATACCCCATTGACCAGTACTCGCGCTCTCGGGTTGGTGTAAAGGACTCTAACCAGAGCTCTGAATTGAGGCCCAATGCCCATCTCGGCCAGCACACCCTGCAAATATGTCCGGTCCACCGAATCAAATGCTTTTTCGAAGTCTACGGACAGGAGTGCTAAGTACGGGGTAAGCAAGTGCCGGTGGGCTAGAGCCAGCTGCATCCTCCAGTGGCAGTGGCGGGTCCCACGTTGAGGCATGAACCCACATTGGTCTGGGTGGACCAGCAGGGTTAAGTAGGGTTTCAATTGTTGAGCCAGAATGGTGGCGTACAGCTTAACTTCCGTATTGAGGAGGGAGATGGGATGGTAGTCCGTGCATCTACGGGAGGGAGGCTGGGATTTCGGGAGAACCACGATGGTGGCGATATCCGTTTCTGGCGGAAAGGAACCTCTCTCCACGGCTTCATGAAATAAACTGGCCAGGTGGGGCATTAGAGTGTCGCGGTATGCCGCATAATACTCCTGAGGAAGGCCATCGGGGCCCGGGGTCTTAACCAAGGAGGTGAGGGTGATCGCTTCTTCAATTTCTTTCTGAGAGATGGGGCGATCTAGGTGCTTCTGAGCAGCCTAGGAAGACGCACCTTACCCCGTTCAAGGAGAGCTGGAAGTGATAGTTCGGAGGTGTGCGCTGTGTATAGTCTCTGGTAGTAGGCAGCAAAGGTGTGGTCCATCGCCACAGGGGCACGGTACACCGCCCCAGCCTCGTCCACTACCTCTGGGATAATACGGTTCGCCCTGGGGTATGTGGCCAGCCTGTGCAGGATCGTACTGTTTTTGTCCCCCCAACCATAGATTCTCGCCACCGAAAACCTCCAGAGGGGCTTCGCAGCATCCAGGGATAGTTGTCTAATTTCGTCCAGAAGGTGGGCAAGTTGTCGGGCCTGGGCGGCATCGTCTGATACGGACAATAACTGTTCCAAGCGGAGCATCTGCGCTTCCTTCGAGGAGAGCTCACACAACTGTGCCTGCCTCTGGATCTTAAGCTGCCCTTTAGCGACACACCGTATGGTCGCCTTCCCTGCCTCCCATCGGGTTCCCAGGGAGGCTACAGAACCACCATTAGTAGCAAAGTATTGTTTAAGTTCATTCCCCACCACTTTTTTTAAGTCTTTATCTTGGAGAAACCAAGCATTCATCCTCCATGTTTGGTGGGCTGAAGGAGGGGGAACTCCTATGCTAAGGAGTATTGGAGAGTGGTCGGAAATGCCTCTTGGCAAAATGCAGAAGTCTAGAATCTCAGAACAGTCGGGCGCAGGGACATAGATCGCATCTATGTATGCTTGTGTGTGGTGGGCCGTGGAATAGTGTGTGATTTGAGTTTTGAGGGGTGCCATGTGCGCCATGCATCGCAGAGTCCCAGGGACTCGGACCAGTTCTTCAGCTGTTTCGCCCGCGCCGTTCGGGAAGCAGAGGGAGGACCCATTGTGTCAAGGGCCAGGGATAAAACTGCACTGAAGTCGCCCGCAGGCATATTATTGAGCAGGGCAGCGGCGTGCCCAAGTGTGGACGCGAGCTTCGAGGGGGGGCATATACAGACATGAGAGTGAGGGGGGAGCCAGCAAGCGACCCACAAACTGTCACAGATGACCCTTGAGGATCTTGAATCACTTGGGAAATGACGAAGGGCAGGGTCGTCCCAAGAGGATGGCCACCCCTCGGGAGCCCCTGGAGAAGCCGGAGTGCCATACTCTATTGTACCCATAGCGGGCCAAGAAGGGGCATCAGTTACCCAGGAGGTGTGTTTCCTGGAGCATGAGAATATCTATGTGGAGACATTGCGCATATCTTAGAACCGCCATGCGTTTATGCCGGTCCAGTAGGCCGTTGACGTTTCACGACAACACATGGAGAGATGCCCTAGGCGTTGTATCAGTGGTCATGGTAGGTGTTACCTGGTCTAGGACGTGTATTCTGACAGGGGTATGTAAATGCGTGTGGGAGCCCGCAGTGATGTGGGCATTCGCTTGCTATACGAGCATATCCAACCCTGATAAAAGTAGCTTGTGTCGTTCTCTGATAGCTGAAACAAAAAGCAACAACAAAAATAACAATATTGGGAAAAAAACCTTCCCAAACCTCCCGCTGCCCCCACCCCTCACCCTATACTTCGGAAACGGAAGCATCGGTCGACCCTACCATGTGAACAATACCAAACTACAATGAGTGAACAACCAAACTAAAACGCTTGGGAATGGGGAAGAGCGGAGGACCCCTTCTCATGTCCGGATGCGTGTATATGAGTCCATCAGTAAAATAAGAAATGTTCTTAGCTAGAGCGCTGTCTCCAGCCACAGGGCCAGGCCCGGCAGGCAGAGACTGGCTCAGGCAGGGTCCTTCAGGAGCATCGGGCTACGTGAGAGGTCTGTGTCTGGGAGGTCAATCACAGGAGACCAGGGTGAAGCACCTCAGCCATCCAGGCAGCCGGAGGAGCCAGAGTGCTTCCCAGTCGAGGGTCCCCCAGAGAGCAATATTGGCTGTTGTGAGTGGCCCAGCGGGGAATCCGATCGGGCCCGTCTCTGCCAACGGTGCCTGCGGAGCGGTTACGTTGAGGCTGAGGAGCAAAGGGAGTGAGATGGCCAAGTCCGCCTTCCGCTCCCCCCAAGCCCCGGGTTCGGTCCTCGACCCGCAGAGGGCGCTCCTCTGTTGCCCAGGTCCAGGTCTCCGTCGGGAACAATCTCTCGTTAGCAAACACCACTTACAGGCGAGCCGGGAAGAGGAGCCGATACTGAATGTTAAGTGCCCTCAACTTTTGCTTGACCTCCCCAAAAGCGCGCCATTGGCCCTGGACCTCGCGGGTGTAATCTGGGAAGATTATGATTGTACGATTTTCTTAGTGAAGTCGCTGTTGCTGCGGGCTCCAGACAGGATGGCGTCATGGTCTTTGAAATTAAGTACCCGCATTATGACTGAGCGGGGAGGTGCGCCCGGTGCCGGTTTGGGGGCCAAGGACCGGTAGGCCCACTCAATCGCGAACCAAGGAGAGAGAGAGCCCTCGGGGACCCATGACCGTAGCCACTTCACCAGGAAATCCACCGCGCGGCCCTGCTCCGCTCCCTCCGGGAAGCCCTCCAGGAGGAGGTTGTTACGTCAGGATCAGTTTTCGGCATCCTCCGCCCGACGATGCAACTTCTTAGTGTGCGACTGAAGACGGGCCACCTGCCCCTTAAGTTGCTGGACGTCATCCTCCATAGTGGAAATACAGGTTTCAGTCTCTTTAATCCGAGCAGTTGCGTTTCATAGGTCCTGCCGGATGAGAGTCATGTCTACTCGCACTTCTGTGATCTTGCCCTCCACCGAGGTCTGGGATGCATGGATGGCCTGGAGGATGGTGGCCAAATCCGCGGACGGAGGAGCTTCCTGTTCAGCCACACCCCCGGTTGCCCCACCTCCGAGGTGGTGAAGCGATCCATTTTTGTCTGGGTGGCAGGGGCCCTTGCTGATCTGTCCGTTCTGCCCATGGTGACCCCCAGGGAGTGGCGGATTCCCAAAGTCCCCACAACTAGACCCCACAGTGGGATGTTGACAAATTAACTCAGGCGAACCAGGGGTCGGCAGGGCAAGCAGCTGGCGTGAAGTCTTGGCGCGGACCAATCTGCTGCCGCCCGAAATGTGCGGCCGGCGGAGAGGGAGAAAGAAGGAGAAGGGTCTTGATCCAGGGCCGTATGCGGGTCCCTTTCCGCCAGGGCCCCGGAGCGTTCCGCTGAGGCGGCAACACAGATTAGCCGTAGAGGTCCGGGAATAGCAGCGGATCCAGGACTGAAGGGTCGATGTGGGCAGATGTCCCCAGGGATGTAGTAGCGACCGATGACCCAGGACAGGCCCAAGGAGAGGATTAGGGGGCCACTCAAGCCCCGCCACACGAAGCTATGGCCGAAACCCCCAGGGAGCCATCAGTTCTCCATGTCTGGCTCGGGTACGCCCTTCAGAGGTTCACCGCCACCCAAAACGGTGGCCGAGGCAATCCTGCCCACACCCCAGGCCCAGAGCGGGGAACCCAGCAGGCCGCGTCATCGCAACCACCGCGCAGGAGGTGTTGGCTTTCCCCAACCGCAGGTCTCAAGAAACGCGTTGGGAGTGGGGAGTAGGGGGAGGAGGTGGGGGGAAGAGGAGCCACGCCAACCAGGGGGCTCACCCCGCCCGCTGCCTGATCCACGGCCAAATCCTCACCCCAGGACCAGATGCCACAGCACCCCTACTTCTTACCTCCAGGCTGGTTCACAGGAGCAAGCCACCCGCCGTAGACCGCCCACCAAACGGCAGCTAGCGGTGCCTGCAGCAGCATCTCAGGCCTCAGGGCACAGCAGGGGCGAGCAGTTTGTATTTCAGGCCTCCCTCACATGGGTTACGTAAGGCCCCTGCTCCCAGTGGGCCTCACAGCAGATGAAGGCCCGCGGCACAGGCATTGTCCGTCTGGGCCTCGGGGGTGACAAGAAACCACTGTCCCCAGTGGGTCGCACAGCAGGTGGAAGCCCACAGCGACAGTGGCATCCGTCCGGGCCTCGGGGGGCAACAAGGATCGCCGCTACGAGCGGTCCATACAGCAGGCGGAGGCCCGCGGCACCACCGTTGTCAGACCAGGCCCCGGGGTCAACAGGGGATCTCCGCCCCAGCAGGCCGCACCACCAATGAGAGCCCGCGGTGCCGGCGATATCAGTACGTTGCTCCCAATAGGCTGCACTGTGGATGAAGGCCCACAGCGCCGATTACGTCAGCCCAGGCCTCGGGGGCAACAAAGGACGTCCAGACGGCCCCGGGCCCCCAGCGCAGGTCCAGCAGGATCACTGTATGCAGCCAGCGGGCACAGGGGCACCCAGCGGATCCGCGGCACATCAAAGCAGCACTAGTCCCACCGTGGGAGAGCAGGCAGGCCCAGGGTGAGAGTGCCGTGAGTCGCCGGGCGCCACATCAGTCCTCCGCCGCCCGATCGACGGCCAGTGCCATCGCTGTCTCTCCTTGGCTGTCCAGGATACCAGAGCTCGGGGCAACAGAGTCCTGCAGGGGGAGCGAGCGATCCAACCAGCACGGGGGATGTCAACCACACCAGGAGCCCCACAGCACAATCAAGCAGGGCCGGTCATGGGCAGCGGGACGGCGATGGGCCGGAAATCTTCGCGGCGGTGGCCACCATCTTGAGAATGCCGCACGGCGGGTTCTGGAGGACAGAGCAGCCCACACAGCTCCAAAGTCAACGCCCAACATCCCAAAGGAAGCTCCGGAGGCCCCCAGGCAGCAAGGTATGAGATGCGGAGTGCCAGGCGATCCCGCTGGCAGTGGATGGCAGAGCGGATGACGGAGGGGTCCGGAGCATACCTAAGGTGCGACCGCCATCTTGACGCTCGTAGCCACGCCTTCCAGGCTTTTGCTATTTTAACTGATGTTCCAGGTTGCGGTTTTGTCACTGCTGGTTCTGCAGTTTGTGTAGTTGCATCTGTTGGGTTAGAAAATGTTTTTTGTACTATTTACTCTAAATGAGTTTAATTTCTCTGCATGAATGTGTTTTTGTAAATGTTGTAATAATAGCAGTATGTTTAGCTTCTGTTTTGTTGAGTGTGAAAATCTTTTTGCGCTCAATGTATATTTTGTTGTCTTGTGTGTAATTGATTTTGTTTTTTCTTTCTATGGGGGATTGTTGGTTTTTGCTGTGTCACTGTAGAGTAGGTGCTGGTGAGTGCAGCTGTGTCTGGCAAGTGAGTCATATACTTTTTGAGAATATAGATCTTTGTGATAAATCCACACTTTGTTTATTACGTATTTTGCACGGTGTTGGTTGTTGTTGACTTATTTGTGAAGTCTCCTTTCTTAGTAAGGATTATAGTTAGCTGCAGGATTACTGCTCAGCAGGTTGGTGGTATGCTTTTTGAGTCTTCCTCTGGCAATGGTTCAAAGACTGACTCTGTATCTGAGGCAGAGGAGGAAATAGAAGAATCTGGCAGTGAATTTTCTGTTTGAGAAGAATCATCGGATGATAAAGCCACTCTTAGTGCAGATGAATTGCCTGATGTAGAGGAGGACATTGATGTGCCGGTAGTGCAGCAAGAGGCATCTGGGCTGCAGCCTGGGTCTGCAAGGCTTCCCATTGGAAGAGCTGACTTCTGGGTTGCCCCAGACATGGTGCAGCCAGCATTGCCTGAATTTACTGGTGTCCCAGGATGTAGAGTGGATACTGAAAACTTTTTGCATATATATTTTTTTCAGTTGTTTATGGACGATGTATTTTTGGCGGAGATTGTTGAGCAGACTAATTTGTATGCTGAACAGTATTTGAGGGACAACAGTGCCAGATTTAGGCCCCACTCTAGAGCTACCCAGCGGACTCTCACAAATGCGGGAAAGTTGAAGAAGTTCTTTGGTTTAACTTTTTTGATGGGCTTGATAAGGAAGCCATCGATTTCTTCATATTGGTCTACTAGTCCCTTGATGGCAATGGCTATATTTCTGGCAATCATGAGTCGTGATCGGTACTTGCTTCTGCTTCGGATGCTGCATTTTGTCGATAATGGTTAAGCGTTGCCACATCTTTTTAAGATTCCGCCTGTCATTGATCACTAAGTAGATTGATTTTCTGAGATCTATGCTCCAGGGATAGAAATAACTATGGATGAGTCTTTGGTCTTGTCATGCTGGGGGGTACGATGTTTGTGCCGGCAGAAATGTAATGGAAATGTGTTTTGTTTAGCTAGATTTGAGGTTTGCAGGGGATTCTGGGTAGGAAAGTGTTGGGGGATCCATGCAAATAATACCTCCCTGGAATCCCCCGGCTGTCTAGTTTTCAGAAATATTCGAGTTAGGTAGGTTTCCCTAGATGGCTGGGGGTCTAGTGACAAAACAGCACGAAAGTGATGAGCGGAAAGGAGCCCAGGTGCACTAAACCAAAACTAACCACGAGCAGAGCATGGATTACCATCAATCATACTCGACGGATAGAGCAAATAGTGAGAGAAAAGTAGCTCTCATGATCATTAATATCATTTGGTGATCCAACTTTTGGCAGAGATATGTCCCTTGATCATGGGGACTGTCTCGCAAGATAGAAGCTCTATTGCTCAAACTGGCTAGTAAATTTTAACCAGCAGCACACCAAGTGTGAAGGATAAGGAAAAAATACTATAAAGTGCAGTGCAGTGCAAGGAAAAGAATTAGTGAGAGCTAAAAAAGGTTATGTAGAAGGGATAATTCTCAATATTCCAAGTAATCTACACACCTTGATTAAAAGGGTGTAACAAAGTTATAGCAGTGCTTGCAAGTGACTGCTATGCAGAGGTCAACATGTTTCAGCCAGCAGGGTTTTCCTACCCACGGCTTTCGTCAGGACCTATGTTGCACAAACACATGCTACTGCAAAAGGCACATTACTAAGTGTAAAAAGTGACTACCATATGTAAGGTTGAATAAAATTGAGATAAATACAACCTTCAATAATCTAAATCCTCTAGATCACAGGGTGTAGTCATCACCTAGAAAAAACAATTAATGCACCATGTACATCCATCCAACTCAATCAAAAAAGTGCTGTTCATTAAGGCAAGAGTCATACTTTGCATTAATAATAAGGCATGTAAACATTGCTTACCCCACGTAATCTGGGATTGTACCTCACCTACCCAGGAACCGTGCTCGTGTGTAGGAGGCCCCGCTCTATATCGTGGGTAACAAAAAATCACAACGAAAGCAACATTTTTACTTATTTTTTCACTTTTATACTGTTTGTTATGATTTTAAATATTTATAATTTTTCTGTTATTTTAAAAGAAATTTTTGAAATATTTTAAAGTATTTTTAATTCGAGAGAGATCTTCTCGTATATCATGATGTAGTGCTTGCTTAGCATCCAGAATATAGTTACATGACTTCCCTCTGTCATCCGAGACTAATCCCCCTTCAACCACTTCAATACGCCCGATTCTCCTCAATCATTAATTCAAGATCTTGGTGTCAAAGCAACGATATCGGCCAAGCTCGAGTATCAATCGCCTAACTCTGGCTACCATACTGTAACGAGCCCATGGAGCACGTTATTGTAAGATCTAAGCTGGCCCAGACACGTGTCAGCATAACCCGAAATCGGCATGCATTCATAAGTTAAATTCGACCAAAACAAGAGCGCTTACCTGTCCGTCGTTGCCCCAGGGCTAAGCGAGCTGGATGGGAGGCAGCGACGGAAGCGGCAAGGGCGCTTAAAACGTATCATCTACCTCAGCTGAAACCCATCAACAGTGTAAGACACGCCCATCAAGGTCACCCGCCGCTACGTTCACGTAGCGTCTGCTAGAAACTACAAGATGATGTCATCCTCTCTGGGAAATGTAGTTGCATCGATGTCGACATGTGTAAAAAGTATATATATGTATGTGAATCGCTAAGTATATGACAACGCGCCATTTATTGGGCAAGTAGAAGGTCATAACTGCAGTGCTCTGTATCATATTGCCATCCAAAAGCATTCAGATCACCCAGGGCTCCCTTCACGTTGTTGTCTACTCGGAACTACAGGATGATGTCATCATACCTGGGGAGTGTAGTTTCGTCGATGTCGAGGTGTGCAGAATAGTGTAAATCAAACAAAGCGATGTTAGCTATTCATCTGTAAAGTGCTCTATGTAATAGACTATGGTTCATCCACTAGGGTAGAGCCAGACTAAAACCACTTGGATCTCCCAACGCTCCCTGCGCGCATTTGTCTGCTGGGAACTACAGGATGGTGTCATAATACCTGGGAAGTGTAGTTCCATCGGCGTCACAGTGTCTCAAACAAAACGATGTTTTATGTAAAGTTGTAGTTTGAAAGGGGATCGTGGTTAGGTGGTTGGAGTTACATGTCACATTTACATTAAGCTGTCTTATTCAGCTACACATGCATATGATGTATCTTGAGCCTCTGAGAACCATGACCCTACAAGATATTCATGTAAAAGGGACAGGATGAATCTCTGTGGGGGTGCGTCTGCCCACGAACTATTGCAGATGTTATAATAGACCGTACCTACTGCAAAGAGGTAATTATACTAGTAGTAAGAGACTTCCCTATGTAAATTACAGACTCAATTAGTAGTCTATCAATAGAGTGGAAAGTGAGGGCACGCATGCTTGAACATAAGAGCACGTTTAGGTGCAAAAAACTCACAACTAGACCCACCAGACACTTCGCAGAGGCCAATCATGCTGCAGAAGACTTTTTTTGGACAGTACTAGAGAAACCTACTATACCTTTGCATACGAGTGACATCTCTAGATACTTGTTAATCAAAGAACAGAAATGGGTACACAAGCTCCAAAGTGATACTCATGGTCTAAATGATGACATACCCTGGACCAATTTGTAGACATTCGGTTCACAATAAGAACAAGGGGACCTATGAACCTTACCATAAAGGGTTTCCTCCTTGACTGAACCAGTTGTTGTCTGGAGACATAATATTCTATCCCAGATGACTGTTTGTGCACTTGAGTGTCTAGAGACAATATAATGAAGACGATTTACAGCCCACTCTATTGATAGACTACTAATTGAGTCTGTAATTTACATAGGGAAGTCTCTTACTACTAGTATAATTACCTCTTTGCAGTAGGTACGGCCTATTATAACATCTGCAATAGTTCGTGGGCAGACGCACCCCCACAGAGTTTCATCCTGTCCCTTTTACATGAATATCTTGTAGGGTCATGGTTCTCAGAGGCTCAAGATACATCATATGCATGTGTAGCTGAATAAGACAGCTTAATGTAAATGTGACATGTGACTCCAACCACCTAACCACGATCCCCTTTCAAACTACAACTTTACATAAAACATCGTTTTGTTTGAGACACTGTGACGCCGATGGAACTACACTTCCCAGGTATTATGACACCATCCTGTAGTTCCCAGCAGACAAATGCGCGCAGGGAGCGTTGGGAGATCCAAGTGGTTTTAGTCTGGCTCTACCCTAGTGGATGAACCATAGTCTATTACATAGAGCACTTTACAGATGAATAGCTAACATCGCTTTGTTTGATTTACACTATTCTGCACACCTCGACATCGACGAAACTACACTCCCCAGGTATGATGACATCATCCTGTAGTTCCGAGTAGACAACCACGTGAAGGGAGCCCTGGGTGATCTGAATGCTTTTGGATGGCAATATGATACAGAGCACTGCAGTTATGACCTTCTACTTGCCCAATAAATGCCGCGTTGTCATATACTTAGCGATTCACATACATATATATACTTTTTACACATGTCGACATCGATGCAACTACATTTCCCAGAGAGGATGACATCATCTTGTAGTTTCTTGCAGACGCTACGTGAACGTAGCGGCGGGTGACCTTGATGGGCGTGTCTTACACTGTTGATGGGTTTCAGCTGAGGTAGATGATACGTTTTAAGCGCCCTTGCCGCTTCTGTCGCTGCCTCCCATCCAGCTCGCTTAGCCCTGGGGCAACGACGGACAGGTAAGCGCTCTTGTTTTGGTCGAATTTAACTTATGAATGCATGCCGATTTCGGGTTATGCTGACACGTGTCTGGGCCAGCTTAGATCTTACAATAACGTGCTCCATGGGCTCGTTACAGTATGGTAGCCAGAGTTAGGCGATTGATACTCGAGCTTGGCCGGTATCGTTGCTTTGACACCAAGATCTTGAATTAATGATTGAGGAGAATCGGGCGTATTGAAGTGGTTGAAGGGGGATTAGTCTCGTATGACAGAGGGAAGTCATGTAACTATATTCTGGACGCTAAGCAAGCACTACATCATGATATACGAGAAGATCTCTCTCGAATTAAAAATACTTAAAAATATTTCAAAAATTTCTTTTAAAATAACAGAAAAATTATAAATATTTAAAATCATAACAAACAGTATAAAAGTGAAAAAATAAGTAAAAATGTTGCTTTCGTTGTGATTTTTTGTTACCCACGATATAGAGCGGGGCCTCCTACACACGAGCACGGTTCCTGGGTAGGTGAGGTACAATCCCAGATTACGTGGGGTAAGCAATGTTTACATGCCTTATTATTAATGCAAAGTATGACTCTTGCCTTAATGAACAGCACTTTTTTGATTGAGTTGGATGGATGTACATGGTGCATTAATTGTTTTATTTTCTAGGTGATGACTACACCCTGTGATCTAGAGGATTTAGATAATTGAAGGTTGTATTTATCTCAATTTTATTCAACCTTACATATGGTAGTCACTTTTTACACTTAGTAATGTGCCTTTTGCAGTAGCATGTGTTTGTGCAACATAGGTCCTGACGAAAGCCGTGGGTAGGAAAACCCTGCTGGCTGAAACATGTTGACCTCTACATAGCAGTCACTTGCAAGCACTGCTATAACTTTGTTACACCCTTTTAATCAAGGTGTGTAGATTACTTGGAATATTGAGAATTATCCCTTCTACATAACCTTTTTTAGCTCTCACTAATTCTTTTCCTTGCACTGCACTGCACTTTATAGTATTTTTTTCCTTATCCTTCACACTTGGTGTGTTGCTGGTTAAAATTTACTAGCCAGTTTGAGCAATAGAGCTTCTATCTTGCGAGACAGTCCCCATGATCAAGGGACATATCTCTGCCAAAAGTTGGATCACCAAATGATATTAATGATCATGAGAGCTACTTTTCTCTCACTATTTGCTCTATCCGTCGAGTATGATTGATGGTAATCCATGCTCTGCTCGTGGTTAGTTTTGGTTTAGTGCACCTGGGCTCCTTTCCGCTCCTCACTTTCGTGCTGTTTTGTCACTAGACCCCCAGTTTCTGCTTTTTGTGTTTAGTTCAGTATTAGGGGATTGGAACTTGGGCAGGTCTATAAATATTTATTTCCCTTAGACCCACTTCTCACCAGATCTATTGATGTTCCCTAGATGGCTGCCAAGCCCGGGACCACAAACGCAGGTGACCCTCTTGCAAAACCAGGTTGTTTTGTGATAGGTAATTTTGATGTCTCTACAATACGTTTTGGGCCCTTCCCTGCTGCAGGTACTTGACCCACGCACACAAGAGAGGTACCATTTTTATTGGGAGACCTGGGGGAACTCTGGGTGGTAGGAAATTTGTGTCAGCCCAGTGATCCCACAACTTTTCCACACAGAAATGTAAGGAAAATGTGTTTTGTTTAGCTAGATTTTAGGTTTGCGGGGGATTCTGGGTAGGAAAATGTTGGGGGATCCACACAAACCACACCTCCCTGGACTCCCCCGGCTGTGTAGTTTTCAGAAATGGCTGGGTTAGGCAGGTTTCACTAGATGGCCATCGAGCCCGGGACCAAAAACCTCAGGCGACCCCCTTGTAAAACGAGGTTGTAATGTGATAGATAAATTTGATGTCTCCACAATACGTTTTGGGCTCTTCCCTGCCATGGGCACTAGGCCTACCCACACAACTGAGGAACCGTTTCAATCGAGAGACTTTGGGGAATGATGGGTGGGTGGAAATTTGTGGTTTCAAGCAGATTCCAGAACTTTCTATCACGGAAATGTGAGGAATATGTGTTTTTTTGACAAAGTTTGAGCTTTGTAAGGGAATCTGGGTAACAGAACCTGGTGAAAGCCTCACAAGTCACCCCATCCTGGATTCCCCTGGTTGTCTACTCAAAAATGTATAGATTTACTAGGTTTCCCTATGTGCTGGCTGAGCTAGGGTTAAAAATCCACAGCTAGGCACATTACCAAAAAAGGGTCAATTTTCACTGGAAAAGTATGATGAGACATAGGGGAATACAGAATAGTAGAACAAGTGTTATTACTAATTGACTGTCTTTGCATTTCTGCCTTCCAAATGTAAGACAATTTGTAAAAAAGGAAGTCATTTTGAAAAATGACCTCTAATTCACATGTATGGGTACCCACAATTTTGGACATGTGCAAATAATCACTGCTTCTAAACTTTATTTTGTTTCCATCTCGGAAATATATAGCTTTCCTTTGTACCTATTTTTCACTCTTTACCAAATGAATTGCTGTATACCCAGTACAAAATGAAAAACCACTGCAAGACGCAGCTCAGTTATTGGCTCTAGGTTCCTCTGGTTCTTAGTGAACCTACAAGTCCTGTATATTCCCCCCAACCAGAAGGGTTGAGCTGATGTAATGGTATATTGCTTTACAAAATCTGTCATATTTAGAAGAAATTACAGGTGGCAACGTTGGCACAAATGGCTGTTTTTTTCAACTCAATGTCAATATTCTTTATTTTTAACTGTTAGTTTTTATTAAAAAAACCTTGAAGGATCCACACAAATGACCCCTTGCTGAATTCAGAATGTTGTCTACTTTTTAGAAATGTATAGCTTTCCAGGATCCACAATTGCTTTTACACCCATTTCTACCACTATCTGGAACGAGGTTGAAAGCACAAAAAATAGGCTATGTCCCAGTAATATGCCAAACCTGTATAGAAAACATTGGTTTTCTGACACAGTCTGCCTGTCCCAGAAAGCTGAGAAGATGGTGATTTGAGCACCACAAACCCTTTGTTGATACCTTTTGCAGGTAAAAAAAACAGACGCTTTCTTCTGCAGTACTTTTTTACCATTTGTTTAAAAAAAAATGTAGCTCTGTTTTGATTATTTTCTCGGTCCCCTCCAGGGAAACCCTAGATACTTTTAGAATCCTCTGGATGTTGGAAGAAAAAAAGAAAAGGACGCAAATTTGACGTGGACACCTTATTTGGGCAAAAAGGTACGGGGGCCTACCACAAATAGCCAAAAAAAAGGCTTAACACAGGAGGGGAAGGCCTAGCAGCAAAGGGGTTAAAGCTGTGTACTGTCTTAAAGCTTTATACTCGCTCTAACTCACAAAGACTTAGTAATGTACATGGGACAAATGGACAACTCTCTACATTGACTGGAACTGTTGTCATTGTGGTTCTTGGCTATGCACAAACATTTGAAGGACAGTATAGTCAAACATAATGTCCAGCAAGCACAATTAAAAAAAATGCTTGTTGTTCAAAAACAAACTCCAAAAGCAGGAGATTGTTTTTGAAAAAGAAATAACTAATGGTTCCACATGCTAGAAGTTTTCTCACATTGTCACAGGGTCATTTTTTCCTCTGTCCCCTACAGCCAGGTTTTACTCTGAATAGGGTAGATGGTTTGAAGTCCTGCCTTTAATGGCCTGTACTTCGTTGGGCCATCAGAGGAAGTATTCTTTTGAGAAGCCACAAGCAAAGGAATGGAACTATAAATAATTGAACTCAATGTCATTGGAACATGAATATATATTTCCATTAGATCAGAGAAAGACATATAAGCATAAAGACACAGAAGAAAAGAAACTCACATAGATGTTTATTCACTGACTTGATTACAAATATTGTAAGAAATAAAACACTGTATAAACAGAGACATTTTGTTACATTGATTCTTGTGATCCACTTGTCAATCATTTCACAGTTCCACTTTATTGCACATTTTTCAGACAGGGAATGTGGATCAACTATTATGGTTTCAGATTTGATTTGGTGTATTTCTCTTTCAAATATCATTTTCTGGCTGTCGCTCAGACAGCCTTTGGGCAATGATGATGGCTCTCACAGCAATAGCAATATTGTTGGCTCCAATCAGAAGTGAATAAAACACGGACACAATGAAGCATGAGTTCTGAGCATCCGGCTGTCATCAGTCTTTCTGAGTAGTAATCGGGCCCAGACAAAAGGTCAGCGCTGATTAGAAACTTTGACACCTTTAACAAGAGAATAGTATTACCTACCCCTTACTTCTACCATCTACCCTATGCATAGGGTAACTAATCAGTAGACGTTTGCTAAAAATGGACCTCACTGAATGTTTTTGGTAGCCTTTTCTCCATTCTCCCTCACTTTGCTTCTGGGTCTTCACCCTCTATCCATAGGGATGCAGTCAATACACTTCCACAGTGTAGACAGGCACAACCCTCCATCACTTAATGCAAAATGCATCCGACTGGTCCATGCACTAAGAATTCATCACACAAGACGTCTTACTATTATGCACATAGGAGCAGCTTTACTAAGGGCATCCAGCAGGATGACGTAAAACAACACAAGCCCTGTGTGGCTCAAAAAATCCAGACTAATGCAAGGAGTTGCAATTGCTGCCTTGCATTACCCTGTGTGAGGAAGGTGTCCCTTGAGTGGAGCTGGGGCGTACTCCTGCATCCACCCATGGATTTTGTTGCAATCCCAGATTTATTAAGGTGAGTAACCCTGAGATTGAGTTAAAATGGTACTCCTTCGCAGGTTAGGCATAACGAGGAGTAATATCTGTATTGGTCCTCGTCGGTTCTTTTTTCTATGCCTGCTGCATTCTGCCACCCTTCATAGACCACACTCATTTTCACCCATCCACCTTTAAACTCCTCTGCCAATTTTCGGTCTCTATGCCCTCAGATTCACTCTCAGATTACTGTGCCATCACCAGACTGCATCTTCTACACTCAGAGGTCTGTGTGTATGAGTCCCACCTTTTTATTCACTTTGAATGCTCAGATTTTTCGAAAAATACTTACCAGTTCTATATGTGGGATGAAGAGGTGGTTATTTCTAAGGGTTGGTAGTATATAAAGCGTACATAAGAACCATTTACAGAAGGGATATCCTAATACGTTCCTTCAATTCCAAGCCCTTCTGCACCTGTAGGTGTTGGTCCTACTCCAAGCCCCCTTTTCTGAGTTTTTTTGGTTCTCCTGATCCTCAGGCTGGCCCTGGACTAACTCGTTCTTATCACCCTTGTACTGGTTTGCTAAATCTGGGGGCCCTAGCTGTAGTCCTTCCTGATCCTGTTCTTCCTGGAACTGCTCCTGGCTCATTGTTGTATTATCCCTTCCAAAGACTCCTGATCCTGCTGGTCTGCTGGGTCCTTATCCATGAGCCCTGTTGTCCTGGTTCTCCTAGGGCTGGCTCTCCTAGTCTTCCTGGTTTGGGTCATCTTGATTCTCCTTGCCCTAGTCCTTGTGGTACACCCAGTACTGCCTCTACTGGTCCTGGTCCTCCAAGTAGGTCCTCTTGGGCTGTACTTGGTCATTTTGGTCCTGGATTGATTCCATTGGTACTTGTGGCTACGGTTGGCGTGGTTTCCCTGATCCTCACCTTACACTCCAGTTCCTAGTCCTCCAGCTCCACTTGGACCTTTAGGTCCTGGTCCATTAGTTCTGACCTCTCTGGTCCACCCAGCCTTGTTACCAGTCCTGCTGATCATTCTAGTCCACCTAATCCTCCCCATCTGGTCCCTGGTGTTAATGGCTCTAGTCCACCTACTTCTGACCTGACTAGTTCTCCGGGTCCTCCTCCAACATTCAATGATATGCTTTGCCAGGGTCCTCCTACTTGTTGTCATTTTGGACTCATTTGTCCACTTAATCCTGATCCTCCTTGTTCAGGTCATCCAGTTCTTAGCCGGCCATTCTTAGCCACCCAGCTTGTTCATCATGGCTCCTGTTATCCTGGCCTTCCTTGCCCTTGTCCTCGTTTTCCTTTTCCTCCTCATCCTGGTCCTGTTTGTCCTGGTAGGCCAGGCCCTAATACTCTGGGCCTCTGTGAATTGAGCTTCCTTTTCCCCTTGGTTGTGGTCCCACTAGTCCTCATTGCCCTGGTCCTCTTAGCTCTTGTCCTGTTGGCTCTGGTTGCCTGGCCATCTCCTCTTGATTCTTGGTCCTGTTCCATAGTCTTGCTCACTCTCAGTCTGGTTTACCTATAAATGTTCTACCTATTCCGGGTCCTCACAGTCTGTGTTCTCTTCAAAGATTTCTGCCCACTACACTGGATCCTTTTGTTTCTGGCCCTCCTTATTTGAGTCTTTGTATGCCTAATCCTCTTAGTTGTGGTCCTTCTGAACATCCTGATCCTTTCAGGCCCTCTTCTCATAGCTCTTTCTTTCAGTTCCTGATCCTCTTAACCTTTGTCCATTTAACCTGGTCCTTCTGATCCTTTTCAACCTGCTCATCTGAATCCTAGTAAAATAGTTTCTGGACCTCTTACGCCTTACCCTCTTAGCTCTTGTCTTCCTGATTTGGATCATCCTAGTCCTCCTGGCCCTCCGTCTTGCCCTCATGGTCCTTCTGGCACTGCAACCAATGGCCTGGGCCCTCTTTACCCTGGTTCTCTTTGTTTGGGTCCTTCTGAGCCTCATCATGTTGGCCCTAGTTCTCCTGGACATCCAGGTCCAGTCCCCTTATTCTTCTGGACTCTGGCTATTCTGGTTCTCCTGATCTTCCAGACCATAGTCTTGCTATCCCAGGTCCTGGTCTTTCTGGGCTTTGGTCCTTTAGTCATGGTTCCCCTGACACTTTTAGGTCTGTTGCTGGTCCTACTGGTTGCTGATCCTTCTAATCCTCCCTGCTCTGGTCCTTCTGGTATTCTTGGAAATCAACCCCATGTCTTCCTTGCTTATTCTGGCCCCTGGTCCTACTGGCCTGGATCTTGTCTTCCTGATCCTCTTGGCCTTAGTCTTCCTGCTGCTTGTTCTTGTGTTGCTACACAAACTCATCATGGTCCTCCTTTATCTGGTCCTCCTGGCCTGGCAATACTGATGCTTATCTTACTGGCCATCCTGTTCCTAGCCCTGTGGCCTGGACCTCTTGGCTGTGAACATTCTGGTCCTGATGTACGTTCACGATCCTCCTTTTCTTCTTCACCCATTGTCCTCCTGGATATGGTACTCAAGATCCTGATCCTCTTTGCCCTGCTCTTCCTGGTCTACTTAGTGCTTTCTTTCCTGGTCCTTTTGGAATGTTCCCTTCTTACTCTGGCTTCCTGTGTCCCTGGTCTCAGATACCTTGCACTCCTGGCCAAGTTCATGCTCTTGTTTGTCCTTGTCTTTCTCGAGATTCTGTGACAATTGTCCCTGATCGCCTTGGTCCTGTTATTTATAGTTTGGGCTCTCCTGAACCTAGTTCTCCTGGATACGACCCATCTGCTATCTTAGTCTTGGTCTCCTTGGTCCTGGTCCTTCTAGTCCTGTTGTGCTGGTTATCATAAACTTTGTATTTTGGCCATCATGGCCCTTCCTAGTTTCCTCGGTTTTGGACCACTGGCCCTGTACCTTTGTGGTCCTCTTGGTGCTAGTCACCTTGGCCTGGTTCTCATCACCATTAACCTCCTAGCCCTGGTACCGCAGGCCCTGGTCCACCTTGCTTCTTGTGGTATCCTGGTACTTTTTGTCTTTGTTTTCCTGGTTTGGGTTTTCCTTGTTCTCCCGGCCCTCTGCCTTGTCCTAATAGTCCTTCTGGCACTGCAACCAATGGTCTGGATCCTCTTGACTCTAATTCTCTTTGTTTGGGTCCTTCTGAGTCTTGTCATTTATGTCCTGGTTCTCCTGGACTTCCAGGCCCAGTCCCCTTAGTCTTCTTGGAACTGGCTGTTCTGGTTCTCCTGAACTTCCTCACCCTAGTCCTGCTTTCCTAGGTCCTTGTGGGCTCTGATCCTTTAGTCATGGCCCCCCTGGCACTCCTAGGCCTTTTGCTGGTCCTACCTACTGATGCTGATCTTCCAATCCTTCTTGCTTTGGTCATCCTGGTTCTGGTACTCCTGATATTCCTGGAAATGAACCCCTTGTCTTCCTTGCTTATTCTGGCTCCCGGTCCTATTGGCCTGGATCTTGTCTTCTTGGATCTGGTCCTGATCCCCTTGGCCTTAGTTTTCCAGCTCCTTTTCCTGATGCTACTACACAAACTCATCATGGTTCTCCTTTATCTGGGCCTTGCCGTACTGATGCTTATCTTACTTGCCATCCTGTTCTGAACCCTGTGGTCCTGATCCTCCTTACCCTGGTCCTCCTGGTCACGGTGCTCAAAGTCCTGATCCTCTTTTCCCTGATCTGCCTGGTCTCCTCAGTGCTTTCTTTCCTGGTTGTTTTGGAATGTTCCCTTCTTACTCTGGCTTCTTGTGTCCCTGGTCTCAGATGCCTGGCACTCCTGGCCAAGTTCATGCTCTTATTTGTCCTTGTCCTTCTCGAGATTCTGTGGTCATTGTCCCTGATCGCCTTGGTCCTGTTATTTATAGTTTGGGTTCTCCTGAACCTAGTTCTCCTGGACATAACCCACCTGCTCTTAATCTTGGCCTCCTTGGTCCTGGTCCTTCTAGTTCTGTTGTGCTGGTTATCATAAACGTTGTATTTTGGCCATCATGGCCCATGTTCCCTCAGTTTCACTCCTTTGTTTCCTGCTCTGCTTTGTCTCCTGCTCTTCTTAGAACGTTTCCTTCTGACTCTGGCTGCCTATGACCCTGGTCTCAGATACCTGGCAGTCTTGGCCAAGTTCATGCTATTCCTGTTTTTCATAGTCCTTGTCCTTTTCGAGATTCTGTGGCCATTGTCCCTGATCCTCTTGTTCCTGTTTCTTATCGTCTGAGTTCTCCTCAACCTAGTTTTCCTGGGCATGACCCACCTGCTATCTCAGTCTTAATCTCCTTAGTCCTTCTAGCAGGAGGGGCCATGCAGGTAAAAGCTGTGGGGCAGGGGTTGTGAGTCAACAGAGGACGACGAGGAAAAAAGTTGTCTATCGACTTTCTCCTCATCCCGCCTCACTGCCTCACCGCTCTTTCCTGCACGGGCCTCTCCTGCCTTCTAGTCCTATTGTGCTTGTTATCCTAAACTTTGCATTTTGGCTTTCATGGCTCCTAGTTACCTCTGTTTTGGACTATCTGGTCCAGTTTCTTTGTGGTCCTCTTGGTGCTAGTCACTTTGACCTGGTTCTCCTCGCCATTAACCTCCTAGCCCTAGTACCGCAGGCCCTGGTCCACCTTGCTTCTTATAGTATCCTGGCACTCTTTTCTCTGTCCTCCTGGTTTGGGTTGTCTTTGTTTTCCTTAATCTGCTCCTTGTCCATTTAGGCCTACTGGTACTGCACCCATTGTTCTAGGTCCTCTTGATCCAGGTTCTCCTTGTTTGGGTCCCCTTGAGTCTGGTCATTTTGGTCCTGGTCTTCCTGTCGACCACTGTCTGTTTCAACTTGGTCTTCCAGATGCCGGTTAGGCTTCCTACCTCAATTCCTCCTCACCCTGGTCCTGCTACTTGTAATGTAGCGCTGCCCCCACTTGGTAATCCGAGCCCTGGTCCCCTAGGTCCTGATCCTCATGGCCCTCTTAGCCTTGTTTCCGGTCCTCCTCGTCATGATCCTTTTTGTTTACCTAGTCCTCTTGCTCTAGTCTTTTGGGTGCCCTTGGTTTTGTCCCCTTTGGTCTTCCTAATCCCTTCCTGCATATTATGGTATCCTGGACATACTGGCCATTGCCCTTCAGGTCCTGATCTTCTTATGTCGCGAGGTAATGTAGGCCCGGGCACAAACATCTCCATTTGACATGCTAATATTTAAAATTGACATCTTCTTAAACAATGACTTTTAACACACATTTGTATGCGTGCCCGTATAGGATAACGTTCTCAGAAAATGGTTTGGCTTACACTTAAACACTTCCTCATAGGCACATTATCAGGCCTTGAAACATATTATACAATGTGCAAAATGTTGTTTGTAGTTTTTTTGGTGACAGCTCTAGGAGGGTAGAATCAACAATGACAGCCGGACCAGGGCCTAGGCACATACCAAATGGGTCCAGTTAATTATTTATACTGGAACGTGCCTTTGTTTAGGAATAGAAGCATTTCAATGGGTTGTCAGGGTCTCCTCATGCGGGAATTGTAACGGAGCTGAATCCCGTTACTATCCTAAGAAGGGCTGTGGCCTGTTCTACACCAAGACCAGCTACCAGATGACACACTCCTGCAGGTAGATGGGGAGTTAGACCACTCTAAGGTATTCTGGCAGATGCGCACACACCCTATGCTTTATAGGATGAGCAGCGCTAGGTAGGAGTGTATTCATATAATCTAATGTTAACCCACAATGGTTGAATTGTTTATTCTGTTCACCATTCTTATTATGCTGGTAAATATTGTTTTGCGCCATTTTATTAATCATTGTAGCACACATAATTTACTCAAGAGTACAATTGCTTCAATAAATATTTGAAATTCTTCTTTTGTCTGCCTTTCGGAATGCCTGAGTTATTAACGAAAGAGTAGGATCTGTTTCCACAATTTCCTTGAGGAATCAGGGTTGTCATATTCTGAGGTTTCAGACACCATCCGGTACCTTGTAATGTTTACAAATCCAGATGACATGCTGTGAGCTAGCCAGGAATTAGATAAACATATTCTGATGATATGCGCAGACTCAGTCTCACAAAGGTTTGATGCTTATGTTGGCCAAACGTGCAATCTTACTGAAATAGTAGAAACCTTACAACACTTAGTCATCTTCAAACTGGTCCTGATCCTCCTGGTCTCTTCGTCATGCTCTTTGCCCGCATGGCTCTGCAATAATCTGGCCTTTGATAGATCATCCTAGCCTTTCCTAGTTCTGATGTTCATTGATCTCCAGTTCCTGCTAGTCTAAGACTGTACTTCTTGGTCCTAGTTTGACTGGTCATCATTCCTATGTACTCCTGCACCTAGTCGTTTGGATCCTGGGTCTACTGTTTCGCAGGCTCCCGGTCCTGGACCTTTTCATCCTCCTCACCCTAATCCTCCTCCATCAGTCCTCCTTGTCCTGCACCCCCAGTTTATCTAGTCCCCTCGTTTGCCTGTTCCTAATCCTTCTGTTCCTTGTCACCTTGTTCTATGTAGTCCTGTTCTTAATTCTGGTTCCCCTTTGTCTGGCCCTCACATGTCTGGTCTTCTGATGCTAGTTTCACTGGCCTTGGTTTCCATGGCTCTCCTAGTACCCGGGCCTCATGCCCCATCCTCCTAGTCTGCCTATTCTACTTTGTTCTTGTCCATCTGACCATGGGCCCTTCTATCATGGTGTTTCTAATAATGGTCATATTGGGTCTGGTCTTCCTAATCCCTCTGCCACTGGTCTTCCTAGTCCCTATAATGTGGGTAACTCTCATTCATGTAGTTCTTGTCACTATGGTTTGCGATCCCCCTGAGTCTGACCCTCCTGGACCTTCTGATCCCTGGCCCACTTGACCTATACTTTCTCGTCCTTTGTAACCCTGTGGTCATTCTAAACTATGGTAACCTGGTCACGCTAGCCATGGTCCTTTCTGGTTGTGGTGTTGCTGCTACTGGTCATTTTGCTCATGACCCCTTAATCTGATGTCTTTGGTCTTGCCCTCCTGTCACTGGTCCTTCTCGTCATTGATCTCCATGACAATCTTTGGTCCGTCAACTTGGGTCTGCTGTTGCTGGCCTTGATTGTCCTTGTCCCTCTGGTTGGTGCGCAGAGGTCCTCATAGCCCTTCTTGCCGTTATGGTACAGGTTCTTCTATTCCTTATACCTCTGGTCCTTCAGGCCCTTGTCTATATCCTCCTGGGCCTCCTGGTCCTTCTCACCCTGGTCCTTTGTACACCAGTGCTGTTTTTCATTGTCCTGGTCCCCTCTGGCATTGGTTACCCTGATCCTCATAGATTATGTCTCCCTGGATCTGGCTCTTATTGTTCTGGTCCTTGTGGCTCTGGTCATGCCAGGCCTCCTAGTCCACCTCTTGCACCCCTATTCTCCTGCTTTTTATCCACCTCCTCCTACTGCTTCCTTCCCCAGCACCCTCTCCACAATGACTTTAGTCAGGTACAGCCTCCAAACCTCACAAACGTATTTGTTTTTTTGGCTTTCAGATTTCTTTTGCTGAGACAGTACGGTCAAGTACAGAAATAAGGGTCTAGTAGAGCATGACCTTGGCCACTAAAAACACTGCTTAACATGTTACAAATCAAGACTACCATTCCCAAGATGCATTGTGCAGGTGACTAAAATGTCAGCATAGCTGAAGGGGCTGCTCATGACATGGAACGAATAAGCATTAATGCCCTAAACCTACTCTGCTTGGTGAACAGTATGAAACGTGTGTTTATTCCCAGAGAGCCGAGTGAACCCCTCCTGTGACTTACCCAGATGCATTACTTACCTGACTCCTGCTTTCATTCATTCATTCATTAGTCTTTATTATCGATGTATTTCATCATAAAAGACAGTTACAATGCAAAGAAAAAGTACAAACAGAATATATGATAAAAACAAATCCAGGTAATCACAAATAAAATATAGTCATATAAACATATTTCGGTAACCTAATGCCTCTTGTTTCTAATATACCAAACCCAGGCAAAAAATTTAGCAACAGCAATTGCGACACATTCACTTGAGTCAAAACGCAAAATTTTAAGTGCTTCTGACCCTTGTCTTGTTCCCAAAGTACGACATATGGGTTTGAGCCATTTAGCCCGAGGGGCAGCATAGGCGGGGCAAACAAAAAAGATGTGTCCAACAGAATCAACACAGTCAGTACACCATTTACAAGAATCACAAGATACACCCTTCCATTTTTTTGTAAATGAGTTAGTCGGAAGTGTGCCAACTCTAAATTGGTGATATAGTTTCCTGTCTCGAGGTCTGGTGATAATATCCCAGTAGGCTTCAAGAAGAGGGATTTTTTTTTTGATCTAGAAACCTGCCTGTCAAGGACTCTGCAGAAGCTGAAGATAGATGTTTTCGCAGCACCATTGACCAATAAAGGCCCTTAAAATCTTTTTTAGAGGGGAAAGGGTTATTAGCCGGGTCGGTCCACAGAATTCCCAACCCCATAGAATCCAAGAGTTGTTTAACCTACCTGAACCAAGAAATGTTACCAGCTCCCAAGATGGATCAAACATCAAGAAATGCCTTGGCATAGAGGCCTAGCTCGGGGACTGTCCATAGTCTCCTCCAGAAGGCCAATGGCTTGAACCTAGCAATGTCATCAAAAGAATGACAGCCAAGATCCAACAGGAGTGGTTTCACTGGGGTAGAACAAGGAAGGCCCGTAAGCATTCTGAGAAATTTATGTTGTGCCTTAACCAGGGGAGAAAGATCGGCAAAACCCCAAAGTTCGGCGCCATACAGGATCGCCGAATTAATCCTAACATTAAAGATTTTAATGGGGGGGGCCTATCATTTTCGACTGGGATTGCTTTTGTTCTTTAACTAGGCAACCAGAAAGCTGGGCAAATTTGAGAGTAAGAACATCAATTTGCGTCCTCCAATCCAGCTTGTTTTCAAATACTACCCCCAGTTCGTTCAAGCAGGTCGTTATCCATGGAAACATGGCCCTTCACACATCTCCCTTTATTAAAGACCATATATTTGGTTTTAGACACATTAACAGACAGGTCAAAATCAGAGCAAAAGTTGGTAAATACATTTAAAGCCACCTGTAACCCAGACAGTGTCTGGGAAAGGAGTAGGGTGTAATCAGCAAACATAAGGAGTGGAATTTTAATACCACCCAACGTTGGGGCGTCCGTGGGAGTAGAGGAAAAATACTGGACAACTCTATTAATAAACAATAAAAACAGAGTAGGCGCAAGGACGCACCCCTGCCTGATACCCCTATTGACCCTGAATCTATCAGTGACCTGGCCCTGTTTCCCCCATCGAACTTGTGCGTAGTTTTTATCATGGAGCCTAATGATGATGTTCAGGAGATCAGCCGGGATCCCTAGCTCCGCCAATACACTCCAGAGTTTAGTCCTATTAACTAAGTCGAATGCAGACCGAAGATCTACAAATGCAGCATATAAGGTACCACCACACAGATAAACCGTTTTCCAGACAATCAATTGAAACTTGAAAGCCTGGTCGATGGTACTAGTGCACGGTCTGAAGCCGGCTTGCAATGGAGAGATGATGTCCTCCTGCTCAATCTGGATTCTTGCCAGGATCATTCTAGCAATGATTTTCTGGACAGAATCAATAAGACTAATCGGGCGGTAATTCCCCGGGCAGGAGCGGTCTCCTTTCTTAAAGATGGGTAGAATCTCAGCTCCCCTCCAAGAATCTGGAATGGCGGCCCCTCTGGCTAAGGCATTAGCAATATGAGCAATATAGGGCACCCAATTCCCAAGGTCAGATTTAAAAAGATCCGTGGGAACACAGTCCATACCCGGTGCCTTACCACTTGGAACCTTACTTAAAGCCTTTTCAACCTCAGCACAGTCGAAGATTAAAGTCAGGGGGGTGGACAGGTCCCTGTTTGCTACTGGGGCAGGCCCCTCGACCTGTGAGGCATCCGAGAACTGAGATTCAAAATGCGTCACCCAGGCATCCGGAGGTACATGGTTGGTAGGGACCTGGGTATTCTGTGAGTTGCCCCACTTAACAATATGCCAAAACAAGGTTAAGTTCCGGTGTTTACTTGCAGCCAGAAGGTCGTTCCAGTGGTCGTTATCCCACTCTTGTTTGGCCTTGACTTTGACCTTATTATAGTCTTTTTTAGCCAATCTGATATTAACCGAATCTTTAATAGTGATAGCAAGTTTCAATTTGCTATAGGAATCTCGGCATGCTTAGTTGGTTTTAAGATAGGAGATTTCATAGCCTTACAAGGTTTGGAAAAAAGAGATTTGAGGCCAGAGAATAGATGTTCATGTACGTGTGTGGCCTCACCAACAACATCCTCTGTGCTCTGGAGAGACTGTAAATCATCCAAAGCACAGGAAACCTTGGAGCTAATCTCTGATAGTAGTACACTGTCAATAGCAACCTTATCCCAGCGTACTCGCCGTTGATCATTAAATAAAACGGCTTCTGCGGTCACTATTTCAGAGGGTTTGTTTCTATAGGCTGGACAAAGTAAAAGACTCAAAACCAATGGGTTATGGTCACTCTCGGGGCGGTCATGAACCACCATATCGCATAATGTGGACCAAAACTCCACTTTGACAAGGGCATAGTCGATTCTGCTGTTACAGCGTCGACCATCAGAAAAGGTCATCTTACCACCTTTATCAGAAGGGGTCCGACCATTTACAGCCCTGAAACCCCTCTCCATACATAAGCTCATCCACTGGGTGGCAGACTCGGTCCACCTCTTGATAGGAGGGAGATCGAGAGGAGGGATGTTTAGGATCGCGTCCACCTCCCATGTGAGTGAATCAGAGGCGAAGAGCAGGGGTTCAAAACAGCAATTTAGGTCACCCACAATTAAGACATTAGTGCATATATTAATGGTGTCCAAAAACCCATCCAGTTGTGAAAAGGTATTTGTACCACGGCCACCTGGGAGGCCCCTATTATAGACATTTATGATCAAGAATTCGGGTTCATCATAGTGTTGCAATGAGATAATCAATAAGTCGGGGCTGTCGATGACCAATTCTCTAAGGGAATACCCAAGAGTTTGCTTGACCCATATACAGAGGCCGCCAGAAGGACGGCCCCTTGTTCCACGTAGGGCCCCCTTAGAGAAATTTACATACCTGGAGAAATAGATGGGATCCACAGCCCAAGTTTCCTGAAAAACCAGGATATCGTGGGTATTTACCCAGACAGACCAGTCTTCCGAGGTTACCCTACTACGAAGACCAGCAACATTCCACGAGACCAGAGTTAAGGGAAGAGAGCTAGTTGGGATAATCCACGAGGAAACAGGAGCGGGGCCCAAGATGGCCGGATGGGTTGCGATGTTGTTAGAGCCCTTACACTCGCTCTCAGGGGAACAGGAATCAATATGAGTGAGGGATGAGCCATTTGGTAGAATAAGTGTGGGACCGGGAAGCAAAGTACCCTGACCCACGTATGCCCCCCTTAACCCACCCCTCCCTGCTAACCCCGAGATATCTGGGCCAGGACAGACCTTACGCACACTACCCAAATTTTTCTTATTTGATGATAGTCAGTCAACCCCTTCTAAGGAATTCAAGGGGGCATAAAAATTGGACAATGGGAGATGAAAATCCGGTCTTGTCTGTCGGTGAAAGCTCCTGTTAACCCTTTCCCAAACAATAGACGTGTCACGTGATAATGCATGAGAGTTGTGTGGATATAAATATGACAAATCCAAAGTGGATATACCTGTCGCTCTCAAGATGTTGGGAAAACTGCAGATATGGCTCACCACCCTTGGGTTACGGAAATTTATAATCACACAATCACCCTCCACTTGTTTGACTCTATTACCCAACCAACACACCCTACTTACAGTCAAGATTTCAGCCCGTAGTCTAGCAGGTAAAGGCCCATTACCATTTAACCAATGTGTAACTTTGTTCTTCAGCTCGCTATGAGACTCGGGCTTTGCCTGTGGGAGCCGAGGAACACCAGCCATTATGACTGTATATGGTTGGGACTCAGGTGGAAGGTTAATGCAAGGGAGTTTTTGAAAGGAATCAACGCCCTCTAAACTAGGCTTACTGATAGAGATATTATTCATATTGGTGGCAGTGTTAGTAGTACAACCTAATTCTATCGGTACATCAATACTGACAAGAGGGCGGGGTGCTTCCACAACCTGATCGTTATGAACAAGGATATTGGACGGTGCTCTAGCCATATGTACATTGGCAGTGGAAACAGGCCCGGTTTTATCAACATTGTCAAGATTGGATGGAATCTTAGGGCTAATAGGAGACACTGCAATCTTCTCCAACAGAGATGTGTTAGTGAGCACCATACCCTCTATCTTCTCAAGCGAAGTGGAGAGTCGATTAACTCTCTCTAATAATGGTAGGAGAAGGGATTTAAGTAATTTCTCTACATGCTTGAGAAAATCAGGGGGAGTGGAGTCAGCATTAGATTGGAGGGTAGGAGGGTGCAGAGACCTCGGACTTCCAGTAACCAGGAAAGAGCTATCAGACATAGTAGAATTAGAAGCGTCACAAATATTTGCGGATTTAGGCAATTTGGAAACTTTGGACGTTTTTACACGTTTGCCCTTGGAAGGTGCTCCCATACGTTTTCTTTTACTCGAAATAAGCCTAGACTTGTGGACCTGAGTCAATGCATCAGTATGTGGTTGGTCAGATGTAGACTGTGGGTGGCTGGTACTAACAATAGTTGATGCACCACTGGGCTCGGAAATGTTTATTGTCTCGTGCAAATCAACCAACGAACACTGAGCTGGTGTGTCCAACGACACTTGTAAGGTGTTATGCGGCATGTTGGAAATTGTTTGGGACTGACTACTTTCGGGCGAAATGGCTGTCATAATGTTACCGAGAGATGATCGTTTAGCAGAAATTTCGAGGGACAATCTTTTTTCTGTTAATAAAATCTCATGTTCAAGAACACGAGCAGCTCTTGTAATGAAATTGTCGAGAGTCCCTGTTACTTGACCCCCTATGCTACCCTGCACCACCTTCCTACCGGACCTTAAGGAAGTCATGCTTAGGGAAAGAGCAGACAAGCAGTAGGGGGAGTAACCAAAGAGAATAAAAATGGACCTCTGGGGTAAATAAATATATCTAAATCACAATAAAATATTAATATGCTAAGTATAAGCAACAAATACTGAATATGGCAATCCACCTATCAGCAATAAAACATGTACTCACGATTACAATAATATTTACAACTTGTTAGCAAAGACCCTTTTCAGGGGGGTGGCCCGCCCCGACCTCAACCGGCCACGAACGGCCCGCTCTTTGCCCGGTCTTCGCCCCGGTCAGCGGCCCGCGCGCGTTCCGCTAGCGCGTTACGGGGATGAGATGTTAATGACAGACAACGTTAACAAGGGGGCGGCAACGGGAAGAGCAACCAGGTGAGGCGGATCTGTTTGGCGCAGGGCACCGTGGTCCTCGCAGTCCCAGAGCTGAGCTAAGCAGCAGCCTTCCCCCTAGAGCAGCGTAGCGTCCGTATGGGTCTTTTCGCTCCGTGGCACACAGCAAGAATGAAGTCCCATCCGAGATTTTATGCTAACAGGGCCAACGAGCGGCTCCCGCGAAGCGGGGGCCGCGAGGAGTTGATTGAAGCTAGGAGGCGGCAACGGGAAGAGCAACCAGGTGAGGCGGATCTGTTTGGCGCAGGGCACCGTGGTCCTCGCAGTCCCAGAGCTGAGCTAAGCAGCAGCCTTCCCCCTAGAGCAGCGTAGCATCCGTATGGGTCTTTTCGCTCCGTGGCACACACAAGTAAAGCCCAAGTTTCTGCCCCCGCCCGCCTGGAGAGTTAATTCCCGCAACAATGGGTAAAATATCGCCCAGTTCTGCAGAAAATAGCCCACTGGCAACACTGCTCACCGCCGCTGTCGGGGTCTCCTCAGTACGCACTTCCTGGTCCTGCTTTCAGTTCCTCATTCCACTGAAGCCCCATTATAGTGCCTAACTCGATTCACCTCCTGCAAGTGCCCCCAAAGCACTGTGCCCCCAAGCATCAATTGCCTACTGTACATGTCCCTCCCTTTGAAGCCCAAATACCATCTATCTGTCTGCATTCTCTATTTGCATTCCCTGTTTGCTGCTGCTTGCTGACTGCTGCGGTGTTGCCAGATTTGAAATTCTAGGTAAGCATAATCCCCCTTAAATAGAAGCCTAAAGTTAGCACAAGGCCTTCCATAAGAAGCCCAAAAAGAACCCAGCCCTAAAAAATCATCAAAAGGAGCATCATGAACATTAAAAGAAATATATTCTCATGTGTAAATAAAACATTTATGTAAAATGCTTTAAAACCATACTCAGTATTCTTTGCTGACAGCTAAATTATCCCTGACTGAAGTGCAAAATATATGTGTACCATATCCCGAACCTTCTGTTTGATTTCTACATCTTATTAGAATAATAAATAACATAAATGTTTTTGCTCAAAATTGATTTTACGTTTTTTTATCTGTAAACAGTTTAGCTTAGTTTGTGCACTTACCTGTTTGCAAACAATTGTACATTTGTATATGCACGTACTGTATTTCACACGTTACATCCCTATTAAAATGTGCTAAAATATAGTTGAAGGAGGAGTGCTTTCAGTTCTGTTTTGAAGGTCACCAGAGTGTGTAGTCGAGCGTTTAATAGGGTGATCCCAATAAGGCCAATAGGCATTGAACATTTTTTTAGGAGGGTGATATAGGTTTGAACCTCTCAAACACACAAAAGAAGGAGGACTGGAAGCAATTGGAAACAGAGGTCCAGTACCCGTGCTCCCTAGAGTCTACATTTCAATCACTAGAGGGTAGCTGTTCCTAGGAAACAGATGACCAGCTCGGTTACTAGAAGGACAAGTGACAGGAACTCTGTCAAGGAGTGTAGGTTACATAACCTAAAGGGAGAAATTCCTCCTTGTTAAGGAAGTGCCCTCGGTCTTAACTGGCACTCTGGTTTCTCAACTCTTTTCTTTTTGCCGGTTTTTAGGCTATTAAATAACCCATATTGCCCATCACCACAAGTGCCTCTCTCAGTAGTCTGCCATTTAAATGGCTTCTATCATGTTTGAAAATACCAAGGGGTATATATTAATAGGGGCTTGGTAGAGATAGTCCAAAATAATGTGCAACCCATTGTAGATCACATGGAACGTGATTTTTAAAGGTGGTCTGCCCTTAACCTGCCCCTTTTTTTGGTAGGGTCCAAGTAGTCAAGGTGAATAACCTCCCGAAATGTAATTTCATTTATGGTATGTTGCCGTTGGTTATATCAGTCTCCTACTAGTGGAGCATCCAGCGCTCCATTTCCCGTTTCATTTGGGGTTTGGAAAGACCAAAATTAAAGGGTGTTAAGCTATACTCTACATTGGAGAAGGGTGGCTTACATCTTCCTCACTTGGAGGGTTATTAGCTGTCACAGCAGTTGTCTCATGCTATGTATTGGTTGCCTACATCTAGGGTCACACCATTATGGGTGAAGTTAGAGCGCCACATATTTCAATCTTCCGGAGATCTGGTTGTTTATTACACTTCAAGACTTCCAATTACTTCCCTTGTGAATCTGATCCTAAACACCTCCCAATATGCATAGCATCGGGCCCACAGGCTGGTGCAAGTGCCGGTTCACATTCATGCAAAAGCCCTATTGTGGCAAAATATAGCCATAACTGTTGGTGGGGAGGAGATTCATTGGCCCATCTGGATTAATCATGGTATAATTTGAGGACTTATCTCTAATGGCTTTATCAAATTGTTCTCTGACTTGAAACACGAACATGTGATCCCACCCTCCCAATTATGAAGCTACAATGAATTGTCCCATGCCCTATTGCATGTCCTGAGGAACACGCATACTTACTTCTCTAGATCACTCATTACTTAATATATCCACGCCTGGAAACATTTTGGTTGGACTAACTCAAGAATATATGTCACACTGTTGGATTACTGTTTTTCTGCTTCCACATCTGCAGCACTGAGAGCCTGGTGTAAATCTCGTCTTAAAACACAATTCCTGAATAATGCCTGGGATTCTCTACTGGGGGATCATAATAAATGTTTATGTGAATCGTGTCTTAGGTTTAGTTTTTTTAAGATCCTTCACCTTTGGAACTGGTCTCCAGCTAAGTTACACAATGCCAATCTTAGTGTGGACTCGCTGTTCGAGATGTGGCCTATTGGATTGTGACATAGTCCATATTTTGTGGGAATGTGATCGACTTTTAGACCTCTGGTCGCAGGTTTGGGATCATATGAGATAAGGATTTTGAGTAGACAGACCTTTGTCTGCCCTGATAATGCTCTTGCTTGATACTTCTGACCTCCATTCAGTGACCCAACATGTTAATATATGGCTTTCCACTGCCCTAGGGGTGGCTAAATTAATGATTCTGCATCTTTGGAAATAGACTGTAATCGCCACTTTTCAGATCTGTTTGAATAATATTTATGATCGGGCAAGTTTTGAATTCCTCCTTTATAAGTTAAATGACAAATTACAGATATTTCAAGAGGTTTGGGGTCCTTTTATTAAAGACTGATGTGCCAAACTCACCCATACGTCCCAGGTGCCTAAGGTGAATCACGTTCTACTTCACGTTCCATGTAGGTCCCTATGTTACGTTCCCACTTCCCTTCCACTTGTAGTTCCCCAGATTTCAACCCTTTATATTATTGTCCTGCATTATAGGAGGTTTGGAATAGGAGGTCTTGAAATTTTACTTTCTTTAGTGTGGGTGTTTTAACATGCCATCTTTCCAGTTTTTTAAGGGTGCATGCTTGCTTTATGCTTTTCCCTCCCCCATTCTGTTCTTCTTTCCCTGGCGTTTGTATTATTACTCATTAACTGCTTTAGTTCATCAACATTATTTATAAGGATATTGCCTGCTTACAATGACAGGCACACCAACAGGGTTAATTATCTACAATTGCAATAGATTGCCTGCTTATGGTGACAGGCACACCAAGAGTAGATAAGAATGATGCCCTATTTTGGATGTACAGTAGGATTTGCCTTTATATTGAGGTGTCAATTCTTGCTTATTGCAAGTCCAGAGATACTTTAATTTGACTGATATTTTTTATTATTAATTGTTATTAATTGTATTTTGCCATATCGTCTTCTATTGCTTCACCTCCAGCATTTCTTCAGCCTCCTGGTGAGTTTGCAATGTCATGGAAGGATTGGTTTGAAGTATTTCTGGCTCATGTGGAAGTTCTTGAAGGGGATGGATGTGATCAAACTTGGAAATTTTCCTTGCTTGGGGAGTGCAGGTCTTAAGAAATTAAAACATCTTCCTAAACTCCAATCCAATATGTCAGCTGGGTTGGATTAATTGGATTATGCTGCAAAACAGTTTAGTTTGAGGTTTGGCAAATGTATGACTGTAGTAATGAAAGGAATTCTATTCACAAGCCCAAAGTGAGAATGATACCAATGAGTAATATTTATCAGATTTAAGATCTTTAGCCTCACAATGTGATTTTGAACATATAAACTATGAACAAGTTTTGAGGGATCAGATTCTTATCAAGTGTAAATTTAAGACAGTGCAGGAACGTCTTTGAGTTTGTTCTGATCTTATACTGAAGGAAACTGTAAATATTGCCAAGGGTACTCAGAAGTCAGAAAAATTTGTCCAGGAGATCAAAAGTAAGAACACTGAAGTCAGTGCTGTTAGTTAGAAATCTCCCGGGGACTGCACAAGCATGGAAGATAAGGAGAGAAAGGTGGAGGTCAGCAAGAAGTTTGGCAAGAAGGGGCTACAGTATTATCACTGTAGTAGTTATAATCATTTGTCGAATTTTAAAGGGTGTCCAGCTATTGACAATGCATTGCAAAGTGTAAAAAGAAAGGATATTTTGCACATGTGTGTAAATTTTTTTCAAGGTTATTGATGATTTGGATAGTTCTGATGATAGGCCTAATCCAAAACAAGTGTTTTTGTGTGAATGATTGTAGAATCCCAAAAAAACCCTGCCATCTGTTTACATTCAGTTTGATGGTATTAGCATCGGTATGATGGTGGATGCTTGTGCATGGTACTCTATTATTGCACATGATTTGTTCCACTCTTTATGACCAGATAGAGAGTTATTACCCACAGAAGTGAGTCCAGGTAGGTAGATATACTGGTCCCCAAGATAGTGTTTTTTTGGTCCCTTCTTCAGTTTGAATGAAGGCATGTAAGGGGAATATTTTTATTGCTGACAAATCCATTTTGAGGTGGCCCCATCAGGAGGATCTTGAGATTAGACTTAATTTAAGTGCTACTCCACCAATGTATTCAGTTAATGGTGATAATGAAAAAGTGTTATGCTAGAGCAGGCTTCTCCAACGAGTTGCTCGTGAGCTACGGGTAGCTCTCCAACTACCTATAAGTAGCTCACCTGTTTGCATCTCAGCCTACTAAATGTAAACCTTTTGCTTGGTTGAATTAATATGCATGTGCCAAAATTGTGTATTTAAGACAAATATGTGTGTATTTTCAGAACTCTTAACCTGATGTTTGAGAAAAATGGCTGAATTTCAAAATATATTTAAAGCTGATGTTTCAGTGATAAATCATGTGGGGAGACTTTTACTAATATTATTACTTTCGTGCCAGGGGCACTGCAGCACTGTGGTTGGCATGCATTACCTATGTAGATGAATTCCAAATTGACAAAGCCTTTTTTAGATCACTGCTGGCAACTATACCTGATGTACGGAGGTGATCACTGTTAGTAATGTTGCATGTGGTGACTACTAATGGGATCTTGTCTGATGTAATCACTGTTAGAACACTAATATTATTAGAAGCTCACAATGATTTTAATTGAATAGAAGTAGGTCTTATTACACAAAAGGTTGGAGATCTCTGTGCTAGAGTCTATAGCCAAGACTTTTCATGAAGTTTTCACTAGACAACATGAGGAGTATAGGAATTTAGCGGTAAGATAATCCTTAAATAGAATAACATTCAGGATAGACATACGGTGAGGAATGTTCTAAATAGTTATAGAAACAGAGCTTACCTAACGATGTGTGCGACAAGATCATTATTGAAACTTTGCCATGGATTTCTCGGATTGTGATTTCTATAAATGAAGCCAGATGGATTGATCAAAGTCCTTTGTAAAAATCCATGAGTTGGTATTTATGTTAGTAGTTACTACTGTTTACACAACTTCAGACCTAACTAGTGTGTATAATCAGGTGGTGTTACATGAAGCCTCAAAGTTCCTTATCACTTTTTTTACTCCAGAGGATCTTTTCCAGTATAGAAGCATGCTTTTCGGATTAGCCAGTGCAGCTGCTGTTTTTCAAGGGATCATGAAGGAGACCCTGGATGGGTTAGATTTTGCAGTTGCCTTCCAAGATGACATACTAGTTTACGGAAAAGACAGACTGGAACATGACAATAACTTACAGGAAGTTTTGAAAGCTTTACATTGGAAGGGACTGGCTTTGAGAATGGAAGGAGGATTCTGAGGAGGAATGTGAAGCTTTAATGTGTTCTCCAGGATACTGCTTTCAGATAGCTCAAGAAAAAAATAATTGCAGCTCCTTATTTGAAACCTTTTGTTGCAGAGAAAGAGTATACAATTTCTGTAGATGTGAGTGCTGTGGGAATTGGAGGTGTTTCAATAAAGAGGGGTGGAAAGGAAGAATGGGTAGATGCATATGCTTCTAGTATATTGAGGGAAGCTGAATGAATTATTATGTTATTGAAAAGGAATTGCATGCACATGGGTTTCTTAACATTATAGTACTTATGTTTGGGGCACAAATGTTATCCTAAAGACAGATCACAATCCCTTAGTAAATATTCTGTATGCTGGTATGGGGGTGGAAATTTAACTGCAAGGTTGCGTAGACTAGCACGTGAATTAAAAGCTTTTTGTTACAGGGTGGAGTATGTTCCCGGTCTTAGGAATGGACATGCAGATTGCATGTCAAGGAGGCCTGAGGGAAACCCTGATAATTACTTAAGCAATGTTGGTGAGTATGAAGTTGATGTTGCATTCACCTTTGAGCACATCATTTCTATTATCAAATCTATTTCAGGTACTAATGGGCAGAAGAAATGAGGAAAGATGTGAAATTGAACAAAGTAATTGAATATTGTTCTACTGATTGGCCCGAGGAAAGGACTTTGAGAGGTGAGTTAGGTGTTTTTTTAAATTATTTTTTATTAATTTTAGTTAGTAACACAGTACAGGTCATGGTAACTTTCCATTTTGAATAGAGCTCGTTTCACAACATTGCAAAGATATCTATGACAACGGCATTATGAGATCCAGTTTCTGGTAAATTGGTTCTTATCCTTGCATCCAGCTGCTAGTTTGACAGTTGAGGATACACAGATCTACCCTCTGTATGCGTTCCACTTTCCCCACTTTTTGTCCCATTTTTTGGGGCATCCTCGACTCTTGAAGACTTCTTTCTCTGCAATCATGCATTTGTTTGTGTCATTTGCCCAGCCCCCCATTGTTGGTGGGTCCTCTGCTCCCCACCACATAGCTATATTTTGTTTGGACAGTGTAAACCCCAGTGTGGCCTATTGTTGTTCTTTATTGGTGAGGTCTGTGACGTCCCATATATTGAGGAGTCCCAGTTTGGGTGTTAGCGTGATTTGTTTCCCCTAAGCTTTATGCATTTGTAGTGTGAGCTTCCCCCAGAATAGCGATATGGGGGGGGAACTCCATAATACATGATGGAATGTTGCTTCCTCTGGGCAATGTCTGATGCAGCGAGAGTTTTCCCTGCGATAGTGGATCACCCTGGTCAGAGGTGCCATGCTGTTGTGCTGCTGCGCTGCATATGTTTTAAAACTGCCTGTAACTTTTTTTAAAAAAAGAATAGAATTACTGTATGTACTTTTAAAATGCGGGAATACTGTTAAATTGCTTACTTTCTTTTGCATCGACGCATTTTATCTGAGCACTCTTCCGTTTTCATTTTCTGGCTTTGGGGGTTTGTAAGGGTTTCTTACTCTTTTCCCGGTCCGCCACGGCTCGCCGATTGTGTGGAGGGAAGTGAGTATTTCATTCCTGTTCCTCCCTTCCACTTCCTGCTGCAGCTCTACGGGCGGCGGTCTAGTTCTACGTGGCCCAGCTATTAAACTGCATGCCGGGCCGTACGCGCAGCGGATAATGGATCACCCTGGTCAGAGGTGCCACGCTGTTGCGCTGCATATGTTTTAAAACTGCCTGTAACTTTTTTTTTTTTTAAAGAATAGAATTACTGTATGTACTTTTAAAACGGAGGAATACTTTTAAATTGCTTACTTTCTTTTGCATCGCCGCATTTTATCTGGGCACTCTTCCATTTTCATTTTCTGGCTTTGGGGGTTTGTAAGGGTTTCTTGCTCCTTCCCCGGACCACCACAGCTCGCCGATTGTGTGGAGGGAAGTGAGTATTTCATTCCTGTTCTTCCCTTCCACTTCCTGCCACAGCTCTACGGGCAGCGCTCTAGTTGTTCCCAGCCCAACTATTTAACTGCATGCCGGGCTGCGCAGCGGACGAGCGCAACGGGCGCGCCGCCGGCACGCCGAAGGCGCGCCAAAGGCAAGCACGTCTGCGCCCGTCCGTGTAAAGTTTGCACTTTGTGCCAGAGACTCTGGCCAATTCATTTTAGTCCCGGTAAGCCCCTTGTTTATTCCAGAAAACAGCTCCTGGAGCTTCAAGCACAGAAGGGCTAGCATTGTAGGTCCATGAACCTTGAGCCTCTGGTCGGCCGTCAGGTGTACGAGTGTGCTAACTGCAAGGCAGTTATTACGCTGGGTGCAGGCAAGAAATCCCATGAGGATATTTGTCAGCCCCATTCTTTGTCTTTGAAACAATCCTTTATGGGATATCTCCTGAACGCCAGATCTTTGATCAAACACAGGGCAGAATTTAGAGATTTTGTTTCCCTTCGCAAGCCCGATTGGGTATTCATTACCGAAACCTGGGCCAGAGATTGCTCAGGGCCAGATTTGGTGGAGGCCATCCCCTCCGGGTATGCCCTGTCCAGACTTGATAGAGAAGGGAGGATGGGGGGGTGTAGGAGTACTCTATAAAGACATCTATTTGTGCTTCACTTAGGCCCACACCTCTCCCTCTGACACCTATCAGGCCCTATATTTCTCTTTGAAAGTCCTACCCACCAAATGTTTTGTTGGAGTAGTCACCTACCGGCCTCCTGGACCCAGAGCAATGTTCAATCAGGACTTCAGTAATCGAATAGAGCCCTATCTGGCTAGATCTAATGTCACTCTCTTGGGTGATTTTAATTTTCATTTGGAGAAAACTCTGTGTACTGAAACGCAGATTTTCTTGGAAACTTTGGACTCTTGTGGTCTTCCTAAATTGGTTAGGAGCCCCTCTCATATGGCAGGACACATTCTGGATGGGATCTTCTCTAATGACCCTAGGATAGAGGTGAATGATCCTATCCCACTCTCCTGGTCTGATCATTATGCCATCCCATTTCTTCTGCGAATTGCAGTATCTCATCTAGAGCCTAATTTTAAGAACAGGATGGAGATGAAGAGAAACTTTAGCCGCATAAATAAGGAGGACTTTCTCAAAAAACGTAGCAATTTTTGCTGCCTCCCTTACTTGGATGTTAACTCAATCTATGACGATTTTTCCAATTGGCTCTCGGCGGCCTTGGACTATCTTGCCCCTCTTAAGGAGCACTATGTGGCCAGAAAACGACCGTCGGCCCCCTGGTTCTCTGAAAGGCTTAGAAAGCTTAAGCAGGCATGCCGACACCTGGAAAGAAAATGGCGCCGCGATCTTACCTCAGCCGAAAGGGATCTGCACAAACTTAGATTGAGGGAATATAAACTGGCTTTCAATGAGGAAAAGGGATCTTATTATTCCAAGATGACGGATTCCATAAAATCCCCAAGGGAACTTTTCACTGTGATCAAGTCCCTCCTAGCCCCCTCAGCCACTGCTAACACTGAGGTTTCCCAGGATCTGTGTGATAAAATGGCATGGTTTTTTTATGCCAAAATTAAGGACATATACTCCTCCTTGGAGATTTCCAATGCTGGAGGATCAAAGTCAGATCTTACATCAGATTTTTCTATAGACCCCGATCCAGAGCTTTTCTACTCCAAAAATCTAGCAAATCTCCTAATCAAATTACAAAACGACGTGCAACACTGGCGAACACTGCCTCTGTCTCTGTTGGGACGGGAGGCACTGTTCAAAATGTTAGCACTACCACGTTTCTTTTATATCCTGCCAAATAATCTGTTCAAGGTTACTTCAAAAGCATTGACAGTGAACTCAGAAGTCTACTCTGGGACAGCAAGACACCACGTATTGCCACACATAAACTACCAAGAAGCTGGTATGATGGGGGAATAGCTCTTCCCAATTTGAAACTTTATTATTGGGCAGCCCAACTAGCTGTTATTAATCAATGGGTGTATTGTCACCTGACAGAACCTACATTTCACTTCGATAGACTCCAAATGGGGATGGAAGGACACAACAGAGGCCCTTTACTCTAAACCTAAAAAAGACCGCTACACCGGCCCCACGGCCCTAATAATTGATACTTGACACCAAGCAAACAAAACGCTCGGATGGCATGGAACCATAACCCAAGCTACCCCACTGTGGTCAACACAGCGATTGGGTACTCTGAGCACACAGCCGGGATTTGATAAGCGGGGCACCATTGAGATCTCTACAGTTGGTGACCTATGGAAAAGAGGGACAATTCTTTATTTTTCAGAACCACAACAGAAGACCTATCCAAAAGGGAAGAGTTTCGGTATCTACAAATCCGACATGCACTTATGGCAACAATCCCTGCACCAGGGGAGGACACCGGAAGCATCCCCACTAGAAGATAGGCTTTTATCCAAGCATAGAACCAAAAAAGTGATATCTCTGACACATCAAATGTTGTGTAATAACCTTCCTGACCAACTCACATGACTCCGAGATCATTGGCAGGAATCCATAAGACAGCTCGCAAACGGCGCTGATGTCCCCCCATGAAGCAAGCCATACCACTCAGACTCCGAATTATCCAGCCCAAATCCTACATAGAACATACTTAACAGGGGAAACACTAGCTAAACTGGGGTGAATGAATGAATAAATATAGGCTTTATAAAGCGCAAACTTAGCCCAGGGGCATCAAGGCGCTGCGGAGAGGGATCAGAATCAGAGATGTCCATAGGTAAAAGGGCTTACAGATTCGAGCTGGTGAAGAGCCAGGTTTTCCAGGCCTTACGGAATGAGGAATGGATTTCCAGAGTCGAAATTGAAGGAGGAAGGAAATTCCACAGATTGGCTGCAGCCAGCGAATAGCCCCCCCACCCCCTATCTGGATTTCCTGAACCTGGGAATTGTCCCCAAATTCTTGCTGGCAGATCTTAGCTGCTTGCCGGGGACATATCTCCGAAACAGTTTTTTAATGCCTTCCGACCCCATGTTGTAAAAGGCCTTGTGCACCAGGCACAGGGCTTTAAACACAATTCTCCGACCCAATAGGAGCCAGTGCAGGCTTCTGATGGTTGCCGATACAGAGTGGAATTTTTGAAAGGCCCATCACCAACCTGGCAGCGCCATTCTGCACAAGTTGAAGTTGATGTAGGAGGCCCTTATTTATTCCTACAATAAGGGTATTGCAGTAATCTAATCTAGATAGCACAAGGGCCACCACCGCCTGTTTCCACGAGGGGAGGGAGAGAAATTGAAAGATCTTTTTGAGAATCCTTATCATCCCGAAACAGGTAGAAACTGTTCTATTTATTTGGGGGCCCAGGGAGAGGGAGGTGTCCACTATGATGCCTAGATCTTTGGCACTGAGGCTAGAGCGAGGGCAAGATCCAAGCGTTTCTGGCCACCAGGCCTCGGACCAAATTTCCTGTTTGTCTCCCAAAATTAAGATCTTAGTTTTATCCCCATTGAGTCTTAGATAGTTCTCTACCATCCATGAAGCCACCGCCTGCATGCAGTTTTTAAAATTTGCTGCTGACGCTTCGACATTCTCAGTCGATTCAGGACTTCAAATAGATAGGGCCATTCATTTTGTGTCGAATGCCATTTTGGCATCCAGTGATAATATTACAGTGTCTTCTGAGATTGTGTTTTTCCAACCAAGTACATTGTGTAGTCGAGGGATATTTAAGGCTGTGTTGTGGCCGGGCATAAAGCCCAATTGGTCTGCATGTACTATCTTGGTGATGACGGGGGTGAGTCGGGAAGCCATTATTTTAGCGAGGATTTTGGCCTCAACTTTTATCAACGAGATCGGTCAGTAGGAGTTGCAGTCTTCGGCTGGTTTCCCCTTTTTATGTATGACCCCTATGGATGCCAGTCTTTGGTCTTCGGCTAAAGTCCCTTTCTTATTACTTGGGAGGAACATTTTGCAGAAATGTGGTGCGGTAAGGGGTGCAGTGGCTTTGAGGAATTCGATTGGGAGTTCACTGGGCCGCATCGCCTTCCCTGATTGTATGCTGCCAATTGCGGAGCGGATTTCTTTCTCTGTAAGATCTCCTTCTAACGAGTCCCTATCTTCAGGGGACAGGGTCAACAAGGGGATATCTGCAAGTATTGGTGCGAGTCTTTTGTGGTGGTTTTAGCGACTGGGGTATAGAGCCTTTCGAACTGATCGGCAAAAGCATCTGCTATCTCTTGTGGGTGTCTGATGATATGGGTGTCGTTAATTTGCAACATGGGGACCCAACGCACTGCTTGTTCCCTTTCTTCTAGCCAAGCAAGCAGTTTACCTGCTCTGTCTCCTAGCTCGTAGATTTTATGCTGTGTTGCTATATTCTTTACTCTAGCGGTCTCCGTTACCAGGGCCTTGTATTCAAGTTGTTTAATGTTTAGGTTATGTTTGTTTATTTCATTGGGGGTCTGCGTGTAGTCTGTTTCCCTGTCTTTCAATTCAAGTTGCTCTATTTTCCCCACTCCTTTCCCTATTATGTCCCACTTGGCATGCTAATGCTTGGCCCTTTAGCATGGTTTTGAAGGCCCATGTCTTCTTTAAAATAGAAGTCAGTTTGTTGTGTCAGAGTATCTCTAATAGTTGGGATCTTGAGGAGCCATGGATTTAGTGTTATGGTGTTTCTTTGTTGGTGTTTATTGAAGGAGAGAGTGACTTGGACTGGCGAGTGATCTGACACGCCATGTGCATGGCATCAGGTGTTCTCTGTATTTACCTATGTCTCCTGTGTGTGTCAGGATATAGTTCATTCGGTACTGACTATTATGCGCCCCTGAGAAAAAGGTGAATTGAGGCAATTTTGGATTAAAGCCATATATCTGTTAGACCTATAGCATTGAGAAATTATGAGAGAGGTGTGGAATTTCGGGTTACGGTGCAGGATGACTGCCTATCAATTTGATCATTGAGGGCCATATTGAAGTCCCCACCTAGAACAAGAGTGCCAACTGGTAGATCCAGGATCAGCTTTCCTAGATCTGTGAGGGCTGATTTCTGAAGTGCAGGGGGGCATATATTGATTAATTAGTCGCCCTTCCCGACTCGCTTCTAGGGTGGCGAATTGGCCCTGCAGGTCTTCCCACCTGCAGTGTGGAATTAGTGGAAGAGTTTTGTTGATGATTATCCATGTTCCTCTGTAGCCAGATGTGAAGCCAGCATGTATCTTCAATTTGTATCCCCATCTATTTAATGCTTTGCAGTTATTGCCAATTAAATGGGTTGCTTGCAATAGTACTATGTCTGGGGCAAGTCTCTTAACATAATGTAGTACTATCCCTCTTTTCAACTTATCTCCAAGTCTGTTGACATTCCATGTGAGGATTTTAAGTGTGGTTTTTTGAGTCCTGTTGACATTATTGCCCATTATTTGCCGTGCCTGGCATCTCTTCGGTGCTTGGGTCTGCGTATTGTTTTGCATGAAGTCTGTGGGTATATCACAGAGGAGACCTGCCCGACTGATGTGGATGTGTGTGGTTGTGAGTGTCTGTGTTAACCTTTTGATGAAATCAGGTGTCTATTGTGAGACCTGTAAAACTTGAAATTTAAAACTAACCCCCCAACCCCAACAATCCCTCCTCCCTGCAGCCCTGCTGACGAGCTTTAAACTACCTGCCACCCCAACTTTGCAGAGTGCCTGTCCCCTCCCCAAAAAAGAAGGTGAGGTCCGTGACCAGGCCGTGCTCCCCCCAAATCCCTCTCAAATCTCACTCAGTTCAATAGTACCATCAAGTTCTGTTCATCAGCCTCATATCGATTTGCCCTTCAGTTGAGTCCAGCCGGTGCATCTCCTCCCGCCGTTTCTCAGTGCGCCGGGAGCGACCGTGTATGGGTGCATTTCACCTGCCGCTCAGCAGAGTGCAGTAGTTCAGGGCTGGTAGAAGTTACAGAGTTGTTTTACTTCAGTGATTATTTGGCTTTAGATACTTACACAGCCAAAAACCTCTTCTTCTATTCCCGAACCCCAGTCTCAGCCATGTCCCGATCTGTGTTGTTACAATTAAGTTGGGGTTGCTTGGCCCAGACCATTTTTGCCTTGAGTGTCTATCTTTTCCTGGGCGTCCGACTTGTTGCCAGCCCTCGAGCTAGCCCCACGCTTCCTCGGGTGAGGAGAAAAAACAAGTTTTCCCATCTGTCCCATTGATCCTTAATTTCGCAGGGAATAGCATTGCATATTGTCTCGGAGTGCTTTTTTGACTTCCTGGAAGCTGCGACACAGTTGTTGTACTTTGACCGTAAAGTCTGTGAAGAAGGTGATCGTATTGTTCTCAAAGTTTGTGGGTGGGGCTAAGCGTGCTGTTTGCAAAATAACGTCCCGATCTCGAAAGATAAAAACACTAGTGACTATTGGCCCCTGGGTTTGGCATTCCGCCAGGGACTCGATGGGCTCTTTCGATCGAGAAATAGTTGGACAGACCTGCTGGTTGCAGATGTTTGGTAATTAGGTCCTCGATAAACAAGTCTGTTGCTGGCCCTTCAGCACGTTCTGGCACCCCAGGAATGCGTAAAAGTTTTTGTCACACCCTTCCTTCATAGTCGTCTAGTTGGGCCTCCATCCTATCTTGCTTGGTTTGGAGCACCTATGATTGTTTTTTGAGGCAGTCTGTATCGGTGGATAATGTTCTGGTGGTTTCTTCCACTTCTTTGACTCTGGTATCCATATTTCAGAGATCTGCTCTAATATGGGAGATTTCTATATTTACTGTGTCCAATCTCGATTCCAGGGAGGTGCAGACATTGTTGATAGCAGCCATTATGTCTTGCAGACTAAGGTCTGGCTGTCCTGCGGGAGCACTAACTTGTTCTTGTGTGGTCGCGGCTACCTGTTCCTCTCCACTCTTAGTTCATGCATATTGGTCATGTTTTGTTTGCATTGCTGCCTTTCCGCCTTTACCCCCAGCCATCTTTCCTTATGATATTTGTGCTTCGTGGAGTTTGGCCATAAAGGTAGCTCGGCATTCCCCGCTGCCTGCCTTGGGGCGTGTGCCCTTCGCAGCCTGTCGGGTTTCTCTTAGGTTATTAAGCCGTGTATATCCCTACTATCCAGTTGATGAATTTATACATGAAGTTGTTTGGTGTGGTCCGCAGTGTTGTGTTTAACTGAGTAGCACTTCAGCTTATGTCTACATATGTCGGCTAGGCAGTAGGTTGGGGCCCCAGTGTACTCCAGTAGTTTATTATGGCGTAATCTTTTCACTTTTTTGTAGAAGGGTGGAGATCTTCCTATCTGCAGCGGTTTGATATTGTAGCTGGGAGCTCTCTCCAATCCACCCGCACCAACCGTTTCCCCCAATCTCCTCACTAGGGGGTCTAATGGTCTTCCCTACACCGGGTGTGTGACCCGGGCCCGACGCTGCTCCGGCACCTCTGTGGGTTGGTACGGCGTCTCTGGGAATCAGTCCTGACGGGTGGACCAGTCTGCACTTTCTCCTTTGCTTTGAGTTTGTCTCTTCGTGCTAGTGCTGGCTGCATGCAGCCACAGCTCAACGTCCCCGCAGGCTTTACCTTTCAGCCCCAGCCCCGGCTCCGCAATGTCACCATCCGCCTGCATTCACTGCTTTCCCTCAGCGAGTCTGCCACTCCCTTCCTCAACACGAACACACAGCCCAGGCCTTTGCAGCTCCTTGAGGCATCCAACTCTGCCGTGCCGCGCGCCTTCCTGGGCTCAGTTCCAGTTGTGGGGTTGCTCCCTCACCTCTCTGTTCCTCAGATCGTCCCAACCCGCATTTAGGGGCGTCAGCTTCTGGATTGGTAAAATCATTTTGCGGCACGGCCACGGCGATTCTGGAGCTCTGTCCCTTTCAGGTAGGCGAGTCTGTGGACTCCAGTCAAGCTACTCTTATTTGTTGCCTGGTCTTCACCAACCGTATCACAGGTTGTAGCGTGTTTGTCGATGACGGGGCAGGTCTACGGCCCGGTTTCAACCTATATCGATGTGTACCTGCCGGGTGCCTTGATTCTATCTCCAGTCGCTCCTCACCGCGTCGGGCGGTTGAACATCGGTGGCTCTGTGCCCGCAGCTGCTCAGGCAGTCAGTACCAGTTTCATCACCTTGTTGACTTGCCAATGCTGTATAACGTGGGGTTGCACTTCTTGTATACTCCAGCCGCAATCGGCGAGGCACCCGACCGGGTCTGACGCAGGACTCGCGGTAGTTTCTTTTTCGCCGCCGAACTAGGCGAGCGAGGCCGCAGACTTAGCCACTTTCTTTGCCTCTTCAAACTCGTACCTTTCCAATTTAGACGCCATTAATCAGTGTTTCGGCCGATTTGAGTACATACGGATGTAGATTGTGGGACCAGGATCTGGTGTTGTTGAGTGGTTTGTGCTTTGAATTGGATTTTAGACGGCTTTTGGCAGGATTACGGGTGCAGGCTACAGCCATTCCCTTTGGTTGCTGGCCACGCCCCGAGTTAGGTGCATTTGTTAAAATTAAGGATGGGTTAAGTGTTTCTAATGGAATTGTTTCAAGAAGCAACAAAATTGCCCCACCTAATGGTTCGAGAGGAGAAATAATTGAGATGTGCCATGCGGGTCATCTTAGAATGTCCTCTATTGAATGGGAAATACACTGGTGGTTATCTATCGATGCTGTTGTTGAAAATTGGTTAGACTTAGTAGTGCTTGTGCGAATAGTGACAAAATGTCTAAGGCTGTTAAGGTTGAGCCTTGTCTAGTGGCCATCCCCGAGGGACCTAGGAAACAAATTTGAGTTGACATTGCTGGTCTTTTAAATATTTTGCCCCGAAAGGTAGCTCTTTGGATGGTTTTAGTTGAATATTTTTCTATGATCAGAGGTTAGAATGATGGAAAAACTGAAACTAACAATATTATAGATTTTTTAGATTATGTGTTTTCTCAGGCAGATATTATCGCACGTTTGGTGTCAAATAATGATCTACATTTTTCTAGTGAGTGCTTTGAGTACATAAAAGAATTACAGTATATCACCCCAAAGCTTACGGCCATGCACTTGTCTTGTAATTCTGGTCTTAATTGGAGGAAGTGTTTGCAGTCTATGTTATTGGCTTATTGCACCACTGTGCATCCTGTGACTGATCGTACACCTTTGCAACTCCTAGGTGGTCGTGTCCCAGGGTTAAAATTGTGCCCTTGGTGGTTAAGGAAATGGAGAGGAAGAGAAATAATTTCAAACCCGGGAAGTAGTTTGGATCACATGCAAAGAGTGAAGGAGAAGATGAGAAGGAAGATCGATTCCAGTAAGGGATGGCTGTCTAAACCCGGAATTTGTGTGAGGAAATTGGTTAGAATTAAGAAACCCAAGAGAAGGGGGCCATAGCTTGCAGCTGACTGAGATGGTCGCATCTTGAAGGGGCTCCGGCAGCTCTCCGAGTAATCCCTCTGTAAAATTCATCCAAATATCCGATTCCGCGCCACGAGAAAAGAAAGAATCGCCAAAGGCAGCGAATTCGAGGCTGGGCCTACGTACCTGAACGGCTCCTCGGTGCAGTGGTTTGGAGTGGCCGGGAGAGATGCCTATGAGCCACAGCTGACAGACCAGACCACGGCCTGATGATAGGTGAGGGAGCGAGGTGATCGATGCGGCTGCTCCCACTCGGGAGCTGTGACTAAGACACCGGCGAGGGGTGACTGGGGGACTGCAGCGAGTGAGATGACGAACGGACCGACTGCCTCGGCCCAGAACGGAGAGTCGCGTGCTGTACTTAGGGGTGCCAAAGTCGATCGGAGAGGACGCCGGGCGAGACGGAAGTCAACTGACTGCTTCCTAAAGGTACCCGGGGTGGGAGATCCTGGGTCGCGACGATCAGCTACAACCGAAACGCCAACGAGGCTGTGTTGAGTTGCTACCTAGTGACCAGGCGCTGATTCCCTCCCACTCCCCTTTCTCTCTCACGCTCCACCAATTGCCTGACCTATCTAGAGGAGCACCTCAACCGGATGACGAGGGCAAATGTTGGCCCTAACTATAACACAAACTCCGGTGTGTTCCTGGAGCCCTAACTTGGACATATACTGTACACCCTAAGAACTGGCCCCAGAACACAGAGTCTAAATAACATTATCAGTTCTCTTGCTTGCGAGGGCCCAGGTCACTCCCCTGTATTGAAGGGCTACCAACCCAATAGGAATGATGTCAGGTAACAGAGGTGCGCATGCAACGCACCAAGCAAAACTGGACACGTTTGCTCACTCCAAGTCAGACCCCCAGGGAGTGCCAAATGAGGAACAGCTAACGCTCTCCCCTGGCCCATAGGATACTCCAACGCTACAGGATAGAATGGCGGCAATCCAGGGGGGTACGCACGACGTTGGAAGGGAAAATAGACACAGTGGCTTCAGAAGTCACCTTAATGCATGAGGATCTCCGAAACCTCGTCTCTCGGGTCAAATCAGCGGAAGATTATATAGCCACCATGCAGTCCTGCCACAAAACAATGGTAAAGCAGGTCAAAACTTTGCTAACCACTACGGCTGCATTGGAAGCAAGGGTGGAGGATTTAGAGGGGAGATCCTGGAGAAATGCAGTCTGAATTTTGGGGGTGTCTGAGCAGGCCAAAGGCTGGGTGGTGCTGGGCCTCATAGATGTTTGGCCTGTATGTAACCCACACACCACTCAATTTAATTTTCACTCCGGGGCACATGGGTTATATATTTGGGTTGACCCAGTACTCTGTCTTTCAGCAACATAGGTCTCCTCATCAGAGGCATTTTTGACCACTCCCCAATATGGGTGAGGTGTGGGGAGAAGTTGGGCCCTTCGGCCCTGATCGTGCCACTTAATCCATGGTCCCTGATGATTCCGCGCATCCGAACTGATTTGCAAAAGACCACGGAGCAATTCTTTCAAGAAAATGAAGGTACTGTGGAGTCGAGCCGAGTCCTCTGGGAGGCCTTTAAGACAGTGATGAGGGGATCAGGGAATTGCTTCGATTGCAGGCCACAAGAAAGAAAAGGTGGCGCAATTGGAAGAACTGGAGAGAAGAACTCCTCTGCTGCTATTATGTTTTCTGCTTACAATAAAAAGAGTTAAAAAAAAAAAACAAGAGTAATGTCAAGGGCTGTCCACAACAGTCTTCTCCTTTGAAGGTTATTCAGGTTCTCAAAAGAGCTGTGAGAGTGGAAGGTGGTAAGGTGTGGAATATGAACAGAAATTCAGTGTGGCAGGATCCTACATTTGCTGAAGAAAATAAATTGTAGTAATGGGGATGGTGGGAATGTGTTCCTTGATTTGGAGGTGCCCAAAACTTTGATTCTAGTTGTTCGACTAATTCTGGTTCAACTGCACTTTAGGATGGTATGAATGGTGTTGATGTTGGAAATGAGCAGATTCCTTCTGTTTGGAGGACTGGTGTTGTGAGAAATAGTGTCCAGGAAAAATATTGTCCTGAAAAATTGGATGTATTTGTATTATGGGCAAGTTAATGCATATATTATATCATTTTAATTGTAAGATATCTAAAAGTGTTGTCTTTTATTGTTAATTTGTATTCAGTTTTTGTAGTTTGTTGATGTATGTTATATAAACAAGCGAGATGTGTGGCGTTTTAGATGTAAGCATATACATATTCTTGTTGGGTTTGTTGTGGAATCTTAAGATGTCATGCTGGAATGTGGGAATGGAGAGATTTTGGAGAGGTGGTTGGAGAGGCAGTGAATGATCTGCAGTAGCGTCTGTTTGCTACTACTTAATTATTATTACTCATCTGTGAAATAAAGAAGATAGCTGTCAACGAAGGCTCAGTTTCCCCTTGTCATATGTTCCTTCAATACATTCTAGAATATAGTCATTGAAACCTCCAGTACATTGATTAAAGAAACATACACATTAAAGAGACATACATACACTAAACAAACCCTACCTTTAACAATAGAAAAACTAAAACAAATCCAAAGCAAAGAGTGTCACTTATATATATAATCTGTAAATCTTTTAAGAGGATGGATTCTCCTTCGATTACTAAACCATACCTATACTTTTTTCATTGTCCACAGTAGTATGCAGACAAGGAGAATTAGTCACTGCACTGCACTGGACTTATCAAACGACCTTGAGGATCACACAAAGCTACTCTGTTAAGGTGCCAATACTTACCATTACTCAAGCACACAAACGTTTTCACCATCTGTATAACTCTGCATGGTTCATAAAGCATTCTTTCACATTTGAAAAGCTTACCTCACACACACAAATTGCCCCATTTATATAACACACACTTTTGTTCCCCACATGTGGGATAAAACCACAAGTGAACTTTGTGTATCTTACCAACCCTCTCCCTCACTTCCCCAACTTACCAATTACCTGTTCTAGTTTTAATCAAAACACTGTAAGAAATTGGGTTGTTGGCTGACTGGGGTATGAGCCTTGGTCAAGCAAAAACCACAATTCTTCTCAGGGTGAAATACAAGCAAACCCTTAATTAACCTATGCTCAACCCTCAGGAACCTTGGCCCATAGCTGTCAGTCTTAACTTAGAGCAAATGTGTAAAGTATTTGTGAAACACTTCAAACGGTAACACAGTGACAACACACCACAAAAGGATCCCACAACAGATTTAGAACCATAGAGCAATTTTTAACCCCTTCAGCGCGGCGCGGATTTCCGCGCCGCGCTGAAGATTCCGTGCGCGGGCGGGGCCATGACGGAGCGGTTCCGTTATGCGCACAGCGCAACCGACGCACGTGACGGAACCGCTCCGTCACAAGCGTCGAAGGGGTTAATAACTAAAACAAGACCAAAACAACAAAACTCCAATCAATAAAACCGGAGATATGCAGGTTTAAAGATATCAGCAAAAATAGGACCAAAAAGCACAAAGTGCCAACTGTGGAATATCTAGTTGCGCCAGACCAGGACAACGTCACTGGTTCAGGCTGACCGTGAGGGAGCATGCCGGCTACAGGGACCCAGTAAGACCGCTGAACAGAGCACCTTAAACCCTGCAGCGTTAAGAGGATAAGTGTAGAGGATGCATCATGTAGCCAAAACAATGCATCAGTTTCAAGATGCAGGCAAGGCAGAAATGCAAGGTATTGCATCGCCATCGAGGTTCCCATCGACATTGGGTTTATTTTCTGCTTTGCTTGAATTAGATTACCGCTCAGAAATAGCAGAATGGGGGTAGGATTACTACAAATTGGTAGAATCAATTATGTTGGAATGGTATCTAATATTCATGCTTTAGGTAACTGATAATGCTGCCATATTATTTGTCTCCCTGGTGGTTACAATTCACATTGTCGGCATTGAACTAGAATTTTGATTTTAAATTAAATATTGAAAACTTGGGGCTCAATGCCCATGTTGTTCGGACGGCCTTCATAGAGCCGTCCGGAGCATGACCTTACAACAGACTCGTACTTGGAGCCGGTTCTACCAAAGGCCACAGTACGATGCCCAACACCCTTCACTTTCTGAACGACTCGGTCAGTCCGATTCCGTCCACATTTTCCAAACGAGAAGCCTTCAGATATGTAGAATGGAGTCATCCGGAGGCATTTCCACAGCCGATTCCAAACGCCCATGTACGATGCGTACTTCCTATGCGCCAAATCTGTCTCTACAACCAACACATCAGAGCATCCGGAAGGGGAGTATTTCAGCTCCGAATCGCACCACAACATGAATCCTGCGAACGAGATGGTGCAGCGATGAATCCCATTGTGCATGCCATCCCAATACTCTACCTATTTGAGAACTACTACAACCGCAACCAACGTGGTTGTCACAGAAGGTAAGTCCGACACCTACCCATACACAATAACGTAACTACTCCACGAAAGACAATACAAGAGAAAGCAGGGGCGCAACTACAGCCAAAAGGGGAGAGAATTCTTCCTGCATTGTAGTGTCAAATTGGTGGTTGTGGGTCAAATACCCACAGCAATGTAGAGACAATCTGGGGGTTGTAGTGCAAATACACACAGCAATGTACAGCCAAATTGGGGGCGGCAAATAGCCACAACAATGTAGAGCCAATTTGAAGGGTTTTGGTGCAAATACCCACAGCAATATAGAGCCAATTGGGGTCGGGGAAAATACCCACAGCAATGTGCAGCCATTTTGGGGAGGGCAAATACCCACAGCAATGTAGAGCCAATTGGGTGGGGCAAATACCCACATCAATGTACAGCCAAATTGGAGGGGGGAAATACCAACATCAATGTTGAGCCAATGGGGGGGGGACAAATACCTACCGCAATGTACAGCCAAATTGGAGGGGGCAAATACCCACAGCAATGTAGAGCCCATTGGGGAAATACCCACAGCAATGTAGAGCCAGATGGGGTTTTGGGGGGCAAATACCCCCATTCATGTAGATGCATATCTGGGGTTTGTGGTGCAAATACCCCCATTCATGTAGCTGCAAATCTGGGGTTTGTGTGGCAAATACCCCTATTTATGTAGATACAAATCTGGGGTTTGTGGGACAAATGCCCTCATTCATGTAGATGCAAATCTGGGGTTTGGGGGCAAATACCCTCATTCATGTAGATGCATATCTGGGGTTTGTGGGGCAAATACACCTGTTCATGTAGATGCAAATCTGGGGTTTGAGGGAAATACCCCCATTCATGTAGATGCATATCTATGGTTTGGGGGCAAATACCCTCATTCATGTAGATGCATATCTGGGGGTTGGGGAAGAAATACCCCCATTCATGTACATGCATATCTGGAGTTTGTAGGGCAAATACCCCCATTCATGTAGATGCAAATCTGGGGTTTGGGGGAAATACCCCCATTCATGTAGATGCATATCTATGGTTTGTGGGGCAAATGCACCCATTCATGTTAATGCAAATCTGGGGTTTTGACCCATTCATGTGAATGCAAATCTGGGGTTTGGGATGCAAATACCCCCAGCAACGTGTACATGAACAATGTAACCTCTGCTCGTGCAAAGGGCCTCAATACCTACAGGTGGAGTACATACTGCAGGGATGTCTTTTTAAACGAACACAAAGGTCTTTGTCAATGAAATGAATTCCCATACTGTTGCAGCACAAATAACTGGCAACTTCAAGGAATGGGCAGAGTGGAGATGCAAGTGATCCAGGGACTGTTAATAAACAAACAAAGCCTCATCATCTACTAAATGGTCCCTTAAAAACATGTGAAATACTGGGGGACTGATGCGCAAACAAGACAGACCAGACACCTACAGCAGCTCAAGGACTGTATTTGTGTGTGGGGAAGCTGTCTCAGCCCAGGATGACACACACAACGGGGGACGAAGCACATTGAGCCCTATGGGTGTTGCGACCCAATCAGAAATTGTTCAGCATACCCTTGTATTGGCCCTGATGGCAATTGTGCATTAGTCGATGGGTTAATGCACCAGGGTCACCTATGGGCCACTGCTTTGGGGGCCTTTGTATACCACATCAATAGACTGTCTCACTTACACAGTGAGTGAAAGCATGAGCCCACCACAATACACACAGAAACATCGCAGGACAACAGAACTACAATTTACTCACAATAGTATGACATTGTGATGCATCCGTGTACAGTAAAGCACAGAGGATATTGGCCCCGACAACACTCATGTCCACAGACCCAGCCACTCAGTCCTGATTTCAGTGTCTCCAAATACAACAATACAGAAGTGGTTGAGTTATAGTCGTCATGGACATAATTGTAGTCAAAATCCATCTTGTTTTTTTATAGAAGCATGGGCCAACAACAATGTAAGATACAGTCCAAATGTGTGGACTGGTGCCGCTGCATACAATTCCCAATCTGCATGTGTCTACAGTCATCTTTGGAGAATGTCATTCACAGCAAATCTGCATCTAGCTCCTCGGGCTGTAGTGTGTGTCGTAAATTAATAATCCTAATTTTGAATGTGCAGATTTTGTCCTGCACAGTACGCATGAGTCTCAGGATGTAGGATCCACAAACAGTGTTGCTGTGTGTAGTGCACAGCTCGTTGTGTAAGATAAGCTGCCAGTACGGGTGAGGATACTGGGGTGATGGCTCAATCTGTGGCTCACATATATAATTGCCATAGTCATTTCAAGCCAGGGGATAAGGGTACACCTTGTGAGGATGAAAGACATGTGCTGAATTAAGTCTGCATTGTCCACATTTGCCACTGTAATACTGTCTAAAAATCTATGGAAACAGCAAGGAGACCTTCAACAAACACACATTACCATCAGGCCCTAGGGCAGTATTTATTGGGCACAATGGGAGCACCCATGGACACCCACAAGGACTAGCCTTGCAAAACCAGATCAGAGCTAGCAAAAGTTAGAGAATGCAAACACTTATGGAACTGGGTGTGCTGGTCGTGTGTCACATGTCTGTTTCCTTACAGTGCAATGTGTTTTCCGCAGCACAACCAGAGATATCATCACAATGACTCCATCTCCCTTGGTGACCCCAAATCAAAGACATTCAAAATCAGAATGCCTGCAATAACCATGTGTGTGTTGTGTACTGGCAAGTGTGGGCATGTTATTTGGAGGAGTCTGAGCCCAGGTGGCACAACAACACAGATCCGTGACTTGTACATTGATGGGGTAGTACCCCTCTAAGGAATGGACTGCCATACAATGTTCCTGAATCATGACATTGCAAATTTTACAATCACTACATCCATCCCAGTGCAGATTCCAAGGCCAAGAATGACCGATTAACAAGTTCAACTACCTACAAAGGGGGAAATGCCACATATGCCAATACACATCTCAAAGAAGGCAAGGCTAGGCGGAGCCAACTTTTGAAGTGATGCCAATAGGTCTTGCATATGACAGTGTACTCCAAGTGGCCATTAAAACAATCAGTCATGAACATCCATTGGCAGACAGCAAGCTGCAGACAACACATTCCACATCTTCATATTTACTCTGGCAACTTTATTTGACTACTTACATACACAAAATATACACATATGTACCTATCAACATTACCTCATGGCCTGCATGAACTCTACTTGTGCAAGTATGACCCCTCTCATATCCACATCAAAGTACATGCTCAACTTTCAAAACTATCAAACACAGAAGCACGTCATGAGCCTACTCTGCTGCAGCTAGATGGAAAAACATGTCTGCCCTGCAAGCTACAGCCTTGTACTAAAACTGTTTAAACCCAATTCTCACAATCTCACTCTGACACTGCCCTTCCCACATACACACCTACATGCACAGCACCACTCTTCATCACTATGTACACAACAACTTTCACATACATGACATTCACAAAATGTACTGTACTCATCATCTCCTAAGCAGACGTCAAACGTAACATATCAAAAGGCCCACACTCATCACCAGTTGCACCCTCAGTAATCTCTTTGGACTGCACTCATATCACAACATGCAGCATCACTGCCCACTCTGACATGCACACTTTACACATCACCATATCTCACCACAAGACACTTACATTGCTCAATAGATATATACTCAGTCAGTCACAGATCACTACACAGCCACCCAACTCTGCTCAAGTTCCACAGATTGTCATTTCTAAAACACATGCATACACAAATGCAAAAACAACAGACATCAACCATACAACACCACACATTTCAACGTTTAGCACACTAAATTGCACAACTGGCCTATACTCTTTACATACACGTATCCACTTTGTCATACATGACAAGTTGAACCTTGTCTCACTGTGGCCCTGTCACATCCACATATGCTCCATACCACCATTGACTAATGCACATAAACAACTATCCTTACTCATTGGAAATGCCTGGTTACAGTCATCCCTCACTGTAGAGGCAAATACTACAGCTCACCTCCTGCCAGAATAAAACCATGTCTAAGTGGTTTAACATCTATCACATCTACCAATTCATATCATATCTTGCACAGGATTTAACCAGTAGCATACTCTGAATCACATAATTCTATCAGTAAACACTCACATTGGGGGAATGTGGATACCTCATGTCTCCTACACAAGGTCTGCGTATGCACTCAACTCATACCTCACACACTCTGACAATCACTAAATTTGTCCGTCCACCATGATGTATGTATCTCCACTCCAACCAAATTTTTAAATACTAGTCACTCCCACCTTGTTGAAGCAAGGTCAGCACATGCAACATGAACCCTTGATAATACATCTGCAGCCAGGACGCATATTCCCATTAACACATCATCCCATGTGTGGCAACTAAGAACATGGCGGAGATTCCAGATCTTGGAGCATCTGCACAGTAGACACACACATCCTGTCTATGCACTCACTGGCCACTTGCCTGACAACATGTAGCACTTGCCAATCCAACAAACTTCACAGCTCTCATAGTTCAGCTTGCTGTGATATGGAGCAGCATCAATCTAAGCTCAAATCAACACCATTGTCAGTCATTCACAAAATACAAATAACACACAATTCATATGCTCATCTACGACTGGTGTGTGGTTACAAAATGAAATCCAAGCTGGGACCATCCATAAACACTATACATGTAATGTCACCAAACAAAAGCAGGATGGCATGGACGACTTGTAAATGAGTAAGCAATAGACTATTAAGACACCAAACACCTTGCCAAAAAGAAAAAAGAATCCTTGCAGTAATTGGAGTCCTGCTGAGGCAACAGAGTCGGAAGACTGTGAGAATACTGCTCACCTGAAAAGCTTGGACAGAAGTTGCGCACTCCAAATTTCTCCAGGTCAATGTTTTAAACAATGTTTAGTTGGTGCAAACGAATTAATCCCCCTGAGTAGGGAATTCAAATCGTAGATAGTGATAGCACGTTCCTGAATAGGAAAATGTCTTTCGTTTTGCACTCAATCTCAGAGATATGATCTCTTTTGTGAAATTAAACTCAGGTAAATCGAAGTTTATTCAAGCATAACTTGGGTTTATTAACCGTTGTTCAAAATTAATGAAGTCAAAGAATTGTATTCATTCTTTATCAATGCATCATATATCCAACTGCCCAATGCATTTCGGGCATTTCGCTGCATGCATTTTTGTTACCCATACCACCATCTAGATTTTTCTTTTTATCTCGTCTTTACTTCTTCTCACAATTTTGGCAAAAGCACACCACATTACTTTGTCCTACATGGTATTTTCATTTTCATTCATTTTTTTACTTACACTACCACCCAAACTTTCCTGGTCCATTTCGGCTTCACTTTTTCCTACGATTTTGGTAAATGCACACCACAGTATGTTGTTCTAACATGTAAAAGAAGTGGATATTTTCGTATCACCATGATGTGTAGCGTGCCTCTATTTTGGTAATTACTCATACTGGTATTGTGTTTTTCTACCTATCACGAACGTATTATTTCTAATACTGTTTTAACATGATTATGTTTGTTACAATCAACATCTACTGTATAATTGTTTGGGCAAAGATTTCTCTTTTCTATTGAGTGTTTACAAAATGTATACATATACTGAACCCTATACCTTATCCTTTCAGAGTACCGCCCCTGAAGAAGGGCTTAAAAAAGCCCGAAATGCATTGGGCAGTTGGATATATGATGCATTGATAAAGAATGAATACAATTCTTTGACTTCATTAATTTTGAACAACGGTTAATAAACCCAAGTTATGCTTGAATAAACTTCGATTTACCTGAGTTTAATTTCACAAAAGAGATCATATCTCTGAGATTGAGTGCAAAACGAAATACTGCTCACCTAACACTCACCATGGCCTCAGGAAATGCGTCAGATGTGTTCACAGCCATGACGGGGGTGTTGCCCACAGTGGCATGCCATCTCCGGCAAGGTTGAAACTGCTACTATTCTACTAGATCCGAAGAAGACACAGACATGGATCTACCACTATCAAGTCACATACAAGTATTGTTACATCACTTTGTGTACATGGGTGTTTACAAAGTCACTGCCATGCAGTCAAAATCCATATGTATGCAGGTGAATTGATGAGACAGGCATCTTTTTGCACATCCCACACATATGCAGCATGCCTCGCCTAAACTTTTGCACTTTGAAACACTTGCCCTATGTTTACAAAGGAAAGCATGACCTATGTGTAAGAGTGCATAAAAAGGTTAAAGCTTTGTGACTTCAAGTCACACTCTTACCCAAAACTGATGTTGACAATGACACCTAGGAAATGTAGACACAACATTCTTGAATACACACTGTCAAAGTGCTCATACTCTATGGAACATATGCAATCCATGCCATACTAACATCATTGTATATGTAAACTACGAATTGTACATGTTATACAGTTAACTAAAATAAAATTTGGTGGGCACAGAAAATTTAAATAAAAAATGAATGCATGCTTTATTCAGCACCAAACTAAAAATAAATAAATAGCAAAAGGCCATTGGCCAGTCCAGCAATGTTTATGCGTTTTCATGAGCCAAAAACATCATGCCCATGTACTCAGGCCTGCACACGTTCTGCTAGGGGACACCGCCCCTTGGAGGAGCATCTAGGGGGCATGCCAGGCACCAAAGGGGACAAACTAATGGGGACTGGGTTGTGTTTTGGGAGGGATGGGATCAGGAGGGGTGTCAGGGTCAACTGCAGTGGTAGATTCTGATAGGGTGGTTGTCTCTAATTGCAGTGGTTGTCTCTAATTGAGAGGGGGCAGCTGTACGGGTAGGGGCAGATGTAGCTGGGGATGTGGTGACCTTAACCTTTTGGGGGATTTAGAAAATTTTGAGGGGTGTGTCGGGAATGGGGATGGGAGTGGTCTTTTTTTTTTTTTTTTTTTTTTTTAGAGAGAGGTACTGGGCAGGTCTGGAGAGCTATGGGTTGCTGGAGTGGTTTTCTTCTTCTGGGACCAGGGAGGATTTTTTAATGGGAGTTGTTTGTTTCTGTTGTTTCTTCCCGGGGGGCAGATGCTGATGCAAGGTCGGGGAAGGGACTTTCTCTTCTTAGGGGTGGTGTAGGTTTGGGGCGGGGAGAATTCTTTAGGATCAAGAGTGTGTGCCTGGGCTGAGGTGAAACAGGAGAGGAAAGGAGAGGGGTTGTAGAGGCAGAGGGTTGTGAGGTATGCAGAGTATCTCTGGATGCATGTGTGTTGTTGGCTGTCACATCCTTGGTGAAAAGTATGATGTCTGTCTCCTGAGTGTGCTTGTGTGTGGTTTGCAACTTGTGTTTGTGTGTTGCTTGTGGATGTTTGAAGTGTGTGCAGGTGTGTGTTTGCATGTGCTTGGGTCAGGGAGGGTAGTTTGGACAGTGGATAGGGAAGAGGTAGGAGGTGGGAGGTACTGCTGGAGCATGGAAAGTACTGCTGTCAGTGTGGAGGCCATAGCCTGATTGGATCTATGTTGGACAGACATGTTAGCGTGAATGCCCTCTAGGAATGATGACATTTCTCTCAAAAGAGTGGTATGTGCATGGAGGACATTCAGCACAGATGTCTGCCTCACAGAGATCTCCCTCATGATGTTGTTGGCCTACACACTGAGGGCAGCAGGGTAGGCAGGGGCAGGGGGTGAGGTGAGGTGCCTGGCCCAAAGGAGATGCCTCGGCGGCCACTGAAGCAGCCACAGACAGTGGTATGGGGAGCAGCTGGGAGGGTGGAGATGGTAGTGGTAGTGGACTCTGAGGTTGTTGATCCAGTCAGTCTGCCCCACTACCACTTGGGAGTCTTCACTGAAGCTGAGATCTGCTGTGGACCTTGCTGATGGAGTTGCAGAGCCGCTCCCAGTGAGGCTCCCCTCACTCTCTAAGTCACTGGGTCCCTCCTCTGACAACTCATCACTGAACCCAGACTGAGGTACTGCTTCCACCACATCCGTAGTACTGTCTTCTGCGGTGGCCGCTGACAAAGCTGTGACCAAGAATAAAAATTAATTACATGAGTCATCCATATGTACTTGACACATAGGTATCATCACAAGTGTTCACAGATCCAAAGTATAAGACATAACATTGATTTGTGTTATTAGCTCTTGCTACATTAACATACATGGCACTTGCTAGTCTGCCAGTTAACCATTTCAAATAACATAACCACAAGGTTGACTAATAGACCATGTAGCAGGGGATGTTTTGTCTTGTGCTCATGACAGTCTTATGTCCTGACATTTCTGTCTCCTCTCCTGCAAGTGAGTTTAGCCATCACAATGGGAATATGATTCTCAGATTTGAATTGAGACATGGTATACATTATGCTATACTTAGTCATCAAATGGGGAACCATTGGCTCATATGTCACTGCTCAAATTTCTTCCTTGTCAAACATTCACAATGCGTAGTCATTGCATGAGTCAAGTCACACAGATAAGAGTGATTGTGCAAATTTGTCCTGTAACTTAGGTTCTCTACTGTCAGGTCACACATATGACTCTTGTTGCGGAGACATCAAGGCAGTACGCATAGCTAGGCTGAGAGGCATGTGGCACACTGTTCATTGTTATCTAGGCACAGTGTCATGTAGCAGAATCAGAATGTTTTACACATGGAAAACAGCTCACGGTTCACAGATGTGAAAAACGGACTACAAACTCCCAAGTCTGATCACTGCAGCTTCACAATGCCTCAGGTGGAACACCATTCCAATGGCACATCTGGGTGCATTGACTGTAGAGACTATTGTTACTGAACCAATATCTATCATGAGTACGGTCAACACTGTGGACAAATCCTGTCTAGATTCCAAAAGTCCCCATTTGTATGGGTCAAATCTGAATGTCCCTCACTTTGATTACACATTATGCACACCTTGTACAGCTGATATTGCTTCGGTTTAACAGCTCATTTTGGTAACCAACTCAAATTTGATGCATATTTGACATCTCTGAATCAGACAGTGATGCATCAAACACATAGTTTACTAAGCCATCGAGTAGGAATTGTCAAGAGCATTTACACACATGTGAACTGTTGTGACTGTGTGCCTCACATCGTACCTCACAATTGCAGCAAAGTTTAGACCAGTGACAACCTGTTTTTGACTCTGAATGGCTTGTGTTTTCACCCTTGCAGAGTCAGACACTCTTTAGATTGGTGAGTATGTAATATTCAACAATATCATGTGTGAGGTCAGTGTGACGTGACCAGAGATAGCCTAGCTGTGATTGTCCCATGAGATACATGTGATTACACTTAGAAGCACGGCTGGGACTATACATTGCTACACGGACCAATTCTGCAAAATGTTTAGCATGGGCTTTCCATAATTGAGTGCTTCAATTAAAACATACTTCAATGATTTGTTGAAACCACACAGAAAACAGGCTATCCCATCAGTGAATGTGCGTACACATGCCAAGCTATGGGATTCATGCTGAAGCACATCCACATGCACATGCGTTCAGAATTTTAGATGAAAACATGTGCATGGCACTACTGTTACTACCCTGAACATGACTTACTCACATGTCCCTGATGTAAGGGGCATTACCTGCCATCTAATGATCCTTCTGCATATGAATCGTGCAAAAAAAAATGTACGTTTGACAGACTTACGACCTGTAAAAGTGCCCTCAGGCTAAGATATTCCAACATGCATGCTTAAAGATAGAAGTGCAACAAGGCACATACTAACCCCCTCCTTGCTGCTGTTTGTCCTTCAACTGCCCATCCAGGTCAGGGAAGACCACCGCTAGGATGCAGAGCATGTGGGGGGTCAGGGTTCATCGCCCGCTTCTCTTGCCAGGTTGTGACAGACTCAGCTGGACCTCAGCTATCTTCTTGGCTCAGCAACGAAGGTACTGCCACTTCTTACGGCAATGACGGACGCGCCGATATGCGACCCCCACATCACATACTTTCCGGGCGATGGTCCTCCACATCTTCGCCTTGTCATCGGGGGTGACATGTAAGGATGTTATGGTGACAGTCCCTTAGTTCACATGCTACATGTTTCAGAGTCAGCCACTTCTACTCATAGGTCGTGGTCAGATTGGCAAAAATGTCTAAGGGGAATGTATATGGCATCATGTGCATTAAGGGAAATGCATATGGCATCATGTGCATTAGTCCTGTTTTCAATGACAACTCTGTCCCATGAGAACAGTGATGATATGTTTGCCCCAGTACACACACTTCTACAGCAGATTATCTGCCCAGGACAAAAACCCAAAATAAATAATTACAAATTAAATTCATAATGCCAGAAATGCATGATTATTGCATATAGCCAAGTGCAATGCACTGTAATCATCACTCAACTGCTCCACTGGTTTGCCAGATATCTGGCTGTGCAGTGGCAGGAGAGTGTCCAGCTGGGCCTTGTTCTCCTCCTCCGAGGAAGCTGGGACCCTGACCTGTGTCCTTGCCATAGTGGCTACCAGAGGATACTGTAACAGCAGCATAGAGATGGGGAGGTGCAGGAATGATGCAGGTAGCACAGGCAAGTGCAGTCCCTAGGGAAAAGACAGACATATCTAAACAGCAGAGGCGGTCTCAATTCCATGCATCCAAAGTGATAGTTTGGCGTCGGTCGCATTTTCCGAATCAGTCCAATGCATAACATTGCTTGCAAACGACACGCCTACTGCGACCCTCAAACATTCATCATTGTAGCGCGTGTTAGACCCGGGATCCCTGGTTGGCTGAGGTAGGTACCTTAGGCCAAGTAGGGACCCGCGTTCCAACATCAGGGAAAGGAAGGTCACCTTTTTAGATAGCCCCGATCACCCCCTCGGTAGCTTGGCAAAAGCAGCCAGGCTTATCTTCAAGGTACATGTGTAATGTATTCGCAACCATGCTCACAATAATCCAATGATGACACCACAAATAGACTCCACACGAGTTTTGTAAAACGAGTATAAACTTTATGTAAAAAGATATACGATAAGACCACACAATATAGAATCAACATATGAGGTTGTGTAATATTTCTCCTGGCCAGTTGTTGGGCCAGCCAGCCCCTGTAAGTTCTGGCGATATCAATGAGCACTTCTAAACATTCTCCTGTACTCCTTAAATCAAATCATACAGTCGTAATGCAAGAATCATATACTTTTGCAATGTAATAATACTGTCATGCGTAACGTAACAATCAGGCACTTTGCAAGATCAAATAATGCAATCGTGATACCACCACCAGATAAGTTGTTCTGCAAAAATAAGGCAATGCATATACACTAATCAGTTAATTCGTTATGCCGGAGAAATGCAATGCGTAATACGCTAATCAGGTAGACCTTTGTTCAGAAACAATGCAATGCGTCATATGACAATCAGGTAGTTCGTTATGCAGATAAAAATACCATGCGTCATAGACTAATCAGGTAGTTCGGTATGCAGGAATAATGCAATGCATAATACTCTAATCATGTACTCCGTTATACAGAAATGTTGCAATGTGTAATACGACAGTCAGGAACTCAGTATTTCAGAAATTGAATAATGCGTAATACACTCAGGCCCCGATCACCGGGCCTTTAGGCGATCCCTCCGCCTCTCACAGTTGCCCTTCACACAGTACGATGTAATCTCAAAGTGCAGCTTCGCACTCCGGCCCCTGTACCACCACTCCTTTGGCGATACGGACAGCAACACGAGCCGAAGCAGAGGCTTGCGCTGCCAACACGAGAGAGAGGCCGAAAGCGTCTCCCTCCGAGTCCGCGCCCCGCCCCAGGAGTTGACACACATTACCTGGGGGGCGCAAACCCACTTGCCTCGGTCAGCAGCTGGGACTCCAATGCAGTTTTGCGAAATGACAATGGGGGCTCGGGCCGGCAACTCAGCTCCTCTGGGACAGCTGGTCTGGGCCACTTCACTTACGAAGATCTCAGGCTGCCACAAAGCATACGCACACAGCGTCGCTGAATCTTCCTTCACTCCAGGTGCACGATCACTGGGCACTCCACACATGAGTCTCTGACTGCAAGAAGATCACACGCACAATGTCGCTGAGACTCCCTTTACTCCAGTGTACACGATAACACGACAAATCCTCACGAAGGTCTCACGGTGCCCCACGTACCCGCACACAACAGCGTTGAGACTCACTTGGATTCCGGTGCACACGATAACAAGGCGACTCCTTCGAGGCTCTCAGGCTAGACAGAGCACACGCACACAGCGTCTCTGAGACACACTAGGACTCCAGGTGCCACGATCACAGGGCACGCCTTACAAAGATCTCAGGCTAGACAGCGTACACGCACACAGCGTCTCTGAGAGTCTTCCTTGGAAACTTTTGTGTTCCTGTGTTTCCGAACAGGAAGCCAGCTCACCTCAGGCCCTTGGGGATAGTTACTTCAGGACACAGCAGACAGCAAAGTCCTTCAAGCAGGGGGACACAGCACACAGCAAAGTCCCTTTAGCCTTTCCTTGGTTGAAACAGCAAACTGCAAGCCAACTTCAGATCACACAGCAAGAGCAGTCCTATCCATCAGTCTCTTCAGTTGTTTCTTCCTTTGCAAAGGTCCTCTTGACCACGAAGTAGCTCCAGTCTTGTTCACACTTGATCAAGCCATTCTCCAAAGTTCAGGGGCTTCGGCTCTGATAGTTATTCCCCTCAATGGCTTTGAAGTCTTTGTGCTTCAGAGGGCACTGACCCCTGCTTAAACAAGTTCTGGGTGCCTCCCTGCCAGTAACACCTCTCTTCCTTTGAGTAGTGGAGGTCTGGATTCTCAATCAGCAGGAGATGGGACAATTCTTTTATAGCAGCAGCCCAGGCTTCTTCATCTCTAGGGGCTTCTCCTCCTCCTACACTCCAGATGCAGGTCAGCCTGTTGCTGTCTCACCTCTTCCCCTGGGTTAAGACATTCCCCAGATCCTATCACTTTCAAATCCAGGCAGTCAATCCACAGCCAGGCAGAGACACACAGAAAAACGCAGCCACTTCTAAAAGAGTGGCTTCTGAACACACAATGCAAAAACCACTTACATAAAAAGATGTATTCTTACATTGTGAGTTCAGGCATACTAAACTTCACCTTTCCATCTTAAGCATTTGGGAGGATAGGCTGGAAAACATATTACACAGCCCTCCCATTCTGTCCTATGGGCAAGATGGCCTTTCAACAGTGAAAACGGAATAGAGATTATTTCACTGTTAGGACATGACCTACCTTTGACGTGCACTACACCCTGTCCAGGGGGGACCCTAGACCTACCATAGGGGTGTCTTAGGTGCAGGGAAGGGTAAGGTCTAGCAAGTGAGTGCACTTGACAGAACAACATGGCAGTTTCACAAACTGCACGCAGGCCCTGCAATGGCAGGCCTGAGTTCTCTTTTTAAGGCTACTTGTGTGGGTGGCACAAATAGTGCTGCAGGCCCACTAGTAGCATTTGCACTACCAGCCCTGGCACACATAGTGCACTTTACTAGGGACTTCACTAGTAAGGCAAACATGCCAATCATGGACAACCAATTACCATTACTTTATACCGGGAACACTTACACTTTGACACTGTTTAGCAGTGGCAAAGTGTCCAAAGCAACTAAGTTGGCAACACTATGTCAGAAAAAGGTCTAGGGGGAAAGCAAAATGTTTAGGGACCTTAGCCAAAAAGGGCCAAGTCCTACACAACCCCTCCCAACCAAAAGCCAGGGTGTACCAATCAACTACCTTGATGGACTTCCCTGCTTAGGGCGATAGAACACGGACGCAGGCCCGCTACCACAGGAACAGCCTATGGTTCCATGCCTTTCTGACCCCTTGGGCATTCTCTTGGTCACTACTCCCTGGGCCAACTATGCCACTCCATGGGCACTTCCAGACAGTTGGGGCCTCTCTAGGGGTGCTGGCTCCTTGCCAACCTCCACCTAGAGTGGTATCCCTGGAAGACCCATCAGTCAGAACACTGTTCCCATTTATCCTGTCCTCAAGGTTATATGTGGGTGTACCCTGGTCACTCCTAGGGGACCCAGCCCTACCGGCTGTACACAGTCCCTCAGGTTTTCCCACTGAGGGACACTTCCCTCTCTTAACCTTCCATTTAGATTCCTGTGCCTGCCATTTAGGAATGGCACCCACAAACTTCAGGACCGGGGAGCTCTGGGGACAGACGCCCTACCTCCTCCTGACATGATGTGTTCTTTCTCGCATAGCTGGCAAGTAGGCGCTAGGCTTCCCACCGAGTGCTCCTGTAAGGAACCCTCCAATCTCTGAGGTGGGGTGGCAAACCCCTGGGGACGCAGCTCACATTCCCTCCCTCTCCTTTGAGACAGGGTGCTAGCCCGCATGCCCCCCCACTTCTCTGAGACCTACCGGTTCTACTTCGCCTCTCTTCCCTCTCTAGGGCCCTTTCAGGTCCTTGGACCCATGACCAGGGTTCCGGCTCCCGGGAATCAAAGAGCTCGCACCCTAACACGGGTTGGCGCAATCCTGGAAAATAATTACTGAGCCTAGGCTCCCTAGGGGTAAGGTTGAGCACCCCTTCAAATCATTTACCATGCTCACTAACACCCAGTCATCCAGTGCACGCAGGTACTCCTCCACACTTGGCACGCTGCCACCATTCAAACTGGACTCTGCCTGCTTAACCTTAATGTCCAGTTTCCTCATGCTTAACTCATGAGCTAAGAGAATCTTTATCTCTTCCAGGACAAGAGCATTCCTACTCTCCTCTGCTTGCTTTTCACTCTCAATGAGCAGCTTCATCTCCTCTGCCTGAGATTTAAGCTTCAAAATCTAAAGCAATGGGGTAACCCAGTATCCCTTCAGAACCTGGGCATCAATAATATAATATTAAACAAATCGAGGGAGGAGAGGGCTTGAAGAAATAACAATGAATTTTATTGTTATCAAGGTCCAGCATACATGCCCAAGCATTAGTGAAAACAAAAGGTATGCAGTTCCTAACGTTAAGGCAAGGTGTGACAGAATAACAAGAGGGTAACACAGTGATGACAGGGAACTATGGTGAGAAGCAGGAGTAAAGGTTACTCCTTATTTGGAAAAGAAGACCCTCACACACCCAACAAGCGGGTGTCTTGCTTCATCACCGGGTCTTTGCTCCTTATCGGGCCGGCGAGTGCAATGCCCGATCAGGCACCTAATAGGGCCTTCCTAGCGGAGATCTTTTATTCCAACGCCGGTGAGTGATGTGTGTGTGGGGTTGAAAAGACAATATTAAGACATAGGTGAGTGTAGGTGCAAATGGGGTTAAAGTGAACCAATTAAAACAGGGGTAGGTGATCCACTAAATAATTTTAATACAGTGTGGTCACCATCCTGGTTAAAAAATATACAGTCTGCACATGTGACACCAATAGTTAAGTGAGTGTATGTGCTGACGTGATCAATAGGTCAACATGTTTCTTGCCTTTGTATATAATAAATGGCAATTCATCAGGACCAGGGAATTAATGCGGCTACCTACACCTCTTTGGTGGTGCCCAATGTCTATAAGAGACTGAGTAGCGAGCACGCATACAGCACCCTAAAAAAGTGTGGTACCGTAGTTAAAAAGCACACCTGCAGAGAAGGAAAATAACAACAAATAAAAAGCATGAACAACAAATAAAATTAAAACAACGTAAGCATTGCGACAGCAGTTACTTAGGACAAATGGTGGTGTCAAGCCAACCGTGGCATGCAAAGCTATTGAGCAATGTATGGAGGACTTGTAAAAGAACCAAACGCAAACATACAGAGGAGGCACAATATCCAATAACTGATACCAGAACCCATCAAATTATGATAGATGAATCATCCAAAAGAACTCACCCTCCTGGGTTGTGCTGCATACAGGGCCGGGGGGAGTACACACTAAATTATAGTGTCCTGGGATGAGGGAAACAAAGAGGATATAGAACAATCACAGGTTGTTGAACAATTGCATCCAACATCATTGGGAGCAGTCCGTGAAGCGGAATTACCAGTATCACTCCTGTCTTGCTACTCGCACAACACGCGGCAACTAACTCCGTGTCGACCGCCTCGACACCATGAAGGGGAGCTATGGTAATGAGGCTTCCAAATTGCCGTGTGTTACGCGGGGAGGAATAGTCAATTCACTAATTAAATAAGGATGTTACCAACATTGTGCGAGCTGTAATGGATAAACACGCCAGTAATCGGGGGAACAAGAGAAAGTTGGTCTGGCCATTGAATGTCGCGCGGACCAACAACACATTCGTGGGACCAGCGTGGTGCGCTAATTGCAAACTAAATATGCACGCAAAAACAATACATAAAAGGAAAAACGGAAGCGTTACCATCAAAGAAGACGCTCTCAGAGTCACTATATCAGTACTCACGGTTCCGGTACTCCACAGACGCCGTCCACCTAGTGACGCGCCAGCCGCTGTAGACTGGTGGCGTCTGAACGCGCCTTGCCTGTATAACGCCCCCCACCGGCAAGCTCACGCGAGAGGCAGGTGGAATCGGAAGGGAGCGTGCTGACGCCGAGCAAGCTGGAGCGCTAACAGCCAAAGAACGTACGGGGCTGCGCGTCCTGCTCGTTGTCATGGAAATATGACACAGCGCGAAGGCAATCCACCGTCAATAATAGACGACACACGCCAGAACCGGGTAACGTGGCAATGTGTAGGAGGCACTCGGGTTTCATAAAGGACTCCATAGGGGTCAGAGTGGCCCGCTAGGAACTGTGAAGTTTTATAAAGCAACTAAGGAGTTCCTATTAAAAGTGCCACACCACACAACAAGATACTCATATTTACTGGCAGAAATAAAAGTATTATTTTATGAGGGTAACAGTCAAAAGGATGCAGCAACTCAAGGCGAGAAAACTGGTGAGATCAGGTCAGCATGCTCCACGGAATGTCCTCATTAAGGCCCGTAGTGTCCGCAGCCAATCTCAGGACCCAACGTTGTTCAAGTCTGAAGAGGCTTCTCTGTGACATTTGAGGGTGTGATTCAAGGACAATCCATTTGAAAGAGTTTGGAGCATGGCGTTCAAGGTGATAATGCGTAGTCATTTTAGTATTGGTTTTCGCGCATCGAAAGCTACTCTTATGTTCTAACATACGAGTCTTCACTGGGCGCGTCGTCATGCCTATATAGGGAAGACCACACGGGCATTTCATCATGTAAACACAGTTCGAAGAGTTACAGTTTGTGTGTTTGGAAATGTTCCATGTTAGACCATTAGGCAATGTCACTTCTTTACTGGTGAGAGTTTGGGCACACATGGAGCATGACCCACAGGGATAGTGCCCTTTGACTGGGGGAAGATTCCATAGCATTCTTTGCGAGCTGTGGGTAGGTTTCTTCGGTCTAGTATGGATCAGTAGATCCTTAAGGTTGCTTGTGCGCTTGAATGCAAATCTGGGGGTCTGTAACTCCAAATCACCGGTGTTAAGAATGCCCCAGTGTTTTTTTATGATGGATTTGATCCTGTTGGAGTCCGGAGTGAAGGTAGTGACACATGTGATGGACTTATCAGGTGCCTTGATGTTAATGTCCAACAAGCTCTCCCTGTTGTTGTTTCTGGCTCGTTTGCGAGCCTTTGCTACCACATGACGAGGATAGTCTCGTTTAAGCAGATCTTCCATGAGCGTACCTGATTCTTTCTGGTAATCCGTCACAGAACTGCAATTTCTCCTGATGCGCAAGAATTGCCCAAATGGCAGATTTTCCCTCAATGCTTTTGGATGAAAGCTGCTAAAGAGGAGCAGGCTATTCCTGTCGGTGGGTTTGCGGTAAAGACTCGTAAAGACTCGTGGTGACCTTATTGTCATTGAGGCGGATACAGAGGTCCAAGAAGGGAACTTCTGAGTCAGAAATGGTATGTGAGAATCGCAAATAAGGGTTCAATGTGTTCATCCAGGTGCAAAATGCTATGCACTCGGTGTGCTCTCCTTTCCAAAGGATAAGGATATCATCAATGAACCTTTTCCAGAGCAGTACATTCGCGGCGTAGGGGTTGGAGGGGTGGTGTATGTCCCTAGCTTCGAAGGCCGACATGTACATACATGCTAGACTCGGCGCGAATGTACTGCCCATGGAAGTCCCCTGGATTTGATGATATAACTGGGTATTGTATTCAAAGAAATTTTGAGTGAGGGCAAGACTAGCACACTCCATAATGAATGGCACAGGAGTGTGAGATGAATGATCGCTGTTCATCAAGGCATCCTCAATGACCTCAAGAGTCGCTTGTTGAGGTATATTTGTGTAAAGCGACTCAACGTCAAGAGTCACCAAAAGATCTATTTCCTGTGGGTTCTGAAACCCCTCAAGAAGGCGCAAGACATCGGTCGTGTCGCGAATGTAAGAGGGTGTCCTGGTCACTAAGGGTTGAATGAAATGATCAACAAATTGTGACATCAATAATATAAGTAACAATTGGTTGCGTCGGGGCAAACAATTTCTTTGCGGTTTTATTAAATAATAGGAATTGGGCACTTAAATAATTAAAGAACAGAATGCACTTGAACACAATAGAGAGAAAACAAATTAATCCCACTAGAAAAATATTTTACTTCATATTTGCAAAATTATTACAAGAACACACGATATATGTTTTTTTCTTTTTCACATCGTAACATAAAGGCTGTCCGAGAACCTTATTAAAAAACGGCGCAAGGGAACATAATTATAGTGACTTAGTGAATAAAGTGACATTGTGACAGAATGGGTGTATTATACAAAAAAGTTAACATACTTTGTACAACTAATTACACAGAAAAGTACTAAAGAATCAGAGTCCAATTATGATGAAGGTCGCCCTAGCTAGGCAAATGAATTATATAAATTGATCCTTTAGGGGACCTAATACATGGACAAAAGGACTGTCGACGTTTTGACCCTGACAATCTGCAATAATTGGGGATGTCAACTCGGATCTTCTTCAGGACAAATAGACAAAGTGGACAGCCGATAATCTTGAAATTCTTACAATGTGTTTAAAGCTCAACCAAAAGCCTTGGGGAGAGAGAGGTTCAAAGGCAATGTCCGATGAAGGCAGCAGCTGGGTACCTGTAATTAAACTCCAGAGCGGCTGAGATCCCAAGGTGCTCAAAGATGCTCGACCCTATCAACGTTAAGCGGTCTACGTGAACGATGATTTAAGAACTTATGATTTAGAGAGCCAAGAGGCAATTTGAAATTACTTCTGATTATTCTACTGGGGGCGAAAGTGCTTCGTGTTCTGAGACATGGTTCTCAGAACCATGTCGCGGATCGCTGCCGCTACTTAGCCACAACAAGCCCTGATTTACGATTTGGTGTGTGGCTTGACTGACACATCCAGTTTCCCAGTGCTACACAAAGCACTTTCGAGATGCAGGCATTCTTAAAATTCAATTAGAAATACCAGCATGTAGCTGGAGAAATCCAGTAATCCACATTAGATTGGTCACAGTGTCTATTGTTTTTGTGTGGATGTACATGTGCATTCTTGCCTTGTCACTGCATTTGTGGACTGTATGACCCATTGTGTAATTGTTGTCATTTCAGAATGTAGATGTCTGTTGTGTAAATAATGGCTGAAGCTTTTACCTTTGGATGAGTAGACAGTGACATTATTCTGCATCTTCAGCTTGTTTGTGTAATGTGAATTTCTAGTCTGTGTGCCCAAAACTTCAGTGTATAGTGTTGTTAAATATATTTTCATCATCAACATTGAATATAGTCTGTGTATGTGTTTGTATGTGTGATGTTGACATAACTGCATGACAGTGTCCACCCTGTGACAGTGGTGGGCATGAGTATGGGAGATGCTGTGTGTATCACGTCACTCATCGTTTGTATTACATGTTCCTATTCTGTCTAACTATTAAACATATAATTGTTCACAACAACTTACATGTCTGATATTTATATGTGGAACAGTTGAGTATGTGATGCTTGCTCACATTGATGATATCAGGCACTAGTGATATGTACTCTACAACACTCCAATTGCTCTGTCAGCCTACCATGGTAACATGTCTGGGAAGGGTACTGAAGCTGTGATATGTATCTAAGGTCATCCTTTTTAATTGAAATTTGTTTTTCAAATGTTCTGTGGCTTCAGTTGTGTTCACGTTTCATGTTCTGTTTGTCTCAATGCATGTTGCTTTGTACATTGTGACCTGACACCAACTGTGTTTACACTCTACACATAGTAATCGCAGACGGCCTCCAGTGTACAGGCCCCTTTTCAGACCTACATACCATAGAAAAACGTGACACCTTCAGGAAGTACTGGTTCACCAGGCCAATAATTGAACAGTTGTCTGCACAGTTGACACCTCATCTGCAGCCTGGCCGCATATATCCAACTGCACTGACGCCCAAAGTGAAGGTTATGGCAGCTTTACATTTCTTTGCCACTGGTTCATTTCAATACACAGTGGCAACATCTGGTGGAATGTCACAAAGCATGCTCAGCCTTGTTCTTCGTGATGTTTTGGAGGCATTGCTCCATTACCTGGAACACTACATTAAGTTCCCAACATCTGGAGAGTTGTCAGACATCAAGCCTTGGTTACTGACACCACTCCGTAACACAGTCACCCCTGCAGAAGTGCGGTTTAATGAGGCCCATAGTAGGAGCCGGCGAGTCATTGAGCGTATTTTTGGCCTCCTGAAGACAGGATTCCGCGGTCTTGATCGGACGGGAGGAGCCCTCCAATATGCCCCATTGAAGGTGTGCAAGATGATCGGAGCTTGCTGCATGCTCCACAACCTGGCTATACGGAGTGAAATACCACACATACAGGATGACGAAGACCAGCAGCCACCAGCAAGGGAGGATCCTGGACTGGGACGTGATGACAGTGGGGATGATGATGGCATGGATTTGAGACATCAGCTTATCCAGAACTTTTTCACATGAGGGTAGGTATGCAATGAAAGTAGGAGACTACCACCAATTGTTTGTTGTTGTGTTGCTGGTGGACAATGTGTATATATGCTTATGAGTGTATGAAAATAGCCATGATGATTGTTGAATAAGTTTTTGAGATGAAAACGTTGAGATGTACAGTGTTACAGTGAATCCTAGCTAGTGTCCACACTGTAAATCTTGTGCTTCAGATGACATTGTTTGCTAAATTGAACTGGTTTAGTCCTGTGTGCCTAACTTCTATGTTTCTCCTTACGAGGGTACTTTGCCATGTCAACCCGCAAGTTGTGACCTCACCAGACCCCGGATGCTGTGACATACTCAAACATTGGACTGTTTTGGTAATCCATGGCATGCATATCCTTTGGGACTGATGGACATTTATTTAGCTTTACTTTAGAGCATTTTGTTACTCTGAGATGTCATTTGACATTGGGTTAAGGCACCAGGTTGTATCAGGAAAATAAACCTGTGCTACACAATGAGGTGTGCCTTGTCTGTTTTCACACATCCAAAGATTATTTGGAAACAAAACATGCTCCATGATGAAGTGGTTTGCAATTAAGGATTGTTGATTGTGCTTGCAAATGGTACTAGTGTTTTAAGCAATAGGCTTGCATTGCATCTGTAACATGTCCTACGGGTTGTGTTATGACCTGGTTGTGCCTTTCTATCATGATGTGACAAGGTACATTTACTCCAAGCCAGTAATTTACCTCTTTAACCCCTTCGCCGCGGCAGGAATTCCGCCGCGGCGCTGGGGGGGTTTGGGGGCAGTTGTCGGTCCGCTGTGCTCGTGACGGAACCACTCCGTCACGAGCCACGGGTGAGCTGTGCTCATGACGGAGTGGTTCCGTCACGTCTCCGCCCACTGCGCTAATCGCCCGCACAGGCGGGGAATTAGCGCCGCGTGGGCGGAGCGGCCGCCAACGGCCGCAGCATGACGGAACCACTCAGTCATGAGCACGGCGCCCGTGGCTCATGACGGAGTGGTTCCGTCATGAGCAGGCAAGGGGTTAAGGTGATGTGGTACCAATGTTGTTGACACTTTCATCTTTGAGCTTTTCTGCATCATTTCAATATTTACGTTTGTCCTTCAAAGTCACAACATGAGCAAGTTGTTCGTACAAAGTGATTTATTTTAGTGCATAACGTGAAGTAATCAGTCCACATCATGGTGGCGTACTCAACAAAAAAGTGCAGTTAGGAGTTGGTAGTGGTTATAGATGAGGCATTCCAAAGTAGAACCACAGTTATTTTAGTCCATAGTCCAACTTAGACCCTCCAGCCAATCTGGGAGAGTTCAGTGACACCCCCTTCCTGGGGGTGATGCATAACCATCTCTCTCTCACCGTTTCTTCTTTGGACGATGTTTTTCCGGGGGACCCTCAGTTGCAGGCAGCGGGGGTGCAAGGTGCTATTCACCAGAGTCCACAACCCTCCCCTGTGGCTTTTGCAGATGCTGTTGCAGTGGATGTTGTAGGCACACAGAGAGGTGTGGACATGTTGGTGGCAATCTGGTGGAGGAAGGTGACAATGTCCCTGTGCAACGCAATCATGTCATCAGTTTTTTCCATGAACCTGTCCAGTTTGTCCTTTTGGGCTGCCTGCTGCTGTTGGATGGTCCTGAGGATCCCAACGACCTGGCCAAATCCTCCTTGTGAATCCTCATATGCATGGAGGATCCTGGAGAGATTTTGGGTCTCTTCATCAGCAGCACCAGCTACATGATGGTGCCAGTCCCCAAGGCCCCTCCCACCACCCCAACCCTCCCGATCAAGACCAGTTGGTGCTGGCACAGTCAACACAGAGCCTCCTTCATCGTTGATAGTGGTGTTGTTGTTGGGCAACTCCAGAGTGCTCTGTGTTGATATGCTGTTAGTGGTCTCCTAGGCTGCCATGCCTGTGTGGGTAGGAGTCAGCTGGGTGCTGTCAGCGGAGGCGGGAGTAGTCACAGAAGATCCGGATGATGTCACCTCTAGTTCGGTGGGTGGACCCAACCAGATGGGCCAGTTCATTCCTCACCGTCTGAAGATGGATGAGAAGCATCAATGTGGGCGAGCTCCTGGTCAACCAGATTCTGGGACTGGCTGTCCTGGATATTTCCAGTGGTGTTCCCAGCTCGCCCTTTGGGTACAGAAACAACACAAGGACTGCTGTGAATGTCCACTGCCTCTCAACTCATACACATTACATAGGCTACTGAACCTAATGATGAGGTAATGTAGATAGATTAGCCTCCTTCATCCATGATGCTGGCCTATTGTTTGAGATAACTATGTATTTTGGACAAGAGAAGGATTGATGGACATGTCCAGGTATGGCAATGAATGGGCCTGTTCTGTTTAGTTTACATTACATGCCCAAAGAAATTGTCTGGTTCCTGATACCCTGTGAATGACATAGTTGTGTTTGTGTTGTCCACATCTTTACTTTCACAGTGAGATATATACACCTTCTCTCCCTATATAGATACTTTTTAGTGCCTGTGTACTGGTGTAAGTGCATGTCTTTTGCAGTCACATTGGTGTGGCTGCCTACACACTCACATTCCGTTAACTTAGCTAGAAAGTTGTGGGAATGAAGTGATTGAAGTGCTTCTTATAATCATATCATTCTACACATGTGATTGGCTGTGACTAGCAAACTGTGTGACTGGTTAGCTTTGTGGCTACACAGACCATGTACTTTGTTCATGGACTCTATGGTCAAATGAGTTCACAAACTCAGCTTTCTGCAATTGTGTGGCAAAGAACTATGAAAATCTGATGTTTGAGTGCTTGTTCTCTATTTGTGAGTCTTACACACGTCCTCCCACCCAGCCCCACCAGGAAGACTGTTGTCCAGACAATGTTTGTAAGTGTACCTGCAAGATATTTGACAATGCTGGCTGGTGTTTGTAGCACACAGGCTAATCGGGCAGTTGTGATCAGTTCAGACAGCAGTCCCCAGTGTCTGCCATCCTGCTAGGACACAAGAACTCACTGTTAGGTAGACATAGCCCCCGAAGAAGTGGTTGTGGTGTGTGTAGGAATGTTTGCTGTTCTTCCAAGTCCCATCAGGCCCAGTCCTACATACACCTTCCTGCACAGCGCAAACTGACCAACAGGACATAAGCTTACTTCACAGTGTGTAAGAATGTCCCCGCTGGCTGTCCGGCACTTGGGACTGGTGTCTGAATTGAAGACAACTCCCCTCATGGCCTTGTGCTCCACACAACAGACCCCAGTCTCTGCCATTTAGTAGTTGGATGTCTCCTCACTGTCAGGTAATCATGGTTCTTAGCGGTCTTGTATGGCTGTGTGTGAAGAGGAGTGTTTGTAGAGGCCAGATCTCCCACCAGGCCCTGTACTACACACATTATTTTCTGCTTGTAAAAAACAGCACCCCTGGAACTATGGTTTCCTGCAAGTGAGTGGATATGTACTGACAAAGATGGCTGACACAGGTGCCTGGTGTTTTGAGCACAAGTCACTGCTGGTATTTGTGGAAAAGTCAGACATCAGTGCCCAGTGTCATGCATCTTGTTAGTAAATTTCAAAACACTGTGGGTACGCTTAGTTCCTGTTGGTCTGTTTGTGATAGTTGGGATGGTGTATGTTGGACAGTGCCTGATGTGAGTTTAAGCATTTTGAAATACTCCTCCTCCTAGCTCAGCTAACTCCTCTGAGACTATGGCTAACTGGCAGTGAGGGTAAGTGTGCTGGCAAGAGTGCTGACACTGGGGTATGTTGTTTAACTTGAATGCAAATCCCAACAAGTCCTTGTGCCCAAAACACCATGCACCAGTGTCGGGTGTCTTGCTGTTGCACTTCCATTCACTGTCAGATAGGCATAGGCCCAGATTAAGTGGTTGTTTGTGGTGGGTGTAGTAGTATTTACCATTACTCCTACTCGCTCCTGGCTCTGTCCTTTACACACTCTTCCCAACCAGAGAAAACTGACCACATGGCAGAATGTTTTCCTGACAGTGATTGGAAATGTATTATCAAGCTGTGTGACACTTGTGCCTGCTTTTTGATTTGGTCAAACATTCCAACAGTGCCTTGTGGTCTACACAGCAGTCCACAGTGTCATCTATCATATCAGTACAGATCCATGTACGCTTAGTTCCAGGTGTGCTGTTTGTGCTGGGTGGATAAAGAGTGTAGGACAGGGCCTGCTGGGAGATGTAGTCAGTGCTCACACTCCTCCTCCCTCCCATCCTAAAGAGCCCACAAGGAACTATGCTTACCTGACAGGGAGTGTAAGGAAAATGCTACTTACCAGTATACATCTGTTCTTGGCATGTAGAGCTGCAGAATATCATACTTTTGCATAGATCGCCATCTGGTTTTGGGCACGGATGCTTGCACCTTGTTGTTGTCTTGGAAGAAGTCTTTTGTAGTCATGAGATAGGTGACTCCTCCCTTGGAAGATAGTGCGCATGGGCATCAACTCCATCCTCAAATTGTTTTTCGCCATGATGGGAAATGATGGAGTTTGTAAGAAACAGAAAAGATGTCCATGTGAATGTATCTAGTAAGATAACACTGGAACAGATACAGGTTCCGGGGAGGCGGGTGGGCGTATGATATTCTGCAGCTCTACATGCCAAGAACAGATGCATGCAGGTAAATAGCATTTTCCGTTCGAGGCATATGAGCTGCAGAATTCATACTTTTGCGTCGACTGTACAGCAGTGTCTCCCCTAGCGGTGGTCACCTGTATTTGTTGCAGTGGTTTTGAAAAGTGTCTTAAGAACAACCTGCTCTACAGAAGCCTATTGCTTCGCCTGCACGTCTACACAATAGTGTTTGGTGAAGGTGTGTGTAGTAGACCATGAAGCTGCTTTACAAATGTCTTTTAGTGGAATGCTCCCTAAGAATGCCATGGAAGAACCTAGTTTGCGTGTTGAATGCGCTCTAGAGGGAATTGTTAAAGTGCGTTTTGCCTTCTGGTAGCATATTTGAATACATTTGATTATCCACCTGGCAATTCCAGCTTTGGAGATGGGGTTTCCTTTATGAGGTGGACAGAAAGCTACAAACAGTTGGTTTGGCTTTCTAAAGGGTTTAGTCCTGTCAATGTAGAAAAGTAAAGCTCTTTTGACATCAAGTGTGTGACGAGCTCTCTCTGCTACGGAATCTGGGTTTTGGAAAAACACTGGTAACTCTACAGATTGATTAAGATGGAAAGCAGAGATTACTTTGGAAAGGAATTTAGGATTTGTTCTAGGAAACACCTTGTTACGATGTATTTGTAAGAATGGTTCTTGTATGGTTAAAGCCTGGATCTCACATACTCTCCTGAGTGAGGTGATTGCGACAAGGAAAGCCACTTTCCATGTAAGGAACTGCAATTCACATTTGTCTAAAGGCTCAAATGGGGGACCCATGAGTCTCGTAAGGACAATGTTTAGGTTCCACACCGGAGAGGGTGGCAGTCTGGGAGGAATTATGCTTTTAAGGCCTTCCATAAAGGCTTTGATAGCAGGTACTCTAAACAATGACAAATGTTGTCTGTTTTGCAGGTAGGCGGCAAGGCCAGCCATATGTAATCTTATGGATGAGTATGCTAGATCACATCTTTGTAGATGCAGCAAATAGCAAATGATGTTCTGAATAGAAGCATCTAGCGGGTCAATTTTGTTATTGCAGTAAATGACGAATCGTTTTCATTTGGCTGCATAGCAAGCTCTAGTAGTAGGGCATCTGGCTTCTTTGATAATGTTCACACAGTCCGATGGGAGGTTAAGGTAACCGAACTCTAGGATCTCAGGAGCCAGATCGCTAGATTCAGTTGTGCTGGATCTGGGTGCCTTATCTCTCCATGGTTCTGCGTGAGCAGTCTTGGGGAGAGATGTAGCCTTTGGTGTGGAACTACCGAGAGTTCTAGGAGTGTTGTGAACCATGGTTGCCGTGCCCATGTGGGAGCCACTAGGATCATTTTGAGAGACTGTTGCTTGAGCTTGCGTACTACTAGCGGAATGAGTAGGAGTGACGGAAAAGCGTACGCAAATCTGCCTAATCAGTTCATCCATATCGCATTGCCCTTGGACAGCGGGTGTGGAAACCTGGCGGCGAAGGTTGGGCATTTTGCGTTTGCGTGTGTGGCAAACAGATCTATGTCTGGGTGACCCCACATTTGGAAAAATGGTTGAAGAACTTGAGGATGAAGTTCCCATTCTTGTATCAGCTGTGTCTGGCGACTTAGCAGATCCGCAATCTGATTGTGCACTCCTGGAAGATGTTCTGCCAGAAGATATATGTTTTGCGGAGTGGCCCATCGCCATATGCTTTGTGCTAGATGAGACAGCTGCAAAGAATGTGTTCCTCCTTGTTTCTGTATGTAATACATTGCAGTCATATTGTCCAGGACAGTCTTGTTGAGGAAATGTGATTGGAATGACTTTAACACTAGAAATATTGCCAGTAATTCTAGGTGATTGATATGGAGCACTTTTTTGTTGGGTGGTCCACCGGCCCTGAATTGTGTGGTTTAGGAGATGGGCTCCCCAACCAGTGAGTGATGCGTCCGTTGTTAGCACTATCTGTGGAACTGGCTCTGGGAATAGCTGCCCTTTGAAAAGGTTTTGTGTGTTCTACCACTGCAGAGAACGATGTGTGCGGCTGTCCACCAACACCAGATCTGTAAGTTGACCTTGAGCCTGATTCCACTGACGTGCTAAGCATTCTTGTAAGGGGCGCATCTGAAGTCTTGCGTGAGGTACTATGAAAATGCAAGAGGCCATAATTCCTATGAGCTGCATAAACAATCGAGCTGGAAGGGAGTGTTGGGGTTGAAATTTTGTGATGAGGGTTTGCATACTGGCTATCCTGGCTGGATTGGGGTATGCCAGAGCTTTGGAAGTGTCTATTGTGGCCCCTAGATACTGATGTAGGGAGGAGGGCTGTAGGTGTGACTTGGTGTGGTTTATTGTGAACACTTGTAGCAGCTGAATTGTCTGGTGAGTATGATGAACACACTGACGAGTTGGCTTTTATCAGCTAGTCGTCCAGGTATGGAAACACATGGATCTGTTGTCTCCGCAAGTGTGCAGCTACTACCACGAGACACTTGGTGAAGACCCTGGGTGCTGTGGTTTCTCCGAATGGGAGAACCTTGAACTGAGTGTTGGCCATCCACTGTGAACCTTAGATATTTCCTGTGAGCAGGGTGTATGGGAATATGGAAGTAGGCGTCCTTGACATCTAATGTGGCAAGGAAGTCGCCTTGTTGGAGCAGTGGAAGGACCTGTTGGACAGTGACCATGTGAAAATGATCCGACTGTATGTAGAGGTTGAGAGTCTCAGGTCCAGTATTGGCCTGAGAGTACCGTCCTTCTTGGGGATCAGAAAGTACAGGGAGTAAACTCCTGTCCCTTGAAGCTGTAGGGGAACTGGTTCTATTGGATGCTTCTGAAGCAGTGAGAGAACTTCTTGCTTGAGAAGCGTTAGATGTTCCGTTGACATTGGACGCTGTTTGGGTGGTATGTTGGGGGGAGTTGCAGTAAGTTCCAGGAGGTAACCATACTTCATAATTTGTCTTACCCACCTGTCTGTAGTAATGGAATTTCAGACAGGTAGAAACTGAGAGAGTCTTCCTCCAACCAGAGTTGAATGGTCTGGAGGGAGTGGGGGGGGGGGGGGGGGGGAGTCATTGTTTGTTAGTGGGGGAGGTGCGAGTGGTGTTACCTCGGCCTCTCCCTTTGTTGTTATTTCCCCTGTATCCACCTCTGAAATATCACTTGTTGGGGGATGTTTGTGTGGGACTTTTATAGGAGGAGGAAGCAGTGTCTGTGCTGATGTTCTTGGATGCGTCCCTATAAAAGGAGCGACGAAAGGAGCCTCATGCAGATGGAGACTGTAACGCTCCCATAGATTTTGCAGTCTCAGTGTCTTTTTTCATTTTCTCTACGGCTGTGTCTACAACTGGGCCAAAGAGCTGTTCCTGATTGAACGGCTGATTCAGGATAATAGTCTGCACTTCTTGTTTAAACCCAGAAATGCGCAACCATGCATGGCTTCGCAATAACAAACTAGTGTTGATTGATCTAAATGCGGTGTCTGCTGCATCGAGGGCACATTTAATGGATGCGTTTGTGATTAACTTGCCCTCCTGAATCAAATCATTGGGTTTGACCTTGTATTAGTCAGGTAAATGCTGCATTAGGCTCTCAAGTTCGTCGTAGTGAGCCCTATCGTATCTGGCGAATAATGCTTGTGCATTAGCTATCCTCCAGTGATTAGCTGCCTCGGAGGCAAATCTTTTGTCTGAAGCGTCTAGTAATTTAGACTCTTTGTCTGGAGGTGGAGCATCACCGGAGGTCTGAGATTTGGCACGCTTCCTAGCATTGGTCACTACCAGGGAATCTAAGGGGAGTTGGCCTTTAATGTAGGTGGGATCATTAGGGGTGGGTATATATTTTTTCTCAATCCGGGAATAGAGAATCCTGGTCCTGACAGGGTCTTTAAAGACGTCTAAAACATGTTTGATGACACCTTTCAGCATGGGTAATGTTTGTACTGTCTTTTGTGACTGTGCAAAAGTGTCTACCAGGAGGTCTTCCTCTGTGGGGTCCGAATGCATCTGAACGCCATGATATTGGGCGGTCCGATCAATGAGCTGACTAAACCCAATGTCGTCATCTGGGGGAGATGGCCTTGTTGGGTATGCATCTGGATCAGGAAGGTCTGGAGGATCTACAGGGTCATTGTAGTCGTCCCATGTGTCCTGTGGTATGATATTGTCATCATCAGGATCATTGTATGGGTCATTATTTCCACCCCCACCCCCTAGGTCATCACCATCCTGTGGTGGTGGTGGTGAGTATGGAGGAAGTATGGGAGGCTTTGGGGGAGAGGAGGGTTTAGTAGGAAGAACAGGAGAAGAGGGTCTTAATGGTGAAGTTTCACAGTCTGTATTCTTCACAGGCACCTCAGGGATGTGTGGGGAGTCTAATTTCCTCTTGTTCCACAGGATATTGACAATATGGCCTGTTTTAGGGACCACATGCAATTTTTTCTGTTTTAGATCAATAGGATCTGGTCGAAACAGTTCTTCCTCTTCGGTGTCTCCCTTCGGCGCCGATCTTTTCGGTTCCGACCGTGGTTTCGATTTCGCTTCTGGAGCCTTAGAAGGTGTTTTTGAGTCCTTCGGCTTCGGTGTCGAGTCCGAAATCTTTTTTGGATCCGAAGGTTGACAAGGTTTCTTCGGATCCGAGGCCTTTTATTCTTTCGGTGCCGGAGTGCTCGGTGCCGTGGCCTTTTTGGAGACAGCGGGAGTAGGATGTGTTGCCGCTTTCGGCATCAACTGTGTTTTGGGAGCTCAGACGTGCGGCTTGCTCGGTCCCGAGCCGCCAGAAGGCTTCTCCTTTGTCTTCGGAGCCGGGCCCAGAGGCGGGGCTTCAGAAGTTTTCTTTCGATCGCGACTAAGGCCTTCAGGCAAAGTCTCGACCGGAGCCTTCGTTTTTTTCAGGTGGGGGTTGGGGCAGGGGTAGTTATACTCACTCGTTGACCTGGAGTGATGTGGTCGTCGGAGTCATCTGCTTCGGATACGATGTCGAGATCCTCAGAATCCTCTGCTTTTGGAACGTCGGGGCCTAGATCAAAGATGTCTTCTGGCACTGGTGCAGCCTGTTGCGCCATAATTGTCGTCGAGCTCGGCGATCACGGATTGTCTTCTTGGACCGGAAGGAGACGCAGGCTTGGCAATCCTTTTCTTCGTGCTCGGGCCAGAGACAAAGGTTGCAGACCTTGTGTTGGTCGCTGTGTGGGATTTTAGCTCCACACTAGGGGCATTTTTTGAATGGAGTCCTTTCTATTAGCCATAGGCCCGAATGGGTTGATAGGCCCAGCGGCCTGCGTCGACGACAGGAATTGAGTATTTGAGTGAGCACGTCAAAAGGCACGCGAACGAAAACAATACCATCGAGTTTGCAATGGTTTGCGCGTCAAAAAGGTTTGGAAAACAGGGTACTGAACCGGAGAGCTGAAGTTACATCTGAACCCAGTGGCGGAAAAAACAATCTGAGGATGGAGTCGATGCCCATGCGCACCATCGTCCAAGGGAGGAGTCACCTATCTCGTGACTACAAAAGACTTCTTCCAAGGCAACAACAAGGTGCAAGCATCCGAGCCCAACACCAGACGGCGATCTATGCACAAGTATGAATTCTGCCCCTCATATGCCTCGAACATGTACTTCCATACTAGCTGACACTGGTGCCTGTTTGACTTTGCCTGCAACACACAAAACCGCCTAGTGCTCCAGACACCACATAGCAGTATCAGCCATCTTGCTAGTCCACTTCCCCTCACTGTGGGTTTTGAAAAGGCACAGAGGAGTTACCTAGTCTGGATGGAAGGAGTATTTGCAAAGGCTACAACTTGCATAAGGCCCTGTCCTACGTACACCTTCCCACCCAACTCAAACAGCCCAGCATGTACAATGCTCACCTCACTGTGGTGCAAAAAGTACCAGCTGGATATCTAACACTGGTGCCTGTTGTTTGACTTGACTCCAACACACATCATGGCCTTCTGATCCAGACACCATGCAGCAGTGTCTGCCATCTTGACAGCACATTGCCACTTACAGTCAGGTAAATAAAGTTCCAGGTAAGGTAGGAAGGTGTGTGGAGGGCAGAGCCTGTTGGTAGATGTAGGCAGAGCAAACACTGCTCCTTCTAACCAGCACAACCAGCTAATCTGTGGCAATGGCTACCTGACAGTGAATGGAAGTGTACAAACAAGATGGCTGACACAGTTGCATGATGTTTTGTGCACAGGGCCTTGATGGGAGTTGGTTTCAAGATCAACAGCATGCAGCAGTGTCAGCCACCTTGGCAGTAAAGTTCCCCTCACTTTGAGGTAAGCATAGAGCCTGGGGAGGTAGCAGGGCTGAGTGTGAAGATGAGTTTTTGCAAGGGCTACAAGTCACATCAGGCCTTGTCCCACACACACTTTCCAGCCAGCAGCAGAATCCTACCTGTGACTCAGCTTCCCTGACAGTGAGTGTGAATGGACTTGCAAGATGTCTGACACTGATGACGGATGCATATTTGTCCACAACTTCCAGCAGGGCGTAGTTGTCCAGACAGAAGTCCCCAGTGCCAGCCATTTTGTCAGTGGATTTCCACTCACTATCAGTTAAGCATGGTTAATAGTGGTTTGTTAGTAATGGTTGGGAGGAGTGTTTGCCCTGGCTTCAATTCCCATCATGCCCGGTCTTCCACACACCTTCCCAGCCATACCAAACAGCAGACCTGGAACTATGCAGTCCCTGACAGTGAGTGGAAATGTACTGGCACGACGGCTGACACTGGCGACTGGTGTTTGGAGCACAAGGCCAAGATGTGATTAGATGTCAACTCTGACACCAGGCACCAGTGTTAGACATTTTGATAATACACTACCCCTCATTGTCTGATCACCACTCAATCTGGTGTGCTTTTGGAGCTGTGTGGGAAGGTGGGTCTGGGCATGGGCCTGATCAATCAATCATAGCATGTATAAAGTGCACTACATATCCGTGAGGGTCTCAAGGCGCTAAGGGGGGGAATGCTGCTACTGTTCGAAGAGTCAGGTCTTGAGGAGTCTTCTGAAGGTCAGTAGGTCTTGGGTCTGCCGTAGGCGGAAGGGGAGGGTGTTCCATGTCTTGGAGGCGAGGTGGGAGAATGATCTGCTGCCGGCAGTCACTCTTCGGATGCAGGGAACAGTGGCGAGGGTGCGGTCTGCGGAGCGGAGCTGGCGGGTGGGGGTGATGGGAAGACTAGTCACAGCAAACACTCCTCTTCACACACAGCCCAAACAGACCCACTGTAACTATGCATCCCTCACATAGAGTGGAAATTTACTAGCAAGATGGCTGACATTGCTGCATGGTGTCTGGAGAACAAGGCATTGATGGGACTTGTAGTCAAACCAAACAACTTGCACCAGTGTCAAACATCTTGATAGTAGACTTCCATTCACTGTCAGGTAGCCATAGGCCCAGATGAGCTGTTTGGGCAGTGTGGGAGGAGGAGTGTTTGCACTGATTGCATCTGCCATCAGACTCTGTCCTACACACATTTTCATTTCATTTTCATTTCATAAGGCTTTATTCGAACAAAAAACAAGTCCATAAAAGCACAACATTAAAAAGAAAACAGTATAAAACATCAGTCAGAAGCAGGAAATATATCAGTTTAAAACAGTTAAAAAAGCATAATTTCCTTGCATTAATTGATTTAAGGAGAAAGGTAGCCGTATAAAAACACACATCAGGGTGATGTACATTAAAAAGCAAACTCATGCAGTCTCGTATTGACCTGACTCCAAATTTAGCAAACAGGGGTTTCAAATATGCAGTCCGCAGGTGTTTATACAGCCGACAAAGCAAAAGAAAGTGCACAGTGCTTTGGGAGGTAGTGTTGTCACATGGACAGGGGCCAGCGGGATGTAGATGCAGAGAGGGGAAAGCAACAAGGTTGTGGACTACTCCCATTCTAAGTCTAGTCAACACAAACCGATGTGCCTTCCAGGTTACTTGTGACAAATACGGTTGGAAACCCACAAATTCATTTAAATCATAGTAAAAAACATAAGATGAAAGATCAGAGCTATTTAGATGCCTTCTAGTGGAAAGCTGTTGTAAAAAACACTGCCTAAGATCGATTTTAGACAGCTCGGTAGCCCCATATTGATCCGCAATGATGTTAATGTTAAAGATCTCCCGAAAATTATCCACAGTATACTTTAACCATGGGATCTTTAAATGATGGTCCAAAGAGAGACAATCAGAAATAATAGCTCTGCACAAAGAGGTCTCTTCTTTTATCCAGATGGAGCGCCATAGGATCAATGGCCTAAGGAGAATCAAATCGGCAAGATGGTGAATACCCAATTCGTTGTGCACTAAGGCATTAGAAACAGAGCTTGGCAAGCACAGAAGTCTTTTCAGGAATACATTCTCCTCCACCTGAAGAGACCCTGCCGGGGCATAGCCCCAGATGCCGGCTCCGTACAAGGCAATCGAAACACAACGGGACTGAAAACTTTTCAGCATGTCGTTGACCCGCCTGTCTCCCAATTTCGTAGCCATTGTAAAAATTCCGTGAGCACTCCTCGCCATCTTGGCCCGGACATTCTTATGTTCATTGGCCCAAGTGTTTTTATTTGAAAAAGTGACCCCCAAGTACGAAAAGTTGTCAACAGCCTGGACCTTTTGTCCCTCTATGAAAAATGAGAACTGTTTCTTTCTGTTCCTGCGCCCGCATTCCATAACATAAGTTTTAGATTTATTTCACACTAACTTTCTGCTTTTAATAAATTGCAAAAAGCCATCCATCAGCTGTTGAAGGCCGTTTGGGGTGCGTGAAATTAGAACCGCGTCATGCGCGTAAAGTAACACAGGGACATAATCCTTATTAATTTTGGGAGCATCCACTGCCAGAGATTTGAGAAAAGAATCAATCTCATTAATAAAAAGTGTAAAAAGCAGTGGGGCCAACACACATCCCTGTCTAATTCCACGCCCAATCTTAAACTTAGTTGTGCATTCCCCTTTGGGACCGTAACGGACACATGCTCGTAATTTGATATAAAGACGTGCTAGAAAGAACACAATGCCCTCGGGAGCCCCCATTTCAATTAGCTTTGCCCAGAGAGTGCCATGGTCCACCAGGTCAAAGGCACTACTCAAATCCGCAAAGCAGAGATAAATAGTGCCGGTCTTTGCCAAGGTATATTTACCGATGAGCAGGTCTAAATTTAGACACTGCTCGATCGTACCACGACCCTTCCTGAACCCAAACTGGCTCTCTGCTAGAATGCCATTTTCCTCCGCCCATTCTTCCAACCTTACTAAAAGCACTCTACTCATTACTTTTACGGAAGAATCCAACAAGGAAATTGGACGATAGTTCTTAACGTCCCCACGATTTCCTTTCTTAAAAATTGGAATTAGAATGGATTCTTCCCAGGTAGGGGACACCTCATTACGGACAGCTGCGTTGAAAATATTAGTTAACAAAGGCCCCTATACTTCAGGGACCAGTTTATAGACATCGATTTGTACCCCGTCTGGACCCTGTGCTTTTCCCCCTTTGCTGACCCTTATGCTATCTAAAACCTCTTGGACGGTGATATTCAGTGGCGTATGCGGCCATCTATCCCCTAGATCCCTAGATGCGCTATCTGAATCAAAGATTTTAGAGAAATGAGAAACCCACTCTTCCTTCATAACGTTGGAGGTTAATTCCGGGATTTTATCGTCTTTGAGGAATGGGGAATTAACAGTTTTCCAGAATAGGGTACAATCATTCAATTCAGCAGCTGTCCTACACACAACTTTCCACACAGCCAACAATGCCACCAGGAATAGTGGTGTCCGGGCAATGTGGGGAAGTGTACTTGCTGAATGTCTGACACTTGTGCATGGTGTCTGAGTTGACCACAACTCCCATCATGGCCTTGTGCTCCTCACACCAGTCCCCAGTGTCAGCCATCTTGCCAGTAGATTTCCAATCACCTTCAGGGACATCATAGTCCCAGGTGGCCTGGTTGGGCTGAGTGTGAGTGTGTGTGTTGGACAGGGCCTGATGGGAGATGTAGTCAGTGCAAACACTCTTCCTCTCATACTGCCCAAACAGCTCCTCTGGGCCTCTGGTGCACTGACAGTGGATGTAAGTCTACTATAAAGTTGGCTGACGCTGGTTTATGTTGTTTGACTTGACTACAACTCCCCGCTCAGGCCTTGTGCTCCAGACACCATGCAGCAGAGTCAGCCATCTTGCCAGTATGTTTCCACTCACTGTGAGGGTCACATACTTCCAATTGGTCTCTTTGGGATGTGTGTGAGGAGGAGTTTTTCCTGTGACTACAAGTCCCATGGGGCCTGTATCCACACCCACCTTCCCAGTCATGCCAAACAGTCTACGAGTGATTCAGCATTTCTGTGAGTGAGTGGAAAAGTACTGGCAAGATGCCTGACACTGGTGCATGTTGTTTGACTTGACTACAACTCCCCTCAGGCCTTGTGCTCCAGACACCATGCAGCAGTGTCAGCCATCTTGGCAATACATTTCTACTCACTGTGAGTGTCTCATAGTTCTAGTGGGTCTGTTTAGGCTGTGTGTGAGGAGGAGTGTTTGCTGCGGCTACAAGTCCCATGGAGCCTGTGCCCAAACCCACCTTCCCAGCCATCCCAAACAGCCTACCAGTGATTCAGCTTTCCTGTGAGAGAGTGGAAAAGTACTGCCAAGATGTCTGACGCTGGAGCATGTTTAGAGCACAAGGCCTTGGTGTGAGTTTGTGAGAAGTATGTAAATTGTTATAGTTTTGTGCATTTTTAATTTCACTGTAGGTATATTTGTTATCAATCAGACATACACTTCACATGCTCTTTGATTTTTTTTCTTTGTTTATACTGTCGTTTAACGGTATCCTTTCCAATGATGTCTCTAGGGGTGTAATTGGTAACTTTATTTGAATGTAGATTGGGTACTTACCAGTCACTGGTGCTTCTGCGAGTCCACAGACGTTCTCCAGTGGAAGTATGGCACACACCTTCACCTCCCAGGAAGTGAAGAGGACAGGTTGTGCAGGAGGGCCACCGCCAGCCTGCGGGCTTTGGGCGCGTTCCCTGCTTAGCAGTTTTTTTACCCTCCTCCGCACATCTTAGTACCTGTTCCTGATATCATCCATTGTGTGCAGGAAAGGCGCTTGAGCATTCATCTTGTTGACTATCCTCTCCCACATCCTATTTCTCTGGGATAAGGGGGTCTGTTGGACTTGGTTCTCAAATAATTGTGGCTCTACTCTAACAATTTCATATACAAGCACTTCCAACTCCTTATCTGTAAAACGTGGCTGCTTCCTTTTGGCCATGGTGAGGGTGAAGGTGAGTGTGAATGTGAATATGAAAAAGAGATTGTGTCTGTGAGGATTGTATGAACTAAAATATGTGCAAATTGTGTGGTGTGAAGTGTGAGGCAGAGAGCAGGGAATGTGTGGTGGTGGCTCCTTGGACCCATTAGGAGTTGTAGGAAAGGATCATGGTCATGGTGTTGGCCCTTTATATAGGTGGATTTGTGGTGTGGCAGATCTTCACATTTTTTTATTTGGCTTTGCCAACGGTTGTTTTGACTGTTTGCCCTTTTCCCCTTGACATTTGATACACAGACAGACATAGTTCCGAAACCGAATTGAATGCATTGTCATCTGCTCACGGGTTAAAACTAGTCTGATTAGTAACCGGCATGCTATTCTTGAGCGTTTACACACGAGTCAGTCGCATCAGTCCTGTTTCCGGACGCTTTGTTCGGAAGGATTGCGTTCTGTATGACTCGGTTGGAGTTTAACATGGAATCCGCCGTACTCAGTCGCTCGGAAGGTTCGCGGTCGAGTCGGTGGGAAAGCATTCCGAAACCGATTTGGCCAGAATGCTTTTCAGATGAGATCGTAATCGGGCCCCTAATCTTTTTGTTCTGGTGTTCTTGAGTGTATTGTTCCTTAATGAAAGGATTTGGAGTTCGACTGACTGTCCCTGTACCCTCTTATGTGATTGATTGAACCTAGATCACATCTTGCTCAAAGAGTGTTCAGTGGGTTGTGTGATGATTACAGTCCAACTTGTTTTCTGATTTGGGTTAGCACATTGACTAAGGGCCTTATGTATGAACACATTTTCCCATAGACAGAGAATGGGCAAAACCCTTTGATACATCTGGCTCCAAGTACTTAGTGCCAGTGGGTCTAGAAAACTGCCCTCTGAGTCTCTAGAAAAGTCTAGAGAACATACATTATGGGGCAGATTTACAAGCCCCTTGCGCCTGTTTTACGCTGCCGTTGCGTCACTTTTGTGACGCAGCGGCGGAGCAAAACCAGCGCCATGCTGCGGGGTATTTACAACGTGACGCATCTGGGAGATGCGTCACGTTGTAAAGCCCTGCGCCAGAAGCAGGCGTTCTGGCGCAGGGGAGGGCGTTCCGGCGCAGGGACGCCTCCTAAAAGTGGCTGAGTGAAATCTACAAGATTTCACTCAGTCACTTTTAAGGCCATGCTGTGTCAAAACCCTGCGCCTGCTTGGAGCAGGCGTAAGGATTGACGCAGCATGTTAGGGATAGGGCACCCCCGAGCCTTGCTGGAGCTGCGTCGCGCTTGCGACGCAACTCCAGCAATGCGCCGCCTTTCCGACAGGGGATGCGTCACGCATCTGCCCATCCGAGTGCCACGTGCGCCGCATTATAAATGCGGTGCATCAGTAGTGGCGCACGGGTGGGCAGATGCGTCGCAACTCTTCTGGCGCATCTCTGCTGATTAGCAGAGTTGCGCCAGAAGTCATAAATCTGCCCCTAAGTGCCCAATGTAGAGCACTAATTTTCTACTTCTTTGAGTAGTTTTGGGTAACACACTCAAGAGACCAAGTATTACAGTTAGTGGAGACGTCTGTTGTAAAATGTTAGGTACTGCATATTTTTGCTGTAGGTTAGTTAGGCGCTTGACTTAAAAAAGATTATTCCCCATTTGGACTTCTGTTGTTTGAATCTCATGTTTTTCAACTTGTTTGTCGGAATGGTACTTACGGGGCACCAGTTATACAACATTTTTTGCTAGGGGTGTTCCTAACAAACTTGGTGGGAAGTATTGTCTGTTGTTAAAGCACACACTGCATACCGTTTTGAAATATTTTACTCATGGGTGGAGTTTGATCCTGTAGATGCTAATACTGGCCACTTTCATACATATAATCATGCTGCAGCACAGGTTAATTATGTTCCGTATAGGGACATAGAAGTCCAGTTAAGATTGCAAGAACTCCAGACATGATTTGATAGTCAACTACCACATGCAGTGAAAAATGTTTGAATGGGACCGTTAAGTAATGTCAGAACCACCTGGCCTGCATTATCTGGGTGTACACTATATCCTGACACTGCAAATCTGACACTTCAAGAAGTAATACAATAACTGACTCAGGTAGTGTCTGTTTATAGGTGACTTATACAGTATGTCCTACACACGGCTGTGATAGGAGCAGCAGCTCCTAGACCAAATGCCGCAATTTAGGCAATCGATTTGCAGACTATTAATGCTATCATGGGCAAAGATCCCACACAAAGAGATGAAATTCCATTCTGTATGGCTCACAAGACCAACCAGTTGGAAGTGGTCTATTGTTTATTTACAACCTATGAGGGACTGTAACACTTGGGGAACAGTATTTTGCAAGTATTTATATTCCTACGCATGGCACACCCTCCGTGGTGGTGTTACCAGAGGCGTTGAAACAAGTACAGAATAAGCATGCAGTTGCACCTGCTCTGGATTTAGGAATGAAATTCATGGGCAATTTTGAGGCATTGTCTTCAATAGTCCTGAGTAGTGTTCTCAGAAAAGCCTCGGTTCTGGTACTGCGCCAGTGGCTGGTAGCAGTTCCCCTTCAGGATTGAGAAATGGAACTTCCAATAATAACTTCAGAATTTTACACCTCTGAGGGCTGTGATACCATAAGTTCACAGGCTCAAAGCTGAGGTTAGTATAAAAAAAAAAGACAAGAAAGGTTCTGACTCAAAAATTGACTTTAAAAAGTAAAAAGTGGCAGGTCTAGCAAACACAAAACACGCCCTGCAAACTACGAATACTTTCTGCTAAACGGGACTTGGGCAGTAGCAATTCTTAACAGCGCAGCAGAAGTGACGAAAGGTCGCCAGAATTCTCTAGAAATGCAGATTGAGAGGGATATACTGCTCAAAATAAATGCTGTATTCTGGCATAATTTGGTGGATGCTTATGGTATCATTTTGCAGACTTGCCTCTGACTTTTGTTAGGGATGCACCTCATGGGGAGGAGGAAATAATGGCAGCATTTTTCTTTGTTGGTACCTGAAAAATATACCAGAGTGGACTTCGAAGTAGTCTCCTTATTGTACAGAAATCAAGCACAGTGGAACAAAGTCTTTTCCACGTGATTCTCTTAAGGGATGAGCCTCAGGAGCATGCTCAATGTCCATTCCAGCCAGAGGCCAAGTGCGATATAAAAGCTGTTTTAGATAAGCTATAATGTCAACGTATAATAGTGCCTTGAAGTTCCACAGTGAACACCTCTATTTTCCCAGTATTGAAGCCTAATAACTCATACAGAAAAGTAAATGGGGGATGGGAGCACACTGCCTCACCTCCCAGCACAGTTCGCCCCTTAGCATTGTGGTAAATGCAGTTCACAGTGATTTCTTACTTGAATTTTAGCTGTAGTGGTTCACCAAAGTTGGTGCAGGTTAGTGCTGTGAATCTCTAGACACATGTGTTTCTGGTTATTATCCGTCTTCAGTAGAGATAAAAAACGAAAATTCCTTCTGGGGTTGCTGGAAAGGCTGCCATAGTCTCTCAGGTCCAGTACCTCTCTCTGGCGCACAGGTGCATCGCCAAGAGCTCGTCAGCTCAGTGGCTCAAGGGAGCCTTTTCAAACAAATGGGGGATGGGAGCACACTGCCTCACCTCTCAGCACAGTTCACCCCTAAGCATTGTGGTAAATGCAGTTCACAGTGATTTCTTACTTGAATTTTAGCTGTAGTGGTTCACCAAAGTTGGTGCAGGTTAGTGCTGTGAATCTCTAGACACATGTGTTTCTGGATATTATCCGTCTTCAGTAGAGATAAAAAACGAAAATTCCTTCTGGGGTTGCTGGAAAGGCTGCCATAGTCTCTCAGGTCTCAGTACCTCTCTCTGGCGCACAGGTGCATCGCCAAGAGCTCGTCAGCTCAGTGGCTCAAGGGAGCCTTTTCAAACAAATGGGGGATGGGAGAACACTGCCTCACCTCTCAGCACAGTTCGCCCCTTAGCATTGTGGTAAATGCAGTTCACAGTGATTTCTTACTTGAATTTTAGCTGTAGTGGTTCACCAAAGTTGGTGCAACCCCAGAAGGAATTTTCGTTTTTTATCTCTACTGAAGACAGATAATATCCAGAAACACATGTGTCTAGAGATTCACAGCACTAACCTGCACCAACTTATGTTTCCAAGCTAGTCCCTTCTTAATTTTTGTCAGTAAGGAACTGTTGTTAATTAGAATCCTATTTCCTAACTTAGCCTGATGTTGACTCTCAAAACTATCTGTTTTACTATTCTTTTAGAAGCACAATATTTGGGACTTGCCTTTATTAAGGTAATATCCCGAGATTTTACCGAATCTTACAACCTTTTTTTTTTTTAGCTTTCTGATAGTGAGCTCTGGGTATGTGGTGACAAAAGTGACATCATCAGCACACAGCAGCATTAGTGGTGAAACCATTTACTGTCAGAGGCTTGATTGCTATATTTTTATCACGTCTTTGAAACAGAGGGTCGATATAAAGTGCAAACAAGAGGGATGAACGTGGTTATCCCTTTCTTGTCCCTCTAGCGATTGCAATGCACTCAGATTCTAGCATCATCTTTGCAAAATTTTACTACATTGTGTCCATATGGGGGCCTTCAAGCCAGGCCCTATGCCCATCCGGTTGAGAGCTCCAAGCGACCCGATCAAATGTTTTCTCAGCATCGAGTGGGATCAGTGCCATAGGGGTTCTCAGTACCTCAACCATGTCAAAAATACCGTGACATAATCCGTAGTTCTATGGCCGGGAACAAACCCATGTGGCCACAGGGAGATCAGTTTAGCAATAATCCAATGTATCTTGAATATCTTGGAATACATTTTGACGTTGCTAATAATGAGCAAAATTGGCCTATATGAACCAGGATTTTGTGCAGGCTTCCCTTTTAAAAATAAAAAACATCACACTAGTGGCTGTCTACTATGCTGAAGATGATAGTCCCCACTGAGCATCCAAGAAAGTGGTAATCATATCCCCAAGAGTACCAGATAGAATACATGATAAAACTGTAGTGGAGTCCTATTTGGCCCATGGCTTTTCTAAGTGTCAGAGAGTCTAGGGCCTCTTCCAATTTCTCACACGTATAAGGAGCATGCAGAGCCACCCCGTTCATCCTCATCTAATGCCGATACATAGCTACATCGATATACAGTCTCATCGTACTCGCAATTGTGGCCAGGTCTTCCTGATATAGCGCTTGATAATATTTTTCAAATACCCTGACGATAGCCTCTTGAGTGTTAACCTGCTGACCATCCCTATCCAGAATAACATTGTTCACACTGTGCACCTCTTTCTTGCCTCGTTCTTAACCCCAGAACCTTCCCTACACTATTGCTGTATTTACAATTGTCTGTCCTGTGAGTTTGGTATCTCTCCACTTTCCTGCAAAATAGCTATTTACGCTCACTTTAGTAACACCAATCCTTTGAAGGATCTTAGGCCCTACCATAACTACCTTAACATGACTTGCTTACAGGCTGGCCAACTCATTATAATTTTACCTAACTTTATTGATTTATGCTTTCTGGTTGTGGATACCAAATTTAAGGGTTTCCTCTCTTATACCAGCTTTCTAAAGACTCCCACACAATTCCCACAGATGTGCTACCTTTGTTTCTACCCATAAAATCTTTCAACCATTCCTTCATGTGCTTGATATAGTTTGTATTCAATCAGAGCCCCCTGTCAAATGCTCATGTGTGACATGACCTTGCTATTTTGGGCATCTGACACTGGAGAATCGGAGGATTATGATCTGAAAATACCTGAGGGGATTTCACAAGTCGGGCCTCCATCAAAAGAGGACACCAAATAATAATCCATACAAAAAAATGTTTTGTGGGGAAAGATGAAAAGGTAAAGGCTGGGTCAGAATGATTCAACCTAATCCATACGTTAATAAGCCCATGAGTCTCTATAAGTTGTTAAACTACCCTATAAATATGCAGCTTTTGACACACGAACAGCTGTGCCTGTGCTAAGATCTGTACAGCATCAATGTGACAGTAAAGATCACCACAAACAGTGGATCTTAGACCCGCTACTTGAGAGTCTACCAGCGCCCACCTCCTGCGCTTGCCTGAGGCACTCCTAATTACTACACAGACATTATTTTTGGCTAGGATGTCCATCTCCCTCATTGTAGTGTCTTGTGAAGTGCAAACCAAAAGACAATACCGTAGAGTCTCTAACCTGGACTTCTTGGCAGCAGCAATGCAAGTTTCATGTAGATATATAATGTCTGTTCCCAGAGTTCGCAACAATTCAGCCACCCTGGCCTGCTTAGATCTATCATTTAGGCCTTGGACGTTAACTTAACACAAGCGCAGCATATATATGAAAGTTGTGCCAGAAGAAAACAAGCATATAAACCAAAAATATACAGAATACTTAGAGAAGATATGAGGAGAGTGGAGAAAGTCGCACCAAACTATTTTTATTTTGTCTGTTTTATCCAACCCCATGCACCACCAACCCTTATACCCACACAGGCTACTGTTATGAACCCTGTACCCCCCAAACACATGTTTCCTGAGAGACCCTCACTCCTTATTTTGCTACCCCTTTTCTACCCCCTTCCGACCCACCGGCCAGCACACCTTGACCCCTTACCACCTGCTTGTCTCCCAAAACGTTTCCCCTAAACCCCCATACTACACCCCATACTTGCCCCGTCCCACCTTCCACCCAAGTATAGCATTGAGACCCATAAAGTCTGTGTGATGAAGCATGCACTCACATCCTTACCTGAGCATTTCCGCTATTTAGATGTGATAAAACATTGGTCCTATAAAGGTTGTGTTTCGTCTTTATATAAGACTGAAGTGCCCCCGTTATGTCTCTACTAAAAACAGCATATACTCCATAGACAGCTACAAAGAATACATTCTTACTGAGCAAAAACCCTATAGATAAGAAAAAATTGTTCATATATGAGATGCGCCCCCTCTTGTCCCATCTGATTACATGTCAATGAAGGCTATCCAAATATTCCTTTTCTTTGATCTCAAAGTTAAATGTATGGATCTTATTATTGAAGATTGTCTTAAGTCTTGAAGGGTCACATTAGAATGCTTGAACCTTTCATCTTGGAATGGTTTTATCATCTGACACATTCTTCATTGCCACTCTGCTGTGAAGGCCTCACAAAAAAGAATGTTGTCCACACTGCATATTTGCACTGGGGCACACCTTTTCAGACACTGCTACTCTCTGGCTTAGGCAGTACTCTCCAGCTTAGGCTGTACTCTCCAGTTTGGGCCGGGTGAAGTGTAAACAATGGGCCGGAATGCACTTTTTACAAAAAATTAACATTAGGAACGTGTGATAAATGATAGAGGAAGTCATAAAAGTCAGTTTGGGCAGGGAAAAGGGTGTGGCTAGACACTACATCATATATATCAGAAATACTTGTTCCATTGCATCATGGTACATGCAGTCCACAATTTACGTTCCCCTCAGTGCTGACTGTAGTGCCAACACTACAGTCAACACAAAGGGTGCACCCCTGTGGTGTTGGCACTAAAGTTGAGGTGACTTGCCCTGTGTATGGTCAGGTTCCTGACCCATAAAAAACGGCTACCATGTTTTGAGACTCGTCTCCCTGCAACATGACACTGTTTAACTCTGCATGGCTTCTTTAATAAATCTACTATGGTCCATTTATGTATGGCTGGTTGTATAGTGGGGGTAGTAGTGGTGTCTGCATATCCTATATATATATATATATATATATATCCACTCGAAACCGCTGCGTCTCACTTTCCCCTCACGGGACGAAAGAACACTGGAGCCGAGGCCACTATAGAATGCGTGTTTATTAACACCAGGTCCGACGCGTTTCGGAGTTACAAGTCACTCCTTTCTCACGGGCCCGTGAGAAAGGAGTGACTTGTAACTCCGAAACGCGTCGGACCTGGTGTTAATAAACACGCATTCTATAGTGGCCTCGGCTCCAGTGTTCTTTCGTCCCGTGAGGGGAAAGTGAGACGCAGCGGTTTCGAGTGGATCTGTTGGGGGTGGCTACCCCTGCCGAGTGCCCGCCGTACAAGTGGCTTGGGAACAGCCAACATAATTTTGGAATATATATATATATATATATATATGTTCAAAGACTTCTCCCACCAGCCTTGAAGATCCTCCAACTGCCAAGGAAGTAAGTACACGAGCCTGCATATAGTGCAAATTATTTATTCAATGCCCAGAGCGACGGCCATAACGTTTCGGCTCCGTGGAGCCTTGTTCACACACTCCAATACCCTATATATATATATAGGGTCGCCAGTAGGTAGTTATAGTTAGGACCTATTTTCCATAGGAAATCCGCAACATTCTATTTGGAATAACGTTGGCGTTGATTGATGAATCTTCGCGAAAGTTTCCAAACTTTTGGCCAGCTCCGGTCCGCTCCTATCCTGAACATTTCACAGTGATTCGTCAAGCGGGGGCTGAGAAAAAACGGGGGGTCCCAAAACGCGTTTTCCCCATGCATTTTCCCATAGGACCTGTTGACGCAGCTACAGCCCGAAGTGCTGAACGGAATTACACCAAATTTGGCAAAGAGGTAGTCCTCAGTTCAGACTCGTGCCTATTGTTTAAATGGTGTTAATCCGTTCAGTAGTTTCTGAGAAAATCAAAAGTAAAATCATATATATATCTGGGCGGAGCCTAACCACACATCTCATCGTGAGATCTGGTTGGCTGTCAGCACTTCATCCAAGAAGTGTTGGCAGCCATCTTGGGACCAATATACATGATAGCACCTCATTAAAAAGCACTTTAGTTACAATATAAATAATTTGTTGATGGTACCATACTCATTTTGGGAATTGTGGTGTGTTCTAAGGTGATTTTACCTTGTGAAAAAGCCTTCTGCTGTGATATCATGAATCATGTTTGAGAGAAAACTATTTTCTCATGCTTTTCCCACATAGGTTTGGAAGGTGATCTATAAGCTAAACTGAGAGCATATTTTCTGTAAATTCACATGATCTTTCTCAGTCATGTGAGAATGAAGTCTGACATTCTCAGTAAAACGAGTACATCCAACAAGGGCAGAGACTGTCAGTTGATTCCTTTGTGTTCCACTGCAGCTTCCCAGAGTGTTCTAAAGAACAACGAGAGCGCTAACAGTCCTACTTATGACAAACGTATGGCACACCTGAAGCCATCTTGGTTGGAATAAAGTGGTAACTCTTAAAACATTTAATTTAAAAAGGAACAAAATGAGGGGGTTTATTTTGCCATATAAAGTATGATTAGTCCTGCAGAAAGAAAAATTAGGGCACATTTTGAGTGACTTCTCAAATCCTCTTCTATTTCATTAAAAATTCTGACATGCAGACTGAAACATGCACTTTCTATACCAGCAGCAGACTTCCCTGGTGAGCAGTAGCTTTTCTACAGTGATCTAATAAGCAACTAGAGTGCTACCATTCTGAATTTATGGCAAATGTGTGACACATCTGAATGCCTTCTTGATGGAACCAAAGTAAAAAACTGAAAGTATTTCCTACTGAGGAGACTGCAGTAAATGAGGAAATTAGGAAACTTCATAACAAATAAGTCTCCCAAGATGGCCACCAGAGACAAAAGAGCCCAAATGTAGCCCAAATATCACCCAGATGTAGCCCAAGTATAGCCCAAGGACAGAATGTCCCAGAGTGTTCTAAGGAACAACTAGAGCGCTAACAGTCTTACTTATGACAAAAAAAAAAATATATATATATATATAAAAAACAAACAAAAAAAAAAGTATGGCACACCTGAAGCTATCTTGATTGGAATAAAGTGGTAACACTTAAAACATTTAATTTACAAAGGAACAAAATGAGGGGGTTCATTTTGCCATAGAAATTATGATTAGTTCTGCAGAAAGAAAAATTAGGGCACATTTTGACTTCTCAAATCCTCTTCTATTTCATAAACATATTCTGACATGCAGACTGAAACATGCACTTTGAATACCAGCAGCAGACTTCCCTGGTGAGCAGTAGTTTTACTACAGTGATCTAATGAGCAACTAGAGTGCTAACATTCAGAATTTATGGCAAATGTGTGACACATCTGAATGCCTCCTTGATGGAACCAAAATAAAAAACTGATAGTATTCCCACTGAGGAGACTGCAGTAAATGAGGAAATTAGGAAACTTCATAACAAATAAATCTCCCAAGATGGCCACCAGAGACAAAAGAGCCCAAATGCAGCACTAATATCACCCAGATGTAGCCCACATGTAGCCCAATGACAGAAGTGTGCAAAACACTTATTTTTTGTGTATTTGCAGTTGTATATAGTGCAGACTTGTAGGGTATTGGAGTGCTTTACATGAGCATTGGTTACATCACACAAGATCAAATTCATTTTGGTTGTAGACATGGGGAGATTAAGTGATTTGACCAGAATCACAGAATGTTGAGCTGAAGCAGAAACTCCAACCTGGTTTCCCAGTTGCAAAGTCTGCAGCTCTGGAAGTAACACCACCTCCTCTCCCCTAGGTGCAGCATTTAATCAAGTGGTCAACTGGATAAAAAAACATAGAGATTACAAATAATTTAAAAGTTCTTTGTCGCTATTTGAAAACTCAGAAAATATGTCCTCATTTTAGTTTTTTAGAGCACTAACCATAATTTTGATGCAAATAAGACCCTCTCATATATGTAATTTCTAAAGGAAATACTCTAGGTATTACAGTTTTGATTACATCAAGATGACGTCAGGCGTTCCACACTTTTGTAATAAATATAGAATGTTAGTAATCTAGTTATTCATTGGATACTGTTGAGAGGCAGAGGCCAGGGGCACGGACTCTGAAAATTGAAGGCAGGTAGGAGAGTGCAGAGGCAACAATTTCACCACACTGGGCAGGCAGGAAGGGCAGTGGCAGCACAACAGACTATGGAGGGCGGTGGAAAGGGGGGCAGGGGCAACAAACCAACAATACAGGACTGGCAAGAGAGGCTGTGGCAATATAATAGACCATTGTGGGCAGAAGGAAGAGGCAGTGGTAGTACAACCATACATGCCAACAGACCCGTTTCAGCCAGGAAACGTCCAATGTTTTTACGCTCAAATGGGCTTTATTTGATCTGTCTCCTGTCTACAATCTTCTCTTTTTCAATGTAACTCAAAGGGGAAAATCAATACCCCAGTTTTTTTTCAAAATCTCCCTCTTACCAAGTTCAAAATGTTCGCAAGTATGGTACATTGGATCATGGTAGGCAGGAGGAATTGGGGTAGGGACATGGACTCGGATAACAGAGGACAGGAGGGACATGGAGAGGTGCACCAAACTGACCCTACAGGGCAGGCATCAGGGTTTGCAGCAGCACAAAACACCACACAGCGCATGCGGGACGGGAGTGCAGCACAACAATCCATAGAAAGCAATAGGGAGGGGACCGGACCATGCACATGGACAACAGAGAACAGAGGGGAAAGAGGCAATGGTAGCTAGCTGACCATAATGGACAGACAGGAGAGAAAGCTGCAGCATAACAGACCATAAAGGGCAGGAGGGACGGATCAGGGGCATTACAATGGAACAGACAAGCCAGGAGGGAGGGAATAGGGTTCTGCACATGGAAACAGAGGGCTGGGGGTAAGGGGACAGGGCAGGAGCAGCAAGATGATCATGGAGGTCAGGCAGGATAGGCACTAGAAACAAGACACACCATGGAGAGCAACAATGAGACTATGATGGCATACACACAGACCATGGAGGGAAGGTGGGAGTGGGTCAGGGGCAGATAGCTGACCACACAGGGAAGGTGGGAGGGGCCATGGCAGTACAGAAGACCATGCATGGCAAGCGGGAGGGTTAGTGGCAGCACAATGGCTATGATGGGCAAGAAGGAGGGTGCAGGGGCATGCACAAAGGACCATGGAGGATAGAAGGGAGGGTCAGGACCTGGGCACAGACAAGAGAGTTCAGGGGAAGGGGCCTCACAACAGACCGCGTGGGGCAGGCAGGAGGAGCAGTTGCAGCACAACAGACCAGGGAGGGTAGAAGGGTGTGGCAGTAAAATGGACCATGGAGGACAGGAGGAAGGGGATAGGGGCATGGCATGTGGACAGGCAGGGTGGAGGTGGCATGGACAGGTTACACTCATCTGACAATGCTAGGCAGGTGGGAGGGGAGTGGCAGCTCAACAGAACACTCAGAGTAGATAGGAGTGGCAGGTCCATGGAACATGGTGGACAAAAAGTATGGAGCAGGGGCATGCACAAAGACATCGGAGGGCAGGGGGAAGGAGAATAGGGGCAGCAAGCTAAGCGCAGAGGCTAAGCAGGAGGTCAATGATGGGCCATAGAATTGGGCAATGGAGGGCAGGAGGAGTGGACTGGTACATCATGCTAAATGGAAGGCAGTGGCAGCACATCAGACGATGCATGGCAGGAGGAAGGAGGCTAGTCCATGGATTCAGACAACAGAGGATAGGGAGGAGGTGGATGGGGCAGCAAGCTAACTGTTCAGAGAAGGTGGGTATTAGGAACTTTATTGTTTTTAAAACGTGTGTCTGTGCGAACTACTTAAAATATGAACAAGTATGCAGCATAATCTCACTTTTATTCAGGAAGAAGAGGACGTTTGTGACTGTGACTCCGGGCTCACTTGGCAGAAACACCCCCTGACCCTCCACCGCAAAATGTAATGCCCGTGAAAAGGGTAGGTGGACGCAGTGTTATATAGAACATAGTCCTGAGAGCACGATTGAAAATGAAAACTAGATATAGTATATGGTATAAACTATGCACCAAAAAGTGTGATATAAGATGAACCGGGGCGTGAAATATAATATGCAATACATTGTGTGCAATGACAGATTCATTGGAGAGCACGAGATAGCACAGGCACTAGCGCGTGCTATGCGATATGCACCTTGGAGTGTAATACGCACAGGGCAGTGTTGTGTAACCTAACTAGTCTCTAAAGTTGTAATATAAAATATGTGCTGGGGAGTGTAACGTTGCATATGCACTGTGACAAAGATATGGATCCCAGATTGTAATATGTATGGCATAGCGCTGTGCGTTATAACATAGGCATCGAGGAAGGCACGTTAGATGGGGCAATATAACCCATGCGAAGGCAAGTGTGGCATGACATATTCACGGGGTGGTGTTACAGTGCACATGGGCTAGAGAGTGTCATAGCATACGCACTAGCTGGTGGAATACAACACAGAGGTGTGAGGCACTCGGCGGGCACTGGTGGGTGTAACACAGCATTGGGCTCAGCCCGGAGCACGCTGTGACTCTCAAGTGAGGTTCGTCTCCTTTCCAGAGAGTAAAATAAAAAGTATTACACATCCGGCGGTGGATGTGTATTTTATTAACCCTGAGGGGGGTTTCTTGCATAGTTTGGTCGAATTTTTGTCGAATCCCCTTTGAATGGCTTGGTGTGCGTGTATATTAAATGTGCCCGTCAATAGCTACCCATGTTTGTATAAATAAACGACAAGGGTGTCTACTTGGAGAGTACCCACCGGCGGGGGCGCCGGGATTAGGCACGGTAGGGCGTCAGACACGTCAGAGCTTCACTAGCGGTGTAAATACATTTCATATGGATTCATTCTATGCATAGTCGCCTTTAATGAATATCACGCAAATCGTCATGGTGATAGGTACATACGGTTTGTCCAGCATGTCCTAGGTGTTTCTATAAATATATATTATTTTAAAATAATAAAAAACAAAGGGCGGCCCCGGGGGATGGGGTCCCCGGGGCCATAAGTGGCTGTATGAGTGACTGTCTAGGACTGTTGGTGAATGAGTGGATGTGTATGTGGATCTTAGAATTACTGAATAGGTTGTTGTAACTGATATTGGTATGTCCATTGTTTTGAAAATTTTAGTTTCTATTTTTGAATGTGTGTATCAAAGGTTATATTAGGGGGAGAGGAGGTCTGCCACTCTATCACAAGGATGATGTCATCAGTGATGTCATTTGAGATGTCATGAGTGATGTCATGAGTGATGTCACTTACCAGGTCATGAGTGATGTAATATGTGACATCATCAGCAGTGCATTGCGGGCGCGCGAGTTATAGTTAGCTGAACTAACTATAACGGGGGAATTTCAATGGTTTTGTACGAGTGAAAAGTCCAGCTAACTATAACGCCCCTGAAACCTATGGTTTTTTCAGTGAATTTCTAAGGTTTTTTAAATGCTAATTCCTAACAATAACGTGCCTGAAACCTATGGCTTTTTCAGTGAATATATATATACATATCTATCTATCTATCTATCTATCTATCTATATTCACTGAAAAACCATAGGTTTCAGGCCTGATATAGTTAGGAATTAGCATTTAATAAACCTTTCAAATTCACTGAAAAAAACATAGGCTTCAGGCCTGATATAGTTAGGAATTCGCATTTAAAAAACCTTATAAATTCACTGAAAAAACCATAGGTTTTAGGGGTGTTATTGTTAGCTGGACATTTCACTTGTACAAAACCATTGAAATTGAAACTACATCTCGCGCGCCTGCAAGCCACTGCTGCTGATGATGATGATGTCACATATTACATCATTCATGACATGGGCAGTGACATCACTGATGACATCACTGATGACATCATCCATGTGACAATCAGATACACCTCATTAAACACTAGTATAACCTTTCATCACTCACTATAAAATACAGAGTGCCATATTTGAAATTATTGACACACCAATACAAGTTTCTAAACACCCACTCAGGGATTCCTAGATCTATACACACATCTAATCACTTACCTATAGATTCACTCATACATGCTGTCAATGATCAATAGAACACTATCAAATATACTTATACACCTATATCGACATTACACACCAGCACACATCCTAATCACTTATGAAGTCATCCTACTCACTTATGCAAACAATGGATCATACTTACTTTTACTTAGCTACACACTTATACACACACCACTTCATCAATTCATATATATGGTAACTCATACTTAGTGTGTTATAAAATCACTATTACAAGTATACAGTTATCCATACAGTCACTCATACAATCACTGAGTCTTATGTATATAAATGCAAAATTGAGCTCAATGTGAATTTCTAGTCAAATGCAATTAGTTAATTTATGGATTACTTTTCTAACCACAGGACTGGATCCTAGATTCAGTCCTTGGACATCTCCTGTAAACAGTTGAGTAAAAGCGTTTTGGTTACAGTAGTGATTTTTAAGGATTATTATTGTATTTTAAAAGTTGACACTTAGAAAATGTTCACATAGAATCACCAATATTATCCTATGGCAGAAAATTCACTTTGCAGGTAAGTAGTGTTATCGTTAGTTTTTCTTACTCAGTGGTGGATCCTGGATCCAGCACTGGTGCATCTCCTGTAAACAGTTGAAATAATGCATTTAAGTCATACAGGCGATTTTTAAGGAATATTTTTAGTTAGTGAAAATAGACACTTAGAAACTTTTCTGCTGAAAACCACACAATGGATTCCTATGGAAGATACTGGTAAGTACGATTAGAATTACTTTTCAGGGTCAGTGCTGGGCTAAAAGATGCAGCACTGGGTTCTTTCCTGATAACAGGTGAGTAAATCGGAATTCGTAGTTCGGCTGATTTTAGAGAAATATTTGTACAATGGTGAAGGAAGGGGGCGGGGCATGAGGTGACGTGTGCAGACACGCCCTGTGGCGCGTTTTAAGTTGAGGAATTAATTCCTCTTCAATCCTGCGGTCCCCTGGCGGCCAACTAGCCCACCAGGTACCTCCAGTATGCACCAGGGAGCTGCGTTGCAGAGAGGTGTTCAGAGATCACACCCTTTTTACAATACTCTGCAACGCAGCTCCGTGGTACTTAGTGGAGGTACCTGGTGGGCTAGGTGGCCCCTAGGGGACCCCTGGATTGAGGAGGAATGAATTCCCCAACTTAAAACACGCCACAGGGCGTGTTTGCACACATATCAACTCAGGCCCCGCCCCCTACCTTCACCACTGTGCAAACGCGCCCCATGGCACGTTTTAAGGTGGGGGATTAAGTCCCCTTGAATCCTGAGGTCCCCTGGCAGCCAACTAGCCCACCAGGTACCCCCAGTAAGCGCCACGGAGCTGCATTGCAGAGAGGTGTAAAAAAGGGGCGTGGCCTCATTACACCTCCCTGCAAAAAAATTAAGAAGGGGGGCAGTGTATCCCCCCTTCTTTTTCTAAATTATTGGCCCTGGGGCCTGCCCCCAATTTTTTTTTTAAAAAAAATATAAAAATCGGGAAGGGGGCCGTGGACCCCATCCCCCGGGGCAGTTTCTTTTTTTTTTTTTTTGAGGAGGGGGCCGCGTGGCCACTTCCCGGGCCACTACTAGCCCCGGGGACCTCATTCCCCGGGGCTGGCCCTCTTCGTTGGGGGCCTGGGGGGGGTCCCCAATCCCCCCACGGTCCCAGCCGGCTCCCCGCGTCCTGCGGGAGCCGGCATTGCTTTTCCACATAGGAGCAGCTACCATGCTGCTCCCCCTGTGGAAAAGCAATCTGCTTTCCTATTTGGAAGAGAGAGCAGGTTGCAGTTTGCATTGACAGGGTGGGAGCCGCGAGGCTCCCTCCCTGTCATTGCAAACTATAGTGTCCCGGGGGTGGGCACCCCGGGACACTGCAGGAGCCGGCCCGGCTGGGGGTGGCAGTCCCCAGGGCCTAGACAAGGCTCCGGGAGGGGGACCGCGCGGCCCCCTCCCACATTTTGAAGAAGCGCCGGGGGTGGCGGTCCCCGGGGCTAGGGGTACCTGAGAGCCCCCCCCACCCAATTTGAATAAGCCTCGGGGGTGGCGGTCCCCGGGGCTGGGGGGCCTGAGAGCCCCCCCACCCAATATTAATAAGCCCCGGGGGGGTGGCAGTCCCTGGGGCAGTGTGGGGGGGGATTGGGACCCCCCCACACTATTTTTTGAAAATGCCCCCGGGATTTGGCCCCCCCGGGGGCCAATTACCAAAGAAGCGCGGGAGCCCACGCTTCATTTTATTTTTTATTTTCGGCCGAAATTTGTGCTGGGTGCCCGAATCCCGCAGATTTTTTTTAAAAAAATGCTTTTTTTGGCCCTGGGGGTCCTTGTGGGACCCCCTGAGCAGGCCTAGGGGGTCAGGGTGTTTATACCCTGCCCCCTTTTTGCGTTTTTCACGTTTCTTATGCTGATTTCTTGTGCCTTGGGTCTACCGAGGCACAAGATGGCTGCCAACACTTCCTGATTTGGAGTGTTGACAGCCAATTTGAATAGAACTCGTGCACGGCAGGGTGCGCTTAGAGTACGCGGACCCTCTGAGGTCATAGATATATATGTACTTTTAAATGTCATTTTCTCAGGAACTACTGAACGGATTTACACCATTTAAGCAAAAGGCACGAGTCTGAACTAAGGACTACCTCTTTGCCAAATTTGGTGTAATTCCGTTCAGCAGTTCGGGCTGTAGCTGTGGCTAAAGGTCCCATGGGAAATTGCATGGGGAAAACGCATTTTAGGACCCCCCTTTTTTCTCAGCCCCCACTTGACGAATCACCGTGAAACTTTCAGGATAAGAGCGGACCGGCGCTGGCCAAAAGTTTAGAAAATTTCGCGAAGGTTCGTCAATCAGCGCCAAAGTTATTCCAAATAGAATGTTGCGGATTTCCTGTGGAAAATAGGTCCTAACTATACCTACTGGCGACCGCCAGTAGGTAATATATATATATATCGCCCGTGGGGAAGTTGGAAGGCAGCAATTCAGTCATATATATATATATATATATATATATATATATATATATACACAATGATCATCAAATTACTGTCACAACATCAGACAAGGGTGGCAATATTGTTATTTGGCCGCAGAAAGAATATCTTGCTGAAGCTCAGAAACAATTAAGCGATCCCCTGTGTTATGCCAAATCAAGTTTCAAACAATACAATGTTGCCAGAGATCAACTTAAAGAAATCCTTTTCAAATGGAAAAGAGAAGGGATGATTTCAATGCAAGAATTTCAATTTCTACAGGTTGATAATCCAGTTCTACCAAGATTATATTTAATGCCTAAGGTGCATAAAGAAATATTTCCAGTTCCTGGGCGTCCTATCATATCAGCTATACAAAGTGTTGCGGAACATATCACTGAATATATTGACTATTTTCTACAGGACCTAGTAACAAGTTTGCCAACTTATATTAAAGACACCGGTGACTTTTTAAGAAAGATCAGAAATATTCCTCAGACTGAAGATTTTATATTTATCACTCTAGATATCGAATCATTGTACACAAGTATAGAACATCATACTGGGTTAAATGCATTGGAATCTTTTTTAGGAACTAGATCATTACATTGTTATAGTCATAACAAGATGATGTTGGAATTGGTTACCTGGTGTCTAAACAATAATTTGTTATGTTTGGCAATGAAATACATCTGCAAAAGAGAGGAGTAGCGATGGGGGCCTGCTTCTCTCCCAGCTACGCGTGTTTGCACGTGGGCTGGTGGGAGGAGCAGGTCCTCAGGCGCACACACCATTTGGCTTTTTCTGGCCATGTGTTAAAATGGATGCGTTATATTGATGACGTTTTTGTTTTATGGAAGGGGGATGAAAGTAGCGCTATGGAATTCATCAGAGAGATTAATATCAATAATGAAAATTTAGATCGACTATCAGTAGACAAGAAGTTGATTTCTTAGATGTAAAGATCTTCTTTCAGGAGGGCCAAATCGCAACTAAACTCCATAGAAAAAGCACTGCTGGAAACACTATATTACATGCCAGCTGTGCTCACCCAAAACATGTCATCAACAATATTCTCTATTTGGAATTATTAAGACTTAAACGCATATGTAGCACAGAGGAAGATTTAGCCAGGTGTAACTCACAAGCATTAGAAAGATTCAAACATAGAGGATATAAAGATGTTATTTTAAATCAAGCACACAAAAAAATGCAGGCTAGGTCCAGAGAATCTCTTCTGAGAGATGATAAAATCACCAATAAGGATACAGTGACAAATTACCTGGATTCGGTTCCGAGGTTTGTAACCACTTACAACCGTCAAGAAAGGAAGATCAGGTCCATTTTAACACATGGCTGGCCGATTCTTTCAACAGATGCAGTATTAGCTCCCAGACTTCCTAATACTCTGACAATTACATATAGGAAGGGATCTTCCATGAAAACTCAAATTAGTAAAGCCTTTCCAGAGTTGAGCAAAAGCCAAATGTGGTTACAGTCCCGGCCGGGATTCGTCAAATGTTCCAGCTGCAGGGCCTGCAGGTTTGGAACAAACACCACACAATATACCACCCCATTTAGTCCAGAAGTGGTAAACATTAAGGGGTCTTACAATTGTAAAACCGAGTATGCTGTCTATTTTCTGACATGCACATGTGGCTTAAGATGTGGGGGCAGCACTAAGCTACAGGTGCATGTCAGAATCCTCCAGCATCTCCGGGCAATCATCAATAGCGATAGCTCGTACCCAGTGGCCAGACATTTTAAATCTGTGCACAATAATGACTTACAGTGCTTAAAATATTTTGTAATAACAGCAATTCCAAAACCACGAAGGGGAGGAGATAGAGACCAAATGCTGAGAAGGATGGAATCGAAAATAATTTTAGAATTAGACAGTAAATTTCCCAACGGACTGAACACCACAGAGGACCTGTATCATTTTCTATAATGGACGGTATCAATAGAGCAGTAATTAATAAATCTGCACATATCATAAAGAGGCACCTTCCCTGCCGCATTTTTGACCTTCTCTTTTTTTCTTTGCATATTAACTAATTTTTATAGTAAATTAAGCCTAATTTTGGGAATTTGCTTATTGTAAATATATTCTTTTTTGCGTGGGTTGCATATTGCATTATTGCACTTTAGAAATTGACTAAAAAAATAGGGTCTAAATTCTTTCTTTTTTATGAAAGAGATGAAACAGCGTTGTTTCTTTTAAATGAAAAGATAGCATAAAATTAGGTCAAGTTGAATCATTCAGCATTTAGGCTGTAAATAGACGCTTCGTTCTTAACCACCATGATAAAGCAAATAACAATTATAGCCAATATAAGCGCAATTTGCACAAGTGAAAATACAATAGTTTACAAATTTTTGCGTATCTTTGCACATGTACATGTACGAAAAATATACGAATTGCGTATTTTGCACATTTTTGTAAAATAAAAATATTTTATTTTACATATATTTATTTGCGAAGTTTGCACAGATAATTGTAATATTTGCACATTCTCTGTAGTATAGGCTATTATTGTGTACATGGATTGGTTTTAGTTTTCTCATGACAGTGGGAAATGAACATCGAATTAACATAAAGAAATTGCTGTGATTGATGACCTAAAACTGTTGTTTCCACATAGAATAATATTGCATCGATGCAGGTTAAACATTAAGAGTATGCTTTTCAAAAAAAGAACAAAAACATAAAATCTCTTTACTATCAAATGTCGGATGATATTTGACTAGGTAGAAGAAAGACTTACCCACTAGAAAATGCAAAAAAAGTAGTAAACAGTATGTTGTTTATGTTCATTATCACATGTGGTGTTTGCATAGCATATTTAAAAAAAGAGTTGAGGCTGTTAACTGACAATCTGTGAGCAAGGGCATCCGCCCGAAACGCGGCAGATTTTGCAGCTCTGAAAATAAAAATATTCATGCCTGAATTTGGGATTTGTGTTGTCCTTGGTTCGCCGAAAGGAAGTGCGGAGACAGCGTACTTTTTTTGATATATATATATATATATATATATATATATATATATATATATATATATATATATATATATATATATATATATATATATATATATATATATATATATATATATATATATACCAGCATTTGTAAAGCGCACAGCTACCTCCGGAGAGGTGTCCCGGCGCCGAGGGCCCTCGGGAAGATTAAGCGAGTTATTGCCAGAGTCACATGGTGCTGGGCTAACCTGCCACCGGCAATCGAACCGTGAACCCCGTGGTCCGTAGTCAAGCACCCTGGCCGCTGCGCCACACCTCATCCCATTGTTCCTGAGCTCACCAGCTCTGCCGCTGGTCTCTAAAATCACTCCTGGCAAACCGATGCTCCACCCACTCCAAGGCAGCTGTCTGAGGCTTGCTCTCGCTCCTTCCTCTCCTGCTCCTGAACCAAAAGCTGTAGCTCCTCAGGACTTTCTCTTCCTGTGCTGAGAATTTGCCTTAGATGGCAAGCCTACCAGGTGAGCAGATGCACAGCGACTGATATTGTTGCAGCTCATGCCCACAAGCACAACTACTTAACTCCTTAACCGCAGCGCAAATTCCGCCGCGGTGCAGGAGTTTTGAGTGGGCGGGGCCGCGTCGGCCAACGGACGTGCGCAGCACTACCGAGGTATTGCTCACGACGGGCGTTTACCGTCGCGCGCACGCAACGGGTTAAACACACTTGCTTCCGAGTAAATGCCTGGGCCTATGCCATTGAGGAGTCTGTTTCGGCACAAACACTGGTCCAGCTCATTGGGGCGAAATGGCCTGCGCGGGGCCAACTCAGATGGCTGCGAACGTACTTCTCCTAGTAGCCAGTCAGTAAGTACCAGATTCAATGGAATGAGCCTTGGGCTCTTTGCAGCAAGAATCATGAAGATCCTGAAAGAAGATCCTAAGGCACTATCATATAGTGATAATATACATATTTCTGATGATGACTTGACAACACACCTGGCTAGGGTGGACAGAATAGCAACTTTGCTAGCTTTTGTTTTTCCTGATAACACAGATTTATTATTTTTGAGTGGGATTGCAAGGGATTTACCAGCTGAGCTGTGAAGGGTGTGATTTGTTTTTTGAAAAAAAAGTAAAATATTATTTTACCCAGAGAAATACATGTTGTTAATAATACAATATAAAAGAAACCAGTCGTATGCAACAATCGTAAATCAGGGAAGTCAACCAAAGTTGAAAAAAAAAATAATAATAGTAACTTGACTAATACATTTCATCCATAATTACATTACATCAGGTAAAGGCAATTTCTTAGGGAGAGCATGCCTGGGTCGCCCAAAAAAGATTAAATCTGTGTGGAGCACAGCCTGTGCATTAAGCTATTAATAAGCTATAGACAGCCTGCAAGTAGATTAGTTGTAAAGCCTCTGTGGTTTTACCACACCATAATAGGAGACCAGATTTTTATCACACAACTTCCTGGCCTGTCTGCCCCTGCATTCATAAGGAGCTACCTCTTGATTAAAAATACACAGCAACCAGGCTAGCCAGATTTGGAACGAAGGAGGCTCCGGGTCCTTCCATCTAGCAGCAATAAGCAGTCTGGCAACAGCTACAGATACAAAAACAAAATACGTCTGAGTCGCACCCAAGCCGCTATTGCTATCATGACCCAAAATCATCATAGTGGGGCTAAGACATTTCCTACGCCCGAAAAATCCCTCCCAGAAGAGTTACAGCCCTTCCTTCAGAGGGAGTAATTTGGCACAGTCATAAAACATGTGTATCATTGTGGCCGGGCTTTGGCACAGTCATAAAACATGTGTATCAGTGTGGCCGGGCCTTCCCAACAATTGGAGCACTTGTCGTCTGTTCTTTTACCCCACCCAAACAGTTTGACCAGGGTAAAATACAGATTGCATAAAGTTTAATAATGCTGTGCCTTCAGGCTAGCGGACAAGTATATCTTGCGGCTACTGCGATTGCCTTATCTAAATCAGCATCAGAGTCACCTAGCTTCCTGGCCCAGTTTGCTTCGATTTTTTCAAGGTCGTCCGGCAGGATGTCCAGCAAAATACTATTGATATTTCTTATTTTGCAATCATCCCAAACAACTGCCTCCAGGAGAGGTATTTTATCTAAGCATATGGCCACCCTGGACTTGTTAAGAAATTCCCTAATTTGTATGTATTTAAAAAAATAGGCAGTCTGGGATGCCGGACCCTTGCTGCAGAAGTGAAAAGGGGCAAATCTGACCTAAGATATAAAGGTCCCCTATTTCTGTTAGGCCATGCTGCTCCCACTGCCTTCCCATTACATCATAAAATAAAGGTGGAAAAAAAACGAAGAGCGCAACAGTGGTGTATAGCCACAATATTTTGGGATATTCATAAATTTGCACACCTTGCTTCATACTTTCCAGGCATTAAACATAACCTTGAATCAAACTTTTTTTTTTTTTTAAATAACTCGGCTCTAGCTGCCAAGCAGCAGTCCATCAGCTTTTTTCCCTAGAGCAAGCTCATCGATTGTGGGGAGGACACTGAGGTTTTCCTGAGCGGTCACTTCGCTATCCGCAGAAAATAATATGCGCATTTGTTGTATAAGGATGGATATAAAATTGGGGGAAGATTCAATGTGGTGTACCAGAGGCTGGAATCTGGACTAACATTTTATAACATACATTTTACCTCATATAGGAGCCAACCGGCTTAAGTTCCTTAAGTCAAATAGTATCGGACAAATGATTATGGTTATGTAAAATAGATCTATTTGATTGCTTTCATGTTAATTTTGACACCGTTTTGAAGTCACTGTATAAATGTAAATATATATGTCACTGTCTTATGTATATAATAAGTGTATGACTAATGAGTAGTGTTCATCGAGCCAAAAAGTTGATAAGTAAAAGAAAAATTTGCTTTTCACATCGCAGTCATTAAACAGACTAGCCGATAAAACAAACGTTGTGATCATTGGTGTCAGAGGCAAAATGTATGTTATAAAATTTGTTGTATAAGGGCCGCCCAATAGTACAGTGTGATATTAGGAGCCGACAGCCACCCCAGTCCCTGTGGGAGTGAGAGATACTTTATTGACTGCCCCCCCTTCCCATATTGCCAAATAACATTTATGAAGATTGAGTCTAGCGTCTTCAAAATTCATTCATCTATAGCTACTGGCAGCGACCAAAATAGATATAACATTTTCAAAGCATTTTCATCTTGAGGACATTACCCCTACCAATAATAGATAAGTAAAGTCCATTTATGCGCTTTAAGTCAGAGGAGATTTTTTTAATCAGGGGGTAAAATTGATCTTGCCTACAGTATCTTCTTTGGGGCTGATGCTGATGCTGAGATACACAGCTGTATCCACATGTCACAGGTTGTGAAAGGTAAAATTATCTGTACAAATGATTTGTGTTTTCTCCTTGTTCAATGCGTAGCCAGAAGCTTGCCCAAATTCTCCGGCAATGGCTTCGATTTCCCCGATTGGCCATTCAGGATCAGTGGTGAAAATGGCAATATCGGCGGCACATGTGATCACCTTGGTCTCATGCCCTTTACATATAATTGGTTTAATCCCCTGATTATTTAGAATCTTCTCAATCAATGGTTTTATATACAGAGCAAACAAGATGGGAGAATAGGGGCACCCCTGCCTGGTCCCCCTTGACACCTTTATAATTGCAGGCTCTTCGCTTATTAGCTGAAGCCATGCGTATGGGTCAAGATACATGGCTTTTAGATCATTCGGGAGCTGAAGCCCCTTTAGTTCTAATATTCCCCATAGAAAACTCCAAGCCACCCAATCAAAAACCATCTCGGCGTAAAGGAGGGCCATAGCCATTTGCTCTCCTGTGATATCAAACAACGGTAGGGCCCACCTTATGTGGTCAGTTGTCCCTCTGCCAGGTATAAAACCATGCTGTCAGGTTGACACCTGTTGGGCTATGACCCTCCCCAATCGACCCGCCAGTATTTTTGAATATATCTTGGTGTCCGAATTTATCAATGATATCGGCCAATACGAGGCCGGGTTGTCCGGGGGTTTGTCCTTCTTGAGGAATATAATAATGTCAGTACCTTTCCATGATTTCGGTGAAAGCCCATTGTGCTGTACCCCCAGAAATAGGTATAATAAAATTGGAGCTTGCTCAGATTGCAGTGCCCTATAAAATTCAAGGCAGCAGCTTACCCTGAGAGTAAAGCATTTAGAACCCTTTCAAATATGATATCCGTTTCCATCTCATCCCTAACGGATTGATTGAGAGTGGCCCGAGATCCACCTCTGACACTACTCGAGAGACATCCGGGAGTACATCACTATCTTCTTTATATAATATCTGGTAAAATTCTTGAAACACTCGTAGTATGTCATTGGTCTCTGAACATATTATACCATCCTTCTTAATTGAGGTTATCCTACGTCTTACTGTGTTCTGTTGCGTAAGCAGGGCATGTCTTCTCCCAGCTGATTCTCCATACTCATATGTTCCGTTCTTTTATGTTTGATATTCTTCTGCCAGTCACTGGGTAATCAGCTATTTATCTTTGCTTTTAAAGCAATAATTTTAAGCTGGGTTTGAGCCACTCTGAGCACCCGGGCAATCCTGGTCCCATGTTTTTGCTCGGCCTCAGCTAGTTCCCCCAGCAGCCTCTCACTCTCAGATTGATGGGCAACAAAGCTGATAATCTTGCCTCTCAGGCCAACTTTGATGGCGTCCCAAACTATACCTCATGACGCACTAAACCTGTTGGTGTCAAAGAGCCCCTGTGTTCAGTACTTAATATGTCCAACAAAAGTTGCATTTGCCAGCAATTTCCTATCAAAAGTCCAACTATTCTGACGTTTAATAGTCGCTTGGACCTCTACCTCCAAAATCAGCAGACTATGATCTGAGACTATCTTTGGAAGGTTCCTGATCTCGGCTTTGTTTAGCAGACCTACTGATATTAAAAAGTAATCAAGTCGAACATAATTCTTGTGTGGGTAGGAGTAATATGTGTAGCCTGGATCGTTGGGATGCTTGCTATTCTATGTATCTCCCAGACCATGGCTATCAATGAGAGAAGCAGGGCCCTATAAGGAATATGCTACTTACCAGTATGCATCTGTTCTTGGCATGTAGAGCTGCAGAGCCACACACTTAGGATAGTAGATCACCATCTGGTGTTGGGCTCGGATGCTTGCAGGTTGTTGTTGTCTTCGAAAGAAGTCTTTGGTCACAAGATAGGTGACTCTTCCCTTGGACTACAGTGCGCATGGGCATCAACTCCATCCTCAGATTGTTTTTCGCCATGATGGGAAATGATGGAGTTTGTAGAAAAGAGAGAGATGTCCATGTGTAATGTCTAAGTAAGACAATGCTGGAACAGATACAGGTCCCGGGGAGGTGGGTGGGCGTGTGTGGCTCTGCAGCTCTACATGCCAAGAACAGATGCATACTGGTAAGTAGCATATTCCGTTCGAGGCATATGAGCTGCAGATCACACACTTAGGATAGACTATATAGCAGTGTCTCCCCTAGCGGTGGTCACCTGTATCGGTTGCAGCAGTTGAAATAAAATTTTAAGGACAGCCTGACCCACAGAAGCTTGTTGCTTTGCTTGCACGTCCACACAATAGTGTTTAGTGAAGGTGTGTGTTGTAGACCATGTGGCTGCCTTACAAATATCTTCTAAGGGAATGTTTCCTAAGAATGCCATGGAAGCCCCTATTTTGAGTGTGGAATGCGCTCTAGGGGGAACTGTTAGTGTACGTTTAGCCTTGTGGTAGCATATTTGGATACATTTAACTATCCACCTGGCTATCCCAGATTTGGAAATGGGGTTGCCTTTATGTGGTGGAGAGAACGCAACAAACAATTGTTTTGTTTTGTTTTGCGGAATGATTTGGTTCTGTCAATGTAGTAAAGCAGGGCTCTTTTAACGTCTAAGGTATGAGGAGCTCTTTCAGCTACCGAGTCGGGATTTGAGAAGAACACTGGTAGCTCTACTGATTGGTTAAGATGGAACGGAGATATGACTTTTGTAAGGAATTTCGGGTTTGTTCTAAGAACCACTTTGTTACGGTGTAATTGTAAGAATGGTTCTTGTATGGTTAAAGCCTGGATTTCACTCACCCTTCTGAGGGATGTGATAGCGATGAGGAAAGCCACTTTCCATGTGAGGAACTGTAATTCGCATTTATGCAGATGTTCAAATGGGGGTCCCATGAGCCTTGTAAGAACAATGTTTAGATTCCACACTGGAGAGGGTGGTAATCTGGGAGGGATAATTCTTTTTAGTCCTTCCATGAAGGCGTTGATCGCAGGCACTCTAAAGAGTGATGTGTTGTCTATTTTGTAAGTAGGCTGCTAAGGCTGATAGGTGGAGACGTATGGATGAGTATGCCAAATTACATCTTTGCAAGTGTAGCAGGTAGCAAATGATGTCCTGGATGGATGCATCCAGTGGGTTTATATGATTGTTAGTGCAGTAAATGGCAAATCTTTTCCATTTTGCAGCATAGCAGGCTCTAGTGGTAGGTCGTCTGGCCTCCCTTATAATATTCATGCAGTCTGGTTGAAGGTTGAGATAACCAAACTCTAGGACTTCAGGAGCCAGATTGCCAGGTTCAGTTGACCTGGATCTGGGTGTCTGATTTCTCCATGGTTCTGGGTTAATAAGGACGGGGAGAGATGCAGTTTTTGGTGGGGTACTAGTGAGAGTTCCAGTAGTGTTGGGAACCAGGGTTGGCGTGCCCATGTGGGAGCTACTAAGATCAGTTTCAGAGACTGTTGCCTGAGCTTGCGTACCACTAATGGAATGAGTGGGAGAGGCGGAAAAGCGTACGCAAATCTGCCTGACCAGTTCATCCATATTGCATTGCCCTTTGACTCCGGGTGGGGAAACCTGGCGGCGAAGGATGGGCATTTTGCGTTTTCGTGTGTGGCGAACAGATCTATGTCTGGTTGGCCCCATTGTTGAAAAAAGGGTATTAGAACTTGGGGATGTAGTTCCCATTCGTGGATTTGTTGAGTCTGTCGACTTAACAGATCGGCAATTTGATTGTGAACCCTTGGCAGGTGTTCTGCAAGTAGGTATATTTTCTGTGGAATGGCCCATCTCCAAATGTTCTGTGTGAGCTGGGACAGCTGGAGAGAATGTGTGCCTCCTTGTTTCTGTATGCAATACATGGCTGTCATGTTGTCTGTCCGAATGAGGACAGTTTTGTTTTAGAGATGTATTTGGAATGATTTTAGTGCTAGGAACACTGCTAGCAGCTCCAGGTGATTGATATGGAGCATTTTTTGTTGAGTGGCCCATTTGCCCTGAGTGGTGTGGCCGAGGAGGTGGGCTCCTCATCCTGTGAGCGATGCGTCCGTTGTCAGTACTATCTGTGGAAGAGGCTCTAGGAACGGTCGCCCTTTGGAGAGGTTTGTTATGTTCCACCATTTGAGAGAGCGATGTGTGCGGCTGTCTACCAACACCAGATCCGTAAGTTGTCCATGAGCCTGGTTCCACTGACGTGCTAGACATTCTTGCAAGGGACGTATTTGAAGTCTTGCATAAGGCACAATGAAGATGCATGACGCCATCATGCCTATGAGTTGCATGAACACTCTGAGCTTGCATATTGGCTATCCTGGCTGGATTGGGATATGCTCGGGCTGTGGAGATGTTTATTGTGGCTTCCAGATACTGATGTATGTGAGCAGGTTGGAGGTGAGATTTGGGATAGTTTATTGTGAATCCCAAGTTTTGTAAAGTTTGGATAGTTTGGTGAGTGTGTAGGACACACTTGTTGAATGACTAGATACGGGAAGACATGGATTTGTTGTCATCTGAGATGTGCTGCTACTACTGCTCGACATTTTGTGAATACTCTGGGTGCGGTTGTTACCCCGAATGGGAGGACTGAGTGTTGCCCGTCCACCACAAACCTTAAATACTTCCTGTGGGCAGGATGTATGGGAATGTGGAAAAAGGCGTCCTTGAGATCTAGTGTGGTAAGGAAATCGCCTTGTTGCAGTAGTGGGAGCACTTGTTGAAGAGTGATCATATGGAAATGATCTGAATTGATATACAGACTTAGGGGTCTGAGGTTGAGTATTGGTCTTAGAGTCTCGTCCTTTTTGGGGATTAGGAAGTAGAGTGAATATACCCCTGTACCCTGATGTTGTAGGGGAATTGGTTCTATTGCGTGCTTTTGAAGCAATGAGAGAACCTCCTGTTTGAGGAGTGTAAGATGATCTTGTGACATGGGACGCTGTTTGGGTGTTATATGCGGGGGGTAGTTGTGAGTTCCAGGCAGTAACCATACTGGATAATTTGTCTTACCCACCTGTCTGTTGTGATGGAGTTCCAGACAGGTAGGAACTGTGTTAGTCTTCCCCCGACCGGAGTGGAATGGTCTGGGGGGAGTGGAGGAAAGTCACTGTTTTGGGGCAGGGGAGGTGCGAGTGTTATTATTACCTCGACCTCGCCCTTTGTTGTTGTTTCCTCTGTTTCCGCCTCTAAAATATCCTCTACTGGGGGATGTGTGTGTGGGGGTTTTAAATGTAGAGGAGGTTTCCGTTTCAATATTTTTGGAGGCTCCTCTATAGAAGGAGCGCCGAAAGGACCCACATGGTTGGGGAGATTGTAATGCTCCCATGGACTTAGCCGTTTCTGTATCTTTTTTCATTTTTTCCAGTACAGCGCCTACTGCTGACCCAAAGAGCTGCTCCTGATTGAATGGCTGACTAAGTATGGTAGTTTGTACCTCTGGCTTAAAGCCTGAGATGCGTAGCCATGCATGTCGTCGTAGGGGCACACTTGTGTTAATTGCTCTAGAGGTGGTGTCTGCGGCGTCAAGTGCACATTTAATTGCTGCATTTGAAATGAGCTTTCCCTCCTGAATGAGGTTATTTGCCTGGGCTTTGTATTGGTCTGGCAGATGTTGTAAGAGAGTCTCTAATTCATCATAGTGGGCCCTATCATAGCGTGCCAGAAGGGCTTGAGTGTTGGCAATTCGCCAGTGATTAGCGGCTTGTGCTGCTACTCTTTTGCCGAAGGCTTCTAATAGTTTGGATTCTTTGTCTGGGGGTGGTGTATCCCCTGTGGTTTGGGAGTTGGCGCGTTTTCGCGCATTGGAAACGACCAAAGAATCCAAAGGGAGTTGGCCCTTGATGTAGTTAGGGTCTTCAGGAGCAGGCCTATATTTCTTTTCAATTCGTGGGTTGAGAACCCTGGCACGAACGGGGTCTTTAAATACCTTGGGGGCGTGTTTTATGACACCTTTAATCATGGGCAGGATTTGTACAGACTTTTGAGACTGTTCGAAAGTGTCTAATAAGAAGTCTTCCTCTGGTGCGTCTGAGTGCATTGTGACGCCGTGGTATATTGCTGCTCTATTTAATAATTGTCCAAACCCCAGGTGATCGTCAGGAGGCAATGGTTTTGAGGGATATGGCTGAGGGTCAGGCATATCTGGTAAGGGGAAAGCCCAATCATCCAACGGTGTGGTGTCTGAGTTCGTAAACGGATCATTAGGATCACCCCCACCCCTTAGGTCATCATAATCATCCTGTGGTGGTGGTGGTGTATGAGATGGAGAGGGTATGTGTAATGGTGGTGTAGGCAGAGGGGGTGGGATAGGAGGCAGTATAGGAGAGGAAGGAGGGATAGGGGAAGTAGAAGAGTCCTTCCTATTTACAGGAACTGGGGCAGGTGGTGTGTCCGGCTTCAGTTGTTTGCATGGCACCGCAGTGACATGTCCAGTTTTGGGGTTGATATAGAACTTTTTCTGCCTTGGGTCTGGATGAAAAAGTTCTTGTTCTTCAGGAACAGTCTTTGGTACCGATCTTTTCGGTTCCGATCGAGGTTTTGGTTGATTGGTAGCGTGTTTGGCTTTAGGAGGCGTATAAGAGTCTTTAGCCGGTGGTTTCGGTACCGAAGATGGTTTCGGTGCCAATGTGGTTTTCGGAGCCGAAGGTGTATCTGTGTGCTTGGGAACCTTCAGTGCCGGTGTCTTTATTGGCTTTGGTGGTTTCAGTGCCGAGGGCTTCGGAGCCGATTTCGGTGCCGAGTAGTCTTTTGTCTTCGGTGCCGATGATGGTGCCGGTTGGACAATTACATGTGGTTTGCTCGGTCCCGAGCTACCGGAAGGCTTATGCTTCTTCGGAGCCGAGCCGGGAGGCGGGGATTCTGAAGGATGTTTTCGGTCTCGACTGGGGCCAGCAGGCGAAGTCTTGATCAATGCCTTTGGTTTTGGTGGGGTTGGGGCAGGGGCAGTGGTACTCACACGTTGCCCAGGAGTGATGGGGTCGTCTGAGTCGTCTGCTTCGGAAATTATTTGCAGATCTTCGGAATCTTCTTCCGGGACATCTGGGCCTTCATCAAAGATGTCCTCTGGTTCCGGAGCTGGTCTCTGTGCCATGATATGGCGTCGAGCCCTTTGATCCCGAATGGTCTTTTTGGATCGAAATGCAGCGCAGGTTGGACAGCTGGATTCGTCGTGTTCCGGTGATAGGCACAGGTTGCAGACTTTGTGGTGGTCACTGTGCGGAAATTTTGCTCCACACTGGGGGCATTTTTTGAACGGAGTCCTTTCCATGAGCCGTAGGCCTCACGGCGTGGATAGGCCCAGCGGGCCGCGTCGACGTCCGGAATCGAGCCGATGTAATCGATGTCGAGGATGAAGGTGTTTCGATGTTTTGTTGTGAAGTTTTTCGCTTCGAGAAGCTTGGAATTGATGTTTCCAACCGGAGCGGAAAAGTTGCATCCGAACCCAATGGCGGAAAAAAACAATCTGAGGATGGAGTTGATGCCCATGCGCACTGTAGTCCACGGGAGGAGTCACCTATCTCGTAACCAAAGACTTCTTCCGAAGACAACAACAACCTGCAAGCATCCGAGCCCAACACCAGATGGCAATCTACTATCCTAAGTGTGTGATCTGCAGCTCATATGCCTCAAACACTCTGTTTCTTTTCCTGATATCGTGGGGTTCACACGATCTCAACTGCTTGATGTACGTTAACATCTCCGCAGATGACCAGAGGGTATGGACAGGATGCTAGCTCAACCTCAAGATCCTCCTGTATATTTGGGTCATCTTGGTTTTACCAATATTTAGTACAAACTGTGAGTCCTATCTCAAGCTCAACCAGTGCCTACCTACCATGTATACCGGCAAGCCTACACCTAATCAACCCTCTTTGGGGTTTGGCTAAGATAGCCACTACTTAGATATTAGAGCTCTGAGAGAAACAGGACACCAGATTGTACCCCCTTATTGCTAACAGCTCCCTTTTAATCCATGGAATGTGCGTCTCCTGCATGCACACCATATCAGGGGCAATCGTCCTCACAAACTCTGCCACCATAGACAGTTTGGTTCTGTCATTCAGCTCCCCCACGTTTACTGAACATAATCAGCCTCATGCATCAAGCCAAAATCCAGTCGGTAAAATACCGATTCGCTAATTGCTCCCGGTATTGAGTTAAAAATACCCAATCCCAATGCATCAACCCAAAAGCAAAAATCGCTATTTAAGGAATCCTTAAATAGCGATTCCTTAAATAGCGATAGCATTTAAGGAATCCCAAATTGAGATTCCTTAATTTAATTTAAGGAATCTCAATTTGGGATTCCTTAAATGCAATGCATGAAAGTTAAAAAATTAGCGAATTCGCTAATAGGGGGAGCAAATTACCATGAAGATGAACTGCATGGTAATTTGCTAAAAGTTTGAAAAATGCACTTTTGTGCATTTTTCAAAGTTTCATGTTGCGCACACACATGCCCTTAGAGCATGTGTGTGTGCAACATATGTGCACATATCGATTTCAGGGGTGCAATAGGGTGTCATTTTGACACCCTTGCACCCTTGAAATTGCATGAGCAATTTGCGAGAACCTACTGGTACTCGCTATTTGCTCATGCAATCTCCAATTCATTCCTATGGGCCTGGAGGCCCATAGGAATGATTGGGATGGCATTCCTTAATTGCTACTCGCTATTTGCTAGTAGCAATTAAGGAAAGTTAAGGAATCGCTATTTGAATAGCGATTCCTACATGCATAGCCTTTTGCTATTCCTTATTAGCGATTCCTTATTTTTCGCTAATAAGGAATCGCAAATGGCATTGTTGATGCATGTGCCCCATGGTTATTTTACCCATCTAGCCCTAATCTAAATACCATGCCATTCTTAATCATATATACAGAGTATTCACCATAATTCTATCTCTGGGTAAGTTTTTTAAATTGCCCCCCAGCACCTACCCTCAGCTCCGTGCCCACCCTCAGCCCCCCTTACCTTCACCCGTCTAACCTCCCTACCCCCAAGACCCACCTCTCCCTACAATCCCCCACCCATGAAATCTAACAGACCACTCAGTCTGTGTGAGACGAAGCAGCCATACCTCTAGACCAGTGAGACCTCAATTACCCCAGCAAAAATCAATTTGAGCCTATTTCTCCCTCTTCTTATAGGCTGAATTTCACTTAACGAAAGATAAACAGAGAGAAAAAGCAACAAAGGAGTAAAAATAATAAATAAATCTACGCAAATGTTAATCCATTCATTATCCCATCTCCAATGACCAAGTGTCTGCTAATCCTTATCCCTTAGCTTATTAGCCTGCCACCCAGCTCAGGTTGCAATTCTCCTAGCTACTAAGCTCAGAAAAAAAAATCCTTTGCTTTTATCTCCAATGTGAAGTATCGGGTCCGGTCGCCAATACCACTTTCCGCTTTGCCGGATTGATCAAATAAGTCTGCGTGCCCTTTGCCTGAAATGAACTAATCATCTGGGTCAGTCACCAGTGTCTCTCAACTGTTGCATGGCAGAATTCGGGTCAGGCAAAACATGTAACATCTTCAACTATGCATTTGGCTTCCGGTCTTGCCTTCTCGAAAACGGTCTACCGAAGAAGGTAATTTTCAAAGTAAACTAAAATGGCCCTAGGTTTCGTGTCCGGTCCTGCAGATTGTTTTAGCATAAGAGGGACCCAATGAGCACGCTGAATCTCCTGAGCCCAGTTCCAGCTTTCCAAATCGGGAAATGCCCTACTCAATAGGTTAACCATGAAGACACGAATATCAGAGCCCTCCTTATTCTCGGAAATGCCTAAAAATCACAGCTTTTTCCAGCATTGGTGATTTTCCTGGTCTTCCAGCTTCCACTGATTGTCCACCAGTCTAGACTCGTGCGCCTCAGTCTGGCCCTGTGCGCGGGCGAGGTCCGTCTCTAGGGCTCCGGTTCTAGTCTCCAAATCTGTCAAACGCTCGCTGATTTTGCTGGATACCTTTGCTACTTTCCTTACAGTGCCTTATACTTTACGGATTGCTGCCTGGGAGCGACGACTGTCTTGCCGTGTTTCCTCATGATATGTCATAATGCACTGTTGGATGGTATCCAAGATTGCGCTACCCTGGAGGTATTGGGCCATGCCTCAGGTGATGCCAACAAGCTGGTCAGCTGGTGAATAATCCCAGTTCAGATCCTTCTCTTTGGCTTTACTCAATGTAGCAGCAGAGTCCACCCCACTGGCATCAGGTAGGCTTTCGCTCTCACTTGTCTCTGATTTTGACAGTCATCTGCGGACCAGGTCTCGTCTGATAGAAAAAAAAAAAGCAATCCAGTGCCTCAGTATCGATTTCATTCAGATCCTTGTCCGTATTCTTGGTTCATACTGATGCATGCCGCTGCGGTTTCCATCCGTTCACAGGGGGGTTATTTACTGCTTGTTGTAACTTACGAAGCCCACCCCTAACTCCTCGCCATCTCCTTCAGTCAGGTTTTTTTTAGTTCAGGGTGCACCTTATTGTCTTTACCCTCGACTGTGCCTACTTCACTAATTGCACCAGCTCTACTCGGTTCCCTTTTACCTGCAGTTTGAATAGTGTTGGATATAGCCTGGCTCCCTTGCACAGAAGGAGTATTCATATGTGCCTCCCCCCTGAGCAGTCCATTGCTACAAAGGTTACGTGCTGGGCTTCCTTGTCTTTAGCCTTTTCCGTATCTTCATGATCCTTTGATGCAGATCCATTGGTGGCCACATCTCCGCTCCCCCCTGCTGATACTAACTTGACTTTGATCACAGGTCCGGGGGCTGGTTTCGCCGCTCTGAATACCTCTGCTACTTTGGGGCCGGTCTGGCATTGCTGGAGAGCTGCTCTGCCCTTCCCCATCCTATCTGGGGGATGCCCATGCTGCCGCAAAGCAGCCTCTACACCAGTATCTGCATCGGCTGGAGAACGGGTCATCCGGCCGGCTACAGGGACGGCATCCATGAGAGCAACACCACTGATGGGGGAAGCAGCACTCACCCTCGCTGAGCCTGGGGCAATCTTTGGCTTCATTACAGTGGATAAGTGGGGTGTGGAACTGCAGCAGTCAGAGCGGTCCAGCATGTGGCAGAGCCTCCTGCAGTCAAGTAATAGCTCCTGTTGCACTAGTGCGACCTTGCACTTAGGTGTACACCTCGTAGATTGTGTACAAAGCAGTGTCTGTAGGGCAATTAGTATATCCAGCAGCATGCTCTTTGGGCATTGGGTTATCAGGGTCTCAACTGGCCATGGTGCTGCGAACAGTCACCTTAGCTGACCGCCATCTTGCTTCCCCCGTCGCAACTTTGCTAGCTCAATACAGGTATAAAAATCACTTTAAGAAATTTAAAATTGCTATTTGAATGTAATGAATGAAATTTTTCTTTAATATTGTGGCCAATAGATACTGACGTGTGCATGAACAGGTTTCTTTCTAAAGCTACTGGCCCTTTATCAAATAGAACAGATCCTCAATGCAGTATGTACCGTCCCTTATATGTAACCACATATAGTGAGGGTAAATTGTGCTAGCAGTGGTTAACGCAGTCTAGTTTAATTACGGTAAAATAACATCAGTCTAAATGAGTGAAGACATGAGTTCCTATCATTTCCTGCTGGGTCCCCATCTGGTAAAAAAAGAAAAGGTTTGTCTATAGACTAGTATCCAGTTTTAGTGGTTTGTTTATGTGGATTTCAGTGGTGTTTTCTCAGTGTTTTCCAAACCTTTTGAAAGCAGTGTTTATTCAGGTGCCTAACACACAAAATAGACAAAACCTTATTTTCCAGTGTTTACAACACGTTTCTGCCAGGACGTTTTATAAAACACATATTTAATTTAAATGGGCAGTAATGAAGGGTATGTAGTGGTTTCCCACTGGCAGTAAGTCAAATAGATATGTTAGACTATCTTGAGCACATCCCACCTGCACTCATATCTCAGTACCATCTCTTACATCTAATTACCTCTTACATGTGCTATGTCAGGAGTGCCATGTTCATATAGTTTAATAAACACATTCCGAGGCACAGTGGGTCACTTGCCTGCTCCTTGCTGAACAGTATGACTTTGCAGGGGTGGTCAGCCTTGGCAGCGATGTAGTACCTCATGAAACCTTTAAAGTTTTGAACCACACAGGTTTAATTTGTAGCCCTCTTTTCTAAGGTACCTGGAACTTGATGCTTTAAGCATGCTCACCACTGCTTTTCTGCTATCTTTGCCTGACTACATTAGGCTGGTGTTGCTATTGTGTGAACATCCATATGTGTGAAAGTGTCGCCTTGGTAAATTTTAAGTTAGTCATGACCTTTTAGCATATATCACATTGTAATCTGGGAATTGAAATTCTGGTGTTAATATTGTAATTAGGGGCTACAAAACCCCAGTAGTAAAGTGCAGTTTGGATAAAAATCATCCAGTATTAGCTGAAGGTATCACAAATAACAATTGGGCACCTATGAAGTTTGTTGGTATGTCATGTTTTCAAAACAACTCTATGTACATGGTGACAGCACTCTTTTCAGCTACCTGTCACTACACCTTGCTCTTAAAGCCCGAGATATTTGACAGGGGAAATCTTATCAATACTGACTTGCTAGAAAAGGGGGCTGATGTATCAAAGGGTTTTACTCATTTGGTGTCTGTCAGTAAATGTGATAGTACATATTGATCAAGATTCTTATGAGCCAGCAATTACACATGCAGTGAAAGGATTAACCCCTGCTAAAAGATCAAATATGATTGTAATAATCAGAGATTATCTACAGTGTATAAAATAATTACTGGAGGAAACAAAAGCAAGAAGAAACAATATTTTAGGGACATCCATAAACAACAACGCACAAAGAGATTAATCTTAGACCAGTCTTTCCACTGCTACCTTGTGTAACAAAGTTATTTTGTATAGGCGCCTTCAGAAAGAAATATAAATGACTCATTCTATCTCCCTACCCTCTTTGGATGGCATTTAAGTTAGTGGTTGTAAAAGTGTTTATATATTTACATTGATGAGGTCCGTTTCCCTTTCAATGGTGTTTTATCCACATTTATAGGTTTAAACCTAAAACAGGATATCCTATGTTAAATATTGGGTTTCTATTTGGCATAGGTATGTACCATGACTAAGTAGGGACCACAATCCTAGTCAGGGTAAGCCAGATATACACCCTAAATTAACCTGTGCTCACTCTCCGATAGCCTGTGTTAGACCTGTCAGCCCATTGGCAGTTCCCTCCTCATTTTATTATTTTTGTCCCTTCCCCCCTCCTCATTTTTTCTGTCTACCTAACTATTGGGTGCTGATGTAGAGGTTCTGGGTGTTTTTTTCCACTTCACCTGAGGGAAAGACGCAAGGTGCTCCTCTGAGGGAAATAGATGGGGAAGGTGAGAGGCACAAAATGGTGGCTCCAACTGTCACCTCAGCACCTGGGCCATGACTACCATGAGAGGTTCCGGAACCTTCTGGGCCCCTCTGGCAAGTCAGGCCCAAGGTGATAAATAGAGGTGGCAGGAGGGCAGCCATTTTAGGTGAGAGTGAGGCGGCAGGCTAGTCAGGAGTAAGGCACGTGAGTGGGGAGGTGGCTGCGCTGGACAAAGAGTGGACAGATCTCAGGATTTGCCAGGGTATCTACGGCAGTGACACCACCCTCAACCACCTAACCGGTCCCTGAACACAGCCGGGATGAGGGAGTGAATTAACGCCTGGGGCCGCCTACTCCCCGAATCCATTGTTGCCTGGGATTGCAGGATTGGCCGGTTGTGGCCAAAACCCCCCTTTTGACTGATAGAAGAAGTGATAGTGCCCAAGCCCAGGAGTCTATCGGGTCTCCGTCACTGTCCCCGTGTGGGATCCAGCACCCGTTACCCTTCGCCTTGCGTCCCTGGTCTTGGAAGGGTGATACGCAACCCGTAGCAAGAAGACTGGGCCATATTGTTTAACTCTCCCGGAGCCTTCCTGGTCGCGTGAGGGCCGCACCAGACTCTTTCCCCCCCCCTCACTTCCCCGAAACTACTTGTGTCCGGTCCCTACCTGAAGCGGACCCCAACGCCATGGTCGCGTGGCCGGTGGTCCTCTGTGAGGACTTGCGGTGCCAGTGAGCTGAGGAGGTGAGGGGCCGGGAGCCAGCGACTCCGTCGAAGCTCCGGCGAGAGCTGCCTCAGAAAGCAGGCAGGAAGGAGAGGGGGCGGGCCCGGCCAGGAGGCCGCCGTCCTCTGATCATATGCCGCGGGGCCGAAGCGCCGCCCTTTGCCGGTGAGGAAGAGGAATTCAGCGTATGACATTGCTTTCAGGGGGGAGTTCGAGAGAATCCCAATCCCCGTCTAAAAGTTCACCGCGTCTGAAGGTCAGGAAGCTGAATCCGGCAGGGGCACCGTACCGACAGTTTTGGGGGAAAATCGGCAACAGAGCCCAGGTTCTCGCCGTTTAGGTGGGAAAGGATTCCACGTACCAACCAGACCCGTTCTCTCGCGGAATGAGAGAACAGCAGCTCCAGTTCCAGTGAGGAGTATAGCAAGACTAACCGTAAGCTGGTCCTGGTGGAGGAGGGAGGGGAGTGAGAGAATTCTGTGAGGCCCATAGCTATTAACAGGGTCCGTGGTAACCATACGTGTTGTTTATTATTCTCTTGGAAGCCGAGACCCCTAGGAGACCAGCACAGAACTAGAGGGGATTAAGGCCTATGTTATATGGTTATGAGGTGACTGTGTGAAGTGTTATTCAACTCCAGCGGTCAGGACTGATACCAGGGCTACAAGGGAAAAGAAGCAGTAAATGACAATTAACCAAGCTGCTGTGGAACAGCCTAGAGAGTTCAGGTGCTGTACATAGGCCTCAGGGAAGTAGTTGTGGGATGCCAAATTGGAATTAACATTCCCTGTGGAGTGGTCAAGTCATACTTAAAATGCCCGACTGAAATGTGACCGGGGGTTAAGCTTTTGTGGTTGTAAACACTGTTTGAAAAGTTATCGTGTACTGTTCTATTTGGTGTGCCTCAAGATATAGAGAAATGTACTAGGAATGTACTAGAAATGTACTAGGAATGTACTAGAAATGTACTAGAAATGTACTAGAAATGTACTAGAAATGTACTAGAAATGTACTAGAAATGTACTAGAAATATACTAGAAAGGTACTGGGAAGGTACTGAAATGTTACCAGTTTAATGGAAAATTGATTAATTGAGCCTAACAAGGAGGAGAGGTGTTCAAGTCTTTTTAATAAAACTTCACAGTTAATCAGTGTAGCGTCCTTTTTGGGTGAGGCTGCGCCAGATTGCAAGCTGGGTAGGATGCAAGCATGAGAAGCCAGAGGGAGATATAAGCCTGTTGACCGGAGCCAAGCTACCCCTAGGACATAGGTCCAACAGATTGGTGCTCAGCGGTGGGATTACTTATTCAGTGCTTGCATCCGCTTAGTGGCAGTTTAGCGCGCATCGCCACCTACACTGGATTGTTTTGGCTGGAGTTTTCTCCAGATTGTTTTCTAATTGGAGGATTTTTGAAATTGTCCTGTCTATATTCCCTTTCTTGAGTAAAGTTCTTGTTAACTGTGTTGGGGTCCCATCTGGCAGGATGGAATTCGAATTGGGTAGGCTGGAGGAGTATACAGTGGCCCAATTGAAGGAGTTCTGCCAGGAACGGGGGGTATTCTTTAAGCAGGGGGCGAAGAAGACAGAGCTCCAGGCAAGCTTAAGAGCCTGGGTTATGGCCCACCCTAGCGGGAAACGGGAAGAAGAACCAGGACTAGATCTCCTAGAAGAACCGGAGGTCCTTCTTCCCCCTGGGAGCGGTAATATGGACGTTGGGTCCAGGGCCCCATCAAGAGTGGGAAGTAGCGCCTCAGGGGGGAGCCTGTCCTCTGCTGACCTAGTTGATCGGAGGGAAGAGAGACAGCTTAGAATGGATCTGGCCCGGTTGGAAAAGGAGAGGGAGGAGAGGAGGTTCCTCCATGAGCTTCACTTAAAAGAGTTAGAGCTCAAAGCCCTTCAACTTGGAACCCCCAGCAGTCCTAATGGTGGCAGCATACCGAGAGAAGTCCCGAGAGAGTCCAGGCCCTACCTGCCCAAAGATGTGGTTGCTAGCTATGGTATAGGGGATGATATTGTAAAATGGCTGGCTGCCTATGAGGTCTCTCTAAGAGCCCATGGGGTCCCCGAAGCCCAGTGGGGGGGGTGGCCTGTATAGGTATATGCCTCCGGTGGGGAGGGATGCCTTGCTAGCGCTAGAACAGCCAGACCAGACCCGGTACCCTGTTATGAAGGTAGCCCTAGTAAGGAAATTTGGACTGACCCCTGAAAAATTCAGGCAGAGGTTTCGGGGTAGTCAGAAGTTGTCCACTCAGAATTGGGTGGACTTCTTGGATTATGCCAGGAAGGCCTTAGAGGGCTGGGTGCAGGGTAGCAAAGTCAAGGACTATGAGGGACTGTACAATTTAATCTTAAAGGAGCATCTCCTCGAGAAAAGTTTTCCAGAGCTGCGTCAGCACCTAGTAGACAGCAAGCTCACTAATACCAGGAAGCTTGCAGAGGAGGCGGATATCTGGGCGAGTACCCGGGTATCCTCAAAAGGGACTGGAGGGAATTTCCAAGGGGCTGGACAGGGCGCCCCCCAGAAGAAAGGGGGGGGAAGACAAAAAGAGGGAGTTCTCTAAAGGCCCCCAAAAGAGTTCACCAGGGAAGGGAGTAGGATTCCCTCCTAAGGTTGGTCCCCACAAACCCCCTTATCCTGACCGTGGTCAGCAGTCTAGAGTTGTCCGGTGTTACGAGTGTGGTGAGGTTGGGCACTATAAGGGGGATGCCAAGTGTCCCAAGAGACCACACCCTCCCATTGGAGGAAAGGCCCCTGGGGTGGCGAGTGTAGTGCTCGGGGAGGAGTTGCCCCTAGATAAGGGAGGTGAGTGGGCAGGGCTAACCCTAGTGTCCTTAGGGGATTGTGAGATGGTTTCTAAGACCCAGATGCCCTCGAATACTACTAAGTACAGGCAATGGGTCACCATCAATGCCCAGAGGGTGGAGGCTCTGAGGGACACAGGAGCCAGCATGACTATGGTAAGGAGTCAGCTGGTGTCCCCAGAGCAGGTGGTCCCCAATGTAGTCCACCCGGTTGTGATGGCTGACAACCGAGAGGGTCACTATCCGGTGGCCCAGGTTCCCTTTGAGTGGGGAGGGGTTGCGGGTCCTCTACGAGTTGCGATCAGCCCTGCCATGCCGGTCGACTGCCTGTTGGGAAACGACCTTGAACACTCGGCGTGGAAGGAGGTTGAGTTCAGGGCCCACATGGAGATGTTGGGGACCCCTGAGTGGACGTGTGCCCACACTCGGTCCGTGACCACCCGAAGAGGGGATTCACAGAGGTTGGAGCCTGGGACAAAGGCCCAACCAGCTGCAGGAAAGGGTAGACGGGGACGGGGAAAGCCTGCCCCGGCATCTGACCCTCCAAAGGTGGATGGGGCAACTAAGGTGGTCCCGGAGTCTACGGAGGGGGATGTAACGTCTCTGGAGGGCTTGCCTACCCCTGCAGACTGGCAGGTGGAGGGAGGACCTACTAGGGAAGAGTTTTGTCGGGCTCAGAAGGAGTGCCCTACCCTTGAGGGTTTACGGCGGCAGGCCGAAGCCCAGGCAGCGGGTAACGATTCGGGGAACTTCCACATATACTGGGAAGATGGACTCCTGTATAGCGAACCCAAGGCTCCGGTGCATGGTTCATCCCGGGCCTTGGTAGTTCCCCAGCGTTACCGAGCCTTCCTATTAGGACTGGCTCACGAAATACCCTTGGCGGGACACTTGGGACAAGACAAGACCTTTGCTTGACTTGTCCCTCATTTTTACTGGCCTCAGATGAGGATTGCGTCCGATACTTTTTGTAGGACGTGTGTAACCTGCCAAGCTAGTGGGAAAACAGGGGTGAAGCTGAAGGCTCCCCTGGAACCACTGCCTGTCGTTGGTACCCCCTTTGAAAGGGTGGGCATCGACATTGTCGGGCCATTGGATCCACCAACGTCGGCCGGTCACAGGTTTATCCTGGTTCTGGTGGATCATGCCACACGGTACCCAGAGGCTATCCCTCTGAGGACCATTACTGCACCTGCGGTGGCACGGGCCCTTATGGGAATTTTTACACGGATGGGATTCCCCAAGGAAGTGGTGTCGGACAGAGGTACCAACTTCATGTCGGCCTACATGCGGGCCATGTGGAAAGAGTGTGGAGTTACCTACCGGTTCTTCACTCCTTATCACCCCCAGACTAATGGTCTGGTGGAAAGGTTTAACAAAACCTTAAAGGGCATGATCCGGAGTCTGCCCGAGAGCCTGCGGAGGAAATGGGACGTCCTCCTACCTTGTTTGCTGTTTTCGTACAGGGAGGTACCACAGAAGGGAGTGGGCTTCAGCCCCTTCGAGTTGTTGTACGGGCACCCTGTGCGTGGACCCCTCAGCCTGGTGAAGGATGGATGGGAAAAGACTCCCAGAAAACTTCCCCCGGATGTGGTGAGCTACATGCTGGCCTTTCGTAGCCAAATGGCTAGGTTGTGGAAGCAAGCTTCTGAAAAGCTAGAAGCCAGCCAAACGGTCATGAAGGAATGTTATGACCGAAACGCTCACCCAGTGGAGCTGGAGCCTGGCCAGAAGGTGTGGGTGATGGAACCTGGAGAGCTTAGCGCCCTCCAGGATCGCTGGTCAGGTCCCTTTGAGGTGGTTGAGAAAAAGGGCAAGGTTACCTACGTGGTAGATCTTAAGACCCCCAGGCAGCCCCATCGGGTGCTCCATGTCAACCGCCTCAAGCCTCACCAAGAGAGACCCGAGGTCACGTTAATGATGGTGACTGATGGGTCAGAGGAAGAGGAAAGTGAACCTCTTCCCGATCTGTTTGCGTCCCGAGAGAAGGATGGATCGGTGGAGGGAGTGATCCTTTCACCGTCACTAACTCCTGAACAATGGAAGGACTGTCACCAGGTACTGGAGCAGTTTGCTTCCTTGTTCTCCCTAATTCCGGGAAGGACTCATCTGTGTACCCATGATGTGGACACAGGGGACAGCCCACCTGTGAAGTCCAAGTCCTACCGACTGTCGGATAAGGTGAAGGCTAGCATCCATGAGGAAGTTACCAAGATGCTAGAGCTAGGAGTAATTGAGCCTTCAGAAAGTCCCTGGTCCAGTCCGGTGGTACTGGTACCCAAAGCTGCCCCACCGGGCACTACCCCAGAACTCCGGTTCTGTGTGGATTACAGGGGACTGAATTCAGTGACAAAGACAGATGCTCATCCTATCCCGAGAGCGGATGAGCTCATTGACCGGTTGGGAGCTGCCCAATATCTCAGTACCTTTGACCTCACATCTGGGTACTGGCAGATTTCCCTGACGGATGGAGCCAAGGAAAGGTCAGCCTTCTCCACACCCGAGGGTCACTACCAGTTCTGTGTGATGCCCTTCGGGCTCAAGAACGCCCCTGCTACGTTCCAGCGATTGGTGAACCAGGTCCTCTCTGGAATGGAAGCCTTTTCAGTTGCGTACCTGGATGACATTGCTGTCTTCAGCCGCAGCTGGGAGGACCATCTGAGTCACCTTCAGGCCGTTCTTCAGGCTTTGCAGCAGGCAGGTCTGACGATCAAGGCCAGTAAGTGCCAGATCGGGCAGGGGTCGGTAGTGTACCTCGGTCACTTGGTGGGTCGGGGCAAGGTGCAACCCCTCCAGGCCAAGATCGAAACCATCATGGCCTGGGAACCCCCCAAGACACAGACAGAGGTTCGGGCCTTCTTGGGCCTCACTGGTTACTACCGACGCTTTGTCAAGGGATACGGTACCATCGTAGCCCCCTTGACTGAGCTCACTTCCAAAAAGCACCCTCGACGGGTGATCTGGACCGAGGGATGTCAACAAGCTTTTGACACCTTGAAAAAGGCCATGTGTGCGGCACCTGTTCTCAGGGCCCCGACTTTGCCAAGGAGTTCATTGTCCAGACGGACGCGTCGGAGCACGGTATTGGAGCAGTGCTGTCGCAACTTAATGATGAGGGTCTAGACCAACCGGTGGTTTTCCTATCTAGGAGACTACTCCCCCGGGAACAGAGGTGGAGTGCAATTGAGAGGGAAGCTTTTGCGGTGGTGTGGGCTCTGAAGAAGCTGCGGCCATACCTGTTTGGCTCACACTTCCTGGTTCAGACCGACCACCGGCCCCTCAGGTGGCTGATGCAAATGAGGGGCGAGAATCCCAAGATGTTGAGGTGGTCCATTTCCCTACAGGGGATGGACTTTAGGGTGGAACATCGCCCAGGAGTGGACCACGCCAATGCGGACGGTCTCTCCAGGTATTTCCGCCTTAGTGAAGAGGACTCCCAAGGGGTTGGGTAGCTCTCCCCACTTTCAGCTGGGGGGGACGCGTGTTAGACCTGTCAGCCCATTGGCAGTTCCCTCCTCATTTTATTATTTTTGTCCCTTCCCCCCTCCTCATTTTTTCTGTCTACCTAACTATTGGGTGCTGATGTAGAGGTTCTGGGTGTTTTTTTCCACTTCACCTGAGGGAAAGACGCAAGGTGCTCCTCTGAGGGAAATAGATGGGGAAGGTGAGAGGCACAAAATGGTGGCTCCAACTGTCACCTCAGCACCTGGGCCATGACTACCATGAGAGGTTCCGGAACCTTCTGGGCCCCTCTGGCAAGTCAGGCCCAAGGTGATAAATAGAGGTGGCAGGAGGGCAGCCATTTTAGGTGAGAGTGAGGCGGCAGGCTAGTCAGGAGTAAGGCACGTGAGTGGGGAGGTGGCTGCGCTGGACAAAGAGTGGACAGATCTCAGGATTTGCCAGGGTATCTACGGCAGTGACACCACCCTCAACCACCTGACCGGTCCCTGAACACAGCCGGGACGAGGGAGTGAATTAACGCCTGGGGCCGCCTACTCCCCAAATCCATTGTTGCCTGGGATTGCAGGATTGGCCGGTTGTGGCCAAAACCCCCCTTTTGACTGATAGAAGAAGTGATAGTGCCCAAGCCCAGGAGTCTATCGGGTCTCCGTCACTGTCTCCGTGTGGGATCCAGCACCCGTTACCCTTCGCCTTGTGTCCCTGGTCTTGGAAGGGTGATACGCAACCCGTAGCAAGAAGACTGGGCCATATTGTTTAACTCTCCCGGAGCCTTCCTGGTCGCGTGAGGGCCGCACCAGACTCTTTTCCCCCCCCTCACTTCCCCGAAACTACTTGTGTCCGGTCCCTACCTGAAGCGGACCCCAACGCCATGGTCGCGTGGCCGGTGGTCCTCTGTGAGGACTTGCGGTGCCAGTGAGCTGAGGAGGTGAGGGGCCGGGAGCCAGCGACTCCGTCGAAGCTCCGGCGAGAGCTGCCTCAGGAAGCAGGCAGGAAGGAGAGGGGGCGGGCCCGGCCAGGAGGCCGCCGTCCTCTGATCACATGCCGCGGGGCCGAAGCGCCGCCCTTTGCCAGTGAGGAAGAGGAATTCAGCGTATGACATTGCTTTCAGGGGGGAGTTCGAGAGAATCCCAATCCCCGTCTAAAAGTTCACCGCGTCTGAAGGTCAGGAAGCTGAATCCGGCAGGGGCACCGTACCGACAGTTTTGGGGGAAAATCGGCAACAGAGCCCAGATTCTCGCCGTTTAGGTGGGAAAGGATTCCACGTACCAACCAGACCCGTTCTCTCGCGGAATGAGAGAACAGCAGCTCCAGTTCCAGTGAGGAGTATAGCAAGACTAACCGTAAGCTGGTCCTGGTGGAGGAGGGAGGGGAGTGAGAGAATTCTGTGAGGCCCATAGCTATTAACAGGGTCCGTGGTAACCATACGTGTTGTTTATTATTCTCTTGGAAGCCGAGACCCCTAGGAGACCAGCACAGAACTAGAGGGGATTAAGGCCTATGTTATATGGTTATGAGGTGACTGTGTGAAGTGTTATTCAACTCCAGCGGTCAGGACTGATACCAGGGCTACAAGGGAAAAGAAGCAGTAAATGACAATTAACCAAGCTGCTGTGGAACAGCCTAGAGAGTTCAGGTGCTGTACATAGGCCTCAGGGAAGTAGTTGTGGGATGCCAAATTGGAATTAACATTCCCTGTGGAGTGGTCAAGTCATACTTAAAATGCCCGACTGAAATGTGACCGGGGGTTAAGCTTTTGTGGTTGTAAACACTGTTTGAAAAGTTGTCGTGTACTGTTCTATTTGGTGTGCCTCAAGATATAGAGAAATGTACTAGGAATGTACTAGAAATGTACTAGGAATGTACTAGAAATGTACTAGAAAGGTACTGGGAAGGTACTGAAATGTTACCAGTTTAATGGAAAATTGATTAATTGAGCCTAACAAGGAGGAGAGGTGTTCAAGTCTTTTTAATAAAACTTCACAGTTAATCAGTGTAGCGTCCTTTTTGGGTGAGGCTGCGCCAGATTGCAAGCTGGGTAGGATGCAAGCATGAGAAGCCAGAGGGAGATATAAGCCTGTTGACCGGAGCCAAGCTACCCCTAGGACATAGGTCCAACAGCCTGGCACAGAGCAGTCAGACTTAACTTAAAAGGCAATGTGTAAAATATCTGTGCAATACTTAATTTAATGAACAAAACAAGACCAGAACAACAAATATCCAATAAGCAGAATCGGAGTTATGAATTTTTAAAGAATATCTTGAATTATAGTGCTAAAAAACTTGGCCAACTAGGAATATCTGGTCACACTGAACTGGGTCAAGTCTGAATAGTCAAGCCGACCTTGTTGGAGTGTTGGTAGGATATAGGAGCAACACAGGGCCTGCTGCAAACATTACCTTCACGGAGGAAGCGTTGAAGTCGAGGAGCAAGCTGCGAGAAGCATTCAAAGGCAATGCATCGGCGTCGATCCATGGGATTGCAGGTGATGGATCGATTCAAGGTCATGCATTGGGGAGAAGCATTGTTGTCGAATTCCCAGTGATTAAGGCAATGCGTCATTGTCAAGCCATGCTGTCGATGCTGCAGTGTCCTTGAAGTAGCGATGCGTCTGCATCTAAAGAACTGCATCAGTTTCAACCAGGGCAAAGGTGGTACTGTGTGGGTTCTTGTAGAAACAGCCAGAAAACACACCTCCAAGATCCCAGGACTGGTGTGGCACCACTTGACAGGGCAGGACTCACAGATGGCAGAGTCCAGATGCTGTAGCAGGGTTGAATGAAGTCTTTGATGTCTCTGAGACTTCAGAACAGGAGGCAAACCAGCAAGCCTTTGGAGTCACTTGGTTATGTGGATGTAGAAATGCACGTGCAGTCCAAATCACTACTAGACAAGGACGGCAGGCACAGCAGAGCAGGAGGCCATCAGGGTCCAGAAAAATGCCTTTCCCTTTAGCAGCATAGCAGTCCTTCTTCTTGGCAGAGTGTCCTTGGGTCCAGAAGTGTACTGAGTTGGTGGTGTCAGGGGTTCGGGATTTATCAAGCGCAAATTCTCACCGTTTAAGGTCTCAAGGCACTGGGGGGAGTACAGCCGCGGTCCGTGCAGGTAACAGCAGTGGGGCCGTGTAAGGGGGGATTTCGAGAGAGGATGCAGAGGGAAAATTAATTATTTAGTTTTCCCTCAGCATTGTCCCTCCAAATCGCCCCTTACATAGCCCCACCGGTTACCTGCACGGACCGCGGCTGGGGTGTTGGGGTCATCTGAAGAGCCAGGTCTTGATGTCTTTCCTGAACAGGAACAGTGTAGGGCTTTGTCTGAGGTCGAGTGGGAGGTCATTCCAAGTCTTGGCTGCGAGGTAGGAGAAGGACTTTCCACCTGCCCTATTTCTGTAGAAGCGAGGGACGTTCGCCAGGGAGAGGTTGGCTGAATAGAGGTTTCTCTTGGGCGCGTGGAAGGAGAGACAATTGTTGAGGTATTGTGGTCCGATGTTGTGCAGGGCCTTGTATGCGTGCGTGAGCAGCTTGAAAGTTATCCTTCTTTCAACGGGGAGCCAGTGGAGATTGCAGAGGTGTTGGGTCATGTGGTTGTGCCGAGGGATGTCGAGGATTAGTCTGGCTGCGACATTCTGGACAGTCTGGAGCTTCCAGAGGAGTTTTTGTTGATTCCGGCATAGAGAACGTTGCTGTAGTCTTGCCTGCTGGTGATGAGTGTGCGTGTGACTGTTTTTTGGGATTTGGAGGGGATCCATTTGATTTATGGAGTATGTGGAGGGTGTTGAAGCAGGCTGAGGAGACGCTGTTGATCTGGCAGTTCATGGTGAGCGATGAGTCCAGTATGACGCCGGGGTTACATGCATGGTCTGTCAGAGTGGGTGGGTTTCTGAGGGCAGGTGGGCCACCTGGTATCATCCCAAGCTGAGGGGGTGGAGCCAAGGATGAGGACTTCTGCTTTCTCTGAGTTTAGTTTCGGGCAGCTGGTCTTCACCCAGGTTATGATGGTTTTCATCCCATCTTGGAAGTTGTGCCTGGCGATGTTGGGTTCCTTGGTGAGGGAGATGATGAGCTGGGTGTCATCGGCATAGGAGATGATGTTGAGCCCGTGGTTTCTGGTGATGGTAGCAAGGGTGGCCATGTAAATGTTAAAGAGGGTGGGGCTGAGAGAGGATCCCTGGGGTACTCCACATCTGGTTTCTGTCAGTTCTGAGAGGTAGGGCGGGAGTCTGACTCTCTGTGACCTATGATGAATGAGCATATCCAGCCTAGGGCCTTTCCGCGGATGTCGGCGTCGTGGAGTCTGGTGGCTAGTGTGCAGTGGGAGGCAGTGTCAAAGGTTGCATATAGGTCCAGGAGGATCAGGGCTTCTGTTTGGCCATGGTCCAGGAGGTCGCTGATGCCATCTGTGCTGTGGTTGCTGCAGAGTCTGGATTGGGAGATGTCTATGATGTTGTTGGCTTCGATTAAGTATGCTAGCTTGGTGTTGACGGCCTTTGAAGTGCACAAGGCCCCTGCCTTCACTGCCAAGTTTCCAGAGTCACAGCAGGGGGTATGAAGCTTTTTGTGTGGGGACAGGCACAGTTCTATTCAAGTGCAAGTGTCAGCTCCTCCCTTCCATCCTGGTGATGGCCTATCTGGATGTGAATAGCCCATCAGGTACACCAAAGCGCTCTTTTTGTGTGGCTGTCTAGAAGAAATGCACAAAGCACAGCTGCCACCTACCCCAGATGTGTATTCAGAGACAGGCAGAGGCACAGAATTGTTAGAGTAAGAAAATGCCAACTTTCTAAAACTGGCATTTTCAGGCTTACAACTTAAATCTGACTTCACCATAAGTTATGATTTAAAATTGTGAGTCCCGAGACACCAAACTCAGAATATCTATATTTTCCCAATTGAAATTGCATGTATTCAATGTTTAAGGTAATCCCAATGTTAAATTATGGAAGAGCTAGACCTTGCAGCTGTGCATGTAAAACTTAAAAGTACATGTCCAACTTTTTAAGTACACTACACCCTGCCCTTGGAGCTGCCTAGGGCAAATCTTAGGGGTGACATATGTATTAAAAAAAGAAGGGTTAGGCCTGGCAAGAGGGTTAACTTGCCAGGTTGAAATGGCAGTTTAAAACTTCACACATAGTGTGCCGTATTCTTATTTAAAAAACAAAATGGAATAACGTTTGTGTTAAAAAAAAAAAAAAGAAAAAGAACTTGCCAGGTCGACATGGCAGTTTGAAACTGCATCCACAGGCTCTGCAGTGGCAGGCCTGAGATATGTTAAAGGGCTACTGAAGTGGGGGTGGCACAATCAGTGCTGCAGGCCCACCAGTAGCATTTAATTTACAGGCCCGGGGCACATATAGTGACTTACAAGTAAATTAGATTTGTTGGTTGTGGAGAAGCCAATGTTACCATGTTTAAAGCAGAGATCACCTGCACTTTAGCACTGGTAAAGTGCCAAGCGCCGTAAATCCAACAAAAACGAGGTCAGCAAAAAGGGGAAGAGGAAGGCATAACATTCGGGGGTGACCCTGCATAAAGGGCGAGGTCCAACAGCCTATTTATGTGCCATTATTAAAGAAGAACAGGCATATACAGAAAGTGAAGTTACCAAAACAATCAAGGAAAGTGACAGAGAGATAGTGAAGTCCATGTTTAAAGTCATAGGTAATGAATTTCAGACACCCTCAAAACAAGTAAACACAATCTCTATCATACTCTCACCAACCCAGAATTTTCCAAAAGAAAATGTAAGTTTCTCACAACAGGGGCAAGTTCAGACGCATGCAATAACATAGTTAAATTGGGCATTACAAACCATGAAAGCAAGTATAGTGCCCTGGCAGTTTAAATACAAAAGAGCTCTGTTCAATCCTTACATTTTGACCTCAACTAAGAGAACAATTCCTATAACCCTATCATATCCCCTTTTAAACATTGAAGAAATAGAAAGCACCTTGCCAGTTGCTGTCTATCATTTGTATAATTGTCACATACTTATATCATTAGGATGGCATGAAAAAACTACATGCTGCCTTCCTTTATCTTGAATTCAAATTCCAATTTGAATTCAGTTGTTGGACAAAAGATAAACCAACATTCATAAGCACATCCCTGTACACTGATCCTCTAGGACATTCACTACTTTGCGAGTCCTTTATTCTGCATTGCAGTCACCCTTTGATTTCAGGTTTCACCTGCAAATTCCTGGAAACACTGGCCCCATTCTTTACTTCTTATATCAGGAATGAGTCCTACCTAATAGGGACAAATTTCTGAGTTTACTTTTCTGTGAACTACTCAAAAATCTGTGACATGTTGTAGTATTTCATTGTATCCTCCTCCAAGAAAGTTGTTTGAAAACGTAACATGGCCAAAAACAGACATGATAAATATGTGCTTTAATTATTTGAATAAGCTTGTTACAATATTAATGCATAAAGAGGTGTCTTTAACCTCTGTGGCAGAAACCTTTGCTTTGCAAACAACCTAATTTACATCTGAAATTCAATGACTCCTGCAGACGCAGTTTCCAACCTATTTTGCTGATCTGTTGCTGCTGTTATATTATTTCTCATCTTTGTGGTTACAATTTATATGGTGTGCACTAGACTAGGATTTTGATTTTAAAATAAATATTTAAAATGCATTTGTGGGAAAGTGTTCTTGAGTGTGTTATTACTTAATGTAAGAGGGTTTGGATTTCTACTGATTGTCATTGTAACATCTCATGCAATTAATTGTTATCTAGAACATATCTTGCTGAAAGATTGCTCAGTGGGTTAGGTCATAGGTGCAGTACAACTGGTTTTTTTGATTCGGATTGGCAAATTGACTGAATCAGTTGTGCCAGGAGGCCTAGAAAACAGATCTATGTGTCTCTGATTGAGTGCTCAAATTCATCAAGCACTGTGTCCCAATATTCCGTGATTGGACCCTTTCGCAGGCTCCTTTTCCTCTCTTTGAAATGGGGTGCTCTCTGCTCGGGCCCATTTTATAACCTCATCTCTCCAGTTTGTCAAACGTGGAGCAAGGGGGGATTTCTAGTCTATGGAAATAGCTTGCTTAGCCAGTATCAGGGAGAGGTCTGAAATTTTAGCAGTAAGCTTTTTATTCTTTCGGCTGGGAGCAATCTGAGTAAAAAAAACATCCGGGTGCTCTTCGGAAGGGCGTTCTGTTATGTCTGTTGTATATATCTGTAATATTGGTCAATTCCAAAACATATGGACCACGTCCGCATGCACTGAGTGGCACCATGAACAAGCATCCGGTGTTGCGGGGTATACTGTATGCAACCTATGTGGGGGTGAGGTGGTTTTTGTGCTGAAGATAAAACTGGGTACATTAAAAGTGCTTCTTGTGGGACTGCTTATGCGGAGAGTTCTGCACCAGTGCTTCTTTCAATTTGTCCCTTCAACGGACTTCTACATATTGCCGGATTGCTTTATACAATCAATAAACTATCCGTCTCCCATGTCCGATTGCGTGCGGAATTTGAAAAATTGCATTGGATTCTGGTTCAGTCTGATGGACTTTTCAATAACTTATCAGTGCTTCTCGGATCCTGCCACACATCAGGAAGTTACCCCTCCCCAGATTAAACATTTACGAAGCCACTGTATATATTTTTGTCTCTGGTGCCGCTCTGGTATCAGTAATTGCTGCTAAGATCAAGTTCAATTGGTCTGTATCTTTCATGGAACATATTTGAGAGCTGAGATACTTGGGAAGAGCCCTTTAGGGCCCTAATTTTCTTCATTGTGTCATTGGTTGTTGCTCTGTTGAGATGGTGTATGCCCATGGCTGGTAAAGCCAATGATGCCAGGAATATTTTCCAGAACGCAGAGCTTAATATTTTGCCATGGATTGGTGATCCATGATCCAGGGTGGGAGGTCCACAAGTCATCCTGTTCTTAGATCTCTGCAGGTGGTACTGGGCCTGGAAGGGTCCACAGTAAGCCGGAGGATATAGTGCGGACCTGGAAGAAGAGCTTGCCCGCTAGGGGAGATGACAACAGACTGGAGGTTGGATTTTGCAAATTTTCAGGAAGGACATTAATCCCATGCTAGGTAGTTGTATTAGTCAGGCCTGCAAGCTGTTCTACACTCTACACAACGAGGGTTCAAGAAGAGAGGAAGAGGGTAGAATGAGTCCGGGAGGCTTTATTGGGATTCAGAAGCAGGAGACAAATCCTTTCTGTGATTTTAAGTTGCGGCATGAGATACTTGGATTTGGCAAGTAAAAGGCAGTCCCTTTGTGTAGGAAAGTGGGTTTCTGTTGCAGTACCCCCCTCCCCCTCCACATTTTGCCTGCCACTTGATGCACTTTGACTTGATGTGCCCTGGGTCCCTGCCAATCAGGTTTCCAGGCCCTGTGTTCTTTCCCAAATCTGTACCTTTGTACCCACAATTGGCACATCTCTGGTCATAGGTAAGCCCCTTGTAAAAGGTACCATGGGTACTAAGGGCACTGTGACCAGGGAAAGCCTCTAAGGGCTGCAGCACCTGTTGTGCCACCCTTAGAGGCCCTGTACCGTAACACCTACATGCTGCCATTGCAGGCTGTGTGTTTTCGTGCAGAGAAAAGTGAAGAGTTGACATGGGTGAGGGTACATTTGCATGAACACTGTACACCTACAGTGTCTAAGTCCATTCTTAGCGATTGTAAGTGCAGTAAAGCCATGAAGAGTATATGGTCTGGGAGTTTACATTAGGAAGGCCACAGCTTCATTATGGCTTTACTGAAAACTGGGAAGTTTGGTAGAAAACTTCTCAGCACACTAAACTAACACCGATTAATCTTAGAGATGCCCCCCGTAAAACAACCAGCCCTGGATTGGTTCTTGAATGGCTGCCCGCCATTTGCCACCACCAGCCAGGTTTCTGGACCCCTGGGTAGAGGGCCCCCGCTCTCTGGGTCCAGGAACAAAGCCCATCCTGGGCAGAGGTGTCATGCCTCCTCCCCCAGGATGGTCTGGGTCCACTAAGGGGAAGCTTCAAAGGCCTACCACCTTTGTAAGCGGTCCCTGCCTTTTGCTGCCCCGAGCAACTGTCTCCCACCAGTTCAGACCCCCACTTTGGGCAGGAGATTTGTCAGGAAAATCAAGAAAGGAGAGGGGTGTGCCCACCTTTGCAAACTCCACCCTTCAGGTGGTAGAGGCGAGGTGAAGCACACATCTCAGTCCCCTCCATCTTGAAGATGAGGGGACCCAGCCAATTAGAGAGAGGCTCTTGCCCCCTCTCTCACTGGAGGATGGCATAACCTACTCACCCCAATGATGGGACCTATTGGTCCCAACCTGCACACCCCTGGTACGCCCTTGAATTTAGTATTTAGGGGGACACTCAACCTTGCTTTCTAGATTCCTGAAATCTATGAAGAAGAAGGAGGAGGAAAGAAGTCGCACAGCAGAGGAGACAGTAGAGAAGAACTGACTTGGCCCCAGCCCTACCGACCAGTCTTCAGTTTCCAGAGATCCTGCGCTAAAAGCCGATTTGTTCTGCAGCCAGCGACCTCCAAAACCCCTGAGAGGACTGAATGCTTTCAACAAAGAGTAGATCTCCTGCATACGGCAGCTCTGTACAGAGAAACTCCAAAAATAGACTCTGAGCCTGCTGAGGATAAAGAAACTCGATGCCTGGAACCACCACAGCACCAGTCACCTACGGCCCGAGACCAAGTGGCCCACCATTCCCAGCGAGGCCCCCAGCACTCCAGAGTCAGAGTTCATTGTTGGTTGACCTTTCCTGGACTCCCCGACGTTGCCTGAAGCCTCTGCACTGACACCCCCCCAACCGCAAGTGGCCCTGTAAGGTAAAATCCAACTTCAAAAGGCTGCCCTGCGCCCTGGAGAAGAAGACCTGAGGTGCACCTACATCTCTGAGCCCTCCAACTTACCTGCTCAGTTGTTGGTTCCTCCCAAAAGACTTGCTGGACAGAGCCTGCAGCCAAAATCCAAAACCAGCAACCCCCATAGGATTGCATTGGGCTCCCGACATATCCTGAGCACTCTGCACCCGGCCGCCCCTACACCGCTGGTGGTGTGCACTTGGTGCTGACCTGGGACCCCCTTTGCCCTGACCTTAACCCTAGGAGCTTGGCTTCCAAGACTGAGTGACATGCCCGTGAGCAGCCCCCAACCGAGGTGCACCTAGCACCATTGGCTAACATTGGGCCCCTGCACTCTGCACCTGGCTGCCCCAGTGGTGGTGCAATTTGAGTGACCAACTGGACCTCGGGGAAATTTGGTCCTAACCCCCAAAAGTCATACTTGTACGTTGTTTACTTACCTGTAAACCGTTAACACTCTTTTTCCCATAGGAATCAATGTTACAAAAAAGCCATAATCCAAACAAATCTACTTCAATTTCTGGGTCTTGTTTGTGCTGGGAATCCTTCAATCTGCAATCCTGGAACACAGAACTTGCACTTTATTTCTATCCGGATCTGCAACTTTGCACACAGATTTGGCATCTGATCTCCCGCCAGCAAGGGACTTGGAACCATTTTACACTAGTGATGTTATTCTGAAAATTTGAATCAATCTCTTTTTGAATCAATATGGGAAATAAAGCGCATGTAAAATCTGATAATCCGATTCCCTGACTATTTACCTATGTTTTTTAATAACGTAAATTGCTACTATGATTTTAATTAATCACGCAAATAAAGTATATCACTCACTCATAGGAACCAATGTTACGAATTTCTGTTCCTAAAAATGTCTGTGTTGACCTGTGTTTTGTATGGAAGAAAAGGAACTGTATTTCAAATCTGAAAAAGTCCTACTTACCGTTGTATTGTAGGATCCACGGTGTAATATCTAGCCATATCACTCCAAGTAGTCGATGTAATCCAAAGTAATGAAAAACTAATCAAAAGTAATTTCTACGTAATTTAAACTGTTTTCAAAGCATATACAAACCTGTAACAATTGTAAATCCATTCCCGATTGCATTACCTGGTAAAGTTTTACAATTGCAAGTACATTTTACCTACTTGTACCAAGACCTGCTTGGTTCTAGAAATAAAACATAAGTATATTTTTTATACTTATCTAATTGGTCTGGATTCTGTCTCCGAGTGTGTGTAATCAGTCCTTGAATGAGTGAATACAACAAATGCTTAACACACCCTCCTGATAAGTCTAACTGCTCGCCCACACTACCACAAAGAGAGCTGCTAGTGATTATCTAATTGAGCCTCTGCTATACCTCAGGGGCAACGTTTATCAGTGACGCGTCTGGCGCAGACTCCAATGCCCATAGGCAAAAACCAGTCGGGGTCTGAGCCATGAGAGAAGACCTAAGCACTTCCCCACACCAGGGATTGAAGAGTAGACAATACCACCAGAATAGAACACAGACAAGTCAGTGAAGCAAGGAATACCGCCGGCACCCCGTGACAGCGAACATACCTAGTGTGTACTCACATGTCATCTCCGCAAAAAACACGGAAAGAAACCAATCCGGAGCGGAACAGAATAACATACCCATAAGGGACACTTGCGACGTAGGCAAAAAGAGTACAGCAAAAGGCCAAAAGAACAGCAAAAGGAAAGAAATGAAGATGTGAACAGGCCAGGGTGAACAAGGTGTGGCAGAAACCCCACAATACCCTGGAGAAGTTTGCATCCACAGAGGCAGGAGAGTGCTACGGACCAACCGTAGACAAAGCATAAGCTCCAAGAGAGAGGTGGGTCTCACCAGAGGGGACATCTCACACAGAAGGAAGAGTGGTACGAAGTGAGAAGTCTAAAGTATGACCTATAGGACAATTCCCCAAAGGGACAGAATATAACCATCTGAAGAAGACTTCGCGGGAGCCTTCAAAACTTCGCTGCCAGTAAAAGCAGCTATGCAATACCCAACGAATACCCCACATAGGGTATGTCACATCCCTATAAAAAGTAAGGGACACCTCTTGAGACGAGCTCGTAGTCAGAGGACTCAAAAAGAAATGCAAAAACAGCTGGCTAGCTGTACCAAATAAGGGCAAAAACGGCTGATTAGCCGTACAGTCAGTCCAGGAAATGTCTTGAACCTAAAGACGGAAACCAGAAAAGCAGTAACAATACTGCAAACGAAATTAAAAGTCCACAATAGGGACTATAAACCATGGAAGTCATGGGAACCCAGACATGAGGCGCTGGAACGCTGAGGCAGCGTGACTGTCAAAAAGACTGACCCCATCAAAGGGCAGATCCCGAAGACGCTCTTGAACATTTTCAGGGAAAATGCCATCGTGCAACCAGGCATGGCGATGCAGAGCAACTGACCTGGCCATAGCCCGACCCACAGAGTCAGTAGTGTCCACGGCCGACCAAATGGAAAACTGTGCCATTTCCTAGCCATCATGAAGAAGCCAAACTAAGTCAGCTCCAGGGGCCCTCTGGAAGAGATGGAAGGAGACGCTCGAGCGAGTCCCAAAGAGCAAAAGTAGCTAGTGGAAACACACACGACGTGTTCAGTGACCGAAGGCCCGAGCTAGACTCCAACCAGCGAGAGGGAGGAAGCAGCGGAGGAGGGAAGGAGGGTAGCGAGACTGAATCTGCCTGGACTACCAGCCCTTGAGCCCTAGGATGGAGGGACAAACAGACTGCGTCATCTGAAGCCGGGCGATGACGATGTGCAAAAGCACGATCCACAGTGTCCCTCGCCCAAGCCCCAAGAAGAGTGTCATATAATGACCCGCAAAAGGGCAGCAAGGGGTCCACCTCCTCAGCGCCATGGTGGAGTAGATCCAACAAGGGATCAGAAGGCAGAGAGACTGAGGGAGGCTGCATCTGATAGATATCTGCAGCCTTGCGAACAGCCCTTGCAAACGCTGCACTAGCCTCCAAGGCTATTCTAGGTGGCGACAATAAGCCATCTGTAGGGGACGGTTGTAGGCTAACCCGTCCACCCAACGGTAGAGGCTCCACAGCCCGAGGACGACCAAAGGCCTGCCAGTGCCCCATGGGCACCTGCCCCGAGGAGCATCAAAACAACTCTGGTGGTGGGGAACCCTCAGAGGCCTCGTCCTCTTCCACCAACAGAGGAATAGCAGTGGATGGCACCGGCGTCGAGACGGCATTGCCTCAACGTCGCCAGCCACCTAAGACTCGTCCGCCCGGCGTCGGGCCGGTGTCTACTCGACCTCCACCGAGATGGGGAACTTCGGAGAGAAACTGCATCGACTCGGAGTGCAGCGATGTGCAGAGACGCCACAGTAAGGCCGGACGTCAGACTGGGATGCCCCTCCTGGCCATGCCCCGACGTTGCAGCGACTCTGGAACTGGAGTCAGGGTTCTCGTTCGGAACGAGGGCGAACCCGCCTGCAAAGCCCCGACCGGAGTTCCTACCCCTTCTGTGGGGACCGAAGGCACGCCAGGGAGAGGGGGTGATCAAAAGATGGCCAGTAAAGCCTGAGAATAGGCTTCCATCTGGGTCCTAGTCGCCCCAGGACCAGGAAATGGAGGGTAGGTGGGGGTCGACTCCTGGGGGCACGTGTTTGGTGAAGACCGAGAGCAGCAGCCCCCAACGTCACGTCTAGGAGACGTCGGCGACCTCTGTGACTTCTTCTTGTGCTTACCCGCGTCAGACGAGAGACGTCCGCGGGAACGACTCCATGACCTGTTCTTAACAGGAGCCTTTGCTCAAGATGGAGACCAGCGGCGCAAAGACTCCGAACGGGAAATCCAGGTGGACAACTTTATCCGATGTTCCCACAGGGACTTCAGATTCAACTGCCAGCAGGCGTCACACTCCTTGGAGTCGTGGTGTTCTCCCAAGCACCGCATGCAGATCTTGTGTGGATCCGTCGCCAACATCTGCCGCATAAAAGTCTTACACGACTTGAACCCCGAGAGCATCACACACTGTTCCCGGATTCCAAAAGGCGTTGAAAAGCCCTTAAACAAAAACAGGCCAGCAGAACCGCTTCTCCTGAATCCGCGTTGAGACACGGAAAAGAAGAAAAACTGACGTCTGCGCGCAGAGAGGGACACATATGGCTCCAGTGACATCATATACGTGGGCGACATCAGGACGGAGCTATGTGACGCCGTCCCCCGGCACGCAGAGGTACTGCTGAAAATTCTCTGGATCCAGAGTGACGCCTGGGAACATTCTAAAGTTAAGGAATCTGCGGCTAGATGTCTCTATCAGATGTCTACTTTCTTTGCATGAAATGATGTTTGGTCTTCAATATGCAATTACTGATGATTTTGTAATGAGGTTTGGTTGGTTCTGTAATTACAATCTTTACTATCACTGTTGGTTTCTTTGACTTACATAATAAGACTCTTACATAATCTTAAATCTCTGCATATGCAGGATTCTTATATTGCTTTGAAATCCAAAAACTAGTACAGTAACAGCGCTCCCTAATATGTCAATGGAAAACAATTTGTAACATATCCAAATTAATTATAAAAGGCTAAACAAAACAAACAATTAATATGATGCAGTAGATGCCAGCAGGTTTAACATGCTTAGTGCGCTCTCAAAGAAGATACACACATATGTGATAAAAGTAACAAGTGTGCATATCAAATATACAAGAAAAACACAGCCTGTTAATCTCTGATACAAATGTTTTTAAAGGGTACACGCTATTGTTGACATTTTGATCCTCTCAGAGATGTGAGATTATCATCAGGACTAAAAGTGGTGGAACCCGTGAATACATATATGTTTGAGGTCAAAGGAGCAATTGTTATAGTATCAGTAGTTCCAGGGTTCCGTGAGAAAGGATGGAGCCACGAGTAGTGGCTCAGCCCATAATGGGCAGTGGATCCTCATAAAAAGCGCCCCATATTGTATCTGCAGCTGACTTTTGGGAGGGTGACGGCATATATGCGCAACGCATGGACTTCCTTCGCGAATCTAATATGGTTGGGAACTATCTACCCATGACTTCCCATGAGGCCTGATCAACATTTGGACTGGGTCTTTCATCATTAAGGAATTTACTTTCCTATTTAGTGAGGCAATAATGGTAATATACCTTATTCCAAACACATTCCGTGGGTCCCACTTCGACATCCTTGAGGTGCCCAACTCAGTAGATTAGGCCCTATATAGTGGTCTTGATAAATTGCCATTGACCTTTAAGTGGGCACACACAGAAAGAAACATGTCGACCCATTAATGAACCCTGAGGGTCATTATTACCTTATGAGTTCTGCTTTGTTTTTAACTCTTAAAAAGAGCGTCCATTGAGAATAACGAGTGTATGGATGCTTTTAAACTTGACCCTTTGATCCGATGACTGCTGGGGACAATATAATTCCTTGACCAGCAGGCCGAGACGGGATCTCCAGATAAGAGCTGCCTCGAAGGACCAGCTGGACATTGCACCACCCACCCAACGAGGAGCAGACCAAATGATGAATTATGCCACTTCGGTGGGTAAGGGTCTAGTCCTACAAACCACCATTTGGATCCAAGGACCCATACGACAGAACTGCACACTTGTCTTTTGAAACATTATCTACTGGGAGGGTGTGTGATGGACCGTGATTATTCCTCTTGTTTCCCCTTTCTTGTTTTCTGCTATAATAGGAACAGTCTAGCCTGAACTACCAAGTTAAGCCCTCTCTGAACCAGAACACAAACAACCCAAGACTGGATTGCCCTTATTGAGGGTTGTCAGTTGCGTGCAGATCAATTCTAGTGGCACAGTGAACAAGAGACCCACGTCTGGGAATAACCTTGACTACATAGGGCATTACATCAAATACACAAAAGTTGATGGGAGCAATGCTTGCAATTTGCCTAACCACTGGACAACACTTGGGGGAGCATTCCAACCCATCATTCTTTTGCCCATTATGCCACCTCAGATTAGACCCAGCCATATGCAAATCAGCCTTGACCCTGCTCCAATAGGAACAGTCCAGCTTGAACTGCCATTCCAGGTCGTCTCTGACCAGAACACAAACAACCAAAGACCAGTTTTGCCCTGATTTGGGCTCGTCAGTCAGGTGAAGCTTGGCCCCAGTGGCACAGTGAGCAAGAGACCCTATACCCCAAACCCTTAACCCAATATATTTAATAATTTACTCTTAACCATATACCATAGATTTAGCCGCTTTACCACTAGCCCGATACTCCGATCCATTGAACCTTTCTATTAAACCTACACCCTAAACTTTTAACCTTTACACCCATATGCCCCAGATCCCCAACACATAACCCTATTCCCCAAATACTCAATCCCAAATCCAAAACCTTAATCCTGTACCCCAAACCTTTAACCCAATTCCTTTTACCTCCATTTAACCCTATATTTTTACACAAAATGGGTCAGATTTCATATTTGTTCATCCATGCTGATCTCATTCACATTCATACCTTGCTAAAAATTAGTGCAACAGACTACATGATCTATATTCATTTTTGCTCTATCAAATAATTCATGGATTCCTTCCCCCCTCTAAAAACGTTCTGAAACCTTATACTATAACTCAAGATTCCCTTCCCTAACTGTTATACCTCAAACACTTGACCTTATGGCCCAAACCATATACATTTAATCCAAACTCCATACTCTTAACCTCTATACCATTAACCCCTTTCACTATATTCTGGGAACAACACTTTGAGAAATGCCCCCCTTTTCAGAACTAATATTTGAAAATCCTTTTTGAAGTGTTGCTTTTAACATTTTGCCGCAATCCTGCTGATGCATCCTTCAACAATGTTATGTTATGTTAAACACAGGAATTTCTTGGCACAAAGAGGGAACGACCAATCGCCACCTGATGGAGCACCTTGGGGAGATGCTGACAGAATGGCCAGATCTGCAAATGCCTCTGTCTCATCATGAGTATTCCCAAAAAAACAGAAGAAGTTGTTCTGGAGAGTGGGAACTTGTATCATAAAGGACCTGCCACATAAATTTATGGCACCCAAATGTGGTACCACCAACAGGCCTTGATTTATAAATCGGATGGTTCAAGTAGCGATATAGGTAGAGGAGATGGATGGCCCTAGCTAAGGTAGGACTCAATGATGGCTGCTAGAGTGGACCTTTACCACTATTCGTCAGACATGGCAAGGTTTTCCTTAGAGGCTACTGAAGTTAAGATTATTAATTATTTAGACTAGCTTACAGCAGGCAACGTAACTGGCTAGCTGAATGTTAGTTGTGCAAAGGTTGTTACTGGCACCCACTACTAGTGCATCAGGCTTTTCACAGATAATGTTAAGCCAATGAGATTCTGTCCACTTCATTAGTCATCACCTTAAAAAACCTTGACAAGAGTGTCCCTTGGACAACCATGCCCCGATTACCCGTGGTGTTCAACGCACAATTATTGAGTTCATGTCAAGTTTTTAGTTAATCTACTAAATGGGATGAATCAAAGTGGGGTGTCTATTTTAGCTAGAATAGAGTGAACAGACAATGAAGGTGTTTAGTCTAGGGCACATGATGAGTGATAAGAAGGTATGGTGACAGAGCCTACCCTCAAGAAAAGTCAAGTAAGATATGTTTGGTACAAGATAAAAATGAGAGAATATAGACCCACTACATACAGATGAAACAAAGGATGATAGCCATAGTGCTACCACGCTGGTTCCAAACTCTTGCTAAGTAGCTTTCAAATTAGTATGGTGTCAAATGCCATGAATAGATTGAAAAGCATCCCGGTACTAACACCAGCATCTGCAACCAAGAAAGGCCATCATCTGGACGGGAGGAACTGGAATGGACATGCTGCACCAAAAATGGCTAAAAGATCACCTGGGTAACATTCTTAAATAACTTTACTGATTGCCTATCCATAATACACCAGCACTGGCAACCAAGAGGGAGCATCATCAACATGAACTAGAAACAAACATGGTGCTCTGTGGCTGCCGGCACATGCAAGCTCAGGAATAGCAGACAGTCTGAAGCAGATAGCCTATGCCAATAATACTGTTGGCTAAAGGTACTCCACTGGAGTGTTGAGCTTCAGATCCTTCCTTCTGGGAGAAGGGGAGTCCTGCAATGATAGACAAAAATAAGCAATTACTAATTTGAATCCCAGCGTGCCAATTTAATATCAATCACTATTCACGCATCCTGATGTTGGTCTCATCAGGGGAAACAAAAGCACAGACAGACTTTAATGCATTGGGAAATGCTTGTTGTACTCAAAAGTGGACTTGTATGTCCAACAGCTTGATTTGTGGTGTTTTGTGTGTTTCACCCTCCGCCTGGGACGACTCCTGGTGGCCTCCCGCCCTGGGCACCGCACCCAAACCGACAGACCATGCACGAAACCTGGGCTTCATCCTGGACTCCTCCCTCTCCATGACCAGGCAAGTCAACAACGTCTCCTCGGCGTGCTTCAACATCCTACGCATGCTACGGAAGATCTTCTGGTGGATCCCCACCGAGACCAGGAAGACCGTCACCCAGGCCCTCGTCACCAGCCGACTGGACTACGGCAACGCCCTCTACGCCGGTACCACCGCCAAGCTCCAGAAGAGACTCCAGCGGATCCAGAACGCCTCGGCCAGACTCATCCTCGACATCCCACGAACCAGCCACATCTCCGGACATCTGAGAGACCTTCACTGGCTCCCCGTCAACAAAAGAATCACCTTCCGCCTCCTCACCCACGCACACAAAGCCCTACACGACCAAGGCCCGAGCTACCTCAACAGCCGAGTCAACTTCTACGCTCCCAAACGCCACCTCCGATCAGCCAACCACGCCCTCGTCGCCGTCCCCCGCATCCGAAGAGCGACTACAGGAGGAAGGTCCTTCTCCTACCGGGCCGCCAAGACCTGGAACTCCCTCCCTCCCGACCTGCGCCTGACCCAAGACCACCTCTCCTTCAGGAAGAAGCTGAAGACCTGGCTGTTCGAGCAGTAGCGGCTCCCCCCCCCCCCCCCCCCCCCCCAGCGCCTTGAGACCCTACGGGTATGTAGCGCGCTTTATAAGTGTCAATGATTGATTGATTGATTGATTACATTTTTATCAATTAGCATGCATGTGCATTTGCATTAGCAATAAGAGCAAGAGCTTTCACCTCTAAAGTCATTGGCATGAATATTAAAGTACTTTAATTTTCTCCTGTAGATCTTCAGTGCCAGAATCCTAGAATGATCACTATTTCAAGTCTACATAGCATGGAGAAGCAGCAATTAACAACCACAAATTTATTTTGCCAAGTCCATTTGTAATAGTTCAAAGAGTCACATTACAAAGCTCCTCATGCTTTAACCTATGTAAACCTGTTCTTTATTTTCATACTGGATACTTAAACAAAATGTTGAAGTAACAGCCCGCGTATTTTTCTCTCACAACACAAAAGAGCCTCTTCAGGGATAAATTCAGTCACTTATAGCCTGATCATATCATGGGAGGGGGGATTCTAAAATCCCCATGAAGCTTCTGACAGTTATTGCCTCATAGTCAGCAGAAGACACCAGAAAATGAATCTTGTTGAAAGTTGTGTTGCACCGGCAATGGAAGGAGTCATGAAAACGTTCTGTGGTATAGATGTAGTGTAAATCTACCAACATTTCTATCAATACTAAAAGAAAGGACCCAAATTGTCACCTTTGGCAGGAGAAGGATTTGGTATGTGCAATTGCTTATTCCTACCCACATCTTGGGGTAATGTTTGCTGCTAAATAACTTAGAAATCCTACAAGATAAGAACCTGGACTAACAAATACCCTTGTGGCTATGATGGATTAGTACAGTTCACTTCCTTATATGGTTGGCTAGCTGTGGTCCTGCATCTTAAGTCCTATTGAATCCCAGAATTTACCCATCTCCAAATACATAAACAAAAACATAGACAACTGGCAATGCTGATGGGCCCAGTACATCCGGTTATCAAGCCCATCAGAATTTACTGGCCACTTATAATGAGGGCTTTAATATTGAGGGTAAAGTCTTAAGGAATACAAAAAATCATGTTGACTGAGCAATTATAAATGAACTTCTATTGCTGCCTGGTTGCTCTTTAAAGATTTATTAGACAGCGAGACCCAGTGGATATAAATAGAATCAGTACTTTATGAAACTTATTAATTAATATAAATTGAATAGTGTAATAGAGTCTCTTCATGGGGGGAATTCAGATGGTAGCTTGGATCAAAATAAACTGGAAGAAACTTCGGCTAGACTACCTTCAGAGAATTAAATTAGTGATTTCAGAGCAAGTCTTTTTTATGCAATTTCCATTCACCTTCTGTCAGGAACTAGCATCGCCTGGATGGATATTTGACTTTTTTATGAGCCTGGACCCAGGATACTTCTCTTATTCATGCGTTTTGGGTAGATCCTGTGAATATAACTAGTAAAAAATTGATTAGCATTCTCATCTAGTAAGAACTGTCTTTGTTCTAACCAGTCATATAAACCTTTATGCCATTTATTATTAATTTGTCCTGCATTTTATTTACACCAGTATTAAGGAAGTAGGGTGCAAGATCCATAAAGACTGCATGTTATTTTCTGTAGCAAGTGAATAGCCCTCTAGCAAGTATTGCTGTAATACGTTTTTTATGTTTTCTGTAACTTTAAGGGGCTGCTAGATATTTAATCTGTTTTAGTCTAAAATTACAAATGATAATATGTTTTTATGATTTGAAAGGAGTCCTGTAACTTTTTAGGTCGAGTATTCGAGACCTCTTGTATATACTTACATGTGTATGTACTTGGTGGGCTTTGGAGATCAACCCTAGGACTTATCTGCTTCCGCTTAGGGACTTTTTTTCTGTTCAACTGATCTATTTAACTGTCTTGATAGAAAACGACCAGTAGAGGTCAGTAAAATACCAGAATTGCTATCAGCTTGTTCAACTGCCTCTATTTAACTGTCTTTTTTTTTTTTAATTAATCTTTTTATTAAATCAACAAAGCAACATCTCAATCACAATTTCGGCAGAGTGATTCACAGTAGCATGGTTATAAGCACATTCTTCATCATTATACAAGCACATTAATACAATGATAAGGCGATCTCTATGGTGTTACAGGATCTACCAGAGAGGGAACAACTGGGGGTTCATAGATATTACCACGGTAGTTATTCCACTTGCTCCAAACACCTATCCATTTCTTGGGGCACCCCCTAGAGACATATATACACCATATTTCCTCAGCACTGAGACAAGCCCCCTGGGGCAGCTGCTGGCGTCACTGCTTTCGTTCTGACGCAGTGAGTTGAGCGGACCTACCTCCAGGCAGCACCGCACCCGGGACACCGACGCTGTTTGTTCCCCTCGCCGCCACTCTCCACCGTTGGCCGCAGCTGGGGGGGAACTACAGCTCCCGGCATTCTCTGTTCCGGACCGGACTTCCTGCCGGACACCAGCGCGCCCGGAGGCGCTATATAACCAGAGGCTCCCTCCGCGTCGCGGGACGCGCGCGGACGGCGCCGGGCTGAGCCCGGGGGGCCGTCTGTGGCCGTCCGGGGCAGGAGGAGGCAGGGCAGGGCCACGTCCCTGTCATCCGAGCTTCGAGGCCAGCGTGTTCCCTCAACAACATCGGGTGCTACATCATCTGAAGGTACAATTTTGTGCTGCGTTTGTGGGGACTTCTGCCACGCTTGTAGTGTACTCTGCTGATATACCATCTAGCGGGACAGATCCAGAGCCATAATGGGTAAAAGGAAAATGATGGATGCTAATGGCAGCGTGGCCAAAAGAAACAAGGCCCGTAAATCCACTAAGAAACCTATTCCATCTTCTACCTTACAACGTATTGAATCCTTAGTCGATGATTGTACTACGCTCCTGGATCCTGATTTAACTATTATGTCTTTGCCCCCGTCTCCTTTACCTGCAAGTAATCCCTGCCCAGGCCTTGTTACTATCCCCCAAATGTTTACAAAGAAAACTGCCCCACCTTCCTCTATTTTACAAACATCAACAGCTCTGGATAGTACCCAAAACCATTCTACTATCCTTGGATCAACTATCGAAGTTTTAAGCCCTTGTGTCTCTGTGGATAACAGGGTACCCCTTGAACCCACTGTCATTCTGTGCAAAAACCGCTTTGAGGTCTTATCTGACTTGGGCAATGACCCTGTAGACTGTTGTGACATTGCTTCTAGTCTACCAATACCTGCCGTTTTAGACCTTCCCGGTGATGGAGTTCTTGCTCCTGGACCGCCTCCGCATATGGACAGCCACCAATGGGTGACAGTTGCAGACCCAGCGCCGGGCCTACTTATGGAAACCATTAATGCACTGAAACTCGAAATTAGTGACCTAAAAGTGCTAGTTAAGGAATTATTATTAGAAGTGAAAAGACCCCTTATACAGCCTTCGCAACCATCAATTGTACCAACAAGCATTGTTCATTACCCCCATGCACCATGCACTTCTTCCCTTACCATTACTGACTCTAGTATAATTACGCCCATTCAACCGCCAGTCCCACCTTACCAAGCCAGATTAAACTCTATACCATCTACCAGAGCTGGGACTGGCTTATCCACCTCTAACAAAAGAATGCACTCAACGTTGCATGACAATGTTACAATCAATCAGTGTCATCCTTCTTCAAAATCTGCAGCCCCCAACTCACTCTGTAAATCCTCCGTAGTGCAAAATCATAGGGCCAATTCCCAGCCCATTGTCTATATGGTGGGAGTCCCCAGGAGTAATAGGTATGAGTGTGAAGAATCCTTAAAGAACAAAGTTACGCATTGGATCCGCCACAGTAGAGGTTGTCGATCTGTTATCAGAGATGACCTCCTGAGGGCTCGCAGACTAAGATCCAATAATTCCCCAACGGACATGATTGAATTGACTTTAGCTAACCACTATTTAGCTGAGGGGCTTATTGCACTAGAGTATAGATCTTCCTCCTCTGACTCTTCTTCCATTCAGTTTAAACATCCTTCTACATTGAGCCATGCCCCTGTGGGGTGGAGAAGCGGGTTGCCCTATCAAAGGCTCGAGGGAACATCCTTACTTGGACAAATTGACTGACTAACAACTGTGTCCCACACGTCCTCACCTCCTACTGAAGCAACTCAAGTTGCTCTTATCCCCAACCATAGATTGACCCCCTTAACATCACCCTCCACCATTCCCAATGGGGACAGGGGGGAAGGCGCACTAACAAGGGTTGTTCCAACTTTGATCTCATTGGACCCCGCCATTTCCCCCTCTCCAGTACCAAATACGACTCTTAAAATTATCTCGTGGAACATTGCGGGTCTGAAAGCTAAACTTTCACTCCCCGAATGGAATAGGTTTATAGCCACGTTCGATGTCTGTATATTTCAAGAGACCTGGAGTGTCACACCCTTATTTAAATCAGGTTTTTCATGCTATTGCGTCCCTGCGGTCACTATTGGCCGTGGACGCCCCTCGGGGGGGGACTCATAATATGGATTAATATAGCCCTTTCCTGTAGAGTTAGACATGTACAATGTCCGTCTCCAGACGTGCTGCACTTAACCCTGAATGGGTTGAAAGGGGGGCCAACTATTGAGCTTTTTAACATCTACATTAGGGGTACCCAAGGAGGATCTAAGTCCCCTACTGTTACTATCTTAGAAGAGGAATTTTCCTCTTGCCCTCCGAATTCATTTATTCTGGCTGCCGGAGACCTGAATTGTACTTTTGAACCCCTTGCCACCGAAGACATCTTGGATGTTGCAGAGGAAGACACTAGGTGGGGTATACCCTCCCTTTCTGTCCCCCCAGTAATGAGATGGTCACCAGTGGTAATTCAATTGAATGCTCTGGTTATGGAATATGGGCTGAGAGCTGCTAATGGTCGACTTCCCTCCGACCTCCATGCAGCTTCTACATTTAACAGAATCTCTAGCCCATCAAGAATCGACTACATCCTAATTGACCGAAGACTCTGGCATTATGCAGTGGATATGGTTATTGTCCCTACCATCGACAGTGATCATAACCCCCTTTGCCTGACTCTAAAGAGCCTATGGACCCTTGATCAATCAACCTCTGATCATCGTCCGACATTGCTTACAAGAGATGTAATTCCATCTAATTGTAAAAGATATGTCAAATGGCCCAAAGTTGCAGTTGACACCCAAAAACTGTCCACTATTAAAGAAATACTGCTATTAAAAACGGCTGAACTTAGGCAAGCTTGTGAAGATGCTAACGAGAAATCAAGGGCCGTGTCTATCCATGCAGACACCATTGAGTCAATTGGGTCTCTTTTTATATCTCTTTCCTCTAACAACTCCCACAAACACAAAACACCCGGTTCTTGGTTCAATTCTGAGTGCAGATCCAGCAGAAAAACGCTTGTATTTGCTATTAAAACCAAGGATTGCATCCTAATCAAGAATGCTAGGTCTACATATAGGAAGGCTGTAGATAACGCAAAGCGTACATGGGAAGAATCTCACTGGCTGGCCTTAAAAGATGCCAGCCTAGCAAGGGATGGGACCACATTTTGGAACCTTTGTAGATTCTCCCAAGGCCAAGAACCTGATACAATTCCTAACCATATTACCAACCAAGAGTGGTTTATCCATTTTTCGACACTTTATTCGGATGACAGTGCACAAAGTATCGGTGCTTTTTCTGCTATTGTTTCCACAGACCTAACCCCGCCTGACAATGATCTCTTTACTGAAACGGAAGTCATGTCTGCTATCAATAGATTGGTCCCAGCTAAAGCTGCAGGCCCAGATGGCCTACCTGGAGACTTGTTCCGCTCTGACCCCAAATCTTGGGCTGTCTATTTTACCATCCTACTTAATGCCCTTCTTAAGGGACTACCCATCCCCGAGTCTTGGAGGGGGGCGGAGGTTATACCCATATTTAAGAAGGGCTCCAGGGAGGACCCTGCTAACTACCGGCCAATAAGCTTTATTGACGTTAGTCAGAAGGTGGTTGGCAGGGTCCTGCTGGAGCGAATTCTATTATGGGTCACTGACAATGACATCTTATCACATTATCAGGCTGGGTTCAGGCCGTTCACGGGCACGATTGACCAGGTCTTTAGGTTCCTATTGTTATACTGGAAAACTGTTCAGATTGGTAAGGGCAATCTCCACCTAGCCTTTATCGATCTGAAGTCGGCCTTCGACCTGGTCCCCCGTGACCGTCTATGGTCTGTCCTCTATGATTTGGGTCTTCCGCCTTATATCCTCGACCTCCTGGTACGCCTTCATGAGGGGAATTTTGCCAGGGTGAGATGGGGTAGTCAAGCACAGCGTACTGATAAGATCCCAGTCAGTAGAGGAGTCCGCCAGGGCTGTGTACTAGCGCCCACTCTTTTTTCCCTTTTTGTGAACGGAGTGGTGAAATTTCTGCTAGAAGTCCCGGCGGACGCACCTGTTTTGGCGGGGGAAAAAGTCCCCACTCTTTTATTTGCTGACGATACCCTGCTATTGTCTAAGACACCAGCAGGGTTACAGAAGCTTTTAGATAGATTTTACTTGTTTTGCTCAATGAGAGGTTTGGTCATTAACACATCTAAAACTAAGCTCCTCTCTTTTAAATCTCGTAAATCATCTAGTGTATCTATTTTTTCTGATGGAGTCCCCCTAGAATATGTCAAATTATTCAACTATCTAGGTATTAGGATCTCTGACAATATGAGCTGGAAGCCCCACATCCATAAAATGCTGCTTAATCATAAGCGGGCTGCGGGGGTAATTGCTAAAGAACATCGCTCCTCGAGGAGCAAGCCAATTACTCCCGCATTAATGATCTATCAGGCCAAAGCATTAGGTTCGGCTATGTATGGAGCCGAACTGTGGGGGTTCGAAAACACAGATGAACTTACTTTGTCCGAGAATAAATTCCTAAGAGAACTAGTATAAATGCCCAGGGGTACTCCTTTGAAACCTTTTTTTAGTGACTTGGGTAGGCGTTCATTTAAAGACATCGCTAGGCCACGCCCCCTGTTATTTTGGGCTCGCTTATGGCGTACCCCGGAGTTGAAAAAATATACTGAGGGCCTGCGAGAAATAATGAACACATCTGTCTCCCAAAAAATAAACTGGCTACGTAATATTAAAAAATCTCTTACCCAGCTTGGTCTCAACGACCTTTGGGAACACGGAGCCCCTGTGAGCAAGGTCGATCTCAAAAAAGCTTATTGGGCTTGGATTGACAATCGGGATCTTAGTAGCTCAAATCCTGGAAGACTAACTGAAGCTTATTATACCTTCAAGCAGACAGTTAACTTTGAGCCCTTCCTTGAGTTTATATCAAAACCTAGGGACAGAACATTGTATTTTCAATTCAGACTTGAGACCCTCCCTACTCGCGAATTTACTAGCAAATGGAAGCCTCCCTATCAGACCCCTGCCACTTGCCCGATATGCCCCGAAAAAGTAGAAAGTACAGCGCACATTATGTTTGAATGCCCAGTGTATAGTAATCCAAGAAAACGATGGTTAGCCCCTGCCTGTCGTCTCCTGGGCATTTCGAACTATCGAGTTGCCTTACGTATTCTTCGTTCTGACACAAGTTTGGTGTTAGTTTGTGCTGTGGCAAAATTCCTGGGCTGGTCCTGGATTATCAGAAACAAACTTAATAACTGCACTAGTTGATATAATGAATTGTTTTTTTTATATGTCTTTTTAAATCAGTTTTAAATTTGTATTTTTAATATGTCTTTTTAAATCAGCCATTAAGCTACTATCAGGAATCTGCTGTAAAATTTGTTCCCTAAAGAACTCCTATTTTTATCATGCTTTTCTTGTATATGCTTTTATGATAATTCTTATCGAAATAAAGCTTTTTGACTTGACTTGACTTGACATATACATATTTCTCACGCAGCATGCAGCAGTCTATGTCCGCTTTCCACCCATCAATGGTGTGTGGTGCCGTGGCCCCCCACAGTCTTGCTGTGTTACTTTTTGCGACCATTAGCCCCAGGGTAACCTAAATACGATCCCTCCTACTCAAATCTGTGGGCTTCCAGACATTTAGGAGACATCTCTTAGCCTCGATCCCAACCGCAAGCCCGGCGACCTCCCCCATACATGTGTGTATCCTCCTCCAATATCTCTGTATGTATTCACACTCCCACAGGAGATGCATAAAAGTGCCCTACTGCCCGCATTGTCTCCTGCATAGGTCCTCTTCCGCCCTTCCCATGCTGACAAGCCTAGGCCCAGTGATGTATATTCTATGTAGGATCTTCAGTTGGACCAGGCGTAGCCCGGAGGAAATCGCCACTTCTCTCGATGAGGCCACAGCCTCCTGCCACTCCTCGTCATCAAGTTCCAACCCATCGCTCCCCCAACAGTCCCGGAGAACCTGGAGGGGGTCTGGTGTATTATTGACCAATTTCAGGAACGTCAAAGAGACTGCCTTCGCTGGTAGGTAACCATCGAGCAGCCTGTCCTCAAGGGGAGATGCCTCCGGAAGGTATGCACCCCTCTGCGGTTGCGTCGTCAAAGCATGCCTCACCTGTAGATAGCAAAAATATTCCGAGCCGGACAACTCATACTCTTGTTGCATAGTGGCTAAGGAGATCACGTCTCCTTTTTGCCATAAGTCCCCAATTTTCGTGATTCCTATTAGGTCCCATCTATCAAACCCCTTTGGTCGTCTCAGGGTGCCCAATTGTTCCGAGTACCACAAGGGGATCACCAGCGTGAGCTTTCCATCCCACCCTTGCCCTACCTTCCCACTTCAGCCGGCAAAACCCTAATTAGCACTTTGGTTTTTGCCAAAACTGACTATTGTAACGCCCTCCTTTTGAACGCCCAGGATAAAGTCCTTAACAGGCTACAGTTAGTTCAGAATGCCTCAGCTAGAATCTTATTGGGCATTCCTAAGTTCACTTCCATCTCTCCGTATATCAAACAACTGCACTGGCTCCCAGTAAGGAGCCGCACAAAGTTTAAGGCATTGGGCATTGCCTATAAAGCCATTAACAACTTAGGCCCACAGTTTCTTAAAAACGCCCTCTGCCCTCTTGAAAATCCTAGAACGATACGCTCCTCCTCAGCTTGTCTGCTCAAAGTTCAACGAACAAAAAGAGCCAACTGGGGTGACAGATGCTTCACGATCTCCACAACGCACTTCCCCTTCACATCAAAACGACCCCTACGCTCATCAGTTTCAGGAAGAAATTAAAAACTTGGTTATTCTCACATTAAAATTCACCATAGCTAACGTTCTGTATACTGAGCGCCGAGACACCCTCGGGTAGTTGTGCGCTATAAAAATTGCAAGAAACATAAACATAAACCCCAGCTTCCGATTTACCGTATGCCACACATGCACAGAGTGTCCAGTTGGCCCCATTATGGGAGGTCTCATAGGTCTGGAATAAAGGGCCACGGTATAGTTTCCCCCTGGCAGTAACCACTTGTCCATTTTATAGCCTGGATCATTTCCCTGCTGATAGATGCATTGGTTTATGGCTGCCAGGTGAGCTGCCCAATAGTACTTCGTAATATCGGGTAGCCCGATTCCCTCGTCATACCAGCTCAGTACAAGCTTGGGAAGGGCTATAAGGGGGCGGCCGTCCCAGAGCAGTTCCCTCAGGAGACTTTCCACCTCCCTGAAATATTTGGGAGGGACCGGATCTGGGAAGTTCTGGAGTGTGTATAAAATAAAAACCGGGGTAGAGGCATCATTTTAAATAAGGCCGCCCTCCCCAACAATGAGAGTGGTAGGGTCTTCCAGTGGGCCATGTCCTGTCTCAACCTCTGCAGCAGGGGGGGAAGGGGGGGAGTGAGATTCCGGTAGTATCTAGCCTTAGGATCCGCCGTGATAAAGATTCCCAGATATTGAAATACGTCTTTCGCTTCCTTCATGGGGCAACCTCTGGGCAGTGGAGGTAGCTTGCTACTGAGTTTGTATATCGGAGATTTGCTCCAGTTGATTGTATACCCAGATTATGTCCCAAAGTTCGTGAAAATATCTAGGACTCTGTGGATCGATGACCTGAGGGACGCAAGATACAGAGGTATGTCGTCTGCATATAATGAGATGCGGTCCTCCTACGTGTCGGCCCACCTCAGTCCCCGGATTACAGGGTTTCCATGAACCCAGGCCGCCAAGGGCTCCAGGGTGAGGCCAAAAAGGAGGGGAGACAGCGGATATCCCCGTCGCATACCGCGGCTCAGCTCGAATACCTCCGATTTCTTATTGTTAATGATCACTTGCGCCAAAGGCTTAGCATACAAAAAGTGCACCCACCCATAACAATTTGGTCCAAAACCCATCTTGGTCAAGACTGCAAAGAGATATGGCCATTCTATTGTGTCGAAGTCCATCGTGGCATCCAACGAGACCACGACCGCATCTTCTCGAATCTTACCCCTGCGTCCCATGACACCATTCAGCCTCCTCAGATTCAAGATGGTGTTTCGGTGGGGCATAAAGCCCGATTGGTCGGGGTGTACTAGTTTATCTATTACCTGGACCAGACGTCTGGCGAGGAGCTTGGCCAGTATTTTAGGTTCAGCATTAAGGAGCGAGATGGGCCTCTAGGATGAGCATGCATCACTAGGCTTGCCACTTTTATGAATGGTGACCAGACTGGCAACCTTTTGGTCCGGTGGAAGCAGCCCTGAGTCACGACTTTCTTCAAACATTTCTCGCATATATGTAGCGAGTAGATTCGGCTTCAGCTTGTACAGCTCGATTGGCAGGCCGTTTGGGCCTGATGCCTTGCCGGGCTGGAGGCACCTGATCGCCTGGGCTACTTCATCGTTGGTCAAGACACTTTCTAACAGGTCTTTGTCCTCCGCTACCAGGGAAGGGAGCTTAATATCTCTGATCAGGGCTTACGAGTCCTCCTCTGTGAAAGAAGAGCTCTAACTGTATATAAAGCGGTAATATTCAGCGAATTCAGTAGCGATCGCTTGCGGGTCCGATACGACCTCCCCGGGCCTCTTCAGGAGTTCCGGGACCAGTCTATTGGACAGTTCTTTTTTATCTAACTATGCCAGTAATTTTCCGGCCTGGTCACCTAGGTCATAATGCCTACCCTCTTTACCTGGGTTTTTGAGGTACCATGGGTCAATTGGCACCACCCGCCCAACTCTAATCTCACCAATGACTACTTCTGCATACAGTGGGGAGTGATCAGATGTACCCCGGGCTAGGTGCCGGATTTCCCTAATATTACCGGCTTGGTGTGCCAGAGTTACGAGGTAGTCTATTCGAGATAGGCTGTTGTGAGCCCCGGAGTGGAAGGTGTGTTGGATGTGCCCAGGGTGGAAGACCCTCCACGTATCCACCAAACCTATAGCGTCAAGAAAGTTTGGGAGCCAACTTTGTAAGGGGCTGAGGGTCCTGGGGGGGGGGGGGCGTGGAGAGACTACGGTCCATCGAGCCCGACACCACTGAATTAAAATATCCTCCCACTACTAAACAACCATCTGGGAATGACAACACAATTTTACCTGGATCCTCAAAGCACTTGCCCTGCAACCCTGGTGGGATATATACTGAGACTAACGTGAGTGTCTTACCCTACCACTGCCCGGAGTTCGCATCATACCTACCCATCTCATCAGTCCAAGTTTGGTGTATTGACATTGGGAAGGAGGTTTTTTAAGAGGATACCCACCCCCCTGGAACCAGAGGTGAAGCCAGAATGGGCAACCAGCCGTTAGCCCCATCTGTTCATGGCCTTACAGGAGTTGCCCACCAGATGTGTCTCATGGAAGCCCCACCTCCGGGGCGTAACGTTTGATATATTGCAGTACGATACTGCGTTTTACTCTGTCCCCAAGCCCGTTCACATTCCAGCTCAGGCCCTTAAAGGCCTTTTCCCAATGTGTCCGCACGGATAGATTAAAATTGTACGCATCTCTGCTCTCTTTTAGTGATTCGTAGCATCGTTCTTTCAAACAAAACAAATAACAACCCCTCACCACCCCAACTCCCCCCCGCTCCCCTGCACTCTGGGTCGAAAATTGCCCATGATTCAACTATGCAGACTGCCTGTCGCCCAAAGTGGAACTAAAGGTAGAAAACAATAGGGGTTGGGAACTCCGCCACCCCGGCCGCCCTCCATGACCAACAGTACTTTGCCCTGCCAGAGTGGCCATTTTAATACCTAGAAAATAAATATACGTGATAATCAAGCAAATCAGTCAAACCAATGTCTATCGCAGAAGATCGGTCTGTGCCTCAGGGCGAGGTCGCCTCGGACGAGGTGTCGTCACCTGCCTCCAGTGCCCTTTGTCATCGGGCGAAGTCTACAGGCGAATTGACCCCCTCTGCTATCTAGTGAGCCTTGTGATCCTTCGCAGCTCACCAGCCGTTGAGCCACTCCACCGCCGCCTCAGGTCTATCAAAAAAACCAAACCCAGCCCTCTACTTCAACACGGAGCCAGGCCAGAAACAGCATAGAGTACTTTAGACCTATATCACAGAGGCGCTTCTTCACCTCCAAGAAGGAACATCGTTGTCCTTGAACATTCAAAGTGAAGCCTGGAAAGAAGGAAATCACCGAGTTCTCGTTTTTTAAGGGGGGCCGTACAAGTGGTCTGCAGGATTATGTCCCTGTCTCTGAAGTTTAAGAGTCTCGCCAACAGCGGCCGGGGAGGAGCCCCAGGCTTCGTCCATCCCCCAGGGACTCTGTGCACTCTTTCTACTACAAAGTATTGTGACAGCTGTTTGGGCTGGAGATGCTTAAGGATGAGTTCTTCTACAAATAAGTCTGCAGCCGAACCTTCCGCCTTCTCCGGCATGCCTATGATCCTCACGCTATTCCGTCTGGAGCGCCCTTCATAATCATCCAACTTGTCCTCAGCGAATTTGCGGAAGGCCTGCAGGTCCTTGACGTCTTGCTGTAGTTGTGTTGTGTCTCCCATGAGGCTTGCAGTGACTATCTCCATTTGCTTCACTTTCTCCCCAGTTTTGGTCAGATCCGCCCGGATCAGCATCACTTCAGATGTTATGGTGTCCATCCTGTGCTCAAGGGTGGCACGCACCTCAGAGATGGCGTTCATTATGTCCTTTAGAGTCGGGTCCGGAAGTTCCCCTTCAGACCCGGGCATCTTCTTCCCTTTGTCGCCGTGTTTGGAGTCCGCCTGCTTCGGCAGTGCATACTTGTCAAGTCTGGTCTGCTGCGTGGTTTTCATACCCTCTGCAGTCGACATTTTGCTCTAGGCCAGTAGACCAGCACACACTTGGAGTTAGGGACACTCACTCCTCAAGGTCGGCCCCCTCCCCTCCACAGGCAAGTTGTCCAGTACACTGGTAATATGTCTGTGTGTCCAGTACCAGGGGTGAGGGGGGTGTTGGAGAAGAAAAGAAGGCCCGCACCACAGTACTAGGCTCCGCAGATTGGTGCTGCACGCAGTTGGCGTTCAATGCAGCCTCGCTGCTCTGGGTACGGATGTCCTGGGCTGCGGAGACAAAGCGGTCAGATGGTTCTTCCTGCCAGTCCCCGGTTCTCCAGACATGCTCAGGGAGGCGCCCGCACCACCAGACAATACGCAGCCCCCCCGGGGTTCGGCGGATGAAATACACTCTGGGCCCTACTCAGCTCCAGCCCTCTCGCCGTCGTCATTGTTCAGCTCAAGGCGGCCCCCAGGCCATCTCCTACCTTGCCACAGCAGGTTGGGCGGTGCCCCGGTGCACAGAATGGTGCTGGGTCAGGTCTGTATTACTCCTTGCCGCAAGCGCCGTGGGCCCCCACAATCCCGGCACACCGCCGCTGCATTTGCGTTGTCGCCCCCACCGGGCACAGGAGTTCGCAATCGTGCCGAATCGTCTCCCGGCCCAGGCCCGAGCCCCGCCCGCAACCACCGCCTCTCGTATTCAGGATGCCGGAGCCGATCACACCACGCCCACTTCACTGGTGCAGCAGCCCCAGGCTGCAGAGGTGCCGCAGGCCGCGATCTGGAACACCCACTGCTCCGCTGCCCAGAGGTCAAACGAGTCCGCCGTGCGACGTCCCAGCTGCTGGACAGATTCAGGTAGCCTTCCCAAGTGAAGGGCAACGAATTTGTTGGGCGGAGGTAAGGTGAGCGGTTGGGTGTTTCACGGAGCTAGCTCAAGTGGTGACCATTTTGTTTCGCCGCTAAGCCACGCCCCCCTATTTAACTGTCTTGATAGAAAACAACAAGTAGTGGTCAGAAAAATACCAGAATTGCTTTCTGTTTGTTCAACTACTGCTATTTAGCTTTCTTGATAGAAAACGACCAGCAGAGGGCAGTAAAATACCAGAATCACTTTAGCATTCTCTAGATTTCAGGCCATATAAATTTTCTTCCACGAGCACCCGTAGACAATAAAAATAAAATCTTGCATTTTCAGTGATATGACCACCGAAGGCCCTAGTTTTATATTAAAAACAGAACTTTGGACTATACCTTTTCCCGCTGAAAGGTAATATTTCTCTCCATGTGTTGGCGTGTCATGCAGTTTGGTGCTTACTTTCCCTCCATGTTAAACAACAGTAGATGTTTCAGCACCCAGGCTACTGTGCTGCATAGCTAAATTCATATAAGGTCTGAAAGGCCACACCGATTGCATTGCAAATGCTCGTTTAATGTTCTGCTCATTGTTTGAATAGGTGACTAAGTCATAACAAAATAATTCAATTGAGCAGGTCTCTTGCTCAGTTCGATACATTTACATTTATATTTGCCGAAGACACACAGGCATTTCATGAAATCTTATTACCTACGAGATCTTGGTATTCAACTTGGGTGCAGTCTCATACATAAACTACACGAAAACTTAATTCCTTGCTTTGTTTCAAAATATTTCCAAGAGGAAGTGATTAATACCTGATCTGAAGCCTGCTACCTTCAAGCCTCCGACATAATCAATTCTGATCTGCAGTACTCTGGCCCAAAGAAGCCCCTCCTGCAGAGGACATTGCTCCAAAGACTAAACTCTCCAGACTCATCATAGAATTTAAGGGTGAAGGTCTCTGTACATGTAGATTCATTTTTTTTTATGTCCCATGCTCCTAGAACCAACCAAACTATGGTCAGCTTTCTCCACGAAAAGCAGACACCGTTTGTGAAAGTGTTTGCAAAGCTTACAAGAGAACTATGAGTATTGGTAAATGGTAAAATACCTACTTCTTTTTTGACGATATGCTATTTACTCAAGGTGAGACCTAGCTAATCATGTATTAAAAAAGTGCAAATTATCCTGATGTCAAGACATAAAACATCAAATGTACCATGCCTTCTCACCACTAAGGTACTAAGGACTGCCTGGTCTTGATTACTGTAGCATATATATTATGGTCTGTCTACTAAATGAAGACTGGATTCTGCCAGAATCGTGCTTGGGGTACTGAGCAAGTCTGTTTATGAACAGTATCCTAGGGCCACAATACTACTGCACGGCACCTTGGTAATTATGTTACTCCCTTCTGGTACTTGACTCAGTAGCGAGGGTGAGTGGTCTCAGCTGACCCTAGGAGGTGATACAAGTTAGAAACTAAAATGTAGAATAATAGATTAAATAACTTTGATGTTTAGTAAGTGCCTTAAATTCAAAGAGCAAAACAGTTTTTATTTCTAGGTAGGCCATGGCACGAAAAAACAGGCATTTTTTCTATGAACTAGCCATTAGGGACTATGCTTTATATATTAAACACATGGCTAGCACTATCCCAAGGGGCTGTACCCAGGGGGCTCTGCGATCTTGGGACTTCCCTGTGTCTCTAGTTCTTGTGACAAATTTTACATGTAACTGATTTAAGTCTGTACAAGAATAACAGGTGTGGGGACTACGGACCAGGTCACTATACTAGCTCACCCCTAGGTTCTAGGGCGGACATTTCAGTGGGCCATAAGCTCAGCTGTTGAGTTTCCTGTATACAAAAAATAAACAAGCATTGGCATAGCCAATAGGTCTCGCTTTTGGGACCTTATAAGTATTTAGTTATGCAGCACAATATCCTTGGTGCAACAACATTAACTGTTGCATGGTTAAACACTTATAAGGCCCCAAAGGCGAGACCTATTGGCTATGCCAATGCGTGTTTTCTTTTTTTAAAGGACAAGCAGTGCCATCAGGCTCCGGCTGCCACTTAAGAGGTAGAGAGAAAGAGGTGTGGAGAGAGAGAGAGAGAGAGAGAGGTGTGTAGAGAGGTGTGTAGGAGGGGGCTAGAGAGGGGTAGAGAGAGAGGTGTAGAGCGAGGGGCAGAGAGAGAGGTGTAAAGAGAGGGGTGTAAAGAGAGGGGTGTAAAGAGAGGGGTGTAGAGAGAGGGGTGTAGAGAGAGGGGTGTAGAGAGAGGGGGGTAGAGGGGGGTAGAGAGAGGGGGTAGAGAGAGGGGGGTAGAGAGAGGGGGGTAGAGAGAGGGGGGTAGAGAGAGGGGGGTAGAGAGAGGGGGTAGAGAGAGGGGTGTAGAGAGAGGGGTGTAGGGAGAGGGGTGTAGAGAGTGGTGTAGAGAGTGGTGTAGAGAGAGAGGTAGAGAGAGGGGTAGAGAGAGGTAGAGAGAGAGAGAGAGGGTGGAGGAAGAGCGAGAGAGGGTGGAGGAAGCACGTGTGTGTACGGGTCCAGGAAATAGCGTAGGGTCTCACCCTGAGGTAGGAAGTAGGCAAACATTAAGGGTGCCAGGGCTGAGCCACCCAGATAGTTGCTCGGAGGATCCACTAAGGGATAGTGGATTCTACAAGTAAAGAAGCGCCATGTAAGAATCACTGCATGTAGAAATCGTTTCACAATAAGTAGGTCCACTAATGATTGAGGATGTGAAATCAATACGCATTAATTATGGGCCATTAAGAAGGAAGAATTAAAATTCACCATATCAAGCTCAATGCACGTAAATATGGGCCACCGTGAAGGAGGAAAATCCAAATGACCATCAAGAAGTGCCTTTATGTAGAGAATACGCTCACTGTAAGTAGCACAACAAAATTCTATTAGCCATGCAACAGTTTAATGTTTTGAAGTTGCTAAAAGTCCGCCCGTCTGCTTCCTCTCCCCGGGCTGGTTTATTCCTCGGTCACGCCCACGGCACAACCTCCCGGAAGACACCACCAACACCTAAACTGCCCTAATTAAGGCCCTGCAGGCAAGAGGAGTGGTACAGGTATTGAAAAGGGAAACGAAGATAAGAGGGAAAGAAAGGGGTGGATGAAAAGGAAGCCCGTTAAAGGGGAGCGGAGAGCAGAGATGAGAGGGAGAAGAAAGGGAAGGGTGGAGAAAGAAATGTGGCCAGAGAAGAGTTAAAGCAGGGTGGAGTGGACCCCATGAGAAGTAATTGTAGAAACACAAAACAAACAGGCTTCAAGGTACCATAACTGTTGCTGCACATGCTTCCTCACTCTACAGGCTTTAGAAGATTTCAGCAGAGAGGCTTAAGGCAGCCAGCTGTCTTGGCAAGCTCTTCTTGCAAGGAGGTACTGAGACTGCAAATTGTGTCCAAGTGGCAGATAATAGCCTGGTATAAGCCTATGCAATAGTCTCTTTTTTCTGTGTCTCATTTTTGTAACAGAAGAGTTTACCAGACCACAGCCCGAGTCTCATCCCACACATCCGGCAGTTCCAAAATGCGTTCACAGAGTCTTATTGGAGGTCTTTCATATGTACAACCGCTTATCTTCCTGTAATCTACTTTAAAACATCCAACACATGACTTTTTTGGGGGAAATGTCCGCTTGGCAGGCATTATGCAAGTATAGGACTTTGGCTGTAGTTAGGTAGAGAAACTGTTCTAGAAGTGAGAGGGACATATTTGAAAAGGCAGAAAACACCCATTTCTGATGAGCATAAAAGCCATATAGCCTACAGAATGCACCAACATCATTGTCATGGCCCGAAAGGTATACGTTTCTTTATCTACCTAAACGGTAAGCTTCAGAAATACAAAAATCGTATTACTGATTTTGAATGTGTAAAATATATCAGGACAACAATAATGTTAAACCAAAACATGAAAATCTGAGTCCAAACGAAATGTATGCAGAAAAATCAAATCAAAAGACTGCGACCCAAAAATCAACACAAACAAGATATCCAACAAAACTTACTTCCAAAACAATTTTTCCAACTGTTTCCAATTCTTCACAACTATTGGTATATGGAAGTGTTTGAATAATAAACCGATGGAGAATGTACCAAATACGAGCTGCTTGTAGTTTATATAATGTAAATACATGGATTTTGTTCTGGCTAATGCCCCCCCCCCCCCCCCCCCCCAACCCTCCTACTCTGGCCACAACCCGGCATGATTAAAACAACCCATCTCAGAGCTATTAATCAAACACTGAGCGTCCAGTGAGTGCTCTCAGAAGCAGCAGCCACATGGGCGCGGAGGCTAAGTTTAGCAATCCTTGGACCTTTCAGTGGTCAGAAGAGGCACAAATGTCAAACACGAAACCTGGTCAGTCTTCCTGAAGAGGCCTGGCCTGCGGGAACGAATGCCAGCACCACGTGTTACACAGCCACAAGCCGCGCGCATTACTGTGGAGGGGGCAGTAAAGCCAGTGTTACATCGAATGTGTCTCATAAAGGTTTATATCATACAGTGTGGGCATATTTCCAGGAATGTTACCGTCTTTCTCTCTGTTCCTGTCCAGATTCAAAAAGTTTGGATGTCGCCAAGTGGACCAGAACTGTCTGCCTCAGACAGACAGGGCAAGTGGCAGGTTTTTGTCAACTATTAACCTCTACAGAGGTAGCAGTGGTTAAACGCTGTTGCACATACACGACATGTGCCATGTTATTTATATACTCTAATGTCTTTGAATAACAATGGAGGATGCTCTGACCAGCAAAAAAAAGTGTGGGTTGAATTGTTGACAGCTCAGTAACCCGTTTGAAATATGTAGATAATGGAAGAACAACACCTATCAGAATGTTACTTGTTTTAGAAAGATTCGTTTATTACATATTTTGTCCGTTCATGGGACTTTTCAAAGCTGTGAGGTTTAATAACATTCTATATAAATAGATACGGAATCTCTACAAATTACGAAACGATATCAAAATAAACAAGCAGCGCTGAATATTGCTGTAATGTCACTATATCTAATGCTGCATGGGGCTCTGTAAAACACGTTAGCGCCACCTGGTGTATTTCATTCAGTACGGCCTCAGAAATGTTCTGCCAAATGCAATGTATCTCCGTCACATAAACAAAGGCAATAAAAACACGCATTTAAGGGTGCCCGCGATGCGCTTGAGCAATGCGCTTAATGAGGAAGAGATAGGAAGCCAGATGGCGGCTGCGCGCGTGCGCGTAACAGCAAGCCTTAGGCCACAAGAAAAAGCTTGTGGTCGCATTTCTAAAGCCCCCACTCACTAAATGTCTCGACAGCGCAGCGCATGCGCTGGCTCAGGCGAGACCTAAAAATGTTTAACCATGCTTATGCATACTAAAACCCACCTCTGAAACAAAAAGGTTCCTAGCACAAAAATCTCTGGGGCAGTCCAAGAGCCATTGTTGCATTCATTAGTAATAGATCACTGGTGTCTACTTAGGACACAGTTAATGTAACTGAAGTTCAACAAACAATTTAAGACCCTCATGCTTCATTTCTTATTTCAATGTGACAGATGGTATATTGGACGAGAGGCTCTAAGATTACCCAGAACTGTTGGGTACTATATCTAAACATCTACTGGACAGTTAAGCTTTCCATTGACGGGGTATCCACTGAGATCACTGGATTCATCTATTCCCAATGGAAACTGGATGTAGAAAAGCCAAGGTCTCAATCAGGACTTTAAGATTTATAATTTCAGGACTACCGCAGGCAAGAAAAAGGGGTTCACACTGTTCAAAAAGGCAAAACTGCTGCTGTAATCACCTCAACATTACTGGGGTCACCCCCAGCAAATATTTTTTGCCCCACAGGAAAATGAATCCTTTTCAGAGAAAAGAACGGACGGGTGCCTTTGACTCCTCTTCTACCGAGTTATGCTCTGTTAGGCAGGGACCTGTACCCGTCAGACAAATCTGTCACAGAATGACCTATCTGCAGGTGATAATCAAACAAAGCCCCACCCTTGTACCCGCAAAATCCGTATGCACGCACACACACCCACACAGAATGGTTGATATTTCATTATCATATGATCGTTTATTTTGAGGTACTTGTCTACAAATAATGTGTCCAAATGATGATTATTATTATAAACAATGCAGCAGATAATATACAAATTAGAGCAAATGTCAGACAGGCCAACCGATAACATTTTATTCTACTTCCAACCCAAATTTGTGTTATGCATATTTGTAAAGAGCGCTTTCACCTGAGAGGGTATCCTGGTGCTGAGCATGTGTGTGTGCTTTACCCAGCCTATGGTTGGTTAGTTAATTGAAATGCCAGGTCTTCAACTTCTTGCGGAATTCAAGAAGAGATACCTTTATGTGGACCCTGGTGCGGAGCCAGCAATCCACCTCCATGGCAAGCTCTCTGGAGTTAATGAGCTCACTATCCACTAAGTGTTGGCACAGTTCTGCAAAACAATTTTCTGTCAAGACAGGAGGCTAGTGTTGGAAACAGCCCACTCCCACTCCGCAGGGTGGTGGTGGACCTTCCCGACACAATGGGGTAGCTTGGCTCGAGTGGTCAGGAAACAGGCGCAGTGCTAAGCATACAATATACCCATACAATAACCATGCGTGCATCCGTTCCAAAAACGACTCTACACCGTAAAAATTATGAGAATATTCTTTCTTTATCTTTTTCTCTTAGTTGCTGATTGGAAAAATAAATAACAATCACAATATACAAATTCTTAAATAGAGCAGGTCAAATAAATATTTGCTGTTTGCTGAAATAAATAGGGGTGATCATAAATAACAGGACATAAATACAAGTGCAATATATACAGACAATTAAATACTTTGAGGTCATAAATACTGTACCAATAAATACTGTACCAATAAATACTGTACACCAACAAGTCCTGTGGACCTATAAATTCAGTGCAGCAATAAATAGATAAGAACTTAATAAATACAGTATCCCCAATAAATAATTAGAAGTATACAGTACACTTCGTGAATCAGATGACACTTCAATTCTTAAGGGCTGATTTGGCCCAGGCACAGCTTGTAGGGTTGTGGAAGGCTTGGGGGGGGGTTCTACTCCCTGGCTGAGGCAAAGGCTGAGGCCTAAACTGAGGTAGATCAAAGGGGGGAATACCAGTGCCCTGGCTTTCTCTCTCCACACAACCTCTCTAGGTTAGTCCCAGTTCACCCCTTGCACAGTCAGGTTGGTTTCAGCACCTCCCTAGCCCCTTAGAGCAGTCTCTCAGGTCTCCACAGGGCCTTAGGCGCCCTCTACTCCACTTACTGCCCTTTTTCTGATGTTCCGACGCCGCTGGAGTCGTGTCGACGCCGTGAGGCGGTTCCGGTTCGGTCTCGGCGGCCTCGGCACAATGTCAGTTCTTTGACGACGCCGGCAGGCGGTTCCGGTCCGATGTCGGTGGCCTCGGTTCGATCTCGACCTCCGATTCGACGGCGTCGGGCAGTCTCTTCACGATGTCGACTTCGGGCGGCTCCGGTCCGATGGCGCTCTCGGCTCCGATGACGTCGGCCGGCCTGGCCTCGCTGTCGACTTCCGGCGACTCCGGGGTGCGATCCTCACCCCCGACCTCCGGTGTTCCTCCTCACAGGTTCCGGGCGACTCCGGAGTGCGATCCTCACTCCCGACCTCCGGTGCTCCTCTACCTCGGTCTCCGACGACTCCGGAGGGCGGACTTCACTCCTCCGATGACGCCGCTCGCTCGACCTCGGTTCACTTCCTTCTCGACCTTTGGTATTCCTCTCGACCTCCGCCGGCGCCCTCTTACGACCTCAGGCGGCTCCGGGTACGACGTCTGCTACCTCAGTCAGCGCCGCTTCTCCACCTCGGGCTCCAGGTCTTCGGCTACTCGACGCCAGGCTCCAGGGAAACCAGTTCTCAGGTCAGAATCTTACTGCTTTCTTGGTTCTAAGGCCTGTTCCTGCTGTCCAGGTCCTTAGGATGGTTTTCTTCTGACTTCTTCCCACACAGGGCTATAGGCTGGGATCCATCAGTAGGGACAAGTATCAAGGGTGGGTTTATGGACCCCACTCCAGGCACAAGTTTCCACCCCTGCTGCTTCACTCCTTCCTCCTTCACTGTTGTGCTCCTCTCTCTTCACCAGTCAGGTGCCAACTGCCAGCTCCAACTGCCAACTCACTCTCTTATCCTCCCAACATTCTAAACGGTTTCCAACTGTCACACAGTTCTGGAATCTCCTGGAAGGTTCTGGAAGGTGCTGGTAGGTTCCAGTGGATGCTGGTGATGTCACAGGAGGCCACCATTTTGTGCTCCAGGCCCTCAGACAGAAGTTTCAGGGGTAGCTAAAATGGCTCCCTGAATCTGTAGCAACACGAAAAAGTCTGGTGGTTCCCAAAAAGGAAAAATTCAAACAGGGTTTGAGGCAAAAGTGGGACAAAATAAATAATGATGAGGAGGGACCACCCAAAGGGCTGACAGGTCTAACACGCGTCCCCCCCAGCTGAAAGTGGGGAGAGCTACCCAACCCCTTGGGAGTTCTCATCACTAAGGCGGAAATACCTTGAGAGACCGTCTGCATTGGCGTGGTCCACTCCAGGCCGATGTTCCACCTGAAAGTCCATTCCCTGTAGGGAAATAGACCACCTCAACAACTTGGGATTCTCCCCCTTCATTTGCATCAGCCAACGAAGGGGTCTGTGGTCGGTCTGAACCAGGAAGTGCGAGCCAAACAGGTATGGCCGCAACTTCTTCAGAGCCCATACCACTGCAAAGGCTTCACGCTCTATTGCACTCCACTTCTGTTCCCTGGGAAGTAGTCTCCTGGATAGGAAGACCACGGGTTGATCCAGACCCTCTTCGTTGAGTTGCGATAACACTGCCCCAATGCCATGTTCTGATGCATCTGTCTGGACAATGAACTTCTTGGAAAAGTCTGGGGCCCGTAAGACCGGGGCCTCGCACATGGCTTTCTTCAATTTCTCAAAGGCTTGCTGACAAGCCTCCGTCCAGACTACCCGTCGAGGTTGTTTCTTGGACGTGAGCTCCGTGAGAGGGGCTACGATGGTACCGTACCCCTTCACGAAGCGGCGATAGTATCCCGTGAGGCCCAAAAATGCTCGGACCTCAGTCTGTGTCTTGGGGGGTTCCCAGGCCATGATGGCCTCGATCTTCGCCTGGAGGGGCTGCACCGTTCCCCTACCCACCAAGTGTCCAAGGTACACTACCGACCCCTGCCCGATCTGGCACTTGCTGGCCTTGATCGTCAATCCAGCTTGTCTCAGGGCCTGGAGAACAGCTTGCAGGTGACGCAAGTGATCCTCCCAGCTGTTACTGAAGACGGCTATGTCATCCAGATAAGCAGCAGAGAAACTCTCCATTCCGGTGAGGATCTGGTTTACCAGGCGCTGAAACGTGGCAGGTGCGTTCTTGAGCCCAAAGGGCATCACACAGAACTGGTAGTGGCCATTGGGCGTGGAGAAGGCTGACCTTTCCCTTGCTCCATCAGTCAAAGAGATCTGCCAGTACCCCGAAGTAAGGTCAAAGGTACTTAGATATTGGGCAGCTCCCAGCCGGTCAATCAATTCATCCGCCCTAGGGATCGGATGAGCATCAGTTTTTGTCACTGAATTCAGTCCCCGGTAGTCCACACAGAACCTCAGTTCTGGTTGGGCACCCGGTGGTGCAGCTTTCGGTACTAACACCACCGGACTAGACCAGGGGCTGCTAGAAGGTTCAATCACTCCTAGCTCCAGCATCTTAGTGACTTCACTATGAATGCTAGCCTTCACCTTGTCTGACATCCGGTAGATCTTGGACTTCACAGGTGGGCTGTCTCCTGTGTCCACGTCATGGACGCACAGGTGAGTCCTACCCGGGACAAGGGAGAACAACGAAGAGTACTGCCCCAGGACCTGGCGACAGTCCTCCTGCTGTTCAGGAGTTAGAGATGGGGAGAGAATCACTCCCTCCACCGACCCATCCTTTTCCTGAGACGCAAACAGATCAGGGAGAGGCTCGCTTTCCACGTCCTCTCCTCCGTCAGTCACCATCATCAAGATGACTTCGGGCCTCTCGTGGTGGGGTTTGAGGCGGTTGGCATGCAGCACCCGCAGGGGCTGACGAGGGGTCTTCAGGTCCACCAAGTAGGTAGCCTTACCCTTCTTCTCCAACACCTCAAAGGGTCCTGACCAGCGATCCTGGAGGGCACTAAGCTCTCCTGGTTCGATCACCCACACCTTCTGGCCAGGCTCCAACTCCACCGGGTGAGCGTTGTGGTCATACCACGCCTTCATTACTGCTTGGCTGGCTTCCAAGTTGTCAGAAGCTTGCTTCCACAACTTAGCCATTTGGCTCCGGAAGGCCAGCATGTAGCTCACCACATCCTGGGGGAGCTTTCTGGGAGTTCTTTCCCATCCGTCTCTCACCAGGTTGAGAGGTCCACGTACAGGGTGCCCATACAGAAGCTCGAAGGGGCTGAAGCCCACTCCCTTCTGTGGCACTTCCCTGTAGGAAAAAAGTAAACAGGGTAGGAGGACGTCCCATTTCCTCCGCAGGCTTTCAGGCAGACTTCTGATCATGCCCTTCAAGGTTTTGTTAAACCTCTCCACCAGACCATTTGTCTGGGGGTGGTAAGGAGTTGTGAACCGGTAGGTCACTCCACACTCCTTCCACATCGCCCGCATGTACGCTGACATGAAGTTGGTCCCCCTGTCGGACACAACTTCCTTGGGAAAACCCACTCGGGTAAAGATTCCCATCAGGGCCCTAGCCACAACAGGTGCTGTTATGGTCCTCAGAGGTATTGCCTCTGGGTACCGTGTGGCATGATCCACCAGGACCAGGATAAACCTGTGACCAGCTGTAGTTGGTGGATCTAACGGACCCACAATGTCGATGCCCACCCTTTCAAAGGGGGTGCTAACGACAGGAAGTGGTTCCAGGGGAGCTTTCAGCTTCACCCCTGTTTTCCCACTGGCTTGGCAAGACACACATGTCCGGCAGTAGGTATCGGACGACACTTTCATCTGAGGCCAATAAAAGTGTGGGACAAGACGGGCGAAGGTCTTGTCTTGCCCCAGGTGTCCTGCCAAGGGTATCTCGTGAGCCAACTCTAAAAGGAAGGCTCGATAACGTTGAGGGACTACCAAGGCTCGTGACGATCCATGTAGGGGTGCCTTGGGTTCACTGTAGAGGAGGCCATCCTCCCAGTAAACACTGTAGTTCCCTTCAACGTTCCCTGCTGCCTGGGCTTCGGCCTGTCGCCTCAGCCCCTCAAGGGTAGGGCACTCCCTCTGGCCCTGGCAGAATTCCTCCCTGGACGGGCCTCCCTCCACTTGCCACTCGGCCGGGATGGGTAAGTCCTCCAGGTTGGTAACGTCCCCCTCCGCAGACTCCTGGTCCACCACCTCCGGTGGCCTATCCGTCCTACGGGGTGGAGACGCCGAGGCAGGCTCCTCCTGTCCTCGGTTCTTCCCTTGACTGGCAGCTGGCTGGGCCTTTGTTCCAGGCTCCAGCCGGAATGAACTCCCTCTTCGGGTAGTCACGGACCTTGTGCTAACACAGGCCCAGTCAGGTGTACCCAGCATCTCGGTGTGAGTCCGGTATTCCACCTCCTTCCAAGCGTTGTGCTCCATGTCATTGCCCAGCAGACAATCGACTGGCACGGCAGGGCTTACGGCAACTCGAAGTGAACCTGCAACCCCCCCCCATTCAAAGGGAACCTCAGCCACGGGATAGTGGCCGGTTCTGCCGTCAGCCATCGCGGCTGGGTGGAGTACATCGGGAATGACTTGCTCTGGAGACACCAGTTGGCTACGTACCATAGTCATACTGGCTCCTGTGTCTCTCAGAGCCTCCCCTCTTTGGCCGTTGATGGTGATCCACTGCCCATACTTTGCGGTATTTGCGGGCACCTGGATCTTGGGAACCATCTCCCGTTCTCCCAGGGACACTAAAGTGACACCCGCCCACTCCCTTCCCTTAGTTAAGGGCATCTCCTCCCCGAGCACTGCACTAGCTACTCCGGGGGTCTTTCCTCCTGTGGGAGGGGGTGGTCGTTTCTGGCACTTCGGATCTCCTTTATAGTGTCCAACGCCACCGCACTCGTAGCAATGGACAACCCTTGGCTGCTGACTCTGGCCAGGATTAGGGTTTCTGGGCGGGTTAGCCTTAGGGGTGAATCCTGTTCCCTTCCCTTGGAAGTTATTTTGGGGGCCTTTGGAGAACTCCTTTTTCTTCTCCCCTCCCTCTTTCTTCTGGGGGGCGCCCTGTCCGGCCTTTTGAGTATCCCCTCCAGTCCCCCTTGTGGACACCCGGGTACTAGCCCAAATGTCCGCCTCCTCAGCAAGCTTCCGGGGACTGGTCAGCTTGCTATCCACCAGGTGTTGCCGCAGTTCAGGGAAACATTTCTCGAGTAGGTGTTCCTTCAATACTAGGTCAAACAGCTCCTCGTAGTTCCTTACTTCACTGCCTTGAATCCAACCTTCCAGTGCCTTCTTTGCATAGTCCAGGAAGTCCACCCAATTCTGTGTGCCCAGTTTGTGACTACCCCTGAACTTCTGTCTGTACTTTTCCGGAGTTAGTCCAAACTTTCTGATGAGCGCCAGTTTCATGGTGGGGTAGTGGGTTTGCTCCTCCTCTTCGAGGGCCAATAAAGCATCCCTACCAGCTGGAGGCATGTACTTATACAATCCCCCTCCCCAATACTTCGCTGGAACCCCATGGGCCCTCAATGAGACCTCATAGGCTGCTAGCCACTTGGCGATGTCGTCACCCGCCCCATAGCTCGCTACAATGTCCTTTGGCAGGTAAGGTTTGGATTCCCTGGTGGACTCTTGGTTTTGGCTGCCACCATTAGGAACAGGTTGTGCCCCGATTCTCAAAATCTGAAGATCTATTTCTTTCAGTCGCAATTCATGGGCCATCCTCTGCTCCTCTTTCTCCTTTTCCAGCCTTGCTAAGTCCCATGTGAGCTGTCTCTTCTCTCTCCGGTCTGCTAACTCCACTTCGGATAAGCCCCCACTAGAGACAGTGCTGCCCTTCCTAGAAAGTGTCCTGGGCCCTGCGGACAGGTTCCCCACCTCAGGTTGGTACATCTCAGCCCCCTCAGGGTCAGGCTCTCCATCCCTGTCTTCTTCCTCAGCCTTGCTTTCCCTGCGTGCCTCCCCCCAAGCCCTTAAGCTGGTTTGGAGTGCACCCTTCTTTGCTCCTGGGGGACAGTACACCCCCTCTCGCTGGCAAAACTCCCTGAGTTGGGCCACAGTGTACGTGTCTAGATTTTCAAGAACAAACTCCATCTTGCCCACTCAGGTTAGAGGACAGGTTTTGTGCAGTAACAATGCAGGGGGGTACCTTTAATAATACCTCCTCCCACCACCAGAGTAAATTTGGAAAAAACAAAAACCCACAATTAGGAAGGCCGCTGTGAGAAAACTCCCGGTGTAGGCCTATGGACTACCCACAGTTATTGTTGAGTATACGTAGGCACAGCTCTATCCCACCACTGAACACCAATTTATGTTGGAAACAGCCCACTCCCACTCCGCAGGGTGGTGGTGGACCTTCCCGACACAATGGGGTAGCTTGGCTCGAGTGGTCAGGAAACAGGCGCAGTGCTAAGCATACAATATACCCATACAATAACCATGCGTGCATCCGTTCCAAAAACGACTCTACACCGTAAAAATTATGAGAATATTCTTTCTTTATCTTTTTCTCTTAGTTGCTGATTGGAAAAATAAATAACAATCACAATATACAAATTCTTAAATAGAGCAGGTCAAATAAATATTTGCTGTTTGCTGAAATAAATAGGGGTGATCATAAATAACAGGACATAAATACAAGTGCAATATATACAGACAATTAAATACTTTGAGGTCATAAATACTGTACCAATAAATACTGTACCAATAAATACTGTACACCAACAAGTCCTGTGGACCTATAAATTCAGTGCAGCAATAAATAGATAAGAACTTAATAAATACAGTATCCCCAATAAATAATTAGAAGTATACAGTACACTTCGTGAATCAGATGACACTTCAATTCTTAAGGGCTGATTTGGCCCAGGCACAGCTTGTAGGGTTGTGGAAGGCTTGGGGGGGGGTTCTACTCCCTGGCTGAGGCAAAGGCTGAGGCCTAAACTGAGGTAGATCAAAGGGGGGAATACCAGTGCCCTGGCTTTCTCTCTCCACACAACCTCTCTAGGTTAGTCCCAGTTCACCCCTTGCACAGTCAGGTTGGTTTCAGCACCTCCCTAGCCCCTTAGAGCAGTCTCTCAGGTCTCCACAGGGCCTTAGGCGCCCTCTACTCCACTTACTGCCCTTTTTCTGATGTTCCGACGCCGCTGGAGTCGTGTCGACGCCGTGAGGCGGTTCGGTCTCGGCGGCCTCGGCACAATGTCAGTTCTTTGACGACGCCGGCAGGCGGTTCCGGTCCGATGTCGGTGGCCTCGGTTCGATCTCGGCCTCCGATTCGACGGCGTCGGGCAGTCTCTTCACGATGTCGACTTCGGGCGGCTCCGGTCCGATGGCGCTCTCGGCTCCGATGACGTCGGCCGGCCTGGCCTCGCTGTCGACTTCCGGCGACTCCGGGGTGCGATCCTCACCCCCGACCTCCGGTGTTCCTCCTCACAGGTTCCGGGCGACTCCGGAGTGCGATCCTCACTCCCGACCTCCGGTGCTCCTCTACCTCGGTCTCCGACGACTCCGGAGGGCGGACTTCACTCCTCCGATGACGCCGCTCGCTCGACCTCGGTTCACTTCCTTCTCGACCTTTGGTATTCCTCTCGACCTCCGCCGGCGCCCTCTTACGACCTCAGGCGGCTCCGGGTACGACGTCTGCTACCTCAGTCAGCGCCGCTTCTCCACCTCGGGCTCCAGGTCTTCGGCTACTCGACGCCAGGCTCCAGGGAAACCAGTTCTCAGGTCAGAATCTTACTGCTTTCTTGGTTCTAAGGCCTGTTCCTGCTGTCCAGGTCCTTAGGATGGTTTTCTTCTGACTTCTTCCCACACAGGGCTATAGGCTGGGATCCATCAGTAGGGACAAGTATCAAGGGTGGGTTTATGGACCCCACTCCAGGCACAAGTTTCCACCCCTGCTGCTTCACTCCTTCCTCCTTCACTGTTGTGCTCCTCTCTCTTCACCAGTCAGGTGCCAACTGCCAGCTCCAACTGCCAACTCACTCTCTTATCCTCCCAACATTCTAAACGGTTTCCAACTGTCACACAGTTCTGGAATCTCCTGGAAGGTTCTGGAAGGTGCTGGTAGGTTCCAGTGGATGCTGGTGATGTCACAGGAGGCCACCATTTTGTGCTCCAGGCCCTCAGACAGAAGTTTCAGGGGTAGCTAAAATGGCTCCCTGAATCTGTAGCAACACGAAAAAGTCTGGTGGTTCCCAAAAAGGAAAAATTCAAACAGGGTTTGAGGCAAAAGTGGGACAAAATAAATAATGATGAGGAGGGACCACCCAAAGGGCTGACAGGTCATGGCAAGCTCTCTGGAGTTAATGAGCTCACTATCCACTAAGTGTTGGCACAGTTCTGCAAAACAATTTTCTGTCAAGACAGGAGGCTAGCATTATGCATTAACTTTTATTTCCCACTTCTGAGCAGCACCATTAAAAGCTCATGGAACCTTACAACATCATAGTCAACAAAGAATCTTCCAGTCCATAAATAGCATGCGACCACCATCTTCCTCTTTTGTTTGCTGCTTCTGAGCAGATAAGTATTGATCTACCTAAATTATTTGTTTATGGAGAGCATGGTTTTAGTGATCGTATTGGAATTTTGAATGTATGATACCCAATTTATTTTGGTGTTTGTATGAAATTTGGTTACTTCGTATTTAGAGCTTAATGTTTTAATCATTAACTGATTAATTCTTTTCTATAGGATTAGTGTTTAGTAGGCTTTAGGAGCTGAGGAAAAATCGATTCTCCGATTGTGACTCTTTTGGGTCGCAATCAGGTTAAAATGTTTTATTTTACAAGTTTCAGACGGCGTGAGCGCAAGATCTAGTTAGCTGGTAATGTTTATTTTTTTTTTAAATACAGAGCACGCTTACCGTGTCCTCGCGGGCAGTCTCGCACTGGAAGACGCCTGATGAGAATCAGAGAGCGAGCTTCTTGACACGCCCGTCGGTCTTGCTCTCCGATTGGTGTACGCTGGGCTTGTTTTGAAAGGAATTGGAGCACACTTTGAAACATTTGGCATTGTTTCTAACGGAATTAGCTCTGTGAAGCCGTTCCCATGACAACTAAGCTTCGATTATCCTTTGTGTCAGGGAGAGGGCAGTTGAGTGTGTCAGGGAGCCTTTTTATGACGAAAATAGGTGTTGAGGAGGAAGTTTAAGGAACAGATTATTAAGAAGGAGGAATTGAAGTGATAGCGGAAGATTATCTTTGTTTGTTATTTAAAAATTGGAAAATAAAATGGAATCCAACAATGATGAACAAGAGAAAATAATAAGAGAAATTATTAATAAGGAGCTAAAGGATGTTATTCAAGAGTCAGTTAAGCAAGCTCTAGGTAAGAGAAAGAATACTGAGGATGAGGAGTATTTCTCAGTCTCAGAGTAAGATAATGGGAGAGGACCAGTTGGTAAATGTTTGTCTAAAAGGAAGCATTTAAAAGAAATACAAAGGCAGAGTAGAGTCCCAAGCGGCTCGCAATGGAAAGGTATCCAACGCGATACAGAAGGAAGTCAGTTTAACACCGAAAAACGTGGGAAAGAATTGGGTGATACGACTAATTATAGTGATGTTGAGTTGGAATATCAAGATGCATTAAGAGAAGAGAATGAGGATAGTGGTAGAGAGAAAAGTAAGGAGACTGTGGTGGACCCCTTCGGAGAGCAATTTTTCAGCCCCAAAGACAGGCACCTGAGAGGGAAGGATCGGCGGCCACTGGAACATGTTGCAGATTACATGAAGGCAAGAATCAGGAAGCCTTTAGAGAATGAAGAAAGGAGTATTATGAGAGCGGAGTGCTCTAGTCCGGTCATTGATGACAAGGTGACTATGACTCCTAACATAGATCCTGAGCTCATAACTTATCTGTTTAAAATGGGTAAGGATCCAAGGAAAGGCTTGGATAAATCACTGAAGCAGTGTCAGGACAAATTACTTGACATTTTGGGGCCTCTTGCTAAGATTTTTGACACAATTGAGGAGTTTTACCTTAAGAATTTGGATTTAGATATTTTGAAGAGGCAGGACACATAAGGAGATTGAAAGATGGTTTAATGAGATGACAGGAACGACCCCTGGATACACCAGCCACCTTCCTCTGCAACTGTTCTCTCTCTCTCCCTCTACATTCCAATAGCAGGCTCAGAGAAGACAGGTTGCTAGGGAGCAGCCAGTGTTCCAATGCATCTTATAAAATGTACAAGTACAATACTTTAATTAGATTGGAGAATATAACACATCTCCCCTTCCAAGAACATTTCAACAGAAAAAAAAACATATAATTAAGAACATACATAGTCATCATATTTTTTTGGCATTACGCGTATGCGTCCAGAACCAATTCTAACACTGGACGCAGGTACATCCTTTGGATCTGACATAGGCTTGCGTACGTCAGCATCATGCTGGACATTGGATGATGCAGCCACTTCAGTGTCAGAGCATGGCGACACTTTTCTCGTGTTCCACCAATTACCGTCTGATAGCTTTAAACTGTTTCCCTCAACTAGTGCTACCTTCTTGGGAAAGGACCATTTTGAACACCCCTTCCTAGATTTGTCACCCACATATACTCTTACAAACATTCCCTGCGTGAACAAGCGTTTGTGTTTTACAATATTCTTGTTATGTCTATGACAATAAGCTTTTTGGTATTTGATTACCCTATGTTGTACCTTTATTAAATCAGTTTCATGTTTCCCAGCTTTATTCATCCAAGCTGGTACAGCTACAGAACATGGTACTCTACCCTTGAGTAAGGAAAAAGGTGTCTCTTTGGTTACAGAATGAGGGTAGTGCGATACGACCACAACATGTCCTTTACGTGTTGCTTCCAACACCCACCACTCATACAGGCTAGTTGAATGCACTCCACCAACACCCTGTTGAAGCGTTCCACAAGACCGTTGCCCCTATGATGATAAACAGGTGTTGTTGTATGTTTGATGCCCCACCTGACAAGAAATTTCTCGAAATCCTCTGAGGTAAATTGAGGACCATTATCTGTAACTATCTCAGCAGGACAACCTTCCCTTCTGAATATATCCTCACAAAACGAAATAATGCTATTAGACTTAACTTCTCTTACAAAGGCTACCTCTGGCCACTTAGAAAAATAATCAACCATCACTATGGAAAATCTTTCAGTCACATTTAAAACATCAAAAGGTCCACAAATGTCAATGGCCAACCTGTCCCAAGGACCTTTGGGTATAGATGACGGGACAATGGTGGTTTCCTGAGATGATTGGGTCTTGTCACTGCATGCACATGCTATGCAGTCACGAACATATCATTCGATTTGTATGTCCATCCCGGGCCACCAAAAATCCTCCCTAACTCTCTTTTTCATGGCGGACATTCCACCATGTCCTTCATGCATGGTGTTTAATAATTTTTCTCTCAATGTCACAGGTACCACCAACCTACTCCCTCTCCTAAGTAACTCATCTACAACATTTAATTCAGACCAAATTAACCTGAATGGCTCCAATTCTTTATGCAATCTCCATCCCTGTTCTCGATTTAAAACACTCCTGATTTTGGTCAACACAATATCTTCATCAAGAGCCTCCTTCCAATCCTCTTCACTGATGGCACTGCAAACATCTTTTACCTCTGCTACCATCCATTCATCATCTTCTACGTCTTGTATATTATCTAATGGTAACCTTGATACACAATCCGCATATATGTTTTTAGCACCAGGAATATATTTGATCTCAAATGTATATTCCTGAAGTCGATATAACCACTTAGCTATTCTAGATGTAGCTTTGCCCGCCCCCTTGGTGGAAAAAAGGTCCACCAAAGGTTTGTGGTCTGTGTGTAACTGAAATTTGGTTCCCCACACAAAAGTACGAAAGTATTGTATTCCCCACCAGCATGCCAAAGCTTCCTTTTCAATGGTGGAGTATGTATGTTCTGCACCCTTTAAAGTACGGGAAGCGTAGGCCACTACTCTTTCGTTTCCTTTGTGTACTTGAAGTACAGCACCTAGACCATGATTGCTGGCATCAATGGAAATTATGGTTTTATCTTCTGGATCAAAAGGTTTTAAGGTGACAGCCTTGGAAATATCTGTTTTAATTTCTTCAAAATTTCATTGACATGCTTCAGACCATTCGAATTTGGCATTTTTTTTAATCAATTTTCTTAATTCATGGACTTTTTCGGAGAAATGGTGTACGAATTTTGAGTAATATTCAGCTAGACCTAAAAACGACCTGAGTTGGTCTTTGTCACTAGGAGCCGGTGCTCTCTCTATAGCTTCAACTAAGCTCCGTTTAGGTTTAACTCCATTGCATGTCAATGTGTGGCCTAAATACCTCGCTTACACCAAACTTACATTTTTCTAAAGCAATGGTGAGCCCAGCCACCGAGAGCTTCTTGAGTACCTGTTCTAAAATGTTATCATGATCGATCTTATCGCACCCCCACACTAATACGTCATCTTGAAACACTAAAACATTCTTTAGGACTGCTAAAATAGATTGCATCACTCTTTGAAATACGGCCGAAGCCGATGCCAACCCAAATGGCATGCGAATGAATTGAAAAGCACCCTCTAGTGTGATGAATGAAGTGACATGTCTCGAATCTTCATGTAATAACACTTGATGGTATGCATTGGATAAATCTAACGTGCTGAAGTGTGTACCTCCTTTTACTCTTGTTAACATTTCATTAATACGAGGAAGAGGGTGACGATCTATCCAGATGTTGTTATTCAAATCTCTCAAATCAATGCACATTCTGATATTTCCATTGGGTTTTCTGGCCAAAACTATGGGGCTCAACCATTCAGATGCCTCAATGGGCTCAATTACTCCCTCGTTACAAAGTTTTTGCAATTCGTCCTTGAGTTTATCTCTTAATACAAACGGAACATTCCTAACTTTATGTACTTTAGGAATAGCATCGGTTTTTAGAATGATCCGATGTTTAAACTTTTTTAAACATCCTAGTTTCTCACTAAATAATACAGGAAATTTAGTTACCCAGTCAATAGGGTTTGTAGTGGATGTTAATAACACTTGTTGTGGATGATTGGGATTCAATACAATGTCAAGGGCCCTTTGTTCTTTCCAACCTAATAGTGATCTACCCTTATGTACAACGTATAATTTAGCTGTGGTTTTTCTATTCAGAAAACACATTTCTGTTTCTACGAATCCCACAACAGGTAGTTTTTTGCCACAATATCCCTCAGGAATGACATCAGTGGGTTGTAAATCCTTCAATTCCCCCCCAAATTTCCCCAAATAGATTTATCTATAATGGTGAATGGGGAACACGAATCAGCCCAGACTTGTACCTCCTTGCCTTTGATTCTAATAGTACATTTTGGTGGACGATAACTATCATGCTTTCCAGCTTCACATTTAAGAAATTGGTTTGACTCTATGACCATAACTTCTATATTATCGTCATCGCTGTCAAATGAAATTTCTTCCTTTTCAAAAGCATCGGACTGATTCACCATGTTAACAGATTTAGAAATAGCGGAAGGTACAGAGCTTTTGCACAATCTAGCAAAATGCCCAAATCTTCTACATTTGTAGCATCTGCTTTTAGTAGCCGGACAATGATTAGCGTCAGCCGTGTGTTTTGGACTACCACACCTAAAACAAAATTTGGGTTTGGATTTTACCACATCATGTTTTTCTTAGGCGCGTTTTTTTCATCACATTTTTTTACACCTCCCTTTATGCTGTGCACTGTCTCATCATGAACAATCTTTTTAGATAATGTGTTGAGTTCTTTTAACATATCTGGATGTATTCTCCATTCTTTTAGCTACAGATAATGTTTTGTCTAAAGAAGGATCTTTTAAGCTCAGCAATTTCTCCTGAATCTTGAGGTTCGACATTCTATTAATTAATTGATCTCACATGTCGTTAAATTTGCAAGTAACAGCTAACATTCTTAAATTAGCGACATATTGTTCAATAGTTTCTTCTGGTAATTGTGCACGTGAAATAAATTTGTGTCTTTCTACCACAACTAGATCCAGATCTATCCCTTATACCAGTCAGAATCGATTTTGGTGAAGCACAGAGCATGTGCATTGTATTCAGTGCTCCCTGAGCAAAACGGATCGTTTTTTGTGATTTTTAATTAATTTTAAAACTGTGTGATTTTCATGTTGTAAATGCACTCAGCATACCTCTGATACACTTGCACGCATTTTCGCCCATCTATCACGGCGCTAGCTGCCGTTAGAGCTTCAAACCGGGCTCAGGCTTCTCTGCACTCGGCGGCCATCTTGAGTGGGGGCTAGAGTGGTGGGAGCGCTCTAGTGTACCACATATTAGGAAACAGTGTTCTACCGCGCTAGCGGTCGCGTTTGCGGGGGCGCCGTCGCTGCGCCGGAGTCTCGCCTGAGTCAGCCCGTCTGCGCCCGTCAGCGTCCCGGAAGCGCTCGGGAACGTTTTCTGGTGGGTTCCTTTTAGCTCTTGGCTCGATGTACACTAGAGATGATCTTCTGTCTTACAATGTACACACTGCTCCATGTCAGCGAGCTATCCCCTACTCCGCTGGGGATATTACTAAGTGCCCCACGTGTGGGTGGATGCCGGACCCCACAATTCCCTGTCCTGGCAAGCTCCCTCTTTTAGGTACTAACTGCGCCTTGTTAAATACTAGGTCTCTTCCTCAGCACGCTCTCGACATATATAATCTCTTAACACAAGATGACATAGATTGTCTCTTTCTCACAGAAACATGGCTCGGTGAGGGCTCGGAACCTGATCTGGCTATTGCCATCCCTCCCTCATATGCTATTTTCCGTCGAGACAGATGCAAGGGAAGGGGAGGCGGAGTGGCACTTATCATTAAAAGGCACATTCCTTGTACCATCTTGTCGACGGATGATTTACCTGACTGTGAAATCCTTGCCTTCTCCCTGGCCCTATCCCCCCATCAATCCTGCCTGGGGCTTTTGCTTTATAGACCACCTGGCCCTCTTGGCTCCTTTACTGAGGATTTGCTATCGATCATTTCCACACTGAGTCTTAGAACAAAACACTGCCTAATACTCGGGGACTTTAACATCCACATGGATAAGGGCGAGGATCCTGAAGTGCAACAATTTCTGGATATGACATCGTCGGTGGGACTTCATATGTACCTACAGTCCCCTACACATGAGAAGGGGCATATTTTAGATCAAATTTTTTCGACCGTTCCGGTGGTCCTTTCCTCCCTTGCCCCAGTTCTTTGGTCGGATCATTTCCTAGCGGATTTCACGCTAGTACATCAGCCTGTGGCCGCCCGCATTTCGCAGCGGCTCGCTGCTCGTAGTTCTAGAGCCTTCCACAAAGTCACCCCGGCCATGATCACCCAGGCTTTAGATACCCATCCTTGTGTTCTTACGGGCAGTCTGGAGGATGATGTGGTGTGCTTTCAGAATTGGCTCACTGCACGTTTGGAAGCCTTGGCACCATCTTGCCAGGTTAGATCTGAACTGGCACGAGCATCAGCCCCGTGGTTCTCTGCTGCCTTGGCGGCCAAGAGAAGGCACTGCAAGAGGCTGGAGAGAATTTGGAGGAGGCACTATGATACATCGGCTAAGCAGTCTTACAGAGCAGCAGTGAAAGAATATCACAGGGAGCTCGTTGCAGAGAAAATATCCTTTTTGGCCAGAAGGATCGAGGAAGCAGATAGCTCCTGCAAAGAGATCTTTAAGATTGTTAAAGAATTCACCTCTCCCTCCTGCTGCACTTCTGCATCTGCTTTCTCGGAACCTTGGATCATGGAGCTTGCAGTATTTTTCACTAATAAAATACGTACTATCCAGTCAGCGTTGCAAGGAACCCAGATCATCTTGAGCACAGGTTCAGAGGTCGATGGCCTTTCCAACCCCTGGTTATGCCCATCAGCTATGCATATGGATTCTGTGGGCCCTACCCTACACTGTTTTCCCTCTTTAGAGCCTCAGGCCTCGCTTGACCTTTTGTCTAGCCTGAAATCTGGCTCTCCTCTGGACCCTTGTCCCGCCAAGTGTCTTGCGACCCTGGCACCTGCCCTTAATCCGATTATCAACCCTCTCATTAATGCATCTTTGAAGGCGGGCAAAGTCCCCTCATCCTGGAAACAGGCCTTAGTTCTTCCCCTTATTAAAAAACCAAATGCAGACGCTAAACTGCATTCTAATTATAGGCCAATCTCGCTGCTTCCTGCCCTGGCCAAGATCACTGAAAAGTGTGTTCATACCACCCTTACCAACTTTGTAGAGGGCAACTCCCTTTTACATCAGTCACAGTCTGGATTTAGATCTAACCTGAGCACTGAGACCGCTCTTCTTGAGGTTACTGAGATTGTGAAGGAGACCCTCGATAGGGGTGGAAAGGCCCTGCTTATCATGCTTGATTTGTCGGCGGCCTTCGACACCGTCCCCCACGACCTCCTCCTAATTAGACTCCGGGAGATTGGGCTGCGGGGTACGGTGTTCGCATGGTTTCAGTCTTTTTTGGCCGATCGGACACAAACGATCTGGGCTCCCCCTTTCTCCGCCCGGATGCCGCAGCTTAAGGTAGGGGTCCCGCAGGGCTCCATACTGAGTCCTTCCCTCTTTAATATCTTCCTTACACCTCTTGCGGCACGGGTGGAGGAGCTAGGGGCCCAGATCATATCCTATGCGGATGACACACAGCTCCTGTTCACTTGTGACAGGGGCTGTGACTTCGATGGAGCAGCCATTCGGAAGTGTTTGGAGTTTGTGTTTGACTGGTTTGGGAAAAATGGCCTCAAATGCAACTCCGACAAATCCGAGATATTGTTCTTTGGCTGTCCTGCAGACCCACGTTGGAAGCTATGGTGGCCTTCGGCCATGTCTCCCCCTGCCAGCGATTCGGTCACAGCGAAGAACCTGGGTATGATGGTCGATAACACTCTTTCCTTTAAAACCCAGGTTGCTGGCTTGACTGGGAAGTGCTTTGCCATCTTAAGGATGTTGCGCAAGTTTCTGCCCTATTTATCTTTGGAGCATAAGAAAATTACGGTGCAAGCATTAATTGGCTCGCGCCTAGACTACGCCAACATCCTTTACTTAGGTCTTCCTGAGTATCTGCTGACTCGTCTGCAGATAGTTCAAAATTCTGCAGCCAGGGCAATCTTCGGTTTAACTAGAAGATCTAGGGCCAGCAATCTCCTTGTCTCTCTGCATTGGTTGCCGATTCGTAAGCGTATCTTCTTCAAGACCCTAACTACAGCTTTTAGGGCGCTTCACAATTTCGGCGCTGAATATCTGCAGAGAAGGGTCAATTTCTATCTTCCATCTAGACCTCTGAGATCTGCTGCCCAGGCCAAGGCTATCGTTCCAACAGTGAAGCGTGCTCGCTGTGGAGGTCGCTCCTTTAGTTACCTTGCACCCCGCCTCTGGAACACATTGCCCTTGACGTTGCGGGTGTGCACCAATCTCTCGGTTTTTAGGAAAGGACTTAAAACCTATCTGTTTGCTCTGTAATGCTGTTATGGTTAATTCTGGTTATGTTTTTTGCTATGGCTGTTTGTTTGCTGCTGGTATTTGGTGTGATGATCTTTAGCGCCGGGACGCTCTTTGGAGCAGCTGAGCGCTCTACAAAACAAACAGTAACATAACATAACATAACAACACTAACCTTTTTTCCAAAATTTTCTTCCAATGCTTTAAGAGCAATGTCATATACATCAATCATACTATCGCCACTAGCTTCTTCCTCTGTGTTAATTTCAATGTTGATAGCCTCCACCATAGGTAACGTTTTTAAAACATTTCTGCCTTCTAACCCTAAGAATTGTTTTAGAATTGCTAATTTTCTTTTTGAAACATATACATCCCAACCTATAGCTTCTAAATATGTTTCAAAAGTCTCCTTCCAATGTTCCCACATCATGCATGGTTGGCCTGGATTCTGCAGGATAAATGGCGGTGCTGGAATCACCTGTGATGTCATCATTGGATGTGTAAATGTGGTGGAAAATGCACTTAGACGAGATGAAATAAAATTAAAATGCCAGATGTGATGTAGTCACTAAAAATTACCATTCATGCATCACATAACAGAACATGTTAAGGTTGCTACACTTTAAATGATGTTTAAATAATTAAAATGTGGCTTTCCTGGTCGGTAGTGCTCTGCGAGGAAGTCTGATAGTTTGTGATTCAATATAAAAATAAATGTCACTGAGGTGCTTGGAGAATAAATTACCGTATGGTTAGGATGTCTGTGACACACTTGTAATGGTGAGCGTGTCCCCGAAGAATGCCGATGAGGACGCTGTGAAGTAGAAAAAAAAATGTACATGCACCACTTCCTGGTGCACGTGTGGTTAAAATGCTGTGACACGCTTGTAGTGGTGAGCGTGTCACCGAAGAATGCCGATGAGAACACTCTAGGAGAAAACAAACATAAACGCGCAACTTCCTGGTGCGTGTGTAACAGAGCAGAGAAAATGCTAGACCGCCAAACTGCTAGTTAAACTGGTGGCATGCTTCATGTGTCAAGGTAATGGTGTGCGTGTCACCGGTGTTGAGTTTTGCTTAGTGATTTCAAGATGGCAGCACGTCTTACGTGGACGTTGTGCGTGCACTAAAGATCGGAACGTCTTGCTGGTTAGTTGCAGCGAGACGTCATCGGGGATACATCGAACTTCCAGAAGATTGTGAGATGGCGAGATTTGAATTCGAGCGGAATACACAGTAAGCACACAAGCCTTTTCCTATCTAACTGGTATGCCTCTTTGAATGTAAACACGTTACGTTGCTCGGTTGAAGTAATGCCTGATTAATTGAAAAGTCGGAACAAAGAAACGTATGAGTCTTTTGACAAAAAGGCGAATGCATTTCTCAAAAAGTACAGTTCTGAAGGAGCAAGCTTCACCATACACAGTCAAAGTCTTTAAAAACAAACTTGCCTCGTTCTACCTTTAATAACAAGCTTCCCTCGCTGTATATATTTGGTAGAATCCCCTTTTTCACTACCTTTTTTTTTAAATGTTCCTTAACGAAAGAAACAAACCAAAGTGGCTGTTCAAATGTTCCAGACTTCACATATAATTGGTGAAGGAAAAAAAAACACAACCCCATCAGTTCCAAGTGGAAACTGTTACCACTTCTTTGGCTAGATGGACACTACAACATCAGTGTCAGTATATGTCCAGGAAAAAATTAGATTGGAGAATATAACAAGATCAGTCTTAATTACGTGGTTAGTACTAAAGGGCTGATTGCTTTTTGGGTAATGCTAATGCGGTCATTCTCTCAGAGAAGAGGAAGACTGTCCTTATGCGAATAAACCCCAAATTAGGGGATTTGGCAAGTAAAGAGTCCAGCGAAGAAGCTCGCTGACTTTTGTTTGGTGAAGTCTTAAACCAAGTACGTTCGCACCTTCACAAGCCTGGATAAGGCTCAATATTCGATGAGCAGGGTCTTTAATAACAGTAGTGTTTATGGACGGACTCGTAGAAGGGGCTAATCTATCAGCCGGGCAAGTTTCAGAGCCCAATACCATAACCAAGGCAGTGGGTATTCCAGAGGCAAGGGAAGTTACAATTTCTTTCCCTGAAGAGGAAGAGGTCGAGTTTGCTCGAACAGAGGAAGAGGTCAAAATTCAGAACAAGGTCAAAACCAGGGTGAGTATGAAGACTTGTACTCGTTCTATCCTCAACAGTGTAGGAGGAAGATTAAGGTATTTCAAAGAAAACTGGAGAGAAATTACTCAGGATGCATGGGTTCTAGAAACTATAGATCGGATAGATTTCAATTTCGTTCCAGCAAAGATAAAAGAACCTCACGAGCTGGTTTTTCACGAGGAGTTATTACAAATAGTAGAAAACGAGGTGTGTTTGATGTTGGAGAAGAATGCAATTGTGCGAGTGGGGGAGGAAGACAAAGGCTATGTGAGTACTTTGTTCTTGGTAGAGAAAAAGGATGGAGACCTGTAATAAATGTAAGGAGTTTGAATTAGTTTGTGGCTTATTGACATTTCAAAATGGAGGGTATTCACCTTCTGAGAGATATTCTTCAGGAGGGAGATTGGATGGTAAAAATTGATCTAAAGGATGTGTATTTTACTATTCCAACAGTGAAGGAAAGTAAAAAATCTCTACAATTCAGATTGAGGGGTCAATTATTTCAATTTCTTCGGCCCCTTGGTGTTTTACCAAGGTAATGAGGTCAGTGATAGGTTACTTCAGAGAGAGAGGAATTAGGATGATAATTTATCTAGACGACATTTTGATTATGAATCAGGAAATTGGGGATGTAAAGAAGCATTTGGATTTGTTAAGGCGTATGCTAGAGAATTTACGCCTTGTGATAAATTTGGAGAAGTCAGTTTTGAGGCCTTTGAGGAAGGTGGAATTTCTAGGTTTGTGGTGGACACAGTTTTGTGTCAATTAGGTCTTCCGGAGAAGAAAGCGAAGAAAATAAAGCAAGCGATTCAGAAGGTTATACAACAAGGAGAAAGTTACATTGAGGGAATTGGCAAGAGTGATTGGTTTACTGTCCTCGTCAATTCAGGTGATTTTTCCGGGTACTTTGCATTACAGGGCCTTACAGTGTTTGAAAATATACGATCTGTCAAAAGGATTGTTGTATGGAGACATGGTGTACGTAACTATGGAAGAGAAGGAAGAGTTGATTTGGTGGAAAGAGAACATGGATGTGTGGAATGGTCGAGCAATTTTCAGGGATTCCCCAGAGTTTGTTTTGGAGACTGATGCGAGCAATTTTGGCTGGGTTGAGTCTGGTCTGGGGAAAGGGAGTGGGACTGGGGGTGTCTGGTCCCCGTGGGAAAAAGAGCGCTATATAAATTGTTTGGAGATGAAAGCAGGTTTGTTTGCTTTGAAGAGTTTCAAGAAGGGATTGGTAGGCAAGTCAGTGCTGCTCAGGATGGACAATGTGTCTGCTGTAGCTTACATAAACAGATTGGGAGGAACACTGTCAAAGGGTCTTGCGGAATCAGCTAAAGAGATTTGAGAGTTTTACTTGGAACACAAGATAGGGCTGGAGGCAGAGTATTTGCCGGGTGTCAAGAATGTGTTGGCAGATTGGAACTCAAGGAACATGATAGATTACAGAGATTGGAAATTGAAGGAGGAAGTTTTCCTAAGAGTATTGGAAATTATGGGTCCTCTAGAAGTGGACCTTTTTGCATTGAGGTTAACCAACCAACTGGAGAATTATTGGAGTTGGAGACCCGATCCAGGAGCTATGGCAGTGGATACCTTCTTGCAGGATTGAAAAGGGGAGAAGGGTTATGCCTTTCCCCCATTCCCTATGGTTCAGAGGGTTTTAGTTCAGGTGAGGAGACAGAAATGTGAGTTAGTTTTGATAGCTCCATTTTGGAAGAATCAACCTTGGTTCCCTTTGGTGATGGAGTTAGTAGGGACAGAACCTCTTTTGTTTTTGGCTTTCAGGGGTCTTTTGAGGAATGTGGAAGGAGAAGAACACCCAATGGTGGAGTTGGGTTCTCTCACCCTTCTAGTATGGAAGATATCAGGTGTTCACGAGCATTCTCGGATCTTTCTAGAACGGGTGCAGAGTTACTATTTGAATCTTGGGCACCAGGGACAAGGAAAAGTTATAGGGGAGCCTGGAAGAATTGGTTACATTGGTGCGTGGAGAGGGGTTTGGATCCCTTGGAAGCAATTGACATTCAAGTAGCTAATTTTTTATCTGAGTCGTTTGAGAAAGGAATGTCGTATAGGACAGTAAACTGTTATAAGTCGGCGATTTCCGCTGGCCATTCTCTAAGTCAAGGTGTTTCTATTGGAAGAAGTCCTTTGGTTTGTAGAGTGATGAAAGGGATTCGGCTTAAGATACCCCCGAACTCTAAGTACAAGTCTTTATGGGATGTTGATCTGGTTTTGAAGATGTTTGTGAGCTGGCCTTGCAGTAAGTAGTTGGAGCCTAGGGAATTCTCTTGGAAGTTAGCTACCTTATTGTGTCTTATATCTTTTAGGAAAGTTTCGGATGTCAAGGCCTTGGACATTTCTCATAGGTTTTATCAACCATATGGCGTGCTTTTTGAGTTATGCAGGAGAACTAAGACAATGTCAAGTTCTGTTTTTATCAAATTTTGTATCAATGTCCAAGTTTGTGTGGTATGCTGCTTTAAGGATTATGAAAGCAGAATGTTGGAGAAAAGGGGAGCAGTAGATTAGGTTTTGATCTCGTATGTGAAACCCTTCAAGGCAGTTTCTAGTGGGACTATAGCGAAATGGGTTAAATGATCCATGAAGGAGGCCGGTATGGATGTGTCTAGGTTCACAGCGCATGTGGCGAGAGGGGCTATAGCGAGTAAGGGGAGTATGTTTCATGGAGACTAGAAGATATTGTGAAGGCAGCGGATTGGTCCTCTGCTTCTACATTCAGATTTTATTGAACAGGTTTCAAAATATGTTTTAGAAAGCTTTGAACATGCATAATTCTAGCCTCCTGTCTTGACATAAAATTGTGATTCTAATAGATTTACTGAATATAGAATCGAGATTTTATTAAAGACAAGGAGACTAGCATTATCCTGCCCACCCTTCCCCTTGGGTGAGGCTCAATTCTTTGTATTTATTATGTAATATTTTATGTTGTGAGTTTGGAGTTTTTCTAGTGGATTTTTTTCCTCGCAATATGAGGATTATGCATGTTATTGTTTTGTTGTAGAAAGTTTAAAAAAAGGTTAATTTGGAGTATTTGGAGTAATGAAGAGCTGGAAGATCAAACGAAAAGTGGAAGAAGATGGTGCTCGCATGCTATTTATGGACTGGAAGATTTTTTGTTGATTATGATGTTGTAAGGTTTCCATGAGCTTTTAATGGTGCTGCTCAGACGTGGGAAATAAACGTTAATGCATAATAGTAGCCCCCTTGTCTTTAATATAATTTTGAGTATTCAGTAAACCTATTAGAATCGCAATTACTTCACATCACTGCCCTTCACCCACCTCGAGTGCCTAGCAAATATGATCCACATAATCTACTAAGTACTAGTTAGGCAGCCTCCGACTCTCCCTAAATGTCTGCCTATAGTTTTCAGGAGTGAGCCATACTTCCTGACAAAGGCGTAGTTCATGAGGGGGCATCTCATCCTGTCCCCCTTCCCTAGGACCAGTAACGCATCCCTTCCTTCGCTAGGAGTGTGCCTACTGGCTCCCCAAAAACCCTCAAGATCCCTGTGCATCTCCAAAGCAACCTCATAAACTGCAAACCAATTGTTAATATCATTCCCCACAACAAAGTTAGGCACCAGATATTTGGGGATGTGGGCCCTCCTGTCTCCACTGGGCACTGCGGTACTGGTGCCACCATTACTGCTGGACTGTAAGGCTTATTTTGTTTTTAGGTCCACCTCGTTCAAGCTCACTTCATAATCCACAAAAGTTTATTTCTCTCCAAGGCTCTGTTGGTCTTTGTCTCCTTGGGAAACCTCTCCTCCAAGATCCTCTTTGCAGCTGGCTCATTCTTGGCTACCTTCAGTTATAATTTGGCCAACTGCAGCTTAAGATAATTCTCTGCCTTCTGCCCTTCAGTTTCTCGGAAGTTAGGTTGCGGGAAGACAGACTGCTACGTGCCAAGGAAAGGGGCTCCACTCATGTTACCAAGGTGTCTTTTTCCTGGGGGTGCTGAACCTCAGGGCCTTTGGTCAGGCCCTCATCCTCCTCCTCCAAGTCAAACGTTCTCCTTCTCAGGACTATCCTCTTCCTGCATCTTTGGGGGAGGGGGGAAGTCTGCATACTTCTGAGTTCCTCAAAGACTTGGAGAGCTAACTGGAAGTCTAACGTTTTGACCTTCCTTTCCACATTCAGCCCCCCTCTCCTTCTCTTCCTGCTCCTCAAGGGGGTGTGGGCTGCATTCTTCTGACTTCTTCAAAAACTCTGAGAGCTACCTGGAAGTCTACCTATTGGCCTTCTTTCCCACATTCAGCCCCCTCTCCTTGCAAAGCCTCTGCAGCCCTGCTTTGCTGAGGGTATCAATATTGATCAGCTCAATATCATTGTGTCACTGCATAAACACAAATACTGGATCCCATTACTTTTCACCAAAGTAAGAAATTGGGTACTTAGTTGAGGGGGGTGAAAGCCCTACTCAAGCAACAACCACAATCTTGGTCACTGTGACCTGCAAAAGTCACTAAATAAACCTGTGATTAAATCTCTAGTAGGTGGCACAAAAACAGTCAGGCTTAACTTAGAGGCACTGTGTAAAGTATTTATGCAACACACAAAGTTATAATCTGAAGGCACAACAAAATAATGTGTAAACTAATTTAGAAAAAGAGAATACAGTTTATTAAATAAAAGGAGTCCAAAAAGAATTAAATCCAATCAGTAGACCAGAGATATGATTTTTTAAAGTTTTAGTGTAAATTAGTGCCTAAAAGATCAAAGCGCCAAGTGTAGGTATCTGCTTCTGCGAATCCAGGGAAAAGTAAAAAGTTAAGTCCAACCGCGATGAAGTGTGCGTCAAATGCACAAGGTGGATTGGGCTCGATCTCGGTTTACATTCGAACTTAGAAGTTGTTCAACAACGCAGCAGGATGTGTCTGATCCAGGGTTATTATCGCCGGGGAGCGCTGGACGAGGTCTCGGTGAAACTGTTGACAATGGCAGGAAAAAGCTTATAGAGCAGTAGAAGACTGATTTCCAGGCCGAGGAGGTCATAGTCAATAGGGAGCCTGCAGCGGTCGAGTCCAGAGAAGATTTGTACCTTGGGACTTAGAAATCTTTTTGGAAGTCAAAAACATCCAGTGGGAGAAAGTTGCAAGCTGTGGCCAAATAGGGCTTCAACAGGCCGGATACCGATGCTCGGAGGTGCAGCTGGACATGATTTGCTGCAGCGAAGAACGTAGTGGGGCTACTGCGGAGTCAGGCCTACCGGCAATGCACCTTAGGTGGATTAGCTGGTAGGCAGGTCCCGGTCTTCTATTGGTTCTTCTGGCAGTTTTTTGTGACTTTTTTTAAGCCCCAACATTTAGGATTTGGCAGGAGCAGCACATCTAACACCATTTCCAAGGGTCCAGCACTACTTGGGGGTTATGACTCACTCCAGCTGAGGTCAGGTTCAAAATTCAAGGTCTCTCAAGCTTTTTATGTCCCTGTAACTCACACAAGAGCCGAGCCAATTAGCCCTTAAAGTCACTCTGGTAGTCCGGGGTTTAAGAAGATGGTCCACTTCTCCTTCAAGCAGCAAGGCAAGCCTCAAGCAGCAGGGCAGTCCTCTGGGGCGAAAGACGGGCCTCAAGAAGCAGGGCAGTTCTCTGGGGTACAGGGCAGTCCTTCTGAAGTCTTCAACATGTCCAGGAGTGTACTGAAGAGGTGTTCTGGGGGTCCAATATTTATACCTGTGGCAAGCCTCTGAAGTGGGGAATATTCTATGCTAAAAAATGCCAACTTCCTCTTATTGCATTTTTAGACTTGAGACTTAAAATCCAATGTTACCATTAAACAGGATTTTGAATTAGAAATCATTTGAGTCCAAACTGGACATCCAGATCTGTTCCCAGTCAAAACGTTAGCACTTATTAAATGTAATAAGCTAACCCATTTGTTGTCAAATGGGAGATATAGGTGTTACAGTAGAGTTTTTCACAATCATGACATGTGCAACTTAGATGCACAAGTCCTACTTTTTAAATACAATGCCCTATAGGCTGTTTAAGGGCAACCTTAGGGGGGTGGTATGTATGTGGGTGGGTATTTATTTATATATACATATATATTATTTTTTTTTTCACTGAAAAAAACCAAAGGTTACAGGGATGTTATAGTTGGGGTCAGATTTCACTCGTACAAAACCAGTGAAATTCAGCAGTTATAGTTAGCTGAGCTAACTAAAACTTGGGGACCCACAATGCACTGCTTATGCACTCACATTTTACATCACTCATGACATGGTCAGTGACATCACTGATGGCATCACTAATCACATCTTGCTGGAGCCGGCCCTGGTGGGTGGCGGTTTCCAGGGCCATCTACGGCTCCAGTTAAGGGGGATGCGCAGCCCCCCTCCTTCCTTGAGGTGAGGCCTGCCCCGGGGGAGGTGCCAGTTCCCGGGCCCAGGAGGGCCACGCTGCCCCCCTCCCTTTTCTTAAACATAGAGTTTGGCCTCTCAGAGGTGGTGGTCCCCAAGGCTGGGGGGGTCCATGATGACCCCCACATTAAAATGTTAAATCCCAGGGGAGGTGGTGCTCCCCCAGGGCCAGGGGGTCGGGGTGCCACCTGCCCCCAGATTAAACTCCCGCAAATGTTTTTAAAATTCTTTTTTGGTCGTGGGGACCCCCACTAGAGGCCTAGGGGTCAGGCTGTTTCTTCCCTGCCCCCTTTTTGATCTTTGTTCTGTTTTCTTGTGACTCGGTTCAACCTAGTTTGAAGTGTTGGCAGCCAATCAGATCTCAGGCACGAGATCGGAAGGGGTCGCGGATCCACCGCGGCCACAGTTGTATATCTGAGAATTCTTTATATTTCTAGGCAACTACTGAACGGATTCACACCATTTAACAAAAAGGTCGCTTTTTGGACCAAGCGCTACCTTTCAGCCAAATCTGGTGTAATCCGTTCAGCAGTTTGGGCTGTAGCCTTGTCTAAAGTTTCCTATAGAAATTAACATGGAGAAAAAGCATTCTGGGACACTCCACTTTTTCTTGGCCCCCACTTGACTGATCGCCCAGAAACTTTCAAGACAGCAGCTGAAGTGACTGGCGCATTAGTTTTGACAATTTCGCGAGGATTCGTCAAACTACATCAAATTTATTGGCAAATTAAAAAACGCTCTTCCTATGGAAACGGCATCCTAACTATAACTACCTACTGGCGACCGCTACTTAGATATATATATATATATGTATATACATACATACACACACACACACACACACACACACACACACACACACACACACACACACACACACACACACACACACACACACACACACACACACACACACACACAGTAGAATCGTCTCTCTACCAAGGTAGGAATCTGTTGAACAGACGAAGCGAACCCAAATGATGATGCAATTTGAAGTTTATTACATGACTAACACCGCCGCCGCCATAACGCGTTTCAGCCCGCGTGGGGCCTTGATCACATGACACAGTTGAGGGAGCGGTTTCAACATTTAAAGTGCAAGTATGTGACGTTTTCGTGTGCATCAGCTGTGATACTGAATCATAGACATGGAAAAAATACATTCGTAAAGAAACACATCCATACCACATACTAGTAATATACTGTAGGGTCACCAGAAATGTAAATACATCTCTAAAGTGCAAGATAGAGCATACATGATATAATATCATGAGAATAGCAGCACATTGAATAAATAAATATATACTCCATATATAACTGTCCAGCTCTAAAAGTGTCACTAGTTAGTAAAACCATACTTATATTGATGAATAAAAATAAAGCTAAAAAAAGTAAAATAATGTAAAACTTTTTTCTCACAAATAGCAGCATTATTCAAAATTCATATAAGTCTATGTTAGCACCTGAGATATACCCTTGAGGTTAAGATGTTTAGAAAAATAGAGCCCAAGTGGGCAATTGCTAAAAATCCATGTCAGCAATATAAGGCAGTGCAAAATTCGCAAAATCATGTCACAATTTAAAGTGCAAACGTCATGTGCAAAAAGTGTATACAACGAACAATACAGTGAAAATGAATTCTCAAATTAAAACATTATTCTCAGGTAGGTAGGCAGCGGCATAGGTATACAGTCTTAATCATAATGACTAATTAAAGAGGAGTTGAAAAATCTTCACTAGCGTCCATTCGGTGCTTTACAGTCCATTTCTATAATGTACCTTGTTTCTAATTTGCGTAACAAAGATTCACGATCCCCGCCTCTTCTCAGTGGTGGGATCATGTCAATTACAAAGTACTTCAGATCGGCAGAATTCTTAGCATGAGATTCATCAAAATGTCTAGCGACAGGATATGTAGCATCACCGTTGTTGATAGCACGTATATGCTGGAGTATCCTCTTGAGGACCTGCAGCTTAGTGCTTCCCATATAGCGCAGGCCACAGGGACACTCCAGCACATATACTGCAAATTCAGTCTTACAAGTAAGTTTTTTCTGAATGCGAACAGGTCTGTTACTGAGGGGAGTCATATATTCAGTCTTGCTAACTCCATTTCTGCAGGCTTTACAGACAGAGAACTTAATGAAACCCTTGCTGCTGTTAAGCCAGGAACTGTTGGTTCTAACCTCAGGGCTACTAGTCACCAGGCAGTTGCTCATTGATCTTGCCTTTCTATAGGTTATACTGGGTGATCGTGACAATTGGGTCCCCAATATCAGATCACTCTTAATCAATGCCCGATTTTTGTTCACTATCTTGCGAATTGTTTGAGGTTGGTTGTTGTAGGTTAGAATCAATCTGGTCTCAGTTTGCTCATTCTGTGCCAACTTCATTCTTCCTGCTAACGCCTGTGGTCTACCAGGTTCATTGGCTTTAAATATGGCATTGTCGACCACTTCTGGGAGATAGCCTCTTCTTAAAAACCTGTCCCTGCAATCTTTCTGTGCAACTAGACAATCGTGATCAGTGCTGCAAATTCTTCTTATTCAGAGCATTTCCCCGTAGGGAATGCTGCTGATCAAGTGTGCCGGATGATGACTACAGGCATGTAATATGGCATTGCCAGAGATGGGTTTCCTATACATTCTAGTGTGAAGTTGATTCTGTTGGATAATAATTTCTACATCTAGAAAGCATATTGACCTGTTGCTTACCTGACCAGTAAAACTAAGATTCAAATTATTTTTGTTAAGTTTCTCAATGAACTGTGAAGCCTCACATTCAGATCCTTTCCAAATTATCAAAAGGTCATCAATATATCTAAACCATTTAACAACATTTTCAGACATGATTTCAGGGTAGGTGGGCATGAGGACCTGTTCCTCCCAGTGCCCCATATGCAGACAGGCATAACTAGGGGAGAAACAGCCCCCATGGCCACACCTCTTACCTGCTGGAATACTTGATTGGAAAACAGAAAGAAATTATTTTCAAGGCACAAATTGATCATAGACAATAACATCATGTTATGTTCGAGAAAACAGATGGGTCTCATATTCAGATAGTATTCAATGGCTTTTAATCCATCCCGGTGGTGGATACTGGTGTACAGGGAAGATACATCGAGTGAGATCAATAAGTAATCAGGTTGCCAGGTCATTCCTTCTAGTTTCTGTAACAGATCTCCAGTATTAAGAATAAAAGAAGGAAGGTTTTTAACATGGTACTGTAAGAAAAAGTCAACATACTTGCTGGCATTCTCCATAATGCTATTGCAAACTGAATTTATGGGGCGTTCGGGTGGCTTCACATTGTTCTTATGGATTTTGGGTATGAAGTAAAACAATGGGCAGCGCCGGGTGGCCATTCTTTGAAAATTTAAACTCTTCCATAGTTAATAGACCAGTGCTCCTCCATGCCAGCAGGTTGGTATAAAACAAATTCCAGGCCACTTTAACCTCTGTCATCGTGGATCTTTTGTAACAGTCCCTGTCATCAAGTTGACCAAGTGCCTCCTCCATATACATTTCCCTTGGCCACAACACGTTACTGCCTTTATCTGATTGGCGGATAATGACATTCACATTGTTTTGAAGTTTCTTATTGAGTTGGTGGTAAGCAAAGTCACGATAATTATGTATTTTATTGATATTGACTTGCTTCTGGTACAACAACTTCAAATCTTGAGAGACTTTCTCATGGAACACATCTATGTTGTCTTTCAACATTAAAGGGAAAAATGTTGATTTGGGTTTGAAATTAATGGGGGCTGTAATAACCCTGTGCCCCGTGCCCAAATTGGAAGATAAAGAGTCAGTGTTGTTCTCACCCTGCATTTGTAAAAAAATCCTGCAATAACTCAGCATCACCAGCTGTAAGTAAGGGCGGACTCAAATTGGGTGCTGTAGGTGGTACCGATCGTGCTGATTTGTGTAATAAATGAAACTTACGAAGCTTTAACTTACGCACGTATTTATACACGTCTATTCTGGTACCAGCATAGTCAAAATTACTTTTAGCACTGAACGATAGCCCTAATACTAGAATGTTTGTTTCCTTTTCCCTCAATGGTATTTTAGTGAGATTGATAACTGGTATTAGTGCTTGACTCTATTTGCGCCTCCATTGTTTTCGGGGTTTTCTGTTGTATGGCTTTGTACTCACGTTGTGTTGTTTGTTGCGTCTCTGCCTTGCGCCCTGCTTTCTGTTGATGCTTTGTTGGTGTTTACATTTCGAGCACCGGAACGTAGAGCCTGCCTCCGATCCTTTGCGCATGCAATCTAATTCCTGTGCCAGTGTGAATTTTCGAAACCCCAAACGCTGTGCTCGTTGTTGATCATTGTGCGACTCACTGTCAATATTAGAGCTCAAGTCTGAAAGTGATGAAGCCGGTGGTATGTCATTGTTGGCTGTTTGCACTGAAGCCGAGGTACTTGATGTTAGCTTCTTGGTCGCTTTCACATTATCGTACTTCTTTGAAAAAGTAAATATTTGCCCATTTTCATAATCCAACCGATCTCGTTGGAATTTATAGGCCTTCCTTTTCTTTATTACTTCTTCCTCACGAAGCAGGCGCGCTGTTATATCGTCCCGATACTTGGCGGTATTGGGAGTGCTTGGAACTTTTTCTATCTCGGCATTGAGGGCATCGATTTTGCTTTGTAATGCCACCCGGTCACTCTTGACGTATTTAACAAGGATTTCCACCAAACGCCGAGAGGACTCAAGGTTACATTCAGTCCATTCGGATAACATGCGGGGGTCTGGGTTCTCATAGCTTGGTGCGAGCATTATTCGCAGACCCCACTGTATCCTGCCCATCTCCAAGTACCTGGTGAGAGAGCGGTGCTCCCACCACGTCAACTGCTCCGCTTTACTTGCCTTCTCCAGGTTTTTGAAGAGCTCTTTGATCTTTAGCTGTGAATCCGGCGGACTGCTAGATATAGAACTTTGTACACGTTCCCCAGATGGGGAATCGTCAAACATGCCGCTAGCTGCCTCCTCCCCACTCCTCAACGTGTCTGAGGACATGGTGAAAAATAATGGGCTTAAAGATGTTTTCTTGGACTTGTTGCGCCAATTGAATATCGGCGTCCAGTTCCTGCACACTCCTTCATGGGACACTCAGCGGTGCTCCTGCCACAGAGAACGTTACCGGCAAAGCGCTGGTCCTTCGGTCAGCCGACCTCCGACCACGACTCCACCAAACTGCCCCCCTGTACGTTAGGTGCACTTCTGCCGCCGTTTTTAACAAGAAGGTCGCTTTTTGGACCAAGCGCTACCTTTCAGCCAAATCTGGTGTAATTCCGTTCAGCAGTTTGGGTTGTAGCCTTGTCTAAAGTTTCCTATGGAAATTAACATGGAGAAAAAGCATTCTGGGACACTCCACTTTTTCTCTGCCCCCACTTGACGGATCGCCCAGAAACTTTCAAGACAGCAGCTGAAGTGACTGGCGCATTAGTTTTGACAATTTCGCGAGGATTTGTCAAACATCAAATTTATTGGCAAATTAAAATACGCCCTTCCTATGGAAACGGCATCCCAACTATAACTACCTACTGGCGACCGCCAGTAAAATATATTATTATCTACTGGCGGTCGCCTTTAGATAGTTACCGTTAGGACCTATTTTCCAGGAAATCTGCAACATTCTATTTGGAATAACTTTGGCGCCGATTGACGAATCTTTGCGAAATTTTCAAAACTTTTGGCCAGCTCCGGTCCGCTCCTATCCTGAAAGTCTCGGGATGATTCGTCAAACGGAGGCCGAGAAAAAAGGCGGGTCCCAAAACGTGTTTTCCCCATGCAATTTCCCATAGGACCTTTAGCCGCAGCTACAGCCTGAACTGCTGAACGGAATTACAACAAAAGAGGTAGCCCTTGGTTCAGAGTCGTGCCTTTTGCTTAAATGGTGTAAATCCGTTCAGTGGTTGCTGAGAAAATCACAATTAAAAGTACATATATATCTAGGGCCGCGGATCCTCCCGTGCACGAGCTGTATGCTAATTGGCTGTCAACACTTCAAACCAGGAAGTGTTGGCAGCTATCTTTTGCCTCGGTAGAACCGAGGCACAAGAAAGCAGAAAACAAATGCGCAAAAAACGCAAAGGGGGCAGGGAAGACACACCCTGTTCCCCTAGGCCTGCTCAGGGGGTCCCGCAAGGACCCCCAAGGCCCAAAAAAAAATTATAATTATTTTTTTTTAAATCGCGGGATGCGCTTAGGATCCGCGCATCTCGCTGCCGAAAAAAAACCATTTAGTTTTTATTTAGCCCCCGGGGTGGCTAAGTCCCGGGGGCAATATGTATATTATAATGGGGGGCCCAGAGGTGCCTCGCAGCCCCGGGGCCTGCCACCCCCTGGGGCTTATCTGAATTATTGGGGGGGCTCTCAGCCTCCCCCAGCCCCGGGGACCGCCACCCCCCAGGCCTTTAAATATACACGGGTGGGGGGCTCAAAGGCCCCCCCAAGCCCCGGGGACCGCCACCCCTGGGGCATTTTTCTGGAAAAATAAACCTGTGGGGGGCGCTTGAGCCCACCCACACACCCCGGGGACCGCCACCTCCCAGGGGCAGTAATTATTAGACATAGGGGGTCCGTTACAGACCCCCCAAGTCCCGGGGGCCACCACCCCCCGGGGCTTTGACAAAGGTGGGAGGCGGCCCCCCCTCCTGAAGCCCTCGATGGCTATGGGGACCGCCAACCCCCAGGGCCGGCTCCTGCAGTGTCCCGGGGTGCCCACCCCCGGGACACTGTAGTTTGCAATGATAGGGCGGGAGCCTTGCGGCTGCTCTCGCTTCAATGAAGCAAAGCAGATTGCTTTTCCACATGGGGAGCAGCATGTTAGCTGCTCCCCATGTGGAAAAGCAATGCCGGCTCCTGCAGGAGGCGGGGAGCCGGCTGGGACCGTGGGGGGGATTGGGGACCCCCCCACAGTCCCCAACGAGGTGGCCAGGCCCCGGGGAATGGGGTCCCCGGGGCCAGCAGTGGCCCGGGAGGGGGGCCATGCAGCCCCCTTCCTCAAAAATAAAAATAAATGAAAAAAAACAAAAATTGAACAAAGGAGGCAGGCCGGCCCCGAGGGATGGTGTCCCAGGGGTCATAAATGGCCTAAGGAGGGGCGCTACGCAGCCCTCCACCATAAAAATATTTTTAAAAATTGGCCATGGCCCGGGGGATGGGGTCCCCGGGGCCCGCAATTGGCCACGGGAGGGGGGCCACGCGGCCCCCTTCCCGTAAATACATAATTTTTTTTTCTAAATAGGGGGTCAGGGGTCCCCAGGGCCCCAAAAAATTTAAAGAAAGGGGGGTCACACAGCCCCCCTTTCCCAAAGTTTTTTTTTTTAGCAGACACGCGATCGTCCCTAGGCCCCGCCCCCTCACAAAAACACTCTGCAAACGCGCCGTGCCACAGAATTGGGGAATTAATTCCCCTTGAATACTGGGGGTACCTGGGGGCCAACCAGCCCACCAGGAACCTCCAGTATGCGTCAGGGGGCTGCGTTGCAGAGAGATGTTTTGAGGCCACGCCCCTTTTTACACCTCTCTGCAATGCCGCTCTGTGGCGCTTAATGGAGGTAGCTGGTGGGCTAGTTGTGCCCCAGGGACGCTTAGGATTCAAGGGGAGTTAATCCCCCAACTTAAAATGCGCCACGGGCGCGTTTGCGCCGTGGTGAAGGGAGGGGGCGGGGCCTGAGGTGACATGTGTGCAAACACGCCCTGTGGCGCGTTTTAAGTTGAGGAATTAATACCACTTCAATCCTGAGGGTCCCTGGGGGCCAACTAACCCGCCAGGTACCTTCAGTAAGCGCCACAGAGCCCCGTTGCAGGGTATCTCTGAACACCTCTCTGCAACGCAGCCCCCTGGCGCATACTGGAGGTTCCTGGTGGGCGTGTTTGCAGACATGTCACCTCAGGCCGCGCCCCCTTCCTTCACCATTGTGCAAACACGCCCTGTAGCGAGTTGTAAGTTGGGAAATTAATTCTCTTTCAATACTGAGGGTCCCTGAGGGCCAACTAGCCCACCAGGTCCTTCCAGTAAGCGCCACTGCGCTGTGTTTCTGAGAGGTGGCCCAGGCCGTGCCCCTTTTTACACCTCTCTGCAACGCAGCTCTGTGGCGCTTACTGGAGGTATCTAGTGGGCTACTTGGACCCTAGGGACACTCAGGATTTAAGGGGACTTAATCTCCCAAATTAGAACGGACACAGGGCGTGTTTACACAGTGGTGAAGAAAGGGGATGGGGCCGGAAGTGACGTGTACAAACACGCCCTGTGGCAGGTTTTAAGATGGGGAAATAATTCCCCTTCAATCCTGAGGGACCCTGGGGGCCAACAAGTCCACCAGGTGCTTCCAGTAAATGCCCCTGTGCGGCGTTGCACAGAGGTGGTCCAGGCAGTGCCCCTTTTTACACCTCTCTGCAATGCAACTCAGTGGCGCTTACTGGAGGTACCTAGTGGGCTACATGGACCCTAGGGACCCTCAAGATTCAAGGGGACTTAATAATAATAATAATACGGCCATTTAATAAAGCGCAAAACAGCTACCTCCCGAAGGAGGTGTCCCGGCGCTAAAGCAAAAAAAGCAACAGCACATACAGACAAGAGCGGATATCAAGTCCCCCTCCAGGATCAATCCAGGTTAAAAAGACAAGTCTTGACTGCCTTCCTAAATTGGCATTCTGAGTCAATTTGCCTTAAAGCAGGCGGCAAGGAATTCCAGAGTTTAGCAACTTTGGCCACAAAAGATCTACCACCCCAGCGCTCCTTCCTAATTCGTGGGGTGGCCAGCAGATTCTGATTGCTTGACCGCAATAGGCGCGATCGTTTGTAAACAGATAGACGCTGTTTCAGATAACTGGGGCAGAGCCCATGGAGTGAACGAAAAGCTAAGATAAGGCCCTTAAATTTAATTCTATTGGTCACTCAAAGCCAATGAAGTTCTTTAATGTATGGGGAGATGTGTTTGCGCATGGGCACGCTTCTGATCAAACGCGCTGCCGCGTTTTGAACCATTTGCAGTCGTTTAACCAAATAGGCCGGTAGGCCCAAATAGAGGCTATTCGCATAATCCAGCCAGGACATCACAGTTGCATGAACTATGGTACGCCTGCAAGATTCTGGTAGCAGATGTAAAGATGTTCTCAAGTGCCTCAATTTTCCAAAACAGGTAGATGTTACTTGCTAAATTTGAGAGGAAAACGACAGGTCAGCCTCCCATTGAACTCCCAAATATTTAGCCAAGCCTGTTGGAGTAGGTGGTGTCCCAATTTCCTGCGGCCACCATAGGTCCGAGTCAAGCGGGTTGTTAGTGAACATGACATGAGTGGAACATGAAGCACCAACTCAAAGCACCTGCATGCATACTCTGACCTGCAAGGTGCCCTACAACTGCTCACTCGCAGTAATAAACAGGAGACTTAGGGGAAGGAACTACAAGGATAAGCTTCCTGCCCACCCGACAGCAGTCACCAGGCACAAACAATGCAGGCACATGCTGAGCACCGCAAAGCTGGCCTCCAATGCTACCATAAACATGCCTGTTCTATCATCAAGCTGTAAGTCACTTGTTGCACCAGACTGTGAACCCATATTAAAACACATGTCCGAGTTCCCTTAAGAGGAAACAAGTGACATAATAGCACTCTGCACAATTCTGACACTCAACATGGAGGAGGATTGGCACATGCCAAAGGGTGCCCCCTTTTGTTACTTAGGCTGAGTTTAATGCAAAAAGTCCCAGTTCCACATCTGAGCACAGAAAAGAAAAGAAAAGAAAAGAGAAGAGGCGGTGGGTACGCTTTATTTGATCTCCAGGAACTTATAAGCAACAAAAAATACATAACAAAGCAACAATAAATAGTTATACTTAAAATTATACATGACTACATGGTTAGAACTTTATATAAAATTCGAATTACTAGTCGCGTTAGCCACAATTGTCTGAGGGCAGAGAGTAATCAACCTAAATGGACAATCCTTGTACAAATACTCTTACTCAATACCGGGTCTCTCTCTTTTATACAGGTTATCTGGACTAACCTTACAAGTATAAAATAAGAGAAAAAAAACTAGAACTATGACCTGCGTCCTGCGTCTTACAACCTTTTAAACTGATAACGAGCACAGTGCAAGTGCAGGTTGAAATTAAAAATAATAAGACCCATGTGCAAATAAGCAGAACATGGTCTCCAATCCCTAGCATACGGTAGAAGTTTAAAAAAAGACATCCGATGGAGCAGAGTTTTGCGTAAATAAAACCTACTCGGATTGAACCCTCAGTAACATACTTTAATGGTGTGCTGTGAACATTTTTATTAATAATTGCTAAAATATGGGGGAAAACTTTTGCGCATGTGTAAAATTAACTTGTGAAATAATGCATGAAACATGTCTGCATTTGCTCATGGCTTTGAATAAAATAAAAAGACTAATGCTGCTTTTGTGCATGTAAATAATGTTCTGCTAGGAATAACACGGGTTTTACAGGGGTTAGTGCAATGCTGGGATGGTGTGCGAAGAAAAGAAAATTTCATGAAACTAATAAATGTTTGTGTTTGATTCTTTTAGAAAATACAAGCATGGGCCTTATTTCCTGCATGCCAGTTTGGGGTTAGTAATTGCTGAAATGAAAATAAAAGAATTAAATTTGGTTTTGAATGAGGAGAGAAAGCAGAAGCATAAAATCGTCGTCCTTCACGATGTGCTGACTGTCTGCCAAGGTTGCATAAAGAGAATGCTGATAAACAAATGGAAACGTGCAACTTCCTTCATGAGATGGCAGAAGCAAACAATGGAAGTGTAGAGACTTGCAACATGTAGAATATGTAATATATTTATTCAAAGTTGTTTCCTGAGAAGGATGTGTCGTAATGTTGAAAGTCTAAAACAAACTAGTGAATAAAGTAATCACTCTGAAAGTGGTGTGACAGAACACCCTCATTAATAGCCAATGAGAGACCAAGTTGGTGGTATATTGAAACAAATGTGGGTTGGACGTTTTAGGGTATAATTGAGGTGCCCTGTGGGTGTGGTTTGTGTAGGTTCGGCTGGTGTTAGCTAGCAGGAGATCGTCGCTGATGTTGGTTTGCTGTTTCTAGATAGAGGCCTACTTGTTTCCTGATTCCTGACTAAATCTTTGCCACTCGACTCTTCTCAAGGGCCTTGCTTCCCTTTGTGGCCAAAGGGGTAGATTTCCCTGTTCCTTACTTGGGTTAGTATAGATGATATTCTGATTTGCATAATCACTTGCAAATGTATTTTGTCTCTGAAACTTTTCTCTCTTCGCCTACCCACTCCTTCAATGCATTGATTATTTGATATGAGTTTATTTTCTCTCCATTGCAAATATATATGTTCTACGTGACTAATCATGACTTGCATTGTGTAACTACTTGATGAGCATTTATTTCATATTATTTACGATAAACATATTATATTATACATACTGAGTCTGTTATTATTTCGTAGAATAGAATTAGTACATAATTATCACTATCAACTCTTCAACTTTAGATACATCACCACAATTATATGAATAGAAATGCAGGTTCAATAGTGTTCGTGGAAAGAGATATAAACTTCCATCACACTGAACCCCAGCGTGAAGGGATTAGTTGGGTAGTGTAAATAGGCCTATGTTTATAAAAATTATCGATCCCAGACCGCTGGATCACATCCTATTCAGAGTGATAATTGTAATTAAGATGGAGCTCAGTGAAGGCAACCACTGATGGCCTATTGTTTGATATATAAGGTCATTACAGTAGTCAAGAAACTGTAATTGAACAATTTACACTTCATTGTTCCTATCCCAAACAAAAGTATAACATTTATATATTAAAATATACACTTGAAAAGTACTTTCTAAAGTGAGGTAGCCATATTATGAGAACTGGAGCAAAGTTATTCTAAAGTATGCAAATATTCACAGTCCATCAAGACCAGAAATTTGGATAATTGCGAAGTGGTAAGAAAACCTCTAAGCAAATAAAAAATGAACAGCATGTTGCCACCGCAGGGGATTCCAGATGGCACTCTGCAGGACAAATCATTGATGCACGTAGAATAGTGGTAATCAGTAGCAGAGATTAGTCTAGGGTTAACTATTGAGTCATTTTTGCCTGATTCCTTGTAATGAGCTACTTTTGTTTTTTGAGAACCGATTATTGTGGCCACCTGTGGCAGTTACCTTATTTTCCATTTATTTTATTAATACTAATGGATTGCTTAAACGTGCGATATGCCTGATGGATAAAGATTGTAAACATAATGTTTAAAGCCGTGTTCTCTGGATTCAAGGCCACAATGATACCCTGCACCAGTACACACTGGTGAACGTTAAGACCAGTTGTGCGCCCAAGAACAAAAGAACCTTCTACAGTCTCCAGGCTTGATCAGGTCTAATGACCACCACAGTAATCCACTCATACCACTGACCGAAAGTGCACCCATTGACATATGATAGGCAGGCCTTTAGGATACAAATGAACACTTGGTGAAGGCCCAGCAGGAGAACCAGGATTAAGAAAATAGAGCCTCTACCCCTAAATTCCCAGAGCAACCACCCATACACAGTCACCAACTGCTTTTTAAACCATGCTTCCGATGCCAAAAAATCATCAACGCCTTAAAGAAGCAGAAAACTTTAAGCACCAGCAACTCAAAGATCTATATGGTTACCTCACACCAAAGCTCAAAACACCAAGGAAGAACCTCTGCAAACCTGTTGGCACTTTGTCGACAATTGATAGAAAGGTACTTCATCCACCTGGTAACACCCGCCTGCCAGTTCCATTAAAAGCGCATTACCACTATAAAATGCAGTGTGTCTTACACCCTGACTGCAGTCAGCATCACACCAAATGTCAAGAATCACCCAATGGCACTAAGAAGCAGCAGGACCCATCTACCCTAAAGTGTTCCATGAGCATCAAACCTGTGTGCAATTGGTGGTTTTGCAGTAGCCCCGGTATGGCACCCATGAAACCCCAACACAGCCTAGATGCAGTTCTGTTGGTAATATGTCCAAGGAGCCTCCATATAGGAGGGATGGACTTGACACTGCTCCATTGAAGGGTGCTTAACATGGAGATGACTCGGAGAAAGACTTCAGAAGTTGGTTGAAAGGTTTCCAAGTCTCTCCAAGACTGTCTTCAAAGATTCAAACAATTCTAGAGAAAGGCAAACTTAGCAATGGACTTCACAAGATTCTAGCAACACTATTGATGTACAGCTTCAATTTATTTTGGAAAAAACTTTGTTCTTATTTTTATTCAACTGTAACTACTGGTACCTTGTGCAGAAGAATAATGTTTTGCTCTGGGTACTGTCTTATGTACTGCAGCTAAAATAGGTTGTAAACTTTCAAATGCATATTCAAACTACGACTAAGGAACACAAAGACTGGAATTTATTTTACGGGATGTTCTGGAACAGTGGTGCTAAATTCAATAATATAGTTTCCAAAAGAGTTCCACTGCACCTTCACGATCCGCCGTCCGTGAATTCCACTGCATCACAGCCAACCACCCACATGTTATTTGTTCTCATAGGAATGGGTTTGGATTGGTTGTAGGATTCCCCCCCCCCCCGCCCACCTATTAACGATGCTTGATAAAGCAGATCTGTTCAGTCTATATCCCCACTCCCATCTTTACTCAATAAGAAAAGGGAGGTGGGGTGATTAGAAAGCACTGCCGGTTAAAGAGCTACTTTGTATGCCAACTCCAATGTTTGTGTTAGTTATCACTTTAATTTGCGGAGTGATATCAATATTGTGTGATACCACTATTTATTGCTTGGTCATGTTACAAGCCCTGCATATTTTGGCACAGAGCCAATTACAGCTCCCAACATGAAGGTGTACCTAGCCAATCAGTGCCTAAGTCTGGCTAAATATTCAGGTAACATTCTTCTGAAAAGCACAGGTTTTGCTTTGCTATTTTATTTTTTGTATTTCTCTATTGTTTATTTTATGGACTCTCATCCACTAGTTTCTTAGGAACTTACTTTCATACTGTGAAATGGACTACAAATTAAATAGTGGTGTGCAGCAGAGTTGATCAGGTGTAGATTGCATTGTCAGTAGAATATGCTATACGGTAGCACCACCCTCTGGCTAGTTTATGCAACTCTGTGTGTGTTTGCAGAAATAAACAAAGACAACGACATAGGCCTAAGAGCCAAACAAATTACCAGTGTGGTACGGATTTAAAAAGGTGTGTATATACATTGTTGCTTTCCACCAATTTAATAATAATTATTGTGACTCTGGTACAGGCATCTGAACAGCCTAATGAGATGCTTGAAAATGGCAATCATTATAATCAATGGGGTAACCCAACGAAGTCACTGGACCTGGGTGTCAATTGATACAAAAAACAGTGGTCCTAGACCAATCTCGTAGCTTAATGGTTTCTTTGAGAGTAGTTAATCATTCTACTAATTTGAGCATCCAACACAGGCAAGCTCACCTTACTATGATTTTAAAGGTATTCAGAAACATGTACTGTGCAACAACCAAGAGTTTAATAAAAACATATATTTATTTTCATTAAATGTGAAAGGGTATGTAGAGGGGTAGGAAGGTTGCTCCTAAATGGAACGTGCAAAGGATGTGCTCAAGTGTAAGGAAATTTAAGAAAGGAGAATTCCAAAAGAAAAATCAGGGGTATAGTATTTACAATGTTTTTAGTAAGACTGAAAAAGAAACAGTCATCATAAACCTGGCCAACCACAACATAAATCATATATATTTAATACATATAATAAAGAGTTAAATCTCCTATACAGAGAGTGGAAAGGGGACCGGGAATCGATGGTCCAGGTTTGAAGGGGAATAGCGTCGACGTTTCGATCTGACTAAAGCGCACAAGAGGGAAACTTAAGATGTTAAGATGGCCGCCTGGTAGGAGCTCTACCTCAGAGCTCCCGGGTTGGGGATCACCAAATTTGGTATTTATCCCCGAAAAACCCTGCCATCCACCTCTCGCTGCAGCACGCCACAGAAACACTGCAATCTGCGATCACGGCAGAACAAGGTTCTGGATTCCGGACTTACTGGCGCCAAAGAACTCCAGGAGAAGATTTCCGCACACTGACGCTGACCATCTTGACTGACTCTCGAGGGGACACAGCGGTGCCCCGTTGGGGAGGTGGGTCCTCGATTTTTTTTGCCAGAGGGTCGCCCAGCGAGTACTGAGTCGGGCTTGTGGTGCCCAAGTGAGGAGCCGACCTCGCATGTTGCGACACCCCCAGCCGGAGTCGATGCCGATACTGAGCCCACCTTGCCGCTGAGCCCGCTGAGCAGTTGATACCGGAGCAGAGGCTGGTGCTGCTGATGCCATCCACTTCTATGCTAGTCTCTCCGCCCGTTTGAGCCCGCCCTCAGATGCCGGTGCTGAGCCGCTTTTCTACCTGCTTTCAATGCCGGCGCGGCACGGGTGAAGCCAAGCTGAAGTCCATTATCTGTTCCTGGTGGTGAGCCCGCCTTCCGCCCGCCGATGACGCCGAACACCAGAGTGGATGCGGTGGTTGAGCCCGCCACCGCCCGCCTTTTTGATTTCATATCCTCACGGTGCCCCAATGAAAAGCCGGCTCGCATGCCTCTGTAACTTAGCAGCTGACTGCCTGCCTCTCCTTACTAACGGTGAGCGCAGCTGATGCCGGATACTAGAAATCAGAGAGCGCCTCGCCATCTTTAATTTTATCGGGGTAGACTTAACCACTTAACCACCGTTTTAACCACTTGTGAAACGCTACTTTATATACACCCTAAGTCAGTAATTGTTTGTGATGGCCATATTAACCGTTTATGCACTGATGCATTCATAGTGAGTTTGCTGGCTTATCATAATTGAAGATGTCCTCACTTGCTCTATTCATAGTGAGTGAAAGGGGACTGATCCTCACCTGCCCTATACATAGTAAATGAAAGAGGACTGCTCCACTGATTCCACAGTAACAGAAAGGGGACTAAGCCAGAACCCTCCTACTACAACAGAAAGAGGACTAAGCCAGAAGCTACCTACAACAACAGAGAGAGGACTAAGCGAAAAGCCACCTACATCAACAGAAAGAGGACTTCTACAGTGGTCATCTGGGCATGAGCTTCTGTTTTTTTCTGTTTATTTTCAACTTACTGCTCTGGATACCCACTTGCAATATACCTAGCTAGTGAAAATGGACTGACCTCACCTGCCCTTGCACTTTGCTTTTCGCTACTCATCTAAGGCAGGCCAACTTGTCGCGGTAGCACTTTCCGTAAGCAAACCTTGATTGTAGGGAAGACCTGCGGATGCATTTCGCCATGCAAACCGACCACTGGGGCTGCAGCCTCATCACTCTCCCCAGCACGCTGAGCCATGCTTGACCTCCACGGGAGCCAATTATTACACGGTTGTCTACCCTCCAAATCGGCCTCCAAAACCCTTAAGCACTCCATCCTGAAAAGTCATCCTGAGATGCTGATATCCGACCATCGGCTCTGCATAAACCAGGGCACTGTCATCAACTACCTCATCTTCCATTCCAGGAAAACGTCTCGCTGGCGCAATGCCTTCTCGAGCTTCCTAAAAGTACAAGAAACAAGGAACATCCCTCACTGAAAAAAACTCACAATCACTCCCTCTGCAAATCTGCGTGCAGACCTTACCATCACCTTATACAATAGCGGCACCATCCTGATTCAAGGGCCTCCCAAAAATCTCATCAAATTTGCGGACCTCTTCACCCTCATTAAAAACATGTTCATAACCCATCTCAGTCCACGCTCCCGCCGCTCCACCTAGCGCCCACTCCGCCTAGTATACCTTGCCTCTCACCAACCACTCCAGCCAGTGACCTCGTCATTGGTCGGCCCGGCCCTGTCACCCACATATGCCATCCACTGCGCGCCCTTACCACCAAACTTAGACCTCCTAGGGATCCCCGCTCCGTCGAACTCCGAAACTCCCCCTAGGGCCCAACTCACATGTCAACCCAGCCCCGCCATCATGCTTCCAGCACATACCACCAGAAGTGTCCCTAAACACTTAACCTTCTGCTACCGGTCTACTGTAACCCCCGCTAGGGTTCCCAACACTGGTATGGAATGCCTAATAGGGCGCAGAACTCTGGTCTAGCTAGCCCCTCTCATAGGGACGCGGATCGACCTAGCCCCCCTCACACAATCCCAATAGCTCGCCTACTACCAGCCCTTAGTCCGCTTGAACCCATCTCTAGGCTACCTGCACATACCATCAGAACCGCTCCCTGGCAACTGGAGAGACATTGAAATTCTCCACCGTAGATCCTCTGAGTTAACACTGAGCATCCACAAATCGATTCTGGACCTAAAGCACCTCCTTCACATCATTGAACTCTCCTTCTCTAATGTATAGCTCTCACAGAATGCGACGTACCTCCCCCTCACGATGCCCCTCCTCCACCCTCTACCACTATCCCTGAGACACTTGCGCCCAAGTAAGCAACCCTACCACCTCTTTGAAGAGGAAATTCTTGCTCTCCTCCACACCTACGAATCCACCCCTGGCACGATTAATCCCTCAGAACTCACAGAGGAAGAAGTGGCTGACCTCTTCAGTAGCTACGACTCTGCCTTGACAACCCCATGTCCCTTAGACAAGAGGAGAGAACACCCTGTCTGCACTGTTGCAACCAACCCTAACAGATCTGCCACCCTCCGCATCAGAGGGGTGGTCAATAGGAACCTAGCTAAAGTTCCCACGTCTGCTTCTACCTTCGCCACACACTCCTACCCCTCCCTAGCCGGCCTCCTAATAAACTGCCGGTCAGCTATAAAGCGTGCATCTGATATCGTCGACCTCATCCTGTGTCATAAAACGGACCTAGCGATCTTGACTGAATCTTGACTCAAGGATTCCTCATCGCCCTACCTTGACCCCTTAGTCCCGCCCAACCATAACACCGTAAGGATGGACAGGCATTCAAATAAAAAAGGGTGTGGCATTGCCTGTATCTACCACTCCAACCTCCTTGTTACGGAACTGCCGGTGGACCCCACGGACTCCTGCGAATAACTCGCACTCGCCATCTCCAACAACACCTCACAGCTGGGCAAACTTCACATCTTTTAACAACCCCCTGGCAAGAATGACACCCTTACGGACCTCCTCATACAAATCATCACAGCCAAGGTGTCCCCAAACTCTAGCAACATTTTCCTTGGCGACTTTAACTTGCACTGGAACGATCCTATGGACCCTCAGGTCAATGCCATTAGAGACCTCTTGGCCGATCAAGCCCTTACCCAAGCCTGCTCCCTCCCTACTCACTCGAAAAGTGCCACCCTAGACTGGATCATTGCTAAGGAATCAGCGGTCAAACTTATCTCCATTGATCATTGTGATTGGTCTGATCACCATGCCACCTTCCTCCTGCCCAGCACACACAAATCATGGACACCAACCTGTGATTCCCAAACGATGGGTTAGGGACACCAAGAACCTCGACCACGAGAAAATGGCAGCACGTTGTGAATCTGACCCCCCCCCCACAGTGCACATCGGTCGCCAACCTAGCGGACCATCACTCCTCCACCATATCCGACATGCTCGATGACCTGGTACCTCTAAAATTAAAAACACCCAGTTCAAAGACAGAAATCCCTGGTTCAGCGGATCCCTCAACAAGGAGAGGAGATCTCTTCGACAGGCGGAACGTATCTGGAAACAACACTCATCAGCAGCACATCTAAAACTTCTTCGACAGGCCAGAAATGCCTACAATAAGAAAATCCTTAGCACTAAAAAAGATTTCTTCAGAACTGAACTGGAGAACGCCAAAAACCGGCCTCGCAAGCTGTTCGACTTGGTCAAACACCAATCCAACAAACTAGCGAAAACCGCCAAAGAAACACCCAAACCCCTAATATCAAGCAAGGAATTCTCTTCCTTCTTCTGTGACAAAATCTCTGCCCTAGGAAATGAACTTAAATCCGCAACCCACCACCAAAATCAAAATCAGCCAGCTCCTCCTCTTCTCTCCACGTTGTCCTCCCGAACCTCTCCCAAAAACCTAGCACACTGGTCCAACTTTAAAATCTATGACGATCACTCTATCTCGAGAATTCTTGCCTCCTTAAAACCGAATAATCACTTTAATGATCCTCTCCCTTCTAACTGCTTAGCTGCCACCTCTCAGGCTATCATCCCTTCCTGGACCGCAATAATCAATGCCTTCCTCCTACAGGGCTCAATTCCTGATTCGCTCAAGGCTGGCCAAGTTGTCCTCATTCTAAAAAAAACCCACGCTGGACCCTGCCTCCGCTGAGAACTATAGACCCATATCCAACATCCCACTCCTTGCCAAACTTCTGGAAAAATGTGTGCAACAGCAGCTAAGCCTACACATCAACAACTTTCACCTGCTAGATGACTTCCAATCAGGTTTCAGACCTGGACACAGCATGGAAACCACGCTCCTCCACATTGTGGAGGACACCCTCCAAGCCCTAGACCTAGGCAAAACCTGTCTCCTAATCCTTCTAGACCTTTCCTCCGCCTTGGATACGGTTAACCACAAAATTCTCCTAGAACGCCTCAAACTCAGGATGGGATTGGATGGCACCATCCTTGAATGGTTTAGATCCTTCCTCCAAAACCGTTCACAGAGTCCTCATCAACGGTGATCTATCTGCCCCCTCTTCAGTTTCTGTTGGAGTACCCCAAGGATCAACCCACTCCCCCACCCTCTTCAACCTTTACATCGAACCTCTCACTGAGGTGCTTCGTGCCGCCAAAATCTCCTACCTTATGAACGCCGACGATACACAGGTCTACATAAAAATCTCTTTCCCTGAGGACATGCTCTCCCTAAACAGGGCCCTGAAGCTGACAGTCCATTGGCTCACCGTCAACCAGCTTAAACTCAACGCAAATAAAACTGAATTTCTTCTGATCTCTCCACCCAAACCAAATCCAGACATCCAGGAATGGATCAAGACCATCACTGCACTTAACTGCCCTCCTACCATTGTTGACTCGGCGAAATCCCTTGGAATAATCCTTGACGGCAGCCTGAATATACATGGCCATATACACTCAAAGGACAAAACGGCTAGATACCACCTGAGCTACCTAAGAAACCTAAAACCCTTCCTTGATGCGTCCGACCTTAAAACAGCAACCCAGGCCCTTGTCATTTCCACACTTGAATATGGATGCTCAACTCTTGCAGGGCTACCCAAGAACTCTCTGGCCCCATTGAAAGCCTGCCTCAACACAGCCGCCAGACTCATATTGGGCTCAAAAAAATTTGACCACACCTCTCCCCACCTCAAAGCTCTGAACTGGCTTCCCCTAGAGGCCAGAATACAATTTAAACTATATAAAGCGAATAGACAGTTAGGGAAAGCAACAGCTGCACTACCCTCCTATACACAGGGTATCAATGATTTATGAGATTCAGGTTGCCCACCTCTTTGGTCCACTGTCCTGAGACCATACACATTTAACACGAAAAGATCATATACAGAGAGGCAACACTTCAAAAAATAAAAATTGTATATAACGTTTCGGAGTCCAGGTTTTTTATACAAATAGAAAGTAGGTTATTTTATTGTTGCAGGTTGAACAGCAGCGGAAATACAGCCAACTCGTTTCGCCCGACAGCGGGCTTCCTCAGGGCAAAATCAGAACGTAATCCAATCCGGTACAGAACCTATCGATTGCCACAATTTCAGTTTAGTTCTCTTTGCACTTAAGCACCAGTTATCCTCAAATATCCAAATTTGTAAAGACAAGAGTAAACGGAATTCTTCGGTTAATCCCAAGTTTGAGGAAAGTATTTCACCCAAAAAACTGTGACATATATAAGTCCACAAATCACGATTGGAGATCCAAAGGTAGAATACAGTCATGAAAATTCACTTCGATTGAACATGAACTATACCCGCCGATAGTCTTCAAGTATAGAGCTCTATACTTGAAGACTATTGGCGGGCCGGGAACGAGGAACGAGGAGTTTCATGGAGCCACTGACTGAAAAATAGTTCATGTTCAGAAAATTTCACCAATCGAAGTGAATTTTCATGACTGTATTCTACCTTTGGATCTCCAATCGTGATTTGTGGACTTATATCTGTCACAGTTTTTTGGGTGAAATACTTTCCTCAAACTTGGGATTAACCGAAGAATTCCGTTTACTCTTGTCTTTACAAATTTGGATATTTGAGGAGAACTGGTGCTTAAGTGCAAAGAGAACTTATCTGAAATTGTGGCAATCGATAGGTTCTGTACCGGATTGGATTACGTTCCGATTTTGCCCTGAGGAAGCCCGCTGTCGGGCGAAACACGTTGGCTGTATTTCCGCTGCTGTTCAACCTGCAACAATAAAAGAACCTACTTTCTATTTGTATAAAAAACCTGGACTCCGAAACATTATATATAATTTTTATTTTTTGAAGTGTTGCCTCTCTGTATATGATCTTTACAATTTAAACTAGCCTGCATTACTCACAAAGCTCTGTACTCGAATTCTCCTACATTCCTCGCCCAAAAACTCGTGATATTCGAAGGAGCCAGAAACTTCCGATCTGCCAAAGACCTGCTGCTACAACCAGCATGCTTCCGGAAGAAAAAAAACCTAAAATCGGGCCTTCTCTGGGGCCGCTCCAAGAACCTGGAACTCTCTCCCACCCTCTATCAGAAGACTTCTGTCCTTGGCACACTTTAAGAAGGAGGCCAAAACTTTCTTAATGGGAAAATACCTCTTCTAATGAATACTTTACAATCACCTCATCGACATGTTCCACCCTCCACCTCGGCATGGTCCACGGCCTCCACGGATGATACATTTTTCTGCACTCCGGGGCATCCCCCCCATGAGCTGAGACTGCGTGTATATTATACGTACATGCCTTAATTTTTATTTGCTTTAATTTTTATCCCACATGTTGCTTGGACCTCAGACGGCGTGCATCTCCTATATAATGTAACCTCCTTGTATATTTTATCTACCTGCTTTCATTTTTATCCCACATGTAGCTTTGACTTTGGACTGCGTGCTCCTCCCGTAAAATGTATCCCTATCTCTCTCAATTTGATCCCTCCCATCCTAAAGCCTCGTATTCCTCCCCCTCAATCCTGTAAAGCGCTCCGATACCCTCACGGGTCTGGTTCGTGCTCTAAAAAAGTATAATATAAAAAAATAAATAAATAACTTCAACGTCAGCCACGCAGATCTTCCTCAAGACAGGGGACTGGAGAAGGAGGCAACCCTCATGAAAAACTGCAAGGAAGGATCTTGCCCGGTGAAGCCACCCGTCTCGATTACGGAGTGGCACCCAATTGTTCAAAAGGAGGATTCCCGCGGGGTAAATTGCGGTTCCTGGGCTCGGTTTCAAAAAGACTGAAGTGGTGGGGACTGACAATTCAGTAGGCCCCAAGGTGATAAATCAACAGCCGCATCAAGAATGCGATATGGAACCCAAGTGTTCCATGACGAAAATGATTACCGCGTGTCTAATCGCGGTAATTGGATCTAGTTCCAAGATGCCTAAGGTGGTGGGGACTGAAGATGCAGTATGCCCACAATGAAATTTCAAATTCTTAAAGCGCGATGGCTGCTTCCTATCTTTCAGCGCGGCTCCGATTGACTGAGCTAGCTCACGTGGAAATCCTCTTTTTGAACAATTGGGTGCCAGTCTGGAATCGAGAAGGGTGGCTTCACCGGGCAAGATCCTTCCTTGCAGTTTCTTGAGGGTTGCCCCCCTTCTCCAGTCCCCTGTCCTGAGGAAGATCTGCGTGGCTGAGGTTGAAGTTTCCCTCTTGTGCCGTTAAGTCGGATCGAAACGTCGACGCTACCCCCCTTCGAATCTGGCCCATCGATTCCCGGTCCCCTTTTCACTCTCTGTATAGGAGATTTAACTCTTTATTATATTTATTAAATATATATGATTTATGTTGTGGTTGGCCAGGTTTATGATGACTGTTTATTTTTTAGTTCTACTAAAAACATTGCAAATACTATACCCCAGATTTTTCTTTTGGAATTCTTCTTTCCTAAATTTCCTTACACTTGAGCACATCCTTCGCGCGTTCCATTTAGGCGCAACCTTCCTACCCCTCTACATACCTTACCTGTGTTGGCTGCTCAAATTAGTAGAATGATTAACTACTTTCAAAGAAACCATTAAGCTAAGAGATTGGTCTAGGGCCACTGTTTTTTAAAATTGCAATCAGCACTTCTGAATTTATATGAAATCATTAGTTTTTAATTCATACAGTTTATGGAGCAGTTTATTCAAAGCAACAGATGACTAATTATTTTGATGAGGATCGCCTGTGAGAGGTACTCAGTTTGAGGGAGGAGCCTGCTTTGTTTCTTGGTAATGTGGATTGCTTGAGACGTGTCGGGATGACTAACATGCACCATCACTAATGAGGAGGAGTGTAACCAGTTAGGTGTTTCCAGAGGGAATTTGTTTAGCTAGTTTCAAGCAATGACAGTTTTGGCAAATGGTGGTGTGGGTCACCTTACCATAACAGTGCTATATCGAAAATATTTGGTAAAATAAGGGCATGAGGACTCAGGTCCTCTGGTGTAAAAGAAAAATAAGTATTAATCCACATCTTCACTCATACTAAAATATTTTTCTACTACTAACCAGACACCTGATTCCTTCTGTGAAGTAACCAACTTTATTGGCTGCATTTACTACCGTCTATTAATATCAATCAGCATAAGTGTCATTGTACTACAATGCTTAATAGAGGACAGTGTAACACAATAAAATAGTTGTTTTTACTCACAAAAAATGCTTTCAAATCAGTACACTGTCTTCACAGACAGAAACATTCAAAGTTTTCTGGCTGCGTTAATTGTATACGTTCAAGGAACCATAGCTGTTCTCACAAAGTATATCAGCTACACTGTCGATGTATAGCTACAACAGTAAACGAGATATATGGAGTGCTGTAATTGCTGAGATAATAAAAATAGACTGTGATTTTTGGAAAAGGGCGTGAACTTGTCTTGTACTTTATTGTTGAGGTGTGGTGGCATAGTTAGGTTGCATGTACAAGTATGGTGCCAACTAGGCTGACGTGTCTTCAACTGACAGTCTATGCGGCATTATTCAAAGAGGTTAATGTGTTGTATTTAATTTCTCAACAACCATTATGGAACGAAGGAAACATCAGTCACATCTATTTTAAAAAGTATTAAAAGCTATTCCTCGTGTTCTATGTTGTACTAGTTCAAAACTACTTATTTAGGAGTATGATTATTAATCACCATATCTAACATTTAACAAGCACTGGCAAAGCTAGTAGGATGAGATTGATGTGCTATCGCATGCACTATTAGTAAATTACAGTAAAGAAAGGGGAAAGAGCCAGCGATAGTGAACATATAATGCTACAGTTGTAAATCAGCACCTTGTGCAGTTTGACTCTAGCAGAGGCGGAAGGATAAATTCAAACAACCCATACCATTACATGAGAGATAATACTCCACTGGACTGAGCTAAAATGTGATTGACAAAGACTCAAGCCAAAAGATAAATGAGGCTGGCCAAAGAAAGCCAATAACGGAAATGGGCAGACCCAATGTCTACTCTATACATACTGTCTAACAGTAATTTGGTTGAAAGGGGCAGACCCCAAACCCACTCTGTATATTGTTAGCAATATGTTGGTAGCAGTCATGGCAAAAACCAGACCAAAAATGCTCACCCTACCCGACATCATGCATTGTAACAACAGTATATGGAAGGAAAATGCAAACAGATATTATTAAAGGAAATCACAAACCGTGCTATGCTTGTTATAGAACCACCACTGAAAAACAGCTCAACCGAGGCGTGATGTGGTTGTATTTTAACATCGATTTCATCAATTAAACACGACAGTATTATTTAATAACGACAGCCTTCGAATACCGCATGACGAGGTAGTGACACATAATGGACCTTGGGTATCAGCGATCGTCAAACGCCTTCCGAGAAATCAAACTTTTACAACGCCTCCATTAGGTTTGTATCAAAGCGGAGTCAATAAACCGCGTAGCTTCCATTAGATCTCAACGCCGAGATAACCCTCGTAGCTTCCATTAGATCTCAACGCGGAGACAAGCCTCGTAGCTTCCACTAGATCTCAAAACGGAGACAAGCCTCATAGCTTCAATTAGATATCAAAGCGGAGTCCATGAACCTCGTAGTTTCCTTTAGATCTCGCCGCTGCCTCTTCGGGACCGTTCCCTCGTATCATGCCGAGTTAACCATAGATCCCGTGTTTTTACGGCGGTCTGACACGTTGGGCTTACAGTGACTGCGCGTCCCTGCTCGTTGATGCCCGTTCGCCATCTTTCCCGATGGTGGGTGCCAAGCGTCGCAGCAGTGATGGTCGACTCCTGATTAGACAGGATTCCGTTCCTCGCTCCAGCGGATGGGATCAGCTTTACAGCTTCCGGCCACGGGCGGCGCTCGACTCACCGCGGAGGCTTCAGTAGAGTTCTACCGCTGGTCTCTGCAGGGTGGAATCCCTACCCGCCTCTGGTGTGACGTCACAGCCTGCGCGTTCGCTTATTTTTCAAAGCGACGATCAGCGGTTTGGTGGGGTCGACTCGTGCGGGCTCAACGGGTGAGTGAGTGCGAGGGATGGATGCCCTTCCCGCAGTGTCTGTGCATCGAAGCATCCTCCACGGCAGTAGCCTCCTGCTGCCCCCACAGGGAAGCTGCGCGATGGCTCAATGGACTATTGTATAGGCAGAGAGCGGTAGGAACAATGGGAGGCGCACCCCTCTTCTTTCAGTGCTGAGATTTTCCAACCCGCAGATTTTTTGGGGGGGCTTGGCAATCTTATTTCTTTTTCCGTTGTGTGTGTCCAATACGTTCGGTCTGTTTTCTACTTGTCTCCTTGGGGATGTGCTGGAGCGGTAACTGTTTTTGCCTGGATTGTATATCGGTTTTCCTAATTCTAGACTCGACCGGCGTATGCGTTGACGCTCGCATTACCCGTTGGCGCCCTCTATAGCTGACTCTTGTGATGGCGATGACAGCATGGCGGCAGCCGGGTGGTTTCGGAGACGATAATTTCTCGTACATCGGCTGCTGTAAAAATGAATATGCTGTTTAACCTGCACGTTATGTCAAATATTTGATCGTCAAATGTTGTGATTCATTGTCACTTTAATGCACCAGACACTATAAACGCATATATGTGGGAAAGTATCCACAGTTATATGTTCACAAAGATGGCACATCTTTACGAAGAAATTATGTGACTATTGATAGACGAAGTCACAGAGTCTGCATTTATAAATTTATGTAACTCAATCGCGACCTGCAGTGTCCTTGTTCAGCATATTGGCCCATTTTAGCTTGTTTTTATGAATTTGGGGATTTTAAACAAATGTTTTTCATGATTCTGTTTACCCCATTTTTGTTTGGTAAACTACTTGTTTGTGCCGAAACTCCCTCTCTCCCGCTTTCCAACCTCTTACATCTTGCCAAATATATTTTCCTCCTTTGAAAACCTGCTAATTAGCATTCAACCTACTACTTCTTATATTGCTAACCTAGTAACATCCTCTGTTTCCTAACCACTCTTCCAGTTCTTTGATACTTTAAGTTGGGAAGTTGTGATTGCCAACACTGTTGAGGGATTGGTCACTCCATGAAGATTTGTTATTCGTTTTCTTAAACTACTTGAAGTTTATAGAATCCAAAATATGTTATGGTACCTACAATATTGAACTCTGGGATGTAGGAAGAATGGCATACATGTGCTTCCAGGAAGATCAAACCATTCATTTTTGACAACTAACATTTTGAATGGAATCTGTAGTTTGTGTACGTCTGTTTCTAAAGCTGAGCTTCCCCTTCTGTACCTATGTGTGTTACAATAGCAAGATAATACCACTTAATGCTGCATGCAGTGCATAAGATACCTTTACTTTGCACATAGGTCTGTCTTTCCTTGCCACACAAGTTATTCAGCCTTGCTGCATAACTCAATCCTGCAATCATTCAGATAGTTTTTAATATGACTTGTTTGATAGTAAGAAAAATGAGATTAGTTTCTAGAGCCCCTGTAATATTGTCTATTTTTTTACCAAGCAGAACTGAACAGCCACCCTCAGTATTCTAGCAGCTGAAATGCAAACAAAATGTTTGTGAACAGGGAATGAAAATGACATGCTCATTGGATTGTTGTTTGTTTGATGATGTGCCAGTAATGTTTATAATGCAGTATTCAGGGGGGGAAGGGAGGGGGTTATGCCTACCAACATACTAAATCTAATATGTTTATGCTACAACACTTCTAAGAGAATCTGTGCTCAACTCCTGATAGTGGCACAATCAATAGGCAAATTCCCAGACAAATGCATGTAAAGTTGAATCAGTACTGCATTTAATAAGCAAAAATACACCCAAAAAGTTAAAACCAGATAAGTGGAACCTGAGACATTAATTTTCAAACCTTTGAGGCGAAACATGTCTAGAAATAAAGTGCCGATCAGAAGTCCCTGTTTGTGGTTGAGCAGAACCTAGGTGCTCTTTCAAGTCATCCATGGTAGAGGAGCCTAGAAGGGCGCAGCATTCAATGTTTTCCCATTTATAACTTGGTCTACATTTGGAGCTCCTCAACTGCTGATTCAGCGGGACAAATCAACCAGCTGAAGCTGGTGATTATATGCATTGTTGCTGAGCCCCACTGAACTCTTTTGCTTTGGGGCCAAAAGCTGTGGGGTGGGATCAAGCAGCATTCTTCAGTTGTAGTGTTAAGAAGGTCAACCACAGGCCAGGAAAAGTAAACATACAATTATTTTCAAGATGAAACATGCAGCATAGCCTGGTATCTTCATCCAGCTGACTCAAGAATGTTCCTCTCCGAATCTCCAAATAGCTCTGAGGTCTTAAAGTAAATTATGGTAATGAAGAAATTAAAGTATTTAGAATATAACACATCCCTCTTTCTAATATTACAAACATGAGTATTCAAACGAGATCTAATTGTACAATAATAATATGGCTATATAAGTACATAATACCCTTTTCATAGAGTAACGTATGAGAATAAAAACAACAAACAAATAATGCACAGCACACTGACGCATTCTTAACGGAATACATGTGGGACTGTTAGCTGGCCAAATGAAACAAATGCTGAACGACCAGTATCAGTGATAAAGTCATCATGCTTTCTAGGTTTCCTTATAGGATAACACTGTTATATTCTTCATGAACTAGTCTTCCCTCTTATCCTCATCACAATGAAAACTTGCAAAGCCATGTTGGGGATCCTTTTTCAACACCACTGCATGTCGTCACTTCTTGCACATTTCATCCTCATGCACAACACTGCTAGATCTCGCTTGCACCACTCACTTCGATTTGAGGCTTCCAGTCTCTCTCCATGCATGTCTCCCTCATTACACTTCCATCGTCTTGATTCTATTGTTGTGTCTCTGAGCATAACCGTTCTGGTCACATTGCACTCTTTCCCAAATCCATCTCATTCACCCTTTCCCTAGACTTCCCACCTATTCATGCTGTAATAATCCCTGTAGAAGGGACTTTTTCCTTCATCAGAAAAAAGTGTGCCTCTGTAGTCCTAACATCATCACAACATCTTTCGTATCTCTTCTGGGCGTGTCACCAGGCATTTAATTATATTAAAAAGAGCTTTGTACATGTGATGGAGTTGAAGACTTCTAATCCGCGTGATAGGTCTATCATTGTTACTGATGCTGGTTTGCATGGTTTTGGAGCACTTGAAGGCAGGCCAGGAAAGATCAGTGGCATTCGGCTAAAAAGACTCTCAAGGAACACAAGTAGGTTACTTTTGTGATAGAAAAAGAGGCTTCTAGCTTGGAGGTAGGGGATACACCACTTTAGGATGTGTGAGGAACTTCCTATGGATTAAGGATGGATTGTAGATCAAACGAATAATAGCATCTCTTTCCAATTACACGAGTGCCAGTGCACCCGTGGTCCTACCATACATTTATTGAGTAAGAGTCAGGATAAAGTACGTACAAAACGTGCTAGTGATAACAAATGGATTATTCTTGTCCTTTGGAAAGAAAGTGGATTCCATTTTAGAAAAGTTTACTCCTAAAGGATACCAATTCATGTGAATCTGAACGTATAAATCTAAAACCAACACTTGGTGTTGACCCGTGGGAAAACCATTGGTTAGAAAATAGTCTGGTCCCATCAGTGATAATACACAAGTACTTGTGAGAGACAATGCTTTTGTGTGGACGGTTGTTTTTACTTTAGTGAATCGTCAGAAGCCAAAATATGTGAATGGCGACCATTTTGGATGTAAATGTCTGTGAACCAGATCAATTGAGCCAGAACTGAGACATTGGTAGTATGACTAGCATGGCCAACGCTGGCCAGCATAAAGTCAAAGGCTGCAACTATTCTTTCAATTAACCAACATTTCCTAGGAGTGCGTTGGAGAATCGTACCAAAGCAAATAAATAAAGACCTGTGGAATACATTACATGAGCAGGCCAGCAAAAAAATTAATAAACTTATGGAATGGGAGTATTTTCTGACAATATTATTGCTCTTAAAATTAGTCATACAGACGTGTCTTACCGGTGGCCAAATTTGAAACTGACGTCTCTATAAGAAAAACAATTCATGCACGCCAAAGTCACTATGTGAAACAAGGTTGACTGTTCTCTTGATTGAGTAATCATATGTTAATTTGTCATATACAATAACTATCCAATCACTAGAATGAAAACAGGAGTACTTGTGGCTGACAGAAAAATCCAAAATAGTGGTGACCAATAAAGATCAAATGAAAAAGAGGAGAATAGATAAAAAAAAAAACATTGGACAGGAATATCCAGGCAGGTTATAAGACAAGTGGGTATCCATTATATTCATGCAATGGATCCATGTGTATAGGCTATCCGAAGGTGGGTCTTTCATGAGAAATGAGGGAATTCACATCATGAGAGATGGCGAAAGCGTAGTCACACGAGAGGATGACACGGGGGGAACATTGTTTTCATGAGCAAGACTGACTAGGTGAAATTAATAGGCAACTGCAAGATAATACTTGGTATGAAAAACTTAAGGAACAATCTATTCCTGATATTCATTGATGTGGGGGGGTGGGAGGACTGCCATCCTGACCACAGGGGCAGGAGGGGGTCCGTCACCCCGGGCGCCCAGGTCAGGCCCCCCAACCGAGGCAGAGTGACACATGTGGGCTTGGGGTCGGGGAGGGGCCGAGAAGGAGATGCCGGCGCCAGGGGGTGGAGCACAGAGCACCCAGTCATACACGGCAGGGTAGTATGGCAGTCAGTGCGATCATCCACCCACCGCAAGCATTTGGTGGTCCGCGGTGTCACTTGTCAAGGCCTCTCGTCGCTGGATCAGCCCCTTTTCTGCACAGGGTGGGGTGCCCTTGTCTCCAGGCACTAAGTCAACCCCCTGGGACTCGGGCACATAGCAAAGTGGCACATGCTCCGTCGCTCTAAGGGGTCGTAGGTGGCAGAGTCAGGGTGGGGTCCCAGCCACTTAGGGAGGAACACAGGTCAGTCTAGGGTAAGCCTACAGTCCCATGCGCACACCTTGTACCTGAGACTTGCAGGGCCCCTCACAGGAGAGTCCGATGATGCAGCCACTGTCCCCCAAGAGGGGGGTTCCTGGTTGTGGCGTAGGACGGAACTAATAAATGCGAGGACCCGGAGACATCAGAGCCTACGCAGTGCACAGCTGAGTCCTTATGGTTTCAAATGTTTATATATGGTTTCATGTAGTTCACGTAAAATAAAACATTTACACCAATTCTTTTGGAATCCTGTATTTCTTATTATATAGTTGTATTGAAAACAGTGAGCCAAAATTAAATGACAAAACATGAAATCAAATCACTATGTGCCAAGACTTGTTTGACAAAAACAAATTTTGTACTTCAGACGTTATTTAACATCAAAAACATTCAAAGTGTGACCCAATGCATTTCTGGTTTGAAAAAACCCTTCTTCAGGGGTACAAGCATTGAAGATACTGGCGATATGACTATTTGAAAAGCAACTTCAAGCAACCTTCATTAGGACCTACAAAATCAGAAACATTGTAAGTTCTGTATGTGCTTTATAGAGGAATACAAATGAACAGTAGGATTTGCACATAACATGTTTGAACTAGAGGAGCACGTTTGTGTGAAAAAGCCAAACCGAGATGAAACACCACTTGTGATGAGAAAGTAAGTGAACGTGAGGGATACACCATTGTGTGTATGCTGCTATAAACCCAAAGTGCAAAACTGAGGAAGCAGAACTTCACAAACAGAGTGCCCCACTCCGTATGCTCATAATGGAAGATAAACAAATGAGTGTGATCAAAAATATGTGCACCACTCTTACCACGTCTTAACGAAAGACTGCAATTTCCTCTCTGTGCATAAAAAAAGCGTACGTCATTAAACCACCGCGACTGTCAAGCGGCGTACATATAAAAGGAGAAAACGCCGAAGCGATTCTTACCGTTCTGTGACAATGAAGCTGCATTTGTCTGTAAGCAAAAATGAGTAGTCTGTTAGAGAGTGAGCTAAAAAACGAGAAGCAAAAACTGTCTCCGTAATATGAAAACCGGTTTACAAATGGCGGGACTCTCACCCTGCTATTCTCGTCAATCCTCGGTGAAACAGACTGGTCCTCTCAATCAGAACGTGCGTGGTTGCGTAATGACGTGTCTGGCTTAAAGAAGCCCGGTCATTCAAAGTAAACTTTATTCATAGTCTACCATGTAATCAAGACTATTGATGTGACTCAAAGTACTGACCATCATGCGATAGTCATTTGCAATAAGTTTTTTAAATAATTACAAAATGAAAAAAATAGAATCTGAAAAAACCAATGCTTACTGTGGCATTTAAGGAACGAATCAATGTAAGTGAACTAATGTCCATGTTACGAGTACTAGTGCATGAAAATTAACGCGAGAGAACGCGAAGCCAAGCAATGAATTTATGATGAAGGCTTGAGTGAAAGGAAAAAAACAGATATTGTGCGTGTGCAAATCCTTTACATAATTTGAAGCATACTATGCGAAAATGTTTTAAAACAATGGGTATATACAATTACAAGAAACATAGCAGTTCCTAATGGTCATTCAAACCTCGTGGAATGACCGTGCCTAAATATTTAGCCCAAAATGTTTCCCTGTGTGCTAGAGAGACTTATTCAATTCCTGGAATGTGATCAATTGTTTCTAATACTATGAATCTGATCTGAGGAATAGTGTGTGGTGTATTCACCCAATGTGCTGCTAAACTGGAGTTGCAATTTTTATTACGAATCATACTTTTGTGTTCTATAATACGTGTCTTGATTTTGCGTGATGTTCTGCCCGCGTATACCTGTCCACATGGACATCGGATTGCATAAATCACACCCTCTGTGTTACAATCTGAGGTGTGTCTGAGCTGGATCTTTTGCCCTGTGTGAGGATGAGAGAAAGTATTTCCTGGAATTATGTTGTCACATTGACCGCAGTTCCAACATACCTCTGTAACTGTGTGTAAGAGTAATGGGCCTAGGTTTTAATAATTCCCTCCGGTTTTTAGACAGATTGTGTGCAAACAAAGGTTTATTAGTAAACCAGGTTGCAAAATCAACCTCTTGCTCGATGATTTCCCACGTTTGTCAATGATTTTTCAAATTTTTGTGGATTGTACGGAGTGTTTTAGGACAAACACTTCCCGTTGGCTTTTGGATTTAACAGATTTCTGTAGTAAATCATCCCGACTCTTCTGTGCAACTGTTTCTATGGCAGCGTTAAAAACCTGTGGGGGATATCCCCTTTCTCTGTATCTGTGAAGTTGTTCATCCACGAGTGATTCAGTCTGTTCCTTTTGGGATGTAATTCTTTTTATTCTGATTAATTGTGACACTGGCAGATGTTTTTTTTAATGAGATAGGGTGGACGCTTGCGTAATGTAAAGCATTATTTACATCCGTGGGTTTTCTATACACAGAGGTCTCCAATCCCATCCTTGTTTTTTGAATTTCAAAGTCTAAAAAGTGAATCTTCTGTGAATGAATGGCGAATGTGAACTGAATCCGTGGGTTACATTGATTTAATTCGTTGATGCATCCTTCCAGCGCATCCCGTGTTCCTCTCCAAATTACTAGGTTGTCATCTATATAACGCACGTACGTAATGAGGTTTTCTTGCCATCTAGGATTGTGTAGTATGTACGTTTCCTCAAAATGAGCCATGTAGGTATTGGCGTAGGAAGATGCTCCCGGGAAAACCCATAGAGGTGCCTGTGCGTTGTAAAAAAAAATGTTCTTTCCAGGAAAAGTAGCTGTGATAAAGTGAGAAATGGAGTAACTCCAAAAGGAATACTCCTGTCTCATCCTGCGTAGATGTCTGTAATAGTCTCCATTCCACTGCATCTAAACTCTCATTGCGGCAAATAGAAGTGTACAATGCGACCACGTCAATGGTGCAAAGTAGAGTCTCTTCCTGGAAATGATGCCTTATCGCTTCAAGTTTTTGTAGGCAGTCAGTTGTATCCTTAACATATAGGTCTGTACCAATGGTTGTAGATGATAATCCAAGTATTGTCCAATGGGTTCGTGGATGGAGCCACATCCGGCAACTATTGGTCTAAATTGTGGGTTTACCGCGTCTTTATGAATCTTTGGGAGCATATATATATGCAGTACTTTAGGTGAGGTGTTCTGTAAATATTTCCTGGTATTCTCATTGATCTCAGTGATCAAACCAGTGTTCTATGCTTTCAACAGAATAGAACCTAGGGGTTATGGCTATACCCCACAAGGCAGTAGGACATAGAATATACCTTTTTGATCCATAACCATAAATTTCAGTTTTTACATAGATTGATTAGGAGTGCATGTCTATTCTCATACAAGGTAGTTAGACTTCAAAGCCCAGATCATGGACCAGCACCCCCGACTGAACATGCCGTTTAAAGACATTGCTGATTTAACCATGAATCAAGCTGAGACCAAAGTATATACGACAGAGGACGCAGAGTCTATTTATTCATTCAGTAAAGAGGCACTGACTTTCAGTACCTCAGCAGGATCTACAACACAGTGAATATACAGTGCGCAAGGAAATTAATCCACGTCTCCAAGCCACTACATTAATTGAATATCACAAAGTTAAACGGTTACTGAGGGGGCTGAGAATCGCTTTGAAGCCCATGCTTTTCAAGTTCAATATAACATCCATGGCTCATTGGTATGCTATATTGAACAAATGTTCATTGGATCTTATCCTGCTTATTATTGAAGAATTGTCCACCATACTCAAACTCGCGCACAACATTTCCTAACTTAGAGATGAAATATCAGAACGCATGGAGCAGGATGACTGGACAAAGGTACTGTTGGAAAACGAGGCAGCATCTGTGAGGCCTGCACAAATAACATGACTAAATTTGTCCTTCACTGGGAACCAAACACCCAATTGTAGCGCCTGACTCTGAGGGTAGCATTGCAGAGCAGTCTGAGGCTTACTCAAGGGAGGTTGTGTGGGCTAGTAATCGCCATTTGCAGGTACGCAAAAATAACACTCAATAATTGATTGTCCAGTCTGTACTTTGATTTATAAAAGTAAGAGTACATTTATTAAACACACACACTACTCAATACTATGCACCAATTTACAATGTGACGTTGCAATACATCTCCACCCCTCCCGGCGGAGGGGGTGGGGTCTAGTACCACCACTCCCATGGATGCACATCATCTTGCACCCAACGCAGTTGGGTGAACATAGCCTGGGACGAGGGCACGGCGCACTAGCACCATTCCAGTGGCGCCTTTCCCCCCGCCATTATCTCCACAAGCATTTAAAATAGGTAACCCTGCCTTGGTGACATATAACCCTGAATGAACATGTCCTACTGACCATAAAGTATGCACCTCTATATCTTAAGGGTAGCAGTCTGGGTTCTTCACCTAAGCGCAGCAGCAAGAATACATGTTTAAGCAACACTTTAGAATGACAGTACTCATCACATTTGTGGATCACTAGAATGCATTGCAATTGCAGCCCCTAAAGGCATCACAGATAAAATCATAGGATTACGCATATACAGCCAGACACCCTAGGAGGAATGTTTGGCAACATAACCCCACTTTGCTTATGACATCACCTCACACAAGTACTTCACATTACACATGTGACCTTCAGTTCCACTAAAAGAAATAACATTAGTAAAAGCATTTCTGGTGCAATTGCATCTCTTCACCTCCAGGGGATGCCCTTCTCTAGACATCCCCTACTCAGCCCTTCACTCCATTATTCACTTCTCAACCCTCCAGCTGTAGAACGAAAGCTCCAGCCAAAGAGGAGTTAAAATGCTGGCTGATCCCTTGAGGGTTTATTCCTTTAGGGTGACTTTTCTCTTCGTGCTGGGGTGAGGGGGGGGGGGGGAGGGGAGACTACGCATTCCCAGCAGCTCCTCCCAGCACCTTTTCACAAGTGAGGGTGACCCCCTTCCTCTGGGGGCCACAAGGCACCAAAACGCTCTTTTCCCCATGCCTTGCAAGGCATTGTGGGGCGCTTCATGTAGCAGCGTCTCTCTCGCTGTGCCGGGGAGAGCAGCGATCTTCGTTCTGGCGCTTCGTGCCGTTTCCTGCTCTCGTTGGGGGGCCCGGTCCCACCCGGACCCCCAGGTGAGTGAAGCAGCATGGAGAGCTTACCCCCTGCTGCTCTGGCCCGTTTTCGGGGGCCCGGCCCCCCAGGGCACCTGGCGCAGACTCTTCCTTCTGGGGGTCCCGGTTTCACCCGGGACCTCTGCATGCCTTCTCGATGGAGGGCAGCCTGGGGAGCCCACCCCCAGCTGCCCCCGCCGGCTCCCCTTCCGCCCAGCACCCTTGCGTGCTGCCGCGGGAGCCGGCACGATTCTGATCGTCTGCCCGCTCCTGCTGGCAGACACGCAGCGTCCACTCTGGAGCGGTTCTTCGGGGGGAGTGTAACGGTAGTTCCCCCCCACCTCCTCCACACTCGGGGAATGGGGGAACATCTTCGGGGGGGGGCGCGACGGCGCTTCCCCTCCTTCCGCATCGGCGGGGGCCAGGGTGGGCTTCTGGCGCCCCGCCTACAGCCACCTTCAAGGGGATCCCGACGGCGCTCCCGGTCTTAATTTTTCGGCGGGAGCCAGGGTGGGCTCCTGGCACCCCGCAGGGGTACCTTCACTGGGTGCGCGACGGCGCACCCCGACTTTCCTTCCTTTGGGGGGGCAGCCCCCGGGACCTGACCCAACCCGGGGGCAGTTTCAAGACCGACGGCGGAGCCCCATGTGCTTTGTCGTCGGTCCCATCAAAGGTCGCATACCTTCTGGGGGGCATATCTCAGCCCCCAGGGGTCCGATCTTCTCCATGTTCGCATCCTCTTGCTCCTGGTGGCACCAACCAGCCACTGGGAGCACTCTCCTTCGCCCTCCGGGTCTCCAAGAGGGTGCATTCTGCAGGGAGCGGTCTTCACTGGCTCTCTGTGCCAGCCTTTCGCCTGGCTCTCCTCCTGGGCCTCTCTTCTCCCTGCGCAGAGGCCACTGCTTCTGCGCACCGGTCCTGGGCTCTTCTTCTGGTGCTGATAGGGTCCTGGGGGCAGTCAGAGGGTTTCTCCTTCCAACTGCCCATTGCGCCAGGCTCCAGCACTTTCAGCCTCAGCAGACCACACCCCAGAGAGAGCTTCCCTTCCTGTCCAAGCACTTTTTAAAAGTTGAGTAGGAGGCTGGCAGGAAGTCTCTGTTGGTCCTATCAAACAGCGATACATCACTTCCCTGCCCCTGCTCCCTCCTTCTTGTCCAGCCTCTGGGTTTGTTCAAAATGGAGGCGTCCAGTGTCTCTGGCCACATGGCCTCTGAAAACCAACTCCTTACCCCCTCACTGCCTTTCCTGTTTGGTGCAGCCTGGTGCCTGGCACCTAGTGATGGATGAGCCTGTAGCCCCACCCATCATCTCTTCCTGTAGAGGAGGTCTTAGCTTGTGGAAGAAAGGTTATCAATCCATCCTGCTGAGGTCAGCCCTCGGCCAGGGTCTGGTTATGGCTGGCTCAGGAGAAATATGACAGTCCTTGTATGACCCAAAAGCAGAACAAATATGACTTTGCAGAATACTTATTTTCACATCCGCTACAATGGACTTTAGTGCGTGTCTGGAATCTGTAGGCCTAATGGAAGTTGCCCTAGCCCATGGGTTCCACCTCCCCATAAGGGAATAATGAAGTGAAAAACACAGTAAAACACACTGACTTTCCCTGGCATGTTGCTTTCCAGTGTATAAAGCCTATTCCATGTCACCACCCAATTCTGCATAAGTCCTGCCACACCATTCACTTTGTAGCTGCTCCTGGACTGCGCACGCTAGGAATGTCCCCTGCGCAGCCCGGTACACTTGTGCACACGCATGTACATATGTGTCTGCATGTAACCAGCCCAGTGTCCCTTATTCCATCTGATCTGCTGTGCAGTGCCCAGGTCAAGCCAGGGGGACACCAGTAAAATCCCCATGCAGTCTCTTACATCCAGAGTTCACTGTGGGTGAGTCCCAACTTATGAGGCTCCCACACAGTAAAAGCTCAACAATTAGGTGCTCAAAAAGCGAAAAATCTGGGCAGCCCATAGTGTCAGAACCACCTTCTAACAGGTACTAAATGACATCAATGGGAGACTGGATGCACACGCCAAAGAAGTACATGATCGTAAGATACGCAAATTCAGAAGAGACACTATTGACTACAAACTACGAGATATATTCGTGGGCTGAGGCATATGCCCAGAAGAGATTTTTTAAACGATCAGGCAATACATCTTCTGAAGAACGCATAGTAAATGATCAAGATCTATCTTTACAGTGACCCCCAGTACCAACAACAATGGATCCAACGCAAAAACCAAGTGAAAGTACAGCATCCACATCCGCTGAGAAGCAGTCTTTTTTGGTGCAAGGCCAATCCTCAAACCTTCCTCCGGACAAGATCACGTCCAAAAAGAAAGTGAACCCGCAGGGGACAAACCAAGGAAAGCCACTGAGTCTGGCAGACCACAGAGAAAACTCAAGAAATGAAGAATCTAGTGTTGAACATATCTAAAAGAAACCTCGACACTGATGAAATACAAGTACTTAACAAAGGTATGACATATGTCCCCACATATTCATCCAATGCTTTAGAGACTGAAATAGCTCTATTTAAATTCATGCGCAAACCGAGAATCTGATGGTTCTTTTTCGCCACGACATCACATCAGGAGCAAACTAAGCCAGCAGAGATTTTTCGGCCCCATTTTCAACACAAAAGCCTGGATAACTTTGAAATATTGGTCAAGAAAGATTTGGAACAAATCAATTATAAGAAACCCAAATTCATGAATGTAAGTAAGAAGGAGCAGCGTATCTTGAACTCATTGAAACAGGACAAATAAGTAGTCTTTCAACCAGCAGATAAGGGGGGAGCGCTGGTCGGCATGGATACAGACTTCTATGAACAAAGCGTGAACTCGCATGTTTTTAACACTGAAACTTACATACAGTTGGACTCTGATCCCACCAATGAATTCATGAAACTAATTCTGTTGAAAGCAGAGAACATGGGTTGATCAATGAGAACACCAGGAAATATTTACAGAACACCTCACCTAAAGTACCGCATATTTTATATATGCTCCCAAAGATTCATAAAGACGCGGTAAACCCACCATTTAGACCAATAGTTGCCGGATGTGGGTCCATCCACGAACCCATTGGACAATACTTGGATTATCATCTACAACCATTGGTACAGACCTATATGTTAAGGATACAACTGACTGCCTACAAAAACTTGAAGCGATAAGGCATCATTTCCAGGAAGAGACTCTACTTTGCACCATTGACGTGGTCACATTGTACACTTCTATTCGTCGCAATGAGGGTTTAGATGCAGTGGAATGGAGACTATTACATACATCTACGCAGGATGAGACCGGAGTATTCCTTTTGGGGTTACTCCATTTCTCACTTTATCACAGCTACTTTTCCTGGAAAGAAAAACATTTTTTACAACGCACAGGTACCTCTATGGGTTTTCCGAGAGCTGCTTCCTATGCCAATACCTAAATGGCTCGTTTTGAGGAAATGTACATACTACACAATCCTAGATGGCAAGAAAATCTCATTACGTACATGCGTTCTATAGATGACATCCTAGTAATTTGCAGAGGAACACGGGATGAGCTGGAAGGATGCATCAACCAATTAAATCAATGTAACCCACGGAATCAGTTCACATTCACCATTCATTCACAGAAGATTCACTTTCTAGACATTGAAATTCAAAAAACAAGGATGGGATTGGAGACCTCTGTGTATAGAATACCCACGAATGTAAATAATGCTTTACATTACGCAAGCGCCCACCCTATCTCATTAAAAAAAACATCTGCCAGTGTCACAATTAATCAGAATAAAAAGAATTACATCCCAAAAGGAACAGAGTGAATCACTCATGGATGAACAACTTCACAGATACAGAGAAAGGGGATATCCCACGCAGGTTTCAAACGCTGCCAGAGAAATAGTTGCACAGAAGAGCCGGGATGATTTACTATAGAAATCTGTTAAACCCAAAAGCCAACGGGAAGTGTTTGTCCTAAAACACTCCGTACAATCCACAAAAACTTAAAAGATTGATTGATTGATGTGGAACTTTTATAGCGCGACTATCGCCCTACGGGCATCTTAGCGCTTTTGACTAAAAGACGGCAACAAATGGTGACAGAGGGAGAGTCGGGAAGAAGAGCCTACCAAGATTAAGCTGTGGGATATAACCAGGTCTTAAGTCCCTTACGAAATTCAAGTAGGGAGTTACGCTGTCGTAGGTTCACGGGGAGCTTGTTCCACAAGCCAGATGCTACTATGCCGAAAGATCTTCCGCCTACCCTAGTACGCTTGAATTTCGGAATCACCAAGAGACCAGCTGTAGAAGAGCGAAGTTGCCTGCTTGGTAGATAGCGAGCAAACTTGTCCTGTAGAGACGTTGGGAAATCATAGAGCAAGAGGTTGATAAACCTTTGTTTGCACACAATCGGTCTAAAAACCTGAGGGAATTATTAAAACCTAGACCCATTACTCTCACACAAAGTTAGAGGTATGAGGAAATGTTGGAACTGCGGTGAATGTGACCACATAATTCCAGGAAATACTTTCGCTCATCCTCACACAGGGCAAAAGATCCAGCTCAGACACACCTCAGATTGTAGCATAGAGGGTGTGATTTATGCAATCCAATGTCTGTGTGGACAGGTATACGTGCGCAAAATCAAGACACGTAATATAGAACACAAAAGTATGATTCGTAATAAAAATTGCAACTCCAGTTTAGCAGCACATTGGGTGAATACACCACACACTATTCCTCAGATCAGGTTCACAGTATTAGAAAAAATTGATCACATTCCAGGAATTGAATACAGTGTCTCTCTAGCACGTAGGGAAACATTTTTGATTAAATTTTTAGGCACGGTCATTCCACGAGGTTTGAATGACCATTATGAACTGCTATGTTTCTTGTAATTGTATATACCCATTGTTTGTAAGACATTTTCGCATAGTATGCTTCGCATTATTTAAAGGATTTGCACACGCACAATATCTGTTTTTTTTTCCTTTCACCCATGCCTTCATCCTACATTAATTTATTGGCTTCACGTTTTCTCGCGTTAATTTTCATGCACTAGTACTCGTAACATGGACATTAGTTCACTTACATTGATTAGTTCCTTAAACGCCGCAGTAAGCATTGGTATTTTCAGTTTCGATTTTTTTCATCATGTAAATATTTAAAAACCATATTGCAAATGACAATCGCATGCTGGTCAGTACTTTGTGTCACATCAATAGTCTTGATTACATGGTAGACTATGAATAAAGTTTACTTTGAATGACCGGGCTTCTTTAAGCCAGACACGTCATTACGCAACCACGCACGTTCTGATTGAGAGGACCAGTCTGTTTCACTGATAGCAGGGTGAGCGTCCCGCCATTTGTAAACCGGTTTTCATATTACGGAGACAGTTTTTGCTTCTCGTTTTTTAGCTCACGCTCTAACAGACTACTCATTTCTACTGACAGACAAATGCGGCTTTATTTATCACAGGACGGTAAGAATCGCTTCGGCGTTTTCTCCTTTTATATGTACGCCGCTTGACAGTCGCGGTGGTTTAATCCCTTACGCTTTTTTTATGCACAGAGAGGAAAATGCAGTCTTTCGTTAAGACCTGGTAAGAGTGGTGCACATATTTTTGATCACACTCGTTTGTTTATCTCCCATTATGAGCATACGGAGTGGGGCGCTCTGTTTGTGAAGTTCTGCTTCCTCAAGTTTTGCACTTTGGGGTTATAGCAGCATACACATAATGGTGTATCCCTCACGTTCACGTACTGAGTGGTGTTTCATCTCTGTTTCACTTTTTCACACAAACGTGTTCCTCTAGTTCAAACATGTTGTGTGCAAATCCTATTGGTCATGTGTGTTCCTCTATAAAGCACACAGAGAACTTACAATGTTTCTAATTTTGTTTTTGTAGCTCCTAATGAAGGTTGCCTGAAGTTGCTTTTCAAATCGTCATATCGCCAGTACCTTCAATGCTTTTACCCCTGAAGAAGGGTTTTTTAAACCTGAAATGCATTGGGTCGCATTTTGAATTTTTTTGATGTTAAATAACGTCTGAAGTACAAAATGTGTTTTTGTCAAACAAGTCTTGGCACATAGTGATTTGATTTCCTGTTTTGTCATTTAATTTTGGCTCACTGTTTTCAATACAACTATATAATAAGAAATACAGTATTCCAAAAGAAATAGTGTTAATGTTTTATTTTATGGGAACTACATAAAACCATATATAAACATTTGAAGCCATAAGGACTCAGCTGTGCACTGCGTAGGCTCGGATGTCTCCGGGTCCTCGCATTTATAAGTTTGATACAGGGGTTAGGGCAATACCCCACAACGCAGTAGCACGCAGGGCATAGCATATACCGTTTTGATCCATAACCATAAATCTCAGTTTTTAAATAGATTGATTAGGAGTGCAGGTCTATTCTCATACAAGGTAGGAGGACGGAACTAAGCCAGTCAGAAAGGCGAGGGGAATGGCAGTTGTCGCCTGATGGGCCCTGCGGGGCACTGCACATGCCCAGGTGCCGACTCTGCACCGGTTTGTGCAGCGGAGTCTGGCGCGGGAGCCTGGGGTGTCGGTCTGTCTGTGCCCAGGCCCAGGAAAGAATCACTGCCACGGGTGCCGATCAGTGTTGCGGAGGCGGCCCAGTCTGCTCAGCTGCAGTGAGAGGCTCCACGGGTCTTCGAAGTGGGCTGGCTGGGAAAGGGAGAAGCACTGCAGCAGTCAGGCGACTGGCGTCGCCAGGTCCCACAGGCCACTGCTTGACCCCAGTTATATACGGGGGTGGGCTCCCTGGTCCGGTCAGGGTCTGCTGGAGGAGGCCCACGTCACTCCACGCTACCCAGATAGTATCGCCTTTCTGGCCTTCTGAGGTTCGCTCGTTGCTGGAAGGGTCCCGCTGGCCCGGTCACTCTGCCCAATGCTGCGCAGCAATCAAGGCAGCCGGCAGCGGCTAGGCGCTACAGGGCATGACTGGAGCTCTTCTGGAACAGGTAGAGCAAATTCTGGGGCTCAGCATCAGCTGGTGTCTCGGATTTCGTCGGATTAGTTTGGTTCTCAGCGGAGTTAGCAACTCAAGCGACCGCCATGTTGGCCCTCTTGGACACCCACAGTTGTCTTCAGGTTACTCTCTAACATCTGTATTTTGACAAGTAGCGCATCTATGGGTTTTTTGCCATTTTAATTATGAGGACCAACCAATCCTGAAAACAGCATCATCTGGAAACATCCTTGGTTTGTTAACTTCTATCAGTCTTCTTGGGGCTTCATTTGCCCTTAAATATTCCATCATAATGATGCCATGGCGAATTATTTCTAATTGATTACGTTTGAGGTCTGATAGTCTATCCCAGCCTCTTTGTGCAGTCTTGAATTCCTTCATGACATAGCAACAGTGGGAAACATTTATTTCCTATTGTTGATACATCAAACAGTGAACAACTTGATTTAGAATCTAGTTATTCACCCTAATGGCTCTGTCGGATCCATATTTGACGTATTTCTAGGTAGTCTGGCCTATCACAGTGAATCTAATCAGCCATGTGTCTGTGGGAGATGTAATTTACGGGGAAATTTGTATTTTTTTGCACAAGGGATTCTAGACGTACAGGTCAGTAAGCCACTGTTAGCATCAGCCATTTGGCTTTCGAAAGCCATTCTTCAAATTATGTTCATTTAGTACCTCCAGTTGTAAACTTCAGAAAATATATCCAGTTACTCTCTGTTACACAGGGTCAGAGAAGAGTTGGACTAGTTATACATAGAATCCTCCATTAACATCAGTGAAACCAAAGAATGGTTTGGTCGACAGCAGTCATTTGATAATTTGCCATGATCTTGCCTTGCAGATTTACAATAAGAATTGGGTTACAGATCTCTGGTTAATGTTGTAGGTAATTCAAGTGTTCATAATGCCCTTCTTTGCATAGTTAAGTTACTCCTCTGCATTATTGTGTTTTATTTTATTTATGTGTAAATTATTTTCTTTGCTTCTAGGATTTCCTTGGCTATCCTCTATTATTTATGAAGACTAAAATATGTCCAAACCATAATGAAGAGCTATGCAAGAATATCTTTGAAGATTGGTGAAATACTGTTGGGATTTTTCTGTAATCTCTTTCAAAACGGAAAGTCAAATGAAGACCTCCAAAAATGCAAATGAAGAATACTAGCACATTTTTGCCAGAGTTGGATAAAGGAGATAATTCTTTGATTTCTACAACAAATCCAACAAACATTGAAAATGGAGAAGATGGTAAATGGCCACTGGATTGTAAAAGTTGTCACTGCCGAATACCTGAATCCATGCTGAACACATTGGTAAATACTAAACGATTAATATGTACTGAAGACAAAGAGGCATTTCTTTGTGATGACTGCCGTATGGCTATACCCGGAGACTATATAAATGGTGCAGTGGAAAAGGATGAATTTCTTCAATTAAGCAAAACCTTGCATAAAAATAAAAAGAAAGACAAACATTACTGTGACAAATGCAGATTTACATCAAAAGACCCTGAACAGTACAAAAAGCACATTTTGCAACATGAAGAAATTAAGTTTATATGCTCCTATTGTAGTTTTGTGTCTTATACAAAAGGGGAGTTTCAGCGACATCTAGTAAAACATACAGGCACTTTTCCCTATAAATGTGAATATTGTGACTATGGTGCCATCCGGAATGACTATGTTGTGAAACATACTCGAAGAGTGCATGGAATTGCAAATAAAAAACAGCTTACAGGTGCATGTGGAAAAGAAGAGCAAAGTAGCAAGTGTCTGACAGTCCCTTTAAATGCTGAACACTTTATAGAGGATAATGCTAGTTTCCAAAAAGACCTTTCAAATTCATCGTCAAATGCAAGTTTTGATGAAGCACCGTTTGAACTATGCACTGTAGTGAGTGTATGTTATATTGATAGTGATGAAACCGTCCAAAATGTTAATTTTGACAAAGTGCCACCATGCTGTGATAGTATCGGTATGCATGTTTGTCACGATGGTAGTGTTGAAGTTGAACTTTCTCCAGAAAGCAATATTCTGCAACCTGGATTACCGATAACTGTCATCGCACCTCCACAATTAGAAGTTCTACCGAATTCTTTTGTCCAAATAATGGAGGTTAAAATGGTGGATGGTATTCAAAAGTTAGTTCTGAAACTCTTTCACAGTAGGGAAAACCATTCTGATTGTACAGTTGGCAGGTCAGAAGAATCTATAATTTCAGATGTAAATCAGAAAGAGTTACTAACTAAATATTCTTCTGATCAGACAAAACCATTAGTGGCTACCTATGCATCTATAGAAAAAACAAATATCGATCCTGATTATCCAAAATCTAAATCTGACTTTTTATCAGTTGGTAGTTATTTTAGTTCACATGATGCCGTTGAGCAATTGAGTGTACCAGTACCCACGCATGATCCCGCTGGTGATGGGAAGGTGCTAGCAAAAAGGGATTTGCAAATAAAAAGTAAATTATTTATTAGCGAGCCTGATCTGATGGCCAATGGCGGTAACGGAAATGTGGACCTGAAAACACCACCTTGTTTTTCTGTAAGAAATCCAATTGAAAAGGAGATGGATTGCTCTGAAAAGTCACCAAATGTAGCCTTGTGTAACTCTGTTTGTGATTCCAAAGCAGCATCTGACCAGTGTCATTTGACAGAGATGTCTTACGATACAAATTGTTCCTTTATAGGAGGCAGGAAGTTACCATTAATCAGTGATCAAGTTGATACACAAGCATGTCTTGAAGTTAGCGAATCTTGTTTTAGTAGCAAAGCATTGCTTTTCCAAGACTGCAATAAAGGCTCAAGTCTACATACAGCTTTTGCTCAAGGTCGTGAAAACAGCCCTATTTTTGAATCCTACAGACCACACGATCTACACTGTGTCAGTAATGTAACAGAGGGGCCTTTCATTTTATCAGTTTTTTCTCTAAGCTCCGGTGTTGAAAATATTCCTGAAGGCATTAATTGGGATGATGTTTCTGCGTTTACCACAGACTCTGCTGCGTTGTCCCATAGCAAGATTTCTCCAATGTTTGATAAGGAAGACTGTAAAATACCCCTTACATTGCTTGGTGAAAAAGTACCTGTTTTAACTATGAGTTCAAACCACATTGATTTGGATACGGCTGATGCAAATAGAGAAAATGGCGCTCCAGATAAAAATTGTGAAACTACAAATTTGAGGACTGTAACAGATCACCTTAAAAAATGTACTCAATTTTCCCAAATATACATGGAAGCAGCTTCTGAAACAATATGCAGCACTGCTGTTATGTCAACTAAACTAGAAAGCAATAAAGGAATGTTTTTATCACCAGATGCAATTCCTGATATGCCTTCATTGAAGCAGAACTGTAAGACTGAACTACTTCAAAGTGATGCATTTAATTTGCAGAAAAATTGCAAGATTTTAGAGCTGACCGAAAAGTCAAAAGATTGGGCTAAGTCCGACGCCAAACAAAATGATTCTGACTGTGTACTCAAAACAGAACATTTAAATTGTAATCCAGATATTGTTGATTCCCATTTCCAGAAATCGTGGTTGAAAAAATATTCTAATGTGTCGTGCGTCACAGAAGATGACAGCTATCCTCTTGCATGTCCGAATATTCTCTTTGAAGCAGGTTGTTTGCCGGTAAATGATATGGCTAAAAAAGGCTGCTTAAAACGCACACAAATCTCACAACCTGCAGATATACATCAGAAATCAAAGGGAATGCAAGCGATGATACATTTACCTAAAAAAGAGAAGAAATCCTGCACCCCGAAACGAGAGGCAGGTATTTCTGAAACACATGCACCCCGAGAGGAGCGTAATTCTCCAAATCGTACCCTAAAGAAAAAAGTTTGTTTTCCAAAAAAACGAAAATCACACATTGCTGAAACTGTTGTTCCAGAAAATGTTCATACTGCTTCTCCTATATTTATTCCAAAAGGAACTGTACTTACTGTTATTAACTCTAGTGCCAGTAAGGCTGCTTCAAAAAATGGGAACTGCTCAAAACGCTCAAAGAATATAGTACATTGCAATGAAACCTTTCTTCCCAGGCCTGTTCTTTTTCACAACTCTCCAGTAAAAAACCGTGGTAAAAAACAGTCTAAAATAAACAATAAAAGAAATAATCCTATAAATCCAGACAGTCACGATTCACTGCAAAGAGGTATTTTGAAAGGATCACCGCTAACAAAGAAAGTAAAAAAGGGGCATTTGAACAACTGTATACAGAAGAAGAAACTTAAGTTTGGTGGTGAAAATTCTAAGCAAGAACCAAACTCTACAAAACAGCCTAAACTAAACATTAGAAGAAATAATTTATTAAGTGAATGTGGACTCAAGAGTAATTTGCAAAAAGCTGTTTTGAAGAGACCACGGTTGACAAAGGAAGAAAAAGAAGAACCTTTGAAAGATTGTTTTCAAAACAAGAAAATCAAGCTTGGCTGTAGAAATTCTAAGCAAGAACTACACTCTAAAAAACATCCTAAACTAAACATTAAAAGAAATAATATGTTAATAAATGAAGAAGGTCTCGAGTGCCATTTGCAAAAAGCTGTCATGAAAAGACCACGGTTGACAAAGAAAAAGAAAGAAAAGCATTTGAAAGACTGTTTTAAAAACAAGAAAACCAAGTCTGGCTGCAGAAATTCTAAGCAAGATCCGAACTCTAAAAAACAGCTTAAACTAAATATTAGAAGAAATAATAGGTTAGTAAATCAAGAATCTCTTGACAACCATTTAAAAAAAGCTGCATTGAAAAGATCACGGTTGAAAGAAAAAGAAGATTCGAAAGGCTGTTTTCAAAACAAAAAACTCAAAGTACAAGCTGAACACAGTATTCAAAACGAGTCGAAATATGCCATTGTCCAAGAAAGGCATCTTCAGCTTATTCCAGTTTTGAATAACCAAAGGATTAAGTGTCCTCGACTTAACCAGCCTGTAGTTGTAATGAACCACCCTGATGTTGATTCCCTAGAAATAGTTAATATAATGAATACAATTAAAAAGTATAAAGGGCGTGTGCTCAGAGTGTTTCTTTCGGAAAGAACAATGCAATGTCTTTGTGTCAAACAGCAGCTTAAACGGCTTACCTGTACAAATGTGGTATCTACTGCAGTGAGAGAGCAGCCTATTCTCCAAATGAAACAAAGCACAACTCACAAAGTTAGTGAGCAGACTGTAGATGTTATCGCAGATGAATCTCAACAGAATGCTGTTATATTCCAGATTCATGAAAGGGAATATCAGCCTCAGAACACCTGGATGAGTCAAGGACTACCCCCGCCTACGGAGTCCACAGCTAGCTGGAGCAGTTGTTTGCTTCCAGAAATATTACACAGCTGAAATATGACTACAGTTTTTGTCTGAATGGTTTCATTTTGGGTAAAAATGCTGTATATAGTGTTATACCCTTCAGTTTTGAAGGACTTGATGGGGCTGGCATATGAAGGGTATGTAATCTAGAACTTGAGTCCAACTGGATTGAGCAATTCTATTGCCTCAGCCACCCCAATAAGCTTAAGAAAGTATAATACATTTTAGTATTACTTTGAATTCTTAAATACTATGATTTGTTAGCTGACTCTTGTTTATTTGTATTAATATGATTATTATAGGTCATTGAAGTCCACAAATTTGTTTTATATTCTATTTTTATAAAGATTATTTACCTATTAGAAATGTTGAGATCAGCTTCATAGTACACTGGCCTTTTACATATGTAAATTTATTGACGAAAAAGGGATGCTAGGAACAATCGTAACTTGTCAGTGGGTAAGAACTATATAAAACTGAACTGCTGGTTGCAAGAAATCTGATTTAGTTTCATTTACGGAGCATGCTGCCTCTGTTATAAAAAAAACCCACTTGAATAATATTTTCCTAACCGGTGAAGATGAGGGATTTTTAATACTTTTAAAACTACAAGATTTCCTACTACCCCATTTAAAGATGCATTAAGCAGGCGACACCTTTTACCGCAACACTTAAAACAAAAGTAATTTTGTGGATTTATTTATTTGTTATGTGAAATGGTATGGAGTTGGTGCATTTACATAGTTTTCTCAATTGTGACCGTTTCTTCATTTGCAACAGATGCTCTTAAAGCATTGAGATACACTACACTTGACCAAAGGTTTATCCTTTTAAAATTGACTCTTTCTTCCTTATAACAATTTTCAGTTTAAAAAAAAAAAAAATAGCAGGTGGTGAAATGAATAGCGTACTAAGTAATAGAAAAGTGAATAGTTGTGAAGAAAACCAACTGTTGAGATGTATAGGTATGCCCATCCTACTCATGACTATGGCCTTTTAAAGTAGGCAGGCAGTACAGAAACATGAAGTCTATTTTGCCTTATAACTCGTTAAATCCCAAAATAAAGAATTGTAGCACCCATTTGATATTACTGTTGTTCTTTTTCTTGTACTTAACCTAATAGAAATTGTTTTGCTCAGTACCCAACACAGCATACTTTTCAGCAAAAGGCATATATTTCTGAAATATCTAGGCAGGGGTAACTGATTCTCAAAGGGGGAGGAGACCCTCTCCTTTGGGAATCGTGTAGTCAGCCTTTGGAGAGCAGACAGTGGTCCAAAGGCCCACTGCCTGCTTTCTCTGAGGTTTTCCAAACAAGGAAATTTATTTAAAAGCAGGACTGGTCACTTTAAGTAATGTGGGCTGCTTGTTAAAAGGCGTTTTTGTTAGAGGCTTCTTGCTGCAGATTCCTTTCCTTAGAATTATCTGCAGATGTCAGACTGGATCTGGAAATTATTGAGCAGTATCCCTACGTGCCGATAGGTGGCGTAGTTCAGCTTTGCGCCTGCCGTGCTGGAAGTGGTACCTATATAGGCGCACCCTTCAGAACACTGAAATTCGTTCTTTCCTTTTCACGCCCAATCACGCAAATCCTTGAAGTGCTACCCATCAGTCACTTTTTGGCTGGCTTTTTTGGGATGTTTTGTCGACTACCTTTGAGAAAAAATACTTTCTCCTGGTATTAGATGGCTGCCTCTCAAGAAATCGGCTTGTTTCAAACCACTTGGAGCCTGTCACCAATAGATGTCAGTGACAGACCTCCCACTTGGTCTGTCTATGGTGGCGTGAGAAAGACCATGACTCTAAGGATTGCGAGGGTTACAGCGCCATGTACCTGAAGGCGCTGAGGGAACGCTCAATAAAGCTCCTTGCTGCCTCGTTTTCAGTTGACCACGCAACAATTAAGATATTCCTCAAAAACATGGGCTCCCTTCTTTCGGGACACTGGACTGAGTTGAGCATAAACCCCCCGCCCCCTTGATGCTCCACTAGATGCCAAAGTTGAAAAGAGCTCATAGCGGTGGCAGTCATGCACCTATCACAAAGGCGCCCAGCTCAACAATATCTGGCTTCCCCCTCCACCCCTCAGACACGTCATATTGTGCGTCACACCCGTCCTACCTAGTATACTGTTTATACTCATTCTATCTATCCTACCTATCCTTCTGATCATACTTGCGCCAATCAATCTGCTTGTATGATCTGTTGTACCAAATGCTCTACGGCCTCATGGATTCCCTAATCTGGGCAATAATAAGGGCCAAGCGCCCCCCCCCCCCGCCCCACACACACACACAAAACAGGGAGCACAAGAGCTTGCTGTTGATCAGCACTGGGTACTGCTAACATTGGCACTCCAGACTAACTCCATGCCAATGTTGATGTATAAAGAGTATGAGACCAATGATTGTAGTTTATGTACTGCACTGCTCTCTCCCATCTGCCTCTTCCCTACCCCAATCCCCACTTTATATTATTTCTCTGTAATGCTTCTCTGGTTCTTTCAATAAAGAATTGCAACATACAAAAAAAAGAATTCCCGGGTCCGCTTGAGGAGTCGCACCCGACTGTTGTTGTCCGAAGACAGTTATCATTGGGTAAGTCTCACAAGAAACAGAAATCCAAGAAGTTGAAGAGGGCTTTGACTTCTTCTTCCAAATCTTTGGATGTGCTTCTGCACTCCAAGCCCTGCGCCTCTACTGAGCCCCAACCAGGGTCGCTTCCCTGATTTTTTTACAGTGCCACCTCTGCCCACCTATGTGGGTTCTATGAGGCCATGCCCCCAATTTGTGGGTGGCTCGACCCCTCTTTAGGGCCTTTGGGCCCCATGCTTCCGTGCCGACGCCCGACACTATCAACGCCCCCATCGTCCTTGTCTCTGATATGGATCAGGATCGTCGCCATCCAGAGTCATGCCTTCCAGGTCGGAGCCAGGGTCTTTTGTCTTTGATAGACCTGGTACCGGGGATGAATGGGAGGAATATGATGACCCTGATGAATATCTCCACCCATTGGATGATCCCGGGGACACCTGGTATGAGAATCTGGCGGTAGCCTAGGGGTTAGATACCTCACCTGACAATGGCTTGGTTTCCCCTTCTAGTGTGGTTACAGAGAAGCAGGCCTCTCTTACTATGGAGGTTGCGTAGGTCGGCTGAGATCTTGGACCTTCAGCTGCCCTCAGTGGCAGTCATGGCTAACATCTGGACAGTGGTGCATCACCTGAGGACTGCCCCCTCTAAACCCGTGCTCCCCTTTAATGAAGCCTTCACTGACGTCCTCCTTGGGGCCTGGTCCATGCCCTGCACATTGGCCCCTATGCACAGGACAATTGCCCACCGGCCCACTTCATGGGACCCCAGTTTCTTCACTCTGCACCTCACTCCGGAGAGCTTGGTGGTCCAGGCCTCCACATCCAGAATTAATGCTGGTGAGTTCTATTACAGTCCATTAGAAATGGAATCAAAGAGGCTGGATTCCTTTAGCTAGAGAATGCTCTCTTCCACCACTCTAGTACTGCAGTATGTGAACATGATCTGGGACTTTATTGCGCAATTGCTGCCAGTGGTCTCCAAGGAGGCCAAAGTCATACTCTCTCAGGCTATTGCCGAGAGGAGACATGTGGCAAAGTTCACCATTTGTTGTGGTCTGGACACGACCGATTAGCTGGGCAGAGCAATTTTCTTAATTGTTCGGCCCCTTCGGCACCACACCTGGCTGAGGACTATTGGCTTTTTCAGGGATGTCTAAGCATTGCTTATGGACATTCCCTTAGATGGCTCGGGTTTCTTCTCAAAGAAGGTGGACTTAGCGCTAGAACGTCTTAAGGACATCAGGGCTATAGCCAGTCTGGTTTGTGGGCCTTTCTATGGCCCCTCGCCATCCCATCTGCCTTCCTCCCCTTTCGTAGCTGTGGAAGGTGTTTCCAACTCCATCAATACCCTTCCAGGCACAACGGCTGGCAAGCTTCCACTCCTTTTCGTGGCAGAGGATGCAGTTTCTACAGACCACTAGGACAGGTAGCCAGAGGTCAGGCAAATCCACCACTTCCCCCACCAGCCACAGCCTCCAAACCCCTTTATTTTGCCGTCCTACCATCATGGGCATCCAGTGGGTGGTTCATATGCCATCACCTGCCCCACTGGAGGGCAATAACATCAGACCATTGGGTATTCTAGATTGTACAAAGTGGCTACTCTATTCCATATGTGCCTGCCCCTCCACCCAAGCCATAAACTTATGACCATCCGCCATGAAATGTTGGCTCTCTAGGTCAAGGGACCTGTAGAGAGGGTGCCGGCATCAGAACTAGGTCGTGGTTGCTATTCCCTCTACTTTTTGGTGCCACCGAAGGAGTGAGGACTTATTCCTATACTAGGCTTGCACCTGGCTCTCAGACTGACTGAGGCTGCTGGACCTCATAGTCTCCGGCATCCTGCTGCTAGTACATGCCCCTTGGCACATGTGGGTTCTGCAATGGAACTTTAAGTTCTAATGGGCGCAGCATCAGGGGAGTCTCTCCGACATGGTCCAAATATCTGAGGTTACTGCTCAAGACCTGCAATTGTGGCTATTGAACTGTGATTGGGTCAGTGGCAGACCCCTCTTTCTTCCCCAACCAAAACTGACTGTAGGGACAGATGCTTTGCACCTGGTCTGGGGTGGACATCTGGGAGAGGTGGAGATAAGAGGACTGTGTCCAGTGGAGTTCGGACTCCACAGAAACGTGTTGGAATTTTGGCGATTCGCTTGGCATTGAAGGCCTTTCTACCCTCTATCAAGGGAAGGCTAGTGTACATGTTCACTGACAACACCACCGCCATGAGGTACTGCAACATGCTTCCCTGGTGTTCGTGCCTTCTGAACTGTTAGTCAACTGCACTCTTTGATTAATACTATCAAAACCGCCTTTCTGGTGGTCATAATATCGGCTGGGGGCATCAGCGAGTTGGAGGCTCTCTTGGTGCACCCGCCATATACACTACTTTTTAGCCTGAGAAAGGCTGTCCAGACATGTGCCTCCTTGCTCTTGAAGGTAGTGGTCTCTCTCCACCTAGGCAAGGCCCTACCTACCTTTTTTTTGCCCCGCCTCTTCCTTCTAAGGAAGAGGAGAGACTCCACCGCTTGGATCCAAAAAGAGCATAGCCGTCCTACCTTGACTGCACAAAAGAATTCCAGGTGGATGACCAACTCTATTTGGGGTATGTTGGGGCCAAGAAAGAGAAGGATACAGAAACAAACCATTTTCAGATGGATTGTAGTCTGCATAAAACTCTGCTGGACATTGGCCAAAAAGCAACCACCTGAGTGCTTGCACGATCATTCTAACAGAGTCAAAGCTATGACCACTGCGTTAGTTTATAGAGTTCAACTTCTAGTCATGTCAGGCTACAACGTGGGTGCTGTACACCCATTCATAAAAACACTACTAAGTTTGAATCGCAGACCCTCCTAGGAGGCATTGCTTGGGTATCTATTCTAAGGTAAGGAATCTGTGGCTAGATGAAGAAAGTTATCCTGGGTGATACCTTATCTGGTAGAGACACTATCTATCTACAGATTCCTTACCGGCCCTCCCATCCGTCCTGCTTTGTGACCTGATTAAAGGATGAAGATTTCCCCTTATAAAGGGCCCAAGAAACTTTCACCGGTGGTCCGACTTAATCGTGGCTCCACACTCCTAGAATAGAAAGTTGCAAAAATTAACTGACGCCAAAATGGTGCCTAAATAATTATCCTGTACATCAGTTCTGGTGCTGATGATGCCAGTGCGGAGCCGAACGACTCTACCTACCGGCTCGCAGGGGTTCTGCCCGAAAATTTCCCCTGGTGATAATTCTAAGATAAGTAATCTGCGGCAAAATAGTCTCTACCAGATACGGTGTTACCAAAGGTAAGTAACTTGTTGCAGTGGAATCAAAGGGATGGTAGTCTTCTGTCCCTTGCAGGCCTCTATTCCTTTGATTGTAATCTGTCACAGAAGGTCACAATTTGGGACTTGCCCAATGAATAATAATTAGGTAGGTAGTTCTGCAACTCCTTATGATTTGGGTTTTTGGAACCAACAGGACTTGTTAACCCACTTCAAAACCAAGGGGCCATTTACAGTTTGGTTGATGTATGATATGCCGGTTAAATCTTCTTTTTCTTCTGTGAGTTTCGATCTGGGGAGGCACCGTTTCTGGTCCTCTATCATTTGCCTGGCTCTCATGCCTTGAAACTCCATGCTCCACCTCACCAAATGTAAGGAACTACCTTTTTACGCTGACCCATCTTTCATTTCTCAGGTGAATGTCATGATACAAGCTGTAAATGTACATCATTCTCCTTTGTGAAAGCCTTCCACTTCACACCAACCACTGTGTCAGGCTGACTAGAACCCTCCTCGTTGCATGCCTCCATTACTGTAACCTTATCTATCTTATAGAGACTTCTAGCTACAGATTCCTTCCTCATGTGTTTGAGTGGATTCAGAAAATCCAGAGCAGTACCACTGCACGATGGTAGTTGGTGTCAATCAGCTTTTCGTTTGTATCGTCCACGCTGGAAGTGATGTGCTTGATGGCTATATACGCGCCAACCCAGTGCACTGAGATAAATCTTTTCTTTCTGTGCCCTTCCGCACAGATCTGGAGCGAGCTACCTCAGTCTATTTCTTTGACTATTTTTTCAGCCTTTTTGTCAAAATTCTTTTGAGCTTAGTGCCCAGTCTGCTGTATGGATGTCCCTTAAATACCTGTGGGCTGTAAACCCTGTGGATCCTGTCACAGGCTGATGTCTGTGGCAGACCCCACCTAGTTTGCTTGTGGTGCCTAGAGTCACGACTAAGGCATTTGATGTGCAGTGATGTACCATAAGGCTGTCCGAGCATGCCCTGAAGCATTTGGTCGCCATACACCAGACTAGTCCTTATTGCTCCATGTCACTGTCATGAGCAAGGTCTCAGACCCGCTCTCTGAGTTGTTCCCATTGGTGGTCATCACATTCCAAGTCATTTTCTGTTAATTCCAGCAAAATAAATACAAGAAGTCAAAGCGCTCTCTGCCTTCACCACACTAGTCTAAGTCTTCAGACAAGGCATGGCAAAGATGCCACACGTCGGCTGCAGAGGTTCTGCTCAGTGCCTCCCAGAATTTCTGGAGCAGGAGCCACCCCCCCCCCCACGCCCAGCTGAAAGACTTTTATGAGGCCATGCACCTCCTATGTAGGCAGGTTGACCCCTCTGGTATGCCTTCAGGCCCCACAGGTTCAGCAGGTACCTCAACTCGATTTGCACCAGTGGACTCGCCACCATATGGGCCCATTAGATCCGTTCTCAGATCTGAATCAGCTCTGGTCTCAAATTTGTAACATTTCCCTGAGCATGTCCCATTAGCACCGACTTCATCGTTGTACCCAACTGATGCGGAGCTGGACCAGCATCACTCGTGGTCGTTTCTGAAGGCAACATGACCTTGACTCTGTGGATGATAGACAGTGCATCCCTCTGTGGGAAATACAACTGTGGATCCTTACGATTATCTCGATCCCCTGGTTGAGCCCGAGGATAAGTGATATAGGCACCTTTCCAAACACTGGCCTGGTCTCTCCTCCTAGTGTGGCTACGGATGAAGGTGCTTCATTTGTCATGGTGGTGAGGAGGGCATGTGAAGTCCTGGACCTTACGCTGCTCTTAGCAGTTGAGATGAAGTTCTTGACACAGGTGCCTCAACTGGGAGTAGCCCCCACGGAACGTCTCCTCCCCTTTAATGAAACCCTTACTGATGTCCTGCTTTGGGCAAAGGACAAACTCTGCACAGGGGCTCCTGCCCACAGGACGATTGACAACTGCTACCGTTCCAGGGGACCCAGCTTTCTCACCCAGAACTTCACCCCGGAGAGCCTGGTGGTCCAGGCCTCCACATCCAAGGTTAACCCCAGAGCTTTCCTTTCCTCACCCCCTGATAAGGAACCCATGGGGGCGAATACTGCCTTGCTCCGCGGTCCTTTAACACCACATGCCTTTTGGATTGGTATTTCCACACAGCATGGGATTTAGTTGCACAAGTGCTGCCCATGGCCATCTGCGACTCTGTAAAAGCACTGGGCATCACACTAGATTCAAATCTAAACATGCAATTTCACATATAAGCTTCATTTTGAAGCGCAAACTTACATCTGCACACTCTAAGAAAACTGAAACCCTTCATACCACTAGGAGACCTCAAAATGGCGGTTCAATCTCTAGTGCTCTCAAGATTGGACTATGGGAATGCTACGCTTATATGTCTACTCAATGAAAGCGACAATAAATGCAGCGGCAAGACTTTTAACAGGCACATGTTGCTATGATCGCAGTTCTCCATCACTCAGAGCCAGCTGGCTACCAGTTGAAGCTAGGATTCAAATGTAAGTTGCATGCATAACACACAAATCTCTACACAGTTCTGGACTTAAATATATGGCGTATAGGATCAAGCTATCAGGAGGTGAAAGAAACTTGAAGTGCTTAGTCCCTCATACTAGAACCAGCCTGATTCTAAAAAAGGAAAACTCATGGCCGCACTTTCGCCAGTTCTAACAGAACTTAATGTTTATTTGCAAAGTGGCCATTCACCCAAGGGAATCTTGGTGCGGAATAACAGATGTTTATTGCTAACCCAGCTCAATGATAATCATTTTATCAACCTCATAAGGAGGACCCACTGGGATTTGATCCTGTGACCATAAGGTTGAACACAGGCCCCTACAGTGGATGCATTAGTCCACTAAGCCACCAGACCCTGTTCTGCTCCAAAAATGTGGAACTTCCTTTCTCCCTCCCTCAACAAGAGCAATTACTTCATTCAGGCTGTTCAAGAAGGAAGTCAAAGCCTTACTGCTAGAAAAACGTGTCATAAGTGAACTCTTTGGAAACTGTCATTCACCCTATTTGATATTGTATACTATTGTTTTATTCCTTACTCTTTGAACTCTATACAGGTTAACTATTATACAGCTATCATTCATCCTATTCAGTATTGTTTACAAATGCTTTCTACCTTGCTCCTTGAACTCTATGTTGAGCCCATCTTAAGTGACAAATGTCTTTACTGTTCTGCAACCTGCATCAGGTCTGTGTACAGCGCTCTGATACTGTGATGATCATGTTCACACTACAAATAAATGACCAACAGGCTCCCCAGAATGTTCATGGCCGTAGACGCCGTTTCCACAATTCTTGTAGGACGACCTGAGGTCAGAGATATGACCAGTCTGCCAGCCCCCCTCCTCTAGAAGCCACAGCCTCCAAATACCTTGAATATGCCCTTTAACCATCATCGGTGGCAGGATCAAGCACAACCAGCTGAATGGCGGTCCATAACCTCAGGGAAATGGGTGCACCAAATGGTTTAAAAACCTCAGATTGGCTGTCGTACAATAACCTCTCTCAGCTGCATCAGGAATTGAAGGCTTTTAGCTAGAGGTGCCATCGAAGGGGTGCAGACATCAGAAGTAGGTTGTGATTTCTATTTCAACTACTTTCTCCTCTGCATTATACTAAATGTGTGCCGTCTCAACTACTTCCTGGGAAAGGGGAAATTCAAAATGCTCACGCTGGCTCTAGTCCCATCTGCCCTGGAGAATGAATGGTAGCATTGGATGTGCTCTTCTTTTGCCTTACCAGCGCCCCTCTCGTGTTCACACAAAAGTGATGGCGATAGTTGCTGCCCATCTGCTGAGGTCAGTGGTTCCAGTCTTTCCCTAATTCGATGACTGGCTGTTAATGGAGGGCTCGCCCCAGACATTTGCCACCCACCTCCAGACTGCAGCGGATTTCCTGCATTTGCTGAGTTTCACACGATGTCCTCCCAGATGCTCCCTTTCATTGGAGCCATTCTGGGCATAGTACAGTTTCTGGCCTATCCTCTGGAGTGACGAGTCCATGATATTTAGCATATGGTTCTGATGTTTCAGCCTCTGTTCTGGGTTTGGGCGAGACTGACTCTGAGACTGCTGGGGCTCATGGTCTCTTCTTGTTAACAAATGTCCACTGGCCTATGAAGGGTCTGCAGTGAGAACTGAAGTACCAGTGGGAAAAGCATCAAGGGAATCTTTCCAACTTGGTCCAGATATCAGAGAGAACTACAAACAATTTGCAATTGTGGATGATAAACCACAACTGGGGCAGCGGCAGACCCCCTTCCTTCCTCACCCAGAGCTTACAGTAGTGACAGATGGATCACTCCTGGTTTGGGGTGGCCATCTGGGAGAGGTGAAGATCAGAAGACTCTCGTCTCCAGCGGAGGCTTAACTACACACCAACCTGTTGGAGTTGAGTGATTTCCTTGGCGTTAAAAGCCTTTCTCCTTCCATCAAAAGAAAGCTGGTTCAGGTGTTAACGTACAGCATCACTGCCATGTGGTATAGCAGCAAGCAGGGCGGGTTGTGGTCATGGACCCTATGTCAAGAGGTCCTGCGTCTCTGGATATGACTGGAACATCAGGACACATTCCTGATATACAACACTGGTTGGGCTTCTGAACACCAGGATGGATGAACTAAGCTGTCTATTACTCGCAGATCGTGAATGGCACCGCGAAAGGTGGTGCAAGGTCTCTTCCATGACTGGGCAGAACCTTTATTAGATCTATTTGCCACTGGATTTAACTCAAAATGTCAGCACTTCTGCATGCTGGAGTTACCAAGGCGACTTTCGTTCAGAGACTAATTTTTTTCAAGAGTGGAATTCTGGCCCACTGTATACCTTCCTGCCGATACCACTACTGACCAAAGTACTTACGAAGATCAGGACCAACCAGGCTCCAGTCACCCTTGTGGTTCCAGATTGGGCACGGAGGGTACGGTATTCTGCACTCTAAACCCATGCCTCTTTCCTACCAAAAATAGTGACAACTTTTCGCCTCAATCAAAGCATCACGCTGCCCACATTCTTTACTTCGCCTCACCCTTCTAAAGTGGAGGGGGGACTCCATTGCCTGGGCCCAAATAGGAACATTGCCATTCTACATCAATCCCAGCAGCAAGCACTGGGTGGTTAGACAACTGTTTGTTGGGTTTATCAGGTCTAAGAAGGCAAAGCAGTTCATAAACAGACTATCTGCAGACGGATTGTGCTATCTATTGAGATCTACTACACACTGGCTAAGAAACAGTCCTCTGAGGGGTTGTGAGCTGGCTCCACCAGAGACAAAGCTGTGATTGCTGCATTAGCTCACAGAGTCCCTGTACTGGACATCTGTCAGGCTGCTACGGTGGCATCTCCATACACGTCTACCAAACACTACTGCCCGGACAGCCAGGCCGGTCGTGATAGACACTGTCAATTCGGTCCTTCAGGAATCTTTGGTCTAAGAGTGTTTGCAAACCCTCCTCCTGATAGGAATTACTTGGGTATCTATTACTAGGTAAAGAATCTTTGACTAGGAGTCCCAGATGAATGGTTGTTTACTTTCAGTAACGCCTTATATGCTAAGTCTCACCGACCCTTCCAACCTATCGGCTTCTGCAAAAAAAAAAAAGATTCTGCCTAGAAAGGTCTTTGTAGGTGGTTAGTGTCTGCACACTCGTCCATCAACTTTCTTCCGTGGCTCTCTTCTTCTGGCGTGTGTTAGACCCAGTGGTTTCTGTTTAACTGGGATGCATCGAAGCCAGACAGAGTCCACCTTCCTAGATAGGCTGAGTATAATGCACTTGTCTGATAACCAGCCTTGGGTAGTTTGGCACAGAGCAGTCCGGCTTATCCTCAGGTTCAAAGTGTAAAGTGTTGGCACAATACCACCCTCACAACACACTGTGTAGGCTACAAAAAGACTCTACCGTATGTATAAAACACTGACCTCTGTATCATGCACACATTGAAATCAACATGAGATGCACATTTACTTAACAGTTTTATACAATTGTAGAACGCTCCTATTAGCAGCAGAACAACATCAACATACATCAACTATGCAGAGGTATTCATTAAATCCAGCATTCCCATTATCGCATACCCCAATAGTTGCAATGGTCAAGCAATCACAGGTTTCGACTACCCCTCGTTGTCAGACTCATAAGAAATGAGCTGGGAGCTCCTCAGAATCCGGATGATGCACAAAGATGTCCACCTCTTGAATCCCCAACTCTGATTAGAAAACCACAGAGGATTAGGTCGATAAAGTGAGAAAAGGGAATTCAGAAAGGAACAGCTGGGAATAGGAAACCTGTTAAACAAGAAAGAACACCATAAGAATACAGGTAAAACGTTTCTACTCTCATATGTTCTCACTAAGAACAGAGCTATACCTCAATGAGCTGTTGTCTTTTTCACACCTTGTTTCTGACTCAAAAAGAAAGCTAAAACACCTATGAAAACAAACACAATATTAAATATAGTGTCTTCCCTCATTCATACCGTAATACACCGATTAAGTCATACAGCGAACATGCATAAAAAATCATATATAGGAAAAAAGAATAAGGGACGTCCAAAAATGTGGCAGTAGCAAAAATAGATAGGCAAATACTTATTCACTATTCAAAAGTATCGCATACAAAAAGTTCTGTCTCTTCAATAATAAAAAGAGAAAAAAAAAAGGATCACGAAATGTCACTCATTCCAAAGCTGGAGAATGTATACAAATGTTATACTGCATGTGTCCTCAAAGAGGGAGAAGACTTTCAGGGAAACAACTGTTAGAATTGTCAGGTCATTCAATAGACTGCTGAAATCTAATTCAAGACGCAAACTACCACGGTTTATTGTCAATTCTACTTCCTACCTGGAAGTTGGAGCGCCCACCCGGGCAAAGAGGAATCAAAAAGAGGGAGTCGGTGATGGACTATGTTACCGCTGCCCTGTAAGGAGGAATCCCAGGAAATATTGAGCTTACCAGAAGCCCAGCCGGACCAGCTGACACGAAGAAGAAAGACGGACAGACAGTGTGTCTGCCGCTACTGAATGTCAGGAGAATCCTTGTTCTGTAGAGAGCACCAGCCCTCTGCCACCGGAGAACTTCATCAAAAACTATAACTGAGAAACTCCCACACAATGAAGAGCAGCTGCGTGAAACCGCTGAAGAGGGCCGTTTCGAGATACTGACTGGGAGCCATGTCCTCAGCTCCTGTAATCCACGGAAACAGACCCGCTCAGCCGAACGAGCCCAAGGGAAGGTGAACGAAAAAACTTCGTATGCCAGGTGGTGTGTTCAAATTTATGCCCCCTCCTCTTCCTCCCACCAGGCCTTCTGGGAGTTGTAGTTTGTAGGACCCAGGCTACCGGGCCTGGGTCCTGACACTCGTGACCCAGCCTCTCAGTCAATCAAACAGCACTAGCCAGCGATACATATTGCCCCTGCTGGCGACACTTTGATTAAATCATCAGGACCACCTAAAGCAGAAGTAAACAATTACGTGTTCTCTTCCAACCAGATTAGGTCCTCAGGCACCCAGAGGCAAATTTACGAGTGCGGGATCACTATCCCCAATAAGTAAAAGACTTACATCGGAAGCTGGTGTGCTTCCAAATTGGAGAAATGTTTCCCCTCTGTCGGAGGTGCAAGTTGCAGTTGCTCCAGGCAGCCAGCTGTGGGTATCCACAAAACACAACGAGAGCTCTCGGGTCCCATCATGATCTCCACAACAGAGTACCTTGTGGCATAGGTCCATGGAGAGGTAGCCAGCTACCTTGGTTTGAGGTTGCGATGTCTGGCAATGTCATCCTCCCAATTTGGAAGTCAGAGTCAGTCTAGGCTGCCAGCTTGGGTCCAGCGAACTCTGCAAGTTCCCCCAGCACCCCTTTGACACCACACGCTACGGAGTGCAAGCTAGCACAGGTTTCCAGTTGCAAGTACGGATTCCACGGACTTGGCAAACTTCCCTTGCACTCCTCACGTTCTGGCAGCCCAGGTGGGCTGCTGAAATTTAAACACGCTCCTCTGCACAATGTGATTATGGCATACGTCAGGACGGTCCTTGTCCTAACTGATCACTTCCACCCATTTCCTCCACACCTTGCGCGGTCCTTACAATCTCATGGAAACTGGGCAATCCTTTCTGCCCCAGTGATCTCATGGATAGGAGCCCAGCCAACCAGCCCTTGGAGAGTGCTTAGGAAGCTGGGCCACAACAGTTGTAAATTTGCTGCTAGCCAGCAACATCAAAGCACAATCCATCAAGTGAAAGTCCCCTTCCTAAAGCACAACAAGCCTCTGGCCACCACAAGTCTGCAGATACTCTTCTTGCAGACCCTTAGCGAGTAGCTTTTTAAATGGCAAGCTGATTAACTGTAATCTGTGCACACAGGAACCGCAAGAGCAAACCTGTGGCATGTTTAAAGAGCTACCTTCGTGGGTGGCACAACCAGTGCTGCAGGCCTACGGAGAAGCATTTGAGTTACATTCCCTAGGCCGAGGTTTTTGGTGTGGTCTGAGGGGGTAGGTGGGATTCCGAGGGTGGTCGGCCACCAGGTGCTATCCCATACTGAAGGGCTGGTTCCAAGGACGAGGACTTCTGTCTTCTCATTCCAATCCAATGCGAGAAGAAGTCCATTCTGTACTAAACACACCATCCAGTGCCATTCATTACGAGTGCATGTAGTGCACACGTGCACTTGCCCTACCTCTTTCTGACACTGCACCCTGTTTCCAGGGAGTACTCCGATATGGCAAGAGACATGCAGACCCTTAGCAAGTAGCTTTTTAAATGGCAAGCTGATTAACAGTAATCGTGCACACAGGAACTGCGAGGGCAAACCTGTGGCATGTTTGAAGAGCTACCTCCGTGGGTGGCACAACCAGTGCTGCAGGCCTACGGAGAAGCATTTGAGTTACATTCCCTAGGTATATGTCTTACCCTAAGACAGGGTGTAGGAAAGGGCTACGTTTTGTAATTGTAGTGATACAGTAGATCCTAGGTATCTATGTCATGCTCACCCCAGTACAAATCCATAAATCAACCCCCTACTCATAGGCCAGAATGTGCCCTAGGTCAAGGCAGGGGACCATGAGATTATTGGGGTTAGTTCCATGCGCTGTCAGCAGCCTGTCACCTAACCCCTGCCTGGAGATACCCACTCTAATTCAGTGGTAGGGGACATATTTTTTGGTCCTGAAGAAACGCTAGGGATCCAGTACTGGACCAACATAGCATGAAATGTGTCAACCTGAATAGTGAAACCACAATAGTGCACTACAACACACTCACTGAGTAGTGGCGTATTAAAACCTTGGGCACACTACTGCATCTTAGTTTTTAACATTACTGAAGGGTCACAGAATAACACTTGATTTTCTTTGTGTAATTTTAAAATTCCACTCTCCACCTTACACATTATCCCCCACACACCCGCTTGCACTATTGCGGCTGATGCCAACAAAGAGGCCTTTCACAGGACCCATGGGCATTGCAATGCTGGCCCCACGAGGAGCAAAGCACCCGATGATGAAACATGACACCCACAAGGGTGTGTGAGGGCAACACTTCCAAATAAGGAAGATCCACCTGGAACCATATATTGCAACCAAAACTTTTCTTTAACGTTTTCTATACCCTCTCCATATAGGAACAAGTACCCACACTGATTAGATGAGTCTATTCTTAGAATTATAAGTACATGGTGAAGCCATACCGAGTACATGGGCTGGGAGCTTGTCAATACGAGTTCTACAGCTCCATGATTGCTTCGCCAAGTCCCAAACATCTCAGATTAATGAACCCACACTGATGCCAGTGTTAGATTAATTAATAAATGCACTAAAATGGCACCTCAGTAGTGCCCCCTGAAAACCTACCCCAATCGCTAGTGTATAGCTGACTTGTCTGCGCCAGCATGTTACTTTCAGACACAGGCTGGTGCTGACCAGTCAGCTACACACTAGCAGTTGAGATATATTTCAGACACATTTTTGACCCCCTGAGGTGGGGTCCTTGTGCTCTTGTGGGTAAGAAACAAAGCTTGCTCTTGGTGGAGGTGTTCCAACCCTACCCCCAAGCAGAAACAACATTCAAGGGTGGTAAACCTCAAAGGCTTCCTTCCCTTTGTGAAGCTTCCCGGGGCATCTCCAGCTAGTGGAAAGGCCCACCCCCGACCAAGCCCCACTTTTGGCAGCCTGGTCAGTGGGAAAATTAGTGAGTAGGAGAGGTGTTCTCGCTCACAGCCAGGAGCCCTCCTAAGGTGTCCTGAGTTGAAGTAAACTCCTCCTTTGACAAGTCCTCCATATTGGTTGTGAGGATTTTAGCCAATAGGATTAGGGGTATGTCCCCTCCCCAAAGGACTCCCTAAAGGAAAGAAGCCATTGGCTACTACCTGCCAGCCAGTCCCTGTCACACCCCTAAATTGAGTATTTAGGCACACCCCTGAACCTTGATCCTTAGATTCCTTGCGACCTAAAGAAGAAGGACCGAAGATCCATGTCGCAGTAAAGATTCCAGATGACAACTGCAGTCCCTCCTGCCCAATAGTTCCTTTCGTCATTGTCCCAGCGTCAAACCAGCGTAGTATGGTTCCAAACCCTCAAGCGTCTCTTACTCTTGGGGACAGAGCCCCAGTAGTTACACCCACAATGGCCTTTGAAGATGAGATCAGTTCAAAAGCACCCCTTTGAAAAACGCAGGCCCTCTCTAAATTATGTCCTGTCTGCCAGCCTACCCCGGGAAGATTGGTCAATCTCTTTAGTGGTGCCAAGACCCTGCCCCTTTGGAATGCAGTTGCCAATTCCACCACCTCTTATCCTTCCCTGGAAGGCCCCTCAGGATAAGAGGTCTAGAGTTTCCCTTGAGCCTCTAGTTTCTGGCTGTGTATCAGGAATGCACAGATGTAACTGTCCCCCCAGCACCCATATCTGAATTGGAGACAGGCTGAGAGACACACAGAGCCCCAAGCATCGAAATATCCACCTTCCCAAAAGTGGTATCTCCCTGTTAGTAATGTCAAATACCCTTGCACCACTGGAGAGGATTTGCCTTTACTAACTCACTGATGTCAAACACCATACTGCCACTCTTCTGTATGTAGGAAATACAGCTCATTAGCCTTTCTACTGATCCCTCATTCAATCAATCAATGAGGGGAATTTTAAGCGCGCTACTCTCCCGTGAGAGTCTCAAGGTGCTGAGGGTTTGTTGGTGGGGGGGAGGGGGTCCGCAGATCTGTTCAGCCGAAGAGCCAGGTCTTGAGGACCTTCCTGTAGGTGTTCAGGGAGGGGGCGTGTCTGATGTCTGCCGGTAGTTCGTTCCAGGTCTTGGCTGCAATGTGATAGAAGGATCTTCCGCCTGCTCTGGCTCTGTGGATGTGCAGGGCTTCGGCCAGTGCGAGGTTGGATAATCAGAGGTTTCTTTTGGGTACGTGGAAATTGATTCTGTCATTGAGGTATTTGTGTCCGTTGTTGTGTAGGCACGAGAGAGGATTTTGAAGGTGACTCTTTTCTCCACGGGGAGCCAGTGGAGTCTTCGTAGGTGTTGTCTGATATGTTTGTGCCGGGGGATGCAGAGTACGAGTCTGGCGGCTGTGTTCTGTATTGTCTGGAGTTTGCGGAGTAGGGACTTGTTGATGCCAGCGTAGAGCGCATTTCCATAGTCCAGTCTGCTGGTGATGAGTGTGTGGTTGACTGTCTTCCTTGACTCGGGGGGGGGGGGGGGGGGGATCCACTTGCACGTCTTGCGGAGGATGCGGAAGATGTTGATTCAACTGGAGGTGACAACCTTGACCTGTGGTTCATGGTGGGCGAGGAATCGAGTACAATGCCGAGGTTTTTGGTGTGGTCTGAGGGGGTAGGTGGGATTCCGAGGGCGGTCGGCCACCAGGTGCTATCCCATGCTGAAGGGGTGGTTCCAAGGACGAGGACTTCTGTCTTCTCGTTCCAATCCAATGCGAGAAGAAGTCCATTCTGTACTAAACACACCATCCAGTGCCATTCACTACGAGTGCATGTAGTGCACACGCGCACTTGCCCTACCTCTTTCTGACGCTGCACCCTGTTTCCAGGGAGTACTCCGATATGGCAAGAGACATGCAGACCCTAAGCAAGTAGCTTTTTAAATGGCAAGCTGATTAACAGTAATCTGTGCACACAGGAACCGCGAGGGCAAACCTGTGGCATGTTTGAAGAGCTACCTCCGTGGGTGGCACAACCAGTGCTGCAGGTCTACGGAGAAGCATTTGAGCTACATTCCCTAGGTATATGCCTTACCCTAAGACAGGGTGTAGGAAAGGGCTATGTTTTGTAATTGTAGTGATACAGTAGATCCTAGGTATCTATGTCCTGCTCACCCCAGTACAAATCCATAAATCAACCCCCTACTCATAGGCCAGAATGTGCCCTAGGTCAAGGCAGGGGACCATGAGATTATTGGGGTTAGTTCCATGCGCTGTCAGCAGCCTGTCACCTAACCCCTGCCTGCAGATACCCACTCTAATTCAGTGGTAGGGGACATATTTTTGGTCCTGAAGAAACGCTAGGGATCCAGTACTGGACCAACGTAGCATGAAATGTGTCAACCTGAATAGTGAAACCACAATAGTGCACTACAACACACTCACTGAGTAGTGGCGTATTAAAACCTTGGGCACACTACTGCATCTTAGTTTTTAACATTACTGAAGGGTCCCTGAATAAGATTTGATCTTCTTTGTGTAATTTTAAAATCCCACTCTCCACCTTACACATTGTCCCCCACACACCCGCTTGCACTATTGCGGCTGATGCCAACAAAGGCCTTTCACAGGGCTCGTGGGCATTGCAGTGCTGGCCCCACGAGGAGCAAAGCACCCGATGATGAAACATGACACCCACAAGGGTGTGTGAGGACAACACTTCCAAATAAGGAAGATCCACCTGGAACCATATATTGCAACCAAAACTTTTCTTTAACGTTTTCTATACCCTCTCCATATAAGAACAAGTACCCACACTGATTAGATGAGTCTATTCTTAGAATTATAAGTGCATGGTGAAGCCATACCGAGTACATGGGAGCTTGTCAATACGAGTTCTACAGCTCCATGATTGCTTCGCCAAGTCCCAAACATCTCAGATTAATGAACCCACACTGATGCCAGTGTTAGATTCATTAATAAATGCACTAAAATGGCACCTCAGTAGTGCCCTCTGAAAACCTACCCCAATCGCTAGTGTATAGCTGACTTGTCTGCGCCAGCATGTTACTTCAGACACAGGCTGGTGCTGACCAGTCAGCTACACACTAGCGGTTGAGATATATTTCAGACATATTTCTTACCCCCTGAGGTGGGGTCCTGGTGCTCTTGTGGGTAAGAAACAAAGCTTGCTCTGGGTGGAGGTGCTCCAACCCTACCGCCAAGCAGGAACAACATTCAAGGGTGGTAAACCCTCCTTTTGTTAAGCTTCCCGGGGCATCTCCAGCTAGTGGAAAGGCCCCGACCAAGCCCCACTTTTGGCAGCCTGGTCAGTGGGAAAATTAGTGAGCAGGAGAGGTGTTCTCGCTCTCAGCCAGGACCCCCCCTAAGGTGTCCTGAGTTGAAGTAACCTCCTCCTTCGAAAAGTCCTCCATATTGGTTGTGAGGATTTTAGCCAGTAGGGGTATGTCCCCTCCCCAAAGGACTCCCTAAAGGAAAGTAGGCCATTGGCTACTACCTGCCAGTCCCTGTCACACTCCTAAATTTAGTATTTCGGCACACCCCTCAACCTTTATCCTTAGATTCCCTGCGACATAAAGAAGAAGGGCCGAAGATCCATGTCGCAGTAAAGATTCCAGATGACAACTGACTTGACCCCAGCCCTATAGGCCTGTCTGCAGCCCTTGAAAATACCTGCTCCAAAAAGCGACTCGTCCTGCAGGTCCATTGACCTCCACAACCCTGGGAGGACTGCCGGCCGTCCCTAAATACCAAGTACTCCAGAGGACAGCTGCCCTGTCCACAAAGAAACCAACAAAAAGAGCTCCAGTGCCCTGCTGAACTGTACGGACAGCCCTCCGGGCCTACCTCTACACCAGACTCCTCCGCCCCGAGTCCAAGTGGCCCACCGGTGCGAAGAGGATTCCCCAGCAGTCCTGAGTTCGTTTGCATCCCAGAGTGACCTCTCCTGGACTCCAGGGTGACGCCTGCAGCCTCAACACGAAGGTTCCCCCAACCGTGACCGACTCCAGTAAGACTTCTCTGACGTCCAAAGAGTCCCCTGCACCCGCAGACCCCCAGCCTTGCGGAGCTTGATTGACGGTGTCCCTGAGTTCTTCCACACCCCAACTTACCTCCAGAGCCGATGCTGTGTTGGCACTCTGCAAACAGCCACCTCAATACCATTGTGGGTCTGTGTTTGGTGCTGCCTTGTGCCCCCTCACCCGCCCCAGTGCTGGTCCTAACCCCAGAGATTGACCCCCCCAACTCTGATTTTACCTACCTGCAACCAGAACTTCTTTGCATGGCCCCAGTTTCCATTAACTAACATTGGGCTTCGTGACCAAATCGGACTTCTCCACCCGGCCGCCCCAGTGCCCCTAGTGGTACATACTCTATATTTCCTAGACTCTTGCCCAGTGTTGGTCCTAACACCGGAAGACTGGATTTATGTTGTGCACTTACCTGTGAAATCGCATGATTGTTTTCCTTCCATAGGTTAACATGGAACTGTTTGAAAAATGCAGTGTCAACTTTTTATAAATTGCGATATTGCAATACGTATTTTACTGCAACTAAGTATCTTTTGGTTCTAAGTAATAAACATACAAAAAGTCATATTTTTCACAACAATTGGTCTTGGATTAATTCACTGAGTGTGTGTAATCATTTCTTGCCTCAGTGTGTACAACAAATGCTTAGCACATCACTCCGATAAGCATAACTGCTTGTTCTACCACAAAAGAGAGCATTTAAGTATTATCTACTTAAGACTCTGTAAAGCCTCTGGGGAGCCACTGGACTCTGTGTACACTATACCTTACTTTGGTAAAGTATAAAACAGGTCCAGCTTCCTCAATTGGTGGATAAGCAGTGGGATCTACGGCTTTGCATTTTGCTTAAGCACTTTGACAAAAGGTGGCCACAGAGCTATAATCCAAAATTGCCTTTAGATCCACATATATTTTTGAATTGAGAAGCTTTAAAAAATTGTAAGTTTTTTAGGCCCTTGGTTAAGTCCCTTTAGTATTTTTAAAAGTTTAAAAGCCTAATGTAGTTTGAGGTAAAAGTGCTTAGAAGGTTTTTTTAGTCATTTTAAAAATGCCCCTAACGTTAGTAAAATAATAGAAGATCGAGAGAATGTGTTTGTGGAACTCAACCTGTCCCCTTACCTCCATCTTGGCTGGAAGGAGCTAAGGACCCTCTGTAAACTTAAACAAGTCAAAACTGGTTCCAATCCTAACAAGATTCAGCTCTTGTCAGAACATGCTAAGGAACACCCTTCTGAAGAGGAGAATGACCTCCCTGCAGAAGGAGAAAGTAGTGATGAGAAGGAAAATTCCTAACCCCCTTAGCTACATAGAGAAGATGTGGCCCCTGCACCCATCTTTCCAAAAGTAGTGATTAAGGTGCCTAGTACCGACATAGGTGAGACAATCACCCCAAGCAAGATTGAGGACAGTCTCAATGAAGAGGACATCCTATGAGCAAGGTTGACTCTCAGACTAGCCCTGGAGGATAGACTTCTGGCTATGGTAAGGGAAAGAGCAGGAATGGGTCTAGCACTCATAAATGGTGGCAGCAATTTAATACCTAGGTGCAGAGAGCACTCTTATGACCCTAGAATCCCCAAAGGGACTGACCCCAAGTATGAGGAAGGTGATGACATCACAAAATAGTTCACAGCCTTTGAGAGGGCCAGTGGAATGAGAAAGGTGAAGAAGTCACACTGTGGAGCATTGCTTTGGGAACTGTTCACTGGTGAGTGCATGACACTTACCGGGGCAGATGCTGAGTCCTATGACCTTTATGAAGGGTAACCTGATTGATGGCTTTAGACTCACCACTGAGGAATATAGAATTTGGATCCGAGGCGCTCACAAAACCTTGCGCCAGTCCTGGGTTGACTTCATGGACTACTCAGTGAAGACACTAGATGGCTGGTTAACTGGAAGTCAAGTGCATGACTATGATGGGCTTTATAATACGGTCATGAAAGAACACATATTAAGTAATTGCATTAGTGAAAAGTTGCATCAGTATCTGGTAGCCTTAGGTCCAATTTCTCCCCAAGAATTATGGAAGAAGGCAGACAACTGGGTCAAGACTAGGGTTATCAAGACTACCACTGGGGGTGATCAAAAGAATGGGATTGCAAAACCTCCCCAGGGGAAAGAGGGTGCACATCCTAAGGATACAAGTAAAGAGTATTCTAAAGGCCTCCAAAAACCTCCCAGAGCTCTTCACAATCCAATAGTGGGTACAAAGGTAAGAACTTTGATCACCTCAAGGCCTTGTTTTACCACTGTAAGAAGTTGGGACACAAAACTGCAGACTCTGCTTGTCCTAAAACGAATCCCCCTAGTACTCTTCCAGCTATCACTGGTATGGCACGTCTCCAGGTGGGATCAATAGTGGGCCCAGAGCAAACCAGGGTTCACACTATTTTAGTCTCTTAGGGTGGGGTAGATTTGGCCACCCTTGCTGTCCGGCCCACAATTTGAAAAGACGCCAGCAGTAACCCTTGATTAATGGGCTAGGGTGGAAGCTCTGAGGAATACAGGCACTAGTGTCACCGTGGTGACAGACAAACTGGTTTCCCCAGGACAATATTTGGCTTGAAAAACCTATCCAGCCACCAACGCTGATAATGTAATTACAGTCCACCCATGGCTGTAGAATCATTACAATGGGGAGGGGTTACTGCCCTGGAGCAGGTAGTGGTCTCTTCCAAGATCCCAGTTGAATGTCTGCTAGGGAATGATCTGGAGACCTCAGCAAGGGCTGAGGTAGAACTGAAAACCCATGCAGCCATGCAAGGAATACCTAAGTAGGTGTGTGTGAAAAATCCGAACACGGTGAAAACTTGGAGTCTGGAATAATAACCCAACCTTCCAAGAGGAAAGGTAAGAAGACTGGGGAACCAACTTTTGTACAGTAAAAATCTCAGGACCCCTCTCCTCAGGGAGAGGACTTGTTACCCCAGAGGGAACTGAGCCTATGGAACTTTAGCCTACTCAGGTTGAGCCCAGGGGGAACCTTGGGGAACAGCTGTACCTTGAACAGAGGACCTGTCAAGTCTTGAAAGCTGACACAGCAAGCTGCTGTACAGGAAAAGGGAGCAGTCAGTGGCTCCCACAGGACCTATTGGAGGAGGGACTCCTTTACACTGAGGCCAGAGAACCCAAACCTGGTGCCACTAGGACAGTTGTAGTCCCTCAGCAGTTTAGAGAATTCCTCCTCACATTGGCCCATGAATCCACCTGGCTGGGCATCTTGGCCGGACTAAAACATGGAATAGGCTAGTCAGCCATTTCTACTAGCCAAACATTTCCCAGAAAGTAAAGGGGTTTTGCAGCTCCTGTGTCACCTGTCAAGCCAGTGGCAAGACGGGCGGTTGCCCAAAGGCTCCTTTAATTCCACTACCAGTGGTTGGTGATCCCTTTGAAATGGAAGGTGTAGACATAGTTGGTCCACTTGACCCTCCCACAGCATCAGGAAACCAATTCATACTGGTAGTAGTGGATTATGCTACCAGTTATCCTGGCAATTCTCCTTAGTTCTACTACAGCCAAACCCTCATTGGTATCTTTACCGGGTAGGGGTTCCTAAGGAGGTGGTTTCAGACAGAGATGCAAACTTTGTCTAGTTACATGTGGAATGTGTGTGGCGTGACCTGTATGATCACTTCACCTTATCATCCACAAACTAATGGCTTTGTTCAAAGATTCAACAAAATATTGCAAAGTATGATCATGGGACTCCATGAAAAACTCAAAACCACATGGCTGTCCTTTTCCCATGCCTTCTTTTCTCCTACAGAGAGGTGCCTCAGAAGGGGGTAGAACTTTTCCCCTTTGAACTTCTATTTGACCATCCTGTTAGGGGACCACTTTGTCTTGTGATGGAAGGTTGAGAGAAGCCTCTCCAAGAACCTAATCATGTTATTGTGTACTATGGACTAAGGCTACATTCCAAGATGGCAGAGTACATGGAAAAAGCTTCCAAAAACCTTGAGCAAGCCTAGAGCTCCAGAAGCTCTGGTATGACCAAAAGGCTGCACTGGTGGAGTTCTAATCAGATCAGAAGGTGTGGGACTTGGAGCCTATGGCACCAAGGACCCTCAAGGGCAAATGGAGTGGTCATTACCCTGTCCTTGAGAAGAAAAGTGAGGTCACATTAGACGGGGGCCCTAGCAGGACCCACAAGAGAGTTATCCATGTGAACCGTCTCAAACATTTCTGTAACAGGACTGATGTAGCCATGCTGATGGTTACTGATGAGGATCAGGAAGCAGAGAGTGAACCTCTACCTGACCTCCCTCTTTCAGTCCACAAGATGGGTCAGTTGATGGAGTTGTCTACTCAGACACCTCTGTGACCAAAAGCAGGCTGACTAGGCAAGCCCTGCAACATTATGTGGACTCTTCTCCTTAACCCCTGGAGAGACACACTGGTGTACCTATGATGTGGACTCAGGAGACAGCTTGCCTGTCAAAACAAAGATCTATCAGCAATCTGACCAAGTTGAGGAGAGCATCAAAGCTGAAGTAAGCAATATGCTGGCGTTAGGGGTTATTTCACCCTCTGAGCCCCCCTGGGCCAGCTCAGTGGTCTTTGTCCCCAAACCTCACCCACAGGGTGGAAGAGAGAATTTAGGTTTTGTGTACACTACAGAGGTCTCAATCCTGTCACCAAGACAGATGCTCACCCTATACCCAGGGCTGTGCAGCTAAATTTCTTAGTACCTTGACTTAACTTCAGGGTACTAGAAGATTGGCATGGCTTCAGGAACAAAAGAAAAGACAGCATTCTTCACACTAGCTGAGCATTATCAGTACACTGTTGTGCTCTTTGGCTTAAAGAATGCCCTGCCACATTTCAAAGGTTGAGTAATCAAATCCTTGCAGGACTGGAGACCTTTAGTACAGGATATCTTGATGATGTTGCTATCTTTAGTTCCTCCTATCAGGATCACCTGGTCCACCCAGGAAGGTTTTACCGACCCTGTAATCCGAAGGCCTAACTATGAAGGTTTCCAAATAATAATAATAAACTTCTTTATTCGGTTTTTACAAATTGTAAAACCATAAAAGGTACATTTCACACACAAAAATATACAATAAAAATGGTAATCATGGGAAATAGTTAGACAAATCCAAAGTCAGGTGTTTTACAGAAAGCAATTCTTATGTTTTCGATAGCATTTTGTCTTACAGATTTTTCCTGTGTTTTACAATACATTTTAGAAAATTGAGAACACAATAACAGACCAGTTCAGATTCTAGCAGTTGAAGGCGTAACATGGCTGGACGACATTGTCTAAATCCCCACTGCTTTAATAAAGGAAGTAGCCAAACCCTCCTGTGTGGGTGATGGAATTTACAGAACAATATTGTGTGTAAATTTGACTGTATTGATTTTTCATCACAGGGACAGGTAGAGAGAGTTAAATCCCACTTTTTTCTATCAGGGAATGCTACTAATCTGTGAAAAAGCTCTAGTCTGAATCTTGTTAATAGCATTCTGTCATAGGTGCTAATCTGTAATGTAAGATAGGGCTGGATTAGGAACGTCAACTGGATCGTATTGGCATGTAGAACCGAGGGTTTTGACCACTCAGATGCCAGCCTTAGTGATTCTAAATGTGTCGGGGCCAGTTGTTTCAATGATCGTTTTGATACCTCGATAACGTTTTTGGGTTCGAGATAATATTTCTCCAATCCAAGATCTTTGAAGAAATTTCTAATGTATCGAAGCCATTTGATTTTTGATGATTGGTCAAGGATCATTGAATCTGCAACAACTTCCTGAGTTATACTATTTTTTTCAGAGGTCCATATGCGCCGCCAAAGCAATAATGGTTGGATCTTTAATAGGTCCTCTAAATAAGGGATTCCGAGTTCTAGGTGGGAGGCGTAGATCGAGGTGCTACGTGGTGTTGCTAACAGGAAACTAAGAAAGGTGTTTTCGATCACCTGTAGGGCACTAACGTCTACATGTCCCCAGAGCCCCGCCCCATAAAGTGCAATGGCCTGGCATTTGGCTATATATATTCTTAATAGTTCCACTGGGGGCCTTTTCCCCAATCTCTGAGAAAAACTCATCAAGGAAATTATTGCTCTTTTAAAAAGATGACATCTGGCCTCTACTGCTGGTCTCCAATTGAGTTTTTCATCAATCATGATACCCAGGTAGCAGTATTGAGTGGTTATCTCCAATTTTTGGTCATTAAGGAAAATGTTCTTTAAACGTTTTTTCCCGCTACCTGTTACCATAACAAACGTTTTTTTTTACATTTACTTGTAGATCCAGCCCACCCATAAAATTGACATATCTGTTCAGGGAGTTTTGCAGTTCTCGTGGTGTGCGTGCCAAAATGACAGCATCGTCTGCGTAGAGCAGGGCGGGAATCAGGCGTTGTTTTACTCGTGGTAGGTCCTGCGCCCCCCTCAACATCGCCTCCTCTAATCCATTTGTGTATAGAGAGAAGAGGAAGGGAGCCAGGACACATCCCTGCCTGACTCCACGCTCTACTGCAAAAGGTGCTGTCAGCTCCCCTCTTGTGCCAAAGCGAACCCTTGCTGTTGCATTTGAGTACAGCTCTCTTAGAAAGTCTAGAATGGGGGAATCCACTCCCATGTGGGCCAAAATCGTCCAAAGTTTTGCGTGCGAGACGCAGTCGAACGCAGCGGACAAGTCCACATAAACCATGTAGACTGTGTCATTCTTTGCTTGAAGATATTTGGCCACTATCATGCTAAGATTAAGAGCCTGCTCCACAGTTCCAAAGCCCTCCCGAAAACCGAATTGAAGATCTGAGACAATATCTTTCTCTTCGGCCCAGTTCTGGAGTCGCTCAAGCACGACTCTACCAACAACCTTTCCCAAGGAGTCTAATAGGGAAATCGGACGGTAACATTTCACATCTTGACGGTCTCCCTTTTTAAAGATAGGGACCATAATCGATTTCGTCCAAGATTTTAGCAGGCCCAGCTTCACTGAGGCACTGCATACTCTCGTAAGGATGGGGGACCAGAGATCTAAATTAAATTTAAAAAGATCCACTGGGACCCCATCTGGGCCTTTCCCACTTTTGCTCGCTACCAAGGCCTCTATAACTTCGGAAATATCAATGTACAGGGAGATTGGGTATACAACTGTAGGAAGTAGCAATTGTGCCCCTGTCGGTGTAGCTGTATTATTAAAAATATTGGAAAAATGAGACACCCAGATATCTTCCTCAATTGCGACTTCTATCTTTGGGCCATCTTTATCTTGTAGATAAGGAGTTTTAACAGTTCTCCAGAAGGCAGAGCTATTGTTAGAAACGGCGCTAGAATGTAAATCATTCCAAAGTTTCTCTTTTAAGTCTTTAGTTCTTTGCTTGCGAGCCCGTCGATATTGATGTCTCAAGAATTGGATCTGAACCTGATCTCTATCGGTTTTGTTTAACGCCTCCTTTAATTTAGTTAAGGCCATAGTACAGCTATGGTTAAACCACCCTTTAGTAGTTGGATTTGAGTTGTGTAAAGTTACTGTGAGAAGTTCCTTAATTTTCTCTATAATTTGTGCAAAATTATTTAGGACTTCTGCATCTGTTACTCCTAAATCCAAACACTTGATTATATTTTCGTATGCCTCGTTGACCAATTTGCCTGTAAATTCTTCCGGATCCACTTTTCCCCATTTTAATGTATAGCCATTTTGCCTTCCCATCTCAAGATTATTTTGTGTGAGGGTCTTCGCTATAACAGCGGTTGGAGATTGACAATCGGTTACATGACATTCCATCCTAAGGGCAGAATGATCGCTTAAATCGTTTGTCAACACCTAAACAGCCTGACTCGGGGTAACAATCCTGTTGAAGCGAGGATATAATCTACTGTGGTTTTGTGGCCCCGACCCACGTATGTTGGTTGCAGGGAATTTGTACCTGGACTTGATTCATTGATGATTACAAGTTCCAGGTCTGTCAAAACATTATTCATAGCGTTTCCCCCCCTGCTATGAAAAAAATGCATCAGGGGAATATCATTTTCGTCCACGATCCCGCAACGATTTTTCCCTACGTGTGGGCATGGGTGTAGATTCAAGTCTCCTCCCCATAGAAGATGAACTGCCCCTTTTCCCTTCCTTAGTTTATGGGTTATCCTTTCCTTGATGTCAGATAGAACAGACAAAAATGTATCCTCTTCCAAGTTGTTGTAAAAATTAAGCAATAGGATCGTCTCTTTATTATTTTTCACAAGGGAGAGTAGCTGAAAGTTTGGTTCATACACAACTAGAGAGACTTTCAGAAAGTTAACTGTGTTTGCTATGTATGTGGTCAACCCTCCCTTGGGTCTACCTACATTGGTACTCTGAGCGGGAGTGAAAAATGTTTTATAGCCCTGAAGATGGAGTTCGGTCATAGACCATGTCTCCTGGAGACATATGATTTTCCCTGACTCCAGGAAAGCAACGGCCGTCCCATCATTAATCTTGGAGCGGAGGCCCGCTACGTTCCAAAAAAGGATGGGTAAATGCTGCAGTTCTATATTGACCGGGGCTTTATTTATTATATAGGTCATTTTTTCTTTAGGTTCTGGGTAACATGTCTTAGGGTTTGTAATTTCCGAGTTGGTCACAAGGTCAGTTGTTGGACACATTGTTTTTTCCTTAGACTTTAGTTTGCATGTTGTTGTTTCTATCATGTCTGGTAGTCAATCAACTGATTCAAGAACACTATACCTATTTGTCATCGGAATACTAGACCAAAAATCACTTTGGGGTGACTCTCTGTATACCATTCGAGAACCCCAGTCCTCCCGCCCTCCTCTCCAGTGTTGTGGTCTCGATGCGTGCCAGGGGCCATCGTTATCATAGTGGCGGGAACCCGCTACTTGCCAATGGTTAGGTTGTTTCCCCTGAGGTAGAACTATTGCTTCCCAAGGGCGAACGGCATAATTTGGGATCCCTTTAACAAGACCAGAAGGATAGAAAAAGGAAAGTCTCCTAGTTCCTATTTCCTCATTTGCATTCGAGAACTCCCAAGAGCAGATATAGTTTACCACTCTTGGGTCCTCAAATGTGATCAAAATGCAATCTCCTGGTATAGTTTTTCTACTGTTTCCCACCCATGGGGTCCTGCGTACCATCAGAATCCTACAAGTCCAATTTACTGGTACAGGACGATTATTATTAAGCCAGTATTGGACTTTATTTTTTAATGACCACGTAGGTTCTGTATTTGGGTTATCTATTTCAGGGACGCCTGTCATTACAACCACAAAAGGAGTTGCTTCTGGGGGCAAATCCACAGCCAGTCTAGGTTCAGGAGGCTTCCTTACGTCGCCACTGTTGCTATCGGGCACCACGGTTTTTTTGGGGGCTTTGTTTGTCGGCGTTATTTTTTTGTTAGGCATGAGTTTTTTTGGGGCCAGGGTTATCGGAGCTGATGTTTTTTCTTTCGAGGTGTTATTCTGGGACGGAGTTGTCACGAGGTTTAGGGTGGGTTCCACTACTCTATTACCATGTCGCACTTTAGAAGGAGGTAATTTTGGTGTTACTTTTACTGATACATTTTCTAAAACTTTATGTTGTCTGTTTGCTGGCTTTTGAGGGGGCAACTTAGTTCTTTCCTTGCTACAATCCCCTGGGCCTTGCTTAAGTTTTATATCATCTATCAGGTTCACTAGCTGTTGCTCTATCCGTATTAGTCTTGATTCAAGTGGAGCAAGGGAAGATTTTAGGAGGGCCGTGAGATTGTTAATCAATTGTGAATTATCAGTCTCATTTCTTGTTTTACTGTGAGGTGAGTGCATAGGAATTTCTTCGTTTGTTAATTCTAGAGTGTCTTGCGTAGACTGATTTATCGCTATTAGATCAGATAGATGTTCTGCGTTGTGAGGTTCTATCTCTTCCCCACTACACTGATCAACAATTTGGCGAAGACTAGAGTTTTTAAAGGTGTTTTTTCGTTTCCTAATGGCACCCTCTCTCCTCCCTCTTGATTGTCTCACTTCTTCCGGTGTTAATTGAGGAATCATGTCTGGTGTCTTCTCTAAATCTAAGCTTGTCTGGAACTCAGATAGTTGGGAGGCCGATAAATCAACGTTATTTGGCAGGCTACGCCTACCCTCGCAAGGTGGCCTGCGCCCATCTGTACTAAGAGTTTCCGGGGTTTTTGCATTCCTTAAGTTTCCGATGGATGATCTTTTGGCCAAAGCTAAATCCAGAGAGACCCTATCTTCTATTAGGCTGATACTCTGGTCAATGAATGTATTTGCCTTGGCTATGAAGTCATCCATGGGGCCTAGGCACTTCCCTCCACCCCCCTTCACTTTAGATTTTTTCCCTCTCGTTAATACCATGTTTTCTAGATACCAATGGAAAGTGGGTGAGGGATTAAGTGTACGTATTCAGGTATCGTTGCACTTTTGAAACCATAAATATACACTAATAATATAATCTGATAAAATTACATGTAGTAATACGTACACTATTCGCACAAGGTTAAGGGCGTTAGGGGGATGGCCCGGTCCGGTCTCTTTCGTTCTCTAACGGCCTCAAACGGCCCGCTCTTTGCCCGGTCTTAGCCCCGTGCTAAGACCCGCGCGCGTCCCGATAGCGTGTGTAGGCAGGGAAACGTACATATAATAAGGGGCAACAGTGTTGGGGGAGGAGTCAGGAAGAGGACCAGGTGCGGCTGATCTGCTTCGTGCACAGCACCCTGGTCCTCGCAGTCCTGAATACCCCGGTTCTTACAGGGTCAGCACTCCAACAATGCCCCAAATAGCAGCAGCAAAGTCCCGGTCCCTCGAGCGGCTCCCGCGAAGCGGGGGCCGCGAGGCGCGGTATTAGTTCCAAGAAAGTTGAAATGAGAGTCCGAGGAATCCCTTCAAGGGCAGCAGCACCAGCCAAGTTCACAGACGGAGCCCACGATGCTGGGGCTACACCGCCTGTTTAAAGTGTTGGGGGAGGAGTCAGGAAGAGGACCAGGTGCGGCTGATCTGCTTCGTGCACAGCACCCTGGTCCTCGCAGTCCTGAATACCCCGGTTCTTACAGGGTCAGCACTCCAACAATGCCCCAAATAGCAGCAGCAAAGTCCCGGTCCCTCGAGCGGCCCCCGCGAAGCGGGCGCCGCGAGGCACGGTATTGGTTCCAAGAAAGTTGAAATGAGAGTCCGAGGAATCCCTTCAAGGGCAGCAGCACCAGCCAAGTTCACAGACGGAGCCCCAAATACTAGATAGGGCAGGGAACTGTTGTATACCTGGGCCACCTTGTAGGTGGAGGCCAAGTGCAAACCTTACAATCCAAGATCCAGACAATTCTGTACTGGAAAGCTCCAACAACCCAGATTCAATCCATGGCATTCCTTGGTTGACTAGTATTGCAGGAGGTTTGTGAAGGGGTATGGTTCTATCGTGATGCTCCTCACAGAACTCATATCCAAGAAGAAGCCCAAGAAATTAAACTGGACAGTTAGTTGTCAGAAGGCTTTAGACACCATTAAAGAGGCAATGTACTCATCACAAGTTCTCAAAGCTCCAGACTACTCTAAGTAGAACTCTGACCCTCAGTCTAGGTCCACTCTCTCCCCGCAGCGCTGCTGTGCCGTCTATTGCCTCCAGACCCTGACCTCCTCCTTGGGAGATTCGAGGCTGCTGTCCGCTCCTGCGCCTGCTGCCCGCTCCAACTGGGACCAGACTGCCTGCAACCACCGTAACCTTTCTGAGCCGTTTTTGTTCTTAATTTTTCCCTGTTGTGCGTCTGTTATTGTGCCCATCTGTGTCTTGCTCTAATTCCACCACTGTTTTTATTTTCTCGTGCCTGCCTGTTCCTTTCGCCTTTTGCCTCTGCTGTCCCTGCAGCCCCCACCCCGGAATTCTCCCCTGGAATTCCCCCGCTACTGCCTCCCAGCCTCTCCTCCCTCCCACCTCCCATACTTAATGGCTGCCACAGCGCGGTCACGCAGCAGACGAGCACAGCGGGCGTGCCGCTGGCGCGCCGAAGGTTCACCAATGGCAAGACTGTCCGTGCCCGTCGCGACCCGTCCGCAGCCAACACCAGGAACCCTGGACCTCCCACTACCCATCGCTACGACACCACCACCCTCCTCGCACTCAACCCTGGAAGACTTGGAGAATGCCAACAGGCACCGCCGAACACGACCCAAAGCCAGTTCTCCTGCCTCCACTGCCACCAGACCCTCACCGCCACCCCGGCCTCCAACACCACCGACGCCAGCACCGACACCTTTAAATGCAACCTCCTGAATGTAAGCTCCGTACACAAACACGCCATGGAAATCTGGAACCTGCTCGTCTCTCTCTCGCCCGACATCGCCTTATTCACAGAGACCTGGACCAACGCATCCTCCGCCCCGGAAATCAGCACCGCCATCCCATATGGATACAAGATCCAGAGGAAAGACCACCCCAACCACCCAGGAGGGGGCCTCGCCATCACCCATAAGAGCACCCTCCTCCTCACCACCTCCAACGAAACCTTCCCTTCTGCCGAACACCTGTACTTCCAGATCCAGACCACTCCCAAAGCCACACTCCGAGGAACCCGCGTCTACAGACCCCGAACACCCTTCGCCACCACCATCACCAACTTCATCGTACACCACGCCATCGCCTCAACAAACTACATACTCATTGGAGACCTGAACTTCCACCTCGGCGACCCCCAACTCCACTATCCTTTGTGACAAGCTCGCCAGCATCGGACTTAAACAACTCGTCAACACACCGACCCACAGAGCAGGACACACCCTCGACTGCATCTTCGCGGCAGAAAACAGCATCCAATTCAGCCACAGTAGGCAGCTGCCATGGACCGACTACCACTGCGTACACTTCGCCATCAACAAACCCAAGGCATCCAAACCAGCCCCACGTCCACCAGCAAGGAACTGGAGCAAGCTTACCAAAGAGCAACTTAACTCCACCCTCACCCGAGACAACCACACCTGGGCACCCGACGCAAACAACACAGCCAGAGAACTCCACACCTGGATCTCTGACTGCGCAGACGAGCACGCCCCGCTACGCAACCCCAACCAACAATGCCCCAGGAAAGCCGCCTGGTTCACTACTGGTCTCCAAGAAGCCAGACACACCTGCAGACGCCTGGAGAAGAACTGGAGAAACACCAAGACAACCGAAAACCATACCACCTACAAGGACGCGATGACTGGCTACCACAACCAGATCGGAGCCACCAAGAGGAACTTCATCCACAACAAAATCCTGGCCAACACCACTAACTCCAAGGAACTTTTCAGTGTCATTCAAGAATTCACCAACCCATGCAGCGAAGCCTCAGACATCACCCCATCCCAAGACCTCTGTGACAAGCTTGGAACCTATTTCCACCTCAAGATCAAAAACCTATACGACAACTTCATTGACCATCCACAAGGTGCCACAGATGGCCCCGCAGAAACACCAGGCAGCCCACCATCTCCAACTGGGCACCGATCATGGCTGAAGACACTGCCTCGACCATGAAAAGCATCCACTCGGTAGCCCCCACCGACCCCTGCCCCCTCACATCTACCACAGAGCCGCGGCTGCCATCGCACCTGAACTACAACGCACCATCAACACCACCTTCAAAACAGGCACCTTCCCAGACAAATGGAAGCGCGCAGAAGTCAGACCTCTGCTCAAGAAGCCCACAGCTGACACCACCAACCTCAAGAACTATTGGCCCATCTCGCTCCTCCCCTTCGCAGCCAAATTTGCAGAGAAAACAGTCAACAGGAAACTGACACGATTCATTGAAGAGAACGCCGTCCTCGACCTGTCCCGATACGGAAACAGCCACAGCACAGAGACCGCCCTACTTGCCGCCACAGATGACACCCGTACCCTTCTGGACTAAGGCCACTCCGCAGCCCTCACCCTACTCGACCTCTCAGCGGCCTTTGACACCGTCTCCCACTGCACACTAGTCGCCAGACTACACAACGCAGGCATAGAAGTAACAGCCCTGGATCCGATCATTCATCACCGGAAGAAGCCAAAGGATCAGACTCCCACCCTTCCTCTCCGACCCCACGAAAATCACCTGTGGAGTCCCACAGGGTTCATCCCTGAGCCCCAACCCCTTCAACATCTACATGGCCCATCTCGCAGCCATCGTCCGACAACATGGCCTCAACATCGTATCCTATGCAGACAACACCCAGCTCATCCTCTTCCTCACCGAAGACCCCACCACTGCCAAACTCAACTTCCAGAAAGGAATGCAAGACATCGCAGTCTGGATGACCAACAGCTGCCTGAAGCTCAGCACAGAGAAGACAGAAGTCCTCGTCTTCGGTACCACCCCTTCTGCATGGGACAGCACCTGGTGGCCAACCGCCCTCGGAAGCCCACCTTGCCCCCTCACACCACGCCAAGAACCTCGGCATCGTACTCGACTCATCATGAACCGACCGGTCAAGGCTGTCACCTCCAGTTGCTTCAACATCTTCCACATCCTACGCAAGACCTGCAAGTGGATCCCCCCCGAGTCAAGGAAGACAGTCACCAACACACTCATCACCAGCAGACTGGACTATGGAAACACACTCTACGCCGGCATCAACAAGTCCCTACTCCGCAAACTCTGGATAACTCCAGATAATACAGAACTCGCCAGACTCGTCCTCGGCATCCCCCGACACGAACACCTACAATCTCTCCACTGGCTCCCCGTGGAGAAAAGAGTCACTTTCGAAATCCTACAAATGCCTACACAACAACGGATCCAAGTTCCTCAACGACAGAATCAACTTCCACAGACCCAAAAGAAACCTCCGATCTTCTAACCTTGCACTGGCCGAAACCCCGCACATCTACAGAGCCAGAGCAGGCGGAAGATCCTTCTCTCACATTTCAGCCAAGACCTGGAACGAGCTACCAGCAGACATCAGACGTGCCCCCTCCCTGAATACCTTCAGAAAGACCCTCAAGACCTGGCTCTTCGGCTAAACAGATCTGCAGACCCCTTCCCCCCCCCCCCCCAGCGCCTTGAGACCCTCACGGATGAGTAGCGCACTTACAATTGATTGATTGATTGATTGATTGATTGATTTTGCAGACTGATGCCTCTGAGCTTGGGCTATGGAACAGTCCTATCTCAAACCAGTGATGATAGCCAAGACCAGAGTGTTGCTTTTATTAGCAGGAGGTTACACCCCAGGAAACTGCATTGGGTGCCATCAAGAGGGAGGCTTTTGCTGTGGTTCGGTCCCTGAAGAAGTTGAGATCATACCTGTTTGGTACTCACTTCTTTGTTCAAACCGACCACAGACCTCTCAGATGTCTTATGAAGCTGAAAGGAGAGTACGCAAAACTTTTTAGGTGGTCCATCTCCCTACAGGGAATGGACTTTATAGTGGAACACAGACCAGGAACTGCCCATGCCCATGCAGATGAACTTTCCAGGTTCTTCCACTTAGAGGATTAAGTCTCTCTTGGGAAATGTTTGCCTCATTCCCTTTCATTTGGGAGGCAGGGGGGTTGTGTAGGAATGGCATGGTCACCCACCCACCCCCCACTTTCTGCCTTACTCTAAATGCAGCTTTAACTGAATGTGCACTGGGTTCCTGCGAATCAGGTTCCCAGCCCCCTGTGTTCTTTCACAAAACTGTACCTTTGTTTCCACAATTGGCACTTATTTGGCCCACGTGTAAGCCCCTGGTAAAAGGTACCAGTGGTACCATGCACTTTGTGACCAGAGAGGGCCTCTAAGGGCTGCAGCATGCATTATGCTAACGTAAGAGACCCCTCACCAAACACTTGCACACTGCGACTGCGAACTGCGTGTTTTGGTGTAACTTAAAGTGAAGAGTCTGCTTGACACACATCCCAGTGTGCCAGGCCTGCCAGAGGCATAGGCCAATCACTGCTACACCAGGCCTTACAGCCCTGAGGTAGGGTGCACTATACTGCTGGTGAGGGCGTAACTGCATGACCAGATATACCCCTATAGTGTCTAAGCGTTTTCTTAGTGCATGGTGACGCCATACCAAGTGCATGGGCTGGGAACTTGTCAATACGAGTTCTACAGATCCATAATGGTTTCATCAAATCCCAAGATGTTTAGTACCAACCATCTCAGGTTAATGAGCCCACACTGATACCAGTGTCGCATTCATTAATAAATGCACTCAGAGGGCACCTCAGAGGTGTCCCCTGAAAACCTACCCCACTACTGTGTGTAGCTGACTGGTCTGCACTAGCCTGCCACTTTTAGACATGTTTCTGACCCTCTGAAGTGAGAGCCTGGTACCCTCTTGAGGAGCAGAAACAAAGCCTGCTCTGGTTGGAGGTGCTTCACACATACCCCCCTGGAGGAACACACTTCTTCCCTTTATTAGGCTAGCCAGGGCCTCGCCAGCAACTGGAGATGCCCGCACCCTCACTAAGCCCCACATTTGGCAGCAAGGTCGACAGGAAAATTAGTAAGCAGGAGAAGTGTGTCCCCTCTCAGCCAGGACCACCCTTAAGATGTCCTGAGCTGAAGTGACCCCCCTCCATTGAAAATCCTCCATATTGGTTCTGAGGATTCTAGCCAGTAGGGAGGGAGACATAACAAGGGTGTAGTCACCCTAAAGGAAAGTAGCTCATTGGCTACTTTCTGCCATTACCTGTAAGGCCACTAAATTGATTATTTAGATGAACCCCTGAACCTTGATCCTTAGATTCCTGGCAACCTAAATTGGACAAGCATTTGCAATGCAATAGGTCTCGCATGTACGAGAGTTTAAACAATTGGCATTGTAAACGACAATGCCTTTTATTTGTTTTGAAAAAAAAAAAAGGCATTGTTATTTGCAATGTCAATAGCTCAAACTTGTGTAAATGCGAGACCTATTGCATTGCAAATGCTTGTTGAATTAGCGTGCGTGATATATTTTCATTTCGAAAGAGATGTAGCGTTGAATTTAAAGCCTGGCTGTTTACTTAATGTTATTATGATTCATGCTTTCAGCGGTTGCACGATACAAGCTCGGCGAGTGGTCTGACACTTGCTATTTGTCTGGCCTTTACCTACCTGCAGCGTTGATGTTTGATGCCCCTTAATTGCAGCCTCTTTTTCCTTTCCAGGTTCTCCTCAACGTCAGCAATCCAGGCAATGCATTTGCTTACCAGGCTGCTCTCCTAAGTGTTCCCTGCATGTAAATTAATCTTGATTCAGTTTACACTGTCATGCTGAGTGGTACAAATTGACAGTAACAATAAAACCGCATGAGTAAAAAAATAGGGGTGAGGGGCTCGCAGATTGAACGCCTGCCTTCCTGGATAGGGCGCGCCTCTGCTTTATGCCAATACATTAGTCGACGATAATGAATCGTCTCTTCTGGAAAGCATGGTATAGTTGATTTTTTTATTTTCCTTCAATGGAGCAGTACCTCACCTTTTATAAAGCAAGTTAGACAAACCATTAATGACAAGAGTGTTTGGGTTAAATATGAAGCCATGCTTTCTTTCCCTTGCCTGAGTGCTATCCATCTTTTCATTTACAGGAGCTTGACAAATGTACTGGCTCTGCGCAGCATTTCCTTTAATTACATGTTACGGGAAAGAGGTTTTTAACATAAATATCGTTGTATTCGTTTATTCATTACTTTCTCCTCAATAGAGCTTAATGGGGAAGGTTTAAATCCTAAACGAGGGCGCCGTTCTGCCGGCACCTGGGCTCTGCTAACAGGCCGTCTCGGGCGTCCACAGCACTTTCCAAAGCTTCTCCTTTGTGCTGGCCTGATTGACAGCCGCAGCTCCCTGGGCAAACCCCTTCCGCTGCATGTGGCCTCGCTGCAGACTAGATCATGCATCGGACAGATCCGGTCGTGACCGCGCCTTCTGTGATTGCGCGGACTTCACCGGAATCTGAGCAGTAGCCTCACTAGAGATGAGCTCGCGCTGAGTGACCGCGCCGTTGAATTTTTTTTAAAAAGAAAATTCATCGAGATAGATTCACGCTGTACTTTATAGTATTTAGCATGTCAGCAAAATCCAATGGCATGAATTCTTGAAATCATAAACTCCACTCTATCAGAAAAAAATAGAAAGCTGTTTTACTAAAACCCCAAAAAATCAAACCTGGTGCACTTGGAATCTGAGGGTTTTCAATGATTTTCGTACTCTGCTCCCTTACGTTTTATCCTCTTGAGTGGAAATTGTTCATTTGTTTGCATGCCTGTAAGCTTGTCATGCTCTGTGACACATTTGATTAAAGTAGCGCGCTTACAGGTAACCTAGCGCCCTGCATAATGCTGAGAATAGGCTCTGCAGATGGCACTTGGAGGGTAGCAGTGACCCTTGTTGTGATGCCATATGTACCAGTTATGAGGAGGAGGAGGAGGAGGAGGAGGAGACCAAGCCTGCTGCGGACTGTTACTGTGTGCATCGTAATTGTCCCTGCAGGATGTCCAATGCTTGTTATACATATCACAAACTAGAATGGGTACTAAAATGGTGGACGTTCAAACACTAGCATGGTTGTGAAGGCATTTTATGAAGTATTAAAAATAAATGCACTTTCTCACATAACAAACAGTTTGAAATCAAACCGTTTTCAAATCATGTTTTATTTTTTTAAAAGAACCAACTCTAAGAAAACATATAACAAGCACGGAATCGCACCACAGAGGAGCGGGGGCGAGGTAGCGCGGCAGCAAAGCGAACGCGCACTAATTATAAACACATGTTTATAATTAAAACCAGATGCCGCTGCTGCGCAGAACAGACACCAATAGGTCATGGGCGGTTACATTTCTAAAGAAAGCTGGGACATGCACCCGCCTTTCACCAATTGCGTGCTGTCTTTTTTTAAAAAGACGCACGCAAAAGGCAATTGCAGCCGACAATAACAAAACAAAACGCACAAGCGTGTGGTCCGTTTTCAGAAGCCCCTACATGAAGTCTCGCTGCGCGAGCAGTGTTGTGCACTGCAACGCTAGGCACAAGACCTAAAAAAGGGTCGAAGAGCCATGCAGCAGTGAAGACTCCAGATGACAACTGATTGGCCCCAGCCCTATCAGCCTATATGCAGCCCTCGAAGAAACCTGCACTAAAAAGCAACTCGTCCTGCAGGTCCTCCGCTACCCTGGGAGGACTGCCTGCCTGCCCTAAAGACCAAGAACTCCTGAGGGTAGAAGCACTGTCCACAAACAAACCAACAAGAAGAGCTCCAGTGCCGTGCTAAACAGCACAAGCAGCCATCCCGACCCAAGTCCAAGTGGCCTACCAGTGCTAAGAAGGTTCCCCAGCGGTCCTGAGCTTGAGTCCATCCCAGACTGACCTCTCCTTGACTCCACGAGGACGCCTGCAGCCTCAACACGAAGGGTCCCCCAACCACGACTGGCTCCGGTAAAACTTGTCCAATGTCCAAAGACACCCTGTACCTGCAGCCCTCTGGCCTTGGGGAGCTTGACCGATGGTATCCCTGAGGTCCTCAGCACCCCAACTTACCTTCAGAGTTACAGGTTCGTTTTGTCCAGCCTCCTGTTCAAGCCTGCAGCCTTTGTTCAAGATCTTCAGTCTCCCTTGCTTTTCATTGGTTGCTCAACGGTGTGCTAGCACTCTGCACCCGGCCGCATCTGTGCCGATGAGGTTGGTTGTTTGGTGCTGCCTCATGGCACCCCCGTGCTGGTCCTAACCTCCAGATATTGACCCCCAAGTCTGATTTTACCTACCTGCAACCGGCACCTCTTTGCATGTCCCCATTCTCCATTTACTAGTATTGGGCTCCGTGACTGAATTTGACCTCTGCACCCGGCCGCCCCAGTGGTGCTGGTGGTGCAGACTACACTGTCGTGACCCTTGGACAGTGTTGGTCCTAAATCCCGAAGACTAGATTTGTAAGTTATGCACTTACCTGTGTAATGATTGTTTTCCTTCCATAGGTTAACATTGGACTGTTCCAAAAATGGAGTGTCCGCTTTTTATACTTAAAAATTGTGATATTGCAAAATGTATTCTACTGTGACGAAATATCTTTGATTCTTAGTAATAAATGTACAGAAAGTAAGATTTTTACAAACAATTTGTCTTGGGTTAAGTCACTGAGTGTGTGTAATCATTTCCTGCCTGAGTATGTCTAACAAATGCTTAACACATCACTCTGATAAGCCTAACTGCTCGATCTACCACAAAAGAGAGCATTTAAGTATTATCTACTTTAGACTCTCTAAAGCCTCTGGGATCCACTAGACTGCACATACCTTACTTTGGTATGGCATAAACACAGATCCAGTTTCCTACACAATGGATTTACAGCTAACACAAATCAGCCAATCACCAGTATGTAAATGACCAACACAGCGCTTTGACACTGAATGGCAGTGTCAAAAGGGCTCAAAGTCCTAAGTCGAGCATGTAGATCAGTGGAAAACCAGGGGGGACAAAAGCTAAAATTAGAGGGAAAGCTCCCTAGAAAGGACGATTTCCAGTAGTGCGGAAATGTCATGAAAAGGAATTGATGTCCGCATCCTGGGATCATGTCTATATAAGCACTGTGCGTCATTTCCTCCTTGGACGATGCTGACACAGAGCCAATCGATGCCACCTACCGGCTATCAAAGGTACTGATCAGGATTTTCTTGATCCACTCTGATGCCTGGGAATATTCTAAGGTAAGGAATCTGCAGCTAGATAGTCTGTAACAGGTAAGATGTTACTGAAGGTAAGTAACTTTTTCTTCCAAGCCACCCAATAAAAAGCTAAACAGTGCCAGCCTCAAAACACTTCACAGCCAGGCAGCTAGACTATCCATAGCCTTTGTCTTCACCCTTATAGCACTCAATTGGTTCCATTTTGATGCCAGGGTCAAATTGTGCACTGTCCATAAGCATACTGGGCTGTAACCAAGCAAATCTATACAGCCTCACATCAGATTAAGCCCCATTAAGATTCCTTTGCTCAATGTTCACCTGTTGACTCCACCTACTACGATCATTCAAAAGGGGAAACTCAGAAGTAGATTGCTGTGTATATAAGTTACTAGACTCTGGAATGCCCTTAACCCAAATTTGGGATTTGACCAAAGTGCATGTGGTTTTCAAAACATTTGAAAACTAACCCATTCATTCAGATAAGCCATTCAATGTGATGGAACAATTTCAGATCAGTTGATCGTCCACATACGACTGTAGCGTCCTGTGACAATGATTAATTTCTCCTCACCTGGATCTCTGAAGTAACCATAAAGGGGGTGGGGGGGAATGGGCACAGCGCTTCCTAGCAAATACATTTAGGTTTTGTTTTTTTAAATAAAACACATAAAATGCATATGTATGTTAATGTAAAGTAAGGCAAATATATTTTTTAAGGCAACATCTAAAGTAGTGTAACACACTGTCCCTGCGGCAGTTTGCATATTACCTATGCTGATTTTGCAGCATCTTGATTTTCCATCGTCAAAGAGCTGTGCCTTGCTGTCAAGGTGTGTGCCTAGTTTTGCCTTGCTGTCAAGATATGTGCCTAGTTTTGCCTTGCTGTCAAGATATGTGCCTAGTTTTGCCTTGCTGTCAAGATATGTGCCTAGTTTTGCCTTGCTGTCGAGATGTGTGCCTGGCATGTACCTTTAAAGTTTAATGTTCCCCGTCCATCTTGGAATATCCTGCAACAGAGGTGCACACCAATTAATGCTGCCTGATCCTTCTCCTGGCTGCTCGGTACTCTTCTGAACTGCCTTCAAACCGCCTGCTATACAGGTGAACAGAACCGCATTCCCATTATAAATGGGAAGCATTGCTAACATGGGAGCAGTGAGCTGGGACTCTGGGCGCCCCTAAAACGGGTTTCTTCAACTGACCTTCAGAATTGGAGACTGAGGCTGAACGTCGTAGTGGGTACCAGGGTCCAGGCCTTTTTGTAGCGAGAAGGGTCATGTCAATGTGTGTAGAGGAGGGACACCTTGTAGCTGAGCAACATGTTGGCACTCAGCCAGAATGCCGCACTATGCGAGTTGAACAACCTTCTCCCGCTTGGTTGCTGTGATCAGATTTTGCACCTGTCTGTGGAGACATGACGGGATCTCTCATTAAGGTGGTTTTAAGGAGCATTCTCTAAGGAAAACAATCTTTCGTCGTTTCCCAGACCAACCGTCTCCTGCTGCTCTTTAGATCAACGCGCCACCATTTCAGTGCATGAATGCCTTAGCATCCATGCATTGCAATAGCAAACATTCTGTTGGTGGACTAATACACCTTATAGTAAATTGCATGATAGTGAGAGAAATACTCCCCTGGGCTGCGCTGACACTTTACTCATGCAATTGCTTAATGGTTAGAACCAAAAACCCTCTCTTTGAATATTACTCAAATAAAAGCTCTAGCCACAGCAGGTTGAAAAATTCAAATTTAAAATAACCCTTAGTACTGCAGAGACTATGTAAGTATTGCTGTCACTTGTGGAAAGACTGAACTCGATCAATATAATTGACCCTTACATTTTTCTTACAATGTCTTTTTTCCGCAATGAGAGCGGAGGTGACATAGCAACAGGCCACCAAAGTCTCCATTCATCCGGAGGGGTGGGTCCCAAAGAAAATAATTTCTGACTTCTCTGGGTTGCATTTCAATTGGGTGTTCCCAAACCACGCAAACGCATTAGAGAGGAAAGTTCTGATCATTCCACCCTCAAAGTCTTTTCCTTTGGCACATGTGAACAGGAGCTGCGTGTCATCGGGTTGGGCTGGATTTATGGCAAATCGATAAGTATTTATGCGGGGCTCTACAATTTGTTCATGAAAAAGCTCCTATAGCCTAGTTGCCTCTTGGAAGATTTTTACCAGAATCTAGTGGACCCAAAGCTTTCTAGCACAAGAGACCTGGCTCTGAAAGCTGATGAGTTGGTGCAAACCTGATCAACCAAGCAGTCCCAGGGGGGAGACTTCAAGAAGGCTGCGGGAGGTTCGACCCACAAAAACCTAAGGAGGGAGGTGGTAAGCCCACCACAGAGACCACAGAGACTCCCTCAGTACCCCAGAACCCTAATAAAAGAGGAGGACTTATCACTAACTGTGATAAGCAGAGACGGGAATCAGGGCAGATGAAGTACTTGGACAACAGGTCGTGCTTTGACTTACAACAGTCAGGTCACTTCAGGGGTGACCCCGTCTGTTCCAAAAAGGTAGTTAGCACCAGGCTGTTCAGTATAGCTTTAGACGGGGACTCCTCAGATGACGAGGTCCTCTTAGTATTTTGTTGGGAGATGGGTCCAGATGGTAAGCTGGTGATCCCTGAGGGTGGGCAGTTCCACTCCATTCAGGTGAATGAGATCCCAGCCATTGGCCTGCGATGCACATGTGCCTGGCACACTATATTGAATGACAGGTTGGTGTCCCCAGACATGTATCTGCCAGGAGAGACCAGAAGTGTAAGGGTAGCCCCAAGTGAGGTCACCACCAAACCTGTAGCCATAGTGCCCCTAAAATAGCAGGGTACCCTTAGCTGGTATAAGGTGGTATGCAGTGCTGACTCCCCTTGGATTGCCTCCTGGGCAATGACCTCTCAGGTATTGGTCTAAGTCTACGTAAGGCGATCACCAATACCCCCCCCCCCCCCACAAAGTGTCTGGGGAGCTTGTCCCTATGGTTAGGAGTCTGGGGTCCAAAAAAAAAGGGGAAAGGTAAGCCACCCCAAAGAGTGTTCCTTTGAGCCAAGGGTCTTCTGTCCCAGTAAGGGCGAAACCCAAATTTAGCACTGGTGAGGCTTTACCTGACCACAAGTCAGTTCTTAGCAGTCAGGCAGCTGTCAAGCAGCAGGGTGCTAATCCTGCAGTAACAGAAGGGAGAGTGGAAGAAAGGAGTCTGACATAGGATGTGGTAGCCCCCCCACTCTAAACAGCAAGGGAGGTTCCATGATCTCACAGTTGCCCCTAAAGCAGCTCAGCCACTTGGCAGTGGAGAGTTTTGGATGTGGTTTTGGATTCTGCAGCTGTCAGTAGCCTCTGCTGGGTTTCTGCCTTCATGGCAGCACTGCACTGGCATGGGAGGCAGACCCCATGGCCAAAAGTAAGTTAGTCCCTCTGATTCTGTTGGTCATGGTGGAATTGCACCTCACTACCCAAACTAAAAAGGAAGGAATAAAAGGAAACCGTGATGATGACGTTTCAGTTTAAATTGGTCCTTTTACTGTAGAGATGGATCAGCTTCCCAGAGGAAGTTACATAGGCAGAAGGATATAACGCAAAGTAGACCCTGCAATTGTAAAACCCGATTCATCTACTTTCTTCCTCGCCTGTCAGACTAGGGAGACTCTCCGAGGGTGTGGCTGAGTCTCCTGGGCTGTTGGCTTGGGCATGGGGGGTTGGGAGGTAAATCAAGACCTGTGTGCTGGTTTTCTGACTATGACTGTACCCTGGTCTTTCCTAACCAGGTCAAGGGCCTGTGCTCTGATTGAAAGTATATGGTAACTAGGTGGAATTACAATTGGTACTGACAGCCTAGCTATGTAAGTATTACTGTCACTTGTGGAATGACTGAACACGATCAGTCTAAGTGACCCATACATTTTTCTAACAATGTATCTTTTTTACCGCAATGTCTCTTTTAGCTTATTTTCGTTCTTTCTCTTTGTCTTTTTTGCAAAGAACTTCACATTTCTCATTAAATGCTTTTACTTTTGATCGATTTGATTCAAATTGATGGCAATTGAAACCAAAAGATTCTCGCTCTTCGCGTTATACCATGTTTCCTATATGATAGTAATGTTAAAAAAAACTTTGATTTGGAGGTAACAGACATTTATGTTCAGTACTGTGAGAAACCAGGGCCTCTTTGCAGTGTCCCCCTACTTTTTGCCCTCATTTTGACTACTAGGTGCTAGTTTTCTGACTAATTGTGCCCTGGGCTCTGCTAACCAGACGTAGTGCTCTGAATGAATGTATTTGGTAATTAGTTGTAATTGCAATTGGTATTGACAGCCTAGTTGTAAGTCCCTGGTATATAATAGGGCATGTAGGTTTATAGGCCCTATAGGCTTAATGCACTTGAGCATGCAATACGGTTTTGCCTGCTGTTATTTTAAAGGCAGCCCTGCTTTTCAGGCTACCTTTACATTAAATGTATATCCAAATTCAGCTTTGGATTTAAAGGTACTTCCAAAGTCTCAAACAACCGTATTTTTACATACAAGTCATCCCTAAGGTCTACCCGAAGTGCCCCAGGGGTAGGGTGCTTGTAACTATAAGAAGGGACATTATAAAATATGTTTTACAATTCCTGATCAGGGGAAAAATGCCATTTTCGTTTTTCCCCATTGTAGAAAACTAGCACCATAGGCTAACATGGAAATATTTGTTTTATGTTTAAATATTGAGAGGAGCGAGCTAAAAATGTCATCCAAATACTCAAAATGATTTTTGTAACAAATCCAACAACTTGCAACTGTTAGATTTATAATAGCTATTACAGAAAAGAAGTTATAGAACTTTCTTGTTTGTAAGACAAAATCCAGCCTTCCAGCTGCCCTCTCCTGATTGGCTATTATCAGCCAGACTGAGCCAAGCTGTCTTAATGAGGTGATAATTGGCCTGCTAGAGAGACAAAGGATTTCATGTGGGTTGAGAACTGCAGCTGCAGAAGCAAAAGTCACGATGGGGGTGGAGTGGCCAAATTGGTTTTCAAAGGGAGAGTGATACTTTAGAACAGTACAGGCTCACCTCTACATCCTGCACCCCCAGCCACACAGGAACACCTGTAATTAAATTAGTGAAGGAGCTGGAAGGGAAGTGCTAGAGAATATTATTCACACCAGTGGTTTGGCATAGTCGGATCTCACTATCCAGGTGAAAGTTTCTCCATTTTGGATTTTAGAAGAATAGTGCTTTCTGGGACATGCCATACATTGGAGAAAGTGGTCACACCTGAGAATGGCATCCTGCGTTTCATTGGTCAGGGGTGCCCCCTTGCTTGATGCCAAGCAACGCCGAATAAATATGCCAAGCAACTCAACTCTATGGCCCGAAACAGTGAGAAGAAGAAGGATTGCCCTGCTGGAAACCTAATTTGCACCCCAAGGACGGCACTCTGAAGGACTGCACCTACTGCACAATCTGGTACTACAGCCCTAAGGACTTTGCCTGGCTTCACAACGATTAAGGAGCGGATGCCCTGCAAGTTAAAGGTTAACAGAGCCCACCTGCATCATCTCCATCAAAAAGTCCCCATGCCGGAGTGTGTCCAGTGGATTTTTAAAGATTTGTCCAGGTATATTGTGGGAATTGTAGTCCCAATATACCATGGACCATCTCAGACCTTCTTGTCAAGAATTCCTGTCATGCGAGGGGAGGAAAACGGTAACCAGCGAAAACGGACTACATCTCCCAGGATGCTTAGCGGTTGAGAGGTTATGTAAACAGGAGAGCTGTTACATAACTCAAGGAAAACACGCCCTTATGTAAACAGGAGAGCTGTTACATAACTCAAGGAAAACACGCCCTTATGTAAACAGGAGAGCTGTTACATAACTCAAGGAAAACACGCCCTTACGTAAACAGGAGAGCTGTTACATAACTCAAGGAAAACACGCCCTTATGTAAACAGGAGAGCTGTTACATAACTCAAGGAAAACACGCCCTATAAAGGGAGGAACCGGGAGGTACAACGCTGTCGGGTATTGTGTTTACACCGACGTACCTGCTTAGTGAAGAGCAGTGTTCCGGAGTGGTGCTCCATTAAGGCAAGAACGGAGGTAGGTCGAGTCGTTACTCCCTGGGCCGTGTCTTGCCCCATCGTCACCTGTGAAGGACCCGGAAGCTCTACCGGATAACCATTGAGCTTCGCTTTTTGACTCGGCTGAGTCAAAGCGCAGTGGCGCTTTTGCTGGTTGGAGTCGTAACTCCCAGCCCGACCAGAGATACAGGGACTGCCAGCTGTAACGCACACCAGGAGGTGTTTGCCGCGTTACAGACTCGGAAGTCCACGGGATCGATCGAGCGGCTGCTCTCGGTTCAGTCTTCTTTGCTTGTGATTGGGGTATCGGTGACGCATCACCAGGACGTGACTCCGCGTCCCGGTGCAGTCTGAGGAAGAGGTTGAGCGGCTGCTCCCTTCAGGTAGAGACCCCGGCTGGGTGTTTCCCTGACTCCTCGATTCTCCCCAACACTCTTCGTGCCCCTCACAGCCTACCGATTGGCATTGTCGGCCATTTCATTTCTGCCCTCTGTTGGCATACGCCGGGATCGGCGTATATGCAGAGGACGGTTAGGACCATCCGTGCTGTGGGCTGGTAACGTACTTAGCCTGGAGGATTCCAGTGACTATAACCTTTGTTTATTCCTTGTATTATTTTTGCCTTCATTAAAATAACTAAACCTTCACAAGTGGTTGCGTTCTCATTATCGTGTCTGTTAAACGATCCTGAGACGTTCAGGGCGTTACAAAATATCCGACCTTAATAACACTAACTGTCTCCCGGTCGATAACAGACATGGCAACACTTGATGATGTGCTGGCTGCTTTAGCGACCGTGCAAATTGAATTGGCTGCCTCCAGGCAAGAAACAGCCGATGTAAAAGCCAGACTGGATGCTATCCAATTGGACCCGCTCACGCCCAGCACCTCCCTCACGAACCAGACCCCTGCGGTAGTAGTGGAAATGCCGGTAGCCGTCCCCTTGGCAACACCAGAGAGGTACAGTGGGGATCCTAACACAGTGCAGGTATTCCTCACACAAGTGGCGCTACATTTATCGTGCAAACCAAGGGCGTTCCCCACGAGTCAGGCTCGTGTGGCTTTCCTTATATCCTATTTGGCTGGAAACGCAGCACAATGGGCCGTACCTCTGGTGAGCAGGGACGACCCCATCTTATGTGATTGGGGTGCTTTTCGCGAGGAATTCCTGAAAGTCTTCGACAGAAGGGCTGACTCATACACGGCGGACCGTGAAATGCTTGAGTTGAGACAGGGATCCAACGACCTGGTGCAGTATCTCAACGCGTTCCGAAGGCTGGTTGCAGAAACCAAGTGGCCTGTTGCTAAACAGACGGCGCTCTTCCATCACGGGCTGTGCGATGAGCTCAAGGACGCCGTGGCTCATATTGACCCACAACCCAAGACATGTGAGGGCCTTATCAACCTGGTATTACGGCTGGAACATAGGCTAAGTGAAAGAAAGGGGGATCATGGGAGAAAAGGAAAATCCCTTCCATCCTGTGTGACAGTGGGAAGTCCTGAAACTGCCACCGCATCCAAGGGAGAACCCATGGACATCGGCGCAATACGAGCGAGCCTCACAGCCACGGAGAAAGAGTCACGCCGTAAACAAGGATTGTGCCTATATTGTGGCAAAAAAGGCCACTACGTACGTGAATGCCCTGCCAAACCGAAGACGTCACGTTATCGGGCCAACCGGTCGGTAACAGCCGTGGTGGACGTACCGGCGGAAAACTAGAGGACTCCCAGACCAAAGAAGGGGCATCTCGGAGTCACTCATCCATCCCTTCACTTTCCAACTCGGTCACTAAGGGACAACGACACCTGTTTCTCACGGTGCACGTGGGAGTGCATGACCAGTGGATACCCGTTGTGGCCATGGTGGATTCAGGGGCCACTGGCATGTTTATGGACCACAACGAGGCATGCAGACTAGGGCTAGTGCTTCTTCCCAAAGCTGTACCCGAAGACGTCTATGCTGTAGACGGAAGGCGATTGGTGACGGGGCCCATCGGGCAGCACACGGGGGTCCTTCCGATGAGATGTGGGAGGAACCATTTGGAACAAATCGATTTTAACATCATCCGAGCGCCCCAATATGGCGTCATATTGGGATTGCCGTGGCTACAGAAACACAACCCCTCTGTGGATTGGCCAACACATCGCATCGAACTGACGTCACCGTATTGCATCCTGCATTGTGGAATAAGAACGGAATCCCTTGACGCAGATGAGAGCGGGAGTCAGACGGTGGCTACAGCGGCAGAAAAAGATGTGGCTCTCCCCCAGGCTTATCACAGTTTTGAGGATGCATTTGATGAGGTGAAGGCGGAAGTGCTACCACCACATAGACAGTTTGACTGCCAGATCGACCTGGTGCCAGGGGCCAGCGTTCCCAGCGGCAGGCTGTATGCCCTGACGGAGCCTGAAAACGTGCATCTCCGGGGGTACCTGGATAAACTCCTCAAGCTAGGATTCATCCGCCCGTCCAAGTCTCCGGCCGCCTCGCCACTCTTCTTCATCCCGAAGGCTAATGGGGAGCTGAGAGCCTGTGTGGACTTTAGGGCATTGAATGCGATAACCGTAAAGAATCGGTACCCCTTGCCTCTCATCAGTGTACTTCTGGAACAGGTCAAGAAAGCTCGTATCTACACCAAGTTGGATTTGAAAGGGGCATACCATCTGGTGCGCATGAGGGACGGAGACGAGTGGAAGACCGCCTTTAAGACCAGGTTCGGCCTTTTTGAGTACCTCGTCATGCCGTTCGGTCTGTGCAACGCCCCGGCAGCCTTTCAGTACTTTTTGAATGAGGTATTCAGAGAGGAGTTGGATATCTACGTGGTCGTATATATCGACGACATCCTCATCTATTCGTCCAGTGTGGAGGAGCACGTACACCACGTCAAAGCTGTGCTCCAAAAGCTGAGGGAAAACATGCTGTTTTGTAAACTCAGCAAGTGTGACTTCCACGTCACATCCGTGGAATTCCTCGGAGTGATGCTGAGTCCAGAGGGACAGGAGATGGCAGAACGAAAGATCAAGGCGGTGAAAGAATGGCCGGTGCCCCAAAGCGTGAAGGACGTCCAAAGTTTCATTGGCTTCGCCAACTTTTACAGGCGGTTTATAGATGGATTTTCAGGATTGGTGGCCCCAATCACACAGCTACTGAGGAAGTCCAAGGAGTTTGTCTGGTCCCCTGAAGTGAACACAGCCTTTGAGGCCCTGAAAAGCGCCTTTGGTAAGGCGCCGGTGTTGGCTCACCCCGATCCGGATCTCCCCTACGTGGTGGAAGCGGACGCATCGGATGTGGCGCTGGGGGCTATCTTGTCCCAACGCAACCACGACACAGGGGTGCTTCATCCCGTTGCGTACATGTCCCGCAAACTCAACGACGCCGAACGCAACTACCATATTGCGGAGAAGGAGCTTCTCGCAATCAAGGACGCCTTCACCGAATGGAGGCATTGGTTGATGGGGGCAAGACATGTGGTATCGGTGTACACGGACCATCGGAACCTACAGTTCATGACGGCCACAAGACACCTTTCTCCCAGACAGCTGCGGTGGATGATCTTCTTTGCGGGGTTCAACTTCCGCATCACATATCGGCCGGGGACGGAAAACCGGAAGGCGGACGCCCTGTCCCGTCAATCTGCAGTTAAGGAACCATTGCCTGCGACCGAGCATTCCATCATTTCCCCGAGGATGGTATTGGGGGTTATCCAACCGGATACTTTCCTGAGGGGAATAAAGAGAGGGATCAGGTCATTCGCATGGCGGAGGTGGCTCCTCAGTCACAGAGAATGGCAGCTGAAGGACGGGATACCCCTGAAGGGCAGGTGCCTATTGATACCCACGCCTAGGCTAAGGAAACAAGCATTCATCTGGTGCCATGACTCTCCATGCGCAGGTCATTTGGGCTTTGAAAAAACGGTGGCTAGCATGGGACGGCATTTCTGGTGGCCAACCATGAGAGTGGATGTCAGGAGGTGGGGACAGGAGTGTCCTACGTGTGCTACCATGAAGGCCGACCATGGCCGAACCCAAGGGCTCTTACATCCACTTCCGACCCCGGATAGACCATGGGATAGCATATCACTGGACTTCGTGGTGGGCCTACCGGTAGACCAGGGGATGACGGCAATACTGGTGGTGGTGGATTACTTGACGAAAATGGGGCACTTCATCCCCTGCAAGAGAGTCCCTACGGCCGGGGAATTGGCGTCACTACTCCTAAAGAATGTGGTACGACTGCATGGATTACCTGGGGTGATCGTGTCGGACCGGGGGTCGCAGTTTACTGCGCAATTCTGGAAGACTTGGTGCACTGCGCTGCATGTTAAGACCGCCCTGTCCACCAGCTACCACCCTCAAACGGACGGCCAAACCGAGCGCCTGAACCAAACGCTCAAACAGTACCTGCGATGTTTTGTGGACCAGGGCAGGGAAGAATGGGTCGACTTGCTATGGGTTGCAGAGATAGCCTATAACAACGCCACTCACAGCTCCACACAGTCATCTCCGTTCTATAGCAACTATGGCCAACATCCCAGGTTCTTGCCATTTCTACATCCGTTCAGAGAGGACAGGATTCCCGCCACAGCGGACAGGGTGGCACACATAAAAGACACGTTGATGCGCTCAAGGGCTGTCCTAATAGAGGCCAAGAGAAGATACAAGGCTGCGGCAGACAGGAAGAGAAGGCCCGGGCCACTGTACCGCACTGGAGACTATGTCTGGATATCCACAAGAAACATGAGGTTTCGAAAGAACAGTGTGTTCCATCCCAAGTACATGGGCCCCTATCGAATTACCAAGTGTATGGGTCCCGTGAACGTGAAGGTGTGCTTGCCCCAGTCATTGCGGATACACCCTGTCTTTCATGTATCATTGCTCAAACCAGCATCCTCCAAGCCGTCTGGGACACCTAGGCCGGTATGCGTGGAGTCGGAGGTGGAGTATGAAGTGTCGGGCATACGGGCGTCCAAATGGCGCAGGGGGAAGCTGTGGTACCTGGTTGCGTGGAAAGGCTATGGCCCGGAGGAGCAGTCATGGGAACCGCCTGAAGGGGTTCATGCTCCGCGCTTGGTCTCCTTGTTCCATCGGCGTTTTCCTGCCAGCGCTGGACCCGTGGGGAGCCGCTGAGAGGGAGGATGTACTGTCAAGAATTCCTGTCATGCGAGGGGAGGAAAACGGTAACCAGCGAAAACGTACTACATCTCCCAGGATGCTTAGCGGTTGAGAGGTTATGTAAACAGGAGAGCTGTTACATAACTCAAGGAAAACACGCCCTTATGTAAACAGGAGAGCTGTTACATAACTCAAGGAAAACACGCCCTTATGTAAACAGGAGAGCTGTTACATAACTCAAGGAAAACACGCCCTTACGTAAACAGGAGAGCTGTTACATAACTCAAGGAAAACACGCCCTTATGTAAACAGGAGAGCTGTTACATAACTCAAGGAAAACACGCCCTATAAAGGGAGGAACCGGGAGGTACAACGCTGTCGGATATTGTGTTTACACCGACGTACCTGCTTAGTGAAGAGCAGTGTTCCGGAGTGGTGCTCCAGTAAGGCAAGAACGGAGGTAGGTCGAGTCGTTACTCCCTGGGCCGTGTCTTGCCCCATCGTCACCTGTGAAGGACCCGGAAGCTCTACCGGATAACCATTGAGCTTCGCTTTTTGACTCGGCTGAGTCAAAGCGCAGTGGCGCTTTTGCTGGTTGGAGTCGTAACGCCCAGCCCGACCAGAGATACAGGGACTGCCAGCTGTAACGCTCACCAGGAGGTGTTTGCCGCGTTACAGACTCGGAAGTCCACGGGATCGATCGAGCGGCTGCTCTCGGTTCAGTCTTCTTTGCTTGTGATTGGGGTATCGGTGACGCATCACCAGGAGGTGACTCCGCGTCCCGGTGCAGTCTGAGGAAGAGGTTGAGCGGCTGCTCCCTTCAGGTAGAGACCCCGGCTGGGTGTTTCCCTGACTCCTCGATTCTCCCCAACACTCTTCGTGCCCCTCACAGCCTACCGATTGGCATTGTCGGCCATTTCATTTCTGCCCTCTGTTGGCATACGCCGGGATCGGCGTATATGCAGAGGACGGTTAGGACCATCCGTGCTGTGGGCTGGTAACGTACATAGCCTGGAGGATTCCAGTGACTATAACCTTTGTTTATTCCTTGTATTATTTTTGCCTTCATTAAAATAACTAAACCTTCACAAGTGGTTGCGTTCTCATTATCGTGTCTGTTAAACGATCCTGAGACGTTCAGGGCGTTACACTTCTAGACCCTTAGATTGGTGTTTTGGACACTTGAAACCACTAGAGGAACTTCAGGAGAAAGTTCCTGAAGTTTGGAGCAACTTTTAGAAAAAGCTCCATAAGGTGACCAACCCGAAGTCGAGACTCTGATTCCGGGTTCTTCGCACTGAAAGTTCTAGAGCTCAAGATTTCCAGGAGTTGACTGAAGGATTGCGCGGGACCAAGCTGATGAACCTACTACGAATCCAGCCTGCTGGAGAGGCCTGCTTGATGTCGAGAGAAAATCCTCCAGAAAGGTTTATAAGTGCTAAGGAAAAGTTTTAAGCGAAATCTCGCGCTTAGTGTATTCGACCAGGGCTCCATCGTGGTCGGCCTTAAACTTTGACTTTGTCCCTGTCAAGTACGACCCGATTTCCCATATTGGTGCTATTGGTTTTTAAGCACAAGAAAATATTTATTCCTTGAAAATCGGTGGTTCCCCCAATTTGATTCTTGTCTTTCTGGTGCCTATTTGTTCATACAAATATAACCTATTATTATAAATTGGTGTTGGAGTTAAATTGTGTGTTGTTTCTTACTTATTTAATGTATTGGTGGTTTTAAATGCTTCACACATCTGTCTCCTAAGTGAAGCCTTCCTGCTTGTTGCCAGCTACCAAGGATTGAGCAAGGGAACACTTTATTGAGACCTTGACTGGACCTTTTATTGTGATTGTGGTCTTATTAGTAGTGGCGAGTCCCCACTTATTCCTACTAATAATCCACTTTTTAACAAGTGCAAAGACATTTCATTACAAAACAAGTTTCGGTAGGACACAGTTCATTTAAGGGGACAGAAAAGACCAATAAGTACACAAATTTTATTGCAGAAACAAGAACATTTACTTATAACACTGCACTAGCAAGGGCACTGAGAGGTTGAGCTGGTTCACTTGGAGCCTCTTTAACTGTAAAAGTGCCTGATCCAGAGTTTGACTGAGATCGACACACTCAAGACTGATCGAGCTTGCTAGCAACTATCATTCTCAACTATCCTCACCCTAACATTCAGATGTACAAGAATTCATTCACTGCACACAACCTATCTTATAACCAAAGCAGAATACCCTGTTCCAGAAGCATGCAATATGACTAAAAGACCAAGATACTTACCTTATCTGGTAAAAACTCTATCTAGCCACAGATTCCTACCCTTAGGAATTCCCCAGATGTCAGACTGAATCCATAAATTGTTTCAGGAGTAGTACACCTGTGCGCGGCGTTGTTCAGCATCTTTAGTGTCATCTGTGCTGGAAGTGACATGTGCAGTGCCTATAGAGGTGCCAAACCAGCACGCTGATGTCCACGTCACAACTTTCCACGCCAGGAACACAGAGCCACAAAGGACACTGACCACTGTGTGTAGAACTAGGGCACTGGAAAGGGAGTAGCCTTGTCCCTATAAACTCGTTCACAGAACTGGGGGGATGTGTGGGTTTGCATTCAATCTGCAGCTTGATAGTGGGTCATATGTATAATAGAATTGGCAGAGCGTGGCATTAAGCTAAAATTGCTAATGCTGCGATCCGTCATTCTGAAAATGCAGGCATGTGCCGGATTTACAAGGATACAGTGCACCCCTGCGTTTTCCCTAGCTGTAGCGCTAAATTCAGCTGCCTAGAGCCAATGCAGGCACCCTTGCACTGTAGTGCAAGGGTGCCTGCATTGAGGGAATTATTGTTTATGTGCAGTAAGGTGTTCCTTCCTACACATAAACAATCATTAAGGGTGATTTGAACTCCTATGTGTGCTGCATTGTGCAGCACGCATAGAAGTTGCAACTCTTATTTTTTGTGTGATTATTTGTGTGCATTAATAGTCACCTTCATGCACATAAACATCAATCATGGCAATATGCTGTTTCTATGTGTGCAAAAGGAACAAAAGATGGATGGAATGCTAAAACATTGCAAACGCAAAGCAGCACACATTGAAATAGCAAAAACGAGGAGAAATTAATCATTTCTCCTTGTTTCGCCATGTTAAGACCAGGTTATTTTTGGTCTTAATTTTGGCGCTTCCCCATATTTACACCAGCCTTGTAAATAAGGGGCGGCATCAATAATAATGGGTGTGGTCGTGGAACACCCACTACACCACCCATTGCCCTCCCCTTGCAAGCTAAGTGGCGCGTCAACGGGGGCCTTATTTACAAGGCAAAACACACAAGATGATGGACGGAATGTTGCACATTGGCAAAACATTCACCCCCATTCACAGATCTGGGTTTAATCCATCGTTATTTTCCTGACCACACCACCCCAGTTCAGACATGGCCATATGCAAATCAGCTTTGACCCTGTGCCTCATGGGAACAGTCCAGACCGAACTGCCAAGCCATGTCTTCCCTGGACCGGAATCCAGCATCCTAGGACCGGTTTCAGGGTTTCACCCCTCTTCAGCCAGGATAGCTTGACTCCAGTGGTGTAGTGAGCACGGGACCCAAGTCTGGGCATACCCTTCCCACATAGGGCGAACAGCAAAACACACAAGATGATGGACGGAACGTTGCACATTGGCAAAACATTCACCCCCAGTCACAGATCTGGGTTTAATCCATCGTTATTTTGCTCACCACACCACCCCAGTTCAGACATGGCCATATGCAAATCAGCCTTGATCCTGTGCCTCATGGGAACAGTCCAGCCCGAACTGCCAAGCCATGTCTTCCCTGGACCGGAATCAAGCATCCTAGGACCGGTTTCAGGGTTTCACCCCTCTTCAGCCAGGATAGCTTGACTGTGGTGGTGTAGTGAGCACAAGACCCACGTCTGGGCATGAGGCACAGGGTCAAGACTGATTTGCATATGGCTGGGTTCAAACTGGAATGGCACGGTGAGCAAAGAAACGATGGATTTAGGCCCAGATCTCTGTACTGGGGTGAATGTATGACATTGTTCTGCATTCTGTCCATCAACTGTTGTTTTTGCATTTGCCACCCCGAGTGGGACGGGTATGCTCAGACGTGAGTCCCGTGCTCTCCATGCCACTGGAATCTAGCTATCCTGGCTGAAGAGGGGTGAAACCCCGAAACCGGTCCTAGGATGCTTGTTTCCAGTCCAGGGAGGACCTGGCTTGGCAGTTCCGGCTGGACTGTTTCCATGAGGCACAGGGTCAAGACTGATTTGCATATGGCTGGGTTCACACTGGAATGGTATGGTGAGCAAAAAACGATGGATTTAGGCCCAGATCTCTGTACTGGGGTGAATGTATGACATTGTTCTGCAGTCTGTCCATCAACTGTTGTTTTTGCATTTGTCACCCCGAGTGAGACGGGTATGCTAAGACGTGAGTCCCGTGCTCTCCATGCCACTGGAATCAAGCTATCCTGGCTGAAGAGGGGTGAAACCCCGAAACCGGTCCTAGGATGCTTGTTTGTGGGTGCAGTTTAGTGGCTGACTCCGCACAGAAATTCCGTGTTTCTAATGGAATGTGTAGTTAACAAATCTCCGCAAATTAGCGGAAGAAGTTTATCGCCCAAGGTTAATTTAAAGAATCAGCCTGTTTGACTGCACACCGTGCCACAAACCTACTTCAATAGCGGGTGTATACCATCTTAGTGGAGGGATACAGAGCTGCCAAGACAGTATTACAAAGGGTTGGGGCAGAAGGTCAAAAGCTGTCAACTGTTTCTGATCAATCTCCATGCACGAAGACGGAGTGTTTACAGGTACAGTTGGAGAACCCTCCCCTGCTGCTGCGACAGAAGATCCTCCCGAAGGGGCAGCCTGATTAGAGGAACAATGTCCATGTTCAACAGCTATGGATACCAGACACTTGAGCCCAGTTTGGAGCCACAAGGATGATTTGGGCTTGGTTGCTACTGATCTTGAGAACTCTAGGCATGAGCGGTATGGGCAGGAAGGTGTACAGGAGGCCGGAGCTCTACGCAGGACAAAAAATGCCACAGGGCGAGAGACTCCTTGGAAGCTCCACAGTGCAGAACAGCTAACATTGTGCATTCTTGGCAGTGGCATACAGATCTAACTAAGGCTCTCCCCACTGCTGAAAGAGACCTTGCACCACCTACGGTTGGAGACACTATCTGTGATCTGCTAGGCATCTGTGGCTGATTTCATCCACTCTGGAATTCAGAGCCCGCCAGGTGCTGAACCTCCAGGGAAATGCCCTAATATTCCAGCCATATCCAGAGGCTTAGGGCCTCCTAACAGGGTCCACAAACGCACTCTCCCTGTATGTTTCAATACAACACAGTAACCTTGGAGCTCCAGCAGGTTGATATGGATTCCAGATTCCACCAGAGGTCTCTAATCTATACCTCTCTCAGATAGCCGTCCCAGCCTATGAGTGATGCATCTGTCACCACTCTCAGTCCTGGTTGGGGAAGGAAGAGGGGTCTGCCGCTGACCCAATCACGGTTCGTTAGCCACCACTGGAGATCTTTTGCAGTGCCCTCCGAGATCTAGATCATGTCAGAGAGATTCCCCTGATGCTGCACCCACTGCAACTTCACGTCCCGCTGCAGAGCCCGCCTATGCCAGAGGGCATGTGTCACAAGCAAGATGCAGGAGACCATGAGGCCCAGCAGCCCCGGAGTCAGTCTCACCAAAATCCCGGATAGAGGCTGAAGCATTGGTATCCCTGCCTGAATATCTTGGACATGCCGCCGGGGAGGATAAGCCCAAAACATATTTGATGAAAGTGAGCATGTGAGAAGGGATCAGGTGTGACTTCTGCACGTTTATAGTGAATCCCACCAAATGCTGGAGGTACGCTGTAGTCTGAAGTTGGCAGATGACTGCGTGGGGCGAACCCGCGGTCAACAGCCAGTCGTCTAGACAGGGGAAGACTGGTGCCCCTTATCTCCACAGAAGAGGTGCAACCACCACATCACTTTGGTGAACATCCGAGGGGCACTGGTAAGACCAAATATCCAAACAGTGAACTGAAAATGCATGTAGCCTACTGTGAATCACAGGTAATATCTGTGGGCAGGCAGGACAGTAATGTGGAAGTATTCGTCCTACAAATCCAACGCTACCATCCAGTCTCCCAGGTCTAGGGCAGACAGGACTTGAGCAATTGTGAGCATTTTGAATTTCTCCTTTTTCAGAAAGAAATTTAGAGGGTGCAGTTCTAAGATAGGCCAAAGGCCTCTGTCCTAGTTGGGCACCATTGAATAGCAAGAATAACAACCACAATCTACTTCTGATGCCGGCATCCTCTCTATGGCTCCTTTTGCTAAGAGAGCCGCCACTTCCTGGTGGAATAAGGAGATGTGGTCCTCCATAATCCTGTTGCAGGGCGTGGCTTGGCGCCGATAGCGATGGCCGCTTAACGCGACAGCTCCGCCGTAGCCGGGGCCTTTACCCCCGTGAAATCCTCCAAAAATCCGGCTGAGCGGGAGTAGAGCAGCGCCCTAGGTGTCGGAAGAGGCACCGACCCCGGAAACCCCAGGAAAGACCGCCACGTACAGCTGACGAAGCCCGGGAGAGCCGGGGGAGACCGGCGTCGGCGCCGTCTCTGAGTGGCTGCGCCCGCGCTCAATACGGGCGGGCGCGAGAACCACGCGAGGACGCGGCGGCAGGGCGCGAGAGGCCATCGGGAGTGCCGGTGTCGTGGAGCTCCCCTGGACGTTCCCTGCTGCTACCTCGGGCAAGGTGGGCGCTGGAAGACACCTCGACGAGGGATCCCGGGACCTGCTCTGACGGCTGGCTGACTGGGGAGACAGAGATCAAATAGATCCCGGTGAGAGGCGTGCAACGTACGGCGGCGCATTGGGCCTGTGGGGATGACGATGGTGACGGGCGTGCTGTGATGCAGATCTCCCGTGTGCTGTGAGAGGTGCCTGGAGCTGGACCTGCGGTGCCGAGGAGGTGAGCGGCTGAGCGGAGATCCAGGGAGGTGCGTGCCCGCTGTGGGCCTGCCTTGGCGCCGCAGTGAGCTGTGTGCGAAGACGGCGCCTGGGCTGATTATTGCAGCGGCATGGGTCCGGCCTGAGCCTGCATAGCCCGACCCATACCACGACAGGAGCCAGACCAGAGGGCACCACTACCGGGAGAGTTGGGGCCTACTGAGGCGAGTACTACTTGATCTGGGACGGCGCGGGAGCAGATACCGGGCCCCGGGGGCTGCATTGTGGTGAAAGCTGCGACTCCTCCGGAGGGACTGGCAGAGTCAACGCGCGGGTCTGGGTGACCGAGCACTGTGGGCGCAACCTGATGGAGCCAGAGGGACCCGCATGAACGGGCTTGGGTCGGGACGATCAGCACCCCCCCCTCAAGCGCAACAGTGACCGCAGCCGTGTCTGGGGGAGAGGCTGCGGCAACAACCGCACTGACCACGTGGGCACCGGGGGAGAACCAGAGCTCAGGTTGCTAATCGCCCCACACGTCTAGATCTCCGCCGGGTACGGGCCACTGGAGGCGTTTGCGACGGCGGAAGCGCAGCAGCGATGAGACCCAAAAATGGCGCCGCGGTGCAGTCCAACAAGCTCGACAAATACGCCATTCCCAGGCCGGCAACGCAACCGACGACGCGCAGGAAGAGCTGCAAGGGGAGACTGAGCCGTCCTTGCAATCCATCATGGCGGCCAAAAAAGGACTGGGGACCACCCTTGAAACGAAAATGGACAAAATGTCGATAGAAATGAACCTAATGAGGGCCGATATGTCCAAAACTACAGAGCGGGTCAAAGAGACTGAGATACATGTCACGGACCTCCAGACAACCACGAAACGATTGGAGGAGAGAATAAACGCCTTGACTCACCAACACCGTCAGATGGCGATGAAGCTCGAGGACCAAGAAGGGAGAACCCGACGCAGTAACGTTAGAGTGGTAGGGGTCCCGGAGGGACGGGAGGGCCCCAGCGTTGACCTCTTCCTGGAGGACCTCATCCTAAACCACCTCAGGCCTGCCAGACTATCGTCGCTCTTCACGGTGGAGAGGGCACATAGGGCGCCAGTCCCCAAACCAAGGCCAGGGGCGCCTCCCAGAACTATTATCGCAAAGATCCTGAACTACAGAGACTGGGATGCCATCTTGCAGGCAGCCAGGACCCGGGGGGACGTTAAATTAGACAACGCAACCATTCGGTTCTTCCCGGACTTCACGTTGAAGGTACAGCAGGAGCGGCGCTCATTTGAAGGGGTGAAAGCAGCCTTGCGACAGCGCGGGATCAAATATATGATGTTCTTCCCGGCGAAGTTAAAAATCCTCGTGGATGGGAAGTCACTCTTCTTCACAGATCCCCAGGAGGTCCAGAACTAGCTAGAAGGGAAGTCGGACCAGAGGAAGGGCTCCAGAGCCACTGTGAAGCGCACGGACCCAGAGACTCGAGGGGAAGTGACTACGGGAGAACGTCTGGACCAGGAACACCGCACTGGGCGCGCATGGAGATTGAGGTCCAGCAGCCCGGGCCCAACGACGGGATGACAGAACCGGTGGGAGCAGCGCTTCCGTAACCCGCCAAGGACAGATGGCGAAACACTGTAATGTATAATCTGGGGATGCTGCCCCGAGGGGCGGCGGGGAAGGGGCTTGCCGGTCTGTGGGCGGGTCACATACCTTTGGTGCTGCACTTTGGGGGTACCTGGGGGTTACATGGTCATACATGGGACCCGCATCAATATTGGTGGGTGAGGTGCCTCACGTACTATCACAGTCAGTTACAACAGGGAGCGGATGAGCCGTTCTACTACCCATGACTGGCAGCTTTGCTACTGCAAACCACGGGATACGGTCCTGGGCGGCTGGGGTCGGCCACTGACCACTGCCCCAAGGCACAGTTGTTCATCTGTTGGGGCGATAGGCACTCTGCTGATTGGGGATGTGGGTAGTTTGGAACCTACGTGGCAGGGTAGCAGGGAGGGGGGTCGGGTGTTGGAGTTACTAAGTTTGCTGTTGAGATATGGTGGGCGGTGGGCGAGGGGGGGAGTGGGCGGAGGGGGGAGTTCATATTTGTCATGCAAATTCAGAGTGTTCATACGTCAAAGGGTGGGCAGGGTAAAGGAATGGCTCGGGGCAGGCCCCTTTCACACCAACCATGCACTGGGATAAAAGTCTTAAACTTATATGTTGGAATGTCAACGGGTTGGGGGACAAAATCAAAAGATGTATAGTGCTACAGCACCTTAAACGCCACTCCCCGATGTTGCATTGCTGCAAGAAACACACCTAATAGGTAACTCATGTAGAGCACTCAACAGGTGGGGCTACAAACTAGTCGCCCATGCAGGGTTCACTACTGGGTCTAGAGGAGTAGGAGTCCTGTTACGCCACAGCTTCCCCTTCGAGGCTCAGCGAACCTGGGCAGATCCGCTTGGGCGGTTGGTGGCGGTTGCGGGGAGATGGGAGGGACGCGTGCTCGTGGCGGTATACATTCCACCTGGCTTGCAAGTCCAATCATATAGAGACCTCGGCACCTTTCTACTTGGGCTCACGGAGGGGCGCCTGGTGACTGGGGGTGACTTCAATGCTGTCCTTTCGGGGGCGCTGGACAGACACCCACCCCGGGACATAGTGCCGGGACAGCAGTGGCTTCCTACATTTCTTGACGCCTTTGGCTTTGTAGATCTCTGGAGGACGAGACACCCGGTTAGCAGAGAATATACATTCTTGTCAGGAGCTCATCATACGCTCTCGAGAATAGACTATATACTATCCCCTGTGCAGGCAGACTTGCTAACAACAGAAATCAAACACCTGCCTAGAGGCATCTCTGACCATTCACCACTATGGGCTAACCTTACGGTCGGGGACAAAAGAGTTGAGGGTATACCGCATATCAATCCTTGGTACTTGAAAGGTCCGGAAACTAGGGCAGCCCTGGGCAGAGTCATCGACCAATATTTCCTCGATAACGAGAGCACTGTGGATTCCCCCGCTACTCTGTGGGAGGCATTCAAGACAGTGCTCAGGGGCCAGGCCATCTCAGTGGTCGCAGGTAGACGGAAAGATAAAGAAAAACAGCTGAGGGAGATCGAAGGTGAAATTGCTAGACTGGAGGAAAGAACAGGGGGCGGTCTAGATGATGACCTCACCCACCAGTTGCAGCTGAGAACGGCCGAATACAAATCTATAGCCACAGACGCGGCACAAACTTTAGCGCGTGACAGGGACGGACGCATATACGATCAGGGTGATAAGGCGGGTAAGCTTATAGCCTGGCTCGATAAAAAAGAGAAGGCATAGAGGGTTGTCTCCGAGCTTAAGAGTGCATCGGGAATTATCCTCACTGAACCACACGACATAGCTAGGGAATTCGCTCGACATTTTGAAGGGGTGTATCGGAGGGACTCTGAGCTCACGGAGACCGACTCGTCCGAGTTTTTGGCAGATATTAAACTACCCACTCTCTCTGACCAAGATCGCGAGATGCTGGAGGGGGACCTCACTACGGAAGAACTGGCTAAGTCGATAGGGGATCTTAAGGTAGGCAAAGCACTAGGGCCCAATGGTCTTCCTATTGAACTGTACAAACTCAAGCCGGATAAAATAGTGCCCCATTTGAAAGCTATGTTCTATGATAGTAAAAAGCTCGGTAAGCTGCCAAGGGATCAACGCATAGCAACGCTAGTCACCATTCCAAAGCCTGGGAAGCCCAGAGACGAGTGTGCTTCCTATAGACCAATATCCCTTCTAAATGCGGAGCCCAAAATACTGGCAAAGCTGTTCGCTAACAGACTCCGACTTATCATCAATAAATTAGTGCACCCGGATCAATCGGGATTTATACCGCATCGGAATACGGCCCTCAACCTACGGCGCCTGCACGGAGTCCTCGGACGCTGCCCTTGAATTCAAGAGGATGCAGTGGTGGTCTCGTTAGACGCCACCATGGCATTTGACACCTTAGAATGGGCAAACCTCTTTGCAGTGCTTCAGAAGATGGGATTCGGGCCCGGCTTTATAGGGTGGGTCCGCCTTCTGTATGCAGACCCACTGGCACAAGTAGCGGTGAATAATAAAAGGTCGGAGGTGTTCGCCCTGGGCAGGGGTACCAGACAGGGGTGCCCTCTCTCGCCGCTGTTGTTTGCCCTCTCCCTGGAACCGCTTGCGGCTTGCATCCGGAGTGATGTCTCTGTCCGCGGACTTCGCTGGACCGAGGGGTGGGAGGATAGAATTTCACTATATGCTGACGACATCCTTCTCTACCCCTCCTCCCCTGCACGTTCATTGAGGGTAGTGCTCGACATCTTTGCCAGTTTCGGACGAAACTCGGGTTTCCGCATCAATTGGAGCAAATCGACACTCTATGTCCTCCACGGGGTCGCCCCCCCTCCCTAGAGACTGCACGATACAGGTTGCGGCTGAGGGCTTTCAGTATCTCTGAATATATATAACCACGGATGCCAGAGCCCGATACGAGAAGAATTTGATCCCTCCCCTGCGGAGGCTACGACGGGATGTTGAGGTCTGGAAAAAGCTGCCTCTGTCCCTGCTCGGGAGAGCAGCATTGTTTAAAATGATGGCCCTGCCTAGATTCTTATATGCTCTCCAGAACTATCCAGATGTGGTACCACGTGCATTCTTTCAAGAGCTCGAGTCCCTGCAGAGAGATTTGCTATGGGATGGCAGGCCACGGATAGCGCTCGGTAAGCTTACGCTCGGCTGGTACGATGGAGGTGTCTCCCTCCCCGACATCAAAAAGTACTACTGGGCGGCGCATCTGGCCGCAATCAACCAATGTCAGGACCCGGCATACGGTATGGACAGGTGGTTGTTGCCTGGTGGTGACTTCACAAGAGCACTTTACTCCAAACCAACTAGGTCCACACTTAGTGGACCCACGAAGCACGCTGTGCAGCTGTGGCACATAGTCACCAAAGCGTTAGGATGGGCCAACAGGCTCACTATGGCCACCCCTCTCTGGGATGCTGAACAGCTGGGAACATTGGGGCACACAAAAGGTTTTGACAGGTGGGACCTAATAGGTATCTCGCACATTAGAGACCTCTGGGAGAGGGCGGGAGTGATACCATTCTCAACATTACAGCAGACATACGAAATGGCTGACTCGGAGCGCTTCCGATATGCACAGATTAAACACTCCCTGCAGGCTAATATCCCGTCTGGTACGGTGTTGCCTGAGTCGTCCCCACTCGAGGACCGGCTGCTCGACGGGCAACTACCGCAAAGAAGTATATCGCTCACATATAAGAAACTCATTAATAATACCCCTGATCCCCTCACTGCACTTCGGGAGAAATGGGTGAGAGATGGCCTTGAAATGGACGATGAGGAATGGCAGGAGGCAATCTCGTCGCCAAAGGAAGTAGCCATATCCGCTAAACTTAGGCTAGTCCAACTCAAGATTCTGCACAGGGCGTACCTCTCAGAGAAGCAATTAATGATGATGGGCAAAAGTGCAGACGGGCAGTGTAGGAGACGATGTGGGATGGAAGGCGGGTTCCCGCATATTCTCTGGGAATGCCCGTTAATTCAAGGTTACTGGGGAAAGATTTTAAAATGTATTAGTGAGATTTGGGGAGTCCCTCTTATGCCCGAAGCCAAAAGATGCCTGTTGAACGTCTGGGAGCCCACAGATCTTGATGTGAAGGGAAGAATATGGGCCACTCTGGGGCAGATGATTGCTAAACGTAACATAGCGCAGGCATGGGGGGCCACCGTGCCGCCGAAACTGCAGAAATGGAAAGAGGACATGGACTGGTGTATGTTGAGAGAGAAAACGGTCTATGTGGCTCGGGGATGCCCCAAAAAATGGATTGCAATATGGACTAAAGGGAATGTGTACCGGGGAGGTCTGTGCGAACCCCCGGATGTCCCAACACCTGAAGACCATTGTTTGATATAAATACCACTGCGTGGCATGGTAAGATGCCCGTCATAGCCGGGAAACTGTATGTCAGCCTTTAAACTATGTTTACCACTGTGACGTATGACACATGTACCTGTAAAGCATGACTGTGTTGCTTAAGTTCAATAAACAGAGTTATAAAAAAAAAAAATCCTGTTGCAAGTTGGTGGCATGGGTGGATGGTGAGTCACAAAGGGGAGGGAGTAGCCCCTTAGGACAATCTGGAGAACCCAGTGATTGGATGATATCAATCTCCAGTGGTGCAGGGAATGATGTATCCTTACTCCCACTGGATGCTCATGATGGTCAGAGGGCAAACTAAAAAATCAATGAGGCTGTGCCTGGAGGGGGAGGAGGGTAGAGTGGCACGACCTCTGGCTTCCTGACCCACAAGGTCTGTGGGACCTGCTGTATCCTCTGTCACACAAGGGCTGGAAAGCCTGCAGGGTGTTGTGGCATCTGAAAGAGCCTTTCCAGGCCAGGAAAGGAGGCAAAGGCTGACTGGGGTTGACTAGTGGCCATGGAAAGGCCCATGGACCTGACTGTAGCGATGCTTTCCTTAAAGCGCTCCAGTGCTGGCAACACCTTGGCTCTGAAGCAACAGGAACCATCGTAGAGCATGTCTATGAGCAAGGCCTGGACATCCCCCGAAAAGCCAGTAGTCCTCAACCAGGTGAGACACCTAAGGGCCACCGACGATAAAAACGCTCTGCCTAGTGAAACGGTCATATCCAGCTCATAGTATATAGCGAACGGAGCTGTGCCCGTCCCATTAGCAATAGCTTGGGAGGGTATGACTCCGGTCTTGTCTGAGACCGTAGGCTGTACCTGCTCAACCGAGGCCTAGAGTGAATCGGAGTATCGGCCCAAAAGGCATGCAGTGTTCATCAACTGCAGTGCTAGACTGGCAGAAGAATACCTCTTCTTTCCCAAGGTATTCTCTGCCTCTTGGATTTCCTGTCTGGTGAAGTAGTTGGAAATACACTAGGATTTACTCTGGAAGTGGAGGATTGGACCATTGAGCTCTTCGGGGCAGAGTGCTGGGTGAGGAAGTCTCCTGGGGGGTGGGGACGATGACGGCGGGCAATTTTCTTATTCACAGGAGCCCCGGTGCAGGGCTTGGACTATGCCCTGAGTGGGACGTTAGTAAAGGCCTGGTTAAATGGGAGATGCACTTTGGATGGGATCACTCCCAGTTGAAGTATCAATTATTGATAGATATGCGTCCATCAGTAAGCTGGCCGTGACTGCCACAGAGAGAAGCTGAAGGTCCAGGACCTCGCCCGCCCTCCTCACCACCTTACCAAATGAGGCTCCTTCCTCCGTAGCGATGATAGGAGGAGACCAAAGCCAGTCTCTGACAGATTCTCACACCAGATGTCATCTGTGACATTTAGGGGCTGGTATTCATCAGGGTCGAGTTTTCCCTTCAATTCATCCACACGTCCTAGACCATAGGAATAGGTCACAGGGTTTGACTTGGAGGGAACGCCTCCTGTCGGTGTTGGAGTTGACGACGGAAGACACCCTTCCAGCTTTGTGTTGAGGAGGAGTAAGGGGATGTCGCTGTTGTGTATGTCAGCAATGGAGTCAGCACTTGGGAAGGTTGTGGTGGTTCAAGAGGTGTCGGTTTGGATCCATCCATGGATCCAAGGAGCCTGATTGGCTCCAGGGGTGAGCCCACTGGCATAAGACCCCTAGGGTGCCCCTCCTGCACCTGTTTGTAGGATTTACCCCATGTCGCGGCCAGCATGACTCACGGATGGGGGGGCGTGTGACCGTTGCACTGGGGTTCACTCGGGGGGGGGGGGGATTTAGAAGAAAAAAAAGCAGACCTTACTGGGTCCCGCGCCGCCTCCACTCCTGGCCGGGTTCCGCGTTTAGCATTTTCTTGCTGCTGCAGGAACAGGAAGCAGGCAGCCTCCCTCCCCTCTCCTAAGCCAATCACAACGTTGCAATGGCAGCGTTGTGATTGGTGCTGACGGCGTCAAGCTGGGCGCCTATGGGGAGGCCATTTTCTCTATGTAGGCTGCATGCAGCCTACATTGAGAAAGTGCAGAGTGTGTATGACTGCCTTCGTCGGCTGCAGAGGGCCGACCAAACAGTCACGGCCCACAGCATTGGACAAGCGACCTGCCCACCCCCAACCAGGCATACCGTTCTGCTTTCTCGCAGTGCGAGAAGCAGAAACATAAAATGTTATTTAAAATACCATTTTAAGTTTCTGCTTCTCACACTGAGAGAAAGCAGAGGGGCGACGCTCCTCCACACCTAATGGAGGAGCCACCCCTGATTTACCCTAACACCCGGACAACTTTGACTGAGATGACGAGCACTTGGAGTGGCTCTGCAACCTACCCTGGGTCCTTTCTCTCGACCAGGATTGACACAGTTGAAGTGTCGCTCAGCAGGGAGCTTGAGGGAACGCTACCTGAAGGCCTTGGGGTGCACTGCGCGACAATCAACACAGGTCTTAGCATTGTGGTCGCATCTGTGACACCAAAGGCAGATGAGGTGTGGATCCGTCATCGACATTTGTGGGTAACAGGCACCACTGTGCTTGAAACCTGACTTCCTCGCAGTCATCCCTGCCACACCAGGAGACAATGTCTCAAAAAATCTTAGACAAAAGATCAGTCAAAAAGTGATTGGTGGTAGCTCTTCTCTGGATCTGCGCTGACTTGCGCAGAAAAAAAAGAACTGACGTCAGTGCGCTGGGGGAGAACATGTATAGGCAACGATATTTCCACTCCCGGCATTGGATGCTGCCACCATGCGGAGCAGAAGGACGCCATTTAGATGTTCTCAGGGGTACTGATCATGAAAAGATTTCCAGATCCAGTCTGATTCCTGGGGTATAGTCTAAGTTAAGGAATCTACGACTAGAAGTTTCTATCAGATATGTCCGATCAAGCCATCACCAATACAAACCAATGTGCCTTGTCCACCTATACCAGCTGAAGGTGGACAGGTGAGGCTCCTCCTGAACAAGGCACGTGTGCATTGTATTTCATTGTGCACAATGTGGACATTTTTATTCAGGATACTATAAAGGAGGATTTTTACACATTTTACATGGATTACGCAATGAATTCTCTCAATCACACATCGTGCTGCTTATGTTTGGGCCACTCACCACTTAAAGCAGTGCTTAGTTTGTAGAAAAACAATAAGTGTCATGGCTATCGTCAGGAGGCTACTGAAACTTGCACCACACATTGCCCCTGTAACTACTAACCATCACACTCCTACAAGTGAGACAATTCAGACTTTTTCAGGCCCCCAAAGTTATAGGAATGGCTTGGGCAGCAGGTAATAGTAATTTTTTATGTATATTGAATTCATTATTAACTGTTGTTGTGGTCAACTCAAAATTAGCCAGACAGCGCCATCTTGTGGCAGACTGTCACATGCACCGGTGTTGACAATTCGGTGCTAGTGCAGAGCACTTTGAAACCACTGGCTCAAATTAAGCACTGACTCATCGGTTAATTTTAAGGGCCATGTTTAACCTCATGCCCTGAAGTCAGAAATGATGCCTAACCTGAGATCTCGTATTTACAGGGTTACAGTTGGCAGCAGGAGCTTTGTTATTTCAGCCACCTGTTTATGGACAGAGTTGCTCAACCATCTATTTTAAGCTCATGATTGACTGGCTTTAGACAGACAGGTAAAATTGTATTTGTTGTAGGGACCCTGCTTATTTCTGGATAATTGTTCAGCACATGGATGGATTCAAGTCTTTATAAACAATCTTGGATTGAATTTGAATCCTTTCTCTAAGTAGACCATGTGAAAGGGCATGGGCCATACATATGGGCTGAACAACAAACAGAACCTTCAGAACTAAACACAGTGGTTACAGAGCAGCAACAGGAATATGCTGAGGAAAGTACATACCATCATCCCCAAAAATGTACTTAAACTCAAAATGTGTAGTTTAGTGGCATTCCATACAACCAACGCTTGCAATCTTCGAAATTGCATACTGACACCAATGGACCAGGCCAGCATGATAAAAAAACATAATATTATGGTGTTATTTGGCTGAGAGACCTTGTTTTATCAGCCTACTGGCAGTTGCAGACCAGTGCTTAATTTGTAAAATATTAAGTGCCGGGGCTCTGGCCATTAGGCCACTGCAGCGTGCACCACCCATCGCCCTTGTAATTGTGGCAAAAACAACTACTAACCATCACTCGCACGTGTAAATGCGACAGCTCAGATTATTCCAGGTCCCCAAAGCTAAAGGAATGGCTGGGGAGGTAGGTATGAGCAATTTAAAATGTATATTGTATTCCTAAACAACAGTCGTTCTGCTCATCTCTAAATTAGATGAGCAGTGCCACCTTGTGGTAGGCTGTTCTAAATATCGTGTTGACAATTAGGTGCCTGTGCCGAGCACCGGAAACCATTTAAGTGCCGGTGCTGAGCACCGGAAAGCACCGGCTCAAATTAAGCACTGTTGCAGACTATCTCTAGGAAAATCCGTCGACACATTTACAGTTTTTTTTGTTGTAAAGCTGAGTTAGTTTTATACCAACCGAGGCACTTGACAATGTTCATGTAAGCAGTTAATACAAATCGTATGGAGACAATTTTCTTAATTGTGCCATATCATACACCTTACTACATGTTGGTTGCTTATATAAGTTCTAAAATGGGGGTTTCTATCTTAAGCTATGGCATCAGCAGGGAAGTATACCTTCAACAGAGCCCCCACACCCCAGAACTCGCTTCTCAACTTGCTTCAGGCCCTGCTTGGAAATATAGCTCAGCAAATATCCGAAAAAGGGGCAATTTTTTTAAAACACTTTATTTTAAAAATGTTCCCTATTGCGTTGAGAAATCAATCCGAAAAATCCAAAATTGATTTAAGGAGAGGTTGTGCTTAGTTTAAAGAGTTTATAGGAGGGGAGGTTTGTTGGGAGGAAGATATTACATAGAGATTTGCTCAGCCGACAAAGTCCGTCCGGGACGCCTGCCAAATTTTCTTCAAGTGTTTGATCACTCTTCATGTAGGTTTTAAAGGGAAGCTATATTGTTTCAATGTGGTCTATTCGATCATGCATCACGGCCGTTTGCTTCTCCAGGGCATAATTGGTCCAGGTCTTGCCCTACCAAACATGTATGGTCGGGGTGGATGGCTGTTTCCAGAACTGGGCGAGGGTTAAGCGTGCTACAGTCAAGAGGAGTGAGATGAGTGTACCCGATGGGGTTTTAAAGGATATGCTCTACTCACGCCAGAGTGTGGAATTCAAAGAAAAGAGGTAGACTGAGCTGTAGTTTTATCTTGATGATAATTTTATTCCAAAGTTCAGTCAGGGCAGGAACACATGTCGAAGTAAGTAAATCGGATGAATAAATACCACTAGGAGCAGCATCCCTGCTGCTCAGCCTACATACATCAACTGACAGTTCACCCAAAGATACACAAAGAGAACATTCCAAGACATCACTGAGACTGGTTGAGAAGCAGAGTACAAAACACAGAGAAAGTACTAGACAGAGAGAAGAGGAAGATACCACACACCTCCCTCCCTAAATGAAGGAACAACAAATAAATAGGCAGGAGGAAAGAGAATACAAAACAAATAAGTAAAAAATAAAGAAACAAGTACAATGTGTGAAGTAAAGGAAGTAAAAGAGTTTGTCCTAAGTAGCGTCCCAACACCCTTAACAATAAAATACATAGCGCAAGTAAAGTCCAAGCAGAGATGCGCAAGTAATGTGGTTTGAGAATTTGTAAAACCCACAACCACACAGAAAAGAACATAAACATGCGTAAGTGCCCACTAGATGAAGTGTGAGTGACTGCAAGAAGTACCACCACAACACAGAAGACGTTTTAAATACAGCAAATGACAACAGTAAACGTAATAAAATGGAGCGAAGATGCCCATAAAAGTGGTTTGGGAATCTATGAACAAAGGAACCCACCACCACACAGAAGTTTAAAAACAGCAAATGTCCACAGTAAACGCATAAAAGTGGAGCGAAAGTGCCACTTAAAAGTAATTTGGGAATTCATAACCAGAAAAACCCACCACCACACAGTGAAGAATTGGGAACGCAACATGCCCCTTAATAAATAGTATGAGCTTAGAAACTTATTGCACACTACTAGTCAATCCATGTAAAGTTTCAGCATAACACCACTTGTAAACACAAACAAATTTAGGAACATAGTATGTCCCATAATACATAGTATGAGCTTAGAAAATTATGCTCACTACCAGTCACTACATGTTTTAGCATAGCAATAGTTTAGAATGCAATACATAAGCAATCCTAGCACTAGACCTAACATTAGAAAAAACATGTCCAAATAAATACATGCAGCAGCTCAACAAATGCTTACAAACAAATAAAGAAACAAAATTAAGTATGGTAAATTCATATTCAGGCAAGCAGTACAACTACCACAATAAATACTTAAATGAACAATTTATATTCAGATAGGCAATACATCCAAAACATTGTTAAATGCAAATGGAGGACTATTAACTGTTTCAAATAATCAACAATGTTCAGAGGAACATGGTATGCAACTAGGAGTTGAAATAAAGTCTCTGTAAAGTTGCTGCTTTGTATATAGTACAAGGACCCCTCAAGGATAAGCTGGAGACAGGTTCTGGCTGGTTAAACTTCCTTTATTAACCTTACAGGTCACTTCACCAAGAGAGCGCCGGGCTGTGAGCTCCGTTCGCGTCTCTCGCGCCTCGCTATTTCCCGCGCATGCGCAGTAGCGTCCAAGATGGCCGCTACGCGCATTCCTACTCTGACTTAGTGCGCGTCAACTAGACCGCGACACTACATATCTCCCCCTTTTATACCATGCAACACAAAGTACCTAACCAGGGGGTCAGTCCATTTCATAGTCTCTGAACTTGGCTGGTCTCACCACTGCTCGCCCAACCCGGGTGTGTCTTACCGGGGTGGTGTGTCCTTCTTGACTTCTTTCTGCAACCGGGCCCCCTCTTCTACCTTCCGGAGTGCCCTGGCTCTCTCTCTCTCCATCCTCATCGTCTTCCCGGGCTCTTTCCTCTGGGGCCCATTCTTCCGGTATGTCTCTCTCACCACCTTGTCCTTCACTCCTGTTCTCTCCGCTTTCTCTCTTAGGAGCTCCTGCTTCCCTTGTCGCGCCTTCTGGTGGTGTCGCCTCTTCTACGTCCTCCCGGGCCCATTGTAATATTTTGTTGCACTTGGCCATGCGGTCATGGGACCACACGTTGCCATCACTGAGCAACGCTGCTCGGTCGTACACTTCTTCCACTCTTAGGGGTGGGGAGTACTTACTTTCTCCCTTTCGTCTTAGAGTTGCCAGCTTCACTCTGACCCACTCCCCTTTTTCCAACACTGTCTCCTTCACCTTTCTGTAGCGGTTGTAGTGTTCCATGTAAATGCATTGTGCCTTCTCCAGGTTGTGTTGCACCACCGCTGGTGACCACTTGCTGGAGATTGTCTTCTCTTGCCAAGCAACATTGTCTCTGGTGAAGGGTTGCCTTCCTCGCAGGATTTGGAAGGGGCTGTACCCCGTACCGGTGAGAGTGAGGCGGTATGCCCAGATGGTGCTCTGTACTTCCTTTTCCCAGTCTTTGCCCCTCGTGATGGCGGCCTGTATGGAACCCATGAGCACCCTATTGAACCTTTCCACCTGTCCGTTACTGGCCGGATGATATATCGACGTGTGTCTGAGTATAATGCCGTTCCTTTCAGCGAATTTGGACCATTTGTCCGAGGTGAATTGGGGACCATTGTCACTGATTATGGTTCTGGGGATACCTTCCCTGAGGAATACCTCCTTGAGGAAGCACAAAATAGCGTCTGTGTCCATGACCTCTTTGATGTGTACCTCCGGCCACTTTGAGTACTTGTCCACTAATACACATAGGTACTTGGGTATCCCCTGGTCGTCCAGTATAGGTCCTAAGATGTCCACTGCCACCTCTTCCCAAGGGTTGCTGGGGTTCGTGAATTTCCCTAGTGCCGGCCTCATTGGCTTTAGTATTTTGTCCGCTCCTTGGCACTGCACGCAGTCTCTCACGTGCCTTTCTACTTGCATATCCATTCCCGGCCTCCAATACGTTTGTTTGGTCCTGGCCTTCGTCTTCACGATTCCCAGGTGTCCTTCATGTAATATGGATAGCAGGTCCGGTATTATGTTTCCCGGTGGTACCACTCTGTTTCCTCTGTATACGAACACTCCATCGTTCCCCACCGACAGCTCCTCTCGAACTTCGTAGAACTGCCGGACCTTGGGCCTCTGTCGTCTCCTTTCCGGCCACCCTTTTATGATGTACTCCTTGATGTCGCCCAGATCTCCATCTGCTGCGTACGCGTCTTTCCACTCCTGTCTACTGATGGTCTTTTCTGGATCATCCGTCAAGGCCACCATCTCATCTTCTTCCTCTGTGCCGCTGGTGGCGCTTTCCATTGCTGACGCCCTGCTGAGGTAGTCCGCTATCTTGTTTCTCGCGCCCGGTACGTACTCAATGTCGTACCTGTACTCCAGGAGTTTCAGCGTCATTTTAGCAATCCGGGGTGTGGCACTAGCATGGCCGCAGGACGTCAACACCTTCACGAGGGGTTTGTGGTCCGTCTTCACCTGGAAACGTGTGCCCCACAGGAACTGGCGGTACTTCCCCATGGCCCAGACCACGGCTAGCATCTCTTTTTCAATTACGCTGAACTTTTGTTCAGGAGACGTCAATGTTCTAGACGCGAAGCTGATCGTCTCCATCCCGCCTTCTGGTCTTTCTTGCATGAGCACCGCTCCTAGCCCCTTTTCGCTTGCGTCCGTCATCAATATGGATCTCCCCTGGGGGTCGTACCCATGCAGCGGGATCGCCTGGCTGATTTCCCGTTTCACCGTGTCAAACTCTTCCGTCCATGCAAACGCCGTCTTGTCCCTCGTGAGTTGTCTCATGTTGTGTGTTTTCGTGGCGAAGTGGTGGACAAACTTGCTGTAGTATTCCGCCATCCCTAGGAATGACCTTACTTCTTCCTTGGAAGTGGGCGGGGGTGCGTCACAGATGGCCTTCATGTTCCCTTTCTTCAGTGTTATCCCGTGTTCTCCTATCTTGTGCCCCAGGTACGTGACTGATGTCATTCCGAAATGACACTTCTCCCACTCCGCCGTCAGACCATTTTCCTCCAAGATCTTCAGCACCGCCTCCAACTTCTCGTCGTGGTCTTCTAGCTCCTTCCCCATTATTAGGATATCATCCTGGAAGTATTGCACTCCCTCTATTCCCTTAAATAGGCGGGCCATAAGCTTTTGGAGCACTGCGGCTGCGGATGCTAGTCCGAAGGGCATGCGACAGAACTGATAGCATTCAAACGGCGTTATAAATGATGTCAATTTCTTGCTCGAGGGGTGCAGCACCACCTGGTGGTATGCCGATTGCAGGTCGATGGTGGAGAACCATTTCACGCCTTTCGTGCGGGCCAACATTTCTTCTATGCGTGGTAAGGGGAATTTCTCTACCACGATGCTCTTGTTCAATTCTCGGAGATCCACGCATAAGCGCACCTTGCCTGACGGTTTCATGGCCACTACCAGTGGCGCCAACCACTCCGCGCTGTCGATCGGTTCGATGATTCCCCCTTCCTCCAGTCGGTGTAGTTCCTGTTGCACCGCCTCTCTCACTGCGATCGGTATGTTCCTCACTCTGTGCGCCACAGGGCTGACGTTTTCCTTGAGGACGATCTTGTGGGTAAACTTCTCGAGTTTACCGATTTTGCAGCCAAACACTTTCGGGTGTCCGCCCCGCCATTTCGCTGCTGTCAACTCATCTCCTTTCAAGGTCACCAGCACTTGGATGTCCCCTCCTGGGTTCAGCTGTACGCCCAATTCTCCTTGGTCCATCCACCCTAGGACTGATGGTCCCTTCTCCGCGACATATAGTTTACAGTGGGCGCTGCGTTCTTTGAATTGGAACAGCAGTCTCCTGAATCCGACCATCGGAATGGGTTCCCCTGTGTAGGTGACCGGTCGTATATCCGGTGGTTCTAGGCTTGAGCCCAGTGTGGGTTCGAACCTCTCGTTCCACACCGATCTTTGGACGATCGTGTAAGGGGACCCCGAATCCGCCACTATGGTGATTCCTACTCCTCCAATGATCATGTCGCACTGGGGCTTGCGCGCTCTTCTCCCCTCGATGCCCAGTACCTGGTCTTCCACGCACAGGACTTCGTCGTCTTCCTCCTGGCCTTCTTCTTCTTCACCTATGTCCTGTGCCACGAATTTCACCACACGTTGTTTCCCTTTCCTTCTGCACACCTTCTCGTAGTGGCCGACCAGGCCGCAAAACGCACATTTGGCTCTGAAGGCGGGGCACCGTTTGTCATGTGCCGCATGGCTCGGGCTTCCACATCTGTAGCACCTCGCCATTTCTCCCTTGTCTTGCTTCCCCGGCTGTCCCGGTTTTCCTGTCGCCTTGTATGATCCTCTGTATTCTCCAGGCGCTGGTTTTCCTCTTCCCTGCTGGTCTGCATCATCTACCTTGTTTACCGTGAGTCTCGGGGCTTGATCTCTCTTTGCTGCTTCTGCGCAGCGCTTGGTCAGCTCTGCCCTCTTCACTATGGCGATCACGTCTTTCAGCGTCGCATCTCCACTCGCCCACAATTTGTCTTGCACCGATTTGCTTGTCGTGTGCATCACGATTTGGTCTTTGATGAATTCGTCCTGCAATCCTCCATATTTGCATGTTATTGCAAGCTTCCTCAGTGCCGCCACGTAATCGTCTATCGTTTCCCCCGCTTCTTGCTTCCTCTGCTGGAAGTTGTAGTGGTCGATGGAGGTGCATACTGCGGGACGATAGTGGTTGTCCAGATCTTCGAGAGCATGTTTGAACACGTCGGTGTCCGCTGCCTGTCTGGCGACCGGTGTGAGGTTCTGGAGAAAAGCAAACGAAATTCACAAGAAGAATGGTGTTGGGAACTCAGAAGCGGCAAACAGCTTCTGACAGGCTTGAAGTACCAGACGAGAGACTGTTTTTCACTAGATGAGTCACTATGACTGAGTTAGTAGCACTGGAGCCCTGTACATTACCACGAAACAGGCTCCATCTGCGGCGACAATCTCCACCAGATACTCCAGATGCCTAACATTTCCCCCGTCGTCCAGCAGATCCTCTAAATCCATAGAGTGGAGAGAGAGAACTTTAGATTTACCGGTGCTCCAGAAGACATTGTGTGGTTGGCACGTTAAACAGGAAAGATGCTCCAAAACGATGTGTACTGCAGCACAGAAATCCAAGATGGCTGCACGTTCGTGACGCTGAGCCGGATTGCTCACATTGCATCCGTGCATGCAGGCGTTCACAAGTAGGAAACTGCAAGGGATGTCACAAGGGATCTTTGGAGACTTGGCAGCACGCAATGACGAAGGTAAGACTCCGCGCGCAGTAAAAGGCATGCGCTGTAACTTCAAAAACAAAAAATGTCCATGAAGACCTCCCCAACAAATCGATGAAAAGTACATCACCCTACTAGTCAAAGGCATGAAAGATCAACCAATATGTCCCACGTAGACTGGCTTCAAATAAAACCAGCGCATATTTTACAAGACAGCAATCCATGCTTGGCAGACAGTTTGTTTGCAGCAAATTAAGTTGTGTAGGCAATTTCACAGCAACATGGTGTGAATACATGCGTTCTGCTAACAGACATTTCTGGATAAACTTCCACCATGGTAATATAAAGACAATCAGTATGCTGTTGCACTGGATATAGCACACAATCCTTGGCACATGTGAATGTTGCACAGTCTCATATAGTGCAGCCAATAGCTCTTGATGAGATTACCATTTATCATTTGACATGTAGAAGGTTGCCTGAGGTATTGGTACTGCCAGTAAAGATATCGTAGAAAATAAAGTAATAGTAGCCCAACAGTGCCAGATTCAATGCCCTGGGTTGAGACTGTCAGATGGAACAGACACCCGTGGGGCTCCCAGGCGCATTTCCATAAAGCAGGTTTAAAGTAGGCTATTTTTAAAAGTAAAACCAAAGGAAATGATGGACGGAGTGTTGAACATTGCAAGCACTCACCCCCAGTCAACTGATCTGGGTTTAATCCACCACCGTTCTTTAGCCCACTCTGCCACCCCAGTTCAGACATGGCCATATGCACATCAGTCGGACCCTGTGCCTCATGGGAACAGTCCAGCCCGAACTGCCAAGCCATGTCTTCCCTGGACCGGAAACAAGCTTCCTAGGACCGGTTTCTGGTATTTCAGCCAGGCTTGCTTGAATCCAGTGGCAAAGTGAGCAAGGGACTCACGTCTGAACATACCCTGCCAACTTATGTCGAACAAAGCAAAACCAAAGGAAATTGCAAGCACTCACCCCCAGTCAACTGATCTGGGTTTAATCCACCACCGTTCTTTAGCCCACTCTGCCACCCCAGTTCAGACATGGCCATATGCATATCAGTTTGGCAGGGTATGCTCAGACGTGAGTCCCTTGCTCAGTTTGCCACTGGATTCAAGCAAGCCTGGCTGAAGACGGCTGAAATGCCAGAAACCGGTCCTGCTCTCGCCTTGGTCCCGATCTCGAGCTGGTGAAGTGCCCGGGTACGAAGTGAACAACAGCGGCTGGTTGGGCTCGACCTGTCACGGACCCCGCACTTTCACTTTCGTTTTCAAGCTCGTTTTCTGATATCGGCTGAGAGACTTTGGTGTTTCAGAGGGGCGCGGACGGCGGAGTGTCTGGCCTGACTCTCGGACTATACATGGGCTTACTGTCGGCGACGGCTGTGTTCAATTGAATTAGCTACCCGGTCTCTTTTTCCTGGTGCGGGCGGGTGCCAACCTTGGTCGCCTCCGGACGATGGCGGCGAGACTAGACGGAGACAAGTCGAAACCCAAGTCAACTCAAAGGGGTGCCTATACCCAGGTCAATAATATGGATCGATATGCGCAGGCAAAGGGATCCCCTGGTAGCTCGCATAAATTGCCTGAGAGGTCTAAAGAGGTCTCGGACCCATCGTCAGAATTGACTTTGCTGGACGTCATGGGCGCCATTGAGGAGATGAAGACCGCTGTGGGTCAGCAGTTTGATACCTTGGCTCATAAATTGGACGCGGTCCTGATTGATGTGAATTTGGTCAGGGCAGACCTGTCCAAAACTAACGAGTGGGTCGACTCCTTGAGTCAGGCGGCGTCGAGTCTAACGGTTGACGTGGCCGCCCTGCAGACGGAGGTCCGTAGGTTGCGGCTAGCCAGTGATCTGACGGACCGTCGACTTGAGGACTCCGAGAGCAGAGCTAGACGGAACAATGTCCGTATCATTGGAGTGCCGGAAAGGTCGGAGGACTCTGCTGCGGATCTTTTTGTGGAGGATCTGGTGATCAATCGTCTCGCGCCCAAGGGACTGAGCAAGTTCTTTGCGGTGGAGTGGGCCCACAGGATTCCGGGTGGTGCGCCCAAGGTGGGTGCTCCCCCGCGGCCTATAATCGCCCGACTCTTTAACTTTCGGGATAGGGATGCTATCCTTCAGGCGTCGAGGGTGGCCGGGCCGCTGAAGTTTGAGAACTCTAATGTTAGCTTTTACCCGGACTTCACGCAAGCGGTCCAAAAACAACGGCTGGGATTTTTGGGCGTCAAACGGCGCCTGAGGGAGATGGAGCTGACGTATGTGATGTTATTCCTGGCTAGGCTGCGGGTTGAGTTCCGGGGTCGCTCACACTTTTTCGACCGTCCGGAGGCGGTTGGAGACTGGTTGGATGCCCTGCCTCGGGGACAGGATCGAGACAGTCGGACGGCGGAGCGCGGACAGGATTTGGTGGAGCAGGCCTAGAACTTGGTTCCTGGTAATGGACTGGACTGGTGACGTTTTGTACCTTGGCTCAACTGGACCCTAGTTTGCCACAATCTGCCCTCCAACTGCCTGGGGGTTGTGGGGAGCTTATTGGGGTCCTTTCCTCCTTCTGGGGTTCTTTTTGTGGTATATGTTAGGGCGACAGGCACACTGCGAGTTGGGGGTGCTGTTTGGGCTCAAGCAGGGGTGCAGGGAGGGGGGAGTTGTGGTTTGGGGATTGTGGGGGAGGGGGGTTGTTGGGGATTGTTTGTTTCTCAAGGCAATGTGAAGTTCTCTGCTGACTTATCCGGTTTGTGCTTTCCGGGATGTGGGTATCATGCACGGGAGTGGGATGGGGGGTAGGGGATTGAGAATCCTTTCGTGGAATGTAAATGGACTGGGGAACAGGATCAAGCGTGGGGTGGTGTTGCAGTTTTTGAAACGGACTTCGCCCGACATTGTTTTCCTGCAGGAGACACATTTGATTGGGAACTCCTTCCATGCCCTAAATAGGAGGGGCTATCGCCTTGCCGCTCACTCTGGTTTCACTTCTGGCTCTAGGGGAGTGGGCATTTTGGTTAGGGTCTCTCTCCCATTGGAGGTGGACGAGGTGCTTCACGATGATAGGGGGCGCTATGTGGCACTGGTGGGGAGATGGGAGGGTAGGACTGTTTCGCTCGTTGCTGTGTATGTGCCTCCGGGGTTACAGACGGCTACATTTGCTGATCTGGGGCGTTTGGTCCTGGGACTCCCTGGGGGGGTTCTGGTGTTGGGGGGTGACTTTAATGCTGTTGTCTCCGGGTTGGAGGATCGTCACCCCCCCAGGGATCTCCCTAGGGCTCAGGCCTGGTTGGGTGGCTTTTTGGACACCTTGGGACTTGTAGATTGCTGGAGATTGATGCACCCGGGACAGGCGCAATATACCTTTCACTCGGGGGCCCATGGGAGTCTCTCGAGACTTGATTATATGCTTATGCCGGCGATCCAAGCTGGTATGATTGGGGAGGTGCGTCATTTAGCCCGTGGTATTTCTGACCATTCCCCTATATGGTTGCAACTGAAGGTTGTCCCTGGGGCAGAGGGGAGAGTAGCACCTGTTAGCCCTTGGTATATACGTAACCCTAAGATCCGCGTGGAGCTGGTCAAGTCCACTGATCACTACTTCAATGATAATGTGGGGTCTGTGTCGTCGGCCGTCTCCCTATGGGAGGCTTATAAAGTGGTGATCAGGGGGCAGGCCTTGTCCCTTATCTCCCATGCTAAGAGGTGCGAGAGAGCAGAGGTGGTTCGCCTGGAAACTGAAATAGCTGAAATGGAGGAGGACTTGGAACGGGGAGTTACTGATGCGAAATTGCACAGCCTCAAACAATCAGATTATAGAGCGCTAGTCACGGAAGCCGCTAAAGGGATGAGTAGAGAGCAGCAAGGACGACTGTATGATGTGGGGGATAAGGCCGGAAAGTTGATTGCTTGGTTGGATAAGAAGGAGAGAGCGAGCAGGGTGGTGCCCGTTGTGGAGAGAACGGATGGAGTGCGTGTGACTGACCCGGTGGAGATCGTTGACTGCTTCGCGGATTATTTCCGCGGGGTATACTGTCCGGTTTCTGTGCGTTCGGAGGAGGATTCTCATCTGTTGCTTAGAGATATTGCATTGCCAACCCTATCGGAGGCTGATGCAGTATTGATGGAGGCGAAGTTGTCGTCAGATGAGATCGCTCTGGCCACTCGCTCAATCGCATCGGGTAAGGCTGTGGGTCCTAATGGTCTTCCCATCGAACTATATAAGTTGCGTCCCGATAAGATAGCGCCGTATCTTCGGGACATGTTTTTCGCGGCACGTGCGGCGGGCTTCCTCCCCCCTGACCAACGCCTCGCCAACATAGTTGTGATACACAAAGAGGGGAAGCCGCGAGATCGCTGCGCCTCCTATAGGCCCATTTCGCTGTTGAACGCAGAACCCAAAATTCTGGCTAAGGTATTGGCTAATCGACTGGTTCGGGTCGTGGGCGTCTTGATTCATCAGGATCAGTCCGGTTTCATACCCCATCGGAATACCGCTCTGAATTTGAGGCGGTTGCACGGCGTGCTTGCTAGAGCGGAGTTTATACGTGAGCCGGCTATCTTGGCATCTTTAGATGCCACTATGGCGTTTGACACTTTGGAGTGGCCGTATATTTGGGCCGTGTTGGCGAAATTTGGGTTCGGCCCTGAGTTTATTGGTTGGGTAAAATTATTATATGCTGACCCACTGGCTCAGGTGGTGGTGAATGGTAGGGTGTCGGCTCCCTTCGCACTGGGGAGAGGTACGCGGCAGGGATGTCCGTTGTCACCCCTTCTCTTTGCACTTTCTTTGGAGCCTCTCGCCGCCTGGTTGCGTTGGGAGCCGTCGCTGCGAGGCATTAGATGGACGCCGGAGTTTGAAGACCGTGTCTCCCTTTACGCGGATGACATCCTTCTGTATCTCACCTCTCCCCGACAGTCGCTAATTGTATTGGTGGACGTACTGAATTCCTTTGGTCGCAACTCTGGCCTGGTCATTAACTGGGCCAAGTCATGTGTTTACGTCCTCTCGGGCGAGGCCCCCCTCCTACCACGGGATTGCCCCATCCAGATTGCTACACTGGGCTTCAAATATTTGGGAATCTTTATCTCTCTGGATCCCGCGGTCCGCTATGAGCGAAACCTTCTCCCTCCCCTCCAGCGATTAAAGGCCGACGTCGCGAGGTGGCGACGCCTTCCGCTCTCGCCGCTCGGACGGGCGACATTGTTTAAAATGATGTCGCTACCTCGCTTCTTGTATGCTTTGCAAAATACTCTAGATGTCGTGCCGGCCCGTTATTTCCGGGAGGTGGAGGGTCTTCAGTGCCAACTGTTTTGGGACGGGTGGCCGCGGATTGCTCTCGCCAAGTTGACGCTCCCTTGGTGCGATGGGGGGGGTCGCCCTCCCCGATATTAAACGATACTATTGGGCGTCTCAGTTGGCGGCGGTGAACCACGGGATATACGGTCCTGCCTTGAATCCGGCCTTCGAGATGGATAAATTTCTGCTCCCGGGTGGGGATTATAATAGGGCGCTGTACTCGGTGACCCCGGACACGCGGTTGACAGGACCCACGCAGGTTGCGGTACGTGTGTGGCACGCGGCGAATGCTGCAATGGGGTGGAGGGATCGCTTGACTCGGGCGACGCCATTGTATGCCTCCGGGCGGCTGGGCTGTTTGTGGAGATCGAAAGGCTTTGAGAAATGGGATATGATTGGTATATGTAAGGTGGGTGATCTTTGGGCGAAGGGGTCTTTCAAAACGTTTGAAATGCTTAAAACTGAATATAAATTAAACGATAGAGAGTACTTCCGGTATGCGCAAGTTTACCATGCGCTGTGTTCGGTTTTTCCGGACGTTGCTGCTATCCCCGAGTATTCCCCACTGGAGGATAGAGTGTTGGATGGCTACGTGCCCGACAGCACTCTATTTCTCTGATTTATAAGAAACTCATTAATGATCGCGCGGACTTGCTGCTCCGTCTGCGGGAGGCATGGACGGGCGATGGCTTGGAACTGGACGATGAGGACTGGGTTTCGGCGGTGGCCTCCCCGAAAGAGGTGGCGATCCCGGCCCGCTTACGATTCGTACAGCTGAAGATCCTTCATAGAGTGTATGTCACGGGGCCCGGTCTGCTGCGTATGGGTTACTCGATGGATGGACTGTGTAAGCGTGGATGTGGCCTGCCGGGTACCTTTCTTCATATCTTATGGGAGTGTTCGGAGGTTGTGCGATTCTGGATTGGTATCCACACCGTAATGGAGGAGGTCCATCAAGCTCAGGGTGAAGTGTAGTGTTAAAATCACCACCTACAAGAATGTGGCCTTTGGATGTGTATGCAATTCTTGGCATCGACACTGTTGCAGGTAAACTGTAATTAAAAACAGCAAGCATTTGAAATGCGATAGGTCTTGCATTTACAGGAGTATGAGCTAATGGCATTGTAAATGACAATGTCTTTTATTTATGTTTTGGTTTTTAAAACAAATAAAAGGCCTTGTCATTTACAATGCTAATAGCTTAAACTCTCGCAAATGCGAGACCTATTGCATTGCAAATGTTTGTTTTTATTTACGAATCCAAGGTGGATCCTTAAAAAAATTTGACTGTATATCAAAATGAAGTAGCATGCTGCCTGGCCGTCCAAAAACAAAAAAGTCAAAATAAAAACAGTAGGACTGTGGGGAAGTGTGACGGGTTGTCAGTAGGGAACAAAAAGGGTTGGAGGACTGGAAAAGATACACGCAGGAAGTGAAGCAGGGTCTAGTTTTTACCATATAGTGCCCCAGGCCCATTCTGACCACGTCTGAAGTATAAGAGTCTCAATTATCCCTGCCAGCCCACAGGCAGGGTTTTGTTAAAATTGTCCACACTGCATTGAGCGTCTAGGAGGCAGTAGGCACTTAGCCCTCCTGTATACTCAGATGTACATCTTTCTGAACATCAAGATGTAGCAATAACAGAATTTTTCTGTCATTTAGAAGAACAAAATTGGCCAAGAGTAGGAGTGGGGGCCAACTGGACCAACTGGGACTTTCCACAGCTTTGGAAATTACAAGTGACCTCAAACCTTTCGTATTCTTCTGCTTTCTTAAAAAGTTTCCAGGAAGTGAAGCAAATCATTTTCGATAAATGTTCAATTTCATTATTATTTACGGTCAAACATCGAATGACCTTTTGGTAAACTTTTGTAATGTAGTGTCACTTCTGTGTTCCTAATATTTCCGAGAAGTGACCAAAGTGTGTCATGTTCAGCGGTCAAAGCACCTGCTAATGTTCTGATTCTGTGGTCAATAGTTCCTCATTAAAAGAGTATAAATGATCTGCTCTTCAGTCCATTCGACAGACTACCTCACACAAATTAACCCTTGGGTCATGACGTGTGTGTGTGCCCCCTCAGACATCTTCTCAAGCATCATCTCTAACATCTTTTCTAACATCTTTTCTAGCTTCTTTGGCTGAGGCTTTAATACTTATTATATTTTGAAATTGTCTCTTTCTCTGTCCTCTGCATTGCCGTGATTTTTAAACTTACAAAATTGCATGATTTACTTTTTCATCTAGGAAGGTGTCTCTGAAACGTGTTATCTTCTAGATTACACAACGCTATTTTTTATTAACGAAGTCCCTTTGACATTCATTGTTTAAACTTGTTCTTCGAATAAAGTGCCACTGTGACTCAGTTCCTGCATTTCACACATGTGTCTTATTATTATAGATAGCACATTTATAGGGTGAAAAAAACCACCCTGCAACAGAAGTGAGCAAAAAGGAGACCGAGGGAGACACACACAACAAGTGAGATAACAGCACAGGGAGAAAGGCGAAAGTACAAACATGAGGGCAATACAGAGTGCGGGGGCATGGAGCACATAGGTCAGAGAGAGCAAAAGATTACGGTGGGAAAGAGGTGCGCAGTGGTAAGAAAAAGCAACATGGTACACAAGGGGGGAGAAGCACACAAGGGAGATATCTGGAAGAAACATGCTTTCTCATGGAGTGCTTAAGCAAAAAGAAAAAGTAGTGCTCTAAAAGTTAGCAGTGGAATGACATTAGTAAAGAGGTTATGTTCCACGGGAGGGACAAACACAAGATAGACAAGGCAAGCATTCAAATAAGAAGTAAGCAAGTTAAAGTGACACTCAATTTAGCCAATTGTAAGCAATGGGCGGGCTTTAAGCCTAATGTAAGTTCTTGGTAAGCTGACAATAGTTGTTTTCCAACCAGACATATCGCGCTGGTAGCCTCCACCTAAATAATAAAAAGAAAGCCCCTGAATGCAAGCAATGAAAAGACACAAGTCATCCATACAAGGTACAGTAAAGAATAAATGCTACAGATGCAGGACAAAGAATAGAATTATAGGAGAAAAACATTAAATAACAAGCAGGGGAATAAGGCAGACAAGAAGTCCATCCCATCAAGAGTAGGGGCTGAATCAAAGTCTACTGTATATATGTATTTTAAAGTATTAGTGGCAATTGGTTTTCAACAACAGATAGCTAAAGCTGCCTGGAGGACAGACCTAAAAATAGGGAGACCAGGTTCTTGTAAGGAGTACTGGCAGGCCCTGTAGCTGCGCAAAATGCCTCACTGGCTAGGTACCGACCATGAATCTAAGTCATTTGGTCTAGCCTTAGGTTTCTCTTCCTCTTGTAAGCCTTAATGCCAGTTCTCAGTCGAAGATGTCCATGCCAGATTATAGGCTGCATTGGTAAGTGGTAAGGCTCATGCCTCTACACTATGCCTCTCTTGCTATCTGTAGGCCTTTGCCAGCAGTACGGTTAACAACCCGAGAGTTCTTGCAGTCCGGTCAAAGTCTTCCCAACACAGTTGCAGGCTGCCTGGATGGCAAGCTATACTAGTTTAGTCATTGGAAACATACTGGGCACATAACAGAACAGTGAGAATAGGACTAGTAATTTGTACAGTGCATGCTGGTTACCGTACACTAACTCAACCACTGGTGCCATAAAGGGAGTCACATTGATTCAAATAGATGGGCCATTCTGCGCTCTGACCAGTGGCATAGCTAGACCTGCTGTCACCTAGGGCAGACCCTAAGTTTGCCGTCTGGTGCAGGTAAGAGCTGGGGGTGGGAGGTGCAGGGAGGCCAACGGACGACTGGTTCCGGGGGTTGGTGGTAGTCGACAGACATGACTTGCTTACCTCTGTCGCTCCCAAAAACAGTGCCGCCCGGGGTGAATCTCCCCACCCTCACCCCGCCTACTCACTGACTGGCATTTTCCTGTAAAGCTTCAAGGTAGGGGCTTCTTTTAGAGTATGATGACAAGCATAACCTAAAACCCTTATATCCCGTTTCTACTTGCTGCCTCCTGCAGCACGGGGCTGGGTTGTTTAATTTTACCAGGTAGATTTTGGTTCTCAGTCCGGCACTGACAGAGTCCATAACATCAGGCAGGTGCCTTTAAACAGCCCATACTACAGTAGATTATTCTGTATGGGTCAGTCATATCTCAAGTTACTTAAAGTGAGAGTTAGAGGTACGCCAACGCACACCCACCACAGTAATCGAGATAAGCACATCACAGGAGCGATAGCCAATGATAAAAGGCTACTTGGAGCCCCTATCAAGTAATTCCTAAGATGACCTCAAAATACTATCCCCCAGGGTCACAGAGACATCTATCCTTGAGTACCATTTAGATTGGATGAGCAGGCCTCACGCACTAGTTGTTGCATTCTTTATCATCGGTGACCTCATCCTGCCCTAGTGGGATGATACTACCAGGGCAAACTCAACCTCATTAGGAGGAGGGTGTTCTTAATAACACTAACTGGACAAGAAGGGATCCAGATAATCTAAAAATACCTTAAGGTAAACCCAGGGTAATACCTTTATTTGCTGGTACCTAAGGCACAGTTACAACCAACGACAGGTGATGATATATGGGTACAATGACCCACACATCCTAATTAGTAAACATGTTTCTTCAAGCATACATGCCAGTACTGGTCAGGGGCATTCCTTAGGGCCAAAGGGGGATAACTAACTCAATTACTTGCACTAATAAGGGAAAAGGACAGGCTTGTCAAACTGTGTGTCCTAAATTGACAACTCAGGCAATCCTGCTCCTAAGTTAAGGGTAACATTAAAAACAATATTACAATGAATTTATTACATAGTCTTGACTTGGCACTCAAGTGTTTGATCACATGTATAGTGATAATAACTCATAACACATGTCCAACCTATATTTTTCCATGACAGCTCACTGCAAACAAGAGAACCACTTGTGTAGGGTGAATAAATGCTTTAACCTAATAGAGAAGCTGCTTACCCGAACTCTGGGAAACTAGAGCTCCAGTGTCTGGAGGAGGAGGTATCCTCTGTTGTCACACACTTTAAATCCACCTACTGTTGAGATTGCAGCCTTCAGATCTTACCCAAAGAACCAATGCTAACATGTCCTGTCATCAACTCAGAAGAAACCACTGCCGACATGAAGTCAATCCACTGTGGGGCCCCATCGGACCCTTTACCTCACCATGCCTACTGCAACACATCAGCACCATGGTCACACCCATTCTGAATGCCTCTGTCTCTTCTGCAACCTTCCCAAATGCTAGGAAACACTGTCCTCCGATTGCTGAAGAAATCCTCTGCAGAACCTTCAAAGATTGCCAGCTACAGACCGATCTCCCTGCTACCAATCCCAGCAAGGTCTTAAAGAAGAACTTCAACAGACACCTCACTGAATACCTAAACAACCACCAACTCCTCGATATCACTCAGTCTGGGTTCAGACCCAACCACAGCACTCAAAGTGCCCTCGAAGCCACCAGGGATGACATCTGCATGACTCTGGACAGAGGAGACAGGAGGCCCTCATCCTCCTGGACCTTTCCGCAGCATTTGACACAGTTTCCTACCCTATTCTCACACAACACCTACAAAAATTGGAATCTACAAACATACACTCTGATGGGTCTGTTCTTTCCTGATTGGAAGGACCCAGTCAAAAGGACCTTGCCTGGACTGTACACCTTAGATGCCCACTAACTCATTTGCGGAGTTCCGTAAGGATCCTCTCTGAGCCCGACCCTCTTCAATGCATACATGATCCCTGTACCCAGCATCATCCGCTTTCACAATATTAACATCCTATCATATGTCATGACATGCAACTCATTCCCTCGCTCATGGACAAGACACCCACTACCTGGATCAATTTCAATGCCTGCATAACTGAAATAGCCCACTGGAAGGAAACCAACTATCTAAAGATGAACACCAACAAGACCGAAATTATGATCTTCGGGAACAGCACATCATTGTGGAACTCCACCAGGTGACCAAAAGATCTAAGACCGACACCCACACCAAGAACCATGCAATAATGAGCAGCAAACTCAACATGACCGCCCATGTCAATGCCATCACTGCCTCATGCTCCCATACCCCGAAGACGCTGAGGAAGATGTTCAAATGGCTCTCAATTATCACTTGGAAAACCGTCACACATGTCCTGTGATGCCACAAGCAAGCTGGACTATGGGAACACCCTCTACATCCGGTATCATCAAAAAACCCATCAGAAGGTTGAAGACCATTCAGAATTCAGCGTCCAGAATCACTCTCAACCTCCCATACCACACTCACATCTCCCATACCTGAAGGAGCTCCACTGGCTCTCCATTCACAAACGAGCACAATTTAAACACCTCACCCACACTTTCAAGGCACTACATAACACTGACTCAGCATACCTCAGAAATTGCATCTGCTTTCACAAGCATTCCAGACACCTCTGCTCATGCAAATTTCGACTTGCACAAATTCAACGCTTATGGAAAACACATTGTTGCTAAAGCATGGAATGACCTGCCACCACACAGAAGAGCTTCTCCCTTAATAGCAGTCCCACTAGGTGCTAAGTGTGCCTAGACACACACCCGTTCAGCACTGGGATACCCTCACAGGTGACAGTGCCCTCTACAAATCTACTTGACATAACACCCATGCCACTGGTAGCACTGGAGATAACCCAGTCACAAGGCAGGCTGTTGTCTCAGAAAGGCCTGTCAAGTTATCGCAGGCTCTCTCTGGTAAAGCCTCTGTAGTCTGTCATGAGGTCGAACCTATGAAAGGCCATTAGGAACCTTAGCATATTTCAGTCTCATAAAAGCTCTTGTCTGTGATAGGCTTAAATGACACAACCGATATGTGCCTCTGAAAGGCTGAGGCAGCGTCACTGATAAATAATTCATGTGCTTCTGAAAGGGCGGTAGGGCTGGAGTAGACTAAAACACGTCACGTGTCGGATAGATCTTTTAACCGAGGATAGGTTAGGCAAGTGTCGGACATGTTAGGCTAGCACTTCCTTTAAAGGCTGGCAGAGGGGGGCGTGGCCAAGATGGCGGCGTGAGCGGACGCTTTCCCTGCCGGCTCCCGCTCTGCTGGGCCCCAGACCCCGGTTTAATAGCTGTATCTCCCCCTAAGCAGCGCCGAGAAGTGGCGGCGGAGATAGCGGAGCCTCGGCAGGAGCTGTGAAGCGGCTTGGGGCCTCTAGGAAGCCTGGGCAGTAGGCAGGACGCCGCCGGAGCTGAGGCGCCGGGAAGAGGTGGAGCATAGAGCCGGGCCGGGCAAGAGCGCCCCCGGCCAGGATTCGTCGCGAGAGCCCGGTCTTGCTGGCGGGGCCTCGCCGACGGGAACGCACGCAGCGGTGACCGCGAGCCAACCCTGGTGGGTGAGCAGCAACCCGGCGGCCGCTGGGGGAAGGATCCGCCCCTCGAGCTGTGCGGACTGGTGAAAAGGGGCCGACGATCACCGACGGCCAGAGAGCCTTCCCCGGCGTCAGTGGACACGAGGAGCTGAGGCGGCACGAGCGAGAGGTCCAACTGGTGGCTGGCAGCGGTTCGGACGGGGGACGTCCCCTCGGCCGGCTGGCGGGCCCCCCGAGACGCCGAGCTTGGAGCCGGTGCGGGCTTCTTTCCCCCCCCCTCTCTTCCAACGAGGCCGGGTGCTAGCCGAAGCAGCAGCGACAGCGGAGCACCGGGGGGGGTGCGCCAGGATCTGAAGCGTGCGGACGCGCTGGCGGCGCCCACCGGCTCGTGGGGGAGGACTCCCTGTGAAGACATGCAGTGACGGGCCGGGAGCGGAGAGATCGTGCCGGGGGACGAGGCCTGCTGCCCGGCGAAGCTGAGAATCGGCACCTGATTGCGGGACCCGGCAGAGGCCCAGGTGGGGCGAACATACCGTCAGCAGCGGGCAAGGGGGTGACCAGGCCCCGGAAGGTACGCGCCCTGCCTTGGGCTGGCCCTCAGAAGCAGCCGGGCAGAGAGCGGCGACCTGTGCACGAGGCGCCGGAGCAGCGGTGGAGGCTGGTGGTGAGACTCGGAGTAGTGGGGCGCAGCTGAGGTCAGCTCCCTGAGACGACAAACGAGTGGACACGCGGACGGGCCCCCCCCCCCCCCGGTGAGCGCTGCAACCACGTGGATACAGAGGCTTCAGAGAGAAGCTCGGACACGCAGGACCAGAGCATGGCGCCCTGTGGGCAGCGGTAAGGAGGAGGCCGCCAGAGGGAAGCACGTGCGGAGCGGCAGCAGCGGAACGCGGCGGGGAGAGAAAAGTTTATCCCTGGACTGGAGGAGGCGACCGGCCTGGAATCACTACACGCGGGGCTGTGGGCCCCGGGAGACATCGCGCGCAGCGACCGAGGACCCAGCCGGGCCCGGAGGAGAGGTGAGGTTCCCAGAGGAGGGGGCCAGGCAGTAACTTTTCGGCCTGCACAGACGCGGCGGGACCCGCACCTGCTGAGGGGCCTGAGCCGGTAACTGCGGGGACGTGGACAACGGAGAGGACCCACGCTCCCACAGGCAAGACAACAGCAGTGCGCAGAGCCCTGGACGGCGGAAGGGACAGGGGCCTGTCCCGGAGGGGCTGAGGGGCCCGCATTCACGGTCACTGGAGCAGGGCGCAGTAGCCGTTGAGGGGACCGGCGTGGATTGGACCGAGGGAGCCTTACAGAGCCGCAGAGAACCGGGGGCCACCGCAGGTGGGGAGCGGGGTCGTGCGGTCGAGGGACCTTGCCTCTGCCTCAGCATGGCGGGCAGCAGAGGTGGACGGAAGGGGGAGCGCACACTCCCCGAACTCCTCGGCAGAACACAACACAGAGCCGACAGAGGACAGCCATCGCCTGGTTCCTCCGGAGGCCCAGGGGGGGCTGCTGACGGAGAGCCCCCAGTCACCAGGTCCTTTATGGAGTCCCTTTTTAGCTCCCTCAGGGAGGACTTCCAAACCCTAAAAACCGAAGTGGTTGGGGAGGTGCGAGAGCTACGCCGGGAAATGGATGGCTTGGGAGAAAGAGTGGCCACGGCGGAAGACACTGGCCAGAGACGAGACGAAGAGTTCGAATCCCTGCAGCAGGAAGTGTTGCGCCTCCGGGACCAGCAAATTGACCTCCAGGCACATGCGGAGGATCTCGAAAACAGATCGCGGAGGAACAACGTCCGGGTTCGAGGAGTGCCGTCCAAAGAAGAAGGGGAGGATGTAGCGGGATATTTACGGGACCTGTTCCAGGAGGTTCTGGGCGAAGAGGAGGCCTTCCCCATCCGCATCGACAGGGCGCACAGGGTGGGCCCCCCACGGAGAGCATCAGCGCCGCCCCCGGACATTCTCGCCTTTCTCCCGGACTTCCCGCTCAAGGAACGCATTCTGGCAGAGGCACGGAAGCGGCAGTCACTGACCTTCAGAGGACACCCGGTGGCCCTCTACCAAGACTTATCAACCATCACACTTCAAAAACGGAAATCTTTTAAAATTGCTACGGACTTTCTCAGAGAACACGGAACGCCGTATGCTTGGGGACACCCCTTTCGACTAATCTTCAGGTGGAACGGTACATCACCTCCGCTCCTTGCAGGAAACGTGCGGAGTCCTGGGCGTCACCGCAACGGAGGAGGACGACACGACGCCTCAGCGAATGGGGCGCTCCGGGGGGGACGGCTGGCAGTGAGTGTCTAGGAGGCGGACCCGTGAGCGCTCCGAGAGACCGGACTCGCCCACCATCAGAGCTAGCATGGACAGCGCGGTGATGGAAGTGGCGGAGACCACCGGCGCCACCGATGTGGCGCTAACTGCATGAATCACTCCGGGGGGAGAAGCTTTCGCCATCTTCAATTTGCAGGTTTGGGGCCCGGGGGGGGGGGTGAGCGGGGAGGGGCGGGTGGCTGGACGTCCACTTGAATAAATTGCCACAGTTTGGTATCCAGGGGAACTGGACTTGGACTATGAGGATCTGGGGTTGGGGGACGGGAAGGGGGAGATTGGGGAGGGGCAGCCCTAAGTTAATGGCACGTTGCCAGGGGAAGGGGCTGGGGGGCGGGCGGGGGGGTAGTTGGGGAGGAAGGAGTGGAGTGGGGGAGGGGGGGATGGGGGGCTCATGGGGCGAGAGGGAGGGAGATCACGGCGGGAGGGGGGGTCGTCCAGTGCGTGCACAAAGTCCCGATTATGGCAGCCACGCTCGGGGCCCGAGTCAAGGGGCTGCAGAGGGGTGGCATGGCTACATGGCGGCAGCTGTCTCATCCAAAGATGGCCAAGACTCTTAACATTGTGACGCTTAACGTCAGGGGCCTCAATAATCCAATAAATCGGAGGGCGGTTCTGTCCCTCTTGGAGAACACCCAGGCTGATATCTGTCTGCTTCAGGAGACGCACCTCCTACCCCGAGACTGCCTCAGGCTCTGATCCTGCACGTTCCCTTCGCAGTTCTTCTCATCTAACGGCACGAAAACCGCGGGGGTGGCGATTCTGGTGGCCCGCCGCTTTAGGGGAGAGGTTCTCAATAAACAGGCGGAACAAAAGGGCAGGCTATTGGCCTACAGGTTCAGAATAGCGGGCCTCTCTGTTACGATAGGGTCCCTCTACAGCCCGAACGACCGGCAGGAACCCTTCCTTAGATCTGTAATGGGGGAGGTCATGGCAACGCCTGACAGGCATATCATTGTCGGAGGCGATTATAACATGGTCTTTGACATGGCCCTTGACAGGTCGGCACACCGCTCCCCGCAGGTGGGGGAGTTCTCGGCCGGTTGCAAGGCCCAGTTGGCGGAGATGGATCTACAAGACCTATGGCGCCGCTTGCACCCCACCGCTAGGGATTACTCCTACTACTCACACGCACACAAAACGTATGCGCGGCTCGACCACTTTCTGGTCACGGGACCAATGTACTCCTTGGCCACATCGGCGGAGATGGGGGTGATCTCCATGTCGGACCATGCTCCGGTCATGGCGACGTTTACCTTGCCACCGGTGTTCAGCACCCCACGGATCTGGCGGCTCCGAGACTCCTTACTCTATAGGAAGGAGGTGGTCGCGCAAGTCACGGCAGCGATCCGGGACTACCTCTCACACAACGGGGGTTCCGACACATCTAGCGCGACCCAATGGGCAGCTTTGAAAGCAGTCCTGCGAGGGGAATTTATCGCGATCTCCGCGGCGGATAATAAGGCCAGGTGGCAGAAGCGGGAGGAACTCACCCAGAGGGTCTGCGAGCTGGAGCAAATGCACTGCAGGACGGGGGCCCCCCGGGTCTGGCGGCAGCTCAAGGAGGCGAGAAAGACACTGACGGCGCTAGACATGGACCGCGCGGAGTATGCGGCGCTGCGTTTAAAGCATGCCTACTACACGGGGGAGACAAATGCGGCAGGCTACTGGCGAGTAAACTCCGGGAGGTGCGATGGAGGCAGATGGTGAAAGAGATCACCGGCCCGACGGGCTCGCCTGTCACGGAGGAGGCTGACATAGCGGAACTCTTTCGCCGGTACTATGCCGACCTCTACGCCGGGGAGACCCCAGACGCTCATGCGACACACGAATATTTGGACTCGGTCTCTTTGACGTCCCTGACACCTTCTCAAGCGGAGACCCTAGATAAGGAAATAAGGATAGAGGAGGTGGTTTCGGCCATCGCTCGTCTCAAGCATGGTAAGTCCCCGGGACCGGACGGCTACTCGTCCCTATTCTACAAAACATTTTGTACGGCGCTAGCACCGGTCCTCACGCGTCTTTTTAACGCCTTCGCGGAACCAGGGGCCATTCCGGCGGATTTGCTGCAGGCGTACCTGGTAGTCCTCCCCAAACCGGGGAAAGACAGAACACAGTGCGGGTCATATAGGCCGATATCTCTTTTAAACATTGACCTCAAGTTGTACACCGCTATATTGGCGGCGCGACTGGCTCCACATCTGCCGGGCCTTCTAGATCTCTTTGCTCTCTATATGGAGCCCTTTGCGCAGCGGATCCGGGATAATGCGGCGATGAGAGGGGTGAAATTTGGCGGTTTTTGCCACGCAGTCAGCCTATACGCTGATGACGTCATACTGTCCCTCGAAGACCCGCTGCGGGCCTTGCCGGAGTGCATAAAGGAGCTAACTGCTTTTGCGAAGGTCGCGGGATTCAAAATGAATATGGGGAAATCGGTAGCTCTAGACCTTTCTCTCTCAATGACAACTAGAACTCTTTTACAACATCGGGTGCCGATAGTCTGGTCGTCGGACACTGTACCCTATCTGGGAATTATGTTGGCCCCCACGTTACCCGCTATGGTCACGGCGAACTACGCCGCCCTGGGCAAGAAAATACAGGGGGAACTAACCCGATGGGACCGCGACACCCTCTCACTGCTAGGCAGGGTGGCAGCGGTCAAGATGATGATTTTGCCCCAGATTTTGTATCTGTTCCGAGCGCTACCGCTCCAACCTCCGGCCGGATGGATCCGGAAGATGCAGGCTGACCTCGCACGCTTTATATGGCAGGGCAAGAAACCTCGGATGAGGAGAGCGCTCTCGATGCTGGCACCGGAGGCGGGCGGACTGGGTATTCCGGACCTCCGCAAATATTTTCAAGCGACGCAGTTGCGCTATTTAGTAGAGTGGAGCAAGTGGGAGTCCGACAAACATTGGCTCTTCCAGGATCAGGCGGTTGCGGGCAGGCCTTTACAGGAGGTGCCGTTCCTGCGTAGGGCGCATCGCCCCGCTAACCTCTACGCCTCCTTCATCACCCGAGTTCCGCTGCGGGTATGGGACGCCACCAACATCACACACGGCCTCACAACCTTTCCTTCGCCGCTGACACCCCTGGTGGATAACCCTGATTTTACCCCGGGGATGGAACGGGGTGCGTTCGCTCACTGGCGTGCGGCGGGCTGCAGGGCTTTGTCATTTGTACGATACGGAAGGGGTGATTCCCTTCCGGAGCTTCTGACAGGTATATACATTCCAAGAGACCGAGCGGATGCGCTACACGCAGGCGCGCCACTGGGCGTTGCACCCTCAGGTTCGAGAGTCGGCGGACAGACGATTCCTTCCTTATGAGCGCTGGCTCCTGTCGCGGACCTCGGACACTAAGCTCATAAGCGACCTCTACCAGTTTCTCCAACCGCCCCGTCACATTTTTATAACCCAGGGAGGGAGCGATGGGAAAAGGAATTAGGCAGAGCCCTGAGCCACGAGGAATGGGGACAGATAGCCGACAGGGCTCGGCACTCGGCGTACCACACAGGCCTCACAGAGACCTTCACTAAAGTCTCGATTTATTGGTATTACACCCCAGAACGCATACACGCTATGGATCATAGTAAAGAGGATACGTGCTGGCGGGGATGCGGACAGGTGGGTACGCTTACGCATATCCTATGGGATTGCCCTCTCTTGGGCTCCTATTGGCAGGAGGTACTGGACAACGTAGACTCCCACTTTAAAGTCGAGCTGCCGCGCCTGCCGGTCTATGTTTTGCTAGGCCTCCCGAATCAGCTGATGTACCCCTTGAAATCCCGCAGAGGGAGGCAGATAGCCATCGCATTGGGGTCGGCGGTTCAGAATATCCTGATACACTGGCGCACGGCCACGCCTCCCTCGGTCACGGGCTGGCTCCACAGACTGTGGCACGTATTGGGTATGGAGAAGATGTCGCTGGCGGCAGCGGGCGAGGCGGAATGGTTCGCGGACATATGGCAGCCGTTCCAGTCGTTACTGGTCACGGAATTTAGAGAACTGACCTGCCCACGCTATCTTCGGCTTCTGAGGCTCGCCGCGCAGGAGGAGAACGCCTCTTGACGGCAACTGACACGGGCCACCTGAGAGGGACTGCGGGTGATTTCACGGTAGGCCTGATGACACGCACTGGACGACGAGGGAGGGGGGAGGGCAGAGGGATGGGGTAGTTAGGGGTGGGGGTGCTGGATAGGTGGGGGAAGTTTGGGGGAATGCTTTTAGTTCTTCTCTGTTGTTTTGGTTCAGGAAGTATCGAAGCGGGGGATGCCCCTTGGGGCAGACCATGGTCACGAAGCCTTACGCCCAGAACGGAATCTTCGCCTTCCCAGGGGAATATCCCTCCCGGGTAAGCACATGGCGGGGAGGTTCCCCACGGGCGGGATCCACTGGATAGCACGGGGGGAGAACAGTCAGAGTCGCCCTGCGGAGAATTCGGAGACCCACTTGAACCTTGCAGTTAAGACGCGGCCGGCCCCAAGGGGTTGTAGGCGACATGCTGTGTTTAAAGGGGATCCGCCTATGGGGTTCGGGTTGGGATCCTGGGGGGTTGACTTACAGGAGCTGTGATCCGCCGGCCCGAAGGGTTGTAGGCGCCAGCTGCTGCTGCCGTTCCGATATTTTGTTTTCTTTAATAAAAACAGATTTAATCCTAAAGGCTGGCAGAGCTGGGGCACAATCACCCACCCTGTCCTGTGCATCTGAAAGGCCAGTTGGGCTGAGGCAATCAGGCACTAACGTCATCAGTACCACTACAAAGTAGGTGAGGTCCCAACCTCTCTCTCACAGCGATCACCATCCTTTTATGTCCTTAAGACCACCGTAACCTGTCTACAATTCATGCTCTCCTCTCTCTGCTGGATTTCTTTCCTTTCTCTCCTTTCACAACACTGAGAACCACCTGTAGTGAGACAGTAGGCATTGTGGTATCTTGTGCAGATCTAGAGCTCACCTCACCAACCCTTTCACTATACAGAAAGGTTTGTATGAGACCACTTAGAGAAAGCCTCGTTCATAAGAGACACTTCATAACTATATTTTAAACTATTTGGCCCACCTGCATGGATATGAACTGCAGTGCCTCTCACCCTCGTCACATTATCCCTTACCTTTTCTTCTAGTTTTATGGCCTCTTCTAATCACTGACCCACCGTTTACCCCTGCTGAACACTGAGAACGTGCATATTACAGTCATGCACAAAACATGGCAAAAACATTTAAAAGACACTGCTGTGTTTAGGCTAGCAAAGGCCTTGTCCAAACCTTGATGGTAAAGAACCTGGTCACTACCTCCTTTCCCCCCAGCCCCCTGCTTTCCCTCCCCCACTGCCCCTTCACCCAGGTCTAATTTGGTTGGAAATTAGGAAATCCGGCCAAGCTTGAGTGACTTTGAAACTGGTTCATGGGCGGGTGAAAGTCCCGCTTCCTCCCCCTCCTGTATCTTTCTTTTCAGCTACCACTTGTAACAAAACCCTATTGCTGCCTCGACATAGGTGTGGGAAGGGGCCGATGTGCTCAGAAACAGTGTTTGGGGGAAGGGATTCGCTAGAAGTGTTGAGCCCCGTTACTGGAAGTACTGGAGGCGCAAGGGGTTTGTAAATCTCTGCAATGTTCTATCGCCTGGTTCAATAGTTGCCATGGGAGTCTAGGCACTACTGTGACCTCCCCAACTCATACCTGCAGTGTCACATCTATCAGGCCCGGCACAGGACACTTTTGAAGAGTTTACACACATGGCGCAATGGAAACATTTCGGTTGTGTTTATACCAATAGTTGCATTTCCGTCACTGGGTGAGGAAGGCGGTCTCAGATTCTAGCAGCTGCCCTGTGACCTCTCAACCCTCTACCTAAAAAAAAACGGAGGGGCTTATTTACAAGCCCCTTGGGCCGCCAGTGCGTCAGGAGTGACGTACGTGCGGCACAAGGGGCTTGTAAATAAGCCCCTCCATTTTATAAGTAGAGGGGTGAGAGCCTCTACTGGCAGGGTAAGTGGTGTGGTCCATTGCATCTCTGGAGTTCTTCTCCTTAGTTGTGGCAGTGACACTTTGGGGTATTCAGCTTGCGCATAGGAAGGTGACTTTTAGAGTTGATAATAGGGCTGTTGTAGAGATTGTGAACCGTCAGTCAGCAATGGATGAATAAGTGTCACAGTTTCTGAGAGTTTTGTCCAAGGTTGTTTGCATCACGATATAGCGTTTGGAGCACTGCACATCCCAGGTGTGGACAATGACATAGCGAATGCTTTGTCGCATTCGCTGGGGGGAGATTCTGTGGGTTGGCCAAGGACGCCTACAGGATCCCGGCGCCCATGCCGCAGCAGTTGTGGTATGTAGACAACACAAGATGCTACAACTGGTGGTAGGATCACTGGCTAAGTCTACTAGGATAGCCTATAATCTAGCATGGAAGGAGTTTTGCTGTCAGGTGCCCAGCAGCGCTCAAATGAGTTATAGCAAAGGGACGATGTGATTATTTATCCTGGATATGATTGGAAAAGGCTTACCCAGGGTGTCAATTGCATGGAAGTTAGCGGAAATTGCATTAATGGGTAATTTGCTCTGGGTTTACATGCCTTCAGCGGGTGAATTGCGCTCAAGGATGCTGTAAGTGTGGGCCAGGGAGCGTGGCCAGCTGAATACGGTCAGGAGACCCTTGTCATGGCAGTTGCTGAGCAGCGTAAATCAGATTGTGCCTTGGATTTGCACGGACGCCTTCGAGTCATGCCTGTTTTCCACATTGAAGGTGGATGTTTTTTGGTGCATTTAGAGTGTCTGAGTTGTTAGGGGACAGAAGGAGTGGGGTGGGAAGATGTGGTCTTGCGCTATGTGGGTATACATATATGGTTACAAAAGTCCAAAAGGGATCAGAAGGGCAAGAGAAAATGGGTGTTGTTGCAGGCTCCATTGCCTAAGCTTACTTGCCCTTATAGATGGGGCTTCACTGGCGAGCAGCATCCAAGGATATCGGGGAGTCAGTTTTTGTGCATGCGAATGGGAAAAGAGTTACAGCCTTCCAACTGCTAGCGGTGCTGAGGAAGGCATTGATGGAATTGAGCATAAACGGTGCAGGTATTGGGGACACACTCTTTCCGGATTGGGGCAGCATTTGAGGCAAGCAATAGAGGGTGGGGACAGGGTGATATCATGCGCTTGGGGAGGTGATCATCAGATTGTTATAAGCGATACTTGCGCAGCAGGGATAAGGAATTTAGCGCAGTTGTTACAATGCATAAGTTCACGCAATGTTTCTCGTTTCAGGTTCGGTGGCTGGCCCCCCTTTCGTTGGAAATGTCAATCTGGGTTGTGGGACACTCCTTCGTGAAGTGGGCGTACGTACAAGCACGGGGAAAGTTATTTCGGACAGAATCTTGGTTTTAATAATAAACTGTTTAAAGTGTTATGGAAAAGGGAGCATGTTTTGGAATGAGCAGATTCCGTGTCTTAACGGTCTGCTAGTTGGGGGTCGGTATCCAGAAATTTTGGTCGTACATTTGGGTGGAAACGATTTGTGTAAAGAAAAGGGCATAGTCCTGAGGAGACGCATGAAGAGGAACTTAGCACTTATTAAACAACAGTGGTCAGGATGTTTTGTGCTATGAACTGTGTTGTGCCCCGCCGGGTCTGGCGGGGGGCAGTTAATCCAGGAGCAGTGGACAGAGCCAGGAAGAAGCTTAATACAGAGATGTCTCGATTTTGCAGGGAAATGAGTTTTGGTAGAATTGTGCACAGGGACATTCGTTTTGATGCAGTGGAATTTTTGAGAGGAGACAGGGTTCACTTGTCAAGGCTGGGGTTGGACCTTTATATGTTGGAAATTAGGGAGGTGTTAGCCTGAACGTTAAATGTTCAGAGCAGAAAAATGGTGATAGGCATTAGTGGCCGTCACCTCCTCGGAGAAAAAGGAAGGAGCAGACAAAGGCAAAGGGGCGATGGGGGTTGCTGAAAAGGTAAGCGGCGGGGTTGTGGGGGGAACCTCACAGGCGGGCAAGACAGAAGAGGGGGAGTAGTCAGGTAAACTGGAAAGTAAGGAGGTGAAATTAGGCTCCCATATATGGGAACCTCCAAACCATTAGGGGCGCATCTTATGGCTTCCACGAAGGAAAAAATATGGAAGGGTGAATATATAGAAATGAGGAAGCTGCTGCACAGGGAGTTACGGTCTAAAGATGGCTCTAAAGAAGAAGAAGTGGAGTTAGCCAAGCGGCCCCGGGTTCCGGTAACCATAGTAAACTGGACGGACCGCTTTCCTTATATATGCGAGTGTGTATTGCAAAAAATTCCCGGAGAGGTCTTTTGCCATGTTTAAATACATGGATGTGATTAGGAAAGCACATCTTAATTACGGTGGGTATGCCTGGGTACAATACGACGAGGAGTTTCGAGCCCAGATGGCTTGTGACGCAGAGGCACAATGGGGCAAGTTAGATATGGATTACTCTGGCAACACACTATGGGCCCGGCAAAATTTGGTAAGACCATTTTTACAGCTAGCGGCTTGCCGATAGTCTATCAACCCTTTCAGGGTCACCTCACCCGGGTAGGGGTGGGGGGAGCAGGGAGAGGCCAGGCCAATGCTGTGGGCACATGTTGGGACTTCAATAAAGGTAGTTGCACCAGGGACTCTTGCAGATTCCGACACGAGTGCTCCAAGTGCTCTGGCAAACAGCCACTGGTCAAATGTTGGGGTGCTGGGGGTGGGCAGGTTTCCAACGGACAGGGATCTCAGCAGGGTTACTGAGGGGGGCAGCAGGGACAGGCAGGGGGCTTCCAGTCGGGCAGAGGGGGGCAAGGACCTGTGGGAAAAGGCTCATATGCCAATTAGACTGGATAGACTAGCCTTCTGGCTCTCGTCCTACGACAGGCAGGAGGATGCACGGTTGTTGCTGCAAGGTTTTACTTGGGGTTTCAGGCCGAGATACATGGGACCGTGGGTGGGTCGGTGGGCGGAGAATCTCAAATCAGCACATACACATAAGCAGGCGGTGAGGGACAAGTTGGGGAAAGAGATCCTGGAGGGTAGGATGACAGGCCCCTTTGACGACTGGCCGATTGCGGATCTGATTGTGTCACCCATTAGGGGTGGTACCCAAAAAGGAACCGGGGCAGTTTCGGTTGATACAGCATCTGTCATGGCCGGAGTGCCAGTCGGTGAATGATTTTATCCCTGAGGAGCAGGTGGCTGTCACATATTCCTCGGTGGACGTGGCCTTGGCGCTGGTAGTAAAGGTGGGACGGGGGCACTAATGGCGAAGAGCGACATAAAGTTGACATTTCGTCTTTTGCCGGTACACCCCGCCGACTTTCAATTGCTGGGAATTCAGTTCAGAGAAAAGTGGTATGTAGATAAAGCTCTTCCCATGGGCTGCTCCATATCCTGCACTTTGTTTGAATGTTTTAGCACGTTCCTCCAATGGATGTTCACAATAGCCACGGGTAAAGTCAATGTGACGCACTACTTCGACGACTTCTTCTTCGTCGGGAGCCCCGCAAGCTCTGCCTGTCAGGCCCTGACAAGGTTCCAGGAACTGATGGGGGACTTAGGTTTGACCTTGGCCCTCAAGAAAACAATGGGGCCTACAACGGTGATCTCATTCCTGGGAATCGAAATTGACTCTGTGGCCAAGGAGGCCAGACTGCCCGAGGATAAGAAGCGGGCCATGCAGATGTTGCTGAACACCGTGCTCGGGAAAAGAAAGGTGACAGTTAAGGAGGTGCAGGTCCTTTTAGGGCACTTGAATTTCGCCTGCAGGGTTGTCAGGGCAGGACAGACTTTCTGAAGTTGGCTGGGCTTGGCCTTGTTGGGGCTGTCACTGCCGCACCACCATGTTCGCTTGGCGGCAGGGGTGAAGGAAGATTTGAGGATGTGGGGAATTTTCTTGGAGGCTTTCAATGGTATTCCGCCGGAGGCCTTAACAGACTTTGAGTGGGATGCACAAATCTTTTCGGACGCGTCTGGGGGTGTCGGTTTCAACATTTATTGGCAGGGACATTGGTGCGCGGAGTAGTGGCCCCCGGCTTGGAAGCATGGAGGCCGCAGCATCGCGTTTTGGGAATTATTTCCTCTGCTGGTAGCGCAGGTGCTCTGGGGGCAACAGTTCCAGCATAAGAGGGTGTTGTTTCGGGTAGACAATATGGTGGTAGTACAGGTCATCAACAGGCAGTCTGCACGGAATACACAGGTTTTGAAGTTGTTGAAAGCATTTGTATTGCAATACTTGCAGCTGGATGTGATTTTTAGAGCTCAATACATGCCAGGTGTGGACAATGACATCACGGATGCTTTGTCTTGTTCACAGTGGAGGAGGTTCCATGGACTGGCCACGGACGCAGACAGTGTCAGAACCAGAATGCCGCAAGACCTATGGTCGGTCGGAGAGCCAGGATGGTTCAGCTGGTAGTAGGGTCTCTGGCCGAATCCACCAGGAAACAGTATTCACAAGCGTCGGCCGAATTTTTGGCAGCGGGGGCGCGTCGGAGAGCAGGGGAGTAGGCCCGAATAGAAGATGTAGTGCAATTCATTCCGAGTTTGACAGAGAAAGGTCAGTCGAGGGTGACGATATCGGGTAAATTGGCAGCTATTGCCTTCATGGGAAAGCTATTTTGGGGTTATGCTCCGTCGGCAGGAGAACTGGGTAGGAGACTCCTAGAGGGTTGGTCGAGGGAGCAGGGTCGGTTAGGGGACAAGTGTAAACCGCTGACTCTGGACGTTTTGGGCAAATTGCTGGGGGCGCTGCTGGGCATATGAAACTCAGAGGGGGAAGTTGTGCTGTTTTCCACGCTGATGTCGTGGATGTTCTGGGGAGCGTTTCGGGTCTCGGAGCTGTTGGGCGGGAGGGGGGGCCGGGGATTGCTATGGGAAGAAGTGGCTGAAGCTGATGGGGGGCTGCGGGTTTGGTTTTTCAAATCTAAGACAGACCAGCGCAGCAGTGGGCGCAGTGTACTTTTGCCGGCTTACCCGGGGGAGGTAGTCTGCCCAGTACGGTGGGGCAGGTCCTGGAAACACCTTTCCTCCCAGGGTAGCGGGCGGGTGTTTTAACATATAAACGGGGGCCCAGATTCCTCGTATTGGCTGCTGTCCCCTAGGTGGGCGAGAAGAAAAGTGGTAAGTTTTAGGGGGCGCTTTTAGGCCCAAAGAGCGGCCCCTTTCTCCCCAGACGCGCTGGAGCCTTGTGCGCATTTCGAGGCTCCAGCGAGAGTGTGCAAGGGCAGTTTTGGGGTTTGGGAGGTGGAGGGGGTATACCCGGTTGGGTTAGACAAGGTGAGGGCCGGAGGGATTTAGAAGGGGAACTTGGGTTTGGGGAGTGGAGAGGGGAGAGGGGAGGAAGGTAGAGGGAGTTTGGGCAAGGCCAGGGCTCAAATGGATTTTGGGGGAAGAGGAGGGGATCCCGGGGTATTGTGAGACGGCCAGGCGGTAGCAATGCCTGGGAAGGGCTAGATATTTTCACCTCATGGAATGAGGAGGTGAGGGCCATTAGTAGAGTGGGTCAAGTGTATGCTTATCTTGCGCAGGGAGGGTCAGGATCATTTTTCTTTGTTGGAACCTCTTGCTCCACGGAGTGCCAGGAGGTCCTGGAAAACTTCAAAGAGCTGACGGAGGAGTTGGGGAGTGCCACTGGCACCAGAAAAGACGATGGGCCCCAGCACGGCACTGTCTTTTCTTGGAACTGGATTGACTCCAGAAAAATGCAAGCCCAGTTGCCAGATGATAAAAGCGATAAAATGCTGGAATTGCTTAACGCCATGCTGGCACAGGAAAAACTAATGGTCAAAGAGATACAGGCTTTGCTAGGGCATCTCATTTTTTGCATGTAGGGTAGTGAGAGTAGGGAGAACCTTTTGCAGGAGGCTAGTGAGGGCATTAGCGGGGAACAGATTGCCTCATCATCATGGGCCTTTCTCTGCAGGCGTAAAAGAAGATTTGAGAATGTGACAAGTTTTTCTGCAAACTTTCAATGGCATTAAACTGGCACTGGAGGGGGATCATATTTGGGATGTGCAGATATTTTCAGATGCAGCAGGCAGCAAAGGTCTTGGCCTCTACTGGCAGGGTAAGTGGTGTGGTCCATTGCATCTCTGGAGTTCTTCTCCTTAGTTGTGGCAGTGACACTTTGGGGTATTCAGCTTGCGCATAGGAAGGTGACTTTTAGAGTTGATAATAGGGCTGTTGTAGAGATTGTGAACCGTCAGTCAGCAATGGATGAATAAGTGTCACAGTTTCTGAGAGTTTTGTCCAAGGTTGTTTGCATCACGATATAGCGTTTGGAGCACTGCACGTCCCAGGTGTGGACAATGACATAGCGAATGCTTTCTCGCATTCGCTGGGGGGAGATTCTGTGGGTTGGCCAAGGACGCCTACAGGATCCCGGCGCCCATGCCGCAGCAGTTGTGGTATGTAGACAACACAAGATGCTACAACTGGTGGTAGGATCACTGGCTAAGTCTACTAGGATAGCCTATAATCTAGCATGGAAGGAGTTTTGCTGTCAGGTGCCCAGCAGCGCTCAAATGAGTTATAGCAAAGGGACGATGTGATTATTTATCCTGGATATGATTGGAAAAGGCTTACCCAGGGTGTCAATTGCATGGAAGTTAGCGGAAATTGCATTAATGGGTAATTTGCTCTGGGTTTACATGCCTTCAGCGGGTGAATTGCGCTCAAGGATGCTGTAAGTGTGGGCCAGGGAGCGTGGCCAGCTGAATACGGTCAGGAGACCCTTGTCATGGCAGTTGCTGAGCAGCGTAAATCAGATTGTGCCTTGGATTTGCACGGACGCCTTCGAGTCATGCCTGTTTTCCACATTGAAGGTGGATGTTTTTTGGTGCATTTAGAGTGTCTGAGTTGTTAGGGGACAGAAGGAGTGGGGTGGGAAGATGTGGTCTTGCGCTATGTGGGTATACATATATGGTTACAAAAGTCCAAAAGGGATCAGAAGGGCAAGAGAAAATGGGTGTTGTTGCAGGCTCCATTGCCTAAGCTTACTTGCCCTTATAGATGGGGCTTCACTGGCGAGCAGCATCCAAGGATATCGGGGAGTCAGTTTTTGTGCATGCGAATGGGAAAAGAGTTACAGCCTTCCAACTGCTAGCGGTGCTGAGGAAGGCATTGATGGAATTGAGCATAAACGGTGCAGGTATTGGGGACACACTCTTTCCGGATTGGGGCAGCATTTGAGGCAAGCAATAGAGGGTGGGGACAGGGTGATATCATGCGCTTGGGGAGGTGATCATCAGATTGTTATAAGCGATACTTGCGCAGCAGGGATAAGGAATTTAGCGCAGTTGTTACAATGCATAAGTTCACGCAATGTTTCTCGTTTCAGGTTCGGTGGCTGGCCCCCCTTTCGTTGGAAATGTCAATCTGGGTTGTGGGACACTCCTTCGTGAAGTGGGCGTACGTACAAGCACGGGGAAAGTTATTTCGGACAGAATCTTGGTTTTAATAATAAACTGTTTAAAGTGTTATGGAAAAGGGAGCATGTTTTGGAATGAGCAGATTCCGTGTCTTAACGGTCTGCTAGTTGGGGGTCGGTATCCAGAAATTTTGGTCGTACATTTGGGTGGAAACGATTTGTGTAAAGAAAAGGGCATAGTCCTGAGGAGACGCATGAAGAGGAACTTAGCACTTATTAAACAACAGTGGTCAGGATGTTTTGTGCTATGAACTGTGTCGTGCCCCGCCGGGTCTGGCGGGGGGCAGTTAATCCAGGAGCAGTGGACAGAGCCAGGAAGAAGCTTAATACAGAGATGTCTCGATTTTGCAGGGAAATGAGTTTTGGTAGAATTGTGCACAGGGACATTCGTTTTGATGCAGTGGAATTTTTGAGAGGAGACAGGGTTCACTTGTCAAGGCTGGGGTTGGACCTTTATATGTTGGAAATTAGGGAGGTGTTAGCCTGAACGTTAAATGTTCAGAGCAGAAAAATGGTGATAGGCATTAGTGGCCGTCACCCCCTTTTTCCTAGGTGGTGGGGTTTTGAAAAGTTGGCCAGGGTTGGCACAGGTTTTTCGTTACGTATTGGAAGTTTGTGAGCAGGGGCAGGAAAAGGGTAGGCAGGTAGTCTAAGTTTCAGAATAGACGTTTGTTAGTTACAATTGCAGGAAGGCAGGTAGGTAATGGGGTGTCATTTGGGGGAAAAGTTTTAAATGCAATACTGTGTGATGTTGTTGTTATGTTAATGCCAGGGTGGGGGAACTTATCAAGTTCATGTGGGGGGGAGGGAGAAGTTTAGGGGAGAGGGGTAGTTTTAAGATAGCTGATTCAAGTGTATAGTGAGGTTTTAGTTTTGTGAGGCAAAGGCCTAGGTTGTGTTGTAAGGTGCACCTGTTTCAATAAAGTGGCCTTTTTCACACAAATCCTGGTGTAAGTGGTCCGTGCTTCTTCCCCAAGACTCCGTTTGGCTGCAGTGTGTAACGTATGACGGTCTCTGTGCGCCGCACACATTTTCTCCCTGAAGAACAACATGCTTCCGCGGTTACTCCTTGTCTCTGGATCCCAGATAAACGTTGATATTGTAACTGACTTTGCCTCCGTTTATCTAACTGTGCACAGGTAAAATTGCAGAGCCCGAAATAATACAGGTTGACTTGTTTCCCACATAAAAAAACCCAGACCCAAACGCAAAGTGACCGTCGCTGCCCGTGAATTGTGCAGAGAATTCAATTGTCTGTCTCTGACGTCTAAAGTATTTTATTTCATGGCTCAACCATGCCTGGCCCACTTATGCCATCATTTTAAAAGTTTCAGGAATGGGCGATAACGTGCTAAGTTCCGTTTCAAATACCAAATCTCGGAGCAAAACCCAAATTTGAGTACTCAAGAAGCAGCAACTCAGCCACCAGGCCAGAGCTCGTCCTATCTGCTGTCTCTGGTTACCATGCTACAATACCTCTTGCTGTCAAGCCTCCTTCAACCACCAGAGAGTATAAAATGCAACGACGACGGAATACTGCTAAAAACAAGCACGGCCAGAAGTATACAAGAGAGTTACCAACCGAAGGGCCTCGTACCTGCCTCTGCGTTGTGGGGCTTTTGACGATGGGCTCCAGGCCTCGGGGTCAGGAGCTCCTCTCAGCCCTGCCGGGCACACCTCTGAACCTAGCAGTCCTCCAAGGCTTCTCGGCGCCCTCCCTAAAACCCACATCCTTTTTCCCGCGGCGCAGGCTGGAACAGTCATGTGGACTCGAGTAGTGTGAGGGCTGGTGCCTGGAGGTCTGGCAGATGCATGCAATGCTGGGGGCTTTTTCTGTCTACACCCCACAGGAAGTTGGTAATAAAACACCAGAGACTTAGGGAGGCCGGGAAGAAGTGGCCGTGATTTAACAGGGCCCTGTGTAATGATTGAATGTAGGTGAGAACTAGATTTACTTTGTTGTGTAAGGACAGAGAGGAGCCTGGTCTGTTTACAGCAGCCCCTGACAGTGATGGATGAGAGAGGCGGGCGGGGTCATCTAGGATGGGTATAGTGGCACATCACAAAAAAGAATGTACTGCGACTCCCTGACACAATTTTGCATACTAGACATTGGACAAACCAGAGTTGCGAAGCCAGGGACTGTCTAACTAAAAGAAAAAGAAAATGGTATGGTAAAGAAGAATTTGCAATTCAGTAGGTCTACAATTTACGCAAGACCTATTGCATTGCAAATTTTTGGCAACTTGGCATCACGTACAATGGGAGTGCGGGGGAGAAGGCACGGACATCGGTAGGAAGGGTGGGAGGGAGAAGGCATGGACAATGGGAGGGCGGGCGGGGAGGTGCGGGGGGAGGAGAGGAGAAGGCACGGACAAAGCTGCGTGACACTACATGTGGACAAAGGAAATAGTACATGCCCCATGTAACAACGAAGTAAAGGGGCCTGTAGCCATGGTAGGATACACATGACAACATGGCTGTACTAAGGAGGGACTAACAAGCCTCATAATGAATCAGAAGCCAGCATTTACAAAGGACAAACACACAAGCCATTGAAAAATAAAGGTGGGGGAGTTGGCGAAGCTTCTCTCTGTACTCAACTACCACAGCTCCTCGCCGAGCAGCGCTTGCATGCTGGCTCATGCTCGACCCAACGCTACTCCTCTTTACAAGGCAAAAGCAGGTTTACTGTCGCAGCAGGGAGAGTAGCTATCCCACACAGGTAAGCAGCTGGTCTCAAAGGGCTGCTTGCAGGCAGCCACTTAAATAGTCACATGAACAATGGGGCATATGTACAAGGGGATTGCGACACCGGAATGTCACTTTTACCGACGTTCAGTGGCACAGTGCTCTGCCTCATATTTACAAACTGATGTTAAGCCACTTTTTGTGGCTTAACGCCACTTTCTCAATATCGTACTCTTTCACACAGCTATCTGTGTGAAAGGGGCGTGCAATGGGTGTTGCTGTGGACGTTCCACCTCAACACCCATCGCTTTTTGACACTGCCCCAGATTTATAAGGATCTATAAATCTGAGACAGCACCAAAAACTGAAGCCATGAAAAGCAGGCGTTAGATTGGCGCAATGAGGAGAAATACTTTTATTTCTCCTAGTTTTTTTCTTTTTCTATGTGTGCTCTATTTTGCAGCACACATAAAAAGGGACACCTTCCTTCACGTAAACAATTATCCTTGCAACGCAGGCAATCTTGCACTATGGCGCAAGGGTGTTTGTGTTGGCGCTAGGCAGTTATTTTTAGTGTTAACGCTAGGGGAAACACATAGGTGCACTGTATACTTGTAAATACGGCGCATCACTGCGTTTTGAAAATGGCGCAGCGCGAAGCTGCAAAATTTTCTGCAGCGCAGCACTGTGCCACTTCCTTGTACTCATGCCCTTATTAGTCTTACAAAAAGGTCAAATAGCAGGTTACTCAATAGTCACAAAAACTTCACATCAGATGTGTCCTCAAACTCCGGACCATTTCTATACACATTCTTTATTGCACTTCTAACCTATTCTTAACAAACCATTTATTTACCTCTTTCGCATGCATGTGTGCATGTGTGTTTTATTGTTCTGTTCCCAAGACTTCTTATCAGATTCTGTGTACACCTGGCTATTTCTTTCTCTTACCCTTATTCTTTAATCACGTTTTCAATCACTGAGAAAACAGAATATGTGCTAGTGTACTGTGACCATAAATTTCTTTAGGCTTTCAAACACGGTTTTTCCTTTAACTAAGATCTTGCTGATAATGCACTCTATTTTCCATTGAACTCTTCACCTGTCTTGCATTACTGTGGAACCTAGGCTTGCATTGTTCTTGCGCCACATAAAAGTCCTTGACACTCTCTCCTAATGTTTGCTGTGGCGCAACTTCTTCACATTTTGTTTCCTCTCTAACATTACCCCCTCAAGTTGATATTTCAACTACTGGCTCTAATCCTGAGTCTGCACTTGGCCCTAGATGATATGCTCTGAGCATCTACTACTCGTGTAGGTGTCCTAACTGTAAAAATTGTACTGATCCTTCTACAACATGCTAAAAGTAACTAAATACCACAACATATCAACAACAGTGTCGCAAGAGCCGGCAGTAACGTTTTTAACAGTAAAGACATACAGGGTGGTACTAAAGCAAACCATCCACTGAGCCAGTTATCTGGGGCACCACCTCTAGCTACCATTTTCTTCTGTAGATTTTGCAAAGTGTGTATAGCCTCTGGCAAAGTTCCATTGTTGCCACATTTGCTGGGACATAAATATAGCAGGCAAAAACCTTAGGTTTCTAAATCCCACTGCAGCTTCCTGTAGTTGCGCCTGTGGATAAGTACCGGGTACCTTGGGAGAAGTATTCATAGAGTCATATGGAGGTGGAAGAGTAGGCAGGGTACTAGATTTGTTGGCATTTGAGGAGTCCTTTGACTTTTCACAGAAGAGTCGCCATAATGCTATGGTGGCTTCTCGCTTCTGTTATGTAATTCCTGCATATCTTCTGTTATAGTTTGTCATCAAATGCTCCTTCCTTTGGCCATTGATATGTATGTTTCTTAGTGCCTTTAAATCATTCTTTGAAATACTTTCGCCTATTTTTACTGAACACCTGGAAAGGTTTTTTGCATCTGCTCTAAGGGAGTCTCCATAGTCCTCAGTACTCCCAGCAGCTTCTATGATCTAACTTTTGTCTACTCAATATTTCTTCTTTTCTATTTTTCACAAATAAGAAATCTGTCAATTTGTCTTTCCAGTCATATATTAAACATTATACATCACAACATCATTTTGCAAAGTCACTTTTTGGCCACATTTCTATTTATGTGCACACTCACGCATTCATCATCAACACATTTAAAAATCTAAATACTTCAAATACTTCTAAATGTTACCATAATTGTTTGGCTCCAAACTATAAACTAAATTGGTGGCAACTGGCCACTTCCCTTGGCGCTCAAGAGAGAATAACCCTTAAACCACGCATCTCATTTACCATGGAATGACTGCTGGACATTTGGTCTAGGACGGAAATTTGAGTGTTAGGATCATACTTGGAGTTAAAGTTTATCGACATCTGCCTTTTGGCCGTCTCTCTGTCAAAATATTGGAACACATATTGGACTCTCAACTTGATTTACCAACATTGACCACTTCCAAGTTTATATTGGGATAAATACTCAACCAACTATGCAGTGCCTTAACTTAGTATTGTGCAACACTTGTACACAATCTTACATGTGATAACTTTATTTACATTACAACTATTTTTGCCATTGCCAAAGTGACAAGTCATACAATATACAAAACATGGAATGAAGTCCACCTTAAAGACGGCAACTCTGGGTCAGACCTGACCGCGTGAATAGGCAGAACTTTAGGCAACACAGTGTCTGCTCACCTCATCAAAGATGCACATTAATCTATTGAGTGGGGGTAGGTGATATTTCGGCTGCAGCAGTCAGTTGAAGATAAATGGGACTCCTATCCGGCTCGCCAACTGTATCGGGGAAACTGTAATCAAAAAGACAAGACTCCTCTTGGCAAGGCAAAAGCAGGTTTACTACCATGGCAGGTATCCCCACACAGGTAAACAGCTGGTCCCAAAGGGCTTCTCGCAGGCAGCCACTTAAATATTCGCAAGAAGAATGCATCTTACAAAAAGTTCAAATAATAGCTTACTCAATAGTCACATATTTGTTACAAAAACATCACATCACTGTGTCCTCAAACTTCTGACCTTTTCTCTACACATTCTTTACTGCAATTCTAACAATGCTTAGAAACCAATTTTTTTACCTCTTTCGTATGCATGCTTGCGTGTGTGTGTTATATTTTTCTGATCCCAAGACGTCTTATCAGATTTGTGTACTCTTGGCTAACTCTACCTCTTGCCCTTATTCTTCAAATCACGTTTGTAGTCACTGAGAAAACAGTGTATGTGCTTGCATGAAAGTGAACGTGATGAGCAGTGCAGAGCAGTGGGTGTGGCACAGCAACACAGAGGGCTGCTGCAGCGGCACCGACATGGGACCTGACTCAGGGGAGAAGCTTGGTACCAGACACCAGCGTAGGCCAGCCAACCAGATACCGTCCGTGCCAATGCCAGCCCCCCCCGGGTCTTGGATAGCGACAGTGAGCATCCCACCCACAGAGGGGACGTTCTTGGCCTGGCTGGTACCGGCTGGGCTCCCGGAAAATGTCTGCCCCATCTGGGCTGCCTTACCTCTATGCCCCAGAGCGACTGAAGCAGCAGGTGTAAGTAGCTGCCAGTACCCCCAGGTGGGCATGTGATCCCTCAAGCACCCAGTGGAACAAGGAACCATCTGTCTTGGGCAGGGATTACCTACTGGAGCTCACCCGAGGGATTAGTAGCCGCCAGCAGCAAGAAATCGAGGTGCGGGGTGTGTGGAGGAGGCAAAGGGTAGTGGTGGCAGGGGGAAGTGTGGGATCACGAGGTAGCTGGTATTCTTATGGCTTTTTGCACCCACTGTTTTGACTGGTCTGGCTGGGATCCTGCTATCCTGGACCCCAGCCTATCTGCTTTCTCTCTTAAATTGATGTGTATATACTTTGGTACAACTCCAGATTGGATACTGGGTTACCCATATCAGTCCCTAGCATATGGTACACGTGTACTCAGGGCATAGGTACTCTAGAGGCCTCCCAGGGGCTGAAGCATGTAATATGCCACCCCTGACAGGCCATGCAAAATGGATCCTCAGGTCTGCTACTGTAGCCTGTGTAAGATGGTGCTTGCACCACTTATGAGAGCTATAGGTTCACTATATCTATATATATATCGCTATACTTAAAACCTTATAAGTCATCCCTATAGCAGGCCTTATCAATCCTGAAGGCAGGGTGCAGGGTTTTACGTGAGAGGGTGCTCCTGCATGAGCAGGGCCCCTCTGCAGCCTTCAAAAACCATCTTCCCGAGCTGTGTGTGATACTAACAGACATATAGGTAGAGGTGCATTATAACCTCATGGTAAATGCTATCTCAAAAATGCCTGCAACGAAGTATGTCATGTTTGGTGTTAAACACCTTGGAATCATACCTCCACACCAGTAACTGGTGTGGAAGGTATGATTCCTCCCCTCAGCACCAAGGTTCTGGGGGTACCTAAGTCTATCGGTACAAACATTCTCAAGCCTTACAGCACAAAATGGATGCTGCCAGCCACAGACATGAGTCCTCCTGCTGCTGAGCCAAGATTGAGCAGGGGAAGGCAGCACAATAGGCATCCTGTCACAGGGAGGTGTGACCACCTCACAGACAGGATTTAGTGTATTGGGGCTGGGTGGGTGCTCTGTCAAAGTGCCAGAAAGTCTGTCTCAGGGGCACATTTGGTGTCCATGTGCATAGTACAGCTCAAACCAGTTCTGGGAGCCATTTGCTTCCACTCTGGCGCAAAACTGGACAAAGGGAATTGGTGTAGCCACCCCTCTGTTCTATCCCTCCCCTAGGAGGGTTCCTAGAATCTGTCCAACCCTCTCCCTTGGCTATAAAATGGGTTACCTGGCTACAGGACATTTGATTTTACGAGGACCAGATTCTGCAAGAAAATACCACTACACTTCGACCGTCTTGACATGCTGGACTTCGCTGGACCTCCCTTGGGCTCGACTTAGTCTTCCCTTGCGTCCCCAGTCTCGCAACTGTCCGTGATCCATACAGGCAGTGTGCAGGACCCTGTAAACCTCCAAGACAACAGAAGAATCTCCCTTGAAGTGAAGGAGTCACTCCCCTGCAAACGCAGGCACCGTAACGCATCTGACTGCTTTGCTGATCCTGAGCTCCTGCAGACTCTGAAGGCTCCAGCAACACAGGAGGTGGGTTTCTGAAGGTCTCCGAGGTTGAACTGCCCTCTCACTGAGTTTGAGGTGGATATCCCTTCTGGGGACCGTATACCCAGACCCCTGTGCACCACGTTTATTTGCAGCTGCACATGCTTGTTGTCTTGCAACAATTCCATGCATTGGGCCATATCTAGCCATGACCCTCGAGCATCTTTTCTGAGAAGGACTCTGGCCTCCTTGCACTCTGTGCCCTGCTAGCTGGTATCCTGTGAAACCGCCTGAGGTCCCCTCGCGACTCCGGTGCCTTCGGCCTGTGGGTCCACTTGAGGGTCAAGATTGTTTTACTTGGGCTCCTCTGGTTGCTCTGGGCCTGCCCTGACTCCCCTTGCTGTGGTGAGTCCCCTGGTCCTTGCAGGGCCAGATCGACACCAAATTTGACCATCTACATTGTTTGCCGCTGCCAAGGCTTGTTGGTGCTCCTGCCGGACACTGAACCCTCAGCACTTGACATCCTTCATGGGACAGCTCGCCTCCAGCTCCTGGTTGTCCTAGATATCTCCAGGTCCTTGAAGCTGAAGAGTCAAGATCACCTTCAACACACCTGAAGCACCCGACATCGGTGGGCATTCATCTACCGAGCCCCTGGTCCCTGCAAAGTGACCCAGACTCTGTCCCTTCTGCTTCCAGGTTCTTCTCATCTACAATACACCTTTGGATTCCACCGGACACTTTTCGTTCTCCGAGTAGCAGCATTTCTTAATCGACATCCATAGAGAACGACAAGGGTTTCTGATGCCACTTCGTACCTATGCACCTGGCTCCTCTGGGAGAGGTAACTCTGGTACAAAGGTATCCATGAGTGAGGTGGCTCTCCAAACTCTTATATTCCAACGGTTGTCTTCGTAATCTGCTGGGAAGTGTCCTTAATCTCAAATTTTCCAACCACGACTATCTCATTGAATTGTACGGAGTACGCGGTCGTGTTCTCACACTGCACCCGTCCTCCGTGGGGTCCCTACACCCTCACCTTGGGTGGTTCCTTGGGGTCCCAGTGATTATACACCTTCTAGACTAGGCCTAGTCCCGAGTCGTGGTTCTTATACCACTTATTTATTATATGGTTTGGTCTCCCCCGGGAGCCCACTGTGTAGTGTGCTACTTACGTTTGATTCTTTGCAGCTGTATTATTTGATTTGTGTTCTATCCTCATGTAGAGGATACTAGAGTGTGTTATAGATAATAAATACCTATTTTTATAACTACGGTGTGGTTACCCTTTCATTTAACCAATACTATAAGGTTGCATTGTGGAAAAACAAGGTGCTTAACATTCCTTCAAGACTTAGCCTGAAGATTGCTCTCCATATCTACCATTGGATAACTTTCAATAAAGGTTATCTGTGACCTAATCACCATAAGGGTTGTTTGGACTGGTACAAGGTGCCCACTTTAACTAGTGGACAGCATATACTAGGCCAACTTCTCACATTGGTGTGCAGCAGTTGGGATTCAAGCCTGCATTGTTTACCAGAAAAATCTTTTGTATTGATTAACTGAAAAACCGCTAGTTTCTAGGAACATATAATACTAGCTTAAGATAGTAAGTTCTACTGAACTTGGGTTTGGGTAAGTCAAGGGTCTAGCACACCTTTTCTCCAACCTAATCTAACCCACTAGGTTAGGTAGGTGGCTACACCACACCTCACTTAGTATGTCTTCTACTGGTAATGCCACTGGTGGCATCCTGCCTTCTAAATATGATAGCTTTTTATTCCCTGAATTGAAAGCCATGTGTGTATCTAGGAAGCTGAAGACAGGGAGAAATGCCAACACTCAACGTCTCATAGATGCATTACTGGTAGATGACATTAGGAAGACTCCTGGGTCAGATGAGCAGGATAGAGTAGGTGGTACAGGGGAAGAGGATAGGTCAGGAGGGGACACCTTCTATGACCTAGAGTCCAACCCTGGACAGGAGGATCAAAATGATCCACCCCTGAATAACTCAGATCCCCAGGCAGAAGAAGTGGAGGGTCAAGAGGACCATCCCTTTATTCCTCCAGGGAGAGGGAGAGTGCAGAGTTTACCAAGGAGGTCTAGATATTCCTCTGCTGAGTCAGATAATTCTAGACATTCTATAGGGATCACTGTTTCTAGCAAAAGGGACAACTCTTATGACAGGGAGTGCCAACTTCTAGAGCTTAAGAAAGCTTAGCTTAGGCTCAGGCAACAGCAGTTGGCCCTGGATAAAGAGTCCCTAGAAGTCCAAAAGGCTAGAAAGAAATTGGGACTAGAGTCCCCTGATGGCAGCTATAGTGTCCCTAGAGTTAGGGAACAGACCTTTGATCATAGGAACCTGGGCATGTAGGGGATGACATGCAGAAATGGATAACTGCTTTGGAGAGGGCCTGTAAAGTACAATAGGTCCCTCAAGAGCAGTGGGCAGCTATCTTGTGGCTCTCCTTTGCTGACAAAGATTGAGATAAGCTCCTCACTGTTAGAGAAGAGGATGCTGACAATTATTCAGTCCTGAAGCGTGCTCTCATTAAAGGGTTTGGCTTAACCACTGAACAGTACAGGATTAAGTTCAGAGACACCCAGAAGGCACAGACTCAGGACTGGGTAGACGTTGTTGATTGTGCCATTAAGGCCTTAGAAAGGCTGGTTGCTTGGTAGCAAGGTGAATGATTTTGAAGGATTGTACAACTTGATTATGTTAGAGCAGATACTTAATAATTGCCAAACCCAGTTGTTGCATCAGTACCTGGTTGACTCTGATCTGACTTCTCCCCAAGAATTGGGAAAGAAGGCAGTTAAATGGGTCCGAACCAGGGTGAAGCAGAAAACTCAGACCAATGGTGGTGACAAAAAGAAACAAGAAAAAAAAATCAGATTGGCCGCACTCTGCTCGTCCTACCAGCGTGTTACCCCAAAGCATTGTGGTCCATGAAGTAGCGTCGGCGGGTACGCCTGTGCCAAAAGTTTAAAATGAATGTCGCGTTAGCCATCCCTGGACACGTGTTTCGAGGTAGTTGCCTCTCGTCAGCAGGGAGTAGGTGTGTGTGTAGGGTTGCTGCGTAGGCTGCCAAAAAATATTCTCAGGTAAAGTACCACTCAAGGCGCGCAGGTGCGTAGCCAAGGGCTCGTCAGCCCCACCGGCTCAAGGGAGCCTGAATATAAACAAAAATCAGATTGGCCGCACTCTGCTCGTCCTACCAGCGTTGTACCCCAAAGCATTGTGGTCCATGAAGTAGCGTCGGCGGGTACGCCTATGCCAAAAGTTTAAAATGAATGTCGCGTTAGCCATCCCTGGACACGTGTTTCGAGGTAGTTGCCTCTCGTCAGCAAGGAGTAGGTGTGTGTGTGTAGGGTTGCTGCGTAGGCTGCCAAAAAATATTCTCAGGTAAAGTACCACTCAAGGCGCGCAGGTGCGTAGCCAAGGGCTCGTCAGCCCCACAGGCTCAAGGGAACCTGAATATAAACAAAAATCAGATTGGCCGCACTCTGCTCGTCCTACCAGCGTGTTACCCCAAAGCATTGTGGTCCATGAAGTAGCGTCGGCGGGTACGTCTATGCCAAAAGTTTAAAATGAATGTCGCGTTAGCCATCCCTGGACACGTGTTTCGAGGTAGTTGCCTCTCGTCAGCAGGGATTAGGTGTGTGTGCAGGGTTGCTGCGTAGGCTGCCAAAAAATATTCTCAGGTAAAGTACCACTCAAGGCGCGCAGGTGCGTAGCCAAGGGCTCGTCAGCCCCACCGGCTCAAGGGAGCCTGAATATAAACAAAAATCAGATTGGCCGCACTCTGCTCGTCCTACCAGCGTGTTACCCCAAAGCATTGTGGTCCATGAAGTAGCGTCGGCGGGTACGCCTATGCCAAAAGTTTAAAATGAATGTTGCGTTAGCCATCCCTGGACACGTGTTTCGAGGTAGTTGCCTCTCGTCAGCAGGGAGTAGGTGTGTGTGTAGGGTTGCTGCGTAGGCTGCCAAAAAATATTCTCAGGTAAAGTACCACTCAAGGCGCGCAGGTGCGTAGCCAAGGGCTCATCAGCCCCACCGGCTCAAGGGAACCTGAATATAAACAAAAATCAGATTGGCCGCACTCTGCTCGTCCTACCAGCGTGTTACCCCAAAGCATTGTGGTCCATGAAGTAGCGTCGGCGGGTACGCCTATGCCAAAAGTTTAAATGAATGTCGCGTTAGCCATCCCTGGATACGTGTTTCGAGGTAGTTTCCTCTTGTCAGCAGGGAGTAAGTGTGTGTGTAGGGTTGCTGCGTACGCTGCCAAAAAATATTCTCAGGTAAAGTACCACTCAAGGCGCGCAGGTGCGTAGCCAAGGGCTCGTCAGCCCCACCGGCTCAAGGGAGCCTGCATATAAACAAAAATCCGATTGGCCGCACTCTGCTCGTCCTACCAGCGTGTTACCCCAAAGCATTGTGGTCCATGAAGTAGCGTCGGCGGGTACGCCTATGCCAAAAGTTTAAAATGAATGTCGCGTTAGCCATCCCTGGACACGTGTTTCGAGGTAGTTGCCTCTCGTCAGCAGGGAGTAGGTGTGTGTGTAGGGTTGCTGCGTAGGCTGCCAAAAAATATTCTCAGGTAAAGTACCACTCAAGGCGCGCAGGTGTGTAGCCAAGGGCTCGTCAGCCCCACCGGCTCAAGGGAGCCCGAATATAAACAAAAATTCAGATTGGCCGCACTCTGCTCGTCCTTCCAGCGTGTTACCCCAAAGCATTGTGGTCCATGAAGTAGCGTCGGCGGGTACGCCTATGCCAAAAGTTTAAAATGAATGTCGCGTTAGCCATCCCTGGACACGTGTTTCGAGGTAGTTGCCTCTCGTCAGCAGGGAGTAGGTGTGTGTGTAGGGTTGCTGCGTAGGCTGACAAAAAATATTCTCAGGTAAAGTACCACTCAAGGCGCGCAGGTGCGTAGCCAAGGGCTCGTCAGCCCCACCGGCTCAAGGGAGCCTGAATATAAACAAAAATCAGATTGGCCGCACTCTGCTCGTCCTACCAGCGTGTTACCCCAAAGCATTGTGGTCCATGAAGTAGCGTCGGCGGGTACGCCTATGCCAAAAGTTTCAAATGAATGTCGCGTTAGCCATCCCTGGACACGTGTTTCGAGGTAGTTGCCTCTCGTCAGCAGGGAGTAGGTGTGTGTGTAGAGTTGCTGCGTAGGCTGCCAAAAAATATTCTCAGGTAAAGTACCACTCAAGGCGCGCAGGTGTGTAGCCAAGGGCTCGTCAGCACCACCGGCTCAAGGGAGCCTGAATATAAACAAAAATCAGATTGCCCGCACTCTGCTCGTCCTACCAGCGTGTTACCCCAAAGCATTGTGGTCCATGAAGTAGCGTCGGCGGGTACGCCTATGCCAAAAGTTTAAAATGAATGTCGCGTTAGCCATCCCTGGACACGTGTTTCGAGGTAGTTGCCTCTCGTCAGCAGGGAGTAGGTGTGTGTGTAGGGTTGCTGCATAGGCTGCCAAAAAATATTCTCAGGTAAAGTACCACTCAAGGCGCGCAGGTGCGTAGCCAAGGGCTCGTCAGCCCCACCGGCTCAAGGGAGCCTGAATATAAACAAAAATCAGATTGGCCGCACTCTGCTCGTCCTACCAGCGTGTTACCCCAAAGCATTGTGGTCCATGAAGTAGCGTCGGCGGGTACGCCTATGCCAAAAGTTTAAAATGAATGTCGCGTTAGCCATCCCTGGACACGTGTTTCGAGGTAGTTGCCTCTCGTCAGCAGGGAGTAGGTGTGTGTGTAGGGTTGCTGCGTAGGCTGCCAAAAAATATTCTCAGATAAAGTACCACTCAAGGCGCGCAGGTGCGTAGCCAAGGGCTCGTCAGCCCCACCGACTCAAGGGAGCCGGTGGGGCTGACGTGTTAATATTCAGGCTCCTTGAGCCGGTGGAGCTGACGAGCTCATGGTTACGCACCTGCGCGCTACGAGAGGTACTTTACCTAAGAACACTTATTTTAGCAGCCTACACAGCAACCCTACACACTCACCTACTCCCTGCTGACGAGAGGCAACTACCTCGAAACACGTGTCCAGTGATGGCTAACGCTACACTTACTTGCACTCAAGACTCGGGCATAGGCGTACCCGCCGACGCTGACTTCAGGGACCACAATTCTTTGGGGCATCACGCTGGTAGGTAGAGCAGTGTGCGACCAATTGGACTTTTGTTAATATTCAGGCTCCTTGAGCCGGTGGAGCTGACGAGCTCATGGTTACGGACCTGCACGCTACGAGAGGTACTTTACCTGAGAACACTTATTTTAGCAGCCTACACAGCAACCCTACACACTCACCTACTCCCTGCTGACGAGAGGCAACTACCTCGAAACACGGGTCCAGGGATGGCTAACGCTACACTTACTTGCACTCAAGACTCGGGCATAGGCGTACCCGCCGACGCTGACTTCAGGGACCACAATTCTTTGGGGCAACACGCTGGTAGGTAGAGCAGTGTGCGACCAATTGGACTTTTGTTAATATTCAGGCTCCTTGAGCCGGTGGAGCTGACGAGCTCATGGTTACGCACCTGCGCTCTACGAGAGGTACTTTACCTGGGAACACTTATTTTAGCAGCCTACACAGCAACCCTACACACTCACCTACTCCCTACTGACGAGAGGCAACTACCTCGAAACACGTGTCCAGGGATAGCTAACGCTATACTTACTTGCACTCAAGACTCGGGCGTAGGCGTACCCGCCGACACTGACTTCAGGGACCACAATTCTTTGGGGCAACACGCTGGTAGGTAGAGCAGTGTGCGACCAATTGGACTTTTGTTAATATTCAGGCTCCTTGAGCCGGTGGAGCTGACGAGCTCATGGTTACGCACCTGCGCGCTACGAGAGGTACTTTACCTGAGAACACTTATTTTAGCAGCCTACACAGCAACCCTACACACTCACCTACTACACTCACCTACTCCCTGCTGACGAGAGGCAACTACCTCGAAACACGTGTCCAGGGATGGCTAACGCTACACTTACTTGCACTCAAGACTCGGGCATAGGCGTACCCGCCGACGCTGACTTCAGGGACCACAATTCTTTGGGGCAACACGCTGGTAGGTAGAGCAGTGTGCGACCAATTGGACTTTTGTTAATATTCAGGCTCCTTGAGCCGGTGGAGCTGACGAGCTCATGGTTACGCACCTGCGCGCTACGAGAGGTACTTTACCTGAGAACACTTATTTTAGCAGCCTACACAGCAACCCTACACACTCACCTACTCCCTGCTGATGAGAGGCAACTACCTCGAAACACGTGTCCAGGGATGGCTAACGCTACACTTACTTGCACTCAAGACTCGGGCATAGGCGTACCCGCCGACGCTGACTTCAGCGACCACAATTCTTTGGGGCAACACGCTGGTAGGTAGAGCAGTGTGGGACCAATTGGACTTTTGTTAATATTCAGGCTCCTTGAGCCGGTGGAGCTGACGAGCTCATGTTACGCACCTGCGCGCTACGAGAGGTACTTTACCTGAGAACACTTATTCTTTGGGGCAACACGCTGGTAGGTAGAGCAGTGTGCGACCAATTGGATTTTTAAAAAGAAACAAGACTCTAAGAACCCAGATAAGGGTGGGGACAAAAATAAAGATCAAAAGGCTTCATTAGGGCCCCAAAAACCTCCATCTGCAGGGGAGTCACAATCTAACAAGGGAAAAGGTAACAGTACACCTTGGTGTCATATCTGTATATAGAAAACCCATTGGACAAAAGATGCCACTTGTCCAAGGGCCAAGGATCCCACTCCTACCACCACTGCCCCTAAGGCAACTCCTCCCCCAGCACAGTTTCAAGTGGTGGTACACAGAACAAGGTATTAGTGGGGTTAACCTAGGGCCCGGAGGTGGGTTCTGGCCTAGTCAGAACTCCAGCTCAGGCTGTTCCAGTCTGTGATGGAGGTATGGATATTGCATCCTTATTTGTTAGTCCCAGTAACAGAATACAGACAGCCACCTTTAATAAATGGTAAGGAGGCCATGGCATACAAGGACACAGGAGCAAGTGTCACCATGGTGACAAAAGATCTTGTAGACCCTGACCAGATCATACTTGGTGAGGTGTACCAAGTGACCAATGCTAGCAATGTAAGGACGACCATTCCTTGGCAGTTGTTAATTTCACCTGGGGAGGAATAAGTGACCCTAAGAAGGTTGTGGTAAGTTCAGATCTCTCTGTGGAATGCTTGTTGGGCAATGATTTACAGACTTCAGCCTGGGCTGAAGTGGAACTCAGGACTCATGCAGCAATGTTGGGCATCACTGCAGATGTGTTTGCTGTGACTAGGTCACAAGCCCAACAGTTAGTCACTGAAAAGGCACTGGATCTTGAAATGACAGACCAGGTGCCTTCCAAGAAGAGGAGCAGGAGGGGTAAGGCTGTATCTTCCCCCCAGGCACAGAGTGAGGGTCAGTCTTTTGAGGAAGATGACTCCAGTTCTGCAGAAGGAACTGTCCCAGATGAGCTTGAACCTGATCAGGTCGAGTTTTTGGCAACATGGGGACCTTCGAGGGCAGATCTGAGCCAGGAGCAGCAAACCTGCCCCTCTCTTGAACCCCTCAGACAGCAAGCTGCTGCTGAGGCTGCAGGTAATATCAGTGGGGTCTCACAAGATCTATTGGGATGAGGGAATCCTGTATTCAGAGGGTAGAGACCTCAAGCCTGGTGCCACCAGGAGGTTGGTTATACCTCTGAAGTTTAGGGGATTCCTACTCACCCTAGCACATGACATTCCCCTGGCAGGACACTAAGGCCAAAGTAAGACTTGGTACAGGCTTGTCCCTTACTTTCACTGGCCTCACATGTCAGAGGACACAAAGGAGTTTTGTCGCTCCTGTATCACTTTCCAAGCCAGTGGTAAGGCAGGTGGTATTACAAACGCCCCCCTGATACCACTACCTGTGGTGGGGGTTCCCTTTGACAGGGTTGAGATTTGACATAATTAGTCCCATGAACCCTCCAACAACATCTGGACATTCTTACATCTTGGTGGTGGTGGACCATGCTACCAGGTATCCAGAAGCTATTCCCCTTAGGACCTCCACAGCACCTGGTGGTGGCAAGGGCTGTCTTGGGGATTTTCTCCAGGTTGGGTTTTCCTAAGGAGGTCTTAACAGACAGAGGTACAAACTTAATGTCTCGTTACATAACTGCACTGTGGAAAGAGTGTGGTGTCAACTACAAGTTCAATACACCCTATCATCCTCAATGCAATGGGTTGGTTGAAAGGTTCAACAAAACCCTATAGGGCATGATCATAGGGCTCACAGAAATGCTCAGGCGAAAATGGGATGTTCTGGGGCCCTGCCTTCTGTTTGCCTGCAGAGAGGTGCCACAAAAGGGGGTTGGCTACAGCCCTTTTGTACTTTTGTTTAGTCACCCAGTTAGGGGTCCACTGTGTTTGGTGAAGGAGGGATGGGAGTTACCTCTCAAACCTCCCAAACAAGATATTGTGGACTATGTATTTGGTCTCCGCTCCAGGATGACTGAGTATATGAAGAAGGCATCCAAAAACATTGAGGCTAGCCAGGAATTGCAAAAGGCCTGGCATGACCAAAATACTGTCTTGACTGTTTACTAGCCAGGACAGAAGGTGTGGGCGCTGGAGCCTGTGGACCCATCAGCTCTCCAAGACAGATGGAGTGGACCCCACACCATACTTGAGCAAAAGGGAGCGGTCACCTACATGGTAGACCTTGGAACTCCCAGGAGCCCCCACAGGCTTTGGCAAGCAGCCTCACTGAGCAACAACAGTCTGATTGCAGGAAGGCCCTCAATCAGTTTAGGCACATGTTCTCACTGACTACAAGTCAGACCACCTGGTGTACCCATGAAGGGGACATAGGTGAAAACTTACCTGTGAAGAACAAAATTTACAGGCAACCTGACCATGTCAGGGACTGCATCAGGACTGAGGTCCAGAAGATGCTTGAATTGGGAGTCATTGAGCTCTAAACTAGTGCTTAGGCTAGTCCAGTGGTCTTGGTTCCAAAACCTTACACCAAAGAAGGTAAAAGAAACACGAGGTGTTGTGTTGACTACAGAGGACTCAATGCAGTCACTGGGACTGATGCTCATCCTATTCCAAGGGCAGATGAACTCATTGATACTTTGGCCTCAGCCAAGTTTCTGAGTACTTTTGACCTTACAGCTGGCTACAGGCAAATCAGACTAGCTGAGGATGCCAAGCCAAAAACAGCATTTTCAACCCCTAGTGGGCATTGCCATTTTGTGGTGATGCCTTTTGGCTTGAAGAATGCACCTGCCACATTTCAGAGGTTGGTGAACACATTTCTCACAGGCCTGGAAGACTATAGTGAAGCTTATCTAGATTATATTGCTGCCTTTAGCTCCACCTGGGAGGATCACCTGGTCCACCTGAGAAATGTTTTGGAGGCCGTGCAAAAGGCAGGCCTCACTATCAAGGCTACTAAGTGCCAGATAGGGCAGAGTCGGGTTGTGTACCTGGGCCACCTTGTGGGTGGAGGCCAGGTTCAACCATTGCAGAGCAAAATCCAGACCACCATGCAATGGGTTGCTCCAACTGCCCAGACTCAGGCCAGAGCTTTCTTGGGCTTGACTGGGTACTAAAGAAGATTTTTAAAGGACTATTGGTCCATAGTGACTCCCTTGAATGATAGTACATCAAATAGAATGCCCAAGAAAGTTCAGTTGACAGGTGGCTGTCAAAAGACATTTGATGACCTCAAGCAGGCCATGTGCACTGCTCCCGTTCTGCAAAGTCCTAACTATTCCAAAAAATTCATTGTTCAAACTGATGCATCTGAGTTGGGGGTAGGGGTTGTGTTATCACAATTGAATGCAGAGGGCCAGGATCAGCCAGTAGCTTTTATTAGCAGAAGGCTGACCCCCAGAGAGAAACGTTGGTCAGCTATTGAGAGGGAAGCCTTTGCTGTGGTTTGGGCTCTGAAGAAGTTGAGGCCATACTTGTTTGGAACTCACTTCATTGTTCAGACTGACCACAAGCCCCTCTTTTGGCTAAAACAGATGAAGGGTGAAAACCCCAAACTTCTGAGGTGGTCCATTTCCCTACAGTGGAAAATAGACCTGGGAGTAACCGTGCCAATGCAGATCGACTCTCCAGATATTTCCACTTAGAACATGAAGACTCAACTGGGCAAGGTTAGTCTCATCTCCTTTCGTTGGGGGGCGGGGGGGGGAGTTGTGTATAAAGTAGGATCTGCTTCTTATGGTTACCCCCAGGTTTTGCTTATTCAGGCTCCTTGAGCCGGTGGAGCTGACGAGCTCATGGTTACGCACCTGCGCGCTACGAGAGGTACTTTACCTGAGAACACTTATTTTAGCAGCCTACACAGCAACCCTACACACTCACCTACTCCCTGCTGACGAGAGGCAACTACCTCGAAACACGTGTCCAGTGATGGCTAACGCTACACTTACTTGCACTCAAGACTCGGCATAGGCGTACCCGCCGACGCTGACTTCAGGGACCACAATTCTTTGGGGCAACACGCTGGTAGGTAGAGCAGTGTGCGACCAATTGGACTTTTGTTAATATTCAGGCTCCTTGAGCCGGTGGAGCTGACGAGCTCATGGTTACGCACCTGCGCGCTACGAGAGGTACTTTACCTGAGAACACTTATTTTAGCAGCCTACACAGCAACCCTACACACTCACCTACTCCCTGCTGATGAGAGGCAACTACCTCGAAACACGTGTCCAGGGATGGCTAACGCTACACTTACTTGCACTCAAGACTCGGGCATAGGCGTACCCGCCGACGCTGACTTCAGGGACCACAATTCTTTGGGGCAACACGCTGGTAGGTAGAGCAGTGTGGGACCAATTGGACTTTTGTTAATATTCAGGCTCCTTGAGCCGGTGGAGCTGACGAGCTCATGTTACGCACCTGCGCGCTACGAGAGGTACTTTACCTGAGAACACTTATTTTAGCAGCCTACACAGCAACCCTACACACTCACCTACTCCCTGCTGACGAGAGGCAACTACCTCGAAACACGTGTCCAGGGATGGCTAACGCTACACTTACTTGCACTCAAGACTCGGGCATAGGCGTACCCACCGACGCTGACTTCAGGGACCACAATTCTTTGGGGCAACACGCTGGTAGGTAGAGCAGTGTGCGACCAATTGGATTTTTAAAAAGAAACAAGACTCTAAGAACCCAGATAAGGGTGGGGACAAAAATAAAGATCAAAAGGCTTCATTAGGGCCCCAAAAACCTCCATCTGCAGGGGAGTCACAATCTAACAAGGGAAAAGGTAACAGTACACCTTGGTGTCATATCTGTATAGAGAAAACCCATTGGACAAAAGATGCCACTTGTCCAAGGGCCAAGGATCCCACTCCTACCACCACTGCCCCTAAGGCAACTCCTCCCCCAGCACAGTTTCAAGTGGTGGTACACAGAACAAGGTATTAGTGGGGTTAACCTAGGGCCCGGAGGTGGGTTCTGGCCTAGTCAGAACTCCAGCTCAGGCTGTTCCAGTCTGTGATGGAGGTATGGATATTGCATCCTTATTTGTTAGTCCCAGTAACAGAATACAGACAGCCACCTTTAATAAATGGTAAGGAGGCCATGGCATACAAGGACACAGGAGCAAGTGTCACCATGGTGACAAAAGATCTTGTAGACCCTGACCAGATCATACTTGGTGAGGTGTACCAAGTGACCAATGCTAGCAATGTAAGGACGACCATTCCTTGGCAGTTGTTAATTTCACCTGGGGAGGAATAAGTGACCCTAAGAAGGTTGTGGTAAGTTCAGATCTCTCTGTGGAATGCTTGTTGGGCAATGATTTACAGACTTCAGCCTGGGCTGAAGTGGAACTCAGGACTCATGCAGCAATGTTGGGCATCACTGCAGATGTGTTTGCTGTGACTAGGTCACAAGCCCAACAGTTAGTCACTGAAAAGGCACTGGATCTTGAAATGACAGACCAGGTGCCTTCCAAGAAGAGGAGCAGGAGGGGTAAGGCTGTATCTTCCCCCCAGGCACAGAGTGAGGGTCAGTCTTTTGAGGAAGATGACTCCAGTTCTGCAGAAGGAACTGTCCCAGATGAGCTTGAACCTGATCAGGTCGAGTTTTTGGCAACATGGGGACCTTCGAGGGCAGATCTGAGCCAGGAGCAGCAAACCTGCCCCTCTCTTGAACCCCTCAGACAGCAAGCTGCTGCTGAGGCTGCAGGTAATATCAGTGGGGTCTCACAAGATCTATTGGGATGAGGGAATCCTGTATTCAGAGGGTAGAGACCTCAAGCCTGGTGCCACCAGGAGGTTGGTTATACCTCTGAAGTTTAGGGGATTCCTACTCACCCTAGCACATGACATTCCCCTGGCAGGACACTAAGGCCAAAGTAAGACTTGGTACAGGCTTGTCCCTTACTTTCACTGGCCTCACATGTCAGAGGACACAAAGGAGTTTTGTCGCTCCTGTATCACTTTCCAAGCCAGTGGTAAGGCAGGTGGTATTACAAACGCCCCCCTGATACCACTACCTGTGGTGGGGGTTCCCTTTGAGAGGGTTGAGATTTGACATAATTAGTCCCATGAACCCTCCAACAACATCTGGACATTCTTACATCTTGGTGGTGGTGGACCATGCTACCAGGTATCCAGAAGCTATTCCCCTTAGGACCTCCACAGCACCTGGTGGTGGCAAGGGCTGTCTTGGGGATTTTCTCCAGGTTGGGTTTTCCTAAGGAGGTCTTAACAGACAGAGGTACAAACTTAATGTCTCGTTACATAACTGCACTGTGGAAAGAGTGTGGTGTCAACTACAAGTTCAATACACCCTATCATCCTCAATGCAATGGGTTGGTTGAAAGGTTCAACAAAACCCTATAGGGCATGATCATAGGGCTCACAGAAATGCTCAGGCGAAAATGGGATGTTCTGTCGCCCTGCCTTCTGTTTGCCTGCAGAGAGGTGCCACAAAAGGGGGTTGGCTACAGCCCTTTTGTACTTTTGTTTAGTCACCCAGTTAGGGGTCCACTGTGTTTGGTGAAGGAGGGATGGGAGTTACCTCTCAAACCTCCCAAACAAGATATTGTGGACTATGTATTTGGTCTCCGCTCCAGGATGACTGAGTATATGAAGAAGGCATCCAAAAACATTGAGGCTAGCCAGGAATTGCAAAAGGCCTGGCATGACCAAAATACTGTCTTGACTGTTTACTAGCCAGGACAGAAGGTGTGGGCGCTGGAGCCTGTGGACCCATCAGCTCTCCAAGACAGATGGAGTGGACCCCACACCATACTTGAGCAAAAGGGAGCGGTCACCTACATGGTAGACCTTGGAACTCCCAGGAGCCCCCACAGGCTTTGGCAAGCAGCCTCACTGAGCAACAACAGTCTGATTGCAGGAAGGCCCTCAATCAGTTTAGGCACATGTTCTCACTGACTACAAGTCAGACCACCTGGTGTACCCATGAAGGGGACATAGGTGAAAACTTACCTGTGAAGAACAAAATTTACAGGCAACCTGACCATGTCAGGGACTGCATCAGGACTGAGGTCCAGAAGATGCTTGAATTGGGAGTCATTGAGCCCTAAACTAGTGCTTAGGCTAGTCCAGTGGTCTTGGTTCCAAAACCTTACACCAAAGAAGGTAAAAGAAACACGAGGTGTTGTGTTGACTACAGAGGACTCAATGCAGTCACTGGGACTGATGCTCATCCTATTCCAAGGGCAGATGAACTCATTGATACTTTGGCCTCAGCCAAGTTTCTGAGTACTTTTGACCTTACAGCTGGCTACAGGCAAATCAGACTAGCTGAGGATGCCAAGCCAAAAACAGCATTTTCAACCCCTAGTGGGCATTGCCATTTTGTGGTGATGCCTTTTGGCTTGAAGAATGCACCTGCCACATTTCAGAGGTTGGTGAACACATTTCTCACAGGCCTGGAAGACTATAGTGAAGCTTATCTAGATTATATTGCTGCCTTTAGCTCCACCTGGGAGGATCACCTGGTCCACCTGAGAAATGTTTTGGAGGCCGTGCAAAAGGCAGGCCTCACTATCAAGGCTACTAAGTGCCAGATAGGGCAGAGTCGGGTTGTGTACCTGGGCCACCTTGTGGGTGGAGGCCAGGTTCAACCATTGCAGAGCAAAATCCAGACCACCATGCAATGGGTTGCTCCAACTGCCCAGACTCAGGCCAGAGCTTTCTTGGGCTTGACTGGGTACTAAAGAAGATTTTTAAAGGACTATTGGTCCATAGTGACTCCCTTGAATGATAGTACATCAAATAGAATGCCCAAGAAAGTTCAGTTGACAGGTGGCTGTCAAAAGACATTTGATGACCTCAAGCAGGCCATGTGCACTGCTCCCGTTCTGCAAAGTCCTAACTATTCCAAAAAATTCATTGTTCAAACTGATGCATCTGAGTTGGGGGTAGGGGTTGTGTTATCACAATTGAATGCAGAGGGCCAGGATCAGCCAGTAGCTTTTATTAGCAGAAGGCTGACCCCCAGAGAGAAACGTTGGTCAGCTATTGAGAGGGAAGCCTTTGCTGTGGTTTGGGCTCTGAAGAAGTTGAGGCCATACTTGTTTGGAACTCACTTCATTGTTCAGACTGACCACAAGCCCCTCTTTTGGCTAAAACAGATGAAGGGTGAAAACCCCAAACTTCTGAGGTGGTCCATTTCCCTACAGTGGAAAATAGACCTGGGAGTAACCGTGCCAATGCAGATCGACTCTCCAGATATTTCCACTTAGAACATGAAGACTCAACTGGGCAAGGTTAGTCTCATCTCCTTTCGTTGGGGGGCAGGGGGGGGGGAGTTGTGTATAAAGTAGGATCTGTTTCTTATGGTTACCCCCAGGTTTTGCTTTTTGCACGCACTGTTTTGACTAGTCTGGCTTGGATCCTGCTATCCAGGACACCAGCCTATCTGCTTTCTCCCTTAAATTGATATGTATGTACTTTGGTACTACTCCAGATTGGATACTGGGGTACCCTTATCAGTCCCTAGTATATGGTATACATGTACCCAGGGCATAGGTCCCCCAGAGGCCTCCCAGGGGCTGAAGCATGTATTATGCCACCCCTGAGAGGCCATGCAAAATGGAACCTTAGGTCTGCTACTGCAGCCTGTGTAAGCTGCTGCTTGCACCACTTATGAGAACTATAGGTTCACTATATCTATATATATCACTACACTTAAAACCTTATAAGTCACCCCTACAGCAGGCCTTATCAATCCTGAAGGCAGGGTGCTCGGCTTTACATGAGAGGGTGCTCCTGCATGAGCAGGGCCCCTCTGCAGCCTTCGGAGACCATTTTCCCAGCTGTGTATGATACTACCAGACAAAGAGGTAGAGGTGCTATATAACCTCTCCATAAATGCTATCTCAAACGACTACAACGTATGTCATGTTTGTTGTCAAACACCTTGCAATCATACCTCACCACCAGTAACTGGTGTGGGAGGTATGATTCCTCCCCTCAGAACGAAGGTTCTGGGGGTACCTAAGTCTACTGGTACAAACATTCTCGAGCCTTACAGCACAAAATGGCTCGAGCAGGGGAAGGCAGCAGAATAGGCATCCTGTCACAGGGAGGAGTGACCACCTCACAGGCAGGATTTAGTGTATTAGGGCTGGGTGGGTGCACTGTCACAGTGCCAGAAAGTCTGGCTCAGGGGCACATTTGGTGTCCCTGTGCCTAGTCCAGCTCAACCATTTGCTCCCGCTTTGGCGCAAAACTGGACAAAGGACATGGATGTAGCCACCCCTCTGGTGGTCCCTAGAGGGTCCCTAAAATCTGTCCAACCCTCTCCTGTGGATATAAAATGGGTTACCTGGCTACAGGACATTAGATTTTACGTGGACAAGATTCTGCAAGAAGATACCACTACACTTCAACCATCTGGACATGCTGGACTTCGCAGGACCTTCCTTGGGCTCGACTTCGTCTTCCCTTGCTGTACCCAGTCTCGCCACTGTCCGTGATCCATACAGGCTCTGTGCAGGACCCTGTGGACCTCCAAGACAACAGAAGAATCTCCCTTGGAGTGAAGGAGTCACTCAGCTGCAAACACAGGCACTGTAATGCATCTGACCGGATTGTTGATCCTGAGCCCCTGCAGACTCCGAAGACTCCAGCAACACAGGAGGTGGGTTTCTGAAGGTCTCCGAGGTGGAGCTGCTCGATAATTCAGTTTGAGGCGGATTTCCCTTGTGGGGACCATATACCCGTACCCCTGTGCACCGCGTTTATTTACAGCTGCACATGCTTTCTTTCATGCAACAATTCCATGCATTGGGTCATTTGTAGCCTTGACCCCAGTGCATCTTTTCTGAGAAGGACTCCGGCATCCTCGCACCCTGTGCCCTGCTAGCTGGTATCCTGTGGAAGCGCGTGAGGTCCCCTCGTGACTCCGGAACTTCGGCCTGTGGGTGCACTTGAGGGTCAACTTTGCTTTACTTGGGCTACCCTGGTTGCTCCAGGCTTGCCCTGATTCCCCTTGCTGTGGTGAGTCCCCTGGTCTTTTCTGGGCCAGATCAACACCAAATTCGACCATCTACGTTGTTTGCCGCTGCCAAGGCTTGTTGGTGCTCCCGCCGGACACTGACCCCTCAGCACTCGACATCCTTCATGAGACAGCATGCCTCTGGCTCCTGGTCATCCTAGACGTCTCCTGGTCCTCGCAGCTGAAGAGTCAAGATCACCGTCAACACATCTGAAGCATCCAACATCGGTGGGCATTCATCTACTGAGCCCCTGGTAACTCCAAAGTGACCCAGACTCTGTCTCCTCTGCTTTCAGATTCTTCTCATCTAGAATCCACCTTTGGATTCCACCAGACACTTTTCGTTCTTCAAGTAGCAGCATTTCTTTGTCGACATCCATAGAGAATGACAAGGGTTTCCGACGCCACTTCGTACCTATGCACCCGGCTCCTCTGGGATAAGTAACTCTGATACAAAGGTATCCACGGGTGGGGTGGCTATCCAAACTGTTAAGTTCCAAGGGTTGTCTTCGTAATCTGCTGGGAAGGATCCTTAATCTCAAATTTTCCAACCGCAACTTTCCCATTGAATTGTACAGAGCACGCGGTCGTGTTCTCACACTACACCCGTCCTCCATTCGGTCCCTACACCCTCACCTTGGGTGGTTCCTTGGTGTCCCAGCGATTCTACACCTTCTAGACTAGGTCTAGTCCCGAGTCGTGGTTCTTATACCACTTATTTAGTGTATGGTTTGGTCTCCCGTGGGAGCCCACTGTGTATTGTGCTTCTTAACATTTGATTCTTTTCAGCTGTATTATTTGATTTGTGTTCTATCCTCGTGTAGAGGATACTGGAGAGTCTTATAGATAATAAATACATAGTTTTATAACTACTGTGTTGTTACCCTTTCATTTAACCAATACTATAAGGTTGCATTCTGGTAAAACAAGGTCCTTAACATTCCTTCAAGACTTAGCCCGAAGGCTGCTCTCCATAGCTACCAGTAGGATAGCTTTCAATAAAGGTTTTGTTTGACCTAATCACCATAAGGGTTGTTTGGACTGGTACAAGGTGCCCACTTTAACTAGTGAACAGCATATACCAGGCCAACTTCTCACATATAGGTACAGCAAAAGGTGGTTTGAGCCACCGGTCAGCAGAAGCGGCCCATCTAAGATTGGGTGCGAGTTGCGGCTGGCTTGAGCTCTCCCTTGTGAGCCCTCTCCTGCCTGCTATGCCTCCTGTGCAGCCTAGTATAAGTTCAGTGCTTCATTTCACCCACACACCAAGGAATGTCAACATATGCCATCTGTTGAAAATACAGACTAAGAGCTTACCAACCTCTTGGATCGATTTTTAGCCTCTATTGAGGCCCAAATAGCGGACATGCCCAGTCAAAACCCGATATTGCAATGGAGGGTGAGCAACAACACCTCAGACCCAGATCTGGTCTCTCTATGGATTCCAACACTAGCTGACATAAGTGCCTTGCAGGATACAATAGCTAGGACTCTTCCCTGGTAATCTAGTAAAATGGAGCTACAGATCGACTTGCTCCAGTCACTTGCAACAAACCTGGCAGACCTAGGGAACAAATTAAGCTGAATGGACATTAAATTAAGCGCTCTAGGAAAGGATAAACTTTGCTCATGTTCCCTCATTATCAATAAGTCTGGGCGGAGTTTGCATAGTTCCGTGATGTGCAAAGAAATCTCTGCCGTGCTACGCGGAGCTCCGCAAGCAGCGGAGTTTTTGTAGATAAATGCCGTTCATGGTGATTTTCAGTGCCAGGTGCTTGTCCGCACTATGGAATCATCGTGAAAGCACCATGCACAGGCAAGCAGGTGCTGCTTCCTTTCTGTCGCTCGAATAGATTTTAACTCGAGCGGTAGCTTTCTCAACGCGAGTGGTCACGAGCATACGTGACCATTCACAATGAGAAATCTGACCGCCCCGTTGAGAAATCTCACCATGAAGTGGATTTTCCTCGCTCACCAACTTGACATTGATGAACGTGAGCGAGGGGAAAACTCAGCTCCTCTATGTGAAGCAGAGTTTTTCAGAACTCCGTGAGCTCTGCGTAACGCAAAGTGTGGAAAAGCGGAGTGGAGTTCACCGCCCAGACTTAATTATCAACAAGCTAAGCTCCATTCGAGAGGTCTTGGGTGCACTGATGGAGGCCACTAAGGCCATTACAGTAAGCTTGGAGACCTCACCTCAGGAAATAAGCCATGCTTCGGAGGAGCTGATGAGCACATTGAAGGTGGGCAAGGCGGCCCTTGAAGACCCCCTGCAGGTAGTTTCTGCAGGGCGAGTTGAGCTACTGGCAACCCAGTCTAAAACGGATTGCATAGGTGCATAAACCGTTATACAAGTATGGAAGACTGAGCAGGGAATGCATTTGATACCCAGTGAATCCCTAGCCACAGGAGGACAAGACCCGTCCTTCAAATCTCAAGTCCAACTACCATCCCTGCTGTGGCAAGTCTTTCAAGGAGGCAAAAAAGAAGCAACGTCTATTAGAAAGAGCAAAGTCAAAACCATCTTTTGTGCAACTCCACCAATTTGTATCCAATATTTGGGCAAGCAAGCAAGGCTAAGCCTCAGCAGCCATCAACCAAACTCTTGGGATCGTCCAACTGTTCAGGCGCTAATGAAGCAACCACACATGCTGACCCGCCCACAGAAACAACTCCCGGGACATTGGGTCTTGTCTCTTACTCCCTGTCTGAGAAGCTGAGTAGGAGTCAAGATGAACCTCGAAGTCTTAGGACGAAAGTACACATGCGGTATATAAGGGCCTGGACGCATCACATTGCCCAGATTCATCCCAGGGCCACACTCGAGGGACAACAGTTTGGGATCCCTTCACGGGAGCAATGCCCCTGTACCCCCCCAAAAGCCAGCCAGTGAGGGAATACTGTCTGGGGCTAGAAGTCTCACACTGTTGCCGGTGATTTCATGTAGCAACCCAGAATTCAGCCACTTGGAACCGGAGGCGAACTGTGAAAGCCTGTACAATTGTAACACAGAAGAGCATGGGCAGGAACGTTGGGACCTCCAGCTAACTAATCCTGAGCCCATACAAGTTACAACTTGCCCAACTGGTCCGCCTGGGGGTGGTCGACAGCGAACCTCCCCTTAATAATCTTTAAACCTTGGAATTGCCTCATGGGCCCTCAGGATGGCCTAACCATGGGAACCTGCTGAGATTGTGTAGTCACATCCCTTCTTTCAGGCATATTACCTCAGAGGGTGATATTTGACCCTCCACTCTTTAAACCACACAGGGGCAGTGTCAGGAACAATGTGGAGGAGTGTGGTTCTGAGAGAAGCAGTCTGGGGAGAAAAAATACCTTTCCAGATTGGGGGATAGACTTGGATACACCCATTCCCCCCAAATACCTGTACATCCTACTGAATCCGCCCATACGGGCACGTCAGGAGGAAACAGAAGCTGGGAAAGAGAGGACATCAAAGTTTCAGGAGCTTTAACAATTGTACACATGCTTATTAAGAGAGAACTGTGATTCGCCCCCACAAGAGGCATTCATCAGGAGGTAGGGCCGCAGGAGAATCACACTCACAGAACTTAGAGCTACATTTTTCAGACCTGATTGGAGTCCAAGTCAAACAACATGAAATACGAAATATAGACTCCCAACAAAATCATGGAGTTCAGGTAAAATAGCACGAAAGTCAACTTCTAAACTCTAAATAATTTAATGGAACATGGCAGGGCTTACAAACAAGCACTGGCATAGCCAATAGGTCTCGCCTTTGGGACCTTATGAGTTTTTAGCCATGCAGCACATTATTCTGGGTGCTTAACATTTACAGGTTTTACTACGTGTAGCACTAGGTGGCTATGTGGGCGCTGTTAGGGAGATTGCAAGCAAAACAAGCGTACGCCTGTAGGCTACCTTTCATAGCATTGTAGGTTTTGAACTGCTCACATATGTTGATGGTGACAGGAAACTGCTTCACCATATTTAAATTCTGCATCAGTAGCTTTGAAACCACACCTGCTGTTGCTAACATATATGTTATGCAGTGTTATGCTTCTTTTATTGTCGGAGCAATGATATCAGAAAATAAAATGCTAAACATGTAGTAATTATGACAATTTGTTAAAACGAACGATTCACTTTATCTAAAAAAAATGTATAAAAGAAATCAAAATAACACTTGATGGGTTTATTTTCATACCCTACAGCTGAGAGTCAAATAACTGAATGACGAACAGTAATGTGATCTTCTTTTTCCCAGCAGAATCACTTGTACTTTTGAAGTATCACAATACCAGTCCCTTCATAGTTTGTGTATAATACATTTTATAAAAACTGTCACTCAGAAGTTTCTTTTGGCACTTTCAAGCTGCCCTGGTGTGCCGCATTAATGCCCCAGACATCAATGCAAAAATTAAAATAAATATCCCCTCTCTGTTTCACTCCCCCTTAAAAAAAAAAAAAAATCCCGCTGCATGCATCACTCGCTTGCACTTCTATCACAGCTGAAATACCAGAGCAAGGCAGAAAGTCTCAAAACCAGGACATGGTTACTAATGGTTTATGACAATCATTTATATCAGATGCACCGAAGCAGTGTTGCAGAACAGTCACGTCCCCTGTGTGTATTGTGTTTAGTGCGAGGAGGGTTGGCTGTGCTATTCATTGCTGCATGAACAAAAGCCAACATTTCAACTTGCTGCAACTGGAAGCTAAGAAATATCAACATATTGACAGGATTACCTTTCCTAGGTAATCTGAATATTAAAAAATCTAAGAACTATGGTACAGTAAAATTTACCATTATCTCAAAACTTGGTAAAGTGTGAGAGGCCGGATCAGAACTCGGATCACATGTAGAAACAAGCGCTTAAACATGTACCCATGTAGCGGAGGATTAAGAAAGTTATGGGTGTGAGTAAATCTTGTTTGGTGCAGACGGATGCAATACAGAGCACCGAGCCGTGCTGAGAGGAGGAGGAGGAGGGAGGTGTGAGGAGAGAGGAGCCCACTCAAGGGGGTTTGAGTAGAGCGGAGCCGGCAACGCCACGGTGGGGAACAGGGGCGCGGCTTTGAGGCTCAGTCCAGGGTTTGAGTGGAGCGTGGCCGGCAACGCCACGGTCGGGAATGGGGGCGAGGCTTCGAGGCTTCGAGGCTCAGTCCAGAACCTCAGAGCAACCTAGTGCACAAGTGCACCAAATTAAGAAAAACATTTTTTAAAGGTAAAGTGCGACATCGCGCGCTTTAAAAACAAGTACTTTGCTGAGGAGCGGGTGGGAGGGGGGAATAGGCATCAAAGTTAAAAGAAAAAAGAAACGCGTGGCCGCAAAAGTGAACGCCATCTGTTTCCAATTAATGTGACCGCAAGACAGGCAAATATAAACAAGTGCGGGTGCGATAATTGGAAATAGATGGGGCCGCTGCTCGTTCCCGAGACACATAAGATATGGGAGGGGACATTTAAAGATAAGGTGGGACATACCCGAACCTTTGGCCATTGCGTGCTTTCTTTTTTGAAAGCCTTACACAATGGTCAATCAAATGCGTGGCGGTAAAAAAAAAAAAACGAGGAAAAGCTCTGGGAGTTGGAAGTCCTTCCAATAAGCCTTGCAGAGCAAAGCATGCGTACAGGCTCAGGCGAGACCTAAAAATCACTGAAAACAGTGAAGGGCGGTCTTCCCTGGATACAGGCGACATCCTCTTTCTGTTCCTCAAGGGTTAGATTGGTAAGAAATGTTCCTTGAATAGAGCAATGTTTTTAACATTAACTTTTCTCTTAAGTTGCTTATTTGGCGACTAGGTCACTGAATATATATATGTATATATATTTTTTTACAAATTAAAAATAATGTCAAGGGGAACTATTCCCTTTGAAATAAAGGGTTTACTTGCGTTTAAGCAACTATCATTAATAGAGAGATATTGAATGCCAGTATACCCCGCAGTTTATGTATATGCTGTAACCCTTTCTCTTTCAGAACACACTTAAGGGTATTCACCAGTTGGCAGGGTATGCTCAGACGTGAGTCCCTTGTTCACTTTGCCACTGGATTCAAGCAAGCCTGGCTGAAGACGGCTGAAATGCCAGAAACCGGTCCTAGGAAGCTTGTTTCCGGTCCAGGGAAGGCATGGCTTGGCAGTTCGGGCTGGACTGTTCCCATGAGGCACAGGGTCAGACTGATTTGCATATGGCCATGTCTGAACTGGGGTGGCAGAGTGGGCTAAAAAACGGTGATGGATCAAACCCAGATCTGTTGACTGGGTGTGAGTGTTTGATTGGGTCTGATGCTCCGTCCATCACCACCCCCTTTTGTACCGCTTTGTTCGCCATAAGTTGGCAGGGTATGCTCAGACGTGAGTCCCTTGTTCACTTTGCCACTGGTTTCAAGCAAGCCTGGCTGAAGACGGCTGAAATGCCAGAAACCGGTCCTAGGAAGCTTGTTTCCGGTCCAGGGAAGGCATGGCTTGGCAGTTCGGGCTGGACTGTTCCCATGAGGCACAGGGTCAGACTGATTTGCATATGGCCATGTCTGAACTGGGGTGGCAGAGTGGGCTAAAAAACGGTGATGGATCAAACCCAGATCTGTTGACTGGGTGTGAGTGTTTGATTGGTTCTGATGCTCCGTCCATCACCACCCCCTTTTGTACCGCTTTGTTCGCCATAAGTTGGCAGGGTATGCTCAGACGTGAGTCCCTTGTTCACTTTGCCACTGGATTCAAGCAAGCCTGGCTGAAGACGGCTGAAATGCCAGAAACCGGTCCTAGGAAGCTTGTTTCCGGTCCAGGGAAGGCATGGCTTGGCAGTTCGGGCTGGACTGTTCCCATGAGGCACAGGGTCAGACTGATTTGCATATGGCCATGTCTGAACTGGGGTGGCAGAGTGGGCTAAAAAACGGTGATGGATCAAACCCAGATCTGTTGACTGGGTGTGAGTGTTTGATTGGTTCTGATGCTCCGTCCATCACCACCCCCTTTTGTACCGCTTTGTTCGCCATAAGTTGGCAGGGTATGCTCAGACGTGAGTCCCTTGTTCACTTTGCCACTGGATTCAAGCAAGCCTGGCTGAAGACGGCTGAAATGCCAGAAACCGGTCCTAGGAAGCTTGTTTCCGGTCCAGGGAAGGCATGGCTTGGCAGTTCGGGCTGGACTGTTCCCATGAGGCACAGGGTCAGACTGATTTGCATATGGCCATGTCTGAACTGGGGTGGCAGAGTGGGCTAAAAAACGGTGATGGATCAAACCCAGATCTGTTTACTGGGTGTGAGTGTTTGATTGGTTCTGATGCTCCGTCCATTACCACCCCCTTTTGTACCGCTTTGTTCGCCATAAGTTGGCAGGGTATGCTCAGACGTGAGTCCCTTGTTCACTTTGCCACTGGATTCAAGCAAGCCTGGCTAAAGACGGCTGAAATGCCAGAAACCGGTCCTAGGAAGCTTGTTTCCGGTCCAGGGAAGGCATGGCTTGGCAGTTCGGGCTGGACTGTTCCCATGAGGCACAGGGTCAGACTGATTTGCATATGGCCATGTCTGAACTGGGGTGGCAGAGTGGGCTAAAAAACGGTGATGGATCAAACCCAGATCTGTTGACTGGGTGTGAGTGTTTGATTGGTTCTGATGCTCCGTCCATCACCACCCCCTTTTGTACCGCTTTGTTCGCCATAAGTTGGCAGGGTATGCTCAGACGTGAGTCCCTTGTTCACTTTGCCACTGGATTCAAGCAAGCCTGGCTGAAGACGGCTGAAATGCCAGAAACCGGTCCTAGGAAGCTTGTTTCCGGTCCAGGGAAGGCATGGCTTGGCAGTTCGGGCTGGACTGTTCCCATGAGGCACAGGGTCAGACTGATTTGCATATGGCCATGTCTGAACTGGGGTGGCAGAGTGGGCTAAAAAACGGTGATGGATCAAACCCAGATCTGTTTACTGGGTGTGAGTGTTTGATTGGTTCTGATGCTCCGTCCATCACCACCCCCTTTTGTACCGCTTTGTTCGCCATAAGTTGGCAGGGTATGCTCAGACGTGAGTCCCTTGTTCACTTTGCCACTGGATTCAAGCAAGCCTGGCTGAAGACGGCTGAAATGCCAGAAACCGGTCCTAGGAAGCTTGTTTCCGGTCCAGGGAAGGCATGGCTTGGCAGTTCGGGCTGGACTGTTCCCATGAGGCACAGGGTCAGACTGATTTGCATATGGCCATGTCTGAACTGGGGTGGCAGAGTGGGCTAAAAAACGGTGATGGATCAAACCCAGATCTGTTGACTGGGTGTGAGTGTTTGATTGGTTCTGATGCTCCGTCCATCACCACCCCCTTTTGTACCGCTTTGTTCGCCATAAGTTGGCAGGGTATGCTCAGACGTGAGTCCCTTGTTCACTTTGCCACTGGATTCAAGCAAGCCTGGCTGAAGACGGCTGAAATGCCAGAAACTGGTCCTAGGAAGCTTGTTTCCGGTCCAGGGAAGGCGCGGCTTGGCAGTTCGGGCTGGACTGTTCCCATGAGGCACAGGGTCAGACTGATTTGCATATGGCCATGTCTGAACTGGGGTGGCAGAGTGGGCTAAAAAACGGTGATGGATCAAACCCAGATCTGTTGACTGGGTGTGAGTGTTTGATTGGTTCTGATGCTCCGTCCATCACCACCCCCTTTTGTACCGCTTTGTTCGCCATAATTTGGCAGGGTATGCTCAGACGTGAGTCCCTTGTTCACTTTGCCACTGGATTCAAGCAAGCCTGGCTGAAGACGGCTGAAATGCCAGAAACCGGTCCTAGGAAGCTTGTTTCCGGTCCAGGGAAGGCATGGCTTGGCAGTTCGGGCTGGACTGTTCCCATGAGGCACAGGGTCAGACTGATTTGCATATGGCCATGTCTGAACTGGGGTGGCAGAGTGGGCTAAAAAACGGTGATGGATCAAACCCAGATCTGTTGACTGGGTGTGAGTGTTTGATTGGTTCTGATGCTCCGTCCATCACCACCCCCTTTTGTACCGCTAAGGGTATTCAACCGGCAGCAATACATTAAGTGGTAGGTAGTTTTTTCACATATACCACGGTGTGTAGGTAGTCTCACATTATACGATTGGTCCTGATGAATTGCCATAGACCCGGTAGGGCTGTCAAGGCAAGAAACATGTTGACCCATTGGAGTAGAGTGTCACTTTGTTCTGATTCATTATGTCAGACAAAACCACCTCTCCTTTTTCTTTTAATCAGGTAGGAACCAGAGTTAAAGAAAATTATAATGGTTACCTAACCTGTTTTAACTTTCACCCTTCACACACACCTACACTTTCTAGGCCCCTCACTCACACCTCACCAATTGGCAAGGAACAAAAGATCTCCGCCAAAGAGCCCCTCATTGGGAGCCCGTTGGGGATTGCAGCGCCAACCCAACGAGGAGCAGGCCCAATGATGAAGCATGACACCTAGCTGGCTGGGTGTGTGAGGGCCCTAGTTCCGAAATAGGGAATTCCCCTTAGGACCCACTTCACTGGTTGGAGGTGATGGGTATAACTGTCCTCTCGGTATGCATTCTCTTATATATCTCTCTTTTTCTTACCAATCTAACCCTTGAGGAACAGCATACTCCTTTTTGTGAATTGAAGCTTGGGCACTGTATGCTGGACCTTTCCAAAAGCCCTTAATCCCCCCCTTTGTTAATGACATCCTCTTTCTCCAAGAAACTTGGGCTCTGGCCCCCAAATTCTTGTCAGGCTTTCATGAGACTTGCACTATGGCATCCAGCACTAGTCTTTTTTAACCCTAGGCGGAGTATGCGGAGTGGCACTCCGCGGAGTTAAAAAAAAAACCTGTGGAACTTCGCACTGCTCTTCCCCAGCCTCACACACAATTAAAAAAAAAAAGGCAAAAAAACGCACTTACCTTGTCTTCTATGTCGTCTGCTGGCCGCCCTCCTCCTCGCCGCGGTGTCTCCTCTCTCCTGCCTCTCCTCTTTGCCATCCTACTCCTCCCCCTATGTTTTACGTCTTGCGTGAACTGCACATGCACAGTTTAAGCAAGACGTAAAACGTATGGGGGAGGTGGAGGACGGCAAGGAGGAGAGCCAGGAATCAACGGGACGAGCAGGAGGGCGGCCCCCAGACGACATTGAAGACACAGAAAGTGTTTTTTTGTACTTTTTTAAGCCGTGGCGCAGGGGGCTGAGAGGCGTAGTCCGCTCTGTTGCCGAGTCGGAGTTTTACCTCAACTTCGCGTTCCCAGTGTTTGTCTTTTTGTGGGCCCGTAAAGGGGCCTATCAATCTTCATGAAGCATGCTGCAAAATTAAAAGCCATGGATCTCGATACCAAATGTAGGGCAGTCCAAGTCACCCGAATTCAGGGTCTGAAAATCAACTGCAAACAAATGGGCTTGATTTTGGTCAATTGCTATCTTAACGCTCCAAGAAAAGTAATGACCGAGTTGGGAAGCCACTTCCTGGAAAGCCTCGAAGAACTCCTTTTAGACCATCCCCGTCACAAATTCATAATTACTGGAGATTTCAACATCAGGGATTTGGGAGAGACCATCACTGGAGCCTTCAAGTCGAGAGCAGGATTTGGTATTAATGATTTCCTGAAGCTCCACAACCTAGTATCAACTCAGACGGGGCTTTGGATACCTTGAGTTGAAATAACATGGCTTACCATCTACTGGTGAACCAGCACAAAATTAAAGTCTTGATATTTGGCAGATATCAGTGTAATAAGATGGCGATGTGGCATCTGGGTTACAAGACCATCACCACAGGTAGGCATTACAAGGATCTGTGCGTGTAGTTTAGTAAAAGTGGCACAGCCATAGCCCAAATAAATGATCTTAAAAAGAAGGCGGCAGCTATCACATTTGAGATTGGTCAACTAAATTAATTTATTAAGCAGCACCCCTGTCTCCCCTATTTTAAGAGTAATAAAGGCAACTCCAGCCCTACAGTATGGTCATCATGCCTACCCTGACGCTTTGGACGTCACCCTGGAGCTATGCCACAGTAGAGTATATAAGAAATTAATTCATCAATCGCAATATGCTTGATGCTCCAGATCAAGACTAGAGTTGGGGCTGGTAATTGAATCTATTTTTACATTTTCTTTATTTGGGTTTCAATAGGTACAGTTGGTTACACAACATCACATATCCACAGTTAACATGCAAGTAGTCCTTACAAATTCATATGCAAATAACAGCATAAGAGAGTAAATAGGTATTGTCGCAGTGGCCAGCAATACAGGCATTGACATAGCCGCATGCTAAAGCCAGCCATGACTGTGCATGCACACTGCTCCTGTATCAATGTACAGCCCTCTATCCCCTTTCGTCCAATTAAGGATAATTTGAACTCAACAACAAACCCCCAATACAAGTGCGAGAATCCTGTCAAGCAGTGCTCCATATACCCGCTAATGAGATCTAAGAGGGATGATCCTATCAGCAAAAAGGTGAGGATCATCAGGGTCAGATGGAGTCCCAAACAGGGAGGCAAACAACATAGAATCTAGGGACTCCACGATACAACGGTCCCCACGCCTAGGCCTTGGAGTGTCTCATCTACTGTGATGCTTACCTTCAGGGGTGGTCCTGAGATGGGGAGACTGGAGGAGCGCATTGCACTCTATGCCGATGATATCATGGTGTTTCCGTCCGACCGGATGGTCTCCGGGCCCACTGTATAGAGATCCCACAGTTGCTTGGCAACGCTTCTGGCCTCCAAATGAATGTATCTGAATTCTTTTTGGTGCCAATTGCTGGGGACTTGGGCTGTTGGTCCTAGCATTCCGGTGCATCACCGGTCATTTCGATATCTTAGCCGATTAGCTTTATAATTATTGTTTCATGTCTACGGGATTTGGCCTGGAGCCTTAATTGACCCTTCTACTGCATGAGGCAACAGAGGACTTGCACAAATGGAGCCGATTGGTTTAAAATGATGGTCTTGCCCGACTTTTCCAATCCCATTCCCCGATGATGGTTTTAGGTCCTGACCTCCAAGGGCAACGCGTTCCTCTGAACCAGAGGTCGTCCCTGAGTGGAATTCGCTTGCAGCTGCCAGTCCCCTTATGACAGGGGTGTGGGCACGCCGGACCTTTACTGTTATTATGTGGCATCACAGTTGGTCACTTTAAATGACTAGCTTTTTAATGATTTTGGGCCTCATGTAGGTAGCGAAATACCGGTCGGTAACGGCCGATTTTCGGTAAATATGCCGTTACCGACCGGTATTCAGACAAGTGAGATGTAGGAGTCCAAAAACCACTGTTCGGTAAATATGAGGCGGTAAATACCGATTCATAGTTACCGAATGCTAAAATACCGATTCATATTTACCGAATACATAATTAACGAATCGGTAAATATGAAGTGGTAAATATGAAGTGGTAAAAAGTTAAAATGACATGTAGGAGCACTCGGTAATTAAGAAATCCAAGAAAATCGGTAAATAAGAGTCGGTAATTAACACGGATTGAAAGCAGGTGGTAACCAACAACAGTGCAGCTAAGCAATCCCAAAATGCAACAGCGTGGACACCCTGGCAGCTATGTACGTCATTGCAAGGCGCCTACGTCTACAGGCAGCAGGACTGAGGGTTGGCGACGGAAGGAACGCATCCACAGACAGCGCATCACACTATTCCAGCTGACTGATGCAGAGATACATGAGAGGTACAGGCTACACCCCGAAACCATCATGGACTCAATCAGGGACCCGCACCCACTCCTGGACCAGCCAATAAGAAGGGCGCACGCCATACCCCCACATGTGCAGGTGCTCTGCAGCCCACATCTGCTGGCATCCGGCATTTCTCAGGTGGTGACAGCTGCGGTGGGTGGTGTATCCCAGAGTTGCCTGTCCCGTTCCTTCAGGAATTTCTTCCACCATTATATTGGCTGCATTGATGGGACACACATCCCACTCTGTCCACCAGCTGACACAGAGCACCTCTACAGGATCAGGAAGTCCACCCACTCCATCAATGTGCATACCGAATGGAATGATGTTGTGAATGGTCCCGTGGGTGGCAGAACCAAAAGGTGCGCGTATGCTATTTACAACGAGGTCTGCAAGTTGTCGCACAGTGAGGCGGCTTCCAGACTGAGAGCCATTGACCAAGCAAACATGGAGAAGGCCTAAGCCGTTATAGATATTAGCTCTAGCACTCTCACTTCTAGGATTCATACATGAGACAATAGGCACATGCAAGTACACGGCGCATGCAATGTACAAGCCCCGATTTTGGCGTGCGTCCTACGAGGTATCCCAGTGCCTGTGATTACACCTTCTTTCACTGTGCTTGCAAACGGTATTCATTTAATTATGATTAATGAAGTTTGCTGCGGGATGTGAGTGGTAATCCCGTACATAACTGTCTCGCATGAAGTTGTCTGCTGCAATACTGTTCTTTTTCCACCCCCGCATGGGCGGCGGGATGTTTCCATCTGGCCTTCGATTCCAACCTTGAAAGCAGAGTCCAACAAGTTGAGCAGAATAGAGCGCCATTGTCCCACAAAGAGGTGCCTTTGACTTCCTCTCGTGAAATATTTGTCCTTCACGTTGCTACTACGCGCACTGAGGAACAGGCGCCTCTGAATACTGACCTCCCCCTGCATTTCGGCTCTTTGATCCAAAGTATTATCAATGCCTCGTCCACGACCGGCCTGGCTCAATTTTTTTTAACATGTGGGGCTCGGGTCTCGTGACCTCTTTCCAAACTATTTTTGGTGTAATTCCGGCATTTGTTCATTCACTGTTCTCGAGCATCTTTGGAGGTGTTCCGCTGCTTCTGGCGCTGGTGGCAGGTGTGCTGCTTTTACTTTTCATACTACGGAATGGCTGCTCCTACTGTGCCACACGAGCACCTGTCCCGTCTGCATCTTCTTCGTGATAGGATGCTTGACTTCTATGGTACTTTGCCATTGGCGACTTTGAGCCTGGCTTATGGATTATCCTTCAGGTATTCCTACTTCACCTGCGTACAACCTGTATTACACTGCCTGGATTGTCCCTTTGAATGGCCTCTGGATTTGTGCTTGACCAACATGGTGTCTCCGGTGCCGGATTTCGATCGACTGATGCGGCCCTTAGTGTCTCACGAGTTGTCCTGTTCTGGTGTCCGGATCATGGCGTGTGGGGCGGCGCATGGTATCCTGGGTAATTGGGACATCTCAGCGGCAGCCTACGACTTCTTGTCCATGAGCTATTTGGAGGAACATTCCGGGTGCCCTCTGATTGTGCTAGAGGCTCCGTTGGTTGGAGAACACGTATGTTCCTTTTCTTTACTCAATTGGATGGCTGAGACTTTTAGTGGCCCTGAAAACGATTGCTTGTTGGAAGCCGTGGCCACATATGCTGCCTATACATTCATGGATTAACTGGATTGTCGTCCATTGCGCCTGTGCTACTGGACAGCACCCTGGCGCAACATTTATTTCTTTTATTTCTCGTTTTTCTCTTCCTGATGGTCTGCTGGAGTTTTTTACTATACTTGCATTGTGTTTTTTGGAATTGTATGCTGCAATTAATTGGACTGTAGGACTTTGGCGCTGCATTGGTTACGCCCTGTTCTGCTCTGACGAAACTGAACTCTGCGTTCTCTCTTTTCTTGCCTATTACATATTGCTTCGCTCAAGGGGGCGTGTAGTGAGTTCTCCCTGAATACGTACATGCATTGTTCAGTTGGCATAACCACGTTGAATGTTATGTAGCCATATTTGTGTCTTTGCACACGACACTGCGATTACATGTTCTTTCTTGAATAAACTGCTGACTCGAGACTTCCTTCCGACGAGTGCATTCTGTTGTTCCCATCCCAAGCTCTGCGCAGCGACCTTGGTCTGTACATGCTGTGACACACAGTCTGGAATTTTACACAATGCATGTTTTCCACTCTAGGTTGTTCGACCCACGATTTAGCCATGGCACACGCGCAGCTGCACATACCTGACAGTTGGTGCTTTTCATATCTCAGACATCATGTTTATTATTCAGACCGAAGACGAGCCTTCCTGCGAGGAGACTCCTGATGCTCCTGTGATGTGATTTCACTAAGCTGATCTTTGAGGTATGGGGTCCCCTATTCAAGCCTGAGAGACCTTCTATAATGACATGATTATGATATTGGCTACTTAGTTAAGGGAAGGTGGTAGTATCCTCGGTATTTTCCGATTCGCTAAATACCACCTCGGTATTTACCGATTCGGTGGATACCACCTCGGTATTTACCGATTCGGTGAATTCCGATTCGTATTTACCGAATGTTACCGAATCGGTAACTGTTACCGAATTTTTACCTACATATAACTTACCGGTTCTAATTTACCGATTCGGTACGGCTCGGTATTTATGAACCGGTAAAATTTATTTACCTACATGAGGCCCTTTGTGTTTTACTTAAATTATGTATCTCTATTCCGTGACATTTTATCGAAAGAATTGGTATTTATGTGCTTTTATAATTTACCTATCAGATCGAATAAAGTTTATGACTGATTGATTGACTGGCTCACTGGAGGTTGGGATGATCCGACCTACAGCACGGAATTAGCAATGCTGGGCCTGTTACACAGGAACCCTCTTCCCTAGTCCCTCCCCGACTGTGCTCAAGTAACGCTCAAGTGCTGGAGAGTGGCGCTCCGTTTCATAAAGTGGGACCGCAAACTTACCGCCTTGCCCCCACTGTGGCAAGGGACGTCGTTGCACCGCACTGTTGGTTTTGAAGGTTTTACCTGTTGGGACAGCATAGGCATCTCTTATTTGGGGGACGTCTGGTGGGCAGCAGTTTACACACATTCCAGGCACAGCAGGAACATTACAAACTTTCTTGCATCTGGTTTCATAAATATTTACAGCTGCAACACGCACTCATGGCTAGTATCCCCCCCCCCGATTTATCGCTCCTTGGTTATTAACGTTCTGGCCACTTTTTTGGGTTGCGCAGGAAATTAGAGGCTTGGGTGGATGTGCTTGAGGATGACAAGTGGCGTGAAGCCAAAATGACCCGCAGGGAGTTGGCCAACACCTCACGTTTTCACTTGGTCTAGCTCAATTATCTCCATGTAGCATACTTAACTCTGTAGCAACTCCTGTGGATGGGCAGCCTATCCCAGGTTTGCTGTGCCCGATGTCTCTTGCCTAAGGCAGACTTCTTCCTTGTGGTGTGGGCATGTCCTCATTGTGGGCAGCGGTCGAGACGGAGCTCTCTGCAGTTTTGGACCAATGGCTCTGTCTTTTCCTGAGGATCGCATTATTGGGACAGTTGCAGGATGCAGAGGATGGAACGTGCTTTTTTTTGGGTGGCGACACGCGTGGTGAAATGAGACATCGCCCTGCCACTGGATATACCAGTCCCTTCCTCGTTGGTGGCGTGGAGGAAGTGGGTGGACTGGTGTGCTAAAGGATGCCTTCGCAAGCATGAGATGATTTGGTGGGAAATGGTGGGCCTACTATGGGCCTGGTGTGGGGGTTGTTTAATTGGAATCATGCCATGCCATCGTGTCGTTTGGTGTGTCCCGAACATGTTTGTATTGTTCTTTTTTTAAACAATTTTTATTGAACAAAGGAAAGGATACAGTACATTAATAAATCGATAGCTGGGTCCAATGTAAAAACATAGCAATACAGTTTGTATGATGCAATTTACATGCAGTCCACCCCCACTACCCCCCCGGCAATGATAAACTGACAGGACTATAAGGCAGCAAACCGTTCTAAGGCTCACAATCCCATACAATAGGCATCTCAACCCTTTAGGTTGCCTGTTATGAGGACAGTGTGGTGTTCGCATCAGGGTGGGAGTGTGTCATCAGGGCCTGCTACCTCAAGCATGGAACGCCGTTCCCTCCGAAGTTCAATGGTGGGGGACACACAAACGTCTCCTCTATATTTATTCCATCTCCCCCACTTGTAGTCCCACTTTTTGGGGCATCCCCTGTTTTTGAAGACATCTTTCTCGCCAATCATTGCCCTATCCATGTCTATCGCCTACTCTCTTCAGCCCGGAACCTCCTCAGCCCCCATTTCTGTGCAATATTTCGTTTCCCAAGAGCCCATCCAACTGAAGCCCATCCATGCCTGTTCTGCTTGCGTCAGATCCGTGGCATCCCATATGTTAAGTAGACAGAGCTAGGAGGTAGCCTTCAAGGTTTTTCCGCAAGCCCTCTCCATCTGCTTGGTGATGGCACCCCAATATGTTTAGATCTTGGGGCATTCCCACAATATATGAAAGAAAGTGCCCGGCTGATTGCAACCGCGGAGGCACAGAGGGTCTGGTCGTCTTCCCATTTTTAACTATGTTCTAGCGTCAAAATAAACACGGGCAGGATTTTTAGTTGTACTAATCGTAGGCGCAAGGGAATGGCCACCTCTCTAGGGGACGCCAGTGCATCTCGCCAGTCCTCGTCATCGATCTCCCCCAGATCCCCCCCATCGCTGGCACAGTCGGGTCATAGGGTCCAGCCGGTTGTTTAGCAGCTTTTTATATGTGAGGGATATGGCCTTTGATGGCATCGGGTCGAGTAGCAGCCTATCCTCCAGCGGGGTGGATGCGGCCAAAAGGCCTTCTTTGGGTAGGGCAGCAGCTATCGCGTGGCTGATCTGTAAGTATCTGTAAGCCTCATTGCGAGCTAAGTGGTATTTGGCCTGCATATCCTCAAACGTTGCCAGTTTACCTTTCACCCACATGTCGCCCACCACTGAGATCCCTAACATGTCCCACTTGTCAAATCCCGGGCATTGACAAAGTTGGCCCAACATGTCAGGTTCCCAGAGTGGGGTGGCCTTGGTGAGCGTGTTGCCCCAGCCCCATTTCCTGTTAACTGTGCGAACCGTGGGTCCAGTAAGGTGGAGTGTGCGTGGATTCGTGTACAAGGCCCGATTATAACCACCTCTCCCCAGTACCCAATGGTCCATGAGAAAGTTCGGGTCGTCGTGCTCCCCATGTGCCCATTTATTGATCGCGATTAATTGAGATGCTTGATAGTATAACTTAATATCAGGCAGCGCGATGCCCCCATCATACCAGCCCATGGTCAATTTGTTAAAGGCAATTCGTGGGGCACGTCCCTCCCAGAGTAAGTCTCGTATTGTGGATGCCACCCCCTTGAAATAGACTTCAGGAATCTTGTTGGGGGAATTCTGTAAGATGCACAGAAAGCGTGGCAATGCCAGCATTTTGAAGAGGGCAGCCCGTGCCAAGACCGTAAGGGGAAGGGACTGCCAATGTTGAACATCTGAACGGAGGCGGGTCAGTGGCGGGAGTAGATTAGATTCATGAAACGGGATCGGGTCTGGGGTGACAAAGATACCGAGATATTTGAAGCCCTGAGAAGCTACTGGTATATCATACCCCCTTGGGCTACGCGGTGGGTCGCCCCAGAGGACGTACAGCTGTGACTTGAACCAGTTGATCGTCTATCCGGAATGCGCTCCAAATAGAAGATATTGAGGGCTTGATTGAGAGATCGCGAGGGTGAGGCTAAGTACAGGAGGACGTCATCTGCGTATAGAGAAATACGTTCTTCATGACCGTCGGTCCATTTCAGCCCTCTTATCATCGGGTCTCCCCTGATCCAAACCGCCAAGGGTTGAAGAACCAGATCGAAGAGGAGGGGTGAAAGGGGTTATGCCTGCCTGGTACCCCGCCGGAATGGAAACTTTTTGGACACCCGATTGTTTACTACCACCTGCGCCATCGGTTGAGAATACAGGAGCTGAACCCATATGACAAATTTGGGGCCAAAGCCCATGCAGGCCAGGACCGCAAATAAAAACTCCCATTCGATGGTGTCAAAAGCCATCGTTGCATCCAATGGCATCCTCCTGTATTGTGTCAATTCTCCCCAAAACCCCATTCAGACGACGCAGGTTTAAGACGGTGTTGCGGCCTGGCATGAATCCGTACTGGTCAGGATGTACTAGTCTGATCAAATGTAGGAGGAGCCTATTGGCCAATACTTAGCCTCCACTGTTAGAAGGGATATCGGGCGATAGCACTTACAGTCCGTTGCAGGTTTGCTTTGTTTGTGAATTACGACTACGGAAGCCAACCTGACCTCGGAGGGCAATATTCCTTTGTCAAAGCTCTCCATATACATGCTCACCAAGTGGGGGAAAAGCTTGGATGCCAGTGACTTGAATAGCTCAACCGGGAGCCCATTAGGCCCCATAGCTTTACCCGAACGCAGGTCTTGAATGGCCTTCCGTACTTCCGTCTCCATGACGTCTCCCTCGAGAGAATCACTGTCCTGTTGGGACAGACACGCAACCTTAATAGTTGACAAAAGCTCTGGAGACATGGTAGATTGCGAGTCCTCGGCCGGCGTGTACACCGAGGAGAAATATTCCGCAAATGTGTTGGCTATGTCTTGGCGGTCAGTGAGAAATTCACCGTCCGCCCCTTGAAGCGAGTGTATCCACCTGGATGCACGTTCCTTCCTTTCCAACCAGGCCAACATTCTTCCCGTACGCTCGCCATGTATGTATATTTTATGTCTAATTGCCGTGTATCGGGCCGTAGCTGCTTCATGCAGGAGCTGGCGGTAGTCTAGTTGCATTATGTTGAGCGTGTGCTGAGCCTCTGCATCGGGCATCAAGGCCAGGGCCTTTTCCCTCACCAGGATTTCCTCCTCAGCTCGACTACCCGTTTGGCAAGTTCCCTCTTATGCCCCACCATGAGTGACAGAGCCCTTTCCTTTATAACAGCCCAAAATGCCCCCCAGATCACAGAAGGTGATGAAACCGACCCCACGTTTTCATAGAAGTAGTGGTCAGTATCCTTGAGGAAAGTCTCTCTAATATGGGGCACCTTAAGCGCCAACGGGTTGATTGTGAGCGTGGAGCGACTCCTAGGCTGTCCTGTGGAAAGCGTCGTCAATATAGGAGAGTGATCCAAAATTCCCCGAGCTAAACATTCAGAGGTCACAAAAAACTGAACATCCTGGGCCAGCATGAATATTTGGTCGATGCGAGACTGACTATTGTGGGCTCCGAGTAATAAGTAAATTGTGTAGTGGTAGGGTTAAGCCAGCGCCACACGTCTACAAGTCCCAGGGCCGACGGAAATCCTGACAATTGGGATCCCCCTTGGGCGTCACCCCTGGGAGGGAGGCGATCCCGAGATCCATCCATTGCAAGGTTGAAGTCCCCGCCCAACACCAACATACCTATCGAGAGTTCAAGCAGGAGTGCCCCAATATCACCCAGTGTCTGCCGTTGAAGGCCAGGAGGGGCATACACAGATACGAGGTTAAATACCCGTCGCTCCCACGTACCAGTGAGAGCCAAATATCTGCCCTGGGAATCCTCAAAAGTTTTGTTCTTCATAAATGGACAGCCTCGCCGGAGAAGAACCCCTGTCCCTCTCGAGCAAGAGGACAACCCCGAGTGTCCGATCATACGGTAACCCCACCTGTTCAATGCCCCACATGTATTGCCAACCAAGTGTGTCTCCTGAAAGAATACAATGTCCGGTTTGTGGCGTTTTGATGTACTGGAGAACCACCCCCGCTTAATCCTGTCTCCCAAACCATTAACATTCCACGTTAGAATCTTTAACACCAAGTTAGTCCCCATGAGTGAAGGGAGGGTAGGGAAATATCGTGCTGAGGAGCTGATGCCGGACCCTAAACGCAACTGACGTGGTCCCCAGGGAAGAGGAAGTGTAACAAGTGGGTGTATGAATCCATAGCGTGCCGGGGCTAACTGCTGCGTAGCTGGCAATACCCCCCACCCAGAGTATAGATCTCAGTCCAAGACCATAGGGGCCGAGACCAGTCATGGGGGTGGCGAGATGAGGCTTAATAGGTTCGTGAGGGAAACCAAGTGGACCATCCAACTCACAGTACTGTAATGTGGCCTGCCCGGAGTAAATGGTGTGGGGTTCATTGACCTTAGTCATACTGTAGCCATACCAAGTTAAGGCGAACCCAGCTATGCAGTGTACTGATACAAAACTTGAAAATGCAAAATACCCGAACACACAAATTCCAATTACAGAATTCGTAACCCCCACTCCCCCAATCCCCCAAATCAACTCTCCCCTCCCTCCATGCCTCCCTGCTAGACGGGTATTGAACCACCCGCCATCCCCAACTTGCAGAGTGCCTGTCGCCCACCCGTAACATTGAGGAACGTGATACAACCCCATTCCCTAAAGCATCTATGAAAGCAAAAACAGCACCCGCCCTGGCCCACCAATCCCCATGGCAGCTATTAAAACCCAAGTCCCGGAGCTAGCTGCTACAACCAGACTACAATATCACCCCTCCCACACCCAGGCAACTCTCACTCTGTCAGGCCCCATTTCACCCCCCCGCACCAGTAGTATTCATTACAGAGCAAACAGAGGTCAAAAACGTTCAGCTAAGGGTAGACCATGCCTAAGGGTGCAGAGCAGTGGGAGGGGGTCCCCCCTCGGTGGAATTTATACTTGCAATTCTGAATCAGTCACCCTTCTGGACCATGAGTAGTTGAGTCCTCCTTCATCAGGGATCCCTGTCGACGTCCTTGACCACCGGGGCCCCCGCACTTCTCGTAAACCTGTGGGATCGCTTGCCTACGGTTCTCCACTCCTCAAGCCAGTCCCACACCTCCTCCGGCCTGGTGAAGAACCAAAGTTTTCCATCCGACTCGATGCGAAACTTGGCTGGAAACATCATCGCATACTTAATATCCGGATCCCTGAGAGCTCGGTTCACTTCCAGGAAGCTGAGCCGCTGTGTCTGGACCCGCAAAGTGAAGTCGGAAAAGAAGGTGACCTTGCTGTTCTAGATGACAATGGGTGGGGCCGCCCTTGCAGTCTGCAGGATAACATCTCTATCTCGGTAGTTGAACACCCATGCCAGGAGAGGTCGAGGAGGCGCACCAGGCCGAGGCCTACCACCAGGCACGCGGTGAGCACGTTCAATTGAAAAACATTTAGAGAGGCCCCGAGGCTGAAGTTGCTGGAGAATCAATTCCTTCACATAGAGATCAGGAGCCGGCCCCTCCGCCTGCTCCGGCACGCCCAGAATGCGGACATTGTTTCGTCTCATGCGGCCTTCGTAATCATCAAGTTGCAGTGTAAGCGCCTCCTGCGTAGTTTGAAGCTCAGCCAGTTGGCGCTTGAGAAGGTCCGAATCTGTTTTGAGTTCTTTAGTGGTGGACTCAACCGCTCCAACTCGCTCTGATATCTTCTGCATGTCCGCTCTCATCAGGGACACCTCTGTGGCCACCGTGACAATACTAGTTTCAAGGGAGGTACACACCGTCGTAATTGCAGATAGGATATCCTGTAGCGTAGGCTCCGGGTGCTCTCCAGGGGCCTTTGGGTTGCATTGATCCCCATCATGGGTCTTTTGCCATGCAAACTTATCAATTTTGGGTTGGACCGCGTTGCGGCCGGTCGCCATCTTGTTAGGCGAGGGCCCCAATTCGTGCCAGAGAAGAAGTGGTGGGGAAGGGGCAAGCCCAACTGGCTACTCGCCGCCGCCTGCCGTGGGTTTCCACCCACACCGGCCTGTCGGTTTTTGCCTATCAGGCGCCCCCCCCACAGATGTGTTGTCAAGTGCACGGGTGGCACGGCGAAGACCAGCGGGGCAACCCAAGCAGGTGAAGACCCCTCCGCCCGACTTGCCTAAACCAGAAGCGCTGGCCTCACTAGTGTAGACTGTGGATTTTAGGAGCGGAACGATGCCACTCCCCAGCTGCAGAAACCGGTTCCGCCTTACCGGCACCTATGATCACAGCAGAAGCACGCGTCGTCTGCGGCGTGTGCGCCAGTCCAGGGGCGTCAATGTAGGGGCCTTCCACTGCAGCTGGGAGTGTCACGTAGCACCCCCTGTGGGCGTCTCTCCGCTGGAGGATCGATTATGTCTCTGTACGAGCCACGGGGGGCAGAAGGCCGCCGCAGCCAGCCACGGAGATAGGCCGTTAGCAGCCACCAGGGAATTGCCGATATTAGAGGGTGCACACCCCAGCCACGTATTGCACTAACCGTAGCACTGTCCCAGCCTGCAACCGCAGGCGGTAGAATTACTTCTGGGTCCTGTCGGCAAAAGTTGCGGCCCACACGCCACGACCCCGGCGTCGATTTTCGCGCGCGCCCAGGGAAGCGTTGGGTGCGCATCGTAACTCTGATCCCCACAGCCGAGCGGGGCCCGCCTCTCCGCTCACACGCAACAGAGGCCCGTGAAACTTCACCCAAGCTTCGGGCCGGGGTTATCGTGCAGCCTGGCGAAGAATAGGCCGAAGGCAGCCAGGGCAGACCGAGATTATGCGGATATTTAGGGAATGGCGCAGTGGAGCACAGCTACCGTGCGGCCATTTCCCTCGGCAGTTGGCCTCGCCCCCCAAATTCAATCTATTAAGAGTAAGGCATCCATGCTAAAATGCTTCATCATGTGCAGGATGGCTCCTAAGAACTCCATAAAAAAAACTACTTAAAACCATCAATGAAATCCCTGGTAACCCTTGGTCTAGCCAGTTTAAAGAAGCAATCCTGATACTCAAGATTGAAGTATCTGCTCTTGGGATGATGCCATCCCACAAGCTGTATGGAAGACAGCAATTAACAAGCAAATCAAAGTGGCCTCTTGGGAACAGGATCCAACTGCGGTTGCAAGTCAGGTGTGGGTGCCAATAGTGCCTTCAGGATATGCCATAAAAATCAAGACTAATCGGTGCATTTGCTATGTTGCTGCCCTACTTTAGACCAGCAAAGGAGACTCTTGCTTAAACAGTTTTTTCTGCCCGAGGGAGTGCGTACTTGTGCACAGGCATCCTTCATTTACTTTAGCAGGAGATCACATGGGGTACCTGGGAGATGTGTTCATTTTGTGAAAAGTTTAAAACTCGCAACTAAAGGCTACAGCACCTCATTGGGAACAAAAACAAACTTTGATTACATCATTCGCCTTACACACTGGGCTACCCATGCAATGGCCACGGTATTACCAGAACCAGAATCGCAAGAAACTCATCTCCTCAATAGGCTGACTGTCTCTCAACAGTTTAAATGTTTATATCATGAATTTTATAGCTTTTTGTAATATGCACATTGGATGTTAGACTGTCTTTTCGATTTATTGTGGTATGGTATTTGAAGCGGTTTAGCAGCCAAACAAAAAGGAACTATTATTATTAGTCAACAGAATGCACAAATGCACTTTACGTGCCAAGCAAATGCATGCAATCTAAGTACATTTAAAACTAAGAATGGAGTGTGCATTTACATAGCTCATCTTAGCACACTGAATCAACCCCTAGACGAGGGAAGCACCAGGCTGGTATGTAGAAGGAAACGTGTGTGGTAGTTCTAGATAGCGCAATGCACTTCATACCCCTCGTCAACCAGGCCAGTGTATAGTTTGCTCATTTTGCAAACAGAATCAACTTCCTATCTTTGTACATTTATCAGCAACTTCAGATGTAATGTGTATCTTGTACCATATTAAGAATGAAGGCTGTGTTTTTTAGCTTCGTCTAACCTCACATATTTTGCGTTCTTAAATAATGTATACTGCTCAGACTATTCCAACATAAGGAATTAAGGCTTAACGTGATGTTAATCAAGTCTCTTTTAACTGAAAAACCTGTTGTTGTCCGTCTATTTAATGTTAAAATTGTTATGGTAATAAACTAAACAATAAAATTATTACATTACATTGTGTGCTGTGACTAAAAATTCCTTTAATACCTTGCAGATCATGCACTCTGTTTACCAGTGAACTCTTCACCTGTCTTCCATCATAGTGGAACTTACTCCTGCACTGTTTTTTCACCACGTATAGCTCTGTGACACTCTCTGCTGATGTCTGCGGTGGTGCAACCTCTTCACATTTCATTTCCTCTCTAACATAATTATGTAGAATTATTATTTTTCATTGTTGGGAGCATATATCGAGTATATCATCAATGGAAGGACTCCAAGTCTGTCCTGGATGCCAATCAATCTCCCCTCTAGGGAACAGTCTTTACTATGCAGCCAGAACTATGCAGTACCATTACAATGCTGGCAATACAACAAATGCACTGTTACCACGCGTTCCATTACCACACAAGTCTTTACAACGACTTGAATTAGGGAACGTCTTGTTAGATTTTAAACCCAACACCTTCCCTACTGTTGCACAGACTGGAGTTGGAATAGTAATATATGTGGCTTAACGGCTAGGGCCGTCAACCTCGGAGCTGCTCGAGTCTCGGCAGGGACACTCAACATTCTGTGATTCTGGGCAAATCACTTAATCTCCCATGCCTAACAAAAATAATTGTGTCCATCTGTAACGTAACTGGTGCTCATGTAAAGCGCTCTGATACCTTCGGGTCTAGTTCGCGCTATATAAAACTCCACAAAAAAATATATATATTATTCCAAAGTCTAGCAATTCCCTAAGGCAAGTTGTTATACTGACTTGCAGGTAATGGAACGCGTGGTAACAACTCGCTTGTTGTATTGCCCGCATTGTAATGGCATGCGTTGTAAAAGCATGTGTGATTGTGTCACACATCCCTCCCTTCTCTGTCCTGGTATTTAGATTCTAACTCGTAGTCAAGGCCCTGCCGTAGCAGTATAGCTATGCCCCTTGTTTTAGATGTAGCTACTGCATGAAATGGGAGGAGAACCAGTAATATCGGAGTCTAGGTACATCTTTTTGATTTCGTGGATGAGGGCTACATCCAGCTTCTTCGATATGAGCCATTGTAATAATGCTATCCTTTTAACAGGAGATTGAGCCTTTGTACATTTAAACTAATATCTGATGTATTTGCCACAGTGGTGCTTGATTGGTCCCTCGCAGTTGTAAGCATGATATAAACATAGTCACTGCATCCCACAAGTTCGTCCCCCTCTCTCCAGACGTCCCTCATGGGCAAAAAGGGCACATGGGGAGACTTACTACATCATTATATGATCTCTGTTTTGGTTATTGTTACAAATGTAGTACTTGGGAAATAAACAGAAAATTTAAGAATATCAAAAACATAACCATAAATGGAAACATTTCTAACCAATTTAAAGATAGAAGCATACAAACGTGTCTATAGTCTTTTTGTGTACCAATGGTCCTTATAAATTGTGGGTCCAGCTCCAGGCACAGTTTGGTTAGCCCCCGCTTGATGCTGTAGCAAAGTTCTTAGTGTTGCGGCGAGTTAGTAAGTGGCTTTATTGTCATCTCATCATTGTAGGCACCTAGTAGGCAGCTCTCAAGGGAGTTAAGGCTAGAACAGTCACATGTGCCCCACCGGTACCAAGGTCACGTGGGTGGATAGGATAGTGCAGCCCTTTGGTTTTGTCAACTGACAAGTCATTTGGCCATCCTCTGAAGTGGCCTGTATCAACTCTTTGTTTTGATGACATTGTTGTTGTTTCTGCGCTTTTGGGGCTTTGTTGGTGGTAGGCGTGTGCCATTCTCCTCAGTTCTGTAGTTTTGTGGTGCTTCCTCCCCAGTAGCTGAATCACTCATGCTTGGTAAGCCAAGGATATGCTTTACCGGCACAATCTTGGAAACCCCATATTAAGATAAGTGCCATTATAGGTGAAAAGTGTGCAGAATGGAAAACCCCATCTGTAGGGTATGCTCTCAGTGTGCAATTTTACACCAAGCCAGTGTGAGTGGGAAAAAAACTTGGAATAAAGAAATAGTGGCATCTCGAAAATGAATGGATTCCTGTTGGCGAGGTGTTCTCCTTGAGAAGAAATGCAACCTTGTGAGGACTTCTGCCTCAGATTCCTTTTCTGTTGGAAGATGGAGAGCACCCTGTGTGTGCGGTTTAGCTTCAGAGGGTCAGATGCCAGATTCTGCAGGAGATGTTGGAACAATGCTTGAACATATTCCTCAAGATCTTTGTTAGGTACCTTCTTAGGAATTCCCCGTAGGCAGATGTTAAATATGTTGTCTAAAGCCAATGCTTGTAATATCTGTGTGCCGTGTGCCCTGAGACAGCTGTGTTATATGAGGAATGACTCTGCAAGCTATCTCTCAAAAGGGCTAGTGTTTTTTGTCTGATGGCCAAAGCTTTTCGGTCTTCGCAAGCTGCAGGGTACTTCTACCCTGAATCACAATATTCAGTTAATTCAAGATTTTTTTGGCCCACTGGGTATTTCCTTAAAGTGTCCTCTTACAACTATACTTTCCATTTAAGATACACTCCTTAGCACTGAGGCTTTCCTGCATGGAACCTCTTGTCTCTGCCTCTTGCTTCTTCCACTCCTTCTTCATAGCGCAGCGGCCCCCCTGGTCAGCCCCTCAGCCACTGCTTCCCACCACAGCGGTTGTTTCATCCTGCACTCCAGTACGGCAGTCTCTCCTCACTCTAGCAGTAGTGGCTCCCACAATTGCTCCCCTTGTCCCTGACTGCTGTCACTCACTTTGCTTGCATTTTGATCATTTTAATCGTGCAAAAAGCAGAGCTCCCAGAATTCGAAAGGGATTTGAGCAGAAATGAAGGAGATAGTGACCTGCCATTAAGACAACAAGCAGTTTCAGTTCTCTCCCTTGCACTCTTCAGTTTGTACATGGAGCCTCTTGGCTCTAAACACGTCAACATTTCCTACCATTCTTACAATGATAACTCCCTGATTCATATGACGTTCTCCGACTCAGGCAGCATTGATTTAATTAAACTAAAGTTCTGATGATTCCTCACAAGTCCTCTGCACTTATCCTTTTCTCGATAAACGCAGGAAGAGAGCAAGAGTCTAACATTTCCACCGTAGAATAATCCAAGTCTCTCTGCTTTCGGTTGAACAAGAATCTGAACTTCCGCGCTCACATCACTGGCTTAGTAAAAGGGGTGTAGGGCCATCTCAGACTTCTTCATGACCAAAGCATTCCCTTCCAAATGTGAAAGTCAAATACAATGAACTAAAAGATAGAAGGAGGGACTGGGGCTTTATTGAGAGGTCCAGCACAGGGGCCCCACCAGTAATGTAAGAATATAGATGCTGCTGTTCCTGAGTGAGGGGCTAGGTCTGGTAGAGGGCTGGTAGTGCCCTCACAAACCCGAAGGGGTGTCATGCTTCATCATCAGGCAGCTCCTTGATAAGCTTGCGCTGCAATGCCCAACGGGCCCCTCGAGGGGGCTCTCTATCAGAGGTGGTTTTTTTGTTGTTGTATGTTGGCATGGATGAGTGGTGAGCAGTGAGTAGAATGGGAGAGTGAAATGTGTATTAAAATTGGCTAAAGGGATTCAGACATGAAATTAGGTTTTTTAATACTCTGGTCCCTTTGTCAAGGATAAAAACGTGATTTGAGCATAAAATAGATTTAATGATCCATTTAGCTACAAAAGTAGTGCATAGCAAGGTCAACCTGTTACATGCCTGTTACAGCCCATAATGGGTCATGGCATTTCGTCAGGACCAGAAAGACCTAATTCTACTCTTCACAGGGAAGGAGGGATGAAAAACGCGTGAACCATGCCCTGTGAATTATATGTAAAAGATGAGACGTTAACAATATATCTTGTATACTTTACAAAGACACGGGTAACGTCTGTTTGTAGACCTAAATAGAGGGAACAAAAGAATACAGGGATGATATTAAACAAGTGTCCGTGTGTCGACCTAGTTAGGGTGGGGGACCATTACTATGTAGATTTCATGGTATACCAGTGGTGTGAGGTAGTCTCAGACGAACATGTGTGGGTGTCATAGAAATACAGGTGTAATTTGAAGCGGACGATATCCGTCATGTTGCCTGTATGTTAAAAGGATATAATATAAAAATGTTAATGATGAGTGAAAAACGCTGTCAAGACACCAATGGTGAGCCCAGTCTAAATTATCACTGCTTCACTAATAAAAAAAAGGTTCCAACTTGGAAGTCGCATGCTGCATAGTGGTCAAAAAGATGGGAAGGTAAAAGGTTCCCTACCAGTGAGTTACCCCGTTAAACATATGGGGCAATAAGGTGATCGCTGATTTTTATAACCAATCAGAAAAACATGCAAGGTTTCAAACGTGCAAACCTTAAGACAGTGAAGGGGCAGCAGATAGGTGGAAGGGTAAGGGGGAGAGGGTGGAGAGGTAAGGGAATGGAGGGAAAGGAGAGGGCAGCGGATGGAGGGAGGGGAGCGATACTGACTGCGAGGGAGTCCTCACTCATGAGGACAAGGGCTTACCTGTGTCTGTAGTAGGTGGTGGCCCCAATCGGACTGACAGAGGGAGCACTGCTCGGCGTGATTTCGCTGCTGGGGGGCAAAAAAAATTAAGGAAATACAATGGAGATCAGGCGAAGGAGCCGGGTGTTGCCGTATCTGAGAGTCCGGGTGACTGCCCAGGACTGCTGGTTACTTGTGGCGGAGGCTGTGGAAGAAAACACTCACTGGGTCGATGCTCGGATATGGCTATCGACCTACCAGGGGCCCTGCTGGAGTAATGACCTCGTGGAGGAAGTCCCTGGAATACTTCCTTGCGTGGCAACCGGAAGCTGGTAGGGAGACACAATGTGGCGGGGAGCCGGCACCATGATTAAAAGAGTAATCGTCACAGCGGCCTTGGAGGACGTGGGAGGGGGCGGGCACGGCGCAGAAGGAAGGCGGGAGCAAGAATGGTGACCCAGTGTGGCCATGGGCCGACTCTGGGGTGGAAGCGGTGATTTGTGCCGGGACCTGGGAGGACGCGAGAGGGGGCATGGGGGGGGGGGGCAGAGCTAATAGATGGAGGAAAGCAGGCGTAATAGTGCAGATCCAGGAGGCAACCAAGACTCCGCAGGGAGGCTGAAAGGGGTCAACAAGTGCAGAGCGGGGGGGTCAAGACTCCACAGGTATATGGACTGGTGCCAAAAAACTGAAGGGTGATAACACCTAGACAGTTTGCTGCGCTCAAAGGGTGGTGGTCCAGTGATGGGACCCGCGAGGGGGGTGGAGGGTAGGATGAGGGGGGAAGGGGGAAGGGCCGGCTGAGGGGGGGTGGTGAGGGAAATATGGAGAAGGGGAATGGGGAAGGAGGGGGAGTTTAAGGGGGGAGGAGGATGGAGAGGAGGCAAAGAGGGATAGGGGGAAGGAAAGCGATACATATGATGATGCCAGGCCAAGAGTGAAGGCCGTGCTCGACAATACCCAGTCGTGTCACGGCCCCGTAGGGGGCTTAGATACAGGGGATGTCTACAATGAAACCTCGCCCCATGGAATCTCATTGTTGAGGTCATGGATGTGTGTGGAGAGACTGAACACCCACTGTTGCTCTTTTCAAAACAGGTCATCACTGCAAATGTGTGTGTATGCCTCAATGATAGTCCAGTGGAGATCATCCGCAGTATGACCGTTCTCGATAAAGTGGGTACTCATTTTGGTGGTACGTCTCCCACATCTCACATTGCTGCAGTGTTCAGTGATTCTGATTTTCACTACTCTGATGGTCATACCTATGTATTGTATTTTGCAAGGGCATATAATCATATACACACAGTTTTTGGTGTTGCAATTAGTGTGTGAGCCTTGTACCCATGGTTTAGAGGTGTCAAGATATAGTTCTTTAGAAGCCTGTGTAAGTGCACATACACTGCATGATCTGCATGGGTAATGTCCTGTCACTGGGGGGAGACCCCAGAGTGTCCGTTGAGTATCGGGCCTGTGGGTTCTTGGTCTTGTGTGGACAAGGATGTATTTTATGTTGCTGGTGCGGTTAAAGGCAAATCATGGAGGGGCCAATGTCAGATATCCTGTGTTCAGTATCTACCAATGTTTTTTTATGACCTTCTTAAGGTAATTGGATTGTGGAGTGAAAGACGTGACATACGTCAGAACCTCGCTCGTAGTGCGCTCATGTTGTTCTAGAAGTGAATCCCTGTGGTTATTCCTCTTTTGCAAGCGGTTCTGACTATGTGTGGTGGGTATTGACATGCAATAAGGTTAGTAGTCAGAGTCTCTGCTTTATCTTGAAAGTCGCTAACTATGCTACAGTTGCGACGGAGGCGGAGAAATTGCCAACGGCGAGGTTGTCTCTGAGATGTTTAAGGTGGTGGCTGTCATATCTGAGTAGACTGTTACAGCCTGTTGGTTTTCAGTATGTGGATGTACAAAGTTTGCCATCTTTGAGGGGTATCAGCAAGTCGAGAAAAGTGGGGGTGTCACAGAGATGTGTTTGGTGAACCTGCAGTATGGGTTAAGTGTGTTGACCCATTCGTAGAACCTTTTGCAGGTCTCTACTGGCCCCTGCCACAGGATCAGTATATCATCTATGTAACGACGCCAGAGCAAGATATTGTTGATGAAAGGGTTTGTCTAACCCCAAATATGCTGTCCTTCAAAATCTGGCATGTAGATGCAGGCAAGGCTTGGGGCAAAGGTGCTGCCTATATATGTGCCTTGTGTCTAGTAATATATCTGGTCTTGAAATTGGAAAAAGTTCTGTTTGAGTGCAATGGCAGCGCATTCCAAGATAAAACTGACTGGAGTGGGCGATGACCATTCCTCTAGGAGTAGGTTGTTCTCTATCACCTCTAATGTTGCATCCTGGGGTACATTGGTGTATAATGCCTCGAAATCCAGATAGACAACTAAGTCAATCTGAGAGTCATTGTCAAAAGTACCCAGCAGGTTGAGGACATTGGTGGTGTCTTTTACAAATGATGGAGTCTTAGAGACAAAGGGTTGGAGGAAATGGTCGCAGAATTGCGATAGGGGCTCTAGGAGGGAACGAATCCCTGATACAAGCTTCTCGGTGGTCATAAGAGATCTGTCTGAAAGATTTACTATCAGTTTTTCTTCGAGCTTGTTTGGCTCCTCGTCTGGCGGGAGGTTTCTCCCATGGGTTCCTGCTACTGGACCTGCTTGGGGTGGGCGCCTCTTCTGTTTCTTCTCCTTCTACCCCCACCTCTGCCTAAAAAAATGGATAGTAGGGTTGAGGGAAAGCTTGTGGGGGCATGTTTCCCTGGGGGTATCCTTGATAAGGGTGCCAACCCACTGGTGTTCCATGGTAAGGAGGTGCTTGATAGGGGGAATGCGTAGCCCATTTGGGTGGCGGTCGCTGTCCTGTCCTTGACTCATCACCACTATGGCTGCCCGTACTTGAGTTGCTACTCCAAGAGGTGTTGCGTCTGCGAAGGGGTTGCTTTCATCAGATGAAGACGTAGTCTTCCCTTAAGTATGGGTAGATTGTTTCTTTATCATATTTTTTTATATCCTTTTGGAGTTTGGTAATCTTCTGTTTAAGAAGGTACTCCCTACTTTCATTAATCTCGTTGTTGAGTGCGTGCCAATTTAGTCTTGTAGGTTGGAATTAGCATTCCTGTTTATAATGCATTTTCCGCGATGGTAATCCTTATGGTAAATCTGCCAGTCTTTTTGCAGTGTTGATGATTAAGATGAGCCAGTCCCTTGTGCATTTCCATGCTATTAGGAACCAGTCTCTCTTAAAGGTGGGATCCTCCAAGAAAATGCGTGGTAGGTTAGTGACTATCAGGCTGTTTGGTGCAATGTTTGCACGTAAGTACTCAGCATGAGGGTGCAGTGCAGAATGATCTTAATGAGTTGGCTTTTCAACGACATAAGCAAGGACCAGTCCTTGTGGAGCCCACCTATGGAACTACTGCCATCCATGCTGAGGAGCGGGGGGCTTTTAGTATCTCTGTTATCATGCCCTCATCGAAAGATAGGCCCTGATGGTTCTCCGTAATAATGGCCGCGGAGAGTAGGTGGATAGAGAAAACACGGGGGTGAGCAATGAGCAGACAAAAGGCCCTTCACTTTTTTGGGACCAGTCAGTATCCCTGTGGAGTCTTGAACCCCCCCTGTGAGAAGTTGGCCTGGTATATGATGTCCACTAATTAAAGTGGACTACGAAATGCCCTGGGGGGGCTTACTCCCACTTTCAGAAGGCATGACGACTTGTATGAATTGTTCACACTGTCACAATGTCATCACAGGCAGATATGTTGCTCACCCTTGGTCTGGAAAAAAGATTGTGTTAAACTTTAATGCGAATTGTAACAGTCATCATGTGATTTACTTCATAAAATGCCCATGTGATTTGTATTATGTGGGGAAAACAGAGAGGGTTATACGTACTCGTATTACCGAGCATAAGAGCAGAATTCGCACAAAAACCACCAGTTCACCCCTTGCATTACATTGGTTAGAAAAAAAGCATTCTATTTCTCAATTGAGATTCTGTGTTCTAGAAAACGTTGAATTACGATCTGACAGGGATATGACAAAATTCTTGTCGCAACGAGAGTCCTATTGGATCTGGTTTATGCAAAGCCTCCTTCCAAAGGGGCTCAATGATAAATTTGAATTGGCTTGTTTTCTTTAAATGACCTCTTGCATGTTGTTTCTCTCAGCGCATTATTCATGTGAATAAGTGTACTTTTGTTCACTACACACTCAGTGTTGATAGTGTGTTGATCTCTCATTGTGATTATGATCGATTTTGTGTACTTATTTTACATTACATTATTGTACTCAACTGGATTTTTATATTTCTATATTTCTTTCTCCTTTGACTAATCCTTCTTTATTTTCTCTTTATTTATTTTCTCTTTTTTCAATTAATATTACTGCTTTGCACGAAGGTGTTCCTTATTATTGTTTTTTCATCATATACGTGTGAGTGTGGCTCTTGTCATACCATGGCGGTGAACGCATTGCTTAGATTCAAGGTTAGCCCAGCAACCAGTTGATGTAGTCCTGTTTCTATGTTTGTTCAACTTGATTTAAAAGCATGTGATCACGTAACGTGTTTCAAGCTTGGAACTAGGCGTGTTTATTCGTGGAATAGTGTTTGTATCGGTAAGCGGAACACTATCCACGTTATTTGCATTTAGATTTAAGACATTAGTCTTTTTGAAAATTTGGATTAGTAAGTAGTGATTTTTTGTTGCAGACAGTAGCGCTGAGAATTTACATCTAACGGTTGAGACGGGTGGTGTAATCGTACACTTAACGCCATAGCGGCCTGAAATTAATGGCAGGAATTTGCATTTCACGTTAAAGACACGGTTATTGGATACATTCAACTGATGCTTTAAATGGCTTTTAGCTGGTAAGTGTATTGTTCAGGATATTGTTGCGTGCAACCACAGGCGATTGTCATTTTAAATTTCTGACACGCCGGTTTTTGATTCCAGACAGTGAAAATCTAGGATACTGGCTGGTATATCCTTGTTGTTGTTGGACAGAACAATTAAGCACAGTGTTGCGGAAGTTCTCGCAGTTTAGTATTTTAAGGTATGTTTTTTGCTAGTGAACACTTTAACGCTTGGAATACACGGGTGTGTGTTCGTGATGACTCTTGGCTTTTTCTGTTTTTTTCTGACTTTTTTCTGGCTTTGGGTCTCTTGTACACAATATTTGCACGGGTGTTTTTGATACATAATTATTAGTTCTTTAAACCCCTGACTTTCTTTGAGTCCTGTATCTGCTATAGCATTTATGTAGCTATTCCTTTTGTGCATATAACCTCACTCGACCATTGTTTGCACTTGTAGATACCCCTGACGAAGGGCTCATTGACTAGCCCGAAATGCATTGGGATTTTTTGTTATGAAGTTGAAAGAATATATCATTGCTGATCACAAGCAACGTTTTGTTTGATTCTGCCATCTACATTTACAAAGAATAAAAGACAGAAGACATCGTTCTGCATCTGGAAATTTATTTGAAGTTATGATTTCCATTACAGTGTTTCATCTTTTATCATTTCATTCTTCAAATACAAAAGACTGAGTTTGAATTCGATTGTATATAAATGTGTCATAATTTGATTGCTAATTCTGAAAGTGGGAGTAAGCCCCCCCAGGGCATTTCGTAGTGCACTTGTTATTTCTAGACACCTGTCTAGAATTTCTTTAATCTGGTTTAATATTTAGGTGGCTGGCAGTGCCACTTTCCAGGTGCACACAACATTGATTATTTGTTTAAGATTTTCAGCAAAGGATTGTATAATGTTTATGTTTGTTTAAATGAGTGCATACCTAGATGCTATCGTTATTTAGTGCACTAATTAAAGTGCGCACCTTGCACCAGTCCAAACAACCCTCATGGTGATTAAAGAGGTCAAAGATAACCTTAAAAAGCTATCCACGTGGTAGCTGTCGAGGCTTAATCTTGAAGGAATGTTAAGCAGCTTGTTTTACAAGAATGCAACCTTATTTTATTGGTTAAATGAAAGGAGAAACACACAGTAGTTATAAAAATATGTATTTATTATTATAACACACCTTAAATACCTCATGGTATCTGCTACACGCAGTTAACACAAAGCACACAATACTGTAGCACAGATACAAACGTAAGTAGCACTAATACACAGTGGGCTGCTGGGGAAGACTAAACCATATACTAAAATAGTGGCATAAGAACCACAACTCGAGTCAAGACAGTGTCTAGAGGTTGCAGAATTGCTGGGACCCCAAGGAACCACCCAATGTGAGTAAGTAGGGACCCGACGAAGGACGGGTGCAGGGTGTGAACACGATTGCGTGCTACGTACAATTCAATGGGAGAGTTGCGGTTGCAGTTTTAGTGTTTAAGGACCCTTCCCAGTGGATTACAAAGAAACCCTTTAGAACATAGAAGGTTGGAGAGCCACCCCACCCGTGGATACCGAAGTACCAGAGTTAGCTATCCCAGGGAAGCTGGGTGAATAGGCTCGAAGTGGCGTCAGAAGCCGCCATCATTCTCAATAGGAGTCTTCAAAGAAATACCATTGCTGAAAAGTGCCCGATGGAACCCACAGGTGGATTCTTGAAGGAAGGAACCTGAAAGTACCTCAGTAGTCTCCTGAGGCTTGAGCCGGGAGGTAGTGTACACGCTCTTTGTTTTTAAAAACGCTTGCCATTACTGCATTGTGTTATTGAATTTTAGTTTGATGTGCTTTTAATATCGCCGCATTCTCCTTACCTCTGCTGCTCAATCGGGGCGCTAAGGTGAAGAGGTGAAACCCGACCGGCACTCCGGCCTCATTAGTGGAAGTCGGGGGGACGCCATCTTGGGGGAAATCTGGTCCTCGCACTAGCTTTCTTTTCCCGGCAGGCACTAAAGCGGATGCTGCCGCGAGCGCGACACAGTAGTCTCCTGAGGCTTGAGCCGGGAGGTAGTGTACACGCTCTTTGTTTTTAAAAACGCTTGCCATTACTGCATTGTGTTATTGAATTTTAGTTTGATGTGCTTTTAATATCGCCGCATTCTCCTTACCTCTGCTGCTTAATCGGGGCGCTAAGGTGAAGAGGTGAAACCCGACCGGCACTCCGGCCTCATTAGTGGAAGTCGGGGGGACGCCATCTTGGGGGAAATCTGGTCCTCGTACTAGCTTTCTTTTCCTGGCAGGCACTAAAGCGGATGCTGCCGCGAGCGCGACACAGTAGTCTCCTGAGGCTTGAGCTGGGAGGTAGTATACACTCTCTTAGTTTTTAAAAACGCTTGCCATTACTGCATTGTGTTATTGAATTTTAGTCTGATGTGCTTTTAATATCGCCAAATTCTCCTAACCTCTGCTGCTCAATCGGGGCGCTAAGATGAAGAGGTGAAACCCGACCGGCACTCCGGCCTCATTAGTGGAAGTCGGGGGACGCCATCTTGGGGGAAATCTGGTCCTCGCACTAGCTTTCTTTTCCCGGCAGGCACTAAAGCTGATGCTGCAGCGAGCGCGACACAGTAGTCTCCTGAGGCTTGAGCCAGGAGGTAGTGTACACGCTCTTTGTTTTTAAAAACACTTGCCATTACTGCATTATGTTATTGAATTTTAGTCTGATGTGCTTTTAATATCACCGCATTCTCCTTACCTCTGCTGCTTAATCGGGGTGCTAAGGTGAAGAGGTGAAACCCGACCGGCACTCCGGCCTCATTAGTGGAAGTCGGGGGGACGCCATCTTGGGGGAAATCTGGTCATCGCACTAGCTTTCTTTTCCCGGCAGGCACTAAAGCGGATGCGCCCGTCCGCGCCTGGACGTCGCCAGACGCCAGGCACGCTGCCAGTTCCAATCTTGAGACACCTAGTTACACCAGGGAGTCTTTGCTATCCCTTGACCAGCGCATAAATCCCTGTGGGCTACATCCAAGATTAGTAACGGAGGGGCCTTTCTTCTGCTACAAGTGTGGCTATAATTCTCATCCGTCATTGCCCTTATCATCTCCAGTCTCTACCAAGATCCCTTTGAAAATCTTATATCTGAATGTGCGATCTCTAATTAAGCACTACAGGGAGATCCATGATCTCATTGAGAATGAATGACCCGATGTGTTTTTTGTTACCGAAACCTGGCTTAATGAGGACACAGTGGCCGAACACGGCCTTGCACTATCTATGGGATTCAGTTTTCAAACTATCAACAGAGAGACCAGAGGCGGGGGACTGGCTGTTATTTTTAAATCTCACCTTCACTGCACTTTTGTTAAGGAAGATGTTGCAGGGTGTGAATGCGCCTGCTTTACCATCTTACTTAATGCTTATTTTTCCTTTTCTGGCCTTTTAGTCTATCGTCCCCCTGGTTCCTCATCAGAATTTAAACTAGCGATTATGGAGGCGGTTCACTCATTAGCACTGAGAACCGCTAATTTTAGTCTCATTAGCGATCTAAATATCCATTTTGACCGTCCTTCGGATCCGGAAATCAGTACTCTGATTGCGGATGCCTGTCAATTAAGACAGCTGGTAGTGGGACCTACACACACAGCTGGACATTTACTAGATCCAGTTTTCTCCAATATCCCCTATCTTCAGGTTAAATCTCCCAGCCCGGTGTGCTGGTCTGATCATCATCTTATAACCATTACCCTTCCTCCGGTGGAGGCAACGTCCAGAGCAGTTTCTAGGGCTACCCTTAAACGCTGTTGGCACAAACTTAAGCTGGATGATCTTCTTGCTTATTTGGCTTCATGCCCTCCTATCCTTGATACTAACCCGGAGCAAGCGTACAAAACAATCTGTGAGTGGATATATGAGGCACTAGACACTCTTATTCCTGCTAAATGGTCCAAGGGTCGTGGCTCCGGCTCCAACCCCTTGTACACGAACTCTCTAGCTGTCATGCGGACTACATGTAAACAGCTAGAACGAGCCTGGAGGAAGAATTATGACCCCACAGATAAAAGGCGGTACCAGGACGCTATCAAATGTTACTATAAAGCGATACATTCGACCCGAGCTGCCTATCTCGCCAATGAGATAGCATCTAGTAAAAACCCCATGAAATGCATTTTTAAAATACTCAGTGATTTTAAAAGGAGGAAGGATCCGCCCACCTCAACTATTACATCTGAGCAACAATGCGAGGATCTAACCACCTATTTTGTTCAAAAAGTAGAAGCTATTTATAAATCCTTTCCTAACTGCCCTAGGGACCTGGTGAGCCCTCTAATATCAAAGCCTAATACCACAATGGAAGTTATACCTTCCATCTCCCAGGATGAGTTTCTCACCTTGAGCACCAAAGTCAAATCAGGTTCCCCTCATGACCCCATGAGGCCAGCCCAATTTAGAGACTGCCTACCCATACTTCTCACACCTCTATGGCAGCCTATTAATTCTTCCTTTAGCAAGGCAATGGTCCCTTTGGCATGGAAGCAGGCCAAAGTGCTCCCTCTTCTAAAAAAAACGTCACTGGACACCGCCAAGCCGGAGAATTTTCGACCTATTTTCTCTTTTGCCCTGGGTTGCTAAAGTTGCGGAGGCCCACGTCAATAAAGTCCTTTCGGACTTTTTGAATAATAATAAGATCCTAGACCTTTCCCAGAATGGTTTTCGCTCTGGCCATAGTACCGAAACAGCGCTCTTAACTGTGAGTGAACATCTGCAGACCATTCTGGATGAAGGTCAAACGGCATCGCTCATATTGCTTGACCTGAGCGCCGTGTTTGACACGGTCTCCCATCAGATCCTACTACGCCGTCTAGAAGAAGCTGGGGTAGAAGACTTGGCACTGGAATGGTTTCAGTCTTTCCTGTCCGACAGATCATTTCAGGTCTTTGCCCCCCCTTTCGCTTCTTCCGTCCAGCTCATCAAGCAAGGGGTTCCCCAGGGTTCGGCTTTAAGTCCGGCTCTGTTCAACCTTTATGTCCAACCCTTGGCAGTAGTCACGCGAGACCATGGTTTGACCATGGTCTCCTATGCGGATGATACCCAGATGGTGGTGGCTCTCTCGGATGATCATGCCAAAGATGCTACCAAGTTTCGGAATGGTCTTGAGGTGGTTGCAGGCTGGATGACGAAGAACTGTCTCCAGCTTAACGCCAACAAATCAGAGGTGCTGCTGGTGGGGAAGGACAAGGGGCTCTGGAATACACAGTGGTGGCCTCTATCTTTGGGCACTGCCCCAACCCCTAAATTGGTGGTAAAGAACCTAGGGTTTTTGCTTGGCTCTACTCTGGGTTTTCAAGATCACACCAAGAAAATCGGGGGCACCTGCTCTGGACTCCTACGGGGTCGGAGGCCTATTCTTGGGTTTTTTGACTCGGCTACACGTCAACTAATAGTCCAGGCAACCATCTTATCTAGACTCGACTATGCTAACTCCCTGCTGTTAGGTGCCAATAAAGCGGAACTGAACCGCCTTCAACGTGTCCAGAATACAGCCGCGCGAGTCTTACTTGGACTTCCAAGAACGTGCTCCGGGTCGGGCGCCCTACGTTGCCTCCATTGGCTCCCTATCTCAAAAAGGATCGAATTTAAGACCTTATGTCTAGCTTTCAAATTTTTAAAACTTTCTACACCCGAGATCTTATCTAATCTGCTCGTCCCCTATGTCCCTGCCCGCCTGTTGCGCACGACCGAGCAGATCCTGGCTACTGTCCCTCGAGTGAAACTAACCAGAGCAGGGGGTAGATCTTTCCATTTTCTGGCCGCTAAGTTGTGGAACTCCCTGCCCCTGAAGATCCGCTGTTTAGACTGTCTGCTGTCTTTCCGAAAGGCTATTAAAACCTATCTTTTTCCCATGGCCTAACCTGACTCTCCTTGAAAACTGCTGTTAGCGCCGGGACGCCCCTTCGCTGGGGCAGCTGTGTGCTTTACAAATGGTATAACATAACATAACATAACAAAGCAGAGGGGACAGAGTCTGGGTCACTCAGGAGTGACCAGGGGCTCGGTAGACAAATGCCCACTGATGTCGGGTGCTTCAGGTATGAAGAGGAAGACCTTGACTCTGCAGCCACGGGGACCAGGAGACATCGAGGATGACCAGAGGCCGGATATGAGCTGTCCCACGAGGGATGTCGAGTGCTGAGGGGTCCGTGTCCGGCGGGAGCACCAAAAAGCCTTGGCAGCGGCAACCCACGAAGAAGGTTGAGGAAGGTCACGGTCTGACCCAGCAAGGACCAGGAGACTCACCATAGCAAGGGGAGTCAGGACACAAAGCAACAGCTTGCAGGTCACAGAGTGCGAGGAGGACAAAGTCCTTTGTACAGAATCTGCGCAGAGGTTGGGGCTATAGCTATCCCAATGCACTTGGTTGGTGGACGCCAACAAGCATATGCACTTCCAAATGTACCCAGTGCACAGGGGTTCGGGTTATGCGGTACCCACGAGGGATACTGGCCTCAAACTCGGTGAAAGGGCAGCTCGACCTCAAGGAACATTGCATTACAGCGCCTGTGAATGCAGGGGAGGGACTCCTTCACCCCAAGGGAGATACTTCAGTTGTCCTTGATGCTCCACAGGTCTTGCGGAGCCTGTATAGTGCACGGGCACAAACAATGCTTTGGACGAAGAGGGAGACGAAGTCGGGCCCAGTCGAAGTCCAGCGAAGTCCAGAGTATCCAGACGGTCAAAGGACAGTGGTTTCTTGATCAGAATCTTTTCCACATCAAATCTAGGGACCTACAGCCAGGTAAGCCCTTGTGTACCCAGGGGAGAGGGTTGGACAGATTCAGGGGACCCTCCCAGGGGAGGGTCAGGACCATGAGAATGATACTCCCATTACCTTTGTCCAGTTTCGCTCCAGAGCAGGATCCAACAGCTCCCAGGACTGGTTTGAACTGCACTATACACAGGGACACCAGGTGTGACCCAGATGCAGACTTTCAGGCAGTTTGGAAGTGCACCCACGCAGCCCCAGTACACTAAATCCTGTCTGGGAGGTGGTCACACATTTTTGTGACAGGATGCCTATTTTCCTGCCTTCCCCTGCTCGAGCTTGGTTCAGCAGCAGGAGGGCAGAAATGTGTCTCTGGTCGGCAGCAACAATTTTCTGCTGCCCGGGTCGAGAAGGCTGGTACCGGGAAGACCCATGACCCCACGAAGCATGCTTCAGAAGGGTGGAATCAAACCTCCCACATCGGTTACCGGTGTGGAGGTATGATTCCAAGATGTTTGATACCAAATACAACATGTTTTGTTGCAGCCGATTTCGAGATAGCATTTTACGCGAGCATATAATGCACCTCTACCTATATATCTGCCTGCGTCACCGACAACCCGGGAGAATGGTCTCCGAAGGCTGCACCCTCTCACTTAAAACCAAGCACCCTGTCTTCAGGATTGTCAAGGCCTGCTAGAGGGGTGACAGGTTTTAAGTTTAGTGACCTATAGATATAGTAAACCTATATCTAAAGTAAGTGGTGCAAGCCCTACCTTACACAGGCTGCAATGGCAGGCCTGTAGTTCCATTTTGCATGGCCTCTCATGGGTGGCATAATGCTTGCTGCAGCCCATGGGAGGCCTCTGGGGTACCTATGCCCAGGGTACATGTGTATCATAAACTAGGGACCGACAAGGGTACCCCAGTATCCAATCTTGAGTGTACCTAAGTACATGCATAACATTTTAAGGAGAAAGCAGATAGACTGGGATCCTGATTAGCAGGATCCCAGTCAGACTAGTCCCTGCAGAATCTTGGTTGCCCCCTGGATCTTCACTAGTACGCCGGCCTTCCTCCACCTACTAGCTCCGGCCCCCCACACCCTCTCTCACGTCCTCTCAGATCCTGGCACCAATCACCACTTCCACCACAGAGTCGGCGCCCAGCCACACTGGGTCACCATTCTTGCTCCTGCATTCCTTTTGCACTATACCCGCCCCTTCCACGTCCTCCTGCGCCATCCCCGCCCCTCCCACATCCTCCCAGGCCGTCATGCCGATTACTCCTTTATGGCGCCAGCTCCCTGCCACACTGGGTCACTTTGTCCGCGAGGTCGTCACTCCGGCACCGGCAGGGCCCCTGGTAGGTTGATAGCCATATCAGAGTTTCGACATGGTGAGAGTTTTCTTCCACAGCCTCCACCGCTAGTACAAGTACCCAGCAGTCCTGGGCAGTCACCCGGACTCTTGTACACGCCAAATCCTGGCTCCTCAACCTGGTCTCCAATTTTTTTTCCTTCCATTTTCCGCCCCCAGCTGTGACAAAACGCTGCACAGTGCTCCCTCTGTAGGTCCAATTGGGGCAGCCACCTATTACAGACACAGGTATGCCCTTGTACTCATGAGTGAGGACTCCCTCGCAGTCAGTATCCCTTCCCTCCTTCCATCCGCTCCCCTCTCCTGTCCCTCACTTCCCTCCCCACCCTCTCCCACTTACCCTTCCACCTACCCTCTACCCCTTCACTGTCTTAAGGTTTGCACGTTTGAAACCTTGCATGTTTTTTCTGATTGGTTATAACAATCAGCAATCACCTTATTGCCCCATATGTTTCACGGGGTAACTCATTGGAAGGCAACCTTTTACCTTCCCACCTTTTTGACTACTATGCAATATGCAACTTCCAAGTTACAACCTTTCTTTCATTAGTGAAGCAGTGATAATTTAGACTGGGCTCACCATTGGTGTCTTGAATGCGTTTTTCACTCATCATTACATTTTTTATATTGTATCCTTTTAACATACAGGCAATGTGAAGGATATCGTCCGCTTCAAATTACACCTGTATTTCTATGACACCCACACCTGTTCGTCTGAGACTACCTCACATACCATGAAATCTACATACTAATGGTTTCCCACCCTAACTAGGTCGACACACGACCATGGAAACTTGTTTAATATCATCTCTGTATCCTTTTGTTACCTCTATCTAGGTCTACCACCAACGAGATGTTGCCTGTGTCCATGTAAATTATACAAGATATATTGTTAACGTCTTGTGTTTTACATTTTATTCACTGGGCATGGTTCACACATTTCTCATCCCTCTATCCCTGCGAGGAGTAGAATTAGTTCTTCCTGGTCCTGATGACATGCCATGACCCAGTATTGGCTGTAACAGGCATGAAACATGTTGGCCTTGCTATGCACAACTTTTGTAGCTAAATAGATAATTAAATCTATTTTATGCTCAAATCTCGTTTTTACCTTGACAAAGGGACCAGAGTATTAAAAACCTCATTTCATGTCTGGATCCCTTTAGCTCATTTTACCACACATTTCACTCACCCATTCTACTCACTTCTCACCACTCATCCATGCCAACATACATCGGCAAAAAAGAAAAGACCTCCGGTAAAGAGCCCTCTCAAGGGGCCCGTTGGGCATTGCAGCGCCAGCCCATCGAGGAGCTGCCTGATGATGAAGCATGACACCCCTAGGGATGTGTGAGGGCCCTTGCTCCTAAAAAGGAGCACTCCCCGCCCTCTACAAGACATAGCCCCTCACTCAGGAACAGCATATTCTATATTCTTCCAGTTAAATACATTGGACAGTCCAATCAAGGTCTGTCCCAACTATCCCAACTTATTACTCTGAATGCCAAAGTTATATCTTGCCCCTATTAGGCAGCTTTGCATGCAGCATCCAAGTTGGTCACTAGCTCAAAAAAGTTTAACAACAAAATAACAATATCCCTGTCCAGTACATTGTCCACAAACCTCTCCAAACCAGAACAACAAACTGCACTGTTTCGCCATACACTGGTCATCTCAGGTGGTAAACCACACCTTCAGAGCTGCTTCACTCTTGGACCTACAGACAGGAAAAACACTTAGCCAATCTTTCACTTTAAGTGCACTACAGGCATGGAACCTCCTTCCACTGGCCATCACAAAAAAATTCTATAATTCTTCAAAAGAGAGCTAAAATGTTTGTTCTTCCAAAACCACTTATATGTACCATCAGTACACTGTAAGAAGCTAGGATTGTCATTCCCAAAAGTACTTAGGAAAAAACACGTTCACTCTTGAAGTGAGAATGTAACCCAACAGAAGGAAATACCTCAATCTAATAATCCAGAAAACAAATCTCACTAGAATCACCTGCTTACCTTAGGAGTGTCATAGTAATCTGTTTGGGACATAGTAATTGTGGTAAAGGAAGCCAGAAAATGTGTGATTTGTGAACTGAAAAAAATTGCCTTTAGTAAATGTTTTTATTTTAGTATGCTGAGTTATGGATGCTTCCTCAACAATACAATTTTGCTAAAACTGTGCCAAAATAAGGATTGAAAAAGCGAAAAGGCTGGCAACCAATGACAATGCTTGTTTGTGAATTTGGTGCCTCAACTTATTTTTAGCAGCTCATATATAGTCACCTGGCTGAGGTAGTCTTTGTCTGAGTATCCCTTTGAAGCTGGCAGATTCTTAACAAAGCAATTACTGTCATTTAACAAAACAATTTCATTAGTTTAAGTAGCAAATATAAATACAATTCCATCCCCTTTCACATGTCTTGCAGTTGTATTTTGAAGTATATGACTACATAGAAAATGAATGCATAATAGCAGCACAGCAGTGCCAGTCCTCCAGGAAGCGTACCCCACTCCCCTACCCTTCTTCCTGCAGTGCTATTAATTACATTTGTACATTGCCTGGAAAAAGAGTTGATAAAATTTGTCTCTTTGCTACTCTATGCATTTGTCATAGTATCAGCACCGCTTGCACGCACACACGTGTTGGCACACACAACTCTTCTAGTTTGTTTTACAGGCATAAGGTAATTTAATACAGTTAGGAGTGTTAAAGTTTTGAAGCATGATAACAGGGGAAGACCTTTTTACAGAAAATCTACTAAGGGGTTCCACCTCTTCTCAAAGGAGCCATTACGGCCTCATAGTGTAGTTGTCAATCTTTGCAGTTGAATATTCCATGGTTTCAGGTACCAGACTGCTATAAGTGGAGGGTCTGGTTTCTTCCAGACTGTAGCTAAGACAGACTTAGCTGCCCCCAAACAATTACATGGTAAACACAATGTGTAGTATTTGAGCACAGGGTATCTAGGCACACAAGGATAGATTCTGTAATGACAGGGATGGGGTAATCCAGAATTTCTTTCATGGCTGCCAAATTGTCTTTCCCGTCTGGCTTAAAACATAGGAAATCCCAGCAGATACATTTAAAGCCCCCTAGGAAACCATATCCTCTCCAGCAGAGTGGGCTTGAATGTAATACAATGCACGGCATGGACTTGGATATAATTACCATTTAATGATTACTTTACCTAGAGAACTACAGGATTTTTTGCAGCATCCTGCTATTCTTCCATTGTTCTTTCCTTATTTTTCTCCCCAGTATCAGTGATTTGCTAAGCATAAAAATGCCATATTTTGTGCTTATTTGACCTGTGGTAGGACCCTCGTTTTGCACAAATCTTTCAATAGGATCGTGGTCTCTAATGGATGCTGCATTAACTGTTGGGTGCATGACCCTGTGGCTTTTTTTTGTTGAAATATCATTTTTATTGGCAGTTTATATTAAATTCCAAATCCACATTATACAATTGTTTTTGTTACACATCTACGTAGGCAATCCCTCTTTTCATTAATTAGTACTCTGGTACTCATCTCTTTTACAAACCAGAAGAAACACCCAGACAATTACAAATTCTATTATCTCTATGTCAGGATAAATGAGTATGATCTGTCATTCGAGTCCTGTAATGTCCAATATTAACCGAGTTCAGCACTTATTACCCTATGGCTTAGATGTGTGTAGCGGCAATGTTCAAGCTCCTCTAAGTAATTTTTTTTTTACAAGCTTCGAATGTTGGAATAGTGTGATCAGGAACATTTGTCTAGGCAATACGTGGTCCTGGTTGCAACACTGGAGCAAAAGCTAGATTGTGGTGTGTAGGCGTATGTGGCAAGGGAAGGGACAGGGAAGGGGCTCGCAATGTCCCAAACCATTAACCCCTTCAGTGCACGCCCCTTTCCCCGCCCTGTGCCGGCCGTTTCATTAGCGCGCGGGGTTTGTGACGAGCTGGTCTCGTCATGGGCACAGCGCAACCGCGGCCCATGACGAGACCAGCTCGTCACGGGCATTGAAGGGGTTAATGTTGTGCTTGTGTGATACGGTTCCTTCTAATCAAGTAAGACTGTGTGTTTGGACAACATATGGGTCAAAATATGGGTACTGAGTCCACATATTTATTCAGAATATGTTGGCCCGATTCCTGGCTAGCTCACAGTGCACCAACTGGACCAATAAGCCTGACAAGGGATTCTGCACCTACACAGAACTAAGTGCAGGAAAACAGGACCTTGGTGTATAGGGGTGTACCAACCTATCACCTTAGTACCCAAAATCCCCAAACCGACTAGATATAGTGTCTCAATCGTTCTCCTCCAAAAATCATGAAGCTGCAAATGATTAGATAACCCAGAACACAACACTCCCGACTCTCTCAGGAATCGCGGTAGCAAGACATACCCTTTCACTCACTCACTCGTACTTGTCCACAATAAGAATTGGCAGAGCCACTGAAATAGTTCAAAATGTTTATTTTAACTATCGTGCTCTACAATATAGTATACGAGCCACTACCAGCAACAAAATGCATAAACTCAAAACAATTAGCATTTTTACAATTCCATAGAGCACAAAGGGGGAAGTCATTATATAAAGACAGTGGAAAAAGGACTATAAGGCCTAACCACCATCCCCTTGACTGAAAGAAGTTTATTTATATAAAACAGATCTCTGGGCTTTGACAGCAGACCCCATACCTTAAAGCCTGGATGTAAGGTTTACATCATAGGGACAGCATAGTTCTTCTTCATAGAAAGGTTTTCTCCAAGTGTGTTAAAACAACATGCAACCCTGTAATATCAAACTACGTGTGTCCAGCATTGCAGCCGTGTTTAGCATGTTGTGTCTAGGTGCTAGGGACTGACTAGAACAGAATAACAAGGGGCATTGTTTATCGACCTTGCACATCGTGTTCAGACTAAACTCCAGGAACTTAGCAGAGACGCAAAAAGCAGACCGTTCTAATGTGAAAGGCACAAACAGAGTCTTGCCACAACAAAGTCATGTAGTAACTTGCGCAAAAGCAGGATCATGGCAGCAAAGCTCATGCTAACTTAGCAATGTCGACAGTGTCGCTAAGGTCCATATAACAATAGTGTCTGAAACCTCAGAACATGGCCACTCTAATTCCTCCAAGGAAATCATGGAAACAGATCTACCCTTTCGTGGTCACCTTAGGCATGCCCAAAGGGAGACACAAGGAATATACAAATTGGCATCTCAAACATTTATTAAAACAGTTGGATTCTTGTGTAAAATAGAGGAGCTGCAACTTTTAGTAGAAGGAAACAAAGCATTGGTACTAGCATTACAAGAATGGTGAGAAACATAAATAATTCAACCACTATAACGCTGCAGTGATTATATGAATATATGACTATATATCATAATGATAACCCTACCTAACCCGTATGTGTGATGTATCCGGAATGAACTCAGATGTAGAACAGGCAGTCATCCTTTGAGGGATAGTGTTGGATGTCAGCAGGACTGGCAATCAGTTACAGGTGAATGTCCAGGATAATCTGTGGAAGTTCTCCTCTTGCGAGCTAAGCTCAGAAGCAGTTTATATAATCAAAACCGGTTCCGTTCACACTGAGTCTGAGGTTCTTTGCTAATATTATTATTTGTCTTTTCAATTCAGAGCTGTCTCCAAACGGACAATGAAATACAAGGGGGCAGGATGCTCAGTGTACTTTATCCTTGAACAGAATGTACAGTTTTGTAACAAAATGCTTATGAAGAAATGTGCTTGTAAGCAGAACACTTTCTCAGTATGTTATTATGAACGTGCAAAGTATGTGAAAAGTCACCTTCTAAACTGATGTCAAGTTTAAACGTGAACTTGTAAAATGGAAGCTTTCGTGCACGGGCCCCACTCAACCTCACTACACTTTTTGGTGTGCTGAGGTATGTTTTCAATGGGTGGTCTGTCCAGTTAACTTTTCTAAATGTAGTTCCAAACTATACTGCCTAGTAGTGCGCTGTCCATCTCAATGCAACGTTTGTCAGTTTACCAGAAGGAGCAATCACACTGAAAATCCATTTTCCTTTGTGCATTCTGCAGTGATTAGCCATGTGGCAGCTCTGGTGTTCATTATCTTTCCCTCCATGTTTCCCCAGACAGTCACTAAGGACAGTGAAGCTGCAACAAAGGCTGTGTGTGCTGGCGCAGCACGGGATGCTTTTTGTTGTGTGCTACCCTTGCTCCTGGGCTCCAGAACCCCCTCACCCCAGACATTTCAAGTTGGTCGTCCTGACTGTGATTTATATATTAGGGTGTTGACACTGGAATGTGTCAACAACTTTCGAGTATTCCTGCCTTCTCGAATGTACAGTGGGTCTGGGCTGGTTCGGGTGCGCACTTAGAAGTGCAACTCAGGGCAGGTCTGCCAGTAGGGCTGCCACCTTTCCAGGAGTAAAACACTGCCCATTTGTTGCTGTTTCAATAGTCTGCATCGGCCAAAGTATGATACAAAATAGGGCTGTTAAGAACATTTGATCTATTCCTTTGTAACATCACTTTTAAGTGTTCATTTATATTAATGATTAGACACGGATAATTATAGCAATTCTAGAACATATTTAATTGTGCTTCTATTTACTGGTGCTGTTTGAAGTATGTCCACATAAAGGCTCAAAATACCGGCTTTAGCGGATTTTGTACGTTTTTTGCACCAGCTGGGAAATTAAAATACCGGTGGTGCCGGTAGAAAACCGGCCAGGTGGCAAACCTATCTGGCAGTGATTGCATTACTCGGGTGGACAACGATGACGAGCAGCTGCCACCAGATAGCACTACTATGGTGACAAAGCTCAGGTGCAGTGAGTGTGCATCAACCAGGCATGGAAGTGTGAAGCCAGGCCTTAGTCAGCACCAGCCCACTGTGAAACAGCAGACAGCTCCCCTACAGCAGCTCAGCCTACAGCAGCACTGACACTATGAACTCACTTGCAGTGGCGGCCAGCATGGATCTGGGGTGGCGAGGCAGGGGAGTGAGGGGTAAAGAGGTATAATTGTAAAAAAAAAGAGAAAAATACAGTTACCTCCTCTCCGCTCTGTCCCACGTCACCTCTGCTCCATCGAACAGTAAGCAGCCAGGCTCCCCTGAGCCAATCCAAATACTGCAATGCAGCATTGTGATTAGCTCCCCTTAACCAATAAAATCGCTGCAATGCAGCGCTGTGATTGGTCTGAGCACCAGGGTTCGGTGCTCAGACGGGGACCGGGGCCTGGGCATGTTCACCATGAGAACTGTAATGTAGTCTACATGGATAACATGCTAAAGTGCGCATGACTGTTTGGCCGGCCAGAAAGGGCCGGTCAAAGCATCTTGCGCACTTTAGTGTGCCCACCACTCCTCCCCTGCTCTGTCTGCAGAGCATCCCTGCCCTCATGCTGCCGCAGCAGGGAAGAATGAAGTAATAATAACATTGCGTTATTATCATTTTATTTTACTTTTTCTTTCTTTTACTGCTGCACAGCAGCAGTGGGGCGACGCTCCTCTGCCTTAACGGAGGAGCCGCCACTGCGATTTACTTCTGGTCATGACATAGCACAGCACCGTAGTGTAATGAGGGCGATTGGCTTAAAGCACAGCATTTTCTATAACACTTTTATTGGTCTTTCATCTTCAGGTTAGGCGATAAAATAATCTGAAATATAACCTGAAAGATGCAGTTTCTAGTTCCTTATAGAACTTCTTGTTGCTCAAAAGAGTTTAGTTACTGATACTGATGTCTTGCCATGTGCAAAAGTGTCACATATTTAGTAGCTGAATGTCACTCACTCATAAGTATGGGGCATGGCCACATTATTTTCATTAATATTTTTTTTTATGGAGGGGGCTGCATGGCCCCCCTCCTGAGGCCTCTATTGGCCCCGGGGACCCCATTCCCCGGGGCTGGCCTTTATTTATTTTTTATTTTATTTCTTTATTTTGGGGAGGGGGGCCGTGTTGCCCCCCTTCCGGGCCACTTCTAGCCCTGGGGAACCCATCCCCCAGGGCCGGCCCTCTCCTTTGGGGACCGTGGGGGGAGCCCCAATTCCCCCACGGTCCCACCGGCTCCCTGCGTCCTGCGGGAGCCGGCATTGCTTTTCCACATGGGGAGCTGCTAACATGCAGCTCCCCTTGTGGAAAAGCAATCTGTTTTGCTTCATTGAAGCGAGAGCGGGTTTCCCTGCTCTCGCTTCAATGAAGCAAAGCAGTTTGCAATGACAGGATGGGAGCTGCACGGCTCCCGCCCTGTCATTGCAAACAGCAGTGTCCCAGGTGTGGGCACCCTGGGACACGGGCTCCAGGAGGGGTGCTGCGCCCCCACACAGGTATATTTTTATTAGAAAAACAAGCCCCGGGGGGTGGCGGTCCCCGGGGCTGCGGGGGAGCCGGGTGCCCCCACGTAAATAATTAATGAAAGCCCCAGGGGGTGGTGATCCCCGGGTCTTGGGGGGCCTTGGAGGCCACCCCACGCATTTTCAAATTAGCCCCTGGGGGTGACGGTCCCTGGGGCTGCGGGGGGGCTGCGTGCCCCCACAACTCATTAATCAAGCTCCGGGGGAGGTGGCAGTCCCCGGGGCAGTGTGGGGGGGATTGGGCCCCCCACACTTTTTTCACTGCCCCCGGACCTGGCCCACCCATGGGCTTCAATACAACGCGGTTCATTTTAAAAAAAATTCTCGTATGGATCAGTGCACCCAGCGCAAATTCGGCCCATTTTCTTTTTTTTTAAATGCTTTTTTGGGCCCGGGAGGTCTTTGTGGGACCCCCTGAGCAGGCCTAGGGGGTCCGGGTGTTTCTACCCTGCTCCCTTTTCTTCCTTTTTGCGTTTGTTTTACTGTTTTCTTGTGCCTCGGTTAGTGAGGCACAAGATGGCTGCCAACACTTCCTGGTTTGGAGTGTTGACAGCCAATTAGAATAAAGCTCGTGGTTGGGAGGGTGCGCGGATCCACCGTGTCTCTATATATCAAACTTTTATTTTTTGATTTTCTCAGCAACTACTGAATGGATTTACACCATTTAACAAAAAGGTCTCTTTCTGAACCAAGGGCTAAATTATTGTCAAATTTGGTGTAATTCCATTTAGCAGTTCAAGCTGTAACCGTGTCTAAAGTTTCCTATGGGAAATTGATTTTCCGACCTCTATTCCTGACCAGAGCGGGCCACGAGTTTTGAAAAATTTGCGAAGATTCGTTAACCGATGCCAAAGATATTGAGAAAAGAAAAAACGAGTTTCCTATGCTTCATTGAAGCAAAGCAGATTGCTTTTGCACATGTTAGCTGCTCCCCATGTGGAAAAGCAATGGCGGCTCCCGCAGGAGGCGGGGAGCCGGCTGGGAACGTGGGGGGATTGGGGACCCCCCCACGGTCTCCAACGAGAGGCCAGGCCCCGGGGGATGGGGTCCCCGGGGCCAGACGTGGCCAGAGGAGAGGGGCTACGCAGCCCCCATCCATAATTTTTTTCAAAAAAAGGCCCATGCCCCCTCCCCCATTAAATAAAAAAAAAAAATTAAAATAACAATGGCCGGCCCCGGGGGATGGGGTCCCCGGGGCCTTAAAGTGGCCAGAGGAGGGGGGCTAGGCAGCCCCCCTCCATAATTTTTTTTTTTTTTAAAAGGCCCATGCCCCGGGGAATGGGGTCCCCAGGGCAAATTATGGCCTCGGGAGCTGGGCCATGTGACCCCCTTCCCGATTTTTTTTTTCATATATAAAAATTGGGGTCAGGCCCTGGGAGATGGGGTCCCCAGGGCCAAAAAAGATGAAAAAGAAGAGGGGCTACACAGCCCCCCTTCTAAAAAACTGAAGGAAAAAAAAACCGGGATCGGGCCGGAGGCCACGCCCCCTCCTTACACCACTCTGCAAACGCGCCGCGTTTGCAGAGGGGGAACTAATTCCCCTTGAATAGTGGGGGTCCCTGGGGCCAACTAGCCCACCAGGAACCTCCAGTATGCGCCAGGGGGCTGAGTTGTGGAGAGGTGTAATGAGGCCATGCCCCTTTTTACACCTCTCTGCAATGCAGCTCCGTGGCGCTTACTGGAGGTACCTGGTGGCCTAGTTGGCCGCTAGGGGACCTCAGGATTCAAGGGGACTTAATCCCCCAACTTAAAACACGCCACAGGGCGCGTTTGCACAGTGGTGAAGGTAGGGGATGGGGCCTGAGGTGATACTGTGCAAACACGCCCTGTGATGCGTTTTAACTTGGGGAATTCATTCCTCTTCAATCGAGAGGTCCCATGGGGCCAACTAGCCCACCAGGTACCTCCAGTAAGCGCCACGGAGCTGCGTTGCAGAGTGTTGTAAAAAGGGGCGTGGCCTCTGAACACCTCTCTGCAACGCAGCTCCCTGGCACATACTGGAGGTACCTGGTGGGCAAGTTGGCCGCCAGGGGACCTCAGGATTCAAGGGGACTTAATCCCCCAACTTAAAACACGCCACAGGGCGCGTTTGCACAGTGGTGAAGGTAGCGGGCGGGACCTGAGGTGATATGTGTGCAAACACGCCCTGTGGCGCGTTTTAAGTTGGGGAATTAATTCTTCTTCAATCCAGAGGTCCCCTAGGGGCCAACTAGCCCACCAGGTACCTCCAGGAAGCGCCACGGAGCTGCGTTGCAGAGTGTTGTAAAAAGGGGCGTGGCCTCTGAACACCTCTCTGCAACGCAGCTCCCAGACGCATACTGGAGGTACCTGGTGGGCTAGTTGGCACCCAGGGGACCGTAGGATTGAAGAGGAATTAATTCCCCAACTTAAAACGCGCCACAGGGCGTGTTTGCACACGTCACCTCAGGCCCCGCCCCCTTCCTTTACCATTGTACAAATATTCCTCTAAAATCAGCCAAACTACTAATTCCGATTTACTCACCTGTTATCAGGAGAGAACCCAGGGCTGCATCTTTTAGACCAGCACTGACCCTGAAAAGTAATTCTAAGCGTATTTACCAGTAACTTGTATTTCCTTCCATAGGAATCCATTGTGTGCTTTTAAGTAGAAAAGTTTCTGTGTCTATTTTCACAAACTTAAAATATTCCTATTCCTAAAAAATCGTCTGTATGACTTAAACACATTCTTTCAACTGTTTACAGGAGATTCACCTGTGCTGGATCCAGGATCCACCACTGAGTAAGAAAAAGTAACGATAACACTACTTACCTGCTAAGTGAATTTTCTGCCATAGGATAAAATTGGTGATTCTATGTGAAACATTTTCTAAGTGTCAACTTTTAAAATACAAGAATAATCCTTAAATATCACTACTGTAACCGAAACACTTTTACTCAACTGTTTACAGGAGATGTCCAAGGACTGAATCTAGCATCCAGTCCTGTAGTTAGAAAAGTAATCCATAAAGTAACTAACTGCATTTGACTAGAAATTCACATTGAGCTCAATGTTGCTTTGTGTTTGAAATTGTGTTGCCCATTGCAACAGCTGTAACTACTGTACTTAAAAGCCTATTGCCTATTTGCAAAGTATTTAAACTAAAGTAATTCATTCTGAGAAAGTATATTTTGTATTGTAATGTATAATGTAATTACAAACATAAAATATCTAAAAATAAACAGTTTAAACAATGTAGTAAATCAGTTTTAAAAAAATCAGTATAACAATTAATACATTACAATTGTCATTTGCAAAACCTTTGAAATTCACTGAAAAAACCATAGGTTTCAGGCCTGATATAGTTAGGAATTAGCATTTAAAAAACCTTAGAAATTCACTGAAAAAACAATAGGTTTTAGGGGTGTTATATTTAGCTGGACATTTCACTCGAACAAAACCATTGAAATTCCTCCGATATTGTTAGTTGTACTAACTACATCTCGCGCGCCCGCAATCCACTGCTGATGATGTCACATATTACATCATTCATGACATGGTCAGTGACATCACTGATGACATCACTGATGACATCATTCACGTGACAATCAGATACACCTCATCATACACTAGTATAACCTTTCATCACTCACTGTAAAATAGAGAGTGCCAGATTTAAAACCATTGACACACCAATACAAGTTTCTAAACGCCCACTCAGTGATTCCTAGATCTATACACACATCTAATCACTTACCTATAGATTCACTCATACATGCTGTCAATGATCAATAGAACACTATCAAATATACTTATACACCTATATCGACATTACACACAGCACACATTCTAATCACTTATGAAGTCATCCTACTCACTTATGCAAACAATGGATCATACTTACTTTTACTTAGCTATAGACTTATAAAAACACCACTTCATCTATTCATATAGATAATAGCTCATACTTAGTGTGTTTTAAAATCACTATTACACATACACTGGCTTTTATTTTTCTAGTTTGTTGGACATGTACCATTGAGACATATATTTGCTCATCGCCACACCCATAAAGATATTCACTTACCCAAACAACTGTTATAACATGTAGTTTTAACTTCATATACCTACTGAATCAACTATTCACACATCTTTGGGCAGTCACACACCCCCCACCGAACCACACACATTCACTCTCCCATACAAATACTCAGTTAACTAATCAATAAGTAATATAGACTTTCATGTAGCTAGTAACCAACTAGTGCAGCAGTTTACACAACAACTGACAAAGTGATACAGATATTCACACAGTTTAGTCACTATCCAATATATTTAGTGAGACACTATAAATTAGTCAAGTAAACAGTCAATCCCACTGCTACTAAATCCTCCATCCAGATATTTATATTTATATATCCACTCATTCTTCAATGCAAATTGCTAGATATATAATACATATTTAAATACCGAACCAAACCACATTCACTGGATGATGTCATCAGTGATGTCATTTGAGATGTCATCAGTGATGTCACTGACCATGTCATGAATGATGTAATATGTGACATCATCAGCAGTGGATTGCGGGCGCGCGAGATGTAGTTAGTGCAACTAACTATATCGGAGGAATTTCAATGGTTTTGTTCGAGTGAAATGTCCAGCTACCTATAACACCCCTAAAACCTATTGTTTTTTCAGTGAATTTCTAAGGTTTTTTAAATGCTAATTCCTAACTATATCAGGCCTGAAACCTATGTTTTTTTCAGTGATACATATATATATATATATATATATATATATATATATATATATATATATATATATATATATATAGATATATATTTATATATTACTTCCTGGAGGTCGCCAGTAGATAGTTATAGTCAGGATCTTATTTCTATTCAAAAAGCATTTTTTCTTTTGCCAATATCTTTGGCTCCGTTTGACGAATCTTTGTGAAATTAATAAAACTACCTCCCAAAAACAGTTTTGCCTGGTCCTAGCACATTCATCTAGCATCTCGCCAGTGAACAAGGGTACTGGGATACCTGAAACGTGTTTGGCTGGACATGTACCATTGAGACATATATTTGAGACATATATTTGCTCATCGCCACACCCATAAAGATATTCACTTACCCAAACAACTGTTATAACATGTAGTTTTAACTTCATATACCTACTGAATCAACTATTCACACATCTTTGGGCAGTCACACACCCCCCACCGAACCACACACATTCACTCTCCCATACAAATACTCAGTTAACTAATCAATAAGTAATATAGACTTTCATGTAGCTAGTAACCAACTAGTGCAGCAGTTTACACAACAACTGACAAAGTGATACAGATATTCACACAGTTTAGTCACTATCCAATATATTTAGTGAGACACTATAAATTAGTCAAGTAAACAGTCAATCCCACTGCTACTAAATCCTCCATCCAGATATTTATATTTATATATCCACTCATTCTTCAATGCAAATTGCTAGATATATAATACATATTTAAATACCGAACCAAACCACATTCACTGGATGATGTCATCAGTGATGTCATTTGAGATGTCATCAGTGATGTCACTGACCATGTCATGAATGATGTAATATGTGACATCATCAGCAGTGGATTGCGGGCGCGCGAGATGTAGTTAGTGCAACTAACTATATCGGAGGAATTTCAATGGTTTTGTTCGAGTGAAATGTCCAGCTACCTATAACACCCCTAAAACCTATTGTTTTTTCAGTGAATTTCTAAGGTTTTTTAAATGCTAATTCCTAACTATATCAGGCCTGAAACCTATGTTTTTTTCAGTGATACATATATATATATATATATATATATATATATAGATATATATATATATATATATATATATATATATATATATATATATATATAGATATATATTTATATATTACTTCCTGGAGGTCGCCAGTAGATAGTTATAGTCAGGATCTTATTTCTATTCAAAAAGCATTTTTTCTTTTGCCAATATCTTTGGCTCCGTTTGACGAATCTTTGTGAAATTAATAAAACTACCTCCCAAAAACAGTTTTGCCTGGTCCTAGCACATTCATCTAGCATCTCGCCAGTGAACAAGGGTACTGGGATACCTGAAACGTGTTTGGCTGTCTATTGAGGAGCATGTGAGGAACGCTGTGCCTGCTACCACCTGAGGCATTTGTACGTGTACCCCTTCATGAGTGATGGCTTCTGTGGGGCTGTAGGAGAGTAGGATCTGCCTCTTATGGTTACCCCCACTTTTTGCTGGTGTTTCACAGTTTTTCGACTTTAGTCTGGCTGGGATCCTGCTATTCAGGGCTCCAGCCTAGCTGCTTCCTCTCTAAGTTGATTGCATGTACATTAGGTATATATCTATTTGGATTCTGGAGTGCCTTATAAACCCCTAGTATATGGTATACTATGTACCTAGGGCATAGCTATCTCAGAGGACTACCAGGGGCTGAAGCATGTATTATGCCACCCCTAGGAAACACTCCAAAATGGCACCACAGATCTACTACTGCAGCCTGGGTAAGGGTGTGCTTGCACCCCTTACAGTGGTATAGGCTACCTATATCTCTACCATTGCACACACATATAAAACTTATAAGTCACTCCTATGGCAGGCCTTCACAATCCTGAAGGCAGAGTGCTTGGTTTTTATGTGAGAGGGTGCCCCTACATGAGCAGAGCCCCTCTGCAGCGTTCGGAGTACCTCCACTGATGCGGTTTGTGGTGCAGCCTGACTATATACTCTTAAGTGCATTATAACCTCGCAGTAAATGCTAACTTTGGGTTGGTTGCACGGAAACATGTCGTGTTTGGTGTCAAACGCGTTGGAATACTACCCCCCCCGCCAGTTCTGGTGGCGAGGGTAGCATTCCACTCTTCTAGAGGGAGAGACATGTTCACACTGGTCTAACCCGGTAGGACTTTCTACAGCCCTGGCATCACAAAATGGATGCCTCTGCCACAGACACGGGTCTGGCCTCCTGCTGCTGACCGAAACTCCGGCAGGGGAGGCCTGGACAATAGGTTTCCTGTCCCAGGGAGGTGTAACCACCTCCCCAGACAGACAGATGTGTATTGGGGCTGGGCGGGTTCACTGTCTGGTGCTTTGAAGTCCTGCACTGGGGGCACACTTGGTGTCCCTGTGCATAGTCCAGTTCAAACTGGTTGCAGGGGCTACCTGCCACTGCTCTGGCGTGAAACTGGACAAAGGAAATGGGTGTAATCACCCCTCTTTCCAAACCCTCCCATAGGTGGGTCCCTAGAGTATGTCCAGCCCCCAAACTTAGTATAAGTATGGGAACCCAGTCCTTGCGAATTTAGATTGCTCTGGACGAAACTCTGCAACATATATCCTGGACCTTCGACGTTCTACTTTGACTAGAAGACTGAAGAAATCTCCCTTGGGGTCAAGGAGTGACTCCGCTGCTTGGCAGTCACCAAAGAAGCAACTGACCGGTCTGCATCGCTGAAGCTCCCGCCGGACGCCGAAGGCTTTGCATCACTGGATGTGGATTTCCAGACTTCCCCGAGGCTACCCTGAGTCCACAGCAAAGCTGAGGCTCGTGGCTATCGTGGGTGACTTGGAACCGTGACCCCTGGACACCATGAACTTTTGCAGCACCACTATCTTCTGGGACTTCCTCAAAGTTGTGCTTTGGGCTCCGAGTAGCTCCAGCCTTGAGCACCTCCTGCACCAAAGATTGACATTGTTGGTCCCATGGATCCCCAAACAGCATCTGGGCACAGATGTATCCTGGTGGTAGTGGATCATGCTACCAGGTACCCAGAAGCTATTCCCCTTAGGACCACTACAGCACCTGTGGTGGCAAGAGCCCTGTTGGGAATTTTCTCAAGAGTGGGTTTTCCTAAGGAGGTGGTATCAGACAGAGGTACCAACTTCATGTCTGGTTACCTAAGAGCAATGTGGAAGGAGCGTGGAGTGACTTACAAGTTCACCACACCCTATCACCCACAATGCAATGGTTTGGTTGAAAGGTTCAACAAAACCTTAAAGGGCATGATTAAAGGGCTCCCAGAAAAGCTTAGGCGAAGATGGGACATTCTCTTGCCCTGCCTTTTGTTTGCAAAGAGGGAGGTGCCACAAAAGGGGGTTGGCTACAGCCCCTTTGAATTTTTGTTTTGTCACCCTGTCAGGGGTCCATTGTGTTTGGTGAAGGAAGGATGGGAGTTACCTCTCAAGCCCCCAAAGCAAGACATAGTGGACTATGTAATTGGTCTCCGCTCCAGGATGGCTGAGTACATGAAAAAGGCAACTAAAAACCTTGAGGCTAGCCAGGAACTGCAAAAAGCCTGGCATGACCAAAAGGATGTACTGACTGTTTACCAGCCAGGACAGAAAGTGTGGGTGTTGGAGCCTGTGGCCCCAGCAGCTCTCCAAGACAAGTTGGGTGGACCCCACACTATTGTTGAACAGAAGGGAGAGGTTACTTACTTAGTAGACCTAGGAACTCCCAGGAGTCCCCACAAGGTTCTCCATGTCAACAGGCTAAAGCCATATGTAGACAGGGATGACATGGGCTTGCTCATGGCTACTGATGAGGGACAGGAGGAAGAGAGTGACCCACTCCCTGACCTCCTCTCACAGAACCCTGATGATGGGTCAGTTGATGGTGTGGCCTTGGCAGGCAGCCTCACTGCCCAGCGGAAAACTGATTGCAGACATGTGCTCAATCAGTTCAGAAACATGTTTTCTCTGACTCCAACTCAGACTACCTAGTGCACTCATGAAGTGGACACTGTGGACAGTCTGCCTATTAAAAATAAGATTTATAGGCAAACTGACCATGTCAGGGACTGTATCAGGACAGAAGTCCAGGAAATGTTGGATTTGGGAGTTATTGAACCCCCAGATAGCCCTTGGCTAGTCCAGTGATCCTTGTGCAAAACCTCAAACCAGTGGTGGGAAAAGAGAGATGAGGTTTTGTGTGGACTACAGGGATCTCAATGCAGTCACTAGGACTGATGCCCATCGAATTCCAATGGGCAGATGAGCTTATAGATTCTTTGGCCTCAGCCAAGTACCTTAGCACATTTGACTTGACAGCTGGCTACTGGCTGATCAGACTAGCTGATGATGCAAAACCAAAAACAGCATTTTCGACCCCAAGTGGGCACTACCAATTTGTGGTGATGCCCTTTGGTTTGAAGAAAGCACCTGCCACTTTCCAAAGGTTGGTGAATACAGTTCTCACAGGTCTGGAAGCCTACAGTGCAGCTTATCTAGATGATATTGCTGTCTTTAGCTCCACCTGGGAGGATCACCTGGTCCACCTAAGGAATGTTTTGGAGGCCCTGCAAAAGGCAGGCCTCACTATCAAGGCCACCAAGTGCCAGATAGGGCAGAGTCAGGTTGTGTCCCTTGGCCACCTTGTAGGTGGAGGAATGGTTCAACCACTGCAGAGAAAACTCCAGACCATCATGGACTGGGTTGCTCCAACCACCCAGACTCAGGTGAGAGCCTTCTTAGGCCTGACTGGACTGGGTACTATAGGAGATATGTCAAGGGGTATGGGGCAATAGTGACACCCCTGAATGACTTAACTTCTAAGAAAATGCCCAAAAAAGTTCAGTGGACAGCTAGCTGTCAAAAGACATTTGATGACCTGAAGCAGGCCATGTGCACTGCTCCCATGATACAGAGTCCTGATTACTCCAAAACGTTCATTGTCCAAACAGATGCATCTGAATTGGGGGTAGGGGCTGTACTGTCACAATTGAATGATGAAGGTCAGATCAGCCAGTAGCTTTCATAAGCAGAAGGCTGACCCCTAGAGAGAAACGTTGGTCAGCCATTGAGAGGGAGGCCTTTGCTGTTGTTTGGGCTCTGAAGAAGAGGCCATACTTGTTTAGTACTCACTTCCTTGTTCAGACAGACCATGAGCCCCTCTTATGGCTAAAACAAATGAAGGGTGAAGACCCCAAACTGCTTAGGTGGTCCATTTCCCTACAGGGGATGGACTTTACAGTGGAACATAGACCTGGGAGTAACCATGCCAATGCAGATGGACTCTCTGGGTATTTCCACTTAGAACATGAAGACTCAACTGGTCAAGGTTAGTTTAATGTCCCTGCGTTGGGGGTGTGTGTAGGAGAGTAGGATCTGCTTCACATGGGTACCCCCACTTTTTGCTGGTGTTTCACTGTTTTTCGCCCTTAGTCTGGCTGTGGCCCTGCTAATCAGGACCCCAGCCTAGCTGCTTCATCTCTAAAATGGTTTCCATGTACATTAGGTACATCTCTAATTGGATTCTGGAGTGCCTTATAAGCCCCTAGTATATGGTATACTATGTACCTAAGGCATAGGTACCTCAGAGGCCTACCAGGGAATGAAGCATGTATTATGCCACCCCTGGGAACTCTCCAAAATGACACCACAGGTCTGCTACTGCAACCTGGGTAAGGTGGTGCATGCACCCCTTACTGTGGTATAGGCTACCTATATCACTACCATTGCCCGCACATATAACCCGCACATATAAAACCTATAAGTCACTCCTATGGCAGGCCAATCCTGAAGGCAGAGTGCTTGGTTTTTATGTGAGAGGGTGCCCCTGCATGAGCAGAGCCCCTCTGCAGCTTTCAGAGTACCTCCTCTGATGCCGTTTGTGGTGCAGCCTGACCATATACTCTTAAGTGCATTATAACCTCGCGGTAAATGCTAAATTTGGGATGGCTGCACGGAAACATGTAGTGTTTCGTGTCAAACGCTTTGGAATACTACCCCCCGCCAGTTCTGGTGGCGGGGGTAGCATTCCACCCTTCTAGAGGGAGAGACATGTTCACACTGGTCTAACCCAGTAGGACTTTCTACAGCCCTGGCATCACAAAATGGATGCCTCTGCCGCAGACACGGGTCTGGCCTCCTGCTGCTGACCGAAACTCCGACAGGGGAGGCCTGGACAATAGGTTTCCTGTCCCAGGGAGGTGTAACCACCTCCCCAGATAGGAAGATGTGTATTGGGGCTGGGCGGGAGCACTCTCTGGTGCTTTGAAGTCCTGCACTGGGGGCACACTTGGTGTCCCAGTGCATAGTCCAGTTCAAACCGGTTGCAGGGGCTACCTGCCCCTGCTCTGGTGCGAAACTGGACAAAGGAAATGGGTGTAACCACCCCTCTTTCCAAACCCTGCCATAGGTGGGTCCCTAGAGTATGTCCAACCCCCAAACTTAGTATAAGTATGGGAACCCTGTCCTTGAGACTTTAGATTACCCTGGACGAAACTCTTCAACATATATCCTGGGCCATCGACTTTCTATTTTCACTAGAAGACTGAAGAAATCTCCCTTGGGGTCAAGGAGTGACTCGCCTGCTTGGCAGGCACCAAAGAAGTAACTGTCTGCAATTCTGAAGCTCCCACCGGATGCCTAAGTCTTTACATCATCAGAGGTGGATTTCCAGACTTCTCCGAGGCGACCCTGAGTCCACAGTAAAGCTGAGGCCCGTGGCTAGCGTGGCTGATGTGGAACTGTGACCCCTGGACATCGTGATCTTTTGCCGTTCCATCATCTTCCTAGTCTTCCTCGAAGTTGTACTTTGGGCTCTGAGTAGCCCCAGCCTTGAGCACCTCCTGCACTGAAGATCTCTGGCCTCCACTCCACAAGTGACCCGTGGGCCAGTTTCAAGTGCGACTGCACGAGGCTCCTTCGCGATCGCTAGCCCATTGGCTAGTGGGTCCCGACAAAGGCAACTCCTCTTCTGATTGGGCTTTCCTGGTTGCTCCAGATGTGCCCCAACTTACCCTCACTGGGTGAGTCCCTCAGACCTTGCTGGTCTGCACCAACGTCCTTCTTCTATTTCCCCTTGACTTGCTGTTGCCAAGGCTTGTTGGGTCCATTCTGGTCGACGATACCGCAGTACTCGACAGACTTTGTTGGACAGTTCGAATCCAGCTCCTGGTTGTCATAGACACCTCCTGGACCTCGTGGCTGAAGAGTCAAGACACCCGTCAACTCACCTGAAGCACCGACATCTGTGGGCATTGGACTATCGTGCCCCTGGTCACTGGTAAGTGACCCAGACTCTGTCCCCTCTGCTTTCAGGTTCCTTCCATCCTCGACCCAGGCTTGGATCTCTTCGGACACTTTTCCTCTTCATGGCAGCAGCACTTCTTTGCCAGCTTCCATTAAAAATGACGCCGCGACCCGACACCTTTTGACACCTATGCATCCGGCTTCCCTGGGTGAGGAAACTCGAGTACTCTGGTGCTCCTGTGGGTTTTGGCCGTAGACACCACTAAGTCCGAAAGGGTTTGCTTGTGGTCGTCCTCTAAGTGTCCTTAAACTCTTAATTTCCAACCGTGACTTTCCCTATAGAAGTCAATGGCGATTTGCGGCTGTGTTCTCACACTGCACGTGTCCCCCGTGGGTCCCCTGTGTCACTACCTTGGGTGGTTCCTTGTGGTCCAAGCACTTCCACTGGCTCGAGGCCTTGTGTCTAGTTCAGTCGTGATTCTTATACCACTTTATTGGTATATGGTTTTGTATGCCCCTAGGGCCCAAATGTGTATTTGTGCTTTTACTGTTGAATACTGACTTGTAACTTAAGTACTTAGAACTCCAGTCTCATAAAGATACTAGAGGGGGGTGTTTTATCTTAAATGCATATATTTTAAATCTATACCTGGTGTGGTTGTCCTTTCATTTGGTCATTCAAGAGATTATAGACTGGTAAAACAAGCTGCTTTACATTCCTTCAAGACTTAGCCTGAAGGCTGCTCTCCATAGCTACCACTAGGATAGCTTTCAATAAAGGTTGTCTTTAACCTATCACCAGGGGTTTGGTTGGACTGGTACAAGGTGCCCACTTTAACTAGTGGACAGCATATACCAGGCCAACTTCTCACATGCAGAAAGAAGCAAGAGCAGTGGAAAAGAACCAACAGAGGTGCAGAAGGAGGCAAGAGAACTGCAGAAAGAGGCAAGAGAGTTGCAGAAACAGGCAAAATGGGTGCAGATAGAGGGAACAGGTTGGCAGACTGAGGCAAGAGAGGTGCAGAAAGAGGCAAGAGAGGTGCAGATAATGACAAGAGAACTGCAGAAAGAGGCAAGAGGGATGCAAAAAAGGATAGAATTGTGCAGAAAGAAACAAAAGAAGTCCACAAAGAAGAAACAGAGTTGCAACAAGAGGGAAGAGTGGCGCAGAAAGAGGCACAAGCGATGCAGAAAGAAGCAATAGATGTGCAGAAAGAAACAAAAGAAGTGTAGAAAAAAGGAACAGGGTTCACAAAGAGGCAACAGGGGTTCAGAAAGAGGCAACAGGGATGCAGAAAGAGGGAAGAGGGGTGGAGAAAGTGCCAAGGGGGTGTAGAAAGAAGCAAGAGAGCTATAGAAAGAAACAAAAGAAGTACAGAAAGAAGGAACAGAGGTGCAGAGAGAGGCAAGAAAGGTGCAGAAAGAGGGAAAATTGGTGCTGAAAGTGTAACGCCCTGAACGTCTCAGGATCGTTTAACAGACACGATAATGAGAACGCAACCACTTGTAAAGGTTTAGTTATTTTAATGAAGGCAAAAATAATACAAGGAATAAACAAAGGTTTATAGTCACTGGAATCCTCCAGGCTATGTACGTTACCAGCCCACAGCACGGATGGTCCTAACCGTCCTCTGCATATACGCCGATCCCGGCGTATGCCAACAGAGGGCAGAAATGAAATGGCCGACAATGCCAATCGGTAGGCTGCGAGGGGCACGAAGAGTGTTGGGGAGAATCGAGGAGTCAGGGAAACACCCAGCCGGGGTCTCTACCTGAAGGGAGCAGCCGCTCAACCTCTTCCTCAGACTGCACCGGGACGCGGAGTCACCTCCTGGTGATGCGTCACCGATACCCCAATCACAAGCAAAGAAGACTGAACCGAGAGCAGCCGCTCGATCGATCCTGTGGACTTCCGAGTCTGTAACGCGGCAAACACGTCCTGGTGTGCGTTACAGCTGGCAGTCCCTGTATCTCTGGTCAGGCTGGGAGTTACGACTCCAACCAGCAAAAGCGCACTGCGCTTTGACTCAGCCGAGTCAAAAAGCGAAGCTCAATGGTTATCCGGTAGAGATTCCGGGTCCTTCACAGGTGACGATGGGGCAAGACACGGCCCAGGGAGTAACGACTCGACCTACCTCCGTTCTTGCCTTACCGGAGCACCACTCCGGAACACTGCTCTTCACTAAGCAGGTATGTCGGTGTAAACACAATATCCGACAGCGTTGTGCCTCCCGGTTCCTCCCTTTATAGGGCGTGTTTTCCTTGAGTTATGTAACAGCTCTCCTGTTTACATAAGGGCGTGTTTTCCTTGAGTTATGTAACAGCTCTCCTGTTTACATAAGGGCGTGTTTTCCTTGAGTTATGTAACAGCTCTCCTGTTTACATAACCTCTCAACCGCTAAGCATCCTGGGAGATGTAGTCCGTTTTCGCTGGTTACCGTTTTCCTCCCCTCGCATGACAGGAATTCTTGACAGTACATCCTCCCTCTCAGCGGCTCCCCACGGGTCCAGCGCTGGCAGGAAAACGCCGATGGAACAAGGAGACCAAGCGCGGAGCATGAACCCCTTCAGCCGGTTCCCATGACTGCTCCTCCGGGCCATAGCCTTTCCACGCAACCAGGTACCACAGCTTCCCCCTGCGCCATTTGGACGCCTGTATGCCCGACACTTCATACTCCACCTCCGACTCCACGCATACCGGCCTAGGTGTCCCAGACGGCTTGGAGGGTGCTGGTTTGAGCAATGATACATGAAAGACAGGGTGTATCCGCAATGACTGGGGCAAGCACACCTTCACGTTTACGGGACCCATACACTTGGTAATTCGATAGGGGCCCATGTACTTGGGATGGAACACACTGCTCTTTCGAAACCTCATGTTTCTTGTGGATATCCAGACGTAGTCTCCAGTGCGGTACAGTGGCCCGGGCCTTCTCTTCCTGTCTGCCGCAGCCTTGTATCTTCTCTTGGCCTCTATTAGGACAGCCCTTGAGCGCATCAACGTGTCTTTTATGTGTGCCACCCTGTCCGCTGTGGCGGGAATCCTGTCCTCTCTGAACGGATGTAGAAATGGCAAGAACCTGGGATGTTGGCCATAGTTGCTATAGAACGGAGATGACTGTGTGGAGCTGTGAGTGGCGTTGTTATAGGCTATCTCTGCAACCCATAGCAAGTCGACCCATTCTTCCCTGCCCTGGTCCACAAAACATCGCAGATACTGTTTGAGCGTTTGGTTCAGGCGCTCGGTTTGGCCGTCCGTTTGAGGGTGGTAGCTGGTGGACAGGGCGGTCTTAACATGCAGCGCAGTGCACCAAGTCTTCCAGAATTGCGCAGTAAACTGCGACCCCCGGTCCGACACGATCACCCCAGGTAATCCATGCAGTCGTACCACATTCTTTAGGAGTAGTGACGCCAATTCCCCGGCCGTAGGGACTCTCTTGCAGGGGATGAAGTGCCCCATTTTCGTCAAGTAATCCACCACCACCAGTATTGCCGTCATCCCCTGGTCTACCGGTAGGCCCACCACGAAGTCCAGTGATATGCTATCCCATGGTCTATCCGGGGTCGGAAGTGGATGTAAGAGCCCTTGGGTTCGGCCATGGTCGGCCTTCATGGTAGCACACGTAGGACACTCCTGTCCCCACCTCCTGACATCCACTCTCATGGTTGGCCACCAGAAATGCCGTCCCATGCTAGCCACCGTTTTTTCAAAGCCCAAATGACCTGCGCATGGAGAGTCATGGCACCAGATGAATGCTTGTTTCCTTAGCCTAGGCGTGGGTATCAATAGGCACCTGCCCTTCAGGGGTATCCCGTCCTTCAGCTGCCATTCTCTGTGACTGAGGAGCCACCTCCGCCATGCGAATGACCTGATCCCTCTCTTTATTCCCCTCAGGAAAGTATCCGGTTGGATAACCCCCAATACCATCCTCGGGGAAATGATGGAATGCTCGGTCGCAGGCAATGGTTCCTTAACTGCAGATTGACGGGACAGGGCGTCCGCCTTCCGGTTTTCCGTCCCCGGCCGATATGTGATGCGGAAGTTGAACCCCGCAAAGAAGATCATCCACCGCAGCTGTCTGGGAGAAAGGTGTCTTGTGGCCGTCATGAACTGTAGGTTCCGATGGTCTGTGTACACCGATACCACATGTCTTGCCCCCATCAACCAATGCCTCCATTCGGTGAAGGCGTCCTTGATTGCGAGAAGCTCCTTCTCCGCAATATGGTAGTTGCGTTCGGCGTCGTTGAGTTTGCGGGACATGTACGCAACGGGATGAAGCACCCCTGTGTCGTGGTTGCGTTGGGACAAGATAGCCCCCAGCGCCACATCCGATGCGTCCGCTTCCACCACGTAGGGGAGATCCGGATCGGGGTGAGCCAACACCGGCGCCTTACCAAAGGCGCTTTTCAGGGCCTCAAAGGCTTTGTTCGCTTCAGGGGACCAGACAAACTCCTTGGACTTCCTCAGTAGCTGTGTGATTGGGGCCACCAATCCTGAAAATCCATCTATAAACCGCCTGTAAAAGTTGGCGAAGCCAATGAAACTTTGGACGTCCTTCACGCTTTGGGGCACCGGCCATTCTTTCACCGCCTTGATCTTTCGTTCTGCCATCTCCTGTCCCTCTGGACTCAGCATCACTCCGAGGAATTCCACGGATGTGACGTGGAAGTCACACTTGCTGAGTTTACAAAACAGCATGTTTTCCCTCAGCTTTTGGAGCACAGCTTTGACGTGGTGTACGTGCTCCTCCACACTGGACGAATAGATGAGGATGTCGTCGATATATACGACCACGTAGATATCCAACTCCTCTCTGAATACCTCATTCAAAAAGTACTGAAAGGCTGCCGGGGCGTTGCACAGACCGAACGGCATGACGAGGTACTCAAAAAGGCCGAACCTGGTCTTAAAGGCGGTCTTCCACTCGTCTCCGTCCCTCATTCGCACCAGATGGTATGCCCCTTTCAAATCCAACTTGGTGTAGATACGAGCTTTCTTGACCTGTTCCAGAAGTACACTGATGAGAGGCAAGGGGTACCGATTCTTTACGGTTATCGCATTCAATGCCCTAAAGTCCACACAGGCTCTCAGCTCCCCATTAGCCTTCGGGATGAAGAAGAGTGGCGAGGCGGCCGGAGACTTGGACGGGCGGATGAATCCTAGCTTGAGGAGTTTATCCAGGTACCCCCGGAGATACACGTTTTCAGGCTCCGTCAGGGCATACAGCCTGCCGCTGGGAACGCTGGCCCCTGGCACCAGGTCGATCTGGCAGTCAAACTGTCTATGTGGTGGTAGCACTTCCGCCTTCACCTCATCAAATACATCCTCAAAACTGTGATAAGCCTGGGGGAGAGCCACATCTTTTTCTGCCGCTGTAGCCACCGTCTGACTCCCGCTCTCATCTGCGTCAAGGGATTCCGTTCTTATTCCACAATGCAGGATGCAATACGGTGACGTCAGTTCGATGCGATGTGTTGGCCAATCCACAGAGGGGTTGTGTTTCTGTAGCCACGGCAATCCCAATATGACGCCATATTGGGGCGCTCGGATGATGTTAAAATCGATTTGTTCCAAATGGTTCCTCCCACATCTCATCGGAAGGACCCCCGTGTGCTGCCCGATGGGCCCCGTCACCAATCGCCTTCCGTCTACAGCATAGACGTCTTCGGGTACAGCTTTGGGAAGAAGCACTAGCCCTAGCCTGCATGCCTCGTTGTGGTCCATAAACATGCCAGTGGCCCCTGAATCCACCATGGCAACAACGGGTATCCACTGGTCATACACTCCCACGTGCACCGTGAGAAACAGGTGTCGTTGTCCCTTAGCGACCGAGTTGGAAAGTGAAGGGATGGATGAGTGACTCCGAGATGCCCCTTCTTTGGTCTGGGAGTCCTCTAGTTTTCCGCCGGTACGTCCACCGCGGCTGTTACCGACCGGTTGGCCCGATAACGTGACGTCTTCGGTTTGGCAGGGCATTCACGTACGTAGTGGCCTTTTTTGCCACAATATAGGCACAATCCTGGTTTACGGCGTGACTCTTTCTCCGTGGCTGTGAGGCTCGCTCGTATTGCACCGATGTCCATGGGTTCTCCCTTGGATGCGGTGGAAGTTTCAGGACTTCCCACTGTCACATAGGATGGAAGGGAGTTTCCTTTTCTCCCATGATCCCCCTTTCTTTCACTTAGCCTATGTTCCAGCCGTAATACCAGGTTGATAAGGCCCTCACATGTCTTGGGTTGTGGGTCAATATGAGCCACGGCGTCCTTGAGCTCATCGCACAGCCCGTGATGGAAGAGCGCCGTCTGTTTAGCAACAGGCCACTTGGTTTCCGCAACCAGCCTTCGGAACGCGTTGAGATACTGCACCAGGTCATTGGATCCCTGTCTCAACTCAAGCATTTCACGGTCCGCCGTGTACGAGTCAGCCCTTCTGTCGAAGACTTTCAGGAATTCCTCGCGAAAAGCACCCCAATCACATAAGATGGGGTCGTCCCTGCTCACCAGAGGTACAGCCCATTGTGCCGCGTTTCCAGCCAAATAGGATACAAGGAAAGCCACACGAGCCTGACTCGTGGGGAACGCCCTTGGTTTGCACGATAAATGTAGCGCCACTTGTGTGAGGAATACCTGCACTGTGTTAGGATCCCCACTGTACCTCTCTGGTGTTGCCAAGGGGACGGCTACCGGTATTTCCACTACTACCGCAGGGGTCTGGTTCGTGAGGGAGGTGCTGGGCGTGAGCGGGTCCAATTGGATAGCATCCAGTCTGGCTTTTACATCGGCTGTTTCTTGCCTGGAGGCAGCCAATTCGATTTGCACGGTCGCTAAAGCAGCCAGCACATCATCAAGTGTTGCCATGTCTGTTATCGACCGGGAGACAGTTAGTGTTATTAAGGTCGGATATTTTGTAACGCCCTGAACGTCTCAGGATCGTTTAACAGACACGATAATGAGAACGCAACCACTTGTGAAGGTTTAGTTATTTTAATGAAGGCAAAAATAATACAAGGAATAAACAAAGGTTTATAGTCACTGGAATCCTCCAGGCTATGTACGTTACCAGCCCACAGCACGGATGGTCCTAACCGCCCTCTGCATATACGCCGATCCCGGCGTATGCCAACAGAGGGCAGAAATGAAATGGCCGACAATGCCAATCGGTAGGCTGCGAGGGGCACGAAGAGTGTTGGGGAGAATCGAGGAGTCAGGGAAACACCCAGCCGGGGTCTCTACCTGAAGGGAGCAGCCGCTCAACCTCTTCCTCAGACTGCACCGGGACGCGGAGTCACCTCCTGGTGATGCGTCACCGATACCCCAATCACAAGCAAAGAAGACTGAACCGAGAGCAGCCGCTCGATCGATCCTGTGGACTTCCGAGTCTGTAACGCGGCAAACACCTCCTGGTGTGCGTTACAGCTGGCAGTCCCTGTATCTCTGGTCGGGCTGGGAGTTACGACTCCAACCAGCAAAAGCGCACTGCGCTTTGACTCAGCCGAGTCAAAAAGCGAAGCTCAATGGTTATCCGGTAGAGCTTCCGGGTCCTTCACAGGTGACGATGGGGCAAGACACGGCCCAGGGAGTAACGACTCGACCTACCTCCGTTCTTGCCTTACTGGAGCACCACTCCGGAACACTGCTCTTCACTAAGCAGGTATGTCGGTGTAAACACAATATCCGACAGCGTTGTGCCTCCCGGTTCCTCCCTTTATAGGGCGTGTTTTCCTTGAGTTATGTAACAGCTCTCCTGTTTACATAAGGGCGTGTTTTCCTTGAGTTATGTAACAGTGTTAGAAAAGGTAGACGGACCGGGAGGGTCGGCCGGGGTCAGGAGGAGAGGTCTCCGGGGAGAGCCGTCTCCAGCGATCGTACAGATAAGTAACTTCCCCCCCACAGACAAATGCCACACAAGGATAAGGTTCAGTTTTCTTTATAAGCACTTATTTAAGGTACGGTGGAATGATACAAGGAGGTCTGGACTCAGGGGTCCCCTCGATTATAGTCTCGCAAGGTAGGGAAGGGGGTAGCGGGACAGTCTATTTACCAATCAGGTAGTTCGGATGAGATGATGATGAGCTCACAATCCTCGAGCTTGGTGGTACGGGCCGCGGCAGCGCCAGCAGGTCCCGGTGTGGATGGTCGATACAACGGGCCGCGGCAGCGCCAGCAGGTCCCCGGAAGATAATGTTGCAGAAGGCCGCGGCAGCGCCAGCAGGCAGGACGATGGTTCACAAGAGCGGGCTATGGCAGCGCCAGTAGACCGTCAAGGTTGAGTTCACTCGGTGTCTCTCGACTCCAGGATACAACTGCCTTCCTGCTCCGGAGCTGCCTCAGTTATAGGGCTGGTGCCCTTTGATGTCCGGACCCTCGCACTTGGAGGTCGGAGGGTCCGGGATGAAAGTGTCCAGACACCCAGCAGGGGGTGGAGCCAGTGCCTGGGGGAGCTGGGGGCGATCGGCACCTGGCGGGGGAGCCCTTGACACTTCGCTCTCCCATTGACCTGCCAAGTGGTCCGCTCACCTCCTGGGTGGATGGTGGTGCCGGGATGTCGGGGCCGGCCAGGCCCGGGGTTAGGGTCGAGGGGAGGCCAGGCGGCCGCGTGGTGCAGGGCCCAAGATGGCGGCTTGACCCGGCCGGGGAAGCCGGTGGGGCTGGACCCCGTGATGAGTAAGGGTCCGAGGGCAAAGGGTCCGTCGGGAGACGGAGTACAGGTGCTTGTCGCGGGGTTATGCCAGGTGGGCCGGAGTCCGGGCCCTGTCGAGCGGGGAGGGAGCAAGTCGTCTGTGAGGCCTGTCCAACATGCGTCCCCCCCAGCTGAAGGCGGGGAGAGTCACCCATCTCCTTGGGGACTCTCTTCGTCGAGGCGGAAAAAGCGGGACAGGCCATCCGCGTTGGCGTGGTCTTGGCCTGGTCGGTGCTCCACGGTGAAGTCCATTCCCTGCAGGGAAATGGACCAGCGCAAGAGTTTTGGGTTCTCCCCCCGCATCTGCATCAGCCATTGCAGGGGTCGATGGTCGGTTTGTACCCGGAAGTGGGCACCGAAGAGATATGGTCGGAGCTTTTTGAGGGCCCACACTACTGCAAATGCCTCCCTCTCGATGGTGCTCCAACGCTGTTCTCGGGCCAGGAGACGTCGACTGATGAAGGCCACCGGCTGGTCATGACCTTCGGGGTTCAACTGAGAGAGGACGGCTCCGATGCCGTGGGCGGAGGCGTCGGTCTGCACCACAAATTCCCGACTGTAATCGGGGGCCTGGAGCACCGGGGCGGTGCACAGGGCGGCCTTCAGCTCCTCGAAGGCCGCTTGACAATCAGGAGTCCAGCTGACCCGCTTCGGTTGATTCTTGGATGTGAGACCCGTGAGGGGCCCCACGATGCTGCCGTAGTCCTTCACGAACCGCCGGTAGTAACCGGTGAGCCCCAAGAAGGCTCGGACCTCGGTCTGGGTGACGGGGGGCTGCCAGGACTGGATGGCAGCAATCTTAAGTTGTAGTGGGGCCACCAGCCCACTCCCCACTTGGTGCCCAAGGTAGGTCACAGACCCTTGGCCAATCTGGCACTTGCCGGCCTTAATGGTGAGGCCGGCCCGCTGGAGGGCTCGTAGGACCTCTTGGAGGTGACGGAGGTGGTCGGACCAGTGGCGGCTGTATACAGCGATATCGTCCAGGTAGGCAGCGCTGAATTCTTCAAGCCCCGCCAAGACCTGGTTCACAAGGCGTTGGAATGTGGCGGGGGCATTCTTCATGCCAAAGGGCATGACCTTAAATTGATAGTGGCCATCGGGGGTAGAGAAGGCTGACCGTTCCTGAGCCCTGGGTGTGAGGCCGATCTGCCAGTAGCCCGCCGTTAGGTCGAAGATACTAAGGTAGCGGGCGGCCCCCAGCCGGTCGATCAGCTCGTCTGCCCGGGGGATGGGATGAGCGTCGGCCCGGGTGACAGCGTTCAAGCCCCGGTAGTCGACGCAGAATCTCAATTCAGGTGCGGTGCCGGGGGCAGCGGCTTTGGGAACCAGTACAACCGGACTGGCCCAGGGACTGTCCGAGGGCTCGATGACCCCGATCGTGAGCATCTTGGCCACTTCCTCTTGTATGCAGGCCCGTACCCGATCTGGTACGCGGTAGGCCCGGTGCCGGACAGGGGGACTGTCCCCGGTGTCTACGTCGTGCAAACACCAGGGGGTGACCCCGGGGGTGAGGGAGAACAGGGCAGCGAACTGCAGCAGGAGGTCCCGGCAGTCCTGGCGTTGCTCCGAAGTGAGGGCGTCAGAGAGCCGGACCCCATCCACGGAGCCGTCCTTCTCCTGAGTCTTCAGGAGATCCGGGAGGGGCTCGGAGTCTTCTTCTGTGCCACTGTCTGTAGCCATCAAGAGGCTCAGTTCGGAGCGCACAAAGTGTGGTTTGAGCCGGTTGGTGTGGAGGACCCGAAGGGGGTTCCGGGAGGACCCCATGTCGATGAGGTAAGTGACGGGGCTTTTGCGCTCGACCACTTTGAAGGGCCCCGTCCACTTATCTTGCAGGGCACATGGTTCGGTGGGGGACATCACCCATACTTGCTGCCCAGGCTCGAATTCAACGGAGGAGGCATTGTGATCATACCACCTCTTCATGTCCTCCTGGCTGGCCTCGAGGTTCGCCTTGGCCATCTCCCTGAAGCGCCGGGTCTGGTTTCGTAAGGCCAGGATGTATTTGAAGACGTCTGGAGGGGTCGTTAGGGGGGCCATCTCCCAACCTTCCTTGACTAGGCTGAGGGGCCCCCGCACAGGGTGCCCGTATAGGAGTTCGAAGGGGCTAAAACCGAGGGACTTCTGGGGAACTTCCCGGTAGGCGAAGAGGAGGCACGGGAGCAGTACATCCCACTGGCGACGGAGAGGCTCTTCCAATCCCCCAATCATCCCTTTGAGAGTGCGGTTAAAACGCTCCACTAGTCCGTTCCCTTGGGGGTGATAGGGGGTCGTGAATCTGTAGGTGACCCCGCATTGTTGCCAGAGGGACTTCATGTATTTGGATATGAAATTCGTACCCCGGTCGCTGACGACTTCTCGGGGGAAGCCTACCCGGGAGAAGATCCCTATCAGGGCCCGGCCAACCACCGGAGCGGTCACTGTCCGTAGGGGCACCGCCTCGGGGTAGCGGGTGGCATGGTCCACTAGTACCAAGATGAACCTGTGTCCTTGTGCCGTGCGGGGGTCCAGAGGTCCCACAATGTCTATCCCCACCCTCTCGAACGGGGTGGTGACCACCGGGAAGGGTTGTAGAGGGGCCTTCAGCTTCCGGCCACTCTTCCCGCTGGCTTGGCATGTGGGGCAAGATCGGCAGTGGTTCAGGACGTCATTCCTCATTTTCGGCCCAAAAAAGTGGGTCACCAGGCGACTGTACGTTTTGTCCTGGCCCAGGTGTCCAGCCAGGGGGACATCGTGGGCCAGGTTGAGCAGAAAGTCTCGGAAGCGGAGCGGTACCACCAGAACTCGACCGGCCCCCAGCTCGGCGATTCTTTGCTCGCTGTAGAGCAGGTCGTTATCCCAGTAGACCCAGTGGGTTCCGGTGGTGTCCCCGGCGTTTTGGGTGCTGGCTTGTTGGCGGAGTCCCTCGAGGGAGGGACAGGTCTTTTGTTCCTGGCGGAACTGTTCTTGGGTGGGCCCCCCTTCTTGCCGCCACTGAGCCAGATCCGGAAGGTCCTGGTGTGGCGCGTCTTCTTCGGTAGTCGGGTCCGGTAGGTCGGACTCGCCGTTGTCCCCTACAGGGGCCACCGGGGGCGGAGGTGCTGGCCATTCGGTTTCTTCTGATCGGGGGGCGGCACGGGCGGCCATGGATCGGGTGGTTATGCAGGCCCAGTCCGGGAGGCCCAGCATCCCCAAGTGCTCTCTTCTCTCGACGGTGGCCCACGGGGAACTCTCGAGGTCATTCCCCAGGAGGCAGTCCACGGGGGCATCGTCCCGGACCGTCACCTTCAGTAGGCCGGAGACCCCTCCCCATTCAAACGGGACGCAGGCCATCTTACACATGCTCTCAGAGTTGTCCGCCGAGCGGACGGGGCAGAGAATGTTCGGTAGGATCTGCTCGGGCTTCACCAGGTGACAGCGGACGGCCGTCACGCTGGCGCCGGTGTCACGCAAGGCCTCGGCTCTCTGTCCATTAATGGTCACCCACTGACCGTATTTTCTGGTGTTGGCGGGTAGGGGGGCCCGCGGAACCATGTCTCTTCCCCCTAAGCATGCCAGGACCATGGCGGCCGGTTCCCACCCTTGCTGGGCCGGCTCATACTCTTCGGGTCCCTCCGATGATTGCTCTTCCCCTAGGGCAGCGGCAGCTACCTGGCGGGGCTTGGGTGTTTGGTTTAGCGGGCAGTTCGGATCATTGGCGTAGTGGCCTAGTCGCTGGCACCGGTGGCACGTGACGTTGGCTCGGTACCCAGGCCGCAACGGGGGGTTGCCCCGGCCGGCCGGAGCCGGGGTGCTGGCCACGGGTGTTGCGGGCAAGGCGTCTCTCCCTCGCCCCTGGCCCCCTCCTCCTCCCCGAGGACGGTGCTGGCCTTGGTTGTTTCTGTTCTGTTCGTGTGGCCCCCTCCGGCCCACTCGGGTGCTTTCCCATCGGTCAGCTTCTGCGGCGAGCTGCCGGGGGTCAGTCAGCTTACTGTCGAGTAGGTGCTGCCTGAGCTCGACGAAACAGTTGTTTGACAGGTGCTCCCATACCATAAGGTTGAAGAGTTGTTCGTAGGTGGTGACCTGACTTCCCTTGATCCAACCCTCGAAGGCCCGGCTGAAATAGTTCACGTACTCTACCCAAGTTGTACCTGGAATCCGGGTGCAATCTCTGAACCTCTGGCGGTACATCTCGGGCGTGAGGCCGTAGCGGGTGAGGAGGGCAGCCTTCATGTGGTCGTAGGACGACATTTGGTGATCGGGGAGCTGTAGCAGGGCATCGCGACCCTCGTTGATAAATCTCCCCCAAAGTCCGGCTCCCCAATCACTCCGGTCGATCCGGTGGGAGGTCATTGCGATCTCATAGGCTTTAAACCACTGTTGTATGTCGTCTTCCCGGACATACTCGCGGACCACATCCTTGGGGATGTGAACTTTTTTCTCAATTGGCCCCGGGGTGTGTGGTCGCTCAGGCACCCCCAGTTCCTTATTCTGTTTGCGCAGTTCTATTTCCGCCAGTTGGCGCTCGTGCTCGAGCGTTATTTTTTTCTCTTCCAGCTCTCTCTGTCTCTGCTTTTCCTCTCGTTCCTCTCGAAGCCGCATATGCTCGAGGTTGAGTTTCTGTTCAGCTAACTTGAGTTCCCCATCCATCTTGAGTCGTGCCATCTCTAATTCGTGTAATCTGACTCTGTCTCTTTCTCGTATCTCCTCCTGCGAGAGGCCCGTTCCCCGCTCCTCGGGAGCCGTGGCGTTCCCCTCTGGTGTGATGCTGTTTTGGTCTGGTGTGACGCTGTTTTGGTCGGAGGGTCCTGCGACCCCAGTTTCTGTCCATGACTCAAGAGCGCGCTTTAGATCATCCTTGGTACTCAGGCCGGTGGTAGCAATGCCAAGTTCTATGCAAAATTGTCTCAGTTCGCGGTGGTTGTATTCTTCTAATTTCTCCATTTGGAACTTCTCGGTGGAGCTGCTATCTTTGCTCGACATCGTGCTTTGTCGTGGGGTGAGCTACTCTCTGTACGATTACGCGTTGATTCGGATCGCGCCGCTGGCCACCAATGTTAGAAAAGGTAGACGGACCGGGAGGGTCGGCCGGGGTCAGGAGGAGAGGTCTCCGGGGAGAGCCGTCTCCAGCGATCGTACAGATAAGTAACTTCCCCCCCACAGACAGATGCCACACAAGGATAAGGTTCAGTGTTCTTTATAAGCACTTATTTAAGGTACGGTGGAATGATACAAGGAGGTCTGGACTCAGGGGTCCCCTCGATTATAGTCTCGCAAGGTAGGGAAGGGGGTAGCGGGACAGTCTATTTACCAATCAGGTAGTTCGGATGAGATGATGATGAGCTCACAATCCTCGAGCTTGGTGGTACGGGCCGCGGCAGCGCCAGCAGGTCCCGGTGTGGATGGTCGATACAACGGGCCGCGGCAGCGCCAGCAGGTCCCCGGAAGATAATGTTGCAGAAGGCCGCGGCAGCGCCAGCAGGCAGGACGATGGTTCACAAGAGCGGGCTATGGCAGCGCCAGTAGACCGTCAAGGTTGAGTTCACTCGGTGTCTCTCGACTCCAGGATACAACTGCCTTCCTGCTCCGGAGCTGCCTCAGTTATAGGGCTGGTGCCCTTTGATGTCCGGACCCTCGCACTTGGAGGTCGGAGGGTCCGGGATGAAAGTGTCCAGACACCCAGCAGGGGGTGGAGCCAGTGCCTGGGGGAGCTGGGGGCGATCGGCACCTGGCGGGGGAGCCCTTGACACTTCGCTCTCCCATTGACCTGCCAAGTGGTCCGCTCACCTCCTGGGTGGATGGTGGTGCCGGGATGTCGGGGCCGGCCAGGCCCGGGGTTAGGGTCGAGGGGAGGCCAGGCGGCCGCGTGGTGCAGGGCCCAAGATGGCGGCTTGACCCGGCCGGGGAAGCCGGTGGGGCTGGACCCCGTGATGAGTAAGGGTCCGAGGGCAAAGGGTCCGTCGGGAGACGGAGTACAGGTGCTTGTCGCGGGGTTATGCCAGGTGGGCCGGAGTCCGGGCCCTGTCGAGCGGGGAGGGAGCAAGTCGTCTGTGAGGCCTGTCCAACAAACAGCTCTCCTGTTTACATAAGGGCGTGTTTTCCTTGAGTTATGTAACAGCTCTCCTGTTTACATAACCTCTCAACCGCTAAGCATCCTGGGAGATGTAGTCCGTTTTCGCTGATTACCGTTTTCCTCCCCTCGCATGACAGGAATTCTTGACAGAAAGATGCACGAGGGGTGCAGTAAGAAGCAATCGAAGTGCAGAAAGAAGCAACAGACGTGCAGATAGAGGGAAGAGGGGTGCAGAAACTGGCAAGAGAGATGCAGAAATAAGTAACAGAGGTACAGAAAGAGGGATGGAGAAAGAGGCAAGAGAGGTGCACAAAGAAGCAAGAAAGTTGCAGAAAGAAGCCGGAGAAATGCAGCAAGAAGGAACAGAGATGCAGAAAGAGGCAAGAGGGGAGCAGAAAGAGGGAAGAAGGGTACAGTAAGTGGCACCAGAGTTGCAGACAGAAGGCACAGAGGTGCAGAAAGACGCAGGAGAAGTGCAGAAAGAAGCAACAAAGGTGCAGCAAGAGGCATGAGTGATAGATAAATAGGCAAGAGAAGTGCAGAAAAGGCAACAGAGATATGTAAAGGGGGAACACGTGTGCAGAAAGTGGCGAGAGTGGTGCAGAAAGAAGCAAGAAAGGTGCAGAAAGAAACAAAAGAAAAGCAGAAAGGAGGAACAGTGCAGAAAGAGGAAAGAGAGGTTCAGAAAGAGCAACAGAAGTTCAGAGAGAGGGAAGATGGATGGAGAAAAAGGCAAGAGGGGTGCAGAAAGAAGCAAGAGAGGTGCAGAAAGTAACTAAAAAGTACAGAAAGCAGGGACAGAGGCAAGAAGAGTGCAGAGAGAGAAGAGGGGTGTACAAAGAGGCAAAAGGGGTGCAGAAAGAGGGAACAGGTGGGCAGACTGAGGCAAGAGAGGTGCAGAAAGAGGCAAGAGAGTTGCAGTAAGAGGCAGCAGAGGTGCAGAAAGAGACAATAAAAGTTGTCAAGAGGGATGCAAAAAAGGATAGAATTGTGCAGAAAGAAACAAAAGAAGTCCACAAAGAAGAAAGAGAGTTGCAACAAGAGGGAAGAGTGGCGCAGAAAGAGGCACAAGCGATGCAGAAAGAAGCAATAGATGTGCAGAAAGAAACAAAAGAAGTGTAGAAAAAAGGAACAGGGTTCACAAAGAGGCAACAGGGGTTCAGAAAGAGGCAACAGGGATGCAGAAAGAGGGAAGAGGGGTGGAGAAAGTGCCAAGGGGGTGTAGAAAGAAGCAAGAGAGCTATAGAAAGAAACAAAAGAAGTACAGAAAGAAGGAACAGAGGTGCAGAGAGAGGCAAGAAAGGTGCAGAAAGAGGGAAAATTGGTGCTGAAAGATGCACGAGGGGTGCAGTAAGAAGCAATCGAAGTGCAGAAAGAAGCAACAGACGTGCAGATGGAGGGAAGAGGGGTGCAGAAACTGGCAAGAGAGATGCAGAAATAAGTAACAGAGGTACAGAAAGAGGGATGGAGAAAGAGGCAAGAGAGGTGCACAAAGAAGCAAGAAAGTTGCAGAAAGAAGCCGGAGAAATGCAGCAAGAAGGAACAGAGATGCAGAAAGAGGCAAGAGGGGAGCAGAAAGAGGGAAGAAGGGTACAGTAAGTGGCACCAGAGTTGCAGACAGAAGGCACAGAGGTGCAGAAAGACACAGGAGAAGTGCAGAAAGAAGCAACAAAGGTGCAGCAAGAGGCATGAGTGATAGATAAATAGGCAAGAGAAGTGCAGAAAAGGCAACAGAGATATGTAAAGGGGGAACACGTGTGCAGAAAGTGGCGAGAGTGGTGCAGAAAGAAGCAAGAAAGGTGCAGAAAGAAACAAAAGAAAAGCAGAAAGGAGGAACAGTGCAGAAAGAGGAAAGAGAGGTTCAGAAAGAGCAACAGAAGTTCAGAGAGAGGGAAGATGGATGGAGAAAAAGGCAAGAGGGGTGCAGAAAGAAGCAAGAGAGGTGCAGAAAGTAACTAAAAAGTACAGAAAGCAGGGACAGAGGCAAGAAGAGTGCAGAGAGAGAAGAGGGGTGTACAAAGAGGCAAAAGGGGTGCAGAAAGAGGGAACAGGTGGGCAGACTGAGGCAAGAGAGGTGCAGAAAGAGGCAAGAGAGTTGCAGTAAGAGGCAGCAGAGGTGCAGAAAGAGACAATAAAAGTGTAGAAAGAGGCAAGAGAGTTGCAAAAACAGGCAAAAGAGGTGCAGAAAGAGGGAACAGGGGTGCACACAGAGGCAAGTAAAGTACAGAAAGAACCAACAGAGGTGCAGAAAGGGGCAAGAGGGGTGCAGAAAGAGGCAAGAGAGGAGCAGAAAGAGGCAAGAGAAGTGAGGAAAAAGCAACAGAGGTGCAGAAAGAGGCAAAATGGGTATAGAAAAAAGCAAGAGAAGTGCAGAAAGAAGGAACAGAGGTACAGAAAGAAGCAAGAAGGGTGCAGACAGAGGCATGAGAGATACAGAAAGAGGGAAGAGAGGTCCAGAAAGAGGCAACAGGGGTGCAGAAATTTGCAAGACTGGTGCAGAAAGAAACAAGAGCAGTACAAAAACTACCAAGAGAGTTGCAGAAACAGGTAAGAGGGGTGCAGAAAGAGACAAGAGGGGTGCAGAAATCTGTAAGAGAGGTGCAGAAAGAAGCAAGAGCAGTGCAAAAGAACCTACAGAGGTGCACAAAGAGGCAAGTGAGGTGCAGAAGGAGGCAAGAGAACTGCAGAAAGAGGCAAGAGAGTTGCAGAAACAGGCAAAAGGGGTGCAGAAAGAGGGAACAGGTGGGTAGACTGAGTCAAGAGAGGTGCAGAAAGAGGCAAGAGAGGTGCAGACAATGACAAGAGAACTGCAGAAAGAGGCAAGAGGGATGCAAAAAAGGGAAGAATGGTGCAGAAAGAAACAAAAGAAGTCCATAAAGAAGAAACAGAGGTGCAACAAGAGGGTAGAGTGGCGCAGAAAGAGGCACAAGGGATGCAGAAAGAAGCAATAGATGTGCAGGAAGAAACAAAAGAAGTGCAGAAAAAAGGAACAGGGTTGCAGAAAGAGGCAAAAGGGGTGCAGAAAGAAGCAACAGGGATGCAGAAAGAGGGAAGGGGTGGGGAAAGAGGCAAGGGGTTGTAGAAAGAAGCAAGAGAGCTATAGAAAGAAACAAAAGAAGTACAGAAAGAAGGAATCGAGGTGCAGAGAGAGGCAAGAAAGGTGCAGAAAGAGGGAAAAGGGGTTCAGAAAGAGGCACGAGGGGTGCAGAAAGAAGCAAGAAAGTTGCAGAAAGAAGCAAGAGAAATCCAGCATGAAGGAAAGGAGGTGCAGAAAGAGGCAAGAGGGGAGCAGAAAGAGGGAAGAAGGGTACAGTAAGAGGCACAAGAGTTGCAGACAGAAGGCACAGAGGTGCAGAAAGAAGCAGGAGAAGTGCAGAAAGAAGCAACAGGTGCAGCAAGAGGCATGAGTGGTAGATAAATAGGCAGGAGAAGTGCAGAAAAAGCAACAGAGATGTGTAAAGGGGGAACAAGGGTGGAGAAAGTGGTGAGAGGGGTGCAGAAAGAAGCAAGAGAGGTGCAGAAAGTAACTAAAAAGTGCAGATAGAAGGAACAGAGAAGCAGAAAGAGGCAAGAAGAGTGCAGAGAGAGAAGAGGGGTGCAGAAAGAGGCAAAAGGGGTGCAGAAAGAGGGAACAGGTGGGCAGACTGAGGCAAGAGAGGTGCAGAAAGAGGCAGCAGAGGTGCAGAAAGAGACGATAAAAGTATAGAAAGAAGCAAGAGAGTTGAACATAACAGGCAAAAGAGGTGCACAAAGAGGGAACAGGGGTGCACACAGAGGCAAGAGAAGTACAGAAAGAACCAACAGAGGTACAGAAAGAGTCAAGAGAGGGGCAGAAAGAGGCAAAAGAGGTGCACACAGAGGCACGATGGGTGCAGAAATTTGCAAGAGAGGTGCAGAAAGAAGCAAGAGAAGTGCAGAAAGAAGCAACAGTTGTGAGGAGGTGGCCTGGTATATGCTGTCCACTAGTTATTGTGGGCACCCTGTACCAGTACAAACAACCCCTTATTGGTTATAGGTTCAAGACAACCTTTATTGAAAGCTATCCTAGTGGTAGCTATGAAGAGCAGCCTTCAGGCTAAGTCTTGAAGGAATGTAAAGCAGCTTGTTTTACCAGTCTATAATCTCTTGGGTGCCTAAATGAAAGACAACCACACCAGGTATATATATAACATATATGTATTTATTTCTAAACACACCCTCCTAATCTCTTTATGAGGCTAGAGGTCAAAACACATAAGTTACTCTTCAAATATCACAGTAATAAGCACAAATACACGTCAGGCCCTAAGGGTGAGCCAAACCATATACTAAAATAGTGGTATAAGAACCACAACTTAAATATACACTAGGCCTAGAGCCTGTAGAATCACTGGACCCCAAGGAACCACCCAAGGTAGTGACACAGGGGACCCACGGGGGCCGTGTGCAGTGTGTGAACACAGCCGCGAGCTCCCGTTAGCTTCTATGGGGAAAGTCGCGGTTAGATTTTTAAAGATTAGGGACACTTAGAAATGAGTCAGGACCAAACCCTTTTGAAATTAGGAAGTTCTAGGGCTAGCACCCACGGGAGCACTGGAGTACTCGTGTTACCTCACCCAGGGGAGCCGGGTGCATAGGTGTCTTTTGGTGTCGGGTCGCGTCGTACATTTCAATGGGAGCTGGCGAAGAAGTGCTGCCGCCGTGAAGATGCGAAGTGTCCGAAGAGATCCAAGCCTGGATCGTAGATGAGAAGAACCTGAAAGCAGAGGGGACAGAGTCTGGGTCACTAGCCAGTGACCAAGAAGGCGATGGACAGATACCCACCGATGTCGGGTGATTTCAGGTGAAAGAGGTGAAGCTTGACTCTTCAGCGACGAGGACCAGGAAGTGTTGAGGACAACCAGGAGCTGGATTCGAGCTGCCCCACAAAGGATGTTGAGTACTGCAGCATCGGTGTCCAGATTGGACACAACAAGCCTTGGCAACAGCCACCCACACAGAAACGAGAAAGATGCTTCGGTGCAGACCAGCAAGGTCTGTGGGACTCACCACTTGGTAGAGAGTTGAGGCATGTTAGGAGCAACCAGGCAAGGCCAAGGAAATTCAAAGTTACCCTCTCAGGGACCCACCAGTCAACGGACCAGGGATCGCGAAGGGACCTCGAGACGAAACACAAAATGGCGGCCCACAGGTCACTCGGAGTGACCAGGTTGACAATCTTTAGTGGATTCAGTGCTCAAGAGAGGGGCTACAACTCAGCCCAAGCACGACTTCAGGAGATGTCGAGAAGTCAATGCACTTGCAAAAGGGCATGGTAACCAGGCGTTCCGGTTCCACGCTACTCACGAGGGCTGCAGGTCTCTGCTTTGCTGGGGACTCGGGTCTTCCTCTGAGATGTCTGGAAATCCTCTTCCTGGGCTGCAAATACTTCGGAGTCCGGCAGAAGCTTCGATAATGCAGACCGGCAAATTGCTTTGTTGGTGCCTGCCAAGCAGGGGAGTCACTCCTTGACCCCAAGGGATATTTCTTCAGTCCTCTGGTCTTTAGCAGAGCGTCGAAGGTCCAGGATTTGGCTTCAGAGTTTCATCCAGGGTAATCTAAAGTTCTGGTTACAGAGGTTCCTTACTTATACCTAAGGAAGGGGTTGGACTAGCTCTGGGACCCACCTATGGGAGGGTTTGGAAAGAGGGGTGGCTACACCCATTTCCTTTGTCCAGTTTTGTACCAGAGCAGGGGCTGGAAGCACCTGAACTGGTCTGAGCTGGACTATGCACAGGGACACCAAATATGCCCCCAGTGCAGGACTTCAAAGCACTCAGAGAGTGCTCCCACCCAGGTCTCCATAGCTACCACTAGGATAGCTTTCAATAAAGGTTGTCTTTAACCTATCATCAATAAGGGGTTGTTTGGACTGGTGCAAATGTGCCCACTATAACTAGTTAACAGCATATACCAGGCCAACTTCTCACACTGGTGTGCAGCATGTGGGATTCCGGCTTGCTAATGTTTTACCAGATAATCTCAATTGAATTGACTAACTGAAAACCACTAAAGGTACCCAAGGTACATATAATACAAGCTTTAGAATACAGTAAGTTCTACTGAACTTAGAGTTGTGTGTTAAGGGCTTAGCACACCCTTCTACAACTCAAGAGAGTTTAGTAGGCCACACTAGAGTAGGTAGTGCAATACACCACACCTCACTAGTAATGTCTTCAAGGCCAGGAACCAGTGGGTCCCTGCCAGAAGCCAATGGGCTTCTTCCCTCCAAGTATGATAACCTCCCATTCTTGGAAATGAGAGCATTATGCAGTACTAGGAGACTGAAAACAGGCAAAAGTCCAACCACCCAGCATCTCATAGAGGTAGGCTGTATGATCTCAGAAGACCTACAGGGCCTGAAGGTGAGTGGGTGGGGAAGCACATGAGGAAGGGCCTAGGGGTGAAATTCCCCATGACCTGACCTCTAATGCTGACTAGGAAGATGACAATGATCTTGACCTGGATGCCCCAGCTCCCCTGGAAGAGGAGGGGGAGGGCCACAATGGTCCCCTCTTTGTCCCTTCATGAGTTGGTGTTGGGCCTAGAAGGTCTATATCTCCCTCAGTGGACTCTAACCATTCTGGTTCATCTATAGGGACCTCTATCTCTGCTCACAGGAGAGGAGAGAGAGGCTGCTGAAGTATGAGGAAGTTCAGCTTAACATCAGAAAGCAGCAGTTGGCCTTAGACAAGGAAGCCCTAGAGCTCCTGAGAGCTAGAAAAAGGATGGGACCCATGGTGGCAATAACTTCCCTAGAGATAGGGAAAGGTCTCATGACCAAAGGAAACCTACCAGAGTGGGGGTGACATCCACAAATGAATAACTGCACTGGAAAGGGCCTGTAAAGTTCAAAGGGTCCCCCAGGAGCAGTGGGCAGCAATCTTATTGCTCTCCTTTGTAGACAAAGGTAGAGATAAGCTCCTCACTGTTAGAGAAGAGGATGCTGATGATTATACCAGTCTGAAAAGTGCATTGATTGAAGGGTTTGGCCTAACCACTGAACAATATAGATTACAGTTCAGAGATACCCAAAAAGCACAATATCAAAACAGGGTGGACTTTGTAGATTGTGCAACTAAGGCTCTGGAGGGTTGGTTACTTGGCAGCAAAGTGCATGACTTTCAAGGATTGTACAATTTGATTATGAGGGAGCAGATCCTTAATAACTGTCAAAATCAGCTGTTGCACCAGTACCTGGTGGACTCAGGTCTGACCTCTCCCCAAGAATTGAGAAAAAAGGCAGACAAATGGGTCAGAACCAGGGTGAGGCAGAAGGTTCAGAAACAAGGTGGTGACCAGAAGAAGCAAGATCCTGAGAACTCTGACAAGGGTGGGGAGAAGGGTAAAGACCAGAAGTCTTCACAAGGTCCCCAAAAATCTTCTTCAGGGGGTGACTCCCAATCTAATAAAGGAAAAGGCCAAAAGAAACCATGGTGCAAAATCTGTAAACAGAAGACTCACTGGACATGTGATTGCACCAAGACCAAAGACTCAACTCCAGCCACCATTGCCCATAAGGCAACTGTTCACCCTAGTACAGCTACAATTGGTGGTGGTAATATTCAGAATAAGGGTGTAGTAGGGTTCACCCTGGGTTCTGAGATGGACATCTTGCCTAGTCAGAGTTCCAACTCAGGCTGTCCTGATCTGTGATGGAGGCATGGATATGTCCTCCTTTGGGGGTCCCAGTAATTTGGGCAAATACAGACAGCAGCCTTTCATTAATAGAAAAGAGGCTTTGGCATTCAGGGTCACAGGAGCAAGTGTCACAATGGTGACAAAAGATCTTGTGTATCCTGGGAAGATTATACTTGGTGAAATGTACCAAGTGACCAATGCTAGCAATGTCACAACAGTCCATTCTCTGGCAGTTGTTAACTTCTCCTGGGGAGGGGTAACTGGCCTTATGAAGGTTGTGGTAAGTGCAGACCTACCAGTCAAATTCTTGCTTGACAATGATCTGGAAACTTCAGCTTGGGCTGAAGTGGAGCTCAGGACACATGCAGAAATGCTAGGGATCCCTGCTCATGTCTTTGCTGTGACTAGGTCACAGGCCAAAATGTCTAACACTGGACAGGCCCTGGATTCTGGAAGAATGGACCAGGTGCCTCCCAAGAGGAGGAGCAGTAGGGTTAAGGTAGTGCCTTTCCCCCTGACTCAGAATACCGATCAGCCTCCTAAGGGAGATGATCTTGAGCCTGAAGAAGGAACTGTCCCAGAGGAGCTTGAACCTGATCAGGTTGAGTTCTTGGGGACAGGGGACCCTTCCAGGAATATCTGAGCCAGGAGCAGAAAACCTGCCCCTCTCCTGAACCCCTCTGAAAGCAAGCTGCTGATGAGGCTGCTGGGAATGCTAGTGGCACCCATAAAATGTATTGGGATGATGGACTCCTTTATTCAGAGTGTACAGACCCCATGCCTGGTGCTTCCAGGAGGTTGGTTATGCCTCTAAAGTTTAGGGGCTTCCTATTGACACTAGCCCATGATATTCCCCTAGCAGGACACCTGGGCCAGAACAAGACTTGGGACAGAATTGTCCCTCACTTTCACTGGCCCCACATGTCTGAAGACAGTAAGGAGTTTTGTTGCTCCTGTGTGACCTGCCAAGCCAGTGGCAAGGCAGGTGGAACCACAAAGGCCCCCCCTGATACCACCACCTGTGGTGGAGGTTCCCTTTGGTAGGGATTGATACTGTTGGCCCCATGGATCCTCAAACTGCATCTGGGCACAGATTTATCCTGGTGGTGGTGGACAATGCCACTAGGTACCCAGAGGCCATTCCACTTAGGACCAAAACAGCACCTGTGGTGGCAAGAGCCCTCTTGGGTGTATTCTCAAGAGTGGGTTTTCCTAAGGAGGAAGTATCTGACAGGGATGCAAACTTCATGTCAAGTTACTTGACTGCAATGTGGAAGGAGTGTGGAGTGAATGACAAATTCACCACACCCTATCACCCACAATGCAATGGTTTAGTTGAGAGATTCAACCAAACCTTAAAGGGCATGATCAAAGGTCTCCCAGAGAAGCTTAGGCGCAGATGGGACATCATTTTGCCCTGCCTTTTGTGCCACAAAAGGGGGTTGGTTACAGCCCTTTTGAACTTGTGTTTGGCTATCCTGTTAGGGGTCCTTTGTGTCTGGTGAAGGAGGGATGGGAGTTACCTCTCAAACCCCCTAAACAGGACATAGTGGACTATGTACTTGGTCTCCGCTCCAGGATGGCTGAGGATATGAAAAAGGCAACAAAGAACCTTGAGGCTAGCCAGGAATTGCAAAAGGTCTGGCATGACCAAAAGGCTGTACTGACTATTTATCAGCCAGGGCAGAAAGTGTGGGTTTTGGAGCCTGTCCAGCAACAAACTGACTGCAGAAAACTTCTCAGCCAGTTTAGACATATGTTTTCTCTGACTCCAAGTCAGACCACCTGGTGCACTCATGAAGTGGACACTAGGGACAGTCTGCAGGTGAAGAATAAGATCTACAGGCAACCTGATCATGTCAGGAACTGTATAAGGACAGACGTCCAAAAGATGTTGGATTTGGGAGTCATTGAACCCTCAGATAGCCCTTGGGTTAGTCCAGTAGTCCTTGTGCCTAAACCTCACACCAAAGATGACAAGAGAGAGATGAGGTTTTGTGTGGACAACAGGGGTCTCAATGCAGTCACTAGGACTGATGCCCAGCCCATCCCAAGGGCAGATGAGCTAATAGATACTTTGGCCTCAGCCAAATTTCTAAGCACATTTGACTTGACAGCTGGCTACTGTCAGATCAGACTAGCTGATGATGCAAATCCAAAGACAGCATTTTCCACCCCTAGTGGGCACTATCAATTTGTGGTAATGCCCTTTGGTTTGAAGAATGCACCTGCCACTTTCCAGAGGTTGGTGAATCAAATCCTTACAGGCCTGGAAGACTATAGTGCAGTATAGCTTGATGATATTGCTTGATGATATTGCAGACGCTTGAAAAATCCTTCAGAAAGCTCTTAAAGACCTGGATCTTCAACCTCTCCGATGATTACGCCAAAGCGGCCATCTAAACCCCCCTTCAACCTCAGGATTGATTAGTCAGGATCTTCAGCGCCAAGATGCTCCCTCCGGAGCGAACGCCGCGCTCTACAAATAACCCCTCAAATATCAAATATCCAAAAATTGCTGGCTTTAGCTCCACCTGGGAGGATCACCTGGTCCACCTTAGGAATATTTTGGAGGCCCTGCAAAAAGCAGGCCTAAGTTTCAAGGCTACTAAGTGCCAGATAGGGCAGAGTCAGGTTGTGTACTTGGGCCACCTTGTAGGTGGAGGCCAGGTTCAACCATTGCAGAGCAAAATCCAGACCATAATGGACTGGGTTGCTCCCACTACCCAGACTCAGGTGAGAGCCTTCTTAGGCCTGACTGGGTATTACAGAAACTTTGTCAAGGGGTATGGATCAATAGTGACACCCCTGAATGACTTAACCTCTAAGAAAATGCCCCAAAAGGTTCAGTGGACAGTTAGCTGTCAAAAGGCATTTGATTACCTGAAGCAGTCCATGTGCACTGCTCCCATTCTGCAAAGTCCTGATTATTCCAAAAAGTTCATTGTACAAACAGATGCATCTAAGTTGGGGGTAGGGACTTTACTGTTACAGTTGAATGATGAAGGTCAGGATCAGCCAGTAGCTTTCATAAGCAGAAGTTTGACCCCTAGAGAGAAACATTGGTCAGCCATGGAGAGGGAGGCCGTTGCTGTGGTTTGGGCGCTGAAGAAGTTGAGGCCATACTTTTTTGGTACTCCCTTCATTGTTCAGACAGACCATATGCCCCTCTTATGGCTAAAACAGATGAAGGGTGAAAACCCCAAACTTCTCAGGTGGTCCATCTCCCTACAGGGAATGGACTATACAGTGGAACATAGACCTGGGAGTAACCATGCCAATGCCGATGGACTCTCCAGATATTTCCACTTAGAACATGAAGACTCAATTGGTCAAGGTTAGTTTAATGTCCCTGCGTTTGGGGAGTAGGATCTGCTTCACATGGATGCCCCCACTTTTTGCTGCTGTAACACTGTTTTTTCGACTTTAGTCTGGATGGGATCCTGCTATTCAGGACCCCAGCCTAGCTGCTTCCTCTCTAAATTGATTCCATATACTTTAGGTACACTCCAGATTGGATTCTGGGGTACCCTTTTGAGTCCCTAGTATATGGTATATGTGAGAAGTTGGCCTGATATATGCTGTCCACTAGTTCTAGTGGGCCCCTTGTATCAGTCCAAACAACCCCTTATGGTGAATTGGTTAAAGACAGCCTTTATTGAAAGCTATCCTAGTGGTAGCTATGGAGAGCAGCCTTCAGGCTAAGTCTTGAAGGAATATAAAGCAGCTTGTTTTATGAGTCTATAATCTCTTGAATGATCAAATGAAAGGACAACCACACCAGGTATATATTTAAAATATATGTATTTGATATAACACACACCCCTCTAGTCTCTTTATGAGACTGGAGTTCGAAGTACTTAATTTATAAGTTAGCAATCTACAGTAATAGCACAAATACACGTTTGGGCCCTAGGGGCGTACCAAACCATGTACCAAAAAAGTGGTATAAGAACCACGACTGGACTAGACACAAGGAACCACCCAAGGTAGTGACACAGGGGACCCACGGGGACTGTGTGCAGTGTGTAACCACACCCGCGGGTTCCCGTTAGCTTCTATGGGCAATTTTGCGGTTGGAAATTTAAAGATTAGGGACACTTAGAATCAAGTCAGGACCAAACCCTTTTGGACTTAAGAAGTTCTAGGGATTGCACCCACGGGAGCACTGGAGTACTCGAGTTACCTCACCCAGGAAAGCCGGGTGCATAGATGTCTTTTGGTGTCGGGTCGCGTCGTCGATTACAATGGAAGCTGGCGAAGAACTGCTGCTGCCGTGAAGAGAAGTGTCCGAAGAGATCCAAGCCTGGATCTAGCATGGAAGGAACCTGAAAGCAGAGGGGACAGTTGAAACTGGCCCACGGGTCACTCGTGGAGTGGAGGCCAGCAATCTTCGGTGCAGGAGGTGCTCAAGGCTGGGGCTACTCGGAGCCCAAAACACAACTTCGAGGAAGACCAGGAAGGTGATGGATCAGCAAAAGTTCACGGTGTCCAGGGGTCACGGTTCCACGTCACCCACGATAGCCACGGGCCTCAGCTTTGCTGTGGACTCAGTGATCCAAGCCTGGATCTAGGATGGAAGAAACTTGAAAGCAGAGGTGACAGAGTCTGGGTCACTTACCAGTGACCAAGGGCATGATAGACTAATGCCCACAGATATCGGGTGCTTCAGGTGAGTTGACGGGTGTCTTGACTCTTCATCCACGAGGTCCAGGAGGCACCGATGACAACCAGGAGCTGGATTCTATCTGTACCACAAAGTCTGACGAGTCCTGCCGTGTCGGCGACCAGATTGGACCCAACAAGCCTTGGCAACGGCAAGTCACTTGGAATCAGAGAAAGTACGGCGGTGCAGACCAGCAAGGTCTGAGACTCACCCAGCAAGGATAAGTAGGGGCACATCTGGAGCAACCAGGAAAGCCCAATCTGAAGAGGAGTTGCCTTCATGGGGACCTACTAGCCAACGGCCTAGCGATTGCGAAGGATCCTCGAGCGGTCGCACTGGAAACTGGCCCACGGGTCATTCGTCGAGTGGAGGCCAGAAATCTTCAGTGCAGGAGATGCTCAAGGTTGGGGCTACTCAGAGCCCAAAGCACAACTTTGAGGAAGACCAAGAAGGTGATGGATCAGCAAAAGTTCTCGGTGTCCAGGGGTCACGGTTCCACATCACCCACGATAGCCACAGACCTCAGCTTTACTGTAGACAGTGAAGTCTGGAAATCCACCTCTGGTGATGCAAAGACTTCGGCGTTCGGCAGGAGCTTCAGCGATGCAGCTGGTCAGTTGCTTCTTTGGTGCCTACCAAGCAGGGGAGTCACTCCTTGACCCCAAGGGAGATTTCTTCAGTCTTCTAGTCAAAGTAGAACGTCGAAGGTTCAGGATATATGTTGCAGAGTTTCGTGCAGGGTAATCTAAAGTCGCAAGGACTGGGTTCCCATACTTATGCTAAGTTTGGGGGTTGGACATACTCTAGGTACCCACCTATGGGAGGGTTTGGAAAGAGAGGTGGTTACACCCATTTCCTTTGTCCAGTTTCACACCAGAGCAGGGGCAGGTAGCTCCTGCAACCGGTTTGAACTGGGCTATGCACAGGGACACCAAGTGTGCCCCCAGTGCAGGACTTCAAAGCACCAGAGAGTGCTCCCGCCCAGCCCAAATACACATCTGCCTGTCAGGAGGCCAGACCCGTGTCTGCGGCAGAGGCATCCATTTTGTGATGCCAGGGCTGTAGAAAGTCCTACTGGGTTAGACCAGTGTGAACATGTCTCTCCCTCTAGAAGGGTGGAATGCTACCCCCGCCACCTGAACTGGCGGGGGTAGTATTCCAAAGCGTTTGACACGAAACACTACATGTTTCCGTGCAGCCATCCCAAAGTTAGCATTTACCGCGAGGTTATAATGCACTTAAGAGTATATGGTCAGGCTGCACCACAAACATCATCAGAGGAGGTACTCCGAACACTGCAGAGGGGCTCTGCTCATGCAGGGGCACCCTCTCACATAAAAACCAAGCACTCTGCCTTCAGGATTGTTAAGGCCTGCCATAGGAGTGACTTATAGGTTGTATAGGTGTGTGCAATAGTAGTGATATAGGTAGCCTATACCACTGTAAGGGGTGCAAGCACACCCTTACGCAGGCTGCAGTAGCAGACCTGTGGTGCCATTTTGGAGTGCTTCCCAGGGGTGGCATAATAGATGCTGCAGCCCCTGGTAGGCCTGTGAGGTACCTATGCCCTAGGCACATAGTATACCATATACTAGGGGTTTATAAGGCACTCCAGAATCCAATTAGATATGTACCTAATGTACATTCAAACCATTTTAGAGAGGAAGCAGCTAGGCTGTGGTCCTGATTAGCAGGGCCACAGCCAGACTAAGGTCGAAAAACAGTGAAACACCAGCAAAACGTGGGGGTACCCATGTGAACCAGATCCTACTGTCCTACACCTGACATCTGTGGGCATTGGTCCATCCTGCCCTTGGTCACTGGCTAGTGACCCAGACTCTGTCCCCTCTGCTTTCAGGTTCCTTCCATCCTAGATCCAGGTTTAGATCTCTTCGGACACTTCTCCTCTTCACGGCAGCAGCAGTTTTTTGCAGGGTCCAATTGAAATCGATGACGCGACCCGACACCAAAAGACACCTATGCACCCGGCTTCCCTGGGTGAGGTAACTCGAGTACTCCGGTGCTCCCGTGGGTGCTAGCCCTAGAACTTCTTAAGTCCAAAAGGGTTTGGTCCTGACTCGATTCTAAGTGTCCCTAATCTTTAAATTTCCAACCGCGACATTGCCCATAGAAGCTAACGGGAACCTGCGGTTGTGTTTACACACTGCATACAGTCCCCGTGGGTCCCCTGTGTCACTACCTTGGGTGGTTCCTTGGGATCACAGCGATTCTACAGGCTCTAGGCCTTGTGTCTATCCCAGTCGTGGTTCTTATACCACTTTTTTGGTATATGGTTTGGTACGCTCCTTGGGCCCAAACGTGTATTTGTGCTATTACTGATACTTGCTGACTTGTAAACAAAGTACTTCGAACTCCAGTCTCATAAAGAGACTAGAGGGGTGTGATCTATCTTAAATACATATATTTTTAATATATACCTGGTGTGGTTGTCCTTTCAATTGATCATTCAAGAGATTATAGACTGGTAAAACAAGCTGCTTTACATTCCTTCAAGACTTAGCCTGAAGGCTGCTCTCCATAGCTACCACTAGGATAGCTTTCAATATAGGTTGTCTTTAACCAATCACCATAAGGGGTTGTTTGGACTCATACAAGGTGCCCACTAGAACTAGTGGACAGCATATATCAGGCCACCTTCTCACAGTACCCATGTGAAGCAGATCCTACTCTCCTACACATAGGTGCAGACAAAGGCAAGAAGGGTACAAAACCGGTAAAAGGGGTGCAGAAAGAGGCAAGAGAGTTGCAGAAACAGGCAAAAGGGGTGCAGAAAGAGGAAACAGGTGGGCAGACTAAGGCAAGAGAGCTGTAGAAAGAGGGAAGAGGGGTGCAGGAAAAAGCCAGAGGGATGCAGACATTTAGAACATAGGTGCATGAAGAAGCCAGAACAGTGCAGAAAGAACAAACAGAGGTGCAGAAAGTGCCAAGAGGGGTACGGAAAGAGGCAAGTGAAGTGCAGAATAAAGAAAAAGAGGTGCAGAAAGAACCAACAGAGGTGGAAAAAGAGGCAAGAGGGGTGCAGAAAGGAATAGGAGAGGTGCACAAAGAGGCAAGAGGGGTACAGAGAGAGGCAGGAGGGGTTCAGAGAGGAAGAGAACTGCAGAAAGAAGCCACAGAGGTGCTGAAATAGGCACAAAGTGTGCAGAAAGAGACAAGACAGGTAAAGAAAGAAGGAACAGAGGTACAGAAATAGGCAAGAGTGGTGCAGAAATAGGGAAGAGAGGTGTAGAAGAAGGCAAGAGTGTTGCACAAAGAGGGAAGAGGGGTGCAGAAAGAGGCAAAATGGGTGCAGAAAAAGCAAGTGAAGTACAGAAAGAGGCAAGATAGGTGCAGAAAGAGGCAAGAGAGTTACAGAAAGAGGCTAGTGAAGTGCAGAAACAGGCAAGAAAAGTGCAGAAAGAGTCAAGAGAATTGCTGAAAAAAACAGAGGTGTAGAAAGAAGCAAGAGGAGTGCAGAAAGAGGCAACAGGGGTTCAGAAAGAAATGAGGTGCAGAAAGAGGCAAGAGAGGTGCAGAAAGAGGCAAGAGAGGTGCAGAAAGAGGCCAGAGAAGTACAGAAAGAGGCAAGACAACTGCAGTCAAGAGAATTTCTGAAAGAAGCAACAGAGGTGTAGAAAGAAGCAAGAGAAGTAAAGAAAGAGGCAAGTGAGATGCAGAAACAGGCAAGAAAGGTACAGAAAGAGGGAAGACAAATGCAGAAAGAGGCAACAGGGGTCAGAAAAAAGCAAGACAGGTGTAGAAAGAAGCAAGGGAAGTGCAGAATGAAGCAACAGGGGTGCAGAAAGAGGCAGGAGAAGTGCAGAAAGAGCAACAGAGGTGCCGAAGGAGGCAAGAGAACTGCAGAAAGAGGCAAGAGAGTTGCGGAAACAGGCAAAAGCGGTACAGAAAATTGCAAGAGAGGTGCAGAAAGAAGCAAGAGCAGTGCAAAAGAAGCAAGAGAGGTGCAAAAAGAGGCAAGTGATGTACAGAAGGAGGCAAGAGAACTGCAGAAAGATGCACGAGAGTTGCAGAAACAGGCAAAAGGGGTGCAGAAAGAGGAAAAGGTGGGCAGACTAAGGCAAGAGAGGTGTAGAAAGAGGGAAGAGGGGTGCAGGAAAAGGCCAGAGGGACACAGACATTTAGAACAGAGATGCAGGAAGAAGCCAGAACAGTGCAGAAAGAACCAACAGAGGTGCAGAAAGTGCCAAGAGGGGTACGGAAAGAGGCAAGTGAAGTGCAGAACAAAGAAAAAGAGATGCAGAAATAACCAACAGAGGTGGAAAAAGAGGGGTGCAGAAAGGAGTAGGAGAGGTGTACAGAGGGGCAAGAGGGGTACAGAGAGGCAGGAGGGGTGCAGAGAGGAAGAGAACTGCAGAAAGAAGCAACAGAGGTGCTGAAAGAGGCAGGAAGGGTGCAGAAAGAGACAAGACAGGTGAAGAAAGAAGGAAATGAGGTACAGAAAGAGGCAAGAGTGGTGCAGAAAGAGGGAAGAGAGGTGTATAAAGAGGCAAGAGTGTTGCACAAAGAGGCAAGAGAGTTCCAGAAAGAAGCTAGTGAAATGCAGAAGGAGGCAGGAGAACTGCAGAAAGAGGCAATAGAGGTGCAGAAAGAGGCAAGCGAGGTGCAGAAAGAAGCAAGATAAGTGCAGAAAGAAGCAACACAAGTGCAGAAAGAGGAAAGAGGGGTGGAGAGAGAGGCAAGAGCGGTACAAAAAGAAGCGAGACAGGTGCAGAAAGAAACAAAAGAAGTGCAGAAAGAAGGAACAGAGGTGCAGAAAGAGGCACAAAAGGTGCAGAAAGACATACGAGGGGTACAGAAAAAGGCAAGAGAGGTGCAGAAAGAGGGAAGAAGGTTGCAGAAAGAGGCAAGAGGGTATGGAAAGAAGCAAATGAGGTGCAGAAAGAGGCAACTGACATGCAGAAAGAGGCAAGAGAGATGCAGAAAGAAGAGATTTGCAGAAAGAGGCAAGAGAAGTGCACAAAAAGAAAGAAACGTGCAGAAAGAAGCAACAGAAATGCAGAAAGAGGCAAGAGAGGCACAGAGAGAGGCGCAGAAGGAAGCAAGATTGGCTTGCACACCATTAGTACCAATTTAACACCCACATATAGCAATAAGTAACAAGTGACCATTCTAGATTTGCAAAGGGCCTTCCAAAACGATGTATTTTTGGTAACGTTTGAGCCATTTGAGCTAGAAACCAGTTTTTTTGGTTCAAATCTGCAGATTAGGGAGCAGATGATGAACTATGTGGCTAATGCGGAAAATGTATATTTGTGTGAAGGTCGGAGCAGCCAAACATTCGCATAATTCCAGTGGCCCTGCGCATACCTCTGACTAGGTCCAGAAGTGCTCCTCAGTGATTCCTTCTTTTTTTTGGCTCATTGAGTTCATAGTTGAGCTTCTATGGAAACAAGGAAGACTAAACCTGACATTACCACTCCACAACACAGACTACCATACCACATAATTACTCTCCATAACGCATAATCCCACTCTACATAATTCCTATAAAATAAATACCACGTACTTTCTATCCACATAATTTCACTGCACAACTTACTACATAATTCCACTACACACAGCGTACATCCACTCAACACTGAAAACCATTAAAAAACTTTTACATTTACATTGCCAATAGCTCTAACTCTTGTAAATGCGAAACCTATAACATTGCAAACACTTCTTTAACTTGTAGTCGCGTTTGCAGAGTGGTGGAGAAAGGGTGCTAGGCCTCAGACCAGCGCTCAGGAATTTCGCTGTGTAGGACTACAGGAGGTACCAGGAGAGCTTCTTGGCCCCCAAAGTCCCTCAGGAGTAAATTGGACTTCTTCCCCATCAGGTACTCTGCCAGGAGGCGCATTTGCAGAGTGGTGGAGAAAGGGGGGAATTGCCTCCGGAAACGTCTTAGCAATCCCACTGTGTGGGACTTACTGAAGGTAACAAGAGAGGCCTCCTCCTATTACCTCCAGTAAGTCCCACACAGCAGGATTACTAAGTTGTCATAGCAGGCCATGACCCCTTTCCCCACCATTCTGCAAACACACTTCCTGTCGCGCACTTGGATGGGCATTGAAGTCCCCTTCGCTGCTGGGGGGCCGTAGGGGCCAACTAGCCTACCTGATACCTCCAGTATGTCTGAGATAGTGGGATTGCTGAAAGCTGGACACAGGCCACACCCTTTCTCCACCACTCTGCAAACACCCCTCCTGGCGTGTTCTAAGTTGGGGGATTAAGTCCCCTTGAATACTATGGGTCCCTGGGGGCCAACTAGCCCACCTGTTACCTCCAGTAAGCCCCACACAGCTAGATTGCTGAGTGTGCTCAAATGCCATGCCCCCTTTTTACACGACTCTGCAAACACAACTTGTAGCGCACTGCTGCTCGGGTGATGAAGTCCACTTGTGTCCTGAGGTCCTCAGGACAAAAGAGGACCTCATCGCCCCACCAGCAGTGAGCCAAGAGGCATGTTCGCAGAGTGGTGTAAAAAGGGGCGTGGCCTCAGACCACCTCTCAACAATCCAGCTGTGTGGCGCTTAAGGACCCTCAGTATTCAAGGGGAATTAATTCCCCAACTTGCAAAGTGCTAGGGGGTGCGTTTACACAGTGGTGCAGGGAGGGGGCATGGCCTCCGGTGAGATGCCGGCATTCATTTTTCTAATATTTATTAGAAGGGGGGCTGTGTGGCCCCCCTTCTTTTAGCATTTTTGTGACCCTGGGGACCCCATCCCCCAGGGCATGACCTCTTTTTTATTTTAAAAAAATGGGAAGGGGGCCGCGTGGCCCCCGTTCCCTGGGCGAATTTGTCCCCGGGGACCTCATCCCCCGGGGCATTTCCTCCTTTTTTTTATTTATTTCTAGGGCAGAGGGGCCGTTTGGCCCCCATTACCTGGGCCACTTTTGGCCCCGGGGACCCCATCCCGGGGACATGGCCTCTTTAAAAAAAAATGTATGGGAAGGGGGGCTACGTGGCCCCCCTTCCCTAGGCTACTATTGGCCCCAGGGACCCCTTCCTCCGCGGCCAGCCTGCTGTTTTTTTTTTAATTGGGAGGGGGGGCCGAAAGGCCCCCCCTCCCTGGCCACTCCTGGCCCCAGGGACCCCATCCGCCGGGTCCTGCAATTTGCAATGGGGACTTTGGGGGGAGCCCAAAGTCCCCATGGTCCCGCCGGCTTCCTGCCTCCTGCGGGAGCCGGCATTGCTATTGAGCAAGGGGAGCTGCTGACATGCAGCTCCCCTTCCTCAAAAGCAATCCTGCTTTGCTTTGTTGAAGCGAGAGCAGGTGTCCTGCTCTCGCTTCAACAAAGCAAAGCAGAGTTTACTATGACAGGACGGGAGCGGTCCCTAGGGCCATCAAGGGCTCCTGGATGGGGGCCGTGCTGCCCCCTTCCGTCATTTTCAAATCCCTGATACCTCCAGTATGTCTGAGATAGTGGGATTGCTGAAAGCTGGACACAGGCCACGCCCCCTTTCTCCACCCCTCTGCAAACACCCCTCCTGGCGTGTTCTAAGTTTGGGGAATAAGTCCCCTTGAATACTGTGGGTCCCTGTGGGCCAACTAGCCCACCTGTTACCTCCAGTAAGCCCCACACAGCTAGATTGCTGAGTGTGCTCAAATGCCATGCCCCCTTTTTACACGACTCTGCAAACGCAACTTGTAGCGCACTGCTGCTCGGGTGATAAAGTCAACTTGTGTCCTGAGGTCCTCAGGACAAAAGAGGACCTCATCGCCCCACCAGCAGTGAGCCAAGAGGAGTGTTTGCAGAGTGGTGTAAAAAGGGGCGTGGCCTCAGACCACCTCTCAACAATCCAGCTGTGTGGCGCTTAGGGACCCTCAGGGCCCGATTCACAGAACAAACTTAAGACTAAATCCTAAACTTAGTACCATTCTGGTATTCACAGAATGCACCTAGTACTTCTGGTATTCACAGAATGAACTTACTACTTTTGCTATTCACAGAATGAACTTAGTACTTTTGCTATTCACAGAATGGATTTACGACTCCTAAACTTACGTCCGCACTCGGGCCGGAAATTCCGGCCCGGAGGCGGAGCTTCCGGGCCGGAGGCGGAGCTTCCGGGCCGGAGGCGGGGCTTCCGGCCCGGAGGCGGAGCTTCCGGGCCGGAGGTGGAGCTTCCGGTCCAGAGGTGGAGATTTCAGCCATAGCTAAATCGGCCAGAATCCCCACCTCCGGGCCGGAAGCTCCGCCTCCGGCCCGGAAGCCCCGCCTCCGGCCCGGAAGCTCCGCCTCCGGCCCGGAAGCTCCGCCTCCGGGCCGGAATTTCCGGCCCGAGTGCGGACGTAAGTTTAGGAGTCGTAAATCCATTCTGTGAATAGCAAAAGTACTAAGTTCATTCTGTGAATAGCAAAAGTAGTAAGTTCATTCTGTGAATACCAGAAGTACTAAGTGCATTCTGTGAATACCAGAATGGTACTAAGTTTAGGATTTAGTCTTAAGTTTGTTCTGTGAATCGGGCCCTCAGTATTCAAGGGGAATTAATTCCCCAACTTGCAATGTGCTAGGGGGTGCGTTTACACAGTGGTGCATGGAGGGGGCATGGCCTCCGGCGAGATGCCGGTATTCGTTTTTCTAATATTAATTATAAGGGGGGCTGTGTGGCCCCCCTTCTTTTAGCATTTTTGTGACCCTGGGGACCCCATCCCCCTCTTTTTTATTTAAAAAAAAATGGGAAGGGGGCCACGTGGCCCCCCCTTCCTGGGCGAATTCGTCCCCGGGGACCTCATCCCCCGGGGCATTTCCTCCTTTTTTTATTTATTTCTAGGGAGGGACAGCTATTGACTAAAGTGTACTTATTGACTATTAAGCTCAAGTTCAAACATTGCTCAACAGTCCCCAACCCTGGGCGAAACCCAAATAGAAGGGGGGACAATCTGCTCCTAAGTCCATGCCACGAGGCGATTATATATTATCCTACCAATAATTTTTACAGTGCTTACTAATAGGTAGATTAGCCTGTAGCACTTTGGGGTCATCCGATTACCTTTTTTAAGAACAGGTACAATGGTTGCAAGTTTCCATGAATCGAGAATGGATGTATTCAGTGAACCATTAAAAATGATGGTAGTCAGGAGACCCCAAAGAGCGACATTATATTTTATTAAATCAATTTGAGTCCCATCTGGGCCTGGCGCCTTGCCACCTACACTCTTGTGTATGACCACTTCAACCTTTGGCAAGGCTATAGTCATGGGAGAGGAATTTTTTAACTTGCTGTTTAAAAGACCATCTACCTCAACATCATCCTATAGATAGTATATAGCGGAGAAATGGGCCTCCCAGTCGGAACCTTAGATGTTTCACTGCAACAGAGACTTATCTGGGGTATCTCTTAAAGGTGTCCCAGAAAGACTTGCTATTATTGCCAACCGCAGCTGATACCAGAGTATTCTAGTCCAATTTATGCAGGGCGTCCTTTCTTGCTTTAAGAGTAAGTTCATATGCCTGGTGTGCTGACCGGACATCAGATGGGACTTTCGGGGAAGCAATCAAAGCTAGCCTTTAATGTCAGTTTGCAACTAAACAAAGCTCGTCAAACCACTGGAGATCACCCTTGTCTAACTGCACACGTTTAGTGAAAGAGAGAGTTTAACAAACGGAGTTAATCCATCGAAATGAGCAAACATAGTACTCCCAGAGGCTACTTTCAGATCACATCATATTACCAGCTCATCTCTCGAGTTTCATTAACTTGACAACATCCTTGCCTTAATGAGGAAACAGACTAATACTGTTTCAGTCTGGATTTATACCTCCTGGGCAATCAGCCTTGGCCATGGGTCAAACCTCTGTTTCAATTAAATTGCATTGTTTACTGCACAGTTTTTAACGAGGTAACTGTACGAGATAGCGGATGACCTGCCAACAGCCACAGCTCGTAAATATGGACCAATGGTAGCTGCTCCGTAATCCCAAGCCATGCTGTCTACAGTTCATTTGTTACCTGGCAGATGAATCATCAAGTCAGTGCATGCTCTGGAGACAATGCAATGATAATGGTATGATATGATTCCAGTTTCAGAAGAACATCATAGGGCCAGTGGAAATGGCTTCAGAGGCACACTGAATACCTCAAATAGTGCCTGCATCTCTGCCTAACTCAACCGTATGGCCTGGAAATCAGCAGCCTCCTTTGAAACGTGCAATAGCATTTCAACCAAGACAACCAGAAGAGTTCAGTGGACCAAGCCTACTCTTACTAGTGTGTCTGGGTATTCCTGTCTCTGGATTAGTTACAAGTTGACTGCAACTATTCTCAAGAATTCCTATGACCCAGCCCAGTTTAGGCCATGCCATTTTCTTCGAATAAAAGATAACAAGGTTTGGCATAGCCAGTAGTCTTTCCACTTCAACATTGGTTCATAATATATTTATTCTGATATGTACATATTCAGTCACATTTTATAAACACATATTTAAAGGAAAGGCGGTTGATCACCAATCATGCACAATAATGTAAACTTACAAAGACATTCACCCATAGCTATGTAATGTCCTGTTTTCTTGGATACTATGCATAGCTTTAGTCAGAAAAGTTAATTTGACAGAGCAAATTGTTTTTTCAAACAGTGATTTTGTGAACAGAACCAGTAAATGTACTGCAGCGATACTGAAGATACAGACTAGAAGTCACAATGGCATTTATTATTCTGGCCTTCACACAAAACTGGTGAAGCTAATAGATGCAAAGTATAATATCTCAACACTTGATAAACATTTAATGGCTCAGGAAATATATCCCTTTCTAGAGTATTAGGCTGAGCTGGAGCTCAGTTTAATTTCTGCCAAATTTATTTCACTTCAAGGGCTAATTATATTGTACTATGATGTCCTCCAAGATGGCAATGGAAGTTTATTGGCCACGGTTAATGTGAAAATACTAATGAGATGTTAGCGCTAGGTGTGAGAGCTCTGTATCTGAAGTTAAAAGTTGGACTTATTTGCTTGCAATCTTTTAAGCCTATTTGAAAAATGCAATTAGAGTACTGGCATGCTTTGCTGACCTTGATTATTATTATTTGAATACAAAACCAAAATATGCATTACTGTTACAGGTATGGCAAACTTGAGTTTCTATTAATCTGCTCCCTCTGAGGAAACCTCAAATTATTATCATTATTATTATTATAAGGTGAGGGACAAGTATCATTAAACTTGAATATTTTAACAGTTGTGAGGATAACTGGGCTCACTTACCCTTCTTCGTCAATGAGTAAGATAACTCCTGGACTGACGTGGTCATAGGTGCAGCCTTTTGACTATGACTTACCCTCACAACTGTCAAAATATTCAAGTTTAATGATACTTGTCACTCACCTTATGGCTCTGACGAAGGCCACTTGACTCAACTGAGCAACCCCTGGTCGAAACATATTGACCTTCTACAGACCTTCCATAAGGTGCGGTGGACCAATAATAAATCAACCTAAACACCATCATTTTGTAACTATACCCTTGTCCTGTTTATTAAAGTTCACTATACAGGAGAAGAGGCATTTTTGATCACTTGTCACAACTGCCACGATCCAGACAGTCTCCCTCCTGGTGTAAGATGGCTTACCATTTGGAGACCTGAACACTCAGCTGACCACACGAGCGGAGAAAACATATACCGCTCACTGTGACTGTGTGGATGAGGGTCTCAGTTACAATTTCCATTGAGACTCTGGTTGGATGACATAAGTGATTAATTCCCCTTTGATTAAAAAAAAAAGGTAATCATACAGGGACTGATCAATTCTCGTCTTGATTACACCAAATTCCCTATTCTTGGGAAGCCCTCAATACGTTCTAGGACACCTACAGATCATTCACAACGCCGCAGCATGCTCGATCCTCAAGATCTCCAAACATCATTCAGTAGCCCCAGCTTTGGCAGCGCTTCACTGGCTACCAGTTCTAAAAAGGACCCATTTTAAGGATCTACGCATCGCCCATCGAGCTAAGAAGGGAAGTGGTCCCCTCTTAATTTAAAGATTGCTCTGCCCTTATATGCCAAGAAGATCACTACGCTCCGAGAACTCTTCTCTGCTGACCATTCCGAAAGTCAAGAGATCCAGATGTGGCAGCCGTTCCTTTGCCTTTCTGACTGCCAAGTTGCGGAATGACCTCCCTGTCAAACTTAGACAAACACAGCCAGAAAAATAATTCAGGAAACTCCTAAAGATCCTTCTATTCTGGCTTCAGAATGACTCACCTAGGTCATTCATGTGTGCTTGTCTCAATGCCGGGAACCCTTTCAGGGAAGCCATGCGCTATATAAAACACCATATATAGAATAGAATAAAATAGAATAGAATAGAATAGAATAATAGAATAGAATAATAAGGGCTAACTTCAGATTGGGCACAGATAGAGAAATTATGTTTACACTCAAATGAATTGTAATTTAAAATCCTCTTTGATGGTAAAGTCAGATTTTAAATTACAATTCTGGAAAAGTCACTTTTAGAAAGTTAGCATTTTCCTGCCCAAAATAACTGTGCCTTTCTGCCAGTGTCCTGGGTCACATGACTGTGAATGGCTCTCCTGTTGTGGGTTGTGTATTGCTTTCAGACATCGAGACAAAAAAGGCCTAGGTGTGAGGGGAGAGGGTCTTCCTGACAGGATGGCTAGGGATGAGTTGCCCTCTGCCCTGACTACACTTCAGAGGGCCCTGCCTGCAGCACACACAAACAAACATGACACCGGGAATGCCCTTGCATTTGTCACCCTAGACTGTTTGGAGCCAGGACCAGGGAAAAGGAAAGAACTAACCAGAACCAGTTTTGGGGGTAGTTCAGGAAATTTCCTTACACATAGGTTAGCTTCAGGTATAAATTTGGCATCTTATCAATCTTTCCTGGACCTGTAGAATATTCAGAAGAAGTACTGCCCTGCTGTCTAGGAAGATTAGGGCTCCTTGTGCTGGACCCAGGCTACCCAGATTGACTCCCATGGCTTACCTCCTGTGTGAGATACCAGGACACAAGAAGCTTCCTGAGGTCTCCCTGCAACGCCTAGCACCAACGGGACCTGCACAGACCTACCTCAGCTCTGCTGATGGCATCTGCTGGTGTGAGTCCTGATCCCCAAGAGGTCACCTTCCCAGAACCTGGACCCTTGGATTCCAACAGTGAGAACTCCTCCTGAACAAAAGGTACAGTTAAAAATGTTTTGGGCTCCTTGTAACCGTGAAGTGACCTCTTTGTGCCAAGAGGACAGAAGGCCAAACACTTTTGCAAGACCTTGTAAACTCACCAAAAATGTTGATAAAACATAAGCTACCTCCTTCTTTATTTTGGACAGTTTCTTTAGTGGCAATTGTAGCTGAGCCTTAATTGTATTGGCCTGAAAACCTAGGCACTCTAGACTTTGTGTAGGGGTCATCGCAGACTTCTTGACATTGATAATGAATCCTAACCCTTCAAAGAGATCCATAGTCCATTTCATGTGCTTTAACAATTCTCCCTGGTTTTGTGACAAAAGTAACATATCATCTAGGTAAATCACTAAGTTAACACCTCTTTTTATGTCCTGCTCCTCTACAATTAAGTATAGCCTTCTTTGACTTTAACTTCTATGGTTTATAGTGTATAGCTTTGTTTGACTCTAGCTTCTATGGCTTATGTTAACCTTTACCTTTACAGCCTTTTCGATTACCTTAGAAAAGAAGATCAGGTAAGTGTTGCTGTTTATAGCTTTTTCACCCTACCAATTTCTGATTGGGTTCGTTACTTCATTACTTGACAAAATAGAAAAGAACGATCTATATACACAATACTTCAACTTGGCATGTTCAAATGAGCACAGACTGGACCAGGAGCGCTTAACTTACAGTGACTCGCAAGCGCAGCTGGTGACACACGGTCTTGGCATTCCTGGACGCAATTACACAAGACTGGCCTTGGGTGTTAACACCCTCCTCAAAACCACAAGCAGAGGGCATGAACAAGGCAGCAGTACACCTGTGTATCTCTTACTTGTTCCAGGTGCCCATGACGCATCCAGTAGGCTTTTAGCCTCTCCTGGAAGGCCTGAGTATCAGTTAGATCTCCTGAAATCCTCCAAGCAAGAAGGTTCATGTTTCCTTCAAGTGGAAGAGGATGTTCTTCCCCTTCTTGTCCTAGGAGAAGACCTAAGCTTGCTGGAATCAAATGTGGAAAGCCCACTGCTAGTTCCATAACTCCCGGAAACCATAGTTGGGTATTCCAAGATGGAGTAAATAAGATGATGCTGCATCGCTCAGTTTGTACCTTCAGTAATACCCTCAGTAATACCCTCTGAATTAGTGCAAACTGAGTGAACGCATAGCAAATCTTGTTGTTCCAGATTTGGAACAGAGCATCCTCTGCCAAGACGTTGCTGTTTGGTCTTCAACTGTAATACCGCTCTACCTGAAAAGTCAGTCTGCCAGCAAATAAATCTACCTGAAATGAACCCCACAGGTTCTGAATCTTCCCGAAGAACATTGGGTACAGCTTCCAGTCACTTGAATCCCTTAAAAAACCTTGAATTCCTGTCTACTCTTATGCTCTGCTGCCCAGAAATAAACTCTGCCATCAACAGGATTTTTTGATTCCAACAGAAATACCAAATATTCTGGGCCAGGTCTGAAAGTATCTTTGACCTTGTCCCTCCCAAGCGATTGATATAAGAGACAGCTGTAAAATTATCTAGTCTGATGAGGACAACACTGTTTTTTTAGACTGGATTTGAAGCTCATCAAAGCATTTAAACCTGCCATAATTTAAACAGTTTATGTGAAGTGGGAGTTCCTACTGTGACCGCTTCCCCTCTGTTTTTATTTGTCCTAGTTTTGCACCCCAGCCCAGGTTGCTTGCATTTGACTCCACCGTATGATCCTGGGTATTCCCAAATATTGCCTTGCCCTTCCAACTGTCCAAGTTGTTCCACCACCATAGGAGGTCTTCTCGAGCCTCCTATGACAAGGGGATTCAGTCGTGGTATCAGAGACCTTTCCTCAACCCCAAAGATTCCAGTCACTGTATAGCCCGGGTAAACTGCTTGAATGGAAGAGGACAGAAGACAAACCACTCTTGCTATGTCACGGAAAGTCACCAGGTCTTTACACAAAACATAAGCAGCGTCCTTCTTTATTTTGGACAGTTTCTTTAGTGGTAATTGTAGTTGAGCCATAATGGTATCTACCTGAAACCAAAGGAATTCTAGATTCTCTGTAGGGGCCATTACAGACTTTTCAACATTGATGATAAATCCTAACCCTTCCAGGAGATCCACTTAACATTTCATGTTCTTTAGCAATTCTTCCTGATTTTGTGACATCAGTAGCATATTGTCTAGATAAATCACTAATCGTACACCCCTTCTTTTCAAAAGGAGACCACTGGTCTTAGAACCTTGGTGAAGCATCAAGGGGCTGAAGAGAGGCCAAAGGGGAGACAACGAAACTGGTAGACTATCCCTTTCTAAGTGAACCTTAGATATTTTTGTATATGCTGGTCCACAGGGATTGTGAAATAAGCATCTTTGAGATTTAGTTTCACAAGCCAGTCCTTCCTCTGTAAAATGTCTCTTAGGAGGTGGATACCTTCCATTTTGAAATTTCTGTAGACCAGAAATGTATTTAGTTCTCTCAAATTTATGACAGGACACCAGCCGTTGTCTTTTTTCTTCATCATGAAGATCGTGCTCACAAATCCCTGTCTTGGGTCTGACACTCCGCAGATAGACCTCTTGAGTTACATTTGATTCACTTCGAAATCTACTACAGCTGTTTGTTCCTGATCTAGGATTAAGTCTCCAGGTTGACGCACCTGATAAGGTGCTTGGTTGAATTCTATCTTGAACCCTTTTATAGTATCCATCACACAACAATAGCTTGTTGTTAAGGCCCAATTTTTGCTGAATGAGCACAGCCTTCCCCCTACCTTTGAATGGGAAAAATCAACAGGGTGAAAGACTCTTACCTTGATGTCCAGGTCCCTGGAATATGCCTCTGCTACTGCCGCATGTGCGAGTGTTTCAACCTCTTAGTGGGAAGAAGGAATTATTGCTTTCTCAGAGGTATCTTCTGTAACCACGTTGATCTTGTTGGTAATACAGGGACCTATGTTGTCTGCAGCTGACAGCCAGTCAAAATCTGTCAGCCCTTCCAAAACTCTACTGACGAACATGCGTCTCATGTTCGTCTGGGCCTTACTAAAGGCCGAAAAGGTCAAGACATACTTCCCTAGTATCTCAATAACATTTTGTCCAAGAGTAGGCCATTCGGGTCTCCCTGAATATCCTTGTTAGCAAGGTCTCCCAGTTAGGTGTTTTTTCTCATTAATATTGTTCTCCTACTTTTGGCAGTTAGCCCTGCATTGGCATTACCAAAGAGGCACAGGGGTCATTAACTCCACCCTCGGAGGAGTTCAACGTTGACAGGGGAGCCTAAAAGAGGGGCTTCTTCTGCCAAGTCTAAAACTCTAGCATGTGGTCCTAGAGTATCCAGGACTCAGTCTTGGCACTGCTCAAAGTAGCGCTCAAGCCCTTTTCTAGGGACCCTTCCTGTTTTGAATATAAATGTTAGTGATTCAGGGTCTAGGCTAAGTGTTATCCCCGATTTTCTATCTAGGAGGGACTGGGGCATTCAGCCCTCAATAGATTTTGAGTGTCTTTTTCAAGGGGCTTTATAAACTTTATAAACTCGCCAAATGGTCCATGGGCCACCTCTTGGGTGAATGAGACGGGTCCATTGGTCCACACCTGCCGGGTCTTTAATAGCCTTAGAATTACAAGGCTGCACCAAGTCCTCATCAAGGTAATTATCTAGGGTTTCAAAGTGGTCAAACACATATTTGTCCACCTCATCGTCAAAACTCATTGAGAAAGGATACTCTTCATTATCAATTTGAAAACACAATATCTTTTGTGCCATGAAGGTCACTGATCTTGTGCCGTGACGGACACCTGATATATTTGCATGAATATGGCTGTACTTGCCAGTTGTGCAGATATGGACACCCAGGTCATCCATAGCGCACAGGCTACCTGAGGCTCACCACTCAAGTGTTTTGTCTTTTTTAAGGCCTTACCTCCATTCCTTTGTCTTCTGAGATTATAACTGAGTCCCCTTCAGTAGGGTAACCCCTATTTCTTGTATTAAAACTGCCTCCTTTGAGGAATTGAATTGTTTTTCAAAAAAACTCATTAGCAAATATTCATTAAGGGGAGTATCCTCACCCTCTTGCATCCCATTCTCTGACATCGTGGAAGGAATTTTACTCAGGGGTTTTACATTGGTATTTTAAACCTCCCCACCCCTTTGTAAGGAGCTTAAAATTTTATCTCTTTTGTTTCCAGAATCTAGTTATGAATCTCTGTTTGCTGGTATTCTCTTGCGTAGTCACACACATAAGGAATTTTTTAGTGTAGTCCTTTTCCACTTTCTGTGCCTCAATGCATGCGGGAGGGCTCGGTCCTCCAGAGATCCGAGCAATCTTGGGGCAAGGTCATCCAACATGTGGCACAACCTCCTTCCCTCCACTGCCGTCCTCTATTCCTGTGGCTAGCGAGTAATCAAGTGGGCCAAGTACAGGCTGCAGTGAGAACGGTTCGTCTCTGCAGCCTGCCTCTAGGACCCCCGTCAAAGACAGCTCTGCGTTCCTGCTGCTTGGCACAGCGCAACCGGTGTTCCGTGGCCCTAGATGGCCAGATCACTGCAAGTACAGCGCTCATACAAAGCGGGCCATTGTTTTACATTATTTCTTTAAAATACTTTTAATACTCTGATAATTAGCAATTGAACAAGAAACCCAACCAGAAATCGGAAGGGTGGACATACCATAAACAGCACCACTTACCTGTTAGTCGTAAGTGAAAGGTTTCCAAGTTAAAAGTTAAGCCATTTTTTGTGAAATTATACAATGTAACCCATAAAGCCCACAAACAGCACCACCTACCTGATGGCTGTAAGCGACAGGCTGTCAAGGTAAAAGGGCAAGTAGAGCAAAATTATACAATATGAATCATAAAGCTCAGAGTTATAGAATAACTATTCCTAACTGTAGAAGAGCAGCGAATAAAAGAGGATGATGCCTAGTTACCATGACTTTATATGTTGTTTTAAAGTTCCTAATGGAATGTTTTATTCATGATGTAACACATGTTCTTTAAAGGGCTGCATGTGGGGCAGCAGTCAAAGGTTATTGCATAATTGTAGCCTTCGGTCTTGTAATGAAATCCCCATGGTTCATCCTGACAAGGATTGGGTTTAATATTTAAGTGGGGATTCCACCTTTCTCAGATAGTAACCTAATTTCTTACATTTGGTGTTTGGTGGTGCGATCCAGTACTTGTGCTTGTGCAGTGACACTCAGTGATTTGTGTAAAACCAAAAATCCTTAATAATAATCTGCTATCAGATTGTAGTTTTTTAAAACATGTTTTTCCTTGATTGGCGATATGGTTTCCTTTTTATAATATCCAGCCTCTGCATAACATTTGTGCACCTGTGAGACCTTTCAAGCATGGAAATGGATCTCAAAAGCCTTGACAGTGACAGTCTGGTAGGGCTGAAGATGTTGTGTATGGAAAGGGGGCTGAAGCCGGCCAAGGGCTCCCCAAAGTTTGAGTATACAATAGCCCTCCAAGCCTTTGAGGAATTGTGGTTGATATTGTAGGACCATTTAGTTGTAGTGGAACATGTAATTGTCTGTAAGAATCATCTCTGGCAGACCTTCTCTACTAAATAGATCCCTCAAGAAATCTGTAACTCTTCTAGTCTCGATACCACCCACCGATCCAATCTCGACCCAACGAGAAAACTGGTCCACTTGGAGCAGAAGATAATAACATGTTCCTCTACGATGTAATGGCCCAACAATATCGACCACAATTACTTCCCATGGTTTACTGGGCAAGTCCCTACATTCCATGAGTGGAGTTCTCACCTAGTACATTGTATCACTCTTTACACAATCCACACAATCTCTTATCAGCCTCTCAATCTGTATGACAATACCTAGCTACCAATATATTAATCTCACCCTTGCCTTTGTTTTGCTCATGCCTTGGTGACCTTCATGTCCCAGCATTACAATTCTCTCCCTGAGAATTACCAATACAACAAATCTTGTCCCTGACATAACTACACTCTTTTCACAAGACAACTGATATCTCAATCTCCAATATCCATTCAGTTCAGAATTTTTACCCAATTCAGAACTCCAACCATCATGTATTGCCACCATCAACTTCTGTAGCATGGTGTCTTTTACAACAACTTCCAACCATTCTTCATGCAGAATTGCTCTCTCAGACACACTACAGATCTTGAAATGAAATGTCATAGATTTGTAAGAGGGGACAAATATCGGAGGTGTGAAGGCGCTAAAGACTAGTTAGTTCAGATGAGCAAAAAGACATAGAAAGCTTTCTGTCCTGGGCATCTTGGCGAACTCAGTTAATAACAAAGAACAAGGTTTTCAGGGCTTTTCTAAAGAATGTATGATTATTCAAGCTAGTAACATGACGTGGAAGGGAGCTCCATAGCTTGCCCATGGGCACTGAGAATGCTCTATCTTCCCATTTTGCTTTCTGAAATTTGGGGACCACTGTCAAATTTTGATTTGGCAAGCAAAGCTGTCTAGTAGGCACATGCCATAGGAATTATGGTTCTAATTGCTCCAGGCCATGATCCGTGTAAGGCCATGTGACCAATACACAAATCTTTGAACACGATACACTGTTTCACTGTAAACCAGTGAAGCTTGTTTAGTCCTGCCGAGACTGAATGGTATTTAGGAATGTTGAATATCAGTCTCACTGTGAAGTACTGGGTATTCTAGACCCAGCGGTGCAGGGGCACACACCCTATGACTTCTGGGTTCACCCTGTTCCGGACCTACAGAAACACAGAGTCTTCTGGGTGAAGTCAAAGAATCGTTTATTGGCTGCAGACCAATGACAGATATCCTAGAAGTACAACAGCGTGTATGTTCTCAGGAGACTGCTGCAAATCATAGGAATGGACTTCATCTTAAATACCCTTTTTCCTGCCTCAAGCATACATTCCTAGGTTTTATGATACGGCAATATGCAAGTGTACATTACAAAGAAAAGGCAGAGTCATGATGACCATCCCACATTCCAGTTCGGCCAGCCCACAATGATTTACACAGTAAGATTCAGATCCCACGTTTGAAGTAAATAGACCCCCCAATAAACATGAGCATCTCCTGTTTTGGGAAACAAGTCATAAAGCAAGAACAAGCAGGTGTGGAAGAGATTAGCCGGGGGATTGTGTAGAATGAAAGGGTTTTATGACGGGTCAAGCCCTGATGCTAATCACAGGTGGAGAGAGGAAGGGGAGCTCGTGAGACCAGTTTGACCCGGGGCAGCAGAGCCAGCTGCCCAGGTCACAGAGAAGTCAGAGAAGAAGCCCATGTACTGTGAGGCCCGTATTTGCTCCATTATAGCCTATGTGAGGGCAATGACAAGATGGCCACTGCTTCCAAAATGGAACCCGCGTAGTGCAGCAGAATAACGTGTACACAGTGCATTCGTAGCTAGAACGATAAGAAAAGCACTCGTACATGCCGCATTTACCATTTGCGGTTCGCTAATACCAAGATAGACAGGGGTAGGGCCCTGTCCCCTACGCGGTCCCGAATATTAAAGTACGACAGACCCTCCTTTTGCCCTTACATAGGCAATTACTATACTCATCTTAATCCGAGTCTAGGTCAATGTTCACGAAGTCATGGAGATGTTGCTGTAGCATCATCCTATTACTTAGCTTGTCCCTCGATACAGGTTTCCTTACACATAAGGTAGCACAGAGGCCACATATCGCGGGAGCACACTGTATACACAGACAGAACAGGAAAAGAATGGCTAAGATCATTCCAATGACCATCAGAACTTTCCAACCCCAGGCAGATATCAATTCCCAGAACCATCCCACCAGTGACCAATCTCCCTTATCCACGTGTATGGCTTCAGATATTTTATGGAGTTTGGAGATGGCTTGATACACTGTTGGAGCATTATCTGGTATGAAAATGCAGCAACTGGATTGGATGACCTTGCATACCCCACCGCGGTCTGCAAGAATAACGTCTAGAACCATGCGGTTCTGCAAAGTCATAAGGCGATCCGCTTGGAGCTCAGCTGTCAAATTACCAAGGGCACCAGCCGTTACATTAACGGTGGATTCAACCACACGAGTCAGCTGTCTCAGGTTCCTACTATTGACCATAGGTCCCCAAAACGGCAGGAAACCCAAGAAGAAGTCTCCTGCTTCCTGACCGGCAGTGTCCTCCTTACTAATCACACCTCTCACAACTCTGGTCTTGTGGTAGTCAGAGGCGGCAGTAAATGTCGGCGGTAGCAAGTTCGCAATATAACATGTGCCCGAGAAATCAGGGGGCAACCACGTATATGCTCGATCATGACAGATGAAATATGTGCCCTTAGCAGCCAAAAACGCAGGGGAAAACTGTGACGGGAAAGTGTACGTTTCAGTACAGTCACTTCTTCCCAGTTGAGCCCTAGGGTTCTGACCATTACCCTGTAAGCAGAACCGACCCATGTGGGGTACGACCCAGATTGGAGATGAGATTTTTCGCTGTCTTTCACCCAGACTAATACCATACCCCGTCGCGTTCCATCCTACATAAGGTCTCAACTCTTCTTTGGGAATGGATGAGTATGCATCAATATCCCTACTCATATCGGCAATTCCTCTCACTAAGGCTTTATTGTTTGTACCAGGTCTGATGGAACGCGGTTGGCGAGGGGAGTATGTCTCTAGGGCGTAGAGAAACATGGTCTGGAATGCCCATGACGATCCATTATAACTATATGGCAGCACTAAATAAGGAATACCCTTGTTAATGGTATGTGGCATTAACCCACAGACCCAGCAATTGGTCGTATTCACTACTAGTTGGTGCTGGTGCAAGAGCTGGATAAACGAGTTATTTACAAACTCCGATCGTCTGGTCTGTTCGTGTTCAGGCAAAGGGTAAAAAGAGTGAGAGGAGGCAGTAGAAAGAGGTATAGGCTGTTCAGTGGGTGCAATGGGCTTTTGAGTGGAGAAAAACACAAATCCTATAATAAACATCATAATACTACACAGTGTAAAAAGGCACAAAAAGACAAAACATTTACTTTTTACAATTCTACACATTCTGGTTTTAAAGTTCATTTCCTCAATCGGTCTCTCCATCTTAAAAAACTCCATCCTCTACTCGGGCCGCTCGCGGCGGATGAGTTTCTTCTGCTAAGGAGTACGCCTGTCAGTCCAGGGAAACGCCCTAGACCAACCAGAACCGTTGACCTAACGTCTTCGGCCTGTACCCCAAAGTCTTGGCACCGCGACCCTGCGGCAGAACCCGGATGGTGGTTCGAAAAACAAAAATCAAGAAAGTCCTTCAGATGGGAGAGCAAAAAGTGTCCAAAAAGGAAATAGTAAGGAAATCTTTATTTGTCCATGGGCCTAGGTCTCAAATTATAGCGGAGATGGCCAGGTGCCGTTTGGTCTTGAAACAAAAGTTCAGGCTCAGTGGTGTCCAGTCGATTTGATGGTGGCACAGCTTCCTGCAGAATATTGTCACTCTCTTGGACTGAAGCTGTGTCTTTTAAGCGTGCGTCACTGAATGGTACAAAACGAGGTACAGTGTCTGTCTCTGAGTCGGCGATACCCTCGTTGACCCACTGGTCATATGGCAGAGGCAAGGGAACTACCTTGCAGTGAGTACCATGAATCCAGTGTTTCTTCCCTTTCACTCGCACTGCTGATCTTGTCGAAAGAAGAACAAGATGGGGGCCGATCCAGCGAGGCTCGTCGTTGCCCTTGCGCTGGAAATTCCGGACCAGGACCCACGAACCAGGGTTGATAGGGTGTCCAGGAGGTTCAGAAGCTTGGGGAAGAGTATCATGTACCTGTTGGTGCAAAACACGCAGTTTAACAGTCAAATCATACAGGTAATCGAGCAGTACTGGATGCTCAATCTCACTGAACTTCGTAGGCCTTGGCACACCCCATACGTTGGCCAGGCGGCCAAAGACTACTTCATAGGGACTAAGTCCCACTCGTGAGTGTATGGTCATTCTGGTGGACAGGAGTGCTAAAGGCAGGGCGTCAGGCCATTTAAGACCAGTGCTCGCCTGAATTTTGGCTAACTTGAGCTTTAAGGCTCCATTGTAGCGCTCTACTAGTCCAGCTGATTGGGGGTGATTTGCAGCGTGGAATTTCTGCCTTATGCCTAAACCTTCACATACGTTCTTCATCACTTTACCCACAAACTCACTTCCATTATCACACCATACCATTCTCGGCATTCCAAACCTGGGGAAGAACTCTTTCACAAGTGCTTTGGCTGTGGATAGGGCAGTGTTATCTTTCAGAGGATAAGCCTCTACCCATTTGGAAAAAGCACAAACAACCACCAATACATATTTCAGGTTGTTGCACCTATCCATGTGAATAAAGTCCAGCTGCAAAACTTCGAATGGACATGATGGGGGTGCAAAGTGACCGGCCGGAGTTGGGGTTCCCCTACCAGGGTTGTACTTCAAGCATACTATGCAATTCTTGACCACCTTCTCTGCACACTTGGGAATCCCAGCATTCTGCCATACTGGAGCCAACAACTTACAGATACCTTTCGTACTGATATGTGCCATTCCATGCGCCATAGTAACCACTGGAAGCACATATGCATCAGGCAACAACCATCGCTTATGTTCTGTCAGATCAATCCAACAACCATTCTCATCCAACTTACCCATACTCTCTCTCCACTTGCTTAACTCTTCCTCTGTGGCTTCAGCCTGAAGCGACTTCACACTCTCTATTGTGTTCTCACACATTCCAACATCATTAACCCATCTTGCGGGGCCTGCAACATACATTCTAGTCTTCACATTCTGTGCTGTTTCTCTCGCGGTCTCATCAGCAAACGCATTCCCACGTCCAACATCATCTGTAACTTTCCTGTGCGCACTGCATTTCATGATCGCAACTTGCAACGGTAGAGTCAGTGACTCAAGGAGATCATTCACCAACTTGCCATTCTGAATTTTAGCTCCATGTGACGTCAGGAACCCACGCTCTTTCCACAGTCGTCCAAAATTATGAGCCACGCCAAAGGCGTACTGGCTATCTGTGTATATATTAACTCTCATTCCTTCAGACAACACGCATGCTCTCGTGAGGGCAATCAATTCTGCTGCTTGGGCCGAATTATGTGGCACTCGTGCAGTTTCCACGACCGTGTGTAAAGTCGTGATAGCATATGCAGCAGTCGTGTCACCATTAGGGAGTTTGAAACATGACCCATCTACCCATAAAGTGCCATCACACTCAGTCAGGGGAGTATCTTTGAGATCTACTCTCCCTTTCGTCTCTTCTTCTGTTCTGAACAGACAATCATGTTGCTCAATCTCATCTGAATCTGCTGGAATTGGCAATAACGTAGCTGGATTCAGCGTATTACATCTTTTTATGTGTATATGATTCGCTAACAGTGTGAGTTCATACCCTGATAATCGCGCACTAGTCAAGTGTTGTGTCTTGGTCCTATTTAATAATGTGTCTACAGCGTGTGGGACCATAACGATCAATGTGTTGTCCATTACCAGACCAGCAGATTGTCGGATAGACATTGCTGCAGCAGCTGTCGCTCTCAGACAGCTTGGCAATGCCCTCGCTACAGGGTCCAAGGTGGATGAAAAATACGCGCATGGGCGCGGTCTGTCGCCAAAAGGCTGTGTTAACACTGACAACGCACATCCATCTTTCTCGTGAACATACAATGTAAAAGGCTTGCTATAGTCAGGAGTGCCCAACACAGGTGCTGAACACAACGCATTGCGCAATTCCACAAAACTTTTCTGGCACTCTTCAGACCATGGGATAGGATTCGGTGTGTCTTTGCATGTTAATGCTAATAAAGGTTTTGCCAACAAAGAAAAACTAGGAATCCAATGCCTACAGTATGAAGTAATGCCCAAGAAAGCACGCACTTCTCTCTGTGTTTTTGGCACACTCAACTGTGCAATGGCTTGAATTCTTTCTGGGGTCAGTCTCCTTCCCTCCTTCGATAAGAGATGACCTAAGTAGGTCACTTCTTGTCGACAATATTGCAGCTTAGAGAGAGACACTTTGTGATGGTAAGCGGATAAATGGCGCAACAATGACAATGTGGCTTCTTTACAGATCTTCTCAGTATCCGCGGCGATCAGTAAATCGTCCACGTACTGGATCAGGATAGCGCCACTAGGTAAAACAAGTGCATCAAGCTGCGCTTTCAAAGCTTGACTGTATATGGATGGACTCTCGCAGTAGCCTTGGGGAGCGCGTTTGAAGCGGAAGCTTCGGCCTCCCAGACTAAAACCAAAAATGTCTCTGCTCTCTTCTGCAATTGGGATACTAAAGAAAGCATTCTTTAAATCGATCACTGAAAACCATGCAGCAGAGGCTGGAATCATCGTTAACAAGGCAGTTATATCGGGGACAACCGGAAACTGAGGCACAACAATCTTATTAACCTCTCTAAGATCAATCACAAATCTGTAAACAGGTGGCTGTGAAGGGTCCGTTCGTTTTAGGACAGGTAAAATCGGACTATTGCAAACGTTGCCTCTTGTCTCCTCAATCACACCCTTATTAATCAAGTCGCTGACAATGTCTAACAATGCTTTCTGTCCTTCATTAGAGATCTTGTACTGGGGAATACGTGGCAGTCTGACATTAGCCTTTAGAGTCACCACATATGGTGGTATCTCCAAGAGGCCCACATCATTGGGACCAGTAGCCCAAAGGGCATCCGGAAGGGATGACAATTCAGGTGGCATCGTGTTTTTAGACAAATACATTGGGGAAACCACTTTCTTGCCTAATGTAAGTTGTACTCCTGAAGGAGAACAATACAGTGTAGCGTGCAATCTCTTCAACAAATCTAATCCCAGCAAATTCTCACCACAACCAGTTGTCAGGATCAGGGGTGCTTTCAGCTCGCAAGGCCCAACAGAAAGTGACATGGGACTGGAAATCGGGTTCCTAACTGGGGCGCCAGAAAAACCTACTGAAACATTTATATCGCCAGACAAAGGTGCGCCAGGGAGTTTTGAATGCATGATTGAACTCTTTGCAGCACCAGTGTCTAGCAGAAAAGGCTCCGTTACATTTGCTGTAGTCACCTCAACATACGGTCCACTCTGATCCACTGGCACTGAAACAACTCCCTCTCTCTGTCTATGGCTGTCCTAGTAATCACTACTTTCTGCATCACCGTCCTCCACATAATAATCATTATTGTAATACTGGGCCGTATTACCAGTCGTGTTAGCCTGCTGATCAAAGCTATTAATGGCGCTTTGGGGCGGAAGAGGACGCGCGTTTTGGGGAACACTTCCACGTCCTCTGCCTCTAGGAGCTTGCTGACCACCTCTACCTCTAGCGCCATACGTATTACCATTCCGTTGCATTAATTTAGGGCAACTATATTTAAAATGACCTTCCTCTTTGCAGTATGAACATTGGTTGGGACCCACAGGGACACGTGGTTGATAATACCCATTCATTTGCTGATTGTTCTGAAATTGTTGGGGTTGGTGATAGACACCTTGGGGTTGTCTATAATTACTCTGACCTCCACGTGGTGGATAGGCCTGCTGTAAAAGGACCTTTGTCTTTAGTTCCTTCGTTTTCTTCTCCGTTCTATCTTTCTCGTCTTTATCTCTATTTTCATAATACTGTGCGGTAGCCAGTATTTGCGCTGAAGAGGAAACAGCCCAAGAACTCTCTGAATCTTTCAACTTTTTACACAGGTCAGGAAGTAGATTCTGCACAAACTTATCCACAAACAGCCGTTGGCCACCCTCAGTACTCATATCTTGCCCACTGTGGTCAATAAACGTTTCTTCAAACCTAGTAAAGAAGTCTGACACTGTCTCATCTTTCTTCTGCTTGCATGCAGATAACTTGTCCCAATTTACGCGCATCGCAGGCATTAGTGTCTTCATATACGTGATGATTCTACCAGGCAGTTCAGCTACTAAAGGCTCAGGTTTCGCGCCACCAGTTTGTCTAGTATCAGCAGCAATAATGTTAGCCCATGTATCCCCTAGTTCTGCATCGTGATCTGCATTACGTATTGATCCCCATAGAGGCTGTGGAACAACATTACCAAACAACATGTCTATGTCTGCCAAATTCATAACGCATGATCCTGCTGTTTGTGACAACTCTTTATAATAACCTGCTGGATTTTTACGGGGATCAGGCAATGTCTGCTTAAGTGCTAACACCTCAGAGCGCTTCCATGGAACATGCACCCAAACACGTTGGAAATGCGCTGGCACAGCGGGGTTATTGCCGACAGCTGCAACTGCTTCTTTCCATACCGGGGGAACTTCTCTCATAGGGTATTGTCGCGCTTTTGCCTTTTTCCCCACAAGGACCTCTTGTTCAAACAATGACTGTTGACAATCGTCATTCCTTAAGGACAATACAACCGCAACTGCTTTATCTACTTCACGGTCCACAATTATACCAGTTCCAAAATCGAACCTCACTCTACACAATTCCTGCGGGTTCGGATTTCTACCACTATCCTCCAATTCTTCACAGAGAATTTCGCACATTTGCTCAAACACATATCTCTGTTTCGGGGCATCCCATTGGTGGAAAGTGTTAACAACCGATTCCACATCATACAGTGAAGGAAAAACGATCCATCTACGCGCCATGTGATCTATTACCTTTTTCTCATCGGGGTTAGGCAATTGGCTGCGCAACTGCTTACGCTGTACACCAGGAGTTGCACCAGATGACCCAAAGAGAGGCGACATTAAGGTAGTAACCACATTAGCTAAACGCTGTCGCGCTGAAGGAGAAGCTGAGGCGAGAACAGGGGGAAAAACAGAGGGAAGAAAAGAGGATGTAGAGACAGGTACTGGAGTGGTAGAAGGAAGAGTGTTAGGGGAGGCAGTTACTGGATTAGGCAAAGTCGCAGGAAGTGCGGGGACAGTTGGAAGCACTACCGGAGGCGCTTGAAAGGACTGCGCTACAGGAATAGGAACTGGTTGCAAAGCAACTGGCGGTTGCGGCAAGGCTTGCAGTATATGCACTGGAGGTGGCATATTTACAAGCTGGGGAGGCGCCGTGGCAGTTTGAGCATACGGGGGTGGCGAACTCAACAAATGTGACATCAGGGGATCTTTCTCCTTTTCTTCTGACTCATCCTGCTTAGAATGTGGCAAAGCTGGATAACATTTGTCAATCCCTAACTTACGCTGCCTGTGCAATTGCTCATTCACTTGCTCCTCTTCATTGTCTTTAAATTGTACAGCTGCTTGCATTACTGACATACCTCTCTCTCTCTTATTCTTTTTCGCTAGCTTAATTTCCTTCTGTTTGGCTTCCTTTCGCCATAAGCGGAAAGAGTCAAACATCGCCGGCCGGGCTTTCTTCTTAAATAATTTAATTTCCAGATTATCTAAAATATCGGTATCAAAACTACCATTTTGGGGCCATTTTAAAACACCGTCTTTTCTGGTGTAGTGGATCCACACTTCGTTATATGCAATGGGGCCTACGCCATGTTTTACATAGAGCTCATAAGTTGGAGTTCCAACCGGCGGAACCGGGCATGATTCTTCCAGCTGGAAATCTCTTCCACAACCCAAACAAAATATTCTACCAAATATTCTAGAACCAGGCATCTTCGCTCACTAGTCTAGATCCAAAACGTCAAAGGATTATCGATTACGATATTCTCGTGAATACACGAGTCCTCTGGCTTTGGGGTTTGCAAACACCAAATCACCAATTACCAAATCAAACCAAACGATCCCGAGGGATACCAAAACAAATGGGAGACGCTCCACGTATACTTAACTGAATATTGCTAATCGATGGCGTCACCAGAAGACTCTCTCGATTGTTTCGCTCTCTCAAACTCGTCAAGGGTCCAAAACAGGTCGATTAATCAGGGCAGCAGTCCTTCGTAGCCGTCGGGACGCGGAGAACCTCGCAGAAAAGACTTTCGGACCACGTCGACATGCAGGGGTCGATGAAGTGGCGGCCTTCCTCCGGAATTTCCACACGAAGCTCCTCACGAACCTCTGGCTTGGACTGGTACCGCTGAAATCGCCCCACGTTGGGCGCCAAACTGAAGTACTGGGTATTCTAGACCCAGCGGTGCAGGGGCACACACCCTATGACTTCTGGGTTCACCCTGTTCCGGACCTACAGAAACACAGAGTCTTCTGGGTGAAGTCAAAGAATCGTTTATTGGCTGCAGACCAATGACAGATATCCTAGAAGTACAACAGCGTGTATGTTCTCAGGAGACTGCTGCAAATCATAGGAATGGACTTCATCTTAAATACCCTTTTTCCTGCCTCAAGCATACATTCCTAGGTTTTATGATACGGCAATATGCAAGTGTACATTACAAAGAAAAGGCAGAGTCATGATGACCATCCCACATTCCAGTTCGGCCAGCCCACAATGATTTACACAGTAAGATTCAGATCCCACGTTTGAAGTAAATAGACCCCCCAATAAACATGAGCATCTCCTGTTTTGGGAAACAAGTCATAAAGCAAGAACAAGCAGGTGTGGAAGAGATTAGCCGGGGGATTGTGTAGAATGAAAGGGTTTTATGACGGGTCAAGCCCTGATGCTAATCACAGGTGGAGAGAGGAAGGGGAGCTCGTGAGACCAGTTTGACCCGGGGCAGCAGAGCCAGCTGCCCAGGTCACAGAGAAGTCAGAGAAGAAGCCCATGTACTGTGAGGCCCGTATTTGCTCCATTATAGCCTATGTGAGGGCAATGACAAGATGGCCACTGCTTCCAAAATGGAACCCGCGTAGTGCAGCAGAATAACGTGTACACAGTGCATTCGTAGCTAGAACGATAAGAAAAGCACTCGTACATGCCGCATTTACCATTTGCGGTTCGCTAATACCAAGATAGACAGGGGTAGGGCCCTGTCCCCTACGCGGTCCCGAATATTAAAGTACGACAACTGCTGCATTTTATACCGTTTGCAGCTGGGTTATGTCGTACGGTCTAAACATTTCCAAATTAAACTGTGCGTTTGTTGGACATAATAAACATCAGGATTGATTGAGACTGGTTCTATTCACGCCCTCATGATATGCTGGCCTAAGTCCTGCTAGGTCACTATGCACCATCTGTACCCCAAACCTACTCAGGTAACAGGTGGATTATGTAACTTCAGAACATGACAACCCTGATTCCCCAAGAAACTCGTGGTAACAGATCTACAACCTTTTTGTTTGGTTACTGATGCATACCCAAAGAGTACGCAAGGAATACACAACCTACAGTTTCAATATTTATCGAAGCATTGTGATTCTTGAGTAAAATACATGCACTGCAATAATCAGTAGAAGAAAACAGAATAATGTAATTAGCATTATGAGAATGGTGAAGAAGATGAATAATTATACCATTGTGCTATATCAGTAAATATATGCTGGCATATGAATACTGTGATATTGTGTGCTCTACCTATCACTTTCTAACCTAGTTTGTCTAGGGTGAGTGATCTGCCAAATCCCTACCCGGTTGTCTAACTCCCCATTACCTGTGGGTTCATGTCATCAAACTGCCTGTCTTGATGTAGAACTGGAAATCCCTCATGGAGGTAAACAGGAATCAGCTGGGCTGGAATTCCGGCATGCAGCGACCTTGCTGTGTCAGCGGAGTGCTCCCCTGTCTAAACAAAGACTGGATGCCATATACGTGTAATACCATCCTCACTGTTACCTATCAAAGCCACAACCAGGCTGCTATTGTTTATTCTATTGTGATAGCCCTGTCACTAGCGGGCAAAGCAAATAGCAACATCTTGTGTGGCAACCTTAGCCCTTGTACTGAATGTTCAAATTGTTCTGATAGAGTGCTTACAAAGTGCCAGTGTAAGCAAAACTGAGTTTGAGGAATATTATCCCATTTGTGTACGCACAAGGATGTGTGTCAAATGTCATCGTGTTCAGGGGGAGAAGCAATTTAAGAATGTGAGCATGTAAAAATGGCGGCTCATAACCAAGCCTAATGTACTCATGTGACAGTTAAGGCTGACTTGTTGATGTCAAGATAGAGTGCATTGCAGTAATCAGTTTGTCAAGCTATTAGTGCCACAACCACTTGTTTGCACCCAGGGACTGGGATAAAGGGAAAAACTTGTTAAAGAGTCCAAATAGTGCAAAACCAGGTCAAAACTGTGTGATTGACCTGTAGGTCAAACGCCAGATGTTTGTCCACAATCACTCCCAGATTTTTGATGACTCATTAGGGGTATGCAGGGAACCCAACATCTCAGGTCACCAGTTGTTGTTCAAAAAAGATGGTTGATTGCCAAACATTAGGACCTCTGTCTTGTCTGCATTTAGTTCTAAATCGTATTTCTCATCCAATTAGCCACTGCCTTCATGCAGGTGTTAAAGCTGGCAGTTATGGCCTTATTGTCTTTGTAATAGACACAATCATTTGGGTGTCACCAGCATATGAAAGTGCTTGTAGCCCAAAAGTCCAAATAAATTTTGCTAGTGGGGAAACATATAGCTTAAATCTTTTCTTAAGGAATGATTTTGGCATTTTTAATGCTGAGCCTTTTATACCTAATTCATGTAATCAACCTGTCAGAAGGGCCAGGAAGATGGTGTCAAAGGACCTGGACAGATCCAATAGGACCTTTACTAGCTAGTCCTCATCACCTTCATCCTCCTCTTCCACAGTCTGACTGAGTCTGGAGAGCCAATCTGCTATCCTGTTGTGTGCCCCTGGCACATAGCAAACTTCAATACAATGTTCTTGCAGTTCTACAATTCATCTTCTGATGAACATCATCTAACCCTTTTTTGCTGAAAACCTCCACCAAAGGTTTGTGGTCAGTTATTATGGTGAACGTCCTACCCCACACTAAATTCCTCAATTTCTTTCTAACCCAGAGAACACCCGAAGCTTCTCTCTCAATTGTGGAGTAGTTGGCCTTCGCTCCACACAATGACCTAGATAGGTGGGTTACAACCCTGAATCATTGATATAATTCATACTGGTATTAACAAGGTTATGTTTGCTCTGATAATGTTATCATTTGAATATGGATTATGGCATACATTAGTATCATTATTACTGATTGCCTGCTGTGCGGGCATAAGTTTTGGTATATATTGACATTGCATTGATGGGCATTGTGTGGGTACAAGCTGTGGCATACATTCACATTTCAATTTACTGATATTGCTGTTGTCGAGCCTGCACATATCATGATATTCATTGACATTGTATTCACACATAGCAACATTTATCATTCATCAACTACTCTATCCTCCTTGTATTTCATGAAGCTATGCTATTTGAAAGTATGTGTGTGTGTGTGTAGTATCCATTTCTTTTTCCCTAGCTAAGTGCATACTACCTAATTTGGGCACTGCATTTTTACAGCAAGAAACACCTACTTGTAGGAAACCATATAACAGAAGTACATCAATGAGAATCGGTGCAAACAATGTAAATAGTTTGGATACCCATAAGAGGATCCATGAAAAAATATTATACAACCAGTCCTGAGGCACCTCCCTCCTTCTTCATGTGGGTTTGTAGACTATGCAGTTCTTGGATAGCATAGGCTAATGACTCATTATCCATGTCAGGGATAAAAGTACAACTGGAAGCACCAATCTTGGTACACACCCCACTGTCCATAGCGGTCATCAAGTCCAACAGATACCAATTTTGCATCAACATAAGGAGGATGGCTCACAACTCCTCTTTGATAGCATTTAGGCCGAGCTCAATACTGTTTATTTGTTTCATCATTTCCCATTTGGTTATTTGCAACCAGTGGACATTGACTTTTGTTTGCATGGTGAAAAAGGGTTTTGATCCTCTGGCGTTTTTTTGAGCTTCAGTGAACAGTCTGAATTCTTCTGGAATGTCCTTGTACTGAGCCCAGCCAAAATACTCGTCAGTTCTTCTCCTTTGAGCCTGATGCAACAGAGTTGTTTTCTTCTGTATTGTTTTGTTGAGAGAACTCAGACAGATCTTCTCCAGGGATAACAAGGGTTGGGGTGCATGGTCACCAGGGTGCAGAGGCCATACCATCCGAGGACGAGCTAGGTGTAAGCAAGGTCCCCACATTGCCAATACAGATCCTTCAACATAGAGGTGCCTCATTGCAGGTCCGAAGCAAAACCAAAGGGGATGATGGCCGGAGTGTTGAACATTGCAAGCACTCACCCCCAGTCAACTGATCCCGAGTCAACTTTTCCATCTGCATAGGTGCAGATGGAAAAGGCATTTTGCTTTTTTGGGGGCTATCTCCTGTGATAAGTAAAGTCTGCCTGCACCTACGGCGTGAGGTATCAGTGAACAGATGTAGCATGATCTATTCATAGTTTGAATACCTAACTGCTCATATGCTGATACCAGGTGTTGTGTAGGAGCGCGCTGTGTAGTGCATGAGGAAATCTAGTGTTTGGTTTAGTGTAGATGTAGGTGAGTTGAGAGAGGTCTCTCAGCATGGATTGAAAGAATGTAGAAGTAGAGCTTGCAAAACCATGTACGTTTTTTGTTTCCGGAGGAGATCGAAAGGAGAGCATGGACAAAACATAAGGATACATAACTTGAAAATCATTTATAGAATGTAGAATCATCTTCGAGAGAGATGTCAGTCATCTGCATCTGTATTTGTTTTTCATTGTCTGAAGTTCAGTGTTGGGCAGCTATTGTCTGTGCTTTGGCATTTGATGTTTATTGTCTGGGCACCCAGGGGTGTTTTCGTCTTGGTGTGGTGCAGAAAGAATGCTTCTTAAAAACAAAGTCACAAAGTCAATTGATTTCTGCAGTACTTGAGCAACTGGTCTTTTGAATGTCTTTATAGAATCCAGATTAGAGGTATGGCAGGTTACAGCAACTTTGGTGCTCTTCAGTTTGATTACAGGTGTGTGGGGTAAGAGCTGTGGGTCATAATTTAACAGGAAAAAACACATTTGTTAGGTGATTTATTGGAACATTACTGTTTCATCTGTAAAACGATTGTGCTATTTGTTTGTCCTGGAGTGCTATATAGTTTTACTGGGGAGCGATTTTTGGCTATGGTACATTTGTGTTTGGGATTGCATTGTTGCCCCAGACAGTCACCACACCTTGCCATGATTGCGGGTCGGGTCCCTGCTGGACTGAATTCCCTGGTTGTTGCAGCGATTGCCATGTGTTCAGCCATCCACCCGGTGGGGCGGCTGCCTTCTTACATCCTTGGAGCTGATCAAGTGATGTGTGTATGTTGTCGGGTGTTTGGTTTTGAGGGTGGATGCATTGTGGGGGCTGTTCCTGTACTATTCCATTTTGATCATGGTATAGTTTTAGGTGGCCTCGGTTGCCATGTGGCCCATTCTGTGATTTCAGTAGCATTCTATTGGGCCGGTTTGGGCCAAGCTTCCTTGACCTCTGCCATTACGACTGGGCAGATACCCTCTGGGGTTCATGAGCAGAACTCCCCTTGAAACAGAGGCCATCTGCGCGCTTGCGGCTAGCATGGCTCCCTCAAGGTTGGGCCTTTTCAACTTATGTTGGTCCAATTTGGTGGCATCTCTGTTTCTGCATCTGCTTTTCCCTGTCCTTTTCCTGTCCCTCCCGGTAATAGTGTAGTAGGTGGGCTTGTACTGCCTGCCAAGGTTTAGTGTCGAGTTCTACTACACTATCTAATCTGGTCTGGATTCATGTGGGTAATCCCCTCTTGAGGATGTTGTAGAAGAATGGAAACTGGGGACCCGTGTCAGTCGCTGCCCTATCTCCTGCACTCATTGTTTTCTCATTCTTTCCAGGAATTCGGTCATGGTCCCCCAGGTATCATGCTTTCTGCCATCCGTCCTCCTACGCCTCAGGAAACAGTTCCCTTAGGGCCATCCAGATCTGGTGCCTGAATGAATTAAATACAGGCCCATCATGCTCGGTCGTTGGTGAGCGTGACTGCAGGTATGTGGGCTCAGGAGAACACTGTGCCTGTCTGCTCCCCAATGAGGCTACTGAACAGACTTTTGACATCACCTATGGTCACATTTATTCCTGCGGTCTTCATTTCAAAACATGACATCCATTTTCCTGTCCTGCCACAAACTTTCCGCGTACCTTATGGCACCCAGTGGGTTGCTCAGGAGTATGCTCTCCTTATTCAGGCTGCACAGGCTGGGTTGCGGCTGTGGATGAGGGGATTGAACCCCGAGGGGGCCTGAAACTGGTCTGAGCTGGGGCCAATGGTGCCCGGTGCTGGTTGGACCTGAGATCCTCTTCACCGCCCAGCAGCTTGCTGCCCCGTAGGGGGCCCAGCAGCCTCCTCATCCGGTTGATTTTTGTAACCCAGCATGGTGGCAACTGGGATGGATGGCATTAGTGAGATCACATCCATGCCGGTGTATGGTGGATGAAGTGCAGATGCCTTACTCATGGGTCCCGGGATTGTTTTGTAGGCTAGGGCCACCTCGAAAATGGCCCATGAGTCTAGCATGGCCTCCTGTTTAGCCTTCTTATGTCCTGTGCACCAGGTTAGTATGTGAGTTTTGGTGTGTTCAATGGTGTTGGTTTTGAACGGTCCCCCCCTCAGGATAGGGAAATGCGTAGGTTTTTGTATGGATGTACCACTTGTGGAAGCGTTTCCATAATTTCCTAGCCTGGGTGGGGAACCTTGCTTTCATGTGGTCTAGTGGTGTCTCCATGATGGATTAGGAAATTTGGTTGTTTTGAGGGTTTGCAAAATATTGGTTATCTCAAGATTTGCTTAAAATTAGTTACTAATTCTACTCTTATTTGTGTACACGGGGGGCACCAAAAAATTAAATCTACTGGTTGTGAGCTCAAAAAGCAACCTGACGCATCAACAAAAATTGGCTAACATAAAATAGAGACAATAATACAATAAAGCAATAACAACCTGTGTCAAAAGTGCAATTGTTAGTTCAGGGCATTGCGGATGGTTTTGCAGCAGAAAACTAGCAATCATGAACTTCTGATTTGAAAAAGACAGTTATTATTATTACCGAAAAGCATACACATATTAACGAGACATAACATTTAAACATGCAGCATGATTTGCAAAATTTCAACAGTACAACAACATCAATAAATGTATAAAAATAGAAAAATCAAATAGACTAAAAAGGTTGACAGAAAAAATTGTTCTTTTGTCCAAAAAAATGAGCCCTCTCCTTGTGCCTATAGCCCAAGGAGAGGGGATGCTCTGCACAAATACATGGAGCTAGGTGAGCCTGATTGTCTGTCAATATCGGTTTGGTGGACAAAAATTAGCAACAATTTAAATGGAGAAAAAGGAATAACCTGATAACTAATAGCTCTCTGCAGCCAGACACAAGCTATACCTGATTCACCTGGGTCTGAATTTTTTTCCTAACCTCTGTATTACACCCTATATTACACTCAGGGGGTGTGCGTATGACTGCCTAATGCCAAGTGATCCAAGCGGAGAGAAAACAGCGAACTCTTCTCACTTCTTTCAGGTGCTATCTGTTTTGGAATCAATAGCCCTAAGTGCTTTGGTTATAAAAAAATCCGGTTTGAGGTGTTGGCTCTAAATCACACCCAGAGGCTATGCAAACTGACTTGCCACCACGCCCAGTGGTCCAATCTATCCCCTACTGACACCCTGGGACTAAGTGTGTCATCTCAATTACGCCCAGAGGTGCAATCAATCATTTACTGACACCCAAGGACGAGCCATACCCTGAGCTCCACGCCCATGGTAAGATACCCAAAAATTGTGCTATCTTCGCCTTCTTCTAGCATGCTGACTAGAAGAAAAAACAAAAGTGATCTTCGCGCTTGTCCTAGTTTGCCACGTACTGGGACTAAGAATCAGATGTAGTTCTCTTACCATATGATGGCTGCCTCTGGACAGACCTCCACCCTATGTATTCAGCAGAACTTCTAATCAATTATAGCTTCTGCTCAAAGATCTTTTTGCGCAGATGAATTAGATTGGGCCAGGGTCCCTCCTCCGACAGCAGTGGGCTCAATGACATAATCTCTCCTGGCTGGTTCACCAAAATGTTGCTCGGATATTACCTTACCTTAAGTAAATGAAAAGACAAGAGGCATTTGGCAAAACAGGAACAAGTTAGTTTAATTACGTGCTGCGGCCGTGAGAGCCTGGACAGAATGCGTCTGCTCAAAATCTCTTGATGTACAAAGTTTTGGCTGTCAATATACCTAGTTCATGAGGTACAATAAAACAGTATTCCACATTCCAAAAAAGCATCTCAGTTGTAAATCAACTAATGTGGGCATTTGATGGCTCTCGACCTCGGGGAAAGCTGGTAAGGGCCAGTGTGCATATGTCCAGATGTCTGGTATGAGGAGCGCATGATCACTGCATGTGGTGTGCCTGTCGTTTCCTGATTGGTTGAGTGTGCCCATCTACATGTGATATCGAGCTTTGTGGTATTTCTGGGGAATGCAAGCCCTTTGGCAAGTTTTATTGGGGCCAATCATCTCAGACTTGTTTGGGGTGCAACTATCTCTCTGTGGAATCGCACCCAGGGTTTTCCCTGGGTGCGTACTTATCTTTGGCTTATGGGGGACCCCACCTGTGACCTGTTACTCGATATCTTTGACTCAGGGTTGATGGAGAGGTCACTGTGGGTGAACTCAACAGCAATGATTTGGCAGCCACTTGTATATAATTTAGCAACATTATCAACATTACGCATACAGTTGTCATTTTGTACATTGATATTGTTGGTACTGGTACTAACGAGGTCATTTTTGCTCTGGTCTGAATGTACATTGACATTGTTATTATTTGCAACAATATTATTATCATTTGAGTATGAATTATGGCATACATTGATATCATTGCTGATTTTGGCGCTGCTGTGCAGGCACAAGTTACAAGATACTTTGACATTGCATTGACGGGTATTGTGTGGATACAAGCTGTGGCATACGTTCACATTTCAATTTACTGATATTGCCGATGTCGGCCCTGCACATATCATGACTTTCATTGACATCGTATTCACCCAGTCAGTCAGTCATAATCACTTTATTCAGTTAATTAAAACCATAAAAGTACACTACAAAAATCATTTAAAAACAACAATAGCACAAAGACAAAATTCATTTCAAATCTTCTTATACTACAAAATGTAAGAATAAAAACTCCCCCATCTTTATAATGTAGAAAAAGAATCTCGTGCCAATTCCTACCGAGATTGATCTTATACACAAAGTGCATCCAACTAAGCATTCTTTCCTTATAGTTGTAAAATATGTAAAGAAATTCATATCTTGAAGCCCTATTTTTTCTTTTCTCTAAACGCCCCAACTAAAAAACTAGCAATGTTAAAAGTTTCCCATACGTTCCTCAACATCTGTAAACATACTAAAGCAGGCCTTACCTTCACAAAACCCTTTCTTTTTAAAATAGGTATTGAATTTTTTTTCCGATTATACAGTTATTGGTCACAAAACATGATAAAGGGCAAAGAATCTTGGGTGGAAAAAGTATCACAGGAGCAGGGACCCAAATCTTACCCCCTTCGCCACCCCTGTGGTTCTGCCAGTAAAAAATGCAAATGATTGAATCTAAATCTTATTAAAAGAAAGCGGTGGTAGGGTTTTGTTACTTCAATTAAATAGGGTTCCATTACTAGGTTTCTTTTCAGGAGTGAATGGGCTCGTACCGTTGGTTTCATCCACTATCTGACCTCTCTTTCAGTTTGTATCATACATAAGAAGTGTTTTTGACCCAAGATAAAGCCCTCTTTGATAGCTTATTTGGCAAATCAAACATGTCTGGGTGCCCTAATTTCAATGTTAACTTCTTAATATAACATAGCAATGAAATACTGCTAGCTCTATCCAGGGATAAACAGTCCCAAACAATCTCATGATTCATCTCTAATTCGGGATTGGTCCAGATCATTATCCATTTTGAGTAACGGAGCCATACCAATCAGATCTGACACAAAACCAATACCCAATTCCTGATGAATAATATAAGAAGGTATTGATTGCGGGACTGATAAAAAATTTCTAAGGAATTTCTTCTCTACTATTTGGAGGTCTTCAGCCTCCTTATAGCCCCTTATTTCAGACCCATAGTTAGAGATAGCAATACATTTCGCTCTGTATATATCTAACATGGCTTGAACCAGCACAGCCCCTAACCTGCGTGCAAAATCAAGAACCGCTACTGTTAATCTTACCATAGTGTTTCTTTTGGGTTTCTTTTGCGGTGCCTATGTACCCCTTTTATCAAACAAAACCCCTCTGTACAAAAAAGTAGTCACCTTAGATATTTTGTTTCCTTCACAATAATGCGTTTTTGATTTTTTGGCTCTGGAGCCCATAATCATAGTGTGAGATTTAGTAAAATTAACGCTTAAGTCCAGCAAACTCTGCAAAGGAACTTAGGAGAGACTGGAGCCCAATCGCTGTGCATGCTAATAGAACAGCATCATCTGCATATAAAAGTGCTGGGATTAACCGCTCCCCCACACGGGGGGATATCTTTACAGGCTGTACACAGAGCGGAGTCTAGATTATTAATATATAGAGTAAACAATAAGAAAGCTAAAATGCATCCCTGTCTGACTCCTCTTAAGATGAGGATACTCTGTGTATGATTACCCTTTTGGTCGAATCTCACCTTAGCGGTGAGGTCCCTATGCAGATCGGACAAAAGGTTGACTATGTTCCGGTCCATTCCCATTTCAAGTAGTAAACCCATAGTTTGGATCTATTTACTTGGTCAAAAGCGAAGGACAAATTCATAAAGACCAGGTGTAGTGTCCCCTTTTTGGCAATGTTATATTTACCGGCTTGCAAATTCAAATTTAGGCACTGATCCATGGTGCCCCTATCTTTCCTAAAATCTTACTGCAAATTTGATAGTACATCGCACTCTTCCAGTCGCTCTTTTAATTTACTGAGGATCACTCTCCCTGGTACTTTGACTGCTGAATAAATCAGTGATATTGGCCTATAACATTGTTGATCTCCTCTCTGCCCCTTCTTAAAAACAGGTATGATGGTAGACTGGGACCAGGTTCTCGGCAGACCATACAGACTGGCCAACTTAAACGCATGAGTTAATATTTTAGACCACAGTGATACATTTAACTTTAAAAGGTCGGCCAGGACACCATCCGGTCCAGGGGCTTTATTACTTGTCATTTGGGCTATTGCCTCACCTACTTCCTCTTCATTAAAATCCATACTGTATACATTCACAACCGCATCCAGAGGCCAAATACCTATGCTTCCTTCGTCGTCCTGGTCGCCATATATACGTTTAAATGACTTAACTACTGCACCTCCGGTATGTTAGTCTTGTGAACAGTTACTGACACCAGAGAAGAATGGTTTATTAACAATCTCCCAGAACCTGGCACTATTCTTAAGAACATCCACCGACAACAGATCGTTCCACGCACCTTGTTTAATTTCTGCTTTGCGAGTTCCCACATCATGCTTGTGCTTTTTCCTAAGTTCAACTATTAACACTTTATCTTGGGGTTTTTGCTTTAGGGCAAAGAGTAGGTTTTGATGGGCAACAGTGCAATCATGGTCAAACCCCCTCTCTCCACCTTTCCTAGCTCTCCTTATTGGCTGTGAGAGAGCTCTAGCCACCTATTTACAAATCCTGGAATAGGCTATGGAGGTTTCTACCTCCTTCTTTGTACTATCTAGACAGAGTTCAATCTCTTCTCCCACTGCTTCAGTTAGATCACTTATAAAAGATTTCGGGACTACCTTACTCCATTTAAGTCTATGGCCCTGATCCTTTACATATGGGCCAATAGTGGCCTCCCCCAATTTAGTATGGGATTACGATCGCTAAAATGCGACCATTGGACAGCATAGGATACAACCTGAGATAGCAAGGCTGTGGTAATAAAAATGTATTTGATTATAGAATGTTTTCCTCTTCCCATAAAAGAGAGGATACCAGCTTCACCTCTATTGATACTTGGATATAATAGGCCAAGATCAGCTAAAATACCCTTTAAAACCCCTCCTTGCTGTGTATGTTCAAAATGCAAACTTGAGCAGTTTCCGGTGCCAAGATTGTGACATGACAATTTTTTGTACACAAATGTATATTAAAATCCCCTAAAATAATCACTGAATAAGGAGTTGTTTGCTTCTCCCTATAAGATTCTAAAAAACAATATAGACTGCATAGTTATTCTTTCACAGAATTTCTTTCAAAAGAGTTATAGAAATTCACAATAAGTAATTTCGGAGCATTTGTGGGCGTAATTTGAACCACTAGGCAATTAGTAGAACCAGAATCCAATTTACAGTGGGTGCCTACTACATTAAGAGAGATTAGGGTTATTAAACCACCCTTTGCTCTACCAGTTGGGGAAAGCCGTGCAGGTTCAGAGTAGGTTGTGTATTCATCCACCCAGAGAGTATTATCAGTTTTCCAGGTCTCTTGTAAGCAGACCACATCATACTCCCTTAGCATAGCAGACCACATTGAATCATATCTCTTGTCTCTTAAACCCGCCAAATTCCATTTAAGAACCTTAGGGTTTTTGTTCATTCTATCTTCCTCCCCTGTTGTAGAGCAAGGGATAGAAGTTTTTAGGTTAGCCAAGCTCTGTCTTAGAAGGGGGGGTTGTGAGTCAATTATTAGAGTCCAGCTGACTTAGTGGAAAGAATCTGTTTGTATTCTGGATTCTATTATTGTTAGCCCCCTCCCCCCCCCCCAGGTGTCCCAGCTGGTCTTGGCCAGAGTGTTGGTAAGGTAAAAGATCCAGACAAATGAGAGAGCACATTGCTATTTCTTGATCAGTTTCCTAACCACCCTTCGGCAGAACCAGAAATCTGAGTCCTTATGCCTTTGGGATCTATAGCCTGGCTCTCTTTTACAGGGGTATAGTAAAAACGAAGACGGAGTGCTTTGATTCCCCCTGGGCCATGATTTCAACCTTCTTGGAACAACCACCCTGCTACATCAATCTGATCAAAGTTGATGATTATACAGTAGCCCCTTTCTAGTTTAGTTCTCCAACCTACCCATCCCACCCGTCTGGCCATGATAATATGTGAGGATGCTTGAGCCCTGCCATCAGACAGATTATTAAACCAAGATGTGGTTTTACGAATGAGCTCATCTGCGGTTTCAGTGATTTATTCTTTGAGTGGAGGTACCCCTGTTAATATTGCTACCAGAGGAGTAGCTTTGGGGTAGATGTAACCTACATCTATTAGCAGTCCTGGGTATAACCGATTTGCTTTGCTCCAAGTGGATTCTCTAGCAGGGCATTTGCTCCCAAATACTTGGGATTAGTTTCAGCCAGCCTAATATCTTCAATTCTCTTGCATATATCCTTATCCTTGTTGAATATGCCAGGGTGTCAGGTGCTATGTTCACCCCATCTCTTGGGTACCCCCCTTGACTACTTTGGGCAGTATTAGACACATTATGCACAATATTAATATTGCTATCCCCATCCCTGGAGCTAAATTCCACCACTTGTGTCTCCATTCGTGACAGTTTTCCCATCCGTTCATCCAACACAGTCTTGACACATGTGACTAATTCCTCCTGGAGTGTTTTAAAAAGAGGTTCCAAATGGGACTATATAAGATCAACCACAATAGTGCTCATTGACGAATGCACCAAATAGTCATGGGCAGAGAACCCTCCAGAGTCCTCCTGAATTATAAGTTCATTCGTGACAGTACCCGGTTTTAAAACCTCTTCTCCTCTCCTTTTTTTGGGGGACCATTTTTGTCTGGGAAGATATGCCTCTGTCTTGTCTGCCCTCCTCCAGATGAATGGACCCTGTAATAAAACATGTGGGCTAGATGGAATAACACCCTGTCTGTCTGTGTGTGTAAGAGCACCCTGCTCTGTGTCTATATCAGTTACCATGTCCGAAATTACATTTCATGTGGCCGTAGGAGGTAGGGTGTTCGGGGCTAGTTTTCTGGCCTCCCGGCCTAACTGCTCCTCTACGTTATGAATCTCATCCGACAGTGCTCCTACCGCTGTTGTCAGATACAATATGATAGAAGCACAATTATGTGGTACCTTTGCTTTGTCCAGGTCAGAACTGCATGAATGTTTATGCTTGCCCATGGCGACTTTGGGACGAAAGAGGGGTGGCCCAGTCTGGCCTCTGTCAGCCACTGATGGGCGCAGACGAGCCCACCCTTGGAAACCTTAACTCAGCCCCGGAAAAGCAGCAGGTGGTACAGCAAGATTATAAAACTGTAGGTCCTCTAGTGTTCACATGTAATGTTCCACGTGACACCAAATAACTTCAGTCACTTGCAAATGGTAAGAGGTTAGGAGTGGAAAGTAATTGGCCCCAACAAGCCACAGTGTACTCAGCAATCCACGCAGTTAAAATGTTAATTCAATATGGTGTATCAGAAAGGGTATGGCACACCATGCTACCGAGCTTAGAACACAAAAGCAACAAGCATTTGCAATGCAATAGGTCTCGCATTTACATGAGTTTCAGCTATTGGCATTGTAAATGACAATGCCTTTTATTTTATGCTTTAAAAACCAAAACATAAATAAAAGGCATTGTCATTTACAGTGCCAATAGCTCAAACTCGCGTAAATGCGAGACCTATTGCATTGCAAATCCTTGTTTAGCTTGTTAACAAAAAAATATATTTTGAGAAAGAGTTTACAAAAATGGCTTCTATATGTACAGATATATGTAATAGAAGTAATTGTATGCATTATCAGATTAATGCGGTAGCATAGTGGGTAAATGTAATAATTATAGCAACAGCATGTATGCTTTTTTGAGCAGCGGTATCAAAGCCATATAATATGTGTGTATAGAAATGGTTTATTTTCTTAGGTATGGTATGATAGAGAATAGAAGACCAAGGGCCTCATGTAGGTAGCCAAATACCGGTCGGTAACGGCCGATTTTCGGTAATTATACCGTTACCGACCGGTATTTTGGCTTTTGAGATGTAGGGGGAGAATTTCTGTATTCGGAATTTACCGAATCGGTAAAATTACCGATTCGGTAAATTCCGAATACAGAAATGAGATGTAGGGGGACTGTGTGGTGTGTGTGGGGATTCGTTATTTACCACCAACTAATAGTTGGTGGTAAATGACGAATATGTGTGTAAATGCAATATTTTGCCCGTAGATGTGTGCAATGTGGCAGACACACATGCCCTCAGGGCATGTATGTGTGCCACATGTGCACACATGGCCGAATCAGGGGTGCAACAGGGTGTCAATCTGACACCCTGCCACCCTTGCATGTGCTCCCCCATTACCGAATCGGTATTTACCGATTCGGTAATGAGGCATTGTTAGACCTGTCAGCCCTTTGGGTGGTCCCTCCTCATCATTATTTATTTTGTCCCACTTTTGCCTCAAACCCTGTTAGTATTTTTCCTTTTTTGGAACCACCAGACTTTTTAGTGTTGATGCAGGGTCAGGGAGCCATTTTCCCTACCCCTGGAACTTCTGTCTGAGGGCCTGAAACACAAAATGGTGGCCACCCATTGTCACCTGTGACATCACTGGAACCTACTAGTACCTTCCAGAACATTCTAGAACCCTGTGACAGTGTGAGGCAGGTTTAGAATGTTGGGAAGCCAGCTCAGAGTTGGCAGTTGGAGTTGGCAGTTGGCACCTGACTGGTGAAGGGAGAGCAGCACAACACTGAAGGAGGAAGGAGTGAGGCAGCAGGGGTGGAAACTTGTGCCTGGAGTGGGGTCCAGAAACCCACCCTTGATACTAGTCCCTACTGACTGAGCCCAGCCTGGAGCCCTGTGTGGGATAAAGTCAAGAAGAACCAACTCAAGGACCTGAACAGCCGGAACAGGCCTTGGAAGTAAAGAACAGCAAGTTCCTGACCTGTCTATTGGTATCTTCCTGGAGTCCGACGCCGAGAAGCCTAGAGACCTGGGGCCGGAGGTGAAGAAGCGGCGCTGACTGGAAAGCAGACGTCGTACCCGGAGCCGCCAGAGGTCGAGAGAGGGCGCCGACGGAGGTCGTGGAGACACCAGTGGTCGAGGAGGAAGTCACCTGAGGTCGAGTGTGCGGTGTCGACGGGGGAGTGAAGTCCGCCCTCCGGAGTCGCCGGAGACCGAGGTGAATCGTGCCGGAGGTCGGGAGTGGAGATCGCACTCCGGAGTCGCCGGAACCTGAGGAAAGGAGCACCGGAGGTCGGGAGTGTAGATCGCACTCCGGAGTCGCCGGAACCTGAAGGGAAGAGCACCGGAGGTCGGGAGTGGAGGTCGCACTCTGGAGACACCCGGAAGTAGGGAGATCGAGTCCCTGTGACGCCGGAGACCGACATCGAATCGAGGCTGCCCAGCGACATCGAGCCGAGGCCGCCCGCCGACATCGATCCGGAACCCCCTCACGGTGTCGACAGGAACTGACATCGAGCCGAGGCCGTCCGCCGACATCGATCCAGAACCACCTCACGGCGTCGACAGGAACTGACATCGAGCCGAGGCCGTCCACCGACATCGATCCGGAACCGCCTCACGGCGTCGACAAGAACTGACATCGAGCCGAGGCCGGCTAGCGACATCGGACCGGAACCGCCTCACGGCGTCGACACGACTCCGGCGGAGTCGGAAGTTCATAAAGAGGGCAGTAAGTGGAATAGAGGGCGCCTAAGGCCCTGTGGAGCCCTAAGAGACCATCCTAGGGGCTAGAGAGGTGTTAGGACCAGCCTGGGAGTGCCAGGGGTGGACTGAGACTGATACAGTGACCTGTGTGAGGGGTTGTGTAGTTTGGGAGAGCCAGATTCCTAGATTACCCTTGATCTACCTCAGTTTTAGCCTCAGCCTTATCCAAGCTAGGTGAGACACCCTCAGGCCATCCACATAACCACAAGCTGTGATTGGGCCAAATCAACCCTTAGTACCTCACAAATGTGACCTGATTTGAAAGTGTACTGATGGCTTATATTTATTGAGAGTATTGTATTCTTTGTATTTATCCTATTTATTGTCTCACAGTATTTATTGTCTCACAGTATTTATTGTCTCACAGTATTTATTGTCTCACAGTATTTATTCCCTCACAGTATTTATTTGCCTATGTATTCTATGCACATCTATTTATTCATTGATTATTTATGATCTGAGCTTATTTATTTGACCTAGCCTTTTTACAGAAGAAGCTTTGTGTACTGTAAGTGTGTTATTATTTATTTAACCTGCAACTAAGAGAAAACAAGATAAACACAGAGATATTTTCATAAATTTTTACGGTGTAGTGTCGTTTTTGGAACGGATGCACGCATGGTTATTGTGAGGGTGTGACATACGCTTAGCACGGTGCCTGACCCCCGACCGCTCGAGCCAAGCTACCCCTTGTGCTAGGAAACACCGGGTGACTGCTAAAACCCGGTTGCCCGGGGTTTTCTAACAGGCATACCTTCCCATCAATGGGAAGGTATGCCTCATTACCGAATCGGTAAATACCGATTCGGTAATTACCGAATTTTTCCGAATCGGTAATATTTACCGACCAATTACCTACATAGCATTTACCACTTCATAAATACCGAATCAGTATGATTCGGTATTTATGAAGTGGTAAATGCCAGCCCACCTACATAAGGCCCCAAATGTGTGTAAGACGGGTGCAACTGTTATGTAAAGACATGTGGTATATTAACGTGTTTGAAAATACGGTATGTAATGGTGAAGGTTTTTTTTTAGATGTGGTAGGGGTTTAAAAGCATGCTGGGAAAAGGTTTTTTAAGTATAATTGCAAATCTATTGGAGTGTATTACGAAGAGGTAATCTGATGTCTTTTTGTCGTAATGTTTGTAAACAGGCTGGTATAATAGAGCTGTTATGTTAAAGATGTGTGCGTGTGCAATGATAACTGTTGGACATTAAGGTATGCACTCTGAAAAATCTGTATTGGCAAAATATTGGCTAACGGAAAAAGTAAAAATGAAATTTGTAAGTAGCACAGTAGTACAATATAAGTATAGGTGGCAGTAGAGAGTGCAAAGCAGAGAGACAGATCGAGCAAGTGGAGAAACATGAGGAGAGGTGGCAGCAGAAAGTGTGTAGTAAGAGATAGACACGATGATTGAAGAATATGAAGATAAGTGGTAAGTTAGAATGTAGGGCAAAAGGGAGAGAATATTGTACTGGTGCGTGTTTAGGCAGCAAAAGCGAAAAAATGCAATGTAAGTACTATGTGGCAGAAAATAAAATATGAGGGGTCTAATAAAGACAAAAAAAGGGAGCAAGTAACGAGGTGTAAGGAAAGGTAGACTGTATGCATATGTTTAAGTGGGAGGAGAGAGTGCGGGACAGAGGGATAAGTATAACGTTTTTTGAATATTTGTGAGGCAACGTTATACGTTCTGGGAGTTGTTGTGTTTTCTTTCTATTGAACCAGCTGGACTAGCATGCCGGATATGGTAATTGAACTGACATACCGGATAACAAGTCCCGTACCAGAAACCTGATGTCCTAACAACATGGAGTAACGCGCAAGCAAGGTAGCAACCCTAGATTATTTTTATAGGAGAGTAGTCCTTGCTCTGCATTCGGTTTACACCTGTAGTTACTCACGAGCACTTATATGAAAATAACTGTTAGGATAGAGTACAGGGCAGGTGAAAGGCACAAGTGAAAAACATAAGGATAACTGTTAGGACAGAGTGCAGGATAGACAAGTAGGTACAATGATTAAAGAACAAAAGGGTAAGTGGCAAAGCAGAGTGTGAAGCCGAGGGACTGGGCACAAGAGAATAACATGAGGATAAGTGGCAAAGAGAGTGCAAGGCAGAGGGACAGGCACAGGGAGTGAAAAACATAGGGAGGGTGAAGTGAGCATGGAAGCAATGGCCAAACTGTATTTGGTAGCAGGAGAAAGTGCGAGGACTTGTGATGTTTTTTTCTATTGAACCAGCTGGACTAGCATGTCATATAAAGTAATAGAACAGACACACCGGATAACAAGCCCGTAGTAGAAACATGATGTCCTAACAGCATAGAGTATGGCGCAATGCAAGGTAGCAACCCTAGATTATATTTATAGGCGAGTTGTTTTTGCGATGCGTCCTGTTTACATCTTTAGTTACATAAGAGCACTTTATTAACCCCCTCTCTTCAGTTGCGTTGTAGACATTGAAGGAAAGGACTGAAGGCCACCAGTACACCCATCGTTGTTTTTGCGATACATAAAATTTACAAAAATGGCGCCTTTGCGGGAGCTATCTTGGTAATGTTTTAAGTGAGCTCATGAAGTGTTAGCGTCCCAGTGCTCCCCCTAAGCGTGAGGCCTAAGGCTGATTATGATTTCACGGTGACTCAGTTGTAAGTTGCGCACAAGTGCGGCATGCGCAGAACCGTTTTGTAGGTCTCCAGCCTCTTTAAGACGGTGGCAGGACAGAGTGCAAGGCAGAGGGACAAGCATAGCGGGTGTAGAAATAAGTGTAACTGTGAGCTGCCGCCTCTGATGCAGGAAACCAGGGTTCGAGCCTCGAGGTCGCGTCCACATCCTGTGATTCTGGGCAAATCACTTAATCTCCCCGTGCCTGAATGTGTAATGTAAATACGGTGCTATGTAATGCGCTCCAATACCTTCGGGTCGAGTTCGCGCTATACAAATATGCAACAACAAAGCAGAGTAACAGCCATGGGGAGTGAAAAGCATGAGGAAAAGTGGTAGGAGAGAGTGCAGAACACAGTGACAGGATGCTAATTGAAACACGCGGCCCTGCGGCCGCCAAAGTGAAAGTAATCGCGTCAAGCTGTAGCGCTAGGCTGGCCTGGTAGCACTTTTTGGAGCCCTCTCAATAAGTCTCGCCAGACCAGCGCATGCGCTGGGTCAGGCGAGACCTAAAAACAAAAGCACAGTACCTTAAAAGACAGTGGCTGGACCTCCAAAGATCTCCAGAAAGCAAATAGGGTGGCCCTGCCCTGCCACTTTCTGGCAATGATGGGCATGACCCAGGCACGCCCGCGTGCGTCCCGGGCTGCGGGAGCCCTGTGCTGTTAATAAAGCGCCTCCAGGCACTAGAGTAACGTGCAGCGGTGGCAGCAGTAGCCGCAAGTGATAACGGGGCTTGTGGTCTCCTGCCCCCCTCTTGGAGTTGGTTTCCTGGGCTTCCCGTGCTGCGGGAGCCCTGTGCTGTTAATAAAGCGCTTCCAGGTGCAAGAGTAATGTACAGCGGTGGTGGCAGCGGCCGCAGGTGATGCCGGGGCTTGTGGTCTCCTGCCCCCCTCTCGGAGTTGGTTTCCTGGGCTTCAGGCTATCCAGGGATACAGAGTCAATACCATGAAGTCTCTTCCGCTGCCTCATTCTGACATTACCAGCAACAGAAATGAAATCCCAGGGATGTTTTTTCTTTTTTTCAACAGTGGTTACAGAAAAAATGCCATCTTCCATGGTTCTAATAGACACAATATTTCATTAAACTTGTCTGTATTTTTGAGAATGACATCACTTAGCAAAGTGTTCCTTCTTGCTGCAAAATTTGCAATATGTCCCAGGTTTCACATCTGTAACACACTCTTTTAAATTTGGTTTAATCACCGTGAGTCACTTTTACTCTCATCCTACTTCAAACTGACTTTAGTGACATCAACCTTTTTACTTTTATCCAAGGACGCAACACAAGGTCAGGAATGCTCAATTAGTTTGGCAAATCTGAAAACGTCATTCATTTACAAGATTGAGCAAGCTTTCTTAAACTAGTCACATACTTCTCTACACTCTCACCACATCTTTGCTCTTTCATACCAAAATGGTGTCTTTCTAACACCGTATTTACTCTGGGCAAGTAGTGTAATTCTAACTTTCTTATACATATATCAAATTCGCTCATCCTCCTCCAAATTAGTTAAATCTCGTGTAAGATTAGATCCGCCCACTTTTGCATTTTGTGCGAATGTCTTTTCCCACTTTGACCACTTAATAGGAGGCTCACCAGGTGAAGTGAGAGAAAATGGAGGATGCACAACATTCTGCATATTGAATATACAATCACCACCACTGAACACCAATAATATAACAGCTTCTCAAGAATATAATACACATTAGAATGACATGTTATGAAACAGGCAATAGTTACTGTTTTTAAAATCCTTCAGTCTTGGAAGCCTGAGAATTGAGCAAGCAATAAAGAGCACATAGCTCAAATATCCTGAAAAAACATGACACCAAGGACTCAATTAAGAGAGGAGAATAATGCACAATAGGTAGCTCTCTAGTCAATGTATGAGTAAGCAGTAAAGAGCACGTAGCTCAAAATCCTGGAAGAGGATAATGCACAATAGCCAGCACTCTAATCGATGCAGTCACTAGATCACTTCCATTTGATCACATGGTAATCATGACGTGAGTAGATGCAAATGGAGAACAGATGTACATGGAGAATCTGTCACAGCAAGCTCTAACACAGCTCAGGTATGATGATGATAATCTTTTTAAGCAGTCGGGGCTTTGGACGAAAGAGGCACTTATGTCACGGCAACCAAACATGACTGTGTGTTGTTTAACCCTGGGCAGTGAACTCCTCTCCGTTCGTGGAGTTTTCCGCACTCTGCGAGGCATGTGGAGTTCCCAAAAACTCCACAGAGTGGAGTATTTTTCCCCACTCGTCAATGTCAAGTTGGCGAGCGGGAGTGAGGAAAATCCACTTCCTGGTGAGATTTTTCCTTGCTGGAGCTCGCCAAGGTCTAGTTGGTAAACACAAGTGAGGAAAATCCACCTCCTGGTGAGATTTATCAACTCAGGCATTTGGATTTCTCAATGCGAGTAGTTGTGGCAGGACGCGACCACTCACGTTGAGAAACCCATTCGGGTTGAGAAAATTGGCAACGCACTCCATCGCTCACGGAACTCCGCGTAGCACAGTGGAGTTTCTTTTGTCACTTTGCGGAGTTCAGTGTAGCGGAACTCCACGAACTCCGCCCAGGCTCAGTGCTGTTTTAACTCTCCTTTGAAATTGGCGTAGTCGGCAAGATTTATATGTGAGCACACTCGGCCCAGACCAGTTGGTTATCTTTCAATACAACCTAAGGGTTGAAAAAGGTCTAATTCATGCCGCGGTAACACAACATGAACGGTTACACAAGTGAGCGCACTCAGCAATATTAAATGCTTGTGACCTCAATCCGCATAGGTACTGCTTCTAACACATGTTGGTTAATCCACCACTAGAGAACATCTGTGCAATTTCTAGTGTGACACTCCAAACACGCGCACTAGAATGTATATGAAGGAGAAGAGTTTAGTGCTATTGCCGTTACAGTCCCAGGGCCTAAAATACACTTAAATGCATGCCTCCCAGTGACTAAGCTGTTACTGATAAGTAAAGAAAAGTTCCTGCAAACCACTGCATTGCATATAAAAAGGAAAAGTCACAGTATCAGTTTGTATGATAATAAAACAGAGTTTCCTTAAAGTAGTCCTTGCTGTGGTCTTCAGGGTTTGCAGACACCATAATGCTGAGGTGCTCCTGCCAGCGTGTCGCCACTGTAAAGATTACTCCCTATGCAGGAAAGGCTTAATAGGTTCTTTATTAGGAGCACACAAAACACATCCAATACCTCCCTGGTCCAGGCACAACTGCCAAGAGTAGAATCTCCACACAGATAAATCCCCAGCCTGAATGTTGACCAACATTCTGTTCAAGTGACATTCCCTAAACCATCAAGCACAGATACCACAAACTCCACTCTACGCCACTCCATTCTGTACTGTTCCACTCCACCCCACTCCACTGTATGACACTCCAGTTTACGTCACTCCACTGTATGCCACTCCACTGTACACAACTCCACTCTATGCTATTCAACTGTATGCAAGTCCACTCTACAACACTCAACTCTATGCTATTCCACGGGTTGCCTCTCCACTGTACACTACTTCGGCTCTATGCCACTCCACCATACACCACTCCATTTTACACCACTCCATTTTGCACCACTTCCACACTATGCTATTCCACTGTCCGCCATCCCACTTTACAACACTCCACTGTACCCTACTCCACTCCACGCCAATCCACTCTATCCTAATCCACGGTATTCAACTGCACTTTGCACCACTCCACTCTATGCTATTCCACTCTGCTCCTCTGCACGGTACGCCACTATAGTCAAGGCCACTCCAATGTATGCCACTCCACTGTATACTACTGCCCTCTATTATACTTCACTGTACACCACTACACTGTAAACTATTCCATGGTATGCCCCTCCACTCTAGGCCATGCACCTTACTCTATGCCACTCTACTTCAAGCTATTACACTGTATGTCACTCTAAGCTATTCTACTGTACACCACTCCACTCTACCCCTCTCTACTCTATACCACTGCACTCTACACTATTTTACTCTATGTAACTCCACTCTATACTCTTCTACTGTACCCCACTGTACTGTACAACACTCCAGTCTACGCCACTCCACTATACGCCACCAAACTCTACACTATTCCACTGCACGCCACTCCACTATATGCCACTCCACTCTACACAACTTCACTACACGCCACTCCACTCTGCTCTCTGACACTGTCCTCCACTCAACAACACTCCATGCCCCTCAACTCTACCACACAGTACTCCACTCTATAGCACTCCACTGTAGTCCAATCCACTCTACTTCACTGTACGACACTACAGACTATTATACTCCACTGTACAACACTTTCCTCCACTTTACTGTACAACACTACCCATAACGACACTCCACTTGACAACACTAGACTGCATGATATGAACAAAAATGTATTACAAATTTGAAAAAATATTGACATTTATTGGTATTTATTCTTTCTATACAAACCCAAGTTAATCTATACAAACATTACAAATTCTAATCGTATAATTACGAATCAAATTTATAATTTATGCACAACCAGTTTAAACTTATAATTTGCGCTCCACCTTCAATTTACTATAAGTCGCACATCTCAGTACACAGCCTTGTCACCTCACTCGCCACACTACATTAATTAAAGCTCGCCACTCTACCCTGCACTGTGTTCTCAGAAATTATGTTATACAAGATGTCATAAGTGTTGTTATGAATGCTATCATTTCACATGTTATAAGTCATATAATATGCGAAGGTATAAAAAAAAAACGAGTTATAGTTGATGTAGTGTGGTGAGTGAGGTGACAAGACTGTGACTTTATGTTGGATCTCTGAATGTGCCATGTCGGCTTTCTAGTACACTTGACAGCAAACACCAACTACACAGCTTATTTTGAACTATCTCAAGTTGTTGTCTTTGCTCGCTAAATTTCTCTAGCTTCTGTGCAGCACTGTTAATCTCCATTTATCCCTTGTGGCATTAGTACGCTCTTTGATCTGGTTTGTTTAAAAGTGAGCACAATGCATCGCGTGGCCTGTTGCCACATATTTTACGGTGACAGGCACCATTCCATTAAGCAATTCCATGGGGATATTCTTGTTTTCTTAAGCTTCTGTAATAGGTGAGGATAATAATTTCTCAGATTTTAAGTGATTACTCGTTTGTATGCTATCTCCTGTGAATAACACAAATAAAAAGAAGGAATGACTGCAAAAGTAATGTTTGAAACATAATTAAGTTATGGAGTTAACATAAAAACCAAAATCACTGTGAAAAGCAGACTCCACTTGTCACAAATTGAATCTGTTGTTCTCCTCCTATAATTAATCCTCTGTACTCAAAAGAAAATTAGTCAGATAAACAATGCTATGCACGATATTGTTTCCTCTGGTATTCTGAAATTGGTTCCCTTACCAGCAGGTGTATTTTCGCCTTGCTTATTTCTACTTAAAATGTTACAAGCTGTGCTAGCTTCCTTTCTTGTGGCTGCTGTCCTGTGTTTACTGTCGCATGTCTGTTCAGTTTTTCTTTCCTTATCTCTTCTCTTTCTTTTTTATCTTCTCATCGGCATCTTGCATTTATTATGTTTATAGGATATTATGTTGTCAAATTTCAAATATATTAATTTATTTTTATTAGGTTCTGACTCAATTATATACTTTTAATACAAGGGAGAATAATATTGTGGAGCATTTAAGGACTAGGAAGCCCTGTCAAATGGCAGAGAGTACTTTCTCATCTTGTCAAATTGGATACTAAGGGCCCAATTCACAAAGGCAAACTTACACTTTTGTGCAAGTTTACTACTTTTTGGTATTCACAAAGGTAAACTTAGACTAAAAGTTAACTTTACTACTTTCTGGTATTCACAAAGGTAAACTTAGACCAAAACTCTAACTTTACTAGTAGTAACTTAGCTTTGTGAATACCGAAACGTAGTAAAGTTAGACTTTTGGCCCAAATTTACTTTTGTGAATACCGAAAAGTAGTACATGTACACAAAAGTGTAAGTTTACATTTCTGAATTGGGCCCTAGATTTTTTAAAGTAGGAACCATCCATCTGTACATAAAGCCATGAAGTTGAGAAGACAGTGTAGGGTCCAATGTTGCAACCACTGCATTAAGTAAAAACAATGGAGTATTGGAATCTTGTGTTTATAACATTTATACTATAATGCTTTTAGATCTCATATATTACTGTATTTGTATTAGGTTCAGACTCCATTTTATAGTTTTAATAGAGGTTAGAATCATTTTGTGGAACATTAAAGGTCTAAGAAGCCTTGTCAAACAGCAGGGAGTACTTTCTCATCTGGTCAAATTAGACACTAAGGGGCAGATTTACAAGCCCCTTGCGCCACTTTTGCGTCCCTTTTCCCATGTTAAAAGTGACGCAAAAGTGGCGCAAGGGGCTTGTTAATATGTCCCTAAGGGGCATATGTACAAAGAAGTGGAGAAGTGAGGCGTTAGCCGGCATGGTTTAACGCCTCGCTACCCCACTTCAGAAACGCAAGAGTGCACCATATTTCCAGGAATATGGTGCAGCCTTGCGTTTCCCCCTGCACTGGCGCTTCACTTAGCTGCCTAGTGCCAACGCAGGCACCCTTACACTATAGTGCAAGGGTGTCTGCGTGCACATGAAGATTGTTTATTTGTAGGAAGGTGTCCTCTCCTGCACATAAACAATATGTAAATGCCGTTTTGTCACTTCTATGTGTGCTGCTTAATGCAGCACACTTGGAAGTTACAAATGTATCTTTTTCTTTTTTTAAAAGATTGTTTATGTGCAGGCAGGGACACCTTCCTACAAATAAACAATCCAAAGCGTTTTGCTTTAGCCATGTCTGCTGCACAAGAGAGCACACATGGAAAAAGCAAAAATGAGGAGAAATAAAGCATTTCTCCTCGTTTCGCCAAGTTAAGACCAGGTTTTCTTGGCCTTAATTTTGGTGCTGCCTCCTATTTACGCAACCCTTGTAAATCGGGGGCAGTGTCAAAATCAATGGGTGTTGCAGTGGAACGCACACAGCTCTCTCCTTTCACGATAAGCATAGCATGAAAGGGGGCCTTATTTAAAAGGCAGCCTTAGGCCATGTTAAGTGGCTTAACGCTGCCTTGTAAATAGGAGAAGCCCCTATCACCACAGGGATGTCAGAAAAAGTGACGTTCCCGCGGCAATAGGGGCTTATACATATGACCCTAAGATCTTTTTAAAGTAATAACCTCATCCATCTATACCTGAAGCTATGAAGTTGAGTAAACAGTGAAAGGTCATGATGTGGCATCCACTGCACTAGGTAAAAAGAATGGTTGATTAATTTTAGTATTTAACTCTAATGGTACTGATTAATTCTCTCAAGAAAAGGTCCAGAGGGCAGATGGTTGCTACTCAATATTAAGATCCCACTTATACCTTTAACACTACTCAATATATATGGTCACTGGTTTTGTATTTACTTTTTGGGAAAATATGAACACTATTTTAAGAAATATTGATACTGAAAATCTGGTTTTCAGAGGGCCGTGTAACCAAATAATTGCTCCATTTTTGGACAGAAGATCCAACTTTAAATATATTCCTAAAACAATGGCAAATGTTTTTCAGAATGGAATTTCACAAAGACCTTTAGCTATACAACTCCAAAGTTTTTGAATAGATTGTGTGTTTTTTCCAGTACATGGATCTAATTCAAGCAGAGATTAAATGTTTTCCAATTACACCATGACAAAAAGGAATAACTGGTGGATATTAAATTACATGTCCTTGTATGACAATGTTGCCATTTTGTCAAGAACATTTTTCTGCTTATTCCTCAGTCTGATAGTTTACTACAAAACACAATGCACTTAAATATATTTCCAGAGCTTTTTTATACTAAACTATGTTTAACATAAAAACGGTGAATTAGAAAATCTTTCAATCTATATTAGCAAATATAAAGGCTTTATAGCATAAACATTTATCAATAAATTAAAATGTAGTCTTGATGTAGTAGGCAGAGCCAAATTAGATTTTAATATGACATACATGGAACATGGCAGCAATTTATCATTCAAATTTAAAGCAAAATGGTATGGAGGTCAGAGTAAAATGGAGAAACTAATAACTAATTATTTAAAAATAAAAAACAGAGGTCTTACATAAATGTTATCAAGGAAGTTGTGTATGGATCAGCTTAAATTCAGTAATTCTATTAAAACATACTATACAGACCAATACTCTTTTGACAAACCTCCTTTAGAAGTACATACTAATAAATATTTATTTACTATTCATAAAGAAGATTAGATGAAGATTCAAGATTGGATGATTGAATCGGAAAGCAATTGGCTACCTTAAAAAAGGTAATTCTCCTTTATTAGATGGTGTTCCCATGGGATTTTATTTCAATTTCGCTAGCATTTTAATTCTTAAATTGCATGGACTTTATATTGAACTTAAAGTACAAATATATTTTCTTGAAACAATGAAGTGTTAATGGAAAATAATTGGAACCATCAACTATGGAAGAATAGATTCTGTTATATTTTGATAGTTTGAATTAAATGATTGAGGTTACAAATTAATTCAAGAGGCAATATTCCAAGGTGATAATGATTGAATAATTTGCAGGCACTCTCTGATGCGGTGACTGCATCAGATAATAGACTATATCTCATACTGTAAAAAAAAAGTCCACTCATCCTAAACCTGCTTTATATATCAATATATATATATATATCAATTGGTCTAAATAATCTGGTCTAAACTTCATTGTACATTAAATGAGGCATCTTTTGTGTAAACTCTGTTTTACATTCATAAAGGATTGTTTATAAAAACCTGTGATGATACATACACCTAAAATGCTGTTTCACCTAAAACTGCTGGTCTTCTCTACTTCAGAAGTTAAAGCCAAGTTTTTCATATAATATATTTTTATCCTTTAGTGTACAATTTTCGAACAAAGATGTGGGCCTTCATTAATAATATATTTGGGTAGTTTGCTTCCAGATTGGATAAAATTACCAGTTAAAGTTAAATGGCAACATTTATTAATTGCTGTTGGTATTCAGCACATTTCACAAACTTGAAGAACGTTACATAACACTCATAATGCATAGTGGATATGTTATATTCAGAACAGTGATTAGATCCAATTTTCTGCTCGAACTTCAAATTTTACATATATTGAAGTTTTTGGCTTCTTGTACAAATTATTGATCTAGAACTTAGTCAAGAAATATTTCTGAATCTGTTGTCAATGGTACGATTTTGATCTACCTTAAATTATTTGATAAAATGTTTATAGTAAGCTCAAATATTATTATTGATATATTGGATTACTTCCTGTTAGATCTTGTTTTTTGACATGCATTTATAAATATTTATCTCCTTTTCATTCTTTCTTCTTTCTAAGATGCCTCTTTCATATTATATTTATTGATTTTGTCTTTAGCAATTCTCGTTATCGTTACTCTCAAAATTAGACAATGTTCACTTTAGAATATTATTGGTTTATTTTTTCAATCAACATTTCATAATAGAATTGTCTTTTACATAAAGTGTTGTTTTTTCAGATGTTGTTTTCTAATAAGGATATTACACTGTCACCAAGGACATTATAGATGTCCTTGGTGACAGTGTAAAATCCTATTTCTTGAATAGTAAAGCATTTCAAAATAAAATCACTTCAAGGCTGCTTCTATTTTTCTAAGTGTGAATCGCAAGTTAATGACACACTGTAATTTGCTATGAAAGATGCAACATTATTAAATATTCAGCATACATCATTATTGAGCCGCCATCTGCAATGACATTGCTTTGTTTATGAGGTAATCTTGAAATGTCTGTTATTCACCCATAACATATACCTGTTGGGTATCATGTAAAGACATATTTTACTTAAAGGGAACCACATTCAGAATAATACATTTTTGTTAACATGCATATAGGTCCTTATGTCATAACCAATATATGGACTGTGGTTCACACACCCATGGCTCTTGAGCTTAGTAACAGGCTCCTGAAGAAATTGATTCATTCTACTCATGTGAATCCATGAATTGAAAGAAACACACTCTCTGTCCAGTCTATGTCAAACTGAATCTTCTCATTTGAAGAGGGTGTGTTAAGTAACATTGTTCTTTCATTGTGCCCGAAGCATCGTTGCCATCAATAAGGGTTATAGGAACTTGTTTGTAGTATTCAATAATCTCTTCTACAGAATCAAACTTCTGGGGAAAAAATAATCAACATAAAAATGTTAAAATTACTCATAACAATGATAATACGAAATTGAGAGCACTACATGGAATACATATTAATGTAAACCTCATTATTAGTTTTCAATAAATTATTCTCTACAGAGGGAAAATCTCCTGACATTGAAGTTGAATATGAGGGCCTAAAATCCTATGTGCATATTACAGAGACGTAAATACAAAAAATACCAACTAAAAATGCCTATGTTTCAACATCACCATATAAACAATTTTTATCATGGGTAGGTGCAGACAAAACCAGGCAAAAAATATTGTGGCAAACATTTCTCCACCATTTGATACAAATCTTTTTTTTCAATGAACAACTATAGGGACCTGTCATGTGTAAACACCCTCCTCAGTTTCTATTGTAGTATCAGATATTAACGATAGATCTCAGTGACCAGGAAAAAACTGTTAATCTTCTATTTTATTCTCCAAGGCTGCCCTCACTATTGGATGTGCTTCCTCAAGACTAATTTCTTATACTGTTAGTTTGGCTAAGAGGCTCATCTGGTATTTCAGGGAGAGACGGATCACAAATCTAGGGTAAGTGTGAGTAGGTTTTTTATACTACTCTTTTAAGGCAAATAGACCATGGGTACCTGAGAGGGACTCACCCGTCCCAAAATTGCATTTCTGCTCATTCCCCCCGCTACCCATCCATGTCTGCTCACTGCCACCTCTATCTCTGAGTTTACTGGTGGTAGGCAGAGCGAAAATGGAGATGAGAGGAGTATTGGTGGTAACCACACCTCATAATAGACACCCCCAGGAACAGTGATGGGAGGTGTTGACCTAATACCACATAATAGTCCCATGAATGGTTAAGTCTTTTGTTACATTAAAAAGACTGTAAATGCTCAACAATGTAGGTGCTACCTTCAATCATTTTTGGATTAAGAAATACATGGAAATAGCTTAAGGTGAGCAAGGAGTTTCCCATGTGACCCCACATTTAATTCAGGGTGAGGGAACTACTGTTAGTTTAGCAGTGCCTTTATATTCCCCAAACCATGATCTTCTTTTTATTCACATACTAAAATGAATAACATGTTGATCAGAAACAATCCTTTCCTATCAGGTTCAGTTCATGACAGGGTGAACAATGTGGGACAGAGGAGTTGCAAATTGGTTCTGAGCTTTGAATCAGAAGAATTATAACTACAAACAGCTGTTCAAATTGGTTGAGGGGAGACAATCAGAATAATCCACTCATTTTAATTAAATTATCCCATAGCTAAAATTGTAACTTATTTACATTTCCCTTTTCTCTTTCATTCTATTTTTCATTTCCAAACATGATAATGTAATGCAGTTAATTCTTTCTAAACTTGATGTGTGGATGTTATTCAATACAGAACAAAAGAGCAAAGAAAGGATAGATAAGGTAGGTATTATTACATATTGGATTCATAGAGTTCAATGCAACTGATATACCCACGTATGGCTTGCCGTGCCATAGAACTCAGATGGAAGTATGACGATACAACACATGCCTTTACCATACATACCTTTACCACAAATGCATTTCCCACACGGATGCCTTTACCATCCACTGCAAGTATAATGAACTAAGTAAAACCCCCTATATATCTATATGCATATTTATCTATGAGATGTATATAATAAATACCATCTATCTCTCTCTCTCTCTCTGTATATATATATATATTGACTGAAGAAACCACAGGTTTTAGGGACGTTATAGTTAGAAATGAGTATTTAAAAAACCTTAGATATTCAATGAAAAAAAACACAGGCTACAGGAAGGTAATGTATAGTTAGGCTGACATTTCCCTCGTACATAACCAGAGAAATTCAGCTGTTATAGTTAGCTCAGCTAACTATAACTCATGCCCCTGCAAATGCTAGAGAGTGGGTATCTACGTACTGGTATTGGTGTGTCAATGGTTTCAAGAAAGGTAGTCTCAAATTTTTAGTGGTTCTATGAAAGGTTATTTTGGGGTGTGAGTAGGTGCATCAGATTATGTGGATGATATCATCAGTGATGTCATCAGTGATGTCATTTGAGATGTCATCAGTGATGTCACTGACCATGTTATGAGTAATGTAAAATGGGACGTCATCAGCAGTGCATTGCGGAGGCGAGAGTTAAAGCTAACTATAATGGCTGAATTTATCTGGTTTTGTATGAGTGAAATGTCAGCCTAACTATAATGTTCCTGTAACTTGTGTTTTTTTCAGTGAATATCTAAGGGTTTTTTAAATGCTAATTTCTAACTATAACTTCCATGAAACCTGTTTTTTTTCAGTGAATTTCTAAGGTTTTTTATATGCTAATTCCTAACTATAATGACCCTGAAATCTGTGGGGTTTTTCAGTGAATATATATATATATATATATATATATATATATATATATATATATATATATATATATATATATATATATATATATATATATATATATATTTTACACTTCTTTGTAGGAAAAACATTGGGGCTGATTTACTAAGACTTTACGCCTGGACGAAGTCTGGGAAATGGAATAACTTTCTACTTCAAAAACTATCTAGTGCAGGAAACGTGCCATTTTCTTGGTGGGAATTGCACTTTCTGCTACTTTCCACCAACCACATCAAAAGAGAGTTACCTGGGTGGTATTTGGGCATTATGATGCAAATACTGATTTTTTTAATGCAAGTGCAATGTATTAATATAGCCAGACCAGGCTTTACATAAAAAAATAAAGCAATCTTGAAACAGACGTAAAGTAGGGCACAAGATTTTATGTCTCATAACAATTCACATATTGAACAGGTGCTGCACTGTACAGAAAACATACTTCCAATGTGTAGGATGTCATACAAATTGTCTAGGGATACAGTTTTATACTGGAATGATGTACAAAAACTTATTCTAACCTCGACTGACATTTGTACCATGAGGTGTGTACTCATTCTCTACACATTACTGTGTCGATATTTAGGCTTGCCAGGAAGCCAATGCGATGATGATATGGTCACCGGGACACTGATTCAGGGACACAAACTGGCAAAGGGACACATGAATGTGGAGGCAAGGGCAGTGTTAGTGGAACATTAGTATTTGGATACTAATGTGGATACACTGACTGACTCATGGAAATTGTGACTGATACTGTAATTGGAAGACACACCGCAACATTGACACCTTGGGACACAGGCACACAGTGTCACTGAGAAAGGCACTGAAAGTTACAGAAAATCACTGGCACTAGGACACAAGGACATAGATACACTAATGTGTGGCGACAAAGACTAAGCCAGTGAGAATGATGGAAAGATCGTATTTTCTTGGACAATGGGCATAAGAGCAAACAACGAAACAACATTGTTCTTTAACAGTCCTTGGAAACACAAGAACATAAGATATCAAATGCTGTTCTCCAGCAATATGTCCTAATTTTTATTCCTGAGACAATAGGGCAGTCTACCATCCTTGAGACACAATGACTCCTCAACAGTGCTTAATTTGTGCTCTTGGTTGCCAGTGGAGGCCACCAGCACTCATTTTTTGGGGATCAGCACGTATTTTTCTAAATCAAATATTCATCAAGAGCAAGAGGGGGGAAACAAAACAAAAAGAAGGAGGAAGAGAAAGATGGAGAAACCGTCATAAAGACGGAGAAACCGTCATAAAGGGTGAAAGCAGGAACCTGCTAGAGTTAGATAAAGGGTCAGGGAGTGTCTGGCAGTGGATTTGTTACTACGCAGCCTTAGGGGCGCTGACATTTAATTATACTGGCTGTGGACTTCGGAGTACAGCTTCAGGCACTGGAACTCATCCTTTTACAAATTATGCTCCTCAGCCCTCCTCAAAATAACCTTATTCATGTCACAGCCAATGCAGTTTCCCAGAATGCACCTTTTTGGTTTCCAGTGCATTTAAAAGGCGATATTCTTTCTGCTGTCACAGCAAAGTAAAGTAAGCTTCAATCAGGCAAGGCATGATACATGTGAAGGAGACTTTAAATGTAAGTTTTGTACAATTCAACTGTCACTGGTGGAGTCGGTCCTCTGTCCTTCAGGCTTTACGGATTTTAAGTTCCTCAGTCTGAACTGCCGGTCGCTCAGAAAACATCATGCCGAGGTGTTTGATCTTTTAGCCGATGAGTCTCCGGATGTTTTATTCTTAACGGAGACCTGTCTTACTCAAGACTCGGTGGCGGAGCCCTGGCTGGCTCTCCCTCAAGGCTATGTGTTGAAGACTGTCAACAGAGGTGGTAGTAGAGGGGGCGGTATTGCAGTGATTGTCAAGGATGCTTTCACCTGCAGTTTTAGTAAGGCGAACATGGTGGACTGTGAAAGTGCATTATTTAAAATCATGTTGAACCACAACTCTACTATGACCGGCCTCCTCATCTACCCGCCCCCAGGTCCCGCTAACAGGTTCAGGGAAGACTTTTTGAACAAAGTTGCGTTATACGCAAGCAGGGCTGTGAATTTCACTATCCTAGGGGATCTTAATTTCCATCTTGAGAACTGTGGGAAGGCCAAGATCTCCAGTTTTTGGCTGACCCAGAGGCCTACCAATTGGTGCAATGTGTCCTTGAGGGCACGTATGTGGCAGGTCATCTACTGGACCCCATATTCTCTAATTTAAGCCCTCTAAAGGTTTTCCAGTCGGTCCCGCAGGCGTGGACAGACCACTTTTTGGTCTCGTTCTCGCTGCAAATGCAGGGAAAAGCTGACCTGATTCGCCCCGCCCCTGTTCTTAAACGCCCTTGGCATAAGCTGGACCTGGGTTTTTTCTCTGCCTGCCTGTCCAGTCACAGGCCTCAGTTACCTCTAGACGTGGAGCTGGCGAAATCGCGTTTCCACGAGTGGTTGACGCTAAGCTTGGATAGTTGTATCCCGGCTAAATTGGGGGGGAAGAGTCGTTGGTCATCCAACCCTTGGTTTAATGATTTGTTAACCACAGCTAAAAAGGGCTGCAAGCTGCTTGAACGTGCTTGGAGACGCTCGTACGACGCGGCAGCAAAAAGGGAATATCGGGCGGCCATTAAGCAGTACCACAAGCTCATTCGGAGAGCACGAGCGGAGCATGTGGCCAATAAAATCTTGGCTAGCACTAACCCTGCTAAGACGATCTTCTCCTTGCTCAAGGGTATGAAAAGCATGGGTGCAACTGGGGTTTCCCCTATCTCCTCGAACCATTAGTGTAATGAGCTGGCTCGGTACTTTGTGAACAAAGTTGAGAAGATCTACCTTGGTCTGCCTACCATGGCCCCCTTTGCAGAGGTGGAGGCACCGGGGGCTATCGGTCCTACAGTTGGAAATATCCTGTAATTTTTTCCTCCTCTGCCACCTATGGAATTCGAGTCTCTGTCTGAAAATCAAGTCGGGCTCGCTGGCAGACCCTTTGACACCTGACCTTTTTCACCAGTTTCACTCTCTTATTTCTCCTTGGGATTTTGACCTGGTTAACCTGTCTCTGTCATCAGCATCCGTACCTGGGGCGTGGAAACATGCTAAAGTTATTCCGCTGCTTAAAAAATCTTCCTTGGATCCTGCGGAGTCAGGCAATTATCGTTTTATTTCCCAGTTCCCTTTGCTGGCAAAGCTAGTGGAATCGCACTTGAATTCCATTCTTTCCAAGTTTATTGAACAGAATGCCATCCTGGATCCATCACAGCATGGTTTCCGAGTGCGTCACAGCACTGAGTCCGCTTTGCTAGCAGTAACGGAAGCAATCCGGGGTAGCTTGGATGTTGGTGATTCAGTGGCCTTGGTCCTTTTGGACTTAAGTGCCGCATTTGAAACCGTCTCTCACGCGACATAGTTAAAACGCCTTCAGGAAATTGGTATCCGGGATGTGGCCTTGGACTGGTTTCGGTCTTTTTTGGAGGGGAGGTCCTTTCAAGTCTCCGTGCCACCTTTTCACTCACAGTAGTTTGCTCTGCATCAGGGGCTGCTGCAGGGCTCAGTGTTGAGCCCCTTATTGTTCAACATCTATGTTCGACCCCTGGCTGCGATAGCAAAAGGTAGGGGGCTGTCATTGGTGTCGTACGCCAACGACACCCAATTGGTGATCACTTTCTTCAATTTGGACAAGTTTAAAGAGGACCTTTTAGCGGTCGCGGACTGGATGGCGGCAAACTGCCTGCAGTTGAACGCTAGTAAGTCTGAGATCTTACTGTTTGGAAAGGATTGGGAGCTGTGGTCCAAGCAGTGTTGGCCGGATCGTCTTAAACCTGCCCCCTTGCCCAAGGAGGCTGTGAAGAACCTGGGGGTGCGGTTCGACAACGGCCTGACTTTCGACATTCAAACAAAAGCTGTGGCAGGAGTTTGTTTTGGGCTTCTGCGTGGCTTAAAACCGTTGCTGGGTTTTTTCCCTCCCAAGGTGCGACAAACCATTGTCCAGGCGTCAATTTTGTCCAGGCTGGACTATGGGAATGCCCTCTATTTAGGCGCCAACAATGCCAGCATTAAGCGCCTGCAGAGGGTACAGAATGCAGCAGCTTGTCTACTGGTGGCACTTCCGAAATCTTGCTCAGTTGCCCACATACTCCCTAAACTTCATTGGTTGCCTGTTGACAAGCACATTCAGTTTAAGGCTCTCTGCGTGTCGCATAAGATCTTGACTCTTCAGGCTCCTTTTGGGCTGTCCAACTTGCTAGAGTTTTATGTGCCAGGGTGCCTTCTGAGATCCGCTGACCAAGCACTGGTCTGCATTCCTCGTGTCTCAAAAGACAGAGCTGGTGGTCGCTCATTTCGTAGTTTGGCGCCGAAACTCTGGAATTCGCTCCCTGCCTCCATCAGAGCAATCCAGAATCATCTGGCTTTTCACAAAGCCATAAAGACCCGTTTTCCGTGGTTAACTCTGCATTTTCTCTCCTGGGCTCATGTTTTTGGTCTTTGGTGGCGCTGGGACGCCCCATCACTGGAGCAGCCTTGCGCAATACAAATCCGAGTAATAATAACAGTAGGGCTCCTGAGTCTTCTTTGTCATTTAGGATTGCACTGCCTACCATCTGCCCAGTCAATTTGGAAGCACTCTGCAGACAGCCACAGAAAGAGATCAGTGCACAGTGAGGATCTGGACCAATAATGTATGGCTGCCACTCACGGTCAATGGTTTGGGGGTCCAAGCAGTAGTTACTTTGTAAAAACATAATTGCAGTGGCCCAAAGGTTATTCATATGAGCCTCTCACAGCATTTCAGCATTTCAGCCAATCCTGCAGAAGACCAAGGCTGCCAAGTTTTGATTCCACCTCGCACCCTTTTCATCCTCCACTCTATACTTCTTGTATCATTTTCTTACTATTACAGTTTAATTTTCATCCCTGCAAAACCCTTTTGCTATGCTTTCCCTATCTTTTTCTTCAACCTTCGGTATCCCTTCCTCTCTTTTGGTCTGGGTTAAAGTCTGACAGTGAAAGGTAAGCCTGGGACCCCTAAAATAACTGCAGGTGCCTGCCCCCTCCAAACACCTGCACAAATTAAGCACTACTCTCAAAGCTCTGGAACAATGTCTGGTTGGTTGTTGGTTAGTTCTAGCGCCTGTTGTTGATTTGAAGTGAGCACACTGACATACTAGCTGCTGTGCCCATGCTCTCCCAATAACATATGCCCACCTTGTCTTTCTGTCCTGCTGACTGTTGCACTGAAGTCTCCCCCATTAGAACCAGGTACAGTCAGCAGTACTGACCGACTGTGGGAACATATCTTTGTCTGCACCATGTCTGTGTAATCAAAACCATACCAAAGTGCTTAAAACTGCCTTTAAAGCCCTTTCCTTTATTATGTTTGGCTGTTATTGAAATGTGCTTAAAAATCCAACATTTGCCAAAAATGTCACCAAGAGTGCCTTGATGGAGAATATACAACAACCTTAGGTATGATTACATTTATATTCTATTTAGTTCTCCTCTATTTTACTGTCCAGAAGCGTTGCAAAACCCTATTTGACACACATTTTCTGATAATTTCTCAATATTTCTTTCTCACTGTGCTTTTAAGAGCACTGTGTAATACTATTTATTAGAAATAGCTGCCAGGGTCCAATACTTACACCGCCAAATGTCTTCCATCCTTTAAAACCTCAATACATCTTATTTAAAATACAGTGTATGTATGTGAGTGGGTGCTTGTGTGTGTGTGATTGCGCATGCGTGTCTGTCTGTCTGTCTCCATCAACATACCTGTCCACCCTGAGGCCCCTTTTATTCTGTAGTTATCTGTTTGGGTAAGGCCCACAAACACTTCTGGCTAAGGGCCTGTACGTCTTCAAAGATAAATGTTGAATCCGAAACAGAGGTGTCAAGAGGATGTGCAATGCTAACTCAATGTCTGTAATAGAAGTAGGGGTGGGTGAATCTCACAGAGTTTCACTGCGAAGTTACATATGTACTCTGCGAGATTCTGCGAGATTCTGCGGAGTTCCGCAAGTGGGCAGAAATTGGTACATTGCGCTGCTCACGCGGATTTTTAACGTGGGAGCCTGCTCCTTGCTGCAAAATCAGCATGAACTGCACAATGTGGTGCGCCAGAGGGCCCTGCTTCTTTGCTGTTGGCATCCCTTAGCATGATTTTCAGGCACTAGAATGGCACTCTATGATATTTTCTCAACATGGGCAGCCGCAACCGTTCGTGGTGAGAAAATCTACTTGAGCAGCAGCTTTCTCACTGCAAACGGTTGGGACCGTCCTCGTTGAGAAAATATCATCAGGTGTCGTTCTAGTGCCTGAAAATCAAGATAGGAGACACCAATTCTCACTTGCGCATGCCAACTGCGAGTGAAAAAAACCTTCTTGATGTGACAGTCTGCCAACTACGCCAGCGGAGAGGAATTTATCGCACACTCTAGTTAGATGAGATTTGAAGGCATGAACATTTAATTTCCATTTTCAAAAAAGCAGTAGATCTACAAGTCCCAGAATGCAGTGCTGCAACTGACACTTGGCACCTTGAGGTCTCCATGGGAAGGCCTCCCTTGATGACGCACCAATTTTTGTGGGAATCAATATTTGGTTTGGGTGACGGGAACCCGACCCCAGGGCCCCTCCAGACACCTGGAAGAGGAGGCCCCTTTTGCAGCAGCACCTGGGAATGGCATCAGCAGGCTAGACTGGCTGCTTCCTGGTGGTTATATTGGCTCTCAGGCTTATTAAATGCTGAGCCACCCATCAAGGCTGCAGACATGACCTTGTCAGCAGCACCTGTGTGGCGAGGAGTGGGAGGGTGTGATGAGCAAATGGCAGAACTAAACAGGAGTTTCTCTGTGCACTGTCTGCTCCGCCCATGTGAAAGAGCAGCAGCATTGTTCATTAACACCTTTTACAGGCCTGCACAGCTTAGGTTTCCCCCCCCCCAGACCTTGTTGCATAGGGACTGAGTCTTCCTACCACCTTAGTACCCACAAGCCCAGGACCGACTAGCTATAGAGTCTCACTTGCTCTCCTACTCACTCACAGAGAAACAAATGATTACACACCCCAGAACACAACACTCCCAGATCTCTCAGGAATCGCGGCAACAAGACACACCCTTTCGCTAACACTCTTGTACCTGTTCACAATAAGATCTGACAGAGACACAAAACAGTTCAAAATATTTATTTCAACTAAGCTGCCCTAACATGCAGTCTACGTGCCACAACAAGCAGGAAAATGCATAGTACAAATACAGTCAGCATAGCAGCAAGCCCATATATCATGAAGGGAAATGTCGTCATAAAAAGACAATTGAGATAAGACTATAGTGCCTAACCTTCCTCCCCTTGCTTAGAGCAGTATTATTATATAGTAGAAGATCTATGGGCTTTGTCAGCAGGCACCCATACCTTAGCCCATAAATGGTAGATCTACATCATAGGTGCTGTCTCGCTCTCCTCCCTAGAAAGGTCCCTCTCGAAGTGTGTGTCACCTATTGGTGTACCTCACTAAAAATCAAAGTACATTGCCCAAACAACAGCTGCAGTGGTATGTTTTGTCTAAGGGCTAAGGCCTAGCCAGAACAAATTAACAAGGGGCATTGCTGTTCGACCTTGCACATAATGTTCAGTCAAACTCCCAGGGACATGCAGAGAGTGAACACAACGACGAGTTCTCATGTGAAAATAGTCATTGAAATTATTGCAAACATAAAGACGTTTAGTAACGTGTGTAAAAGCAGCAAGCAAGCTGCAGTGTGCTCATTCTAAGTTAGTGAAAAACAAGACCGTTTTATATAGGGCAGCCTGAGCCTAAGGTATCAGAGCGCTTTAAATGAGCAACCAATTGTGTTACAGTCGGACACATTCATTTAAGTGATTTTCCCAGAATGACAGGATGTTGAGCGCCCTTGCTGAGACTTGAACCCAGTTCCCAAGCGTCAAGGTCGACCGCTCTAACCATAAGACCACATCCTCTTCTAAGGTGGTGAACTGTTTGCGGTGTGTCTAGTGCTGAGTACACAGGCTACGCTTCTAAGCTCTGAAAGGAAGAAACAAAGGGGTAAGGTGATAACTTTAAAAGTGACACAAGGGTCCATAGTGAACTCGTAGAACCCAGACACTGCCATTGGGGCCCGGAAGTGTGTGTCCGAGGGGCACAGGTGCACTTGTGACACCTTCAGCCAGTCCTGGATTTGACCCTCACTTGAACGCAGGGACTTGAAGAGTAAAACTTATGTAGGAAAGGGTGTTAGGGCAGGACCCTGCATGCGTGAGATGTTGGCAGATAACCAGGACAGGGTGAAGCAGTCACGACATGTTTGGATCGGCAGCTATGTCTGTGTACGAATAAAATAACAAGTGACCTCTGCTGCGAAACATACAAAAATATCCCTTGAGAGAGAAAGGAAAAGCTTACGGCTGCAGACCGGAGGCTCTGGGATGGGGACTGCTGACCAACTACAGAGGAAGGTAAGAGACAGGCTGCTTACCTACTGCACAACTAGGGGCCACACGGCTTCACTGGCCCACCCGGGGGCCTAATTAAATGAAGTGCAGCAGACCGCAGTTCGTTTTGTTAAAACATTTTTGGCGGGGTATGTGACTTCCACTGAAAATAAAAATAAAATATGCTTTTTTTTGGCCCTCTAGGTCCCATTGGGACTCTTTGAGCAGGCCTAGGGGGGTCAGGGTGTTTATACCCTGCCTCCTTTTCTTGTTTTTTTTATAGTTTTTCTTGTGACTTGGTTCAACCGAGTCACAAGATGGCTGCCAACACTTCCTGGTTTGAAGGGTTGGCAGCCAATCAGCTCTCAGGCATGAGATCGGGAGGGTTTGTGGATCCTTCACGTTCCTAGATATATGTCATCAGTGATGTCATTTGAGATGTCATCAGTGATGTCATCAGTGATGTCACTTACCATGTCATGAATGATGTAATATGTGACTTCATCAGCAGTGCATTGCGGGGGCGCGAGTTATAGTTAGCTCAACTAACTATAACAGGGGAATTTCTATGGTTTTCTATGAGTGAAATGTCCAACTAACTATAACGTCCCTGAAACCTATGGTTTTTTCAGTGAATTTCTAAGGTTTTTTAAATGCTAATTCCTAACTATACCGTCTGTAAAACCTATGTTTTTTTCAGTGAATTTCGAAGGTTTTTTAAATGTTAATTTCATAATTTAATATTTATAAAACCTATATTTTTTCGAATTTTTTAAAATAATGTTTTCAAACTCTATAAATCTTTTTTTAACTTTAAAAATTATGTAATGTTTTATATCTTCAAAAAAATAATGTATATAATTATTTTTTTTCTGAGAAAACTAGAGTCCCGTACCGGTAGTCTACCAAGCTCCATCAGCACACGAATCCTATCTGCCATATTGAAATGATGCGCATTTCGTATCCGATGAGCTCGTGGCACCACGTCCCACGTAAGAACATATACGTATGAGGTCACGCCAGCTGCTACTTTGGTATGCGACGGGTACGCAATACCAAGCCGCGTGTTACATCATGTACGTATGGGGTCGCGCTCGCTGGGTGTTGTGTATGCGACGACTGCCCGCTGCCAGGCCTTGTGTTACGTCTATGTGCCCCGCCAGGTACGCCATTCCCTCACGTTTTTTGTATGTCTCAAAACTATATCTTCATAACCTTAAAGTGTATATGAAAGCAAGCGATAATCTAAAATATTTTAAACATTTATATATTTCTAACTGTAATAAACTTATATTATGGTAATATTTTCTCAAAATCGCGTCCGGTGCGGCCTCATTGCGCGCTTGCTGCGCGATTCCCATGTGACCTTACAGAAAAGCATTTGATTGGTTCATAACATTTCCCATTGTAACAGTTGGTGGACCCCACCCATTTTCGCCATTCTCTCGACAGCTTTTGATGAGAGATTCCTCTTCTACTTACAGAGCTTTTTTGAAAACATTTTGCTATGTACACATATCTGATAGTACACACAACATGCAACCATCATCTTCATCAATATTCATGCTCTGTAAAGCAGCTTTCCACCTGTGATAGCCATGCATCTAAAAGCTACATAACAGAACTTTTCCGCACTGCCAGAGGTAACATGGTTACATACGCTGTCCACAGCACAATGTAATGTGGTTCGGCCCAGGGTCAGTATCATTCATAGATAATGAACACACAGACACAGATAGATAGTCGAAGTAGGTACGGGCACGTGCGCTCGACTCCTTTTAATTACCAGGGTCACATATCCAGTGATGTCTGTGCTGGATGTGTGTGCGGTGAGTGTAAACCAGCCCTCAGGGACTGGTTGCTGCTGGCATCAACTACAACAGTAATCATTGGATCACACGCAGAGATTTAATAATAAAAGGGTCAATAGTTTGTGCTGCAGTAAGGTAGGGACAGTAGATGTAAAATAATACAGAAAAGATTCTATTGTAAAAGAACCATAACTTGTGGTATACTGAGATACAGGCAGTAGATCTGAAATAATACACAAAAAGATGGTAAGGGTCCAGCAGTTCTAGTGCACTCAGATAGCCTCATCAAAAGCATTCAGCATGTGCAAAGCCAGCGATGAAGCGTGCAATGTCTGTTGCCATCAACACTGCATCATCTGCAATAGCGTCTCGATCTCAATTGTGAACACTGCTCTCTGCAGTGTAGGCCAGAGAGAGCGGTCAGCAAAAACCCACAGCTACGTAAGGTGGACTTGAGCTACACAGTTTGTCGTACGCAAAGCAAGAAAAAGCGTGTGCGGAGCCTGCGATAATGCGTATGCATGGTGCGGACAGAGCGCACTGCAGCAATGTCTTTTTTCCTACAGGACTGCGTCATCTACAATACCGACTCAATCTGAATTGTGAATACTGCTGTCTGCAGTGTAAATTGAAGGCATTAGTCACACAGATATCCATTAATACTTTTTCTCACTTCCTCTTCCCAAAATACAAAAACATAAATTACAGAAAACTCTGCAATAAATAAATGAAAACAATTCGAATTGCGATTTCTACAGTCCACAGTGTAGACTATTCAGTGTTCCTTTGAACTTGCAAGATGAATTTCACCAATGTACTAAACATATAACTCATCTAAAAAATGTATATTTCAAAACGATGTAGTTAGTTGCCTACTAAATTCTGTAATTAAACAATAACAACTCAATCTGAATTGTGAGCCCTGCTGACCGCAGTGTAAGCCAGAGGCAGTAGTCATTAACACCTCACAGCCACGTGCCGTTGGATTCGGATGCACGGAGTTGGTTGCACCTGGTCGGAGGGGGTACACAGAAATCATTACAGACTTTAACTTCTGACATCCTCAATCATATAATCAAGACCCCGTTTCACGTTCGGACCTTCTGTACCGCGGTGCATCCCTCCGACTACAGTCAACCAAGCCCAATAATCATGTGCAGCAGTTAACAGCAGAAGCACAGACACTGACTGATGCACCTCAACGGAAACAGTTCTGTTAATAGCAAGCAGCAGTTAATATCGGACACCGTCCATTGTGGGATCAAGACTCCATTCCACTGTTGGGACCTAAAGTTGGTAGCACCTGGTTGAAGGGAGTACCTTTATCTTTCACTTTCAGATGCAGTTCTTACATCATCCATTGTGGGATCAAGACCCCGTTTCACTGTTCAGACCTGCTGTTCCACGGTGTACTCCAGCCACTACAGTCAGCCAAGCCAAATAATCATGTGCAGCAATTTGCTACGGAAGCACAGAGTCTGATGCACCTCAACGGAGGGCGTTCTCTGAAAACTCAGCAGCAGGTAATATCAGACATCATCCATTCTGGGATCAAGAGACCGTTCAACTGTTGGGACCTAAAGTTGCTTGCACCTCGTCGAAGGAGTACCTTCATCTCCACTCTCAGGACCAGTTCTGACATCGTCCATTGTGGGATCAAGACACTGTTCCACAGTTGGGACCTAGAGTTGGTTACACCTGGTCGAAGTGGGACCATCATCTGCACTCTGGGATGCAGTTCTAACATCGTCCATTGTGGTATCAAGACCCCGTTTCACTGTTCGGACCTGCTATAGCGCGGTGTACTCCAGCCACTGCTGTCAGCCAAGCCCAATAATCATGTGCAGCAATTACCTACGGAAGCACAGAGTCTGATGCACGTGAACAGAAGGAGTTCTGTGAAAACACTCTAGCAAGTAATATCAGACATCGTCCATTCTGGAATCAATACACCGTTCCATTATTGTGACCTACAGTTAGTTGCACCTGCTCCAAGAGAGTACCTTAATCTCCACTTCCAGATGCAGTTCTAACATCGTCCATTGTGGGATCAAGACACCGTTCCACTGTTGGTACCTGTTCGACTACTGTGTTAGTAGTAAACAGAGCACTCGACGCTGCTGGGCCTCAAACTGAACGCTGTGTGCCTGTGTTGCGGTAGCCAGCGTTGATCCGAGGAACCTTCCGACCTCGCCCCAGGAGCTTCCGCCGGCACGTGGTGGGCCCTCTTTCACATAATGCGGTAGCGAAAGGTGAACTGTGGGGCATATGTGCATCGCAGTGGCCACGACGGTTTCTGAGTACCAGCAGGATGAGAGCATTATTCCCGCAACCACCTTCGCTCACGGTGTCAGCCTCATGGCAGTGTAAGCTGCGCAGACCTGGCAGACACGTTCGCCATTCCGGAAGACAACCACATCCAGAGAAACGTGCCTTTTATTCATAACCCTACGCTAGCCTTGCGTACGCCGAGCCAGCCCCCTACGCTAAAGATTTGCGGGGAGGGAACGGGCACGTACACGCTATGTTTTTAAAATCTTCCCTACTGACTGTAATATTATGGTTCCGTCCACTATCTACTTTACTCAATAGACCATCAGTGTATGTTCACATGTACATGTGTGTGCTCTGCATACTCAAGTCTGTCCGGCACATCCCCTCAACACTTTGCATTGTATACTTTTATAATCGAGAATTACTTGCCACCTAATCACATACTTTGCTCCCATCTCTCCCCGCATTCTGCATTGTGTGAAAGAGGTGCTATGCCATGTTTGGTCTGTGTACATGGCTAGTCACGGTTCCCACAGTACGTAGTGTCGTTGTGTGTGATAGGTGTACATGTTGTTTGTCATGTTGTATGCGATTATATAAGGTAGCGTTTATTCACGAGCAGTAGTTTCTCCCATTTACATATCGCTGTCTTAAAGAGCATACAGACGTTTTTCTCACAGGTGCAAACTGTGACCACAATGGCAGTCATTCATTACTTTTCAAGAATTTCCAACTGTACGACACTTCTAAGCTTACAGCCCCCAATCTTGCCTGCTTTCTTGTAAGAACACCAACTCCCACAATCACACCAACATTCACACAGCTTTCTAACAGCAGTTATTTGCTTCTCAATAACATGCACTCCTACGGAATGTGAGGTGGCATACCGTATGTCCTTACTGTTTCAAACTGAGTAACTTCCTGTAGCAATGACTACTCCCACCCACACAAACTAACTCCCAAACTTCAACTTGGCCTTGAATCCCTACTTTGCAAACAGATTTCATTAAACTAACCAAACTAAAGCGCTTTTCTTCACAACAGAAGTGTCCCTCACTTCTGCAAATGAAATGTATCGCCTGCAGATAGCACAAACTTCCAGTAAAATACACTCCCTTTTAAATTCGAACCTCCCATTACACTTTGTGAATTGTTACACAATTTTCAACACATCTCACACTCAAGGTCTGGCACACTTTTTTAATACGGCCTCTTCCGGCCTTCTCACAGCCTTTCAAACTGTTTTTCGTATAATACCACCCTTCATTTATTCGATCATCTCTGGAATAATAGGAACAGTGCCCAAAATTCTCCCTCTCTTTGTGGCCATCCTACTACTATTTTTGCTTGTAAAAAATGACTGCGCTCCCTGTGGTAACAAGCGTCTCCGACAGAATACGCCTCTACGCGAAGCTACATCAATACCGTTAAAAAATTGAACAACTTTTCGGCTGCCTGCCTCTATCTATTATCGGAGCCAGCTACAACATGACATTTATTTACACATATACAATCTGCGTGCAACCATCTTTCTATTGCAAAACTTACCCATTCGACTGGCGAATGGATGTATGCCTTGCCAACATCCCAACAATCTTGCCAACAGCCCAACAATCGCTCCCAATATCCAGCAGGTAATGGAGTATCTTGAAATCCATGAACTCGATTTTTCAGGCAGTAGAGCAATGGCGGATGCAATGCAAAAAGGTATCGTGGCGGAATGGGATTTCTGCGCAGCCGCGAAAGATCTACTGCAAAGTACGACCTTTGACAACATCGTAGATTGCCTGCCAATTCAAATTGCCGCTCCAACATTCGAGGAACATTACTGTCCCTTCGAAGATATGAATTGGATTGCTTCATTTTTCTCACACGATGGCAACAATGACCTCTTGGAACATTACGCATCTCAAGCCGCTGAAGAACTTCTGGACTGCAGTCTCCAAGACTTGTAAAAAAATCACGTTCTTCTTCGATTGATTTTTACCAACTTTTTTGAGTTTTTCCTTTCAATTTTTTTAATACACTTGAATTGAACTATTTTCATATAATAACTTTCTAAGCATGCTCAGCCATTTGAACTCTGTTTTCATTATTGCCCCTTACGTCTCCAGTTTAACAAGAGATGGGTGATGTATGGCCTATCCAAATACGCTATTTACTTCCTAAATTAGCCTAAACCCAACATCCATTCTGAAACCATCTCTATTCTTTGTGCACACGTCTCTCAGCCTGCCTGTTATCCATGAAACCCTTTCACACAAATGCACTCATCCTCAGCCTGTACTCACGAGCTGGCATTCAACATCAAAAAATACGACATTGTTTAGGAACAGGTTGGCACAGTGTGCTAATCGTATCCTACATTTATTTTCATTATAGAATTGAGTCATTCATGTCTAATAGCTATTGTTTATGTCACATGGAACTGTTACATGTAATATGGAATTCACTAATGCAGCAGCTTCAGATTTGAATATAACAGAATCGTTTGGAGTTTGCCTCAGCTCGGTGCCTTAGCTGTTTGCACAATAATTTTTTTTGAAAGAGCTGAAGACAATAATGTATGGTTTGACGAGAAGAGTACCTAATGTGCTTCTCAGAAGCACAATTTTGTGTTCCTCCTCAAAGTTCCGATGTGACTAGAACTATTACCAATTCTGACACGCACCAGATTGAATCTACCGTACAATAGATTGCTGACTGTTCTACTATTGATAATTTTGTGTTACAACAAAGGAGTACCAGGGTACCGAAGAGGTTTGATGATTACACTTTGCAATTTTTTTTTTGTTTCTTTTCTTAAAGGATACATGTGCTAATCGTATCCTACCTTTATTTTCATTATAGAATTTCGAGTCATTCAAGTGTAATAGGTATTGTTTATGTCACATGGAACTGTAACATGTAATGTGGAATTCACTGATGCAGGAGCTTACGTTTGAATACAGCAGAACCGGTTGGAATTTGCCTCAACTGAATGCCTTACCTCTTGCACCAGTGGATCCATTTATGGCACTTAAATAAAGACACTCTTTATATAACTTTCAGACTCCATCGCTTTATTATTTATTTATTTATTTATTTAATTTATATGGCGCAACAGCTACCCAACAAGGGTTTCCCGGCGCCGTATTACACACAGCCACTTTCTTAGACACACCTGATTTCACCATTTCTCTTCTGTGGCATTGCAACATTCTGTATTATATTCTTCACGATTATTTCTTTATTCCTCCTTCCTATTACACACACCCACTTTCTTAGACACACCTGATTTCACCATTGCTCTTCTGTGGCATTGCAACATTCTGCATTATATTCTTGACGATTATTTCTTTATTCCTGCTTCCCAAAACACTGCATTCGAGTCTTCAGAAAGTAGAGGTGAGTAGTTCGCTTCCCGCTCCCTGTATCGTATAAATGCATACTAACACTACTTACACAGATATGCTAAAGTGGCCAGTATCCTACAATGCCCACACACATCACTTTACAGCAATCAGCTCACGGCTTATGCTCACGGTTTAATCCCCGAGTCTTCAGACCAGTGCCAGTGAGTAGTTTGCTTCCCACTCCCGCTATACTCTAAACGCATACCAACACCACCTGCACAGCTATCCTAGAGTGGCCAGTATGCTACAGCACCCAGTCCACACGCCTCAGCTCACGGTTTAGGTGCACGCTTTCATCCTCGAGTGTATCGGCACCTCACCTCAGCACCATCTCACCCTGCGCAAAACAGCACTTTCACACTGGTAGGAATAAATGCTTCAGCACATCAGTTTGCAGCACTCAGATCACGGTTTAGGCGCACGCTTTCATATCCGAGTGTACCGGCACCTCACCTCAGCACCCTCTCACTCTCGGCGAAACAGCACTTTCATACCGGTAGGACTGAATACTTCACTTCACACTCCCTGTATAGCCCACCCTAAACACCCACAGACGTTACAGTGCTCCTACCCTCCCATTTCCTACCTTTTTTGCCCTTTTTCCCCCTTACTACTTTCAACTGAATCACAAAATGGTGGCCAACACTTCCTAGTTGCAACCGCTCGCACCGTTCGCAGCCAATAAGCAGCAAGCTTGTGCTCGTAACTCCTCAGCCAATCAGATGGCAGAATTCCCAAATATCGATATCTCCAAATTTCGATATTTCTCAAAAACTTCTGAACGGATTTACACCAAATAAACAAAAGGGTGCTTTCTAGACCAAGACACTTCTCCCTGCCAAATTTGGGGTAATTCTGTTCACCCGTTCGACCTGTAGCCTTGTCTAAAGTTTCCTACGGAAATTAACATGGAGAAAACACGTTTTGGGACCCCCCTTTTTTCTTGGCCCCCCCTTGACGAATCACCCCCTTACTTCCAACATAGGAGCTGATATGTACTAAGAATTAGTTTGGACAATTTCATGAAGATTCATCAAACGACGCCAAAGTTATAAGCAAAACAAAAAATGCTCTTCCTATGGAAACTTGGTCCTAACTATGACTACCTACTGGCAACCGCCAGTAGGTAATATATATATATATATATATATATATATATATATATATATATATATATATATCTCGCTCCAAGTTTTCCTCACTCCCGTCCGGGAAGAAGATAGCAGCACTCGCGGGTTAGGTTGGTTACCAGTTTTTATTAAGCGCTACACAGACGCGTTTCGGGTCTTCCCTTCGTCAGTGTGTTGAATGACAGATACAGCGCGGCGCCATTTTATATACAAAAAAATGCATCACATTATCCATTACGGGCAATGAAAAACAACGAGGGACTATTCCCACCGAGTTACTGTGGGCGCCATCTTTGAATATGCACATATTGTGTTCACACTAGTTTGTCAAATAAAGTTATATACAATATTCACAGTATTTTACAACATAATTGTCGACAAAGTTCATGTTTATGAAGTGTGATTACTCATGAATTCATTCTAAATGAGGTTATAATCTCGCCGTGGATCGGCGTTAGTGGCTCCATAGAACCACCCTCTTCCCCTCGCGTTTATAAATCTTGCCGTGTATCGGCTATCCCACATAATGTGTGCATTAAGAGGTGTGTACAGATTCGTCTAATTTATCATAATTTTATCGCCTATACCCCCAGGTGTACCGTTAATTCCTCATTGCTGTTCAAACCTTTCGGGCTTTTCGTTTGTAAGTCGATAATAAATCTTGATTCTAATCTCCTCAATTTGAGGACCCTGTCCCCTCCCCTGGTGTGAGGGGGCACATGATCAAGCCCAAAATACTGAAGTAGGTTCCTGTTGCTTTGGTGTTTGATGGCGAAATGTCTGGCAACTGGATAGCTCATGTCCCCGTTAGTGATAGCACGCATGTGCTCCAAAATTCTGATTTTAACACTATGTATAGTGCTCCCAATATATTTGAGATTACAGGGACATGTCAGACAATAGACTACATGCGTGGTTTGGCATGTAATGAATTTTTTGATGGTTTGTCTCTCTTTCATACCCTTAATTTCATAGTTAAGGATTCTTTTGCTAAATGCACATGCCTTACATTTCCCACACGGGAAAAAACCCCTTAGTTCCCCGAATGTCCCTTGTTTCACTATGGGGTTTTCCAGATGGCTATGGACCAATTTGTCTTTTAGTGATCTAGCCTTTCTAAAAGTCATTAGTGGGACAGGTGGAATATCCTTCCCAATGATCTGGTCAGTTTTCAAGATATGCCAATTTTTTCTGAAAATGCGTCTTAAGGAGTCAGCATCCTCAGAAAAGGTCGTAATTATGCGGAATTTGCCCTCATCTTTCTTTTCTTCTTTGGTTTTAGCCTCTAACAATTTTCCTCTTGGTATCTTGTTGACCTTTTCTAGGGTGGTATCTAATAACTTCAGATCATATCCTCTAGCAGCAAATCTCTCTATACTCTCTCTTGCTGCATGTGCGAAGTCACAATCCCTTGAGCAGTTGCGTTTAAGACGCAATAATTCCCCATATGGGATGCTCTTCTTCAATTTGTCTGGATGGCCACTGGTAGCGTGTAATGTGCTATTGCCTGCAGTCGGCTTTCTGTATAGAGCCGTAGTGATCTTATTCTCTTGAATCCTCACTTCCAGGTCGAGATAGTTCACTGCCACTGAACTAATCTCGCCCGTGAATTGAAGATTAAGATTATTGTTGTTCAAGTGGGCTATATAGTCTTATGCTGACTCCTTAAGACGCATTTTCAGAAAAAATTGGCATATCTTGAAAACTGACCAGATCATTGGGAAGGATATTCCACCTGTCCCACTAATGACTTTTAGAAAGGCTAGATCACTAAAAGACAAATTGGTCCATAGCCATCTGGAAAACCCCATAGTGAAACAAGGGACATTCGGGGAACTAAGGGGTTTTTTCCCGTGTGGGAAATGTAAGGCATGTGCATTTAGCAAAAGAATCCTTAACTATGAAATTAAGGGTATGAAAGAGAGACAAACCATCAAAAAATTCATTACATGCCAAACCACGCATGTAGTCTATTGTCTGACATGTCCCTGTAATCTCAAATATATTGGGAGCACTATACATAGTGTTAAAATCAGAATTTTGGAGCACATGCGTGCTATCACTAACGGGGACATGAGCTATCCAGTTGCCAGACATTTCGCCATCAAACACCAAAGCAACAGGAACCTACTTCAGTATTTTGGGCTTGATCATGTGCCCCCTCACACCAGGGGAGGGGACAGGGTCCTCAAATTGAGGAGATTAGAATCAAGATTTATTATCGACTTACAAACGAAAAGCCCGAAAGGTTTGAACAGCAATGAGGAATTAACGGTACACCTGGGGGTATAGGCGATAAAATTATGATAAATTAGACGAATCTGTACACACCTCTTAATGCACACATTATGTGGGATAGCCGATACACGGCAAGATTTATAAACGCGAGGGGAAGAGGGTGGTTCTATGGAGCCACTAACGCCGATCCACGGCGAGATTATAACCTCATTTAGAATGAATTCATGAGTAATCACACTTCATAAACATGAACTTTGTCGACAATTATGTTGTAAAATACTGTGAATATTGTATATAACTTTATTTGACAAACTAGTGTGAACACAATATGTGCATATTCAAAGATGGCGCCCACAGTAACTCGGTGGGAATAGTCCCTCGTTGTTTTTCATTGCCCGTAATGGATAATGTGATGCATTTTTTTGTATATAAAATGGCGCCGCGCTGTATCTGTCATTCAACACACTGACGAAGGGAAGACCCGAAACGCGTCTGTGTAGCGCTTAATAAAAACTGGTAACCAACCTAACCCGCGAGTGCTGCTATCTTCTTCCCGGACGGGAGTGAGGAAAACTTGGAGCGAGATATTTCACACGGGGCACCACCGTGCGAGCAGCACCCGCCAGAGAGTGATCCGTTCTTGAAAGGTGCATGGGAGCAAGCATATATATATATATATATATATATATACATATATATACATATATAAATATATGTATATATATATATATATATATATATATATATATATATATATATATATATATATATATATATATATATATATATATTACCTACTGGCGGTCGCCAGTAGGTAGTTATAGTTAGGACCACGTTTCCATAGGATATCCGCAACATTCTATTTTGAATAACTTTGGCGCCGGTCGACGAATCCTCGCGAATTTTTCAAAATAGGTGGGGCGCTACGCTCCGCTCCTACCCTGAAAGTCTTGGGGTGATTCGTCAAGCGGGGGCTGAGATAAAAGGGGGGTCCCAAAACGCGTTTTTCCCATGCATTTTTCCATAGGACCTTTAGACAGGGCTACAGCCCGAACGGCTGAACAGAATTACTAGAAATTTGGCAGAGAGGTAGTCCTCATGTCAAGGAAGTGCCTTTTGTAGGTTTGGTGTAAATCTGTTCAGTAGATTCTGAGAAAATAGCCTTTAAATCAATATATATGTCTGAGCCAGCTTACGGTGCGCTTACGGTACGCTTACCGTCCGCGTACGGTGGCGTGCGCGAGCGCGATTCTGATTGGCTGTTACATCTAAGTAAACATTCGAATCGGTCGAAACCAGGAAGCGGCGGCCGCCATTTTCTCTCTCGCACTCTGAGGGGGGGGCTGTAAACAAAGGCAAAAAACATATAAAGGGGCTGTTTAGACAGCGCCCATGCACATAGCCATGTTAGTTGAGTCCTCAAAGATCCCCCAAGGCCAAAAACGGTAAATTTTTATTTTTTGAAAATTTCGCCGATTACGCTTACCGTACGCGTACGGTGCGCTTACGCTAAAAATTTTAATTAAAAAAAAAACACTCTCTGTGCATGGCATATTATTGTCATCACTTACAAATTAAATTTAACAGATTACCTATCACAAGGAAGCACATAATATGTCCTCCATGTGCGCACGGTGCGTAACGTGGGCACGCGGTGCGCGTAGCGCACTGCGTGCCCACCTTGCGTGTACGGCACTAACTGCGTAAAGTGGGTGCGCGGTGCGCGAAGCGCACCGCGTGCTCACTGTGCGCGCACGGTATGCGAAGCGCACCGTGCGCGCACGGAACGAACTGCGTTAAGTGGGCGTGCACGCCACGAATGGCGTAAAGTAACTTAGCATTTAAAAAACCGTACAAATTCACTGAAAAAACCATAGGTTTCACACACGTTATAGTTAGGAATTAGCATTTAAAAAACCTTGCTAATTCAATGAAAAAACCATAGGTTTCACACATGTTATAGTTAGCTGGAAATTTTACTGATAAAAAACCAATGAAATTCCCCCGTTATAGTTACTGTAGGCAACTATAACTCACGCGACCGTAATCCTCTGCTGATGACATATGTGTCTTTATGAAAAAAAAAAAATTGTAAAATATGTATAGCTAAAATTTAATGTAAGAAGACATGGGCAAATAAGTGTCTAAATACAGTATTAGCATCAGCAGAGGATTGCGGTCGCGTGAGTTATAGTTGCCTACAGTAACTATAACGGGGGAATTTCATTGGTTTTTTATCAGTAAAATTTCCAGCTAACTATAACATGTGTGAAACCTATGGTTTTTTCATTGAATTAGCAAGGTTTTTTAAATGCTAATTCCTAACTATAACGTGTGTGAAACCTATGGTTTTTTCAGTGAATATATATATATATATATATATATATATATATATATATATATATATATATATATATATATATATATATATATATATATATATATTATCTACTGGCGGTCGCCAGTAGATAGTTATAGTTACAACCTAGTTTCCATAGGAAATCTCAAAATTCTATTTTGAATAACTTTGGCGCCGGTTGACGAATCCTCACGAAATTTTCAAAACAAATGGGGCGCTCCGTTCAGCTCCTACCCTGAAAGTCTCGGGATAATTCGTCAAGCGGGGGCCGAGAAAAAGGGGGGGTCCCAAAACGCGTTTTCCCCATGCATTTTTCCATAGGACCTTTAGTCGCAGCTACAGCCCGAACGGCTGAACATTTGGCAGAGAGGTAGCCATAAGGTCAAGGAAGTGCCTTTTGCAGCTCTGGTGTAAATCTGTTCAGTATTTCCTGAGAAAATAGCATTTAAAAGCATATCAATATCTATACGCGCGCACAGTGCGCGCACTGTGCGCGCACCTTGCCGTGCGCGAGCGCAATTCTGATTGGTTGTTAGATGTCGGTAAACATTCGAATCGGTCGAAACCAGGAAGTGTCGGCCGCCATTTTGTCTCTCGCAGTCTGAGGGGGTGAAAACAAAAGGTGGAGAACGTGAAAAGGGGGCAGAGTGGACAGTTCCTGACCCCCTAGCCTTGGTCAGGGGGTCACAGAAGGACCCCCAAGGGAGAAAAAAACAATTTTTTGTTTTAAAAAAATTGCGAGGTGCGCGCACAGCGCGCGCATGGCACGCACTGCGACTGCGATATTACATCACTGATGACATATGTGTCTTTATGAAAAATAAATATTTGTAATATATGTGTAGCTAAAGATTAATGGAAGAAGACATGGGTAAATAAGTGTCTAAATACAGTGATGTAATATCTGACGTCATCAGCAGAGGATTGCGGTCGCGTGAGTTATAGTTGCCTGCACTAATTATAGCGGGGGAATTTCATTGGTTTTTTACGAGGGAAATGTCCAGCTAACTATAACATGTGTGAAACCTATGGTTTTTTAAGTGAATATATATATATATATATATATATATATTTATTCACTGAAAAAAAATAGGTTTCAGGGACGTTATAGTTAGTTGGACATTTGACTCATATAAAACCAGAGAAATTTGCCTGTTCTAGTTATTTGAGCTAACTATAACTCGCGCCCCCGCAATGCACTGCTGATGACATCACATATTACATAACTCATGACATGGTCAGTGACATCACTAATGACATCACTGATGACATCATCCAGTGAATGTGTGTTTCTGTAAAGTTTAAATATGTTTTATAAATATATACATGCCAAGGGCGCTAGAGAGCGCGCGGCCAAGATGGCTGCGTCCGAGTGAGGCTCCTGAGCAACGGAGCCGTTCTCCTGCGGTTATCCTGCCCGGAGTGTGCTGCGGGGCCGCCACGACTACCTGTCCCTGCCCGTGGGCTCCCGGCACCCGGTGGATCGAGCGGTGGCAGCGGGGGCGGCCTCAGCCTGCGTGCCGCCCCCCTTTGGGATTTGACCGACGGACAGCGCAGAGAGTCCTGGAAGCGGCGTTCGGCCGCGCGCATCACCCCACGCCGCGGCCTGCCACGAGGCGGCTGGGCCGCACGCCCTGCAGCGGACCGGCAACGAGAGGACTGGGGACCTGTGAGGGGGTCCCCCTGGGGCGACGGCGCGCTTGACACCTGCTACGCTGCCGGCGCTGTGCTGACACCCCCCACGCAGTGACTCTGCCAGCCTCAGGACATTGGGGGCCTGTCGTGGTGGACGGAGGAGGACGGCATTGTGGCCGGAGGCGCTGGGAGGGGATGTGACGCCTGCACCGCCCGGTGGCCTGGTGAGTGACCTGCTACGGAGGACCCTTCTCTAGGCGTGGGGCCGGGGACGGGCCCCTGGCGAGCGCCCGACTGCTGTCCCCCGGAGGCGGGGCGGACACCTGTAATGGCGGGGGCGACCCTGGCGGCCTCGGTGTGACCCTGCTGCCCACGCCGGTGGATCGGGGCTGGGGCGAGGCTCCTAGGGGACTGACCACTGATCTGCTGCTGGACACGGGGAGGCGGCTGCTTCGAATCCGGCGGAGTGCGACCTGGCGCACTTTGACTACTGGTTGTCTGCAGTTTGCGGTGCACTTCCCCTGCTGGCGACGCTGCCCTGCGCCCTGACACCCTTGGTGCTGGCCTGACTCGTGGCGGCGGGGCTGGGACCCCCTTTGCTAACGGCGCCTGGCAGTGATTGGAGCCCCGGCCGGCCTCGTGCATCGCAGAGCCCTCTGAATGCCATCGGCGCAGCAACTGGCCATGGGGCGACTCCGGAACAAGCAGGCTGAGAACAGACTGAGGGTGGACGGCCCTGCTGCGACGGCGGAGCGCCCTGTAGTGATCGCAGCGCCACCCGCATCGACCCTGGAGGCCAAAATGGACACCATGTTGGCGGCGGTCGACCGCCTGAGTAACACACTGGAACAAACCCGTACCTCACTGGAGTCCCGAATCGACAAAGTCACGGTGGACTTCACCCTGCTCCACGCCGATCATCGCCGGCTGGCGGACACTGTTGCCGGCCACGGCCAGGCGCTACAAGATGTGCAGCCGATAGTGCGCAATCACTCCGCCACCTTGCAGGATCTGATCGACCGCGTTAACACCCTCGAAGATCGCGCGGAGGATGCGGAGGGCCGCTCCCGGCGCCAGAACATACGCGTCGTGGGCCTGGTGGAGGGCGAGGAGGGACGGCGACCCGAGCAGTTTGTTGAGGACTGGTTATGAGGTATCCTGCCCACAGGAACGCTCTCCCCGCAGTTCGTGGTGGAAAGGGCGCACAGGGTGCCGATGCGGAGGCCTGTCCCCGGAGCCCGGCCACGTCCGTTCCTATTTCGCCTCCTCAACTACCGGGACCGGGACGTGATTCTCCGGGAGACGCGGAAGATGGGAGCCCTTTCAATAGGGGGTGGCCCGGTGATGCTGTTCCCGGACTACACTGCGACTGTCCAGAAGCGGAGGAGTAACTACATGGAGGTGAAACGCCGTCTCCGGGAGCTGCACGTCCCATACTCGCTGCTGTTCCCCTCACGCCTCCGGGTGGTCACGAAAGATGGGACGCGATTTTTCGACGCCCCGTCCGATGTCTGGGACTGGCTGGAGGAAACGGGCCAACATGGTGGCCCCCGACCCGTGGAGCCGGGGCCTACGGGGCGCAGAGAGAAGAGGCTGAGACGGCGGCGACAGAGGGACCGCCGCGGTGGGATGGGGCCGAGTCCCCCGGCTGCGCCAAGTCTGGAGAGGATGCGTGCGGAGCGGCTGGAGGCTCTGGAGGCGGTGGCCACCCTGGGGTCTGTGAGCAGCCAGGGGGACGTGGCGGCTCGCATTCACAGTGACACTGAGACTGACCTGTCCTCATCCCCGTCCATCCTGATTCCGGAGGACCAGGTGTTGCCGGAGGTGACCCCACAGACAGCCGACCTTCTGGGGTGAACTCTTGCTGGTTTGCACTGTGTCCGCTGCAGGTACCCTGGGGGTCGGGCGGGTTGCTCTGTGCTGCTTCCCGGGGGGAGGGGGGGAGGCCTGCTGCCTCTGCTGTCCCCTGGCCTGTGACTTCCGGGGCCCTGTTCATTTCTGTGAGCGGGATGGGGGTTGCGGGGATTGAGGGGTAGAGTGGGTTCACCTACACACGGGCCGGGGACCGGGGTTTCGAGCTTCTTCTGGTTGCGGGGGAGCGGGGTGACAGCGGTCCCTACACGCACTCCCCTGGGACACGACTGGGTGAAAGGCGGCCCTGTAGACACACGAGGCCCTGACGGGGGTAACACGGGGCTCTTGCAAGCCAGGCACAACGGTATTGCTCTCTAGCCCCTCGTCAACCCAGCCCTGACTAGGCAGTTCACAGGCAATTGAGCCTTACATGTTTGGACGAATACCCGGTTCCGGGGTTCGCCCCTGTGGTTATGGAGTTCCTCTTATTCATACTGTTTTTAACTTTGTCTCTTTACACTCTGCAGTGTTCTGCAGCTTTCTCACACATCATGTTCTTGCAGCAGGAGATCTGGGTGGCGGTCCCTCTGGTCTTTCTTCCCCCTCCCCTTCCCCGGCTGGCCCGCTTCGGCCAGTGAACCTAGTGTTGTCCGCGCTCTACCCCAATGGCTGACACTGCAGTAATCACCTGGAACATTAGGGGCATGCACACACCAACCCGCCGATATTCTGTTTTTGCCTATCTCCAAAGGCACAAGATAGGGGTGGCCCTTCTCCAAGAGACACATATGACCCGGCTAGAACTAGACAGACTGCGCGCTCGCTGGAGGGGACAGCTTTTCGGGACTACATACTCTGCGCATGCTCGGGGTACACTAGTTTGGGTACGGGCAGGCACACCCTTCATATGCTCCGAGACAGTGCTCGACCCTGACGGTCGATACACTCTGGCGCGGGGGCGACTCAATGGGCACCCTGTGCTCCTGGGTTCTATCTACGCCCCGAACGTTGACCAACCGTCGTTCCTTGATCGCCTCTCGGTGGCCCTGACCCCGTATGTGGGTATCCCCTGGTTGCTGGGTGGAGACTTTAATGCCGTACTGGACACGAGCCTGGATAGATCCTATCCACCACTCCGCAGTACACAGGCGGTCTCGAATGCGAGGAGCCTCACTGATTGGCTGTCGCAGTGGGCCCTTCATGACATCTGGCGCACCTTACATCCCGCTGACCGGCTCTATTCCTATTACTCTGCGGTACATGATCTTCACGTCCGCCTTGACAGGGTGGTGAGCTCCCCGTCGCTGGACCCTTTGATAGTCCAGGCGGATTACTTGGGCCGGACTCACTCTGACCACAACCCTCTTCGACTACGTCTCCGCTGGGACCCGGGGAGACCACCCATCCCCACGTGGCGCTTGCAACCGGCTGCTCTTGAGGATGCGGAGTTCCGAGCCTCGCTCGGCACGGCGGTCGAGCAGTTCTTTGATCTAAATGAGGGCACAGCGGGGAGCGCGTTGACGGAGTGGGATGCGCACAAGGCAACCATGCGGGGACACTGTCTGGGGGCCACGGGAAATATCCGCAAGCAACTTACGTTGCTACTCACCGCTTTGGAGACCCGGCTACTGGCATGCGAACGTCATGGTGAGGGTGGTGGGCGTGACTCGATCAGGCTGGCCCGGCTTCGGGCACGCCACGCTGCGCTGTTGGAGCGGCTGCGCTGCCACAACTACGCTGCCCATTCGGCACGGGTCCACGCCACATCGGACAGGGCAGGGCGATTGCTGGCCTGGCTGATCCGACAGGAATCGAGCTATGCGCCAATAGCCTCCCTTCGCGGACCGGACGGCACGCTGGTACACACGCAGTGGGAGATCCACCAGACGCTCACGGCACATTACAAAGACCTGTATACCTCGGCGGGACGACGGCCGGCACAGGATCTGGATCTGTTCTTGGGGGCTGCCGGCCTCCCCACAGTTCCGGACGCACACCAGGAAACACTGGAGGGTCCCCTCACTCTGGAGGAAATAGGGGATGCAGTGGCCTCATTGGCCTCTGGCAGGGCGCCCGGACCGGATGGTCTCCCGGCAGAATACTACAAAGCATACCGGGAGTCTCTGGTGCCCCGTCTGCACGCGTTATATCTCACAGCCCTTGAGGAGGCCACCCTGCCTGCCTCCATGAGGGAAGCCTACCTGATCTCTTTCCCCAAGCCAGGGCGCGATCCCACTCATCTAGGGTCCTATCGCCCCCTCGCCCTCCTCAACACCGACTACAAGATCCTGGCCAAGGTCCTAGCGGAACGGTTGGCCCCTACCGTGCCTGTGCTGGTACACAGGGACCAGAATGGGTTTGTGCCGAAACGCAGTACCTCGCTTAATCTTCGCCGGTTCTTCCGTGTAGCCGTACACGGTGCGCAGCACTGGCCACGGGCGGGCTGTCTAGTGTTAGACCTTGAGAAAGCCTTCGATAGCTTGGAATGGGGCTACCTGGTGGCAACCCTCTCACATTACGGTCTAGGCCTTGGATTTCTGCAAATGGCGGCGCTCCTCTATAGGAACCCTGTGGTCCGGGTGAGAACTGGCCCATACGTTTCTGAGGCCATCTCGGTTGGCCGAGGTACCAGGCAGGGATGCCCCCTTTCACCCCTCCTTTTCGCGCTTGCCATCGAGCCCTTGGCAGCCACCCTGCGGAGGGTGCTGACGGATGGCATTCCAATGGGCGACGCCACCCATCAGGTTTCCCTGTACGCGGATGACCTCCTGATCTTCGTGCGGGATGTGGCGAATATCTCAGGGGACCTTAAACGGGTTCTCACGGAGTTTGCAACGCTCTCCGGGTTAAGGGTGAATGCAGCCAAGTCGTGTCTCTACCCGTTCCGGGATGATACACTAGACCCCCGGTTTCAACTGGGAGGTGTGCCTGTCCGGTGGCAGCCAGACACCTTCCGTTACCTGGGCATTCAGGTGTATCGGCGATCCGCCGACTTAGTGGAGGGTAACTTGGGCAGGGCGGTGACGGCGATCAGGGCCCAGATGCGTTTCTGGGGCACCCTTCCCCTTGCGGTCACTGGTCGCATTGCACTGATCAAAATGGTGGCCCTGCCCAGACTCCTCTACTACTTTGCTAACCTGCCGACCTATATCCCGGCGTCCTTCTTCGCCGCCCTGGAGCGCTCCCTTCGGGATTTCGTGTGGGGCACCGCACGACACAGAGTGGCGCTCTCTAAGTTATACCTCCCCACGGGTCAGGGGGGACTCGCGATGCCCTGTTTTGCGCACTATTACCTAGCAGCACAGCTACAATGGGTGGCCAGGTGGCTAGCCGACCGGGAAAGGGACGACACGGCGTCCGTGGAGCCGCCGCTCCCCCTGACGGATATCATCGCGCTGTTCCATCCGACGGCCAGAGTGACCAAGCCAGGGCCCCTTCTAGTGGCGGTGGCCTGTCGGTGCTATCGGCGAGCCCTCTACCTGACACGGTCACACACCCCATACGCCCCTGCCATGCCGATTGAGGGTTCACCCAGCGGTCGAGGGATATTGCGCTCGGCAGAACTTGCCGACTGGCACGCGGCGGATATTTGCACCCTGGGGGACCTCTACCGCGACGGTACGCTTATACCGTTCGCCCAGCTGGCGGAGGAGACGGGGTTACCGGCCGGTCAGTTCCTCCGTCACCGCTCGCTAGTCGCGACGCTGACGAGTCGGTGGGGTGCTCTTCAGGAGGAACCGGCGCAACACCTCATGATGCAGTACCTCCACGTCATGGGACGGGGCGGCCACATGATTCGCTGGTTCGCGGCCTCCCTGCGCGTGATGGTGGCGGCGGACCGGTCTCCGCTACGGGGTAAATGGGAAGTGGACTTGGACCGTCCCCTGACGGACAAGGAATGGAGGGATACGCTACGGGGGCCTACGCGGATTCCCAGGAATCTGCGGTTTCGCCAAATTCAGTACTTCATACTACACAGAGCATATCTCACTCCCGACTCCATTAATCGCTATTTCCACCGGGCGGACGCTGAATGCCCACGCTGCAGGGCTCTGGATGCTGGACTAGTGCACATGTTATGGAGCTGCCCAGCGCTCGACTCATACTGGCGTACGGTGCATGGAGCGCTACGCACTTGCGCCGGTCCACTGGCGCAGCGAGATTGGCCCGCCTGTCTGTTACACTTGTTTCGTAGGACTCCCCCCACGAAGGTTGCCTGTCGCTTCCTCGATCTGGGCCTGATTGTGGCGAAGCGGTTAATTACCAAGCGCTGGAAGGCGCCTGAACCCCCTCGGGTGCAGGCGTGGCGTAGTTCCTTGCTAGTGTGGGCGGGGGCGGAGGGCACAGCTCTCTTGCGGGAGGAAACGCTAGGCCTCAGACTCACACCCATAGCGAGTCGGTGGGACGTACACGTGCAGGTCCTGATGCGGCTGGATGGGGATGCCCTGAGACTCTGTGGGACACATACTGCGGTGCCACTTCCTGGTGGGGAGGGGAATGGAGGTGAGCCTGGGCGACCCACTCCGGGGACTGACGGGGAGGTCCCAATCGAACCAGGGGGATGTGCGGACACCGACATTTGCCCCTCATAGTATGACCTGTCGCGGGGGATGGGGGGGCCGGGGTTTGGGGGGGGGTGGGACCGGGGGGGGGGTATCCTGAGGGTCGTATGGTCTAAGATCGAACCTGCTGCTGTTGTCTCTGATGGACTGCTGTTGTTTAATCTATCTTCTTTGTTCTAAGTTCGGCTGTTACATGAATCTGTTCAACTGCGGGCGGTGGCCCTGATACCTACTTGATTGCATCAATCCACGCCTCGTAGTGGCGCTGGATCTTACGAATCACCACGTTCACAATTAGCGGATACTCCTCTGAGTACCGGACTCATTGCCTGTGGGATATTACATTCATGATGTATGTTATGTCTATATCAACAAATGCTAATAAACAGATTTCATAATAAATATATACATGCCAAGGTGTATTGAAGAATGAATGAGTGTATAAGACTCAGGATGTTTGATTAAGTAGATGTGTGACTAACTGTATAAGTGACTAATTATTTCTGTCTTGCTTAATGCATGTGTTAGCGACTGATATAGACATTCACACAGTTTAGGTTGTTAGTTGGTGTCATGAAGAACTGGAAAATCCTGAATAGTGATGAAAATGAAACCCAGCTGGAACAACCGTTGGTAGCGTATCGTAGAAACCACAATCTACGCGATCTCCTAGTGCATACTAGACCGACTCAATTCAACGCAGCACGTCAAGTAACCATATCAGGTTTGCCTCTGATTTTAGGCAATCACAAATGTGGTTCTTGTCATTCTTGCGATAGTGCTATGGTCACAGACTCCATACAATATGAGGGAAAATGTGTGAAGTTAAGATCTTTAACCAATTGTAGAAGTCACAACATTGTATATATGCTAGTCTGCCCTTGCGGCTTAGCATATATCGGAGAAACCGCACGAGAATTTCGCATTAGATATAGTGAGCATAAATCAGCTATACGTACCAAGAAGACCACAGCTCCACTTGTACACCACTGTATCGATAAAGACCACTTGGAAAGTGAATTCAAATGGCTAATTCTGGAAAAAATACAGAGTAAAGCAGGGATACCGATGGAGACTATCCGCAAACAACGCGAAACTTTTTGGATCTTTACCTTTAACAGTGTTAAAAAAGGTTTGAATCTGGATATACAATGGTATGTGACTCAGTCTTGGTGAGGTCACCTATATATCCTGGGCACCTTTATTATCTAAAATACCGGGACATTTTCATCTGAAAATGTCTAGTCAACCCTGACAGGTTTTGTATATTTTACTGGGATAGCCTGTATTTTGCTAGTATGGTAGCGGTGAAATGGTAATGATAAGCACTATAGACCATTCCACACCCTGTTAATTCTCTTTCTAGCTGTAATTATTCGGGTGGCGCAAGTAAGTCCTTTCGTTACTCTAATATGACTCTAACTTTTAAGTCAATAATGATCCTTTTGAGAGATATACTCTATGAGACATTTGTTTCTCAGTGTCTTCCACAGTATTGCACTCTGATTTTGTGATGTTGAAACACTTTCTGTCTTTTCCTCGTATCACGAGTGCCGCTTAATAATAATTTTCTTTTTTGAGAGAAATTCTTGACATAATTGTGCACTATGCGAGTTTCCATTAATTTTTTCCTTTTTTCGCTACATTGTGAATTACGTACTCTTCCTGCATCGATATTATTTACCATATGCATTTCGTCTTACGAAACGTATGTGCGGTATGTATTATATCGATTCCTATTTAACTTAAAAATATAGAAATGTCCTTCTCTAATCAGTATGGTATAATAAAGTTTTGTAGGGACTAGCAGTAATGACTGATCGCATAACACCCGTTCCAAAATGGTGCTGACCAACTATGTAAGGTAGTCCTTTTTCTTTCGCGCGATTTGCTTAATCATACTCCGCCCACTCATATTTTGCGTCGTCTCGATTGGCTAGTCACTAACATATTAGGTTGAGGTTCACGACGTAATTGCGTACTGCCGCACCGCTATTGCTGGTCTACCTGAACGGCCGTTTGGTCGAGAATTACCTTACGACGAAGGGACTCCAAAGAAGAGGTAAGCCGTTAGACGTATAGACTGCTTACGAAGAGGTGCTCGTTTTCGACACATCTCTTCGCATTTCCTTTATTACCATAACTCGGCATAGACCAGTCTACGGCGTTTCTAATACATTTTTTTATGTTTGGGCGTTTGTAGATGTGACGATTCTTCGGTTGAAAGCCTTGCAACATAGATCCTAACATATCAGGCTGAGGTTTACGATTTGATTGCGTATTGCCGCACCGCTATTGCTGGTTTACCCATACGGCCGTTTGGTCGAGAATTACTTTATGGCGAAGGGACTTTTAAAAAAAGAGGTAAGCCTTCTTGGCGTTTACACCGCTTACGAAGAGGTGTTTGTACTCAACACATCTCTTCGCATTTCCTTTTTAAATATAATCAGGTATATAACCGGCTACAGCGCTTCTAATATTCTCCGATGTTTGGGTGTTTTTAGATGTGACGATATATCGGATGAAACCCTTGCAACATAGATTCTTGTTGAAAAACTAGTCTTGAAGACGACTCCCTGTTTGAACTTTAGATAAAAGATTAGTCTTTAAATTCTTGGACAATACTTTTGGAATAAGTCCCGCCTTTTCTAGAGAATCGTTTCTTAGAGGAATATAATAGCAATAACCTCCGAATTTGTGATCAGAATATAGTTAATTTTTTCACTATGGTGAAAATCTGTATATCTATCTAAATCAGCTCATTAGTACAGACATAAACAGTATATGGTGGCATGAGTACTATAAAGTGGATACGCTTTTTTAAAGGAAATTACCTGTTAGATAACCAACTGTCAAATACGTTAGTGATGTGTCTTTAAGAAAAATAACCTCTCAAGAGATCTTCCTAGGAGTCGTGTTTCATTAACGTAATAGTAGATTTTTTAACTTTGACTTTGTTTGTCACTTTTAGTGCCATTAGAAAAGTGACACTGCATTTGGTCTTTTTGGCCTTCCAGAAAATCACATTTGGATACCAACTCTCTTGGAGACTGTGACCTTGCTATAACTTGTTGAATTATGAGGATGGGCAGTGAAACTAATTGTTAATTACAGGTATTGGAACATTCTTACCCCCTTATCATTAACTTCGGCTTGTAACGATGTAGAGAATCTCACCACTAGTTCTCTGTACTTTCTTGACAGAATTTTTTCTAAATCCTTACAATCGAATATATGATGACGCATCTCTAACAGGAATTCTTTTATAAACAAGTAAGCTCCCCTCCGTTTTCCTTTGTAGCATTTGGGTTTAGGTACTGCACAGAGGACTGTCATGTTGGTGTTACACGTGGTGTTTTATGTTTTCAATGGTGGTGGTACTTTATCTCTATTCTGCTCTGAGATTAGTTGTTTTTAGTTGGAGATAGGTCCTGGAATAAATTGCTACCCTCACGTATTCTTAATACATGGGCTTCAACAGTGGAGCGTTAATAGCTACTTCACTCCAAAATGACCCTCTCTCTTCTCTATATATATTCCTTTCTCTTTTTTAAAAAAAAAATTCTATTTTGCATCTAGTCGTCACCTAACTTGTGAAGATATCTTCCTTCTGCAATTTTATAGGGAATTTTGGGCCATTAATTGAATATGTATTTTTTATGTATATGTTGTTTCAGGTATTCCCTGGGCTTTGTCGTTTTTGAATACACCTGTGGTCCTGATGAAGGTGGCACCCACGCCATCGAAACGCGTCGACCATTGACCTGACATTACTATCCTGCTTTTGCAGTTGTTTTGTTAGCCATAGGAGATCACTATGTACTCTGTACCTCCAATGTTCAATATACGATAACATTTTTTTTCTTTTTTCTCTGTTTTTATGAAAGGTGTATGAATGTGGAATGATCTGGTATGTGTGTAGATGTGATTGTATGATGATACAGATCCTTTGTGATCTACATTAGTTTGTCCCAGGGACTACTGTTTGTTGTCAATTGATATGATGCAGATTCACTGTAATGCATTTAGTCAGTGAACATTAAAAGTTTAATTTATTTTTTTTGATAAGAAAAAGAAATGTATTGAATTCTTCTAAGAAAAATATAAAATGGTTAAATTACAAAAAATAAAAAAGTAAAAAATTGTAAATTTTTGTGTGGTGCATCACTGTTTTTTAGGCCCTTCTTTTCCCTTATCACAATTAAATTGTATTATCATCAATAGAGGTCGTGAGGGAAATTTCTTTATATGATTGTTCCCCTTTTTCCCTGACCTTAAGTAAATCTCAAGGGGGTCCCATATTTGTTGCTGTTAGTTGGTGTGTAAGCAGTTCCATGGTTTGATTAGCAACTAAATGAGGATCTATATGAGCTATTCATTGCTTGTCTGAGTACCTGTATAAGTACCTGTGTGTCTGTGTGGGTGGGTGGGGGGTGTGACTCTCTGCATAGATGTGTGGGTGGCTAATTCACTAGGTATACATGTTCAAGTCTGTATCTGTGAAGATCTGTATGGCTGAGTGAGTGAGTGTGTGTATGAGTGTCTCGGTGAGTGAATGGATGCCTCAGTGGTACATGTGAGTAACTCCATATGTGAAAGGCAGTAAATATGAGTGTTGGACTATGTAAATGATTATATGTAAGAATGAGTGATTGTGAGAGTGCCTGTATGGATCAGTGTGTCCTTGTATTAGTTATTGTATTAGAGTGTAAGTATGTGTTAGTATATGTTTAAATAAGTGGCGTGGTATGTGCATAACTGTACAGGTGAGTAAATGAAAGTGTTATTGATTATTTCCATTACTGTCTAGGTGTGTGATTAACTCTAAGAACGAGAGGCAGTGTGTGAGTGTCTGTATATATATGTGACTGGATGTGATAATACTGTATTGATGGCTGACTGTATGTATGAGTGAGTGTATAGATGAATGAATGGATGTGTGTAGACCCCCAAATTAGAGAGTGGATATGCATTAACTGGTATTGGTGGGTTCACGGTTTCGAAAATTATAGTCTGTATTTTAGACTGGGTGTATCAATTGTTATATTAGGGTCTGATCAGGTGCATCTGATTTTCACGTGGATGATGTCATCAGTGATGTCACTGACCATGTCATGAGTGATGTAATAAGTGACGTCATCAGCAGTGCATTGCGGGGGCGCGAGTTCTAGTTAGCTCAACTAACTATAACAGGCTAATTTCTCTGGTTTTATATGAGTCAAATGTCCAAGTAACTATAACGTCCCTGAAACCTATGTTTTTTTCAGTGAATATATATATATACATATATATATATATATACATATACATATATATAGATACATATACATATATATGCATATACATACATATATATATATATATATATATATATATATATATATATATATATATATACACACACACACACACAGTTAGGAAAACGTTATTTAATATTTCTACACAAACCGAACGTAAACTATGCACAAATAACTAAAGTTACAGTTACAACTTAAATTTAGAATTTACACACCACCAGTAATATCTTACATTTATAATTTATGCAAAGCCTTCAAGTTACTACATGTCACGCACCTCCCGACACAGTCTTGTCACTTCACTGGCCACACTACATTAGCTATAACTGGCCCATTTGCATATTATAGGACTTACAGCATGTAAAATTATGGCACTCAAAACAATACTTATAACATCTTAAATTACATAATTTCTGAGAACAGTGCATGGTAGAGTAGCAAGTTAATGTATTGTGGCCAGTGAGGTGACAAGACTGTATGCAGAGGTGTGTGACATAGTAAATTGAAGGTGGTGGATAAATTATACATTTCAAATATAACTGGCAGTGTGTAAATTATAAATTTAAGTTGCAATGATATCTTTTGAGTTTTTAATGTTTGAATAGTTTAAAGTGTTTTTTTGTAGAAAGAATAATGTTTTCTTAACTATAGGTTATCATTAACCTTTTTTTTCAGTGAGTTTCATTGTTTTTATTTTAAAATTTAATAAACGTGTTTCAAATTGTATAGTCTAGTGTTGTTGAGTGGAGTGTTGTTATGTGGACTGTACAGTGTAGTGAATTGAAGGTTTTTGCCATACAGTGGAGTGTCGTACAGTGGAGAAGAGTAGATTGGAGTACAGTGAAGTGCTATCAGAGTGGAGTATATTGTGTCGTAGAGTGGAGGGGCGTAGAGTATCATTTAGTGGAAAACAGGGTCATAGAGCTGAGTAGAGTGGGGTGGAGTGTAGTGGAGTTGGGTAGAGTGAAGCATTGAATCAGGGTGCAGTTCCACTAGTCATTACTAGTGTCCCTCACGAGTCAAATACAAAAGCATTGAAACCCTTTCATGAAGCTGCAGTTCAGCTCTTTGTAGAATTTATAGTATTAGCTTTCAGCTCAGGGTTTCAATGCTTTTGCATTTGACTCGTAAGGGACATCTAGTCATGACTAGTGGAACTGAAGCTTGATGTAATAATTTCAATGCTTTTGCATTTGACTTATGAGGGAAATCTAGTAACGACTAGTGGAACTGCAGCTTGATGCAATGCTTTTGCATTTGACTCGTGAGGGACACCTAGTAACGACGAGTTGAACTGCAGCTCTTTGTAGAATTATTTTGATATTGGATACTGTAATATTCACTGCCCACTGCTAATCTTGCCCCATAATGCTTTGCAGGGCCTTTGGTTGGGATTGTATTTTTGTCCATAATAACTGTGCTTGGGGTGGTCCTAAGAGGATGGGACCATCACTGAATCATTCAGCAAGATGTGCTCTTTGTTTTCAAGGCATCTGCTCGGTTATCCCCCTAGGTTAGGGAGGATCCCAAAATCATCACCTCTCTCACTGCTTACTAAATTATCACTTTCACTTTCGTGAAATGACTATATGCATTTTAACATTTAAAGACAGAGATACTTGTTATTTTACCAAAAATATATGAGGTCTCTGTTGGCGAATTGATTAACAGTCCAAAAGCACACCAAGGCTTCTCTCTCGATGATTAATTAACAGCCCAAAAGCACACCAAGGCTTCTCTCTATATCACTGAGTAGTTGCGTTCAGTTACACTCAGGGAATGAGAGGCTTTGTTTGAAGCATCTGTGGTTAGTATGGTTTTCTTTTTGGGGTCAAAGGGACCCAGGCCAGGTGATTCAATAATTTCCTTCTTCAACATATCCACCATTTTGCTGTGTCTTTCTTCCCATTTAACTTATTGAGTTGTTTTTTAACAGTTCACGTAAACCATCACATTTTTCAGATTTCTTTTTCACAAACTTAGCCATATACTCAAGGAGACCTAAAAGGGATTTGAGTTTCTCTTTGTTTGTGGGGTATGGAGCATCCCTAACAGCTTGAATTAAACTGTATTTAGGTCTAAAACCTTCTTGAGAAATGGTGTGCCCAAGGTAGTCCACTGAGCTTACTTTAATTGTACATTTGTCACACCTCACTGTAAGTCCTGCTTCAGAAAGTATCTTACACACTGTTTTGAAAATCATATTGTGCTCCTCTGCAGATGACCCATAAATCAATATATCATCCTGGAAGCAAATGGTGTTATTGATGCCCGAGAGTACATGCTGCATCATTTTCTGAAAGACTGCCACAGCAGAGGCAAGACCGAAGGGCATCCTAACAAACATGTATGCTCCAAAGGAAGAGGTGAACGCTGTTAAGGGTCTAGAATCAGGGTGTAGTTCCACCTGATGGCATGCCATGGAAAGGTCGATGACCGAAAAACACGTTGCTTCCCCCATGGTGCTCAGCATTTCATTTATATTGGGGAGGGGAAATCTCTCTACCCATATGTTATCATTGAGACTGCGCAGGTCCACACAGAGGTGGATACCTTCCCCATTGACCTTAGAAGCTACTACTATGAGTGCCACCCACTCCGAGGATTCAATGGGATGGATGACACCCATCTCGCATAACTTGTCTTGTTCCTTCTTGAGAGGCTCTCTCATAAGGAGAGGAACCGGCTGGGGTATGTGAACCACAGGTTTGGCTCCCTGTTTGACCTTTATCCTGTGTTGGAAGTCTCTCAACAACCCCAGTTTGTCTACAAAAAGTTCCGGAAAGACATCACATAGCGTGTTACTGCTGTTGGAATCTTCCACAAGGATGACCTGATCTCTATTGTTGGGGTCAAGTATGATGCCCAACTCCTTCTGATGTTGCCAGCCAAGGAGATTGGACCCTTTCTCTACTACATACACTTTACCTATTGTGGATCTTCCTTTGAAGTCTATGTGTACTTTCATCATACCTACAAGGGCAATGGGGTCAAATCTCCCAAGTATTTTTTGTAATCATCAAGATTTAGTGGGGTGAATGGAGAACAACAGTCTGCAAACATTTCTACTGGCTTGTTGTTAAGTAGGACCATACATTTGGGATAGTCAGGTTTGGTAACACCATCTTCAACTTTTACTTGAAATACACATTTCTGATGTTGTTCACCCTCCACATTGACTACCTTGACTTGACTGTTGTCCCCATCCCTGCAGCTCTGGCAAAAGGCCCTCTTCTGTTGCATCTTTTACATGTAACGCTACGGGCAGAGCAATGTGCACTGTTAGCGAGGTGGTTACTACTGCCACATCTATAACATTTCAAACCAGAGTTTTCTTTTATGGGTTTGTTGACAAGTACATCTCTGTTTTTTACCTTGAGTACCTTATTGAGTTTGTCCTCTACTTAGACAGAAGCAACAACTTCTTCATTAACTTTAATTTCTTTCATGCACTTGTTTGTGTGCTCAATGGATTGAGCCAAGGTTATCGCCTCTCTAAGAGTGGAATTTTTTGCTAGTAATTTTTCTTGTACTCTACTACTACTTGTACACCTGACTAGTTGAACCCTTATGAGGGAGTCATTGAGTTCCCCAAATTCACATAGTTGGGTGAGCCCCCTCAACACTGCTATTTAGTTGTTGATAGACTCGTTTTTTCCTTGTACACGGCAAAAAAACTTGTGGTGTTCGAGGACTACATTTACTTTATTCCCGAAGTGTATTTCTAGCTACATAAGAGTAACATCATACACATCGAGATCATCATCCTCTTCAACTTCTGGTTCTGGTAAAGTTTCATACACTTTGCGACCATGCACTTCCAGGTTATGTAACAGAATATGTTGTTTGTGTACTGCGGAAAACTCCCCCCACCATGGCTATTAAATAAGATTCAAACAATTTTGTCCAATCCTTCCAGTGAATTTCTGGATCCCCACTTTTGTTTAAAAAGGACGGTGGTTGGAAAATACCTGGGGTTCCCATAATGAGAACAGTACAATATGATAACATCAGAGTACAATAATACAATGAACGTGGAAGAAAGGGCATGAAATGGGGCAGAGTAATATAGTCTCAACAGGGTATGGAGCGGAAGGAGGTGTGAGGGTCACCGCTGAGTAAGACACACAGTCTACAGGGAATCACAGATCGTGCGGTGAAGTAAGAAGCTAGGAGTATAGAAGTAAGTATTTTGGTGAATTGGTGTGTGTGTCACTGAGGTGGATGACACACTGAGAGATCACACAGAGACATACAGGATGCTCTAGGGTTCATAAGTAAGTACTGCAGTGAACTGGTGAGTGTCACCATAGGTGGATGTCCGATGGTTAAAATAGCTCTGAACGCTGCACAGCGGGTTACACGGTAATGGTGTGGGAATTACCGCTGGATGTAGAATCAGGCTCAAAGGGGGTTTCCAGAACTGCAATGACATACCCACTGTGCAAGAGAAGTGTGTTGGGTGCCGAGGAATGTGGCTGGAACCTGCTGCTGAGGCGAGACCTCAAAGAGAGGATCACCAGTTATCTCAGTGCGCATGCGGAGATGCAGGCTGTGGGGAACTAAAAAGCACAGGAACTGCTGAACCGAGGGCTCAGCTGTCATCACAGCGGGAATCAGCAGCCGTGAAGGATCAAAAAAAGAATGCTGGTTACCTTCGTGCCACGAGGAGTTGCAGAGCTGGAGAACTGACACCGGCACAGGAGCAGCTGAGCGGAAAACTCCTTTCATGTACCAGCGGGTACAGCAACCAGGAATGACAGGAAACTTTCACTGACCCGAAAGCGGCTGGCAGCAGCTACGCTGAAGACGTATTTCACAGCGGCCGTAAGGGACCCCTCCAAGCAAACTGCTGACAGGAACTCCTGGCTGTATGTTCCTCCACCTCACTGTGTTGAAGGTAACAACCCCCAACACAGCTGACAGGATAGCTAATCTGACGTTGCGGCAGAAGCACACCAATGAGTAGAAGTAGCCACCAATGGTAAACCGCTGACAGGCTAGAGTCTTGAGGGGTCACGGCCAACAGCTGTCGAGGCTGAAACACTTGTGAGGTGGGAGCTTGAGGGTAACTTGAGGAAACACATACCAGTCTCGGTATCCCTTGTGGAAGTCTGTCACTCCGTGAGTTGTACAGAAACAGTGGCAAAGGGACTCATGTGGAAGTGCTTGCATGTAATGCTGAGAATATACCGGGAATCATCCAGTGATAAAAGTCAGAAATCCGCGAGGCAGGTCACGCAAGGATGTGACTGCGGATGGCGAGTCCGGGCTGGAAACAGCTGGAGCAGTATGTAACATAAGGAACAGCACGAGGTTACGAGTTCCTCAACGTAGGCAGTAGTAAATCTGGAGAGAGAACTGAAAGGGGAGATGACCAGCTGTCCCCTGCTCAGATCATCGCCAGTGTTGAAAGTCAAATCACAAAGTAAGACTGGGTAATGTAGAAAGGTTCTTTATTACTCGTCATCCACTCTCCTCACTGAGGGCCTGTCAACATTCTAATGTGAACTCTGGTGGAACATTCTATTGTCCACGGGGAGGAAGGGGAGTACAAGGAGGGACTGTACCATTAGGAAGAACAGTCAGGGTACAGGTTAGCACAAGCCAGGTTACAACAGTAACTTATGTAATCTCTCTATAAATGTAATGCACAAAGTCTTTCTTGTTTTTAAGTTCATTTTATAAATCCGTAGATCCTGTGCTAATCCTCGGGGTCGGCCAGTTATATTACACACAGTCAATGCTAAAACAACAACACATTTAATAAAAACATATGCTATTGCAATTTCTATCATTTTATCACTGCCTGTGTACGAGTGGGTGAGTGACAGTGTGAGTGAATGTGTGGGTGTATGAGTGGCTATAGGGGTGTGTGAGTGGCTCTGTGGCTGTGTAAGTGGGTGTTAGCATAGCTGTTTGGATGTGTGAGTAATTTTATGGGTCTGTGACTGGGTATGTGAATGTCTGTATGGGTGCATGAGTAGGTGTGTCAGTGGTTGTGTGTGTGTGTTAGTGGCTGTGTAAGTGGCTGTATGGGTATGTGAGTGGGTGTGTGAGTGGTTGTGTTGGTGAATAAGTGGTTGTATGAGTATGTGTGTGGGTCTGTGAGTAGGTGTGTGAGTGTCTGTATGGGTCTGTGAGTGGGTGTGTGAGTAGCTGTATAGGTTTGAGATTGGGTGTGTGAGTATCTTAGTGGGTCTGTAAGTGGGTGTGTGAGTGTCTCTTTGGGTGTGTGAGTGGGCATCAGAGTGTCTTAGTGGGTCTGTGAGGGGGTATATAAGTGTCTAGTGGGTGTGTGAGTGGGTATGTGAGTGGGTCTCTGATAGAGCATTAGAGTAACTGGGTGGGTATAAGAGTGAGTGTGTGAGTGTCTGTGTGGGCCTTTCAGTGAGTGTAGGAGTGTCTGAGTAGGTTTGTGAGTGCCTGAGTAGGTCTTCAGTGTGCGTGAGTCTAAGTATGTGTGTGAGTTGGTTTGTCAGTGTCTTAACAGCTCTGTGAGTGGGTTTGCTGGTTTGTAAGTATGTGTGTGTGTGTGCTGGTGTGTTAGTTTCTCAATGAGTGTGATTGGATGTGATAGTGTCTGAGTGGGGCTGTGAGTAGGTATATGAGTGTCTGAGTGGGTCTGTGAGTGGGTATGAGAGTGTCTCAGCAGGTCTGTGAGTGAGTGTGAGTGTGTGAGTGGGCGTGAGAGTGTCTGAGTGAGTGTCTGAGTGTCTATGAGTGGTGAGAGTGTCTAAGTGGGTCTGTGAGTAGTTGTGAGAGGGTTTGAGTAGGTCTGTGAGTGAGTGTATGAGTGTCTGATTACATCTTTGAGTGCATATACATACTTTTAATTTACGCCCGAATTCGCAGATCCGCTGTCACTTTACACAGGGGGGTTTGCCCTGAGACTGCGGTGGAGCTGTGAATCCCACACAGACCTTCATCTGTCCCTCGGTGACCCCACTAACTCCCCCATTGGGTCAAGGTACCTCTACCTGACCACTTCAATCCTCCTTCACTCAAATTCTGTGGTCCCGGGACCATGCCCACATACATAAAATGGCGGCCGAAACTTTCCAGTCAGGTTGCAGCCAGCCAATCACGCCATTGCTGTTGGCGCATGGATTCATGGATTTTCGTCCTTAGATATCTATATTTCTTTTTCCATCAAAAACTCCTAAACTACTCAACAGATTTACACCAAGTCACATAATGTCGCTTTTTGAACAAAGAGCTAGATGTCTGTCAAATAAGGTGTAATTCCATTCAGTGGTTCAGGCTGTAGTTGTGTTCAAAATCTCCATGGGAAATTGCATGGGAAAATTCATTTTGGGACCCCCCTTTTTCTCAGCCCCTGCATGATGAATTACCCCAGAACTTTTAACATAGCAGCTCAACTCAGGTGCGTGCTAGTTTTGAAAACTTTGTGAAAATTTGTCAAAGAACACCAAAGTTATTAGCAAAACAACAAATGCCATTCCTATGGAAACTAGGCCTTAAAGAGAGGTCCCACTTTCCTGCCTGCCTCGTCACTTTATGTTTTTTTTTTGTCCTAGTCCCAAGCTTGATATTTAAAGTGAGACAGTAGATGGGGGGGGGCATTTTGTGAGTTTCCTATGGAAACTAGGTCCTAAATATAACTACCCAACGGCGACAGACAGTTGGTAATATACATTTATTACCTACCATTGCCTACTGGCGGTCGCCAGTAGGTAGTTATAGTTAGGACCTATTATCCAGAGGAAATCCAAAACATTCTATTTGGAATAACTTTGGCGCCGGTTGACGAATCTTCGCGAAATTTTCAATACTGGTGGGGCGCTCCGGTCCGCTTCTTTCCTGAAAGTCTCGGGATGATTCGTCAAGCGGAGGCCGAGAAAAAAGTGGGGTCCCAAAACTTGTTTTCTCCATGCAATTTTCCATAGGAACCTTTAATCGCAGCTACAGCCGGAACTGCTGAACGGAATTACACAAAATTTGGCAAAAAGGTAGCCCTTGGTTCAGAGTCATGCCTTTTGGTTAAATGGTGTAAATCCGTTCAGTAGTTCCTGAGAAAATCAAAAGTAAATTCACATATATGTCTGAGCGGAGCCTAACCACACATCTCATCGTGAGATCTGATTGGCTGTCAGCACTTCATCCAAGAAGTGTTGGCAGCCATCTTGGGACCAATATACATGATAGCACCTCATTAAAAAGCATTGCAGTTAATAGAAGGTGTTAAGACTTTAGTTACATTATAAATCATTTGTTGATGGTACCATACTGATTTTAGGAATTGTGTTTACCATGTGAAAAAGCCTTCTGCTAGGATATCATGAATCATGTTTGAGAGAAAGCTATTTACTCATGCTTTTCCCACGAAGGTTTGGAAGGTGATCTATAAGCTAAACTGAGAGCATATTTTCTGTAAATTCACATTATCTTTCTCAGTCATGTGAGAATGAAGTCTGACATTCTCAGTAAAACATGTACATCCAACAAGGGCAGAGACTGTCAGTTGATTCCTTTGTGTTCTACTGCAGCTTCCCAGAGTGTTCTAAAGAACAACTAGAGCGCTAACAGTCCTACTTATGACAAACGTATTGTACACCTGAAGCCATCTTGATTGGAATAAAGTGGTAACTCTTAAAACATTTAATTTAAAAAGGAACAAAATGAGGGGGTTCATTTTGCCATAGAAAGTATGATTAGTGCGGCAGAAAGAAAAATGAGGGCACATTTTGAGTGACTTCTCAAATCCTCTTCTATTTCATAAAACATTTCTGACATGCAGACTGAAACATGCACTTTCAATACCAGCAGCAGACTTCCCTGGTAGACAGTAGCTTTACTACAGTGATCTAATAAGCAACTAGAGTGCTAACATTCAGAATTTATGGCAAATGTGTGACACATCTGAATGCCTTCTTGATGGAATCAAAGTAAAAAACTGAAAGTATTTCCTACTAAGGAGACTGTAGTAAATGAGGAAATTAGGAAACTTCATAACAAATAAGTCTCCCAAGATGGCCACCAGAGACAAAAGAGCCCAAATGTAGCACAAATATTACCCAGATGTAGCCCAAGTATAGCCCAATGACAGAATGTCCCAAAGTGTTCTAAAGAACAACGAGAGCGCTAACAGTCTTACTTATGACAAAAGTATGGCACACCTGAAGCCATCTTGATTGGAATAAAGTGGTAATACTTAAAACATTTAATTTGCAAAGGAACAAATTGAGGGGGTTCATTTGCCATAGAAATTATGATTAGTGCTGCAGTCACAAAAATTAGGGCACATTTTGACTTCTCAAATCCTCTTCTATTTCATACAAAAATTCTGACATGCAGACTGAAACATGCACTTTTAATACCAGCAGCAGACTTCCATGGTGAGCAGTAGCTTTACTACAGTGATCTAATGAGCAACAGGCGTGCTAACATTCAGAATTTATGGCAAATGTGTGACATTTCTGAATACCTTCTTGAGGGAATTAAAGTAAAAAACTGAAACCATTTCCTACTGAGGAGACTGCAGTAAGTGAGGAAATTAGGAAACTTCATAACAAATAAATCTCCCAAGATGGCCACCAGAGACAAAAGAGCCCAAATGCAGCACAAATATCACCCAGATGTTGCCCACATGTAGCCCAATGACAGAAGTGTGCAAAACACTTTTTATTTTTTGTGTATTTGCAGTGTTATATAGTGCAGACTCGTTAGGTATTGGAGTGCTTTACATGAGCATTGGTTACATCACACAAAACAAATTCATTTTGGTTGTAGACATGGGGAGATTAAGTGATTTGACCAGAATCACAGAATGTCAAGCTGAAGCAAAAACTCCAACCTGGTTTTCCAGTTGCAAAGTCTGCAGCTCTGGAAGAAACACCACATCATTCTTTTCCCATAACTGCAACATTTAATCAAGTGGTCAACTGGATAAAAAAACATAAACATAACAAATAATTTTAAAGTGCTTTGTCGCTATTTGAAAACTCTGAAAATATGTGCTCATTTTAGTTTTTTAGAGCACTAACCATAATTTTGATGCAAATAAGACCCTCTCATATATGTAATTTCTAAAGGAAATGCTCTAGGTATTACAGTTTTGATTACATCAAGATTACGTCCGGCGTTCCACACTTTTGTAATCAATATAGAATGTTAGCAATCTAGTTTTTCATTAGGATACTGTTGAGAGGCAGAGGCCAGGGGCACGGACTCTGAAAATTGAAGGCAGGTATGAGAGTGCAGAGGCAACAATTTGACCACACTGGGCAGGAGGAAGGGCAGTGGCAGCACAACAGACTATGGAGGGCAATGGAAAGGGGGGCAGGGACAACAAACAAACAATACAGGACTTACAAGAGAGGCTGTGGCAATATAATAGACCATTGTGGGCAGAAGGAAGAGGCAGTGGTAGTACATCCATACATGCCAACAGACCCGATTCAGCCAGGAAACGTCTAATGCTTTTAATCTCAAATGGGCTTTATTTGATGTCTCCTGTCTACAATCTCCTCTTTTTCAATGTATCTCAAAGGGGAAAATCAATACCCCAGTTTTTTTCAAGATCTCCCTCTTACCAATTGCAAAATGTTCGCAAGTATGGTACATTGGATCATGGAAGGCAGGAGGAATTGGGGTAGGGACATGGACTCGGATAACAGAGGACAGGAGGGACATGGAGAGGTACACCAAACTGACCCTACAGGGCAGGCATCAGGGTTTGCAGCAGCACAATACACCACACAGGGCATGCGGGACGGGAGTGCAGCACAACAATCCATAGAAAGCAATAGGGAGGGGACAGGACCATGCACATGGACAACAGAGAACAGAGGGGAACGAGGCAATGGTAGCTAGCTGACCATAATGGACAGACAGGAGAGAAAGCTGCAGCATAACAGACCATAAAGGGCAGGAGGGACGGATCAGGGGCATTACAATGGAACAGACAAGCCAGGAGGGAGGGAATAGGGGTCTGCACATGGAAACAGAGGGCTGGGGGCAAGGGGGCTGGGCAGGAGCAGCAAAATGACCATGGAGGTCAGGCAGGACAGGCACTAGAAGCAAGACACACCATGGAGAGCAACAGTGAGACTATGATGGCATACACACAGACCATGGAGAGAAGGTGGGAGGGGGTCAGGGGCAGCTAGCTGACCACACAGGGAAGGTGGGAGGGGCCGTGGCAGCACAGAAGATCATGCATGGCAAGCAGGAGGGTTAGTGGCAGCACATTGGCTATGATGGGCAAGAAGGAGGGGCAGGGGCATGCACAAAGGACCTTGGAGGATAGAAGGGAGGGTCAGGACCTGGGCACAGACAAGAGAGTTCAGGGGAAAGGCCTCACAACAGACTATGCGGGGCAGGCAGGAGGAGCATTTGCAGCACAACAGACCAGGGAGGGCAGATGGGTGTGGCAGTAAAATGGACCATGGAGGACAGGAGGAAGGGGATAGGGGCATGGAATCTGGACAGGCAGGGGGGAGGTGGCAGGGATAGGTTACATGTTATAATCAAGAAGAGAGAGGAGAACTAAAGAGGCTAGTCCGTTTCCCCAGTTTATATGTTAATAATCAATGAGAACTAGCTCTTGTTTAAATTGTGTGTATGTCTGCGGGTGGGGGAAAACCATTAGGTTTTTATGAAGGCCCTCACCCACCAACCTAGTTGGTGGCATGCTTCATCATGGGCCCCACCCGAGGTTCCGAGTGTACCTCAGGTGTGCTTCGATGCCAGATTACTGCAGAGCTGGGTTTTTTGGTTCATGAGGGTGCTGTGGGTGTACTCTGAGTGAGGTTTAAAATACTGTCCTGTGTGTCCCAAAGACTGTTTTAATGGTGGGCCCCAGGCAGTCAATAAATAAGTTACTATGTGTTTGAATAAATGAGGTGTTGTTGGATAATTGTGTAATTGAGTAAATTTAAGTGCGATACATTTTTTTCATGAGTGAGTAGGATGACTGCATAACCGACTAAGATGACTGCTGATGTGTCAATGTCTATATATGTGTATAAGTGCATTTGATAGTGTTCTATTAATTAATGACTGCATGTATAGATGATTCTGTTGTTGAATGGGTAGTTGTGTGTGTAGACTTAGGAATCAGTGAGTGGGTATGTAGTAACTGGTATTGGTGTGTCAATGGTTTCAAATATGGTACTCTGTATTTTACAGTGAGTGATGAAAGGTTATACTAGTGTATGATGAGGTGTATCAGATTGTCAAGTGGATGATGTCATCAGTGATGTCATTTGAGATGTCATCAGTGATGTTATCAGTGATGTCACTGACCATGTCATGAATGATGCAATATGTGACATCATCAGCAGTGCATCGCGGGCGCGTGAGTTATAGTTAGCAGAACTAACTATAACGGAGGAACTTCTATGGTTTTGTATGAGTGAAATAGGCATCTAACTATAACACCCCTGAAACCTATGGTTTTTTCTGTGAATTTCTTAGGTTTTTTAAATGCTAATTTCTAACTATAACGTCTCTGAAACCAATGTTTCTTTTCAGTGAATTTCAAAGGTTTTTTAAATGCTAACTTTTAAGTGTGATAGTAGTTATATCTATTTTTTTGTACTGATTTTCTACAGTTTTTCAACTGTTTATTTATAAATATTTTATTCATTAAATAACATTATATATTTTTCTGAAAATAGTAACAAAAAAAAACTTTTAATTAAAACTGAAATATTGATTCATTTTCTTGTTTTCTTTTTTTCTTTTAATATATTTATATTATTTTCGCGCACTGAAAGTGTACACATCACGGTGGGTGCGCGCATTCTAGCCGCCATTTTAGGAAAGTCATCATATACATTTAATATCACGTGATATGCGCGATTGGTATGCGACCAGTCTGCGACTCCTGCTCCCGCCCATTCGCGACACATGCGCATTACAGTATGAGATGTTTGCGCGGTTGCGGGTCCCACGTGACATCATATATGTGCTGGGGCGCGCTGGGTGCGCGACTCCCGCAAAAAAAATGTATGTTCCAAAATTATATGTATGTGTCTTTAATATACATATTAAGGCAAGAGATTATGTAAGATATTCATCAAAATAATATATTTGTACTTATAATAAACTTATATTATTTTTAAATATATTTTCGCGAAGTCGGGTGCGTGCATCGTAAGTGCAGAAAACCAGGTCAGCAGAGCTGCTGTAGAGCCAGAGAACCAGGTCAGCAGAGCTGCTCTCAAGCCTAAGAACTAGGTCAGCAGAGCTGCTGTAGAGCCAGAGAAACCAGGTCATCAGAGCTGCTTTAGAGGGAGAGAACCAGGTCAGCAGAGCTGCTCTAGAGCCAGAGAACGAGGTCAGCAGAGCTGCTCTAGAGCCAGAGAACCAGGTCAGCAGACCTGCTGTAGAGCCAGAGAACGAGGTCAGCAGAGCTGCTCTAGAGCCAGAGAACCAGGTCAGCAGACCTGCTGTAGAGCCAGAGAAACCAGGTCAGCAGAGCTGCTTTACAGAGAGAACCAGGTCAGCAGATTGACACTGACTGACACTGATTGACTGACACTGACTGACTGACACTGATTGACTGACACTGACTGACACTGATTGACTGTCACTGACTGACTGACTGACACTGACTGACTGACACTGGCTGACACTGACTGACTACTCTCTACTACTCTACTACTGACTCTCTACTACTCTCTACTACTCTCTACTACTCTCTCTCTACTACTCACTCTCTACTACTCTCTGCTACTCACTCTCTACTACTCTATTACTCACTCTCTAGTACTCACTCTCAACTACTCACTCTCTACTACTCACTCGCTACTACTCTCTACTACTCACTCCACTACTCACTCTCTACTACTCACTGTCTACTACCACTCTCTCTACTACTCACTCTCTACTACTCTCTACTATTCACTCTACTACTCACTCTCTACTACTCACTCTACTACTTTCTACTACTCTCTACCACTCACTCTCTACTACTCTACTACTCACTCTCTACTACTCTCTACTACTCACTCGCTACTACTCTCTTCTACTCACTCTCTACTACTCTTTCTCTCTACTACTCTCTACTATTCACTCTCTACTACTCGCTCTCTACTACTCTCTACTACTCACTCTACTACTCTCTGCTGCTCTCTACCACTCACTCTCTACTACTCTACTACTCTCTCTCTACTACTCACTCTCTACTACTCTCTCTCTACTACTCTCTACTACTCACTCTCTACTACTCACTCTACTACTCTCTACTACTCACTCTCTACTACTCTGTCTCTACTACTCACTCTCTACTATTCACTCTCTCCTATTCACTCTCTACTACTCACTCTCTACTACTCGCTCTTTACTACTCACTCTCCACTACTCACTCTCTTCTACTCGCTCTCTACTACTCTCTACTACTCAATACTGCAATATTTTGGGTTAGACCATGTACCTATAAACCCTAGGGGCGGAGACAGAGTGCAAAGATTACGACGACTAGAGTCTCGTTATATCATAGATTTGCACACTAAAGCACCGCATGGTCTTAATAGTGGAGAAGAATTGGCCGTGCATCTTGGACGATAAACCAGGATTCATCCAATTCGCTCTCCTGCATCACAGAGCTTACTGTCATTTCATCACTCACTGCCATCTGTTTGTCATTTTATCACTCAGTGCCATATGTTTGTCACCTTTGAATTTTTTGAAAGAGAAAAATTTCTTTTGAAAAATCTTTTGAAATTTTTGAACTTTTTGAATTTTGCGGGGATTTTGACTTTTTATTCTGACAGCTATATATTGCCTCATGAGATGCATTCACAAACAGCACATCATTAAAGTATTAACTTAATACATGTTATGTTGAGGACATGCAAATGCCGATACACGGCGGAATATGAGAAATATCCTCTACCAATGTGGAGACAAACAGCAACCAATTTCCTCATATTAAATGTTTATTGGAATATATCTAAGGAAAATGGAGCCAATAGTTGGCGAGATTTTTTATTAACGGCCGATACACGGCGGAATTTGCTGCCACTGTTGTACTATTATCGGTAGTGCTGTTTTGCAGTTTGGCAATTGACATGTACATACTCATAGAAGGTGATGTGGATATGTTGCCATATGGATATATTGGTTTCATATTTGCTGTTATAATAATATCTATAGCATTGAGGGAAATATGTTGTCCGAATTCTGATGAATGCAATATTATGTAAAAATTTCAGCAACTAACACGTTGTTTACACCGTTATAAGATGGCCGCCGTAGAAACAGTATCTTACTGAGGCATTTATGCCCGTTATTTGTTTTTGTTTTGGTACAGCGGAAATGATGTCAATGAATTTGCCTTTTAAAATGTCCGCGCGCGGCGCATGTAATTAGACACGGAAGAAGGAATTTCCGAAACGCGTCTGTTTGCTGTTTGGTCTATCTGCTGATTAAAGACTAACTGATATGGAGCCTCCCCGTGAGTGCTGAACTTTGTTGCAAGGACTTTGTTGGAAGCGTTCGTATTGACAACGCGGGACACCGCCGCGTGATAGCACCCGCCTGCGAGTGCCTTGGCTCATCTGGTGTAACTTGGTAGCTGTAGATATATATATATATATATAATCTACTGGCAGTCGCCAGTAGATAGTTATAGTTAGGACCTATTTTCCATAGGAAATCCGCAACATTCTATTCCCAATAAGTCTGGCGCCGGTTGATGAATCCTCGCGAAATTTTCCAAACATTTGGCCAGCTCCGCTCCGCTTCTACCCTGAAAGTTTCGTGGTGATTCGTCAAGCGGGGGCTGAGAAAAAAGGGAGGTCCCAAAATGCATTTTCCCCATGCAATTTCCCATAGGATTTGTTGTCGCAGCTACAGCCCGAACCGCTGAACGGAATGACACCAAATTTGGCAAAGAGGTAGTTCTCAGTTCAGACTCGTGCCTTTTGCTTAAATGGTGTAAATCCGTTCATTAGTTCCTGAGAAAATTAGAGTTAAAAGTACATATATATCTATGGCAGGGGAGGATCCGCAGACCCTACCCCCACCGTAAGCGCACCCTCCCCGAACCAAGTGCGCACCCTCGCGATCGCGCGCTGAATGCTAATTGGCTGTCGAGTGTCTGTCTACATTCGAAACCAGGAACTGTTGGCAGCCATTTTCTGCCTCGGTAGAAGCGAGGCTGAAGAAGCAAGGGGAATAAGTGTGTAAAACATAGAGGTGCTTAGGGGGTCTCAGAAGGACCCCCTGGGGGCCCCTTTTTAAAAAAAAAAAAACACAGCGAATGCGCGCACGGTGCGCGCATCCTATCGCTTTGGGTGCACGGATTCTCTCGCGTTGGGTGCGCGGATCCAAGGAAAAAAATATTGAAAAAAGACAAGAAATCATTGGTTGTATGAGTACTTTCTACACTTAAAGGTAGGGTGTATATTTCTGTTTTTTAAAGGTATGAGTCTTATTGGTTAACAAAAACAGATCATAAGGAACATTATATATGATAAGCTGATATGTTGAAAAGTCAAGCACACTTGCTGTCTTGTTTAGCAACATTGTGTGCTGAACTTGTGACCTGTGTGCTCAGTGCAGTGTTCCATGACCTGTTTCTATGGTAACAGGCAGAAGGCAGATTGGGGGAACGGTTGAAATGTATTTCAGTTGAAAAGGGTTGAAATGTTTAACCAATAGAAATGTGTGTTTGCTTTTGAATTTATGTGTGAAGGATTGTGATTTGATGTTTACATGTATATGTGTGGGAAATGAAAGGGAAACTTTTCCATTCTTTGGTTTTGCTGAGAGGTGCACAGTGCAGAGATTCTGTAAAAGAAAATCTGGTGTGTGACTGATATACTTCTTAATCTACAAAACAACTTGAAAGGTGAGTTATTTAATTGTGAGGGGAGTACTTTTTTTCTCTACAATCTTATTGACAGTGTGTGTGCATGTAGAAACCATTCTGTGATAAGCATTTGTGTTTTTCATGTGTTTGCAGACAGATATCTGTGCTGTTTTTATATTTTGGTAGAATTAGAAACCAATCATTGTTAATGAATTTGTGAAATGAGTTATGTTTCTATATTAAAATGTAGTACTCCTTCTAGATGAACAAATGTGTTTTGCTATAGTGCAAGGGATAGTGTTGTTTGTTTAGAATCACACAGTGAGTATGTGTGCATTTGGGAACCACTGTGAGAAAAGCATTTGGTAACATTGTGTATTTGCTGACAGATAACTCTTTTAACCCCTCCCCTGCTCATGACGGAGCCATTCCGTCATGAGCCACGGTTGCCGTGTGCTCATGACAGAGTGGTTCCGTCATGCCGCGGCCGTTGGCGGCCGCTCCTCCCCCCTGCGCTGATTCCCCGCCTGTGCGGGCGATTAGCGCAGTGGGCGGAGTCATGACGGAACCACCCCGTCATGAGCACAGCTCAACCGTGGCTCATGACGGAGTGGCTCCGTCATGAGCACAGCGCCACCGCGCTGCCCCCCAACCCCCCCCAGCACTGCGGCTGAATTCCCGCCGCAGCGAAAGGGTTAAAACCTGTCATATTGTCAAGTTTTAGTAGCATTAGAAGCCAGTCTTTGGTTATGCATTGATAAAATGATTCATGCTTTGACAGTAAAGTGCAGTACTGAAATATGTAGATTGTGTGCAGTCCCCTTACCTCTTCCACAGTAGTGAATGAGTTTTGGTAAGCTGCTGGGGATAGTGTTGCTTGTCTAGAATCACACTGTGAGTCTGTGTGCATTTGGGAACCATTGTGAGAGAAGCATTTGGTAACGTCGTGTATTTGCTGACAGATAATTGTTTTTTTAAACCTGTCATGTTGTCAAGTTTTAGTAAAATTAGAAGCCAGTTTTTGCTTATGCTTTGATTAAATGAGTCAGGCATTGACACAATAGTGCAGTCCTGAAAAATTTAGATTGTGTGCAGTTCCCTTATCAGTTCCACAGTAGTGAATGATTTTGGTTAACTCCTAGGTATAGTGGTTGTTGTCTAGAATCACACTGTGAGTCTGTGTGCATTTGGGAACCACTGTGAGAGAAGCATTTTGTAACATCGTGTATTTTTTGGCAGATAACTCTTTTTAAACCTGTCATGTTGTCAAGTTTTGGTAGCATTAGAAGCAAGTCTTTGCTTATGCGTTGATTAAATGAGTCATGCTTTGACACTAATGTGCTGTACTTAAATATGTAGATTGTGTGCAGTACCATTACCTCTTCTAGACTAGTGAATGAGTTTTGGTAAACTGCTAGGGATAGTGTTGCTTGTCTAAAATCACACTGTGAGTCTGTGTACATTTGGGTAAGGATTGGTAGACAGATAACTGTTTTAAAATCGGTCATGTTGTCAAGTTTTAGTAGCTTTAGAAGCTATTCTTTGCTTATGCATTGATAAAATGAGTCAGGGTTTGACACTAAAGAGCAGTACCATGTACTATTCTCTTCACTGTGCCAGAACTGAAAATTTAAAAGTTTAACCCAGGCACTAACCTAGCAGGAGTCTGATGATTTAGTCAGTTTCCAAGTATTCATGTTGTGAACCATACATTACCACATAGATTGCTTCAAATGTCTATGCAGTATGCATGCAGTCTTCTAACATACTATAAACTTGTCTTTCACATTTTCAATTCCCTAGTCAGTATCCATACAGTCCAGCAAACATCCTGTCACTCCCTTTGTACTCCTCTAGTGACCCATTCAGTAGCAAGCACTAATCCATTCACTGTGTCAAAAGCCAACCACTTATAAATTCACCCAGGCACTCTCTTTGCTGTACTCTAATCATTCCGTCAGTGCCCAAGTACTCATGCAGTGAGCCAGGCCTTAGCACATAGACTGCTTCAAATGCATGTTCACTATGCATGCAGTCCTCTAATCACCTACACAGTTGTCTTTCACACCTTCAATTCCGCAGTCAGTATTCATACACTTCTAGCAAACACCCTGTCACTCACCCAGTGTGTCTCCTTATAGTACTGTAATCATTCAGTCAGTTATCATGTAGTATTTTAGTGAGGTAGGCTTTAGGGCATGAACTGCTTCAAAGTAGTATGCACTATGCATGTAGTGTTTTAACGATCGTCACACTTGTGGTTCAGGGCTATCGTTTCTTAGTCAGTTTTTATATAAAATGTGTTTGTACAGTAATGGAATAGTATAAATTTGAAAGTTATTAATATACATTTATTTGTGATTCTTTTTTACAGATACAGAGCAGGAGTGTTTCTCATCTGTTTGCACTCTTCTCGTGCAAGATTGTTTGGATGAAGGGTCCTCAGGTGCTTCATCATACTTGCCGTGCCGCACGAGTATTTCTTGTTAGGATCCCCTCGTGACAGCACTCTTTTGCAAATCTTGCACGTTACCAAGGTGGCATTGGTCTTATTCTGCCCCTCGGGAAAAGTAAAAAATTTCCACACCACTGAAGAAAAACGTTCTTTGGGTGGTGCCTCCACCAAAAATTCATCCTCAGATGTATGAGGAGATGCAGGTGATGCCTGCTGCCCTGAAGCCATTTTTATGTGAAAAAAGTTAGAGCTAAGTGTAAACTTAGTCTAAAAAATCTTCTTCTCTGCAAAGAGATGCTCCTCCAAAGAAGGTCAAAGAAGAATGATTGAATTGGGTGGGGTCTTTCAATAGTTAGAAGAGGAAGTGTAATGAACCAATCAAATCTCTTTTTTTGCAGGTCACATGGAATCCGCGCACCCTGCGCTTATGCAGCACGCACCCAGCGCGCATCCGTGAAATTGAATTAAAATAAATTATAGTATAAGATGTAAAAATATATTAGTTTTAAAACTACTTTAGAGTTTGTCTTCAATTAATATTCACATGAAATACATATATATATGTTTTTTTAAATGTTAAATATTTCGTGGGATCCGCGCACCTACCGCGTCATAGATGCAGATGACGCATCACGGAAGCGTGTAAACGTCGCGTTATGTACATCGAACGTGTCGCGTATAGGCTGGGAGTCGTGTACCGGTCGCATTGCAATCGCGCACTAAACACGTACCCGACGCATACCATGCGCGGATGTTATCGCGTAGGGATCGGGAGCAGTGCGCTTAGGGTGCGCGGATCCAAAACATGGAAAAAAATATATAAAATAAAGTTTTGAACTATAGATAAAAAAATATTTTGAAAAATATAAAAAAATATTTTGAAAAACCCATTAAATTCAAATAATATTTTTTAATTTTTAAAAGAATTAATTGAAAAAATAAGTTTAAAAAATGGTGATAAAAAAGAATTTAAAAAAAAAAATTCATGAAATTGACACACTCAATTTGAAAAATATAGAAATCCAATCAAAATCATTAAACATGATATCTTCAGAGATAAGTTAAAGATAGGAATTAGCATTTAAAAAACCTTTGAAATTCACTGAAAAAACCATAGGTTTCATGCACGTTATTGTTAGGAATTGGCATTTAAAAAACCTTTGAAATTCCCTGAAAAAACCAAAGGTTTCAGGGGCGTTATAGTTAGGAATTGGCATTTAAAAAACCTTAGAAATTCACTGAAAAAAACATAGGTTTCAGGGGCGTTATAGTTAGTTGGACATTTCCCTCGTACAAAACACTAGAAATTCCCCCGTTATAGTTAGTTCAGCTAACTATAACTCGCGCCCCCGCAATGCACTGCTGATGACGTCACATATTACATCACTCATGACATGGTCAGTGACATCACTCATGACATCACTGATGACATCTCAAATGACATCACTGATGACGTCATCCATGTGATAAATTAGTGCATCTTCTCACACCCTAATATAACCTTTGATACATCGACTCAAAATATCAGACGGCCATTTTGAAAACCATAGATACACCAATAACTATATACCCACTCATTGACTCTTAGGTCTACATACATCTCCACTCACTCACCTGTTCAGTCACTCATACTTACAGTCACTCCCTACAGGACTATCATATGCATTTATACACCTATATAGACACTCACACACCGACAATCATCCATTGAGGCACTGACACACCTAGTCAGTCATGCAAATAAATAATCACAGTCCAATTTACTCACCTATACAGTTAAACACACTCAAGTTCACTTACTCATAAAAATACTAACAAATTCTGACGCTCTTATACAATTACTGATACAAGCACACATCCATACAGCCACTCCCGCAATCATACACTCTCACATATAGATAGTTATATACTCTTACACACATATACACTGCGTTTCACATATGTAGTTACTGACACATGTACAACTGAGATATACATTCAATCACTAACACACCCTTACATACAGTCACCCAACCATACAGTCCATCACAGTTGCACTCTTAAAACCATGCACCCATAGCATCACCCACTCACACATCTATGCACAGAGTCACACATACCTTACCCACACAAACACTCAGGCACCCATACATATACTCAGACAACCAATCAATAACCCATATAGACACTCATATTGCTATTCACAAAACCATGCAGCCACTTATACATCAACACACAGACACATACAGACATTCACACAGTTAAGTCACTAGTCTGCAGTAAGATACATTTAATGACTCGGTTATAGAGTCAGTTATGCACCTAGAAAATCATCCATTCACACACTTATACACCCACTTATTCTTCCACAGACCTTTCACTATAAATATATAAAACATATTTAAACTTTACAGAAACACACAGTCACTGGATGACGTCATCAGTGATGTCATTTGAGATGTCATCAGTGATGTCATCAGTGATGTCACTGCCCATGTCATGAGTGATGTAATATGTGACGTCATCAGCAGTGCATTGCGGGGGCGCGAGTTATAGTTAGCTGAACTAACTATAACGGGGGAATTTCTAGGGTTTTGTACAAGTGAAATGTCCAGCTAACTATAACGCCCCTGAAACCTATGTTTTTTTCAGCGAATTTCTAAGGTTTTTTAAATGCCAATTCCTAACTATAACGCCCCTGAAACCTTTGGTTTTTTCAGTGAATATATATATGTATACATATACATACACAGAGGAATGTTGTAAATGCTGTTTCCCAACTCATGCTGCGCTTTATGAGGCCAACCACCATTAGAGTGCTCTGGAACTTCTTTTGTTCCCCCACTTAGGTAATGCAGCATAGCATTTCTGATTCAACTGTTCTTACGGGAGCAAGATCAAGGTATACTTCCAAAAGGTTGATTCCTGTCTGCACTCACATCATGAACAAACAAGCAATGGGGCCAGAATGTGGCCCAGATTAAGTACCAGTGACTGATATTCACTGAAACACTCCACCTATAACTTTTTTGTTTTTCTCCGTGAGAGAGCCTTGGGGCTATTGTAGTAAGTGCTCGGCTCCCTCACCTGCTTATGCTCAACTGTCACCCTCGGCTCTGTGGAATTCAGACGACCGTCACCATTCCTCCGAGCACCACGGCAACCACAAGGGTACAAGGATGCGCCTTTGTGATCATTACAAATCTCCTTTCTTCATACACAAAAATGTAAAACATTTGCATTACATACCAACAGCTGAGACTGCCGACTTATGCATTGTTACAACTATATACAACTTGAAAATTAACAATGACTTATGGCACCCAAAAACAACACATGCTTCCATCTGATTGCATAGTCATGAAACCTAACAGGCACCCTGCAACGTTGATTGATCTTACTTCCCTCTTTGTGCAATTTTTCACTTTTTAGATTCCTTTCACTCATGCCATGTGCATCACTAACTCGCATTCCACCTCCCTTTCTCATCTCCTCATACTCCATCATCATGTACCCACTACTCCCTTGCGCCTCTATTTTCTCCCTTCCTTCCCACTTCTTACTACACTGATCGTCCTGTTTGCAATTTAGAGCAACCCTCTTATTCCACCTCCACCCATTCTTCAATACAACATGCCAATTGCGTACATCTTGCACTTCCATGGGAATTGAAAACTTGTTTGCTCCATCCCCCCTTTTACCTAACTTGATCTTCACAAAATCCTCTACTGCAATTCTCCCACTCCTGATATCGCTTCTTTCTTTCCGCATAGTACTATTTTTCCCCAACCATTGAGGTACTAACTTCGTCCTTGCTTCTCTTACTCTCATTCTCTTGAAAGGAGATTCCCATGTAGCTCCATTCTCTGTGTCATTTTATGCCCTCACCAAATTCTCCAACGCTCTGTTCACATCCTTACCAACACTGACTGCCATCTGTACAGTTCCTTTGACCATACGATTTACCGTTCCACCATTCAATTGCCATGTGGATTGTACAGTGATGTACGAACATGTTTTATATTTCATGTTTCCTCAAAAACCTTTGCATGACATTAGATGTGAGTTGTGTCCCATTGTCAGTAAGCAATATACCAGGACACACCCTCTCGCTTTAAAACTTGTTCCAGAAATCTGATGGCACTCTGCGTAGTAATATTCTTCATGAATTCCACAATCACCCACCTTGAAAACACATCAGCTGCAACCATGGCAAATCTCTGCGACTCGCCCAAGAATTTCATAGGACCTATGAAATCCAGACACGCTTTGGACCATGCGCCATTTGCATCACTGATGCATCCTATACCTTTCACTCTGACCTTCAAACACTTCTATCTCCTTACATAACATGCATTCTTCTACCCACACCTTGACCGCATCATCTATCCTGGGCCACTGTTTCACTCCCTCTGGAGGCACATATCTCTCTCCTCTTAATACCAAAAATTAAATTGCTCCACTGCTCAATTCTTCTTGTAGCCTCACAAAACTTCTCAAAGAAGGTCTCACATCCCCTTCATGTTTCCAACCTTCACAAATACTTCTTACGAAGTCCTTGAAAGCCCCACCCGGTTGTGCAGCTGCCACCCATTCTTCTCGGGTGACAGACATAAATTCTCCTTGCACTGCATCCTCAATATTCCCTACCACACACACCAACTCTTCCTCTTTTTTGCCTTCTCCGACCCTTTCAATGGTAATCTTGATAAGCAGTCATCCTACACATTCTTCCACCCAGCCATATATTCTAGATCATACCTGTAATCTTGAAACCTAAATGCCAAGCATGCTAATCTGATCCGCACTTTACTTACACCTCCCAGTCTCAATACTCTCACCAACTGTTTGTGATCCATTCGTAATGTGAACTGCATACTCCACAAGTATGTGCGGAAGTACTCCACTCCCCACGCCGCTGCCAAGGCATCTCTCTCTATTACAGCGAAATTCCTTTCTGTTTGTGAAAGCGTCCTGGAAGCAAAAGCCATGGGTTTATCCACACTATTCTTTATCTCTGTTAGCACAGCCCCAACACCATGGGCACTGGCAACAGCAGTTAATACGGTTTTGTTCATTGGCTTAAATGGGGACAAAATGTCTATATTGGTATTTAATGTTTAATCATCACAAAAGCTCTCTCATGTCTCTCTTTCCACTTAAACTCCCTGCCTTTGCTCATTAACACCCTCAATACTTTAGTTTTCCTTGCCAAACGCTCTACGAATTTCACATAATATTCAATTAACCCCATGAAAGACCACAATTGATCTCTCCATTCAAGGGTCGGAGCAAGGCGTATTGATTTCACCAAATCTTCCTTAGGTTGAACCCCTTGCTCTGAAATGGTATAACCTAAGTACTCAATCTCTTTCAATAGGAATTGACATTTATCTTTACATAATATTAGTCCCGCCTCACTCAACACTTTCATTGTTTTGACCAAAGCTCTGTTGTGATCCTCCTCTGACTTCCAAGTTATTAAAGTATCGACTTGAAAGAAAAGAACATTAGAACACCACTAAATAATTTGTGCATCATACGTTGTAAAACACTTGAGGCCGAAGCCAGCCCAAATGGAAGTCTCTTAAATTGGAAAACCCCATCCATTGTTATGAATGCTGTGAATGCTTTGGATTTGGGATGCAGTTTGTTTTGGGGGTAAGCTGACTTCAAGTCTAATCTCGTAAAGAGTTTTGCATTATTCAGCATTAACACTATTTCTGAAATATTTGGTGCGGAAAGCTGTCCATCACTATACTTTGGTTCAAAGATCTCAAATCTATACAAAATCTCAGTTTGCCATCCCCTTTCCTTGTAATAATCACTAACCACTGGAGACAGCCTTTCCGATGCTTCCACTGGTTCAATGACACCCTCTCTTTTCATGTCTTCCAACATTTTCTTGATTTCATTACGTACAGCAATGGGAATACTTCTGACTGTACATCTAATCGATTCCACCCCCTCTTTTATTTTAATTTTGAGAAGATACCCCTTCAGCATGCCTAACTTAGCCCTGAACACATTCAAACATTTCTTCAAAATAACTTTCACACTTTCATGAGATTGAATAGCCAAGACCTTTTCATTTGATCTAGGGTCTAATAAATATGTAAATCATACTTCTGCTCCCAACCTAAGATCCACCTTGTAACCCATACATTCTACCAGACGCTTTCCTCCCCTTGAATTCAAAATTGGACTCCATGTATCCCTCAATGTGTATGCTCTCTTCGCTATAGCCTTTTGGAAAAATATCACTCTGTAGTAGCTCCACCCCAGGCCACTTTTCCTCAAAAATGTCTCTAGGTACAATTGTGTACACAGACCCAGGATCAACCACCAAATCTATCTGGGCACCATTCACTATAAATTCCGCTCTTGGTCTATGCATTCTCATTCCTTTCTTACCCTGAATTCACAATACAATAACCTGTGTACCATCATCCTCTGCAACACAGGCCACTCAATTCTTGGATATATCTCTGCATACTCTTGCCAAATGACCCTTTCTCCCCAACCTCCGATAAAGCTTGGCACGGACAATAAATCTTTAAAATCAGCAGCATGTCCAATGCTGCCACACCTGTAGCACCCTCTAAATCCTGACCTCAAGTTACCAATTACTTTTTCCTTGGGCTTATCTACAAATTGTTTCCCATCTCTACCTTCCACAGCTTGTCTACCTTTCACATCACCCTTTGTATACTGGTCCTTTTTATTCACAACGTTGACTCCTTCTTCCCATCTGGATTACAATTGTTGCATTTCCTCATGCAAATGCCGGATTCCTCCACTATTTTTAAATCATTATTGCTTCCTGCAGCGTTGAATCCCTCACAGCTCACAGTCTCTCTTGCATTCTCTTGTTTTTACACTGTACTATTAGTTGATCTCTGATCATTTGATCAGTCATTGTTCCAAACCTTTTTTCTAGCAACTGAAAACCTTAAACGATCAGTCGCCTCCAAATAGTTTCAAAAGTTCTGATCCACTCTTCCCACTCTATTGAAGGTGGCCCTGCTTGTGATAAAAACATACGAGGAACAGCCACCATTTGGTTGCTTGCCATGGCCATTATGATGCACAAAGAAACAGTCACAAGAAATTACACTGATACTTGAAATTACACACCACCACACAATATCACAGGGCTGATTCTTTCCTCTGGATACTGAGTCTCCTTCTTGCTCCTTTTTCAGTGTTCTCAGCTCCAGCCCAGTTCACACAGACACAGCTTAGTCCCTCCTTTGTGTTTGCACCAAGGCTCCTCCTGAGGAAAGTACTATCGTGAAAAGAAGAAGAAGCCTCACACAGTCAGGAGTTGCCTTCTCCTAATAGAAAAGCATGGACCTTTTACTCCATGAGCATTTAAATACTGTCACTCACTGTTCTGATATGCGGTGTGGAATACACCGAACTTGGGCTGTGCGCCGATGAGGCAAAATCTTGAGATCTCCTAAGCCTTTAACCAGAAACAGATACACCGAAACGGATTAGATTATTTAGCCACTACCGATGAGTACTTCTAGGACAGCTCGATCGCACAGCACCCTTGGCAAATCCAGTAAATAAGCAACGTATAACACTGACCTTCCTGTGGCTGTTGACAAGTACTCCGGGTGGACGACAGGCACACAGGTGCTCCTTAGGTGGTTGCCACAACTGCGGCTGCACTCCTCTGTACCTTCCCACACCGGAAATGAAGGTGGGCTTCTAAAAGACTGACTTCTGTACCTTCCTGCACTGGGCTGTGTTTGGCTAATTATGTAGATCCCACGCCGGATTTGCCCTCACTGTGGCTGAAGTATGGCACAACAGGCAGTTGTTGCCTAATTATAATAAGTGCTCCGGACTCCAATGTATATTTCAAGCATCTTTATTTTCCCCAGTCACATGCATGAGGCTCCCTCGCCTGCTTATTGCATTTGTCACCCCGAGACAGATGGGTATGCCCAGACGTGGGTTGTGTGCTCTCCATGCTAGAGGAGTCAAGCTAGCCTTGCGGATGAGGGTTGAAACCCGAAACCGGTCCCAGGATGCTTGTTTCCGGTTCAGGGAGGACCTGGTCCGGCAGTTCAGGCTGGACTATTCCCATAGGGACCAGTGTCAAGATTGATTTGCCAATGACTGAGTTTAAACTGGAATGGTATGGGGAGCAAAAAAATGATGGATTTGGGCCCAGATCTCTGTACTGGGGTGAATGTTAGACATTGTTCAACATTCTGTCCATCAATTATTATTTTTGCATTTGTCACCCCAAGTCTGACGGGTATGCCCAGATGTTGGTCCCGTGCTCACTGAACCACTGAATTCAAGTTAGCCTGGCTGTTGAGGGGTGATGCCCCGAAACCAGTCTCAGGATGCCTGTTTCCATTCCAGAGAGGACCTGGCTTGGCAGTTCAGGTTGTATTTTCCCATGAGGAGCAGGGTCTAGACTGATTTGTATATGGCTGGGTCCAAACAGGGGTGGCTTGGTGAGCAAAAGAACAACGGCTTAAACCCAGATCTTTGTGACTGGGGGTGAATGTTTGCATTGTTCAGTATTCTGTCCATCATTTGTTCCTTTTACTGGTGATTTTTATGTGACACGTACAATACATCCTATAGTTGGTTGAAGAGCTGATAGTAAAAAGTGCCTTAAAAATCATCATATGTTCACATGGATATCTTCCTAGTGAGATCTGGCAACCTATTGGCTAAGGTGCCCATTAATCCTCTTCTGCCATGCTTGCTTGATGAAATAACTTGTGGGTTGTTTTTCAAATAAACTTGGAATGAACGTTGTCCGCGGTAACAATTTTTCGAGTTGGGTAAATTGTTGCTATTCCTCTGCTACTTCAAGTGGAAATTAAATATGTGTTTTTTGTTTGAATAATCTGTCTAGGAGTTTTTGCATGAATCAAATTTCTATTCGAATAAGGGCATTGGTCTTGAAGTTTTAGCACAGCTTTTATACAGTGTAAAAACCAAACATTAAACCTCTACAAATACAATTAGCGCTAAACTAATAATCAGCTGTCGTTTGTAAACTAGGGCAAAGCTCATTTGTGACCTGGCAAGAACCATGATATGCGACCTTGGGCCTCATTTATGAAGAATAGGCATAAGGCAGCACCGCAAGCTGTAATTCGAAAGGGCAGAAATGCATCGTATTTATAAGATACGGTGCATTCCTGTCCTTTCAGCCAGCAACAGCATACAATTTGCTGCTGAACACCAATGCAGGCACCCTTGCACCAAGGTGCAAGGGTGACTCTGTTGTTGGAATGATTCTTTTTGTGGGGCAGAAAGGGCCACCTTCCTGCACAGAAGAAATCACGAGAGGCATTTTCCTCATTTTCTGTGTGCTGTAGAAGGCAGCACACATGGAAAGAGGGAAAACTAGGAGAAATGTAAACATTTGTTCTTGTTACACCTGCTCTGGGGAGGCGTACGTTTCTGCCGCTGCTCCAGGTTTACGTGATGTTGTAAATCTGGGCAGTGTCAAAATCCATAGGTGTTGAGTGGGAACACCCACAGCAATGCCCATGGAACGCCTCATTGACGTATAGCAAGGCAGCATTGCCTTACCTCATATCTATGAGACCACGCAAAGCCATACATATGAGTGAGAGGCTTGCGCCATCGAATCATCATAAACAGTGACACTTTGGCATCGCAGGCCTCTTGTAATTAACCCCCATGAAATCAGTGTGATCAATAGAATGAAATAGGCTAACAAAAAATAAATACGTTTATTTTTATGAGCTCAGAACTGCTATGTTATGTTGTGTTGTATTGTATTATGTTATAGACTCTTTTTTAGGTGTATCTAAACCACAAGCGCTACTGCACAACTAAGCTAAGTGCAAAAAAAGTGCAATTTTTCTAGTAATTTCTGCAATGGTTTGTTTTAGTTACAGTGTGGACTTCTCCACAGTCTCTAGATGCCATGACGGCCTCTTCTTTTGGGGTAGCCTAGCCAGCCTCAGGTAATCCAGAAAATGAATGCATACATATGCATAAACATATACATTTGAAGAGGGGCTATGGGGTTTAACCCTCTTTATCTACTGGTATATTCAATGATCGTCTGCACACCAGAAAATCAAACAAAGGGAAATAGTCCAGCCACTGGTTCTCTGCATTGTGCTTTCTGGCATTTTCTTAATCATTTGTAAAAATCTGCCTTCAGTGCTGGAGCTGAATTAAACTTTGCCAGTGCTATGAATTCTGGTTACAGTAGTTGAAATCCATTAATACTTTTGGTTTGTGCTAATGGGAATCAAAGTTTCCTGTGATGTGCATTAAAATGAAAAAGGATGTATATTCTATGAGAAAATGCTCCTTTTTCCATGGTCACGCAAATTGTTTGCTGAACTGTATTGTTGGTTTTTAGATTCTGCAAATGGGGCACTGCTGTCCAATAACCAGTGTATGTGCTCTGACCTGTAAAACAAAAATATTGGCTTTTCTCTGACTGGCATATTTACTTGCCTGTAAGGCTTTAGTGTATTGTATAGAAACTACAACCATTGCATGGAAAGTTAAATGCCATCTGGACTGGACCATTCCCCGGTTTTACTGGCTCTTGACATAGGGCTTGCCTCTTCAGGCCGCAAACCATGGCAGCCCGAGATCCAGAGGTACTGCTCACCCCAGGTAAAGGCTCAGCTGCGGTCTCTTCTCTCAACCTCCCTAGTCAACAACAGGACGTCTGTTAACTCCAGTAGGATTGTATGGGCCAACCAGCAACCATATGGGGGCAATTGATGAGAGACGCCACAGAGGCAAATAAGAAGGCAACAATCTGCCATACCGAACTTGAAGAGCAGATCCAATCCCTCATGCGCCAGTACTCTTCCGATCCTACTGTGTTCAACCGCTGCCATCTGGAGGTAGCCCGGATGGCCCTTTATGCCTCCAGACCTCTAAGGCATAAAAGTACTTCAGCATCTAAAAGGCAGACACTATGAACAGGGTGAGAAAGCGGGCCGCCTACAGGAGGCATTGATGGCTATTGCGCCGTTCAGGCCGAATCAGGTGAGATCCTCACTAAACCCCAGGACATAGTCAACTTGTTTGCCTTGATCTATGAGAAGCTCTATACCCCAGAGGCCCTGTCCACTGACAACCAACTAAACACCTATCTTGCCGGAATTGACCTACCACAATTAGCGGACGAGGGTAGAAAGCTACTAGAGGGAGATATTAGTAGAGAAGAAATAGCGGCAGCCATAGCTAATCTGCCCTACCATAAATCCTCAGGGGGATCGGGTTCCCCGTTGAATACTACAAATGGCCTGGGTAGGAGGCAACCGTAGCTAGCTGTCTTTCTGCATTCTCTTCTTCCAACAGGGTAATTGGGACCTCCAGGGTAGACCACTGTGGTCGGTCAATGCCCAATGGTATAGGCTGAGAATAAATTGATTGTTTATTTCTATTCAAGCTGTCTCATCCTCCTGATAGAGCTTTTGATAGTATCTACAGAATTTGTCACAAATAAGTATCTGATCATTGGCCTTCTCACCCCTTTCATTACTGATTGCCTGGATGCTATTCATAGTCACGCTACTGTTAACCCGAAACAAGAGTATACGCCCAATCTCTTCATTATTTTCTAAGGTATTTATTTGTTTTGCTCAATTCTTCTTAATCAATCTATCCCAGAGCCTCTCCCTGAGTGTGGCCTGAGCAGTTGCAAGTTGATCCAAAACAGACATGATGGTCCCCAGATCCTGATTTAATGACATTCCATAGCGCTGAGAGAAGACCTTATACGGACCTTTTCCTTGATCATCTCCTTTCTTTGATAAACGGAATATTTTAACATATACCTTCTGCAACAGGCTGTAAGCACATCCCGTACCACTTAGGGAAAAGCAGAGCTGACATTAAGCTGCACATATTCCCTCAGTTCTTTATTCATGTAGGTGATATACCCCTCTTCATATTGCATCCGCCTATCAAAGGTCCAATGACGAGACCTACCATACTGAATAAATTGTACCACGGGAAGAAATAACAATAAAGAATTATGATCAGACATCACCCTTGGATTCAACTGAACACTAAGAGAGGATAGTAATGAAGGGCTGAGACACTCCTCTTGCTGCAGAAGAGAAGCTATCTTTGGAGAGCTCTCGATATCCCAAATCATCGAATAGTGAAGGTTCCATCCTGGATGGTTGCGTCTCCTGCAAGTAAACAATATGCAGGTGTAAATAGAGCAGCTCTTCCCTAATTAGTTTGCGTTTCAGGGGTGCTTTGATGCCATTTATGTTCCACGATAAGACATATAGGCATTCGTCATGAATTACCAGTCATTATTAAAACCTGTCCTTAACCAGTTGCACCTTCCAAAAAGCTTGAAAATCATTCCCAGCTTCAAACGATAACCTCCCTGTGTGGCTACCATGCTAGTGCTTTCCTACAGATTTTTATGTTGACCCAAGGCGCCCTTCCAGCATTTGCTCCTCTTTCTAATGCACCCCCTTATCTAGACATACCCCTAATCTCCTCTCCCCCTGCCAAACCCTCCCACATCTGCTCAAAGCCCCTGAAACCAACCCCCCAACAAGAGGGCCCAACCCATGGCCATGCCATTTCTCAAAAGTGCAAGACGTATCTGAATAGCTAGAAGCCGTAAGGAGCAGAACCCTCCTCAGAGCCCCCCTGGGACCACTGCAGAGAACTGTATAAGAGAAGAAGTAAAAGAAAGGCCCCTTCGGTACTAACAGGACTAAAGGAGGTAGAATCAGACCAGCCTAGGACCAAGAAGCCCCAAATTATTCAATAAGGAAGGGAGGACAGTAGCAGAGAGAACAGAGACAGGCAGCACTACCAACTCTATCTTTAACCCTCTTAATAATCAGGATGTGTATGCAGTTAGCGACATCCTTGTAACTGCTATATTTACTGCTCAAAAGAAAGGTGAAAAGGAGAGTAGAAGATTCCCATTTTTGTAGTAGCTCTGCAAACTTTACTGAGTCAAAACAATAATACATTTGACCTTAATGCTTAATTCATTACGTAGCAGGCTCAATTTGCGAGATTGTATTTTCCAGTTTTAGAAGAGGAGGGATCTGCTCGGGAAGTTGCCACCGCGGAACCTCAGTCTCGTTGTACAAGTCCGAGTGGATGAAGAACTCTACCCTACAGGCTTTGATAGGAGACCTAGGTTGAGCCAAAGGGATGGCCTCTTGTCGCAAAATAAAGTGAACAACATAAATCAAAATAGCCTGTGGGTAGCTAGGAGCTCCGACTTCCTTAGGTGGGCACTTAGAGGCTCTCAGGTTGTATTGCAGAGGCCAACAGCAGGGTTCATTCTAGCTCCAGTGGCTACAGGTCAGCTGGGCACAAAAGGAAAAATACATCTTGCAGCTTTTTTTGTCCCTGTAGCCATACAGGAGGACAGACAACTAACTCTTGGGGTCCACTACTGTGTCTTGGGTACAAGTGGGAGCAGGTCCAGGTCTTTGGCTTTCCTCACAGGTCTCAAACAGTGGGTGCAGACCTTCTTCCACAGGTCCAGAAAGTGTTCTGAAGAAGGTGCCTTGGGGTGCCACGATAATGCCTGGCACCTGCCAGAAGGTGGGAGTGACTCCAGGCTCTTCCTTAACCAATGGAGTAAATAGTCCCAGGGCCAGCCCTGTCCCATTTTCCAGCTGTTACTGTTTGCACTACTGCAAATAATCCCACAGTGATCCTTTTTCCATAATCCAAGATGGGACGACTTTTCTCCTTTTGTAAGAGCGCTCACCCAGAGATATGGCCAGGGAATGAGCACCCCCGCCTCTATGGTCACTTCCAATCAGTTCTTGGGGAATCTCCCTCCCTACTGTGATTTGAGCCTGGCTGACTGGGGGAAATCAGAAGGGGTGAGGCTGTGCAGGTGTCATCTGACATCTGCCTATAAAAGATAAGGCTTCTTTGAAGACAATCACGTTCCTGGGCACAGCCCAAATATTCATGCTGCCAGAGGCACAGGACTACCTCCCCACACCCAGGCCTTTGTCTTCTGCTCTCAGAGCAATTTCATGCCTCATTTAGGGTGGAACACTCAGAGAGCTGCATCTGGAGGTGAATGGAAATTAGTCTCCAGAGGCATTAAGCAGGGCAATGACCAGTTTCTAATTGTACATTCTCCTCAATATTTATTATAAACCCAAGTTCACTACTGAATTGGGTTTTAATATATATTACAAAGAGCCCAAGAAAGATATATTAAGGCTTTTGCTTGCTGGAGATAGCATTATTAAATGTAATATTGCGTGCCAGTGTTTTCCCATGGAATAGCCAGCCTTGCTACAGTGAAATTACTTTTGGGGCCTTTTCCCTGTAAGAATATGTTTTTACATTACATTTCCACATGTCCTACTTTTAAAAACATGCACCCAGCCTCATGGGCACCTCAAAAAGGTAATTTATTAATATTTGCAAGGAAGGTTTAACATGTCAAAAAGGCTATTTTAACTGGTCAAATTGGAGTGTGAAACCTGCTTTAGTCAGCCTACAATGGTACGCTAGAAGCCATATTTTACACTGTCATTGTAGTGGATGTCACAATTGGTGCTGCAGTGAATGAATGGCAGTTAACTTGCAGGCTCTGGGGACATTTCACACCATGTACTCTGTACTTATAGGTAAGTTAAATATGGCATTTAGAAGAGTACCAATTTCATCATGTTGAAAGGAGGAGCACATGTACTTTACCACTGGTTTTACATCCATCAAAAACAGGGCAAAAATCTTGGGATACACAATCCAAAAGATGGTAGATACCTACAGAAAACACCTGTAATGTTCTATTAAAATTATGTGATGATTAATTTTGTAATTACATTTGTTTTTGCAAAGAGCAAAAAGCTGGCATGTTCAGGTGGCAGTATGTATTTTTTAATTTTTCTCTTCTTTTTAGTTTTGTGGCATAACCATAGACCAGCTTACCAAGAAGAAATGTGTATATTAAAATAATATAATTACCTGAGGCATCTAGTTGGGAATAATGTTAGAATTTTCCACAAGGAAACTCTGAGCCGATGTCTTAGTAGGCCCAATGAGCCATACAAAGTGTCATATTCCACATGTGTTCTAAGGGCTGGCTCACATTGCATTTTTAAATGGCACTTTTATAAGTGCTTAGTGGTGAGTAAAGCAGTGCTTGGTGCAAACTCCTATTACTGGCCTATTAGAAAAGCTGCATTATGGAGGTGGTAATTTGTGACAAGAATGGTTGTGAATATTTGTTGCAGTGAATTTTGTTGTGGTGGTTATGTGCTGTTTTTAGGGCTGCTGTGTTTTTTTGTTGCATTATTGTTATGTTGTTGTGTTGGGTTATCTTTTCACTGTTTTGCTGTGTTGTGCTCTGTTATGTTTTGGTTGTGTTATTATGTTGATATGAGCTATGTAATAGTGTTCTGTACTGTTGTGTACTATATGGACAGAGTCTGCTACATTTGCAGCCAACGCAGCACGTTCCTTTAGATTTATAGTGCAAATAGCCATTTGCTATTGCCTATGTTGGCAAAATAAAGTACTCCTACAAGCCACAGTAGGTTTAAGTCTTTTTCTTTTCCTTTAGACAAAACAGTTCAGGTATACAGTCGTTGTATTTGGATGTGACAGCACTGATGTCATCGTTGTAACTGATAGAAAAGTGTTTGTTTAAAACCAGTGCAGCAAAATGAAAAAGAATAAGCTTTTTGTGTGCCTAAACCAGGTCAGTTTCCTTTTGAATGGCCAAAAGATTTGTTGTTCAAGAGATTACAAGAAAAGTAATGATCAAAGCAGTCAACATGGATTGGGTATCCGGAATAAGCAAATTACCCTTTGATATTTAAAAGTCCATACTCGAGGCTATGAGGAATGGAGATACACACTGACTGTACTGTCACCTCAACTGATGTTGAAATCCCAAAGAAGACGCATGCTTCAGAAAGAACACGTCGGATAGTAATGTGCTACCGGTGATCCTCCATCAAAGATTGATACACTACTTTGAGTGGAAGCACTAGGTACTGACTTCAACTCCATAGGCAAACACAGGAAGGAGGAAAGAGAGACTCTTGCCATCTTGTAACACTTGCTCCACCACCTCTGGTGGACTTGCTGGTTCAATCCCACTGCATACTAGAGTAATCAGTAGGGGAGAGGATAACCAGCATGTTTTGGAATGCTTCATTAAACCAGTTCTCCTTATGTACAAGGAAAACAAGAATGTATTTACCTGTCTTATCAGCAGTTTCCAATGCTGTTTTTCACTGCAGATCTACAGTTGTGTAAAAGAAAACGCAGTGTGGAGCTCGTCATGTTATGAAAGGCATTGCCACCAGTTGGATCTGAATAATGCTCTTATGTTGTGCTTATGTAAAGGAACATTTATCAGTGGAGTAAGGTACGGATGCCCTTGTTGGTAAAACGCTGCTGCCCGACTGATCTGAAACTTCCTCCCTGGTGCTCTATCTATAATCACCTGCATCAGCTCCACTGGTTGCCGATTGGCAAAGGGATTTAGTTTAAGGGCCTCTCTTTAGCTTTCAAGATTTTTAACTCCAGGGGTCCTCTACACCTTATGCGTCGGTTCAAACTTTCATCCCAGGTGTGACCCCTTCACACCAATAATCTTAAGCTGTTTCAAAACCCTCGTATTGTTAATTCCAGAAGAGGAGGTCGCTCCATTGCCTATCTGACAGCCAGACTGTGGAATGCCTTACCTTTGGCTGTGAGAAGCTGCTCACCGGAAACGGTCTTCAGGAAATGGATTGAAACGCTTCTCTTGACTCTGTAATAATCTCCTCCTGAGTTGGCCTCTGCCCTTGAACTCAGTGGACACTCTTACCTTTAGCACCGGGACACCTTTTTAGGTAGCTGTGCGCTCCATCAATGTATTGTATTGTAAGGGCACAATCTATTAGGGTAAGAATCATGGATGCTTCTCAGGATAGTTCTTATGGCGGTATTGTTCAGAATTTGTGAGGATGACAGCAGGCCAAAAAGAAGCAGAGTTACAAAAAAGTTAGATAGCAAGTGGGCAAACTGAGACATCTTACAGGTAATGAGGTTGATTTTTTCAGATAGTATTTTCAATGACAAGGGGTTATTTGTGCACACAGCCAAATTAGGACTTTATCGGACAAGGTTTGGAAAAAGATTCGAAGGCGGTGAAGTAGAGTGGGTGATCGCGACACATCCAGCTTCAGGATCATTTAGGCCAGGGAGCTCTAAATTCAGTGTAGGGGGGATGACAAACCTAGGCTAGATCTTCGACCTAGACTCCTTCATGCCTGTCCTGGTAATGAACATCCTCTGTGATTTGGTATGTGTAGTGTGCACTTCCAGCTATTTCGCTTTTGCGCAGTGCCTTATTGGCTGAATGTGTGCATTTGCCTGTTCATTCTTTGAGCGCTCACTGGTCATTCTGTTGCACACAGAGATCTCGGGCACAGTTGAAACACCACTCTTCCTCAGTTTAGAAAGAAAAGTAGATGTATTGCATTCTGTTGAGTTGCTCTCTGAAATAAAACTCTCCCTTCGTTTTCTTGAATAGTTCCTTTATTAGAAGACTTGCTTATTAGGTTGTTGGTTTGTTAAAGGATGAGGTGATTTCGATTGTGATCAGTGAGCAATTTATAATAATACTTACATTATCTACCTAATGCTACATACCACAGCTAAGACGTTTCCAATCTCCTCAGTAGAAAATAAGACTGTGTCTACCTTACTGAGTTTTGAACACATGATCTCCATACAACGCATCTGTCCGTGGCAAACATTCAAGACCATATTTATGTATGGGTTGCATCACCTTTGCACCATGCAACGTGCTGCATGCGTGGCGCAACTCTAAAATACGCAGAGTAACGCAATGCATTGCATATCTGCTGCGTTGTATTACTCTGCCCACGGGAGTCATTCCATGGGTGGTGCGTGTGTGTCTCCACACAACACCAATGGATTTTGACACATTCCTAAATTCACCATTACTGGTAGACCTGGGAATGAGCCAAAATGCTGTGCCTTCCCAGGGGAGGTGTAACGAGGAGAAATATGTTTATTTCTCCTCATTGTTTTCTCTTTCTAGGTGTGCTGCAATCTGCAGCACACAGAGAAAGAGGAAAATGATTCAGGGATTGTTTTTGTGCAGGAATGTGTGCATTCCTGCACAAAGCAATCCTGCTTCTAACCAGGCATCCTTGCTCCATGGTGCAAGACTGCCTGCGTTGGTGCTATGTAGCACATTGTGTGCCATCACTGCGAAAAGGCAGGAATGCGCCACATTGTGTTAAATACGGCGCATTCCTTCCCTTTACCTGTCACACACCGCACCGAAGCAAGGTGACTTACTGCCCTGCGTGACTTCTGCCTAAATATGCCTCTTAGTTTACTGAAGAATATCTTGCTATGTTTGAGTCTCACGGCGGCAGAACCCCCGCCCTTGTTTAATGGACCGAGTGATATCAAAACGTGAGTGCTGTGAAAGTGAGTTTGCTGTTGGCTCTCTTCACCATCTGCTTCCATGGTTTTGAACTTCCATCAAATCAATTCACTTCCGTGACACCCTGCACGCACTCCCCCTACTCGGGCTCATTTGCGCAGCCATTTGTCTCCACACTGTCTAATACTTGGCAGAATGCCGGAATGTCCTGGAAGTAGTAAAATGCAACCCACATTGGCATTTCCTCTCCAAAACTGCATCGAGAATGGAAGTCCTCTTCACCACTACAATTTTCACTTTAGGAGTAGCACACTCAGCATGGGTATGAAATGTGATCTGAATGCCCTGTTTATTTGCCTTTCATTTAACTGACCATTTCGTTGCCATTGTTTTTCCAGGGACCTAGTTGTTCACCCTAGCAGTTTTGCTTTCCCACAGAATATGTTGGGATTGAGGGAGTCTTCATGTCGGAGGGGAATCTGCACCTTCTTCATGCATGTGGGTAGATGATGGCACATTTTGCAAGTATGGGGCATTCAGTGCTTAATTTGTAAAATAGTAAGTGCCGGTGCACAAAATATTTCTCAGAAACCCGCTAATGTAAAGTAAGGATTGCCGAATACTAAGGCTATGCAATGTTGATTCCACCTCACGCCTTTGTTTCCACCACAATACACTCCCTGCCCCTTTATTTCACTCTTACAGGTTCTTTTTCACACCTTTCTCTTTTTTCATTGTTTCACGTCTTACTCTTTCTCCGTTTGCGATTATTTCTCTCTCTTGCTATGGGTCAAACTCTGATAAGGAAAAGTAAGTGCTGGTCACCAAAAGTGAGTACCGGTGGGCACCCTGGTAACCACCGAATCAAATTAAATACTGATGGGGATGCGCCCGCTCATATGTGATTGATAGCCGCGCATATTTCATTTTGTTTGGGATAGAGTTTGCAGCAAATTTCTGTGGTGAGTGGCTTCTCATTGTTTTTGCCATTTTCAATACTAATGTTTAGTCTTGCACTTTCAAGTACAGTACGTGTCTCTTGCTTGTTTATTGGTATTATGAATTAAACGAATTTCTAGGCAGGGCTCTTGAGGGCAAATAGCTAGGTTTTGAACTATGTAAGTTTGCCTTCAATACCTTCGGGTCGAGTTCGCGCTATATAAATATGCAAAAAAAAAAATAAAAAAAGGGGGCGCCGTTGCAATGTAGGTCTTTGAGCCTATAAGTTAATACAGGTTTAGTTCAGAGAAGGAGCGAAATTTGCATGGTTGATGCCTGTCCTAAGACGAGGAATCGTGCCTGAATGGTCCCCAGTAACTGTACCTGCTATGTGGAGGAGGTACGCTAGTACTAATGATCACCATTCTGACCCTGTTCTGTGAGGGAGCGAAGCTTGTATTTTTAATGCCATGCAACACCTTTTCGATGAGGAAGGTAACTTGCGCAGTTAACGCCATGCAATTCCTGTCCTGTCAGTGAGAGGTGCTTGTACTGCTGATGTTCATGCTGCACTGTTGTGTCCTGCGAGACACGTTCTAGTGTCTCGACAGGCACTGCTTTAGTAGCCACTCCCCTATGGGAGTGGACACACACACACCCCACACCCATCCATCACCGGCGTCACGAGTGACGTGACCCGGCTAATAAAGGGGCCCGAGTGCACGTGGCCAGTTGAGTAACCAGGATCACAGTGTCTGCGTCAGTTATTTATTAGTATGTGGGCCTAGGGCCCACAACACCACATTGGCGACGAGGGGGCTGTGCCCGTGCGTGCAGCAGCCCAGAAGCTGTGAAACTGAGTGGGGAATGGGGGGAGAATGCTGCCCGTGTTGAGGGCACCCCCTGTGAGTAGACGCACCGCCCGCCTACTGGGCCCCGGGGCATGCGAAGAGCCCCTGGCTTGAACAACTTGAAGAAGGTAATCGGGAGCCCACCCCACACCTGGTGTGCCTGCACCCCCTGTGCATTGGCGCCCGGACAGTCAACGGGGTGTGCGAAGAGCCCCGGGGGTGGAAGTGACGAGCGGGAGCCCACCCTGCATCTGATGATCCTGCCATGCTGTGAGGTGAGCTTCGGTGGGCGGCGTGAATGAAGCCGACGATCTGAAGAGCCCCAGAGTAGCAACACCAAGGGCTTCTCTGCAGAGACCGAGAGGGCGGCACGGCCTACTGCACCGGAGCCAAGTAAGTGCAAAGGCAGGCCCGATGAGGTACTAAGCGGCGAGAACAGAGGATAGACGCCCTGAGGGAGCAGGGCAGCGCGCCATGGAACAGAGCAGTGCCGATCAGGGAAGGCACCTCCAGGCCGGGAACGGCCAGTGTACACCTATCTCACGTACATGGCCACAGGTTCAAGCCCCACGCAGCCGGGAGCCGGCGAGAGGACCTGCTACGAGGGGCGGGAGGAAGTAAAGAGTGAGCGGCTGGCAGCCACCGGGGACAAAACCCGAGACGCACGGAGGTTTAGAGTGACACTCGTAGAGGCCGAGGACGCCTGTCTGCTTCCCCCCCCCCCCCGCTGTCCTCCCTGCCCGCCGTAGGCATCGAAAAAGAAAAGAAAAACTCACTGTGAAGGAGAGGACATCCTTCTGCGAAGTGCTGCTGGCGGGACGTGTCCCGCAGAGTAGATTCGGGCGGCGACCGTTAGGGATGGTGCCCGCCCAGGTGACTGCAAAGCGTTTGGCAGCAGAACTTAAAAGGGGCAATGCATTCCGCGGGCTGCTACAAGGTTCCAGCAGCAGTGGGCCAAGCTTCATGGGACATAGTGGAAGGCCCCACTATAGGAGAAAAAGCCCGGAATTCGAAGAAACTCGGGGACAGCCAGCAAGAAGGCCGCGGCATGAACGAAGCTGCCAGGGCCGCCAAAATTAAAGCAGCACCGCTCTCTGGTGGCCGTTTTGCGGCGACGCATTCTGGGAGAACAGGCAGTGCCGAGTACAGGCAGCTTGCAGGGAACAGACAACTGAGCGCTGTAGCCTGCCCGAGAACACTGCAAGAGCTGGCCAGGAGAAGCAACACATTTCCCCGCAGGAAAAGGAGAGGCGAAGATAGTGGGCCACAAGCAAGAAAGGAAACAGTGACATTTGCATGAAAAAACAGTAAAGGCTGCCCAGGCAGGGATGATACAAAAGGAAATGTGCCCACTTCCAGCCCTGATCACGAGAACAGCCTTAGATGGCCACCTAGGTGTCACGGGGAGACAGTCCCAGGAAAACGCTGCCATGTTCAACCATTGCACCAGTAGTGCACAACACTGCCTGCAAGTGAAGAAAGCAGCCAGGGTAAAGCTCTGACCAAAGCCTCACATGGCGTTTCTAGTCCTGCACTACCTGTCTCAGCTCCAAGAACCCAAAGCTGCCTCAACAAGGATAAGGCAACGCCAGAGGAGAGACTGAACCTCTGCAGAGAGCCCCTGCCAAGCCCAATGTGACAGTGCAAATGAGAATCTAGAAACGCGAATAGCCCCATTCAAGGACCTACTACTCTTGGGCGCAGCACAACTCCGCTGACCCCCTTGAGAAGCCCAAAGCGGCGCCAGCCCAGAAACGAGACAAGTAGCCTAGAGCAGCAAAGCTTAAGAAGGCAGCCAGCCTCACACAAGATGTAAGAAAAATGTGCAGAGAAGACGCAAACCCCAGGGGCTGTCTTACGCCACCGCAAGCGAGAAGAGCACGCCACCTATCCCAGTGTTGAATAGCCACCACTGCAAGCCAGGCGAGGACGCCCTAAAAGAGGTCAAAGTGCACGAGGTGCGTGACGCATGCACCCAGAAGCCTCACAACACGCATAGGTGCCCAGGAGAGAGAGACCTCTTCACAGAGGAGAAGCACTGCTGGAGACAGCAGGGAGATCCCATACATCTCCACAGAAGGAATGAAGCAAACGAAGGGCGCAGTCAGAATCTCGCCGAAGCGATGCAAACAGAGAGAGCACGGAGAAGTGGTTGCGCAGACGCACAGAAACACGAATACCCAGAAGAGGGTAAAAGTGCGCCAAGTCCGAGGTGCGCGACAAAGGCACCCACACGTTTGATTGCATGGGCAGTCGCTCAAGAGAGCAAGACATCCTCGAAGAAAAGGGGAAATTCCGAAGGCATCAAGATGAATCTCCATCGCCTCAACGAAGTCTGGAAGGGGCCTAACGCAGAACAGTGTCCTCCCGAACGGCCCCACGCTGGAGTCGTCAGTGACCCAAGGCTAACGAGAGGAGAGTCGTACACCACAAGTGGACAGCTGCCACCACTAGGTCACTACAGTCCGCGGAAGCCATTCCCTGGAGAGGGAACACCCGGAGATGGAGTTTTGCTCCCTACTGCCTGTGGAAGCCATTCCCTGGAGAGGGAACACCCGGAGATGGAGTTTTGCTCCCTACTGCCTGTGGAAGCCATTCCCTGGAGAGTGAACACCCGGAGCAGGAGCTTCAAGAAGCTGCCTGAAGAAGGAGCACCCAAGATGAGCGGCTGCTTGCCGTGCAGCCGAGAAGAGCGACTGAAGGTTCGCCTGAATGGTCCGGAGACCATTGAAGTTAATGGGCCCGTTGGCCTGGTTAGAACATGGTGAATGTCACTGCACCCGAAGAAGAAGAGTGGAAATCATGTCACCTAGAAGAGCTGGAGACACGCAAGTGCGTCAAAGACAAAGAGAGGAGAAGCACAAGACTCGAAGCACCACAAGCCAAGAACACCTCCAAAGACAACAGACAGCCACCAAGGCGGACAGACGGCCCTGGCGACAGCACCAAGGGAGAACCACACATAAGCCGCAGCACGCGCCACAAGTAAGCCGCAGCAAGCGCAAACCGCGTTGCTCCCATCGCTTCACAGTGAGACCGTCCAGCCCAGAGTGTCGGCAGTTGGAGTTGAACGGCATCCCTGCTCCTGACCGCACATGCCCGAAGTGCGAGAGAAGGTTCAGAAGAGGCAGTCAAGTGGCTACGACGTTCATCCAGAAATCTCCTCTCCTAGTTAATTATCGTCCTGGCCCCATGGCAGCTACGTCATCAATGCCATGTGCATGACACAGCACTCAGGAAGACACGTGGTAGTGTGACCGGAGGGTCTACATCAAGAATCGGACAACCAATTGAGGTCAGAAGGGGAAGTCGTGATTGGCAGGGCTGTACGATGAAGAAACCCAAGCTACAACAGGAGTGAGTCCTGATACAGCGACAACAAGGGAAGAGGGGGACAACCCGTAAAGGAACTGGCTACCGCACCGCGGGAGGCCGAGGGTAAGCCGCACAGCCTGCGCGAACCGAGTCTCATGCCTCATGTTTCACAACGTGTTCATCACCCTCCGTCATCAAGGTCTCGACAGCCCAAGAAGCCCAAGTACACAAATGCAAGTGCTTCCTAGAGAACGTGGAGGCACCTGGCCGCCCCTGCCTCAGGTGATCGACCTCAGACTGAAAGCCTGCAATCATCAAAGCAAGTCATCACCAGCCATCGTCCAGATTCACCACACGACTGGCCATGCCATCACGCCAGTCCTCAATCAAGTGCGTCGCACGAAACCATCTTGAACACACATGGAGTGGAGTCCTACACCAGCACCAACTTAGACAGCAAGAAGACTCAGAGGTTGTCTGCTAACCTGGTCTGCACCTGAAGACGGCAGCGAGAGCATGTCCTGACCAATGTCCATACACCCTTGAGGTTTGTGCGAGAGACTGGCTACTGGCTCCCCGGTGGTTTGCCGCTGCCCCCAGCCGGCACATACGCAGCCCCAATCGCAGCCTATCAGCGGTCCCGTGGCAAGCCCGAAAAAGGGCCTCCCCAGGCGGGAGAGCTGGAAAAGACATTGTTCCCCCGACAGGTCACCGGATACAGCAAGATAGCCTCATTGAGACTCACGGCTATGCAGAAAGAATACAGTGAACTTTCACTATGGACTCCAACCATGATCTTGACGCACCAGTTAATGAACCGTTGTTAATCACCACATACCATCCTCAAGGTCAGCAAAAGGAAGCTGGGACCAAAGGGCATGACTCCACAGACGCGTGACTAGAGTGCCGCGGACCTCTTCAAGCAAGCATTCGTGTCCTGGATCACACCGGTTAAATAATGAAGGCCCGCCGAGATTGTTCTGCTACCGTTGGAGTTACCAGTCCTGGTCTGTTGCCTTCGGGATGCTTGACCCGAGAAACTGATGGACCCTGTGGTGTATATTCTCTTGTTATTTCTCCCTACAGGTTGGACTAGGGAACTTTTGTTTTTATTAAAATTTGGGAGGAATGTTGTGTCCTGCGAGACACGTTCTAGTGTCTCGACAGGCACTGCTTTAGTAGCCACTCCCCTATGGGAGTGGACACACACACACCCCACACCCATCCATCACCGGCGTCACGAGTGACGTGACCCGGCTAATAAAGGGGCCCGAGTGCACGTGGCCAGTTGAGTAACCAGGATCACAGTGTCTGCGTCAGTTATTTATTAGTATGTGGGCCTAGGGCCCACAACACCACACTGCACTCACTCTGTATGTGGGAGGGAAGCTTGCATTGTTTAATCCACCTGCTGTACATATTTTCTAAGGAAAGCTTAAACAACTAATGAAATGCTTTGCCTCTTCTGTGAAGAAAGGGGTGAGCTGGCACTGCGGTTGTCTTCCTGTACTTATTGTTTGATGGAGAGTTGCACTGCTGATATTGTGATATATCTGTTCTGAGTGTGAGGTCAACATGCGCTTCTGATGCCTATGCTGTACCAGCAGCGCTAGTAAAGAGTGCTCTGCTGATGCCCCTGTGCAACCGTGGCCGCTGCAGGTAAGAGCGGTGGGGCAGTGGGGCCAGGTGAGGGGGGAATTCGAGAGACGACCACGAGGGAGCCCCATCGCTCTTACCTGCAGCGGCTGCCCATGTGGTACTTGTTATGTGACACAGTGAGGCTTGTGCTGATGATGCCAATATAGTACCTTTCTGTCTGGTGTGAGGACGCCTCCCCACGTAGCACCTGTTCAGTAGAAAGGTAGCTGTTCATTCTACCTTTCCAACTACTATCAAGGTGCTGTTGTAGGAATGATCATCATTTGCATGGTGTACCCCAGATGTTTACCCTGACAGTTTTGCTGGCTGTAAAACTCTGTGCACTCTACTCCTGACAGCAAGAAGTAAAGTGTGTGTGTGCTCCCCTTTTCAACATGATGAAACTGGTACATACCTGTTTGGCATCATAACTTAGCTATACGTTACTAGCACATAGTACAAAGTGTACCCAGGCCCTGGAAGTTAATGACCTGGAAGTGGACTGTAGCATCTAAAGTGCCATCCACAACGATAGCCTTGCAAACATAGCTTCAGGCTTACCAGTGGAGCTTGCCTGTAGCAGTGTAAAAACTGGAATTCGACCTGTGAAAATAAACCTTTTGACAAGCCAACCCTCCCTGATATATTGGTTTTATTTTTTCATTAATACATCTCAATTCAACATAAACGTATTGAGGATGATCAATTCCGACACAACAGAGGAATATTCCTAACATGGGATCACATATAAGTATCCAGCAGTTTTCTCAGTAGATCTTAACTGTGTGATCTTTTAAGACTATGTCACAGTGATAATAGCACAAGAGAATAAAAGTAGGAAATGTAGAAATTTAATTGTAACCTGTCCTAACATGATTAGAAACCGAAAACTATTTTTCACTATAGCAAGCCTGCCAGGCATAGCTTTCCTATATAGAAATCCAGAGTACTAATTAAAAATCCTTAAACAGTATCTTAGGAACGCGCTGAGCTAAAAAAAATAATTGAACAACTATTTTAATAGTTATTAAAAATGCAATTCAATGGTGAAGTCAGACTTTTAATAAATATTAAGGAAAAGTAGCTTTTAGAAAGTTACCTTTTACATGTCTAAGGTTTCTGGAAGCTTTCTTGCATATGGTCTCAAACGAATTCCAGCCACAGACTAGTATTTGAATAGGTTTGAGCAAGGTGTGAAATGCCTCCCAGGAGCAAGCAATAGGCTGGTCTGAATGTGCATAGATGACATCTCTGAGCTTCTCAGAATATGCAAGGTGTGGGCTGTGAGCAACCTTTTAAACTATATAGTGTCAAATTCTGGTTGTGTGTCAAAACCTGATTGACAGGTCTTCTGGGTTTACATAGAACACTTTGGGGCACACTTGAAAGCCAGAGAACAGGATGCCAAAATAAATCTTGTTTGTCCACTGTATGGTTGCTGATGGACCTGCTTTGTCCCACTAGACTACTGTCTTTTGGCTTACGATATAACACTGGAGGCATCCTTAAAAGGAAGGAAATAGGATGCAGAAACAATACTTGTGTATCCACCCTACTTTTTTTCTTCCAGACCTCGGTCTCTGGGTTTATTGGGGTGCAGTGGATGCTTCAAACTGGATTATAATCTTAGATATAAGAGAACAAAAGGAGAACTGTTTTTGTTGGCTTCAGGGCTCTGTGCACTTTACCACTGCCAATCAGTGCTAAAGTGCTTGTGCTCTCTATTTCAAACATGTTAAAATTAGCTTCCACACAGTTGGCACATTTAATTTACTTGTAAGCCCCTTGTAAATGGTACTACATGTACCCAGTGCCTGAAATATAAATGCTAGTAGTGGGTCTGCGGTAACCATTGTGCCACCCACTAAAGTAGCCTTTTAAAACATGTCTCTAGCCTGCCACTGCAGCCTATAGTGCAATTTTAAGCTGCCATTTTGACCTGTCAAAATAAACCTTATGTGAGGCTTAAGCCTTCCTTTGTAACACATATGTCTCCTATGTAGGCCATAAAGGTTCATAGAATAGTGTGCAGTGCATTTAAAACGTGGAACTTTTGTGCTTTTGTTTCACAGGTTCAGCCAGTGAAATCCTCCTAACGTTCTCCTTCACCGTTGTAAGGTCCATCTCTTCCATTGGCTAACACTGGGTTACTTTATTACATTTAATAAGTGATAACTTTGGATTGTGAGCAGATAGTAATATGCTGTTTATATTCAGATGAATTCTAATTTAAAATCCTCTTTGATGGTAAAGTTAATTTTAACTCACAATTTTGAAAATGCCACTTTTAGAAAGTTAACATTTTCTTGTCCTAATCATTTGTGCCTTCTGCCAGTATCCTGAGTCATATTACTGTAAATGACAGATGCTGGGGTTTGTGTATTCCTCCTAGACTGTGACACAAAGGGGACTAGTAGTGGGCAGGATGGGCCATCTTACCAGGATGACTCGCGTATAGTTGTGCCCTGTCCCACTTGCACAAGGTCTTGCCTCGAGCACCCACAAAGAAACTTGGCACCAGCCTTTTGTAACCCAGACTTCTTGAAGCCTTGACAGTGGAAGGGGAAGAACTTTCTAGAACCAGATGCCGGGGTAGCGTAGGGAATTCCTACACACAAAGTCTGGCACCAGGTATAAATATTGGATCTCCAGAGCCACTCTTCGGAACATTCATGGACCTGTGGACATTACGGAAGAAGGACTTCCCTGCTGCCAGAGAACTGCCCAGCTGCTTTTGCACTGCCTTGCAGTATGAGAAGGAAGACTGGACGTGCATACTTTCATCCCAGGTTAATCTGAGTGAATCCAAGGGTCAGTTGGATGAGCTGTTATTTGAGCTACAGTGTCATAACGAGCTTCAGAGGCCTCCCTGCAACTGACCTGCTGCAACTGGAATTGTCTGGACCTGCAAGTAGACCTGCCTGAGCCCTGCTGGTCTCAACTAGAGTGAGCTCTTGATCCCGAAGAGGTGCCCCAGGTCTGTCTGAGCTTCTCTCAAGAAGAAAAGGTGAAATTCTGAAGTTTGGGCTCTTTGCAACTGCGAACAGACCCATTCACACCTATACTCTGCTGCCCAGGACAACTGCCAACAAAGCTCCGGTGAAGACCATATCTTCATGCTACAGCAATCAACAGCGACAACTGGCAACGCAAGATCTGCATTCATGATCCAGCAACGACAGTACGCATTGCTGGACTGGTTCTTCACACTACTGTGACAACAAGCCACCCCACCTGGCCTGCTCTTTGTGCTACAGTGACGCCCATTGGCAACACTCCCTGCTCATCGCAACCTCCTCCATCATGAATAGAACTCTTCATGTCAAACTTTGAAAAGGTAATTCTTTCAGGGCCCCATCAGGATCAACCTGACCTTGTGACTTTCCCTTGGTCAAAAACTACCAGAAGACTGCGAGTGGTGGTGGTTTTTGCTTTCATGCTCTCTATTTACTTACAATTTCAAAACTGAGTATCTCCAGATCTACTCATTGGGAGTTTTCTTGTGTTGTGTTTTTACTTTATTACTGTTTGTGTGCTGCATAAATACTTAACACTTTGCCTCTAAGTTAAGCCTGACTTCTTTGTGGCAAGCTACCAGAGGGTCATGCGCAGGTTAATTTAGAGAATTTTTATGGTTCACCCCGACTAGGATTGTGGTTGTTGCCTGAGTGGGACTCCTACCCCCCTCAACCAATAAGTCAGTTTCTTACTATTACTATAGTACACTTCCCACACACATACCTCCAGTTCTAAGAGCTCAGGTTGAGTATGGCTTAAGACATTTGTGACCTTGAAAATGTCCAAAGAGGGTAGCGTTGGCCCTGAAATCTTTTACCCATTTGGTTAGGAGTTATTATCACCCACTAGCTCGTGCCAGGCAGGCATACATGTGGCATCTCCAGGCACCTACTTCAGAACACCACAGGACCTGAGGAAGATCAGAAGAGGACTGAGCCTGCTGTCTGCAACGTGATAAGAACCCTGACGGACTGGACCTGCTCTCTCTTGTATCCAGGATGCTCCAAGGGTCAATAAGCTGACCTGTTCAAGCTACAAGGAAATAACAAGCTGCAAGAGGCCTTTCCTGCAACTGTTCAACTGATCAGTGGCAAGTGAACCTGGACTGGACCCTGCTGTTGGAGTCTGCCTGACACCCAGTGAGTCTCTAAGTGCCTCCCCTGAGGTCTTGGAGGAATTTACATATCTACTCCAGTGGAAGATTGGCACATAAAGGACAAAGTCAGAAGGCAAAATCCTTGACCAGGATAAACCTGGTTGGTGTATCCGACCCCCTCTCCATTGCTGTCAGCATGAAATAGCACCTAGATATGGGTCTACTGCAACCACTGACTATCACTGATACTTTGTGCTTTATGGCACTATTCCTACTTAAATATTTAAAAATTATTATCTCTGATTCTTCTAATTAGGTTTTCAGCATTTTGGTGTCAGTCTGTATAGTAAACCTCACTCTATTTTTCTATTTTGGTTTGGGATTTTTATGGTTTTGCATTAAGATTTTATTACTGTTTTGGTACTGCATACTTTACACATTGCCCTAGTTTAAGCCTGTCTGCTTTGTGCCATAGCTACCGTGGGTTGAGCTCAGGTTAATCTAGTCACTTTAAGGGTTCACCCTGACAAGGGTTATGATTATTCCTTGAGGTGGGTCGTCACCTGCCACAATTAATAATCTAATCTTGTACAGCCCCTCTCTGTAATTCAGATATCACAGGTGCTATCCTAAGGGGGTTTCTCTCATTTGCATGACGGTGTGGCCGCATACAAATGAGGGACACACTTCGTCAGTGGTTTAGTGGCATATGATATGGGTGCAGAGCCAAAGAGGCCGACAGGAGGTTCACTGACTATGTGACTCACAGAGGTGGTGCACCATCAATGAACTCCCCAAGGGCGCTGGTCTGGATGGGGTAAAGAGGTCCAATTGATCTCCCAGACAGCAGGGTGCAGTCACCTACTGCACCTGCCTGACGGTGGAACTCTGTACTGTCCGAAAGTGCATGACAGGCTCCACCTGATCTGTGAAAGGTGGACCAGCTGCTTCAATCAGCCGATAAGTCATTCACTAAGACACTGCCCGAGTGCAGTGCGTTTGAGGCTGCCCTGGAGGCAGTGCATTATTAGCAAGAGGCTGAGTGTTAGAAATGGGATATCTGGTTGGCTAAGGCTTGTGCCAAAGCCATGCCGAAAAAATCCACTCTAGTCAGGGAAAGGGAGTTATACGCCAAAGATAACCCCTGCTCACCCCCTTGGTAGCTTGGCACGAGCAGTCAGGCTTATCCCGAAGGCAATGTGTAAAGCGTTTGCGCACGCACACAGCAACTACACCCCAGGCACACCACAAAAGGAACTCCACAAAAGGTTATATATAAAAAATAGCCTTTGTATTATAATAAACACATTAGATAATAATCACACAATTTACACTGTGCCAACTGGCACTGGGCGGTATCTACAGGGGATTATACACCTGACAGGGCCAATTGGGCCACTGTCAGAACAATCACAAACCATCAATTGTAAATGTAGCCCAAATAATAAATGTAGAGCACAACCAGTAACTACTGGTAACAGTTAGGAACACACTATGCAATAATAGACTCCTGAGGCGTGAGCTGGGAGTAAGTTTAGCGAATTTTGCACATGCTGAGCGTGTACTGTTATTACTTGTACAGTTCTTGTTTAATTTCACGTCTATTTTTAATCGCTCCAGAGTGGAAGGACCAGTTCTCTTACCTGACTGTCTGCTGATTGCTGCGCATTGGGGGGCATTGCGGGGGGAGTACTCGTGGTGGTGGTGGTGGGCTAGTGAAGGGGAGGCTGCTTTCTCGCTCCAGGTTCGGGCGGAGACGGGAGCGGGCCAGTTGTTGGAGTATTGGACGCTACAAATGGAGGCACTGATGCGACCACGCAGCGGATGCGCCGAAAGCACGCCAAAGGCAAGCCCGTCTGCGCCCGTCCGCGCCGGGTCGTCGCCAGTCGCCAGACCCCTTGTCCATTCTTCTACTATAGCTTGAAGTTATTTGCCTTCCGAGCTAGTGGGGCTGCAGTCTACATGCCACTCCTTACCATGGCATCCACTGGACGGCCCTGTTAAATGTAAGCTCTGCTCGTTCCAACTCCCAGGGAGGAGCTTGAACCTTGCCCGTCTGACCATACGGACTTTAGGTTTTTGAGTTTGAACTGTCGGTCCTTGGTAAAACACCATGCAGAGGTTTTTGATCTTTTGGCGGATGAATCCCCTGATGTTGTCTTTTTGACAGAGACATGGCTTACACAAGACTCAACTGCAGAACCCTGGTTGGCTCTCCCTCCTGGTTTTGTTATGAAGAGTCTAAACAGAGTGGGGCAACGGGGGGCGGGATCGCAATTATCATGAAAGATATTTACTCCTGTAGCTTTACTAGGGAGAATGTAATGGACTGCGAGATTGCTCTATTTAAAATTATGCTGAATCACAACTTTACCATCTCCGGCTTTCTCATTTATCGCCCCCCTGGGCCCTCAGGGGGGGTTAGGGAAGATTTAGTGAATAAAGCCATGTGTTATGCTAGCCAAGCGGCGAATTTCAGCATTTTAGGTGACCTAAATCTCTATTGTGAGAACGCCGGGAAGGTGGAGATTGCTAGTTTTCTGGATGACCTACAGGCTCTCCAATTGACTCAGTGGGTACGTGCGTGCACGCATGCCGCCGGGCACTTATTAGACCCCTTATTTTCTAATCTTGCTGCGTTGAAGGTTCAACCTCTTGCTCAGTGTTGGACGGATCATTATTTGGTCTTGTTCTCACTGCGCTGGCAGGGTAAGCCGGGTGGTTATCGCTCTGCCTCGGTTCTGAAACGACCTTGGCATAAGCTAGATAGCAGCCGTCTATCTGTTTATTGGTCCAGCCACAGGCCACAGTTGTCACCGGACATGGAGGTTGCGGATGCGCTTTTCCATGACTGGTTAACACTAGGCCAGGATAGCTGCATCCCGGCTAAGTTGGGTGGGAATAATCGTGGGCAGTCCAAATCCTGGTTCAACGAATCTTTGTCTAAAGCTAAAAAACATTGTAAACAGCTTGAGCGAGTGTGGAGGCGCTCGTATGGTTTGGTAGAAAAAAATAACTATTGTGTTTCTATCAAACACTATCATAAATTAATTTGGAGAGCGAGGCCTGAGTATGTTGCTAAAAAAAATCTTAGATAGTTCAAACCCCTCCAAGACAATCTTCTCCTTGCTTAAAAATATGAAGAATGGAGGTGTGTCTGGGAACTCCCCTATTTCATCGAACAGCCAGTGCAATGACCTGGCCAGGTATTTTGTTAACAAGGTTGAGAAGATTTATCAAAGCCTCCCCTCCGTGGTCAGGCCAGGCTGTAAGGACGGGTCAGGGGTTTCTGGACCCCTAGGGGCTCATAGTTTGTTATCTTTTCCTCTGCTATCCCTTGCTGAGTTTGAGACCCTCTGTAAGAAAAGTTTTTTTCTATGATCTCCCCAGTCAGCTTGGATTCGGTTAATCTCTCCTTGTCCTCAGCGGTGCTACCGGTAGCGTGGAAGCACGCGAAAGTCACTCCTCTTCTAAAGAAACCATCTCTGGATCCTGGTGAGCCGGGCAATTATCGCCCTATCTCCCAACTTCCTTTCCTGGCAAAGCTGGTGGAATCTCACGTGAATACTATTCTCACTGAGTTTATCAAGCACAATGCAATTCTTGACCCCTCACAGAATGGCTTCAGAGCACGTCACGGCACAGAATCTGCTCTGTTGGCTTTGACGGAGGAAATCCGGGGGATTCTTGATGTGGGTGATTCTGCGGCCTTAGTTCTTTTGGACCTAAGCGCCGCTTTCGACACTGTTTCTCATGAGATATTGCTGAGGCACTTGCAGGACATTGGAGTGAGGGATATGGCTCTGGACTGGTGTCGGCCGTTCCTGACGGGTAGATCTTTCCAGGTCTGGGTGCCACCATTTCAATTGCAGGAGTTTGCTTTGAAACAGGGCGTGCCTCAGCGCTCTATTTTGAGCCCCCTTCTGTTTAATATCTACATGCAACCTCTTGCACTGGTGGCTAAGGGTCGAGGGTTGTCTTTGGTGTCCTACGCCGATGACACCCAATTGGTGATCGCTTTCTCCAAGACAAATAGTGTAAGTTTGGGAAAGTTCAAGGAGAACCTGTTAGAGGTGGCAGGCTGGACCGAGGTGCTGTTATTTGGGAAAGACCGGGACTTATGGTCCGAGCAGTGTTGGCCAGACAGCCTCAGACCGGCCCCTTTGCCCAAAGAGGCAGTTAAGAACCTGGGTGTGTGGATCGATAGTGGGCTCACTTTCGATACACAGTCAAAAGCCGTTGCAGGGACCTGTTTTGGGCTGTTGCGTGGCTTGAATCCTCTGCTTGGTTTTTTCGCCCCCAGGGTGCGTCAGACCATTATCCAAGCGACAATTTTGTCTAGGCTGGATTATGGGAATTCTCTCTATCTTGGGGCCAATAAGTCTTGTGCTAGGCGCTTGCAGAGAATCCAAAATGCTGCCGCACGAATTCTAGTGGCCTTGCCAAGATCTTGTTCAGCCTCCCATGTTTTGTCCAAGATTTATTGGTTGCCTGTTGAAAAGCAAATCCAGTTTAAGACTCTGTATTTCGCATAGGACTCAACAGGCTCCTTTGGGGCTGTCCAACTTGTTACAGTTTTATGTGCCGCGGCGTTCCCTCAGATCGGCTGACCAGGCTTTAGTGAGTATCCCTCGTGTTTTGAGAGCCAGAGCCGGAGGCCGTTCCTTCCGCAGTCTTGCGGCGAAACTCAGGAATTTGCTTCTGGTTCCGATTAGAGGGATTCAGAATCATCTTGCTTTTCGCAAAGCCATTAAGACCTGGCTTTTTCCGGTCTACACCTAAATTGCTCTCTTTCTGGTGACGCTCATTGTCTTTGGTCGCGCTGGGATGCCCCGTTGCTGGGGCAGCCATGCGCTATATAAATCCGACAAATAAATAAATAATAATCACATTAGTCCTAAAATATATTAGGCCTAAAAATCCTTAGCATAACCATATTACGCACAAACCTCATAACCATAAACAACATTAGAGGCATAGATCAGGGCATAAAGGCATTGCGCAGTAGACATCACATTTAGGCATAAACACAGTGTACCCCATCTGGGGGCACACACACTAAAATGGACCCCAGGCCAACTGGCCTCTCACAGGGGTTCAAATGCCCGTTGTCCAGACTGTCCGGGCTGGCTGCGCATGCAATAGTAGAGTGCGCAAAAATGGGCCTAAACATGGCAGCTGCCCACTACTTGCTGGGCAGCTGAAAATTTCAAAGGATGGGCACGGGCCCTTCGGTGCTCTCAGGAATCCACACTGGGGCTCTCCAAACAATTATGCGCAACGTTGCAGCTGCCCACTGCCAGGCGGGGCAGCTGTAGAAGAATGTGAGCCCCTACCCTGGCACTCAAACAGAACAATGGCCCTGAGGAAACGAATGGGGCTGGCGCCACTGCGTCTACTGAACCCCCACTGGGGCTCTTAGAGCAGTGGGGCAAAACGTGGCAGCTGCCCACTGTCGGACGGGGCAGCTGGGAAAGAAACCATCACCAACCAGGGGCAGGTTGGAGTCCCACTCAGGAACTCGAATGGAACAATTGCCCAATAGGTGCAGCGGCCCGCATCTGTGGTGCCGCTGTGGAGAGAGACCAGCACAGACACTTCGAGGGCCACTCCCAGCAACCCAGTTCCTTAACCGCATCCCTCACTCACCGGCGTGGAGACTCGGCTCCTCTCTCTATCGGGTGCGTCCTCCGGTCTCGCGGCGGTACTGTGGAGCTTCTCCTCTGCTGGGGAGGTTCCGGCGGTAGCACGTCCTTCTCTGCGGTGGGGTCAGGCACCAGCAATGTGCCTTGGGCCCCCTCCGCCTCTCTTAGCTCACAGCTGCAGCACTCGCGGGTCTCTCACGGTTGTCATGGGAGCCCCGCCTCCAGACAGGCTGTTTCCTGACTCCGGCCAGCACGTCCCAGTGCGGAGTGGGCTCCCGCCTGGGTCTCTCAACGCGGCACTTCCTGCCACACGGCCCTTCCGTGCGGCCCCGCCCACAACCAGCCGTGTCCCGGATCGCGGGCGTTTCTCTGTGTGGCTGAAATGAGGGGTAGGCTCCCTCTCAAGATTAAAAATATAGAGCGAGGTGGGCACCCGCTTGAGACAAATAAAAACGAGCGCAGGGTGGGCCCCGCTAATAACAATCCAACAAGGCAGAGACGCGGGGTGGGCACCCACTAACGAGCCTCTCTGGGCTGCAATTCATAAACAGAAGCGTCCTCCAAGCACCAGGGCCCACAACTCAGCAGCAGGTCCAAGGGGCAAGCTAGACAATACACAAGCCCTGCTCCCACGAAGCACAGTGTTCCTCAGTGGGGATGTAGCGCCTCTCAGCCAGAATACAGGTAGGCACTCAGTCCAGAGAAAAAGAATGGAGCGCTCGTGCCAGAAATAAAGAGCAAATCGCTCTTCCAAATAAAGACACAGTTCAGGGGGGCACAAGGCTGGGCTCAGGCAGGCCAGCACACAAGGTCCTCCAGCAGGGAGGCAGTCCCTTGTGGCGGTTCCTCCTCAAGCCCAGCAGCCCCCCAGCGTCAGGACAGGCACAGCAGAGAGAACCCTCTCATGGGGTCACAGCCCCTTCTTTTATACACAACTTTCCTTTGTCACACAGCACAGGGCTGGGTGAAAGCCAGATGCAACTGGTTTGGGGGATCTTTGGAGCACTTTGTTGTGCTCAGCTCCTCTCCATTGTCAGGTGGGGGCTAGGTGCTCAGACGCACCACAGGGGGCGGAGCCAGCATTGTAGAGGGAAGGCAAAGCCCTATTCAGGTCCCAGGTGCAACTCCTCCCTCCCATCTACATGCAGATCTCTCCATTCACCACCGGGCAGACTCACCCTGGCTCCAGGAATTCCCCAGCCCTCTCAGCCCCTGTCAATCACAAGCCAGACATGCAATTCACATAACACAGGCAGACACACAGCACACAGAAATGCGAACTTCTAAAAGTGGCACTTCTCCACCAGTCACAATAAATCTGCGCACACCATTGCACAGCATTTATTCTCACGAGTTTGCACATACTAGACTTGACCCTGCATTCCTCTCACACCAGGAATTACCATGGACACACATAACCCCCATGCATTCCTATGGGAGGGCAGGCCAGTCTCACTAAATGTAACAAAGAGCGCACGGACTTTACACTGGGACACAGTGCGAAAGTGCCTAGAGGCCTAAAACCACTAACACTACATAGGGAAAAAGGCTAGGATAAATGCAAAAAGTTTAGGGGGTGAACCTGCCAGAAGGGCCAAGTCCAACACTGAGCTTTCATTGCTTGTGCTCAGTTAGTTAAAGGTGTGAAACAGCACAAACAGGGACAGTATACCCTTACTCTATGTAATGCGGCCTCTGGTGATTTGTGAGGGAAGCTTGTACTATTGATTCCCACTTGGTACCTAATTTGCGTGTGGGAAAGGAAGGTTTGCCCTGTCCGTATTAGCAGAACCTGTTCTGTCCACATTTGTGGTACGTGCTATGGGTGTGACTGAAGATGTCACTACTTCGGCCTCTTTTGAAATTGTTCTGTAAGGGAGTGATGTTTCAACTTCTCATGCATTCTCTATCCTGTTATGGATGGTGGGATGCTTACACTGTTAATGCTGTAATGTATCAGAGTTGTAGGGGGGCACTTGCGCTACTGTATACTGATGTCAATGCTGTACCCATTGTGTTACGGAAGGATACCTGTCGTTTTGAAAATATTGTGTTTATAAAAGCCCAAATTATTGCCAATGGTAGTGCTTGTTAAATCAATTGTTGACATGGAAGGACTTGGTCTGTCAGTGGATGGATTTAGAAAGACACAGTACATACTCTGATGTTTTTCCCAAGACACAAGTTCGTAAAAACAGCCTGGCACTGTGCACAGGTGCACTGCAACAATTGGAAATTTAATGTTTGAACTCCAGAGCAAAAGGCGCATAACCGGTAATTACAACTGTAGAAGTTTTAGAAACTTTTAGGCAAGATCTTAACGCACCAACCATAGAACAAGTTCACACACTGCCCACGTTGCATCTGTCATACTGAATGATGACACATTTCCTTTTGTTTTGAGCCTCCTGTGAGCCTTCAGAAGCAGAATAATTTGGCAGACTGTCAAAGGATCAGGCATGAGGCAGCACATCCCTATGTTCAAATAGCTCTTAGATCTTCAGTAAGAAGAACAGGTTTGGCGAGATGCTCACTTTCTGGAAGAAGGCTGAAAGTAATGTGCTATGGAGATAAAGTGTAACTCCATTCAATTGATGAAACCTAAAAGGATTTACATAGCACTAGAGTAAAATAATACTCTTGATGCTGCAAAGTAACCAACAATTAAAACTTAATATATAAGGGCACAGACCAGGACCTAAAGCTTCTTTCTTAGGTCTCACCTGCAGATAAAGCTATCTGTTGTCAAATATCTAATTTGTGCAATATATTACGTAGAATATGCTTTGGATAAACCCATCCCTCATAATTGGATAGCTTTTTTGTCTATGCCAGTTCCCTTCCCCTTCTAAGATAACTTTTCTCATCATTCAGATGTTTTCCCACCATTGCAGTGTTTCTTGTTTACTTTGTTTCTGAATGGATGAATTGTAGTCCAGTGGCGACTGGTGACATTTGAAAGTGGTGAGGCGTAAAAGTTTGGTATGACTTTTATGTAGTGAGCAACGCAGGCAAGCTTAATGGACAAACGTGTGGTCCAGACTGGATCCTCCTCCAGAAATCTTTTATTTTAAAAAGATTGGCAAATGCTGCAATTTAAAGCAAATTAATTTAGTGATAACTCAAAGCTTATAAAGCAGTGGGAGCATATAGTTTTGAAATAATAAACACAAAAATCTGCCCTATAACTCACTGCATTAATATGTTCAATAGGTACTGTAATGTGCAAATTGTACAATGCGACAACTTCAGCGTTTTGAAGTGTGTGCTTACCCAGTGTCTTGCACTGCATGCGGCATCAACTTTTGAAGAAAATGCTCTAACCAGGCTTCAGGAAGGACCCACAGCTGTAGTCTTCCACTGCTATCATCAGGGGACTATTTTTATTACCCTTTTGGAACTTCATGTGAATGCATCACTCTCCTCATCTCCCCTTTTCTCATCCTGAATCCGCCGTTTGTCTGTTCGTCTCCCAGTCACTTTTTCCCTATTCCCACTTGTTTTTTTAATTATTTCTTTAGTAATGCTTTTTGCGAGGGGTCAGCAGCTGTGCACTCATTCCTGGATATTTACTTCTGGTCATTTGAGTGGCATTCACCCCCCTCTGCTTTACCGTTCGTCTGCTAGCCCCAATCTCCAAGCTCCAGCTCTTTTTTTTTTTTTTTTTAAAGCTGCACATTATCTGCCAGGTGTTTTCCTTTGGGTCACACCTGAGTACTTTATTTCTTAATTTGCTGGCCATATTCAGCTGGTAAATTAATGATAAAGTATAAACAAAAAAAATTCAAATATGTTCACTGTGCATGAGCATGTATGCGCACACACAGGCAGCCATCTCAGAATGAGTTTTGTCAGACGATAAAGAAAATCCTTGCAAGATGACCCCTGGTGCATACACATGCATATTTACACATGGTGGACATATTAGAATTATTTTTGGTTAAACGTTGCTAAAACTATTCCAAGATGGCCACTAGATGCTCCATCACGTTCAGCCTCAAATCATGCCTAGGTCCCGGTCTGCCTTGACCGGTTGACAGTTTTGGCACAATTTTAATTTAAACTTTAAAAGTCCATATTTATGGTTCCTTTTGTTAGATTTTTTGGCGTTTTGATATCATCTTTTCATTAAGATGTAGTCTGTTTTCTAAACTGGCATGGGATTTTTATTGTGTTGTTTTTTGACTTTATTACTGTTTTGGTATTGCATAAATAATTTACACATAATCTTCAGAGCAGACACTTCCTGTCTGCTCTGTGCCATTTCCTCCAGGGGGTTGAGCTCAGGTTAGTTCAATGACTTTAATGGTTCCCCCCAACAATGATTGTGTTTATTTATTACGGTTGGTTTTCACCTCCTTAACTAATAACCCAATTTCTTATAGTGCACTGCCATCAATGATTATGATAATGTATGGATGAGGATTAAAGTGTGCATCTTTCTTTTAGTGACTTCTCTATTCAGCAAGCATTAGATCACCTCATTGTAGGTTGGAAAACCAGGCTACTCTGCGTTTGCCTGCATAACGCTTCATCGTGGCCACAGAATCCCCTCACAGGATATGCACGACGTTGAATCCCCTGCATGATGTGGAATAGTTTTAAGGATTTTGCATCTCAACATTAGTTCTGCTGGAGACAAGTACTAGTAGGAGTAACCTCATTAGTCATGTAGTGTTTGGCATAACACGTTGGATAAGGACTGGTGTGTGAGCTTCGCAACTTGTAAACCTTTCTTCAAAGTAGCAATGAAACACTCAACCACGTCATTGACTTGTGCCCACAATGCTTAAACCTCTTCTTAGACTTGCAAAATCTTTTCATTCTTTTCCGGAAAAGGGAGATCATTATCTGATTTCACAACAGCAGGGATATAAACAGATGAAAATATCTTGTTCAATGCAAGGATGGTCATGTCGGAAGATGTGCTGGGCACCACCATTACTTCTAGAAATGTGGAATACTCTTCTATGACAACTAATAGGTGTTGACCAGTTGATAAAGGTCCAAAGACGTCAGCAGCAATTTCTCTACACACATTTCAGAATCAAACAATTTGGGAGATCCGTCCTTGCACAAAGCTTGGCACACATGGCATTTCTTCAATTTTTATACAATGAGATGATCCAGCTGTGGAAACCAGAGATTTTGCTTAGGGAATATCTTTGTCACTATCAGCCCACTGTAAGATTTAAGGTGCAAATTCTATTACTTGATCTTGAAATGTTTGCTGGATAAGCAGGTAAGTCCCACTTACAAGTAGTCTATTCGGAAAGCAGGCCAGTTCCTCTCTGATAGCTTTTTCTAGTTTTTTCCATCTTCGTGACTCAAACAGAGCCTTCACTGCGCACATGGTGGGGTCATGACTATAGACTTCAATCCGATCCTCTTGTTTTAGTGCACATGGACAGGACTAACAAACAATAAACCTCAGGAATTCCTCTGCTAAGGAAAGGGTTGCTATCAAGCTCAATGGGAAAATTAAACATGAAGTCTGTGGGATTTTACCCTTTCCTGGTCTGTGCATTATTTTGAATCTGTAGTTTTGCTGACGTAAGCTTCTCTTCTCGATGCACGGAGGCATTTTGGCTTGCCAAATGTTGTAAGAAGGGCTAGACTGTGAAGGAGTTTCCATACAGGAAAAGATGAAAGTAGGCCCACACAACAGCAAGAGACTCCTCTGCCTGTGAGTAGGCCATTTTGGGCTTGGTGAGACTGCGACTGGCATATGCAATCACATGCCCTGGTGCTCCAGGGTCAGTGTCTCTTTGTGCCAAACAGCTACGAGCCCGACAGGGCTCGCATCATAGTCAATCTGGTAGGTAAAGAGGCATTATAGTGAGCAAAATTGGCAGCCATGGCTATTTCTTGAAATGCAAGCTGGCATTTAAAAAACAATTTGAAAGTGGACCCTTTTTTTGAGTGTTTACAGTGGTGTGCTTAGAGAGGCAAATTTCGGTATATACATTGACCAGTAACTAGCAAGCTCTAAGAATCAGCGAAGGGGGGATATATTGTCCAAGGGTGGTGTTGCTGCCATTGTGATGACCTCGTTGGTGTTAAGTCACATGCCATCAGCTGAGAAAATGTGTTCAAATTATTTGGGAGAGCTTGTTCAAAGAGTACACTTGTCATTACTAAGTGTCATATTGGTATTATGTAGCACCGTGAAGTCATTGATAAGAGCTGCATTATATTCTTCCTTGGTATTCCCATAGACCAGAATGTCATCACTATAATTAAGATAGTTTTAAATGCTTTAGATTACTTTTCATACTTGTTTTTTGCAAAATATTGGCTGCCGCTGAGACACAGAAATTAAGAACCTGACAGACTTAAGGGTGGTGTTTCCCAAACTTTTTGCCTGCATGCCTCATATTTTTGCTGATTTCTTATTGTTGGCCTTAGGACTCTGAGCCCTTTACCACTGCCAACCAATGCTAAAGTGCATGTGCTTCTCCCCTAAAATATTGTTTGATTGACTTACCCACAATTGGCATATTTAATTAATCGATAAGTCCCTAGTAAAGTGCACTACATGTGCCCACGGCTTGTCAATTAAATGTGACTAGTGGGCCTGCACCACTGACTCTGACACCCACACAAGTAAAACTTTAAACATATCTCAGGCTTGCCACTTCAGAGCCTATGGGGCATATTCACAAGGAGTTACTGTCGCGTTAGCAGCACTTTTCTGCCGCTAATGCAGCAATAATTTTATCGCCCTATTACCAAGCTGTCGCTAACAGTTTTTAGGCAAAAACGTCCATTGTAAAGATCGCTACTTCTGTTAGCGATATTTATATGCCGGGAAGCCGTAACCCGTGCAAAAACGGCCGCAAAGCCCACAACTCCATAGTCAGAAGTGGATCCTTGAAGTTCTGAAGACCAAAAAAACTGTCTCTAACTGCAGTTAGAGCCAGTTATTTAAGACCAGAAAATAGCTGGTCTTAAAAATGGGGATAACACTTGTGGCCTCATCTCAGAAGGTTTTGGTGCTGGACAGCGCTGCAAGCAATGTTGCAGCGCTGCCCTGCAACAAAACTACAGCGCAGGAATGCACACCATCAATAAGATAGTGCGCATTCCTGGGCCCCAGTCATGAAAAGTGTTGCGGCGCTGCGACAAGACAGCGTTGCAACACTACTCACTACGCCCTTCTTGCAACATCATGGATATGCTGCATTCACTGGACAGCACTCGATGACGCAAGGACAGATACGTCATGAATCCTGACGTATCTGTCTGCGCTAAAGTCACGCATTGCTGCTGTCGTGTCACAACCATGATGTAACTCCATCAATGCATGGGGCCACCCTATCCCTGGTGGCAGGCGGAAGGTCCTGACGCAGTGCCGTTCATGAGGGGTGCCCGAATGTCAGCACTGTTGGAGATCCATGGGTGGCGGTTGCGCGCTGTGGTGTCATCTTCTCTAAGCGTTGGTGGAGTGTTGGTGTGGAGGGAGTTGACGAGACGTTTTTCGGTGGCCTTGATCCAGCTGCAAGGGGTTGCCATAATGGCAGTGGCATCAGGTGGTCAAGGTGAAGACATGATGTTACCAATGATGGTCAATCCAAGAGAGTCCGGTGTTGTGCCTGTAGTTTAAGTTCCCGCTGGCGGGGGTGATGTGCCCGACCGTGTGTCCTGCTATGTGGCTTGTTGAGGTGACTTGCTGCTTGCGTCTGATGTAGGGGACCTTCCCCAGGAGGGGGCGGTCTCCTGGTCAATGGGGTTGTCTAGGTGGAACTTGAGTTCACCGAGTAGGATGTCGTCAGTGGATGGGAGACCCTGTGGCACAATGAGGTCTACAATGGTATTGGAGAATGGGGGGGCCTGCACATGAGGGTGCCGCAGAGGATGTGCTTGGGCTTAGTCTGGATCTGAGAGTTGAGATGATCTATGGTCACTCATGGGTCATTAGAGTGCATGGTCAGTCATAGTGTGCTTCTGTAGGTGATGGCAATCCCTCTCCTTGATGGTCAGGTTGCTCCTTCCGGGTGATACTGCAGCCGTCAGTGATGGCTATGTCCAGTCCAGAGCAGAGGTTGGTCCTGGCAGGCGAGGTGGCGTCCAGGGTTGATGGCAAGGAGGGTGCTGGCGTCGTTGCGGTGGAGTGTCCAAGAGGAAGGCTCCTTGGTGCTGAGCGCAGTCCAGGGGCAGACGGACGCAAACGGTGTAGCCTATGGGTTGCCTTTGGCACGGGAGATGACCATTACAACGCAGGCAGTATATCGTTAACAATGCAACTCCGACAACGCAGGTGCCTTTACATCGCATCTGGTTATAATGCATTGTGAGGTCAGTAATGGGGTAATTTAAACTTTTTCGGGTGGGTATGGGTTTTGGATGTAAATATGAAAATTGGGGGGTGTTTTGGGGTAAAATATGGAAATTGTGGTGTGTTTTTGTGGTAAAATATGGAATTTGGGGTGTGTTTTGGGGTAAAATATGAAAATTGGGGACTGCATTTGGGTCAAATTTGATTTTTGGGTGTGTTATAGGGGCTCAAAATGGAATTCCAGGGTTCACGGTTGGGTTTGGGGTGCAAAGGTTAGTTTTGGGTTGCACTCACTGAAGTGTGAATAGTGTTATTAATGTCTCCGATATGCAACACCTACTCTACTGTTGCAATGTGCCTAGTATTAGTATGCATTGGAATGGAATGTGATGTTATGGCATGCGTTGCAACCACGTATGTGCCTTTGGCACACAAGTGGTATGCCCGGTCTCCATGGGCACACAGTGGCCGCCATTCAGAAGTGCTGTGGGGGGGCTGGACAGCTGGGAGGTGGTAAACGCTGAAAAGAACACTGGATGGGGCGTGGACACGGAGATGTGTGTGTGAGCGGGTGTTGTAAATATTTTAATAAGGGAAGTCCTCCTTCGAAGCCGGGTCCTGTGTCTTCTTTACTCCTGCTCTCCTGCGTCTGCTTCCAGGAACAGGAAGTAGGCAGCCAGGCTCCTCCCGTGAGCCAATCACAATGCTGCGATGCGTAGGTGGTATTGGTAATTGGTAATTGGCAACGGGACAAGGCATGCAGCCAGGTGCTGGAGGGGTGGGCATGTTCTCCATGCAGGCTGTAATGCAGCCTGCCTTATGAACAGGGAAGTGTGCATGACTGCATTGGGCGGCCTGAGTGGGCCGACCAAATAGTCATTGCGCAGGTGAGTGGGCATGCCAATTCGCCCATGCCTGGCCCCGTGCTTGGAGCAGTCCTACCCACACTCCTACCTGCAATGGAAACATAGCACGGTTACATCAGTAAGTTATCATCATGTGATAATTGTTCCTCTTCTGCACTGCTTGAAAGCAGTGGGGTGACGCGGATGAGCGGCCACTGGGGGTGCGTCATCTACGTGTGCTAGGCCTGGGGGACTCGATCCCCAGGCGTCCTGCGCTGCGCGTCCCACCTTCTCCCTACCTGGACATTGACACCGTGGAGCAATCTGCTGCACTCTCTCCAAATCTGTGACTCAGCCAGCAGGAGCCTCAGTCAGGTGGGATTTCACAAGCCTGGGTACCTCCCGATTCAGTTGATGCAGCAGGGCCCCCTTAGGTGTGAAGTTGCAGCGCTCCCACCACACAATTTTGGTGCAGCTCAGGGGCCTCACCCTCTACAGCGTCCGGCCAGCCCAACATCATCCGGCCTGTGATGCAGAGGCAGCACCCACCGTTGGTAATCCCCTCCATGCACCCCGGTGTAGGGGTGGATCGTAGTATGCGATGTAGACCTCCCTACGTTGGGGCGCAGGAGCGCCTCTGCTATGAACAGCTCCAAGGTGGACAGGCGGTCTTCTCACACAGGTCAGCAACATGTCTCCATGTGACTTGCCAGACTTCACCACCAGGTACGGGCGATCGTCGCGCCCCAATGTCTACCACCACGGCTCATCGACTCCACAGCTCCTCCGCATCCCACTCCAGGCTCCAGACGCAGGTCCAGTGAGGCATTCGGGCTCCAGACGCAGGTCCAGTGAGGCATCCAGGCTCCAGACGCAGGTCCAGTGAGGCATTCAGGCTCCAGACGCAGGTCTAGGGAGGCATCCAGGCTCCAGACGCTAGTCCAGCGAGGCATCCTGACTCTCATCCTGGTCATCCTGGATGTTGGGTGGCTTGCTGGGGTTGTTGATGTGTGCTGCACTTGGCCCAGGCAGCTCCATTCTGCATTGTTTTGGTTTTAATGCCTATTTTCTATTGGATGTTGACTGATAGCTATTTTTTGCATTAGAGGCAAAAAAAAACTCACGTTGGGATTTCCTATCGCCTTCGAGCTGATGTTAGTGGCAGTTTTCACCGCAGTTGCCTGATACTATCGCCATGTAGTGACGGCTTGTTAATACGCCGCTAACATGGCGATAGTTTTCAGGGTTAGGCGGCTATAAAAAAAACTGCCGCTAACTGGCATTTGCAATAGGTATCACCGGTCCTTGTGAATATCGCCCTATGTGTGCAGTTGACAATGCAATGTCGACTTAGCATTTAAAACCATTTTCCAAGCCTTAAACTCCACTTTTATTACATATAAGGCACCCTTAAGGTAGGCCCTAGGTAGCCCTTGGTGTAAATTTCCAACTTCACGCACCACGTAGAGCGTGGAGTTCCCAAAAACTTCTTTACGCGGCTCACCAACGTTAAGTTGGGGCGAGTGAGGAAAATTGTACGCTAAACCACCTCCCGGGCGAGATTTCTCAACTCAGGCGAGCAAGGCAGGTCGCTATCGCTCGCATTGAGAAACCTGCCGCTTGCATTGTGAAAGGTGCCAACCAAGTAGAACATCTACTCGAGTGACAGAAAGAGTATTGTGACCTCTTGAGCTGCATGTGGTGCCGTTCACGCTGATTTTACAGCACATGACAAACTCCCGGTGCTAAAAATCAGCGCGAACAGCGCAACTTACCTCACTCTGCTGCTTGTGGAACTCCGCAGAGCGTTGATACGTTTTTGTGGAACTTGGCAGAGCCCCGCCCAGGCCTATACCTGGGTAGCCCATAGGGATGGGTGCTGTGTAATTAAAATGTAGGTCATGTAATTTTAAGTTTTACATGTCCTGCTAATTAAAATCTCCCAACTTCGTGTTTCATTATTGTGATGCCTACACCTCTCATAGGTTAACATTGGGAATTCCTTATTACACTTTTAAGTTGTAATCCCTGATTGAGAAAGAGATCTGTCATGTTTGATATCATTGGAATGATGATGATAAATTCTATGTACAGGTAAAGGTGAATTTGTCATTACCCTTTTAAAAATGCCACTTTTCGAAAGATCATACAACCATGAATACCCTTGCTGATAAATATTTTTTCCACACAGTTTTTGACAAAAATCATGTTTTTAATGTTCTTGACCTTATAGGTATTTCCATAAACCTTTAGTTATTTTAAATAATAAACATGTATGCTTTCCATATTCTTTGGACAAGAACAAACTTTTGTCAATGTGTTAAGCCCTCATACTTAAAATAACAAAGGACATTAAATCATAAATAAAATAAATATCAAAACAATACATTAAACAAAATGTCATTATACCAGTCATCAATTCAAGAAATAGATGGAGTTATTCTATTCTAATCTATTCCCCCCAAAAAAGAGCACTCCTTATATTAGCCCAATTAGAGGGGCTGTACCAACATTTTATTTTAGATAGAGCAAGGCATCCAATGTTCCTGTTAGGATTGCCTTTGTGTGGTTATGAATTATCGCCAACTCCCTTGCGCAATACGGTCAACGCGTTTCAAATTCTCCTTATTAATAAAGTCACTAATAAACCCGAACTCAATACCCTGGTAGCTATGGCACAAAGTAGGTATAGAGAGTAGTCAAAACATATGTTTATTTAGACCATAGCCTTTAAAACATGTACACCATAAAAAAAGAAAAGTTTTAGAAGGAATAAAAATTAATAGATAAAAGTATAATACCATTCCAAGCTAAAACCATAATTATAATCGCAACGGATAGCAATAAAATACCATAGAATGTGTACACCAATAAAATACTCACACATATTACAGACATTAAAAATTGCCCCAAGGCATGGGATACCTCTAAAAAAGCACATATTCACAAGTAAGTTGACTGCTTGCCACCTTTCTCTTATACCATATATTTGTCAAATTAGTCTCAGTAATTGTTGCCATTGTGCTATAAACAACAGGCAAACTTAACAAAGAGGCAATGTGTAAAGTATGTTTACAGTCCTAAATTAGTAAAAAAGTCAAAACACAACACAGGAAAAAACCCAAACCAATTTTGAAAATTAGAGTAAAGTTTAATAAATATGTTTATAGTACATAAAATGACACCACCATAACGCATAACGGAGTTATAATTTTCAGTATAAAAATAGTGCCAACAAGCGTTAAGTGCAAACCTCAGTCATCTGAATGCACTAGATCATTACCTAGGCACAGATTAAAGCTTACCATGATGGAGAATGGGCTGAATATAGCAACCAGATGTGAGCCACTCAGAAGCTCTAGCTTTAAAGTTAGTCTCTGAAATGGAAGTCAAACATCCTCAGAAAGGGGGGCGGAGCTTGGCTCGAGACGAAAATGGCTGCCTGAGCCTCAAGCTCCTCCACGCCGACCAATAATCCTGATATTATCCGAGCACCCTTCACCCAAAAACGAATTTTGGAAGGACATTCGTGAGTCGGAAAGCCGCCGCATCCCAGTGATGAGACTCTGATCTCCCTGGACCCCCCCTGTCTGAAGTTACGGGGCTGACGTGCGGGCGGAGCGGTGGGCCGCGGCTCCCCGAGCTGGAGTGTGCGCGAGGCGGAGCTGCGTCGCCTTACGTGCAGGAGTGTGCAGTGAAGACAAGCCGGTTCCCTGCGCTTTGGGGGCCTGATTTGCTCGGCCCTTTGCGTGTCCCTGCGGGGGCACCGACGAAGCTGCGGCCCGATCAAGGAGGGGTCTGAGACTGCCCCCACGGCATGAGCGAGAGAGCTGCAGCATCGGGAGAAGAACACAGAGGGGAGCCTACATACCCCTCCATCCCCCCGGCGTGAGTGAGGCGACTGGGACCGCGATCTGTACCACGAGGCTGCCCGCAACAGGGGAGAGGTGTTGTGGAGGTGCCAACGAGTGAGAGGTTAGTGAGAGGAAAAGACGGCGACTCCCAACCCAGACTGCACGGGCAAAACCTGGAGTGTACACAGTGCAGCCATTTTGCGGCCTGCCAGAGGGAATGCGAGCGCCTGCCGCCGCGAGGGTACACTCTGAAAGGGCCCCCTGTGGCACTAATGTGCGAAGTGAAGGCTGGCGCTAGGAGCGGTGAAATAAAGGACATTGCCCTGAGGGATGTAGTGTCGGTGACAGCCGGACTGCTACAATAAGCGGATGAGCGGCGGACCTCTCAACGAAGCCCAGATGAGGCTGCATTTCCCCCGGGGAGGCTGACATTCAAGCGGCACGAGCAGAGAACACCGGCCAAGAGGGGTTGCAGTGCCACGTCTAGATAGTAGAAACATGTGCTTCATCCAACACAAGGGCTTCTGCAAGAAACGGGCACTGCGGCCTTATGGAGAGTGGCGGGATTGACGCTGACTGCGCTCACTGGTCAGACGCCCTGCTGGGAGTCGCGCCCCCTGGTGCAGCTGGCCGTCCGTCGTGGGGTCTGTCGGTGCAGGTATGACCGGGATATGGTTGCTGCGGTGAGTGGATCTCATGTGCACGTGGCAATATAAATACCATCAACAGCACACCTAGGAGGCAGAACAGTGTGTAACCCCCTGACACCCGGGCAGAGTGGAGTGGACTTTGCATGGTGCAGCCCAAGGGAAAAACCGTGATGGTGGCAGGAGCAACGAGTGACCCGGTAAGGAGATGTTACACGGCTTGCGGCTCGAGTGCTGCAGGGACTCCAGAGTAGGTGCTTTAAAAACCCGGGGAGCGGCATATAGACGGCATATCGGTGCCCCTGGGGCAAGCGGCGACATCTCCTGGCCCACCCCGCACGCGTGTCAGACGCTCCCCAGATCGCCCCGGGGGCTGGACAGACTGGGTGCTGACACAGCGTGCGCCGGGCATCATGGGGGGGAAGGGCCACCGCGGGGGGGCACAGGCGAAGCTGGAAAAGTTTGCATTCCTCAAGGACCGGAATGTGTCCCCCCCCCCCCTGACAAGACTAAAGAGTTTACGCTGGCGGATGTCATGGCCACGCTGACCCAGATGCAGGCCTCAATCGGCACGATCTCCACTGATGTTGCGCTTCTCAGAGCAGATGTCGCTAAAATTAATTCTAGACTGACCGAAGTCGAGGCTACCACGGCAACCCTCACCCACGACACGGCCGACCATCAAAAACGGATACAAACTCTTGAACTGGTGCAAAAACAGCTGCTGGCCAAGCTGGATGACCAGGAAGGCAGGTCCAGGAGGAACAACGTGCGTGTCGTTGGGGTGCTGGAGAGTGAACGCAGCCCGGCATTGGACCTCTTTGTGGAAAAACTAATCACCAAACAGTTGCAGCCACGTGGGCTCTCAAAATTTTTCTCGGTGGAGAGGGCGCACCGAGTACCGGGTGCGAGGCCTCGGCCTGGGGGCCCCCCCACACCCGATCCTGGCCCGCATTTTCAACTTTCGCGACCGGGACGCAATCCTCCAGGCGGCGCGTACCGCCCCCCCACTGCGGGTGGACAACAGCACAGTCACCCTCTATCCGGACTACACCGCGACAGTGATGCGGCAACGGAGAGACTTCATGGCGGTCAAGGCGGAACTCCGCACTCGAGAACTTAAATATGCGATGTTATATCCGGCGAAGCTGCGAGTAGAGGCGGAGGGGCGCACATGGTTCTTTGCATCGCCTGCGGAGGCCACGGAGTGGCTGGAGGGGTGGCGTCCGGCGAGAACGAGGGGCCGAGCGGAGCGGGCCCCTAGCGGCCATTCCACCTCCCCCGAGAACCTGGAGGTCGAGGAGTCGAGAGCGGAGGCTGGCGCGTCGTGAAGCTGAGGATGTAAGGGAACAACCGGACTTGATGACAGTGAAGAGCCCGGGGCCGGAATGGACCGGGCGGCCCGGTGGGGCCCGGAAACGGCAGGGGGATTGATGACTCTAGATCTTTTTGTTTCTCCGGACAGTCGGCTACCTGAAGGGACAAGCATATGGTGCGGGGATCGGCGGCGGAACTGTGAGCGGCTTCCCCCCATACGCAGGTAGCAAGTTAATGGGAACTAAGCACTCTGCTGAGTTGGGGTGGCGGGTAGCTCTAAATCCGCTGGGCAGGGAGGCAGGGAGGGGGGACGGGGGCATTTTTGTAACGTTGGTTTGTGTTTTGTTTCAGGTTCAGCAACTACTCATTGGTCTGTTAGGCTGGCTAGGCTTGTACGGGAACACAAGGGAGACACACGACCGTACACACTTCACACATCCGTCCACGACGACGGCATCACATAACATGACCCAAGGGACCACTGATAGAATACTAGACGTCCATACACAGCAGCACTGTCCTTCTTTCAGTGTTCTGTCCTGGAACGTCAATGGATTAGGGGACAAGATCAAACGGGGGCTAGTGCTGCAATATCTCAAGCGTAGAGGACCTGCGGTGGCACTCTTGCAAGAAACGCATTTAGTGGGCACAACCACCAAAGCCCTAGATAGATGGGGGTTCAAGATGACGATACATTCGGAGTTCACGACGGGGTCCAGAGGGGTGGGCATATTAGTCAACAAACGTTCTCCCCTGATTCTTCTTGACTCTCGTCGGGAGGAGCACGGTCCCTTTGCGGCACTGACCTGCCAATGGGAGGGGAAAGTGTACAATTTGGTGACCGTCTACATCCCCCCGACACTACACCAGACCTCCTTTAGGGCATTGGGTGAATTCCTGTTGGCGCTACCACAAGGGGAGCTTATCATGGGCGGGGACTTTAATGCAACCATGGACCCGACACTTGATAGGTCATCATGCAGGGAACATGGCGGCGCCACCTCCATTCTCCGAGAATTTACGGAGGCACTGGGCCTCGTAGACACTTGGAGGGCATATAGGCAAGAGGAGAGACAGTACACATTTCTTTCGGGGGCACACAACACCCTTTCCCGCATAGATTATATTTTCACATCACCCGCGGGGTTCAAAGGGATGACCGAAGTGTCGCACCTCCCTAGGGGTATTTCGGACCACTCGCCTGTGGTCATCACGTTTGCAACCATTGACCCGCGTAAACGCACTGTGTTCCCGGTCCACCCCGGATATCTCAAAATCCCTAAAATCAGCAAGGCCCTTAAAGCGACGACCAAACAATATTTCACTGAAAATACTGATTCCGTCAGGAGCCCGACGACCCTCTGGGAGGCTTTTAAAACAGTCCTCCGCGGACAAGCCATCTCCATAATTACCGATCACAAGAAAACCCAGCGGCGCACGGTGCTGGAGCTAGAGCGAGGGGTGAGTGAGGCTGAGGCAATCCATGCAACACAAGCAGATGATGATTCGGCACATAAAGTCCGCATGGCACAGCAGGAATACAGGTCCCATCTTTGGGAGGGAGCACAAGCTAAACATGTGGCGACTCAACATACGATTTATGAACTGGGGGACAAAGCAGGCAAACTGCTGGCATGGCTGGAGAGGGGGGACCGCGCGGCGCGGTGGGTGGCTCGGATTCGGCTAGACACCGGGGAATTTACCTTGGAGCCACGGCAAATAGCGGGGGCTTTCGCGGCCCACTACAAAATGATATATACGCCGGAGGCCTCCTCTACAGTCGCCGATAATGAGACCTTCCTTCGGGACATAGCAATGCCGCGGCTGACCCCTTCGGGGGCCGAGGCCCTGGAGGCGGACCTGACGGCTGAGGAGATCACACTGGCGATTCTGGCCCTTCGCACCGGGAAGGCGATGGGGCCAAATGGAATTCCGATTGAATTCTATAAGCAAAGCTCCTCACTAGTGGTCCCGCACTTACTTGCCATGTATAGGGACGGTCTATCGACCGGGATCCTCCCTCGCGATCAGAGGATGGCTACGATAGTGGCGATCCCGAAACTTAACAAACCGACGCACGAGTGCTCATCTTATCGCCCGATTTCGTTGCTGAACGCAGAGGCGAAGATTCTAGCCAAGGTACTGGCGACAAGACTACAGCCATACCTCTCGACCCTAGTACACCCGGACCAGTCGGGATATATGCCTCACCGAAACACAGCTCTGAATATACGGCGTCTCCACGGGATTATTGCGTGCCGCTCCTCGATAGAGGAGGACGCGGCCATCCTGTAATTGGATGCACGGATGGCGTTCGATAGGGTAGAATGGCCTTTCCTATTTGCCGTTCTCCGCCACATGGGACTTGGCCCCAAGATTTGCGCGTGGATCCGGCTTCTATACACCCAGCCACTTGCACAGGTGGTAGTAAACGGCCACGTTTCGGACGCCTTTCCGTTGGGTCGTAGAACGAGACAGGGATGCCCCCTTTCCCCGCTCCTTTTTGCTCTGGCTCTGGAGCCTTTGGCGGGGTGCGACAAGACCCGGTGATCCGGGGCCTCAAATGGACTATGGGATGGGAGGATCGTATCTCCCTCTATGCGGACGACGTCCTGCTATACCTTGCCTCGCCGGCACGCTCCATCGCCTGCCTCCTCGACATTTGTGCGTCGTACGGGAAGAGGTCAGGCTATGAGATCAACTGGGAGAAATCCATCATCTATATGCTCCGAGGCTCCCCGCCTCGGCTCCCGAGGGGCTGCAATATTCGGGTGGCCAGTGAAGGATTCAAATATCTCGGCATTTATGTAACTGCGGATCACGACAAATTTGTGGCTGAAAATCTAATGAAGCCCCTGCAAAGGCTTCGTACCGACGTCAAGCCCTGGCGCACCTTGCCCCTGACACTGCTGGGAAGGGCTTCGCTTTTCAAAATGTTGGCCCTCCCTAGATTCCTATACGTGCTACAAAATACCCCTTTCCCGGATGCGCCCTCGTATTTCGCGGCTGTCGACGCAGAGGTCACTGGCCTCTTATGGGAGGACAGGGCGCCGCGGATAGCTCTCCACAAGCTCACCAGTGGGTGGTACGATGGCGGTATAGCCCTCCCAGACATCAAAACCTATTACTGGGCGTCGCAACTTATGGTTATAAATCAATGGCTCCATATGCCGGGAGACGACCCTGCGTACCGTATGGATAGGCAACTGCTGGGGGCAGAGGGGGTTGTGGGAGCACTCTACAACCCCAAAAGAGGTCACGTTCTGGCGGGGCCCGCAGCGCACACCCTCCGGATATGGTTTGCGGCACAGCGAACAATGGGTTGGGCAGGGAGGATTACCCAGGCTACGCCTCTTTGGGAGACAAAACAGCTTGGGGTACTACGCACCACCAAGGGGTTCCACCAGTGGGATCTAATTGGCATCTCCAGGGTCGGGGACCTCTGGAAGAAGGGAGAGGTGGTCACTTTTACCCAATTACAGGCAGACTACGACTTGGCAGACACCGAACGTTTCCGATACTTACAAATCCACCACGCACTTCGGGCGGCGATTCCACCTGGGACACGGCTCCCGGAGTCATCACCCCTGGAAGACCGGCTCCCCACAGAACACCTAACTCAAAGAGCGACGTCCCTAACCTACCGGAAAATAATAAATAATCGCCCTGATCCTTTCTTGACCCTTAAGAGTAAATGGGAGGCAGAACTCGGAGACTTAGATGAGGCGGAGTGGCAATCCGCGCTCTCCTCCCCCAAAGAGGTGGGCATATCGTCCAAACTAAGGCTGGTCCAACTTAAAATTCTGCACCGCACATATTACACCCGTACACTCCTATTTAAATTGCAACGGGCGGAATCCCCGCAATGTCTTAGGAAATGTGGACACGAGGGAACTTTCTTTCACACCCTATGGGAATGCCCAGTCATAGCACTTTACTGGAAGGGGGTGTTGCACACGCTCTCCCGGGTGACCAGAGTCCTGACGCTCCCGGAGCCTCGGAGGTGTCTCCTCAATATCTGGGAACAAACGGACCACAAGAGAGTGACACAGCTCTGGGTGACGTTGGGGCTCATGCTGGCAAAACGCAATATAGCCCAGCGATGGGGATCAGGGCAGTCGCCTACCCTGGCGCAATGGATCCAGGACATGGAGTGTGTAATGGTGGTTGAAAAAACTGTATATATGCATAGAGGGTGCCCCAAAAAATGGTCCCAGGTGTGGGGTGGGTGGAATGTGTACAGAGGGAATATATGTGAACCCCCGCCCGATGCCTCAGAATCTGAACTCAGTGACCAAGAATAGCCATCCTTTTGCTAACAGCGGTTGGGGATGGGAACGACTGTATGATACATATGGAATGTCTTTGTGTCTCAACTGTGCCTGTACTGAATTGTTGCAATACTTCTGGGGTAATTTCCTGCTAATCCTGATACGAGATGAGTGGTGTTTTTGTTTGCAAAAATTAATAAAAATATTCCAAAAAAAAAAAAAAAAAAAACATCCTCAGAAAGTCAAGGCAGCGGGCTGTGGAAGAAGAGGGCTCCACGACATCAGATAGCTGCCAGAGAGGTCCCAGTGAAGGCGTCTACTTTTGGCTGGGAAGATCCTAGCAGGAGAAATACGAGTTGCACAGCCATATATTATTGGAGCCTTCTCCCGGTAAAGATTTCTTTCTTTGAACGTAGTCACTTTTTTTTTTAGCTCGGAATATTCTAGCAGGGCAAGGCTGCAGGCTGTAGCCAAAGAGGGCTCCACAGGACAATATGCCTACTTCACGAGGTCCAGCTGAATCTGATTTGCTGATTTGGAAAAGTTCCAAGAAGAAGTAGCCTTAATCTTTAGCACAGCGGCAATGCACCTTTGTTCGATCGACTTGGCAGATTGGTCCTGGTCCTCTGGAGGTTCAAAAAGCCAAAACGTTCTTAAGTCCCAAGATTAGGAGATGAGAGGATGAGTACACTTTGACACCAGCCAAGTGTACAGGACCTCAAAGTCAAAAATTTAAATTTGATACTTGTATAGCGCACTACTCACCCGCAAGGGTCTCAAGGCGCTTGTACGAATACTGCTGTGGAACCCATCCTGTTTTTCCCTGTGAGGCGTCCACTCCTGGGCACCCCCAAGGTGGAGGCCAGGCATCCTTAGCATTGTGGGGGCTGTTGTGGAGATTAAGCAAGCTATTGCCCAGAGTTGCAGAGTGAGACTCCATGATTGGAATAGGCACCGAGGTGAGAATTATCAGGTCCGTGGAATTTTATGAGCCCAAGACCCACCGAGGTGGGGAATTGAACCCTGGTCACGAGATAGACCTCTGCATCAGGGTCTGCCGCTCTAATCATTGAGCCACACTTCTCCACTGAGCCACACTTCTCCACAGAAGACTCAAGACTCAGTCCAGCAGAGATGAGCAGCAGAGTACAGGGCATGTCCAGTTGGAACCGGTTAGTTGTCAAGTTGCAGGCAAAGACATCTTGTAGGTTGTTGGAGCTCTGTAGCATGAATAGGAGGTCCGCATTATGCTCCTTGGAGTCCACTTCTCTATCCTGAGTACAAGATGAAGAGCAGGCTGAGTCTTCTAGGCTCTTCATAGGTCACAAACAGCAGGTCCAATCCTCTTCTGTTCTTCCACAGGTCCTACAAGTGTTTTGAGGAGCACACATTTATGTCTGCTACCAGCCTGTGGGTGGGGATGATGACTCATGGCTCCCTCTGAACCGATGGGGTAAACATTCGCAGGGGTAACCCTTCCCTTTTTGCAGCATTTTCTTTGTGCTCTACTGTAAACAGTCCCACAGTACCTCTATTTACTTAAACCCAAGATGGCAGAACCCTTCTACCTCTGTACAGAGTTTGTGGGCCTACCTTTGGAGAGGAGGTGAGGAAAATGAGCAACCCCTCCTCAAATTCACAATATCTAATACAATGATGATAGCTGTACACTATCCTGAAAAACAGAAATTCAATGCAGCTTTAAGCCCACCCACCTAGATAATGCAAAAACATCAGAACGGAGTGAGTACTTCTACCGCCTTATCTGGATATCCGACCCGTGACTATCCCCACTCCTCAAGTACTAACCCCCTGACAATCCCACCCTCCCAATCTCCTCAGTTTGTTCCACCGGCCTGCATTTTAGTGTCTAGGGACAGAGGGCGATCCATTGGGGTGTCAAGTGCAATCCTGCGGTAGAGGGCCCAGTCCACCCAAACCTTCTCATGTTTCTGGGGACTGCACCTGGCTGAATGAATTGGCCTTTCGAGGACCATATATCTAACAAGACCTGCCTTCAACTCCCCTATCATTTAGGCAGCCTCTGACTTCCACAACCTAGCTATATCTTTTTTGCTCACCACTTGCCCTATCCACAAGAGGGCCCATTTATATCTGTTGCCCTCAATGTTGCCTGAGATGTGCAGCAACGTACATCTAGGGTCATGAGCCCACGGTCAACCTAGGATCTTACCTAAACATGTTAAAATGTTCTCCGAAAAGGAATCAAGGGCTGGACAACTCCAAAATTTAAGTAGAAAGTTCCCACAGTCCATAGAGCAACATAGGCATAGCGACAAGTTGCTCTACCCTATTTGCCACAGTCTGAAGCATGTGAGGTAAACTATGTAAGTGTTTCAACAGTAAAAAATGAAATTGTGCCACAATAGCTGCTTCTCTAGAAGAGCTATGGGCTTCCCACCAGTCATCATCGTCAATCTCGTGGCTGTACCTCACTCAAGTTTTTCTCAAGTCAGGGAAGGAATCTGGCGTATGTATTACCAATGGCTTGTATATAAAGTTTATGTTTGACGTGGGTAGTAAGCAACACCTGTCCCTCTACAGGGCTGTATTCCGGAAGCTCCGCTACCTTAGATGTTTAAGGTAGGAGTGCGTGCCTTAGTTATAGATACCGGACAAATTGGGTCTTCCGGAGATCTAACTCTGCCTGGAGGCTGGAGAAAGACTTAATAGTTTTTCCCGTCATGTCTCGTAGAGTGGAAATCTTGATAAGGTCCCACTCTCTGAGTCCTTCTAAACCTGTCACCTGTGCCAGCCAACACCCAGCCCGCAACAGGGTCGACCCGGTGAGGAGCTTGTACCAACCCAGGCTACGGAGCGCATCTCTCCAGATGTGGAATACCACTCTCATTGCTGAGAGGAGTGTCAAGGGGGTGGGAGGGGTCCCCATACAGGTAGTGGGCGATTGGGGTTCCATGCATGGGCCACCACTTTGAGGCATAGGCCAGGGTATCTTGGAAGGATGAAATGTTGAGTTCACCTCATCCTGGAACAATGGTGTCAAACAGAGATCCATGTGAGCCATCAGACCTAGAAATGATGGGGCTTATTTACGAGAAAGTGCTGAAGCGTCGCACCGCAAGCCCTTTGGGTGCTCCAGGTTGTGGCACTTTCAAAACACAGGGATACGTCATATTTACAACAATATGATGCATCGCTGTGCATTCCCCTGCGGTGGCGCACAATCGACCGCCATGCACCACGCAGGCAGCCTTACTCCATGGTGTAATGGTGCCTGCGTTGCTGGGAGATTGTTTCTGTGCAGGAAGGGGTACCTCCCTGCACAATAACAATAACAAAAAAAATTAAAAGAGGTGATTTCCTCTTCCTATGTGTAGTGCAGAATGCAGCACCCCTAGAAAGAGGAAATAAGCATTGGCATAGCCAATAGGTCTCGCCTTTGGGACCTTATAAGTATTTAATTATGCAGCATAAGATCCTTGGTGCAACATCAACTGTTGCATGGCTAAACACTTATATTGTCCCAAACGCGAGAACTATTGGCTATGCCAATGCTTGTTAATCTCTGACTTTAATATACGTTCACAACTTTTTTTATTCATAAGGGCCTTTATCTTTAAACAATAACTCAACTATGAAATTGTTTTACATTTTATATCACCACAGAAAGTTCCAGATTTGTTTTGATTAGTTTCTTCCTAAAAACCACAGAACACCCCAGTCTGATATTAGAATACGTTAGAGTATGTTTTTGCATTCATTTTAAAGTTACGTTCTTAGACAGGCATGTCCTTGTGCACGCTTCTCGGCAGCTGTTCAGTGCGTTAAAAAGAGATTACTTTCGTAAAGGAGGAAATGGTACGTCTTCACAACCTACACGCATTAAAAATACCCTCGTTCTTCGGGAACAAAACTCCTTTGAAACATTCCGTCAGACCTTCCAAGCAGCTAAGACGAATTCTCGCTGCCCTGCTGCACATTAGATGAATTCCTTCCTTTTGAAATTGGGTCTGGACCTATCGAAGTGTTTAAAGGTGGCTTGATAGGCCAGGCGACAACAACAGGGACATTGAAAGATGAACCAAGTCACAAATATTAGCCTGCTTCACTTGGCTCTGCTGAATTTTAATTCTCCTACACGAACTGGCTAATTATATATAACAGGTTACAAAAACATACACAACTGTTTACAAAATAATGTACTTTTTAACTGAATTTGAAAAAAGACACTTATCAAGCAACTAATAAAAAAATAAAAAGTTAACCTACCTCCGATTCATGTTTTGCGCGCAGGGCTGCGGGAACTAGGATAATAATATTCCCCAAATGATAGAATTAAAAGTCATCAACATGCACACCGCTCGTTAATGTCTAGAACTACTAGCTCCACCCGGAAATCTAAACATATTTTCTTCCTGCGAGCGTTTATAACAGTGAATTGTCTTTTGACAATTCCTGCTGCCTGGATATGGCAATGGGAAACTCTTTTCTTAACACTCGCGTCCAAGATTAATTTATTAGGCACTGTGAGATGTTTCTGTTTAACAAGCGAATTTCACATTAACAAAACAGTTACCCTCACTATATTCCAAACATCAAACATGAATAGGGAGGGTTACTGACCCAAAAAAAAATTAATAATGGAAGCAATCGAATATGTCCGCTGTGGGGGAAGCACGTGCGAGCAGGGTTGGCAGCACAGGGAGTCTGGCGTTTTTTTTGTGCCTGTTCGCTCCGCCCTCACCCCACACATATCTAGGGGCAGATTTACAAGCCCCTTGCGCCACTTTTGCGTCACTTTTCCCATGTTAAAAGTGACGCAAAAGAGGCCCAAGGGGCTTGTAAATATGCCCCCTAGTTTTGAGTAGCGAAACTGCCCGTGATGGAGACTGGGGGCACTACATAAATGAGATTAAAGCAGGCGGGGCTTTGAACTCAGCTTAAGTAACTGACCCTCATAACCAACAGCCCAAAAGCTTGGTGCACACGTCGCAAGGGCCCGTCTACACTGGTTTGGATCAAGTGTCTCTGGCCTCCCCTAAATGTCAAATCACAACAAAAGAAAGCAGGCTTCTAAGGCAGCTCCTTGCGTTGCTTTTGTGGCCCATTAGTCCTAATGGACAATTAGCGTCTGCAAGATCCCTCATCTCGTCACGAAGGACATAATTGGCGGGAACAAAGATCAAGATGGTCATTGGAAAAAAAAAGATTATTTGTAACTTGGGCAAACATTGAAATTTCAATAAAGCGTGATAAACAACTCAAGTGAAGAATGGTTCAAGAAACACACCTTCTAAAAAGGAAGAATTGTTATTTTCCACTTGTACCAAAAACATATCTGAGGTTTATGTGCAAAAGGAGCCGACCTGGGCTTTTACCCGTGTCCTTATCCATCCATGCAACATCTTTAATCACATTAATAATGATGAAACCAGGAAGGGCAGCGGTGTTCCCGCTAGATGATCTCACACGTGGTTTGCAGATAAACATCTTTCACACCAGCAAGTTTAAATTACAAGCGATTGATCTGCTTTGCTAGCGGTTTTTACAGTTGTTTACTCTGACAGGAAGAATCTAGACCCGCACTCCCAGGAATAAATATGGTAAAAACACAGGCTGGCGGTACCAAAGCCTGTTGAGTTCTGCGATCCTGTGCTCTATAAATCTGCAACTGCTGGTCTACCACATCTGGAAAGCAACAGGTGGGAAGACTACCCCAGCAGGAGTCTTAAAGAACCCCCTTCCAGTTGAATTGCAAGTCTGGAGAGATTGTGATAAAATTACCCCTGTGTACGGATTGTACCTCCGGTCCCCAGGATGACTGTCTGACTGAATTATTTATTAAGCGCACTTTTGCCGAGGCGTCTTGGCGCTGTATGAGGGTGGAGATTAGCTACAGCCAGTCTAGGATTTAGTCGTAGCTCTGTGGGTAAAGAATTCCACAATTTTGCCGCTTGAAATGAAAAAGCCTTGCCACCCCATCGGGTCCTCTTGATCTTAGGTAGGCAGACCAGACCTAGACTGCCAGATCTTAATGTACGGGTCGGTACATAACGAGGAAAGAGAGATTTCATGTCCTCTGCACCTCCTCCGTTTACAGCTTTATGTACTAGGCATAGAGCCTTGAACTGCACCCTTCGAAACATGACGGAAGATCTAGCAGTACTCTTACAGCAGCATTCTACAACGACTGGAGTTTGGAGAGCTGTCTTTCTCCAATTCCGGCGTACAATGCGTTGCAATAATCGATACAAGATAAAACTAAGGCTCCTACTACTGTTTTCCTTAAAGAAAAATGTATGAAAGGCAATATTTTATGGAGAACCTTGATCATAAAGAAACAAGCCGAGGTGACCTGATTGACTGGAGAAGTGAGTGTTAAATCTTTGTCAACCAGGAAACCTAGATTTTTTTCTTTTTGTGCCGGAACTGGACAGGTGCCTGCTTCTGAAGGCCACCATGTGTGATTACAGATAGAAGATTTTTGGCCAAATTCGATCACCTCAGTTTTCTCTGTGTTGAGCTTCAGAAAATTCGTGTTCAACCAGCTCATAACACTGGAGAGGCAATTTCTGAATCTCTCCGCTGTGAATTCCACACTCTGTGTAAGAGACACCACTAGCTGGGTGTCGTCAGCATACAACACCAATTTTAATCTTTGGTCTTTTATTAATTTTGCCAGTGGCGTCACATACAAATTAAACAATGTAGGGGATAGCGCGGATCCCTGAAGGACTCCACATGGGAGGAAAAACTCTTCAGATTGAATTCCTTCCCAATTAATTTGTTGTACTCTAGAGTCCAAAAAGGACCGGAGTAGTGCTAATGCGGACTCTCTAATTCCCACTATTTGAAGCCTTTCCAATAATACCCTGTGGTTTACGGTGTCAAAAGCTGCCGTTAAATCGAGTAAGATTAAGACAGCTCTACCGCCCTCGTCCATTGCCCTGCGAATTTCCTCCGTCGCCATTATTAACGCAGATTCTATAGAGTGTCGTGATCTAAAACCATGCTGTGTGTTATCCAGGGAACTATTTAGATCTACAAATTCCATTAACTTCTGGTTCATGGCCTTTTCCAGTATTTTAGATGGCAGAGGAAGACAGCATATAGGACGGTAGTGTTTGATATCTGAGGATCCAAAGAGTCTTTCTTAAGAATAGGTCTTATACAGGCCTTTTTCCATCTCCCAGGGAAGACTCCAGATCTTATTACTTCATTTAAGAGAGGAGCCAGAGAAGCAGTTATCTCTTTAGGAGCCAAATGGAATATGTAGGGTGGGGGGGCAAGGGTCAAGAGGTGAACCTGACTTAATTTGAATTAATAGGTCACTGACCTGTTTTTCGCTTAGGGGAGAAAATTGGGACAGACAATACAGAGTTGCAGAGACCTCAGTTAATTCCCTTGTATCTTTTTCCAGATTTACCTGTAGATTTTGAAGTTCATTATAGACTACTTGAACCTTTTGTTGAAAAAAAAGAGCCAGTTTATCAATAAAGTTTTGATCTGGAAGAAAGATTGTGTCATAAGGACTCTTAGTTAGGGTAGAAACTATTTTAAATAGTTCCTTAGAGGAACTTTTGACCTCTTGAATTTTTTTTGTAAAATACACCATCTTGGCTTGTTTTATTATGGATTTATACTCCTCCAAAGTTCTACTATATTCCTTCCTGTTCTCAGCACTATAGTCAGATCTCCAGATACGTTCCTGGCGTCGACATTTAATTTTAAAAAGCTTTATCTCTGCTGTATACCATGGCGAGGTAACTAATCATCTCCTAGGTTGAATTGTTTTCTCTGGGGCCAGCTTATCTACTGCCTGATTGATCCATGAATCAAAGTTGGTAGCTCCTCTGTTGCTATCCTCCATAAAGGGGGAGCTACTTGTCAAAGTTTTAGTTAACTCTTCGCTTTGTATACATTTCCAAGGGCGGGCTTTTGCTAACAGGGGCGAACTCTCCGTCCGTTTACAGGTATGTTTAAATTAACTTTGAAATAGATTGCCGTGTGGTCCGACCAAGGAACACATTGTACATCTTTTACTTCAATATGGTCATTACTAGTAAAAATCCCATCCAATGAATGTCCAGCTAGATGTGTGGGTTTGGATACGATTTGCGTCATCCCATAACCTGCTAGATTATCAATTAAGATTGAGCCCCAGGGCTGCGCTCTGGCCCAGAGGTGCGCATCAGACGTGGGAGCTGAGAGAGTCGCGATAGCGTGTCATCTACCCGTGGCATTTGCCTTTTTTGTCAACCCCCAAGTGGCAGAGCTGCAGAGAACCATGCCTCTGTTAGGCTGGGCCTGTTAGTCAAGGGTGGCCTCCCAGGGGAGGTGGAGTCTCAGAGGTGTGCAGTCTCAGAGGTGTGCAGTCTCGGAGGTGTGCTATCTCGGAGGAGTGCTGTCTCAGAAGTGTGCAGTTTTAGAAGTGTGCAGTCTCAGAGGTGTGCAGTCTCGGAGGTGTGCTATTTGGGAGGTGTACTATTTGGGAGGTGTGCTATCTCGGAGATGTGCTGTCTCTGAGGTGTGCAGTCTCAGAGGTGTTCAGTCAGAGGCATGCAGTCTCGGAGATGTGCTATCTCAGAGGTGTGCAAGTGCGTGGAAGAATGTGGGCGCACAGCAACAACGCACTCTAAATGTACCATCAAAATAACTATGCACGCATGTGCAGCTACGCCCTGAATCCACAACTGCCATTTGGTCAGGTGGTATGGAGAGATGACATTTCTTATGCACGTTGTGCTCAACGGGAAACGGGACCAAATGCACCCTAGACCCTGATTGTCTGTAACTAATAGAACCATGAAATTTTAGCTATGAAAGTTCACATCTGACTGGCAGAGTAACATAGAAGATTACAGGGGTGTAACAGAGGCTCATGCAGCCCTTGCAGTCCCGGGGGTGGGGGTGGTACGTGGCGGTGTTCTGAATGGTAAGTAAAATCTGGAACTATTCTGTCTGTGACCTGCAGGAGTTGCAGGAGGCCCTCACCACATTCTGCTGGGGGATGCGTAAGCAGGCATAATGCTGTGCTACACCACTGAAACTACAAGTAAACATGCACGTGTCTCAGATGTAGGCGTGCCTGAGCAGTACTTGGGGAAAACAGCATATTTACCTTACCTTGGTGTCCCACTGTAGCGTGGGTTACGTTTCATATGAAGATGTTCAAGGTTATAGTTGATGTTGGTGTGCGGATTTTTGAAACTCTTTTCCCCTGTGCGCACTTGGGAGAGCAGTTCTCAATTTTCAAGCACTTCACTCGTGCTTGTGGCGCACCACTGCTCGCTCCTGCAAGATGGATGCCGCCACAAGCATGAGTGCAGTACTTGAAAAGTGAAGACCGATGGCTAAAGGACCTCCTAGAGTAACGCATGCGCGCTGCCTAGGCGAGACCTACAAACGAGGAGAAATGTAAACATTTCTCTTCATTACGCCTGGCTACGCCACAGATGGGGTGGCGTAGCATTCTGACGCATTTCCAGGATCACAAATTCTCGTAAATCTGGAAATACGGCAGAATACATGGGTGTTGCGTTGGAACACCCACAGCAACACTCACGTTACGCTCCTTTCACAGAAAGTGTTGCGTGAGAAGGGGCCATATTTACAAGGACAGGAAAAGCCATGCAGGGTGGCTTCACGTGTCCTTGTAAATATCGAGCAGGAGGATGCGCCAGCAGTGCGTCACAAATATGACGCACCAGTGGCGCAAGGGGCTGGTAAATAAGCCCCTTGGATCTCAGTCTTTTTAGACAATTTTATCACTGCATGCTTTTCGATTAATCAACAGATAAACATAATATAATTCGCACAATATAATTGGGTTATTGACAGTAGCAGCAACTGTTTTAATTCACATCTTAAAAGACGCAAGAAAACAACAAATGATACGCCACTTACGTCATTGCCTCTGAGCCCGGATCCAAGCGCATATTGCTGGCTTTCTTCAAGGAAACGCACTTTGATGTTATATACTCTGGATCGATAAAATATGACTAACACATATGGCTCCTCTATAGATTTTTTTGAACAATCTCGGACCAGGAATGCTCCATCCTGAATCATAAAGCGATAAATTGAAAAGGTTTTAGCTTAAAAGGATCATATGCACACCACTGATGGTAAACACAACGAACGAACAATACAAGAGGAAAATGAGTAAAACTATCACTAAAGAAAATAATTTCTCAGAGGCTGCTGTTGGCACTCAGTGTAACCCTTAGCTCACCTTTTTTTAAGTCTTGGCTGTGTAGCTGTGCATTAAGAAGCAGTTCTGAAAGAGGCGCTTAGGTCGAATCATACATTGAAATTCCTAACTAAAAGCTTGATTTGGCATTAGGCAGACGGTGTGTGCTTTTACTGAAAAAGAGCGCTTGTTTTACCTTTTAGGATAGCTTATTCTCAGTGTAGCAGGGCTAGTTTGGTTATTATGTCGGAAAGCAAGTGATAAAGAATGTAGGCCAGATGGGTTGCGGAGAAATGTATTGTCAGATGCCATATGTTTATGCAGAAAATTAAGACAAAGGCAGTTGCCAGCTTTAACCTAAGCTTGTGAAAAGCATAGATGACATGCAATAGGCATTTAAGGGCAGATTATTACACTGTGTTAAAAACTGTCTACAAGAACTTTGGTATATAGAATCTCACTATATTGCCGTAATATGCAAATGCTGTTTACCCCTTTGACAAAACCTTAGGTTTTAAGATTCACACTGTGCCAATCCTTGGTATGCCCTCTTCGAATGGGCTGTATATTGTTTTGCAAATGCACGTTTTTTAATTGGAATTTATCTTATACATACTCGCACAAAGTTTTCCCTTTCAAGTCAACAATCTCTGTATGTTACATTTTCTATTAATTGGCTTTTATCGACAATAAGCTCATCGACCCATGGGCATCATCAAATATGCCATGTGATAAAAAAATGAGTGGATTTAAATAATAAAAAATATAAAAAGGAAAAAAATAGGCCATGTGATCAAACATAAATTAACTAAAAACAACGAGAAAACAAACTGTTAACCTGCTGTCTCGAGAGCAGTATGTCCCCACGATGTATACAGGTATAGGAGGTGGGGGGGGGGGGGAAGAGGGATGGGACTATCCGGGGCCACAGTCTCTCAATGGGGAAGAGGTGGTGTGTGGTCCTCCCTTCAAAGAGGGGATCAGGCCTTGCTTTTCAAATCCGACAGCCATCAGCACTGTCTAACATAAGGGGTGGATGTGACCCACCACACCCCCACCGTCTTGCATCTGTCCACTGCCAACCTCATTACCATTTCCCCACCTGACCCTTCAGCCGGCCGCCGCAAGTGTTCAGAGTCAGACCAGGGCCAGAGCCGAACTCTCTACCGCCCCCTGTATGTGTCCACTGTTGGTTGTGGAGTCTGGTGGGTCTTCCCACTAAGACACCACCTCGGACCAAAGGTCAGCTGCTGGCCTCCTGCAAACTCCGCGAGCCTCCTCGCTCTGCACTGTTCTCTCCTCTGCCCAGGCCTACCATCTCTCAATGTGAGGCCCCACTGCGGCTTTCCATGCATTGCTATCTGCCGTAAAGGTGGGTCAAGGAATCTGTTCTCAACCTTCTTGGCTGTGGGGCGTGGGAATGTCAATGCCCCCAGCAGGGACACCTCAAGGGTTTTCTCGAGTGTTCTGCTCAGAGTAATATTTAGCTTCATCAGTACCGACCCGGCTGTGTCAGCAGGCGGGGGCTTCCCAGGAGATATGTCCAAAGTTTGCATTTAGGGTACGGCAACGGAGGCACATGCTGGTATCTCCCCCATATATGACCCCTATTTTATGTGGTGTCAGGTACGTTCTATGTGTATAATTGAACTATATGTATTTGTGGTGTGTGCTACAGGATACTTTAGTGGGTATGACAGTAACCTGCCCCACTCAGTATCCGTAAGTTCCCGGCCCAGCCCAGTGTTCCATTGTGCTCTAGAGGCAACCAGCGGTCTCCTAGACTGCGTTTTAAGGGGCATATCAACAGCAACCGGCGATAATTGTCCCTAAGCGCACTTAGCGCTAGGATAATTATCGCTGGCTAGCGTGGATTTTTATCACTGAGATAGTGTGCTATTAGCAACGCTTATCTCAAAACCGATAAAAATCCTAGCGCTAACTGCCTAACGTGAGATTATCGCTGGAAACCCAGCGATAATCTCACGAAATGTGGCGTTGGCTTGTTGATAGGGCCTCAAAACTCAGCCATGATATCCACCCGCCATAGGATATCATGGCTAAGTCAGTCCTGAAGCAGGCGTAAGGAAAGTAGCGATAACAGGGGTTATCGCTACTTTTCTTGCCGCTATGCTTCATAGCGTGGGGCTTGATCATAGGAGAAATGTCGCTTAGCGACATTTCTCCTGTCATGTTAGGTCAGGAACACCCACTTTGCATCTCATTAGAGATGCAAAGCTGGGTGTTAAGATTTCATGCGCTAAAGCAAGGTTTCACGCGTTAGCGTAACCTTGGTAATTAAGCGATAAAATTATCGCCGCTTATCAGCCGAAAACGGCCTCAAAAGCTGCGATAATTTTCTATCGCCTCGTTGCTGATATGCCCCTAAGTGCCTGTGAAGAAGGATAGCGGTTCCCTGTGGTGTAACCCCACTAGAGGGAGCTTCAGTGCATATAGAGTTTTGGGGTTCAGCCATTCATACAGTCTTGCCAGCAATGCAGGGACATGAAGAGAAGGACCACTGGCTGTGGGATCTTAAGTTTGAGATTTAGCTGTTTGGCCAATAAAGCCCCTTGGTTTGGTTAGGAGTCAATCGGGCCCAGTTCGTCTTGTCTGGATTCATCCACCCAACTGGTGATCCATTGGAATTGTGCTGCATTAAAATACAACTCATAATTTCCTTTCGAGGGGCGGAGAGTGTCATGGGCAAACCTGTGATGACCCACGTCCCAAACTAGATCTCCGAGTATTGAATCCAGCTGCCATAACCAGGTGGGCAGTATCGTCACCTGAAGGTTTGGGAAATGATGCAAACGGGGAGCATGACCATCTTGGATAATGTTATATGTGCCATGAGCAAAAAGAACAGATGATGGATTGAATGCTGAACAAATCAAACATTAATCCCCAGTCACAGATCTGGGTTGAATCCATCATTTTTATACTTGCCATGTCATTCCAGTTTGGGCCCAGCCATATGCAAATCAGCCTTGACCCAGCTCCCCATGGCAGTCCAGCTGAACTTCCAGGCCAGGTCTTCCCTTGACCGTAAACAAGCATTCTGGCACTGATTTTGGGGTGTCACCCCTCATTAGCCAGGCTAGCTTGAATCCGGGGGGATAGTGAACAAGGGACCTACATCTGGTCATACCCTTCCCACTTAGGGTGACAAGTGCAAAAAGAACAGATGATGGATGAAATGCAGAATAAATCGAACATTCACCGCCAGTCAAAGATCTAGGTTAATTCCCTTGATTTTTTGCTTGCCACGACATTCCAGTTTGGACCAAACAATATGCAAATCAGTCTTGGACCTGCTCCCCATGGGAACAGTCCAGCTGAACTGCCAGGCCAGGTTTTCCCTCCGAGGTATCAGCCCTCATCCGCTAGACTAGCTTAAATCCAGAGGCATAGTGATTGTTTTCCCACTGGGCAACAAATGCAAAAAAGAACAGATGATGGATGGAATGCTGAACAAATCAAACCTTCATCCCCACTCCCACATCTAGGTTGACTCCATTATTTTTTTTGTCCACCACGCCATTCCAGTTTGGACCCAGCCATACACAAATCAATCTTGACCCTGCTGCCCATGGGAACAGTCCAGCCCAATCTGCCAGGCAGGTTCTCCCTCGGCCATAAAGAAGCACCCAGAGACTGACTTTTGGCTATCACCCCCTCATCGGCCAGGCTAGCTTGATTCCAGTGGCATAGTGACCACGGGACCCATGTCTGGGCACACCCTCCCAACTTAGGCAGACAAATACAAAAAGAGCAGGTGATAGACAAAATGCTGAACAAATCAAACACACACCCCAATCACAAATCTGGGTTAAATGAATAGTTTTTCCATCACCTCGCCATTCCAGTTTGGACCCAGCCATATGCATATCATTCCTGACCCTACTTCCCATAGGAGCAGTCCAGCCCGAACCACCAGGCTAGGTCCTTCCTGGACTGGAAACAAGCATCCTGGGTATTACCCCATATCAGCCAAGCTGGCTTGAATCTGTTGGCATAGCGAGCACAGGACCCACGTCTGGGCATACCCTTCCCACTTAGAGAGACAAATAAAAAAGAACAGATGATGGACGGAATGAAAAATCTGGATGCCCAGGTATTTCAAAGTATGCAATGCCCTGGTGATATCAGGTGGGCATCCAACTGGTTTGGGGGTGTCATGGACCACCGGGAACAAGCAGGTTTCAATTCGGTTAACTCGAAGGCCTGAGTGGGACCCATACTCCTCCAGAAGTCTCAGTGTTGGTGTAATATCTTCCTCCCCATTCGGCAAGGTAAATGAGCGAGTCATCTGTGTAGAGAAATATAATCTGCTCTCTCCCCTTCACCATGTTCCTCCTGCCTTGGCCCATTGCTTGGAACCAATCTGCCAGTGGTTCTATTGCAATCTCGAAGAGCACGAAACTTTGTCTCGTGCCTCAGGAGATATCATATTAGTCCGATATTGTGTGGCCCATCTTGACTCTGGCCATGGGATTTGCATACAGCAATCTTACCTAGCTGACCCAGCCCCCTCCCATCCCCATACAAAGCAGAACCGCCTCCAGGACGTCCCACCTCACAGTGTCGAAGGCCTTCTCCAAGTCTACCGACATGATCATGGCCTGTGAGTTGGTCTGCACTGAACCATGGTAGGCGTTGTTACACAGCTGTCGGAGATTGAGGGATGTGTGCAGGGTCGGTATAAACCTGTTCTTCTCTTCATGCTTCAGCTCCAGCATATGCAGCGAGAGGCTACTAGACACTGCTTTGCTGAGGATTTTAAAGTTCATGTTGAGCATGGACAAGGGTGTGGAAGGTTGCAGTCGATACCCCTGGGGGGAGCATGACTTAGGTAACTGGATGACAAGCGCCTCCCTTGTTGTGTCTGGGACCAGCCCCGACAACAGTGCCTTTGTGTAGAGAGCCTCCAATCTCTGCATCGATTCTCCAGTGTGTGTCGCATAAAACTTAGCTGGCAGCCGATCTGGTCCCGAGGATTTACTGCTTGCCATGCTTTTAATCGGGTGTGTGATTTTCAGGGCCATCAGCCCTTCCGTCAACATTCAGAGGGAGGGCCGAAGATCCAGTTTTCCAAGCAGTTTACCATGGGCCCCTTGGTAAGTCCACTCCAATGGGACTATACAGGGAGACATAATAGTCTTGGAATGCTGAGTTAACATCTTCGGGTGTATAAAGAGTGCCAATCCTCTGGGAGAGCTGGGGGTGCCTCTGCCCTCCGGTCTGACGAGCCAGTCCAACAGTCTCCCCAGTCTGCCCTCTCCTTCGTAGGCTCTACTGACAAAGTCCTTATAATTATAATATTGGAGACGCTCCAGGGCAGAGATGTATTGCTCCCTAGCCCCCAGTAGCCAAAGGGAAGCAGTCAGATCAGCCCCAAGTTCGTTATCCAACTTATGGAGTGTGCCATCTAGCTGCTGTAGTTCGCGATAAAGGTTGCAACAAATTCCTACTGTCTGACTCAGGCAGTGCCCCCAGAGCACCACCATGAGCGCCTCCCAAATCATCCGGCAACTCAAGGCTGTTCCATGGTTCGTGGTCTACTACTGTGCTATAGCCTCCCATTAGGTTTTCTGAAAGGGGACATCAGAGAGAGCAGATGTGTGCAGCACCCACATTGGGATTGCTTGGTGTTTGTCAGTCGGTTGAAACAATAATAGGATCGGGCTATGATCAAAAAGAGTGTGGTCTATGTATTCTGTTTGTACGACTTAGAGGCACAGGTCTCTGGAACAGACATAGCGTTCCAGTCTTGAATACACTTGGGGGCATATTCACAAGGACTTATCTCTGATTTATCTCCACCTTAACGCATCAAAAGTGGAGATAGACATAACACCCCATTCACATGCTGGTGCAAACTGCAGACATCACCAGTATTTCCGCGATAACTGCCCCAAAATTTATCTCCACGGTGGACACTACCAACTAACCCTAATGAGATGCAGAGTAGGCATTCCCGTGCAAAAACACACGAAAAAACCACAACACCACTTTCACAACGAACTGCAAGATCTGTGAATCGAACCAAAAACAGGCGATAAGCTGTGGTAGCCGCAGGTATTTAACACCTGCCTCAAGCAGGTGTATAGACAGACGACTACCTGCAGTAGGCAACGGAGCCCCACACACAGCCACACCCGAAGAACAAACGACATTATGGAGCTGCTCATCATGCAGCTCGGAGCCCCAACAGGGCCACAACACCCACGCAACGTCATCCTCCGGCAGGACATCGTTGGTGTCTGAGCCTGTGGCCTGTCCTCAGCAATGGACAGGTATGGACTAGGTGTCCGGCCTGGGTCTGTGGCATTCATATCCGCCATGGTGCCGGACACAGCTGGCATGTGCCCTCTGCATCATGCCCTGGGGGTAGGCCTCCCGTTCTTCCCCGTGACACTCTGCGGAAGGCACCTATGATACATGCGAGGTCCTGCGAGGCCCTCATGACCCTACCCCAGTCTCCCACAGGTCAGCGTACCGTGGCGGTGGGCCCATGTCGGCCGCTGTGCATCCGGGGCCAATAGCCCTGTGCGACTCGAGTCATTCCCCCTTGTTGTACTGACATTGCATTTCTGATTGCCTGGTGACTGTTGGAGTTGTTGCCAGCACCAGCTACTCCCTGAGGGCTGGCTTACACTCACCCCACACACAGCCAACACAGGCATCACTGTATTAATGGGCCTGTCATCACATCCTGCCGAACCAAGTATTGACTCTTTTCTCCCTGCACTGTCGCAGGTGATCAAGGATATGCACTCTGCCCTTGGATGATGACACCCCTCCTAGACCGGGATACACCCGCCCAGAAGCAGTACAAAGCGGACAACATACGCACCAGGGGCATCCTTGAACGCACAAGTCACGTTTCAGGTGCCTGGACGGCACAGGTGGAAAGCTGCTGTACAGCCCGGACATCGTGTGCAAGATGATCGTTGCATGTTGTGTGTTGCACAACATCTGTGTTCATATCAATACCCCATAGATCCCAGTTCCAGAGGTACCAGATGATGATAGTGACGATGGGGCAGGTGGCCCAAATCCCACTGCAGCCGTGGCAGAAATGACCCATAGGAACTCCATCATTGACACTTCCTTCTCATGAGCAATTCACATTGTGGCCTTCCATGGCAATCATGGGACAATAGTAGATGTCCAATTGCACTGCATGTGTGATTAAAACATATTTGCAGGTTACAGGTTGTACTTGTACATTGTCATGTTTCATTTTCATGCGGTTTCAGATGTGATTTGCCATGTTGTGCACATTTGCTGGACCAGTTGTGTCCTCTGTTCTGTTGTGGAGGGGTTGCTGTTTGTACCGGGATGTTGTGAATGTCGAGCTGCACTTATGCTTATGTGCATATGCTGCACGGTGGGCGAGTCGCTCCTGCGGCTCTGATTTGTCTGCCACTGGTCTTTTTCATGCGGTGTGCCTGTCGGTTCTGTTCTTCCACGGTGCTTGAAAGTTGTGTTGTACATGTTGCCCTCTGCAGTCGGTCAGGGTGCATCCGTGGAACTACGCTGTTGATGTATTTTTTTCGGTGGCATTTTCCATATGCTATTCTTGTGCTTTTTCCTGCATGATGCGTGAGTATTGCTGCCCTCGCGCTGGTTGTCACTCTTTTATTATGGTGCTTTGGCCCATCGCAGGTTTTTTGGCGTTGGGGCTTGTGTTTTTATCTCCGTCGAGGTGGTTGTATCGCGGGCATTGGCCGCGGTTTCAGCAAACTATCGCATGGGGCCGCCTTGTTGTGAATTCCACGTTGACACAGGGATATTTTCCTGTGATAGGCTGCGATGTTGAGAGTTGTGTTAAGCTACTCTTGCGAAGTTATCACACGTTCCTGTGAATATACCCCTTGGTGTACACTAGAATAGAAGGAAAAGTCTCAATCCGTAGTATGGTGTGTACACCACACGTCCTCCAGTTACCAATGTTTTGACCAGTCCCTCAAGCCGTCAGCAATTTTATGGCCAAGTGCCCCTGGCATCAGCGGAGTAGAGCGGTCAATAGTGGTGTCTAACACAATATTAAAGTTGCCCCCAAGCAGCAATGCTCCCCCCAACATCCGCCCAGCTGTGTTGACAGCAATTCCAAGAAGGATGCTTGGTCTTGATTTGGTGCGTATATGCTACCCAACACATCTGATGACCCCACAGTGTACCCTCTGCCATCACATATTGACTGTCTGTGTCTATTTTAACAGCTGTGGCTTCAAATAGAACCCCTGATCTAACACTAAGGAGCGCACCCCATGCAAACACTGAGTAAGTTGTGGCGTGTACTTGTTCCCAGTGGCGCCGCAACTGGTCTGCTTCCACACTCATGAGGTGTGTCTCCTGGAGCATGGCAATGTGAACTCCACGCCTCTTGAGGTACCTTTGGAGTCTGTGTCCTTTTGCCACTGACTCCATCCCCCAATATACCATGTTGTGAATGTGACATTGTGTGGAGGTGATGTAGTTTCAGGTAAGGCGATCACATTTCTGCCACCCCCTCACAACAGCACTCTCCTCTCATCATATGTTCCCCCCAAGACAGAATAACTCAACAACATTTGCCCCAGCTCCCCAGCAAAAGAGCACTACAGCAACGCCTGGCCGACCAAACTTTGATAAATTAAAGTGCAAATAGCACATGTCTCCATCATTCCGGCACCTGTGGAAAGGTGGTGGGGAGTAGGCTCTAGTAAAAGTTTGAACTCAAAGTGTCCGTTCGTAGCCGACCCCAATGTGGTTTTTCAGCCCACCTATTGGAGGACTCAGCAAGATTTGAGGAGCACTTTCTTTGACCCAGATCAGGGCCACAGTGGCACTGCCCGGAGTAATTTCCCCACTGTGCATGGATCGCACCAGGCAGAGGTGCTAAAGGAGGTTGTCTTCAGATTGAGAAGTTACCTTCGGAGGGAGCCCCTCATGTTCTTGGTTGCTATTGTCTGACTTCCCCAAACTGCACCCTGAAGCTGAGCTAGCATCAGAGTCAGATTTTTCGCCAACCATGATCCCCACCATCGCCTACAGAGCTGCTTCCCTGTCTCTAACTGCTTGCGTTTTGGATAGGTTCTGCAGTGCTGCACATTGGGGGACGCTCCTAGCATGGTGCTTGCGTGTTCATCACCTTTCAGTGCTTGGTGCTCAATGTACAGGGTCTCCACCTCTGGCAAGATAAGTTCCCAGCCATGTCCAGGCCTCATCAAAGTCAAGGCAGAAGTATGTGTTTTGGTCGATCATGATCTTACCTTTTGCTGGGAAAAGGGTTAAAAATCAGAGCACTGCCTCTCCTAGCACCCTTTTCACCTTCAAGAAGGAGGACCGTTTGGCTTGTACTGCAGGGGTGAAGTCAGGAAACATGGACACTTGTACACTGCCCACAAGAAATCTGGCATCTGCTGACGCCCGTTGCAGTAAGATGCCTCTGTCTTTGTAGTGCAACAACTTAGCCACTACTGTGCCAGTTAAAGGGTGAAGAATTGTGGGTGATGAGTGGGGGCCATCTCTGTTCGCAGCCAGTTCTTAAGGTAGACCACCATATCTGGTCCATCAACTCTCTCAGAAAGGTCCACTACTCAGATGTTGTTGCTCCTGTTGCACTCTTCTGTGCCTTCTATTCTGCACTCCAGTCTGTATATGCGGTCCGATAAGTAGGTTGATTGCACTTTTAGCATCTGCTGCGCCGGTTGCAGGACATGTATTGCTGCTTCAGAGTCTTTGACCTTGTCTGTCAGTTTGTGGGGGTCGGCACGCAATAGGCCAAGCACTGGTGACACCGTGCCGATCTCCTTCTGGAGGGTAATTTTGGAATCTTCGATGGCCCCATGGATTTTGTCCAGCGTCAGTTGCAGTGAGCGGGATAGAGGGGCCGAGGGATACATCCATGTCCTGCATGTCATGTTGCTCCTCTGGCATACTTTGTTGGGGATCGGGGTCCTTGGCTTTAGGTTTACACATCTCCCTGCCTGGGTGTGTGGTCCACAACAGGGCCAGCATCTTTTCCGGTGTCACACCTAGTGGGTGTCCAGGCAATCGCAACCAGACAAGCCACTCATCCCCCACTAGGCCCCTCCAATCCAGTATACATCCCAGTGGATTTAGGTAATGTAGGTTGCTCCGGGTGCACTCTCAGTACTACACCATCCAGCACTAACAGCCCAGGCTTTTCAAACCCTTGTGGTCAGGGTATCTCACTTCATGAGTCTCTTACACCCCTTTTGTCTGTTGAATCTGCACTTGACGCTGGTTATAAGTATGGTTCCAGCTCAGAGAACCCCTTCACTTCTATCTTGGGGTCAGCAGGTGATGGCTCATTGAATCTACAGCTGGCTCCCAGCATGCAATACGGCCCCAGGATTTGTCTCTCCCGGGACTCCGTCCGTCACCACAGAGAAAGGAGCAAGGCCGGTTTGATAAGTGACCCTTGCAGGTTCCCTGGCACATAGTGCCAATATCAGCAACACTCCCCATCCCACATACAGCAATATCATTAGGAAATAAACCACACGCCACATTGTTTGTGGAGAAAATTGCTGCAGGTTTATTTGCATAACAAATATGCCAAACATGGTGGGTTATCTTACAGGCAATCCAAGGGCAGGCAGCCCCTCCGCCGCCTGCCCGCCTGATTAGCCAAATTACACCGTGGCCATCGCCAATTAGTGCTTACCAATTTTGGGGGAGGGGTAACCCCTCCCACCGGTGGACTGCCAGTCCACCCCGTTACTCACGCCCCGAGGGGGCGGAGCGTTTCAGGCAACCTCGGGTTGCTCAGGCTTACAACCGCCCATAGGACTAGTGGGACTCCGTCGCTCCTCCAGGGTGCAGCGCGAGGACTTCCTGGGGATATTTGGCATTTGCACCCTGTTGTGCTCCGGCAGAGGGTAACCCCTCTGTACCTCACAGCGTCTGGATCGCCCTGTAACTCCGCCACAGCTGTGGGTGTGGCCACTGTCACAACCAGCCCCCCCCCCCACCAAGGTAGGTATCTTTACCTACATCCTGCTGATTCCAGGGCCTCTCCCAGGTCCAGCAAAAACAAGTCCATGCCCACTCTGGACAAGAGCACCCCATCCTCTTCAAAAATCCCTGTGGATTTTAGCATACAGCATGCCATGCCTGATAAACCAAACCCACTTTGTTCAGTGACTCTGCACATGTTAACTCTACTGCGTGAGGTTTCCACGGCAGCCCCTGACCGGTCCCCTCGCCACACTAGCAGTGGGGTTATCTCTGGCCATCATAACACCCATGCCCACAATTGGTTGCTTAACTTACATCCGGAGAATTTCATTTCTGGCACTGTGCCCTCCTACCCAGCCAAGTTAAATCATTGCCTCCCTGGTGTATGGCCAAAATGTTGGGATGGGAAACAACCCCCTCCCCAGTCTGTGCCGCAGCTTCTACAGCAAGCTGTTCGAGCGTATGCCTGGGACCCCCAACCAAATTGTCTCAGTAGTCTTCCACAGCTTCTTCAGCAAGCTGTACCAGCGCATGCCTGGGTTCCTCAACCAACTTAACTCAGTGGTGGAAAACCCATGCCTCCCTTTCTTGAATTCCACCTGTCATGCCACTCACAGGACACACTGGAAGCCCTTCAGCCAGACCATTGAGCCAGGCAAAATAAAGAAATGCTAGATTGCTAAACACCCTTTGTTGAGCACTGCACACCATTCTAAACAACTAATCCAACTTGCACATAATTTACCTATTACCACTGCACCCCAACAAACCTCAGGTTTCTCATAGGGGTGCCTATGGTATACTCCACATTCTCATGTACATAAAACACATAACCTGTCTTCCGGCCACTCCCCTGGGTGGCTGCGGACGGATGTACCTTTTAACACATCGGGATTCCCATCGTCCCACCTGCATGATGCGCTCCGCTGACAAGCCCGCCCAGAACGCATGGTGTGCTGCCCCTGCAAAAAAGGGTGACTGCAAAAGTGCCTGCCAGGGCCAGCATTGCCTGACATATTTAATGATGCTTTCCATACCTGTTCAACCCCAAATTGGTGAGGAACTTGTTGTCAGCATGAACCAGAGAGTAACCCTCTCCAGAAGGGTGAGGGGTCAAGTAGAAGGCGACCAGACCCACTGGGCCATACATTTATCCCCCAGCTTAGTGCAACCAGAATACCCTTCAAACGAGCCTGGTCGGATTTTGCCCTTCCTCCTACACCCATGTAAGGGAGTACCACTCCGGCCCACATTCCTGGGCCATAACTTGGGACAGTAGTCCCCTTGTTAGCTGACCACTCCCAAGGCTACTTTGCTGACTGAAGCAACCTGTATCATGCAAAGCTTTTGGATCTGCAGACATGGAGTAAACCTATGAGCAATGTACCTGTACCCTCTTACTACGACTGCAAAATGTGCTCTTATAGTTGTCCGTCTATGTGATCCTAACCCTCTATTTCAGCACTATTGGGATAACAGCACCCTTTTGGCAATGGCAAACTCACGCCCCACCTGACGGAATAGAGCCTATTTGTACTCGGTCAAATGACCCGACAGACACCTCAAACCCGCAGCGACAAGCTGAGGCCTGCTAACCTGCCCCCAAACTCTGTGTAAGAAACAACCTGTGCAAGCTGCGGGAAAGCCTGCCACCCCAAAACCCTCTCCGCACCCGGGGGTGATGCATTTGCTCCTTGGCCCGAATACTAACCAGGTTAACATAATGGATGGTGTCGAAGGACCGATCCCTTGGTGCATGCTTGCAACCTTTCCCCTGCATCACCATAGTCAGTGAAAACGACTGCAGGGAGCATGCTGAGCAAGTTGTCCCCATTTGCTGGCCCAAGTCCCCACCCTAATGTGGAGTAGCCCAGGGCCAGACTCCTGCTGATGTATACCAGAATGCAGGCCTGTGTGTAGAAAAGCTACTGGAGTGGAGCAATCAATAAAAGAGTTTGCCTGCCCTTTCAAAATATGAGAATGCCCAATGTCCAATAACATGTAGCCTTTGCTCTTTGTGCTGCAGCCCTCCCTGTGCAAGTGGCATATTCCAAAGAACGGGGTGATTGAACCCATGGGCATGCTGGAGCTGAAGAGGGAGGTGCCAGGCTGAGGAAAACCCATGGGGTGTGAGGGGGGAAGACCGTGACCGGGAGGGCGAAACCCCGACCCCCACAGTGGACGCTGTAGTCGCTGAGCCAGCAGAACCAGTAATAAAAGGTCCTGCTCCGCTGCCGGTAAAACATGTGTTGGTTAACAGTTCTGTGCAAGAGTCCTAATTTCCAGCATTATATACCCTATAAGCCGGCCAGGTTTATTTACTGTATTGCGCTCCCAGGTACCCCCTACCTGCTGACCAACTGTGACCCTATGAGTTTAAACCAGCAATAGCCCTAGTTCACTTCGTTATCCCCGTAATTGTAGCCCGTATGGAACCAATGTGAGATCTGGAATGCACTTTAATCTGCCAGTCCTCTGCTCGAATAACATGCACCCCCCCCCCCCCCCCCAGTTTTCCCACTTGAGGCTCCCGAGAGTGGGAGAGGATGAAAATGTTCTACTAGCTTGGCCACAACATGATAGCTTCCCCTTGCTTTGGCAAGTACAACTTTGGATGTTCAGTGATGACCATGTGCAATACCAAGAGAAATATGGAACCCCTGGGAAGGTCAACGGGTGGGGACAGGGTGAGAATTGTGACAGATGCTGGGTCCCCTGCTGGAATCCCCACCCGAACGGTAGCCCACCCTCACACACAAATTCATGGGTTCTACGCAAGGTGCCCTTAGTTTGTTCCGAATCCACACTGCACACGTATAAGCACCTGGTGCTACGCCAGATTGCACTTAGATTGCTAGAGAGTTGTACTGCTCACATATAAGCCCATGGTGCTCCCAACGCAATCAGCCCAGCAGACTAAGCCCTAATTAACCCCTGTACTTGCTTGTTCCCAAGCTTTGGGGGTTCAAACTACTAATCGTATACTGCTCCAGCAGTGGAAGATTACCTGTTCCTTCTAATTAGAGGCCTGCATGTACTAAAATGCCAGATACAGCTTCCTGCAAACCTAAAGTCAGTACCCAATGCAGGCTAGCCTGCAAAGCTGAGCCCAACCCGTGAAGTGGGTGCTGCATAGTTCACCCTCTTCTGTCATTGCCTCCATGGATATAATCCACCCCTCGCCTTACCCCTCCAGCAAGGCTAGAGGTTGGGCTGTATTTTGAATGCCCAAGTGGAGTTTTTGTTTTTTTCCTAGGCCTACCTCTAATACCCATGTTGACTACCACAGTGGGCCCTGCCCATGAGTGTTTATCTATCTAGGAGGCAAAATTACATGTGAAAAAGGCCCATCGATCTGCGACCTTCAAACTTGCTAGAAGCTGACTTGAATGACACCAAATCATCCCCCTGGAAGCTCACATTTACTGCGCAAATGGGTATCCCTTACATTCAACAGCAGTCAGTGATGCAAGCCCTAGTGATATCGGTGGATTGTCAGTTCCCGCCAGCCACTACTAGTCGGTCAGTGATCAACTTGACAAAGAATGATGTCCCCAAAGCTTTGCACCCACGCCCGATGCTGGCACAAAGACGTGGCAGCAAACTCCCAAGGCTTTCCAGAATACCTCCAACCTCTATTAATCCACTAACAAACACACTCTGCCTCAGTTTATGCTCTTTAGCCAGATTCTCCTCTACGACGGCTATCCATCCCTATCTACCTCTCTGTTTTATCCTTTCTCCTGCTCCGGCTCAAAGTTTGCAGAGGAATAACTACTGCTAGTCCAACACATGGGTTCCGGATGGGCCCAGCTTGCCCTCCCCCTGTTCAAATTAAAGCACTGCACTCTGCACTTCTGGCATGCCTGCGAATACATAAGCTGCGCAGACCGGTCGGGTCAACCATGACCCCCAAAACTGCGAACCAGTCCTGCTGAGCATAAACCAGGGATGTATGATGTACCAGGAGGATAATGGAAAATTATCATAGGTCCATGAAACAGGGGCAGGCACCATGCTGAGAGCCCCGCGTCTGCATTCAAAACAGGAAGCTCATAGGGGGCGTGGCTTGCACGCCGCTGCGAGAGGGGGCGTGGCTTGCACGCCGCTGCGAGAGGGGGCGTGGCTTGCACGCCGCTGCGAGATGGCGGTTTGTGCTTGAGCTCTGCGCTGGAGCGAGAGCCGACGGAGGTTTGCTGTCGCCTCGGATTGCCCCGGTCATTTCTGAAGATGCTCTCCTGGATATGAAGCTGCCAAGCATGTAATGAGAGACGTTTCCTGATATTTGAGGCTGCCGGTGACCATATTTCGGGCGTTTTTAGGTGGCGCTCGGTATTTTCGCGAGCGGCCGCCATTTTGTCTCTCTCAAGAGTGGGATGTTTTCTCTCCTCAGCACGACGACGTCACTGTCACGGATTTGCCAGGAATAAGGACTGACAAGAACTGGTGAAGTTGCTCACTTTTCATACATTTATATTATTTTTTTATTATTTCCTCCTGCTGCTTTGCTGCCTGTTATGACCATACTGTTTGGTTTCCTACTGTCATATTTCTAGTCAGCGCACCGCCATCGCCCTCTTAGGAGGTCTCGTTGACTGATATTTCCATACTTCGTGGCTGTTTCTGGTTGTTGGAAGGTGCCGTTTTTGATATCTGTAGGGCATGATATTTTTGTGAGGTAGCTCCTTTCTCTGCCCTGATAGACGCCATTATTATCGCTCTCTTGATGTGAGCGCGCTCTCTATTTTTGCTTGGTACCTTTTTTGCTCCTGCTGAGCTGGTGTGCTCTATGGCTGCGAATATGGGCCCGTCACCAAATGCTAAGGACGCAAAAGACTCTAAAGCGTCTCTTAAAAGGTCCAAACAGTTATCCCCTACACCTGAATCTGCGCAAAAGGACCCTAGCGCCACTCTTGAGTCTATCCTGACGCGCCTCAATGAGGTCTATGAAATTGCGCAATCTACCAAGACTAACACAGATTTACTGCAAGTAGAGGTGCTAGCCATCAGGAATGACTTCAGGGCCCTCTCTCTTCGTGTTTCGGACACAGAAGCACGTATTAGTGGCGCAGAGGACTCCATGCAAAAGCAATCTAGATCTCTCTCACAGTTAGAGCGTTCAATGGCAGCATTGCGGAAAGACCTTACTGAGCAAGAAGATCGTAACCGCAGGTCTAATCTGCGCATTTTTGGTCTTCCGGAGGATGTTGAGAAAGATGCATCTTCTATGATTGATTTCCTTTATCAATGGATTCCTTCCACACTGCAAATTTCTTTCCAAAGGGATTTTGAACTGGAACGTGCACACCGTGTTCCTACATTTCGTCCTAAGTCTGCTACGCAACCTAGAGCAATAATTTTCAAGCCACTGCGCCATCAACACACTGAGCAAATTCTGGCTCATATGCGGAAGGTTAGAGTTGTCTCTTGGAATGGCCATCGCATTTCAATTTCTCAAGACTTTGCCAGAGACACGGTCATTAGGAGAAAGGGTTTTCTTAATCTCCGGAAGCGTTTAGCCGAGATGAATGTTCCCTTCTCTTTTGCTGGCCCCTCAAAATTCCGTATTACTTTCAAAGGGCGCTCCAGAATCTTTGATGAACCTGCTGATCTGGCCTCGTTTCTGGATAATCAGTTGGAATCGCAGATGGAACTTCAAATGGGGGCCTCGCTGGTTCCTGGCTCCTCTGGCACCTGATATGACTATACATAATGCAATGAGTTTTTTTTGTCTTTGCCAGGTCTATTAGGTTTACCCTCTTTTAGATCTGCGTGGTGGTCCTAATGTCCAATCTTCTGGACGTGCTGTTGTTGTCTTATGTTTTTCATTCCTATCGTTATAGTGTAGTGGCCTTTTATTGTCGTCAGTCCTACTGTATGATCTGTCCAATTTTTCGTGGTAGTGTTTCTTGATGGTTCTATTTTCACTTATGTTCACTTGTCGTCCTTAGCTGCTTTTAGATCTGCGCAGTGGTCTTTATGTCCATTGGTCTTGACGTATTTTTGTCGTCTCTTGGTGCTCCTTTAGTATCGTTATGGTGTATTGGTCTTTAGTGTTGTTAGTCTTATTGTATAAACCTTTTAATTTTTTGTGGTAACTTCTTTTGTTGGCGTGACTTCACTTTTGTCCGCGTAGCGTCCTGTCATTCATTGCCTCCCCAGTTTGTCTTTCGACGTATTAGGTCATGGTCCTTTTCCTTTTCAGTGGTATGTCTTCGGTATGTGCGTCGATTTTTGTGGTGAATCTGGTTTATCTTATTCTTTTGTGGTCGGTTCTTTTGCTTCATGTTTGTTTTTTGTTATTTCATATTTTTTGGAGTAGGTCATTGTTTGTCCCTTTGCTAGTTATACCTAGTTCACTGTTTTTTTTTCCATTGAGTGATTTGTTTACATTGTGTTATTTGTTTTTTTCAAGTAGGCTAGTTTGTTATAGATGCTTTGTACTTGGCAGACTTATGCCTCTCTTACGTACATGTTCACTTTGTTAGGCATGCATATTTATCTTGCCAGTTTGTGTGTATATGGCTTTATTTATTCATGGCCAGCTATCTTTAAGTTTGTATATAGTTTTTACATATTTATATATAGTATTGGGTCTCTTATCTAGCTGCTATAAGGGATTCTCTGACTGTTATATTGACAAGATGCTACGTACCGTTTTTTATTATGTTTCACCTATTTTTCCCATATTGTATCATTTAGATACCTACTTTATTGATTTTTTCATTGCGTGATTTGATTACATTGTGTCATTATTTATCTTTTTCGAGTAGGTTAGTTTTTTTAGAGATGCTTTGTTCTTGATACATTTATGCCCCTCTTATCTACATGTTCACTTTTTAGGCAAGCATATTTATTCTGCCAGTTTGCGTGTATATGGCTTTATTTATTCATGCCAAGTTATCTATAAGTTTGTATATAGATTTTACATATTTATATATAGTATTAGGTCTCTTATTTAGCTGCCATAGGGATTCACTGACTGTTATATCAATAAGATGTTATATACCGTTTTTCATTATATTTCACGTATCTTTCCCATATTGTATCATATAGTATGCTTTAGATTGTATTTCTTTTTTTTTCTCTTCATTATGGTCCTTTTTCTCTTGATGGAGTCCGCTTTGGTCTGGTTCTACCTATTAGTAATGGTTTCTCTTAGTTCACTTTCCACCAGCTCTTAATGACTGATCGTGCTTTCTTTTTCTCTCTTTTCTGCTCTTACCGTTCTCTATGATTTATTTTAGTTGTTATCTATACATTAATTTGGTCAAACGTGTTGCCTTTACAGTTTCTCATTTCGCTTTGTCTTCTAATAAGTGATAATTATTTCCGGTTCTTGGCTTTTAGATAGTGTTCTCTTTTAAAATGTATAATCGGCTATGCACTGCTTTGGGGCTTTTTATGCTGTTGTTGTTATTTCTCCTGTTGGCCCCTCGCTCTTTTTTCTCTCTCTCTTTCTTTGTATTCTCCTGCTTTCTTTTTCCTCTTCTTTCCTTTCTTCTTTCCCTTCTTTCCTTTCTTCTTTTCGGATTTCCTCTTTGGTCTCACCCTGTTTTGTGTTGGCTGTTGATGTCTGCTGGTTAGCTCTCTTGGTTGTTGCGCTTAATTTGTCACATATGGAATATCTTTTTCTCCTGATATTGGTTCTATGTCTGGACTAAATATACTTCCCTTAATGTTAAAGGGTTAAATCATCCAGTCAAAAGGTCGAAGATTTTGGACTACTGTAAATCTCTTTCTTCGGATCTCGTCCTTTTTCAGGAGACAAAGCTCTCTGCCAAGGAGGCGTTGTTTCTGAAGAAAGAGTGGGTCTTTGATGTTGCTTGTTCAGATGCTTGTGGTAAAAGGAATGGAGTAATTACCTTAGTTTCTAAACACTCTGGGCTATCTATCGTTTCCTCTGATCAGGATACGGAGGGGCGTTGGTTACTATCTAAGTTGTCCAATGGTAATGCTGACTTATTTGTCATGAATATTTATGCCCCCAACAAGGATGACCCGGCCTTTTGGAATGCGATTACCAAAAAGCTCGAGGATACTCCTCACTCTGGTAATCTTATTGTAGGTGGTGACTTTAACTTGCCAATGGACCCGATCTTGGATAGGAATTCTGCCTTTAACTTTCGTCCCCCTAAAGCACACAAACAAATGATTAATATGTGCTCTCTTACCCATATTCAGGATGTGTGGCGTCTTCACAATCCCACTGGTAGTGACTTCTCCTTTTTTTCTTCCCCTCATTCGTCCTTTTCGCGCATTGATTATCTTTTGGTTCACTCTTCTCTGGTTCAATTTTCTTCTTCTCCGCTTATTCACCCTATTTTAGTTTCTGACCATGCCGCAGTCACATTTACTCTTACTTCCTTTGTCCCTAGGGCACGAGCTCGTTCGTGGAGACTAAACACAGAAATTTTACATGATGAGTCCTTGGTGCGAGAGTTTTCCAATGACATTGAGACTTTTTTTATTGAAAATGTTGGGTCAGTCAGTTCCCCGGTTGTTCTCTGGGACTCTTTTAAATGTACTTTCCGTGGTCAGATCATTAAATGTATGTCAAGGAGAAACGCAGCCATTAAAAAGGAACTCACGGACTTAGCAGACGAGATCAAACGTCAGGAATCCCTTTTTCGACATTCTCAGGATAAGACCTGCCTCCAGTCTATTAAAAATCTAAAGTATTCATACAATACTATAGTCACTAAGAGAGCTCATATTGGCCTGCAGGCTCAGAAATCTAAGAGACTGCTGTTAAAAAATCGTGCAGGCAAGATTCTTGCTGCCACTTTAAAGTTCCAGGAATCTTCTTGTAACACTTTTCAAATTCCTTCTATTACTGACCAGCTTGGTAGGAAAAAATTTCAAACTGCAGAAATCCTTGAGGTGTTCCGCGATTTTTATAACAATTTATATACCCCGTCAGCTCAAGCTTCTTTTGAACAATGTCAGGAGTTCTTGAATTCGGTTCCTTTGAAAGTTGTTTCGGAGGTAGACAATCAGCCATTAAATTGCCCGATTACTTCTGATGAAATCATTTCCGCGATTAAAGCTACTCGGTCTGGTAAAGCTCCTGGTCCTGATGAATATCCTATTGCGTTTTATAAGACCTTTATTCCCGTGATTGTCCCGAAACTCCAATCCGTTTTTGATGCTTTTATTAAGGATGGTTCGGTGTCTGGTTCTGCGGCGGATGCTACTATTGTAGTTATCCCCAAAGAAGGGAAGGATCACGCAGATCCCAAAAATTTTCGTCCCATATCCCTCCTTAACATGGAAGCCAAGATCTTTGCTAAAATTTTAGCTAAACGATTAGAGTCCTTTATTCCTCATTTGGTTCATCCCTCCCAAACAGGTTTTGTAAAGGGGCGTCTTGCACGGGATAATATTCGTACTTTTTGTCATATTCTCGGTGCCGCTAAACGATCTAATCTTCCGGCGGCAGCCTTGGCCCTTGACGCTGAAAAGGCCTTTGATAAGGTCTCTTGGCCTTTTCTACGAGCGGTTCTATGTGCACATAATCTTGGAGATTCCTTTATTCGTATGGTTATGTCTCTTTACTCCCGACCTAGAGCTAATATACGGGTGAACGGTGCTACGTCTTCCTTTTTTAACCTGTGTCAGGGCACTAGACAAGGTTGTCCTTTGTCCCCTCTCCTATTTTTGTTGTCCATTGATCCTCTCCTCAGAATGATTGACTCGCATCCAGATATTAAAGGGTTCTCTTTTGGGTCTCATCAGATAAAAACAGCGGCATATGCAGATGATGTTCTCATTTTCTCTGATGATATTGCATTGGCCATCCCTGCTATCTCGGATACGATTGCTCTTTTTTCAAAAGTTTCAGGATACACTCTGAACAAAGATAAGACAGAGATGTTTCCTTTAAATGCTTACTGCTTCTCCTCTCATATGGGTTCGGCGGGCTTTAAATGGCAATCCAAACACCTAAAGTATCTGGGTATCTATTTTTGTACCACCCTATATGCTACGGCTTCTTATAATGAATCCCAAACTATTCTTAAGGTGAGACGTCTTTTAGAAAATTGGTCTCCGAAGCATATTTCTTGGTGGGGCCGTATGCAGACTCTAAAAATGATGATCACTCCTATTATTAATTTTGTTTCCTCTATGCTTCCAGTAAGGCTTTCTGATTCCTTCTTCCATGAACTTGATCTGCTCACTTCTAAATTTTTATGGAATGATAGAAGGGCTAGGATTGCTTATAAATTTTTACGGAAATCTTATGATATGGGGGGCTGTAATTTTCCTGATTGGGGGAAATATCAAACTGCTTTTCTGGCGTCCCAGGGTGCCCTTTGGTTTTCTTCCCCATCTATTCATGCTCCAGCTTGGTTGACAATAGAACAGGAACTGGCCTCCCCTCTACCGACTGCATCTTTTTTAACCACAAACACCCTTTCTATTCCATTCTCTCGCTCTATTATTTTAGACACTATTGCAGCGGTTCGTAAGGTTGATAAGAGGGTAGCAGTTCCATTACATAAAACTAGATGGTCGTCTATTTGGCGCAATTCTAAAATCAAAATTAATATTGACCCTGAGTTGATGTCTTACTGGGCTGGGAAAGGTGTTTCACTTGTTAAACATCTCTATGATTCCAACAATGATCCTTCCCCTTTTTCATCCCTTGCTCAACATTTTTCTTTATCTAATTTAGATTTTTATACTTTTCTTAAGATTAAGGTTGCACTTGCTAAAGTACACCTTCATCCTTCTTCCCCGTTGATTACGCTTTTTCAGCTTTGGATCAGGACTGGCCATGTTGCGTCTCGGATTTATAAATTTTTATCGTCCTCTACACTCCCTTCCCATACAGTCACAAAACAACAAAAATGGTTACATCATTTTGATCATAGTGTTACTGCTCATATCTCTTCTGATACCTGGCAAGATATTGGTAAATTTTCTCTTCGTAACAAAATTGCCCCCTCTCTAACGCAGTCTAAGTTTTTCTCTATTAATCTTCTTCATTGGACTCCCATTCGTCTGTACTCACTTAATCTCAAAGAAGACAATTTATGTTGGAGCTGTGGGCTTCTACCAGGAGATTTTCAACATATGTTCCTTGATTGTTCCCTTCTCCAACCCTTTTGGGATTCAGTTCACAAACACCTTATGCTCATCTTTAACATCAAATTTCAACTGTCTTTTCCATTAATTCTTTTGGGTCCGTTGGCGGCCCCAGTCCCTCTGCCTTTACATCCCATGGAGCTCCAGTTGTTGGACCTCTTGTTAACTATTGCAGTCAAAGTAATTCTCATGGAGTGGAAATCCTTTTCGTCTGTCTCTTACCATACTTGGTGGGCCTGGGTTTCCTTTCTACGAAGTGCTCATACGTCAGTGGACCATGCTCATCTTTCTCCTTCTATTTCCTCTGGTGTATGGGAAGCCCTAGATTCATACATGAAGTTGGCCGCTGAAGGGTTGGTGGAGCAATATCCCTTTGATTTGTCTGGTTAGTGTTGTCTTGTATGTTGGGTGATTCCTCTGGAAATCCTCTCCTCTTCCTTTCCTTCTCTCTGTCTCTCTTTTTCTTTCCTCTTCTCTTTCCTATTCTTTCCGTCTTTTCTTTCTTCCTTTCTTCTCTTTCCTCTTCTCCCTAATTTGCCATCTGTGGGTGATACTTTTGATATATATCTTTGCCAGACATCATTTTGGGTCTTCCCTCCTTAAGTATTTATTTATCTGATGTCTGCAGATTAATGAATGACAATGAATTGCTCTCCTACCAATTAATTTTATATTAATGTATTTATTATCTTATTGCCCGATATCAATTGTATCACTTTGGTTTATATCCTATGTGTCATATTTGCGCGTTTAAAACAATAAATTCTTTTGAAATGAAAAAAACAGGAAGCTCATGCTTATGTATCCCTTACACAGGGAATGTACCAGCGTGCTGCCTGTAAAAGTAACATCCCAACTACTAACCCCGACAATTGAGCAACTGGATGCCAGGGCTCATGGTAGGAGGCCACTTCCGGCTGCACCGCACAATGCTCCAGCCGTGCAGCCAAACCCAGTAACATCACCTACTAACTCTGACCCTTGAGCAAGTTTGGCGATTCAGTCTATTCCAGGCCCCCAAGGCTGTAGTAATGGCTTGGGCAGCAGGCAACAGAATTTTTATTGTATATTGAATAAATCAATGCCTACTGTCGTGGTCATCTCTAAATAGACAGACAGCGCTGACTAGTGGCAGGCTGTCATAAGCGCCGGTGTTGACAATTAAGTGAAAGTGCCGCACACCAGAAACCACCGTGTCCAATCTAGCACAAGTAAACTAGCTGCTGCAATCTAGCATTAGTAGGCCATTGTAAAAGTTGGTGGGTGCTTTCTCACAGTGAAGTATAAAACAAATGGCTATAAACTTAAAGCCTGGGTCAACTATGTAGAGAGTCTATCACTGTGACCTTTTGTGGTAGGGTGAAAATGTTTGTGCCCCTCGCTTTGCCGTATTCAATTCCCAATTGTGTATCCACAAAATGATCTGTAGATGAAAGAATGTGACGTCATCCTTGTACCTCACAACGTAATCCAAAAGGGGCAGGTGACCGAAGTCGTATTTTATACCTTATGAACCTATGATTTGAGTCCATCCTTAGTGTCAATTTTTACTACACCCCATTGTACGGACATCCACATAATTGGGGAGCTCTGGCGTCTGACACCCCTTAACTTGAACAACAGCCAAATATCTGTTAAAGAATACTTAAAATCTACCCTCTTGCTTTCCCCTGGTCATCACGTGCCTCTGGTGCAGATAGTATTTATTGTAATAGGCGCTGACATAATTATGCACAGAAAGCACATTCATCTTGACAATATTGCACCGTTTGGGATACTATTTCTTCGTCATTTTGCACTTTCACACATGGAAATACAGCCAGAGATTTCCCCACCTTAGCACCTGTTTAAATCTAAATGATAAATACTGGGTAAGGGGACAAAAGAATGACCAGTAAGACCCTGGTAATACGAAAATTGATCAGTTCTCACCGAGGGAGAGCTTGGGAAGGAGGACGAAATTGTGAGTTGTAAAACTACTGAAGGACGAATAAGGTGGAAAGAGGTGAATGCACCAGCTTGAGGTCTTTTCCCACAATTCACTGCCCCGAACCGACTCCCATCTATCGGTGAGTCGGGGGGCGTATAACTTGATGGGACATTTTAACCCGCATGTCACTCTGCTTCACCTCCCTAACAATTAAAAGTACTTCTACCTGCCCCCGGCCTGATGGCCCCCCAGCCTGCCCTAAAACACAACTGAGGCCCAGGCAACACGCGGCGAAGTGCACCCCCTGGGGGATAATAGCACAATGAATGCCGTGCTTACATTACAGACGAAGTCAGGATACGCCGAGCGAGTCTTCCTGAGAGCGCATGGCCAGGTACTACCCTTCGCTCCCGAGTAAGTCTGCCCATGTCCAGAATTGCCCAATGAGCGTGGCACCCATGCTTTGTGTCCCCCACGTGCTCCCACACCAGCTGTCCCGGGACCGAAATGTGGCTGCACCGTTACGCGACCGGCAGCCGCAACGCACTCACATTGACACGGCGTGACTGTCCACCAAAACACTCCTGCGCAAACCCCGAGCTCCGTGCCTCCGTTTCTGCTGCTGGCCGGCATCCCACTGCTTGGAATTACAAATGTAAGACAACACAATAAATCTTCATTGGTGACTCGCGCTTCAGGCCAGTGTAGCTGCTAAAGACATTCCTGCGCGCTCAGATCAGCGAGACCCCATGATTGACTTACACTGGCCCATTTGTACCCCTCGGCAAAGCCAGGGGTCCTGAGTCTGTTAACTCTTTCCTGCAGCCACATCCATAATTTTATAATACTCGGCCTTTCCCAAAGCAAGCCCGAATTAATTAATAGTAACGCCCACTCGCCTCTATTGATCATAAAGTGCTATTCACAAAATGCCATAGGAAAGAGAGAAACCCAACCACAGTCAACATTCCATATAACGTTAATAAGGGACACCCCCTTCCAACGAGAACTACCACAAACAACAAAAAGTTAATAGCGATGCATCACCGTGAATCATCTAATTTGGTCACAAACCCGTTGGTCCCAGGGCCACCACAAACCAGGGAAGTAGGCGACACTCAGATGCCACAGCCCCCGTCCCGGCCCAAAGACACTCGCACAAACGGGTTAGGGAACCCCGGCAGCCTCAAAACCCTGCAACCGACCGCCCTGCGGGGAAGGAGGGCAGCCCAGGCTCACCGGTGGTCCCGACACATCGGAGCCCCCTCCGGGCTCAACGCACGACACAACGGACTCGGCTCCACTGGTGCGCAGCCAGCAGCTCTGGCCAAAGAGGCTCATCACCAAAAACACGGGCAGCCTAACCACAGGGGCCACCCTCATTCCGCCCGACTATTCCCCGCTCATTAAAGAAACCAGGGATCAATTCCCCCCGCTCCCAAAAGCCTAGGGGGTAGACCTTTGCTTTTGGACCTCCTCTCGCGGTTGGGTGCCTTTCTGCACACCCGGTCAACCAAGCTACTGCCTCACGCTGGCCGACTTTGTGTCACAGCGGGTTCCCGGTGAGTCCCTGCCGTGCATGGCGTAGGTGGGGGAGTGAGAGCGAGGGTGAACCGCACCGCCACCCCCCCTATAACTTTGAGGGCACTGCCATTACCACTGCCCGACCACCACAGCTACTGAAAGTCGTTTTGTTTTCCCTTGCTGAAACCCCCCTTGGGAGGGCTCGCGCGTAAACTTAGGCCAAAAGTCACTCTGATGGAGGGACACGATGGGCTAAGGGGTCGAGGGGGGTATCCAGCCAGACTCACCACAAATCTACGAAAACGCCCACAGACCAACCCGCAATCTCAAAACGGATGCAACCAAACGCCATCAAGGGCAGCCACAAAGAGGCCGCCAGGTGGGTGGGGAGAGGCACTTATACTACATCACCCGCCCAACCCTTACAGGAAATGACACGGGACCCCTAGGGGGTCCCCCAACAACTAGACTGACTCGTGTGCCCTGATGTGGCACTAAGGCAGCCGACCTCTTATGAGGGTCCCCTTCGTGGACCACGGGCAGCCAACAGTTGTCATTGAACTGGTGGGACTCCACTCCCAGCATACCCCCAGAGCGCACCACAGAGCCATCTGGTAGCCCCTACACACTGCTCACAAGTAGACTGTGCCACGCATGTGGGCTCCATCCAGAATACTGCCCCAGGGAAAATCAATAGACACTCCTCGGACCCTAGAGGCTGCCAATGTGTGCTGCAACTCTGTGCTCCTCGTCCTCTCAGGGAAAAGCAAGGTAAGTCTGATGGGACGGGGTCTCACTGGGGACACTTTGCATGCCACACTGACTTCTAGGGGTATGTCGTCTCAGAGCAGGGCCTTTTCCTCCCGCAGCTTTCCTTGCCTTCGGGCAGAGGTCCGTCCTCGCTATCCGCATGTCATGTCATATGAGGTTCTGAGGTCGATGCTCCACTCGGGCCACCGCTGAGTCGTGGGTCGGCCCCCGAAAGCTGCTGGGTAGGGGGAAGCGCCCCTGGATTTTCAGGGCCTCCCAGCAGTGGTACCTCAGACTCTTGGCATAAGCCCACCTCTTCTGGTCAAAGGTCAGCTCTGCTCTGATGGTGTCCCAGTCAGCTGCCTCACAGAGGGCGTCTCTGAGAAGCTCCCCAGTTCTCAGCCGCTTTCTCACGCACAGCAGGTGCCTCTGGGCGCCCAGGGCTCTCCGGCCATGTCTGCGCGTGGTTAACCACTACGGCCACCCGTGATGCTCCCGATCTCCGGCCTCCGAGTGCTCCCAAGAGCACGATGGCCCACAGTCAAATGCTTGGGGTTGTCCCCTGCTCCCCCCACAGGCAGTACACGCATCGATGTATCCCATCCTCATGGGAGGCTTTGCACGCAGGCCTGAATCCGGAGCGCGAGAGTGAAAGTTGCATGCGCTCCCTCTCTGTGCAATAAAGTTACGTGCGTTGCACCTGGCTTATGTCTGAGTCTTCATTGGAGGTTACAGTCATGAGAGATTGATTCATTGGGTTTAATTTCGCCAGATACGACATGTCTGATCTGTTTATTTATGAAAAGTTACAACAAAGGGATTTATCCTATCGCCTGGAAAACTGCCAGTGTTAGACCGATTCTTAAGAAAGTCACGCTTGAACCCACTGATTTTAAAAACTACCGACCAATTTTGGGCCTGGCATTAGTAGCCAAGGTCATGGAAAGACACATGAACACAACATTAACCGAGTACTTGGACTGTAACAGCTTGCTTGATTCATCACAACACGGCTTTCGTCCAAAACACTCTACTGAGTCTGCTCTAATTGCTGCAGTGGAGGGAATCCGGGCTGCAGGGGGAGGGTGGGCAATCCTTGTCCTCCTTGATTTGTCGGCTGCATTCGACACCGTCAATCATACGGTGTTGGTGCGGCGACTAAAGGAGGTAGGGATTAGTGAGCGGGCTTTAGCCCTCCTCTCCTCTTTTTTGGACGACAGAAAGCAAACACTGAACTGGGAGGGTCTACAATCAGGTAATTTCAACTTGGCCTGCGGCGTCCCACAAGGCTCAGCTTTGTCCCCTACCCTGTTTAATGTTTATGTGAGTGCGTTGGCCAGCGTAGTGAGGAAACACGGCTTTACCTTTGTGTCTTATGCGGATGATTCGCAACTGGTTATATCCCTATCTGACAGACCAGAGTTAACAGCAGTAAGATTCCATGCCTGTCTGAAGGACATCATGGACTGGATGAGCCAGAGTTTTTTAAAGATTAACACGGAGAAAACAGAAGTTATCGAATTTGGAAATGGACCACCAATATGGAGTAATCGGTGGTGGCCACCAGAGGCGTGGGAATGTCCCCTACCTGTGGGAAAGGTGAAGAATCTCGGAGTGATCTTTGATAACAAACTGAACATGTCGGCTCAGGTGAACAGCATAACCTCAGCCTGTTTTTTCCTGCTTTAGACCCTTCTCAAAATCTTCCCTTTCATCCCCAGGGCACTCCAGAATAAGGTAATGGCTGCCCTCTTCATGTCCAGACTTGATTACTGTAATGCGATGTTTCTGGGCATCGATAAGTATCAGATTAGCAAAATTCAATCACTGCAGAATGCTGCTGTCCGTGTTGTTTTACAACTTCCGAAGGGTCACCCCACCTCTAATGGAAGAAGGTCACTACATTGGCTTTCTGTTCAACAGAGAATTGAGTTTAAGGCACTTTGCCTTGTGCACAAGGCACGGTATGGTGGGGGCTCTGTGGACTGTCAAAATAGGTTCAGGCTCTATATTCCCCCACGAGATCTACTATCGGCCAACCTTGGCCTTATCTCTACCTCTAGATATAGACGGGCCGCTCATTTTCTAATTGTGCAACTCAGTTATGGAACAAACTTGCTGTGGCCTTACGACTTCAGCCAAATTCCTCCTCTTTCAGGAAAGCTCTGAAATTCCGGTTCTTCAATCTCCAGTAGCTATCAGCCCTCACTTTGTTCATGTTCCCACACCCTATTGCCAAGACGCCATCGGCATTCGAGCGCTTAACAAGCTTCTCTATACTTATACTTATACTTAAACCTCACTTATATATTGCGAAAAGCTTTTATAGTCAACAGGCCTTGAAGTAAGAATTGCTGTTACACTGTTAAAACCTGTTGACAGGTATTTTGATTCACAGAAGGTCAAAGTTTATTTACAGTCGGCAATGGTTGTGGTGTTGGGTACCTCTTTTGACAAACCCATGGTGTAGAACAATGTGTGTTGGTCAGCAAGTCATCCCACTTCAGACATTGGCTCCATTGTCCTGTGAGTGGGAGCATTTCGACTGATCACATGTGTACGTGCCTGTAAATGATTGTAGTTCAGTGCCAGAGTAAGAGAGTACATCCGGGGCATATTATCAAGAACGGCATTAAAGCGCTCTGTAAATTTGAAGTAATTTGACAATGGAGGCTAAAAAAATAACTTGGGGGCATATTATCAAGCACGGCGATAATGGGCTTGTTAATATGCCTTTGAGAATTCCAATAGAAGCCCATGTTGACACCAGAACATGGGCTTCTATGGAAATTCTCAAGGGCATATTATCAAGCCCATTATCGCCGCTTTAGCGGCAGTTTTCTGCCGCTAAAGCGGCGATAATTTTAACGCTGTTTCTTGATAATATGCCCCATAGTATCTCCAGATTGATTCGCAGAAGCAGTGCAAGGGCATCAACCACAATATAGTTTGACCTCAACTAAATTTAGAAAAGCTCTAAGATGGCAGCCCGATTTAGAAGCAGTGATGGCATGGGATGTGGCTAACTGCAAAAAAGCACGCAACACAGTAGTATTGCCTTAGTAGCTGCACGGTCCTCTAAAAACAAAAAAAAAAAAAGCGAAGAAACAAAATTAAAGGGGAACTGTTAAAAGGGGGAAATGGAAAACTAAAGGATGTAGGGGCAAATTATCAAGAACGGCGTTAAAATTATCCCCGGTTTAGCGGCAGAAAACTGCAGCTAAAGAGGCGATAATGGGCTTGATAATATGCCCTGGAGAATGCTAATAGAAGCCCAGGTTCACACCAGAACATGGACTTCTATTGGAATTCTCAAGGGCATATTATCAAGCCCATTATCGCCGCTTTAGCTTCCGTTTTCTGCCGCTAAACCGGCGATAATTTTTAAAATTTAAAATGTTATATTTTTCCTCTTTATTTATATACATGTTATTAATCTGTTAAACATTATTTCTTTTTTTAAGCAGTCGCTGACCTCCTTAGCAGGCTTGGCCGGCCCCCAGGTCACAGGCTGAGAACCACTGCTCTAGAGTGCTCGGACCCCACCCCTCCAATTTGCACTCCTTGACAATTTCGTGTCCTCCTTACACATGCATCTATCTGACTGCCCGCCTGCCACTCTTGGGCAAGACCATGCAGCCAGCACTCTTGGACAGCACGCTGAGCATGTAAGGGCTCACCTCTTCACAGCGCTTGTTTTCCATACTGATGATGCCATATCATTGACGTTTTGCAAATTATGCATTCAGTGAGGTGGCTGCTCTGAGTAATAGTGTCACACCCACATCAGTTGTTGCTGATAACTCTGCCTTTCACCACTTCAATGTTTCCTTGAAGCCAGGCATGCCGGATGCTGACCATTAGAGGGTGAAGATGTTCGCTGAGGGAGAGTTATGAGACCGCGATCCAAAAACGTTTATCAAAAACAGCTGGACTATATACAGAGTTTTTTTTCAAGATACCAGCAGACATATTTTATGAAGCTATGTGGCTCCACTCTGTATTCAGTGAAAAGTGCCAGGAAGTGCCACTTTGAATAACACTACTTAATTATTTTCTGTATTTTAAAATGGTGATAACATGTATCATCAGTTTGCAAAGGCTAATTCTGTTGTACTGATCTGATGAATTTAAACGTAGCAGCGCCACCTTCTGGAACTTGTGTTTAGGGGAATTTAATGTATCCTGCATGCATGTTTAAATTGGAAACGGAAATAATTTGTTTAGCTGTGCTGGCACAAGTGTAGGGTTGTGCATTTTCAACATAGTTCAGCATAGACGTTACCATAAAATAGAAAGGGACTCATGCATGCATGCAGCTAAACAAAAATAAACTTTGGTGTAGTTTTCTATATTTGATATAGGTTTTCTCACCCACCTGTGACTACGATGCTACGATTTGAAGTTATGTTTTAATGACTGGCAGCCTCCTTTTCCCTCACGGGACAGAAACACCATTAACAGTCTATCAGAAGAGATATAAGTTCCATCTTGATGCATCATTCCTTTTTATCGTGAGACTTTTACTTTTCTGTCTGAAACAAAATGTTCCTCAAATATGTCTCCAAATAGGACAGGCAAAATCTGTGAAGTTTATGAAACATATATATGGATGTTGCAAATTGCGTCTCATACACAGAAAATGCGATGGCTCAATAAACTCAGACTTAGATAACATTGCAAACAACCTTATTAATTCATGAGCACAGGCATGTTGGCGAACTCTGAAATGTTGCTTTAGAACCACGATGCTTGCATTAATGGGGGCATGCTGGATAGCCGGGACATAACAAAGGCCCCTTAGATACATAGGGGCAGATTTATGAGCCCCTTGCGCCACTTTTGCGTCACTTTTCCCATGTAAAAGTGACGCAAAAGTGGCGCAAGGGGCTCATAAATCTGCCCCGTAGCATTCTTCTGAACATGCTGGCTGGCAGTGACTTTATAATGCCTTCAATGACATATTGTAAGGACTTCTAGAATACGGTGGCTGCCATAAAATAATACTGATTAGTGAAATATTGTTGGTGTTTCTTGGGACATTCTGGATAACCTTCACAGAGTAGTGGCCGAGTAGAGACATGGGTCTTATTTATGAGAGCCCTGTGTCACTTTTGCACCACCAAAGCTTTATGAATCCATCCAAACCCACCCTACATGGCTTTGAGTGGCATCATTAATCATGAGTAAGGCGACGCAGCGCAAATCGATGCATCGCCTTTATCTGCACCCAGGAGGCGTTGTGTGGGTTTTCCCAAGCAACATCCATGGAATATGATGCTGCTCCAGATTTACAAAGTGATGTAAACCTGGGGAAGCTTCAAATCCATACAACTCCCAAGGTGAGGCCTAAGGAGAAGAAATATGTTTATTTCTTCTCGTTTGTTTCTCTGTCCATGTGTGCTGCAGAATAGAAAGAGGAAAACACCTGGTGGGATTGTTTTTCAGCAGGAAGGTGCCCCTTCTTGCTCAAAAAAAATCCTGCCTGCAACTGAGGCACCCTTATACCATGGAGCAAGGGTGCCTACGTTGGCGCTACCCTTCCAAAATGGTGCCAGTGCAGGCAGAAAGGACAGGAATGCACGATATGGCTTAAATATGGTGCATTCCTGCTCTTTCACGTCGGCATGGGGCTACACAACAAGGTGCCTTGCTTTGCTGCACTATGCCAAAATGCCATAAATAAGGCCCGTAGCGTAGGCATTTCAGGGAACATGCTTTGTTAGCCTGAAATAATATGGGCTCATTAGTGAAATGACAGGTTTCAGTTTGAAACAATTAATATGAAATAGAAATGAAAATGTTGTAGTTCACGGTGAATGTATGTTTTTTCAGAAACTAGCAAACTGCTCTTTTGATTAGAGTGACTGCATTTGTAAAATATATCTGAAAGAAACACAAAGCAATAGATTCCTTACCTTAGAATTGCCCCAAGGCGTCAGGCTGGATCCGGAAAGTTTTCGTCATCAGTACCCCTGCGCATCGGTAGGTGGCGTCGTGCATCTCCGCGTCCGTCGCCGGCGTCGTGATCACCGGAATGACGTCGCGGACAGTACTTAGACGCCGCCCACGTGCGCTGACATCAGTTCTTTCTTTTTCCACGCCAGCAAGTGCAAATCCGGGAAGAGCTAGTAACCACAGACTGAGTTTTTTTAGGCTTTTTGTCTCCTATTTTTCTTGAGTCGATTGACTCCTGGTGCCGTAGGGATGCCCGGGTTTAGGAACTGTGGAGACTGTCACCGCATGATGTCGGTGACGGACCCACACCGAGTGTGTCTCTACTGCCTGGGGCACGACCACGACCCCAAGTCGTGCTCCGACTGCCGGTCCATGGCGCCCAAAACTTTGCGGGAGCAGTCCTGAAAGTTGCTGGAAGTCCGGCTGTCGGCTGTGTGCCGTTCAAGGTCCCGGTCCCGTGGGAGGTCGAGGTACCAGTCGCGGAGTCGTCACCATCATTCTTCTGGATCTAAGTCTTCGCACTCGGGATCAGGTAAGTCGAAGCATTCCAAAAAGAAGTCGAAGAAGCATCATCGCTCTTCGACTTCCCCTCGCCCGTCGCACGATGCGGCTGAGGGTGCGGGCGGTGCTACCCCCGCGGCTCCGGCGGAGCTTGTCATGTCACCGCCGGCCTACACGCCCTTCCCGGGTCCGGCGGCGACGCCTGCCCAGATGCAAGAGTTTCTTGTTGCCATGGCCCGACTCTTTGGGCCGTCTGGCCCTGCCGGTGGGCCTCTGGGCCCCGCGGGCCCAACTGGGGGTCCAGTTGTTCCATCGCTGCGGGCTCCGGCCCCGGCTTCGCCGACGGCTCCGGCACCACACTTAGACGTCATCCACGCGTGCTGACGTCAGTTCTTTCTTTTTCCGCGCCAGCAAGCGCAGATCCGGGAAGAGCTAGTACCCCCAGTCATTTTTTTACTGAGTTCTTTTAGGCTTTTTGTCTCCTATTTTTCTTGAGTCGATCGACTCCTGGTGCCGTAGGGATGCCCGGGTTTAAGAACTGTGGAGACTGTCACCACATGATGTCGATGACGGACCTACACTGAGTGTGTCTCTACTGCCTCGGGCACGACCACGACTCCAAGTCGTGCCCCAACTGCCGGGCCATGGTGCCGAAAACTTTGTGGGAGCTGTCCCGAAAGTTGCTGGAAGTCCGGCAGTCGGCTCCACGCCGTTCAAGGTCCCGGTCCCGTGGGAGGTCGAGGGACCAGTCGCGGAGTCATCACCATCATTCTTCTGGATCTAAGTCTTCGCACTCGGGGTCAGGTAAGTCGAACCATTCCAAAAAGAAGTCGAAGAAGCGTCGTCACTCTTCGACTTCCCCTTGCCCGTCACGCGACGTGGATGAGGGTGCAGGCGGTGCCACCCCCGTGGCCCCGGTGGAGCCTCTGATGTCACCGCCGGCCTACCCGCCCTTCCCGAATCCGGTGGCGACGCCTGCCCAGATGCAAGACTCTTTGGGCCATCTGGCCCCGCCGGTGCACCTCTGGGCTCCGCGGGCCTGACTGGGGGTCCTGTTGTGCCATCGCTGTTAGCTCCGGCCCCGGTGTCGCCGACGGTTCCGGCTCCGCAGGCCCCCACGGAATCCGAGATCAGACCCCGGTCAACGCCGGTTGACTTTGTTACGCCTCCACCGACGTCGACCCCACCGGCACCACTTCCGACGTCGCCCGCTCCTCAGGACAACGTCTTCCCCAGTTTCAGCCTGGACACAGAGCCGGATTGACGTCGATCGACGCCGATTCTGGAGATGATGGGATTTGTTCACTATGTCCGTCCTCCGTATTTTCAGCCTGTTCCACAGACTTCGAAGGAAGGGGTGGACTGGGAGGGGTCTGTGGACCCTCACGCACAGGATTGTGCTTATGATCCGGACTGGGCAGAGGATTTGGGGGGAGCCAGTGGTCTTGACACCTTGCCGGACCCGGGCATGCTGTCTCCTCCTACCGTGGCTATAGAGGAGGGAGCGGGTTACACAGTGGTGCTGCGTAGGGTGGCCGAGGCCCTCCACCTCGAACACCCTACAGTGGCTGTCAGGACGAACATCCTGACAGAAATGCTCCAGCCGGCGGCAACCTCTTCGGAGCCCTTGCTGCCCTTTAATGATGCACTTTCTGACATTCTTTTGGGCACCTGGTCCAGGCCTGTGGAGAGAATGTGACCCAACGCCATTGTCCGGCTACGGGCGACCCCCTCTTCCTCTCTCAATACCCTACTCCTGAGAGCTTGGTTGTCTAGGCCTCTGCGTCCCAAAGCGCGCTCCCTTCCGCATTTCCGGATAGGGAATCCAAGAAGCTGGAGCAGCTTGGCAAGAAGCTGTTTTCATCTGCCAGTTTAGGACTGCGGTCGGTGAACACCGCATGCCTCTTGGGCCGTTATTCCCACTCTCTGTGGGACACGGTTGCGCAGGTGCTGCCTAGGTGTCCGGAGGAGTTCCAGACAGTACTCACCCAAGCTTTTGCTGCTGGGAGAGACGCAGCTAAGTTCACCATTCGTTGTGGGCTTGACACTCCCGACTCGCTGGGCAGGGCGATTTCCACGACGGTGGCGCTTAGGCGCCATGCCTGGCTGAGAACAACTGGCTTTTCGTGGGATGTCCAGAATACCCTGATGGACATGCCCTTTGATGGTATTCGCCTTTTTGGCAATAAAGCAGATAGTGCGCTGGAGCGCTTTAAGGAATCACGGGCTACGGCCAAGTCCTTGGGCCTGTCAGCCACTCTGCCTCCTCTGCCTTTTGCTCCTTTCGTGGCCGTGGAAGGGGTGCCCCACTATGTTCGCAGAGCCACAGGCCGGCACAGCAACAACCTCAGCATGGCCGCGGACGTGGGAACCGTCGAGGCGGTTCAGGGGGCCAGCGGGTGGGTCAGTCCACCTCCACCCCCGCGGCATCCACTGTAAAGCCTTTCTAGTCCGTCTTTTCAGGTCCATCAAACGCCAGTGGGCGGACGGATTCGCCATCATCTCCCCCACTGGCGCACCATCACATCTGACTAGTGGGTGCTGCAAATTGTCCGAAGGGGCTACTCTCTCCCCTTTGAGGCTATCCCTCCAGCCATGCCTCCTCAGTACCACCTCAGGAGGATCACTTGTTACTGCTCCAGCAGGAAGTTGCGGCCCTCTTGGCCAAGGGGGCCATAGAGCGCGTTCCGACGCCCGAAGTAGGTCGTGGTTGTTATTCCCACTACTTCGTGGTTCCAAAGAAGGACAAGGGCCTGCGTCCTATTTTAGACCTTTGGAATGACAACAGCTTCCTCTGGAAGGAGAAGTTGAAGATGCTCACATTGTCTCAGGTCTTTTCTGCCCTAGACCCGCAAGCCTGGATGGTAGCGTTAAACTTGCAGGACGCCTACTTTCATATTCCCGTCCTGCCGGCCCACCGGCGTTACCTGCGGTTCATGGTTGGCCACGAGCACTTTCAGTTCACCATGCTCCCTTTTGGCCTTACCAGCGCCCCTCGGGTGTTCACGAAAGTGATGGTGGTGGTCGCAGCTCATCTGCGCAGATCAGGGGTTTCAGTCTTCCCCTATCTCGATGACTGGCTATTGAAGGCGGGCTCGCCCCAGGCAGTTGTCTCCCACCTCGAGACTACGGCCGACCTCCTGCATTTGCTGGAGTTCTCCATCAACGTGCCGAAGTCGCATGTGGTACCCTCCCAGAAGCTCTTTTTCTTCGGAGCTGTTCTGGACACAGAGCACTTTCGGGTTTCTCCTCCCAAACAGCGAGTCCGGGACATTCGGGCTATGATTCCGATCTTTCAGCCCTTGTCCTGGGTGTCGTTCAGGATGACTGTGAGGCTGCTGGGCCTCACAGCCTCCTGCATCCTGCTGATCAACCATGCCAGATGGCATATGCGGGCTCTGCAGTGGGAGCTGAAGTTCCAGTGGGCGCAGCATCAGGGTGACCTGTCCGGACACGTCCGGATTTCGGAGGGCACGGCACAGCAGTTGCAGTGTTGGCTCATGAACCAGCATTGGGTCAGCGGCAGATCCCTCTCCCTTCCCCAACCGGAGCACACGGTGGTAACGGATGCGTCCCTCCTGGGATGGGGTGGCCACATGGGAGAGGCAGAGATCAGAGGCCTCTGGTCTGCGGCGGAGTCCAAGCTCCATATAAACCTTCTGGATCTTAAGGCGATCCATCTTACTCTGAAGGCATTCCTACCCTCTGTTAAGGAGAGTGTAGTGCAGGTGTTCAAGGACAACACCACCGCCATGTGGTATTGCAACAAGCAGGGCGGGGTGGGGTCATGGACCCTATGTCAGGAGGCTCTGCGCCTCTGGACATGGCAACATCAGGATATTTCCCTGGTGGTTCAATTCCTGGCAGGTTCACTGAACGCCTGTGCGGACGAGCTCAGCCGCAGGTGCATGATGGATCACAAATGGCGTCTTCACTCGGAGGTGGCGCAAGGTCTCTTTCCCTTGGTTAGATTTATTCGCCACCGAAGAGAATGTGCAATGTCAGCAGTTCTGCGCGTTGGAATTTCCAAGGCGGCACTCGCTCGGAGACGCTTTTCGTCGCGAGTGGAGTTGCGGTGTATTATACACCTTTCCACCTATATCACTTGTGCCCAGAGTGCTGAAGAAGATCAGACGCGACCAAGCCCAAGTCATTCTTGTGGCGCGGGACTGGGCTGGAAGAGTTTGGTATCCCGAGCTACTCGGTATGAACGTGGATCCCCCGATTCCTCTGCCTCTTCGGGAGGATCTTCTGTCGCAGCAACAGGGGACGGTCCTGCACCCGAACCTCTCCAGTCTCCACCTCCTTGCGTGAAGATTGAGTGGCGGCAGTTGATTCCCTTTGAATTGCCTCCTGAAGTCTGTGATGTCATTTGGCAGCCAGGCGTCCCTCCACTAAAGTGGTATACGCCTGCAGGTGGAACAAATTTGTGGCATGTTGCACAGCTAAGGCTGTGGATCCCCTTTTTGCCCCTCTTTCCGAGGTCCTTTTGTTTCTCCTTTCTTTGGCCCGGCAGGGCTCTGCTATGGGTACTATTAATGGCTATCTTTCTGTCATTTAGGCCTTTCTCAGACTACCTGATCAGACCTCTCTTTTCAAGTCCCCTGTTGTAAATAGATTTCTCAAAGGCATTTCACACCTTTTCCCTCCTATTCCGTTGTGATGCCACAGTGGGACTTGAATCTAGTTCTAACTTATCTGATGTGCACTCCTTTTGAGCCTCTTCACAACTGTCCTCTTCGTCTTTTGACTCTGAAGACTGCCTCCCTGGTTGCCATCACCTCCGCTAGGTGAGTGAGTGAGCTCCAGGCTCTTTCTTGTAAGCCTCCTTTCCTTTCCATTCATCCGGACAAGGTGGTGCTCAGACCCCTGTCTTCCTTTTTGCCAAAAGTTGTCACGGCCTTTCATATTGGGCAGACTGTTACCTTGCCCACTTTCTTCCCGCCTCCACATCCTTCTAGAGAGGAAGAAAGGCTCCACCGTCTGGACACAAAATGTGCGCTTTCGTTTTACCTCCACCGCACACAACAGTTCCGGGTGGACAACCAACTCTTTGTTGGCTACGTTGGCTCCAAGAAAGGTCGGGCGGAGCACAAGAGGACTATCCCCCGCTGGGTTGTCTTGTGCATCAAAGCCTGTTACTCTTTTGCTAAAAATGAGCCTCCGGTGGGGCTGCGTGCTCATTCCACTCGAGCAACTGCAGCCACTACTGCATTGGGCCTGGGTGTCTCCCTGCAAGACATCTGTCAGGCAGCTACGTGGGCCTCTCTGCACACGTTTACAAAACATTATTGCCTGGACAGCCAAGTCCGGAGAGACTGCATTTTTGGCCGGTCTCTTCTCCAGGACTTTCTGGTGTGATCTTGGTCCGAAGACCCACCACCGGGGTTGGTATTGCTGGGGTATCTATTCTAAGGTAAGGAATCTAACACTACTTTCTTTCAGATGACAAGTTACTTACCTTCGGTAACGATGTATCTGTAAGAAACATTAGTAGTGATAGATTCCTTACCCCCCCACCCATCCTCCCCGTTCTGGGAACTGATTTCTAGGGTTAATGTCATTCCTTTCAGGGCCCTAGTTTCAAGGCACCAGTGGTCAGTATCTTGCATGGCTCTGCGTTCCTGGCGCGGAAAGTCGTGTACAGAACTAACGTCAGCGTGCGTGGGCGTCGGCTATGTACTGCCCGTGACATCATCCCGGCAATCACGATGCCGACAATGGACGTGGAGCCACACGACGCCACCTACCGACTCACAGGGGTACTGCTGATGAATACTTTCCGGATCCAGCCTGACGCCTGGGGGTAATTCTAAGGTAAAGAATCTATCACTACTAACCGAAGGTAAGTAACTTGTTCATCTAAAGCTAATGTTTGAGCGATTATTCATGCAGAATTAAGGAGACATAACAGAGATTTTGGTTCCTTGATACCAGAGGACTTTTCTTACTGTAGTTGGTATTTGATGTAAAATGTGATATCACTGCAATTTACAGCCGCAATTGTGAGATTTCCATGACTATCGATGTGTTCACAGTCTGAGCCATAACAAATGACCATCTACTTAGAAAGGATGGGTGGAGACATGAACTGAAGTAAGATGTATTGAATACATTAATGGGCCATATGACATTGCAGAAGTATATTTTCTTATTGTTTTTGACTAGTTTTTTTTTTAATGAACCTCCTGAGCCCTCATACATTTCTTTAGGGTTGTTCGCATTGCTCCCTCTAATTCACAAAGGTGGGCATATTTACAAGGGGATATGGCCACCAGAACATCACTTTAGTGACATTCCGGTTGAGACATCCCCTTCTCCTTATTTACAAGGTGGCGTTAAGCCAGTTAACGTGGCTTAATGCTGCCCTGTAAATAAGGCCTCTTTTCACGCTTCACTTTGCGTGAAAGGGGTGTGCAATGGGTGTGGCAGTGGGTGTTCCGCCGCAACACCCATTGTGTTTTGACGCAACCCCATATTTGCGAGGATTGGGCAGCGCCAAAAACTAAGTCCAGGAAATATCTTGTATTAGATTGGCAATACATGGAGGAATGATTCCTTTCTCCTCGTATTTTGCTCTTTCTATGTGTGCTGCATTCTGCATCACTGATAGAAACAGCAAATCGCCTTTCAAGATTGTTTATGTGAAGGAAGGTGTCCCTTCCTGCAGCACAGGCACCCTTGCAACATGGTGCAATGGTGCCTGCGGTGGCGCTGGGCAGGTTTTTTAGCGCCCGTGCTAGGAAAAACGCAGGTGTGTGCCGTATTTTTGTAAATTCGTCACCTCCCTGCTTTTAAAAATCTCAGAGCGCAGCGTTACCCATTTTGGAGTAACACCGCGCTCCGATTTTTCATTGTAAATATCCCCCAGGGTATTTACGCCCAACCACTTCAAAGATCAACGTCAGTCACTGTATCTGCATATGCAAAAGTGACAAACCTCACAGCTGATGCTCTCTCTTGGTTAGAATTAATTCTTGTGCCTAACAATTGTCTTCTCAGCTATGTTTGTCAATAAACAAAAAAAGCTGTTGCTGCAGGGAGCTGGAGTAAAGACTTCAAGTGAAACTTTACAGTGCATTTCGTTATGGTGTTATATAAAGAAGCATCGATCTCATGTGCAAAAAATGGATCGGTTCTCATTCCAGAAATAATTTGCATCAACATTCAAAAGTTTCATTTCGAAATACATTCCTGCAAAAAGAATTTTTCTTTTGAAACAATGCCATTTCTTGCCCTCTATTATGCACGCACAGGGCAGGGTGTTCAGTGAGCATTAGCAGACAGAGGTCTGCATTAATCATGACGAAATGGCGTCTCTCTTTCATTCGACATGCCTCAGCAGGAGAGGGGAGTCATATTTGCATTAATTTAAATATTTACAAGGATGTTACTTTGAATTATCCATTTAGTGTTATGCATTTTTCTTGTTCGGAGAAAGTGTTTTTCTTTCAGAATGGCTTCGTGTAATACAACATGATTTATGCATTGTTGCTAAATATCATAAGTCATGCCTGTTCATCCTTGTGACTGTACCACAGTTAGCAGACTGGGGGCTTGGGGGGCAGCCGAGCACAGCGACGTCTGCCCCCCGGGCAGATTGGGAGGGGGAGGGGGGGGGAGTGGCCGTAGCGGCCATTTTGGTAGTTTTGGGCTACATTTGGGGATAGCCCAAATGTAGCCCAATTTCGGCAAAAGTAGCCCAAGGGCTTTATAGGCCAGTTACGCGCCTCCCCAGCCACCATTTTAGGTTTGGTGGACCTGGTGGCTGGGAGCGCGGGCAGTAGCTAAAGTTTTTTCAGATGTTACGAGGTGAGATCGGCCTGGGACGGACGCTTCAAGGGACTCGGGAGCCCTCTTCAGGGCGTTCGATGTACAGATAAGCAACCTTAGTTTTAGGAATTTTTACGGGATACAATTTTATCGTTCTGAGAAGAATATGGCGACTGGGGTGAGGTTCTAACGACGCGAGTAATATTAAATTATGGCCTCGGAGTTTCCGGCGCTGAATCGGATAGCACCCTTGACAGCTGCGCCGGCCATTATAAGATGGTAGCTGTATTTCAAGCTGGTTGCGTGCAGTAAGCGGGGCCTGGGAGGTGACAGGTTCGCACCGGGAGAGCGAGAGGCGGGAGTTAGCGACGGCAACGGCGGGGCATCGTCTGGGCGGGGGCGGGGGGGGCGAGCTCCGGGGGCCAACTCGCGACGTGCTATATGTTGGGACGGCCGCCCCAGAGGCAGGGGAGCGGCTGCAGAGCGGGGGGGGGGGGGAACGCGAGAGAAGTCTTGACAGGGCCGCTCGGCTTCCACGGGAGCGGCCCTAGATTGCACCGCGCGGGTGGGGTAGGGAGGGGAGGGGCGGGTACGAGGGGGGGCGGCGGCACAAGGCAGGCTTTCGGAGGTGGTTTCACGGGGTAGCGCGGGGCGGAGGCGCACGTCCCCGGCTTGCGACAGGCTGGGGGAGGGTGTGGAGGGCAGACGGGGCAGGACGCAGAGGGGGGGACGGCGGGGAGAGGCACGCGGCAGGGGCTAGGGTGGAGCGCGATGCAGACGGGGGCCACGCGCTTAACAGGGGCACGGGGCCCAGAGTGGAGCGGCTGGGGGAGGCGCACGGGGGAGGGTGCGGGAGGCGCACGGGGAGGGTGGGGGGGGGCTCGGCGGGGGGGGAGTTTTGACAGGGAGCCGGCGGGCACGGGGTTTCCCGCCAACGTCGGGGGGGGTCAGGCGGACGACGGGGATGAGGGGAGTGCAGCGGGGGGGACCCCCCGGAGCCGTTGGATTTGGACGAGTGGAGAAGGAGGGGCGGACGGCCGGGGGGTTGGGCGGGGGACGAGGGGGGGCGGGGGCACGCGGGCAGGGGGTGGGGGGGTAGGTGGGACCGGAGCGAAGGGGGAGACGGGGATGGAGACGGGGGGGTTCGAGCGTGGTGGGTAGGGCGTGGTTAGCAACGACGTGGGGGGACGGGTAAGCGAGGATGGGATGGGAGTCGGGGCAGGGGTAGGCCCAGCACACCAGACCATTCCATTTCTTTTTAGGCGGTGGACCGACAGTTTGACCGTCGCGGGGTGCCGGACTGGGAGCGGCTCGACGGCACCAAGGAGAAGGGAGGGTGGAGCCTTGGGCGGCGTATCCTGTACCGGCGAGGGATCCCGGCGCGGCTGGCATAAGTAGGCCCGGTACGGGCTCGCCCGCCCCAACACCCACGGGGTCACAGCGCCCCGGGGGGCATCGGCTGAGGAGCACTGCAGCGGAGAATGTTTGTTTACCACTCAAGCAGATGGCGCCACCAGCGGGGAGCGCTGGGGGTGCGGGGCAGGAGGAATTGGATTATGAGGAAGAGAGCATGGAAGAAGGGGAGTTGCGTGAGGTGGACAAGGGGGACGGGGGGCCGAGTAATGTTGTGGCTAGTTTCTTGCAGGTGTCACGACGCCAGGCGCGGCCCACGGGTCGGACATCGAGGTGGGAAAACTGCTCGGCCCCCAGGACAGGACGCCGGGAGGAGCGGCAGACAGAGACACTGGCGCCAGGTAATAAACATTTGCTCGGGCGCCCAGTGTTGGTTCAGAGAGGAGTGGGGGGGCTGTTGAGAAGGGGGGGGGGGTCGGGGGGAGGTTGCGCAAGGGAGCGTACGTAGTGGATGTGGCAGTGGTTGCGGAAGACACAGGAAAGGGGGACGAAGGTAAGACCACTGAGAGTGCGACGGACAAGAAAGGGGATGAGAAAGAGGCAGCTGACGCAAAGACAGGGGAGGAGGAGGCTAAATTGGCTAAATTGGAAAGTATGGAATTGAAGATAAAACGGTTACCGTATATGGGGGTAACGAAGCCCTTGGGGGCGCATTTGAGGTTGGCAACAAAGAGAGGATTTGGAAAGGGGAATATGTGGAAAGGCTCAAACTCCTGCGCAGGGAGGTCAGGGCAAAGGAGGGCTCCAAGGAGGAGGAATTAGAGTTGGCAAAGAGGCCTAAGGTACCTTTGACGATAGAGAACTGGACAGCGGCTTTTCTCATTTACGCCAGTGGGTACTGTGAGAAGTTTCCGGAGAGGTCAGTGGCCATGTTTAAATACACGGACATCATTCGGAAAGCGCAAATTACAGGGGGGGGATATGCCTGGGCTCAGTATGATGAGGAATTCCGGGCGCGCATGGCATGGGATGCGGAAGCGAAGTGGGGAGAGCTGGACACGGATTTGTGGCAGCATACGATGGGGCTCGCGGGGTCGGGGAAGACTATTTTTACGGGCAGCGGGCTACCGCTCGTTTATCAGCCCTTTCGAGGGGGGCCCACCCGAGGGGGGGTGGGTGGAGCAGGCAGGGGAACGACGGGAGAGACGGGTGCGTGCTGGGACTATAACAGAGGACTATGCACGCGGGAATATTGCCGTTTTCGGCACAAAGGCTCGGGCTGCGGCAAGCGAAATGCGTTGGTCGAGTGTTGGGGGGCTCGGCGTCAGTCACACGGCGGTCAGCAGGGGGAGCCCGGAGCCTTTATGGCTCGGGGGCCAGTAGCAGGCACAGCAGGCGGGAGGGGGGCTAAGGGGCCTGGGCCACAGGGCTCTTACTCCGGTTAAGGGGCAGAAGTTGTTGCGGGTATCCGGACAGGGCAGCGGCGGAGCGACTACGGTTGGGGTTTTTGGACGGGTTCAGGTTGGGGTGTGAGGGTACAAGGGTGCGGAGATGAGCAGTCACTTTCAAATCGGCGCGGGAGCGCCCACAGGTGGTACAAGCGAAACTGGAGGAGGAGTGGCCGTTCATAATTTGATTGGGTCACCCATGGGAGTGGTGCCAAAAAAAAAAAAAAAAAAAAAAAGAGCAGGGGCAGTGTTGGCGGATATAGCAATTGTCATGGCCCAAAGGTGGGTCGGTCAAGGACTTTATTGAGGAAAGTGCGGCCACTGTGTCTTACTCCTCTGTTGACGTGGCTATGTCACTGGTGGTGACCGCGGGCGCAACAGCACAGATGGCAAAGTGCGACATAAAGTCAGCTTTCCAGCTGCTGCCAGTTCATCCAGATGACTTGTATCTGTTGGGCATACAATTCGGCGGTCACTGGTATGTGGACAAAGCATCGCCGATGGGCTGCTCCATGTCTGGCGCACTTTTTGAAGGTTTCAGCACGTTCCTACAAGGGTTGTTTACGGAACGGACGGGTCACCAAGGCATGATGCATGACTTGGATGACTTCCCCTTTTGTCGGCACCTCAGACTCTGCGGACTGCCAGAAGGGCTGGACAGTGTCCATGAGATCATGAGGGAGATGGGCGTGCCATGGGCACCGGAGAAATCACAAAGGCACAGTATGGTACTGGCTTTTCTAGGCATTAAGCTGGGTTCCGTTTTGGTGGAGACACGTCTTCCAAAAAAAAAAAAAAAAAAGGAACATGTTAGAGCTGCGGGCAAGTGTGTTGCCGCGACTGAAGGTGACGGTTATGTTGTAAATTGCAACTTCGATGTGATTAAGCATTTACTAAAGACATGAATTCTCCTCCCTTACACATGTTCCTTTTGTTATGTTGACTGAAGTCTGGACTCCATTTTGTACTGTCATGTCTCCACGTGCTCAACACGAGGAGAGTCTTATCTTTGTGTTAGTTGCTCTTGTAATCTGCCTAGTAACAGTCTATAAATAGTTCCTTTGTCCGTCTGGCGCATGCCCAGACTTGACCACATCTGTTATCAGTTAGTCCTTGCTTGACCATGTTTTCGCGGGCTTAAGGAGTATGTCAGCTCCGCCCACATATCGATCTTGTATTGCAAATGTCCATAAAAGGTAACATTCCTCGTCTCATGTCGTGCCCTCCCAATTATGAGCCCCTCTGTTGTGTATAAAAGGGGACCGTGTATGCAAGTTCTGTGTGCTACTCTATGCAATACTTAAGGGTATTGTATGGATTGTAGGACCACCCTTAAGGGTTAATAAACCTTGTCTTTGTACTTTGCAGTTTCCGTGCCAACTTCCTTATAGATTCCATTGCAGGAGAGCGAACCCTTGTGTCCTGCGGGCCTAGCTGGGGCCTGTACTCATCAATTGGCGCCCGTCACGTGGGGCTCATCGGCGACTCGGATGCTCGAAGGATTGGTCGCGACGAAGCTGAGGAATTTGGCCGGGGATGTGATCACTGCCAGAGGCACTTTAGTCCTGGCATCCCGAGGTTTTTCTTCCTTCCCTTCCGAGCTGACCATCTGGGTGGCGCCGGTCCTCGACTGAGACCTCTTCTGTCGGTTCTGCCGTGACAGCCGTTTGGGCGAATTTCGGAGCTTGGCAGTTGGAATCTGGACTCTTGATTGGTAAGAACCGTTGTACGGTACTTGCTCCGAGTTTTTGAAGCCTGGGTTGGCTATTTGAGTTTGATTTGCGATGACCGGTCATATCTTGTATTGATTATTGTGAGAATATATGCGTTGCAACACATATAGGCAGGTAATGTGGAGATATTTCTCCGGAACTGTGTAACTTTGACCAGCACAACGTTTAAGTGCCATTTTTTTGATAATACTGCATATTCTGCATTATTTTTGAGCATGCCTGCTGTTAGCGCACTCCGTAAGTGGTGCTGCTGTTTTGGAAACCGGTTAAACCTCGAGAAATCTGCTCCAGCTCCCCCAGAGGGGACTCCTAATAGGGATATGTATGTGAAGCATGGTCTTTCCTCCATAATGTACAGCACAGTATGGAGGAAATATACCAAGAAGGATCCTGAGTTACGGTGGCCGTTGTATGGGTCGTTTGATATACGTAAGATTGAGTATGTGGAACAGTGTATGTGTAAACGGCGTGCGCGGCAAGACATGTTTGAATGTGTGCGACTATGGGTGAAGGAAGTGCGTGAGCGAGAGAAACGCGAGAAAGCGCTGTTTGATAAAGAGCAACGAAAGAATGATCATGTGAGAGCGCAGGAAGCAAAGCGTCGGGAGGAAAGAGAACAGACGGAGAAACAAGAGAAAGAACATAGGTTACAAGTCTCGGGTCAATATGCTGTTCGTCAGCCACTCTATCCTGTCCTTAATAATCATGACGATAATTTTTATTTATTAGATCGTTCTCCGCCTCCTTATGTCGGCGCGTCTGCCCCGAGGCCACAAGATTCTGGATCGGGTTCGAGTAAGGTAGACACGCGGTCCATGTTATCGGCTGAGCGAATGGGTGAGCTTCGGCAGGTTTCTTATCGTGCATGTAAGGGCAAGTTATCCCTTGATGAACTGTTGGCTTCTTGGGAGTCGTGGCAGGATAGAGAAAGGTTGTATTTTTTGGGACACTTTTCTGATGAAGTGATTGGTGCCTTTCGGAAATATTCCAGCGTCTTTGAACCTGACGATGTGGTATTGGATGCTAAAGCATTGCGTAATGGTGTTTTCTCTCCCTCTAAGGCGCCTGAAGCAGTTCGGCGACTGTTTGCGTTGCGGGATGCGGCAGCAGACCTTAAAGAGAAAGCGCGCCAACATCTTGAGGAGGAAAGGCGGTCGGATTCGCGTACTGGAGGCGGCCATTCATCCATCTCTCAATCAGATAAGAGCGATCCAGTGCATGCTAAACCAATGCGCGAGGCGGCGCCTTTGTATGTTCCTCCTAAAGGAGCGGGGACTAGCTCGGATATTACCTCCGCCGATGCTAAGGGATATTTTGTGTATAATTGGGTTTATACTCCCTGGCACAGGGCTGACGTCATGGCATTAAAGAATGCGTTGCCTGATCCCCGCAAGAATCCAGCGGCCTTTTACGAAGAAGTCGAGGGGGCCTTGAATTCTTGTATTATGACCTTAGCGGATATAGATTTGTTCTTTGGGCTTATTCTACCACCAGATATGTGGCGATCCGTGCGGAAGGTAGATGATGTTGCCACTTTTAAGGCTCGATGGTCTGAACTTGAGGATGAGGATAGGGAGAGAAAGCCCGCGCAGAAACCACCTCAGATTATTTTAGATCTCCCCGCTGCTATTTTGACTAAGTTGAAGACCATCATTCCCCCTAAAAAGATTGACTGGAATATGCTAGCCTCGTGTAAGCAGAAAGCCGATGAATCAGTTGCAGATTTCTTTACGCGCTTTGAGGAGACGTTCCATGATTTTAGTGGTCAGTCTCTTACGGATGATACGGGTCGGCACCTTTTTGCTGACAAATATGTGGCGAATTTATTACCGGCAATTGCAGTTCGCCTCAAAGCGAGTGAAAGTTCTTGGTCCACTACGACCCCGACAGCCCTTCTGACTATAGCTCAGTACTATGAGCGCCAGGAGCTAGAAGCGAAGGGGCAGGAGGAAAAGAAATCGAAGGATTTAAAAACGAAGGTGATGTTAGCACAAGTATATGGTCCGCCCCGACGGGGTGTAAATAGAGGTAGGGGAGGATTTTATGGTCCTCCCTCGGGCCGATCTGATCTGAATAGGAATCAATGTGCGTATTGTAAGCAATCGGGGCACTGGGCCAGAGAATGCCCAGCGTTGCATGCTTCACGGCAGGGGCACGGTCAGGGACACACTCAGAGTGGCCCCAGAGGTAGAGGGGGTTTCTCGAATTTTAGAGGGAATTCTACTGATCACGCTCGTTTTGACCTTGCTGGGCAGCAACGAGATAGGTCTAATGTTTTTGATCGACAAAATCAGTATCAAGTGTCGGGAATTGACCGGTCTGGGTATCATGATTCTCAGCATGCATAGGAATGCGTTGGATGGGGGTTAGAATCAGTTGAGGTGCCAGTTGATCAGAGGGGTCCTTACGTATCAGCTGAGGTTTTGGGCTCCACTGATCAGTTTCTAGTGGACACAGGAGCGACTCGTAGTGCGCTGTCTAAACAATTAGTTCCGAGGGCTCCCCCATCTGGCTTAATGGTTACATCGGTAGGGTTTGATGGAACACTCTCCCGAAGCCCTCTTTCGCAGCCCCTTGCATTTCGGGTTAATTCCTTTTCTGCACCCTGTCCGTTTTTGTTAGCTCCGAGCACGCCGGATAATATTATGGGCCTTGATATGCTGAAGCACTTCAGAGCTACGATCCGGTGTTCCCCTGCTGGAGTGCGGGTGATATTGAATGACAATTACCCCCTGTCTGAACGGATGTGTGTGGCTACAGAAGATGCTGTGTTAGCTGCCCTCCCCCGTGCTCTGTGGGCCACTTCGGATACTGATGTGGGACAGATGGTGATTCCGCCTGTTCACATTAGTGTCCAGGAGGGGGCGGTGTTACCACGCCTTCCACAGTATCGTATTTCGCAGGAGGGGGAAGAGGCTCTTATACAGATTGTGCAGGATTTGATTAAGGTGGGAGTGGTGGAAGAAGTTCCCTATAATGTTTGTAATAGCCCGATTCTACCCATTCTGAAAAAGGATACGGATGCTAAAGTCTACCGGTTTATCATTGATTTGAGAGAAGTAAACAAGATCGTGATACCCCAGTACCCAGTGGTTTCGGATATCACGACGTTGCTTACTTTGGTCCCACCTACGGCGACCACGTTTTCTGTTATTGATTTGAAAAATGCCTTCTTTTCAATTCCCATTCATCCCGATAGTCGATACCTTTTTGGTTTCACTCTCAATAATAGGTCTTACCGATTTTGTAGAATTCCCCAGGGCTATACGGAAAGCCCTAGCATCTACAGTCAAGCCTTGAAAAGACAATTGGACTCCTTTGTTCTGCCCGAGGGTGTCGCCCTCATTCAATATGTCGATGACATCTTGCTGGCGGCTGACACCCCGGAGTTGTGTGAAACGAGTACGTTGTCTTTGCTTTCCTTTTTGGCATCCCACAATCACAAGGTCTCTCGGAAAAAGTTGCAATTAGGAGGGACGTGCACTCACACCAGACCGTGTTCAAGTGATTCTGGATACACCGACGCCGTCCACGCAGAAGGACGTGCGCGCATTTTTGGGTCTTGTTTCGTTTTGTAGGCAGTGGATATTAGGGTTTTCGTATATAGCCAAGCCATTGTTAGCCCTTTTGACAAAAGATACACCTATCCCGCTCCCCTGGACGAATGAGTGTGACACTGCCTTTCAGAAACTGCGACAGGCCCTCTGTTCAGCACCAGTATTAGGGACACCTGATTATACCAAGCCTTTTTCGTTGTATGTGCATGAGAAAGATGGATGTGCATTATCAGTTTTAGTGCAGATGCACGGCGATAAGCAGCGCCCTTGTGCATTTTTTTCGGCTGTACTTGATCCTGTTGCCCGAGCATTGCCTGGTTGTTTTCGCTCGGTTGCGGCGACAGCTGTGTCAATACGCCAGAGCGAGGGAATTGTGTTATCTCATAAGCTGTTGGTATTAGTCCCCCATGCTGTTGATGCCCTGCTTAATCAGACAAAGACGCAGCATTTGACCAGTGCCCGTTTAACGGGATATGAGCTGACGCTTTTGGCTCCTCATATCACGTTGAAGAGGTGCGTGACGTTAAATCCTGCCACATTGTTGCCATACCCCGAGACTCGGTCTGAGGCACGAGAAGCACATGATTGTATCCTCATGACCGAGGAACAAACAAAGGGTCGTATTGATCTCCAGGATACGCCCTTTTCAGATGTAGATGGAGAACTGTGGGTGGATGGGTCATGCCTGAAGCTACCAGATGGTACGACTTCAGCAGCGTATGCGATTACCACATTGCAAACAATAGTGGAGACAGCACGCATACCACAGAAATCAGCTCAAGCAGCGGAACTGATAGCATTAACACGAGCATGTGAGCTCAGTACAGGATTGTGTGTGAATGTTTATACAGATAGCCGCTATGCCTTCGGAGTAGCGCACGATTTCGGCCTGCTCTGGAAGGAAAGAGGGTTCTTAACGTCGCATGGAGTACAAATAATGCATGGGGAGTTAGTTCATAATCTTTTAACTGCATTGACCTATCCGAAGAAAATTGCTATCATTAAATGTAGCGCCCATAGGAAAGTAGTCGATAAAGATGGAGAAGGGAATGCGTTAGCATACCGAGTGGCGCGGGAGACTGCGATGCAGCCCGGTGCTACTGCCATGTATGTAGTAAAGTCGCAAGTAGAAAGATGGCATGATGCGAAGGAAGAAGTGCGAGAAATACAGAGGACCGCTTCTGATAAAGAACGGGAGCAATGGTCCAGTGAGGGAGAATTGGATGATGAGGGTTGCTGGAGAAATAAGCAGATGGATCGATGGAAATTACCCACAGCTTTTGTACAACCTATGGTTCAGATGGCACATGGGCTAGCACACGTTGGAGCTTCCGCAATTGTAAAATTGCTTACCCAAGTTTGGGAGCATCCAGAGATTGCTAGCACGGCAAAGAGAGTGGTGCAGACCTGTATGATCTGCTTGCGGTACAACCCAGGAAAGGGGACTCGGACCCCAGCAGGAGGATTCGTAACGCCTACTGCACCCTTTGAGGTGTTACAGATGGATTACATCCAGCTGGAGCGTTGTAATAATTTGAAGTATGTTCTAGTAGTGGTGTGTGCCTTTAGCAAATGGGTTGAGGCATACCCCACGAAGGACAATACTGCAATGACTACCGCTAAGATGCTGTTGAAGGAGTTCTTCCCTCGATATGGCGTTTGTAGACTTCTGTGGAGTGATAACGGGCCCCACTTTATAGCGGACGTTATAAAGTATGTTCTGAAGGGTCTAGGCATCACCCAGAAGTTCCATGCAGTATTCCACCCTCAATCTGCAGGACTAGTCGAGAAGTATAATGGTACACTGAAGCTCAAGATTGCTAAAATTCAAGCTTCAACGTCTTTGACTTGGCCAGACGCTTTACCGCTGGCATTGTTGTCAATTAGGTCGGTACCGCACTCTCGAATCGGTCTTACACCATATGAGATTGTCTTTGGACGTCCAATGAATGTTTGGGGTCCGCCAAAACCTAAGACTGTGTATGATGTACCTTGCGTAATGATGAATGATTATTTGGCACAGTTAACGGATAACTTGGTTTCCATTCATCAACAGGTCCGGGAGGCGCTCCCTGATCGGTCCACCGGCGAAGGACATAGTCTCCGGCCTGGAGACTATGTCATGCTGAAAATCTTCGATAGGACGAACAGCCTGGAGCCGAGATGGGTGGGCCCTGAGCAAGTCTTGCTGGCAACAAGGACGGCTGTGCGAGTTTCCAACAGAAAGAATTGGATTCATTCCCTGCACTGCCGCAAAGTACCGCCCGGATTGGTGGAGCCCGCTGTACTGACCGATCAACGAGAGATTCTGACCACAGAGAAAGGCCGTGCTGTGGAATCGAACGACGCTGAGGAGCTCTTTCCGGACCACGCGACTCCTGGAGGAAGGCGATATCATCTGAGGCCAAGAAAGTGAATCCTTCAGTATCGGGACATGTTGTCAGAACGGCCTTTGGGTTAGTGAAACGGAGAGCCAGTGAGGCAAGGGGGGGGGATCAGCCCTGCATTAGTGTAGTGACACCCGTCTTGGCCCGTTGGTGAAGAAATCGACCGCTGCCCAAGGGGAAGAGTTCTGACAAACCTTTAGTTTCAGGAAGATATTGATTTTTGATTTTTTGACATGGAGAAGAAGAAGATCCTCTGCGCAACAGGTTTTATGCTCACAGTAACTATTGTTGGGATAACCACATGGTTTGTGGAGAACGTGACTCCTGCCCGAGAGTTGCTTGTGTTGACCACTCCAGTGCCTGCGGAGCACTATTTCTATACCCTTCCATACCAAGAATTGAAGCATCGTCAGTCTTATTTGAATAACACTTTCATTCAGATGTTACATCATACCCATGTTGCCACCAATGCTACGAACTGTTGGATATGTGGTATGATGCCAGCTCATCAGAAGAAGGGAGGAACGCCATTTATACCTCTTCCTTTCTCTCATAATGGCTCTTGTAGAGCATGGTACACTTTGCTTTTTGCCACTCGGAAACCCACGGTGGGACGATTACTCTTCAGACTCAATAAAGAATGTCATCAGGATAAAGATGGATATCCGCAAGCGAATGGGACAATTTGGGAATGGGAAGAGTATCGACCAGACAATGAATCGATTCCATATGTTTTTACGAACACCAGAGACACTGTGGGAAGAGATAAATTTGTGATTCAAGTGGCACAAGCTCAAGCGGACCTGTGTGTCCAAAGTGTGGGTTATATTCCCGTCGGTGTTAGCGATTGTATTACCATATTAAACATCGATGGATTGAATAACAGTACTTTTTTAGCATCCCATAATACGTACTTCGTGTGTGGAACTAAGGGTTATTATCGTTTGCCAGCCGGTTGGTCTGGAGTATGTTATGTATCATTTTTGTTACCTCCTGTATTTCTGGCACCTGCATCCTATCATAAGGATTTAAAGTTGTTGAATAATGTGACTGTAAATAGGTATAAACGTACTTTATCAATTGATGATGTGGATCAAACTGACACCAGTTTACAGCAGTATATCGACTTCAATCTAGGATTGTTTTTCTTCGTTGGAGCTGCCCTAAATAGTAGGAAAATTCGAAGATTAACACGAGTGGTAGAGGCTGTGACAAACCAAACCGCTGCTGCTCTTGGGAATCTTACGGAAGAATTACAGATTACCAGAATTGTTGCATTGCAGAATCGTATGGTGTTAGATGTTATGTTAGCTGATCGAGGTGGAGCTTGTAAAATTATCGGAAGTAGTTGCTGTGTGTTTATTCCTGACCACACACCTTCAGTCTACAATGCAATTAACAGGTTGCATAAAATTGCAGCTGAAATCCATACAGAAAATGGCACTTGGTCCTTTTCTGGATGGTTTTGGGCATTGATCACTGCTTGGGGTTGGAAGGTTTTGACTGGTCTCTGCATAATTATAGCAGTTCTGTTTTCTTGCTGTATCTGTATTCAATGTGGTCCTTTGCTCTGTTCCGTATGTGTATCATTTTGTATCCCCGATAAGAAAGCTATTGCCAATGTCACTTATCAGAAACGTTTAGCTAAGGAAGTAGAAGAGATGATGATAATTGATATATATGATGATTATTCTAACAAGCCGGATGTCTTCAGTAAATGCTGAAAGGGTCGTCTGTTGTAAATTGCAACTTCGATGTGATTAAGCATTTACTAAAGACATGAATTCTCCTCCCTTACACATGTTCCTTTTGTTATGTTGACTGAAGTCTGGACTCCATTTTGTACTGTCATGTCTCCACGTGCTCAACACGAGGAGAGTCTTATCTTTGTGTTAGTTGCTCTTGTAATCTGCCTAGTAACAGTCTATAAATAGTTCCTTTGTCCGTCTGGCGCATGGCCAGACTTGACCACATCTGTTATCAGTTAGTCCTTGCTTGACCATGTTTTCGCGGGCTTAAGGAGTATGTCAGCTCCGCCCACATATCGATCTTGTATTGCAAATGTCCATAAAAGGTAACATTCCTCGTCTCATGTCGTGCCCTCCCACTTATGAGCCCCTCTGTTGTGTATAAAAGGGGACCGTGTATGCAAGTTCTGTGTGCTACTCTATGCAATACTTAAGGGTATTGTATGGATTGTAGGACCACCCTTAAGGGTTAATAAACCTTGTCTTTGTACTTTGCAGTTTCCGTGCCAACTTCCTTATAGATTCCATTGCAGGAGAGCGAACCCTTGTGTCCTGCGGGCCTAGCTGGGGCCTGTACTCATCAGTTAGGGACATACAAGGGTTGCTGGGACATATCAATTTTGCCTGTAGGGTGGTCAGAGTAGGGCGGACGTTCTGTAGGCGTCTGGGGGTGAGGGTAGCCTTGAGAGTGTGGCCGTTTTACGGCACCAGTTTAACGGGGTGCCTTTGATGAGGGACGCGGACATGGTGTGGGATGTGCAGATTGCTCAGAGGAGGAAGGGAGCAGGGGATTGGGGCCGTACTGGCAGGGGAGGTGGTGCGCAGGACCCTGGCCCACAGAATGGTTGGAGGGAGGCAGGGGCATGGCCTTCTTGGATTTCTTTCACTGGGTGGTGGCTGTCACGCTGTGGGGGGCCTTGTTAGCTCACAAGAAGGTCACGTTCCGGAGTGACAACATGGCAGTGGTGCAGGTGGTCAACAGGCAGTCGGCACGGGACGAGCAGAGCTCAAGTTGTGGATGGTTCTGGGCTGGGGCATTTGAGTCATGATATGACGTCCGCGCGGTGCATGTGCCAGGTGTAGACGATGACATTGCGGAGGCCTTGTCTAGTTCAATTGGGGAGATTCCGTGGGCTCGCCTAGGACGCGGACGGGACTCCGACCAGAATGATGAACCAACTACGGGAAGTAGGCAACACCGGATGCTACATTTGGTTTTAGGCGCATTAGCACAGTCTACGAGATTGGCATACCGGGCGGCGTGGTAGGAGTTTGTCCATTCAGGGGCGAGGGGGTGGGTTTCTGGGGTGGCAAGAAAGAAGAAGGTTGTGCAGTTCATATTGGACTTGGTGGGAAAAGGTCTGAACGAGGTGACGATTGTGGGCAAGTTGGCGGGGGTCGCTTTCGTCGGGAAATTGTTGTGGGGAGGTCTCTTTCGGGGCGGAGGTGTTTAGTAGTGGGCTCAGGAAGGCGAAAACGGACCAAAAAGCCGGGGGAAATGGGTAGCTTTGATGGGATTTGGTCTGTGCACATAGGCAGGGGTGGGGCGTTAAGGCCTTGCAACTGCGGGCAGTGCTGCGTAAAGCGCTGAGGAGACTGGGTATCGAGGAGAAGGGTTTTGGCACGCTTTCCTTCCGCATTGGGGCGGCATCAGAGGCAAGGGCGAGGGGTTTTGGAGAGTAGGGACATCATGAAGTTGGGCAGGTGGTCATCGAATTGTTATCAGCGCTAGGTGCGCAGCGGGACAGGGGGAGAGGGAAAAAAAAAGAAAAAAAGAGAATAAATAAATAAATAAATAAATAAATAAATGGGAAAAAAAAAAATGTTTAGTTGGTTTTTCCCGGTCTTCATTCTTGTTTTCTTTTCAGGTTCGGTTATGGGACCCCTCGCCAGGGAGATGACCATTTGGATCGTGGGGCATTCTTTTGTGAGACGGGCGCGGGGCCAGGCCCGGGAGAGTTACTTTGGGGACAGCTTGGGGTTCCATAAAGATTTATTCACTGTGACATGGAGGGGTAAGGACGGTATGCGCGGGAAGGTATTGGTGCCAGTGTTGAACGGGATTTGATGGGCGGGAAGGTGCCCGGTTGTGTGGTATTACATTTGGGGGAGACTGGCATGGTCAGGGAGACAGGTTTGGCACGTATGTGGGTTATGACAAAGGACCTGATGTGGATCAGGAGGAGATGGGCGGCGTGTTCCATTGTCGGGTCGGAATTTGTCCCCCGGAGGAGTTGGAAGGGGGCTATAAACCCTGGGGCAGTGGATGAAGCGAGGAGGAAGCTAACCAAGGCGATAGTGCGGTGTTGTAGTTATGTGGGGATAGGACGGTTGTCTCATAGGGACAACCGTTACGATGCGCAAGTGCTGTTCAGGGACGATGGGGTACACTGGTCGCGTAGGGGGTTGGCCCTGTACCGTTTGGAGTTGCGGGAGGTCCTAGCACGGTTGCTAGGGGTTTACAGGCGTTAGGTTTCACACGCGGTCCCGGGGAGAGTGGGGGGGGGCAGAAAAAGGGGAGGAAGAGGCGTATCCGCCTACACTCCCCCCCCCTTGTTTCTGGGTGGCGGGGTGGTTGACAGTTGGCCGGGATTGGCTAGAGTTTGTTGTTATAAGTTTGGTAGTTTGGGTCCAGGAACAGGGAAGGGTAACCAGTTTGGATAAGTTTAGATTAGAGGTTGGATAGTTACAGTTGCACAGAAGGCAGGTAGGGGTTACGGTCAGGGGAGTTTGGGAGTGGGAAAGGCTACATGGTGTAGGATTGGGTTAATTGTTGGTTATGGAATGTTATGTTGTATTTTGGGGGATGGGGGAACTGATGTTGGGATCGTAGGGGTGGGGGAAGGAACAAGAGGTCAGGAAATTATTGTATAGCGAGGTGTTAGTTTTGTAAGGCAGTGGCCAAGGAGTTAAAATTGTGATATGCACCTGTTTCAATAAAGCGGCCTTTTTCACACACAATAAAGTGGTCTGGTGTCGGCTTGCCCCCCCTCCCCCTTAATCTCCCAATGGGGGCTTGGGGGGCAGCCGAGCACAGCGAGTTCTGCCCCCCGGGCAGATTGGGAGGGGGAGGGGGGGAGTGGCCGTAGTGGCCATTTTGGTAGTTTTGGGCTACATTTGGGGATAGCCCAAATGTAGCCCAATTTCGGCAAAAGTAGCCCAAGGGCTTTATAGGCCAGTTACGCGCCTCCCCAGCCACCATTTTAGGTTTGGTGGACCTGGTGGCTGGGAGCGCGGGCAGTAGCTAAAGTTTTTTCCCCTCCCACCCACCCTAATTTTTAGGGGTTGAAGGGGCGCTAGTTTTTAGGGGTGTTGGATTTCGTTTTGGGAAGTCTGTTGGGCAGCATTTGTTGGAACAGGTACATAGGGGCAGTTTGATGTATTGTCGCTTGGAACAGGTGCAGGCGGGGTGGTTGACAGTTGGCCGGGATTGGCTAGAGTTTGTTGTTATAAGTTTGGTAGTTTGGGTCCAGGAACAGGGAAGGGTAACCAGTTTGGATAAGTTTAGATTAGAGGTTGGATAGTTACAGTTGCACAGAAGGCAGGTAGGGGTTACGGTCAGGGGAGTTTGGGAGTGGGAAAGGCTACATGGTGTAGGATTGGGTTAATTGTTGGTTATGGAATGTTATGTTGTATTTTGGGGGATGGGGGAACTGATGTTGGGATCGTAGGGGTGGGGGAAGGAACAAGAGGTCAGGAAATTATTGTATAGCGAGGTGTTAGTTTTGTAAGGCAGTGGCCAAGGAGTTAAAATTGTGATTTGCACCTGTTTCAATAAAGCGGCCTTTTTCACACACAATAAAGTGGTCTGGTGTTGGCTTGCCCCCCCCCTCCCCCTTAATCTCCCAAACTTCCGTTTAAACGTGGATCACTTATGAATAACCTCACTGATGGAATACATGCTGACTGTACACACTATTCTGTGGTCTTTAAGCACGTGTTTTATTGACAGGTTCTTTACCAGGAGCGCAGTTGTTACTGTGTATTCGTTACTGTATTGTATTTGCATCTCTATAGTGCTTCATCATGTTTGAGGTATAGCGTTAAAATCCAAAATGGGCATTCTAGTGATGGCACAGGCGCAGGATAGGAGGAATCAGAAGAGAAATGTCTTTACAGACCTTCGTAAAAGATCAAATTACCAGTTGATGTATAGATGTTATGTTATGTTAAAACAATTTCTTAAGCCCACTTTCAAATCAGATCGAATCATGGGGTATTTATTAAGCGCACGTATCACTCGAAAGTCTCATGGCGCTAGCGGAAACTCAAAAGATCAGTTTGATTAGATGCAATTAGATGTCAAACAGCCATGTCACTTTCACCGGTTGGTTTCATGGTGCTGAGGTAACTGAAACATAGCTTGCAAAAGGTAATTGCTTATATACCATTTTAAAGAGCCATGTCTTTAGGAACTTTTTTAATGCAAATAGATTCCTAAATACAGATAGATGAAGTAAAATGTTCCCTATCAAGTCAGAAGCTCGAAAACCCGTCTCTCTGCCTTCAACCAAAGCCTTAGGAGTTGGTTCAACCACAACTTAACTTGCAAGCTCATACTAGGGGTTTGATAAGGCGTGCACCCAAAGATTGCCCTAGGAAACACTTGTTTTGGGCACCTGCTGCCGTTGCCTTGGTTATGGTTTCGTTGTGGTCCGTCTGTTCCGGGTACATTGGTTCTGAAGATTGATATTGGACTGTGGAGCACCTCATGGAGACCTCAGCACAGTATACAAAGATTGAGGAAATTCAGGAGTGTAGGTTTCTACGGAGTATCCAAATGCTAGCTTCTTAACTTCATTTTAGAAGTTTCTTAAACTGCATACAAGTGCCTTCTGCCCTGAGGGTCTGTTTAAAACAAGCCACTGCTTTGGGCCTTGAGCACCGAGGAGTCTACCTCCATACTTATGTCTCTTGAAGGTTGAGTGATCCAATGTGAAATAACTGACAAGAGATTTCTGCCTGGGATACAGAGGTGGCAAATATCAGGTTCTTTTGCCAGGAAGCTTTCTGTAGTCTGTGTACTGTACAGAAAATATCAAACTTGATTTACACCTCTCGAGGTGGGAAATGTAGGCTCAGTCTGTGTTATGATGTAGTCACTGCAGTTTTATTTAGGATAGCATATACTAGGTTACTTTAGTTCAGCTTTGAGAACTCTATGGAGCTTCTCAGTTCCTCACACTCTTGGGGCCCACGGCTGCTGCACCTACTGAATCAATGATAGTTATTACTTCGTGGGATCCTCCTCTAGCCTGCGTCTCTTACCATCTGTTTCACCACTTTCTACAAACCTTTTCTAACTCACACCATCATCCACATCTTGCTCAACTCACCGGCTTCATTTTGTTAAACTTGCTTGCTTTTTCATCTGCCATGATCAAGTGAGGCAACCATCCGGTTTGGAAGCCAGGACCAACTAAACTACAGCTACAGGTGAAGACACACAGAAAGGGTCTGTGTGATCCATCAGGGAATGTTTCACTAAATTGAAGGTCTTAGTCCAATTAGCTCCTTTCATCGGATTAATGTACTTGTTATGTATGGCTCTCATATGAGCCTCTATCATTTTTTCTAGTTTCTAAATGCGAAAACGTACTGCGATGACACAGCAACAGTTGATAACCAAACTAGCTACCCACCAAGGCCTCCAGGCCAGGATGACAGGGCTCTATGAGAGCCTGTCTGTGCAGCACTGCTTGTCTGCTTTTATTGAAAGCAGAAAGTACAGCTGAAAGGAAGGGAAGGTGGTCAGGGTTAGTTAGGGATTGCATCTAAGGTTTTATTTAAATTTGGGACAGGGTGTAGAGGCATTGTTATGTTCACCTCCTTTATCACTCCTTCACGCTCTGTGTAACAGTTGAAATCAAGGAAAAATGATTTCACTCTCATTGTCTATTTGACGTCACTCAGAACCCCTCAGTGAAAAACATCCCAGTAACTCACTGCTACCTATCTATAATTCTACATGTTATTCATCCACCATGTGGCATAGCTCAGTATCTCTGCAGGTACACTAGCTCAGTGGTGTGATGTATGGAACTAGATGTTTGATGGTAATGCATTCCAAAATGAAGCTATAGAATGCAGGGGGCAGTGGACTCCTGGAGGGATGGTTTGTAGGGACAGTTGAGAGGGCTGTGGCTGGGGAGTTCATCAGTAAACCCTACTTAAGACCTCTAAGTCTTGGTCTTATTAAACACGCTCTCCTTGTATGTTTAGAGGAGGATTGAGCATTTGCTGCTAACGCCTCTATGTAAATCGCAGATTCAAGTCTGACGCAGCAGTTCACCTCCTGCGATCGCTCAAATTCTTATTTTTATGTGTTATTGTGCACTTCAGTATGGAGTGACTACTGCAAAAATAGTCAATACAGGTTTTCAATCACTACAATTCTAAACTAAATGCAGTTCAGAGACAAACCAAGCACTGAGGAAAGGCTGGCTTGAGACAAACGAGCCCCAGGCTGCCTGCCTTCAAAGGTGTTGGCTTTCCTTACAGTCTTTCTGCCTTTTATCTAACCCAATATATACAAATCTCTTCTGACTTATTGCATTTTTGTGGAATGAGCTATCTTTAATCTTTTGCATGCTTAGGAAATGCTAGCAGACATACAATTCAAAACTCATTGATGCTGGTAAAAAAGATGATCATTTTGGAATGCCACACTTGTGAGTTGGGAAGATGCTACAGAATGAGAACGGCTTAGGTTGCATGTGTCACTTCACACACTGAGCCAAGCATGCACACAGCACACATTGGGAAGTTTCATCTTTTCCATTTATGAGCAAGAACATCCCAGGCTCTGTGTGTTTGTATGTTTGTGTGCACACAAGTGTCTGTTCATGCGCATACGTGTGTGCGCATGTATGTGTTTATGCATGTGTGTGTGCGTAGTCTCCATTGGAACACCCTCCTGAGCTCTCTATGGTTGTCCCAGTTAAGGCGGGTGAAAGGGAACAGCCTCAACGCAGCAGAGATCGAATGCCACAGTATAGCACAGCAGCTCCCGCCCACTGCAAGGGCTCCGGTCCCAGGGCACTGGCTACATCAGTAGCAACTACAGCAATTTGAGGATTAAACTCTCAATGAGATCATCAGTTTTATCAATGGGTTTGGATGCAAACAAAAATGCGAGGGCAGAGACCATGACACACAATGGCTACTTGAGTGCCGTGGAAAGCACAATGAAGTCGCTTTTATTGGAACGCCCCGTGAGAAAGATTTGTTCCAGTTCTTTATTTGTTCCACTCCTATATCTTGGATTCTTTTAAGAAGAATGGATTTGAATGTTGTTGACATAATGAGAAAATCAGTTCCACTGACACCACCGTCCTATCACTATCCACAGCTGAATCAGCATAAGGTTCACTACACACTCCTTATCACAAGCGCCATGATATCCCTTCTGTAACTTGTGAGGAACGTGTTAATCTAATTATAAGGCTGCAGCTGCCAAGAAACCACTGGATTCAAAGGCGAATTGGATATGGACCGAAAGTGTGCCATTTACGATGGGTCAGATGAGTAACATATGCTCTTTCATTGAGTTGGAACTCCGTCCGACTGCATTGAGGTGTTGAAATAATACTAAAAAGACAACATCATGTCATGGCTATGAGTCCAAGCCTTCAAAAGGTTACATGGGACAAGGTGATCCAGTGAGCCTGCAGTCATTCTTGGTAGGAGCAGGCCATCGGTCACTGGGTATCTAGATTTAAATTATTTTTGCATCATCTTGAAAAGTCGCTGAGGTACAAAGCACCGTGGATGGCCATGCTTTGTACTTTTGACTTTGTACAATCTGTAACTCATGATCATTAATAGTATGCCAGAATTCGTTCTGCTGGGATGTGGAATTCTCCAGACAAAAGTAATAATATTTCTTTTTACCAGTCTTTGTTAACATTTCTGATGACTGGAATTGCTTCCTAACCACTGGATTAAAGTTACAGTACAAACTTCTTTCAAGTCTTCCCTTAAGCGTTTTTTGATACCATGAGTGTGTACGAGTATTATTTATTCTCGAGTTAATTTGTGGAAACTTTACAAAGGCCGGAGGAGGCAGCTGAGCGAGAACCTTTCGTTGCCAACTGGCCAAATGGGCGAGCAAACGAACCTCGTCATCAGCCATGAACGACGGTGAAGTTAAAATGGTCCTGTAAGTCTAGGCCCTTAAACTTTGTCAAATTCTATTGAGTGACTACTGGGGCTTCAAGTGAAGTTGAAATCCTTTGGAGCGGTACACCAACTAAATCGCATTAATCAAATGTATTGGAAAAAATACTGATCACACACGACAGAAACATGTTTTAAGGAGGAGTCACAGATATACACAAATATATTTAAAAAAAAAAAAAATGAGTGAACTTCCTCATTGAGGCACCGTTCATTGCCATTTGTATTTTGGGTATTATAGCAGGGCCACTTTGCAATGTGAGTGTTTCTGGATGTATCGAAAGTTAGATTTAGGCTTCCTACTTTGAACAAGCGTTCTCAGGTATGCCTTTTCCGCAGCTATGACCTCTGAAGGTTACTTCATAAGGCTGCAGGGTGGAACATGAATACATGGCTGGAAGTACTACACTGTGATTTGACTAGCCAGAGTTACAAGGGCGTGGGAGTGAAAAAAGAGCACATATTAAGCATTTTTCACATTCCGTTAAGTGTAACTGACTACGAATTGTGTAGACTTTCTCGGTGTCGATTTATTTCCCGTGCGGGACTATTTTCTGTGTAAAAATTAAGCAGCTGCTTTGGCTTTACTTCTGACTTTCATTTATTTCATGTTTTCCTTCTATTTTAAGAATGTCGGGTTGACTCCTCCAGGGCATCTGCGAATGACAACTTCAAGCCTGCCTTTCAGGAATGCGAGCCCCTAAGCGTGCACTGATTTGTCTTTTCATGCACTCATTTCGAAATATCAGCTTTACAAAATATCGTGATTTTACTTTTTCAACTCCAGTACACCCAATTCAAGATTGTTTTCTTTCCTGTCCCTTCTATTTCTTGTTATTCTCACTCTCTCTCTCATCCCTTGGAAGTCAGTCTTAGAAAGGGCTGGAACGCAGAAAAATATTTAAAATGTAGCACAGAAGCCAACCTAATAAATGTGAGGTTAGTGCTAAGAGACAATCGGGCATATTTACAAGACCCTATCGCCACCAGTACGTCACTTTTTTTGACATTGTGGTTGCGATAGGAGCTTCGCCTTATTTACAAGGCAGTGTTAAGCCACTTAACAATCATTAAAAAAATCTTTTTAAAAATGACGAGTTGTAACTTCTATGTGTACTGCACAAAGTAGCACACATAGAAGTTGCAAATCACCATTTAAGATTGTTTATGTGGAGGAAGGCGCACCTTCTTGCACATAAGCAATCATTCCCCACAACGTAGGCACCCTTGCACTATGGTGGATGGGTGACTGCGTTGGCGCTTGGCAGCTAGATGTAGCGCCAGCGCAGGGGGAAACCCAGGGCTGCACCGTATTGTTGTAAATACGGTGCAGTCCTGCATTTCAGAAGCAGAGTGTGGTGAGCTAACGCAGCGCTCTATCACTTCTTCGTAAATACGTCCCAAAGAGTGTTACATTTTATCAAAGACGTCTGTGGTCTCATGTCATTTTAGGCATGAGAGCTCCAGTTATTTTGCTCCGAAATTACATTATTTTACGTTTCAGAGCATATTTAAAGCCCTGAATTTGAACCACACTAGGCGTTGCTTAAGATTTTTCAGAGGGAGACATTGCTGGTTTAGTTTTCTTTGTGAGCAAAACTGTGTAACTGTGTAACTGTGGGCGGCGGCACAGTGCAGACACAGGGTACTGGGTCCAAATCCTGGTGGTTGAGGTCCATGCCACTAGTGTGTCATAGTCCATCCTACTATGGCTCAGCAAAGTGGGCTAAGTACAACTCTTTCCATACTTGACTGTCTTGGTAATACACGTGAGAAGTGCAGTCTAGCTAGGGAGGTAATGTTGGAGGGAAGAGCTCAGATGGAAGTGTCATCCAAGAGGCACAATAACATAATGTCGAGCCTGTGCTTCTCTTTCATGTAAAAATAAAGTACTTTAATATCACAGCACTTCTAAATACTGCACATTGCGATGGACACAACATGCAGGGGTGTATTAAGCTGAGCTCTAATTGTCAGGCACTGTCCCCCTCTCTTTATGATAATTCGTCTCACTCCCACTACCCACTATGGTCGAGAGCCTGCTATTTCCATTCCCACACCCTCTATGAGGCCCTGGATAGAAATGTTCTCACTGATTTGAGGAGCAACAAGCTCAAAGGGCCTTATTTACAACAAAATGACTCAGCGGGGTGGCGCAAGCCATTTTGCAGCACCGCAATGATCCACTTACAAAGCACAAAGATGTGTCATAACTACAATGATGTGACGGATCTCTGTACTTCCCTCTGCGCTGGCACATAATTTGCTGCCATGAGCGGACGCAGGCTCCCAAGTTGTTTTTGTGCAGGAAGGCACACCTTCCTGCACAAAAAAAATCACAAGAGGTGATTTCCTCTTTCTATATGTATTGCAGATTGCACAACGCATAGAAAGAGGAAAAACGAGGAGAAATGAAAACATTTTTCCTCGTTGCGCCTCCCTATGCCTCCCATGGGGAGGCGTAGAATTCTGACGCATTCCCAGGTTTACGATTTCTTATAAATCTGACAATGTGTCAGGTTCCCAGGGTGTTGCTTGGGCTTGTAAATATGCCCCAAAGTGTTTACTGTTCCCTTTTCAAATAGGCGTCAGCAGGCACATCAGTTTTCCTCTGGTGCAGGCTAAGCACTGTGGTTTGCCTACTTAGGTCATTTTAGTCTGGTCTGAGCTGCGGGAGCAGGTTGCACACCTACTCTCTTGACAACTCTCCCCTTGTGGGAGGTTGAGCCATGTTGGCGGCCTCACTCACAACAAGGTTCACTGGACAGTCTGGGGAAGGCAACTTGTGTGACAGTACCTGACTTCAGCAGCACAGCCCCCGGCTGGCTGCAGCCTGGAACACAGCTGTGGCATTTGCAGCATCCGGACGAGTTCCCTGCAGTGGTGACTTTGAGTCAGCATCCAGAGCGATCATCACCATCATCATCATCATCATCATGTGCATTTAATTGATTTTTATAGCAAAAAATAATACCGGTCCGCAAATCAACCACATTTCATCTAACATCAATTCAAATATATAAAAAACGATTCTAAAAAACATCATCATGGATAAGAACAGTAATAGGGAGAATTAAAAGAGCCAGCAGACAACCTTAAACAGAAATCAAGCTACTATAAGAGATAGCATCCTAGTCAACAGACTAAAATTCCAAAATAAAAGAGGACAAAGGCGAATGATATCTGTAGAAAAATCTCCTGCTCAGTTGGGATGCCCTGTCGCTGGCCCAGAAGGCCCCGAAAAAACTTATTTTCTGTCAACTGGATTTGATCTATGGATTCATATCCTCAGATCTCACATCCAAAGGTGGCCACGGGATTACATTTAGCTTTATATACATCTCTCAATAGTTGTGGAGGCTTATGTCCTAGACAGTTAGCAAAATAATTCAAGCCAGAGATAGCCCTCCTTAAAATCCCTACATTTTTCTTGATCAACAGTTGCCAACTAAGACCAGAGTTTAATAAGATCCCCAGATATGAAAAGTTGTCCACCTTGCTTAATTTCTGTCTCTTAACTTAAAAACTAGATGTTTTAGTATTCCTAGGCCAACCACCATACAGTGGTATGTTTTTAAATTAGTGCACAAGTCCACACTGTCCATAAAAACAATACATACATCTAAAAGGCACCGAAGGCTTCTTACTGTGTGGGTCATCAGCACAGTGTCATCAGCATATAAAAAGCAGAAATCGTTCTTCCACATGCTCTGGGGACATTGAGGCCACCAACAGATAACACCCCCTCCAGCTGGTTAATGTACATGATGAACAGAAAAAGTGCAAGGATACAGCCCTGTCAGACACCACTTTTTAAATTAAAAGTCTGGGTGCATTCCCCATCAGAGCAGAGCGGCGTTTAACCCACACCCCTAGTATGGCAGTGAGCGCACCCAGTGTCCTATGTTTGTCTAGAGCCTGAGTGGTGATTTTGTATCTCCCTCCTGGGCAGTGACGGCCCGTGTAGGGCGTTTTACCGGGGCGGTGACGTGGCGCAGAGGAGGGGCAGGGTGGGGGGTTGCAAAATGCAGCATACGGCCGAGTTCAGGTAAGTTACGAAAAAAATTAATAAAACGAATTTCGTTGCGCGAGCTGCATCGCCAAATGCGACTGCGCGTAGGCTATATTCGGATTCCCCTGTGCTTGATGCAGAGGAGGGACATTCATGGGGTTTTGTGGTGGCTGGCCCTGGCTTATTGATCTCTGCTGCTTTTGCTGCTCAAGGTATGCGTTTAACTGGCATCTCTTTGCCAGGTGACCGAGCACTCCCTAGGGTCTGGTTGCTGCCAACCTCCCTGACCTCCACTGCCATAACCTGTTTGGAACCCTCTGGGGTTATGCGTCGGAGCCCTCATTGAGACTGGTGCTATCTGCATGTTTGAGGCCATTGCTGCCCCCTCATGGGCAGTCTTTTACAATTTGTGTTGAACCAGTTTCGCTGTGTCTCTTTGCTTCTGCTTTTCTCTAACCTTTTTTTGCTTTTTTTTGTGGTAGTGGAGTATATGAGTTTGTATTTCGCGCCAGTGTTTGGTATCTTAGCCAACTACGCTGTCCAGCCCATTCTGTATATTGGTGGGTAACCATTTTTAAGAATATTGTAGAAAAATTGACGTTTGGGCCTGTATCGGTCCACAGCTGCCCTGTCTCTGGTCCCCATCGTTCCCTCATTCTATTTAGGAACTTGATTACGTTTTCCTCTGGCTTCATGGTCTCTGCCATTAGTTCCCCTACATCTGGGCGGTCGGGGAATATTTCTCTCAGGGCGGTCAAGTTCTGGTGCCGGTATTAATTAAATGCAGCCCCGTCATGCTGAGTCTCTGTTAGCGTTATTGCTGGAATGCAGGCTTGGGTGAACACCATGTTCTCCTGCTCCCCAATTAGGCTGCTTAACAAACTCTTAATGGCGCCTATCGCTAGGTTAATACCTGAGGTGTTTTCCTCGACACACAAATCCATTTCCCTGCTCTATCAAGTAATAATGGTAACTTTGTTTTTAGTCCCTTCTTGTCCTTCTGGGCCCATGGTATGTATATAACCCCGCCGCAAGGTTCTGCAGTAGTAGGCACATTCTCAACCTCGATGGCTTTACGGGTTTATCCTCTACATAGCATTCCCACCTTGCGAGGCATTGTTGCATGTAGGGGAAGTTTCAGTTAGGATTTCCTCCTTTATGTCTGATGCAATCCTCTGCTACTGCAATGTTTTCGGGCTCAAACGATCCTTCCCTAGGCCAAGACTGGTCATATTGGTCCCTCTCCTCAGTCTAGTCTGCTAACATGTCACAAAATAGATACACAAACCTCTTGCCTTCCTCTTTTGCTATTATCTCTCTGGGGGTAGGTATATCTGTGCCGTGCACCCATGTGGTACTACACAAAGAAATGATGGACGGAATGCTGAATAAATCAAACATTCACCCCCAGTCAAGAGATCTGGGTTAATTCCACCGTTCTGGGGGTGAATGTTTGCATTGTCCAGCATTCCGTCCATCAATTGTTTCTTTTGCATATGTCGCCCTAAGTGGGAAGGGTATGCCCAGACGAGGGTCCTGTGCTCACCACACCACTGGATTCAAGCTAGCCTGGCTGATGAAGGATGATGCCCTGAAACCAGTCCCAGGATGCTTGTTTCCGGTCCATGGAGGACCTGGCTTGGCAGTTCGGGCTGGACTGTTCCCAAAAGGAACAGGGTCAAGACTGATCTGCATATGGCTGGGTCCAAACTGGGGTGGTGTGGTGAGCAAAAGAATGATGGATTAAACCCAGGTCCTTGTGACTGGGGGTGAATGTTTGCATTGTCCAGCATTCCGTCCATCAATTGTTTCTTTTGCATATGTCGCCCTAAGTGGGAAGGGTATGCCCAAACGTGGCTCCCGTGCTCACTACACCACTGGATTCAAGCTAGCCTGGCTGATGAAGGGTGATGCCCTGAAACCGATCCCAGGATGCTTGTTTCCAGTCCAGGGAGGACCTGGCTTGGCAGTTTGGGCTGGTCTGTTCCCAAAAGGAACAGGATCAAGACTGATTTGCATATGGCTGGGTCCAAACTGGGGTGGTGTGGTGATCAAAAGAATGATGGATTAAACCCAGATCCTTGTGACTGGGGGTGAATGTTTGCATTGTCCAGCATTCCGTCCATCAATTATTTCTTTTGCATATGTCACCCATGTGGAGCAGCATGTATCCTCTTCGCTGCTCTTCTCATATGCACGTAAAGGTGCCATCTTGTTTTTCCTGCATCGCGGGTAGGTGAGCACCAAACTGCCTTGATCCCTGATTACTTGTTCAGCCCTTCTCCATTGACGAGCAGACGGTGTGACTCTGAGCCCTGCTATGAGCCTTTAATCTACCTCAGTTTTGTCCCAGCGCTGTCTCATATACCTCTCTCCGCTTCCCTCATGAGGGTAGCACAATGTGCTGTTCCCTTGGTTTAATTCCTGAATGCGTGTCCACTCTCTTAAGCAGGAGCTCACGTCTCTCATGCCCACAACATGTGGCCTGTCTCTTTTGCTCTGACTTACGCATTGCTTTCATTGACCAGGCTTCAATTTTGAGTTCTCCCTCCATTTCCTCCTCAACTACCTGGGCAAATCATGTAGCCTCACCCTTGTCATTGGATCCCGGGGAACTGGGGCTCCCTTCTTCTCCTGAGCTCACTGAAACACTGTTGACAACTGCCCCAAACTTCCCTGAAATGTTTACTCTCGCCTGACCCAGTGGGAATGCGTATCGTACCCCCGCTCTTGAGGTGTCACTTGTCATGTGTGGTAGATGGTTAGTCGAGCTTTTGGGGATCTTACCTAGGAACGTGGACTGTGCTAGAGGTGTCTGGGCTCCCTTGTTTTTGCTTTTGGGTTTATATCTGACTGACCTTCTTTCGGTGTGGGCTCGTCAGCTTCTATCACTGTTGGGTTTGGGTAGCCTAATGCAGGAGTAGCGGGTGTGAGCATGTCTATCCCTGCATATGGTGGGGAAGGTGCTGACGGATTATTTGCTAACAGCATTGTGGGGCTAACGTTTTTGGCCTCTTCAAAGATGGGCCATTATTCTAATAATGCCTCTCTCTTCTCTTCTTTGACCTGCATTACTCGCTTTTTTAATGTGTTTTACTGTGCACAATTTTGTTTGTGTCAAATACTCCCTCCTTAGGCCAAGGAAATGTGTGTGCGCCTTTGAGTGTGAATGCCACGCTTGGCAAAACTTCTATAGTCTTTTTTATCTACTTGGGGAACATAATTTCCATGTGCTTTAGTGTGGAATCCATGGCAATTTAGCAATTTGGAAAATACAATTCAAACTACGTTTTCCTAGTTTGGTTTGTCGAATTCTAGGGGCAAAAGCGTACGTGGTGCACTCTTACAATTTTAAGTACTATGAGCTCAGCGGTTGCAATTTCATACATAAAACAGTTCAAACAAGCACTTAAATGAAACAAGATAAAACCGCATACGTTGCATTGTAACACAGGGAGAATATGCAATGGATTAGCACAGAACCTATGTGAACTTAAATTGTCATGTAATACAGTAATTATCAAGTAATACCGTTTTCAATTTAATCAATGCGATATTATCACATTAAATAACACATTTCCAAGACACATTTTAAAAACGTAGTTGTCCATTTCAATTTGTCCTCTAGCAAGAGAAGACTAGTGTGAAACACGTTCCTAAGTGAGCTTGATAGTCTGCTACTATCCGCTCCTAGACAAAGGTGGTAGTCACAGAAACCGCTTAGTAATAAATCCGGAATCACCAGCCCCTCTTGGTCACACACAAGTTACACTCAGTTTCCTGGGTCCAAGTTCTCCCTAAAGTTCAAATTACACCCTGTGTCACACTCTGGGGTCAAGTGTATTTTCTGTGTCATGCCCAGAGGTCCAAGTGACCAACACCTCTCACTCCTTTCAGATACTAACAGTGTTAAGAAACCTGTTAAGCACTGAAAAATCCTTTTTAGCTAAAAAACCTCTGAGATTGAGGAGCTAACTCCACCCGTTTAGGAAATTTGTATCACAAAAAAAGTATCCTGGGAGCCATAAAGGGCTATACAATAAGTATTCACCTGACTATCCAAAGAAATTGACTTCTGCTGGAGCGCCTCCGAGGCTGCTTTATGACTGATACAGTTGGGAAATATTCCATAGGTAATATGCCAGACCCTGTCTGTGGCAGGGCTCTCAGATGATCGTTTTACACTTCTCCCTAGTTTGCCACATGCCAAAAGCTTTAAAAGACAATGTTTCAGGTTCAGATGTAGTCGCTGACCATCTGTGATGGCTGATTCAGGACAGACCTCCACCCCGCAGATTCAGCAGAACTTATAATCAATTGCGGTGTGTGCCAACATTTGGCGTTGTGCAGCGTGAATCCGTCCAGGCATGGTCACTTTCCTTTGCCTTTAGTCTGCAACAAGGTCCCAATCCTTCCTGTTTGGCTTACCAAAATGTTGCTCAGGTTCAAATTCCTCAGTAAAAACAGAGGTCAAGAGGCATTTGGAAAAAACAGGAACAGTTTGTTTAATTAAACAATTTGGCTGGGAGAACAGTTACAGTAATGAGGTCTGAGGACTGCCTCAATTTACACAGGGTTAGCGTGCATCTTATATGCAATTTATATACAATGTTACAACAAGTAATAAAAGTTACCGGCGTCCCGTACATGATGAGGTATGTTGGTTACTACCTTACAGTCATAAATGAATAGTCAAATGGTCACTACAGGTGGGTCTCAACCTTGCATGGACACAGTGGTGAAGGTGTCCAGATGTCCAGCATGGGTGCACATGATGACTACATGTGCTATGCCCTGATTGGCTATGTGTTCCTAACTCATGTGGCATCTGAATTTATAGTGTTTTTCGAAGCACGCATTCCCTCTCGGACCATGTGTGCATTATTGCGGGCAACCTCCCCTGACCATTATGATGTTGCTGCTCCTATCTGTGAGTTTCCTGCCCACGTGATTGCCTACCAGATATGCACTCCCCACCTATGATACATCAATCAGTAATCATGGTCGCAGGGCCTGCCTGACTGCATACTTGCGTGTTGAGGTAGATGTGGAGTTCGGGATGGGTGATTCTATTAATAAGGGTGATAGTTCATTTTTATCAATATTCGCATCAATATCCATATTAACATTCTATAAGAGGCCCCATACCTTTTAACTTCTAATCTATCTCTGGCTATTATTTTGGCACCCCTAGAAGATCCTTTCAAACCCTTGTACATTCCTTCTTGTAGAGGGAAATTTCTTATTGAACCATCTGGAGGGCACAAGGGGGCAGCCACCCCCAGTTTGGTAAGGGCTGATTTGATGTATCTACAAATCATATCAAATGCCTTAATAATACTGCCATCCGGGGCCTTATCATCCAGGCAAATCTGAAAATCAGATTGTCACGTTGATACCATTTCAGCATTAGAGGCCTTGGGATGACCTTATCCCATTTCAATCTAAGTTCCTGATCTTTGGAGGTTTCCAGGGCTTTATAAGAGGAGAGTATCTAACTGCTTATTTTCCCATAAAGGGGATTATGGTCACTGTGGACATTCCATTCTCAAGGTAGGGATAAATCCAGCTGAAACAAAAATATACTCAATGATGGACCCTTCCCCTAGGCCTTTAATGGTTGGTGCCACATCAGTCCGCTCTAAGGTTCTTTTACCAAGCAAGTTGACCAGGTTATGGTCTAAACCCAGGCTTTTAAGGAGATCCCCTTGAGGAGTATGTTTAATGTGGACCTGTTCAATATTAGCCCCCTCGAGTTCCACAGGGTCATACAAATGGCAGTCTCTAAATCGATGGAGGTTAAAATCCCCAGTTATCAATAACTCTGTATGATGGAAGGGGCAAGAAATAGCGAAGGCATTTAAAAATGTGCCAAGATCCCCCAAAACATCTATGGATTATCCCCCATTAATAGCACTATAAACATTAATCCAAAGAATGCTAAAATGTATTTCAAGGGACAAAAGGGCACCAAGAAAAAAAGGGGAATTAGTTGGGATCACTTTCAGCTTACATTCCAGATCCAATTTAATAAAACTAACTCGACCCTCTCTAGCTCGTCCACTCATGAATGGAATTCCCTTAATGCTAAAGGGGCGTAACCATCTAGGTGTAACTCCTCTTTCGATTCCCATGTCTCCTGAAGACTAATAGTCTTGGGAATTAAGAGGCCTAATCCATTCAGCGTCCCCAAATTTCCCTTGCACACCTGCAATATTACAACTTAATACTTTCAACTCCCTAGTCAAGGTACTGAAAGGACCAATCGATTCTCCATCTTCACTCATGATTTGTTTCGTTCACCTCGACGGCAGTGACAGCAGGAGTCTCCCGAGCTCAAGGCCAACCATCAAGTTATAGGGTTAGACACGCTCTTGTATAATCTTGACAGATCTCACTCTTGAACTGCACAGAGATATGTGGTTACCCCTTTACAGCATGAGATATTCCAGGATCTTTAACTGAGGTCATGAGCTTTCTCTGGGGCTCCTAATGCAGGGAACACATGGAGCTTCTCTTGATGGATAGTCTCATCTCCTGCAGAGCCAGGCACACACATCTCTTTTTTAAGAATGCAGGCAGGTATCTAGGCTCTTTAGGCAGACCCTTCATTTTGTCAGCAGAAAGTGCTGACTTCAGGTGATGTCGCCTAGTCTCTGGGAGGCTGACTGTCTGGCAAACACCAGTTCTATTCAGTAGCTATTTGAGTGCTCTGCAGAACATTCCCTTCCTTGGCCATTAAGGACCTGGAACTGGAAACAAGTGAGGTGCTTTGGATCCTACTTTTATGCAAAATTTTACAAATAATGTATGTGGATCAATTGTCTGAGGCTTTAAAACCTGTTTTGGCTGGTTTGTTTCCAGATGTCAATTTAGGCTGCCCTCCAGACACGGCCTTTGTTCAAAGTGATGTTTCTCACAGGAGGTAGCAGACGTATCAACAACACTGGTGCAAAGAAGTGTGAGATTTCTGCACCTGCCTGTCATCGTCCTTCCTGAAGCAACAATCAGAGACAGTCATAAAATCAGGGCCTGACTACAAACCTTTTCACCCATCACCCCAATGATCAACCAAATGGCAGTGCTCAGAAGGACTAACCAGGATTTCTTTGCTAACAAGCACTTCAAGAAAGTTCTAAATGTAAACATGTCTCCATCCTCTTCAGTTCAGCGTCTGGGGCTCTAACCTTCAGCCACAGCATGCAGTTAAAATACTTACACTGTCTGGAGAAGCTATCCTCGCCCTCTATTTTGGGTCATGCTAAGTAAGGAGAATACAAAATGGATCACACTGGCTTCTTTATTCAGATTACCACAACACACAATGCTAAACATATACAGCACATATAGACACACTCAACATACACATGGAAACATGGATTGTCAGTGGAAGATTCTGTGTGTTCGACCTTGCACCCTTGGCATTGTTCTTCCCTAACATTTCTGCCTTTAACCCTCCTGTTTTGCTGGCTTTTGGACTCTGCACACGTTACCTCTGCTAACCAGTGCTAAAGTTATTGTGCTTGTGCTCTCTCCTTAAAACATGGTAGAATTGGCTTATACGTAATTGGCACATTAAATTAACCTCTACGTCCCTAGTAAAGTGCTTCTGCCTGTACGCAGGGCCTGTAAATTAAATGCTACTAGTGGGACCTGCAGCACTGATAGTGCCACCTATTTAAGTAGCCTTTAAACATGCATTGCACCTGCCAATGCAGCCTGTGTATGCAGTTGTAAACTGCCATTTCGTCCTGGAAAAATAAACCTTTAGCCCAACCTAAATCTTTCTTTTCAATATAATGTAGTAAAGTGCTCAACCCACACCTCCGGCTGAATGTGTTAACTAGGAGTGTTTGAAGTATCCGTTTTACCCTATGCTAGGATATGCCAGAACAGGCAGCTATCTTTGCAATTGGCTGCTAGTACCTGGTCCTGCCAGTTTATTTCTGCAAATTCTCGTTTTGCTTTTGATATTGCAGTTTTATATTTATTACGTGACTGGGCAACCCCTGGCTGATTATGGGCCTTAATAGCTAGCTAGAGGGCCCTCTTTGCGGATTTACATTCAGGGTTGAACCAACTATCAATTCTTTTACTAGCAGGTCTACCACCCGAACTTTCCTTTGTAAACACTGCTTGAAGTGCTTCAAAAAGATCATTGTGTATGGAAAGTATCAGGGTTAATCCACCTAGGTGTTCGCAGTCCGGACTATTTACAAACCTCGATATAAAATGTACAAATAATTCATAAATCCTAGTATATAAAGATCGGTTAGCAAGTACATTGGGCCAGGTAACTCTTCTGCGATTGTTGGTTACAAGAGGTTCATCCACCCTGGACAGACAGCCAGATAGCTGTCTGCCCAGTACGGAGCCCCTCATTTTTAGCAGCAAGGGATTATGGTCACTGACTGACCTCGGGGCTATTAGCATATCCTCAACTAGTGACCAAATTCTAACATCAACAAGGATGTAATTGATAACACTTGAGCTGTTACCACGTTTAAAGGTGGTTTTCCTGCTCATGTCAGGGAGAGTTCTCCCATTACAAGCCCTCATACTCCTGCCTGCAACCAAGGATGCAATCTACAGGAACACAGCCGTTGCTCTGTAGCAATTTTTAAACTGGTCCCAGACTTGGTATGCCCCAAATCTCCTTCTCCTTCTCCAGTAGAATATTGAATAGGGGTGAAGGTTCAAAGGTGGTATTAAAATCCCCTGCAACTATGGTCTTAAAGTTGAGTTGGTATACCCCCAGCAACTCATCTAGCTGTGATAGTACAGCAGATTCATTGTTATGTGATATGGACCTAGCATAGATATTGAATGTAGTTAGGTTAAAAACTGTCGGAAAAGTGAACTGAATCCCCAGTATATCATGAGATTCTATTGTCAACTGTTTACATTTACAAGCTATAGTGTTTTTCATGAATATTATCAATCCTCCACTCGCTCTGCACAATTTTTTAGGTGCTTTTGCTTCCACACTATAAGTAGTATGGCCATTTATGTGTATCTTGGCCACTGCCCAAGTTTCTTGGAAAATGCAAATGTCATTAGATCCAACAAATAAGTACCATTCTGGATCTTGCAGTTTAGAATGTATCCCGCCAGGTTCCAAGATATTATATTTAAGCCTTTGTTTACCTCATTTTTAGATGTAGTTAGTTAGGCCACTACAGGATTCTATGGGGGTAAGATGCCCATTATCAATGGTTGGATTAGGCAGCCCAAAGGAAGAGAAAGTTAATAAAGGGTGCAGAGGCTCAGCCACATCAGAGATACTAACAGAGGATATATCATTACTTGCCTAGAATGGGGGTCGCCACGGGAGACTCCCTAATATTATCAGCCTCTGGATGTATTATACGTGAGGATTTATATGTAAGGGAAGTAAGATTACTTATGCTGCTAAGTCAATCTACATCTCGTACTGGAGATGAAAGCACTGCCCGAGATGTATGGCCCCTGCCTTAGATCATATCCCAATCTGTAATACTTAAATCTAATGTGGGAATCGTTTAAAGGTTCTGTCCTAAAGTCTAATGCCACTAGATCGTCCACCATCCTAGCTTCCTTTAAGGATAATTCAATCAAATCAAACATAGGATATGTGGTGGAGGACCTACGGGTGTGAAGATTGTCTTCTCTAATGATTGAGCGGCACCCTCTGTTATATCTTATCCATTGGATGGCCTTGTTTGTAAGGGAGTCTTCGGGTTCAAACTTCACATGTGGCGATAGTTTTGGTACATTTATCATAATTACTTTATTTCTCTGGGAAATTGGCCTATTTCTGGTGTAGGATGGAGTTTCCAGATTCAGCCCTCCTTTAGTGGTAGCTGGAATAGAGGAAAGTTGTGGGTAATGAGAGTTAGGGATCCTGGCGTTATTTAAATAACGTTGGTTATACTGAGGGGTCGGAGGGTACTGGGGATTGAACTGGCTGGGCGGAGCTCTCCTCATCTGTCTTCCCATCATTTTTGGACCCAGGGTCCCCTGTTGGTCATATACAAAGGGTTGGGATACAGATTGATGCGTGCCTATCTGTTGAGTAGACCGGGCAGATTGAATGGTCTGTGTGCACCGCCTATTCAATGTAACAGCAGAATCGATGTTATTTACACACTTTAACTTATTTATAGTGGAAATCAAATTAAATATGGCAGTTTTTAGCTCCCCCACTTCAGTCCTTAATTCATTAACTAAAATTATACATTCCTGGCTTATTTGTAAATCGGGATCAGGTGGTAAAGACCCCATAGAAAGCTTAGGGGAATGGATACAGGGAGAGCAGGGGTTGCCATGTCTTCTACAGACCCATCTGCAGAACCATCTGGCAAGTCCAGTAGAGGCAAAAAACGGTTCTTACAATGAACAACTACTGCTGGTATTGGTGGATGAGATAATTCCGATGCCACCGGGCTAGAGGAATTCTCCGTCTTGTCCATGGGCTGTTTAGTTGCTTTTCCGAACATGCTAGGTATGCGAGGCTGTAGACTAGAAGTAGGAGTGGCTGCTTGAGTAGAATCCTGGACAGTTTTAGTGTTCCGGATTGCCAATGGTTCAGATTGTAACAAATCCTCACATTCAGTATTTAAATTATCAATACGGTCGATTACACAGTTCCCACCAGAGGATTTCGCTGTTCTTTTTTTTATTTTTGTTGCTTAGTAGGAACCGCAGGCTCTTCGGTAGCCTTCCTCTTTCCCATTGTGGATAAGATAGTCAGTAATAGAAGTAATGGGAAGAGTAGCATGGGGCAAAATGGCATTTGAGTATACTTAAAACAGTATCAAAGTGCAAGGTGTAGATACGTCTATCGATGCAACCCAGCCCCTAGGACAATGTTCATCAGAGAATCATAGGTAAGTTCAGTGAGGAGGGGGACCGATGTCTTTAGCAGAAGCAATGAATATTAGTAATACAATATAACAAAGTTTGACTATTTCTGGGCTTCCTAGGTCGAAGGCGTTAGGGGGTGGCCCTACCCAGCCTCCTCCGGGCTCCGACGGTGGTGGACGGGCCTGCCCTTGGCATGGGCTTTGCCCGGTCGTGGCCTGGGCATGCCCCCATGCGTCCCACACTGCGGAAGCCCGTGGCTGGATTTGTAGCGTCTCCTGGCACTGTCGTGGCGTGATGACATGGGCGCTATGCGCTGCGAGGATTCCTGGGGCTCCCCCGGTCCTCCAGGCAAGTCTGTTGCAGAAAGCTTGTCCCGTGCTGCGTGAGCCCGTGGCCGGATTTGTAGTGCCTCCTGGCACAGGTGTGATGATGTGGGCGCTATGCGCCCCAAGGAATCCAGGTGTTCCCCCGGTCCTCCAGGCAAGTCTGTTGCAGAAAGCGGGTTCCGTGCTGCGGGAACCCGTGGCCGGATTTGTAGCACCTCCTAGTGCTGGCGTGGCGTGATGACGTGGGCGCTATGCGCCATGAGGATTACTGGCGCTCCCCCGGTCCTACAGGCAAGTCTGATGCAGGAAGTGGCTGCACTCAATAACTGAGTTTCTTTGCTTTAAGGCAGGGGAGCGTGGCAATTTGGTTACGGGCCGCTCATGTCCACAATCATGAGTACGACCCGCATTCTCCCGCGGGCCGCAGAAAGCTGGCCGGCAGCATTCATGGCTGCTCAGCTCTGAACAGTTTTAAACTGCCATTTCGTCCTGGAAAAATAAACCTTTAGCCCAACCTAAATCTTTCTTTTCAATATAAATATGTCACACCTAGGGCGAGCCCTGAACTGCCCAAAGGGCAGGATGCCATGCATATAACAAGTAGGACATGTACTTTTAAGTTTTACATGTCCTGGTAGTGCAAAAAACTCCTAAAGTCGTTTTTCGCTACTGCAAGGGCTACCTCTCCCATACAATAACATTGGAGTTACCTTATGACATTTAATAAGCTGTAATCTTCAGTTCAAGTCAGTTGTTTTAATGAAAAGTCTGAAAGTGCCAAATGTAGAAAGTTGACATTTTCTTGCCCTAACAATTTGGTGCTTGAAGCCTGTTTCTGTGTCACGTGACCAGGTGTAACTGGCAATGGATCTAAGGGTATTGCTCCCAGGCAGTGAAACAAAGGGGAGATAGTTGGCGGCAGGATGGCCACTCTGAGTTAACGAGGCGAAAGAGTTGTCACCTACCATACTTGCAAATCACAAAGCCGCTGCCTGAGCACTCACAAAAAGGGATTGTCACGAGTATATAGTGACCCCAGACAATCTAGGGCCAGGATATGAATGAAGGGGATTCCTGACACCTCAGAGGGTGGAAACCTCTAGAAGCATCCTCTACTTCAAAGTGGGCACCAGCGATAAATATTAGACTTCAGACCCCAACTGTTCAGTACACTTCTGGCCCTGTGTACTCTGCCAGGGAGAAGAACTGATGAGCTCCTAAAAGGACTGCACTCTGCTGAACTGCTGCTCTGAAGGACTTCTGCCCTGCTGTGCTGACCTGCTGCCTGCTGCCCTCTTGCCTGGGTAAGAAGGATGGGCTGCATCTGTTGGACCCAGGACCCCAGACTGACTCTAAAGCAGGGGTCTCCGACCTTTTCTGTAATGAGCTATTTATGTTAAATGAAAATCCTCCTGAGCTACTAATACCAGTGATCACATTGTGTTGAGGATTGTTATCTATCTTTGATGTCCTCATATTACTTACCTGTGTCACGATTAAAAAAATGACAGAGGTATTAGACCTTATATAAATAACACAGTAATAATGAGTTTAATGACTGAATTGATGCTTTTTTAATGCTTGTGCCTTATAGGAATAACATGACCATGTTAGTATTGTTGTGGATTATGCCAGTAATAGCACACAGTATCTGCCAGTTCGCCTAAAATAAGTTTTATATATTTCTTTTGTGTCTAGATTGAAAGTTTTATTGTCCTGAAGAAGGTGAAAATATTGAATAAACACTGAAACGCAGCGTCGACTTTTCCACTGTTTTTAAGAACTTTTTTATATGCTTTTAGATACGCTTAGATTGTAACCCATATAGGGAGGAAGACTACCATTGATTCATAACTGATTATGCAATATTTTGTCTGTTGGAATAAAATTGTTTTTTAATATACTTATGATCAAATTGAATGAGTTCTCTTTGTGCCTACATATGATGGACTGTGTTACTGTGATAAATATGTTCTGCTTGCTCTAATATAGTTTTAGCTCCATAAGGTCTAGGTGGTTGAAGGCACATAGGATTATTATTAGATTTTTTCAGCATCCAATTCCTCCGCGTACACAGAGATATACTCTCTTCTTATTATTACATAGGGACCTCTTGTGTTTTTTTAGTGATCACATTGGTACATTAGGCAGGGTTTCCAGCAGTAATGTAAAAAAGGTTTTGACAATTTGAACTGAAATATTGCTTGGGTAGTACGTACAACCTATAGCTGCAATCCCCCTGGAACCAAGGTATAAATATGAGACATACATTTGTCCAACTCAAATAATAGATTTAAGAACATGTTGGAAATGCTAATATTTTTCTATAGACATCAGCTTATGAGCTAAGACGGCCTCCTTGACGACGATGCAGGACCTTGCATCGCAGCCTCTTAGCTTCTCAGAACTGATGCTGCGCGATGCAACTGCAACCAAGACCTCGCATCACATTGACTGTGTGACACATCCTTGATGCAAGATTCCACAACTCTTTACAACTAGGATTGAATAAACTCTTTTTTAGTGGGCCTAACTGTATTGCAGTAGCCGGCCTGTGCTGCATTGGGGTTGGCCTGACCTTGTGACTTTGTCCCTTTTGAGCACAACCAGATATCTACTGTTGACACTATATTCACTGAAGTGTTTGAAATTGCATATTTCTGATTGGATTTACTCTATTTTTCTAAATTAGTGTGGGATTTTTTTGGTGTTGTATTTTCACTTTATTATTGTTGAAAGTGCTCCATAAATACTTTACACATTGCCTCTAATTTAAGACTGACTGCTCTAGGCTAAGCTGCCAGAGGGTTCTACACAGGTTAATTTGGAGTGGCCTGTGCCTCAACCTGACAAGCATTGTGGTTCCTGCTTGAGTAGGGTTTCACCCCCCTCAACCAGTGTTAGACATGTCATCCTTAGGTTGGTCTTTCCCCAGAATGTTTGCCTTTTGCCTTCCTTTTTTTGCTCATTCGTTCTGTTGGCCTTAGGACACCAAGCACTTTGCCACTGCTAAACAGTGCATGTGCTTCTGCTCCAAACATGATGACCTTGGTGTATACCTGATTGGCATATTTGTTGTACTGGTAAACATGCATCCAGGAATGTTTTTCAAATGTACTAGTGGGTTTTCTTACAGCAAACAAATGATGGGCGGAATGCTGACAATGCAAACATTCTACCGCAGTCAAAAGATCTGGGTTAAATCCATCGTTCTTTTGCCCACTGCGCCACCCCAGTTTGGACCCAGCCATATGCAAATCAGTCTTGACCCTGTGCCTCATGGGAACAGTCCAGACCAAACTGCCAGGCCAGGTCCTCCCTGGACCGGAAACAAGCATCCTGGGACCGGTTTCAGCGTGTGCCACCCTTCTTCAGCCAAGCTAGCTTGAACGATGGATTTAACTCAGATCTTTTGACTGGGGAGAATGTTTGCATTGCCAGCATTCCGTCCATCATTTGTTTGCTGTAACACTAGGGACTTGCAGAACTAATTTTGGCACCCACATTAGTAGCCTTTCAAACCTGTCCAGGCCTGCCACTACAGTGCATTTATGTGCATTTTACTGCCACTTTGACTTGGCATTTAAAGCCACTTGCCCCTTTTATTACATATATCACCTCTGAGGTAGACCCTAAGTAACCCTAAGGGCAAGGTGCTATGTAAGTAAAAGGTAGGACATGTACCTTTATATTTTGCATGTCCTGGCAGCGACAAACAACCTATTTCATTTTTCCCTACTGTGAGACCTACTCATCTCATTGACCAGCCTTGGAAATTTCTTATTACACTTTTAAGCTGTAATTCCTGATTAGAGAGGAGTAGCTTTTTCATGTTTCATATGTTTGGAATGGTCTAGATAAATCCTTTTTACAGGTTAAGCTGGATTTAACATTACTGTTTTGTAGATGCCACTTTTACAAAGGGGACATCTCGCTGATCTTAGCTCTTTGTGCCTTACAGCTTGTCTCCAATACACGTCTGGGTTGAGTGACAGCTACACTTTATGCATTTCCTCTAGACAACCACAAACCCAGGAAGGTGAAGCTCATTGGCATTCTGAACACTCATCTGCATTCATCTGCATTCTGAGGGATCTTCCTTGGCAGGGAGAATTCGAAGGGGCTGATACTTACACTTCAATAGGTAGTGTCCTGTCCACAACCAAAGCACTTATTTACCCTCAGGGCTAGCCTGGCAGACAGGACTGTTGAAAGGGATCCTTGTGCAGTTCAGGGAGCTGCTTAGAAGTCCCCCCTACATCAAGGCACTTTTTGGTATAAATACCAGGTCTCTGGCCCCCCTAAAGTCAGTTAGTGGGACAAAAAGCTTTTGGAGAGGTCCAGCACACGCACTCCCTTAAACAGTAACTGAAATACAGAAGTTTGCAGTTCCCTGGAGATAAAAATAGAGGTCCAGATACCCTCACTTCATCCAACTGCATAATAGAAAAGATGTCTGGCAAAGAGCCCATTCGGGGGTGCCCGTCACGCATTGCAGCGCTGGCCCAATGAGGAGCATGCCCAGATGACGAAGCCTGACACCTCTCTATTGGAGCATATTTCACTGACCTGACGTTCCACTAGTGATACTTAACTGGACCTCTATTTTTCTCTCCAAGGAACTGCACACTTCTGTATTTCAGCCCCTAAAGTCAGACACATCTGGATCTTGAACTAAACCTTTGTGGAGTCTTTTTGTGGTGTATTCATTGAGTTCCTGTGTGTGTTGCACAAATACTTTAGACATTGCCTCTTTAGATATGCCTGACTGCTCTGTTCCAAGCAACAAGAATTTAATCACAGATTATCTTTTAGTGGGTACTTAGCTTACCCTGACTAGAATGGTGGTTCCTACCTTGCCTGGGTGTATACCTCAGCCAACAAGGAAATAATTATTCACACTGGGTTTCCCAAAACAGCAGAACTTCATGCAAGAGGGGTAAGTAGACCACACTCCGTCAGACACAGAGAAAAAGATTTGGTCAAACTCTAACTTCACCAAACAAAGTATGCTGCCAGCACAGCTTTGTGTACGGCATGTAGGACATGGATAGCAGACCACTGCCTAGTATGAGGCACACTTGGTGTGTTTCTCAAGACGACAGAAGAGGCCCTGGTCCTCATAATATCAAGGACAGGCCTTGGACTCAGTGCAAATGCTGGATTAGTGTGATGCCGGGGCCAAAATATAAGCCAGGATATTATTTCACATGTAGTCGTGCACTCAGGGCATAGGAATACTACTGTATACCATGCAGGGGACATTCTCATCTCAATAAACTGTTTTAATGTACAACCTCTTGCTGCTGCACTTTATCCCTAAGCTGTAAAACTGTCAGAAGGCAATCTGCCAATAATATGTCATAGCCTGAGAACTGCAATTGGTGCCATTTGCACTCAGTAGCAAATCAGCTGTTCATTCGAGCAAAATAGGGAGGTTGGGTGATTGTGAGACCACCAGGGAGTGTACCAACTCTCAATGGTGGGGGGTTGAGAGGTATGCTTTGTAGCCTGCCTCAAGTCTAAAAGCATGCAGAGCTCTGCAAAACAATGCCAGGAGGCAAATCTATGTGCCTACCATATCCATATCTCTATTGATTTTCCTGCTATGCTATATAATGATAGGTTACATGATGTTACTTTATGGTATGGTGTGATCAACCAAAGGGGTTCATGGAGAGAGGTATATGATAGAAGACTAAACAACTAAATACCCTACAAGATATTTTTTTGAAAAGGGTGTTATTAATAAGCCTGGGCAAAGCACTACGCTACGCTCGCGTAGTTTGCGAAGTTCGCGCTACTTCGCACTACGCCAATTGCACGTAGCACAGTGCGAACACGTGTAGCGTAGTGTTGCGTAGTGCTGCGGTCATTTTTTGCTTGCTCGCGGTCCTCAACGTCATGTTGGCGACCGCCAGCAAGCAAAATGAAAATAAACCTCCCGGCGAGATTCCCAACGCGAGGAGGTCAGATTTCTCATTGCGAGTGTTCGCGTATGCTCGCGATGAGAAACTACCAGTTCGCGTTGAGAAAGCTGCCGCTCGAGTAAAAATCTACTCGAGCAGCAGAAAACTACAGCTTGCACTGTGCAAGATGCCATTTTCAATGATTGCACAGTGCCGGTTGCTTGCCCGCACTGTGCAATCATAGAAAACGACATCTGGCACAGTGCGAACAAGGTACTACGCAGTTCGCGAAGTGCAACATGTAGCTCGCGTAGTGCGAAGTGCACTTTGCGTAGCATCGCGAAGTGCTACTTCGCGAACTACGCCCAGGGTTAGTTATTAATATGTTTGCCCAAAACCAGCAGATTTTTTCCCTAAAGGCCAGTTGGCTAGAGTTTCAGAGGAAGGGAGCAAGTAGTCAAAATAAAGACCCTCACACCGCCTAATGTTACAAGTGAGTTGCAAATATTAATTCAAAGTTCACAGAGCACAATTTGCACACTGGGACTTACTCCCCAAAAGGTTTCTCAAAGGCAAATGTGGACTGGCCATGCACACACTGGAGTCTCAAACCCAAACTTGTAAAACGTATCTTTGCCTCGGCTGGCAGCCAGTACAAAGTGCATCACAAGTGCTCCCAAATCAATTCTAGCTGCTACAGATTGAATGCACTGAAATAATTTCATAAGGATTCTGAAAACAATCATGTATTCATATTGCTTTAAGTTTGATGTACTAATGCACCTGTATATTACAACATGCAGTGTTTTTTTCTAATCAATTACAAATGTAATTTATTATTAACCGTAAGTGCCCTTTGGTCTTAGTGTTCCTGCTGAACTTTATAACACTCATTGGTTTAGAAGCCCTTTTATTCGAAGAAGTATATTTGAACACTTCTTTCATCTCCTAGTGAAGGGTACCTTACATTCAATGCTGGCAACCAGAAGCATGTTTTTAGGACATTAAAGATTTCAGGTGTGTGTTTATGTATTATTTCTTAGTTTCAACAATGTCTCACATTTTCTCTAGGAGAAGATCCTGCCACCTGTGTATTGCATACTTTAGCTGAAGCAACAATTGTCTGTCACATGTTTATGCTCCATGGACTTGTGTTGAGGGAACTGTTTAAAAAGCGGTCTACTTCTAGGCTTCCTGCCATTTTACTTATGTAGTTTAAGATACAGCAGGTTACTGCAATCTAACCGTGACCCAATCACAGAAAATAAGACCAATTTCCTTCTTTTGATAGTAAGAAAGCGGAGAATTGTGGTATGCTAACTATGCTGCTGGCCTGGCTGAATGTGGCCGGAAAATGTGAGATTTGAGGAAAATCGCATAATTTCTAAGGTGACTAAAATTGAAATCTGTAGAATGCAATAAATGCATACATATATTTATGCCACTTCAATGAAAATAAATGTGCTCAAATAGCACATGACATTTAGAGCAACTCTACTAATAAAGGTACATCATTACAATAGTGCAACTGTCAAATTCACGCTCATTACCACAGCAGAAAGAAATTGGCATGAGAGAAACACTATTTACAGATTGAAAATGACTTGGAACATGGTATCAGTTTTCTTAATAGGTGAAAACCTCTTAAAGTGACCTTACTGTACAAATTTAACCCCTTCATCCTGGTTAAGTTATGCACCTTTTTAAATACAGATGCACGTTCCATGACATAAACCATAAATGCAGAACAAAAGAGTGTAATATAGTATTTATTGCCATTGTTGAGGGAGCAGAGGGGCATCATTACCCTTTTGAGGCTATATATTACACAGTGGGACTCACCACTGGGTAGTTTTGGTTCAGGCACACTTTCCAAAGAAAGGGCATTTTGGGCCTTATCTACAACAAAGTAATGCAGCGCAGTGCAGCAAGCCATTTGGCTGTGCCGCGCTGCATTACTTTGAAAGTAAGGGATGCGTCATAACTACAACAATATGATGATTCCCTTTGGTCTCACCTGTGCTGGCGCACAACGGGCTGCCATGCGCCGACGCTGCGTTGTAAGGGATGATTGTTTTGTATAGGAATGGACACCTTCCTGCACAAAAACAATACCAAGAGATGATTTCCTCTCTCTATGTGCGCTGAAGAATGCAACATTTCTCCTCGTTGAGCCTCCCCACAGTGGGGAGGCGTAGCATTCAGATGGATTTCCAGGTTTACGATTTATCTTAAATCTCGAAATGCGGCTCTATCTATATGTGCTGCAGAATGCAGCACACATGGAATGAGCAAAATACTAGGAGAAATAAAACATTTCTCCCTGTATCGCCTGCTTAAGACCAGGTATTCCCTGGCAGTATTTTTGGCTCCGCCTCATACATTGTAAATATTGGGCAGCGTCAAAAATCAATAACATAACGCCCACTACAACACCCATTGCAAGCCCCTTTAACACTAAGTGCTGCGTGAATAGGGGCATTATTTACAAGGCGGCGTTAATCCATGTTAAGGGGCTTAACGCCGCCTTGTAAATAAGGCAAAGAAGTTAACGCCACTAAAATGACGGAAAAAGTGACGTTCTCGTGGTGTTAACTCCTTGTAAATAGGCCTCTAAAAGGTTTGCTGGCTAAGGTCTGGTATGGCGAATTTCTTCCATAGAGGGAAAATCTTAGGGGTGACTGAAAATAGTGAACTTTTCCCATTTTAGCTTCCATTGGAAGATTTGCAATCACATACAGCAAAGGCCACTGAGCAGATTTATGGCAAACTAGACAACAAAGTAAAAGTTTACTCTGAAATAATGTTTAATTGGTTTTGGCAAACATCTGTTCAGTAGTTTTTGAGGTATAGGCATTTAAAAGAGGTGCTTGAAAGCTTTGACACTTTTGTATATCTCTGCTGTTTAAAGTTGCAATTCCATGAATTTTTATTCCTGTAAATCAAAATCGATTTTTTTCACAATGTGATTGGCGGGGAAGGGTTCTGTATTTTTTTGTTTTATAAGTTCAAAGTCAATTTATTGGATACTTGAATAACAATAAATCATCATGGTACACCTCGATGACTAAATAAAATCTGTGAGTAAAGAAGATTATGGGTATACAACAATTTACACATATATTGTACCCTTCTTGAGCTAAAAAAAAGAGCATAGGGAAATATCAGTAAGCAGTAAGGTACTAGATAGGATGAGTACGAAACACATTTCTGATAACCTGTGCTCACCCTTGGGTAGCTTGACACCGAGCAGTCAGGCTTATTCTCAGAGCCCAAGTGTAAAGTTTCAGCACAACACTACCCTTGCAACACAGTGCGTATGCCAGAAAAAGACTCCACACAGTATGTATAAAGCACTGTTCTATGTATTACACACACCTTAAAATCAAAACGAAATACACATTGTATATACACTTTACAGTTTTATGCCATTGTCAAACTTTCCCATTGAAATCAAAATGAGATACACATTGTATATACACTTCACAGTTATTTGCAATTGTCGCACTTTCCCATTAGCAGAATGGTCAAGCGATCACAAGTCTTTGTTTCTCCTCAGGTGGAGGTGCGAGCTACCCTAGCTCCCGACAGCCAACCGTAAGTGCCCACAAGGCACAACAAAACCCTTTAGGCCCCATCACAATGTTCTCCACAACAAAGTACCCTGTGGCGTGGATCCAGGGAGAGGGAGCCAGTGACCTCAGATGGAAGCTGAATGTCAGACACTGTTATCCTCCGTATCTGGAGGTCGAAGGCAGTCTCAGCTCAGGTCCCCCAACATCCCTCGGACACCACAAGCTCCGAACTGCAAGGTAGGACAAGTCCTGTGGTTGCAAGCATGGGGCCCTCGGACTCTGCAAGTTCCCCCCCACTCCTCAAACTCCTCACATCCTGGCACCTCAGGTGGCTGCTGATCTTTATGAGCACACTCCTTTGCACAGTGTGATGATGTCGTACGTCAGGACTGTCCTTGTCCCAACAGAACACTTTCACCTGCTTCCTCCGCACCATGTGCAGTCTTTATGAACTCATGGAAATGGGGAGTCCCTGGGATCACGCAGACAGGAGACCAGCCAACCGGTCCTTGGAGAGTACTTAGGGACCCAGGCAATGACAGTTGGCACTTAGCTGCAAGTCAGCAACATGCAGGCAAAATCCACCAAGTGATAGTCCTCTTCCTGGAGCACGACGAGCTCCAGGCCCCCATAAGTCTGCCGATAATCCAGTTGCAGTGCCTCCTACCCTTATGATTACTGTGTCAATGTCCTAGGTTCGAACCAGCGTAATATGGTTCCAAATCCAAAAGCATTTCGACTTTCTGAGGCCAGGGCCCCAGTAGCTATACTCACAATGGCCTTTGAAGATACAATCTGTTCAAAAGGCTACCTTTGAAATGCACACGCCCTCTCTAAATGTTGTCCTGTCTGCCATCCTACCCAGAGAGGTTTGATCATCGTTAGTGGGGCCAAGACCCTGCACCTAGGAATTCAGGTACCAAATCCACTCTCTCGTAACTGTCCCAGAAAGGCCCCACAGAGTCAAAAGTTTGCAGTTTCCCTTGAGCCCCTAGTTAATGGCCTTCTGTCAGGAATGCACAGAAGTGGCTGTCCCCCCAGCACTTAGATGTAAATTGGAGACAGGCCACTTTCCCAAAGTGATATTTCCACACATGAAATGTCAGATCCACTCACAATACCGGAAAAGATTTTCCATTACAAACTCATTTCTATTAAACACGATATTGCTACTATTCTTCCCGTAGGAAATACTGCTCAATAGCCTTTCCCCTACATTCCCCCATGCTAATCCAATGTGAGCAGCATGCTCGTCGTACCGAACACATCATACAGTGCCATTCACGACCCTTGCATGTAGCGCACACACACACATTTATTTATTTAGTGTTTTGTATAGCGCTAACATGACCCATTAGGGTATCAGAGCAGTTTACAGCAGTAGCAAGTTATTTACAAGAATTAGCAAAAACAAGTTAGATACAAATTGGAGCATGCAAACATGAGAAAACGGTGCAGGGAAAAACAGGATATACACAGGGAATAGGGGTGGAAAACAGGAGATCAGTTGTGAGATAGCAGGAGGATGTTGGCAAGAGCAGAGGGAGACTGCAGGCACCAGCCTATGCCCTTAAAGAGACAGTGAGGTGGAAAAGAATGCAGAGTGGTAGGCAAAGTCACTGAAAAAGGAGTCACATGGTTTACATATATGAGAGCAGAGTCGGCAATCCCGTAAGAGTTCAAGTACAAAATAAAAGCAAATCGCTGGACTGCTGAAACTGTAGAAGCGCTGAGAGAGATTAGGGTAGGAATTTTCCCATTAGGAAAGGTTTCACTTTAATCTTGATAGAGCAGGTATTCTTCTTATGTAAGGTGGCAGCGAGTTCCAGATTCTGGGGGCTACCCCAGAGAAATCTCGGTTGTATGTTTTCTTCTTCCGGAAGAGGGGTGGTTTCAACGCAAAACCCCTGGCATACCGGAATTGCCTACCTCCTCCGGAAACCATGGGCCCGATTCACAAAAGTAATTAGAGACAAAATCCTAACTTTATGACTTTCGGTATTCACAGAAGGCATTTAGGAGTACTAAAGTTAGGATTTTGTCTCAGTCAATCTTAAATTTTGGTCTTAAGTTAAACTTAAGACAAACTTAAGTTTAACTGAGACAAAATCCTAGTCATAAAGTTAGGAAATTAATAAGAATTAGTTTTTTTGCACATTAAGTTAAAACTGGTTGCTAGCACGCCATTGAACAGTCCGTTTCAGAGCATCATTCTTTATTTTGACCTCCTTTAGAGATGAAATTTTGATGTAGATCTGAGTGTTGTCTGCGTACATCTGGAAAGAGATGTTGGGTGATACCTAGAATTTTAGCTAATGGTTCGAGATAGAGGTTAAAGAGAGTTGGGGAGAGAGTTGAACCTTGGGGGACACCAATTGTAATTGGGGAAGGGGAGGATAGATCACGATTAACTAAGAATCTCTGGGAGCGGTTCTGTAAGAATGATTTGAACCCCTCGAGAAACGGTTCTCCCTAGTCCTACATGCCTTGCCTTCCCAACACTGCACCCTGTCACAAAGGAGAACTCCGATAAAGCAGAGAACCATGACACATACCTTTTTAAATCCCAAGCGGAGTAACAGTAACCAGTCCACATAGGCCCCACCAGGGTAAACCTGTAGCACTATCGATGAGCTACCTCTGTGGATGGCACAACCAAGGCCCATGGAAGAGCATTTGAGATACATGCCCTGGGTATATGTCTTACCCCTTGACAAGGAACTCACAGCTAACTATAATCAGCCAATCATGTATACATAAATCAACAATATGTATATGACAAGCACAGTGCTTTGGCATTGAATGGGAGTGTCAAAAGCACTCAAAGTCCTATGGGTAGCATCTAGATCAGCAGAAAACTAAGAATGAGAAAAGCAAAAAGTGGAGGGAAAGCACCCTAGAAAGGGGCATTTGCAACAACAACAAAAAATGAAAGGTAAAGTAAAAGAAGGGCAATCAGGGGATGATGTCAGAGGGAATGCAGAGAAACAGATAAGTGAAGAAAGGAAGGGAGAAGAAGAAAAGGAAAACAACTGTGGCACTTGCTGGCATGCATATAGAGATAAAAGGAATACAGCTACTTCAAAGTATACAGTCTGTAGGCACTGGTAAGGAAAAAAGGGAAGAGGTATGCATATATAAATCATTCAAAGAGGTTTGTTTTTCTGAAGATGGGTATCAAGAGCATCCCATAATGCCCTGGTGGAAGAAATAGTAGATGACTTTTGGAAACACTCATCTGTACTTCTGACAAAGCATAACTATTCCACCATGTTTAATATGATGTCTTGGAAGAACTCTTCCATTCAGCGAGACTCAGTTTTGCTCCTATGGTTAGTATCAAATCAATCAGCAATATACTTTGGTTGGGAAGATGCATAATTCCCTAAAGTGGCAGTAACTGAGTTAACATTTAGTTGAAAGTCCATAATATTATGTATTGTGTCCTGAATCCCTTGCCATAGTGGTCATATATGAATCCAATCAAAGACATATGTCTAATGTACCCAGGTGCAAGGTTGCAGTTCCAACACTGATTTGTGTCTGAAAGGCTTAATTTATGGAGCTTCTCAGGCATCCAGTATATGTTATGTAACACAGTCTCATTTGCAATAGAGCATGTGTAATCTTTTCTTTAAAGGTAGAGTTCCAAATGTTTGGCCAGGCATTTGTAGGACTATCCCATTTCGATTGGACTCTATTGATTGCATTCCAGGAGCGCATACATTTCTTTGTCAATCGAAGGCAAGGTTTTGCCAATTTGTTATATACTCTGGATGCAGTATGTCCTAATTTGGTAAAGTTGCCTAAAATAAGAGGTAAATCATTCAATTTTCTAATTGACAGCTTGAGTTTCAAAAAGGTGTGAAAATCTGTATTCGCAAGCTCATATTTAGCCTGCAGTGTAGCAAAAGAACGAGGATTAGTCTGGTCTCCTAAATCATTAATTAATGCACTCCCTTTTGTGACCCAGTATTTCCATATAGTATCATGGTCATCCAGACATAAGTGGTTATTAAACCATAGATGCCATATCAGTCTTCTCTTTATCAAGAGAATAGCCTGAAACCTTCGCACAATAATTAATTGTTTTTAAGATGTGGGTAATGGAGCTACAAACCTTATCAGTAAATATCAGTACATCATCAGCATATGCTGCCACATTTTGGATCCCGGAGGGGATCCCCACAATCTCATTCTTGGTGCAAAGTGAATGAAGAAGGGGTTCAATAGCTAGTACGAATAGGAGTGGAGACAAGGGACAACCCTGTCATGTACATTGACTCAGTGAGAAGGATTGAGCTAAACATCTGTTTACTCTGACCGCTGATTTTGGATTGGAATAGAATGCAGACAACATCTAAATAAAGTTTTCTCCTAATCCAAATTTCTGTAGAGTGACTCTCAGAAAAGGCCAAGATACCTTATTGAAGGCCTTCTCTGTGTCTAGAACAATGGCGGCAATTGGGAAATTAGTATTTAGCCTTTTCCAGAGCATGACACAATAATATGATATTATCATTCGCTAATCTTCCTTTAAGGGAACCGGTTTGTGACGGGTGAATCAGTTGATTAAGGACTTTATCCAGTCTGTAGGCGAGCACCTTAGAGTATATTTTGCAGTCGAAATTCTTAAGGGATGTGGGTAGGTAGTTCTTTACATCTAATAAGTCCTTGCCATCTTTCGGAGTCAAACCATTGTAGCACCAGATACTGAACCTCTACTTATTCCTGTTGTTGAGAAGTTCTGAAATAAGTTGTATGGAGGGGTTACTTTTGAGTCTATAAATGTTTTAAAGAATTTGCAGGTAAAACCATCAGGTCCCAGTGCTTTCCCTTGTTATAATCTATTAATTTGCTAGGAGTATTTCCTCCTGTGATATGGATTTATTAACTTGGTGTTGTGCCTCTTCGGTCAGCGATAGAAGATGGAGGTTGGCTAGAACATTTTAATGCAGTTGACTCTAGGTCGACTGTATAATCTGGAATATAGAGCTTTTTGTGGAAGCTCTGCAATGCATGTAAGATATCAGAGAAGGATGTGACGCTGAGTCCGGAGTTACTCCGTAGGGAGAGTATTGTCATTTTGTAATTGCCAAATTTTAAGTAATTGGCTAGATCACAGCTTTCCTTATTTTTCTTGATCATTGTGCCCACTTTCCTTATAGAGACCCATTCATGTGCCCTCTTGCCCCGAGGTTGATTATATTAGTATTTAAGAGGTTTCAGTTCAGGTAGGTCAGAGGAGCCTTTAGAGTCATTAAGTTTGAATTCAAGCAGTGTAATTTTAGTCTCTAGATCTTCTAGATGCTGGTTGTCTTTTTTTTTGGCAGCCATTAAGTTGCACAAACTACCTCTGATAGTAGCTTTAAATGTGTCCCAGAAAAGTTCAGGTAACGTGTTTGTTATGGTTTGCTCTCTTATTTAGTGCGTTATGCCATTCTGTATTATGTGCTTGATGTCTTCTCTGTCTACAATAATATCATTAATTCTCCATCACCTGACCATCAGTGTAGAAGTAGTGAGGCTTAGTTTTATGGAGATACAAGCATGGTCTGACATCAAAATAGGTTCTCTTGATGGAGGTGTGGCTTGTTGGAGTAAGTAGCTTTGTATGTTTAAGTAATCGTTCCTAGATTAAGAATTACATAGTTGTGAGTAGAAGGTATATTCACTTTCTGTGGGATTTAGAATCCTCCATATAGCTATGAGATTATGTGACCTACATAAATTAAGGAGCTGAGCATGTAATCTATTCACTCTGTACTTCCCATTGGATAGACGGTCAAGAGTACCATCCATGGGTAAGTCGAGATCAAGATGCCCAAGTGTTGTGGGAGATCGGAAATCTGGATCATCATTATTTGGTGCTTAAACGTTGATTATGAAGAACTCAGTATTTTCTGTTTTTTTAGCCGCTATAATAACCCATCTGTCTTATTCTATGAAGCTGGCTCTTTATATAGTATACCAAAAAGAGGTATACTGTGCAGAGAGTCCAGATATTCCCCTATAAGTGGACAAAGGCTTGCTCTAGCAATCTCAACGTGCTCTAGGTGTAGTGTGATCGAGCAGCCTCTGGCTTATCAGAGAGGAGTGTTAGACATTTGCAGATACACACACAGTCAATAAATGAGGCACACGACTCATTAAAGAGACCCACACCAATCTACAAAAATTACACATATCTTTATATATATTTAGGCACCAGAATCAATACGATCAGATAAATATATTTCAAGATACGTTTAGTTTAAAAAAGTTGACACTTTTCAAAGGCTGCAATGTTATCCTAAATAAATACGGCATATGACTTCTTTACAGCGACTTACAAGACCAATCTCCTGGACTTAAGGCGAGTATTAAACGCCTTCGTGCAGAGGGGCGGTCTTTTCGCTGCCTGGCAGCAAAGATTTGGAACTCTCTGCCTGCCCAGATCCGTAGTATGACTTGCTTATCCGGCTTTAGGAAGGCGATTAAAAATTTTCTTTTTCCCTCTACTTAGAGTTCTTCCTTCTCATTCCACTCCTTTTGCCGCTTCTCTGTTTAAGTGATTTGGTTTCGCTCTCTGATGCTGCAGCGCCGGGACTCTCCTTTGCTGGGGCAGCTGTGCACTTTATAAATCAGTATAACATAACATAACACGCAGCAAGGTCCAAGGCAGCAACAAGAGGTCACACTAGACGGCACAGGGGCGGTCGGGTGCAAAGGTGCAATTCAGCGTCGGGTTCCCAATGTCAGTCAGTGGGGATAGGTCCGATCTGAAAGAGGCTGCAGGTTTGGACTGAGGGGGCCACTCAGTCTGAACCAACAAGGGGGATCAGGTCTCACGATACTTGGGGATGTGGTGACACTTTTGGTCCTCTTCTCCTGGGGATGGGGCGGCTGGCTGCAGAGGTACTTCAAGGCACCTGGTTTTCATTACCTGAGACACTTGTGGTTGAGGTGAACTGCAGACATAGGCTACAGGTGGCATCAGGAAGTCCACAGAAAGCAAGTCCAAGGTGGACTTCATCTCTGCAGGGCTGGTGACCACGCTGGCAGCTCAGGTGCAGTGGTGATTTCAGGCGTCAGGTTTTGGGTGCCTGCAGGATGCAGGGAAGCAGCTCTGCTGCTGCACAGTGTTCCTGAGTCTTGGGAGAAGTGCTGGCAGTCCTCCCAGGCTTTTGGAGGCAGAGCAGCTTGCAGGGTGAGTCATCTTTGGCGCAATCGTCGAGAAAAGTGAACAGGTCGGCAGGATTGGCGCCAAGTCAGTTGTTTCTTCCACAGTTCTTGCTTATCACAGCTCTTTGGTCCATCTTCTTCTTTTAGGTTGGCAGGATTTCCTGGTGTCATGGGCTCCAATAAATACTAGTTTTAGGGGCGTTAGGGGAGTGTAGGGTAGTATCCAATAGGCTATTTATCCCTAGGGTCACTATGAGGCCTATATGACCACTTCCTGTGTGAAGTGGGCATAACCCTGTCCCAGTGTTCCTAAGGTTTCCATCACAAAGATGGCAGACTTCTGATTTTCATATTCATTTCAGATAGCCCATCTTAGGGGAGGAACTAGCCTGAAAGTGAACATGCCTTTTCTGACTACTAATTTCCCCGCCTGTCCAGGCACCAGATGAGCCTTGGACGGGGAGGAGTTGGCATCCTGTCCTGTGAGGGAAGACAGATTCTCATAACAAAGGCGGTGGGCTCTTTGAAGCTAACTGCCTTGGAATGCTAATTTGCAGATCATTCTCTGGGGTGGGGTATATTCACACAGTGCTAGAGCGGGCTTTGTTCCTGACCACCTGAGAGCAAAGGCCCTCATGCCCTGGGGGGTCAGAAACTAATCTGTGGTAGCAGGTTGGCTAGAACCAGTGAGTCAGCACACTAGTAGTTGGAAGGTTTTAAGGTAAAATGTAAATGTAAATGTACAGATATTTATATAGCGCAAATTACCAACCGGTCTCTAAGCGCTTGCTTAGGGAACCCGTCCTGGTATTCCCCTGTGAGATAACCCAGCAGGGCATTGGAATCAGTGTGGGGTTATTAATCAGATGTTTGATACCAAACAACTTGGGTTTCAGTGAAGTCATCCTGTAGCTGGGGAACTCGTTCTTACAATGGCTTCCCTGGTCTGCAATTGAACTGAAAAGCACTGGGGCGTATTGGCTCATGCAGATATGCCCACACATGCAGTACAGTGCACCCTGCCTTAGGGCTGTATGGCCTGCTGTAGTAGTGAGTTACCCAGGCTGCATACAGTGTCTGTGGGCATGGCACACAGGGATGTGTGCCATGTGGTGTTTTCACATTTTTCTGCACCAAGACACACAGCCTGCAATAGCCTTTGCTTGGTGAGGGGTCCCCTAGGGTGGCACAATTCATTCTGCAGCCCTTAGGGACCCTCGTTAGTACCCCATGCCCTAGTTCAGAGGGTACCATTTACAAGGGACTTATGGGGTGGCTAAAGGTATTGAATCCTGATTGATTATTGCCAATTGCGGTACAATTGCCCAGTTTTAGGGAATGAGATCTGGCATTGGGGGAGGAGGATTTCCCCTTAAGGATTCTGCGATCCCTCTCCATTTCATAGTTCCCTTTAAAAGATAAGTTCATCGCATGAGGTATCCAGAACTCCAGAAACTCTGCATAGGAGTTAGCAGCATCCTCCACACCTTCAGCAAGCCCAAAGATTCTCAGGTTGTCTCTGCGATTGTGATTTTCCAAATATGTAGCATTTATAGAGAGAGGCATAATTCTTTAGCATAAGTTATCAGTGACCTTCCCTGTTTTTGCTTTCTCGGCTTCCAGGGAGCTAATACATGATTCCAGCTCAGTAATCCTTCCATCCAGATCTTTGAAGTCTTTCCTTAATCCTTGAATGTATGACTGCACAGGTCAGTATTTGTTTTAGTGCTGTAGGGTGAGTCGTGCAGGGCTGTTGGTCACTGTAAAATAAGATCCATGTTGTTCAATTTATCAGAGTTGGATTTAAGTGGTAATTCTAGAAGTGGAGGAAAAATGTGGCCTTTTCTGGACTGTTTCCTGTTCCTTAGACTCACTTATCTCGTTGTCCTTGCTATTCACCATCACCTCTGAGTATCAGTAGAATCAAAATCAAGGCAGATAAATCCTCTGCACAGAGGGTGTAAATGGGGCTCTCAAAGTCAGCTCAGGTGACGATATAAGGAGAAAGCAGAAGACATTAAGAAAAGATCACCATTAACAGAGGAATGCTGCAAAAGTCTCCCCTTCAATAAAGGACTGCAGCAATATCCATGTAGGGATCCTTCACATAAAGGTATTAAAGACATCTAAACTAGCTTGCAAAATTCCAAGACACATAAATAGATGTCTTGAAAATACAGTCAGAATAGGCAGAAAAAAGAAAGTAAAAACTCTGTAATTAATGAGACCCAAATCATCGGCCATCTTCTCGTCATACTATTTGCCTGACCTGTGAGTAAGATGGCACTTGAAGCCTTAGATCCTTAATTCAGATCCTGTCAGAGGTTAGTATAAAGAGTCCAAAAATGATGTACTCACCACTATTATGGTGAGCTCAATCATGACCAGAGACAAAACACATCATTCATCTCCCGTCAGGCATTTTGTTTGTCTGACCTGCATTGTGGAGCTGTTCCAAGTTTCTGAATACAGGTGCACATCCAGGGAAGGGGCACAGCATACCAGTCTTTGTGGATGTTTCATCTTATAGGAGGCTCCCTTCAGCCGCTCATTTGACTTCCATTTCCTTGACCAAAACATCTGGAAATTGCCCATTGTGAACAATGATCGTGCTAGGAGACATCTTCGATCGGCACTAACTATGCCACCGGGTTCTGTAATTTTATATGCTATGTTGAAAATTGTTAATCAATTCTGATTTTTCCTCCATTTTAGGTCGAGCCTGAGTCGGTGAGCATGCGCTGCTCTGTGAGACTTGCTTTAGCAGAGTATGGAAGAGAAGCCCCACCTACATTTTTCATTGGTTTGTGTCTTTGTCCTTTGCAAATGCTGGCTTCTTAATCAGTAATTGGCTTGTTAGTCCCTCCTTAGTATGGCCTTGGCTTCATTTGTTACATCCCATGCCTACTGGCCCCTTTACTTCGGTTGTTACATGGTACGTGTTATTTACACTTGTAAGCACTATTTTCTTTACTGACTTACTCCTACTTCAGGCACAATGACACGATGACGTGCTTTGCTCACACGTCATCGTGTCTTGCGCAGCCTTCTAAGGTCTAGCATGGGATTGTACTCTCTCAGGAGAGTGGTCTGGTGGAATGGTTATTAAGGCTGAACCTGGTTCCCCAGTTCCAAATTCAGCAGCTCTGGCCATAGTGCCACATCCTCTCCCCCACTGAACACCATACTGCCCCACTGAGATAGACTCACACTACCTTCAACTACAAGCCAATTGCTGCCGGATATAAACACCTGGATGCAGCTCAATTTAAATGACGCACTAGACAAGAGCAATATGCGGCCTACAAAAAAAAGTAACAACATCCTGGAAAAAGCAAACACTCATAGGGAATGCAAAATTTAGCAAACCATGTGAAATGTAAGCAAGAACAACATGGTTACCTTAACGCTTTAACACTCACAATTCAGAAATCAGTGGGTGCTTTTGCCTTAAAAGTTAAGGACATGACTACAGGGCCCTGAATGGACCCATTTCAATGTCCATTGCTTATATCCTTACAAAACGTAAGCAGTGTGGTAAAAAGACCACATCCCTGGACGGAGAGCCGCAGTACACATTTTGTTTTCCAATCCACACTTTGCAGTACCTCCAGGATTGGTGCACTTGTTGCAAGCCCAGGGAACACAAAGACAAGAAAACCAAAATAGCGCTTCACAGTGGCGCTAATGTGTTTGGGTGTGAATTAAATAAATCTGGCCAGTTTGCTATCACTCTGTCTTACTTTATTTAGTCATTTTTCATATTTTTAACCTTTTATTCCAGAAGCTGCACTTTGGAATTAAAGTAGGACATTTTTCAGCAAAAAGCTTTTTGTGGAAAGTGTTTTGCAGAGATCACACAATTCCGGCCAAATAGAGAAGGACGGATTAGAATTTTTAGAGTTTCTAAACTCACCATATGATACAATGGTGCTTTTAGTTAGTGCATGCAGATAATAATAAATGTGCTTGCAACGTGGCTTGGGTCTTTGTCCTTCATAAATGCTGGCTTCAGAATCAGTAATTGGCTTGTTAGTCCCTCCTTAGTACGGCCTTGTCTTCATTTGTAACCTCCCATGACTACTGGCCCCTTTACTTCGGCTGTTACAAGGTACATGTTATTTACACTTTTAACCCCTTCGGTGCCACGCCCTTTCCCCCTCCTGTGCCGGGCGTTTCATACGCGGGTGGGGTTCATGACGAGATAGTCTCGTCATGGGCACAGCGCGACCGTGCTCCATGACGAGACTATCTCATCATGGGCACAGAAGAGGTTAAGCAAGCATTTGCAATGCAATATGTCTTGCATTTGCAAGAGTTTTAGCATTCTGGCCAACTCTACCTGTTTCTTGCTGCCCGTTGAGCTGTGACCGCAAGTTCCCCGCTGCTGCTGCCCCTCTCCATCCCGGCGGAGCAGCGAGGGGACTACAGTTCCCAGGTGCCTTGAGGCAGGAGCCAATCACCGAGGGCGCGCCAGGTGGCGTTTAAAAGGCAGCCAGACCTGCTGGCGAGTGGGAGAGCATTCTGGCCAACTCTACCTGTTTCCTGCTGCCCGTTGAGCCTTGACCGCAAGTTCCCCGCTGCCGCAGCCCCTCTCCATCCCGGCGGAGCAGCGAGGGGACTAAGGTTCCCAGGTGCCTTGAGGCAGGAGCCAATCACCAAGGGCGCGTCAGGTGGCGTTTAAAAGGCAGCCAGACCTACCGGGCAGAGGGCGGGCCGTCTGTGGCCGTCCGGGGTCGACCAGGGTCAGGTCGGCTTACCCTCTGACATCGCGACCACGGAACTATAAGGTACTGTGCTTACTTTTGAGTAATTCTCTGAGCCATGGGCAAGAGGAAAAATCCGGAGGGCGAGTCCGAGCTAACCAGCACATTACCTGTTAAGAACAAAATGAGGAAGATTAAACCTAAGAAAAATTGCCAGCATGCGGGTGGAAACTGTGTAATGGATCGCATTGATGACATTATTGATGAATGCGGGGAGCTGCTCAATGTCCCCCCTACGTCTGCTGTAGGTGGGAGGAGGGAGGTTATTAGAGGTTCTGTTACGGTCCCGGATATGTTTCTCTTAAAAAAGGGTGGGGAGGAACTGAAAAATGGGGCGAGGGGCAAAGTGCCCGTTTGTAGTGCTCCTGTTGTATTGTCGGATAAGGGGCATGTTTCTCCTCTTGAGATTCTACCTGTCTCTAACCAATCACCTGACATTGTTTGTAGTAATAAGTTTTCTGTTTTGGGTGAAATTGACACTGATACTTGTAGACCTGCCCTGCCTTCTTCTGTACTTTTAGACTCTATTTCGGGTACCTCTGCACTTGAGGGTAGTTCTACCATTAATCCTTCTGAGGGTCTTACTGTTATTGAATCAAGTAATACTGATATGAAATCTTTACTGGTGGTAGTGAAAAATCTTTGTTCCTTGATAGAGTCTATGCAAACCAAGATCGAAATCTTAACGGTCACTGTTAAAAAACTCGAGGAATCTAAGTTGGGCTCTGGCACTTATTCTAAAACCAATCCTTCTACGTCTAGGGGGGGTTTGACCAAGGCCCTTTTAAATGTGGCAGATAGGCACAGTGTGCTCTCTAATATTTGTGGAAAGACTTTACCCCAAGACACTCATTCCCTGAGTAATCAGTCTAGTTTCTCAGTCTCATCAAGGGTTGATCAATCCTCTGATTGTACCCCGACCAATGTCGGACGATCTATTAGAGCACCCTCTGGTATTTGTCAGGCTAAGAAGCGCGTTGGAGGTCCTCCTTTTGAAAACGAGAGATCTGGTACTAACCCCAGAGGTAACACTTATCAAGGAGCCCAAAAAAATGGATCACACACTCGCATTTCTTACCCACAAAAAAAATTATATGGTGAATGTCCCTAGGTTGCCTCATGGGTCCGACCATGAAAGCAGTGAATCCTTGATTAATAAGGTTATTCACTGGATTAGATATGTGAGGGGCTGTCGCTCAGTGATTAGAGCTGATATTGCTGGAGCTAGCAGGATTTCTCAGGCTGGAAGAGAGGTGGATTATATAGAGGTTGCTTTTATCGATCCTACCATTGCAGGGAATTTAATTAATCTCGAGTTTAGAAGCTGTTCCCCGGATTGTTCTGCAATCCAAATGAGGTCCACTCCCTTTCGGTTACCTCGCCCAGATGATCTTTCCAGCCTGTTTGTGGGAGAGTCATGTTTAGAACAAAATGATTGACTGCGTAATAAACTCACTCTAGTTGTTCCCCCTGCTTGTTTTTCGCTGTCTAACAAAACCCAAAATACTGATTCTGAGTTGGGTACTTCGGCCAGTACAGAAATTCATGGTCTTCCAGTAGATTTGGCGAGGTTAAATCAACTGAGTAGTACCTCGGAGGTCCATCAGGAAGCTAGTGTAATCTATCCAGAGTTTGGGACGCTTTTGTCCTGGAACATCGCAGGTTTCAAATCTAAGATGAAGGATCCAAACTGAGCATTGTTTATTAACTCTTATGATGTCTGTTTATTTCAGGAGACCTGGCTCCTTGAGGCCCAGTTTCTCCCAGGTTTTTTGAACTTCAATGTTCTGGCAGTTAAGGGCAAAAAAGGGCACCCTTCCGGCGGTCTTACTATCTGATTAGGCAGGTCCTTGGCATTATTGTCAAGGAGCTTCCTACTTCACATCCGGATATCCAGCTTCTTAACCTTAAGTTTAAAAGTGGAAAATCGTTGGACATCTATAATGTTTATGCTAGAAGTACTGGTGGAAAGAAGTCTGACACAATAGCTCGCCTGGATGAACTTATGTTTCTTTACTCTCAGCACTCCCATGTAATTATAGGAGGAGATTTTAACATTACTTTTGAACCCTTACTTGGTGCTGATTGGAGTATTTCGGAGGAAGAGGATAGTTTATGGGGTGTTCCAAAACTAGATCTCGAACCTGTCACTCGTTGGTCTGAACTGGCAATCCAGATCAACGCCCTTTGTTTGAATAAAGGGCTTCGTGCAACAAATGGCAGGTCTGAGCAAGACAAATTAGGATCCATTACTTTCAAGAGTGGCTCACGTGCTAGTAGAATTGATTATATTCTGCTATCACTTGATCTATGGGATGTCTTGAGTGGTATGGTGGTTATAGATAGATTGGAGAGTGACCACAATCCTCTCTCTTTGTCTACCTTCTTTTGGGTGAACCCTACTGCCCCTAGTGATTTTCTCCTCAGTCTCACCAAGATGTAGTTATCGCAAATGATATGCGCCACGTTAGATGGGCCAAGGTAGCTCAAAGTCAAGAAAGTCTTACTTGTATTTTTAATAGTTTAAAGCTTGCCATTCAGGATCTAGGGGCTGAGTATAACCAATGTCCTTTGGAACCATCTTGCATACCTGGAATATTGATCCATGATTCCTTCTTTTTAGAACTTATAGATATTTCTGTAAGGCCTTGTAAACCATCTATGCCTAAGCATGATCCTTTGCCACGATGGTATACTGCAGAGTGTAGAGATGCTCGCGCGAACTTGGGTATCGCCCTGAAAACTGGCGATAGTCTCAAAGTTCGCTCTGCTAGATATGCTTATAAGCAAGCAATCTCTAAATGTAAGCGAGCGTGGGATTACCAAAGATGGCAGGATCTTAGGGAAGCAGGTGCCCAAAAGGACACGAGACGTTTTTGGTCCGTCCTTAAGTGGGGGAATGGGGGTAACCCTGACAAACCCCAAAATTGGGTTTCGCAAGAAGCATGGGTCAAGCATTTTGAGTCCCTCTATGCTATTGGAGAGGATTTGTGTGCTACCCCGAGTATCAATTTACCTTTTATAAGGAAGAAGCTTTTACCTTGGGTGATGTTGCTAACGCCCTAAAACTTCTGGTTCCAGGAAGGGCCCCTGGGATGGATGGAGTCCCTGCTGATATCTTCCTGTGTAATAGCGAATCTTGGGGAAACTATATCCTAATTTTAGCTAATTTGATTGCCAGAGGTGCCCCGATTCCCACTTCCTGGAAAGGCGCCGAAATTATTCCGGTGTTCAAGAAAGGGGACAAGTCCCTCCCTGCAAATTATCGACCAATCAGCCTGATTGATACCATACAAAAAATTCTAGGCAGGCTGATCTTGAACAAAGTGTTGGATTGGGCTTCTGAAAATGCAATTCTCTCCCATTTACAAGCAGGTTTTAGAGCCAGAATAAGCACCATTGATCAAGTGTTGCACTTTGCTATGCTTTACTGGAAGGTGGTATACCTGGGGGGAGGTAGCCTTTATGCTGCCTTTATTGATCTTAGGGCAGCCTTTGATCTTGTCCCTCGGGCATCTCTATGGGCTGTCTTAGATAAAATGGGTATGCCACCTGTTCTAATTTCCCTAATTGCTAGACTCCATGTGGACAATTTTGCACAGATTAGGTGGGGTGGTGTAGGTCAAGTGACTAGTCAGTTCCCTATCCAGAAGGGGGTTAGGCAAGGCTGTGTTCTTGCGCCAACCTTATTCTCCATGTATATCACCGACGTGGCCAAATTATTAATTGATGCAAACGTAGACGCCCCCACATTGGCAGGTGCTAAAATTCCTATTTTAATGTTTGCCGACGATTGTCTTATTATTGCCAAAACCCCGAGTGGCTTACAGAACTCCCTAGGTATTTTCGAGGACTTCTGTTTAGCCCCTGGGCTTGAAATAAATGTTTTAAAATCAAAATTTATGACTTTTAACCAGTCCAAATCTTTCAAAGGCAAAATATATATGAACAATCTGCCATTGGACCAGGTTCAAGATTTTATTTACTTAGGTATCTGTATCCAACATGATTTGGGATGGAAAAAGCAAGTAGATCTGGCAACCCTCAAACACTCTCAACTCTCTGGTGCGCTGAGTAAAGAACACATCCAATCTCTGACTAAACCTATTGACCCTGCACTTCGTGTGTACGATGGTAAAGTGGTTGGTGCTGCGCTCTATGGAGTTGAGTTATGGGGATTTGATAATTTACACAAACTGTCTACCTCTGAAAATAGATTTCTACGAAATCTTACTAAACTACCTCAGAGTACTCCCCTGTGCTCTCTGTTTTACGACTTAGGAATGAGTCCAATAGCATTAATTGCCTCGTTTCGGCCTATATTGTATTGGCGGCGCTTATGGGTCACCCCAGAACTTAGGCTTTTTGCTCTTGTTCTCATGGATATTATTAAATTGGACACCTTCCATAAAGTAAAGTGGCTCCGTAGGATATATGAGTCGCTCAAGGACTTGGGCCTAAAAGCCTTGTGGGAGGATCCACTAAATGCTAGCTTCCTGCCTAAGAAAGCACTGAAGGCTCTGTATTGGGAAATGGTGGCTACTCGAGTTTACAGAAGTACAGCCCCGCTCTCATTAACTGGTGTATTTTTTTACTTCAAGGATACGACCTCTTTGGCAACCTTTTGGGATGACATTACAAATCCTTTGGATAGGAAGCTCTACTTTCAATTCAGAGTTGGCAGTCTCCCAGTAAGAGAGTTTTCATCCAGATGGGCCTCGAATAATGTGCTCAATTGCCCTGGCTGTACTACACCTACTGAATCTGTCAACCATTTCTTGTTTCAATGTCCATCTTATGCAATTCCGCGCCGGACCTGGTTAAAATCAATGTGTCGACAGTTGGGCACGAGGAATGCCAAGGTGGCAGTGCGAATTTTGCGTTCTGCTGAAATTCCACTTATTTACATTTCCGTTGCTAAATTTCTTGGAAGGGCTTGGGTGATTAGGAGTAAAATGTTGGTTGAGTAAATCATCCTAGACCCTGAAATGTCAATCTTTCTGCACATACCTTTATTTATTGTTTTAAACTATTTTAATATGTTTTGTTTATTCTGTACTTATATAAATTTTTGTACGCTTTTATGACAATTGTCGAATAAAGCTATCTTGACTTGACTTGGCTATTGACATTGTAAATGACAATGCTTTTCATTTATGTATTTTGAAAACCTGCAAGCGGTGTTTAAACACGCACTTTGTACTTATAGCAGTAACATATATATTTATTTATTTTATAGTTCCTTGCTTACGAGAAGGCTGTCAGTAAAAGAGGCGCTGTTACTCCCAGCCTTGCTTCTCATAAGCAACGACCATAAGTACAAAGTGCATGTTTACGCACCACCTGCAGGTTTTCACATAAAAATAAAAGGCATTGCCATTTACAATGACAATAGCTTAAACTCTCGCAAATTGGAGACCTATGCATTGCAAATGCTTGCTGTACATACGTGAACCTGACAAGCAATCAAAACATGTACATTACTGGCTTGTAAAACGACTGCTTTTGTGCATTAGAAGACACTGACAGAGCAAACTCTGCTTTACAATTCGGATGCACACATTGACTGACGTGATTTGGACATATACAATTCTAAGATGAAGTGAGTCGTAACCACATGCCATTTTAATGAACCGTCAGGTTTAAGCACAGCTGTTCTCTTATCGCCCATGTCACTTGCACTTTGTAAGATTCTAGGCTCACATTACTGGAATGGCAGAACACTCCCATGTACGAGTGAAGTTTAACACTGCGTGGAGGCAGTCTTAATGTCAGGCGAAGCACTTGGCAGTTTTTAGGATTCGCCTGCACAGAGCTTCTGCGAGTTTCACTTCCAAACAGTGACTGGTGCCAACTTCACCCCAGCCCGGACCTAAACCACGGTGGTCCTCCAGCTCCTGAGATAAGTGCTGGCGATGGCAGTACTGTCTCTCAATTTACACATATCTATAGACGCAGGTAGCACATCTATCTCTCAGACTACACGGCCCTCACAAATTCCAGCTGCAAAAAGTTATGCCTCAGGGTATACAGAACACACACTTGTAGTCGAACTACCCCATTTCAGCAAAGCTTTCACCCAAGTTGCACAGAGCAAACATGCACATCTCTCAGATAACTTTACTTGGAGTTTCGCATACTTATCAAGCGCAGCTGTTATACAGCAGAGCTACCTCCCAGGTTACACTGGCCTCTGGCAGTAAACTATCTGAGTACAGGGAGTTTACATACCGGGATCTGGGCAGGACTATTTTACAGGTTTGACGGACCTTACAGGCTTGGGACACAGATGGCACAGGCACAGACCACAGGCAGCACTTTGCAATATGGCAGAAGGGTGAACGTGGGCACTATGTGGGACATAAAGACCTAGGACACTCTGGGGCATATGATCAAGGGAAACATCGCCGCTTTTTCGGCACATAGCACGGAAAAAGCGGCAATTTTTTTATCACCCTATTCACAAGGACACGCTAACAAGCGTTAGCGCATGTTTCCTTGCGACTTTGCATGTCAGCGATCAATATTGCTAATGACATGCAAAGTAGGCGTTCCTGAGCACAACAACATGGGAATCCTCGCTAACACGGCTTCGCGATATTTATAAGCCATGCAGCAGACCCGCGAAGTGATTAAAATAACCGCGCTAACCACGGTTATCGCAGGAATGTAACGCCTGCATTTAAATTGACTTAGACATACTGATAATGGGAGGTGGATTGGCAGGTTAGGTCCACACTCCCCTATCAGCAAGCTTCTCCTTAGCACTGTGAAATCATCGCTGCATTTCACGCGCTATTCCTGATAATCGGCCTCTATCGCTGGAATTACATCGCCTGTTAGCAAAACATTGATAATACGTCGCTAACACGGCGATGTAATCCAGCGATAAAGTAAATCCTGCTAAGCGCGATTTGCGATAATTATCGCATCTCCTTGATAATATGCCCCTCTCTCTCTAGTTATCTGTGCAAAGTTCGTCAGGCACAATGCACCGACGCGCTGATGGCATCAGGGGATCACCTGGCGCACACAGCTGCCAGCTGGCACCATGTCTCAGATGTCATCACATGCTGTTTGCCATTAGCGGCATCGGAGCATCCTGGGAATTGTAGGCCATAGCTGTATAGAGCCATGTGACACTTCAAATCCCAGAACACATGTGCGCTATGACTAAAAACTCCAGATCTGCAAAAGGGAACTTCAGGCAACACATTCCGCCTCTCCCCGGGTTTCACATAGGGTACCCTACGATCTCCAGTGATTGCTCAGGGGGATAGGCTCTCCAGTCACGTGGTTACAGTGGAGGTCTTCTAAACGTTTGGAGGGGGTGTGCACCTACAATGCATGCATTTCAACCTAGTCTACCTCGTTCTGATCCCTTCTTTTCCTCAACCTACTTTCAGGCACTACTCACCCTGCCCTCACACACTATTTACTCTACACAGTCACCCTGTCATTGCACTGGCAGTCAGACACCGCTCCCCCACCACTCACACAGTGCTGACTCTGCACTCACAAATCATTGACATACCTCTCACCCAGCACTCCATTCCTCTCACCCTCCACCCACACCTCTCACCCTGAACTCAATCCGCTCATCCTGCACTTATAATATTGATACTACTCACACACCTCTTACCTTGTACTAGGTAACATCTCTCACCCTGTACACTCAGAGTTCTCATTCGGCACTGAACACACATCAAACACCACGCATTGAAACACTTTCACCGTGCACTCAGATGCTGATCAACCTTCATTCATGCACCACGCACCCTGCAAAGAGAGCACTCACACCATTCCCCCTGCACTCATACACTGCTCTCACACCTCTTAACTTATTATTAATCCCATAGGCGAAACCTAATGCATTTACCAATGCTTGTTGTTATAAAAATTGCAAATTGTGTCTGATTTGCAACATTCTAAAATAGTTTTAAAAAGTGAGAGTAGATGAAGGCGGGGGAAAGAGCTGATCTTCCTGGATCTGTCTGTGGTATTTTAACACCATTGACTATATTATCCTCCTACAACCTCCTATAAACATCAGCTTCGGCACGGTCCTAAATGGGATCTTATCTTTGCAAACAGAAAAATGTAAGTTGTTGTTTTGCCAAACCTTTTACTCAGAAAACATTAAACAAGTAATGGAGTCCCGCAATAGTCTTCCATCTCACTTTTTCTGGTAATTTGTACATGAGACTTTTGGCAGCCTTGCTCCGTGAACTAGGGTCTGTTGTCACATGTATGCAAATGATAACCAGTTTGTATTTGCACTTCCACAACTCTCACTAAATATCTTCATTTATCACAATTTGGATAACATGATTAAATGCCTCTCTGTGGTTCAATGGTGCATGCCCTCTGATTGCCTTTGCATAAATCATTCCTCTTAGATATGAATGAATGAATGAAATAAAATTTATAATGCGCAGAAACTTAGCCCAAAGGGCATCAAGGCGCCTAAATAATAACAAGGATAGTCCTGCGATGCTAGTGATATGCTTTATTAAAGAACCAGGTCTTAAGGGCTCCCTTAAAAAGGGGCAAAGATGAGATAGCCTTGAGCTCAGAGGGGAGTGCGTTCCATAAACGCGGAGCACTCGATGCAAAGGCTCTTGCTCCCCATCTTGCCTTCTTGATAGCGGGGATAACAAGGAGATTGTGTTGAGCAGATCTAAGACATCTGCCAGGGACATATCTAGACAGCAGAGATCCCAATCCATCAGTCGGTCCTGCCATAAGTGCCTTGTGAACTAGACAAACAATTTTAAAAGAGATACGATGTTCAATGGGCAACCAATGAAGATTCTTCCTAGCCAGAGTGACAGAGGCTGAGATAGGAAGGTCAAGGACAAATCTTGCTGCTGCATTCTGTGTTTCTTGTAGACGCAGCAGCAATCCCTTGTTGATCTGAGTATATAATGCGTTGCAATAATCTAGGCGAGACCCGATCAGTGCAACAGCTGTTTGTTTTCTTGCTTGTGGGGATAAGTAGTGAACTATTCTACGGAGGATTTTTAAAACTCCCCAACAGGTAGATACAGTTCTATTTATCTGCAAGTTCATAGCCAGCTCAGTGTCAAATATGACCCCCAAGTTTTTTGCAGACTGAGAAGGGGTTGGGCACGCCCCCAACGAAGGCGGCCACCATTCATTCGACCAGGCATCTCTATCCTTTCCAAAGATGAGGACCTCCGTCTTGTCGCCATTCAACCTCAGAGAATTAAGGGTCATCCAGTCGGCAATCGATTGCATGCAGCTCCTGAAACCTGCAGCCGAGATGCTAATAGACTGTGACACAGACACCATAATCTGTGTATCGTCTGCGTACGATACCACCTCCATCCCCTGGGATCTTACTAGTCTCGCAAGTGGGGCCACATAGATGTTGAAAAGGGTCGGACTTAAAGCCGACCCTTGTGGCACTCCACATTGCATAGACTTTACAGGGGAGAGGTAATTATCCATTTTGACCCTCTGCTCTCTTTGGTCTAGGAAGGAGGATAACAGGTTAAGAGCGGACCCCTCTACACCCATCTCCCTAAGTCGAGATGTTAAGACCGCGGGAGAGAGGGTGTCGAATGCAGCGGTCAGATCCAGTAGAACCAGTATTGTGGTCAGGCCTTTATCTACATTCATCCTGATGTTATTGGACACGACAGTGAGTGCAGATTCCGTGCTATGTAGTTTTCTAAACCCATGTTGAGTTTGGTCCAGAAAACCAGAAGACTCCAAAAATGTCGACAGACACTGATTTAGATGCATCTCGAGCATTTTAGCTGGAGCCGGCAGTAGAGAAATAGGTCTAAAAATTTTTAATACTGCCGGATCCAGAGATGGTTTCTTCAATAGCGGCCTTACAATGGCTCTCTTCCAGGCCGAGGGGAATACACCATGTTGTAAGGCATTATTCATAGCATCCAGGATGTGTGGTAAGAGGGTGTCCCTACACTCTTTCAGAGTTTTTAGGGGGCAGGGATCCAGAGGAGAGGAAGATTTCGTCCGATCCAGCAGGAGGTTAAGATTTTCGAGAGTAATGAGGGGAAATTTAGCAAAAATCTTATCGGGGTCCTTTGGCCAGGTTTCTAACATTGCCAGATTAGTGATAGTTTGTGTTTCCAGAAGATTCTTCTGTATTTCCAATTGCATGGAAATATCCACAATTTTAGTGTGGAAAAAACTAGCAATGTTATCACAGAGCTCCTGCGAGCTTTTAATCGGATCGGGAATCTGTAGGGAACATAGGGAGTCTACGATTGTGAACAGTTCCCTCGACGAGATAGATATCCTCCATCAACAGACTGGACAAGCCCTTCTTGGCTGCAGGTCATGAGAGAAATCTTTTCCCCTTTCAGCCAAAGTAGCCTGGTATCTTGGTATTAATTTTGAAGCCACGTAGACATTGGCCCCCAGCATTACTAAATGTGAATGTCAAGGTACTTATAGAGCAGTTTCCTGGCGCTGATACTCATACCGCTGTGGAACCCCTCCTGGCTTTCCCTGTGAAGAGTCCACTCCTGGGAACCCCCAGGGTGAAGCCAGGCATCCTTAGCACTGTTGGGGCCGGTGTGGAGGCTAAGCAAGCTATTGCCCAGAGTTGCAGCATGGGGCCCGTGATTAGAATAGGCACCAAGGCGAGAATAGACAGGTCCGAGGAAATTGAGCCCGAGCTCCACCGAGGCGGGAATCGAACCCTGGTCCCTGGCCAGAACTCTGCTTCAGGGTCTGCCGCTCTAACCATTGAGCCACACTCCTCCACAGACAAATACCACTAGACAAATACCTACATTGAACACTGCTACCCAGATTATTAGCATGTGATAGGCTACAATGGTTCTTTCGGGGAGAACCCAATTGCTTTGAAGAAAATAAAATTAAAAAGGTACCTGTTAAATAAGTATGACAAGTGTAGCATTTGCTTTGGTTAAATCATGAAAAGCATATCAAATAACGTTGGAGCGCATATCAGATGATATTGGAACACAGAATAAAGCAAAACACCTATTAGTATATGCATGCAAAAGACTCTTCTTTTAGATCTATTAAAGCTTAAATCAATCAATCAATCAAATAATCTTTATTTTGGTCAAAGACCCTCAAAGATACAAAATTTCAACAGTAAAATAGTAAAATATCAAATACTGGCAACATTTGTAAGAAGCAGAATATAAATGTTGTGTTATACGAGTTATTTACAATTAAGAACTGAAGCTAAAAAGTTAAAAAGAACAAATAGGCAATTCTGCCCGGATTTGCAGAAAAACTAATAGGTCTCATGAATTTATAGAAAGGATCTTCTCCTGCGCCACATAGCATTAATGAAACGTGAAACCGAAAAAACTATGGGCGTAGAGGTATTAGTTTGAAGTATTCTAAGTGCCTGTTTATAGTTGCTAACCCCAAGGTTTCGGCAAGGTGGTACAAGCCAACGTTGGCGTATGGGTTTATACCCCGTGCAGAAAAAGAAGACATGGGCTACAGACTCTTCCTTACCCCCACAGGCCGGGCATTCCATGGACTTGTCAATCGACCATTTACAGGAAAAAACCCTAAGTGGGAGTGTGCCATATCTGAACTGTAAATAAAGTTTTCTCGCAGAGATAGGCAATATCTCGTCAAGGAACGGCTCCACTCTGTAAACAGTTTTTAAGTTCAAGAAATCGAGTGTAAGCACGCCCAACCCAGGGTTACTGAGGATAGTCGAGGTACTGCACGTGCGATGTAAGTTAACCAAATCAGCACGGGACAGCTCGGAACAGGATAGGGCAGGGTTGGTCCAAAAGCCTGGGATGCCCAATCTTGTGCTTTCATTCTTTATAAAGGCAAACCAGGGCAATTTGTGTGATCCCAAAAGGGCCAAAATCTCTTGGGTTTCATGTCTAAAGTGCAACAACTCAGGGGTGACCCAAAGTCTACGCCAATATAATAGAGGCCGTAAAGTGACTACTTCTTCAATGGATCTAATACCCAAATCCATTCTAATGAGTATAAGAGGAGTGCTAGAAGGTAGAGCCAGCAGTGATCTAAGAAATGCATTTTCAGACTTATAAATGTCAGATATCGAGGAGTGGCCCCACAGTTCTGCCCCATACAAAATAGCACCACGTGCTTGGGCTCTGTAAATTTCCAAGATGGAAGCAACTGGCTTAGAGGAGGACTCTCTATGAAGTCTTAAAATGCCACCTGTAGTTTGTACCAATCTTAATTTGGCTTTGGTCAGTTGTGGGCCCCACTCCATTCTGTCAGTCAGAGTAATGCCCAGATATTCAAAGACATTAACCCTGTCCAATACTGTACCGTTCAAAGAGGGATTGGGACATCTGGTCTTGGGTGGATTACAGACCATGAACGTAGTTGGGTATTAATCTCCAACCCCCTTATAAGACAGAAGTTGGCAAAACTGTCCAGGGCACGTTGGATACCCATAGGCGATTTGGACAGTAGGAGGGTATCATCTGCAAACATTAATGCCACCACCTGATCGTTAAGTAGCTTTGGAGCATCGATGTCTTTGACCCCTTTAAGGTGGGTAATCAGTGCATTTACAAAGAGACAAAACAGAGTGTCGGGGCCAAAACACAACCCTGTCTTACTCCTCTCTTAACTGGATATCTAGTTGTTAGGGCACCCCGTTTACCACTCCTCACTTGTGCAAAGTTGTCCAGGTGGAGCTGCCTAATGATGTTAAGAAGGTTAACTGGTACTCCCATGTCCTCCATCACTGCCCATAGGATTTGACGGGGTACCAAGTCGAAGGCAGATTTGAGGTCGACTAAAATTAAGTAGAGGCTGCCACCCTCTACTCTAACGGTTTTCCAGTATAAAAGTTGGAGCCTAAGTAACTGGTCGACCGTAGATGTCTTTTCCCTAAAACCTGCCTGATATCGACTAAGAATCGACTGGTCCTCCATCCAAATCTGAAGCCGATCAAGTATAATGCGTGAAAAAAGTTTATGGCTTACGTCGATCAAGCTGATCGGACGATAATTGGACGGTAGTAAAGGGGTTCCTTTTTTAAAAACTGGAATAATCTCAGCTCCCACCCAGGTATCCGGTAATTTAGCACCCATGATTATAGCATTGAACAAATAGCACAAATATGGAACCCAGATCGCCAATTGATCCTTATAGAGATCACCGGGGATATTGTCGAGACCAGGTGCCTTACCTACAGGGAGCCTTTTTATAGCAGATTCAACCTCCAATAGAGTGACTCTAAAATAGGAAGCTTCACTGAGTGTGTGTGGGGAGTTAACGAGAGAACATTCTAATGCCTTGTCGACATTCTGGGGCGGTAGATGAGCGAGGGGATCAAGAGAGGAATTAGGTGCTATCAGAGGAGCATACAAGAGTTGATAATGCTCAACCCATTACTCTGGTGCAATATTGGGGTCATCTGCCTTTTGGCCGACCCCGCTACCATTTCTAATTATTGACCAGAATTCCCTCATATCTCTATTCCCAAGGGCAGATTTTATAGCGTCCCATTTGCTATTGTCCCATTCCTGTTTCGCCTCAGTTAACACTTTCTTATAGTGCAATCTCTTTTGTCTGATGGATGGTCTATTCAGAGATTTGATAGCGTCCAGGAGTGCCCCCTTTGCAGTCTTGCAGTTATGGTCAAACCAGGTAAGGGGTTGCTTATTCTTCCTAGGTTTGGCCCACCCCCCTTTAGTGAATGATTTTTTCTTCCTAGGTCTAGAGGGTTTGAAAGTAGTGCCATCAATTACAGTCTCAGGATTTAGAGATAAGGGAAGATCAGAATTAATAAGATCCTCATTTTGGCCATAGTTCTAGTCTATAAGGTTCACTGGGTCGTTCGAGGGAGACTGGGTGAGATGGAAACAGTCTGGAGTAGTTGAAAGGCGTCTTTCTGTCAGTTCAATTTCAGAGATAACGACTCCAATCGCCTTCTGCAGCATCAGGTCAATAGCAGTGGCAAAGCTGGGGAGGGTGGATTAGACTTTAGCCCACGGCGCTTTGCTGCACATGCACGTTTCCCCTGTATACGGAGGGGAGGGGCTTTAGTGGCCATCACATCCCAGGAACAAAAACTGATAAAATGTAGACACAAATAATCTGATTATGATTCAGTACCTTATGGCTGATGAGCGAGTGTAAAATCCATTAGTCCAGGGATTAGAGGGTTGGTCCAGCCCAGCCTCCTCCAGGTACTGACGGGCAAGGACGGGCCCGCCCTTGGCCCGGGCTTCGCCTGCGCGCGTCCCGCGCTGCAGGAACCGCTCGTCGCTTATATGGGCCTCTGGCGCCCTCTAGTGACGCCCAGCGCGTTCCGCGCACAGCTCCCTGGGAAAGAGAGTTCAGGTCCGAGCCGTTCCCCTCACGGCGGTGGCTACAATCAGGCAAAGAGCAAAACAGCCCAGCTGGCAGCAGAGAACCAGGGCGGCGAGGGTAGGTACCAGCCGTTCCCCTCACGGTGTATGTGGATAAGTAAGTAGCGTGTCCCGTGCTGCGGGAAGTGCTCGTCGCTTATATGGGCCTCTGGTGCCCTCTAGTGACGCCCAGCGCGTTCCGCGCACAGCCCCCTGGGAAAGAGAGTTCAGGTCCGAGCCGTTCCCCTCACGGCAGTGGCTACAATCAGGCAAAGAGCAAAACAGCCCAGCTGGCAGCAGAGAACCAGAGCGGCGAGGGTAGGTACCAGCCGTTCCCCTCACGGCTTATGTGGATAAGTAAGTAGCGCGTCCCCTTATCAATATTTACAAATAATGAGAAGGCTGTCAATACATGAAATACTGACAAAGGTGACATGTGATATGGTGACATTAAGTGCTCCGTGATAGTGGTGCAGTGCATATATACAAGGTGATAGTATGTACAATTTGTTACACCGGGAACTAGAATGCGGTCAGAATGACGGTGGGCAATAACTCTGGTAGACAGCAGGTTAGCCTATTGATTTAACAACCAGAGATTTGATTGATCTGAACCAAATATGTTCGTCGACGTTTCAACCCTAACAGAGCGTTATTAGAATGTCATGGCGGGTCTTCTTCACGATAAGTGGGAGTGTTGACAGCCTAAAAAATGAGCGGAAGAGAATTCAGAAATTCGTTGCAACCAAAGATGCAAGGCAGCTGAGTAGATAAGGGGTGTCCAATTACTCACCCAAAAAGTGGGATGACTCACTGAGGCGTCCCTTGCTGGGTGGAAGCCGTCAGTGGATCTAAAAAATAGACAAAGCTTTAATGGATATAAAAGAAAAGTCTTTTGCAAGCATTTACTAATAGGTGTTTTGCTTTATTCTGTGTTCCGTCATCTGATATGCGTTCCAACGTTATTTGAAATGCCTTTCATGATTTAACCAATGCAAATGCTATACCTGTCATACTTATTCAACAGGTACCTTTTTAATTTTATTTTCTTCAAAGCAATTGGGTTCTCCCAGACAGAACCATTGTAGCCTATCACATACATACCCAGGTTCTGAGGCACACAGGGTCGCCCCACTGTTGCCATACCAGATTATTACCATGGCACGTTGTCATGCCTATATGGCTTCTATCTTATGATCCCTTCCATTGGCTGCCTATATGATCCAGGATTAATTGCAGCACCTTTATTTCATAAAGACATTTTCAATAGAATCTCCACATTACTGACTGGCAAGTTTACTTTTTACACTTTCACTCGTACACTTCATTTTGCATTGCAGAATCATCTAACTATCCCAATGTCTCCTACTGTTGCCTGTGGAGATAGATCTTTTTCCGTCGCTAAGCTGTGCAAGTCCCTGCCCAATAACCTATGTTCAGAAAACAAATCTCTTCCCTTTAAGGAAACTGTTAAAATGTGGCAATTCAGCATGTAATTCTCTCTCAGCCCCATCTACAGGTTATAGATACTTTGTAAGTTTTAGCTGTATTTTGTTATACTCTGCATTATGTAGCTTTGTGTCATGCACTTCTAAATTAAAATTACAATAACAACATGCGTGAGGTATTTAGCACTATATAAATGTTTTATTGTTATTTGAAGTAATGGCTACTTACACAGTTTTCCTGAAGTAGTGCTTCCTCTGCTTCTTGTCGATCAAACTCTTTGATATACCAGTTCCATGAATATAGATCCTGAGGTTTTAGAAATGAGGTATGTTAGTATGCAGCAACATAATCAATGCATACATACATTTTATCAGTAACACATCCTATATTTGTGCTCAAAATTAATTGCAGTATTGAAAGATAAAATTTAAGATGTGAAGTGAAAGATGATGATCATCCAAGTATCACCCCAACCTTTACTTGGTCTAAGATCTACTCTATGAATCTTAACAGAGATTTTCTTAACTTTAGTGAAAGGAAGTCTTGATTACATTAAAGGAATGAAAGCGAGTATTATGCTTTCATTTTCTGCCTTTTTTATTGAATTTCAGTCAAGAAACTACAGTTCCTATGAATCCAAGGGAAAACAACTGCAGTATAACATCAAAATGACATATACCAGCCAGAATCAGGAACATTCACAAAACCTTTTGACTGGGAGCAACAAATCCTCTTGTCTTGTAGGAGTACATTAAGAACTTTGTAACATACGATTGGTAACTAAAACAATAGTCTAAGTCATCAGAAAAGTAAAAAGGTCTCCAGCATGGTCCACCAAAAGAAGTTTGCATTGGTTCCTTGAAGAAGATTCATCAGTGAAATAGAGTATATCTTCTTTATGAAGAGATAGGGAGAGTTAACATAGTTAACAGGGTGAGATAATACTCGCCTCCATGTTTTTAATAAAATGAAGACTTTCTTTTACAACAGCTCAAACAATCTCCATGTTATTACAATACCTTGCTCCTATTATGCTTGTTTAAAGCACAGCAACAACAGAATTAGCAATATGAGGAATAGGTTTGCAATGGAATGTTCTAAAAGTAGAGACATTAGACCAATCTGCTGATTTCAGTATGTCATCCAAACTCGCATAAGCACAAAAGGCTTTGGAAGCCATTGCATCCCTAGTGGAATAGATTCTGAAAAATACAATGTAAATTCCTGCCAATTTCATGATCCATTTGACCGAACGACCTAAGGTTGCTGATGAAACTAGCTTTCGAGAAGCTTTAACGGAGATCAAAACAGGATGACATTCTCAAATCTTTTTTTTTAACACTATATTCCTATTAACATTTCCAGTGTTAAATAGAGATAAAAGCGAGGCATTAGATTAGTTTTAGTCCATCAGGGGACTTCGAAAAACACTCCGAATGGGGTATACTCGACAGAAAAAGCATCGAAAGCCATGACATTGGAAACATGCTTCAGGGAGACCAAGCAAAGAAGAACAAAGAACAGTGAGCTTAGCAGTTAAATATTTGAGTGATTAAGAAGAATTACCAGACCAAATGGGAAACAAATTTAGAATCATGTCACATCCTACATCTGATAGTATTTTGGCAAAGGATGTTTTGTAAATCTTACTCCGTTTAATAGATGGCAAATCAATGGATGTTCTACAACAGGTTTACCATCCACCTTTAAATGTTCCACAGATATAGCTAATCTATATAAGTTTATAGTTCTGGAAGCCTTTCAATGGGAAGTCAGTGATTCTGAGAAATTGGCTATTAGAATGACATATGCTGACAGGGAACTGCACTTCTGTCTAAGCACCAGCTATTCCAGCCCATTCACGCTGATCTGTACAATTTGGGTGTCCTGGAGTCCAGGATTTGTGAATGAGCTTCACAGCTTCCGTCTGAATTCCTGGGGTTTTCCAGGCTGCCCGAAACCATCCATGCTATTAGGTGGGGGACTTGTTGAGTATTAGATTGTGACTTTGAGCAATAGCAAGATGGGAAAAGTTGGAATCAGAATAAGAGAATGAATGGAAAATTCCTGGACCAAATGGATCCAAGGTTAACCTTGCCAAAAAGGGTTATATCAAGAAGGGTTGCTTTTTGATAGCCTATTTGTGCTAACACCCTAGTTATCATGATAAAAGGAGGGAAAGCATAATTAAGGTGTAGAGACCAATTCTGAAGAAAATTATCTGTTGCCTTTGCCTGTGGGTCTGACCTCCAACTGTAGTAACAAGGAAGATGGGCGTTTAGTCAAAAGGAAAAAAAGGTCTGTTGCAAACAGCCTGAATTTGTAACAAAGCTTCCTGAAAACTGAAGGATGAAAATGCAAATCTCTCATTTCTCAGAAAACCTGGAGCAGTGTTGGACTTGGCCCTCTCTGCAGGGTTATGCCCAAACTCTTTGCCTCCACCCCTCCTGTTTTCTGAATTCTGTGTGTTGGCTTTAGGACTATATGCACTTTGCAATTGCCCACCATTGCTAAAGTGCTTGTGCTCTCCTTTAAACATAGTAAAATTGGCCTACACCCCATTTGCTTATAAGTCCCCAGTAAAGTGATACTACATGTACCCAGGACCAGTAAATTAAATGCTACTACTGGGCATGCAGCATTTACAGTGCCACCCACTTATATAGCCTTTTAAAACATCTCAGGTCTGTAATTGCAGTTTTAAGCTGCCAATTGGACCTAGCAAAACAAACCTTATGCCAGGCCTACATCATTACCTACTGGTGGTCGCCAGTAGGTAGTTATAGTTAGGACCCATTTTCCATAGGAAATCCGCAACATTCTATTCCCAATAAGTCTGGCACCGGTTGACGAATCTTTGTAAAATTTTCCCAAATTTGGCCAGCTCCGGTCCGCTCCTATCCAGAAAGTTTCCTGGTGATTTGTCAAACGGGGGCTGAGAAAAAACGGGGGGGGGCCAAAATGCGTTTTCCCCATGCAATTTCCCATAGGACCTGTTGACGCAGCTACAGCCCGAACTGCTGAATGGAATTACACCAAATTTGGCACAGAGGTAGTCCTCAGTTCAGACACGTGCCTTTTGCATAAATGGTGTAAATCTGTTCAGTAGTTCCTGACAAAATTAGAGTAAAAAAGATAGATATATCTATGGCCTCTGAGGATCCGCGCATCCTAAGCGCACCCGAAGCGCACCCTCCCCGAACCGAGCACGCACCCTCCCGATCACGCGCTGAATGCTAATTGGCTGTCAAGTGTCTGTCTACATTCAAAACCAGGGACTGTTGGCAGCCATTTTATGCCTCGGTAGAAGCGAGGCTGAAGAAGTAAGGGGAATAAGTGTTTAAAACATATAAAGGGGGCAGGGTAGAAATACTCTGACGCTCTAGTGTTGTTTAGAGGGTCCCAGAAGGGTTTCGATCACATGCAGCAGGGCACCGTCAATGAGAGACTGCTTGGTCAATACCAACCTGGAGGTGATCGATAAGACTACTTGGTTACAAACCAACAGTGGGTTTTAAAAATGTAAGACTTGTAAGGCCTCTCTCCATGGTATTAATACCAAGACCTATGTTGATCCCTTTAGCTGTAGGGAACATAAGATCAACAAACTGTCAACCTGTAAAACGGAGTATGCTGTTTATGTGCTCATATGCCCTTGCGGTCTCAGATATGTAGGGAGTACAAAGTTTGCCGCACACAAACGCATATTGCAGCACCATCATTCAATCTCTAACCTGGATAATACTTATCCAGTTGCTAGACACTTTAGAGAAGCACATAACAGTGATAACAGTGGTCTTAAGTATTTCATCATTGATGCTATTGCACCTAGCAGGAGGGGCGGTGACAGAGAGTCCAATTTGCGCAGATTAGAGACCCGTTATATTCTCCAATTGGACTCTAAGTCTCCAGTGGGCTTGAATATTACAGAGGATCTCCACACATGTTCAGGCTGAATATCTGATCTTTGTAATACAGCACTTAGTACATTCTGAACATGGTTTATTTACTCTTCATCCCCCGTATATTGGCCAAACACGGTCTCTTATTGTGGCAATATGACTTAGGGAATTTATATGGCATTGATTGCGATGAAGATATCATGCTTAATATTGAAGAACTGTATTATTAAAGGGAGGTTTATTGGTATTAACTCCCTCAGGTTAATTGGAATCTTGCAACATTTTATTGATATGTTCTTAACCTATTTATTTTTCTATTTATGGATATTTATTCTATATATTTAAGTATTTATACCATTATTTATTTCAAATACTAGTACTGTATGCAGGATTTTGCACATGGAGACATGGTCCCTGATCCATTCTTCGTACACTCTATCCTAGCCATTATTCCACGGGGAGATGTGATCAAAACCTTTGTTTTAATCTGTAATAGCTCTATTTCCCTCTTTTGCCTGGCCTCGCTCTGCTTCAAATAATTTGTACAAAAGACACAGGATCGCATATTTTGGTATCTGAACTATTCAGTCTTATGCGACACGTGTTTTTAAAGATACTATATGATTTACTTTTTACCATTCACTTTAGCAATTTATATTCATTCATGGTTGGGAAAGGTTGACTGATCGCATGTTGCATTATATCCATTTAGGTTCTGGTATCTGTAAACAGTCAGTTGAGCTGCATACTGGTTACTGTGAAATGAATTATTTGTTTTGAGACCAAGCATTTAAGCATTGATTGCAAACCACGCAGCTAACTCTGCACTTATTTATATATTTTTTTGTGACCAACAACAGTTTGATATTTCTATTAATTTGATGTTCAACTGTAGGTTACTAGATGACTAAATGTCATAGGGTCTTTCATGTAATATACAGTATATCTTCAGTTTCTATGACTCTGCTTCCCATGTGAGGTTCATTCAACTGGAATTGTCACTTTAAAAGCTGCACTCATTCGTGGGTACTTTGTCATGTGAGCAAGGCTCGGAGGAGCCGAAACGTTATGGCTGTTGCTTTTTTAAATAAAATATAATTTGCACTTAACTGAGGTCCGTGTACCTAGCTTGCCGATGTCCGGATGATTGCCGAATTCACGACGTGGTAATATATATATATATATATATATATATATATATATATATATATATATATATATATATATATATATATATATATTACCTACTGACGGTCACCAGTAGGTAGTTATAGTTAGGACCTAGTTACCATAGGAGAATTGCAACATTCTATTCCCAATAATTTTGGCGCCGATTGACGAATCTTCGTGAAATTTTTAAAACTCGTGGGGCGCTCCGGTCCGCTCCTATTTTGAAAGTTTCGAGGTGATTCGGCAAGCGAGGGCTGAGAAAAAAGGGGTCCCAAAACGTGTTTTCCCCATGCAATTTTCCATAGGAACCTTCAGTTGCAGCTACAGCCCGAACTGCTGAACGGAATTACACCAAATTTGGCAAAAAGGTAGCCCTTGGTTCAGAGTCATGGTGTAAATCAGTTCAGTAGTTTTTAAAATATTAATGGAAAAAGAAATATATATATCTCGGCGTAGCCTAACCACACATCTCATCGTGAGATCTGATTGGCTTCATCCAAGAAATGTTGGCAGTCATCTTGGGACCAATATACACGATAGCACCTTATTAAAAAGCATTGCAGTTAATAGACGGTTTTAAGATTTTAGGTACATTATAAATCATTTGTTGATGGTACCATACTCATTTTAGGAATTGTGGTGTGTTCTAAGGTGATTTTACCATCTGAAAGAGCCTTCTGCTGGGATATCATGAATCATGTTTGAGAGAAAACTATTTTCTCATGCTTTTCCCACAGAGGTTTGGAAGGTGATCTATAAGCTAAACTGAGAGCATATTTTCTGTAAATTCACATTATCTTTCTCAGTCATGTGAGAATAAAGTCTGACATTCTCAGTAAAACATGTACATCCAACAAGGGCAGAGACTGTCAATTGATTCCTTTGTGTTCTACTGCAGCTTCCCAGAGTGTTCTAAAGAACAACTAGAGCGCTAGCAGTCCTACTTATGACAAACATATTGCACACCTGAAGCCATCTTGATTGGAATAAAGTGGTACTCTTAAAACATTTAATTTAAAAAGGAACAAAATGAGGGGGTTCATTTTGTCATAGAGAGTATGATTAGTGCTGCAGAAAGAAAACGTAGGGCACATTTGGAGTGACTACTCAAATCCTCTTCGATTTCATTAAAAAATTCTGACATGCAGACTGAAACATGCACTTTCAATACCAGCAGAAGACTTCCCTGGTGAGCAGTAGCTTTACTACAGTGATCTAATGAGCAACTAGAGTGCTAACATTCTGAATTTATGGCAAATGTGTGACACATCTGAATGCCTTCTTGATGGAATCAAAGTAAAAAACTGAAAGTATTTCCTACTGAGGAGACTGTAGTAAATGAGGAAATTAGGAAACTTCATAACAAATAAGTCTCCCAAGATGGCCACCAGAGACAAAAGAGCCCAAATGTAGCACACATATCACCCAGTTGTAGCCCAAGTATAGCCCAATGACAGAATGTCCCAGAGTGTTCTTAAGAACAACTAGAGCGCTTACTGTCTTACTTATGACAAAAGTATGGCACACCTGAAGCCATCTTGATTGGAATAAAATGGTAACACTTAAAACATTTAATTTAAAAAGGAACACAATTAGGGGAATCATTTTGCAAAAGAAATTATGATTAGTGCTGAAGAAAGAAAAATTAGGGCACATTTTGAGTGACTTCTCAAATCCTCTTCTATTTCATTAAAAAATTCTGACATGCAGACTGAAATATGCACTTTTAATACCAGCAGCAGACTTCCGTGGTGAGCAGTAGCTTTACTACAGTGATCTAATGAGCAACTAGAGTGCTAACATTCAGAATGTATGGCATGTGTGACATATCTGAATACCTTCTTGATGGAATCAAAGTAAAAAACTGAAAGCATTTCCTACTGAGGAGACTGCAGTAAATGAGGAAATTAGGAAGCTTCATAACAAATAAATCTCCCAAGATGGCCAAAAGAGACAAAAGAGCCCAAATGTAGCACAGATTTCACCCAGCTGTAGTCCAATGACAGAAGTGTGGAAAACACTTTTTTTTTTGTCTTTTTGCAGTTTTATATAGTGCAGACTTGTCAGATATTGGAGTGCTTTACAGAAGCATTGGTTACATCACACAAGAACAAATTCCTTTTGGTTGTAGACATGGGGAGATTAAGTGATTTGACCAGAATCACAGAATGTCTAGCTGAAGCAGAAACTCCAACCTGGTTCCCCAGTTGCAAAGTCTGCAGCTCTGGAAGTAACACCACATCCTCTCCCCTAAGTGCAACATTTAATCAAGTGGTCAACTGGATAAAAAAACATTAAGATAACAAATAATTTAAAAGTGCTTTGTCGCTATTTCAAAACTCAGAAAATATGTCCTCATTTTAGTTTTTTAGAGCCCTAACCATAATTTTGATGCAAATAAGACCCTCTCATATATGTAATTTCTAAAGGAAATGCTCTAGGTATTACAGTTTTGATTACATCAAGATGACGTCAGGCGTTCCACATTTTTGTAATAAATATAGAATGTTAGCAATCTAGTTGTTCATTAGGATACTGTTGAGAGGCAGAGGCCAGGGGCACGGACTCTGAAAATTTAAGGCAGGTAGGAGGGTGCAGAGGCAACAATTTGACCACATTGGGCAGGCAGGAAGGGCAGTGGCAGCACAACAGACTATGGAGGGCAGTGGAAAGGGTGGCAGGGGAAACAAACCAACAATACAGGACTGGCAAGAGAGGCTGTGGCAATATAATAAATCATTGTGGGCAGAAGGAAGAGGCAGTGGTAGTACAACCAATCCATGCCAACAGACCCGATTCAGCAAGGACACGTCCAATGTTTTTAAGCCCAAATGCGCTTTATTTGATCTGTCTCCTGTCTACAATCTCCTCTTTTTCAATGTAAGTCAAAGGGGAAAATCAATACCCCAGATTTTTCAAAATCTTCCTCTTACCAAGTTCAAAATGTTAGCAAGTATGGTACATTGGATCATGGACGGCAGGAGGAATTGGGGTCAGGACATGGACTCGGATAACAAAGGACAGGAGGACAGGAGGGACATGGAGAGGTGCACCAAACTGACCCTACAGGGCAGGCATCAGGGTTTGCAGCAGCACAATACACCACACAGGGCATGCGGGACGGGAGTGCAGCACAACAATCCATAGAAAGCAATAGGGAGGGGACAGGATCATGCACATGGACAACGGAGAACAGAGGGGAAAGAGGTAATGGTAGCTAGCTGACCATAATGGACAGACAGGAGAGAAAGCTGCAGCATGACAGACCATAAAGGGCAGGAGGGACGGATCAGGGGCATTACAATGGAACAGACAAGCCAGGAGGGAGGGACTAGGGGTCTGCACATGGAAACAGAGGGCTGGGGGGAAGGGGGCAGGGCAGGAGGAGCAAGATGACCATGGAGGTCAGACAGGATGGGCACTAGAAGCAAGACACACCATGGAGAGCAACAGTGAGACTATGATGGCATACACACAGACCATGGAGGGAAGGTGGGAGGGGGTCAGGGGCAGCTAGCTGACCACACAGGGAAGGTGGGAGGGGCCGTGGAAGCACAATGGCTATGATGGGTAAGAAGGAGGGTACAGGGACATGCACAAAGGACCATGGAGGATAGAAGGGAGGGTCAGGACCTGGGCACAGACAAGAGAGTTCAGAGGAAAGGGCCTCACAGGTGAACTGTTCTCCCAGGGAGGCAAGATGGCCGCGGACAGGCTGAGCTGAGCAGTCGCTGTTCCATACCTCTCCCAGTGGTAATAATCTAGCGCCCTGAGACATGTACTGGTGATGGAAATGCCCCCCCCCCAAAGGCTATGATCAGTCTCTGGCACGCAACCCTACTTGCGCCGACTCGAATTTCTCCAGAAACGTGGAAGTTACCTGCGATACTTAAACGGAGCTGGCTGAAGGTAGCCTTCAAGAGGGCCTGGAGGAAGTGGGAGAGCACGCGGAGAACGTTGAGTATTCTGACACTGCCACTGACAGTGCTTGGCAATCAGTTCTACAAGATGCCCCCGCGCTCTGCCAAGACGGACAAAATGAAGGAGAAACAGGAGAAGCATAAGGAAGTACATCAGCTCGAGAATACTCCTATGGAACCAGCTAAGGTGACGCCGCCAGCCCCAAAGGATCTAGGAGCAATTCGGAAGACAGCGGCAGTAGCGCAAAGGCTTAGGAAAGCTGAGTCACGGAGGGGGGAAAAAGCGGCTGTAAATACCCCCACGGGCCCAACTGACCGAGTAGATGGAGCCACCGATCTGAAGATGACAAGATTAGTGCGGCAGCAGGAGGATGGAGTTGAGAAAAAGTTGGGGCAAGGAAGGGGCGAGGAAAAAAGCAGAGCGACTACCCTTAGACAACCTACCTTATCGGAAGTCTTCTCCATTCAATCCGCTGTGAGTCGCAACGAAACCGGCGGAGAGGAAACCAGCGGCAGCCTCAGCTCCGGTCTCAGCGTCCTCGAGGACGCGGAAAGCACGGAAAGGGCCTCACAACAGACCACGCGGGGCAGGCAGAAGGAGCAGTTGCAGCACAACAGACCAGGGAGGGCAGAAGGGTGTGGCAGTAAAATGGACCATGGAGGACAGGAGGAAGGGGATAGGGGCATGGAATGTGGACAGGCAGGGTGGAGGTGGCAGGGACAGGTTACAGTCATCTGGCAATGCTAGGTAGGTGGGAGGGGAGTGGCAGCTCAACAGAACACTCAGAGTAGATAAGAGTGGCAGGTCCATGGAACATGGTGGACAAAAAGGATGGAGCAGGGGCATGCACAAAGACATCGGAGGGCAGGAGGGAAGGAGAATAGGGCCAGCAAGCTAAGCACAGAGGCTAAGCAGGAGGTCAATGATGGGGCATAGAATTGGTCAATGGAGGGCAGGAGGAGTGGACTGGTACATCATGCTAAATGGAGGACAGTGGCAGCACATCAGACCAGGCATGGCAAGAGGGAGGAGGCTAGTCCATGGATTCAGACAACAGAGGATTGGGAGGAGGTGGATGGGGCAGCAAGCTAACTGTTCAGAGAAGGCGGGAAGGCCAGTGGCAGAACAACGGCCACACAGGGCTGTAATAAGGGAGCAGGGACATGGACTTGGACAATGGATGGCTAGGAGGAGGGAAGACAGGATCAGCAAGCTTGGGTGGGGGCAGCACAATGCCAGGCTCTGCTTCCAACCCCCCACCATCCATTGTGATATGCATCTTACTTAACATTAAAAAAACCCTAGAAATTTGCTGAAAAAAACAAAGATTACAGGGACGGTATAGTTAGACTCAGATTTCACTCATACCCAACTAGTGAAATTCACCAGTTATAGTTACCTGAGCTAAGGAAACGATGAAAGGTAGTGCCTTCTCAAATGGTCCACGTCAGTGGATAATCAATATCAGAGACATTGCTCGAATGAAGATTTTTTGTGTTGTTTTTATTTATCTTTTTATCAAAGGAGCGCAAGAATTCCAAATTGTGAAGAGAAAAACAAAACAAGAGCCGACACGTGTTTCGCCCTAGTGGCCCATTGGCCATGGGCTTTTTCAAGGCTAAAGTAGTGTGAATACAAAGAATAAGGTAGAATAGGTTAAGTTTAAAGGTTGCAAAGTTGTCAGTAGAGTGAAATGTGGAAAGGTGGAGAACAAAATGTTAGCCAGAAGGAAAAAGATGGTGATAAGGGAAGAGGGAACCCAAAAGAGGATAGAAAGAGGGCAAGAAAGAAAAGAAAAGTGCAAAAGAGAAAGGAAAAGACAGTGAGAAAAAGATGGTGAACCAAAGGGAAGAGAAAAAATATATAAGTCATGAAGGCGGCATTCAAGTATTGATTGCAACAGTACATGAGCGGCGAATATGGAAAAGGTAAGCCTAATAGTTAAATAGTTAAAAGTCATGCATTGAAACAAAGTGTAGAAGGCAACAAATACAAATGTAAGTGTTATGTTAAATGCAACAGTGACATAGGTGATATTGTTATCACATGAGATTCTGAAAACACATATTAGGCTCAGGATTAACAAAAACGCATAATGGGCGCAAGATTATCAAAACACATGTTAGACGCGCCATCATATATAGCACAGAACAACATTAATCATGAGGTTATGCAGCCAGTGTAGTTATACTCAAAAACATGGAATAGTGATGTCGCCAAGGAATAAGAAAAAGATTATGCATCATAGTTCAAAGAAAAGAGAAAGGAAAAACACAGTGAGGCAAAAGGGCGCAAAATTATCAAAGCACATGTTAGACGCGCCATCATATATAGCACAGAACAACATTAATTATGAGGTTATGCAGCCAGTGTAGTTATACTCAAAAACATGGACTAATGATGTCGCCAAAAAATAAGAAAAAGATTATGCCCCATAGTTCAAAGAAAAGAGAAACACAGTGAGGCAAACGTAATCGAAATATAACATCAGAAGGACGAGATGTAGCAAGAAGGCTGCTTACCGGTGAATATTAATCAACGCAGTCTTCCTATAAGGAAAACAAAGGATTTGCAATGAATCACTGTAGTCTAAATACGAGGTGACAAGACGGGCATGTTTAGGAGTTAATAAGCAAGAAAACGCTGAGAAACCGGTTTGAAATAGAGAAGAAAAATAGCGCGTTTGGCAATGACAATTATAAGCGTTATAATACCCATGTGTTACCAGTGAAATAATCGGAGAATAGACGCCCGATAAAAGCTGCGTGAAGCGATGAGGTACAATTGCAAAAAAAAAAAGAAGGGATTTATATGGGATTTGTGTTAAACATAGGCCACGTTTTTGGAGGCTACGTGAAACAATGAAATCCCGGTTCAACAGAAGCAAAGTGACGCTCTTAGCGTGAGGGCAAACTAAGCGTTAGGGTTTACAGCCCTGTCACATCCCATCTTCTAACTGTCCCTTGTCATCGACTTACTAAGCACGCAACTAACATACCAAATTCCCGGATTTGCTTAATTATATCCTCGCGCCCCCGGTTACCTTTCTCTAACGCTTAGTTTGCCCTCACGCTAAGAGCGTCACTTTGCTTCTGTTGAACCGGGATTTCATTGTTTCACGTAGCCTCCAAAAACGTGGCCTATGTTTAACACAAATCCCATATAAATCCCTTCTTTTTTTTTTTGCAATTGTACCTCATCGCTTCACGCAGCTTTTATCGGGCGTCTATTCTCCGATTATTTCACTGGTAACACATGGCTATTATAACGCTTAGAATTGTCATTGCCAAACGCGCTATTTTTCTTCCCTATTTCAAACCGGTTTCTCAGCGTTTTCTTGCTTATTAACTCCTAAACATGCCCGTCTTGTCACCTCGTATTTAGACTACAGTGATTCATTGCAAATCCTTTGTTTTCCTTATAGGAAGACTGCGTTGATTAATATTCACCGGTAAGCAGCCTTCTTGCTACATCTCGTCCTTCTGATGTTATATTTCGATTACGTTTGCCTCACTGTGTTTCTCTTTTCTTTGAACTATGGGGCATAATCTTTTTCTTATTTTTTGGCGACATCATTAGTCCATGTTTTTGAGTATAACTACACTGGCTGCATAACCTCATAATTAATGTTGTTCTGTGCTATATATGATGGCGCGTCTAACATGTGCTTTGATAATTTTGCGCCCTTTTGCCTCACTGTGTTTTTCCTTTCTCTTTTCTTTGAACTATGATGCATAATCTTTTTCTTATTCCTTGGCGACATCACTAGTCCATGTTTTTGAGTATAACTACACTGGCTGCATAACCTCATGATTAATGTTGTTCTGTGCTATATATGATGGCGCGTCTAACATGTGTTTTGATAATCTTGCGCCCAATATGCGTTTTTGTTAATCCTGAGCCTAATATGTGTTTTCAGAATCTCATGTGATAACGATATCACCTATGTCACTGTTGCATTTAACATAACACTTACATTTGTATTTGTTGCCTTCTACACTTTGTTTCAATGCATGACTTTTAACTATTTAACTATTAGGCTTACCTTTTCCATATTCGCCGCTCATGTACTGTTGCAATCAATACTTGAATGCCGCCTTCATGACTTATATATTTTTCCTCTTCCCTTTGGTTCACCATCTTTTTCTCACTGTCTTTTCCTTTCTCTTTTGCACTTTTCTTTTCTTTCTTGCCCTCTTTCTATCCTCTTTTGGGTTCCCTCTTCCCTTATCACCATCTTTTTCCTTCTGGCTAAAATTTTGTTCTCCACCTTTCCACATTTCACTCTACTGACAACTTTGCAACCTTTAAACTTAACCTATTCTACCTTATTCTTTGTATTCACACTACTTTAGCCTTGAAAAAGCCCATGTCCAATGGGCCACTAGGGCGAAACACGTGTCGGCTCTTGTTTTGTTTTTCTCTTCACAATTTGGAATTTTTGCGCTCCTTTGATAAAAAGATAAATAAAAACAACACAAAAAATCTTCATTCGAGCAATGTCTCTGATATTGATTATCCACTGACGTGGACCATTTGAGAAGGCACTACCTTTCATCGTTTCCTTAACCTAAACTTTTCAATGGCTCTTGGGTGTAGCCATTTACAAGGACTGTGCCACATATAAAATTGGGCCCTAACAACTGCAGCGTCACAAGTCCAGAACTTTCCACCCATACAGCAACCTATAGTTACCTGAGCTAACTATAACTTACGCCCCCGCAATGTATTGCTAATGACCTCAGACATTACTTCATTCATGACATTGTCAGTTACATCACTCATGACATCACTCATGACATCTCAATTGAGCTGTGAATGGAATGGAACTATAATTGCTAGAACTTTATTTAGGGACAGTGTGTGTATATTAACACCCCTTTTTTTCCTTTTCTTTCGTGTAAGAACCATTATAATACGCAACGTGCCCACATTAACTTGGCCGATAGCCTTTCACTTTAAAGTAATGTCTAGTCCATTGTTTATGTTGATGTTTGCAATTCTAAGTATGTTTATTATGAATATGTCACGTTGACGAACATACAGGTATGGCGGTCAGGGGGCAAGATTTGCTGAAATGACATTGTGTGCATATTAACACTTGTTTTCTTTTCTTTATTGTATCAATTCCTGAATTTTCACATAGTGACCAGGCCAATATGGCCTCCAGCTTTTTGGATTAAAGTAATGTACTGCTGATGATGTCACAAATTACATCACTCATGACATGGTCAGTGACTTCACTGATGACATCACTGATGGCATCTCAAATGACATCACTGATGACATCATCTACGTGATCATCTGATGCACCTCCTCACACCCTAAAATATAGACTACCCTCTTGAAACTATAGACACACCAATACTAGTACAGCTACAATATTCTGTGCACTATGCATGCAGACCTCTAATCAGCTACATAGCTTTGATACAGTCTTTTAAATACTCAAGTTAGTACCTATGCAGTCTAGGAATCCTTCTGTCTGTCCCATGCACTTCTCCATTCAACCATCCAGCACTATCTACGTATCCTATCACTCTGCCAATACCTAAGCACTAATAAATTTAGCATGCACTCTCTTTGCAGCACTGAAATTACTCCAGTTATTAGTCATATACTTAAGGAATGGCCTAGCCACTAACACAAGTGCAGGTACAATATTTTGTACACTATGCATGCAGACCTCTAACCAGTTACATACTATTGATATGCTCTTCTAAATACCCAGTTAGTACCTATGCAGTCTAGGAATCCATCTGTCTGTCCCATGCACTTCTCCATTCACCCATCCAGCACTATCTATGTATCCTATCACTCCACCAATACCTACGCACTTATAAATTCAGCACACACTTTCTTTGCAACACTGAAATTACTCCAGTTATTAGTCGTATACTTAAGGAATGGCGTAGTCAAAAACACAAGTGCAGGTACAATATTTTGTACACTATGTATGCACACCTCTAACCAGCTACAAACTATTGATATGCTCTACTAAATACCCAGTTAGTACCTATGCAGTGTAGGAGTCCTCCTGTCTGTCCCATGCATTTTTCCAATCACCCATCCAGCACTATCTACTTATCCTATTACTCCACCAATACCTTAGCACTTATACATTCACTATACACTCTGTTTGTAATACTGTAGTTATTCTAGTTACTAGTCATGAACTTATGGAATGGCCTAGCTACTAACACAAGTACATCTATAATATTTTGTGCACTATCCAAGCAGACCTCTAACTAGCTACATACTATTTATACACTCTTCTAAATATCCAGTTAGTACTCATGCAGTGTAGGAATTGTCCAGTCTGTCCCATGCACTTCTTTAATGACTTATCTACCACTATCTACTTATCCTATCACTCCACCAATACGTAAGCACTTATAAATTAAGTGTTCACTCTGTTTGCAGCACTGTCATCATTCTAGCTACTAGTGGTATTCTTATAAAATGACCTAGGCACCAACACAAGTACACATAAAATATTCATTGCATAATCCCTACAAATCTCTAAGCAGATACATACTATTGGTCCACTCCATTAAATACTGAAGTAGTACCCATGCAGCGTAGGATACCTCCTGTCAGTCTCATGCAATTCTTCAATCACCCATCCAGCACTATGTTCTTATTCTATCAGTCTGCCAATACCTAAGCACTTATGGGGCAGATTTACAAGCACCCTGCGCCACCAGTACGTCACTTTTTGTAACGTAGTGATGGCGCCAGGAACTCCTTCATATTTACAAGGAGAGGAAAAGCCACCCTGCGTTGTTTTTCCTCTCCTTGTAAATACGACAATTATACACTCATTCATATAGTTACTCTCACAATCACCGACTCTTACACATACTTATTTATATACACCAACTCTCACATACAATGCCTTTTATTTTTTTACTTTGTTGAAGATGTACAACTAAAACATATATTCACTCACCAACACACAAATAAATACACTCAGTCACCCAAGCAACGGTTTCCACATGCACTCTTAAACCTATACACCTAGTCAATCAACCATTCACACATCTATGCATAGAGTTACACACACCCCATCCAACCACACACAAACTTAGTGGCCCATACAAATACTCACCCAACTAATCAATAACTAATATACACACTCATGTAGTTAGTGACCAACTGATGCAGCATGTTATACAACAACAGAGACAGTGATGCACACATTCACATAGTTTAGTTACTAATCCATGTATTAAGTGAGACACTTTTAATTACTCACTTAAACAGACAGTCAGACAGCTACTAAATCCTCCATCCAGACAATTATATATCCACTCAATCTTCAATACAGATTGGTATTTATATAATACATATTTACATTTCAACACTAAACCACATTCACTGGAAGATGTCATCAGTGATGTCATCAGTGATGCCATTTGAGATGTCATCAGTGATGTCACTGACCATGTCATGAATGATGTAATATGTGACATCATCAGCAGTGCATTGCAGGCGCACGAGTTATAGTTAGCAGAACTAACTATAACAGAGGAATTTCTATGGTTTTGTACGAGTGAAATGTGCAGCTAACTATAACATCCCTGAAACCTATGGTTTTTCTGTGAATATATATATATATATATATATATATATATATATATATATACATATATATATATATATATATCATTGTGCCCCTTTGGTTGGGGAACCCTGTGCTACTTCGGCCCCCGCCCTCCCCACCCCACCCCCGCCCTCCCTCTCTACTCCTCAACTGCCTCCTCCTACTTTTGATCTCTACTCTACCCCTATGCTCAACACCAGTAAAAATATCACTGTAACACCATCCACTCCTCTCTACCACCATCGTACCTTAACTTCGACCCCTGCACCCCAATGCCCCCCATTCCCCCACCTCTCCCTGTCCTCCCTCGCCTACTGCACTCCCTCACTTAACCAGTGAGCCTCCCATCACTTCGTGCTCAGCCCTCCTCTCCCTGGAAAACAAACTTGATTCTCTCATCTCTTCCATTTCCCAGCTTTTCTCGTCCATCTCGCTTCTAAGTGCTTAGTTATCCCACTTCCCTAACAACCTCCCGAGGAGTTCCCTGCTCCAGCGCCCCAATAAAGTCAACCACAGTCTGTCCTCCACTGACATTGCCAATTTACTGGCTAGCTACAAGACGACCAACATCAATCCCCATCCACTTTCCCCTCCTAAGAATCCTACTCAATTCTCTATTCAGATGATCTCCTCTGCCAGATCTATCCAGCCTCCCTCTTCTACCCTGGCACCCTCATACAAGAATCTTATCCCCATTTCCCATAATAGCCCAAACTCCCCCATCACTAAAACAGTTGCGTCAGAGCTGCATTGTTTGCTCCACAACTGCAGATCTGCAATCAAGCACGAACTGGAAATTTCTGACACTATCACCCATCACAATCTTGACATGCTCTTCCTCTCTGAGACCTGGTTCAATGACTCTTCTCATACTTTGTTTGATCTTCTGATACCTACCGACTACTTTATCCTCAGAAATGACAGAACTGACAAAATTGGGGGAGGTGTCGCTATCATTTTCAGAAACTCCCTTCAAATTAAAGTCCTTCCCACCATCCTCTTTCGTACATTCGAATGCCTATCCCTAGAACTTCAAGTACATCACGGCTCACCTTTCAGGTTCCATGTCATCTACCATCCACCCGGTAACTGCTCTCCCTTTTTGGAGGAACTCACCGACTTCATCAGTGACCAATTGTCTCAAAGTGACAGACAGATCTTCCTGGGTGACTTCAATCTACACTGGGGCTCTTTGGAAGACTCGGCTGCCAACAAGCTTGACGCATTTCTCTAAGCCAATGATCTTTTTCAACACTGCTCAGAAACTACACACTCTAAGGGCTCAATTCTGGACCTTGTCATATCCAACGCAGACCTGCTCACTATTGCTCCCCCTGTCCATGTAGACTGGCCAGACCACTTCCTCATTCCCTTCCGTTTTCATCTATCGCACGTTATTACATTCGGCCAACCCAAAAGGGCAACTACCTGGTTCCGCAACACTAAAAACATTGATATTGACACTCTGTGTGACTCTGCGTTCCAATCACTTCCTAGACTAGACCCTAACGTGGATGTCATTGATCTCACCTCGCATTGCCTCTCAGTCCTAGCAGTCAAAATTGATATAGTTGCTCCACTCCAAAGCAAAAAGAAAATACTCACCCCCTCGGTTCAATAAAGCTCTCTATGATGAAAGGAAAAACCTTAGAATCTTGGAGAAACAGTGGAGACAATCTCCATCTACCACCAATCTCTCTCATTTACGTTCGGCAAGATCCAAATACCACAAGCACATATTCCATGAAAAAGCATCACAATTCAGATCCCTCCTCGACCCAGCTAAAAACAGGCCCAAAAAGCTTTTTGACCTCATCAAAAACCCAAACTGCTCTCCCCAAACCATCAAGCCTGAGGATTCTTCAAAGAAAGCAGCAGAATTTGCTTTATTCTTTAATGAGAAGGATCAGGTCACCCACCCCCATTGAGGAACGAAAATCCTTAGTCACTTGGTAGAACTTTGCAGCCATCTCGGAAGATGACCTCCTCAAATGCATCCTTATAACCAAACCCTCCAACCATTCCTCTTACCCCATCCCTAGTGGCATCACCATTGATTTCTACACCAATACTCTCTCTTACTTGACCAGGCTAGTTAACCTCTTCCTTAGTCAAGGCTCCCTCCCTGCTGCCCTCAAAACAGGACAGGTTACCCCTCTTCTAAAAAAAACTTCCGCAGATGCGAATGACCTCAACAACTTCCTCTCCATCACCAACCTCCCTTTTCTTTCTAAAATCACAGAAAAATGTGTTGCGGAACAACTTTCCCTACATATTATGGACAATAATCTCCTTGAAGTGTTCCAGTCTGGTTTCATCAAAAATTGCAGCACTGAAACAGCCCTGCTGCAAGTGATTGATGAATCGCTGAATATACTCGTTCTGGGGAATCGGGCCTTCTGATTCTTCTTGACCTCTCTGCAGCCTTTGACACTGATAATCACAACACCCTCCTTAACACTCTTCAACAGAGAATGGGCGTGGAAGGCACAGTGCTTAAATGGTTTGCCTCATTCCTCTCGGACAAATCTCAAATGATCAAGATAGCGAGCAGTCTTTTGTCTCCATTGGTGGTATGTCAAGGCGTCCCTCAAGGTTTTATCCTTACACCCACTCTGTTTAATCTCTATCTGGAACATTAGGGAACCTCCTAAGTAAATCTGGGAGTCACTACCATCTCTATGCAGATAACATCCAAATCTACCTCAAGGTGTCTTCCGCACACGATCTTTCACTACTCAACTCTACTCTCAACTCTATTCACAACTGGATGTTAGTTCACCAACTCATTCTCAATCCCACCAAAACTGAATTCATCCTCCTATCTACCTCTCTCTCCCCTCCTCCGGTTCAATCCTGGATTGATCAGCTGAATTTACTCAACAATAAACCCGTCACTGTCGACAGCGCTAAATCCCTAGGTGTCATACTGGACAAAAGGCTCAACCTAATCTCCCACATCAACTCCATTGCTAAGAACGCACGTTACCAGCTGCGACTTCTGTGGGGGATCAGTCGGTTCTTCCTGGAGAAAGACCTAAAAACACTGGTCCAATCGCTAGTTCTCTCTAAACTGGATTACTGCAATTCTCTTCTGACTGGTTTACCCAAATCTCACCTCTCCCCCCTCAAATCCTTCCACCATTCAGCAGCTCGCTTTATTTCAGGATCCAAACGAAGTGACCACATTACTCCTATCCTGTCTTCTCTTCGATGGCTTCCCATCGAGGCAAGATCCATTTATAAAACTGCCTGCATCACCCATAAAGCCTTGCACACTTCTTCCCCTCGTTACCTGGCGAATAAACTGAAAATGTCAGGAGGTTCGAGACCTTCTCGGAATGTGGAAAAGTTTCTGCTTGAGCCCCCCTCCTTCAAAAAGGAAAGATCGATGGCTCAATCGTTCTCAGGTAATGCGGTGAGAATCTGGAACTCGCTTCCGCCATTGCTCTGTGCCACCACCTCCATCCAGATTTTCAAAGCCAACCTCAAATCTCTTCTCTTCCAAAGACACTTTCAGAACTCATACCCTCATTCTCAGACCCCTCCAGGAAGTTAGTTCATCATTGTAAATTTGTAACATCCTCTTGTTTATTCCCCACCCGTGATTGCTGTGTCTGATATTGTGTTATTGCCTATATGGTTTTACTCTACCTCTCCGGTTTATTTTTGTAACGTTCTATTTTGTACCATTTCTCTCATGTAACGTAACTGGTTCTTTTGCGCAGCGATCTGACACCTTCGGGTAGAGTCCGCGCTATATAAAAATGCATAAAATAAATAAATACAAATGCAGAATCCCGTGCACAGGCTCCCCGTGGCACAGAAGCTGCCCTCACACCGCGCAGCAGACTAAGAACAATGCTACTTGTGTACACGCATGCTACCGAGTTGCAGAGGTTGCTGTTGACCAGCAGGTGGCAGCAGTGTCAGAATTTTCATCCTGCTTTCACATTTCTAATGTACTGTGTGATTCACTTTTAGGACGACGCAGGGAGGCCAGTTTAGGCAGTTGTGCTCAGCGTAACAATTGCACACAGCGACTGTTTCTTTTTGTGCACAGTCTGGCACTAAAGGCTCACGGGCGGTGATTGGTGCAAGGAAGTGGCCATTGTTCGTGACTTGCCGTACATGCCACAGGCAGTCAGTGATGCGTGATCCAGATGTTGTACAAGCACAGGCTTGCCAGAGCCTGCACGTGTTCAAATGCATCTTGACACGTTCTCCGTGGTGCAAGATTGAGCATTTTCAACCATGAATTCCAAATGTTTTTTTCTTGTCCCTCTACTCGCTAGGTTTTGCCTCAACAGCAGGTATCTCCTATTCGCTTCTCCAATGCCTTTCGGTTCTCCCAAACGTATTTCAGCCTTCACTTTATCTCCTTCAAATGGAATTACAGCCCACGCCTTCTTTCTGCGGGTCTAACCACCTGCCAAGCAACCTTCAACAAGCAGTGGTAATGCCAATAGGTCTCCCTGTAGAATTTAGTATAGTGTTATAGAGTGCATTGTTTAACGGTGTTGTGTGGTGGTGTAGAGTATATTGTAGTAGTGTAGAGGGTTTTGTGTAGAGTATTGTAGTGTATAGTGAAAGTACAGTAGTGCAGAATATACTGGTATAAAGTGTACTGGTGTACTGACTATTTGTTTTGAGTAAAGCGTTGTAGAGTGTATTGGTGTTTTTGTGTAGTGAAGTGGAGTAGTGTAGAGTGCTGTGGTATAGAGTATAGTGGTGTGGAGTATATTGTAGTTGTATATAGTGTAATGTGGAATGCTGTATAGTGAAGTATAGTGTTATAGAGTGGAGTAGTGTTAGGTACAGTGTACTGGTGTAGAGTGTAGTGGCACAGAGTGTAGGAGAGTTGAGAGGTGTTGAGTGCAGTAATATAGAATGTAGTGGTATATAGTGTAGTTATGCAGAATGGAGTTTATATTTGTATAGCGATGTATTGCATAGTGGTGTAAAGCATAATGGCGCAGAGAGGACTGACGTAGAATACAGTGGTGCAGAGTAGAATAGAGTAGTATGTAGTGTAGTTTTTTTTAAAGTGTAGTGCTGTATAGTGTAATGGCATAGAGTGATGTATTGTTGTAGTGTGCTGTGGTATAGATTAAAATGTTGTTTTTCATAGGGGTGTAGAGTGCAGTGGGGCAAAGTGCGTGCTGTAGGTTTAGTGGTGTAGGGTGTATTAGGTTTTAGTACGGTGGTGTTGAGTGTATTGGTATAGAATGCAATTTTAGACTTCAGTGGCATAACGGAGTTTGTAGAGGCATAGAGTGACATAGGATATGGTGTAGTGTCATTGAGTTGCATGTTTTGTAGTGGTATGAGTAGTAATGTAAAGTATATTGTTTAGAGTATAGTGAATAGGTGTAGAATGTAGTGATGTTGAGTACAATGGTGTATAGGGACATATGTTGCAGTGGCATATAGAAGAATGTTGAAGTGTATGTTGTTTCAAAGTGTAGTGGTGTAAAGTAGTTGGCATAGGTATAATGGGGTGGAGTGTATTTTTTTGAGTAATATGATGTAGAGTGAAGTGTTGCAGAGTGTAGTGGTTTTAAGTAGAGTGGTGTAGATTTGAGTGTAATGGAGTACAGTGGTCTGATGTAGAGAAGAGTGGTATAGAGGTGTAGAGTTTAGTATGGCGTGGAGTGGTGTTGAGTGTAGTGGTTTATAGTGTAGTGGTGTATAGTGCAGTTGTATAGATTTGAGTGGGTGATAGTAAAATTGTATTTAGTACTCAGTGGTGTATTATAGAGTAAAGTGGCATAGTATTAAGTGGTAAGGTCTCGCTTTTGGGACCTTATAAGGGTTTAGACATGCAGAACATAATCTTGAGTGCTACAATATCTACTATGTGCCACTGGTGAACAACTACACACACCCAAGGTTGGGCTTTTGTGCTATTTAATGAACACTGGAAATGCAATTCATGCCCAGATAGGGCAGGCTGTAACCTTAATGCAGGGGTCTTCAAACAGGGGGTGGGCCCCCATGGGGGGCCTTATGTGATCCCAGGGGGTGCTCATGCTCTGGACAAATGAAGCATTGTGCTGACAACAGGGCTTTGTTCTAAGCGGAAGAAAATGAGTGGCACCAAGCCGCTCTGTAATGGGCCATCACTAACATCTTTTGCTATTTATATCCTAGCTGGGAGAAGATATCAAAAGGGAAGGGACTCCAAATATTCGTCAAACCCCCCACCCCCACTTCTATTAGTCACACTGTGGATACTTGTAGTTTTAGTAAGGCCTGCCAGACCAGAATAGTGTGTTTGACAATCATATATTTGATTTCATTTTTAAAACAGTAACAGAACAGAACTGCAATGTTTAAATATGTATAGACATATTTAAATATTGGCAATTTAATACAATAATTGTGAAATTCTGAGGGGGGCCCCAATGATTAATTTTTTTCAATGGGGGGCGCGGCATTTAAAAGTTTGAAGACCACTGCCTTGAGGAGACACGGTGAGACAGTGCTGCTGTCTGGTTGCAAGAGTCACTTCCTGTCTAGTATAGAGCCTGAGCCTCTATACTATAGCACTTGCGTCACCCTGCTATGACATCAGGCTAAGAGGAGATAACATTATCTGCGGTTCAGGCAGCACGATTGTTTCAGATGTAACGTGCTTTATTGTCATATGTGTCAATACAATAAACGCATTTACTCCTAGTGCAGCGGTATGCTAATGCTCCCTCTGGTTGCTTGAAAAGCGTTCAAAAGTAACCTCATTGAGTCTGTCTCTTTAAAGAGGGAATACATCCTTTCGAAAACTTTGTTAAAATATAGCTGAATGTGTGAATGTACATGCTGTGTATATATGTCGATGCTTGCAGACCATTGGCGGCAGTGCTGCCAAGATGGCTCAGTTGGTTAATGCACTGCTCTTTATAATCCACAGGATACATGTCAAATTTGCTGATTCAGATTTGTTTCCATCTGAGTTCGACAACACACATACGGGTGAGTCTGAGGATGATGTTTAGGCACAAGCCCCTTGGATGGATAACTCAGTGTGAATAGCGCCTGCTGCAGAGACCACATGTTTTAGTGCTCAGCCTTTTATCTTTTCAGAACAGGCAGTCAATTTGAACTACGGGTTGCGTTCTACTGGGACCCAGTGGAGGTGCTGAGGAACGGAAATGTGTCTGCTTCTTTTTTTAGTGCTGGGTCAAGACCGGGGCACTTCGGCCACTCAGTTAGAATTGAATGAGCAGGGGATGGTCACTGAACTTCAATTCCGACTGCAAATCAGGAATAAATACACATACAATGCTAAGCAGGACCACTGCCGTCATGTTTGTTTTTTAGGGAATTAGAAGGGGAGTCCAAACAAAATCTGAAAACAAAATCTGTGTAGTTCTGAATCAATATTTTGCATCACCACAATAAGGATTCTGGTCTTTTTGTTATGTTATCTCAATGTGTATAGTACCCTCTGCCAATTGTATGACTTGGTAGAACTTTGATGCAGTCTACTGTGACCAGATTCACTAGAATTCATTGCCTAGAAATGGTCAGAACCACCAGGTCTGCACGGAGTAGGGTTGTTCTCCCCCACTGCTATTTCTGCTCAGGTATCAACAAAACTGACCATCCATACAGCACCCACTATAGTCCCAATCTCACCCACTTAAAGAAATGCAGTTTTATCACCAATGCTAGTTGGAGGAATACTGCAATATTCCACCTCCAGTCTAGCCTTTTAGAAAACAATGCATCTTGGGAGTTGTTGTCTTAGTAAAGGTTTCTGGGCTAAGATACCGTAGCCTAATGTTTGTAAAAGCATTATCAGGACTGGGAGCACAGCGCCCTTGGGCTAGAAGTCACAGTAGAGTTTGGGATGTTTAGTCATCACCCACTTCACACTCCGTAATTGCAGAAATGAAGCTGTCGGGCCAGCTAATCCCGTTCATCCCCCTTTCCCTTACTTAAAATGTGCGATTGTGCTGAAAACACCTGGGGGCAGATTTACAAGAAAGTGACGCATCTGTACAGATGCATCACTTTCCCTGCGCCACCCTTAGAAACCCTTGCGCCACCATAGATACGCCGTATTTACAATGCGGCACACTATGGCGCAAGGATTGACAGATGTTATGTTATTTTATTGACACTTTTAAAGCGCGACAAATACCCGGAGGTGTCCTGGCGCTGTCTAGAAGTCCTGAGGGGACAAGCCTGTGAATTGCAAGCGACATGGGATGAGAGGCTAGTCATACTGGAAGAACCAGGTCAGGCAAGGTTCTAAGGCAGAGTGGTAGCTCATTCCAAGTCTTAACGGCTCCGTAAACAAAACTTATACCTCCCCAACGGGCCTTCCTGATACGTGGAACTTGAGCCTCTTTTGATCCTTTTGATCGTAGGCTTCTTCCCGGGACGTACCATTGTATACGCTGCTTTAAAAATTCTGGGCCTAGTCCATGCAAGGCCTTAAATGCCATGGACAGCGCCTTAAAACATATACGGCTTTTGATAGGGAGCCAAAGAAGTGTTCTTCTTTCCAAAGTAACTGAGGAAAATCTGGAGGAGCCTGTAAGTAGACGGACTGCCGCATTCTGCAGGATCTGTAATTTGTTAAGTATGCTTTGCTGCGCGTTCAGATAAACTATAATGGCCGAATTTCTCTGTTTTGGTACAAGTGAAATGTCCAACTAACTATAAGGTCCCTGAAACCTGTGTCTTTTTCAGGGAATTTTAAAGGTTTTTTAAATGATAATTTCTAACTATAACGTCCCTGAAACCTATGGTTTTTTTCAGTGAATTTCAAAGGTTTTTTAAATGCTAATTACTAACTGTAAGGTCCCTGAAATCTATGTTTTTTTCAGTTAATTTTTAAATGGCAATTTCTAACTATAACGTAGTAGTTATGTTAGCAGAGTGGTGCAGAAAAAGGGCTGGTCCTCCAGCCAGCGCTCAGGAATTCTGCTGTGTAGGACTTACAGAAGGTACCAGGAGGGCTTCTTGGTTCCCAAAGTCCCTCAGGAGCAAAGTGTACTTCATCCCCCAACCTGTAGTGTGCCAGGAGGCGTGTTTGTAGAGGGGTGGAGAAAGGGGGGGCATGGCCTCTGAAGACGTCTTACTAATGCCACTGTGTGGGACTTACAGGAGGTAACAGGAGAGGTAGTTGGCCCCCAAGGATTTCCTTGGGGGTCAACTACCCCTCCTATTACCTTCAGTAAGTCCCACATAGCAGCATTGGTAAGTTCTCAAAGAAGGCCATGCCCTCTTTGCCCACCAGTCTGCAAATGCACTCCCCGGTGCACTCTTGGATGAGGATTGAACTCCCCTTCGCTGCTGGGGGTTCTTAGGGGCCAACTAGCCTACCTGATACCTCCAGTAAGCCCCAGATAGTGGGATTGCTGAGAGGTGGACACAGGTCCGCCCCCTTTCTGCACCACTCTGCAAATGCACCTCCTGGTGCGCTCTTGGTTGGGGGATGAAGTCCCCTTGCCGCCTGAGGGTCCCTGGGGGCCGACCAGCCCTCCTGTTTTCTGTAGTAAGCCCCACACAGCTGGATTGATGAGAGTGGTCCAAGGCCACATACCCTTTTTACACCACTCTACAAACGCTCCTCCATGTTTGCAGAGTGGTGTAAAAAGAGGCATGGCCTTGGACCAACTCTCAGCAGTCCGTGCGGCTTACTGGAGGTACCTGGTGAGCTAGTTGGCCCCTAAAGACTCTAAATATTCTAGGGGACTTCCCCTTTGCTGTGTTTCTTTGCTGAGTTGGCCTGCAGTTTCTACTTTGCTTTTTATCCTGCTTGAGAAGATTCTCCAAGGGTTTTTGTGTGCTTGCCTCTTGTTAAGAATTCTCAGGACCATCAAAGAATTCACCTGAAGCCCCCTGGACTCCTTTGCTGGGAGTCCTGACTTGCCAAGTGGGGCCGACTCCAGTTCTGGGCTCTTGGAGGTGGCTTGGCTGCAGAAAGAAGAAGAAAATCACCCTCCTGGCTTTCCTGCAGCAAGCTTGCTGTACAGTTGAAAGACCAACAAATCACCAGGCTGCGGCCAAAGGATCGACGCAGCTTCAATTTGCGATATTGAGAATCGATGCCACACTAGTTCGCATGGCTCCAAGTTTGCCGTAGTCCGAATCCTGAGCACCATGTCTTCGATGTCCGAGACACCTGCTCTGAATCTGATGCACCTGTTTACGGCTGGGAAAATTCACACAGCACCTGTTTCACACCCGCCGCATCAACCCCAGAGCATCCAGGTTTTCCACGCATTGCACCTGTGTGCCAAGTCAACATAGATGCTGGGCGCAGTAAGAAACCTCCCCCTGCAGCAAGCAACTGACACATCACCTCCTCTCCCAGTAAGGAACCGACAAACCACTTCTCCTGTGTGGCAGTAAGGAACTGACGCATCACCTCTCCTGGGAGAATGGAACAGAAGCATCACCTTTCCTGCGCATAAGGAACCGATGTATCACCTTCCCTGTGTGTGTGTTTTTGTCTTTGATTTTGACACATCCCAGGTACTTTGCGCTAAAAAGTGACGCCATCAATAGTTTTATATGGACTGAACTGTTTAAAACTTTTGAATGTGATATCTTGAATTAAGTATGTTAGGTGTTTGTTGTTTTGGTCTTTTTTGGTTTAGATAAATATTGGCTATTTTTCTAAACTGGTGTGGAGTTCTTTAGTGGTGTTTTCACTGTTTTACTGTGTGTTTATGTACAAATACTTTACACATTTCCTCTTAGATAGACCTGACTGCTTGTGTCAAGCTACCAAGTGGGTGAACAGGAATTGTCTTGGGTATGTAACTTCCTTACCCTGTGCAAGTGACTGCCAACTAGAGACTAGGCCTGGGCTAAAATTCCGTTCCGCTCGCGATAATTTGACATTTTCGCGTTCTGCGGAGAGTGCGAAAATGTCAAAATGTTCGCAATCCGCATTCTACCGGAATTTTTTTGCTTGCTCGCGCTGTAAAATAATACATTCTCGCACGCGCGCGCGATCGCCTTACCTGAATCCCCGCGTTCGCCGACAAGTTTTCCCGATCCGGTCTCGTTCTCCACGAGATGTTGGATTGTTGGTAGCCATTTGCGCTGTCTCGCAACAGTTCGCACCCGCAGTAACGTCATTCGTCACGCGATCACGTCTTTCTTCTCGCGATCATGCACCGCGAGACAAGTGAAAACAAGATGGCCGCGCCCGCGAACAACCGCATGGGTAAGTTGGCGAGCCGCGACCACTCAGAAAATACCGCGAATGGGCGGGAAAAAAACTTCCGCATCTTCGCGATATTTCCGCGTGTTTGCGGAGATTTTTTAACATTTTCGCGATAATTTGCGAAAGTGAATTTCGCAAGTTCCGCCCACCCCTACTAGCGACCCCCTATTACTAACACATATGTTCCAGGAACCAGAAATGTATTAGCAGATTGTTTGTCTCATCTGCCAGTTAATGATTTGAATGAGTCCAGTGTTCAAGATGATGAGTTGGAGAAAGTCATATCCATCTGCGAAGTTTCAAGTGGATGCATAGCTGAACTTCAGTGGCAAAATGCATGTTTGGAAGATGGGAAAATGTAAAGGGTTTCGGAATATAACAAAAGAAAAGTGACCTAAGAAAAAAGAAATGGGAGAAAATGTGATATCACACTTTGATGTTGCTGAAGAGTTGTCAGAACTGAAATGAGTATTATTTCATGGAGAACAAATGGTAGTTCCTGAAAGTTTAAGAGAGGGGGTTTTAAATATGGGCCATGAAGGACACCCAGGTATGAGTAGTATGAAGAGAAAGATCAGAAGGGATTATTGGTGGCCTGGGGTGGACAGAAATGTATCAGATGAAGTACAGTGTTGCATAGAGTGTGCCAGAAATGGCAAATCTCAAAAGAAAATTAAGTATGTTAAAAACCTAATCTTAGACCAAGCAGAGTTTGAGAGGATTTCGTTGGACATAGCAGGACCGATATGTCTATCAAATTGTCAAGTATACTTATTGTGTTGACTGATCAAATGCCTCAGTGGCCAGAGGTTAGAATTCTCAGAAAAGTGGCATCCAAGTGCTTAATTGACTTTATGAGGGAAGTTTTTTTAAATAGAAGGTTTTCCTAAAAGCTTGGTAACTGATAAAGGTGGTCAAATAGCATCGCGGGGGATGATTTCATTTATATCAGGGCATGGCATATAGCATATTAGTAGATTGAGATGTGAGGTGCACTCCTAAGTATCCGATTCACGGCACCGGGCATGAAACATTCAACATGGTTATAACATGTTTATGCAACCATAAAATGTATATGAAAGTGGATAATGTGCATATGTAAAAATCAACACAATATATGTTCATGAATGTGAATGAATCATACAACTGTGAAGCATTGTAATAAATGAAAATAAATAATGGAAAGGAATGTAATGAGATTTTAGCAAGGTGATTATTTTTGTAGAGATACCTACACGTATAGTGCACCCTGCTTTCAAATTGAATTACTTGAGGATATTTATAGAGCATATTAGAACATCTGTTTATAACCCTCAAAGTACCAATATTGTTCAAAGGTGGATTAAGTTGCTAATAGAAGGACTGCAATTAGCCATTATTTAATGGGAAAAATTGCCGGTTAACCATTAATGATCTATCATGACGTTATCACACCACCACACCCAGGCTACTTGGTGACAGATTCCCTTTTGAGAAAATATGAGGGAGACCACATACACATAACTTGAGACAACCTTGGATGTTAGATCTTAAAGGTGAAGTAAGTGGTACTGTGAACAGAGGTTACCCTGATAGAAGGCTCTGTGATGGAGAGGAACCTATGTGTCATAAAGACAAATCCAGCAACAAGGAAACTGATTTGAAAGTGGGAGAATGGGTGTGGCTAAAGAAAGGCAGATTGCTTAAATAAGGAGAATCAAAGTTTTCAGAGCCAACGGAGACTATAAGGATTGGCAATCAGGTGGTAGAATTATCAGATGGGAATGTTTGGAGTCTGAGCAAAGTGGTTAAGGTTCTAAAGTGTCTTAAAGAAGGTAATATAAATATGAAATCTGCTAAACATTTGGGGGCAGATTTATGAGCCCCTTGCGCCACTTTTGCGTCACTTTTCCCATGTTAAAAGTGACACAAAAATGGCGCAAGGGGCTCATAAATCTGCCCCTTGGTATTTGACAGTATTAAGAAGGGGGCATACCATCTGATATTCCTGTGCATCTTGAGGAGGGCAATACTTCAATGAATGATGACGTCACATCTCAATTTAATCATTCAGCTATAGGTCAACATTCTCAACTTAAAAGACAGACACTACAATGGTTTGCAAGATTATCATGTGAAGTAGGAGAACATAATAGTTCATTTAACACACACATTGTGTTCTATTATATTTTTATATATTTCTCTTTACTTACTATAACTTATATTGACAAGAATATATATAAATAGTTGTTATGTTAGGAAAAATATATTATTGCATGTAAATGATTAATGTATAATAATTTAATTGTCAAGGGGAAGGTGTGGTATCTTAGATGACATATTGGTGTTGAGCCGGGATCTGGAATGAACAAACACTAGGATTCCAGTTGAGGCAGTTGGCCCGGGTTCCTCCACAGTGAACTACAACGTCACTACATAAATATAATTTTACTTACCTGAACGCGTGATGTTATCTGTTTAGAACCAACGAACTTAAAATTCAGGTTCACAATTGTTTTTGCAGTTTTCATACAGGGCAAACTCGGCCCAAGGGAATTGTAGAGCTTTACATGAGCGCTAGATTTCATCATATAAGGCCAGGTTATTTCTTTAGACACGGGGACATATGGCGATTTGCACAGAATTACAGGATGCTGAGCAGGCGCCGCGACCCGAACCTCGTTCCCCAGTTCCATAATGGTTCGCTCCTGCAGCTCCACCCCACCTCCACTCCCCTTCTTTGTTTAAAATGTGGAAATGTGAATTTCTCATCCAGTATTTTCCATACAATTTAGTTGAACGTTGTATGGCAACATCGTAACCAAAATGGGCATACAGTTTAATAATATAAAATATCTCCTGTAGGGCAGTAGTCTACATTTGTGTTTGTTGCTTTTGTGCACCAGAATTCAATTAATCAACACATCCGTCTAAGGGAGGCGACTTATACAATCAATTAATTAAATATTGGGCTACCGCAAACCAAGTAGATCTAGAAACATAATTATATACCATTCAGTCCATCAACTTGCTCGTGTTCCACACAAATACACTTTAACTTTGAAGAATACTTTAATTTTGCTCGAACATTTCCTTATTTTATCATATATTGCCACCACGTGGACATATATGGTACAACAGTTCTTTGATCACGACACACTCTATACTGTTCTAGATACAAAAACAGAGATTTTAACTAAAGCTGTATATTAGTTGGAAACATCTAGAGAGTATGTGTAAAAACCATTAAAGTTAGGGCCACTCGAAAAAGTTATGGTAACTGAGGAAATAATGTCCTGGTGATGATAACATCAGAGAGAGCTATTAGAACAAAACAGACTTTCCAGGTCTGAGTTCTTTTTAGGAAGCGGGGGCATTATCTTGCTACAAACTACTTTCAGAAGATAATTGATACATGTTGTAGTGCGCCTCGCAAGCGCACCCCAGCGCACCAAGAATGCAGACACACAAACTGGTCTGGGTGTGATCAAAAGACCCAGTGTGGTCTTTGCTCCTTTATTAGATACCCCTGGCCACGCCAGGCCAGAGGATGTGACAGGGTGTTGCTTACAGGTCAAACCAGCACAGTGAGGGTGGTGCTGGCATCATTTCACATGTGACTAGGGCTTATGTTGTAAAATTATATGTGGCATTGCCCACTTTTTTCTTAGAAGCCTGTGGGCAGCATGCCGAATGCTGGAGTGCTAAATAATAAGGATGTCTAGTCTTGATTCTACCTAACGCCTCTTTCATGCACAACGCTACAATCCCTGCTCCTTCAGCCGACTCTTGCTTTTTCTTTTTCATTTTTGCTTTCTTACGTTGTCACTATGTTTCCATCATTCTCTTCCTTCCCCCTTTTCTACTTTTCTATCTCTTGTTCTGGGTCAGAGCCTAATGATGGAAAAATAAGCTCTGGTCCCCGAAAAAGAGTGCCGGTGGGGCTCACCTTCACCCACCGGCTCAAATGAAGCATTGCATGTGACTGAACAGAGCTGGTTGAGCTCTATCTAGCATTCATAGATGTCAAAAGCCTCATTTACCAGGACATAGCGCCGCCGCTGCATCACTTTTTTTTGACACACTGGTGGTGCAGTTTGCCTGACCATATTTACAAGGCTACGGAAAGTCAAACTGATGTGACTTTCATGTCTTTTTTTTAAATATGGGTCCCTTTCACACATTACTTTGCGTGAAAGCAGTAGTGGCCCTTGCAGGTAAAAGTGGTGGGGCGCGTTGAAGTCAACAGACAATGACAAGAAAAAGTTAAGTAAAAAAAAAACACTTACCATGCGGTTGCTGCATCGCCGAGTGATGCGGTTGCTGCATCGCTGAGTGATGCGGCGAGTGCATGGTAAATGGTTTTCTTAGTTTTAAATTTAACATCACCTTGTCATTGTCTGTCGACTCCCCAACCTCGCCCCCAGCCTCACCGCTCTTATCTGCAAGGGTCGCACATACCTGAATGGTGAGTTCCATGAGTGTTCCCACGCAACATCCATGGAACCTGACACATTCCCAGATTTACAAAGTTTTGTAAAGCTGGAAATGCGTAAGAATCCTATGCCTCCCCAGGGGAGGTGCAGGAGTGGTGCAACGATCAGAAATACTTTTATTTTTCTTTATGTTTAACTCTTTCTGTGCATCCTGCATTCTGCAGCATGCATACAAAGAGGAAAATTATTGTTTTTGTGCAGGAAGGTGTTCCTTTCTGCACAAAAACAATCATCCCCGCAACTCAGGCACCCTTGCAACATGACTCAAGAGTGCCTACAATGGCGCATGGCAGCTAATTGTGTGCCAGCGCAGGGTAAAGCACACCTATGTGTTGTTTTGTTGCTGATACAATGCAACACTGTGCTTTTAAAATGACACAGTTCGGTGCAACAAAATGACTTATGGTGCTGTGCTGTGTCATGTTTTGTAAATGAGGCCCCAAATATTTAGTCATCATTCCCAGAAGGAAGAAAGATTTTGGGCAGTATAACACAAGGATCATAAAATAATGTAACCATAAATGGTTTGATGTACACATGCTGAAAGTGGGTGTGCAAACAAAGGGGCATACTTACAAGCCCCTATCGCCACAGGAACGTCACTTTTAGTGACATTTCTGCGGTGATAAATCCTTCACCTTATTTACAAGCCGGCGTTAAGCCACTTAACGTGACTTAACGCCACCTTGTAAATAAAACCCCCTTTCATGCTACACTTGAATGGGGCATTCAATGGGTGCTGTGGTTGGCATTCCCCCGCAACACCATTGATTTTGATGCTTCCCCCTATTTACAAGGGTGCCATAAATAGGAGGCAGCGCCAAAATTAAGACCGGAGAAAACCAGGACTTAACATGCTGAAACGGGGAGAAATGCTTTAATTCTCCTTGTTTTTGCTGTTTCTATGTGTGCTGCATTTTGTCCCTTCCTGCACATAAACAATCATTTAAACAAATTATGATTTGCAACTTCTGAGTGTGCTGCACAATGCAGCACACATACCAGTTACAAATCGCCATTCTGGATTTTTTATGTGCAGGAAGGGACACCTTCCTGCACATCACTATCATTCCTTAAACACAGACACATTTGCACTATGGTTCAAGGATGGCAGCACTGGTGCTAGGCAGCTGAATTTAGTACCAGTGCAGGGAGAAACGCAGGCGTGCACCGTATTATTGTAAATACAGCGCATCCCTGCGTTTCTAAAGTGACGGAGCGTGGCGTTAGCAATTTTAAAGCTAACATGCGCTCCACCACTTTCTTATACATATGCCCCAAAATTTGTAGGAAGGCAAAGTTACCTATGGTCATTTAGCCCTGCAAAAGGTATTTGCCAATATGGAAGTGCACTGGGACTCCTGGTGGGTTCATATGCAAACATGGGAAACATGAGTTGCAGGTTATTTTCCAACAAAAAAGCACACACAGATTTACTCTAGAGAAGGACAGGAGAAAGGGCAGCCTAAAGATATGAATTAAACAGAATTCCAAATGTACATGTGTGTATTAATATGTGTTAGTGTAATGTTTTGTCAATGGCACACATATTTTCCTTTTCAAGAAAGCAAAGAAAACTTAATATGCAAATGAACTTTTGGATTACTTTTCTTCATGTAGAACATTAAACCTGATGATCTAGCTTTTTGCGTATTACATGTGTAAAGCATCTATGGCAAATCACTGAGCAGATTTGAGGGTAGATTCTTTTTTTTTGCATATTTATATAGCGCAAACTCGACCCGAAGGTATTGGAGCGCTTTACATAGCACCGTATTTACATTACACATTCAGGCACGGGGAGATTAAGTGATTTGCCCAGAATCACAGGATGCGGACGCGACCTCGAGGCTCGAACCCTGGTTTACTGCACCAGAGGCGGCAGCTCAGCCGACGGACCACATCCTCTTTTTTTTCATGTAACGCAATGTAGCTACCAAAGTTGCTGCAGTTGCAGTGCATTGTGTGAAAGGTAGAAAGCAGGATAGCTCCATATCTACAAAGATATGGCACTGTTGCTTTCTTCACAAGTGCTGGCATACTTTCTGGCTGCCTAGAGGCAAGCACACACCTTTGTATCATAGTGAAAAAGGGCCGAGATGAGTCTAAAAAAGGCCTTGTAATATTTGTAGTGTGAAGATACTATTTTTAGTACATAACACTCTGGTTAGACCTACCTTTAAATGATTATCTCTTTGCATGTGTACTGTACTGTACACCACACATGTGAAGTTAGAAAGATTTTTTTTTTAAACGGTCATCCTTCTTTTCTCCTTCTTCAAGGAGACGTAGGTTTTGGTGCAACACGTTGTCTACATATGTTAGTAGGTAGGGCTTTGTGTTAAAAGCCATTGATGATTGAATGGGAATATCCAGGTACCACTGACGGGACACCCCCTTGATGGAAAGTAGTGGGAAATTCTCAAGCACATTTTGCATTGGGAAGTAAATCATAAATCAACACTTGTAAAGGTTTACTTTGCTATTTGTAACTTTGCACTGGTGCAAAGTGTTATAAATTAGGCTGTCAAGGCATTAAAAATCTTACTTGAAAGTTTACAAGAAGTTCATCAGGCTAACAAATCAAATTGGGGTAATAGACAGAAGGTATTTTACTACAGACAGATTGTAGAGTAGAGGTATACCAAACAAAATAGGACATGATTTCTTATGTATATTAGTAAGAAGGAAAAAGAATGACAGCCAGATTGAGCACAGAGATGATGAAGTGTTATAAATTGGAACTCAGAGGTGAACTGCATATTCTAAGTTAAAGTATAGACCAATATTACATTTCCTTTCTCTTCTACCATTTGCAGGGTTTTAGAAAATAGACAATTTATCATCATAAGACACAAATCTCATAAAATAGACATCTCAAACTTTCCACTACATACGTATGAGACATCATAGACAATTGTACTGCTGTTTGTCTCTGCTTTGGTTCGTCTCAATTCTCCTGCTAATGTATTCCATGTTTACAACCACCATTTTCACGAGCAGTCAGGTGCTATGTAAATTTCACAGTCTCGAAGCAGGCACTGTGTCGATTCCACTGCCGTGAAGCAGGTGCTGCTTTGGAGTTGTAGCAGGTGCCACGGACATCGGTGACACAGTGCTCGGGACTCACGCTGCAGTGATTTTTCTGACACACTGCGACGGAGAGCGGGGCCCTGTGGTGAAAACCATGGTCGATGCTTCAAGCAGGAACCATGCTTCGATGCAGGCAGCGTCAATGCATTGATCTTTTGCAGCAATGCATTGATAGAACAGGTGCTAGGAGTCGATGCATGGATTTTCTCCTTACAATCATCAGGTTACACTTCCAAGGGGACAGGAACTGGATTTGGCACCACTTGGCAAGTCAGGCCTCTCAGCAGAGGAGGCCAGGCACTGGCAGGTGAAGTTCTTGATGACACTTAGACTTTTTTTATATTTTATTTATACGCTTTCGATGACAAGAACAACACCATGTTCAGTGACAATTGTATGTCCGAATCATTATCTGAAAACAAACCCCAGATGGCCCACCTGACATCATTACCATGTAACCCTGAGACTTCTTAACAGGAGACAAGCAGGTGCAAGCCCTTGGAGAACCTTGGAAGCAGAATACAGAAAGCAAAGTCCAGTCCTTTCACTCCCATTACAGAAGAAGCAAGCAGCAGTTCAGTCCAACAAAGCAACAGGCAGAGTGGCAGTCCCTCCTACAGTATCCAGCTTTGCTTCCTGGCCGAATGTCCTCAGTCCAGAAGCATTCTGATTTTGGGGTGTCATAGGGACAATACTAATACCCCTTTCTGCCTTTTAAGTAGGCACACTTCAAAGGAAAGTGTTTGCAGTGCACAAGACCCTGCCTCTCTCTGACCTGGCCCCAGAAACACTATGAGGGGGGTGCAGACAGTTTTGTGTGAGGACAGGCACAGCCTTATTCAAGTTTCAGAGACAACCCCTCCTACCACTCCAGCTCAGGAAGGCCCATCAGCCTGGTGATGGGCCATTAGGATTTGCAGGGCACACTTGAGTCTCTTTCTGAAGTCTGCCAGTGAGTAGGCTGTATTGAGCTAGAGGGGAAGTTCATTACAGGTCTTGGCAGCAATATAGGAGAAGGAGCAGCCACCATTGTGGCTGCGAGGAATACAGGGGTTGTGTGCGTACGAGGGCAAGTGAAGAGTAGCGCAGGTGTCTAGCGTGTTGATGGAAGTTCAGTTGATGGTTGATGTAGGCAGGTCCTAGGTAGTGGAAGGCTTTGTAGGCGTGAAATGAGGGTCTTACACTGGCGTTTCTACTGGATGGGGAGCAAGTGGAGGTCTATCAGGTGGGTGGCGATATGGGTTTGTTTGGGGAGGTCCGGAATGAGTCTGGCTGCAGTGTTCTGTATGGTCTGGAGTCTTCTGAGGAACTGTGCGGAGATGCTGGCATAGAGGGTGTTGCCGTAGTCAAGCCGGCTGGTGACGAAGGCCTGAGTGATGGCCTTTCTGGTGTTGGTTGGGATCCATCTGAAGATTCTGAGGAGCATACGAAATGTGTGAAAGAAGGAGGAGGTGACTGCGTTGACTTGTTGCTTCATGGTCAGTTGGCCATCAAGGAAGATGCCGAGGTTGCATACAGGGTGGGTCAGTGTGAGTGTAGGTTCAAGTTTTGCAGGCTACCAGCTGTGGTCCCAATCGGAGGTGTTCTTCCCGAAGATCAGTACTTCAGTATTGTCAGAGTTGAGTTTGAGGCAGTTGTTTCTCATCCGTTTGGCTACGTTGGTCATGGTGTTGCAGAAGTTGGTTTTGGCACTGGAGAGGTCCTCTGTGAGCGAGAGGATCAGTTGGGTGTCATCCACATAGGAGATTATATTGAGTCTATGGGATTTGACACCGTCTGTGAGGGGGCTCATGTAGATGTTGAACAGGGTGGGGCTGAGGGATGATCCTTGTGGTACACTGCATATGATGCCTTTGGGGGCGCAGAGGTGAAGGGAGGCAGTCTGATGCTCTGTTTGCATCCTGTAAGGAAGGAGGCGATTCACTTTAGGGTGTCTTGCTGTATGCCTATATTGTTGAGTCTGTTGATGAGGTTGTTGTGGGAGAAGATGTTGAACACCGCGGAAAGGTCAAGGAGGATCAGGGCCACAGTTTCTCTGCAGTAGAGGAGTGTTCTGATGTCGTCTGTGTCACAATCAGTGTGGTCTCAGTGCTGTGGCTGGCACGGAATACTGATTGTTAGGTGTCCAGTAGGTACGTTTGTTCCAGGAAATCCTGGAGTTTCTGGTTGATGACTTTCTCAAGTATTTTGGCCAAGTAGGGAAGCGAGGAGATTGGATGATTTTTTTTTAGATCACTTGGGGTCTTGCTTTAGGAGAGGCCTGATGTCAGCGTATTTACATATGTGCGGGAAGTTTGCTGTGGGGATGGAGGTGTTGAGGATGCTGGTGAGTTGCGTGCTGATTGGGTTCATTGCGAGGTTGTAGAGGTAGTGGAGGCAGGGGTCGTGGGTGCCCCGGAGTGGATGGAAGACATGATGGCTGAGGTTGTCAGTGCGGTGAGTGGAGACCAGGTGGTAATGGTTTGGCTGATGTTCACTGGTTTGTTGAGGTTGTTGGTGTGATGGTTGCGGGCTAGAGGTTGAAATGTTGTGAATGGGTGATCTTGCTATGGAAGTAGTGGGAGAGCATGCAGCAGAGTTCTTTGGAGGGGTGGATGGTGTTCTTTACAGCTTTCGGGTTGAAGAATTCTTTGACTATTTTGAGGAGTACCTTTGTGCAGTTGGCCATGGACTTGATGTGGGTGGTGATGGCTGCTTTCTTGGCTTTCTTGATGTGCTGGTGATATTTGCTGGGGGCTGTCTATGTCGGTGGGGTTCTTGGTGTTGCACCATGGTTTCTCCAGTTGGTGGCAGTTACACTTGGTGGTCCGGAGTTCTGGAGTGTACCAGCTGGCACGTTTCAAGGTCTTGTTAGATTTTGTAGGTTTCAGTGCGGTGACTCTGTCAGCGCTGTCGGTGATCCAGGCGGTGAAGTTCTGGATGGCCTGGTCGAGGTCTGTTGAGGCCTCAGGTTGGGAGGTGGTGAGGGCCTGTGACAACTGAGTTTTGGTGACCTTGTTCCAGTTGCAGTGGGAGGGTATCTGACACCTGGTGATGTTGTGATGCGTGTCTGTGATGGTGAAGCGTACAAACGTGTGGTCAGTCCAGGTGAGATCTGTGGTGTGGCTAAATTTGATTCTGTCTCTGGAGGTGAAAATGGGGTTGAGTGTGTGTCTGGCTCTGTACGTGGGTTCGGTGACCAGTTTGGTGAGGCCAATGTTGTTCAGGTTCTTCAGGAGGGCGATGGAGTTGGCGTCGTACAGCTTGCACAAAGTCAAACCTTCTGTTCAACAAGAGAATGCATCTCTAGTCACAACTACTGTGACCTGAACACTCTCCATGAGGCTCCTTTATTCATGGGCAGGATCGGCGATCTTACTGCTCAATGATACAGAAGGTACTAATTTTGCTCTCTGTAAGCAACTCCAATCACTCAACCTTAGTTAATTCCTCACAGGCCAGATGGTTGAATACTCGCAGGAACATTTATCTTTTTTAGACTACCTGTTTAACACCCACTACTTCACAGTTTCCATGCCCTTATCTTCACGTTCACTATCTCTCCATTCATTACACCTTAATCCCTTTGAGGATCATAGCAAGTACAGTGTCCTCACATGGTTCCCTCCAACCTGAAATTCTAACATACCAATGCAAAAGACCCGGGCTCCCCTTGGTTTTCAGCATTCAACCCTTTTAGTGGTAAAGGCACATAGCAACGGCTTGTAATGTGTATCCACCACAGAGGGTAAACCCCGAAGGTAAAACCAGAAATTAGTATTGCCCAGTAGCATGTTAGTCATGCTCCTCCACCACAAAGTACATGTTTTGCCCTTTTGAGCTCTCTCTCTCTCTCTCTCTCTCTCTCTCTCTCTCTCTCTCTCTCTCTCTCTCTCTCTCTCTCTCTCTCTCCTCTCTCTCTCTCTCTCTCTCTCTCTCTCTCTCTCTCTCTCTCTCTCTCTCTCTCTCTCTCTCTCTCTCTCTCTCTCTCTCTCTCTCTCTCTCTCTCTCTCTCTCTCTCTGGGAATGCAATGATCTTTTCTCTGCCATCTACTACTTGTGAAAGAAATGCTCCTAAACTTGTTTCGCCATCTTTGGTGAAAAGGTTATGCTTCGTGGTATTAAATATTCCCAATGTGGAGGCTTAACTTTGACTCTGCTATCTACCTCCTGGTAATCATTAGAACCAACAGAATTGGACACCCTTCTTATGAGAGCTCTTACAGGGTCAATGAATTCAGGTTCAATACCTTTATGAATATTTAATACCATTCAGCCAGACTGAGAAATTATTTAAATCCATTCTTCTAAGTGGGGAGGGGGCTTTCCTGACTGTTGCAACAAAATCAAACCTAGTTTGTTTTCTATGGCTGTTAAATGCCCTAGGTTAGATACCAAACCCACACCCTTTGTCGCTTACTGTTACACGTTATCTCTATCTACATCACATTCATAAACTAGAATGCCATCCCTTTGGGAAGATCCTCTCTTACTTTTTGCATAAGACATTGGAAGACAGCCACTGCAGAGGCTTCTCTGAACAGCTGAAATGTCGATATCAAATTCATCATACTAAAACATCATGCTTCTCCAATCTCACTCAGTATTTCTGTGATGTTCAGGAACATGTAGTGGTTCACTATATGCAGGTATTCAGGTCACTCATGTCCAAACACATCTGCACTCATTCAACACCAGCCTACACTAGAACAGTGGCAGCCAACCACTCCAAACTCTCAATGCTTTCAATCACTCATTTGTCCTTGAATGTTTTCAATTTAGCTTCCAAAGGCTTTTTCAGTGTGTTAGATCAGGCTTACCTTGTGGCTGACAGGTGGAGCTTCCTCCTTCAATTTAATGCTATTTTCAAAATCCTTCATGTGACCTAGCTTTTCAGTGAACAATGCAGAGTATTCCACAAACTATCATTCTCTAACAATGATCTTTCCACCCCATGTAGGGAATCTGGTTCATTAGGATCAATTACATTGCCTAATTCCTTTTGGTGTCTCCATTGCAGGACGTTGGAACCTTCTTTAGTGACTTCAAACTTCCCTACATTAGATCTTTCCTTGAATGAAACATGCATTATGGCCAGCATGAATCAGCCAAACACTTACATGTCCACCATCTTACATTGTCTCATGGTTATGCAGAGCAAACTCATTGGACCCTATATTCATAAAAGCAGTTTTGGAATATGAAAAGTAGTGCTACTTTAGATATTTCAAAATGCAATTCCTAAACTTTCAATTGGAGATCGCAAACTCCAACTCTCATATCTTTTACGTGCAGAGATCTACACCCCAGTGGTGGTAAGTCAGCACGTGTAAATATAAGTATCAGTTGTAAATGTGGGAGAGACAAGGGCAAGTGGTTGGAACATTGGGATTATTAACTACAAAATAGGTGGGGTTTAGGGAAGTTAAAGTAGGAGATTAGGAATGGGTATGCTAATATAAAAACACAGTCTCATAGGAGTAAGAGAATTGCTATTCATAAAATACACATTTAAATCTACTATAGTAGCACTACTAGGGAAACAACCTTTACAACGCAACTATTACATCGCACTACACTTACAACGCAGGCATTACAACAGAACATCCTTTACAACGCATGACACTACAACGCATACCATTACAATGCATACCATTACAACGCATGACACTACATCGCATGTCACTACAACGCAGGCATTACAACGCATACCATTACAATGCATACCATTAGAGTTAGAATAGCAATTTTTAACCCCTACACTATCCAACACTTACCCTACTGTTGCACCCCCTGGAGTTAGAATAGTAATTTTTACCCCTATACTATCCAATACTTACCTTAAATGCAATGTAACAGTATGCGTTGTAATGGTATGCGTTGTAAAGGTAGTATGTGATGTCATGGAATGCGTTGTGAAGGTAGTTTTTTAAAATGCGTTGTAGTGTCATGCGATGTAATGGAATGCGTTGTAGTGGATGTTGCGATGTAAAAAATGCGTTGTAAGTGCATGCGTTGTAAAAGTATGCGTTGTAACGTCATACATCTGCACTACTAACATGGACAAAACAGGCTTAAATGGACTCCTGCTCAGTCTTGGATTAAGTCAGGCACCACACAGTCAACCACTGGCACTGCAGCAAACTCCCATAGAAATCATTGGAGGGAAGTAATTATCCTAACTCATGAGGAAAGAAATAAGAGAAATCAAATCAAATAACATTACTAAATTCATTTTTTAAAAATATTTTTGATTTGTTGAAATATGTTTTTTTATGTTTGGGCGTTATGGGCGGTTTGGACAATTTGTGTGGTTCTCCCAGGACCAAATTTGACACCAACAACAGCAAAAAAATCTCCAAAATGCGCTCACTTCTTAGGTCTGCATGCAGAGTCAATTTTGGAGGATTTTGTAGCCCAATACCATTTCCCAAGCGAAATAAAAAAGGTAGAGTTTTCTATTTATTTCACTAAATACTTTCCTCCACCCCTAGTTCTTATTTATCAAGCCAAACAAAATGTTTCAACTAAACATGATGTATGCTACATAAATAATGTCTTTGCCAGAAAAAGTTAACTGTGCGCCATTCCTGGGAAACCACTGTGCACCGATTTTCATATCTTTAACACAATGCATTGCACAGAAGGTACCATAATATTACCCTAAACAATATTTTACTAACAATGCAATATATATTGAACACAGTTCAGTATATACGATTATCTTGATGGTGTGTATATTAAAATGATGCTAATTTTACCTTTTCTGGCGGTTTCACAAATAGTTGATTTTTCAGATTGACATAAATATGTTCTGGTTTTTGCTGGAATGCGGGATGGCATTCTCTTGAAGCTGGTCTTTCTGGAAAACATTTCAGTTTGCTCTGTATGCTATACAATCAAAATTGCAAGATTAATTGGTCAACAATGATATATTGCTTTATTTTCATAAACCATTGAAAATCCATTAGGCATAACAATCATATTAAATTCGTTAGCATTATCTAACATAATTAACACAATTCATTGTGACTCTAACCCACTGGATATGTGGTGCTCCAGATTTTAGTGACACTGAAAAAACATCTAAACAGTGATCACCGTAGAAGCACCCAGTGCTTCATTTATAAAGTAAAAAGTGCTGGTGCCCACCCTTCTTCTCAGAAGCTTGCGGCCAGCCTACTGAGTGGTGTATTTACTGAATACAATGACTGTGCAGTCTTGATTGCACTTAATGCCTTTTTCATCCACCACCCCACACTCCCTAACTCATCATCTCATTGCTGGGGTTCCTTTTAAATCCCAGCTTTTCCCTTCGTTAAATTTTTCCATCATGTTCATTTTCCTTCTTTCCCCCTCGTCTGCCTTTCAGTGTCAAAATCTCATGATGGAAAAATACGTTCTGGTCCCCAAAAAGGAGCACTGGTGGACAAAACTTGCAGCCACTGTCTCAAATTAAGTACTGGAAGCAGAAAGGAACAGCATTCGCATTGCATGAGTAAACTGAAAATAATTAGTGAAAAAAGCATTTGTTAAGTATATCTCCTCACCAAGAATTTGGACCGATTCTTTGACTTGATATTTTATGTCTACACCTTGAACCCTAGCAGTTTGTTTCAGCATCTGTCAAGTTCAATGTGCAACATATAAAACTGTCTGCTTAGAATGGATTGTTCCAAAGAAAAGCAGCATTGATGATAAATCAATAAGGCTTCCAAGTTTTGATACATTTTTAACCCGATTAGTTCCTGTAACAAGTCAGTTGATTTGATATCATACTATCAAAAGACTATCAAGGTATTGTTAATTTTATAATGGTTATTGTTGAGCTCTTGGCCCTCTCTGCAGGGTTACCCTAAATATTTGCCTTTACCCTCACTGTTTTCTGAACACTTTTTTGTTGGCTTTTAAGTCTCTGCATTTTACCACTCCTAACCAGTGCTAAAGTGCTTGTGCACTCTCCTTCAAACATGGTAAAATTGGCTTACACACCTTTAGCACATTTAATTTACTTGTAAGTCCCAAGTAAAGTGGTACTACATGTACCAAATGCTACTAGTTGGCCTGCAGCACTTGTAGTGCTACCCACGCACGCAGCCTTTTAAAACATGTTTTAGGACTGTCACTGCAGCCTGTGTGCAGTTTAAAACTGCCAATTCCACCTTTTGCCAGGCCTAGACCTCCCTTTTGAATGCATATGTCACACCCAGGCTTGGCCCTAACCAGGCCATAAGGAATGGGGCATTGTATTAAAAAAAAAGAAGTGAATATATACGTTAAAGTTTTACATGTCCTGGTAGTGAAAAACTCAAATATTTTCACTACTGTGAGGCCTTCCTCTCCTATAGTCTAACATTGGGTTACCTTATTACATTCAATAACAGCTAACCTTTGATTGGGAATGGTAGAAATATAATTTTCGGACTCACGTGAATTGTAGTTTAAAACCCTCTTTAATGGTAAAGTCGAATTTTAGATTACAATTTTGAAAATGTCACTATTAGAAAGTCGGCATTTTCCTTCCTTGAACTTTCTGAAGCCTACTTTGGGTTTTCAGCTTCCCTGGGCCTGTTAATTGCTCCCCATCAGGAATGTTATGTTGTGTCATATTATGCAGATTTGTAGAATGCACTATATCCAAGACTGGTGAGACTTCTCAAAAAGCCATGTCTTCAGCTTGTAGCGTTCAAGAAGTGAGGAGGAGGATCTTATGTGTAGTGACCGGACATGTTGTGCTCTGTGATCAATGTAGGAGAAGGCTCGACCATCGGCTCTTGTTTTCCGTATGCATGGGATTTGTATAAGTAGGATTCCGGATGAGCAGAGGTGTCTGGAAAGTATTCAGCTCAAGCAGAGTTCAAGAATTGAGAAGGAGGAGGTTCTTCTGTGTAGTGACAGGACGTGTCACGCTTTATGAGCAATGTAGGAGAAGGCTCGGCCATCGGCTCTTGTTTTCCGTATGCATGGGATTTGTATAAGTAAGAGTCGGGACGAGCGAAGGTGTCTGGAAAGTTTGTGATAGCAGATGCGATGGTGGAGGTATGCCGGGCCAGTGTTATATTGTGGTTTGAAAGTGTGGGTGAGGAGTTTGAGTTGTGTTCGTTTGTGAATGGGGAGCCAGTGAAGTTGACAGACACTCCATGACTCCTAAAATTAATGCAAGCAGCAAACTTTCCTCCTTTGAGGCCCGAAAGAGTAGTAAAATGTGACTTCGCCAAGGGTTACACATGTCCTTGCACTGGTCTTGCACAGAATGGAATGCTCATTTATATGTAAAACCTTTTTTAGAACTAGTAAACTTAAAATCGAGTCAACAAAATATTCATAGTCAATTCTTACACTTGCGCAGTGACAAGGGTGGAAAGTTTCTAAATGCTGGGAATCACGTCGGTGTTGTGATAGATAATATGGCTTATGTTTTTTTTTCAACGTTCTATAATAAATGCCTTTTTCAATCGATTTGTGCAAGTCATAGCATTATATGTGTTTGAAATTACGATGAAATACACAGATAAAAAAAAGCGTCGCACATTATATCATTTCAACGATCCACTCTAGGGTTTGTTTCCAAAATAAATATTCTCCTAGTCCAATCTCAGATTTTATGGCTAGCAATAAGCGTGAATAAGCAGGGACCATTTTGTTGTAATCGCTAATAACATTCAACACGTCGAGAAGGATTCCTAAAGATTTCTTTACAGAGACAAGGTGAATGCATGTGAGCACATAAATCAACACAACTACCTTTTTCTCCTGCGAGTTCTACCACTTTTACTGCAACAATTTATAGTCAAATCACTGAATTCACAAGTGCCGTTCTCATTTGAAAACACATTTCCTATACACTGTTTCCTGCTCTTTTGGTAAAAATGTGTTTATTCGAAATCTGACTCAAGGCGGCAATGATCAATAATTATTTACTACTATTTCAAGTGAGCAAAGTATGGGGCATATTAGCAAGGGCAGTATCCCCTCTTTAGCGGCACTTTTTGCCGCTAAAGCGGCGATATTTTTATCGCCCTATTAGCAAGCGGTCGCTAACAGCTGTTACCGACAGCTTACAGGCGATAGCGCCTGTTTTTGTACCGCTTTGCATGTCAGCGATATTTATCGCTAATTACATGCAAAGGAGGCGTTCCCAACTTGAAAGCAACTGAAAGCAGTCGCAAACACACCTTCCGCCTATTACCAATGCCCGCAAAGCGAAAAAAAAACGCACGCTAACCACGTTTATCGCTTAGATTTTACACCTGGTAGAAACCTGACTTACCTATTATAGTCAATGGGAGGTGGATTCTACGGTTAAGTCCTCACCTGCCTATTAGCAAGATTTCCATTAGCGATGGGATTTTTATCGCTGGATATCTCACGTTATTGTTGGGATTCGCCGCTATCGCTGGATTCAATATCGCCTTTGAGATAAACATTAATGATATCGCGTTATCTCTGCAATAAAATCCAGGGATAGCTGGCGATTAAAAAAACAGCGCTAAGCGCGTTTTGCGATAATTATCGCAAGTCCTTGCTAATATGCCCCTATATTCCTCATTTGAGCTATCATTCTTGCATTTCTCAAGCTCTAATTATGTTAGAAACAGAAAAACACACATATTAACATATTTCAACAATATATTTTATGAGTTTAACAATTTTATTCTTCTAAATCATTATATTATTTAGCGTGGAGCAAATATGTTCTTGACATTTTTTTAAAAAATGGCATTATACGTAAATACATAAACGGATCCTTCAATAAATAGTTTTGCATGGGTGACCCCTTAAGGGTATGAATTGGCCTGAATGGGATTGCCATACTACCATTTTTCGAACTGGATCGTATGCCCCTGTATTAAATATGCCAGACAGACTGACCCTACATTTTCACACTGATTCCTGAATTTTCAAACAGGAATTTGTGAGGTCTGTCCACCAGTGCATGTGGGTAAGCCATGCTTTTCTGTGTGCTTTTGGATTATACTTATGCATCTGTGGGGTTTCTCTCTCCTGGCACCTACCAGCAGCCCTTCTGCACACCATTGACCCATCAAATTATTTGGTCGCCAGCCACTGCTGCCAGAGATCAAGGAAATACTGTTGGGAACCGTTCCTTTATCAGGGAGTCCAACTCTCTTTTCTTTCAATGTTACTCCAAATCCGTTGAGCCACCCGCAAATTCCTGGCAACATTGAATGCAATTATTTGTTTTAACCCTCAGCGATGTCCCTGTGGGACCCCACCACTAGTTTAAGGGGTCGGGATGTCCTATTCTGCCCCCCTTTGTTTATTTTTTATGTTTTTTGTGGGATTCAGCTCAAGCAGAGTCCCAAGATGGCTGCCACCACTTCCTGGTTGTGTGTTGGCATCCAATCAGATTACAGCACCAGGACTGTTGGATCCGCAGAAGATCCGCGTACCTAGATATACAAATTTGTTTTCAGTTTAATATTTCCCAAACCAATGAACAGATTTTCACCCAATCACAAAAAGCACAATCTGCGTACCAACATCTAACTTCTTGTTAAATTTGGTGTAATTCCGTCTAGCGGTTCAGGCTGTAGGCTTGTTAAGAGGCCCTATGGGAACAAACACAGGAAACGCACCATTTTTTACCTCCCCTTTTTCTCAGCCCCCAGTTTGCAAGCACCCCGCAACTTACCAGACTCCTTCTGAAGTACCGGGCGCATTTGTTTGGACATTTCATGAAGATTCCACAACCGGCGCCAAAGACATAGGCAACTGAAAATCACCTTTTTGATAGAAACTACGTCCTAACTATTCTTACTGGAGACCGGTAGTAGGTAATACATACATATATGCATATCCAGTAGGTAGTTATAGTTTGGATCATGTTTCAATAGGAAAAGTGTTTTTTGACTTGCCTATATATTTGCTGCTGTTTAATTAATCTTCACAAAATTTTCCCCAAAAAGTGTGCTATTGATTCTAATTGTACATATAAAGTTTCAGGGTGATCCATCAAGCAGGGGCTGAGAAAAAGGGGTGGGGTAAAAAAAGTGCATTTCCCATGTTAATTACTGTAGGTGTTTTGAACATAATTACAGCCCAAACTGCTGAACAGATTTACACCAAATTTGGTAGAAAGCTAGCTTTTGTATATCTACGATCACTGCTAATTTGCGAATAATGACAAGCTTGTGCAGTGAAAAGCAGAGCTCTGATTGGCTGCCAATACTTCTACCAGGAAGTGTTGGCACCCACCTTGGGATTTGGCTTCAGCAGAGTCACACAAAAACCTGTGGAAAAAAAGGGGCAGGGTAGGAATACCCTGACCCCCAAGCCTTGGTCTAGGAGTCCCAGAGGGACCCCAGCAGGGCAAAAGAGTATTTCTTTGTGATTTCTACCACAAATTAGCACAATTTGTGGCAATTTAAAAAAATAAAAACTTGTCTGTTTTTGAAGGGCGTGAGGTGGGCCAGGTTCCGGGGGCAGTTTCTAAAAAAAGAAGCGGGGCACATGAGGACCTCCTCCTGAGGCTCTTTAAGCACCCGGGGCCACCACCTTCCCAGGGCTTTTTACTAATATAGGAGGAGGTCCCGCAGAGCCCCCTCCATGGGCTCAAATGAGACCCGGGGACCACCACCTTCCTGGGCCTTTACTCAAAAATCATTTGTAGGGACCACATGGACCCCTCGCGGGCCCTGGGGACATCCACCTCACCAGGGGCTTTCTTATTTTATAATGAGGGGGCCACATGAACCCCCCCCCTCCCAGACTGTTAGCAGTCACAGGCACCACCACCTCCCCAGGTCCACCCTTACAAATAGAAGGAGGTAGGCCATGCTCCCCTCCCTCCTGGAACCATATATGGCCCTGGGGACCGTCACCCCACAGGGCCAACTTCTGCAATGTCCTAAGGTACCTTCCCCCAGGACATAGCTGTTTGCATTTACTTGGCAGGAGTTTTGACAGCTTTAGTCAAAATCAAGCAAACACTCCACTTCCAGTGTGCAGGAGCTGTCAAAGTGCTCTCGCCCCCTGGAGGCGGAGGTGTCATCTCTTTCCTTTCCCACAGATATGAAGTTGGGGAAAGAAATGAAACAATTGCTTCTGCATGGAGGGAGCAACCTTTCCAGCAGCTCCCTCTGTGCAGCATCAATTCTGGCTCCCGCAGGAGGTGGGGAACTGGAATTGGATTGCGGGGGCCTTTCTGGGGGAAAAGAGGTGAAATAAAGGTGAAAAACAAGAAGAAAGAGAAAGAATAAAGGTGTGAAACGAGCAGAAAGAGGCATAATGAAGGTCAGCAACAAGCAGAAACAGGCAAGGTAAACTTGAGAAATGCACAGGAAGAGGCAGATTAACGTTCAGAAACAAGCAGGATTAGGCAGAATAAAGTCCAGCAACGAGCAGAAAGAGGCAAAATAAAGGTCAGTAACGGCAGAAAGAGGCAAAATAAAGGTCAGAAGGGAGCAGAAAGAGGCAGAATAAAGGTCAGAAATGAGCAGAAAGAGACAGAATAAAGGTCAACAGAGAGCAGAAAGAGGTCAAATAAAGGTAGGCAACAAGGAGAAAGAGGCAAAATAAAGGTCAGCAGCGAGCAGAACGAAGCAATATTACGTTGAGAAATTAGCAGAAAGAGGCAAAATGACGGTGAAAAACGCACAGAAAGAGGCAGAATACAGGTCAGAAATTAGCAGAAAGGAGGCGTGGTCAACAGCATGCCTGGGTAGCTGCGTTTTCCGCGAGCTCCGCTGGTACCAAACCAAATCCTGTTAATATCCTGTTCCTCCTCGCTTTTCCAACACCGTGCCAGTGGTCGGAAGGCACGGGAAAGCGGTGGTGTGCCCGGTAAGGAGTTTTGAGGTACTTTTCCGACTGCTATTGAGACCTATTCGGCATGACGTTCGGCGCGCGGTCTCTCAAGATGGCGGCCGGGGCAGACTGAAGGAAACTGCAGAATGGAGCTGTGGAGCCCTCGTCCGGCGTGCCAGTGGTGGGCCTGAGCGAGCGCGGGCTGGCAGAGAGGAGGACTCCCCACGCTGGTGAGTGACGAAGTTTTGAGGTTGCTTCAGCCACCATTGAAGCCTGCGGGTGCTGGCGAGGGAGCAGTGGGAGCCTCCGGAGAAAGACACCCAGCTACCTGTGTCTCCTGCTACACTGAGGAGCTGAGCGACAGGGGCTTACTCATACCAATTTATTACTTAGTGTCTTGCTCAGGGCACCAGTAACCGGTGTGATTGGACATTTTCTCTTGGGCCCCCGCAGGGATTTAGGCGGACGGTGAGCAATAAGGGGTTGCGCTGCCTTGCTGGACCAGGGGTGCAATTTGGAGGTGGGCCTGTCGTGTGGTGGCATAGCTCCTGGGGGTGCACCCATCACCGCTCTGCTGACACCACGCACAGCGACATTTGAGCCACTCACGGTGTCGCACAACAGGATTATTGAGCTCTGATCTCCTGGGCATATTGTGTGGGACAGCGAAGCATGGGAGGCTGAGGTTTACCTGGCCGAGGGTTCACAGTTTTGGGAAGTGCCACCACCTCCTACACTGGGCCGCTTGACATGGTGCGAGTGAAGTTGACCTGGCTGAGGCTTGCTACAGCACTGCGGACATAGTATTGGTGAGCGGAGCAGACTCTAGCTTGGTCCCACAGGCCGTCCGGGGGACTGAAGTAAGTGCACAACTTTGTCCTGATTTATGGGGTTGTGCCCGGCTCGCTAGCCTACGCCCTGGAGACAAGTAAACAGAGAACGGCACAGTGGACTGTTTCTTTGCCTGCTTGCCTGCCTGGTGGGGGTGCCGAGGGCACACTCCAGAGACTCTCTGTGGCCTGGCAGGAGTAAATGTTGTGGTGCTGCAAGCCTGGTTGGGGTCCGAGGTGTGCGGTGCAGGGTTACCCCCCTAGGCGCCTAACCTAAGTGAGACACGCGGCGGCGGCCTGCCAGTAGATCCACCACAATGGCAAAAGACAAGGAGCCCAGGGCTGCCAAACAGGGGAAGTTGGACTGATTTGCGAAGGTACTCTGCGCCTGTAGGGGCGGAGGGAGGTTTGGCTCCCTGCCTAGACATGGATGAGATTCTGCAGGCAACCCACGCTTCACGAGAAAGCCTGGGGGGCAAGATGGCAGAGGTGCGGATGGAGGTTTCCTTTCTGCGCCAAGACCTGCGTAAGGTTTCAAAAGGAGTGACCGAAGTTGAACAACGTGTCTCGGAGCTCGAGGACACCTCACGGACCACACGTAAAGATGTAACTGAACTTATGACGACAGTGAAGGACGTGGTCTGGAGAGTCGATGATGCCGAAAACAGGGCCCGCAGAAATGACCTGCGATTTATAGGTTTTCCAGAAAACGAGGAGCGCTCTGACCCGGGACATTTCCTACTGACCTTTCTTAAAGATGTCCTTCCAGAGACAATTCTCATCATGCTTTGTTATAGAAAGATCGTACAGGATGCCTGGGATCCGACCGCAGCCCGGGGCCCCCCCTCGGCTGATAGCTCGATTCTTGAATTTTAAGGACAGGGATCTAATACTCAGGGAGTTACGGAGGAAGGGTGAGATCAAATATGAGAACGCAAGAGTGATGGTGTTCCCTGATTATTCGCGAGATGTTCTAAAACAAAGGTGCACCTTTGATCCCATAAAAGTGAAATTTCGTGCCCTTGGGATCCAGTATAAGCTGCTGGTCCCTGCCAAACTTAAAGTTATCTTTCAGGGTACTATGCAGTTTTTCCAGACACCAGAAGAGGCGTGGTCCTGGATTGAAGAACGGCCTCAACTGAGGCGTGGGTGGCTTTCCACTGCTCTTTTGTCCGCTAAGAAGCAAACAAGCCTCACGTAAAGCGACGGAGACGAATGCTCAAACTCTGGATTTACGCCAGGTCTATGCTGTGGAGATCCCTGAGGCTCAGGGATCAGAAAACTACCATATCGGATTCAGATGACGACACAGCCCTAGCATGCACGTCTCAGAGATCCAGTGGCCATGGAGATTCTGATCAGTCGGAGAAGCACGAATCCCTGGATCCAGACGATACACACACCCTCTTTTGGAGAGAATTCAACAGCTGGAGGCTTCGGGCCCGGGCCCTCCGGGCGGGGACTCTCGACCACTACAGCCTTTAAATAATGGTGAGGAGGAATTACGAGTTGGGGCCGGACGCCCTCCTAGAGACACTGTACGATTCCCTAGGCGTAGAAGACATTTGGGGCTTTTGCCACGAGAAAGGAAAGAATACAGTGGGTTGTTATTTTTGTAGTGCTATTTAGTTGAGTGAGTAGGGGAGGGCTACATACCTCTGGGTGGTTTACCTGCACCAGTGTTGTCACATTGACGAGCTTGGTGGCGGTGGGGGTATTTGCAGAGTGTGGGGAAGGAAACACAATGGACACTACTAGATGTTCTGGATTATGTGTTCTGGGTAGAGGGGAGGGTAGTTTTGTTCAGAAAGTTTGCATGAATACTGACATTGAGGTGAATTGGCACTGCATGGGCAGTGTTGGGGGACTTAAACAGGAGCAGGAAGATCTAGCTTTTTTAACACAATGGCTATCGATGGGTACTCAGTCATGACGTGGAACGTCAATGGTCTAGGAAATAAAATCAAAAGAGGGTTAGTTTCAAACTATATTAAAAGTCTTAAACTGGATATCATTCTACTACAGGAAACACATCCTATGGGGCCACACTGCTCTTTCCTGGGTAGGGGTCAATACATCACTCTGGTACACACGGGGTTTACCAGAGGAGAGTGGCAATTCTCATCAAAAGGTCACCTCCCTTCCGGGTCACTCGACATTGGGAAGACCAGGAGGGCACATACGTAGCGGTCAAGGGTACTTGGAATCACAAAGTTTGGCTAATTGTCAGTGTTTTTGCCCCCGCGTCTCCAACAGCATACACTGGATAAATTGTCTGACCTCCTGCTACAATCTGGCCCTGTTACACTTCTTGTAGGAGGTGAATTCAATGATGTGCGCGATCCCGCCTTGGATCGTACACTGACGCGACCAAGGCAGCATGAGACTATCGCATTGGCTAGGTTCCAAGCGGACTTGGGGCTCACTGACCTTTGGAGGCACCACCATCCATCCACACGTGCATACTCCTACTTTTCCAGGGGGCCACAGGGCGTACTCAAGGTTAGATTACCTCTTTGCCCTAGCTGGTGCGATTGACCAGTTTGAGGAGATGGAATACTTAGCCAGGGGTATCTCAGAGCATTCACTGCTGTATCTGCGGGTGGGGGGAGATGGAGAAGTCAGGGTACAACATGGAGACTGAACTCTTGGGCATTGAAGGATGAAACGGTTGCTAAAGAAATTGGGGTAGACACTGAACTCCATCTTAAAGAAAACGAGGGCTCTGTACAATCGGCGGTTACTCTCTGGGAGGATTTCAAGACCGTGATATGTGACAGAGCCCAAATATTATAGCCCACAAAAAAAGATGTGAACTTCATGACACACTGCCACTGGAAAGCAAGTTGATAGAACTTGAAAAAGGGAGTGCCCCTCCCATGAGTGAACATACTCTCCGTCAAATTGATATTACCAAACGGGAATACCAGGCGTTGGTTACTAAAGAGAATCGGGCTCACCAACTCACAGTCCAACATAGACTGTACGAGACTGGAGACCAAGCGGGTAAACTGTTAGCGTGGTTGGACAGGAAGGAACAAGAGTTGAGGTGGGTCTCGTCTATCAAGGAACAAGGCAGTATTTATACCGCGTCCCAGGAGATTGTGGAGGCATTTGCCCAATACTATCCAAGGCTTTATGCAGCCCAGACATAAGCCACGGAGGTACGATTGCTCAATTCCTTGAAGAGGTCGAGCTCCCCTGTCTTGCCCCCAATGAGAGGGATAGGCTTCATGAGGATATCACTCTGGCTGAGGTCACAGAGGCCATTGGTCAACTAAAAGCAGGGAAAACCCCAGGTCCTAATGGCCTCCTGGGGGAACTTTTTAAAACATATAGTTCCCTGCTGGCTCCACATTTACTTACGATGTATATGGCCTCTAGAGAGGAAGGGGTACTCCCTGCAGACCTTAGACTGGCAACGGTGGTGGTGATTCCCAAAGAGGGGAAACCCCCAGATGAGTGTGGGTCCTATCGGTCCATTTCTATATTAAATATAGAAACTAAGATCCTGGCCACTATCCTGGCAACACGCCTTGTATCCGTGATCACTTCCCTGATACATGGAGATCAGATGGGCATCATGCCAAAACGTGCCACACGTTACAATCTACGGCGAGTAGCCAATTGGATGGATGAGGTCAGAGACCGAGTGAAGGCTCACCTGCTGCTCTCCCTGGACGTGGAAAAAGTGTTTGACACCATCCATTGGCCCTTCATGAGACACACTTTAGAGAAATTTGGATTTGGCCCGGGATTCCGGGAATGGGTGGCCTTGTTATACAATGAGCCTGAGCCCAGGGTTAGGGTCAATGGCACTCTTTCAGAGACCTGGCGGATCCGGCGGGGGACTAGGCAGGGATGCCCACTCTCCTCCCTACTGTTTGCCCTTATTTTGGAACCCCTGGTCTGTGTCGTCAGAGCCTTCCTGGGGCTGAGTGGATTTGTGGATGACTCCAGACAGATAGCTGAGGAATATCGTTATATGTGGATGATATTTTACTATATGTGACGAATCTGACGAAGATGCTCCCTCAAATCCTACGAATTGTTAAAGGTTATGGGTGCCATGCGGGATATAGGATTAATTGGACTAAGCCTACCCTTTACCCAGTGGGGGGGATGGTGGAACCCCAGAATTTCCCTAGCTGTCTACACTGGTCCACAGAAGGCTTTACCTACCTTGGTCTTTACATTACCATGGATGTGAACCCCAGCCTAGTTCACAACATTAGGCGGGTCTTCAAAAACTGTCAAGAGGACGTTAAGAGATGGCAAAAGCTTCCCTTAACTATTATGGAGAGGGCTGCCAAGTATAAAATGGTAATGCTCCCGCAATTGCTTTATGTACTGCAAAATACCTACATTAAGAATCCAGATGTGATATTTAAAGGCATTGATAGGGAACTGCGTTTACTCCTTTGGGATGGGGCCTATCCACGCATTGCACTTCCAACACTGCAGCGGAATCCCTATAATGGGGGTTTGCCTCTACCAGATATTAGTTCATACTAGCCCACCTTATCGCAATTAATGAATGGATCCATGCATCTGGGGATCACCCGACATATAGGCTTGAAAGGCTGCAGTTTCGAGATCATACCCATCTTCACTATCTTTATGGAGGTAAGGGATGTAGTAGACTGCTCACAGTGACCCAGAGGACGCTGGAGGCATGGAAGAGCGCAGAGCAACAAATTAAGTGAGACCACAAATGCACAAGAGATACCCCACTGTGGGAGGGGACTAGGCTAAAAGAGATTGGAAAGTCGAGTGGCTTTAGGCATTGGGACCTGATAGGTATCTCTAAAATAGGAGATGTCCTGGAACATGGTGTATTGGCTTCTTTCTGCACGCTCCAAGCTAGATATCAACTACATGACACTCAGACATATGCGTGTCTCCGTTTGCAATATGCGTGGGTGGAGGAGGGGTTTGATGGGGCTACACTACCGGAATACGCCCCATTAGAAGGTTGTCTCCTCCAGGAGGAAATCCCGGCTAAAGCTTTTTCATCTACCTACAAAACATTACTTAATAATATACCCGATCAATTGGGTCCACTTCGAGCAAAATGGGAGAAGATCACTGGTGTATTGGAGGATATGGACTGGGAGGTCGCTCTCATACATCCATGTGAAGTGCCAATTAAATTAAGGTTACGTCTCATCCAGTACAAAATACTACACCGCGCTTATTTTCATAGAGCCAAATTGCATACAATAGGAAGAGCCGTGAGCCCAGAGTGTCTTCGATGCCACACTGAACTTGGGACGTTTATACATACCATTTGGGAGTGTAATGAGATACAGGCCTATTGGGGATCGATTGTGGGGGAGCTCAATCACATATTGGAAGTCCAAATAGAACTGGAGCCACAGTTTCTCCTTTTGAGAATTCCAACAGAGGTAGACATCCCAAGGTGCAAAATTGTTCTAGCTAACCTGGGGTTGGTAGTAGTCAAAAGGGTTATAGCTAAATACTGGGGGGCTCCACAAATACCTACCCTTAATGAATGGAGGGCAAGTCTTGACTTGTATGTGATTGTGGAGCTGGTGACATACAAGGCCCAGGGCTGTCCCAAAAAGTTCCAGAAAATATGGGCCCCATGGATAAAATATTATGGCCTGGAGGTGGAGGGAGAAGCAGAGGGTGGGAGTCCATCGCTCGAAGGACCGAGGGAAGAGTCTTTACTGATGTACCAAGTATGTGTAACCATAAGAACAGTAATATTGCTTCTGACCTATGTGTAGATTCAACCGCAGTAGAAACTTTGTTCTATACTTGCACTACATGGCCAATGTAGAATGTTATGCAATGTGTATTGTGTATTCATGCTTTGTTTTATGTTTTGTTTTATTTGGAAAACGAAATTAAAAAAAATTAAAAAAAGAAATGACTAGAAAGAAGCAAAATAGAGGTCAGAAACGAGCAGCAAGAGGGAGAATAAAGGTCACAAACTAGCATAAAGTCAGGAAAAAGGTCAGCAATTAGCAGAAAGAGACAGAAAAGAGGTCAGAAATAAGCAGGAAGAGGGAAAATAAAGATCAGAAATGAGTAGAAGGAAGCAAACTAGATGTCATAAACCATCAGCAAGAGGCAGAATAAATGTCAGAAATGAGCAAAAAGAGGCAAAATGGAGGTCAGGAGCAAGCAGAAAGAGGCAAAATACCGGGCAGAATGAGCAGAAAGAGGCAAAACTGAGGTCAGAAAGGAACAGCAAGAGGCAAACTAGAGGTAAGAAACCAGCAGCAAGAGGGAGAATAAAGGTCAGAATTGTGCAAAAGAGGCAAAATAAAGGTTAGGAGGAAGCAGACAGAGGCAGAATATTAGGCAGAATGAGCAGAAAAAGGCAAAACAGAAGTCAGAAATGAGCAGCAAGAGGCAGAAAAAAGTTCAGTAGCATAGTTCCCTCTAAGCTGTGCACTAGAGTGGGCGCAGGCTATGTGTTTTCCCTCCGCTCATTGAGTGTGATGCAGCACGCACATCCTCGAACTCGGGCTGCCATAAAATGCTTCATTGAAGAGTTTGAAGTGACTCCTCCTTACTCTCTGCTGAGAAGTGAGGAAGGCATGCAAAGTCAATCCGATGCGATGTTTTCTACTGATAGGCCAGGATTTAGGGCCAGGGGACTGAGGTGATGTTTATCTATAACAACCACTAGCCAGCAGGTTTTTCTGTGCTTGGACACTGGGCCTGGAGGTGTCTGCTACCCAGTCACTGTGCATAAAATAAGTGTTTCAGAGCAGCTTGTGTTTGTAAGGAAATATCAATGAGATTGCTGCTGCACAGATAATGATCTGTTAAATGCCGCTTTTCAGACAGTTTTTTTTATTTCGATAGACCATTGTGAGGAATGTGAACACCTGCAGTGCAGCCCAGCCCTAAATCAGCAGAGGAGGGCGAGCAGCTCCAAAGCCTTGATGGGAGATGGACAAGTTAAGTATTCATTCCTCGAAGAGACTGCCTTCTATTTTTTGCAGTTTTATACATAGTGAACCTGACCAAAGGTATTGGTGCACTTTACATGAAGATCACTTACAATACACAAGGTCATATTCATTTTTTGTAGGTATGGGAAGACAGCAGAGAGTAGCTGACTGAAGGCAAGCTGGACAGGAGCACCATCACAGGGTAGAGCTGGCACGAGGACCTGCTCCCATGTGTACCCTAATGAATTTTATTGCAAACCCACTTACAGATCAGCCCATACACTCATGCACCCACTGACAGACCCACTTATACACTCATGCACCCACTCACAGAACCACTGAGAGACACACAGACCCACTGACAGACACAATCAGACACTCATGCACCCACTGACAGATCCATTCAAACACTCAGTCACCCATTCACAGAGCCACTCAGAGTTTCACATACACAAACACACTCAAAGTCCCATTCAGAGACTCACACACCCACCCATACACCCACTAATGCACTCTCTCACAGACCCACTCACGTACTCACTCACTCACAGACCCACTTATGCACCCACTCACAGATCCACTCAGACACTCATGCACCCATTCACAGACTCTCACACACTCTCAAAGACCCACTCAGACACTCATCGACCCAGTCACAGACCTGCTCAGACACTCATGTTCTCATTCACAGATCCACTCAGAGACTCATTCATCCACTCAGATTCACACACCCACTGACTGACCCACTCTGATACTCACTCACCCTCTCACATACACTCGCTGAGACTCACACAACCACTCACAGACCCACTCACACACCCACTCACTCACCCACTCATAAACTCATCCCTCTACTTAAAGTCCTTCAAAGTCACTCACACACCTGCTCAGAGACCCAGTCAGAGGCTGATGCATTGACTCACAGACCCACTCAGAAAGTCACCCCCTCACAGACCCACTAAGACACTCACACAACCAGTCAAGAACCCACTCAGAGACTCATGCAACCACTCACAGACACACTCAGACACACATGCAGCTACTCACAGATCCACATAGGCACTCATACACCCACTTAAACAGCCATGTACACACCCATAGTCACTCACATACCCACTTACAGACTGATACAGCCACTCACACATACACTCACCTACCTATACAGCCACTCACACACCCGCTCTCAAAGATTACAAGTTACATTTAGGAATTCAAATGTCAAAAAATGTTGAAATTCACCTAACTATAACATCCCTGTCACTGACCATGTCATGAGTGATGTAATATGTGACGTCATCAGCAGTGCATTGCGGGCGCGCGAGTTATAGTGGGCTGAACTAACTATAACGGGGGAATTTCAATGGTTTCGTACGAGTGAAAAGTCCAGCTAACTATAACGCCCCTGAAACCTATGGTTTTCTCAGTCAATTTCTAAGGTTTTTAAATGCTAATTCCTAACTATAACGTGCCTGAAACCTATGTTTTTTTCAGTGAATTTCAAAGGTTTTTTAAATGCTAATTTCTAACTATACCTACAGAGATAGGACATGTGAAGAAAGAAGAAAAAACGCACAGAAAGAAAATTAGAAATGCAGAAAGAAGCAACAGAAGTCCTCAAAGACAAAGAAAAGTGCAGGAAGATGTATAACGTGCAGAAAGAACAAACAGAAGAGCAGAAAGATGCCTTGTTGCAAAATCATCCTGTACCCTCAACTTTTTCAGACGGATACTGGTGGTAACTGAGTGTGACTAACCAGTCCTAGAGCCAGTGCTATGTTAAAAGACACTCAGAATTTAGTGAAAAAACCTACATACACTAGGGAACACTATGCGTTGGGGTCCCCCTGTGATTAGCATGACCTCCTCTGTAAGCCCCTAGTATATAATAGGGCAGGGGATTAAAACTACCTCTTAAAACGTGCCACAGGGCGTGTTTGCACACGTCACCTCAGGACCCGTCCCCTCCTTTCCCCACTGTGTAAATACGCTCTGTGGCCGTTTTAAGTTGAGAGATTAAGTCCCCTTGAATCCTAAGGGTCCCTAGGGTCAAACTAGCCCACTAGGTACCTCCAGTAAGCGCCACAGAGCTGCGTTGCATAGAGGTGTAAAAAGGGGCGTGGCCTCAGAACACCTGTCTGCAACGCAGCTTCCTGGCGCATACTGGAGATACCTGTTGGGCTAGTTGGCCATCAGGGACCCTCAGCAGCCGCGGTCGGTAGTAGGAGTAACTGCAGGGCGGTGACGTGGGGAGGGGGAGGGGCAGGGTGGGGGGTAGTAAACGACGGATTACGGAGGTTTACAGGTAAGTTAACATATAAATTAATAAAACGAATTTCGTTGCTTGCACTGCATCGCATTTGGGGATACAGTGCACGGAACGAAATTTGTTTTATTAATTTATATGTTAACTTACCTGTAAACCTCCGTAATCTGTAGTTTACTACACCCCACCCTGCCCCTCCCCCTTCCCACGTCACCGCCCTGCAGTTACTCCTACTACCGACCGCGGCTGACCCTCAGTATTGAAGGGGAATTAATTCCCCAACTTACAACTGGCCAGGGGACGCGTTTGCAGAGTGCTGCAAGGAGGGGGCGTGGCCTCCGGCACGATGTCGGTCTTTAATTTATTTTATTTTTTTAAGAAGGAGGGCTGTGTGGCCCCCCCTTCTTTTTCTAATTTACTGGCCCTGGGGACCCCATCCCCCAGGGCCTGCACCCTAATTTTTTTTGTTGAAAAAAATAAATTTGGCCCTCCCAAGGCCTTAATCGGCCCCGGGGACCCCAAACCCTGGGTCATGGCCTTTTTTTTTTTTATTCATAGGAGGGGGCTGCGTTGCCCCCCTCCTCAGGCCACTTATGGCCCCAGGGACCCCATCCCCCGGGGCCGGCCTTTGTTTTTTATTAGTTTAAAAAAAATATATAGTTATAGAAACACCTAGGACATGCTGGACAAACCGTATGTACCTATCACCATGACGATTTGCGTGATATTCATTAAAAGGTGACTATGCATAGAATGAATCCACATGGAATGTATTTACACCGCTAATGAAGCTCTGACGTGTCTGACGCCCTACCGTGCCTAATCCCAGTGCCCCCGCCGGAGGGTACTCTCCAAGTAGACACCCTTGTCGTTTATTTATACAAACATGGGTAGCTATTGACGGGCACATTTAATATACACGCACACCAAGCCATTCAAAGGGGATTCAACAAAAATTCGACCAAACTATGCAAGAAACCCCCCTCACGGTTAATAAAACACACATCCACCGCCGGATGTGTAATACTTTTTATTTTACTCTCTGGAAAGGAGACGAACCTCACTTGAGAGTCACAGCGTGCTCCTGGCTGAGCCCAATGCTGTGTTACACCCACCAGTGCCCGCCGAGTGCCTCACACCTCTGTGTTGTATTCCACCAGCTAGTGCGTATGCTATGACACTCTCTAGCCCATGTGCACTGTAACACCACCCCGTGAATATGTCATGCCACACTTGCCTTCGCACGGGTTATATTGCCCCATCTAACGTGCCTTCCTCGATGCCTATGTTATAACGCACAGCGCTATGCCATACATATTACAATCTGTGATCCATATCTTTGTCACAGGTAATATGCAACGTTACACTCCCCAGCACATATTTTATATTACAACTTTAGAGACTAGTTAGGTTACACAACACTGCCCTGTGCTTATTACACTCCAAGGCGCATTTCGCATAGCACGCGCTAGTGCCTGTGCTATCTCGAGCTCTCCAATGAATCTGTCATTGCGCACAATGTATTGCATATTATATTTCACGCCCGGTTCATCTTATATCACACTTTTTGGTGCATAGTTTATACCATATACTATATCTACTATATCATTTTCAATTGTGCTCTCAGGAGTATGTTCTATATAACACTGCGTCCACCTACCCTTTTCACGGGCATTACATTTTGCGATGGGGGGGAGGGTCAGGGGGTGTTTCTGCCAAGTGATCCCGGAGTCACAGTCACAAACGTCCTCTTCTTCCTGAATAAAAGTGAGATTATGCTGCATACTTGTTCATATTTTAAGTAGTTCGCAAAGACTCACATTTTAAAAACGATAAAGTTCCTAATACCCACCTTCTCTGAACAGTTAGCTTGCTGCCCCATCCACCTCCTCCCTATCCTCTGTTGTCTGAATCCATGGACTAGCCTCCTCCCTCCTGCCATGCATGGTCTGATGTGCTGCCACTGCCCTCCATTTAGCATGATGTACCAGTCCACTCCTCCTGCCCTCCATTGCCCAATTCTATGGCCCATCATTGACCTCCTGCTTAGCCTCTGTGCTTAGCTTGCTGCCCCTATTCTCCTTCCCCCTGCCCTCCGATGTCTTTGTGCATGCCCCTGCTCCATCCTTTTTGCCCACCATGTTCCATGGACCTGCCACTCCTATCTACTCTGAGTGTTCTGTTGAGCTGCCACTCCCCTCCCACCTGCCTAGCATTGTCAGATGACTGTAACATGTCCCTGCCACCTCCACCCTGCCTGTCCACATGCCATGCCCCTATCCCCTTCCTCCTGTCCTCCATGGTCCATTTTACTGCCACACCCTTCTGCCCTTCCTGGTCTGTTGTGCTGCAACTGCTCCTCCTGCCTGCCCCGCACGGTCTGTTGTGCGGCCCCTTCCCCTGAACTCTCTTGTCTGTGCCCAGGTCCTGACCCTCCCTTCTATCCTCCATGGTCCTTTGTGCATGCCCCTGCACCCTCCTTCTTGCCCATCATAGCCATTGTGCTGCCACTAGCCCTCCCGCTTGCCATGCATGGTCTTCTGTGCTGCCATGGCCCCTCCCACCTTCCCTGTGTGGTCAGCTAGCTGCCCCTGACCCCCTCCCACCTTCCCTCCATGGTCTGTGTGTATGCCATCATAGTCTCATTGTTGCTCTCCATGGTGTGTCTTGCTTCTAGTGCCCATCCTCCCTGACCTCCATGGTCATCTTGCATCTCCTGCCCTGCCCCCTCGCCCCCAGCCCTCTGTTTCCATGTGCAGACCCCTATTCCCTCCCTCCTGGCTTGTCTGTTCCATTGTAATGCCCCTGATCCGTCCCTCCTGCCCTTTATGGTCTGTTATGCTGCAGCTTTCTCTCCTGTCTGTCCATTATGGTCAGCTAGCTACCATTGCCTCTTTCCCCTCTGTTCTCTGTTGTCCATGTGCATGGTCCTGTCCCCTCCCTATTGCTTTCTATGGATTGTTGTGCTGCACTCCCGTCCCGCATGCGCATGTGTGGTGTATTGTGCTACTGCAAATCCTGATGCCTGCCCTATAGGGTCAGTTTGGTGCACCTCTCCATGTCCCTCCTGTCCTCTGTTATCCGAGTCCATGTCCCTACCTACCATGATCCAATATACCATACTTGCGAACATTTTGAACTTGGTAAGAGGGAGATTTTGAAAAAAAACTGGGGTATTGATTTTCTCCTTTGAGTTACATTGAAAAAGAGGAGATTGAAGGCAGGAGACAGATCAAATAAAGCCCATTTGAGCTTAAAAACATTGGACGTTTCCTGGCTGAAACGGGTCTGTTGGCATGTATGGTTGTACTACCACTGCCTCTTCCTTCTGCCCACAATGGTCTATTATATTGCCACAGCCTCTCTTGCCAGTCCTGTATTGTTGGTTTGTTGCCCCTGCCCCCCTTTCCACTGCCCTCCATAGTCTGTTGTGCTGCGACTGCCCTTCCTGCCTGCCCAGTGTGGTCAAATTGTTGCCTCTGCACTCTCCTACCTGCCTTCAATTTTCAGAGTCCGTTCCCCTGGCCTCTGCCTCTCAACAGTATCCCAATGAACAACTAGATTGCTGACATTCTATATTTATTACAAAAGTGTGGAACGCCTGACGTCATCTTGATGTAATCAAAACTGTAATACCTAGAGTATTTCCTTTAGAAATTACATATGTGAGAGGGTCTTATTTGCATAAAAATTATGGTTAGTGCTCTAAAAAACTAAAATGAGGACATGTTTTCTTAGTTTTCAAATAGCGACAAAGAACTTTTAAATTATTTGTAATCTTTATGTCTTTTTATCCAGTTGACCACTTGATTAAATGTTGCACCTAGGGGAGAGGATGTGGTGTTACTTCCAGAGCTGCAGACCTTGCAACTGGGGAACCAGGTTGGAGTTTCTGCTTCAGCTCAACATTCTTTGATTCTGGTCAAATCACTTAATCTCCCCATGTCTACAACCAAAATGAATTTGATCTTGTGTGATGTAACCAATGCTCATGTAAAGCACTCCAATACCTGACAAGTCTGCACTATATAAAACTGCAAATACACAAAAAATAGGTGTTTTGAACACTTCTGTCATTGGGCTACATGTGGGCTACATCTGGGTGATATTTGCTCTGCATTTGGGCTCTTTTGTCTCTGGTGGCCATCTTGGGAGATTTCTTTGTTATGAAGTTTCCTAATTTCCTCATTTACTGCAGTCTCCTTAGGAAATGCTTTCAGTTTTTTACTTTGATTCCATCAAGAAGGTATTCAGATATGTCACACATGTGCCATAAATTCTGAATGTTAGCACTTTAGTAGCTCATTAGGTCACTGTAGTAAAGATACTGCTCACTAGGGAAGTCTGCTGCTGGTATTCAAAGTGCATGTTTCAGTCTGCATGTCAGAATATTTTTATGAAATAGAAGAGGATTTGAGAAGTCAAAATGTGCCCTCATTTTTCTTTCTGCAGCACTAATCATAATTTCTATGGCAAAATGAACCCCCTCATTTCGTTCCTTTGTAAATTAAATGCTTTAAGTGTTACCACTTTATTCCAATCAAGATGGCTTCAGGTGTGCCATACTTTTGTCATAAGTAAGACTGTTAGCGCTCTAGTTGTTCGTTAGAACACTCGGGGACATTCTGTCATTGGGCTATACTTGGGCTACATCTGGGTGATATTTGCGCTACATTTGGGCTCTTTTGTCTCTGGTGGCCATTTTGGGAGACTTATTTGTTATGATGTTTCCCAATTTCCTCATTTACTACAGTCTCCTCAGTAGGAAATACTTTCAGTTTTTTACTTTGATTCCATCAAGAAGGCATTCAGATGTGTCACACATTTGCGATAAATTCAGAATGTTAGCACTCTAGTTTCTTATTAGATCACTGTAGTAAAGCTACTGCTCACCAGGGAAGTCTGCTGCTGGTTTTGAAAGTGCATGTTTCAGTCTGCATGTCAGAATTTTTTTATGAAATAGAAGAGGATTTGAGAAGTCACTCACCATGTGCCCTAATTTTTCTTTCTGCAGCACTAATCATACTTTCTATGGCAAAATGAACCCCCTCATTTTGTTCCTTTTTAAATTAAATGTTTTAAGAGTTACCACTTTATTCCAACCAAGATGGCTTCAGGTGTGCCATACGTTTGTCATAAGTAGGACTGTTAGCGCTCTAGTTGTTCTTTAGAACACTCTGGGAAGCTGCAGTAGAACACAAAGGAATCAACTGACAGTCTCTGCCCTTGTTGGATGTACATGTTTTACTGAGAATGTCAGACTTCATTCTCACATGACTGAGAAAGATAATGTGAATTTACAGAAAATAGCTCTCAGTTTAGCTTATAGATCACCTTCCAAACCTCTGTGGGAAAAGCATGAGAAAATAGTTTTCTCTCAAACATGATTCATGATATCACAGCAGAAGGCTTTTTCACATGGTAAAATCACCTTAGAACACACCACAATTCCTAAAATGAGTATGGTACCATCAACAAATGATTTATAATGTAACTAAAGTCTTAAAACCTTCTAATAACTGCAAGGCTTTTTAATGAGATGCTATCATGTATATTGGTCCCAAGATGGCTGCCAACACTTCTTGGATGAAGTGCTGACAGCCAAACAGATCTCACAATGAGATATGTGGTTAGGCTCCGCCCAGATATATATGTGATTTTACATTTGATTTTCTCAGGAACTACTGAACGGATTTACACCATTTAAGCAAAAGGCATGAGTCTGAACTGAGGACTACCTCTTTGCCAAATTTGGTGTAATTCCGTTCAGCACTTCGGGCTGAAGCTGCGTCAACAGGTCCTATGGGAAAATGCATGGGGAAAACACATTTTGGGACCCCCCTTTTGGAAAATTTCGCAAAGATTCATCAATCGACGCCAACGTTATTCCAAAGAGAATGTTGCGGATTTCCTATGGAAAATAGGTCCTAACTATAACTACCTACAGGCGACCGCCAGTAGGTAATATATATATATATATATATAATACCTACTGGCGGTTGACGAATCTTCGCGAAATGTTCCAAACTTTTGGCCAGCTCCGGTTCGCTCCTATCCTGAAAGGTTCGTGTCGATTCATCAAGCGGGGGCTGAGAAAAAAGGGGGGTCCCAAAAAGCGTTTTCCCCATGCATTTTCCCATAGGACCTGTTGACGCAGCTACAGCCCGAACTGCTGAACGGAATTACACCAAATTTGGCAAAGAGGTAGTCCTCAGTTCAGACTCGTGCCTTTTGCATAAATGGTGTAGACCCGTTCAGTAGTTCCTGAGAAAATTAGAGTTAAATAGATAGATATATCTATGGCCTCGGAAGATCCGCGCACCCTCCCTGCACCCTAAGCGCACCCTCTGCGAACCGAGCGCGCACCCTCCCAATCACGCGCTGAATGCTAATTGGCTGTCAAGTGTCTGTCTACATTCGAAACCAGGAACTGTTGGCAGCCATTTTGTGCCTCGGTAGAAGCGAGGCTGATTAAGTAAGGGAAATAAGTGTGTGAAAGATGTAAAGGGGGCAGGGTAGAAATACTCTGACCATCTAGTGTTGCTTAGGGGGTCCCAGAAGGTCCCCCTGGGACTCCCTTTTATTTTTTTTAAACGGCGAAATGCGCGCAGGCTGCGTGGATCCGGCCGGAAAAAAAAAAACCCCGAAGCGCGGGCTTCCGCGTTTCGTTAATAATTAGCCCCCGGGTGGGCCAAATCCTGGGGGCAAAATGTTTATAACCTTAATAGGGGGAGGGGGGCTGCGTGGCCCCCCTCCTGGAGCCCTCAAGGGCCCTGGGTACCGCCACCCCCCAGCACCGGCTCCTACAGTGTCCTGGGGTGCCCACCCCCAGGACACTGTTGTTTGCTATGAGAGGGCGGGAATCTCCCGCCCTCCCATAGCAAACTACGTTAGGATTTTGAAAGAGAGAGCAGGGAAACCTGCTCTCTCTTTCAAAATCCAAACGATATTGCTTTTCTACATGGGGAGCTGCATGTCAGCAGCTCCCCATGTGGAAAAGCACTGCCGGCTCCCGAAGGACGCAGGGAGCTGGCTGGGACAGTGAGGGCATTGGGGCTCCCCCCACGGTCTCCAATGTTTTTTTATAAGTCCCGGGGGATGGGGTCCCCGGGGATAATAAAAATTAGTGATAGGGGCTATTTTTTTTTTCCGTAAAATTAGGAGTCGCGCATCCTAACGCATTGGGTGCGCGGTTTCTCTCGCGTTGGGTGCGCAGTTCCTAGTGCGTTGGGTGCGCGGATCCAAGGAAAAAAACCTGAAATTTTTGGGAGATAAACATCAAGCTTAAGTGTTTTGTTCTTGAGTGGCTCTAAAAAGAGCTGTTGTGTTCATTTTGAGTTTTTGGTATTTATAAGTAAGTACCTATACAGAGTCTAAAGTTGTTGAGGAAGACTCTGTTTCCTTCATCAATAAAGTGTACTCCATCTCTCCTATACATCTCTTGCATATGAAAGCGCAGATTGTTATTGTAAATGGACCCCATTCTATAGTCTCGGAGAAAAGCAGAAACAGATTTATTCACATGTTTCCTAGCTTTCTCAATTTGTGGACAAAAGTGATTGGACCAGTTCCATTTCTGCCTTTGGCATATGTTAGAATACACAAAGGCAGTTTTGGGAAAAAGTGAAATCAATTCTGCAAAGGTGTCCTTCATAAGCATTTCCAGACCTACACCAGTCAAAGTGCCTAGGTCATTGCCACCACAGTGCACTATTATAAGGTCAGGGTGTTGGATATGCATAAAGGATTTTACCAATGGCATCAATTGGTGCCACTTTAACCCTCTCTGTCCAATCCATTTAATGTCTACATTTGGCAAACCTAGGTCTTTGTGAATGCCTTTGTTTTCTGCATACCTTTGGCTCCAGAAAATATAGCTGTGTCCCACAATCCACACTCTAAGCATCTTGAAGAAAGGTCTGAATGCACTCAGATGGTCTCTGTAAATGAAATGGCAGTTTGAAAAGTAAGATTTTTCTAAAATGGTGGCTAAGATGCAGTTTTGAAAAAAGACAAGAAATCATTGGTTGTTTGAGAACCTTCTACACTGAAAGGTAGGGTGCATGTTTCTGTGTTTTAAACGCATGATTCTTATTGGTTAACAAAAAGTGATCGAAAGGAACATTATATATGATAAGCTGATATGTTGAAAAGTCAAACACACTTACTGTTTTGATTAGCAACATTGTGTGCTGAACTTGTGACCTGTGTGCTCAGTTCAGTGTTCCATGACCTGTTTCTATGGTAACAGGCAGAAGGCAGATTGGGGGTAGGGTTAAATTTATGTTATTTGGAAAGGGTTGAATTGTTTAACCAACAGAAATGTGTGTTAGCTTTTGAATTTATGTGGGAAGGAATGTGATTTGATGTTTACATGTATATGTGTGCAAAATGAGGGAAACGTTGCAATTTTTTGGTTTTGCTGACAGGTGCACAGTGCAGAGTTTCTGTATAAGAAAATCTGGTGTGTGACTGATATACTTCTTAATCTACAAAACAACTTGAAAGGTGAGTTTTTTAATTGTGAGGGGATGTATGTGGTCTATTTTGATTTTAATCAGACTAATGTATTTCTCCTGCTAAAGTGCAGGGAGTACTTTTTTTTGTCTACAATCTTATTGACAATGTGTGTGCATGTAGAAATCATTCTGTGATAAGCATTTGTGTTTTTCATGTGTTTGCAGACAGATAACTGTGCTGTTTTTATATTTTGGTACAATTAGAAATCAGTCATTGTTTATGAATTTGCAAAATGAGTCATGTATCTACACTAAAATGTAGTATTCGCAGATTACAAATGTGTTTTGGTATAGTGCAAGGCAGCCGCGGTCGGTAGTAGGAGTAACTGCAGGGCGGTGACGTGGGGAGGGGGAGGGGCAGGGTGGGGGGTAGTAAACTATGGATTACGGAGGTTTACAGGTAAGTTAACATATACATTAATAAAACGAATTTCTTTGCGTGCACTGCATCCCCAAATGCGATGCAGTGCACGCAACGAAATTCGTTTTATTAATTTATATGTTAACTTACCTGTAAACCTCCATAATCCATAGTTTACTACCCCCCACCCTGCCCCTCCCCACGTCACCGCCCTGCAGTTACTCCTACTACCGACGCGGCTGGTGCAAGGGATAGTGTTGTTTGTCTAGGATCACACAGTGAGTCTGTCTGCATTTAGGAATCATTTTGAGAGAAACATTTTGGTACTAATCTGTAGTAGTAGATTTTCTGCAATGTGTGCAGTCACCTTAGATCTTCTAGACTAGTAAATGTGTTTTGTAGAAGGGATAGTTGTCTGTCTACAATCGCACTGTGAGTCTGTGTGTATTTGGGTAAGCATTGTGAGAGAAGCATTTGGTAAAATTATGTATTTGCTGACAGACAACTGTTTTAAAACCTGTCATGTTGTTAAGTTTTAGTAGCATTAAAAGCCAGTCTTTGCTTATGCTTTGATTAAATGAGTCAGACTTTGACACTAAAGTGCAGTTCTGAAATATGTAGATTGTGTGCAGTCTCCTTACCCCTTCCACACTAGTGAATGAGTTTTGGTAAACTCCTAGGATAGTGTTGCTTGCCTAAAATCACACTGTGAGTCTCTGTGCATTTGGGTAAGGATTGTGAGAGAAGCATTTGGTAACATTGTGTATTTGCTAACAGACAACTGTTTTAAAACCTGTCATGTTGTCAAGTTTTAGTAGCATTAAAAGCCAGTCTTTGCTTATGCATTGATAAAATGAGTTAGGCTTTGACACTAAAGTGCAGTACTTAAATATGTAGATTGTGTGCAGTCCCTTTACCCCTTCCACAGTAGTGAATGAGTTTTGTTAAACTCCTAGGGATAGTGTTGCTTGTCTAGAATCACACTGAGTCTGTGTGCATTTGGGAACCGCTGTGAGAGAAGCATTTGGTAACATCATGTATTTGTTGACAGATAACTATTTTAAAACCTGTCATGTTGTCAAGTTTTAGTAGCATTAGAAGCCAGTCTTTGCTTATGCATTGATAAAATGAGTCAGGCATCGACAGTAAAGTGCAGTACTGAAATATGTAGATTGTGTGCAGTCCCCTTACCCCTTACACAGTAGTGAATGAGTTTTGGTAAACTCCTAGGGAGAGTGTTGCTTGTCTAGAATCACACTGTGAGTCTGTGTGCATTTGGGAACCACTGTGAGAGAAGCATTTGGGTACTTCATATGTTTGAATACGCATAACTGCTTAAAAACTTTCCTGTTCTCAAGTTTTGGTAGAATTAGAAGGCAGTCATTGCTTATGTATTCACCCAGGAACTGTCTTTGCAATACTGTAAACATTCAGTTAATATTCAAGTAGTAACGGAGTGAGGCAGGCCTTAGCACATGCATTAATTCAAATGCTTATCCACTATGCATGCAGTCCTCTAACCATCTACACAGTTCTCTTTCACACCTTTAATTCCACAGCCAGTATCCATACACTTCCAGCAAACACCCTGTCACTCCCCATGTACTCCTCTAGTGACCCATTCAGCACCATGTACTAATACATTCACTGCGCCAAAACCCAAAAACTTATAAATTCACCCAGGCACTCTGTTTGCAGTACTCTAATCATTCAGACAGTATCCAAGTACTCATGCAGCGAGCCAGGCCTTACAACATGGACTGCTTCAAACCCCTATCCAGTATGCATACAGGCCTCTAGTCACCTACACACTTGTCTTTCACTTCTTTAATTAACTAGTCAGTATATATATACTTCAAAAAACATCCTGTCACTCATCTTGCACTCATCCAGTGACTGATCCAGTACCATGTACTAATATCTTCACTGCGCCAAAACTGAAAAACGTAAAAGTTTTACCCAGGCACTCTCCTAGCAGTAGGCTAATGATTCAGTGAGTTCCCAGGTACTCATGTAGTGAACCATGCATTACCACATAGACTGCTTCAAATGTCTATGCAGAATGCATGCAGTCTTCTAACATACTATACACTTGTCTTTAACAGCTTCAATTCTCCAGTCAGTATCCATGTACTTCCAGCAAACATCCTGTCACTCCCCTTTCACTGCTCTAGTGACTTATTCAGCACCATGTAGTAATGCATTCACTGCGCCAAAACGGAAACACTTATAAATTCACCCAGGTACGCTTCTTGCAATAGTCTAATCATTCAGTCAGTACCTAAGTACTAATGGAGTGAGGCAGGCCTTAGCACATGGATTGATTCAAACGTGTTTCCACTATGCATGGAGGCCTCTAACTACCAACACAATTGCCTTTCAGACCTTCAATTTCTCTGTCAGTATCTATAAACTCCAATAAACACTGTCACTTTAATTGCACACCTCCACTGACTCATTTGGCAGCACGTACTAATCTATTCACTGCACTAGAATCCAAAATCTTAAAAAGATTCACCCAGTCACTCTTTTTGTAGTACTCTAATGATTCAGCCAGTACTCAGGTAGTTTTGCAGTGATCCAAGTGTTACTCTATGGACTGTTTCAAACGTCTATCCACTATGCATGTAGGTCTCTAGCCACCTACATACTTGTCTTTCACAACTTCAATATCCCAGACAGTATTCATACAGTTCCCGCAAACACTCTTTCACTCTCCTTATACTTTTCCAGTGACCCATTCAGCACCATGTACTAATCCATTCACTGCGCTAAAAGCCAACCACTTATAAATTTACCCAGGCACTTTCCTTGCAGTACTCTAATCATTCATTCTGTACCCAAGTACTAATGCAGTGAGCCAGGCCTTAGCACATGGACTTCTTCAAACACCTATCCACTATGTATGCAGTCCTCTAACCACCTACACACTTGTCTTTCACACCTTCAATTCCCCAGTCAGTATTCATACACTTCTAGCAAACACCCTGTCACTCCCCTTGCAGTCCTCTAGTGACTCATTCAGCACCATGGATTAATCCATTCACTGTGCCAAAACCCAAACACTTATAAATTCACCCAGGCACTCTCCTTGCAGTACTCTAATCCTTCAGTCTGTACCCAAGTACTCATGCAGTGAGCCAGGCCTTAGCACATGGACTTCTTCAAACACCTATCCACTATGTATGCAGTCCTCTAACCACCTACACACTTGTCTTTCACACCTTCAATTCCCCAGTCAGTATTCATACACTTCCAGGTAGTTTTGCAGTGATCCAAGTGTTACTCTATGGGCTGTTTCAAACATCTATCCAGTATGCATATAGGTCTCTAGCCACCTACACACTTGTCTTTCACACCTTCAATATCCCAGACAGTATTCATACAGTTACCGCAAACACTCTGTCACTCCCCTTATACTTCTCCAGTGACTTATTCAGCACCATGTACTAATGTATTTACTGTACCAAAATACAAATACTTATACATTCATCCTGGCACTCTCCTTGCAATACTCAAAACATTCAGTCAGTATGCAAGTACTATTGCACTGAGACAGGCCTTATCATATGGATGGATTCAAACATGTGTCCACTATGCATGTAGGTCTCTAATCACCTACACACTTGTCTTTCACATCATCAATATCCATGTCAGTATTCATACACTTCTAGCAAACACCCTGTCACTCACCCAGTGTGTCTCCTTATAGTACTGTAATCATTCAGTCAGTTAGCATGTAGTCTTTTAGTGAGGTAGGCTTTAGGGCATGAACTGCTTCAAAGTAGTATGCACTATGCATGTAGTTTTTTAACCATCGTTACACTTGTGCTTCAGGGCTATAGTTTCTTAGTCAGTTTTTATATAAAATGTGTTTCTACAGTAATTGAATAGTATAAATTTGAAAGTTATTAATATACTTTTATTTGTGATTCTTTTTTACAGATACTGTTTTTCAACGTTAAAATAGAGAAATCATGCCAGAAAAAAAAAAGAAAAGAACAGAGACAGGAGAATTACTTGAAGAAACATCAACCACAAGTATTGAATGTACAAGATGATGTGGCTAAAAAGAAAAAATCTTCTGGTAAGATCACAAAGCAATTTATTAAAAATGTTTGTAGGAGCAAACTGAATGTACAGAATGCTGACACCACTGAGAATGCTTTAACTAGAAAAAAAATTCAAAATAAGAGGAAAAGCAAAAAAGCAAATGTTCAGTCAAAGGAGACAAAGTATGGTAAAAGAAGGCAAAATCAGTATAAGGAATTACGCAACAAAATATTTTACAAGAGAGTAGTACATAATTTGCTGAAAGATGTGAAGAAATATAAAAAGAGAGCTCTATTTTATAAAAAGAAGAAGCATATTGAAAACATTGTTGAAAAGGTTTTTGAAGTAAAAAGGAAACTATTCATTTTAGTATTAAACAGAATTCGATCACTAGGTAAACCAATCCATTTAATGAAGGCCAAAAGTAGGAGTAAAAGAGTAATTAATAGAAAAAAATGTTGTGATGTTTTTTGGGAGAATGGAAACACAGTTCCAGTTCAGAGCCTTTCTTTAATGAAGAGAGTTATTTACAGAGCAAAAAATTACTGTATGCAGTTGACACCAGTGATAGAGGTTATGAGGTTAGAGATGGTTGTCCAATTTAGAAAGAGAAAATGGTTGAAAAAAATGCAGAAGAAGTGATAGCTGATGAAGTTCTAGGGAGACGTCCTAAACACCCTGTGTACACTTGGGATTGCAGTATTATTTGTAGTGTACGACAGGAATCTATTGATAAATTATGTAGTTTTTTACGAGCATATAGTAAAAAAAGTGTTAAACAAAAGATTAAGGTGTTGCAAGGACTAGACCCCTGCAGAGTGAGAAAAAATACTGGTTTGCAAGGTCATTCTCTGGCTTGTCTTTCGAGGAAAGTTTGTCAAAGTGTTTTTCACCATTTCAGGATGCTGGCAGTACATCATACTCAAATGCGGAAGTTAGTGAGAAGATTGTATTATGCAAAAAGTCCAGCACTAAAATTAAATGAGTTGAACAGTGCTCTTTTGCGTGGGTCAGTATCAGATGTGAAGAAGGTTTGTGATGATATTGAGTTTTGTTACTTTGGTCCTCAGCAAGAGAGTGCAGAAACTGACACATTTGTAGAACAAAATGTTGAAGACAATGTAGAACCCGTAATTACAAAAAATTTTGAGGATGAAATCACAAAGTTTAAGGTAATTTCAGGTGAAAGACCAAGGTGCCGATCACGATCCGGTAAAAAATTTCCCCGTATGACTCGTATCCGGTCTTTTTACCGTACGAATCGTACAAGTGCCGTACAAACTGCCAATTACGATTCGCATGGGAAAAAGACCATACGAATCGCATTCGGAATAATTCCCCACACGTCCTCGGGTTGGAAAATGTGTCCGACACGTCCTCGGACGATTTACTGTACAAATGTGAAAAGTGAAGTCCGACCGAGGAATCACGATCCATCCCGTGCGTCCGATGTTACAACCGTACGGAAAAAACACCGTCCGCACCGAACTCCCATAGCAACCATGGAGACATGTGCCCGCATACGCGCCCAACACTCCCCCCAGCCCCCGTACGTTCGAGTCGTACCCCCCCGTGTATGTACACCCCTGTATGTGTCGTACCCTCCGTGTATGTACACCCCTGTACGTGTCGTACCCCCGTGTATGTACACCCCTGTACGTGTCGTACCCCCGTGTATGTACACCCCTGTACGTGTCGTACCCCCGTGTATGTACACCCCTGTACGTGTCATACCCCCGTGTATGTACACCCCTGTACGTGTCGTACCCCCACCCGTGTATGTGCACCCCTGTACGTGTCGTACCCCCCCGTATGTGCACCCGTGTACGTGTCGTACCCCCTCGTGTATGTACACCCATGTACGTGTCCTACCCCCCCTGTATGTACACCCCTGTACGTGTCGTACCCCCCGTGTATGTACACACCTGTACGTGTCGTACCCCCGTGTATGTACACCCCTGTACGTGTCGTACCCCCGTGTATGCACACCCCTGTACATGTCGTACCCCCCGTGTATGTACACCCCTGTACGTGTCGTACCCCCACCCGTGTATGTGCACCCCTGTACGTGTCGTACCCCCCCTGTATGTACACCCGTGTACGTGTCGTACCCCCTCGTGTATGTACACCCGTGTACGTGTCCTACCCCCCTGTATGTACACCCCTGTACGTGTCGTACCCCCCGTGTATGTACACCCCTGTACGTGTCGTACCCCCGTCTATGTACACCCCTGTACGTGTCGTACCCCCGTCTATGTACACCCCTGTACGTGTCGTACCCCCCCCTGTATGTACACCCGTGTACGTGTCGTACCCCCACCCGTGTATGTGCACCCGTGTACATTAGAGTTGTACCCCCACCCGTGTATGTACACCCGTGTACGTCAGAGTCGCACCCCCACCACAACCTCCTAAGTACGGAGCGCACCCCAGGCCCCAACATCACAACCGCATGTACGAGTCGTACCAAGCCACACACAAGGACAGCACTGTACAACAAAATGGCCCATGTACACCCCGTACACACGCTAAAAACGCACGTACACAACCAGGACAAAACAAAACAACACAAGAATACACCATTCGAATGGCACAAAGCCACTAAACATGTCCAACAACCACTAAAACAACACATTCACTGACCTGCAACTGCCAAAAACAAACAGAGGACACAACACCACCACTCCTTATAACACACCCACCCAAACTTCAAACACAGCCACACCCACCAATGGACCAATAAAAAGGGCCCACACACACAAACCATGAGCCTTTGCAACAGACTCACTGCTGCCAGACCCCACAGACAACCTACAGCACCAAACTAGAAGCTTTACCACACCTTACACTTGCACACCTTCACACAACCACCTTCACAAACACCCCCTCATCACATTCACACACACACCTGCACAACCACACCCACATACCCACAACCATCCACACCCCCCCCCACCATCCACACCCACACCCCTCACCATGCCCTCTAACAAGAATCCAAAGTTCAGTAACCGAGAGTTGGAGGTCCTTGTCGATGAAATCCTCAGAGTCGAGCCACACCTCTTTGGAACATTGGTCAGACAGACCAGCATGTCAGAAAAAACAGCCATGTGGCAGACCATCGTCGATGCTGTGAATGCTGTTGCGGACACCAGAAGGAACAAGCAGGAATGCCAAGCCAGGTGGTACGATCTGCGGAGGAGGGTCCGAGCCAAGATGACGGATGAACACAACCAGGCCTACGTCACTGGAGGAGGGCCGTCCCGCAGACCCGTACACTACCATCCCTGGGAGGAGAGGGTGATGGCCATACTGCCGGTGGAGACAGTGGAGGGATTAGGAGGACTCCGAGACCCGGGTGAGTACACAAACAACGCACCTCACATGGGGGGAACGTCATCCACAACCAAACTCACAAACAGGCACGCAACCACCCCAAGCTATCGCATGACTCAACCACACTCCATGAACACGCACATGCCACTGGCGCCACCATGCCCCATGCACCCAGCTGGACAATGTCAAGTCACAGGCCACAGAAGACACCAACACATGACACGGTAACCCGGATGGCGGGAGGGTGGGCCCCAGAAATCACATAGTGCAACTCAGAAGCAGACAACAATGCCCTCTGCCCATATGGCCTAGGTCACAGCCAGACAAACACTGTGTCCCCACACAGGAAAGACTTGCCAGCAAATGGCGGACGCCTTGCATTAACACATGGGGGTGAAGGCACATTTTTGCACATGACAGCAGCTAATGAACAGCCAACACTGTGAAAGAGTGGCAGCACACACCACCACAGCAGCAGCGCAGACACAGACACTACACCCAATGGGTGCCTGCAGATCAGAAACAAACTCACAGCAACAATCCAAGGGCCATTCAAAGAACTGCTAACAGTGTGTGCCCAGGAAGCTGGGCTGAGGTGACAGAGGGTGACACACAGAGGGAGGGAGAGGGGGACAGAGAGGGAGGGAGACACAGGGAGACGGACAGAGGGAGGAGGCCGACACACAGAGGGAGGGAGAGGGGGACAGAGAGGGAGGGAGACACAGGAAGACGGACAGAGGGAGGAGGCCGACACACAGAGGGAGGGAGAGGGGGACAGAGAGGGAGGGAGACACAGGAAGACGGACAGAGGGAGGAGGCCGACACACAGAGGGAGGGAGAGGGGGACAGAGAGGGAGGGAGACACAGGAAGACGGACAGAGGGAGGAGGCTGACACACAGAGGGAGGGAGAGGGGGACACAGAGGGAGGGAGAGGGGGACACAGAGGGAGGGAGACACAGGAAGACGGACAGAGGGAGGAGGCTGACACACAGAGGGAGGGAGAGGGGGACACAGAGGGAGGGAGACAGGAAGACGGACAGAGGGAGGAGGCTGACACACAGAGGGAGGGAGAGGGGGACACAGAGGGAGGGAGAGGGGGACACAGAGGGAGGGAGACACAGGAAGACGGACAGAGGGAGGAGGCTGACACACAGAGGGAGGGAGAGGGGGACACAGAGGGAGGGAGACACAGGAAGACGGACAGAGGGAGGAGGCTGACACACAGAGGGAGGGAGAGGGGGACACAGAGGGAGGGAGAGGGGGACACAGAGGGAGGGAGACACAGGAAGACGGACAGAGGGAGGAGGCTGACACACAGAGGGAGGGAGAGGGGGACACAGAGGGAGGGAGACACAGGAAGACGGACAGAGGGAGGAGGCTGACACACAGAGGGAGGGAGAGGGGGACACAGAGGGAGGGAGAGGGGGACACAGAGGGAGGGAGACACAGGAAGACGGACAGAGGGAGGAGGCTGACACACAGAGGGAGGGAGAGGGGGACACAGAGGGAGGGAGAGGGGGACACAGAGGGAGGGAGACACAGGGAGAGCAAATCAGCCTTGTGGTGTGTGGGAATGTCTGCTCGTCAGCAGGTGGACTGCGTGCATGTAGACAAGGGTGGCCAGTGCCAGCACCCCCCCTCTCCTCCATGGCAAAACACAGGGCCATGTCACAACCTGTGCACGAGCACAACGACAGCTACCTGCATTATCTAAGTGTGTGGAACCACTCCATGTGCCCACGTACAGTGCAACACGGAAGGCGCCAATGCATGGCTCGCCACACCTGCCCACTCCACTGCTGACTGCAGTCACACTTGACGCAGCAAGTAAGACTGTGCCACACATAGTTAAAGGCGCCAAAGTGGTGCCCAAGGGACACACCCATGCACAAGTGCACTGTGAGTGGAATGCAAGACAGATCCTAATTCCCAGAGGAAATGTTCCAACTTTGAAACTGATGAAACATGGATGTTGCATGGACCAAAATTAACATTGTCTCTCTCACACACAGGTCAACCTCGTGGTTCACCCCCCAACACTGGGGGGGGAAGACTCACAGGACCCGGCTCTGCGGGAGGCCGATCCCACCGGCAGCGACGACTCACACCACTCTGTGGACGACCCCGACCAACCTGGCCCCTCTGGTGTCCAACGACCTGCAGCACCTGCGTCAGGTACAACGGGGCCAACCACCACCCCCACTCCTGCCACATCCCAGGAGACACCTAGGATCCCTGCCCCACCACCACAAAGCAGCCAGGCTGGCCAGGAGGTACACGGTGTCCCGGGCACCCAGGAGGAGGCAGGCGACAACGCCAATGCCACCCCTCAGGGGTCCCGGAGACCCGATGTGCCCACAAGGGCAGGCCAGGTGCAAGTGGGCAGGGGTGTTGGGAGTGGAGGACGGCGGAGGCACCAGCCTGACCAGTTGGCTGGGGAACCGGTATATTCCCATGTCCGAAACATCCTGGACACATATCGGCAGGACACCACGGGCATGGCCCAGGTTGTGTCCACCCTCAATGAGATGAAGGGGACCCTTGATGAGATCAAGACCCAGCAGGCCCAGCAACATGCCTGTCTACTGCAACACCAACGGAGGATGGAGGACAGACAGGCTGAGCTCGTGACGGTGTTCACGGGAATTCACAATACACTCCGTCGGATGGCCGACAACATGGGCAACCCTCCCTGTGCCAGAAGGCGTAGAACATCACCACCCACAGGGAGGGATCAGGAGGAGGAGGAAACATCCGATGGAGCATCCCAAACATCGTCACGGCCTGCTTCTGAGGGTCCCCGCAGGAGGCCGGGTCGTCCACGGAAAGGACCGTGAGGGTCGGCGCTACAGCACCATCTCCCAGGACACCTGGCCTGGCACCTGGCCCACTGGAGCAACAGCAGCACAGCATCAAAAGACATCCTCTGCCACATGGCCTTGCTGGTCACTGTCTGACCAATGTTGACAAAGACTGTGGCATGGACTCTGAGGATTTCCAATGGCAAGGACACCAACTCCCCTACTGAACTTTGGATTCCAAACACCCGGAAAGCCCCTCATGTCATACCCCCCCCCCCCCCACTAAAATAAAAAGTCACACCATGAAGAGAAGATGCCTGTTGGTTGCATTATTACCTTACATGTGTCTTGTAAAGTCTAAACATGCCTGAGTTCTCTTTTGACTTCAAACATCCACACCCTGGGGCCTGAGTCTGGCACAGGACACACGGGTCACAGTGTATTAGGCAAGACAGACATGGAGCACCATACACACCCGTGATGGGCCCAACCAGCTGAGGGGGTGGCCGCACAACCGTGCTGACAGACACATTGAGTACAGCAACAGTCGTGCGCAGAGGTCAGGGATCCTGTCCAGTGTCCTGGGGGGCACCCAGGTATGTGTAGACAGGTGGCAGAACCATGTCCTGCAAGCTTGAGTCTGGTGGATGCAGATAATGGGGGCCTGGCCAACGTTGGATGCATGGGGATGGCACATGTCACAATACCCACACAGTCATGGACATCATGCACAATACACACTCTCATCCCACACACACAGCTTGCATCTTGCTACTCGACACATAGACACATAGCCACTATCAGGGAAAACCATGCCAGACATGCTGGATGCACCGTGGCAACACACCAGCATTGACTGAGAAGAGGCACCTTGGAGGCATAGGGACACCTTTATTAGTCATGTTTTCGGGATTGCAGAGGCAACTTGAAGTACACATGAACACTTCATGTGGAGTAACATGTGGGTCCAACACTGGCACCCCCCTTCTGCAGCACAAATGCGTGATAGCCATGGAAGTGGCACACAAGTGTCGGCTAACAGCTAAACACCCACAGCTGCTCACGGAGAGACTGCCATACACCATTGATCCGCTGATGTTGAAGTCCCACACCATGTCAAGCCAATGCAAACCGTATGTGTCCGAGGGCAGTGTTACACACATTGATGCCATCATCACAATCCACTATCCCATCACTGATGACTGTCAACAAGTCTGACCATCTATTCAGGTGTACACAGCTGCATGTCATGTGTACCATGGTGATGCAACATGGCTGCAGAGGAACCAAACATCGACAGGGGCTGTGTGCATACATCGTGAACAACTGCCACACCCAATACACCCCTGATGCATCTCTTACCCCAAGGAGACTTCCAAACGTGTCCGTGCCTGTAACGCTGAGTCAGCACACGATGACGTGTCCATGAGGAATAGCAGTGCCACAACAATGCAAGCAGCAGACGGCATGCGCAAGTACCTGGGGAAGTGAGACACACAAGAAGTCAGCCACAAAAAGCACAGCCACTTGCATGTGCATGTACTCGACACATGTATGGATGACAATATGCTAGGTCACAATTATGACTGGGGAAATACAACCATCACTGGCACCATCACTCCAGTGACACACCCACACACACCTCTGACTCACGTGCCATACATGCAGGTGGAGACACACATCACAACACATGCCACACGGGGACCAATGCGTGCACACTCAGACACTGGTACTCACCACTAAGCAAAGAAGTCGCGTATGAGCCGAGTCCGGATGTCCTCTTGCGGCTCCACATCCTCCACATCACTAGCCCCATTGCCAAGCCCTTCGTCCTCCACGGGTGGATGGTCCTCGTCATCTTGATCCAGGATGAGTGGCACAGCTTTCTCAACTGCCATGTTGTGCAGCATGCAGCAGACCATGAAGATTTTGCAGACCTTCGCCGGGGCATATGGGAGCGCGCCACCGGTCTTGTGTAGGCACCTGAATCGGCTCTTCAGCAGGCCAAACGTCCTCTCTATCACTCGCCTTGTCCGGCCATGGGCGGTGTTGTAGCGGAGCTGGGCCGGCGTGATGGGGTTGCGGAGAGGTGTGATCAGCCATGGCATGTTGGGATAGCCAGCGTCCCCTACATGGGAAGCACATGGACATCGTTAGAACAGGAGAAGCGGTCGTGCTGGTAGTCTACGCAAAATACAGGACAGACAGAGTGTACCCACCAACAACACATGCTCGTTTGTTGCGCAGCTGCGTCATCATTTCAGGCACCCTGCTACGCCTCATGATGTAGGCATCGTGTGCTGATCCTGGAAAACGAGCACAGACATGTGAAATCACCATGTTGGACAGACACACCACAAGGGCATTGATGGAGTGGTAGTGCTTGCGATTGCGGTACGCTACCTCCTGTGCCTGTGGTGGTACCAAAGCAACATGTGTCCCATCTATGGACCCAATGACATTGGGCATCCCTCCCAGGGCATAGAATCCACGCTTGACCCCAGTCAACATTTCTGGGGTAGGAAAATGTATGAAGTCATCCAGGTGAATCAACATGGCCTCTAAGAAATCATGCAGCACACGGCAGAACATGCTCTGGGACATGCCACCAACATGAGCTATGGTATTTTGAAAGGTACCCGTGGCTAGAAAATGTAGGGCTGCCATTACCTTCAGCTTGGGTGTCAGTGCCGTAGGATACCTGTGCAGCGGTTGCAGGTGTGGTGCCAGTCTCGCCGTCAACTCCAGAATCAACCATTGGGGGAAGCGGTAGCACCGGATATGATCATTCTCCCGCATGGCAGCCAAGTCCGGAATTGCCCGGGGAAGAGGCGGCGCTCTGCAGTAATTTGGAAGTGACAAGGAAGAGTGAGTGCACCACAACAACAAATAATTTGTACTGAGCACATGTTAATCTGTCTATACACATATGCTACATACGGAGTCAGGTATGTGCCACATGCCCTGGACACGTATGGCTGGCAGGTGACACTCCTACCAAGACCCAGCTACACACGGAGATTGAGAACCTCCACATGCCATGGCATGGGATTAGCTGTGTCCCAGTGCAAGTGAACAGCCAGACGCAAGACAGGAGTGACATACACCCACACATCAGCAGAAGTAGGATGTCGATTGCAGAGACTGGTAGCGGAACACTAGAGCCACAGGTCACATGACATTACACTAGGACAGCCCACACACCTTGCCATGAAGGTGCACATGTCATGACTCACCACACATTCATAGAGAGGATGCAGACATGTCCTTGTTACGCTACTCCGTGTACCATGCATACATACGCACCTCACATCCGATACCACATGTGGCATGGTGTGCGGAACAGTGTGCAATGTCAATCTACACACAGACACATGTTGGTTGCTGCAACAGCTGCAGCTTTTGAGGGTGCTCCAACATCAACCTATTGGGAAACCCCCACACATACATGACATAGTCACATCGTGCACCGTGGGTAGTGACAAGTCAGGTGTGGTAACCCCTGTACCGGGCATCAGGAGACACTTTTGTGTGTTGGTGTCCGTGCCATGCCAGTGTCGCTCATCCCAAGTGTGCAGTACGACATGCACACATGTCAAAGGAGTCAAGGGCATGCCTGGCACACATTGCACCGTCACACATTACATCTGTACACATCTCATCATACATTTGGTGCCTTCTCGACTCTGGAATAATGTGCCACATCACAGCCTGTCACACCTGTGCCCCACACATGTAGTACTGCCCAGACAATGCCTTGATGTCCATCCATGGACAAGTATGTCCGCCCTATTCCTTCCTGTGTGCTGCCTGTCACCACTGTGATGTGTGAAAACCGCCGTACTGCTGCTAAGAGGGCCTGTGTACATTCCCATATCACTATGGGAGTGCTGCCGTATGTGTACCCATAGTGATGGTGAGCGTACAGGCATGTGTACGGTCAGTGAGTATGCATACACCAGAACACCCATAGTGATAGTGCACGTACAGGCGTGTGTACGGTCAGTAAGTACGCATACGCGAGTACACCCATAGTGGTACGGCCCGTACACACGCCTGTACGGGCACTATCACCATGGGTGTCCTCGCGTATGCGTACTCGTAGTGATAGTGAGCGTACAGGCGTGTGTACGGGCCGTACCACTATGGGTGTACTCGCGTATGCGTACTCGTACTGGTACGGCCCGTACACACGCCTGTACGCTCACTATCACTACGAGTACGCATACGCGAGGACACCCATAGTGATAGTGCACGTACAGGCGTTTGTACGGGCTGTACCAGTACGAGTACGCATACGCGAGAACACCCATAGTGATAGTGCACGTACAGGCATGTGTACGGTCAGTAAGTACGCATACGCGAGTACACCCATAGTGGTACGGCCCGTACACACGCCTGTACGCTCACTATCACTACGAGTATGCATACGCGAAGACACCCATAGTGATAGTGAACGTACAGGCGTGTGTACGGTCAGTAAGTACGCATACGCGAGTACACCCATAGTGGTACGGCCCATACACACGCCTGTACGCTCACTATCACTACGAGTACGCATACGCGAGAACACCCATAGTGATAGTGCACGTACAGGCGTGTGTACGGTCAGTAAGTACGCATACGCGAGTACACCCATAGTGGTACGGCCCGTACACACGCCTGTACGCTCACTATCACTACGAGTACGCATACGCGAGGACACCCATGGTGATAGTGCACGTACAGGCGTGTGTACGGACCGTACCACTATGGGTGTACTCGCGTATGTGTACTTACTGACCGTACACACGCCTGTACGTGCACTATCACTATGGGTGTTCTCGCGTATGTGTACTCGTAGTGATAGTGAGCGTACAGGCGTGTGTACGGGCCGTACCACTATGGGTGTACTCGCGTATGCGTACTTACTGACCGTACACACGCCTGTACGTTCACTATCACTATGGGTGTCCTCGCGTATGCGTACTCGTAGTGATAGTGAGCGTACAGGCGTGTGTACGGGCCGTACCAGTACGAGTACGCATACGCGAGGACACCCATGGTGATAGTGAACGTACGCACGCGTGTACGGGCCGTTGCTATGCATTTGGGGTGCCCTAGGGGCCCGGAACGCACCGTACCTGTGGGTGAAGCTCAATTTTACATAGGGGACACATGAGGGACAAGTATTAAGGCCTACATGCATGCTGGTTGTCATGGAGACCAAGTTTTAACTTTGAATTTGTTCTGGAAGGTGCACAGCAGAAGTCAGTTGGAATGAAGCTACTTTGTTGCAATGTGTCTGTGGGGTTGACATCATGCTGAAGAAAAAAACACAATAAGAAACCACTGACTGTGCTAGGTTTGAAGGGATTGGAGGAAACATAGGATGCAAATGTGAGTGACCAATCACTCTGTACTCCTGTGCATGAAACAGGACAGCAAGGCAGATATAAGGCAGCCAGGTCCCATGAGGGAGCACTTGCCTGCACATATTTCCAATCTACCACACTGCTGCTGCTCGTGATTCCCTGGAACCATGTCAAGGTCTGTGGAGAGGTCACAGCCATTCACCCTGGAGGAGAACCTGGCATTGCTGGATGTGATCCTCCCACAGTACCCCCTGCTGTATGGGCGACCAGGGTATCAGGTGAGTGCAGAGCTACTAGCACAGACTGTGTCCCTTTTTTGGTGACTGTGACTTCTGCCATTGTGTCCAGGTGTGACACACATGCTATGTACTGTAGGGGGGTCCCAGGGGGGGAATGCCTGATGTCTCCCAGCAGTGCCCAGAGACAGTAGGGGTGGGTTCCTATCACTCCCAGCAGTGCCCAGAGACAGGAGGGGTGGGTGCAGATTCCTCCCAGCAGTGCCCAGAGTCAGGAGGGGTGGGTGCAGAGTCCTCCCAGCAGTGCCCAGAGACAGGAGGGGTGGGTGTGATGCACAGTGTGAGCCTTGATAATTGATTGTGTCTTTGCCCTCATTCCACCTGTGGACTTTCACTGGCACGTACTGCTTTTGCCCTTCCCCAGAGGAGTATGTCCCTATGGCAAAGGTGCAATGCGTTGGCTGCATGACATGCCTTGTTGTAACCAGCTAATTTGTTCCCATATGTGTCTCTGTGACATGTTGCAGGTGTATTGATGTAGTGTCACTTGTTCATCCTCACAGGTAGGCGCCTCTGCCAAGGAGCAGATCTGACTGACCGCCGTCAGTGCCGTGAGGAGTGCGGATGGTCGGAGGTGGAGCCTGTCCCAGGTGAGGAAACAATGGCAGGATATCCGGTGCTGGACGCGGAGGATCGCACGGGTCCTGCTGGGGGACTCACCTGAGAGCCATAAGAACCGCGGGCGCCGCCGTCTCTCCCACATCCACAAGCGTGTGCTGGCGGTGGTATTTCCAGACTTGGACAGGCGCTTACAGGAGATGCAGCAGCAGGAAGGGGGTAGGTACATGTGTGTTTGTTGTGTTTCACCAGCATTTGTAAGTGCACTGTTCCATGGATGCACTGCCAGGGTTTAATGGTGCTGTGCAGATCCTGTTACCCACAGTATTGCAGTGCTCTCCTGCCTCCCTTCCCCTCCTTGCAATGTGTTCCCTGGTCTGTGTGAAGTCACTCCGTCACAAGGTTATGTAGCCTGGCACCTTCTCCACGTGTACAATGCCTGCAGCATCATGTGTGGGGGTGGTGTGTAACATGTTTTGGGACCTTGCCTGTGCCCTGTCCAGTTCTGGTCTTGTGGGTTCCATGTCAGTTGGCACTAATGCTGAGTCCAGACATGGGAGTTAGTCTCTCAAGTGTGAGGCCTTACAGCATTCATGTCCTATGTGGTGGCCTGTGACATGATGTGCATGAGTGTGCGGTACGCATAGTGCGGGGATGGTAGCGTGTGTTGCAGTCATTCCCATTCAGGAGTATGGAGTTGTGTGGCCACCACTGTCCCCAGGGGCATATTTTCCTAGGTATCATGTGTGTAATCTGAATATGTTGACAATCTCTGTGTCTACCGCATAGGTTGTGCTCTGTGCCATTGTCCCCTGGCCAAATGTATATTGACGTGCAATGTAGTACAAGTGTCCACTGTACAGACTGACCTGATTTTCCTTGTTAATACTCACGGTGGACATTGCCTGTGTGTCTTGTTACAATCATCTGATGATGCCCATTTGTACATGATTATTTGGACAGGCGCACCTTGGGTATTTTGTGTGCAACCTTGATTTGTTGCATCCCATGTGTATTTCACCCAGACTAAGGGATGTAAGTGCTTCCTGTGTCTCCAAATAATAGTCTCATGTAGGGGGTGGGTGGTGCGGCCATGGCCTTCATGTCACAACCTGATATCTCCTTGCTAGGACTGGCCAGTGTGTGATGTTTGTCTGGACATGCACTCAAGGTGCAGTGGGCCAGTCATGGTGGGCATGTTTTCAGTTTAACCTATGCTGCATGTGCCTCTTGTTCCTGGATATGGTCCCTTCTCATCCCTATTTCCTGCCACGCTGTGTGGTGCAGATGCAGTGCTGGATTGTCCCCAGGTCCTTGCTCCTCAGTCAAAATTCCATTCCATCTCATTTGCTATTGTGTCATGCTCTCCATAGTGTTTCGGTGGCATGGTGGGTCAAACAACTGTGTCTTGCATGCCCTACATATGTACCTTGTTTTGTAGATGTAACTCTTCTTTTGTTTCAGGCTATGCACTGTGACCTATGTAGATTGGACTCATGTGACATATGTATACAGGTGTATGATTAATTTCTGTCTCTTCACCCTGCCCACAGCATCGTCGGGGGACACGGAGGGAGACATGGGCACTGACGGAGCAGAGGGACCGAGCACCAGTGCCAGCGGTGACATCGGGGCTGGCACTTCAAGTGGGACTGAGGCGGAGGAGAGTGAAGCCAGGGACCTGTCGACTGGCACAACAGAGTATGAAGCTGACGGGTCCGAGGATGATCTCTCTGAGTGGGCGGCGGCTGCACCAGCAGCTGACAGCGGCACTACATCTCGCCCCGCCCCCTCCATTGCCATCAGCCGCCTCCCACTTGCTCGTGTCCCTTCCCAACGTGCCCGGTCACCACATGTCTCCTTCCTGCCAGGCACCGCACCCCCTGCCTCTGTCTCCACTGCTGCCGCCAATGCCGAGTCTGTGGACATCCAGCGGCAGTTGCAGGTTGGTCAGGCTGCGATCCTTAATGTCCTCCATGGCCACAGCCAGGTCCTCAACAACATGGAGGCAAACTTGGAGGGCATTCATTCATCGCAGGCTGACCAACGCAGCTTGCTGAGGTCGATAGACTCGACACTGACTGCAGCAGTGGGTCTCCTGCAGCTCTACGTCCCACCCCCTACCCCTGCCCCATCCACACTTCCCACTCCCATGCCTGTCCCACGTACACCCAGACGTCAGCATGCGCCCACCACAACACACACAGGCACCACACCAGCAGGGAAGGTCCACCGCACACCTCCCGACACGCACACACAGGGTGAAGTAGGCACACCCACTGGGTCGGGGGCAAACGTGTGACACGCAGCCAGAGTGGGAGTCCGCATTCCACCCAATCCACTCCCTCCAAATCCCCTCCCCTCAGCTCTCCTGGCCACATCTCCCCCAAAGACTCCTTCATGGCCGCTCTGTCCCTGAGCTCCACAGTGACGCCACCACGCAAGCGGTCAAGGAAGTCCTCGGTCAGGGTGGTTGATTTCCCCCCCCTGTCTACACCCTCCCCCAGTGGCGCTGCGACCCATCCCTCTGACCCCCCCTCCTTGGGGCCTGTGGTTCGTTCGGGTGCAGGGGATTCCCTGGTGGACCTGGCTGAGGTGTGCAGCGAACTCCTGGCCTCCACCTTTGGCCCTGCCCCACCCCCTGTGGTGGAGTCCTCCATCCCTGCACCCACGACGCCTACCCTTCACCCTCCTGTCCCTGCAGTGCCTGTTTCTTCCCCCCACATGATGCCCTCACCCCTGTGGAAGACAACGGAATGTAACTGTGCAGGCAAGCTAGGGGACACGCATCCCACTGTGTCCCCCATCCAGCTGGGACTTCTGGACTGCCCTATGGGCTTTGTAAATATTGAACTTTCAACGAACATACAATTTTTATCTTGCTGATTAAAGCCATTTTTGTTTCCTTTGAACACTACTGCTTTTCTGATATTGGTGTTGGTGGGGCTGCTACATGATTTTGGGTGGTGATCATGTGTTGGTTGTGTGGGAAATGTAGTAGTGTGCTGGTCATAGGGGGGACCCTGGGATCTGTGTGCCATCACACGGTGTTAGCTAGGTTTCTGTGTTCATGTAAGCAGTTGCTGCATGGTGAAATTGTCCAAAGGTGTATTCCTTCCTCTGTGTACCCTGACATCTTCCCTGCAGGGTGTTCCCAATATTTAGCGCAGAGCTGTGTGCACATTAGCTGGGTGTGTGACGGACTCCTTCTACTTTGCACATGCATGCTGAGCGATGTCTCCACCTGCATCATTCGTGGCATTCTTGGTAGTCATTGTACTTGTGTATGTGGACTATTGCCATGACTTCATGTGTACATGTTTTCTTTTCTGCGCTATGCATGCGTATACTCCCAGCCTCGCACACATGTGGTACATGTACTGCAGGGTCTTTGTGCACCTGACTGAAATTTGTGGGCATGGTATCTGTGGCTACTCCACCCTTTGCGTTTCATGGGCACTGCTGTGAGTGTTCGGCACACACCCCTCCTGACTCTGGGCACTGCTGGGAGGACTCTGCACACACCCCTCCTGTCTCTGGGCACTGCTGGGAGGACTCTGCACACACCCCTCCTGTCTCTGGGCACTGCTGGGAGGACTCTGCACACACCCCTCCTGCCTCTGGGCACTGCTGGGAGTGATAGGCACACACCCCTCCTGTCTCTGGGCACTGCTGGGAGGACTCTGCACCCACCCCTCCTGTCTCTGGGCACTGCTGGGAGGACTCTGCACACACCCCTCCTGCCTCTGGGCACTGCTGGGAGTGATAGGCACACACCCCTCCTGTCTCTGGGCACTGCTGGGAGGACTCTGCACACACCCTTCCTGACTCTGGGCACTGCTGGGAGTGATAGGCACACACCCCTCCTGCCTCTGGGCACTGCTGGGAGTGATAGGCACACACCCCTCCTGTCTCTGGGCACTGCTGGGAGGACTCTGCACCCACCCCTCCTGACTCTGGGCACTGCTGGGAGGACTCTGCACACACCCCTCCTGTCTCTGGGCACTGCTGGGAGGACTCTGCACACACCCCTCCTGCCTCTGGGCACTGCTGGGAGTGATAGGCACACACCCCTCCTGTCTCTGGGCACTGCTGGGAGGACTCTGCACCCACCCCTCCTGTCTCTGGGCACTGCTGGGAGGACTCTGCACACACCCCTCCTGCCTCTGGGCACTGCTGGGAGTGATAGGCACACACCCCTCCTGTCTCTGGGCACTGCTGGGAGGACTCTGCACACACCCCTCCTGACTCTGGGCACTGCTGGGAGTGATAGGCACACACCCCTCCTGCCTCTGGACACTGCTGGGAGTGATAGGCACACACCCCTCCTGTCTCTGGGCACTGCTGGGAGTGATAGGCACCCACCCCTCCTGTCTCTGGGCACTGCTGGGAGGACTCTGCACCCACCCCTCCTGTCTCTGGGCACTGCTGGGAGGACTCTGCACCCACCCCTCCTGTCTCTGGGCACTGCTGGGAGGACTCTGCACCCACCCCTCCTGTTTCTGGGCACTGCTGGGAGGACTCTGCACCCACCCCTCCTGTCTCTGGGCACTGCTGGGAGGACTCTGCACACACCCCTCCTGACTCTGGGCACTGCTGGGAGTGATAGGCACACACCCCTCCTGACTCTGGGCACTGCTGGGAGGCCTCTGCACACACCCCTCCTGACTCTGGGCACTGCTGGGAGTGATAGGCACACACCCCTCCTGCCTCTGGGCACTGCTGGGAGTGATAGGCACACACCCCTCCTGTCTCTGGGCACTGCTGGGAGGCCTCTGCACACACCCCTCCTGTCTCTGGGCACTGCTGGGAGGACACTGCACCCACCCCTCATATGTCTGGGCACTGCTGGGAGGACTCTGCACACACCCCTCCTGCGTCTGGGCACTGCTGGGAGGACTCTGCACACACCCCTCCTGTCTCTGGGCACTGCTGGGAGGACTCTGCACACACCCCTCCTGCCTCTGGGCACTGCTGGGAGTGATAGGCACACACCCCTCCTGCCTCTGGGCACTGCTGGGAGGACTCTGCACCCACCCCTCCTGTCTCTGGGCACTGCTGGGAGGACACTGCACCCACCCCTCATATGTCTGGGCACTGCTGGGAGGACTCTGCACACACCCCTCCTGCGTCTGGGCACTGCTGGGAGGACTCTGCACACACCCCTCCTGTCTCTGGGCACTGCTGGTAGGACTCTGCACACACCCCTCCTGCCTCTGGGCACTGCTGGGAGTGATAGGCACACACCCCTCCTGTCTCTGGGCACTGCTGGGAGGACTATGCAAACACCCCACCTGACTCTGGGCACTGCTGGGAGTGATAGGCACACACCCCTCCTGCCTCTGGGCACTGCTGGGAGTGATAGGCACACACCCCTCCTGTCTCTGGGCACTGCTGGGAGTGATAGGCACCCACCCCTCCTGTCTCTGGGCACTGCTGGGAGGACTCTGCACCCACCCCTCCTGTCTCTGGGCACTGCGGGGAGGACTCTGCACCCACCCCTCCTGTCTCTGGGCACTGCTGGGAGTGATAGGCACCCACCCCTCCTGTCTCTGGGCACTGCTGGGAGGACTCTGCACACACCCCTCCTGACTCTGGGCACTGGTGGGAGTGATAGGCACACACCCCTCCTGACTCTGGGCACTGCTGGGAGGCCTCTGCACACACCCCTCCTGACTCTGGGCACTGCTGGGAGTGATAGGCACACACCCCTCCTGCCTCTGGGCACTGCTGGGAGTGATAGGCACACACCCCTCCTTTCTCTGGGCACTGCTGGGAGGCCTCTGCACACACCCCTCCTGTCTCTGGGCACTGCTGGGACGACACTGCACCCACCCCTCATATGTCTGGTCACTGCTGGGAGGACTCTGCACACACCCCTCCTGCGTCTGGGCACTGCTGGGAGGACTCTGCACACACCCCTCCTGTCTCTGGGCACTGCTGGGAGGTCTCTGCACCCACCCTCCTGTCTCTGGGCACTGCTGGGAGGACTCTGCACACACCCCTCCTGTCTCTGGGCACTGCTGGGAGTGATAGGCACCCACCCCTCCTGTCTCTGGGCACTACTGGGAGGACTCTGCACCCACCCCTCCTGTCTCTGGGCACTGCTGGGAGGACTCTGCACCCACCCCTCCTGTCTCTGGGCACTGCTGGGAGGACTCTGCACACACCCCTCCTGCCTCTGGGCACTGCTGGGAGTGATAGGCACACACCCCTCCTGTCTCTGGGCACTGCTTGAAGGCCTCTGCACACACCCCTCCTGACTCTGGGCACTGCTGGGAGTGATAGGCACACACCCCTCCTGCCTCTGGGCACTGCTGGGAGTGATAGGCACACACCCCTCCTGTCTCTGGGCACTGCTGGGAGGCCTCTGCACACACCCCTCCTGTCTCTGGGCACTGCTGGGAGGACACTGCACCCACCCCTCATATGTCTGGGCACTGCTGGGAGGACTCTGCACACACCCCTCCTGCGTCTGGGCACTGCTGGGAGGACTCTGCACACACCCCTCCTATTTCAGGATATGTACGGTTAGAACATACACGGGTGTCATACTTACACTGTTGGGGTGGGGGGTACGCTCCATACGTACGCGGGTGAGGGTACGGGTCATACATACACGGTTGGGGTGGGGGTACGGTCCGTACATACACTGTTGGGTGGGGGTACGCTCCATACATACGCGGGTGAGGGTACGGGTCATACTTACACTGTTGGGGTGGGGGGTACGCTCCATACGTACGCGGGTGGGGGTACGTGTCGTACTTCCACTGTTGGCATGGGGGGTACGCTCCTTGCATACGCGGGTGGGGGTACGTGTCATACTTACACTGTTGGGGTTGGGGGTACGCTCCATGCATACGGGGTGGGGGTACGGTCCGTACATATCCGTCCCCACGCTATGTGATGCTTGTGCGGGCCGTACCCAGGCCTTTGCCACGTGGGTACGAGCCGTCCCGCCATTGTTGGGGTGACGTAGGTGTGGGCGTGGTACGACTCGTACCCACGCTCTTAAGGCGTGGGTACGGGACGTACCTGTCTGGTTGTGTTGCCGGTTCGCGTCATCAAGAACTTCCGTTGTTGCGGTCGCTGGCTTAGCTGGACATGCCCCCACCCCCTCGTAGTGACCAGGGCTTGAGGGTCAGGTATGTCCAGGGCATGTGTGCTGTGTGACTTTGGTGGGGGTTTTGTGGCCTGCCCTGGTCCCGCCACCCCCCCCCTTTCCCCCCTCCCTTTGTTGTTCTGACCTTCTGCGGCGTCTGAGTCGGAACCTGTAGAGGAGGTCGACTGCTATGAGGGCCGGGATGACACGTAGGTTCGGGTCCATGTCTGTCCGTCGCGTACAGGTACTCCTTGTTCGCGTCGTCCTGATTTCACGGCAGTTTTTGGCAGCCGGAAAATATTCACCGTGCGGGATGACGTCGGTGCGAATCGTAATTCCTGGTTCGTGAATGGCAGGCTGCGTGCGTCCCGACGTCACGTCAGCGCTTTCCCGGATCGCATTTGTAGGTTTATTTTCGTCGGTCGGGGTTTTGTACGATTCGTACGGAAATGGTGTTTCCGTGCGAATCGTAATTCCATGTTGGTATATTTTGACGACCGGGTACGCGTCGGACGGAGAATATGCTCCGTCCGACGGTTCGTACCCGGTTTTTACAGGATCGTGATCGGCACCCAAATGTTTCTTGTATTTGTTGTCGGCGACTAACTATAAAAATCTGACTAGGGGTGTGAATCTGTATTTAAAAAGTGAAATAGAAGATAATGATAAGTGGATGGAATTTGCAACTTATTTGTTGGTAGAGGATTGTTTTGATTTGGGATCTGAGCAGTGTATTTGCAAATATTGTTATAACAAATTAGATGAGAATAAAATGCCTGCTAGAGCTGTTCATAATAATCTAGAGTTGGTTGCTATTCCTCCAGAGCTGATAGATTTAAATATGTATGAGTCTATTCTCATTTAATGTGTTCACCCGTTTCAGGCTATTGTTCGTATGGAGCCTAAAACAGGTAAATTACCTCCATCAGAGTTGCAAAGAGGATTGAAAGGAAGAGTTATGTATTTACTGTTAGATTTAAACAAAAATATTGAAACTATTGGTGTAGACCATGCAGCAAATGAGCCACTAGTAATTCTGGTTAATGGTGTTCCTACTAAGAATAAGAAAAGCTGGCAAGAGTTAGTGGATGTTAGAAACGTGCAAAAGGCATCATTGTATCTGTTAAAAAATAATGAGTACTATAGAAATGTGTTTGTACGAGAAGAAGAAATAGATTTAACAGAAGATACTGAAACATTAAGTGGATAAATAGAAAAAGTGGATATGTCCGGATGTGAAGAAATCTATGAACATTACAGTGTACATCCACTTCATTCCAAAGAGGTGATGGGGAATACAATTGAGTTGTTCCAAATGAAAAAAGCAACAGGAAGTCCCATGAGTGTATGGGAAGAGAGCTTGGAAGCTCGTTGTTTCCCGCAATTGTTTCCAACAGGAAAAGGTGGACGATATGATGAACGTCCTGTGCAGATTCCTGCATCTGAATATCGGACAACAAGATTATATGCAGAAGATCCAAGATTTCGACAATGTATCCCTTATATGTTTCATCTTCTGTTTGAAAGTGACTTGTCTGGACTTTCATATGCAGTAAATCACATTTTAAAAACTGGAATGCATCTGCAAAATGTAACTGCAAAGGATTTTATGGATAAAGTGCATCAGAGAGATGATCATTTAGAATCTCAGTTGATTAATCTGATGGCATGTCAGCGTGGGACTAATGAATATTGGTACCGTCGTCATGGAAAACTGAAATGTATGCTACGGAACTTGGGAACTCCTACATGGTTTGTTACACTAAGCTGTGCTTGGGATGATTTACTTGAATTTCTTCGAGAGTCAAATTCCAATATAAAATATATTGAATACAAGACACCTGGAGAATTGTGCTCTTTGGATCCTGTTAATGTATGCAGATATTTCAATCATAGATTTGAAGCTATGATGTCTTTCATCTGCAATAAAAAGAATCCTCCTCTAGGAGAAGTTGTGGATTTCTTTTGGAGAAAGGAGTATCAAGCAAGAGGTGCTCCTCATATACATATGTTGTTATGGATCAAGGATGCCCCCAAATTTGGAACAGATTCAGATGAAACTGTTTTGTCTTTCATTGAAGATTATGCCACATGTGCTGTACCCAATAGCAGAGAAGATAAAAACTTAAAACAACAAGTCTTACGATTCCAAAGCCATAGGTGTGGAAAATACTGTTGACGAAAGTACAAGTCAAAGGATAAGTTCTATACCAAATGTCGTTTTGGATTTCCACGTCCTGTATTATCCAAAGGAAGAGTGAACAGTTTTATGTCAGCTATGCGACATACCATCACAAGAAAGTCTCCGAAAAATACCTACAACTTAAGAAGAAGCGAAGAATCAAAATACATAAATGACTGCAATCCAGTTATTTTATCCATGTGGAACGCTAACATGCATATTCAGTATGTTGTGGACAATTGCATTGCTGTTGCTCGATATGTAACATCCTACATTACTAAATCAGAAAAGACTGAATTGAAAGAAATGTGGGAAGAGATTTCTCACGAGAAGACTCCAAGTAAGAAATTATACAGTTTCAGTTTGAAGATGTTATCGCATCGTGAAATTGGAGCATATGAATGTTCAGATCGGTTATCATCTGCAAGTCTATATTCCAAAAATCTGTTCAAGAAATTGAATATTTAGCAGAAAAAGAGCCAGAAAGTACAGATATTTTTAAAACAAATATGTTGGACACATTTTACCCAAACAGAAGTCATCATCTTGAGAACATGTGTCTCTATGAAGTGCTGCAAAACTACACTTTTAAATGGAATACTACAGAGAACATCAATGATGGAAAATATGCAGTGATTGGTTCCGAAGGATGTCTGGTGAAAACACAGGAAAGGAAATGTAATTAATCACAGGAAACTGAGTTGCGACACTGCTGATAAAAGGGAATTTTACTATTTAGCCCTTTTGCAAATGTTCAAACCATGGCGTTCAGAACTGGAATTACTTGGAGATTTTCAGAGCTATGAAGATTCATTTAATGCTTGTAAAGATAGCATACAATGCAGTGCTTTTGCAAATTATGTGAAAATGTTGAATGATGAAATTGATCAAGAAGCTACAATTGCAGCTGAGATTGCTAGAGACAGTTCTCAAGACAGTCAAAGTTCTGCTGCACTGAGTCAAGATCCACTTGGACAACCAATTGTTGAAAATGAAGCAGCAACTGCCATGTATGAGGTGGAAACAGCAATGTATCAAGCTCAAGAAGATGTAATACAGTTAGGAAACTTGGAAGAACAACTAAATGTCGAACAGAAACAAATATATGAACAAGTGAAAGAGCAGATTGACCATGGATTACTTCATGAAAAGAAAGGGTGCTCATGTACATCATTTCAACCTATCCAAATGTATTTGAGTGGTCAAGCTGGAACAGGAAAAAGTTTCTTAATTAAAGTAATTACAAGTTATCTGCAGAAAACAACTGATTTGCATTTGTCTTGTGTTGTCACTGCTCCAACTGGGTTGGCAGCACATAACATTAAAGGAATTACTTTACATAATTTACTAATGCTACCAGTAGAGCATGAGAACAAATTGGAATACCACAAGCTATCTGGAGAAGCTTGTTGTGAAGTTTCAAGAGTCCTGAAGAAAATGAAACTTCTCATTATTGATGAGGTGAGCATGGTCTCCAACTTATGCTTACCTTTGTGCATTTAAGAATGCAGCAAAATCTTAAAACAGAGTATGACGTGTTATTTGGAGGAAAACACGTCATAGTTTTTGGAGATCTACTGCAACTGACTCCGGTAAAAGGACAACCGGTATTTAAAACACTTGCACATGAAGATACCAGAAAGTCTCTTGGTAGCGCTGGTAATGTGAACATTTGGACTAATTTTGAATACAAAGAACTGACAACAAATATGCGACAGGCAAATGATGCTGAATATGGAAGTATTCTTCAAGATATAAGAATTGGAATTCTTACAAAACATGGCAAACAAGCTTTGGAGAGTCGATTACTTTGCAATGTGTTTCCAAATGAAAATGTAGTTCCTGCAAAAGTGTACATGAAAATTGCTGAAAATAAATCAGTGATCTGCTTAATGCCAACACTGCACGAGTGTTCCATATTCAACGAAGAACTATTGAAACTGGAAAATGAAGAAATTATAAAAATGGAAGCCATCGATAAAATAGAGCATGAAGGAATCACTATTATTTTGACGGGAAAGTTGAAAACAAAACTGGATTCTTTAGAGAAAAAAATATCTAAAACAACTGGTTTAGAAGAGACACTATATGCGTGTGTAAACTGTCAGGTAATTTGAAGGCGTAATTTGGATGTAGAAAAAGGTTTAGTTAATGGCGCAATGGGTAAAGTTGTGGATTTTGTTAATTATCAGAAAAAAGAAGGAATTGATTTTTTAAAAATTACATTTAATCAGATTGAAGAAGTTAAAGAAATTGGTCGTTGTTCAGGTCGTTTTTTGCTTGTTAAAGATTTATATGTCCGTAGGAAACCATTTCCATTTTCTCTGGCATATGCAGTGACTATTCATAAATCTCAAGGATTAATTGAAGACAGTGCATTGGTGAACATTGGATCTACTGTATTTAAAGAGGGTATGGCATATGTTGCTTTGTCGCGAGTCAGAACATTATCTGGTTTGTTTTTGATTGATTTTGATGAGACAAAGTTTACTGCAGATGCTAACTGTGTAAAAGAGTATAATAGGTTAAGAAGGGTGTATACTCCAAATTTAGGTCAATATCCTGTATTTGAAAAGCGTGTGATTGGTTGAAAAAGAAGGTTTGAGAATATCTGTTCTGAAGGTGTCGAGAAGGGAAAAGAACAAGATAATGTTGTGAAAAAGAAATTGGACACTGTTGAAGAGATTGTTGGTTATCAGTTTGAAAATAGTTCAGGTGTCAACTGCTATGCTAATGTAGTGGTCAATGTTGTTTTTTATCTTGAAGGTTTGCAAGAACAAATTATGCAGAATCGGCAAAAAAGATTTTGTTCTCTGTTGCATTCTGTTTATGAAAAATTGACCACAGATACAAGTAAAATACAATCTGTTTCAGATGTTCGTAATCTTTTGGATGTGTGTTCTGGTTCTACACAATTTACACAAAATATCCAACAAGATGCTCAGGAATTTTTAATGTATATGCTTACCATTTTTGAAAATGAAGGTGTAGCAATAGAAAATATTTTTGGCCTTTCTTACAAATGGGAACATCATTGTGAAAATTGCATGTATACATGTACCACTAATGTAGACACTGAAAGATTTCTGTATTTAACATTACCAGACTGTAAATCAGTGTCTTTCAATAAATTAGTTAAAGGTGCAAATCAAAACATGGAGTGGAGCCAATGTAAATCAGAAATGTTATCCACATTATTTTTAACAAAATATGGACAATACATAATTTCAATGATGCAACGTTGTACAGCTGATGGAAGAAAATTGGATACTTTAATAAAGCAGTTTGTAGTAACACAACTATCAATATCAGGAAGGACTTTTGTAGCAATTGCATTAATTTTCCATGATGGTCCTTCCACCACATCTGGACATTACACTGCCTATCTAAAATGTGACAGAGGCTGGACACTTTGTAATGATTCCCAGTTGGTTTTCAAACAACGTTTGCCTAGGGAATTACCAAATTCCTTCCTAATATTTTTAAAGTCAAAGTTTTAGGAAGAGAATTCATTCTCTGAGGAATTTATTATTAAAATTTAATAGGACTACCATTGGACAATTTACATAAAAAGGAGTGCAAAAATACCATTTGGCCTCAAGGAAAGGTATATGTTTGAATTATGGACTTTTTGGTGCTCATTGACTCGGTGAATATTTTTAAGCGACAACATTTACAGTTATTATAAGTTAAAGTTATAAAATGTTGTTAGCCATAAGCATTTCATATATGTGTGATTTGTATTTTGTGGTATTTTACTGAGAAAAGCATGTTGGTTTTTTTTTTAAACAATCTTTTTGATTGTTTTTTTTTTTTACCGCTGTTAAGTGATGAGTACGATTGAAATCACTATTTCAAGTGAAATTCAATATATTCTGAGAAGAGCAAAAAAGGCAAACAAATTACTTTGTTGAAATTATGCTGTGTTGTAAAAAATGTATTATTACATGTAATAACTATTTTGTCTTTTCTTTACAGATCCTAATTCTAAAATAAGCAGTTTACATCAATTTAGATTGCAAAAAAAATCTGAAAAAAATGTATGCCATTTTTAATTTTTTATTACTGTGAAGGTAAGTTTAACTAAGTATTAATATGCAGAATGGGCAGTTCTGCAAGAACCTACAAAGATTGAACAAGTTTTTAAAAACACTCTGTTAATACCTATGTAGTTTTGAAATTTCTCTGTTATCGGATATTATGTGACCTCCAGATTTGAGTGGTTCATAATATTTCCCATTGTACCTATTGAAGGATCGCAATCATTTCCATCATTCTTCTTTGAGCATCTTTGCAGACAAAACTCTGTGCTTACCTTCTATCATTCGGAAGCAATTTTAAAACAGAAATATGTCACTTTTTGTAACATAGTTATTGCACAAGACACTCTTTCATATTTACAGAGAGGAAAAGGTGCTCAGTGTACTTTTTCTACTCCATGTAATTACAACCTCATCATACACACCACTTTGCGTTGAAAGGTTGTTCTATAAGTGTTGTTGTGCATGATTACACTGAATACTCATAGAACAAGACACATCTCCAGATTTATCAGAAATCATGTATCTCGATATGTGTGTGAATGCTGCACCATTCTCTAATTGGTGTATGAAAGCACAACAAGGAGAATTGTTTTCTTTTCTCCTCATTTTTAAATCTTCAATGCATGCTAAAATGTTCTGCATACATTGAAGGAGAAAAATGCGTTTACTGATTGTTTTTATGCAGGAAGGTGTGTCTTTCTGCACAAAAACAAACAACACATGACACAGATGTTCTTCCACTATGGTGCAAGGGTGCCTGTGTCACCATATGGCTGCAATTTAAGCAGCCATGCTGAGAGAAGCATAGATATGCAACATATGTATGTACATATGTTGCATCCCTGTGCTTCGGAAGTACGACAGCACACTGCAGTTAAAGAGGTTACTGTGTGATGCTGCAGCACTTCCTCATAGTTCTGCACTTATACATTCACCATAAGCTATTAATGCATTCATTCAGCCAATTACGTACTACACATACATACATCTAAACTGTCACACACCAACAAACAAATTTGGCTCTTTTTTGAAACCAGGAAAGTTATTTCTCAGAAGAACTTTTTTTTTCTTCTATTTTTCTTTTATATTTTTTTTTGTTTTTTTGAACAATTTTTAATTTTTGGGGGATTTTCTTGAAAAAAAAAGGAAAAAGCAGAACTGGAGGAACAAAACAATGAACTTCAGGGAAAAAAAAAACTAGCAATGGTGACTCTCTTGCTTGCGGCAGATTAGATCAATTGACTGCTCCCCATAGCATAAAATAGCATTGCATTTTATGCAAAGCACTTTCAAGTTTTGGAACTGTGGACGAATGTCTAAATTTTGTACAGAAGGATCCACCCTTGAAGTGCTTGGCTGAGATGAATCTGAAGGAGCAGGAACGACTCTCATTCTACGGCATTCCTCCCGAGCAAGGTTTACTGGATGAAGGGTCCTCAGATGTTTCATCATGCTGGCAGTTCCGCAGGAATATTTTTTGTTTGGATCCCCACGGGACAACACTCTCTGGCAGATCTTGCAGGTCACCAAGGTTGCATTGGTTTTTGTTTGCCCCTCAGGATACGTGAAAAATTTCCACAGCACAGATGAAAAACGTGGTGGGCGTGCTGGCTCTTTCAAAAAATCACCCTCAGATGAATGAGGAGATCCAGAAGATGCCTGCTGCCCTAAAGCCATTGTTTCTAAAGAAAAAAGTTTGAGCTAAGTGAAAACTTAGTCAAAAAAGCTTCTTCTCTGCAAAGAGATGCTCCTCCAAAGAAGGTGAAAGAAGAATGATTGAAATGGGTGGGGTCTTTCAATTGCACCCAGCGCGCATCCGTGAAATTGCATTTTAAAGGAATATAGGATTAGATGTAAAAATATATTACTTTTATGAGTAGTTTAGAGTTTGTCTACAATTATTCACGTGAAATACATATATATATATGTTTTTTTTAATGTTAAATATTTCACGGGATTCGCGCACCCACCGCGTCTTGCACGCACATGACGCATCGCGGAAACACGTAAGCGTCGCATAACGTGCATCGTACATGTCGCGTATAGGCTTGAAGTCGCGTACCGGTCGCAATCGCGCACCAAACACGTACCCAACGCTTACCGTACGTGGATGCTTTCGTGTAGGGATCGAGAACGGTGCGCATAGGGTGCACAGATCCCCCAAAAATTTAAAAATAAAATAAAAAATAAAGTTTTGAAATTAAAGTTTAAAAAATATTTTTAAAAAATAAACAATTTTTTAAAAAAAACAATAAAAACAAATAATATTTTTTAATTTTTAAAAGAATTAATTGAAAAAATAAGTTTAAAAAAATGGTGATAAAAAAGTATTTTAAAAAAACATAATTAAAGGAATTAACACACTGAAATTGAATTTTTTTGAAATTCAATGAAAATCATTAAACATCATAGCTTTAGATATAAATTATAGATAGGAATTAGCATTTAAAAAACCTATGAAATTCACTTAAAAAACCATAGGTTTCAGGGGTGTTACAGATAGTTCAGCTAACTAAAACTTGCGCGCCCCCCGCAATGCACTGCTGATGACGTCACATATTACATCACTCATGACATGGTCAGTGACATCATTGATGACATCACTGATGACATCTCAAATGACATCACTGACTATAGCTAACTATAACACCCCTGAAACCTACGTTTTTTTCAGTGAATTTCTAAGGTTTTTTAAATGCCAATTCCTAACTATAACGTGCATGAAACCTATGGTTTTTTCAGTGAATATATATATATATATCCGGTAAACTCCTTCACAAAAAAAGAGCAGAGGCCACACAGGGGAGAATCGAAGAAGCCTTTATTTGCAAGTTCGTGGCGAATGCATTTCGGCATCTGTTTGCCTACTTCAGCGCCCAAGGATTCAGGAGGCTTCCAAATCATGCTGTCCTGTAATTTGTTGGAGCGTGCTCCGCCCCCACGAGTAACAGCTCACCTGTTTCCAGTCCTCGGATCTCTTGTGGACTGCACGACCCAGAATGCATTGTAGTTCTTCCAGGTAGGTAATGCATGGGGGAAAAAAGTTTCTGCCAAAGTGGTTGCACAGGATACAGGACGTTGTACAATATTCGGAAACCACATTTTCCTGCTTGTGTTGGTGTGCAAAGAGAGCGCCTCCTCGAGTCCCCAATCGCTACAGCCTCAATTCTCAGGAGTCCATTGAGCGGGGACTGACTGGCAATGCAAGCCGCCCAACATGAGGTAGAATACCTCACAACCGCACTTTTTCTCTTCCCAAGCGTCGAGGCGGGTTCCAGACCATCCGATTCCTCGGAAAACCAAGAGGTGCCAAAGCAAAGCCAGTAAGGTCTGGGCCACTTGTGGAACGGGACTCTCTGTATCACGTCTCTGGCTGACGTGCAATTTAAATCCGGTAAACTCCTTCACAAAAAAAGAGCAGAGGCCACACAGGGGAGAATCGAAGAAGCCTTTATTTGCAAGTTTGTGGCGAATGCATTTCGGCATCTGTTTGCCTTCTTCAGCGCCCAAGGATTCAGGAGGCTTCCAAATCATGCTGTCCTGTAATTTGTTGGAGCGTGCTCCGCCCCCACGAGTAACAGCTCACCTGTTTCCAGTCCTCGGATCTCTTGTGGACTGCACGACCCAGAATGCATTGTAGTTCTTCCAGGTAGGTAATGCATGGGGGAAAAAAGTTTCTGCCAAAGTGGTTGCACAGGATACAGGACATTGTACAATATTCGGAAACCACATTTTCCTGCTTGTGTTGGTGTGCAAAGAGAGCGCCTCCTCGAGTCCCCAATCGCTACAGCCTCAATTCTCAGGAGTCCATTGAGCGGGAACTGACTGGCAATGCAAGCCGCCCAACATGAGGTAGAATACCTCACAACCGCACTTTTTCTCTTCCCAAGCGTCGAGGCGGGTTCCAGACCATCCGATTCCTCGGAAAACCAAGAGGTGCCAAAGCAAAGCCAGTAAGGTCTGGGCCACTTGTGGAACGGGACTCTCTGTATCACGTCTCTGGCTGACGTGCAATTTAAATCCGGTAAACTCCTTCACAAAACAAGAGCAGAGGCCACACAGGGGAGAATCGAAGAAGCCTTTATTTGCAAGTTCGTGGCGAATGCATTTCGGCATCTGTTTGCCTTCTTCAGCGCCCAAGGATTCAGGAGGCTTCCAAATCATGCTGTCCTGTAATTTGTTGGAGCGTGCTCCGACCCCACGAGTAACAGCTCACCTGTTTCCAGTCCTCGGATCTCTTGTGGACTGCACGACCCAGAATGCATTGTAGTTCTTCCAGGTAGGTAATGCATGGGGGAAAAATGTTTCTGCCAAAGTGGTTGCACAGGATACAGGACGTTGTACAATATTCGGAAACCACATTTTCCTGCTTGTGTTGGTGTGCAAAGAGAGCGCCTCCTCGAGTCCCCAATCGCTACAGCCTCAATTCTCAGGAGTCCATTGAGCGGGGACTGACTGGCAATGCAAGCCGCCCAACATGAGGTAGAATACCTCACAACCGCACTTTTTCTCTTCCCAAGCGTCGAGGCGGGTTCCAGACCATCCGATTCCTCGGAAAACCAAGAGGTGCCAAAGCAAAGCCAGTAAGGTCTGGGCCACTTGTGGAACGGGACTCTCTGTATCACGTCTCTGGCTGACGTGCAATTTAAATCCGGTAAACTCCTTCACAAAAAATTGAGCGGGGACTGACTGCCAATGGACTCCTGAGAATTGAGGCTGTAGCGATTGGGGACTCGAGGAGGCGCTCTCTTTGCACACCAACACAAGCAGGAAAATGTGGTTTCCGAATATTGTACAACGTCCTGTATCCTGTGCAACCACTTTGGCAGAAACTTTTTCCCCCCATGCATTACCTACCTGGAAGAACTACAATGCATTCTGGGTCATGCAGTCCACAAGAGATCCGAGGACTGGAAACAGGTGAGCTGTTACTCGTGGTGGCGGAGCACGCTCCAACAAATTACAGGACAGCATGATTTGGAAGCCTCCTGAATCCTTGGGCGCTGAAGAAGGCACACAGATGCCGAAATGCATTCGCCACGAACTTGCAAATAAAGGCTTCTTCGATTCTCCCCTGTGTGGCCTCTGCTCTTTTTTTGTGAAGGAGTTTACCGGATTTAAATTGCACGTCAGCCAGAGACGTGATACAGAGAGTCCCGTTCCACAAGTGGCCCAGACCTTACTGGCTTTGCTTTGGCACCTCTTGGTTTTCCGAGGAATCGGATGGTCTGGAACCCGCCTCGACGCTTGGGAAGAGAAAAAGTGCGGTTGTGAGGTATTCTACCTCATGTTGGGCGGCTTGCATTGCCAGTCAGTCCCCGCTCAATGGACTCCTGAGAATTGAGGCTGTAGCGATTGGGGACTCGAGGAGGCGCTCTCTTTGCACACCAACACAAGCAGGAAAATGTGGTTTCCGAATATTGCACAACGTCCTGTATCCTGTGCAACCACTTTGGCAGAAACTTTTTTCCCCCATGCATTACCTACCTGGAAGAACTACAATGCATTCTGGGTCGTGCAGTCCACAAGAGATCCGAGGACTGGAAACAGGTGAGCTGTTACTCGTGGGGGCGGAGCACGCTCCAACAAATTACAGGACAGCATGATTTGGAAGCCTCCTGAATCCTTGGGCGCTGAAGAAGGCAAACAGATGCCGAAATGCATTCGCCACGAACTTGCAAATAAAGGCTTCTTCGATTCTCCCCTGTGTGGCCTCTGCTCTTTTTTTGTGAAGGAGTTTACCGGATTTAAATTGCACGTCAGCCAGAGACGTGATACAGAGAGTCCCGTTCCACAAGTGGCCCAGACCTTACTGGCTTTGCTTTGGCACCTCTTGGTTTTCCGAGGAATCGGATGGTCTGGAACCCGCCTCGACGCTTGGGAAGAGAAAAAGTGCGGTTGTGAGGTATTCTACCTCATGTTGGGCGGCTTGCATTGCCAGTCAGTCCCCGCTCAATGGACTCCTGAGAATTGAGGCTGTAGCGATTGGGGACTCGAGGAGGCGCTCTCTTTGCACACCAACACAAGCAGGAAAATGTGGTTTCCGAATATTGTACAACGTCCTGTATCCTGTGCAACCACTTTGGCAGAAACATTTTTCCCCCATGCATTACCTACCTGGAAGAACTACAATGCATTCTGGGTCGTGCAGTCCACAAGAGATCCGAGGACTGGAAACAGGTGAGCTGTTACTCGTGGGGGCGGAGCACGCTCCAACAAATTACAGGACAGCATGATTTGGAAGCCTCCTGAATCCTTGGGCGCTGAAGAAGGCAACCAGATGCCGAAATGCATTCGCCACGAACTTGCAAATAAAGGCTTCTTCGATTCTCCCCTGTGTGGCCTCTGCTCTTTTTTTGTGAAGGAGTTTACCGGATTTAAATTGCACGTCAGCCAGAGACGTGATACAGAGAGTCCCGTTCCACAAGTGGCCCAGACCTTACTGGCTTTGCTTTGGCACCTCTTGGTTTTCTGAGGAATCGGATGGTCTGGAACCCGCCTCGACGCTTGGGAAGAGAAAAAGTGCGGTTGTGAGGTATTCTACCTCATGTTGGGCGGCTTGCATTGCCAGTCAGTCCCCGCTCAATGGACTCCTGAGAATTGAGGCTGTAGCGATTGGGGACTCGAGGAGGCGCTCTCTTTGCACACCAACACAAGCAGGAAAATGTGGTTTCCGAATATTGTACAACGTCCTGTATCCTGTGCAACCACTTTGGCAGAAACTTTTTTCCCCCATGCATTACCTACCTGGAAGAACTACAATGCATTCTGGGTCGTGCAGTCCACAAGAGATCCGAGGACTGGAAACAGGTGAGCTGTTACTCGTGGGGGCGGAGCACGCTCCAACAAATTACAGGACAGCATGATTTGGAAGTCTCCTGAATCCTTGGGCGCTGAAGAAGGCAAACAGATGCCGAAATGCATTCGCCACGAACTTGCAAATAAAGGCTTCTTCGATTCTCCCCTGTGTGGCCTCTGCTCTTTTTTTGTGAAGGAGTTTACCGGATATATATATATATATATATACATTTTCCTATAAATACAGCAGTTCGCTGCCGATTCACGCCATTTGTTTATTTCGTGCTATGAACACAATGTGTTTTAGTTTAGCAAAAGGGCTCGCAGAGGTGCATATTTTGGAATCATGTTATATCTTGGAATTGAAGTCCAAACACACTAACAGTCTCAACAAAGATGAAGAAATGGCCATTCACATCCATTTATTTGACCTTCTCAACTTTTCTAGGCAAGGTGCACTGATTTAATTGGTCATAATCATCGATTATGCCTGGCGAGCATTTTGCATTTAATTTCACTTATATCTGGTACAGGATGTTTATGCACATAATTAATGGTTGAAATAGGTTATAATACATATTGGATACACACAAGTGAACTTCATCTTTTGTGTGTTGATATGCTAGGGAATCAGTTACAAGTAGTCTACGCACCCTTTCATGCTCATGAACAGTCACCATTGGGCAACTGGGGTGATAAGATATTTACGGATGTGTTGTTTTTGTATTTAGGATATGCTTCTTGATACATGCTAGCAGTCCTAGTCACAGTCGTGTCCTGCTATTTTGGAGACGCATGGTTTTACTTTATATGGAACCTATATACTTTACATGGTTTCATCTCATAAATGGCTCCTTGAGATGACAAGAGGTTTAACATCATGGTCATATGTTATTATTGTTAATTATTATTGTTTAAAGATCCATGAGCATTGTAAAACAATTTTCTATCAGCTGTTACTTTAGAACTATTAGTTCTCACACAGTATCATGAATGGTTGTTTGACATCCCTCATTCGACTTGGCATCTATTTTGCTTTTCTTAACTTCAGAAATGATTCCTGGAATTCAACAACTATGAAATAGACTTTGCTATGTAATTAGTCGTTTGCAATGTGCTATAATATAGTATGTTGTGATCCATATAATTTACACACGTGCTTTAAACAAACATTTCTTTCCAACCTATTAGACACCTGCATTACCCGATGTGGCTATGGTGTTCATCATGACAATATTGGCTGTGACACTGTGCATTCACAACATTGCATTCTGTCCCCTGTAGTGCTCAAGCAAAAGCAATGTCAGTATATCCGTTAAAAGGCCATTTTGTTCTGCTTTGTAAACAGAACCTTATGTAAGCTCAGAGATGGTAATCAATTTACACAGCAGATAAGATTAAGTTTATGATTCAGTTGTTAATACGTTACTGCTTGTGATATTTGTTCACATGTAGGTATGCCTTTTATGTTCATTAAGGTTTATGTATTAATATCTAAGGGAAGTGGGCAAGCATTCACTTGCAATAGGCCTTTTGCTAAGCAGAAAACAGTTGTGTTCTCAGCACCAAATAAACACATTGTGAGGATCAGCAGTGCAGTGTTGTCTTTATTGGATTATTGCCACATTGTTGATGAGATCCACAGCCCGTTTGTAGCAGTGGCATTGTCAGGGTGGCTCTGGGTTCTTATAGACTGGTCAACGTTTTTGTAGAATTTTTTTTTTTTGGACACCATTTAATGATTCTTCACTAATCTTTAACCCCTTCGATGCTCATGACGGAATGGTAGTAGCCCCCAATCTGCCCCCTGGGGTAGAAAGCCCACTAGAAACCAGGGATTTTTTTTTGTATTTATGTAGGGATGGGGGCTGCTCAAACTGGGCCGGACAATACCCCCACCCCCTCAGAGAAATTCCAGTCTTTCTGCCACCCGGGGGGACAGATGGAGGCAGTGACTCCTGATCTGTCTCCGGGGGGGGGGGCAGAAAGGCCACTAGGCACCAGCGATTACACTGGCTTTTTTTAATGTGTGGGGCTGCCCAGAATGGGCATACCAATGCCCCCACCCCCCAAAAAAAGTAGCCACAGTCTTTCTGCCCCCATATCTGGGGAACCCCCCCCCAATTCTCCCACAGGGCAGCAGAAAGCCCACAAGGCACAGACATATTTTTAGCAATGTGCCTACCTGGGGATTTTGGGCCCTAGCGAAGCCGGGACATAGAGAAACCTAGCAAACCTGTACTTTTTTTTAAACTAGACACCCAGGGGAATACAGAATGGGGTGACTTGCCTGGCTCTCACCAGGTTCTGTTACCCAGAATCCCTTGCAAACCTAAAAACAATTGGCCAAAAAAACAAATTTTCCTCACATTTCTGTGGTGGAAAGTTCTGAAATCTGTGTGGATCCCCAAAATTCCACCAAGCCCGCATTCCCCAAAGTCTTCCGAGAAAAATGGTACCTTACTGATGTGGGTGGGTCAAGTACCTTCGACAGCAAGGGCCCGAAATCTATTCAAGCGACTTCAAAATTACCTATCACAAAACAACCTGGTTTTGCCAGGGGTAGTCCCATGAGTTTTTGGCCCCGGGCTCGGCGGCCATCTAGGGAAACCTACCAAATCCACACATTTCTGAAAACTAGACATGCTGGGGAGTCTAGCAAGGTATGGCTTGTGTGGGTGCACCCAAATTTCCCTACCGAGAATCCCCTGCAAAGCTCAAATTTAGATGAAAAAATCATTTTTTTCCACACATTTTTGTATGGGAAAGTTGTGGCATCACCGGGCTGACACAAATATCTTACCACCCAGCGTTCCTCCAGGTCTCCCAATAAAAATGGTGCTTCACTCGTGTGGGAGACCCAAGTACCCACAACAGGCAAGGGCCCAAAACGTATTGAGGTGACATCAAAATTGCCTACCACAAAAAGACCTGGTTTTACAAGGGGGGTTACCTGGGTTTTTGGCCTGTGCTCGGCGGCCAGCTAGGGAAACCTACCAAACCCACACATTTCTGAAAACTGGACACCTGGGGGATTCCAGGGAGGTAAGGCTTGCATGGCTCCCACAACGTTTTCTTATTCAGAATCCCAAAATGGGCATCCCGTGGTCAAATACCACAGTCCAGGAACTGCGCCCACTCTCATGTAGCAGAAGGCCATGCTCTGTGGGTTTGGCCCCACTGAAAATCAACAGCTATTGTTATCTCAGGTAACTATAGCTCATGCCCTAAAGGTAATTAAAACTCATTCCCTCATCATGTACTGCTAATTTCATCCAATACTGCATCACTCATGACATGTTCTATGATATTATTGATAACATCACTGTAACATATGAAACTACATTATTGATAACCACACTGTGCATGGTGTTTGATATTTAGTTTTTCGCGATTGCTTTTATGTCTCCTTAGTTTTTAATGTGTTCTCAATATCTGTTATTTCTTTACTTTTGTTTACAGTATTTTAGACTTGTTTTTGTGATATTTTTGTTTTTGATATTGGTTTGGCAATATTTGTGCATGTCAATATTGTTTCTGTCGGTATAGTGTCATACAAATGTAGCACACATATCTGTGCATCACACCATGTTCACAAATGTTCTGCTTCAACTAATTCTCAATAGGGAGGTCACCCTTTCAATTCTTTTGTAGTGAAAGTAACATTTGATTGATTTGGGCGGTCTTCAATAGAGAAACGTGCTATATGGCACTCACATTATTATGAGATAATTAGAAATGTACTTCCCAGGTATATGTTCTTTTGAGAGTTCATAACACATTTTAACAGAAAATAAAAGTACTAATTGGATACATTTACAAAGATTCCATATTCATGTATTTACCTGTGATCTGGAAGAGAGTTTAATGCATATTTCATGGACTTCAAGGATAATACTTGTTTGTCTTTGAGATCTGGGACTGAAGAGAACATAAATATTGCACTTTACTTTCACCATGTATTAAATATTGACATTTGTTGGCAAACTGTTTTAAAAGACACTTGGTTTAGCTTGTTTATACAAATAGGATTCCAAGGGATATCTACTAAAAAAAACAGTTGAGGAAGGGAGTATGTCTTACACTAGTCCCTCAACAAACCCCTCTTTGGAATAATTCTCCAACCCCTACTCACCATTGTCAATGCCTCGCCCCTTAAGGCATACTCCCACATTGCTCAAGACAAGCCAGATTCCCCCACCCCTGAGGAAGCCTACACTTCACCCTTATCACTTAGCCTATCACTGGCCTATCACTCACCAAGCCTTTCTGGCAAAATCATCAAAACAGCAGCCTCCACTCATCTCCAAGATCCCATCAGCACCAACTCTGTCCATCATAAAAACCAATCCAGCTTTAGAACACAGCTCCTTAGAAAGTGTACGCAATGTCCTCCTGAGCACTGATAAAGATGAGCACTGCCTCCTAATATTGATGGCCCATGGGCCACCTTCGACATGGTCAAACATGAGCAACACACTGAAGCCCGGAATGGGATTCATTGGCAATGTTCTTCAATATTTCCCCTCTTACCTATCCAACCAACACCAGTTTGTTCACATGAGCACTGAGCCTGGGTGAGTTTTTAAGTACACCAGCGTAACTAGTGTAATTTTGGCAATTTGTGTAATTAAATTCATATGAAATGACCAAGATTACAGCATTATAACACATTGTGGAATTTCAGGGAGTAATCTTTATCTAAACCAAAACAAGACCAAACAACAAAAATCCACAATACAGTTATCAAGATATCCTTAAAAATAGGTTATTCCCTCAATAAAATGTTCTAGAAACAAATAACTCCACATGGAGTTATTATGATGTAGTGACAGATAAAAATCCCAAATTAGGGCACCAACCGCGAGATGCGTAGCATCGGGCATGGAGTCAAGCAGACCCACAAAGAACAGTACCTTGGAATTGATGAAAGCAAAGATGGTGCATGGCGTTGGGGAGGTGATGTTTCGTTGGCGCCGGGTGGTGTCGGTTCCTCACAACCCCAGGGGAGGTGAGCCTTGGTTTCTTACTGCGGTGCAGGGGAGTTGAGAAGTTGGTTCCTTACTGTGTCAGGGCGGTGACGTCATGATGGCGGCGGTTCCTTACCACAGTACGATGTTGATGGATTCAGGAGTCACCCATGTCGAAGATCGGCTTCGCGTCAGGGCTGCTGTGCGAGTCGGGATGTTGTTCATCGTGGACGTCACGAGCAGTGTCCTCAGCTCCGGTGCAGGCAGCGGCCTCGATGACAGCTTTGGAGTCGATGCGGCTTGGCGTCAGCATGCGTCAGGTCCATGGTGCAAGTTGGGCGGTGCGTAGTTCTCTTCATGAGCTGTGCCCACAACTTCGGTGCAGGTTATGGCTACGCTCCCCAGTGTAGGTGTTGCAATTCCCTTCTGTGGCAGCTGAAACAGCAGTTTCAGATGCAGAGAGACAGAAGAAATGAAGTCCTTGTATCCCAGAGACTTCAGAACAGGAGGAAAGCTCAGTGTCATGCCCTTGGAGATCTTTTCTTCAAGCAAGTGACAAAGCAAACAGCAAAGTCCTTTTCTCCTTTCCTTGGCAGCAAGTAACCACTACAGGCCAACCCCAGACAGCAAACAGCACAGGGGCAGTATTCCTCCTCAGCTTCTCCGGATTTTCTCTTTGGCAAAGGTTCCTCTTGATTCCCAGAAGTGAACTAAAAGTCTGGGGTCTGGGCCCCTCTTTTCATACAGAAAAATCAATGGTGCTCTGAAGGCAGAGAGTGTCTGTATCCAGCCAAAACCAGCTTTGTCCTTACTGGTGCAGCTTCCTGGCAGGAGGTACAGACAAAAATTGTTGAAGGCAGACCAGGACTTTCAAGTGAAAGGAAATCTCCTCCACCTACTCTAAATGCATCCCAGGTCTATTCAGCCCAGCCCTGACTCATCAGACCTCGAGGCACTGCCCCTCTCCAGCCCCTGTTATCAAAAAGCCAGACATGCAATACACAAACCTAGCAGAGGCACACTGGATGGTTAGGCAAGAAAATAACTACTTTCTAGAAGTGGTATTTTCAAACACAGAACGTAAAAATAACCCTCACTAAATGATGTATTTTAACATTCTGAGTTCAAGCATACTAGACTTTATTTTTCTACCTTGTTCCCAGGGCCAGTTATGTTTATAAGATGTTATAAATGCAAATACAATCACAATAAATAAACTCCCCATTCTGTCTTACGGGAACAGGTAGTCTTGCAATAGTGAAAAACAAAATTGGCAGTATTTCACTATCAGGACATGCCACACACAACAGGGCAGGTCCTACCTTTCAGGTACAATGCACCCTGCTCACAGGGATACCTTGGGCTTACCTCAGGGGTGACTAATATGTATAAAAGGGATAGTTTGGGGACTGGCAAGTGTGTGCACTTACCAAGTCGACATGGCAGTTCTAGACTGTACACAGGCTCTGCAATGGCAGGCCAGAGTAACATTTACAGGCTGCTTCTGTGGGTGGCATAATCAGTGCTGCAAGCCCACTAGCAGCATTTAATTTACAGGCCCTGCGCACACACAGTGCACTGTACTAGGGACTGACTAGTAAATCAAATAGCCAATTATGGAAACACCAATCCATAAACACAAATATTAGGGAGAGCAGATGCACTTTAGCACTGATCAGCAGTGGTAAAGTGCCCAGAGTCATAAAACCACCAACAACAGGTCAGAAAAAAGTACAAAAGGAAGGCGAAAAGTTCTGGGATGACCCTGCAAAAAGGGTCAAGTTCAAGAGAGACCAATAAGACTCTACTCAATGATAAGATAAAAATGTTTCAATATTCTGCTGGCACACAACTCTACTAGACTGTCCACTATGCTCCAGACATCGGATGCCTTACTCTGCATCTCAACTAGCCCCGATGTCCAAAGCAAAAATATGGAGCTCAACTCAACCATATCAAAAATTTGCATAAAACTGCACCCACCCACTGCCAAGTCAACTTGATTCCCCTTCAGGTCCTCCCGAAATTGAAACACATGCAGCACAGGGTTGAGTTATTTTTAGTGGCTGAGATTAATCCCTAATTTTTTTAATATTCTTTAGTATCTCACACTTAGGGGTCGATTACGGTGTCTGCGGGAGAGGTTCTGACCGGCATCCGATTTGGTCGAATCCGATTTGGAAGCCTTATCTCAGACCGTCTCCGACACATTTCCGGACGACCGATCATGATTTCCCGAAAGCATCCGAACTGTCCGCCTCGCTTCCGAATGGCATTTGGGGTAACGGTGTCGTTCGGAGCCAACTCATACAGGTCTTGGGACTACGTTTTAGTATGAGTGATTAGGATGTTGGATTCAAACAGCCTTTCCAAGTCTTTTGTTCCAACACGAATCGGCTGCCGAAATTTGACTTTGGGAGCCCGGAGCAGGCCCCCCTTCACGTGGGGCCATCCAAATCAGCCCTGTGGGGGCAACCATGGGTCCCCCCTTTCCCTGCCTGCACAAGTGGCAGGCACCATGGGGTGCCTGCCACAGGTTGCAAGCTTTTACTCAACCACCCCTTTTCTCCGTGGGAGCCTGTGTTCCCATTCGGAACACAGGCTCCCATTGAAGTCAATGGGAGTCCGACTGAACAGTGTTGGACTACCTGAACCTGAGTCATTTGGAAGGCATTTCCAAACAGATTCGGATGGACTACTTTCCGAATGACATCGTAATAGGGCCCTGTTAGAAATTAGATTTCTGGTTGGCTAGGGATTTCGCCTGAGCCAGGCAGAAACCACCACTCTAGTCAGGGCAAGGGAGTTCCACGCTGGAGATAACCCCTGCTCACCCCCTTGGTAGCTTAGCACGAGCAGTCAGGCTTATCCCACTGGCAATGTTTAAAGCGTGTGCCCAACACACAAACACAGCAGCAACAGACTAGGCACACTACAAAAGATACTCCACACAAAGTTATATACAAAATAGCCTTTGTATTATCATAAACACATTAGATCATAACCACACATATACACTGTGCCAACTGGCACTAGGCAATATTTACAGGGATTATACACACATGACAGGGCCAATTGGGCCACTGTCAGAACCTTTAGAAAGCAAAAGTAGCAATTGTAAAACACAACCAATAACTACTGGTACAATACTGTACTTAGTATCATATCACCTGCAACATAAACACATTATGTCTGCATCACTTTGGCATAAAACACATTATGCATAACATTTGGCATCCTCATCAGCAAAATACATTATGCAACAACCATATTAGGCATAACCACATTATGCATACCCCTCATAGCAATTTCTGTAGGTATGAACACCTTATGCATAAACATCCTAACATAACCACATTAGGCATCATCACAGTAGGTATAACATTAGGGCCTTGCGGCCTACCAACACTGGCCCCTGGCCAACTGGCCTTTCACGGGGGGACCAATGCCCCTTTGTCCAGAATGTCAGGGCTTGTAACTGGGACCTTCCACTGGCCCCTTTGGCTGCCACCGCAGCAAAGGAATGTGCACAATACGCTGGGGCAGAGGAGTTTATCTCATTCCTTCATTTCAAGAAAATGAAAAATGCCCCACGTTGCAGCTGCCCGCTCTCTCTCGCGGTGCAGCTGTAGCAATTAGACCTGGCACCACTGTGCCTCCTGGGCCCAAACTGGGGCCCTAAAAACAATGTGCCCCACGTTGTAGCTGCCCGCTCTCCTGCAGCGCAACTTTAGACAACAGACACTACACTGCGGCCAAATCAAATTTGCACTGGCCCCACGGTGCCGCCAGGAACATCAACACTGCTCCGTTCTGCCCCCACTCACCGGGTGTCTCGCCGGAGGAACAGCCACCGCAACATCAGGCACCAACAGCGCCCTGTGGCCCCCACTCACCAGGGCTCTCCTGTGACTCCTCTGGTCTCCCCACTGGGGCCGTCGTTCGTTGCAGGGCAGTCACGACACTCCACTTTCTTCCCGGCTATTGGCTGCACCCGTGAGACACCGCCCGGACCTGGTACACCGGTCTCGCTGTCCATCAGCACCCACAGGGCTCTCTGCTTCCTCCTTCAGGATGGGGGACGCTCCACCCCCAGTCAGGCTGGCCTCGCCTGATTTCCGGCTCTTCGTTTGCCCGGATTGGTCCACGGACCTTTCAGGCGGCCCCGCCCACAACTAGGCGGCCTGCCTGGCTTCTTGGCTGGCCGTGCCTCTCTTCTCTGGCTAAAACGTGCAGGGTAGGCTCCCGCCTGCAAATGCACAAAAGCGCGGAGGGCTCCCGTCTCGTTCCACTCCGCTCTTGGACCCCCAAAATGTGGGTGGGCTCCTGCCTCAGTTCCCAGAGGCACCCATACATGCGGGGTAGGCTCCCGCTCTGCAAGGCTGTCAATTGCGGGGTGGGCTCCCGCTATCAGGAGCACGAAAATGCGGGGTGGGCTCCCGCTGCTTTGGTAATGTGGGGAATACCTATGCCGGGATTCCCTCCAGACTCATTGCCGCCTCGCGCTGCAGAGACCACGTCCTCTTCTTCTCGCTGCAGGACTGGAGTCCAAGAACTTCAGAGGGGCAAGAGCTAGGCCTAGGCAGGCCAGCACACAGGGCCCTACTGCGGGGAGGCAGTCCATCATGGCGGTTCCTCCTGGGGCCCAGCAAGTCCAAGTAAGCACAAGCACAATACTTTTATGGGGTCACAGCCCCAATATTTATACACCACTTTTTCTTTGTCTGCCCTGGCACAGGGCTTGGAGAAATCCAGCCTCAACTGGTTCTGGGGGGTGTGGAGCACTTTGTTTACAGGGCTCCCGCACTCCTTTGTCAGGTTGGGGCTCTGTCATCAGACACATCACAGGGGGTTGGAGCCAGCATTCACCTAGGCAGGCACAGACCTATTCAGGATCAGTGGACTACTCCTCCCACTACTCCAAATGCAGATCTTCCATTCAGACTAGCGCTGACTCAGCCTGCCCTCCCTGGAGCCACACACACCTCACCAGCCCCTGTCACCCCAAAGCCAGACATGCAATCCACATCAGGCAGGCAGACACATAGCACACAGAAATCTAAAAGTGGCACTTCTAAAATAGGTATAATAAATCTGTGCACACCGTTGTATAGCATTTATTATCACTATTCCAAACATACCACCTTTACCACACTGCTCCTCTCATATCAGGAATTTCCACTAAAACACTTATCAGGGAATCCACAATGCATTCCTATGAAGGGGCTGCCTCACAGCAGTGAGAAACCAAAATGGCTGTTTGTCACTACCAGGACATGTCACACACTTAAGGTACATGTCCTACCTTTTACCTGCAACGCACCCTACACATAGGGCTAGCTAGGGCCTACCTTAGGGTTGACTGACATGCAGTAAAAGGGGGGTCACAGACATGGTCCACACTTCAGGTACCATGTCACAGCGGCAGTAACACAGTGCGCACAGGCCCTGCAATAGCAGAGGCCTGAAACAGGTTTGAAAGGCTACTTTGGTGGGTGGGGCAATCAGCGCTGCAAGCCCATCAGTAGCATTTAATTTACTAGCCCCGGGTATGTGAGATACCATTTTACAAGGGACTGACAGGTAAATTAAATAAGCCAAACATGTGTAGACCAATCTTACCATGTTTACAAAAGAGAGAGAACATGCACTTTACAGTGGACAGCAGTGCTAAAGTGCCCAGAGTCCTAAAGCCACCAACACTATGTCAGAAAAAAGGCTAGGAGGAAAGCAAAAAGTTCAGGGATGACCCTGCAAAAAGGGCCAAGTCCAACAGGCCCTAAGTAGGACAGGAGTCCCCAGAGGTGGGCTGGTATGCACACTGTCACTGGATCCAATCTACACCTGGCTGATGAGCCATAAATAGGGAGGAGCCAGTCCAGGGTTGCTTGCGTTCCAGTTCTGGGAGGACCTTGCCTGGCAGTTGAGGCTGGATTGTTCCCAGTGAGTCTGGGTCAAGACTGATTTGCATATGGCAGGGTCGAAACTGACATGGCATAGATCGGAAAATTACAATGCGGCCCGAGTGATTACCAGTGGCTGTATCAATTCAAGCATTTCATTCATTGCTTTTTTGTATTCTTTAGCGTGTCGCCTTAAGCAGGACGGGCATGACCAGACGTAGGCCCTGTTCATACTGTGTCACTAGAACCAAGCTTTACCAGGCTGATGAGCCCTAACTAGGGTGAAACCAGTCCTAGGTTGCTTGTGTTCTGGTTCAAGGATGACCTGGTCCGGAAGTTCAGGCTGTACTGTTCCCATTGGAGCATTTTCAAGATAGAATTGCACATGGCAATGTTCAACGTGAGGTGGCATGGTGCCCAAAATCATGTTGGACTGGGATTCGACCTGAGTGATTACCAGTGGCTGAGATTAATTCAAGAATTAGATCCAACATTTATTTTGTATTCTTTAGTGTGTCACCCTAAGTTGAATGTGTATGTCCAGACGTGGGTCCTGTGCACACTTGTCACTGGAACCAACCTATACCTGGCTAATGAGCCAAAACAAAGACAAAACAAGTCCTGGGTTGCTTGTGTTCCGATTCAGGTAGGATGTAGGATGTGGCCTGGCTATTCGGGGTGGACTTTTCCCACTGTAGCAGGGTCAAGAGTAATTTGCATATGGCAATGTTGAAACTGAGGTGGCACGGTGTGCAAAATAACAATAGACTGGGATGCAGCCCTGAGTGATTACCAGTGGCTGAAACTAATTCGTTCCTTTCATCCATCACTTTTTTGTGTTATTTCATGGGGTCACCAAGCAAGGATTTTTTTTAAAACAAACTCCCAAAGCTGGAGTTTGTATTTGAAAAATAAAAACTAATGACAGTGATACCCTGGGACTTTTATCCCAGGGTGTTGGGGGTGGGGATTATTTTTATTTGTTTAGAACTTCTGAGCTGTTTCTGGCAGTCCTGAATAGGGCAGGCAAACTGATGTACTTAGACTTGAAATCCGGTGGGCCGCTAGTCTGAGGTTCCCCTCCCTCCCTTCTCCTGGGGAGCCAACAGGGGCATCACCAGCAGAAGATGACAGTCCTCTTCCCTGAGTGGATGGACGATCAGTTTGGCGGGCAGGTCACTCTTCCATATTTTTGGTATAAAATCCTGTCTGCCAAACTCTAAACTAGACATTACATTTTGTTTATCACTGGTAATTATTGACCACATAAGGAGAAGACATTTTATAATGAATATCCAAAGTCAAGTGCCTTTACCAATCAATTTAGAAAGAATATGAACACTTATAAATTACAAACCTCTCGATGGTCCAAGAGCCTGTCAAAAAAACAAAAGAATGACACACATTGTTTGTTTTCAAATAGTGAAAGCACATTTTGCATTCATGTGTTAATAATCTTCCTGACGTTTATTATATTGTACTGAGCAGAATGCAAATCATGTGTTTTCTTTGCAATAAAACATGGAATCATCTCAGTAAACGCCGTGTTTTTGTGATAAATCTCACTTTAAATCAAGCGTGAACATCATCTACTTCATATAAAAATGAATAACGAGCTACAGAGTGGTGGACGTGGATGACAGAAACATTACCCTGTCTGCTAGGAAATGAAGATTCATGCAGATTGCTAATGTTTATTGCCCAACACGGATTTGGTTGCATCAAAATTTTAAAATAATGCCCCTTAATGTACATACTTTAATGACTTTCATTATTTTCAGACTTGTAAATATCACGCTCTGCTTCTTTTGATGCATTTAAAAAATTATATTTCTCGCACAAAATATAGAGCAGAAAATGGCAAGCAGTAAAAGCCTTTTCATAAAATAGCTATCAAATTCCTAATCAAATTAACTGCCTTCTTTATTTTTCTTATTGGTTCCAGACTCGAGTTTGTTTGAAAATGTTGTATAAGACATATTATATAAATAATAGAACAGTAATTTATAAAGTGCACTTGCAGTCTGTGGAGCAACCTGGAGCTGAAAAGTAGATGTTTTTGTTACCCAACACAATGGTACTCTTTTTATCAACCTTAGAAGGATGAAACATGAACATTTCCACCAGGATCTGAACCTGCGACCATGATGTCAAACAGAAATCCATTGAGCCTCCAGACAAATATATTTTACAAGCTCTTCATTATGCCTTTATTTCTCGTGTGACTGAGAAGCAATAGCATGTGTTAGTGATCAAAACCTTTTGCCTTTACCCTTCGCTTTTTGCTGAAATTCGTTTTTGTTAGACTTAGGACTATGTGAGCTTTACCACTGCTAACCAGTACTAACATGCTTGTGCTCCCTCCCTTATGTATGGTAAAATTGAATAACACCTGATTTCATATTTAGTTTATGCATAAGTCTCTTGTACAGTGGTTTACCCGCAAAACCTACTGTGCCACCCTCCTAATTCGCCCATTGAAATATGCCCCAGGTCTGACATTACAGCATGAATACAGTTTTAAACTGCCAATTCGACTTGGCAAAATAACCCATTTGCCAAGCCTAAAACTCCGTTTTAGTACATGTAAGGTACCCATATAGTAGGACTCAAATGTCCCACAGAGCAGGCTGCATTGGAATTAAAAGGTTGGGAGTGTACTTTTAAGTTTAACATGTCCTTGCTAGTGAAAAACTCATTTTTTTTTTCACCACTGTGAGGCCTACCTCTCCCATAGGATAACATTGGGTTACCTTATTATACTTAAGGAGGGATAACTTTTGATTGGGAACCATGACAAAAGTCCCGGTTGATGTCGGGGTAATTGTATTTTGAAAATCCTCTTTAATGGTAGTCCGATTTTAAGTAACAATTCTGAAAATGGCACCTTTAGAAAGTTGGGATTTTATTATTCTAACAATTTGTGGCTGAGGATTGTTCCTGGGTCACAAAAATGGGTGGAGCTGGCAGCTGACCTTTGTGTATTCCTCCCAGACACTGCAACAATCCCAGCGTCATGGAAAGGGTCTATTATAGCACCAATACACAAAAAGGGCAACGTAAAGGACCCAAAAAACTACAGACTAATAGCCCTAATCGACAACGAAGCCAAATATTACGCTGGCCTCCTATTAGAGGAGCTTCTGGACTGGACAGAAGAAAATGCAGTAATTCCTATTACCCAGACAGGATTCCGCAAACAAATGGGCACAACATCAAACATGCTAGCTCTCTCGCTTCTCATTGACGCCACCAAGGCAGCTAATCTTCCCCTGTACGTATGCTTCATTGACTTCACCTCAGCGTTTGACACTGTCAACAGAAACTTACTATGGTCAAAAGTGGAAAAAAGGAACATCCCATCAGGCCTTCTCTCACAGCTGATTCTACTTCATACGGACACATGGGTCCAAGTAAAGCTAGGGCCAGGAGATTTCCTTTCAAGAAAAATAACAACCACGAAAGGCTTAAAACAAGGCTGTGTCCTAGCTCCAACACTTTTTAACATCTTTATGTCTGACCTGGCACAGCTGCTGGACGAAACTAACTCTCACGCCCCTAGCCTAGGCGGCCTTACTATTTCCAACCTAATGTATGCTGATGACATTGTCCTAATAAGCAGAACACCGATAGGGCTACAACATCTGATCAGCACCACGTTCAAGTACTCAACAGATAACCTTACCATCAACCTCTCAAAAACCAAAACAATGAGGATCAATGCAAAAAGATCATCAGCAGGTTTTCACTGGCACATGGGAGGGACTACACTGGAAACAGTAGTAGAGTACAGGTACCTGGGGGTAATTCTTGAGAGAAAGGGCTTATTCAACCAGCAAAAGGAAGCAATAAAACGGAGGGGCATCAGCGTAGGGATTGCACTAAGGAACCTCAAAACCAAAGCAGTCGGCCGAAGCTTCACACCCCTACTTCAAGTGCTACAGGCAAAACTAACATCGGCCCTGACCTACGGAAGCGAATGCCTCTGAGGACGGGATGCCCAGCAACTGAACAGCACAATAGCGAAGGCCATGAGAATAATCTTCAGTCTGCCCAATTACACCTCCCAGGCACAAATTAGGCTGGAATTTGGCCTGAGAAATCAAACTCTAGAGCGAATGGGTGCCTATGCCAAAAGATGGCACAAGATACAGAGAGGGGAATCCACAAATCTAAATCACCACCTATGGAAAGAGATGGAAAGTAAGACCAAGAGTGCGGCTGCGCTATACCTCAACCACTCTTTAAATTCCCTGAGCCTACAAGAAGCCTGGATGAGCAGTGAATCTCACAACATTTTTAAACAATCAGTCAACGAATCAGTTAGATCCATGTCGTTAATCGTGGATAAAGCAAGCCTAGCAACGCGGGCCCATGGCTGGACAGTTATCCAAAGCTATACAACCAGCCTTTGCCAAAGCTACTTAGGAGTTGGGTTTACTAGGCACACAAAGGAGAAGTTCCTACGTCTACGACTGGGCCAACTTCCAGTTCAAAATCATCTCCCTCCATGGACAAGGCCCAAAGAAACAATCAACTGCCGAGTCTGTGGGAACTCGAAGGAAGACCTCCTGCATCTACTATGCACTTGCAAAGGATTGGACGCAGAGGGCAGATCCCTTCTAAAAAAGCACTTCAACAGGCTGGGCATAAGAACACGCCGGCAGGCAGTAAAGGCTTGCTTGGACGGAACGAACATTCAATTAGCAAGCCACGTTGTCAAATTCTTGGAGAAAGCAGAAAAGAAACAAGAATGACAGAGGGCCAAAACAGGCCGACGCCAACTAACGAAGTGAAATCCGAAACTGATAAGGATCCATCTTACTTGATATCGGTAATGGCCTGACACCGGAATGGTAAAATATGACACAATAATACTGCAGGGGACAGTTATGATTCAACAGACCCAGCAATAAATACCATAGCTCGGCCTAACACCCAGGCGAAAAAAACAACAGACAGTCCTTCTTTTAAATTCTATGCTCAGTATGAAATAAGCACAAATTTCTGTATTTATTATTATGATTTTCTTTTTAGCACCCGAAGCTGTCGTTATATATTTATATATTTGCCATTGTCTTTTTTTTTTTTTTAAACACCAATTGTATTCTATGGTTCTTATATGCTAACAATTGCAATGGTTTTAATTAACTGAGCAATAAAGACTTCACTTACTTACTCCCAGACAGCCGCATAATAGAGGTGTGCCTGGATGGGGTATCACAGGCAGTATGGGGGGTAGAGCAATGCACAGCCTCCTTTGCACTTCAAAAGACTGTACCCTTCTCTCACCAAAGAACTTCCCACTAGCCTATTGAGCCTACATACAGACTGAGACTACAGTAGAGATGCAGGAAATTCCAGACACTTCTGTGAGCAGAATCCTCTAGAAGCTTCTCCCACTCCAAAGGAGGTACCAGGTATAAAAATAGGACACTCAGGCCCACTCCATTGACTCCTGGACCTGCAGAAGGACTCTAAAAGGATAGCCTGCTGCTGTGGCCTACTGTATAATTCAGGAAGGCAGCTTTACTGCACCAAGAAATATTGCTCTCCTGCCTGAAATCTGCTCTGAGCCCCAGAGGACTGCCCTGCTGCTTGTGCCTAGGTCTTCCAGAGTGACTCCAAGGTCTATTTTGGTGGCCTCCTGCTCAGAGGCTCAGCAACAGAAAATACTCTGACCATCTTGAAGCCGCACCTGGACCCTGCCTGAGTGAGTCTGGACTCACACATCTACTCACTCACCCACACAGCCAATCACACAGTCACTTACTCAAAGCAACAGTTACAAACACACAAACACACTCACTTACTCATAAATATGCTAACACTTACTCACTCACCTATGCAGTCAGTGACACAGGCACATACTCACCCATACAGCCACTCTCACATTCACTCACTCACCCATACAGTCACTCATATACCCCATCATTCACCTACACTGCCTTTTACATACCCAGTTACTCACCCATATACTACTGACACATCTACTCACACACCCACACAGCCATTCACACACTCACTCACCCATACAGCCCCTCACGCACACATTCACTAACTCATACAGCCACTGACTCACCCACTCACTTATCCATACAAGCAGTCACACAACCAATCACTCACCCATACAGCCACTCATGTACCCACTCACACACCCATACAGCCACTTAGACACCAACTGACAGACTGATACAGACATTCATACAACCAGTCACTCACCCATACATTCACTGAGACACCTAATCACTTACTTATACAGTCAGTCAAGCATCTATTGAATTAACCTTACAGGCACTCATACACCCACTGGTTCAAAAATACACGTGGTATATAGTTAACACATATAAACTTTTCAAAAACATTTGCAGTCACTGGATGATGTCATCAGTGATGTCATCAGCGATGCCATTTGAAATGCCATCAGTGATGTCATCAGTGATGTCACTGACCTTCTCATGAGTGATGCAATATGTGAGGTCATAAGCAGTGCACTGCTGAATCTTACTGGTTTTGTATGAGTGAAACTTGAGCCTAACTTTAACGTCCCTGTAACCTTTGGTTTTTTCAGTGATATATATACACACACATCTCTCTCTCTCTCTCTCTCTCTTCATATATATTCTTAATTTATATATATATATATATATATATATATTTCAGGCATAGAGTGACGAATAAATTATGCAAAAAGGATGCAGAGAACTCTGGGTAGTTCTCAAGTTTAGGTGGAAAGAAGCTCCATTATAGAATGATAGAGCACTCTCAACACCAGCGAAACTCTAAATTTGCTCACCTCAAATATCTGCTTTTCTATCAAAGTCTTTAAGCGTAGGATTAGACCCACAGTGCCATCCATGCCGAGATAGAAAGGGACAAAATCTTTTACCATATTTAAGCATATATATATATATATATATATATATATATATATATATATATATATATATATATATATATATAGATATACATACATATACATACATACATACATACATACATATGTTATGTTAGCAAACTTGTAATGCGCAACGTATACCCGGAGGTGTCTTGGCGCCGGGTCAATCAGCACAGATGAGAAGAAAGAGAATCTACTGATTGAAAAGCCATGTTTTTAGAAGTTTTCTGACTTTGAGTAGAGAGGGAGACGACCTAATGTGAAGTGGGAAGTGGTTCCAAGATTTAGATGCTCCAACCACGAAACTGTTCCGTCCCCATTTGGATTTCTTGAATCCTATAGAATTGATTTTGAATGAGCGTGGTGATCTTAGATTACTTGTAGGAGTATACCAGGATAGGGCTTTCTTCAGGAAAATGGGTCCAGAATCATGAAGGGCTTTATAGGTAAGACAGAGGGCCTTAAACTTAATTATGTTCTTGACCTTTAGCCAATGGAGATCTTTAAGTGCGGGAGAAACCAATATAGAGGCCTTTGCAATAGTCTATTTTAGATAGTATTGATGTAGAAACAACTGACTTCCTGACCAAAATGGGGAGAAAGAAAAGTATTTTCTTGAGGATTATTAATATATTGTAGGAAGAAGAGACCACCGTATTGATTTGTTTGCCTAAATTTAAACGATCATCTATGATGACCCCCAAACATTTGGTTTTGCTGGTAGGAACAGGAAGGGGCCCCATTTCTGCAGGCCAGCAAGGTACTGATCAAAAATTTGGGTTGGTGCCGAGCAGAATCACCTCAGTTTTCCCGGCATTGAGCTTGAGACAATGTTTGCTCATCCAGGAGTTGATGTGTCTCATACAATTATGAATGCGATGACTGGTATCGTTTGCATTATTGGAGGCTGAAAGCACAATTTGCGTGTCATACGCATATGAGGTGAGAGCAAAGCTGAAGGATTGGACAAGTGGGGTCAGTTCTGCAATGTAAACTTTAAAGAGGGTGGGACTGAGTGAAGATCCCTACGGGACACTACAGGGAAGGCGGAAAGAGGATAGTAGTTTTAAAGCAAGATTTTTTATACCTATTGCTTCCAAGTGGTGGATCAGAGTGGGATGATCCACTGTATCAAATGCCGTGGATAGGTCTAATAGGATCAGCGCAGCTGATCCGCCGTCGTCCAAGATAAACTTAAGTTCATCCGTAGCCTGAAAAGGGCAGTCTCTGTACTGTGTTCTGATCTGAACCAGAATTGGGTGGGATCCAGGCGGTTATTGTCCTTGATGAACTGGCTTAATTGAGTGTTCATCACCTTTTCGACTATTTTAGCGGGAAATGGGAGTCTAGATATTGGCCGGTAGTGTGCTGGATTTTCAGGGTCCAAGTCTGATTTCTTTAGCAGTGGCAGAATGGAAGCCTGCTTCCATTGGGATGGGAAGATGCCTGCCCTAAACATGATGTTGAAGATGTCAGAGAGGTTGGATTCAATAATATCAGGGTCCAACTTGATAACCAAGGGTGGGCAAGGATCGTCCGGCGAACCTGACTTAGTGATTAAAATGAGATTGTTTATTTGCACGGAGGAAACCAAATGGAACGAATCAAAGATGTCCGTAGCTGGGACTTGACAGGGAGACCAACCCTTTTATCTAGATAAATGGGTAGGAGGTTATTGCCGGGGTCAATCAATTTTGCTCCTGAAATACAAGGCGATTTTGTCACAGAATGACTGGCTGATTCAGTCCCCTTCATAGTCAGGTTGTTTGGTGTGTCACCTGATGAAGTTCTTTTGCAGAATTTTTGGCTGATTCAATTTGCAATGAGAAGTAAGACACCTTTTCATTTACCAGAAGAGACTTGTATTTGGTTAGTGAGAGTCTGTAAATTTCTCTCTCATGAGAGACATATTGGGCTCTCCATTTCCTCTCTTGGCGTCTGCAGCCTTGTCTTTCAAGCCTAAGGGCTTCTGAGAACCAAGGAGCGGACGGACAGGCCCTGCCTTGGCAAACCTTTTTAATGGGGACAGTTTGGGAAAAGGCTGATTTAAGCAATTAGAGTAATTCTCTGCTGCTAACTCCGGATTGCCGACAGCTGATGGAACAGAGGAAATTGCTGTAATTGATTCTGATCAAGTTTAGCCATTGCTCTGCCCTGGGCTGAGGAGTGCCACGTATTGACAGCAGTATTAACTATCAGGCAGTTAAGTGTAAAGTATATGGCTGAGTGATCAGAACAAGCCAGAGGAAGCGCTTTAAGACTGGAAATGATTTTATTATTAGAGAATAATGCATCTAGCATATGCCCTGCACTGTGTGTGGGTTCAGTTATGCATTGAGAGAGGTCAAAGGCATTCATGATTTCAAGTAAGTCGATGGTGTCCTTGTCATCAGTCTGATCTAGATGGAAATTAAAATCTCTGAGGACTGTATAATCAGAGTTACAGATATCAGCTTCAAGAAGTGAACTGATAGAGCTTAGTAAGCCGGATCTGGGTCGGGTGGACTGTATATGAGAGAACCTCTGAAAGTATGTTTTTTGGTAATTTCTATATTGAACGACAATGCTTCGCAGTCATCGGACTGTATGGCCGTGAAGTTGACCCCAAAGTGTTCCCTATAGATAGCGGCTAATCCCCCTCCTCTTTTTAGCAGACGGTCTTGTCTATACAACTGATATCCAGTAGGAGTCGCCTTGGGGAGTTCTGGCATGGATGTGTTGGTAGCCCAGGTTTCCGTGATAAACGTAATATCGGATTTTTGAGAGTCAATGATTTATGCCATTTAAAAGGCATGTTTTACTAAAGAACAGGCATTTACGAGGGTACAAATAAACCCTTTAGAATCATCCTTTCGGAGTGTTCTTGGGCTAGGATCGATAGGACTGGGCAAGGAACAGGAGCCGGAGAGCTGAAAGCCACATGTCTTACAACCTTCCTCCAAGCCAAGACAAAAGGCTGGCATGTCAAAATGCTTACAATTTATGTTGTGTTTATTTAAATTTGGGAGTTCCTTTCTGGAGAAAGACATTCTGGTTGTGGCGCCTGGAGCAAAACCGGCAGGAGTCCTGGCGCCATATACCCAATAACATAAAAATTTTACAAATCATATGAATTTTATTAAAAAGGAACAACTAAACATAAAAATTACAATTTACCCCAAACATTTAGCATTTTAAAAACATTAATTATATAATGATACCATTTTAAATACACAAAAACATAATGATATAGATTTAAACAATGTAAATTAAACTATAAAATATACAAATAATACATATAGTATTCCCACTCCAATTCCTGTAACAGTAGGGACAGATTTGAACTCAGTAGAGGTAAACTTTATCATTCCCACTCCAGTCAGAACAACAGTAAAGTAAGTGTTGGATTGCAGTGGGGTAAACTTTACTATTCCCACTCCAGTCAATGCAACAGTAGGGAAAGTGTTGGATTGCAGAGGAATAAAATATACTATTCCCACTCTAGTCAGTGCTAGGGGTGGGTGGAATTTGCGAAATCCACTTTCGCAAATTATAGCGAAAATGTTAAAAATTATCGCAAACATGCGGAAATATCGCGAAGATGCGGAAGTTTTTTTCCCGCATGTTCGCGAGATTTTCTGCATGGTTGCGGCTCGCCAACTTACCCATGTGGTTGCTCGCGGGCATCTTGTTTTCAGTTGTCTCGCGGTGCATGATCGCGAGAAGAAAGACGTGATCACGCAACGCATGACGTCACTGCGGGCGCGAACTGTCGCGAGACAGCGCAAATGGCTAAAAACAATACAACATCTCATGGAGAACGCGACCGAATCAAGAAAACTTGTCGGCGAACGCAGGGATTCAGGTAAGGCAATCTCGCGCACGCGAGAATGTATTATTTTACAGCGCGAGCAAGAAACAAATTATCGCCAAGCTGCGGAATGCGGAAATTTTGACATTTTCGCGCTTTCCGTGGAACGCGAAAATGTCAAATTATCGCAATTTCCGCGAACGGAACGAAATTTTAGCCCAGGCCTAGTCAGTGCAACAGTAGGGAGAGTGTTGCATTGCGGAGGGGTAACATTTACTATCCCCACTTCAGTCAGTGCAACAGTAGAGAAAGTGTTTGATTGCAGAGGGGTAACATTTACTATTCCTAGTCCAATCAGTGCAACAGTAGGGAAAGAGTTGGATTGCGTAGGGGTAAAATTTACTATTCCTACTTCCTCAGTGCAAAACTAGAGAAAGTGTTGGATTGCATGTACTGCTCCCAATGCACTCTATGCAACATTAGAAACAGTCTAATTCAGTTCAATAAAATAAAATATTTGCTAAACTATACAAAATAACAAAAAATATAAATATTGAAAAGTGTGTATATATATATATTCACAGAAAAAACCATAGGTTTCAGGCACGTTATAGTTAGGAATTAGCATTTAAAAAACCTCAGAAATTCACTGAAAAACATAGCTTTCAGGGGTGTTATAGTTAGCTGGACTTTTCACTTGTACAAAACCATTGAAATTCCCCCGTTATAGTTAGTTCAGCTAACTATAACTCGCGCGCCCGCAATGCACTGCTGATGACGTCACATATTACATCACTCATGACATGGTCAGTGACATCACTCATGACATCACGGATGGCATCTCAAATGACATCACTGATGACATCACTGATGACATCATCCAGTGAATGTGTGTTTTTCTGAAAATTAAATATGTTTTATATATGTATATCTCAAGGTCGATGGAAGAATAAATGGGTATATAAGTGTCTAAATGGATGATTTGTTTTTGAAAAATTGATTGTGTAACTGACTGATTAAGTGTATCATAGTGAATACATGGCTTAGTGAGTAATGTTTAAATATGTAAATATCTGTATCAGTCTCTCACTTTGTGTATAAGTGGCTGCATGGGTTGGTGAGTAGCTACATGGGTGTCTATATAGGTTATTAGTTGTTTTTTTGAGTATCAGTCTGAGTGTCTGCATGGTTCGGTGGGGGGGATTACGTAGTGCATAGGTGCATGAATGAGTGACTCACTGTTTGTATGTGTTGAAGACAGCATGTGTGCAGGACTGTATGGGTGGACGAGTGTGTGTATGGGTGTGTTAGTGAGTGAATGACTGTCTCAATAGTGTCTTTATGAGTAACTACATATGTTTTAAACTAGTATATGTGACTATTGGTGTATATAAGTGAGTATATGTGAGAGTGAGAGATTGAAAGAGTTCCTGTATAAATAAGTATGTGTTTGTTTAAAAGACTAAGTATGTGTAAGTATCCATAGAAGTAAGTGTGGTGGTGTGTGTATAACTGTATATGCAAGTAAATGTATGTTTGATTCTTTATTAGCATGAGTGACTATGTGTGTGAGTAACTCTATGGATGAGTGGCATTGTGTAACAGGATGTATAGGTGTACATATGATGAGTGAGTACATGTATGAGTGACTGTATAGGACTGTTGGTGAATGAGTGGATGTGTATGTGGATCTTAGAATTACTGAAGAGGCTGTTGTAACTGGTATTGGTATGTCCATTGTTTTGAAAATTTTAGTCTCTATTTTTGAATGTGTGTATCAAAGGTTATATTAGGGTGAGAGGTGGTCTGCCACTCTATCACAAGGATGATGTCATCAGTGATCAGTGATGTCATCAGTGATGTCATTTGAGAGGTCATCAGTGATGTCATGAGTGATGTCACTGACCATGTCATGAGTGATGTAATATGTGACGTCATCAGCAGTGCATTGCGGGCGCGCGAGTTATAGTTAGCTGAACTAACTATAACGGGGGAATTTCAATGGTTTTGTACAAGTGAAAAGTCCAGCTAACTATAACACCCCTGAAAGCTATGTTTTTTTCAGTGAATTTCTGAGGTTTTTTAAATGCTAATTCCTAACTATAACGTGCCTGAAACCTATGTTTTTTTCTGTGAATTTCAAAGGTTTTTTAAATGCTAATTTCTAACTATGCCTACAGAGATAGGACATGTGAAGAAAGAAGAAAAAATGCACAGAAAGAAAAAAAAGAAGTGCAGAAAGAAGCAACAGAAGTCCTCAAAGACGAAGAAAAGTGCAAGAAGAAGGATAACGTGCAGAAAGAACAAAAAGAAGAGCAGAAAGAAGCCTTGTTGCAAAATCATCCTGTACCCTCAACTTTTTCAGACGGATACTGGTGGTAACTGAGTCTAACTAACCAGTCCTAGAGCCAGTGCTATGTTAAAAGACAATATAGAATACAGTGAAAACACCTACATACACTAGGGAACATTATGCGTTGGGGTGCCCCTGTGATTAGCATGACCTGCTCTGTAAGCCCGTAGTATATAATAGGGCAGGGGGATTAAAACTACCTCTTAAAACAGGCCACAGGGCGTTTTTGCACACGTTAACTCAGGCCCCGTCCCCTCCCTTCACCACTGTGTAAACACGCCCTGTGTCCGTTTTTAGTTGGGAGATTAAGTTCATTTGAATCCTGAGGGTCCCTAGGGTCCAACTAGCCCACTAGGTACCTCCAGTAAGTGCCACAGAGCTGCGTTGCAGAGAGGTGTAAAAAGTGGCACGGCCTGGACCACCTCTCTGCAATGCAGCTCAGTGGCGCTTACTGGAAGCACTTGGTGGGCTAGTTAGCCCCCAGGGGCCCTCAGTATTGAAGGGAAATTATATCCCCAATTTAAAACGTGCCATAGTGCGTGTTTGCACACGTCACCTCAGGCCCTGTCCCCTCCCTTCACCACTGTGTAAACGCGCCCTGTGGCTGTTCTAAGTTGAGAGATTAAGTCCCCTTGAATCCTAAGGGTCCCTAGGGTCAAACTAGACCACTAGGTACCTCCAGTAAGCGCCACAGTGCTGCGTTGCAGAGAGGTGTAAAAAGGGGCTTGGCCTCAGAACACCTGTCTGCAGCGCAGCTCCCTGGCGCATACTGGAGATGCCTGTTGGGCTAGCAGGGACCCTCAGTATTGAAGAGGAATTAATTCCCCAACTTGCAACTCGCCAGGGGGCGCGTTTGCAGAGTGCTGCAAGGAGGGGGCGTGGCCTCCGGCACGATGCCAGTCTTTTATTTATTTTAATTTTTTAAGAAGGGGGGCTGTGTGGTTCCCCTTCTTATTCTAATTTATTGGCCCTGATGACCCCATCCCCCAGGGCCTGTCTCCTAATTATATTTTTTTGAACCCAATCCCCAGGGCCGGCCACTGTTTTTTATTATTTTAAAAAAATATATATTTATAGACACACCTAGGACATGCTGGACAAACCGTACGTACCTATTACCATGACGATTTGCGTGATATTCATTAAAAGGTGACTATGCATAAAATGAATCCACGTGGAATGTATTTACACCACTAGTGAAGCTCTGACATGTCTGATGCCCTACCGTGCCTAATCCCGGTAGACACCCTTGTTGTTTATTTATACAAACATGGGTAGCTGTTGACGGGCACATTTAATACACATGCACACCAAGCCATTCAAAGGGGATTCAACAAAAATTAGACCAAAAATATGCAAGAAACCCCCCTCACGGTTAATAAAACACACATCCACTGCCGGATGTGTAATACTTTTTATTTTACTCTCTGGAAAGGGGACGAACATCACTTGAGAGTCACAGCGCGCTCCTGGCAGAGCCCAATGCTGTGTTACACCCACCATTGCCTGCTGAGTGCCACACACCTCTGTGTTGTATTCCACTAGCTAGTGCATATGCTATGACACTCTCTAGCCCATGTGCACTGTAACACCACTCCGTGAATATGTCATGCCACACTTGTCTTCGCACGGGTTATATTGCCCCATCTAACGTGCCTTCCTCGATGCCTATGTTATAACGCACAGTGCTATGCCATACATATTACAATCTGGGATCCATATCTTTGTCACAGTGCATATGCAACGTTACACTCCCCAGCACATATTTTATATTACAACTTTAGAGACTAGTTAGGTTACACAACACTGCCCTGTGCATATTACACTCCAAGGCACATATCGCATAGCACGCGCTAGTGCCTGTGCTATCTCGCGCTCTCCAATGAATCTGTCATTGCGCACAATGTATTGCATATTATATTTCACGCCCGGTTCATCTTATATCACACTTTTTGGTGCATAGTTTATACCATACACTATATCTAGTTTTCATTTTCAATATCAGGACTATGTTCTATATAACACTGTGTTCACCTACCCTTTTCACGGGCATTACATTTTGCGATAGGGGGTGGAGGGTCAGGGGGTGTTTCTGCCAAGTGAGCCCGGGGTCACAGTCACAAACGTCCTCTTCTTCCTGAATAAAAGTGAGATTATGCTGCATACTTGTTCATATTTTAAGTAGTTCGCACAGACACACGTTTTAAAAACAATAAAGTTCCTAATACCCACCTTCTCTGAACAGTTAGCTTGCTGCCCCATCCCCCTCCTCCCTATCCTCTGTTGTGTGAATCCATGGACTAGCCTCCTCCCTCCTGCCACGCATGGTCTGATGTGCTGCCACCGCCCTCAATTTAGTATGATGTACCAGTCCACTCCTCCTGCCCTCCATTGCCCAATTCTATGCCCCATCATTGACCTCCTGCTTAAACTCTGTGCTTAGCTTGCTGCCCCTATTCTCCTTCCCCCTGCCCTCCGATGTCTTTGTGCATGCCCCTGCTCCATCCTTTTTGCACACCATGTTCCATGGACCTGCCCCTCCTATCTACTCTGAGTGTTCTGTTGAGCTGCCACTCCCCTCCCACCTGCCTAGCATTGTCAGATGACTGTAACCTGTCCCTGCAACCTCCACCCTGCCTGTCCACATGCCATGCCCCTATCCTCTTCCTCCTGTCCTACGTGGTCCATTGTACTGCCACACCCTTCTGCCCTCCCTGGTCTGTTGTGCTGCAACTGCTCCTCCTGCCTGCCCCGTGCGGTCTGTTGTGAGGCCCCTTCCCCTGAACTTTCTTGTCTGTGCACAGGTCCTGACCCTCCCTTCTATCCTCCATCGTCCTTTGTGCATGCCCCTGCACCCTCCTTCTTGCCCATCATAGCCATTGTGCTGCCACTAACCCTCCCACTTGCCATGCATGGTCTTCTGTGCTGCCATGGCCCCTCTCACCTTCCCTGTGTGGTCAGTTAGCTGCCCCTGACCTCCTCCCACCTTCCCTCCATGGTCTGTGTGTATGCCATCACAGTCTCACTGTTGCTCTTCATGGTGTATCTTGCTTCTAGTGCCCATCCTGCCTGTTGTCCAGGTGCATGGTCCTGTCCCCTCCCTCTTGCTTTCTATGGATTGTTGTGCTGCACTCCCGTCCCGCATGCCCTGTGTGGTGTATTGTGCTGCTGCAAACACTGATGCCTGCCCTGCAGGGTCAGTTTGGTGCACCTCTCCATGTCCCTCCTGTCCTCTGTTATCCAAGTCCATGTCCCTACCCCATTTCCTTCCATGATCCAATGTACCATACTTACGAACATTTTGAACTTGGTAAGAGGGAGATTTTGAAAAAAAACTGGGGTATTGATTTTCCCCTTTGAGTTACATTGAAAAAGAGGAGATTGTAGACAGGAGACAGATCAAATAAAGCCCATTTGAGCTTAAAAACATTGGACGTTTCCTGGCTGAATCGGGTCTGTTGGCATGTATGGTTGTACTACCATTGCCTCTTCCTTCTGCCCACAATGGTCTATTACATTGCCACAGCCTCTCTTGCAAGTCCTGTATTGTTGGTTGGTTGCCCCTGCCCCCCTTTCCACTGCCCTCCATAGTCTGTTGTGCTGCCACGGCCCTTCCTGCCTGCTCAGTGTGGTTAAATTGTTGCCTTTGCACCCTCCTACCTGCCTTCAATTTTCAGAGTCCGTGCCCCTGGCCTCTGCCTCTCAACAGTATCCTAATGAACAACTAGATTGCTAACATTCTATATTTTTTACAAAAGTGTGGAACGCCTGACGTCATCTTGATGTAATCAAAACTGTAATACCTAGAGCATTTCCTTTAGAAATTACATATATGAGAGGGTCTTATTGGCATCAAAATTATGGTTAGTGCTCTAAAAGACTAAAATAAGGACATATTTTCTGAGTTTTCAAATAGCGACAAAGCACTTTTAAATTATTTGTTATCTTTATGTTTTTTTATCCAGTTGACCACTTGATCAAATGTTGCACTTAGGGGAGAGGATGTGGTGTTACTTCCAGAACTGCAGACTTTGCAACTGGGGAACCAGGTTGGAGTTTCTGCTTCAGCTCGACATTCTGTGATTCTGGTCAAATCACTTAGTCTCCCCATGTCTACAACCAAAATGAATTTGTTCTTGTGTGATGTAACCAATGCTCATGTAAAGCACTCCAATACCTGACAAGTCTGCACAATATAACACTGCAAAAACACAAAATAATAAGTGTTTTGCACACTTCTGTCATTGGGCTATATTTGGGCTACATCTGGTTGATTTTGGGCTACATTTGGGCTCTTTTGTCTCCGGTGGCCATCTTGGGAGATTTATTTGTTATGAAGTTTCCTAATTTCCTCATGTACTGCAGTCTCCTCAGTAGGAAATGCTTTCAGTTTTTTACTTTGATTCCATCATGAAGGTATTCAGATATGTCACACATTTGCCATAAATTCTGAATGTTAGCACTCTAGTTGCTCATTAGATCACTGTAGTAAAACTACTGTTCACCATGGAAGTCTGCTCCTGGTATTGAAAGTGCATGTTTCAGTCTGCATGTCAGAATGTTTTAATGGAAGAGGATTTGAGAAGTAACTCAAAATGTGCCCTAATTTTTCTTTCTGCAGCACTAATCATACTTTTTATGGCAAAATGAACCCCCTCATTGTGTTCCTTTTTAAATTAAATGTTTTAAGAGTTACCACTTTAATCCAAGCAAGATGGCTTCAGGTGTGCCATACGTTTATCATAAGTAGGACTGTTAGCGCTCTAGTTGTTCTTTGGAACACTCTGGGAAGCTGCAGTAGAACACAAAGGAATCAACTGACAGTCTCTGCCCTTGTTGGATGTACATGTTTTACTGAGAATGTCAGACTTCATTCTCACATGACTGAGAAAGATAATGTGAATTTACAGAAAATAAGCTCTCAGTTTAGCTTATAGATCACCTTCCAAACCTCTGTGGGAAAAGCATGAGAAAATATTTTTCACTCAATCATGATATCCCAGCAGAAGGCTTTTTCACATGGTGAAATCACCTTAGAACATACCACAATTCCTAAAATGAGTATGGTACCATCAACAAATGATTTATAATGTAACTAAAGTCTTAAAACCTTCTATTAACTGCAATGCTTTTTAATGAGGTGCTATCATGTATATTGGTCCCAAGATGGCTGCCAACAATTCTTGGATGAAGTGCTGACAGCCAATCAGACCTCAGGATGAGATGTGTGGTTAGGCTCCGCCCACATATATATATGATTTTACTTTTGATTTTCTCAGGAACTACTGAACAGATTGACACCAGACCTGCAAAAGGCACTTCCCTGACCTGAGGACTACCTCTCTGCCAAATTTCAAGTAATTCTGTTCAGCCGTTCGGGCTGTACCTTGGACTAAAGGTCCCTATGGAAAATTGCATGGGGAAAATGCGTTTTGGGACCCCCCTTTTTTCTCAGCCCCCGCTTGACGAATCCCCCCGAGACTTTCAGGGTAGGAGCGGAGCGGAGCGCCCCACCTATTTTGAAAATTTTGCGAGGATTCGTCAACCGGCGCCAAAGTTATTCCAAATAGAATGTTGCGGATTTCCTATGGAAACACGGTCCTAACTATAACTATCTACTGGCGACCGCCAGTAGATAATATATATATATATATATATATATATATATATATATATATATATATATAATTTGGACCTTGATGCTTGATTAAACTACTTTCATACAAGCTTTTGGAGTCTGTGCCCTTGTGTTGCGCCACAGTGGATGCTGATGCTTGGGAATTCGTTGGAATATATATATATATATATATATATATATATATATATATATATATATATATATATATATATATATATATATATTTTACAGCAGCTTGTGATACACTCCCGCTTTCGTACGGAAATCACCAGTACAGACCAGCTTGTGCAGCATTATTTTTTTATTATTATATATATATATATATACATATATTCCCCTGAAATAAATTCATATTATTTCATCCTTAATACATATCATGAAATTAATACAAATCTTATTATAATTATAAACAAAAATATAGTCTAAAAAAAAAATCAACAAATAAAATATTATTGACAATTAAACAGCAGAAAACAATTAACACATACAATAATGAATAGCATCAATCAAAATAAAAGTTTTTACTATTTTTAAATTTGTTATTACTTACTTACTAACTTTCTACCCTATACCTCTACAAATTACACAACAAACATCGATTTTTCCTCTTTAAATTATAGTTTTTACACATTTTACATAATTAATTTTCAATCATAATACTAATAATAATTAACGAATAGTAAAATAATTATATTGAACTACCTTCTTAACACTTATCCATACAAAACTAAAAACCTTCATCTAATGTATACAGTTAAAACAACTTAATTACATAATTCACATAATAAAAATTCACTAATAATACATTAATTATATTTAATTAACTGGTCACACTTAAGCCCTACAAATACAAGTCACATCTAATATATAACTTAAACAATATCATAATTGCACAATTTGCATAATTAGTTATCATTTAAATATTTATTATAAGTTGACATTAATTATTTTGTTATTTAGGGGGTATTTTCAGAGTTTTTTATAGCGCTAACTTGACCCAAAGGTATCGGGTATCAGAGCACTTTACATTGGCACCAGTTGCATTACACAATAACACATTCATTTTTGATGGGCACGGGGAGATTAAGTGATTTGCACAGAATCACAGGATGTTGAGCGTTATTGCCAAAACTCGAAGCCGGTCCCCAGATTTGAGGTCGACTGTCCTAGCCGTTACATCAAATTCTCTCCCTATTATTATAATTAATTTCCTACACACCCTTTACCCATATAAAAACCACAACACACCCAAAAAATAAGAATAATAATGTATTACACAATTTACATAATTATCAATTAAACAGTTAATTATATTAATAAATAATTTGTGATTATTTATAATTGTTTTACTTCCCACCCTTTACCCCTAAGAAACCCACAACTTGCAAAAATATTAATCATACAATTAACATAAATAATGACCAATTTAAGAAGTATTATTAATTAAAAATTAAATATTAATTCACTATAATTAATTTACTTCTCACCCTCTACCCCAACAAAACACACAACCTCCACCTCAAACTTAACTTAAAAAATAATGAGCCAGATTCACAGAACTAACTTAATACAAAATTCTAAACTTACTAACATTTTGGTATTCACAGAAGGCACTTACTCATCAATGAGTAAGTGCCTTCTATGAATACCGTAATGAGTAAGTGCCTTCAGTGAATACCAAAATGAGTAAATGGTAGTAAGTTTAGGATTTTGTCTTAAGTTATTTCTGTGAATCGGGCCCTATAATTATGCAATTTACATAAATAAATATAAATTAAATAAAGAATATTATTTAAGAAATGTATTATTAATTAATTATGATTCATTTATTTCCCACCGTATACGCCTACAAAACCAACAACCCACACCCAAAACGTATTTTTTTTAAATATATAGTTAACATAAATAATTATCAATTAAATCATTAATATTATTTTTTTTTATTTTTTTTATAATGAATTTACTTCCCACCCTCTACTCCTATAAATCCCACAACCCGCTACAGTACTAAAATTGACAAAAAACGATTACATTAAATTTAAGACCTGCAAAATATATACAAACTATATTAAAAACATAAATAATATTTGTACAAACAATATTATAACATAAACAATTAACATAGATATTAAAATACACAAAAATAATTAAAAATCAATATTTATAAAAATTATATTTTCAACATCGATATAAACATAGATATTTTTGTAATTGATAATAACACTTTTTATGTTCGATATTTCCTACCCTAAAATCTATATTCTTGTCAACTGTATTCTTGCTGATGATATTTCTGTATCATGATATTTGCAACTTGATATTTATGTAGGTAGATATTAAACTTTATTTTGTCTGAATACCCCTCTTGAATAATATCTAATATCAATAGACTAAACATTCAGCTATTTTTACATATATGTTGAGCTTTACAATATATAATAATAGATGCTTAAACAAAATTATAGATGTCAGTTTGAGTTAAAAATAATTTCGTTTATTATTATGTATAATATTTTGGTTTTGATAGTTTCGCATCATTCAGGTTGAAGGGAAGATCTATTAAAAGAGCCACAATTACTCATATAAAATATGTCCTATATTCTATATGTTATATGCCTTGCACAGCTGCACAATTATAGCCTGAATACACTTTGGTTGGATGACAGTGCCTTCATCTGCAAAATCTCTGATGCAAAAAAGATATTTTCTTTTACATTGAATATGTAATACACCACAGCTCTAATTTCTACACCAAATACAGAAGGGCTTATTCCGATGTCAGTGGTCCCTCCACCGATAGGCAGTTGGTGGCGGGCCCACCGACATCTACATGAGTGGTACGGCTGACGGATTCTGATCCGTTGGTCAGAGGCACTTGGTGGGGAGGCCAACCGCTGCTTTTCCATTGTGCTCAAGGAGCGGATGGACAGTAATCCCTACAATTGGGGCGTTGCCTGCTCAGGCACCGCCATAGGGATTACAATGCATGTTTCACTCTGCCTTTTCATGACGGTCCAACCCTAGCTGGGTCCCCCTGCCCCTGGGCCTCTGCTATGGGGCATGGTAGGCACATGTGGTGCCCCCCACACATCCATGTGTAGTGTGGCAGGCACCACGAAGTGCCAGGCACAAGGGGTATGGATGTGTAGAATATGCCTTTTCCAATTGCAGCTTGTGCTGTGTCTCTTTTTCAGGCTGTGGCACAAGCTGCAATTGGAAAAGGCGTATTTCCGTCCACCGTGCTGGAGGTCACATCGTAATACCGTGAGTGGAACCACCGAAAACTAGTTGGGAGGTTTCACTTCCACTGCAATGTCAGTCAGACGCTTGTCTGACCGACATAGGAATGAGTCACAGAATGTCAGATCGAACAGCACTTTGACCAGTGCTTTGCTACCCACAGTCATGTCTGAAGCACTGTGGAAAACACTTATAAAGATATAAACAGTGCAATGTATGTTAAATCATAGCATTTTGAGCTGGAAGGGCACCCTTAACATACACATTACTCAGACCCCTTGAAAAAGAGCAGAAGATTTGTGTGCGGCATCATACATGTTATGTTATGTTATGTTAAATCCTTTTATAACGCGCAATAGCTACTCCAAAGAGTGTCCCAGCGCGGAGCCAAGAGGAAATTCAACATAGGGCCAGCAATTACAGAAACAGGTGAGTTTTTAATAGTTTCTTAAAAAGGAGCGGGTCGTGGATGTTACTCAAGAGAAATGGAAGAGCATTCCAAGCCTGAAAGGCTCTAACAGCAAGAGAGCCTCCCCCCAATTTGGAGCGGGAGACGCGCGGCACTATATCCAACAGAAGAGCCGAAGAACGCAGTAATCTAGGCGGGACATAGAAGGTGAACCGTTTCTGCAGATAAATGGGACCCTGATGATAAAGTGCCCAGTGAGCAATTACCATGATTTAAATTTGACCCTCTCCGCCACAGGCAACAAATGCAGGGCGCGAAGATGAACATGCACACTGCTTCTTCTAGCGATTCCCTGAAGCAGCCTGGCGGCCGCATTCTGGATCACCGGCAGTTTATTCATAGAGTAGCCAGGGATGCCAACATACAGGGCATTAGCATAATCCAAGCGAAACAAAACTAACGCCCGAATAACCGTTTCTTTGGCAGACCTAGGGAGGAGAGGGAGAAAACTCCTGAGTGTTTTGAGAAGACCAAACAGCAGCCTGAAATCTTGTTCACCTGAAAAGAGAAGGAGAGGTTGTCCTCACACCAAACTCCTAGATTTTTTACGGATTTCCCATTAGAAGAAGGAAGGGGAATTCCAGGAGGCCAAAACCTACTTCTGAAATCCAGGGGAAAGTTACCATAAAGAAGGATCTCAGATTTGTCTTCGTTACACTTGAGTTGAGCCCTAGCAAGCCACCCAAATACCGAAGACAAGCACTTCTGCACAGGCAGTACTGAGTCTGCATCCTTACCCCATGTGAAGAGGAGCTGGGTGTCATCAGCGTATGCTATCACCTTAGCCCCCAGCTCCTCGGCCAAAAAGACCAAAGGAGTAACATAGATGTTAAAAAGAAGCACGCTAAGGGAAGACCCCTGAGGAACACCTTTAGTGACCTCCTGCAAAGAGGAGGCAGCCGGTAGCAGCCAAACCTGTTGGACCCGCCCTTCCAAGAAAGACCTCAGCCAAGCCAAAGCCAAACCAGAGACACCAATCTCCGTGAGGCGGGTGAGCAGCTTGGAGTGCGGGACCGCGTCGAACGCAGCCGACAGATCGAGCATAACCAAAGCTGCTCTGCCCCCAGCGTCTAAGCAATCACGGATGGCTTCAGAGATCTCAACCATTCCTAAAGTAGAACTGTGCTAGTGGAGCTAACAGCAGCACCATATTCTAGCAAATATGAAATTCTGCTCTTCTCTCCCTTTTACGCACCCCAGCAGAGCAACTCTAACTACTATGCTGCATTGCATAACCTATAAGAAGCTACTCCCACAGTACATTTCATCGTGCATTATAAAATATGGCTTATACACTCTTAAATAAATACTTACAGCGTCAACAATGTGCATTTTTTATGTGAACATTTCACATATCATCACAAAATAAAACCACATTTGTGGAACAAAAGCATGTTACAAATTAATAATTTTAAAATACTAACCTGATGGCGGCTGCACAGGTTCAGAAGTGTCAATGGCCATTAATTTGCAACCTCTGGTACCATGGTTCTTGTGATAGCCTCACCTAAAGGTATAGTTGATGGCAGAGTAGATGGCTCCTCATTAGTCTCGGCAGTTCCCTTCCTCCAAATCACAAGCTTCTCTTCAGTTCTGAAGCGAAGTTAATAGCAACTTTTTAGGTCTCGCCTACGCAGCGCGCATTCGCTGCATAGGAGAGAGACCTAATGCCATCGGCACAGCTTTGGGGGCAAAAACGTGCACGCGTTGCATTGCTAGAAATGGCAACGCGTGCACGTCTGGCGATTTCCTTGCGGGAGCGCATGGCACCATATGGTGGCGCCATATGGTCGCACGCTTCCGCAAGGGAATCTCGCAGGCCTTCTCCCCTGCGCGATTATAGCAAAAAAGTAAACAAGCATTGGCATAGCCAATAGGTCTCACTTTTGGGACCTTATAAGTATGTTTACTTTTGCTATAATCGCGGCACGTAAAGCGCGGGTGCCGCGATTATAACAAAAGTAAAGAAATAGAAAAAAACATCTATTTCTTTACATTTGCTATAATCGCGGCACCCGCGCTTCACGTGCCACGATTATAGCAAAAGTAAATATACTTATAAGGTCCCAAAAGCGAGACCTATTGTCTATGCCACTGCTTGTTCTAATTTCTTCCATGCTCCGGTGGCTACTCCTACTGCATCTATGTTTCTGAATTCAGCTCCAGATTGAGTTGTTGGTTGTCTCAGGAACTGTAACTGAGGCTTTGCAAAACAACTGATTGCTGTAGACCACACAGTCTTCTACAAGAATTTCTATCTCTTGGTCAGGGGAATTTTGTTTTTTGTGTGCTCACCACTCTCACTGGCCTTTCTGGCTCACCTCTTTTAAGAACTGTCTTCTATCGACATTTGAAGGGTATCTTTGGGAATCCTAGAGTCTGATAAGGCTATTTGTTCAATATTGTGATTAGATCACATGGCAGGAAACGTCATTCTGTCTTGCAGTTGAATATTGTAGTAATAAGTAAACAAGTAAAACAATTCAATGCACAATATCTCTTTATGTTTCAAAGGAATACTTGTTGGAGAGAGTTGGGGTAAGATCTGACTTACATAAATTATACCATCAACCTGTGTCTGCATATGTTATGTGTAATATTTGTGCATCCACACATATCACACAACATACAGCCATTACAACATACAGCCATTTCTGAAAAAGAACGAGCCTCCTGTCCACAAACAAAGTCTGAGGCACTTCAATTCGTTAAGTATACACAAAATAAGTGCAAAGCTGCTTGTCGACTAATTTAGTACTTTTATTTGCATTTAATTTCTTACTTTTTGTATGAATCGTGCAGAGAACAGAAAAGGGTTTTTCACTTACTTCCAATTCCTTTATCCACGGTTGCCTACAAATGTAAACAGATAGGACCATGCTATGTTAAAATGTATGTCAAAATTAATTTGCTTTAATCTGTGTCCTTAGATGTTGATTATAGTTTCTATGCAACATATAGCCTGAGATATTATCTTGAGTTTTATGTACTTCTTAGTCTACAAGATATGCAAGCATTTATCGACAGAAATGTGAATTAAGTCGTCCACATGAAATATATCCTGTTGATAGAGCTTTGTGTAAAATTCATTAAAAAAAGAAAACAGAAGGCTATTATTTTTCAGTGTGTGATTAGAGATTGACTCCATTATGAGAGCGAGGCGGTTAGGCGAATGATTAAACAAGAAAACATTTTTTTGAAAGGATACTGTTTACGGAGCAAGCGCCCAGTCACAGGATTGGAAACGAATCCAGTTCATTTTTTCAACGCATCCTAAACATACATCTCACTGTCATATTCAGATACTCTAAATAAGTTATTTAAATATATACTCGGTACCGCAAAATTTCTGATGCTGCTAAACCCCTACACGCGCGCACTCATTTTGTTAGGTCGAGCCAACAGCAGCGCATGCGCTGTTGCTCGACTTTGGTAAGTGGAATTTAAAAGTGCTTCCCACCGGCATTTGCTGGCCTAATGCTTACGTTCACGCTCGCGTGAACGTGCAATTACTTTCACTTTGGGCGCTGCTGCACGTGCAACACTCGCGTGTTTGCGCGCGCGTGCACGCCCGCCCACGCCTCTCTCTCCCGCTGCAGCCCCCATCTTTGCATTCCCCGCGACGAATGCTTGTTCAAAATGTGCAATTGGCTGGCACGACATCATACCTGTATATTTGTTTGCTTTAATTTAGGGGCACCACTACCATGAAGTAAGTATATTCTAGCAATGAAAAGGCCAAAAGTATATATACCTTTTATTACAAGATACAGAGACTGGGGAGATGTGTACAATGGTTGCATAATTACCTCTTTGGAGTCTGGAGACAGTTGCACAGCATGAGAACGCAGGAAGCATCCCTTGTCTTTATATATCATATAGATGCAGGTGCAAAGAGAATAGTGAGATGTTTTATGCTCTTGCTCAGAGTGACGTGGTGTCATGACTCTAAAGACTTAGGGGTCTCAACTGATCCATATTCTCTTAATATTGGCAATCAATGCGGTTTTACTCCAGCGCATTTGCATTTTTAGTGTGTTATGCAATCACAAGCTTTGCCTCTATCCTCCAAGCTGTCTTCTCTCCGCACGGCAGACAGCTTTTCGTGCCTGGAAATTTAAAGGAAAAAGAATCGACCTAAAGCTTAAAATAGAAACCAAGAGAACTCCAGATTACCTTGCAACATTTTGTGGGTATTTTTGTATCATTCCTGGTCGGCGTTTCTTCTCGTTTTTCCCGAGCGATGAATTGTCTTTATTCTCTCGACATGTATTGGTGCATGTGTGTTCTGTGTTGTGCTTTCTGTCTCTGGTTGAGCTGCAGGCTATCATTAGGGAAAGAAGCAGGAGATGAATGAATTCCGCGAATCTTTGAGGTGTTGAACGATTCGATAGGTGCGTTGACTTGACAGTCATTCGGACACATTGTTCTACGGGTAGTACCTGCGCATTTAAACCTAGGCTAGCAGTGTCATTTTTTTTACCTATGTAAGAATGTACTATGTCCAGTTCGATAAAACAGCTCAGTGGACTACAGCACCCACTGCAGAGGTCTCTGTAATCTAGAAAGCTCTGGGTCCACTCTTTACAAGGCTGAAAACAATGAAAATATTAGAATTGGGTAATGGTAACAACTACTACTGCAGGGGCCTGATATATATGTAATACAGCTCTAAACAAAGACTCTGCTATTATTGTTATTATTATTAGCACCATGGTTTGGGCAATAACTCTGGCCTTTGCTCTGTATTGTATTTGTTAGAGGTGTGTGTGATCTTTCGAAACTACCTGCTTGTGTGTGTGTTTTTTTAAAAATACAAAATAATCTGCTGTGCAAATTGCTTAGCTGGAAAACTTTTAAAAAAACAAGAATTTGCAATGCAATAGGTCTCGCAATGACATTATTTTGAGCTATTGACATTGTAAATGGCAATGCCTTTAAAAAAATGAAAAGGCATTGTTATTTGCAATACCAAAAGCAACACCTATTGCATTGCATAGCACGGCGTCCGTGAACACAGCGCCACGCTTATTAAAGTAAAAAAAAGTGTGTTGGGAAGGCAGAGAGCATTGGCATAGCCAATAGGGCTTGCTTTTGGGACCTTGTAAGCTTTTAGTTATGCAGCACAATATCCTTGGTGCAACAACATCAACCATTGCATGGCTAAACACTTATTAGGTCCCAAAGGTGAGACCTATTGGCTATGCCAATGCTTGTTATTTTTGGCTCAGAATAGATACGATTATCATTTTTAGTAGTATTACTTACATGAACTAATCCTCCATGTTCAAGACTCAGCTTTCTGGAAAGCCTTCCCTCTCTGCGTAACATGAGCCAAACTTCCTAAGATTAATAAATAGGATAACATACCTTTTCTGCCCGTCTTCGAATTTACAAGTTCAGACTAGACACGTACCCTAGATAGTCCCAACTGAATGCCATTTTAAGACTTTTCAATCCACCCCACAAAAGCATTACACGTATTGATGTCATTTTGGGGTTCTCCAAGGGTCTCAGCTGGGACTCCAGTCTCGTTGCCGCTCCAACCCTTGGCTTTTCCCTTAGCATTCCTGGCACTGCCTGTACAACCGCAGGCCTCAGCAGTGGCACAATCACTGCCAGTAACAGAACTGCTGATGTGCCCTGTTTACTTTCTGAAGCTCCCACTGGAAAATTACACTTTTAATTAATTATAATACACACCTCTTTTTTAAACTCGTTGCTATTTTCCATTTTTGTCAGAACATGAAAAATTATGCTAGAACAGAACTGTCACATTTTTTTTAAATTATTCTTTTTATTGAGAGTTCATAAAGACAAAATCAATGATATAGAACACATTTATAATAGAATTAATACGGTACAGGGCACATTGGTGCAAAAACATTTTCAAATTGCATCAATTCGGAACTTGATTATGAAGTGCAGAGTGTAAAAATAAAAAGCATAATAAAGTTTCAACTATTCAGAACTTAATTGTAAAGTGCAAGGTGCATAAGAAGAAACAATCTAGCAGACTGTTAAGATGATATAGTTAAGAATAAATGCTGTCAGAAAATATGATAGAAAAGACTAGGTTTCGAACACACTCCAAAACTTCTCGTATTTCTTAAGTGCCCCTGATCTCAGTGCATATTTCCTTTCCTTTTCCTGGATTCGTAGTAGTTTTGCCTCCCAAGCCTGAAAGTTTGGTACTTTATCGGTTTTCCAGGACTGCAAAATAAGGGATTTGGCTATTAAGGAGGCTATGAAAAGCGACTCATCATATGGAGTGTGGCTCATAGAGCAGCCTAGTACAGGAATTAAATCGTCAAACATTATAGTGGCTTTAAGCTCCAGGGAGAGGTATTTTTCAATTTCCTTCCAGAATGGCTGAATTTTAAGACATTCCCAGACAATATGTTTCCGGTTCCCTTTCTCCTCACACCGGAAACATTTATCAGCAACTAGGGGGAAGATACTGTGGAGATAGGAGGGAGTTCTATAGATCAACCATTTATTATAAAATTGCATGCGTCTAAAATTAGCGCCGCGAAAGATTGTTTTATTAAATTTATTTATTTTATCCCATACATACTGGTTGATTTCAATATTTTCCCTCTTCTTCCACCTCTCAATGATCCTACTGGAAGATTCCAGCCCTTTGTCCTCTTTTAATAATTTGATCCAAATACTCATCTTCTTTTGAATTTTATTATTCAAAGCTGTCGAGATAATTTCTTTGTGGTATAGATTTCCTATATTAAACTCTTTAAGCCTTGGATTTAGCATACAGAAAGACCATTCAAGGTGGAATAAGAGAGGTGTATCTGTCTGGAGATTTCATCCCATGACTTCCACCTATTTCCGGTAAGGAAGTCTCCAATCTTTACAAAGCCATTTTCTTTCCAGAGATTTATTGTTTTACTGTCCATACCTCCCTTTTCTCCCAAATTAAAGTTGTTCAAATCCGTTGTATTACTTATTCTAGGAATAGAGTAAAATTTCAAAAACTGAATTTTCTGTTTGAAAATCCACTGGAGGGATTTGTAACGAACTTTCTTTGGATCTTTCGTGGTTCTAATCGGGTCGGTTATTTTTACTTCTGACAGCATCTTCTTCATAAAAAAATTGTCTGCCTCGTTAGTGTCGGAGAAAAAAAATCTAAAACTGTGATGTGCAAAGGATGCAAAGTAATATTCTCTAATATTTGGAAGGGACACCCCTCCTTGAACAGAAGGAAGGTATAAAGTGTTGCATGCAAGCCTCGGAGATTCTTTGGCCCAGAGAAAAGAGGAAATCAGGGCATCCACTTTTTTTTAAAAAAGAGACCTGAATTACACAAGGTACAGTATCGAATAAAAAATTAAAAAGAGGTAGAACCGAAATTCGTATTAGTGCTGCTCGCCCCATTAAAGACAGGGGTAATAAATTCCAACGCTCTAAAAGAGACCCAACCTTTTTTAACAGAGGTGAAAAAGCTCCCACTGGAATTAATTATAATTAATTATAATACATACCTCTTTTTTAAACTTGTTGCTATTTTACATTTTTGTCAGAACATGAAAAATTATGCCAGAACAGAACTGTCACCTCTTTTTTGGCTACATTTTGTAATCGCCTACAATTGATTATAAATCAAAACTCATTAAGAACAACTAGGAATAAAACAAACCATTATCATTGTTCAAATAAAACATCAAGTTTGTACTAATATGTACTGGTGGACCTGACCACTATTGTTTTTATTTTAAATCTCTCTTTTGGGCATCTCCCTCAGCAATATATTTTATATATTTCATCTTTGGAACCCACACTAAGCTTAAGTGACATCAAATATTGTAATGTCATCAGAGTCATGGTCCCATGGCAGCAGTTCTTGGGATTCACGCTGAAAGGTTACATAATGTCACTGTGATATCATTTTGGTCAAAGGGTGTCTGATGTCATTTCCTCCACCACTGGTATTTTGGTGATTCAACATTCAAGATCCCACAGCATGGAATCCTCTGACTTATGGACTATCTTCGTTGACTACCTGTTGATTAGATTATTAGTTCCGGTATAGTGGTAGAATTGGCAGCATCGAAGAACATAAGCACGTGGCATTTATAATATAAATATCGATGTATATAGCACTAAATTTATAAATATATATATATTTGTATATATATATATATATGTGTATATATATGTGTGTGTGTATATATATACAGGAAAGGGTTAGATAATATATATATTTATATATATATATATTCAGCTCCTTGGGGATTTGTCCATTAAATAAGCCTCACTCGAGTCACAGGTAAGTGCTTTTATTGGTATGGGCAGTCGCGCATTCACAATTCACCGCACCTGATATAGCCCTATATATATGTATATTCACTGAAAAAACCATAGGTTTCAGGGGTGTTATAGTTAGCTGGACTTTTCACTTGTACAAAACCATTGAAATTCCCCCGTTATAGTTAGTTCAGCTAACTATAACTCGCGCGCCCGCAATGCACTGCTGATGACGTCACATATTACATCACTCATGACATGGTCAGTGACATCACTCATGACATCACTGATGACATCTCAAATGACATCACTGATGACATCATCCAGTGAATGTGTGTTTTTCTGAAAATTAAATATGTTTTATATATGTATATCTCAAGGTCGATGGAAGAATAAATGGGTATATAAGTGTCTAAATGGATGAGTTGTTTTTGAAAAATTGATTGTGTAACTGACTGATTAAGTGTATCATAGTGAATACATGGCTTAGTGAGTAATGTTTAAATATGTAAATATCTGTATCAGTCTCTCACTTTGTGTATAAGTGGCTGCATGGGTTGGTGAGTAGCTACATGGGTGTCTATATAGGTTATTAGTTGGTTTTTTGAGTATCAGTCTGAGTGTCTGCATGGTTCGGTGGGGGGTATTACGTAGTGCATAGGTGCATGAATGAGTGACTCACTGTTTGTATGTGTTGAACACAGCATGTGTGCAGGACTGTATGGGTGGATGAGTGTGTGTATGGGTGTGTTAGTGAGTGAATGACTGTCTCAATAGTGTCTTTATGAGTAACTACATATGTTTTAAACTAGTATATGTGACTATTGGTGTATATATGTGAGTATATGTGAGAGTGAGAGATTGAAAGAGTTCCTGTATGAATAAGTATGTGTTTCTATAAGTGATTGTTTAAAAGACTAAGTATGTGTAAGTTTCCGTAGAAGTAAGTATGGTGGTGTGTGTATAACTGTATATGCAAGTAAATGTATGTTTGATTCTTTATTAGCATGAGTGACTATGTGTGTGAGTAACTCTATGGATGAATGGCATTGTGTAACAGGATGTATAGGTGTATGAGTACATATGATGAGTGAGTACATGTATGAGTGACTGTATAGGACTGTTGGTGAATGAGTGGATGTGTATGTGGATCTTAGAATTACTGAAGAGGTTGTTGTAACTGGTATTGGTATGTCCATTGTTTTGAAAATTTTAGTCTCTATTTTTGAATGTGTGTATCAAAGGTTATATTAGGGTGAGAGGAGGTCTGCCACTCTATCACAAGGATGATGTCATCAGTGATGTCATCAGTGATGTCATCAGTGATGTCATGAGTGATGTCACTGACCATGTCATGAGTGATGTAATATGTGACGTCATCAGCAGTGCATTGCGGGCGCGCGAGTTATAGTTAGCTGAACTAACTATAACGGGGGAATTTCAATGGTTTTGTACAAGTGAAAAGTCCAGCTAACTATAAGACCCCTGAAACCTATGGTTTTTTCAGTGAATTTCTGAGGTTTTTTAAATGCTAATTCCTAACTATAACGTGCCTGAAACCTATGGTTTTTTCTGTGAATTTCAAAGGTTTTTTAAATGTTAATTTCTAACTATGCCTACAGAGATAGGACATGTGAAGAAAGAAGAAAAAATGCACAGAAAGAAACAAAAGAAGTGCAGAAAGAAGCAACAGAAGTCCTCAAATACGAAGATAAGTGCAGGAAGAAGGATAACGTGCAGAAAGAACAAAAAGAAGAGCAGAAAGAAGCCTTGTTGCAAAATCATCCTGTACCCTCAACTTTTTCAGACGGATACTGGTGGTAACTGAGTCTGACTAACCAGTCCTAGAGCCAGTGCTATGTTAAAAGACACTTAGAATACAGTGAAAACACCTACATACACTAGGGAACATTATGCGTTGGGGTCCCCCTGTGATTAGCATGACCTCCTCTGTAAGCCCCTAGTGTATAATAGGGCATGGGTATTAAAACTACCTCTTAAAACAGGCCACAGGGCGTTTTTGCACACGTTAACTCAGGCCCCGTCCCCTCCCTTCACCACTGTGTAAACACGCCCTGTGTCCATTTTTAGTTGGGAGATTAAGTTCATTTGAATCCTGAGGGTCCCTAGGGTCCAACTAGCCCACTAGGTACCTCCAGTAAGTGCCACAGAGCTGCGTTGCAGAGAGGTGTAAAAAGTGGCACGGCCTGGACCACCTCTCTGCAATGCAGCTCAGTGGCGCTTACTGGAAGCACTTGGTGGGCTAGTTAGCCCCCAGGGGCCCTCAGTATTGAAGGGAAATTATATCCCCAATTTAAAACGTGCCATAGTGCGTGTTTGCACACGTCACCTCATGCCCCGTCCCCTCCCTTCACCACTGTGTAAACGCGCCCTGTGGCTGTTCTAAGTTGAGAGATTAAGTCCCCCTGAATCCTAAGGGTCCCTAGGGTCAAACTAGACCACTAGGTACCTCCAGTAAGCGCCACAGAGCTGCGTTGCAGAGAGGTGTAAAAAGGGGCTTGGCCTCAGAACACCTGGCTGCAGCGCAGCTCCCTGGCGCATACTGGAGATGCCTGTTGGGGGCGCGTTTGCAGAGTGCTGCACGGAGGGGGCATGGCCTCCGGCACAATGCCAGTCTTTTATTTAATTTAGTTTTTTAAGAAGGGGGGCTGTTTGGTTCCCCTTCTTATTCTAATTTATTGGCCCTGATGACCCCATCCCCCAGGGCCAGTCTCCTAATTATATTTTTTTGACCCCAATCCCCAGGGCCGGCCACTGTTTTTTATTATTTTTAAAAAATATATATTTATAGACACACCTAGGACATGCTGGACAAACCGTACGTACCTATCACCATGACGATTTGCGTGATATTCATTAAAAGGCGACTATGCATGCAATGAATCCACGTGGAATGTATTTACACCACTAGTGAAGCTCTGACATGTCTGATGCCCTACCGTGCCTAATCCTGGTAGACACCCTTGTCGTTTATTTATACAAACATGGGTAGCTATTGACGGGCACATTTAATACACATGCACACCAAGCCATTCAAAGGGGATTCGACAAAAATTCGACCAAAACTATGCAAGAAACCCCCCTCACGGTTAATAAAACACACATCCACTGCCGGATGTGTAATACTTTTTATTTTACTCTCTGGAAAGGGGACGAACATCACTTGAGAGTCACAGCGTGCTCCTGACAGAGCCCAATGCTGTGTTACACCCACCATTGCCTGCCGAGTGCCACACACCTCTGTGTTGTATTCCACTAGCTAGTGCATATGCTATGACACTCTCTAGCCCATGTGCACTGTAACACCACCCCGTGAATATGTCATGCCACACTTGTCTTCGCACGGGTTATATTGCCCCATCTAACGTGCCTTTCTCGATGCCTATGTTATAACGCACAGTGCTATGCCATACATATTACAATCTGGGATCCATATCTTTGTCACAGTGCATATGCAACGTTACACTCCCCAGCACATATTTTATATTACAACTTTAGAGACTAGTTAGGTTACACAACACTGCCCTGTGCATATTACACTCCAAGGCGCATATCGCATAGCACGCGCTAGTGCCTGTGCTATCTCGCGCTCTCCAATGAATCTGTCATTGCGCACAATGTATTGCATATTATATTTCACGCCCGGTTCATCTTATATCACACTTTTTGGTGCATAGTTTATACCATACACTATATCTAGTTTTCATTTTCAATCGTGCTCTCAGGACTATGTTCTATATAACACTGTGTTCACCTACCCTTTTCACGGGCATTACATTTTGCGATAGGGGGTGGAGGGTCAGGGGGTGTTTCTGCCAAGTGAGCCCGGAGTCACAGTCACAAACGTCCTCTTCTTCCTGAATAAAAGTGAGATTATGCTGCATACTTGTTCATATTTTAAGTAGTTCGCACAGACACAATGTTTTAAAAACAATAAAGTTCCTAATACCCGCCTTCTCTGAACAGTTAGCTTGCTGCCCCATCCCCTTCCTCCCTATCCTCTGTTGTGTGAATCCATGGACTAGCCTCCTCCCTCCTGCCATGCATGGTCTGATGTGCTGCCACTGCCCTCAATTTAGTATGATGTACCAGTCCACTCCTCCTGCTCTCCATTGCCCAATTCTATGCCCCATCATTGACCTCCTGCTTAAACTCTGTGCTTAGCTTGCTGCCCCTATTCTCCTTCCCCCTGCCCTCCGATGTCTTTGTGCATGCCCCTGCTCCATCCTTTTTGCCCACCATGTCCCATGGACCTGCCACTCCTATCTACTCTGAGTGTTCTGTTGAGCTGCCACTCCCCTCCCACCTGCCTAGCATTGTCAGATGACTGTAACCTGTCCCTGCCACCTCCACCCTGCCTGTCCACATGCCATGCCCCTATCCTCTTCCTCCTGTCCTACATGGTCCATTGTACTGCCACACTCTTCTGCCCTACCTGGTCTGTTGTGCTGCAACTGCTCCTCCTGCCTGCCCCGTGTGGTCTGTTGTGAGGTCCCTTCCCCTGAACTTTCTTGTCTGTGCACAGGTCCTGACCCTCCCTTCTATCCTCCATCGTCCTTTGTGCATGCCCCTCCACCCTCCTTCTTGCCCATCATAGCCATTGTGCTGCCACTAACCCTCCCACTTGCCATGCATGGTCTTCTGTGCTGCCATGGCCCCTCCCACCTTCCCTGTGTGGTCAGTTAGCTGCCCCTGACCCCCTCCCACCTTCCTTCCATGGTCTGTGTGTATGCCATCACAGTCTCACTGTTGCTCTTCATGGTGTGTCTTGCTTCTAGTGCCCATCCTGCCTGACCTCCATGGCTATCTTGCTGCTCCTGCCCTGCCCCCTTGCCCCCAGCCCTACTCCCTCCCTCCTGGCTTGTCTGTTCCATTGTAATGCCCCTGATCCGTCCCTCCTGCCCTTTATGGTCTGTTATGCTGCAGCTTTCTCTCCTGTCTGTCCATTATGGTCAGCTAGCTACCATTGCCTCTTGCCCCTCTGTTCTCTGTTGTCCATGTGCATGGTCCTGTCCCCTCCCTCTTGCTTTCTATGGATTGTTGTGCTGCACTCCCGTCCTGCATGCCCTGTGTGGTGTATTGTGCTGCTGCAAACCCTGATGCCTGCCCTGCAGGGTCAGTTTGGTGCACCTCTCCATGTCCCTCCTGTCCTCTGTTATCCAAGTCCATGTCCCTATCCCATTTCCTTCCATGATCCAATGTACCATACTTGCGAACATTTTGAACTTGGTAAGAGGGAGATTTTGAAAAAAAACTGGGGTATTGATTTTCCCCTTTGAGTTACATTGAAAAAGAGGATATTGTAGACAGGAGACAGATCAAATAAAGCCCATTTGAGCTTAAAAACATTGGACGTTTCCTGGCTGAATCGGGTCTGTTGGCATGTATGGTTGTACTACCATTGCCTCTTCCTTCTGCCCACAATGGTCTATTACATTGCCACAGCCTTGAAGGAGGGTAGATTTTGTATCACAGGGGGCCCCTGACCCGTTCTGTCCACACCTGAAGTATGAGACCCTTGTCCTTGCCCTGCCAGCTGCATTTGTAGGCCGTATTAAATTGACCAGCGGGTCCTGTGTAGCTATATAATTATCCTGAGACATCCTTACCACTCAGCCAGCATAAAACCCCTGTGTAGGCCCTTCTGTTCAATATGTAGGCCTCTTTGTTAAATTGACCATAGCTCTGCAATTTTAGTGTATAGCAGTCTGAAGGCAGGTCTGCGAGGCCTTCTGATCCAAACTAGTAGCCCCCACCCTACCCGAGTGCTCCGTGCTCGGTATCAAAGTTCAACATCCCCCTGAAGCTGTCGACATACAGTAGGCTGCATCCTGGACTGGTACTTGCTTCCTGGGCAGGTTTCCCGCTTTTAAGGAAGTGGCAACCGCAGAGCGTCAAGTTAGGAGAACTGAGGAGATTTTATACATGAATATATTGAATTCCCGTACAATACCCATTATTTTCTGCTTGCTCTATGGAACTTACGATAAGCGATTGGCCTGAGAGACTGACCTTTTCACCCAGTCCATTGTCAGCATTAAGTGGGTAAATGACGAAATGTCTGGTAAAATCTGCAGACGAAGCTTTTGGGTAGCATACGTAGGTAGATGTAGCGTGCAAAGGAGCCCACAAAATGATATAAAAAGGGAGCACCCACAGATATCGACGGACTACCTCGCCGTCTGTATGTAGGTTAACAGGCAGTCCAGGTTTTCCCCAAGAGCTGGGAGCTCTTGTCTTCCTTTGCTTAAAATGTCTTGCTCTGCTTTGCTTGAAGTATCTTATTCTATTTTACCTATATGAAATGTCATGTTATGTTTAACCATTGTTCTCTTTACTTTTGCATTTAAAAGATTTTGTATTGTAATTGCAGGAATGCTTGCTCTAAGAGTAAACGTGAGTGTTCCTAGGTAACATTTTCCTTGGTGTAACTTGTTTCTCATGATGCATTTATAGATGTGTTTTCTCTCTCTCTCTGTCAGTACATTAATTGAGATACAGAGAATATTATGACAGCTGTATGATTATCTGGATTCTGTATTTTGTACTTTATGTCTCTATTCTGCGGTTTCTTTGAAGTTGCATCTTCTCATTAAACTGCCATTGTATTCTGCCTCCAATTCCATGTCTCATATGTCTGTTTTCTTCATTTTTGGAGCAAGCGTTCCTAGGCACCCCGGCTCAAATTAAGGTGCCCCTTTTGTCCCTGACTCACTCTCCTGCTCAGTTCTGTGGTGGCTCCCGGGGATCTGGGGACCGCCCCTAGCTTCCTTGACCCGTAATAGATCTTCCCTCCAACAGCCTCTCTTGCAAGTCCTGTATTGTTGGTTTGTTGCCCCTGCCCCCCTTTCCACTGCCCTCCATAGTCTGTTGTGCTTCCACGGCCCTTCCTGCCTGCTCAGTGTGGTTAAATTGTTGCCTTTGCACCCTCCTACCTGCCTTCAATTTTCAGAGTCCGTGCCCCTGGCCTCTGCCTCTCAACAGTATCCTAATGAACAACTAGATTGCTAACATTCTATATTTATTACAAAAGTGTGGAACGCCTGACATCATCTTGATGTAATCAAAACTGTAATACCTAGAGCATTTCCTTTAGAAATTACATATATGAGAGGGTCTTATTGGCATCAAAATTATGGTTAGTGCTCTAAAAGACTAAAATAAGGACATATTTTCTGAGTTTTCAAATAGCGACAAAGCACTTTTAAATTATTTGTTATCTTTATGTTTTTTTATCCAGTTGACCACTTGATTAAATGTTGCACTTAGGGGAGAGGATGTGGTGTTACTTCCAGAACTGCAGACTTTGCAACTGGGGAACCAGGTTGAAGTTTCTGCTTCAGCTCGACATTCTGTGATTCTGGTCAAATCACTTAGTCTCCCCATGTCTACAACCAAAATGAATTTGTTCTTGTGTGATGTAACCAATGCTCATGTAAAGCACTCCAATACCTGACAAGTCTGCACTATATAACACTGCAAAAACACAAAATAATAAGTGTTTTGCACACTTCTGTCATTGGGCTATATTTGGGCTACATCTGGGTGATTTTGGGCTACATTTGGGTTCTTTTGTCTCCGGTGGCCATCTTGGGAGATTTATTTGTTATGAAGTTTCCTAATTTCCTCATGTACTGCAGTCTCCTCAGTAGGAAATGCTTTCAGTTTTTTACTTTGATTCCATCATGAAGGTATTCAGATATGTCACACATTTGCCATAAATTCTGAATGTTAGCACTCTAGTTGCTCATTAGATCACTGTAGTAAAACTACTGCACCATGGAAGTCTGCTCCTGGTATTTAAAAGTGCATGTTTCAGTCTGCATGTCAGAATTTTTTAATGAAATAGAAGAGGATTTGAGAAGTCACTCAAAATGTGCCCTCATTTTCTTTCTTCAGCATTAATCATAATTTCTATGGCAAAATGAACCTCCTCATTGTGTTCCTTTTTAAATTAAATGTTTTAAGTGTTACCAGTTTATTCCAATCAAGATGGCTTCAGGTGTGCCATACTTTTGTCATAATGAAGACAGTAAGCGCTCTAGTTGTTTTTAAGAACATTCTGGGACATTCTGTCATTGGGCTATACTTGGGCTACATCTGGGTGATATTTGGGCTACATTTGGGCTCTTTTGTCTCTGGTGGCCATCTTGGGAGACTTATTTGTTATGAAGTTTCCTAATTTCCTCATTTACTGCAGTCTTCTCAGTAGGAAATACTTTTAGTTTTTTACTTTGATTCCATCAAGAAGGCATTCAGATGTGTCACACATTTGCCATAAATTCAGAATGTTAGCACTCTTTTTGCTCATTAGATCACTGTAGTAAAGCTACTGCTCACCAGGGAAAACTGCTGCTGGTATTGAAAGTGCATGTTTCAGTCTGCATGTCAGAATTTTTTAATGAAATAGAAGAGGATTTGAGAAGTCACTCAAAATGTGCCCTAATTTTTCTTTCTGCAGCACTAATCATACTTTTTATGGAAAAATGAACCCCCTCATTTTGTTCCTTTTTAAATTAAATGTTTTAAGAGTTACCACTTCAATCCAAGCAAGATGGCTTCAGGTGTGCCATACGTTTATCATAAGTAGGACTGTTAGCGCTCTAGTAGTTCTTTGGAACACTCTGGGAAGCTGCAGTAGAACACAAAGGAATCAACTGACAGTCTCTGCCCTTGTTGGATGTACATGTTTTACTGAGAATGTCAGACTTCATTCTCACATGACTGAGAAAGATAATGTGAATTTACAGAAAATAAGCTCTCAGTTTAGCCTATAGATCACCTTCCAAACCTCTGTGGTAAAAGCATGAGAAAATATTTTTCTCTCAATCATGATATCCCAGCAGAAGGCTTTTTCACATGGTGAAATCACCTTAGAACATACCACAATTCCTAAAATGAGTATGGTACCATCAACAAATGATTTATAATGTAACTAAAGTCTTAAAACCTTCTATTAACTGCAATGCTTTTTAATGAGGTGCTATCATGTATATTGGTCCCAAGATGGCTGCCAACACTTCTTGGATGAAGTGCTGACAGCCAATCAGATCTCAGGATGAGATGTGTGGTTAGGCTCCGCCCACATATATATATGCTTTTAAATGGTATTTTCTCAGGAAATACTGAACAGATTTACACCAGACCTGCAAAAGGCACTTCCTTGACCTTATGGCTACCTCTCTGCCAAATTTCAAGTAATTCTGTTCAGCCGTTCGGGCTGTAGCTGTGTCTAAAGGTCCTATGGAAAAATGCATGGGGAAAACGCGTTTTGGGACCCCCCTTTTTTCTCGGCCCCTGCTTGACGAATCCCCCCGAGACTTTCAGGGTAGGAGCGGAGCGTAGCGCCCCACCTATTTTGAAAATTTCGCGAGGATTCGTCGTCCGGCGCCAAAGTTATTCCAAATAGAATGTTGCGGATTTCCTATGGAAACAGGGTCCTAACTATAACTACCTACTGGCGACCGCCAGTAGGTAATATATATATATGTATATATGAATTTGTATATCTAGAGTCTCAAAAACTCCTGAAACCCTCCCGATCTCGTGCTGAAATCTGATTGGCTGGAACTAGTCAACTTTCTGGATGTAGAAGTATATATACATGAAGGAAAATTGGAGACTAGACTACATCGTAAGCCGACTGCCGGTAACACAGTGCTCCACGCTACCAGCCACCATCCTGAGCATCTGATACGTAGCATTCCCTATGGTGAAATGCTGCGCATCAGACGCATTTGCAGCGTGGATGAAGACTCTATCAAGGCTCAAAACGAGAGTAAGAACAGGTTCCTGGCCAGGGGGTATTCTGTTGAGATAAATGATAAAGCAATTATGAAAACCAAGTTAGTGTCTAGATCAACAGCCTTGAGCAAGAATATAAAATCAGGCGGTATGCAGAATATACCTTCTCCTATTGTTGAGCCACCAAGACTAATTGTGACATATAGTCACCAACACCGTGTCTTGCGCAAGATATTCAACAAAAATTGGATCGTAATACGTAATGATCCAGTGATTGGCAGAACGATGGCTGATGTTCCTAAAATCACGATCAGAAAAGCACGCTCCATGAGTGAAATGCTGGTTTAGAGTAGTCCAGAGGTCATTACTCCTAAAACATGGCTACAAACAGCGAAGGGATTTATTAGATGTTCTACATGCAAAGCATGTAAATATGGAAAGAGTAGAACATCATATAGAATCCCCTTTCATGATGTTCCCATTGTTATATCCAAGAGGCTTGCGTGCAAGACAGAATTTGCCATATATGTGCTGGAGTGTTTGTGTGTGGCCTGCAGTATGTAGGAAGTACGAAGTTGCAGGTGCACAAACGGATACTCCAGCACATGAGGGCAATCAGCAACAGTGACGCATCCTATGCAGTTGCCAGGCACTTTAAGGAGGTCCATGGTAATTGCCTGGATCACCTTAGTTACTTTGTGGTGGACATGATTCCACCACTTAGACGTGGTGGCGACCATGAAGCTGTGCGTAGAAAAGTGGAAACACAGTATATCCTGGAGTTGGATACCCAGGCACCCAATGGGCTTAACTCCAGTGAGGACCTTTACACCTTTTTATAATCCAATTAGCCACATCTTAAAAGTTTGATGCATTTTTAACAACATTTTTCACCATCGACCTCCTAATATGAAACTTTTGTTATTTTAACACTTTTTAGGGTAGCACTTTTATATGCATGCGCACTTAATATAACCCAACATAGAGCAGACATAGGGCACACATGGGAACAACCTTTCATTTTTGATTATTGCCACATCTTATTGCACAGAACTATTCCGCATTGTCACTATAAAAAAATCGATTAACTAGTGAGCCATTTCTAACAAAATTAGTTCCATCTTGAACCACTATTTGGTATTGGTATTAGCGAATTATTCTAACTTATAAATCTGTTTTACATGATTAGCTGATTTGCACATATGTATCATTTTAAGTATTTATGAAGTAATAGATATTTATTAAGTTTTTAACATCTTAGGGAAGCCAAGCAGTTTTTTAGTTATTTATTAAAATGCTGCACCCACTTGGTTTATATATACATAATGAAATGCAGTTGGCTCAATTCTGGATATGCATGGTTATTATACTTGTATAACTGGTCAGTCTGTACATTTGCACTTTCAATTTTAGTTTCATATTTTTATTGTGTAGGTTTTATGTATCACTCTACATTAGCAAGCATAGCGGTGACAGCTGTTTTAGGTGGTATTTTGAATTCAGTATTTGCATACTTGGGTGTCATTTTGTTTAGTATTCATACGTATTCATCACTGCGTATCGTGAAAATATGATTTTTATTTAGCTCATTTATATTTGACTCTGCTCGTTATCAATTTATGAGTATTTATAAATATATGCGCATTTGCACAATATTGTTAAGTATTTATTGGGATATTTGCACAAACTGCTTATTAGCTGCTAAGTTCAGGAAAATGTGTAAGTGATACATAAAGGTAAAGAATACCTTCACTATGTCTATTGCACTATGTCACATGTTGTTGCACTGTCACTTTAAAATTTGGTTCACTCCTCATGGCGTCATGAGATCAAGGCCTCCTGAAGGCCAAAACGGGTCATGGCGGTAGTGCTGGGTGTCTCTACTAAATAAAATACCTTGCACGAAGATTCTTGGGTCCGTGTTCGTCCTTCCAGTCTATTTGGAGAAACAAGGTGAAGTTTGTTTGCATATATATATATGTGTGTATATATATATATATATATATATATATATACACACATATATATTACCTACTGGCGGTCGCCAGTAGGTAGTTATAGTTAGGACCCCTTTTCCATAGGAAATCCGCAACATTCTATTTTGAATAACTTTGGCGCCGGTTGACGAATCCTTGCGAATTTCTCAAAATAGGTGGGGCGCTACGCTCCGCTCCTACCCTGAAAGTCTCGGGGGGATTCGTCAAGCGGGGGCTGAGATAAAAGGGGGGTCCCAAAACGCGTTTTCCCCATGCATTTTTCCATAGGACCTTTAGAACGAGCTACAGCCCGAACGGCTGAACAGAATTACTCGAAATTTGGCAGAGAGGTAGTCCCTAGGTCAAGGAAGTGCCTTTTGTAGGTTTGGTGTAAATCTGTTCAGTAGATTCTGAGAAAATAGCCTTTAAATCAATATATATATCTGAGCCCGCTTACGGTACGCTTACCGTACGCTTACGGTAAGCGTACGGTGGCGTGCGCGAGCGCGATTCTGATTGGCTCTTAGATCTTAGTAAACATTCGAATCGGCCGAAACCAGGAAGCGGCGGCCGCGATTTTGTGTATTTCACTCTGAAAAAGAGAGTGAAAACAAGAAAAGGGGGCAAAGAGGAGAGTAACAGATCTCCTTACATTTGTGAGGGGGTCAAAGAAGGACTGTAAAGTACAAAAAAAACATTTATTGTTTTTTAAAAAAATCACGGGGTACGCGTACGGTAAGCTTACGGTAAGCGTACGGAAGAAAAATGGCGTGCGCGAGCGAGATTCTGATTGGCCCTTAGATCTTAGTAAACATTCGAATCGGCCGAAACCAGGAAGCGGCGGCCGCCATTTTGTGTATTTCACTCTGAAAAAAAAGAGTGAAAACAAGAAAAGGGGGCAATGAGGAGAGTTACAGACCCCCTAACATTTGTAAGGGGGTCAAAGAAGGACAGAAAAGTACAAAAAAAACATTTATTGATTTTTTAAAAAATCACGGGGTACGCGTACGGTAAGCGTACGGTAAAAAAATAAATAAAATAAATAAATGAAATGCAGAAATAAGAGTTTAGATATTAGGGAGCTCTAAAAAGAGCTGTTGTGTTTATGAAGTCATTTTTTTAAGTGGTACTTACAAGTAAGTACCGATGCAGAGTCTAAGGTTCAAAAGGAAGACTCTGTTCCCTTCATCATTGAAGTGCACACCATCTCCTCTATAAATGTCTTGCATGTCATAACGCAAGTTGTTGTGGTAAATGGCACCCATACCATAGTCACGGAGGAAAGCAGAAACAGATTTGTTGACGTGCTTTCTTGCTTTGTCAATCTGCGGACAGAAATGATTGGACCAGTTCCATTTTTGCCTTTGGCATATGTTGGAAAACACAAAGGCAGTTTTAGGGAAAAGTGAAAACAGTTGTGCAAAGGTGTCCTTCATAAGCATTTCCAGACCTACCCCAGTCAAAGTGCCTAGGTCATTGCCACCACAGTGCACTATTATGAGGTCAGGGTGTTGGATTTGCATGAAGGATTTCACCAATGGCATCAACTGGTGCCACTTTAACCCTCTCTGACCAATCCATTTAATGTCTACATTTGGCAAAGCAAGGTCTCTCACCATATCTGTTTTCTCTGCAAACTTTTCACTCCAGAAGACATAGCTGTGCCCTACAATCCACACTGTGAACATCTTCAAAAGAGAACTGGATGCACTCAGGAGGTGTCTTTCAGTAGAATGGCAATATGAAAAGAAAGACAGTTTGGAAATGGAGGCATACATATTTTTTCAAAAACAAAAAGAACTGATTGGCTGTTTCATACCATTCTAGAATAAAAACTAGGCTGTATGTGTAAATTAATAGAAGCATGTTTTGTATTGGTACAGAAAAATGTGTTACCAAAGAACAGTACTATGGATTTGCTGTTAGGTTTGAAAAGTCAAGCACTCTTGCTCTGTGGAATTGAAACATTGTGTGGCGAACTTCTGACCTAACTCCACACAGCAGTGTTCCATGAGCTGTTGCTATGGTAGCAGGCAGAAGCCAAGTTGGGGGAAGGGTACTAGGCAGAAGTCAAGTTGGGGGCAGGGTACTTTTGGAAAAGGGTTGGTTTTCAACCAATAGAAATGTGTGATTACATTTGAAAAAAAGGGGGAAGCACTGAGATTTGAAACTTACATGTATATGTGTGGAAAAATAGAGGGAAAGTTTGCCATTATCTGGTTCTGCTGAGAGGAGAGAGGTGAACACAACAGAGATCCTGGCTCTGATAATCTGCTGTTTGAGTGCCACATTTCTTTCACAACTAACTAATTTTAAAGGTGAGTTATGAGTTTGAGAGGGGATGTATGTGGTAACTTAAGAAATGAATAATAGAAATGGAAATTCTTTTTGTTGAAGTTGCGTTTATCATTTTCTGTTTTGGGAGAAATTTAAATGTGAGGAACATGTAAAATAATATGGACTATGTTTTCACAATAAATTAAGGTGTACTGGAAAAAAAAAGAATAGTTGAAGGGTTTGAGGTTGGACTCAGTAATGCAAATACATTCAGCATCACTAAGGCTGGTTGCCCTTGCTGGAATGTAGGCAGCCACCCAGGTTACACATGGTGGTGGTCTGAAAAAGCAGTTTGGACATGTGCATTTAAGAAAATCAAAAAAGTGGTTTCATAATGTGTCAGTCTGTAAAAGTGATTTTCACTTGCCAAAAAAAAAAGAGCAGTAAGTGTGCTTTCAAATTGGCAAAGAAATTTCGTTTTGTGACTAATGTGAAAACATGACTCTGTGTGCAAAGAGGAATTATAGGCAGAGATTTATTGCGTTTTTTTCTGGTGATTTCACAGTTGCATTAGTAGGAAAAAGGGGGAGCGATTTTTTGGGGGAAGAAGCAGACTCTTAGCACACACCCATCTGCTTGCCATGTATAATCATGCACAGTATTTACAAGCCAGTGGGGTTTTTAGGTTTCAGCCTGTAATGCAAATACATTCAGCATCACTAAGGCTGGTTGCCCTTGCTGGAGTGTAGGCAGCCACCCAGGTTACACATGGTGGTGGTCTGAAAAAGAAGTTTGGACATGTGCATTTAAGAAAATCAAAAAAGTGGTTTCATAATGTGTCAGTCTGTAAAAGTGATTTTCACTTGCCCAAAAAAAAGAGCAGTAAGTGTGCTTTCAAATTGGCAAAGAAATTTCGTTTTGGGACTAATGTGAAAACATGACTCTGTGTGCAAAGAGGAATTATAGGCAGAGATTTATTGCGTTTTTTTCTGGTGATTTCACAGTTGCATTAGTAGGAAAAAGGGGGAGCGATTTTTTGGGGGAAGAAGCAGACTCTTAGCACACACCCATGTGCTTGCCATGTATAATCATGCACAGTATTTACAAGCGAGTGGGGTTTTCAGGTTTCAGTCTGTAATGCAAATACATTCAGCATCACTAAGGCTGGTTGCCCTTGCTGGAGTGTAGGCAGCCACCCAGGTTACACATGGTGGTGGTCTGAAAAAGCAGTTTGGACATGTGCATTTAAGAAAATCCAAAAAGTGGTTTCATAATGTGTCAGTCTGTAAAAGTGATTTTCACTTGCCAAAAAAAAAGAGCAGTAAGTGTGGTTTCAAATTGGCAAAGAAATTTCGTTTTGGGACTAATGTGAAAACATGACTCTGTGTGCAAAGAGGAATTATAGGCAGAGATTTATTGCGTTTTGCTCTGGTGATTTCACAGTTGCATTAGATGGAAAGGGGGAGCGATTTTTTGGGGGAAGAAGCAGACTCTTAGCACACACCCATGTGCTTGCCATGTATAATCATGCACAGTATTTACAAGCGAGTGGGGTTTTCAGGTTTCAGTCTGTAATGCAAATACATTCAGCATCACTAAGGCTGGTTGCCCTTGCTGGAGTGTAGGCAGCCACCCAGGTTACACATGGTGGTGGTCTGAAAAAGAAGTTTGGACATGTGCATTTAAGAAAATCAAAAAAGTGGTTTCATAATGTGTCAGTCTGTAAAAGTGATTTTCACTTGCCCAAAAAAAAAAGAGCAGTAAGTGTGCTTTCAAATTGGCAAAGAAATTTCGTTTTGGGACTAATGTGAAAACATGACTCTGTGTGCAAAGAGGAATTATAGGCAGAGATTTATTGCGTTTTTTTCTGGTGATTTCACAGTTGCATTAGTAGGAAAAAGGGGGAGCGATTTTTTGGGGGAAGAAGCAGACTCTTAGCACACACCCATGTGCTTGCCATGTATAATCATGCACAGTATTTACAAGCGAGTGGGGTTTTCAGGTTTCAGTCTGTAATGCAAATACATTCAGCATCACTAAGGCTGGTTGCCCTTGCTGGAGTGTAGGCAGCCACCCAGGTTACACATGGTGGTGGTCTGAAAAAGAAGTTTGGACATGTGCATTTAAGAAAATCAAAAAAGTGGATTCATAATGTGTCAGTCTGTAAAAGTGATTTTAACTTGCCAAAAAAAAGAGCAGTAAGTGTGCATTCAAATTGGCAAAGAAATTTCGTTTTGGGACTAATGTGAACACATGACTCTGTGTGCAAAGAGGAATTATAGGCATAGATTTATTGCGTTTTTTTCTGGTGATTTCACAGTTGCATTAGATGGAAAGGGGGAGCGATTTTTTGGGGGAAGAAGCAGACTCTTAGCACACACCCATCTGCTTGCCATGTATAATCATGCACAGTATTTACAAGCGAGTGGGGTTTTCAGGTTTCAGTCTGTAATGCAAAAACATTCAGCATCACTAAGGCTGGTTGCCCTTGCTGGAGTGTAGCAGTCTGGACATGGGCTTTTTAAAAAATCTGAAAAGTGGTTTCATAATGTGTCAGTTTGTAAAAGTGATTTTCACTTGCCCAAAAAAAAGAGCAGTAAGTGTGCATTCAAATTGGCAAAGAAATTTCGTTTTGTGAGTATTGTGAAAAGAAATGTAGTAATATATTTAAATAAAATAAAGGAATTTTTTTTTTAGTTTTTTTCAGGTATTGCTGAAGAGCAGTGAACAAAATTTAAGATGCCTACAAAATCCAGAGTTAAAAAAACGCAAAAAAAAAAACTATATTTGAAGACAACTAGAGGATCAAAGTTAGTAGAAGATGCTGATGTTGGGAGGAAGAAAAAATCTTCTGGTAAGCAAAAAAAAGATTTTCTAAGGAATATATTCAAAAAAAGGAAAAATGTACAAAATGTCTGTACAGGAAAGAATGATTTCAAACAAAAAGGACAAGAAAAAATTGAGAATTTAGTTAATGCAAATATACCTTCTGCAACTAAAAAGTTAAACTTAAACAGAAAAACAGCATTTAAAGAGATACGTAGAAAAATGTTTCAGAGAAGAGTTATGTCCAATTTGATAAAGGATGTGAAGAAATATAAGCAAAAGGCAAAGTTTTATAAGAGAAAAAAGAAATTGAAGCCATTGCAGCAAAGGCATTAGAATTAAAAAGGAAACTATTCATATTAATTTTGAATAGGATGCGTACATTAGACAAAATGGTTAATGTACTGAAATCACATAGCAAAAGGAAAAGAGTAGTGAACAGAACAAACTTTTGTAAAGTGTTTTTAGGAAAGTGGATGCATAGTTCAAGTAGTGAACCTTTTTTTAATGAAGAGAGCTATTTTCAAAGTAATAGTTTGCTGCATGCAGTTGACACCAGAGGTCGTTCATACGAAGTAAAAAATGGTTGCATAATGGAGAAGGAGATAATGGTTCCAAGAGATGAGGTACAAGTGATGGCAGATGAGGCAATGGGGAGACGTCCTAAAGCCCCAGTGTACACTTGGAATTGTAGTAGTATTTGCACTGTGCGTCAGGAATCTATTGACAAATTTCGAGAGTTTCTAAGAGAATATAGTAAAAAAAGTATAAAACAGAAGATTAAGGTGCTTCAAAGTCTGGATCCATGCAGAGTGAGAGAGAATACTGGTTTGCAGGGTCATTCTCTGGCTTGTCTATCTAGAAAAGTGTGCAATAGTGTTTTCCATCATTTTAGGATGCTGGCTGTTCATCATACTGAAATGAGAAAGTTTGTGAGACGGTTGTATTTTGCCAAAAGTCCAGCAATAAAGTTAAATGAATTGAATAGGGCTCTGTTCCGAGGAACGGTATCAGATGTAGAGAAGGTTGTTGATGAAATTCAGTTTTGTTACTTTGGTCCTGAACAAAACAGTGCAGAGAAGGACACAGTAAATGAGGAAGAAGTGGAAGAGAATGTAGAACCCTCTGTAAGTAACACATTTAATGATCACATAACAAAATTTGCAATAGTCTCTAATGAAAGACCAAATTTTACTTGTATTTGTTGCCGCAGAACTCATTATAGAAAACAAACTAGGAATGTTGATCTCTACAGAAAGAGTGAAAATGAAGATAATTATAAGTGGAAGGATTTTGCCACATATATATTTCTAGAAAATTGTTTTGAATTGGGTGAAGATCAGCGTATTTGTAAATACTGTTACAACAAGTTAGAGGAAAATAGAATGCCGACCAGAGCTGTACATAATAATTTAGAATTGGATGCTATTCCTGCTGAACTTTCTGAATTAAATACATATGAGTCTATACTCATTCAATGTGTTCATCCGTTCCAGACCATAGTACGTATGGAGCCCAAAACTGGTAAATTACCTCCTTCAGATTTACTGAGAGGTTTAAAAGGTAGAGTGGTGTATTTGCCCTTGGATTTGAAAAAAAATATGGAAACTATTGATGCGGATACTTTGGAAACTGAACCATAAATTATTCTGGTTAATGGTGTACCTACAAAGAATAAGAAGATTTGGCAGGAGCTGGTAGATGTACGGAAAGTACAAAAAGCAAATTTGTATTTGAAAAGGAATAACAAATGGTATGAATCAATTTATATAGAAGAAGAAGAAGAAGAAGAAGATTTACAAGAAGACACAGAAACACCAACTGGACAAATTGAAAAAGTGGACAAGTCAAAGGAAGAAGAAATTTATGAACATTTTAGCATACATCCTCTTCATTCAAAAGAAGTTATGGGAGACAATATTGATCTCTTTCAGATGAAGAAAGCAAAAGGAACTCCCGTGAGTGTATGGGAGGAGAGCTTGGAAGCTCGATGTTTTCCCCAGCTGTTTCCTAAAGGAAAAGGAGGACGATACGATGAACGTCCAGAACAGATTCCAGCTTCTGCGTATCGGACTACAAGACTATATGCTGAAGATCCCAGATTTCGACAAAGTATTCCTTATTTGTTCCATCTTTTATTTGAAAGCGACTTGTCTGCACTGTCTTATGCAGTAAATCACATTTTAAAAAGTGGAGTACATTTACAAAATGTGTCTGCTAAGGATTTTATGGAGAAAGTGCAGCACCGAGATGATCATTTGGAAACACAACTGATCAATCTGATGGCTTGTCAGCGTGGGACAAATGAATATTGGTACCGACGCCATGGTGAACTAAAATGCATGTTACGGAATTTAGGAACACCAACATGGTTCCTTACCCTAAGCTGTGCCGAGTACGCTTGGGATGATTTACTGGATTTTCTACGAGAGGCCAATTCAAACATTAAAAACATCGAATACAAGACAGCAGGAGAACTGTGCTCATTGGATCCGGTTAATGTTTGCAGATATTTCAATCATAGATTTGAGGCTATGATGTCCTTCATCTGCAATAAAAAAATCCACCTCTTGGAGAAGTAGTGGATTTCTTTTGGAGAAAAGAGTACCAGGCAAGAGGTGCTCCTCATATTCATATGCTGTTGTGGATCAAGGATGCCCCAAAGTTTGGAACAGATACTGATGAAGCAGTGTTATCTTACATTGAAGAATATGCAACATGTGCTATACCAAAAAGCACAGAAGAGAACAAGTTAAAGGAGCAAGTTTTACGTTTCCAAAGTCATCGGTGTGGAAAATACTGTCGACGGAAATACAAGAGCAAAGAAAAATACTACACTAAATGTCGATTTGGATTTCCTAGACCTGTTCTTTCAAATGGAAGAGTAAACAGTTTTATGTCAGCTGTGAGACATACTATCACAAGAAAATCACCTAAGAATACCTACAACCTTAAAAGAAAAGAAGAATCAAAAAATATAAATGACTACAACCCAGTCATTTTATCCATGTGGAACGCTAACATGGATATACAGTATGTTGCTGACAATTCCATTGCTGTTGCTCGATATGTAACGTCTTACATTACGAAATCAGAAAAAACAGAATTGAAGGAAATGTGGGAAGAGATTTCTCACGAGAAGACGGTCAGTAAGAAGCTGTACAGTTTCAGTTTGAAGATGTTATCGCATCGAGAAATTGGATCCTACGAATGTTCAGATAGGTTATCTTCTGCAAGTCTCTACTCGAAGTCAAGAAGAATAATTTGGGCAAGTTTAGGCCTTGCAGCAATGAGAAATCGGGTACTGAAATCTGTAGGAGAAATTGAATATTTGGCCGAGAATGACCCAGAAAGTACAGATATTTTGAAATCAAACATGTTGGACACTTATTATCCCAAGAGAAGTCATCATCTGGAGAACATGTGTCTCTATGAAGTGTTGCAGAACTACATTTATTCACGGAAAGCTGCAGAAGACATCAACAATGGAAAATATAAAGTCGTTGGTGAAGAAGGATGTTTGGTGAAGCAAACAAAAGGAAGTTTGATAAATCACCGGAAGCTGAGTTGTGACACTACTGACAAGAAGGAATTTTACTACTTGGCTCTTTTACAGTTGTTTAAACCATGGCGTACAGAGGGTGAACTACTGGGAGAATTTCAAAGCTATGAAGATTCTTTTAATGCTTGCAAAGACAGCATACAATGCAGTACATTCTCAACTTATCTGCAAATGTTAAATGAAGAAATTGAATAGGAAACTACAATTGCAGCAGAAATAGCTAGAGACAGTTCTCAGGACAGCCAAAGTTCAGGAACACTCAGTCAAGATCCCCTAGGACAACCAATCGTTGAAAATGAAGCATCAATAGCCATGAATGAAGTGGAAACGGCTATGAATCAAGCTCAAGAAGAATTTATAGACTTAGAAAATTTGGAAAGACAACTGAATCAAGAGCAGCAACAAATTTATGAAGAGATCAAAAACAAAATTGATCACGGATTTCTACATGAAAAAAAAGAGTGCTCATGCACATCATTTCATCCAATCAGGATGTATGTAAGCGGACAAGCTGGAACTGGAAAAAGTTTCCTAATAAAAGTCATCAGAAGCTACCTAAAGCAAAAAACGGATTCTACTTTGTCTTGTGTGGTTACTGCTCCAACTGGGTTAGCAGCATATAACATAAAAGGAATCACTTTACATCGTTTGCTAATGTTACCAGTGGAGCATGAGAACAAAATACAATTCAACAAGCTAACTGGAGAAGCATCCTTGGAAGTTTCAAGAGTATTGAAGAAGATGCAAGTTCTCATTATTGATGAGGTGAGCATGGTATCAAACTTAATGCTTGCCTTTGTGCATTTAAGAATGCAGCAAATTTTGAAGACAGACTATGACATGTTATTTGGTGGAAAACACGTCATAGTTTTTGGAGATCTTTTGCAACTTACTCCAGTTAAAGGACAACCAGTATTTAATACTGTCACACATGAAGACACAAAGAAGTCATTGGGAAGCATCGGAAATACAAATATTTGGTCCTTCTTTGAGTTCAAGGAACTTACTACTAATATGAGGCAAGCAAGCGATGAAGAATATGGAAGTATTCTGAAGGATATCAGAATTGGACTACTCACAGAAGTTGGCAAAAAAGCATTACAGAGTCGGCTGCTACATAATTTATTTCCAAAGGAAGAAATAGTTGCAGAGAAGATATACAAGAACATTGCAGAAAACAAAAGTGTCATCTGCTTAATGCCAACTCTACGTGAATGCTCAATATTCAATGAGGAGCTTTTGAAATTGGAAAAGGAAGAGATCAGGAAATTGGAAGCAGTGGACAAAATTGAGGATGGAAGAATTACTGTCACAGTAACAGGCAAAATGAAAAATAAATTGGACTCACTAGAGAAGAACATCTCCAAAACAGCTGGATTAGAAAAAAATCTATATGTTTGCATGAACTGTAGAGTATTTTTAAGAAGAAATTTGGATGTTGAAAAAGGTTTAGTTAATGGAGCTATGGGAAGAGTTGTGGGTTTTATTAATTATCAGAAAAAAGAAGGAATTGAATGTTTAAAAATAAAATTTGATCAGATAGAAGAAGTTAAAGATATTTGTCGTTGTACAGTTCGTTTCATGCTTGTGAAAGACTTATATGTACGTAGGAAGCGGTTTCCGTTTTCTCTAGCATATGCTGTAACTATTCACAAGTCTCAAGGATTGACTGTAGATTGTGCATTTGTGAACATTGGTTCAACTGTGTTCAAAGAAGGTATGGCATATGTTGCTTTGTCACGAGTGAAAACATTATCAGGTTTATTCATGATAGACTTTGATGACTCAAAAGTTAGTGCTGATACAAACTGTGTAAAGGAGTATAATAGATTAAGAAGAAGCTATGCTCCTCATTTAGGTCAGTATCCTGTGTTAGAGAAACGTGTAGTTTCTCGTAAAAGAAAAAATGACAATATCTGTAATGAAGATGTAGAGAAGAGGAAAAAAAAGAGGAGTGATGTAATTGCAAGCAAAAAGAAAAAGGAAAATGAAGAACAGGTTGTAGGATGTCATTTTGAAAATAGCTCTGGTGTCAACTGCTACGCAAATGTAGTGCTGAATGTTGCATTTTATCTGGAAAGTTTGCAAGAGCAGATAATAGTAAATCAGGGAAAAAGATTCTGTTCAGAGCTGAGTCTCCTTTTTCAAAAGCTGAGTAAAGATAAAACTCAAATAGAAAGTGCTACTGAAATTAGAAAACTTTTAGATGTATGTTCAGGACGAACACAGTTTTCTCAAAATGTACAGCAAGACGTACAGGAATTTTTGATGTATTTTCTTCAGGTAGTGGAAGAAGAAGGAGTTCCCATTGACATTTTTTTTGGTCTCTCTTATAAATGGGAACATAGTTGTGATAATTGTTATAATATATGTGGTTCTAATGTTGATAATGAAAGGTTTATTTATTTGACATTGCCAGAAAGTAAAACAGTTACTTTTGCAATCATAGCATGAAATGTGGTGAGTGTAAATCTGACATGTTTTCAACATTAATTTTAAAGGAATACGGACAGTATGTAATTTTAATGATGCAACGATGTAGAGCTGATGGTTCAAAATTGGATACTTTAATAAAGAAGTTTACAGGACAGCAATTATCAATTTCAGGAAAAACTTTTGTAACTGTTGCAATAATTTTCCATGATGGACCTACTGTTACTTCTGGACATTACACAGTTTATCTTAAATGTGAAAAAGGTTGGACACTGTGTAATGATTCCCAATTGATTTTCAAACAACGTTTGCCTTTTGATTTAGCAAATTCCTATCTAATCTTCCTGAAACCTAAATTTTAGACAGATTTGGCAAGATCTGGACAAAATAATTTTACCATTTTACTGGATTACCATTGCAATTTTGTAGAAAAAAGATTTTTTAAATTATCATTTGGCCTAATGGAAAGATAACCAATTGTAATGTGGACTTTTTTAATTTTTAATGAAACTTTGAAAAACCAATAATTTAGAGATAATCGGTAACATCTGCACAATTTAAATTTTGGAATGTTATTGGACTGCCATTGGAATTTTTTTCAAAAATGATTTAAAAAATTACTATTTGGCCATGCGGAAAAGTAACCAATTCTATTGTGGACTTAATAAATTATTCCAAAAATTTTCGTGAACCAAAATGTAACAGAGAATCGGTGAGATCTGGACAAATTAAACTTTAGAATTTTATTTGATTACTGTTGGAAATTTATTCCCAAAAAATTTTTAAAATTACTATTTGGCCTAAAGGAAATGGAATCAGATGTATTGTGGAGTTATTTGAGATATAATATTGTGATTATACTTCTGAAACAAACATATCAGACGGTATTTTAAAGAAATAACTATTGGTATTAGATGATATTTTTTTAGAATATTATGCATTTCTATAATGTTAAGTTTAAGTAAAAAGAGATTCTGGGCGTTTTTTTATTACAATCTTTGTGATTGTTATTTTTTTTTGCCCGCTGTAAAATGATGAATGCAATTGCTTTCACAATTTATAGTGAAATGCAATATATTCTGAAAACAGCAAAAATAAGGCAAAAATATTTTTGGGAAAAAAATGTAAATATGTGTACTGTATTATAAAATGTTTTAAAAATATTAATACTTTTTTCTTTTTTTTCAGATTCATATAGAAAATTTTCGAAAACTAGAACCATTTTTAAAGCTATTTTTTAAAAAAACCAATGAATAAATATTTTTTTGAGTGAGTATGGTAAGTCAATAATAATAATTGTAGTCTCTCAAGGACCTTGTAATGTGATAATTGATTTTTAGTGTTTTTTTTAAAAAATAAAAAAAAAGTACGCGCACCGTACGCGTACGGTAAAAAAAAAAAAAAAAAAGTTTTTAAAAACATATGTAAAAAAAGATGAAAGATAAGGTTGGCTCTTAAAAGAACCGTTGTGTTCATGCAGGGACAGAGGAAAGAAAGCATGGGAAAATTATTCAAAGCGACAAATGTGCTGATCTATTTTGTTGTTCACTAGGGAAACACTGGTCTCCCTATGGCAAATTAGATCTTGACAAAAGGCGCATCGAATATCAACCCTTCGAAATCGAGGGTTCATTTCCAGAGGGCCACCAAAAGGAGATTCTCCCCCCACAGATGAAGGGCTCACCTGACCTGCAGAAGAAGGAGTCAGCTCTGCAGATGATGGTCCAGGCTGAGCTGCTGTGGATGTACTTGCTTGTCTTTCTGAAGAGTTACCTCCAAAAAGATGACCATGTGTCCTTTTGTGTACATCCTTGAGGTGTCTCTTCATGGTGTGATTCCCAAAGGAATACTTCCTGTCAGGATTACCTCTAGAAAGTACACGCTGACACAGCCTGCAAGTTACTAAGGGTGCATTCACCTTTTGCTGGCCTTCAGGAAAAGTAAAATAATCCCATACATAAGAGGGCTTTTGTTTCCTCGATCTCTGCCTCAAGACAGTGCTGCTAGTGCTAGCCTCACTCTCAGAAGAGCTCTGCTGTTCTGCCATCGTATCCCAAAGACAAACCAGCTCCTTCTCCTAAGGGATCACAAGCAGAAATGAGGGGAATGGGTGTGGTGTAGGAGAGTTCTAGAACTGAAAGTAGTTTCAACCAATCAAAAGTTGTGTTTCATGATCACATGACCTACCGTACGCTTACGGTACGCTTACGGTACGCTTACGGCAAAAGTGCGCATGCGCGTAAAAAAGACACGCGCTTGCGCGCATGCGCATAACAGACACTACCCGACACTTCCGCGTAACGTGCGCGTGTAGCGCACACGCGTACGCGTCCCACGCGGAGTACGCGCGGCTACGCAAATTGCGTAACTATACGCAAGCAGCGTGGATAAATTACGGACGTAGCGTAAACCGTACGCTTACCGTGAGCTTACGGTACGCGTACTAAAAAAATAATAAAAAAAATAGAAAAAAAAAGTACTGCAAATAAATTTTACCTGTTTATTTTAAAAAATATATTAAAAAAACATATTAAAGAATTTTAAAAATTTAATCATAGTCTTTATAAAAGGTAAGAAAATTAAAATAAAAATATGTTAGAAAAAAAAGAAGAAAAAAAAAAAATTAGCATTTAAAAAACCTTGCAAATTCACTGAAAAAACCATGGGTTTCACACACGTTATAGTTAGGAATTAGGATTTAAAAAACATTAGAAATTCAGTGAAAAAAACCATAGGTTTCACACATGTTATAGTTAGCTGGACATTTTACTCGTAAAAAACCATTGAAATTGCCACGTTATAGTTAGTTCAGCTAACTATAACTCGCGCGCCCGCAATGCACTGCTGATGACGTCACATATTACATCACTCATGACATGGTCAGTGACATCACTCATGACATCACTGATGACATCTCAAATGACATCACTGATGACATCATCCTTGTGATAGAGTGGTAGACCTCCTCTCACCCTAATATAACCTTTGATACACACATACAAAAATAGAGACTAAAATTTACAAAAGAATGGACATACCAATAACAGTTACAACAACCTCTTCAGTAATTCTAAGATCCACATACACATCCATTCATTCACCAACAGTTCAATACAGTCACTCATACATGTACTCACTTATCATATGTACTCATACACCTATACATCCTGTTACACAATGCCACTTATCCATAGAGCTACTCACACACATAGTCACCCATGCTAATAAAGAATAAATCATACATTTACTTGCATATACAGTTATTCACACACCACCACACTTACTTCTACGGAAACTTACACATACTTAGTCTTTTAAACAATCACTTATAGAAACACATACTTATTCATACAGGAACTCTTCCAATGTCTCACTCTCACATATACTCACTTATTTACACCAATAGTCACATATACTAGTTTAAAACATATGTAGTTACTCATAAAGACACTATTGAGACAGTCATTCACTCACTAACACACCCATACACACACTCATCCACCCATACAGTCCTGCACACATGCTGTCTTCAACATATACAAAGAGTGAGCCACTCATTCATGCACCTATGCACTACGTAATACCCGCCACCGAACCATGAAGACACTCAGACTGATACTCAAAAAACCAACTAATAACCCATATAGACACCCATGTAGCTACTCACCAACCCATGCAGCCACATATACACAAAGTGAGAGACTGATACAGATATTTCCATATTTAAACATTACTCACTAAGCCATGTATTCACTATGATACACTTAATCACTCAGCTACACAATCAATTTTTCAAAAACAAATCATCCATTTAGACACTTATATACCCATTTATTCTTCCATCGACCTTGACATATACATAAATAAAACATATTTAATTTTCAGAAAAACACACATTCACTGGATGATGTCATCAGTGATGTCATTTGAGATGTCATCAGTGATGTCATGAGTGATGTCACTGACCATGTCATGAGTGATGTAATATGTGACGTCATCAGCAGTGCATTGCGGGCGCGCGAGTTATAGTTAGCTGAACTAACTATAACGTGGCAATTTCAATGGTTTTTTACGAGTAAAATGTCCAGCTAACTATAACATGTGTGAAACCTATGGTTTTTTTCACTGAATTTCTAAGGTTTTTTAAATCCTAATTCCTAACTATAACGTGTGTGAAACCTATGGTTTTTTCACTGAATTTCTAAGGTTTTTTAAATGCTAAGTCCTAACTATAACGTGTGTGAAACCCATGGTTTTTTCAGTGAATATATATATATGTATATATATGCATTTGTATATCTAGAGGCTTGAAGACTCCTGAAACCCTCCCGATCTCGTGCTGAGATCTGATTGGCTGTCAACACTTTAACCAGGAAGTGTTGGCAGCCATCTTGGGAACAGACTTAAGCCAAGTCTCAGAAAAAACGTCTTCAAAATGAAAAGGGGGCAGGGTAGGAATATCCTGACACTTTAGCTCTGGTCATGGGGTCTCAGAGGGACCCCGACAGGGCGAAACAGCACTTTTTAGTCTTTAAATGTTTGTTGCAAAAATGCGACGGAGCCATGAATCTTTGGCAATTGTTTTTATAAACAAGAATTGCGGTATCCTGCGCTTGTTAACACTTTATCCCACAGGTGTGCCAGGTCCTGGGGGTCTTATTAATATACATAATGTGGGGAGAAGAGGGTGTGCACAGACTCCCACCCCATGTCCATCGTTGGCTCCGGGGACTGCCACCGCCTGGGGGCAGGCCAATATGTTATGTTTTGTTATGTTATGTTAAGTGACATTTGTATAGCGTATAATCACCATCAGTCTCTTAGTGCTTATGAGAGAATTACAAAACCATACCAGCTATTTTAATTGAAGGGGGCATCACGGTTCTCCCTGGTGCTTTAGCCTCCGAAAGGAATACAATGACATGCACAAGCTCGTCGGAGGCCCCACCCCCTTTCTCCAGCACTCTGCAAACGTGCCTCCTGGCACACTACTCATTGGGGAATAAGTTCCTCTGGATGCTAAGGGCCCTGGGGGGCAATAACCCCTTTTTTTACCACCTGTAAGTTCCACACAGTGGGATTGATGTGAGCTGTTGAAGGCCATGTCCCTTTTCTCAACTAATTTACAAACAAGCCTATTGGTGCACTACATGTTGGGGGATGAAGTCACCTTGAATGCTGAGTGTCCTTAAGGGGACAAAAACTCCGCCTGTTACCACTAATAAGTCCCACACAGCGGGATTGTTGAGAGCTCATCAAAGCCCTGCCCCCTTTGTCCACCACACTGCAAATGCATCTACTTGGATGCTGAGGTTTATTGGGGGCCAAGAACACCTCCTGTTGCTACCAGTAAGTCCCACATAGTGGGATTGCTAAGAGCTCGTCAGAGACCTGGCCGTTTGTCTAGCACTCTGCAAACATGTCTCCTGGCACACTACTCATTGGGGGATGAAGTCCCCTTGGATGCTGAGGGTCCTTGGAGGCCAACAACCCCTCCTGTTACCACCACTAATGCCCACACAGTGGGATTGATGAGAGCTCCTCGGAGGTCCTGCACCCTTCCTCAACCACTCTGCAAATGTGCCTCTTGGTGCACTGCTCGTTGGGGGATTAAGTCCCCTTGGATGCTGAGGGTCGTTGGGGGCCAAGAACCCCTTCTATTATCACCAGTAAGTCCCACACAGCAGGATTACTGAGAGCTCGAAGGTGCCGCCCCTTTTCTCAACCATTTTACAAACGAGCATATTGGTGCACTACTTGTTGGGGGATGAAGTCCCCTTTGATCCTGAGGGTCCTTGGGGGACAAATTCTCCTCATGTTACCACCAGTAAGTCCCCCTGAGCAGGATTGCTGAGAGCTTGTCTGAGGCCCCGCCCCTTTGTCCAACACTCTGCAAATGATTCTCCTCACACACTACTAATTGGGGCACATAGTTCTAGTGGATGCTGAGGGTCCTTGGAGGCCAATAACCTGTTACCACCAATAATGTCCATACAGCGGGATTTTTGAGAGCTTATCGGATGCCCCACCCCTTCCTCAACAACTCTGCAAATGTGCCTCTTGGTGCACAACTTGCTGGGGGATGACGTTTCTTTGGGTGCTGAGGGTCTTTGGGGTCCAAGAGCCCCTCTTGTTACCACCAGTAAGTCCCACGCTGCGGGACTACTGAGAGCTTGTTGGAGGCCCTGCTCGCTTTCTCCACCCACTGTACAGACTCATACAGCCACTCACACAGCCACTCACAGACCCATACAGGCACTAAAATACCCCTTTACAGACCCTTACAGCCACTCACAAACCCACTCACACACCCACATAACCATTTATACACAGATACAGAGCTATACACCCATTCGCATACCCATTCACTGACCTACACAGCCACTTACACAGCCACTCACCAACCTATACAGCCACTCACATACCCACTCTGAAAGATTACAGGTTACAGTTAGGAAATATAGGAAATAAAATTAAAAAAACCTTTGAAATTCACTGAAAAAACCCAAAGGTTAATGGGACATGATAGATAGGAAATAGTGTTAAAAAAACATAGAAACTTACTGAAAAAACAAAGTTTGCAGGGACGTTATAATTAGGCTTACATTTCCCTCCTACAAACCCATAAAAATTCAGCAGCTATAGATCCCTGAGCTAATATAAATTTAGCCCCCACAGTGTACTGCTTATGACCTCACATATGACATTAATCATTGTTGGAAAGAGGATTATTGGTAGGGGTACGTATGCAGCCACCACTAGAAATAAGGCCTCCAACATGGTATAGGGCCCAGTGAAGGTCTCAGGAAATTAGCTCCTTGCACAACCCTTAGTAGCTGACACTGAGCAGGTAGGTCTAACTTAGGAGACAGGAGTGTAAATCATTCAAAAACACATATACATCAAAAAGACACAACACACAATAAAAATCTCACACCAATTTATAAAAATAGGAAACATTTTTATGAACAAATAGACAACAAAGTGACAATAATCCAATGTAGAGAACCGGAGATATGAATTTTGAAAGACCACTTTATAGTGCTTAAAACCCTATAGCGACACTATGGAACACTAGTCATGCTTGAGTGATCAATGTTTGAGGCCGACTGTGATGGAGCCCTGGTCAGATATACTTAGTGGGAAGTGTGGAGCTCCGGAGCTTTCATCGGGACGAACCAGAAATCCTGGCTGGGTCGCAGTTGAAGGTAGTCGGCTTGACTCTAAACATTGGGTTGGTCACCTCATGAAGCTTTTTCACAAAAGTTCTCCAAACTTCAGAGGGTGCTTCCTGAAAGTCGTTTAGCAGGTTAAAAATATCCAAATCACAAATCCAAAGGTCGGGAATCTCCTAGATGGTTTCTGGGATGTTTGGACCACAATTACCACAATGCACCTGGCCAAATCATTAAAAGTCTACTGGCCACTCTCCAGGATGTGGACTCTTGGTGGAGATGATGGAGGTGGGCTCATTAATCTGTAGCTTGCGGGAGTCTACTCCTTAATCCTTCTTGAAGCAAGACACAGTCCCCATGGCTGAATTACCAGATTGTGCTGAGAAATTCAGCAGTTATAACTTGCGCCCTGCAATGCACTGCTTATGACATAACATATTACATCACTCATGACATGGTCACTGACATCACTCGTGACATCTCAAATGACATCACTGATGATATCACTAATGACATCATCCAGTGACTGAGTGTTATTGAAATGTTTATGAGTGTTAAATATATCTACCAAGGTGTATTGATGAATCAGTGGGTGTATGAGTGCCTGTATCGATGATTCAGTAGGTGCATGACTGACTGTATAAGTGAGTGATTAGGTGTCTCAGTGAATGTCTCGGTCACTGACTAGGTTGTCTGAATATCTGTATCAGTCTGTCAGATGGCGTCGAAGTGGCTGTATGGGTTGGTGAGTGGGTGCATGAGTGTGTGTATGGGTGATTGATTGGTTGTCTGAGTACCTTTATGAATGTATGAGTGTCTGTGTGGGTGGGTGAGAGGGTGTGTGCCTGCCTGCAGGGATAAGTGAGTGGGTGAGTGAGTGGATATTTGGGATAGTGTGTGAGAGAAATGCTGTATAAGTGACTGAGTGTGTTTATGACTGTGAGTGAATAGGTGCGCCAAAAAACTTCAGTATGATGAAAATAAGTTTCTTAAACGTTTATTGTGCGTCCCCCCTCAGCATCAACAATATTAATTCACGAGGAAGTGGGAATTGAATATATTTCGGATCTAGCAGCACTACGTCCTTCGACACTCTGGTGCTCTATTTGGTCCAAAAGTGAAACACAATTTACACAAACTAATATTAAAGATTGTTTGAGGCTGGATCATTCCCTGCGTATACCATGGCTTAAATATATTTATTATTGGTATAACCTCTTATTTGAATGCAATATTCTCCTTGACCCTGAGTTTGCACCATCAATCACAAGAAAGAGTTAAAAACAAGGTTTTTACCATATAAAAGGGAGGTTCGTGAGAGGTCGACCAAGAATCTACCCACCTCTGTTTTTTATTATGACTTAAATCGAAACAAAGGATTTCAGGCATATTTAACTACAGTGACACGCAATTCCCATCGCTTTGTTTTGACACGCTTTAGGCTGGGAATTGTTCATCATTTAGGTGCCGATTCCGATACGGTAAAAAAAAATTGCGTACGACTACCTTACAAACAGCGAAGTACGATTCGTACGTGAAAAATACGTACGAATAGCGTCGGGAAAAGGGTACGAGAGGGAGCCGGAAAGTTTTACGTCCGAATAGCGTTGGGAAAAGTGTACGATAGGGAGGCGGAAATTTTGACGTGCAAATCGTAAAACACAAGTCCGAGCGCGCAAGTACGATCCGTACCGCCCGTCCGAATACACAACCGCATGTAAAAGGCTACGTACAGAGGGAACGCTGTAGCACACATGTACACGGGTAAACTTGTGCCCGGAGACGAGTCGTACAGCCCCCTCACCCCGCATATGTCAGCACCGTACCCCACCTCCGCACCGTACCCCAACACCGTACCCCAGCCCCGCACCTGTACGCACCGTACCCCAACACCGTAGCACAGCCCCGCACCCATACGCACCATACCCCAACACCATAGCACAGCCCGCACCTGTACGCACCATACCCCAGCACTGTAGAACAGCCCCGCACCTGTACGCACCATACCCCAACACCGTAGCACAGCCCCGTACCTGTACGCACCGTACCACAACACCGTAGCACAGCCCCGCACCTGTACGCACCGTACCCCAACACCGTAGCACAGCCCCGCAGCCGTACGCACCATACCCCAACACCGTAGCACAGCCCGCACCTGTACGCACCGTACCCCAACACCATGGCACAGCACCCTCACCCAGCATCGCGTATGTACGGACCTTACCTACGCGAAAACTACTCATACAGAACCAGGACACTGTAAAACAGCACAAGGAGGGTCAATTTGACTCGCACAACACCACAAAACACGTCTACATGACAAAATACATCTCTATGACTGACCTGGCACATCCAAACAGGCAAACAGAGGCCCTAAACCACAACCACCTCTTATAACACACCCACCACAAATTCAAACCCAGCCACATCCACAAAAGGACCAATAAAAAGGGCCCACACACACAGCCCATGAGCCTTTGCAACAGACCCACTGATGACAGACCCCATAGACAAACAACTGCACCTTACTTACACCTCAACTACACCTTAACTCACACACCTTCACAAAACCTCCTTCACAAACACCCCCTCTTCACATTCACACACACACACCGTCACATTCACACCCACACACCCACAACCATCCACACCCACACCCCACACCATACCCACAGACAAGAATCCAAAGTTGAGATTAAACAAAACCATTTAAAATAGGGTCCAAGGGATATATATTTTAAAGACCCACACCTGATTTTATCCCCAGCACCAACTGAATGTATAACACACGAAACACAGGGGGTCTAACAGCCAAATTTGAGAGGCTACACTGTCGATACTGAGTCAACAAGATCTCAAAATATCTTTATCGCACACACATAACGTATTAATAAAGATAAAGAAGGAAAAAAGGCTAACACTACATGCATAGAGGAGACCGGTACATCATCGATTATTCGTAAAATGGCTGATTAATCCACAACAGATTGTAAAGGGTTTCCATCAAATTAGACTCAATGATCAGTCCTATCATTTGGCCAAACCCATGTGCAAATGAGGCTGGTCCCCTGATCAGTGGGACACTCAGCTCCGCACCTTATTGTTGTATCAGGATTTGGTCCACCAAATACACAAACCGTCCATGATGACTGATCTTTTGATGGTAAAGTAAGAAGAAATAGTGCAACGAACAAAAAAGTGATTTAAAATAGGATGGAATGTCCTCCTTCTAAATACTTTATTCTACGGACTGGACACGCCTCCTAATTAAAAAATAGAACAGTGCAAAAGAAGACAGTGACAATTATCTGTCTACATAAGGGCCAACATGTTTCTGCCTAACGGGTATTTAATCCCTTGGCATTCGTCAGGGCCTCTGCTCGTATAATAGTTGCACTCCTAATAGTGAAATATAGAATTCACCACCATCACCAAAAACAAATTATAATAAAACTGGTTTGAAACGGTACAACCTGTAACAACCATGGACATTAACCCTCCGATTCATAATGATTACTGTGAATTCTGTGAAGGAAAACGTTATATCATTAGTACTGTATTCGATGCATCAGTCTCATGTGCATAGTGTGTCACCAAACCAACCAATAATGTGTGTCAGAAAATTAATTTTTATGCTTACCCTTTGTGGTAGGGCAATAGACCTCACCTCACCTGGACACTGCTCAGGTACTAAGAGGCCCCGCACTACAAAGATATAGGGAAAACAAAAGAATGTGGCAAAGTACTATAAAGAAATTTTTTTGCTTTATACCCTGCCTATGATCATTCCTATAACCAAATGCCCTGTATCTAGAGGCAAAACATGTGAGGTAGATAAACACCCCAAACTCAGTGTACTAAGCCTCAAAATGACCCAGAAACTCGACTAAGACACCAAACTTTAAGGAAGATTAAAACTCCCTTGTATGCTCATTCAGGAATTTTACAACATACTGATCTACAAAACCTGTGATATGCTAAGGTTTACAACATAGTATAGCTAAAAATATTCTAAAAATATTCTGTGGTAGCTGCTCACCTTTCCGTCGGTACCTCAAGCTCCCATCTGAGACTTGGGGGAGGCACCGATCTGTAGGAGATGCTAGTATAAATAGTCTAGTGAGGGTTTGTTAGTGAAGTATCCCTCCACCTTTAGGATGTATACTAGATAGTGGCGATCTTATCATGTGTCCCTTCAATTGGTATATATTAATGGCAAGGACACTATTATCAGACATTTATTGTGAAGTAAGCCTTATTGGTCTTTATTTTCGAAAGAAAACTAAGGGCACTACTTTACGCTCGAAATCTCGCGAGATCTCACGAGAGGAAGTGCTCAGAACTACCATATGATGTCATATCGGCCATCTTTGTAGTTCCTAACACTATGATCTGGTAATCATTAAACAGTCATTATTCCTCACGTGCATATGATGTTAGAATGCCCCCAGTGTTGTGAGTCACTGCCTATTTTTCTCCATAATAAGCCTGCTTGAGCTTGTTTTCTTAGGAACAAGAGCGCACTACTTAGCGCTCGAAATCACGCGGGAAGATGCGCTCAGAACTACCCGATGACAACATATCGGCCATCTTTGTAGTTCTGAAGGCTCCAACCTGTATATCATAGAATCACGATTGACCATGTGTTGTTTTTGAAAAAGTACCAGTCATTGGGCAATTCGGACATCTTTGTAGTGCAATGACTGCAACCTAATGGTCCGTGATATTCCAATGTTGTTTTTGGGAACACAAATGCTCTAGGTAGTAAGCCAAGAGTGGCCTCAGAGTGTATTCGAAAATAAAGACCAATAAGGCTTACTTCACAATAAATGTCTGATAATAGTGTCCTTGCCATTAATATATACCAATTGAAGGGACACATGATAAGATCACCACTATCTAGTATACATCCTAAAGGTGGAGGGATACTTCACTAACAAACCCTCACTAGACTATTTATACTAGCATCTCCTACAGATCGGTGCCTCCCCCAAGTCTCAGATGGGAGCTTGAGGTACCGACGGAAAGGTGAGCAGCTACCACAGAATATTTTTAGAATATTTTTAGCTATACTATGTTGTAAACTTTAGCAAATCACAGGTTTTGTAGATCAGTATGTTGTAAAATTCCTGAATGAGCATACAAGGGAGTTTTAATCTTCCTTAAAGTTTGGTGTCTTAGTCGAGTTTCTGGGTCATTTTGAGGCTTAGTACACTGAGTTTGGGGTGTTTATCTACCTCACATGTTTTGCCTCTAGATACAGGGCATTTGGTTATAGGAATGATCATAGGCAGGGTATAAAGCAAAAAAATTTCTTTATAGTACTTTGCCACATTCTTTTGTTTTCCCTATATCTTTGTAGTGCGGGGCCTCTTAGTACCTGAGCAGTGTCCAGGTGAGGTGTGGTCTATTGCCCTACCACAAAGGGTAAGCATAAAAATTAATTTTCTGACACACATTATTGGTTGGTTTGGTGACACACTATGCACATGAGACTGATGCATCGAATACAGTACTAATGATATAACGTTTTCCTTCACAGAATTCACAGTAATCATTGTGAATCGGAGGGTTAATGTCCATGGTTGTTACAGGTTGTACCGTTTCAAACCAGTTTTATTATAATTTGTTTTTGGTGATGGTGGTGAATTCTATATTTCACTATTAGGAGTGCAACTATTATACGAGCAGAGGCCCTGACGAATGCCAAGGGATTAAATACCTGTTAGGCAGAAACATGTTGGCCCTTATGTAGACAGATAATTGTCACTGTCTTCTTTTGCACTGTTCTATTTTTTAATTAGGAGGCGTGTCCAGTCCGTAGAATAAAGTATTTAGAAGGAGGACATTCCATCCTATTTTAAATAACTTTTTTGTTCGTTGCACTATTTCTTCTTACTTTACCATCAAAAGATCAGTCATCATGGACGGTTTGTGTATTTGGTGGACCAAATCCTGATACAACAATAAGGTGCGGAGCTGAGTGTCCCACTGATCAGGGGACCAGCCTCATTTGCACATGGGTTTGGCCAAATGATAGGACTGATCATTGAGTCTAATTTGATGGAAACCCTTTACAATCTGTTGTGGATTAATCAGCCATTTTACGAATAATCGATGATGTACCGGTCTCCTCTATGCATGTAGTGTTAGCCTTTTTTCCTTCTCTATCTTTATTAATACGTTATGTGTGTGCGATAAAGATATTTTGAGATCTTGTTGACTCAGTATCGACAGTGTAGCCTCTCAAATTTGGCTGTTAGACCCCCTGTGTTTCGTGTGTTATACAAGAATCCAAAGTTCACAACGGCGGAGCTGGACCTCCTTGTCAACGAAGTCATCAGAGTCGAGCCACAGCTGTTTGGAACATTGGTCAGACAGACCAGCATAGCCCACAAAACAAGCCTGTGGCAGAGGATCGTCGATAAGATGAATGCAGTTGCGCCCATCCGAAGGACCAGGCATGAATGCCAAGCCAGGTGGTACGATCTGCGCAGGACCCATCAAGAGGAAAATGAACGAGGAATATGCCCAGAGTAACATCACTGGAGGTGGGCTGCCCCGCAGACCCGTACATTACCATCCCTGGGAGGAGAAGGTGATGGCCATGCTTCCGCCGGTGGGAGTACACGGAGTCGAAGGAGTCGCAGAGCCTGGTGAGTACACAAACAACTCACGTAACATGGGGGGAATGGCATCCACACCACAAATACACCAAATGCACGCAACTTACCCCAAGCCCTCACCGCACACAACCACACTCAAAAACCACGCACATGCCACTAACGTCTCCATGCCCCATTCACAAATAAAGGCAATGCCATGTCCCAGGCCACACCAACCACAAACCCAAGACTGGATGTCCGGAATTCTGGGAGGGTGGGGCTCACACAACACATTGTGCAACTCAGAAGCAGACACCAATGCCCACAGCCCATATGGCCTAGGTACATACCCATGCACCATGCCCAATGCACAGGGACTGGCAAAGTACTGACAAGGTAGCTGACACTTGGCCCTGCTGTAGGCAGCACAAGGCCCCCTTGTGACCACTGTGCACTCAAACAACAACTCCACAAGCTCACATACCTAGCACAGGAACTCACACACACTGTCATGCCAGCATGCACCATGAGGGGACAGACACATCACCTGGGAGACCCAATGACAAATCACACTACACCCAACAGCAGGCCCGGCATGAAACAGCATTAACATTGTCTCTCTCTCACACACAGGGCAACGTCATCGCCCTCCCCCCAACAATGGGGGGGAACAATCACAGTCCCGGGCTCAGCGTGGAGATTATCCCACCGGCAGCGACGACTCCCACCACTCCGTGGATGACCCCGACCAACCTGGCCCCTCTGGTGCCCAAGCCCCTGCAGCACCTGCGTCAGGTACATCTGTGCCAACCACCACCCCCATTCCTGCCACATCCCAGGAGACACCCAGGAGCCCTGCTCGCACTGAACAACACAGCCAGTCTGACCAGGAGGGACAAGGTTCTCCGGGCACCCAGGAGGAGGCAGACGACCCCGCTAATGCCATCCCTCAGGGGTCCCGTAGACCTGATGTGCCCACAACGGCAGGCCCGGCTCGTGTGGGCAGGGGTGGTGGGAGTGGAGGCAGGCGGAGGCGAGAACCTGACCAGCCAGCTGAGGGAACCGGTATGTCACACATACGCCACATCCTGGACACATACCGGCGTGACACCAGGGGCATCAGCTAGGTAGTATCGAGCCTCACAGACATCAAGGGGACCCTCGACGAGATGAAGAACCTGCAGGCCGAGCAACATGCCAGTGAACAACAACACCAAGGACGGATGGAGGCAAGACTGGCTGAGCTCCTGGCGGTGCAAATGGACATGAGCCGTTCACTCCGTCGGATCGCCGACAACATGGGCAACCCTCCCTGTGCCACCAGGCGAAGACCACCACCAGCAACAGGGAGGGAGGAGGAGGAGGATTCGTCCGACGGAGCATCACAGATATCGTCAAGGCCTGCATCTGAGGGTCCCCCCAGGAAGGTGGGTCGTCCACGGAAAAGACCGTGAGAGTCAGCGGACCATCCACATATCCCAGGTCACATGGCCTGGCACCTGGCCCTCTGGCGCAACAGCAGCACCTCACCCAATGACATTCTCTGCCACATGGACTTGCTGGTCACAGTCTGACCAATGATGACCAACACTGTGGTCTGGACTCTGATGACTCCAACTGACAAGGATGCCATCTCCCCCTGTGAACTTTGGATTCTATGCACCCGGTAGAGCACCTTAGTACATCTACCAAAAGACTTACCCCACCCAAAATAAATTCTTTTTCTTGTCATGAGATGTGGCTGTCATTTGGCATTAGTCCACAACATATGTGTGTGTAAATGTCTAACTATGCCTGAGTGTTGAACTAACTCCACCCATCCATACCCTGGAATCTGAGTCTGGTACAGGACACACATGGGTCACAAGTTATCATTCAATGCAGACATGGAGCACAATACTCACCTGTGATGGCCTCAGGCTGCTGAGGGGGTGCTTGCTAAACTGTGCGGACACACCTATTTGGAAGAGTAACATCAAGGCGTAGAGGTCATGCCTCATTTGAAAGTTCCCAGGGAGGGAGTCCCAGGTATGTGTTCCCAGGTGGGAGAACTATGTCCTGCATGCTGGAGTACGGTTGATCTGAAGAATGGTGGCCAGATCAAGGTTGGATGCACGGAGATGGCACTACGGGGTCTCGGATGACAGTGGTACAAGGTTGGTTTTGGGTCAGGGTTGTGGCCTGCCTCCTGAGTGTGGGTGGGGAGTCTGAAGGTCATCCTGCAGCACACAGTGATCCATTGCAGCTATCTCTGCTGGACCGTGATGTGGCTGGGGCGCGGGATGTTGCAGCTGAGGTGTGCAGATGCAGCCTGGACGTGGACAAGTGTCCCTGGAGTTTGGATGTGGCTGCTCCGTAGAGGGCAGGGCAGTATTTGACACGGATGTTGTCGTGGACCTGGGGGATGGTCCGTCTTTCCCTGGAGTGGATCTATCTGGGGATCATGTTCATAATGCAGAGGGTGTTGCAGTCTGAGGTACAGATGCTGGTGATTACCATGGCAAATGTGAGCAAGCAATCCATGATGCACAACATCTTGTGTGCGTGGACACTGGGTGCTTGCGTGGGGCTTCTGCAGGTGGGACACAAGCAATTGACCCAGCTGTAAAGGGACAATCCTCAGATGTTGACCTCAGTCCTGTACAAGTCCAGCCTCAGGTGGCTGCTGTTCTGCCATTCATCTATGGATCCCATGCAATCTTGAATATTGGAACAGGAAATGTCTGCGTCCTTGGTGAGGGTGAGGAGCGCCTGGCTGTCAATGGCATACGAGTTGATGATGAGGTTGTGTGCGCATGTGATGGTGGAGCGGGGGGTCCTGGACACATTGTAGATTGACACACTGAGGGATGATACCTGTGCCATTTGCCTCACGACAACAGCATACTACATGCAGAAGCCTTGAGTCCCACTCCCATGGCCTTGCAGGGGTACAGAGCCGGTGGAGAGTAGGAGGGACATGACCTGGTGGGTGTGACAGGGCCTGGAAGTGGTGGCAGCGCTGTGTAGGCAGTCGGAGTTGCACACTCATCATGCAAAGGTGTTGTGTGTGCGCTTAGTGTATGCCTGAGAGCAGGCGGGAGATGTGTGGATGGACTTTGCTTGGAGGGTGGCTGCAACATCAGACTGTAGTGTGATGTGGGTCATGCAAGGACCTGAGTGTCGGGCAATGTGCACGTTGCATGTGCAGACGGTCCAGCCTTTGGCACCGCGTGGCCGCAACTGTGGCACAGACAAGCTGATGACAGCCAAATGAATGGGTTGAGGGAGGAAGGGAGGAGCATCTTTGATGTGTGTGTGTTGCCAAATCTGGAAACTACGTGTGCCCTTGCTGCAGTGGCTGCAACAGCAGGCGGCATGTCCTGGGAACTATGGCACAATATCCACACAAAGACTAGGATGTCAGAAAGGACTACTGCAACAGGTGTATGTCAAGGAAGGAGTTACCGGTTTTCAATGGCACACCCAGAGACAAAGGATGCACAATCACCAAAGATGACTGACACCGGATCATGAAACTGAAGGCCGAGCTGCCCACAGGAAACACACCCCAGAAGGTGTTGACGGCCCGTTGTGGGGACCAACATGCCAAAACACATACACAGCCATGGATATCATGCACAATAGAGAATCAAATACATGAAGAACAGCATGCAGGTTGCTAATCTACACATAGACTCATATGCACAATCTTTGACAACTATGCCAGAGATGCAGCATGCACAGTGGCAAGAGACCTGCATTGACAGAGATGAGGCACCTTGGAGGCTGAGGAACACCTTTATTACTCAGGCTCACACCTATGCAAAAGCATCAATATTAACAGACTCACAGGTCTATTGGATTAACATGTGGGACCTACACTGGACACCCCCTTTGCACCACAGATGCTGTAAATCCATTGTACTGGCACACAAGTGAAGGGGGTGATCCAAACATCCCCTGCTGCACACGGAGAGGCTGCAATTCCCCATTGAGCCTCTTATAGGGATGTCCCGCAATATGTCCACCCGTAGCCTCCCGTATGTTTCCGAGGGAAGTTGTACACACATTGATGCCTTCATCAAAATCCACAATCCCATTACAGATGACTGTCACGAAGTGTGACTATCAATTCATGTGAGTCATGCTACATGTCATGTGCTCCATGTTGAGTCCACATGTATGCACAGTAACAAAACCTGCACAGGAGCAGTGCCCACACATTCCAAACAACTACCACACCCAAAATGCCTTGCTGCATTCCGTACCCAAAGGAGACTTATCACCATGTCCGTGCATGTAACGCTGATTCAGCACACGTTGCAATATACATGAGGAATAGCATGAGCACAACTATGCCACAAGCAGACAGCATGCGCAACTACCTGGGGATGAGAGACACACAAGAAGTCAGGAAAAACATAGTCATCCGCATGCATGGTCATGTACTCTACATGACTAAGGTTGACACCATGCTAGTTGTCAAATGAGTGTGTCAGCTGAAATGTGTGGAATGACATCAGCACTCGATTGACACATCAGAACACACCTCAAAGTCACTTAGCATACAGGCAGCTGGACACACACATTGCAACACATGCCACACAAGGCTCCAAGCGTGCAAACTCAGACACAGGGACTCACCATTATGAGAAGAAGTTGCGTATGAGCTGACTCCGGATGTCCTCCTCCTCCTCCTCCTCACTTGCCTCATGACCAAGGCCATCATCCTCCACGGGTGGATGTTCCTGCTCATCGGGATCCAGGATGAGTGGCACAGCTTTCTCCACTGCCATGTTGTGCAGCATGCAGCGCACGAGGAAGATTTTGCAGACCTTCACCGGTGCATATGGGAGGGACCCGCCTGTCTTGTGGAGGCAACGGAAGCGGCTCTACAGGAGGCCAAACGTCCTCTCAATCACTTGCCTGGTCTGCCCATGGGCGTTGTTGTAACGGTGATCTGCAGCTGTTTTGGGGTTGCGGAGAGGCGTTACCAGCCATGGCATGTTGGGATAGCCAGAGTGCCCTACATGGAAACAACATGTGAAGAAGTGGGTCAGGAGATGCCGTCACATACTAAGACACCGCTAAATACTGGACAAACAGAGTCCACCCACCAACAAGACATGCTCGTTCGTTGTGCAGCTGCAGCATCATTTCTGGCACCCTGCTACGCCTCATGATGTAGGCATCGTGTGCTGACCCTGGAAAACGTGCACAGACATGGGAAATCAGCATGTTAGCAAGACACACCACAAGGGCATTAATGGAGTGATAATGTTTACGGTTTCGACAGGCTACCTCCTGTGCCTGTGGTGCTACCAAAGCCACATGTGTCCCATCAATGGACCCAATTACATGGGGCATCCCTCCCAGGGCATAGAACTCACCCTTGATACCTGTCAACTGCTCACGAGTTGGAAAATGGATGAATTCATCCAGGTGCTCCAACATGGCTTCTAAAACATCATGCAGGACACGGCTGAACATGGTCTGGGACATGCCACCCACATCAGCTATGGTGAATTGAAAAGTACCGGTGGCAAAGAAATGTAGGGCTGCCATCACCTTCATCTTGGGGGACAGCGCAGTCGGATAACTGTGTCGCGGTTGGAGGTGTGGTGCCAGCCTGTTTGTCAGGTCCTCAATTAACTGTTGGGGGAATCTGTAGCGGCGTATGCAGTCACGTTCCCTCATGGCACCCAAGTCTGGCATTGGTCGGGGGAGAGGCGGTGCCCTGCAGAAATTTGGAAGGAATAACGAAGATTGAGTACATTACTACACCAATGTCAATGCACTGAGCACATGTTCAACAGCTAATACACATATGCTACATACAGAGTCTGTACTGTGCAATACAACCTGCACACGTATGCCAGCAAGTTGATACTCCTACCAAGAGCCGGCTACAAACGTGGATTGTCAAGGTCTACATGACATGCCATGAAAGTAGCTGTGGGCCAGTGTGAGTGAACAGCCAGAGAAATTACAGGAGTGACATACATCCACATATGTGCATTTGAAGGATGTCATCTCATACAGACAGCTGCCGGCAAGCTAGACGCACAGGTCACATGTCATGGAAAAAGGACAGACCACACACCTTGCCATGAAGGGGTACATGTCAAAAATGATCACACGTACATTGAGACTACGCAGATATGTCCTAAGCTCGCAAGTCCCTGTTCGATGCATACAGACACACGTTACGTGTTATTCCACATGTGTCCTGGTGTGCGTAATAGTGTGACATGGGCATCTGCACACAGACACATGTTGGATGCAGCTACAGCAGATGCCGTTGACGGAACACCAACAACAAGATCATGGGAACACATGACACACACGTGACAAAGTCACATCGTGGCACGCTGGTAGTGAGATGTCAGGTGTCATCATCCGTGTACCTGGCATCAGGGGCAGTTGCGGGTGTTGGTGACTGTGCCATGCCAGTGATGCAGTGCTTGACAAGTTAGAACTACATGCACACATGGAAAAGGTGTGAAGGGGAAGTGCGCCACATAGTGCCCCATCACACATGACATGTGTACACAGGTCATCACACAACTATTGGGTTAAAACATGAGGAGACATGTGCCACATCACTGCCTGACACACCTAGGCCCTACACATGAAGGACTGCACTGACAATGACTTGATGTCCATCCTTGTGCGAGTCAGACACCTCCATTCCTTTCCTGTGCGCCTCCTATCACCAGTGTAAGCTGTGAAACGCACTGTACACATGCTCTGAGGGCGTGTGTACGGTCGTATCACTATATTGGGTTTGGGTAGGAGTACGCGTATGTGTAAGGACTGAACACACGTACGTGTACACACTGGTCCTATCCCTATGGGAGTGTTGCCGTAGGCGTACGCCATAGAGATACGGACCGTACACGCGTGTGTACAGCCAGTAGCACTATGGCGTACGCCTACGGCAACACTACCATAGTGCTATGGGCCGTACTCATGCGGGTACGGCCCGTAGCACTATGGTAGTGTTGCCGTAGGCGTATGCCATAGTGCTACGGCCCGTACCCACGTGTGTACGGCCCGTAGTACTATGGCGTACGCCTATGGCAACACTACCATAGTGCTACGGGCCGTACACACCCGGTACGGGCCCTAGCACTAGAGTAGTGGGGCCTAGGGGTACGTGTGAAACACACCGTAACTGTGTGGGGATTTGAAAATTACAATTTGGACACAGAAGGGACAAGTATTAGGGCCTACATGCATGCTGGTTGTCATGGATACCCAGTTTAAAGATCAAATGTTTCCATCATGTGGCCTGGAAAAAGCAGTTGGCCACATTATAGATTGTTGCAAAGTGGTTGTTGACTTGACATGATGCTGCAAATTTGAAAAAATGCTAATGCTGTCACTGGTGTATGTTTAAAGGGATTGGAGGAAACGTAGGATGCAAATGAGTATGACCAATCACTCTGTACTCCTGTTAATGAAATAGCCCAGCAAGGCAGATATAAGTCAGCCAGAACCCATGAGAGGGCACTTGCCTGCACAGCCTTTGATTCGACCACACTGCTGCTGCTTGTGATTCCTCTGGCACCATGTCGCGGACTGTGGAGAGGGCACAGCCATTCACACAGGAAGAGAATGAGGCGTTGCTGGACGTCATCCTCCCACAGTTCCCCAGCCTGTATGGTAGACCAGGGGTGCAGGTGAGTGCTGACTCCGCTACCTTTGACTGTGCCCCTTCTTTTTGTGACTGGCACTTCTGGCATTGTGACAAGGTGTGACAGACATGAAATGTGGTTTAGAGTGGGTCCCGGGGGGGGGGAATGGCTCATGCCTGTCATGCAGAGCATGATGTGGTTCATTTGTGCACTCCTCACTTGCATTGTGCTTACTGTGACATTCACTGCATGCTGCATGGCACATTCAGCATAGCTAATCCTCTTGGCCCTTCTTGTTCTATAGTCCTGAGGTGATTCAGTGTTCCCCCCGTGTGACAGGTGACTGTACCCACAGATGTGTGTGAGTTGAGTGGAGCTGTGGTGAGAGTGTCCAAATGAACTGGACATAGATGTGTGTGAATGTTCCTTGTCATGTGGGTGAGTGTCTATGTGGAGTGTTGCACCACAGCTGCATGGAGGAGGCAACAGCTCTACCCATCTGATGTGAGAAGTGATCCGTGCTGTGTGTCTGACTTGCTGGGCTAGCCCCACGCCTGTGACACCCCCAGGCAAGTGGCACATGTGCAGAGTGAGGTTTGTATCGGCTGTTGCCACTGGCAGGTGAATGATCTGTGCCTGTGTGTGTCTGTGTAGTCTGCTGATGTTGGGTCAGTGGCCTGGGGCATGTGACTGCTTGGAGGTGCTGGCCATCAGCTTTGTGTTGCTTGTGATGTACAGTGTGTGCCATGATCAGGGAGTGTGTCGCACCCCTCATGCCACCTGTGTACTTCCAATGCCATGTATTGCATTGGGCCTTACACAGAGGCCAAAGTCCCTATGACAAAGGTGCTATTATTTTTCTGCATACTATGCCCTGTTCAACAAATCAAAGATGTTCTAATGTGTGTCTCTGTGACATGGAGCAGGTGTAGTGATCTATTCTCACTTTGGCATCATCACAGGTAACCGCCTACGAGAAGGGGAAGATATGGAAGCGGGCCGTCAGGGCCGTGATCTCCGTGGAGGGTCGCAGTCGGCGCCTGACACAGGTGAGGAAACGCTGGCAGGACATCCGGTGCTGGACCAGGAGGATCGCCCGGGTCCTGCTGAGGGACTCACCAGAAGGCAAGAACCGCGGGCGCCGGTACCTGACCCACCAAATGAAGCATGTCATGGCGGTGGTCTTCCCTGACATGGATAGGCGGTTACAGGCGAAGCAGCAGCAGCAGCAAGGGGGTAGGTACATGTGTGTTTGTTGTGCGTCACCAGCTTTGGGAAGTGCTCAGTCTCATGGATACACTGCCAGGGTTAATTTGTGCATTGCATTTTCTGTTCCCCAAAGTCATCCGCTGCTGTTCTTCCTCCTTTCCCCTACTTGACATGTGTTCCCTGGTCTGTGTGTAATCACTATTGCACATGGTCATCTAGGCTGGCAGTTAATCCAAGTGCACATTGCTGTCTGCATCATGTGGGGGTGGGGTCGGAGACATGTGTTGTTACCTTGCCTGTGCCCTGTCCTGTTCAGTCATTTGGGGGTCCATATCAGTTGGCACTGATGCTGAGTCTCAACATAGGAGTGTGAGTTTTCAAATGAACAGACTTGCTGCATGCATGACCGATGTTGTGGCCTCAGACATGATGTGCATGAGTGGGAGATATGCATAGTGCCGGGACGGTAGCTCATGTTACAGTCAGATAATTCCAGGACCATGGAGCAGTGTGCCCACTACAGTACCCTAAGACACCCTTGCCTCTGTATCATGTGTGTCATCCAACACTGTGCCCATTCTCAATGTGTTCAGCATAGTTTTGCCTCTGTGGCATTGTTCCCTGGCCTCATTTGTATTGATCTAAAGTATGCTACATGTGCCCATTGTACAGGCTGACCCCATTTTGCTTGTGCATCCTCACACTGGCCAGTGCCTGTGTGTCTATGTACAACAATCTGTTGAGGTTTTTTGTCACAAATATGTGTTGGCAGCCTCACGAGGTGATGTGGAGTACATTTAGGATTTCCTGATGCACTTTTTAGTAAACCGAGATTGAGAGGTGTCACTTCTTGAACTGTCTCAATCACATTGTCTCAGGTATGGGGTGTTTGTGCGGGCAAGCACTACACGTCCAAACCTTATGTCTCCTTGCCAGGTCTGACCAGTGTGTGATGATTGTCTGAACAGGCACTCAACATGCAGTGACCCAGGCATGTTGTGCAGGGTGTCATGTTTGTGCTTTGCAGCATGTGTCACAAGTTAAAAAACATGTTTCCTGCTCATCCATTATTGGCACCGGTGTGTGCTCCAGATGCTATGTGGTTTGGTCGGTGTGTGCTGACATCTGTGTGGACATTCTTCGTTCACATCAGGCGGTCTCCTCAGTGCAGGTGCTCCTTATTCCAACACAATTTCAGGGCCATTTGCTAATGCATTGTCCTGTGTCTGGACATGTGTGCCAATCCACATGACAGGTAGTGTGTCAGATGTGTTGCCAATTGTGTCATCATGGTACGGATGGCCATGTGACAGGTGGCATGTTTTAAGTTGTTATTCAAGAAGTCATGTGCCCTGGCACTCACTACACTTGTCAACATGTCCCAATACTTTATATGCTTCACTTAGATTTTTGTGAAGGACAATGATGTGCCTTCATGACAGATGTCTCCCAAGGGAGTGCACAAGTACCACTTTTACACTTTTGTGGAACACGCTGGCACAATTAGAACATGGACACATTTCTGTCCAAATTTTGTTTAGGAATTATACATATCCATGTTCCCACAGTGTGTTAGTCCTTGGTTGTTGCTGATGCCAACTTACCGGTGTCAAGTCATCCCGACCACCGTGGTGCCATGCATATGTACTTCCTGATACCACATTTCTTCTTAACACTGGCTTCTTGGCATTAGGCGGCCAGCTCATACAATGACTGTGTAAATGTAGTTTTGTGTGCACCTCCTTGTGTGACTTCTGATATTCATGCACATGTGAGTTCTGTTCCACAAGTGGGACATTCACACATTCAAAATATGTCAATTGTGTAAAGTTTTGTGCTTCCCAATGGATCAGATAGTATTACTTTTGCTTTTCTACAGTACTCACAGGTCTATGAGTGTGGGGACCCCTTCAGTATTGGCGTCTGTTATTTGGCATTGGGTGCACCAATACTATTTCGTTCACAGTGACCAGGAGGTGGCATGCCTTCATGGTCTGCCTGTGCTCCACTGTTCACAGACACTAGCTTCTCTGTATAATTGGATCTCCAGTTATTTGCTGTGGTGTCCTGATTTTCATTATTTCATGGGTGAACCAACTGGGGAGTGCAGGGCTTACATATGTGCTGGGTATTCTAGATGTTCCTCATGATGCTTTTCATGATATGCACTGTGACCTATTTAGTTTGGACTCATGTGTCAGATGTACACAGGTGACTGATTATTTCCTGTCTCTTCACCTTGCCCACAGCATCATCGGGGGACACCGAGGGAGACACCTGCACGGACGTGGAGGAGGGATCCAGCACCAGTGCCACCACTCCTGGCGACTCGGCAGCATCAAGTGGCATGGAGGGCGAGGGGAGTGCGGCAGAGGACCTGGGTAGTACCACCACCGACTACGACGCAGACGGGTCCGAGGCTGAACTCCCTGAGGGGGCGGAGGCTGCTCCAACAGCTGGCAGCAGCACTACAACTGTCACCGCCCCTCCATTCCCATCACCGCCCTCCCAGTTGCTCCGGTCCCTTCTGTCCGTGTAGGGCAACAACGTGTCTCCTTCGTGCCAGGCACCGCACCCCCTGCCCCTGTCTCCCCTGCTGCCCTCACTGCCGAGTCTGTGGACATTCAGTGGCAGTTGCAGGTTGGGCAGACATCGATCCTGACTGTCCTCCATGGCCACACCAGACTGCTGGCACAGATGGTGTCGTACATGGAGGGCATGTCATCAGCGATGTCTGACCAACGGATGTTGTTGAGGTCCATGGACTCGTCACTGACGGCAGCAGCGAGTGTCCTGCAGTGCTTGCTCCCCCCACCTACCTCTGCGCTATCCACACTTCCCACTCTCATTCCTGTCCCAAGCACACACACACCTTCCCAGGCAGGCACCACACCAGACACAGGCAGCACACCAACAGGGAAGGGCAACCCCATACCTCCTGTCACGCACACTCAGGGGGAAGAAGGCACACCCACTGGGTCTAGGGCACACAGGCAGACACGCAGCCACAGTCGGAGTCTGCATGCCTCACTCCCCAGTCCCTCCAATGTCACTCCCCTCAGCTCCCATGCCCCACAGTCTGAGAAGGACACCTACTTGGCTGTGCTGGGCCTCAGCCCCACTGTTTCACCTGCGTGCAAACGGGCAAGGTACTCCACGGGTAGGGGAGTTGAGTCCCCCCCCTGTCCACCACCTCCCCCAGTAGCGCTGAAACCCATCCCTCCGACCCCCCCCCTCCTTGGGGCCTGTGGTTCCTTCGGGTGCAGGGGACACGCTGGAAGACCTTGCGGACGTGTGCAGCGCAATACTGACCTCTACCTTTGGCGCTGCCCCGCCCCCTGTGGTGAAGTCGTCCGTCCCTGCACCCCCAACACCTGCCCTACCCCCTCCTGTCCCTCCGGCGCCTGGTCCTTCCCCACATGATGCCCCCACCCCAGTCGATCAACTAGAGGTATCAAATGTGCAGGCAAGCTAGGGGAGACGCGTGGCCATGTGTCACCCCCCAGGACTTCGTATCTGGACTGGCCTATGGCCTTTGTAAATAGTGTCCTTTTCTACTTTTTGTTTTCATGCTGAATAAAGCATTTTGTTTTTCCTTTGCACACAATTGCTTTTCAGTTATTGATGTTGGTGCTGATGCTCCATGGGTTGGGGTGGTGATCATGTGTTGGGTATCTGGGAAATGTAGTAGTCTGCTGCTCATGGGGTGGACCCTGGTATCTGCGTGGCATCACAAGGTCTCTGCAATTATTCTTTGGTCGTGTATGCTCTTTGTGTTTGGAGACATTGTCCCAAGGAGTGTTCCTTCCTCTGTGGCACCTGACAAGTTCCCTGCAGGGAGTTGCACCATTGTTGTGCTGACCTGTGTCTACATTCCCTTGGTGGCTGATGGATCCCTTCAACTATGTCCATTCCTGCTCAGCAATGTGTCCGGCTGCATCGTCTGTGCCATCCTTGGTAGTCACTGTACTTGTGTATAGAGTATGTTGCCATGCCTCCATGGGGAAATGGTCCCTTTTTTGCACTATGCATGTGTGTACTCCCAGCCTAGCACACATATGGTACTTGTTCTGCAGGGTATTTGGTCACCTGACTGACAATTGTGGGCATTGTATCTGTGGGAAGTCCACCCTATTCCTTCCATGAGAGACAACAACTTGGTGGCTGTGCCAGCACCTGTACATTCCTATCAGTCCTGGAATGTGCGTGACAGTGTGTGTTCCCTTTGGCTCTCTTAGTTTAGTAGGCTTTCACATAACTATCCAGTCTTGTGACATGATCTCAGTGTGTGTATTGTGCTGCATCCGCCACGGGTGTGTATGCATGTTTCATTTGTCATCGCACCCACATGTGGTGTGTCATGCAGTGGGGGAATAACATCCATCCTCATGGGAGTGGGACACTGCTGTCAGTGATGTGTTGATATGGCACGCTCAACATAGTCGCACATTGGGGATGCGTTCATGGACCCATGGAGTTGTGGTCATCTGAGGATGATGCACACACCCCTCATAGGTCAGGCCACTGCTGGGAATCCTCTGCACCCTCCCCCATGTCTCTGTCCACTGCTGGGAGTCCTCTGCACCCACCCCTCATATGTCTGGGCACTGCTGGGAGTGATATGCACCCACCCCTCATATGTCTGGGCACTGCTGGGAGGCCTCTGCACCCACCCCTCATAAGTCTGGGAACTGCTGGGAGTCCTCTGCACCCACCCTCATATGTCTGGGCACTGCTGGTAGGCCTCGGCACCCACCCCTCATATGTCTGGGCACTGCTGGGAGTCCACTGCACCCACCCCTCATATGTCTGGGCACTGCTGGGAGTGATATGCACCCACCCCCAATATGTCTGGGCACTGCTGGGAGTCCTCTGCACCCACCCCTCATATGTCTGTCCACGGCTGGGAGGCCTCTGCACCGACCCCTCATATGTCTGTCCACTGCTAGGAGGCCTCTGCACCCACCCCTCATATGTCTGGGCACTGCTGGGAGGCCTCTGCGCCCACCCCTGATATGTCTGGGCACTGCTGGGAGGCTTCTGCACCCACCCCTCATATGTCCGGGCACTGCTGGGAGTGATATGCACCCACCCCTCATATGTCTGGGCACTGCTGGGAGTGATATGCACCCACCCCTCATATGTCTGGGCACTGCTGGGAGGCCTCTGCACCCACCCCTTATATGTCTGGGCACTGCTGGGAGTGATATGCACCCACCCCTCATGTCTGGGCACTGCTGGGAGGCCTCTGCACCCACCCCTCATATGTCTGGGCACTGCTGGGAGGCCTCTGCACCCACCCCTCATATGTCTGGGCACTGCTGGGAGTGATATGCACCCACCCCTCATATGTCTTTGCACTGCTGGAAGTGATATGCACCCACCCCTCATATGTCTGGGCACTGCTGGGAGCCCTCTGCACTGTCGGGTTCTCGGCGATTGCCGTTTCCCGACATCCCACGAAGCACGCACAACAGTGCCGGGATCCTCACTTCCGGCTGGAAGCTGAGCCCCGGTCTAGTTCTTCTCCGTCGCTGACTGGTCCTGGAAGCACTTCCGGGGTAAACGCCTTATCACCGCGTTTCCCGCCGGCTCTGTGCTTTGAATTCTGTTCCGAGGCTTCAGCGACGGAGGAGCGTTTCTGACCGCTGCCAACACGAAGGTACTTATGGTGTTGGGGGTTCTCGCGCAGGAGCGCTCTCGTTCTGGCACCATTGCTGAAAAGCTACAGCTGTAGCATTTCGATCAGCAAAGAAGCAGCGCAGCAGCGTTGGTGAACTTGTTCTTGGGTGAGCAGCGCAGGTGCGCCTTACTCGCCTTTCTTTGAAGTCAGCAGCGCAGGAGCTCTTGACTTGTTTGTTTGCAGAGTGGCGCAGGAGCGCATTACTTGCTATTTGAGAAACCGCGCAGGAGCGCATTGTTTGTTTATTTTGGGCATACCGCGCAGGAGCGCATTACTTGCATTTTGGGAAAGACCGCGCAGGAGCGCATTCCTTATCTGTTTTGATAAAACCACGCAGGAGCGCTTTGTTTGTTTATTTTGGGATACCGCGCAGGAGCGCATTACTTGTTTATTTTGGGGGAGCCGCGCAGGAGCGCTATTATTTGGTTGCAGCTAGGGCTTCTGCTGAATCACTGTGTTGCCTTCTGCCCGTTGGTTCTCATGACCTTGAGTAGGAGAGTCTCGCTGGATTCCGGAAACAGAAGCACTGGTGAGTCCCGGCAAGAGAACAGTTGTGTGTGTTTTAGGGATAGTCTGGAATAGCCTGGGGTTAGTTTACCAATCCTGTTATTGTTTGTTTTCCAGCTGCCCCGGGATACCCTGCACGCTCCATTCCCATACCACCGCCCTACGTCCTTAATCGGCTCCCATCCTTGTGTCCATCTCATCCCTGTTGAGTTCCCTGTTCAAGGGGGGTCAGGTTGGTACACGGACGGGCGCTCTTGTCGTCTCTGCGGAATTGCTTCACAAGCAAAGGTAAGTCTTGTGGGGCACCTGACAGAATTCAAAGCCCACGTTTACTATTCCACCCAGACGACATGGGCGACCCGGAAGTCACCTTGCAGGACATAGCAGTCATGTTGGCTGCCATGCAAGCCGAGAACCTCAGTCTACGCCATGATGTAACGTCCATCCAGAGTCACATGGCATCCGGGGTTACCAGTCCTTGGGGCACTACCCCTAGTCCCAGAGTCATACAAGAAGGGCTGTTGAGGCCGCCTACCTTCACCTTTGGGGGGGCCCCCGCAGCTCCTAATCAGAGCTCCGCCATTCAAGTCGTAACACCTCATCAGGTACAACTGGCACCACCAGAACGCTTCTACGGCGATAGTACTAAGTATGGGATATTCCTCCATCAATGTCACCTACATTTCATGGCCAGAAATACGGCTTTTCCTGATGATGCCTCCAAGGTCGCCTACATCTTATCATACATGGGAGGTGACGCCGCTCAGTGGTCCATTTCGTTTGTAGAAAACGACGATCCCATGCTCCACCACTTGCCGACGTTCACAGAAGCCATGCGGCGGATGTTCGCTCGCCACACCTTTGTGCAGGCCGCAGATAACGAGTTGCTTAGCTTAAAACAAGGCAACCAAGACCTCCTGCATTACATCACCCGTTTCAGCCGGCTGGTCATCGAGGCTAATTGGCCAGAGGACAAGAAGGTGTCAGTCTTCTATCGAGGATTACGTGATGACCTGAAGGACCTTATCGCACAGTTACCCAACCCGCCTGAGGAAATAGGTCCTTTCATCGACTTGGTGGTGAAGATGAATTTTCGTCTACAGGAAAGAAAGACCGAGAAAGGGAAGGGCAGTGAAAACCGTTTCTTATCCTTTGGAGAAAAAAGCGTTGAGAAAACAAAGGATGAAGCTTCCCCCCAGGGTGAAGCGTCGGAACCCATGCAGATCGGGGGCATACGAGGGCCGTTGACAGCTCACGAGCGAGAAAAGAGAAGGAAGCAGAACCAATGTCTGTATTGTGGGAAAAGCGGACACTTCGTCAGGGAGTGTCCAGTGAAACCCTCTAAATCAAGGGGCAGACGGCCGTTTGCGTTGCCCATCACAAAAGGCGATCAGATGGGAAACGAGACAACCCAGTAGACAAGGGGATCCGTCCTCTGGGTTCTTCGTATCACACTTCAGCGATCCCCGCAGTATTCGATGGCAGTCATCATGTAGGCATCGAAGTCTCCTTACAGAATCAGGCGGGCAGAACCTGGTTGGTAACCGCCATGCTGGATTCCGGTGCGACAGGCAGCTTCATTGACACCGGTTATTCGAGTGCCTTAGGTATACAAACCGTGGCAAAAGAACAACCCGAAGCAGTCAAGGCTGTTGATGGAACGGACTTGACCTCTGGCCCAATCCGATGTCAAACCGAAAAGATGTCCATGCTTCTTGCCAACCACCATGCTGAGTCCATCAGTTTTGATGTCATCGACGCTCCGCAATTCAAGGTTATATTGGGGTTGCCGTGGTTGGTGAAGCACAATCCCCGAATCGATTGGGCGGCCAGAATAATTCACCTGGACTCGGAATACTGCTGTGAAACCTGTTATACGAGGGACAATCGTCTGGGGGCTCGCTCGGTACAGGCGAGATCACTACCCGTTGATGGCATGGGGTCGGTTTCCCACACAACCATACCAGAGGAATATCAGGATCTGGCAGAGGTGTTCGATAAAAAAGGAGCCAACACCCTACCACCACACCGGTCGTTTGACTGCCGCATAGATTTGATCCCTGGCTCCACGTTGCCATGCAGCAGAATTTATTCTCTCACAGAAAAGGAGAACATCCACCTTCGATCCTATTTGGATGAGTACCTGGATAACGGGTTTATTCGCCATTCCAGGTCTCCGGTTTCCTCTCCTCTTTTCTTCGTGTCGAAGAAGGAAGGTGATCTGAGGACCTGCATAGACTTTCGGGCGATGAACGCCATCACGGTGAAAAACCGGTACCCCTTGCCGTTGATCACCAATCTACTGGATCAAGTAAAAGACGCCTCCGTTTACACCAAACTCGACCTGCGGGGTGCCTACCATCTAGTCAGAGTCCGGAAGGGGGACGAATGGAAGACCGCTTTCCGGACGAAGTTCGGTCTCTTCGAATATCAGGTTATGCCTTTCGGACTCTGTAACGCCCCCGCAGCTTTCCAATACTTCATCGACGAGGTATTGAGGGACTTTATAGATGTCTTCTGTATCGTCTATATAGATGATATCCTGATTTATTCCCGTAACATCGCTGAACACGTGCAGCATGTGCGTTCTGTCCTCCAACAGCTAGGAAGACATCGTTTGTACGTCAAACTGGAGAAGAGCGTCTTTCATGTCACCTCTGTGGAGTTCCTGGGGCACATCATAACACCTGAAGGTATCCACATGGACAACAAAAAGGTAGAAGCCATCTTGTCTTGGCCTTCTCCGGAATCCGTAAAAGGGGTTCAGCGGTTCCTAGGCTTTGCCAACTACTACCGCAGGTTCATCACCGGCTTCTCCGCACTGGTGGCTCCCATAACACGCTTGTTGCGAAAAGGTGTGCCATTCGGGTGGGAGCAGAACGCTGAGAGGGCCTTCCAAGAACTAAAGAGACGTTTCACCATAGCCCCCGTGCTGGTGCATTCGGACACTGAGCAACCTTTCATCGTGGAAGCAGACGCCTCGAAAGACGCTATAGGGGGCGTGTTGTCCCAACGAAGCACCGACACAGGACAACTACATCCGGTAGCTTTTTATTCCAAAAAATTACAACCAGCGGAACGCAACTACACTGTGTCAGACCGGGAGCTGCTAGCCATCAAAACGGCGTTCGAGGAATGGCGCCATTTCTTGAAGGACGCCAAACACATAGTGACCATCTACACCGACCATCGGAACCTCCAGTTCCTGCGTTCAGCCCGTGCCCTCACAGCCCGACAGTTGCGATGGACCTTATTCTTTAACGAATATAACTTCGTGATCACGTTCCGACCTGGAAAGGACAACGCCAAGGCCGATGCCCTCTCACGGCTGGACGACCATGACGAGCCTGCCGAAAACCCCGAGCCGGTTCCCATAATATCTGAAAAACATTTCCAGGGCGTTATAGCATCTACAGACTTCCTAGCTCAAGTAAAGAGGGACGTGAAGCGGTCTGATCCGATAGGCCTGGCCAAAGACAGCGAAGAGGTGACTTGTGTGGACGGATTGCTGTTCAAAGGGGAACGGTTGTGCTTGCCTGGGGTACCAAGTCAACAAAAAGCAGTCCGTATGTGCCATGATCATGTCCTTTCCGGTCATCCTGGCTATCACAAGACTCTCGAACTAATACAAAGACAATTTTGGTGGCCAACACTGGTGTCCGACACAAGAACGCATGTAACGAACTGTACCATCTGTCTGTTGGGCAAGAACAGCTCTGAGCCATCGGTTGGTCTGCTGCGTCCCATTCCGGTGCCACCGTTTCCCTGGCACACCGTCTCCATGGACTTCGTGGTTGACCTTCCCATCACCAAGACTGGACACACCACGGTTCTCACCATAGTCGACCACCTCTCCAAAATGGCGCACTTCGTACCCTTGTTGAAAGTACCCACGGCGAAGGACCTGGCCCTGGTTTTCATGCACGAGGTGGTTCGCCTCCATGGCATTCCATCAGTGGTCATAACGGACAGAGGTTCGCAATTCGTATCCCGTTTCTGGAAAGAAGTATGCAGACTCCTCGAGATGGACGTGCGTTTATCCTCAGCGTACCATCCCCAGACCGATGGTCAGGCCGAGAGAACAAACCACACTATGGAGCAGTATCTCCGATGTCTGTTGCTGATGGTGGAGAAGGAATGGTCTGAGGTACTATGGTTAGCAGAATATGCATACAACAACAGCAAGCATTCGGCCATTGGCATGTCCCCCTTCTTTTGTCTCCATGGCCGTCACCCTCGCACCTCTGCTTGGGAAGTCCCCCGGGACAGCCAGTTGCCTACAGTGCGCGCCTATCATGAGACTCTACATAGACTATGGCAGCAGGCGCGCTTTGAGTTGGCCAAGGCGAAGGACGCCTACAAGGCGCATGCGGACGCTCACAGACAGAAGGAGCCTGAATACAGCGTGGGCGACAGTGTGTGGCTGTCGATTCGGCACCTCAATGTGCATGGTCCCAAGAAACTGTTGCCCCGTTTTGTGGGCCCCTTTGCCATCGAAAAGGTGGTTAACCCTGTGGCCATGAGGCTCTTGCTCCCATCACACATGCGGATCCACCCTGTATTCCATGTGTCCCTTCTGCGGGCGGTCCGCTCTGACAACCCAATTCCCTCTCCTCCTTCTCCTGTGGTGGTGGCGGGCCATGTTGAATATGAGGTCAGGGCCATCTTGGGGTCTCGCCGGGTGCGAGGTAAGCTTTTCTATCTGGTGGACTGGAAGGGTTACGGTCCGGACGAGCGGTCTTGGGAGCCCTTGTCCCATGTGCGCCATGCTCCCGTTCTGGTCCGTGCTTTTCATCTCAGTCACCCCCTGTGCCCTCGCCCTGCTTGCCCCTTCTGAGGTCCGGGGGGTTCGGTGGGGGGACTTCTTTTAGGAGGGGGTTCTGTCGGGTTCTCGGCGATTGCCGTTTCCCGACATCCCACGAAGCACGCACAACAGTGCCGGGATCCTCACTTCCGGCTGGAAGCTGAGCCCCGGTCTAGTTCTTCTCCGTCGCTGACTGGTCCTGGAAGCACTTCCGGGGTAAACGCCTTATCACCGCGTTTCCCGCCGGCTCTGTGCTTTGAATTCTGTTCCGAGGCTTCAGCGACGGAGGAGCGTTTCTGACCGCTGCCAACACGAAGGTACTTATGGTGTTGGGGGTTCTCGCGCAGGAGCGCTCTCGTTCTGGCACCATTGCTGAAAAGCTACAGCTGTAGCATTTCGATCAGCAAAGAAGCAGCGCAGCAGCGTTGGTGAACTTGTTCTTGGGTGAGCAGCGCAGGTGCGCCTTACTCGCCTTTCTTTGAAGTCAGCAGCGCAGGAGCTCTTGACTTGTTTGTTTGCAGAGTGGCGCAGGAGCGCATTACTTGCTATTTGAGAAACCGCGCAGGAGCGCATTGTTTGTTTATTTTGGGCATACCGCGCAGGAGCGCATTACTTGCATTTTGGGAAAGACCGCGCAGGAGCGCATTCCTTATCTGTTTTGATAAAACCGCGCAGGAGCGCTTTGTTTGTTTATTTTGGGATACCGCGCAGGAGCGCATTACTTGTTTATTTTGGGGGAGCCGCGCAGGAGCGCTATTATTTGGTTGCAGCTAGGGCTTCTGCTGAATCACTGTGTTGCCTTCTGCCCGTTGGTTCTCATGACCTTGAGTAGGAGAGTCTCGCTGGATTCCGGAAACAGAAGCACTGGTGAGTCCCGGCAAGAGAACAGTTGTGTGTGTTTTAGGGATAGTCTGGAATAGCCTGGGGTTAGTTTACCAATCCTGTTATTGTTTTTTTCCCAGCTGCCCCGGGATACCCTGCACGCTCCATTCCCATACCACCGCCCTACGTCCTTAATCGGCTCCCATCCTTGTGTCCATCTCATCCCTGTTGAGTTCCCTGTTCAAGGGGGGTCAGGTTGGTACACGGACGGGCGCTCTTGTCGTCTCTGCGGAATTGCTTCACAAGCAAAGGTAAGTCTTGTGGGGCACCTGACATGCACCCACCCCTCATATGTCTGTCCACTGCTGGGAGTGATATGCACCCACCCCTCATATGTCTGGGCACTGCTGGGAGGCCTCTGCACCCACCCCTCATATGTCTGGGCACTGCTGGGAAGCCTCTGCACCCACCCCATATATGTCTGGGCACTGCTGGGAGTGATATGCACCCACCCCTCATATGTCTAGGCACTGCTGGGAGTGATATGCACCCACCCCTCATATGTCTGGGCACTGCTGGGAGTCCTCTGCACCCACCCCTCATATGTCTGTCCACTGCTGGGAGGCCTCTGCACCCACCCCTCATATGTCTGTCCACTGCTGGGAGGCCTCTGCACCCACCCCTCATATGTCTGTCCACTGCTGGGAGGCCTCTGCACCCACCCCTCATATGTCTGGGCACTGCTGGGAGGCCTCTGCACCCATCACTCATATGTCTGGGCACTGCTGGGAGTGATATGCACCCACCCCTCATATGTCTGGGCACTGCTGGGAGTGATATGCACCCACCCCTCATATGTCTGGGCACTGCTGGGAGGCCTCTGCACCCACCCCTCATATGTCTGGGCACTGCTGGGAGGACTCTGCACCCTCCCCCATGTCTCTGTCGACTGCTGGGAGTCCTGGGCACCCACCCCTCATATGTCTGGGCTCTGCTGGGAGGCCTCTGCACCCTCCCCCATGTCTCTGTCCACTGCTGGGAGTCCTGGACACCCACCCCCATGTCTCTGTGCACTGCTGGGAGTCCTCTGCAGCCACCCACCCACCCCCTTGGTGCAGTACACTGCTGTCCTGTGCATACACACACACCAATATACAGCTTATATGCTGCACCAGGCCCTATGCCAACATTCGTGGCGTGTGTACGCCTTGTATCCATTCTGTACTGGTGCCGTAGGGGTACGGGTGGGACGGACCCTAACCCCGGATTCATAGGGTGTACGGGCCGTACCCACACTCTGAGGGCGTGGGTACGGCGCGTACCCCTCCATCACCACTACAATGGTGGTACGGGCCGTACCCACCCTCTGAGGGCATGGGTACGGCGCGTACACCTCCATCACCACAACAATGGTGGTACGGGCCGTACCCACGCCCTCAGAGCGTGGGTACGGCGCGTACCCCTCCATCACCACAACAATGGTGGTACGGGCCGTACCCACGCCCCCACAGCGTGGGTACGGGCCGTACCACCATTGGAGTGGTGATGGAGGGGTACGCGCCGTACCCACGCTCTGAGGGCGTGGGTACAGTGCGTACCCCTCCATCACCACAACAATGGTGGTACAGGCCGTACCCACACCCCCACAGCGTGGGTACGGCACGTACACCTCCATCACAACAACAATGGTGGTACGGGCTGTACCCACGCCCCCACAGCGTGGGTACGGCCCGTACCACTATTGAAGTTGTGATGGAGGGGTACGTGCCGTACCCACGCTCTGAGGGCGTGGCTACGGTGCGTACCCCTCCATCACCACAACAATGGTGGTACGGGCCGTACCCATGCCCCCATAGCGTGGGTACGGTCCGTACCACCATTGTCGTGGTGACGGCTACGCGTCCACGTCCACTTCCGTTGTGACGGTACGTAGGAAGTGGTGGACACACCCCCCGAAGTGACCAGAGCCAGGAGGTCATGTATGTACAGGACATATTTACAATTTAACTTGGGTGGGGGTTATGTTTCCTGCCCCTCGCCCCCCCCCTTTGCCCCTGGGTGTTGTTCTGACCTTCTGCGGCGTCTGCGTCGGTTTCTGTGCACCAGGTCATAGGCTAGGAGGGCCGGGATGACACATAGGATGGGGTTCATGGCTGTTCGTCGCGTACCGGTGCTCCTTGTTCGCTTCGTCCTCAATTTCCCGGCAATTTTAGGCTGCCGTAAAAAATTGGTCCGTGCGGAGTGACGTAGGCACGAATCGTATCTGACCAACACACAAGGTAGTGGTGGATATTGAGTCGCACAATCACATAAACAATTAAGTCAGATGATAAGGCATTTCGATACAGTACATACACTTAGTTATGGAACAAATATTTTATAGGTGCCAACTCGAGGTCAGATATCCCACTACCACGGATATCAGTCAAACAGGTCATACATGGCCCGTAGCACAAACACACAAAGAAACCCCGGCACTCTAATCAAGTAAAGCCAAACACATTTGTTGAAATTAATCTCATGAACTGCAAGCACCAAGTAATATAGAGAGATAACCACTTGATATAGAAAATGTTACGAAACGTACAAGTATATGCTGTAAACACAGATTTAATCATTGTTAGACACAAAACAATTTATCTAACATGTTACATCCCATGTCAGAAAATGTTGATGTACACATTTCATTTTGTGCAGTTCTTGTAGACACAGATCTTGACACATAGAACGTCGTATCAGAAACAGCCAACGCGCGTTTCGTCACCACCGTGACTTCCTCAAGGCTGTGAAGTAATCATGGATAAAACATTGAAGTGTTCTAACGTAAATGCAAAAGATGCTTTGATTGTCTATTTCTAAAATTTCTTCTCCTTAAGAATAGTCAATAAAAGGAAACTATTAGAAAAGATTTCTAGGTTTGAAGTTGACCCTACAACAACGGAAATGAATAAGTGAAAAACACAAAAAGGTTGAGGTGACAGATGAAGCGTGAAAAATCTAAAACAGAATAGGAACTATAGAACAGAAACGTTCCAAAGTACACCCAACAAAACAAGTGTCCATATATATAGAAAAATAAACAAATGATGTTGACCAGTGAGGAAATCCTTATATAATCATATATGTGTAAAGAGACCCATGAGCCAGAGTCTGTTTCCAAAACTAGAAAGAAACAGATCTTATTGCTTAAAAGAAAAGAAGAAGAGCATTTTGCGAGCACTAAAATAATTCTACGTAGTACCCCTACTGTCCTAATATATAACGGGTCATAGAATTATGCTAAAAAATGTAAAATCTATATAATCAAGAGTTAGTAAGTTCACCTTTAATTCCGGTGCTCAGAAGATGATAGGGATGGCTAAAGTAGGCCTGGTCCCCTGGGTCCTCCGAAGTCCTAAGAATTCTTTTAGGGAATCCGGATATCCAATTTCCCATAAATTGTTAGGGAAGTATATCAAAGCTGGAGATAGAAAGAATACGAACGAATCTTAGCAACACCAGAGCTAATCAATTTTATCAAGTATTACTAATTCTAAGGCCTAAGCCCGTTCTTGATTTATACAACCATTTTGTCAGACAAATAAACTAACGGACTTCAAATATAATACTCAAGTCAAGTACTCCGTGCGTGAATTCATAAACTGCAATACCAGTTATGTGGTTTACTGCCTAATATGTATGTGTGGGCTTATCTATCTGGGCAGCACACTGCATCCTCTTAAGGAGAGAATCCAAGAACATATTAGGGCAGTCAGGAATAACAGAGAATATCCTTTTGCAGTTCACTTTAATGACTCACATCTGGCAGTAAACATGAAGGATATTCGATTTCATGGCATTACTCAAATCAAATCACAACAGAGAGGGGGGGACCGACTTTTCAGTTTACGTAGAACTGAAACACGATGGATTATTAGACTGAGAGCGGTTGAACAGGGTCTAAATTTTGATAGAGAACTGCATGTTTTCCTGTCCGAATGAACCTCCACACCTCGAGCTGAGAATCATAGAGGTACTACTGTTATGTTTAAGAGAGTGCAGAATAATTGAATACCATGCTATGCGATTAACACCACTAGACTTATAGTAACGTATAATGTGTCCTATGGAGAGGTTAATGTGAGGATTTAACATATACGTGGTGTCACTAGAACATAAAACGGTGGTTTCTCTAATCCTGTGTTATATATTCATGCTGACATTATTGCTGATGTTTAATTAGAATGATGCCAAAAGCAATGAATACAATGCTGCTGCCTACATCAGGTTGCCTGTTGTGGATCTGTTTTCTTGTGTAAAAACATAACATTGAGATTGTATTGAGAGATTTTCACATCTTTGACTCAAATTTCGGTTTAGAACTGTGTATCTTTTGCCAACATGTGTGAAATGACATTGTCCTATTAGATTGTTGCCACGAGCAAGGATATAACGTCACTGAGTTCATTTTGATGTTTGTTCTGTTTCTCGTTTCAAATATAGCCTTGATTCTTTATTTAGACCAGCACAGTTAGAAGTAGGTATAATGCTATACTAACTTTGGGCAATGGTGGATTTGGTCTTTTCTGTTCTTTTCCTTCCTTTTCTTTTGAAAATATACTTTTAGCGATATTTTTTTGTCTTTTTTACAAATCTCCATACCGACTTAAGAAAATCTAGTCTACATTTGCGTTACTTTGGGTTTTTTCATTTTCTAATCTCTTTAGTATTTCGTGACATCGAATGTAGTACTTAGGTGTGTTAAACACACAAATTTTGGAATGGACAAATGAGACATACTATATTTTTTCCCATTCCAATATGGCGACCACACTTCCAAACGGAAGTCTGTCTTCTAAATTAGTTTTTTTTCTACTCATTAATTTGTGGAGAATACTTCCGGGGCATAATTGGCTCTTAAGCAGACCACGGGCGGGTCTACACGATGTAGGAAGCCCACGGACGGCAGGAATCTCGGGATGTTACGTATTGCGGATCGGAGGTAAATGAGACGGGCAGTTAGTGCGTGACGGGAGGATTCTGCTAGCGGCTGGTAACTTGAATGCATGGAGCTTTGCAGTGATTGGGAGTTTACTACCGTTTTGTCGATTTGGGGGTATGTGCCATGGCTAGCTACACTAGTAAATATAGGACTCTAAATGATGGGAGGATATATTTATTGCAGACGTTTATGATCTATCTTGGGGGAAGGGAAAGGGGGAGTGCCTTTGTTGGGGAGAGTTTGTTCTAAACATCACAGGAACGGTGGCTTGTTCCGTGCTCACTTCTCTCCCGCGTTTGGCCTTGACACTCCGTGTTCTTCTCCCTGAACTAATTTAAACTCTATTCAAGTCTTCTATAACACAAATGGTTTGGCTAAATGTGTAAACCGTACTATGTGAATATGTGACAGCAGGTATCTTTTGGTTCCAACTTTTACGCTTCAGTCACACTTATCTCTCCGTCATTGAATCATAGGATCTTATCATGGTTCCTTGAAATTCTGAACAGATTGGATGTTTGACGAGAGCGGAGCATATGAGCTTGCAGAAACTTTTGTAAGTGTCATCTAGTCAGACCTAACCCGCCCCTTTTGCTTTAGAGATATGTAAATTTTATTCTATAAAAGAAGTAATGTTTTACATTACTTACTGAACCCATATATCCTTTTTCTCTCCTGTCACATAGATATATACTTTTTTTGGAGATACTTGTATGGATATCCATTACCTTTGGATTTGAGACAACAGAGAATCAGCATTTCTCGCAAGCAGGATTTCTGTGAGTAGGGGCAGTTTAGTGGACATGCCTCGGATGGATTTGGATTCAAAATTATTCAAAACCCATTGTCTTTAGATTTAAACACTTTACGTAAATTACGATCTGCTTAAGGTTTACATATAGTAATGCTCTATTACTTTGACTTTCCTTGGGGTTGCTCGAGACATGGTGGTATATATCAATAATATATATATATTTTTTTCTTTGTTTTAATTCCAGTCTTCGATAATTGTTCAACCTTGTATGAAATTAATCACTGGACTCTACCATTCTCCAGGACTTTGGAGAATCTAGGTGACCCAGCACACCATAGCCCTTTCTACTATCCAAATACCGCTGAATAAGGTGAACCTATAACTGTCTGACAAAATGGTTGTATAAATCAAGAACGGGCTCAGGCCTTAGAATTAGTAATACTTGATAAAATTGATTAGCTCTGGTGTTGCTAAGATTCGTTCGTATTCTCCAGCTTTGATATACTTCCCTAACAATTTATGGGAAATTGGATATCCGGATTCCCTAAAAGAATTCTTAGGACTTCGGAGGACCCAGGGGACCAGGCCTACTTTAGCCATCCCTATCATCTTCTGAGCACCGGAATTAAAGGTGAACTTACTAACTCTTGATTATATAGATAATGTTATGCAGAATTACCATTACAAACGGCACCCTTTATTTGCGCCCCTATATTGAGTCCCCACTGCCCTGATCACCCCCACATCTTCCACGACACACAGAACCTACTTTGACACTTTTTTGGGAAAATTTCATGAACATTGGTCGAACCTCGCCAAAGTTATTGGCAAGTCAAAAAATGCTTTTCCTCTTGGAACTAGGTCCTAACTACAACTACCTACTGGACAGTAGTAGTTCAATGCTCAATTCAGCTGCTGTTTGAAAACTTTTTGGGCAAATACCCTAACTCCTTAGGCCTCTTGGGGGCATCTCAGAGGGACACCGCAGGCCCAAAAAAGCCTTTTTATAAAAAATATCAGTAGGGGTCGCACTGGATCCATTATATATAAAACCTACTGGCAATTGCCAGTAAGTAGATATAATTAGGACCTAGTTTCCATATGGAAAGCATTGTTTGTTTTGGCAATAACTTTGGCACCATTTGATGAATCTTCACAAACGTTTCAAACTTAGTACTCCACTCACTTCAACTACTGACTTTAAAGTTTCAGGGTCATTCATCATGCGGGGGCTGAGTAAAGGGGGTCCAAAACTGACTTTTCCCCATGCAATTTTACAGAGAGAATTTGAAGATGACTACAGCCCAAACTGCTAAATGGAACTACTTCAAATTTGGCAGAAATGTAGCTGTTGGTCCAGAAAGCGTGCTTTTTGTTATTTGGTGTAAATCTGTTCAGTAGTTTTCAGGATATTAAAAGAAATCCCGCTGTGAATTTGCAGCTCTGAATGCCAAAGCAAGGTCTTGATTGGCTGGCCCCAATCTGACAGATAATATATCGGGAAATGGTCCTTGAAGCTGGAAAGTTGCATTTAAACTAAATGATGGGGTCAGGTAAAAGCTTTCCTGACCCCATGTGTGTGCTATAAATGTGGGGAAGTGATGGGTAGATACATGACATAAAATGTTTTTTTTGGCCATGTACATAATTTATGGATCCGCCTCAGGGCGAGGCGTGGCCTTTGAGTAAATAGGTGATAGATCTGCAAATCTCGCTGCACATAAAAATATATATAAATATATATACGCTCACACACCCACTCTGACACCCATACAACCACTCTCACACCCAGTGACACACTCAGACAGACATTCTCACACATACTCTGATGCCCATATAGACACTATCACACCCACTCACACACACAGACACTCTCACATCTGCTGCTATGAATGTAGAGACATTCTCACACCCCCCTACATACAGGAGGACACTCTCACACCCACTTTGAGAAATCAGGACCTGTTTGCAGTATCCCCCCACTTTGGGCCCCCATTTTCACTACTAGGTGCTTGTTTTCTTACTCTGAATATACTCTGAGCACTTCTAACCAGCCCCAAAGCCCAGCCACGGCCCGTATAGGGCTTGCTACCGGGGCAGTGACGTGGGGTGGGGGAGGGGCAGAGTGGGGGGTAAGTTACGAAGAAAAAAAATAAAGAATTTTGTTGCGCGCGCTGCATCGCATTTGGCGATGCAGCGCGCGCAACGATTTTTTTGTTTTTTTCGTAACTTACCTGAAATCAGCCATATGCTGCATTTTACAACCATCCACCCTGCCCCTCCCCACGTCACCACCCCGGTAGCACGCCCTATACGGGCCGTGGCTGCCAAAGCCTGTGCCCTGATTAAAAGTAAATGGTAATTAGGTATGACTACAATTGATACTGAGAGACCCCTATAAGTCCCTGGCATATAATCGGGCAAGGGGGATTCAAACTACCTTTAAGTCCCTAGTATATAACAGGGCAGGAAGCTTTAGGGACCCAGTAGATTGCCTGCACTAAAGTGTGTACTACTGTGTTGCCTGCTGCCATTCTAAAAGCCAGCCCTGCTTTGCAGAAACTGTTTATTCACATGTTTCCTGGCTTTGCCTATCTGTGGACAGAATTGCATTGACCACTTCCATTTCTGTATTTGGAAAATGTTAGAGAACTCCAAGACAGTGTGAGGGGAAAGTGCCATTAACTGAGCAAAGACATCCTTCATTAGGATTTCCAGTCCAACCCCAGTAAGTGTGCCTAGGTCATTGCTACCACAGTGCACGATCATGAGGTCAGGATGCTGGCTATCCGCAATGCTTTCAACCATAGGCCACTTTAACCCTCTCTGACCAACCCAAGTAATGTCCTCATTAGGCAAACTCAAGTCCCTGTCAATGCCACTCTTTCTAGCACACTCTCTAGCCCAAAACACAAACCTATGACCAACAATCCACACTCTAACCATTTTGAAGGCAAGGAGGAGTAGCACACATGAGACGTCTGGAGCGGAATAAGAACATTTTCAGAATAATAGGCAGTTGGAAGGGATTACAGCACCAAATGCAACAAAACATAATTTGATTGGCTGGTGAAAATATGCAGGTAGCTGAAATTAGGCAGTGATTTTGACAAAAAAGTAACTAGATTTTTGATTGGCTCTGGAAAAAAAAGTATGCTATTTGGGAAATGCTTATATTTCCAAACAGTCAACTGCTCCTGCTGTAGTTGAATTGGAAGCTAGCTTGCTGCTCACAGAAAGTGTTGTGACCTTTTGACCTACTGGAGATTCCAAAGGCAGTTGCTATGAAAAGTGAGCTAAAGCAGTGTGGAGGGAAGGATTTTAAAGAGACTGTACTTTCAAACGTTAAAGTAGAGTGGTTTAGACACATTTTTTATTATTGAAGAGTTCTTTTCAAAATCAGTATAATCTTATAAAGTTAAATGTAGGTCAAACTTGGAGTAGTATAATGTTAAATGGTTTAATTGACTCCCGCATGGATTCGTGTATCTACCGCTAAGTGACACGCAGTGAAGATTTACCTAAATTATCGAAGATACATACGCTAAATTCTCGTAGAGATAATTTGGGAGCTAGAGATACAAAACCACAAGTAGTCGGTAGTCCTGAAAAGGATAACTCCTATACTTGTAGTAGTATAATGTTAAATGGTTTAATGGACTCCCGCATGGATTTGTGCATCTACCGCTAAGTGACACGCAGTGAAGATTTACCTAAATTATCGAAGATACATACGCTAAATTCTCGTAGAGATAATTTGGGAGCTAGAGATACAAAACCACAAGTAGTCGGTAGTCCTGAAAAGGATAACTCCAAGCAAGCACCTGATTCTTCTAAAAAGAATTGGGATAATACACAAAATAAAAAGAAGGGATCACAATCTAGGGGTGGGTCTCCTCAACAGGAGCCCTTCGAAAGGAGGTAGAACCTTAGAAATAGTGATAACATTAAAAAAACGGACAGATATCAGGATACTGATACACATCCCTCTCGTTCTTTTCAGGGTTCATCAAAAAACTCCAAGAGGGAAGGATGGTTAGGACACAGATCAAAAGAACAAACAAAGTCCAGAGATACACATTTGCTTTCGGACTATAGTATTAAAAAATAAGATAAACCAAAATCAAAACCTCAATTTGAAAAGAAGAAAGTAGCTGGCCTTTAAGTAAGAAATGCCCAGGCTACTGAGGACTCAACTTCTGGATGGGGAATGGGCTCTGATGATGCTAGACAGTGCAGCAGAAGTAACAATAGCTCACCAGGACCTGATAGAATTTCTGGTGACAGCGGCGTTGAATGAACATATCACGGTGCAGGCACCTGATACTAGGGTTGTAAATGCCTTTAAAGAGTTTGGAGGAAGCATTACGCTTCCATAGCCAAGGCAGAATATGTAGCGGCTTTGAAAAAATATCATGCCTCTTGCAAAGCTGCACAGGCCGACTACTATACAGAATTGATTAGCAACGCCCAAAATTGTCAAAAAACTCTGTTTAAAGTAGTAAATGATCTGTCCGCAGCTAGCATGTTCACACTGCCCCAGCCCCGCACCGCCCTTTCTCAACAACAATGTGACGAACTTGTCTCTTTTTTTCTAAACAAAGTTGAGCTAATTCATCGGCAACTAGAAGCATAATGCTTCTATGTTAGTGACACCGCCAACTACTGACACCCAATCACTTGGGTCACTGGTCCCACTTCCAGTGGATGGTCAGCCCACAGCCAAGTCAGACAAGCCCTTGAAAATCGATGCATTTCCCCTCTGGATCTTGCACTATTGCAATCTTTACTGGCTACCATCATTTCTGGCTCTCTGCTTGATCCCCTCCACTATCAGATTGTTAGAGGAGGCTGCCCTTACAGTAGTTCTGGATCTCCTGAATTCCTCCTTGGTCATGGGTGTGGTACCTCAGAATTAGAAGAATGCTTTAGTACTCTCTTTGCTCAAAATGAATGACCTTAACCCCCAGTGCTGGTCAAATTTTAGACCAATTTTGCTTCTCTTGGTTTTCTCCAAATTTATGGAAAAACATGTTAACATCCACCTCTCTTCCTTTGTTAATGCTCACAACCTGCTGCATCCATCCCAGTCTGGGTTTAGGGCAGGCCATAGCACCGAATCCACCCTACTTGGAGTCACTGAACTCCTGAGGCAAGGACTCGACTTTGGTGGGACAGCCGCTCTTATCCTCCTTGATTTAAGTGTGGCATTCGATATGGTCTCACACTCCATTATTTTGGATAGATTGGATGCTTCAGGTATTGCTGCCACTGCTTGGAAATGGCTATCTTCTTTTAAGAAAAATCAAACTTTTCAGGTCTCATCTACAAACAGCACCTCTGCGTCCTTGACACTGACCTCGGGGGGTTCCTCAGGTTCCTCAGGGATCTATATTGAGCCCCCTGCTTTTTAACATTTACCTTCTCCCTTTGATGGAAGTGATTGACGAGATTGGTCTCACCATATATTCATACGTGGCTGACTCTTAGATTATTTTCTTGCTGTCTGATGCTCAAAACAAACCCCCTCAGGCAAGGCCTGCTCAACGTCACCCTCTGGATGAACAGAAATGCCCTTATACCCAATGGCAATAAAACTGAAGTCTTGATCCTGGGTAATAATCCCGAACTTTGGAAAGTCAACCACTGGCCCGCTACATTGGGAACTCTACCTGCGCCGGTTGATAAAGTTAAGAATCTCGGCTTCATCATTGATAAGAATCTCTCCTTGAAACCACAAGTCTCCAAGCTCACATACTCCTGCTTTTCCATTATGTAATGGCTCAAGAAAATCCTTTGGCTGATTCCTCTAAGCTCTCAGACAACAGTGCTGCAGGCCTTGGTAACTTCCAGACTGGACTATGGGAATTTACTGTATCTGGGCGCTGAATAAGGCCTTGATTCATCGTTAGCAGATTATCCAGAATGCAACCGCCCACCATCTTTTCCGGTTGCCGAGACATGCTTCAGTCTCTCCCTTGCTCCATAAATTGCACTGGCTGAAGGTTGACAAACGGATTAATTTCAGGGGTTTTTGCTACATGTTTCAAGCTAGACACGGTCTCGCCCCTTCTTATAACCAAGGTCTGGTGTCTCCGTATGTCCCTTCCTGATCGTTGAGATCCACCAACCTCGCACTGTTAACCACACCTAGGTTTTGCAGAGCTTGTATTAAGGGGTGCTCTTTCACCGTTTTAGGATCAAAACTCTGGAACTCTCTTCTGGTAGCTCTTAGAAACTTTGACTCATTGCTTACTGGAGGTAAGAACCTAAAAACCATGTTCTTCAACTGCCCTGTCTGAATCTGCCACTTGGTAGAGTTGCTATGCCTCCTGCTACTCTCTGCCTCTAGCACTGGGAGAACTTGTTGGGTAGCTGTGCGCTCTACAAATCTCTTAAATAAAAATAAATAGGGTAAATGTCCCACACCTGTTATATGAAATAACACTCCTAATGGAGGGGGACAAAACCAGGAAAGTTAAAGGTCTCTTTTCGCAGAAGCTGAGTTTTGGTTATGACATCCTTTTGACTGAAAAAGATTGGCTACCTTAGTTCGTTAAGGATTGCTCAAAAGGAGAAATGGTAATTTTACCAGCCTTTTCTAACCTGGTTCTAGAATCACAGAAACATTTTTACGCGCAGGAGTGGGCAGTAGAATTAGCTCCTGCATTATACCTCAATCAAGTAGGGTGGGATGCTGAGTCACCTCATGAATCCACAGTAAAAACTACTCCAACTCCACTGAGACAGTGCCGAATAAAACATGATGCGAAAAAACAAGTCAGGGAGATCGTAAATCAACTTGAATACCAAGGTGTAAATGAGATTGGACCTCTTCCATGAATAATCCTTTGTTTCCCAACGCCGACGACACCCAGCTCATCCTCTGCCTCATGAAGGGACCCGAAAACACCAGACTCTTCTTCCAAGATGGAATGAAGGACGTCGCAGACTGGATGAAGAATAGCTGCCTGAAGCTCAACTTGGAGAAGACTGAGTTCCTCATCCTAGGACCCTCCACCTCTGCCTGGGACAACACCTGGTGGCCTGCCGCCCTCAGGAGCCCACCCACTCCCACAGACCATGCTCGGAACCTTGGCATCATCCTTGACTCCTCCCTCAACATGACCAGCCAAATCAACTCCGTCACCTCCACCAGCTTCAACTGCCTTTGCAACGCCCTCTATGCCGGAATCAACAGAACTCTTCTACAAAAGCTCCAAACCATCTAGAACGCCGCAGCCAGACACGACCTCGGGACCCCGTGACACGAACACATGACCCAACACCTACAAGACCTCCACTGACTCCCCGACGAGAAGAGAGTAACCTTCAAACTCCTCACCCATGCCTACAAAGCCCTCCACAACATCGGACCCAAATACCTCAATATTTCCGCTTCCGCTCCACCGACTTCGCCCTAGCAGAGACCCCCCGCATCCGCAGCAAGATGAGCTAGCAGAAGAGCCTTCTCCTACATCGCAGCCAAAGCCTGGCTGGAACAAGCTCCCTGTCAACATCAGACGCTCTCCGACCCTGCACACCTTCAGGAAGAACATCAATACCTGGCTCTTCGATTGACCCGGAGCTGCACCCCACCCTACCCCCAGTGCCTTGAGACCCTCACGGGTGAGTAGCGCGCTTTACAAAATCCTGATTGATTGATTGATTTCCCGTAATAAAACCCGACAACTAATAGCATCTAGTTTTAGACTACAGGCATTTGAACACAGGCACAAAAACATTTGCAGTACAGAATGCACATATTGCCTCATTGATGAATACAAAAATACAAAACAACACTAGATATCTCAAATGGATTTTTCTGTCAAAATAAAGCACCTGAGAGCCTATATTTGACAGCATTTTCAGCCCTGGGCTCTCAGAGTCAATTCTGTTGAGTGCCCCAAGGGTATAAGAATAGCCCTGGGTTGTTCTCAGCAAGAGTAACAGAGTTGCTTAAAACTTTTGATGAGGAGGCATTGTCCTATGTAGATGATATTTATCTGACTGATGATGAATTATTGAATCACTTGACCAGGGTGAATAACATAATTCACCTCTGAGGGTTATACATTTAATTTAAAAAAAACAAAAATTGCCCATCTCAATGTCCTATTTTCAAGTGAAAGAAAAAGCCTAGCAGCCAACTTTTTAGAAAGGTGTGTGTGCTGCTCCAATCTCCAAAGACTCTGAAAAATTTACAATCCATTTTAGGATTCTTAAATTTTGGCAGAGCATACATTTTGGATTACGCAGAAAAAGTAAAACCTTTTTACGACTTAATTTGACCTGATTTCTCAGTTCAACATTGGACACAGGAATACACAGAAATCCTTTGTTCCTTACAAACTGACATGATGGCTTCCAAACACTTGCACACACGTGTAAACACAGTTTAGGATTTTGTCTTAAGTTAGTTCTGTGAATCGGGCCCTACGAGTTTGGTGATCCAAGTAATTGTGGGTCAATCAGGGTACACTTACCTAACCTTCAATGAAGGCGAAACTGTACCCATAGCATCCAAATCTCATCTGTACACAAATGCTGAGATGTGCTTTGGAGCCACTGAAAATATTCTAACAACAGTACAGACTGCTGTAGTTGCTGTAGTGAGAGAAAGAGCACTAGCACAGGGGAAACAAATAAATGTCGTGACTCCAGTACTAGCCTTAGAGGCTGTTACAAAAGCTAGTGTCCCAAACACAAAAGCACTATATCCACGTTGGATACAATGGGCTAATTCTCTCACTGCAACAGATATAGACTACAAATTTGGTTCTACATTAAAAACAAAAGCATTTCTGCAGTACGAACAAGAATATACTCTCCTGAATAAAATAATGCTTCTAGATCACACTGACGGAACTGCTCAGCCTGCTGTAGGAAGTAAATAGCAATACATCGCAGCCTGTGTGATTATAAAGGGTCGTATTCGGGATGGCAAGTTCCGTCCTAGCAGTACATAGACGCAGTCTTTAGGAGATTGCACGGCACAGCTGGCAGAGCTAAAAGCCTTAGTACTGGCACTAAAAAATAAGGATAAGGAATTCCCTACACTTATTGTGTGATTAATTTAATTGTGTCCATTCATACAATTAATACTACTGGGCTCAAAATGGTTTTAAAGACTCAAAAGGTTACACAATAAAGCACAAGTTACTTTGGTAACAAGTGGCAGAACTGGCTTTTAGAATGGCAGCAGGCAACACAGTAGTGCACACTTTAGTGCAGGAAATCTACTGGGTCTCAAAACCTTCCTGCCTTCTTATATACTAGGGACTTAAAGGTAGTTTAAATCCCACTTGCCTTATTATATACCAGGTACTTATAGGGGTCTCTCAGTATCAATTGTAATTATACCTAATAACCATTTACTTTTAATCAGTGCACAGTCCTTGGGTCTGGTTAGAAGTGCTCAGGGCACATTCAGAGTCAGAAAATAAACACCTAGGGGCCAATTCCGATGGCCGGTCGGAAAGCTGTCCGTAGCCTTACCCTTAGCCTTAGCCTTACACCTACCACATAAACAAACGACAAGTACCCGCAAAATGGCACACACACACAGGGGATCTACATCCTGGCCACTAACAACAGCCCACCATAGGGGTTGCATGGCCAGCACCACTAACACCCCCACCCATAGGGCTTATGTTGCCCATCACTACTGCCACCCACACCCATAGGGACTATGTTGCCCATCACCCCTGCCACCCCCACTCACAGGGGACCTGTTGCCCATCACCCCTGCCACCCCCAGCCATGGGGCTTATGTTGCAAATCACCCCTGCCACCCCCACTCACAGGCGACCTGTTGCCCATCACCCCTGCCACCCCCACCCATAGGGACTATGTTGCCCATCACCCCTGCCACCCCCACTCACAGGGCTTATGTTGCCCATAACCCCTGACACCCCCACTCACAGGGGACCTGTTGCCCATCACCCCTGCCACCCCCAGCCATAGGGCTTATGTTGCCCATCACCCCTGCCACCGACACCCATAGGGGACCTGTTGCCCATCACCCCTACCACCCCCACTCACAGGGGACCTGTTGCCCATCACTACTGCCACCCCCAGCCATAGGGCTCATGTTGTCCATCACCCCTGCCACCCACACCCATAGGGGACCTGTTGCCCATCACCCCTGCCACCACCACTCACAGGGGGCCTGTTGCCTATCACCCCTGCCACCCACACCCATAGGGGCCTGTTGCCCATCACCCCTGCCACCCCCACTCACAGGGGACTTGTAGCCCATCACCCCTGCCACCCCCACTCACAGGGGACCTGTTGCCCATCACCCCTGCCGCCCCCACTCACAGGGGACCTGTTGCCCATCACTACTGCCACTCCCACCCATAGGGACTATGTTGCCCATCACCCCTGCCACCCCCACTCACAGGGCTTATGTTGCCCATCACCCCTGACACCCCCACTCACAGGGGACCTGTTTCCCATCACCCCTGCCACTCCAGCCATAGTGCTTATGTTGCCCATCACCCCTGCCACCCCCACTCACAGGGGACCTGTTGCCCATCACCCCTGCCACCCCCACTCACAGGGGACCTGTTGCCCATCACCCCTGCCACCCCCACTCACAGGGGACCTGTTGCTCATCACTACTGCCACCCCCACCCATAGGGACTATGTTGCCCATCACCCCTGCCACCCACACCCATAGTGCTTATGTTGCCCATCACCCCTGCCACCCCCACTCACAGGGCTTATGTTTCCTATCACCCCTGCCACCCCCACTCACAAGGGACCTGTTGCCCATCACCCCTGCCACCCCCAGTCATAGGATGGGTGATGCACAACACATCCAGCATACACAAACATCAGGTACATCCGCAAAATACATCCCCCATGACATCATGACAACAGTGTGTAGTCTGTGACAAACACCCATAACAGTGATTATGGCTACGAGCATACAATGTAAGTAACAGCACATGTGTGACCAACACATGAGTGTGACATATACAAGGCAAGCATCACCATAGCACTGTAGCAATGTAAAAAGAACACCCCCTCACATTGTAGAGCAGACGTTAAGTGGGGGCTCACAAAATACAGCAGATGTGGAGCATTGTGGTGATGGGGACAAACCCCCCTCATCACAGTGACCAAAAGGTAAGTGTCATCATGGTCAAAGCTGCAAATAACAAACAGCATGTATGATCCCTGCTCCCAACACATCAAACACTTCTGGGGCAAACTAGTGGTTGTGTCCCATACACACAGAGATGTGGTGAGGCTAACAGTGCTGTCAAAACATAACACTCTCTGCCATGTGTAGACAAGCACCATACATGGGGGCTGACAATGCATACAGCGTACAATGACACAACAGCAGAAGTGACCATCACCAAGCATGCACACAGCTCGAAAATAGACACACAAATCAAAACAACATGTGTAGACTGTAGGTGTCAGCTCACAAACTCACCTTCCATTCCAGCAATGGCACCCAACAACCAGGATGAATGTGCACAATGATGTGAAATGACTCACAGGGACAGCAGGCAAAATCACAGAAACAGCATCCAGACAAAGGCCCACAACAGCAATACCAATGCACTGGTGCAGATGCACAAACAGGCAAACTCACACTGCACATCAGACACAACATGTGTGTGTGTGTGTCACAGTATCCCCAGGCAACTACACAACACATGAGGGGGGCTGAACCACAGTGACACAGATGTGGACACAGTGCCATACAAAAGTAAACCATCATTGGGACACCCTCAGTGGGCAATCAGGCATTGGGAGATGAGAGGGAGCACAACAGACACATGTGACACAAGCTGGAATCAACACCAACTAACACAGCAAGAGACTGACACACAACACCACTACCCCCAGGGACCAGATAGTGGGGTGACATAAGCATGCATGACACCTCCACTGTGATGACAAAGGCAGATGTCGTACAAACTGGGAAACCCAGACATGTGTCCTGTGCCACAAACGTACATCACACATACACAAACACAAATCACTCAGCATGGCCCCTTATCCATGGACAAACGTGAGCTAGGGGACCATCCATGCAAAAATTCACATCAGTCCACCATCAACACCACACACCTGAACTGCAACAATGTGTATCTGTGAAGTCCACATGGACAGGTGACATTGCACATGCACCCATGACAAACACAGGAATGTTGCCAGGAACTAAGGTGCACACACACATCACACAAGGACTGTTTACAATCCAGGGGAATGACAGACACACTGCACAGTATTACGGTACATGGCCATGACCTCAAAGCTCATGTGACCTTCAGAATCCCTGCCACAGTCCCAGGACTATGCAGATGCCAAGGAGGAACACAAGGCACCAATGCTGACACCTGCCAGCATCGCTGCCGTGAACCCGACAAGTGGGAGCAGTCACACACACATACAAATGTCTCAATCACTGAAAACTACCACCTAGGGACAACTACATGATAATGCGAACAAACAAGTGCCTTGAGGAACCCTGACTGTGTCCCATCTGTGTCTGACAACATCATCACCACTCAGAACTGACAAATCCCAATGATGATACACCAATTAACAGTAGTGTGTCATTCACCCACACATCTGGTAGCCCATTGGAAAAGTAGTGGGATGAACCCAGTACCACTCAGCAAGCATCAACAACAGGAACATAGCAAGGGAACCCTGTCTGTGTATGAACAGGGATGTGGACACACACACATGCACATACAACACACACCATGGGCCCAGGCCATGTCACTGGACAACACACTAACTTAAGGGGACACAACTCCTGTGGGAGCCCAGCTGTGCCAAACATATCACCGCAAGTCCCATTCATGTCTGCAGAACACTTGGTCAGTCAGCCATCAGTTACCACACAATGAAGGCTCTGGTCACAACAGCCTGGGTACGGACGTCTACCCTAAGTCAGCTGCACATACCCAAAACATATGTCTAGCAAGTTGCACAGAGGACCCAGTTGCTCCTATTACAATGATGCACACACCTGTAGGGCCAGTAGTGATGAGCACGAAGTATGTGGAAGTGACAATTTGGACAATGGGAAGCACATCACATGTGCAGGGGTGCAAGCCACAGATGTGGCCATGCCAATGAAATGCTCACAGAGAGATGTACACAAATAGTTGATCCAGACACACCCAGGTAGCTGCAAAGGATGACATAGATGCCCACCATAATAGGATACATATCTCATGGACCACAGGGAGTACCTCACATCAAAACATCAGAATGCAACATTGTAAACCAAGCATTACAGGTGCAAGGGCATGTAAAACAACATCAACATGATGTACAGCTAAATCAAGTTCACAGGGACAAAGAAAAAAGCTTTATTCAGCATATGAAAAGCGAAATGTCTGTGCAACCAAAAGTCCAATGGCCAGTCCATGTCAAAATGCCAAGGAGTGAACTAGAGTGACAACTGCCACACCTTGCTTGCCTGCACTGCTAAGGACCGGGGTCATTCCCTCGGAGGGACATACATGGGGGCAGGCCAGGCACCGCAGGGACAGGATCAGGGCGCAGCAGAAGGAGGCAGTAAAGAGGTGGGGGATGCAGGCAAGACACTTACAACTGCAGTGGAGCTGACTGAAGTGGTGGGTGCTGTCACAACTGTGGGGCAAAAGTCAGATTGGGTGGGTGCCGGCACAACTCCAGTGGGCAGGTCAGATGGAGTGGATTGGCTCACCACTGCAGTGCCCAAGTCAGATGGGGTGGTCGTGGACTCCAAAGCAGTGCCTACATCCATGGGAGCGGAATAGGGGACAGGCGAGGTCGACAGGGCAAGGGGGGGACACGGTCCCCACATCAGTGGCACCAACTGTCTGACCAGGTGTGGAGGAGCAAGTGCTAGGGGGGATGGCCTTAGCATTTTGGCGATGGTGTATCTGTGTGTGGGGGAACACGGGGCAAGGAGTGGCGGGGGAACCTCTAGTGTGGTGGCCTGGGGGATGGAGGACGGAGACTTTGCCTTGGAGCTGCATGGTGGTGGGGGGTCTTGCTCTTCTTGTGCCGGGGGGACTTGCGGGTGGGCGTCTCGGTCTGACTGCACCTGGGGGAGGGTGTCCGGGTGTGAGGGGCACTCCATTCTGTGTGTGGGGACTTCCTTTTCCCCTTGTAATCAGGATCTGCTGGGTCGGTGGGGAAGAGGCCAAGGTCACAGAGGAAGAGATTCTGGGGGGATGGGGTTGCAGGTGAGGCAAGGGAAGGGTGCTGGGAGGGAAAGGTCTCGGAGGACTGTGGAGTGGTTGTGGATGACTGTGTGTGTGTGTCAGCAAACCAGCCCCTGTGAGTGTGGAATCAGTCAACTGCGCTTGCTTGTGTGCACGTCTAGCCCTTGGTTTCTGTGCTTGGGACAGGTAGGCTGCTAGGAATCATGGGTGGTGCAGGGGTAGGAGGGGTGTGGGACTGTTGGAGGAGGGACACTGCTGCCGTCAGGGAGGAGGCCATGGACTGGTTGGTCCTCTGTAGGGCAGACATGCCCGAGGAAATGCCCTCCATAAATGACACCAGTTGTGTCAACAGACTTGAATGTGCATGGAGAACCTTCATCATCGACGTCTGCCCTACATGGATCTGTCGAGTCCACAGACTCCTCACTCAGGGCAGCAGGGGACAAAGGGGCAGGTGGTGCGGTGCCTGGCACAAAGGAGACATGCTCACGAACACGGGAGGCCACGGGGACCTCTGGGATGGGAGCCGATGGGAGGGTGGTGGTGGTGGTGGTGGCGGTGGCGAGACAGCCTCCCTAGCTGGAGTTTGGTGGCTGCTGACACCCGCCTCCACAGGGGAGTCATCCTCAGAGCTGCTGTTGCCTTCAGCTGGGGGGGATTGTGCTGATGACTCCTCTGTGTGGCTCAACTCGCCCTCTGTGCCACTGGGTCCACCTGACTCCTCTCCTTCTGTCCATGTAAGGCTCTGTGGCTCCTCCTGGTCCATGGAGCTGTCCCCTCCTGTGGCCGTGGATGTATCTGGATAGGAATAGGAAGTAACAGAACAAAATTGTTCACCTGTACCAACTGCCCACACCACAGTGAGTACATCACATCACAGGGCAAGCCCTGGCATCATCAGCTGAACACAGCTCAAAGTGCCAACACTGTTTAAGATGAGACAAATGTCATTCTCAACATCAACCATGACACACATATCCCTCCTTGACTTTCACACATATGTCCGTTGCATGTTGGATGCTAACACACCAATGTGCCAACATGCACCACCCGCACATTAGTTGTACATGCAAGTGAACATGTAGGAGTATGTCACTAGACACACAGCACATCTCTTGCGACTGACTCAGTACAGGTGTCCGGATGAAGGGATGGGCAGAGACTCATTTCACATGCTTGGGATGCATGCCAGCAACACACACTATGATGTACTCATGTCCTGATGGGCAAGGCCACAATGGGGTGCATGGTGCACACTTGAACACAACTCAGGCTCACTCATAGCAAGTTCAATGCCATGGCACTGGGATGCCCTGAAAGTCAGTCAACACTGTCCCCTGTCACAGGGGCAGGGCATCCAGACAACAACAATATGCACTGACTCACAATCCTAGCTCAGGAGTAAATCTGACTCTGCAGATGACTGGCACACTTGCGCATCCCATGCAAACAACATATCCAGGACCCAGAAGACCCCACATCATGCAAAGCATTCATATGAGTCTCAGCAAACACAAATCTATGTACATTAACACATCACAGTCTGCCATGCATATAACCCAGCTGCATGAGGGACACAGTTGCATACTCCATTGTGCGCTGTCAGATGATCACACACCTATATGTCACACAGGTCTTGTCTCCCACAGTCACATTGCAGATGTCATGCTGACCCTCTGAATCATGGACACCCCAGTTGTACATAGCAACAAGCCACACCCTAATGACACAGAGGCACACACCTGAGGGCACTTGTCACTAAGCACAACCTGCAATTTTATACACAGGAGTTGGATTACAGAGTGTTTCTGAATGCCCTTGTGGGGGCATGACTGGGCAGGACTAAGTGAAACAGTGTATTGCCCCGGACAGTAGTCAGGTGGCTAAGCAATTGTGACATACTTGATATACATACTCCTGATGTGCAAAAATTGGAGTCCCCTGCTGCATGGTTTTGTTTTGAATACCCCAGGGCAGGACTAAGTGAAACAGTGTATTGCCCCGGACAGTAGTCAGGTGGCTAAGCAATTGTGACATACTTGATATGCATACTCCTGATGTCCAAAAATTGGAGTCCCCTGCTGCATGGTTTTGTTTTGAATACCCCAGAAACATGTGGCGAGTAAGACCAGCAATTGGTACACATCTCAAGGGCACACACAGTCCACATGTCAGATCTCAGGCATTGAGTAAACAATTGACCCACCCATGAAACACACAACAGAGTCACGGGAACTGATGCTGACTGGTACCTGAAACATAGCTGACTGCAGGGACACAGTGCCCTAGTGACACAAGCAACAGACTGTAGGGGCCACACCTGTGGAACAGATGAAGAGGGTGCATCACACAAATGAGGGACCTGATTTTGGGACTACAAGACCTACGTAATGTGGAAGTGTGACCAGGACAAAAGACTGCTATTTGCATGTCAGACATAGTACACAGATCAGGCATGGACTTACCCCCTTCCTGCTGCTGTCTGGCCTTCAGCTGCCTATCCAGGTCCGGGAAGACCACCGCCAGTATCTGGAGCATGTGGGGCATCAGGGTCCAGTGTCTGCCCCTCCTGCGTGGAGGTGACAGCTTCAGCTGGACTCTAGCTATCATTCGGGTCCAGCCACGAAGGTCCTGCCACCTCTTCTGGCAGTTGCAGATCCGGCGCTTGTAGACCCCACAGACCGAACAGCCCGGGCGATGGTCAGCCAGATCTCCTACTTCTGGTGGGCATCAACCTGTGATTTTGTTCGACTCTTACATAATAGCCATTGGTGGTGAAAAATGTTCTGCCTTCAGGAAACAAGCCATTTTATTACATAATTTGGGTGTAGAAGGCAGAAACACTTATGACAGCATGGATCTTATACCAGTAGGCAATGGTGATGGTGAGCCTGCTGACGTATATGAAATGTCTATGACTAAGTTGGAACGTTATTGTGGTCCCAGAATTAACGTTGTTCTGGAACAACACAGGTTTTTCACAAGAATACAAGGTCCTACTGAGCGTGTTGGGACTTATGTTGCTGCTCTTAAGACCTTGGCACGTACCTGTGAGTTTGGAGAACTTTCAGATTCCCTTGTGAGGGATCAGCTCGTAAGGTGTACAAACAGTTCAAGAAAAATTCTTGTCCAAGAATCCCACTTTATCTGAAGCAATTGCCATTGTGGAGGGGGTAGAAAATACTTCCTCTTGGGTTAGGGAAATAAGGAAAAACCGTGACAACGGCAATCAGACTCCCAGTGAAGATGTTAAGAAAAGTCAAGATGGTTGGCGAACATTATCTGAGGGTGATTTCAGTGAGGAATCTTCTGATAGTGTTGCTAAAATAACTGTGAATGCCAAGAACAAGAATACATCCAAGAACCCTCAACCTCAATCTCCATCTGGGAGAGATGTTTCACTTTCAAGTGAACGTGATGGCCGCCAGCGACGGCCATCTGACCGTGATAAAAGTGGTGACTATCAAAGGATGCTATGCTATAGATGTGGCAGTTTTTCTCATTCCTCAAGTTTTCCGAACTGTTATGCCAAGGAAAGTGTATGCAACAACTGTGGGATCAAAGGGCATTATGCTTGTGTTTGCAATTCGTCTAAGAAAAAGAATGCAAATGAGGATGCATCTGACACCGTTCGCACTGTGGTTATATCCAGTATATCTGAGGTGGATGGCATGATTGATCCTGAAAAGATTAGTATGCCTTTTTGCAACATGGTGATGAGATTAAAGTCATGGCGGATCCTGAATACCCATTCACCCTGATTGGTAACAAAATTTGGGATGAAGTTGTAGGACTAGAGAATGTGGCGCTTTTACCTCCTGACATTGCTCCTTTAAGTTATGGTGGATCGCTTATTGACATCCTGGGGTATGTGGTGGCGAAAATTGTGTTTAAGGGAAGAGAAACGACTGGGAAAGTGTATGTGGCTGTGAGGGTGGATAATCTTCTAGGATGAAGGCATCAACATGATTTAGGAATAATCTTGAACCCTAGTGCCAAAAATCATTGTGAACAAGTTATGTTGTTGGATGAGTGGAAAGGTAGGAATAATTCTCACTCCATGTCGATTGCTGCTGTCAGTGACATGAGTGTCTATTTCAAAGACTTTCCGGAGGTATTTTCTGATGCTCTTGGTTGTCATAAGGGTTTTGAACACCAAATTATCCTTAAGAAATCAGCTAAGCCTTGTGTACACAAGGTACGAAGAGTGCCGAGTTTGATGATTGAACCGTTGAAGCTTGAGCTTGAGAGATTGTCAAATTTAGGTGTGATTGAGGAGATTGAGGCTTCAGAATGGTTGGCTCCGGTGGTTCTGGCGCCCAAGGATGGTGGTGCGGCTGTGAGAATGTGTGTGGACTTGCACGGATTGAATGAATGCACCTGGGTGGATCGACAGCCCCTCCCAAACATCTCTGAATCCATCAGCTTGCTAAAGGGAGCCAAGGTTTTTAGCGTATTGGACTTATCTTCGGCTTACCATCAGATCACTCTTTATAAGGACTCCAGACACTTGACATCATTTGTCACTCCTTTGGGAGCGTATCGTTTTCTGAGGATGTCCTTTGGTTTAACCTCAGCTGCAGCCTGTTTTCAAAGTGTGATGAAGATGGTTCTTGGTGGTATATCGAACGTTATGTTTTTTTAGGACGACATCCTTGTGTATGGAAAAGATGAGTATGAACATGAAGGTGTGTTGAGATGTGTATTAAGTAAATTGAGAGAGAGTGGACTCACAGTTAAGAGAGAAAAATGTCAAATTGGTTTAGGATCTGTTACCTATCTTGGTCACGTAATTTCTGGAGATGGTATACAACCCAAACTAGAACTTGCGGAGAGTATTGTCAAGGCTTCTGCACCTAAAGACAAAGAGCAAGTCAGGTCGTTCTTAGGTATGGCTTAGTTTTACTCTAAGTTTGTCAAAAACTTTGCAAGTGTTATCGAACCTATTAGGGTTTTGCTTAAAAAAGGAGCATGGTTCTCCTGGTCACCTGGGTGTGAAGCAGCCTTTAATTTGATAAAAGTAGAAATAGGGAAAATGCCATTCTAACAACTGATGCCAGTCTCAGAGGACTGGGAGCTGTCCTTTCTCAGGTAGTGAACGGGGAGGAGAGAGTTGTGGCCTTCGCCTCGAGAGCTCTTCGTGAAGCCGAGATCAACTTTTCCTGTATCGAGAGTGAAGCGTTGAGTGTGTTTTGGGCGATACGTCATTTTAAGTTTTATCATTGGGGAATTCCATTTGTTGTGAAGTCAGATCACCGCCCCCTTGTTTAAATCTTTTCATGTCATCCCAGTGATCACATAACTCCTAGACTCAAGAGGAGGAGTGAGAGCCTGCAAGAATTCAATTTTCTGGTGCAGTGTATTCCAGGTCAAAACAATAAACCTGCAGACTGTCTGTCATGCCTGCCAATTGAAGCAGAACAGATGTGTGACGAAGTTGAGTGTGTGTGTTGGGTGATGGAGCCCTCTTTATCAAAAATGAATGGTTGTCAGGTGTGAACAACGATAAGGTATTTTTATCCCTCAAGGCGATTATTTCTAAGGGTTGGCCGGATTACAAGGATCTTGATTGTGATCTGGAACCTTTTTGGACCGTGAGGAATGATCTCACTTTTTGCCAAGGGAATCTTATGAGAGGTGACAGGATAGTTGCCCCATGTGAATTAAGAGAAAGGTTGGTCAATTTAGCTCATGGGGGGTATTTGGGAAGGAGTCTAACCAAAGCACGCGTCAGGGAAAAATATTGGTGGCCAGGTATGGATCGGATGGTGGAGTCTGTTGTTAGAGACTGTCATTTGTGTGCCATCAATGATAAATCCCGCACTACCAGTCATTCTCCCTTCTCACCTGTGGAGGTTCTGGGTACTGTTTGGACTAAACTGGGTTTGGACATAGTTGGCCCTTTTGAGCTGATGCCTTCTCATGAGAGGTTTGTGGTCCTTCTGGTTGATTACACCTGAAAGTGGGTAGTTTTGAAATCTATGGGTGTTGTCAATTCCAGGTCCGTGATTGAATTCCTAAAAGATTTGTTCGTTTCTAAGGGTATTCCTAAATATTTAGTCACGGACAATGGAGTACAATTTACCCCTCATGAGATGGATGCCTTTCTTAAGGATCTTGGAGTTATTCATCAGAAGACGGCTTTGTATTCTCCACAAGCCAATGGTCTCACAGAGAAAATGAACAGAGTTGTGAAGAACTATGCTCAACGCGCGTTAGACTCAAGAGTTTCCTTCAGTAGTGTGTTAAGGGAAACTTGGTGGGCACATCGTACTGTTCCTAATGCTATTTTGCAAAAATCTCCTTTTGAGGCTTTGAGAGGTAGGGTGGCAAAGTCTAAGCTCAACCCAGTTTGGCTTCCTGTGGGTAGTAGTGGTATTGTGAGTGATGAGGTAAAAAGAAAAATTAAGCTTACTGAATACCAGCAAAAGTATAAACAGCGGTATGATGTCAGGATGGCAGTCAGAGTGAGAAAGTGGAATTTGGGTGACCGTGTGTTGGTGAAGAGAGGTGGGCATGGTTACAAATGTTCCTCTTATTTCTCTGGTCCTTTTATCATCACTGCAATTAAGAAGAATGTTGTGACCTTGGACAATGGTTGTACTTGGAATATGTCCAGACTGGCGAAGTTCTCAGAGTCATGTTACAACCCAGTTGCCACTCGGGATTCTGTTCCTGAGAACAAGAACATGAGCACTGGACATTTGGCCAGACATAAACGTATGCCTGAAAAACTCAAGGATTACATTTTGTATTGAGGACATTCTTCTTTCTCTTTTCTTTACTATGTTAGATTTTATTGACATCTTTTGTTTTCTTTAAAACTCTCTTATATTCAAGGTTGAGTTAACAATTTAATGTTTCTTGTTTCGTTATTTCACTTTGTAAGGGGGATGTGTTATATTCTGTTAATATGCTTATGGGACATGGAGTGCATGACATCATGGAATGGAGTCATGCATTCCAGGTGAATGAGAGCAGTTGGCGAGTTGGACTTGTTGGTGGTTGCATACAAATAAACCTCTGGACAAAGACATGAAGATAGCGTCTTTTTATCACATACGACTCTACTACACATATTGAATGCCTCTCAGGTGGTGATAATGTGATGGCAGATCCCATATACTGCTCATGTCCATACATTTTATACACCATTTGCATCATTTACAGTTCAATGATTCACCCATGGGAGATCCTTCGGAGCAATGCATAGAAAATCATAATCCTTATGGATCACTTGGGTCCAATTAGCCACAGATTCTAGCTTCCCACCAACAACTTTGCACAGAAGTAGGGAGATGTCGCTTCTGACAAAACCATGTAATGAGGAGACTAGGACTTCTTGTGTGATAAGCCAAGAGAGGCCACGGTAGTGCTTTGAAATGTAATAGTTACTGTTACACCGGTCATCCTTACGGTGGTAGTTCCTCAGACTTTTGCCTTTTGCCTTCACGTTTTACTGATTCTATTTTCTGAGATGCTTAAAGTGTTCATGTCTGACTCGCCATCGCAAGATGGCTGGCCAAAGGGACAAGCACACTTTAAACAGTGCAAAGGTAGCCCTCTACCCACCAGTCCTCCCTGCTGCCAATCAGCAGGCCCGTCATGACACTAGGTTCTGGATGGGGTAACTCAAAATAAAATGGTATAAATTAACTTGATTACCACTTTATTTTTCATCCCTGGGGTCATATTAGTGGGGCAATGGTATAATGGAGGAGCCGCCCCTGAAAACTTGTACACAGGGTGTCTACTTCAAATTATACTAGTGGGCCTGTGGACCTAATTGTGCCACCCACAGAAGTAGTTTTTCAAACCTGTCTCAGGCCTGCCACTGCACTGCCTGCGTGTACAGTTAATTGTGACTTCGACTTGGCATTTAAAACTACTTGCCAAGCCCTAAACTCCCATTTTATTACATATCAGACACCCCTAAGGTAGGCCCTTGGCCCTTTCATTTTTCACTACTGTGAGGCCTACCCCTTTTGTTGGGCAGCATTTGGAATACTTTAATACACTTTTAAGCTGTAATTCCTGATCAGAGAGGAGTAGGTTTTTCAGGTTTCATATCTTTGGAATGCTAATGATAAATCTTCCTTACTGCTGAAGTTGGACTTAACATTACTGTTCTAGAAATGCCACTTTTAGAAAGTTAAAGACACACAATTGATGTACGGAATGCAGAACCAATCAAAACATTCACCCCTCATCAGCCAGGATAGCTATGCTGCTTAAAGGACTCAACTGGACTGCTTTTCTGAAAGGACTGCTTTTCTGCTTGCTGCCCAACTTCTGTCTGCGCCCTGACTCTGCTGAAGAATAGTTGCATTCTGCCTTCCCTCAAAGTGATTTGTAAGGGCTCACAGGCTTGCCTCCTGTTTTCTGAAGTCTCTGGAATACAAAACACTTCCTGCAATTCTGCTGGTGCTGCTGGACTCTGCCCTCTGTGAGTCGTAGCCTTGGCTGAGGTGTCCTCTCCATGTCCTGAGCCTCAGAAGTGGATTCTGCAGCTGTTTTCTACAAATTCCGGCACATTGTCAACACTGCACCGGTCAGAACTGATGCATCACCCTTCGACACTGACGCAGAGGCTGTTCAATGACAGAGGTTCTACACCCTGCGTGGACCGATGACGACGATCTGCATGGCTTGGTAACTATGCATTGCCTTCATATCAATGAAGTTCGACTATGATGCAGTGACCCTACCTCGTGGAAAAGATCAACGCATCGAGCCCTCAGCATCAAAGCTTTGCTCCATCCAAGGTTGTTTCTCAGTGGACCCCACATGGGTCCTGTAGCTGGCCTGCTCTCTATCGCGGACGGCCTGAACTTTGGATCTGCACTGGTCCCTCGCGACCTCAAGGAACCTTTTGACTGTTAGTGACTTCTAAGCACTGTTTTTACATTTAATCTTTAAACATTCATATCTTAGCTTCTACTGATTGGATTTTTGTAATTTGAGTCTTGCTCAGATAAATATTCTCCATTTATCTAAACCTGTGTGGAGTCTTTTTGTGGTGTATTCATTGTGTTACTGTGTGTGCATTGCACAAATACTTTACCCATTGCCTCTTTAGATAAGCCTGACTGCTCTGTGCCAAGCTACCATAGGATGGTGAGCACAGGTTATATTTTTAGTGTTTATATAGCTTGCCATGACTAGAGTGGTGGTTCCTGCCTGGCCTGGATGCATACCTCAACCAACCAGGAATTCTATTTCTAACACTTACCACATGGGCTCTTTGTACAAAGCCATCCTCAGTAAAACTGAAGACACTTCAGGCTTCTCAAGGTCACTGATAGAGAGTTGGAATCCTAACTGGAAAACTAACTCTCAACAGATGCACAATCTCCTTCCAGTCAGACACAGCCTTACAGCCTATGAGTACATCACAGAGGGCCTCGGCTGTAGCTGACACAAGAACATTTTCATAGTGAAAAAATGCAATCACTCCTACTTCGCCTTAGAAGAAAACAGAAATTCCTGATTAAATGTGCTGTAATAATCAGAACACTTGGTCCATTGAAGTGATCCCACGCTTGCCAAGAAAATACAATTTACTACTGTTATTGTTAATTAGCACTTTTGCAGTTTGAAATTTGCATCAGCATGCCATTGCAGTGCATAAACCATAAACCTTGTGAATGTTACATGACAGATACATCAAAGATGGCCAACCTATTCTGATGTTTGGAATCATTGCAAACTCTAAGCATATACTGCCCACAAGCAATCACTCCATTATAAACACAAAAACAAGCATTTACAATGCAATGGTCTCGGCATTGGTAAAGTTAGAGCTATTGGCATTGCTCATGACATTATTTTTGTTTATGTTTTTGTTTTTAAAACATTTAAACAAACGGCATTGTTATTTACAATGTCAATAGCTTAATCACTCTCAAATGCCGAGACCGTTGCATTGTAAATGCTTGTATGTGAACTATTGGTTTGCCAAGAAAAGCCCAGGGCACGGAAAGGTTCCCTCTAAACGCTCATTATTATGCTGAAGCCACCTTCCCTTTATTATGTTAGGTTGGTCTTCGGTTCACCCCACTGACAGACAAGCATCTGGAATCACTGCATTGGGGGAGGGGCGGATGAGCCCGACCTGTGAGCCTAAGTCGGGTCTGGTGTTTGACATATGCCCCCTCGTCTGAAAGACCCTCGAACCTTTCCTAATAATTATAAAAACGATATAAGTGAGCCAATAAACTGGCAATAATCAGGGAGCAAAAGGCAACCCTAGAATAGAGAGAGGGGCCAGGTGAATGGATCTTCACATTTAATAAGATCACTGTCTACAACTGGATGACCCCATATTAAACTGTCGCTTTGCAAAATATTTAAACAGATCTGAACGGAATAAAAGTAAACTTGAACTGCAGAACACGGTTGGCGATAATTAGAGATTAAAAACTCCACCCTTGCTCCAGGGGCCAGGCTGCAAGCCAGGAAGAGAACATACACATCAATGCCCTTGGGGTACATCGGCTCCCTTGCGAACTCATTAGTGCACTCTATAAAGTCTGCGTACTCCCGCTTATGCTGGTAGTAATTCGCACTTTAAAGCAGTCTTTTATGTGAGGTGGTGCCCTATCTTTAATCTTTTATGTCTGAACAATTGTTCGATGTACCTTACCACTTGGTTTGCTTTGGACATCAATATGTTCCAGCCGGCTGCTCACAGGGACACTGACACTTTTCTTTTATTCTCATTTGTTAGTTTTAAAACGACTTTTTAAATCTGAATGTTGGAATATATTTATTGCAAGAGTTTTAATTAGCTTGTGCAAATAAAGTTTACTGACTCACTTAAAAGTAAAGTTTAAAAGAAGTAATGTTTCAACACGTAAAGTTTCAAATGTACTTTAAAAAAAAAAAGCCTTGAGATGTCTATCACTAAGGGCACTAATGTCGGCTACATCACATACCACCGGATGATCGGCATGCACCCACGGAGTTCTGTGCCCAGTACTGGAATCTGTCACTAGCTGTACCTTTCGCTGTATCGAAGCAATTCGGTATTGAGCTGGTTTCGGATGCCAGTTTTCTTCATTTGGAGATATTTAGGTGGGAACGCCATGTGTCTACGGTGGGTGTCAAGCACCAGGCAGGAGTAACGACTACTAAGCAGGGTGCATGCTTCAGGGAAGGAGGGCAGCACTGTCCCTGAGAGACCGCCTGGTTCCCCGGGCTTTTCTGGCACATGGTGAGATCCGGATCCAAGCAATATGCTATTGCGTGCACTCCCTTGATCAACCATGCTACATCAGGCACTTCCACTCCATGTTCTGTCGGGTGCCTACATTGTACGTCATCACGCACAGACCTCCGTTTGCGTGTGATAAGATAGAAACGGAAAACAATGCAACAAATCAGCGGCCATGTTTGTGAGCAATAACTCTATTGAAAATAAACAGGGAGGAGAAAAACAAATGCAACTTTTATTCAAATAAGGAGGATTTTTCTAGAAATAATAAATATTTTATGTTAACGTACTGAAGGCGTGAACAAATGAAAAATACGTTCTCTTAAAATGATAAATAAGATGCATCTTTGTCCATTTTAAATGTGCTTTTCAGTTTCGTGGCTTTCCCGTTTCCGAAAGAAAAAGAACTTTAGACTTTCACGGTTGCCGTCCTACTTGATAATTGTGCTGGAAGCCAAACAAGCAGTCAGTATTGTTTTTCGGGTGCCACGTTAATTAGGTTCTCCTTTAGGACCTTGGAGTTCAGCCGAAGAAGTAGAGCGCTGCCAATTACTGATGCTTATTGAACAAGGCAGAGCAAAAGGCACACCACCGCCTTTCTCCGAGGCAGAGCAGAAATGCCTCGGAGAAACGCAGCGTCAATTTCGGATTCGGGGCGTGTTTTGCTGTTATCTCCTCCAGCCACTGGCTGGAGGAGATAAAGAGACTTTCTGCAAAAAACACGCCCCCCGATCCGAAAAAGACTGGGCCTAATCGGAGTGACTGACCTCTTCTCCAGTGGCTGGCCAGCATTCAAGAGGCCAGCCAATGGAGAACAGGGGAGAAGAGGGGCGGGTTCAAGCCCCTCTTCTCCAAGTCATTAAATCTCGCGAGCGAGACTGCGCAAGCGCAGCCTTCGCTAGCCGAGACCTAATTACCACAAATATATAAGGAAACGGCACAATACAACACCAATCTGTGCAGCTACTGCATCCCAAAACTACAGTACACTGCCACCTTCAAAGACAAAAGGATCAAGGTGATCTACAACATTGACATCATAGTGTGGAAGGATCAATGACAGATCCCCACAATTTTAGAGCACACCAAGACTGTCCACAAGGAGCACCAATTCGCCAATGTTGGGGGTTCCTTAGGTTCAGGACCTAAAAAGTATATATATCAGGGAACTACAGACTAAAAGAACAAACGGCAGGGATGGAACACTTGAATATAAGGTAATGGAGTTTAGTCCTCATAGAAACATGAAGGGGCTTTGCCATATTGTGCGTGGAAAGAAACTATCTGTTTGTGGTAGATTATAATACCCTTATTTAGACCAACATAACAGGTAAAAATACGGTTTAGCGTTTTATCAGTCGGTTACAAATCCATATACTTTCCATAAAAAAATTCGTGAATTCAAATAAATTAGTTTCATCCAAATAAGGGAATTTTGTGCCTTGGATACCCTGAGTACTTTTCTATCTTTGTATAACTTTTGTTGGGCCATCATTTTTAACAATAACAATAAAACAAACTAAAATAAATCAAATATGAAAAACAGTCAACCAAAAGTTACTTTGTACATATTTTCATATGGAGAATTTCAAAATAAATGCATCTAACCAATAAACTAATTACGCTGCTTCAATTCACAAACGATTCAAAATGTTACCGTATATTCTTGCCTGCCATGGGGAACGTGTTCGACTGGCTCATGCTTTTCCTTAATGGCGGCACGAGGATGCTCTCTTCAGGCTCGGCAGGAAGAGGCTGATATTTCTTTGGAAGAGTCTTTGTTGGCCTAGTGGTAAAAATACACAACACTGAGTAGGAAAATCATTTTTCGCAAGGATTGCTTTTTAACTTATTTTTTAGAATTCTCGCTTCTATGAGGAGCTACACCAAACCTTTACCTACACATTTTACTTCACGCAACCCTCAAAGAATACCTGGTCTTCAGGTGCACAAACTAAACATTAGGGACCACAAGAGCTTGGACTGAAATGCTGGTTTATTGGTTTTCAGACTTCTAATGGAGGAGACAGGATTTGGTGACAGGGGAAAACAGGGCCGGACTGGAAACCAAAACCGGCCCTGGCAAAGTGCTGGGGGGAGCGGGGACAGGGGTGGGGGTGTGGGGGGGGGGGAAAGTAAGGGGGGGGTTGGGGTGCCGCCGAGCACTTTTACCGGGGCCCGTTTTCGGTCGATTTTATTACAGGGCCGATTTTGCTGCAAAAACGGCCCTGTAACAAAGACGGCCCCCAGGGGCCCAAAAGCGGCCCCCACCCATTCGGCGCAACGGGGGATTGCCCGGTGCCTGCTAGAGCCAGTCCGGCCCTGGGGGAAAAGCAAGTCACAGAATAAGGGCTATCTTTCTGTGGAAATTTAGTTCGTAACTGAACATTATCTGCCCCATCTTGTCTCTCCCCAAGCGCCACACGCAGAAAACGCACGACGGCCATTTTAGGCACCATGACCTTATTGCCGATCGCCAGCGCGTCCCTCTGGCGCTGCGAACATCCCCCCGCGCGCTGACCACCCCCGCTCTCTCATACATGGGCCATAAACCCTCTCCTTCTGCGCGACCCTGCCATGGAACCACATCCCACGCCTGACCGACACCTTCTTTCATCCCATACATGGTCATACATCCCTTTGATAACCCCCTTCCTCTGCGCCCGATTGTCCGAACCGATCCCAGGCCATCACCTAGCCCTGCGGATGCAGTTTATTGCCCCTACTGTAAGGGAAACACCCCACATCAAAGGGATTACAGTAGATCAAGACCCCCCACCCCCTGAGACCCGACCAGTCGCACACACCCCCGGGAATTGGCGGAATGTCCAGCTGTGTGATAGCCATCTCCTACTGTGGGTGGGGTGAGAACTTCTACTGTAGCTATGTGTGGGAGCGGATCTGAGCCGGGGATTCTGAGGATGTTCTTTCATGTATCAAAGCGATCTCAAGAATGTGCCATGTATGATAAACCTGCAATAAAGTCATAAACCTGTGTATAAGAGGCCAGGCCTCAGAGATGTGGTTAGAGCACCTCGTGACGATACCTTGCGTTCTGATCTGATGTGTCCTCCTCTGGAGAGAATAAACCTTTGTTTCCTGCCTTCCAGTCTCCAGCGCCTGCCTCTTTGTTGGTTAAATATCGAATGGTATAAGGGGCGATTACCGCCGGGCAATACTTGGAAGGTTATCGACTGCCACTGCCTCTACCTTTTAACAATTGGCGTCCCAAGCGTTGGGCCCATCAGTGACACGTGGATCCAGTGGGAGGGGTCCAGACGACAAATTGAACGACTGCAGCGATCGGGAGAGCTCCTGCCCGATAGACCCTCGTCTGGCAGCCGATCATCCGAACTTCACTGGTTCCGAGCAGACCTCTCTCGAGTGATCTACGGTCCTGACTGGGAACCATCAGGAGTGCCGCGGCAAATACGGAGAGTAGAGGACGATCGGGCGCTGGAGGCGGAAGACGAGAAACTGTCCATGCGGTCCGGGTAAGGTCGTGAAACACGACAAATTGCGAAACGATTGATTGATTGATTGAAAATACTAGTATTGCTTATTGATTGTTCTCTTTGAGATATTCGCTGTCTACAAACGGAGAAAAGTAGAAATACTCTCTCTTCCTTTGCAGATAGTGAAGGGTAGGTAACGCAGACTTTTGTCTCCATTGTAACCCGTTGTACCTATTTTTATCTCCCCACTGATTGATTGTCCGAACATTGATTGTTTTGAAGAATAGTGCTCTTTGAGATATTCTCTGTTTGCAAATAACGTAGAATAGAAATATTCTGTCTAGTCTTTGCAAATAGTGAAGGGTAGGTAATGCAGACTTTTGTCCCCATTGTAACCCGTCGTGCCTATTTTTATCTCCCCATTGATTGATTGATTGTCCGAACACTAGTTGTTCGATATTGGTTCTTTGGAGGTATTCTCTGCTTGCAAATAACGAGGAATAGAGATATTCTGTCTAGTCTTTGCAAGCAGTGAAAAGATAGGTAGTGCAGACTTTTGTCCCCGTTGTAACCCGTCATGCCTGTCTTCTCCCCACTGATTGGTAGTTGGTTCTGCCCGGACCGCTTATTAGAGGTGAACCATCCGGCTCCACTGGAAGGCACCCCTAATAAGGACATGTTCACTAAATATGGACTAGTCGCCGTAGCTTATAGCAAACTATGGCATAAATATACAAAGGGGGACCCCGAGAGTCAGTGGCCACTGATGGGATCCTTCGATGATCACAAAATAGAAACACTAGAAATAGCTCTACGTAGTAATAAAACAACGCCTACTATGCTTGACAGTATCGGCATGTGGCGCAAAGAAGCAATGCAACGGAAAAAGAGGGAAGAAGTAAAAGCAGAAAGGGAATTACGAAAGGCAGCTCACCTTGCCGCTAGAAAGTTAGAGGAAGAGATAAAGGAGAGAAAGGAAGCTAAACTAAAACAAGAGTCTGAAACATCAGGCCAGTGCCCTGTTAGGACCTCCCCTACGCTCTACCCTGAGTTACCTTCCAAGCAACGAGCGAATGACGAATTACTATTAGGTCCCCCGATCATCTACATGCCCCCTCCATACGCCCCCTTCCAACCTGTAGTACAGCACCCACAACCCCCAAACGCAAGTGAAAGCAGTACCAGGGCCTCGGTCCTCACGGCCTCCGCGCCAGCCGAGCCTCTCGTACTGAACACAACGTTAGCAATAACGTTAGATGACCCTGAGATGAGAAAGAAAGATTCCGCCAGAATGAATCGACTAACAAAGGATGAACAAGCCGGAATCGATAAGGTAGTAAGGACACTAGTAGAACGAAAAGAAAGTGAGGAATATGTAACAGACATGTACAACTCGTATGCTGACAACCGCAGACGGCACTTTGTCGTACGACTTTGTTATCGCACCCTGAATGCCTATGAGGATAGGTACCAAGATAGAGGTCCCGAAGGCTTAGCGACCTTGTATAGGAAGGTAGACATTGGGGAGGAAGGAGAGGGCAATGTGACGAACCTCTTCACTCGTACACTCGAAGTCTTCCGGCATCTTAGAGAACACAGACAGACAACCAAAGCAGAGGCCCCCATAGCAACTGAACCCCAGGCAGGGAAGGCTGATACCATGATGCCCATCAAAGAAGCTGCCCCCTACTGGGTCCCCCCACGAGGTCAGGGAACACACGACGACATCAACCACCAGGATGCGAAGGGGAGGGTTGTATATAACTGGGTTTACCAACCATGGGACCGACAAGACATCTTGACCTTTCGAAAAACCCTACCCGACTTGAGAAAGAACCCGACGGCCTTCTACACCGAACTAGGTACGGCCTTAGGTTCAACCATAATGACCTTAGCGGATATCGATTTGTTCTTCGGGTTATGTCTGCCGGCTGATGTGTGGAAGCAAATCCGGAAAGTCGACCACACTGAACCGTTCGGATACACCTGGGTACAACTCGATACCATAGATAAGCAGCGAGAACCTGGACAAAAACCCCTAAAAGCCATTTTGGAACTCCCAGACAAGATCGTACAGAAATTGAAGACTCTAATCCCAGAAAGGAAGGTAGACTGGTCAATAGTGACGGCCTGTCGCCAGAAACCCCAGGAGGATGTGTCTGAATACTTCTCTCGATTCGAGACAGTGTTTTCCGATTATAGTGGCCAGGACATGACCACTGCAACCGGACATCACCTCTTTGTCCAGAATTACGTGAAGGGTCTGTCACAAGAAGTCTCCCAGAAGCTACAGACCAGTGAGAGTAGTTGCGCGGCCTCCAAACCCGCAGCTATCCTCCAGATGGCCCAATACTACGAGCATGAGAATGATAGGGCGTCCGAGAGAAAGAAAAAGGAACTGAAGGAGAGGGTAATGATAGCACAGTTGCAAGGGGTGACCATAGGAAGGGAGCCCCCTAAAGGGAATTACCAACCAACCGCCCCTAGAAAGCTGCCCCCTAGAGACCATACACCTGCACCCTACGCTGGACGAAGAGACTTAGACGGGAACCAATGTGCGTTCTGTAGAGGGTTCGGACACTGGAAATCCCAGTGCCCGGTCCTTCTGGAAATGAACAAAAATAGAGACACCAGAGACATAGCATATGACCCCAGAAGTAGAGGACAGGGACGAGGGTACACGAACGACACCGCCAACGATAGGCCAGGCAGACCAAAAACCTTTGATCGCCCCCGACAGAACCAATGCCAGCAGTCCGACTACGAAAACACCCATGACTTTGCATAGGACCGCCAGGGGCAAGGGAGGGATCCAGTCAAACTCCGTGTTGACCAGCAAGGTCCTTACGTCACTGCTAAGGTCTTGGGCACAAAGTCTCCATTTCTTGTAGATACTGGGGCGACACGTAGTGCGTTATCTAAACAACTGATTCCTAGGGCACCCTTGTCTGGCTCACACGTAACCTCAATAGGCTTTGATGGAACGCCCTCCACTAACCCCTTGTCAGCACCAATCTCCTTTGACTTAGAAGGTAACACCACTGACTCGACATTCCTGCTCTCCTCCAACACCCCCGATGCTATCATGGGACTTGATATGCTAAAACATTTCCGAGCTACCATCAGATGTTCCCCAGACGGAGTGCGAGTCATCCTGCACGATAACCCGGATCTGTTCAGGTCTTGTCTCACACGACGTATGTTCTCCATAACCAATGCTGACTTGTCCCTACTCGACACGTTACCCTCACACCTATGGGCAAAAACTGACTCGGACGTAGGACGCATGGTGATCGACCCCGTACACATAACTGTCCGACCGGACGCAGTGCTCCCAAAGCTTCCACAGTATCGGGTATCGCCCGAAGGCGAGAAGGCATTGGTGGAAATCATCCAGTCCCTAGTCGATGCAGGAGTGGTAGAAGAAGTAGTCAGTAATGTTTGCAACAGCCCTATCCTACCTATTGTAAAGAAGCAAGGCGAGGGAGATGAGAAAGCATACCGCTTCATTGTTGACTTGCGAGAGGTTAACAAAGTAGTCATGCCTCAGTACCCCGTGGTCTCGGACATCAACACCATCCTCACCCTGATTCCGTCCACTGCCACCACCTTTACCGTTATTGATCTCAAGAACGCATTCTTTTCCATCCCCATCCACCCAGACAGACGCTACCTGTTCGGCTTCACCCTAAAAGCCCATTCATACAGATTCTGTAGGGCACCCCAAGGCTACACTGAGAGCCCCAGCATCTATAGCCAAGCCCTCAAGAGACAACTAGATGCAGTCCAACTACCAGATGGAGTGGTGTTAATACAGTACGTCGATGACATTCTTTTGGCAGCCGACACCACTCCACTTGCAGTTACAGCCACCATTCACCTCCTCCGCTTCCTTGCGGAGAACGGTCACAAGGTCTCCAGGAAGAAGTTACAATTCTGCCAACTCAAAGTGACATACCTAGGCCACCTCCTATCCAAAGACGTGAGGAAACTTACACCTGACCGAATTCAGACCATCTTAGAAACCCCTGTCCCCAAAACTCAGAAGCAAGTGCGGTCCCTGGTCGGCCTCACCTCCTTCTGTCGACAGTGGTTGCCAAACTTCAGCCTTATTGTAAAACCTCTGCTATCCTTGCTAGCTAAAGACGCCCCCCTCCCCCTCCCCTGGACACCCGAATGCCAGTCTTCCTTCAAAGAATTGCGAAATGCCATTTGTTCAGCACCAGTCCTAGGAACCCCAGACTACACTAAACCTTTCTCCCTCTACACCCACGAAAGGGAGGGATGCGCGTTGTCTGTCCTAACCCAGTCCATAGGTCCTAAACAACGCCCTTGTGCCTACTTCTCTGCCACTCTTGACCCTGTAGCCAGAGCTTTGCCCGCCTGCTTTCGAGCAGTAGCCGCCGCTGCTGTCTCTATCCGGCAAAGTGAGGGGATCGTGCTCTCGAACCCCCTCACTGTGTTAGTACCCCATGCGGTTGACACCCTCCTGAACCAGACCAAGACTCAAAACCTGACTAGCGCACGACTGACTGGTTATGAACTGACTCTGCTTGCACCCCACATCACACTGAAACGATGCACCACTCTGAATCCAGCTACTCTGCTACCTCTCCCTGACACTGACCCCAACGCGTCCCCTATACATGACTGTGTGACCCTCACTGACGAACAGACCAAGAGTAGGGTTGACCTCCGAGATACTGCCTTCCCAGATCCTGACGGAGAGCTGTGGGTAGATGGCTCATGCATCAAGCTCCCCGACGGCACCACCTCAGCCGCCTATGCAGTTACCACGGCCCGAACAGTTGTTGAGACAGCCCGCATCACACAGCGATCCGCACAGGCGGCTGAACTGATTGCTCTCACCCGAGCATGCATCCTAGCAGCGGGGACAACCGCAAACATTTACACCGACAGCCAGTATGCCTTCGGGGTGGTTCACCACTTTGGGCTCCTATGGAAGGAGAGGGGATTCCTGACTTCCCATGGCACACCCATCCTACATGGAGATCTAGTCTCCGCTCTGACCGAAGCAGTCCTCCTCCCCACACGGCTGGCTGTAATCAAATGCCAGGCACACAAGAAGGTGACAGACCTTATAGGACAGGGAAATGCACTGGCTGACATTACTGCCCGAACCACAGCCGAGAATAGGTCCACGACCCGCATGTACGTGACCAGGTCACAAACTGAGAAATGGAAGGATGTTAGAGAAACGATTCGGGACATCCAATTAGCCAGCTCACCACACAAATTGACGGAATGGGCACGGGTGGGATTGAAAGATGATGACGGTTGCTGGCGAACTAAAAACACGAACAAATGGTTGCTACCCGACTCATTCCTGATTCCCATGCTGACCATGACACACTCCCCCGCACACATAGGGTCTGCCCCCATGATCAAACTCATCTCACAACGACAAGATCCCAGACTCAGCCAAACACCTGGTCCAACAATGCCTGGTATGCCTCCGACACAACCCTGGTAAAGGAACTGCTGTACCCCGGGGAGGGTTTGGGGTTCCTAATCATCCCTTTTAGGTCCTACAGATGGACTACATCCAGTTAGAAAGGTGCCAAAGCCTGAAGTACGTACTTGTCGTTGTGTGTGCTTTCAGCAAGTGGGTAGAGGCCTACCCAACCCGCGATAACACTGCTATGACTACCGCAAAGGTATTGCTGAAAGAATTCTTCCCCCGTTACGGCCTTTGTCGAATTTTGTGGAGCGACAATGGCCCCCACTTCGTAGCCGAAGTTATCCAACTCATCCTAAAGGGGTTGGGTGTAAAACAAAAGTTCCATGCGGTCTTCCACCCCCAATCTGCAGGCTTGGTTGAGCGACATAATGCCATATTGAAGCTCAAAATAGCCAAAACAGTTGCCACCACAGGACTGAAATGGCCAGACGCCCTCCCACTAGCATTGCTATCAATGCGTTCCACTCCTACCAAACACCACTTAACCCCCTACGAGGTCGTCTTCGGGCGGCCCATGAACCTTTGGACTGCACCAAAACCAACATCCATTCACGACGTCCCGGACGTCCTCATGTCTGACTATTTGTACAACCTAACTAAAACGTTGTCTGTTATCCATCAGCAGGTGCTGCAAGCCATTCCCGATGCTTCCAGGGGCCCCGGACACGATATCCAACCCGGAGATTACGTCCTAGTGCGTAATTTCCAGCACGCAAGGAGGTTGGAGCCCCGGTGGACGGGCCCCCTGCAAGTCCTGATCACCACCCGAACAGCTCTTCGAGTGGAGGGGAAGCGCAATTGGCTGCATGCACATCATTGCAAAAAGGTATCACCGACCCTGACGACAACCGGCAACATCGTCGGCCAAGAAGAACTCCTGGACAAAGACCGACCATCCCTGAGCTGCTACCCGGATACAGAGACACTTGAATTAATGAAATACCCCGATCCCACTGTGCCATCCAAAGAAGGATATAACCTGCGACGAAGGGAGGGAACTTCGGCTAAGCAGACCACGAGCTAAGTTGAAATCTCGAACCGGTAGCCTAATCACCTCAAAGGCCTCCAGAAGAGAAACTAAACAAAGTCTGTGGTTCTGCCCGCTACCGAGTCCTTTGAAGGTGATGGAAGCGCCCGACATGAAGATGATGGAAGCAACCGGACGTCCGCATATCCACTACAAAAACCCAAAGACTGACAGAATGCACAGCTCAAAGACTATTGCACTTTTTATTACCCTCCTCTTTTACCTTCTCCTCATGGTCACCTTCTGGATCATGGAAGAGAGCGCACCCGCCCATAAGACATTGCTGACCACCGTTCAACCAACCACCATGAAAGAACACCATCTGGTCTCACTTTCACCCCAACTCCAAGAAAGGCGTAAGGAGTTCTGGAATAACTCTTTCGTGCAGTTGCTCCACCAACACAATCTTGCCGCCAATGCCACTAACTGCTGGATCTGTGGATTGCTACCACATGCCACTGGACACTCTATCCCTTTCATCCCTTCACCTTTCTCTGTCCATGGCTCCTGCCTCGCATGGCTAATCCTCCTGCAAGAAAGCTATAAGGACAATGCCACTTCCGGCAAAACTGTGTCGCACTTCTACCATGGGTTCTGGCTGAATAAAACTGGAAGAACTTCTGCCCCCTTCTGTCCTCTGAGATCAAACACTCCCTTTCACATGGACATCCCTGCCAAAGAACGAGTTGAAATGCAGGTGTTCAACAACCCAGCCAGACCCACCTTCTCTTACCCCCGGAAGCGAACGGCTGCCACCCTAACAGTGGCCCTATCCGTCCTCAACATCACCGGTCTTGTGTGCCTCGAAGGCCTGGGGACACAGCTGGTGGGCCACAGTTCCTGGCTCATCACCCGAACATTGGACTCAGCTGATCCACCCTCCTTTGATACCTCCCCAAATATGTACTTCATCTGTGGTACTAAGGCCTACACCTGGCTTCCGAAAGGTTGGGGAGGCACCTGCTACATCGCTTTTGTCCTTCCTCCGACATATGTGGCTCCAGCAAACCATCACCGGCAGAAACGTGCCAAGGACATTGTACAAGCCGACTCCACTGGAGCACAGTTCATGGATGCAGTAAAAGGACTTGTTCCACTGTGGGGTCCAATGGCAAACAGCCGTGCCATCCGACACCTGACCCAGGCAGTCGAAACCACAATGAACATTACAGCCGGCATCCTCACCAACAACACCGCTGAGCTTCAGGCCGTCCGCCTGGTGGCTCTTCAGAACCGCCTCGTCCTAGATGTGGTTCTGGCTGATCGTGGAGGAGCATGCCGCATCATTGGATCCAGCTGCTGTACCTACGTACCGGACAACTCACCCTCAGTCTACAAGGCGATCGAACACCTCCACAGACTTTCCTCAGAGGTTCATCAGGAGCAAGAAGGATGGTCGCTTGGGAGTTGGTTTTGGGACACCATCAAAAGTTGGGGGTGGAAGTTGTTTGCGTTTATCCTAATACCAATTGTGATCCTATGTGGATGTTGCCTGGGGATTCAGTGTTTGCCACCTTTATGTTCACTTCTCATAAACGGCATCTGCCCTAAGACTCTGAACTTTGAAGCAGAACATATGAAAGCGCTATATGAAATAGAAGTACGAGGTATTATGGGGATAGATCCGAACTAAACAAGCTGGCGAGATATGTTAAAAGGGAGGACTGTGGAAATTTAGTTCGTAACTGAACATTATCTGCGCCATCTTGTCTCTCCCCAAGCGCCACACGCAGAAAACGCACGACGGCCATTTTAGGCACCATGACCTCATTGCCGATCGCCAGCGCGTCCCTCTGGCGCTGCGAACATCCCCCCGCGCGCTGACCACCCCCGCTCTCTCATACATGGGCCATAAACCCTCTCCTTCTGTGCGACCCTGCCATGGAACCACATCCCACGCCTGACCGACACCTTCTTTCATCCCATACATGGTCATACATCCCTTTGATAACCCCCTTCCTCTGCGCCTGATTGTCCGAACCGATCCCAGGCCATCACCTAGCCCTGCGGATGCAGTTTATTGCCCCTACTGTAAGGGAAACACCCCACATCAAAGGGATTACAGTAGATCAAGACCCCCCCACCCCCTGAGACCCGACCAGTCGCACACACCCCCGGGAATTGGCGGAATGTCCAGCTGTGTGATAGCCATCTCCTACTGTGGGTGGGGTGGGAACTTCTACTGTAGCTATGTGTGGGAGCGGATCTGAGCCGGGGATTCTGAGGATGTTCTTTCATGTATCAAAGCGATCTCAAGAATGTGCCATGTATGATAAACCTGCAATAAAGTCATAAACCTGTGTATAAGAGGCCAGGCCTCAGAGATGTGGTTAGAGCACCTCGTGACGATACCTTGCGTTCTGATCTGATGTGTCCTCCTCCGGAGAGAATAAACCTTTGTTTCCTGCCTTCCAGTCTCCAGCGCCTGCCTCTTTGTTGGTTAAATATCGAATGGTGCAAGGGGCGATTACCGCCGGGCAATACTTGGAAGGTTAACAACTGCGACTGCCTCTATCTTTTAACATTTCTTCCTGTGCTTCACATACGTAGATTTGCATACAGGAATGAACATTAAAGGCCCACGACTACCCTGATATGACTTAACACCAATAGGATGCCAGACTGCTCCTATCTTCTTCTGCATACTTCCACGAATACATAGACCACCTCCAAGTAATGGGCCTTCATATTCTCTAACAGACACCATGTGACATATCTCTCAAATCTCCTAACCTGTGTATCCTCTGTGACGTGGACATTTGTTTTTAGTAACCAAAAATGTTTTAGCCAAAAGGCATCACAATCAGCAGCATTCATCTTGGGACTGACCCAACCAGCAGGACGTACACTAGACATTCTCAGCGGTTGTCAATCAGTCAAGATCAAAAGTGTCATAGACCTACCCTGGAGTGACCATGACCTCATCTCTTTCAATCATGCGTTTCCTCCAAACGCAACGAGTGATGCTCCTTTGTACACCACAAACTCCAGACCGTCTAAAGCCAATGGTACAAACTTGGAAGAACGGGATACTCACCTGTCTGCACTATTGAATCGAAAGCTAATCCCCGTGTTCAGTAAATTGTATGAGTGGATGAATGAAACATTCAATAGCATAATCCCCTCAAAATGTATACGCACCCAATTAAGAAATAGAGGATGCCATGTATGAACGATGGAATAAAGAAGATAAAAACACAACTGTCTGCTAGTCAGCACCAGTGGCACAGACCAAAACCTCCACTAGTCAAACAATGTGTCTGAAGACTCACAAGATGTAAAAATCCATTATAAAAGAAAGAGTTTATTATTTAAATGTATTTCAGATGCGCAGTGCTGCACAAAATAATTGCACTAAATACCATCAGAATTTAACAATCCTGAATTCATCACTTTACTTCATAAGACTCTAGGGGGCAGATTTACGAGTTCTGGCGCATCTCTGCAAATCAGCAGGGATGCGCCAGAAAAGATGCAACATGCAATTTCCTCCCTGCGCCACCACAAATGCGTCGCACCGTGGCGCAAGGATAGGGCGATGCGTGTTGCATCCTGTGGCATAAGGGCGGCGCATTGCTGGAGTCGTGCCACAAGCGTAACGCGGCTCCAGCAGTTCTCAGGGACGCCCTATGCCTAACATGCTGCGTCACTCCTTATGCCTGCTTCAAGCAGGCGCAGGGTTTTGACGCAGCAGGGATGTAAAAGTGACTCAGTGAAATCTTGCAGATTTCACTGCGTCACTTTTACGAGGCGTTCCTGCGACGGAACGCCCACCCTGCGCCGGAACGCCCACCTGAAACCTCACGCAGGTTTCAGGTGGCGCAGGGCTTTACAACGTGACACAGCTCCCTAGATGCGTCACATTGTAAATAAGGCGCAACGTGGCGCATGGTTTACGCCGCCGTTGGCGGCGTAAATGTGGCGCATGGGGCTTGTAAATCTGCCCCTAGATTTCTGAAATTAAAGGGCAAATCACTTTATCAACAAAACTTATACTCTAAAACCCTGCCTATCAAGCAAGATAGGCAGCTGTCTATCCGAAGAAAAGCCTAGTGGAATCACCTCAAAGACACCAACGTGCCTCACAAAACTGTCACTTTAGAAATTCAGTGACTTGGAGAAGGTGAGTGGATCAGCTGGCTCACCTTCAGAACCATGCCTCCTCTAACTGCTCCCTCCCTCCCCCCAAACCTTCCAAAACATCTTCTATTGGCAACATGATTAAGAAACTCAATAACAACCAGAACATATATTTTCTGCTTATATAAGTAACTGCGTATTGTATCCTGATAAAAACAACTTACAATAACGTGACAACTGCATGATAAAAACACTTCAAGAATATGCGGCCCTCATTATACAGTAAAATACTGACCCCTACAGGTCAGTATGAAGGTAAACCAGTGTGTTATGTTACTGAAATGTGAATAGTCACAGTCACCAGAATATCTGGCGCTGCAGAAACACAAGAGTGAGAACTGGTAGAGAAATGTCAATAGACGTGGTAGAATAACCAAGTTTTTAGCGTTTCTTTTTAAAAAGGACCAAAGTCAGAGGTCAGTAGAAAGTGTAGAGCAAGAGAGTTCCAGTGGTGGACCGAGAGGGAAGAAAAAGAGCATCCACCCTGTTCTGGAAAGACGATGTGGGGGATGAAGGTCGATGCCAGTGTGGTGGATCTCAGAACTCTGCTGGATCTGTTCATGGAGATTCAATGTTGCAGATAAGAAGGTCCAGTGGTGTAAATGGCTCTGGGCAAATGGTGGGTGTGAACGGAGTGTTGGCTGATAGCATCAAAATCAACCAGACAACTGCATCTTGACTCATCTGGAGTCTCTTCAGTAGGTTTCCAGTAATGTCCTCATGTGGTGCATTGCTTTAGTCTAGGTGACTAATTATCAATGTCTGTATAATGGGTTTACTGGTTCCACGAAGAACATCTTGTACAGCTTATGGAGGAAGTTTCCGCAAGATGTACAGACTTCAGTAACCGGATCCTTTTTGGCCAGCCTGTAGTCCAGAATTATACTTAGGTTTCTGGCTGGTTTGGATTGGGTAGTATTTGTGTTCAGCTCTGGAGACTACCAGTGTTTTTGACTAGAGAGTTGGCTGTACTCTTTGACTTTGACCCTTGACTCACATTTTGTACCACATTCAGTACCCAATTTCTCTTTTCCCAATAATTGTGATTTATGCACATTCACTCATACATATGATAGCACGCTGGAAAGGACTTTGACCCTTTCCCGTTTGACCAGAGATTCCATGTTAGCGCTTTGTGCTTTTTGGCACCTTTTTCACTTAAATCTTTGAAAATGCATAGCTCCAGACCTATTGATTGGATTTTTGTTCTTTTGGTGTCAAATAACTTATTAAAATGTACTCTTTTTATTCAAATTAGTTGGGGGGATTCTCTTGTGTTGTGTTTTCACTTTATTACTGTTTGTGTGCTGCGTACATACTTTACACATTGCCCAGGGTTAAGCACAAGTTAGTTTTCTGACTTTTTGTGGTTCACCCAGAAGGGAATGTGGCTGTTGCTTGATCAATGCCCACACCCCAGTAAACCAACAAACCAATTTTTCACAATGAGCACTTACCCATCTGTTGGGAAAGTGAGAAGAACAGATAAAATACGCTTATAGTACAGACGTAATGGAGTGAAGGATATTAGTTTCTGTGCATAAATCACAGTTATTGGGAAAGATAAATTGGGCACAGAATGCAGTGCAAAATGTAAGTCAATTTTTCAAGGACAAAGAAAATGAGTGGAAAATTGAAAGCTGTCATGAGAGTTATATGGGTCAGTGGTTAAATACCAGAGGCCTAGAGATACATCATGCAGTATGAACACAAATTTGCATGTAAAGGATAAAGTTCCTGAGGCAGGCCTACATTCAAGGTGGTTTCTTCATTTTTGCTTCGGTGTGTCTGTACAGATGGATATTGTTGGTGTGGTTAGGAGGGTTCAGGACGATAGCAATAGTAGACCAAATAGTTCTAAGATATGTAGATGTTCAGCAGTAGTTAGCAGATCTTCTGTCAAGTCTATATTATTGAAAAAATAGCCAAATTTAGAGTGTGTCACAGGCAGGCTACTCCATCACAAATGTGATGTTTATCCTGTCCTCCTTATCACACGTGCCAGAGGATATAATGTACTTGTAATACGGCAGATTGGATTTCGGTCATGTTTGTCTGCCAAACTTTAACTGGCTCATTACGAGTCTGGGGTTCCACGGACCGTCAGACTCACGGGGGCGTGGTGGTGGCGATCTACCGGATTCAATAAAGTTTAGGTTCCATGTGGCCAGGTGTTTTTAAATACCCAAGTTCCACTAACCTTTCCACTTTCACATCACCTTATAGCCCACATCTTCCAAAGTGCTCCTATGTCTTCGTCGGTCGCAGCACGCCCCGTGCCGCAGTTGGGCAGGAAGAACAAGATGATAAAGCATGCCACCAGGGGATGTTTTGGTGGGTGAGGGTTATTTTACGAAAACGTATTGTTTTCCTTAAGTATTACCAAGATTACTGGAAGGATAGTTTGTTGAAATACGAGTGGACTTTTCTTTGGTCATTTATGTAAGACAGGATGCCGAGCCCACTACGAACCTCTTTCTCCCCCCTCAGATTAGCTTGTGATTGTCATTGATCTTCATAAAATCATTTGTTCGTAAAGATTATTTTTCCAGCAATCTTTTCAAATGGGGCTAAATGACGTCATCTTCAATTCTCTGTCAAACTGAATAGAGTAGTTGAGATTTTATGCTTCATTCTTGTTTGGTGGAGTTACCGATAATTAGATCATGTTGTGCTTTTAGACTATTTGTGGTCCCAGAAAAAGTTTAATGAGGGAGGCCTCAAGAGTCACCAACTGAGGTGATTAAGCATCAGTGAATATAGTACGCAAGAAAAACCTCTAAGCAGGTCTGTTACCAGACCAAGTTTTCTTCTTGGATGCAATTATGGAACACTTTCCATTCCATAATGAAGCTGTGAGGATGTGTGTTATCACAGACGCAAAGGGTGGGAAATTTAGCATGAAATCAAGAGCGTTTCTAAGGTTGTGGGAGTGATCAACATTAGACAGCTAAACCACGACAGACTGAGTGGATACTAGGAGGTTCTCTTCTTAATGTTGTTTAGCACCTTCTTTCAGGTCAGCCAATGTGCTGATATGTCTTGAATCCTACAATTACATATATGGGCAGATTCCAATTGAATCTGCAATTCAGGAAGTGATGTATGAGGCAGAGTGAAAAGAAGAGCCTTCACAGGTTTCTTGTATTTAGTGTAGATTTATTCATATCACAGCATCCCAGCAAATACAGCTTCAACAACTCAGTCTTCCTTGTACCAACCGCTCCCCACTAGAATCTTCCCTCATTTGCATTCTACTCGTAGCAAAGTGACCAACTGGTGACATCAGCACTAGATATCTCTACATATCTCCCTTTTTTGCAACAAATAAAATTGAAACACATAAATAGATAAGTAAAGATTATACACAACATTTGTCAAACAGAATTCTATCTTTAGGTGGCACACAATACACTACTTAAGTTCTTTACTAAAAATTCTCATTTACATATCTAAAATACATTACAATTAACATGACATGACTAACCATCTTACTGGTAACCTTTTGGCATCTTTATGGTTGACACACTTTACAAATATTTCCTAAACTCCAAGTCGTACCATCTTCTAAGTCGACAACATTGGATCTCACACTCTTAACTTGAAAGGGTCCAAGATATTTACTTTCCCCTTTTCGGACCCACTCATTTTTCCGCACTACAACCCAATCTCCTCTTTGGACACACACTCGTTTTACACCCTTCCTATAATCATATATCCCTTTCATTTTTTCTTGATTCCCTTGCACTTTTTTTGATATTTCCTCACGGTCAACCCATATTTTTTCCTTCCTACATAACCATACAGGACACTCTTTCTTCCCAGGCTCCCTTCCTTTAAGTGACACAAAAGGAGCCACTCCTGTACCAGAATGGGGAGTAATTCTGTGCATCCACACCATCTTTCTCAATTCTTCTTTCCACGATAATCCATTAGCCAGCGATAACTGTATGTTATCCATAATTATTCGGTTAGTTCTTTCCACTAAACCATTCGCTTGTGGTCTGAATAAAGCTACTCTCTCATGCACAATTCCCAACTTATTTAAATAGTCCACCATCTCTCTTGATGTGAACTGCACTCCATTGTCAGTCACAATACTCCCTGGTAATCCCTCTTCCAGGAAAACCTTCTCAAGAAACCTTATGACATTACCCGTACTGATTTCTCCCATAGTCTGGATCGTAAACCATTTGGAATGATAATCTACTAGAACTAGGATAAACCTATCCCTCATTCCTTATTTATTAATCGGACCAATAAAATCCATGGACAGTTTCTCCCAAGGTTTTGTTGGAAACTTGGTACATTCTAGAGGAGGTTGACGTACAATTTTTGATTTGTCACTATTCTGGCAAAACTGACAATCTTTTACTAAAGCCTCGACATCACTATCAATTCCCGGCCACCAGAATGATTCTCTAATCCTTCTTTTAGACATTCCTTGACCTGGGTGACCCTCATGAATTATTTCCAAAATCTGCTTTCTTACTTCCTTCGGAGGTATGATCTGCCACCTTCTCATAATGTTATCACCACAAAGACTTAATTCTTCTTTAACTTTGAAAAACTCTGTCAAATCAAGATCCTTGCAATCATCCAAATGCCAACCCCTAACAATTCTCGTCTTCACCTTTTCCAACACTGAATCATTCTTCATAGCTTTCTCCCAATCCTCAGACAACAAAGCACACACTCCTACATTACTACAGATATCTCCATTTATATCACCACACACTTCCTCAGAATTCTCCTCCAAAGGCATTCTCGACAAACAATCTGCAACCAAATTTTTCTCCCCCTTGACATATTCCACATCATAATTAAATTCCATAACAGATAGTAACCATCTAGAAATCCTCGGTGTTACACTTCCTTCCAATCCTTTTCCCCCTTTAAAGATGTACAGTAAGGGCTTATGGTCAGTTCGGACTTTGAATGGGAGACCCCATAAATAAAATTTGAAGTGGCACATAGCCCAGCAACACGCTAAGGCTTCCCTCTCTATTACGGAATATGACCTTTCTGCACCTTGCAATCTCCTACTTGCAAACCCAACAATTTTTTCCTCGCCTTTAATTACTTGCGACAACACTGCACCAATGCCAACACCACTAGCATCTGTGGTTAAAATCGTTCTCCCACCAACCTCGAACCGTCCTAATGTGGGTGCCTCAGAAATTTTCTTTTTTATAAGTTTAAAGCTTGTTTTGCACTTCTCTGACCACTCAAACGGGACACCCTTCTTCATAACTTCCCTTAAGGCCTCAACAGTCTCTGCAAAATTACTTACATATTTCGAACAATACTCTGCAAGTCCTAAGAACGATCTTAGTTCATCTTTACTCTTTGGTTCTGGTGCTAAAGTTACAGCCTTAACAATGTTTTTCTTTGGTTTTATGCCTTTTGCACTTATTTCATGCCCCAAATAGTCAACTACATTCTTTTTCAACTGACACTTCTCTTTTTTTATGGTCAAATTATGTTTCTCAAGTCTCCTCATCACCTCCCATCCTCGTCGCCATGAAAAGAAGAGCCTTCACAGGTTTCTTGTATTTAGTGTAGATTTATTCATATCACAGCATCCCAGCAAATACAGCTTCAACAACTCAGTCTTCCTTGTACCAACCGCTCCCCACTAGAATCTTCCCTCATTTGCATTCTACTCGTAGCTAAGTGACCAACTGGTGACATCAGCACTAGATATCTCTACACAGAGGCAGGTAACAAGCAGATTTTCTGTGTTTAAAAAAAAATTGTCAGCATACTGACAGAATCTGCAGCTATCTATTTGTTTCAGCAAACTGCATAGCAAATAAGAAGCTTTCCCATGAGAGTTACAAAAGAGGCTGAGAGTTTACCTTCAGGGTAGTACATTTTGATACCTTCAATTTCTTTATTATTTCTAATCCTTTTGTGTGAAGGTTCAAGTGCTATTATGTACAGGAAAGAAGATAGGGGACATCCCTGTTCGGTATCTCTTTGTAGAGTGAGTCTATTTCAGAGGGAGGGGTTAATTAACAGTGCTGCATTTTGTTTTGTTTTCGAGGAGTTCCTGCCGTTCAATCCCTCTGAAGAGCAAAGGCAGTTCTGGTCGATTACAGGATTTTTTCTATTAAATGCAATCCCACGTTATATGTTATATCTGGTCAATTCAAAGAGCGAAATATTGTTAGGAGTCTTACATTTGAGGCAGAAAGTCTACTTTTAACTAAATCAGATTGGTGAGCTTTGCTCAATTTATACGATGAAGGTATATGTACTAGCATGCAATATTAAATTGACAGTTGAAGATCAGTCAATGACAAATATTGAACACATAATTTGTTGAGCAACCTTTATTGTTTAACTTTGTGTGTCACAAGAAACCTGCACCTTTCATCAAGAGTGCTGTCCTGTCTGAGCATTCGGCTACTTTACTAATATAACCGGGTGCAATAATTAATTCTAACAGTCAAATGTCACTTCATAATTATAACCTACAGTTTTCATCTGACTGAAATTTATAAATGTATACAAATAGGTGTTTAAAAATAAACGAAATACAAAACTTTAGAATTCTTGCACACTCATCATTAGATCCATTCAAACATGTCCTATAAGTTGTAGTTACCTTGATTGGCATTGTAATAACTACATTTATTTCTCCAGATACATGGCACTAATTCCACTGAAGAGTAGACAGGTACACTGCAAGTTTAGTAGACATTTTTCGCCCAGACTACAAAATCTACAGTTTACTAAGAAATTAAAAAAACATATTTTTCTATGCCTATTTTTGTAAAAGGAAACCAGAAATGAAGAAAGTTCTTTCTCACTCTGCTTGCTGCTCAAATAATCAAAAAGATACCCGTGATGATACAAGACTGACAAAAATCAATAACGGAAGAGATGATATATTTTGCCATATCTGCAGGCAATTAAGCACCATTTAGTAATGGTTTTAATTATTTTTAAAATATATTAGCTGATAGTGACTCTTCCATTCATTCTTTCTCCTCTAATTCATTTAGATAGAAAGGTACTAGATTGCTCCTTCTCATTGGCGTTGCCTTCAACCTAGAGCAATACATAGAATGACATGGGAGTCCTTTTACAGATTCATGCAAAGGTACACATATCAGCTGTTTATTAAACACGTGTATAACAGGAGTAATGGTACAGCTACGATCTTGTCTTTACAAGATTGTCAAGATGTTTTAAATGATTCACCATTTTACAATTTTATGGAATGACACGGAGGCCAACATTATGCAAATCTCCTTTATTGCCACAGCTCAGTAGTAACAATGAAGATAATATAATACTTCAAACAACATTCCAATACACTATATAGTCCATGAGCATGCAGCCATCTTCCTTCTTTGTTGCTGCTGCTCCCGAGATAAGTACCCTCATTTCATTTGTGCCTATTACTGTATTTATGTTTGTTCATTTGTATTTATTTATATAGCGCATGACGGGGTCCTATTGACCCTACCATGCATTTACTATTTATTGAGAATTTTTCCTTTTCTCTAACTATTTTCTGCCTATAACATTTTAGCTTCTTTAACGTTTTAGCCTGAGGCTTAATATCCTCCGATACCGTGTTTTAAAATATTAAGCGTTGTGCGCTCCCAAAACTTGCCTCTGGATCACCCTGGCAAGTAAATTTAATTCGCCTTTCCCCCTCGCGTTGTTTAAAACGTGACTCGCATTACCATTGCCTAGCAGTGCTTTCAGAACAAGGGAGGCATACGGGAATGCGACAGCATACCTCACCGTTTTCTTCCTTGGAGCCTATCAGCTACAGCGTGGTTTTACACAGCTTGTGAGGTCATCCAGTCACTCTCCTCAAGCGGCATTTCCACGATTGATCCCTCCTCTCCCACCACGGTACGCTTTTCATATGTGTGCCGCGGAAGGGAGAAGGAGTTAAATGAAAGGCCATAAGGTGCCGCCACGCACGCTGAAGACGTGCGTGGTTGCGAAGTTACCATCATCATCATCATCATTAGTCTTTATTCGATTTAAAAATAAATCATAAAAGACACAAACATAAATCCAGACATGACATGTAAAATCCATTAAAACTTTAGAAACCATCAATAAATATGTTAAAAAAAAATGTTTTATTTTAAAAAAAGCATTAAACAAGTCAAGATAACAACAAAGTTACTAATACATGATTAATAAAACCCCATCAACTACAGGATTATGAAGAATCAGTTGACGTAATTTCAGACTGTGTTGCAACAATATGGACTGGATGGAGGGGATGTTTCTGGTGTTTACCACAGGCTTGCGCCCTTAGGGTCCATGCCCAACCCCAAAATTTAGCTATTGGTATTGAAACAGTTGGCGAAGTGCTAGTGCATAACATTCTTAAAGCAACAGCACTGCTCCTTGTGCCCAAGTTTCTACACAAAGGTGTCAGCCACACTCGTCTGGGAGTGACTAGTACTGGGCAAACAAACAGGAAATGGGCAATAGATTCTGTCTGTAGCCCACAAGCAGGGCAGATTTCCTCTCAAGGACTAGACCACCTGCCTGTAAGAGATTTGAGTGGTAGGGAGCCTGCTCTCAGCTGGAAGTAGAGCTTCCTGTCTCTGGGTTTCGTAATCAGGTCCCAATATAACTCAAGGACGGGCGTGGTCTTCACCTCTAGGTAGCGACCAGCCATTGCGTTGGAGTTTGCTCTGCTCCATACCTGGTGGTCAACTCGTTCCCAATAAATGGCTTTTATCATTTTCTTAGAGGGAAACTGTGCAGTTGCAGGGTCGCTCCATAACCCCGCCATACCCAAAACTGTCAAGGTCTGGCGTAGCTGCCTCAGCCAGTCAATCTTGTGGAAAACGTCTAGATCTATGACATCCTTAAGCCCTTTGGCATACAAGGAGAGCTCGGGAGTAGTCCATAGCCTTCGCCAGTATAAAACCGGACGAAGTCTAGCAATGTCCACGATGGCCTTCCTACCAAGCTCATACCTTACAGGAACCATAGGGGAGCTCTGGGGGAGTCCTGTTATACTACGGAGGAACGAATTTTCGGCTAGGGTTAAAGAAACCAGCCGGTTGAACCCCCATAGTTCTGCCCCGTATAAAACTGAACCTAAGGCCTTTGCCTCGTAGACTTGGAGCACAGGTTTTATGGGCCTAGTAAAAGATGTTTTGTGCTCTCTAATTAGTGTTCCCGAGATTTGCCTAAGCTTCAGGGCGGCTACCTCTATATGCTTGTCCCATTTGTTACTAGTTGTTATGTGTATGCCCAAATAAACAAAGTTGGAGACCATTTCAATTGGTTGCCCATCCAAAAAGAACTTTCTCCCTCCAAAGCTTGAGTGCGGATTAAAAGCCATGAGTTTCGTTTTGGCCACGTTTACCTCCAAGCCATGACCAAGGCAAAAATCCTCAAAGACTAATAAAGCTCTTTGTAAGCCACTTGGGGTTTTTGATACGATTAACGTGTCATCCGCAAATATTAATATCGGAGTAATAACTCCAGCAAGCTTCGGAGCATCAGTGGTAACACTAAGCATAGATTGGACTATCCCATTAATGTATAGGGAAAAGAGTGTAGGAGCCATGGTGCAGCCTTGCCGCACTCCCAGTTCAACCGGGAACTCTGTAGTGACCTCACCCGCTCCTCCCCACTGGATTTTAGCAAAATTAGCCTCGTGGAGCCTCTTTATCAAGGTCAAAATTTGTACGGGGAGCCCTAATTTGTCAAGGACTGCCCACAATCGATGGCGAGGCACAAGGTCAAAGGCAGCTCTCAAGTCCACAAAGGCTACATAGAGGCTGCCTTTCCCCAAAGTAACTACTTTCCAGTGGAGTTGCACAAAACGGAAAACCTGGTCCAATGTGCTGGTTGACTTGCGAAAACCAGCTTGAAAGCAAGACAGAATCATATTATCTTCAGCCCACACCAAAAGCTGGTTTAATATCATCCTCCCTATGATCTTCTGAATTGTATAGATCAGGCTGATTGGTCTATAGTTCCCAGGGAGGGTTCTGTCACCCTTTTTAAACACGGGGATTATGACAGCCCCCCCAGGATTTGGGAACTGGGGCACCTACAGCAATAGCATTTGCCAGTAAGGCAATATATTTACTCCAGGACTTTTTGTTATAAAGGAAGAGATCAGCTGGAATCCCATCAAGTCCTGGAGCTCGTCCAGCTGCTACGGATCCCAAAGCCATTAGTGCATCTTTAGTACTGAAAGGACCATTAGAGAAAAAAACAAGGGATTTCTCCCATGTAGGGATTGTCTGAGGGTCGCATGCGTATTGGGGTCTAAAATAGTTTACCCATTCTTCTTGTGAAACATGGTTTAAGGGTCTGTCAGGTAACCCACCCCTGCCCCACTTAATGATATTCCAAAATAGTCGCGTGTCCCTAGCATCACTAGCATCCTTTAGGTCAGACCAATAGAGCTCGTCCCAATTCTTTTTAGCCAAGCCTATGCATTTTTTATATAAATGGCGGGCTTCCCTTACGTAATTAGTACTGCCACTGGAAAGAGCTGAGACTAGATTAGTTCTGGCTTTCTTGCAGTCGCTATTATACCATCGTAAACGCTTTGGGGGGGGGGGTCTTTTACCTTTCCTAGTTGGTTTAAGAAAAAACCAGCGTAATCCCTCGAAGAATGTTTCGTGGAGATCGGTGATTGGCGAGATACCTGGGTCAGTGATCCCACGGCTCTCGATCTCCAATATAACTTTGGACAGCAGATTATCAATGCTATCAATTGCCTTTTCATTAGTCTTAACCGCGCTCCACTTAAGCCTACGCATGTCATTAGAGGGGAATACTTCAGGTAGCGTGGAATTCACCTCCACTGCATTGGTGCTACCATTCTTCCACCAATGATGCGTTACACATAGAGGGTTATGGTCACTTTCTGGTCTAAGTTCAACTACCATATCTTTTACGAATTGCCATAACCTCGTACTACAAAGGATGTAGTCAATTCTACTCCTATGGCGGCCATTGTCAAAGGTGTTGGCCCCTTCCTTATCCCCCAAAGTTCGTCCATTCAATGCCCTCAGGCCTTTTTCATAGCAGAGGGCATTAACCTGCACTGCAACCTCTGACCAGCGTTTGATTGGGTCCATGTCAAGTCCAGGGATGCCCCATAGCTGGTCTTCCTCGGGGTCAATTCCCCAACAAGAGTCTGATGTTAAAAGTGGTTCAAAAGTTACATTCAGATCCCCCGCGGCCAGCACTCCCCTCTCACATGAGTGCTGAGCAATAAGGGAATCCAATGTAACCAAAGTCCGGGACCTTGTCCCGTTGGTCCCTCTCAGATACAGATTATAGATATCCACATCACCCACTGAACCCAGGTATAATCTGACTAATTGAATATCGGGGGACTGAGGAAATATGAATTTTGTGATCAGTTATGTCCCCTATCGTAGACCCCAACGGCTCCATGTGCATGCTATAAGTACATGTATGTTCCCTCCAGTTCCAGTTTTGAAGACGCAAATATATGTGCGTCCACCGTCAACATGTCCTATTTCAGATCCGCCATGAATGGGTCAGATATTCCATTCCTAAGTATGAAAGGCCACCGACTTTATGTGGTTCACTTTCCACATTTTACAGATTCAGGCGAGTAGGCCCAGAATTCTGTCATCAAGCCTTTTCCTGCCTTCTGCCTCTGAAAGCTCCAGTCTGAGCCTGCATCTGTATCCATGAACTTTGTCCTACTCCCTGCGCGGCTAACGGTGCCTGATCCAGCCTGTTGCCTGCCAAAAACTGTATTTCACCTTCAAGATTATCTACTCCGCTCCTCATCCGATGCATTCCTGTCTAGTAGTTTAGGTAAACATTCCTCCAGCTACCGTGCAAAGGGCAGGCCTCGCTGTCCTCATGCAAGTAATTCATAGCCCCCGTTACCATGGAATATTCCTACCCCCTCGCATCTCATGTAGACACTTAGACGCTTGTACACGCACTAACAGTCAGTATAGAATAGATTCTATCCTAGAAACCTTTCCTTTTGGATAACACAGTTCTTTAAACATAGGATATTAGATATGATTTGGGATTAGGTTGACATGACCCCCAGACTTCTGTCTCCACGTGTAGAGCTAAATGTCAAGTCCCCTTCACCCTCTAGTTGCACGTCAATCACACGTCATGCGGCTGCGCGCGCATCTCTGCCAAATATTTCTGCTGACATTGCAGGATTCTCTTATGGATCCACCCACTTGTGACATCATGTATGATGACGTTTATTAAATTACGCCCATATATCCGCCTCTATTAGTTACGTATGCACCTTTTATCTGTACTATCAGCTGTTACGCCTCTTGCATCTGTTTCACTGTAATGCATTTCCTATAAAACCAATTATCTGTCAATAATGTATGCCCTTCCTTCCTGAACTTTCGTGGTGATGGAATAGAAAGCCTGCAATTCGAATTGTATTCCTTTGTATAGGAATAAAGCCTTTTAAAACCTCTAATACCACGGATTCTGCCTCTTATATTTACTGAGTTATTCTTACTAGACTTTACCGCATAAAAAATAGTACCGGTAATGAAATATTTACCACATAAATTGGCGCCCGAACAGGGACACTTTCTCATCTCACGCGCCGGCGGTGCGTTGCAGGCCCGGTCTCCTGCCACAGCTGAACGGACAAAAACGCGTACCTGCAGGATTTCCTGTATCTCCCTCCGGCCAAGCGGGGGCGACTGAGGCTGCGATCAACACCCAGACGAGGCGGTGAGAATTGCGAAGTATCCCGACCAGAGCCTAGCTGAGAGAACAAGATCCGAGGTATACAGAGGCCCACCAGGTTCCGAAGTTCCGAAGTTCCGAGTCCAGTCGAGTCGAGTCCAGTCCGGTCCAGTTTCAGTTCCGTTCCGAGGCCTTCCGTTCCGAGCTACCCGGTGAGTACCATTACCGGGGAGGCATTTAACGTGCACATAGTCTGTGCCGGTCAAGACGGGTTTGGGTACACAAATCCGGTCTGCACTGTTTCAGCAGTGTATCTGTACTGTTTAGCAGTATATATAGTATGTATTGCATATAAATAAGTATAGATAAGTATTATCTAGTGTCAGTATTATGTCAGTAACTAGTTTTCTATTAGTTATCATCGTTCGTAAAACTGTTAAGTGTTAAATGTTTTAATAAGTTCTATATATTGTAGTGTGAATGACTGTTCATTATTGTGTTCTTTGTATAAAGTGTGTTCTAGTAATAAGGTCTAAAAATGCCGCTCTTTTCGAAACTAAGACAGATCAAAACTAGAAGAGGAGTAGTCGAAGAAGCTGTTCCCATCCCACCTAGGGACACTCCAGGGTACTTTATGTATCATAAGCATGGCCTAGATGCCGTATTATTTCTTGATTTATGGGTGGACTACACCAAAGAATTACCAGAGAGTCAGAGATGGCCTGCAGCGGGGACCTGGGATGCAGATTGCATCATGAGAGTAGAAGAAGAATTATGGAAAAAGAAAGCCAGACAGTCACAGAAAGATGCCATTGAATTATGGCGTAAAGAATCATATAGACGTACAGAAAAATCATTCAGACAGGAAGAGAAAGGTAGAGAGAATTCAAATAAAACCCGAGAAAATCTATTAATTGAGGAAGGTACCCGAGTAAACTCAGAACAAGTAGATAGACAAAGAAACACTCTTATGAATGGTATGTATCCTCTTCTGGCCGAAGGGTTACCTAAGGCTACCCCGGAAATACCAAAAGACTTAACTCCTCCATTGCTCCCGATAAAAGCACATCCCAAAACACATCCCAAAACAGCAAAGGACGTTTTCCTTTCCTCCTATTTAGATGACGTAGCTCCCGAGTATGCTAATGCCATACCACACATACCGCTTGCCGATGGTGTTCAACACCAAGAGCATCCGTCTGTATCCCCGCAACTACAAACTCCTACACAAGTTCCCACAGGCCCGTCCGTTTCTACAGTTTTTCCCGCATCTACAATCTCTATCCTACGCCCAACGAATCCTTTCGTGCCTAGCACCTCAGATGGTGCTACAGGAGGTACGACAGACATGTTTGCCACACCGCCGCGAAATAAACAGACCCTTAGAGATTTAGCACTCCAACGTACACCCCAATTAGCGACATCCGACATGTTTAAAGAACAGCTCGTGGATTGTAGATACGACCCAGTACCAGGTAGACAGGACAAATTGCTCATATCATCACTACGTATACGACGAGCTACATTATATTTAATGACGATACCAGGAATGGGTGAACACCTAGACGATATATATCGCTTTGTCCAAACAGGGCGAGGTCCAGAAAGTATTAACGAAGCTATGGAATACCAGAAAGTGGATGTCCAAAGACAACTACTACGTTTTTTCATAAATTGCGTAATTAGGAATCAAGACAGGCCTGGGGCAGATCACGATACCATGCAAAGACTTGCCAAATGGGGTCAGAACATATCAGAAGAGAAACATGATAGACAGGCGTGTATAATCGCCATGTGTCGAAAGATCCACAAGGAAGTAGAACGAATACATAAAGAAAGACGAGAAACAGACAGAGTAGAATCAGAAGAAGAGGAGGAGCAAGAATCAGAACAATTAGAAACGATAGCTTATGTAGGTAGAGGAAGACCCCATAATAGAGGCTTTAATGATCCGATACGTCCGATACGTCCAGAATGTAATAGACATTTTCAAACCCCTATGTTAAATACAAGATCCCCTGAACACCTATTCCAAGCCGCTGATAAATTACTCCAAGATCGAAGGGGGTACCACATGCTCGATTCCATGGACGAACAAGAATTAGCCAGGTCAGCAGTACAATGGGCTGACAGTCCCAGCGAATACAATGATGATGTACTTGCACACACGTTTCTGAATCTTGATCCATACGAACAGCGTTTAGCTAGTATATACATGATTCAACACCTCCTTATATTATATAAAAGCCAACACTCCGATCCAGGACCCTTACCTGACATATTGACAGAACTACTCACGAATATATGGAGAGGGTCAGGTACTGATTTGATTAAAGAAATTCTAGAATCCCGAAACCAATATTTAACTTTCGTATGCCCAGAACACGTTCCAGTTCCCATTATGGGAAGAAAAATGTATCACATAGATAGACAGAACCCGTTACGCGAAGTGCACCCAATCAGAGGTGACGGTAATAACTTTACGCGCGTGTTTGTGTACACGCCTATAACTAAACTGGAATTATTAGAAATGAAGAAAGTAGTACCCAGCCATGACAAGGATCCAGCAGGTTTCCACCGTGAGATAAAAGACATGTTACTCATGGGAGAGTATACCTACCCCGACATTATGAAAATATTAAAAGTACTATTACCCGCCGGTGTTTATGAGAAACTAAAAGAAAAGGAATGGGAGGTGGGAGACCAAAAGATAGATTGGACAGCATTAGAAAACGAAGAGAGGGCCCGAGCTGCAGGAGCAGGGCTTGGGGAAAAGACTACAGCACTAGCAGGGCTACTAGTGCAGGTACTGCCACGTTTATTAACTACGAAAAAGGAAGACTGGGGTGCAATCTCAGCCTGTAAACAAAAGCCAGATGAAGACACTAGTGATTTCTATTCCCGATTTGAAAAATGTTTTGATATAAATAGTGGCATAAAAGCCAGTAGCGAGTCATATCCACATCTGTTTGTGACAAAATTAGTTGAAAATTCTCTGCCGCAAGTTAAGAATAGAGTATTGAAATTCGAAAGTACCTGGCAAGGTAATACCCCATCACAGATGTTACAGATGTTACAATATCACCACAATAGAATTAGAGAAGAACAAGAACATGAACAAAGACGTATGAAAGATACAAAAATGAAAATGCTTGTTGCTCAGTCAGTTCCAGCTGATGGTCACCTAAAGGGTGATTCCGCAGGTCCTACGAAAGGGACATGCAACTATTGTAAACAACAAGGTCATTATATACACGATTGTCCAGTCCTGAAACATAATATTGCCACAGGTAGAACCCAGGAAAGACCACGTCCACCTAGACAGGATCAGAATCAACAACAAATCCCTCAGCATGCACAACCTAGGTTAGCTCCGCAACAACTAGCTCCGCAACAGGCAGCTCCACAACAGATCGTAGCACCACCACAAGCGCAGCCTATTGCTGCAACACAAGCAACAACGCAACAGATGTATCAGTATGCACAAGCAGATTATCCCGATTATCAACGATATACATGAAATAGCCTAGAGAGGGAAGTTGGCTTACCCCTTATAGAGGTTCCTGTAGACCAAGAGGGACCTTATGTACATAGTGAACTATTAGGGGAAGACAGAAAGTTTTTACTTGATACAGGGGCAAGCAGAACAACTATAAGACGCAGTGAAGTTCCAGGGGCACCCCTCTCAGGCTCACAGAATATTTCCCTTGGATTCTCAGGAAAACCTATAATCAATGACGTAACACAACCTCTTCCACTTACGGTCGGTCCATTGACACGTACTACAGATTTATTGCTTACTAAATCATGTCCAGAAAACTTGTTAGGTATAAAAACATTGAAAGCTCTAGGAGCCATAATATGTTGTTCTCCGGAAGGAGTACGACTATTTTTACGTGACTTTAAAGGTCACTACGTGTCCAGAGACATGGATCACCAACTGCAGAATTTACCTACACATTTATGGGCACAAGGCCCCACTGATGTTGGTTGCATGAACATTACACCATATCGAGTTACACTGAAAACAGGAGTAGTACTACCACGAATGCGACAATACAAGTTACCACCAGATGCTGTTGTGGCTTTACTGCAAATCATTGACGAGCTCATTGCACAAGGAGTGGTTGTCGAAACCGACTCCAATGTATGTAATTCCCCGATAATTCCGATTCTTAAAAGAACGGATCCAAAAGCACCACCAGTATATCGATTAGTTATTGATCTGCGCGAATTAAATAAATGTATTGTACCACAATACCCTGTGGTCCCAGATATCTCTTCATTACTAACAGCTATTGATTCAGAAGCAACGTTCTTCACTGTCATTGATCTCAAGAATGCTTTCTTTAGCGTCCCAATAGATCCGGAAAGTCAATATCTGTTCGGATTCAGTTTAAATGGACGAAGTTTTAAATTCACACGCGCACCTCAAGGATTTACAGAAAGCCCCAGCATCTATAGCCAAGCACTGAAACGAGAACTTGACAGTATCCACATGCCAGTTAACACTGCCTTGCTTCAATATGTCGATGATCTGCTGATCACCGCCCGAAGCGAACCTGAATGTGAGACAGCGTCACTGACGGTTTTGAAATTTCTGGCCGACAAGGGGCACAAGGTGTCCCATTCTAAGCTGCAATTCTGTGTCCAGCGAGTTGTTTACCTTGGGCACTCGCTGTCCAAGGAGGGAAGGCAGCTTACACCTGATCGCATCCAGTTAATTGCTAACATGCCACCACCCAAGACACAAAAGGAGGTGCGGGCTTTTATAGGCCTCACTTCATACTGTAGGCAGTGGATCCCTCAATATGCATTTCTAGCAAAACCACTCATCCAGTTGACAACACAGGAGGCAGCCACATCGACTGTCCTCCCTTGGACTCCAGAACATACACATGCCTTTGAAAGCTTAAAGAAAGCTTTATGCCAAGCACCTGTCCTAGCAACACCATGTTACAGTAAACAGTTTACACTCTTTGTTACAGAACGCGAAGGTACTGCCTTGTCAGTACTCACTCAGGAACAAGCAGGATCACACAAACCATGTGCTTATTTCTCTAGTACATTAGATCCAGTAGCTCAGGCTCTTCCTGCGTGCCTGAAATCGGTGGCAGCAACAGCTTTAGCAATCAGACAAAGCGATGCCATAGTGTTAGGACATCAAATGACAGTACAAGTACCACACGCAGTAGAGGTTCTTTTGAACCGCACACAAACACAACACTTGACTATAGCGAGACTCACGGGTTACGAATTAACATTGTTTCAGCCACACATAGAAATCAGACGTTGTAATACGTTAAATCCTGCCACACTGTTACCAGTGGGCGGAACAGATCCGTTGGCACATGATTGTGTCGAAGTCATTACTATCACGACGAAACCCAGACAAGACTTGACAGATATCCCTTTGTCAGATCCAGACTTGACATTGTATGTAGATGGGTCATGTATGAGAACAAGTACAGGAGAGTTAGTGGCCGCTTACGCAGTCACAACAGACACTGAAGTCATTGAAACAAATTGTATTAACACTTTGTCAGCTCAAGCAGCAGAGCTCATCGCTCTGACACAAGCCTGTATTCAAGCCAAAAATAAGAAAGTCAACATATACACAGATTCACGTTATGCATTCGGAGTCGTCCATGACTTCGGCGTACTGTGGCGAGAGAGAGGTTATTTAACTTCTCACGGTGCCCACATCCAACACGGACCCCTCATTCAAGCCCTAATAGACGCGATTCATCTACCTACTACAATATCGATTATGAAATGCAAAGCCCATACAAAAGTTACCGATATCATTTCTCAGGGTAATGACCTAGCTGACAGAACAGCTAAACAGACTGCTCAGAATCAGACTCACACAACTGACATGACAAAGACAATAGTTCCGACACCAACATATTGCATGACAGTTAAGGATCCCGCCCTTGATGTAATTGACATACAGACACATGCTACACCAGAAGAAATAAAGAAATGGACTGAATTAGGAGGGATCCAAACGGATCAAGGATGGATGACGAAGGAAAAATCTATATGGTTTCTTCCCGACTCCATGGTTCAAGTCATCATTAACACAATACATAGTCCAGCGCACCTAGGAGAAAAAGCTATGCTAGACAGCATTCAACACATTTGGTTCAACAAACACTTGCGAGCAGCAGCTAAACAAAAAGTTCGTACCTGTATGATATGTTGTCAGTTTAATCCAGGTAAAAGCATCCCCGTAGAGCAGGGTGGATTTCAAACTCCCGATCATGCTTTTGAAGTCCTCCAGATGGATTATATCCAGATGGAACGATGTCGAGGATTCAAATATGTTCTCGTAGTTGTCTGTGCTCTTTCCCGTTGGACAGAAGCCTACCCGGTTTCAGATTACACTGCCCCGACTACTGCCAAACAGTTAGTTCGAGAATTCTTCCCACGGTACGGTTTACCACGTGTTGTCTACTCAGATAACGGCCAGCCGTTCTCATCTGAACTAATGAAACACGTTTCCCTTTTGTTAGGCTACCAATGGAAATTCCACTGTGTCCGACATCCCGAGGCAGCAGGTCTCGTGGAACGCCATAATCAAACTCTGAAAATTAGATTGTCCAAAATATGTAGAGAAAAAGGTGTCGATTGGATAGTAGCCTTACCAGTTGCGCTCTTTTACATGAGAATGGTAGCACATTCTCGAACAGGGCTATCCCCGTACGAGGTGATCTTCGGTAGACCACCAAATATGTGGGGGACGCCTATACCTCGCAAAATCACTGATGTTGACTGTAATATGCTGACAGATTACCTGGCTTCCTTGATGTCTGCACTACAATCTTGTCGTTCACAGGTAGCCGCAGCTTTTCCCGACAATACTGAGGTGAAGCCCCATGACGTGGTTCCTGGCGACCTGGTTTTGGTCAGGAATTTTGACCGAAAGACCCAACTGGAGCCTAGATGGACATCGCCAAAATTGGTTCTACTAACTACAAGGACAGCCGTGAAGATTGAGGGACGTAAAGGGTGGTTGCACTCGAGTCATATCAAGAAATTTTATGGACTACCATCTAGTGTGAACGCTCAGCCCTGCATTCCCTCACAGACAGACTCAAAGCTCCCCTTGGCTGAATTAACAAACTCTGAACTTTATAAACTGAAGTTAAGGTCTAGCAAGTCAGACAATTTGATTGTTTAAGTCCTCTCCAAGGTGAATCGGTTGAATTTGTCTCTGACATGTATCCTCTAGACCGGAATAGAGAAAGAAATCATCAGATGCAGCTTAAAAAGCATGCGTATTGTAAATCACTTCGTAGTCACTGCACAGTAACATTATTAATTTTGTTTTTTCTAAGTCTTCTGATCATCATTGTCAGCATACTATTGCACATGTATTACCCTATTCTTAAGCGTGTTTACAATGTAACTGCAGAACATTCTTTTAGTGAATTACCTCCGCATGAGTTGTCCTATAGATTTGCGCTGCGCAACAACACATTCATTAGTATGTTACATCATTCCCATCAGACCAGCAATGCCACAAATTGTTGGATATGTGGCCGACTCCCTCCCTATCAGAACTATAAGGGAGTTTTGCCCCTCTTTCCCTATCCGTTCACACACAATGGCTCCTGTGGAGCATGGTTTAGTTTGATTAATTCCCTAGATTCAAATTCCGCAGTTTATCAAGACAACTGGGTATGGGGAAACCTGAACCTAGTTTCACTTAAAGTCTGCTACCCTAACAAGGAGGGACTTCCCAAAAGAACAGGAACTGATCTAGAAAATGAAGTATATGGATTAGGTAATTTTACACTTAACCTCATGATCCTGAACGTTGAATCTGAAGCTACACCAATCTTGCCCGCCATGTCAGTATTCCCAGTAAAAGGGGAATTATGTGTAAGAAAGAATGGTTCCATACACATGGGCCATAGTAAATGCACCACTGTAATAAAATTCAGTGATCAAGGCAAGTCTACATTTAGAGCTTCTCGCCATTCCTACTTTATATGTGGCCAGACCGCATATATACGTCTACCTCTAGATTGGGATGGTACCTGTTACATAGCATTCCTTCTACCACCTGTTTTCCTAGCTCCTCCTGATTATCACAGAAATACCCATTTAGTACACAATAGACAGCAGAGAGATCTCCCAATTGTCGATTACACTGAAACAGCATGGGAAAAATACACAGATTTCAATAAAGGTTTCTTTCCCTATATAGGTACAGTCACTAATAGTAAGCTGATACGTAGATTAACCAGAACCCTTGAAGCAGTAGTGAACGAAACTATTTCCGCCTTAGGCAATTTAACAGAAGAGCAGTCTGCTATGCGGATTGTTGTGCTTCAAAATCGTCTTGTCCTTGACGTCATCCTGGCCGATAGGGGCGGAGCTTGTAGGGTCATCGGATCAAGTTGCTGCATTTTCATACCAGAAAATTCGCCGTCAGTATATAAAGCCATAACTCGCCTTCATAAGATTGTAAGCCAGATACACCAGAGTCCAGGCACCTGGACTTGGTCCGGTTGGTTCTGGGGCGTGTTGTCAGCCTGGGGATGGAGAATCCTATCCTTCCTAGGTATTGGCTTTCTCATACTATTCAGTTGCTGTTTATGTCTACAATGTGGGCCAGCGATTTGTGGTCTGTGTGCCACATCGTGTATCCCACATCCAAGTTTTCGTTCGAGATCCCGGAAGAAGAAAGAAGAACAAATGATGCTATATGAACAGATCGATGGATTGATGAAGATCGATATCTCCTGAGGGTCCGTAGGGGACAAGGAGGGAATGAGGAAATATGAATTTTGTGATCAGTTATGTCCCCTATCGTAGACCCCAACGGCTCCATGTGCATGCTATAAGTACATGTATGTTCCCTCCAGTTCCAGTTTTGAAGACGCAAATATATGTGCGTCCACCGTCAACATGTCCTCTTTCAGATCCGCCATGAATGGGTCAGATATTGCATTCCTAAGTATGAAAGGCCACCGACTTTATGTGGTTCACTTTCCACATTTTACAGATTCAGGCGAGTAGGCCCAGAATTCTGTCATCAAGCCTTTTCCTGCCTTCTGCCTCTGAAAGCTCCAGTCTGAGCCTGCATCTGTATCCATGAACTTTGTCCTACTCCCTGCGCGGCTAACGGTGCCTGATCCAGCCTGTTGCCTGCCAAAAACTGTATTTCACCTTCAAGATTATCTACTCCGCTCCTCATCCGATGCATTCCTGTCTAGTAGTTTAGGTAAACATTCCTCCAGCTACCGTGCAAAGGGCCAGGCCTCGCTGTCCTCATGCAAGTAATTCATAGCCCCCGTTACCATGGAATATTCCTACCCCCTCGCATCTCATGTAGACACTTAGACGCTTGTACACGCACTAACAGTCAGTATAGAATAGATTCTATCCTAGAAACCTTTCCTTTTGGATAACACAGTTCTTTAAACATAGGATATTAGATATGATTTGGGATTAGGTTGACATGACCCCCAGACTTCTGTCTCCACATGTAGAGCTAAATGTCAAGTCCCCTTCACCCTCTAGTTGCACGTCAATCACACGTCATGCGGCTGCGCGCGCATCTCTGCCAAATATTTCTGCTGACATTGCAGGATTCTCTTATGGATCCACCCACTTGTGACATCATGTATGATGACGTTTATTAAATTACGCCCATATATCCGCCTCTATTAGTTACGTATGCACCTTTTATCTGTACTATCAGCTGTTACGCCTCTTGCATCTGTTTCACTGTAATGCATTTCCTATAAAACCAATTATCTGTCAATAATGTATGCCCTTCCTTCCTGAACTTTCGTGGTGATGGAATAGAAAGCCTGCAATTCGAATTGTATTCCTTTGTATAGGAATAAAGCCTTTTAAAACCTCTAATACCACGGATTCTGCCTCTTATATTTACTGAGTTATTCTTACTAGACTTTACCGCATAAAAAATAGTACCGGTAATGAAATATTTACCACAGGACCCAGTATGGATCTCTTTTGCCACCGAGAATAATTCTTGGCGAACCCACATTGTTAAGCTGCCCATAGGACGCCCTTTGGGTCCCTTAGATGCGGGGACATGAAAATTCAAGAAATCCGGGAGAAGCTGAGGCTCACAGGACCAAGTCTCCTGAAAGAGGCAGACGTCGAAGTTGCCAATGAATTGAACCCACTCTGGGGAGTCCATTTTTGTCTTCAGGCCGGCAACATTCCATGAAATCATTGAGCCCACTCCTGCTCCTGACGGATTAATCTGATGGGTAGTGTTAGAGGTTCCATCTTGATGGTTGGAGTACTCTAAATACGTGGGGGGGAGAAATCAACTTCATCCCTTCTGGCCATGGGCACAGCTCCAACTGCTGTGACAACCCTTAAGGTCTGGGATTCTGGTCAATCAAAATAATCTAAATTGCAGTTGGCATTGTGATAATCGGGATGGGGAATAATAATTTCTGGCAACATTCTCGACTCTCCCCAATGATGGGTAAATTTATCAGCCTGGTAAATGGCCGAGTTATAAAAATAACCCAGATCATGCACCCCTATCCCCGGTTGATCCCCGGAACGTGAGTCATCACAGATAAAACGCACTATGCGTCTATCTTGGAAGTTAACGAGTATAGAATCGCCCTCAACATCTTTTGGTCTTGTTCCGACCCAGCAGACCCTTCTGGCAAACAAGATTTTCCCATTCAACCCAGCAGGAATGGGTCTGTTTTTATTTAACCAGAAGGTTACTTTATTTTTAAGTTCAAGGTAAGATTCAGTCTTACCATCTTTTAATTCCGGAACGCCAGTTAGTATTGCTACGTAAGGAAGAGAAGCTGGCGGAAGATAGATATGGGCATTTGGAGATTTCGCAGGATTGGTATAAGTAGAACTGCTTGGACCGTCCTTCGTACCCTTGTTTGCCCTATTAAGGTTCTCCCTAATATCATTACCCCCAGATTTTCTTCTAGTAGGACCTGTCCGTGGATTAGTGTGGCTAGCATTAGCCTGAACAATAGGCGGGTCAGTTCCTGGTCTGTCTCTAATGGTTGCAACAGGGTCAACAACAGGGATAGATGTAGTAATTGTTGTGGGTACTGCCATAACTGTTTGGTTAGAATTAGAATTGGCTCTCTCTCGTGTTGCAACTTTAATGACATTTTTCAGGCAACAAAAATTATCAAGCATCGTCTGCTCAAGGTGTTCAACTTTTGTGTTAATCAATTTAACCCTCTCAATCAGGGGGAGTAATAGTGAACGCACCGTCTGTTCAATTTGGCTAATCATCCCATCAGATTGTAGCTGATCAGGGGATTTCTTCTTGCCCACCCCATTAGTTTCACAGTCCCTCAGAGATGAAGTGCGAGAAACATTATTTGGAATATCAATTTTTTTTAGAAAGTTTCGGCTTGCCTCCCACCTTGGGTATCCCCGGTCCTTTTCCTTTTAGGATTAGTCATGCCTTTAGTTTTCTTACTAGCCCGTGTCTGACGATAAATTACTTCTGGTCTTATAGAATTTTCTTCTACAGACACGACCTCACCAGAGGCCTCGAAAGTCCCTATGCTATTTCGGATCTAAATGGAACTTTCCTCAAGGTCCCCGAGCTGAGAGGAGTTATCCACCACAGGTCCATCGGGTCTAATAGGAGATTTAACTAACGCTAAAGGTCCCATAGATGAACGTCTTGTCATTAATGGTTCAGTGGAAAGCCGCCGCTCAGTTATAGCAATTTCGTGCTCTAGGACTGAGACGGCCCGCGTTATAAACTGGTCTAAGGTGCCAGTAACAGTCCCACCCCCCCCATACGTTTGCCCTTCCCCGCCATTGCCCAGTCTGTAGTTAGAGTAGGGATCAAGGAGCTACTTTAAAATGTTAGACTATGATGGAAAAAACAGAGTAAAACTAGATTAAACTGAAAAATATAATATAAAACAATTATATAGCTGTAATAATAGGCATGAAATTACATCCGTATATACAAATGTAAAACCCACAAGATTCTCGAAATATAACTCTGTGGGAGCAATTTAACATAAAAAGAGAGAACAGGTTTGCGCCCTCTGCAGGTTTTATACACAAGCAAGTCACAGCCCCAGAGTCAAAGCAAGTAGGGATAACAAGCCCCGTGTTGGTCACAGTACCTTTACAGATGAAAACCAAAACTAAAAGGGGGGGCCCAGCCCTGCCTCTTCCTGGCGATGACGGGCGCGAGACGGGCCCGCCCTTGGCCAGGGCTTCGCCCGGGCGCTGCCCGCGCGCGTCCCGCGCTGCGGAGGCACCCGGCTGCTTTTGTGGAGCTCCGGCGCTCCCCGATGACGACAGGCGCTGCGCCGGAGGCGAGGGATGCTGGGTAATGTTGTTCGATGTAGCCGTTCCCCTCACGGCGATAGCAGAAAGAACAGGGAGCAGGATTCCCCTGTATGAAGGGCCGTTCACCTCACGGCAGGTAAGAGGAGTTGATGCACGTATTTGCTCAGGTGTCAGGTCTCTAGGCGCGTCCCGCGCTGCGGAGGCACTCGGCTGCTTTTGTGGAGCTCCGGCGCTCCCCGATGACGACAGGCGCTGCGCCGGAGGTGAGGGATGCTGGGTAATGTTGTTCGATGCAGCCGTTCCCCTCACGGCGATAGCAGAAAGAACAGGGAGCAGGATTCCCCCGTATGAAGGGCCGTTCACCTCACGGCAGGTAAGAGGAGTTGATGCACGTATTTGCTCAGGTCTCAGGTCTCTAGGCGCGTAGTTACAGCTAGCAACTTTTTGACAGTTGCATCTGTTTAATCGCTTACTTTCCTTCGCGGACAAGAATTGAGCACCGACACACCCTCTCCTTTTGATCTACAAGAGAAATTTTAATATTTTACTAATGCTCGTACTCCTTATTAACCTTTTAAGGTTAAAACTCACATTTTTATTGAAATAATACCTGGAACAACAAAAAAAGAAAGAGAGAGACAAGGCAAAGAGACGTTTTACATTCGATATTTTGCAATCTTCAAGAGAAGAGAAACGGGGAATATAATTTTAATATTATTTTAATATATTAATACCCTTTTCCCATAATGTCTGTTAATCCTGAACTCAATCTGGAAGGTAAGATTGAGTCATTGGTCACTAAGGCCATGGACGAATTTGTGGACTCACTTAATGAGACCATTAGTAGAAAAATTGAATCCCTGTCAAGGGCATGGCCCTCTACTAGCACCGCGCATACTTTTGGCGCAAAAGAAGGGGCAGTTAAGGCCCCAAAGAAAAGAACTGCACCAGAACACCCTGTTAAAAGTGCTAAAAAGACAAAGAATACAGGAAAAGCAGCACATTTACGCTTCTCAGGCCGTGACCAGAACAATGCCTTGGGCATCACACAAGGTCAACAAACAGGCCCGAGCTCCCTATACACATTGACAGTGACGAATCAGATGAAGCAGAGATAGATCTCTCCTGCTCATCAGGTTTTGACACAGACATTGAGGACCTGGGAGACAAAACTTTGGGAAGCACTGAAGGCTCAAAAATGGGCGTTACTGACCCCTTCCGGGACGATATGTTTGACCCCCTTTTAATTAAACATCCCCTTTCTGCCGAATGGCTACCTTTCCAACATGTAGCAGACAACATTAGTTTCTGGCTGAGAAGGGAGAGTGCCAAAGAAGTCAGATCTAGACTGAGGTCTGAATGCCCTTGCCCGTCTCTTCCAGACAAGATTGCAATGACCCCTGAACTTGACCCTAAGGTCGTTGCTTTCATAGCAAAGGGTGCAAAATACCCTAGAAAAGGGATAGACAAGAGCCCAAGGTCATGTCAAGACTGTCTCCTCAACACCATTGAACCCCTAACCAAACTTTTCGACTTCGCTGAAAGTGCCTACATTGATGGAATTCCTATTGACCCTAAGGAGCTATGTGAGTGGGTCCAACAAACCATCTGCCTCCTTTGCAATGCAAACACTGCCATTTCTAATGAACGCAGGAAAGGCGTACTCAAAATTGACCCAAAACTCATAGAATTGGCAAACAAGGAGGGAGGAGCCACCTCACAGGGGCTCCTCTTTGGAGAGGATTTCATTCGCGACATGGCCAAATATGTCAGGGCCTTTAGCTCGATTCAAAAGCCGCAGCGTGACATTAAGAAACTCTTCCAAGACGACATTTTTGGAAGAGCCGGGAGAATGCAGGGTCGGTTCTCCGGCCATGGCCAGTCTACCTCAAGACCCTTTCTGGGATGAGGATCAAAGTTCCAGAAATCATCCTTCTATGGAAACCAACCAATCTTCCCTCAAAGGCAAAGAAACATGGAAGACCATTCCGAGGTGAGGGAAGAAAAAGAGGATTTTCCGCAGGTAGGAATATTGAAAGACCATTCAGATACCCCTATAAAGGTGGGAGGGAGACTAACCCTTTTCTCTGGGAAATGGACATTGGTAACTCAAGACTCATGGGTTCTGGAAACTGTCAAGAGTTACAAAATAGAATTTATTGATACCCCCTTTCAATCAAAGAGAGTTCGCGAGATAACCTTCTCTTAAGAACAGAGAAATCCAGTATCCCAAGAAGTAAAGGATTTGCTAGCAAAAGGGTCTATAATATAAAGCTCAGAAACAGATTTCATCAGCAATGTATTCTTAGTAGAAAAGAAAGACAAGTGACAGAGACCTATCATAAACTTAAAAAATATAAACGGGTGAGTATCTTACCACCACTTCAAGATGGAGGGAATACACCTCCTAAGGGACGTCTTGAGAAAGGGATACTGGTTAACACATCTGGACTTAAAGGATGCCTACTTGACCATCCCAATTTGGCCCCCACACAGGGAATTCCTCCAATTCACTTGGGAGGGAAATCTTTGGGAATTTTGCACTCTCCCCTTCGGTCTATCTTCAGCCCCTTGGTGCTTCACCAAGGTCTTACGTCCGGTAGTAGCATGGCTAAGGGAAAGGAGTGTAAGGCTAATAATATATCTGGACAATATTGTTATCATGGGTCAGTCCAAGGCAACAGTATCTCGCAATACAAATCTTACTATCTGCGTTCTGGAACATTTAGGCTTTGTCATAAATGCCAAAAAATCATGCACTACACCAAGCCAGGAAACTCAATTTCTGGGCTTCATGGTGAACACAGTATCTGCAGAACTGAAATTACCAAGGGAAAAGATAAAGTAACTTCGCAAAGAACTCAGGAAGATGCTATCTTTGGAGGTCTTTCCTTTGAGACTCCTAGCCAGGATCCTGGGTCTCCTCTCCTCAACCAGTCAGGTGATCTTTCCAGGTCCTTTACACTACAGGGCCCTCCAGAGACTCACAGCGAAAGCTCTGAAGTCGACTCTATCTTACACTCAGATGACTTGCTTGGACGAAGACTCGAGGAAAGAACTATCTTAGTGGCTAAAGAGTGCAGAAGCTTGGAATAGGGAAGCCATCTTTGGGGAAGCCCCAGAATTGATAATAGAATCAGATGCGAGCCTAGAAGGTTGGAGTGCCACATGTGGCGACTCTTCGACAGGAGATTGTTGGACACGCGAGGAGAAGGAACTACATACCAACTGCCTGGAACTTCTAGCAGGTTCTTTTGCGGTTCGAAGCTTCACCCAGAATTCAATGAAATGCTGTATATTGCTGCGCATGGACAATGTCTCTGCAGTGAAATACGTCAACAAGATGGGGGTCTTAACGAAATAGCGAAGGGTTTCTGGGGCTATTGTTTGAACAAGGGACTGTCCGTCACAGCGGAACACATCCCTGGTTTGAACAATGGGGTAGTGGATTGATTCTCCAGGAATTTCAAGGATTCCAGCAACTGGAAGTTAAATAGAGGGATATTCATGACAATCCAAGACAAATGGGGTCTCTTTGGGACAGATCTTTTCGCAGACAGACTGAACTCTCAGATGGTGAATTTCTTCAGATGGAAGCCGGACCCTCAAGCAACAGGGGTGGATGCCTTCCTCCATGACTGGCAGGGCTTAAAGCCATATGCCTTCCTGCCATTTTCATGGTTCCACGTCTTCTCTTACACGCTCGTCGGTACCTTCAGAGCATGGTGGTGATAACCCCCCTTGGGAGTTCTCAGGCATGGTTTCCAGTCATCTTGGAGATGACCATGGACTTCCCACTTCTAATACCACCTTCCAGGCAACTACTCCTGGGTCCTCAGGGCGAATCACTTCCTCTCATAGACCAAGGTCTAATGGTTGTGACGGCCTGGAAGATTTAAGGCGACAATGGCAAATCCCTGGCCAGGATGCTTTCCAACCCATATCTGAGTTTTGGGCATCTGGAACAAGGAAGGCATATCAACTAGCATGGAATAAATGGGTTCGCTGGTGTCTTCCACTACACTATGATCCTGTTTCAACTGATTTAGTACACGTAGTGAACTTCCTATCAGAACTCTTCACTTCTGGCCTAAGTTATAGAACTGTTAATGTCTATAGGTCAGCAATAGCTGCAGGACAATCTTTAGATGATGGTGTCTCGGTAGGACAAAACCTCTTAAAATAAAGATTATGAGAAGCGTGCGAGTTCTTAATCCTCCAACTCCGAAATATACAGCCTTATGGGATGTAAGAAAACTTATATCTTCTCGGGGAGATAATGTTAACCTCTCTCTCAAGCGTATTTCCTATAAGCTTACTGTGTTACTTTGCGTGGTCTCTTTCAGGTGAACTTCAGATGTTAAGGCATTAGATATTACTAACAGCGCTTACCAGCCTGAGGGAGTTTGTTTTTACCTTAAGAAAAGAACCAAAACGATGTCTTCCTCTATTTTATATCCTTTCTTTCCACTTAATGAAAGTCTATGTGTAGTCAAATGTCTTAAAGAGTATGAAAGTAGAACTGTAGGTCTGAGAGGAGTTGGAACTCAACTGTTCATTTCTCACAGATCCCCTCATAAAGCAGTTTCTTCTCCCATGCTTGCAAGATGGGTGAGAGTGGTGTTGATGTTTCTATTTTTGGTGCACACTCTCTCAGAGGTGCATCTGCTTCTAAAGCTTTTATGTTCGGTGGAGGGCTCCAGGATATTCTTAGAGCAGCTGACTGGTCAAATGAGAGCATGTTTAATTTTTTTTTATTTTAGACCAATCAATAATGTGATTGACAATGTACTTAGTTCACTTTAATTTGCATAGTGTTGGCCTCCATGTCATTCCATAAAATTTAGATTTTTCACAGCCTGGTGGGCAGAAAATCTGGATTTCATTAAGTACACGGAGGCCAAGATTATACAAATCTCCTTTATTGCCACAGCACACCCCCTGGGCAGGGTACATTGTATGTGAAAGGTAGGACATGTGTGTGTAACATATCCTGCTAGTGAAATACTGTCAATTTCGTTTTTCACTATTGAAAGGCTACCTTGCCCATAGGGCAGAATGGGGAATGCTTTGTAACGTTTTACAAGCATATCTTCCCATAGGGATTTGATAGAAAATAGGAATCTGGTATACCTGAGCTCAGAATTTAGAAAGTGGCTATTTTCTTGTTCAACCTTTCTGTGTGCCTCTGCTTGTTTGTGAATTGACTGTCTGGTTTGAGTGTGACAGCGGCTGGGGTGGCTCCAGGAGTCTGGGTGAGTCAGCACTAGGCTGAATAGGCATTTGGAGTGGTGGGGGGAGTAGCACCTGGGCCTGAATAGGGCTGTGCCTGCCTTCCACAATGCTGCTGTGGTGCGTCTGAAGACCCTGGCCCACATTCACAAAGGAAGAAGTTGTGCACTGGCAGAGTGCACCCAGGACTGGTTTGAACTGGGTCCAGGACCCCTAACACGTAGAGAACAAAGACGTTTGGGGTATAAAAGTAAGAGCTGAAACCCCTGTAAAATTAGATCATCCTGGAATTCAAGAGGAAACTTTGCCGAGGAGAAGAGCTGGAGAAACTGAAGAGAAGGACTGCCATAGCTCTGTGTTCTGGGGCTAACCTGCAGTTGCTATTCTGCCAAGGAAAGGAGAAGGACTTTGCTGTGTACTGTGTCCCCTGCTTGAAGAAGATCTCGAAGGGCCTGAGGAGAGCTGGCCTCCTGTTTTGAAGTCCCAGGAACAAAAGGACTTCCCCCCCCAGCTCCCCCTGAACTCTGCTGTGTGAGTTCTGACCTGCCTAGAGTGCTTGATCCAGTTGTGGGGCCTCTGGAGGTTGTTTTCTGCTGTTTTGGGAGCTGGAAAAAGAAGAAGCATGAAAAGAACTGCAAAACCCATTGCATCGCTCTTCTTGCGCCACGTTTCACCAGCGCCTCTTGACGGCACAAAAAGATTTCCATCGCATCGCCACACCGCTGCAAAGATTGTCGCAGTGCCTGTCACCGCTGCAAGAACCGACTCATCGAGGAATCGCGGCTGAAGAGGACCAACCCCGCAGCATTCGATTGCTGTCGCATCCCAAAGACCTATGCATCGTACCTGTGCGAGACGCTTTTCCAGATGCATCACTTGTGAACCGGAACCAGCACAAAGACTCGACGCATCGCTCCCCCTACCGACCGGACTCAACGCAACCCTTCTCAGGGTCTCAGGAGTGTCGCATCTCTTTGTTTTCCGTCGCTGCAGCTGTTTGGATTGGGAACTTTTGTCGCATCTACAGGTACTTTGGTGCAAACTCACGCATCCATAGATATCTATGGTACAAGTTCTTGAAACCCTTTTGAAGTCATATTTTTAAACTGTGTATGTTGGATTTTTGGTCTTGTGTAGTTTAGATAGATACTTTATTTTTCTAAACTGGTGTGGTGCCCATTTGTGGTGTTTTCACTGTGTTACTGTGAGTGTTGGTACAAATACTTTGCCTTTGGGATAAGCCTGTCTGCTCGTGCTAAGCCACCAAGGGGGTGAGCAGGGGTTATATAAAGTGTGTATCCCCCTTATCTGACTAGAAACAAGGGTCCCTATTTGGCAAAGGTACCTACCTCTGCCAACTAGAGACCCCCATTTCTAACATTGGTGGTCAGCGATGGGATTTGAACCTGTATTTGTACTTGACCCACAGTTATTGGTGTACATCACTAGTTTAGTGCAGACCACTTCGCAACCACATACTGTATTTTGCTTTTGGTTCTATTTTTGAATGACCCTTAAAAGTATCCACGCATCATGTCTCAGAATGGTAAACCAGCAAGTGAGGCTGCAGGATTGGAGTTTGAGATTGAAATGTTGCATTCCTACAAAGTAGATCAGCTCAAGCAATTTTTCAAAGATTTTGGATGTCCCATGAAGAGCAGCTCCAAGAAGGAGGCGCTACAGAATGCCTTAAGGGCCTGGTGGGAGGCCAAAGAGGCTGGGGAGCCAGGTGATGCTGAGGTGGATGAGGATGCACCAAGGGATGGTTTTAGGTCACAGGATCTGCCTGTGTCAAGAGCAGCCTCCAGGGCTGGCAGCGTCTATTCCGCTAGATGTCTTTCCCCAGAGGAGCGGGAAGAGAACCAAAGGGTCAGAGAGCATGAGCTGGAGGTCATGAGCTCCAGACCAAGGCACAGGAGAGCAAGAATGCACGTGCCTTGGAAGAAAAGAAACTGCTTTTGGAGAGCGAAAAGAGGGCAGAGGAGAGCAAGAAAGCTCTCGATTTGGAGGAAAAGAAATTGCTTTTGGCTCATGAGTTGAGCATGAGGGCACTGGACATTAAGGCCAAATAAGTGGAGTCCAGTTCAAGTGGCGGTAGCACACAGCCAGTGCAAGGGGGTAAGGTGTACATACCCAAGGACTTAGGGCCAGATGTACGACCAAGAAAATTGCGAGTCGCAATCTGCGAGTCGCAATTTCCGATGTACAACAGTGTATTTCACACGGTTTCCGATTCCCAATGGGGTCACAAAGTGCGAGGCTCATTAATATTAATGACACTTTCGCAATGTGTGAGCCCATTGGGAATGACAGCCCTCCCAGGGATGGTGGCCTGCTGGGCTCAGCAGACCACCATGTCTGGGACTGCTTTTTAATAAAGCAGCTTTCTCTTTCTGAAATGCAGCCCATTTTCCCTAAAGGAAAACGGGATGCATTAAAAAAAGAAAAATGAAACCGTTCAGTTTCATTTTTTTAAGGGCAGGCAGTGGCCTGCTTTAAAAAAATATTTTCCAACATACTCACAAAGGGGAAGGGGTCCCAAATGAAGTCTCAAAACACTAGTACATAGCATGTTGACTCGCAGGGACTCGCAAAATAGCATTTGTACATGATATTACCCATTTTTGCGGCCGCAAACAGGAGGTTCTCCCGTTTGCAGCAGCAAAAAAGGGTCGTACATCTGGCCCTTAGTGCAGAATTACCAGAAGGGTGATGATATTTATGCATGGTTTACGGCATATGAGATAGCCTTGCGAATGAATGAGGTTCCTGAGAAGCATTGGGGGACGGGCCTGTGGAAACACTTTGAGGCCACAGGGAGGGACACCCTACCTGCTTTAGAACAGGTGGGTACCCTGACCTATCCCAACATGAAGGAGGCTTTCTGCCTCAGGTATGGGCTCACTCCAGAGCAGCACAAGAGAAGTTCAGGAACTTCAAAAAGCTTGACTCAGGTACTTGGTTTGAATGTGTGAACATGTATATGCGTGCACTGGAAGGTTGGATAAAGGGCAGCAAGGTAACTGATTACCAGGGTTTGTGCAACTTGATTAGTTGGGAGCACTTAAGTAGTCTGTGTGTTCCAGAGCTGCACCAGCATCTATTGGATAGTAAGCTAACTGATCCCAGGGAGCATGCTAAGGAGGCGGACCGCTGGACTAGCACCAGGGTCCACAAGGGGATTGTGGGTAACCCAGCCAAGGGTGGGCAGGGTTCCCAGCAGAAGAGTGGAGGGGGCAAAGGTAACCTAAAGGAGTTCTCTAAAGGGCCCCAAAACAGTTCCCAGGGTAAGGAGTCCCAGCCCCCCAAGCCTAAAATGTCCTGGCCCCCTAAGGGCAGATACGACAACAGGGGTCCCCCAAGTGTCACTTATTTGGTCAGGTGTGTCACTTGCCAGAGATCCTATGTGCCCCAATGGACCCCCAGCACCCACTGGTGCTCCGTCACTGGGATTAGTGAGTGTAGCACTGAGGGAGAAATTGGTTCCTATTGAAGGGGGGGGCAAGCAGTTATGATCCTGGTCTCATTAGGAGACAAAGAGATGGCCCAGGGATCCTATCTCCCTGAGATCACTAAGAAATACAGGCAGTGGGTGACCATCAATGGGAGGAGAGTGGAGGCTCTGATAGACACAGGAGCCAGTGTGACATCAGTCAGGTGTCAATGGGTGTCTGAAGAGCATGTTATTCCTAATGTACTTCACCCTGTAGTTGCAGCAGACAACTCTGAGCGCGTATGTAAGGTAGTGCTAGTTCCCTTTGAGTTAGGAGGGGCCTCAGGTTCCTTTAAGGTCGTTGTTAGTCCATCCATGCCTGTAGACTGTCTGCTTGGAAATGACCTGGAGAGTTCCCCATGGAAGGAGGTGGAACGCCAGGCTTATTTGGAGATGTTGGGTCTGCCTGAGTGGGTCTGTGTGACCACTCAGTCAAAGGCAGCCAGTATGGGTACTCAAGAGGACCTGGAGCCTGAAACAGTGGCCCAGGTACATGCCAGAAAGAGAAGGGGCAGAGGGCATGAGAACCCAGCCCTCCAAGTTCCCACGGTCCAGGAGGAGGCAGAAACTGAGGGGGATGCCCTGGAACCTACAGGGGAACAAGTAGCCAAACTGGGAGACCTGCCTGAGCTGACCCATTGGCAGCAGGAAGGGGGCCCCTCCAGGGAGGAGTTCTGCAAAGAGCAGATGGAGTGCTCTATTCTTGTTGGTATGCGGCAACAGGCTGCAGACCAGGCAGCAGGCGATCAGTCCGGATCACATCTGATTTACTGGGAAAATGGATTACTATATTGTGAGCCTAAGGTCGCTGAGCTCGCTGCAGCCCGTGTGCTGGTGGTACCCGAGCGCTTCAGGACTTTCCTCCTTAGTCTGGCTCATGACGTGCCTATAGCAGGACATTTGGGGTGCGACAAAAACCTATCAGAGGCTTGTCACCCACTTCTACTGGCCCCAAATGAGAAGGAACATTGGTACCCATTGCAGATCTTGTCCAACTTGCCAGGCAAGTGGCAAGATTGGAGAAAAGTGTAAAAATCTCCATCCAACCCTTTCCTGTGGTGAGCACCCCTTTCGAGCGGGTGGGCATTGATATTGTGGGACCACTGGAACCCAAGACAGCCTTAGTCAACAAGTTTATCTTGATCTTGGTGGACCATGCCCCCCGGTACCCAGAAGATGTCCCTTTCTGGACAATCACAGCCCCCCGGCTGTGCATTGATGGGGATCTTTTCCTGTTTGGGGTTCCCCAGAGAGGTGATCTCTGACCGAGATACAAATTTAATTTCGAAGTACATGACAACTTTGTGGGAGGAGTGCGGGGTAGCTTACAAGTTCACCACTCCTTACTTCCTCAAGGGAATGGGTTGGTTGAGAGATTCAACCGAACCCTGAAGGGCATGATTAAGGGTCTTGCAGAACCCATGAGATGGAAATGGGACGTCTTTTTGCCATGCCTGCTGTTTGCCTACAGGGAGGTACCCCAGAAGTCCTTAGGGTTCAGTCCCTTTGAACTACTGTACGGTCACCCTGTGAGAGGACCTCTGAGTCTGGTGAAAGAGGGTTTGAAGAGAACTCCTGATAAGACCCCACAAAATGTGTTCAGCTATGTGCTGGCCTTCAGAAACCAGACTCAATGCTTCAGTGTAGTCCCAATAATACCGTAATGCAGGACCTACGCTGTTTACGGATAACATATACTGTGGGTCTGATGGCAGACTGACTCTGTGCGCCCTGTCACATATGTTAGCCTATGGTTTGCATTAGCTAGCTCGTAGTGCCACTAAAATCTCCTGTTATCAGAGAGATTAGTTTTTGGCAACCTCAGAACAAAATAACCTCAGACACGTGGAAACAATATACTACTTTTCACCCAGCCGAGCGTTTTTACAATAAGAATTTATTGAACCGTAGTTCTTCTCATGTAAAATAAGTGCGCTGTTACAATTGTAACACAGTAGCAGAGATATAGAACCTGCAGTACAGTGAATAAAAAGGAATAGTATTGTTCTACCATTTTGCAATAGTCACGAACATATACATGAATATGAAATGCATTTATAAATTAAAGTGCGTACTCCTAAGATGCCTGACTAGATGTACCTAAGCGTACCTAGTATGTGAGTAGGTGCTACAGAGCCTAAGAGCCAAGAATCCCGCTAGGATTGAGTCGAACCCCCATACCTGAATAGTGAGAGTGTGGGACTTTGTCCTGGACTTGAGCTGGACACCCCGCGAGGGATCCTCAGACCACTGTCAGCTGGAGCTGCAGCGTCTCTGGTCAGTGTGTCGGTCTTGAAGTCTCGGTTCCCTCCTGCTCTCTGGTAGCAAGAGGTGCTGTATTTATACAGTCTATGTTTGTGTGTTACCCATTGTTCAGTATGAGGATGACGTTGGGGATTAAACCTTGTGCGTCGATGGGAGAGGAGAAGTATACCTCCTGGAGAGTTAACTCATCAATTAATCATATGTGCTAAGGATGACGTCTTAGCAATATTGATTGGGAAAAACCCACCCTCGGCATGGAACAAGGTGAAAGGTTTAGTCCATAAAAGGCTGCAGTCCTTATAAGGCATGATGTCCCTATAAGGCATTCTGTTCTTATTTGGAGTTATGTCCTTATAAGGCTCGTTCATATGAAATAACGGGGAGATGATATAGGGAAAGTGTACGATGTTCCCTGGACCTATATTAGGGTACCAATATGAAATATAGCACTCGCTCAGGCGAACCTAGAAGCTAGCCAGGAAGAAATAAAAAGATGGTACGACCAGAATGCCACTCTGGTAGAATTTCAACCTGGTCATAAAGTGTGGGTGATGGCACCAGTGGAGCCTTGTGCGCTCCAAGACAAGTGGACTGGTCCATATGAGGTGGTGGAGTGCAAGAGTGAGGTGACCTATTTGGTTGACTTGCAGTCTCCTATGAACCCTTTGAGGGTCCTGCACGTGAACCACCTCAAGCCACAGTTTGAGAGGTCTGAAGTAACTGTGCTCCTTGCAACAGATGATGGAATGGAGGAGGAGAGTGAGCCTCTTCATGACCTCCTGTCAGCGAAAGAACATGATGGGCCAGTGGATGGGGTAAACCTCTCTCCTACCCTGACCCCAGAACAGCAGAGGGACTGTCGCCAGGTGCTAGGACAGTTCGCCTCCCTGTTCTCCCTGATACCAGGAGTCACCAATTGGTGTGTCCATGATATGGACACTGGGGACAGCCCACCTGTGAAGCAGAAATTTTACAGGGTAGCTAACAAGGTCAGGGCCAGCATCAAGGAGGAAGTTTCCAAGATGTTGGCGTTAGGGGTGATAGAGCCCTCCAGCAGCCCCCGGGCTAGCCCAGTGGTCTTAGTGCCAAAAGCTGCTGCACTCAGTGCCACTCCAGAACTTCGGTTTTTTCTGGACTACCGCAGTGCTTAATGCGGTCACCAAGACTGACATACACCTCATCCCCAGAGCTGATGACCTCGTGGATGGGTTAGGAGCTGCCCAGTACCTCAGTATGTTTGATTTAACATCTGGGTGCTGGCCGATTGCCTTAACTGAGGGGACCAAAGCGAGGTCAGCATTTTCAACACCAGCGGGGCACTACAAGTTCCGGGTTATTCCCTTTGGGTTGCAAAACGCCCCTGCCACCTTCCAGAGATGGTCAACCAGGTACTGTCCGGACTGGAGGAATTCAGCGCCGCCTATCTGGATGACATTGCTCTGTTCATCTCCAGTTGGGAGGAACATTTGCAACACCTCTGCGAAGTGTTGAAGGCTCTGCACAGGCCAGGCCTCACTATCAAGGAGAGTAAGTGCCAGATATGGCAGGAATTTGTGGTGTACTTGGGACACCAGGTAGGGAGCGGATAGGTGGCGCCCCTCCAAGCAAAGATTGACACCATTCCGGCTTGGGAGCCCCCCAAGACCCAGACCGAGGTGAGAACCTTCTTTGGTCTCACCAGGTACTACAGACGGTTTGTCAAGGGATATGGCACCATTGAAGCCCTCTTGCCAGAGCTGATTCAAGGAAGCAGCCCAAGAAAGTGACCTGGACTGGCCCCTGTCAGGCCGCTTTTCAGGTCTTGAAATCTGCCATGTGCACGGCACCTGTGCTTAAGACACCTTATTTCTCCAAAGAGTTTGTTGTGCAGACAGATGCTTCAGAGCATGGTGTGGGAGCAGTACTCTCACAATTGAATGACGAGGGCTTGGACCAACCTGTAGCTTTCATCAGTAGGAGGCTACTCCCCAGGGAACAGAGGTGGAGTGCAATTAAAAGGGAAGCTTTTGCTGTGGTTTGGGCGATGAAGAAGCTAAGGCCCTACTTGTTTGGGACTCACTTCTGGGTTCAGATGGACCACAGGCCCCTCAGATGGTTGATACAGATGAGGAGTGATAATCCAAAATTGTTGAGGTGGTCCATCTCCCTACAAGGAATGGACTTCATGGTGGAACACCACCCTGGTACAGAACACGCCAATGCTTATGGTCTGTCCAGATTCTTCTGCCTTAATGATGAGAACTCCCAAGAGGGTAGGAAGTTCTCCCCACTTTTCAGCTGGAGGGGACACGTGTTAGACCTGGCATCCTTGGCGTGATTTTCCCTGACTTTTTACCTCTACCTCTCATGTTTTTGATGCTGTGCTGGATTTCATTTTTGCTGGTTTAGATGCTTTGGGCACTTTGCCACTGATGATCAGTGTCAAAGTGCAAGTGATCCCTGTGTAAATTGATATTGTGATTGGTTCTCCCTGATTGACATATTTGTTTTACCAGTAGGTCCCTAGTAAAGTGCACTGAGTGTGCCAGGGCTGGTAAATAAAATGCTACTAGTGGGCTTACAGCACTGATTTTGACACCCACATGACTAGCCCTAAAAGAGGCCTCAGGCCTGCCACCGCAGTGTCTGTGCGTAGTTTGTTAACTGCCATGTCGACCTGGTAAGTGCACCCACTCGCCAGGCCCTACCCTTCCCCTTCCTTACACAAAGGACACTCCTATAGTAGGCCCAATGTACCCCCCTGGGCAAGGTGCAGTGTATGTGAAAGGTAGGACAAGTACTGGTGTGTGTAACATGTCCTGATAGTGAAATACTGCCAATTTCGTTTTTCACTATTGAAAGGCTAACTTGCCCATAGGACAGAATGGGGACAGCTTTGTAACATTTTACATATGCAAAAGGAACAATTGATGGACGGAATGCTGGACAATGCAATCATTCACCCCCAGTCACAATGATCTGGGTTAAATCCATCATTCTTTTGCTCACCACACCACCCCAGTTGGGACCCAGCCATATGCAAATCAGTCTTGACCCTGTTCCTTGTGGGAACAGTCCAGCCCGAACTGCCAAGCCAGGTCCTCCCTGGATGGGAAACAAGCATCCTGGGACCGGTTTCATGGCAATCACCCTTCTTCAGCCAGGCTAGCTTGAATCCTGTGGTGTAGTGAGCACGGGACCCACGTCTGGGCATACCCTTGCCACATAGGGCGACATATGCAAAAGAAACAATTGATGGACGGAATGCTGGACAATGCAATAATTTACCCCCAGTCACAAGGATCTGGGTTAAATCCATCATTCTTTTGCTCACCACACCATCCCAGTTTGGACCCAGCCAAATGCAAATCAGTCATGACCCTGTTCCTTGTGGGAACAGTCCAGCCCAAACTGCCAAGCCAGGTCATCCCTGGACCAGAAACAAGCATTCTAGTACCGGTTTAAGGGCATCACCCTTCTTCAGCCAGGACAGCTGCCTTGAATCCAGTGGTGTAGTGAGCACGGGACCCACGTCTGGGCATACCCTTCCCACTTAGGGTGACATATGCAAAAGAAACAATTGATGGACAGAATGCTGCACAATGTCATACATTCACCCCAGTACTGAGATCTGGTGGGAGGAGTAGCACCTGTACCTAAATAGGGCTGTGCCTGCCTTCCACAATGCTGTCTCCGCCCCCCTGCGGTGTGTCTGGAGCCAAGGCTCACACTGAAAAAGGATGTTGTTGTGCACTGGCAGAAGTGCCCACAGAACTGGTTTGGACTGGGCTCAGAGCCCCTTGCTCAAAGGGATCAAATACATTTTGGGGTATAAGTATTAGACCTAAAACACCTGAACTTTAGACTACTTCTGGAATCAAGAGGAACCTTATCTGGGGGGAAGATCTGAAGAAACTGAGGAGAAGTACTGTCCTTTCTGTGTGTCTGGGGTTGGCCTGCAGTTGCTGTTTCTGCTAAAGAAAGGAGAAAGAATTTGCTGTGTGCTGGGTCCCCTGCTTGAGGAAAGTCTCCAAGGGCTTGAAGAAGAGCTTGCCTCCTGTTTTGAAGTCCCAGGAACAAAAGGACTTCACTCCCATCTCCCCTAACTTCCTTGCTGGGAGTTCTGACATGCCAGGAGGTGCCTGTAACTGTGTTGGGTCTCTGGATGTTGTTTCTGCCGTTGGGAGCTGGAAGAAACCCAAGAGAAGTAAGAAATCCTGTTTCCGATGCCGTCGACGCCGCTTCTGTTACACAGCGACCTGCACCGAGGGCCGGGAAACAGCTCGTGAAGTGACCGATGTAGCGCCCAGCCTGCTCCGTAGCTACGACACCCTATGACGCCCGCTGACGCCGGCAGTGATCGGCCGTGCCCGACACCAGCGCTTGCATCGACTACGTCTTCGCCAGCACCTGCATCTTGTTATCGCGGCGCCGATAAACGCAGAGAGTAACTCGATAAACTTCGTCGCCGACGTCACAGCATCACCGGAGCTGACATCGACACAGTGCATCATTTTCAAGTTACTGTGTGTTTTGGGGTTTGTGTGAGTCTGCGCCCGACTCCGTGATCCTCGCGGGCGGCGCTGTACTTTGGGTTTTGTACTGTCCTGATGTCGTAATAGCCCCAGTTGGTGCTATTTGATTTCTACAAGCTTATTTTTGCAACATCCTTTTTAAAGAATTTTTTCTGAGTATCTGTGTGTGGGATTTTTGTCTTTTTGGTCTTGTTTAGCTTAGATAAAGATACTTTATTATTCTAAACTGGTGTGGTGTCAATTTGTGTTGTTTTCATTGTGTTACTGTGAGTGTTGGTACAAATACTTTACACATTGTATTTGGGATCAGCTCGTGCCAGACTACTAAGGGGGTGACCAGGGGTTATCTAAAATGTGTATCCCCCTTACTCTGACTAGAAGCAAGGGTTCCTATTTGGACAAAGGTACCTACCTCTGCCAACTGGAAACCCCCATTTCTAACAATAGTTATACATTGTAATTATATATGGAGTGAGGAATGGAGAATCTATGCACACTTACCTTTTGATATTTTGTCGCTCAATATTATGTTTAGGAGGAGTAGTGTCCCACACTATTCTGTAGTCAATAGTCAGGATCCACACTGTGCAGACAGTGTAAAGGTGTTTGGCAAAATATGGTGGAAGGAGTCTTATGGAATATGGACTGTGGGGCCTTCGCAATTAGGGCATCATAATGGGTCAGACTGGAAAACATAATCAGCCCTAGCAAACAAGTTCAGACCAGCCCCCACTGCAGGCAGCTACAAATAAAATGAGTTCATGTGGGCCTGATTGGATTACAGCAGCTCACACTGCTTTGAAAGCTGCTCTCAAACCAGCAGCACACTGGAAAAATGCCAGAGTAGAACAGTTAACACTATGGCCCGGGCTCAAAGTAATAGTAACCCACTTCTATCTCTTCTTTTCTTGGCTGAAAAAGAAATATTTAAACCCAGATGGTAAGGGTCCCTTTTAAACAACATTATTAGTATACATCTCGTATAATATCATAAATGCTGAAAGGGCTGCACCGCCCTACACGCATACAACAGTCCTGTTCGGTTTAACAGGCACTGGTGTTGTCAACCAACTCCTAGTGGACTTGCTTCTATGCTGAATTCGATAATGCCCTCTACTGCTTAACTATTGTAACTGGGTTCCCAGGCTAATTATACAGTGGAAACAACTTTTTTATCTGACATGAAAAAATAAAAGGCAGAGACAAGTATCTAGGGTGTTCCTTATCTTCGCAGGCAAATCAAAATTTGCTAATGGCTTCTTGTCTCAAAGAACCAGGCAGACACAGCCACTGCCTTCAATTGTAATATTTTAATAATTGATCCCGGCACACTCTTTCACACATAATTCTTTAAAAAGATGACACATTAAAAAAAAAAAATCTAAAATGTCAGTAAGATTCAGTATAGAGGTATACAAGTTACTGCTAACAATTTTGAAAACATCAAAATAAAATATAAATGGCTTTACATTTTATCTATTAAGTCTTACCTTGGGGGTGGTATGGGATACTAAAAAAGAGAACAAAAATGTTATTATTAAAGAGAATGAATTAATACATGTCAAAGATAGGTGAATATTGTTTAGTATAGCAATTTCCTCTTCTTCCCCTTCAGCAAAGAGAGAATCTTGTTTGGTAAATCATATGCCTAGACTATAGCAGCAGCAACCACTTCACAGGCATCAAAAGAAGATACATTCAAAATCTGATTCTTCCATGCCCTTTCATGCTTGACCTCCTTCATCATGTTGCAGGATAGCAAGGTTCCAATAATTGTTCCTGCTATATTCCTGTGTTTCTTTGCAACAAACGCTCTTACACAGCCACCTCATAGTGCATGCACATAAATACATTACATTAAATATTAGAAAGGGAACTGTCCGTCATGGAAACCCACTGCATTCTGGTATGGGTACTTTAATAGGATTTCGTTTTTCACTGCTTGATAAACTTTATTAGGTACATGAGGGCTTTATAAACAAGCCTGACCATGTACATCATTCCATTGTAAGATGCTGATGTTCTAGGTCATAATAATAACCCAAACACAAATACTACCATTTAAAAAGAAGTACCCATTTTTAGGTGTCAACGTTTGGGAGATGCCATATGCTGTTTTGTGTATGCGAGGATTATTAGAACCTGGGTAAACCTAATATAGTTTTTTATTCGGGATAATTATGTAGTGTGAACTGACACAATGCCTAGAGCATGTAGGCCATCTTATCTTCAATAAAATACACCATTGCAAACTTGGACAAAGAGAAAACGGGGTAAACTATTAACGATCCAGAGTATGGTGATACAAGATTAAATTATGCTTTGAAAACCGATGTAAAGTATTATGCTGTGACATACTGAATACTGGTTACTGGGGACCATTGGTTCTAGCAGGTCCCTTCTTTAGATTTAATCTACTTTAGGAATTTGGGTTATTAGTTGAGTTAGGTGACTAACTACCTGAAGTAATAATCACAATCCTTGTCAGGGGGACTTCTTAAAGTGATTAAATTAACCTGAGCTCAATCCCCTAATAGCTATAACACAGAGGAGACAGGCTTAATTTAGGACAATCAGTAAAGTGTGTATGCAGTACCAAAACAGGAATAAAGTCAAAGCAAAACACAATAAAACATTCCTAAACTAATTGAAAAATAGAGTAACTTTTAATAAATAAAATGACACCAAATCAACATATTTCCAATAAGGGTAACTGCAGAGATGAATTTATCAAGTTTAAAATAAAGATAATGACAAAAAGTGTTAGGAATCAATTGCAATCAATTGCCTGTAGTAGACCGAGACCTAGGTACGATTTGAGGCTGACAGCGATGTGGTGCAGGTTGGGACCAGAAACCATGTCTGACCCAGTTGGAAATTTTACCTTGAGACTATGAGTTTGGATAGCCATTGGACACAGTCCAGATGAAGCCTTTGGTTTTGGCATGAAATGCTTTAAGCATGAGAAATTCAAATTTCACGCCCAATGAAGTACTCTCACCGGCCCAACAGTTTTGGCACCTTCACCTGGTCTAGATTTCTATGTTCACATTTAGGGCCTTATTACAAGTTTGGCGGTCCAAGCACCGAAACACCCGCTGTTGTGGTACAACACCTGCATGCTCGACAGTCCGAATGGCATATTATGAAATGGGTGGATTGCTATTGCAAAGACCATGGCTGAACAGCCTACACCACACGCACACCGCAGACCGCCAGGGTCATGTTCGTCGAAAAGCTGCTGCCAGAGGGCAGAGGAGTTTCACCACCGCACATATTATGAGTTAGCTTTCTGATGAGCCGACTGCAGCAGTGGGATTTGGAGTGTGTGCTCACCCCTTTCCTGTTATTTCAGTCAGATTCGGATATGGATCTCTTTTTCAGGTACGCCCATCACAGCTGCATCTTCACCCGAGGATTACGAGCCTGGTTGCGGCGATATACAGGTGAGCCCTTTTTGACCCATATAACCATTGCCTGGACTGCCCACCTATTGGCCGGACTGCGGCAATTTTGTAGGTGGTATTTTTCCAAATGTATCATGCAATGTGTGCATTCGACACATATGCAGTAAAAATGTATACACAGGCATCGATACATATGGAAAACTAATCATCACTGCCGCAAGATCTCCTAAGCAACACCGCTGGGTACCATGGTAAACTCGTAATACAGTGCTCAGAAGACTGCCAGTGCTGTAGTCTTCTGACAGACGCGCCGTTCACGCAGTTGGACTGCTAAACTTGTAATGAGGCCCTTAGTCACTTTTCCAGAGGTCAAAATTATTTAGCAGGGCAAGGCTGCAGGTAGCAGCTGAAAGGGCTCCAGATAGATCCTGCTGAATAAGATTTGCTGATGCAGAGAAGTTTTGCATAGGAGAAACCGGAAACCTCAGCTCAGCGGGCTGATTGGCTTAGCAGGTTCTCCAGGAGCTTAATTATCTGAGTATGGGCAAGTTAGACTATATCTTATTTAATTTAAGTAATCTAGAGAGTACTAAATATAGTATTCTAAATCTACATTGTAAATGTAGTAACTGTGGGATTTATTTTAACCACTCTACTAAAAGGGCATGGGTCATGGATAATTTTACCCCTAACTTATGGACAGATGGTATGAGAGAGCCTGTGCCAAAGCAACGTTGTGCTTCCTCCACAACTCTCTGTGCGTGGTGTGGAACAAATTTGAGAATTGGAAGTTTAAGCAGACTCAGAATCCAGGCATTATGTTTCTCTCAGAAACATGGCACGGGAGTCCTCTGGCTCCAACATTGACAAGGCAGTTCGCACAGGTTATTCCATACTCAGACGAGAACATACCAACAAAGTCGGGGTTTGCAATTCTCTGCCAGTATACATTCAAACGCTGCAATTTGAAATTAGAGTCCCCAAATAGCGAGCCTGTTAGCAATGGGGGTCTCTAGTTGGCAGAGGTAGGTACCTTTGTCCAAATAGGGACCCTTGCTTCTTGTCAGGGTGAGGGGGATACACACTTAAGATAACCCCTGCTCATCCCCTTGGTAGCTTGGCACAAGCAGACAGGCATATCCCAAAGGCAATGTGTAAAGTATTTGTACCAACACTCACAGTAACACAGTGAAAAAACCACAAATGGACACCACACCAGTTTAGAAAAAAAAATATCTTTATTTATACGTAACAAGACCAAAACGAAAACTATGGATGCATGATTTTTACACAAAGTACCTGTAGATTTGTCAAAATTCACAAGGCCAAACAGCCGCAGTGTCGGATACGTCGACTCCTGAGAGCTTTGGGAGGTGATGCGACAGTTCCGTGGCATGCAGAGGATGAGTTGCATCGAATCTGGTCTGTATGGGGAGTGATGCGTAGATTCTTCATGACTGTTCCGGTCCGCAGGTGATGTGTTGGGAAAACTTGCCACACAGGTGCGATGCGTGGAAATCCGGGATGAGTCAGTGATCAATGAGGTGGCGTTGAGCGGCGCTGGGTCAGTTTTCTTCAGGAGCGATCGCTCGATGTGTTGATTGTTGCAGCGGCGACAGGCGCTGTGTCAGTTTTTAAAGCAGCATGGCAATGCGTGGAAATTCTTCTTGCACCATGAAAATGCTTCGGAAAAACAGCTGCAACATTTTTTGCAGTTCTTCAAGTTTCTTCCTTCTTCCAGCTCCCAAAACAACAGCAACAACGTCCAGAGGTCCGAAACTGGCACAGGCACCTCCTGCAAGGTCAGAACTCAGAGCAGCAGAGTTCAGGGTGAGCAGGGGGTGAGGTCTTTCTGTCCCTGAGACTTCAGAATAGGAGGGCAGCACACCGGTCCTTGGATATCCATTTCAAGCAGCGGAACAGCACACAGCAAGGTCCTTCTACTTTCCTTGGCAGAAAGAGCAACTGCAGGCCAACCCCACACAGCAAGGGGGAGTACTTCTCCTCGGTCTCTCCAGCTCTTCTCCTTGGCAAAGGGTCCTCTTGAATTCCAGGGATGATCTAAATGTCTGGGGTCTGGGCCCCTCTGTTTAGACAGTAAATCTCTTTCTTCTCTCCTGGCTCGGGTTTCTTAGCTCAGTCAAAACTAGTTCTGGGGGCACTTGAAAATCTCAATACAGTGCAAACACTTCCCATTGTAAGTGTAAGCCATGGGCCCAGACACACCACAGGGGGCTGGACACATCATTGTGGAAGGCAGGCACAGCCCTATCCATGTGCAGGTGCTACTCCTCTCACCACTCCAAATGCAGACCAAGCCTATTCAGCCTAGTGCTGACTCACCCAGACTCTCTGGAGCCACTGCACCTCCCCAGCCCCTTTCACTCCAAAGCCAGACAACCAATATACAACCCAGCAGATGCACACAGGATGGCTAAGCACACAAATACGTACTTTCTAAAAGTGGTATTTTCAAACACAGAATGTAAAAATCACCTTTCCTAAAAGATGTATCTTTAGATTTCTGAGTTCAGGCATACCAAACTTTTTCTTTCTACCTTGTTTCCAGGGGTAGTCATGTTTATAAGATGTTATAAGCAAACTCCCCATTCTTTCCTATAGGAACAGATAGCCTTGCAATAGTGAAAAATGAAATTGGCAGTAGTTCGCTATCAGGACATGCCACACACACCATGGCATGCCCTACCTTTCACATACTCTGCACCCTGCCCACAGGGGTTCGTTGGGCTTACCTTAGGGGTGACTAACATGTAAGAAAAGGGAAGGTTAGGGCTTGGCAAGTGGGTACACTTGCCAGGTTGACATGTCAGTTTACAAACTGCGCACAGGTACCGCGGTGGCAGGCCTGAGTTACCTTTTCACAGCTACTCATGTGGGTGGCACAATCAGTGCTGCAGGTCCACTAGTAGCATTTGATATACAGGACCTGGCACACTCAGTGCACTTTACTAGGGGCTTATCAGTAAATCAAATATGCCAATCATGGATAACCAATCATAATAACAATTTACACAGAGAGCATATGCACTTTAGCAATGAATAGCAGTGGTAAAGTGCCCATAGTCCTAAAGCCAACAATAACAGGCCAGGAAAAAATAAGAGGAAGAAGCAAAACGTTTTTGGATAACCCCGGAAAAAGGGCAATTTCCAAAAAGTCCTTCTTCAACTTGGAGATTAATACCTCATTCTCCTTTAGTGGAGTGCTCATTCATCGTCCTACAGGGCTGTGATCAAATTTGCTCAAGCGCTCGGGGCAATGCTGGAGGCTTTTATGCATAAACACAATTTTACCTTCCTAAGGGATGTAATTTACATTTTGAGAACACTATCAATAATGACACTATTGCAGTTTGTTGAATGCCCCACCCTTTGGGCAGAATATATGCCTTATTCTCCACAACCAGGACCTACAGTCATTCTCTGTCCTTCCAATATGGTATGATCACCTAGAGGTGGCTTTAGAATTTCGCTGACCACCCCCACGAACAAGCAGGCCTCTCCTTTTCCTATGCGGTGCGCTTGTATATGGATCAACTTACTCAGGATAACTTTACTGACACTCTTATAGCTAACATGCACTCATGGCAAGCTAATGAAGAATAGGATGCTATTAAGTATGCGGCAGGATTGCAACATTACCAGACATGCTAGACCCTATCCAGGAGGTCAAACAGAAAAGGAGACAATCCTAAAATTCTCAAGCAGAGATGCAGAAGACTATATCAGAAATGTAGGAAAGACTAATGGTTAAAAGATAAATTGATCTATAGGAAAGTGATACAAAAATATAAACAGGCAGTCTTTGTTGAGAAGTCTAGTTATTTCTCACTTCAAATAGAAAACGCACAAAGCCCAGCCAGAGAACTATTTGCAGTGGTTAGGAATCTGTTGAATCCCCCTCAGCTTCCATAACCACGGGTCTTATTTGACTAGCTTGCCACCCTTTTCCCTGATAAAATATTTAACTGGAATTCCATTTAGAGAATAGCCCAACCTCTAGTCGTGTCTGAATAATGTTGTCAATGAGCAGCATGGTTTGGCTCTTTTCAGAAGTTCTCAGCCCTCAATGACTCTCAAGTCAGGAATGTACTTCTTACATCTAAATGAGGGGTTCCCTTGAACCCCTGTCCACCACACATCCTCTAGTTAGCTCCCAATATCATTCCCACATGCCTCACTGAGTTGTGTATTGCTGTTATTGAAGTCAATATTTTGACACAGGCCTGGAAGAAAGTTACTGGGATTCCTCTCCTTAAAAATCCATCAGCAGATCTTAGGAAACTTAAGAATTATAGACCTATTTCTCCATTACCTCTCCCATGTAACATATAATAGAGAGTCCTGAATTAGGAGCTTACTAGAGTTATTGAACATAATAATCTTCTGTCAGTGTCTCAATCTGTTTTCAGAAGCAGCCACAGCATAGTTGGCACTGGTGGTGGTTTCTGATGACCTTAGAGGTGTTTTTGATCAGGACCTAATCTTGCTGGACCTCTCGGGGTATTTAATGCACTGTCCCACTCCATGCTATGGGTCCACCTAGCCCAACTCTGGAGCAAAGCTAAGGCTCTCAAACTTCTATATCCTTTCTTGTGGATAGAACTCAAACAGTGTTGCATGATCTGTTTTGATTTAAGCTCTTCACTCTCCCTTTGTATGTGCCACAAGTTTTATCTTTAAGTCTTACACTTTTTAATCTGTAGGTATCTCCTTGGTAGATCTTCTGGTCTCTCTGTAGTATTGTACACAGAAAAAACACAAATTATTATCATTATTACTGATTATATTCAGTTAGTTGCTGACAATTTCCAAAATGACATGAGTGAAGTAGGTATCTGGATGAAATCAAATTGTCTCAAATTGAATGTCAAGAAGATAGCGGTATTGCTGTTTGGTAGGGATTCAACTATGTGTTCCAGCACCTGGTGGCCAGGGGAGTTAGGCGCTTTATCTGTGCCATTCAAATCTGCTAGCAATTTAGGAGTTGTCTTTGACAGATTTTTATCATTCACCACATACATCAACCAAGTCACGGCTGCCTGATTTGCAAATATATGCTCACTGAAGATTTTCCCTTTTATTTCGATCTCCTACGGGAAGACAGTTACACAAGCCTTAATTGCCTTGGAGGTCAGGACTCACTCCAGCAGAGGCCAACAGCAGGGTCTAGGGAGATCCAATAAGAATTAGTCAGCCGCACAGTTGCAGGAAAGGCCCCTGTAGGAGTGCACTTATTTGATCGGGATACAAGAGGGAGCAGGTCCGGTAGTGTTCTGAAGGCCAGGTGATGCAACATTTATACCTGACACCAGCTTGTAGGTGGGGGTGACTTCTGGCCCTTCCTTAACCAATGGAGCAAATGTTCTCAGGGTAACCTTATCCACTTGTGTAGTAGTTCCTGTCTGCCCTACTGCAAACAATCCCACAATGTTCTTCTCTCCTCAAACCCAAAAATGGTGAAACCCTTCTCCTCTTGTCAGAGCCTCTGTAATGAGCAGCCCCTCCTCTGTGGTCACTCCAAACTAGTTCTGGGATAGCTCTTCTCTGACTGGGTTTGGTGCCTGCCTGACTGGGGAAACAAAAAAAAGGGCTGGCCAGGAGTCAGCTAACAGTTTCCTGTGACAAGGAATGCCTCTTTGAAGTAATTTACGCTTGTCGGTCCACCCCACCTGGACATCTGTATCCAGGGGAACAACAACACCTTCCCTCACCTAGGCCTTTGTCTCTGCTCTGGAAGCAGATTTCACATCTCATTCAGGGCCATTCACTAGCTGCAACAGTTGGAAGGTCAATGTAAATTAGCCTTTAGGAGTTTCAAACTGAAAAAAGTAAACTTTCTAAAAGTTACTTTTCCCCAATATCTATTAAAGATTCAACTCCCATATTGAGCTGGGCTTTTAATAGGTATTAAAGAGAGTGTTTTAATTATTTTTCTAGCTGGTTCCTACCCTAATATAGCAAGATTAATATTTAATACTTCTTCCTGGTGTTTCCCTATGGGCAAGTCAGCCTTCCTACAGTGAAACTAGCGTTTGGGAGCTAGTCACTTTAAGAACATGTTCATATTAAATTTCTAAATGTCCTACATATAAATATCATGCACCGTGGCTTTTGGGCTACAAGGTCTACATAGGGGTGACTTACTAATATTTAAATGGAAGGTTACAACCTGGTAAAGGGTTTCATTAGACAGGTTGAATTGCAGTTTTTGCACCACTAACGTCTGATTAAAATGGTAGATCTGAAACCATGGTCGTACTGGCACTGTAGTGGATGACAGAATAGGTGCTGCAGTCCACTAGTGACATTTAAGTTTCAGGCCCTGGGTATACTATGTATCGTACACTATGGATTTGTAGGCAAGCTAACCAATTTGGCATATGGCAGTTCAAAAATGTTTAAAGGGCGAGCACAAGCACAGCAAACCAAATAGGGCAAACATCTAGGGAGACATCATGCAAAATAGGGTAATTTCCTACAGCTACTAAAGCAGAATGAATATTTGTTTGACTACTAAGCCTGAAATGAATCGTCACATTTGTTTTTTTGCATTACGTTTGCTGCGCCCACAGGCAATGAAATTAATATTTGGTTTTGCTAACATATTTTTATACTGGTGAATGTACAGATTTGTGACATTTAGAAATGTGATCATGTGCTACTTTTGTACTTTTGGACCTTCCAGCCTTAGGGTGATCCTACTCCAAACGTTTTGCCTGCTTGTCTCCAACTTTGCTGAATTATTTTTTTGTTGCCTTGAGGACTCTGTTCTCCTTTTTGTTAGTCAGAACAGTTTAAGTTTAATTAAACAATTCTGTGCACTTTACCACTGCTAACCATTGCTCAAGTGCTTATGCTCACTCACTTAAACATGGTTTGAATGGCATATAACCAATTGGCATATTTAATTTACTTGCAAGTCTCTGGTAGGGTGGTATACCACATACCCAGCGTCCGTAAATTAAATACTATCAGTGGGCCTGCAGCACTCATTGTGCCAGCCACCTAAGTAGTACTCTAAAACTTGTCCTAGGCCTGCCACCACAGCCTGAAGGCAGTGTCAGACTGTTATGTCGACTTGGCATTATTTAAAGTCCCTTGCAAAGCCTTACATTCCCTGTTCATTACATTTAAATCACCCCTAAGGTAGACATTAGGTAGCCCAGTGGCCAGGGGGCTGTATAATTAGAAGATAGGACATGTAGTCCCAAATTTGTTTTTCACTACTACGAGTCCTACCGCTACCATAGGATTACATTGGGTGTTCCTTATTACATCTAATATGCTGACATTCCTAATTAAGGAGGAGGTAGATACTTTATGTTTGGTACCTATGGAATTGTAATGATAAACCCTCTTTGGATTTTTCATTACATTTTCCATCCCTTTGTGTCTGAAGTCTGTCTTAGGTCACATGACTGGGTGTAGCTGACAGACTTTGTTAATTCATCCCAGACAGTCACACAATAGTAGAATTAACTGAGCATTAATGGGTAAGCAGCTGGCAGAGTGGGTTGGGGTGGAGCTGTGCACTGCCCCGCTTGCACCTGAATAGGCTGTGTCCTGTCTCCTCACAATAGGCCTAAAAATACTGTATTGTCAGTGCAACTAGCTTAGAGCCAGGGTAGGGGAGGCAGAAAACTCCCAGAACTTCAAGGGATCTTTCCAGAAATGTCTCCCACCTTCTGGTAGCAGGGCACCAGGATATAAAAATAGGTTCTTTCAGACTTCAGAACACTTCTGGACCTGGGAATACCCTACCAGGAAGAAGGACTGCTGTGCTGCAGAAGGGCTGTCACTCTGCTAGACTGCTGTCCTGGAAAAACTGCTGCCCTGCTGTGCTCTCCTGCTGACCTGCTGCCTGCTGCCCTCCTTGCCGGAGTGAGGAGCACTGGACCTGCATCACTTGAACCTTAAATCCAGAATGACTGCAAGGGATAGTTGGCTGGCCTCCTGATATGACATCTCAGAGACATAAATGGATTCTAACCCCCTTGAATCTGCACCTGGACTCTGCCATCTGTGAGTCTACCCAGCCAAGTGGTGCCATACCAGTCCTGGTCCCTTGGAAGTGGGCCTAATATGCTTCACATCAGAACTGATGCAGCTTATCAGCTGAGCGGTGCATCCTCCAGCCAAACTGACGCCGCTCCTTGACTGAGAGGTGCTACCGCAAGCAGAACCAAGGCATTGCTCCTGATGCGTGGATTGGGCCTGGTGCAGAAGTTCTCCATCACCTTCGTATCTTTGAAACTAATGCCTTTCTGGTGGCGCAGTGCATCACCTACCCAGGTCGTCTCAACAGCAGCTCGATGTTGACGCTGGGACTCGCAGCTACAATGCTCATTGAAGCTGATGCATTGCCCTGGTGGCATGCCGCATCCCCGACAACTGGACTTTGCATCAAAAGTCCCATCGATGGGATCCTCGTCGATGATGCGTACCGGACCTTGACACATCTCAGAAACACATCTCTTTAACTGCGCAATGCTTCCCACATATATGATTCTTGCAACACTCACCAACCAGGATTCAAGGTACTTTTGTTCGGCGGGCCAAGCCTAGCCCCTGGTGCTCCATTACGGTAGGCCTGAACTTGTTACTTTGTCCCAGTCCAGCACGACCAGATCTCTCTTGTTGGTGCTTTGTGCTTTTTGGTACTATTTGCACATAAAACTTAAAAATCATTATCTCCGGTTCTACGTTTTGGATTTTTGTCATTTTTGTGTCAAATAATTTATTAAAATGTAATCTATTTTTCTGAATTGGTTTGGGATTTTCCTTGTGTTGTGATTTCACAGTATTACCATTTGTGCGCTGTATAAATACTTTACACACTGCCTATAAGTTAAGCCTGACTGTTTTTTGTGGCAAGTCATCCAGGGTTAAGCACAAGTTAATTTAGTGGATTCTTGTGTTTCACCCTGCAAGGGGTTGTGGCTGTTGCTTGACCAGGGCTCACACCTCAGTCAACCAAAAACCCAATTTCTCACTTGTGCAATAAATGTACATGTATAAGTGTGGGCTGTACCATCTATCCCTCACACAAATACAATAGAGGGCCAATTATTTAGATTTGGTTGAATAACAAACATAGGTCCTGAGGAATGCCATTAACCTGTATGGGCAGCTAGGCAGAAACTGATAAGTGACATAATTAATATTGATGTGAACAACATTGATTCCCTAATATATTGGAAAATAAATATTTTTTACAAAAATATCATCTTCTATACTCAACTAACAAAAACATTATCAATAACCAAAATGTTGTTGTCAAAAATATCTATTTTCACTTATATCACTAATAAAATTATCAGTCACAAAAATATTGTCACCTTTAAATAAACATATAAATACACACAAATATTAGAACATAAAATATTGTCTGCATAAATATCAGTAAAAATCAATTGATTTAATACAAAAACATACAAATAATATTTAAATAAACATTTGTTTTTAGATTAGCCGTGAAAAAAATTGATCATTACTCTAAAATTATAACAATTGTACATTATTAAAATAAACAGAGATAACCCAAACAAGTCAAACAAATCAAAACATTAACAAATTCTGATAAAACAATTATAACACGTATAAACATTTAAGCAATAAACAAAAAATATTTTATATATAAATGAATCATACATCTAAATTAAAACAAATACACCACAATATATAAAGAACATTATAAAAAACACATACACACTAATTAATGCTCACCATAAAAGGCAATAACTGAAAAGAATTCAAACTAAACCACCAAAAGCAATCAATTTAACTAACAATATAAAAGGCACACAAAATGTATTTAATTACTACTACAAAAACTAAAAATGCTGCAAGGTGACAAGACTCTACTGGATTTACCAAACAGAAACTACAAACAGACCCTCCACAGTAAGCAAAACATGTATTTATACTAACTTATAGACTAATTAATTTTAAAATAAGAATTAACTAACTAAACACTCTCCTACTTTAATCTCTTTAAATACTACTAAAAAACAATTACAGCAACTTCAAAAAAATGCCAAACAGTAGAAAAACAACAGAAATCAAAAACTTGGACAAAGACTAACAAAAAGTAAGACACAAACTCACCCTAAAATGGGTAGAAACTAACTAAACTCCCTCAGGCACTACTAACTACCAACAAACAAACATTTTTAAAAACACTAGGCCTGGGAGGAGTTTGCAGTGTTTTACTCTGCGAACTCTGTGAAGTGCCGGAAAAACTCTGCCATGCTCTGTGGAGTTCAGCCTGCGGCTGAGTCTGTTAAGTCAGCTGCTTGCACTGATTTTTAGTCCCAGGAGTTTGTCCTGTACTGTAATATTAGCACAAACGGCACTACGCATCGTGCCAGAGGGCACTGCTGCTTTTTGCCACTTTGAGTGACTCATTTCTCAATGTGCGTGGTGGCAACCTGCAGCAACCTCCTGCATTGAGAAATCTTGCAAGGAGGAGGCCTAGCATATGAGTTTTTCTTATGAGCACTCGGCAAATTACTGCTGGCGAGTCGCTAGAGAGAAAAAACTCTGCTATGTGTCATTTCATAGAGTTTTTTGGAACTCGACGCTCTGCGTGTAGTACGCAAAATTCCGCAAACTCCGCCGATGGAGCATGTTAGACCTGGCATCATTGGCATGAGTCTCTCCTCCATTTTTTTCTGTTTGCCTCCTCTGTTTACGATGTTTTTGCTGGATTATTGCTTTGGGCACTGTGCCACTGCTGATCAGTGCCACAGTGCAAGTGCTCCCTATGTTAAATTGTTACATTGATTGGTGTTACCATGATTGGCTTGGTTGACTTACTGTTCAGACCCTAGTCTAGTGCACTGCGTGTGCCAAGGGCGTGTAAGTTAACTGCTGCTGGTGGGCTTGCAGCACTGGTTGTGCCACCCACAGAAGCAGCGTGTAAAATGTGTCTCAGGCCTGCCATCGCAGCGCCTGCGTGCAGTCCCTGACTGCCATGTCGACTTGGCAAGGAAACCTACTTGCCAGTCTCTAAACCTTCACTTTGCCACATTTCAGACACCTCTATGGTAGGCCCTAGGGCAGGGTGCATTGTTGGTAAAAGGTAGGTCATGCCCTGATGTGTGTGGCATGACCTAATAGTGAATTACAGCCATTTTCGTTTTTCACTATTGAAGGGCTACCTGCCTCCAATAGGCCAGACTGGGCAGACTGATTATTAACTCCATTATAATCTATCTGACTCAGGGAGCATGGTAGCAAGTCGAGTTTAGTATCCCTGAACTCAGAATTTAATAACACACCCTTTAGGATGGATGGTTTTTAAATTCTATGTTTGAAAATAGCACTTTTAGAAAGTGGCTATTTTCTTGTCCAACTATCTACCGGTCTCTGCTGGTTTGGTGTGTGTGTCAGGGGCTGGGTGGCTCCAGAGGTCTGAATGAGTCAGTGTGGGGTGAATGGGGCGTTTACACATAGAGTGAGGGAAGAGTAGCCTGCCCTGCCTGACACAATACTGGCTCCGCCTCCTGCTGGGCGACTGATAGCCCTGCTCCTGCCAGTGACAATACTGGCTCCGCCTCCTGCTGGGCGGCTGAGGACTCTGCCCTGCTCAGTGAATAGGCCAGGTGCCTCTGCCTGGCAACACCCACAACAAACCTGAGCTGGTGGGAATCTCCCTGCTTGGACAAAGGGAACAAAGGGAAAAAGGGGTATAAGAGAAGGACCCCTGAACCAAGAACTCAGATCACTTCTGACAAGGAAACCTGTACCAAGGACAAGAAGCCTGCTGATCTAAGGACTTGCCTCCCCTTTCTGCCAGAGTGCTGTTTTGCTGTGGAGGAACCTGAAAGCTGCTTCTTTATTTTTGCCAAGGAACAAGGAGAGAGGAACTTGGTGTGTACTCTCTGAACACTTGCTAGGAAATCTCCAAGGACTGGAAGAGTGCCAGTCTCCTGTTGAAGTCACAGGGCCAAAGGACTTCACCATCTACTGAATTGCTGAATTGCTGGAAAGTGTTGTTTCCAGTACACAAGGGAAAATCTGCAGTCTCGACGCCGCCGACGCCGCCGAATCCAGCTCGACATCGTGAGTAACGGCTCCAGTGTCCCGAGCCTTCGACGCCGGCCGCCGGGCCCGATCGACGCCAGCAGCAACGCCAGTGAGCAGTGGGTATCGGCCCCGGCTCCAAGTGACCCCGTCTCGACGCCGGTATCAACGCCAGTGAGGAGTGAGTATCGGCTCCACCTCCAAGCGACCCCGTCCCGACGCCGCTGCTGATCGCATCGACTCGACGCCCTTCTCGACGCCGTGAGCGCTGCTCCGGCCCGACATCCCTCGACACCGCTGCGGATTGACCCGACTCCGAGGCACGATCGACGCCGACCTCGACGCCGACATCTCGACGCCGTGGATCATCGTTTTCTTCGTTTCTCAAGGTACTGTACTTGTGGGGTCTGTTGCAACTCCAGGCTCGACGTAGCGCTCCTCGCGGTCGACGCCGAACCTTGGGAATCTTGTAGACTCGACGTCGTGTGACTCCCGTGGGGGTTACATTGTTGACAAAGAACTGTGCTCAGAAGAATACTTTGCTAAAGAACTATTTGCCAAGAAGAAACCTTACTTGAACTATTATTTTTCCCTCCAAAGAGTATTTATTAAGACTGTGGTATATTTTTGTCGTTATTTGGTCTTGTGCTAAGCCTTATATAAAAATACTATTTTTATAATAACTTCGGTGTCGTGTCCATCTGTAGTGTATTCACTGTATTACTGTATGTGGTCATAAATGCTTAACACACTGCCTCTGAGATAAGCCTGTCTGCTCTGCCAAGCTACCAAGGGGGTAGCAAGGGTTATCTGAGTGTGTAATCCCCTTTCCCTGACTAGAGTTGGTTGGTCCCTATTTGTCAGAAGTGTATACCTCTGCCAACTAGAGACCGCCGGTTCTAACAGAGCAGTATTTTTCCCCACTCCTAAATAAAAATAAACACTTTGGGGCAGATTTACAAGCCCCTTGCGCCACGTTTGCGTCACTTTTAACATGGGAAAAGTGATGAAAATAAAGAGTGCAGTTTCCAGAAACAATTGACATGAAAGTATAAAATAGTAATCAAAATAGATCGATATGCATGTTAATGTTAAGTGGATTTTACATTTGTATTTAAACAATTATTACTTTATTTAATTACATTGTTTTTAGACGAAATGACAGAAAGAGCAAGATACATGACATCACAGAAAGAAAAACAATTACTCTCCCACATGGGCTACACTTATCGCATAAAAGTACAAGCACAGAAACAGTCAACTGGAAATTTACTAAATATTACTCCAATGCATGCTATGGGAGGGCCACTTCAAAAGATGACATTGACAACCATCCCCCAAATGTCACAGAGATTGAAGTAACGTGTGGACAAGATTTAAGAGAGGCAAGCAATTGTTCCCCATAGCCCACAACTAAAAGAATAGAAGATGTACTTCCCAAAGTCCCCGACCACATCAGAGGGCAGCTACCACCTTTCCCACCTTAAAATGCTTTGTAGCATGAACTGAAAAAGTCATCACTGACATCCCTCCTGCACTAGAAGATACTACGATTTCCAAATTCCTGAACATTTAACCATCACACATAATGAGGAGCCCTTCCCCTATAACCCTAAACAACAATAAATGTATTAATAAATTTTCTACCACAGAAAAGTTACTGAAACTAACACAATGTCAAACATAGATGATGGATGGCATATTCAAAATGTGTACCAAAATCATTCACTCAGATATACATTATCCATGGTGAATACCAAAACACTAATATACCATTTGCATATATGCCCTACTAACTCATACACAAAGTAGTATTTACTATCTACTACTAAACATTAAAAGTAAAACAAGCAACTACACCCCACATAAATTAATGATAGATTTTGAAGAAGCCATGGTACAACTATTCTCAAACTGTACCCGCACACAAAAGGTTTTACTACCACTTTAGTCAAAGTATTTAGAGACACCTCCAACAATCTACACTAAGGCCCTGATTATGAGTATGACGGTCCCAAGACAGCTGTTTCTGCCGTGATGGTCCGACCGCCGCCTCCTTACCAGTCCGACCGCCCAATTACATCAATGGTGGTCGGACCGACAGAAGACCTTCGCCACAACTTACTTATAGAAGTCCTTTCTACCAATAAAACAAATACAAACTAAGGGCCTGGTTTTAATCTCGGTCGACGGGCAGGGGGGCAGGGTACTCCGTCACAATGGTGCTGGATATCCTATCCTCTGAAATATAAATCCCATAGGATACAATGGGATTCAAATTTCGGGGACGGGATATCCGTCACCGCTGTGGTGGAGTAACCCATCCGCAGAGATCTAAATAAGGCCCTAAGCTCCCTAATGACCTATATTGAAGACACCTGGTTTGGCAGACTGCATCGTTCAGGACTCCGACACCAACCCAAATTTAGAATATCACGGCAGAATGTCTTTGACAGCACCAGGGTACAGGAAGAAAAAACAAACAATACAGTGGATGGATTGCCAAATGCCTTTCAATCCACACTAGGCAGAACCCATTCTACACTATACAAATTCTTTGAAAACCTACAGAAAGAACACAGATACCAAGACTTTGGAATAGAACAAAAAGTAACTCAATTTAAACCTAAAGTAACCAAACAAACCAATGGAATGTACAACATGCTACAATGTAATGTGAAACTCTTTGTTAACAACAAAAGTTACACTTCTTGGAATCAATAGCAAAACCCTCTTAGAAAAAATCAAATCCCATACACAACACCTGATAAACTTGAGTAGAAACCTAAAACAGTAACAATAAAATATTTGTTGACTAATTATTAAGCAAATTAACTTTACACATCAGTAAAAAAAAAACACAAATTACAGATTAAGCTGATAACTGAATTTAAAATGTATATTAATAAGTTAAAAAACGAAATAGTCCCCAACTACCAAAATGTATAATATGAATAAAATCAGATGAAAATAAGTAAAAATAAAACACATAAAATATAATATGATAAACAACAATCACATCAAATGCAAAATCAAAAATAAATGTAACATTTACCACTCAACAATAAATAACTTAAATATCACTTACAGTTTTGTAGTTGCAGACCTTTCTCCATGACGATGTAGTCAAAAATACAATCCTCCAAAAAGGGAAGAATAAATATAAAGAAGGCCTACAAAAATGCAAAACTGAGACAGGTCCATTAGTTATCTATTGAAGTAATCCAAATGCTTAAGGAACCATAAAAAAAACAAAAATGTTCTGGGAAAAATGAGAAATCATAGGAAATCAAAATTACAAATATTGGTGCACACAAAACCAAAATGGTTTAAAAAAAAAAAAAAAAATCGCTAATTCCAAATGTCCATATGACACCTTTAAATCCGTAAACCAGTGAAAAAAGAGTCAATATCCACCCACAAAAACAGTACATTCAAAATTAAAGGTACACAACAATGAAAACATACAATGCTAATAATAAAACACAAAATAATATGTAGCAATGATGGGAAAATTACTAATATATTGTTTATAGGTAATCATACAATTGTTTTTCCTATATGTAAAATGATGTATGGAATAAAAAATATATCCATAAACATTCAATAAAGAAAAAAAATATCAAAAATACAAAGTGTGGTATGTAACTTTATTATGATACAAAGTATAACAATTACCTATATCAGTGAAAAATGAAATATTAACCCCAATTTGCCAGTTACTGTACTATAATTTTAGCATTTTGTTTGGGGGGCCTAGGGGAATATGTTTAGTAAATTTCACCCTTTTCACTGACCAATAACAATTATTTAAATCGAAGTGGGAATAGTAAATGGTACTTCTTTAGTGTACATGACCTTCCAAAAAATGGTTTAGATTGGAACAGGATTAGTTATTGTCACCCACTTTAGTGTCCAACACCTTCCCCAAAATGGTTTAGATTGGAGTGGGAATACTAAATGTAAATTCTGTTGTGTCCAACGCCTTCCTTGAAGCGGTTTAAATTGGAGTTAGGATAGTGAATGTGGCCCTTTTATTATCCAACACATTCTCCACAATAGTATAAATTGGAGGGTGAATTGAAAATATGATCACTTTAGTGTCCAATACTTTCCATGAAATGGTTTAGATTGGAGTGGGAATAGTAAATGTAACCCCTTAAGTGTCCAACACCTTCCTCAAAGTGGTTTAGATTGGAGTTGGAATAGCAAATGTAGCCCCTTTATTATCTAGAAACTTCTACACAAATGGTATAGACTGGAACTTGAAAAGCAAATGCAATCCTTTAGTGTCCAGCACCTTTCCTTAAGTGGTATAAATTGGAGAGGGGTTAAATGTAACCCTTTATCCAACTCTTCCCTAAATGGTTTAGATTGGAGTGGGAATAGTATATGTCACCCCTTCAGTGTTCAACACCTTCTCCAGATTGGTATAGATTGGGCTGTAAATAGTAAATATTACCATTTTAGTGTCCAATACATTCACAAATGTGTATAGGTTAATGTGGGAATAGTATATGTCACCCTTTTAGTGTCCAACACCTTCCCTAAATTGGTTTAAAATGGAGTGGGAATAGTAAATGGTGCCCTTTTAGTGTCCAACATCGTCCCAAAATTGATTTAGATTGGAGTGGGAAAAGTATATGTGACCCCGTTAGTGTACAACACTGTTAGATCTGTCATCCTTCGAGTGGTCTTTCCCCCAGCCTTTTGCCTTATTTCCTCCCATTTTTGCTGATATTTTGTGTTGGCCTTAGGACTTTGAGTACTTTAGCACTGCTGACCAGTGCTAGAGTGCTTGTGCTTGTCCCCTAAACATGATGACATTGGTCTATACCTGACTGGCGTATTTGTTTTACTAGTAAGTCCCTTGTAAAGTGGTATACCATGTACTACAAATGCTACTAGTGGGCCTGCATCACTCATTGCGCCACCCATATAAGCAGCCTTTTAAACCTGTCTCAGGCCTTCCACTAATGTGCCTATGTGTGCAGTTTACTGTCACTTCGACTTGCATTTAAAATTACTAGCCAAGCCTTCAACTCCCCTTAGGTAGCCCCTAAGTAGCCCTAAGGGGAGGGTGCTATGTAAGCAAAAGGTAGGACATGTTTTTTTATGTTTTGCATGTCATGATAGTGATAAACACCCTATTTCGTTTTTCATTATTATGAGCCTCACCTCCCTCATAGGCCAGCATTGGTAATTCCTTAAAATACTTTAAAGCTGTAATTCTTGATCAGAGAGGAGTAGCTATTTCACAACAGATATGTTTGGAATGGTAATGATAAATCCTTATTACTGGTGAAATTGGATTTAACATTACTATTTAAGAAAAGCCACTTTTAGAAAGTGGACATTTCTATGTACTTACTACTCTTTGTGCCGGACAGCCTGTCTCCAACATACGCCTGCGTTGGCTGACAGCTACACTTTGTGCATTCCATCTAGAAAGCCACAGAAGCACAGGCAGCTGAGCACTCATATGCATTTCTCTGCTTTTTGATAGCCTTCCTGGGCAGGAAGGTGAGTGTTGGCTCTCACTTACATCTGAATAGTCTGTGTCCTGTCCTCACTGAAACCACTGATTTACGCCCCAGGGTAAGACTTATAGACAAGACTGGATAGAGAGGGATCCTTGTGCACTTCGGAGAGTTCCTTTGAAGCCACCCCCTACATCAAAGGCACTTTTGGTTATAAGTACTTGGGCTCTGGCCCTACCAAATCAGACACTTCTGGACCTTGAACTGAACCTCTGTCAGAAGGACTGCTGTATTGCCTAAAGGACTCAACTGAACTGCCTGTCTGAAAGGACTACTTTTCTGCTTGTTGCCCTGCTGCTCTCTGACTCTGACTTTGCCTAAAGTCTTCTCCAAGGGCTTGCTGACTTGCCTCCTGTTACGTAGTCCCAGGGTCATAAGGACTTCATCTCCCCCTGATGCATACATGAGTCTCACTGCCCAGTTCCATCCAGGTCAGTACAACGCTGCCTGATCTGCAGCAGGGGTTCTACAAAGGTCCAGTGCTTTGCTTGTGGACCTGCAACTACCTTCTATGACGATCAATGCTCCAAACCGATTGAGATCACTGTGCCTGATACTACAGAGACGCCGCAACACCGAGGGACGCCCTTTCAGTTTGGCTGGGCTATGTTGGCCTGGTAATGGGAGCCACCTCAGTGTTGACACATCAGTTCAGCTCACCCATGTGAGAAGGACCATAGATGTGCGCTGACTTTGGCAGTTCGTCTGTGCCCTGAGGGAAATCGCCATGGCTGTGTGCCTTACGGCCTGCACAACCTCCTCATCACCCCGCCTGAGAACCTCCAGTGATACGGGCACGAGGTTGTCACCTCCCTGCTGCTCCAGAGACCAGGTACTGTGTGTGTGAGCCTGACCCGTGAGGTCCTTATAAGCTGAGCCGCGTGCTCACAGGCTGCTGAAACTCATCAAACATATCGTTCCCAAGAGACCCTTTGAGTGCTTTCCTTCCGGGGCCTCTGTGGAAACACTGCTTTTGGCTTTTGGCCATGATATTAAGCGGAAGGGATTCTGAGTCTTTCGTAGCTTAAACTGGGGCAGTTTCTCCTCAGTTGAACGTGACCTCCAGGAATTAATGAGTGAGAGTTGCCGAAGCACTGTATTCACCTGGATACTTTGAGCATTCACAATTTGAAAAGTATGGTTTGGATTTTTGTTGTTTTGGTATGTTTTTACTCAGATACATATTCTCTATTTTTCTAAACCTGTGTGGAGACTTTTTGTGATGTATTCATTGTGTTATTGTGTGTGTTGCACGAATACTTTACACATTGCCTTTGTAGATAAGCCTGATTGCTCTGTACTAAGCTACCAGAGAGTGAGCACAGGCCATCTTATTGTGTATCTCATAACTCAGTCAACTGGGAAGTCAATTTCTAACAATTAGTGTCGAAGATATGTTTTTCCCCCTCTATTTATGTACATTAAGGTGCCGATTCCGATCCGTTAAAAAAAATTACCGTACGACTCGTATCCGTATTTTTTCACGTACGAATTGTACAAGTCCCGTACAACCGGTGAAGTACGATTCGTACGTGAAAAATACATACGAATCGCTTCGGGAAAAGGTCTACAAGAGGGAGCCGGACAGTTTCACGTACAAATCGTAAAACTGAAGTCCGAGCGCACAAGTACGATCCGTACCGCCCTTCCGAATACACAAGCGTATGTAAAACGTCCCGTAAGGAGCGAACTCAGTACCACTCATGTCCGAGTAAACTTGTGCCAGGGATACCAGTCGCACAGCCCCACAATCCCCCCGAATATGTCAGCACCGTACCCACGTATGTCAGCACCGTACCCCCCCACCATGTCCGCACTGTACCCCAGCCCCGTACGTGTACATGCCGTACCCCAGCACCGTACCCCAGCCGCGTACATGTATGCACCATACCCCAGCACCGTACCCCAGCCCCGTACTTGTACGCACCATACCCCATCACCGTACCCCAACACTGTACCCCAGCCCCGTACTTGGACGCACCATACCCCAGCACCATACACCAACACCGTACCCCAGCCCCGTACATGTACACACCGTACCCTAGCACCGTACCCCAGCCCCGTACATGTACGCACCGAACCCCAGCACCGTACCCCAGCCCCGTACTTGTATGCACCGTACCCCAGCACCGTACTCCAGCGTGTGTATGCCTTGTATCCAAAATGTACTGTTGCCGTAGGGGTACGGGTGATACGGACCGTACCCCCGCATTCATAGGGTGTGTACGGTCCGTACCACGCGTACCCCTACGTCACCACTACAATGGTGGTACGGACCGTACCCATGCTCTGAGGGCGTGGGTACGGTCCGTACCACGCGTACCCCTACGTCACCACTACAATGGTGGTACGGACCGTACCCATGCTCTGAGGACGTGGGTACGGTCCGTACCACCATTGTAGTGGTGCCGTAGGGGTACGCGTACACGTCCAATTCCGTGGTTGCGGTACGCAGGGATTGGTGGACACGCCCCCCCAAGTGACCAGACCCTGGAGGTAATGTATGTCCTCCATATTGTATGTTTTAATTTGGGTAGGGGGTATGTTTCATGCCCCTCACCCCCCCTTGACCCATGGGTGTTGTTCTAACCTTCTTCGGCGTGTGCGTTTGGGTTCGGTGCACCAGGTCGTAGGCTAGGAGGGCCGGGATGACACGTAGGATGGGGTCCATGTCTGTCCGTCGCGTACCGGGGCTCCTTTTTCACGTCGGACTCAGGTTTCCGGCTTTTTTTAGCTGCCGTAAAAAAATTGCTGTGCGGAATGACGTAGGGACGAATCGTACTTGCTGGTCCGTAAAACGCTGCCTGACTCCGTACGGACATAGCGTACGCGCTGTCCAGGATCAGAATAGTAGGTATTTTTTAGCCGTACGGTGTTTTGTACAAATCGTACAGAAATGGTATTTCTATACGAATCGTACTTGCTGGTTTGTACGGTGGATTTCCCGGGTACGAGTCGTATGGAGAATACGCTCCATACGACCATTCATATCCGGGTTTTACAGGATTGCAATCGGCACCTAAATGTATAGGGACACAATATTTTGATGAATGATACTTCTGACACAATACTTATGTCAAACGATATTGTTTACCTCAATATTGTGTCAGTGATCCCTTTTTTGTATTGCTGGACAGCAGCACAAGCAGCAACACTTAGGGCCCGATTACGATGCGGTTAGGTAAGTATTCCCACCAAATCGGTTTGGGAATGGTTTCCGACCGACTCAGATCAGGTCCGACCGACCAACAGACCTGTCGGCCAACCGAGTCTGACCGACCGAGTACAATGCATCCGGATGCTTCCAGATACGATTTGGTTGGACTACCATTGACTTCAATGGTAGCCTATATCCGACCTAATGCAAAGGCTCCCATGGAAGAAAGGGTTGGCTGGGGAATATCGGGCACCCTACGGTGGACACCCCCTAGTGTTTAACCACAAAACCTCAGGAAGGACCTGAGGAAGGGAACTAGAGGCACGGGGCTAGGAGAGGCAGCCTCCAAACTATAATGTTTACCACAAAAGAGCCGCTCCTAGTGTAGTGACCTAAGTGCTACAGTGTAATAGTGTTAATTTGTGAGTGCAGGCATCTCACAAAAAGTGAAAGACTGGTCTCACACACCACCTGGTGTCATGCTTCATCATTGACCAGTCCTCGCCCTCTAAAACCTTGATTTGATAGAGGGCGGGCATACACCTGAAGACAGGGATGCACTTCTAAAGCTAAGTGGGGACCCTTACAAAAAAAGAGTGTAGTTAAAAAACAATTAAAAGTGTCATACTTATTTTAATGTAACTGGCATCTGTACGGTGTTTAAAAACAATGGTCAGTGTGCTGGGGATTCTATTGTCCCTCCACCGTACTACAAGTGGTCAACATGTTTCTGCCTGCTGGCCCCAAGGGGTCCGTGGCATTCATCAGAACCTATAATGTGAAAACGGGCTCCACCCTTACCGTGCTCTGTTGGTGAAAGTTCCACTTGGTGGGGTGAACAGTTTCACTCGCCACCGTGTATGCAACTAAGTTTTTACTCCTGTACAAAAGAAAACATAAGTGAAGTCCAGACGCAAGTGATACAAAGGTCATCTGGTATGCCACATACTCATGCATTTAATAAGTGCGTGGCTACACGTGCATCGAGCCATGTCTTTCATCTGTACACTTAGAAAAAGGGGAACAAGGTTTCCAATGCTTACCCTAACAGATGGGACCTACTAGCCCCAAAGGAGAGTGAGGAGGAGAGACCCCTTTGGTCAAGCGCTACATGAGGAGAAAAAGTGAAATCCCAAAGGGGTGTTTAAAAGCATGTCCCATGGGTATTCTGGGTACTGTAGTTAGCAATGATGACAACAGCTAATCTGATGTATAAAGCATGTGATCAAAATTATCAATACATTCATCCATCAATACTCTTACAGTAACTAGAGAGAGCTCCCGCCTCTACACCTGCGTCCGATCTCCTTGCTTCTCGCCGGTAAATGTGAGAGACAAACTGTGCCCTTTTTATATATACCCAAGGACGTCTTAAATTGATCGTTAATTGGGCGGAAATGGCTAGGTTCCGGGGTCCGGGACCGAGGATTGAAAGATTCTCAGAGATAGAGAACTTCACTATACAAGCAGATGAACTTGAAAAGAAATTACTGGACCGCCATTACCCGAGGAAGATGATTAAAGGAGCCAAAAAGAGGGCCAGGAATAATAACCGCGTGGCCCTGTTAGAAGTGAGTGACAAGGAGAAACCAGATCACGCGGTATGTGTAACTACATACACTCCCATCTCGAACACTGTACAGAAGATTATAAAGAAGAATTGGCACATCTTGAATGGAGCTGACAAACAATGGGCTCTTCGCCTTCAAAAGAAGCAAAAACATCCGAGATGTCCTGGTACATGCCACAGATCCCCCGCAACCAGTGGATAACCAGATCACCCTATGGAACACACAGAGGCCCACTGGCCATTATGCATGTGGTAACTGCGTGGCATGCCCTCTAACAATAACTACCAAAGAAGTGGACATAAGCACAGGAAATCCATGGAAACTCAACACCTTCAGCAATTGTAACACCGAAAATGTGGTCTATCTCCTGAAATGCCCCTGCAATCTCATGTATGTGGGCATGACCACCAGGAAGATAAAGATTTGCATTAATGAACATCCTGGTACAATACGGTGCAAAAAAACAAACACTAAACTCACCAGACACTTCTTGGAATCTAATCATAAAGATAGTGATCTAAGATGGGTAATCCTGGAAGTCATGAGGAAACACAAGGCTGACCTTACGAAACCACTACACATAAGGGAGCAGAGGTGGGTTCACGGACTACGCACATGGGACAAGAGACTGAATGATGAGATACCTTGGCTGCAAATGGCATAATAGCCCGTATGATTGCACAGTTAACGATTATGGCCTTAAAATGACCAGAAACACAAAACATAGACCTTATCAGACTCTGTCTTAAAGAACCCACCGACCATCCAGGAGCTCCTTTTTGAACTATTATGGTAACAGTGCCATCCTAGCAGTCGCCATCTGAATCTAGCATGCATGAATAAATCACCACTGTGAGCTCACTGCACCACCTTAGCATACTTCACACATTTTCTGCACCAGGCGTAGTAAGTAATTATGTTTTGGGGGACAGCCGCATCTTGTGTAGAAATATTGGACCGACCTATGAGCTTTTTTTTAAACAGTACTCTGCTCATTTGAAATGGTGCTGGGTTTATATTTATCTTATTTTTTAAATATGCACTGCAGCCAGCACAGCAACTTATACCCCGGCCCACAACAGTGTACAATTATGCGCACGTTTGAAAACCCGAAACCTTCCATGCTAAGAGCGGGCGGAAAATAACCGGCAAGCATCAATGACCATGGTTAGAATTCTTATAAAATATGCAGAAATAGACAGAGACACAATACTCAAAGAAATTGAAAGGGTCACTGGCCTCCTGGATAGGCTGGAACAAAAGGTATTATATCTAAAGGCCGAGTGGACATTGAATTAAGAATAAACAAAATGAAAATGTATTAAAAGCCCATAAAAGCTTCAAGTTTGCGCGTGATAAGAACAACTACGAAACAGGCAGGGTGTTCACGTTCTCTCACAAATTTGATACATTCAGAAGACAAGCCTTGACCAATAAAACCCTTGAAGTCCAAACTACATCACAAGCAGGGAATGCCATAGTGAATTTGGATTCCGATGTCAGTTCATTCACTAGCAATAGTGATTCCGATGACAGCAGGCCAGCAACATCAGGCCCACAAGAATTGGGGGCAACCACCTCTGACACCTGCGGAAGAACTCCATTTTTTACGTCAGGATCCGAGGCAGACCCTGCATCCTCAGAATCCCCAATTGAAACAAGGCGAAGGAGGAACAAATGTAGGACCGAGAGGAGGAGGAAACACAAACAGCAATATTAGCAGAGGGGCACAAGCAAAGAAGTGGAGATGTTAATCAAGCCCAATGACAACACCGTGATCAATCTCATGGACACTGCATTAAGAGCTGCAGAATCGCAACTTCTATCCTTAGGAATCACATACTGTTTGGAGAGCAATTTTGCATACAATCGGTCAAGAATAGACGTGAATACATTTATTTGCAAACTTAAGTTCATTAAATTTCATCAACTCAAAAACACCACGACTAGTTCTGAGGACAATACCACATCTGTGAATTGCGATAGTAATTTACAGGCAACTGACATCATCACTCTTAGGTTTTACACTCTTTAGCTAATGATGAAATAGATTCCTCTAATTCAACACAACAAGATCTGTCTGAGGTGGGAATTAACATTGGAAAAGCAGCTAGTAGTCCCTTTTGGCATCCACCTTTGTTCCATTGATGCTAAAGGACGCAATCAATGTATTTAACGATAGAGTTGTGGAGGAGCTCAAACAACTCAATAATACCATCAACCGCAAAAGGTATAGAAGGAATCATGTGTCAGTGCAATATTTCAATCTCATGAAAAAACTGGGAGACAATCATGAAATTATAATTAATGAAAGCGGATAAGGGCGGCAATATTTCCTTTGGCCTAGAAAACAATATCTAGAGGAGGCCAGTAGGCATTTGGAGGATACAGCCTGTTACAGGAAAGCCTCAGTACAGGATCTTCAGAAAGTAAAGGACAATGTGTCTCAACATCCTTCACAATGGAATTGAATGGGGCTATTACCAAGAATGAATCTACATTTTTAAAGAATGAACACCCTACAACACCAGTAAGGTATTTTTTTACCGAACGTACATAAGAACGTTTTACCGATTCCAGGAAGGCCTATCATTTCGACAAGAAACAGCATTATGGAATCCATGTCAAAATATCTCGACTACTTTCTGCAAGAGCATGTAACCAGGCTACCTTCTTTTATGAAAGATACTAGTGATTTTTTAAGAAAGATCAAAGAAATACAATGGGATAAGGACTATCTTTTTATTGTAATGGACATAACATCGCTCTATATTATTATATTATTATTAGTATTCATCATACTGATGAGATGGTTGCTGTAAAATATTACCTTGATCACAGATTGATCCATTTACACGAACATAATCGCATGATCCTCACAATGATTGAATTGTGCCTTAACAATAACTATTTCTTTTTGAACAGGGAAGTGTACCAGCAATTAGGGGAGTGGCTATGGGGGCATGGTTCTCCCCCAGTTCCGCATGTCTCCATGTGGGCTTGTGGGAGGAGCATGTCCTCAAGGTACAATATAAAAATATTTGGGATTCCCATGTGAAACACTCTGGCGGTACATTGATGTTGTATGTATAATATGGAATGGCACTAAGGAGGAAGCGCAAGCTTTTCTATCTTCCATTAATGACAATAGGTTAAACTGCAGAAATCAGTGATCAATGTGTTGAGTTTTTAGATGTACAGCTCTATTTGAGCAGGGGTGAGATTCAGACCAAACTCCACCTCAAAAGTACGGCTGGGAATTCGATTCTCCACGCTAGTAGTGCTCAGCCTCAACACCTGATACACAGTATTCCCTATTGCAAATTTTTAAGAATACGCCGTATCTGTAGTTCAGATGAAGACCTGGCACAGTGTCAACAGGAGGCCCTAGATCGGTTCCTCGCTCCAGTATATAAACATTAAGATGTACTCAAGGCCCTAACTAAAGCTAAGTCATACACTAGAGAGACATGCCTATTACCGAAAGCTGGTAGAATTTCAGAGTCTTCACCACCCATTGGTCTTACTGAGGACAATATACAGGCTATTAGATAGATCACTAAATTCAGCAAGCAAGAGAATAAAATAAGACGCATCATCTATTCCCATTGGCCAATTGTCTTTACTGACATTACTCTAAACCAAATTCTTCCAGCACTTCCTTCTACCACGTTTAGATGAGAATTTTCGATGAGGGACGTCTTAGTGAAAAGCAGTCCGGAAGTTACTCCTACACAAACATAGTTATCTAAAACAGGTTTTTTCAAGTGAGGTTTGTGTCGCGCTTGTAAATTTGGTGCTAACACACCTGAATACAGAACATCATTCAGTTGAGTACCCATTCAAATCACCCAGACCATGCGGTGTGTGTTTATTTAGAGTGTACATGTGGGCTCAGGTTCGTGGAAAGTGCTAAACTTCCAGTATTTAACAGAATTTTATAGGATTTGAGGGCAGTGGTCGATTCTGATCCTGATTATCCTGTAGCCTGACACTTTAAGTTAGTACACCACAACAATTAAAAGGGGCTCAAATATGTTGTTATAGGGGCAGTGTCCATATCTAGATGTGGAGGAAATAGAGAAAAGAGTTTACGCCAATTGGAGTCACATTTTATTCTGGCACTCGATACAAAAATGCCAAATGGCTTGAATATGAGTGAGAACCTGCACAATTTTCCCTAACGTTTGTTGTTGGTATCTTTGGTTTCAATATACTTTTTAATTATTCTTGTAAGATCTATGGTTTTGGTGGCTTAAAACACTTTATTGTTGTTTGCCATTTCTTCTATATTAATGATTTACATGTCCTTTTTTGGATTTAGAAGATATACTGATGTTGCGCTATAAATGTACAAGGATTATCATATCAGATTTTGTGTAAATAGGCATTTTATATGTCCATCATTTTAACTCAGTACAATTTATTGATCTTTCAATTTGGGAAATATGTTTCTGGGCAGCTTCACCATTTATTACATTGGAACATCACAGTGTCAATATTATAGCACTTTTTGTACAGCACTTTTAGGGATGGTTTGCAATATTCTAGCACTCACACTTTTTAGATGATGACTGTTTACGTGAAAGTATACAGCAGTTACAGCCGCTCAGATGTTCTGATATGGTTTTTGATATTTTTTACATCAATTTGATATGAGTTGTATAAAGCAGCCAACATAATTCTTCAATGATGCCTTATATTTTCAGCATGTTTATGACATCAGACTATATACAAGCACTATCGCTTTCTGATGTTATCAATTGGATCAAGTTAGTCAACATGAATATAGATGTGTGATATAAACATGCTGTTAGGTCGAATTTAGTATCATTTGTTCACTATGATGATGTTTACGAATTTCAGACACAATTTCTAAGTTTGAACATATTGAGCTGCGTTTTGTAATGTATATATCAATTTTATGAGAAATGTCTCGGTCATGAAATCCATTTCGCATGTAGCGATATCGATGCACAGTCTGTCATCTATATCTGTCAGCAGTGCCTGTTAGTTTTGAGCACCTGTAGGGCTTGTTCACTAGTTAAATGTTTGGATGTTAGCGGCGTGTCATGTGATCAAGACCGTGCCTTAGCGGTCGAAACGCATCATGACATGCATTAGTCTGATTTACACTGCGTACCACGGAAATTATTAAAGCACTTTATTGAGGAAATTCTTTTTTTCTGCGAGTGATGGTCCGTACCTCGAAGGTCCCATCAGGAAAGAGGTGGGCCAGGATTGTGATTATATATATATATATATATATATATTCACTGAAAAAACCATAGGTTTCAGGGGTGTTATAGTTAGCTGGACTTTTCACTTGTACAAAACCATTGAAATTCCCCCGTTATAGTTAGTTCAGCTAACTATAACTCGCGCGCCCGCAATGCACTGCTGATGACGTCACATATTACATCACTCATGACATGGTCAGTGACATCACTCATGACATCACTGATGACATCTCAAATGACATCACTGATGACATCACTGATTACATCATCCAGTGAATGTGTGTTTTTCTGAAAATTAAATATGTTTTATATATGTATATCTCAAGGTCGATGGAAGAATAAATGGGTATATAAGTGTCTAAATGGATGATTTGTTTTTGAAAAATTGATTGTGTAACTGACTGATTAAGTGTATCATAGTGAATACATGGCTTAGTGAGTAATGTTTAAATATGTAAATATCTGTATCAGTCTCTCACTTTGTGTATAAGTGGCTGCATGGGTTGGTGAGTAGCTACATGGGTGTCTATATAGGTTATTAGTTGGTTTTTTGAGTATCAGTCTGAGTGTCTGCATGGTTCGGTGGGGGGTATTACGTAGTGCATAGGTGCATGAATGAGTGACTCACTGTTTGTATGGGTTGAACACAGCATGTGTGCAGGACTGTATGGGTGGATGAGTGTGTGTATGGGTGTGTTAGTGAGTGAATGACTGTCTCAATAGTGTCTTTATGAGTAACTACATATGTTTCAAACTAGTATATGTGACTATTGGTGTATATATGTGAGTATATGTGAGACTGAGAGATTGAAAGAGTTCCTGTATGAATAAGTATGTGTTTCTATAAGTGATTGTTTAAAAGACTAAGTATGTGTAAGTTTCCGTAGAAGTAAGTATGGTGGTGTGTGTATAACTGTATATGCAAGTAAATGTATGTTTGATTCTTTATTAGCATGAGTGACTATGTGTGTGAGTAACTCTATGGATGAGTGGCATTGTGTAACAGGATGTATAGGTGTATGAGTACATATGATGAGTGAGTACATGTATGAGTGACTGTATAGGACTGTTGGTGAATGAGTGGATGTGTATGAGGATCTTAGAATTACTGAAGAGGTTGTTGTAACTGGTATTGGTATGTCCATTGTTTTGAAAATTTTAGTCTCTATTTTTGAATGTGTGTATCAAAGGTTATATTAGGGTGAGAGGAGGTCTGCCACTCTATCACAAGGATGATGTCATCAGTGATGTCATCAGTGATGTCATTAGTGATGTCATGAGTGATGTCACTGACCATGTCATGAGTGATGTAATATGTGACGTCATCAGCAGTGCATTGCGGGCGCGCGAGTTATAGTTAGCTGAACTAACTATAACGGGGGAATTTCAATGGTTTTGTACAAGTGAAAAGTCCAGCTAACTATAACACCCCTGAAACCTATGGTTTTTTCAGTGAATTTCTGAGGTTTTTTAAATGCTAATTCCTAACTATAACGTGCCTGAAACCTATGGTTTTTTCTGTGAATTTCAAAGGTTTTTTAAATGCTAATTTCTAACTATGCCTACAGAGATAGGACATGTGAAGAAAGAAGAAAAAATGCACAGAAAGAAACAAAAGAAGTGCAGAAAGAAGCAACAGAAGTCCTCAAATACGAAGATAAGTGCAGGAAGAAGGATAACGTGCAGAAAGAACAAAAAGAAGAGCAGAAAGAAGCCTTGTTGCAAAATCATCCTGTACCCTCAACTTTTTCAGACGGATACTGGTGGTAACTGAGTCTGACTAACCAGTCCTAGAGCCAGTGCTATGTTAAAAGACACTTAGAATACAGTGAAAACACCTACATACACTAGGGATCATTATGCGTTGGGGTCCCCCTGTGATTAGCATGACCTCCTCTGTAAGCCCCTAGTATATAATAGGGCATGGGGATTAAAACTACCTCTTAAAACAGGCCCCAGGGCGTTTTTGCACACGTTAACTCAGGCCCCGTCCCCTCCATTCACCACTGTGTAAACACGCCCTGTGTCCATTTTTAGTTGGGAGATTAAGTTCATTTGAATCCTGAGGGTCCCTAGGGTCCAACTAGCCCACTAGGTACCTCCAGTAAGTGCCACAGAGCTGCGTTGCAGAGAGGTGTAAAAAGTGGCACGGCCTGGACCACCTCTCTGCAATGCAGCTCAGTGGCGCTTACTGGAAGCACTTGGTGGGCTAGTTAGCCCCCAGGGGCCCTCAGTATTGAAGGGAAATTATATCCCCAATTTAAAACGTGCCATAGTGCGTGTTTGCACACGTCACCTCAGGCCCCGTCCCCTCCCTTCACCACTGTGTAAACGCGCCCTGTGGCTGTTCTAAGTTGAGAGATTAAGTCCCCTTGAATCCTAAGGGTCCCTAGGGTCAAACTAGACCACTAGGTACCTCCAGTAAGCGCCACAGAGCTGCGTTGCAGAGAGGTGTAAAAAGGGGCTTGGCCTCAGAACACCTGGCTGCAGCGCAGCTCCCTGGCGCATACTGGAGATGCCTGTTGGGGGCGCGTTTGCAGAGTGCTGCACGGAGGGGGCATGGCCTCCGGCACGATGCTAGTCTTTTATTTATTTTAGTTTTTTAAGAAGGGGGGCTGTTTGGTTTGGTTTGCCCTGATGACCCCATCCCCCAGGGCCAGTCTCCTAATTATATTTTTTTGACCCCAATCCCCAGGGCCGGCCACTGTTTTTTATTATTTTTAAAAAATATATATTCATAGACACACCTAGGACATGCTGGACAAACCGTACGTACCTATCACCATGACGATTTGCGTGATATTCATTAAAAGGCGACTATGCATGCAATGAATCCACGTGGAATGTATTTACACCACTAGTGAAGCTTTGACATGTCTGATGCCCTACCGTGCCTAATCCTGGTAGACACCCTTGTCGTTTATTTATACAAACATGGGTAGCTATTGACGGGCACATTTAATACACATGCACACCAAGCCATTCAAAGGGGATTCGACAAAAATTCGACCAAAACTATGCAAGAAACCCCCCTCACGGTTAATAAAACACACATCCACTGCCGGATGTGTAATACTTTTTATTTTACTCTCTGGAAAGGGGACGAACATCACTTGAGAGTCACAGCGTGCTCCTGACAGAGCCCAATGCTGTGTTACACCCACCATTGCCTGCCGAGTGCCACACACCTCTGTGTTGTATTCCACTAGCTAGTGCATATGCTATGACACTCTCTAGCCCATGTGCACTGTAACACCACCCCGTGAATATGTCATGCCACACTTGTCTTCGCACGGGTTATATTGCCCCATCTAACGTGCCTTTCTCGATGCCTATGTTATAACGCACAGTGCTATGCCATACATATTACAATCTGGGATCCATATCTTTGTCACAGTGCATATGCAACGTTACACTCCCCAGCACATATTTTATATTACAACTTTAGAGACTAGTTAGGTTACACAACACTGCCCTGTGCATATTACACTCCAAGGTGCATATCGCATAGCACGCGCTAATGCCTGTGCTATCTCGCACTCTCCAATGAATCTGTCATTGCGCACAATGTATTGCATATTATATTTCACGCCCGGTTCATCTTATATCACACTTTTTGGTGCATAGTTTATACCATACACTATATCTAGTTTTCATTTTCAATCGTGCTCTCAGGACTATGTTCTATATAACACTGTGTTCACCTACCCTTTTCACGGGCATTACATTTTGCGATAGGGGGTGGAGGGTCAGGGGGTGTTTCTGCCAAGTGAGCCCGGAGTCACAGTCACAAACGTCCTCTTCTTCCTGAATAAAAGTGAGAATATGCTGCATACTTGTTCATATTTTAAGTAGTTCGCACAGACACAATGTTTTAAAAACAATAAAGTTCCTAATACCCGCCTTCTCTGAACAGTTAGCTTGCTGCCCCATCCCCTTCCTCCCTATCCTCTGTTGTGTGAATCCATGGACTAGCCTCCTGCCATGCATGGTCTGATGTGCTGCCACTGCCCTCAATTTAGTATGATGTACCAGTCCACTCCTCCTGCCCTCCATTGCCCAATTCTATGCCCCATCATTGACCTCCTGCTTAAACTCTGTGCTTAGCTTGCTGCCCCTATTCTCCTTCCCCCTGCCCTCCGATGTCTTTGTGCATGCCCCTGCTCCATCCTTTTTGCCCACCATGTCCCATGGACCTGCCACTCCTATCTACTCTGAGTGTTCTGTTGAGCTGCCACTCCCCTCCCACCTGCCTAGCATTGTCAGATGACTGTAACCTGTCCCTGCCACCTCCACCCTGCCTGTCCACATGCCATGCCCCTATCCTCTTCCTCCTGTCCTACATGGTCCATTGTACTGCCACACCCTTCTGCCCTCCCTGGTCTGTTGTGCTGCAACTGCTCCTCCTGCCTGCCCCGTGTGGTCTGTTGTGAGGTCCCTTCCCCTGAACTTTCTTGTCTGTGCACAGGTCCTGACCCTCCCTTCTATCCTCCATCGTCCTTTGTGCATGCCCCTCCACCCTCCTTCTTGCCCATCATAGCCATTGTGCTGCCACTAACCCTCCCACTTGCCATGCATGGTCTTCTGGGCTGCCATGGCCCCTCCCACCTTCCCTGTGTGGTCAGTTAGCTGCCCCTGACCCCCTCCCACCTTCCCTCCATGGTCTGTGTGTATGCCATCACAGTCTCACTGTTGCTCTTCATGGTGTGTCTTGCTTCTAGTGCCCATCCTGCCTGACCTCCATGGCTATCTTGCTGCTCCTGCCCTGCCCCCTTGCCCCCAGCCCTACTCCCTCCCTCCCTCCTGGCTTGTCTGTTCCATTGTAATGCCCCTGATCCGTCCCTCCTGCCCTTTATGGTCTGTTATGCTGCAGCTTTCTCTCCTGTCTGTCCATTATGGTCAGCTAGCTACCATTGCCTCTTGCCCCTCTGTTCTCTGTTGTCCATGTGCATGGTCCTGTCCCCTCCCTCTTGCTTTCTATGGATTGTTGTGCTGCACTCCCGTCCTGCATGCCCTGTGTGGTGTATTGTGCTGCTGCAAACCCTGATTCCTGCCCTGCAGGGTCAGTTTGGTGCACCTCTCCATGTCCCTCCTGTCCTCTGTTATCCAAGTCCATGTCCCTATCCCATTTCCTTCCATGATCCAATGTACCATACTTGCGAACATTTTGAACTTGGTAAGAGGGAGATTTTGAAAAAAAACTGGGGTATTGATTTTCCCCTTTGAGTTACATTGAAAAAGAGGATATTGTAGACAGGAGACAGATCAAATAAAGCCCATTTGAGCTTAAAAACATTGGACGTTTCCTGGCTGAATCGGGTCTGTTGGCATGTATGGTTGTACTACCATTGCCTCTTCCTTCTGCCCACAATGGTCTATTACATTGCCACAGCCTTGAAGGAGGGTAGATTTTGTATCACAGGGGGCCCCTGGCCCGTTCTGTCCACACCTGAAGTATGAGACCCTTGTCCTTGCCCTGCCAGCTGCATTTGTAGGCCGTATTAAATTGACCAGCGGGTCCTGTGTTGCTATATAATTATCCTGAGACATCCTTACCACTCAGCCAGCATAAAACCCCTGTGTAGGCCCTTCTGTTCAATATGTAGGCCTCTTTGTTAAATTGACCATAGCTCTGCAATTTTAGTGTATAGCAGTCTGAAGGCAGGTCTGCGAGGCCTTCTGATCCAAACTAGTAGCCCCCACCCTACCCGAGTGCTCCGTGCTCGGTATCAAAGTTCAACATCCCCCTGAAGCTGTCGACATACAGTAGGCTGCATCCTGGACTGGTACTTGCTTCCTGGGCAGGTTTCCCGCTTTTAAGGAAGTGGCAACCGCAGAGCGTCAAGTTAGGAGAACTGAGGAGATTTTATACATGAATATATTGAATTCCCGTACAATACCCATTATTTTCTGCTTGCTCTATGGAACTTACGATAAGCGATTGGCCTGAGAGACTGACCTTTTCACCCAGTCCATTGTCAGCATTAAGTGGGTAAATGACGAAATGTCTGGTAAAATCTGCAGACAAAGCTTTTGGGTAGCATACGTAGGTAGATGTAGCGTGCAAAGGAGCCCACAAAATGATATAAAAAGGAGCACCCACAGATATCGACGGACTACCTCGCCGTCTGTATGTAGGTTAACAGGCAGTGCAGGTTTTCCCCAAGAGCTGGGAGCTCTTGTCTTCCTTTGCTTAAAATGTCTTGCTCTGCTTTGCTTGAAGTATCTTATTCTATTTTACCTATATGAAATGTCATGTTATGTTTAACCATTGTTCTCTTTACTTTTGCATTTAAAAGATTTTGTATTGTAATTGCAGGAATGCTTGCTCTAAGAGTACACGTGAGTGTTCCTAGGTAACATTTTCCTTGGTGTAACTTGTTTCTCATGATGCATTTATAGATGTGTTTTCTCTCTCTCTCTGTCAGTACATTAATTGAGATACAGAGAATATTATGACAGCTGTATGATTATCTGGATTCTGTATTTTGTACTTTATGTCTCTATTCTGCGGTTTCTTTGAAGTTGCATCTTCTCATTAAACTGCCATTGTATTCTGCCTCCAATTCCATGTCTCATATGTCTGTTTTCTTCATTTTTGGAGCAAGCGTTCCTAGGCACCCCGGCTCAAATTAAGGTGCCCCTTTTGTCCCTGACTCACTCTCCTGCTCAGTTCTGTGGTGGCTCCCGGGGATCTGGGGACCGCCCCTAGCTTCCTTGACCCGTAATAGATCTTCCCTCCAACAGCCTCTCTTGCAAGTCCTGTATTGTTGGTTTGTTGCCCCTGCCCCCCTTTCCACTGCCCTCCATAGTCTGTTGTGCTTCCACGGCCCTTCCTGCCTGCTCAGTGTGGTTAAATTGTTGCCTTTGCACCCTCCTACCTGCCTTCAATTTTCAGAGTCCGTGCCCCTGGCCTCTGCCTCTCAACAGTATCCTAATGAACAACTAGATTGCTAACATTCTATATTTATTACAAAAGTGTGGAACGCCTGACATCATCTTGATGTAATCAAAACTGTAATACCTAGAGCATTTCCTTTAGAAATTACATATATGAGAGGGTCTTATTGGCATCAAAATTATGGTTAGTGCTCTAAAAGACTAAAATAAGGACATATTTTCTGAGTTTTCAAATAGCGACAAAGCACTTTTAAATTATTTGTTATCTTTATGTTTTTTTATCCAGTTGACCACTTGATTAAATGTTGCACTTAGGGGAGAGGATGTGGTGTTACTTCCAGAACTGCAGACTTTGCAACTGGGGAACCAGGTTGCAGTTTCTGCTTCAGCTCGACATTCTGTGATTCTGGTCAAATCACTTAGTCTCCCCATGTCTACAACCAAAATGAATTTGTTCTTGTGTGATGTAACCAATGCTCATGTAAAGCACTCCAATACCTGACAAGTCTGCACTATATAACACTGCAAAAACACAAAATAATAAGTGTTTTGCACACTTCTGTCATTGGGCTATATTTGGGCTACATCTGGGTGATTTTGGGCTACATTTGGGCTCTTTTGTCTCCGGTGGCCATCTTGGGAGATTTATTTGTTATGAAGTTTCCTAATTTCCTCATGTACTGCAGTCTCCTCAGTAGGAAATGCTTTCAGTTTTTTACTTTGATTCCATCATGAAGGTATTCAGATATGTCACACATTTGCCATAAATTCTGAATGTTAGCACTCTAGTTGCTCATTAGATCACTGTAGTAAAACTACTGCACCATGGAAGTCTGCTCCTGGTATTAAAAGTGCATGTTTCAGTCTGCATGTCAGAATTTTTTAATGAAATAGAAGAGGATTTGAGAAGTCACTCAAAATGTGCCCTCATTTTCTTTCTTCAGCATTAATCATAATTTCTATGGCAAAATGAACCTCCTCATTGTGTTCCTTTTTAAATTAAATGTTTTAAGTGTTACCAGTTTATTCCAATCAAGATGGCTTCAGGTGTGCCATACTTTTGTCATAATGAAAACAGTAAGCGCTCTAGTTGTTTTTAAGAACATTCTGGGACATTCTGTCATTGGGCTATACTTGGGCTACATCTGGGTGATATTTGGGCTACATTTGGGCTCTTTTGTCTCTGGTGGCCATCTTGGGAGACTTATTTGTTATGAAGTTTCCTAATTTCCTCATTTACTGCAGTCTCCTCAGTAGGAAATACTTTCAGTTTTTTACTTTGATTCCATCAAGAAGGCATTCAGATGTGTCACACATTTGCCATAAATTCAGAATGTTAGCACTCTTTTTGCTCATTAGATCACTGTAGTAAAGCTACTGCTCACCAGGGAAAACTGCTGCTGGTATTGAAAGTGCATGTTTCAGTCTGCATGTCAGAATTTTTTAATGAAATAGAAGAGGATTTGAGAAGTCACTCAAAATGTGCCCTAATTTTTCTTTCTGCAGCACTAATCATACTTTTTATGGAAAAATGAACCCCCTCATTTTGTTCCTTTTTAAATTAAATGTTTTAAGAGTTACCACTTTAATCCAAGCAAGATGGCTTCAGGTGTGCCATACCTTTATCATAAGTAGGACTGTTAGCGCTCTAGTAGTTCTTTGGAACACTCTGGGAAGCTGCAGTAGAACACAAAGGAATCAACTGACAGTCTCTGCCCTTGTTGGATGTACATGTTTTACTGAGAATGTCAGACTTCATTCTCACATGACTGAGAAAGATAATGTGAATTTACAGAAAATAAGCTCTCAGTTTAGCCTATAGATCACCTTCCAAACCTCTGTGGTAAAAGCATGAGAAAATATTTTTCTCTCAATCATGATATCCCAGCAGAAGGCTTTTTCACATGGTGAAATCACCTTAGAACATACCACAATTCCTAAAATGAGTATGGTACCATCAACAAATGATTTATAATGTAACTAAAGTCTTAAAACCTTCTATTAACTGCAATGCTTTTTAATGAGGTGCTATCATGTATATTGGTCCCAAGATGGCTGCCAACACTTCTTGGATGAAGTGCTGACAGCCAATCAGATCTCAGGATGAGATGTGTGGTTAGGCTCCGCCCACATATATATATGCTTTTAAATGCTATTTTCTCAGGAAATACTGAACAGATTTACACCAGACCTGCAAAAGGCACTTCCTTGACCTTATGGCTACCTCTCTGCCCAATTTCAAGTAATTCTGTTCAGCCGTTCGGGCTGTAGCTGTGTCTAAAGGTCCTATGGAAAAATGCATGGGGAAAATGCGTATTGGGACCCCCTTTTTTCTCGGCCCCTGCTTGACGAATCCCCCCGAGACTTTCAGGGTAGGAGCGTAGCGTAGCGCCCCACCTATTTTGAAAATTTCGCGAGGATTCGTCGACCGGCGCCAAAGTTATTCCAAATAGAATGTTGCGGATTTCCTATGGAAACAGGGTCCTAACGATAACTACCTACTGGCGACCGCCAGTAGGTAATATATATATATATATATACATATATATATATATATATATATATATATATATAAACACATATTACCTATGGGCGGTCGCCAGTAGGTAGTTATAGTTAGGACCTTGTTTCTATTCAAAAAGCGTTTTTTCTTTTCCGAATAGCTTTGGTGCTGGTTGACGAATCATAGGAAACTTTAGACTACAGCCAGAACTGCTGAATGGAATTACACAAAATTTGGCAAAAAGGTAGCCCTTGGTTCTGAAATAGACCTTTTTTTTAAATGGTGTGAATCCGTTCAGTAGTTGCTGAGAAATTCAAAAAATAAGAGTCGAAAAATCCATTTCCCATAGGAAACTTTATGAAAGATACAGCCGAAACTACTGAACGGATTTACCCCAAATTTCACAAAAAGGTACTGCTTGGCTCAGAAAGCGACCTTTTTAAATATGGTGTCAATCCGTTCAGTAGTTGCTGAGAAAATCAAAAATAAAAGTTTCGATATTTAGAGGCATGATGGATCCGCGCAACTTCCCCATCACGAGCTTCATTCTAATTGGCTGTCAACACTTCAAACTAGGAAGTGTTGGCAGCCCATCTTGTGCCTGACCCTGACCCAGACCCCCTAGGCCTGCTTAGGGTGTCCCACAAGGACCCCCATGGCCCAAAAAAGCATTTAAAAAGAAAAAAAAAAGAAAATTGCGAGATGCACGGAGGATCCGGCAGCAAAAATAAAAAAAAACAAAGCGCGGACTTCCGCGCTTCGTTATTAATTAGCCCCCGGGTGGGCCAAGTCCCGGGGGCATATCTAAAATATATTTGCTGGGGTCCAGGGGGACCCCCGCAGCCCCGGGGACCGCCACCCTCAGGGCTTTCTATAAATATTTAGTGGGGTCACACAGCCCCTCGCAGCACCGGGGACCACCACCCCCCGGGGCTTTTATTTTAAATGGGTGGGTGGCCTCCAAGGCCCCCCCAAGCCCCAGGGTCCGCCACCCCGGAGCTTTCTTTACATATTTGTGGGGGGGGGCTCAAGGCTCCCCGCAGCCCCGGGGACCACCACCCCCGGGGCTTCTTTAAAAAAAAAAAATACCTGTGTGGGAGGGCTCAAGCCCCCCACACACCCCAGGGACCGCCACCTCCCTGGGGCCCCAAGCATGCAAATTTGGGGGTCCGTTATGGACCCCTGAGCCCCGGGGACCACCACCTCCCAGGGCTTTGCTAATGTTGGGAGGTGGCCCGCGTGGCCCCCCTCCTGGAGCCAGTGATGGCCCTGGGGACCACCACCCCCAGGGCCGGCTCCTGCAGTGTCCTAGGGTGCCCACCCCTGGGACACTGCTGTTTGCAATGACAGGGCGGGAACCTCGCGACTTTTCCACACGGGGAGCAGCATCTTAGCAGCTCCCCGTGTGAAAAAGCAATGCTGGCTCCCGCAGGAGGCGGGGAGCCAGCGGGACCGTGGGGGAATTGGTAACTCCCCCATGGTCCCCACCGAAAGGCAGGGCCCCGGGGGATGCGGTCCCCGGGGCCATTAGTGGCCCGGGAGGGGGGCCACGCGGCCCCCCCATTATAATTTTTTTATAAACACTGAAAGGCCGGCCCCAGGGGATGGTGTCCCCGGGGCCATAAATGGCCTGAGGAGGGAGGCTACGCAGCCCCCCTCCTATAATTTAAATTAAAAACAAACCTGACCTGGGCCCGATTATGGCTTCGGAAGGGGGGCCCCATCCAATTTAAAAAAAAGAAATAGGGGTCAGGCCCTGGGGGATGGGGTCCCCAGGGCCAATAAAAAACGAAAGGAAGGGGGCCACACAGCCCCCTTCCTAACTTTTTTTTTTTAAAAGACAGGCAACGCACCGGAGGCCCCACCCCCTCCCTGCAGCACTCTGCAAATGTGCCCCCTGGCGCGATGTAAGATGGGGAACTAATTCCCATTGGGGGTCCCTTTGCATTTGCAAAGTGGTGTAAAAAGGGGTGTGGCCTCTGAACACCTCTCTGCAATGCAGCTCCCTGGCGCATACTGGAGGTACCTGGTGGGCTAGTTGGCCCCCAGGGACCCTCAGGATTGAAGAGGAATTAATTCCCCAACTTAAAACGCGCCACAGGGCGTGTTTGCACACATGTCACCTCAGGCCCCCCCCCCTTCCTTCATCACTGTGCAAACGCGCCCCCTGGCGAGTTGTAAGTTGGGGAGTTAATTGCCCTTGATTATAAAGGGTCCCTGGGGGCCAACTAGCCCCCCAGGGATCTCCAGTATGCGCCATGGAGCTGCGTTGCAGAGAGGTGCTCAGAGGCCACGCCCCTTTTTACACCTCTCTGCAACGCAGCTCTGTGACACTTACTGGAGGTACCTGGTGGGATACTTGGACCCCAGGGATCCTCAGGATTCAAGGGGACTTTATCCCCCAACTTAAAACACGCCACAGGTAGATATATATATATATATATATAATCCCTGGCCTCTACCACCCAAAAATACACTGCATTTACATTCTTTAGTCAATCCCACGTGGCCTTGCCTGCACCCCGTACTGCAACCCCCGGGTCATAAAGCAACAAACAAACAAAATGAAGACAATAAAAAAGGAACACAACTAGTGGTGCCTGCCTGCCTCAAACAACAAACATTTTGCAACGTACTGGAATGAACATACTTGATTTGCTCCCAGAACGTTAAAACGTCTTGACTGGAATGTGCAGCAGAGGTTGGAGACAAATGATGAGTGGTGCTTTCTCTCTAAACTCCAAAACCAAAGTGACCAAGGGCTCAACAAAGTGCAAGAAGAGGTCTTCAAGACAGGAAGAGGAAGTGTATACTCTACATACAGAAGCCTACCTCTCTACCTCTCTCTCTCTTGCTCTGAAAACAAAAACATTAAATTAAAAGAATGCATTTTGCCCGACAAAAATGACCTGAATGGTTCACTTGGGTAAAAAATCGACTCAATGTTCATGTTAATTTTAAAAGTGCCTGTGTTAAAGGACTGCTGCACGTATTTATGCACATTGTGTTGATCACTTTATTTCTGCCTTCCTGCTATAGGATATTACCCAAACGGAAATCTTATTTACATAATGTAGCGTAATGGCAGAATATCAGGCTTTCCAAAATGCAAAGTGCCAACGATTCAAAGAGTAAATGCTGGCCTAAAGAAAATGATCCGCAGTCCTACAGACTATTATCAATTGCTTTTTGCTGGTGAAATGGATTTTGGTACTATATCAATTGGCATTTCACTACAGGATGCTGGGGTCTAAAAACACTATACAAGTCTGCTTGGAATTTGATGAGAGTCCTGTACGGTTGTTTTAGGGAAATACAGAAGATTTTATAACATAGCCATTGCAGCTCTGCAAGAATCATCACGATCTCCTCTTGAATTACCTTACTGGCTTCTTTGTATCCCCAGAACAGCTGCTTTTACTAGCCCTCCAGTACCTTAAGAACCATCTCAAGAATATGGTGAGTGAGCACTTTCCTGTGCATAACACCCAGTGGTATTATTCCTCACTAGGCAAAGAATGTCGTTTTTCCTCGCGTATATGTATGTAGGTATGTTGTATTTGTCCAGCGCAAGCATGGCCAAAAGGCCTTAAAGAGTGGTGCACGAATAATGGCAAAGACACAGTCAACGAGTGATTGGAGCGGTAGCATGGCTCTGAATGTGAAAGTGGACTGGTCGACAAGCTTGCCAGAATATTAGTCTTTCATATGTTTTTAATATTCATGTTTTCCTGGAAGTACTTCTCAACCACGTAAAGAGGCACTCCTGATGCTGAATGATATGTTTGTGTCAAAGGGGGACATCTCTCGAATATAGCTAACACCAGCGCCATCTTCAGGCTTCACTGTTTTACCCTTTTGAAGTGTGTCTAGATTCTCATCATGGCCAGCAGAGGAAGCCTTCACCATCCATACAGGAATCTTGCAATATGAGTGGGACTGTACTAGAAGGAAGGCCTGCTAAGCTGTTAAGTCAATATAGATGCATTCACCAAGTGAACAATGTTCTAGTTGGCTGACTAAGGCACTCACTGAATGATGGTGATGATGAAAATAGGGAAGGGAGGGCAAATGTGGGTGTATTTTATGCATTAGAGAGGATTCTTTAATCAATTTTAACCTTGCTTGAGAAATCCACTGCCCATTCTGATCATGTGCTGGGTGTACTATCTCCAAATTTAAAGGGAGTGCAGCAGCTTAATTCTGCCAGTTCTTGTTTAGGAAAGGCTGGATAGTGTAATGATCTCAAATCTCAGGCAAGTCAGACTAATATAAGGGGGATAGAAATGGGGACCCAGGTGGGGATTGGGAAGGTTTGGGGCCTACTTTCTCAGTGCTGCCCAGGGATAGCCCTATGCTTGTTAATGTGGTTCCAACCCAGAAGATCACGAATCCGCTGACCATCCACACGTCATTATAGAGGGAAATATAAATGTATTAGTGCCTAAGAATACTCCGCCGGTGTATTCTATTTTACAAAAGCTGATGTTCAGTTGTTAAACAATCCACGGTCTAGTCAGATGTTGTTCCCTCTGGGGAGGCTGTTCCTCAGGCAGAAACTATGGCTCAAAAACATGGAGGGAGAATAAGAAGAGGACCTGGCATATAATAAAACGCAAGCCAAAAAAACTGCAGTTTCCGACTCTATTTGAGGATCCCATTGATCTCCCCCTTACCCTAGACAGGCAAGGAGTCCAAGCCCGCCGGGTTCCTGGTTGGTCAGAATCCTGGGTACCCAGAGGTAAATTCTCTCCCTCCACCTATTATGAAAGATGAACTAGTAGGGAAGGGTTTAGGACCAGAAAAAGGGCACGAGGTGTTGGGAGTAGTGGGTCATATTGGGGGGATGTGCTGTAATGGGAGAATCGCAAAATAATGCTAAATCAGGTTTCTGAGCTTCAGAAAATAAAGATAAACCCAGACTCTGAGAATATGGTAGTAAAGACAAATGAAGCTCTGTCAGAGGTAGGGCAGGCTGGGGATGGCTTTCTCTCAAACCCTACTGGTGGGGATACTCTCCCTGTATGGTTAGATCCCAACCATGGGAGGTTTTATGAAGGCGGGCCTATCTTTACCTCCCCTATAGGACAAATGCCAGAGCCAGGGTCTGAGTTAAGGCTGAATGATAGGGTACGTGCTGGACATGGGTCAGGACAAGTAGTGAACACCTTGGTTTTTGCGTCATTATTTGATAGAGAACTGGGCCCACTTAATAGAAGTTTCCTTTTGGAGCTTGTTAGACCTGGTACCATTGGTGTGAGTCTCCCTTCCATTTTTTACTGATTGCCTCCTCTGTCTTTGATATATTTTGCTGGTTTAGATGCTTTGGGCACTGTGCCACTGCTATCCAGTGCCACAGTGCAAGTGCTCCCTATGTTAAATTAATGTATTGATTACTAACTCCATGATTGGCTTATTTGATTTACTTGTCAGACCTTGGTATGGTGCACAATGTGTGCCCAGGGCCTGTAAATCAAATGCTGCTGGTGGGCTTGCAGCACCGGTTGTGCCACCCACAGAAGCTGCCTGTAAAGTGTGTCTCAGGCCTGCCATTGTAGAGCCTGTGTGCAGTCTAGTACTGCCATGTCAACTTGGTAAGTTCACCCACTTGCCAGTCCCTAAACCTTACCTTTTCTTCATATCAGACACCACTAAGGTAGGCTCAAGGGCAGGGTGCATTGTAAGTATAAGGTAGGACATGCCCTGGTGTGTGGGGCATGTCCTAATAGTGAATTACAGCCATTTTCGTTTTTCACTATTGCAAGGCTACCAGTCCCCATAGACCAGAATGTGCAGTTTGATTATAACACCTTATAATCCTAACTGACGCAGGGAACATGGTAGAAATTCAAGTTTAGTATGCCTGAACTCAGAATGATAAAATACATCTTTTATTGAAGTAGGTTTTAACATTCTGTGTTCGAAAATACCACTTTTAGAATGTAGGTATTTTCTCACCTAACCATCCTCATGCCTCTGCTAGCTTGTGTATTGTGTGTCTGGTTTTGTGAGTGACAGGGGCTGGGGGATTCCAGGAGTGGTGGGTGGAGTAGCACCTGGGTCTGAATAGGGCTGTGCCTGCCTTTCACAATGCTGGTTCCACCCCCTGTGGTGTGTCTGAGGACCCTGGCCCACCCTGCCAAAGGAAAGAAGGAGTCCTGTAAACAAAGTGCTCCATGACTGCACAGAACTGGTTTGGACTAGGTACAGGCCCCTCTGCCTTCATAGGACAAAGGATTTAGAAGTATACATATGGGAACCCAGACCCCAAGACTTTAGATCACTTTTGGAACACCAAGATGAACCTCTGCCAACCAGAAGAACCAAGGAAGCTGTAGGAGTTGGACTGCCCCCTGCCAGTGTGCTGTGTTGCTGGGTTGGCCGACAGTGGTGTCTTCAGTGCCAAGAAGAGGAGAAAGGAACTTTCAAAGAAATTTCATCATCTTGCAGAATATTACTCCAAGGGCTTGAACTTGTGCTTGCCTCCTGCTGAAGTCTCAGGGACAAAAGACTTCACCACCAGCTCCCCTCTGAATTTCCTTGCTTGGAATTATGTCTGCACAAGCCTGCATGTCGGTGGGAGCTGGATACGCGACTCAACGAGAAGAAGCGTGTTGCAACTGTGGCCATCGTATCGCCGGAAAAGCGTGTCGCCGCCGCAGAGGTCGCCGCCGCATCACCAGAGAAGTGTGCCTTCTTCAAAGCTTTTACCCGACGCATCACTGGAGAAGCGTGTCGCAGAGGTCGCCGTCACATCATGCGAGAAGTGCGTCACAGGGCCTGTCGTGGCTCCAAAGTTAAAGAGTTCACCGCTCGACCGCCGGGCGTGCACGCATTGCTTTCATGTCGTCGCATCAAGGGCGCCATCTTATCGCATCGCACCCGATTGTCGCATCGCATCAAGGCGCCATCTTGTTGCATCGTAACCGGAACGCAGTACGAGAATCAACGCATCACCTCCTCTCCGGTAAGGACCAAGACGCATCCCCTACTCTGCGCATCGTCTCCCCCGAAGCAAGGGACCGATGCATCTCCATCTCTGCGAACCTTTTGTTTGTTTTGGGTTACGCATCCTGGTACTTTTCCCCGACTTAGAAGCAAGGGTTCCTATTTGGTCAAAGGTACCTACCTCTGCCAACTAGAGACCCCCAGTTCTATTATGTGAAATCGAAGATCTAAGATTTTATTGAGTAAATATATTGACTGGGTATTTTTAGAACCAAGAAGTGAACCCCCACTTTCCAGAGTAACTTCCAGTTCTGGAATAATCGAAATGCTAGTATTGGCTAATGTAGATCTTTTTAGAAAAAATGGGATTGATGTTTTTCCATTTAAGGAGCCAGTTTTGTCCCTAGTGAGTCCCATTGGAAGGATTAACAGGACATTGGTGTAGTGTTATCCAATGCTAAGGGGGGCTGTTAATTTGAAAGACATTAATATCTCGGTTGGTAGTACTTCCAGGAAAAGAGTGATTAACATGGTGAGGCCCACGGTTCAAAGTATCACGGAACATGGAGGAGGGGAAGAGGTGGACCAGTGGAGTTGGGTAGGTGGCTCGTTGAATGCTTCGAAAGAAGATAAAAAAAATCCCTATGTTGCGGAGGTAGCCCTCAGAAAAAGGTTTTGTCCTGGAATATGGCTGGGTTGGAAAATCCCAGCTCAAAGCTAGACACCCTCATGCAACATGATCCAATGATAATCTGCCTACAGGAAACATGGAGCTGCGCAGATTTTAATTTTGAGAATTTCTTTGTGTTCTGTTGTGCAGCAAAACATTCAGCAAAAGGTCATTCAAGTGGTGGTGTAGCTATTCTACTTAGTTGCAGGATATGTTGGAAATCCCTGGTTTTCTCCCATCCGTCTAATCTGTGTATGGACATGAAACTTAAGCTAGGTAATGGGAGGCTTGGTCAGCACCCGTCCCTTTTACTGGCAGATGTATATATTCCTCCTGGGAGGATGTCTGGTTCTCTGGCTGAATCCAGTTTTACTTTTATCCATAAAATTAGTATTTCAGAAGAATGCTCAATGATATTGGTGGTGGGAGATTTCAATGCAAAAATGTCAAACTGTTCCTCCCTGTTTTTCCATAACCAGGAGCTGGAGAATGTATGGACCATCGCTGAGCCAATGTTGCCTGACCATATTAGGTCAGATAAGCGAGGGCTGATTTTTTTGCATTATTTGAGAATGAATGATCTTGTTATTTTAAAAGGGAGAGTCCAAGAGGATTCCCCAGCCTCCATTCCTTTCCACGCTTCTCGGGGCAGTCACTTATTGACTATATGATAGTATTTTACCCGCTTTTTGGTGCCTGCTCCCAATTTAAGTTATTGGGGACAACTTGAGTTACCACAGTATTTTATCAGAGGAAGTCAGTTTGGAGCTTAAGTCCTTGGAGCCCTGGAATTCTAGAGACAATAGTAATACGTATAATGAAACAAATGAGCGCACTTTTTGGTCTGATAAATGCATTATATGCTTAGGGAGACTGGTAGAAAACATGTGCTGTGGTCGCATACAGGAAAATCCCATCTCCTGGTTTGAAAAAATCCTGCTCTTATTTATATCTTGTGGAAGGAAAAAACAGGTCAGGGGCACTGAGCAACCTGCGGTTCGTTCGGGGGGGGGCTTAAAAAAGTTAAATCAGGAGATAAATGCCCTAGTAAGGGAACTATTTAAGCAATCTTCTTTGATTAGGCAAAGGGGAATTAGTAGATTAAAGCAGATAAGAAAGAGAATGCAGGAGTCTAAACGTAGAAAGGTGGAGGACTCAAACCGGATTAAACTAAGAGAGGTTGCACAGTCTGGTGACTTGAGAAAAGATTGGGCTCTAATAGCCAAATATTGTGACAGCAGAGTTTAGGCAAAAGCCATTTAAATATCTGATGCAGAATGGACCCAATACATCTCACAGTAATGTTTAAATATACAAGAACTAATGTGAAGAACTTGGCTGTGGTATGGTGAAGCGGGTCCTTTGTGGACAATATTTAATGCATATTATAATTAAAATTACAGGGTCCTCGTACTATATATTCGAAGATGTTATAGAATGTAATGGTACAATCTGAACTACACCTTCCTAGTTAGTTCGCTCCTTAAAGGATAAAAGGATGAATGGAATTGGTATAGCACTCACACACTTGCACTTTTGATATCATGTATGCTGCTATGTAGACTGCATCGCATAATGAATGTGTTTTGTATCTTTTAGGCTATTGCTTGTATTTTTCCCTGGGGTCCGTCGGAGCAAAGTTCATCTTTTATTTTCTAATAGAAATCGTTACAGGATGTTTGATATTGGTATTTTAATCGCATTTGCACGTTCATTTGTCTTGTTTGCTCTAATGAATTTAGTATGTTCAATGAAATCTCTAACCGTTAAGCCTCTACATATTCCTTGTACTTATATTATGTATAGAATTTTAAGATGTTGTATAATGAAGCTAAAGTTTTTAGAGTATTTAATGGTACAGTTTGACCCAAACTGTATTGTCAGTATTCCAATAGAATGGTGAAATTGGTCTAATATTTGTGTACTTGCACATTTAGTCTTAAAAGCTGCTTGTATCTTGTACCGCTCAACAAAAGTGATGAATTTTTGGTTTTATATGTATTTTTTTTGTTACTGTTATTATAGCTCTGGATGATTTGTTAAATCAGAGCCTTTTATTCGTATATTTTTATGTGGAACTCTTAGGAGCTCCAAATCATAATTACAAAAAATTACATTAAAAGCAGACTAAGGTGCTGCTTTGGGTTTTTACACCTTATGATCTCAACGAGAATGATATGTAAGCCACATTTTTAGGGTAGGTGGGCTCATCATTTCCTAAGACTCTCTCTTTTTTTGTTGCACTACCTGCTAGTTGTAGTTGGGGCTCTCTATGACTAACCACATTTTTCTGTGATTGTAGCTTGAATTAAACATGTTGTTTCACAATAACTGGTATTAATGTCAATTACTAAAATAAGAACAGATATTTGATACATAAAACAAAAAGTTATCTTACGTCCTGGTATATGGAAAAGTTATAAGCTGCTGAAAGCTCTGTGGTTATTCAACTATAAATATCCAAGAATTGAACTGATCATTATAATTATTAATGTCCTATCATTGATTTCAAATTATTTTTATAGGTTTTTTTTCAATAAATTAATACTTGTTTTACACTGTTTCTCTGTTCAAAATAATGCATCACTCCACAATGAACATATAGTATTACTTGTTATGCAAATGCTACGGATGATAACTATGCTGTTTTCTCAAGCAGCTTTCAGTCTCCCAAATAGTTTAGACACTAAGGGGCCGATTACGATGCCGTAGTAAATGACTCCTACCCTTGGTCAGAGCTGTTCCTATGGCATCATGATCAGCAGTTTGGAATCATTTCCAACCGACCCATTTGGATGGAGTCAGTCAGAAATGAATCCAAACTGGATTTCTGAATGGCATGTGACGGGCTCGGAGAGCCCGTCTGCCATTCGGATAACCTCCTGTAATCCCAAGGGCGGCTCATTTAGCCCGAAAGATTACAATGTCGGATTCCGGCAACCTTTCTGTGCCGGCCTTTCCGACACAGAAAGGCATTGATCCCTGTACCCCGAGACAGGCACCTCAAGGTGCCTGCCACGGGATGCAGGGATGAACTTCACCTCTTCTCTTTACAGTGAGAGCATGATGTATGAGGATACAACGTAAACATTTACAACGCATGCCTTTACAACGCAGTTTTTGCATTGCAACATCCATTACAACGCATGATTTTACATCGCATGCCATCACAACACATTTTTAAAAACGACATTTACAATGCATTCCATTACAACGCATACCATTACAACGCATACCATTACAACGCATATTACTTTTAGGGCAAAAGTAGGGTAAGTGTTGGATAGTGTGGGTGTAAAAATTACTATTCCCACTCCAGTGAGTGCAAGAGTAGGGTAAGTGTTGGATAGTGTAGCGGTAAAAATAACTATTCCTACTCTAGTGAGTGCAACAGTAGAGTAAGTGTTGGATAGTGTAGGGGTAAAAATTACTATTCCCACTCCAGTGAGTGCAACAGTAGGGTAAGTGTTGGATAGGGGAGGGGTAAAAATTACTATTCCCCATTACTTACCTTATATTGCAGTGTAATGGCATGAATTGTAGTGACATGCGTTGTAATGACATGCGTTGGAGTGACATGCAATGTAATGGCTGTGTTGTAATAGCATGCGATGTAAAGGATGTTGTGTTGTAATGACTGCATTGTAAAGGTAGTGCGATGTAATGACTGTGTTGTAAAGGTTGTTTCCCTGAGAGCATGCTTTCCGGTCGGAATGCATGCTGCCATTGTAAAGAACAGGAGTGCGACCAAACAGTGTTTGGTCACATCCTGATTGCTGGTTTGGGACAGCCGACAGTAGGTCGGTTGGTCCTAGTAACAAATCGATGTCGGACAGACATCGAAATCGGGCCCTAAGTTTATAATGATAGGGAATTACAACTTGGAAGGGGGGAAACAAAGAGGAGTACACAAGCATATGACTCAAAATAATAGGCTGGTAAATGAACAGAAGGGATTGCTGGGCAGGGAGCGGATCCGAATATGCAAAGCTTTAACACAGACTGAGCTTCTCAACATCCACCAGAAACAATAATGGTCAGGCTATGGGAAAAGTCCAGGCTCGTCAAGATTGTCACCCATCTGGATGAATAATGGTCCTCACATACTATATGTGTCACCCAACCCCATAAATAACACCCACTTGAAAGTTCAATGAGATTAAACAATAGCGTGTAATAGTACCCTTGCCAGGTCAACTTTATGAATGAATAGTGTGAAAGAGTGATTTTACCAGGGGAGCCCTCACGATGCAGCAGATGCCAGTGGCACCACAGCCATGAAACAGTCCTAGCATTGATGTGGTAATAGGTGGTCATCAAGTACTAGAGGTGGGTGCCATCATGCTCTGTAGACGTGTATGTTCTAGTCAATGCTTGGGCACGTTTGATTTTCGTGACCTTTTTGCTAAAGCAATACTGGCAGTGATATAGAAGAGCGTGATGGGAATAGCACACCTAGTAACTCTCCACCTAAAGTAAAAAAGCTGGGGGACTTCACATTTAAACGCCGCCCAGGACCGGTATTTGGAATTTAGAGGTTACCCATATAATCACAGATTGGCTGTCCACAATGAAACTCCTAAATTGACATCAAAGCTAATCAGATGAGTCAGTAATAATCAGTTATTGCACTTAAAAGATGTTGATTGTCTTTTACTGGCCATACTGTGTTACTTTGTCAGGCTAGTGCTTAATTTGTAGAAGAATAAGTGCCACGACCCAAAATATTGATCAGAGGCCCGCGGCCTGCTCTATCAAATGCTCACAGGCAAGGTTGCATAGTTTTGATTACACCTCATACCTCCCTGCCTCTTTACCTCATTCCTGCAGGTTCTATTTCATCCCTGATTTAACCCTTTGTCACTGTTTTTCAGTGTTTCCTTCTTTCACGTTTGTTTGTTTTTATCTCTCTTTTGCTGTGTCACAGTCAATGAGGAAAAATAAGAACGGGTCCAGGTGGCCCCAACGTGCATTCACCGACTCAAATTAAACACCGCCCATATCGTTTCTGATATATTTCATTAGTCCGGGGGAAGATGGCTCGATTAGTCAGTAAGCAAGGGCTGACATAATTTGAGTACATTCTAGCTAAATTCTCCTGAGAAAGGGCTATCGTCTGTGCTCAGGGTCTGTCTTTACACACTCAAATACCTGTGATGTTCGTAATGGTATATGGTAATTAATTTGATTTTATTATGAAATTAAAAAAGAACATTTGCAGTTTAGACCCTAGCTTACAAGAGATGGACTATTACATTTTAGTTTGTGTATAATGCACTCCATTCTTTTCTGATAAATTGGCGTTTAGCAATGCAGAGAGATAGGGAACATTTTTGTTATTAATAATTATAATGGTAGGCATGCGTTTTCTCTTTATCTTTCCTTCTTGAAGAAACAAAACAGATTTGTTGAAAACACTGATTATCGTTATAGGAATTATAGATGAAGGAGAATACATGTAAAATGCAAATATTATGAGGAAAATATAAACATGGAAAAATATAGAAATGTGAGCAAATTAATGATATAAAGTTGTACTGAGATTTACCTTCATTTCACACTTGATTGCTGCCTCTGCAACGATCATAAAAATAAACCATATTAGGCACAGCGCATTTATTTCATTTATATAAATGTATAATTTTTTCAAGAAAGCGTAAGAGGCGAATGGCTTTTTTTCATTAGAACTACCGTTTGTTGTTAGCTTTTTTCAGAATAAGTACTGGGCGCCTGCCCCACGATTGCATTAAAAACAAAGACATTTTGAGCCATATAAAGAAAGTCACTGGCTTTCCAAACCTATTAGATTTCACAATAACAGTGTTAGGTATCCGTCCAAGGAACTGGGAAGGGGTTGAGGGTGGGGGGGTCGCTAGACTGTAATAACACACATCCTGTTGGGAGCAAATTGGAGGAGACCATGAGACCCTGATTTTATGACCTAACTATTCATGCTGTGGATATTAATGCCAATGGAAATGTTATCGTGTGACCAGTGGGATGAGCCAAAGACATTTGAAGCAGCGTTGAAACCAGTAATGGACGATTTGCAAGAGAAAACACCTCATCCAAAATGTCCAAGAAGGTTGACACTGAAACGTCATTGTGCCGCAGATGGGTTGCCCTAGAGGGAAATCTGTCCCTAACCAGAGGGAAACAATATGTTTATGTTGGTAGAGAACATATTCTTGATGCTGGCACTCTTCTCTAAGCCTCGAGAGAGGAGGGGAGGCATAAAGTGGGAAGGGGCGGGTAGGATACTGGGGCAAATATTACGCAGTGTCATTGGATACATTCTGTAATGTGAAATTCTGATAAAACGAATACAATATAATTTTTTTAGTAGCCCGGCACATGTCGCTGATTTACCAATCATACCTGCTTCCCAGTACTATCAAACGTCTTACAGAGATAGCAGCATTTAGGACAAAATATCACCGATGCAGTCTTTATGGCTACCTCTGGAAAGAATCCTGCTCACCATGTTCAAAGCCATCTAGTAATGCAGTTCCTTCAACGTTCAGAAGAACCAGGCTTCAGAACCATCTGAATATTAGTATTTATCAAATCTAAGGTGCCCATCCACCTGGGCAACAAACAGCAGAGTTCAGTGGTTGGCTCACATCCTCCAGGCAAGTGGGCGAGAGAGTGAGTGGGTGAGTAAGAGTGTGTTGAGGATGTAGCCTGACGGCTAGGGTGGTCCGTCTCAAATCTGGGGAACAGGGTTTGAGTCTCGGTAATGACGCTCAACATCCTGTGATTCTGAGCTAATCACTTAATATTCCTGTGCCTAACAAATATGAATGCGTCCTTATGTTAGGTAACTGGTGCTCATGTAAAGCGCTCTGATACCCGATACCTTTGAGTCAAGTTCGCGCTGTATAAAACTCTGGAAAAAAAATTATATATATTATGTAGGCATGTGATGAGTGGGTCTAGTGAGGCTAGAGTAAGGTGTTTATGGAGCACAATGTAATGGAATAAATCGTCTCCAGGGACTTTAATTAGTATTCGTTGTATTACATGCAAATAAATGGAAAGCACATGAGGCATCTATAGTATATGTTAATGTGTTATGCCAATAGTTGTAAAGACTGGTCCTTATCTAACCTAACTAAGGGCTACACAGTCAACAAGAGCCTGCGTGTTGCTTTGCTGGGTCGGCCTGCAGTTGCTGCTTCCGCTTAGGAGAGGAAATGGACTGGACTTTATTTTGTATCCTGCTTGTGAAGTTTCTCCAAGGGTTTTTGTGCGCTTGCCTCCTATTAAGAAGTCTCAGAGCCAGCTAAGACTTCACCTGCAACATCCCTTAATTCCATTTCTGGGAGTTCTGACCTGCCAAATGGTGCCAATTCGAGGTCTGGGCCCTTGGAGGTTGCTCCTGCTGCAAAGATCTGCGTGAAACCATCAAAATTGATGCCTTGGCCTTCCAGTGCCTGTTTCTCCAATACATCACTGCAGTGCGGGAGAAATTTCCACGTACTCCCGCTGTGTGGCTTTGGTAATCGAACAGTGCCTGCCCACGGCCATAGAAACCGCTGCAGGCCGAGTTCAGTGCACCGTGTCTCGGAAGTTTGAGACCACCACACTGACTTAGATACAGGCCCTGCTGTGTGGCTGACAAGATCGAGGTGGACCGCGGCTGAAAAAACCAACGCAGTGCCTGTTTGACACTGCTGCATCGATCTCTAGTGCATCCAGATTTCCACGCATCACACCTGTGCGACAGGTTTCCCTACGCATCGCCTGCAGGCCAGAATCATCTTGGATTTCGACACATTGCTTCCCCCTACAGTCCAGATGTGACGCAACAATTCTCGTGCGTGCAGCAGAACAGATGCATCGCCTCCCCAAGCTCTCAGCAACTGACGCATCACTGTGTTTTCCAACTCTTCTCTCCTCTGTGGCTGTTTTGCCTTGTGGATTTTTATGCATTTCAGATGCTTTGTGTAAAATCACTGCATCCATAGAGTTCTATGGACAGAATTGCTTGAAACCTTTTAAAAGTCATATTTGGAGTTGTGTATGTTGGATTTTTGTTGCTTTGGCCTTGTTTGGTTTAGATGCAGATACTTTATTCTTCTAACCTGGTGTGGTGTCCATTTGCAGTGGTTTCACTGTTTTACTGTGTGTATTATGTGCAAATAGTTTACGCATTGCCTTTGAAATAAGCCTGAAAGCTCGTGCCAAGCTACCTAGGGGGTGAGCAGGGACTATCTGGTTGTGTAACTCCCCTATCCAGACCAGAAGGTGTGGTCCCTACTTGGACAGGGTGCAAGTCGCTGCCAGCTAGAGACCCCCATTTCTAACATTGGTGGTCAGCGCTGAGGATAGGACTTTTGTTTGTACTTCAACATACAGTGATTGGTTTACACTACCACATACTGCTTTTTGGTTTTTCATGTTTAACCATTGAAGTATCCACGCACCATGTCACTGTCTGGTGAACCAGCAAGTGAGGTGGCAAAATTAGAGTTTGAGATTGAGAAGTTGCAGCCTTATAAAGTTGATCAGCTCAAACAGTTTTTCAAGGATTTTGGAGCTCCCATTAGAAGCTCCGCTAGAAAGGAGGAGCTGTTAAATGCACGAGGGACTGGTAGAAAGCAAGAGAAGCTGGGGAGGCTGCTAATGAGAATGTGGATCTGGAGTTACAGAGCCAACAAGTGGATTGTGGAGCTCCAGATCTGCCTGTGGAAGCGTATTCCAGGGCTGGCAGCAGAGTATCATCCAGGGGTTCATCCCAACAGGAGCTGGAGGACAGACGGCAGACCAGAGAGAATGAGAGAGAGCTTGAAAAGCTCAAAATGGAAAGTAAAAACTTGGAATTGGAGAGTGAAAAGTATGAGATTGAGGAAAAGCAAAAAGAGAATGCCCTTGCTCTGGAATAGAGGACCCTTGCTTTGGAGGAAAATGAAATTGCTTTTGACCCATGAGTTAAGTGCAGCCAGTGCAATCTGGGTAGAAGGTTTACATTCCAAAGGATCTGGTAAAGGACTGCAGAAGGGGAAGTGATATTCATGCTTGGTTTTTGGTATATGAGGCAGCACTCCACATCAATGAGGTCCCTAACGCCCAGTGGGGGGGCAGTCTGTAGAAGCACTTTGAGATAGATTGATTCTCAAACTTGGTTGGAATGTGTTTATCAGTTTTGCAGAACACTGGATGGTTGGATAAAGGGCAGCCAGGTAACTGACTATCTATCAAGGGTTGTATAATTTGATTGCATGGGAGCACTTGTATAGTCTTTGTCTTCCAGAGCTACACCAGCATCTGACTGACAGTAGCTGACTGACCCCAGCAAGATTGCTCAGGAAGCGGACGCTGGATGAAAACCAAGGTGAACAAAGGGTTTGCGGGAGACTCCGCCAAGGGTGGCCAGGGCCCCCAGCAGAAGAGTGGGGGGGCAAGGGTAAACAGAGGGAGTTCTCTAAAGAGCCCCAATCTAGTTCCCAGGGTAAAGAGTCCCATCCCCCAGGTGGATCTCGACAAGGAAGCCTGCAGAGAGGGGTCCCCGCAAGTGTTATGCATGCGATCAGGAGGGTCATGTGAGGGGGAATCCCAAGTGTCCCAAGTGGACACCAGCACCCACTGGTGGGCAGTCACGGGGTTGACCAGTGTAGCACTTGGGGAGGAGTTGGTTATAGGTGAAGGGTGGGAGCCACCCGAGATGACCCTTGTTTCACTAGGGTACAGTGAGATAGTCCAAAGGACCCTTGTGCCTGAAAACACTAAGAATTACAGGCAGTGGGTGACCATCAATGGACAGAGGGTGGAGGCTTTGAGAGACACAGGAGCATGTGTGACTACGAAGAATTGTCGCCTGTTGTCTGAGGAGCAGGTGGTCCCCAATCAGTTTCACCAAGTAGTTGCATTGGACAACTCTGAGTGGCAGTACAAGGTGGCACCAGTTCCCTTTGAGTGGGGGGTCTCAGGTTCCTTGAGAGTAGCTGTGAGCTCAACCATGCCTGTTGATTGTCTGATGGCTAATGAAGCGAAGGATCCACGGATTAGGTAGGACGCCAGCCACACTTGGGGATTGGGGGTTTCCTGGGTGGGCATGTGTGATTACTCAGTCAATGGCAGCCAGTAAGGGTGATCAGAAGGACCTGTAGCCTGAAAGAGTGGCCCAGGAACCTGACAGAAAGAGGAGGGGATGGGGGTGTGGTATACCTGCCCAGAAGTTCCCACAGTCCAGGTGGAGCTGGAACCTGAGTGGGATGCCCTGAACCTACATGGGAGCAAGTGGCCGAACTGGGGGACTTACCTGAGCTCATTCATTGTCAGCAAGAAGGGGTTCTTACCAGTGAGGAATTCTACAGGGAGCAGAAGGAATGCCCTTCTCTTGTGGATCTGTGGCAGCAGGCTGCAGACCAGGCAGCTAGCAAGGAGTCTAGATCACACTGTATTTACTGGGATAATGAAGTCCTGCATAGTGAGCCTCTTCCTGACCTCCTGTCTGCCAGGGAGCAAGATGGGTATGGGGTGGGTGTGAACCTCTCTCTTATACTGACCCTCGGACAACAGAGGGACTGTCACCAGTTGCAGCGCAGTTTGCCTCTGTTTTCATTGACCCCAGGATTCACCCACTGGTGTACCCACGATATGGATACTGGAGATAGTCCACCTGCAAAGCCAAAGATTGCAGGTAGACTTACAACTCAAAGCCAGCATTAAGGAAGAAGTTTTCAAGATGCTAGCATTAGGTGTGATAGAGCCCTCCAACAGTCCTTAACCAGCCCAGTAGTCTTGGTCCCAAAGGCTGCTGCACCCAGGGCCTCACCTTAACTGCGGTTCTGTCTGGACTACCGTGGGCTCAACAGCGTCACTAAGACTTACGGTCACCCCATCCCCTGAGCTGAGGAGCTCAAAGCTGGGCTAGGAGCTGCCAAGTTTCTCAGCACTACTAGCTACTCAAACTGCGTAGTGCGGTAGGGAAATGATGTTCGCACTGATTGCACAGTGCTGGATGCTTGTCTGCACTGTGCAATCATTGCAAACAGCATCTTGCACAGTGCAAGCGGTTGTTTTCTGCCGCTAGAGTAGATTTGTACTCGAGCGGCAGCTTTCTCAACGCGGACTGGTAGTTTCTCATCGCGAGCGGTCGCGAGCATATGCGACCACTGGCAATGAGAAACCTGACCTCCCCGTGTTGAGAATCTCGCTGGGAGGTTTATTTTCCACGCTCGCAAATCGGCAACTTGATGTTGCTGATCGCGAACGAGGAAAAAGTCTCGCCAGGATGTTGATTTTGCTCACTTGCGGCCGCCAACTTGACGTTGAGGACCGCGAGCAAGCAAAAAATGCCCGCTACGCGTTTTTGAACTGTGCTATGTGCAATTCGCGTAGCGCAATCTACGCACACTCCGCGAACGTAGCGTAGTACTACGCCCAGGGTTACTGCTTACCTGGATGACATTACAGTGTTCAGTTCTAGTTGGAAGGATCACTTGCATCACCTCTGTGAAGTGTTGAACGCTCTGCAGAAGGCAGGCCTCACTATCAAGGCCAGTAAGTACCAGATAGTGCAGGGGTCTGTGGTGTACTTGGGACACCAGGTAGGAAGCGGCCAGGTGGCACCAATATAACCCAAGATTGATGCAATTCTGGCTTGGGAGCTCCCCAAGAGTAAGGTGAGAGCCTTTTATGATCTCACCGGTTGCTACATGAGATTTGTAAAGGGGTATGGCACAGTAATTAATTTGTAAAATATTAAGTGCAGGTGCTCAAATTTGTTTAGGAGGCCACACCCCTTCCCCCGGCTCCACCCACTTCCTCCACTGGCTCCACCCACGTGTCTCCACCCACATCCTCAACTGCCACTGCTGAAAGCCAGATGTAATACAACATCTGAATTTTCAGCAATGGAGCCTTCCTTAAGTAAGGTTTTGATAGTAGGTTCCCCCAGCCCGAGAACTTTTTGAGAAAAATGTAATCAAAAGTGCACTTAAAGCACAACTTTTGAATACATTGGCTGAAATGACTAATGCACTGAAAGAGGACACCTATAATTACTACTTTATGGGCTCCCATCTTCCTATTATTTATGCCTACGCTCCTAAATAAAATGCCATTAAAATGCCATGCCAGAGCTAACAGGGAAGGTTAAGTGCTGGCAGTGAAGCAAAAGCAATATAGCACATATAGACAGAGGCAGAGAACGGATGAAAACTGAAGAAAGGAGAGAGAGTGTCAGGCAGATTGTACAGGGAAGTAATGCTGGAATCACCGATGGTGCTAATTTTGAATAAAAGAAATCCAGGAGTTTTGTCACAATATTGTTGTGATACACAGGGGTATCTGGGTTAGACAGTTCTTGAAAGATGCTGAAGATATCTCTTATTTAGTCAGACCTGCTCAATACATTTTGTAAATTAAGACTTTTTGGCTCTCCTTGTCGCACTTTGGAGGCCTTACAGGTATCTTTTACAGAAGGGCTATCTTCAGTTAAAATAGTCTTGTGCAACTTGCATTACAGGATAAGACTGGTTTGTTTCAGCACCACATGGAACCATTTTTACTGGATTTAATGCCAAATTTAGTGTTTCTTGTTTTGATTGATTCCAACTCGCAGAGAGCAGTGATGTGTTATGGCATAGATTGTCCAGTAAGGCTTCAGTGCCGTCCTAGTTGAGAAAGTTAGTTGTAACAATATTCTATGTTACCTCAAGCTCGTCTGTGCTGCCATATCTAACACCTGGATGGCATAATTGCATATCTCTTTCTTTCAAACAAATGCAAGCAATTCTACAAACCTGTGTCCTAGTCCATTTGTGTATATCATATGATCTGCCATGAATGGTGCAGGTGTCATCAAGTCAAACCTATAAGGTAGCTGACTTAAGATGTGCTGAGTGCTAATGTCCTATTACTTACCGGTAATCTTCATTACTCCTGGTCCCGTAGGTCCTCGTCCCATTCCTTACAAAGTGGAGATTACTATCTCCGCGACAGAAAAAAAAGAACAGGAGCATGCTGGGATACCTAACCCACTCCCTCCCGCTGGGAGTACATAAGCGGTACCAGCCCAGCATGCAGCCTGAAAATACCAAGCCAACAACAGGAAGGCCGGCCGCCAGGGAGGGAGGGAGGGAAGTAAGGAATGGGACGAGGACCTACGGGACCAGGAGTAATGAAGATTACCGGTAAGTAATAGGACATTACCCCCAGGTCCCTCCCCTCCGGTCCTCGTCCCATTCCTTACAAAGTGGAGAATACCAAAGCAGAGAACCCGGCCTTCCGGAACCCCACCAAAGCCAGGGGCACCCGACCGAGAAAAAACGGCACCCAACCGAAACAGAAGGGAGCCCACAAGAAAACGCAGGTAGGAGGACACAACCAGCAATGCCCCCAACCAAGCTGACAGAGCCGAGACCCCAAAATAAGCAGGGGACGACCAAGAAGGACCGCAAACGAGCACAAGACCAGCCAGGCAAGCCCGAAGGAATCCCCGCACCCAGAGGCAAGCCTCAAGGGAACCCCCAGAGGGGCAGAAAGAAAAACCACCCCCTGAACCACCAGATAAAGGGAGCCCCGGAGAAGCCGAAGCGCCCCAACGGAGCAACCCAGCCAGGAAGGGCAAAGAACCAGTGAGAAAAACCACCAAGGGAGAAGCCCACAGCACCAAGCACCACTAATCAGCCGCTCCAACAGGGACAAAACAGGACAACCAGGCCCAACGCCAAAGGGCGCACGAGAGCAGGCAGAACAGGCAGAGAGGCCAAAGGGCCAGGAAGGAACACAGCAGGGCCAGACAGAAGCGAACCCCCCAGAGCAGGGAAGAAGGCAACCCACAGCCGGACCAACCCACAAAAGACCACACCAAGAGGCGAGGGGAAGGAAGAGGAGAACGAAGAGGCACCCCTAACCCAGAGAAACAATGAACGCAACCAACCACAGGACCAACCCCAACACACCAGGGGAAGCCACCAGCAGAGACGCAAAAACCGAAGAGGGAGGAACCAGACAAGAAAACAGGCAACAACCCCGAACAACAACAGGAAGAAAGGGGCCAAGGAACCCAGACAAGGCCCCCCCCCGCCCCAACCGACCAACAGCTGACAACCGTGGGAAAAAGGAACCGGAGGCACAGAAAACCCACAGAAGGCCCAGGCCAAAAGGCAGGAAAGACAGGCCGCCAACCCCAGCAGAGACACCAGACGGCAGCAGCCAAGGCCGCCACACCCGGAGAAGAAAACCCCGGGCACAGGAACCAGCCAGAGGCCAGGACCGAGGCAACCAAAAGCAGGAGACACAGGGACACAAACCCAGGAACCCACCCAAGCAAGGCCAGGGAGAGAAACAAGCGCAACCCAAGCAGACTCCACACACGGTCAGTGCACAGCCCAGAGAGAACAACCAAGGGCCTAACACAGAACCGGGGACACAAACCCCAGAACCGGGAAGGAGGAACCCCCACCATCCTAGAGCCGACCCACAGGACAGGAGGACACCAAGGAACCACCCAAGGGGAACCCCAAGAAGGGCAAAACAAGAAGGACGAACAAGGAGGCCAACAGCCCAACAACGCAGGTTGTCCAGAAAGACCCCAGAAGCCAAGCGGACAACCAACAAGCCAGCCAGCCCGGAAGACCCCAACACGGAGCATCAGAACCCGAAAGGATAGGCAAAGGGCCAACCGACCCAACCCCAAAAACCCCAACCAAGAAGGGGCCCAGGGAACGGCACCAAAGCAAGCCAAGCCACCAAGAGAGCCACAACCGTCAACCAACACAAAGGCCACAGCGCACCAGCCCGGCGCAAAAGAGCAGCACAGGAAAGGACACAGGACCAACCCAGCATCCAGACCAGCAGGGCCAGAACCACTGGCCATCAAGAGGCCAAAAAGAGGCCCAAAAGCACCAGAGAACGAGCGGCCAGGGAAGAACCCAGGCAGGGACGCAGGCAGCGAGCCCACCAAGGGAGGCCAAAACAAGGACCGTAAGAGAGCAAACGCCACAGAGGCAGAGCCGAGGCCCCAGCCGCACCCCGGAACACCCCAGGCACCCCCAAACCAAAGGAGAGGAGGCCGGAGAAACCAAAGGCGCACAACCCCCGGAGGGAGAGGGAACAGACCCAAAAGGTCAGAAGAAACCACGCAGAGCCAGTAAGAGCAACGGCCAGAGACACCACAGGCCGAAAGCAGACCCACAATAGCGGGAAACGCAGAAGCCCAAGGACAGGCCCACAAGGGGGAAAACCACAGCCCCAGGGCCCAGGCAAAGCCAACCATCAGCACAAGGCCGAAAAGGGAGCGGGGACGCAGCAACGCGTCCCACACAACAGGGGAGGCCGACACCAGACCACAACCGGCAGCCCCACCAACAAAGCCACCGGCCAAGCCTAAGAGAAGGCACGTCGAGGAGGACACCGGGAACGGCACCCCCAAGCAGGAAAGAAGGGCACATGGCAGCCTGAACCCACAGACAGGGAGGGCCACAGAAGCAGCACACCCAAGAAACCAAGGAGCCACCCAGGCAGAAGCCAAGGAAGACCCACAACACCCAGCCACCACAGGAGGCAAATGAGCGGCATCGAGAGGCAAAGGACCCCAAGCCACAAAGAAGATACACAAGAGGGGAAAAGGAAACCACAACAGGAAACCAAACCCCACCAGCCAACCCAGCGCAACACAACACAGCACCAGGCAAGAGGCAATCCGCAACACCAGCCAGAAAGCCCATTAGGGGCCCCACCAGGACAGCCCCGGAGCCAACCGTCAACCAAGGACAAGGCCCAACAGGACAGAGGGGGACACAACATCCCCCTGCTCCCCCCCCCCCCCCCCGGAACCCAAAAAACAGGGAGTCCGGAAGCACCAAGGACCCCGACCCAGGACGCAAGTAGCGACCCAGCCAAACCCAAGCAGGGTCCAGGAGCAGAGGAGTCGCAGACGGGGGAGTAACGGGGGGCGGCAGAGCCACCACCCCGACCCACAACCAGCACAAACCCCACCCACAGAGAACCCGCCGGGGAAGGAGCCCGCCGGGCAGGAGGGCACGCCGGAGGGCAGGACATGAGCGAACGCAAGGGCACTGGCGCGCCCAGCCGCAACACCCAGAATGACCAGGCTCCAGCAGAGACAAAAGGCCACAGGCCAGGAAACCCCACACAGGGAAGCCCAGAGCACCGGCCAGGCACAGGGGGGCAGAAGAAACAAGGCACCCCAAGCACGGGCCACGCCAAAACCCCCGGAAGAACGCAAGGAGCACCCAGCACCAGGAGTCGCAGGCAGGCACCCAGACAAGCACGCACCAGGCCCGAATCCACAAGAACAGGCATGAACCAACAGGGCGGACAGGAGGAAGAAGCCGGGCAACAGGCAACCAAGGTGGACATCCAACCAGGAACCAACCAGGGGGAACAAAAAGCACGCAGGGCAGGAAGGCCGGAAGCCCACAGGCCAGAGGAACGAACCTAGGCCGAACCACACCCAAACACGAAGAAGCCCCCGGGAGCAGACGCGCGCACAGGGGAACGGGTGGACGGCCACAGCACCCGCCAGCCCCGGCACACCCCCAGCAGTGGAAAACAGGAGCCAAGGCCGCAAGCCAGCACCGCAGAAGAGCACAGCACTGGGAAAAAAGAAACCCGCTACACGGCACCCACCAGGGGGAAAGGCCAACACCATCAAACAGAGACCGACCCCCAACTCCAATGACCAGACGCCATCCAGCAACAAGCGCCGAGCAAGTGGAAAACAAGGAGGCCAGGAAACCCCCAACCGGAGGAGGAACCCCCCCCGCAGCATCAGGAAGCAAGGCAGAGACAGAGTGCAGAAAGACACGCAATGCCCCCAGCCCAGCAAGCAGGAACAGGGAGCGCCACAAGCCAGCATGGAAACACCCCAACCGGAACCAACCAGCAGACTGAGAGACCAGAGGATTCCGGGTCCTAGAGCACCAGAAGCGCCAGCAAGCAAGGCGAGAATATCACCGAAGCAGCCGCGCAGGTCCCCCAGCCAAGACAGCCGAAGCAGCCCACCGCGCACAGCCAGAACCAGCCAGGCAAGCACAGACCACATAGCCAGAGGAACAAGGAAAAAAAGCGGAGCCGCTATGCGGTACTCACCCCAGGGGCAGGAAAAGCACCCCAACAAGCGCCCTGCCCCCAAGAACCAGCCCAGGCGCCCTCCAAGACACCAGAGCTTGGCGATGAAGAGGACTGCAGCAACCGGCCAGAGACCGAACCCCCATCAAGGTCCGCCCATGCACCAACATCAGCAGGGGCTACCGGGAGGAAGGAAGGCGAGCAGCACCTCATCAAACCAGGCAGGGGGACCAGGAGCACCGCCCAGCGCAGCCCCTGGACCCCCAGAACAGTCACATCAGCGCGTCTTCCAGCCAGGCCAAGCCGTAGGAAGGTGTGCGCTGTAACCCGGAAGAATCCGGAGGTCCGGCGCCCCAGCCGCAAAGGGCCGGGCGCCAATCAACGCGACTCCCAGCAAGCCCGGCAGGCCAGGAGACGCGGAAACAGGACATCGAGGACAGCCCAGCAGCCCACGAGACATCCAAGGAAGAAACACATAGGTAAGTAACAGCACGTCCCATTCTGTCGGAAGACAGAAACAAAGAACAGGCTGCATGCTGGGCTGGTACCGCTTATGTACTCCCAGTGGGAGGGAGTGGGTTAGGTATCCCAGCATGCTCCTGTTCTTTTTTTCTGTCGCGAAGTTGGTAATCTCCACTTTGTAAGGAATGGGACGAGGACCGGAGGGACCTGGGGGTAATCATTGTGTATGTGACATTTATGTTTTTGAAAGGCATCAAGGAGGTTGGTGGTTTGAAGTGACAAATGTAACAAAATATGCACTTACTGGCTCCCTCCATTATTATTATTTGCAGCCCGACACAAGACATGTGTTGTTTACTCTGTATCAAAGTTCGATTGCCATTAAATATATAATACAATTTAACTTCAACACTTAGTGTTTGAAACAAGGGAATTTGAATTGAGGACTGGATATGTTCCCTGGCGTTACATCGGGTGTTATACTGTCAGCATTCGTTTTTATTAGCACTCCAGACTTTACATTTACCCACATAGGGCTGATTTTGAAAGAGTTTTGCGGTCACCAAGGCTGGAATTTTCAAAAAGGAAACAAAAAGTGTAGAGGTGAGAAAAGGAAAAAAACATTAATGAAAGGAAAAATGGAGAAAGGGTAACAAAAGGAAGGAAACCCCAACAGTGAGCCTCAGCAAACTGGAAATATGTTTTGTATTTTTTCATGGGCAAGCATTCAGAAGCCATTTTTTGTTTGGAGATTTTCTTTAAAACCCTATTTTATCATTAGCTACGAAAAAAGGTTTCTTAAGCCCAAACTCCCCTGAAAACCTCAAGGGACGGTGAGGTCCCTCTTTGCTCACAGGAGCTTTACAGGAATGGTCAAAGAGGGAGGTATTTTCATTTTCTGGATAATCCCTTGTCTGGCATTGATAAGCAGCGTGACAAGCTGGCACCTGAGGGTATCACGAGTAGGCCTGGGCCAAAATTTCGTTCCGTTCGCGGAAATTGCGATAATTTGACATTTTTGCGTTCCGCGGAGAGCGCGAAAATGTCAAAAATTCCGGTTTCCGCAGCTTGGCGATAATTTGTTTCTTGCTCGCGCTGTAAAATGATACATTCTCGCGCGCGCGCGATCGCCTTACCTGAATCCCTGCGTTCGCTGACAAGTTTTCTTGATCCGGTCGCGTTCTCCATGAGATGTTGTATTGTTTTTAGCCATTTGCGCTGTCTCGCGACAGTTCGCGCCCGCAGTGACGTCATGCGTCGCGCGATCACGTCTTTCTTCTCGCGATCATGCACCGCGAGAACAACTCAAAACAAGATGGCCGCGCCCGCAAGCAACCACATGGGTAAGTTGGCGACCCGCAACCATGCAGAAAATCTCGCGAACGTGCCGGAAAAAAACTTCCGCATCTTCGCGATATTTCTGCTTGTTTGCGATAATTTTAAACATTCTCGTGATAATTTGCGAAGGTTAATTCCGCAAATTCCGCCCACCCCTAATCACGAGGAGCTTGCACCAGGAAAGTGCGAGGACTCGTCCTCATCCTACACTTCCCATCGCTCTGTTTGTTTCACTCATTATCGGGCTCGTGGCCTGACTGCCGGAGACCATTAATTTGCACATAAATTCAATATCTCGCTCCAGCATTAGACCACTTAAATCCTTTGTCTTTGCTACCAATTGGCCTGTGACACTCACACAGTGCAAAACGAACTTGCACCACCGAGCGCCAGCCGCACACCGAAGCGTCCAGGACAAACCAATCAAACCTTTCACTGACTTGTACAGACATGGCAGACACTGAACATTGCAAAATAAACAGATACCACATTTCAGGTGCTCGTGAAGAAACTGCGGTCAGAAAACATTTAAGAACAAGCAGATTCCACAGTTCAATGACCTATGTGGCACGCTCAGGTAAAAGCAGAGTTAGTTACTTAATTGATTACTGCTTTTTTCAAGAAGCTTGCTGCTGCACGCTGCACGGCATGCTGCCACTTCAGTTAATTGTGCCGGACTGCTGGCTAGTGCGTAGTGCGGGCATGCGTGCGTGCCTCTTGACGATATGCATAGCTGCCAAGGTTTCAGATTACTATGTGTGACATTTTCATAATTTCAGTGTAATTAAGAGAGACATTCCAACAAATATGAGGGACACTTTCTCGTGAGCAAAATCAAGCAGTGAAGACGAGGGAATCATATAGATATCCGTAATTGCACCCATTTGAGTATAGCTGCTAATGTTTCAGATTGCTTATGAGTGACATTTTCATAGATTCAGTGGATTTATGAGTCATTCAACAACTAAATGTGTAGCACTTTTTTGCGACCAAAATCCTACAATGAAGTCTATGGAAATATACAAATATCAGAAATCACACTCATTTGAGCAAGAAGAAAGTCGAACTCTGCAGCATGTGCAGTTACTATTGTTTAATTTTTAAATAGCTATTACTTAATTTTTAAATAATCAGCACCCTCCACCCCAACCTCCGCTCCAGTTAGCGGCTGAACCATATGTAACAAAGAGACATCTGTGACAAATGCAGCTCCCCACTGAGTTCTCCACATACAATGCAGTTCAATACAATACAATATGCTGGTAGACTTTCTTTGCAGTAGGCATATTAACCCTCTGCGCTGCTTTATGGTCAAAGTGAAAACTGCCAGTAAACAAAACTCTGACCTCACTCGAGGAGGAACATTAATTACCTGACTTACCTCTAACTTAGCAAGTCTCACTGCGCTGGGAAAATCAAGGCTGCTGCTTCATAGTGCGACTGTCAAGCACGAATATTAAACACTTTTCACTAATAAATCAGCAAAACTGCTAGTTGAGACCTTAGATGGCCCTTCATTTACAGCACAGACAGACAAGTTAGTGTACCCATTTCCAAGGCACATGGCTATTCCGTGTTGGAGTCCCCTCTCCATTCTAATAACACAAACTTTTTAAATGTCAGCAGATTAATAAATGAATATCTGACTTACCTGAATCTCTTTACAGCTGTCAGAATGATCTACGGAGAAGAGCTGCAGGCGTGGCTCCGCATGGATCACTAGCCTGTCTCTTGTTCACAGTCAGACAGCAAGCTATGCTGCAGTGCAGCCTCAGCCTGTGCAACCTGCTCCCACTAAGAGACTCACGCTGGTGTGGTGAGTCCAGGGCATAAATTGGGCTCTGCCTGGGCAGGGCATGCACAGCAACAGCACAGGTCCAGGTCAGGAGGATGTGAGCAGGTGGTCAAACCTTAAACACCGGCTTCCTCCTTTAACTCTAGGCCTTGCAGCAGGCCTGGGATTGATTTCCTAGGTGCTTTGGAGCCCGACTGGCAGGCAGGAAATTCAACATCCTGCCACAGAATGCGCGCCAACCGGACATGGCTCCTCTGAAACAGTGTGTCCATGTGGGACCTGACGTGACCCCGGGAGCTGTAGCAGAAAGCAGGTTTGGCTGCGCTAGTTCAAAGAGCTTCTTGGTATAATTAAGTAAGCCTTCAATGCCACAAAAACAGCCCGGGTAATTGATGCCTTTCCTTAGGAAGATAGGTGCCTCTGCAGAGAGAGTATTGTCCGGGCGCCGACCCTCCCATAAAGTACGGGAAGTGTGTGAATCCTCAATCTGCTGCCCCTGCTTGCCCATGATAACATGTATATAATGAAAGCAATACCCTGCCCTGACTTTCCACTCAATATCTGGAATTGCTGCGCCTTTTCAAATCACGCGAGTGCACTAAAGCAGGCACAATTCATCTTACAAGAGGAGCAGTTTTAACACTATGATAAGGATCTGTGTCTGTGTCAGTAAGGTTACACATGCTCCTGCAGCTGCACAGGACCAAATCCAGCTCAAACAGTGGTCCGCCCACCGGCAAAACAGATGGAAGGCATGGATTTATTATCAGTTTAGCTCTTCACTAGAAAGACAGTTTCAACAGTTGTTTATATTGGCTGACACTGCACACACGTTGTGCAGCCGCTGATGTGAGCTGTAACTTGGCCCTGACTTCTAGACTCGGTCCTGATAAAAAAAGTGCTGGTGCTAAGCACCGGAAAGCACCGGCACAAATTAAGCACTGGTATGGCATCATTGTCGCTCCCTTGACTGACCTGATTTCTAGGAAGCAGCCAAGGAAAGTGATCTGGACTGAGAATTGACAGACTGCTTTTGATGCACTGAAGGCTGCAATGAGCATGGTTCCCATGTTGAAGGCACCCGACTTCTCCAAGGAATTTGCTGTGCAGACAGATGCTTCAGAGCATGGTGTGGGGGCAGTTCTAGCACATCTTAACGTAGAGGGCCTGGACCAACCTGTATCCTTAATTTGTAGGAGGTTACTTTCCAGGGAACAGAGGTGGAGTGAAATTGAGAGAGAAGCATTTGCTGTTGTCTGGGCATGAAAAAGCTAAGACCCTACTTGTTTGGGGCTCACTTTCAGGTTCAGACAGACCACAGGCCCTTCAGATGGTTAATACAGATGAGGGGTGAGAACCCAAAACTGTTAAGGTGCTCCATTTCCCTACAGGGGATGGATTTTACGGTGGAACACCACCCTGGTACAGAACATGCTGATGCTGAGGATTTGTCCATATCCTTCCGCCTTATTGATGAGAACTCCCATGAGGTTGGGTAGTTCTCCCTACTTTCAGCTGGAGAGGATACGTGTTAGGCCTGGCACCCTTGATGTTGTTATCCCTGTCTTTTTGTCTCGACCTCCTGTATTTTTGAAGTTATGCTAGACTTAATTTTTGTGGTTTTATGTACTCTGGGCACTTTACCACTGCTGATCAGACTAAAGGGCAAGTGCTACCTGTGTAAATTGGGATTCTAGCTCACCCATCAGCTGCCTTGTAACATTTTACAAGTGTAACTTTCAATTGGGAACAGCTAGAGATTTAGAGTTTGGGCTCTCTGAGCTCAGAATTTATAAGCACACCTTTTAGTAAAGGTGGTTTTTAAATTGTGTGTTTGGAAATGCCACTTTTATAAAGTTGCAAAAGAAGGCCCTAAAGGACAGATACCAGGACGGGCCGTATTCAATAAGTACAACAAAGGGAAACCCGGTATTCTGATCAATTAATGCAATTTCCTTATTGCAATAATCACACTAAATTATTTCATGTGATTGAGTCTTTTATTTAACTTTTTTTCTTTTTAGTGGCTTTTTATCTTTTCAAAGTTATGTACATTAAGAAGAATGTAGGTGCAAAAGACTTCTAATCCTTCTGGTCCAACACATATCAAAACAATTCCGCTATTTACAACTATTCACATATTTTTACAACATTTACCACGATATACATTACATACATTTGTCAAAAACAAATAACAAAAACATCAATATAGTTCATAAACCAATGACTTATTTGTGACTGATCAATACAAATTAATTCATTATAGCTGGTAAGTACAAATCAGTTCTTGAAACTGGGAACACAAATTGCATCCAACGTTCCTCATTATCTAACAACCCTTCTGTAATGGTCTTAATGCCTAATATTCCACATGCTGACACGTTTCAAGTCCCAGGGGACCTCCAGGGGCTCTCATCAGGGCTTCTCAGTTATGCACACATTGGTATGGTCTACAAAACAAAACAAATATGTCACTCTTCCTCCTGCCTCAACCTTACTCACTTCTCTTCAGTCTCCTAATTGGCCAAATGTACCCTACCTGCTAAACGAACGTTTTTTCGTCCGACTTGCCACTGTTTGGACAATAGGGGAACCGACTGGACTGACGCTCAACTTTTATGGGTGATGCGATTCTCAAAAGCACTTGATATCTTAAAAACCAACTGCCAAGTGCGTGATTCAATTTAGAAAATGGAAGGGAAGCATTTCAACAACCACTCTCTCCATTGCTTGATTTTATCACTATGACTCATGCATATTGCCCTCACCATTCTACATACCTGCCACGGTATGGGAAACCATTTGTTTCCGCCGCTCTTCACGACAGTGTTATAACCGCATTGTTTGCGTCCGTTCTATAAACAGAAGAACGCACCGGTCGTTAAACCGACAATCGTTTTATGGCTCATGTGAATTTCAACACTTTAGTCTTACAAACAAATGCGTACCTTACCGATACTCTCGTGTTTTCTCTCTACGGCCTGATTCTTCACTCGTTTTAATAGTGCAGCACTTGGCTATTTCTAAACAAAGAGCGAAAGGCACGGAGTTAGTGACACTTTCAACGTTTAACTATTACGTGGCAGCCGGTTCCTCTCCCCATCTACACTTACTTTTGCTCGGCAAAGGATCCCTCTACGCAGTCTCGTTCACAAGTAGCAGGGTCACATCCTGTTTGAGCTTCCTGTATTATAGTTGTAACTAGGATTTCTGGGACATGTAGTTCCACTAATCAATTAGCTCAAAACTCTTGACAACTCCGTCATTTCATTCAGCCCTGTATTTACACTATTAAATTCCAATATCAGATATGCTTCTTTTGTTAGAAGCACTGAGTCAATGTCCAATAGTCTTTTAGATGTATTAAGGGACACCAATACTGTCCACTTAAAATCTCTTTCTGTGTGTGCAGCCATCATAAAGTGATCCACCATGGGGGCAGTAAGCACTTTCTGTTTAATTCTGGACCTGTGCTGTGTAATTCTCTGATTGATTTGTTGATTGGTTTTCCCTATATAGATCTTACCACAGGGACAAATAACAGCATACACTACATTTTCTGATTTACAATATGTGAACATGGAATGTTTCCATTTAACATCCTGGTGGATGAACTCGGTGCCCTCAATAGTTGAATCGCACACGGAACAATTTCCACATTTGTGATGACCCTCCAATGGTTTCATAATCCACTGTGCTCGCTGATTGTTTTTCTGCTGCGTTTGGAAAATGTCTGCTCTGACAATTTCTTGGCCAATGCTTCTATTTTTCTTCATCGCAAAGAATGGCCGGGGAAATGAACATTGTAAATTTTGAAGTAAATGCCAATTGCGTAACATGATTTTCTAAATTTATTTGTGTCTGGTCCAAACGTGGAAACACACATTAGTCGTTCAAGCTGTGGTTTGTCTTTCTTCTGTAAAAATACCTCACGTGGGTTGTACCAGGCATTGCGTGTTTGAGCATTTTTTTGGGGTACCCTCTCTTTTTCATTTGTTCACAGAAATCAACAGCATAATGCTCAAAATCACTTTTTACAGAACTGTTCCTACTGATTCGCAATGGCTGGCCGTAAGGAAGATTGTCTTTTATGCCTTTCGGATGTGAACTACTGTGGTGCAAAATCGTATTTTTATCAGTGTCTTTCCGATGTAGTGAAACTGAGAGCTCATTTTCTACAGGGAAAACCTCAACGTCTAAGAATGTCAACTTAGTTTTACTTTTCATTAGACTGAATTTTATGTCTGAATGTCTAGAATTTAACCATCCATAAAAAATTTCAAACGCTTCAGCAGAGCCTGACCTCAGGCACAAGACATCGTCAATATAACAAAGCCATTGGGTGATATTACTCAAAAAAGGGTTATTGTGGAAAATAAATTTGTCCTCATATTGCGCCATGAAAAGAACCGCTATTCCTGGGCAAAGGGACATCCCATGGCGGTCCCCTTAGTCTGAATGTAGAAAACATCCTCAAATTTAAAATAATTATTTTTGAGGGCTACCTCTGCCAGTTCCGTTGGTACCCTATGGGCTGGTTGTTTTTTTCTAGATACAATTCAATGACCTCAAGGGCTTCATCCTGTGGTATCTGAGTATACAGGGAGGTGACATCAAGTGTCACCATCCACTGTTCCTGATCATTAAATCTTAAGCCTTCAATTTTCGAGATATAGTATCTCTTAAATATGACTGGACTTCATTTAGAAACGGTTTTAAGAAAATATCCACATACTTAGATAAGGGCTATAACAGGGAGTCACAGCCAGAGATGGTTGGACGTCCCGGGGGGTCACACAGTCTTTTATGGATCTTTGACAAGAAGTAGATCTCTGGAATCCTTGGATACTTTTTAGATACAAATTCGAATTCCTTGGGTCCCAGGAATCCTTGCTCAAAGCCATTTTTGAGTATCTCAGTAATCAGTTCTTGTATACCTCTAGTGGGATCTTCCTTCACTGAACGGTACAACTCCTGATCGTCTACCTGCCTCCTTCCCTCTTCCAAATACATTTCACGTGGCCAAATGTCTAGAGCGCCCCCTTTGTCTGCTTGTTTAATAACCACTGAGTTATCTTTTTTCAAATCACTAATGGCCTTTTGCTGATTCAGAGAAATGTTCCTTCGTACATACCCTTTACTTTTTTCCAACTGATTCAAAGAGGACATCACTACCTGCTCATACGCCACAATCTCTTTAGGGATATTGTGCGTAGGCGGGGTGAACCTGGATTTATTAGTAAGTCCTGGCACTTCTGCCTTTGCTTTATAATCTTCCCCAGCAAAGAATACCTTAAGTCGTATCTTTCGACAAAACTCAATGGCTTCCATTTTAAGTTTAGTAAAATCAGTTGACCTATTCGGTACAAATTTGAGGCCCAGTTCTAATACTGATTCTTCGTCCCGTGTATTCACTCTAGACTGTCACACGAAGGGAGTTGAGGTGTGCCCTGCATATCCTAATAGCCCATCACCTGGCTGATGGGCCTTCCTGAGCTGGAGTGGTGGGAGGAGCTGTCACTGGCACCTGAATAAGGCTGTGCTCTCACAATGCTCTCTCCACCCATCTGGAATGTGTCTGGAGTCAAGACCAGGCAGGACAAGAACTTGTGCGCTACAAAGACAATCCTTTGAAGAATGCCTACTTCAAAGGCCAAATGGAGAATAAGTAGGGGAATTAAAACCACAGAGTTTTAGAACATGTCTGGTTCAAGAGGAAACTCTTTCAAGGAGAAGAGCTGAAAAACTGTGAGAAGTACTGCACCTTTGCTGTGTGTTGCTTTGATGGGTTGGCCTGCAGTTCCTGCTTCTGCTTTGGAGAGAAAAAGGACTGGACTTTGCTTTTTATCCTGCTTGTGAAGTTTCTCCAAGTTCTTGTGTGTGTTTGCCTCCTATTAAGAAGTCTCCGGGCCAGCAAAGACTTCACCTGCAACATCCCTGAATCCACTGCTGGGAGATCTGACCTGCTTTGTGGTGCCAGTTCCGGTTCTAGGCCCTAGGAGGTTGTTTCTGCGGCAAAGATCTGCTTGAAACCATCAAAATTGATGCATCACTCTTCATTCGAATGCTGTAGTAAAATCATTTACTCATATCTATCATGACACAGATGAATTATGAGACACTAGTTCTCACAATTAGCACCTGCAGTACTAACTTTCTTATTATATAGAGAATAAGAAAGCTAGTACTGTATTCTTCCTATGAGAATGATATCGATGATGATAAAATCGTGAGCAAACTGGTGAGAACCTGCCAGCAGCTCCCTTGGTGTTGCGCACGTGAGATACTTTCTCATTTTTTCCTCACATTTTGTTTATTTTGCACCACAGATGTTGGTTGAGTGATTGTATACATGGCTGGATATTTTCACCGTTTGGAAATTAATACATATTTAGTTGTACGGCACTAAGGATTTTATGATAGTTCATGAGAAGAACTACTAATAAAGGAGTAATAGTCTTGTTACATTACCCTACCAGAAATCCTATGTAATTAATTGATCTAAAGGTGTGCCTTGTTGTTACCAGGTTTGTTTTGTTGTATTACAGATTGAGTGGAGGGTGGCCTGGTATACATTTTCCCTCTCAAACTCCTTTATTGAACACACTGTAACTCTACCAGAGTGGCTTTCTGGTCATACCAGCACTTCATCTCCTCCTGGCTTGCTTCTAGGTTCACCTGAGCGAATTTCCTGAAGTGTGAAGTTTAGGTTCTGAAGGCCAGCATGTAGCTAAATACATCCTGGGGAGTTTTCCTGGCAGCGGTTTCCCAGCCTTCCTTGACCAAACTGAGAGGTCCTCTCACAGGGTGCACATACAGAAGCTCAAAGGGATCGAACCCTAAAGATTTATGTGGTACCTCCCTGTATGCAAAGAGAAGGCATGGAAAGAGGACATCCCACTTATGCCTCATGGGTTCTGTTAGACCCTTGATCATGCCTTTTAGGGTTGGATTGAACCTTTCAACCAACCCATTACCTTGGGGGTGATAAGGAGTGGTGAACTTGTAAGTTATACCACACTCCTCCCAAAGGTATGTCATATACTTCGATATGAAATTGGTACCCCAGTCAGATACCACCTGTCTAGGGAACCCCATGCGGGAATAGATCCCTATTAACACCAGGCCCACCACTGGCGGCTTCGTTGTCCTGAGAGGGATAGCCTCTGAGTACCGGGTGGCATGGTCCAGCAAGACCAGGAGATACCTGTTGCCCATGGCTCCCTTGGGGTCCAGTGGACCCACAATGTCCATCCCATCCCTTTCAAAAGGGATGCCAACAACCAGAAAAGGTTGGAGAGGAGCCTTACACTTCCTCCGATTCTTACTGACTGCCTTCGCATTTGGGGCCAAAAGAATTGGGTGACAACCCTGTCAAAGGACTAGCCCTGCCCCAAATGTCCTGCCAAAGGCACGTCATGAGCCAGACCCAGTAGGAAGGTCCTGAAGTGCTGGGGTTCCACCAACACACAGGTTGACCCAGGCTCATCAAATTTAGGCTCGCAGTAGAGGAGACCATTCTCCCAGTAGATCCAGTGTGACCCAATCTGATCAGCTGCCTGATGTGCTGCCTGCTGCCGCAAACCCCTTAGAGAAGGGCATTCCCTCTGCTCCCACCAGAATTCTTCCCTGGTTGGACCACCTTTTTGCTGCCAATGGGTCAGCTCAGATATTTGTCCCAATTCAGCTACTTGCTCCCCTATGGGTACCGGGGCGCTATCCTCAAGGCCAGCCTCCTCCCAGACCGTGGGAACTTTAGGGGTGGGTTTTCCACACCCCTTGCCCTTTCTCTTAGCAGGCACCTGGGCCACTGTTTCAGGCTCCAGGTCCTTTTGATCACCCTTACTGGCTGCCATGGACTGTGTGGTCATGCATGCCCACCCTGGAAACCCAAGCATCTCCAAGTGCAACCTAAGCTCCACATCCTTCCACAAGGACTGCTCCAGGTTCTTACCTGGCAGACAATCTACAGGCATGGTAGGGCTCACAACACCCTCAAGGGACCTGATATCCCCCCATTTAAAGGGAACCTGAGCCTCCTTACACTGGCACTCTGAGTTGTCCACAGCAACTACTTGGTGAAATTCCCTGGGGACTACTTGCTCCTCAGAGACCAGATGACACCGGACTGAGGTCACACTGGCTCCAGTATTCAGACTGAGGTCACACTGGCTCCAGTATCTCTGAGAGCCTCTACCCATCTCCCATTAATGGTTACCCAGGCGCTGTACTTCTTAGTGTTTACAGGGACCTGGTTTCCTGGGACAATGTCACTATCCCCTAGTGAGACAAAGGTCATTTCTGCGAGAACCCCATCCTCTTCTGGGTACTCCTCCTCCCCAACCACTACACTAGCCAACACATTGGACTGCCTACCGGTGGGTGGCTGTGCCTTCATGGGGCACTTTTGATCCTCTTTACCCTGGCGACAAGTTTGGGGCCCTTTAAAGAACTCCTGTGCTTTACCCTTGTCCCCCCCATTCTTCTGCTGGGGACTCTGCCCACCTGCGGCGAAGTCTCCTCCATACACCTTCTAGTGGACCTAGGTAACCACCCTGTGATCCGCCTCCATGGCAAGCTTCCTGGGGTCAGTTAGCTTACTATTATGCCTGGGCTAAAATTCCGTTCCACTCGGGGAAATTGCGATAATTTGACATTTTTTTCGCGTTTTGCAGAGAGCGCGAAAATGTCAAAATTTATGCAATCCGCATCTTACCGGAATTTATTTTCTTGCTCGTGCTGTAAAAAAATACATTCTCGCGTGCGTGCGATCGCCTTACCTGAATCCCCGCGTTCGCCGACAAGTTTTCCCGATCCGGTCGCGTTCTCCACGAGATGTTGGATTGTTGGTAGCCATTTGCGCTGTCTCGCGACAGTTCGCGCCGCATTAATGTCATTTGTCGCGCGATCACGTCATTCATCGCGTGATCACGTCTTTCTTCTCGCGATCATGCACCGCAAGAGTATGAGATGCTTGAGATCTCGAACATGTCATTCTCCACCGCGAGCGAGAGCGTGAGGACGCGGGCACGTAATATTTATTTATTTATTTATTTATTTATTGGTTTATATAGCGCTAGAATCGACTCCAATGGAGTATCTCTGCGCTTTTCGGTAATCGGTAAACCAAGGACAAGATGATGGGGAGGCTAGATCTCATTCTTAAACAGCACAGTTTTAAGGAGTTTCCTGTAGGTAAGATGTTCCTTGCATTGTCTTAATGATAAAGGAAGTTTATTCCACAATGTGGGGCCAGTAATAGATAAAGCTTTATTCCCATGTCGGGCTTTTTTTGCACGAGGGATCACCAAGAGGAGGTTATTACTAGATCTTAGTGATCGGAGCAGAATGTAGGGAACAAATTTATTTTGTAAATAGACGGGCCCTTGACCATTTATGCATTTGTGGATAAGGCAACATATCTTAAATTTTATCCTCTGACGGATCGACAGCCAGTGTAGCTGATCCAGGAGGGGTTTGGAAGCAGTTCTGGGGGGGACATTAAGGACCAGGCGAGCTGCCGTGTTCTGAATGACCTGCAGTTTATTCAAAACACTTTCGTTGGCAGAAAGAAGCAGGCCATTGCAGTAGTCAATCCTACTTAAAACCAAGGTCTGGACCAAGGTTCTCTTACAGGAATCTGGCAAGAGGGGAAAGATTTTCCGTAACAAACTAATAGTGTAAAAGCAGATTCCTGAAGTGTAGTTGACATGTTGTTTGAAAAGCAAGTCCTGATCCAGACGAATCCCAAGGTTCTTCACAACCTGTTTAGGTTCAGGAACAATTCCCAGATCAGGCGGCCACCAGTCAGGGGTCCACAACATTTTTGCCTCACCAAACAACATTACTTCCGTTTTACTGACATTACACTGGAGAAAGTTGGAAGACATCCAGCGAGCCACTGCCTTCATGCCAGCAGAAAAGGAATTCTTCATCTCAGCGGAGAGGGTTTTGAAAGGAAAGAGAAGCTGGGTGTCATCAGCGTACGACACTGGAATGAAACCATATCTTCTCATCAATCTAGCCAATGGTGCTACATATATATTAAAAAGGGTTGGGCTCAAACAGGAGCCCTGGGGCACCCCCTTAGAAATCTCAATCTCCGCTGAGCGGTAGGAGTCCATAATAACCCTCTGGGAACGATTAAGGAGAAAGCTTTCCAGCCATTCGATGGCCCTATCCTTGATGCCAGCGTTCGATAACCGTTCAATAAGAATGGTATGTGAAACGGTATCGAACGCTGCTGAAAGATCTAAGAGCACAAGGATTACTGAAAAGCCCCTGTCCTGATACATCTGTAGGTCATCTGTGACAGACAGAAGAGTAGACTCCGTACTGTGTTTGGGCCTAAACCCTGACTGAGAATAGTCCAAGGCCCCCACAAGTTCGATGTAATTGGACAAGTGGTGATTGACATGTTTCTCAGCCAGTTTCCCTAAGAATGGTAATAGGGATATAGGCCTAAGATTGGTTAGGTCAGTCCATGGAATAGAAGTGTTTTTCCTAATGGGTCTGACCAAAGCTCGTTTCCAGTCTCTTGGTACAGTACCTGAGCTAAGTGAAAGATTGACCAATCCTTCAAATATAGGACAAAGTTGTTCGCTCAGGCCAGGTATGATCCTGGCCGGAATGTTATCATCAGGACTGCCACTTTTAATCTGAGAAGTGAGTAAAAGTGTTTCTTGTAGAGAAATAGATGGAAAGCATGTTAACATATGCTTTTTTTGCTTAGGTTCATCATCCATTTCAGATAACACTCTATCCATGGAGACACTTTTGTTGGCGCATATTATTTTATCATAAATAAGATCAATTTTTTTCGCAAAAAAGCATGAAATTTCCTCGCATAGCTGTTTGGAACCTAACTCAACAGATTCACATGCTGCAGGTTTGGTAAAGGTTTGTAGGATTTGATATAAAACCCTAGAAGAGTTTCCTGCAGCTGTGATTTGGGCTGTGATGTGGTTTTTGCGAGCAGTGCGAATAGCTTTATGATATATGCGTAGTGAGTCCCAGTATTTTGTTTTATCTTCCGCCAGGTGAGAAAGTCTCCACTTTTTTTCTAGTTTTCTAGCATTGAGTTTTAGTATCCTAAGGTTATCCGAAAACCAGATTTCCTGATTCTTGGTCGGTCTGGAGTTAAATCGCTTCAGAGGAGCAATTTTATCTATAGTTTGTGTAATGGCTCTATTAAATTTTTTAAGGGCAGAATCAATACATGTTTGTGTGGGATAGGAGGAAAAAATAAAGTTTTTCTTCAAAGTGCCATCATTAACTTTATGCCATTGTCTATATGTCCTGGGTAATGGGGCTGGGCGGGAGGAAATATCCCTCAAATGCTGAGTACAAAATTCAGCCAGGAAATGGTCAGTCCAACTAACCTGTTTAGCAGGTGAACAGGAAATCAATGAAAAATTAGAAAAAATCAGGTCCAAGGTGTGACCTGCCTGGTGTGTAGGGCCACAATTACGTTTCAGCAGTCCTAAGGTGGCCATGTCAAGTAACACTGATTGAGCTTCATTACAGTCTAACTTGTCACTATGGACATTGAAATCCCCGACCAATATAAAATCACTGTTGTTGTCAACATAAGGGGCAAGTAGCTCCATCAGTGTGCTCGAGAAATTGTTACAGGGTCCCGGGGGACGATATACTAAGGCACCCTTTATATTTTCTTTAGAAGACAGTTTTATTTGAAAAATTAGTAGTTCGAGTTCAGGGGTACTTAGTTCTTCTAAGACCCGAATATCAATTTCTTGTTTGTACACTATGGCAATTCCACCACCTATTTTCGTAGGACGATCAAGTCTGGTAATTTTATAATTGTTTGGAATTCCTAAAGTTATGGCAGGAGTAGAATGTGGTTTTAACCACGTTTCAGTAAAATAACATATGTCGGGTTGCTGGGAGGAAATTAAATCCCACACCTCGGCAGTATGTTTGGGCAACGATCTAATGTTGCACAGGAAGTTTTTTAGCTCAACAGATGTCCGATTGCTTCCGGCAGCAGTATTCTTAGTAGCAGGTTCCGATGGTTTACAATACTGCCACTTATTCATGACTCGCATTCGAACAGTGCATTGGAAATTGCATTGTCGACACAAGAATGGCCCCTCTACCTCGGGAACGAAACCACCCTCGCAACTCTCTGATATTCCTGGGTTGAGCTCCCGCAATACCTGTGAATTGTAGGTGATCCGCCCAAAAGGCGATCTTTGCGTATTTGGTGTAGCAGTCCCCATGACCCCTGGCCCCGTCCTGTCGCGGACGGGCGCAGACGGGCAGGTCTTAGGCTTGTCTTCGGCGCCGTCAATGGCGCCCCCTGCACGCAACCGCTGCGCGCTAGGGCCGACGGGTGGCTAAATAGCCCCGTGAAGATTGCTACTAGAGCGCTAACCGCTCGCCTGTCCCGGGGCTGCTGGGCGTGTCTTGCTCTTGTCAACCCCGCCCTCCGCTCAACGGTATTGGATACCGAGTCGGACCAGGGCGGGTAGACTGTAGTATTGAGCAGAGACTGACACCAACTCCCTGTAGCCCCTAACAGTGCTGGAATGTGATACTACAGACCTGTGCTTAATGCCACGTTTTAGGCAGTCAATGCAAACAGACAGCACAACATACGTTTTTAAAAAGAACAGGTAATATTTTAAAATTACGCCGTAAATGAGTTAAAAAAGGTCAAAACCACAACATTTAAATAAGATTTTGATTTGCGCTGTGAGCTCCGTTCTGTCCAAGCATTACCTCACACCAAGCGGGGTCGGGAGACACTGCCACTGTCCTCCCCTTACCGCGGAAAGCCAGGCCTCCTCGCCGCCTAAATAGCCCCGTGAAGATTGCTACTAGAGCGCTAACCGCTCGCCTGTCCCGGGGCTGCTGGGCGTGTCTCGCTCTTGTCAACCCCGCCCTCCGCTCAACGGTATTGGATACCGAGTCGGACCAGGGCGGGTAGACTGTAGTATTGAGCAGAGACTGACACCAACTCCCTGTAGCCCCTAACAGTGCTGGAATGTGATACTACAGACCTGTGCTTAATGCCACGTTTTAGGCAGTCAATGCAAACAGACAGCACAACATACGTTTTTAAAAAGAACAGGTAATATTTTAAAATTACGCCGTAAATGAGTTAAAAAAGGTCAAAACCACAACATTTAAATAAGATTTTGATTTGCGCTGTGAGCTCCGTTCTGTCCAAGCATTACCTCACACCAAGCGGGGTCGGGAGACACTGCCACTGTCCTCCCCTTACCGCGGAAAGCCAGGCCTCCTCGCCGCCTAAATAGCCCCGTGAAGATTGCTACTAGAGCGCTAACCGCTCGCCTGTCCCGGGGCTGCTGGGCGTGTCTCGCTCTTGTCAACCCCGCCCTCCGCTCAACGGTATTGGATACCGAGTCGGACCAGGGCGGGTAGACTGTAGTATTGAGCAGAGACTGACACCAACTCCCTGTAGCCCCTAACAGTGCTGGAATGTGATACTACAGACCTGTGCTTAATGCCACGTTTTAGGCAGTCAATGCAAACAGACAGCACAACATACGTTTTTAAAAAGAACAGGTAATATTTTAAAATTACGCCGTAAATGAGTTAAAAAAAGGTCAAAACCACAACATTTAAATAAGATTTTGATTTGCGCTGTGAGCTCCGTTCTGTCCAAGCATTACCTCACACCAAGCGGGGTCGGGAGACACTGCCACTGTCCTCCCCTTACCGCGGAAAGCCAGGCCTCCTCGCCGCCTAAATAGCCCCGTGAAGATTGCTACTAGAGCGCTAACCGCTCGCCTGTCCCGGGGCTGCTGGGCGTGTCTCGCTCTTGTCAACCCCGCCCTCCGCTCAACGGTATTGGATACCGAGTCGGACCAGGGCGGGTAGACTGTAGTATTGAGCAGAGACTGACACCAACTCCCTGTAGCCCCTAACAGTGCTGGAATGTGATACTACAGACCTGTGCTTAATGCCACGTTTTAGGCAGTCAATGCAAACAGACAGCACAACATACGTTTTTAAAAAGAACAGGTAATATTTTAAAATTACGCCGTAAATGAGTTAAAAAAGGTCAAAACCACAACATTTAAATAAGATTTTGATTTGCGCTGTGAGCTCCGTTCTGTCCAAGCATTACCTCACACCAAGCGGGGTCGGGAGACACTGCCACTGTCCTCCCCTTACCGCGGAAAGCCAGGCCTCCTCGCCGCCTAAATAGCCCCGTGAAGATTGCTACTAGAGCGCTAACCGCTCGCCTGTCCCGGGGCTGCTGGGCGTGTCTCGCTCTTGTCAACCCCGCCCTCCGCTCAACGGTATTGGATACCGAGTCGGACCAGGGCGGGTAGACTGTAGTATTGAGCAGAGACTGACACCAACTCCCTGTAGCCCCTAACAGTGCTGGAATGTGATACTACAGACCTGTGCTTAATGCCACGTTTTAGGCAGTCAATGCAAACAGACAGCACAACATACGTTTTTAAAAAGAACAGGTAATATTTTAAAATTACGCCGTAAATGAGTTAAAAAAGGTCAAAACCACAACATTTAAATAAGATTTTGATTTGCGCTGTGAGCTCCGTTCTGTCCAAGCATTACCTCACACCAAGCGGGGTCGGGAGACACTGCCACTGTCCTCCCCTTACCACCCTTGAACGCGAGCAGGCGGGACAAGTGAAAACAAGATGACCGCGCCCGTGAGCAACCGCATGGGTAAGTTGGCGATCACGCAGAAAATACCACGAACGAGCGGGAACAAAACTTCTGCGTCTTCGCGATATTTCCGCGTGTTTGCGGAGATTTTTAACATTTTCGCAATAGTTTGCGAAAGTGAATTTCGCAAATTCCGCCCACCCCTACTTACTATCAGTAAAGTGCTGGTGCAGCTCTGCAAAACATAGACTAGACAAGTGCTTCCACACAATCAAATTGTAGAGCTCCTGAAAATCTGTCACATTACTGCCCTTCACCCAACCATCCAGTGACCTACAAACAAAATCTACACATTCCAACCAAGTGTGTGCATCAGTTTTCCTACGGGAACCTAAAATGATCCCTGTACCTGTCAGGAGTGAGACCATACCTGGTGAGAAGGACCTCCTTCATGTCAGCAAAGGTGAGGTCACTCCCCTTACCCAAAGCCCCTAAAGTGTCCCTAGTTTCTTCTGGGAAAAGAGGCCACAATCCTGGTCTCCAATTCTTTTCATGAGCCCCATTCAAGTGTATAGCTGCCTCATAACCCTGAAACCACCTTTGGATATCACCCTTTTTGTACTCCTTGCATACATTTTTAGGAATATGAGCTATCCTCTCTGAGTGCATTGAGGAATTGCTGCCACCATCTGTGCTGGATCTACTCATCTGATCCAGCTCCTTTAGTCTAAGCTTGTGGCCTAACATCATCCTTTTCTTTTCTATTTCATTGTCATTTTGAGCCTCTCCAGCTCCATTGCATCTCTCCTTGCCTCCCGCCTGTCCTCCAGCTCCTCTGGGGACAAACCACTGCTGCCTGATCTGGGGGTGCTCCCCCTCCCAAAAGCACATTAACCCTTAGAATAAGCCCCACCGAGTCCATATCAAGATTTCCAGATTGTTCACTAGCATGTCTGGCTGCTACCCAGGCCCTCACTGCTTTTTGTAGCTCCCCTTTTCTGGTGAGGCCTCTGATTTGGACTTTAAGGGTTTTGCAAATAGCCTCTTGCTGAAAGTGCTGCGATACGTAGGGAGGAGCAGAGGGGACTGAGAACAATACCGATAGCGATGACATGGGATGTGCTGTGCAAGGCGTTTAAAAGCTGGGAAGAACCACCGCAGGTAGAAGTGCCATGATTACAGCTGTGGCTGAAACACTGAGTGTGGGAGGCAGATGCCGATTATAAGATACACATGAGCACGTTGTAATGTAATGTATTGTGATACATGTCCTGGGTCTCGTACAGGTCTCTTTGCGAGATGTCACTCGCAAAGAGAGTCTGTTAGGTGGCTATCGATGGTGTTCTCAGTTAGATAACTGCGGGTGGGGGGTGGTGGAGGGACCCCAGGGTAGTTGTTTTAGGTTTAATTAGAATTTCAAATTGTGAGTTAAAGATACAGAATGGAATATCTACTGTCAGAAAATGTATACACTGTAACGTGTTGATGTTAAAGAGCTACGCACATTGTGATGTTGAACTGGCAACTTGACCATGTATGTACTAGCAGTGCGCATGACGGTGAGCCACAATGATACTACTAGGTTCTAATGTTAATTTAGAAGATTATATGTATATCTGAAAAAACTTATTAAAGATTATGTCAAACAAAATAAAAGGGTTTTGCAAATATCCTTCAACTCCGTTATGTTGTAGGTTTCCAACCTTTCCTCCTTAAAGGCTACTTCCAGGGATGCAACTGATGATGCTATTGACTCGGGCATGATGCAATAGAAAGTTCAAGTTCCCAACAAATGGCAAGGTGAAAAATCAACAACAAAAAGTATGTGGTACGTAATGGTCTGCGATATAGTAATAGTGTACACCAATCACTGTAGGTCAAGTGCAAACACAAGTCCTATCCTCACTGCTGACAACCAACATTAGAAATGGGGGTCTCTAGTTGGCAGGTTGTTACCCTGTCCAAGTAGGGACCCTTCTTCCTAGTCTGGATAAGGGGGATACACTGTTGCAATAAGCCCTGCTCATCACCTTGAGTTTGACATGGCTTATCTCAGAGGCAGTGTGTAAAGCATTTGTACATAACCAACCAACCAAGTGAAAACACTACAAAAGGACACCACACCAGTTTTAGTTAAAAAAAAACAAGACCATAAACGATACAAATCTACCTTACAGTTCTCAGAAATCTCAATAATCAAAAATAGACTACAGTTCCTTGAAGTCAATAGCTCCATCTGGGGCTATCACGGTGTTGTGAACAACAACAAATCCAAACAGTTCTGGCTGACCGTTGCGTTTCAGGCCAGATACAGTACCTTTTAGAAATGCAGGGCAATGGCAACCTCTCGTTGAGCTCCAAAGAGCCAACGTCGGCAGGCGTCGGTTCCAGAGGTCTGTGCAGGAGTCGTCGAGCCTTTGATGTCACACACGTTGCAGATAGAACTCCTTGTGATTAAAGTCAGGAATGCCGGTGTTGGCAGGCATCAGGTTTGCAATGCAGAGAGCAATGGTGCTGGGTCCTCAGGTCGTGGTGTAGGCAGCGGCTTGGTGATGCTCATCCCGCAGCATCGGTGAGACCAGGGCTGCAGTGCAGAGTGATGCGGGGCTCGTCATGGAGCTGACAGGTCACGGTGCAAGCAGAGGCATCTCTGTTGCTGAAGCGCTGTCTTTGGCTGACGACCTGGTGTCGATCCCCCCGGCGTTGGTAGGCCAAGGCTGCGGTGCAGGTTGAGGGCGGTGCATTGTGTAACTTATGAGCTGTGCCCTTGAACCACGGTGCAAGCAGCTGCATTGATGTTGGCGTGGAGCGGCATCATTGGGGTGGGGGAGGCAGTGTGAAGCAAGGTGGTGCGAAGTGCCATGCCCACAGCTCGCGGTGCAAGCAGCATCTTGGTGGTGGCATCGGACAGCATCGTAGGTGAGACCAGTATTTTGGGGCAAAGTGCGGCGGTACACCCTGCGGTGCCTTCAGGACACGGAGCTGGCAGCGGCGTCGGTGATGGCTTGGGTTGCTTTTTTTCTGTTGCAGCACAAAACACACAGTTTCCAGTGCTGGTAGCAGATGAACTTTAAGTACTTGCTGTTCCTGAGACTTCTTTTACAGGGGGCAGGCTCTATGTCAACCCCCTGGAGAAACTCAAACAAAGAAGTTGCGGAAAGTTCAGTTTAGTCCTTTCTCTGCCTAAGACAGAAGCAGCCACTGCAGGCCCCGCTCTTCTTCGTGGCAGGTTTTTGAGTCCAAAAGAGTTCTAAAATCCTTGGGTCTGGGGGACACTATTTATACCACGTTCAGTGGCAGCTCCTCCGGTAGGGTGGAGGAGCATCCCCCACTGCTATTTCAGCAGTGAAAAAAAAAGAAAAAGATAGTAACAAGATGTTATTATCATTTTTTATTCTTTCGGGATTCGCGGCGGGGCTGGTTTCCTGATCGCAGGGGAGGAGTGGTTTGCTCTCCTCTAAGTGCACATGACAGTTTGGCCGGGCCTCTAGCGCCAGCAAAACCACGTGGAATGTTCTCCATTGGGCTGTGTTGCACAGCCACATGGAGAACATGCCCACCCTCCCCAGGCACTGCCTGAGCAACCAACAGGGCGCTCAGGCCAATCCTGCCATTGCTCTTGCAGTGTCGTGATTGGCTGGGAGAGCCCAGAAGCCTGAGTGCTTCCGGTGCTTCCAGCAGAGGAGGAGAGGCGTGCGGCCACGGTAGAGGTGTTCGGCAGTGAAGGTACGTTTTTTATTTTTGTTGAATCCCCCCCGCCTCACCACCCCTGTTCCGAAACGACCTGCCACCGACCACATTTCCCTTTGTTATCTTGTGGCAGAGAGTCTGTGCTTAGTCCAAACTAGTTCTGTCATCTCGGGCCCAGCTTCCTGGCAAGAGGTGGAGACAGTATTGTCCAAGGCAGACCAGGCCTATTCAGGTGCAAGGAAATCTCCTCCCACTACTCTAAATGCAGCCCAGGTCTATTGAGCCCAGCCCTGACTCATCCAGGAGAGGCAGGACACACCTCAACCCCTCATCACCACCGAGTGGCTGTCTGAAGAGAATGCATATCCCCAGCCAGTGTCACTCTAAAGCCAGACAGCCAATCCACAAAGCAGCAGAGGCACATAGGATGGCTAATTAAGGCAATACCCACTCCCTAAAAGTGGTATTTTCAAACACACAACAAAAATAATTTTTACTAAAAGATGCATTTTTACATTCTGAATTCAGATATTCTAAACTCCATTTCTCTATCTTGTCCCAATGGGAAGTTATACTTGTAAGATGTTACAAAGTATCTCCCATTCTATCCTACAGGAAAGATAGCCTTTCAATAGTGAAAAATGAGATACACTGTATTTCACTATCAGGACATGTCACACACATCAGTACATGTCCTATCTTTCACATACACTGCACCCTGCACATAGGGGTACCATGGGCCTGCCTTAGGGGTGACTTAAATGTCATAAAAAGGAAGGTTAGGGCTTGGCAAGTGGGTGCACTTGCCAAATCGACATGGCAATAAAAACTGTGTGCTGACCCTGCAGTGGCAGGTCTGAGATAACTTTACAGGGCTACTTCTGTGGGTGGCACAATCAGTGCTGCAGGCCCACTAGTAGCATTTGATTTCCAGGCCCTGGCACTCTCAGTGCACTTTACTAGGGACTTACCAGTAAATCAAACATGCAAACCATGGAAACATCAATCTATAACAGAATTTACAGTAGGAGCACTTGCACTTTAATACTGGACAGCAGTGAGAAAGAGCGCAGATACGCTAAAACAGCAAAAACAGAGTCAAAACCATGAGATCAGAACGCAAAAAGACAGGGGAAACACGCCAAAAGATGCCAGGTCTAACACCACCCGATATGGCAGACCAGTGCTATCGCCTTGACGACTCATTGAGGAAATATGATGTTAATGTTGTTTTCACTTTTTATTTACCAAGAGTGGAAATGTAGTGTCTTAACGATTACGAGTGCTAGGACCCTCAGGGTTCTCGATGGACTTTAACAGGAATTACGCAAGCTGCTGGGAGGTGTTATGGTGTGGTTCTTAAAGCCATGACACAATGCGTGTAGTTGTGTGATTGTATGCTGAACAATTTAGACGTCTGTTACAGAGCTCTGTGTTTAGCATGTTTCATGTGCATGCTCCCGGGCTGGGGAGGATGCTACAGTGTGCATGTTACCAGTCCAATCAGTTTGTCGATTGCTCATGATGGTGAGCTTCTGGGGCTGAAGATTTGCCACCACCAACTGCCTCTTAACATGCGTGAAAGCTAGTAAGGAGCTTGGCCTCCTCTGCAGAGAACCCTGTAACTGCAGAGAAGGGGCCCCAACTTCAGCTGGAGAATAGAAGCACTTTAGCCTGACCCCATTATGTCTGCAAATGAGTGGAGCCGTGCTGGCTGCTGACCCATAGCTTTCAAATTTCGGAATTAACAGCTGCAGGGTAGGCGGAGGCACACCCACATTCCTTCAGAGCATAGTTTCAGTCATGACACATGTAAAAAGGTACATTTTTAAAACGTATGTTTAAAATCTAAGAACAAAAGATAAATTGTTTATGTAGTGGGAAATTCAAGTTCAGGCATTCAAATGAATTTCAAGACATTTTGCTGATTACATTGTGAAGAACTGTAATACTATTGTCTTTGACTCAGGCTATATTTACCCACAAGGCAAGTTTGCCTCTTTTTTCCTTTTGGTTTGAATGTTGTTATCTCAGGACTTACATTTACAGGTCACAAGAGACATCTGTGTGTGTAAGTGTGTGAATGAACCACATAAGCGTTAAGAAAGTAGGCCATTAGTAATACTTCATTACTCAACTAATTAAACATGCTCTTTTTCCGTATAATTATACCTGAATTCGCCCTCTCGCCAGCGATGCAAAGAATCAGACTTCATGGGCTTACATGTAATTGATAATGGTTTGTAGCCCTGACTTCCCTCCAGACCAGCCCAGTGCAATGCAAAAAGACATACATATACGGCCAGATGTACGACCATTTGATTTTGTGAGTCTCTAATTACGATTTTGTTTGCGACTCGCAATTAGAAACTCACAAAATCAAATGTACTAATATGTCACACATTTAGCGATTCCCAAATGGATCACAAATGGACGTGCCTCATCAATATTCATGAGGCAGGTCGCAACTTAAGACCCATTGGGCATGGCTACAATCACAAGGATGACGGCATGCTGGGGTCAGCAGACTACCGTGTCAGAATTGCTTTTGAAATAAAGCTATTTTTTGTGTAATGCAGCCCATTTCCCTTGAAGGAAAATGGGCTACAGTACAAAAATTAAAATTAAAAGTTTTCCTTTAATTTTTAGTTCGAGCCTAGACAGCGCATGCGCTGCCGCAAGTCCTGTAGTAAACAGTATTCGGAGTGTAATCCCGCCTGCCGATTGGCATTGGTTCACTCCTCCGTTTGCTCCGCTTTCCTGGGTCATTATTGGTTGGTGCTCCTGCTACGTCACTTCTGTTTTAAGCAAGCAGCACCGACCAACTACAGTTTAGTTACGGTATAGGTCTATTTCTGTTTCATTCAGGGACAACTTCCTTTATTTGTTGTTTATAATTGCCATTGCTTCACAGGCCGCCGCGCATCTGAAGGTGAAGGAGAAACGTTTATGTGCACGTGCGCCACGTAACTTAAGGTGCAGGAGAGAAAACGCCGTGGCTAGCTCGTACAGAGAAAATATAATGGGGTGAAAGTTGTACACCAGCGGCAGGGGCACGGTGGCACGGTGGCACGGGAAGGGCAGGCATTGTGCTTGTATACCTAGAAATAGTCCACTTGCCAAACTCACAAGAAATGCACAGCGATATCAATCCATTTAAAGTGCATTGACGCTTCGCCAGGGACAGTAAGGGACAGTAAGCGCTAAATAAATGCAAACAAAATATGTACATTTGAGTGGCTTTTAACCGCTACGATACATGACACCCATCTGGGTTACTTATGTCAACAAGCAATTGCAATGCAATAGGTCTTGCAATTAAGAGAATTTGAGCTATTGGCATTCTAAACGACAATGCCTTTTTTGTTTTGTTTGCTTTTTAAAAACAATAATAAAAGGCATTGTCATTCACAATGCCAATAGCTTAAACTTACATAAATGTGAGACCTATTGCATCACAAATGCTTGTTTAAGAGTAGGCAGTGGTCCGTGAGATCACCGCCTGCTCTTAAAAATAATTTTTACCCACATTCACAAAGAGGAAGGGGTCCCTTTGGGATCCCTTCCCGTTTGCAACTGGGTTACCACCTCCTCTATGGAGTCAGTAAATTATGAATGTTTTGCGAAGGTAATCTGGTCATAAAACATTCAGAAAAACCAGTGCTATTCGGTATTAGACATACTAGTGCTATTCTGTATTAGGAAGGGATGCCCTAAATGCGACCCCTCCTAATACCAAATCACAAAAGCAAAATGCGATTTGGTGACATAGCCCTTGCAAACTGCATTTTACCGGTCGCAAACGGCCCGATGCTTCGTACATTTGGCCCATAATCCCCAGGACTGTGTTTTCATTGTTTGCAGAACACTGAATGTGTTCCTTTATTATATAGCTATGTGTGTTATGTGTGTACTACAACACCTCTGTGTTTGTTACGGAGTGCATGTTTGTGTCTGTTTGTATTTGTATGTGTATGTTAATATACTTATATTTGTTGTATTTTCCCACACCATCATTTCCTCCTGCACCAATCCTTCCATCGTCCATACAGCTGATCTTATCCAAGAGTCTCAGAATACTTCCTTACATCCACCCTTGATGTGTATACCAACCCATCCACCATCATGCTCATCAACACCATCCACCAATATATTCATCCACATGTCCATCTACATAACCTCCACTTTGTCTATCTATTAATCCAGCCACCCAACCAAATATCTGCCTATCCTATGATCTGCCCATTCATCTTTTGTCATTTAATCCTTTCATCGAATGCATTCAACCATTCATCTGTTGGTCTATAAAATCTTCTATCATCTACCGGTCTGTCCAAGTCTAATAATCCATCCGTCCATCCGTTCATCCATCCATCCACCCATCTATCCATGTATGTGTATTCTAGGAATATATTCTAGCCAGTCAACCCGTCACTCTATTCATCCATATTGTGTGGGCTGCTTTCTGATTTTGCGGTTGGTTGATGTCTGATAGCTTGTTTGAGTGTGTGGTGGCATGCAATGGAGTATGATAGTGTGCATGCTGTTTACAACCAAGCATACAAAACCGACGATCAAGGTGCTCGTATATTTCCCATGGTCTTAACGCAAGTTACATATCACTGAAGGGGCAGATTTACAAGCCCCTTGCGCCACTTTTGCGTCACTTTTGACATGGGAAAAGTGACGCAAAAGTGGCGCAAGGGGCTTGTAAATCTGCCCCATGGTTTTTGTGTGACAGAAACGTTGTTTTCACGCATGACAGCTTTGAACGGGTAATGCAATAAACCAGTACCTTTCATTGTGTGTTGATCTTTGTCTATGTCTAAGCGCGCGCACTTATTAAGTACCCCAAAATCCGTGCGTACTTTTAATTCAATACTGAAAACATTTTGGTTTGTAAAAAGTTCACTCAGCTATTAAGAAGAAGCAGCTTGAAACAGATTTCTTAGACATCGACTTTCCATTAAACCTAATCCATGAAGCACTCGTCAAAGTGCTTCGCTTAATGCAATGTTTAATGATCACAGACAAAACCGTGTGCCCTGTGACGCGGTATGCTGAGCTCGCGCCCACGCTCCCGCGCGCCCACCGCTTCCTTCACTCCTTCATGATGCACGGCACGATCCTTCCTCGAGACATGCAGGCCCAACACAGTGTTTGCCTTTAAGTAATCGATGCCCTCCCCCTGCATTTAATAAATCATCATGTAGTCATGTAATGTATTTGATTTCAGTCATTTAATACATCTTGCTATAAATGGGCAGCCTTATGGCTGACGATCTAGTATCAAATACTCTTGAAAGAAATCATAATTTAAACTCTATGAGAGTTAGGAGACCGAGCTCTGCTTCCCATGGGGTGGTCGAGGCTCACAGTGGCTGCACTGCGACCGAGCTAGTAGCCGCCTATACCACATCCTAAACAAAATCGCGGTAAACGTCTTTGGCCGACCTTGGTAACATGAACCAACCTAAAGCCTGCAGGTGTGCATTGGGCTGGGGTGAGAATTAAAGGTAAAGTACTTCTGAATGAATTAACAAGGGATACAAATCACTACGTGACTACAAACCATCAATTAAACAACAACTACCAACACCCAACAAAAAAAAAGTTTTCAAGTGATAGTACAAGGATACCCAGACATTGCCACTGTATTGCTGTGAAACTGCATCCTGCATCTGAAGGTCTAGCATAGAATTGGGGCCAGCAAGAGCTGCAGGCTGCCTCAAAACACCTTTAAAGTTCCAGCAGAGTGTTTTCTGGCTGCATATTCTGTAAAAGAAAACACAACACTCGAGACAGCACATAGAAGCCCAACATGCGTTTAATGCATACATATCGTGCACGAATTCTAAATAAGCAAGGCAACTGCTGGTTCAACAGACCAAAGCTTTGCCCCTGGATCATGGAATGACAAAATCCACACACATTGTGGTAGTACGTCTGTACACTTTTTCTCAAAAGAAGTTTTTGGAAGCAAGAAGATGTGATAAAAACGAAACCTAAATATAGGCCCTAATGAGCAGAAGCCAAGATCTTATGATGGGAATAATGTGAGAAGACCTTGGTGAACTGATGCAGCTAACACCAGGAAGTGCGGACTCTACTGTATTCAAAAATCTTTCTTAGTTGGGCCAACTTCAGAACGAGGCTACACTTTGCTAGAATGGTTCATTTAAAATGTGCAGTGTACTACAAATAATAACATGATGGAGACACATTCAAAATGCATGTAAGTATCCAATAACACAAAGGTTTACTGGTCTTAAAGCTTGTGCAATAACAAATGGCAATTAAATAGTTCAGCAAACATGAAGACACATTATGCCAGGTATGTGTTGAACTTGGCCCTTTTTGAAGAGCCATCCCTGAACTTTTTGCCTTCCTCCTAGTGTTTTTTTTCTGACCCGGTGTTGGTGGTTTTAGAACTCTGGGCACTTTAGCACTGCTGTCCAGTGTAAAGTGCATGTGCTCTCTGTGGTAAACATGGTAAGATTGGTCTACACCTGTTTGGCGTATTTAATTTACCTGTCAGTCCCTTGTAAAGCGGTATCTCAGATACCCGGGGCCAGTAAATTAAATGCTACTGGTGAGCTTGCAGCGCTGATTGCGCCACCCACCAAAGTAGCCTCAGGCCTCTGCCATTGCAGGGCTTGCGTGCACAGTTTACTGCCGCTGTGACGTGCCACATAAAGTGAGTGCCACGTCTGTGACCCCCTTTTACTACATATCAGTCACACCTAAGGTAGGCCCTAGCAAGCCCTATGGGCAGGGTGCATTGTAGGTAAAAGGTAGGACATGCAACTTAATTGTGTGACATGTCCTGGTAGTGACAAACAGTCATTTTGGTTTCTCACTGCTGTGAGGATGCCCTCTCATAGGAATGCATTGGGGATTCCCTGATAAGTGTTTCAGTGGTAATTCCTGATATGAGAGGAGCAGAGTGGTCAAGTTTGGTATGTTTGGAATAGTAATAATAAAGGCTGCGTAATGGTGTGCGCCTATTTATTATCACTATTTTAGAAATGCCACTTTTAGAAGTGGGTATTTCTGTGTGCTATGTGTCTTTGTGCCGGCCTGATGTGTATTGCATGTCTGGCTCTGGAGTGACAGGGGCTGGTGAGATGGGTGGCTCTAGAGGGACTGGGTGAGTCAGCACTAGGCTGAAGGGGCAGATCTGCGTTTGGAGTAGTGGGAGTAGTCCTGACCCTGAATAGGTCTGTGTCTGCCTTGTACAGTACTGGCTCCACCCCACTGTGGTGTGTCTGGGGCCAGGACCTACTCTGACAACGAGGGTGTTTGTGCCCTGTACACAAAGGTTGGAATGCCCCCAGAACTGGCTTGGACCGGGCCTTGTCTGTGCCAGGGTGAGAGAACAAAGAGCCAGGTGAGAGAACAAAGACATGTGATGTATAAGTACTGGGGCTGTGACCCCATGAAGGTATGCTTCTTGTACCTGTTTTGGAGCGAAGAGGACTGCTGGGCCCCAGGAGGAGCTGCCACAAAGGATTGCCCATCTGCTGGAGGGCCATGTGAGCTGGCCTGCCCAGGCCCAGCTCTGCCCTGTGTGACTTTGGGGCTGGAGGAGAGGACAGCTCTCGTGTTTTGCACCCCTTTGTGCCAGCGCTGCTCATTTTCCCTAATTACTGGCCCTGCAGAGGAGATCGTGTTGTTGACTACCCTCTTGGAGAAGACGACGGGCAGAGGGCTGAAATTGGCCCGGGGGCCCGAGGTGCGGGCCCACCAGCTAAAACGCCGTCAGCGGGATCCTACCCCGCATTGTTGGTGTCGGGGGAAAGTGCGGTATTTGCACCCCTGTAGCGTGCTGTGGGCGCTTTTTGCCCTTGGAGCCCGAGAAGTAGAAGGGACAGGAAGCCAGGTGACTGTGGCCTGACTTTAGGTGGGGCTTCCTGCGCCGGGAGAGGAAGCCCGGCAGGTGAAGCATTGTTGTGGGTGGAGCCAAGGAGGGCAGAGCAGACGGAGACTTTGCTCCAGACTCTGTCAGTCACACCAGGAGCTTCGGTGGGTTGCCGTCACGATGAGGGGGCCCGGCATCAGGAGGAAGCTGCGGCCGTGACCTAGAATCCAGGCAGAAGCAAAGAGCCTTGCATGCCCGCTGCAGCCTACAGGTTGCCGTAGTAACCACTCAGGAGGCACAGGAAGTCAGACGAAGGACGCCTGGCTGGGGAGGGTTCTCCCATAAGGAGAGGGGAGACCCGTGTGTGTTGCTGAGCCTGGTGAAGGATGGGGCCAGAAGGGAGAGGGAGCCACGACATGACCACTACCGAGAAGGCAGAAAAGAAGCCTGGTCGTGGGAGGAAGTGCCTTCCGGGTGTGAAGTCGCCGAAGATCTCGCAACGGGTGTGGCCGGCTGTCTTGTTCTTTTTGGTGCCAATTGAGCAGGTGGGTGAGTACAGAACCCCTCACCTCACTAAGCCAGCAGCTGCCCGTGGGACCGTGTGCAGCTGCCTTGGGCAGTAGATGTTTCCTCCCCTACCTGCAGGGAACATTGCTGGCAGTGTGGTGACCGGACGGCGGTCCCGGTCTGGCAGGGCCAACCCTCCACACTGGAGGTATTCTCCAGAGCAGGAGACAGGGGGAGTTGCAACCCCGCCCTTTTGCTGGTGCATTGTGTCCCTGAACGGGGAGAGACCTCGACGGAGACCCACGAGGATGAGACTGCCTAATGCGTGCCGCTAATGAGTGTACAGGGGAGTACTGTGCCCTGTTGATGGAGGTATAGGCCTAAGGTGGGCCTGCTATAATGCTTATGTTTTGAATAATATTCCTAATGTGTGGTGTTAAGAGCACCTTTACCAGTAGTTACTGGTTGTGTGTATTCCCCTAGAAGTCAGTACTCGGTGATGTTAGGATGTATTCCTAAGATGCCTAATGCTTATATGATTTATGCAAAGTGTCTTTACAAGTAGTTACTGGTTGTGTTATCTTTTACTACTGGTTCTAATGGTTCTGACAGTGGCCCGATTGGTCCTGGTATGTATATAATCCCTGTAAAGTATTGCCTAGTGCCAGATGGCACAGTGTACATTTGTGATTCTGATTCTAATGTGTTTATGAGTAATACAAAGGCTATTTTTGATATATATAACCTTGTGTGGAGTTTATTTTGTGGTGTGCCTAGTGTGTCGCTGCTGTGTGTGTGTGTTGCGCAAAGGTTTTACACATAGCCTCTGGGATAAGCCTGACTGCTCGTGCCAAGCTACAAAGTGGGTGAGCAGGGGTTATCTTGAGCGTGTAACTCCCTTGCCCTGACTAGAGTGGTGGTTTCTGCCTGGCTTAGGTGCTTGCCCTAGCCAACCAGAAATCCCATTTCTAACAATATGCAAGTGTATTCATCTTCTCACCTCATTCACCATTGCTATTTGAGTTCCAGAAAGTACTCTGGATTTCATAAGCACCTTCTTTCTCCAGACTATAGGGACCCTCAGATTAGGGCTGACTGGTCTAGTGAAGTGGGAAAACTAAAACAGTACATCAATCTGGAAAGAACCATGAGGAGCCTCGGAATTCTTATGCAGATCCTACTAAGGTGGACTCTCTGAGGAATGCCAAAGAAAAAAAATCATCCCCTCAACCAATTTATGCGTACAGAGAGAACATAGATGGCTCATTTGAGAAACTAGGTTATCCGCAGGTCTGTGGCACCAAGGTATTGGAGTGTCTTGGATACTATCTGTTTGCAGCCAACATACTTTCCTGGTCAAAGAGCTACTCACCATTTATCTTTTTGCGTGCTGTGCATGTTTAGCCAGAGATGTGACTAGACCCAATTGAAAGACAAGGTTCCTAGGAGTAGAGCAGAAAACCTTTTGTCTTGATCAGTGGACCCGGCATCTTTCGGTGTGGTTCCCCTGTCTTTTTGCTTCTGACCCCCTGTTTTTGACTGTGTGCTGAACTTTGTTTTTTCTGGTTTTAGCACTCTGGGTATGTGCTCTGTGTCTAAAATGTAATAGTATTTGTTTTCTCCATGATTGGCATATTTGATTTACTAGTAAGTCCATAGTCCAGTGCACTGTGTGTGCCCGGGGCCTGTAAATCAAATACTACTAGTGGGCCTGCAGCACTGATAATGCCACCCACATCAGTAGCCCTTCAAACCTGTCTCAGGCCTGTCACTGCAGAGCCTGTGTGTGCAGTTTTAAACTGCTATTTCAACCTCACACATTCACCTACTTGCCAGGCCCAAACCTTGCCCTTTATTACCTCTGTCACCCCTAAGGTAGGCCTTAGGTAGCCCCAAGGGCAGGGTGCAGTGTATTTAAAAGATAGGACACGTACTTTCGTTTTTCTTTACAGCAAGGCCTATCTCCCCCGGAGGTTAGCATCCAAGCTGCCTTGTAACAATTTACAGGTGCATTTCCAATTGGGAGCAGAAATAAAATTGGAGTTTGGTGTCTCTGGACTCACAATTTAAAAACAAATCTTTTAGTAAAGTTGTTTTTTAAATTGCATGTCTGAAAATGCTTTTTTAAGGAAGTTGCCATGTTCTTACTTTAACCATTTCATTCTCCATCTGTCCCTAGAATACACATCTGGGTTAGATGAGTGGGCTTTCAAATGTCACTCTAGACAGTCACACACAAAGGAAGCTGAGGTGTGCCCTGCATATCCTGATGGCCCATTTCCAGGCTGATGAGTCTACCTGAGTTAGAGTGGTGGGAGGAGCTACCACTTTTACCTTAATAGAGCTGTGCCTGTCCCCACACAAAGAGCTGCATACCCCACTATAGTGTGTCTGGAGGCAGGGCCAGGAAGGGCTGGGTCTTGTGCACTACGAAGAACTTTCTTTGAAATCTCCCTAATTCAAAGGCTAAAATGGGTATTATTACTGGAGCTCAGACACCATATACTCAGAATATATCTGGACTGAGATTGTTCTGTCAGGAAGGGCTGCAACTTTGCTGCTTGCTTTCCTGTGTTGGCATGCTGCTTCTTGCTTGGGAGTGAGAGGACTGGACTTTACTCTCTGCATCCTGCTTTCTAAGGTTCTCCAAGAATTTAGCTGAGCTTGCATTCTGTTACTGAAGTCTCAGGGACATCAATGTGTTCACCTGCATCTTGCTACCAGCACCTGGGCTCCTCTGCTGTGAGGTCTTTCCTGCCAAGTGGTGCCAACTCCAGTCGTGGGCCCTTGGTGGTAAATTTGGTGCTGCATCCAAGAAACTGGTGCATCAACTCCAAAGTGTCAGTTCGGAACCGGTGCAGCCCTAGAAAATCAATGTATCGATGCTGCCTGCAACAAAGCCATGGACAGAGCTCGACAAGTGCGCGACGCAATGACCTCAACTTTCAATGCAGCCCTGACTTTGCAGCAGCACCTCTAAAGAACTGCTCCTGCGTGAGTCTCGAGCACCACCTCACCAAAGTCTGTGATGCACCCCTCCGAGTCCGACAGACCCCCTGTGTGGCTTTCGACCGACGCATCACCTTTAGCCCAGCGGTTTCAGATCAACGCTAAAGAATCGCACATTGCACTGCAGACATTGACACATCATCGACGCCACATCACCTTCATGAACTGACGCCTCGCACCAGCAATGGATGCATCACCTCGTCTGCACAGTTCATCGTCCTGGAGAGGTAAAGCTTCAACACCCCTACACCGCCTTAAGGAACAGACACATCACCTACATTCCCGATACCTCACCTCCTTTGCACCACACATCATCTTTGATTTCCAACGCATTCAAGGTACTGTAAGGGGATCTGCATGATTCATGTATCTGGCCCATGCTCTATCATGGCCATACTGAACTTGTGGCTTTGTCCCTGTGAGGTTCCGTGTGAATTGGAACGACACTTTTTGGGTGTGTTTGAATATGGACGAATCTGGTATCTGCGAACCGCAAATGACGAGTTTAGTGGGTGTACGCGTTTTCGCTACGCTACTACGTACGGATCGTCTCATTTCTAGGTATGTCCATTCGAACCCTCGGATTCCATTTTAGATGCGGCATCCATTTTGTCTCTTGCCCTCAAGTAGCCAGAGAACGGACCTTGTCCGCTTTGTGACCCTGGGATTCCCAAGCTTTCACGGAAGACACGTGTTCCTTTGAGGGTGTCTTTTATGATGAGGGAAATGACACGGCAGAGGCAGATGGCCCCGCTCAGGGCTCATCTTGCCGTACTGGTCTATTGTTTCAGTCATGCCCGCATTAGTCACGAGGCCTTTGATTCTGCAATTAGGTTTCCGTTATTACCCTCTACACTCGTTTCTAATCTGTTGTGCATCCTTGTTCTTCCTTTGCATCTGTTTCTGTCCTTCCTCTTAATGTGTTTACAGTCAGAATGGAATGTGCTTAATGTGGGGATGATCTGCTTTTACAGTTGGGAACCGGCAATGAAGCTGAAATTGTATTCCGGGTTTCTGGAACATGAATGTGACCCTTTTGAAGTTTACTGTGGGAACTAAATTGTAACCTTTGTTTGCCATGTTGTTCTATGACCAAAATGTGTATAAAAGGAGCAATCCACTTGTGCAATTTGAAGCAGTCTCCCAGAACCTACACGTTGTGTACTTCTTGCGACTTCTGTATCCCTGCAGTAAATAAACGCTGATCTTTGACGCCGCCGGAAGTGTCCCGAGTCTCTGTGTTTTGTGCGCCGGAACAGGTAACCCACGAAGGTTTCAGGTGTTGTCCCCTGGCACCACTGGGCCTTAGAATAGCCCAGTCCTTCACCTGTCAAGCAGCCCCGTTTGGAGATATTGACTTCTAAGCCCACATTTTAACGTAATCTTTAAAAATTCATATCTTGACTTGTGTATGTTGATCTTTGGTATTTTTGCTGAGATAAATATTGTCTAATTCTCTAAACTGGTGTGGAGTAGTTTTGTGGTGCTTTCACTGTGTTACTGTGTTTGTGTGTGCACACATATTTCACACATTGCCTCTTTAGTTTAGCCTGACTGATCTGTGCCGAGCTACCAGAGGGTGAGCACAGGTAAAATTTTAGTGTGCACCACACTTACCGTGACTAGAGTGTGGGTCCCTATTTGGACAGAGTGCATACCTCTGCCAACTAGAGACCCCATTTCTAACAATCAGAAAGGAAAATTTACAATTATAGTAGAAAGCAGCTAGGTGATACGTGAATGCACAGCCTGGACCTGTCACTGTACAGTAATAAGAGTATTGCCCACCTCAAATGGCCAGCTGCTTAAACGACCATGAATAAAACATATGTTCACACAGATATGAGAGGCAACACAAAGCTAAATTCACTGTGTCAATACAGTTGAGAGCTGATTGTTGAGTCCACACAAAGGTTGTAAGATTCAAGTGTTCTTTATTTCACAGTTCGGTACAACCATATTCACAGCCAACGCGTTTCGCCCAAACATGGGCGTCTTCAAGGCACGAACTGTACAAAGATGATGCACTGTAGTATTCTCAGAAGATTAGAGGGTAGCTAATGTAGATAAAATCTTGCTAGAAAGTAGCATGGGAGCAATGAAAATACGTGTGGCGAAGTGCGTCAGGAACTGTAATTTCCAAGCGATCCTGGTTATCCCAATTTCGGGTATCCTGTGTAAGGGACTATCAAAGGGAGGCCTGTAGTGCCGTGATTGCCGTCGTGTTGAGACGGTTCTCTTAGAGTTAGACGCACTTCGCCACACGTATTTTCATTGCTCCCATGCTACTTTCTAGCAAGATTTTATCTATATTAGCTACCCTCTAATCTTCTGAGAATACTACAGTGCAGCATCTTTGTACATTTCGTGCCTTGAAGAAGCCCATGTTTGGGCGAAACGCGTTGGCTGTGAATATGGTTGTACCGAACTGTGAAATAAAGAACACTTGAATCTTACAACCTTTGTGTGGACTCAACAATCAGCTTTCAACTGTATTGACACAGTGAATTTAGCTTTGTGTTGCCTCTCATATCTGTGTGAACAGAAAGGAGAATTCCTGGGAAAATCTGCTTGAAATGAGTTTAACACTTAACTGCTAATTACAGTTTATCAGTCTCACTGCATTTCGTTTTAGCATCAGCCATTATACTGAACCTTTACTCTTCCCATAGCAAGCAGCTTGCTCCTCTCATGACGACCCACAAACACATTTTCAACACTGCCTTTTATTCCACCAAGCATTTCCCCCAGTAGGATGGAGCAATTTGTGACCGGTTTTGAAAAGCTCAGTGCTGCTCCTGGTGCCTCTGTCACACACCCCAGCACCCTGAGGTTGATTGCAGCATTCATGAAGATTATTCAAGAGAGAGAAAGGGAAGGAGGAAGAGGGAGGGTAGAGAGGAAGTGATCAAAGAGGGGAGAGAGAGTGTAAATGGATGGATGGAAAAAAAGATTGCACGAGGAGATGAAGGGAGGGGCGGTGGTTTGAACATTTTTGCAAGAGCTATTTTTAGTATCCCAGTCCGGCCCCGAACTCAAAGAAGCATTGTGCCTGCCGACCTCTAAATTACCCTTGTTTCAAAGAACACATAAAATAAATAAACAGCTGTGGCTTAGAACAATTTCTGCTTAAGAGAGGGCATATCTAGAAATGGATTTCCCCTGATTGGAGTGATAGAGGAATAGCTGAGGGATACCTATTTCTTTGCTGGCGCGCTGGTTTTCACATGCTTGTACTGCATAGTGCCCAGGTAGACTATTAGCTCGAAGGAAACTCCTAAACTTCTTCTTTCTGGTGTAAGCAGAGGTGGAGATTTAAAGGGCATAATCCAAGGACCTCTAAAGCCGAGGGAAAGAAGAAGGGACTCACCTTCTCTCTCTGCCCCTAGGTGGAAAGACTTTCTCCATGTGCACTTGGACAGTGCCTTCTTACTACATGCAGTACCATCTGTTTGAATGAGCCAGGGTATAATATGGTACCAAAATACAGCATCAGCGTGCAACTTCTGCAAGTACAGATGAGCAACAAACAAGTGCATTATACCAGGAGTTTGATGAGAACCACACAATGGTACAGGAGCTCTGAGATTACAAGATGAACATACACAGAAGCACACAACACCACCGGTCATAAGCATGAGTGCAAAGTATTATCCCTTTAGCTGGCATATTGGGGGATTTCTTAGGAAATCTTATATGATTTTCCAGGAAACTTTTATAATGGGCAGCATATTAAACCTATTGCTCATACTTGATCAAAGCATCAGCTGCAGCCCATAATGCCAGTTCTTTCAGTAGCTTTGGAAATATCAAACAATAAAGACACCGAAATTAGCATAATTAAAATGCTGTCTTAAATCTATTGGTCAGTTTATTTGCTCATCTATTCAATATCTTACTGCCTGTCAGCACTATAGAATTAGAAAGAAGTTTTCGAGGCAGTTGCTGAGCTCGTAGGAAGTGTGAACTTTTGCCTGTCGTGCCTCATGTATTGGGTTATCTCTGTGCTAAATTGCATTTCCCTTAGGGACAGAACAGCCTGCCACAGGTACATGAAGTTGTAAAGAGCTACTTCTCTGGTAGAGTATCATTTGGGAGTTCCTCATGACCAGGCAATTGCCATTGACAAAGGAAGATGCTAACTTTCTGCACTCCCACCGTGAATCCTGATAACACTTTTGTTTTGCAAATTCGAGAACCGCAAAGCACTTTGAATGGACTGGGAGTGGTTTAATACCCAAAGGATTTTAGTACTCCACACCTAAGCCTGGTTAACCAATCAGTACATGCAATCTTATGTGAAGCACATTAGGTTCCAGAAAAATGACAGAGATTATTCTAGTATCAAACCATGAAGGTTTTATAAAGGTTAATGGTTACAAAATCAGGTTAGCAACAATTTATAATGAGAATACATATGTTTCAATAAGTAGGCAATCAATTAACTAAATCTTACAAGGCAGAGGACGAAGCCAGCATGGGGGCTCCTCAAAGGGAACGACAAAGGAAAGTCAGTCCTCTCTCTGACATAGCAGTCTAAGTCTCCTCTTTTACTCTGCTCTATTCAAATTTGTTCTGTTTTTCAAGACACGCCAACACTAAAATTTTCTTCAAAGACACGAAGTTCTCATAATGACTGTCCAATTAGGTTAAAGCGAAATTATGCAATGAAATATTTATTAAAAGTTCTCGAAGTTATTCATAATACATGATTCTCTCTGCGTCCTTCACACTGTATCAAGGTAAGATATATGAACTAGTCTGCATACTGCAGGTGACTGTTGAATGTACTATTCAAAAACCACAAAGAAAAGAGAACGGTTCTTCACATGAGAAAAAAGGAAAAAGAACATTGCACTCTGTTGTATTTCACTTCTCCACTATTCAATGTATTCCTTTTTGGTCTCTTCCTTCCTCCCCTACCTTATCACTGTTGTTGTACAGTCCATAGAACCTTGCGATGGTTCTGTGGTGCACTCCCAGAGCCAACTGTAAGAGCTAACTGTTTTTATTCCTGTGGGTTATGGATGTCGTTGTGTAAACCCATGCTAATAAAGATACAGAGGAAACCAACTGATTTTCTTCATTATTTCATTGGCGACGAGTTAGTTGTGTGGAGGACAACGTCCCGACATCCCCTCCAAGTGTTACCCAGCAGCGGTGATGTGACTACGTGAAGAAAGATTATATCACCTTTACAAACAGAGAAAAAGTAATAGTACTATATCGACAGTTGAGAGAGAAATCAACGTGAGTAGAGTTGAGAAAATTACCTTGAAGTCAGCGAGTGAGCTTGGGTCAACACGGGGAGTTCACCGTCGACGTTCGCATTCGTGTGGCTTGTGACGGAGGGTGGGTGGACTCCGTGATGTTCCCAGCACTGGCTCAGAGTGGTGTGAGTGCACTTAAGAGGAGCCTTTGAGGAAGGGGAGCGTGTCTTTGAGCAACAGAGGGAGATCTCCGCTGACGAGCGTTTTCATGTGGCTGTTGACGGAGGGTTAGTGGACTCCATTTGGTTCTCTGCACAGTCCTGGGTGGGGCTGGTGTTGCTCATGCATGGAGAGGTGCGTCCCTGTTTCTTCATTTTCTGACAGGAAATGCGTCTTTAATGGCTCACCGGCTATTCCGGTTGGGAACCGCAACGTTTTGAGAAATAACAACAGGAAGTCATTTATCTTCAGGAAATTTGCTGTTTCGACAGCAAATCTATAGGAATTCAAGATACTTCGGTTTTCCAGGAGGACAAAGGAAGTATATTTCAGCGCAGTGAGTCAAGAACGAATTTCATATTGCGGTGTGAATAACTTTTTGCCAAGGAATTGGTTATAGTCAAACCATTGGTTTTGACAAGAGGGATACTTGTTTTGCAGTATCATTCACCGATCCAGCGGGACTGTAACTATTGAATTCACAGCCGCGCAGCTGATAAAGTTCAGACTTACGACCTACAAGTAAAGTTGAAATCTCGATGTACTTACGTAAATATAATTTTGACAAAAATTACTGAAGTATTCCCATCATTCCACATCTTGAATCCAGTGACAGTTGGAGGGCAGCAATATCAGAGACTGTATTTATTAGAGGAACATCTTATTAACATTCTAACAGTTATAACGGGAAAAAAATAGGGAGTACATGTATATATATTTAGTGAATTAGTATAGGATACTAACCTTTTATTTCTCCACAGGGTTTCATCAATTCGAGAGTTTAAAATATTGGTCTAAATGTAACTTAAACAACATGGCAGCGGCAAGTATGAATCAACCCCACCTTTCTTATTAGAGGCTGGGGAACCTACTGTACCTTGGAAAGAATGGAGCAACATTTTTTAAACCTATCTGATTGCAATAGGTGCCAGTGGGTTCTCAGCTATAAGAAGGCAACATATACTTTTACATAACCTAGGAGCAGTGTGTAGAAAAGTTTTTGATAGCCTCCCTGAATTAGAAGCTGAAGATGTAGGCAATGAAGAAAGAGATGTTTACGATTACAGTATGAAAAAGTTAGAGTTATAATTCGCAGAAAAAATAAATGTTGTATTAGAAAGGCACAGGTTTCTTTAGTAGAGCACAAGGAAAAGATGAGAAAGTTAGGAATTACATTGTTATACTGAGAGGTCTGGCTAATACATGCGAATTTAGAATGGTAATGGATTCATTGATTCGTGATCAGTTAGTGCGTTGCACAAACAATAAGAAGATTCAAGAAAAATTATTAGTGAGGAATTCAGAATTAAAAAATGCAATTAAGATTGCTAAAAGTGTAGAACACACAGCAGAATGTATTAAAGAAATAAACGTAAATGTTGAAGGAAGTGTAAATGAAATTTGTGGGGAATTCAAAAATGATTGTGCAATTAAGTGTGTAAGGAAAAATGAAATGTCAAGAGAGTATGCGAAGGAAAGAGTAAGTACTGAAAACAGACTCAAATGTTTAGATGCGGAAGAACAGGGCATTTCGACAATAATGTTAATTGCTTAGCAAGGTTAGCAACGTGTAGAAATTGCAACTGTAAGGGTCATTTTGTGCGTGCTTGTAGGGATATGTCTGGTAAAACAGTTAATGCCATTGATGCTAGAGAGGAGTGCAGAAATACGTATGTCTTGCAAGTAGAGAAAATTGTAAAGTACACAAGATTGATCTACCAAAATGTGAAATTGGTTTGGATGGGCATAAACTGGAAGTTTACGCTGACTCATGCTGACCCTTTACGTTAATTAATAGTGAAACATATCATGTAAATTTTAGTGATGATGCGTTATCTCTAGAAGAACCGTATGTGATCCCTGTTGGGTATAATAAAGACCCTATACCTTTAAAGGGAGTTACCTTTACAGATAGGAGTACAGCAGGTGAAGTGTACATAGCAAAGAATGGGTCAAATCTTTTAGGATGGGCGCATCAAAAAGATTTAAGAATGAAACTTCATCTTACAGATGAGGTGCCTGTTATGCTTGTGGAAAGATCATCTTGTGGCTTGGAATTGATTGATGAATTCCCAGATGCTTTTACCGATAAACTTGGTTGTTTAAAAGAATTCCAACACAAAAATCAAGTTGAAAGATAGTGCTAAGCCAGTAGTACATAAATGCAGGAATATACATCTGATGATGAAAGAACCCCTCATACAAGAACCGGATAAGTTGTTAAATCAGGGAGTTATTGAACCAGTAGATTGTGCTGAGTGAGTTGCACCCATAGTTATCACTTCCAAACCCAATACTAAAAATATTAGGCTATGCATTGATTTAAGAGAATTAAACAATAATATTTGGATTGATAGGTATCCTTTGCCTAACATCAATGAAATGCTGAGTCAAGTTAGTCAAGCAGAATTTTCCTCAGTAATTGATTTATCCTCAGGTTACCATCAGGTGAGACTCCATCCTACGAGCAAAGCATTAACATCTTTCATCACACATTTTGGGGCTTTTAGATTTTGCAGAATGCCTTTTGGCCTTGCTTCCGCTGCAACGGTTTTCCAGAGAGCAATGCAAAACATTTTGGAAGGTATTAACCACGTTTAGTGCTTCCAGGATGATTTGTTAGTCTATGGAAAAGATGAGAGTGAACACAATAAAACCTTCCGCAGAGTTCTTACTAGATTAAGAGATGCTGGTTTGACCTTGAAAAGAGAAAAATGCCAAATTGGAGTTCGTTCAGTAACTTACCTAGGGCATGTCGTTTCAAGAGAAGGGATTAAACCTAAGGTGGATCTAGTTGATGCCATTAAATTTGCTCCTAGACTCAACACTGAAGAGGAAGTGAAGTCTTTCCTTGGATTGTCAGAATATTATTCGAAGTTTATAAAGAATTTTGCTGACATTAGCTATCCCTTAGGAGCATTTTAAAAAAGGTGTAAACATTGATTGGAATGAAGAATGTGCTGAAACTTTTGATAAATTGAAGAACAATATTGTGAATGCACCTTTTTTAGGACAATTTGACACTGATAAGCGGAAAATAATCACCATTGACGCTAGTACTAAAGGTATTGGGGCCACCCTTAGCCAAGTAGTTAGTTAAGAAGAAAGAATTGTAGCGTTTGCTTCATGAGCCTTGACAGAAGCAGAATTGAGATACTCAGTTGTAGAAAGGGAAGCACTAGCATGCTTTTGGGCAGTGAAACATTTCTGCGTGTTTGTTTGAGGTATTCCTTTCACTATAAGGACAGATCACAAGCCCTTAGTAAGTGCATTTTCTGTAAAGAACATAGAAAGGACTACACCCAGAATATCAAGATGGTTTCTTGGACTGGAAGGATTTAATTTTAAAATTGTGTACATACCTGGAGAACAAAATCAGGCAGGGGATTGCTTGTCCAGACTTCCCTTAGAAAATAAAGAGTTAGAGAGCAATGCTGTAGAAGCGTTCGTAGTGGCATCTGTCACTGAAGGAATAAATATAGAAGAATGGGATGAGAACATGAAAAATGATCGTGTTTTACTGAGAGTGAAGGAATTCATATTGAATGGCTAGCCTGACAGGTGCTCAGATTTGACGAGTGATGAGAAAGAATTCTGGGAAGTAAGGAATGAATTATACATTTGTGATTTAAACATATATAGAGGAAACAAATTGGTACCCCCAGGAAATATACGAGAAAAAATTGTATGCTTGGCACATGAAGGCCATTTAGGATGCAGTCTGACAAATAATAAAACCTGTCTTCACTATTGATGGCCGGCCATGGACACCATGATCAAGAGAAACATAAGGCAATGTGTAAGTTGTAGACTCAGTGACAAAAGGAAACAAGTTAGCAAGGGAAGTATCTCTGCTGTAGATGTTCCACCAGTTCCATGGAATAAGTTAGCTATGGACATTATTGGCCCAGTCAATGTAAAAGGACTAGGAGGAAGATTCATACTTACTTTAGTAGACTATCATTCAAAATGGGTAGTCATTAAAATAGTGGATAATGTCATTACAAGAACAGTCATAACATTTTTACAAGAAGTTTTTCGCAGTGAAGGGGTATCTCAGATCCTTATTACGGACAATGGTGTCCAATTCACCTCTTCCCTGATGAAAGAATTTTTACATAAATTTGCTATCATACATTTGCAAACTGCATTATATTGTCCTAGAGCAAATAGTCTAGTTGAACGTGTCAACTGATTGATTAAGGATTGTATCCAACTAAATGTTGATTTCTGTTTTTTGATTGTCGGCTTAAGTGAAAAGTGTGTTATCTTTATTATTTATCTTCTAGAATAGTCAATAAATCCCTTCTTCAAGCATCCTTTCATCAAGACAGTCTTTGCTAACTTCCTTCTTACCTGGAGGTATCATTTCTCTCAATTGAGATGAAGAAAAATACACATGAAGAAATTGTAAGAAAGTGATCAGTAATGGCCAAACCTAAAGTAGGGGAGAGGGACATAGGAGAAACTTTGGTAAAAAAAAATGTTGTTTATGCAACAGGGTGCCTATCTCATGGAATGTATACTCGAATTTAATGGATCGGGTTCAGAAAGGAAAAAATAAAGTAACGAGGATTAACAATAAAATATCCGAGCATTAGTGCACCTATGATCAATTGTTTCTATCTTATTTTTTTAATTTCTTTACTTGCTTACAATATTGTAATCGCAAGATGTTGGAGTGTCGTACTATCCATGTAACAATGCAATATTAACTTTAATTGAAACATGTATTGCTGAAAATGCAACATAAAAACAGAGATGTGTAAAAAGTAACATACAATACACAGGCCTGAAAATGAGCAGAAGGCACAACATTGACAGAAACCAAACCTGACAAATATGTTTTAGTAAATTTAAAAACAGAACACACCATGCACTTTGACAGCTCATTATGAATAAAAGAAAATTATAAATGACTCTTGCAGCCAACGTAATTTACAAACAGCACTTTAGTGAGAAGTTCTTTCTCTTAAGAAGGTTTTAAATATATTACCCAGAGGTCACACAAAATAACGAGGAGTATTTTAAATAATATTCTCACAAATTGTTCTTGATAATATTTCACACATACCATTGATCAGAGCGGAATACCTTCTAGGCTTCATGCTTCGGTTCACACTTGGACCTTAAAAACATTGTGACATTATTTGATGCCTCAGTTTAGGGATATCAGTTCATATTTTCCAAAGACAAATATATTATAAACATTTCTGAAATGAAAGGGAAGCTATAATAATTGTTTAATTACTGTTTGTAAAATGTTAAAATGTAAATTTCACAGCAAATTGGAAAAATAGTAAAAAGAATAAAATTATATACTTCCTGTCAGGTAAAAAATTAAATAAAACTGGAGGATATACCTTTATGGTTTGATAGACAATAGTTAGAAGATAGTTTGGAACCCCTTGCAAATATGCCCCGTAGTTCCTGTAACACCGTCTTTTTTAAATAGCATGTTATCGCTCAGTTTTTAGCGTCATGCTACTCTGTATTACCCAATGATAGGACACCCACATTACCATTGTCCGAAGAAGGGAAATTTGGAAAGGCCTTGCCTAGTTTCAAACTAGTAATCTGCAGATTACAACACGTCAGTGATCAGGGTTTAACTCACTGAAGGTGCTACTGCTTTGCACTGGGAACATATTGCTGATGGGTATTACTTATTTAATTTAATAATTTGTGAATAAAAACAAATTGGCATGCAGTGACAGTGTTATAGAATGTTTTTGTACATTTTTATGCAAAACGTGTGCTGGAAAGGTGCCTCGAAGTAAAGGAAAGTAGCGCTTTGCACTGCTTTGCCTTACTGTGTGTCATGGGGGCGTTCCATGGACAGTACTTTGGCATTCTCATGCAAACACCCAAGTGTTTTGATGCAAGACCCTATCTACGAACAAAATTAGACCGGGTTTTGAGCCCAAAATAACACCCGTTTGGCACTGCAGTTCAGTTGGAGAAATGCCATTATTAACCCAGAGTTTGTCTTTGCATGTGTGTTGCACTGAACACCACACATCAAAAGTGAGAAAAGTTTCAAATTTTTCTAGGCATACAACTTTGCACTCTGAGGGTAGCCTTCCAGTACAGAACATATGCTAGACATGAAGCAGACATCTTTGCACTATGCTGCAAGGGTGGATGGGTGGCGTTAGGGAGCCTAATAGTGCACCAGCACTAGGGGGAAAGGAGGAAAATGCCATATCGTGGGAAATATGGCGCTTTCCTGCTCTCTTCCTCTCATGCACCCCAGCACAGAAACTTCAGTTGCTGCTGTGAATGGTGTGACATCTTTGTAAATCTGCCCTCAAGAGTTTTGCCTGGTTGCATATCATAAATGGTTGTAGGATCAGTCCAGTAGAGGGATATTTAGAGTTAAGCAGTTCTCAGTATAGATGATTTATTTTCTCTCGATCTGTCTACTGAAGTTACAAGATTGATTGTCCTCCATACTATATGCCAATGGTAAACAATGTTTACCACAAAACTTTTACCCCGCAGGGAATCACAACGCGTCCGTTACGACGACCGCGTTGTGATTCCGCATACCATTACTCCGCAAGTCGGAACAACGACTTGCGGAGGGGGGGTGTGTGTTGGATTTTAAATCTAACACCTTCCCTAGTGTCCGTACAGACTGGAGTTGGAATAGTAAATTATAGTATTCCAACATCCAGTGCCCCCCCTCCGCAAGCCGTTTTTCCGACTTGCGGAGTAATGGTATGCGGAATCACAACGCGGTTGTTGTAACGACCACGTTGTTATTCCCCGCGGGGAAAAAGACGACGGGATGACGACATAGATTCTATGCCAATGTGTTTCAACCCCTAGGGACTGAATGCAGGGGTCGTTATTAGGACATAGGCCATACCTGAAGGTGGAAAATGACGCCCCTTCCCTCATTAACATTGACTGCCAATGAGAGCCATGTTGGGGATCTAGTGACACCTTTGTTACTGATTTAAGGAATGCTATTCTGCACAAGTCTGGAGATTTATTGATCCTATATTGGCCTACCTACTTGAGGAAGTAAAGGTGCACTGATTCCTTACATTACTCTTATGCTTCCCTGTTGTCAAATACAAACTTTGTCATGGGCATGGATCGAGGCTCGGCTGTTGTTGCAGTCAAAACCTTGTCTGATTTTACTAGTCTGAATTACCGGCTAGTAAAATCAGGCCGGGTATATGCCACGTGGGACAGCCAGGTGTAAGAACACTGGTCCAGTCATGGTCAGGCAGAGCAGAATTCTACTTGGTACTTCTGCGCTACATTACTCGTCATCACAGCCTTACTAGCCACAGATTCACTCATTCATTGACTTATCACTTACTCACTTATGCTTGGGCAGTCTTTTGTCACAAACAGCCGCTAAACAACCAACACATATTAACTTTGTGCATAAGTGCTGTCAGTGGGCACAGAAAAGTGTTTATCTATTGCATAAAGAACCTGAATAACATTAACATTAAACTAGAAATGACATTGGTAAGGATATATAACTCTTCTGTTTCGCAATTACCTTGTTTACAAGTGACTGTGCTGTCCTTTGAATTAATTTGACAGTCCTGTAAATAAAAACAAAATATTTAAACCTAACGGGTGTTGATTTCATGTTTCATGTGATAACAAAATCGAGCCATGGCAATTGAGCAACTGCTATTTTTTATGAAATATAATTTTCTAATTTAAGTTTTGGGTTCATTTAGAGTTCCTGACGGTTCACTTGCACAGTCTCCCACCCACAATCATAATCACATTTTTTACAGTTAATAAATCTGGCCTGAATGTTTGGAAATAAATAGTAAACGTTAAATGAGTAAGCATTCGTAATGTGCACCCTGCTAGGGATTGGGACTCGTTGGTGCAGATAGATTTGAGAACAGAATGTACACATTCAGAGGTAGAGTTACTCAAAACTCATTCAACGCTGCACAGCAAGCATAGTTAGTAAATGCATTTGCAATTGTAAAGAGATTTTCAAGGGAGAAAACTTACACATGTATTTCTGCTCAAGTGAATATTTAATTCACAAAATAATTTTAGGAGCAATCCTGGGAAAAGTAAAATAGTTTGAGCTTCCTTGTAGTACTCCTGGTACTCCTTGGTGCTTCCAAAAAACTCAGAAATGTAATTCAAACCTATTGGAGTACAATTGAACTACATTTTCACAGCGGAAGCGTAGCAGATAGGTGCCCAGACTCCTATTATCATTGTAGGATCATTACTGACCAAACATCAGGAGTTTTGCATCTATTAGGGCCATAGAATAGGATCTAGGGAAAGTATGAGTAAGAGGAAATATATAGCATGAGCCAAGAATTGAAATTGAATATTAAAAAAGATAGAGAAGGTGATCACTGCAATGTGAGGCTGCAGAGAACCCCGAGCTCAAACCAAAATTTCATGAGAGTAAACGCAAATATCAAGATCCGTAAGCTCTTTAGATGAATGTTGTCCTGGCGACAAGAAAGGAAAATATAGAATCCACCTAGCTTGGTTGTTCAGAAAGGAGACCTAAACTGATCATTGTTGGTGACCAGCTCAGCCTTCAGAGAATATCTGCAGACACCATATACGAAGAGTGAGACCCTGGCCTGCAACTGATTAGTCGATATGGAGAAAACACGTCAATATATACATACATATATATATATAACAGCAAGTGCAGATACAGTGGCTTGTTTATTCTCTGGCTTCCAGGCTGGTTAGGGTTGCGCTGTGCTGGGAATGCGCAGGCCTGACTGAACGAGAGCCTTGGGGCAGCTCCTTTCAATGAACACCGGTCTCCATCCTCCATCAGCAGCTTCCCAGCAGGCCGGGATAGAGTGACTGCAGGCCCCTAGCAGGCAGGTTAATAACACTGAAGAACAGGCAAACGAATGTAATTCATTTAATTCATTGTGATAATACATATTTTGTTTATGCTAATGTCCAATTTTTATTTAATTGTTTGCATTCGCACCATCGTGTGAATATTTGTACGTGGAATTTTATTCACTGTTTCTGTTTAGAGTTACAGGTGTAACATGTATTTGATTGTTTCCACTTGTGCACTTATACATATTTATAGCGCGTGGATTGGTTAAATGTTTCGATTGTAATAGCTTCATGCTTATGTGACATGCCACCGTTACGTGGATTTGTCATCTATTCTGTTTCAATGGATTTCCTTACAGCGTTTTGGTTTTCGCAAGTTTTAGTAAGGACAGTGTTATGGATTTAGAATACTTTTTAATACTCTTCTGACTATGTGATCTTTAGCGCATGATATTAAATATATTTAATGTACAGTGCTATGCGCGTGCATATGAGCATGTGACCGTCCACCTGTCTTTACTTTAGTGCCTGTGGATTCGTCACCCACTTGTTGTCTACAAGTGATTATTTTTTTTCTATAGTACTTTGCATGTGACTTTCCACTTTTACTTAAAATACTGCTGTGGATTAGTCACCTACATGTTTCTTACATGTTTGTTCATAAGTTTCTATATAGGAATTGTTTTTAGGTTTGGTATGTGGTAGTAGCTATTAGCTATAATTTTCTATAGGTGTTTTTTTCACTTTCACATGGTACCTGTGAGTGACTTCACACCTATTTATTTACTACCTATGGATTTAGTTTAATGGGAGTAATTCCTTGTGCTTTTAAATTTCATTTTTTCGTTTCTCTGTTACCATCACCATACTGGTCTGGCCAACTAGTGTGTTCTTTTGGTGACATAGAAATCAATTCTTGTTATTGTTTAAAAATACTGGTGCAAAATTTATGTATTGTTAGTTTGATACGTAAAGGGGGAAGAGGTGGTCATGTGATGTGACATTCTTTGTTTATGTGTAGTGGATTCATTTATGGTTTTCTGTAAGTTTCAATTTTACAATGACCATCCTCTATGCTCGTATTATTCATTTGTTTGCGTTCCTTTAAGGGGGAAGGTGTGTGGTATCCTGGTTTAGGTGCTATGTATCTTCCTCACTTACCTGTCTTGCTGCTCAGCCAGTGTGGATGAATAATAGAATGTTGGTGTGTGTGATGCAATGTTAGAATGTTGGGGATGCTTGTGGATGGATGTCAGTTGGGAGATTGGGCTGAGCAGCAAGGGAGCTGCTCCTGGTGGGGCTTTCTATATACTGTACTAAAGATCTAATAAACCTGCTTTTATCATCATACATCGACTACATTCATACTTATGACGGAGGGGCTCCCGATCCAACTCTGTCTGCCAGTGTCCCGTGATTTAACAACGATATAACTCAGGCACTTAATGACTACTTGAAAGAGATTTATTTGTAGGGCTGGATATATAATGCAGTCACGTGAATTCAGCAGAATGATTCATGGCGTCTCTCTCTCTTGGGTGTAAGAGTGCATGTGGATCTGCATAGGGGGCTCAGCAGAACCAGAATATACTGCTGGTTGTGAGGGGTTCTGGGCACATAAAGAGTGTAGTGCCTGTGGGGGTTGCTGGTAGTCAGTGTTCGGTGCTGCAAATAGGGGAGTTAGTCTTTTGCAAGGGGGCGGGAGTGGTCCCTGAGTGATAGGGTCTTTTGGGACTGAGAAGGAAGACCTAGAAGCTCTGGATGAGAGTAGTGACTGTGCATGGAACTCCATTGAGCAAGGATGGGGGTTGTGTCGGTCTCTTAAAGGGGAGTTGCCAAAGAATCGTAACTTTGAACTTGTCCTAGAGACGTGACCTATGTAATTAAGGACATTGCTTAAAAGATATAAATTAAACATTGTGCGTCAAACAATGTGTCACCTGACTTGCATTTTAATGCCTTTAAGAGAGCTTCTTGTGAAGGAGCCAGACCTATTGGATTTATCAATTGTTGGACTTGGCTTTTTTGCAGGGTCATCCCAGAACTTGTTGCCTTCCTCTTGTATTTTTTCTGACCTGTTGTTGGTGGTTTTATGATGCTGGGCACTTTATGACTGCTGATCAGTGCTAAATTGCAAATGCTCTCCCTGGAACTTTTGTTAATGGGTTCGTGATTCCATGATTGGCATATTTGATTTACTAGTCAGTCCCTAGCACAGTGCACTGTGTGTGGCCAGGGCCTGTATATCAAATGCTGCTAGTGGGACTGCATCACTGATTGTGCCACCCACATAAGCACCCTGTAAATGTAACTCAGATCTGCCACTGCAGTATCTGTGCGCAGTTTGGTACTGCCATATCAACTTGGCAAGTGCACACAATTGCCAGGCCCCAACCTTCCCTTTTCTTACATGGTAGCCACCCCTAAGTTAGGCCCAAGGTACTCCTGTGGGCACGGTGCAGTGTATGTGCGTGGTAGCACATGCCTTAATGTGTGTGATATGTCCTCATAGTGAAATACTGCCTCTTTCGTTTTTCACTATTGTAAGGCTATCTGTTCCCTCAGGATAGAACGGGGAGTTTGCTTACAACATCTTATAAACACAACTACCCCTGGGAAAATAGAGTTTAGTATGCCTGAACTCAGAATGTTAAAATGTATCTTTTAGTGAGGATGATTTTTACATTCGGTGTCTGAAAATACGACTTTTAGAAAGTAGGCATTTTCTTGCTTAGCCATCCAATTTGCCTCTGCTAGGATGTGTATTGACTGTCTGGCTTTGGAGTGACAGGGACTGGGTATGTGCCGTGGCTCCAGAGAGTCTGGATGAGTCAGGGCTGGGCTGAATAGACCTGGGCTGCATTTAGAGTAGGGGGAAGAGATTTCCTTTCATCTGAATGGGCCTGGTCTGCCTTAGGCAATGCTGTCTTCACCCCCTGCCAGGAAGCTGCACCAGAGAGGACAGAACTGGTTTTGGCTGAGAACAGGGCTTCTCTGCCACCAGAGAACAAAGGATTTTACTGTATAAAAAGAAGGGGCCAGACCCCAGACGTTTAGATCACTTCTGGGAAATCAAGAGGAACATTTGCCAAGGAGAAGAGCTGGAGAAACTGAGGAGGAATACTGGCCCTATGCTGTTTGCTGTCTGGGGTTGTCTTGCAGTGGCTACTATCTGCCAAGGAAAGGGAAAAGCGCTTTGCTTTTTGCTGTATCCCCTGCTTGAGGAAGATCTCCAGGGGCTAGAAGAAGAGCTTGCCTCCTGTTCAGAAGTCTCACGGACACAAAGACTTCACTGCCAGCTCCACCGAAATTCCTTGCTGGGAGTTCTGACCTGCCAAGAGGTGCCTGTAGCTGTTATGGGCCTCCGGAGGTTGTTCTGGCTGTTGGGAAATGGAAAAGCGACACAAGCCCTACTGTGCGGCTGCAAGAACTCACACATCGTCCCGGATCGTCGCATCGCATTGAGGCACCAGGTCTGCCGCATCATTGGGGTACGAACTAAGAAACTGACGCATCACCTCCCCCCGCAGTACGAAACCAACGCATCACCCCCTCTCTGGTAAGGAACTGACTCATCACCTTCCCTACGCAGCAGTAAGGAACTGACGCATCACCTCCCCCGGAGCAAGGAACCAACGCATCACCTTCCCTGAATGTAAGGAACCAACGCATCACCTTCCCTGTGGCCCTTTTTGTTTGTATGCGTGGTGCATTCAATGTACTTTGTGTGGAAAGTGTTGCATCTTGCAATTTGCTTTCAACTAAACTATTTCTACCATTTGAAAGTCATATTTTACATTACTGATTTGTGGTTTCTTGTCGTTTGGTCTTGTTTGGTTTAGATAAAGTTTACTTATTTTTCTAAACTGGTGTTGTGTCCACAGATAAGCCTGTCTGCTTGTGCCAAGCTACCAAGCAAGTGAGCAGGGGTTATTTTAGAAGTGTACCCCCCTTACCCTGGCAAGGAAGAAGGGTCCCGCCTTGGACAAATGTACCTACCTCTGGCAACTAGAGCCCCCATTTCTAACATCAATGTTTTTTTAAAATCTCATTGATGTCTTTGGACCTTTAAGAGTATCTCAAGAACCAGTCTCTCAGTACACATTTCTACACCATTCAATATACCAGGTACTTTGCTGGAACTCTGTACATGCCTTCAGATGTACGACTGAAAAATCATTTACAATGGCATAGTTCATCAACGACTCCCAAAATCTGCTATTGGTTCAAAAGTTTAAATCTGCCTTGTTGTAGTTCTTCTTAGTCCATTAATAATTAGCAATTTGGTAACAATATAATAGAGACTGATAAGAAACTTAAATGATCATATTCATCTAAACTTTCAAAAAATAATGGTAACTATCTTTCTAACTTAAACTGTCTTTAGATTCTTTAAGAATGCCATATAATGACAATTGCAAATCGTTGCCTTAAATTAAAAGACAATTACTTTCAATTTGAAAGGCAGGTTCGTGTTAATGACTACTCGATTAAGCTTGTCTCTTTGATCAGCAGAGAAACAGAAACCTATTTTCCTGCCTGTTGTTTTCTCTATATTCAAGACCTCATTGGCTTTTACAATTAGACTTTTCATTTCCTAAATTTAACTATTTAATATAAGAATGAATTACCACGAAGATTATATATATAATGATATGAGAAACGCGGATATTATTAATTAAATGTACTTGGTTATTTAATTTTTTTTACATTACAAAAAGGTTTCGTTGTTAGCAGTACTATGCCACACACACTGAATACATAATCGATCAGAAATGCCATATTTTTTACTAATAATTATATTGCACATGCAAGCAGTAATCAGATAAAAACATGTTCTAACTACATTGAGAAGAGAAAGGGCAGATAAGATAAATGGTGAAATAGAGGAATGAATAAGGTATTGTAGGCAAGATGTACTAAACTATTTCAGCACCCACAAACCCTGTGATTTGATAAATCACAGGGTTTGTCACTGCTACATGGCATTTTACTATGTACTAATCCCATTTTGTGATTTGGTAAATGGTTACCGAACACAGAAATGCACACTGAATAATATGGAAGGGCCGTTGCTAAACAATTGGGTCTCTAGTTGGCTGAGACTTGCACCCTGTCCAAGTTGGGACCACAATCCTTGTCAGGGTAAGTCAGATACACACCCTACATAAACCTGTGCTCACCCTCTGGTAGCTTGCCACAGAGCAGTTAGGCTTAACTTAAGAGGCAATGTCTAAAGTATTTGTGCAACACAAAATGACTACAGAATATGTATTTTAATAAAACTAGACCAAAACGACAAATCCAATAAATAGAAGTTGAGATATTTTTTTTTAAAGAATAATGGGCAGGTTTACAAGGTACTGACACATCTGCATAGATGCCTCAGTTTCCTTGCACCAGCGTCAAATGTCCTTCTGCCACCATGGATCTGCTGTATTTACAATACAGTGCTCCATGTCCCAAGGAGTAACAGGTGTATCACAAATTCTGACGCATCTGTTGGCCCAAAAGTCACGCATTGCTGGAGTTGTGTCGCAAGGCCTATACTTACTGTACTGCATCACTCCTTATGCCTGTTTCAAGCAGGCGTAAGGTTTTGATGCAGTGGTGTCCTAAAAGTGGCACAGTGAAATCTTGTAGATTTCACTGCGTCACTTTTACAGGGCCTTCCAGAGTAGGAACGCCCACCCTGCATACATTGTACGTGACGTAGGTATAATGTGTCGCAGAGCTTTACAACGTGATGCAGTTTCCTAGATACATCAAGTTGTAAATAGGCCATATTGTTCGCGCCACTTTGCGCCCAAAAAAGTGATGCAATGGCGGTGCAAGGGGCTTGTAAATCTGCCCCTAAGGGCCTTATTACGATGAGACTCAGAAAGTCTCGGACCGCAGCCCAGACGTGTATTGGAGATAGGCTGCAGGCACACAGAGCAAAGTTAAGGGCAGAGAAATGCCCGTATTTTATAAGTGGCATTTCTAAAATGGCAATGTCAAATCTAGCTTTACTACTAACGAGAATTTATCACCACCATTCCAAAGATATGAAACATAATGTAGCTACTCCTTTTTGATCAGGAATTACATATTAAAAAGTGTTTTAAGGAATTCCTAATGCTAGACTACAAGAGGACTAGGCCTCACAGTAAAAATAAACAAATGTAGCTGTTTGTCACTACCAGGACATGTGAGATTTAAAAGTACATGTTCTGCCATTTAGGTACACAGCACCCTGCGCTTTGGGTCACTTAGTGCTTACCTTAGAGGTGATATATGTGTAATAAAAGGTGAGTTTAAGGCTTGACAAGTGGTTTTAAATGCCAAGCTGAAGTGGTAGTAAACTGCAGACACAGGCTCTGCAATGGCAGGCCAGAGACAGGTTTGAAAGGCCACTTGTGTATGTGGCACAACCAGAGCTGCAGGCCCACTAGTCGCATTTAGAATACAGGTCCTGGGTATATGGTATATCACCTTAAAAGGGACTTGCAGGTAAACTAAATATGCAAATCAGGTATACACCAATGTCACCATGTTTAGCGGAGAAGCATGTGGACTTTACACTGATGAGCAGTGGTAAAGTGCTTAGAGTCTTAAGACCAACAAAACATATTCAGCAAAAAGAGGAGGAGGGAAGCAAAAAGTTTGGGGTGACCCTTCAAAGAGTGCAATTTTCCAACAGAATGTTAGCAGTGGTTCCCTGTACCACTGCCTATTCCCCAACAAACTTTTTCTTAACATTTTCAAAGGAGAAGCGGACCCATCTCTGGAAAGTTGACCCACCTTAAGATTGTGATTTCATATACTTATAAGATTTTAGTATTCTGTAGGTGATACTACCTTGTGACTGTGTTTTTCCAGACTTCATTACCAGCAGTGTACTTCTCTGCTGAGTGCTTCTTCTTTACATCGTCTTATTATGAGACAACTCTTATTCGAGCCTTTTACATTTACCACCATAACTTATCAGTGCTAAGTTCGTTGATATTTTTCTTTTCCCTAAATATTCTCCTTCCCAATTGAACTCTTCACTTACTGCCATTTGTTTTTTTATCACGGTTTGGGCGTGGAGTCTTATGAAAAATCACTTTGCATTTTTTATACTCCGCTTCCTCCCCACTTCCTTTATTTTTCTGTCTTCTTCACATGCTGAATTCTGGAATTTTGCATGGCTAACTGGACTCGTAGTGAGCACCTAAGGGTGTCACAGTGTGTAATTTCTTCATTCACAGTTATCACAGTCTCTCCTTTACAACACTCTGGCTGGGCACATACACTTAATAAAAGTTTGTATTTTCATAAAATATGACTGCTATGTATTTATACATGATTTTACAGCCTTGAAGAAGCCACTGTATGATGAAACACTTGTCGACTATTATTCAACAATGAATGTACAGAAGATTACAGAACCTTGCTTCTCCTTTCAATAAACTTTCACAAGAAAAATCGAAGCATCTTCAGTCGCCGTGTAGCAGAACCGGTGCACCCACCCTGTCGCACGAGTAGAATTGGTGCATCGCTCTTCGAACCAACACATTGCCTTCAGAGCCTGATGCATTGGAAAGGTGCTTTGCCACCACAGCAGTATGGAGAGATCTAAATTCCCTCAACTACGTGAAGAAACTCGGCGCATCGCACTTTGGAAAGAACAAATTTCGGTTTGGTGCTTCATCTTCGGAACCGAAGCATCGCCACCACAGCTTAGAGAAAGTCAAGGCATCACCTCAACTGCGGCCTCGAAATTGGCGCATTGCTCATCTTCACCCCGCACGTTGCAGTTGTGACCAGGAGAAAGGTACTCCGTTCTCTGAGCCCTTGTCCCCAGCCTGCACTCCATCGCAGTCAGCTTGAACTGTTGACTTTACCCCGATCCTGTGCGACCAGATAACCCCCATTGGCTCTTATTGCTTCTAAGAGCTAGAACTCTTTTTTTTGTTTAAAAATTCATAACTCGACTTCTAGTTTTTGGATTTTTGTTGTTTTTGTCTTGACGTTTTTACAAATGTTATTGTCTATTTTTCTAACCTGCTTTGGAGTCTTTTTGTGGAGTTTTCAATGTGTTACTGTGTGTGTGTCTGTTTCACAAATACTTTACACATTGCCTTTCTAGATAAGCCTAACTGTGAGCACACTGGCTTTTAGCTGTTTGAGTCATACTCCTGCTTGCGCCATACATTGTTTGGGTGGATGGACATGACATATAAAGGAAGAAAAAGCTGACAACAATGAGCAGGATGTGATCTTTCAAATACTCCTAAAAGTGCAAACAAATACCATGTAAAAAAGTAGGTCTGGGAGTAATTTTAGCTATGCTGGAGTAACTGGAGTAATTTCTGTAATTTCGTGTTACTCTTTGAAACAGAATTTTAGATTACAATGCGATTACACCCACTTAATTAAGAGTAACTTTGAGGAAAAAATCATACTGCAAGAGCACATTTATCAAGCATGAGTGGCTAATTGCGCAACGGTTCGTGTTTGTTGCATTTAGTACTAATTACTTAGCACAAAATGTATCTTGGCATCCATTTTGGATGTGAAGAGACACTTTTTCATTAAGAAAATAGTGCTAAATGCAGAATTACTCTTCATACGTAAATTGTAGGTAATTGAAGTTTCTACATGGAATTAGGTGACTTATGCCTATCCCTATAATAAGGAGGACAAAAGAGGGTCATCAAAATGTTGGCAAGGGTTCCTAGTAAGTCTAACCAGCATGGTAAATCACAATCAACCAAGCCTAGTCCCAACATGTCAATAAATAATATGTGATGCTCAAGTGCTCTTCCACTCATGCCCTGAGGAAAGAATAGAGGAGAATCTAAAAAGCTTTATAAGCCAATTTAAGTATACAGAGTGGGTAGGTGAAGCACAAAGAGGCCAAAGTGTGGACCTGTGATGTGGTACTAGAAGGGTTGAAGGAGAGGGACAAAGACAGGAAGGATGCACAGCAGTATGGGTTCAACTTTTCTCAGCAATACTGGATAGAAGCAAGCAGAGAATATAGTTTCTGCTATATGGAGTCCTGAAGGAGATAGATGGGTGAAGAGCTTAAAGAGTTTGGAGCTCCATTCTCCAGTACTACTGGCACTTATTTTTGAGCGGGTTTCTAATCGGGTGCATTTTGAAGCCCCACATTGGTGTTTTTTCTGATCAGCTTAGCCAATACTGACATCTTTCACATCCTGACAATCAAAGAAGCTGTGGTCATGACCAGAGCTATTAATCCACAGGTTACTTTAATACCGGGAGAACAAGAAATAGGCACCATGAACATCCAAAGGGGAAAGTATCATGTGCAAATGAATGGCACACCATCCTATGAGTACTTGCTATGCCTTTTGAAGATTAAATGTAAAGGGATTGAAAGGTCATTTTTCAACAATAACATGTCGAGTGGATGACTATGGTCACTTTCCCTTCCAGAGTTGCACATTTTCTGATTCGAATATAATTAATCTTATATCCAAATTCAAGAGGTAGAGGTAGTACAACATTAGAAATATTTTAAAAAACAAATACTACAGAAATATGAGGAAGGCTTATATGTGTAACATGAATATCATGTTAATAAATCAGTCGATGAGCACAGGGAAAGAGGTGGGGGTCAGATATATAAAACAATGGAAATGCATGTGGCGAACATGCTAACTTTGACTATCTTATCATAATTCTTCCAAACAAGAATATTCATAATTTGCTAATTTTGGGAGTGTCTAACCCCTATTATTGACTGATTTGCAACCGTTCATCACTACAGAACTATAGTATGTCACTGTGGTCAAAATTCCTACACGTTTTATGAGGCTGTGCAATTATAGTGTAAAATTATAGTTGCCTTTTAAAGTAAGTAGATACAGAAGCCCTTATTCTGAGTTTTGTGTTAACTCTGCGGAGAGATATCTGGGCCATAATTGTCAATTCCAGCGGGTTTCAACTCATCAGTTAATGGTGATTTTAAATTATTTTTCCTGAAATGGATAACAACACATAGACACAGAGTATCTGGTTCAACTCAGCCATCCCCCGCCCCCACTTCTGTAGGATGAAATAGGCTCAAATGTACCATCTGTTCAGAGCATTGCCATCTGGGGGGATTGGGGGACAGAAGTCTATTAATTTCAGCTGGGGGGTCTTATTCTACCCTCCATGCTGAAGCTTGTGAGTGGGCAGGGACTAAGTGCAGCAGCTGCTTGCAACACTTGCAGCCAGGGCCGGACTGGGAACCCAAAGCAGCCCTCACAATTTTGTTGGACCAGTGGGAGGGGGGATGCAAGTGTGAGGCACTGCTGCTTGTGGTACTAGGGGTCGATATTGAGGCACCACTGCAAAACCGTCCCTCAACCGCTGCCAAACTGGCCCTCACCCATCCAGCCTCCCTGGCCCGTCTGGTCCTGCTCACAGCTCCACTGAGGAACCCGGGCTTGGCTATTGGAGGTCTGAAATTATTAGGGCCTGTGTTTACAGACTCAATAATTCAGCTACAAATACACCAGGAAACTTGTAGCTGCCTGCAGCAATATACCACTGAGGATACCGCTCAGATAACTGGTAACGAGAGTCCGAAGATTGCAGCAAGGAAACCATGTAATGGTAATATAACTTTAAGAAGATTTAAATAAAATAATCATGTAAAGTACTCTAATCTAGTTAAGAAATAACAACCCCAATTTGCTTTACTAGTCAACAAAACAAAAATTAACAATTGGTAATGCAATTTTAATTTAAATTATCTTTATTTACCTCAAAACCTAGCCGAGGCCTCTGTTTTATAGTAATTTGAGATTTCGTATCTATAGAGATGTGAGTGGTTGTTCCAGCTCCTAAGAGGTGATTTCCTATGAAGAAAGAAAAGATAAAATGAGGAGTCAAGCACAGAATGATGTACTTACTGAAATGATATGGTCATTTATTGTCTGTATCATAAATATCCTTACTGCTAGAGTTGAAAAGTGCCCCCCCCCGAAAATTATACACAAATCTAATAAGTATGCTAGAAGTTGGCTGTTAAACATTGATAACAATCTTCAAAACACACTTTTTATATATATCAAACATGTTCTTCTAGGTTTCAGTTCCAACTTGGCTTGGTCGAGCACAATAGAGTTCGATATATTTTAGATGATAAACTTGGTGGAAAATTAGGTAAACTGCACCTACGGAGCTACACTTAATAATCTGCTAATGGCTGTGGTTTACTTTTAAATAAACGGCACACAGTGCAAAGTGGCTTAGGCTGGTGGTCTGGTGGTCATGTACTACATGTTAAGCTAGACTACCTTTACGGCTACCATCTTCATACACAGAGGTGTGGCGCCATGGCCAGGGTGACTGACTCCGGAATCTGGGGATCACGGTTTGATCCCCGGCGCTGGCGGCAGATTAGCCCAGCACCATGTGACTCAGGGCAATAGCTTGCTTAATCTTCATGACGGACCCCAGCGCGACCCTTACGGGTGATTGTTCGCGCTTTACAAATGTGGATATTTATTTACACAGGGGCTGATTTAGAGAAGGGCTTACACAGAAATTGTGACACACATGCAGAAAACATAAAAGGTTCAAATCACCATTATTGATTGTTTATGTGCAGGAAGGTGTCTGTTAGAAATGGGATTTCTGGTTGGCTAAGGTTTGCACCCAAGCCAGGCAGAAACCACCACTCTAGTCAGGACAAGGGAGTTACACTCCTAAAATAACCCCTGCTCACCCCATTGGTAGCTTGGCACGCGCAGTCAGGCTTATCTTAGAGGCAGTGTGTAAAGCATTTGCACAAAACCAACAGTAATACAATGTAAGAACTACAAACGGACACCACACCAGTTTTAAAAAAATATCCAATATTTTTATATAAACAAGACCAAATACGATAAATATCCACCATACAGTACTTCAGAAATAGTTACTTCTCACATTGTCTTTAAGTTGCAAAATGCGTTGATAAACACAGTTCGTACGTGTCGGTAGCTCGGTCCGAGCCTACCACGATGCTGAAAACAACAGAGTCTCGCAGTTCCCGCTGACCGCGTCGGTACGAGCCAGCAACAGCGGGACAGATTCGTTCACAGTACCTTTCTTAGTGCGGCTCACACGGGTGTGCAAGTCGGTCTTGGCATCCGTTGCGGTTGCGTGGCAAAATGGAAGCGGTGCAAGGTGCGGTGTCCCTTGATGCGGTGCGAGCAGCGGCTCGGTGACGATCGTGCAGATGGCGTCGGTGAGACCAAGGCTTGCGATTCAGGGCGAGTCGGTGCTCGATGCGGTGCTGGCAGGTTGCGGCGCAGGTGACAGAGAAGGTTGTGGCATTCGTCGCGATCACGGTGCAAGGTGGAAGCGGTGCAAGGTGCGGTGTCGCTCGATGCGGTGCGAGCAGCAGCTCGGTGGCGAGCATGTAGACGGCATCGGTGAGACTAAGGCTTATGGTGCAGGGCAAGACGGTGCTCAATGTGGTGCTGGCAAGTTGCGATGGAAGCGACAGAGCCGGTTGGCGGGAATTGGCGCTGGTCGAGCCAGACAGCTGTGCGTGACGAGTCGGTCACGGGTGTCGAGCCAGCAGCGACCGTGTCGGTGAGCCCAGGCCAGCGAAGTGAAGTGAGGCGATGCAGGTTGCGGTGTCTCTCGATGCGGTGCAGGCAGTGGCTCGGTGACGGAGTCGCTGAGACCAAGGCTTGCGGTGCAGGGCGAGTCGGTGCGGCCTGCGGTGCCTTCAGGACACAAGGCCAGCGACGGAGTTGGTCGTGGTTCCCTCTTCTCTGTGGCAACTGAAACAGCGGTTCCAGGAGCAGTACCCAGAGGTTGGTGAATTCTTTGCAGTCCCTGAGACTTCTTAACAGGAGGCCAGCTCGGTTCAGGCCCTTGGAGATACTCAGCACAAGTAGAGAAAGTTCAGTCCAGTCCTTTCACTGCCCAAGGCAGAAGCAGCAGCTGCAGGCCAACCCAACAAAGCAACAACACAGCAAAGGGGCAGTACTCCTCCTGGCAGCTCTTCCAGCTCTTCGTCTTGGCAGGTTCCTTGATTCCAGCGAGATCTGTGAAGTCTTTTCTATCCCTGAGACTTCCAACAGGAGGCAAGCTCTACTTCAAGCCCTTGGAGAAAATTCTAACAGCAGAATGATGAAAGCACAGTCCAGTCCTTTCCCTACCCAAGCCAGAAGCAACCACTGCAGGCCAACCCCTCAACACGCTCCTCCTCCAGCTTTTCCGGTCCTTCCTCCTGGCAGGTTCCTTAGTTCAGAAGTAATCTAAATTCTTGGGCTCAGGGTCCCATACTTATATCCCAAAATCCTTTGTCCTCTGAGAGCAGTGGGGCCTTTGCCTAGTCCAAACCAGTTCTGGTCAGTCCCGGAGCATTTTGTTTACATGAGTCCTTCTTTCCTTTCAGGGTGCAGGGCAGAGACATCAGACCCACCACAGGAGGTGGAGCCAGCATTGGGGAGGGAAAGCACAGCCCTATTCAGGTCCCAGGTGCAACTCCTCCCACCCATCTACATGGAGATCTCTGTATTCAGCCCTGTGTGGACTCGCCCTGTCTCCGGGAATTCCCCAGCTCCCTGGAATTCCCCAGCCCCTGTCACTCAAACTCCAGACAAGGAATACACAACCTAGCAGAGACAGGTTTGGATGGTTAGGCAAGAAAATACCTACTTTCTAAAAGTGGTATTTTCAAACTCAGAATGTTAAAACCAACTTCACTAAAAGATTTATTTTTTCATTCTGAGTTCTGGCATACTAAACTCGAATTTCCACCATGTTCCCTGGGTCAGTTAGGATTATAGGATGTAATAATCCAACTGCCCATTCTGGCCTATGGAGAACAGGTAGCCTTGCAATAGTGAAAAACTAAGTAGGCTATAATTCACTATCAGGACATGCCACACACACCAGGGCATGTCCTACCTTTCACATACAATGCACCCTGCCCACAGGGGTACCTTGGGCCTACCTTAGGGGTGACTAACATGTAGAAAAGGGAAGGTTTAGGGACTTGCAAGTATGTGCACTTGCCAAGTCGACATGGCAGCCCCAGGCTGCACCCAGGCTCTGCAATGGCAGGCCTTAGACACACTTTACAGGCTGTTTGCGTGGGTGGCACAATCCAGTGCGGCAGCCTACCAACAGCATTTGATTTATAGGCCCTGGCGCTCGCAGTGCACTTTACTAGGGACTGACACATAAATCAAATAGCCAATCATGGAAACACCAATCAAAAAACAGTTTACAAAGAGAGCATATGCACTTTAGCACTGATCAGCAGTGGTGAGGTGCCCAGAGTCCTAAAACCAACACACACAGGTCAGGAAAAAATAGGATGAAAAGGCAAAATGTTTAGGAATAACCCTGCAAAAAGGGCCATTTCCAACAGTGTCCCTGCCTGCACATAATCGCTCCTGCAGCGCAGGCACCCTTGCAACATGGCGGCAGGGTGCCTGCGCTGGAACTAGGTAGCATTTTTTGCATCAGAGCCAGGGTAATCACAGGGGTGCACCGAATTTAGCGCATACCTGCTTTTTTGACGATGTCAGAGCACGGCGCCGCAGAATTTGGCGTACCTCTGCGCTCTGACATTTTATTGTAAAAATACCCTACAATTTCCATTTAGGATTGCTGTAAATTAGCGGGACTTTTATCCTGCCAGCAATTTCGGTCAGCAAGCACAGGTAAACTTACATTCAAAGGAGGGGGTTAATCTGCCTAATGAAGAGCTGAGAATCTGGCCGAATATTATCCATTTCCCACTGGACATCTCTGCCATGGACACATGACGCAAATGGCAGAACAACTGCCCTCTAATTTCCCTACTGCATGTTTGTGGGACCGGTCCTAGGATGCTTGTTTCCAGTCCAGGGAGGACCTGGTCTGGCAGTTCGGGCTGGACTGTTCCCACAGGGCACAGGGTCAAGACTGATTTGCATATGGCTGGGTCCAAACTGGAATGGCATAGTGAGCAAAAAAACGATGGATTTAGGCCCAGATCTCTGTACTGGGGTGAATGTATGACACTGTTCTGTCCATCAATAGTTCTTTTAGCAATTGTCACCCCGAGTGGGATGGGTATGCTCAGACGTGAGTCCCGTGCTCTCCATGCCACTGGAATCAAGCTATCCTGGCTGAAGAGGGGTGAAACCCCGAAACTGGTCCTAGGATGCTTGTTTCCAGTCCAGGGAGGACCTGGCCTGGCAGTTCAGGCTGGACTGTTGCCACAGGGCACAGGGTCAAGACTGATTTGCATATGGCTGGGTCCAAACTGGAATGGCATGGTGAGCAAAAAAACGATGGATCTAGGCCCAGATCTCTGTACTGGGGTCAATGTATGACATTGTTCTGCATTCTATCCATCAATAGCTCTTTTTGCAATTGTCACCCCGAGTGGGACGGGTATGCTCAGATGTGAGTCCCGTGCTCTCCATGCCACTGGAATCAAGCTATCATGGCTGAAGAGGGGTGAAACCCCAAAACCGGTCCTAGGATGCTTGTTTCCTGTCCAGGGAGGACCTGGCCTGGCAGTTCGGGCTGGACTGTTCCCACAGGGCACAGTGTCAAGACTGATTTGCATATGGCTGGGTCCAAGCTGAAATGGCATGGTGAGCAAAAAACGATGGATTTAGGCACAGATCTCTGTACTGGGGTGAATGTATGACATTGTTCTGCATTCTGTCCATCAATAGTTCTTTTTGCAATTGTCATCCCGAGTGGGATGGGTATGCTCAGAAGTGAGTCCTGTGCTCTCCATGCCACTGGAATCAAGCTATCCTGGCTGAAGAGGGGTGAAACCCCGAAACCGGTCCTAGGATGCTTGTTTCCAGTCCAAGGAGGACCTGGCCTGGCAGTTCGGGCTGGACTGTTCCCACAGGGCACAGGGTCAAGACTGATTTGCATATGGCTGGGTCCAAACTGGAATGGCATAGTGAGCAAAAAAACGATGGATTTAGGCCCAGATCTCTGTACTGGGGTGAATGTATGACATTGTTCTGTCCATCAATAGTTCTTTTAGCAATTGTCACCCCGAGTGGGATGGGTATGCTCAGACGTGAGTCCCGTGCTCTCCATGCCACTGGAATCAAGCTATCCTGGCTGAAGAGGGGTGAAACCCCGAAACTGGTCTTAGGATGCTTGTTTTCAGTCCAGGGAGGACCTGGCCTGGCAGTTCAGGCTGGACTGTTCCCACAGGGCACAGGGTCAAGACTGATTTGCATACGGCTGGGTCCAAACTGGAATGGCATGGTGAGCAAAAAAACGATGGATTTAGGCCCAGATCTCTGTACTGGGGTGAATGTATGACATTGTTCTGCATTCTGTCCATCAATAGTTCCTTTTGCAAATGTCACCCCGAGTGGGACGGGTATGCCCAGACGTGAGTCCCGTGCTCTCCATGCCACTGGAATCAAGTTTTCCTGGCTGAAGAAGGGTGAAACCCCGAAACCGGTTCTAGGATGCTTGTTTCCAGTCCAGGGAGAACCTGGCCTGGCAGTTCGGACTGGACTGTTCCCACAGGGCACAGTGTCAAGACTGATTTGCATATGGCTGGGTCCAAACTGTAATGGCTTGCTGAGCAAAAAAACGATGGATTTAGGCCCAGATCTCTGTACTGGGGTGAATGTATGACATTGTTCTGCAATCTGTCCATCAATAGTTCTTTTTGCATGTTTGTGGGAAGCAGAATGCCAATACTGAAAGTGCCTCCTCAATAGAGGTACATATGCAGTCCCTGGAAGGTTGCCTGACAGTGGTGGGAATTTCTGGAACGTCTGGAAATGGAGTTGTGTTATGGTGAAAACAGCCCTTTTGGCTGAACATCTAACAGAAATAGAATTTCTGGTGGGCATATTCTAAATCGATCTTACAGTTTGCTTTAATATTGTCACCATAAGGTGAAATAAAAAATATGGATGGGCTTTGTGATAAAAGTGCTCAGTGTGAATTTGTGAAGCAGTGCAGCACTCTGCTTGTACATTTGTGTGTGCATTTTTCTGCTAGTGGACTTCATATTCGTACGAGCCAATTTAAAGTACTTCTGTGTTACAGCTGTGGGATATTGATGATGAGGGAAACCCACAGTGCACCACTCTTTGGGAGGAACGCTACTGTCCCATTCATACGGGCTATGTGTAGGCTTCCATTGACATCAGGAGTCTTTATGCGGGATACAGGACTGTTCACCTGTAAGCCTCCGAGGAGACTACCTATTTTTCTATGCTGGGTAAAAGCTGGGCCTCCACATGTAACTGGTGATTCTTTTTCCTCCATGAGGCATGCACATGATGCCTCGAGCATATGTGAGGTTTCACATGTGTGCCTAAATGGGTTATTGGGGGTGTCTATTGAACTCCACATGTTTTGTGCTACACCAGAGAGAGGGTACTTTTATGTTGAGGTCACCAGTGCCAATCTCAGGCCACAGATCTTGCATTTACACCTATCCGCACCCTTTCATTGTTACTGCAAGTTACCCTGTCAGGATGAACAAAGCCACCCGATTCCCTGTCTGAGATCTGAATTTCTTTAGAAATGGACTTCTGCTTGTAACCATTCCATATGATACCTGCCCCCTCACAGACTTGTCTTAGGAGGGATTACAGAATCACACAACCCAATCACAAGCTGATTTTCTCATCCTGTGAAATAAATAGTTCCTGACTAGTGTAGAGTTGGAGTACTCTTACCAGGAGATGAGACCTTCTACACAGCTTCCATAGCCCTGTTGCTGGAAGTACCTGCATGAGAAAGTGTTGACAGTCTTGATGGAGCACAAAAAGAAGCCTGCTCGGATGAATACCCCCTTAATACGTACTAACAGTAAGTAGTAGTAGAAAACTAACTATAGGAGAGTAGGATCTGCTTCACATGGGTACCCCCACTTTTTGCTGTCGTTTCACTGTTTTTCGACCTTAGTCTGGCTGTGGCCCTGCTAATCAGGACCCCGGCTTAGCTGCTTCCTCTCTATAATGGTTTCCATGTACATTGGGTATATCTCTAATGGGATTCTGGAGTGCCTTATAAGCCCCTATTATATGGTATACTATGTACCTAGGGCATAGGTACCTCAGAGGCCTACCAGGGGCTGAAGCATACTTCTGCAGCCTGGGTAAGGTGGTGCATGCACTCCTTACAGTGGTATAGGCTACCTATATTACTACCATTGCACACACATATAAAACCTATAAGTCACTCCTATGGCAGGCCTTAACAATCCTGAAGGCAGAGTGCTTGGTTTTTATGTGAGAGGGTGCCCCTGCATGAGCAGAGCCCCTCTGCAGCGTTCGGAGTATCTCCTCTGATGCTGTTTGTGGTGCAGCCTGACCATATACTAAAGTGCATTATAACCTTGCGGTAAATGCTAACTTTGGACTGGCTGCACGGAAACATGTCGTGTTTGGTGTCAAACACTTTAGAATACTACCCCCCCCCCCGCCAGTTCTAGCAGCGGGGGTAGCATTCCACCCTTCTAGAGGGAGAGACATGTTCACACTGGTCTGCCCGGTAAAGGCTTTCTAAAGTCCTGGCATCACAAAATGGATGCCACTTCCACAGACACGGGTCTGGCCTCCTATTGCTGAACGAAACTCCAGCAGGGGAGGCCTGGACAAAAGGTTTCCTGTCCCAGGGAGGTGTAACCACCTCCCCAGGCAGGCAGATGTGTATTGGGGCTGGGCGGGAGCACTCTCTGGTGCTTTGAAGTCCTGCATTGGGGGCACACTTGGTGTCCCTGTGCATAGTCCAGTTCAAACCGGTTGCAGGGGTTACCTGTCCCTGCTCTGGCGCAAAACTGGACAAAGAATATGGGTGTAACCACCCCTCTGTCCAAACCCTCCCATAAGTGGGTCCCTAGAGTATGTCCAACCCCCAAACTTAGTATAAGTATGGGAACCCAGTCCCTGAGACTTTAGATTACCCTGGACGAAACTCTGCAACATATATCCTGGAACTTCGACTTTCTATTTTTTCTAGAAGACTGAAGAAATCTTCCTTGGGGTCAAGGAGTGACTCCCCTGCTTGGCAGGCACCAAAGAAGCAACTGTCTGGTCTGCAACTCTGAAGCTCCTGCCGGACACCGAAGTCTTTGCATCACCAGAGATGGATTTCCAGACTTCCCCGAGGCTACCCTGAGTCCACTGCAAAGCTGAGGCCCGTGGCTATTGTGGGTGACGTGGAACCATGACCCCTGGACACTGTGATCTTTTGCTGGTCCATCATCTGCCTGGTCTTTCTCGAAGTTGTACTTTGGGCTCCAAGTAGCCCCAACCTTGGGCATCTACAGCACCGAAGATCTCTGGCCTCCACTACACGAGTGATCCGTGGGCCAGTTTCCAGTGCAACTGCTTGAGGTTCCTTCGCGATCGCTAGCCCGTTGGCTAGTGGGACCCCACAAAGGCAACTCCTCTTCTGATTGGGCTTTCCAGGTTGCTCCAGAAGTGCCCCGACTTACCCTTGCTGGGTGAGTTCCCCAGACCTTGCTGGTCTGCACTGACGTCTTTCTTCTGTTTCCCCTTGAGTTGCCGCTGCCAAGGCTTGTTGGGTTCATCCTGGTCTCCGACACCGCAGCACTTGACAGACTTTGTAGGACAGCTCAAATCTAGCTCCTGGTCATCGTCAATGCCTCCTGGACCTCGTGGCTGAAGAGTCAAGACACCCGTCCACTCACCTGAAGCACCCGACATCTGTGGGCATTGGACTATCGTGCCCCTGGTCACCCAGTGACCCATACTTTGTGCCCTCCGCTTTCAGGTTCCTTCCATCCTCGATCCAGGCTTGGATCTCTCCGGACACTTCTCTTCACGGCAGCAGCACTTCTTTGCCAGCTTCCATTGAAAACAGTGACGCAACCCGACACCAAAAGACACCTATGCACCCGGCTTCCCTGGGTGAGGTAACTCGAGTACTCCAGTGTTCCCGTGGGTGTTGGCCCTAGACACCTCTAAGTCCAAAAGGGTTCGCTTGTAGTCATCCTCTAAGTGTCCTTAAACCTTGAATTTCCAACCACGACTTTCCCCATAGAAGTTAACGGCGATTTGCGGCTGTGTTCTCACACTGCACGCGTCCCCCATGGGTCTCCTGTGTCACTACCTTGGGTGGTTCCTTGTGGCCCAAGCACTTCTACAGGCTCTACGCCTTGTGTCTAGTTCAGTCGTGGTTCTTATACCACTTTATTGGTATATGGTTTGGTACGCCCCTAGGGCCCAAACGTGTATTTGTACTTTTACTGTTGAATAATAATAATAATAAATAATAATACAGCATTTTCTAAAGCGCGTACAGCTACCTCACAAGGAGGTGTCCCGGCGCTAGGACAGCAGGCATGGCCACAGGGACCAATTTTGAGCACTTAGCGCGGTTGGGTGAAGAGCCAAGTCTTCAACATCTGCTTAAAGCAGGATTCGGAGGGGGCCTGCTGAAGCGCTGGTGGCAGGGTATTCCATAGCGCCGCCACATTGGCCGGGAAAGTTCTTCCTCCCAGCCGAGCCCTTTTTGTTCGTGCAACTGCTAGCTGAACGCTGCAGTTGGAGTGGAGGGAGCGGGCCTGGGTATATCTCGGCAACCGAGCTCTCAGGTAGTTTGCGCAGGTGCCATACAGAGATCTAAAGGCCAGCGTGAGTGCCTTGAATTTGATCCTACTGGCTACTGGTAACCAGTGAAGTGAAAGAAGGTGCGGAGAGACTGAATGCTTGAATGGAATACGCATTAACAGTCTCGCAGCCGCATTCTAGACCATTTGCAACCGCTGAGTTAGTAACTTTGGCAAGCCCAGATAGAGGCCGTTAGCGTAATCCAGCCTTGATGTCACTGTGGCATGGATTACTGTTTTTCGGCAACCCTCTGGTAGGAGTCACAGAATCTTCCGTAGATTCCTCAACTTGCACAGACAGCACCCAACTACCTGCTGGATATGCGAGGCAAAGGAAAGGCAGTCGTCCCATCGCACCCCCAGATTTTTTGCCGTTTGGTTAGGCGAAGGGGCCGGTCCCATCGCCGCCGGCTACCAAAGCTCCGAGGGTGGAGGGGAGCCTTTTCCAAAGAAAATCACTTCCGTCTTGTCTGCGTTAAGTTTTAATTTGTTGGTGTTCATCCAGCACGCAACGTCTTGGAGACAGTCCTTGAAGCTCGAAAAGGCCGCCTCCGACACCTCCGAATACGGGAACACCGGTTGGGTGTCATCGGCATATGAGATTGCCTTGACCCCCCATTTGGCAATCAGTGTAAAAAGCGGAGCCAGGTAGATATTAAATAATAATGGACTAAGTGCCGATCCCTGAGGGACGCCAGAGCTGAGAACCTTAGGTGTTGAAGAGACGGTCCCCAGTGCCACCTTCTGGGTTCTCTGAGTCAGATACGACTGTATCCATCCCAGCGCCTGGTCCTGGAGGCCTACCTCTGCCAGTCGCTTTCACAGCCTCGCGTGGTCAACCGTATCAAAAGCAGCCGATAGATCCAGGAGCACCAGCATAGCTGAGTCTCCCGAATCCATCGACCACCTCACTGACTCTGCCACCTCAATCAGTGCTGTCTCGGCACTAAAACCGGGTCTAAAGCCTGACTGCGTCTTGTGCAGTATCCTATTTTCCTCCGTAAATTTACTTAACTGCCGCTGGATTACTTTCTCAAGCATTTTGCCCGGCGCTGCCAGCAGAGAAATTGGACCAAGGTTACTAAGGGCGGTGGGATCTCCATTTGGTTTTTTCTTTAATGGGAGGAGGGTGGCGTGTTTCCATATCTCCGGGAACACCCCGGAGGAGATGGACATATTCCAGATGTGCTGTATAGTGGGAACCACAAAGTCAGCCATTGTGCTCCACAGCTTAGGTGGACTGGGGTCGTCAGGTGACCCTGACTTACAACGTCTTAATTCCTGCATGACCAAAGTCAGAGCTATAGGCTGAAATTGAGCCAGAGTTTCACCAGCCACCTCTTTGACAACCATATCCGTCTTCACCGTCCTCCTCTCAGGGCCGAAGGACTCATAAACTCGCCTAATTTTGCAGTCAAAGAATTCTGAAATGCTATCGCACAGTGTGGCCGACGGGGGTACCTCTCTCTCAATACACCTGGGTTTGAAAAAGAACTGTACCACCTTAAAGATTTCCTTGCTCGAATGTTCTGCCTGCTGAATCGACGCCGCAAAGAACTGTTTTTTGGCCTTTCTAACAGCCTTCTGCAGTTTTTTGGAGGCTTCCTTGTATCGGGTTTTTTCCAGGGTCCCGTAATTTACCCTCCAGAGCCTCTCTAGCCTCTTACACGCTGCCTTCTCTACTCTAAGGTCCTGTGAAAACCAGGGAGCGGAAGGGGATTCCCTCTTGGACATTGCGTGTTTTGCCGGTGCAATGGACGACACCATGTTCCCAATCCAGTCATTAAACAGCTGTGCATCTGTATTGGTATTCGAGGTTAGAGTTGGTTTATTCTGAACCCGAACTGGGCCCATAATGGCAGGGATTAGCTTCTTCCATTGTCTCCTCATAAAGGAGCACTTGCTTGTCGCAGGTCTGAATACTGACTTGTAATTTAAGTACTTCGAACTCCAGCCTCATAAAGAGACTGAAGGGGTGTGTTTTATCTTAAATACATATATTTTAAATATATACCTGGTGTGGTTGTCCTTTCATTTGGCCATTCAAGAGATTATAGACTGGTAAAACAAGCTGCTTTACATTCCTTCAAGACTTAGCCTGAAGGCGGCTCTCCATAGCTACCACTAGGATAGCTTTCAATAAAGGTTTTCTTTAACCTATCACCATAAGGGGTTGTTTGGACTGGTACAAGGTGCCCACTTTAATCAGTGGACAGCAAATACCAGGCCAACTTCTCACACTAACGTACACTTTACATGAATACAAGGGAATTTGCTCTGCGCATACATGCACTAACGTGAAATCATGCATAAAAAGAACTAAAAATGTATCTACACTGTCTTTAGAAAGAAACGAGAAATAATGCATGACTAGGCTGCATGTGCATTTCGTAGTTTGCATGTTGCATCTTGCTTTGAAATAATGAATAATGCCACTTTCGCTTAAAGCTATGCTAGGCAAAACGCTAACAGGGAATAGTTCAAGGGTGGTTGGAAAACAGTGAAAACTACATTATCCTATAATTAATGAATGTTCATTTTCTATTTGCTATAGTGAGCTGGATGAGACGCCATTTTCCCTTAACTCAGCCGGATAAAGGAGGGGCAGGATAAATGAGTGAAATTGATCTGTCAAAGACACACTGAAGCGCTGAGCACAGCAGAAGAAGCACAAGGGTGAAGGCCAATGTGATGATCGCCTGCCAAGGGATGTGACTGACCGTGGGACAAAAAGACTCCTTTCGCGGACATTGTTTAAAATTATGTGCAATTGTAACATGAATAAAATCATGTGAACGGAACAATTATGAAATCATGGGAATGGATGTAGAACAATGAATAAGCCCAAACTTTGAAAAAGGTCACAGTGGTGCGACAAGACCACCTCCTAAAATCTCCAATCATATGTCTAGTTTTGTGAAATGTTTCAACTGATGTGGGACGGACATGTAGGTTTTAGGGTATAACTGGAGTGCCTTTGCGGGTGTGGTTAGAGCCCGTTTTCCAGATAGCTGCACGAGAGGGGTGATGCGTCGCTGTTCATCAATTTGCAGAGAGGCCTATCTGTTCCTGCCCTGTCCCGTTCCTGTCCCTGTAATCTTTGTTCTCTGACTCTATTCAGAGAACCCCCACCATCACCTTGGCCAGGGTAGTGGTTTTCTACAGACTTTTAGGTTTGTATTATTCTGACTTGTTCTTGCTAAATTACCTGCAAATGTATTTTTGTCTCTGAAACTTTAGTCTCTTCACCTATCCACACCGTCATAAGTACATTGACATGCATTATTTAGATGAAACTATTATCTCTTCATCTATCCCCTCCGTTAGATATATTTTGTTTCGCATTTAATTTTGCTGAAACTGATGTCTCTTAATCTAGCCACTCCTTCATGCATAATGTCATTTGATTGCTGAGTTTGTCTGAAATTGCTGATGTTTTTCTCTCTCTTTGTGAGTTCATTGTTTTCACTTGTGACCATATGGATTGAGCATTGTTATAATTTAATTTGAGATAAAGCTTTATTAACTTCACCGAGAGTCTGTGATTATTTACCTGACTGAATAGTTAGTTAGATAGTAGTTTCATTACCATCAACTATTCAACTAATTGGTTCATCGACCAAATAGAAGGAAAGTTGATGTATAAGTTAGATAAGTATTTTGGAATGTCATACATGGATAATAGAAGGAAAAGGAAATTAACATATATAAATTGACCACAGCGCATCAGGGATTTGGGTGAATGTGTATGGGCCATTGTTCTGTTATATTATTGAGTATTGATCCCTTATCGGGTATTGGCCTTGCACTGGATCAGTCTGAACTTGCCCCAGGGACAAGAGGTCACCTGAGCCAGCTGCCCAAAGAAAGATACACCAAACTCAGCAACATACGTATCCTGGAGAGGATGCATCACCTTCTTCTACCAAGAATAGTGAGCCTAATCCATTCCTGGCTACCCCGTTGCCTCTGGCGTTTATCTATTTCACCACTCCAATAATTGTCCTTTCCTCACAGTGCCAGTCATGTTAGTGTACCATCTCCAGAAAATCTGAACTTTGGCCTGTAGATCCTGACATATAGGTCCCCAACCTTACCAACATCAAAAGAGACATATGCTATAAAATCGGGACCACATTAGGGGCCATATGTAGGAAGCCAAATACCGGTGGGTAACGGGCGATTTTCGGTTAATATCCCGTTACCGACCGGTATTTAGGCATTTGCTATGTAGGGGGCATATTTCAGGATTCGGTAATTTACCGATTCGGTAAAACTACCGATTCGGTAAATACCGAATCCTGAAATGAGATGTAGGTAACACTCAAATGAGTGATGGGTAGGAATTAGAATTCGGTATTTACCACCAAATATAGGTTGGTGATAAATACCGAATCCCTAGCAAAACGTGACATTTTGCTGATGTCAAAGTGCCATGTGGCTGACATACATGCCCTTAGGGCATGTATGTGCGCCACATGTGCACACATGGACGAATCAGGGGTGCAACAGGGTGTCAATGTGACACCCTGCCACCCATGATACTGCCTCCCCCATTACCGATTCGGTATTTACCGATTCGGTAATGGTAACTGGCTTCCCATTCATTCCTATGGGCCTCCTGGCCCATAGGAATCAATAGGAAGGTATGCATCATTACCGAATCGGTAAATACCGATTCTAAATTACCGACCCTTTCCGAATCGGTAAACTTTACCGATTGATTACCTACATCACATTTACCGATTCATAAATACTGAATCGGTAAAATTCGGTATTTATGAGTCGGTAAATGTGACCCTACCTACATATGGCCCTTAGTCTCCACCCACCAGAAAATGTAGTAGTGATTACCGGCTTCCATATCACTGGTAACCGGACATGAGTCCCTCACTACCAATCTGTGCCACAGCCCAGCTATGAGACACAAGAAAAAGTATTTTCCTACCTGAAAGGTGGGCCCTTCAGTTCTTTTCTGATGGACGTCTACAGTGCCTTATTAACTAGATTTTTCTATCGAGCAGCACCACAGGCCTTCCTGTTGTCCGGCTGTACAGCAAAAGAAAAGAGCAGGAATGTGCTGTATCTATCAGATACGGCGCATTCATGTCCTTTCTCCCTGTGCTGGTGCACAATGGGCTTCCATGTGTCAACGCAGGCATCTTTGCGCCATGGTACAAGGGTGCCTGCGTTGCAGGGATGATTGTTTTGTGCATAAAAGGAAACGTTCCTGCACGAAAACAATCACAAGAGACTTGTTCCTCTTTCTATGTGTGCTGCAAAATGCAGCACACATAGGAAAAAGGAAAAACAAGGAGAAATAAAGGTATTTCTCCTTGTTGCACCTTCTTTCCACCTCCCCTGGAGAGGCATACGTTTTTGGCGCTGCCTCAGAGTTACAATTCCTCATAAATCCAGGGCAGTGTCAAAAAGCCATAGATGTTGCTGGCAACACCCATTGCACGCCTCTTTAACGCAGAAAACTGTGTTAAAGGGAACAAAATTTACAAGGCGGCATTAGGCCACGCAAAGTGGCTTAGTGCTATCTGGTAAATATGGAGCAGATCCCTGCACCACCGGAGCGTTGCGAAAAGTGATGCTCCGGTATCACAGCCACATTATAAATGAGACCCGAAGGGCCTTATTTACAAGATATTGCCATAGGGCAGCATCGCAGGCCTACCTGCTTCGCCGCCCTACAGCAAAAGAAAAGGTTGGAATGCGCCGTGTATATCAGATATGGTGCATTCCTGTCCTTTTCCTCTGTGCTGGTGCACAATGGGCTGCCATGCGACAATGCAGGCACCTTTGCATAATGGTGCAAGGGTGCCTGCTTTGCAGGGATGATTGTTTTTGTGCAGGAAGGGCAACCTTCCTGCACAAAAACAATCACACAAGGCTTTTTCCTTTTTCTATGTGTGCTGCAGAAAGCAAAACCTTGCAAACCTGGGGCAGTGTCAAAAAGCCATGGGTGTTGCTTGGAATGCCCATTGCACGCCCCTTTAACCCCTTCGCCGCGGCACAAATTCCGCCGCGGCGCTGGGGGGGATCGGGGTCAGCGCGGCGCCGCCATGCTCGTGATGAAACCACTCCGTCATGAGCCACGGGCGCGCTGTGCTCATGACGGAGTGGTTCCGTCACAACTCCGCCCACTTGCATTGTTCGCCCGCACAGGCGGGGAATCAGTGCCGCGTGGGCGGAGCGGCCACCAACGGCCGCAGCATGACGGAACCACTCCGTCATGAGCACACGGCGCCCGTGGCTCATGATGGAGTGGTTCCGTCATGAGCAGGCAAGGGGTTAATGAGGAAAACTGCATTAAAGCAAACAATATAAGGCTGCATTAAACCCCACAAAGTGGCTCAGTGCTGCCTGGTAAATATGGAGCAGGCCTCTGCGTCACTGGAGCGTCGCATAAAGTGTCAGTATCATCAAAACCAAAATACTGCATATAAAAATTACAGGGCCATTACTTTTGTCATTTGAAGTTACTTCGAAGTAACTTTGACGACCTGACATTAGCTATGTCCCGTAGTGTGACAAAAAGGTTTTAAAGCCACACCAACAGATTCTCCGTAGAATAAGATGGAGACAGCCCAAAGCTGAAGTTGACTTTAACATCTGGTTCCTTTGAGCTACCAGTGCTTTCTGGGTCCTAACTCTGGGCCTGAAGGTCAGCGATTTGTATTTATCACTGTTCCTTTAAATAAAGTCATATTTTCAAGTAAAGAGCTGTATGGATACCGAAGTTGCTACCTGTTACTCCATCTGTTTATTGTTTCTCGGGGAAGCACCTCACACCTTCACCTTGAGTGAGCGGTGGGCTGCTCCTCACACCTATCTGACACAGGCGCGAGGGAGAGCGGACTACTTTCCAATCCTACTGGAGAGCAAAGAGTATTGTTACCGTACGGCGCTCGTGTTAATGACAGTAATTTGAATACAAAGAGTGTACAGTGGCCTCTGCCTGTCCTTGCAGTCTCACGATATATTATATTTTTAGTAGGTATGGAGACGGTAGTGCAATTTAAATTCCAAGATTCGGTGATGAAGTAGCAGCTCAATTTTATTTACTGACAATCATTTACAGTAGCAAGTCACTTTACCCTAATTTCAAGTTAACCCTATTTTCCCATACATCCATTTTGTTTCTGCAGATTCTTGGCCTGTATTTTGGGGTTCAATGGATTGCAGAAGTTCCTGCTGACAGACAGAGTACTGCCGAAGCTCCTGGCGCACAGTGGGCGGTGGGTGCCAGGCCTTCGTTCAGAACATTACTTCAAGAGACGACAGCTGAGATGCAGACGTGGTTTTCTGAGTGGTGGAAAATCCACGGCCCTTCCAGTTTTGGAAGGAAGATGAAAATACAGCACTGGAAGGAAACACTCTGAGGCGCTTGGTGGAGGGGGACCTATACCTGCTTGTATTCTTCAGCAGCGTCCAATGTGCAAGCAGTGTATTAGAGTGGGGGGGAGGGGGGGCTATGCACACAGAGACAGGCACTTCCTGTCACGTGGAGGGCAAGGAGACAGGCAAATAAAGCAGGTGGAGACCAAGAGACTCGCAACATACTTGTGACAGAGAAACTGAGACGTGCCTGAGCAGGGCGGCCACAGTCCTAAAGAGAGTGCGAGGGTGACGATGGACAGTCGGTAGGCAATGCGTGCTCGTGATTTGCTGGATAAGTGCGCGTGCGCTTGTGTGTGTGGCTACAAAGACCTTTCATTCGCATCGTATCAGCCGCTGGAATAATACTTATTTTCGAGTTTAGCAGGTCACCACATAACAATGAAGTATGGCGGTGGGGTTTTGCCAGGTCATCCACCCATCCTTAATAATTGTATTCGTATTTCTACAGATAGATTGAAATCAACTGGTCACAGTACCTTCTCAGTTAACCTTTCTGCCTTACCCATCACACTGAACAGTTTGTTATTGTTTTTTATCAGGTAAACGATCTGAAACTCCTCCTCGCTCGATAAATATTTTATGAATAAACACTAAAATAAGGCAATAAAATGTGTTTTTGGAAAGTTCGTATATTTAACTCAGGGAATTTTTATTAGGAAGAGGGTGATAGGAGCTATACAAATAATTTTATGGCAAAAAAATATAATGTATTGAGCAAATCAGTTTTTTGGGGCACAGTTATGCATTTGAAATTACCATATTGTAGCTATTGATATTAAGAATCTGCATTCTTTGACATAATCTGCCTAATATTGCACCTATTATACAGTAGCATAACAGGAACCATATCTCGATTATGAAAATAATTATTACTGTCAAAACGCTACAAATTAAAATAACAAATTCAGCATCCTGTCAAAGGGAGATAATGTAGCACACTGAAATGACCCGTCGACGGCTTTTCATAACTTCCAAAGTTGTAACAGATATGCGAAATAATATTCACAACCAGCATTCTCCACACTTCTCATCGGGGGGCTTTCACGGCACAATTACCACACAGCTGGTAGGGAAGATGATATATGCAATAATTAAGTGCTTTATGAACTTGATGATGCACATGGGAATATCCTATCGCATCAGCAAAATAAATGAAGAAAAGGAAAGCATGTCTGAAATACAGTGTAATGCTGATAAGAATCCAGAGATTTACAAGTAAGACTATTGGACGTGGGTGATTATAGCCAGGAGTGAGTTGGGGTACCGGGTGGGGAGCCCCTAATGTCGTTGGGCAAAAAAGGTATAGGGTCGTAGTCACAGATACATCACTACCCCATATAACATCTGATATCAGAACACAATTTACACACTTTTCTTCTTACGGGCATATCTTGACAAAGGAATGTGTTTACAATAGAAAAGAAATATCGTTTTAAAAGATATCAGACAATGTGGAAGATGACACTTTGAAAGTGTACGATTGTGGAATGGGATCAAAATGCATATTCAATGAATGCCAAATGGTGAGTGGAATACAAGAACTCAAATAATCTGAAAAGATAATACAATGCTTATAGCATGGTGCATGGAAACATTTTTTGGAAACTATTCGAACATATTTTGTAGTTAGTTTGTGAAACAGAAAAAAAAACATTTCACAGAAGACAGGCGAAGGCTGTTTATTTTATTTCAGGTATTACATTTTGTAAACACCTAGCTTATAGGAGAAGTGGTACATTAAATGTTAGACTTGGCATCCTTGGCGTGGTTTCCCCCTAACTTTTCGCCTTCAGACCTCCTGTTTTTGCTGACTGTGTTTTTGCTGGACTTAGGACTCTGCACACTTTATCACTGCTAACCAGTGCTAAAGTTCTTGTGATCTCTGCTCAAAACATAGAAACATTGGTTTATACTTAATTGGCACATTTGTTTTCTTATAAATCCATAGTAAAGTGCAGTACATGTGCCCAAGGCCAGTAAATTAAATGCTACTAGTGGGCCTGCAGCACTGATTGTGCCACCCACTTTACATTTTAAACATGTCTCAAACCTGCAATTACAGAGACTGTGTGTTAAGTTTTAACCTGCAATGTTAACCTGGCAAAATACACCTCTTGCCAGACTCAAACCTACCTTTTTAATACATATAAGTCACCCCTACGTGAGGCCCCGGACAGCCCAGAGGGAAGGGTGCAAAGTATTTAAAAAGTTGGACATGTACTTTTAAATGTTATATATCCTGGTGGTGAACAACTCTTACATTAATTAGTCACTACTGCAAGGCCTATCTCGCCCATTAGAGTTGGCTCATTACATTCTGTAAGTCTAATTTCCAATTGGTAAAAGATAACCTTTTCATGTTTAGTGTCTTTGGAATCCTAATTTATAATCCTAATTTATGGTTACGGATTTTAACTTCCAATTCTCAAAATGCAACGTTTAAAAAGTTAGCATTTTCTTGCCTTAGCTAATTGGTGATTGCAGCCTCTCTCTTGACACATGACTGAGTGTAGTTAGCAGTTGGGCTTTGTGCAGTCCTCCTAGACAGCCACACACAATCGGAGCTTAGGTGTGACTTGATGGGTCATCACTAACAGGATTGGAGGGAGGAGCTAGGCCCAGCCTCACTTACACCGGAATAGGCTGTAGCTTGTCTCCACTCAAAGGGCTGCATACCCCCTGTAGTTAATCTGAAGCCAGGGCCAGGAAGGCAGTGCATCTGTGCACTTCAAAGGCTTGGCTCTAGAAGTTGCTCCCCACTTCAAAGTTATAACTGTTTTTAAAAGAAGGACCTCAGACACCACCATTTCAGTACACTTTTGGACCTGTGGATACATTGCCAGGAAGGAGTGCTGTGCTGCTGGTGGACTGCCACTCTGCTGGACTGCACCCTGCTTGACTCCTGCTTTGCTGTGCTGACCTGCTGCCTACTACCCTCTTGCCTGGGTGAGAAGGATTGGACCTACATGTCTTGAAACCAGAGTGACTGCAAAGGCTAGTTTGCTGGCCTTTCTGATCTGAAGCCTCGTAGACATAACAGGCTTCCAACAACATTGCATCTACACCCGGATTCTGCCATCTCTGAGTAAACCCATGCCAAGTGATGCCACACCATCTTGGACCCTTGGAAGTGGTCTGAAGTTATTATGTCAGCCTCTGTGGTGTCAGCAGAACCGACACACCTCCTCTGCTACACAACGCAACCCTGATCAGACCTGACACAGTTCTGCTACTGTGTGGATTGGACCTGTTGCAAAAACTTGCATCGCCTCCACAGCCTGCATCACCTTTGAGACTGCTTTTTTACACAGCATCCTTGGTGCAGGCCCTCACATCTCTCGTCAATGGCAACCGTTGACGACGATGCCAGACTCTGCATCTCAGCCTCACAGCTCTTCGAAAGTGATGCATCACCCAAACTGCGCTCTGCATCCGCAATGCCAGACATCGCCTTGCAAGATCTGTTGACGGGATCCTCAATGATGATGCAGGCCCTTGCACGGCATCCTCGCCTCATCTCGGAACCGACACATCGCTTCAGTTGCATGACCCATCTGCAACATGGATCCATGCAAAGCTCCGCAAACCAGGATTAACTGAGTTTCTGTAGCCCGCTTGCACTCCATTGCGGTCATCCTGAACTTGTGACTTTGTCCCGGTCTGACACAACCAGATATCCACCGTTGGCACGTTATGCCTTTTGGAGCTATTGTTTCTCAAAACTTTAATTCTGGTTTTACTAATTGGATTTTTGTCATTTTGTTCTTGTTTTTTTTTAAATGAAACAAAACTCTATTTTTCTAACCTGGTGTGGGATTCTTTTTGTGTGGTGGTTTCACTGTTTTACTGTTTTATGTGTTGCACAAATACTTAGCACATTGCCTTTAAGTTAAGCCTGATGGCTCTGTGCCAAGGTCCTAGGCTTTGAACAAAGGTTAATTTGGGGTTTGCTTGTTCCTTACCCTTACTAAATATTTGCTGCTTAACCAGGGCTCAAACCACAGTCAACCAGTAACCCAATTTCAAACATTGGTGATCAGCGGTGAGCATAGGGCTTGTATTTTTGCTGTGCCATGTAGGGATTTGGTGTACACTATCATTCCATATCTAAGATAAATACAAGTTTTACATTTTCCCTGATTGGCATTTTTGTTTTTTAAATTCATTCCTACTCTACCTGACTGTTTGTGTCTGTGAGCTCACCTGAAATGATTGAGTGTGAGGTTGTCAGGCTGTAGAGCTACACTGTGACTCATCTTATGGCTGGCACTAAGTCCAACTGGTAAGGGTCAGTGTAGCTGTTAGAAATGGGGTTCTCTAGTTGGCAGAGGTAAGTACCTTTGTCCAAATAGGGACCCTTCTTCCTAGTCAGGATAAGGGAGTTCCACTCCTAAAATAACCCCTGCTCACCCCCTTGGTAGCTTGGCATGAGCAGTCAGGCTTATCTTAGAGACACATAACCAACAGTAATACGGTGTAAGCACTACAAAAGGACTTTTAGGATATACTTAAGACAAGACCAAAAACGATAACAGTACTCAGATGTGAGAAGTTGGCCTGGCATATGCTGGTCACTAGTTAAAGTGGCCACCTTGCACCAGTCCAATTCGACTCTTATGGTAGATAGGTTTAAGACAACCTTTTAAAGAAAGCTATCCTAGTGGTAGCTGTGTAGAGCAGCCTTCAGGCTAAGTCTCAGAGGAATGTAAAGCAGCTTGTTTTACCTTATAATCTCTTGAATTACCAAATGAAAGGACACCACACAGGTATATATATAAAATATATATGTATTTATTTCTAGACACACTCTACTAATCTCTTTATGAGATTAGAAGTCAGGAACATATGCACAAATCAATGTTTCACAACAAATTAAGCACTTATATGGCTGGGGCCCTAGGGGCGCACCAGACCATATACTAAAAAAGAGATATAAGAATATCGACTTGCAGAGGGACAAGGCCTAGGGCTTCAGAATCGCTGGGGCCTCACTAATCCACCCAAGGCAGGTAAGTAAAGGACCCACAGGAGTTCCCTATTGATTTAAATGGAGCAAGTCGCGGTTGGAATTTTAAAGTTCTAGGGTACTTCGGGAGAGTCTACAAGCAAGTCACTTACAGGGTAAGTAGTTCGAGAGCCAACACCCACAGGAGCACCGGAGTGCACGAGTTACCTCACCCAGGGTAGCCGGGTGCATAGATGTCTTTTGGTGTCGGGTTGCGGCCTCGTTTTCAATGGGAGCCAAAGAAGACTTGCTGCTTATGAAGACAGGAGAAGTGTCCGGTGGAATCCAAGGCTGGATTCAGAAGAAAGAAGACCTGATAGCAGAAGGGACAGCGTTCAAAGTCACTTGCCAGTGACCCGGGTCCAGGAAGCTGGATGCCCACAGAAGTCGGATGTTTTCAGGTGATCACGGGTGTCTTGACTCTTTAGCCACGAGGTCCAGGATACGTCGACGACAACCAGGAGCTGGATTCGGAGTGCCCACAAAGTCTGCAGCTTACTGAGGTGTCGGAAACCGGATTGGAGCCAACAAGCCTTAGCAACAGCAAGTCACGTGGAAAGTGAAGAAAGTCAGCGGTGAAGACCAGCAAGGTCTGAGGGACTCACCCAGCAAGGGTAAGTCAGGGCAGGCCTGGAGCAACCAGGGGAGCTCTTTGGTTAGATTAAAAAGTCTTCAGGGAACCCACACGGCAGCTGGCAAGGGATCGCGAAGATGCCTCGTGAGGATTAGCTTCACAGGAGCCCACGGTCACTCGGGACGAGTTAGGCCTCTGATTTTCGAGGGAAATCCTGCTGGAGGCTTGGACCATACGTGACCCAATGCACAAGTTTGTAGAACGTCGTGAAGGGGATGCACTCGACAAGAGTGCACGGTACCCGGGTATTGCTATTCCTCGTCACTCGTAGGGTCCACTCGCCTCAGGTTTGCTGGGGACTCACAATGGCCATTGAGAAGTCAGGAAATCCACTTCCGGGGCTGCAAGGACTTCGGACTCTGGCGGGAGTGGGAAAGTTTGCGACCGTTGATTCAAAGTTTTGGTGCCTCCCAAGCAGGGGAGTCACTCCTTGACTCCAAGGGAGATTCTTCAGCCTTCCATAGGTAGTGGAACATCGAACGTCCAGGATTCTTCTTGTAAAGCGTTGTCCAGGGATATCTAGTTTGCAATGGCAAGGGTTCCCTATCTTATACTAAAGGAAAGGGAGGGACTAGATTTATGACCACTCCTCTGTTTGTTGTAACACTCCTCTGGGAGGGTCAGGGGAGTGGGTGGGTACACCCACTTCCCTTTGTCCAGTTTCGCGCCAGAGCAGGGGCTGGTAGCCCCTGAAATGGTTTGAGCTGGCATATGCACAGAGGAGCCTACTGCTCCCCCAGTGCAGGACTTCAAAGCACTCTAGGAGTGCACCCACCCAGTCCCAATACACTAAATCCTGTCTGGTAGGTGGTTACACCTCCCTGTGACAGGATGCCTATTGTTGGCCCTCCTCCACTGCGAGTTTCAGTCAGCAGCAGAAGGGCAGCCCAGTGTCTGTGCTGGTGGCATCCATTTTGTGATGCCAGGGCTTTTCAGGATTCTACTGTGTTTCCACAGTAGGTACATGCCTATCCCTCTAGAAGGGTGGGATCATACTCCCACACCAGTTACTGGTGTGGGGGTATGATTCCAAGGCGTTTGACACCAAACACAACATGTTTTGATGCAGCCAACCCAAAGTTAGCATTTACCGCTAGGTTATAATGCACTCAAGAGTATATTGTTCAACCGCAACCACAAACAGCCACAGAGAATAGACTCTGAGGGCTGCAGAGGGGCCCTGCTTAGGCAGGGGCACCCACTCACATGGAAACCAAACACCCTGCTCTCAGAATTGATAGGGCCTGCCTTAGGGGTGACTGATAGGTTTATATGTGTGTGTAAGGTGAGATATAGGGAACCTATATCTCAGTGAGGAGTGCTAACACTACCTCACCCAGGCTGCAGTAGCAGGCCTGTGGTGTCAGATGTCAGATGGGGGCAACATAAGTGCAGATCCTACTCTCCTACACCCCCCCCCCCAACGCAGGGACACTAAACTAAACTTGACCAGTTGAGTCTTCGTGTTCTAAGTGGAAATACCTTTAGAGTCCATCTGCATTGGCATGTTGGGTCCCAGGTCTATGTTCCACTGTATAGTCCATCCCCTGTAGGGAAATGGACCACCTTAGCAGTTTGGGGTTTTCACCTTTCATCTGTTTAAGCCATAGGAGGGGCTTGTGGTCAGTCTGAACTATGAAGTGAGTGCAAAACAAGTATGGCCTCAGCTTCTTCAGGGCCCATACCACAGCAAAGGCCTCCCTCTCTATAGCTGACCAACGTTTCTCTCTAGGGGTCAGCCTTCTGCGTATAAAAGCTACTGGCTGGTCTTGACCTTCATCATTCAGTTGAGACAGTACAGCTCCCACACCCAGCTCAGAAGCATCTGTTTGGACAATGAACTTTTTGGTGTAGTCTGGACTCTGTAAGATGGGGGCAGTGCACATGGCCTGCTTTAGGTCTTCAAATGCCTTTTGACAGCTAGCTGTTCACTGAAACTTTTTTGGCATTTTCTTTGAGGTAAGATCATTTAATGGGGTCACTATAGATCCATATCCCTTAACAAACCTCCTATAGTACCCACTCAGGCCCAAAAAGGCTCTCACCTGTGTCTGGGTGTTTGGAGCAACCCATTCCATGATGGTTTGGATTTTGCTCTGCAATGGGTGAACCTGGCCTACACCCACAAGGTGGCCCAGGTACACAACCTGACTCTGCCCTATCTGGCACTTAGTGGCCTTGATAGTGAGGCCTGCTTTTTGCAGGGCCTCCAAAACATTTCTGAGGTGGACCAGGTGATCCTGCCAGGTGGAACTAAAGACAGCAATATCATCTAGATAAGCTTAGCAATAAGTTTCCATACCTGTCGGAACTTTGTTCACCAACCTCTGAAAAGTGGCAGGTGCATTTTCCAAACCAAAGGGCATCACCACAAACTGGTAGTGCCCACCAGGGGTTGAGAATGCAGTTTTGGTCTTGGCATCCTCAGCTAACCTGATCTGCCAGTAGCCAGCTGTTAGGTCAAATGTACTCAGATACTTGGCTGAGGCCAAAGTATCAATCAGTTCATCTGCCCTGGGAATTGGATAGGCATCAGTCCTGGTGACTGCCTTGAGGTCTCTGTAGTCTACACAAAACCTAATTTCTTTCTTACCACCCTGGGTATGAGGTTTGGGCACTAGGACTACTGGACTAGCCCAAGGTCTATCTGAAGGCTCAATCACACCTAGTTCCAACATTTTCTGGACTTCAGTCCTGATACAGTCCCTGACATGGTCAGGTTGCCTGTAGATTTTACTATTTACAGGCAGACTGTCTCCAGTGTCCACCTCATGGGTGCACCAGGAGGTCTGACTAGGGGTCAGGATAAACATATGTCTAAACTGTTGCAAAACTTGTCTGCATTCAGTTTGCTGATGATCAGTGAGGCTGCTTGTCAAAGCAACACCATCTACTGACCCATCATCAGGGTTCTGTAAGAGCAGGTCAGGGAGAGGGTCACTCTCCTCCTCCTGTTCCTCATCAGTTGCCATGAGCAAGCCCATGTCAGCCCTGTCAACATATGGTTTCAATCTGATGACATGGAGCACCCTAAGGGGGCTCCTGGGAGTTCCAAGATTCACAAAGTAGGTGACTTCTCCCTTTTGCTCAACAATTGTATGGGGCCACTCCACTTGTCTTGGAGAGCTGCTGGGGCCACAGGCTCCAACACCCACACTTTCTGTCCTGGCTGATATACAGTCAGCACAGACTTTTGGTCATGCCAAGTTTTTTTGTAGTTCTTGGCTGGCCTCCAGTTTTTTAGTTGCCTTCTTCATGTATTCAGCCATCCTGGAGCGGAGATCAAGTACATAGTCCATCACATCCTGTTTGGGAGGTTTGAGAGGTAACTCCCAGCCCTCATTCACCAAACATAATGGACCTCTTACAGGATGCCCAAACAGAAGTTCAAAAGGGCTGTCGCCAACCCCCTTCTGTGGAACCTCTCTGTATGCAAACAGAAGGCAGGGAAGTAAAAGGTCCCATTTTTACCTAAGCTTTTCTGGGAGGTCTTTAATTATTCCCTTTAGGGTTTTGTTGAACCTTTCAACTAACCCATTGCATTGTGGGTGATAGGGAGTAGTGAATTTATAGTTTACACCACACTCCTTCCACATTGCTTTTAGATACCCTGACATGAAGTTGGTACCTCTGTCAGATATAACCTCCTTAGGGAGACCCACTCTGGAGAAAACTCCAATGAGGGCTCTTGCCACCACAGGGGCTGTGGTGGTCCTGAGGGGAATTGGTTATGGGTACCTGATGGCATGATCCACTACCACCAGGATAAACCTGTGCCCAGATGCTGTTGGAGGATCAAGGGGACCAACAATGTCAATCCCTTCCCTTTCAAAGGGCACCACCACCACAGGTAGTGGTATCAGGGGGGCCTTTGTTGTGCCACCTGACACAGGAGCGACAAAACTCATTGGTGTCCTATGACATGTGTGGCCAATGAAAATGTGGAACAAGCCTATCCCAGGTCTTGTTTTGGCCCAAGTGTCCTGCTAAAGGGATGTCATGTGCTAGGATCAAGAGGAACCCCCTACACTTCTGAGGTATTACCAACCTCCTGGTGGCTCCAGGGGTAGTATCTCTAGCCTCAGAATATAGGAGTCCCTCTTCCCAATAAACTTTATGGGACCCACTAGCACTCCCAGCAGCCTCAGCAGCAGCCTGCTGTCTGAGGGGTTCAAGAGAGGGGCAGCACTGTTGCTCCTTACTCAGATCTTCCCTGCCCCCAAGACCTCAACCTGATCAGGTTCAAGTCCCTCTGGGGCAGTTCCTTCTTCAGGATCTGCTTCTCCTCCCTCAGGAGGGGAATCTGTGATCTGAGACAGAGGGGAAGGCCCTGCCTTAACTCTACTGTTCCTCCTCTTGGGTAGCATCTGGTCCATAGTTTCAGGATCCAGAGCTGGTTCAGCTTTATGCATTTTGGCCTGTGACCTGGTCACAGCAAATACCTCTGCAGGTATGCCCAACATCTCAGTATGAGTCCATAACTCTACTTCAGACCAGGCTGAAGTCTCTAGATCATTGCCAAATAGACATTCAACAGGGAGGTCTGCACTGACTACTACCTTCTTGAGGCCAGTTACCCCTCCTCAGGAGAAATTCATAACTGCTAGGCTATGGTTGGTCCTGACATTGCTTGCATTGGTAACCTGGTACATTTCACCCATGAGCTGCCCAGGGTCCACAAGATCCTCGGCCACCATGGTGACGCTAGCACCTGTGTCCCTGAATACCAAAGCCTGTTTGCCATTTATTACAGGCTGCTGTTTATATTTGCCCAGAGTACTGGGGCTCACTAGGAATGACATATCAATGTCTCCATCACAAATCAGCAATGCCTGAGTGGGTACTCTGACTAGGCCAGAGTCCACTTCAGAACCCAGGGTCAACCCTACTACACCCTTATTCTGATTACCACCTCCACCAGTAGCTGTACTAGGGGGAACAGTGGCCTTAGGGGCAGGAATGGTGGTGGTTTGGTCTTTGGACTTATTACAGTCAGAAGTCCAGTGCCCTTTCTGTTTACAGAATTTGCACCAGGGCTTCTTTTGGCCTTTTCCCTTGTTAGACTGTGAATCCCCACCAGATGCAGATTTTTGGGGCCCTTGTGAAGACTTCTGGTCTTTTGACTTATCCCCACCTTTCTAAGAGCCTTTAGGATCCTGCTTCTTAGTGTCACCCCCTTGGTTCTGGGTTTTCTGCCTCACCCTGGTTCTGACCCATGTGTCTGCCTTCTTTCCCAATTTTTGGGGAGAGGTCAGATCAGAGTCCACCAAGTATTGATGCAACAACTGGTTTTGGCAATTATTAAGGATCTGTTCTCTCATCATAAGATTATACAATCCCTTAAAATCAGCAACTCTACTACCAACCAGCCAACCCTCCAGAGCCTTGGTTGCACAATCAACAAAGTCAGTCCAGTACTGAGTCTGTGCTTTCTGGGTGTCTCTGAACTTCAAACTGTACTGTTCAGTGGTTAAGCCAAACCCATCTATTAATGCACTCTTCAGGACTTCATAATCGTCAGCATCCTCTTCTCTAACAGTGAGGAGCTTGTCTCTACCTTTATCAGAAAAGGAGAGCCACAAGATTGCTGCCCACTGCTTCTAGGGACCTGTTGTACTCTACAGGCCCTTTCCATAGCAGTTATCCATTTGTTGATATCATCCCCACTCTGGTAGGGAGGAACAACCTTGGACAGGTTCCTATGGTCTGGAATGTAATCTCTGACTCTAGGGACACTGTTGCTGCCACCAGGGCGTTCTAACCTCTCTCTTCTAGAAGCTCTCCGGAGCTCAAAGGTTTCTTTGTCTAATGCCAACTGCTTGGCCTTGAGGGCTACTCTGGCTTCCTCATACTGCACCAGTTTGTACATTCTGTCAGAGGAGGTCTCTCTTCTATTAAAGTATGAGTTCCTCTGCTGGACAGATTCTCTGCCAGAGTGATGTGAGTGGTCAGATTCCCTTGAAGGGGACCTAGGCCTCTCTTCCACTCTGTCAGCTCTCTTAGGGAGAATTCCTCTGTCCTTTTTAGACCCTTGTGGGTCTGGCCCTTCAATTACAGAGTCCAGGCCATCTTGATTTTCATAATCTGACCCAGAGACTATAGCTGACCCACCCCCTGATCTAGATCCTTTAGCTCCTAGAGCTAGTCTAAGATCATCTGCTGTCAGCAGATCTATCAGGTGTAGTGTGGAGGGACTGTCCTAGCTTCAGGTGCCTTGCAACACACATGGCTTTCAAGTCAAAGAAAGTCATGTCCTTATACTGAGGCTGGGTGGACCCACTGGCTCCATCCCTTGAGGACATTCTAGTGTTGTGCAGTGTTGTACTACCTACACTAGTTTGTGGCCTACTGATCCTAGCTAAAGCTGTAGCAAGGGTGTGCTATCCCTTCACAAACAGCTCCAAGTTCAGTAGAACTTGTTGATACTAAGCTTGACTTTATATGTACCTTGAGTACCTTTAGAGGTTTTCAGTTAGTAATTCAAATAGAGATTTTCTGGTAAAACAATGGCAAGCTGGAATCCCACACGCTGCCCACCAATGTCAGAAGTAGGGCTGGCATATGCTGGTCACTAGTTAAAGTGGCCACCTTGCACCAGTCCAATTCGATACTTATGGTAGATAGTGGTAGCTGTGGAGAGCAGCCTTCAGGCTAAGTCTCAGAGGAGTGTAAAGCAGCTTGTTTTACCTTATAATCTCTTGAATTACCAAATGAAAGGACACCACACAGGTATATATATAAAATATATATGTATTTATTTCTAGACACACTCTACTAATCTCTTTATGAGATTAGAAGTCAGTAACATATGCACAAATCAATTGTTACACAACAAATTAAGCACTTATATGGCTGGGGCCCTAGGGGCGTAGCAGACCATATACTAAAAAAGAGGTATAAGAATATCGACTTGCAAAGGGACAAGGCCTAGGGCCTTCAGAATCGCTGGGGCCTCACTAATACACTCAAGGCAGGTAAGTAAAGGACCCACGGGAGACACGTGCAGTGTGAGAACACAGCCGCGGGCTCCCTGTTGATTTCAATGGAGCAAGTCGTGGTTGGAGTTTTAAAGTTCTAGGGTACTTCGGGAGAGTCTACAAGCAAGTCACTTACAGGGTAAGTAGTTTAAGAGCCAACACCCACAGGAGCACCGGAGTGCACGAGTTACCTCACCCAGGGAAGTCGGTGCATAGGTGTCTTTTGGTGTCGGGTCGCGGCCTCGTTTTCAATGGCAGCCAAAGAAGACTTGCTGCTTGTGAAGACAGGAGAAGTGTCCGATGGAATACAAGGCTGGATTCAGAAGAAAGAAGACCTGAAAGCAAAAGGGATAGTGTTCAAAGTCACTTGCCAGTGACCCGGGGCCAGGAAGCTGGATGCCCACAGAAGTCGGGTGTTTTCAGGTGATCACAGGTGTCTTGACTCTTCAGCCACGAGGTCCAGGAGGTGTTGGCGATGACCAGGAGCTGGATTCGGAGTATACCATAAAGTCTGCAGATTACTGAGGTGTCGGCAACCGGATTGGAGCCAACAAGCCTTGGCAACAGCAAGTCTCGTGGAAAGTGAAGAAAGTCAGTGGTGCAGACCAGCAAGGTCTGAGGGACTAACCCAGCAGAGGTAAGTCAGGGCAGGCCTGGAGCAACCAGAACAGGCCTTTGGTTTGATGAAAATGTCTTCAGGGGACCCACAAACCAGCCGGCAAGGGATCGCAAAGATGCCTCGTGAGGATTCGCTTCACAGGAGCCCACGGTCACTCGGGACAAGGTAGGCCTCTGATTTTCAAAGGAAATCCTGCTTGAGGCTTGGACCACACGTGGTCCAATGCACATGTTCGTACAATGTCGTGAAGGGGTTGCACTCGACAGTAGTGCACGGTACCCGGGTATTACTGTTCCTCATCACTGGTGGGGTCCACTCGCCTCAGGTTTGCTGGGGACTCACAATGGCTATCGAGAAGTCAGAAAATCTCCTTCCGGGGCTGCAGGGACTTCGGACTCTGGCGGGAGTGGGAACGTTTGTGACTGTTGATTCAAAGTTTTGGTGCCTGCCAAGCAGGGGAGTCACTCCTTGACTCCAAGGGAGATTATTCAGTCTTCCAAAGGTAGTGGAACGTCGAAGATCCAGAATTCTTCTTGTAAAGCGTCGTCCAGGGATATCTAGTTTGCAATGTCAAGGGTTCCCTATCTTATACGAAAGGAAAAGGAGGGACTAGCTTTATGACCACTCCTCTGGGAGGGTCAGGGGAGTGGGTGGTTACACCCACTTCCCTTTGTCCAGTTTCATGCCAGAGCAGGGGCTGGTAGCCCCTGAACCGGTTTGAGCTGGCATATGCACAGAGGAGCCTACTGCTCCCCCAGTGCAGGACTTCAAAGCACTCTAGGAGTGCACCTACCCAGCCCCAATACACTAAATCCTGTCTCGAAGGTGGTTACATCTTCCTGTGACAGGATGCCTATTGTTGGGCTTCCTCCACTGCGAGTTTCAGTCAGCAGCAGGAGGGCATCCCAGTGTCTGTGCTGGTGGCATCCATTTTGTGATGCCAGGGCTCTTCAGGATTCTACTGTGTTTCCACAGTAGGTACATGTCTGTCCCTCTAGAAGGGTGGGATCATACTACCACACCAGTTACTGGTGTGGGGGTATGATTCCAAGGCGTTTGACACCAAACACGACATGTTTTGATGCAGCCATCCCAAAGTTAGCATTTACCTCTAGGTTATAATGCACTCAAGAGTATATGGTTTAACCGCATCCACAAACAGCCACAGAGAAGAGACTCTGAGGGCTGCAGAGGGGCCCTGCTCAGGCAGGTTTATTTATGAAAAATAATGGGGTAACCCTGTGTCCCTCAGAACCTGGGTATATGTATTATATAGCTACAATGGTTCTGTCGGGGAAATACAATTGCTTTGGGATGTTCACAATATGAATTACATTACATGTAACATGTATCCATGATTCAGGAAAAGAAAAGCACAGCACCCAAGCGAAGTTTCAATCAATATTTTAAGAAGAAATAAATAAGTTAGGCTACAATTGAAAGAAATGTGAAAGACGGGTGACATGTAGAAGTAAATACAGACAATACACTTAATACACTTAATATAACAAATAAAGTAATAGTTGGGAAGGTGCGATTTTTGGTAAAGTCCATATGAATGATCACATACGTCTCCTGTTCATATATGAATAGATTTTTGAACTGAGACGTTGCGTAGACTCTTAGTGTGCGTCGACGTTTCGACCCTATGTAAGGCACAACATTTTTAATGAGCGTCACAGCGGGTCTTCTTCGGGACGGAGGGGTATATGTAGCCGTGCGCAGAAGTCATTAATCACTGCGCGTGTGTTATATTTCTATCTCCAAAAACGGGGTCGATTCATATTTGATCTAAAAAAAAGAGACACGAGTCGTAGAGGTCTTGGAAAGTGTCCAAGTAGTTCATTCTTTCAGCCAGTCGGGTGATTTACACGATCGGGTGAAAATGACATCTCTCCAGCTCTCAGTGCGAAACAATACGGGGCACCCCCTCACATGGAAACCAAGCACCCTGCCCTCAGGATTGATAGGGCCTGCCTTAGGGGTGACTGATAGGTTTATATGTGTGTGTAAGGTGAGATATAGGGAACCTATACCTCAGTGAGGAGTGCTAACACTACCTCACCCAGGCTGCAGTAGCAGGCCTGTGGTGTCAGATTTAGTCTGCTTCCCAGGGGTGGCCTAATACATGCTTCATCCCCTGGTAGGCCTGTGAAGTACCTATGCCCTTGGTACCTAGGGTACCATATACTAGGGGCTCATAAGGTACCACAGTATCCAATCACTAGTGCATCTAATTTGCACTCCAAGTTGTTTAGAGAGAACAGAGAGGCTGGGGCCCTGGTGGTCAGCCAGACTATAGCCAGAAACCAGTGTAAACATCAGAAAAAAAGTGGGGGCAACATAAGTGCAGATCCTACTCTCCTACATCAGAAAGCTTCAGTTATCAGTATAACCTTGAAAAACAGTTCCTTGAATTCAATAGCTCCCTCTGGGGCTATCAGGGCGTCGTGAACAAACAAATCCAAACAGTTCTGGCTGACCACGGAGTCCCGGGCCAGCTACGGTGTCGGGAAGACCCTCAAAACAGTACCTTTTGAAATGCAGGGTGTCGGCGATCTATCGTTGAGCTTCTAAAAGCACTGCATCTGCAGGCGTCATTTCCAGAGGTCAGTGCAGGAATTGTCGGTCCCTTGAAGTCACACGCGTTGCAGATCGAACTCCTCGCGGATGAAGTCAGGAGCAAAGGTGTCGGGTGCTGCGGTGCGAAGTGCAGCGTGCGGCGTGCGGTGCCCTCAGGTCGTGGTGCAAAGTGAATGTGGTGCTCGTCGCAGTGCTGGCAGGTCACGGTACAAGCAGCGGTGTCGTCGTTGCTGAAGAGCTGTCGTCGGCTGACGAACTGGAGTCGATGGCACCGGCGTCGGTAGGCCAAGGCTGCAGAGCGGGATGAGGGTGGTGCGTCGTGTAACTTTACGAGCGGGCCTTCAACCCACAGTGCAAGCAGCGGCATCGATTTCAGCGTGATGCGTCGTAGTCGGGGATACCAAGGCGTCGTTGTGAAGTGAGGCAGTGCGGAGTGCGGTGCCCACAGGTCGCAGTGCGAGCATCAACTCGTGGCGGCGTCAGCAGGCATCGTCAGGGAGACCAGGGTCGCAGTGCGGCATTGTGGCGGTGCCCTCTGCGGTGCCTTCAGGACAGGGAGTCTTCAGCGGCATTGTAGGCGGCATCGGGTCTCTTTTTCTTCTGTTGCAGCACAAAACACACAGTTCCCAGTGCTGAGAGCAGAAAAACGTGAAGTCTTTGCTGTTCCTGAGACTTTTTGAACAGAGGGCAAGCTCTACCTCAAGTCCTTGGAGAAACTCACAAAAGTAGACTGCAGAAAGTTCAGTCCAGTCCTTTCACTGCCCAAGACAGAAGCAGCCACTGCAGGCCAACACAGCAAAGCACACAGCAAATTGGTAGTTCCTCCTCACAGCTTCTTCAGCTCTTCTTCTTGGCAGTCTTCTTGGTCCAAAAGAGTTCTAAAGTTCAGAGGTTTGGGCTCCTCTTTTTATAGCCCAAAATGCTTTGTCCTCTCATGCAGAGAGTGTCTATGCTCAGCCAGAACCAGTTCTGCCCTTTCTGGTGTGGCTTCCTGGCAGGAGTTGGAGACAGCATTGTCAGAGGCAGACCAAGCCCATTCAGGTGAAAGGAAATCTCCTCCCCTACTCTAAATGCAGCCCAGAGCTATTCTGCTCTTCCCTGACCCTAGACTATCTGGAGCCACTTCTGCTCCCCAGGCCCTGTCATCCAAAACCCAGACAGTCAATCCACAAACCCAGCAGAGGCCTGCTGGATGGCTGAGCAAGAAAATACCTACTTTCTCAAAGTGGTATTTTCAAACACAAAATGTAAAAATCACCTTCACTAAAAGAGGCATCTTTAGATTCTGAGTTCAGGCATACTAAACTTTATTTTCCTACCTAGTTGCCAGGGCCAGTTATGTTTTTAAGATGTTATAAACAAACTCACTATTCTATCCTATGGAGAAGAGGTAGCCTTGCAATAGTGAAAAACGAAATTGACAGTAATTCACTATCAGGACATGTCACACACACCAGGGCAGGTCCTACCTTTCATATACACTGCACCCTGCCCACAGGGGTACCTTAGGCCTACCTTAGGGGTGACTGAAATATAAGAAAATAGAAGGTTAGGGCATGGCAAGTGAGTGCACTTCCCAAGTCGACATGGCAGTACCAGACTGTACAGAGGCTCTGCAATGGCAGGCCCAATTTACATTTACGGGCTGTTTGTGTGGGTGGCACAATCCAGTGCTGCAGCCCACCAACTGCATTTGATTTACAGGCCCTGGCACACTCACTGCACTTTACTAGGGACTGACACATAAATCAAATAGGCCAATCATGGAAACACCAATCCATAACACATTTTACAACAGGAGCACTTGCACTTTATCACTGATAAGCAGTGAGAAAAGTGCGCAGAAACACTAAGCCAGCACAAACAGAGTCAAAACAGGGAGGTCAGAAAACAAGAACTTAGGGGAAACACGACAGAAGATGGCAAGTCTAACAGTAGCACACTCTGAATATGGAACCCCACTGGTTTTGTAACCACTGTCAACTTTCTGATAAACCTCAAGAGACTAGAACTGTTAAGAAACTCTTGAGTCCCACGGGTCTGAAGAAAACCCCTCGCTATACCCTACATTGCTCCCTTATTAACGTGAGATCACTTATTAAAAATAAACTGGAATTTTTTTAATTTGTTCAAACTTATAACTCAGAGTTAATATTAACCACAGAGACTAGGGCAGATGATAGCCCTGGCCCAGCCATAGCACACACTATACCCGCTGACTACTCTATCCTGAGGCTAGATAGGATAGGAAAGAGAGGTGGCGGACTAGTACTGGTATTTAAACAATATCTTAAGTGCACTAGTTCAAAGGTCTGCTCTTCCAAGGACCTTGAGGCCTTGATTTTAAGTGCATCTTTAATAAATAAATCTGTATTTGTAAAGCGCAAACTACTCACCCTTATGGGTCTCAAGGTGCTGAGGGCTGTTGTGGAAATTAAGTGAGCTATTGCCCAGAGTCACATGGTACTGAGCTGCTGCCGGAGCCGGGGATTGAACCGTGAGCCCTGTGCTCCAAAGTCAGCTGCCCTGGACGCTGCACCACACCTCTCCTCTCCACTAATGACCACTGTTCCTTCAATGGACTATTACTATACCGGTCCCCTGGATCTGGAGCGTATTGTCCAATTGGACATGTGTCCGAAACTAAGGACAATTTCGAGGATTTCACGGTATTTGAAGTCTTTAATTTCCATCTGGAGAATCTTGAAGACAGAGAGACTATTAAACTGATTGATCTTATGAATAGCCTTGGTCTTGTCCAAAAGGTAACAGCCTCCTCACTTATGGCTGGCCACACACTAGACGGCATATTCACTGACAACCCCACTTTAGTCTTTGCAGAGTCAGTATTGTGATATGGTCAGATCACGCTGCAGTGATATTCAATCTGAACATCGCTTTTAGACCAGTGAACAGTTTCAACCCCAAGGTATCTCAATCTTACCGCCAGTGGCACAAACATTGACACTACTTTGCTGGAAAGCAAATTAAAATGCTCCACCCCTACAATTACTGGACCAGGATATCACAAAATACAACCTGGCTTACTGTAGCTGCAGATCAACTAGCCCCATTGAAAACCCTTCACAATAAAAGATTATCCTCCAAACAACCTTGGTTCTCTCAGAACCTATACGAGTTTAAGCAGTCTTGAATGCCCATAGCATATTTTGAGACTTAACTATGACCTACAAACAACAAACAACAAATTGCAGAATATCAGGCCCAAATTTTGAAGGAAAAATCTGTCTATTTTTCTCAGAGAATTGTTGTGGCAAAAAATTCTAGCAAAGAATTGTATCACACAATCAAAATACTGCCCAATTTTTTCAACCAAAAGAAAGCTGAAAGTAGTCAGTCTCTTTGCAAAAATATCGCCTTAGCCTTCAAGGAAAAAGTTCTTGACATTTTCAATACTTTCTCCAGCTTGTTGGTGGAAACCCGCAAGATATACACGGTATTAAAATTGCCGTTTCAGGGCTGAAGTCCTTTCAGAACTTATTGCAGAGGCCTACTGCTACCCTTTCATCCATTCCCTCTTTTTCTCCATTATCAACAGGCCAAGTGCAGGACTTAATCCTTACTACTCACTCTGGTTCCCTGCTGGATCCCTCCCCCCGGCTTCTGTTCATTGGGTATCTGGTAGTGTAGCCGGTTTATTAACACCAATCATCAATGAAATGTTTAGGCAGGGTTCCTTTCCATCAGACATGGAAGTCACTTCAGTTCTACCGTTGTTAAAGAACCCACATCTAGATCCTTCTGTGGCAAATAACTATCACCCTATCTCTAGGCTTCAATTTCTCACAAAAATTGCGGAAAAGGCAATAAACAAGGAATTGACACTCTGCCTGGAATTGAACAACTTACTGGATTACTCACAGTTTGGGTTTCGTGGCCAACACAGCACTGAGTCGGCCTTATTCACGACCTCTGAGGAATTAAAGTCATCAGTTGATAGGGGATATCCTGCAGCCCTCATCTTCTTGATCTTTCGTCTACATTTGACACAGTCAATTGCAAGGTCTTGATTGACCGTGACCGTGCTGAATCCTTGGGCATCGGTGGTTCTGCCCTAGTGTTATTATCCTCCTTGCTCATCAAGGGAGTCTTATTTTTAATCTATGGATTGTTATCTTTCTAATTCCTTCTCTCTTCCCTGTGGTGTCCCGCAAGATCATCATTGAGTCCTGATGATACCCAAATTATCTACTCAGTTTCTGCCAATCACCAAGAATCAGCTGCCAACTTCCACAACTGCATGCAACAAGTTAGTAACTGGATGCTGTGCAACTGCTTAAAACTAAATTTCTATAAAATGGGAGTAAAGTACTAGTACTGGGAAACAATGTCTCCTTCTCGTCCCCTGCCTGGTGGCCATCTAATTTTGGATCTGTTCTGACCCCGGTAACTAAGGTGAAGAATTTGGGGGGGACATTTGATAATCATCTGTCTTTTGACAAACAAGTAAATGCAATCACTTCTAGTGCCTTTTTTACGCTCAAAATTCTGAGAAAGATTCTGCCTTTTATTCCATTGAAGATGAGGAAATGAGTAGTAACCGCCCTTACCCTGTCCAAAATAGATTACTTCAATGATCTATACATCAATCTACAGAAACGGCTCCTCAACAAGTTACAGATCCTGCAGAACTTGGCGCCCGCTTATTGCTCGGAGTATCCAGACCCAATTCAGTTTCTAAGGCACGTTTGGAGCTCCATTGCCTGCCAGCAGTGTAGAGAATAGAATGTAAGGGGCTTTGCATTGTCTTTAAAGCCTTACACGATGAAGGTCCTGACTATTTTAAAAAGAAATTTGTTTGATACACTCCTTTGAGGCCACTTCGATCTTTTTCCGCAAGCAAACTCAGAGTGCCCAATTTTAAACGAGTCTGCTCAGGGGGAAGAAGTTTTATTTATGGTACAGCCAAACTTTGGAATGCCATACCTCTTCACTTAAAGAACTGTCCAATACCTGTCTGTTTTTAGAAAGATTCTCAAAACGTGGCTTTTTAACCCACAGTTCCCTTGTCAGGTTCATCATCTTTATCCTTCCGTGTTACGCTAGCGCCAAGACACCCTTGTGCAATGGAGCGCTTTATAAAACTTATTTTCATTTAATTTAATTTCAAGGAGTTTTGCCAGGAGATGTGGCTGCCAACTAAAAGAAACAGCAAGAAGGCGAAGCTCCAAAATGTAAACACAAAGAGATAATGGATAGAGCGCTGAAACTTTTTAGAGACTCACCCTCAGTCACAGATCTGGGTTGAATCCATCATTGTTCTTTAGCTAACTTTGCCACCCAGTTCAGACCCAGACATATGCAAATCAGTTTTGACCCTATTCCTCATGGGAATAGTTCAGCCAGAATTGCCAAGCCAGGTCTTCCTTGGACCGGAAACAAGCATCCTGGGACCGGTGGCAAAGTGAGCTAAAGAAAGATGATGGATTCAACCCAAATCTGTGACTGGGGGTGAGTGTCTGAAAAGTTTCAGTGCTCTGTCCATAATCTCCTTGTGTTTGCTTTGTTTGCCCTAAGTTGGCAGTGTATGCCCAGACATGAGTCCCTTGCTCACTTTGCTACTGTATTCAAAGTAGCCTGGCTGATGTGGGATTTTACCCCAAAACCGGTTCCATTATGATTGTTTCCGGTCCAGAGAAGACCTGGCTTGGCAGTTCGGGTTGGACTGTTGCCATGAGGTACAGGGTCAAGAATGATTTGCATATAGCTGGGTCCGAACTGGTGTGGCGAAGTGAGCTAAAGAACGATGATGGATTCAGACCAGATCTGGGAGTGGGGTTGAGTGTCTGAAAAGTTTCAGCGCTCCGTCCATCATCTTCTTGTGTTTGCTTTCAAGCTCTAAAAAGCCTTCAGAGCATGAGCAGAGGCCCACAAGTCACAACAGACTACCAGGAGGTAGATGAGGGAGACTCAGAGCAGACCCCACAGGAGGGTCTTGGATTGTAGCTTGTTGAGGAGGGGCGGAACATACTCCCAGGATTGAGAATCCCTTCCTGTCCAGGGAGCAGTATGTCCTCTTGCAACCTGTTTCCAGAGGAGCTGGCGGAAAGGAAGGCAGAGAGGGAGTACAGGTTGGAGATGATCAAGCTCAAGGTGGAGGAAAAGAGACTGGCCGTGGAGGCAGAACAGAGGAAACTGACCATGGAGAAAAGAATTACCTTGGAGCATTTGGCTCCTGAGAGGAGCCTTTAGGAGCTGGACATCAAGGCCAGACAGGCAGATCCCAGCAGTGATGGTGGCAACATTTCTTCAGTGCCCTCTGGAGAAAAGAGGGCACAAATTCTCAAAGGTGCCTGACTTTGTTGTGGGGGACTATATTGATTAGTATTTTGAGGCTTATGAGACTGCCTTAAAGATACACAGGATCCCTGAAGAAGATTGTGGAGGCTATTCTGTGGAGGCATATCCCTAATGAAGGGAGGGACAACCTACTGGTTCTAGAGGAGGGAGACAGGAGGAGGTCCCACATCTCTCCTGTTGTGTTTTGTGTATTCCTTCTAGACATGGGGCCAAAAGGGCATGGGTGCCGGGCAGGGTGTTCACATCCTGAGCAGGATGTCCTGAAGGGGTTATACTCAGCCTTCCTGAGCTTCAAAGGGTAGCCTCAGAGTAAGATATCCTTCCTGATTTCTAAGTGCTGTCTGCTCTGCCACTGACAAATGCAGTTCATGCCTCGGCCTGTCTACCCTTTGTTGCCCTAGATAGTTAAAGGCAAACCCAGGAAAGGGAGAAGGTTAGACAAAGAGGGCATCGTGTAGCTACAGGCTAACACTGAAGCTAAAAGTGCTACCTTCAGAACCTCTCTATTCAGAACACTCCTGGACATGTGTAAGATTCAGAAGAAGTACTGCCCTGCTTTCTGTAGAAGGAAAACAGGACCTGCTTAACTTGATGCCAGACTCCCTAGATGTGACTTTTGACTGACCTCCTGTATGAGCTACAGGGAAACAACATGCTTCCAGATGCCTCTTCTGCTTTCCTGCTGACCGGACCCAACTAGACCCGACCAGGTCCCCTCTGCTGTACCTTGTGGGAGTGAGCCCTAAGCCCCCAAGTGCTGTTTTCATGGTCCTGGACCCTTGGCTGGAGTCAAAGCATTCCTGCCTGTGCAACAGACGTTTTTACTGAATCTAATGGGCAGACCTACCCAAACTTTGCATCGCAGCACCTCCCAGCTCCTCATCAGCAGCTTCACAGGAATCAAAGTAATGTGTTACAGAGTGACATAGGAACTAGCATGTCCTTCTAATCTAAAGAGTGGGGGCCCATGGGGTGGAACGTGAAGTTAAAAACCATTAAAGTTACCAGAAGGAAATTTTTAATTGACCAATAACTATATGATGCTAAAAACAAAAGGACGGTGGGTGGGGTAGTTAGTGTCCCCTAACCGTCTTGTGGAAGGTCGACATGTTTCTGCCTTGTTGGCCCGAGCGGGTCCAGGGCATTCATCAGGACCTAAGTTCAAATTAGGGCTCCGTTCTTACCAACAGGTAGCAAGAAATTACCACTGCGCGGGTGTGGCGAGGGCCACGCTCCGCTTCCTAATTGGCTTCCAACCGTCAAGCCTATAGGGGGGACTGAACAGACAATGGTGTAAAACCTGTAGAAATGGGTCAAGACACAAAAACATACTACTGTGTGAATGATCGAGTTCTTTTCTTGCATGTGGAATTTCATGGTCCCACAAACTGGATGATGATATTCTGATGTATACTATATTTACCTTCTCTCCCTCCAGATTGAACAGGAGTGTCCCCTCCCTTCCCCCATGTGGCAAGTAGTTGTCTCAACTAGGGTAAGACCGACGAGAGCACTTTGACTCTCGATCTGTTTGTGTACACACATAGAGTGGCACAAGTCACGTGATTAGTCACTCACCATAAGGAACTTACGCATGCGCTGTTTCTTTTTATTGTTGTTTTTGTATGTTTTTGTGTCTTGACCCATTTCTACAGGTTTTACACCATTGTCTGTTCACTCCCCCCTATAGGCTTGACGGTTGGAAGCCAATTAGGAAGCGGAGCGTGGCCCTCGCCACACCCGCGCAGTGGTAATTTCTTGCTACCTGTTGGTAAGAACGGAGTCCTAACTTGAACTTAGGTCCTGATGAATGCCCTGGACCCGCTCGGGCCAACAAGGCAGAAACATGTCGACCTTCCACAAGACGGTTAGGGGACACTAACTACCCCTCCCACCGTCCTTTTGTTTTTAGCATCATATAGTTATTGGTCAATTAAACATTTCCTTCTGGTAACTATAATGGTTTTTAACTTCACGTTCCACCCCATGGGCCCCCACTCTTTAGTTTAGAAGTGCATCCCTGTCTCCAGGTGTATGCCCGCCCTCCATCAAACGAAGGTTTTGGAGGGCGAGGACTGGCCGATGATGAAGCATGACACCAGGTGGTGTGTGAGACCAGTCTGTCACTTTTTGTGAGATGTCCCAACTCACAACAGTTCTAGAACTGTAGTAGGGTCACACGTCAATAGGAGCAGCTTTCTGTGGTTAATATCTAGCAATGGAGGCCGCTAGCTCCTAGAACCCCACGCCTCCCGTTCCCCCCTCCACACACTGTGAAGTTTCTTTTGTGATTACGATAGGAACTAGCATCACACCACCATGCAGCTCGTGATCATGGGCTCACTGAAACTGAAGGCATCAGCAGATCTGCTGCTGAGCAATGCAGAGCTTTGGAGAGCCATGGTGACCCATTGAGAGCTTCACCAGATTTGGCACCCAGCGTAGCACAGCCATGTCGTATAGACCTTGGATCATGGACACAAATGTATAACTCCCAGTGTGTCAAACTCGGTCCTGTAATTGGTCCACACTTCATTGCAATTTACCTGAACTTGTGACTTTGTCCTAGTCCAATGCGACCAGATACCTGCAGTTGGTGCTTCTAGTCCCTTGGCGCTGTTTTTACTTAAAACCTTAAAATCTTACAACTCCAATTCTACTGATTGGAATTTTACTAAAGTTGTGTATTAGTTGAATTCTAACATTGCAACAGGTTTGTGGGTGGAAAACCACATTATAATGTTAAGTAGGACATCTTGGGTGGGCAGAGTTAAGAAGGATTGGGACGGGGATTGTGTTACCATTAATTTGAACAGCCCCCATGTTGTGGACAGAATCTTAAATATGGCATCTTATTTTAACCCTGTGGGTTCAAATTCTGCTATTGTGGCCCTCCCTGTTTGTTTTTCTTACAGACCCCAGATTTACTGTTTGTTTGCATCTAGGAGGATTCAGATGCGACCTCTAGACTTGTAACAGAGGAGCCAGCAGGAGGTAATCCCAAGAATAGTAATATCCAATTGATTTGAGCCATTGAGTTCACTAAAGTTCTGTGATTGACTGCGCGTAGGTCCTCTTGAGCCTAATGCTCTTCAAACACATTGCCCTGTTGGGCCCTTGGGATCAGCCCAATCAGTTCATAAGGGGGTGAAAGTTTATTTCCTGCAATATCGCAGGTCTGGCAAGTAAGTTTAATGATCCAGAATGGGTACTTTTAATAAAAAGTTTTGATGTGATCTGCTTTCAGGAGATATAGATTATAGAAAATTGTTACCGTTTGGAAGGGTATAAAACCTTTGTGCCAGCCACGGCTTTTACTGCGGGAAGAGCAAAGAGGGGCTTGATTACCTTTGTCTCTTTATCAGTTCAAGGCAGTTTTGTCATGTTGTCAACAGACCTCCACACTCTACAGGCTCTGTTCCTCTCTAGCGGTGCAGATAAGTTAAAGCTTTTACATTTTTGCAACACAGTAGCCAGCCTGCCTGAAGCATAAAATATGTCACAGTTGTGTTCTTTTTTTAGAAATATGTCGCAGAACAAACTGTACTGCCCCAATGTCCTCATAGCAGGAGATTTCAATGTCCATTTATCTGGGAACCCTAGGTTTGAGGAGGTTGAAGGCGTGGGTGGCCCATGCCATTCTGGGCTGCACTTGAAACATACCTACCAGGGCTGCCTATTTAATGCTATTATGAATGAGTTTGACTTAACTTCAACTATGAACAAACTGCCCCCGGATAAGAAGGACACTGTGCCCACCTTCATTTGGAGAGGGTGTGAGTCCATCGATTTTATTTTAATCTCTACACCTTTTTTTCTTACATAAGTGTGTGTGTGTTGACTGGTTGGCCCTGGGTAGTATAACCGACTAACTGTGGAAGGGGGGAGGAGACTAAAATGGACTCAGTTCATTCCTGACAAGTTTTAATGAGTCCCTACTTACGCAGTGTCATCAGGAGTTTGTCACTTGCTGGGACGGGTGGGGCGCAACCATCAGATATCCTGGAAGCTTTTGATAGTATAACAGGAGCTATAGCTAATCTACTAAAGGCCCCGGTTGAGCGTTCACCGGCCCTAGATGGTTTGACTCCGAGTGTTCCCTCGCCTCTAGGAGATTGAAGGAAGCTCAGAGTATCAGACCAAGAGATTCCATGCTGGTTAAGGAATATCTTAGACAATACAAAGCCGCCCTGGCAAAGCGCAAGTTGGCTTTGAAAGAGGAGGCCTGGTCGGATTTGATAGAGTCCAGTACCCTAAAGAATAGCTCCATGTTTTGAAACATTATCAATGATCCGTTCCTGGCAGAAGACAGTGCTAATCTACTGAATGCCCACATCACATACGAAGAGTGGGGTATGTTTCAGACAGACCTTCGCTCTAGGGAAGCTGAGGTTATTGTAGAAGGCCAATCCAAGATTGTGTTTACAGAAGAGGAAGAAAGAGCAGGCATATCTCAGTTGACTAACAATAAGGCCCCAGGACCTGATGGGATTCCCCCAGACCTTTACATTTTGAAATTGGACACCTGGGTTCCTACCCTCACTTCAGTTATCACGCTGCAGTCATATTAGGCTGCCCAGACTCCTGGGCATTATCCACCATTGTCCCTATTTTCAAAAAGGGAGAGCACTCATTGCTAAAGGTCGATCTCCCTATTGGATTTAGTGGTTAAGGTGGTGAGATATATGGTACTAGACAGCTCATCGAGCTGGGCAGATGACAATATTCTTGCTGATGCCCAATGTGGTTTTTGCCCTGGTTGTTACACGGTGGACCAGAGTTTAAATATTTGCATGATTGTGAATAAGTATAGTGTTGCTTGTGCTGGTACCATCTACCAGCCTACATGGACTTTTCGTCCACATTTGACCGCGTCAATAGATATAAGCTCTGGCAGGTTATGCTCCTCCATTGGTATCGATAAAGACATTGTCCTGTTTTTAAGGGATCTTCATAGAGATACCAAAGCAGTAGTTCGATATTCGAAAGATCTTAAAGTTACCCATGAGCTCTCTATTCAGAGAGGGATGCTTCAAGGGTGCATTTTGGCCCCTTTTCTTTTTAACTTGTACATCAATAAGCTGGAGCAGGCCCTCTTGAAATCAAAACCAGACTGTCCCCAGGTGGGAAAGCAAAGTTTACTGGTCCTATTGTATGCCGACGATGCTGTCCTTATGGCAAGGACAGAAAGGGGCTTACAATCTTTGTCGGACTCCTTTGTCCATTTTATGGAGAGTTTGGACCTACTGGTCAATAATAGTAAATCATTTATAATGCATGTGGGCCCTTGCCCAGCTAAGCCTTACACATTTTTTGTAGGGGTTATGCCATTCCCTAGGACCATTGTTTTTTCCTACCTGGGGGTAGTAATTGATGCAGCTTTGAATTGGGGCCCACTGTTAAGTCATAAGAAACGGACTTTGTTAGGGCATTTACTGCTGTTTTTAACTTTGCCTCAAGACTGGGTAGGAGACCCATAGGGTCCCTTTTGCAGATTTATAAGGGTAAATGCATTTCAAAGTTTATTTGCGGTAGTGAGATCTGGGGTTACATTAAGCAGGATGCATTGCAAGTTGTTGAAAATATCTTTTTGAGATGGATACTCTGCTTATCACAGGGTTTATCATTCTTTGTAGTCCAAGAAGAATTAGGTATGGCCTTCCTCTCAGACTTGATGTCTTTTCGTCCTTTATCGTTGTGGTTAAAAATATGACTCAAGAAGGGAACTGTCCTAAGCAAGGACATCTTAAGGGACTGTATTTCTCTTTATTATTCTAACTGCATTTGCTGGCTCAAGTACGTCACAGAAAATTTTACCAGCACGGGAAAGTCAGACCTATTTCAGAACCCGGAGAAAATCAGCAGGAGGGACTTGCATAGTGTGAAGGAGAATTTTTCTAATAAGCGCGCTTGGGACAGGGAAGTAGTAGAGCTGAGGAAGTCCAGTGTCGGAGTGTATTCCTTATTGAAAACAGGGCCTTCTACGGGGCCCTATCTTTTATAGTTTAAGAGCACCCAGGACAGTTTTTTATTGTCCAGATTTCATTTGGACCTCTTTCACTACCTTCTGGTCCATCCTCGTGGGGTGCAAAAAGAACAGCTCCTCTCAACCTGCGGCTGCAACAGAAAGTCTCCACAGGACATGATGCACTTCTCAATGTTCTGTAGTTTATATGAGGTACCAAGAAAGTCTTTTATTGTTCCTATTCTGAAAAAAACACATTTTAGGCAGATAAGACCCGCTTTTATCTTTTAACAATTACTCTTAAAGAATACTGTATTATGTGTTCTTAGTTTTTTAAGGGCTGCAATCAGACGTAGGCCAGTTGTGATTAATTCTTCATGGAAAAATCTCAGGCACAGTGGTAACTTGAGATCTTTCTTAATTAGAGTCAATGCTATTTACTTTACACTTTAGGGGGCCTCGACGGTTGGTTTTATGGTTATGATTCGAGATCCCTTTTTTGTTTTGCACTCTATGGGGCCATGAGGGATGGTTTTATCATCCTGATGAGATTTGTTCTAATTTAGTGCCTGTTATTTATCCTGTATTCTATGGGGATCTGATGAACGATTTTACTGTGTTTGATATAACATTTTGTGTATTCTGCATTTTTTGGCGCAGCACTGATGTCATTTTCTTTTATTTCTGGACTTCGCTTACTTCTTGATACAAGTTTTGGTGAAAAGATGAATTCACTGTATTGCCTCTTTTAGTCCTTGATCCTAATGTTTTACTTTGTTTGCTTGACTTATATGGTTTTCTTTGTAAAAACTGACTAAAGTTTTGTTGATTGATTGATTAATTACTATTCTGGCAGCATTTTATTTATTAACATTTACTCTACGTTCTAAATAGGTTTGACTTTTTTCACGTGTTTTCACTTTATTACTGTTTGAGTGGTGCATAAATACTTTACACATTGTCTCTAAGTTAAGCTAAACTGCTTTTTTGCCAAACTACCAGAGAATTAAGCACAGGTTTATGTAGTGACGTTTGTGGTTCACCCTGACAAGGATTGTGTTAATTATTTGAGTGGAGCTTCTACCGCTCTCAAATAATAACCCAGTCGCTTACCCCTTCATTGATGTTTTCTTAATATCTTTCTTTCCTTCTTTCTCTTCATCCCTTTAGGAAAAAATAAGTGACTATCCCCAAAAACGAGTGCTGATGGTTTCACCTGCAACCACCGGCTCAAATTAAGCACCTCAAAATATGCAACAAATGGAAGAGTTCACATACATATATGTATTGACCATGTGCCTTTGCACATGTACCTGATTCTCCAAGGGAAATTATTTTCTCACTTTCACCCACTGAATATATGAATGTTCTCTTCCCGTTAATGCCATAAAACACACTTACTTCACCTTTAGCTGGAGCAAATATATGTGTAGTGTAATGGTGGTATGTGAAAGTTGACCTTCATTTGCAGTATGTTTTAGCAGGAACGACTGGCAGAGGTGCACCGAAACTTTAAAATTCACACCACTTGCTTCATTTCCACTTTCTAAATGCAAAAATCCACCAACTCTAGGGCCAGAAATCAGTTGCAAGACGTGGTTGCAAATTGCACACCATCTTTTTGGACATGCCTTTTATTTTGCTGTACAGGCAAAAAGTGGTTCAATAAGAAAAAACAGAAGGATTGATCTGAATTGAGGAGGACTGAACTAATCAATGTCTCCAAACAATGTATGCAAAACTCCTCTGAATCAATCACCAGATAAGGGGTCAGGGCAGAAAAACTGAATAAATCTGAGATATTTGTAGACACACGTACATTTAATTTCAAAGATTTTTTGTAAAATCTTTGTAAACATAGTAATTATACAATTTTCATCAATAATTAACTCTTAGCTCCAGAAAGAATTTAGTGATTGGATGGGTGTTCAGAGAAGGTGCTCGTAAAAACTGAGAGTGAAGGAAAAGAAGGTGGGGTTTATGGACCCATTTCTTAAACCATATTGCTACATATTAAAGCCTGTCTGACATATAAATATTTATAGAAAATCTTTTTCGTCCAAAGATGACACAGTTGGTAAGTAACGATTGCCCCCATGTGAATTTTCTATTCAATCCAGGCTTAATTATGGAATGTCGTCGTTTCGACCCGGCAGATACAAAAGGGCCACTGTTTGTCTCAACAGTGGGTCTTCTTCAGGACTGTGTGAGTGAAAAAAGAAGGAGAAAACTGGATACAATTGTCATTCATGTGTGCTCAAACCATTCTTAATTGAGAGATAATATGTAGAAGGCCCAAAGGTGAGAATTGTTTTTTAAATTATATTTAGATAGATAGGTGTTGTAGTCTGGATCTACAGTTCCTTACGTTAAGTACAGAATAAGGGAGGCAGTTTTTAATCTCTGTAAATAGCAAAAACAGCACTCTCCTATATCATCTTTACAACTAAACTATAGTGTTTATCAACTCGAAGATGTTTAAGAATTTAATTATTCTTGAAGTGCGAAAATTTTCAGCTTTTGTGCCACTTTGTGAAATTATGAGGGTGGTTGAGGGACTCCTAGAAGAAACATTTCTTTTGTTAGGAGTTGCTTGTGATGGATTAATAATAGATATTTCTCACACTCGCCAATGGGCGCTTATGAAATCTTTGACAGACGTAGTCCAAATCTGAAGTTTCACGTTCTGTGACTTTGCATAGGTTGAAGGTCTAATTTTGTGCAGGGAGTTTGCTCAGGAACAGAACTATGCTTGGGACCCTAGAACATCATTAAATAGGGTCTGAGTCACCATACCACCTCAGTACCATGAGCCCTTGTCTGACTAGCTGTAGTGTCTCACTTGCCTTCCTAACTATATCCAGAGAGACAGGTGAATTGACACCCCAGAACACAAAACTCCAGAACCTCTCAGGGATCGCGCTAACAGGATACCCCCTTTCGCCCACACACCAGGAGTCGTCCACAATTAGAAATAACATGAGACACAAAGGAAGTTTGAAATGTTTAGTTAAACTATTGTGCTCTAGAATGCAGTATACTGCCACCATCAGAAAGCAACTACCTAACAGAAATACCATCATCATAGTCAGTAAACCGTATATTTTGAAAAGTCATGTCATATTATAAGACAGATTAGCCTAACCCCCCTACTCTCCTACAGCAGCACATCTCAGGTGGTCTCTTCTAAGAAAGTCTCTCTCTCTATATGTGTGTTACATTACTGTATACACCTATATGACAAGGCGTACATGCTCATAAACAACAGATTAATTCCTGTGTTTTGTCTAAGTGCTGTTCCCTTGCCAAAACAAAATAACAAGGGACATTGCTGTTTGACCCCAGGAAAGAGCAGAATGCAGAAACAACTGCAGGTTCTGTGTGAAAATGCAATGTGGCACAAAGGCAAAAGTGTTTTTATAGTAACATATGAAAAGCAAATGCGGCCTGTGTCGTGCACAGTTAGGCTAACATAGGGAAAAGTACAATGAAACACATGACAATTACATTTTTAGTTTCTGTACTGTAGACTCCAGTTGGCTGACAAATTATGTTTTGATTACTGGAAGTGATTGTTCATTAATGTGAGTTGTCTGTGTATAAATTAGGAACTGAAGATGATACTAGGATACTAGGATAAAGGCATTTTGGAGAAGGTAAACTCTTATAACTACTCTGAAATGTCTTTTTAAATTGGCCCCAAAACATCTTAAATGGGGATATTCCAGAAATAGTTACATGCAATTAATATAAATAGAAAGGACTGAGCCCTCTCTGCACTTTTCCTAAAAATGAGTTCAACTTTTTGGGGCCGATTCAAAAAGACATGTAGGAGTGCATAAAATAGCATGCCTGAAATATTACTTACAATACTCATAAATACTTTTGTGACTGGCCACAATGCTTACTTTTCTTAATTCTTAGAGTCATATTAATATTTATCAAGACAATAACACTGTTTATTCACTGTTAGTATAGCAGTAAAAAATGAGTAGTCAAGCAGCAGCCTGAGACAGGCAGTGGGATCTCAGTGTTGGCCGGAAAAGGAGTATAAAGGTACCCTCATCAGCCATCCAACGGATTGTTCAGGGTTGGGCAAGTCCTAGCCCTCACCTCACGGGTCTGCCATGCTGCATTTACTCTACATGTCTAAGGCAATGCAGTGTCATTTGTACAGGTGGCCCAGGGTCTAAGCTCTGCAGTACCCGAGGCTATACTCCAGTCACCCCGCTCTTTGCCAACTCATCATAGAATTAGGAAAGTTTGGCATGAGAAAGCAAGAGGCTGAAAGCTGAAGCTCCATGGTACATCAGCATCATGGCCATGCTGTTGCGCTGTGCAGCTTCAGCTTCCTGCTTGAGTGCTTGAGGTAGGTACTCCAAATGGAGCAGTTGAAGAGCTGAAGTGGAACTTACTGAAGCAGCTGAGAGGAAAACAAAATCCTAAGTTAAACTTGTGTGCTAGAGGCTGAGTGTGCAAGGCACTGGAAATTAGTGTGAGAGAAGGTGTGAGACAGTGTAAGGTAAGTGAGAATGACAGTAAGTGACATTGTGAGTAAAATAGTGAGACAGCAAGTGGGATGTGAGAGTGCATAAGTATGTGAATGAGACATTGTGAGCATCTCAGTGAGACAGTGAGTGAATGAAAGAGACTTGAGAGTGAGTGAGAGTGAGTGAGGCAGTGAGAGTGTGAGCATGTCAGTGAGACTGTGAGTGAGACAGTGAGATAGTGAGAAAAAGTCAGTGATATAGTGTGAGAATAAGCATGAAACAATAAATGAGACAATGTGATTATGTGAGTGAGACAGTGAATGTGAGGGATTGACACAAGGAGAAACAGTGTGATACAGTGTAAGCATGTGACTGGGACACTGATTGAGATGGTGAGTGAGGCAGTAAATGTGACAGTGTGAGCATGTGAGACAAAGACAGCAATTGGGACAGTCAGTGACACTGAGTGAGAGAGTGTTAGCATTTATGTGAGACAGTGAGTCAGAGTGAATGAGACAGTGTGGGAACTCTGACAGTGTCTGAGAATGTAGAATTGTGTGTGTTATTCCAGAGAGTCTGCTGCTGGGCTTAACTTACTTGACTTACAAGTACACCCATGGCAACATGCTGGTGCTAGATTATTGAAGATCCTTTTTGACATTAGTGAGGGGGCAAATCAAATTCAGGCACTTGAATAATGGAGGTACTTAATGGTATATGGGGCAACCATGGCAAAATACCTGTGTTGGCATATTGGAGGAATCATTGGCATAAGGAAAGACAACCATGCCATTTGGGGGGTGGCAACAAGTATAAAACACTAGCCCTGACATACTGGCGGTAACTTGTCACATAAGCCACCTGTAATATATGGATGACATGAATGGCAAATTTCTGACACTGCCATATTGTAGGTATTGTTGGTAAAACTTGGTGTAAGGGGGTCACTGTCACACGGGGGACATGCATAACAAAAGTTCCTGCCTGCCATATGTTTGACATATGGGGGGGCACCCATAACACATTTTGAAATATTTTGAGAACCTCTTCTGCTTCCTTCTAGTAAAAGTCAGACTCACTTGCATCGCTCACTCACTCACTAGAATTCAGGGAAGTGTTGAGTTGAGTAGCCTAGATGGATTTAAGCACTATGTACTGGTATGTCTTCCAGTTAGGCCTGGAGGGAAATACTACCATTTTGCAAATACATGGGTCTTCCCTAAAGGTGCCTTCAATTTTACACGATAACTTCTGACACACATTTGCGTCTGTGACAGTCTGGATTAGTTTCTTGGAAACTATACTTGCTTACAGAATCAAACTTTGCAAGAACTCTATCATGCTACCTTGACACCATGTACAAGGTGTATACATAAGTTGTGCAAATGTATCCATAACACACAAACAAGGCAGCCTGATCAACATCTCGGCCCAAGGCAAGGATGCCTTTTGCTATAAATAAACATCAGTTTCCTGGTGTTGACAGAGGAGCCCTTACTGTCATTGGCGAGGTCTCCACATGCTGATGATTCGGCCGAGCAGCCCGCTGATATCTCTACTAGGGATGTCCAGCTCATGACCACAATGGGGGACCTACATTCTTTCCGTTCAGGTAATGGGGGTTGAATAATCCAGTATGGGGATTCTTGGCAGAATCAAAAGACGGGGGAAGGAGAGGTTTTTTGACGGTTAGGTTCACCCTCCCATTGTATACATAAATAAATAAATAACCTGAATATTCAGGTTATGAGAACCTAACCTAGGGGTGTCAGGAAGGCACTTGTTTCCCGAAAGAGCACCCAAGGAAAAGAAAGGGAAATGACAATTCCTTTCTTGAGTCCCCTCACTCACCAGGGTTTCCCCACGGTGACATGCTTCATCATTGGGGTCCTCTCAGTCCTCTACGGGCTGAGGCGTGCTGCGACTTGCGGATTACGTAGGAGCACTGAACAAGACTATGTGTTGTGCAAGTGTCGTGGTGTGGAGTGGTTTAAAGTGAATTAAAATAATCAACTAGTGGGCCAAATAAATTTTATTCTTGCTCCTAGCTAATTGGTTAAAAAAGTGGGTGATATGCTAGAATAAACTACTTTAATGGGTAAGTGTACCTAGCATATGGTCGACTAGTTTCGAGCTTCCCTAGCTCTTCCTCAGGACTACACTGGGACCAGCCCAGTGCAAGTACCACTCCTAGAGGACCTGATTTGGTGCAAAAATAAGTGAAAAACCATACAAACGCTGCGCATAATTAGCATGCGTTAAGGAAAATACATACGTAATGTACGTCTAATGAAAATATTTTAAAAGGCAAAACTGTGCCTCATGATCGACTGAGGGGGGGTTGGACACTCGTACACTTGTACTCTTCAAGCCACCCACCGGAACACCTACTGGAGACCTGCCTCGCCGACCGCATGAACACACACACTCCCCAGTCACCTAGGTTGTTGGACACATAGTAGGAGTATGCCAGGGATCAATATTGTTTTATATGCTTGCTTATATACATTGTTTCATCACGATGGTGAAACTTTTCATTCTGTTCACAGTCCCAGTACTTCTAATAACGTTCATTTGCTTCCGTCTATTGATCATTGCAGCTCATATTTTTTTTCAAGAATAACATTTGTTCAATATATATTGAAAATTGACCACTGTGTCTTCCTTGTATATTTCTCTGGGAGAAAGAGGGCAGAGTATCTGAGCAAAAGGGTTATAGATCTGTTACTACAATTCCCGAGGGAACAGGGTTGTCATGTTCATTGGTTGCCAGAACCATTTAACACCCGCGTATGGTTAGGGGGAGGGGCTTTTGGCGGCACCGTGAGCTAGCTGACCTATAGGACGACATATCCTGATGGGGTGTATGCAATCAGTCTGGCACCAACCCCAAGGTTATGCTTTCTACAAACGTGCAGTTTATACCATAGTTTGGAAACTAAACAACAGAATATTATATGATGTTAGATCTGTGTTATCAACAAGAGTAACATAAGATCTGTACATATCTATGATGGTTACTTAGGCATTGAGACCCTAGGTTCAAATGGAGTAAAATGCAGTGCAGGGATTCATAAGTTCATTTTAGTGTTTATCAATTGACAGGGTCTCAGATGCTGATACTCTTATTCCTAGTTCAATAGTACTGGGCAACTGAAACCAGGTGAAGTTGTATGATGTGGATAGACGATCTTATTTTGATAAGTAGCAGTTTGGTTAGTTAATAAATGTTCAAATACTTGCTGATGATGGCATAGTAAATTATGAGCTTGAGAACAAATGAGTGAAATATTATCTCTTACCCAGTTCATGTGCAGAACCCTCCTCTTTAAATGACGGCACTGTTTAATGCGGTGAAGATCATTCACAGATTAAAATAAACAGCAACTCAGCAATAAGAAGATAAACATAGAACATGGGTGACCCTCCTTGAGACATGGAGTCTAGACCAATGAACAAACCAGACATCACAGAGCCTGCAGATTCTCCACATGCTAAAGTGATTCCATTAGCCCTACTTTCATATGATATACCCCAAAGGACAAACGTGGTGCATGTCTGGCAATATCAAGGGTCAATCCAGAACCCTGGAATGCATGAAGGAGAAAAAGGGAGTCAATTGCAGGTCCTCTGTGAGCGAGTGTATCCACAGACTTACTGCTAAAATGCAGGTAACAGAGACATGAGAAGGGCACAAAACTATTAGGGAGCATTAATCGTGGCATACACTGTGCACACCAACGCACTTATGCTTTAGAACTGCTTCAACTTTCTGAAGCCATGATTCCAAGAATATGTTTTATTTGAAGGGACTGATTCATCTAAAAAAATCCTGATAATCCTAAAAAAAGCCTATTTATCAAAGATCCCTTGCTTATAATGGGTTTAATCCTGACTTCATGCCCCTACAAGACTAAATAGAATCCTGGATGATTTTCGAAGCTTTAAAGCAGCCTAGCCCACCTTACCTCTGGAATTGTTGCATGTTTCATTTTAACTTTTCAATTTAACCAACAGATGTGATGATCCTTTCTGTTGGGTTACTCAAAAGTGATGAAATGGTCAGTCCTAACCCTATAAAAGTGACTGTCTCTCCTAAGTCTATCTGCTTCACTCGATGCTTCAGCACAGCCATAGGTTAGCTGCGACATGATTGGAGCACCCCTCTGATCCTCATGTACGAAACCCATTGCTTCATAAGTAGTCCAACTCACCCCCTTCGAACTCTGAAGAAAAATCATATAGCCTCTTACTTCACCACCTAGAAGTGCTTCAGGGATGGTCAGGGCATGAGGCTACAGAAGGCGTATTCTAATGTCATTTTATATTCCAGACAGGTTAGTCACAAGGCTTTGGCACCAGCAGAAAAGGAACTGTTTCTGGCCATTAGGGTGGACATGCATACCCTTGTAGCTACAGAGTGCAGCAAAGCGGCAGGACAGAACCCGTCTGCACCTCCGGCATCGCCAAATCAGCGTATTGGTGAGGTCCAAAACATGGATGCAGAGCATTCAGTGCATGTGGGCAGATGGAATTAGACACAGATGTGGCACAGGCTTTGTCTGCCAGAGGGTCTTCTCGCCGCTCTTGAGTGCTGGTCATGCATTTGATTTTGTGCACCACAAAGGACACAGCACAAGAAAGGCTATAAATGCTCTTTGATGAGTCGAGAACTGAAGGGGAATTCAGGTGCTCCAGCACAAAGTACTGAGATGTATTTGTCTTAGCTAGTAATATATGTTTTATAAGAACATGGATGGTAACGTAGTCTTAAAATGTGATTATAAACAAAAACGCATTCCTAAAACGTGTGTCGCTTTTCTTGTCTCCTTGATTTGTTAACAACTCGTACACCAAGCCTGGTACCTGCCATGTCCTTCCTCAGTGCCCTCAGCAGCACAGAGGCGTAGCAATTGTGTGAAAAAGAATGACTTTCAAAGGTAAGCCTAGCCAGTTAAATAAACTGACAAGCCGTTCAACAGATTATCATTTTATAATGCCCTGGATCTATTGTTGTGCGATTTCATTTAAGATATGTCACTTGAATGGTCTTTTAAGCTTGAAGGTCATCTGCAAGAAACAGACGCAGATCAAACACACGCCATATTTCATCTGTTCCACGTTGTCCACTATCAATTTAAAACACATTACGGTCTGTATTGGTTATAAAAATACTATTTAGGTGGAGGGGACGTTTCATGGCTGAGTTATTGCGTGTGCTGTTTAAAAACAAATACATACGTGCTCACCAGGCATAGGTTAGGACACATCACATACAATCAATCCTAACATGTCAGCCCCAAAAAGAGATACATTGGGTGACTTAAAAAAAAAAAATGACCACCGCCGAATTGTGCAACTGTAGACAATGATGGAGCAGCTGGCTGTCTGAATGTCATAAAGAATTTATTTTACTTGTAAAGCACTGAGAATTATTTGTTAAAAGATAAATTTCAGATGACTCCACTGCTATGTATCACCATCTGTCACCAGGATTCTAATGCAGGCAAGCTGCCAGGGGCAGCGAGCTTCAATCAGTGTTCAGTGCCAGGAATCTCATGGCAGCCTCTGGCCCTACAGTAAGTGTGCAGTCAGATGCACGTGTCCTTTCATACCATCTTTAGGAACGCACCATTTTGTGGGCTGCTATTGGCTGAATCAAAACCTTGCCATTATAAGTCAGATGGCTTCACCATTGGCTCTCCTGGTTCAGTCCTGTTTTTGCACTGGATTGTGTTTTTGTTTTTTGCCTGGTTGCTGCTTTTTGCAGTTTTTCTAAGAAAAAATAAATAAATTGCATAAGGGTCTTTTCAATTGTTTTCTGCACGACATTAGAGAGCTCCCAGTAAATTGTCCATGCAAAGCTTTGGAAGTGAACACTATTTGCACAAACCTGTAATGAGCACAAAGTGGAAACAGGAGACAAATGACAAATGTTAAAACTTTGCATCTACCTCAAATGTGCACGTGAGAAGGTAAGAACAGCACAAGGAAAACAGTTACCACTCATTTTATTTAGCCAAAATTGAGATTTGTTGTAAATAGCCTAACATTGAGACCATACAAAGTTAAAGAAAAACATTCAGCATTGAAAAAAATACAAAAACTAATGACACTTTCTGTAGTTCGAAGCTAATACTTTGAAGAAGTTTATTGGATATAACATGTAGACGTTTTTTTGCGCTTGTAAAATGTTACTGGTGATTAAGTGCTTATGCATGATGTAAAGAGGTTATAATTTTGACGCAGAGAGGAATTAATTGAAGCACTGTAACAGTCATCATAGTTTATCAACTAACTCCCCCACGGTTAAGGTTCAATCATAATTTTCATTTAAATTCACATCTTTTTTTGGGATGCTCAATAGGATCCCACATCGGTTCCCGACACCCCTGAGGCACATGCAGCTCTCCTGACCCCCTTTGAATGGATATATTGTTCACATTATTACTCCTACAGGAATCTCTGGCAAGAGTTTAACTGATGTGTGTTTTGTTTTTCTTTATCTCAGGAACAAAGCAAAGGTGTTATTGATGTAAATTCACTGATCAGCATCCTCTGGGGAAAAACACAGTCTGTATGTATGCTAAGAAACTGCCCAAAAAAACGTAAGAAAGAAATTGAGAATAGTATCTGAGAAAAAAGTACTTAAGTTTGGTTTATAACACTGCCCAATCCCCCTCTACCCCCGCGCATACTTACTTTTATAAAAATGTTATGTTGGTTTTATGTAAGCTTTCCAAACATACAATGAAATAGTCTATAAAAGTGAAGAATACATGCATAAAATAACACTATTCCTCAACATTTCTTTAGTAGATTATTTTAAAATTATAATAATACATCTTAAAGTTATATGGACTGGTCATGAAAGCTCAGACTAATCAACAAATCTCAAATTACTATTTTGTGATTGGATTCTGCAGACAAAACACATGATGGTATTTCTACTCAGCGAATTGGCAGGTCACCGCTTTTCAGTGGGAAACACTCCAAGCATCTTCAGCCTGGAAAGCTGTATTTAGTCTGAAATTGTATATGTAATCTTATGAGCTTACCCTTCATTTAAAAATGCGGTTGCTGGAGCTCTTCAGCAGCACTACACTCAGCTAAACTCTTCTGATTTGGTGTCCTCTTTCGGGTTCCAGGTACTGTCGTACACAGATGACACCTAGATCATCGGGTCTATTTCCAATGACCCAACTTCTGTAGCCGAGAAGTTCAATCATTGCATGTCTAGTATTATTAGGTGGATGAAAGACAATGCCCTAAAACTTAAAGCTGACAAAACGAGGTATTGGTGTTAGGCACTCAAGAGTCTATTTTATTATCTTGAGCTTTGACACTCAGGTCAACCTCACTACAAGCACCTGTTTTCATATCATCAGGACCCTGAGAAAGATTTTCCCCTATATTCCAGTGGAACTGCACCAATCAGTCATTATTGCACTAATCACCTTGTGATTGGACTATTACAACTTACTGTGGGCCATATTATCAAGAACGGCGATAACATTATCGCCGCTTTAGCGGCAGGAAACTGACGCTAAAGCGGCGATAAGGGGCTTGATAGTATGCCCTTGAGAATTTCAATAGAAGCCCAGGTTTGATGTCCTTTACACCAGAACCTGGGCTTCTATTGGACTTCTCAAGGGCATATAATAAAGCCCCTTATCGCCGCTTTAGCGGCAGTTTCCTGTCGCCAAAGCGGCAATAATGTTATCGCCGTTCTTCATAATATGGCCCTGTATCTCTATATCAATGCTTCCTGTCTTAACAAACTTCAAGTTGCCCAGAATGTGGCTACCTGACTTATTCTTAAAATCTCAAGGCACCTTTTAGTCAGAGAAGGGAATTGCTCCCTCCACTTGCTTACACTCAAATAGAGGATTACTTTTAAGGCTCTTTGCATGTTTTTTTTAGACCAACATCAGAAAGGCTACAGCCAACTTAACTCTTTCCTCCGCCGGTACAACCCTAGTAGGCTTCTTAGGTCCTTCTTCTGCAAGCAGGTGTTGGTTCCCAGATTTTGAAAGGCCAGATGGGGAGGTCGGTCCATCTCGGTGGCTGCTACCAAACTGTGGAATACCCTGCCTGCCCATATCTCAGAAGCTGACTCACTGGCTGTGGTAAAAAAACGTTTGAAAACATGGCTTTTCTTTTCCTGTTTCCCTTTGTCACTTGGGGCAATTTTTGATTTCTAATTGGTTTAGGGTGCTTTCTGCTAGAGCTTTAACACCTTATGATATAGTGCACTTAATACATTTTTTGTTTTAATTTCATTTTCATTTCATTTCATAAACATGCTTCAAATTGTGCCATGTAGGAGAATGAGGGATACCAGTAGTTTAAACTTTAATAACCATTTAGAGCACTTTTACCCACACCCGCCTAAGTACAATTTTAGTGTCTTCTTGGAAGGTTATATGAAATTCTTGATGGGTAACTTTTATTAATGGGATATTTCTCACTGATGAATCTGAGTGACATCAAATAAAAACAAGTGTAAAGTTCAAATTGTCTATGATGTTACTCTGAACTTAAGAACATCACCCTTATTCACAGTTACCCAGCTTTTATTTATGTTAATCTTCTTCCCTGCACTTCATCTCACCCTGTTGACATCAGCTTTGCAGGAGAAGTCACGGACGCAGTCAAAGGAGTTGTGGCAGGGGAACCATACAAAACATGACTGATCAGCGTTTGCTTTCTAGCACTTATTAAACATAGTCTGCTGCCATCTATCTATCAACCTCCAGTCATCCTTTAACTTTATCACCCGCATTAAAAAAAATAAGTTGCTCTCATTCTGCCAGAGTCCCCACACTAGCCTTAGCACTATCCCCCTCTTACTCTTACATGTATTTTAAAAATATATGGCCTCATGCTTCCTGTTAGAATTGGTACCATTGGGGTGAGTCTCCGTTCCATTTTGTCTGATTGCCTCCTCTGTTTTTGATCTGTTTACTGGTTTTAGGTGCTTTGGGCACTGTGCTACTGCTATTCAGTGCCACAGTGCAAGTGCTCCTGGTGGAGCCATCTGGGGATGCAAATGGGCAACTGGATAGGCCAGAGTTTCAAGCCAGGGGAGGGGTACCATCCCCAACTGGTAGTAGCATCTCTTCCAAAGATCTGTCCCCCAGAGAGATTGAAGACAGGGAGATAAATAGGGCACACAAGCTGGAGATGGCTAAGTTGAAGATGGAGGGTCAGAGGGAAATAGAGAATAACAAGTTGTCCATGGAGAGAGAGAGAATGAGAATGGAGCATGAGAGGATGTTGAGGGAGTTAGATATCAAAGCAAAGCGCTTATAGATCGCTCCCTCTGGTGGCAGCGCACCATCTGTGCCTTCAGAAAGCAGAGTGTATATTCCCAAGGATGTCACCAAAGATTTCCATAAGCATGAGGATATTTGGCAGTGGTTTGCAGCCTATGAGATAGCAATGTTGGCCTACCGGGTCCCTGCGAAGGATTGGGGAGCTGGGTTGTGGGGCCGCTTTGTGAGTGAGGGGAGGGATCCTTTGTTAGTCCTGCCCAGTGAGAATAGGATGTCTTATGCCCACATGAAGGAAGCCCTGATGACAAGGTATGGTTTGACCCCAGAACTCTATAGACAGAGGTTCAGGAGTTGCAAGAAGCTGGAGGGAACCACTTGGGTGGAATATGTGTCTTTCTGTTGCAGAGCAATGGATGGTTGGGTGAAGGGTAGCAAAGTGGATACCTTTGAAGCGCTCTATGATTTGTTTCCATGGGAGCACTTGTCTGCTAACTGTTTTCCAGAGCTATGCCAGCACCTTATTGATAGGAAGTTAACTAACCCTAGGGAGCATGCTGAGGAGGCGGACCGCTGGGTCAGTACCAGGGTCCACAAGGGTCTTATGGGAGATTCCGTCAAAGGTGGGCAAGGTCCCCAGCAGAAGAGTGGGGGGGACAAGGGTAAACAGAGGGAGTTCCAGAAAGGGCCCCAAAGTAATTCCCAAGGGAACCAAGGGAAGGGTTCCCAGCCTCCCACTGAGAAGAAGCAAGAGGCCCCGACAGGTAAACATGTTCAGAGGGGCTCCTACAAGTGCTTTATGTGTGGTCAAGTGGACCACCATTGGTATGATGCACAATTTCCCATGAAGGACTCCAAAGCACCACCACGTGCACCACCCCGTCAGATGGCGAGTGTAGCCCTGGAAGGGGAGAAGATGGGTTCCCAAGGTGGGTGGGGTCCCGCAGAAATATCCCTTGTCTCATTAGGAGACTTTGAGACTAAGACTCAGCTGCCTGATAACACTAAAAAATACAGGCAGTAGATGACCATCAATGGCCATAGAGTGGAGGCTCTTAGAGACATTGGTGTCTGAGGAGCAGGTGGTCCCCAATGCATTTTACCCAGTTGTTGCCGCTGATAACACAGAGAGCCACTGCAAGGTGGCTCAGGTTTCCTTTGAGTGGGGGGGGCGGGTACTCTTCAAGTATCTGTGAGGCAAGCCAGCCCTGTGGATTGTCTGTTGGGCAATGATTTGGAAAGCTCCCCTTGGGCTAAGGTGGAGAAGAAGGCTCATTTGGAGATGTTGGGTCTGCCTGAGTGGGCTTTTTTAACCACTCGGTCTATGGCAGCCAGTAAGGGTGTTGAAGAGGTCCTGGAGCCTGAAAGTATGGCCCAGGGACCTGCCTTAAAGAGAAGAAGTAGGGGGCGCAGTAAACCAGCCCCTATTGTTCCCACGGTCCAGGAGGAGGCAGACCTTGAGGGGGATGCCCTGGAACCTACAGGGACGCAAGTTGCTGAACCATTGGCAGCAAGAAAGAGGACCCTCCATGGAGGAATTTTGTGCAGAACAGAGGAACTGCCCTTCTCTTGAGGGTTTGCGGCGACAGGCCACAAACTAGGCAGCAGGTGTTCAATCTGGATCACATTGGATCTAATGGGAGAACGACCTCCTGTAGAGCGAGCCTAAGGTTGCTGAGCCTGGGTCAGCCCGTGTGCTGGTGGTACCCCAGTGCTTCAGAGCCTTCCTTCTGGGGTTGGCTTATGATGTACCTTTAACTGGACATCTGGGGCAGGACAAGACCTTTGAAAGGCTTGTCACCCACTTGTATTGGCCCCAGATGCGGACGAGTTAAGACACTCATTGTAGGACATGTCAAACTTGCCAGGCAAGTGGGAAAAGTGGGAGGAAGCAAAAGACCCCTCTCCAACCTTTCCCTGTAGTCAGTACCCCTTTGAACGGATGGGCATTGATATTGTGGGGCCACTGGACCCCAAGACAGCCATGGGCAACATGGTGGATCATGCTACCCGGTACCCGGAAAGCCATCCCACTCAGAACAGTGACGGCCCCCGTGGTGGGACATGCACTGATGGAGATTTTCTCCCGTGTGGGGTTCCCCAGAGAGGTGGTGTCTGACCGAGGTACAAACTTCATTTCCAATTATATGAAGTCCCTGTGGCAGGAGTGCGGTGTGACCTATAAGTTCACCACTCCTTACCACCCCCATGGTAATGGGTTGGCTGAGAGATTCAACCGGACCCTCAATGGCATAATTATGGGTATTGAGGAACCAATGAGGCATAAGTGGGACGTCCTCTTGCTGTGCCTGCTTTTTGCTTACTGTGAGGTGCCACAGAAGTCCCTAGGATTCAACCCCTTTGAATTGCTGTATGGACACCCGGTAAGAGGACCTTTGAGTCTGGTCCAGGAAGGCTGGGAGCAATCTCCCAGGAAACCTCCCCAGGATGTATACAGTTACATGCTGGCCTTTAGGAACCAGACTCGGCGATTCAGACAGCTCGCTCAGGCGAATCTGGAAGCCAGCCAGGAGTAAATGAAACTGTGGTACGATCAGAATGCCACTCTGATTGAGCTTCAACCTGGACAAAAAGTTTGGGTCATGGCCCCTGTAGAGCCTTGTGCGCTCCAGAACAGGTGGACCGGACCATTTGAGGTGGTGGAGCACAAAAGTAATGTCACCTACCTGCTGAACTTGCGGTCTCCAAGGAACCTTTTGCGGGTCCTGCATGTTAACCGCCTGAAGCCCCACTTAGAAAGGTCCTAGCGACAGACGATGGAATGGAGGAGGAGACCGAACCTCTTCCTGGCCTCCTGTCTGCAACAGAGCAAGATGGGTCAGTGGATGGTGTCAGCCTCTCTTCCACACTGACTCCTGATCAGCAGCAAGATTGTCGCCAACTGTTGGGGCAATTCTCTGATTTGTTTTCCCTGGTCCCTAGTGTCACTGAGTGGTGTGTCCATGATGTGGACACTGGGGACAGTCCTCCTGTGAAGCACAAGGCTTACAGAGTGACTGACAAGGTCAGAGTTTACATCAAGGAGGAAGTCTCCAAGATGTTTGCCTTAGAGGTGATTGAGTCCTCTAACAGTCCTTAGGCCAGCCCAGTGGTCTTAGTCCCTAAGGCTGTCGTGCCTGGTGCCACACCCGAACTCCGGTTCTGTGTGGACTACCGAGGACTCAATTCAGTCACCAGGACTGACGCGCACCCCATCCCCAGAGCTGATGAGCTCATTCATCTGTTAGGGGCTGCCCGGTACCTCAGCATGTTTGATTTGATGTCTGGGTACTGACAGATCGCCTTGACTGATGAGGCCAAAGAGAGGTCAGCATTCTCCACACCAGATGGGCACTACCAATTCCGGGTTATGCCCTTTGGGATGAAGACTGCCCCTGCCAACTTTCAGAGGTTGGTCAACCAGGTGTTGGCTAGACTGGAGGATTTCAGTGCCGCCTACCTGGATGACATTGCAGTGTTCAGCGCCAGTTGGGAAGAACATCTGCGCCACCTCTGGGAAGTGTTGATGGCACTGCGAAAGGCAGGCCTCACGATCAAGGCGAGTAAATGCCAGATGGGGCAGGGTTCCGTGGTGTACTTGGGGCACCAGGTTGGGAGCAGCCAGGTGGCGCCCCTGCAACACAAGATTGATACCATCCTGGCATGGGAACCCCCAAAGACTCAGACACAGGTGAGAGACTTTTCAGGGCTCACGGGGTACTACAGGAGGTTTGTCAAGGGGTATGGCAACATTGTTGCACCCTTGACTGAGCTGACTTCCAGGAAGCAGCCCAAGAAAGTGAACTGGACTGACACCGGTCAGAAGGTTTTTGACGCCCTGAAGACTGCCATGTGCACAGCACCCGTGCTTCAGGCGCCCAACTTCACAAAGGAATTCATTGTTCAAACAGACACTTCAGAGCATGGTGTGGGGGCTGTTCTATCAGAGATTAATGAGGAGGGCCTAGACCAACCTGTAGCCTTCATCAGTAGGAGGTTACTTCCAGGGGAACAGAGGTGGAGTGCAATTGAGCGTGAGGCATTTGCTGTGGTCTGGGTACAGAAGAAGTTGAGACCATACCTGTTTGGGACACACTTCCGGGTTCAGACAGACCACTGGCCCCTCAGATGGTTGATGCAGATGAGGGGTGAGAATCCAAAGCTGGTGAGGTGGTCCATTTGCCTACAGGGGATGGACTTTACGGTGGAACACCGCCCTGGTACAGAACACGCCAATGCTGATGGTCTGTCCAGATTTTTCCGCCTTAATGAAGAGAACTCCCAAGGGGAAGGGTAGTTCTCCCCACATTTCAGCTGAAGGGGACACGTGTTAGACCTGGTACCATTGGCGTGAGTCTCCCTTCCATTTTTTCTGATTGCCTCCTCTGTTTTTGATCTGTTTGCTGGTTTTAGATGCTTTGGGCACTGTGCCACTGCTATTTAGTGCCACAGTACAAGTGCTCCCTATGTTAAATTGATGTATTGATTAGTGACTCCATGATTGGGTTATTTGATTTACTTGTCAGACCCTAGTACAGTGCACCATGTGTGCCCATGGCTTGTAAATCAAATGCTGCTGGTGGGCTTGCAGCACTGGTTGTGCCACCCACAGAAGCAGCTTGTAAAGTGTGTCTCAGGCCTGCCATTGCAGAGCCTTTGTGCAGTCTCTGACTGCCATGTCGACTTGGCAAGTGCACCCACTTGCCAGTCCCTAAACCTTCCCTTATCTTCATTTCAGACACCCCTAAGGTAGGCCCAAGGGCAGGGTGTATTGTAAGTATAAGGTAGGACATGCCCTGGTGAGTGGGGCATGTCCTAATAGTGAATTACAGCCATTTTTCGTTTTTCCCTATTGCAAGGATACCTGTTCCCCATAGACCAGAATGGGCAGTTTGATTATAACATCCTATAATCCTAACTGACCCAGGGAACATGGTAGAAATACGAGTTTAGTATGCCTGAACTCAGAATGATAAACTACATCTTTTAGTGAAGTTGGTTTTAACATTCTGTGTTTGAAAATACCACTTTTAGAAAGTAGGTATTTTCTTGCCTAACTGTCCAAGCCTGCCTCTGCTAGGTTGTATATTGTGTGTCAGGAGTTTGAGTGACAGGGGCTGGGGGATTCCAGGAGACAGGGTGAGTCAGCACAGGGCTGAATAGACAGATCTGCATGTAGATGGGTGAGAGGAGCTGCACCTTGGACCTGAATAGGGCTCTGCCTTCCCTCCACAATGCTGGCTCCACCTCCTGTGGTGCGTCTGATGTCCCTGACCTACACTGTGAAAGGAAAGAAGGAGTCTTGTCAACAAAGTGCTCCAGGACTGACCAGAACTGGTTTGGACTAGGCCCAGGCCTCTGTGCCTTCAGAGAACAAAGAGAATAGTAGTATAAATATGGGGACCTAGACCCCAAGACTTTAGATCACTTCTGGACCAACAAGAGGAACCTCTGCCAAGAAGAAGAACCAAAGGAAGCTGTAGGAGTTGTACTGCTCCCCTGCCAGTGTGCTGTGTTGCTGGGTTGGCCCACAGTGGTGTCTTCAGTGCCAAGGAGAGGAGAAGGAACTTTCAAAGGACTTTCATCATCTTGCAGAATATTACTCCAAGGGCTTGAAATTGTACTTTCCTATTCTGTCTGCAGAAGCCTGCGTGTTGCTGGTAGCTGGAAGCGCGACTCAACGAGAAGAAGCGTGTCGCAGCTGTTGCTGTCACATCACCGGAGAAGCATGTCACCGCCGCATCACCAGAGAAGCGTATCTTCTTCAAAGCTGTTACCCGACTCATCACCGGAGAAGCATGACACCACCGCAGAGGTCGCCGTCGCATCACCAGAGAAGGGTGTCGCAGGGCCTGTCACGGCTCCCAAGCTACAGAGTCGCCGCACGGCTGCCGGGCGTGCACGCATCATCTACACATCGTCGCATCAAGGGCGCCATCTTATCGCATCGGATTGTCGCATCGCATCGAGGCACCATCTTGCCGCATCGCAACCGGGCCGCAGTACGAGAATCTACGCATCACCTCCTCTCCGGTACGGATCAAGACGCATCCCCTACTCTGCGCAAGCATTGAGGCGCAACACATCGTCTCCCTCGAAGCAAGGAACCAACGCATTTCCAATGCTGCGAACCTTTTGTTTAGTTTGCATTACGCATCCAGGTACTTTTGTGGGAACTTTTTCGCATTTACCATCAACTTGAACTAAGTTACTTCTACCATCTCGTCAATATTGAGTACAGTATTGTGGAGGTTTGTCGTTTGTGGTCTTGTGTTAAGTTTATATAAAGAATACTTATTTTTGTAAAACCTGTGTGGTGTCCATCTGTAGTGTTTTCACTGTATTACTGTATGTGTTCACAAATGCTTAACACACTGCCTCTGAGATAAGCCTGTCTGCTCGTACCAAGCTACCAAGGGGGTGAGCAGGGGTTATCCAGCAGTGTATTCCCCTTTCCCTGACTTAGAAGCAAGGGTCCCTATTTGGTCAAAGGTACCTACCTCTGCCAACTAGAGCTCCCCAGATCTAACACTTCCCATCCTAAAAACTCTCTGCATTTGCTATTCCACCTCCCACCCAAATTGAAAAATGCTCTCCTGCCAACCACATACACCTGGTTTACTTCCCCCTAATCATGCAAACATCTCTGCAATCCCTCTTGTTGGACTTGGCCCTTCTGGCAATTTCACCCCTAGAACTTTTTGCAGTATCCTAGCCTTTTTCCTGTGCTGTACTAGTGGTTTTAGGCCTCTAGGCGCTTTCACCCTGTGTCCCAGTGGAAAGTGCGTGCACTCTGGGTATGGTTTGGTGAGACTGAACTGCCCTCCCATAGGAATGCATGGGGGAATGTATGTGTCCCTGGTAGTTCCTGATGCGTGGGGAGTGCAGGTGCGAGGTTGGTATGTATGGACTCGTGTGATGAAATGCTGCGCAATAATGTGTGCGGCATCCATGTAGCTAGTGTAGAAGTGCCACTTCTAGACGCTGGCATAAATGTGCAGTGACTGCCTGGCGTGTGATTGGCTGGTGAGCCTGGCTCCAGGAGTCAGGGTGGGTCTGCCTCAGTGGTGGGTGGAGAGCTCTGCAGGTTGATGAGTGGGAGGAGTACACCTAGGACCTGGATAGGGCTGGGCTTTCCCCACACAATGCTGGCTCCACCCCCTGTGGTGCGACTGATGACCCTGGCCTGCTCTGTGAATAGGGAGAGGGGCTGAGCAAAACAAAGTGCTCCGTAACCAGTTGTATCTGGTTCGCCCCTTCTCTGCACCTTTGAGAACAAAGGATTTGGTGTATAAAAGAGGGGCTGTGACCCCATGAAAATGTTCTTGCCTTCTGTCTTGAATCTACCAGGGGCGTGCTGCTGCTGGGGCCCAGGGGAAGGCTTGCCTCCCTGGGCCCTGCCCAGCCCCTGGATGCCCTGGATACTGGAGGACTTTACTTCTAGCGCCTGGTGAGCATTTTATCGCTTGTTCTGCTCTGGGATCCTGACAGAGGGGGGGCTTGCTGCTGGTGGGGCCCAGGAGGGACCACCATGGGGGTTGCCTCCCTGCTGGAGGGCTCTGTGTGCTGGCCCCTGGGCCCAATTGCCCCCTTGATCCCTCCAGGACTTTCTGCTAACCTAGCGCCTGGAAGAGCGCTTTATGTGGGAGAGAAGCGCTGGATCGTCGCAGCACGGGGCTGCACGTCGCCTCAGAGGGAATCCCCAGCGTAGGGATTCCCCTGCATTTGCCTTGTCGAGCGGGAGCCCACCCCGCTTATTTTCATGATTTTAATCGGGTGCCCACCCCGCGATTTGCCGTGTTCGGCAGGTGCCCACCCCGCCCTCTATCTTGAATTTAGAGGGAGCCTACCCCTCTTAAGAAGAAGATCACCGCCGCGGCCGAGCCGCACATCGAGTCTCTTCCGGGTCGCTGCCCAGCGCGACCCGGAAGACAGGCACGGCTGTGACGTCATGGGCGGGGCTTCCAGGACGAAAGGGAAGCCCCGCGAGAAAGTTTTCCGGCGCCGTGTGAGATGCAGGGCTCACCTGAGCGAGGGAGAGCCCCGAGGTAGCGGCCGCTGGAACGGAAGGTCCCGGGTCCTAGGATGGGGCCCGGGTAAACAGAAGTGTGGCCAGGAGGTGTCCGGAGCCCCGTAGGCTCCACCTTGAAGTCCTGGTCCCAGAAGAGGGACCGGGCGAAGCCAGAGATCGCCGCACGCCGAGAGGGAGAAGAGACCGAAGGAGTCCGATCCCACAGCCCCGGTGAGTAGGGGCTATCTTCCATGTTGTGGGTGCCGGTCCCAGACCGGTCTATGTCCTGAGCGGTCCCCCCGCCTGATAGGGGGGGGGCGCTCCAACGACGGGGCACATTGTTTAAGAGCCTGTGAGGCTCCAACGGGGCCATCATTATTTCAGAGCACGAGTACGCTCCAACGCTCGGGGCCCTAGTTATTCACGGAGCCAGTGCGCTCCAGAGGGGCTACGTATTTCCAGAGCCAGAAGGCTCAAACAAAGGGGGCATTATTGTTTCTGAGCCTGCGAAGCTCCAACGCTTGGGGACATGTGTATGTTTCAGAGCCCAGGGGGCTCCAGCGTGTTGGATATTGCTACAGGGGCCATTGAGAGCCCATGCCTCCTATTTGCCTTCCCCAGCTGCGCAGCACTTAGTGCCAGCTGCAGCATTTAGGACCTGTTCTTGTCCCCAGCTGCCCAGCAAGTAGTGGGCAGCTGCTACGTTTAGGTTCTGGCGCAACCTGGACTCTAATGTGATTTTGGTGCTAGGAATTGTACTGTGTAGTATGTTTTGCGCACCCTGTGTTCATGCTTATGGTGCTAGGAAATGTACTGTGTATAGCATGTTTTGTGCACCCTGTGTTTTATACCTCTAAATGTGGTCATTTCTGCATAGGAGGTTGTTTCACCTGTTTAGGTTGGTGTTAGGGAGATTGTACTTCCCTGTGCGATATACGCCCCTAGTGTAGATATACTTAGGTGGTTAGGTCTGATGCGTTAGACCAAGGAGAAATTGCATAATGTGTTTATGCCCCTGTGATGGATGCAGGATAGGTTTTATACCTGTTGCTAGTGTGATGACGCTGAGGTCATTATTGCGCCAGTAGTTACTGGTTGTGCTCTACCGTGCTAGTTTGTGCTACAGTAATTTTATATCCTAAATTCTAAAAGTGCTAATTCCTGACAGTGGTCCATGTGGCCCTGTCCCCTGTACATATAATCCCTTGTAAAATTCTGCTCCGTGCCAGTTGGCACAGTGTAAATTGTGTGAATATTATCTAATGTGTTTGGTATAATACAAAGGCTATTATTATATAATACCTTGTGTGGAGTTTCTTTTGTGGTGGGCCTAGGGTGTTGTTGCTGGGTGCGCGCGCAAACGCTTTACACATTGCCTCCGGGATAAGCCTGACTGCTCGTGCCAAGCTACCAAGGGGTTGAGCAGGGGTTATCTTTGGCGTGTAACTCCCCAGCCCTGACTAGAGTGGTGGTTTCTGCCTGGCTTTGGCGCAAGCCCTAGCCAACCAGAAATCGCCATTTCTAACACCTCTCCTTATCACATGGAAATATAAAAAATACCCCATGACTCATTCTCACTGCACTCTGCATTTGGCCTCCCTCACTTTGCCCAAATTGGAAAAAAAAATCCTCGACAGTGTTAACAGCCACCCCCCCCAATTAGATGGAACCCGCATCAGTAACTTGTGGTATGCCAATGACCTTGTGTTATTAAGTCAAACAAAAGTAGGCCTACAGAGGCTGCTTGTTGAGCTGCTCTCCTATACAACCAAAAATCTCCTTGAGCTGTTCTTATCAAAAATAAAAACAATTTTTTTCAGGAAGCAAAAGCGGCAGTGTGGAGGGTGGCTCTTTAACAACAAAAAGATCGAATCAGTACCCCACTACAAATACTTGGGAATTTTCCTTGACACTAGAGGTTAATTTGTAAAGCAGAAAGAGGCATTAAGGGCCAAAGCTCTGTCACTGAGGTTGCCTCCGCGAAATTGTCGAAACAACTACTTGACCCTATAGTAAATCCAATGATGAAGGTGATGAAGGCAAAGATAATCAATTCCCTGGCATTCGGGCATGAGATCATGATGGGCAAAATAACCGCTTTATTACATAAATTAACCATCAAAATCTTTAAACGCGCTTTTCGTCTGTCAAGATCTGCATTGCCAGCCCAAGTTAGACTCGAACTAGGCTTATTAGACCACCATGAAGTTGAGGCAGGTGCGTTTATAAAGCATTGTAACCGATTGTGCAATGCCCGGGAGGCCAGCCTGGAGGCCAGACTTTGGAACGAAATATTGAACTGCCATTCCAGCCACAAACATCGGCATCACCTAGACAACTGCCTGCAACAACTCTGTGTCAAGGATTATTGGGGAACAAATCCTTCTCAGCCGGTGCTTAAGGCCGTCATCAAGCAAAGCGTCCGGCTGCGGTCTTTCCACTCTGACAGGGCAACATTGTCAAGAAGGTAACATGCCTGGGCAGTAATTTCTAATTTTAAATCGGGGTCGAATCATCTTATTTATCAAGCATGTTTGCACTTTTTTGGAAGCTAAAGTTTATTGCCCTGAGGATGGGAGAATGACCCTTTTTGAAGAGCCTGCCCAAATAGCGCTGCTCTAGTAGTATTAGTATCAAATGCAGGAAGTGTGGCTATTGCTCCGAAGCCATGGAGTACAAACATGTCGACGAGCCATAATCACTGCCTTGAATTCAGACAATAGGAAGCTAAACTTTCGTTTACAAAATTTGTTAACAGAGCGGCAAAATTGTTGGGAGATAATAGTGCCATAAATGTCCCTAAATCTGGCTCTTCAGGTTCAACTCATGAACTCTTGATTACTCAGTACTATCGATTGGAACATTGCCGTTTGCTTAATAATAATTGTTTACAGGTTATCAGATGGCTTTTTGAAAATGCTAGTTTGACTGTTTTTTATAGATTATCAAAAAAAACCACAAAAAAACGACCCGACACCCCAGTTTCTGATTATCTGGCAATTAATTAACGCTAGGATATTTTAATTACACCCCCCTATTTGAGATAATCCTAGTATTATTCTGTATCTTTTAATGCTTTGTTTCCTGTACATAAGAATTGTAGGAGTTTTTTAATTCCAACAGAAAAATTGTAATGGTTTTAAGTAATCACACAATAAAGTATTACAACGCATTCCTAGGGGCCTAGCAACAAAGGCATTTTGGAGCAATTTGAAGTAGTAATTCAGCAGTACTGTTGTACGTGCAATTATATGCCTTTGTGAATTGGCCCCAAATCACGTTATGTTAGCAATAAAAAAAATTAAAAAAACAGTTGCTTTCCACAGGAGAAGAAATACCTAACTAACCAGAAACAGGTCAACATAGTAAAAAAGGAAAAAAAGAAACTCTTCCAAAGATACTAAAAAATCTGAACATTAAGAACAAAATAGGTCCACTTGAACAACCAGGTTTTTAGCTTTTTCCTGGAAGTTGCTTCTGCAGATTCCTGTCTCAAATAAAGAGGCAGGGTATTCCACAACTTAGACCATGGGTACTCACAAACTTTCTCTCGGGGGCCAAATTTACAGTGTGGTTTGCGGCTGAGGGCCGCACCGGTGGGGGCGGGGTCAGAGGGGGAGGGGCGGGGCTAAAGCAAAAAAGAATTGTGACCATGAGGTTGAACACAGGTCCCTGCACTGCAGCAGACGCCTTCTTCCACTGAGCCACCAGACCCAACATACAGAGATCTCTCTCTCTCTCCCTCTCCCCCTCCTTCTCCCTCCCTCCCTCTTCCTCCCTCCCCCACTTCCTCCCCCTCTCCCTTCCTCTCTCTCCCTCCCTCCCTCTCCCTCTCTCCCCCTCTCTCCCTGTCTCTCTCCACCGTCTCTCTCCCACTGTCTCTCTCTCCCTGTCTCTCTCCCTGTCTCTCCCCCTGTCTCCCTACCTCTGTCGCCCTCCCTCCGTCTCCCTCCTCCCTCTGTCTCCCTCCTCCCCCTCTGTCACCCTCCCTCTGTCGCCCTCCCTCTGTCGCCCTCCCTCTGTCACCCTCCGTCTGTCGATCTCCTCCCTCTGTTGCCCTACTCCCTCTGTCTCCCCCTCTGTCTCCCCCGCTGTCTCCCTCCCTCTATCTCCCTCCCTCTGTCTCCTTCCCTCTGTCTCCCTCTCCCTCCCTCTCCCTCCGTCTCCCTCCCTCCCTCTGTCTCCCTCCGTCTCCCTCCCTCCCTGTCTCCCTCCGTCTCCCTCCCTCCCTCTGTCTCCCTCCCTGTCTCTCTCCCTCCCTGTCTCCCTCCCTCTGTCTCCCTCTGTCTCTCTCCCTCTGTCTCCCTCCCTCTCCCTCTGTCTCTCTCCCTCCCTCTCCCTCTGTCTCTCTCCCTCTGACTCCCTCTCCCTCTGTCTCCCTCTCCCTCTGTCTCCCTCTCCCTCCCTCCGTCTCCCTCCCTCCCTCTCCCTCTGTCTCCCTCCCTCCCTCTGTCTCCCTCCGTCTCCCTCCCTCCATCTCCCTCCCTCTGTCTCCCTCCCTCCGTCTCCCTCCCTCTACCTCACTCCCAGGATGTCTGCAAGGTCCGCGGGCCGCCGAGGAAGGCTTGCCGGGCCGCTGGCAGCCCGCGGGCCGTACTATGAGTAACCCTGACTTAGACGCTCAAAGCCTGAAGGAGCATCCACCCATACCAACTCTCTGTGCAATAGGGACAGCTGCTACCGCGGTACAAGAAGATCTAAGGCTTCGACAGGTGAATAAGGCTTTACCACGTTAGAGAGGTACAAAGGACATTAAACATGTTTTGGCAGAGGCACATAGACTTAAAATATATTCTTTCTTTAAGCGGCAGCCAATGTAGTTCCTCCAGGGCTAGTCTGGCTGCTGCATTTTGCACTCTCTGCAATTTCAAGATCCTGCCCTGGGTGGCTTCAATGTAAAGTATCTTGCAGTAATCTAATCTTGAAATCACAAGAGCCTGAACTCAAAATTTTCTGGCCACCTTAAGGAGAAGACAGATAATTTTTGCTAAGATTTTAAGAGTGGCAAAACATCTTCCCGCTAGGCAGGCTATTTGACTTTAGGGCAGGAGTAGGGCAGAGTGCATTTGGGGCACCTCCCTCATCCAGAGCCAGAGTGACAATAAGCTGCATGTCATCAGCATATGGTACAATGGTAAATACGTATCCCTCAATGAGATCTGCCAAGGGGCCCATATAGACATTGAACAATGTAGGGCTCAACTTGGTGCCCTGAGGCATCCCCTGGGACAGAGGGAGCACTTCCGAAGCAAAAGGGTTCTGAACTATCTGGAAGGTGCGGTTTTGGAGGAAAGATGGCAGCCACTTTAATGCCGAAAAACCGATACCACAGTTCCAAAGCTGTTCTAACAGCAGTCCGTGGGAAACAGTTAGGAACGCTGCACTGAGATCCAGCCTTATCGGACCAGAGTGACCACGGTCTGCAGACATTCTAAGAGACTCAAAAGCCAGCAATATTTGCAACTGTGCTATATTGCTACCAAAACCCTGATTGGGTCTCGTGAAGCATATTATTGGAATCTATGAAACATGTCAATTGAGCATTGACATGCTTCTCAATTACGTTTGCAAAAAAGGGAAGTAACAATATAGGTCTAAAGTTTTCTAGTAAGGCAGGATCCAAAGAAGGTTTTTTGGGAAAAAGCTGAACAATTGCATGCTTGCACTTTATAGGTATTATACCCATGGAGAGCAAAGTATTCAATAAAGAGCTCAGGCTAGGCAAACAAGTCTCCATCCCATGAATCAAAATTCTGGAGGGAGCTGAATCCTCTAGGGAACCCGATTTTACTTTAGAACAAGCACCCGCAGCTCGTCTAAAGAGGGTTGAGGGGGTAAAACTAGAGAGGCCCTCCATGGAAGCTGAAGCATCAAACCAGACTTCTTGGGATCTTAATTCCCTGGCTGATTCAGGCAACATCACGTAAATGAGAGCAACCTTATCATCAAAGAAAAGCGCAATTGAGGTCCACCTCTCCAGTGAAGGGGTAGTCTGTACAGAAACACGTTCCAGTGATGACAGAGATTTTACAATAGAGAACTGTTCTCTTGAGAAATTTTGAGAGGATTCAAACTTGAGAGCATAGAGTAAACAACGCATGGTGTGAATTTTCTTATGATATAATTTCAAGGCAGGATGGTATTCCGCTTTACTATTGATCTTTGTGCCATAGGTACTCCAGGCGTTTACAGGTCTTTTTCAATAGTAAAAGTTCCTTATTGACCCATTCCGCAGATGGCTTTGCCTGCATTGCTACATGGTCTACTACAGGAGCAATCCTGCCTAGGTCCCCAGAAATTAATCTAAAATATGAATCAAATCTTAATATTCGGAGAATATTCATATACAATTAGGACAAATAGGGAGGACTGTGTACTCTGTTTATTAGTTAGTAGTTGAATGTTAGGAGGCTGACTCACATAGAGAAATCCTGTAACCCTAATTCACATGCTCATAAATGCTCTTGTGAAGCAGCTTAGGGCTTCATATACTCAGAATGTATTTGCTAGAAGTTGTTGCAATTTGCACAATGTCTTTTAATGAATGCATTGGTATTTTGCAAACTGTTCTGTTTAACAATAGATCACTTCACAAAATACTGAATAGCAGTGGGTCCACATTTAGACCTACATCATGTACTGTTAGAAATGGGGGTCTCTAGTTGGCAATGGTTTGCACCTTTGTCCTAGTAGGGACCCTTGCTTCTAGTCAGGGTAAGGGAGTTATGCCCTTAGACAACCCCTGCTCACCCCCTTGGAAGCTTGGCATGAGCAGGCAGGCTATTTCAGAGGCACTTTGTAAAGCATGTGTGCACACATACTGTAACAAAGTGAAAACACTGCAAATTGACACCACACCAGTTTAGAGAATTAGGAAATCTTTATCTAAACAAAAGAAGACCAAAACGACAAAAATCCACCATACATATATTAAGATATCATCAAAAATAGGTTATTCACAAAAATAAGGCTTGTAGCTAACAAATAGCTGCTATTACGACGTTGTGACAGATGAAAAATCCCAAAGGACAGCGTCGACCGCGAGGTGTGCGGCATCGGGCCCAGAGTCACACGGACTCCAAAGAACAGAACCGTGGCAAATGATGAAAACAAAGACACTGCATGGCATCAGGGAGATGATGCTTCGTAATGGCGTCCGCGGGATCGCTTCCTTAAGACCCCAGGGGAGGTAAAACGTCAGTTCCTTATGTCCACAGGGGAGGTGAGGCGTTGGTTTATTATTGTGATGCAGAGAAGGTGAGGCGACCGTTCCTTACTATTGTTGGGCAGGTGAGCCATTGGTTCCTTACTGTTGCCGGGGTGGTGACATCGCGGTGGCTTACGAGGGTGCAGGGTTAATTTGTGTGGGAGGTCATCCACGTCAGGTATCGGCTCAGCGATGATGAAGCACTGGCGTCAGTGTGGTGCGAGTCGGGGTGGTGCATCGTGAGCGTCACGAGCAGTACCCTCGGCTCCTGTGCAGGCAGTGGCCTTGGTGATGGCGTCAGAGTCGATATGGTGCAACATCGGCAGGCGTTGGGGCTGCTGTACAAGTCGGGCAGTGCATCGAGCACTTTACAAGTGGTGCCCACCGCTTTGTGGCAGTTTGAGGCATCGCTCAATGGCGACAAGCTCTACACCAAGTCCTTGGAGATCTTCTTCAAGCAGGATACACAGCACAATTCAGTCTTTGTCCTCTCCTTGGCAGAAGCAGCCACTGCAGGCCCACCCAGCCAAGCATCCACACAACAATGGGCAGTACCTCTCCTTCAGCTTTCCCAACTCTTCTCCTCGGCAGAGGTTCCTCTTGAGCCCAGAAGTAATCTAATGTTCTGGGGTCTGGGCCCCAATATGTATACCACATTTTCCTTTGCTCTCCTGTGGCAAAAGTCTCTCAGCTCAGTCCAAACCAGTTCTGTCCTCTCTGGTTTAGCTTCTTGGCATGAGGCAGGGACATCATTGTGCACAGGATACAGGGCCTATTCAGGTGCAAAGGAAACTCCTCCTACTACTCTAAATACAGCCCAGGTTTATTGAGCCCAGCTCTGAGTCATCCAGGAAAGGCAGGACACACTTCAACCCTCCCCCAGTGGCTGTCTACAGTGAGTCAGTGAAAGCACATACCGAGCTCCTGTCACTCCAAAACTAGACAGTCAATGCACAACCTAGCAGAGGCACATAGGATGGCTAAGCAAGAAAATGCCCACTTTCTAAAAGTGGCATTTTCAAACACACAATTTAAAAGCCATATTTACTAAAAGCTGTGTTATTAAATTAATTCTGCGTTTAGAGAGCCTAAACTCAATTCCTCTATCTTGTCCCAATGGAAAGTTATACTTTTAAGATGTTACAAATAAACTCCAATGTTACCATACGGGACAAATAGTCTTTCCATTGTGAAAAACTAAATGCTCAGTAGTAGTAAAGATACTTTATTTTGTTAAGAATACCCATCAAAGTGTACAAAACCAAAACACAATAGTACACATACTTATTTTCATAGTAAGAGGAAATATATAAAATAGCAAAAATCATCTCAGGTTCTGCAATATAACAAATAAGAATGTGTCCTCAGTCTCTTAAAATAAGATAAAAGCGTCCTAGCCACCTCATGCAATTTCACAAAGCAGCGTTCTAACAGGGGCAGTAAAAAGCAGTACAGTAAGTCCATAGAGTAACCATGCCTAGTGCAACCTGTGCAAAAAGGCAAGTTGGTTAAAATACATGCTTAGTTATCACAATATTGATATAACTTATAGCAGTTAATTTTAAGATTTGATCTCTCGAACCATACAACTTTTAAACATTGCAAACCCCCTCATGCAATTTCATAAAGCAACGTTCCCACAAGAGCAATAAAAAACAGTACAGTAAGTCTATAAAGTCCATTAAGGAAAACATGATGCATTTAGAAAAAATTAAAAGTTATTAAACTTTTTTAAAGACTAGACAATGGTACTCTAAAAAACTTTTCATCAATATTCATGCTTGCGAAATAGGTTACCACTACCTTCGTGTAGTCGGCAAAATATTGATGTTTTTTTACTGTATTTCGGTCACAAAACATTAATACATGTCATAAGGGTTCTGTATTTGGAACGGAGACCCTAAATATGCACCCCCCAAATACCAATTCAGTATGGTTTTTAAAACACATTTGACAATTCAGAAAATCTTTTCTGAATCTTTAAACCCCTCCAATATACCAAAACTAAGGGTTGAATGCCAAACATCTTTGTACACCACACCCTTGGGGTCTTGCTATCAACCTATTCTACTGTCTCTTTAATCTTACCCCTCTCCCTACCCTAATATTTAAAAAACCTGGCATTTTAACGCCCACCTACACCTCTCTCTGAACGTTACCTCCCCAATCAAGCAGTTTTGACAATAGGACAGCAACATAGGCACTGTGCTAACGGGCCCTCTGAAAGCAAGGAAGGGTCTTCCATCATAACTGTAATAAATTGGGTTATTATTTGGGGTAAGAAACGTCCCACCTCAAGGAATGACCACAACTTTTGTCAGGTGGAATCAATAAAATCGCTAAATTAACCTGTGATCAACCTCCTATTACCAATGACACTGAGCAGACAGGCTTGACACAGGGCAATGTGGAAAGTATGCAGTACCAAGTCAATAATGAAGTGAAAATACCAAACAAAATAACCCGAAACAAACTAGAAAAATAAAGTGTAATTTAAAAAACAAAAGGATACAAGTGACAAATATCCAATTAGGGGAACCAGATATATGAATTTGTAAAGTAGAAATAGCGTCAAAAAGCACAAAATGCATATGATAGCCTATGGAAGCAGTGGATTGGGACCTAGGTGAGATTTGAGGCCAACAACAAGAGAACAAAAGATAGCCAAACTTTCAAACTTTCTGGTGGTGTCCAAACAACCACTGGTGTACATTTCTAAGTCCCATTTCACTCCAGGGGATGGCACTTGGAGACTCTCTGGATATCAGGCAGAGGCCAACAGCAAAGCCCAGCCCAAGTTTAGTTGCCAATGGAAGCTGTGCACTTCAGGGAAAAGGCCTCTTTAAGCTTGCTTTATCCATGGTGTCACCGAGGAGGTCAGCCAAATGACCCTTCAAGTCTATTTCTTTGTCCTGGATACAAGAGAGGGCAGGGCCAGTCCTTCAGGTCACATATTAGCTTTTTCACAGCTGCACAAAGTGTCTTGGGATGCCACATTTATGCTGGGGTATAGCTAGTGGGCGAGGGTAACCTCTGGGCACCCCCAAACCAATGGGGAAAAGTTCCCAGGGATAAGTACCCACTTTTTCAGCAGTTCCCGTTTGCCTTACAACAAACATACCAAAATGCCATGTGTCAGGGCATCAAGATGGTGAAAATCTGCAGGCACTCTAAACTTGGGCTCTAAAGAGTTTTGGATGTGTATGGGAGTTCACTATGGTAATCACCAGTGTTCTCTGACATCTAACACTAAAATCCAGATTTTGCAGAGCTCAGAGGTGTAAGATATTGGGTTCTTGGTTGACTCTGGTGTGAGCCCTGGTCAACCCCAATCCTTATCAGGGTAAGGCATTAGCAAAGCACAAATTAGACTGTGCTCAACCCCCTGGTAGCTTGACACAGAGCAGTCATGCTTAACTTAGAGGCAATCTGTAAAGTATTTGTAAGACACTTTAAACAGTAACATAATGAAGATACACCATAAAACGAGTCCACACCAGAACTAGAAAAATAGAATAGTTTTTCATAAATAAAACAAGACTCAACTGACAAACATCCCAATCGGTAGAATAGAAGATATTGAATTTTGCCATGCAGCAGAGGAGACGTGTCAGTTTGGCTAGATCCAAAGTCTGGCAGAGAACCTTAGGCCCACTTCCTTACTAGGTGGTGCTAGGACTGGGGTGGCACCACCTGGCAAGGTAGACTCACATATGGCAGAGTGCAGGTACAGCTGTAAGGTTGTTGGTAGCCTGTTGTGTCCCTGAGGCTTCAGGTCAGGAGGCCAGCCATCTAGCCCTTGGAGTCACTCTGGGTTCAAGAGATGCAGGTCCAGTCCTTCTTACCCAGGCAAGAGGGCAGCAAGCAGCAAGTCAACACAGCAGGAGTCCAGCAGAGTGCAGTCAAGTAGAGTGGCAATCCTTCAGCAGCACAGCAGCCCTTCTTCCTCGAAAAGTATCCACAAGTCCAGAAGTGTACTGAAGTGGTGGTGTTTGAGATCCATATTTTACACCCTGGTGCTCTGGTTCAGGAAGGGGGAGAAGTTTCTAGATGGTGGCTTTGAAGTGCAAGTAATTCCCTGCCTCCCCAGCCCCAGCCCTGGCTCTAAGCTGGCTAAAGTGACAATGCAGGGTCATTAGGCCATTTGTGTGGAGACAGGTCACAGCCTAACCAGGTGTAAGGGAGGCTGGGTCCAGCTCCTCCCTCCCATTCTGCCAGGGATGGCCCATCCAGTCACACCGAAGCTCCCATTGTGTTTGGCTGTGTAGCACAAATCTCAACTCCCAACTACACCCAATTATGTGACCAGAAACAGGCTGCAGGCATTAAATGGTGGTATATGGCTCCTAGGGCCCTTTTTGACATTGCTAAGTTAGCAGGAGCTTGGCTGCCATGCTGCTGCTTTTGCGCACAGTACTACATGACTTTGTTTTTGCAAGTCTCTGTTTGTGCCTTTCTCATGAGAACAGGCTGCTTTTCGTGTTCTCTGCTTTTCCTGGAGTTTAGTCTGAACATGATGTGCAAGGTCGATAAACCGTGCCCCTTGTTATTCTGTTCTGGGCAGACCCTAGCACATAGTCATAACATGCTACACACAGCTGCAGTACCGAAGACTCGTGCTTTGATATTACGTTGTTGCATGTTGTTTTAACACACTTGGAGAGCGCATGGGGGCTTTGGGTTCGAGTGGCAGATCTTAAACAACCTCTGCCCCTCACACAGGTTATCCCTACTCTTGGCCATCAGCATGTGGGAACACATGTTCTTGGTAGTTCTTTGGCTAATGAAGCGGCCAATTCTGCAGGAGTCACGTGTTCCGTAGCAGCAGTTACAAGATCCATGACTAAAATAGATAATGATATCTTGGCAGCAGTAGCTGCAACGAGGGAGGGAACTGCATATCCTCAGGATTTCCCTTCAAAATACTATTATCATATAATTCCCGAACAAGTTCCTTACGCTTTTATTCCTTCAGTTGGGGATCGGATGATTCCAAACTTGGACCGCAAACCTGCTTTGATCAAAGCCGCTCACGAAGGCATGGCGACTGCGCATGCTGGTGTGTTGGCAACAGTCTCAATTTTACAGCAACGTTACTGGTGGCGTGGTTTATACAAACAGACTTGTAATTAGGGACTTTTTTGTGACATTTGTCAGAAAATTAAGCTGTCTACGGTCACATGCCCACTGCAAAAACAGCTGTGTATTCCTAATCAACATTTTTGGGTGTATTTATCTTGATCACTGCGGCCCTCTCTCTTCTGATACTGCGTATAAATATATATTTGTTGCAGTTGATTTGTGCACTAGATTCCTTTGGGTTTGCCACAATGCAGTGCTGACGCTCGAAATGTCATCAAGGATTTGCGTGTCGGGATGTTTGCCTGTGGCACCTTCCATTCTGACCAAGGTCCAGCGTTTGCCTCTGAGGCATACAAGGATGTGATGAAGTCAATGGGGTGCTGGTGCAGTTTTCGTCTCTATACAGGCGTGAGGGCAATTCAATTGTGGAGCGCATGAACCATGACTTAAAGAAATCCTCAACAGCTAGAGTCATGTGACAGCTATGCTACTGAACATTTACCCTCTTACACCGATGCAGCACTGCTGATTCCTGTTGCCGGTTGGCTTTCAAAAGTTAGAGATCAGGTACGAGAAAAGATGGAGAACAAAAAAGAATTTGGTCCCTCTTATCATGCTTGGACTGAAGGGTACTCGTACAGTCATTTTACCACCTCTACCTGGTCACAAAGACAACATATACATATCAGTGAACAATGTCAAGTTACACCATGTGGCCGATTCTGAATAGTGTTACGCCTGCAGTTTCGTGCAACACAATTTCATTGAATCCACTGACTTCATCATCTTCTATTGGTCCGCGTGTGGCTAAGAATGTGATGCACACTGTAATTGGTCTTTCACCCGTCGGACCTCTTTCATCTATTATGGATGTTGAGTATGCATATCATGCTGATGAGTCCGTGTGTGAGATGCCGAACAGTCCTCGAGAACATCAGGCAAACCTGGCACTTCCACCTTTGATTACTCAACATACGAGCAGTTACTATGGAGATCATGCAAGCCCCTCTTCCAGCTCATCATCTTCGACATCCAGTTTGGCAGACCCACCGACTAAATTAAGTATTTTCTTCTCTTGGTTCAAAAAGACCTCCTTGGACTTACATTTGGTTGGTGCTTATACTAATTTTGCTTTTCATGTCAATTGTTTTTGTGACAGTTTTCTTTTTGCTCATCAACAGCCATTACTTACCAGAATGCTCTGCTGTAAACTTGGTTGATGGAATTCTGGCCCCACATACATCGTCCCATATCATGAAAGTTGATCAGACACTTGTAAAGATTTCAGCATTCCCGGTTGCAGATGGAATCGTTTTGGACAAAGTAGCCTTCGAAGTCCATGGTCTGACCGAGGTCCTTAGAGTACCATACGTGTTTTGCATCTCATTAGGACATGTGGTTACACGGGACATACATTCTCACGATTGGGACGCACAAGCAGTGCATGCACTATTTTCGGACTTTAAATATTATGCTGCTTTTGATGCCGAAGATTTGTATTTAAATTCTGCCAATTATGGGGATTTATTTTGTTATCAACATTTTGGGCATCATTTTTTACACACAAAAAAACCGCAACAACCTGATTTGAATTACACAATGGGAACATTGTCCTACTCTTAGAGATAAATTCACATATTTTACAGATTATGACATATCTAATCCGGAATCCTATTTTTTTAAACTTCGATCGTCTTCTCGATCCAAATTTATATTGACCCACACTAAATTGATTTACGCCAACTTGTTTAGAACTAAATTGGCTACAGAGGGTTATGATCACTGGACAGAGACCTTTGATTCAAAATCAGTCTGGGGCACGAAGCCTTGGCAGGTTCAGGGAACTGAGGCTTTACATCGTGCCTGTCTGACCCCAGCTCAAATTTTATTTTTAAATAATACAGTGTACCAACCACTTGTTTTGGTTTGGCAACTGTAAAAAATTTGAATACCTCATCCATTCCGTCTTTGGCAGAATATGATGATTAGTGCTCTCATACAAATTATACTATTGAGGCACTGCAAGTTTTGCTCCAAAATGGCACTTTCAATTTCTCTGAAATTGATTCTTCAGGATGGTTGGTGTGGCAAGCAAATACAAATGCATGGCAAATTACTTTTTTATAATGTTACACCAGGTTTCATTCAGACTAGACTTGATCCTCGTTATCCTTTAACACATTCGGTCACCACATACTCGGTGGGTAGATTATGCCAAAAGTGGTTGGAACATTCCACACTGGCATCAGTGAAACAACACCTTTCACTCTTCTCAAATGAGATCGATTTGGCTGATTTCACATTAGGACCAAGGACTCCTAGATCTAAGAGATTTATCTATGTCCCTTACAATGAAATTTGGAAAGTTTCATAGATTGAAGCTGCTCATCGTCTGCGCCAAATTGATCAAGCAAATTTAGAAAAGATCCTTGCTGTAGTAGACAATAGCATCAACACACTTTCCTCACTCATTTATACGTTGGATAATATGGTTTCATCTGTTATTGATATTGTTCAAAGTGATGTATCTGTGTTATATCATAGTCAAAATAAGTTAAGATCGGTTATGCAATTTGCTTGGATAAAGGTTTTTGCAATATAGTTATTAAGGCCTAGCGAATGATGCGTTCTCCGGGACAAATAAAATTATTATGAAGGAGGTGGTAAGTCCATCAAGGTCTGTGAACCGAGGAATGCGATTCCCTCCAAAAGATCATCTCTGTCGCTGGTAGAAAAAAGGGATGCCATCCAATTAAGTAAGTCGAAGGAACAAACGTGCTGCTCGTAATCAGACGCATCTAAAAAAAGTAGTGGGCAACTTGTGTGATATTCGATGAAACACCGATGCAGGACATTCTGCGCAGCTGCACAGATATCCCATTCAGCCAATACTCCAGGTGGATGGGACGTATTGGAGAGGCATATATCCATTACCCAAAAGTAGGGGCATCGCCAACAGTAAAACACTGGTTGCACGCAAGTAAAGTAGGCAAAGCGAAAAGTGAATACATAACTGACGCCAAGCGTTGCCAATGGCAAGCATCCAAAAATGTGTTGAATGCGATCACGGTACAGCTGCAACTGGCCTGGTCTGTGCATTACCACAAGATGAGCAGCCATTGCGCAGTAGGAACAGGAAAAGCAGGATTCCAGCTCCTAACGCAAAAACTAAGGGCAACCCTCCGAAGACGCTGGAATAAATTGAATGAATAAAAGTCGGTATTACTCCAAATATCATCTGAAAATCGAAATTTTTAAACATAAAATAAAAAAATTGGCAATATAGTTATCAGGGCCTAGCGAATGAATGCGTTCTCCTGGAAAATAAAGCTATTATGAAGGAGGTGGTAAGTACATCAAGGTCTGTGAACCAAGGAATGGAATTCCCTCCAAAAGATTACCTTTGTCACTGGTAGAAAAAAGGGCGCCATGTTACAGGGATTCTGCACATACACAGAACTATGTTCAGGAAAACAGGACCTCAGTCTAAAGGGGTGTACCAGCCTACCATATGAGTACCCAAAATCCCAATACCAACTAGCTATAGTGTCTCATTCGTTCTCCTCCAAATATCACAGAGCTACCAATAATTAGACAACATAGCACACAACACTCCCAACTATCTCAGGAATTGCGGTAGCAAGACATACTATTTTGTTTACTCACTCATACCTGTCCACAACAAGAATTAGCAGAGTCAATGAAAATAGTTTAAAATGTTTATTTTAACTATCATGCTCTACAATACAGTATACAAGCCACTACCAGCAGTAAAATGCATAAACTCAGCACAGTTAGAATTGTTACAATTCCATAGAATACAAAGGGAGAAGTCATTTTATAAAAGAGCGTGGAAAAGAAGGCAATTAGACCTAACCACCCTACCCTGGACTTGAAAAGTTTATTTTATATGAAGGAAGATCTCTGAGCTTTGACAGTAGACCCCATTCCTTAAAGCCTGAATTTAAGGTTTACATCATAGGAACATCGGAGCTCGTCTCCATGGAACTGCTTTCTCCAAGTGTGTTAAACAACATGCAACTACGTAATATCAAAGCACGAGTCTTCAGTACTGCAGCTGTAACTGTGTGTAGCATGTTGTGCCAAGGTGCTAGGGAACTGACCAGAACAGAATAACAAGGGGAATTGTTTATAGACCTTGCACATCGTGTTCAGACTCCAGGAAAAGCTAAGAACGCGAAAAGCAGTCCGTTCTCATGTGAAAGGCACAAATAGAGTCTTGCAAAAACAAAGTCATGTAGTAATGTGCACAAAAGCAGCAGCATGGCAGCCAAGCTGATGCTAACTTAGCAATGTCGAAAATGTTCCTAAGAGCCACATAACAATGGCCAAAGCAAGGAAATACCAACTTTCTAAATGATGCATTTTACTAATTGCAGTTTAGAATCCGACTTCACTAAAAGTAAGAATTTTAAATTGTGACTCCAGAAATACCAAACATGAACGGGTTATCTCTTGCCATTTGGAAATTACATTTATAAAATGCAATAAGGCAACCCCAATGTTATCCTATGGGAGAGACAGGACTTTCAGTAGTGAAAAACAAATTTAAGAGTTTTTCACTATCAGGTCATGTAAAACTTAAAAGTATATGTCCTGATTTTTAAATGCATTGCACCCTTCCATCTGGGCTGTCCAGGGCCTTCCCTAGGGGTGACATGTATATTAAAAAGGAAGGTTTGTGCCTTGCAAAAGATTTATTTTGCCAGGTCAACATGGCAGTTTAAAGCTGAACACACAGGACCTGAAATTCAGGCCTGAATCCTGTTTAAAGGGCTACTTAAGTGGGCGGCACAATCAGTGCTGCAGACCCACTAGTAGCATTTCATTTACAGGCCCCGGGTACAGGCAGTGCTACCTTAATGGGGACTTATAAGTAAATTAAATATGCCAGTTGGGGATAGACCATTATAACCATGTTTAGAGTGAGTACAAGCACTTTAGTGTGCAGAGTCCTAATGTAGGAAAGTAGAATCTGCTTCCTATGGTAACCCCCTTTTTGCTTTATGTGATGCTGTGTTTGACAAGTTTGACTGGGATCGTGCTAATCAGGACCCCAGTCTATCTCCGTTCTCCCTAAACTGTTACAGTCCCTAGTATATGGTACCCATGTACCCAGGGCATAGAAACCTCAGAGGTCTCCCATGGGCTGAAGCATGCATTGTGCCACCCATGAGAGACCATGCAAAATGGAACTACAGACCTGCCATTGCAGCTTGTATAAGTTGGTGCATGCACCACTTACTAAAGATATAGGTTTACTATATCTAAGGGTCACTGCACTTAAAACCTCTAAGTGACCCCTAAAGAAGGCTTTTACAATCCTGAGCAAACACAAGGAGATGATGGACGGAGCACTGAAACTTTTCAGACACTCACCCCCAGTCACAGATCTGGGTTAAATCCATCATCGTTCTTTAGCTCACTTTGCCACCCCAGTTCAGACACAGCTATATGCAAATCAGTCTTGACCCTGTGCTTCATGGGAACAGTCCAGCCCGAACTGCCAAGCCATGTCTTCCCTGGACCAGAAACAAGCATCCTGGGATCGGTTTCGGGCTAACAGCCCTCATTAGCCAGGCTAGCTTGAATCCAGTGGCAAAGTGAGCAAGGGACCCACGTCTAAGCATACCCTGCCAACTTAGGGCGAACAAAGCAAACACAAGGAGATGATGGATGGAAGCTGAAACAATCCTGAGGGCAGGGTGCTTGGTTCTAAGTGAGAGGGTGCCCCTGTATGAGCATGACACCCCTGCAGCCTACGGAGACCACTCTCCTGGGTTGTCAGTGAAGCAGCCATATACTATATAGAGGGGCACCATGTAAGTATGCAATTACCATCTTGAAACTGGCTGCAACGAATCCTATCATGTTTGGTATCAAACATGTTGGAATCATACCCTCACACTGTAAATGGTGTGGGAGGTATGATTCCAAGCACTGGAAGAACCCTCCATTAGGCTCTCAGTGTTCCCGGTACCAGCTTTCTTGACCCGGGCAGCACAAAATGGTTGTGCCAGAGACACATTTCTGCACTCCTGCTGCTGAGCCAAGCTCGAGCAGAGGAAGGTGGAACAATAGGCATCCTGTCACAGGGAGGTGTGACCACCACCCAGACAGGATTTAGTGTATTAGGGCTGGGTGGGTGCGCTTGCCAGTGCCTAAAAGTCTGTACAAGGGGCAAATTTCATGTCCTTGTGCATTGTCCAGTTCAAACTAGTCCTGGGAGCCGTTGGCTCCAAACTCTGGCGTGAAACTGGATCACCACCCGCAGCCTGTTAATGACGATCTGCTCGACATCGTAATTAGGGCCAATGTATTACTTAGTGCTTCTTGTAAAACTGTATAAGCAGATACTGTGGCTTTTATATAAATGCATTGTTTTTTTAAGTTTTATTTTACAGAGTTTTATTATAGCGCAAACTTGACCCGAATCGGGTATCAGAGCGCTTTACATATGAGGTATTCAGGTTATTATGGTATGATAGCGCAGTATATCTAATGACGGTATGCTTAGCCATGGTACATTCGAAGGATCGAAATCCCCTTTACGTTTAGCCTGACAAAAGGGCCGAGAACCAAACTGCCTCCATCTTGGATTGCGGCTCTTTCGCTTAAGAGTCACGTGGCCCTCTTACACACCATCTGCCTTCCCTTTTCACGGTAATTATTAGGAGACAGACAGAGTTGCTGAGAAGCAAGGTCACATCTGCTGAAAGGGAGTATCAAGCGAATTCCTCCAGACCTGGGACGAGAAGGGAGTCACCCTTCCGACCTTCTCTGTAAAGATAGTAACCCTTTGTATGTGTAACCGAAACTAGAAATAGGCATGAGCTCATTAGGGGCGCCAGGACTAACTGGTACTTTTCCACATATAAGGTTTTGTATACTGTGCTGATAATGTATAAAAGTGTGTTACTGTCAAGGAGCCAGCAGTCTTCCTCGGCGCACCTGATGGGTGAGGATAGACGAGGCTCCTCTATATAGAGATCTATGGTGATTAATAAACGTTTGGACCTTCCACGTTGCCAACTGCTCCTTATTTAATGGATATTGCGGGCCAATGGTAAGTGTGGCCCTTGGAATAATTATTTTGACACAACAGTTGGCGACCACGAAGGGACCCCGTGACAGGGTCAAACCCCCCCGTATTCGGGTGGTGGGATTGGGGGCGTCCTGACCGGTCGACGGGAGAAGGAGCCTGGAGAGTTCTCCCACCCTGCGCGACTTTTCGGTACGTCCCCTGCTGCTAGTGACCCTTCACCGGGGTCCTACGGGCTTAACCCAGGGAATGGACTAAGTTGGTCAGGAGGAGTTGGCAGCGGAGAACGAACATTCGTATCTGGGTGCACCCGGTGAGTATAGATTGATTTGATTTGACTTGACGCACGCGTTGTAAACGGTGCATTATGTTTTGTTGAAGCACGCGTCGAGGACGGTGTGCTATTTGATTGATTTGAAAGCATTCGTTGAGAACGATGCATTTGTCTTGACTTGAGCACTGGTTGCATTTGTTTGAAGCTCGCGCTGGACAGCGGTTCATTGATTCGAAGACACGCACCGGAGAGTGGTGTCTTGCTTGATTAGGTTTGCATTACAGTGGCTTGACTCGAAGTACGTACAGATGATACTGGTTTGATTAGAAATAGCGCGCCGGAGTAATATAGGCGGATTGCACGTGGAAGGACTTGTGACCTGGACTGGGTAGCCACAGGCCATACTCCCGACGAGGCAAGTCCTTGTTGGAGGAGGGGTTGGTCTTAGTGGTGAGCCAGGAGGGTAACCGGAATCCCTGTGTGCAGTTTGAAGCCTGGACCCTGAACCAGAGTCGGCGGGCTTGGTTCTCTGATATTGATTGTATGTTGTGTCTGATTGTTGTTTTATATGTACATGTCTAAAAACTAACCAAAATGTCTTGTTTCAGTAAATTGAATTGTTTTGGTTGCTGCTGCCGCACAAGTGACTCTAGATTAGCTGAGAGCCAACCCGCCCCACCGGAGGGCAGTCCGAGCCATTTTATGGATGTCAAACATGGAATCTCTCCTTTACTGTTTTGCACTCTATGGCATAAGTATACTAAGGGTAACGAAGAATTACGGTGGCCCAAGACTGGTTCGTTTGATGAAAAGAAAATTGCGTTCCTACAAGAACAATTGTTTTCTAGGCGAAGTAGGCAAGCCATGTTCGATGCTCTAATTGCATGGCAGAAGGAGGCCAAACAACGGCGAATGAAAGAAGAGAAAGTGGCTAGAGCTAAGGCAGGACAGAATGTTACTCAGAAGGCTATGGCCTATGACCGAGAAAGAGTAGAGACAGGATTGGATTGCATGAATCGCGATTTTAGACTAAAAATTGATAAAAGTTATGTGACCCGCCCAAATGCGGACGATGAAATAGAAGATCTGTTGGATACCAGGCCACCGCCCCCTTATGTGCCCCAGAAACTATACCCCGAGGTATCAAGGGCCACAGCCCCGACACCCGATACGTCCCTGGGAGCCTCTGCTCCGGCTCCCCCGGCCAATACTGCCTCTCCCTCCCTGCCTAACCTCTCCCAGTTGTCGGCATCTGTGTCCGACGTTATAGCCCTGTTACCTAATTTATTTTCGACAGCTGCTGCCGGGACCCCTCAGCTGCCGACGGGGTCAATATCTTCCCCTTCTGTTCTACCCTCCTCCTCCGCTAGCACAACACCAGTAGCAGCTGTAACCACTCCGGTACATCCGGCCAGTCTAACAGAGGGAAGGAGATTGTTCACTCGTTCTGCTTTGGGAACAGAAGAAAGGGCAGCTATTGCCACACAAGCATCCCAGTGGATGCGACATTCTATTTATACTCTTGCTGATATCTGGAGTACCATGAGAGACTACGAGCCGGTAATGCAACAGCATGCCCTGGAGCATATGGCCAACCGTCTCATCTCTATATGGGAACAGGTACACCAGGAGGGGAGAGCTCCGGCCATATTGTATGATATTCTTGATCAGGCTCACAGATCCAGATTGACACCTGAAGACGTGTATGGGAAGGTGCAGACTTTGGTTTCTTATAGAACTCGTCTGGAGTCCGCCCTTCCCGCCGGATCATCCCAATTCCCTATGCGGGAGGTACACCCTATCTTCCATCCGGAAGTTGCCGCGGTGGTGGATGGTAACGGTGTCATTACCCGTCCGGGAATAGACGCCCGGTTCCAGGAACAATGGGTCTATACCCCTTGGAAGCGGAGTGAGGTATTATCCCTGCAAAGCCAGTTGCCCGACCCTCGAAAGAACCCCACTGCCTATTATAAGGAACTGACCGAAGCCGCCTCGTCAGCAGTAATGACGTTGGCGGATATCGAATTATTCTTTGCCCTTCTAGTACCGGTGGATATTTGGCGCCAAGTACATGACCAGGATCATGTCATGGAATTTGGGGGGACATGGGACCAACTGAGAAACTGGGATAGAGATCGCAAACCGGGGAATAAGCCCCGAGCTGAGATATTGGCTCTACCCGAGAGAATAATAACATATATGCATTCATTGATCCCGCCCAGAAAGGTAGATTGGGACAAGTCGACGGCCTGTAAACAAAAGAAGGATGAAAGTGTATCTGATTTCTTCACAAGGTTTGAGGGAGTATTCATTGATTTCAGCGGGCAGGACCTGGCTACGGAGGGAGGTGTACGTTTATTTGTTAATAGATTTGTGACAAATTTGCTACCCGAGGTATCGGCTCGGCTACAGGCAGCCGAGAGTACCTGGACGACCACCACGCCTTCCACGATATTAAGCATGGCTCAGTATTATGAGCATCGGGAAAATGAGAGCAAGGATAAGACAGAAAGAAAGTCAAAGGATTTGAAGACACGAGTATTGTTACAGCAAGTGGAGAGGGGTAGAGGAAGAGGGAGAGGGTTGCAGAATTTCGTTCCGAGAGGGGCGGGGCCCGTGCACTCGACTGGACGAACGGATCTTGGCATAAATCAATGTGCTTTCTGCAAGGAGGAGGGGCATTGGAGAGCTCAATGCCCGTTATTGCATGAGCAGAACGCGGCTTCTAGGGGACGTGGAAGGGGTAGAGTAAGTGGACATCGAGGTGGATACACGAGGCAAGAACAGGCGGTCAGAGGTGAGAACGGTCAAAATTATTTCGATCAGAGTCAGGGTAAACAATACTACCATGACGGACGTGTGACGGATGAGGATATTGGGTACACTCAAGCATAGGATAGCCAAGGGCAGAGTAAGGGGAATGTGTCAATTCCGATAGATCAGGCTGGACCTTATGTCCATGCACAATTGCTGGAGGCATCAGGTAAGTTTTTGGTTGACACAGGGGCTATGAACAGTTCTGTTTCACGTGCCTTGGTCCCGGGGGCTGCTCTGTCTGGCCAGACTAATGTGTCCGTGGGGTTCTCTGGAACTCCGGTGGTAAGCCCCATTTCGAAACCACTTTCCCTTACTGTAGGACCAGTAACGATTGAATCACCTTTTCTCCTCACCTCTCAGTGTGGGGAAAATCTCCTGGGTATGGATATACTAAAAAGATTGCATGCACGCATCTTTTGCTCCCCCGATGGAGTTTACCTAAGTATTAGGAATCCCTCTGTCCCCTCCATCCAATGTTTTGCTAAAACCGACTCCTTACCCCCTGAGCTCGCGACACTCCCAAAAGATCTTTGGGCCCTGGGGGACACTGATGTGGGGTACTTATCAATTCCACCGGTGTCCATCACTTTAAAACAGAATGCTCAACTGCCAAGGATTCCGCAATACAAAATAGCCCCCGAAGGTGAACGTGCCTTACTGGCCATTATTTCCGACCTAATTAAAACAGGGGTGGTGGAAGAAACAGTGTCCAATACCTGCAACAGTCCGATTCTCCCGATTCTTAAACGAGCCCCTGTACCCCAGTCCCCTGATTATGCTAATACCTATCGATTTGTGATTGACCTACGAGAAATCAATAAAATTGTGGTACCCCAGTATCCTGTGGTGCCGGACATCAATTCTATTTTAACAATGATTCCTCCCACTGCCACATTTTTCTCGGTGATTGATTTAAAGAATGCGTTCTTTAGTATTCCCATTCATCCGGATAGTAGACATTTGTTCGGTTTCTCATTAGGAGGCCGCAGTTTCAGATTCTGTCGCGCTCCCCAGGGGTACACTGAAAGTCCTAGTATTTATAGCCAAGCCCTGAAGAGGGTATTGGACTCTTTGCAATTGCCCCCAGGTAATGTCCTGTTGCAGTATGTTGATGACCTTCTTGTGGCTTCTGATACAGAACAGGGTTGCCGCGATGCCACGGTTACCCTGCTACGACATCTGGCCACTCACGGTAACAAGGTGTCGCTCTCCAAATTTCAATATTGTCGACCGGAGGTGACCTATCTCGGTCATCTCCTGTCGAAGGAGGGAAGACGGTTAACTGCTGAACGTATTGCAACCATAACTAACATGCCTGTTCCTCGCACGCAACGTGATGTCCGTACTTTGCTTGGCATAACCTCCTACTGTCGCCAATGGATTGCTAACTATTCTCTCTTGACTAAACCTTTCCTGTATCTAACTACGAAGGATGTGCATGAACCTTTACCTTGGACTGACGAATGCCAGACCGCTTTTTCCGCTCTGAAAACTGCTCTTTGCTCTGCTCCTGTGCTTGGCACCCCTGACTACCGGAAACCTTTTGTGCTCTATGTGCATGAGTTGGACGGTTGTTCTCTTTCAGTGTTGACACAAGACTTTGGTGGTAAGCAAAGGCCTTGTGCATATTTCTCGGCGGTTTTGGACAACGTCGCCAGAGCGCTTCCCAGTTGCCTGAGGGCTGTAGCGGCAGTTGCCATAGCCATCAGACAATCGGAAGGGCTAGTCCTGAATACGGATCTGACAGTGATGGTGCCTCATGCTGTGGACGTATTACTAAACAGGACACAGACGCAGCACTTAACTAGTGCGCGTCTTACGGGGTACGAATTGACCCTGTTTTCACCTCACATAACGATCAAAAGATGTGTTTATTTGAACCCTGCCACGTTGTTACCCCTCCCTTCGGAGGGCGGTGGACAAGACATGCATGATTGTATCTTTCGAACTGAAGAAGAAACCAAGGGTCGGATAGACCTAACTGACACCCCACTCTCTGATGCCCAAGGGGAATTATATGTAGATGGGTCATGTTTCAGATTACCGGATGGTAAGACAGCTGCGGCCTATGCGATCACTACTCTACAAACGGTAGTCGAGGCAGCGAAGATACCATACCGGTCAGCCCAGGCAGCCGAATTGGTTGCATTATTCAGGGCTTGCGAGCTAGGAAAAGGCATCAAGCTGAACGTCTACACCGACAGCCAGTATGCGTTCGGTGTAGCGCACAGCTTCGGGAGGTTGTGGGCAGAAAGAGGATTCTTGACATCTCACGGTGAGAGAATAAAGAATGGGCCACTAGTTGAACGGTTATTAGCCGCGTTAACATTGCCCAAGACCCTGGCTATAGTCAAATGCAGTGCACACAAAACTATAACTGATGATGTGGGGAGGGGAAATGCCTTTGCAGACCAGATCGCAAAAGAAACAGCCCGGTCTGACACCACTTCCATGCTTGTAGTGACAAAAATGATAGAAGCAGAGGTTTTTAATAACACCATAAATAGTGTGAAAGAGCTACAGAAAGAGGCGACCTCGGAAGAACTGATATACTGGCGAGAGCAAGTGGGGAGGCTTGATGAGAATGGGTGTTGGACTGACCTGTCAGAAAGGTGTAGATGGTTGCTACCGAACGCCTTTGTAAATGCAGTGGTAACCATGGCACACGGACCTTCGCATGTAGGAGTTCAGGCCATCTGTGCCATATTGGATTCTGTCTGGTATAATGTCAATATCCCCAGGACAGCTAGGAACTTGGTCCAACATTGTATAATTTGTCTCCAGCATAATCCTGGGGTTAGTATCCCCGTCCTAGCCGGTAGTTTTGCACCACCCACCTTGCCTTTCGAAGTACTCCAAATGGATTACATACAGCTAGAACGAGTTAACAATCTGAAATATGTGCTGGTGGTGATTTGTACGCTTAGCAAATGGGTAGAAGCGTATCCCACGAAGGAGAACACTGCATTGGCAACGGCGAAAGCCCTGGTAAAAGAGTTCTTTCCTCGATATGGGTTGCCAAGGGTGATTTGGAGTGACAATGGGACCCATTTTAATGCTAACTTAGTTAAGTATGTATGCAAGGGCCTGTCCATCCGGCAGAAGTTTCATGCCGCTCGACATCCCCAGTCAGCGGGTCTAGTTGAAAAATATAACGGAATCTTAAAACTGCGATTGGCTAAGCTCCAGGATACAACGGGATTAAAATGGCCCGATCTCCTCCCCCTGGCCCTGTTGTCCGTAAGAACTACTCCTCATTCCCGGAGTGGTATCTCCCCTTACGAAGTCATCTTTGGCAGACCCGCCAACGTATGGGGAGTACCCCGGCCCAAGTCTTTCAGGGACATTGAATATCCTATGTTGACTGATTACTTGTATGCTCTGACTAAAGATCTTCGTTCCATTCATCAACAGATATCTGCCACACTGCAGCCCCTGCCGGAGGGTCCTGGACACGGCGTAGAACCAGGACAGTGGGTCCTGGTCCGAAACTACCAACGGAAATCGAGTTTGGATCCGCGCTGGTCCCGGCCTTATCAAGTGCTCCTGGCCACGCGAACAGCGGTGAAAGTCGAAGGGAAGCAGCACTGGATCCATATCTCCCATCTTAAGCGAGTTCCTCTCCCATTGCCAAGGGAGCAACTGGACCAGGAGGAAGGTCAGCCGACTCAGGGTGAGCCCAGCGCAGAAGAGTCACTTTCCCCGGACACCCGCAGAGAGGTTGACGGGCGAGGGGAGAGTGCTGAGGGCATTGAAACCCCTTTTTGTCGCCACCCACTCGTCCAAAGTGAAGAATCTGGTTGGGAGCCCAGCTCCTCATCTGACCCCACTGTGCCCACCTTGTTCACGAATCCTGAAACCCCTGGTCGGGATCGATATCACCTGCGGCCCCGAAAATAAACGAGTCCCAGGTCTAGCCCCGGCAAGTGCAGCTGGAGGCCGCTGCAGAGACCTGAGGATTGTCGGAACACTGGACTGAACTCGTTGAGAGCATGGAACTTTAAGTAAAGCTCTGTTCAGAACGAAGATAGAGACATTGATGAGACGAACAGGGGCCCAGGTGGAGATCTCTTTTCAGCACGAGTTGCATCAAGTGTGACTCCAACGCGAGAAGTTTTTGCTTTTTTCCTTTTTTTGTTTTTCTGAACAATAGGAGTCTGCCTGTGAGGCTCTGAACGGACACAGGAAAGAAGCACCCTCCGGCAGGTCGGACTGCTTGTAGACCCCCCTTGTTGCCCGAGATTATATTGGACTTTTAGTGAGGAAAATGTACCCTTTTGCTCGTTTTGTCCCTGAAGACGGGCGTCCCCTAGCACCCCGTGCTGTTCCCCCGCATTTGCCAATGTTCTCTTCATGGAGCTTGCATGTCAAAGTTGTTTTCATTTTTATACTGATGGTATCATTTGTACTATGCTTAGGTTTGTTCATATATTTGGAACTTCGTCATCCTGTGCACACCCTGATAATGTCTACTCCTGCTCCTAAAGAACATCATTTCCAGACTTTCGCTCCTCATAAAGAAAGACATCGACAGACATATGTCCATAATGCCTTTATCGAAATGCTGCACCAGACTCATAGTTCTACAAATGTTACTGATTGTTGGGTCTGTGGGCTTCTCCCGTCAGTAATGCATAAGCAAGACTTGTTTATATCAGTGCCTTTTTCTTACCTAGGTAGTTGTGAAGCCTGGTTTAAAATGTTGTCCATGTTGTACGAACACTATGCTATAGATTAACGTCGATTCTCAGAGAAGGATTATGCCTTGATTTTAGCATACATAGAGACACACCAAGGTTTCACCCCTAATGCTGAGGGAACGGATGGTACCCTTGACCCCACCGCCTGTATGAACGTGTATACTGATCATGAAAATGATACCTGGTTGAGGGATGAAATACTGGATTTCATGACTTTTAACTTTACTGAATATTTCAAATACTTCCAAGAGCGAAATGTCTCAAATGAAAAAATCATTCCGGTCCTGGTGTTGAATACATCCTCCTCTTTCTGTGTGCAGGGGATGGGGCATTTGTTCGTAGGATATAGCAGATGTAATTACACTGACATACAGTAGCCCCCCTACACTCACCCCTCCCAATGTTTATTTTGTATGTGATGAAAACGCCTATACCTGGTTGCCCAGAGGGTGGATGGGTAGGTGTTACTTGTCTTTCCTTTACCCCCCGGTGTACATAGCTCCTTCTGACTATCATAAGTCTCATACTTTAAATCGACGAAGCCTAACAGCTGTAGGCGCCAGTAATGATGCCACTGACCAAACCGACACTCCAGCGCAACATTTTGTTGATATTATAAAAGGAGCGTTGCCCATATGGGGACCCATCCTAAATAGTAAGGAGGTTAGGAGGTTATCCAGAGTGGTGGAGGGGGTGATTAACACTACGGCAGGGATATTGACTAATATCACAGTGGAGCTCCAGGTGACCCGGCTCGTGACCCTTCAAAATCGTCTTGTTTTAGACGTTATCCTAGCTGATCGAGGTGGTGCTTGTAGGGTCATCGGCAGTTCCTGTTGTGTATATATACCTGACTCCGCCCCTTCCGTTCATCTAGCTATCCAGAAACTGCATCGACTAGCCTCTGAAATTCACACCGACACTGGTACTTGGTCATTGTCCGGGTGGTTCTGGGGTTTGGTGACCGCCTGGGGATGGAAGTTATTTATGATTCTCCTGGGGGCGGTAGGATTCCTTTTTACCTGTTGCATTTGCCTGCAATGCGGGCCGGCCTGTTGTGCATATTGTGCTACTCAGGTTCGCCGATCCATTCCTAAGCCCACGTCCAACCAAACCAGAATCGATGCTCAACGGACCCAGAAAGAGACGCATGATTTAATGCAGATTGATGAGGGTATTTTCGAAGACTGACTTCGTTATTAGCTATGCTGCGCTAAAGGGCCGTTCTGAGGTATTCAGGTTATTATGGTATGATAGCGCAGTATATCTAATGACGGTATGCTTAGCCATGGTACATTCGAAGGATCGAAATCCCCTTTACGTTTAGCCTGACAAAAGGGCCGAGAACCAAACTGCCTCCATCTTGGATTGCGGCTCTTTCGCTTAAGAGTCACGTGGCCCTCTTACACACCATCTGCCTTCCCTTTTCACGGTAATTATTAGGAGACAGACAGAGTTGCTGAGAAGCAAGGTCACATCTGCTGAAAGGGAGTATCAAGCGAATTCCTCCAGACCTGGGACGAGAAGGGAGTCACCCTTCCGACCTTCTCTGTAAAGATAGTAACCCTTTGTATGTGTAACCGAAACAAGAAATATGCATGAGCTCATTAGGGGCGCCAGGACTAACTGGTATTTTTCCACATATAAGGTTTTGTATACTGTGCTGATAATGTATAAAAGTGTGTTACTGTCAAGGAGCCAGCAGTCTTCCTCGGCGCACCTGATGGGTGAGGATCGACGAGGCTCCTCTATATAGAGATCTATGGTGATTAATAAACGTTTGAACCTTCCACGTTGCCAACTGCTCCTTATTTAATGGATATTGCGGGCCAATGGTAAGTGTGGCCCTTGGAATAATTATTTTGACACAACACATAGCATCAGTTGCATTACATGAGGACACATTCATTTTTGTTAGACACGGGGAGATTAAGTGATTTTCCCAGAATCACAGGATGTTCAGGTTCATTGCCGAGACTCCAAACCAGTTCCCCAAATTCGAGATCGACTGCCCTAGCCGTTAGGCCAACTCCTCTCCCCACCAATGTGAGAAGTTGGCCTGGTATATGCTGTCCACTAAGTAAAGTGGGCACCTTGTACCAGTCGAAACAACCCTTATCGATGATCAGGTCAAAGACAACCTTTATAGAAAGCTATCCTAGTGGTAGCTGTGGAGAGCAGCCTTCAGGCTAAGTCTCGAAGGAATGTAAAGCAGCTTGCTTTACCAGATCGGGACCTCCTGAATGACCAAATGAAAGGAGAACCACATCAGTGTTATATAAAATATATGTATTTATTACTAAACACTCTCTACTAACCTCTTTATGATATTAGAGCACAAGGCACACAATACTTAATCAATAGAACGACAGTAAATAGTACAATACATAGCGGGCTCCAGGGGGAGACCGAACCATATACTAAAAAAACGGTATAACAACAATGACTTCACTAGACACAGTGCCTAGAGCAGGTAGAATCACTGGGACACCAAGGAACCACCCAAAGGAGTGACACAGGGAGCCCACGGAGGACGGGTGCAGTGTGAGAACACAGACGTGTGCTCCGTACAACTCTATGGGAAAGTCGCGGTTGGAAAATTACAGTTTAAGGACACTTCGGAGAGGACTTCAAGCAAACCCTTTGGAACATAGAAGGTTCTAAGGCTAGCACCCTTGTGCTACCTATCCCAGAGGCGCCAGGTGCATAGGGGTCAAGTGGTGTCAGAAACCCTCGTCATTTTCAATGGCGTGATGCGAAGAAGTATTGCTGCCGGGAAGATGAAAAGTGTCTGGTGGAATCCAAGCCTGGATCTGAGGTGCGAAGAACCTGAAAGCAGAGGGGACAGAGTCTGGGTAACTTCAGGGTGACCAGGGGCTCGGTAGATGAATGCCCACCGATATCGGGTGTTTCAGGTGAGAAGATAGGATGCTAGACTCTGCAGCCACAGGGACCAGGAGACGTCGACGATGACCAAAGTCCAGAGGTGCGCTGTCCCACAAAGGATGTTGAGTGCTGGGGGGGTCAGTGTTCAGATTGAACACCAACAAACCTTGGCAACGGCAACCCAACACAGCCAGAGAAAACAAGTTATGGTGAGGACCAGCAAGGTCCTGGGGACTCTCCCAGCAATTGAGAGTCAGGGCATGTCTGGAGCAAACAGGGAAGCCCAAGGACATTCAAAGTTACCTTCGCAGGAACCCACAGGCAAACGGACCAGGGATCGCGAATGGACCTTGAGCTGAATCACGAAATACCAACCCACGGAACACTTGTGGAGTGTAGGCCGGAAATCTTCGATGGAAATACTGCTCGGGGTCAGGAGTATGCGTAGCCCAAAGCATAGCCTCAGGGATTGCCAAAAAGCGTATGCTCCTGCAAAAGTACACGGTGCACAGGGGTTCAGGTTGCACGGTCCCCACGAGGGATACTGGTCTCAGGATTGCTGAGAGAGCAGATCGACCTCAGAGACACTCGGGAACCCACCTCCTGTGTTGAGGAAATCTTCAGAGTCCTCAGGAGCTTGGGAGATGCAAACCGGTCAGATGCGTTAAGGTACCTGCTGTTGCAGGGGAGTAACTCCTTTACTCCAAGGGAGATTCTTCTGTCGTCCAACAAAGTGTAGACCTCTGTTCATGTCAGAAACTCATTTGGGATGGCCATCCCTTACCAACTTAATAAATACAATATGGTTAGTCAAAAACAGTTTTGAGAGAATTTCTGCTCAGCATCTAGTAGTTATGGCACAAACAGCAGGCAATCCCTAGAGTAGTGCATAGTAAGTATGAGCAATGCCAACAATTTTTAAATCAAAAATATAACAAAAAAATCAATAAAATTCTCCTATCAATTTAGAGAAGATGGAGAAAAGGTTAATGCACAAATATACATCAAGATCAAAAAACTAGGTTAAGGGCATATGGACACATGGTTTCTTATAACGTTTTAAATGAAAAAGCACCTAGAATAAGCAAAGTACCTTTGAAAAACAATTGTTTGTGGTAGACCAGGAAATAAGTGCAATTTCAGGCTGATTGTGATGGAACAGAGGTTAAATACACGAAGCAGTTCATCCTGGTCAGTGATTATAAGTTTGGACTTACTCTCTGAAATGGAAGTCGAATCTTTCAGCGCACAAAGGTCCAAGGCTGTGGCAGTGAAAGTCCCTTAAAATATGGTACGTTGTCGCCAAGTTGAGACCATCAGTTTTTAATGCCAAAGCTTTGAGCAGGCCAAAGCTGATTTCATGGCCACTGAGCAGCCTTCCTAGATCTTATAGAACGATTTACCTTCTCACTTTTTTGCTTCACAAAATTCCCCAGTGGGTTGAGGCTGCAATCTGTAGACAGGTAAGGCTCCGCAAGGCCAAAGGTGCTGCTCAACCTGTTTTCAGGTCTGTATGGGATGAATCTGGTTTTTCTTGCTGGCATTCAGCACAAACTACCAACTGGACTTTTAGCACCCTGTCCAAGTCCTCTAAAGGTGGTAAAAGCAACTAAGCCCCACTTTTCTACAATTGTTTGAAAAGCTCCTTTTGGTCTATGTTTCACTCCCTAGCTCCTCAGGACAGGCTTCAAGGCAACAGGGCTCCCTTCTGTCAGGTCTCCTGCAGAGTCCACAACTCTGTAGTCAGCTGAGCCCTCTTGGAGTCAGGAGTCCTTCTGCTTTTTGTGTCCTTGAAACAAGCAAACAGGAGGCCAACACTTGACTTGAGCAGTTCCACTCCCTGGATGTCAGAAGGAATCAGAAGTCTTTATATCCTTGAGTAAGACCTATTATTCTAGCAGACGTTTGGAGTCTTTTTTCTTCCAGTAGGAGCTGCTTCTTCTGCTGCAATCTTTCCAGGCCCAGGAATGTGCTGAGGAAATTGTGGTTGAGGTGCCATATTTATTTTAAGTACTAGCAGATGACTGGAGAATTTCTGCCACTCAATCCTAACTATTTTGTTGCAACCCCACCTCCTTTTGCAGCACTTCCTCTTTGCCTTACTGTAATATGACATAGGAGCCCCTGTTTCAAGATTTCAACGCCATCTTCAGCTTCTTGGCCGCTCCCTTATTGAGATGAGCTCTCGTCTCACCTGACACTGTCCAAACAAGATGTCTGTCCCACTGTGACTGGAGCCATTGCTGTCTAGGAGGATCCTGGGAATTAATAGGAGTCTCCCTCCCTACCATATCTGAGCAGTAATAAGTAGTGCTTAAAGTAGTTCTTTGTTTTGCCAACTGATCCCTGTCCATTCCCAGATAGTTAATACCTTTTAAGTGGTCAGCAGTTAACACAGCCATATCCTAGACTCAGAGGCAGGCCATTGTCCTCTAAACTAGGGCTGTTTACTCTCACAGCCAAGGATATATATTCCAGTTCTAGAAGCATGATGAACGACAGAACTGGGGTTAAGCCAGTTCTGGCTCAGGCAGACTCATGTACATGTTTGTAATGTAAAATTTCAACTCGAGTTATCAAAATCTGATTTAACCATTGTTAGACCTGCCAGCCCTTTGGCAGTTCCCTCCTCATTTTTATTATTTTTCTTGTCCCTTTTCACCTTCTCATTTTTTCTGTCTACCAAGCTTTTTGGGGTACTGATGTAGAGGTTCTGGGCGCCTCTTCCTCATCACACGAGGGAAAGGCGCAAGGTGCTCCACTGAGGTGGATAGATGAGGAAGGTAGGATTCACAAAATGGTGGCTCCAACTGTCACCTCAGCACCCGGGCCATGACTGCCATGGGAGGTTCCAGAACCTTCTGGACCCCTCTGGCAAGTCCAGCCCAAGGTGATAAATAGAGGTGGCAGGAGGGCGGCCATTTTAGAATCAAGTTGGGCTGTGGAGTCATTCAGGAGTAAGGCGCCTGTGTGAGGAGGTGGTTGTACTCAGAGGGGAACGGACAGGTCCACGGGTCTGCACTGAGTCCTAATCCTAGTAACGCCACCCCTACCCTGTGACCGGTCCCTGAATGCAGGCAGTGAACTGGTGGAACAGCGTAATTCTAGGATTTTCAAAAGTGGCCAGAACCCTTGAAGGAGGTCCAGGATCCCTGTCTGTGACCAGCCCCACCCTCATCCCTTCTTGGGTGGAGTTCGACTGGCGGTGGCGATTACCTCTCATCTCGAGCTGAAGAGGCGATGTCCCCCCCCAGGAGATAAGAGAACTATGAAATCCAAACAAGCTGCACCAGAGAATTCTGGGCACCCTTAATTTGGGCCCCCCCTCAACCTCCCTACCCGAGTCCCTACCTGAAGTGATTACTGCCGTCCCTGAAGAGATCGGAGGGCTCCTGTTGTCCGCTGGTGGTGGCTCACTGCTGGCAAGAGCGGTGTGGAGAGGCTTGGGGAGAGGAGTCTGGTGAGCCAGCGACGCCGCGATCCGGGTGAGGAGAGTCGTCTGAGGGAGGCGAGGGACGCGACAGGCTTGGAGGCCGTCCTCCTCGTATCACGTGAGAGGGGCCGAAGGGCCGCCCCTCTCTGTTGCCGGAAGCCGAGGTAGGCCGCGCCCCCACAAGACACGCTGAATCCTGAGGTGGCGGCCGTATCCTGCAATCGAATCCGGGTCGACCCGAGTCTACCCGGCTGGTCAAGTCCGCGGGGAAGTGAGGCCCGTGGCTGTGGGAAAGCGCTTTGGCAGAGGGTGTCTAGCTTTTCACCTCATACCTGGTGTCAGGATTTCCCGTCTGGCGTCTGGCGCTGTGAGTTCCGGCCCACCCCAAGTCATTCAGCTCCGGTTCCCACTGAACCGTTCGTCAGAAGACCTCCGTGGTGACACAGTAAGAGGGGCTTAAGAAGGTGGGGGGAGAGAGCCCCGGAGGGCACCAGAGAGTGCGCAGCGGCGGCCAGGCATTGCCTTGTGGTACCCTAGCGACAGTCTCTGAGAGACCCAGGTTCAAGACTGGTAAAGCGGGTAGACTGACTTGGTTGTACACGAGACACGGTCCACCAAGAAGGTGGGAAGGGGCGAAAATACAGTTATCCAACATAAGAGTTGAGAAAAGCAGTCTCCACACTGGTAACCGCCTGGGTTCATGTACAATGTTGAAATGTAATGATTTATTGGCTAGATAGTAAATAGACTACATGTAGATTGTTAGAGGTAACCCATTTATTGCCAGCAACAGGGAATATCCAACGTAGCGCTTAAAAGGAGGAGATTGAGGTGCGACCAAGTTCTCTTTTGAAACTGCAGAAATTATAGCGGTGGTTTGGAGCCCTCCCAGTAGGAATTTATCCTGGGTCTTCTGAATCCGGGTGGGAGGAGAAGCTCAGAGGGTGTTTACGTAACCGTTTTTTTAAAGATGTAACGTTGGAATGAAATTGTCCTTTTAAATGCAAATGTAATGTTTTACTCTATGTGAAACTGAGTATCCCCGTTAAAAAAAAGAAAAAGTGAAGTTGAAGAATTCTAGTAAACCTTGAATCTAATCGGTGTAGTGTCCTTTTTGTGTGATGCTGCGCAAGATTGAGAGCTGGGTAGGATGCAAGCATGAGAGGCCAAGTGGAGATGTAAGCCTGTTGACCTGAGCCAAGCTACCCCTAGGACGTAGGTCCAACAAATGTAAAATTTCAACTCGAGTTATCAAAATCTGATTTAACCATCATATCATATTTTGAAATTTAGGTGGGAAAAAACTTTGAATGACTTTTCCAGCATTTTCCTGGGAGGAGATGTCAAATTTAATTTTTTAATCACAGCAAGGCCTATCGTATTCAAAATGTAGCTGGACCTACACAGTGAAATAGCTCTTAATCACTCTGAAAGCACTCTTTTTATATACTTTAGGCACCCTGCCTAGTGGGCTTAAAAAGTACACTTTATGGGTGACTATTAGTATATAAAAATAGGTTTTCTTACATAGCCAAGGCACTTTTCTTTCCAATATGTTACTGCAGTGCCTTTAAAATGCAGCTTAGCCAGAGCACCATGGTCCTCCTGGCAGGCATATCATTTTGTTATATACACACACTGCAGACCACATCTGACATTTAAACTTCCTTGACATAGGTGAATTTTAAGTATCATCATCAATGGACATATATGGAAGATGCATAGGCCAAAAAGGAAGTTCCAATGCACAGCACGTTTTTAGGGATGAAGCAAAGTGCTTTGCCATTGTTTTAGAACTGGTAAAGTGTACAGAGTTCTAAATCCACCAACATCAGACAACACAGCTGGGAAGGAGGTACAATATAAAATGTCTTTCCTTAAGGATCATATAAGGTATTTTCAGTGGCAGAGGTAAGTGGCTATTTCAATTTAACAATATTTTTGAAGGGAATACTCACGGGTGTGAGCTATTTCAGTAAATCAATTTTTCCAGCCTAGGCTAGTGAACAACAGCATTTTCGATATAACTGATGCCCCTTTATGTTTATGTTAATTCAGAGAATAAACAAGTCTGCTCAAACCAGCTCTCATGTCCCCTTTCTGCTGAATGACCCATTTCCTTATAAAGGGGTTCCTCATTTTGTCACCTAGCTTGACATTCAGGAAGCTGATTATAACAGTCCTGAAGGTCCATCTTTACCTACACCGCCCTTCAGCCACCATTCACCTTATGGCCTATGCATATCTGTGACATATGGGAGCCTCAGTGGTCCCTCAGCACATTTTGTTCTTCGTTTTGATACACCACTGTCTTCAGCCAGCTTACCTCCAGCTTTCTCTCCCCTTTGCTAATTCTCACGCAGCTTTTTTTCTTCCCTCGAGTCTTGATCTCATTCATTCTCTTTCCCCTCCTCACCACCCGAGTTCTGTTCTCCTACCCTCCTGCTAGGTCTTTGACCCCTGTTCTTTAACCTTTGTTTAAGCTGGTTTTCCTTGTATTTCTTTTGCTTTTGGTTCTTTGCATTTCGGATTCCCTCTGCCTCGTCCACCATGTGCATGCCTTTCGCTATACTCTGATCACTGTAGAGCCAGGTAGCAGGCTACAACGCCCCTCCTTGTTATTATGAATTTTGTAATTTCTTACGTTTTTTAAATATAGAAAAGTGCTCTTTAGATCCAACATTTTTGTTGATGTTGTTTACTTCCACAAAATTAGGGTTTCCCTACGAAATTCGTGATAAGGGAAGTTCCTTATTTAGGTAATTTCCAAACTGGCAATTCATGAGGCTGAGGTCGTTAAACCGGTGTTCTCCATTTCGGATTTTCTCCTCAATGAGTTAGACTACCCCATCACATTTAATGCACGTAACTCTTTCTCTGCCACATATAGACAAATAGCAGCATCGCATTTTCATCACGATAAAAAAGTTCTCTACCAAATGCATCTGAATTTTAGTGTAACATCCGGAGGCAAAACCTGCGGTCCTATGCCAACTGCCCGATCAGAATTGGAACTCTAGGTGCTATTTCTAGAAATTATCAGAAGCCTATCCACACTGAATAGAGGGAGGGATGTGCTTACTTAAACAACTGTAGTCACCTCATGTAAGACTAATCAAGTTTAACAAGAAGCAGTTCATGCCGCATTCCTGCAGGTGGCAGTAGACATACACACATTTTAAAATCTCTCTTTCCAGTTTGCAGAGCGAAGTAAAACATAAATCAATTTGGAGATTTATATGAACATAATCAAGACAACTACTGCACGGGATTCCAGTTTAATACCCATCAGTTATCATAGCTTTAAAAATAAAAAAAAGACAACTCCCTTTTATTGTTCTTTTCACAGTTGCAATTACCCTTTTTGCCGACTGTGCACTGCATTGAGAGGCCTTGTCTATGCAGAGATGAATCTTCAGTGACTTCTTCACTCGGAGAAGTCATCACACATAGTCCCAGAGTGCGCTGCACTAGTAGCAGAATGATTGGCACAGCAGGACATAAAGACTGCTGTGCTCCATTCATTTTCTGTGTACTGTTACTCCTAAAAATATGTGCAGTTCTTCCCAAAAATAGAGTATAATAGGATGTTAATGACTACCCAGATCTAGGACGTGAGATGAGCTCAAAGGATTTGCCTTGCACACACCACCTTCTTACAAGAGTAAATAAAGAGAGAAAATATAATAATCACAGCAGGTAGGTACACTTTGCAAAATAATATGGTACAAGCATTTGTAAGCCATGGTCTTCACCAATCAATAATTTGAATGTAACAGATCAAGATACGTTAGTGATCAAGGAGGCTATAAAACGTTGTAGCATTATGCAGTACTGAAAACACTGCATGCCTCTCATGTTAGATGTCCTTCACATCTAACAGGGGCCTCAACTGGAATTCCATAGGGCATATTATCAAGCCCATTATCGGCGTTTTAGCGGCAGTTTTCGGCCGCTAAAGCGGCGATAATTTTATCGCCAGTCTTGATAATATGCCCCGTAGTGTTTTGAGAGGCATGCAGTGTTTTCTGTACTGCATAATGCTACAACGTTTTATAGCCTCCTTGATCACTAACTTATCTTTTATCGCCAGTCTTGATAATATGCCCCCAAATTAGAGAATTTGCAGTGATCAAGTAAAGCCTGTTTTACATAATCGACAACAAAGTATGTAGATTTTCATATGAATTTTTGTTTACATGGCGCACAGCAGCGGTCCGTGCAGTTAAGCACAGTGGGGCGGGTGTGGGGTGGGGTGGGGGGGGGGGGGGTGGGGACGACAGGAAAGGAATTATTTATTTAATTTTCCCTATTTCGTCGTCTGTCGACTCACCCATCACCCAGCCCCGCCCCACCCCTCCGCGCTTACCTGCACGGACTGCCACTGGGCGTAGAAGACCTTTCAGATCTTCTATAGGGGACTGGTATGGTCTCAGTTATTAGGACTGTATGGGTCTGCTATGTAAGGTAGGTGTATATAATTTAGTGAACAAGCTGATAGTAGGCTCTGCCTTAAGGCTTGTTCATACTGGTACATGAGAACTATGGGCCAGAGTTATCAAGGGTTTATGCAAGGTGACACAAGCTCTTAAGTGAGATTTTCTATGGCACCCAGAGCGAACTTGAGTGGCTCTGCGTGGCATAGTATATCTGGAGTAATGCAAGACCTATCTTTTTACGTGCAGAGACTCTGCATTCGAAAAGATACTGCTCGTAAATCACTTTGTGAATAGCAACAAGTTTACCTTTGTGAATCAGGCCCAGAGGATGCCCAATATTGACAGATCTAAATCCACACAGGAGCTTTTATGGGAGTCGTACTGACACTATGATTTGCCCATCTCATTATTTTGTTAATTGTGATATGTTGTGGTCACCGCTTGCCAAGTATCTGTAGACAATTGCAATTCTGTAGGCTTCTTTGACTTTCAAGACATAGAGGCATATTTGCAACAGAATGGCAAAGCGTGGCTAATGCCATGCTTCGCCATTCTGAAAGCGCAGAGATGTGCCGCATTCACAAGAATGCGGCGCACCCTTGCGTTTCACCTAGCGCTATGCAGGCACCCTTGTAACATAGTGTAAGGGTGCCTGCATTGGAGGGAATGAGTGTGTATGTGCACAAAGGTGTCCCTTCCTGCATATAAACAATCCAGAATGCCGAATTGAAACTCCTATGTGTGCTGCATTGTGCAACATATATAGAAGTTGCAATTAATCATTTTTTTAAATGATTGTTTATCTGCATGAAGGGACACCTTCCTGCACATTAACTATAATTTGAGCAGATTTGCGGTTTCTATGTGTGCATCAGAATGCAGCACACATAGAAACAGCAAAAACGGGGAGAAATTGAGCATTTCTTCCCATTTCGCCATGATAAGACAGGTTTTCCCTGGTCTTAATTTGGTGCTGCCTCCTATTTACGCCAACCTAGTAAATAGGGGGCACCATCAAAATCAACGGATGTTGCTGCAGAATGGCCACCACCACACTCATTGCACGCCCCTTTCACAATAAGTGTAGTGTGAAAGGGGGATTATTTACAAGGTGACGTTAAGCCACTTAACGTAGCTTAACGCCACCTTGTATATAAGGCGAAGGGTTTATCGCCACAGGAATGTATTCAAAAGTGATGTTCCTGTAACGATAGGGGCTTGTAAATATGCCTCATAGTTTTTTGTTTCGAGCTATATGGGGTTTAATCCATCTGTTCTGTGTTTTCCTTGACTTTATTATGACAAAAATTGTGGATACCATTATATGAAGATTTTATTGTTAGATGCTGTTTACTTTCTCTCTTCTTTCTCTCCTTTTACATTCTCCTTCTTTCTTTCTTCTTTTCTCTATAAATGTTCTCACAGCTGATTTTCTTCCATTAGGGTTTACACGTTTTCAAATATGATTATTTGCTATTTCTATTCCACAGTGGTGTTCCAGTGTTCCAGTTAAGAGTCAATCAAATATGGGTGTTGCTGATAATAAGTTGCTGAGTATAACACTCTTCCAGGTGTGATTCACAAGCATGAAGGAGATTACTCTCAAAATGACAGCCTGTGAGTGGTTATGACTGATGCTCGAAAAGACAACTGCAGCTCATCGTGACTCGCGGTTTCTGAAATAGCGCTTTAAAAAATCAAATGTCCCGAAAATCATGCGAAATTAGGAAAATATCAACAAAGCAATTTTAGAGTCCCTTGTCTGAAAATTAAAATGTTAGTGCATATCTTTAAATGTCATGTGAGACACCGACAAGGATACAGAGTTGAGGATAAAATATTTCCAGGCACACAGTTTCTCCTCAAACTAGTCTCCCACTGACATTTCCGGTATTGGCCATTAATCAAGGGGAGCCACCTGTAACACCTGTGGAGGAGTCCTGGAAAAGAGATCTGCCCTCGTTCGACGTAAAATCCTTATGGCAAGTATTGATGCGCACTTTATGGAATGTGGGTGAAGCTGCCCCTCTCAGGAGAAATCATCTGTTTACACTTCACAGAGCTTACTTGACTCCGAAGAAACTTTCAAGGTTGGGAGGTAACGGGTTGAAAATCTGCCTGAAGTGTGCCTCGGGGGATGCCGACGATTTGCATGTTTTGGCAGTGTCCTCATATGCAGGGCTTCTGGCACAATATTGGTAAGATTGTTTCGGAGGTCTTGGGGCAAGAGATTAAGGTAAGCCCAATTTTGGTAATTTCTGGAGTCCTCCCAGGGGAAAGTTCCAGTTATAAGCAGGGGCGTAACACAGGCCCCCGCAGCCCCCCGTGGTGCGGGGGGCCCCAAGCTCCAAGGGCCCCCTCCCCCGGCACTGCACTCTGTCCGGAGAGCTCCTGATTGAGCCCAGAGGGGGCCCCTCTACGTGCCGTGCAGGGAGGCCCCCTCACCCCAGTGGTTATAAGCTTTCTTAACTTAATGCCTCATTGTTGTTTGTGTTAATCCTTCTAGCAAAGAGAGAAATCTGCTTAGAGTGGATATCGCCGCAACCTCCAGTAATTCTAGATTGGGTTGCTTCTGTTAAAATAATTCACAACTTAGATTGTGCTGGTCGCCCCAGAAAAATAAGTAGATTTTGGGGTCTTGGGTTGGGTGGATTAGTAATCTTGATAGTGTAATACTCTAAAAACACAACATTGCAAAAACAGTCCAATGATTTTGAAATAAGTGAGATTAGGGGAAGGAGACTGATGCTGGGGAGGTGGTTATACCTCCTGCCAAATACCTTCCCTAGGAACCTTGTCAGGTTGTCTCCTGTCAGTGCCTGGAGGTGGTCAAGTAACCAGATGGCATCATTACCTCCCTCTACGGGAACTTGGAGGGGCCTCTTATCTGCTTAAAGGCTATCCACTTATTTATTAATGAGGACAAAATAAAAATACATTTTCGGTTCATCACAGATATAAATGTCTGAAACTTCGCCCCTTTGAAATTCACCGAATTCTACAAATTTTGTGTGCCACGCAATTTTCAAATGTGGTGAACCATAAAGGCTTAATAATTATTGTGCCATGAACCTACTCATAGTGCTAATGAGGCATTTAGAGTGCCAAGTCCGGTCCAAGTTATTTGATATATAGGCTCAGATGCTGCATAATACTGGTCTCCACTAGGTAACAGCTACGGTATTGATTCCAGGGTCCACCTTTCCCTAGAATGAAATGCATACATTGTCATGACAGTGTTTATAATGCTCATGTTAGAAATGGGGGTCCTCAGTTGGCAATGGCGGGTGCCAATGTCCAAATAGGGACCCTTCTTCCTAAGTCAGGGCAAGTGGGCTACCCCCTTTGACAACCCCTGCTCGACCCTGTGGTAGCGTAGCACAAGCAGTTAGGCCTATCTCAGAGGCAGTGTGTGAAGCCTTTATGACCATGTTCAATAATGTTGCAACAACACCACAAAAGGACAACTTAGATAGGTATAGAAAAGTAATATCTTTATCTAACAGTTTAACTCGAAAATCTCAAAGCGTTTCAACAACTACAATTCACGTCCACCCGTAGGGACTCCACAAGGCAATTACGTATTCACCAGAACGTGACACTAACTAAGTTCAAGGTCGGGCCTACATGACCCATTGTGCACCAGATACCTGTCGGTGAAAGGGGACACAGCACGCAGCTTCTCGAAGGAGCAGAGACGATGACAGGTGGACTCTCAGCGACCACAATTCCTGGCTGTACAGGTCCATAGTGGGCACCCACAATGATTCGGGCACTCAGGGACAGGCGGGATCTCAACGGCAGCAGCACGTGGCTGCGGCAGCCCGGGCTGGTGGTGGCGATAGCTCTCGTCGTGCAGCCCCGTGGTGGGCTCACAGCGGCAGCAGCTCTCTCTTAGCTGCGGCGGCCCACGAAACGATAGCAACAATCCTCGACAAGGGTGAACAAGGTGCGGCTGCACAGCGGCAGCAGCTCTCTCTTAGCTGCGGTGGCCCACAGGACAAATCCCAAGGATGCAAAGTTGATAAAAGTGTGGACACCCAGTGGCGGCAGCTCTCTCTTAGCTGCGGCGACCCACAGGACAAATCACGATGGTGCAAAGTGGCACAGGGTGCGGGCACTCAGCGGCAGCAGCTCTCTCTCAACTGCGGTGGCCCACAGAACAAATCACGATGATGCAAAGTGGCAAAAGGTGCGGACACTCAGCGGCAGCAGCTCTCAGCTGCGGCGGCCCACAGAACGAATCACGATGAGGCAAAGTGGCAAAGGGTGCGGGCACCCAGCGACAGCGCTCTCTCTTAGCTGCGGCGGCCCACACGGATCCAGCAAAAGGTGGAAGGGTTCAGGTTCAGGCGGGCTCTCAGCGGCGACAGCTCTCTCAGCTGCAGCGGCCCTCACGGATCCAGCAGAAGGTTCAAGGGTTCAGATTCAGGCGGGCTCTCAGCGGCGGCAGCTCTCTCTTAGCAGCAGCGGCCCACACGGATCCAGTGAAAGTTTCAAAGCTGCCCCGTCCTCGGTCCTCACAGTAGACTAGAGGCTCTGGATTACTCGACGGTGGCCTCCCCTGCAAGCAGAATTCCTCGCACAGGAATTCCGACGGCTGACGGGGTGAAGTCTACTGTCTCTGAGACTTTGACAGGAGGCGCTCTCGATTCAGGCCCTCGGGTAGTTTCTTCGGCAAGCCTGGTGAAAGTTTCAAAGTCCTTACCTCTGTTCGCTCCGACAGAGTTTCATCTTGACATCCAGAAGGAACACACTTGGACAAAGTTCCAGCGCAGCATTTTATATCTAAAAAGTCTTTGTTCTCGAAGGTCGCAAATCAAGGACTCCAGTCAGAACCAGTTTGGTGGGGTCGGGGACCACTTGGTTTATGAGAGGACATCGTGTCCTTTCAGAATGAGGGGTGTCTGCTATCAGACGCCCAGTTGGAGGTGGAGCCATCATTCACCTTACGAGTCACAGCCCTGCTCGGATCAAAGAGTCACCCTTCCCCAGGCTCGAATATTGATCTCTCTCTCTCCAGCCGGGTCTGACCCAGCTGGCCCTGCTGCTCCAAAACCAGACGGCCAATACACATTCTCGCAAAGCCTACAGTAAAGCTTAGGCAAAAACGACTGCGTTTTTAGAAGAGGCTTTTCTAAATATGGGATATATAAACGGTCCTTACTAAGAGGTGTCTCTCGATGTCCTGAGCACAAACATATCAAACTCGAAGTTCCTATCAGGTTCCTGGGGCCAGAAAGGATGATAGAAAGTAAGCCTCAACCGGCCCAGTATGGTCAATGAGAACGGATCGTGTCCCACAGTGAAATGGAGGGTAACTCACCATTGGACATGCTACACAGATCTAGGCATTATGGTTATCCTAAGTCATACAGTTAATATGCAGGGAGCATTTGAGCTGTGGCACTGATTAGCAGTGGCTCGGCACCCAGAGCATCTACAGCCACCCAACCTCAAAAATAGGAAGAGGAGAGGGGAAGGGAGACCCACGTCAATGATGCCAGGTCAAACAGCTCATATATAAAGATTAATTGAAATGAAAGCATTCTCTTTTCTATGATTTGTATGGCACCTTTGTTACTCTTGTCTCTACATTGTTAAAAAATGTAAAGCACCACTGCTTTGTGAGAACCTAATCGCCCCTCCTTTCAATGCCTAAACCATTGCCAGCATGTTACCTGCCTCATATCCCAGCCCACCCCTCTCCTCTAACCACCATTCTAGTAGCATGCAGTTACAATAAGTAATTAGGGTCTTTACCCGCAAACACTTCAATCACCAGGACACACCCATCGGCAACAATGCAAAGTGCCGGCTGTTCAGGATGACATAGGCGAGGCCGATGACAGCTTGGCAGAGAGCTTCGCACAGAAAGATAGGGTAGACAGAGGCCTCCAATCGTATGTTGGTGTATTGGATTTTGTAGCACAAGAGAAGTATAATTTTAGTACTACTTTATATGCATTTTGATTTTTTCCCAATTTTACTTGGATTGGAGTTGAGTTGGAATTATAATATTTACCACTACCTACAAAATTATTGCACTTTCTGCAATGCTTCTGATACTCGGGTTATTGTAATACATCTCACTTACTATATTTTATGCACTTTTGCCAATTATTGGTGGACTGGTATTAGAATAGTAAATTACATGCCCTTGACGTAGGCATTTTCCACAAAGTAGGTTGGTTCAGCGTGAGAACAGTCAGTCTTATTGCTCCATCAAATAATCTATTGTTTCAATGTTTGTAGTACTGAAATTATTAAAGTACAGTTTTTTTACTTTGTGTTGGTAATTTTTTTGATGTTGTTTGACTTTTATAATTAATATTTATTGATGGTTAATTAATTATCATTTACAATAGTTGAATTAATATTGAGTATGTATTTTGATAGATATATACATATCAAATCACATACTCAATATTATCCATTTTACTTTGCTATGTTAAGTTTTTGTAGAGCACACCATCATCCATGAGGGTGTCCTGGCGCTGAGCCGGTGGGGTTTCTGGACTCCGTGAATTAGTCAATGAGTAAGGTCTTCAGCTTTTTTGGAAATCCAAGAGGGGGTAAGAGTTCCTTATGTAGAGAACGAGGTTCTTCCATGTTTCGTGTGCCATGTAGGAGAAAGCCTGGTCCCTGCTCCTGATGTATATTTGTGTAACCTGTGCAAGGGCTAGTCCTGCTGGCCTGAGGTGTCGTTTAGGGTGGTAGAAGTGGAATCTACTGTTGAAGTATGCTAGTTATGTGAAGTGCTTTGAATGAGAGCACCATAAGTGTGGTTCTCTTGTGGATCATTAGCCAGGGTAGCGTCTTGAGGTAAGGCATGATGTATTATGAGGTGGGCTGCTATGTTCTGGATGGTTTGAAGTATGCTAGTTAGGTACTTGGGGATTCGGCCGTTGAGGTTGTTGCCATATTCGAGTCGCTGCTGATAAGGACTTGCGTGACCATGTGCTTGGTGTCAGGTGGGAGTCATCTGAAAATTCTTTTTAGTATTTTCAGGAGGTGGAAGCACAACAAGGTCACTGTGTTGACTTTAATGATGTTCCTTAGGCTTCTTACTTTTGTGTTGAGTGTGGGTGTATCTCCGAGGTTTGGCAGCCATCATGGGGAGTCCCTGATTGAGGTCTCTTTTCCTAATATGATCACTTTCGATTTTTCTGAGTTGAATTTTGGACAGTTATCTTTCATCCCTCTGGTGATCTCAGCCATTTGAGCTGTGAGTCTGTTCCTTATGCTAGTTGTATTGTCCAAAAGCAAAACAATGAGTTGTATATCATCTCCGTAGGCAACAGTTCTTTTCTGTGGGCTTGTATGATGCTTGCTAGAGGGATAATGTATATGTTGAAGAGTTTAGGGCTGAGAAAGGAGCTTTTGGGAACCCCACAGATGAGTTCCAGAGTCCAGATGAGTAGGATGGCATGTTGACCGCCTGGGTCCTTTCGGAAAGGAATGAGACAAGCCAATTAGGAACGTGTCCTTGGATGCCTGACTCATGTAGACATTGGGACGGTCTAGCAGAATGAGAGCTGTAATTGGTAGCTGTGATCAGGGCCAATTCGGCACTGAGTTTGAGTTGGAATACTGATTGTGAGATGCAGAGGATTTGCTGATTAGAGATAAGCGTTTGATGATCCTGTCTGATTATCCCTTAGCTGTTTGGAAAGGCTGCAGCGATGGCGGGGGCTGATGCCGGAATCAGCCATGTGTCTGTCAGGAATAGTAGGCCAGGTGAGCAGGTCCCGGATGGAGGTAGCATTTCTGCTCACTGAGCGAGTGTGGAATAGATACCATGAGATAGATGTGTGGTGGGTATGAGAGTTTGTTAGCCTGGAGAGGGGTGGGTGGTGTGTTGCTTGTGGTGTGCATTTGTCTCTTATCGGACAATCGCAATTAGTACACATACGCTTTAAATTAATAATTTTTAGGACCACCAAGGCGCTTTATCACAAAAGAACTCACATTTATTAAAAAAAATATATTTTTTCCTGGTAATACACCGTACGCATTGAACGGCGCTTGGCAAATTCTCATTAACAGCAAGTATGCAAATTTTCTTTGGTGTATTGTGGTTTGAAAGGTGCTACATAGCAGGATTGTGACGTCACGCATTTGGAAAAGAAACAATTTGCTGTGTGTAGTGTTGGTTGTCATACACGGGTGGAGGCACGGTAGCTCTCTTGCTTAGTTTAGGCAAAAATTAATGGTTCTTCGAAAGTGCTACATGCACCGAGGACATGGCTCCTTCAAGGCGCATGACTCTTGCTTTTTAAAAAGCATTTGGGTTCTCAAAATGGGCACAATTTAGTTTTCAAGGCTCCCTTTCTGAGACCGAAGTACACCTTAAGGGGCGGGTGGATGGCTTCCCTGAGGGCATATTATACTCCAAGGGCAAGTCGTGTTGGAGAGTGCGCTATCCGTGCCAGTCTCCGCCTCAGCTCTACCAAAGGTGTCTTTACAGCTGCTCCCGAAGTGATTGATTGGCTGGGAACGGGAAGCTGCACCCTGCTCCCGGCACAGGCCCAGATTTTTGTTCTACACCCTAATCCCTGGGGGTCATCTGGAGAGCGGTGTTCGAAGTCCAGAACAAGGAAATCGCTGCCGTATTTTCATAAGTCCTATTTAGGTCACAATATTTTACCTGATTGTAGGAAGCAATGAGTTGGGCATCAACATTTGTAAAGTTACCCCGCCCGCTACGAACACTAGCTCCGAGGGTGGTTTTTCTTAGCACGAAGCCCTGCTGTGAAGTAGGTGTTTTTAGAGTTTAGGTTCGAGGAATGAGTTGACGCATCTGCAAAAGCGGTTTTAAAGGCGCTTCTTGTATAGTAGGGGCAGATAAAAAACAGTTGGTTACAGTATTACGTTTAAATACAGTACAGGAACCATATGTTCGAAGTTTTTTCCCACCCAAAAAGTGTTGTAAGCCTGCAAATTCGTCATGGTCTAGGTGTTAAGCATTCGCCATCAGCTAAACACTGTATTTTAAGTCCTTGCATTCTCTTTCACTTAATCAAGCACTGGCATAGCCAATAGGTCTCGCTTTTGGGACCTTATAAGTATTTAGTTATGCAGCACAATATCCTTGGTGCAACAACATCAGCTGTTGCATGGCTAACCCTTGTACCTTATCAGTGTTCAGCCATGCAACAGTTGATGTTGTTGTACCAAGGATATTGTGCTGCATAACTAAATACTTATACGGTCCCAAAAGCGAGACCTATTGGCTATGCCAATGCTTGTTTGCTCTTTCATTTAAATTGGCAGTTCAACGTGATGGTATAAGATATCAGGGGTTGGCTCACACAAATGCGCTCTCACCTCTGGCCTTCCGGATGCTTGAAACAGTTTAAACGCCAGAGTGCGTGCGAAATGTAAACATACCTGATCAGCACTTGGAGCCTAATTAGTCAGTCTCGAATTCATCCACAACCCGCCGACAAGGACTACTGCTCCCATAATGCCCCAATATAATGTCATCCTCTTTGCTAAGGGCCACCGCCAATTTGTAGACACCGAAAGATTGTGTGCAGACTGACATCATAGGCATTGCTTAGTAGACATTTGTAACTCAGGGTGCTTTTTTTGTCCTGTGACGTCAAATTAATAACCGAGATCGATGCGCGCAATCACTAATGAGCGCCAAAGACTCCATGTGAGCTCCATATGATCTGATCCCGTAAGTGTGAGGCCAACCATGCTGAGCGTTAACAACAGAAAGTCTCCACTTATAGCAGCCGCCCGCACTCTGGAAGTGAACAAATAAGCAGGGTCGGGGGGAGACCAATATATAAAAATTCGTAAGCGTGATAGTCCTCACCGCTACAGCAATACCTTGCACGGTGCCCAAGTCACCAGGAGTCACGTCGGTCTTTGAGTAAGGCATATCGAGTCAGGGAGAAAACTGGATCCTGCGCTGAAAGTCGGCAGACTTCCTCGCTGCACGGACTCAGCCCTCAGCCTCCCTCACTGCTGTCGTCCTCAATCCTCTTCCGGAGGATGTCCTGGGGGCTGTCAGTATAGCACTTCCATACTACTAACTCCAGTTTACCGCTGAATCTGACATATAGATATATACATATATTATCTACTGGCGGTCGCCAGTAGATAGTTATAGTTAGGACCGTGTTTCCATAGGAAATCCGCAACATTCTATTTGGAATAACTTTGGCGCCGATTGACGAATCCTCGCGAAATTTTCAAAATAAGTGGGGCGCTCCGCTCCGCTCCTTCCCTGAAAGTCTCGGGGGGATTCGTCAAGCGGGGGCTGAGAAAAAGGGTGGGTCCCAAAACACGTATTCTCCATGCATTTTTCAATAGGACCTTTAGTCCAAGCTACAGCCCGAACGGCTGAACAGAATTACTTGAAATTTGGCAGAGAGGTAGTCCTCGGGTCAGGGATGTGCCTTTTGCAGGTCTGGTGTAAATCTGTTCAGTATTTCCTGAGAAAATAGCATTTAAATCAATATATATATCTATGAGCGCGCACCGTGCGCGTACGGTAAACTTACAGTACGCGCACGCTGCCGTGCGCGAGCGCGATTCTGATTGGTTGTTAGATCTTAGTAAACATTCGAATCGGTCGAAACCAGGAAGTGTCGGCCGCCATTTTGTCTCTCGCAGTCTGAGGGGGTGAAAAACAAAGGTGGAGAACGTGAAAAGGGTGCAGGGTGGACAGTTCCTGACCCCCTAGCCTTTGTCAGGGGGTCCCAGAAGGACCCCCAAGGGCCAAAATGTCCTTTAATTTTTTTGCAAAAAATTGCGGAGTACGGGTAGCCTGCGCGTACGGTAGAAACGGAAAATTTTCGCGAAGAAGCGCACCGTGCGCGTACGGTACGCGCACGGTGAAAAACCTTAAAAAACCTTGCAAATTCACTTAAAAAACCATAGGTTTCACACATGTTATAGTTAGCTGGACATTTCACTCGTGAAAAACCAATGAAATTCCCCCGTTATAGTTAGTGCAGGCAACTATAACTCACGCGACCGCAATCCTCTGCTGATGACGTCAGATATTACATCACTGATGACATATGTGTCTTTCTGAAAAAGAAATATTGTAATATATGTATAGCTAAAAATGAATGGAAGAAGACATGGGTAAATAAGTGTCTAAATACAGTGATGTAATATATGACGTCATCAGCAGAGGATTGCGGTCGCGTGAGTTATAGTTGCCTGCACTAACTATAACGGGGGAATTTCATTGGTTTTTCACGAGTGAAATGTCCAGCTAACTATAACATGTGTGAAACCTATGGTTTTTTCACTGAATTTGCAAGGTTTTTTAAATGCTAATTCCTAACTATAACGTGTGTGAAACCTATGGTTTTTTCAGTGAATATATATATATCTACACATCTGAAGTAATCAGCAGCGTGACATTTTCACATAACTATTATGTCCTTCAACCTTAAGTCCAATTGTTAAAATAACATACTATCACAATTCCTAACTATGTCGTCACATTCACCCTAGGTGTTTTAGTGAATTTCTATGTTTATTTAACATAAAGCGAGATGTTGATTGCCTTGTGTGGTGTGGTGTGGGGTGCAAAGCCTGACCTGTGACCAGGCCCTGCACTCAACTACCTGCAACCCAATAACATTTGCTCCATGTAGGCTTCGGTCATGCGAAATGTGCAGATGGGTGCAGGGACAGGCCCTTGGCCAAGCCTTGCACCCAATCAACACAGGCTAGCAATGTGATGCTACAATATAAAGGGTGTTGTTTTAAGTAAGGCAGATATACTGACTTTTTCAAAGAGTCCGAACACCAAAATATATATAATCAATTGGAATGGGTGGTAATGGAGATTAGATCGCACCTCTCTTTTAATGTGCAGCTGTGTCTGTAGTTAACACTATACAACAAAAATGTATTTCAATATGGTGCTGTATGGTACATATGCATCATACTGCACAGAATGCATAACACACTTTAGCCCAGGGCCTCTGTGTCAACATGAAAGACAGGAATGGTTTGGGGTGGGAGGTGGTGGTGAGGGGGAAGGGGAAAAAGGGGCGCACTCATTACAACAATCCACATAAAGTGCTTCCACTTCTCTTTAGTAATTAGTACATTCAATAATTAAAGAACAGGAGCCAAGCCTTGTTTTTCATAGAAGCTTGTATTTTCAATTCCGGGGTGAGTGGATGCTCTGATGCTTGGTTGTTGTCTAGGAGTCTACATATAATGTGACTTCGAGATTTCTTTTTAACAGCACCATGATTTTATCTTTAGGACCACACATGGCAATTACACAAGACTACACCTAAAAGCCGCTACCTTTTACTCAGAATATTACTACAGAAGGGCGGACTTGATTACACATATATTACAAAGGTATCTTCGGAAATCTTAATCATATGTAAATTCTTACTATAGAGCATATGTACAGTTTTCATCTTGGGCCTGGACAGAACGTTGGCAATCTTATATATTTTTTTCTTCTTAGCAGCCAATGCTTCTTCTAGACCACTCAACCTGATCGCCATACAGGGTCGGCGGCTTTTTACTGCTGCTTTAGGTCAGTCTCATAATTTCGATCCCTGGTCCTCTGTCAGTCTACACCACTGTACTGACAGAGCTGAATGTTACTTGACCTTGTGACCGATTAATGTCTCACAAGTTCAAAGGATTAATGTACCTTTCTACTTTCCTCCTGTTTTCTATACAGCATCACCTTCTTTTCACAAGTATTGGTTGGATTGACGACATGCATGCACAATGAGAGTCCGCACGGACCAACTCTCCAATTATTCCTACCACTTGTTGCATGATGTTCACAACTATGTACTAGAAATCATCAAAACTGGCATGCGGGCTGAAGTTCCACTATCTTTCCTTCCTAGAATAAGTCTATAGTATACGGATATTATATTTTTTAATACGCATCTTTTCTGAAAATTCCAGATTAACATGTTTTTACAATGTGAACATCGATTAATATGTATATATGTATATGATTACAGCCTTGAGAAAGTCACTGGAGTGACGAAACACGTGTCAGCTGTTTTTTCACCAATTGAAAATACAAGCTTCTATGAAAAACAATACTTGGCTCCGGTTCTTAAACTATGCAACGTACTAATTACTAAAGAAAAATGGAAACAATTTATGTGAATTGTTGTAATGAGTGCTACGGTACCTGTCTTTCCCCAAAATATATATAATTGGGCCTGAGGCCTTTTTCAAAGGGTCAGAATATCTACACATATAAATCAGACCTATTGTCTTTGTAAAACAATCACCAATCATTATAAACAAATGTATATCTCGTTAATTCACATATTGCAATGTTTAATAAAAAATGATTGCCATCTTTTTTTTAATCAAGATTTATTAAAAATAACTTTAAACTACTCTTTGAGTCGTATTTTTTTAAACATTTTTCAGCACCTCAAAATGCAGCCATGCAAAACATCCGCAAGAAGGCCCTGCACTCCGGCTGACAAGCTGAGACTGCATTAAAAAAGATAGAAAGGTCTTCTAAGGTCATGGCTTCAATGACCCACAGGGGTTTTAAGATTTGTGTTTATGTTGCCAAGGGCTGGTGCATTCCCTGCAGCCCACCACAACATAAAACAAAGTGATTGGTGGTGTACCTGCCCCCTATAGGGGTACCATCAGGTTTACCGAAATATAACTAAAAAGCCCTCGCCGGGCATTATGGGGAGCTCCATTCCAGGGCAGTTATAATAAATGAGGGGTTCTGGTGCTTATTTATTATTGTCTTATTTTTTTGTTCTTCATATTTTGTGGATGTCCTAGTGCACGCCAGGGGCCCTCACATCTGTAAATTTTGCTAGGGCCTCAGGGGGTGTAATAGGGCCCCCACAGCCCACCAACTCCCTGCTTGCACCCATTATGAGTGTGGCAGAAGCCAGCATCACTTTCACCCCATGGGAGCACTTTTCTTCTGCTCCTGCTGGGCATAAGCAATTCTAAGTTTCCCTGCCTGTGAAAGCATGGACAGGGAGAAGCTTTTTTGCTCGCACCCAAAGAGAGCAGCTTTCCACTCTTGCCGGTGTGCATAAGTGAATAAGAATTCCCTGCCCACGCTGTCACCATAGAGCCAGCCACAAGATGAGTACCCAGACTTATACAATAGGTCAGGGATGGGGAACACTCGCCCTCTCCCTTTTAAATATTAGATGTGACCCAGGGGTATGGGGTCCCTAGGGCCTGATTAAGGCTCAGAGACGGGAGCTCTGTGACCCCTGCTTCTTCAAATTTAACATTCGGCTTGGGGCCTGATTGAGACTAAAAGAGGGGGGCTGTGCACCCCTACCTCTTTAAATGTAAGATGCAGATGTACCCCTCCTCAAAGATTATAAACCTGATGATCTCCAGGTCATGACCCACCCTGGGGGGAGGTGGAAGTGCCATCCACTTACACCCACCCCCCAGTGCCATCCACTGCAAAAATGCAGTAAAAACATTTTAGAAAATCCTTTCTAGCCCCGAAATGTGGGGAGTCCTTCTGGGACTTCCTTACCAGAAATAGGGGGCGGGCCCCTACCACCCTATATGTTTTTTTGCCTTATTTAAGGACAGGGTGCTGAGTCCCGTTCCTTAAAATGTGTGCCGCCACATCTTTATGGATGTGGTGTCATCTAATCAGATCTTATCCTAAAATCTGTTGGCTCCACGGATCCTCTACAGTGTGAAATATACGTGTTTAAGTCTTCATTTCTCTTAAAACTATTCAACAGATTTACACCAAATCACGAGAAGCACACTTTCTAGATCAAGATCTAGCTTTCAGGCAAATTTGGTAAAATTCCGTTCAGTAGTTTTTGCGGTATCGCTGTTCAATTTTTGTACGAAAAATGAATGGAGAAAAAGTGTTTTGGGATCCCCCTGCTTGACTGATCAACACAAAACATTCCAGAAAGGAACTTCTTTTAGAAAGTTTTGTAATGCTTCATCAAATGGCACTAGAGATACCATATAGTTTTAATATAAATGATACAAAAAAAAAACATTTCTGTACTGTTGGTGATTTTTTCTTAATGTAATATATTGTAATGTTAATTTTGATTTTTAAAAATGTTAAAAAGATATATTTATCATTTAAACTATTTAACGGTAGACACCACTTCCTTGGGGAAACCCACTCAGATGAAAATGGACCTAGCCACTGCAGGTGCAGTCACATGCCTCTAAGGGATTGCCTGTGGGCATCTAGTGGCATGGTCCACCAAGACAAAGATAAACCTGCTGCCCAGGGCAGTCTTCTATTCCAAGGGTCCTACAGTTTCGATACCCACCCTTTCAAAGGGGGGTGCCAATACCAGGTAGGACAATCAGAGAAGGCATCAACATATTCTCTATTTTCCCACTGGGCTAGCATGTGAGACAGGTCCTACAAAAAGTAAGTGCGGCTATCCTCATCTGGGGCCAATTAAAAGTGGGAGAGAAGCATACCAAAAGGTCTTGTCTTGCCCCGGATGGCCTGCCAAGGGAATTTCATGAGCCAGTCCCAGTAGGAAAGCCCTATATCATTGGGGGGCACCAACACACATTCTGCCACCATGCACAGGGTGTCTTAGGCTTATAATATAGGGGGCCATTCTCCCAGTAAATGAGGCGATCTCAAGGGATGTCATCTGCTGGCTGGGCTTCAGCCTCATGCTGTCTAGGGTTGGGCACTCTTTCTGTGTATTACAGAACTTCTCCCCGATGGGGCCACCCTCTGCTTGCCATCCAACAACTTCAGGCATGTCTCTTCCAGGGAAGCAGTGTCCTCCCCAGTATATTCCTGGGTGCCTCCTCTGGATGTGGTACTGAAAATTCTGGATCCGTGTTATAAACATCGTCGTATCAGCAGACCGAGAATGATTAGAATACTATGCACAAGTATTTACGTCATATTCGGGTGACGAAATCACGCTGAAATCAGAGTTTCCGTCCTGAACCCTCGGGTTCCATTTGAACGGCAGCCATTTTGTGATTGCCCTCACATAGGCCAATGACTAAGGCCATTTAATAGTCTAAAGGACACGTACAGCTTTGCTGACTCCTCTGTGACCTGGGCAAGCTGACTCCACTGCCTGAAGCCAAAACCTGTTCGGCCAGTTCCTTTCCCAGTGGCCGAATGAAATTAGTATCAAGGCACAGCATATCATAAAACCTTTTCATCTTACACACACCTGTCCCTGTTTCTTTCTTTATGACTTGCTTTACGAGGAGGAGGTGCCCGTTTTTATTGGGGGTCCGTCGATATCTGATGAAAGTACAGAGCCTTGCTGAGTAATTGATTGAGGGCGGAACAAACTGAAATATGGGCTTGTCATCATGACTCTGCTTTTTCTTTGTAGTGAAAATATGTGAATGGTCAGCTGTAAAATAAGGAATGTTTGCCTAAAGCATAATATTTTGTATAAAAGAGAAGGCTGGCTTTGTAAGGTTGAGCAGTCTCCTGAGAATATACACCGTGTTGTACTTCTAGGATACCTGTTACTGGTTGCAGCCAATAAATACGATCTTTGACTTCATCAGGAAGACTCTGTGTTTCTGTAGTCTGACACAGGAAGAACTCGAAGTCTTAGGGTGTGTTCCCTGGCACCGCTGGGTTCTGAAAAACCAAGTACTTCAGTTGGCGCCCAACGTAGGGCGATTTCAGCGGTACCGGTCCAAGCCAGAGGTTCGTGAGGAGCTTTGTGTGAAAATTCTGGAGGAAGGCCGCCACTTCATCGACCCCTGTATGTCGACGTGGTCCAAAAGTCTTTGCTGCGAGGTTCCCCGCTTCCCGACGGCTACGAAGGACTGCTGCCCTGACTATCGCCCTGTTTTGGACCCTTGATGATTGGTAGAGCGAAATGATAGACGAGTCTTCTGGTGACGTCATCGATACCTCAGTTAAGTATAAGTGGAGCGTCTCCCAGACCTTAGTTTGGTTCTTAGTTTGGTATCCCCTTGGGATCTTTGATTTGGAACTTGCAAGTACCAAAGCCGAGGGACTCGTGTATTCACGAGACTATCGTATTCCATAATCCTTTGAAGTTTGAAGCTAGACTAGAGAGCGAAGATACCTGGTCTTAGCAGACTTGGAAATTTGTTTTGTCTTTGTTGTAATAGGGATTCCCGATTGGAGGACTCGTGTCCGGTTCCTCCGATTGGAACTCCAACTTATGAACTATATGTGAAGCATGTCATAGGCCCCTTCACATATGATGAAGTATGGATCCGATACACCAGGAGAGATGGTGTTTTAAAATGGCCCCAATATGGTAGTTTTGACACAGAGATTCTGGATAACCTGGAGGGTAAACTTTTTAGGAAGAAAGCCCGGCCGGCGATGTTTGACTCTTTCCGCCTATGGCGTAAGGAAGCCAAACAGAAGGAAATTAAATTAGCAAAGAGAAATAAGAGAGAAAAGGGTATCTCGATAATGCAAGCTGCTATGCAGTTTAAAGATAATGAAGAAGAACAGATGAGTGAACAGTTGCACAGGCAACGTAAATGGTGATCGATAAATGTTATCCAGTTTTGCCTCTTCTTCAGCAAGATGCAGCAAAAGAACTTGAGAAAGATCCTTTAATGTCACACGTGTTGAGTTCTTATGCGCAGAGTGCTACAGCACCTCCCCAACATTTAGCTATGCAACCTCCAGTTATTGTGCCTCAGGTTCTTCCGCAGCCGCCAGCTCCTCTTCAGTTGGCTCCTACTACTATGGCGCAGCCCCCTCAAGGGCCGCCGACTTTGCTACCTGCTCCATATATTACTTCCTACGACTTTGTCTACTACATCGACTGCCTCTTCTGATGTTCTTCCTGATACTGCCTCTGCATCTGCATCTGCGTCTGCCTTGCCTCCCTCTGTTTTTCCTCCTGTTCTTTCATCAACTTCTCCTTCTGTCCGACAGAGAATGACTGATACTGTTGCTAGCCTTATATTTCCTCTCTTTGGGTCATCTGGTGTGACCCCTGATTCGGAGCGTAAGCAGTCGCGTAGTCAACTGCCTAATCCTCGAGAGAGAGAAATGTTTGACCGTATGGCGCGTAAATGGGTTACTTACCCTTCTAAATATGATGTAGAGCCTGTTATGGATGTCTTCCGTCAATGGGAAGCACCGAAACAAAGATACGTTTTTGAGAAAATGTGTGCTTTCCTTTGTGAGGAATTGGAGGAAAATGATTTCCCAGTCACTGTTTGAACATGACTCCTCTGTTAAGGAAAAAGTGCGACAGTACCCAATGAGAGAAGTCCTTCCGGTATGGAAGGACGCCGTTGCTGCTGATGCCGCTAATCAAATTGATGCTGTTCCGGCTCATTTTCAGCGTGTTTGGGTACATGTTCCTTGGAAGCGAGCTGAAGTTTTAGCCCTTAAGCAGACTTTGCCTGACCCCCGTAAAAACCCTGCAGGATATTATAAGGAATTATAACAGACTGCAGACTTATGCATTATGAATTTAGCCGATATAGACATGTTATTTGGGAATGTTGTTCCACAGCTTTTGTGGGGATTGATTCGCCATACAGATCATGTGCAAGAGTTAGGTGACTCATGGGCTAATATTAGTACTGCAAATGATAGACAAGTTGGTGGTGCCAAACCTGAGCCTTTGGTAGCAGAACTTCCTGCTAGGATCATTACTTACATGAAGACTTTAATGCCTGCGATGCGTGTGAATTGGGATAAATTGTCTGCATGTAAGCAGAAGAAAGATGAAACGGTGTCTGATTTCTTCACTGGGTTTGAGGAAACGTTTATCGACCACAGTGGTCAAGATATGAGTACAGAAGGTGGTCAATGGTTGTTCGTTGACAAGTTTGTGCACAATTTGCTTCCCGAGCTGTGTAAGAAATTGAAAGATTCAGAGAGTTCTTGGGCCGTTTCCTCTTCAGCACAAATATTGGCTACTGCACAGTACTACGAAAATAGGGATAAAGACGAGAAGGATAGAGCAGTCAAGAAAACTAAAGAATTAAAGACGAAGGTTCTTTTACAACAGAACACGTGGTAGTCCGAATAACTATCAGCAACCTCAACAGTTTCAGAGAAACTCGCAAAGGTTTGAGTTTTCTCAACCACGTGTTCCTGTGGGTCCCAATCAGTGTTCAAATTGTAAAGAAGAGGGTCATTTCAAGTATAGTTGTCCTATTTTGTTACAGCGTACGAATGGTGCTTCTAGCGCAAGAGGTCGAGGTGTTCAACAAGCTCCTAGAGGTAGAGGACGTGGAAGTTTGCCCCAGAACGCGCGTTCCCTTCCGTCTCAGAATTCAATGAATAGCTTTGACCAGCAGAATAACGCGTCTGGTAGGACGGCTCAGTACTATGCTGACGACTACTATGCAGAAGATGAGAGTATGAAAGGTAATGATTGCTAGGACAGCCATAGACAAAGAGAGGGAGTTGTTTCAGTTCCAGTAGATCAGAGTGGTCCTTATGCTAAAGTGACTACATCAGGTGTGTCAGAGCCTTTTCTGTTGGATACTGGTGCTACAAAGAGTTCTATTATGCACTCAAAACTCCCTGGCGCACCTTTGTCTGGCGAGATTAATGTTTCAGTAGGTTTTTCTGGCGCCCCGGTTAGGAACCAGATTTCTAGTCCCATGTCCCTTTCTGTTGGACCTTGTGAACTGAAAGCACCCCTTATTCTGACGACAGGTTGTGGTGAAAACTTGTTGGGATTGGATTTGTTGAAAAGATTGTATGCGACATTATATTGTTCTCCTTCGGGAGTACAACTTACACTGGGTAGGAAAGTGATTTCTCCAATGTATTTGTCGAAGTATAAACTTCCGACAGAATTGTCGTTTCTTCCTGATATTCTTTGGGCTACTGGTCTTAATGATGTGGGTCTTTTGGAAATACCGCCATATGTTGTGACATTGAAAGCCAATGTTAAATTGCCACGCATTCCCCAATACAAGATCTCTAGTGAAGGTGAAAAGGCGTTGCTAGCGATCATTTATGATTTGATTGAAAAAGATGTAATTGAAGAGACGAGAGGCAACGTTTGTAATAGTCCTGTTCTGCCTGTTTTGAAACGTACTGACCCTTCCCAGCCACCTGTTTACAGGTTCGTGATTGATCTTAGAGAGGTCAATAAAATAGTTGTGCCACAGTTTCCAGTTGTTCCTGATATCACTGCCCTATTGACTATGATTCCAGCTTCCGCCACCTGGTTCTCGGTGATTGACTTGAAGAATGCTTTCTTCAGCATCCCGATTGCCGAGGAGAGCAGGGATATTTTTGGCTTCAGTTTAGGAGGCCGAAGCTTCCGCTTCAAACGCGCTCCTCAAGGCTACTGTGAAAGTCCATCAATATATAGTCAGGCTTTAAAAACACAGCTTGATGCAATTGTTTTACCTGATGGCGCTACCCTTATTCAGTACGTCGATGATTTGCTAATCGCTGCACATACTGAGGAGATTTGTAAAGAAGCCACCTTGTCGTTGTTGCGTCATTTGTCTGATTTACATCACAAAGTGTCTCTTTCAAAACTGCAATATTGTCGACAAGAAGTGACCTACTTAGGTCATCTCTTATCGAAGGAGGGAAGGAAACTGACCCCAGAAAGAATTCAGGCAATTGCAAAATTGAGTGTGCCAAGGACACAAAGAGAAGTACGTGCTTTCTTGGGCATTACATCATACTGTAGATAATGGATACCGAATTTTTCTTTGCTGGCCAAACCTTTGGTAGCATTGACCTGTAAAGATACACCGAATCCCGTTCCGTGGTCTGAAGATTGTCAGAAAAGTTTTTCCGAATTGCGTAATGCATTGTGTTCGGCTCCTGTGTTGGGTACCCCCGACTACAGTAAGCCATTTACACTGTATGTCCATGAGAAAGAGGGTTGTGCATTGTCAGTGCTGACACAGTCTTTTGGAAACAAGCAGCGTCCATGCGCGTATTTTTTGTCGACTTTGATCCGGTAGCTAAAGCATTGCCGAGTTGCTTGAGAGCGACAGCGGCAGCAGCTGTTTCTATTCGATAGTCTGCTGGGTTAGTGATGAATAATATGTTGATTGTGATGGTTCCACATGCAGTGGACACATTGTTAAACAGGACCAAGACACAGCACTTAACTAGTGCTCGATTGTCAGATACGAGTTGACACTGTTAGCGAGTCATGTGCACATAAAGAGGTGCAATACGTTGAATCCAGCCACGTTATTGCCGATCTCAGTAGAGACAGATGATGTTGAACAGCATGATTGTTTTCTCAGGACAGAAGATGAAACAAAAGGGAGAGTAGATCTTAAAGATACTCCTCTTGTAAAATGTGATGGTACTCTATGGGTGGATGGTTCATGCTTCAAGCTTCCGAATGGTGATACGACTGCAGCATATGCTGTCACGACTTTGCATACGATTGTTGAAGCTGCACGTATACCATATAATACAGCTCAAGCAGCAGAGTTGATTGCACTTACGAGAGCGTGTGTGTTATCGAAAGGAATGAAAGTGACCATATATACCGACAGCAAGTATGCGTTTGGTGTGGCTCATAGTTTTGGACGATTGTGGAAAGAACGTGGGTTCCTGACTTCGCATGGAGCTAAGATTCAGCATGGTCAGTTGGTGAATGAGCTTCTTGAGTCACTGACCTTGCCGTTACAAGTTGCGATTGTGAAATGCAGTGCACACAAGAAGGTTACTGATGATGTTGGTCGTGGTAATGCATTTGCTGACGAAATCGCAAAAGAAACAGCAAAAGATGTGATGAATCGAATGTATGTTGCAGGCCCTGCAAGATGGGTTGTTGACGTTGGAATGTGTGAAGATACGATAGAGAGTGTGAAGTCTCTTCAAGCTGAAGCTTCAGAGAAAGAGTTGAGTGTGTGGAGAGAAAGTACGGGTAAATTGGATTAAAATGGTTGTTGGATTGACTTGTCAGAACATCAGCGATGGTTGTTACCCGATGCGTATGTGCTTGCAGTGGTGACAATGGCTCATGGAATGCCCATATTAGTGGGAAAGGGATTTGTAAGTTGTTGGCTCCAGTATGGCAAAATGCTGGAATCCCTAAATGTGCAGAGAATGTGGTCAAGAATTGCATGGTGTGTCTGAAATATAATCCTGGTAGGGGAACCCCAACTCCAGCTGGTCATTTTTCGCCTCCAACGTATCCGTTCGAGGTTTTGCAGCTAGATTTCATCCACATGGAAAGGTGCAACAATTTGAAATACGTACTCGTTGTTGTTTGTGCCTTTTCAAGATGGGTAGAAGCATATCCCTTAAAAGACAACACTGCCTTATCCACAGCTAAAGCCCTTGCCAAAGAATTCTTCCTTAGGTTTGGAATGCCGAGAATGGTCTGGAGTGATAATGGGAGTGAATTTGTGGGTCGAGTGATGAAAAAAGTGTGTGAAGGACTAGGTATCCAGCAAAAATTCCACGCTGCAAATCACCCCCAATCAGCTGGACTAGTAGAGTGCTATAATGGCACGCTAAAATTGAAATTGGCAAAAATACAAGCGAGCTCTGGTCTTAAATGGCCTGACGCTCTGCCTTTAGCACTCCTATCAACAAGAATGACTGTGCATTCGCGAGTGGGACTTAGTCCCTATGAAATTGTGTTCGGCCGCCCGGCCAACATATGGGGAGTGCCAAGGCCGACAAAATTCAGTGAGATCGAACACCCTGTACTGTTTGATTATTTGTATGAATTGACGGCTAAATTGCGTGTTTTACACCAACAGGTTCACGATACTCTGCCTCAGGTCTCTAAAGCTCCAGGACATCTTATCGATCCTGGATCATGGGTGCTGGTCAAAAACTTCCAGCGGATGAAGAATGACCAGCCCCGTTGGACCGGCCCCCACCTCGTCCTTCTCTCAACAAGATCAGCTGTTCGAGTGGAAGGGAAAAAGAACTGGATCCACGGCGTACACTGCAAGAGGGTCCCTTTGCCTCTACCGTACGACCGGTGGGTCCAGGAGGGGTTCGCTGACTCTGAGACTGAGACTGTGCCTCGTTTTCTGCCTTTTAGCGATGCACGTGTAAAAGGAACAATTTCAGACCGAGAAAGTGACAATATTTTGCAAGAAGCTGTGCCACCGTCAATTCGATTGAACACTACAGAGCCTGAACTTTTGTTCCAGAACCAGACAGTACCTGGAAAAAGCCGTTATAATTTGAGGCCGAGAACTATGGACAAATAAAAAATTCTTTTTCTTTGCTATTTTTGAAAGTGTAGCTCTCTCTCATCTGAGAAACTTTCTCATTTTTGTTTTTCGAACCGCCATCCGGGTTCAGCTGTAGGGTCGTGGTTGCCCAAGTCTTTGGAGTGCAGCTGAAGACGTTAGGTCGACAGTTCTGGTCGGTTTAAGGGAGTTGCCCTGGACTGACAGAAGCATTCCTTAGCATAGAACACCCTACCACCGCGAGCAGCAATTAGAGAGGATGGAGTTTTTCGAGAATGAGAGACCTGCCAAACAGATGGACTTTAAAGCCAGAATGTGTACAATGATGACAAAGAAACGATTTTTGATATTATGTGTTTTCATGTTGCTTAGTGTAATGACGTTTTTAATAGGATATGTTTTATTCTCTTTTCCAGTGACATTTGCACCCACTACACAGCCCATACCTCCTTCTACTGTTTCCTCACATTCTTTTCACCCTCTGCCTGAACACGAGTCCGCTAGAAGATTAGAATTTGTCAATAATTCATTTGTTCAGCTTCTACACCAACACCAATTAGTAGTGAACACAACTAACTGTTGGGTGTGTGGTCTTATGCCCCATACTACTGATAAAAGTATCCCTTATCTGGTCCTGCCTTTCAGCCATAATGGTTCTGTGTGGGCATATAGAACGATGTTCATATACGCTCATGAAGCCAACCCCCTACGTTCTGTGGAAGATAATCCTAAGAATAGTGCTCTAGTTAAGGGTATAGTAGATATGATTAAGGAAGATATTTCCTATGAGACTATCCCGAGAGATAAGACACTAGCATATATTGGATGGAACATAACACGATATGGAGTTACTCTGAGTGAGAACCAGCGAGCAAAGAGATCCTCCCCGATTTGGATTGCACCCCATCAGGGTCACCTATGTCTGCAAGGTAATGGCAAGAATCCCAGAGCTCAGTTAGGGAAAAGTATCTGCACTGAAACATATGTTTTTGCGTCTCAGACTTCCCCTTCGTTCCTAGCAGCTAAGGGTACCTATTTCATCTGCCATAATAGAGCCTATACATGGTTGCCCCCTGACTTCTCAGGCACATGTTTTGTTTCGTTCCTGTTGCCTCCCACCGACACGGCCGCGGCAGATTACCATAAGACAAGGATAGTTAGAGGTGTCATCAGTAAAGAAGACACTGCAGGACAAGAATTTGGAGATTTTGTAAAGGGTTTTCTGCCGTTTTGGGGGCCTATGGTTAACAGCAGGAACATAAGGCAATTGACAAGGGTGGTTGAATCCACGGTAGTTGAAACCGCCGGTGCCCTTAGTAATTTGACTGCTGAGCTCCAGTCGGATCGCCTTATGACTCTTCAGAACAGGGTCGCATTAGACGTCATACTTGCAGACCGAGGTGGGGTATGTAAAGTGATCCAATCAAGTTGCTGTGTTTTCATTCCAGATAACGCTCCGACAGTTTACCAGGCCATTTCCAAATTGCATAAGATCTCCGGATCTATCCACGTGGATAAAGGAGATTGGTCATTGATGGGATGGTTCTGGGAGCTGATATCCGCCTGGGGATGGAAGATTCTGATAGTCATTGGGATGATCTTAGCCATTCTTTTCCTGTCCTGTCTGTGTGTACAGTGTGCTCCTGCAATATTTGGCCTCTGTGCTACACCGTGTGTAAGGAAACCTGTATCAAGAGACGAGCTAAGTAATAGGATGATGCTACAGCAACATCTCAACGACTTTGTGAATATAGACCTGGACTCAGATTAACGTGAGTATAGGTTATTGCCTATGTAAGGGCAAAAGGAGGGTCTGTGGTACTGAAAATTCTGGATCCGTGTTATAAACATCATCGTATCATGACGATTTTGGTATCAGCAGACCGAGAATGATTAGAATACTATGCACAAGTATTTACGTCATATTCGGGTGAAGAAATCACCCTGAAATCAGAGTTTCCGTCCTGAACCCTCGGGTTCCATTTGAACGGCAGCCATTTTGTGATTGCCCTCACATAGGCCAACGACTAAGGCCATTTAATAGTCTAAAGGACACGTACAGCTTTGCTGACTCCTCTGTGACCTGGGCAAGCTGACTCCACTGCCTGAAGCCAAAACCTGTTCGGCCAGTTCCTTTCCCAGTGGCCGAATGAGATTAGTATCAAGGCACAGCATATCATAAAACCTTTTCATCTTACACACACCTGTCCCTGTTTCTTTCTTTATGACTTGCTTTACGAGGAGGAGGTGCCCGTTTTTATTGGGGGTCCGTCGATATCTGATGAAAGTACCGAGCCTTGCCGAGTAATTGATTGAGGGCGGAACAAACTGAAATATGGCCTTGTCATCATGACTCTGCTTTTTCTTTGTAGTGAAAATATGTGAATGGTCAGCTGTAAAATAAGGAATGTTTGCCTAAAGCATAATATTTTGTATAAAAGAGAAGGCTGGCTTTGTAAGGTTGAGTAGTCTCCTGAGAATATACACCGTGTTGTACATCTAGGATACCTGTTACTGGTTGCAGCCAATAAATACGATCTTTGACTTCACCAGGAAGACTCTGTGTTTCTGTAGTCTGAAACAGGAAGAACTCGAAGTCTTAGGGTGTGTTCCCTGGCACCGCTGGGTTCTGAAAAACCCAGTACTTCATGGAGCCGCATCCACCTGTACTGTGGGAGTTTCAGGTGCTTGCCCTTCCCTTTCTTGGCAGCTTTCTGGGGCATTCTTCCAGGCTCCAGACTTCCTTGACTCCCTTCCTGGACAGACATGGACCTGGGGATCACACAGACTAACTCAGGCAACCCCAACATTTCCAGGTGGGACCTCAGCTCCACTTCCTTCTAGGCAGTGTGCTCCAACTCATTTCATTGCAAAACAGTCCATGGGCATGGCAAATGTTCACAGCTACCTTAAGAAGACCTAAACCCCCCTGCACCTCCACTCAAAGGAAATCAGAGCCACAGGGTAGTGGCTGTCCTGGTTGTCTGTGAATACAACCTTATGGAATGTATTGGGTAGCAACTGATATAAGGACACCAGATGACACATGGCAGTATTAATGCTGGCTCCTGTGTCTCTCAGAGCCTTCCCCCTCTACCCATTGGTGGTGACCCACTGCCTATATTTGGAAGTATTAGAAGGCCTGTGGGATTTGCGCACCATCTCTCTGTGACCCAGGGACTCTAGGGTAACCTCAGCTGTCTACCCAACACTAACAGGGGCTATCTTCTTTCCAAGCGCTATACTGGCCAATTCAGGGGTCTACCCACTACTCGGGGGGTGTCCCCTCTTGGGACACTTGGTATCACCCTTGATGTGCCCATACTGATAACAATCATAACACGTGAGGCAAAAAAAATACCTGTGTTCTTATCAACATGTGATGGTCAGATTGGGGCTGGGATCCTTTCCCCTGAGAATCTTTTTGAGGGCCTTGAGATAACTTTTTGTTTTTATGCCCCTCCCTCCTTCTTCTGGTGGAAAGATGCCTTTTTGGACACTCTAATGATGACCCAGAGGTCTGCCCCTTCAACAAGCTTTCTGGGGACAGCCAGCCTGCTATCTACTAGGTGCTGGCACCAGCTCTGTCAAACACATTTTGAGCATGTGCTCCCTCAAAATCAAGCTGTACAGCCCAACCCTGTGGTCCCTCACCCAGCCATTCCAGTGCTTTGCTGGAATAGTCTAAGAGATCCACCCAAGATTGGTTTGGGAGTTTGTGGCTGCCCCTGAACACCTGGTAGTACTTCTCTGGTGTCAGCCCAAATTAAGCAACAAGTATGGCTTTCATAGAAGCATTCTTTTTCTGGTCACGTTCCTCAAGTGTGAGGAGTATGTCCCTCACCACTGTAGGCAGATGCTTCCATAGGCTACCCAACAGTACTTCTTTGGGACCTTGTGCACCCTCATAGCTACCTCATAATTAGGGGACCCTCACCTCCCCAGTGGTCACTCCAGGTATACTGCCACCATTACTGCTGGACTCTGCCGACTTGGCTCTGATGTCCACCTCCTTGAGACTGATCTTGTGGGCCAGCCTTCATCCTCCATGAGCAGTTTCTCACCTTGTTAAGCCTGTCTCAGCCCCAGCTTTCTCTCTCTGCCAAGGCTCTCTCTGCCCCAACCTTCCTCTCATCTACTTCAGCGTTATCTTGACGAGTTGCAGTCTGAGATCCCTGTTCACCTTCCGGTCCTATAGCTCCTCTGGGGACAGACACACTGCTCCCTGCCCCATCCTGGGAATCCTCTGGGGATGAGTTGTGCTCAAAGTTGGTTCCTCCACCTCCTCATTATCTTCCAAACGTGCTCTTCACCCATCATCCTCCTCTGAGTTGGTCTGCCACCTTTGGGCTTACTTAAAGCCTCTGAAGGCTACCTTGAGATCTAGTTTGGCAGTCTACCGGCCGCCTTCAGCCCCTTCTCTTTGCAAAGTTTTAGCCGATGAGCTCTGCTGAGGGTGTAAAAGCTGATCAGATCCATCTCTATGGTACAAAAGAGAGGTAGGGCACTCAAATTTAGAAAAAGGAGAAAACACCCAATGGCAAACTAAGAAGAATCTAAAAAGAGGTCAACTATGGTGTCAAATTATTTATGTGAATTTTCTGTGTTACACACATAACTGTGTGGTACTGCACAAACATAAGTACTGGATTCCACCGCAGCCACCAATATGAGAAATAGGGTTGTGAGTTAACTGGGGGCGACCCCTGTTCAAGCAACAGTCCCTGTCAGTGTGAACCATAAAAGTCACTAAAATAACTTGTGCTTAACCCTCTGGTAGCTTGGCACAAAAGCAGTAAGGCTTAACTTAAAGGCAATGTGTAAAGTATTAATGCAGCGCACAAACAGTAATAAAGTGAAAAGGAACCAGAAGAATCAGACACCAATGTAGAAGAATAGAGTATATTTTGTTAACTTTTTGTCACTTGTTAGACCTGGTTTCCTTGGCGTGGTTTCCCCCTAACATTTTGCCTTCAGACCGCCTGTTTTTGCTGACATTGTTTTGTTGGCCTTAGGGCTCTCCACACTTTACCCTGCTAACTAGTGCTAAAGTACTTGTGCTCTTTCCCTAAATAATGGTAACATTGGCTCATACACAATTGGCATTTTTAATTTACTTATATGTCCCTAGTAAAGTGCACTACACGTGCCCCGGGCCTGTAAATTAAATGCTGCTAGTGGGCTTGCAGCATTGATTGTGCCACCCACTAAAGTAGCCCTTTAAACATGTGACAGATGTGCCATTCTAGAGCCTGTTTGTGCAGTTTAAATTGCCATATTGACCTGGTAAGATAAACCCTTTGCCAGGCCCAAAAAGTCCTTCTTGATACATATGTAACCCCTAAGGTAGTCCCTGGACAACCCCAAGGGAAGGATGCAGTGTACTTAAAAAGCTGGACTTGTACTTTTGAGGTTTTACATGTCCTGGTATTGAAGAACTCTTAAATGTGTTTTTACCACTACTGCAAGGCCTATATCTCCCATAGGATAACCTTTGGATTACTTTATTCCATTTTTTGTGTAATTTCCAAATGGGAAGATATGGCTGGATCACTTTTGGTGTCTCTGTAATCCTAATTTAAAATCCTAACATATGGCGAAGTCGGATTTTAAATTACAAACCTGAAAATGGCACTTTTTAGAAAGTTGACATTTTCCTGCCTTAATGATTTGGTGCCTGCAGTCTGTTTCTAGGTCAGATAACTCGTTATTGGCAGTTAGACTTTGTTTATTTCTCCCAGACAGCCACACAATAGAATGTTTAGGTGTGCCTGGATGGGCCATCCACTGGCAGGGTGAGGGGGCGGGGCTGGGCACCGCTCTACCTGCAACTGACTAGTCTGTGCTCTGTCTTCACACAAAAGATTTGTCACCCCTGTATTGTTCATGCAGCCAGCTTAGAGCCAGGGCAGGGGAGGCAGGAAACTTCTAATACTTCAGAGGGAATTCTCTAGAAACCTCTACTTCAAAGAAGGAACCAGGTATAAAAACAGAACCCTCAGACCCACTCTTCAGTTCATTTTCTGGACCTGAGACAAGACTCTCAGAGGACTTCCTGGTGCTGTGGCCTGCTGTGTACTCCACAAGACTGGAAGGACTGAGTTGCTGCCAGGAGCCTGCCTTGAACACACAGAGGCCTGCACTGCTGCTTGAGCCCTGTTTCATCACTTGAATCCCAGGACTATCAGAGTGACTCCAAGGGCTAGATGGCTGGCCTTCTGATCAGAGCCTCAGGGACAGAAAAGGCTCCAATCATCTTGAACCTGCACCTAAATCCCATTTGAGTGAGTACTAAAACCCCCAAGTGGTGCCCCTCCAGTCCTGGGCCCACGGTGGTGGTACTAAAGGAGCTCAGATAGCCGAAATTGGAAATTTGGGGCTTAAGACATTTATGGCTAACAACTGCCCTGAGAACCTAGAGAAGACCAACCTGCTGGTCTATCTGCCCATGGTGCATTGCCAGTCGGCCTGACTTGCGACTGTTCCCGCTACATTCTTCTCCACAGCAGCAAATTCTGCTGATTTGTCCTTCAGGAAAGGTGTATCAGGCCTCCTGGAACTCTCATCAGCTGCAGCTTCCAGCTTCACCCTGCTGGAGTTTTTCAACTTCAAAAAAGTCCGAACATAGAAATCTTTACTGCAACTTCATTCAGTGGCTACCTGACAATGAAGCACCCTCCTTGAACACCGTCTGGAATCTTGGCCCACTGAACTTTACCGTTCTCAGAACATTTTCTTCGAAATTTCTTCAAAGTCTGAAGGTAAGCACTGAATGGTACTAATCGGCTCTTTCTATCCGACCTACGCTCCATCGCAGTCGGACATATTTTCCGACTCTGACTCGTGCAACTAGATTTCCATGGTCAGCGCTTTGATCTTTTAGGCACTAGTTTTTACCTTAAACCTTAAAAATTCATAACTACGTTTTACTGATTGGATTTTTGCCATTTTGGTGATGTTAGAAATTGGGCTGTTAGTTGACTGGGTTTTGAGCCCTGGTCAAGCAGCAACTACAATCCTAGTCAGGTTAAGGCACAAGGAAAACCCAAATTAACCTGTGCTCACCCCCCTGATAGCTTGGCACAGAGCAGTCATGCTTCAATTAAAGGAAATATGTAAAGTGTTTGTGCAACACTTCAAACAGTAATACAGTGAAAACACCAGACAAAAAGGATCCAACAACAGGTCAGAAAAAAGACCTTAATTTAATAGAACTTTGTTTAATAAATAAAATAAGACCAAAATGACACAAATTCAATTAATAGAACCGGAGACATTCAATTTTAAAGTTTTAGGTCAAAATAGTTTGGGTATCTGGTTACGCTGGACCAGGACAAAGTCACATGGTCAGGCCGACCATGATGGAGTGCAGGCTGCCTATATGGATCTAGTTAGGCCCGCTGAACAGAGAACCTTAAAGCCTGGTTGGGGAGTGTTGCATCGGTCCATTTCGAAGATATACCATGCAGACAAAGAAATGCATCGCCTCCGAGATACGGCTAGGCTACGATGTGCGGTCCTGTTGCATCGACCTCGAGGGTCCAATCAACAGGGCTTGCGATGCGATGTCCGTAGTCAGAGATGCGGTGCGCAGCTGGTGAAGTGTCAGTTCAAAGGAGCTGTGAGGATGCAATGCAGAGCCCAAAGTTCTTGAGGCTGCCGTTTATGAGAGATGCTAGGACCTGGACTGTGGATGCACCATGTCATCGGAGTGAAGCGGTAGAGTCGGTGTGGGCCTTTGTGATAGGTAAAATCCACGCAGCAGTGGTGATAGATCAGTTAAGCTCAAGGATACACCGCTCAGCCATGGAGATGTGCCGCTTCTGCTGAGAGTGGTGTTGCTCAGCAGAGATGATGCATTGGCTCTGCTGGCAAACACCATAGGCCTAGATCCAAAGGTCCCTGACTAGGGTGGCACCAATTGGCATGGTAGACTCACAGATGGCAGAGTCCACATGCATGGAGGTTGGAATCCAACTTTATCATTAAAGAGGATTTTTAATAACAATTTCCCAGACACCAAACATGACATTTTTAACTGTTCCCGATCAAAAGTTAGCATTTATTATCCTATGAGAGAGGTAGGCCTCACAGTAGTGAGAATTAAATTTAGGAGTTTTTCACTATCAGGACATGTAAAACTTAAAAGTACATATCCAACCTTTTAATTACAATGCGCCCTGCCATAAGGGCTACCTATCCCCTTACTGGGCAACAGTGGCCTGTAGTATAGGGCGATGGAGTGGCGCCCTGCCCATTTCCTGGGTGTCTCGCAAAATCAGCTTAGTTCCGAAACAGTAAAAAACACCCACTTTTAAATGTGCATCCCACAATTTTCACACTCTGACCCTCTCTTGAAGGATCAGACAGCTAGGCTTTGCCGTGAACAGCCCTGGAGCTGGAGGCCTCACACACAGGGTAAAGTTGACATAGAGTGGAGCCTGTGACACCACTGTAGATGGAAACACAGGTGCATTAGGCTACAGCACGTTCCAAGGCTACACCTAAGTCAATCATGATAACTGCATCTGCCACAAACAAAAAACCTGCACAGAGCCTCCTGTAAATATCAGCAATCTGCGCTGGATATGGAGCATCATGAAAGGCTTTTCTGTGCCCCATCTCCCTCCCACATGCCTTAAAGCAGTGGTTCCCAAACTTTTGACTCCTGAGGACCCCCATTGAGTCACTGCTGGAAGCCGGGGACCCCCAAGCAATTTGTATGATTTAAATGTCAAACATTAAAACTGTAATTAGAAAAAAATAAACACACGTGTGCACATCAAACAAAAACTAGACTTGAATTACTAAAGATTTTAGTATTTTTATATTAAAAATATTTGCAAAAATAAAAAAATCTTAATGAGAAGGATGGTGCTGCATCTAGCAACTAACTTTTCATTGTTTAGTTTTATTTCGCTGCCCGAAGCTGCTCCTGGACTGGAAACCTAACGTTGCACTGGCAAATGTTGTCAGACCAGTCCCTGTACAGTGCACACCAAGTGCTGCGAGTGAGCCTGACCACTACAAAGGGGGCTTAAAGGGGCTCTCCCCATAAACAATTTGGGGGAAAATGGTGCATTTTACAAGACATTTGTCATTATATATTGAATTGTATTAGCTTTTAAAGCATAGTAAATAATGACCTTACTATGCACCAGGATACAACAATCTTTTGTCAATCTTCAATGATTGACAATTTTCAATGATTGACAATCTTCAATGATTCCCTCAATACTACCCTCCAACAGTGCCTCTCATCTCACCATAGCACATGTATTTAATTTATTTTATAGCACCTCTCATACCACTGTAGGGTGTCAGAGCACTTTACATCACACACATACAGAGACAATGAATCATACATGTGTAGATCAGTAATAGAAAATGTTACATAAGGCTAAGGGGACTACAAGGTGTAGGATTCGCATGTCATCCATACTGGTAGGCGTATTTTTAAGAGTGCTTGCTCTGGAGAAGCACAAACTCGGGATTCAGAATATAACACAGGGGTTAGCGTTGACTTTAATAATAATGATTTTTTTCTACCCAAGCAAACCTTTTTAGCAACATCGAGATCATGACAGACTGGGAAAAAGCATAACTTACTAACTTGTACCATGCAGTTTGCATGCAGCTCTTTGATGTCAGTTTATAGCTCACTGTGCTAGATTATGATTAGAACTTGTGAACTGCACAATAACAAAATAATCTTCGTGGCAAAAGCAGGAACCCACTGAGCTATGCACAAAACAAAATACTGGTATTTTAATGCATGGTAGACATTGTTTGCAGCAGGCATTTTAAACATCTACACTTCCTTAGATGAATCAAAGCTGTCACTGGACAAAACCCCATCTCTCTCAAGCATGTAGATTAATCACTGAAGTTATCATGACACTTTTATTGCTGCCCAAAAACTGCTCATTATACAAGGAACTTTGCAGTGCTTTTAAAACTGCTGTCTGCGGACCCCCTGGGAATGTGTCACGGACCCCTGGGGGTCCCCGGACCTCAGTTTGGGAACCACTGCCTTAAAGCAATGGGATTGTGAACCCAGCAGCGAGGAGTATTTTCTATTCCAACTGAAGTCCGTGTTATACCAACATTCATGTATGTGTTGCACTTGTATAGATAGACTTGTACATTATGCAAAGGGAGAACCCAAGATACCCAAGAACTGTTTTTGAGCATGCCCCAATTACAAATTCATAGACAGTCAACACATTTATAATCAGCGTTCGGTGTTCATTGTAGTCATTGTTAATTTTTTGTGTTAAGTCATTAATGGTCTGTTGTTTATGCATTGCCTAGAATAACTTGTGAAGATATTCTGCATCATGTTACAGTTTTACTATTTTTAAATGGTAAGAGTGTCACAATTTTTAAGGGTACTCATTGAGTCACTGTATACACATTAGACGCATTATGGCTGAGTGGGCCATGCGAAGTACCGACTCAAGGTCAGTAGGTTATAGCCAAGTTTCACCAAAAACCACTTAGCCACCTTTTTGGGTTTAGTGCAATTACAATGATACCTCCTACTCTCATTGTCCCTTCACATTTTCCATGTGGTGCCAGGAATGGATACTCCATTACTCTCTTACATTATTTTCCTCTTTCTTGCACTGCCAGTGACATTTCCTTGTCTAGTTCCTCTTGCTTCATCTGTACCTAAAGGGCAAACAGGCAGTGCTCCGGCAGATCAGTGTGTTGGTGAGCCACTTTTAATTTGGTGCCAGGTATATTTTCTGCCACAATCTGGTCCTGAATCTGTACCCAGCAGCACTGGGCATCTTTTCTGCTTTTTCCTCTCCTCTTGCTATTATATTCCAGAGCTGCAGGGGGCGTGGCCAGGCTTGCAAAGATGGCGGACGCGCTCGCTTAGAGCTCCACATCGCATCCCGTTCATCATAATATATTCACCCCGGTGGGACCTGCACCGTGCCCATAAAACAGGTGGAAGTGCAGCAAACAGCCACTGAGCAGCCAAAAACAGCTAAATAGATGAACTCGGCCAGTCAAAACTCGGAAATGGTCCAGCCCAGAGCCGGGGCGCATCCAACATGGCAGCGCTCTGATAGCGACAGAGGCCCCTGCACAATAGAGACAAACGAGAGAACCGGAGCAAAAATAAGAGGGCCACATTTGCCCAAAACGGGAAAATAGGCGGTGAGTGCAGCACGATCAAATAAGCGCCCTTCCCCTCAGGCCCGTAACGCTACGGAAACCTTCCAGCTAGTCTCACAGTTAGGTACTGCATGGGAAGCCTGACAACCATGTAACACAGGCCTCACGCGCGCACTTACTAAGCAGTGCTGACAAGTCAGCCCCCATCTCAAGGAACATATATACTGTCAAAAAGGAGGGTCATCTGCAAGAGGGAGACGGGAGGAGAGGAAAGAGGGCAGAAGGAAAAAAGCATGGAATACCTTGATCGGCATCAGGACTCATGGTGTGGAAGGGGAGGAAAATTAGAGATACTGAGGCCATGTTTGGTGATCTGTGAAGAGCCCGACTGCCTCCCAATCAGCACAGGTTACAGACACAGAGATCGCCACTCTTCACAGCTAAGCGTCCCACAGCAAACTTAGTAGCCTTGAGATACAGGCCCCACGTGAGCAATCACCGAGTGGTGGCCCCCACAGAGGGAAATATCCACATCACTGCAGAGGAAGGTCATGAACAAGAGAGAGGCGAGCAGAGAACTGAGGGGGAAGGAGGGACCAGAAAACACCGCTCAGCACCAGCCCTCGAGGTGCGCGAGGGGGAAGAACAGAGGCACTGAGACATGCCCAGATGGCTCCCTAATCACCACAGCTTGCGGAAACAGGAATCTCCTGCTCTCATAGATCAACCAACACACAGTGAACCCCTCAACAGGAAAAGCACCGTACACAGACTAAAAGAGAACAGGCCACATGGCTCGGCACCAGGCCTCAAGGTGCAGGGAGGAGGGGAAAAGCAACGCCGCTGAAAACCTACCCTAGTGACTGACAAAGAGTCCATCCTAGAGGAGCAATTTACAAAGAATCTCCCAAAAGAAAAAGACCCACCAACCCCCCAACATCACACACTGCATAGTAGGAGAACTACCCCTCCAGAGGACGCCCAAGAACAGACCAGATAAGCCACATCTTAATCACGCAGGCCAGCCCTAAGAGAGAGCCGCAGGGAGACCAGCTATCCCCTCAGTACAAGCATGGGGCGGATGCACGCAAATACGGGACCACAGACCCTGCCTGCGCCACAAAATCACTCCTTGCCCCCAGAAATCAACACCTAGACGAAGGAGCATTGTCCGCGCTTTCGATGCCAGATAAACTCGATAAGGTGCTCGCTGCTATCGAACACTCTTGTGTCACTATGGAGGACAAGTTCGGGGCCCTGGCTACATATCTCAACCTACTACAGGACGACCACTGTCAGTTAGCAGACAAGGTCACTGATGGGGAGAAAGCACTCACAGTCCTGTAACCATTAGCCAAGACGCAGCACAAAACCCTCACGGAGCTCCAGAAATGTGTTGTGATCCTAGAGGAAAGAGCCGACGACCTGGAGGGACGCTCACGTAGGAGCAACATCCGAGTGATCAACCTCCCGGAAGGAGTGGAAGGATTGGGTCCGATCAGCTATGTGGAGACTTGGCTCAAATCGTTCACACCAGACACAGAATTAACTACTTTCTTCTCGGTGGAATGAGCGCACAGAGTCCCTGCAAGGCGCCCACCCCCGGGCTCACCTCCGCGACCGCTGTTGGCAAAGATTCTCCATTTTCGAGACAGGCATGTGGTGTTACCGGTTGCCAGACTGGGTGGAACCCTTCGAGTGGAAGATTATTCCAGTGCAGTGCAGCGACAACGAGCATCCTTCCTTGAGGCAAAGCGCCTCCTACGTCAAGAGTTAATACAATACTCCTTGCTCTTTCCAGCAGGGCTCAAGATAATCAGTGATGGGGGCACCATGTTCTTCACAGATCCAAAAGAAGTATACGATTGGCTTAAACTTCAAAAGCAAGGCAAAGTCCCCAGGGAAGCCACGCAAAATGGAGCCCGACAACAACACAGAAGACGTCGCAAGCCTAAAACGCACCATCGATCCACGTCGCAGCCGCAGGGGTGGTCACCAGTCTCCCCAATCTGGAACATATAATGGCGGAGCGCACAAAAGGCATTGCAGGCGGCTGCGGAACTGGGTCCCACATCAGAATGGTCAGACAATGAAAGGGCTCCGCATATTTTCACAACAGAAGATTAACTCAGCGACACAGGCACCTCCAGGGCGGAGTCGATGACCCCGCCGCACATTACCCCACAAATGGCGGAGACACTCATCTAATGGACACATGCCATGATGAAACCTGTATCTCTTCTTTTGTCATATTTTGCGCCGCCTCCCACACATAGACATAATTCTGCAAATCTCAAAATCCACCACAATACATCACCCAGGACCAGAGGCCCCACCGGGCACACAGATTCTCCAGAGGGCCAACACCAACCCAGACCTCTTAGGATGCACTAGCTTGGCTCCCCCCTCCAAACAAAAAGTACACTAGACCATTAGTATTATGTTAAGTTTGGACGTACTATTGGTTGTTCTAGGTCCACTGCATTACCCTTCCCACAGAAAGGCAAATTCAGCTCAAGGGCATCACATACGAGATAATCCTACCAGGCACCCCACATACCCCACCCTATGCACCCCACTATGGCTCCACTAACAGACATTAGTCTTATTACCCTCAATATCCGAGGGATGCATACAGCGCGCAAACGGTACACAGTCTGTTCCTAAAACAAGAGACAACTAGCACAAATCGCTTTGCTACAAGAGACGCACCACACAGAGGCAGAGTTAAAATTATTACGCTGATGGCATGGCACATTCTGTACTACTACATATTCAGCTTATGCTCGGGGGGCGTTAGTTTGGCTTAGACCTGGGGTGGCATTCCTAGAAATTAGCAGAGTGGTGGATCCGGAGGGACGATTCACACTCATAGAAGGACTTCTAGATGGCCAACGGATACTAATAGGCAGCATTTACACACCGAACACTGAGCAGGGAAAATTTTGGGACCTTCAGTCAGGAACCCTGGCACAGTTGGCAACAATACCTTGGATTCTAGGGGGAGACTACAACTGTGCACTAGGCTTATCTCTAAACAGATCCCACCTGCCTGCACCACACGCACCAGCCCCTGCACAAACTAGGTGTTATAGGACTTGGGTGGACCACTGGTCCCTTGTAGATGCATGGAGAAACCGACATCCAACAACTAAACTATACTCCTTCTACTTAATTCCCCACAACTTACATGTGCGCCTGAGCCGTCTGTTATGTTCGCCAAACATTCATCCCAATGATACAACACACCAACTACTTAGGAAGGGTGGTATCCGATCAAGACGCGCACCTCCTAACCATCAGATGGTGACCTCCACTGCCTCCGGTCCCTACATGGCGACTACCACGTGATGGCCTTCGGGACCAGGTATTCTGCCACGAACAAGAAAATAATATTTGTGGCTGTTTCGCAGCGAATGCCCACACGGTGTCCTCCAGGATGCTGGAGTGGGACGCCTTCAAAGTGGTAATCAGGGGGGCATGAATCAAACAGATATCTGGGGTCCAACGGATGTTAGATCGCCAATTGCAAGAGATGGATAACAGATTGGCGTCATGTAGTGAAGACAGGGTTCTGCTTGCACACATTGCTATGTTAGCATAAGCGTATTAGAGGTTAAACGCCATTTTAATACCTTGCCACTTTTGCACGCGAAACTACGTGTAACTGTTATTGTAAGTTAAACTGCTTGCTTTTCTTCACATGAGAACAGTCTGTTTTTCACATCCCTAGACTTACACCGCGACCTCAGTCTGTACATTGCGTGCAGAAGTCTTCAATGTCAAATAACAATGTATGCTGTTGATTCAGGTTGATCGGCCCACGGTCTAGACACAACATGCACACAGCTGCAAATATCTGAAACTCGTGTGCCTTTACTATTCCATTGCATGCATGATGCTGGCATTTGGAGAAAACCTTTCCATCCTACAGAGAGCGTTGCTGATCCTGTGATGTGATTCACCTCGACTGATCTGGGAGGTATGGGGTTCCCCGTTCAAACCTAGAGACCTTCTATTATTATAAAACCTAGCTCCTAGCTAGGGGAGGGTGGTACACAAGGTGCTATAAGACCTGTTTCCACTATCATTGTAATATGATTTCTCCCTTTGTGTTTTATGGAATTGTAACAATGCTGATTGTTTTATTTCTAATCATTTGCCTGCTTATGTTAGCCAAAATATTGCATCTTAGAGCACATAGTTAAAAATAAACATTTTAAACTTTGCCGTGTCTCTGATTACTCACGTTGTTGACTGATATGAGAATAACAACGAAAAGGTGTTCTTGATTCCCACCATTCCTGAGAGTATTCTAAGTCACTTGTTCTGGGTTGTCTAATCATTGGTAGCTTCGCTGTAGTACGGAGAACAAATGAGACACTGATGCTAGTCGGATAGGGGTTCTGGGTACTGAGGTGAGTTTTTTGGCACACCACAATTCACTGAGGTTCTGGTTTCCTGTGCATAGTTCTGTGCATGAGCAGAATCCCCGCAACATGGTACCCCACATTGGGCGCCATGTTGCGGGGATTCTGCTCATGCACAGGAAACCAGGACCTCAGTGAATTGTGGTGTACCAATGATTAGAAAACCCAGAACAAGCGACTTAGGATACTCTCAGGACTGGTATGAGAATAAAAACGAAAAAGTGTTCTTGATTCCCACCATCCCCAAAAGAGTGTCCTAAGTCGCTTGTTCTGGGTTGTCTAATCATTGGTAGCTTCACTGTAGTACGGAGAACGAATGAGACACTGATGCTAGTTGGATAGGGGTTCTGGGTACTGAGGTGAGTTTTTTGGTACACCACAATTCACTAAGGTCATGGTTTTCTGGGCATAGTTCTGTGCATGAGCAGAATCCCCGCAACAGTCCCTGACCAAAGATATGAACGCTGGAAGAGCCTCCCCAACACAAGTCGCAGAGGCAAAGACGACATACACCAAGTCACTAGTAGCTCTCCGCAGATATAATTTTAAGGCATACACGGCCAGAGTGCACAGAGAAGGGAACCGAGTGGGAGCACTGTTAGCCTGGCTGGTCCAGCAGGGCAGAGATATCCAACCCATCACGTTATTACGTACCCCAACAGGGGAGATGGCCCACTCACAAGCGCGGATTTTACAGCTCTTCCACGACTACTATGCAATTCATGGGAGCCTTGAGCAAGACTACCAGGAGTGGGAGGACAATTTGTTAGCCCCACTGGCTATTCCCAAGATCCAGGCCGTGGACAGGTCAGCCCTCAATACGGTGATTACATTTGTACGTGAAACAGGCAATCCAAACTCTGGCATGTAACAAGGCTCCAGGACTGGATGGTCTGCCCCTTGAATATTACATTACGTTTCCTGCACAACTGGCACCCATGATGGAAGAAATGTATAGAGTGGCACTGAGGAGGGGGGAACTCTCAGGATCACTGCACAAATCCCTCGTGGTGTCCTTTCTCAAACCGGACAGGGACCTGACCCAACCAGCCTCGTATCAACCGATTGCATTACTGTCAGCAGACTGTAAGATACTGGGCAAGATACTGGCGGATCGCCTTACCCAGGTCCCCACAACACTGGTCCACCCGGACCAGTACGGCTTTGTGCCAGGCAGGAATGCCTCCCAAAATATCTGTATGTTGTTCCACGTTCAGGACCAGCTGCAGGGTCGCTTCCCCCGCACAGTGTGTCTGGTTCTGGACCTGGAAAAAGCCTTTGACACTCTGACATGGCCATATTTCTTCTCAGTCTTGCGGCATGTGAAAGTGGGCCTCAGGCTCCTAGCCTACATAAGAATTCTGTATACCAATCTTACATCCCGTGTCCGCTCAGGGCAATACATCTCAGCACCCTTCCAAGTGAAGTGCGGCACAAGGCAGGGGTGCCCGCTTTCCCCCCCTCCTCTTTGCCTTGGCAACGGAGCCCCTGGTAATCTGCCTACATGAGGAGGGGGAGAACTGGAGAATCCCACTAGCAGTAGTCACTCACAGCATTTCTCTATATGCTGAAGACTTGCTGCTGTATGTGCGGGATGTGACACTAGACCTGGGCCCCCTACGGGCCACACTCACGGATTTGGCAACGGCAGCTGGACTGCGGGTAAATTGGGCAAAATCCACTGTATATCCCCTGAGCGCAGATCTCCCCCCACGAGAGGTACAGGTAGGATATATTACACTTGCCTGGAGTGCCCAAGCCCCGTGATACCTAGGTGTTCAACTTTATCACACACCAGCCCACCTATGTGAAGGCAATCACCAAAGAGTACTGATGGGCATACGAAGCTCAGTGAAGTTTTGGAAAACTCTTCCCTTGGCACCAATAGGCAGAATAGCCATAGCAAAGATGATCATAGTGCCTAGAACCCTATACCATTTCGCCAACATACCAGTTATCCCCCCCCAGATTCTTTTTCTGATAGCTGGACTCCTTGCTCAGCTCCCTCATATGGGTTAATGGTCAACATAGAGTAGCCCTTAAAACGATGCAATTGCCTGTAGACCGGGTAGGGTTAGTGGCTCCATCCTTTGAAGCATAATTTCCTGGCGGCACTCATTATTCAGGTGGACAGCGGGGCGACACAACCGGCCCTATGCCAGTATCTGCAATATGTCACCTACTGCTACCAGGGACTCACTCCAGTACAACGTACTCCAAACAGGTAGAGATGGCCCGTAAATATCTGCTGAGAATCCACCGTCTCTCCTGAGGGGCCCCACTGTACACACCCCTGTTACCCCTGGCATTTTTACCCAGGGGTTTAGGATATTATACATCTCAACATTTGCAGACATGGACGGACCACTCGCTACCCGAAGTGGAGACCCTGTTCACGGACGGGCAACTAGTCCCATTTGCTCAGTTGAGTGAGGAAAGAGGGCTCCTGAGAGGATAGTTCCTCCTCCATGGACAGATCATTTCAGACAGTTGCAGATTGTGGGACCTGTCTGATGGAGAACAGACGACACACCCGGTACTCCATACAACACTGCACATGGGCTCCGGACGACACTTGATTACTTGGCTATCTAAAGCCATAGGGAGCTAACAACCACATTACTAAACCCATTGCGACAGAAGTAGGAGGAGGAATTTGAGCTCCCATTACATGACAAAGAATGGGAGCAGGCCCTTGAGTACCCAAAGAAAGTCTCTTGCAATCCACGGTTTAAAAATATCCAATTTTTTATCTTGCATCAAGCCTACCTAATACCAACATGCCTCCAGAGATTCTATCCAAACACACAGTCCCTGTGCCCACACTGTAGCACCCCCAGAGCAACATTTCAGCACAAGTTCTGGAGTTGTCCTGTTCTAACTCCATACTGGAGCACAGTACACAACAGGATACAGGAGGTCACAAAGCTCACGGTCACCAACACATGGGAGGCCAGCGCACTGGGAGTGTTCCGACGTCAAAAACAGCTCAAAACCCAAACACAATTTGTATCATTGGCAATTTTATTAGCAAACCGTGGGATAGCTATGCACTGGCGAGCCCCAGAAGGACCCCCGATAGCAGCTTGGATAGGAGCGGTCAGTAAGTGGGGAGCAGCAGAAGAAGATGCCATTAGGCAGGAAGAGATATAAGGGATACGAAAATGACACATCTCCACAGAATGGAGCGCACTCCTACAATGCTTCCGACACAATACGACAGATACACAACCACGCCAAGACTCACTAGCACCAACAGAGTCACTAACGCAGGACCCCCCAATCGCGATCAGTGTGGAACCCCAAACACCACAGAACCCCTTGCACACAATAAGCGAATAGAGCCCACCCAACAGCTTCAACAAAGGCAGAACCGCCATCATCAGACACAAGTCCCTTAAGCCCCAGATAGAAGACACTAGAGACAATAACTATCTTCCCAAGCACACCCCTCTCCCACATTTTCCCCCAACACCACTACCCAGTTTGAACCCAGAGTTAATAATAAACTGAACCCAATAGTAGTTATATATATATATATCAGACACAAGGTAAGATGGAGGAACCGGCAAATGTTAGGTAAACATAAAATAAGTCATTGTTACATTACCTGCCAATCAACAATCAACTAACACCCTGACAAAAACACAGTTGTAACTACTAATAACTGACATGTAACTTGCTTTAATAATATCCTATGTTGACATTATAAGAAAATGTGATAACAAAATCAAATAAAATGGTTTACAAAATATAGATATATACTCCAAAGCTGCATCCAAAGAGGCTCACTGTGTTCTCCCCCTTAAACACATCAACCACAAGCGTTCGAGGAAATGAAAAAAGAACTGGAGAGGAAGGGGTGGCCTTTAAAAAAAAACCAATAAAAATGTTGTAATGGGAACGGAGGCAAATGAATTTTCAGCTGTCAGGGCAGAACCCTTGCAAACGGTTGTTCTGGACACTTCCCAGAAAGGAAGCACATGCAAAGGGAAAATTCAAAGTGAGCATACTCCCCAACCCTGAACTGAGAAATCACGAGAGCACCCATTTCAAATCCTTGTAGCTGAAGAAGAGATTAAATAAATCCACCCATCACCCAGCAATATGATCATGCTGGTGGCTCCACTCGTCACCCTGTGTGGAGTTCAGCCCGAGAGAGAGGAGAGTCAGTCCACCTTCCGTTTGCCAGCGCCAGATTTGCCTTCCTCGCTCTTCACAACATGCTACTGGAAAAGTGTGTGGGCCGTGCTCCTGCTCGCCCCTTTAGTTCTGGTGTATTTTTATCTTCTCCTGGAGTCTGTCTCATCCCACTGTTGGGATTACTGTTTAGCCTTCCCTAGGTGACCCACATCTCCCCTCCATGTTTATACCTACTCTCTCTGTTCAGTCTCGATCCCCTCTCCCATCTGAAGAAACAGGAAAAATCTAGTGAATATAAATGTTACTGCAGAACATTGGCGTTGCAATGATGCAATGGGCCATAATACAAGCTAGGAAATGGACCCCTCTACTTCCCAATCTTTTAGATAGTAAAAGATAGTCATAATTGGGGCTCAATGGCCCTTCAAACTCCTGGACCTTGATACGTTTGCTCCTGATCCACTAACACTGCACAAGGAAATGCACATATGTTATATATTTTGTGCAGTGACAGCCACATTAATAATACTTTTTTATTCATTCTCCTGTCCCCAGCCTGTCTCATACCTGGGATCTCCGAGCCCTTCCCTTTTCCCTGCGTAGTTTGCTCTCCCTTGTGCCTTCCCTGTTTCACCTGTCTGCCTCTCAACCCTCATACATGCCTCATTACACTGCAAGCATGAGAAAAACACAGTTAATGTGAATGTTACTGCATGGGATACATGACTTCTATGACATGTTGGGAGGCTTGCTCTACAATTGACTTTTGTAAGAGACAAAAGCTTGTTTTACTGCTGTTGTGCTGTACATATTCTATGAGGGATGAACATTTGCAGTACTGCTATATCCCTATTCTGTGAAGGAGTGCTGCTTCCATTGTTTCTGTCACAACAGTCACTTCTACTGACAATATCTACAGCTTGTGAGAGAACCATTCATAGAACCTTTAGGCCCAACCTAAAAGCAATTTTCATGTCTCACCAACAGTAGCACAATTGGTATCTCTGGCCTCTACATGCAACACCAGTAACATATTGAACAAACTGGCAACATATCTGACTAGCATCCCTTGTGTCAGCCTGCCAGCTTGACATGATGGAATATTGAGAATAAGAGAATCTGCCATGCTCAATGGGATTCTTCATTTATACAGGGCACACAACCACTTTGCAAAGCTTTACGTGGGTAGAGCCCAAACCCAAATTCTCTTGCATGGTGTCTGGACAGTTGTTTGTCACGCTATTAAATGTCAAAATATTGTCCTGCCATAATATGTGCACAATATTGACTAACACAGCATTGTGAACGTTACTGTGGTAGAATACTGTCCGCACCCTTGGGCAGGGTCCATTTTTCTTGATAAGAAAGGAATTCTTTGAAATATTCCTTGTTAGAAATGGGGTCTCTAGTTCGCAAACCTTTGCACCCTGTCCAAGTAGGGACCACCACCCTAGTTAGGGTAAGTCAGATACACACCCTAAATTAACCTGTGCTCACCCTCAGGTAGCTTGGCAAAGAGCAGACATGTTTAACTTAAGAGGCAATGTGTAAAGTATTTGTGTGTACCTTAAATTACAGTAACTCAATTAAAACACCACAAAAAAACTCCACACAGGTTTAGAAAAATAGAAAATATTTATCTGACTAAAACAAGACTAAAACAAAAAAACTGCAATAAGCAGAAGTCAGGATATGAATTTTTAAAGACTAATCCAACAATAGTGCTTAGAAGTCACTAGCGGTAAAAAGGTAACTTGAGGTCGCAAGGGACCGATGCAAAGTCAAAATTCGGGCTGACCACGATTGACAGAAGGCTGGCTACAGTACCCAGACAGGTCCAGCTGTAAAAAGAATACCTTGGATGGCGCTTTTGTCGACATCGAGAGTCTACTGTATCGTCATTGAGCCACGCAAAGAGGGCCCCGCGTCATCATTGTGCTCCGTTCTAGGGAATGCAATGTGTCATCGTTGAGCTGCGCAGAGGGTCGTTGTCCAGCCATGCAGGCTGTGGAATCCTCATCGTCGAGCAGCCTCTACTCCGGTGTTGAAGGGCGATATGGCAAAAATTGTCACGCAGTCGAGGCAATGCTTCAGTTTGTGCAGAAACCAGCTGCAAAACCCACTTCTGAGGCGCAGGACTGGAGGGGGCAGATTCCAGCGGCACCAGCAGGATTGCTGAAAGTCTTTTGTGTAACTGAGACTTCAGAAAGCAGGAAGCAGGCCAGCAAGGCCTTGGAATCACTCTGGGTTCAGATGAGAGGGTCTAGTCCTTGTCTTCAGGAGGGCAGAGATCAGCAGGCAGCAGGGCAGCTCAGCAAAGCAGAGCAGCAGTTCCTCAGAACAGTCAGTCACAGCAAAGTGGGAATCCTTTCAGCACAGCAATCTTTACTCCAGCAGAGTTCTTCCCAGGACGGGTAGTGTACTGATTTGTTAGGGCCAGAGACCTGCTACTTATACCCAAAAGTGCCTTTGGTGTAGGGGGTGATTGCAAAGGAATTCTTGGAAGTGCACAAGGATCTTTTTCAACCCAGCCCTGTCTGCCAGGCTATCTGTGGAGGGTGATCAGTCCTTTGTGTGAGGACAGGACACAGCCTATTCAGATGTAAGTGAGAACTACCTCTCCCCCTTCCTGCCCAGGAAGGCTATCAGAATGCAGATAAATGTAGATGAGTCCTCTGTCACACCCAGCACTTCTTGTGATTTTGGCTGTCTATAGGGAATGCTTAAAGTGTAGCTGCCACCCAGCCCAGACGTGTATTGGAAACAGGTTCCAGGTATGCAGAGCAAAGGTAGGAGCAGAGAAATGTCCACTTCCCAAAAGTGGCATTTCTAAAATGGGAATGTCAAATCCAACTTTACCATTACAGAGGGTTTATCACCACCATTCCAAAGACATTAAACATGAGGTAACGACTCCTTTCCAATGAGGAATCAAAGCTTAAAGGGTGTTTTAAGGAATCCCCAATGCTAGCCTTTGAAAGGAGTAGGCCTAACAGCTGTGAAAAATGAATTTAGCTGTTTGTCACTGCAAAGGCATATAAAACTTAAAAGTACATGTCCTGCCTTTTAGATACACAACACTCTGCCCTTAAGGTGACTTAGGGCCTACCTTAAGGGTAACTTATGTGAAATAAAATGGGAGTTTAAGCAGTACGGGCCCTGTGGTGAGAGTGCTGCGGGGCGGTGGGCGGGGCGGGGGAGATGTAGGCTGGAGGTTGTAAACTACAGCTTACGGCCGAACAGAGGTAAGTAAACAAATAAATAAATAAAACGAATTTCATTGCGCACGCTGCATTGCCAAATGCGATGCAGTGCACGCAACAAAATTCATTTTATTTATTTATTTGTTTACTTACCTCCGTTGGTCCATGTTCCATAGTTTACTACCCCCACCCTGCTCCTCCCCTGCCTCACCTCACCAACCCTGCAGCACTCCCACCACGGGCCACTACTGAGTTTAAGGCTTGGCAAGTGGTTTTAAATGCCAAGTCGAAGTGGCAGTAAACTGCAAACACAGGCCATGCAATGGCAGGCGTGAGACAGGTTTAAAAGGCTACTCGTGTAGGTTGCACAACCAGTGCTGCAGACCGACTAGTAGTATTTAGATTACAGACCCTAGGTATATGGTATACTACTTTACAAGGGACTTACAGGTAAAATAAATATGGCAATCAGGTACATACCAAAGTCACCATGTTTTAGGGGAGAAGTACATGCACTTTAGGACTGGTTAGGAGACCTAAGGCCAACAAAAAAATGCAGCAAAAAGTGGAGGTAAGCAGGCAAAAAGTTGGGGGAAGACCACCCTAAGGATGCCAAGTGTAAGAGTTCTTTACACATGACAGTAAAAACATTGGCTTTTCGGTCAGTTTCTGAAATAAATTGTGCTGGAAAATGCACCGCTGATCCCCATTTTTTTAAAAACGTCTTCGAAGTGGGTGGGAGTTTCTTATGGATAATCGGCCTTGCTTGCTCATATGCCATACACACTGATCTAGTCTTATGCCTCACAATTTTCAAATTTCACCAGCCGCCACTGAATCTCGAGGTGACTTATATGCAATCAACGGGGAGTTTAGGGCTTGTCAAGGGGGTTCATATTGCCAAATCAAATTTAGAGTTTAGAACTGCATTCAAACTGCAATGGCAGCCCTGGGCTATGTTTTAAGGGGCTACTTAAGTGCAGTGGCAGCCGGCATGGATAGCGGGGTAGGAGGAGGAAGGGGGGAAAAGAAAAAATTAAACTTACCTCCTCGCTGCATTGCCGCGGCCTCCTCTACCCGTCTTTACTCATCCCTCTGTCTGGAACATGGAACAGGATGCACCCAGGCTCCCCTGAGCCAATCCCAATGCTGCAATGCAGCATTGTGATTGGTCTGAGTGCCAAGGTTTGCCGCTCAGATGGGGACTGGGACCCTGGGCATGTTCTCCACCCAGGGGTGGAGAACATGCTAAGTGCGCTTGAATGTTTGTTCATGCACACTTAGCATGTTCTCTGGAACATTCATGCGCACTTAGGGATTGAGAACCACTCCTCCCGTCCCCAACTCATTGTGTTATTATCAATTTATTTTTCCTTACACTGCTGAAAAGCAGTGGGGCGACACTTCTCTGCCTTAGCAGGGGAGCCATCACTGCTTCAGTGGTTGGCACAATATGTGCTGCTGTCCCACTAGTAGCATTTAATTTACAGGTATATGATATACCATTCTACAAGGGACTTATAGGTAAATGAAATATTCCAAATGTACTATGTTTAATGGAAATGGCACACGCACTTTAGCTCTGGCTAGAAGTGAGAAAGAGCACAGAATCTTATAGACAACAAGAATTCATTTAACTAAAAAGTGTAGGGCCAAGGCAAAATGTTTGGGGATGATGACCATAAGGGTGACAGTTCTAACCTGAAGGTGCCACCCATTTATCAGAAGGTACCAAGGAAAGAATCAAAAAGTTAATTCAGCATCTAGTCCTTGATAGTTTGCATGGTCTACAAAGGAATTCCTGTAAGGACACTATAGACCCTAGTCTGGAAATGGAAGTTTTGTCCTCCACCCGAAAAATCAGGAATTATTGAATCTGAGGGTTGAGGATGTTGCACTTGAGAAGATGTTGGCAAATAGAGCTGGAGATATTCCGACCATGGGCCATAATTTCCCTCTCTACTCTAGGATCATACAAAACTCAGAGAAGTTTTGGATAACCTAACAGTGTATTTTGCTTAATGCCCTGGCCGGCTTCCTTCTGATAGCCGTATCTTGGGCTGTATCTTGGGCAATGCAGTGAGATTCCTGTTCAAATAACTATTCTCCCTTTCTGTATCAATTTAAGAAAATGTCTGAATGTTCTAATTGGGAGTTTTTTGCAGACAAAGCCCTATGTGATAGCTAACAAAAAATATGGTTGTTCTGTCCTATGTTACTTATGTATGCTAACTTGTTGCTGAAACAACTTGGTTTGAGAAAAACCTAATTCCTTTTTCCAAAGGGGACTAAATGATAAGCTGTTACGGTCCCTTAAGCTCAAGACTCTGAATTAATTGAATTGGCAATGATGATAGAACATGGTTTGCATTGAAGAAGAACAGAAAGACTGGTGAGGAGCAGATATTCCATTTCCATCCCCTCAATCAAACAGCCAGAAACTCCAACCATGTTTCCTACTTGTTCAATTGGGCAGTAAGAGGAACCAATGCAAATTGGACCACCCATGGTCCAATCTTTGTGGCATGAAGAGGGGGTTATGCGAGTACTGTGATAATCCAGGTCATTTGGTAATATAATACACTGTTCACCCACCAAGAAATGAGGGAAAGATCTAGGCCCACCCACTTCAATGGAGAGTAGGACAGGTGGGAATTAAATCCCTAGCATTATTCAGTCTGTCACGTCTGCAGCTTCTTACTCCCACATGTTGTTAATCCAGAATACAAATTGGCAACTAAAATGAAATATCAGATACATTAGATTCTAGAGTCTGTGGTATGTTCCTGAAATGTTACTGGACAAGGATTGAGTGCGAAAATTTCAGATTCAACTCAGAAGAGGATTCTTGAACAGATCCACACTATTGCCGAATCACTTATCTCTTCAGATCCGGTCAAGGAGATATCCATTCCAATGAAGATATTTATAGAAACCCTTAGAAACACTGTGGGGCTGATTCACAGAACTAATCTGAGACAAAATCCTAAACTTACTACTTTTGGTATTCACAGAAGGCTCTTACGATTTTTGGTATTCACAGAATGCACTTACGACTCCTAACGTTACGTCCGCACTCAGGCTGGAATTTCTGCACCCGGACCTTACTCTCCACACCCAGACCGTACTCTCCATACCCCGAACATACTCTCCGCACCCAGAATGTACTCTCCACACCCGGACCGTACTTTCTGGTTAGGGCTCTACTCTCCGGCTTGAGCCGTAAACTACGGCTAGGGCCGGATAAAGTGTAATCAATGGGCCAGATAGCAATTTTTACAAAAAGGAAAATTAGGGATGTGTGATAAATGGTAGAGGAGGTCATGAAAAACAGTTTGGGCAGGGAAAAAGGTACGGCCAGACACTACATCATAACCCAAAAATGTTTTCTCCTTTGCATCATGGTACATGCAGTGCATAATTTGCACTCCCCTCAGTGTTGACTGCGCAGTCAACACTGTTATGTTATTTATTTCTATTAAAAATAATGTTGATCCTTTACACTATTTAAAAACTTTCATTATGTTGCTGATATCATCAGCCAGTGAGTGATCCTTTCACACAAACACTTTCCATGCAGTCATCTAATCTCTATAGCACAATTTTGGCACTAATAGGATAACGCGGGCATCATATTTGCATTTTTCATTTCACAGAGGCAAAACCCATGCACTCATGCAATCACCGAGACACTACCACTGCACTTATGCAATCACCAATGCTCTACCCATGTACTCATGCAATCACGCAGGCACTACTGTTGAACTCATTCATTCACCTCTAATGCTACTTCTGCACTCATTCATACAGTGATACACTATCCATGCACTCATCCAATGATCCAGGCATTACTATTGCACTCATACTTGCACTCATCAAATGACCCAGACATTATCCTTCCACCAAACCTTCCACTCAGGCACTACTCATGCATTCATCCATTCACTCAGGCACTACCCATGCACTCATTTAATGACCCAGGCATTACTCTTGCACTTATACTTGTACTCATCAAATGACCCAGACATTACCCTTCCATCAAACCTTCCACTCAGGTACTACTCATGCACTCATCCATTCACTCAGGCACTACACATGCACTCATCCAATGACCCAGGGATTACTCTTGTACTCATACTTGAACTCATCAAATGACCCAGACATTACCCTTCCACCAAACCTTCCACTCAGGCACTACTCATGCACTCATCCATTCACTCAGGCAGTACCCATACACTCATTTGGTGCAGTCAATACTGAGGGGAGCACAAATTGTGCACTGCATGTACCATGATGCAAAGGAGAACATTTTTATGGGTTATGATGTAGTGTCTGGCCTTACCCTTTTCCCTGCCCAAACTGTTTTTCATTATCCCCTCTACCCTTTTTTATATATTCCTAATGTTCCTTTTTGTAAAAATTGCAATCCGGCCCATTGATTACACTTTATCCGGCCCGAGCCGGAGATTACGGCTCGAGCCAGAGAGTACGGTCCGGGGGCAGAGGGTATGGTCTGGGTGCGGAGCGTACTCTCTGAGTGCAGAGAGTACAGTCCAGGTGCAGAAATTCCAGCCCGGGTGCAGACGTAAATGGAGGACTTCAGGAAAATGCCTCTGCTGGAGAAGGAGAAAGTGTCCAGTGAAATCTGAAGGTGGATTCAAGTTGAAGAGTACCTGCAAGCAGAGGGGACAGAGTCTATGTCACTCAGGAGTGACCCATAGACCTGGAAGATGATTGCCCACCGATGTCTGGAGTTGCAGGAGCCGTGCATGAGCTGTCCTATGTCGGATGTTGAGGGGTCGGTATCCGTTGGGAGCACCAACAAGCCTTGGCAACTGCAACCAACGTGGAAGTCGAAGAAGGTGCAATGAAGGGACCAGCAAGGTCCAGGGGACTCACCACAAGCAGGGGAGTCAGGGCAGGCCCCGAACAATCAGGGGAGCCCAAAATAAACAAGGGTGATCCTCAACAGGACCCACAGGCCGGAGGCACTGGAGTAGCAAGAGGACATCGAGCAGCTCACCAAAAGATGCAGGCCACAGTGCAAACAATGCGATGTGGAGGAGGATTCTGGTCTTGATTCTTGAGGTTGGGGCTACTTGGAGCCCGAAGATCTTGGTGGAAGGAAGCAAACAAGCCTTCATAATAGCAAGTCTGCGCAGTGCACAGGGGTTCGGTTCCTGCGGCTCCTACGAGGGATACTGGCCTCAAACTTGGTGAAAGGGTAGGGCAGGCCTCAAGAGCTGTGGAGAACCACCACCTGTGTTGCTGAGCCTTTTGGAGTCCATGGGTGCTCAGGATCAGCAGACCGGTAAGCTTAGTTGTGGTGCCTGTAGATGCAGGGAAGTGACTCCTTCACTCCAGGGGAGATTCCTTTGGTGTCTTGGATGCCCACAGGCCTTGGAACGTTCCTGTGTTGTGCACAGGCACAGACAATGCAGAAGACTGGAAGGGAGATGAAGTCAAGCCCAAACGAAGTCCAGCAAAGTCCAGAGTGTCCAGATGGTAGAAGTTGAAGTGGTGTCTGCATTGAATTGTGTCCCATGATGAATCTAGGGACCTACACCCAGGCAAGCCCTTAAGTACCCTAAGGAAAATTTTGGGATGATTCAGGGGACCCTCCCAAGGGAGGGTTTGGACAGGTGGAAAGTTACTCCCATATCCTTTGTCCAGTTTTACCCCAGAGTGGGAGCCAATGGCTTCCAGAGCTGGTTTGAACTGGACTATGCAAGGAGGCACCAAATGTGCTCCAAATGCAGACTGAGAGGTGCTGGGAAGCGCACCCACCCGGCCCGATACACTAAATCCTGTCTGGGAGGTGGTCACACCTCCCTGTGACAGGATACCTATTGTTCTGCCACCCCATGCTCAAGCTTGGCTCAGCAGCAGGAGGGCAGATTCGTGTCTCTGGTTGGGAGCAGTCATATTGTGCTATCCGGGTCTAGAAGACTGGTACAGGGAACACTGAGAGCTTAACGGAGGGCTCTTCCAGTGCTTGGAATCATACCTCCCACACCGGTTAGGGTGTGGGGGGTATGATTCCAACATGTTTGATACCAAACATGATCGGATTTGTTGCAGCCAATATCAAGATAGTCATCGCGTAATTACGCGGTGCCCCTCTATATGGTATGTGGCTGCTTCACTTACAACCCGGGAGAATGAACTCTGTAGGGGCTCCCTCACACTTAGAGACAAGCACCCTACCCTCAGGATTGTAAAGGCTTGCTATAGGAGTGACTTATAGATTTTAAGTGCTGTGCCCCTAGATATAGGAAACCTATATCTTTCGTAAGTGGTGCTAGCACCAGCTTTCACAGGCTGCAATGGCAGGCCTGTAGTAACAGTTCGAATGGTCTCCCATGGGTAGCATAATACATACTTCAGCCCATGGGGGACCTCTAGGGTACTTAAGCCCTGGGTACCTTAGGACCATATACTAGGGACTGATAAGGGTACCTCAGTATCCAATCTGGGATGTACCTAAGTACTGAAAATAACAATTTAAGGGTGAAAGCAGAGAGACTGGGGTCCTGATTAACAGGCTCCCAGTCAAACCAATCAATAACAGTTTAGCACCAGGCAAAAAGTGGGGGTAACCATAAAAGAAGATCCTACTTTCCTACATCTACTACCTACTACTAACTATTATTAAAGCCTGAAGACAGGTATTTTGTTACTTGGAATCTCACCTATTACTGTAGTAACTAAAGGGGTTTGTTAACCGCTCTCGCAAAACGTAAGTTTAGAAGATTTGCACTGTGATAGTCCTTGTTAGGCCCTCTCAGGAGGATTGGTATTTTGCTTTGCAAATAGTAATTTTGTATACATTTGTAATGTTATAACTGTATGCCCGATGATGACCTTGTAGGAAATCTTGTTCTCTATACAGTAGGCCTGATTGGTTCATTGGAGAAAGTTGTGTCCAATGCAAAAGATCTGATCTGTTTATGATGAAAAGTTATAAAAAAAGGCTGTAGCCTTGGCTTATTTATTCTGAAAAGCATATATTAAAGGCAATAGGCTTTTAATAGTGGATTGTTATCACACTGTGATATAGTCTGTAAACAGGTATTTTGTTACATGAAACCACACAGATTACTGTAGGAAGCTAGGGGTTTGGTGTTGGGCACGCACTTTAGAAAATACCTGAAAGTAGAAGAGGTACAATGTGATAAACTTTTAATGGGGGTGTATATAGCTTTTCATACTGTAATTTTCAGCATATTTGTAATTTTACACCTGATACATGATGGTTGCCAGCTTATGCACACTTCCGTAGACCTGTAAGAGTTATGATGTCAAGACAATGGTAAAGAACATAGGCCATGTTGTTTCATTAGGAAAAGTTATATTAAATTTCACAGTTTTGATCTGTTTATTATGAGAATGTGTGATAAAAATCAGTTGGACGGATGTACTGTGAAAAGCATGTTATAAAGTCAATAGGTTTTTAAGCGTGGATTGGTATTACATTGTTCTAAAGCCTGTAGGCAGAAACAGCCCCACCAAGTACCACGCAACAGGCATTAGACTGACGCATTTCAGTGTGGTGCTCCGCATCACCGCACTGAAATGCATTGTCACCTGTATGCATGTATCTCAGCTGTCACTAAAGCACTACAAACTGTGTGTGTGGAAGCTGGCAATGCACCACCCGTGGCCTGTGCTTGGTACTCCCTCAGGCTGGGGGGCTCGCTGCACCACTGAGCTACGGTGCTGGCAGGCTCACTACATCCTATCTATTATTTCCCGCGGTGCCGCACGGCTCTGAGAATCACACAGCCGAGCCTGACGCCACAAGATAGTGCCCAATGGCTGCCAGAGCTGGGAGTTTGTGAAGAAGGCGGCAGGCTACTGGTTTGCAGGCTGTGGCACCTGCCACAATCTTGGCGCTCAGCTTGCAGTGCTGCCTGCTGCTCCCACCGGGCCGCCCGCGCCACTGTGATGTGATCTTATTATGACTGGCGAAATCATTATTGCTGAGCCCAGGGCCAGGGAGAGAGTCATAACGGAGTCATGACTGACCGTGACTGTGACCAGTTGCAGTGGCCGCCAGGACAGACAGGACGCAATGACGACTCCGGGTAGCCTAAACTAATAGTGAGTGGCACACCAAAATGATTGCCGGTGGGAGGTGGCTTCTGGCCTGAACCCGCTGTCTTGCAGAGTCACCGACGCCAGTCACACTACCTGCAGTGCTGCAAAACTCAAGACCAGTATGTAGTACTAGCCACTGCCACCCGCCCATGAGTGTACTGTCAGTGTGTTAATAACAATACAACTTATTTCCTGTGTTGCCAAACAAATTATTCCATTGGATTCCATTTCTTTTAAGCCTCATTACAAACATACTAGAAACAATACTGTCCTCAGACTCCAAGCACATAAACATTTTTTTCGTAGAGACTCTGTCCGAATCATGTTGATTCACCTCATGCACTCTAGCCATTAAACCTTTGAAGTAGTCTGCCTGCTTCCTAAAAGCACTAAGCAGATGACATCACTTTCTGCATTATCATTACACCCTGTGCCTCCACACAGTATGACTGTTCTCCTCAGTTTTCAGCTGCCTCCCGTTAGAGCACTTTAGTTCAGTGACTTCTTAGAGCTTCTCCTTGCTCAATGGAGGTAATTTCTAACATCTATATGTTTCACTAGTCTTTACTGTTTGATTTTGCTTGCAAGAAAGTGTCACTCATAGTTGTTGAAATGTCACTCATAATTATAATGAAATTATGAGAATGTCACCATAGCAATCTGGAACCTTGGCAGGTATGGGCAGAAATGTGGTTAAATGGAATCAGACAGATCACCTTAGAAGGCAAAGGTTTTGTTGTTGTGACCGACATGAAGAAACACTCTGGATGGAAGATTTTTCAGAGATAGTTCATCTTAGGATCTCTTAGGAGGGATTGTATTACATTTTGACAATAATTGTGAGCATATTTGTTATTTTGTTAGGGTATACCTTATGATTGCCTTGTGGGAAAGCTTGTGCTCAATACAGTAGGTCTGAGTTGGTCATATTGACAACATAAGGATAAAAGATATTGACCTGATTATTTCATTGGGAAAGTTATAGATGCCATATGATTTGCCTGGTATGTTTATTATGAAATGTTTGGACAAAAGCAGTGGGCCTGTTTTATTTGTTATGTAACACATATTAAATCCAGTAGGCTTTTAAGTGTAGATTGTTCCTGCACTGACTTAAAGCCTATTTTATTGCAGGAAATCTCACTGATTACTATTGTAGGGAAAGGCTTTGCTGTTGATTAACCCCTTTGTCATATGCTTGAGGGTTGGTGGGGGTGGTGGGGTTTGGAGAAGATTTGCACTGCAAACATTCTTGCTACCATTTCATCAAAAGACCTGACAGGCTTTGTTATCTGCCAGATTCTTGTAAATAAAAGCCCGAATCAAAGTCACATCTATGCATAAATAAATGTACATATATAGAGTGGTTTGGGTCATCCCTCTTCTTTCATTAGTCTGTATGAGTTTTGTTTATACTTTGCTTCTATCCAAGACAAGAGGACAGTGGGTCAGCCCACTTCAGTCATTGGCTTTCTTGCCGATCTTTCTGAAAATGAGTGTGCTTCAGGGCCAGTCCTTTAGTTTTCCATTTTCTCCTTTAATAGTTCCCATTTAATTTATTTCCTTCTCTGTTTATTTTCATCTCTTGGAGCATACTACAGCCCCTGAGACATTGCTAATGAGCCACGTTGTTACATCCTCAGTATTATTATGTAAGGTAGTTCTTTATTCGTGTGTTCTGTCTTCTGTACAATGTTTGTTATGCTTCACATCTTCCAAGCGTGATTCCAGGTTCCATAATTCCTGCCTTGTAAGATGGTTGTCAGTTAGGCAGTTGTGAAGAAACTGGGGAACTGAAAGGATGCTGGTCAATGGGCTCTATACCTTTACATCTTTATTCCCATAAAGTGGATTATTCTTTACCTTAATGTGTGGATTATTGAAAAACCCACTTCTACACACTTGCTTGTGCATCTGCAGTTCACCACATCCCACACAACCACTGCATCTTAACTACTTATCATCATGGAATGGCTTCGTCCATGGTGTATCACTGTGTCACTATTCCAAGATGGACAACAAATTGGTTCTAAACGTGACGGCCATGCTGGAACTTTAAAACAGAGATGCACTGTGCTCAATACCTTCTCCAGAAAGCCACCTGCTTCTTTGTTAATTGTATTTGGTATTGCAAGGTTTAGGCAGCAGCATGTTTTCTTTTTTCTACTTGCATTCTTGTATTTTATGTTGCATAAGTTGTGTGTATGTTTTATTGTGCATGTGTAAGTGGACGAATGCAAGAATGAGTCACCGGCTTGATGATCGGATAATGCAGGGATGAGTGACGAATGAGTGATGACTTGTTAAGTGCCTAAACGTATCACTGACTGAATCTAGACCTATTGGCTTTGTCAGTGCTTGGTAACATATTAAACGCATATTTGGGGAAATACCAAAATACAAAAGATAAAAATACTCATTATTTAACTTCTCACCATATTGCAGACATTTTCCAAACATATCCTGCCCTCAAGCATTCATCCTGTATTATAACTTCTGGGGCCTGGCACCCCAAAATATATCACACTGGCTATGGGCCTGCTCGCTTTCTCTCGCTCTCTCCCTCTAGCATTGCCACGTGACTGCTGGTCATTTTTAAGCATTTCTTTACTCTCACTGTCCAGCTCTATGTGGCTGTCAGTATTTGTGTATCCTGTGTAGCAAAAGAAAGTGCAGCAAACGAGAAATGAGTTTATCTATTACAAGAGTATGGACATGGCATAAACCCCGGGTCATTTAGAGGCCAACGTGTGATTTGGGTGCATGGGGAATTGCTACGAAACACGCAATTTCTACATTGTGTACCTCTGTGCATTCCTTCTGCCACGTTGATCGGAGCTCGGCACAACTCATGACTCGTGCACGTTTAGCATTCCGGGGCCCAGATCGCTGATTCAAGTAGGAGCCGTGAGGCACGGACGGCTGGAGAAATGCCCCCGACGCCTGGAGACAAGTTAGGTTCTGGGAAGCATAGCTCTTCACCCCACGGTAGCAATTTGCCATTTTTTCCTTCTAGTATCACCGCCTGCTTTTCAGACCGAGAATATCTTCGACAGGCGGCCTTGGCGGACAGCTACCGGTTCTGTGTTTTTAGTTTCCAAAATTCTGAATTCTGTAATTTTCCGCACGTCTAATACTTACCAGTAGGGCAAGAACAACAGCTAACGTCAAGTCAGGCTTTGCCCAATCCTGCATGTACTAAATATTTCTGGAATGCGTGTTTTCAATCCATTTTAACGAGTTCTTGTGAACTGCACATTTTGCGGATAGTTGTCGTCGCTTTTGTTCTCCTGGCTTTAACATGACTGGGACCGGACTTGAATAACATGTTTGTCTGCATAAAAAGGCGCTTACCTGCTTCATGAATCCGTGGCCACGATCTAGACACAAAGGAAAGGAAGGCCAATTGAGTAAGAAATGTTTAAAATATTTATACCATCACAATCAAATTCAGCTTCTACAATGAATTACCATTGAATAGACTGTCTTATATTGAATGTTTAATTAGTCAACAAAAACTAACTTTCAGGGATTTTCGAAAGGGGGGGCTAGATTTTACCAGTACGGCGAGAACCCACACGTCGGCTGGAATCACACAGATCTTGCTGTGACTTGCTCTTGTAGTACTTATAACCATAGCGGCCAAGCTCTCCGATTGCTTATGTGCGAGATTTCCATGTTTCAGTGTCTTGAGGAGTGACGTTCCAATGCCAAATGTGTAACAATTCGACATATATGTTATCACAAGTAAAACAAAGCTATGAAGGCAATGTAAAGAGATAAATATTGGAGATGTGTCCCTTATAAGCATTAAAAAGGTCTAAAACGGCTTAAAACCTCCCCATAAATGAAGGCCAATTTCATATATTGTGTCTGGGTAATACAATTTTAAAATATACAAGTCATTTAACACACACACTCAATCACACACATACACACACACACACACGTGTTTCATAATGTAAAAAGACACATTTCCTACAGATTATTTTAACTTGCATGTATCTTTCTTTTTAAGTTGTCTGTGTGCCGTTGTTTTAAATTATAATTTATCTAAAGATGATGTTGGAATGTGATTTATTAGTAAGGATAAGTAGGGTCCTACCACTAGTAGTAGGGCCACAATCATAATGTAAGGTCCAGCCAAGGTATCAATCAGCCGCGGTCGGTGGTAGGAGTAACTGCAGGGCGGTGACGTGGGGAGGGGGAGGGGCAGGGTGGGGGGTAGTAAACTATGGATTACAGAGGTTTACAGGTAAGTTAACATTTAAATGAATAAAACGAATTTCGTTGCGTGCACAGCATCGCATTTGGGGATGCAGTGCACGCAAGGAAATTAGTTTTATTAATTTACATGTTAACTTACCTGTAAACCTCCGTAATCCATAGTTTACTATCCCCCACCCTGCCCCTCCCCCTCCCCACGTCACCCCCCTGCAGTTACTCCTACTACCAACCGCGGCTGGTATCAATCAGTTATTCCCTTGCACAACCCTATTGTAGCTGGCTACGAGCAGGCAGGCATAACTAAGGAGACAGATGTGCAAAACATTTAAAGACACCAATACGTTAAATAAGTAAAACACAACACACAATAAAAATCCAATACCAATTTAGAACAATAGAAAATATTTTTATGATTGAAATGACACAAAACCGACAAAAATACATTGTTGCCAAAAGCACCACTTTGGGACATCTGGTCACACTTAACCAGGAATTTCAGGCCAACTGCAATGGAGCGCGGGTTGGATACACTTAGCGGTAGGGTTCGGTCAAGTTTTTATCTTCTGACTTAGTCACTTTTTTGAAGCTTTTTCCCTTGACATCGAGCAAGGCTCCTCATCAGGACGGCTTTAGGTTCGACAATGGTGGCTTGGCTCAGCGCAATGCCTTGCCCAACTCCTGGAAGTCTCGTCGACAATGAAAAGCTCCAGCAAACCGGAATCTCAGGCCGGGTTGTGGTTTGACGTTGCTGGCTTGACTCTTGTCGACGGTTCAGTCACCTTATAGAACGTTTGACAAAAAGTCTCCAAACTTCTCCAAACTTTTGGATCTTCTTCCAGAAGGTCCTTTTGGGGTTCCAAAGTGTCCACAACACCAGCCCAAGATTCCAGAAGCTCTGAGTTGCTCCTTGTGATTTTGGAACTACGTCTCTCACAATGCACCTGGCCAAATCATTTAAAGTCTAGCTCAAGGTGGTCAGCTGGTTTCTTCTTGTTGGGGAAGGTAAACTCCTTAGGGCTGTAGTTCCCAAAGTGTGCAGCATGTGCACTCCTTCAGTGTGGAACCCTCTTGGTGCAGACCAGGGTTCCAGCAGGGCAGTCCTCCTTCTGCTGGTAGTTCCAGGAAGGGATCTGAATTGTTGGACAGCTCTCCCATATTTATCCAGCGTTCCTGGGTGATTAGCAGGGGCTGCCCTTGACCAATGGGGAACAGGGTGCCACTCAGAAGAATGACAGCTTCCTCTAAAGTTTGGCATATTCTTGTCCTAGAAAGCACATTCTTAAACATCCAAAATTGAGAAACTTTCTCCTGGAGGTTAAGATCTGGCTAAGCCAACCCGCTGGTGTGGCTAACTTTCCCTAACACTCCCCTTCCAGCCACTTTGCTAATTTAGTTACTGGGGCTCCTGACTGGCAGGGGTGTACAGCATGTGGGGGTGAGCCTGTGTCTTGTCCTAACTGTCATTTTGTCTTTGAAGACCAGGTTGGCTACTCCACCCCCATCCTGCCTTTTACTCTGCAGCTGCATCTCTCCTCCCACCAGATGTCCTTTGTCTCTATACCAGCCACTTCACACCTCATCAGAGCAGTTTGGTTGAGCCTGGCAGGAGAGGCTGCAGTAAGGCTGGAGTTTAGCACATCAGATAAGCAAGTTCTATAACTTATTTTCTGTGATAGTTACAACAAATCTAACCTTGTCAAGTTGTTGGATTTATTCTAGCATTTTAACACTTAGAAGCATATTTTGAGCTCACTCCTATCAACAGTTATACTTTATTAAAGTATTCCCATGTTAGCCTATGAAGCCAATGGTGAAAAACGAAATTGGCAGTTTTTCCTTCACCAGGGCTTATAAAACATCTTTCAAAATGTCCCTGCTCATAGTTATAAGGCACCCTACTCCTGAGGCACTTAAGGGAGAACTTAGGGGTGACATATGTAAAAATAATTTAGTTTAAATCTTTGGAAGTACCTTTAATTCCAAAGTCGAATTTGCATATAACTTAATTTGAAATGCAGCCTGCAGAGCAGGGCTGCCATTAAAATGACAGTAGGCACCACAGCACTGCACACTTGAGTGCATTAAATCTTCTAGGCCTGTAAACCTCCATGCCTTACCATATACTAGAGACGTACAGGTAGTTGTCAATACCAATTGTAATTACACCTAATTAACATGTATTTTTAATCGGAGGACAGGTCATAGGTCTGGTTAGACACTGCAAAAACCCTGGTTTCTCCACAGATAAAGAACAACAAAAACAGTGAGAAAAGATTTTTTTTGTCATTTCTTTGCACCTCAATTACCCCTCCCCACCCACTCTGACATTCTAAATTCACTGCAGCGCTTATGAGTTTGTCAAGTCTGGACTCACCTTGTCCTAGCCTAAAGTGATTGCCAGGCTGAGCCAGCAGACAGTGTATTCGAATCTTTGGTTGTGCTGAGCACCCCCGGTAGCATGTGTCACACTGGTGTGCTGATCGCAGGCAGTCAAGCCTCTTGGCCTTGGAGGATGGTGTATATGGTGATGGGTTTACTGTCACTTGTGCTGACTGCAGTGTGGTAGCTGTTCTGGCACTGTTGAGTTGCTGGCCGGTCTCTTTATCTCAGGATGGGTGAGGCAGGGAAGTGCAAGTTGGCAGGCATTTTAGAGTGAGTGTCATGATTGCCGCCACAGAAGACTACAGAGGGTGCCTCATGACACAAGGAAACAAAGGCATACTCACTGGTAGGGCGTGGGGCACAATCATGAGGGAGAGTAGCTAGGAAGGTGGGGGTGGAAGCGTGAAGCGAGGATTGGCAATGTCTCACCATCTAATCTGGCCTGGGCCAAGTCTGTACAGAGGGTGGCAACAGAAAAGGGACCCAGTGGCAGCACCTGAAGGTGGCAAAAACATCCTGAGCCACACCCGCTGCCTGCCAGCCTGACCGTCACACAGAGCAATCTGTGAGGATCGTGCAATGCACATCTTCCCTGGGCCGTAGCGGCAACATCAGTAATGAACAAGGTTCTGTCTCCATGACCAATCGCTGTGGGTGCACTGTTGTAAATCAAAAAGCGCTGTATCGGTCCACCTAAGGTTGGCTTGGGATACTGCCTAGCTGTGATATTTTCTAACACTGAATGATTACATAGCTCAGAGAAGCCAGGCCTTGTGAGAATTTATCTATTCAAAGAAACACTGTGAATAAAATATTACAGCATTAACAGCTTTGACACAGCCCCTAGCTCAACACTCCCAATCTGACAGTGTGAGCTCATAATTGCTGACCTGGGCAGCCAGCAGGGCAGTATTATGATAGGAGAGGATGCTTTTGCTATTTTTGCAGGACTTCGAAGGTCCTCTGGGAGATAAAATACGCGTGACTATGCATTTAGTGTGGTGATGCAGACACCAGCATTAAAATTTGTCAGTTGAACGCCTGATGCGTGATACTTTTCAGGGCTGTATAACCAGTGCTTAATTTGTAAAGAATGAGTGCTGGTGCTATAAGCTCTGCTCAGAATCCCGAGGCTGGAAGAATTAGATGTCGGCATGCCCAGCAACAGGATCGGATTGGTCTATAGGGAAACCATGCAGTGTCCGATGGGCTGGTATGACAGATCAGTATGTAGGCTGTTTCTTTATCATTTTTGGGCCAAGTTTATAGCCAGGTGATCTGCTTTTTACTATTTCGTTACTATATATTACTAATTTTTAACTATATGCTTTGCTAATGAGGGACACTTTTCTTTTGGTACACGGGCCTATTTTTTGTACCGGCCCAAACATGTCCAGTACCCAGGCTGTGTAGTCTTGAACCAGCCTCGTGCCTCATTAATACACTACCTCCTTTCTCGTCCTCCATCTTTCAGCTTTGTTTATTTTTCCTGTCTTGTTTTCGGTAAATGACTGATGCAGAAAAATAAGTACCCGTTCCCAAAAATTAGTGCCAGTGACCCCACCCCCACACTGTTTATAATTTTATCCTGTATTCCAGAAGTACTAAACGCATAAATTACACCTACTCGTAGCAAATTCTTTGAGAATCAGGCCATTTTGTGCGTTAGACAATGCAAGCATACATTGCATGCACCTTCGGGGATTTCAACATGAGGACGGTAAACACATTTCCTGGACCCACTTACTAAACCATTTCATACTGTCTAAATTCACCATAGGAGTGCACAAAACTTTGCAAAGAAAAAGCCCATTTCTGAATCACGGATTTTGAAAGCATAACATGGATTTGCTCACGCGGGAATTTCTTCGCTGAGGTGAAATTTCACTGTGAGCAAATCTACAACTAGCAGTGGGGTTTTAGGCATTATTGCAGGGGTTCCAAAGCAACATTTGGAAAACTCAGACTGATATCAATGTTTATTGCCATTCACATTTTTACAACATAAGTTCCACCATGAATAAGCTATTAAATATACTCTTTCCAAGTAGAGGGATTAAATGTTTGTTGGCACAAGAACAATCAATCGATCAATCAGGGAATTGTAAGCGCTACTCACCCGTAGGGGCACAAGGCGCTGAGGGGGGGGGGTCCGCAGATCTGTTTAGTCGAAGAGCCAGGTCTTGAGGATCTTCCTGAAGGTGTTCAGGGAGGGGGCACATCTGATGTCTGCCGGTAGCTGATTCCAGGTCTTGGCTTCAGTGTGAGAGGAGGATCTTCAGCCTGCTCTGGCTCTGTAGGGGTTTCGGCCAGTGCAAGGTTGGAAGATCGGAGGTTTCTTTTGGGTACTTGGAAGTTGATTCTGTCGTTGAGGTATTTGGGTCCGTTGTTGTGTAGGCATTTGTAGGCTTGAGTGAGGATTTTGAAAGTAACTCTTTTCTCCACTGGGAGCCAGTGGAGACTTCGTATGTGTTGGCTGATGTGTTCGTGTCGGGGAAAGCCGAGGACGTGTCTGGCGGCGGTGTTCCGTATTGTCTGGACTTTGCGGAGTAGGGACTTGATGCCGGCGTAGAGTGCATTTCCATAGTCCAGTCTGCTGATGATGAGTGCGTGAGTGACTGTCTTCCTTGACTCAGGGGGGATCCATTTGAAGGTCTTGCGGAGGATGCGGAGGATGTTGAAGCAGATGGAGGTGACGGCGTTGACCTGTCGGTTCATGGTGAGTGATGAGTCGAGTACGAATCCGAGATTCTAGGCATAGTCTGAGGGGGTAGGTGGGCTTCCGAGGGCAGTCAGCCACCAGGTGCTGTCCGATGCAGAAGGGGTGGTACCGAGGACGAGGACTTCTGTCTTCTCGGCGTTGAGCTTCAGGCAGCTGTTGGTCATCCAGATTGCAATGTCTTGCATTCCTTTCTGGAAGTTGAGTTTTGCAGTAGTGGGGTCTTTGGTGAGGGAGAGGATGAGCTGGATGTCATCGGCGTAGGATACGATGTTGAGGCCGTGATATTGGATGATGGCTGCGAGGGGGGCCCTGTAAATGTTGAAGAGGGTGGGGCTCAGGGATGAACCCTGTGGGACTCCGCAGGTGATTTTCGTGGGGTCGGAGAGGAAGGGTGGGAGTCTGATCCTTTGGCTTCTTCTGGTGAGGAATGATCGGATCCAGTCCATGGCTGTTCCTTGTATGCCTGCATCGTGTAGTCTGGCGACTAGTGTGGGGTGGGAGATGGTGTCGAAGGCCGCTGACAGGTCAAGTAGGATGAGGGCTGTGGAGTGGCCTTGGTCCAGGAGGGTGCGGATGTCGTCTGTGGTGGCTAGTAGGGCAGTCTCTGTGCTGTGGTTGCTTCGGAATCCGGATTGGGACAGGTCGGGGACAGCTTTCTCTTCAATGAATCATTTCAGTTACCTGTTGACTGTTTTCTCTGCAACTTTGGCTGCGAAGGGGAGGAGACAGATGGGCCGATAATTCTTGAGGTTGGTGGGGTCAGCTGTGGACTTCTTGAGCAGGGGTCTGACTTCTGCGCGTTTCCAGTCCTCTGGGAAGGGGCCTGTTTTGAAGGTGGTGTTGATGGTGCGTGGTAGTTCGGGTGCGATGGCGGCCGCGGCTCTGTGGTAGATGTGAGGGGGCAGGGGTCGGTGGGGGACCCCGAGTGGATGCTTTTCATGGTCGAGGTGGTGTCTTCAGCCGTGATCGCTGTCCAGTTGGAGATGGTGGGCTGACTGGTGTTTCTGGGAGGCGGGGGCTGTCTGTAGCACCTGGTGGATGGTCGATGAAGTTGTCGTAGAGGTTTTTGATCTTGTGGTGGAAATAGGTTCCAAGCTTGTCGCGGAGGTCTTGGGATGGGGTGATGTCTTTGGCTTCTCTGCATGGGCTGGTGAATTCTTAAATGACACTGAAAAGTTCCTTGGAGTAGGTGGAGTTGGCCAGGATTTTGTTGTGGATGAAGTTCCTCTTGGTGGCTCTGATCTGGTTGTGGTAGTCCGTCATGGCGTCCTTGGAGGAGGTGTTGTTTTTGGTTGTCTTGGTGTTTCTCCAGGCGTCTGCAGGTGTGTCTGGCTTCTTGGAGAACGGTGGTGAACCAGGCGTCTTTCCTGGGGCGTTGTCTGTTGGGGTTGTGTAGTGGGGCAAGCTCGTCTGCGCAGTTGGAGATCCAGGAGTGGAGTTCTCTGGCTGCGTCGTTTGCGTCGGGTACGCAGGTGTGGTTGTCTCGTATGAGGGTGGAGTTAAGTTGCTCATCAGAAACCTTGCTCCAGTTCCTTTGTGGTGGGCGTGGCGCTGGTTTGGGTGCCTTGGATTTGTTGATGGCGAAGTGTACGCAGTGGTGGTTGGTCCATGGCGGCTGCGTTCTGTGGCTGAATTGAATGCTGTTTCCTGCCGCGAAGATGGGATCTAAGGTGTGTCCTGTTCTGTTGGTCGGTGTGTTAACGAGTTGTTTAAGTCTTATGCTGGTGAACAAAGAGGAAGTACATTCTTATGTTATGGTGGCTTAGAAGATGACATTTCTCTATGAGGCAAACAATTTTCCTCATGGGGAAGAAAATGAAAATATTTTTAAAGTACAGACAAACTTTAGCATTATATGTGCGTGTGTGAAAATGTACAGGTGTTTAAAAAAGCTGCAATTGCACAATACGGTGGGATTGTGCGTAATGTAAAAAAAAGAAAAAATTCAGCCAGTGTTTCCTCTTTATTAAAATGAATAAACATGGAGAGCCGCCATGAGTGGGATTCCCCTCCCTGAACGAGGCAAGATACCCCGGAGACCCCATCCTCTGGGGCCAAATATAAATATAAGGGAGGGTGGGCATGAGGCCCCCCTCTCTGAGCCACAGATGGACCCAGGAACCCCATCTCCTAGAGCCAGATATTAATTAAATGGGAGGGAGCATATGGACCCCCCTCACCATGTCACCAATTTGCCCTGGGGAGGTTATCCTTCGGGTCTAAATGATTACAATGAGACAGCACCCCCTCCCCTCCCTGGGCTTCATTGGGACCTGGGACTCTATTCCCCGGGGCCCCAAAAAAAGGGAGGAGTGGCGCATGCCCCTTTCTACTGTTGGTATCTGCTCGGGGACTCCATCCCCCAGCACGAGATACTTAAAAGAGACCCGAGGAGTCCACCCTTGGCACACTGTGGTTCCCTGCCCTGGAGAGTGCCGGCATACCTTGCCCACACTCTTGCAGGCAGGGAACTTTAGTTTGCTCCTGCCTGGTTCAAGCGGTAGAAAAATGCTGCTCCCGACAGGACAGGAGCAAACACAAGCACTGGCTCTTGCCAGCACACAATGTGGTGCTGGCTGGGTAGATGGCTGGGGGCCGGCAGGGCTGCTGGAGCCCTGGGGCTCCTCCTACAGCCCTCAACATTGTGTTTAATGGTTACCCCGGGTGGACGCTGGAGCACCAACACAGGTCTGGGGGATGGGGCCCCTGGGGCCCTTGGCAACTTGGGGAGAGGGGCCGCATGTCCCTTTCCCTTATTTAAAAGAAAAGGCCCTGGATAGTGGGGTCCCTGGCGCTGTTAAGGCTCAGGGACTCGGGCCTTGCTCTCCCTTCCCTTAATTTTAAAGCAAAGGCCTTGAAGATGGTGTCCCTGGGGCCCTAACTTGCTTGGGGAGGGAAGCTGTCGGCCCCACACCCCTTATTTTTCTAAAAAAGGCTCCAGGGATGGGGTTGCAGGGGCCATTAGTGGCTCGGGCAGAGGACTTCACCCCCGCCCCTTATTAAAAAATAACACTGCCCCGGGAGATGCATTCCCTGGGACCTGTAAAGGCTTGGAGCTGCACACCTCCACCCCCTTTGTAAATAATGTATGGGTGTCCCAGGAGGGTATCGGGACACCCACAGTAAAAAATGAGCAGCAGGAGCGGCTCATTTATTATTCACGGCTCCTTTGAAGGAGCGTTCCATAATGCCATGCAAGTGTTTTATTTTTTATATTTTTTCGAGCTTTTTGGGTGGTGTCCCTAGATTAGGGAAGGGCACCAGCAAACCTTTTTTAAATGTTGTAGGAGGCTGCAGGAAGTCCAACAGCCCCCAGCACCATTAAGAAAGACAATACGTGTCCTGGGTAATTGAATGCCTGATCCTTGAAGAATATACCATATTTTTTTAAATCACAAATTTCTGGAGCTGTGTGCTCTTGAGCTGGTTGTTTTCATGATTGCAAGTTTTTGGCTAAAAAATTTAAAAGAAAGGCTCAGAGACATGTATATATTGAGTGTGGGTTTGGCTAAATGCCCGCAACCGAAAATGGCCCAAAATACCGCATGGATACATCACATGTTCCACTCAAAACTAACTGTTTTTTTGCAAAGTGGGTAGCTGTGGAGTTTGGACTAAGTCTGGGCGGTGAACTCTGCTCCGCTCACGGAGTTTGCAGAGTTTTCCACACTCCACATTACGCAGAGCTCGCGGAGTTCCGAAAAACTCTGCTTCTCATAGTGGAGCAGAGTTTTTTTCCTCGCTTGCATTCAGCAACATCAAGTAGGCGAGCACGAGCGAGGAAAATTCACCTCCCGGAGAGATTTTTACTCATTCACGTTTGTCAAAATCAAGTTGGCGAGCGTGGAAAATCAACCTCCCAGCGAGATTTCTCAATGAGAGAAGTCAGATTTCTCATTGCGAGTGGTCACATATGCTCGCGACTGCTCGCATTGAGAAACCGTCCGTTCGTATTGAGAAAGCTGCAGTTCGAGTAAAAATCTACTGGAGCATCAGAAAGGAAGCAGCGCCCTCTTGCACTGTGCATGGTGCCGTTTACGATGATTGCACAATGCGGACAAGCACATAGCACTGCAAATCACCGTGAACGGCATTTATCTAATGCACTCCACTGCTTGCAGAGCTCTGCGTAGTGTGGCAGAGTTTTGCGTAGTGCGGCAGAGTTTTGTTTAAACTTCCAAACTCCACCCAGGCTGAGTTTGGACCGTAGCTCAGGTAGCACCCAGGGAAACCTACCAAATTTGCACATTTTTCAAAACTAGACAACCAGGGGAGTATGACTTTGTGGTTCCCTCTGGGTAATTTTACTCAGAAGCCTTTGCAAATGTGAAACGTTGGTAAAAAACACACACTTTCCTTACATTTCTGTGACGGAAAGTTCTGGTATCTGCAGGGAGCCTCATGTTTCCTGCCACCCTGAGTTAACACTTGTCCCTCAATGGTAACAATACCCCTCTTGTGTGGGTGGGCCACGAGACCACAACATACAAGGCCCTAAATTGCTTAGTTGAAAGACAAGCAATAGGGGTAGCAGCATTATTTGCGGCCTTGCTGTGGTGCCACCCATGCATATATATGAACCACAGACATTTTTGTAAACTAGACAAGTAGAGGATTTCAGGAACGTATGAAACCAAGGTCAATGGGAGCCCTTGTGAGGGGACTTCCATTGACCTCGATTTGATCTGCTCCTGCCGCGGGCACTAGTGCACACAAGTGCTGCAGCGTTTTTATAGGCACAAGTAGGGTAACACTGGGTGGTAGGATTTTTGTTGATTCTGGCAGATTTGAGAAGTTTCCATCACAGAAATGTAAGAATAATTTGTGATTTCAGGCATAGTTTGAGGCTTGCAGCACATTGTGGGTAAGAAAACTTCATGGAATCCATGCAAGACACACTACAGTGGAATCTCCTTGTTGTCCATTTTTTTAAAATGTCTGTGGTTGGCAGGTTTCCATGGGTAGCGGCCAAGCATGGGCCCAAATTCCACAGCTACCACTATTGCTGATCTCTCCATCTTAGGGTCTTTTGTATCAAGGTTTTATTGTCCTACCCACACAAGTGAGGTACCATTGTTAACAGGAGACTTGGGGGAATGCTGGATTGAAGGAAATTTGTGGCGCCCATAGATTCCAGAAGTTTCCCTTATAGACATGTGAGGAAAATGTGTGTTTTTAGACAAAGTTTGCGGTTTGCACAGTACTGCCAGGCCAGGTCCTCCCTAGACCAGCAACAAGCATCTTGGGACCGGTTTCGGGGTATCACCCCACATTAGCCAGACCCACTTTAATCCAGTGGCACAGCGAGCCCAGGACCCATGTCTGGGCCTACTTGGCGCACTTGGCATGAGAAAGCAAAAGACACACAAATGATGGACGGAATGTGGAACAAAAAAAACATTCACCCCCAGTGAACAGATAAGGGTTAAATCCATCATTCTTTTGTGCACCATTCCACCCCAGTTTAGACCTAGCCATATGCAAATCAGTTTTGACCCGGCTCCTAATGGGAACAGTTCAGTCAGATCTGCTAGGTCAGGACCTCCCTGGACCGGAAACAAGAATACTGGGGCAGGTTTTGGTGCATCACTCCTCATCAGCCAGGCTAGCTTGAATCCAGTGGCACAGTGAGCAAGATGACAGATGGAATGCTGAAACTTTTCTAAAATCTCACCCCCAGTCAAGTGATCTGGGTTAAACCCATCGCTCTCTTGCTCACCATGCTACCGCAGTTTGGACCTACCCATATGCAATTCGGTCTTGACCCTGCTCCCCATGGGAACATTTCACCCCGAACTGCCAGGTCAGGTCCTACCTGATCTTAGATCCATCTTGAGGTAATCCTCAGTGGTGTGAAATATACAATGTTGTTGAGCCTTCATTACTCAAAAACTACTGAACAGATTTACACCAAATCACAAAAAGCACACTTCCTGAGCGAGGATCTAGACTTCTGCCAAATTTGGTGTAATTCTGTTCTGCAGTTTTTGCGGGATCGCTGTTCAATTTTCCCATGGAATAATGAATCTGGAATATATATTTTGGGACTTCCCCTTTTTCTTGGTTCCCGCTTGATGGATCACCCCAAAACTTTCCAGTAAGTTGCTGAGGTGGAAAATACTTTTTAGGGGAAAGTTTGTTGAAGATTGACAAACTTATAAGGAAAACAAAAAATGCTTTTCCTATGGAAACGCAATTCTAACTATAACTACCCAGTGGAAACCGCCACTGGGTAATCTATATTTTTATCACTGAAAAAAACAAAGATTAAAGTAATGCCATAGTTAGGTGAAATGTTCAGTAACAACGTAACATGTTAAATCTAAAAAAACACAGAAATTCACTAGTTCTAGTTATCGTTATCTCAAGTAACTACAAGTCATGCCTAAGGTAACTATAACTTACGCCTCCACAACCTCCACTGTCCAGCTGGTTTTGTCCTCAGGTACTATGGTCAACCAGCACAGAGGCAGCCAATCACATGCTGCGCACAGCCTTTGGCCATGCAAAGCTGTGGGTTGGCCTCAGGCCCTGACCTGCGGACAGGCCCTGTGGCCAATCCACCCACAGGCTGCCAACCCCATGAGGTGCACAGCCTTTACTGTGTATAACGTAAGGTTGGTCCCCAGGCCCCAAGGACCTCAAACCATGGAATAAAATGTAAATTAAGGGTAGAGGGGCGTGCAGCCCCCCTCGAAGCCTTAATTGGCCCCAGGGACAAATTTAGTTAAAAAAGGGAGGTAGCTGCAGGCTCCACTATCTGAGCCCACTTAGGCCCAGAGACCCCATCCCCAGGGCCAAATTGAACAAAAAAGGGGATGGTGACCTCATCCCCTGGGACCAGAATCTAATAAAAAGGGGAAGGGGCCTCACAGCCCCTTCCCAGAGCCTTATTAGGCCCCTGGGACCCCATCCCCCAGGGCTGAAGGATGAATAGTGACCCGTGATGAAAATATTCCAGGAATAAAACATCAGAATTGAAAGAAGTTTAATTGGACTTTGATTTTATAATTCACACTGAGTAGTGCTCGGGAAAAGTTTTTGTCTGTTGTAGGACCGTTTTTTTCTGGTCGATTTGTGGGGGCAAGAGTGGCTGCCCTCTTCCTTGGAGCACACCATTTGATATTGTGTCATCTGATTGTGGGCATTATTGTAAAAAAATGTTTTGCATTGAGCCTTGCCACGTTTAGTTACGATTTTTCTGACCTCATCCCCTGGGGCCAGAATCTAATAAAAAGGGGAAGGGGCCTCAGAGCCCCTTCCCAGAGCCTTATTAGGCCCCTGGGACCCTATCCTCCAGGGCTGCTTGACATTATAAATGGGAGAAGGGCTGCCTGACTCCACTCCCTGAGCCTCATTATGCCCCGGAGACCCCATACCCCTGTTACTATTAAAAAGGAGAGGAGGGATGGTCAGCCCTCCACCCCAAACCAATTATGGCCTGGGGACGGACCCCAATCCACAAGGACCTGCCTTAAATAAAAGTGGGTGTCCCGGTGTCCACCCAGGTACCCACCAAACATCAGTTTGGGGGCTGCAGTGGGAGCCCCATGGCCCCTGCAGTCCCAGCTGGCAGACAGCATAATGCGGGAGCAGGCATTGCTTCCTCAGGAGGGAGCAACTGTTTTCTGCTTGTTCCCTGCAGGCGGGAGCAATGTGCTTTCTGTTTCCCTGCCTGCAGGAATGTAGGCAGGGAAAGAGAAAGGCAGTCTGCTCCCAGGCAGCGGGAGCATGTTTAAATGGTCTGCCGTCAGAGAGCAGACTTGCATTTTTGCTCCCATTTGGCAGGAGAAAATATATGTTTCCCTGCCTGCACTAGTGCATCCCCGGGACACAGTACCTGAGCCGGGGCGTGGGGTCCCCAGGGCATTTAAAGGCTCAGAGAATGGAGGCACATGCACCCCTACCTTTAAACTTAAGAGTGGCTTCAGGGGAAGGGGTCCACAGGTACTTCTAAGGCTCAGGTGTCGGGCGGCATGCCCCCCATTAAGTTAGTTTTATGGCCCCAGGTGATTGGGTTCCCGGGGCCTTTTTAAGCTTGGGTGGGGACCGCATAGTCTCCTCCTAATTTTATACATTCCGGGCCAGGGAAATGGGTTCCTCGGGGCCTTATAGGGCTCCAGGAGGGGGGCTGCACGCCCTCCTCCTGATATTTTAAGCGTCTACATCAGCGAGGTTCAGGGATGAGGGGCTATGCACCCACCTCACCAACTTACAATATGCCCTATCCTACCAGGCCCTGGCCCACCCTGAGATTGTTTTCTCAAAAACAAGCGTGGGAGCCCATGTTTTTTTGGGGGGGGCTAATTTGCTGATTCTACTCGAATTTACAGCAAAAGTAAATAACATTTTTTGGCCCCTGATGGGGTTCCTTTAGGACCCCACCACCAGGTCTAGGGCTGCAGGGGTATCCCTATCCTGCCCCCTTATGTTTTTGTTCACTCTTTTTGTAGGACTTGGGACGGTGTCTCAAGTCCTAAGATGGCTGCCACCACTTCCTGGTTAATGTGGTGGCAGATCTCAGCTTGACACCTGTTGGGTCCTGATCATTATTTGCCAAAAACAACTGAACTAAATTACACCAAATCACAAAAAGCAATATTTCTGGACTGATGCCAGGCTTTCAACCACTTTTTTAAAAAAATCCATCCAGTGGTTTGGGCTGTAGCTGACTCTAAAGTTCCTAAAAAACATGAAACAGGGAAAACATGTTTTTGGAACCCCACCACACCTTTTATCGGCTCTCGCTTGACGGATAACCCTGAAACTTTCCATGTGCAAAGTAGTAAAAAATGTGCACTCTTTTGGAAGGTTCGTTGAGATTTGTTGAATGTCAATACCTTGGTAATTTCCCCAAACCTCAGAATCACACCCCTAAATCACACTAAGATACACCCTTGTTCTTAGGTGAACACTTTTGTTTGTGCCAAGCCCTAAATCTATGTTTAGCGCCAAGACACCTCCGGGTATTCGTGCACTTTTTAAATCCCAGAAACATTAACATTAACATTATGTCTCCAGTGGACAAAGAGGGTAATGCCATTTCCATTCCTACTTCCCTACAATCCAAACGTTTTCTTTCCTGGACTGAACGGAATCCCTTCACTGACACAATTCCCCCAAGGCTTTCACTCAATCACCTCTTGTCAGGTCGCTATGTGAAGAAAGGCATCTTAGATCAAGTTGCAGGAATGTCCGAGATTGAAAAAGCGTAACTTTCACAAGTTGCACACATTATTTAATTTTTGTTTTTCATTCCTTACGAACTGTTATGCTCGTATCTCTTAGCCAAACTGTAATTTAAACAACATCTAATCTTTTCCTAAACGAAACATTTTTCTCACTTCATGTAATATTTGTACTGTACCATTTCTTGATCACGTCACTTCCTAGGAAGCCTGGCCTTGCACCGGCACAGTGAAATTGAGTATAGAGTGCTCTCATAAGGCGAGGTTGTAATTATTCGGCGTGACAAATGCGTGAACTGCGCCAGCTTACACTGCCTGATGATTGGACGCTAATTACATCATGACTCATGTATTGATTGGATAGGAACGCCAGAGGCAATCACACACGTTACTGTGCTTGGTTGCAAATGACATCCTGAGACACCATGTTACAGGACTGCTGTGATTAGCTCTTGGGCAGTCCATCGGGCTTAGATGTTAATAATCGTTGTATGGCAGTAGCATGTATGTCTATATTCATTTGTAAAGCTTGAATGTAGCTAGAGAGCACCAGAGCATTTAACAATGGGCATGAGCCCTCGGATCCAATTTATGCTAATTTACAAATGATTCAAAATGTAGGGAATGGAAGGGCCAGTTGCAGTGACACGAACTGTACATGGCAATTATAGATGCAATGATAAAAACAGTGGGGCAGATTTATGATAACTGGCGCATCCCTGCATATCAGCAGGGATGCGCCAGTTATAATGCGCCACAGCTGCGCCACCATGGATGCGCCGCATTTATAATGCGGCGCACCATGGGGCAAAGACGGCACAGATGCGTGACGCATCTGTGCCGTAAAAGTGGCGCATTGCTGGAGTTGCGTCGCAAGCGCGACGCAGCTCCAGCAATGTTCTGGGGGGCCCTATCTGTACAATGCTGCGTCAATCCTTACGCCTGCTTCAAGATAACTGGCGCATCCCTGCTGATATGCAGGGATGCGCCAGTCGTCATAAATCTGCCCCCATGTATCTATAATGGGGGAACATAAAATGGGCAGATTTCCCGCACCAGAGTTTATAAAACCACTTTTATAAGGACCCTGCTTAAAGTTACATGATCCCCTACCCCCGGAACACCTAGGGGAGATCTGGGGGTGTACCTAATATGTAAAAATAATGTTGATTATCACTTCTAAAGTGTCTATAACACCAAAGTCGAGTTTGCAGTGAATTTCCTCTTAAAAGCAGTGCCGGAGAGCATGGCAGCATTTAAATTACTTCTGGCACTCAGCAGTGCATGTATGCAAGTGCAAACAAATCTGCTGACCTCTAAACATCAATGCCTTATTATATATTAGGGTCTTATATGTCATATCTATCTCCCTGTTCTATTATCTACTAGGGGTTTAAAGGGTAGGTCATTCCAAAGTAAGAATTTATTTGTAAAGGTAGTCTGCAATTCAAGGCTACATTGAAAATGACAGACAACCATTCAGAAGTACAGACATGCAAAGTGCATACAATCTGTAGGGCCACTAAACCTCCATGCTCTATTATCTACCAGGGGCTTATAGGTAGATTAATCCCCCTTTCCCTATTAACTACTAGGGACTTCTAAGGTCTGTCATGGCCAATCGTAAGTGTACCTAATGCATAGTGTACCCTATTCATGTGTTGTGCTTTAAACATGGCACTGGCCTGGGCCTGACAGCAGAGCCCACAGCACAGTCAGAGTCAGTTACCACCAGTATCACTGAGCAACAAATGGGGCTGAACAGTGCAAAAAAGATGAATTTCTAACGGAGTGTCTCTTATGTTACTGATGGGTTTAGGCACTCAATAGGCCATCATAAATGGACTTTGTCACTTATCTTTGTACTCATGCACCCATTCATCCATTCATTTGCTCATTCTTGTATTCATCCTCTGGCACAATCACAATTAAATGCACAAAAATTTAACCACATATGCAGCATAAAGTAAAAGAATACAAGTAGAAAAAAGAAAGACTGCTGCTGTCTAAACACGGCAGTTATAGACTTGCAATAACGAAACGAAACATAGTGGTGGGTGTCCGTCTCGCAGAGGTATTGTAAATAGTCTATCATTGTTTTAAAGTTCCTGTATGTCCACCACATTTAGAAAAAGCATGTTGACCACTTTGGTTTGGTAAAGCAATGATAACCTATGGACAGTAGCATTCGATAATAGTCTCCTGATTTAGAGGAAGTGGCCACGTGTGCTGCAGCACACTGCAGATGAAATTAGCAGCAAGCAAGCAGCCCATTAGCACTTCCTAGGGAGCTTTAGTATTGCCTTAAGAAATATTAAAATATAAGGAGGCGACACAAAGAAACGAAAGGGGAACTATCAAAGGAAAACTTTGAAAACTACAGAACTTCCCAACCAGCTCTTACACTGAAGCCCACTCGTTTTCAAGTGGATGTACATATGTGATGAGAAAATGTCATCATTCACAGTGCAAGAAACCAATGACTGATGTGGACTGAACCATTAACCAATACAAAATTCAATGGGATAACGTTTCAGTCCACATCAGCTATTGGATCTCTTACACTGTGAATGAGGACATTTTCTGATCACATATCAGAACTGCATCAATTGCACTGAAAATCAGTGTGAGCCCTTGCACAGCAAGAATCGCTTGCCCGCGGAGGACCACCAACGCAAACATTCTGCCCACCCATACATGACTCCCGACCTACTCTTCGGGCCATGCCGACAACCACCAGCGACTTTCTCCCTTCTCCCTGCGGCCCTCTCCAATGTGAACAGGACACTTGCTACAAACCTTGAGAGAGTAAACCTTCAGCTGGACAAATCTGAGACTGTATCCATCCTGTGCTCCATTACGATTGGCCTGAACGTTTGACTTGGACACGGTTCAGAGTGACCAGATAGCCGCAGTTCACGCTTTATACTTTCAGGTGCTATTTTACATTTCATTCTTTAGAAATTCATAACTCCAGTTCTACTGATTGGAGTTTGTCATTTTGGTCATGTTTTATTTCTTAAAGTAAGCTCTATTTTGCCAACCTGGTGTGGGAATATTTTTGTGGGATGTCTTGACTGTTTTACCTTACTTTGAACATTGCCGTTCTGTTAATCCTGACTACTCTGGCCAAGCTACTAAAGGGTTGAGCACAGATTAGTTTAAGGTTGGCTTGTGCCTCACCTTTACAAGGATTGTGGTTGCTGCTTGGCCATGACTCACATCACAGTCCACCTGTAACCCAATGGCTGGGATAGGGAATGCACTGAAGTCGTTGCTGTAAATATCCAGGTCCCACAGGGATGTGTTCTGGGCTCTGGCCCCATAAACAATGTCACCAATCACATCATTGAGATGAAGCTGGATACCACACGGTTGGGAGGAGAAAACGTTGTGATACTGATATTTGCTGATCATGAGGTACTGCTTTCTTTTATTAAGCTGCCATTGATCGTGCTCTATAGGGCTTTGAACCCTATTGTCATGCAAGGAAACGTATAATAAATGCACGTAAAACAAAATTAATGATTATGAATTGAAAGTCCCTTTAAAATGAACATTCACTGTTAAAAGAGAACTTACTAGGAAGAGTCTCAAGCTTTGGTTATCCAAACAGAATATTTGATAGCAAACTGTGATAGGTCCAGCAAAGAGCAAATATTGCATGCACAATGACCCAGGAAGTGGAAGCTGTTCTTTGAGGGAGACTCAAGTCAATTTGCGAGGTATATAAGATGCATCCACAATCTATGGAGAAGAACACTGGGGTTACGGTGATGTGTCTGAAACAGAAGAAACAGAAATGTTGGGTTCAGGTACTCCACCATTGGCCCAAAGAATGGAACCAGGGCAGAGCCAATAGAAGATGGGGTCCACTTTGCACCCAGTATTACTGTTAACCAGATTATCTTTAAGTTACCATTCGATGTTGTATTTGAAATCCAATCACATGCTGGGCCTTGTTGGATTTGCAAAATACGAATGGATAAGGCACATGGAAAAAACTGTGCAAAACGTACTGAGTGAAGACCTCTTGGAGAATTCGATCAAATTGAAGGTGCAGTGATGGTCAAGAAAAATGATTGATAGACAAAAACAAGGCATATATTTAGAAGTGCCAGAGACGGGACTTTATTATGAAGCTCTCTAGCAGTGCAGACACACATTGGCATAGAACCTTGCCTCGATTACGCCTGAGATACAACAATCTATTTACATAAATTCAGGCCCAGAATTCAACCATCTGATGGAAAAAGCATTGGCTCGTGCACTTGCTCATTGGGAGAGTCAACAACAGTTAGCAACTTCTTGTCTTCTGCTCATCAACTACAGCCCTATGGAGTTGAACACTCTTCCCACAGTTCAAACAATGTGGGGGTAAAACCACTTCTGAGGTAATAGCATCATGCTATCGGACTGATATCCTGCACAATGTCTCCCCGTTGCAGCATATATATACACCGCCCCACTCTGGCAGATCACAAGTTTGAGTAGCTACATTTACGGCTTTACAAGAAATATATCGACTCTCTTACAATGATTTTTACTTATTTATGCATTTTTAGTTATCTTTTCCTGCACAGTAACTATATTAAATAATGTGCAATTATTTCATAGTGTTTAGCAGAGACAAAAAATTAATATGATGTAATGTTGCTTTTTTTCACACCCTTATATACAGTGTGATCTGCTGACCATACCCAGTCCTCTGTTAAGGATTGTTTCTCAGTCTGTTGTAAGTGGAAGTGAATGCAAGTGCAAAACTCCCTTTTCTGAAGGATCAATTCCCACTTGCCATGCACTGAAACCTCTACATGTGGTGCCACTCAGCAGTCTACAAACAGCTGTGTGACTCACAAATAGCTTGTGCTGTGTTTCTTCCGAATGGCTGCCATCATTTAAACAGAATGGTCCTACCAGGTGATCACATTTCGACTGGTTGAAAGGGTGAGCAATAAAATTGCTGAAGCAAATTCTGCTTCAGCGATTCTTCATTGATTAAGAATAAGAATAGGTCTCTGTGAATAGCCCTCATTATGTACAGTGTTTTGTGATACAGAGATGCAGGCAGTAGTTAATCTGTACCAGTGGGGGCTAGTGGGTCTCAATTGTAGTTATTTTGTTAGCTGACGACTTTTGGGTCTGCAGGACTGCACTGTCTGTACTTAGAGGCCCACAGCCAATTCAAGCCCAGGCATTTCAATTCACAACCACAGCGCAATAGGTAAAACAATGGCGAGGTCACATCATGGGAGTGTGTGACACCTGCACACCTGGCGAGGCTCCTGTTTCAGCAGGCAGTGTGTGTCTCCTCCATCAATGCAGTCCAGGCCATGAGCAAGTGTTGTCTTGGAGCTGCCCAGCATTTCTTACTGACCTGCTGCTGCATCACTCTTGCCCAGACAACCCCACAACATTAATCCTGAAAAACATTGGTAGCGCTGGGAGCAAAGTGCCACCTATGACTAGTGGGAAATGGAGACTTCAGCATCATCTGCCAGAGTTTGTACTGACAGAAAGGCAGTTTATTTTAATTAAAAGTTGGACCATGAGTATGTATAGGAAATTCAAAGAGTGAGGGTCCTGCCATGGGCCTGAGATCTGGGCGGCTGAACTGCTGCCAATGATAAGCCTCTCATTATGATATTACACTGCTTCGCTAATTTTATCTAATTTATTAACCTTTAGTAGCCGTGCTATTTGGCTTTGAGGGCAGACATAGGGCCCTATGGTGGGACCGCTACCAACAGGCCGTCGGTGGTGGTCCCACTGACATACAGGACATCAGTCCGACCGCCGATTTTGGATGCAAGAGGTGGTGCCTGCACAGGCACAGGTGTAGGGATTAGGATGTCCCTTTCCGTCTGCCTTGTCATTACGGTCCCCCAGCCATAAAAAGACAGACGGAAGCAGACTTTAAGGGCTCCAAGCAGGGCCCCCCGTCCCCTGTGGGCCACTGCTAAGTGGCCCTGGGGGAACATGTAGTGCCGCCCCACACATCCAATGCACCGAGTGCCAGGGACCACATGGTGTATAGCACACAGTGCATGGATGGGTACAGTGACAGAACATCGATGTAAAAAATATTGTTGTAGAAAATATTGCATTGAAAATATAGACAATAAAAATATCGACTCCTATACTTAAACAGGTGCGTACAAAAATATTGACTAAAAAATATCGATGTAAAAAATATAGATGTATAAAAATATCAACTTTTATATCAATATAAAATAAAATAATGTATTAAATATAATAAATATAATTTTAACAAAATAAAATAAACTTAATAGACATTTAAATAAAATATAACAAATGATCGTTATAAAAAAACACAGAACCACCATAATTTATACATCTACATTTACGTTAAAACAATTAAAAAACTATTATTTTTAATTTATGTTAATAGTTTAAAATAATATAGAAAATAACAATATATATTAATGATTTAAGATATAAAAAAACTAAACTCTATAATAAATTAAAATAGTTAACTATTAAAAAAGGGAAAGTGTTGGATAGCAAAGGGGTAAAAATAACTATTCCCACTCCAGTGAGTGCAAAAGTAGGGTAAGTGTTGGATAGCGGAGGAACTAAATTTACTATTCTAACTCCAGTGAGTGCAACAGTAGCGAAAGTGTTGGATAGCGGAGGGGTAAAAATTACTATTCCCACTCCAGTGAGAGCAACAGTAGGGGAAGTGTTGGATAGCGTAGGGGGAAAAAATTACTATTCCCCCTCCAAAGAGTGCAACAGTAGGGAAAGTGTTGGATAGCGGAGGGGTAAAAATGACTATTCCCACTCCAGTGAGTGCAACAGTAGCATAAGTGTTGGCTAGAGGAGGGGAAAAAATTACATTCCCACTCCAGTAAGTGCAACAGTAGAGAAAGTGTTGGATAGTGGAGGGGTAAGAATTACAATTCTGACTCCAGTGAGTGCAACAGTAGGGAAAGTGTTGGATAGCGGAGGGGTAAAAATTACTATTCTCACTCCAGTGTGGCAACAGTAGAGAAAGTGTTGGATAGCGGAGGGATTAAAATTACAACTCTAACTCCAGTGAGTGCAACAGTACGGAAAGCTTTGGAAAGCAGAGGGGTAAAAATTACTATTCCCACTCCGGTGAGTGTAACAGTAGAGAAAGTGCTGGATAGCAGAGGTAAAAATTACTATTCCCACTCCAGTGAGTGCAACATTATGGAAAATGTTGGATAGCAGAGAGACAAAAAATACTATTCACACTTGAACAGTTGAAAGAAAAAGAAAAAATATAAAAAATATAAAGAAATCATAAAAATAAATAAACAATATTTAAAAAATGAAAAACTCAAATAAATTAAATATATGAAAAGAAAACATATTATATTATTAATTACTTAAAACAAAAACCTACAAATATATCAAATACAATAATAAATACATGTATAAAAAATAATTCTTTAAAACTAGAAAATAATCACAAACAAAAAAATTAATTAATACATAAATGTATATATTTTATTTCCTACCCTATAACACCACACCAATAACAAAACACTTCAAAACAATATTATTAATAAAAAAACTATTAAACATTAATTGACTACACACACTTTAACACTATAATATCCACAACACACACCTAAATTAAACTATAACATTATAAAACACTATTAAAACTGTTTTTTCAAATTAAAAACTATTATTGTTAACAACTAATAATAAAGTAATTAAAATGTATTTAATACCCACCCTTTACCCCTTTAAAAGTAAAAACAACACACAAAAAATAAACAATTACCCAAAATAAATATCAAATAATTAACATTAATTAACAACTGTATATTAATTAATTAAATACAAATTACTTCCCACCCTTTACTCCTACAAACACCATAACACACACCTAAAATTAATTACTCAATTACTATAATTAATTACCAATTAATTAATTACATTTAATTAACATCCAATTATTAATTAAGCAATTAAAATACATTACTTCCCATCCTTTACACCTATAAATACCACAACATTTTAATTTAATTACACAATTACCATAATTGATTACCAAAGAAATTAATTAATATTTATTAACAACCAATTATTAATTAATTAATCATAAATTCCTTTACACATTTAACACTATAACATCTCAATAAAACAAATATTAATACATAAAAAATAATCAATACATGTATTATAATTAAATTACTTCCCACTCTATTCCCCTATAAACCCACAAACTGCTATGGAACTAAATACTCAAAATTCAAATTAAAAAAATCAATAACTACTACAAATTTAACACATATATTAAAAATACAAACAATTCTTAAACAAAGAAATACAGCACATACATATACAATATATACTAAAATACATAACATTAATAAAAGAACGATATTTTTAATAACTATATTCTTGCAAATGATATTAAACACTTTGATATTTTTAAAATCGATATTACTTACCTTAAGTCGATATTCTAGACCAGGATATTCTTGCTGTTGATGTTTCTGACCCACGATATTAATGACTCGATATTTGTGCAACTCAATATTTTTTACTCGATATTCTGTCTCTGCACCCATGGATGTGCACAAAGGGCTTTTTGTACTGTTGGCTTGTGCTGCAGCCCTTTTCCTGGGCTGCAGCACTATCCACAGTAGAAAAAAGCACTCGCCGACCGCCACCACGGTGGTCAAATTGTAATGGGGTGGGTGGGACTGCCGACTCATTGTTGGATGGTCTCCTGCCCGATGCGATGGCTGTCGGCGGTCTGACCTTCTGCCCTCGTAATTTGGCCCATAGTACCGTCTAATTTTGTAGAGTTGCTGTGGTGGAGAAGATGTTAGCTGTGACAAATATTGCAAAGAGCTGCCTGTGGCCAGTGACTGGCTTGACATATCATTAGGTAGATGGTTGTATGGTGCTTTAAATGCAGTGTTCAGAAAATATTTATGTGTCCTTTGCATTCCCAACTTCCGCAATGTTTTATTGAAATTTGGAACACACATATAAGATAGGACAAATAAAGATGCTTCTCCCACCACATTCGTCAAATGAGGGAAGACAAAAAAGAAAGTCAATCTTCTATATAGAGTATTGGTTTCTACACAGATAGGTAAACCTTTTTCAAACGTAAAACTTTCACCAGAGTAAAAACAACAGAGAATCTTGCTCGGATTCATATGACATATTACATCTTATATATGCCAATATCTGTTTTAAGCATTAAAGATAGTGGGTCAGGACTACATCGGTTTCTCATCTCTCAGATGATCAATTCAATGCTTCCAAATCGCTCTGAATTTCTCCCACTTCTTCTTCATGGAGGATGTGAGCATCTCCAGTGTCAGAAGATTTCACAGAAGTCTGCAAGCGGAGATGTCAAGACTTTTTTCCATTGACTAGTAATCTCATGTTTGTGTACACAGTGCCACCAAAATACCCCTGACAGTATGAGCAACAGTGATTCTTACAGTCATTCTCTGGTAACCTTCATATAGTATTACTGAGGTTGTATGCAGTCCTCGACAATCATAAATCATTACACAACAACTGATGATAGCCCAAAATGAGTAGTTGTGAGCTTTTTATGAATTCGCAATGGCGTTATGCATTGGTGGTGCTTTAAGTAATAAGGACAGAGTGGTGCATGTGGCAAGTGGCAAACATGATATGCAGGAGTGTCCATTTCAAACACTCAGGTTTATATTTGAATTATGATATATTCATTATATGAAATAATTGTATTGAGACCAGGGGTGGCTAGTAACCTGTGAAAGTGGTGAGACTAGCGAAGTGTGCCACCACTTCCCAAAAACAGAATAAAACTTTGAATCTTGAATATTTTCCAGGACCAGCCACTTCAAGCTCTCCCAAACCTGGTTTGATCACTCTACTAGTGGTGCACCAGTTACTTCATGTAAATTAGAGTATCCAAAGAGGGGGTGAGAACTCCCCTCAAATGTCAGGTTGAATCACAAATGGCACTAAATAAACCTGTGCTCAACCCCCAGTAGCTAAGGCACAGAGCTACAAGGCTTAGCTCCAAAACAATTTAATAAAATATAAAATATTTTAATAAATGAAAGCGCACCAAAATAAGTGACAAAAAGCCAGTTAGTAGAACCTGAGTTATACATTTCTAAATTTTGCATTTAAAAATAGTTCCAAAAAGCACAAAGCACCTACCACAGGCAACTGGTTGTGCTGATCCGGGACAAGGGTAAGATTTAAGGCTGACCACCATTGAGCATGGGTCAGATACAAGGACCAGGTCTGATCCAGACACAAAGATACCTTCTCACTTAAAAACCTTTATGAAGGTAGAAAGTCTTCACTGGGATCAGACAGCCAACTACATCTGAGAAATGGTTCAACATCAACAGGGAGCCTCTGTCCGGGGTCTCAGAGCTCACTGGAGACTGCTCGACATCCGGTCTGGTGCAGTCGTCGATTGAGTGCTTATCACAGTCGAGTCTAGGAAATCTGTTCAACGGGTGCTGTTCGGCACTGAATCCAGTGAAGCCATTGACAACAGGTGCAGACATGGAGGCTCGATGTCAAGTCCTGTAAAGCGTTCAGTTGGGCAGAGAGGACTACCTTCTGGCCACAACCAAGGGTTCAGTACATTGGGGACAGTACTTGGGGGTCAGGGTTCACTGTCACAGAGGCCAACAGAGGCGACCAGGTCAGGTCTAGTTGGATGTGGTCAGCTGGAAAGCAGTGAAAGGGCATCTGGAAACTTTCTGTAGCCATGTAGATCAAACAAGTCAGCCAACTAACTCTTCAAGTCACTTCTGTGGTCTTGGGTTCAAAGCAAGAAGGTCCAGTCTTCCTTCAGGCTCTTCAGACAGCAGGACAGTCCTCCTGCTGCTTCTTCTCAGGTCAAGGAGTGTTATCAGGAAGGTACTGGGTGTGCCACGTCTATGCTCAGTGCCAGGCTATGGGCAACCACTGGCCACACCCTAGCCAATGACAGAAGAGCTCCCAGAGGTCATCCACTTTTACAGCACTTTCTGTCTCTCTTACTGCAATGTGTCTTACAGTGCCCATCTCTACCTAAATCCAAGATGGCATGCCCCTTCTTCCCTTAGTCAGGGCTGTCTGAGCACACCCAGAGGTGTGCTATGATAATGGGTAGATCCTCTCTTATGGCTACTCCAAACCAATTCTGGGGCAGCTAACCCTCCCTTTGGGCTTGGAACAAAGCTAACTAAAGGGACAAAGGAAGGGAGCTGTCTGGTGTGAGGCTCATCTGGTTGTGACAGGGTGTGCCTCTTTGAGGTGTAACTGGTCCTTGGGCACATCCCCAGGCCATCTTGTCAAGGGAAGTCCAACAACTCCCCATGCCCACACCTTTGTCCTCTGTTTGGTAAAATCCACATTCTGACCACAGGGAAGCCATCTGCACCTAGGTGACAGTTAAATACTGCCAGAAAGGCCTCCAGAAGTTTAGGCAGGTAACCTTTCAAAAAGTACCTTTTCCAAAATAGTTAATCAAAATTCGATATCATCATTGAACATGAGTTTGATTAACTATTCAAATTAATAATTGAAATTATCACTACAAAGTGTCATAATGTAATTTCATGTTTTTTTAAGGGGCATCTATACCTTGCCACACGGAAAAGCTCTTTTGGGGCTTTTTTCACTGTCAGAGCATGTGTAATATTAATTAATTTCTGGTCATAATGTTCATTACGCCGGAGTAATTTAGGTAATTCCATGAAACCCGTTGACACAGATTTACTGTTAACCATGTGATTACTCCTTGCACAATTAAGAGTCATTTGGGGGTAAAAAATCCTAGTGCAAGAAATCATTTAGCAATCGCAAGTGGTGTGTTCTGCTGCATTTAGTGCTGTTTCTCAGCGCAAAAGGCCTCACACGTCCATTTTGGATGCAAGGGGCATTTTGTGATAAGAAAAAAGTGCTAAATGCCGGGAGTAAGATGGAGGCAAATATCTACCTTGAGAGCAGATTTAGCGAGCACGAGTGCCTGCTTGCGCTTGCTATTTGTATTTTGTTGCATTTTGCGTTGTATCTTAGGTAAAAATGCATCCTGGCATCCATTTTGAATGCGATGGGCAATTTTTACACTAAGAAATAGCTCTAAACCAAAATTACTTTTCTCGTGTAATTCTGCGTAATCCTTGGGTAACACCACGTGATAACCCTACACGGAGTTACACGAGTTATGCCTACCCCTAATTTCTACATGTCCTACTTTTACATTCCACGCACTCTGAACTATTGGGCAATGAGGCCTACCTTAGGGGTGACTTATACACATTTAAAAGGAAGGTTTAGGTCAGTTAATAGGGTGATTTTGTCAGGTTGAATTGGCAATTTAATAAATTCACAGCCAGGCTGCAGTGGCAGGGCTGGAGACATGCTTCACAGCGCTACTGCAGTGGGTGGCCCAATGAGTGCTGTAGCCCATTAGTTGCATTTAATGTACAAACCCTGGGTACATGTAGTACATTACACCAGATACATCTTTGTAAATTTCATGTGCCAGTCAGGTATACGCCAATTTAGAGTCCTAAAGCCAACAAAAATAAATTAAGATAAAAATCTGGGGAATACTATGCAAAAGATAATAATTTTCAAAATTCCACATTTAATTGTCCTACAGTGTTGTACTATTCTCATTGTGATCTTCTGTTTGATTAGATCTGTGCAGAAAGGATCATGCAAATAAATGATTGCATATATAACATTCATGATGTTGAAATTTATTAGGTCATTTAGCTGAGACTTGTTGGGCCTGATTCACAAATTGCACACTTAAGTACATTTATGCTTTTGAATGTATTACTTTTCCTGTGGGGTTTTATTTTAAGTTTCCACCTCCATTATTTTCTAAGGGAGAATTGTGCAGTACCAGTGTTGGCCATGTTTAGTGCTAGACGTATTGCAAAACTGTAAGTTACTACAAAAGTGTAAGTTACAACAAAAAGTGCATTTTGTTGAATACTGAAAAGTAGTAAACCTACTAAAAAGTGAAAACTTACTCAAAAGTCAAAGTTACCTTTGTGGATCAGACTTTCAGTCTTTATATTCAAAACATTTATTTTCAATAAATAATTTGCATGCCTTACATTTAACACATTTGGAGTGACCAGTTACAAAAGGAAGATTCCACTGAATATGGATCAAGGGAAGTTCTTATGGAAATATGATTGATAGTACCAGACAATCCCTAATGTTTCTTTCTCTTTTGAGCAAATAGAGATTATCATTAACTTTAAGCTTGTTCAGTTTTTACTGCTCACTCATTTAATGGCAGTATTCTTAGTGCAAAATGTGGTAACACATCCTAATTGATTCTTATTCATCTTGCGTTCTTTGGGAACTAATTGTGTATCCTCAGGGCAATACCAGGCTACTTCCTGGCTCTCCAGAGCATTCTCATGGGATAATCCTATAATACTAATAAGAAATCAAATGTTCGGCCTCCTTGAAATAATCAGTTTTCTTTTGCAGCTTCTTCGCACTCATAAGAACTGCCATCAGGTAAAATGTCTTGTAAACTACATGGATAATTGCTAGTATAGAGGAGCAGAATGTTCTTTTCAGTTAGTTTGCATTAAATAGTTGTGTACAGTTTATCCTTATCTACTTTCATAGTGATGTCCAAGAAATTGATAGCAAGATTGCTGTGGGACATGGTGAACATGACGTTGGGTGGTCTGACATTTTACCAATCTATCAATGCTTTCAAAGTGAGAAGGTCACCAGTCCAGATCAGGAGGACATCATATAGGTATCTCCATCATAAGGTCAAATTAATTGTGTATGGATTGTAAATGTTACATATGTGAAGGGATTCATAATGGTACATGTACAGGTTAGCTACATTCGGAGAGAAGCCTGTCCGATTTCACATCCTTTGTTTAGCAAGAGTACTTATTATGAAATGTAAAAAAATAAAATTAGTGAGTGCTGTATCTAACAAAGTCATGATAAACGAGGTAGATACCGATGTGGGAAGTTCTATGCTGTCTAGAGTGGGTCTAACAAAAATCTAAGGCCACTTGTTCTGGAATCTTAGTATTTAGTAAATGTATGTCCATTGTCACCAATAATTGGCAAGTGAGGTTGAAAGGATGATTCTCAATAGTTGTAAAGGCATAATTTCTATCCTTGATGTAGCCTTTTGTTTTAGGCACAAATCGTTTGATAAAAAGGTCAATTCCTCTGGCCTAAAGGCCAACACCTGGAGTTCTGGATGCACTTGGATTGGGTAGCTCAATATATTTCTGATGTGGCTCAATATTTCCTTCCAAAATGTCTGAATTCCTCTATAGCTTTGCCCTATATGCAGGTCATCCTCATCCTTACAATATGATCTCCAATCCGTTCGTTTTATGTTGGGATAAATCAGTTTATGTTTTTCAGTCATGTACTAGTTGGGCATAATTTTGTATTAGGTCTCTCTATTTTATACACAGTGTGTAAACCCATGTGTTTTCCATGACCTACTATCTACAAGCTTGCCCAAATATATCTCCAATCTTAATTAATGGATAAACAAATAATAGCTTTTGTGCCCACCACCTGAAACATTTCCTGGCATCAATCATCAGTGGGAGTTTTAAAACAAAAACGTTTTCATGGAGGCTCTAAAATTTGGGACGAGGAAATTGTAGTGACAGGTACAGTTCCACAGATTTAGACTTACTACTGAAATTTGGCCTTCCACTAACAAAGCCCTCCATATTTAAGAGCTGTAGACTAAAAGATGATGGGTTTGGGCTTACTCAGCTGATGAAAACAGCGTCCCACCACATTGTTAATATGAGGTTCTATTCTTACCCTTGGGATCAAAGGTAAAACTCAAACAAGTTTTTTAATGTAGGTCCTACAAATATATTCTGGTTAAGGAGAACAGAACTATGCTAATTTCTTGGGTCTCCCAAGTTCTTCCTTCCAAAAATAATAAACTCTGTGTTCCTATGTACAATTGTGACTGACTACAGTACAGTCACTTTAGAATCCTAAGGAGAAGCTTTTGTTATTTAGAAAGGGAATTACAGTTAGATGCTTAAATACACACTTGTGTGGGTTTTTTGTGTAGGATTGTACTTTGGATAAAGAGTTAGTGAACATTTGGAACAGCAGGGCTATGTAGGTGATAAACACTTCTGGGTACAGGGGATATCCCATGGTACGTTACATTCTAGAGAAACAGAGGAGGAAAAGAAAGATCCTACTGGCACTTTCTGTGATCAAATCAACTGAAAGGGTAACCTCTGGAGCAGACTTTGATGGTTCATCATATTGAAGACCGCTGAAAATTCCAATATGATCTAGCTGCATATTTCCATATAAGTCCGTTCACTGAATTGATTGATAGGAGCCTAACACCCTATATATATTGCAGGCCAGTCTCTTGTTGTTTCAAATGAGGTACTAAAGTATACAAATAAAGTGATATATGGCATTTTTCAATTCATCGCAACCACTGTAAATTACTCGGGCCACATCCCAGGCCAATGTTATTGTGCACACCATGCCACCTCAGTTTGGACATAGCCATGTGCATATTAGTCTTGACCCTTCTCCAATGGGAACAGTTCAACCTGAACCACCAGGCCAGGTACTCCCTGAATCATAAGAAGCAACCCAGGACCAGTTTCACCCTGGGTAGGGCTCACCAGACAGGTATAGCTTGGTTCCAGTGACACAGTGTGCAAAGGACCCTGAAAGGGCGACTGACGCTGGATGCAGGGGATCACAGTTCGATCCCCGGCACCGGTGGGAGGTCAGCCCAGCACCATGTGACTCTGGGTAATAGCTTGCTTAATCTTCCCGATGGCCCCCAGCGCCGGGATGCCTACGGGTAGCTGTGCGCTTTACAAATACTGGATTTACCCATGTCTGGGCATACCCACCGCACTTAGGGCAACACACTAAAGTATACAAAAAAGGGATGGATGAAATGTTTGAATCAATCTCAGTCACTGGGAATTACTTGGGCTGCATCAAAATCATCCTTCTTTTGCACACCATGCCACCTCAGTTTAGACGCAGCCATATAGAAATCAATCTTGGCCCTGCTCTAATGGGAACAGGCCAGCCCGAACTGCAAGACCAGGTCCTTCCTGAAGCAGAACACAAGCAACCCAGGGCTGGCTTTTCCCTAGTTAGGGCTCATCAGCCAGGTATAGCTTGGTTCCAGTGACACAGTGTGCAAGGGACCTACATCTGCCAATACACAACCCACTTAGGGCGACACACTAAAGTATACAAAAAAGTAATATATGAAATGCTTGAATTATTTTCAGTCACTGGTAATTTCTCGGGTTGCATCCCAATCCATTGTTTGTTTGCACACCATGCCACCTCAGTTTGGGGACAGGCATATGCAAATCAGTTTTGATCCTGCTCCAATGGGAACACTCCTACCTTGTTTCCCTGGGTACTGCTTGAGGTCTGTCTTGCTCCCCAGAGGACTGCCCTTCTGCCAGAGAACTGCCCTGTTGCTTGAGGACTGCCTAGACCCTCGAGGGCTAGCCTGCTACTTGGGGACTGCCCTGCTCACTGAGAAGGGAGACTGAACCTCCCTTCATGCCAGGTAAACCTGTGTGACTCCAAGGGTCAAGTGGCTGACCTACTGTTCTGTGTTACAGGGACATGACATACTCAAGCAGCTTCCCTGCAATTACTCAGCTGACCTGCTGTGCTGGTCCTGCCTGAGCCCTGCTGGCCGAGATCCTGCTAAAACAACAAAGAATAATGGGCTTAAAAAGGGCTGTGTGCCGTCCCCCATCCTTTTTTAATCTGTACACTGTGGACTTGGGGGACACTCTGAAAGTGCTAATTTAGTAGCACCCAGGATAGGAAGTGTGAGGCTGCTGGTACTACAATACGCCGATGACACAGCTATAATGGACCACACTAAAGTGGGCCTACAAAGAGCCCTAAAGGCACTGAATTGCTTCAACAATGATAAATTCCTGAGAGTCAACCAGGGGAAGACCAAGGTAATCATGTTTGGGAGCTACCATCTCAAAAGGAAATCACAGTGGTTATTGGGAGATCTGCAAATCAGCACAGTGGTTTCATACAATTATCTGGGGGGTTGTCTCTCAGAACGGGCCAAGGCGAACATCCATCAGAAACATTTGACCTACAAGGCCAATAATGTTATGCAATTGTTAAAACAACTGAGCCAGCATCTGATAAGTCCTTCTGTCGGACCAATACTGACCATCCTAAAAGTGAAACTGTTTCCGGCCATCAGCTACGGCCACTTTGTCTTCCCAGGGTCGCTGGATGCCTTCTTAAATTCAGCCCAAACTAAAACATATAAATCAGTGCTCCTTATCCCGATGTCAGCAGGAAATCAAGGCTGAGATTGGAGCTAGGTCTCGGGAGGCCTAATTTGATGTGTCAAGGGGGAGCTCATAAAGTTTCATCTAAGGATTTTGAGGGCTCCAGCCGAATCCTTAAGACACCAACTGAGATCTACTTTCGAGGAGACAGGTTCAGTCTGGTACATCGGCCTTGGCAATACCATCAATATACTGAAGATAGAGGAAGCAAGCCTACAGTCACTGGAAATTCCACTTAATGCTTGGGAAAAAGCGATAAATAGACAAGTGTGTGAAATATCTTTTGATCAAGACACTAAGGGGCTCATTACGCCGCCATTGTTGCGGTGTTCGGGACCACCCGCCAGACATGCAGAGATCCCACCACTGCAATTAGGATGCGCCCGCCATTCTGGCAGGTGCATCCAGGGCAGTTAACATTGTGGACAGTGCTGCTGGCTGCAGCACCGCACGCAATGTTATAATGGCATGCACCACATTTCCCTGCAGCCACTTAGTGCATGGAAATGCAGGGGGTGCCATAGGTACCCCCTAGTGCATACCCCCAATACGGAGGGGGCCCGCAACGGGCCCCGAATCCAGCCTCCGCCAGCCCATGGAAAGGCTGGCAGAGGCCAGCATTGTAATCTGGCAAGCGGTGACTGCTAGGCACCGCTGACATTTCATGCCCCCTTGTCCATCCACCATGGAATCAGACTGGTTGCTTCTGGCGGACCGGTGGCGGATGGACTTTCCATCCGCCGCGGACAGATTGTGAATCCCACCGCCATCCTAATTCGGCGGTGGGAATATCGCTGCAGCACCGTACGCAATGTTATAATGGCATGCACCGCATTTCCCTGCACTAGGTGGCAGGCACCGGTTGGTGCCTGCCACTAAGTGCAAGGAAATGCATACCCCCAGTGCACCCCCACAATACAGAGGGGGCCTGCAACGGGTCCCGAATCCAGCCTCTGCCAACCTTTCCGTGGCTGTTCTGGAAAGGCTGGCAGATGCCAGCATTGTAATCTGGCGGGCGGTGCCTGCTAGGCACCACTGCCATTTCATGCCCCCTTGTCCATCCACCATGCAATCAGACTGGTTGTTTCTGGCGGACTGGTGGCGGATGGATTTTCCGTCCGCCGCGGACAGATTGTGAATCCGACCGCCATCCAAATTCGGCAGTGGGAATATCGCTGCAGCACCGTACGCAATGTTATAATGGCATGCACCACATTTCCCTGCACTACATGGCAGGCACCGGATGGTGCCTGCCTCTTAGTGCATGCAAATGCGTACCCCCAGTACACCCCCCCAATAAAGAGGGGGCCCGCAACGGCACCCGAATCAGCCTCTGCCAGCCTTTCCGTGGCAGTGGATCTGCCATGGAAAGGCTGGCAGACGCCAGCATTGTAATCTGGCGGGTGGTGTCTGCTAGGCTCCGCTGCCATTTCATGCCTCCTTGTCCATCTGCCAAGCAATCAGACTGGTTGCTTTTGGTGGACCGGTGGTGGACGGACTTTCCGTCTGTCGCGGGCAGATTGTGATTCCCACCGCCATCCTAATTCGGCAGTGGGAATATCGCTGTGTGATGGCGGAAGGACCGCCAGCCCGGCTGTGGTCGTCCTTCCACCATCATAATCAGCCCCTAAGTCTCTCTGCTCAAGCTCTCACCTTGATCCATTGAATACATTTACACACCAGGAACAGCCCAACCCTACCTTAGCGAGGCCCTAACACCACAAGCCCGAAGCAAAATATTTTTTATAAGACTATTCACATTAGGTATCGCTGATTATAATCCCGCATGGGCCCGCAAGGGGGAGAGCACAAAATGTAGGCTGTGCTCCTACACGAGGGAATCCTGGTTGCACCTCCTATGCTGCTGTGCAACCTTCACAATGAACTTTGGCGACTCCTGCGCCCAATTTGTATTGTTAACGGAGTAAAGACCTGCAGCGAAGCGTCAGCCTTGTGTTTTACCAAAACAAATACCATCATTTTAGCAAGACTGGGTATATTCACGCATCTGATCAGGCTTGCCTTAAAGGCCTTGAATGAACGCAACCTAATTCTGGCGACTGGTACGCCAAACCCTGTGGAAGAAAGCAAACTGGTCCCCGATAAGTACTGAGGAGTGCGTCTCCTTTTTTTATCAGCCCTTTTAAGATTGTGCTTTCTACAAAAAAAAAAATTTCTAATGAGGTGTTTTAATCAGAATGACTTTTACAGAACATTGGGGGGCTGCACAAAGTTGTTTATGGGCACATGATCATTATAAATGTATTCTCTGGTAGAACGGGAGGGCACCGGGGAAAAGAGGGTGGCATTTTTGCTAAATACAATACGATTCTTTTTATAGCATCTGTTTTTAGTGCAATGATAATTCAATTCAAATTAAGAAAAAAAATTACATTAATGTATGCATTCAAAAAAGGTTCAATTATATTTATCTATATTTCATTTAACATTATCACCATTTCGGGCAGAAGGGGCTATGTGAAGTCCGGATCTCCATTATTATTGTATTGGAGGATGTTGCATTATCAGTGGCTAGCCATGTGTGGTGATGGAGTTACTGTTTCTGTTTTGGAAGTAGTAACTTACACTAGTAAATTTGGCTCAACCACCTTTTTCAGGGGGTGGAGAAGTGTAAGTTTACACTTATGAGCAACTTTGCACTCCAAATTTGTGAATAGTCAAAAGTAGCAAAGTTGCTCAAAAGAGTAAGAGCAAATTAGATGAGTAAATTACTCACAAGTGCAAGTTACTTTTGTGAATGGCCTGGTGAAGATTTTTTAAGGATGAAATAAGGTGTAGCTGAGCCCTCATACGGAAGCTACGTTATGTAACTGTCTCACTATGTGGGAGGAATACACAAAGGCCAATTGCCAACTACACCCAGTCATGTGACCCAGGACACAGTGTGCAGGCACCAAAGAGGTAGGACAGGAAAATAGTAACTTTCGTAAAGTGGCATTTTCAGAATTGTGACTAAACTGATAAAGAGGGGTTTAAACTATAATTAATGTGAGTGAAAACATGACATTCTGACCTGCACCCAATCAAAAGTTATCACTTATTATTTGTAATAAGGTAACTCAGTGTTATCCTATGAAAGGGGTAGGCCTTGCAGTAGTGACAAATAAATTGATAGGTTTTTCACTACCAGGACATGTAAAAGTTAACTTTTAAATACAATGTACCTTGTCCTAAAGGCTGTTTAAGGCCTCACTTAGGAGTTTCTTGTATGAATTGAAAAGGAAGACTAAGGCCTGGCAAAAGGTATATTTTTCCTGGTCGAATTGGCGGATTAAAACTGCATACAGGCGGCAATGGTAGGCCCAAGACATGTTTTAAAGAGCGGCTTAAGTGGGTGGCACAATAAGTGCTGCAGGTCCACTGGTATCATTTAATTTGCAGGCCCACTTTTTTAGGGACTTACAAGTAAATTAAATGTGCCAATCAGGTGTAGGCCAATTTTACAATGTTTTGAAACAGTGAGCACATGCACTTTAGCATTGGCCAGCAGTGGTAAAGTTCATAGTGTCCTAAAGCCAATAGAAACAAATTCAGCAACACGAATTGAGTAGAGGGAAGACTACAAGAAAGTCTGTCAGGTCTAACATACATTTTACGGGATCAAATATAAAGTTAAAAACATAATAGGTGGAGACACCGTGGCTGTTGAGAATGATTAAATCAAGAGCAGAACTAGTGGCCTAAGGCTTTCATCAAGATTTATGCCTAAAACTTCATTGTGACCTCATCAAGAATGGAAATTCTTCCCAACGTATCGAAAAGACATACAAATCAAGCAATGTCAAAGCCAATACATCTGGATTGTGCTTCACATGTGAAAGCAAAGAGTGAGTGAGTCTATTGATGGATGAACAGATATATAGGCAATGCACAATGGGGCCACCCACAGCTGGTGTTTGCCACAGGGCCTGACCTTTGGCCAGGCCTTTTGCCTAACCTTGGTATTGGCAATATCCCTACATGTGCCAAACTCCTGCTGCGATCAGCCATCAAAAGCACACACCAGGGTTTGCTAGTGGTTGCCAACCTTTGGCTGTGTACTGCAGGGGTTGGTCATGGGACCTTGCTAAGCCCCATACTCCACACCTGCTTGGCTATTTGCTGACTCTGTGGGATTCCATTCACAAAACATAGTGTCTTTTTACATATCTATCCCTTGAAGTGCTGGGTTCCAAATGCGCTTTTTAAGATTGCTGGGGCTTGTATAGACTCTTTCTTTGGTGTCCATGAATACAGTCAGTTTTCTATATCATGAACTAGTGCTTTTTATGTGATTTTAATTTATGTTAAGAGATGGTGGGTGGAATTTGCGTAGTCGCGCTATGCAAAGCTCCGCAAAACGGTAAAAAATCTCCGCAAGCACGCAGAAATTCCGCGAACACACGGAATTGCTTGTTCGCGATGCTTTTTTCCTGGTCGCGAATGCTGTTTGTGTGCTCGGGGGGAAATATCTTGCAAACATGCATTTTGAGAACGCAAACAAGCAAAAAATTCCGCGAAGCCGCGGAACGCATAATTTTGGGCAATTCTGCATTCTCCACAGAACGCGAAATTACCCAAGTTCCGTAAATTCCGCGAGTGGAACGGAATTTACCGCCCAGGCCTAGTATTTTTCTCGTAACACCATGAGCAAGGCCCTTGCATTTTCTGCTTTGACCATACATAAATAAAGCACTGTATGTAGGTATTTGTGTCTGTTGTATTGGTATAACGTGAACTTAGCCAACATGCAGTTATTTATATTAAATTTAACCACAGACATGTGCTTCTTTCTCCATCTACATTGAAACACTTTGATATACATATTAATACATTTGCGGCCAACCCCATGCCGAGAACACAGCCTAAAGCTGTTCTCTGTGAAAGAGTTGGGTGAATATGATAAAAAGACAGCAATTCAATGAAAAATAAACTGAGATGAAAGTGACATTCTAGTTAGGTATGGTAAAAAGATTTTAGCTTATGTTTATCCCCCCGCTGTGCATTGGTAGCTAGGGGTTGGCCACCCACGGGTGTTGGGCAGTATCTTACTACCTCATGTGTATATTTAATTTTCAAGAAAAAAACCAACATCAAAGTATGTAAATCAAAGAACAGCTTTGACTTATTGAAACTGATGTCAGGCCTTAATCATATTCACCACATTACAGATGTAGACGGTTATACTTGTTTCATTTGTGACAGAAATACTTGTCATATTTGCTATATGACATGCTCTGTGAGGATCTGGTGGGGAAGCAGCATGTACCTGAGAGGAACAAGTCCCAGGGGGTTGTGAGTGGCCCACGCTACCTTAAATATGTCTGCTTGCATTACAGATCATAGCACCCTTGCTATATGTTGTAAAGCAGAATCCTTCCATGCAAACATTAAAAGGTTTTATTCATAGCAGCACAGCAAAGCGTCCTACACCCAGGACAACTCCAGATAAACTGCATTGTCTCCTGCATTCCATGACCTTGTCATCACGCGCATTGTATTTTTAAATCACTTATTGGAAAGTTGCTTTTAAGTTACGCTGCTTACGCTGCTTTGACGCTTGCCAATCGGGGAACAGTCAGGCTTACCTGCACTATAATTGTTGGGCCACCCGCATTCGGCGGGATTTAGTCAGTGGGGGCTCCTGGCTTGCGGCGCTTCGACCGCCATCTTGGGTGGGTGAGGGAAGGCTTTGGGCCATTTCAGGCGCCATATTGGGTGGGTCAGCCGCTATACTAGGCGGAACCCGCATATTGGAGAGCTATATAAACCGCTCTTTTGGCACGGTAGGTAGACCTTGTCATCGCGCGCATTGTATTTTTAAATCACTTATTGGAAAGTTGCTTTTAAGTTACGCTGCTTACGCTGCTTTGACGCTTGCCAATCGGGGAACAGTCAGGCTTACCTGCACTATAATTGTTGGGCCACCTGCATTCGGCGGGATTTAGTCAGTGGGGGCTCCTGGCTTGCAGCGCTTCGACCGCCATCTTGGGTGGGGAGGGAAGGCTTTGGGCCATTTCAGGCGCCATATTGGGTGGGTCAGCCGCTATACTAGGCGGAACCCGCGTGGCGTAATATTATTAATAAGAATGGAGGTGCAGGCGCGCAGTGTCCGCGCGCAGCGGGTGCGCTGTGGGCGCTCCGGAGGTGCGCCAGAGGTAAGCCCGTTTGCGCCCGTTCGTGTCCCGGTTGCTCACGGTGCTATTGTGGCGGTAACTCCGCACTTGGTATACTCTCGAGAGGAATTGTATGCTTTGAACCACCATATGGCCCCAAGTGAACAACCTACCACGCGGTCATCTATTCAGCCCACTATTTCCTGTGGCCTACTTAATGTTCGTTCTCTTGTGAAGCATCACGCCGAAATTGCCTTGCTAGTCGAGTCCTCCAAATTGGATATTTTATTCATAACAGAAACTTGGACTAGAACAGATAGCGGAGCAGAGCTTGGCTGGGCTTGCCCACCGGGCTACTTTATAAGACATATCCCCCGAATTACGGGGAGGGGTGGCGGAGTAGGATTTATTTGTAGAGACACACTTTCCCTCTCACAGCTCGTAGTTAAGGAAGTGACAGGGTTTGAACTCATGGGTTTTTCCCTGACGGCTCAGGGTGGTACAGTACTAGCAGGCCTTCTCTGCTATAGACCGCCCCCCGGAACCGTTTCTTCCTTCCAGCAATTTATTGATCTTATTTATGATCTATCTAATTCACATACTAAGTTCATAGTGTTGGGTGATTTCAACCTACGACCCTCAGGTTCACAAGAGCCAGCCTTTAGAGAAATCTGCCAAGCGTGTAGCAATATACAGCTAGAGCAGCTGGTGCATTTTCCACTCATGTGAAGGGGCACACATTGGACTTGGTTTTTGCTGACAAGGAGTTGGTCGTAATTAATAAGGTCATGGATCAATGCTGGACTGATCATGCTCTGGTTCTTATGTCTATTTGTTTGTCGGGAGAACTGCGTAGTGAAGATGGCCCGGTTAGGCATAAATTTAGTAGACAATGGTCTCGCTTGTTAAGGGATCAAGTCTACCTAGACTACTGTCCACAGCTTTCTCGGTGGAGGAGACTGTGGATAAAAGCTATGCTGCCCTTAGTCAGCAAATTCTGACATCACTAGACAAATTGGTCCCTCTAAAGAGGGTGAAGAACAAACCTTTGAGAGCTAACACCTGGTTTACTAGTGATCTCAGTCAACAGAAACTTCGCTGTAAACAGGCGGAGCGTGCTTGGAGGAGAGGATATGGGGAATCGGATCATGTGGCTTATAAGCAGGCCCTGCGGGAATATAAAGTCCACCTAAGGATGGCCAAGGCGAAGTTCTTGGAAGATTCCCTGGCTAAAGCCTCTAATAAATCACAGACCCTCTTCAAACTGGTAAACAATCTGGCTAATCCAGCATGTGCAGTACCAGTCACTGTAGCATCTCAGGAACTGTGTGACTCTTTGGCCTCTGCGTTTGTGGATAAAATTAAGTTAATTCTTAGTGGCCTCTCGACCTCGGGCCTTTCGGCCTCGGCAAGGCTTTTTCCATTGGAATCCCTCTATTCTCCGGGTGAGGAGAGGACTGAGGCTAAAGGGGAGCAACTGCAATTATCTTGCTTTCCTACCCCTTCCTTGGAGGAATTTTATACACTGGCTAATGGTGTGTCCTCGGGCTTCCCACTTGACCCTCTGCCACATAAGTTCTGGAAGGCCTTCCAGACAGAGCTGCTGCCTCCGCTGTATACCATCTGCTGCCAGTCATTGGCTACAGCCTCGGTCCCAGACAGCTGGAAGCTGGCAATAGTGACACCTTTGTTAAAAAAGGCTTCTTTGGACCCGCTATGTCCAGCTAGCTATAGGCCTATTTCGTTGTTGCCATTTCCTATAAAAATTGTAGAGAGGCTGGTCACAAGAACCTTATCTAACTTCCTAGAATCCAACTCATGTCTGTATGCAGTCCAATTCGGATTTAGGCCAGCCCACGGGACTGAGACCGCTCTGATCACCGTGCTGGATGATCTGCGAACGCGCGTCGACATGGGTAAGGCAGCATTTTTAGTGCTGCTCGACATGTCGGCCGCGTTCGACACGGTGGACCATGCTGTCCTTTTGGACCGCCTTCAGAGAGCGGATGTTGCTGGCTTGGCGTTGGGCTGGCTAAAATCCTACCTTGCTAATAGACAACAAGCAGTGGCACTACCACCTTTTCGCTCAGCCGTACGTCAGGTGAAGCAGGGTGTGCCACAGGGGTCTGCGATCAGCCCGATCCTTTTGATAAAGTAATTCGGCATCTCAGTCATCAACTATGCCGATGACACTCAACTGATTTTTTCCTTTGAGGGTAAGGAGGCGGTTTCGAGGGACACTTTTCATCAGTGCATGTCGGAAACTGCAGAATGGCTTCGGGTTAATTCGCTCCAATTTAATGGGGCAGAAACCGAGGTGCTTTATTGCTCCTTGGACCGGCCCTCTCGCCCGCTGCCAAAGGATTTCTGGCCGGCTTCTATCCTGGGCACAGTGACAGCCGCTGAGTCGGCTCGTAATCTGGGGGTCATGTTTGAACATAGCTTGCCGCTTGATGCCTCTGTAAATAAGACCACAGCAACGTGTATGGGCTTACTTCGGGCCCTACGTAAAATCTTGCCGCTGCTTCCTTTGGGAGCTCGAGCAGAGGTGGTGCGCAGAACTATTCTCAGTAGACTAGACTACTGTAATGCACTGCTTCTGGGGGCTCCCAAGTCTCTGGTATCTAGGTTGCAGAGGATCCAAAACATGGCAGCCAAATTGGCCCTGGCTCGCTCACGCTCTGCGTCATCTTCAGCAGCATTATCCGATCTCCATTGGCTGCCTGTTCAGCAGCGGATTCTTTTCAAGGCCGCATGCATTGTTTTTAGGGCGATGCATGGGCTGGGACCTTTGCCGCTCCAAAACCTTTTCTCCTGGTATCAGGCTGCTAGACCTCTAAGATCCTCCTCGGCGTTCCTGATAAAAGTTCCTAAATTCAACAGAGTGAGGATGGGCGGCCGCGCTTTTAGCTTTGCAGCCGCTAAGGTGTGGAATACCCTCCCTCTGTCGCTAAGGAGTAAGCAAGATTTAACTTCCTTTAAAAGAGATCTGAAGACCTATCTCTTTCCAAGAGCAATGTAGTGTGTTAGATTTGATGATCTGTTGAAGGTCAAGCGCCAGGATACCCTTGGGGTGGCAGTCGCGCTCAACAAGAACGTAATAATAATAATAATAATAATAATGATCAGCAGTCTCTTGAAATGCAGAACACAATGCAAATCATAACACCAGCATGTGCACTAGACTTCTTTTAATATGAATACAACACAGCGCCACTGCAGAGACAAACTACTTCGTCCATGCGCGCGGACATCCGACGGACAAAGATCACGCTATACAAAAACTGAAGAAATAACCGAGAAAAGGTCATTCAATGCACCGTAAAGCAGAAATGAAAGCAGCACTAATCGTCAAACGCCTGTGGATTCCTGTTTGAAAGGCTCAGGAGATGGATGTTCTCTCATGAGAATTCTATCTCGCGTTTCTTGTCGGTACTACAGGCTATGTTAGCATACGCTCAATGATACTATGCTGTACCCTTTGCTAAATGCTTTGGCTTATTCCTATCTTTGGGTTTAAAACGTCTTTATAGTTTTACGAAGCCTTCTTTGTTGGAGGATTGTTATTACTTAAAAATAGAAACAAATTATGTATATAGGAGAAGATAGAGTGATTGCAAATGAGACTCCCTGTGGTGATTTAACACTCGTGAAATTAAGGGAAATGGAGCAATCTGTTGCAACGGCCTTCAAAAGCACAGCAAGTCGGTAATACAGAATGACAGAATGGATCAATTAGAAGAGCACAGACATGAAAGAGCTGTGCAGGCAAGAACATTTTTTTCAGGGAGAAAAATGGTTCTATTGCTTTTTATTTAGTTAACAAATTATTTTTACAGAAAGCTTCATGCTTAACGGAATATGTCCCCAAGTTTAAATTGCAGAGAATGTTAGAAGTATTATGCCCACCTGTAGCCATTGTTTATGGGCTGAGGGCCCATGCCCTCCTGCCTTTGTCCTGACAAGAATAGTGTCTGTCAGGCTGAACAAACAGACACTTTTCTTGTACAGCTCAGGCAGCCAGGAGCTAAACATGCGCTAAATGCCCGTGCTCCTGGCTGCCTGAGCTAAACTTTGACTACCTAAGGACTTCACAGCCCTGTGGGAGTAACCTCCTCTGCCTGGCAAAAGTGCCTTGAGGCCTTCTCCTTCATGATGAAGAGGATCGTCACTGATTGGCTCGACCTGGATGCTTCGGTTTTAAGCCCTGAAGTGCCCAGAGAAGATTGTCAATCAGTAACACATCGTCACAGAGTGGGGTGGGGTGCAGTCAGCATTCAGCAGTCTCACTGACCCCATCTTACTGTGTGACAAGTGAAGGACAGCTGCTGTCCCTCATTGGCTGACCTGAGGTGAGCCAATGAGGGAAGGCAGCAGTCCCAACCCTCTTGGGACCTCCAATGCTTCGCTCTCAGAGAGCTGCAGCAAAGGTAAGTTTGTGTTTTTATGTTTGATGCGAGCATGCGTATATAGGTGTATCAATGTATGTGTATTTATGAATGAGTTTTGTGAATGTGTGTGTGTGTGTAAATACATGGGTGTGAGTGTGTATGTGCGCAAGTCATGTTTAAAGGACTACTAAAGTGGGTGGCACAATCATTGCTGCAGGTCCACTAGTGGCATTCAATGCACAGGCCCTGGGTACATGTAGTACCACTTTTCTAGGGACATACAAGCAATTGGATATAAGCCAACTTTACCATGTTTAAAGGCTAGAGCATAAGCACTTTAGAACTAGTTAGCCGTGTTTAAGTGCAAAATCCTAAAGCCAGCAAAAACAAAGTCATCAAAAATAGGAGGCTGGAAGGAAAAGAAGTTTGAGGAAAACCGTGCCAAGGATATCAGGTCCAATAAAGTGGATTCTGTAAATGTTGTTAAGAATAAGAGTACAAAAGGAAAATGCTAAATCTACTTCAACCAATACAAAAGTAGTACAAAAGGTGTCGTATGGAGTGTTGCTGTCAAAAATCCCGGGGCTGATGTTGAAGATTCTTCAACAAGGAGGGTTATATGTATGAAATGTAAGAAAAATAGACATAATGACAGGGTGTGCAAAAGGAAGAAAGGAAAACAAATAACTGAAAAGGAAGTTAATTATCTGACCGATATGAATTCAGAGGTGATACAGAAAAATTACGACATCTAACCATCCATCATCATCAACAAACTTTATTCGGATTTATGGATAACCATCCATAATGTGGGAGCCACGTCAAATAAATTGGTTGATGAAGGTGAGATCAGAAAAAAGGTGAGAGATCGATATTGTTAGTGAGTATTGATAATTTTGACATTGAGAGATTGGTGGTTTTGGGTGCAAGATATGCTATTTTTCTCAAAAAGATTGTGAAAGATTTTTTGATTTTGAATGTAAAAAAGTAAAGACAGGCAATGTAAATCTAAGAGGAGAAAACAATAGAGAATCCCGGATGTTTCATAACCAATATAGCTATCAAAGATAGAAGGGTGCCTCAATTGTGGGTTGGATTCATCAGGGAGCTTTGGGAAAGTTGTTAAGACTTGGTGCGAAAGAACAGATAATGCTGGTACAACCCAGGACAGTGTTGGAAGGAAAGGTTTTCCACTGTATTTAATGATACATTCGGAAATACATTATTTTCTAGCACAGAATTGTTTAAAAAAAAGAAGCAAACCTAAGGCACAAAATGTGAGAAACATCTCTTTAGATCTAAGGTTTTAAATAAAACAAGATACACATGTGTGACAATGACATAATTGAAGAGATAGAGTCTTCTGATTAGTTGGCTCTGATATTTTTGGTATGCAAATCAGATGCTTTTGTGAGAATGTGCATTGGTCCACGTGATTTGAACAACTCGATTCTGGTTGACAGGCATTCTTTGCCTAATATAAATGAGTTACTCTTGGTGATTAGTTTAGAACTATTGATTTATCAGCTGCACACCACCAAATTGAATTTCACCCTTCTCTTGTCATTTAACTTCCTTTGTGATGCCATTTGGAGCTTTTAGGTTTAAACATATGCCATTTGGCCTGATGTCAGAGAGCTCTGTTTTTCAAAGATTGAGGCAAGCAATGTTTGGGGACATGCAAGGTGTATCTCAATCCTATCAGGACTTCCAATTTCCCGCCTTTTTCCGATACCCCCGGATTCGTCAGACTACCTCATGTTGGGAGGTTTCCCAATTGGTTGACAGAGCATCCCTCTACTTTTGTTCCAGCCTTCCCAAGTTATGGTTAATTTATGTGGGCAATCTCTTCCCTCATGCTTTACCCTCTCAACTTGCATGCACCAGCCCATAGCTGTTTCCCGGTCTCGGTGTGTGGGCCCCGCATCCACCCTCCATTTCCTCTCTATGTTGTGCTTGCCCACTATAAGGCCTAGTGTAACCCACAGTCTTTGCCCAGCTGTTAAATTTGTTGTACCACAGATATTTTATAAGCACAATTGAGGTGAGGCCTCCACCTGTTGCACATAGAGCGTTGCCATGCGGGTTACAATTGTCTTCCAATACGTTTGGATCAACTGACAATTCCACCACAGGTGTAGCAATGTCCCCTCTTGGCAGCAATTCCTGGGACAATGCGTTGACTTGAGTTTGCCCATTTTTACTAGTGTAATGCATGTGTAGTATGTCCTGTGATGGACCTTTAATTGGATCAGTCTAAATCAGGAACGTATGGCCACCTCTCAGAGGGAAGCAAGTGCCTCCAACCACTCCTCATCAGTCAAGTCCCTAGGATCTTCCACCCATCTGGCCCTCACTTTGTCAAGGGTATCGGGTGAATTATTCAGTATTTTCTGGTTGGTTAGAGATTTAGCTTTTTCTTTCATATAGTCTTCTAATAGCCTATCCTCCAGAGTGGAGGAGGCCCGGAGATCAGTATCCCTCGGGATGGCCAATTGTAGAGCGTGTCCTACTTGAATATAGCGAAAGGTTTTGGTCGGCGCTAACTTGTAGTCTTTCTGAAGGTCATAAAGGGCCTGACCTTCCCATTCAGCTACAGATCCCCCACCCTTGAGATGCCAATAAGGTTCCACTTATCAAAACCGGGGTGGCTTGCCAGCAGTCCCAACCTCACTGTGTCCCACAGTGGAGTAACTTGGGTAATTTTCTCTCACCACTCTAAGGCTTCCAATGCTGTGTGCCATATCTTAATTGTGGTTATTGTTGGTGTGGCCATTGGCGCTCCTCATTTGCCTCCACTGACGGCCTTAAGGTAACCCCTCAAACCCATATTGGATCTGTCAATTCTATAGGCCAGTTCTTTGTGCATGGTATGTACCCACTGATTGACCAGTGCAAGCTGCGCTGCCCAGTAATAGTATTGGAGAGCCGGTAGAACGATTCCTCCATCATACCAGCCTTTAGTCAATTTGGTTAGTGCTATTCTAGGATGTCCTCCATTCCAAAGGTGGGTCTGCACCTCCGCCTCGACAGCCTGGAAGTATGTGGGAAAGACCGGATAGGGCGTATTTTGCAAATATACAAAAAGCGGGGCAGCGCCATCATTTTATACAAGGAGGCCTTTCCTAATATTGACAAGGGCAGAGACCTCCAATGCTGAACATTCTCTCGAAGGCGAACTAGGGAGGGGACCAAATTGCATTAGTAAAAGAGCGTGTGGTCTCTAGTGATATAAATTCCCAAATATTGGAATCCGTCTATTTCAACTCCTGCTGTACACGTTCTGGGTAGCTTTGGTTCTGGGCCAGAGAGAACATATTTCAGTGATGTATCCCAGTTTATGGTGTAACCTGAGTAGTTCTGATACAGGGCAAAAATGTGGAGTACCCTGTGTAGGGAGGAGTACAGTTTTGCCAAATAGAGAAGAATGTCATCTGCATATAGGGAGGGTCTATCTTCTCAATCAGCAGTCCATCTAAGTCCTCTAATAAGCGGATGTCCTCATATCCATGCCACTAGCAGCACCAGGACTAGCACAAATATCAGAAGAGAGAGGGGACAACTCTGTCTCGCTACACTCTGTAATTTAAACACTACCGAGCGCTCCCCATTTACCATCTCTTGTGCTAGAAGCACTACATACAACAGATGGACTCATGCTATAAACTTCTCCCCAAATCCCAACCTCTCAAGGACAGCAAACAGGAAGGACCATTATATCATGTCGAACGCCATCTTTACGTCCAAGGATACCACAATAGCGTCTTCTTGAAAACCTTCCGCTCTCCAAAGCACTCTCTGGAGATGTCTCAGTTTGAGTGCGGTATTTCTACCAGGCATAAAGCCCGACTGGTCAAGGTGGACAACTTTATGTGGCGTTGGAGCCAGCCATTGGCCAATACTTTCACTCCGATTTTAACCTCAGCATTCAACAGAGAGATTGGTCAATAAGACTCGCAGGTCTCCGGTGGCATCCTGGCCTTATGCATCACCACTATATTGGTGAGTCTTTGGTTTTCAGATAACTTCCCAGTCTTTAGGCTTTCCTGGTACATCTTCACCAAGAAGTTGGCAAGCTTGGAAGCTGTTAGTTTATATAGTTCAATTGGTTAGCCGTTTGGGCCCATTGCTTTCCCAGCTTTCAGTGACTGGATTGCCTGTACCACTTCACTCTCTGTAAGGTCCGCTTCTAAGCTATCTTCGGCTATTTTCTCCAGTGAAGGCATATCAAGGGTTGTCAACCGCTCCCTTGTGGTAGTTTGTGTGGTGTGAGCCAATTGGGTGTTTAATTGGTTATAGTAGGCTGCAAATGCTTCTGCTATTCCCAGACGGCCTTGCACTGTCTCCCCCACATCCAAAGCGATCTCAAATACCAATCTGGAAGCCTTCTCATTTTTTGTCCAGCCACGCTAGGATTCTGCCTGTCCTGTCTCCCATCTCGTACAGCCGATGCAAGGTCCCCGGTGTCTGGCTCTTGCCTCATCCTCAGCTATATCTCTATATTATTTTTGCTTAATTCTTAACCTGTGCTGTGCATCTGTTGGATCTGGCCGTAGCAGATCAGCCTCCAATTTTAGGATTTTTGCTTCTATATTTTTCAGCTGCTACAGCTTTTCTTTATTATGTCCTGAAATTAGAGAAACCCCCTGGCCTCTAACCACCATTTTATAAGCCTCCCATAAAACCTAGGCCGACTCTACTGACCCCTCATTTTCTTTTAATTATCAGGTTGTCGCCCTTTGCAGCCCTGCTAGCACTAGTGGTACTTTTAGGTACCATGGATTTAATGCCATTATGTTATCACTGCATGGGAGTGCAGATCGGAGAGTGGTCAGAGATTTTCCTTGGGAGGTAGGTTGCCTCTCCAAACCCTTGAATTTGATCAGCCAACCCAAATATATCATCTATATGAGAGAGACTTCCATGTACTCCAGAATGGAAGGTATACTGGCGAGCCGTTGGGCTTCTCATCCACCACACATCCACCAGGCCAAGTTCTGATAAAAAATCAGCTAGAATCTTCCCGTAGTGGTCTCTCTGTTTTGCCGGAAGGTGGTCTGGTTCATCATCGAGCGCTGCATTACAGTCTCCTCTACTGAGAAGTTCCCCTTGTGGGAGCGTGACCATATGTGACCCTAAGTCTGCAAGGGTGGGCGTATGGAGTTTCAGGGGAATGTAAAGAGACATGATATTGAATGATCTGCCCTCCCAATATCGGTACGAAACGGCCATGGGAATAAAGTGTGACTTTTTGCATGGTAAATGTAAAGGATCTGTGCAACAGGATACTCTCCCGTCTCGAAACTCTGGAGTAGCCTGCATGTGCTACTAATTTGCAGCCCCATCTATTAAGCACACAGTAATTGGTTCCCTGTATGTGAGTTTCCTGCGCCAAAACAGGTGAAAGGCATTTTAGATATTGCAGCACTACTTCACATTTAATTTTGTCTCCCAGGCCATTTAGATTCCAAGAGAGGATTTTAAAGTTACCAGACACCCGTGCCGTGGCCATAATGCTCTTCCTCTGTAGTATTGGATGTGTAGACTGGGATTAGCCAGTCTCTGAGGGAACCCCAATCCTGACTATAGTCAATTGAGTGTGTTGGCAAGCAGCTGTGTGGGGTGATCTTTATATAGGCTCTTGGAGCCACTTGAGTGAAGTCCTGTTTAACTACTCCCTGCTGCATAAGAAATGTGCCATCTGTCGGTGTCCCTGTGACAAATGTTTTGTCTCGTATTAAACTAACAAGTACAACATTCCCCTCCCTCCTCCCTTCCTGCCTCCCTGCAATATGGACTTAGAACTGCCCAACCCCCCCTCAATTGGCAGAGCACCAGTGTATCCCACCCCATACCTCTTTGGGGAGCGCATCTTTACTAGCCACACACCTATCACAACCCCCTACTTCTAACTATGAAGACTTTTCACCGCACAGCTACATCTAGTTTGGAGTCCAATGGGGTCCCTGGACCTCCCATTAGTTCTTCACAGGGTTATTCACCCCATTTCCTGGGGCACAGCAATCAGAGTAAGAGAGGCATGATGTGTGCATGTAGGCAGTCTCTGTGAAGTATATCTTTTGCGCCTCCATCTAATGCATTGTCAACATCCCCTAAGGTACCCCACCCCCAAGTTCTCAACAAGAGTCAGCTAGTATGGATGTAAACCTTACGGTGGTTGGGAGTCCAGGGAGCTCCCAGCCGCAGAAGCTGTCTCCCGACTTTGCTGCGACTCCTGGTGCCGCTTCTCCTTATTTCTGCTCCATTGCTGTGCATTGGTTTGCCTATTCCCAGGTTGTCGCCAACCATCAATATCCTCTTCACCTCCAGAAAAGAGTGACGCAGCTTCTGAACCTTGCGCGTAAAGTTTGGGAAGAAAGTGACTGTGGCGTTGTCGTATTTTAGTGAGGGGGTGGAACGAGCAGTTTGCAATATTACATCTCTGCCCCTGTAATTGAAAATCCTCTCCAATATTGGACGTGGGGCGCCCCTGACCGCGGTGGGACACCGGGGACCTACTGGGCTTGTTCTACCGAAAATAAGTTGGAAAGTCCGTGGGGCTGTAGGTGTTTCATCATAAGGTGCTCCACAAATAGGTCCATGACCGGGCCTTCTGCTCTCTCCGAGACCCCCAAAATTCTCACATTATTTCTGTGTGTATGCCCTTCAAAATCTTCCAGCTTAGCCTCTAGGGTAGCGGTTGTGGCCTGGAGTTCTTTGACGTGGATTTCCAGTGCCTTGGTAGAAGACTGGAGGGTAGTTATAGAATACTCAGTGGCTTTAACATGGTCTCCTAGGTTGCGTAGGTCTGCGTGCATTAATGTGACTTTGGAGGCGACCGTGTCAATTTTGTTTTCCAGTGCACACCGGACCCCCTAGATCGCCACCATTATATCTTGGAGTGTGAGGGTTCCCTCCTTCCAGGACAACATCTTCATCTTTGGGAGCAATAAAATGAATATGAGGCGAGACTATATAACAAACTTGAGATTCTGAAATGTAAGGAGTTGAATAAAAGTGCAAAATTCTGCTGGTCTGAAGATTGTCAAAAGGAGCTTGGGGGAACTAAAGAATGTATTTAACATGCTAGATTTGAAATGCAGAAACATTTTTACCATTTATACCCTATGTGCAACATTGAGTCAAATTCAAAATAATGAAAAAACAGTAAACATTTTAGGGCATATGTATGGAGAATATCATTTAAAGTTGGATCTGACCACAAGCCATTGATGCATGTTGTGCCAACATATGGTTCAGATTCGGTCTTGCCAGGATAGTAAGATTGCTGTCAAATTTAGACAAATATAAGACCACTAGCAGGCAGTTCAGGGCTACAAATACTAACATGGAGTTTGATCAGAGCTGGTTAGCAGTTTTAAATACTTTGTATGAAAAGAGTATTTCCGGAGCTTTCAGAGTTGAAATGTTTATTGCGTTACATTAGGCAAGGATAGCCTAAGAATTTAGAAAATTGCGATGAAAGGGCAATAGGTACACATCAACATCAAACATGAACGGAGTAAAATCTGGTGGGCTATAAGCAGAGGTAGCAAACTTATTCCTCCCGTTGATGTAAGAAAACAAATAATAGGAATAGTGTATGAAGGTCCTATGGGGTGTTGTAGAGCAAACATTTTAATTTGTGAGTTATTTTAGTGGCCAGGTATGGACAAGGAGGTAGAGGCAGGGCCTGAAGCACCTCTTGAGGGTGATAAACATGTTCCTCCCAGCTGGAGCTGAAGAAAGCAATTTCATCTAGGTGGGCGACACGGATTGACTCCTTCTCAGCAAGGATAATGTTAACCAACCTATCAAAGGTGGCAGGGGCATTTTTTAAGCCAAAGGGCATCACCCTAAACTGGAAGTGGCCCACTGCGGTTGAGAATTTTAAACTCTCTTTTGCCCCCCATTCAGAGTGATCTGCCAGTACCCTGGTGTAAGATCAAGGATACTGAGAAACTTGACAGCGCCCATCCTGTCTATGAGCTTATCAGCTCGGGGGATGGGGTGTGCATCAGTCTTAGCGACAGAATTGAATTGAGTCCTCAGTAGACCACACAGAACCTGATATCTGGAGTGGTGCCCGGTGGGCAGCCTTGGCTACTAATACAATGGGGCTGGACCAGGGCTGTTGAACAGCTCAATTACCCTCAATACCAGCACTTTGGAGACCTCCTATCTGATAATGGCCTTCACCGTATCCGACAGCGTGTAAATTTCATTTTTGACAGGTGCACTGTCACCAGTGCCTATGTCCTGGGTGCACAGATGTGTAAGCCCAGTGGTGAGGGAGAACAGTGAAGCAAACTGTCCCAGCAACTGGTGGCAGTCGCTCTGCTGTTCTGGGGTCAGAGTAAGTGAGAGGTGACACCCTCTACTGAGCATCATATTCCTGGTTAAACAGGAGGTCTGAAGAGGGTTGTTCTCCTCTACCGTCCACCATCAGTCACCAGGAATATAGTCATTTCAGACTTCTAACAATGTAGTTTGAGGCAGTTGATGTGGAGCACCCTTAAGGGGATTCTAGGGATGTTGTGATCCTCTAGGTACAGGGACTCTCCCTTCCACTCCTCCACTTCCTATGGGCCTGTCCAGCTGTCCTGAAGAGCTCTTAGCTCCACAGGTTCCATACCCCCACCTGACAGGCTGAAAGTCTACCAGAGTCGCCTTCTGGTCATGCCAGAGTTCTATGACCTCGTGACTGGCCTCAAGATTGTCTTTCAACTTTTTCCAGAAGCGCTGCATCTGTTTGCAGAGTGCCAGCATGTAGCTGACTGCAACTTGAAGGGGCTTCTGGGGAGCTTGTTTCCACTACTCTCTCAAAAGGCTGAGAGGTCCCCTAACAGGGTGGATATAGAGGACTTCAAAGGGGTTAAACTCAATGCCCTTCTGTGGCTCCTCCCTGTAGGCAAACAGTCCACATGGCAGTAGGATATCCATCTTACCCTTCATGTGCTCAGGTAGACCCATTATAATGCCCAGAAGTCTGCCTCCTCAGCATGCTTCGGGGGATCAGTCAGCTGGCACACCTCTGTAAAACAAATATTGAGAAGGTACTCCCTCAGAATCAAGTTGTACAGCCCATTATAATCATTAACTTTACTGCCCCTGACCCAGCCATTCTGTGCCTTGCTGAATTAGTCCACGAAATCCACCCAAGACTGATTTGGGAGTTTGTGACTGTCCCTGAAACTCTGGTGGTAATTTTCTGGAATCAGCTCAAATTTGACGATAAATATGGCTTTCATGGGGGCATACCTGTTTTGGTCCTCTACTTCTAGTGTGAGTAGTGTGCCCCTCCCCACTTGAGGTATATGTTTCCACAAGCCACCCCCACCAATGCTGCTCTTGGTTCTTGAGCACCATCAGGGTCACCATATATGCAGAAAACCATTTCTCTATGTCTTCTGAAACCACATAATTAGGCTCCAGATCCTTAGGCATACAGACCTTCTAGTCTCCTTCAGAAACTGTCAGTATGCTGCCACCATTACTGCTGGAGCATGCTTGTTTAGCTTTAAAGTCCAGCTCTCTGAAACATAGCTCATGGTTATCTCTCCTTTTGCCCATGACCAGTTTCTGTTCCTCCATGACTCTCTAGGCAGCTGCATCCTCTGTCTTGTGTTTGGTCATTTGCAGCCTGAGCACCCTCTCTGCCTTCCTGTCTGCCAGCTCCACTGGGGAGAGGCCATGCAAGAGTACATGGCTTCCTGATCTGGCAGGAAGTTCCAACTCAGGAGAAGAGTCATCCTCCTTCCCTGAAGGCTTTATCAATGGGCTGATATCCATGTCCTGATCCTGCTCATCCATATTGTCCTCCTAATCCTGCTCCTCTGTTGCAGATAGCAACTGGTGAACCTCACACCAGACCCTCAGAGTGTTCTGAAGCTTCACCTTCTTGGTACCCTTCTTGATGGGGAGTTCCCTTTCCTTGATAACTTTTTGAGCTTAACCACAGTATAATTTTCCAAGTTGGCCAGCTCAAATCCCATCATTGCTGGTATGGTCACAGATAGTCAGATAGCAATGAGAGTAGATTTGAAAAATCAAAAGGAGCCAATCAAAAAGCTTGAAATGGTCTCAAAATATTTATATGGGATGGTAGTGTTGCACAAAATTACTGTATGGCACTGCACAAATTCAAGTCGAAATCCCACCGCTGCAACCAGTTTAAGATATTGGGTTTCTGGTTGACGGAAGTGGAACCCTATTCACGTAGGAACAACAATTCTTGTCAGGGTGAAGTCACAAGCAAAACCCTAAATTAGCCTGTGCTCAACCCTCAGGTAGGTTGGCACAGATCAGTCAGGCTTAACTCAGAGGCAATGTGTAAAATATTTGTGCAACACTTCAAACAGTAATGATGTAAAAATACAACACAAGAAGGTCTCAAATTATTAAGGAAAATATAGTAAATTTTTATAATTTAGAAAAATTGAGTAAATTAATCTTAAATGTTAATACATAAAACCAGACCACAACAACAAAAATCCAATCAGTAGAACCAGAGATTTGCAGCTTTAGTGATTTCAGGGAAAATAGCACCAAAAAGCACAAAGTGCCAGCTGTCGATATCTGGTCACGCTAGACAGGGACAAAGTCACAAGCTCAGGCCAACCATGATGAAGTGTGGGCCAGCTACAGGGGGGCAGATAGGCCAGCTGAGCAAGTGTACCATAAATACTGGTTGCAGAGCGTTGCAAGATCCCTTGTCAAATATGCGTCTTGGAGCAGCGGGAATGTGAGGTCCTAGTCAGAGATGGGTCATGCAGCATCAGTTTCGGGGAGCTGCAAGGCTGCGATGCGAGGTCCTCCATCATTGTTGAGGATGCCATCAATGAGGGGCTTTGCGATGAGTTGTTCACGGACTGGCACTGAAGAAGCTGATGGGCTTGCAATGGGGCGTCCAGCATTGTCATTCAGGATGCTGTTGATGAGGAGCTTGTGATGTGAGGGCCTGCATCGAGGATGTACCATGCTGTGGCAGTCTCTAGGAGATTGCAGGCTGCAGTGAAATGCTAAGTCCTTGTGGTGGGAAAGTAGGCTCAGCAGAGGTGAGTCATTGGCTCTGCTCAGGTTTGCGCTGCGCAGTGTGGAAAATGCATCAGTTCTGCTGGATCCACAGATGAGTTAGCAGAGCAACATTAAGCCCACTTCCAAGGGTTTAGGACTGGGGCAACTTCACTTGGCAGGGTAGGACTCCCAACTACAGAATCCAAGTGCTGGATACAAGAGACTAGCCTTTGGAGTCACTGTGGTGGTCCTGAGTACAAGTTGCAAGTCCAGTCTTTCTCCCGTGGGCAAGAGGGCAGCACAGCATGGCAGCAGTCCTTCAGGACAAGCATCTAGCAGAGTGGCAGTCCTTTTAGTAGCATTCATTCTTCCTAGCAGAGTCTTCCGCAGGTCCGAGAAGTGTACTGAAGAGTTGGTGTCTGAGATCTAATGTTTATAATAGGTGCCTCCTTTGAAGTAGGAAAAGCTTCTAGAGAATTCCCTTTGAAGTACACAGGTGTCCTACCTCTATTGCTCTGGTTGCATACTAACTACAGGGGGTATGCAATCCTTTGTTTGAGGGAAGGTCACAGCCTAATCAGGTGTAAGTAAGGCTGTGCCTACCTCCACCCTCCCATCCTGACAGTAATTGCCCATATAGGCACAACTAAGCTCTCTGTTGTGTGTGGCTGCTTCGGAGGAATTCACAAAGACCAGATGCCAACTACACCTAGTCATGTGACCCAGAGACAGGCTGCAGTAAATAAATGGCTATGACAACATTCTAAAAGTGCCAAATTTGAAACTGTAATTCAAAATCTGACTTTCACCATAAAAGAGGATTTTCCTTTACAATTCCAAAGACCCCAAACATGGACTGAGTACCTGTTCCAATTTGGAATTCATCCTTATTAAATGTAATAAGGCAACCCCAATGTTATCATATGGGAGAAGTAGGCCTTGCAATAGTGGAAAACGAATTTAAGAGTTTTTCACTATCAGGTCATGTAAAACTTAAAATGACATGGTCTACTTTTCAAATATGTTGCAACGCTGCCCTGTGGGCTGTTTAGGGCCTACTCAAGGGGTGACATATTTGTACTAACAGGAAGATTTGGGCATGGAAAAAGGTTTATTTTGACAAGTCAAAATGGCAGTTCAAAACTGCACACAGGCTACAATGGCAGGCATGAGACATGTTTAAAGGGCATGGGTTGCACAACAAGTGCTGCAGGCCTGGTAGCAGCATTTAATTTAAAGGCGTCAAGTACATGTATAACCACTTAACTAGGGACCTTTAAGTAAATTAAATAGGCCAGTTGGGGATAAGCCAAAGTTACCATGTTTTAAGGAATGAGCACATACATTTTAGCACTAGTTAGCGGTGGTAAAGTGCAGAGTACTAATGCCAACAAAATGAAAAATATAGAGGAGTATGGCAAAATGTTTGGTGGTAGACCACCAAAAGGCTGTCAAGTCTAACAGAAGTGGATTGTATTTTGTGTGCAAATAGTGACAAATGGCATAGAACATGCACACAGCCTTTGCAACTGGTATAAGCACTGGTATAAAAGTTAAGACAATGGGTTAAGAAGAAATAAACAGTATACAAAATAACTTTGATGAGAGTATGAAGGGTGGATGTGAAAGCTGGAAAATTTGAATGGGCAAATCTCCAGTATATGCATAGAATGGATGTTCACACTTTTCCAAATCCACGAAGGTCATAAAAATAGGTCAACATCATGTAAGGTGGATAATGGCACTGTAGGGAATACAATTAGGATTGTGGTTTGTGATGATTCATTTAAGTGTGCATCTAAAGATGAGGGAATGGGTGTACAAGTAGAACATTTGCAAGAAATGCCTAAAAGAAGACCTCATAAACATATACATTGGAAGCCTATGTTTAATCCTGTACAGGTGGAAACAAATTGACTAAGAACACCCCTGAATATAGATGTACATAGTTTATGCACTTGTATTCTTACAGTTTTACATAGTATCATGTTTTAAAGTACATTTTTGTTACAGTAGGAAGACATGTTATAAGACTGTTCTTTAGATGTGTTCCTTGACACTTGAAAAGCTGATGGAATGCCATGTTTTATATGTGGGAGTTGGATTGGAGGTGATGGCAGCTCTGTGGAGTTCACAACGAAACTTGTGTGTGTCAATGTAGTCTTGAAGTCTTTATTTTTACAGAAGAAAGACTTCTAGGCAATTCATAAAGAGAAAAACAAAAGAAAACAGCAGTTCTTCCTGCTTATGGTGATGATTCTTTCAGATACAAAAACCAGGATGACCAAAGACAATAAGTAGGAATAAATGTGGGCACTGATCATGGATGCTTAATAACTACTACACAGCACTCACAAATGTAGGACTGTACTGCCACATCTCACAAAACTATGAAAAAGACTACAAACAAAAAATCCAAAAGGAAATAGGTGTTTTGGAAGTTGTGTACTCTGTTTTCATATCAAAACATTTTGTCTATCCAAGGAAAGAGAACAAATATTACAAGTTTTATAACATCACACATGGGCAACTCAATTAGTCTATTATCCTATGCATTCTGGGACTTGATCAATAGTTCTAAAACATGATTACAAGTATCAGAATGCAAGTGATAAAGATAGGCCCAGATAAGCTTCAGTGTGTATTTGTACATGGCAGAGTGGAAGGTAGCAGTGAGATGCTCAGGGATCTATGATAAAAGTATTTTCCTACTGCAGTGTGACATACCAATGACAAGCCAGATTTCTTTTTTTACAGTTTCAGCTGGTTTGGTTCTTAGAAACATCTCTTGTTCACTGTTTTTTTTTTGTCCACTGGCCTTCCCTTGCCCTCAAGGGAAGGCCAGTGGACTCCACAGAAAGGTTAGATGGTGCTCCATACTCTCAATCTGTCCAGCCTACCTGAATCCAAGGTGTCTCTGATAGACCATTCCAGTAAATGTGGCTTGCCCATTCTTAATTTGCAAACCTAATTCTCCAGAAAGAACAAAGCAGTGGTATGTCTATATCCCTTAGCGGTTGCAATAATTGCTTTACTGACTGATAGTGTGATCTATCAGTTGAGAACCAGCCGTTTGCTACCAGTTGTGTTGTTGTAGGTCATACACGAAGGAGTAGTCTGTGGTGTTGCAAACTTTAAATTGCCTTTTTTCACTTTCTTTCTATGACTCCTGACTTACTCTTGGGCCTGGATATCTTTCTCCCAGGTCATGTGACATCCCACTCTTCACACATCCAGCCTACCTCACTTTTAGGCATTTTGCTAGCTCACGCATCATCTTGAAGTAGCTCCTTCCTCCTACATTATCAGGATATCCCATTCCTCAAGTCCTTCAGAGTCCCTATTGATAGTTTTTGAATGGGGTTCAATGGCAACACCTGCAGTAATAGTATTGAGGCTGGTGCCACATTAATCAAACCCAACAACATGAACCCTGGTATTTTGTCCTAGATAATTGGCCACTCCTTTAGCACTCTCTGGTATCAACTGCCTGTTGAGCTCATTCAATTGGAGCCATCAAAAGTTTTCTTTTTTTGGGAAGAGGACTTGGGGTGTGACTGGATGTCTGTTAGTAGGCTATCTCAGCTTGAGCAGCTTATTATTATTCAGTTCAGAACAGGCCAGGAAAATCGTTGTCTCCTATTAGACCAGCCTCTAACTCACTAGCAGTTGGTTTCTGGCAAGCTGGGAACAGTTTAGAGGTGAAGTGAGAGAACTGGGAACCCAAAGCAGCCCTGGCAATGTTGATTGACCAGCCACCCTGCTGCTTTTGTTATTGTGAGCCCATATAGCAGCACTGCTCAAAACCGACCTCCAGTAACAAAAACAGCCCCCAACGCTGCAAAATGGCCCCCCAGCCTCCTGGGGAAATGCCCGATGCCCGCTTTGCCAGGTCCAGCTCTGGGTGTGAGAGAATAGCTGCTCCATTTGAGAAATGCAACCGGAGGCCAGTTAGTTGGGCCTGCCTTGCATGGCAGCACCACATGTAAGGATCAGTGACATTTCACTGATTGCCGGATCATTCAAATGACCACATCTACTCACCACTCCTAAGGTATTCACAAACTTGCATCACTTACCCATAAACTATTGCCACTGTTCAATCTATGCATAATTTTTAAAAGAATGACAACATGTCTACAGCCTAAAGGTATCTAACCAAGGTGTCCAAGTAAAAAGCGGTTAATTGAGGGTAGTCTCATGGCAACTTCCCTGCTTTTTTTGGTTTTGCCTGCAAAGCGCTTGCGCTGTGGCTGTGAACTCTTTCATGTTGAACATATCTTAAAAGGAGCTTACATTCAGCACCCTTGCTTTCATTGCTTTTCATTGGTTTCTGTGCTTGCCACTTACTTTTCTTCCATTGCTATTGGCTGTAGCACAATGTTACCTATGTCCTTGTGTTGCTCCTCTTGTGTGCTTCTCTTATCAGTTTGCCACTGTCGAAGTACTGTTTCCATCTGCTTTTGGGGCACTTTTTAATGTTTCCCGTGCACAACACTTGTGCTGTGTTTGTTAACCTAATCTCCCCTGCACAGTGCATTTACATAATCCTTCCCCCACTGGCTGCATGCATTTTGAAGCGTGCATAGCTCCATTTATTTCTTCTTTCATTTATTATTGCACAAAATCTTGGAACACATCCTGCTCCAAGCCTCGGTTTCAGCCCTGAGTCCCACCCTCTACAAAGCCTAAAAGTAAATTTTTCATTTTGCACATTCAAGTGGCACAGACAATGTCTTTCACATTCGCTACAAGTACGATGGCACTGAAACCTTCACAAATATTCAAATGAAGCTCACTAATCTGATATGCAGCTTTAGTTTTTTCTCTGCAGCTCCATTTTTTTTCCTTTCATTTATTATTTCACAAGGCTTGGAACCCATCTCACTCCAAGCCTCGCTTTCAGCCCTGAGCTCTGAGTTTACTTTTCATTTTGCGCATTCAGCGGCACAGACCATGGCTTTCGTGTTCGCTACAGGTAAGAAGCCTTTTTGCAGTTTAGCAATACTTTTACTATTGCTTGCATTACAATTGTGCTTAACGTCAGAACCAGCTACTCTTTTAAACATGCTGTTTGTGTGTCTGAATGAGCAGATGGGGCATGTAGAAGAGCACGGGTCAGGAAACTTCGTAAGTTTACAGCTATGTACCTGTGTATTTTGTTAGGGATCCAGAAAATATCAATTATTTAAATGGATTGCGGTGTTTCTTCCTTTCGAGAGGAGGTACAGGTGTGAAATGAAGGCACAATAGCGGGTTGTGTTGCAGAGCCTTCTTGGTTACGTATTAGTCGTGTAGGGCAATGAGTCCTGTTCCATGACTATCCTTTGCTTGCCATTGTATGTGGCATATGAGAGTCGAGGGCCCTGAGCTCCAGGCTCTTGTTAAGCAGACCACTTGAAGGTCTTTTATTCATTTGTTCGCTCTGTTATTTTAAGCATCGAGTTCACATGAATTAACCTTTCGTTAAGCAGGCTGCCTGGTTGCATTTGCCTGGAATATTCGGTGTACAGAAGGTGTCTTTGGTAGAAATGTCTGCATGTTCCCCAGATCCGAGAAACACTTCCTGCTTGTAGCGTTCGTTTAGCGCTAATTTACATATTTGCGCGCTCGCGCTAAAGAATCACAGGAGCCGGTAATTTACACTTTACACGCGGCTCCCGACTAACTCGCCGAGGCCACGCCTCTTTATTTACATCCGCCAGCGTCTGACGTCACGCGTCAGCGCTAGCGCACTCCGGCAGCGCGGAAGGCTAGAACGCCTCGCGCGCGCCGGACATTACACTCCTTCCAACCTTTATCAAAGCAACAACCAATTAACACAAAATGCAAATGAACGATGGATCTGTTACCAGTCTGCCAGTCCTTGTGGGTCACACCAGATAGTCAGCCAACTGGGATGATGGTGCGGGGTTCTTCCGCAGGCCATAGCGGGATTGGCTGCCTCTGGATAGGGCCACCTCGGGGGTCCTGCGCTTTGGGGTGGTGTGCTCCTCCTGGGACGGGGAGCAGCTGGGCAGGTTACCCCCAGGAGTGGCTGGCAGGGACTGGGAGTCACAATCTTCACCCGGACCTTCCTCCCCCTCCTGGTCTCTGCTCAGTTGGCTGGGGCTTCATCCCTCTGGCTCGAGCCCGGGACGTGAAGGCGTCCCAGGATGGACTTTCTTGAAGAAGGACACGTCTCGGGTAGCAGTCTCAGCTCCTCTTTGGGCGGTCACCATCGTGCCTGTCCAGCGGGTGACGGTCCATGGTCCATGGTCTGAATTTGCTTCCAGGGTATCGGTCCTTGACATACACCTGATCTTGCCATTGGATCGTTGACTCCTTGGCTCCTCTCCGTCTGCTGGCTTGATCATTTGAGCGAGTCCGATTGGCCAGAGTCTTCTCGTTACTGGCCTGCACCGGAACCCAGGTCGGGTGGTGGGGAAGCGTGTCACTCACTATTCTTCCCATGGTGGCCGTTCCCGGCGCTGCCTCCGTTGTGACATGGAGGGTCATCCGGTATTCCCTCAGGAAACTATAAATCGCCCTTTCCAATGGAGACCCGTCCGCCATGGCTATGCGTATGGTCTTATTGAGGGTCGGCATAAATCTCTCCACCTCTCCGTTGGCTTGGGGCCAGTGTGGTGTCACCTTGCGATGATGGATCCCCCAACTCCCGAGGTATTCTGCAAACTCCTGCCCTTGGAAGGGGGGTCCGTTGTCGGTCTTGACCACTTCAAATATGCCATGAGTGGCGATGGTTTTCTCGAACTGCGCTATCACCTCGTTGGCTGTCTGGCTCCCCACTATTTCGACCTCTGGATATTTGGTAAAGTCATCGATGATGACTAGGGCATAACGTCCATCTGGGAGGTGTCCGAAGTCGGCACTCACGCACTCCCACGGCCTCTGGAGGTTTGCCTCGGTTACCACTGGGTGAGGGCGGTCCGGCTGTCCTGCAGCTTGGCACCAATTGCATGTTCTCACAGTCTGCTCTACCATCGCGTCCATGCCAGGGAACCATACCTTGGCTCTGAGCCTGCCCTTAGTTTTCACCATTCCTTGGTGCCCTCTGTGGGCTAAGTCTACTGCCCGCTGGGCAAGGCTGGCCGGCATGACCAGTCTGGGGTCTCGTAGAAGACATCCTTGGCCGTCGATAGACAGTTCTCCCTTTATTCTCAGGATGGATTCCAGTGTCAGTTTGGCTTGGGGTGTCCTCCGACTTAGCGATTCTTGGATTGCCTTCCAATCCCCTGACCTGACGGCCTCCGCCGCTGCTCGCAAGCATTCGTCTCCTCTCGACGCTTCGATGATTGCGGCTAGGCTCATCGGAAGGGGTCGTGACCGCTCCGTCACAAACCGGACATATTCTTTTGTGTCCTCTGCCTCTTCCTTTTCTTCCGTGGTGGCTTTCGGCGGGTGCCTCGACAGATAATCCGCCGGGTTCGTGGCCCCCGGTTTGTACTCCACCCGGTAGTCGTACCCTTGTAACTGGAGTATCCATTTTTCGATTCGGGGTGGTGGTTTCGATGCTGACCCTTGGAAGAGAGGTATGAGGGGTTTATGATCAGTCGCCACCGTGAAGTGGTGGCCATACACGTATACGTGAAAATGTCTGCAGGCCCAGTGAATGGCAATGGCCTCTCGCTCAATCTGCGAGTAGCGCTGTTCTGTCTCGGTCAGGGACCGGCTCGCGTAGGCGATGGGGGCCCACTCTCTGTTGCTCTGAAGCTGAGCCAACACCGCTCCCAGACCATAGGGGCTTGCGTCCACCGCCACGTTGGTGGGCTTCGCAGGGTCGAAGTACGATAAGGTGGTGTCAGCCGAAAGCACTGCTTTCGTTGCTTGGAAAGCTTGCTCTTGTTCGGGGCCCCACTGCCATGTGGTCGATGATTTGGTCAATTCCCTGAGAGGCTTGGTGAGGTTGGAGAGGTCCGGGATGAAGCGTCCGCAGAAGTTTACCATGCCCAGGAAGCTCCGGGCTTCCGAGATGTTTGTTGGGGCGGGGGCTTCCTGAACATCCTTCACCTTGTCCGGGTCTGGGGCCACTCCTTGATCCGAGAAAGTGTACCCGAAGAAACTAATCTTGTTCTGCAGGAATTGGCACTTCTCCCGGTGCAGGGTCAGGCCTGACTCCTGGATCCTTTTGAGGACTCCCCTCAACCTCTGGTGGTGTTCCTCTATGGTTGACGCATAGATCAGCAGATCGTCGCTCACATTGAGCACTCCAGGGAGCCCGCTGAGGACTTCTCTAATGGTATTTTGGAATACCTCGGTGGCACTTGAGATGCCGAAGTTTAGCCGTCGATACCGTTTGAGGCCCACATGTGTGGAGAAGGTGGTTATGTACCTCGAGTCCGGATGGAGTGGCAGCTGGTGGTAGCCTGATCGGAGGTCCATTTTCGAAAACCACCTGGCCCCGTTCAACTCCCCCAAGATGTCATCAATGGTGGGTGTCAGGTGTCATTCCCTTTTTACTGCGGTGTTGGGGAGGCGCATATCCAAACAGATGCAGACTTGTCCTGGCTGCTTTGGCTTCCTGGCAATGACGATCGGGGATACCCATGGGGTTGGCCCGCTGACCTTCTCTATGATGCCTTGTTTTTCCAGAGCCTCCAGCTCCTCTTCGACCTTTTGCCTCAGATGGAACGCAATTCGCCTGTGCCTCAGCGCCACCGGTTGGACAGATGGATCGATATGTAAGGACACTTCCTTCCCTTTCAGGCACCCGATTCCTTTGAAAACTTCTCCGAACTCTTCCATGATGGTATCCAGCTCCTCCTCTAGGACCGCCATGGCAAATGATATCAGTCTCAGCTCTTCGGCCGATTGCCCGCTCAGCAGCATCCCACTGCCCTCTTCTGTGACATAGATGGTGGTGCCTATTTTCCTCTCCCCATGTAGCAGTTCCGTCTTGAAACACCCGATGAGAGGGATGGGCATCTTCTGGCCGTACGCAAATACTCGGATCTTTGCCCCTCGCAGCGGAGGTTTGGTGCGTAGCTGGTGATAGACGTTGGCGGCCATCAGCTCAATGGATGCCCCTGTATCAATGGTCGCTTTTATTTCCTGTTGGTGGACCAAGATGCGACATTTTGGAAGTCTGCTCTTCTTCGTTTGTGGCTGGTTGATCGCGAACACGTAGTGGACTGGGTACTCCTCGGTGTCATCGTCCATGTCTTCGCTATCCGCCCCCTCTTGCACTGCATGTGCCGCTTCTTTCTTGACTCTGGTGGACCTGCACACCGCTGCGAAGTGGTTTATCCACCCGCATGCGCTGCATTTTTTCCCTCTGGCCGGACAGTCTTGCATGCGGTGGGGCTGGCCTCCGCAATACCCGCAGTCTTTCTTTTTCGTCTCCGGTTGTCTTTTCCCTCCGGCAGGTCTCACCTTGGGCCGTACCACATTCACCGCTTCCGCCACCTGTACTTGTTCAGTCTTCACGGGGCGATGCAGGGCTGCTTCCATGTGCGAGGCCCTCACCTGCGATAGCTCCTTTGACCGTCCTAGAGTGAGGATGTCCGCTAGGGGCTTTCCGTCTTCCTGGAAGACAGTGACTCGGAGCTTGGACGAGTAGCACACTTGTATGATCTGTCCTCGGTTCTCCTCCTGCTCATCTCGGAATCCACACATGCTGGCTAACTCCTTCAGTCTGCCGTGGAACGCATCTAGGGACTCGTCTGCCTCCTGCTTAGCTTGACGAAAGATAAATCTTTTATAGTCTCTGTTCGCCATGGGTTCGAAATGGGCGTTTAGAGCGTTCAGCAGCGTGAGGTAAGTCTTCGGCGTTGCCTCCACGATGGTCTTGTAGATGCGGTGGATGTCTTTGCCTCCCAGGTGGAGTAGCAATGCTCTGCGTCTTTCCCTCGAGATGCCTGCCCCCTCAAAGTATATTTGTAGGCGGTCTGTCCAATCCCTCCAGCGCGGGGCAAGGGACGACGGGGCACCATCAACGACGAATGGCTCCAGGGCGGGAATCGACGCCATCTTGGCACTTGCACAGCGTGCTGCGGAGACCGTCTGCTTCACTTCCCCTGGACAGATGCAAATGGGGCGACGCCCTACGCGCTTCCGGTGTGGTCCACCCTTACCCCTCTACCCTGCGGGGTCACGTCAATCATGGATCTAGCTGCAGGGGCCTGGGAGTCTTGACGCTGCAACAGGGCATGGGCCTGCTCCGTGGCACTGTACAGGCATGTGCTGGCAAACACCAAGTTCATTATCAGCCACCAGGAGGTCGTTGGGCAATGCTCCCAGGGCACATGGATGGGGCTCTCACCTCTCCTCCCACGCGCAGCACCAGCCGCCTCTGCAGGCTTCCAGGGGTAGATCACCGATCACCGGCCACCAGCATGGTGTAGGCACTCAGCCCTGTAGGGACATGGGCACAATTAACAGGGTCCAAAAACACTCCCTCGTCGCCAGTGTAGCGTTCGTTTAGCGCTAATTTACATATTTGCGCGCTTGCGCTAAAGAATCACAGGAGCCGGTAATTTACACTTTACACGCGGCTCCCGACTAACTCGCCGAGGCCACGCCTCTTTATTTATATCCGCCAGCGTCTGACGTCACGCATCAGCGCTAGCGCACTCCGGCAGCGCGGAAGGCTAGAACGCCTCGCGCGCACCGGACATTACACTGCTCATTTGAAAAAAGCGCACGATCTGCCTGTCCTTGTATTATTATTAATGCAATTTGTAGAGCGCACGGCTACCCCAAATAGGGGTGTCCCGGCGCTAGAGATAGGTGAGTGGTGACCAGAGAAAGCCAAAGGGACCTAAAAAAGCCATGTTTTCAATGATTTTCTGAAGCTAGCTTCAGTATTAACCTTCCGCAAGGGCTCTGGAAGGTTGTTCCACAGTGATGCCGCTCCCACTGTGAACGTCCTTCCACCCAAACGAGCCTTCGCAAAGCGCGGTGCTTGCAACAGCGTCTGAGAGTTTGAGCGTAACACCCGATTTTGTTTATATATGCTCAGTCTTTGTTTCAAATATTTAGGACAATTTCCATTTAAGGCCCGATACGCCAGAATCATGGCCTTAAATTGGATTCGCTTCTCCACTTTCAACCAGTGGAGCTTCTGTAAATACGGAGAGACATGTTGTTTAAAAGGAATTCGTAACACCAGTCTCGCAGCCGCATTCTGAATCATCTGGAGACGTCCTATGGCATATTTGGGTAGGCCTAAATAGAGACTATTCGCATAGTCTAACCTGGACGTGACTGTAGCGTGTACTATAGTTTTTCGACAGTCCTCCGGGACAAAGTGCAAAATTTTTCGTAAATTTTTCAGGGTGCTAAAACAACTAGCAGACACCTGCTTAATTTGAGCAGAGAAGGAGAGATTTGCCTCCCATTTCACACCCAAATTCCTAGTACAGGAACCAGGTATTGGTGGTGTCCCCATCTCTGATGGCCACCACAGTGCTGGATCAGGAGCTAAGCCCTTGCCAAAAAACAAGACTTCAGTTTTTCCGGCATTGAGCTTTAGTTTATTAGCATTCATCCAGCATGCTATATCTTGAAGGCAGCCCTTAAAATTCTTGAAGGTATCTACCGACCGCTCCTTAAATGGAAAAACCAACTGGGTGTCATCAGCGTACGAAATCGCCTTGACCCCCCAGTTGGCAATAAGAGTGAAAAGCGGAGCTAGGTAGACATTAAACAACAGGGGGCTAAGGGCTGAGCCCTGGGGGACGCCACGTTTAATTGGCTTAGGTCTAGAAACAAATGATTGTTGAACAACTTTCTGGGAGCGCCCACTTAGGTAAGATTGAACCCAAGCTAGCACCGTCCCACCAAGACCCGCATTTTGTAGTCTCTGGATCAGGATGCCATGGTCTACCGTATCAAACGCCGCGGACAGGTCCAGGAGCACCAGGAGTGCCGATGCTCCTGAATCCAGTGTCCATTTTACCGACTCTGCCACCTCGAGAAGAGCTGTCTCGGTACTAAAACCTGCCCGAAAACCCGATTGCGTGTCATGAAGAGCACGGTTCTGCTCTAAGAACGGGGTCAATTGGCGTTGAACCATTTTCTCCAGCATCTTGCCCGGGGCAGGAAGCAAAGAGATGGGCCTCAAATTGCTAAGGTCACCCGGGTCGCCATTAACTTTCTTCCTCAGAGGGAGGAGAGATGCGTGTTTCCAAGAATCGGGAAAGATACCTGTCTCTAAGGAGGTATTCCAGATATGGCGAAGTCCCTCAATCAAAGATGGAGCTAACATTTTCCAAAACTTTGAAGGGCAGGGGTCATCTGGTGCGCCCGACCTACATTTCAATATTTCTGCTAATGCCTCCTGGTGCGATAGCTGGGAAAAGTTTAAAAGTGTTTCCCTCCCGCCACCATCTGCAGCTGTTTCCAATTTTACCGTGGCCTCGGGGGGAGTAAAAGAGTCATAGACTTTAGAGATTTTGTCGTTGAAGTAGTCAGCGATTTTTTCGCACCCTTCTGCAGAGGCTGTAACCTCGAGTTCACTAGCCTTGGGTTTAAAAAAGGATTGAACTACTTTAAAAACTTCTGTGCCAGAGTGGTTCGCATTCTGAATGCGTGCTACAAGGTAGTCTCGTCTAGCAGTTTTCAGAGCCTTATGGAGTTCTTTTGTCGCTTTTTTATAAACCACTTTGGCTAGATCACAATAGGCTACTCTCCATTGGCGTTCCAATTTTTTACAATGACTTTTTTGCTCTTTCAGGGACGCGGAGAACCATGGCGCCGAGGGAGAGCATCTATCTGGTTTCCTCATTCTGATTGGTGCGACAGCTTCCATTGCGTCCCCAATCCATTTGTGCAGAATAGCTGCATCTCGAGTGGGGTCGTAGGATAGCTGAGGGTAACTCTCCCTCAGTATGGGGCTTAAGGATTCCGCCGACAGTTTCTTCCAGTCTCTTTTTTGCACCATCTGAATTTTTTTTGCTAACTTGACAGTCGGGAGAGTAATTGAAAAGGGAATTAGGGAGTGGTCCGACCAGATCAGTGGTAGTGGGGGCCCTATTACGGTATTTTGTATATTCGAAAAAATAAGGTCTAGCGTGTGGCCAGCCATGTGTGTCGGAGAACGCACCCCTTGTAGGAGGTTAGCCCCCTCTAAGGATGACACAAGTTGCGCTGCTTGTACGCAATCTGGGTCGTCTACATGTAAATTAAAATCACCTAAAACCAGAAAATTCGAATAGAGCACTGATTTTTGGGCAATCAGATCGCATAGAGACTGCACGGCCGTTGCTGCACATGCAGGCGGTCTATAAATAAGAATGCCAGCTAGGGCAAATGCAGGGGTAATCTGGAAGCAAAAATGTAAGCCTTCAATACCATGCAGGAGCAGCGAGGCAGAAGACACTGTAGAGGCTTAAACGCTAGATAATTTTAAATTCAGGACAGATAGTTGAAGCCTATTAAATTGTGAACACCCCTCACGCATCCAACACGGTTCCGTATCGAAACTAATGTCTGGGATTGCACAGTATGTGCGTGTGCATTATGTGCCAGCAAGACTTTATTATTCAGACAAAATCTTTTTTTAGGCCTCACTACAGAGGGAGAAAGTTAGGCCTCAGAGACCCCTTACCTACAAGCAGGTCCTCACTGCTCATGGAAGCATATTAGGTTTTTCATTAGTTAATTGCATTTTTGCCTTCTGAATGGATCAACACTTTGTTGCAGTGTAAAAGGATCACTGCTTAAGTGTTCTTGCTAATTATCCGTTGTTTGGCACTTTTTATTATTCACAGGCGAAACTGATGCATTACCAATGCTTGTTCCCTTTTATGCCTTAGTATAACTTAGGCCATCTTCCACTCACCTAACTACTAACTCGACTTGATCACTTTCAGCCCAAATACCACCCCAGCAGCTAGACTAATAACCTACCTCTGCCTCATTTGCATTCAAATCATTTGCATAATTAAATCCCTTGTTGGCACATCTACCCGTTTATCCTGTATTGCCCAAGCCGCCAAGGGTTTTGTTTTCAGCATCACATTCCTCACCCTTTTCCCCAAATTGTAGCATCCAACCTAAATTCTTTAATTAATCCCTAGAGGTTACATATTCCTTTGTTGCAACTCATCGCTCCGTGGTGGACCTAGTAATCCTTCTGTCCTCTGGTCCCACCTCACAACACCAGGTTAGCCTTATGGTCTTATTTCAGTTTGTTCATCTTAGGAAACTGTGCCTTCTTAGTCAGATGTTTATTGTTCCTCTGCTGTTCTCATTATCTTTGGTAAAGTTAGTTTGTCCTTCAATGTTGCATCTTCCTTCGTCACACCTCGCTGCTCCTGTGTAAATGTCATACAGGCATATGCATCAAGAAAAGCTTTTGCGAGTCCTTATTTGCGACTATTAAGGAATCGCAATTAAGGACTCTCAAAAGCCTATGCATGTAGGAATCGCAATTAAAATAGCGATTCCTAAACATTCCTTAATTGAGTCGCAATTAAGGAATGACTTCCCAATAGGTACTCGCAAAGGGAGCATGCAATTTCAAGGGTGCAAAGGTGTCAAAATGACACCCTGTTGTACCCCTGAAATTGTGATGTGCACCCATGTTGCGCACACACATAGCCTAGGGCATGTGTGTTTGTGTAACCTGAAACCTTGAAAAATGCACTTTAGAGCATTTTTCAAAGTTTTTGCAAAATACAGACCAGAGTAATTTCTCTGTATTTTGCGGCCCCAAATAGCGAGTTCGCTATTTCTAAGTGCTTCTAGCATTGCATTTAAGGAATCACAAATTGCGATTCCTTAAATGTAATCGCAATTTAAGAAATCGCAATAAATTGTGATTTCTTTAATTGCAAGTGACTAACACTTTAATGCATCGCAAAAGGCCTTTTTGCAGGCGCAAACGGACGATATTTGCAAATTGTACTGTATGCGCTCGCAAAATCCCTTGTAAGTTTGGTTTTGATTCTTATGAAGTTGTGGCTTCCTGGTATCACTTTTGATTCCCCTGGGTGTACCTCATGGACTCTGGGATCACATATTTATGAAATTGTATCTTTTATGGCCGGATCTTCCAACCTTTAGTAGATGTGTTTCATCTGTTTGTTTAGTCTCTATGCCTTAATAGATAGGGTGTGGTTTTGCCGTTTTTTTTAAAGGAAGTGGAGCCTTCTTTGGGAGCATCTTCATGTCTCCTCAGTGTATCCCAAAGCCACTGTAAGATTCACTTTTTAGTTACTCTGATTGCACCTCACCACTCATACATGAACTGCATTGCCTCTGTTAAATTTGGTTTGGCCTCATATGAAGATACATTTTCCAGTTATTCACTGGTGGAACTCATAGCCTCTGATAATATTAGCCTGTTCTTTTATGAAGCTGAGTATTCCTTGTTCTTTTGATGCTCTTGGGTGGACCTCCTGGCCTTTGTGAACCCATAAATGTTATCAAGGTAGCTGATTCTTCATTTGTCGTTCTCAGGCGGACTATAAAGCTTTGAATAACTCAACTTTTTTGCCTTCTGTCACACTCTTCAAACTATTCAAAGCTGCTTAAGATATTGAGCTGTGGGGTACTTACACTTGTTGGGGGTTCAGTGGTGACAGAATCTTGGTGGAACCAAATTCAGATGTGCGCAAATCAGGTGAGTGGCTGTACGCTATTGGTGAGGCTTGACATGAGTGGTTTGTCAGGCTGATTGCCAACCATATGAACAGATGCTGTGGATCTGAAAAGTATCCCTTTAATTTTTAGGTCTCGCCTAGGCAGCGCATGCGCTGTCTCTCCGAGACATGCAGTATATACTTTAGGGGGAAGCTTCGCATAAGCTCCGCCCACTTCCCCCGCCCATCTTTTTCTTTGGCTTACAGCCTAAATGCTGCCTTCTGATTGGCTTTTGACTTGTTAGTCCCTCCTCCTGACGTCAATGTCTTCATTTGTATACTTCCGAGGCTATTGACCCCTTTACTGAGACACTATTTTGTGTCCTGTGTCCCCCCCACCCACCCTCCCACAGTTTGTAACTTTTGGCACCACCCTCACCCTCCCCACTCCCATTCGTGCCTTTTTAAACACACGCACTGATATTTGTAATGCAATACGGCTCGCGTAAATGCGAGTCGTGTTGCATTGCAAATGCTTGTTTTTTAAAAAATTGTAAGCACTATTTTCTTACGTGCCGTCTCCTCCTCCTCCCTCCTCCTCCGTAGTCCGTGCCTTCGCTCCCCCCGCCAGCACCCGCACTCTTGTTACAAATGCTTGTTGTTTTATCGGATAGATAGTCTACGGTAATACCACATTACAAAAACATAAAATGTCTACCGACCTCGAAACAAATCGACTTCTGCCTCCGTATAATAAGAAAACGTCTTTTAAGCCAAAAGTAAACTGCATAAATAACAAACCAGCTTTAGATACTATTGAAGCTGCCAGAGGTCGCTGATTATAAAATATGAGGGGGAAAAAAGCCATTCCAAGATGGCGGCCCGATAAACAAAGTGTGACTGATTCAGTTTCCTCGTCTCATACCACTTTAAAGAAGGACTACAAGAGCCATGATCTCACTTCCGTTTCTTTTCTTCCGTCTGCGGTAAGATGCAGGCTCCGTCCCCTCAACACACCTACTTCCCTGTTCCCGGGCACTTGGATTTCTTCATTCATACAGTGTCACTCAGAGTGACACCTCGTGCTCGAAGCTGCCCATTTCTGCCCCCAGCCCCTTCCACGCACACTCATCTATTTTCCAGGAGTGGTCTGCCCCAACACCCCTGAAAGTTGCTGCATTGTTACTCTGTCCTCACAGCTCTTTCCTCTGCCAGAGGCAGAACCATAGGGGTGAGTACTGCGGACCAGCAGCAGTGAGCAGGGCGCTGCACAGGGCCCAGCTGGGACCGCTGGCTGTAGAGTTGGGGCAGGAAGCAAAGGGGCCAAGGACAGAGCTAACCGTCAAGTGTGGTGCAGGCAGCAGTATACACTATGGTGTGCCCCCACCCCCCTCCCGCAGTCCGATGCCTTCTCGCATCTGCCTTGTTAAAATAAAAGCATGCATGGCGCCCTGCATATTCAAACAAGTAGTGCCATTGCCGAAGCCGGTATTCCCTTGTCTTGCACTCCTGTTGTTTTGGTGGCTGCTTGATTGTATTTGCAGCGCGCCATGCCACTTTCACTTTAAAAATAGCTGCCGTACCTCCCAGCACTCACCTCATAAAGTGAAAGTGAGCATGACGTGCTGCAACTACAAACAAGCGGCTGCCAGAGCCGATGTTCAACAGACGGGGAGCAAAAAAAATGAAAAGCGGCTTCCGCCCTCAAGTTTGTGCTATATATAATTGTAAAAAAGGAAAAAAAATACAGTGCAGCTCCCTATTCTGCCATTGGTGATTTCAGGTGGTGGACCTGCTGCTTTCTTTTCCACTTGAGAATGCCCACCACCAATAAAGGAACTGTAGCCTGCGCAAACCCCTGCTTCTCCCTCCCAATCCATGCTCACTGTGAGGAGGGCCCTCGAGTCGTAGGCTGCAGGATTGTTCCAGGCCACTAGCCAGGCCAGACTCTGCCTGCAGTTTCAAGTCCTGCCCCTACTGCACTCTCAGCCCCCTGGTGCCTGTGACTACCAGACATTGGTACCGGGGCCCCGCCTGTCGGCCCTTTTATGTTAATTAAATTTAGCGACGCTGCAAGATTATTTAACAATCTCAACCTTGGACCCCAGTCCAGCTGAGCCACGCACTGTAAAAGCAGCCCTCTACCAATGCGGCCCCAGCTCGGCACACGCACACAGGAAAGCTGCCTTCAGTCTCCTGCCTTCACCATAGCTCCTGGAAGAGGATCCCACCGGAACAAGGCCATCAGAGGGACACAATTGGAGAAACCAGCTTAGCGCAGTGGCAGCGAGTGTCACTACATCAATACAGCCACCTACAGCCACTCTACATAGTACTGCCGGCAGCTTGAGTGACCCTCTTCCCAACAACCTGGCCAAACACACTCTCTAGACCACCGTGGCACCGCAGGAGGACACGTCATGCTGGCACAGGTGAGAGTGTCTAGCAGTGCAATGAAGTATGTCTGTGAGAGTGTCGGAGCGAGGTCAATTACGACTTAATGGGCAAAATATTCTGTATTGTTCAGGTGCACATATCAGGGATTTATGGGCCTTGGAAGCAGGGTCAGATTGGGAGGTCGGGAATTCGTCGATGGGCCAGTAGACAAGGGCCAGCTGTTAGCTGGTGTGCTTTTAGCCTCAGTGCCTCGTCTGTAAACTCACCTGCTAGGAATATGTCATACAAAGTAATCTCCTGTAGCCGTAGAAAACTGCATTTCACATAGCTTGGTTGGCACACTCTCATGCACAGGATGACAACGGACCTTCCTGGTTGGGTACCCCATGGGCCTGTGCCTGTTCCAAACTAATCATGTGCTTCGGCCCATGCATCCTCTAGAGATGCCTGGAACTGCACTATTAGGAGGTGTAGGGAGTAGGGGACGAGGTGGAACAAGCGGTTCTGTGGCACCGGTGCCCTGGGTGGTCTGCTAACGTTAACTGGACATTTAGCTGTCCTCGTGGGCAGCAATGCCTTTTTGCATTACACTGGCCTTTAGGGTTTCAAGCAGCCCAGTGGTGTAAAGGCTGAGGCCAGAGGGTTATGTGGGACAGGTCCAGTTAAAATCAGTAAAGGTTCATACCAACTATATTTATCCCCTTTACGTTGGAAATAAAAACACTTTGACAGTATGTACAAGAATTCTTAAAGTAATGCAAGTCAGTGATGCAGTCCCATTTACATTTTACTCATTTGACTTCATATTGTATTGCATATCCAGTCCTGTTCTCTAAGAGTATTTAAGTTTCCTAGATGTATTTTATTAATTTATTTTGTCATGCAGCTATAAGGGTTAGGGAGGTCAGATTGTGGAAGAGGTTCTTGACAGGACAAAATTGAGCGCTCCTTAGTTGTGTGAAAATAGTGTGAGTTTCACTCCCATAAAGATGTTCAGACACACTCATTCAATCTTTGGCCTCTCTGCAGAGCACAGAACGAAGGTCACATTTACGCCACTTGGAATATAATTATAGCTATGAGTGACTGAAATGTTTAGTCTAAACTGTTTGTTCCTCCGACAATTTCACTAGTAGAGGTGCCACTGGTCAAAGCTGAGGTATCTTACCAGACTTTTGTGGAAAGCCATGGCACAGCTGAGTGTGATTGTCTGCACAGGAATAAGCAGGAGCTGCTGGAGGTGGTTGAGTACTGAATGACGGGCAGAACTTTAGTGATATCCACTGGTAAAGTTACTTGAAGGTTACACCACTAGAACAAGAGTCACGGGAACCAGGCAATGAAAGCACGTGGAATGTGATGAGGAAGGTCATGAACAATATTATGCCACCTGTTTCTGCTGTTTTACCGTGTGCCCCCTCTCGGATCACCTACCCCACTCCCCTCATGCTCTCCTCTGTCTGCTATTGGAACTCACATGTACACCGCTCTTTTTCCGTTCTCCTTCGTGCGCTCTCCTTGCAGTTATCCCCTCTCTGTCAGACCTCCTCTCCCTACCATTCATTTTGTGGCACCTTGTTTCCTGTCCAGTCCCTCTTTAATACGTCCCTGCCCGCTGTTATGTTTTTGTGCTTTATAATATAAAAAACAATACCCACATTTGCAGTGTAAATAAAAAGGTAACAACAAACTAGAGCAGTGTCATTTTTTTTATCACATACTACTTTTGCATCGCATATTACTACCTTACTTATAACATTTTCTATTCAAAACAAATACAAAAAACTCATAAAAATGGCGAGACCGATTGGCATTGCCAATGCTTGTTATAAAATGCAACTTCTCCATGGGTTCTAATATCACGTATCACACTTTCAAAATGTAGGAGGTCCTGGGAACGTTAATGGCAAGACTTGAAAAACCTGAGCCTTCACTGGCAGTCATAACAAGATTGGTATTTGCAGCTAGAGAGGGCATTGAAGTGGGATTCACATTCAATAAGACAGAAGCAACACTTCAATTGGAGTTGGCCACGACTTCCTCTCATGTCAGTGTCTTTGCTCTCATACAGCACATCCTAGATAGGTCTATAAGGAGTAAGCTGAATGAGAAGAAAGAATTGATGAAGGATCTGGAGTTAGACCATAGTCATTCCAAGAGAATCTCAGGCCATTCCAGTGAGCCCAACTGAGCATGGAGTACCTAGGCAGCAACAAGCGCTCTGCTCCATCTCGCTCTCTCCTTCTTTACCCTTTCTTGAACTCATCTCCATCCTCGCCCTTCAATCAAGCTCATGCCATTCTCTACCTTGCTGGAGTGCCCTCCAGGTAGCCTCACTCTTCCTTCCTCTTCCCTTGTAGAAGCTCCTCTCCTTTTGCTCCACTCCCATTCAATTCTTTTCATGGGAGCTCTGCTCTTCTCTACTTTCCCTGATCCTCCCTCAGCTGCCCTCCCTACCACTTTGTAGAAACCCGCTTCGCTCAATTTGTCTCCTATCCACCTCATGTCCCCTCATCGGAGTTCCACTCCTTCCACCTGGGTTCTAATATCACGTATAACACTTTCACAATGTAGGGGGTCCTGGGAACATTAATGGCAAGACTTGAAAAACCTGAGCCTTCACTGGCAGCCATAACAAGTTTTGTATTTGCAACTAGAAAGGGCATTGAGGTGGGATTCACATTCAATAAGACAGAAGCAACACTTCAATTAGAGTTGGCCACAACTCCCTCTCATGTCAGTGTATTTGCTCTCATACAGCGCTTCCTAGATAGGTCTATAAGGAGTAAGCTGAATGAGGAGAAAGAATTGAAGGATCTGGAGCTGGAACACGGTCTTTCCAAGAGAACCTCAGGCCATTCCAGTGAGCCCAATCAACTGGAGTTTACTTGTGACCAGGATGCCAGTTGCTATTAACAGATGGAAAATAGAGTTTTAATGTCTGAAAAATATTACCAAGCTCCAGGGTTTGCTAAACTATAACTCTTGTGGGAGAAAAAATTATCAAATAAGGTTTGGAGAAAATCAAAATGCTACTTTCAACTCTTTTGAATAACAGCAACCATTCTGATGGGAATGAAAATATGCTCTAAAAGCAAATTAATGGCATGGAATTATTCTACGGTGGGCCAAGATATAAACAGGCCTTAGGACATTAACCGCATATCAGGCCAACTTGGTTGACAGGTGCATTTGGAGCTCCCTAGATTGTATCATCTTGGACTGTGGGGACATTCATAGTCCACAGTGTCTGATCGCCATAGGATCAAAACAATAATTAACGTTAAAGATTATTTTGGATACCTTAATGCCCGAAAGCTAATCAATTCTCATGATATACTGCAAAGTGACTCAAGACAGTCCAATCATGGGAATGGTACAGTCAGAATCATTACTGGACTCTTTCTTTCATAGCCCACAAATGGATCAAAGATTGCTACGGGGCACCAAAAAAATCTGTTAGTCCTTAGCAGGTCCAATGGATCAGATCGCTTATGAAAGTGCTGTCTTTATTCAATAGGATGGTATGCCTAAAGTCCAAAGCATTCCTTTAAAACATGTTGTTCCAGTGTCCGTAAAGATTCCTCAGGACGTCCCTCTTAAGATCCTGCATGTGCGGAATTAAGAGATTTCAGCACTCTCCTGCTCGAAAAATTGAAGGACAAAGCAACAGACAATGGGGCAAACACTGTTTTTACCCCCAAGGCAGTGCCAATACTTTATTATCTTTTCACTTCCCATTATTTTGTTTGACATTTCAGCTCCAAGAGCCATGATTCAGCGGGCCTTTTTAATGGTTTTGTCATGACTCCGATGCACATTCAATCAGGTTCACTACTGTCCTTTGTTATAATGCATGCTAGGACAGCACAAGCTGGTTGCCTAATTTCACTCGCCTTTAGTATGGCTATCTTGAGGGTCAGACCATCTTGACCAGCATTCATTTTCCTAATACAATGTGTGAATGTCTATGCTTCTAATTGAGCAGCATGGTTTTCTAGTTTGTTTCACATTGTTTGCCACTCCCAGCAGAGATACCAACTGAGCATGGAGTACCTAGGCAGCAACAAGTACTCCATCTCACTCTCTCCTCCTTTACCCTCTCTTGAACTCATCTCCATCCTCGCCCTTCAGTCAAGCTCATGCCATTCTCTCCCTTGCTTGAGTGACCTCCAGGTAGCCTCACTCTTCCTTCCTCTTCCCTTGTAGAAGCTCCTCTCCTTTTGCCCAACTCCCACTCATTTCTTTTCATGGGAGCTCTGCTCTTCTCTACTTTCCCTAATCCTCCCTCAGCTGCCCTTCCTACCACCTTGCAGGAACCCTCTTCCCTCAATTTGTCTCCTATCCACCTCATGTCCCCTCATCGGAGTTTCTCTCCTTACACCTACTTTGCCTTTGCTGGAGCTCCATTCCATCCTCCCATATCCTCTTTCTGAGCCCCTCTCTTCCCACTGGGCCACTTCTCTCCTCTGTTAGGGGCTTATTCACAAGCCCATAGCGCCACCAGTGCACTACTTTGTTTGAGGTACCGGAGGCACAATGGGTCTGCCCGTATTTACAAGGTCCTATAAAGTCACCCTGCGTGTCTTAACATGGCCTTGTAAATATGGGTCCCTTTCACGCATTACTATACGTGAAAGGGGCATTCCCTGGGTGTTGCTCTGGGTGTCCCCATGCAACATCCATGGAACTTGACACATTCCCAGATTTACAAACTTTTGTACAACTGGGAATGCGTCAGAATCATACATCTCCCAGCAGGGTAGGCGTAGGAGTGGCGCAACGGAGAAAAAATACTTTTATTTCTCCTCGTTTTTTTCTCTGTCTTTGAGTGCTGCACTGCAGCACGCATAGAAAGAGGAAAATTCCCTTAATGATTATTTTTGTGCAGAAAGGTGTCCCTTCCTGCACAAAAACAATCATTCCCGCAGCGCAGGCATCCTTGCAAAATGACGCTTGCACATGGCAGCCAATTGTGCGCCAGCGCTGGGGAAAGCACAGGGATGCATTGTATTGTTGTTAATACGACCCATGCTTGTGCTAAATGGCTGGCAGCTCCAAGTTGCATCATTTTCTTGTACATGAGGCCCAAAGAGTTCCACCCTCAACAACTCGCTAGGTGTTCTAGCCTCTCCTCCTTGCTCCTATCAACTCCTCTGTGCTTTAGCCTCCCTTTCACTTACCCCTTGTGTTAGTGTCTCCCATTGTGTACTTTGCTGCTCCTTTCACGTCTTAAAGCCCCGCCCCCACTCCCACTCCCACTCCTTGCTGTCTTGCTCTTTCATACAAAGGAGATAGCATGGGTTTGGGCATGAAAAATGTAAGCGTAAGCTGTGCTGCAAAGTGAAACGCATCAAACAGCAGTTAGTAAATTGTTGCAAAAAAAAATTACAATCAGTTTAATGTAAGTAAGATTAAGAGAAATGCTGCAGCTCAAAATGTAGAGGCAAGCAGATAAATTCTGTCTTTCAAAATAAGCATGTTCCCATAAGTGTCTTCTTTTTGAGGATCATGGATCATTTTTTGTAAAACACATCAGCGGAACAGATCTCTTTTTCGTTGTGTACACTGCAGCTGTCAGGGTGGCCTGCAACCTGTGAATCACCTTGGATACTGGCTGTGGTAGTAGGCACTGTGACATCATGACAACTGTAATAACGAATTAAAGTTGAACAGATATATCACATCTTATTACAGGTGACTAGATAGGTGACAGGTAATAATGAAATTAGACAGAGGGTATTATGCAGGGATTTATATTTGCATGTCCACGGTCTTTTGTAAACTTACACTCAAACTTGGTGAGTGCAAAAAACACACCTGCACTGAGTATGTAGAGTAAGCTAAATCATCTCCTTTGATAATCTGGAAGTGAATTAGCAAAGCCAATAGGCCTGCCTTTAATCTGCGCAGCAGATTGTATCCACACAGACCTCCTCAGATCGCGTAGGTTAATGCAGATTGGACATTGCGTAAATATTTTAAAAATTTTAGGTGTGCTTTTAAATATCACTGCTTGTACTGTCTCCTGCCTCTCACCTATTCCGCCGGTGTCCCCCTGGTCCGTCACGGCTTGTGCCGATTGTGTGAGGGGTAGACACCTAGTTTCCAAATACTCACTTCCTGTGAGAGAGGAAGGTCAGCGCTCCACGCACGGCTGGCGCGGTCCCGCCCACTCCCCACATAAAAACGAGTGCGCAGAGCGAACGCGCGCAGCGGGCGCGTCAGCGGCGCGCCGAGGGCGCGCCAAAAGCAAGCCCGTCTGCGCCTGACCGCCGCCAGCCGCCGTGCACGCTGTTTGCATCTACATTCCTCCCTTATTCCATCCCCCATGGCTTTTTTCAAATATTCAAGCCAGGAGCTCCATGCCATGAACGCCGGGAACTTAGTCACCAGCATACTGGATAACACCTCCTTCCCCTCCAGTAATAACCCACCAGTCCGGTCCTCCTTTCTAAGCAGATACCAAGCAAAAGCTCCAACCAGCACCAGACTAACCCCCAATTCACTCCCTATACCTAAGCACCTAACTTGTCTATACTGCACTGCTCGGTCCCTTACTAAACATTCACTAGAAATCTGGTCGCTCTTAGATTCTGACAAGCCTGATCTATTCTTTATCACTGGAACTTGGCTCTCAGAATCTTCACTACCAGACATTGCAGTAGCCCTCCCTCAGGACTACAAAATCACGAGATTGGACAGGACAAATAGAAGAGGTGGAGGAATTGCCATCGCTTACAGGTCCAATCTCAAGCTACATCTTGTCGACTCACTTCTTGCAGACTGGGGTGAAATTTGTACCTTCACAGTAACTTTGGGGAATAAAGAGTCTTGGAAAGGCGCCCTCCTATATAGGCCTCCAGGAATAAAAATGAACTTTGTAAACAAGCTCACCGAAACCATCGCTTCGCATGCTCTATCCTCGGACAATTTATTCTTATTAGGGGATTTTAACTATCATGCCGAACTTTTACAGGACCCACACACCAGTGAACTCATCACAAGTATGAATGCGCTAGGCCTAAATCAGCTAGTGATCGGCCCCACTCATTCTGCCGGTCATACCCTTGATCTCCTATTTACAAACTCAAACAAAATAACTATCAACCGTCCTTTACCCGTCCTCTGGTCCGATCATTTCATGATCAATTTTTACATCCACCTTAACTCATTTCCACCTCAACCAAGGATGGATCTCAACATGAGCAGACCATGGAACAAGATCAGTCCTGAAGCTTTTTCTTCACATATTTCCCCCGCACCTATCGAATTGCTCAAGGATCCCAACCTGGCCGTGATTCACCTAGATCAAGCTATTACTGCAACCTTAGATATCATCGCCCCAAGTAAACTAAGCAGATGTCCTAACAAACTGTCTCCATGGTTCACCACAGAACTCAAAAAAACGAAACTGGTCGTCAGGGCACACGAACGTAAATGGCGGCATACAAAATATCCTAATGACAGATTACAATACAAAAAATTCCACCGTCAATATATGAGTGACATTGCCCTAGTTAAAAAAGTCTACCTGGGGCACAGGATAGACCAGGCCGCGAACTCGCACAGAGAACTCTATAAAATAGTTAAGGAGTTCTCTAACCCCCCGCCTTGCTAGCCCGCCATAACTGCGTCCCACGAATGGGTTGATACCCTTTCCTCTTTTTTTTATAACAAAATCAATGATATTTACAAAACATTCACTAATCTTACTGTTACTGATCAACCTCTCAAGCAGACTACTAATATAGTCCCTCCCGCTCCCATCACCATCTTGAAGGAATTTCACTCATTCACGGAAGATGAAGTAACCCTCACAGTGAATAGAATTAAGTCAGGCTCCCCAGCAGATCCGGCTTCCTCCCTAATTCTGTCCAAAGTCGCCCCCATTATTACCCCTCACCTGACCAGAACTCTTAATCTCTCACTCTCTCACTCGACGGTTCCCTCACACTGGAAAGAAGCCGTCATCAGACCCATTTTGAAAAAACCTTCCGCTGACCCATCACAACCTTTGAATTATCGGCCAATCTCCCTCCTTCCGATGTTTGGCAAGGTCTTGGAATCCCTAATAAACACCCAACTCACTAAACACCTTGAATCTAATAAATTATTAGATCCATCTCAGTCAGGATTTAGGGCGTTTCACAGTACCGAAACAGCCCTACTTGAAATGGTGGACAATATCAGGCTTGCTCTTGATGCTAAACAGTCCGCCATCCTGATACTACTCGACTTGTCCGCTGCCTTCGACACCATCTCACACAGCATTCTATTAGAGCGGCTGGCGGAGGTTGGTGTCGAAGGCTCAGCTCTATTATGGATCAAAAGCTACCTGACCGGACGGAGCTCTAAGGTCCAGATTGGCAAATTTTCCTCCACAGATCAGGAAGTAGATAAAGGTGTACCACAAGGCTCCATATTGAGCCCCACGCTTTTTAATCTTTACTTGTCTCCTCTAGCAAAATTAATCAAAGTTCACGGATTCGAAACCGTGTCCTTTGCAGACGACACACAAATTCTCATCACCCTGGGAACTAATCCTACTAATGTCAAATTTAGATTCCAAAAATGCATGCTCGCGGTAAAAGACTGGATGTCAAACAACTGCAAAACAGAGATTTTGCTCTTTGGAAATGCTCATAAGCACTGGAAAGATGATTGGTGGCCATCATCATTGGGACCTTGTCCCTCTCCCAAGGCAACAGCCCGTAACTTAGGGATAATGCTGGACAACAAACTTACCATGGCTGACCATATTAACAACATAGCCCGCATCAGCTTTGGGCTCATGCGTAACCTAAAGAAGATCTTCAAGTGGATCCCTCTTCCTTCCCGTCTGCCTCTAATCCAGGGACTAATTATCAGCCGCCTGGACTATGGCAATCCTCTTTTCGCCTCTATAAACGAAAATCTCCTGAATAAACTCCAGGTCCTTCAAAATACTGCAGCCAGGATGGCTCTTGATCTCCCCCCCGTACCTCTTCCGCCCCCTGTTTGAGGTCGCTCCATTGGCTTCCTATAAAAAAGCGTATTAAGTTTAAAATGTGCTGCCTGGTTCACAAAACTCTGAACGGCAAAGGTCCAACATATCTAGCCAATAAGTTGACAGATTATCGCCCGACTAGAACACTCAGATCCTCCAGCAGGCACCTTCTTACTGTCCCCAAAGTACGAACCGTCAGAAACGGAGACAGATCCTTCTCGAAAATTGCCCCTGAGAGCTGGAATGCTCTTACTTTGCTCATTAGGCTAGAACCCAACCATCAGAAATTTGGTAAATTCCTGAAAACCTGGCTAGTCTAATGCTGATTGACCGCACGCCCATCATCTGAGTATCTGCTGGCGCTATGAAACCTTCGGGTGATATACGAGCCTTACAAATGCCAATACAAATACAATACAAATACCTGTCTTAGAATGTCTTCATACTACTTTGAAGACATGCCTATTGGCTTTGCCAATCCTTGTTTTATATGCAAAGACCAGCCGGGCCTAATGTGCCATAAACACCCAAAACCTTGAAGTGTGATATATCGGTGAGTGGCATTTCAAATAGTAAAGTGCTCAGCTGTGGCCTGGACAGCTCTCTGGCAAAGGCAGGTTAGAATGCGTGTTAGAGCCAGAGAAAGACTACATCTAAGCTGGAATAAGAGACAGACATCCCTATATCTCAGAAATTTGCAATCGTCAAACAGAGGCAACACAATGTATCGCCAAGCCTCTCATAAGGTCCATGTTTGCCCTCGAAAGATCTCTGCCAAAGACCAGTCAGGGTACATGGAAACTGCATCTAAGTGGGGTAGGAAGAAACAGTGCTATATCGTCCATAGCTGCAGGTCTTCATCAGGGGTGCAGTATTATCACCTCGGAGGGGTAGATTTACTACAATCTCACACAACTCAGTGCAGCAGGCAAAAAAACTGTGCTGCGTTTCGCTCGAAGATAGTAAAAGAACGCCATATTTACAGAAATATGGTACTCTCCTCCCCTCTTCCAAACTCCGACGCTGAAATTCTCTGCTGTGTGCATCGCGCACACGTTTGCACAATAGTGCAAGGGTGTCTGCGTGAGTCAAGCTTAGGTTTTGTACTGGAAGGATAGCTTTCCAGTACAAAATACTATGCTGAGACTAACTTTAAACATTTTCTCACTTTGTATGTGTGCTGTACAGTGCAGCACATATACAAAGTCAGAAAAGGAGGAAAAAATGAAAGCATTTATCCTTCATAGTGCCTATTTGAAATGGGCTCTATTTCCTCATGCCAAACCCTGTCTACTTTAGTAAGTAAATAAGGTTTAGTGTCAGAAACCTTGTATGGTTGCATGGGAACGCTCATGCACCACCCATGGTATACCCCCTTGCCGCTAAGTAATGCAAAGCAGCGCTACTTTAAAGTGCTAAACAAGTTATTAAAAACAGATTTAGTGTTGTTTTGCGACACTTTTGTGACACAAGCATGGTGTTAAATCCTAGTAAATAGACCCATTTGGCTCAGATTTTGAAACGTGTCATGGAACGAAGCACAGCACCCAAAGAGGCTGCACTGTGTGGTGAGAAAGGGAGAGAGCAGGAGAGCGCCATATTCACCGAGATATGGCACTCTCCTTCCTCTCCCAAGCGCTGGTGCTGATTTCAACTGCCAGGCACACACCTTACCGTCAAGGTGATAGAGTGCTTGGCTGAGTCTAGCAGGGGTTTTGTACAAGAAGGGACCCTTCCTGTACAAAATACTATGCCTAGACAAAGTTTAAAACCTTTTTCTTCTTTGTATGTTTGCTGCACAGTGCAGCACGCATGCAAAGTAGGAAAAGAAAGGAAAACATTTCTTCTTTAAATGCCTACTTTCCAGTGGCATTCATTTTTGGCACTAAATCCTGTCTACTACTGTTAGTCGATAGGATTTGGCAACAAAAGGCATGGTCGGTTCCGTGGGAGCGCCTATGTACCACCCATGTAACGCCCCCTTAATGCAAAGTAATACAAAGCAGCATTTTACGCTGCTTTGTGTTACTTTAACATACAAACCAACGCTAATACCAATTAGCCTTGGTTTGTAAATCCCCAAATAGGTTTAGCGTCAGGTTAGCGTTACAGAAGCAATGTTAAACCGACGCTTACCCTTGGAGAATCTCGGCCTCAGAGGCATATTTACAGAAGCTCCTATCGCCATTGGAGCATCACTTTTTTTACGCTCCAGTGGTGTAGAGCCATTTTTTGATATTTACAAGATGGAACTAATTCACTTAGCATGGCTTAATGCTACCTTGCAAATACGCCCCTTTGAGCTGCATTCCTCTGCAAAAAAGGGGCGTGCTATGGGTGCCGCTGTGGGCATTCCACCAAAACACTCATTTCTTTTTTAAGCTGCTCCAGATTTACAAAACCGAACGCCATGCAAGAGCAGGTGTTAGAATGGCTCACAAGGAGAAATGCTTTTATTCCTCCACATTTTTGTTTTTTCAATGTCTGCTGCATTCTGCCGCACACACAGAAAGAGCAAAAAAAATTAATGATTGTTTATGTGCAGGAAGATGTTCCTTCCTGCCCATAAATTATCATTAAATAATGACGATTTGCTACTTCTTTGGGATTCACTCTCGTAACGAACCTTGAGTGGGCCTCCCTGCAAGGCACCTGGGGCCCCCCCCTCCGGGCTCAATTAGGAGCCCTACAGCCAGAGTGCTGTGCTGAGGGGGCCACCTGGAGCTTTGTGCCCCCCCGCATCTCGGGGGTGCTGCGGGGGCCTGTGTTATGCCCCTGTATTGATTGTTTATGCGCAGGAAGGGACACCTTCCTGCACATATACAATCATTCCCTGCAATGCAGGCACCCTTGCACTCTGGTGCAAGGGTGCCTGTGTTTGTGTTGGGTAGCTAATTTTAGCAACAGGACTAGGGAAAACACAGGGGTGCACCGTATTGTAGCAAATGCAGCGCATCACTGCGTTTTGAAAATGTTGGACCTCGGCGCTGCTAGATTTTGCGGGGTTCCGTGCTCCGACATTTTGTTGTAAATATGCATCTCATTCTTTAATTTCCTGTCATCCTGCATCATGTTTCCAAAGCTCTTCCCTATGGTGTCCCGAGGGCTCTTTACTAGTAATCCGATTGCAGATTACTGTGCAATTTAAGAGGTGCAAAATCCAATATAAATGTGAATAACAGGAAGTTAAACACATCATAGTCCCAAATCAAACCTTCAATTTAAAACAAACAATTATGCTCTTTGCTTTTTTCATGTTATGTCCACTGAATTAGAAAACTTCGAAGTTCAGAGTCCAGTAATGTTTAATATACGTTTACCTGTTTAATGGCACGTTTACTTTACGACTCCTCACAACTGCTGCCTCCCCAGCTGCGAGTTTTCTGTTGCTTCTGGATTAAGAGAAAATACTTTTTATTAGATCAGATTGTGCAAATGAAATATACGCTAAAACACTTCAACGCACAGAGCCTTATGTTCAAAAACACATTTCCATATTTGTGACTTAACTGTTATTCCCTCGTACTGTAACCGCATCCAGGAAAATTAAATGAAGTTTATAGGCTACTGTTTGCTGCCTTTACATTGAATATAGCTTGAGGAACTATACATTATTAATAACGTATTTATGTATTTTTAATTATTCATTCTGTTACTTCCTAATACCACATGTTTAAACATTTGGCATGCTAATCCTATCCTCTCTTAGGAATACAAGACAGGAAACAAAATGCCGCGCACATTGGTTTTTTTTGTTTCTTTTGTTTTCGTATTTTCAACCTGCAGAACATTGCAATTGTAGTAAGGATCGCCAGTTCAACAAGCACTGGCGAAGCCAATGGATCTGGCTGAAGCACGCTAGTGTATCTTTTCTTTAAATGATCATTGCAAGCATAGGCCACAAACATATCAGCAAAAAAGTTGCCTAAACATGTCAGCCATTTTCTTCCAATACCAAATTTTAATTGAAAAAAAAAATAACCATTATATTTTTTTGAACAGAAGGGATGCATTCTTGCAGGCTGGCGTGTTTGAAACTGGTTTAGAATCCCGTTTTAGTTTTAATGCAGTCAAAGCAAAATATGATTCTTATAGATGCAAAAAAGATACTATTAGATTTAAATTACTGTAATCTGAAAATAATTATATATATGAAGGGATGAAACGCGTAATGGCTGCCGTTTTGTTGGTGTGAGTCATCCTGAAATAAATCAACCGGTATTTCAAAAAGAACCCTGTGGTCCGAGCTCTTTTTGTTGTGGTTGAGAAGAAGCGTGGAAAAGAAGAGTGCTTGGTAATGTATATATATATATATATATATATATATATATATATATATATATATATATATATATATATATATATATATATTCACTGAAAAAACCATAGGTTTCACACACGTTATAGTTAGGAATTATCATTTACAAAACCTTGCAAATTCACTTAAAAAACCATAGGTTTCACACATGTTATAGTTAGCTGTACATTTCACTCGTAAAAAACCAATGAAATTCCACGCTATAGTTAGATCAGGTAACTATAACTTGCGTGCCCACAATAAACTGCTGATGACGTCACATAGTACATCACTCATGACATGGTCAGTGACATCACTCATGACATCAATGATGACATCTGAAATTACACATTGTGGATTGCGGTCGCGCAAGTTATAGTTACCTGATCTAACTATAACGTGGAATTTCATTGGTTTTTTACGAGTGAAATGTACAGCTAACTATAACATGTGTGAAACCTATGGTTTTTTAAGTGGATTTGCAAGGTTTTGTAAATGATAATTCCTAACTATAACGTGTGTGGAACCTATGGTTTTTTCAGTGAATTTGTACGGCTTTTTTAAATGCTAAGTTATGTATTTAATTTTAATTTTTTTTTCTGGTTTTTCACTATGCGCACACCCTGCGCGCGCTGTGGGCGCTCGGTGAGCTTCGCGCACCGAGCGCCCACATTGCGCAGTCCATGCCGTGCGTGCCTCGCATTTTTTTACGCAGTAACATTTGTTTTTTTCTCCCTTGTGGGTCCTTTAATTTATTTAATAAATGTGATTGTTACTTCTTTATTTTTTTTTTTGCCGTGCGCGTACGGTAAGCTTACCGTACGTGTACCCCGCGATTTTTAAAAAAAATGTTTTAATTTATTTTTCGTACTTTTGAATCCTTCTTGGACCCCCTGACAAACACTAGGGGGTCTGCAACTCTCTTCGTTGCCCCCGTTTCACGTTCCCCACCTTTGTTTCTCAGTGCGAGAGACATAAAATGGCGGCCGACACTTCCTGATTTCGACCGATTCGAATGTTTACAGTCATGTAACCACCAATCAGAATTGAGCTCGCGCACGGCACCGTACGCGTACGGTAAGCTTACGGTAAGCGCACGGAGCACGCTTACAGATATATATATTGATTTAAATGCTATTTTCTCAGGACCTACTGAACAGATTTACACCAGACCTACAAAAGGCACTTCCTTGACCTGAGGACTACCTCTCTGCCAAATTTCAAGTAATTCTGTTCAGCCGTTCGGGCTGTAGCTGTGTCTAAAGGTCCTATGGAAAAATGCATGGGGAAAACGCGTTTTGGGACCCCCCTTTTTTCTCAGCCCCCGCTTGACGAATCCCCCCGAGACTTTCAGGGTAGGAGCGGAGCGTAGCGCCCCATTAGTTTTGAAAATTTCGCGAGCATTCGTCGACCGGCGCCAAAGTTATTCCAAATAGAATGTTGCAGATTTCCTATGGAAACAGGGTCCTAACTATAACTATCTACTGGCGACCGCCAGTAGATAATATATATATATATATATATATGAAGAAAACACAGTCTTCTCTCGCAAAAACAGGTACAGACCACAGCGTATCAAGGAATTATACGTGCTTTATTACAAAGTCCACAGCATGACGCGTTTCGACCAGGTCACCACAGTCTTGATCACATGATATATATATATAAGAAGAATTACAAAAAAATAAAAAATGATGAAGGAAGGAAAGGAAAAAACATTGAGAAAGTAAAACCTTGGGACACATCCCCGGACTCTGAAGTGCACTTCATTTTAGGTGGATGTGCACACAGAATCAAGAAAAAAAAACATTACTCAAAGTTCAAGCGAGACAATGGCTCAAATGGACTGATCAATTGCCCCAAGTTATTGGTTGTTGTTAGAAATGGGATTTCTGGTTGGCTAAGGCTTGCGCCAAAGCCAGGCAGAAACCACCACTCTAGTCAGGGCGAGGGAGTTACACGCCAAAGATAGCCCCTGCTCACCCCCTTGGTAGCTTGGCACAAGCAGTCAGGCTTATCCCGGTGGCAATGTGTAAAGCATTTGCGCACGCACGCAGCAATAACATCTCAGGCACACCACAAAAGGAACTCCAAACAAGGTTATATATAAAAATAGCCTTTGTATTATCATAACACATTAGAATAGTAAACACATAATATACATGGTGCCACCTGGCACTGGATCCTATCTACAAGGGATTATTTACACCTGACAGGGCCAACTGGACCACTGTTAGTACCATCACAAAGTGAACTTAGTCAATGTAGAACTTATCATAAACATAGAACACAACCAGTAACTACTGGTAACCACTGTACTCAACATCGGCCTGTAACATAAACTGCAGTATGCACAGCATGATATATCAGGCGCAAATTACATTCTGCGCCAACCTCACCAGCATAAACACATTATGCAATTCTCTCAGAAGTCTAAACGCATTAGACCCTAACCTCCTAAGTATAACTACATTAGGAAATAACACTAGCATAAACCAAACTATGCGAGCCAACCTCATAATCATAAAAGACCACATTTAGAGGTATAACACAGGGTGCATAAAACATACTACATGAATTACTAGCACCAAAATCACATTAGGGCCTGGCGCCCTACAATCCCAACAGCCCCCCTGGCCAACTGGCCATCTCAAACAGGGGCTCAAATGCCCTATGTCCCAAATGTCAGGGCGCACTGCCAAAGCAGCGAAAGTCAAGGGTGCGCAATCTGCGCAGACCTAAACGTTGCAGCTGCCCACTACTTGCTGGGCAGCTGGGAAAGTGTGGGACAAAGAAGTGTATCTCACTCTTTGACTCAAAACATGCCCCCCAAAGAACTGTGCGCCTAAACGGTGCAACTGCCCACTACTTGCTGGGCAGCTGTAGGAGGTAGAATGCGGCATGGGCTCTCACTGGCCCTTAGGAACAAATGCGCCACACGTTGGAGCCAACACGGGCTCTAAATTAAGTATGGCCCCATGGAGCACTCTGGCTCCTGAAATAACTAGGCGCCAACTAGGGAAAAAGACTTGCCCCCAACAATAAAGCATGGACCTCTCTGGGCCCGGGTAAACAAGTATGGCCACAACTACAAAGGTACGGGCCCCACTGGCCCTCAGGACCCCCTCTGGGGCCTTTAAAACAAAGATGGCCCATGTTGGAGCCACAGGGGGCTCAAAAACTATCATGACCCCCTTGGATCCGCGCAGGCTCTTGAAACAAATGTGCCCCGCGTTGGAGCCACACGGGGCTCTAAGAAAATCATGCTCCTCTGGATGGTGCGGCCCGCTGCTAGATGAGGCCGCTCTGTCTCGCATCGTGAAGCGACCCCCTCTCAGGCGGGCGCCGCTCCGGAATGTGGCACCGGCGCTGTGCCTCGATGTTCACCCCCCACAGAGCCCTCACTCACCAGCTCTCTCTCGGACTTGGGCGCCTCAACTGGCTTTACTGGTGCAGCGGGCTGGGCTCTCTCTCACTCTTGAGAGCCTCGCTGGCGGCGGCTGCGCTTCTCGTTCACCCGGGCCCCCTCCTGGGACCCGGGACTCTGCAGGGCCACTCGGGGAGGCGGGGTAGGCTCCCGTCCTCTCCAGTCCGTCCCAGCGCGGGGTAGGCTCCCACTCGGGTTTCCCAACGCGGCGCTTTGTTTCCAGCCGCACTGTTCTTCCCCTTCCGTCTGCTAGGCCCCGCCCACAACCAGGTGGGCCACGGATTGTGGCGATTTCTTTGGTGGCAGAAATACGAGGTAGGCTCCCGTCATTTTAAAATATAAAGCAGGGTGGGCTCCTGCTATAAGGATAACAACGTAAGCAGGATGGGCAGCCGCTAGTGAGCTATGAAAATAAGCAGGGTGGGCACCTGCTCGATTATACAGGCACAGATTAGCGGGGTGGGCTCCTGCTCGATCCTGAAGCATGGGGGAATCCCTACAATGGGGATTCCCTCTATCACAGACGGCAGCTGAGCGCTGCGGAGCATACACACTCCTCTTCTTGGCCAAATATAAATAAAGCGCTCCCAGGGCGCTAGCCAGCAGCATGGTCCTGAAGGATAGCAAATGGTGCAAAGGGGTCCCAGAAAAAAGGTCCTTACAGACGAAAAAGGGCAATGCAGGGCCCAGGGAGGCAAGCCCTCGTGTTAGGTCCCCTGGGCCCCAGCAGCAGCACGCCCCGGCAGGAACAGCAACCAAGAACACAACAACTTTATGTGGACACAGCCCCTATATTTATACAACATTTTCCCTTTGTGCAAAGGTGCAGGGTTTGGGGGAACCAGATACAACTGGTTCAGGGGAGCTTTGGAGCACTTTGTTTTGCTCAGCTCCTCTCTCCTTTGTCAGGTGGGGGCTAGGTGCTCAGACGCATCACAGGGGGCGGAGCCAGCATTGTGGGGGAAGGCACAGTCCTATTCAGGTCCCAGGTGCAACTCCTCCCTCCCATCTACATGCAGATCTCTCCATTCACCGCCGGGCAGACTCACCCTGGCTCCTGGAATTCCCCAGCCCTCTCCGCTCCTGTCAATCACAAGCCAGACATGCACCCCTCATCAGGCAGGCAGACACACAGTACACAGAAAGGCCAACTTCTAGAAGTGGCACTTCTCCACCAATCACCATAGATCTGTGCACACCATTGTGCAGCATATATTCTCACGAGTTCACACATACCAAACTCATCCCTGCACTCCACTCACATCAGGAATTACCATGGACACACATATCCCCCATGCATTCCTATGGGAGGGCAGGCCCATCTCACGACGCATACACAGAGAGCGCACGCACTTTACACTGGACCCCAGTGCTAAAGTGCTCAGAGGCTCAGAGACCAGGTTACAGAAAAAGGCTAGGAGAACGCAAAAAGTTTCGGGGTGAACCTGCCAAAAGGGCCAAGTCCAACAGTTGTGGAAAGAGTAAAAATTGAAATTACAGTTGGGAATTCCAATGGATGAAGAGGCCTGAGCAGTGTCCCTATGTGTATGTTCATATGCACCATTTATATGTTTTTATTTTTATTAATATTTGTCTATCACAGAAGGCCGGCAAGACAATAAATGTCTCTAGACAAGCCCTATAATAAAGGTATAGTAGGCTACTGGTCCCCTTGTAATAACAACATGTTGACATTCTGGATGAATATAAAAACATTGCAGTTCACAATACCAATGCAGTTACTGGTTGAGGGGCGAAACCCTACTCAAACAGCAACCACAATCCTTGCCAGGGCGAAACCGTATGCAAACCCCAAATTAACTTGTACTTAGCCCTCTGGTAACTTGGCACAAAAGCAGTCAGGCGTAACTTGGAAGCAATGTGTAAAAGTATTTCTGTAAACAGCAATCCAATGAAATCCGAACATAAGAAAAATCTCACACCAATTTAGATGGAGTACAACGTAATACATTATGTGACACCAAAACCACAAAAATCCAACCCGTAGAACAAGAGATATGCAATTTTAAAGATTTAAATTGAAAATAGACTAAGTGTGGTTATCTGGTCACTTCAGACCGGCACAAAGTCACAACTTCAGGCTGACCATGATGGACCACAGGCTGACTACAGAGACTAAGTTAGGCTGGCTGAACAAGAGCACCTTAAATTCTGGTTGGGGAGCTTTGTGAGATCCTGCGTCGAAGGTACATTACGATACATTGAGGCGATGCAAGGTCCTAGTGTGGAAATGAGTAATGCCGCAATAGGTCTGCAAAGCTGTGAGGCTGCGATGTGAGGTCCTGCTTTGTGGTCAAAGATGCCTTCGACAAGGGGCTTGCAATGCGAAGTTCTGCATTCATGATGCAATGCGCACCGGATGGTTCCAAAGAAGTGGCTGGGCTTGCAATGCGGAGTCCTGAGCCCTCATTGAGGATGCCGTCAATGATGGGCTTGCAAACACCTGCATCAAGAATGCATTGCGCAGCAGTGGTTCTGAGAAGGATGCAGGCTGCAATGCGAAGTCCGGCATAAGGTAGGCACTGAGCTGCAGCAGTTCCGATATTGTGAGGAGGTGCTTCCCACTGCGCCGGTTCCAATTCTCAGGACTACAGCTGGGCTGGCAGAACACCTTCAGGACCACTTCCACGGGTTCAGGAGTGGAATGTCACCATTTGGGGTGTAGGACTCACAACAGAAAGAATGCAGGTGCTGGCTTCAAGGTGGTTGAAGCCTTTTCCTTTTCTGTCCATGAGGATCTGATCAGGAGGCCAGCCAACTAGTCCTTGGAGTTATTCTGGTGGTCCTGGGTTCAAAATGCAGGTAAAGTCTAAGTCAGCAAGGCAGCAGGGCAACAGAGAAGCAGCCCTTCCTGCAGAGCAGCACAGCAGGCCTTCTGAGTCTTCCATAGGTCCAGAGGTGTACTGAAGAGTTGGTACTGAGGGTCCAATCATTATATCTGGTGTCCACTTTGAAGCAGGAGAAGGTTCTAGAGAATTCCCTTTGAAGTCGTTGAAGTGCACTGATTACCCTGTCCTAGCTCCTAGCTGGCCGCATGAACAATGCAGTGGTGACAAGTTCTTTGTGCGAAGGCAGGGCACAGTCTATTCATTGGCAATGGTGCTCATCCCAGCTCCACCCCTCATCCTGCCAGTTAATGGCCCATCCAGGCACACCGAATCCCTCTATTTTGTGGCTATCAGAGAGGAAGAAACAAAGTCCAACTGCCAGCTACACCCAGCCATGTGACCTAGGAACATGATGCAGGCACCAAATAGGACAGAAAAATGTCTAAAAGTGGCATTTTCAAAATTGTAACTGAAAGTCGGACTTCACCATTAAAGAGGATATGTAATTTCAATTTCTCCCGACTACCAAACAGAAATTGTTTTCCAGGTTCCCAATCAAAATGTCCACTCATTAAATATAATAAGGTAACCCATTGCTATCCTATGGGAGAGGTAGGTCTCATAGTAGTGAAATATGAATTTAGGAGTTTTCCACTACCAGGACACATAAATGTGCATGCTCAACTTTTAAAACACACTGCACCCTGTCCTAAGGGCTATTTAGGGCCTTCCTAAGGGGTGATTTATATGTACTAATAGGTTTGGGCCCTGACAAATGGAACTTTTTGTCAGGTTGAACTGTCCATTTAAACTGCACACATAGGCTGCAGTTTAATGTGGGGCAAGGATACTTGAATGAGTGGCACAATTACTGCTGTAGGCCCACAAGTAGCATTTAATTTACAGGCCTTAGGTACAGGTAGTACCACTTTAACAGGGACTAACACGAAAAGTGAATATGTCAATTGGGTGCAAACCAATTTTGCCTTGTTTAAAGGAGAGAGCACAAGCACAAGGTCCTAAAAGCCAACACAAACTAGTTCAGAAAACAGGAGGGTGAAGGCAAAACGTTTGGGGATAACCCTGCAGAAAGGTCGCGGTCCAACAAATGCCATAACTGAAGACGTGAAATGTGTTGGCACAAATGACAGTCTCACTGGCATCATGTGACAATTATTCTGAAGATCAAATACAATGACTGCCATCACAGTGTGTTTTTTCAGAACTGTCTGGTATACAGAGATTTATTTATCACACTTGTGACTCTTGCAGTAATCCAAGGCCTCCCACACATTTGAAAAGGAAAAGGAAAAGCAAACATTATAAAGGCTGTTGAGCAAGAAGACAGGGGCTCCCCTTTAAGGGAATGTGAACTCCCTGGCTGCCAGGACCATGTTAGCAACCTAAGTAATTAACTTGTTGGTTCTGGAAATGTCTGGTACACTGGAGGCATACTCCACATTAACTACTTAGCCTCCAGGACAATCAGATATGGCCATGGAGCATGGACCAGCATAGTGACCAATAAAGTCCTAATCATTTTCTTTAGGGAATCGTTAAGTGGTCCAAAACACGGCGGATGCATCTTTATGCTCAAGTAACGGGTAAGCCAAATAACCTTAGCTCCAGTTTATTGTATTTTTCCCTTAAAATTTTAATTTTAAAAATAACATACGGAACAAGGCTTAAAAGATCTCTTTTCTCCATGTAGGGTGCACGGAATAGTCAAGCACCACAATCAGCTCCACTCGTCCCTAAAGGTCAGATGACCAACCTAAACTGATAAGGCAATAGCCTGCATTAGTTAAGAAACATGCGCAACAGACTTCTTGGGAGCACTGGTCCTGTATTGGGAATATTGTAACTTAAACTATCTAATGGTAGTCCATCTTCATGTGAGATAGGGATCTGGGCTCCACACATGAAAAGGCTGTCTTGGTACATAGACCGTTTTCTTCTTTTCTTTGTCTTGAGTTATTTTGATAAAGCACAAAATTTGGGGATTGAAGGGACTTTAACCCTTTCACGCTTCAGTCCATCAGAGGACTTTTAAACAGTTTCTCTTTCTTTATCAATTTTTCCTCTTTGTTTCCTGTGACACATTAAACTTTTAAAATATATCTGACTTAAAGTTAAGTAGAATTTTGAGTAGGACCGACTATATGTAACCCAGATGTTTTCGTTCAAACATATCTCTCTTGGTTTCAATCAATCAATCAATCAATCAATTAGAGTACTTGTAAAGTGCGCTACTTACCCGTGAGGGTCTCAAGGCGCTGAGGGGAGGGGGTTGCCGCTACTGCTCGAAGAGCCAGGTCTTGAGGAGTCTTCTGAAGGCGAGTAGGTCTTGGGTCTGCTGTAGGTGGGCAGGGAGGGTGTTCCAGGTCTTGGCGGCGAGGTAGGAGAAGGATCTGCCACCGGAGGTCGTTCGTTGGATGCGGGGGACAGCGGCGAGGGTGAGGCTGGTGGAGCGGAGCAGGCGGGTGGGGGTGTAGAAGCTGAGTCTGCTGTTCAGGTAGGCTGGTCCGGCGTTGTGGAGTGCTTTGTGTGCGTGGGTGAGGAGCTTGAAGGTGATCCTCTTGTTGACGGGGAGCCAGTGTAGGTCTCTCAGGTGGGGGGTGATGTGGCTGCGGGGGGGGACGTTGAGGATCAGTCAGGCGGAGGCGTTTTGGATGCGTTGTAGTCGTTGTAGGTGTTTGGCTGGGATTCCTGCATAGAATGCGTTGCCGTAGTCCAGTCTGCTGCTGACGAGGGCCTGTGTCACCGTTCTTCTTGTGTCGGTCGGGATCCACTTGTAGATCCTGCGTAGCATGCGGAGGGTGTTGTAGCAGGATGAGGAGACGGCGTTGACCTGCTTAAACATGGAGAGGGAGGAGTCGAGGATGAATCCTAGGTTGCGTGCATGGTCGGTGTGTGTCGGTGCTGTTCCCAGTGTGGTCGGCCACCAGGAGTCATCCCAGGCTGAGGGGGTGGGTCATACTATACATGGCTACCTGATGAATGCTTAACACCGAAACGCGCGTGGGATATGATTTTTCTTCAGCCATGGCAAATATGAATGCCCTTTATCATTGAGACTGTGTTTAGACCTCGACCCGTGACAATACATTCTAAACCAAATGTTGGATATTTTACACCAAGAAAGGATTGGATACTTGACTCCTAGATAGTCCTAAAAAAAAACAAATGAACCATATGAATCTGAGGTCTCTCTATCACATATGAAACGAAGGATTTTCATTGGATGGTTCATGTTTTGCCTTATAACTATATACAATGCTTGTGTGATATCCTCACAAAACGTTGTAAAGAGATAGGCACTGAATGAATGAGGGAGTATGTCTGAACACCGATACTAGGGATTATATATTGATAATGTGATTTAAAATGAGTTAAGTAAATCACAAGTTTTCTGTATCTGGATACAATGAAATCGTTTTTATAAAACAAACAAAAAATTCAAATTGTAGAGAAAAAGATAAAATAACAATTGCTGTATGAATAAATGTATATTTTTGATAATAAACAATATATGGCTGTTTACATTTTGATATTGTAAGTTTGAAGGTCTGCTTTTAAATGTATTTCCTAAATGTTTTCAGCACACATGTAATTCAGACCCTGATTTAGGAAATATTTTCAGGGGTACCCCTATTTTTAAAAACACAGTTAGTATTCATGACATCAGTCTGACACTTCAGGAAAGAGAAGGCATCCTTGCCTACACAAAAATAACTAGAGCAAACGTAGCTGTTGCCTGATTGAAACTGTGTTATTGAAACATTCAACAACCCCCATTGGAGAACCAGTGAGCTAGGAAGACTAACAGGGTAAGGTAAATAATTAAAGCCAATGGCAATCCACCAGTTAGGAAAGATTTTGACTCAGTGGCTAATTGGAACAGCTTTGATGATGTAATATCAGTGAGCTTTATGGGTTAGTTTATAATAATAGCTCATTTCTGCAGCTTAACTATGCCACCATCACATTTCTCTTTTCACGACTGCTCAAGGGAGATATGGTAAGTTAGACTTATTGCTCAGATCTATTTTTGCTTCTATTGCAATCCCCTCCTTATGTTACTCTTTGGAATAAAATGCTGTGGTGTCCTGTTATTAGCAGCCTTTCTTTGTAGTACACTTTACATTGAAAAATCCTTCACACAATCTGCTCATGCAGCTGCACTTAAACATTTTTAACATCCCCCATCTGTATCAGCTGCTTGGGAGCACTACTGTATACACTTGGGTTCTCTTTCTGATCCTAGAGAAGGCATTTGAGGGGATGTAGGGCCTCACTGGGGATCACAGATGAGATCACAGCCCTGTAACTGTACTTTTTTTAACTGTTTGGTATATCCTTTTACTGCACAAATACAGTACTTTCTTTTTTAACTAAAGATAAGCAATAAGCTTGACATTACATTATTGTGTCTGTTGGGTGATGGTTGAAGTCTGAACTGCCCACACTACCATGTTGAAAAGCCTTTGACAGCTCTCCCTTTCTGCCCAGAGAGTCAAGTGCGGAAAGGCTGTCCTTAGTCCAGTGTTCAGGGTCATCAAAGAAAGGTTACCAAGACACCAAAGCCAAACCTCCCAAAGCCAACATGGGTGGGATCCACTAGTCCCTGTCTGCCCTGTGGCCCTCCGAAAAAGAGACTAACACAGATACAGTTCTGTGAGGGTATTTGTTACTATATCATCTGCTCATTCAAGAAGTGTAAATAGTGACGATGCATCAGTTGATGGGTCTTCATTAACTTCACCTATAGGTACCTCTAAGCTGTTAATAAGACATTGGAATTTGTTAGAGATGGGTACAGCACCTACATATTGCTATGTTTAGAAAGAAATATGTTTCAGACTCTTCTTCTTGTCCATATCATACATTTATTATATTCTGTAAGATGAAAAACTTAGAATTCAAGTTATTTATGTAGGTTCAATGCCCATTATCACCAGTGAGCAGTATAACTACTACCAGATTTCTCTCAATATTATACAATATGGAGTATAATACAGGAGTACATGTAACTTTTGAGAAGCTAATCATCCTTTAGAGTAGTTCCTTGTGCAGACCTGCCCTTAACATCTATTTTGTGATGCAATCTGAGTAATATCAAGCAATACAATTTAAAAATGGAAGGTACTACTGTCACAACATAGGTTTGTATACTCCCACATGACAAAAACTGTAAGAAGAGCTACTGTGATTACTGTAAAACATTTGCTTTTTCTGCATGGTCACCTCAGGATTTTGGGCTTTTTCTGGATCTTATTGTTGCTGCAATTAGATCCTTTGCACAATGACACTGCTATTGAAAGCCACACTATGTGCTCTGGCCCTACATGGCATAGGCAAAATTCAATGTCAGCCAATTGGTCTAATTAATTTTTCTTTAAGTTCATTATGGATAGCTAAAATGCATCACTGGCATGGGAGTTGAATGTCATATGTGTGCTACAATGTGTATTTAAACGTCCCACGTATATGAAAAAAATATACAGCTAACAATACTGTAGTGTTAACGGTGACACTCTATTGTTTATAAGATGTTTGTCCGTTTGTTCTAGTGTAACTTTTTTCTGAGTAAATTACATAGTTGCTCGATATAGATTCTGGGTGCATACGCAGAATATCCAGATAGGTGGCACTCAAAATTCCTATGTTTGGCTGTGGACCCATCTTTCTTTCACACAATTCATTAGAAAGTTGACTTTTATTTAATTTTACATATTAATTAGCATATGTCCTTTCGTAATTCCCAATGTATTTCACAGTAGTTGGTGCAATATCAGAGACTTTTGTGTGAACAGTAGTGACGCAGGTTGCTATTTATCATTTGTGTGTAATCGCATAATAATATATAACACGTATAATCATCACTTACATAAAATTTGCATGTAAATGCATAGTTAGACTGACCATATGTGCGTTTTTTACATTTACAGTTAACCATAGTTGGATTGTGTTCACTTTAAGTTAGCCATAGTCACTGTAGGCCCCGATTTGAAAAACTCTCTGCTGGCTGTGCATAAATGTATACTGTTTAAATTATATTGTTATTGTCACATTCTGTGTGAAGGCCATCTAAAGTGTCCTTTAAATGTGGGAGACAGTAAATCTCAGCATCTCTGCATAAAAGTAGCCGGCGAAGAAGAAATCATCCTTTGGATGGTATCTGAGAAGGCCATGAAACTGAAATCTCCCATTGCATGTGTCATGAAATGATGGGCGATACCAAGAGCGTCAATAAAGTTTTGTTTTAATTGATTCCTTCTCTGAAGAAATTGTGCAGAGTATCCTTTTGCTGAATTTCATGTTGTTTTACTCATTTAGACTTGCTTCTGTCCACCCTTGGAGGCAGACTTCTCTTACTCACTCTTGAGACACTATGCTGATTATCTGCTCATAGAGATAATCTCTCGAGCAATCACATTTCTTGATTTGAATCTTTATTTGGTTAGAGGCTATATTCACTTACACCTACCTACTGCTTCTGAGTTTCCAGACCTCACTCTAAACTTAAATTTAGCACTAGGGTGTTTCTCTACATGCCAACTTAAATCATTTACAATTTGCCTACTCTGTTGTTAAATAACCTGGCTTTGCACTTACTGTGGGGCTTGTTGGATTATATTCTTTAAGCTGTAATCATGTGATTAGTGATTTATGACTAAACGGATTGATTTAAGTTTGTGAATTTACTATTCTGGTAATAAAGCTTTCATGATATGCAGTGCTCCCCAGGGATCATCCCTCAGCCCCACTCTTTATAACATATACATGACACCGCTCGCCAACTACACTTGATCACAACACATGACCATCATCCCTACTCCAATGACACCCAACTCATCCTATCCCTGTCGGACAAGACAAACACCACCAGAACCAAATCCACCATCTGCATTACCTTGGTAGCGGACTGGATGCGAACCAACTGCCTGAAGCTCAGCTCTGACTAGACAGAAGTGCTGGTCTTCGGCAACAAGATACCACCTAGTGGTGGTTGGTGCTAGGGCCAACACCCACAGACCATCTTGGGATCATCTTAAATGACAAGCTCAACATGCCAGCTCAAGTCAACGCAGTGTTCACCTCTTGCTGCCACAACCTATGCATGCTGCAAAAGATCTTCAAATGTTTGTTCAGAGCACAAGATGGACCATCAAACAAGCACTCATCACCAGCAGGCTGGACACCGGCAACCCTCTTTACGCTAGAATCTCCAAACAACTCCTACACACACTCCAGGCCATCTATAACACAACAGCAAGACTCATATTATCCTCCAACACTGCATCTACAGAACACAGCACCTCAGGAAGCTGCACCGACTCCTCATTCATATGTGCAGCCAATTCAAACTTCTCATGCACACATACAAAGCCCTACACAACAGAGGACCAGATTACCTGAACAGCTGCATACACTTTCACCAACCCACCAGACACCTACGCTCTGCCTCACATGCACACACACCCCGCATCTGCAAAAGCAAAACTGGAGGTCACTCCTTCGGCTTCATCTCACCAAAGACATGGAACAACCTCCCTCAATACATCAGAGCCTCCTCCTCACTTATTGAGTTTTACAAGAAGCTGAAGACCTGGCTCTTCATATAAGCACCTTGGGGGCACACACCTGGATAACCTCTCAGGTGATTTGTGACCTATACAAATCAACATAACATCAACAGTGGAAACAGTCATTAATGAACATTTCACGGCAGCACCCCATCTATCAATTCATAACCTTCACCATCTGTATTGCAGAACTGGTGAGGGGTTAGAAATATCAAAGTCTCAAGTCTAGGAACTTTTATTCAAATGTGGAACATATTGGTTAGTGGTGTCATTTTAAAAGTCCTTAACCCCAAAGGATTGGCACCAGCGACTCATATAGCGAAGTGTGAAATATAAATAAGTCCTTGTTCATGCACTTGTGAAAAAAACAAGAATGGCGAAGTGCCTAAGGAAATGAACACCTGGACACAATATCTCATTGCTGCCTGTTATTTGATAGTTTCCATGACACCATGCAATTGTCTCACATGCATGGTATCACACAGTATTTAATAGTACAACATGAAAGAAGCTATTATTAACTCCATACTCTGAATGCATGTCACCATGAATAATCTTACTCTAAAACATAATACGCAAAACATCAAATGCTCTGCTTCCTGCATGTATTTCTAACATGTTACGGAAGCACGTATATTTCTCATCTGAACCAAAGTGCAGACGTCACTATTACGATTTATTTAACATGTAGAATTGCCTATGGTATCTATATGTTTTAGATATGGTATTTAAATGATGTTCCATCCTAGAGAACGTGCACCACAATATCTCCCGAGCAGTATACCAAGAGTTACAACACCAAATGAAGAGCCCTTTGATCCAGCTCTATCGCAAACATCCAAATACCCTATAATCCGTGTTGTAATCTGTGTGGTGTGAGTAAAGCACCAATAGTCAATTACAGAGTTTCTCAATTGACTTAGGGGAGCAAATGCAGAGTAATGACAAAGCCAACTGCCAAGCATGTGTTCAACAGACCTGCGACTGTGTATTGATCTCAGAGTCAGATACTCCTAGTTTATGACAAAAATTCTCAATAAGCTAGGCAAAATTCAGCTTCAGTTTACCTTATGGCACATCAGTTGGAGATATGATCCACTAGACGCCTGCCCATATAATAGTGAGATTTCACTCTGTTATCTAGAGAAGTACAACCCCTCTGCTAAACCCCGTGCTGATACTAAGATTACGTCATGCAAACTTTATTTACCTAAATATGTGAATAGTACTGTTGAAAGCCAGCTCATTATTTTCTGTTCATACATATGGGTATCTGAACTCAACATAAAACTACGTACACAACCTAGTTAGAGACTATGTTCACTGCGCAAAGCCTCCCACATCTTGAGGTGTTATATGAGAAAAGATCACTTCCAACTGGTTGGTCTTGCAAGCAATCCAGAAGGCAATTTTTATGTGTTTTATAGCCACTGCTGCAGCTTTGTATATGTAAGTCTAGCGTTGTAATTTATAGGATCAAACTCCATCCATGAATAAAAAATAGCTAAGGCATATGCAAAATGTGCATATATCACAACAGTTACTGAACCCCAGTTCCACTAGATTAGTTCAGGGACACAGTGGAACTCCAAACCCTCTTTTGCAAATGAATAACACTATCAAAACAGCACCTAGACTCAGGGGATGCATTTTCAAAGCAGTAATGCATAACATGGCCAGCAAAGACAATATGAACATTCTTAACATAGTTAGAAAGTTCCTAACATCCTGACACCCTACAGCAACTTCCATGTGCTATGCTAAATTTCAGTAGAAGCAGAAGGATAACATAACTATAAGTAAATCAAGTTTCCTAAAATTTATCACAAAGCATAGCATTTCTCTATAAAAAAAATAGCGGTTTATTTAATCTTTATCACAGCTTTTGCACATGAATAATAAGCAGTCCAAGGCCAAAGGGCATTTTTCTTCACTGCTTCTTGTAGCTGTCTCGTACTGAGGCTGGTTGTTGCTGCAAGCCGGCATGACCTGTCAGCGTGATAGTCCTAGTCTAAAGACTCTCGAAATGATGGTCGGATTCATGGGATTTATTGTATATGATTGCCGATCGATTTTATCTCATATTTATAAAGTAAAAAGTAGTTGTAGACACTAAAGCATCAAAAAGTCTAAACAATTATAGCGACAATTCTAATTGCGATTTACATGGAAAATACATCTTCCTATTACTAAAACGACCAAAACATGTCAGCTTCCACAGTAAGCATCCATGATGTTAGAGCTGCGTCCATAATAAAAACAATAAAATATGTAAGCCCAGAATGGAGGCATACATGATACTAACACTTCTGCCTGTGTTTAAAACGTCACACATTCTTCTACAAGAGATAAACAAAATCTGCAAGTGGCACATAATGAAAATAAAAGAGGTCTAGGCGCTAGCGTGGCATGCCACAGTGTTCACAACAGCAATGTGAAGGCTCCAAATTGGATGTATGACGTTACAACGCACACTTTTACAACGCATGCACTTACAACGCATTTTTTACAACGCATAATCCATTACAACGCATGACATTACAGCGCAGGACACTACAACGCATTTAAAAAAAATACCTTTACAACGCATTACCATTACAACGCATACTACCTTTACAACGCATACCATTACAACGCATAATATTAAATTACATTTAAGGTAAGTATTAGATAGTATAGGGGTAAAAATTACTAATCTAACTCCAGGGGGTGCAACAGTAGGTTAAGTGTTGGATAGTATAGGGGTAAAAATTACTATTCTAACTCCAGGGGGTGCATCAGTAGGGTAAGTGTTGGATAGTATAGGGGTAAAAATTACTAATCTAACTCCAGGGGGTGCAACAGTAGGGTAAGTGTTGGATAGTGTAGGGGTAAAAATTACTATTCTAACTCCAGGGGGTGCAACAGTAGGGTAAGTGTTGGATAGTATAGGGGTAAAAATTACTATTCTAACTCCAGGGGGTGCAACAGTAGTGTAAGTGTTGGATAGTATAGGGGTAAAAATTACTATTCTAACTCCAGGGGGTGCATCAGTAGGGTAAGTGTTGGATAGTATAGGGGTAAAAATTACTATTCTAACTCCAGGGGGTGCAACAGTAGGGTAAGTGTTGGATAGTATAGGGGTAAAAATTACTATTCTAACTCCAGGGGGTGCATCAGTAGGGTAAGTGTTGGATAGTATAGGGGTAAAAATTACTATTCTAACTCCAGGGGGTGCATCAGTAGGGTAAGTGTTGGATAGTATAGGGGTAAAAATTACTATTCTAACTCCAGGGGGTGCATCAGTAGGGTAAGTGTTGGATAGTATAGGGGTAAAAATTACTATTCTAACTCCAGGGGGTGCATCAGTAGGGTAAGTGTTGGATAGTATAGGGGTAAAAATTACTATTCTAACTCCAGGGGGTGCATCAGTGGGGTAAGTGTTGGATAGTATAGGGGTAAAAATTACTATTCTAACTCCAGGGGGTGCATCAGTAGGGTAAGTGTTGGATAGTATAGGGGTAAAAATTACTATTCTAACTCCAGGGGGTGCAACAGTAGGGTAAGTGTTGGATAGTGTAGTGTAATATTATGCGTTGTAATGGTATGCGTTGTAATGGTAGTATGCGTTGTAATGGAATGCGTTGTAAAGGTAGTTTTTAAAAATGCGTTGTAATGGTATGCGTTGTAATGTCATGCGTTGTAATGGATTATGCGTTGTAAAAAATGCGTTGTAAAGGTAGTGCGTTGTAAAAGTTGCGTTGTAAAGGTTGTTCCCCCTCCAAATTGGATCAGATAGATCTATCCATTCCAGAAAACCCATTAATTATACCACATCCTCAATCTTGTTAGCACAATGATAATATATATGTCAGTTCTCAATTATTATTTTATGTGGAATCCATACACATACAAAATGGTTGATGTATATGGTTAAAACAAAACTCATGTTCCCAAATTGGTTGTGTCAAATCACTTGGATTCACCCTGGACACTAAGCTTACCCTCCAGGAAAACCTTGGCGGAAAAATCCGAACACAGCCTGAGACCAGCTCTTTCTTCAAAAGAAAGTAAAACCTGACTGTTAAGTGAATATGTTTTATCTATTGAATTTGAAAGTAATGCTGGGAGCAGGTGCAACCTGGAATTGCCTGTTCATAGTGAAATGCCTCTTGAGACATGACAAGTTACAGTCTCCTTAACTAACCTGATCTGCTGGAATATTGCTGGCTTGAGTTCTAAGCAGTCAGACCTGAACTGGCTCAATCATATTACAAATTATGATATTGTGATGCTGAAGGAAACTCGGCACCCTGGGGATGGGTATGAAATGTTCACCCTACCTGCCCATCTGCTGGTGGCAGAGACCAGGGAGGGCTGGCCAACATGGTCCGAGTGTCTAAGTTAGTTTAGGCAATCTCAATTGCATGCAATCCTACGAGCATTCAAGTTTTGTGGATTGTTCTCCCAAAAAGTTTAGTTTTTTAAATTAACTTTTTGAATCCTGTGGCAGACGTGGGCTGTCAAATCAAGGTATTGTTTACAGAAATTTACATTTTGAGAAATAGGTCTGATCGCATTTTGAGCAAGTTTGTTTGTGGTTGCTGGGGGTGACTTTAATGCTAAATTAGGCTGATATGAAGTCCAGTATGATCCTTTTGCGGTAATCGCTCCCACTATATTTAGCCCTAGGGCTGATTAGAAAGACCAATTGTTACTGCCACTGGGAGTGATTTTGGCCTTTGAAAACCTAAACCAATTCATTAGGTCCCTCATTCTCAGAACCACTAAAAAATTGACACCAGTCAGCCAAGCTTGTTTTATAAGGATTGTAGGGCTGACAATCAAATCTTGTGAGTTGTCCTAAATACTAGCCCTAGGGACAAGCATTCTGTAACAAAAGCAAAGTTGCAATACATGTCTGCATGACCTTAAAAAATTAAGCTGGCCCTCCAGGAGGAAGCCTGGTTTAGCCTCATAAATTCATGTGAAGAAAATGACACTAGAGGCTTCTGGGCTATTGTAACTGGGAATAGGTTAAACTAACCCAAAAGTGATGGGTTGGGGACTAATATCAACCCAGATAGCTGGATCAAACATTTTAAAGGCATTTATTCCTATGACAACCACCAGAATGTGCATCTAAACGAGGTAATCCCTCTTTTATTCTAGACATCAGGTTTAATCTGGAAGAGGTAACTACAGCTATCTCCATCAATCCATGTAGAAAAGCCCCCGGCCCAGATGGGGTCCAAGTTGATCTTTACAAACAGAATATTGCATTATTACTAACATTCTGAATGCTCCGGATTCCTGCAAGAGTTCTACTTCTTAGCAGTAGGCCATTATTGTCCCAATTGTTTAAACAGGCAATAGGCAGGACACTGGTTGATCCCACTCATTTCACTTTTGGATTCGGTGGTAAGAGTGGTTGACCGTCTCATTTTGCACAGGATAAAGGCCTGAGTCCAACAGTCTGGTGTCCTTAGCAAGGTGCAATAAGAATTTGGAGAAGGACTGGGAACTTAGTAACATTGCCTTAATCTGATTCTATTGATCGGGAGATAGTCTATTGACAAAAAGTTTTCCCTTTACCTTGCCTTCATGGATTTAAGTATTGCCTTTAACTGAGTGAACTGCTCTAAATTATGGCCCATAATTACCCAGATGGGCTTATCACAAACTTTGGTGTATTTTTTACGAGCACTATATTGTGGGGTTTCAGCAAGGGTCAGGTATGGCATGGATGGTGAATACACATCTACCTTTGATTTGTCCCGCGGAGTCCACCAGCTGTGTCGTTCTGGCACCGATCCTGTTTCTCCTATATGTTAATGACTTAAGCTCAGTCCTTATGGCCAAAGGCATGGACCTACCAATAGTGAACTCTATTCCAGTGTCAGCTATGCTTTATGCCGATGATGCGTTTTACTTTCTTGAACGCCTAATAAATTAAGGGGTTTCGTTGAGAATTGTGTGCTCTTTATAGATAACCTGGACTTAACTAAGAACACTACCAAAACTCACAATAAGGTGTATGGCTCCCAGAATAGTGAAGTTAGGCCTATTTTTATAAAGGGTAATAACAGTACCAGGCTCAAGGAGTTCTCCTATCTAGTGGCAACCTTTGACTCTCATAACAGTTTTCTGCCCTACCTTTCCATTCTCTGCATTCATTTTAATCACACTATTGGGGCTCTGTTTGATGTATCATCTAAGGTAGGTAGCAAACCAGTACTGCCCCTGTTAGACATTTATAGGCTGAACTATCTACCTGCATTAACATATTGGCCTGGAATATGGGGCTCTCAAGAATGTGTTCGGTGTCAGCTGGAGGAGAATAATTTTTGCAGACATTTGTGAGGTATGGGTCCAGGAAGCCGTCATTATTTTTGAAGGAGGAATTGGGCTTGACCTACGCTGGAGATTTTTTAGGGCTTGACCCACTCCTCCTTTGGATCACAATGTGGAGAAACCAGAAAGGGACATTCAATCATAAAGTAACAGTCAATTGCTTGGGATGTAATTGTTGGCTCAGGATACCGTAGCTGAATTATATAAAGAAAACAGTGGACGCTCTAGGAAGGCTAGACTTATTTACCACACCTTGTGCCATTCCAACCATTCGAAAAGGGGAGATCGGTAAAGGTTAAGGAGCTCTATCTGAGGCAGGTGCTAACTGGTAGGAAAAACAGGGAGATTATGAAGCCTCAATGAAGAAGCTGGTTAAGATTTAAACCATTATTGGTGTTGAGCCATTTCTCTCTTATGTAAATAACGTTTGGGAAAGGGTACTTTTGACCAAAAGTTGTATGGGAAGTCTAACATGTCATGTTTGTTTCCTATAGGCCTATTTGATTCTTAGTCTATTTTACTTTGTCCATACGATTAATCCTCGCCCAAAATGTTGGCCCATTTTTATTATTGTGTACATTTTATCAATTGCCTAGATGTAAATACCTAGTACCAATTCATAAGCGTGTTTTTAACTAATACCAGCCTTCACTTTACTTCCTTAGTATGTTGCCTATCCATTCTATGTTATTTTGTAGGAGGCTTTTCAAAACCGCCTTGCATTGGTGAAAGTCCATTGATATTTCGCTGCTTTTTAGATTTAAAAGTGTTTTATGATGTTTTAATTTAATTCTTTCAATTTTAATGAATTTTATTAAGTTAGCCCTTTTATGATTATATGTATATAATTGAATAACGATTGCTTGATTAATTGATTGACTGATTGAAAGACAAACCATTCCTTCCAGAAAGCGACTACAGAACTACTGTTCAGGCCAGTGCATCTTTGCATCTGGATGGCAGTAATGCCCTACTCCATGGCTTCCCAGACTCCATTCTGCCACTCCTTGGGGGGATTCTAAATACCACAGCATGTTTCATATAGGGCATGAAGAAATATGATTGCATAATCCCCATCCTGATGGAACTCCATTGGATTCCCCTGTCAGCCTGTACCATCTTCAAACCAGCTGCATCCGTTCAGTTTTATTTTGTATTGCTACTGAGCCATTTATTTGCTCGACTTATGTTGAGGTGCTCAGGGTTATCTATGCTTACGTCTATTTTTTTTAGAGGTGGTCATATTACATTTTCATGCTCAGTGTTTGTGAGGAGCCGTAGATGTGCTCAGTTATATTTATGCTTACAAGTTGTGAACCACCTAGGTGCTCTACTTCGCTAGAGGTGTTCTAATCGTATTGAGATTCTCAGTTCTATTTATTTTTACTGGTGATGAGCCTTGGGCTCAGTTCTGTTGGCGCTTATGTATGCTCAACCACTTTGGTGCTCTATTTTGTTAGAGGTGTTCAGATTTAATTTATGATTGACGGTACTGAACCTTTATTGCTCAATTTTCATTGAGGTGTTCAGTTCTATTTGTCCGGGGAAGAATGGTTTTCCTCCCATTTTCATTCTAATGTTGATTTTGTCAAGTGTTGTAGTGATTTTACAATATAATATAACAAATAAACAATTTACATAATTAGTAACCAGTTAAATAACATTATTTAATATCACATTTATAATATTAAATGGCAATAATTAATAATGTAATTAACTACGCTCCCTATTTCCCTACAATCCCAAGTACTTGCTACTGCATTATAAATCACTTATCACATTTAAAAAATATATACATTTAAAATCACAAACTGTATTTTAAAAATACATAACAATTATACTGCCAGCCAGCATACAGCTCCCCTGCCCCAGGAAAGTGGGCCACGGGGCAGCCCCCACAGTCAAGGCAACACAGCCACCCCAGGTTGATGGGGCTGGTCGGCCTCTGTCTGCAAACCAGTCAACTTGGGGGTTGAAGGGGGTGCCCACAAAGACATATTTTCATAAGTGCTTGTGAACATGAAACAAAACTATATATAAAGACTTTTGTTTAGAGACCCCAAAAAAAGAATCAAGGAAACCGTCACATCAACATTCTCACCTATCATTCACTCCTGCATACTAACAAACATTCTCCATAGATAAATTTTCATTAAAAACCAACAAACCATCTCTAGAAAGAGATCCTACTTCAATTCTAATGCAAACAAAATTAGTGTGTATCCATAGATTTATGACAGTTCTTATTATGTCCTAGAATTCTGAAGTCATGACGTTTTAAGTCGAATTCTTCTGAGGATCTCCCAGAGTGTGGTTGGTGCTTCTGGTTTTAATGAAAATGTATCTATGGAGAATGTTTGTTAGTATGCAGGAGTGAATGATAGGTGAGAATGTTGATGTGACGGTTTCCTTGATTCTTTTTTTGGGGTCTCTAAACAAAAGTCTTTATATATAGTTTTGTTTCATGTTCACAAGCACTTATGAAAATTTTAATTTATGAGGAAATACAGTGCATGCTCTATATATGAATTAGATGCCAACCTAACAATCATGAATACTCTGTTATGTATATCTTTTTCTCTTTAAAAAAAAAGTAAATAATTAATATCTTATATAAAAAAATGAAAATGTTTTCTGAGTAACTTTGCACCTTGGGGGTTTTTGTAGTATACAAGAGATTAATTCTACAAGAATAAGACAGGTCAGATAAGAGGTTCCCTTTCTTCATAGGTGCCCACAAAGACATTCAAACTGGGGCATGGGGGGGGGTCAGGGCCGAAAGCCAGCAGGCCGAACGTTCTAGGGCCTAAGTCTCCCTCACTCCCATCAAACACTCCAACCCTCCTGAAGCCACCAGGTCCAGGACCATCACCACGGCCACCAGGTTTCCCGCTGCAGTGCCGCTCTCCCATTGCTCCTTGCCCCAATGTCCACCTGGTCTTACTAGCTCCCGTTGGCCTGTCACTAACTGACACATTTATGGAATTAAAGCTGGCCCTGCGAGACTGGGAGGAAGTTCACCTTTACCTACAATTGCGTTCTGTACACAAGTACAAAGAAAATGACTACTCTCCTGTCTGTAAAGTGTTGGGCAAAATCAGCAATCGGGATGAGACTCAAGTACTGAGAACGAGAAGCGTGATCTCACTATGATGTCATGATCTGTAGAGAAGGAGGTAGAGACATATCTGGTCTGGGAATCTGTCTTGCCCTACTAAAAGAAATACTAAAATTCAATTGCTCCGAGCAATGTCGAGAACCTGCAGCCCATGTGAGAAGCAAAAGAACGTTACAGGAAATATATGAAAGTCTCTACCTGTCTCTGCAGATGTGTCCTCTCTAGTCTCCATAAATGCAGCCTTACAGGCTTTCCCACCTTTGACTGCAGTGACCCCTTCTGACCATGAAGGTCCCATTGTATCATGGTCACATTGCGGTTTAGACTGCTGTCTGCTCCACGAGCATGCCCCTAATTCCTTTTGAACTGTGTCCCCGTGCTACATGAAGTGGAGAACAAAATTGACCCAGAACCTAACCAATTTTCAAGCACACCACTCAGCTTTGAGTGCACCATCATATCTGGTTCATTAACAGCAAAGCAAACACCAACCTGACTTCTGGGTCAACCGGAAACCACAGACCCTGCTGTGCCCCTTCCAGGACACACAAGAATGAAACTGATAGGCTCAGACAGATATATGCTTCTCATGCGTACTAGACACACAGTACCATTGCTGCATAAGCGAATTTGAGCAAGCAGGTGGTGACCGGAAAATGATTTCAACTTGCACTGAAAGTAAGATGCACCATTCCCACACATTGGGAAAAATATATTTAACTTTGCGCTACCAGCATTTGTACTAACCTTTGGAACTTACTAGTGAGGACAAGCTCTGTTTTCTTACTAACATAAAATACCGACTGAACAATATCATTATTGTGTGTTTAATGGTGCACTGTATCTGCGGTTTTAAGTTTCATCACTATGCAACAGGAAGCCTTGACTGAACTGAAAGGTGCTTGACTCCAGTGACCTTGCAGCAGTACTACAAAGGTTCAAAGGTTTTATCATACTGAGTGTTTTTGGGCAAGCCATCTTTTCACATTCACGCATTTATTAATCATTGTTTTCAAAAGAAATTGCAAACACTCCAAGCACTACTTTACATTTTATTTTCAGTTACTACATAACAAGCTGGAGTGCTTACATGTTTCGACTGGACTAAACTGACATTCAGGCGTCCTTTGACCATGACTACACAGCAAACGTCACTAGCCTCTAAACCTGGTAAAATTGTGAATCCTATTTTATTACAAAACCTTTATTTGCCAGCGATCTACTCTCACACCAGCATGTTATTCGGTCCAAACCCTGTTTATTTAGATTGCTCTCCACAATATGTCATGAATGTCACCCCCGAGACTTCTCAATTATTAATTTCATGGAGATGTGCAATTAGGAGCCTGAACCAGCACGAGCTATTTTAAAATATAGTTTTAAATAGTTCACAAATTTACTGTGATCCTCCCACGTGGCGCTTGTGGGCTGTGTGGGATGCAGAAGTGTTTATTGCAGAGGCAAGATGCCTCACGTTAATTTGCACTGTGTACGCGCTTACCTGATTTCCCCAGCTGCCAGCGAACATATTCATGCATTATTGCCGACAAGACCGTACTATCAATGTTGTGATTTTAATCTGCCTATGTGAAGGATGAATTGCTTTTTTATTCCACCAATTAAGTATAGAAATATCCAAAGGACGATGTTACAGCATTGTCCTGGGTTTTCATTCTATCAATATAGATTGAGCGTTTTATACAAAGTAACTGTTCTAAAAATCATGAGCCGCAGAAGTGGACATTTTTGGATTAAAGTCTGTATATGTCCAATATTATAATCATTACAATGAAGTTGAAGTTAGAGTTTGTTCTGGTTTGTACAGTACAACTTCCCCTTGAATACAACTTTTCATTCTGTTAGTGGGCAGCCTGTCAGTGATGTTCAGCAATATTGACCAATGAGCACTTTTGCCACTAAGGAATTGTGCAGTAGAAGATGAGAAGCCCAGCTAGCTTCTAAAAAATCGTACCTAGGTCACACACAGACAAGTGAATAATTGTACCTAGGTCACAGACAGACAATTTTGTACCTAGGTCACAGACAGACAAGTGGATAATTGTACCTAGGTCACACACAGAAAAGTGGATAATTGTATCTAGGTCACACACAGGCAAGTGGATAATTGTACTTAGGTCACACACAGACAAGTGAATAATTGTTCCTAGGTCACACACAGAGAAGTGGATAATTGTACCTAGGTCACAGACAGACAATTTTGTACCTAGGTCACAGACAGACAAGTGGATAATTGTACCTAGGTCACACACAGAAAAGTGGATAATTGTACCTAGGTCACACTCGGGCAAGTGGATAATTGTACCTAGGTCACAGACAGACAAGTGGATAATCGTACCTAGGTCACACACAGAAAAGTGGATAATTGTACCTAGGTCACAGACAGGCAAGTGGATAATTGTACCTAGGTCACACACAGACAAGTGGATAATTGTACCTAGGTCACACACAGGCAAGTGGATAATTGTACCTGGGTCACAGACAGACAAGTGGATAATTGTACCTAGGTCACTCACAGAAAAGTGGATAATTGTACCTAGGTCACACAAAGACAAGTGAATAATTGCACCTAGGTCACACACAGCCAAGTGGATAATTGTACCTAGGTCACAGACAGACAAGTGGATAATTGTACCTAGGTCACACACAGGCAAGTGGATAATTGTACTTAGGTCACACACAGACAAGTGAATAATTGTTCCTAGGTCACACACAGAGAAGTGGATAATTGTACATAAGTCACTCACAGACAAGTGGCTAACATTTTAAAATGCTCCACCATGTTGCTGATCTCGTACACACATGGACAACTTGATCCCAGCCATGACCACAACTTGATCCTAGACTTAGCAAAACCACAATTTTTTGTGAGTCAGCACTGTGGATCTAAGTTCAACTTAAGTGACTAAATGGCTTTCTGATTTCACACAAATGGAGGTGTAAATGATTGAAGGCTCTGAGGTTTTCAGAGCAAGCGGGGATTATTTGGAATAAGTTGCAGACAGAGTTTAGACTAATGTGGTTTACACCACCATCCAACAGAGATAGCAAACGATATTTTCCAATACAGTAACTGTTCACAGCATCTTTCCCCTGGAAAAGTGTTGTGGAGTGTTTATGCTCACCGATAAACACAAAGAGGGCACTCTTGGTGAATGAGAGCGCAAAATAAAATCTTAAAATTGGCCTTTGCTGTTGAGAGAGAACTATGGGTTGAAAACTGTACTATCACCATGGAGCTAGAGTGACTGTAAACAATATGTGATGCTAGTTACCATGGAACTGGCTTGTACCTTAGCAAAGATGTACTTGGAATGAAAATTCGGGAGTGCTGAGCTGACTCTAATGGGAGAGTTGGCATGCTACAAAGTTTGTGGCTCTAATTGTAGATCTACAAAGTTAACAGGATCATAGATATAATGAGCATGCAGCTAAATTAATCTTGCTAACCATCATAGTAGCTGCAGCCTATGCAGGTAAGAGCGGTAGAGCAGTGGGGCTGGGTTGGGGTGATTCGACAGATGACCATGAGGTAAAATTAAATAAATAATACATTTTCCCTTGTCGTCGTCTGTTGAAACCCCTCGCCCCCTCACCTGGCCCCACCGCTCGTACCCGCACGGGCCGCAGCTTCATCATATAAGTCAGACGTTTGCACATAAAGGTCATGATTTATAGCAGGTACCAGGCAGGGCGTTCAAGCTAGTAATATACAAATTATATGCCCCCCTCACCCAATTAAAGAAAGCATTAACGTCTACTCTAGCTCAACCACCACATTTAAAGAAGCATTGGCAATGCTAAAATGGCATTCTTGAGTGTATCAACAGCTTCAAACGTGAGCATCTACAAGTGCTGCTTCCATGTATTACCTCCTGAAAGGCAGACCTTGTGCACCTCATGCTTGTTGCAATGGGGGTTGAGTTGCCTTCTTCTTGGAGCATGCACATCAGTTTTTATCTGATCCTTAAATTTAATGTAACAACCCGACATGATGATTCAGAGCAAGGCAGCATTTTGGAAAAAGTGGGCATGACTATAATAATAATTTGTTTTTATATAGCCCCTCATACCATCTTCCCCCATTTCTAAGCTCTGTATAAAACAGGTGTAATGAGAATGCTAGGTATGTGACCACATTCATACTCAACACAGTTATCACTTCACTCAGGATGTTTAAAGTACTTGTACACACACAAATAAATATTTTTAAAAAACTGTTCATGTTTGATGTCTTTAGAATTGTAATGAGAAATCCAAACTTATGGTCATGTCGGATTTTTCATTACAATTTGGAAAATGGCACTTTTAGAAGGTAAGCAAATAAAGTATAGTGTTGCACTCAGCCAATAAACCAATAGTAATCAAGTGTAACCAAAAGTACATTTCTTAAATACATTTTGTGTGCCCTCTGTGGGGGGGGGCTTCACCCACATCCCCGTTTCAAAATAGAAGTACCTAGAACTGTTGCTCCAGACACAGTGTGCACTGCAGATTCCGGATCTGCTATAAAGAATTATTCAACCATACATAAATGTATCAAAATCAAATACTGATATCTTGACCAAACATTTTGGGTTAATAGTCCATGTACGTGAAATCATATATCGTGTGATACACGTAGACAATGTCTTCCTTCAAATTTTTTTAATTTAAAGGATGCACTCTGTGTCACATGATTTCAGATAATCAACTTGTCTTGTCATTTTTCATAGACTATCTGAAAAAGGAGTTGCAATTCATTTCGGGCTCTCAAAGTACCTGTTACATGTGGGGGTATCTAGTTGGCAGAGGTAGGTACCTTTGTCCTAATAGGGACCCTAGCTTCTAGTCAGGTTAAGGGGGATACACACTTAGATAAACCCTGCTCACCTCCTCTGTAGCTGGGCACGAGCAGACAGGCGTATCCCAAAGGCAATGTGTAAAGTATTTGTACCAACACTCACAGTAACACTGTGAAAACACCACAAAAGGACACCACACCAGTTTAGAAAAAAGAATATCTTTATCTAAACTAAACAAGACCAAAATGACAAAAATCCAACATACAGAGTTAAAAATATGACTTTCAAAAGGTTTCAAGAACTTGTACCATAGAAAACTTTGTATGCGTGACTTTTCACCAAAATATCCTGTAGTTGCGTTAAAGTTCACCAAGCCAAACAGCCGCAGCGTCGGAAAAAAAGAGATGCAACACTCCTGATACCCTGAGGAGGTGATATGACAGTCCCGCTGCATGCAGCGGAAGAGTTTTGTTGATTCCTTTCTGTATGGGGAGCGATGCGTCGATTATTGGTGCTGGTTCCGGCCCACCGTCTGAAGAATTTGCCACACAGGTACGATGCGTGGAAATCTGGGATATGTCAGTGACTGATGCGGCAGCGTTGTGCGGAGCTGCATCCATTGTCTTCAGCTGCAATCACTTGATGCGTCGATTCTTGCAGCGACGACATGCACTGCAATGGTTTTCGCAGCAGCTCTGCAATGCGTGGAAATTCTTCTCACGCCCTGAAGATGCATCAGAAAAACAGCTGCAAGAAGAGCGATGTGTCGATTTCTGTAGTTCTTTAAGTTTCTTCTCTTTTCCGGCTCCCAAACAGCAGTAACAACCTTCAGAGGCCCAAAACAGGCACAGGCAACTCTTGGCAGGCTAAAATTTACAGCAGCAGAGTTCAGGGGAGCTGGCGTAGAAGTCTTTGTGTCCCTGAGACTTCAGAACAGGAGGCCAGCTCACTTCAGGCCCTTGAAGATCTCCTTCAAGCAGGGAACACAGCAGCTTCTACTTTCCTTGGCAGAAACAGCAACTGCAGGCCAGCCCCAGACACACAGCAAGGGCAGTACTTCTCCTCAGTCTCTCCAGCTCTTTTCCTTGGCAAAGGTTCCTCTTGAATTCCAGGAATGATCTAAAATCTGGGGTTTGGGATTTGATACTTATGCCCCAAAATGTCTTTGTTCTCTTTGTGCAAGGGGCTCTGAGCCCCGTTCAAACCAGTTCTGGGGGGCACTCTGCAAGTGCACAACAACATCCATTGTCAGTGTGAGCCTTGGCTCCAGACACACCACAGGGGGGGCGAAGCCAGCATTGTGGAAGGCAGGCACAGCCCTATTCAGGTACAGGTGCTGCTCCTCCCACCACTCCAACTGCAGATCAGGCCTATTCAGCCTAGTGCTGACTCATCGAGACTCCTGGAGCCACTGCACCTACCCAGCCCCTGTCACTCCGAAGCTAGACAGCTAATCCATAAACAGGCAGAGGCACACAGGATGCTTGAACAAGACAATAGCCACTTTCTATAAGTGGTATTTTCAAACACACAATTTAAAAAACATTTTTACCAAAAGATGTGTTATCAAATTCTGAGTTCAGGGATACTAAACTCAATATTTCTATCTTATCCCTGTGGGAAGATATGCTTGTAAAATGTCACAAAGCATTCCCCATTCTGTCCTATGGGGCAACATCTCCTTTCAATGGTGAAAACAAAATTGGCAGTATTTTACTATCAGGATGCGTTACACACATCAGAACCATTCCTACCTTTCACAAACACTGCACCCTGCCTGGGGGGGGGGGGTACCTTGGGCCTACAATAGGAGTGCCCTATATGTAAGAAAAAGGGAAGGTTAGGGCCTGGCAAGTGGGTGCACTTGCCAAGTTGACATGGTAGTTATTAAACTGTGCAGAGGCACCGGATTGGCAGGCCTGAGACATCTTATCAGGGCTACTCATGTGGGTGGCACAGCCAGTGCTGCAAGCCCACTAGTAGCATTTGATTTACCCGCCCTGGCACACTCAGTGCATTTTACTAGGGACCTAATGGTACATCAAATATGCCAATCATAGATAACCAATCAAAATAACAACTTACACAGAGAGCATATGCACTTTAGCACTGATCAGCAGTGGTAGAGTGCCCAGAGTCATATAGCCAACCACATTCCAGCCTAAAGCCAGGGTAGACAATCAATACCTCAATGGACTTCACTGCTTGGGGTGATAGAACCTGGAACCTTGCCCGAACACCAGGGGTGTATTCCTGTTCTATGCCTTCCTGAACCCAGTTGGATTCCTCTATCTATACTCTCAGGTCCCACTTAGCTAAACCATGGGGGACCCTTCTCGTCACCTGGGGACACCATCAGCGCAGAGCCTAAGCTTACCTTGCTCACATGTGTCCCAGCAACCAGACAGCACACACAAGGCCAACACGGTAGTGTGGCCCAGTCCACACCTGGGGTGTGAGTCCTGCCCCCCTCCAAGGAGCAAATCTGTCCACCAGGACAGCCAGCCACAGTGGCCACTGACAGCTGTCAGTGATGAGAGCCAGGCCTCATGCCTTTCAGGACTCTAACCTCTGTGGTGTCAGAAAGTGGGGGACAGTAGCCCCAGGTGCCTGCCATCTTTTCCCCACTCTCCCTCTAGCCAGGTCAGGTATGGCATCCTGACACTGGCCCACTTGCCCAGGGTCTGTACCCTGTGGCTGGACTAGAGACGGGGGTGCTCTCCCACACCCTGTCTTCCTCCCTGGGGCTCTGCACCCTCCCACCTGGAGCGGTGCCCCAGAAGACAACTTGGTAGAGGAACTATTAGCAGTCACCCCTTCCTCCAGGTCAGGAGGGACACCCTGAACCTGGTCGTCCAACCTAGGGTCTCTACCCTTAGGCTGGACCTGTGCCTGGCAACCCAGGACTTCAAGGGGAGTACACCAACCCCCCTAAGGGAAACACACTCCTCATGAGTTGCATGAGAGTCGTCTGCCTAGCACAGGTCTCCAGCCTCCGGTCCACTTGACAGAGCATGAAGACCCCCAGGCCTGAAGTGGCCTCACCAGGGTCAGTCCTGTGGTGCTCTGACCTCAGAGCGGGTAACCCTGACCCACTGGGGGCTTTCTCCCCCTCTTACCCCTTTCTCTGGACTCATGCACCCTCCCAACTAGAGCGGTGCTGCCTGCCACCAAACCTGGTAGAATGCCAATTAGAGCAGTCTCCCCCACTTCACCTAATACCTTAGGATCCCCCTCAGGAAATGGCCTCTCATTACAGACTAGGCTCCGCTCCTGGTGTTCACTCATGAAACCATCCAGGCCCTGGAACTGGGCCACAGACACCTTGGGACTCAGCCCACTCCCTCTACTCAAAGACAGGACATGGGGCTCTTCACCCATTTCACTACACTGGGACCTTTCTGGGTTACTCCAAACCTCCCCTACCTCACCTGGTTGGGGAGAACCTGAGACACTTCCTTCAGGGTCACTCCCAAAAGTCTCTCAGACCCTCTGAACTCTATCAAAAGGTCTGACTCCAGAGCAAGCTCCCTGGAATCAGAGAACTCACACTCCACCGGGTGTTGGCATCGCGCTGGAAAACAGGGATTTAAAATATGCTCTCCAACAATTGCAGCACACAGCCCCCCACAGTTGTTAACCAAGCCACCCTTTGCCTCACAATTCAGTGCCTCACACAAGTACCCCACACCACTCTCCTGAGATTGGCAAGACAGTGTCTGACTGTCTCTGTCACTCATCCCACACTCTTCTGGGCGGTCTCAACACTCACATACCAGGACTTCTACCATGGGGGAACCCCTCTCCCTGCACCTCATATCTAGAGTCAGTAGAGTGTCCCTACCACCACTAGGAATATGTTCCCCGGTGTCAGTTCCCCATTTCTCTTCAGGGACACTGCACACCACTGGAGCTACCTCATAAACCTGAAACCCCTGGTGCATGTTTACCCCCTCCTTCAAGTCAGGTGCCACATCTCTGGGTGTGTGTACGTCTCTCACTGCACGAGATAACACCATTTTGCTGCCATCATTTGAGCTGGACTCTACCTCCAACCCAGCCAAGCTCACTTCCTGAGCTACACACATCTCTTTTTGCTTGGTTGAGATACTCAGTGCCGCAAGCCTCGCAAACTCCTCATTGAGCTCTCTCATTATCAGCTCATAAGCCAAGATCAATTTCTTTTCTTCCAAGGCATACGCTCTCCTGCTCTCATCTGCCTTGGCCTGGATATCCATCCTCTTTGTTTTGATCCTCTAGTAGCATTTGATTTACCAGCTCTGGCACACTCTGTGCACTTTACTAGGGAGCTACTGGTAAATCAAATATGCCAATCATGGATAACCAATCACAATAACAGTTTACACAGAGAGCATATGCACTTTCGCAATGATCAGCAGTGGTAAAGTGCACAGAGTCCTATAGCCAACAAACACAGGTCAGGAAAAAATAGGAGGAAGAAGCAGAATGTTTGGGAATAACCCTGCAAAAAGGGCCATTTCCAACAGTGCCCTTCATCAGGGGTATCTCTACACAAAAACATATGTAAAGTACTTATTATAGTACACAATATAATTCAAAGTGTAAGCAAATTACCTAAACAACCTCATATCAAGGGGGATATACATCAATGAAAAGAAATGCCAACAACCATCAGAGAAAAAAAGAGAAAGAAATCGAACCATGCATGATAGCCATGGCCCAAACCGTTGTGCAGTACTTAATGCAAATGTGAAGAAGAGTCATGGCCCAAGGAAAACTACTGAAGTGAGTGAACGATCGAAAAAATGCAAACAGCAATTGAATAATGATCCATGTGATGAAAAATAGAGGATTTGTGGAAAAAGACATGCCCGTGAGACAAGTATAGTAGCAGAGTGCCCTACCAAGCTACCTGAATGGGAGTGAATCACAGCTATTAAGCGATATTGAAGGCTGGTGATGACACCAGTTAAAATCCAAGTCTGTACTTATATATAAAAGTATGAGTCTTCGTTAGGAGATCCTATGTCCCCTGCCACCTCGAGAACCCAAGTAGTGAGCCTTACTGAAGAATTTCATAAGCCCGAAACGCACTGCTGATAATTAATGTGGCGAATAAACTGTCAACTAATCAACCAAATGAAAAAAAGAAAGGAAAAATCACATTATTCAAAGTGTGATTGATAAAACTTCAGCTATTAAACAATAACGAACGCTTCTTACTTCTGAACCCTCCTGATGTGACAGACGAAAAACCCACGGTACAGTGTATAGCGTGAAACGCGAAGACCCGGAAGCAAAGTTTAAAGGCAAAAGAGAAGGGGGACTTAACGGAGAAAGGAGAAAAAAAGAAAACGAAAGAGGACCAGAAGGAAACCACACTGGTTATCTTATCATACAAAAAGTGTGATTGAATACAAAGATTGTCAAGACAACGATATTTCCAAGCAAGATGGAAAACCAGACAAAATGGAGGGAGAAATGGAGTGTTGTGTGTGATGGTTGTTGAAAATCAAAGCGGAACTGATGTCAAGTAAATATATACACAAAGGCACATGTGACACAATAAAACACAATGAAACAGTAATTGATGGTAAATACATACTAAGATATTGGCCATATGGTTTGTCGGTAAATATGATCATAACTAAAGAGGAATAAGACACTGAGTATCAAAGTTGTAATATTCACGGTGCGAAATTGCAACAGACATTTTTGAGAGTGAGAAAATTTGATGCATACATAAACAACATAATAAATATTAAGCACAGTGTCTACTGTAGTGTCAACAAGGTGTTATTCCCCCCAAAAATATTTAAGGAATGAAAAAATCAATACATCTATTAACACGAGAATAAATAGAAGCAAAATGACTACTGCAGTGTCAGCAATGTGTGTGCAGGAGAAGTATTCCCCAATTAGAGAAAAATGACAGTTCCAACTTGTCATTCATGCCCTTGGGGCTAAGAGTGTCCAGAAACTGGATCCAGCAGATCTCACGTTGTAGTAAAAGCTTAGTCAAATCTCTATCTTGTGTATGTTTCACAACTTCTAGAATAGTAAAACGCAGTTGGGCTATAGTGTGCTTGAACTATGCCCTATGATTTGCTAGATGTGAACTCAAAACCTTGGTTCTAATGCGACTCTTGTGTTCAATGATTCTGGTTCTAATCTATCTCTCAGTTTTGCCCACATACAGAAGGCTACAGGGACACTTAATGGCGTAAATGACACAATTTGTGTTGCAATCTGCTGTGTATGTACGTACAGTCTGCTTGCCTGTCCGGGGATGTCAAATTGTGTTCACTACTAGTACATTATTGCAATGTTTGCAATTATGGCACTTCCTCATCCCTTAATGTATCTCCACTGTCTTCTTAGAATCTTTGGACAATATCTCTTTTAGATTTTGCAATTTTTTTTAAGTGAATAGTGGAGGGTTAGCAAATATTCCTTTAAAATCTGGTTTGGCTTGTAAAAGTTCCCACCGCTTGAAATGATGTTTTTGATGGTCGCAGACATGGTGGAAAATGTAGAAATGAACACCTCTCTGGTTTCTTCAACTTTTGGTTGTTTCAATAGTAAAGTTTCTCTTGGGCTTGTTTGAACTCTTTGTTCAGCAAAATCTATCTCCTCTTGTGGATAACCACGCTGAAGAATTTTTTGTATATACTCATGTCTGGTAGAAAGAAATTGATCATTACTGGATATGATGCGTTTGATTCGAGTGTACTGGGAAAACATTAAGTGCTTTTTAAGATTAGGGGGATGGAAACTACTGCATAAAAGGGAGTTATTTCTGTCAGTTGGTTTCTTGAACACCGCAGTTTCGATCTTTGAACCATTGATCATGATCTCAACATCCAAATATGTGATACTCTGTGTGTGAACTGTATTTTAGGATTTTGGTGTTAAGGTCTGCCAAAAGGTTTTATATATACCGGCGGTGCATGATGATCTTGTGTCTCCAGCTGTTGTTATTCAAAACATATTTAGTTTCAAATTTCAGCATGAACAAATTTTCATAGGAGGGGGCCCCAGAAAAGACCATAGAGGTTCCGGTGACTTGAAGATAGTACCTCTTTTGCCATGAAAAGTAGCAGTGATAAAGACAGAAATGAAGTAGTTTGAGTAAGAATATCGTGTTGGCTTGCATCTCACTCTCTCTAAGGAGTGACCATTCGAAAGCTTCTAAACCTTCCGTATAAGGAATGGACGTGTACAGACCTACCACCTCTATGGAACATAGCCAAACTGGTTGATTGTTGGTAAGTTTAACATTCATAAGTAGTTGTAACAAATGAGTTGTTTCTTGTAGATAGGATGTGCTAGTTTGTACTAGTGGTTGAAGAAAAAAATCCAGATACTTCGGGGTGTCGATTAGATTTTTATGGATCTTTGGTAGCATGCAGAGCAACGGCCGTCTGGGGAGTTCAGCATAAAAAAAACCCTTTAATCTTATCACTGATCCAATCCATTTCAATGGCTTGAGTAAGTATGACCAGAAGTGTCTCCCAAAAAAATGCCGTAGGGTATTGGTCAATATGTTAGTTCATCAGCTAGGTGTCCTTCAACCTTTCTTTCATAAAAAATTCCGGTCCATTACTACCAGCACCCCCCCCCCCCCTTTATCTGCTGGTGAAAATGGCAGTGATTGATTATACTGTAAGGCCTTCAAGGCAGATTTTTCCTGTCTGGATAGATTGGTGTGTTTGGTCGTAAAAGTTGACAATTTCTACAGGTCTTTCTTCACCAAAGTTTCGAAAGTATCAAGCATCTTATGAGAACCCGGGGACAGAAAAGTACTTTTGGGTTTAAACTCCCGGTATCTTGGTTCTTCATTTTAAACTGGAGTGGACTTTAGATTATCAAAAAAATTCTAAGTCTCAGTTTTCGGGTAAATTTGTACAATGCTATTTCTGTGTCGCAAGCATTAGTGTGAAATGTGGGAACAAGTGGTGTGCTTTTTTCTAAAACAGATAATTGACATGAAGATAAGTCATTAGAGGATATATTGATCACTAGTGTTTCTTTGTTTGTCTCCTTGAGGATGTGCCTTTTTCTGCTGAATTGGTGACCTCTGCGGGATTTACTGCATCTGTAATCACTCCTGTAGGCTGTGTTAGTGGGTTGTTCGCTGCTGGACTTACCTCTAAAAAAGACACCTTGGGAGTAGTGGAATCACAAGAAGCAGTGTTAGATGGGCCTGTTAGTGCAGAGTCAGCCAATGGCGGACGGTTCGGCTGAGTTTCACTGATAGATGTAATCCTCTCTTCCGAAGAGGTTGTATTCTGCTTTCTAAAGACTCTTTTTTTAGCATAAACCTTGGGCCACTTATAAACCTTGTCCAATTTATGATCTATTGTATCCCTTCCTGCCTTATCCATTTTGTGCCTGTAGCCTGTACCTGGGTCACAAGACAAGGAGGAGTGGACGGTTGAGCTTTGTGTTTTCCTCCTAGACAGCCACACACAGTAGGGAGCTTAGGTGTGCCTAGATGGGTCATCAGTGGCAGGATGGGAGGTAGGAACTGGACACAGTCCCACTTACACTTAAATCGGCTGTGTTCTGCCACCACACAAATGGCTGCATACCCTCTGTAGTTAGTCTGAAGCCAGGACAGGTAAGGCAGGATGCCTCAGGACTTCAAAGCAAAATCTCTTGAAGATTCTCCTTCACTTCAAAGGCATAACTGGGTAGGATTACTGGACCTCAAACACCAACTCTTCAATATACTGTTGTGGAAACTCTGTAAGGAAGAAGGTCTGTTGGGCTGCTGAAGGACTGTTACTTTCACCGTCGTTTGCCATGCTGGGCTATTTCCTTGATGTGCTGCCCTGATGCCTACTGCCCTCTTGCCTGGGAAAGAAGGACTGGACCTGCAGCTCTTGAACCGGACCCCCAGAGTGAATTCAAGGGTGAGTTGGCTGGCCTCCTAAGATGAGCCTCAGGACAGAAGGATTCAACAACCTTGCGCCTTCACCTGGACTCTGTCATCTTTGAGTGTACCCTGCCAAGTGGTGGTACCCAGGTCCTGGGCCCTTGGAAGTGGACTTAAAGTGCTCTGCCAGCCTCTGTGGAACCAGCTCAAGTGAAGCTGTGTGGTGCAACCCTGAGCAGAACGGAAGCATTGCCACTGCGGTGTGGATCGGAACAGCTGCAAAGACCCGCATCATATTGGAGCTCATCACTGTATTGTTACGATGGCAGCCGCGATGATGATGTCAGACTCTGCATTGCAGCTTCGCAGATCCTCTGAACCAACGCATCACCCCGTCTGCGAGACGCATTCTCGACTCCAGACTCCACAATGCAAGCCCTCATTGACAGAATCTTTGATGACGATACAGCAGAATCTCGCTTTGCAGCCTCACGGCATCTCGGAACTGACACATTACTTTGGTTGTATTATGCATCTTCGACGCAGATCCTCACTACGCTCCTCAAACCAGGATTTAAGGTGCTCTGTTCAGTAGGCCTAACTGGGTTCTGGTTGCTGGCCTGCACTCCGTTGCTGTTGGCCTGCACTTCTGACTTTGTCCTTGTCTGTCACTAAAATCTTTAAAACTGAATATCTCCAGTACTACAAATTGGATTTTTTGTTGTTTTTGTCTTGTTTCATTATTAAAAATAACTCCCTATATCTAACTCTGTTGTGGGCTCCTTTTGTGGTGTGTTTTACTGCGTTGCTGTTTGAAGTGTTACACAAATACTATACAACTTGCCTCTGAGTTTAGCATGATTGCTCTGTGCCAAGCTACCCGAATGTTGAGCATAGATTAATTTAGTGGTTCCTTGTGACTTAACCCTGAGAAGAATTGTGTTGCTTGAGAAGGGTTTCACTCCCCTCAACCAGTAACCAGATTTCTTACAAGGGGAAAGGAGATAGGCACAGACTTTGACATATATCTAAATAGTTGAAGAAGGAAAGGACAAATAAGCATTTGTGCAGGAACAATTTTCTGACATAGGCTGCTGGCCAGGGGCAAGAGCCCACTAATATCATTGGGTTTCTAAAAAGTCTGGTGATGCTGAGTGAGCAAATGCAGCAAACGCGCATAGAAACTTTGAATGGGGAGCGCTTGTTTGAAGGAAAAAGGAGAATGAGATTGTAATCGTTTTATGAAAATGTGTTTCAGTAGAAAAATATGAAACAAAAGTCCTAAAAATGTGAATACATTTTGTTAATTTTATTCTAAAAAAGAGTTCTTTAAGAGAGGCCATTAATAAATCAGAGCAGATTTAGCCAGGCAAAATAAATCTGCTTTGGTTTGTTTTCTTGCTCTGTTTCCAAAGTTGCTTACCACCACATTTCTCAATTATAAGGCCCAAATGGGACTCATTTTTAATATAAGTAAACTTTAAAAAGGAGCTTTTTTACATTGATGCCATTATTGTGCCTCATTCTTTCAACCCACAGAAGATTCAATCACAGGAGTGACAAAAATGTGTTAGCAAGTGCCGTCGCATGACAACTGAATGTGCTGTGATATGTTAAAAATTGTTCTCTGCGCTCTCCTTAATTACCACTGACCTTTCACTGCATTTGAACAAACCGTTAATGCTTTTGAAAAAAACCTTGGGGATCAGAGTGTCATGTTCGATGTTGCCAAAATCATCTGCTTCTCCAGGAAGGTTAGGGGTTGCGGGTGAGACACTGTGAGCTAGCTAGGAATTGGGCCAACAGAGACTGATGGTGTAGATGGACTCAGTCCCTGCATTCTGATGTCCTGTTGTCCTAATATGCAGCCCTACCTTTTCTAGTGGGAACCATATAACAGGGTATTGAATTGTTAGAGTTGTATATAGTGCTAGCTAGACCCAAAGGTATGATAGCAATCTACAGGTTATGGGAACAAGTTCAATCACAATACATGCAAGGATTCCAGTGGGTAGAAAACAGACAAAAAAGTATAGAACAATACAGCATGAGGTAGTAGCATTAGTGATAGTTTAAAGACTGAACAAGTTAGGAGTCGGCCTTTCACTCAGAGGAATTCCACAAAGTTACCAAAAATAGTAAAATACCACGACATTCCGCGGAGTTCCGCGAGCCGGCGGAGTGCAAGCTGGTGTGTGCACTTGCACTGCAGATTCCCCCTTGATATGGCTTACGTGATACGCCTTTTTTATCACAAACAGAGAGTGAGAGAATAAACAACGTGGTTGCGTTCTCCCAGAATAACTTTTTTTCACAAAAAGCAACCACTATTGAATTGGCGAAATACCAGATTCAGAGTAGTGTAAGAATGTTGTTCAACTATCTACTTGACAGGTGGAATATCAAAGATATTGAAGTAAAAGCCTCACTCACATAATAGTGACATGCTTCATCATAGGCAGTTACTCCACACCCAGAGAAGGTGGTACTCTCTGGGCGGACTCAACCAAAGATATACTGGGAGTTCTTAGATAAATGAACCACTGGTTAAGCAGGGAACCAGATCAAATTAAAAATACCTATGAGTGTACCCTATTTTAAATCCTTTATTCCTGGGCACTCATGATATCAATAAAAACTTATTGTCGGGGTTTTTTTGAACTCGATTTGTTCAATTGTACCCTCAACCGTGTGCCAACATGTTTCGGCCCGTCTTGTAGCCCTATCGGGTCTGGGGGCCTTCGTCAGGGCGATATCTTTCTTTTCCTTATGCTATAAGGTCCCTGCGGTTTAGCTGTACATGTGCTTACATGCAACCCATTCGTACGTGAGGCCTAATGCACTCACCTGTCCGTATGTACCATCCGACTTCAGTAGAATTTTTCTACTGCCCTATGCCTACTGGCATCATGCAGATCTCGTGTGTTCAGGTGCTGTCCTGTAGTCAAACATTCATCAAGGACACCGCACCGCCGTTGCACCTAGTCAACCACACCGTCTGCCGTGATACGCCCCCTACAGGCAGGAAGTTGCAGAGATTTAAAGTGTTCCAGACACAATATTTTGCCCATTGGAGTGATCACATATGCTAAACAATGGAAAGGTTCAGCACTACATCAGTACCAGAAGGAAGCTGCCTTGCCTTACAGAAGCACCAGCCTTTCCTGCATGTTGCAGAATCATACACTGACGCTTCTCCCACAAGTCTCTGCATGCATTTTTTCCCCACTGCTCCATATTAAAAAGGTCCTTGCTTACACTGGTGATGCTGGTTCTCGTTACAGGAATGAATACAATATTCACATGACTCAAGTAAACGTTTTGACCTGCCTCGAACGGTGCTATTCCCGACAACAGCTACTGTACAACAAAGCGACACAATGGCAATTGAACACACATTCACGAGTCATGTTAGTAAACACTGTCATATCACCTATCATCCAAAACTTCTGTTAGAGCTTACTACGTCTATGCATGGCTGGCAGAGAAAATTGAGGTCAGGTTTGTAAAGTCCATATGAAGGGCCCCCCATAGTCCAGTAGAATGAGTATGCTTGTGTGGGCAGCAAAGCGATGAGTAAAACACTTCCATTTACAAGTCCCTAGGGTGCAGCACCAGGCAATCAGTTGTTGGAATATCAGTTATAAATAGTGTGAAAAACATTCTTACAGAGACATCCATCCTCGTGTTCTCCCACGGACTGGTTAACTATTTGTGAGGTCCTAGCCAAACCACGGTGGAAAAACCAAGGCCACATTACATAAATGCACTGAAACCGACCCATACACAAGACCGTCGCCCAACAACAGGTCTCCTCCTCTGACCAGAATGATTTTTTCTTGATTAGGAAAGGAAAACCAACACCTTCAATAACTGGAAACCATAGAGACAGTAATGTGTGTCACCTCACTAAACCCAGGAAAAGCATAACACAAAGACTACTGTTCCACTCCTACATTTTTATTAACTTGGCAATGTCTAACTAAACAGACTTCAGCCTTGCAATGAGGAAGTACTGTGTCTGTATAAAATAGCTGCTTAATAGATCTGGGCAAACTGTGAGTACATTCAGCATTCAATCATCGTCCGTAGCAGAGTTCAAGCCCATCAGAAATCGTGATAATGCCAAATATTTCTTGCCAGGTCAGCTTAACACAGCGGCTGCAAGAAGAGCACCAGTTGTACTCTAGCCAGAGATTTCAATAGTTAAAGCGTTTACACTTTACTTGTGTTCTTGTGACCAGTCTACAGGTGTTTGTTTCCATCTATGCAGCAGAGAGGATCCATCAACCCACGTGGCACTTCTACACGTTATCTAAATTTAGTATCAATCCTGTTGTTGATCTTTTACCAATGTCGTTTGTCCATAATTTCGGGACCTCCGGGTTGCATAATGTCCAATCCAGTGGTACAACATATTCTAAAGAGTTGGCTCTTTACAGAGTTACTGTTGGAGAACTAAATATATAAACTTTATTGTTGGATAGTTAAAACCCTTCCAATTTAAAATGTCTTGCAGCATGACAAAATTAAGAGAAAACACTATATAAAATTGCAGATGAAAACAAAATCAACATTTTACTTAAAACTCTGCGGGGCGTCATGGCAAAACGTGTTTAGTTCGGAGAAGGGTTTAAAAGTCTGCAAATTATTGTTAGTCAATAGCAGTTGCTAAACCCGATGGTGGGGTTTCACGCTGCCATAGTGAAAGTTAGTTGGGAGCACCAGTGGTTAGCAACAGTTTATGTGCCTTTGTGACTAGTTTAATTAGGCCGATGTTCAACTTCATGTTGGCCGGATTTAAGGCAGCTATTATGGCTTGGCGGCAAGATCGGATTCCGAACCTGATCCATTCTTTGCGCAGTAGAATTCGTCTGGCGATGACCAGTTTGGGACATATGCAGGCTATGTGTTCCATGTCTTCGGTATGGTAGCCACACAGCCTACATTGAGTTTGCTACTTGGGGCGGCGCCATTGTGGTAGATTCTTTAAAAAAGGCCATTCACCCATCCTTAAATCCAGGAACTTTCTTTTCCAATAAAGTGCAGACGTGCTTAACAAGTAGGGCGATGCGACTCGTGGCTTGAAGTTTGTAATCACTGCCCAGGCGTGCTTCCTTTTTGACAATGTTGCCCTGTCCGAGTGAAAGGACCACCGCCTGACGCTCTTCTTGATGACTGTTTTTAGTGCCGACTGCAAGGGATTTGATGCCCAGAATACCTTGATACCTAACAGTTGCAAACTGTGGTTCAGGTGGTGCTGTTGGAGAACTACATTTACATCAGTCACTCATAATGCACCACCCATAATTCCTAAAGTGCGGATTTGTTCTTTAGTTAGCACTTGTCTTTGTCCGAGAAGTTCTGCTCCTAAAGTTTGCAGTACAGTCATGTTTTGAGCAGTCTGGGCATGGCTATATGCTGTTGAGTTAGTCACAATATTTACAGGGATAGCTGGTGTTGAGGAGACATCAGTCGGAAATTAGGGGGAAAGAGGGGAGCAGCCTTGTGCTAGACGTGACTGGCACTTTCAGGCTGTAATGGTTGTTGTGTGAAGTGTAAATCCCCTTAATTTCTAAGGCAATTCAATAATTAAATAGATTACACTGCACCAAAACTGAATCATAAAGAGAATTCTTTTTAGGTACCACTGTAGTCTCGAACCCAGGAAAGGCTGAGTTAGCTGGATGCTTCAAACAATGCCATTAACTATCGCTCCACTGACACGCACAGGTTAAAAGCTGGGTTGGGCACCAGCAAAACTCCACTACGTGGGAGAGGCAGAGTTTTTGATGAACTCCACGTTCCAAGCCGAGTGGCAAGTGACAAAATCTCTGCAAACTCTGCCGGTGGAATGGAGACTGCCGCCCACACTTAGTTAAGAGACTGCAGCAAGGATCCTGATGATGGGGGATGGATCCATTGGAAATGTGGATGAGCTTGTGAGTGTGTTGAAGTAGTTGATAAGCAGTAGGAATTTGATATCCCGATTGAAGCAGGAAAAGGAGGGGTTGCCGCAGAGATCATTGGGTAATGAGTTCCAATTTCTTGTTGCGCTTCCTGTGAGAGAGTGTACCTGGATGGATTTCTTCTTAAGATTAGGCGGTATGAGAAGAAGTGAGCTGGAGCTTTTCATGGCCCGCCTCTTCCTGCTCCAGATAGTTTGGATTCTAGGTATATGGGGTTTGTGTATAAAGGGCCTTGTGGGTGATAACCTGTCTTGAAGAAGCATCTTCTTTCAATTACACTTTTGAGGGCAGGTGAGATGTGATCAAACTGTTTACTACCATTTAAGATCATCAGAGTGAATAAACAGTTTGATTTTCTTGCGATAATTTAGTTTGTAGAGCACTCTTTAGGCTGAGTTGTTCATTTGCTCCTTCATTATTTTTAAACATGGTGATTCCCAGAAACTTTACAGATTTAGAACATGAAAGAGGACAGTTTAGTGCAGCCAAGTGTTTCAGCAAGTCTTGAATTGGTAAAGGATTTTTTTGGGGGAAAAGGAGTACTAGTTCAGTCTTGTTGGGGTTCAGCTTGAGGTGACTAGTGTCTAACCAGGATTGTATCTTATTTAGAGTGGCGTTCAGATGCCAGATTTCTCTGGGTGAGATTATTTTGTAGTATTGTGTGTCATCAGCATATAGGTGTTATTTGACCCCTTCTTGGTTCAGAATAACTGTGAAGGGTTCCATAAAGAGATTACATCCTTACAACCAGGGATCCACGCTGTGTCGCTGGGGGCTGGGACTTCGATTCCTGCTTCCTTTTTGCCCATACGAAGCTTCTCCCCGCCGCAGACGCCGCAGATTATCGGGCGCTGCCGTGGAGTGGGGGAGGCACTGCACTACAATCCCCAGGAGGTCCCAGGGCACGGACACACCCCTAAGTGCGCCCGGAGGCGCCTGAAAAGGACGTCGCTCGTGCTGGCGAGTGGAGCTTCATCCTAACAACCAGGGATCCACGCTGTGTCGCTGGGGGCTGGGACTTCGATTCCTGCTTCCTTTTTGCCCATACGAAGCTTCCCCCCGCCGCAGACACCGCAGATTATCGGGCGCTGCCGCGGAGTGGGGGAGGCACTGCACTACAATCCCCAGGAGGTCACAGGGCACAGACACGCCCCTAACTGCACCCGGAGGCGCCTGAAAAGGACGTCGCTCGTACCGCCTCGAGGGACGCGCGCGGGTGACGCCGGGCTGAGCCCGGGCAGAGGGCGGGCCGTCTGTGGCCATCAGGGGCCAAAGGAGGCCAGGTGAGGCCACCCCTCTTGGATGCAACTATGGGTAAGCGCAAACAGTTGGGAGCGGAGGGGGATGGGGCTAAAAACGCCAACAAATTACAGGGGCCACGTAAGGCAGATACCATCATTTCTTATCTGACTTCCGCTGTGGGGGCAATAGACCAGAAAATCGCTAACGCGGAAAAAGAGCTTGAACTTGAAAAGGCAACTGAAAGCTTGGACAAAATACCCTCTATTACATCTCCATCCGGGCCCATAGAGGGCGAACGCTTTAATCCCGTAGTGAGTACAACTGTGGCCAATGCTCCCAGCACTACTCTGTCCTCGCATGTAAGGGGAGGCAGCCCTGGGGGCGCAACATCTCCAGTCAGAGTAAAAGCTAAGAAATGTGTGCGTAAAGTCAAGCACCTGCAGGGAGAACAGGATTACGTTACTGGCACAAACCTGGGAGACAAGATGGAAGAATTGTTTGAATCACGTATAGAACCTTTGTTGGTGGGCATCGTTAAAGACATTTTAGACTCTTTGAATACTTGCGTTGCTGGCCTACTAACTAGATGTGATAAAATTGACTCTTTTATCAAGGATTATCGTAATGATGTACTGCAATCGGCAAATTTCAAATAATCTGTCAATAACGCAGGCCCAGAGTCTATGGAATGTCTGGAGTCACATGTGCCTCTTGGTAGTTCGCAACCTCATGCGTCCCACACACAACCGTTAGTGGCCAAAAATTTGGGTGATAAAACAAATGAGGTGGAGGTTCCTCTAATACCCCCAAGAGCACATTCTCTTAAATCGAACACGTCCAAGAACCCAGTAATGTATCCGAAACCCTGCAGTCACAGGTTGCACCTCCCGCCAGATGCAGCACCGTTTGTGGCAGTCTTAACGAGGGGTCCTGCCTCTTGAATCTAACATGAGTGAATCTACGGAGGACCTACTAAGTAAATCTAGGGATTGGTGTAGACACTATTCCACTGGGGGGGTGATATATCATCTTCCATCATTATGGCTAGAAGGGTGGGGTGGGTGGGACAGGGCCCCAAGTCAATTAAAGGGGACTGTATTGTTGTGAATTTCTGTGGGAGAGACGATGCTGAAAAGTTATTCTTGGATGGGCCTGATTTGTTTAATAATAATTGTATAAGACCGTTACCACTTGGCTATTTCTATCCCCCTCGGGGCATTCGGAAAACACGCCCTCATGTCCCAGGCTCATACCTCAACAGAGACATTACCACCTTAAGACCGCATTATATTGCTAGGTCCCCTATGTCCTCCTTGAGTCCTGTTATTCGTCCACAAAACTCTCATTTGCTTCCCACATTCCTTCAGGTATCTGAAAGTACTCACAGTGGGGGACTGGCTCTGTCAAACTGCTTTTCCCCCCTGCGCCATTTACAGGACTCTGACTGACTAGATAACACACGATGCATAAAAGACATAATTGTGCACAAGTCAAGCAAGAAGATTACGTGTAAAATTTTAAGTTGGAATATCGCGGGTATCAGATCCAAAAGTCAGGATGAGATATGGGCAGGCTATGTTACATCCCACGACATTATAGCACTACAAGAAACTTGGGATACATCGAATAGTTTTTTCTGGATGGATATGCCCATTTTTATATCCCAGCTAAACCAAGCTTGGCGGGTAGGGCGAAGGGTGGCCTTGCACTCTTAGTCTCCCTGAATCTGAAAGGATCTGTAACTCAGTTAGAGTCAGGCTCCCAAAACTGCCTAGTTGTAGTAAATTCTCCCACCCTGTTACTTATTAATTTTTATGATTCACCAGATAGTGTCAGTCCAAATCAGCATCTAGAATCTCTTGGGGAGGTTTTGGATAAGTGCAGAGTGTCACATAATAGTCCCGAGGTCATCCTGATGGGTGACTTTAACATCCACCCATGCAGTCTGGAGTGTATTGTGGAAGATGATGGGGGGCCACCTTATTCATCATCCACACACTTTGAACATTCTAAACAAGGTGAGGTTTTGGAGAGCCTTTTGGCCTCCTCAAACCTCTTTGAATCAGGCTGTTGTATGGATGGGCAGAGGACTATTACATTTAAAGGAAAAGATTCAGGAACAGTCATTGATTACATTTTTTTATCTTCTTTGATCTTGTCTACGGTTTTAAATTATAGGGTAGAAGACTCTGCTTTCAGTGACCATAATCCCGTGATAGTAGAGGCTGTCCCGGGGGGGTCACTGGTTTTTAAAGATACAAAAATTTCAGGAGCCACAGATCTTTTATTAAAGGATCAGGGTAGGAGACTGAAATGGGCCAAAGTGACCCCGGTCACCTTCTTACAAGAGGTCCTGGTTAAGGTTGAAACGGAGGTGGGCATATGCCTAGATCATGCTAACGCAATCCCATGGGTGCACAGATGAGACGCCAACTTTTAACCAGTGTGGTTTAGTCTTGGCCTTTAGGGAGGAGGATGTGGAAAAAGCAATTAATGAGACAATTAAAAATAAGGCTCCGGGCCCAGATGGGGTCCCTGCAGACTTATATAAGTCCTCCCCCAAATTTTGGGCCAAAATATTGACTAATGTTTTTAATGCCGCTAGAGATAATAATGTCCCCGAGCCCTGGGCCAGGTCTACTATTATTCGAATTTTTAAAAAAGGTCAGAGGGGCGACCCGGCCTGTTATAGGCCTATTTCTTTAATAGACTCGGCCGTTAAAATCTTAGGCAGAGTCATTTTGGGCAGGTTGACCGTGTGGCTTGAGGGTAGAGGCATACTGTCTAATGCCCAGTATGGTTTTAGGGCCAACAGGAGTACGCTGGATCAATGCCTAAACCTCCATATACTTATTAGTAAATATACGATCGCGAAGGAGGGGTCCCTGTATATGGCTTTTATGGACCTCTCCTCAGCTTTTGACCTTGTCAATAGGTCAAAGCTGTGGAGGATCCTCCTGGATATGGGGGTTGATCCCCCACTGGTTGGTTTCTTGGCGGACCTACACTGCGGCTTATTAGCCTCGGTGAGAGTCACCCAGGGAGGAAGGTGTACCAGTTGCTTTAAGTCGGAGAGGGGTGTCAGGCAGGGGTGCATTCTGGCCCCCCTCCTCTTCACACTATATATAAATGCACTGGAGCCAGCTTTGGCCAACTCAGCGGTGGACGTTCCGCATGTAGGAGAGACCAAGATTCCGGTTCTCCTATATGCTGACGACGCCGTTCTTCTGGCCTGTTCAGGTGTGGCCCTTAATAGACTACTGGCCACATCTGGCGAATTCATGACCTCATTGGATCTGAAAATTAACACCCAAAAGTCCCAGGTCATGATTACTGGTCTGGCCAGTAGGAAAAAGAAATCCCAACATTTTTTTTGCCTAGGTAACGAGGTAAAAAGGGTCCCCATCTTTACCTACCTGGGGGTCATCTTTGATGACAAAGGAACGTGGGGTCCCCAACAAAAACTAAAAGGCAATTCTGCGGCAAGATCTGCGACAGCCATATTAGGTTTTGCCAAAAGGTTGGGAGCACGCCCAATGGAGGCTATTCTAAGGGTTTCTAAAGCCAAATCTTTGGCTATAGCCACCTATGGTTCTGCCATCTGGGGATACACAAATACTGATACCATCCAGAGGGTGGAGAACATGTTTTTAAGATCCCTGTTGTCTGTCCCTCAGTCCACACCCACCTTTACGACACACTCAGAGTTGGGTGTGGGGTATGCAACAGATTTAATAAAAGTGGCCCCTGTAATTTGTTGGCTAAAAACCTGGCTTAACCAGGAAATTTCTTTAACCCACCTGATTCTCAAAGACTGTCTTGCCTTGGACAGAGCCCATAGAATCCCATGGCTGGTTTACGTCAAACGGACGCTTGCAATAGTGGGTCGACCAGAGCTATTTCACTCCCCGATTGTATTAATAAAAAGGATGTCACTGTGATTAAATCTGCATTAGTTACCCTACTCACGGTAGAGAGGGAGGACTCAGAAATAAAAAAGCCACTAGTTAGAAGGAACTACGCACTAATAACTGTTCCCGGTCTTGAACCCTATTTGGCTTTCGTAACCAGACCATTTCATCGGTTTCTTTTAATTAAATTTAGTTTTAATTTGATACACTTTTTGCTTGGCTCCTACCCCACATGGGCTGCCCCAGAAAATGCAGTCCCATGTGACTGTGATAACTTTTCTACCCAAGACACGCTACATTTTACTATGTTCTGCGAACACTACGCACAGATTAGGAAAAAATACTTGTTACCTATCCTGAAGGAGGCTGTTTTTTTACAAGTCAGGCCAGCGATCCTGTTCTTGCAACTCTTACCCAGCATTAGTATTGCATTTCATGTAGCAAGTTTTTTAGTTGCGGGCGTTCGTATAAACAAGAAGCGTGTCAATGTACGGCTAAGCCCCATTATGATTTGATTTGGTGAGATGGGCTGGGGGTTTTTATTTTTGGAGCTAATTTTTATTTTTTATTTTTTTATCAGACTCTTCTATATTGTAAATACACCAATGTATTATATTTATTTTTTAACCTTGAACTGAACTTATGAAATATGTTCATTTTAATATTTAACTTTGACAATGCTATTTATAACCATTAGTGTAATTGATGAACTTTTGCCCTGTATTTCATGTGACTATCTGTTTGTTGTGTCTTTTTTTGATTTTAATTAATCGAATAAAAGTAATTGACTGACTGACTGAGATTACATAGAGCAGGAGAGATGATTGAGTCTTGAGCTTTTATTTGTTCAGAGCTATGTTGCAGATAGGACATAAACCATCTCAAAACTGTGCCATTGATATGAGTGCAATTCTTGACTGTCTCAAGTAAAGAGGAGCGATTTACTGTCTCAAATGCAGCTGGTAAGTCGAGTAGGATTAGGAAGTAGAAGTCGCCTTCATCCAAGGTTCTGAGAATGTCATCAGATATATTGAGCATGGTAGTTTCTGTGAAACATCCTTTATTGAACCCTGATTGGAAAGTCTTGTGGAGGTTGAATTGATCCACATGTTGGTTGAGTTGTAACAAGAGGCACTTCTCGATCCCTTTAGCAAGGAAAGAGAGGTTTGTGATTGGTCTGAAGTTATGGAGGTCGTTGGGTCCGACCATGGTTTTTTGAGAATGGGGTGACTTGGCCTAGTTGGAGGAAGTCAGGTACACGGCCTGATGAGAGAGAGAGGCGATGATGATTTTGGTCAAAAACGGAGAGATGCTGTTGTTGAGGTTCTGTACTAGGGTGGAGGGGAGGTGTTCAGTAGTATGGGATGTGAGATTTAAGTTCGCAATTACCTTGAAGAATTCTCCTTCTGTCATAGGTTTGAAATCTGTCCAGCTAGTATTGTTTTTCAGTTGGAGGTGGTCATTATTGTCTTTATTTTTCTGTGGTCCATTCTAGTCTGTAGTTGAATCTTGGGGTGGAGTTGTGTGTCAGGGGAGCAGGAGGGCTGGGATCTCAGAATTGTGTCAGGGATGAGGGACCATTCAATTTTTGCAAATGTTTTGGTGAAAAGTTGGCTATTTCTTCACAGCGTTCATTGGTGGCTGTTGTTTTGTGTTGTAAGGTAAGAGTTGTTTCATTATGTTCAAGAGCTCCTTCAGTTTATTCTCCCGCTGTCAAGTTGACTGCGGAAGAAAGCAGCCTTTTCCCTAAAGATGTGTTTCGTGTAGGGGAGCCGTTCTGATCTGAGGAGAGAGAGGTATGTCAGTGAGGGGTTCTGTCTCCCTAACTGTTAGGAATCAGGGTCTCTTGTTGGCAGAGGTAGGTACCTTTGTCCAAATAGGGACCCATGCTTCTAGTCAGGGTAAGGGGGATACTCACTTTAGATAACCCCTGCTCACCCCCTGGGTAGATTGGAACAAGCAAACAGACTTATCCTAAAGGCAATGTGTAAAGTATTTGTACTCAAAACACACAGCAATAGAGTGATAACATCACAATTGGAACACCACACCAGTTGAGAAAAATATAGTATCTTTATCTAACCTAAACAAGAACAAAATTACAAAAATCAAGATACATGTAATAAGAATATGACTTTAAAAAGGTTTTAAACAACTTGGCCCTTAGAAAACTATGGATGTGTGATCTCTGCCAAAGTACCTGGAGTTGCAACAAAATTCACAAGGCCAAATAGCCGCAGAGATGGGAAGCGTCAAAAAAAGATGTATCAGTTCCTGAGAACATGGGGAGGCGATGCAAACGTTCTTCTGCACGCCAAAATGATGCATCGATTCCGGTCTGTAGGAGGAAGTGCTGCGTCGATTCCGAGACGGTTCTGGTCTGTTGGTGATGAGTCAAGCCCTCAGAGATCTTCCTCAAGCAGGGGGACACAGCACACAGCAAAGTCCTTGTTCTTTCCTTGGCAGAAACAGCTACTGCGGGCCAACCCTATACAGGACACAGCAAAGGGGCAGTACTCCTCCTCCAGTTTCTCCAGCTCTTCTCCATGGCAAAGGTTCCTCTTGATTCCAGAAGTAGTCTCAAGTTCAGGGATTTTAGGTCTAATATTTATACCCCAAAATGTCTTTGTTCCCTTTGTGCAAGTGTCTCTGAGCCCAGTCCAAACTAGTACTGTCCTCACTGGTGCAGCATGACCACAGGGGGTGGAGACAGCATTGTGCAAGGGGGACAGGCCCTATTCAGGTGCAAGGAAATCTCCTCCCGCTACTCTAAATTTAGCCAGGGTCTATTCAGCCCAGCCATGAGTTGTCCAGGAAGGGCTAGGCACACCTCAACCCCCTCCCCCACTGGCTGTCCAAAGTGAATGCACATTCCCTTTAAAAGCCATCTTTATTAAAAGAGGTGTTAATAAATTCTGAGTTCAGACAGCCTAAACTTTATTTCTCTATCTATGTCCCAATGGGAAGTTATACTTCTAAGATGTTACAAAGAATTTCCCATTCCATCCTATGGGGCAAGATAGCCTTTTAATAGTGAAAAACGAAGTTGACAGTATTCCACTATCAGGACATGTTACACGCACCAGAATATGTCCTTCCTTTCACATACACTGCACCCTGCCTAGGGAGGTACCTTGGGACTACAATAGGGGTGCCTTACATGTAAGAAAAGGGAAGTTTAGGGCCTGGCAAGTGGGTGCACTTGCCAAGTCGACATGGCAGTTAACATCTGTGCACAGACACTGCAGTCGCAGGTCTGAGATACTTTTTCAGGGCTACTCATGTGGGTGGCACAATCAGTGCTGCAGGCCCACTAGAGCATTCGATTTATAGGCCCTGGAACACTTCAGTTAACTTTATGAGGGTCTTACCGGTAAATCAAATGTGTCAATCAGGGAGAACCAATTGTAACAACAATTTACACAGGGAGCACTTGCACTTTGACACTGATCAGCAGTGGCAAAGTGCCCAAAGCATCTAAGCCAGCAGAAACAAAATCCAGCACAGCATCAAAAATACAGGAGGTAGAGGCAAAAAATCAGGGGGAACCACAACAAAGATGCCAAGTTTAACAATAACCTTTTGGTTAGTCTTAGTAGCCATCTCTCTTTGTTTAGGTCTAAGTTGAACCAGGATCTAGATTGGGTTTTTTGTGCTCTCTTCAATGTGAGCGGGCCACTTGGTCATGAATATCTGTCATCACTGAGCTACAGTGGACGTGAGGTCATCTACAGTGTGAAGGAGAGGCTGAGAATGTTAATGGGCACTGATCCTGGATTCCAGCTTGTTTAGTTGGATTTTTCTGATGTTCCATACCATGTGTGTGCTTGTTAGATGGGGCTGGTGTGGATCTGGGATGAGCCTTGAGATTGAACAGTATTAGGTGATGGTCGCAAGGTTCTTTTTTACGTGAAAGATGTCTTCAGCTACAGAGTAACATTTTTGTTCTACTCAGCTGAGAAATAGGGTAAGTATGTCAGGAGGGATTCCAGTGCCGTAGGAGGGGGGACAGGTGGTGGGTTTGGAGCAGAGTAATCCTCATTAGAGTGAATGACAGAGTTGTCGTATTTGGAAAAGGAGAGTGTTTGCTTGGGATGGGTGGGTTCTACATTGGAAGTCATTGGCTTGGGACTGGCATTATCATGACCAATGTGTACATTAAGTGTCTGTTTTGGAGCGGCAATGATTAGGGTGGGTGTAATGGTGGTCAGACTCGTGTTTTCATGACTAAGGTGTGTCTCTAGGCGGTAGCAATAGTGCAAAGTAAAGCAGTGGGATCATGGAGGCAGAAAGGTGTTAGGTTTATGGTCCGGGGTAGAGGGGAGAGGGGTGGGTGGGGACCAGGACCATCTGGTGAGAATAAGGCAAAAACTGACAGGAAGTGACAGGCAAAGATGGTGAGGTGATGTTCTGTCACTTAAATTAGAATGTTCCTTGTCCTGAGGATTGATATGAAGACCTCCCTTCTAAAGCTTTGGAGGAGCAATGGTAGGTTTGGTACCATCTGGAATTTTGTTTGCTTTGTTACTTGTAGGTGGAGAAGGAATATTCTTCTCCACTAAGCAGGATGTTTTGTATAGAAATTGAGGTTCGTTTGTTTGTTACCTTTGTTTGCATTCTAGTAGGTGTCAGCTGTAAGTTTTTCCGCAAATTGTTTGAGTAGGATGTGTTTACATTTTTTCATTTCAGTTTTAAAGAAATTATTAGGATATTATATTCGCCAGGAGTTGAGGTCACATCTCTAAACCCCCATGGTGTCGTGGGGTTTAGGTTAGGGGAATTGCATTGTGACCGATTCCTGTTCCTTGTAATTGGGGCCCCTGCAGGGATGCAGCATAATGCTGCGCATTGTTTAGGCCAACTGACTAGGTTTAGGGTCAGGGACCTGAGACAAGCGAGCTAGAGTATGCAGCGTGAGAGCAACAACTGGATATTTGTCTGGACAGCAGACTATGTCTGGGACTGCTATGTGTTTCCAGTGTCCTATTCAGGTTATGTTTGGAGTGAGCTGGGGTTGAGTTGCAAGATTAAAGAAGCTTCTCCGGTAGGATCTATTCTGTTATGTGATTGGAATGGATTGCCGGGAATAATGAGTATAATTTTGCCTGGGGGAAAGTACAGCTGCCCTTTGTTAGTCCTATGTTGGTTTCAGAGAATACTGGATAATGGTTACTGTTGAGAGGGAGCCTTCAGAATAAGATGGCTGTCCTTGTCAGTCCTATTTTTATTTTTGTTCCTATTAGCTTTGAGAGCCTTCAGGTAGTTCTCTTTTCATTTTCATTATGTGGGCAGTCCTCCCTTGATCTCTAATCCTTGCGGTAGGAGGGGGAGCCTTTCTCCAAGTCCCTTCAGGTGGTCCTCTTTTTAATAATTATTTTCTTATGTGGAAAGTGCTCTTTTGATATCTAATGCTAAGGGCAGGTGGGGGAGTGCCTATCTACAAGGCTCCAATATATCCCTAGGGCCTAAATCCTATCTTTGGATCAGTAGTCTGAGGGCTTTATCTGTGTTTTTGGTAAGTGTTCTTAAATGTAGTATAATTTAATTTATTCCACTCCTTCACTGTCTTTGCATCAGGAGGCATCTTCAGGGAAGTGGAACGGGGTGAGTGTAAGCAGTGCTTTTTTAATGCGTTTCAGGGTGGCAGGCAGAGCTCTTACCTTCTGGTCCACAAGTAATATTGTTGTGAAGCAGTTATTCTGGGAACGCTGTAGGGGCTCATCAGGCACTTTGAATTTGACTAATGGAGTCTGGTGCACTTCCTGAACATTGTTTCTCACAATCAAGCTCTCAACTTGCACCCTGTTCTCTGCCGTGCAACAGTTGCGCTGGGACCGCCAACAATAGGTGATCAGGTGCCTAGTTTCACCAGGTGGTAGTGGGAGCTCCACTGTCCTTTGAGCACCAGTCGTGCTGGGACTGCCAACCTGAAGGCGATCGGGTGCTTCTTTGCACCAGGCAATATCAAGTGCTCCTCTATACAAGGTGGCAGCAGTCTGTGGCTGGTTCAACACTCCTGCAGTCGGCAATGCATGCAGAGACTGGTCTTGTGTGTAGCGGCCGTGCAACTGACTCCCATGGTCATCGTCAGCCCACCGTCTCTGGGAGCATGGAGTTTCAGAGCAGTAGTGTCCTGGGGTGTGCTGTTGAGTTGCCCCAGGACGCTTCAAGGAGCAAGCAGACCACTTGATAGGTCTGAGTCAGAAGTTCTCATATCTCTTTCATAACTAATAAAAATTGTATTTATTAGTGAACTTAATTTTTACATATGGAATGTCGTGGCAGGGGAGAGAAGGCACCAAATACCAACACAAAAGCACAGGCATCAAATATCTAATTTATTTATGTTAAAACAGATGTATAGAGTAGGCCTGCCTTTGCAGTTTACATTTCCCAAGTCAGGTGGATACATGTTCTCTAGTTGGTTTCAGAGGAACAGGACCAATATGAGCTAAGTTTTCTCTGGTAGGGACAAAGAGATTTAATACGGCATCCACAAGATGGACTAGTAAAGCTGTAACCACTAAAACATTCTCCTGCCAGCTTCTCAACTTCCTGCAAAAGAGCATTCTGGGATTCATAGATCAAGAGACCAGCAGCTAAGGTAGTTGGAGTATAATATGGGAACATGGCAGGAAAAAGTTATGGCCCTCCACCTACCATTGTTGAGTTACTATTATTTCTTAGGCTCACTTCCACCTGCAACAGGACTTGGAGACGACAAAGAGGGAGGAGACAAGAAAGTGTGCCTACTGTCCATCTGAGAAAGACTGAAGGACTTGTACACCACCCTCTTTAATTCTAAAGACTTTTTTAAGTGGCTCTCAAAGGGTTGAGGAAGCTGGCTTCCTGTGATCTGCAAGGATATTCTAGAGCAAAGAGGGAACATACGTAGAAGGATCCAGCATGCTAAGCAGTACTGGACTTTGACTATGACCTTAGAAGGTAGATGTACAGATAGATGTGTAAAAATACAGGAAAAACTTGTGAAACGTCTGATAAATGTTTAGATTTCTGGTGGCTCAGGTTTGTCCCACTCAGACTGCTGCCAAAAGATGCAAACCTTCAGCAAAGATGGAATCTGGCCTCAATGAGCTGTGCTCAGTCATGGCTTTCAGATTCTCCTTGCTCGACGATCTTGAGCTCCAAAAACATCTAAGTCCAAACACAAAACCAAAGAGTGGGAAAAGATGACAAATGATCCTAGTGGTGAGAAGACTTTGACTGCTAACCTTCAAACTTTCTCCATTTGGATCTTGGTGCACTAAAAAGAAAGGCTTCAGCAGGACCCAGAACTCAACATCATGGATATTTGTCCTAGGGAACTCCTTGATGTCCTGCCTTGACCCACTGAAGGATTATGATCTTCACAAACATTATTTTTTCAGAAGGCAAATGTGGTGATTTGTGAAAACTGTTCAGCTTTATCTGATCTGTGCTCCATCATCGTGTGTCTGATAAGCCATCTAGTACCCAGCCATCCTCAGCCATAGACAAACATTAACTTTGGCTTTTCCTTTCCCAATTCTTTCTTTGGACACCTTATGCTTTTCTTTACAAAGTCATAACTCCTGAACTCCATACCAATTTTTGTTGGTCTGATGTCTTGTTAATAATCATAGTTGTGATCCTTTTACTAAATCTTTTTCTCAGAAAAAAGCCTGTCAAATTGAGTTAAAACTACCAGGTAAAAACACAGGATTCCTCTTTGTGGCATGTTTATTAATCAAGCTTTCCACAGTGAGCTAATGAGAGATACAAAAATATCAAAGAGTTTTTAAAAATTGGTCCAATTGTAACCTTAGATTTGTTAGTGTTAGACCTGGTTACTTTGGTGTGATTTTACCCCTAACCTTTTGCTTTCAGACCTCCTGTTTTTGCTAACTTTGTTTTTGCTAAACTTAGGACTCTTTACACTTACCACTGCCAACCAGTGCTAACATGTTTGCGCTTTCTCCTTAAAACATGTTGGATTGGCTTACCCCCAATTCACATATTTAATTTAATTGTAAGTTGCTAGTATAATGGCTGTACTTGTGCACAATGCCTGTAAATTGAATGATGCTAGTGGGCCGGCAACACTGATTGTGCCACCCACTTAAATAGCACTTTAAACAAGTCTCAGGCCTGTCGTTGCGGCATGTGTGTGCAGTTTAAAATGCCAAGTCGACCAGGCAAAGTAAACCTTTAAGCCAAGTTCAAACTTTCCTTTTTGATACACACCAAGGGGCAGGGTGCAAAGCATTTAAAAAGTAGGAAATGTACTTTTCAGTTTTACATTTCCTGGGAGTGAAAAACTCTTAAATGTGTTTTTCAACTGCTAGGATAATGTTGGTGGTACCTTATACAGGTTAAAAGCTGTAACTTCAGTATTTAAACAAAATACCAAGTTTGAAATATCGAGTTCCAGAAATATTGGAAAACACATATGGTGATGCAGGGATATCAGTGTCAAGAATATCTATTTTTAGGTAGGTAATATCATTTTCAAGAATATCTTTGTTGTTAATATCGTTTTCAATAATATAGATGTCAAAAATATAATTTTAAAATAGCTTTTAGTTGTTTAGTTTAGATATTAATTGTATGCATTTTTATTGTTAGTATAATTGTTAACAATCTTTTTTAAAATAGTCTGTAATTATTTTTGATTGATAATTTTTTTATTTAGTTGCTAATAGTAATTTATAGTGTTGTAGCGGGTTGTAAGATTTGTAGGGGTATAGCGTGGGAAGTTAATTAAGTATAATTAATTAACAGTTCACTTTTAATTTTTTATTAATTATTTCATGAATTAAAAAGTTTGTAAATAGTGTAATAATTATATCTTTCTACTATGCTGCTGGGTTTGTAGGGGTATAGGGTAGGGAGTTAATAAGTAATGATTAATTTGCAATTGATGATTCATATACGTTTAATTATTTAATTTATTATTTATTATGAAAAGTGTGTATTAATTATATTTTGTAAGTTATAGATTAGATGCAGACTTCTGGGTTTGTAGTGGTGTAGGGTGGGAGTTAACTTATTACTAATTATTTAATTGAATAATAATTATTTTAATTATCTTATACTTATTTATTTCAGTTATAATTTTAAGCATGGGCTGCTAAGTTAGTGTGGGTATATTGTGGGAAGGTAATTAAGTAGTTCATATTTGTTATTGAAAGTTAATTATTAAATGCTTAATAATCATGTAAAATGTTTAATTGTTTTTAAATTTTTATATACAATTTAAAGTTGAGTTTTTGTTGTAAATTAAATGGGTGATTTAGATAAGTTTTATGTTTAAAGGTAAGTACTTTCCCAATAGTTGCCTAGAGTGGAAATAGAAAACATAACCCCTCAAAGTACAACACTTTCCCTACTGTTGGACAGATTGGAGCGGGAATAGCAAACGTTATCGATCCGAAGTCCTACGCTTTCTCTAGTGCTGCACATACTGGAGGAAATAGTAAATTTTACCCATCCAAATGTCAACACTTTCCCTACTATTGCACAGACAGGAGTGAGAATAGTAAATTTCACACATCAAAAGTCCAACTCTATGGGGGTGATTACGATGGCGGAGGGTCTGCCATCGTCAGCTGTGAGGTGGCGGGCCCTCCCCCATCGGACAGCAATTTCCGCCCCTGCCAAAGTAGGATGACGGGGGGAATCGGACGGCAACCATGGCGGGCGCAAAGATTGCCCTGCACAGGTTCGCCACAGACAATCGTTCCAATTACCTGATGGAGTGGTCTGCAGCTGTAAAATGGTGGCGGTGCCTAGCAGGCACCGTCCTCCGAATTACGATGCTGGCCTCAGCCAGCCTTTCCATGGCAGTAGAACCGCCATAGAAAGGCTGGCGGCGATTGGTTTCGGGGGCCCGTTGCGGGCCCACCTTGTGTTGGTGGGAGGTGGTGGTACACTGGGGGGTATCAGTATTTCCCTGCACTAAGTGGCAGGCACCGCGTGGTACCTGATACGCAGTGCAGGGAAATGCAGGGCATGGTGGCAGTCGCATCCTAATGTAGGTTGCGGGACCACCGCCTTACAAGCGTGAGGTCCCAAGCACCGCATCGATGGCGGGTGGACTTGAGTCCATCTGCCATCGTAATCACCCCCTATGTTTTCCCCACTATTGCACAGACTGGATTGGGAATACTAAATTTTATACCTCCAATGTCCAACACTTTCCCTACTGTTGCATAGAATTGAGTGGGAATAATTAATTTAATCCCTCTGAAGTTTAATGCTTTCCCAACCGTTGCGCAGTTTGGAGTGGGAATCATAAATGTAATCCCTCTGATGTCCAACGTTTTCCCTACAGTTGTACAGCCTGGAGTAGGAATAGATAATGTTACCGCTCTAAAGTCTAACGCTCTCGCTACTGTTGCGCAGACTTGGAGTGGGGATAGTAAATCTTAGCCCTCCAAACTCCAATGCTTTCCCAAAAGTTGCACAATGTGAAATGGGAATAGTATATATATTATTGTTAGACGTTTCCTAATACTGTTTAAATATATCTATTATTGTGATTTATTTTTTACTGTTAAATTATTCGTGTCTATATTCTTGTTTTATATATATTTATAACAAATTCACTGAAAAAACCATAGGTTTCACACACGTTATAGTTAGGAATTAGCATTTAAAAAACCTTGCAAATTCACTGAAAAAACCATAGGTTTCACACAAGTTATAGTTAGCGGACATTTTACTGATAAAAAACCATTGAAATTCCCCCGTTATAGTTAGTGCAGGCAACTATAACTCACGCGACCGCAATCCTCTGCTGATGCTAATACTGTATTTAGACACTTATTTGCCCATGTCTTCTTCCATTAAATTTTAGCTATACATATTTTACAAATATTTTTTTTTCATAAAGACACATATGTCATCAGCAGAGGATTGCGGTCGCGTGAGTTATAGTTGCCTGCACTAACTATAACGGGGGAATTTCAATGGTTTTTTATCAGTAAAATGTCCGCTAACTATAACTTGTGTGAAACCTATGGTTTTTTCAGTGAATTTGCAAGGTTTTTTAAATGCTAATTCCTAACTATAACGTGTGTGAAACCTATGGTTTTTCCAGTGAATTTGTACGGTTTTTTAAATGCTAAGTTACTTTACGCCGTTCGTGGCGTGCGCGCCCACTTTACGCAGTTCGTTCCGTGCGCGCACCGTGCGCTTCGCGCACCGTGCATGCACAGTGAGCACGCGGTGCGCTTCGCGCACCGCGCGCCCAGTTTACGCAGTTAGTGCCGTGCACGCACGGTGGGCACGCGGTGCGCTACGCGCACCGCGTGCCCGCGTTACGCTAAATGGGCCATGTACGCACGATGCGCTTCACGCACCGTCCGCACACGGAGGCCGTATTAGGCACATCGTTGTTAATGGTTATCTACAGATTGTCTTTTAGTAGTCATAAGCCATGCACAAAAGGTGCACTTCGGGCACCTTTTGCACACGGGGTGTGGCAAATGTGGATATTGTTTTTTTTTTAAATTATTTTTACCGTACGCGTATGGTAAGCGTAATCGGCGATTTTTCAAAAATAAAAAAATTTACATTTTTGGCCTTTTGGGTTCTTTGGGGACACCATAACAATGACTGGGTGATTGGGAGCTGTCTATCAAGCCGCTTTTACTGTTTTCAGGCTTTGTTTTTCCTCAACTCCCCTCAGAGTGCGAGAGAGAAAATGGCGGCCGACACTTCCTGGTTTCGACCGATTCGAATGTTTACTAAGATCTAACAGCCAATCAGAATCGCGCTCGCGCACGTCACCGCACGCGTACGGTAAGCTTACCGTAAGCGCACGGTAAGCGCACCGTAAGCTGGCTCAGATATATATATTGATTTAAATGCTATTTTCTCAGGAACTACTGAACAGATTTACACCAGACGTACAAAAGGCACTTCCTTGACCTGAGGACTACCTCTCTGCCAAATTTCAAGTAACTCTGTTCAGCCGTTCGGGCTGTAGCTGTGTCTAAAGGTCCTATGGAAAAATGCATGGGAAAAACACGTTTTGGGACCCCCCTTTTTTCTCAGCCCCCGCTTGACGAATCCCCCCGAGACTTTCAGGGTAGGAGCAGAGCGTAGCGCCCCACCTATTTTGAAAATTTCGCGAGGATTCGTCGACCGGCGCTAAAGTTATTCCAAATAGAATGTTGCGGATTTCCTATGGAAACGTGGTCCTAACTATAACTATCTACTGGCGACCGCCAGTAGATAATATATATATATATATATATATATATATATAAATATACACACACATATATATGTGTGTTTATAAGTATATATTTTTATATATATTTCAGTATTAGTTACATTTATTTAATTAACATTATATTAATGTTATATATTAAAATATGAAAGATATATTGTTTTAAACTATATATATATTTAAAAACAATATTTTTTATGCTTTTAATAATATTAGTGTAAAGCGATATATGTTTTCAATATTTTTGTACTTACCATTATAAGTATAGCAAAATTATGCTTTTCTAATTGATATTTTTGACACAATATTTCTGTTCACAATAGTGTTGGCTCTGATATTATGTTAGTGATCCATAACTTCCAAATAGGAGCTTGTGACCAGTTCACGTTTGATGTCTTTGGAATGAAAAATGCTCTCTTATGGCAAATTCGGATTTCAAATTACAATTTTGAAAATGGCGCTTTCAGAAAGTTGGCATGTTACTGTCTTAGCCATTTAGTGCTGGTAGCCTTACTCTCCGTCACATGTCTGAGTGTATCTAACAGTTGGGCTTTCTGCATTCCTCCTAGACAGCTGCACACAATAGAAAGCTTAGGTGGGTCTGGATGGGCAATCACTGGCAGGATGGGTGGGCGGACTGGGCACAGCCCTACTTACACTTGAATAGGCTGTGTCCTGCCTTGACACAAAGGGCTGTATATCTCCTGTATATTAGTCAGGAGTCGGGGCAGTTGAGGCAGGAAACCTGTGCACTTTAAAGGGAAAGCTCCAGAAGCTTCTCACCTTCAGGGGAGGCACCTGTTATAGACACCAACTCTTCAGCACACTTCTGGACCTGTGGAGACTCTGCCAGGAAGAAGGACTGATGTGCTGCTGAAAGAGCTGCCACCCTGCTGGACCGCTGCCTTGCTGGACTACTGACTTGCTTGACTGCTCCCTTGCTGGATTGCTGCCCCGCTGCCCTCCTGCCTGAGACACAGTTATTGGACCTGCACCTGAACCCAGGGCTACCATAGTGACTCCAAGGGCTAGTCTGCTGGGCTCATGTTCAGAGACATAGTGACATAACAGGCTCCCAACCACCTGAACCAACACCCCGTCCAGCTGGAGTCAGCCACCAACCCCCAAATGGTACCCCTCAGGTTCTGGACCCTTGGTGTGGGCTCAGTGGAGCTGAATTGAAGTGTTTGTGCTCTTTACAAGTGCAATGAGCATGTTGGTGTCAAACACCTGATGCTCACACTGGCCGCCAATCTAAAGTTCTGTCAACCCACGACAACAACAGGATCTTCGCACTACAGGGAGACCTGCTCTTCGTGCCCCCCTCCACTGCGAATGAGACTCTTTGCACTGGACTGCCAAGGTAACACTTCATCGGGTCTAACCTGGTCTGTGTATTCGACCCACACTCCATTAGAGTTGGCCTAAACTTACAGCTTTCTTCCTGTCTCGCATAGATAGCCATGAGTGGTGCTTAGGGCTTTCCTGTTTGAAGTTCTGCATACATAATTTACACATTACTTCTGTGTTAATCCTGACTACTCTGTGCTAAGATTCCAGAGGATTGAGAACAGGTTAATTTGGGGGTTAGTTGTGCCTCCCCCTGACAAGGATTGTGATTGCTGCTTGAGTAGGGTTTTACCCTCCACAACCAGTGACCCATTATCTCCCAAATGCATTAACAGTTAAGGGCAGTAATACTTCACCATTCCACAATCACTACAAAATTGCTCGCACCTCATCAATATGCAAGATGTGTTCCACAGCAGAGGCTGTTCAATGCTTCCATGAGACAATAAATAACAACCTCACAGATTGACATCAGTTGTTTGACAGGGGATAATGAGGACATAGGGTTGCTGTTGACTAAAGAACACACACAGATATTGCTAGTTCCCATGGGGCATGACATTGCAATATCGAGCACAATTCACAACACTGCCCCACAAGATGCCTGATAGAAGATGTGAACATATGTATGAGAAAAATGTGAAAACGTGAATGTAGAGCGCCTGTACTCCATATATTCAAACCTTTTGAGCAAATTTTGCTCTACTGGTGATCCATGCCCATATCATTACAAACAGGATATCATAGAAAGACAGTGGGAATATGGCACTTGGAATTCATCGGGGATACCTGTAGAGTGGGTGTAGATGAGTCCTCTGTAGCTGATGTGTAGCTGAGGTTAAGTGTAACTTGCGGCGAAGGTCCAACAATGAGAGATGCAATCATGATAGCCTGTAGGAGGAGTTAATTCTCTCCCAGAATTGCAGATCAGTTTGGATTGAGACTGGTGCCTTATTCTCTGGTTCTTCTTCCCCAGATGCTTTGAATGAAAGAGATGTTTTCCCATGGGCTTGCAGTAGGGCGGCAGTGTGAACACAGTACTTCTGACATTCAATACATGGTGTGACTTGGCATGAAATTCCAAATAGCAATTCAAGGTGCTGGCTTCAAGGTGGTTTCAATAGGAATAATGTATTTAAATACAAACAAGTCTTAGATGATCAAGCCCTGGGTACTCTTTACGTAGATAAATTCTGTGATCTAAGTCAACTGCTCTACAACAGGGCAAGCAGAGTTAGTTGGTTTGAGTTTACATCTTAATGCATAAAGCACACAGTACTATGGAGGTTTTGTAGCAACGAGGTTGACAAAAGGCTTTTGTGTTGTTTTCAGTATGTCCCCTGAAACAATGTGGTGGGTGGGTTTTCGTTTTGTTACCATAGAATACTGATTGAAAAACGCTGTGAATAGGCATTTATCATGACATGTGTAGTAGGAACAGCAAACATATATAGGGTAAAGTAGATCCGCTAACATGGAACTAGGCCATGCACCTTTACTGTGTGGTTCCTTGCCTGAATAATACTGCTACAAGGAAGCCTCTTGGTTATGTTTGTGGAAGTTCCATATTAGAATCATGTCCTAGATGACATTCAACTCTCAAGTTAAATAAAACACATGGTGCCATTACAGTTCGCCATATATTTTGTTCACATGACATGTAAAAACTTGATCAGATTTAATGAAACAATATCCACATTCTGTGTCATAGTTGGCTTTTGAGAGTTTGTGGTATCTAGTTGTGAGAAAGTGCCTTTTTGTATATGGTCAACCCCGTTTTGTGGACTGATGCTGCTGGGTTTTTTACTCTGCTTTTGCACTGGTACACTGCAAACTCGGAATGAAAGCATGTTCTCTGGCCCCTAAAACATGTTGGAATCATCTAATTCCTAATTGACATATTTAACTTTCCTAAAAGGCCATTGTATATGATGTCTCAAAATGCATCCATGGCATGAAAAGTTAAATGTCACCTATGGACTACAGCACTACTGTGCCATCAATTAATATGATTAGATGAATACAACGTGTAGCCCACAAGGCAGGGTGCATGGTATTTAAATGCAGGTCATGTAGAAATTTAAAATTAACACATCCCTCTATGTCTTTCCCCCAAAAGCTTTTTTCACTGTAGGAAGGCTGACTGGTCCATAGAGAAACACTGGGAAACAATAGTAAATAATAAATATGCTATCTGAGGCTAGGGACCAACTAGAAACATAATTCAATGACTTTTTAAAAAAATTATGAAAAGTCTAACTCAGTGGTGAAGTCTGTTGGTAATAAATATGAAGAAAAAGGGGCTTTTAGAAAGCTACATTTTCTCTGCTTAATCCTACTGGAGACTAAGTTGCATTAGCCTCCTATGTTACCCAATTGGTGAATGGCCCTGATGAGTTGTAAAATTGCTCTGAGAGCAGAGACAATGGTCTGGGTTTAGGGAGGTGTTTGGCTCCTCTGGCAGGAATACCAATTGGGCATAGTTACCTAATTTAAACTTAATTTACTTCAAAGGGAGCTCCCCTGTTGCACTCAAATTTAATTCAATCACAACTAAAGAGGCCCTCTTCCTTTGTCCTGCCATTTAGGCAGGCACCAACACTAGTGGGGGGAAGCTGTCTCCATATCTGCTTTGAAGTGATCGAGGAAGAGGGGACTGCCGTGCAAACATCTCTGGGGGGCACACAGGCTTTGCATAAGGGGAGAAGGGTTACTTCATCTTGAATTTAGTGAGTTAGGGACACTGTTGGGTTGTGTGCACTGTGGCACAAAGGAACTGCTGCAAACCTAGGTACTCTATTAGTTAGGGAACAGGAGTCACTCTACCCCACAAATGGAGCCAGGCATGAATGTGGCACCCCATGACACTGTTCATTTTGCCTTTACATATATATTAAATCCCTGAAGGACTTTATCGTTCTTTCCATTCAACTGGACATTGGTGCTACTCATATTATTAATATCTCTTTACTTTTACTTTAAAATCCTAAAAAGTGTGGTAACTTTACAACTTAGAGAGAAAGGTTGCTGTAAAGAAAACAAAAGAAGAAAAATATGTTTTAGATAGCTGCATTTTTCTCATTGTCAAGAAGAGAGTAAAACAAAATATTTTATTATAAGTTTTTTCTCCATTATAAGGCACAAAATTGAACATAACTGGATTACTGTCCTTTTCAAAAATAATTATTCAAATTGTCCTTTTTAGATCTAGCTCCTAATTTGTGATGCGGTCTTCATGGATAAGTTGGTTAAGTATTCTATTCTGGAGTCCTGATTTCTAATTACAGATTCAGTACTCGACCAAAAAATAATGGTGCATTCTGGGCAAAACACTAGCTCTACCTGTGCCTCACATTTTAAATATATTTAATGTAAAACCGTAAAAAAAAATGTCTTTTTATTTATTTATTGAATTTTATACCAATTTCTTGTGTTCTTCTGCCTACCTCCAGCCCTGTACAATGGGTGATTTCTGTTTGCCAATTACCTCTTTGGCTCACCATCCACCCACCCTATCCGCAAGACTCACACATATAGTACTGTTCTGTATACAGCACATCCTTTCCAAGATTCTCTTGGTACAATAAAAATGTCGCACTTTACATTTCTGTGCTTCACACAGCTGTACCACACTAGTGTAACTGAAAAATACAAGTTAAGATTGGTTATAATAAACAGGTTACTTCACCCCAGAGAGACTTCACCAAGCTGACGCGAAGCAGAGCCCTGACTGTTGAAGAGGGTGTGGGAAGAGGGGCAGACTGGTTCACCTTCTATGGGATTGCGAACACCTCTGGACTTACTGGATGCAAATACTTGACGATGTTGACAAACACCTTGACACCGAACTCCCTAGATTCCACGCATATGTTCTATTGGGGGTACCAAATCCGCTTACCTACCCTTTGAAATATAGGCGAGGGAAGCAGATAGCCATAGCACTGGGCACTGCTATTCAGAACATACTGATTCATTGGAGGACACCTCCCATCCCTGCACATACAGAGTGGCACCAGCGATTGTGGCACGTACTGGGCATGGGAAAAATCTCTCTTACCTTAGCTGGGAAAGGCTCCTCCTCTAGCGACTCTGGAATCCGTTCCTCGCTCTACTTTCACAAGAAATCCGGGAACTGTCCTGCCCGAGATATTTACGCCTCTTGCGCCTGACTGCACCGGATTCCTCCACTTAGGCTGGCCTAGCTTCATGAACGAGACTCCGCTTGGTGCGGCGCCGCACAGAAGGAATGGACCGGGGGAGGGTGGGGGGTGGCTTTCACTGTGTTTTATTCTCTTTCATTTTCTCTCTTTTCTCGGGGTTTAGGGTGGGATTGTACTAGTTATTTGTTGACTTTTGTAATATCAAGGCACTTATCAGTATCCATGGTGGGCTCTGCATGGCCCGTTTAATGCAAGCTTGCTTCCTGCATTGTTAATAAAAAGAATTAAACCATAAAAAAACAGGTTGAAAGCATAAGATATTAGGTTCTCCAGCAGTTTCTTTGAAATTCTATGCGCACTTTGTCTTTTTGATTTACCATATCAAGTGTTCAAAATCGTTCATGTTCCTTTAATTTAGTAGGTAGTTGAGACAATCCTGATAATTTGGAAACTTTCTAAAATAGCCACATATGTCTGCAGATAGGCACTCATATTCGCATGTTATTTTTGAATCAATGATTAGCATTAATTGCCAAAATTAAATACAAAATTGCATTATGAAATGCAGCCTTTGATGAGAACGCAACACTAATAATGTATACTGTGTGCTGAAGGTGGAAAAACCTGAGGTGAGACTAATGAAGGTTCTTCACAATTATCACCTTAATGCTGTTGCATCCAGTGATATTAGTTTGAAGACTCTTCAAAATTTCCCAGAGAAAGTAAAAGGCTCTGCTGAGAAGAAAATAAGTGAATCTTATCTACTACTGTGTGGGTTCCCTGACTCCACCTTGGCACCCGTGCAAGGGATCAGACATACTGTGCAATTCTCAATAAGGGCTTGGAGAAGGTCTACCACATCACACCAGCACTCATAAAACAGCACTTATTCTCCCTCCAGACCTGTATCAACCTCAAAGCCAATTGCATCACCTCCAATGCCATCAATAACAAATACCCTGACATACCTAACCAAGAAACTAACAATGTCTGGTAATAAGTGTTACCGCAGGAGCCATGACTTTGTCAAAATGGAAATGAAGATGGGCATGAAGCAAAAACAAACAAACAAACAAACAAACAAACAAACAAACAAACAAAACACACGTCAGGCCTCCTCTAGCTACAAACCCAGAGTCCAGAACAGCATCGCATTTCATCTTCAGCAAAATGGTCCTGTCCATCCTTCACTTCAGACAAAAACTAAAGACACATCTACTTAAGAAGGATTATTCCTACACTCAATTGGACTGGCTTTCTACCTGTCTCATAGATTATGATCCATGAATTGTACACCTTGCCTCTTTCCTATAGTCCAGCACTCCATTACTTTCCAGTTAGCACACGCTGTATAAATACTGTTATAACAAAAAATGTTTTTAAAAAGTACAATAGAAGGAAAATGAAGGTTTACTAATTTATTAACTAGACCTTTTCCATAAAAACTAAAAGTGATGAAATTTGGTGGTTAAGATGCCACCTTCACCTTGTATCACAAGCCATAATAAGTCTGCCTTAAATTCTACACCTGTCATTACATTAACTTAAAATGAGATGGGTATGGGAGACTCATTGATTATGTTTAGAAGTTCATTAAGGGATGATTAATGATATGACTGCCTTCTTGGAGTGATACTGAAGGGCAATGGTAAAAGGTGGCTCTGTGGGAGCATGATGATAAGTGTGTTGGCCTAGGATGGTGTTGAGCTTGTGTTAACATATGATGGAGTGTGTGTGTGGACATTGGATGTTGGAGTTGGTGATGTTGGTAGATGTTTTGGTGCATGATTTTGGTTGGTTCGCCGACCTTTGCTGTTAGTTCTATTGATGTGTGGTGGATTGTGTTGGTGTTCCATCCGGAGTGACGTGAACTACGTGCCGCCATCTTTGATTCTACAACTTCACTTTGCCAATCACGTTTTTGCCAACCACATTTAATTGCGCATTTGCCGCAACACCCTTCACAAGTGAGATTCTTGTTTACTTGGTGCATCAGTGATGCACACACCCTTTTTTTAATACACTTGTGTGTGCACAGTTTTGGAGTAGTTCTTTGAGGCAGCGTGTCAGTGATGCGCTCACTTACAGTTTTGGGGTATTTCTTCTTTCCGTGTCAGTGATGCGCACACTTTTCTTTCAATACAGTTGTGTATGTTGTACAGTTCTATGAAGCATGTCAGGGATGCACTCACTTATGGTTTTGAAGCAATTCTTTTATGCAGTGTGTCAGTGATACGCTCACTTCCAAGTCTATTTTTTCACATATGATCTCTACTTTAGTAAGCTCAATTACAATTTCAAGTACTGTTTTTTTTGTGAAAATTTTTGTTTTTTTTCCTTCTTTATTGTTATCATTGAATTATATGATGTTAGTTCAGTGATTGCGTACTTCTGTTGCAATTGTCTTTATTTCATATTTGCTCACTCTCTTCCTTGTGTTTTCTTCAAGATGGCTTCTTCTAACATGTCTCAACCACCACAATTTCTCTCTGGTGTAGGTCATCCCATATTACCTTGGAAAAGATGGAAGCCTTTATTTGACTCTTATCTATTAGTGGAGAGACATTTTCAGCTTTGATGAAACAAGCTACACAATTGCATACTTTGGAAGTTGAAGGCAGACATGTTTACGACATTTTGGATTAAATTGTTTTGGGGCGTGGAGAGGGTGAGCCTGAAAATGTCCATCACATGTCTGTTATGATGCTTTAAAAACATTTTGGTTAAAAAATTAATGTGGTTTTGGAACGCAACAATTTTTTTTCTAGGGTCCAGGATAAGCAAGAGAAGATTGGTAGCTATGTAGCTACTTTGAAAACGTTAGCTCGTACCTGTGAGTTTGAACAACTCACTGATTCTCTTATTAGGGATCAAATTGTTACGTGCACCAATGACGTAAAGGTTCAACAGAAGCTCCTTGCTAAGAACCCTGATCTCAAAGAAACATTATCTATTGTGGAAAGCATGGAAAATACGAATATGTGGGTAGGTGAAATGAGAGTGGAGAAAAGTGGTGATGTTGCTGATAAAGCTATTCATGAAATTAAGAAAGATGAGTTCAAGAAAGACGATTCCAAGGGGACATCCAAGGGGAGTCATAATGAGAAAGATAAGAAAGATAAGAAATCTTCTGATTCAGAACAGACTGTATCCTAATACAAGTCTTCTGATTCTGAACAGTTTGGGTCCAGGAACAACAGGAATGGTTTTAAATGTTTTAGATGTGGGAGTGAGAGTCACTTGTCTAACAGTTCCTGTTGTTTTGCAAGATCTGTCATCTGCACTAAGTGTGGGAAAAAGGGTCATTACGCATGTGTGTGTTGTAGTGGTAGGATCCAGACTGTACATTATGTTGAACAAGAGAAAAAGTTTATGTAAACAAAAACGGAGATGTCGATGGTGATAAACTCGATATGCCTGAGTGCAAGGTGCTCATTGGTGGTGAACGATTTTCTGTGTTGGCTAATTCAGGTTCACCTCACACTATGGTGGGTGATGCCAATTGGGAGGGACACTGTTTTTGGTCATGAGAAAGTTGAGCTGTCTCCTCCAGACATCAACCAAGTAGGTTATGGTGGTGTCCAAATTGATGTTTTAGGGTTTTCGATTAAAAAAATCGAGTTCAAGGACGGAGAGACGGTTGGGAAAGTGTATGTGGCTAAAAGAGGAGATAATCTTCTTGGGTGGAGACACCAGAGGGATATGGGGATCACTTTGGATCCCAATTCACCTGAGAAAGTGTTACTTGTGTCCTCTGGTTCGCTATCTGATGATGTGTGTGCACAATTTTCTAAGGTTTTCAGTGATGAGCTGGGTTTACTAAAAAAAATGTGAACATGAAATTGTTTTAAAACAAAATGCTCAACAATTTGTCAGTAAAGTAAGGACAGTTCCCCACATGTTGATGGGACCTTTAGATCAAGAACTCAAGAGATTATTAACTGCTGGTATCATTGAAGAAATTGAATGCTCAGAGTGGATGGCCCCCATCGTTTTGGCACCTAAAGATGGTGGTAAAGGGATTCGAATTTGTGTAGACTTACGCAGTCTTAATAAATATATTTGGGTTGACAGGCAACCTTTACAAAATATTTCTGAAACTGTTGCTCTTATCAAAGACGCTAAATGTTTTAGTGTGATGGATTTGTCATCTCCTTACCGTCAGGTTCTACTGCATCCGGACTCCAGGCATTTGACATCATTTTAAACGCCTCTGGGGGCTTTCAGATTCATTCGTATGCCCTTTGGCCTGGCATCTGCTGAGGCCTGCTTCCAGAGGGTCATGAATAAAGTTCTAAAAGGTTTACTCAAGGTTCTCATTTTTCAGGATGACATTCTTGTTTATGGGAAGGACCAACAGGAACATGATAAAGTGTTGTGGAAAGTTTTACAACGACTTCAAGATGCCGGTCTGGTTATCAAAAAAGAAAAATGTAAATTCTGTGTGTCTTCTGTGAACTATTTAGGACATACCATCTCTGGTGAAGGGATTAGTCCTAAATTAGACCTGGCTGGAAGTATTGTGAAAGCCCCTGTACCTGTTAACAAAGACTAAGTTCGATCATGTTTAGGGTTGGCAGAATTTTGCTCAGAGTTCAATTTGTATGGTCTGATGATTGTTGCTCTGCTTTTAACTCTATCAAGAGTGTAATCAGTGGCATGCCCACGTTGGGGCATTTTGATGCATGTAAGAAACAATACTGTCCACTGATGCCAACATGCTTGGTCTGGGAGCAATCTTATCGCAGGTTGTGGATGGTGAGTCTAGGGTTGTTGCTTTCACTTCTCGCTCACTCAGGGGTGCTGAAGAGCGCTACTCAGTGATTGAGCGTGAGGCTTTGGTGGTTTTCTGGGCTATTCACCATTTCAAGTTTTATCTTTGGGGTTTTTCCTGTGGTTGTCAGGACTGACCATCGTCCTCTATGCCAAATTTCACATGCAGAGAGGTTGACAATATTTCTCCTAGAATCAAACGGTGGATGGAGGGGTTGTCTGAGTTTAATTTTGTGGTTGAGTATGTCCCTGGATCGAAGAATGCCATTGCAGATTGTCTTTCAAGGTTACCTTTCGATCAATCTGATGTGGAAGTGGAAAATTCTCTTGTCAGGTGGGTACATGAGTCTGCTGTTAATTCTGATGAGTGGTCTTTTGCTTCTCGTGGTGACAGTGAGTTGGAAATGGCCAAGAAGTTCTCAGTTGAAGGTTGGCCAGCAGACAAGGATGTACCTGAGCATTTGAAATGTTTCATTAATGTCAACAATGAGTTGTGTGTTTTTGATGAGAAACTGTTGAGGGGTAGTCGAGGGATACCTCCTCGTGATCTTAGGTGCAAGCTTATTAATTTAGCATAGTGTGGTAAATAAAATACCGGACTGAATTTCATACGGAATCTTAAAATAAAGTAAAATAGCTCAAAATAACAAGAGGCAGAATCCGTGGTATAAGAGGTTTTCTAAATGGGCTTTATTCCATTCAAAATGGCCGACTCGAGTCGCCGCCTTCAGGTTCCGTCACCACGAGGGTTCAGGAAGTGAAGTACAATAATTTATTGACAGACATGTATTTTTATAATAAGTACATTACAATGAAACGAATGTAGAAGGCGTAACATTTGATAAGAAAAGTGACAAAACAGGTACGTAATCGAAACTAGGCGTAATAAGGAATAAAAGAAACATGATTGGTTAGGATTATCAGGCATAGGTGGATCTATAAGATAATACTTGGCATAGATGCGCGCGCAGCAGTATGACGTGTAATTGACGTGCAACTAGGGGGTGAAGGGGACTTGACATTTAGCTCTACATGTGGAGACGAGAAGTCTGAGGGGTCAAGTCAACCTAATCCCAAATCATATCTACCATCCTATGTTTGGAGAACTATGTTATCCACAAGGAAGGACTCTCGGACAGAATCTATTCTATACTAACTGTGTGTGCGTGTACAAGCGTCTAAGTGTCTATATGAGATGCGAGGGGCAGAAAACTTTCCATGGCAGCAGGGCTATGAATCACTTGCAGGAGGACGGAAAGGCTGAGTCCTTTTGCTTGTGAGCTAAAGGAAATGTTTACCTAAATCACTAGACAGGAATGCATCGGCTGAAGAGCAAAATAGATAATTCGAAGGTGAAATACAGCTTCTTGGCAGGCAGGCGAAAACTGGCCGATGCAGGCACCGTTAGCTGCACAGGGAGTAGGACAAAGTTCATGGATACAGATGCGAGCTCAAGCTGAAGCTGTCAGAGGCTGAGAGCAGGGAAAGGCTTTGAGGACAGAATCGGGCCTACTTGCCTGAACTGTAAAAATGGAGTAACTTAGCCATATAAAGTCGGTGACCTTTCATACCTAGGAATCGAATATCCAGCCCATCGATGGCTGATCTGACAGAGAACATGTCGACGGTAGACACACATATGTTTGCGTCTTAGAAACTGGAACTGGAGGGAACATACATGTACTTGTAACATGCATATAGAACCGTTGGGGTCCAAGATAGGGGACATAACTGACCAGGAAAATCCACATTTCCACATTCCCTCCTTGTCCCCTACTTGCCCTTCAAGAGATATCAATCTTCATTATTCCATAGATTTGCTCATGGAGCATCATTTCTTCTTCCTTCTTCTTCCGGCATTTTGAACGAGAACTGTGATATGGAATGCATGATGTGGCACACAGACCACAAATCGCTGGTCCACATTGCAGGCATAAACAACAACTGAAGAGCATAAGAAGGCCAATACCTAGGAAGGATAGAACTCTCCATCCCCAGGCTGATATCACACTCCAAAACCATCCGGACCACGTCCAAGTGCCTGGATTTTCGTGTATCTGGCTTACAATCTTATGAAGGCGTGTTATAGCTTTATATACAGATGGCGAATTTTCTGGTATGAATATGCAGCAGCTGGATCCGATGACCCTGCAAGCTCCGCCCCTATCGGCCAGGATGACGTCAAGGACAAGACGATTCTGGAGAACAACAATTCTCATCACTGATTGTTCCTCTGTCAGATTGCCTAGGGCGGCTATAGTCTCGTTTACTACAGCTTCAAGAGTCTTGGTGAGTCTGCGTATCAGCTTACTATTTGATATAGTACCTATATAGGGAAAGATACCTTTATTGAAATCTACATACTTGTCCCATGCCGTCTCAGTATAATCGACAACTGGGAGATCTCTCCGCTCTCTGTTGTGTACTAAATGAACATTTCGATAATAATCAGGGGGAGCTAGGAAAACAGGTGGCAAAAGGAATGCTATGTAACAGGTACCATCCCAATCTAGAGGTAGACGCATATATGCCGTCTGACCACATATAAAGTAAGAATGGCGAGAAGCTCTAAATGAAGATTTACCTTGATCACTATATTCTACTATAGTAACGCATTGGCTATGGCCCATATGTATGGAACCAACCTTTCTTACACATAGATCACCCTTAGCTGAAAATACTGACATAGTAGGCAGAATTAGTTCAACTTCGGATTTGACATTCAAAATCATAAGATTAGGCGTAAAATTACCTAATTTATACACTTCATTTTCTAAATCAGTTCCTGTTCTACTGGGGTGACCCTCCTTATTAGGGTGACAGACTTTGAATAAAACTAGATTCAGATTTCCCCATATCCAGTGTTGTTGATAAACTGCTGTGTCTGGGTCTATGGAATTTAATAAACTAAACCATGCTCCACAGGAGCCATTGTGTGTGAACGGATGTGGAAAGAAAGGCAGAACTCCTTTGTTATTCTGATAGGGAGGAAGTCGGCCACACACCCAACAATTGGTGGCATTACTAGTCTGATGGGAATGATGTAACATACTAATGAATGTGTTATTGCGCAGCGCAAGTCTATAGGACAACTCGTGTGGGGGTAGGTCACTAAAAGAATGTTCTTCAGTTGTATTGAAAGCACGTTTAGAAACAGGATAATACATATGCAACAATATACTTGCAGTAACTATTAAAAAACTCAAGAAAAACAAAATTAATAAAGTCACAATACAGTGGCTACGCAGTGATTTACAATAAGCATGTCGTTTCATAATGATTCTGGACTCTACATGATTCAGACCTAAGGGATACATGTCGGGACAGATTCAACCGCTTCACCTTGGAGAGGACTTAAACAATCAAATCGTCCGATAGTTTAGATCTGGACCTGAGTTTCTGTTTATAGAGTTCGGTGCTACTGGCCTCAGCCAAAGGTAGCTTTGAGTCAATGGGGGAAGACACACGGGGAGTACTGTTTGTGTCAGGAGGAAGTCCATGAAATTTCTTTATATGGCTGGAATGCACCCATCCTTTTCTTCCTTCGATCTTCACAGCTGTTCTGGTCGTCAGCAGGACCAACTTAGGAAGCCTCCACCTTGGCTCCAGTTGGGTTTTCCGATCAAAATTTCTGATGAGAACATAATCACCGGGAATTACATCATGAGGTTTCACCTCGGTGTTGTCGGGAAAAGCTGCGACTACCTGTGAACGACAAGATTGTAGTGCAGACATCAAGGAAGCCAGGTAATCTGTCAGCATATTACAGTCAACATCAGTTATTTTACGGGGTATAGGCGTCCCCCACATATTCGGTGGTCTACCAAAGATCACCTCATAAGGGGATAACCCTGTTCGAGAGTGTGCTACCATCCTCATGTAAAATAGCGCAACTGGTAAGGCTACTATCCAGTCCACACCCTTTTCCTGACATATTTTAGACAATCTGATTTTTAAAAGTTGATTATGTCGTTCCACGAGACCTGCTGCCTCGGGGTGTCGGACACAGTGGAATTTCCACTGATATCCCAACAAAAGTGAGACATGTTTCATTAATTCGGATGAGAAAGGCTGACCGTTATCTGAATATACAATACGTGGTAAACCGTACCGTGGGAAGAATTCTCTAACTAGCTGTTTGGCAGTAGTCGGGGCAGTGTAATCTGATACGGGATACGCCTCTGTCCAACGGGAGAGAGCGCAGACAACTACAAGAACATATTTGAATCCTCGACAACGTTCCATCTGGATATAATCCATCTGGAGAACTTCAAAAGGATGGTCAGGAGGCTGAAATCCACCCTGCTCTACGGGAACACTCTTTCCTGGATTAAACTGACAACATATCATACAGGTACGAACTTTTTGTTTAGCTGCTGCTCGTAAATGTTTGTTGAACCAAATGTGCTGAATGCTGTCTAGCATAGCCTTCTCTCCTAAATGTGCTGGACTGTGAACTGTAGCTATAATGGCTTGAACCATGGAATCAGGGAGAAACCATACAGATTTCTCCTTCGTCATCCATCCTTGATCTGTCTGGATCCCTCCTAGTTCAGTCCACTTCTTTATTTCTTCTGCTGTGGCATGTGTCTGTATGTCAATTACGTCAAGTGCGGGATCCTTAATTGTCATACACTGTGTTGGTGTCTGAACTATTGGCTTTGTCATGTCTAATGTGCGTTTCTGAGCAGTCTGTTTAGCTGTTCTGTCAGCTAAATCATTGCCTTGAGAAACGGTATCAGTAACCTTCGTGTGTGCTTTACATTTCATAATCGATATAGCAGTGGGTAGATGTATTGCGTCTAACAAAGCATGAATGAGGGGTCCGTGCTGAATGTGGGCACCATGGGACGTTAAATAACCTCTCTCTCGCCACAGCACGCCGAAGTCGTGTACAACTCCGAATGCATAACGTGAGTCAGTGTATACATTAACTTTCTTATTTGTGGCTTGAATACAGGCTTGCGTTAGAGCAATAAGTTCTGCTGCTTGGGCTGACAAAGTATCTATACAATTAGTCTCAATAACTTCAGTGTCTGTTGTGACTGCATACGCGGCCACTAAGTCTCCTGTACTTGCTCTCATGCATGATCCGTCTACATACAACGTCAGGTCTGGATCTAACAATGGAACGTCTGTCAAGTCTTGTCTAGGTTTCGTCTTTATTTCAATGATTTCAACACAATCATGAGCTAGTGGGTCTGTTCCAATTACAGGTAATAGTGTAGCAGGATTCAATGTATTACACCGTCGGATCTCTATGTGTGGTTGAAACAATGTCAGTTCATAACCGGTAAGTCTTGCTATGGTCAAGTGTTGTGTTTGTGTTCGGTTCACAAGAACCTCTACTGCATGTGGTACTTGTACTGTCAATGGGTGTCCTAATACTATGGCATCGCTTTGTCTGATAGCTAAGGCTGTCGCTGCCACTGATTTCAGGCATGCAGGCAAAGCCTGAGCTACGGGATCTAATGTACTGGAAAAATAAGCACATGGCTTGCGTGATCCTGCTTGATCCTGAGTGAGTACTGACAAGGCAGTACCTTCGCGTTCTGTAACAAAGAGTGTAAAATGTTTGCTATAACATGGCGTTGCTAAAACAGGTGCTTGACATAAAGCTTCCTTTAGGCTTTCAAAAGCTTGTGTATGTTCCTGAGTCCAAGGGAGAACAGTCGATGTGGCTGCCTCCTGTGTGGTTAACTGAATGAGTGGTTTTGCTAGAAATGCGTACTGAGGGATCCACTGCCTACAATATGAAGTGAGGCCTATGAAAGCCCGCACCTCCTTTTGTGTCTGGGGTATTGACATGTTAGCAATTAACTGGATGCGATCTGGTGTAAGCTGCCTTCCCTCCTTGGACAGCGAGTGACCAAGATAAATAACTCGCTGGACACAGAATTGCAGCTTAGAAGGAGACACCTTGTGCCCCTTGTCGGCTAGAAAATGTAAAACTGTCAGAGAAGCCTTTTCACATTCTGACTCGCTTCTTGCGGTGATCAGCAGATCATCGACATATTGAAGCAGTGCAGTATTGACTGGCATGTGCATACTGTCAAGTTCTCGTTTCAGTGCTTGGCTGTAGATGCTGGGGCTTTCTGTGAATCCTTGGGGAGCGCGTGAGAATTTAAAGCTGCGCCCATTTAAACTGAATCCGAACAAGTATTGGCTTTCCGGATCTATTGGGACGCTGAAAAAGGCATTCTTGAGATCGATTACAGTAAAGAATGTTGCTTCGGAATCAATTGCTGTCAATAATGATGATATATCAGGGACCACAGGAAATTGAGGTACAATACACTTGTTTAGTTCACGCAAATCAATAACCAATCGGTACACTGGTGGGGCAGTAGGATCAGTTCGTTTAAGAATCGGAATTATCGGTGAATTACATACATTGGAGTCTGTTTCTATAACTACTCCCTGGGCAATTAGCTCATCAATGATTTTCAACAAAGCCACTACAGCATCATGCGGTAACTTGTATTGTCGCATTCGTGGTAGTACCACTCCTGCTTTCAATGTAACTCGATAGGGTGTAATGTTCATGCAGCCAACATCCGTAGGGCCTTGTGCCCATAGATGTACTGGTAAAGTCTGTAGTCGGGGATCCATGTCTCTAGATACATAGTGACCTTTAAAATCACGCAAAAACAACCTTACTCCTTCCGGAGAACAACATATTATGGCTCCTAGTGCTTTCAGAGTTTTAATTCCTAACAGATTTTCTGGGCATGATTTAGTAAGCAATAAATCTGTAGTTCGTGTCAAAGGTCCTATCGTAAGTGGTAGAGGCTGTGATACTTCATTAACAATAGGTTTTCCCGAAAAACCAAGGGAAACATTTTGAGAGCCTGAGAGGGGTGCCCCTGGAACTTCACTACGTTTTATGGTTGTTCGACTTGCCCCTGTATCGAGTAAGAATTTTCTATTTTTGACCTAATAATTCACTATGTACATAAGGTCCTTCTTGATCTACAGGAATCTCGATGAGCGGTAAGTCAACTTCCCTCTCTAGGCTGGTTCATGCGTAATGCTGATATTCAGGGTATTCATACTGTGCAGTCTGATACATTTGTCGTGTTGTTGTTTGTGTGGCAGTAGCAGGCAACGGTGGTGCAGCTGGCACAAACTGTATGGGTTGCTGTGAGGCTGGCATGGACTGTTGCTGAACTGGCATGGACTGTCCATGCTGCATAGCTCCTTGTTCATTCTGATCTTGTCTAACTAATCGTGGTCTCTCTTTTGCAATACCTGTAGCTATATTACGTTTCAGGACTGGACAATCATGTACATAATGGCCTAGTTGCTTACAGTAATTGCAGGTTCCTTTTACAGGAACTGCAGAATCACCAGAATGTGTCACCCCCTTTTTGTGGCCATCTGCTGGTACTGTCTGAGAAACTAGCATTTTCATTTTTGTATCCTTCATGCGTCTATGCTCGTGTTCTTGTTCATCCCTAATTCTATTGTGATGATACTGTAACATTTGTAGCATTTGCGACGGAGTGTTACTTTGCCAGGTACTCTCGAATTTCAATATTCTATTCTTCACTGGGGGCAATGCATTTTCCACTAATTTTGTCACAAATAGATGTGGATATGAGTCACTACTTGCTTTTATACCACTATTTATACCAAAACATTTTTCAAATCGAGCATAATAATCGCTTGTGTCTTCATCTTGCTTTTGTTTACAGGCTGTGATTGCACCCCAATCTTCCTTTTTTGTAGTTAATAAACGTGGCAGTACCTGTACTAGTAAACCTGGTAACAGTTTAACTCTATCCCCGAGCCCCGAACCTGCAGTTCGGCTCCTTTCTTCCTCTGCTAATGCTGTCCAGTCTATCTTTTGGTCTCCTACTTCCCACTCTTTTTCTTTCAGTTTTTCATAAATGCCAGCAGGCAAAAGCACCTTTAATATCGTCATAATATCAGGAAAGGTGTACTCTCCCATCAGTAACATGTCTTTAATTTCTCGGTGGAAACCCGCTGGGTCTTTGTCATGACTAGGTACTACTTTCTTCATTTCTAATAATTCTATTTTTGATATGGGTGTGTAAACAAATACACGGTGAAACTCATTGTCTTCGCCTTTTATTGGGTGCACTTCTCGTAAAGGATTTTGTCTATCCATATAGTACGGTGCTCTTTCTCTGCGGGGCAGGGAGAGAGAATCTGGATTTACAAAAAGGACATACTGTTTACGTGACACTAATATCTCTTTAATTAGCTTGTTACTAGAACCTCTCCATCTGTACGTGAGTAGTTCCGTTAATATATCAGGTAAAGGACCGGGGTCAGCATGTTGGCTCTTATATAATATGAGGAGTTGCTGAATCATATAGATTCCAGCTAAACGTTGTTCATCTGTACTGAGATTAAAAAACGTGTGTGCTACGGTCTCATCACCGTATTTTTCAGGACTGTCAATCCAGTGAACGGCTGATCTGGCTAATTCTTGCTCATCCATGGAATCGAGGAGGTGGTAACCCCTTCGTTCTCGTAGTATTTTATCTGTGGCTTGAAACGAATGTTCAGGAGACTTCAGATTTATTACAGGCGTTGGATACGTTCTGCTGTTATTTGGGTATACAGAGTGTATTGGATCAGAAAAACATCTAGTATTTTCACAGGATCTTCCTCTGCCTACATAGGCTATGGTCTCTGACTGTCTTGCGGAATTCCCTGATTCGGACACTTCATCTTGCTCAAACTCGTCTGTTCCCAATCTCTCTTCATGAATACGCTCTATTTCTTTACGGATTTTTCGGCACATGGCTATTATACAATTTTGCTTATCGTGTCTCCCTTCTGATATATTCTGACTCCATCTTGTAAGAATAAGCATTGCATTCGGGTCTACCCCCGAACGATCTTGATTTCTGATTACACAGTTTATGAGGAAACGTAACAGTTCCCCCTGTATCTCTACTTTCTGGAATTCCATAGCTCTGTTAATACATCCTGGATCTCGTCCTGTTTGAACAAAATGATATATGTTATCCAGATGTGTAGTCATCCCTGGTAACCTCGCTAAATACTCTGCGGCTCGCCTAATACGTAATGATGCCAGGACCATTTCGTCCTCTTTACCAACCACCGGGTCATATCTACAATTTACAAGAAGTTCCTTAAGTGTACGTTCGCTTACGAATTTAGGTGTACGTGAATGTGCTGACTCTTGAAAGACAAGTTTATTTATTCTAGGTGGTGTGAAGGTAGTGTTAGCCCCTCCCGTGGCCCCATCTGGGGCGTCGGGTGTGAATGGGTTCGTTGAACGTGACACAGCAACTATGGGTGTCGATACCCCTGTAGAGTCGACTGCGGAGACAGATGCGGAAACAGATGTGCTTGCCGAAGCTTGTGTTGGGACTTGCTGTTGCACGGGGACAGATACCTGATCCTGACGTTGAACCCCTCCGCCAGACGGTCTATGTGGTGTGGCGTTAGCATACTCGGGAGCTGCGTCATCTAGATATGAGGAAAGAAAAACATCTTCTGCGGTTCTGGGAAGCCCCTTTTGATGTACCTTAATTGGAAATAATGGGGGTGGCAAGTCTTTTGGTATTTCTGTAACAGCTTTAGGTAGTCCTTCGGCGAGAAGGGGATACATACCATTCATAAGAGCATTTCTTTGTCTATTCACTTGTTCTGATTTCACTCGGATACCTTCCTTAATTAATAGATTTTCTTGAACTTTATTTGAACTTTCTTTACTCCTCTCTTCTTGTCTACGTGCTTTTTCTGTTCGTCTATGAGATTCTTTACGCCATAACTCAACAGCGTCTTTCTGTGACTGTCTGACCTTTCTTTTCCATAACTCTTCCTCCACTTTCATGATGCATTCTGCATCCCAGGTTCCCGCTACGGGCCACCTTTGACTTTCCGGCAATCCCTTGGTATAATCTACCCATAGATCAAGAAACAATATGGCATCTAAGCCATGTTTATGGTACATAAAATGCCCTGGAGTGTCCCTAGGAGGAATAGGAACTGCTTCTTCAAGCACCCCTTTTCTGGTAGTAATCTGTCTTAACTTCGAGAAGAGCGGCATATTTACAACTGATCTGATACTTACTCTTGAATTTTCTTAATACGAAAAACACAATAAATGAACAGTGAACAATGAACAGTCATTCATACTACAATATTTTGAACACTTTTAAACATTGAACATTAAACATTGTAACAATGATCGACAATGATGACAGCCTGCTTAACTAATCACCACGCTGAATTCTTGACAATAACTGAATACTTCGGAATACTTGATATACTGCTAAACAGTACATATACACTGCTAAACAGTGCAGACCGGATTTGTGTACCCAAATCCGTCTTGACCGGCACAACCTATGTGCGCGTCAACACGCCTCCCCGGCGATGGTACTCACCGAGTAGCTCCTTGAAACGGAAGGCCTCAGAGAATGGACAGGACTCGATAACTGCGGACAGCGGACCCTCTGGACATCGGGATTTCGAAAAACCTGGTGGGCCTCTGTATACCTCGGATCTTGCTCTCTCAGCTAGGCTCTGGTCGGGATACTTCGCACTTCTCACCGCCTCGTCTGGGTTGATCGCAGCCTCAGTCGCCCCCGCTTGACCGGAGGGAGCTTACAGGAAATCCTGCTGGTACGCGTTTATGGTCCGTCCAGCTGTGGCAGGAGACCGGGCCTGCAACGCACCGCCGGCGCGTGAGATGAGAAAGTGTCCCTGTTCGGGCGCCATTATGTGGTAAATAAAATACCGGACTGAATTTCATACGGAATCTTAAAATAAAGTAAAATAGCTCAAAATAACAAGAGGCAGAATCCGTGGTATAAGAGGTTTTCTAAATGGGCTTTATTCCATTCAAAATGGCCGACTCGAGTCGCGGCCTTCAGGTTCCGTCACCACGAGGGTTCAGGAAGTGAAGTACAATAATTTATTGACAGACATGTATTTTTATAATAAGTACATTACAATGAAACGAATGTAGAAGGCGTAACATTTGATAAGAAAAGTGACAAAACAGGTACGTAATCGAAACTAGGCGTAATAAGGAATAAAAGAAACATGATTGGTTAGGATTATCAGGCATAGGTGGATCTATAAGATAATACTTGGCATAGATGCGCGCGCAGCAGTATGACGTGTAATTGACGTGCAACTAGGGGGTGAAGGGGACTTGACATTTAGCTCTACATGTGGAGACGAGAAGTCTGAGGGGTCAAGTCAACCTAATCCCAAATCATATCTACCATCCTATGTTTGGAGAACTATGTTATCCACAAGGAAGGACTCTCGGACAGAATCTATTCTATACTAACTGTGTGTGCGTGTACAAGCGTCTAAGTGTCTATATGAGATGCGAGGGGCAGAAAACTTTCCATGGCAGCAGGGCTATGAATCACTTGCAGGAGGACGGAAAGGCTGAGTCCTTTTGCTTGTGAGCTAAAGGAAATGTTTACCTAAATCACTAGACAGGAATGCATCGGCTGAAGAGCAAAATAGATAATTCGAAGGTGAAATACAGCTTCTTGGCAGGCAGGCGAAAACTGGCCGATGCAGGCACCGTTAGCTGCACAGGGAGTAGGACAAAGTTCATGGATACAGATGCGAGCTCAAGCTGAAGCTGTCAGAGGCTGAGAGCAGGGAAAGGCTTTGAGGACAGAATCGGGCCTACTTGCCTGAACTGTAAAAATGGAGTAACTTAGCCATATAAAGTCGGTGACCTTTCATACCTAGGAATCGAATATCCAGCCCATCGATGGCTGATCTGACAGAGAACATGTCGACGGTAGACACACATATGTTTGCGTCTTAGAAACTGGAACTGGAGGGAACATACATGTACTTGTAACATGCATATAGAACCGTTGGGGTCCAAGATAGGGGACATAACTGACCAGGAAAATCCACATTTCCACAATAGGAGGGACATTTGGGGAGAAATTTGACAAAAGCCAGGGTTCGTGAGTGGTACTGGTGGGTGATGATGGATAGACAGATTGAGGAAGTTGTCAAAGACTGTTGAGAATGTCCCAACATTGATAAAAGTAAAAATACTTGTACTGCACCACTCTCACCTGTGGAAGTTCCTTCTGAGCCCTGGTCCAAGTTGGGTTTGGATATTGCGGGAACTTTTGAATTGTTTGCTTATGATGAGCGTTATGTGTTGTTGTTAGTGGATTACACTTCCAATGGGTAGTCACAAAATGTGTGCCTGCTGTGAACACTAGAACTGTTATTGAATTTCTTTGTGAGGAGTTATCAAGAGAAGGAATTCCTAAGCACCTCCTTCACCGATAATGGTGTTCAGTTTGTCTCACACGAGATGAACAGGTTTATAAAAGAATTATCCATTACTCATTTCAAGGCGGCTTTATACTCGCCGCAAGCCAATGGTCCAGCTGAAAGCATGAATAAATTCGTCATGTGTTGTGCTCAAAAAGCTTTACAAACTAGGCCTTCGCTTAAGAAAATGCTCAGAGAAGCTTGGTGGGCTCACCGTAATACCCCAAATTGTTCGACGTCTGTTTCTCCTTTTTCAATTCTGAGAGGCAGAAAACCACATGACAAGTTGAGCCCTGCCTGGTTAAGGTTGAATGTGAATGATGTGGGAATGGATGAGCATGTTGCTTCTACACGGAGACTTCACCAAGAAAAATACAAAAGCAGGTTTGACTTGAAGAATTCTTCACTCCTCAAGTACTGGAATGTTGGGGATGAAGTGTTGATAAGGAATCCTGGTTTTTTGAAGAAGGGTTGTTCAAGGTTTACGGGACCCTTTATCATCAAAGAAGTTAGGAAGAATGTTGTTGTTTTGAATTCTGGTGAGGTGTGGAGCATGTCCAAGTTAGTTAAATGGCAACCTGGTTCTAATGCCTATGGACGTGAACGGGGTTGTATTTCTTCAAGGAAGCCTGGATGTTCTGGACCGTGTGATAATTCTGGGACTGCAAGTGATGATTGTGTTTCTGATGTGCCTAATCGGGGAAGTTACCGGAGGTTGAGGTTCAGACCGTCCTGGCATAAGGACTATGAAATGTTTTACACATTTACAATTGCAATATTCTACTTTCTTTGTATCTTGTAATACAATTCTTGTTTATTGTATGAGAAGGAGATGTGTTGTGGTTTTGCTTATCTCCCTTTCCTTTCTTTTCCATACCTTTGTGCCCTGCCTCTCTTTCCTTTATATCCCTGTTGCTGGGCTGCGTCCCTGCATTTCATGTGTCATTGCTTAACAACAGAATGCTCAGTTTCTCTGGGACTGCATCCTTGGCAGTTGGAGGTTGGCTGCTGCCTGGGCTGGGGGTTCTTGATATGTACTCTTGAATAAACCTACTTAAAGCTTCCAGTGTGCCCCTTTGGACTTCTTTGCACCAATCCCAACCACTGTGCTATGTTTTAAATCCTGTGTTTGTGCTTCACTGGATCAAACAGTCTTAAAATATACTGCCTACCAGTATGGATGAGATGTGACTCCTACATCTTGTAGACCTCAATGTCTAAAGTAACATTTAGTATGAATTGATTTACAAACGTGTGTGATTCATTGTCTCTGTATAATGTATGTGTGATCCAAAGTGCTCTGACACCCTACATTGGTATGAATAGTGCTATAAAACAATTTCAATAAATGTGAGAGATGGGCTATGGCGAGATGAGGGCTACCCCTGGAGGGTGGTAGCAAGGAAACCTGTGACAAATGGGGTGCACGGTGTGAGCAGTTGGCCTGGTATATGCTGTCCACTAATTATAGTGGGCACCTTGCACCAGTCCAAACAACCCCTTATTGATGATAGGTTAAAGACAACCTTTATTGAAAGCTAACCTAGTGGTAGCTATGGGGAGCAGCATTCAGGCTAAGTCTTGAAGGAATGCAAAGCAGCTTGTTTTACCAGTTTATAATCTCTTAAATGACCAAATGAAAGGCAACCACACCAGGTATATATATAAAATATATGTATTTATTTCTAAGCACACCCTACTAGTCTCTTTATGAGGCTAGAGTTCCAAACACATAAGTTACACTTCAAATATTACAGTAAAATAGCACAAATACATGTCAGGCCCTAGGGGCAAGCAAAACCAAATACTAAAATAGTGGTATAAGAACCACAACTTAAATAGACACAAGGCCTAGAGTCTGTAGAATCTCTGGGAGCCCAAGTAACCACCCAAGGTAGTGACACAAGGGACCCACGGGGGCCGTGTGCAGTGTGAGAACACAGCCGCGAGCTCCCGTTAGCTTCTATGGGGAAAGTCGTGGTTAGATTTTTAAAGATTAGGGACACTTAGAGATGAGCCAGGATCAAAACCTTTTGGACTTAGGAAGTTCTAGGGTCAACACCCACGGGAGCACCGGAGTACTCGAGTTACCTCACCCAGGGAAGCCGGGTGCATAGGTGTCAAATGGTGTCGGGTCGTGTGGTCGTTTTCTATGGAAGCTGACAAAGAAGTGCTGCTGCCGGGAAGATGCGAAGTGTCTGAAGAGATACAAGCCTGGATCGAAGTCGAGAAGAACCTGAAAGCAGAGGGGACAGAGTCCGGGTCACTAGCCAGTGACCAGGAGCACGATAGGCGAATGCCCACCGATGTCGGGGGATTTCAGGTGAAGAAGGTGAAGCTTGACTCTTCAGCCACGAGGACCAGGAGGTGTTGAGTACAACCAGGAGCTGGATTCGAGCTGACCCGCAAAGGATGTGGAGAGCTGCAGTGACGGTGCCCGGATTGTATACAACAAGCCTTGGCAACAACAACCGATGCAGAAAAGAGAAATATGCTTTGGGGCAGACCAGCAAGGTCTGAGGGACTCACCACTTGGTAGGGCGTCTGGGCACGTCCGGAGCAACCAGAGAAGCCCAAGGAAAATCAAAGTTGCCTTCATAGGGACCCACCAGTTAACGGACCAGGGATTGCGAAGGGACCTCAAGAGGAATCCCAAAATGGTGGCCCATGGGTCACTCGGGGTGACTAGGCTGACAATCTTCGGTGGATTTTTTGCTCAAGGTGGGGGCCTACAAGTAACCCCAAGCACAACTTCAAGAAACGTTGAGAAGCCAATGCACTTGCAAAAGTGCATGGTGACCAGGAGTGCTGGTTCCATGTTACTCAGGAGGGCTGTGGGTCTCAGCTTTGCTGGGGACTTGGGTCGGCCTCTGAGAAGTCTAGAAATCCTCTTCCTGTGTTGCAAAGTCTTCGGCATCCGGCGGGAGCTTCAGAGATACAGATCCGCAATTGCTTAGTTGGTGCCTGCCAAGCTGGGGAGTCACTCCTTGACCCCCAAGGGAGATTTCTTCAGTCCTCTAGTCATTAGTAGAGCGTCGAAGTTCCAGGATTCAGTTGCAGAGTTTCGTCCAGGGATATCTAAAGTCCTGTTGCCAGGGGTTCCTTACTTATACCTAAGGAAGGGGTTGGACTAGCTCTGGGGACCCACCTGTGGGAGGGTTTGGAAAGAGGGGTGGCTACACCCATTTCCTTTGTCCAGTTTCATGCCGGAGCAGGGGCTGGAAGCCCCTGAACCGGTTTGAGCTGGACTACGCACAGGGACACCAAATGTGCCCCCAGTGCAGGACTTCAAAGCACTCTGAGAGTGCTCCCACCCAGCCCCAATACACATCAGCCTGTCTGTGACAGGAAACCTATTGTCCAGGCCTCCCCTGCCGGAGTTTCGGTCAGCAGCAGGAGGCCAGACCCGTGTCTGTGGCTGAAGCATCGATTTTGTGATGCCAGGGCTCTGTTAAGTTGGTACCGGGTATACGGGTGCTGTCATGTCTCTCCCTCTAGAAGGGTGGGATCATATTCTCACATCAGGAATTGATGTGGGGGTATGATTCCAAACATAACATGTTTCCGTGCAGTCAGTCCAAAGTTAGCATTAACCGTTTTAGTTATAATGCACTTAAGAGTATATGGTCAGGCTGCACTACGGACAACCCCGGAGGATAGATTACGAAGGCTGCAGAGGGGCTCAGCTCATGCCTGGGCGCCCTCTCACATATAACCAAGCACCCTGCCTTCAGGATTGATAAGGACTGCCATAGGGGTGACTGATAGGTTTCGATGTGCAGTCATGGGTGAGATATAGTGAACCTATATCTCAGTAAGGGGTGCATGCACCATCTTACCCAGGCTGCAGTAGCAGACCTGTGGTGTCATTTTGGAGGGCTTTCCAGGGGAGGCAAAATACATGCTTCAGCCCCTGGTAGTCTTCTGGGGTACCTATGCCCTAGGTACATATTATACCATATACAAGGGACTTATAAGGGCACCTCAGAATCCAATCTGTGATGTACCTAAGGTACATGGATTCAATTTAGAGAGGAAACAGCTAGGCTGGGGTCCTGAATAGTAGACTTCCACTAAGCCAAGAAAAGGAACTGCCTGATGGAGAGGTCGCTGACCATAAAAAGGTGGTGACCATTCAGCAATTTTGGAGTCAGAGCGCAGAGAAATATCTCCCACAAGAAATTGAATTAAAATAGTTGGGACCCCCTCTTTTAACTTTTTAATTGTGTGAATGATTTGCACTAAATTTGGCATTCCCGTAGATATCTTACTGAACGTTTTTCTCCAAGTGTGCAGATTTTTCGAGGTAGGGGCAAATGTATTAAGGGTAAAAATTCAAACTTGTTATGGAGTGAGGTGTTAATCGTAGCTACAAAGGCACGACCACACCTCTGTAAGCTATACATACATAATGAAATATTCAACTGTGAAAATATATCAAGACATGCAAAGGCATAATAACCGTGCATGCACTGTCATGCCATTTCACAAAAGAAGAGTCATAGCTCATGTCTTTAATAACAATTACGTACCTGCTCCTGTGGTTCACTACATTTATTTCTTACAAATGGTATCTTATCACACACTGCAACCACAGTTCTCTTAAGAAACTAGTAACCAAGTGCCAATAGTTTTTTTACTTTATTTTCTACGGCTAGGTTTGAACAGGTAGCGACGGGAAAAATCTCTACAAACCTTGGGCACCGCTGCAACAGCCGTTTGACCGCCTTATTATAAGTTGGGCAGTCAAAACGCCTTGGGACTGCCGCAACCGTCAGGGATCAGAGATCTCTAGCAGTGTTGCAGCGGTCTTGAGGCCGCAATATACTTGGCGGTGCTGCTGTGTCACCACCAAGCATATTACGAGTTTCCTGTTTGCCACCGTTTTCATGGCAGTGAGCCCACCATGAAAACTGTGGCAGAGAGGAAACGACCCATCTCGCCTCAGGGCCACGGGGTTCATGTAGGTGGGGTACATGTTATGCCCCTCTGTGTGCATGCACCCCAGTTTCTGTATGTCATGGACTGCAGAGTCCATGCTGTGTAGAAACTTCCTTTGATGCTCCCACTGAGGTGCCCTTTTTCAGAGACCCTGCCATGGGACCACGAAAGAAACGCCTGCCAGACATAAGAAAAGTCGTAATCTGGAGAGTGGTGCGCATGTGGCTTTGGCAGTGTGGGAGCAGGGCGGCTGTGTGGTGGCCACTCTCCCACACTGCCAAAGTCGAAATCAGGCCCTGAGCCATCTTAATCCCCTATCACTTGACATTTCAATCTCATACAGAAGGAGAGGTAATCTATTCCTAAATAACCATCCCTGTGATAATGCAGGGATGAAGGGCATTGGCCCATTCTACTGAGAAAGCATAAACGTGTTCAAGAAGTGAAAGCTTCTAGCAATCCTTGACCGAAGAGATTGCATCATACTTTCATCGATGCCACTTCCGATGATCCAGGTTGGACGGAGACTACTGAGACACAATGCTTACCACCTACAGGCCATTACCTGTTTCTCTTATAACTGTCCCGTTTAAGAGGGACATGAAATGAAAAATGTACTTGTAGAGTGCATTAAACCCGAGGATATCTAAGCGCTAGGCCTGAAAAACGGAGCTCATAAGCACAGAAAGCAAGAGGGCCTGTGATGAGAAAAGCCATGTTTTCAAAGGACTCAAGGCTAGCGATGTGGGCAGTCAGGGGACTCCATAACTTGGCAGCAGCTGCGGATATGAACAGACACACGTGGCGATCTCTCCTGCTGTGTTTCCTTTGTTCACCTGCCCATCGAAGAATGCACGATTTGCGCAAGAATGTGGCAGTGTCATCAGTGTCATGAAGGAGTAGGCCTTAAGTGAGCTGGGCGCATGTGCTGCACTTGGAAGGTGTCTTTCTGCATGTTACCTGAACCTTGACTCTAATGTAGAATAGAAGAATTCCAGCCTGCTCCTTGCTAAAGCCAACCATACATTCTACATTTTAGCTCACTCTTCACTCTCATACAGGCTCAACCACGGGTTCCTAAAGCGCCCTGACCTCATATAGAACAGAAACTAAGTAAACCATTTAATCCTGGCCTGTGTGTACTTTGGTCATAAAATGTTGTTTCGTTTTCTGTAGGCCTGTGAAAGCCCGGATTCTTCCCACATTTTCACATCACAAGAGTTAAACTACCTGCTTGGTTGAGTTTCAGAAGTTACATATTTCTGAACACTGGAATGGCAAATAATACACGATTCCCGGGTCTGGGGGGGCTCAGTGGACTAATGCGTCGACTTCAGGGGCCTGTGTTCGATCTCATGATCACAGGTTTACATCCTTTCATCCATCTGAGGTCGATAACATGAGTACCATTGAGTTGGGTAACAATAAACATTGGTTATTCAGCGCCAAGATACCTAAGTGTGAAGGTGCACTTTACAAATATACTTTTTGGTTTGATATGATATTAATGTGGCTCGAGAAGTCCTCTTTTCTCGACGATGCGATTCTCTCAACCTAGTGCCTAACTCACAAACTCTGGGCACAGTGCCTTTCAGTTTGACAGGCAATCCATTCCTGGGACACACAGGACTTACTCGCTGCTCATTGTTGCGGATTGTCTTCGGATATATTATCTCTTTCAATCAGCCTGAGAGAAGAAAATGGAAATACATTTTAGTTGAACGTTTGCTGTGGATTCTGTTCACTGATGGAATCGCTGTAGTTACACTGCAGCTGTGACCTCCAATAGTTACATGTGAGCCTGTCGTGCGTGAGACGCAAGAATAACAATACACACTCTTCACAGCAAGTAGACGAGACACCAATGCAGAGGGAAACAGGAAGAGAGAGGAGGCCGACCGCACGCGGAACAGATGAAGTGACCAGGAAATGGAAGGAGTAGAAAAAGTCGAATACACCTCAAGTCAAGAGGAAATGACCAAAGCGTAGATATAAGCCGCGCTTCTGGGCTTTAGACAGGTGCTTCCTGTCTAGCGCGCGCCTTTGTAGACGGGTCTTTCTTTACCGGGTTAGTGAGACATCGATATCACGTTGAGGCGTTGTTAATTCAGACACCATTGACCAATCCACGGAGTTTATTCAAAATTGCATTTTAATGTTTCTTTAATTCCGTTTATATCAGATTCTCGTGGAAACATGAAGAATGACGTCGCATTTCAGTTGTGCAACTATCCTGGATAACAATGAGTGTTTCAATAAGGGTATTTTAAACATTTTTACGTTTTGTAACCCAAGGATGGGTTTATTACAAAACGTTACGTGTCATTTGAATTTCAAATTACGGTAATTTAATTTATAAAAACTTTGCTTATTTTTTTATAAATAGGGAGCAATATGAGTAAAGCCATACCACAACTAGCAAACGTTTAGGACATTAAACATTTATTAATTAGCTGTAAATTATATGCAAGTAAAATAATGAGGTGTATTAATCAGAAAAACATGTGGAGCAAGTGTGTGTGTGTGTGGGTGTGTGGTGGGGTTAGCTCTGTGTATACCGGAACCAAGGTTTGAAAAGGGTAAAGGAAAACAATAGTTACAGAGGGTTCATGCTTACATATTTATACCATGTTGTGAATTAGTAGAACAATCTAGGTCAAGTGTGTTGATTATGTCTACCTCGCCACTTGTTCATATGTCCTCATTCATTGTGCACCATCTTTACACTGTTAGCCCTTTATTATCCAACTTCATGTTCGCTTTGATTACCATACTATTATAATTAACAATAACTACTTAATAGTATATTTCTGACATTTGTAAAATTTGTGAATAACAGGTGTTATTATGATCCAAAGCAATACAGCGAATTTATTGACATTAAGAAACATGAAAGGCTAGCTGTATGATGAATGTGGTTTTAGGTCATTTTCCTCTTTAAAAGAGGAATTTGGGCTATCCCACAATTCTTTTTTATAAGTATCTGCAAGTCAGGGACTATTTCATACAAGGGAAGGGCTTATCTGCCCTCCCTTGTACTTCAGAGCTACTGCGGGCTCTCTTCAAGACTTCTGGCCGGGGTCAGATTGGAAAAATATACCAGTTTTTGGTCTGTAAGTGGAAGTGACGGATCGCAGATTGCAGCCAAACTCACTGGCATCTTTACAATGGAAATTAATACAGAAGAAGTTGTTGACTCAATGGCTATAATTAACTCTGCTGTTACCTCAATTAATTTAAAGCGGCAACAACATTGTACCGTGTTTATGCTATATTATACCCCGCAGGTCATTTCGAAATGGACTACCTTGTAGGTCTCATCGAAGTCATACTGCCCTAAATGTAATAAGTATGCTGCTGATCTCAGACACATGTTCGTCACGTGTCCTCAATTAACTATGTTTTGGTATGATGTCACATGTGTGTTGAGTACGTTGGCTGGCAAGGAAATTCAATTAACTGAGAAAGAAATAGTCTTGGGGCTAGTAGCAGACCCAGGCTATTTATCCACTTCCTTAGTCTCAATCATCATTTTTACTGCTCGGTTGTGTATTGCTAGGGTTTGGATTGACGCATTGTGTCCCAAGATTACTGATTTTTGGTTATTATTGAGGGGGGTTTATGAAATGGAGTTGGCAGTAGCTAAAGCTCGGGGTCTACGCTCAAGGGTGAAATTCGAGAGGGTCTGGTGAAGCCTTCAGTGGGACTAACTGCTTCATTGTTTCTGTTTTTATTTCTGTCATGAATTATTTATTAAATCCACCTATGAGTATTCCCAATCGGGATTGGACAAATACTATGTTCATGATCAATCTGTATATACTATTTTTTACTGTTTTGATGCTTGATATTCTCTTCTCTTTCTTTATCTTTGCTCTTCTCTTTTTTTCTCTCTTTTTTTCTTTTCTGTGCTATGTATGCTTTTTGGTTTCTGTTGTTCTCTGTGACTAAAAAATTCATAAATATAATAAAAAAAAGAAAAAAAAGAAACATGAAACATGAGAGGCTGAAATGGTACTGACGTGTTTCTATTGTGGGAACTGCGGGTCACGCCAGATTGGAAAAAAACACAGGATGGTGTTAATGATCTTGCATATCTCTTCTATGTAAGTTTGAAGCACATTGTATGAATATGTGTTTGGACTGTTTGTGTGGTTTGTCTCAATCCAATCAACATATACTTCAGTAATATTATGCAGAAAGGAGGCATTGTTGTTAAGTTAATGGCTCGGGTGATTCTGGTCAATAACTACCTGGGAGTGCCCTCCCCTTTAGATAATATTTCTATTGTACATCACACCCTTAACAATTGAGGTGTTTGTTAGATGGAATGTTTTTTATAGATTGTTTAGGTGGAAGACTTCAATAAGCATAGCCATCACATTTTTGGTGAAAAAAGCTCCATCATTTTTGTCCTACTGAAATGCATTGTAGTGAATGGTGGATATAAGGGTCATAAAAAGGACCATGTTGTTAGTGACAATAAAAATTATTTATGAGTACTTCCATGGTAATCTTTGGGATTGTGCTCAATTCTAAGGAGGTTTCATTCTATTAAAAATACTTATCCTCTGCTGAGATTTGATGAACCACTTTTGAGAAAATACAATTTCGTCTCACGATTTTCTCCTTGAAATTAGTAAGTTGTTTAAAAGCTAAAGTTAGAATGTTTCCAATAAATTCCAAAATATCTTTTTTTATCTGTGTTAGAAAATAATGAGATTTTGAGTAAATTATTTATTTCCAGCAGCAGTATGGCAGATGATTGCCCTACTACTATAGATTCCACTCTGTGTTCTAATGAACAATTAGAAAATTAATACTCAATATTCATGAATTAAATGAGGCACACCTGAATGTCATGTTGCTGTAGAGATGTAGACGATGGAATTTCATACGGTGGAGATTGCAGTAAATGATCAAAACAAAGGGTTTTATTTTGTCATAAAAATACATATGGCTAGTGTTCCGGAAAGCTAAACTGATGACATATTTGTCTATACATTCTCAAATATCTTACTCATCCATGTGAGAAACAAATACAACATCGTTAGAGGAAATTGTACTTCCAAGTGCAGCACCATTCTGTAATTTTATTCCCTAGTGCTCTGTAGTGTCCTCCCCACCCAGGGAGAATGCAAATGAATATGCCACATATGGAGCTATGGATTGTACGTCTTTATTCCTCTGCATACAATCTAGGCCTGGGCGGTAAATGACGTTCCGCTCGCGGAATTTGCGGAATTTTGGTAATTTCGCGTTCCGCCGAGAACGCGAAATTGCCCAAAATTCTGCATTCAGCGACTTCGCGAAATTTTTTGCTTGTTCGCGTTCTCAAAATGTGTGTTCGCGAGATATTTCTCCCCGAGCACGCAAACAGCAATTGTGAACAGGAAAAAAGCATCGCGAACAAGCAATTCCGCGCGTTCGCGGAATTTCTGCGTGTTCGCAGAGGTTTTTTACCATTTCGCGGAGATTTGCGTAATGCGATTCCGCAAATTCCCCCCACCCCTAATACAATCACACACACTGCTCTCTGATTACGTCATAACCGTTAATAACCACACCATAACTCCTGCCAGCCTTTTACATACTTCCTCTGTTGAGTCTGCCCAGAACTGCAAGGGTCCTAGCACACACAGTCTCACAACACTGTATTATATTTCTTGGATGAGTCGTCGAGGCGCTCGCACTAGTTGGCCAGATCGAGTGGCATGAAGTGGTTGAAATGTACTCTGTTCATGAACCGATGGTACAGATTCTGATGCTTTATCTGGACTGTCAGGCAGGACAGCCTCATTTGTAAGTGCAGGAACTGACGATCACAGAGTTAGGTGCTTAAAATGTGACGAGTCCTGTGTGACAGATTTTCCTGGACAATGGGCTGTCACCGTGTGTCCTTTGCACGTCTCAACCCTAAGAAGATCGACAGCAAATGGAGTGTTGGTTTTCTGCTTTCGCTTCTGCATGACCAGGACAAAGTCACCTTCATTGAAGACTGTGTCTTGGTCCTTCTGATGGTGATCAGGGCACATCTTCATTTTTCACTTTCAAGAATTGTCGGTGACACAAACCTTATCAGCACTCACGGAGTGGTCTACTGTTGACTGTGGCAGTTTCATTCCAATGGCTCTCCCAAATAGCAAAGTGGCAGGACTTTCACCCCTTGTGAAGTGATGAGTTGAATGATAAGCACAGAGGGATTAACACAGGGCTTGCTTTAATTAAATCCCCTATATTGATGCTCACTGAACTACCCCTTTGAGGGTACCCATGAATCGTTCCACAACACCTTTTGCCTGGGGCCACAGAGATGTACACTTTTGATGCTTGATATTCATTCTGGCTAAAAAATCTCTGAATTCTTTGCTGTTGAACAGCAGACCATTGTCATATTTAAGAATGGCGTGGATACCCAATGTGGCAAAGATGTAATCCAGTCGCTCAATAATAATAATAATAATAATAATAATAATAATACATTTTATAAAGCGCAACAGCTACCACAGAGGTACCCCGGCACTAACGCAGTCAAGCAAGAGAAATGGGATGTGAGGGGTCTCGCATTGGCTGAATAGCCATGTTTTTTGTGCTTACCTGAACTCCAATTCAGATTGGATTAAGCGAAGTCTATCAGGAAGGGGATTCCATATTCTGGTCGTTGCCACCGTAAAAGTTCTGCTACCAACGCGGGACTTCGCGAATTGGGGTACGCACAGCAGATTCTGGGAGTTCGATCTTAAAGAGTGTTTTTGTTGATAGGGGCGAATAAGTTTCCTAATGTAGCTGGGACAGATACCTCTCAGGGCCCTGAAAGCTATCGTCAGGGCCTTGAATTCTATCCTTTTAGCTACCGGCAACCAATGGAGCTGTTTGATATGCAGTGAGATGTGTTGTCTAAAAGGTACTCTTCTAATTAACCTCGCAGCCGCATTCCTAATTTCCTACTCAGATATGCAGGCAGCCCCAGGTAGAGACTATTTGCCTAGTCCAGCCTCACGATCACTGTTGCATGGACAACAGATCTTCAACAGCTCTCTGGTAATAAGTGTAGAAATGTTCTCTGACCTCTCAATATGCCAAAGCAAGAGGATGCAATAAAGCGTATTTGGGTTGAAAAAGTCAAATTCCCATTTTACACCCAGGTTTTTCGCCGTGATTGAAGGGCAGGGGGGGAGACCCATTTCCTCCAGCCACCACAGTCCAGTCGTTAGTGGGGGAGCTCTGCCAAAAACCATGACCTCAGTTTTCTCTGCATTAAGCTTTAGTTTATTATTTTTCAACCAGCAGGATATGTTCCTCAGGCATCCCCTGAACCTAGCAAAGGAATTTGCCAATTGGTCCTTGAAGGAGAACACCATCTGGGTGTCGTCCGCATAGGAGAGGAGAGGAGCCAGATAGACATTGGAAAGTAAAGGGCTCAATGCTGACCCCTGTGGTACCCTACATCATAGAGGTTTGGCTTCCGATTTAAAAGGGTAAAGAGTGACTTTTGCTTGTGGTCACTGAGATAAGACTTATCCAGGTGTGCACCTTCCCCTCTACTCCCGCCCTCTCAAGCCTGGCCAGTAGCATTGGTGTGGTCCACAGTGTCGAAGGCGGCAGGCAAGTCAAGCAGCACTAACATGGCTGAGGCTCCACTATCCACCACCATTCTTATAGACTCTGCCACCTCCAGCAGAGCTGTCTCTGTGCTGAAGCCTGCTCGAAAACCGGACTGCATTTCATGCAGAATGTCGCAGCTGTCAATAAAATTGGCAAGTTGTCGTTGGACCAATTTTCCAGCATCTTAGCCGGTGCGGGCAGAAGAGAGATCGGGCATTCGTTTTTAAGATTGCCAGGATCAGCATTGGGCTTCTTCAAAACGGGTAGGAGTATTGCATGTTTCCATGACTCCGGAACAATGCCGGTAAAAAGTGAACTGTTCCATAGATGGTTCAGGGTGGGATTAAGAATGTGGGCAAGTGCTTCCCACAGTTTGGGGGGCAGGGCTCTTCTGGGGACCCTGATTTGCATTTCAGAATTTCTGCCAAGGATTCCTGAAGTGAGATGGAGTGAAATTCTGGCAAGGAAACCTCGCCATTGTGGATATCCTCAGCTTCCGATTCGCTAGTATCCATTCTAGCTGTGAAGGCATCATATCCTTGATAGATTGTTTTCTCAAAAAAGTCCAACAGTTTTGGTGATGGTGACTGTGGTATCTTACTTTCTAGTGCTGCTGGCTCAGTAAAGAAGCTAACTATCTTAAACATGTATTTGCAGGCGTTTTGTGCAGTGTTGATTCCCTTCACAAAGTAGTCACTTCTAGCGACTCTCATAGCTTTGTGAAGTTCTTTTAGAGCTTTCTTGTAAGTCCTTTTAGCCAGGGGGCAGCATACTTTCCTCCAGGCGCGTTCTTTTTGTTTGCATTTACTTATTCTCACTCTAAGTTCTTCCATGAACCATGGTACCTTGTCATGGATTGTTGATGATAACTCCTCTACCAACGGGAAACGTGAATACTCATCAATGACTACCGTGACATGATGTCAGATTCCTAGGGGCCCAAATAAATCAACTGCAACTCTGTCCCAAGCCTATGTCAGAAGTTCAGACATTGTCAATGGATTTTTGTCACTTTGGGGGAAGGCAGTTGCAAAGATGGTACTACTTTAGTTCCCACTCAACTCGCTTATGTAAGCGCAGGAACCACACCCAGTCTCTTAGGGTTCTTTTGGTAGCTACAATGCCACAATGTCTTTCATGGCCTAGTTCACTTACCTGTCACCTTTCGACTCTCAGATATGACAATCCTCGAACCTCTAAATACAACACCTTCCTTGGTCATGGACTGTTCACCCTGTTGATTGTTTACTTTTTTTAATTTTGCATTTTCAGCAAGCGGTCGAACACTCCTTTTCCAGGACTGAGTTAAAATGATCTCTTTGAGGATAAGCATGTTCTTGTAAGCATTGGTAGAAGCAATAATCTGCTCAATGGGTAGGGCTGCTGGTGTACTGGACTTCACAATGAAGTTAATGTACTCCGCAGCTTTTTTGTATGTTGAACTGTGATCATTTAGCAGTACTTGTGAAGAATAATCAGCAGAGTTCAGGTTTTTACCCGACTTGTGTACAATTGCATAGTCCTTCTCTTGCAGTCTCAACCCCCGTCTCTCGATGCAAAGGGGCCATCTTGGCTTTCGGATTTCCAAAAATGGTGAGCAACAATTGATGGTCTGTTCTGATAGTGAAACGTTTGCCATATAGAAACACATGAAAATGTTCGCAGGTCCACACCACAGTCAGGCTCTCCTTCTCTGGCTGAGAACGGGCAAGTTCTATGTCAGACAAGCATTAACTTGCATTGACCACAATGTGTCTCCGGGCATTCGGATGACCAATATGTTGAACAAGGACTGCCCCCAGACCCACCCGGCTTGCATCTACTGTGATCTCAGTCTGTAGTTTGGGTTCAAAGTAGGCCATCTCAGTTGCATTCTCAATGGCATGTTTCATTCTTTTGAAGCTTTGATCACATTCATCAGACCATTTGAAAGGGACATTCTTTTTTATAATTTCTCTCAAAGGAGCACTCACAGTGGCAAAATCATGAATAACTGGCCATGCTTAAGAAGGATCACAGCATAGTGACATCTTGTGGGGGGCAAGTAGATATTTTCACTTTTTTAGGGTCAGTAGTCATTCCTCCATCCGAAAATATGGGTCTAAATGTAATTTAAGTTTGGTCTTGTGAAACTCACACTTTGCTGCGTTCAGAGTGATACCTGCATCAGCCAGTAACTGACACACTCGTCATTCTCCTTTTCCGTTGCTCCCAATACCAGCATATCATCACTGCAGTTAAAAGCATTTGTGACAGGTTGTATTATTCGATGTATAGCATCTTGAAATATTTCTGTAGCTGATGACATTCCAAAACTCAACCTTTTGTATCTGAACAAACCAACATGAGTAGAAAAAGTAGTGAAGTTCCTGCAATTCTCTTCCAACTCGAGTTAATGGCATCCCTTGTTCAGGTCAAGACAGGAGAAGACTTTGGCGCCATTCAGCTGCATTATCATGTCTTCTATGTGTGGACCAGGATGTCTTTCTCTCTCAAACACTTTGTTGCCCTGGTACATATCAACACAGTTGCCCACTGCACACTCACTGTCTTTTTTTGGCACCACCACTATGGGTGACAGCAATGGTGTAGGACCAGTGGATCACTCAATGATATGTTTCAATGGCATTTCTAGTTCTTTCTCTCAGCATCTTTCAAGTGGAAAGTGACTCTGTGGTGCCGCTGGGCAACAAAGCGAATGTCCTCTTTGATGTGAAGTTGCACTTTCCTCATCTTGACCCTGCCTAGGCTTTGAAATAATGACGGGAACTGAATCACAACTTCAGATTGATTGTGGAGGTTGTATTTAAGAGATATCAGTCCCATGTCGGCAGCCATTGTAAAACTGAGTAGGGAAGCACTGGCCGAAGCTCCTTGAAGAAAATGAATTGTCGATTGCATAGAAACTGCCTTATGTTTCAATGTCGTGGTGAATGACCCTTGACTCTGCAATGGTTTAGAAGCAGTCCACGCTTATACTTTCATGTTTGATGGGATGAGGTGTGACACAGAAGATAGGCTGCTGAAGTTTCGACGGGCATGATGCTAATCGATAAACCATAGTCTACAATGGTGGTGGGGCAACCGTTGACCTTTTTTGTGCTCTTAGGGCAATGTCCAAATTCATTCCTTTGTTTTGTTTGGTGGTTTGCTTTTGTGGTTTGTTCTATCTGTGCACGCAGCCAAACCTACACTTCCCTGTTGTTCTTTGATCGATGCCATCAGCACACATCCATCTTCTTCACTGGTGCTCGGCAATTATATTAACGAGCCTTTGTAGGATGAACTTGACAACAATCGACTTCTGCTTGACATTACTGATGTTGTCTTTTGGCTTTGTGGGCATGACAAAAATGCTTCTGGAACCTTCTGGTGTCCATTTTCTCTGTGCTCTGTGACTTGCAGTTTATTTTTCTTCTGTATTGTAACCATTATGAAGTGGTTCTCTTTACCACAACCTTTGCACATGTTTGTCCTATGGCTGGATATTTGCCTTCTTATGGAACTGAAAACTCACATCAGAAACACAATTTTTGTCTTCTTTGGAGACGTCGACTTGCTGGAATCTACCTTAGGCTCGCTTTTCATGTTAAATGCTGGATAATTTTTTGCTGTTTCAGCTTGAATGTCAGTGGCTTGTAGATCTGCTCTTTCTTCAGACCTTCCAGCCATTAGCACTTTCTTTAAGCTGAGTGCCTCTCTCAACATGCCTCTTTTTGAAAGCGTCTTAGAGATAGCCATCAATGACTCAGAGACGTATGGCCTCTTCAACATTGAGTTTACTAAACTTGCAGTGGTTGAAAGCTCATCAAGATTTTCAACAAACCCTTTCCATCGCTTCACCAGCTTGCTGTCGTGCTTGATTGAAAATGTACCTTTCATAGTCAACATTCAGCATTGCATTGAACTTAGCTGCCAACGCTTCCTTGATTTGAAGGTATGATACTGCATCAGCCTATGAAATGTTCTTCACCGCTTCTTTTACTCCGTCACTGACAAGGTTCTTCAAATACTTAATGATTTTCTTATCATCTACTTCTTCTAGCACATCTATGAAATCATTAAATGTCTCAATCCATGCAGCCCACCTGGCTCCAATTTTCTGCTTCTTAGCAGTGTTAAATGGTGGCGGTGGTTTCAGGAACGCGGCTGCACCATACTTCTCTCTCTGTTCTGCAGTCATTGAAAAATTTCACAATTCCGACAAGCTTTTGGTGCGCTGTGCATGCATTGGCGGCTTGTCGTACCTGGTCGTCTCAACTAATTCAAGGTTGTGTGGTACGTCCCTCGCTCTTGCTGGTAAGCATGCTTGCACTTTTGTGCCTCTTTGTCACTGCTTTTAGCGATGTGCTTGATATCGATGATGGCTCTGTGTAATGCTGTGGCCAGTATCTCTTCTTTTGGCTTTACCAGAGGGTTTCTGGTAGGCTTTCTGAATTGACTCTGCTGCCGGGCAGTATATGGGCTGGAGTGGGGCTTCGATTCCACACAAACCCCCTTCGAACAACTTCTCATCGAATTGGGCACATATGCAACACACAAGGAGTTTGCTGTAACAATGCAAACTTCCAGGGTTAGCAGTCTCATTTCCGCGGGCATAGATTCCACACTCGTCACCATTTGTAGCGTCCTCCTCAATCTGAGAGCATGCAAATGAATACGCCATACACGGAGCTATGAATTGTACGTCTTTTTGGTCCACTTACAATCACACACACACACACACCTCTCTGATTACGTCATAACTGTGAACACCTCCAAGCCAGTTAAGGAATACCTCTGCTGAGTCCACCCTGAACCCCAATGGTCCTAGCACACATAGGGGCAGATTAACTAGACTCTCATGGAGTGCAGTGCAGCAGCCGCAAATCCTACGCTGTGCCGCACGAGAAGGAGCTTTTGTTCTCTCCCAGATATATGGCAATTTGGTTGAATACTGACAAATCTGAAATATTACCTCTAAAAGTGTGGTGCACTAAACAGCTTTTTGCCAATGTAGATTTTACCTGGCAACCTGTGAAAATAATATATCTAGATTTATGGTTCACAAAAATGATTAAAGACACAATCAAATTAAACTTTGAAGGCATAGGCTGGGGGCGCAAGAGGGCGCACGGCAAGATGGCCGCACCCTAGTGTAGCTCTGCCCGGCACTATCCACCCATAATCCACCTTGAATTGCAGCATCTGAACCCTGAAACCGCACAATCTAAATCGTAACTACCCCTGCACACATCGGGGGTACTGCGGAGCGGTGGGATTGGACACAGCGACCGGATTCCTGAAGTGCCAGGCCCTAGTGGCGAAATCATAAGATGGCAGCTACCGCAAAACCTTGCTGATGGAGCACATGTGCTGGCGATCTCACTGGCGAGCTGGGGCAGAGCGACAAGTTGTGGACGGCTGCGGTGCGACCGGCGCTGCAGGGACCCTGGAGCAGTGACGTCAGAATAGAGGACATTGGGCGCTGGTTGCACAACTACTGAGCCCCTGACCGAGCGAGGTGAGGTGCGATGGCCTAGCTAGCTGTTCCTGGGCCCGGCACTGTATTTTGGAGTGTCCGTTGGAGACAGCGACGTTCCTGGTGCAGGCTGCGGTAAGTGGGGCGTGGCCTTGCTCAGGCCCGTTGCTGAGGTGTCGGATGTGGGCCTTGGTGGGGGTCGTGGCCTGCGAGCTGTGGTGGGCACCTGGGAGTGCACTGGCGGCTCGTGCAATTTGCCCGGGGACATCGGGCAGCGTGAATGTCACTGCAGCGAATGTGCATGCCAGCGAAGGCAGAGGCCTGCTGCTGCAATTGACTGCTCCATACACGCAAACGGGTCGCTCCGCACACATGCTGTATAGCAGTGACCTACCAGCAGGGTCTCTACCTGCGGCCTGCTCCTTGTTGTTAAGTGTGGGGCGCAATTCACCGGTTGCCCTGAGGTGGTTGTGCCTTGGCCCTCGCATGAGAGGCGGCCTGGGGAATACATTGGCAGCACTGCTGCAGTAAACATTTGCGATTTGGGTTGCGAGAGCTTCATGGTGAAAGCACTGATGCCTTATCACCAATTTTGAGGATCTGCATGCTTGGGGGGGGCCCTCTTTGCTGCTGCGGGGACACCTTCATCCTGCACGATAGTGCACACTGCCGAGGGCCTTGAAGGGGTCCTGTGGTGTGCGTCTTGTGATCCAACTGGCCGCTGCATGTCCGGGGCTGCGAAGAGGCCTTCCCCCTCCTGGTAACACTGGTAAGGTGTGTGGGGGACTTTACGTTCGTGCACTAAGGGGCCCCTCTGTGTGGGTTTTTACTGTTACTCTAAGCAGGGCCACCCCAGGTCTATGCCGTGTGTGACTGGAGTTACCCCTTTTTACCTATTTTGCCTGAGGGTTAGGCCTGGCCTTAATTGCGGCAACCATGGGGAGGACTGATAAATACCAACCTCGTCTCACGTTTGAGGTGCGTAAATCTACTAAAACCCTGCAGAAAGCCGCCTCGGACTCGGAAGCCGATGCCCAGAGCGATGCTCCCCCCACGCTTGAGTCAACGCTGTTGGCGATGCAGCGGAGCCTCCAATCTATTGAGGACACAATGGTGGCAGTGAATCACTGACTAGACCACATGTCAGCCCAGCTACAAAAACAAAATACTCGCATGGGGGAGGTCAAACAGCAGAGTGAGGTTGCTGGGGAGACGCTCAATATGGAAAAAATCCTGGCCCTCATTCAGGCTAAGAATGAGGACTTAGAGGCCCGGTCCCGGCGAAACAACATTAGACTCACAGGACTACCAGAATCAACAAATGTGGTCAAGATGGAGACTTTTATTGAAAATCTCTTTAAGGACATTTTCAGCGCAGAGCATCTGTCTTCCATGTTCATCATTGAACATGCCTATCGCTCTCTTGCAGCAAGGCCTGCCCCAGGCACCCCTCCCCGCCCAATTATTGCAAAACTGTTAAATTACAGGGACTGCAACACTATTTTACGGATGGCCAGAGATAAGGGCAACATTGCGCACCAAGGCAATTCACTTGTCTTTTTTTCCGGACTTTCCAGTCACTGTTCAGGCTGCAAGAAGGGAGTGTGGTGCGGTGTAAAAGCGGCATGAGTCCCATACTACACAGGATGATGAAGAGCAGTGGGGGGGTGGAGCGGACTTCTGTTGACTTTTCGTCTCACACTGTTTAAATGCATGCATCCTCGTTATTGCATAACATTATGTTTTATATTTGCTCTCTTACAGGACGGACTTATTGAGCCTCCCCTGTAGATGTGTGCTTATTCTGCAATATATGCTAGCGTGGTTGTGTGTTTCTATTTTGGCACAGGTACTAGACCTGCTCAGCCACCTCCTACTTGTTAGGAGGCTATTAGAACTCTGACGCCCCCCCAGATGGGAGAACCCCATATGCGAATTTCTGTTTTTTGCCTTTGTTGGGTAAGGGTTAGACAGCGATGGGATGGCTTTAGCAAGTTGGGGGTGCTGAAGTGGGTGGGGGGTAGGGTAGTATGGGGGGTGGGGACGAATGGCACTAGTCTGCTTCAGAGTAATCGAATCCAACTTTGTCTTACCATATGGTGGGCACACGCATTTGGAACCTTTTTATCTGTTACCATATTGTTAAGCAGACTAAATTAGTGGTAAAGTGAGGTTCCTGACGTGGAATGTACGGGGTCTGAATAATCCCAAGAAAATTCGATCTGTATTGGCCTATCTGGATAGGATGGACGTTCAAGTAGCCTTTTTACAAGAGACGCACCTCACTAAAGTCTTGGAAAAAAACTTGGGTGCACGCTGTGTGGGGGTTCGGATAGCGTCCTCTTTCTCCACTTACTTACAGGGAGTGATGATCCTTGTCAAAAGCGGTATTCCATTTACAGTTGTTCGTGCTGAAATGAATGAACAAGGCAGAGTGGCGCTGGTTCAGGGCAAGCTGGGTGGAGCGAATGTACTCTTGGTTAACGTATACGGACCAAATATTGATGAGCCATCCTTCTTTGTGGATGTATGGCGCCGCATCTCAGGGTTTCCTCCTGTGGAGATACTCTGGGGTGGCGACTTTAATGTTTGCTTGGATGTTACCATGGATCATTTAGGTAGTGGAACAGTTCGACCCAAGCAAGCTTCAGAGGTTGTACTTGGGCTATTGGATGCATGGAGATTATGGGACATCTGGCGCATGCAACATCCCGGGGTACAGGAGAGCTCTTTTGTCTCCTCTGTCCATGGGCCGTGGTCGCGCCTGGATTACTGGTTTGTCACCGAGGTTGCTTGCACATGGGCGGTTCAGGTTAGCCATGAAGCTCGAACACTCTTTGATCACTCTCCGGTGGTCCTTGAGCTGCAGGTTCCCACATGGGAAAGGCCACCATTCGTATTGCTTCTACAACAGGCTTCCTTGACTGACCCAGTTTTTAAACATACCATAGGGGAGGCAATCCGTAACTACTTTAGTGAGAATGAGGGTACCGTTGAGAGTGCTGGAGTCTTGTGGGAGGCTTTTAAGGTGACCATAAGGGAAGCCTGCATAGGTGCTCAAACCGGGGTACTGAGGGACCTCCAGCATAGAATTCGCAAATTAGCCACAGAGATATCCAATCTGGAGCGGGAATATGAAAAGAACCCTTCTGCTATACGGGACCTTATGACTGAGCACAAAGACACTGTCGATCAGGAGCTATTGCACAAGTACAGACAGAGCACGGCTCGTTATTACGAGGAGGGGGGCAGACCTAGCTGCTCACTAGCACAAAAGTTGGCGGCTCCCAGAAGTCAGGAGTATATCGCTGAGATGATAGATGACGAGGGGGTGACTCATTATACCATGCTTGAAATAAGTGAGGCAGTACTAAGTTTCTATACCAGACTTTACGAAAACAGACCTACAGTGCAGACGGCAGAAATACACTCCGATTTTGACGATATTGCACTTGGGTGGCTGTCTCTAGGACAGAGAGAATATCTTACGCAGCCCTTTAATGTAGACGATGTAAAACTTGCCATACTGTCACTTCCCACATGCAAAGCTGCGGACCTGGATAGACTCCCCAGCGAGTTTTATAAGGCCTATGTTGAGGATCTGGCCCCCAGGCTCCTAGAGGTATATGCGGAGGTGTATGAAACGGGGGGCCTTCCACCCTCCTTTAAGGAGGCCCTCCTGGTGATGCCTATGAAGCCTGAGAAGGCTGCTAATCGGTGCGACTCCTATAGGCCTCTGTCGATTATAAAAATTGATGCCAAGATCCTGGCAAAGATGATTGCTAATAGGCTCCAGCCTTTTGTCCCCCTACTGGTCCTTCCAGACCAGTCAGGCTTTGTGCCCGCCAGGTCAACCACGCACAACCTTCGCACGGTCTTTGCTACCCTGCACTACTTTGACACAGGCTTTTAGGCAGTGGCAGTGCTGCTTGATGCAGCTAAGGCATTCGATTCCCTTCAATGGGAGTATATGTTCACCATGTTGACTAGAATGGATGATCCTCAGTTTTTTCTTCATGGATCAGGGTGCTGTATACTGAACCCGTGGCAAGAGTACGCGTTAATGGCAGGGTGTCTCCCCTCGGCAGGGGCGCGCGCCCCCTGTCGCCGATGCTCTTCGCATTGGTGCTCGAGCCATTGGCATGTAAGTTGCGCCAGAAGCATGCATCGGCTGCATTGCGCTTCCAGCAGAGACCACTTGTGGACTCATTGTATGCAGATGACATGCTGTTGTGTGTCCGCAAGCCTGCCACTTATCTACCGGAAGTGCTCCGAGTGTATGTTAAATTTGAGGGATATTCTGGCCTTGGGATTAACTGGGCAAAGTCGATGTTTTTCCCGCTGACGGCCAGCACTCGGGAGGTAGAGCTGGACTTCCCGCTGACTTGGACTCAAGACCCGGTGAAATACTTGGGAATATGGTTGCATAGGGACCCGGAGCAGGTCATCTCTATGAACTATGGCCGAGTTATTTCACGGATCACTGACCAGGCGGAGCAGTGGACGCGGTTGCCCCTGTCGCTGGCTGATCAGATTGCGGTGATAAAAATGTCCATATTGCCCAAACTCCCCTATTTGTTCGTTAATATCCCTGTCAGGCTGAATACCTCGTTGTTTCCGGACGCTCCTGTCGACATTGCTGAAATTTGTATGGGGAGGTAAAAAGCCCAAATGCAGTTGGGGTATTCTTGTGCAACCGTTTGACCTCGGGGGTTTCGAGGCTCCTGACATGAGACTATACTACCTGTGCGCACAGGCGCAGTTTGCACATTATTGTTTTTTCCCCAGCCGTTTCTGCCCCACTTGGCGCTTGAGTCAGATGCGGTGCTCCCACTGCCACTAGTGGCGGCAGCACTCTCGGGTGGTGGAGAGGGCCCAAGGATGGTAATTAACCCTGTCCAATGCACTGCGTGGGCCTGGAAGGCCCTCGCAAAAATGGTACGATTGGACTACTTATATGCCCCGTCGCTACCAATAGCTGCACACACGGACATTTCTATGGAACGGGAGCAACCTGCTCTGCGAGCTCTGAAGGCTGTTGGGATCATGCAGATGGAGGGCCTGTACACACAGAGCAAATTTCGCTCGCTACAGGAGGTGCAGGGGGGTCGGAACCACAGCTTGATCTTGGGGTTTATATATGTGAGAATGCGGCAAGCAGTTAGAGCAATTTACCCTGACTATCCAACTGAACCAACAATGTTGCTGGCACTGCAGGTGGTGCTGGCCAGGAAAGAGTGAAGGGACCAGATCACTAAGCTATATAACGTGTCATTACGTGAGAGGGAGCCTGGGGAACACCCCTCTTATCTCAAATGGAACTCTGCACTGGGGTCCACACTATCGCCTGAGCAATGGAACTTTTGCTGTGAGTTAACAGGTCACCTTAAGGCGAATTGTAATCTCCGCATAATTTATTTTAAGTTTCGGCACCAGTTATATTATACCCCAATGCAACTGCGGAGATTCGGTTTGCGTGAAACTGCTTGTTGTGTGAGGTGCAGTCAGGCTGATGCCAATTTTTTGCATCGGGCATGGCTATGTGCAGGGATATTTGCATTTTGGTCCAGTGTGGTATGTGTGCTTACAGATGTAGTGTTGGAACCTGTAAGATGTGCACCAGAGGTCTGCCTGCTGGGTAGTGTGAGGAGCCTTAAGCCATGCAATCGGCAAATTGTTGCTGTTTCGACTCTGCTGGCAAAAAGGGCTGTGGCGCAGTGCTGGGGGGCAAGAACCACTCCCACCGTTAAGAAATGGATCAGAGATTTGATCTATTGTAGGGAACAGCTGGGGATCTATGCGGAGGAAATCCCCGAGGCCTCGCAGCCCAAAGACTTCTGGGCCCCACTTACTGTGTATTTATTGAATCATCCTGACTTGCAGTGATATGTTTAACTGTCTTGTGCCACACCAGGGATTTTTGGAATCGTGACTCCTTTTCAGGGTTATCACCAACGTGTGTCTAAGATGCTTGGTATTCAACAACTAAACAAAGAAATGTTATCCACAGTGCCGGGCGGGGGGTTTATTTCTTTGGGAGCTTGTTCATTGTTCTATGTTTTTTACAAGATGCAATAATAGGAATAGACAATTGCTTGTATCATTATATGCTCTGTTGGTATCGCTGGTCCCTGATGTGGGGCTCTGTGTATTGTTATTGCAAGCTACTCAATAAAAAAAAAAAAAAAATTCAACTTTGAAAACATTTGCAATAATTGAACTGAATTTTAGGATGGAATCCACTGTTTCTTTCTTGATGGAGTAAAATGGACTCTATCAAAATTATGTTGACACCTTTGATATTGTACACCATTTCCATGCACACTTATAGGGAATCTGCCTTTTCTGCTTGTTAACCCCAAAATATGCACCTTTTTCTCGACCCAATTTGTACTTGTTTTATCACTGTGTGCTTCTGTGTCACTGCTATTTAGTTCACAGACCAATTCCTAAAATGGTATTGTTACAACAGGATTCACCCAATTCAAACTAATGGCATGGAAGTTAAATGCCATATGTGGGTTCAAGTCTATATTTACACAACCCACATGAATAACAACAATATATGGCTGCTACTGTGATTTGGCTTGACTGCAGTTTAAAAGCAATGGACATTAAAATTATCTTTGCTATTTTTGGCTACTATTTTTTAAAGCATTAGTTAAACTGAAACACATGCAATTTAAGGATGGTTGCACATGGAGATAAAAAAGTATCTTTGCTATATGTGGCTACTATTTTGAAAGCAATTTGTTAAACTGTAACACATTTAATTTAAAGATGGTTGCAGTGAAAACATGTGCATGATCCATATTTAACTGTGATTTATTAAAATAAAAAAATGTGCACTACAGGATGCCTGTGGCTCACATGTACAAATGCAGGTGTCCATTTTGCAATGGTCAAGAAAATTATAATGGGTAGGTGGGCCTCTATAATCAAGGAGACTGGAGGACATGAGGTTATTGGGTCGAGGACAAGAAGGTGGGTTGAAAAGAGGGATGAGAGGATCAGAGAGAAAGTTGAGAGTGAGAGAGAGAAGGCATGAAAAGAGTCCCTCACATGCATTTCAAAGCACAGTCTGGCATCATCAGTGAATGGTTACATTAATCCTTCAAAACAAAGTGAGACTGGTGGGCGTGGCCAACTGCCGGAGAAAATGGCCGCACACTAACACGGCTCCGGCTCTGATCCCTTAAAACCCTGACTAATCTGCATGTATATCCGCACCCAACAAGAATACTCAGACCAGATTCAAGGTCGCATTTGTCGGCGGTGATAATTCTCCGGGCAGGACAGGTTTAGCCAGTGTTTGGAGCCTGCTGCGACTCGTGGCCTAAGTGTCACCATGTGGTCTTGCGTTCCTGCACGGCCGAGCGAATTGACCAAGAGCGGCCTGAGGGGCGAGGCCCCAGCCAGTGTAGGGCTTTGGGTGGCTACTGTGGAAGTGGGTTGTGGCTGCTGGAGGACTGCCGCGACTGGATCCCAGCCAAAAGTAAACCGGCGTGAGCGGCGGGGACAAGCGAGTGAGAGATCTCCACCTGGAGCTGAAACAGATGACATAGCTGAAGGCGGAAACCCAGAGCAGCGCTTCCCTGACGGCTGTGCATCTGTGGTGGCCCGGCCTGAGTCAAGTAGACAACGACCCAGACACAGCAAGGCGGGAGATATAAACCCAAAGGAGTGAGCACTGACAAAATCTGTCCGCAGACTGCCGGACTGAGATCGAGGCAGGCCAGATTTTCTGTGGATCAGCACTAATCAATCCCAAACCACCACTGAGGCAGCCAAATAGACTGCGGGCTACGCAGACTTGTAGGACCTGAGATGGCGATGTCGCTGGACAGCGGTTGTCCGTGGGGGGCAGACTGAGCAAGCCAGGAGTCACGGTGAACCACCACGAGTGAAGAAGTGATTGATCGGTGAACCATGAAGTCAGATGCACCCCCACACACAAGGTACTGTCAAGTGGTCATAGTGCCTAGTTGTCGCCTCGCATTAAATCCTACTACCGGAGGCCGACAGTGAGCCTGTGCCAGGCCTAGCTGTAGTGTTACGCGACACTTGAGGGGACAACACAGTGAACATTGCAGGGGATGAGGTGAGGCCAGCAGGGTAAGCCAACTGGCCGACGGGATTGCTTTACCGGGCAGGTGGTGGTGTGGCCCATGGTACCCTTCCCCCCACTACAATTGTATTATCTGGCATAATCCCAAGAAACTTCGTCATGTCCGGTAATAAGGGAGGTCATGTCTCGCACCAGGCTAAGCTAGACAAGATCTCATGACTCAAGAGCAACAAAGGGAGAAGTACGTATTGCAAGCGCATAGCATGCCTCCGGAACAAAAAGTTACTACATTGCAAGACATTCTATCAGCGGTCACAGCCGTATGCACGTCACTTGAATCTTGTATTGACCCTGTCTCTACAGAAATCTCCCTCATCAAGGCTGGGCGAATGGAAGAAGTAGAAGAGGTAACCCAGGGCCTCGCTACCAACACTAAGGAGCTTGAGAAACAAGTCCGGGAACTGCAGGCTACCAGTCAGGCACTCATGGATCAAATTAGACGAATACGAAGGCAGGGCCAGAAGGAATAACGTGAGAATTATTTGGGGTTTCTGAGAAAGCTGAAGGTCATGCCGTAGATTTGTTTGTTTAGGAATTGATCACTCAGCACCTGCAGCCCAAAACTCTCTTCAAATATTTTTCCATTGAACAGGCGCACTGAGTACCGGGGGGCAGACCCAAGCCGAGGCAGGCTGCCAAGCCAATACTCGCACGCGTTTTTAACTTCCGTGACAGGGATGTGATCCTGCAAACTGTGCGTTGTGCTCCTCCTCTTAAAATAGTTACCAACACTATCATTTTTTCCCGGACTTCACGATAAAGGTGCAAAAACAGAGAAGGAGTTTCCTCGAAGTCAAGAAGGCCCTGAGAGAAAAGCACTGACATACGCGATGCTATTCCCGGAAAAACTCAGGGTGAAGTCTGAGGGTAAGACATGGTTCTTCACGGAGGTGGCTGGGGCCTGGGAATGGCTGGACGGATGGCGGCAGGTGGGAGGCACAAATAATTCGGACAGGAGTAGGAGACGAACAGGGAAAGATCGGAATATAATCATGTCTGACCAAGAAGTGAGTGACATTACTGACACCAAGCAAATGGGGAGCGGCCGGACTGGCCCTGCATAATTTAGAGTGGGCTAAGACAAGCTTAAAGGCCCACGTGGAGCGTCCAGTTGCAACACCTATGAACTCTGAGACTTATCATACAACTGTAAAGGGTCTTGGTGGAACCGCATGACTGTCTGTCGGGAGAATACAACCGGGCAAGAGCCTTGAAGCAGAGATGGCTGAGAATATATGTTGTGAATGGGATGGCAACGGGTGCTCTACAAAGTTGGGGTGGCGTGTAGTTCAAAGTCGTCTTACTAGGGAGGCAGGGTGGGGGGGAATTTGCATATTCTAGGGGGTTGGTTTCTATTTAATCACATCACAAAGGTTGTTCACTGGTCACAGCTCACATTTATCACTGCCTTCCGCCCATTCCTTCAGGTTTGTAAATACCGCAGAACACAAACATCGCATTCGCCACAAATGCGAATAAGACACCTCTACCCCAAGAACCCATCTTTGACAATGGGGCCCCTGCGGCCTCTATGCAAAATACAGTGACGGTTGCCGACGCTCCTGGGGATGTAAGAGCTGAGGTGGCACTAAACCTACCCTCTTAGAATGTCAACGGGTTGGGTGATAAACTTAAGAGGGGGGTGGTACTCCAACACATTAAACAATGGTTATCAGATATTATCTTGCTGCAAGAAACTCGTTGGAAATACATGCAAGGTGCTTGATAGAGGCTGATATAAGCTCATAGTTCATTCGGGCTTTACTACTGGGTCCAGAGTGGTGGGGATATTAATGCAGAAAAATCTTCCGTTCATGGTGACTCACATGCGCACAGACGAATACTGTCACTTTGCGGCTGTGTCGGGGACCTGGGAGGGCAGGTTTATGAGCAGCCTATCGGCATTCATACCTCCGGCACTGCATAATGTTGCCTTACCGGACCTGAGTAAGATGATTTGTGACTTACCAGAAGGCAAAATAGTGATAGGAGGAGACCGTAATATGACCCTGTGCAACCAGATGGATAGATACCCATCCAGGGATACTCCACAACAAAAAAACACTATGGCCGACTTCTTTGCGGTGGTGGGTTTGACTGATATATGGCGGGCGACTCACCCACACACGCAACAATATACTTTCTACTCGGCTGCCCATAACAGTAGCTCCCGAATTGACTACATTCTAACATTGGCAGATACAACACACTATTTTACTGAGGTCAAACATTTAGCGAGGGGCATCTCCGATCAGGCCCCCATAATGGCACGATACGCGGTGAGTATTGCACCCACCCGTAGAACAATCACGATTAACGCATGGAGCTTTAAAATCCCACATATCAAAGCCACCCCGGTAAAATACACTGATTGATACTTTGAGTAGAATGTGGGGTTGGTCCAGCCCACACAAGGGTATATGGGAGGCCTACAAACCAGTGATAAAGAGACGGGCCCTCTCCCTAGCAGTGGGCCATAGGAAAGAGAAAGATAGAAAACTAGTGGAATAAGAACGGGATATTCTGACAAGAGAGCAGGCTTTGGGGGGCACCTGAAGTGAGACAGAGAATCACATATTAGAACTCAAAAGGAAAGAATATAAAGAACTAGCAACCGAAACAGCCAGTGAGAAACATCGCACTAAACTATACAGAATATACAAACAGAGAGACTGGGCTAGTAAATTGCTAGCATGGCTGGATAGACGAGAGAGAGCAGAGTGATGGATCAGAGTAATATGTGGGCAGAAAGGGACATGGTTGAGAGATCTGCAACATATAGCTGACGGATTTGCTGAATATTATGTGTAATTGTACTCTCCCCAGCAACTGCTACAATGGAGGAGGGACAGGAACTCACAGCGGACATACTGATCCTGACCCCGGGGGACCAGCAATTGCTGGAAGCAGACCTTTCCACAGATTAAATCATTGCGGCTATGCTTAGCATACAATCACGGAAAGCGATGGGGCCAAATGGTCTCCCAATTGAGCTCCTCAAAATGATGGCCTCTAAGGTGGCACCCCACCTCCTCAATATGTACCTCGAGAGTAAAACAGCAGTGTACTGCCCAGAGACCAAAGAGTAGCCTCCATAGTAGTGATCCACAAGACAGGGAAGCTAGAGGAGGAATTTACCTTGTACCGCCCAATAACCCTACTTAATGTCAAAGCTAAAATTCTGGCTAAAGTATTGGAGACGAGATTGCTCCCCATAGTGACAAAGATGGTCCACCTGGACCAGTCTGGATTCATGCTGGGCCGCAACACCGCACTGAATTTGCGCCGGAGCGAGGAGATTTCTTGTTAGGAAAAACACCATGAGAGAAAACGCGGCCATACTGTCTTTAAATGCCCGTATGGCTTTCGACACTGTCGAATGGCCATATATGTTTGCGGTCCTGGAGTGTATGGGCTTCGGGAAGGCATATGTTGAGTGGATCTGACTTTTATATGCTGAACCGCTCGCACAGGTGGTGGTGAATTGACATAAATCTACGACATTTACTCTGTGCCATGGAACACGACAGGGTTGTCCTCTATCGACTCTCATATTTGGCCTATCCTCTAGCCTCTGGCATGCTGGATACGTGGAGACCCCTTGAGACGGGGGTTGAAGTGGGCAAACAAATGTACTATAGTAGATTCTCATGGTATACTATCAACTGGTCTAAGTCGGTAATTTACTTGCGTCATGGGCCCAAGCCAGTCTTTCTGGCTGACTGCGAAGCCACTATAGTTACGGATGGGTTTCGTTATCTTGGTATATTTGTAATGGCCGATCCAGCGCTCTTTTATGAACGACACCTTCTGGGCCCTCTGACTCAACTGCAGTGCGATGTCCGCCATTGGCTGACGCTGCCTCTATTATTGCTGGGATGTGCAGCACTATCCATAATTATGGCTCTACCCCGGTACTTGTACGCGCTGCAGAACACCCCATATAGCGTTCCTAAAACGTATTTTAAAGCGATAGAGGGGGAAGATAGAAACCTACTTTGGGATAGGAAGCCACCGCGCATTGCAGCCCCCAAGCTGGTCCACGGATGGTATGATGGGGGAATTGCCCTGCCAGATATCTGAAACTATTACCAGGCAGTGCACCTCTCAAACATAAATAAATGGGTATTTGGCACGCAGCAAGATACAGCATGTTGAATGAACAAGTGGCTGATGAGCAGTGGGGGATATAGAGAGGCACTGTACACAAACCCTGTGGACAGCAACTCACTGGCCCTATAGCCCTCACGGTTGCACTAAGGCACACTACCACTAACTGCACACTGGCGCTAAAAATTGACACAAAAGACGCCTCTATGGAATGCAGAAATATTGGGCAAATTAAGTAGATGCAAAGGATTCGATAAATGGGACACCATAGGAATATTGCAAGTGGGCGACCTGATAATGAAAGGGGAAATATTTAGGTATGTAGAACTACAAAAAGAATGTGAGCTGTCCGCAGGCGAAACCTTTAGTTTTTGCAAATACGACATGCCTTGCAGGCGGCGACCAGGGAGGTGGACGAAATCCCGAAGGCCGCACTGCTTGAAGATAGACTGCTTGCGGACCCTATGGATCTCAAGACAATTTCACTCACCTATAGGAAGATAATCAACAATGCCCCTGACCCGTTGAAGCACCTATATGAACTCTGACAGACGGATCTGGTGTAACTAGAGGACAAGGATTGGCAGGATGCGCTATCCTCCCAGCGAGAAGTGGCCATACCATCACGACTGCGTTTGGTCCAACTGAAAGTTTTACATCGTACATACATTGCATGCACAACATTTGTCCAGATGGGTCGAAGTAGTAATGCAGAATGCAGATGGAAATGTGGGGGGATAGGCACATTTTACCATACACTCTGGGAATGTCCAGTTATCCCGGCATACTGGAATGCTGTATACGAGCTGGTTGGCAAAGTGTGTGGGGTGGCCCTGACTTTGTCCCCCAAGGTATGTTTGCGTAATGGGGTGTTCCTGAGTTGCCGACCCTAGAAGAATTGGTGCATGTTAGCTGAACGTGCGGTCTACACAAACAGAGGATGCCCCAAAAAATGGGACAAGGTATGAGGGAAATGGAATACCTATAGAGGTAACATTTGCGCCTCTCCTTCAGTCAAGGGAGTCGGCCAACATGGTTAATGTGTGTCGTGGAGGGGGTGGGGGGAGTAAGAACATGGGACGTCCAGCGAATGTAAGATACTTAACTGTCATTATTTGATGTGTTCTCACATGTCTGTATTGCAATATGCTGCACCATTAACTTGCATAATAAACAGAGTTAAAAAAAAACACAGTGAGACTGAAACGGTCCTGGTCAGGACAAGCACAAGAAGAACGGGGAAAGTCATTACAGGGATAGGGAATTGAGATAGACAACAAGATCATCTAATCCTGAGCAAGGGGCAAGCCACAGCCCACTACGAGTTAATGATATCTTTTGTACGCAATGTGTTTGTCTACAGACATTTAACACTGCCTATAGCTGAGATCAGTCATATAATCTGTTAACGTATCCGTAATTAATAAAAACCCTATTGCTACCACCTGTGATGTGCAGTCTCTCAGGCCTTGCTAATCTGCGACAAACTGGGACTATGGGCTCCCAGTGGATGCCACCTAGTCCAAGCAGGTGGCATGATTGGTAACATTGATAACTTGCTTGTGGAAATTCCTTCCAAATAATTCATTATGATTTATTATACATACTACAATGCAATTAAAGGGAGCAACTGTGAAAATAGTTCTTGCAACTGAGAATATATTTCATCTGCTGAACAGCTGAATGCTAAGGAATTCCAACTATATTACAAAGAGTTCATCAGAACTAAAAGAAGAGGCAGGGGAACATTTAGACACGCAGGTGGGAGTACCTATGCAGAAACAATGGCTGGAAGTAATCAATGCCATTGAGACTGTGAAACTGCAAGTGATACAATGTCAAAGTGTTACATATAATGAATACATATCTATATATTTATCTCTATAGATATATATAGCTATAGATATGTACATCCATATCTCTCTCTATATATATACATATATATACTTGGTGCCAAAAGAGGAATAAAGAAAAATGAATTGCACGAAACCTGGGTCTGTGTCCGTTTCTGGATGAATCCTGTTTAGCGGCGGAGAAACACAATATATATATAGATATATATATATCTTACTTCTATCATGCAAACCTAGCCAAACTTCAAAAGAGCTATATACATGGACAAAGACAAGCGTAAAGTAAGAAGAGGAAGTTCGGTTGTAAATGGTAAACTTTCCTAAACTAAAGCAGTAGAGGGTCTAGTTGATGGATACATGTATTAGAACTGGGAAGGCATACAGTGCAGTCAGCCCTGTAGTAGAAATTAGAGATGCAGTCTGGAAGTCTTAGGTTGCTTAGCTCATGTCTGACCTGATTCCCCGCTCGTTATACCGTATACCGTCGCCCAGAAATAGACTTCCTGTGATGGACATGGATACTTTACCTGTCGGACTCCTTAATTCTCTAGGACCATTAGGATACACCTTTGTGAGAGCCTGCCCCCTTGAAGCAAACGCCTCAGATCTGCGCACCGCTGAGGGGGAAAACACATGTTGGCTACCAGATGTGTTTTCTCTTTTCCGTGATGTATAAGAACAGCAGTACTGGTGTGGAAATGGAATAAACAATGCAACATAAAATCCCATTCATTGGAAAATCAGAGATGGGTGACAAAGAGTTGGGATGCTAATTGTGGCCGCTTTTTGCAACCGGTCTCTTAGTACATCAGGCCACAAGCTCCATTTCACCCTCTGCTGTTCACAATTCCAGAAGCAGAAGAAGAGGATTATCACACAAAATACCAGTACTAGACCTATGCCTCCACACACTAGAGGGGGGTGTATTCACAATAGGCAGAAAACATGCTGTTTCTGCCCTCTCCCTTAACCATGACTGAAATAAGCATTACTTAACAAGCAGCAAATAGTTCTACTGTCGATGATGCCCTCTCCCCAACAGAAAAGACAGATGACAAAGAAATTGACAGAACCAGTTTTTACATAATCAAAAACGCTAAATAATGATGATGCACAGATCCTCGTGTTAAAGTACTAATTATGAATACACAGTCATACCACAAACACTGCCACGATACCGACAACTTAATAGTCAAAGATCTGTTAGATTTTCAGATTGATTGAATTGTTAGTTTCTTGTTAACGTGATGAGACACATAAGCATTCATGAGAATTGACATTACTACTACTTGGACATACCCTTACATGCCTATGTGATTCAGCCCTGAAACGTTCCATTCTATATTACTATGTTAGTAAAAATACTATTGTACTAATTGCATATGAATGTTCTATGGACAATTTCATTTCAATACCATTTAACAAGTATTGCCAACAATTCACAAAGGCGTATAAGAGTATGTAAAAAGAAGTAGTACAGTAGTGCTACTTATCATACACCAAAATGCCTTTATGAATAGGTTCCAACATATATTTTTTAACAGAGACAATAGTATTTTGGAGGAATTACATTAATACATCACACATTTAAAATTAGGTCCAGGAGATTTCATCCCTATGCAAGCCAGTCAGTAACATATTTATTCTGTTAGAGAATGACCATAAAAGCACACCTAAAAACATGATCATAATACAAAAATAAAACCATAATTCTAAAACAAAACTTTCATATTATGATGTACAATAAAACAGGTTCTAGAAACAAACTTGTTGATAGAGATGTTCATACACAATATAGCAAGCAACCCAGACGTGATTCGGGCCTTTAGGATACATCTTAAATCATATAAATAAATCAAAGAAAAATAAAAACCCAAACATTAATTCAATAAAATCATAAGAAAATTCAATTCATGTACTAAAATGACATATCAGGTCATTAAAGCCAGTTCCTATGCTAATATAGAATATTACACAGATGGTCAAGGAAAACATCTCATGATGTTTGCCTACTTATGACCACCCAATCACTGTGTGGTACTATGTCGGCCAAGCCACACACACGGAGCCGTTCAGGCGCGGATAGGCACCCTATAAGTTATCTGCTCGGGCCATACGAAGTGCCCGGTTGTTGCCTGTATTTCCTGACGACGCCATGTGGATCTGCGTGCGTGTTAGATTGATACCATGCTTAGGACATAGTGCCACGCAGTGATTGGGTGGTTTCACCTAGACAAAGAGGTGACTCTGGACATTTTCTGGAGATTTGACAGAATTCTGTGCTTTCTATTTGAATGTATTTCCTGCTACCTACTGGCCGGCACGGAAGTATAACCGGCGCAGAGGTTCAATGTGGTCTATTTCACCAAGACAGCCCTGAGGAAGTTGTGGGTTAACACTCTGAACGACGAAACTCGTGTTGGCTGGACTTCTCAAGAATACAATAAAAGACCAAGAACAACTATAAAATTTTTGCATTGATGACTTGTATTTAAATTCATGCCATAACCTAACAATATGTGCTCAGGCAGCGAGATGTTATTTAAAGTTTGATACCTTAGCAATGAGTGTGCCCCCAACTGAATATTTTTTCAATCAGGTATTCTTTGAGCCACATGTCAAAATAAAAGATTTCTGGTGGCAAACCTTTAAGTTATGTTTCCCTTGAAGTCTTGAAAGAAAAATGTAGCAGCGACTGTAAATCAGTAGCTATAAGTGCGATAAGAACCGCTTAGTATACGTAAACAAGGAGGGGAACCAGGCAAGAACCAAGTTTAGGAACATCCTTAACACTTAGGACTAGTGTCAAGTTAAGGGCATTAATGTAAAATAGATCCATGCCTCACTCATCGTGTGGCCCGTATTGAGTGGGTACAGTGTCCATTTTGGGTGTAACTCATTTTCATAGTCCCAATGCAGGCGTTTAAGGAGGTCTCATAGGGAGGCCTCAATTTCTGACAGATCCAACAGTGCCCAAAACTTTTCTCTATCAATGAAGTCAAAGGCACATGAGAATACCTTAAGGACCAGATGTAATGCACCTCTCCTGGCTTTGACATAGTTCCCTGTTATCAAGGACAGGTTAAGAGCTTGTTCGTCTGTGCCAAGCCGTATTGTACCTCAGAAAAAAGGGACTAGCGTCAGCCCACTCTGCCTGAAATTACCCATCCTAATATATTGGCAGATTAATCCAACAATGAAATAGGGCAGTAAAAAGCCAGGAGATCTCTAACTACTTAAAAAAAAATTGGAACAATGATTGACTCCATCAATTGGGTCTCCCCTTAATCTGGCTGGAGGTATGTTTGCTATTAAGGGTGCCCAGCAGGTGGGATTATGCCTAAATAAATCAATAGGGACCCATTGGGGCCTAGCTCCTTCTCTGCTGGGTATTTCAAAATAACCTTAGTGATATCTGCAACCTCAATCGTATCGCCAAACTGAGGCTCATCAGGTGAGTGGGGAAAATAAAGGGTTTAGTATTGGAGATTGATCAGGCACTAAATTATATGGGTCAAAGATTTTTGAGAAATGGAGGACCCAGTCATTAGCCGGAATGTGACATTCTTTGCCCACATTTAAGCATTCTGAAAAAAAGGACGGTTTACAATTTCCCAAAATGCTCTACAATCTTTAAGTTGTGCAGCCGCTTCTAGGTCTTCCTGAGCTTTGATTCTAGTTTCTGCCCTTCTTTTTTCTAGGACACTTTTATATTCGTTTCTAGCATTCCTACTTGCAATTATATTGGGAGGGATCGTATAAGTGGCCTTTTTAAGGTATTTAAGGGTAGCGGTAGAGTCAGGATGAAACCATTTATGAGCTGGGGGTTCCTAGAGTATCTTTTCTCTAGTCAGCATCCTTGAAATCGTATTACCAAGAACCCCGAACAGGACATTAGGGGCCTGATTTAGATCTAGACGTATGGGTTACTTCATCACAACTTCGTCACAACGGTGATGGATATTCGGTCCACCAAAATATAAATACCCTAGGATATCAGGGGTATTAAGTGCCTTCCTGACACAAAATGACCCAGAGCAGTCTCCCCATTGCAAATTTCACTGGGCCCTGTCATCTGTGGCCCCGTCAGGTGAAATGTCCATCCAGCACTGCGGGAGTACAGCAGGGGTAATGAGCGACCTCCTGGCATGAACCAAACCAGAGGAGTCCCCATGCCACAAGTTTCACAGAGCCCTGCAGTCCGCGTCCCCCACCAGGTGAAATGTATGCCCCTTATACAAGCATAATCTTCAATTATTGAGCATTTCGTCATTGAGGTTCTCTTCTGCTCATGCTTATTCGCCCAAATTTTCATCAGTGGGAGACTGGTCTGAGTAGTAGCTATCTACTAAGATCAGTGAAACTGGATGAGTGCCACAGCTGCATACACTGCACTAGCAATAATAATAGGGTGGCTTCAGAATCTGTGTGAGAATTCTTGAGCAAGTATCTCATATTATGTTTGTAGGTAAGGGCAACCTTGGGTACTTTTTTCATGTGGAAGACTGTCCAACATGCATTGCTGTAAAATGTGGATTTTTTGTGAAGATTTTTTATACATTAAATCAAACAATTCCCATACGGAGCTAGCAGCTGCACGTCTGGTGATCAGCATCCATTTTATAGGCTGGGAGGTGATTCAGAAACACTGGAGCATGCACCAACCAAAAATGGTGTCTCAAAGTGGAATCGCAAAGAGAAAGAATGGAAGTGAAAGAGGGAACAGCTGCTCGACAGGTAAGACCCAACAGATAAGCGTTGCACTCAAGGCAAGCCCTCCCACCAGTTCAATTTTTTTTTTTTAAAGTCACAAAAAAGTTAATCACATTTCATAAAAAACAATTCAATATCGTACAAATTAATCTCCCCGTAAATATTTTTGAATCAAACATTTCCCATACAGAGCTAGCCGCTGTGAATCCAGCGGACAGCGGATGTTATATAGGATGGGAGGCGGTTCGGAAACACTGGAGTGCGCACCAACCAAAAATGGCGCCTCACAGTGGAATCGCAAAGAGAAAGAACGGAAGTGAGAACAGGAACGGTGTGTCCCACACCCTCAACAGGTAAGCCCCAACAGATCAGCATAGTGCTCAAGGCAAGCCCTCCCACCAGTTCAACATTTTTTTTTTTTAAATCACAAAAAAGTTGAAAACATTTCATAAAAAGCAATCACAGATCATAAAATGTAATCTCCCCGTATATATTATTAACCCAAATAATTCCCACACAGAGCTAGCCGAGAGATTGTCACAAACATTGCAAGAGACCCTATAGGCTTTCAGGTTCCAATTGTCCGGGGTTTGGCTGAACAATTCATAAATGTTGGAGTCCTTGGTAATCTTGTCCGTCTCCATGAATATGCCTCCTTACATCGCATGCCTTTCCTCCGCTTGCAATTACAATGCGGTCATTACAACAACCACGTTGTAACAATGCGTACCATTACACCGCAAGTTGTAACAACGACTTGCTCTGGGGAGGGAGGGGGTCGCTGGATGTTGGAATAGTATAATTTACAATTCCAACTCCAGTATGTGCAGCAGTAGGGAAGGTGTTGGATTTTAAATCTAACACCTTCTGCCCCCTCCGCAAGTCATTATTTTGACTTGCGGGGTAATGGTCTGCGTTGTTACAATGCAATCGTTGTAACAACCGCATTGTAATAACATGCATTGAAAAAGATTTGTTGTAAGCACCAGTAGTCATGCAAAATACCCACTTTACAGATCTCCTGCTACTCACAAAATGGTGGATGCATTATCTGTTGTCAAGGCAAAGGTCTTTTTTATGTGTTGAAGGGTTACTTGAAGTTTTGACTAATGCACCTTTAAATTGTAAAATACCCTGCAAATTATAGAGGAAGTTCTTCCTGCATTGCTAGGCATGTAACATCTGTGGTCTTGTGATAGAGACTACAGACTCAGCACATTTAATAAAGTTCAGTCCACTATGATGTTGTCCGTAAAATTGGTTTTAACTCAGTGTACACCTACGTACACATTTTTCTAAAGAAAACAATAGTTTTAAAAATGTTAATGGCACCTAAATGTTTAAATAATCTGCAAACTGTATTCAAGACACCCAAATTGCTGCCTATGGCTTCCGTAGTGGGAGGATGAATTATCAAGAGGGAGCAATCATGCATCTACAAGATTTAAATGTCCATGATGCTGCTATCTGGGCCACAGATTTTACACCTCCAACATGGCAGCCATAATCCATTGCCTTGGTAACAGGGCTGCAGACAATGTAACTCAAGTTGGAGCTTCTTCCCTAGTCTGCGGTGTGGGCTTAGGGGGCCAGGGTCTACTCACCCTGCTCAGCCTGTCCCCTTATGTGGCATCTCACAGTATTATTCAGGACTGAGGGACCATGCTCCATGTCGTGTAGTGGAAACCACAAGACAAAATGTTCTCCTGCTGCCAGCCAATCAGAGCTCTTGGGTCTGCAATTTCAGCTTAGAGTTCCCAGACCTGAAATGGACAACAGAAAAAAGCTCTCTTGTCCAATAATATTGAAGTAGTGTTTAAATTTAAACCCAACTGTACTCGAACCACGGATTGATGACAGTTTGCATATGAATGGATCAGATAGATATAATGTTTTAACCCTTCAAATCCCATCAAACACATTTTTGTAATGCTAATTTATTGAACACTACATAACGGATTTATACCATAAAAAGGAAAAATACTATCAGAGTAATGTTCTACTTTCATGCCAAGTATGGCGTAATTCAGTTCAGCTGTTTTTCTGTGCCGCAATCTTAAGCTTTCTATGGGAGATAAACTGTGAAATGTTACTTTTTGAACTGCCCCTCACCCCTTGTTTAGCCTCCCACTTGGCAGATCTGCACAAAACTTGCCATGTATACTCCTGCTAGAACACTTCGTTCAACGGGCCAATTTCTGGCTAAGGTTCCCCGTTTAAAAAAAGCCAGAATGGGTGGCCGTTCATTTGGTGTCTTGGCAGCTAGCCTCTGGAACACACTGCCTGTTAGTACTCGATCTATTTCTGACTTGTTTTCTTTTAGGAAAGCAGTGAAACATTCCTGTTTCCTTTGGCTTAGTGGTCGTGGCTGGCACTATACATCGGGTGTTATGTTGCTTGTCCTTTTATAGCGCCGGGACGCCGTTTGGCTGTGGCAGCTGTGCGCTTTATAAATATAAAATAACATAACATAACATAACATTTGACTAACTTTTAATGTGAATATTCCGTGCTGATAAGTTGAAGGACATTAATAATATTATAACAAAAACATGTCTTTTAAAGGGAAAGTCTGATCTAGCCATAATACAGTAGCTTTATTGTTATCTCTGTAATATATCAAAATCTACATTTGATATCTAGATCTACAGTTAGATCTATGTCTAGAACAATGTCTATAGCGATATGCATATTTATATAGGGTTCACTGATAGAATATTGATGGTAAAAACACTTATGGTAAAAATATCGAAAATAAAATATATTTGCAAAAATATCCACTCCCTATACTTAAACAGGTAAGCACAAAAATATTGAATCAAAAATATCGATTAAAAAATATAATTAAAATAAAAGTATATATTTTAAAAATATACAATATTAATAATATCTTTAACATAATAAAATAAATTTAATATACATAATAATTTATACATATTCAGATATTTACTTTAAAATAATTTAGTAACTATTATCTTTATTTAATTTTCAAACTTTTAAATTATTAAAAAATAAAATATATACATATATCAACAATATAAAATAATTTTTTTATAATTAATTAAAACTTTAACTATTAAAGCACAATTAAAATTTACATTTTGCAACACAATAAATACAACAGTAGGGAAAATAATAGATAGCGAACAATTAAATGTACTATTCCAACTGCACTACATGCAACAGTAGGGAAAGTGTTGACTAGCGGAGGGATAAAAATTACTATTCCCACTCCATTGAGTGCAAAAGTAGGGTAAATGTTGGGTAGTAGTACTAGAATTACATTTACTATTCTAACTCCAGTGATTGCAACTGTAGGGAAAATGTTGGATGGCAGAGTGGTAAAAATTACTATTCCCACTCCAGTGAATGCAACAGTAGGGAAAGTATTGGATAGCTGAGGGGTAAAAATGATTATTCCCACTCTAGTTAGTGCAACAGTAGGGAAAGTATTGGATAGCGGAGGGGCCAAAATTAATATTTCCACTCCAGTTAGTCCAACAGTAGGGAAAGTTCTGGTTAAAGGAAGGGTAAAAACTACTATTCCCAATTCCAAGAGTGCAACTGTAGGGAAAGTGCTGGATAGCGGTGGGGTAAAATCTACTATTCCCACTCCAATGAGTGGTACAGTAGGGAACATTTTGGATAGCGGAAAAACTAAAATTACTAATAACATTCAAACAATTGAAAAAAATGAAATAATCTTAGAAATAAATAAACCATATTTTAAAAATATACAATTAGATACATTAAGCATATAAAAAGAATACATATTATAATGTTAATTATATATAACATAAACCTACAAATACGATATAAAAAAGATAAATAAATACATTTATAAACAATATTTATTTAACCCCTTCACTGCCAGGCCTTTTCCCCCTCCTGTGCCACGCCCTTTTTTGGCTATTTGGGGTATTTCCTGCTGAGGCCCCTGTAACTTTTTGACCACATAAGGTATCCACGCCAAATTTGCGTCCTTTTCTTCCAACATCATGGGGATTCTGAAGGTACTCAGGGTTTGTGGATTCCCCTGGAGGGGTCACAGAAATGAGCCAAAATACAGCAAAATTTAGTTTTTTGGGGGGGAAATGGGAAAAACGGGCTGCAAATGAAAGCATCTGGGTTTTTCCCTGCAAATGTTATCAAAAAAGGGTTTGTGGGGCTGAAATCACCATTTTCCCAGCTTTTAGGGGATACCAGACTTTTGTCAGAAACCCAAACTTTTTTAAACAGTTTTGGCATTTTTCTGGGACATAGCCTATTTTTGCTATTTTTTGTGCTTTCAACCTCCTTCCAGTTAGTGGTAGAAATGGGTACAAAAGCAATAATGGATCCTGGAAAGCTATACATTTTAGAGAAGTAGACAAAATTCTGAATTCAGCAAGGGGTCATTTGTGTAGATCCATCAAGGTTTCTTTATAGAAACTAACAGTTAAATATAGGATATATTGAAAATTTGATGGAAAAAAAGAGCCTTTTGTGTCAACTTTTTCACCTGTAACTTCTTCTAATTTTGACAGCTCTTTGAAAGCAATATACCGTTACATCCGCTGGACATTACTGGTTGTGGGGATATATAGGACTTGTAGGTTCACCAAGAACCCGACGAACCCAGAGCCAAAAACCGAGCAGCAACTTGCAATGGTTTTTTATTATGTGCCGGGTATATAGTAATTATTCTGTAAAAATATGTACATGGAAAAATCGGTATGAAAGACACCTATGTATTTCTGAAATGGGAACAAAATATAGAGTTTAGAAACAGTAGATATTTGCACATTTCCGAAATTGGGTACTCATACTAGCATGAGAATTATCAGTCATTTTTTAGAATGACTTCTTTTTTTCACAATGTCTTTCATTTGGAAGGCAGAAATGCATCGAAAGTCAATAGGTAATAACAGTTCCTTTACAAATCTGAATTACCCTAAGTCTCTCGATAAAAATGGTACCTCACTTGTAGGGGTAGGCATAGTGCCCACGAAAGGAAATGGCTCAAAACCCAACGTGAACACACCACATTTTCACAATGCAAACTTACCCTTTTTTAGCAAAGTGCCTGGCTGTAGTTTTTTAACCCTAGCTCTGCCGGCACCTAGGGAAACCTAGCAAACCTATACATTTTTGAAAACTAGACACCCAGGGGAATCCAGGATGGGGTGACTTGACTGCCTCCCACCAGGTTCTGTTACCCAGAATCCCTTGTAAACCTAAAAAATTGCCAAAAAAAACACATTTTCTCCACATTTCTCTGGTTGAAAGTTCAGGAATCTGCGTGGATCAACAAATTTCCACTCACCCCGCGTTCCCCAAAGTCTTCTGAGAAAAATGGCACCTCACTTGTGTTGGTCGGCCTAGTGCCCGCGACAGGAAGCGGTGCAAAACGCAACGTGGACACAACTCAATTTTGCTGTGAAAAATGACCCTTTTTTGGCAAAGTGCCTAGCTGTAGTTTTTTAACCATAGCTCTGCCGGCACCTAGGCAAACCTAGAATCCAGGATGGGGAGACTTGACTGCCTCCCACCAGGTTCAGCTACCCAGAATCCCTTGCAAACCTAAAACATTGCCCAAAAAACCACATTTTCCCCACATTTCTGTGATGGAAAGTTCTGGAATCTGTGCGGATCCACAAATTTCCACCCCCCCCGTGTTCCCCAAAGTCTTCCGATCAAAATGGTACCTCACTTGTGTGGGTCGGCCTAGTGCCCGCGACAGGAAATGGCGCAAAACGCATCGTGGACACACCTCAATTTCGCAGTGAAAAATGAACCTTTTTTGGCAAAGTGCCTAGCTGTAGTTTTTTAACCCTAGCTCTGCCAGCACCTAGGGAAACCTAGAAAACCTATACATTTTTGAAAACTAGACACCCAGGGGAATCCAGGATGGGGAGACTTGACTGCCTCCCACCAGGTTCTGCTACCCAGAATCCCTTGCAAACCTAAAAAATTGCCAAAAAAACACATTTTCCCCACATTTCTGTGGTGGAAAGTTCTGGAATCTGCGTGGATCCACAAATTTCCATCCAACCCGTGTTCCCCAAGGTCTTCCGATAAAAATGGTACCTCACTTGTGTGGGTCGGCCTAGTGCCCGCGACAGGAAACGGCGCAAAACGCATCGTGGACACACCTCAATTTCGCAGTGAAAAATGAACCTTTTTTCGCAAAGTGCCTAGCTGTAGTTTTTGAACCCTAGCTCTGCCAGCACCTAGGGAAACCTACCAAACCCACACATTTCTGAAAACTAGACACCCAGGGGATTCCAGGGAGGTATGGCTTGAGTGGATCCCACAACGTTTCCTTACCCAGAATGCCCTGCAAACCTCAAATTTAGCTGAAAAAATCACCTTTTTCACACATTTTTGTGTGGGATAGTTGTGGCATCACCGGGCTGACACAAATTTCCTACCACCCAGCGTTCCCCCGGGTCTCCCGATAAAAACGGTGCCTCACTCGTGTGGGAGGCCCAAGTACCCGCGACAGGCAAGGGCCCAAAACATATTGAGGCGACATGAAAATTGCCTACCTCAAAACGACCTGGTTTTGCAAGGGGGGTCACCTGGGTGTTTGGCCCGGTGCTCGGCGGCCACCTAGGGGAACCTACCAAACCCACACATTTCTGAAAACTAGACACCCGGGGGATTCCAGGGCGGTATGGCTTGCGTGGATCCCCCAACGTGTCCTTACCCAGAATGCCCTGCAAACCTCACATTTAGCTGAAAAAAATCACCTTTGTCACACATTTTTGTGTGGGAAAGTTGTGGCATCACCGGGCTGACACAAATTTCCAACCACCCAGCGTTCCCCCGGGTCTCCCAATAAAAACGGTGCCTCACTCGTGTGGGAGGCCCAAGTACCCGCGACAGGCAAGGGCCCAAAACGTATTGAGGCGACATGAAAATTGCCTACCTCAAAACGACCTGGTTTTGCAAGGGTTGTCACCTGGGTTTTTGGCCCGGTGCTCGGCGGCCACCTAGGGCAACCTACCAAATCCACACATTTCTGAAAACTAGACACCTGGGGGATTCCAGGGAGGTATGGCTTGTGTGGATCCCCCAACGTTTCCTTACCCAGAATGCCCTGCAAACCTCAAATTTAGCTGAAAAATTGACCTTTTTCACACATTTTTGTGTGGGAAAGTTGTGGCATCACTGGGCTGACACAAATTTCCTACCACCCAGCGTTCCCCCGGGTCTCCTGATAAAAACGGTGCCTCACTCATGCGGGAGGCCCAAGTACCCGCGACAGGCAAGGGCCCAAAACGTAGTGAGGCGACATGAAAATTGCCTATCTCAAAACGACCTGGTTTTGCAAGGGGGTTCACTTGGGTTTTTGGCCCGGTGCTCGGCGGGCATCTAGGGAAACCTAGCAAACCCACACATTTCTGAAAACTAGACACCCGTGGGATTCCAGGGAGGTATGGCTTGCGTGGATCCCCCAACGTTTCCTTACCCAGAATGCCCTGCAAACCTGCAAAAAAACTGAAAACACATCCCTGGTGTATAGTGGGCTTTCTGCCCCCCCAAAGGGGCAGATTAGGGGCCAATGCCCCATCTGCCCCCCCGGGGGGGCAGAAAGACTGTGATAATTGGGGGGTGGGGTGGGGGCATGGGCCTGCCCGTTTTGGGCAGCCCCCACCCCTATCCCTTTTTTTTTTTACAATTCCCTGGTGTCTAGTGGTCATTTTGCCCCCCCAGGGGGGCAGATGGGGGCCAATACCCCATCTGCCCCCCAGGGGGGGCAGAATGGCTGTAATGGTGGTGGGTGGGTGGGGGCATTGGCATGCCCGTTTCGGGCAGCCCCCACCCTAAAAAAAAATGAAAAGAAATCCCTGGTGTATAGTGGGCTTTCTGCCCCCACCCCGAAGGGGCAGATTAGGGGCCAATGCCCCATCTGCCCCTGGAGGGGCAGAAAGACTGTGATAAATCCCTGGTGTCTAGTGGGCTTTTTGCCCCCCCGGGGGGGCAGATTGGGGGCTACTGCCACCATCTGCCCCCCAGAGGGGGGCAAAAAGACTAAATTAGGTCAAAATTATTTGGGGGGAGCAAAGGCCCTTGCCCAAGGGGCCGCTCCCCCCTCCCTGGTGTCTAGTGGGTGGATTCCTGCTTGGGAATCGCCCTCCTGTGGCGATCCCCAAGCAGGGATCCACTGGGGAGGGGTACCATTGGAAAGGGGAGATTCTCCCCTTTCCAACGATACCTCTCCCGTCTTTCTACGTGCTCAGGGGGCTGAGATAGTCCCCTGAGCACGTAAAAAGTGAAACTGAAATGAGCCTCTTGGCCTCATGACGAGCTGGACTCGTCATGGGCACAGCGCGACTGTGCTCCATGACGAGTCCAGCTCGTCATGGGCACACAAGGGGTTAAAAGGAATACATATTCACAAACAAATAATTTAAAACATAAATGTGTTTATTTTATTTCCTAACCTATAACACCACACCAATAAAAAAAGACACCAACTTTTGTATTGAAATGTATTAATATAATTAACATAATTAATAATGAATGTAAAATATATTATTAATAAAAACATAATAAACATTGAGTACACATTCTTTAACACTATAATATCCACAACACACAACTAAACTGAATTACACAATTACGATTATTAATAAGTTTTTTTTTTATAAATACTTTTATTGATTGTGTCAACATGTCATGGCAAATTCATCATCAAATAATACATTCAAGTTTTGCATTGTCTCAACAAATCATTATAAAAGAACCAAGAAACAGGAGACAGAAGGCATGTCATGTCAATGCATAATACAATTCCTGAAAACTGACCGCAAAGTCAAAAAAGGAGAAAAAGAGTAAGAGAAGAAAAAAAGGAAATGAAAGAAGAGGGACGACCATTAATACACTTTAACTAGTTGCCTTATTTGGTTTACTCTATCCATCTAGTAATAGGAACCCATATTTTTTGTCCCAATTTTCGTCTCCTACGCCCTCTCAGCCGATATACAGAAGATTCAATATTATGTAAAGTTAATATCCTAGACTGCCAATTGATGAACATGGGAGAATCAGAGCTGATCCACTGGGAGGTTATACATAGTCTCACAATAGCCATGGCTATAAATGCAAATCCGATCTCAGATCTTGTCCGAGCATTACCCTCCTCATTACATTCTACGCCCAAAATTATTAAATCTGATGTTAATATTACCGGAATGTCAAGAATCGAGTTAAAAAAGGATTCAATGTCCTGTAGAAATTTAGCTAAACTAGGGCAAGCATAGAAAATATGTATGGTATCAGCAGTGCTTAATTTGTGCCGGTGCTTTCCGGTGCTTAGCATCGGCACTTATTTATCAGGGCCAGGTCTACAATAACACCATTTGTCTGCAACTCTGCAAGTCACTCATATGGCAATGTGAATATGGCGTAGACTGGGCTGTATATAAAATTAAATTACCTCACTGGTCGGCACGCGCATCGCATATGATCATTACTGTCTCTGTTCCAGACTGTCCGAGTCCGACTCATAATTTATTTGTTCCAATATGTCTGAACAGATCAGTCCACATCACATGATTCAGTCATGACGATGTGCATTTCGATTCGAATTGGCTTTAGAGTTCAGTGTTGTTGCTGGAAGGTGGGAGTTCGGGACACTGATTGGGCAGGGGGCTGGATTTAGTTCTGCGGGGGTAGGGCTCTGCGTCAGGCAGCATGTGCGTAGATTTTTTTCCAAAATGCCACGCCCGGCCCACCCGCACCTACCTCGCGTCATCAGTGGTTCAGGCAGACGACTTTAATTGCAGGCAGCAGCAGGCCTAGGCCGTCCGGCCTATTGAATAAAGGCAGACAGTACCAGTGCTGCCCCCCCGCCGCCCATCACAACCACCAACCGTAAGTACTGTAGCAGCCATTACCAAATGCTGCTTTTCTTTTATTGAGTGAAGTCCGGGGTTGTGTTAAAGGCCTTTACTGGCCCCTGCCTTTCTTGCAGCCTTTTCCTAGCCCGGGTCACGCAGTGGCTTTGTACTTACTTGCACGCAGTCAGGTGCCCCGTGCCCGCGCCGGAGGCATGATTGCTCAGGGCAGGCCTTGGACTCGCATGAAGTAAACTGTGAAGTGAACCACGAGTGACGACTCCGAGTCCAAAGCCTGCCTTGAGCAATCAGGCCTCTGTCTACATGCACATTACATTCTGAATATATCCTAAACCTCCTCAGCCCGTAGATTGCTACTGTCTATGTTAACTACTCCCTACACCCAATAGCATGAGGAGCAAGGCAGCAAGGCGGCCATACATAGCTATAACCAGAAAGCCGAGCTCGCTTTTTGTTTGCATTTGGCCAGTGGGTTCTGTCACCCATGAGCTTTCCCCAGTCACCTAGGGCCCGATTCACAGAACTAACTTACTACCATTTTGGTATTCACAGAAGGCACTTACTCATTTTGGTATTCACAGAAGGCACTTACTCATTTCGGTATTCACAGAAGTTAGGAGTCCTAACTTTAGGACTCCTAAATGCCTTCTGTGAATACCGAAAGTCTTAAAATTAGGATTTTTCTCAGTTTAGTAGTAGTATAGTTAGGACTCCTAACTTTAGGACTCCTAAATGCCTTCTGTGAATACCGAAAGTCTTAAAAATTGATTTTTCTCAATTTAGTAGTCCTAAGTTTAGGACTCCTAACTGTAGGACTCCTAAATGCCTTCTGTGAATACCGAAAGTCTTAAAAATAGATTTTTCTCAATTTAGTAGTCCTAAGTTTAGGACTCCTAACTTTAGGACTCCTAAATGCCTTCTGTGAATACCGAAAGCCTTAAAATTAGGATTTTTCTCAGTTTAGGAGTCCTAAGGTTAGGACTCCTAACTTTACAACTACTAAACTGAGAAAAATCCTAATTTTAAGGCTTTCGGTATTCACAGAAGGCATTTAGGAGTCCTAATCTTAGGAGTCCTAAATTTAGGACTACTAAATTGAGAAAAATCCTAATTTTAAGACTTTCGGTATTCACAGAAGGCATTTAGGAGTCCTAAAGTTAGGAGTCCTAACTATACTACTACTAAACTGAGAAAAATCCTAATTTTAAGACTTTCGGTATTCACAGAAGGCATTTAGGGGTCCTAAAGTTAGGAGTCCTAACTATACTACTACTAAACTGAGAAAAATCCTAATTTTAAGACTTTCGGTATTCACAGAAGGCATTTAGGAGTCCTAAAGTTAGGACTCCTAACTTCTGTGAATACCGAAATGAGTAAGTGCCTTCTGTGAATACCGAAATGAGTAAGTGCCTTCTGTGAATACCAAAATGGTAGTAAGTTTAGGATTTTGTCTTAAGTTAGTTCTGTGAATCGGGCCCCTAATGTGCAAGTACATTGCCAATGTCAACTGTTGCGAGACGACCCATTGTAGGGGTCCCCATCCCCAGTGACCGAGGCCTCGCAACTATGTTTTACTGCTACAAAGCCCGGGGGTAGGGGCCTCAGCCTCGCAGCCATGACCTAACGCTGGGAGGCCTGTTTTTTTGTTGCATATTTATATAGCGCGAACTCGACCCGAAGGTATTGGAGCGCTGTACATGAGCACCGTATTTACATTACACATTCAGGCACGGGGAGATTAAGTGATTTGCCCAGAATCACACAATGGGCCCGCGACCTCGAGGCTCGAAGCCTGGTTTCCAGCACCAAAGTCGGCAGTCTAGCACCTCGTCACCTACATCTTCTAATAAGTTAGTGCTTTGAGCCCCACACAGCCAACTCAGCGACGTCCAGGTTAGGGATCCTTTCCAAGGCCTCACAGCCATTATCTAGCTCTGAAGCCCACGGAAGCAGACTCTGGGGAAGTATGTCCTCTTCGCTGGACCCAGACCCAGTAGCTCTGACCCAGTGCTGCCAGGTCCAGGGAGGGGAGGGAAAGTGAATGGAAGGAAAGGAGCCATGGTTGTGTGCTGCAAGGCTCAAGGGAGAGTGATTTCTTCCCTGCTCCTCTTAGTGGTGGTTTTGCGCTGTGAGGCACACGACCCCCTTATCCTGGGTCTCACAGCCATGGGTTAGCACTTCAATGCTCAGGGGATGAGAGCCCCTTCCACGAGTCACCCTGCTATAACAAAGCATTATCAAGCCTAGTTGAGCCCCCCTGTCTTGGTTTAGGATGTGGGTGGAGCCAATAGAGTAAGTGGGTGGGGCTAGTGGAGGAAGTGGGTGGAGCCGGGGTAAAGTAGGTGTGGCCTCTGACAATCATTTGAGCACCTGGACTTCAAATTTTACAAATTAAGCACTGGGTATCAGCAGCCCATGTCCTACATCTGCTACATGAGCTACTTCGTGAGCTCCCCCATTTAGATACCTTTATAGGAGTATAATATAAATCAAAAACGGACATAAAATGTTGGGTCTTCAAGCTACCTGTTATTAAAATCTGATTAGCTAATTCCAATGACCCATCTAGATTCACACCTTCCTTCCCGAACTTTCTCTCCCATCTATCATTCTGCATACTTTTATCATCAGGGAGAGCTTCCAATAATGTTTGATATATTTTCCCAATCCGAGATCCATTTCATATTGTTTCCACCAGAGCAATTTTACACAGATTTACATTCAGCCCTTGCATGAATATGCACAGGAAGCTCCTAATCTGCAAAAACTTAAAGAAATCTCTCCTAGAGAGACCAAACTTACGTAAAAGAGACTATTTGGCCATCACTACATACATCCCCCAGAGCATTAATTCCTACATTCCCCCAGCTAAAAGTGACTTGGCCTTGGAATATTGGCGGTAAAAGGCCACGAGCAGAGAATTGTGTATATGCATTTATATTTGAAATCCTAAGTCTACGTCGTATCTTTCTCCAACTCGAATAAGCTGACTGAATTATTTTGAATTTGTTTTTTTTATAGTAACTGGGTTCTAATATTATGACAAGGCATTGGCTAGCATCGTCCCCGAGTACTATTTCATATATGGTTGGTCTAGCTGCTACGGAAATTTCCACCTTGCCACCTACCACAAGTATCCCTATATGTTGCAATAGTGCTGCCCAGTGATACAAGAGAAGACTAGGTACACCCCATCCCCCCCTCAATCTTGGAAGAATCATCCATTTAATTGCCCTTCTAGGTCTGAGATACCCCCATAAAAATCTAAAACATGCCCTTTCAGCTGTTGCAATGCAAAATGCCGGAAATTCCAGAGGTATAGTCCGGAACAGATATAAAAATTTTGGGAAGATCGACATTTCAATAACATTGCTTCGTCCATGTAATGAAACGTGTAAATAATCTAATCTCTCTAATGTCTTATTGACAGTATCAATCACTGGCAAGATACTTAACTCCTGAATACGATCCACTGCTGCTGTGATCTTAACCCCCAGATAGGTAGCTTCTGGAACGTTTGGAATATCTACCGGGAACAGGGTATCCGAATGCAAGATCTGAGTCTTATCGATATTTAATTTATACCCTGAAACAATGCCAAATTGTTCAGACAAATCCTTCACTACTGGGAGATCTGATCTTATATCACTCATAAGTATCGCAATATCATCGGCATACGCCAATGATTTATATTCAATATTGTGGGCCTTTACTACTTTAATATTCATATTCGCGTCCAGTTTATTAAGGAAAGCATCAATGTATAGCGAAAATAGCAACGGAGAGCAGGGGCACCCTTGCCTAGTGCCTTTGCTTATACCAAATGATTTCGATTCTTGTCCAGATATATGAATTTGAGCTTCAGGTAGTATATAAAGTACCTGTACTGCTTGGACAAATTCAATAGATAATCTCTTCCATTGCAGGACAGACCACAGAAACCTCCAGGAGACCCTGTCAAACGCTTTCTCTGCATCCAACCGGATCATCCCGAGTGGTGACTTCGTGGCCTGAGCCCAGTCAAAAAGGGCGATAACACACCTAACGTGATCCGTTGTATCTCGACCAGGGATAAACCCATGTTGCCGAATAGAAACCAGTGGAGTGATGATCTTACCCAGGCAAGAGGCAATCATTTTTGAATAAATCTTACTATCAGCCATGGGCGTCCGCAGAAATTTTTCCAGGGGGGGGCGAACCTGGCAAATGAAGGGGCGTGGCTAATGTTAATGGGGGCGGGGCTAAAATGGCAGACAATCCGGATCGGGTAATGTTCAGGCCAACCTGAGAAAAACAAGCATTGGCATAGCCAATAGGTCTCGCCTTTGGGACCTTATGACTGACTCACTGACTGAAGAACTTATATAGCGCACTTCTGCCAAGGCGTCTTGGCGCTGGGTAAGTATGATGCCGGCAGTATAAGTATTTAGTTCTGCAGCAGGTCCCAAAGGCGAGACCAATTGGCTATGCCAATGCTTGTTGTTATATCTGGGCATGTTGAGAGGCTAGGGGACTGGGTCTCGATGTCAGGTTGGGAGCACAGCAATGACCTACTCAATTTGAATGCGTAGATAATACAACCGGAGGGGTGAAATGAAAGGTTCACTACCAGGAATAACAGGAAAGTAGAAAGTTAGGCTGGTTAGAAAGGTAAGGAGGGGTAGATAGAGGCAGGCATGGTTGTGAGGGGAAAAACAGATGCATGCTAGGAGAGCGCTGTGAGGGAGTGAGGCGAAATGGGAAGAGGCACTGAAGGTGGGTCGGGTAAAGACCGTAGTGAGGCAAACAGAAGGGTAGCGAGGGGTGACGGGTAAACAAAGAAGTGAGGTGTAGAAGTAAAAGATTCAGGAGCAGAGACAGGTAAATCAAAGCTGGAGAGGGGAGAATAACGCAGTCGTAGAACCAGAGAGGGCCAGGTAGAGAGAGGGAGAGGTGTGTCAGAGACAGGTAGAGACAGCTGAGGAAGAGGGAATAATAACGACTGAAGTAGACAGGCGAGGTAGAGGGGTGCGTTGATATAAAGAAAGTGCAGAGATGTGTCACAGATGTTACTGAAGAGGAAAAGAAGTAGAGATATTGAGAAAGAAGTAAGGCACAAAAAGAAGTAAGGGGTGAACAGAGGTAGAACGAGTGGAAGGGGAGAGAACACGTAGAAGATGAATGGCAGGGTAAAATGAGCGATCAGGCAGTGAGTGTGAGGAGTGGGATACAGAGGCATATGTGGCAGTGAGCGCGAAGTGCGGGGTACAGAGGGATATGTTGTGGCAGTTAGCGCAAGGTGTGGGGTACAGAGGGATATGTCGTGGCAGTTAGCGCGAGGTGTGGGGTACAGAGGGATATAAGGCAGTGAGCGTGGGCAGGACCGACTTTAGCGCTCGTGGGGCCCAGTGCGATAATGCTTTTTGGCACCCCCAATGACCACCTCCACTACAGGTTCTTCATAACCATCCTTTCACAGCGCCCCTCAAGTCTCCGTAACCATTCAGTCTCAGGTGCATTTAATTCATTTTATAGCGCCGCTCCTATCAGTGTAAGGTATCACAACACTTTACATCACACAGATTACATAGAGACAATCAATCATAGGTGTGTAAATCAGTGCACAGGAAATGTTACATAAGAGAGAGGACAAGAAGGTGTAGGAGTCACATGTCATCCATACAGGTAGGCAGGATAGTTTAAGAGTGCTTGGTCAGGAGAATCAGAAACCTAGAATTTAAAACCTAGCACCATGGATGGGGGGGTTCTCTTTATTAATAAGAATTGATTTCTACCCAAATTAACCCATTTTGCCACATTAGGATAATGAAAAACTGGGGGGAAATCATAACGCTCTAGCCCAGTTGGCATGCATCTTTGCTAACAGTTACTTGCTCACTGTTCCACATTAGGATTTTAACTCATAAAGAGTTATCAACAATATGGTCTCTCTGACAAAAGTGTGACCCACTGATCTATTTACATTACATTATACGCACTTTGTGAGCTGCACGTTCTTTGCAGCAAGCATAGTAACCCTCTGCGCTACCTTAGGATGAGTAGAAACTTCCATTACACAAAACTTTGATCTCTCCCTCCCTCTCTCTCTCTAAAGAAGTGCATTAATCACTGCAGTCATTTAGACATTTTTATAGGTGGCTGAAAGTTTCTAGGAGTCCAGGAAAGAAGCAGGTGCTTTTAAAATCATCATATTAGGGCCCCCTACACGAAGTCAGCAGCCGGTGCGGTGGCACCGGTCGCACCGCCCTAGAGCCGGCCCTGAGCACGGGGAGTGGGATACAGGGGGATATGAGGCAGTGAGCGTGGGGAGTGGGGTGCAGGAGGATATGAGGTAGTGAAACACAGGGTCGGGACGTCCTGCCAGACATGATAGGGTGCATACTGGCAGATAGATATGTTATTGACACAAGTCTGTGTATGTTTTAGTGGGATCTGAAATCCGGGCTATGCTGCAACCTCAGTTTTTGACTTGGGAGAATAATGCATCGACCCATCCCTCCCCCCCCCCCCTGAACTTCATTCAGAAGAATAGTGCCACCTGTACCAGTTTAGGGTGTCAGAGCACTTTACATCGCAAACACTACTCAGATGCAATCAATCATAGGTGTGTAAATCAGTGTATAGGATATGTTACATAATACAGAGGACTACAAGGTGTAGGAGTTGCATGTCATCCATACTGGTAGGCAGTATAGTTTAAGAGTGCTTGGTCTGGAGAAGCACAGACTCAGAAAGTAAATCAGAACCCGATGGTTGGAGGTTACATTTCATAATGATGATTTTTTTTTTACCGAAAGGATCTCTCTGACAAAAGCACTGACCTATTTAAACTATATGCATTTTGTGATCTGCATGGTACACATTCTTTGCAGCACACACATTAACCCTCTGTGATACATAAAATGAGTTAAAACTTCCACTTGACAAAACTCCTTTTCTCTCCAGGAAGAACATTAATCACCAAGTTATCTTGACATTTTTATTTTTGTATGACAATTTCGGAGGCCGGCAATGCAGCAGGTGCTTTTAAAACCATAAAATACTTCCAAATAGGCGCCCCCTCCAAGAGTCAGCACCCAGTGCGGTGGCACCAGTTGCACCGCCCTAAAGCCGGCCCTGAGAGTGTTAAAAGGAGGTCTTTGTGTCCAGACCTAACCACTCGTGCTTGTGGCGCGCAGCTCAAACCGGCCATTGTCATTCTGTTTGTGGCAATCAGCCGCAGACAGAATGACAATGGGCGGGAGGGGCAGCGAGGAGGAGTGCAAGGAGCCCCATCAGGGAGTTGAGGCCTCTGGCAGGGAACACCTCTGCTCCCTGCAGGGCCCGTAATCCCGGACAAAAGGCGTCCGTAAAAGCATAAGTGGCCACAGGGGGGGCAAGGAGGAGCAGTCCAGGGGGGGGCAAGCGCCCCTCCTTGCCCCCCCCTGCGGACGCCCATGCTATCAGCACTAATAATCAAAATAGGTCTAGATGAGGATGGGCTAAGTTCGGGTTTGTCTTTTTTCTTGAATAGTACTATGGTAGTCTTCCGCCAAGACTTGGACGGTTGACCCTTTTGGGCTAGTTGAAATAAAGACACCAGCTCAATTCGAAGTGCTTGCCGAATAAATTCTAAAGGTATCCCATCTGGACCCACAGCCTTACTGGTGGCTAATGAGGTTATTGCATTCTCGATCTCTTCCCATGTTATCGGGGCTGCAAGAATCTTGTTTTGTTTGGGTGTGACCTTCGCTGTTTCATGATCACTAAGAAATTCTTCTAAAGATTCTGCGGCCGCATCACCTTCCGCTGTATATAGTTGCTGGTAGAAATTCTGGAATACATCCTAAACTCCTGCAGGAGAATCCTGGATCTGATCAAATTGATCTTTGATCCTACAGATTCTATTCAACACTCCCCTCTGTTGTGTACGTTGGCTAAAAGCCTCACCTTATTTTTCCCCAGTTCATATATATCAGCCCTGTACTGTACATATTTAATAGCAAGCTCTTCCCCAAAATTTTTATGTATCCTGGCTTTTGTGACCGCTATGAGCTGTTGACACTCATCTGTTTTTTGAGCCTCCCCTATTCTCCTCATGAGTTCCACCTCAGCCAGCCTGAGCTGTTCAACCCACCCTCTGATATTTTCCTGTACCCTCCTCTGCCGATATAAAGAAAAGCTAAGGGTCTCACCCCGTACAGCTGCATTAAACTTGTTGCACACTATAATTTCAGAGGCAGTGCCTCTATTTATATTAAAGAATTCCATAATCCATTTAGCCATATTCACACAATATGCCTGATCTAATAACAATTTCCTTTCAAATCAAATCAAATATATCTTTAATCGGGAATTTGAAAATAACCATAGAAGATACACATCTTAAAATTGACATTCTTTTGTATAAAAATCACAATCAAATATACAGAATAACCCTAAAAATCAACAGTACTTAAAAAGCCCCAAAATGCGAGGTCATTTAAAAAAAAAAACAAAAAAAAAAACAGGACAATCAAGGCTATAATTCATTATCTATAAACTTCTAATAACAATTGATAATGGCTAAGTCTGGCGGAAGCTTTTTAAAATCATATAAACAAGGGAGCAATCCTACAAGTTAGTTCTCACCTCTAGTATTTCTTAGTCTGACTGCCAATCGCAGAAAGTGCACAGTGCTAAATAATACAAATGGATCAGCGGAGAGTTTAAGGAATAAGAGGGCCACTTTAGCCTGTCTGATTTTCGAGCGTTTCAAGATGTTTTTTAGAAACCGCTTTCTTGGGAGAGCATAAAAAGGACATATAAGAACAAAATGCATGGTGTCTTGCGGAGATCGTTGATCGCAGCCGCAACACCCTTTTTTGCTAACATCACTCACGTAACAAGCTGGGACTGATAAAATGTGGTGTAAGAGATTTAATCTGAATCTTGTTATCAGGAATCTATCCTGTCTGTTATGTATATTGGACAGGTAAAATTCCATACCCACACAAGTTTTTAAAAGCTGGTGTTCTTTTACAGTACATTTCCGCCCTTCCCTTACCTTTCTAACACTAGCTGAATGTCGTGAGAAGTCTGCCTTTATGACACCCTTATCTCTGTTGACTATTGTAGAGGGATCATCAAAAAGATTAGCATGGCCCAAACTGGTTAATGTATCCTTTACGTGTTTGAGCCAGGGTATTTGCATCCCCTTATCGCTATTCATACAGTCCTCCAGGATTTGTCTGCTAAGGCTTGCCTCAGGGTTTGTCCAGATTTTAATCCAACAAATGATGGGTTTGAGGCATGCCCTTTCGCTGATATAGGAAATCCCCAGCTCTTCGTGGACTATAACAGAGAGAATGCTTTGGGGGACTTGCAAAAGTCTCCTTAGGAACTTATCTTCCTCTAGCTCAATTTTTCTATCATTTATAAAGCCCCACACCTCACTTCCGTAGAGGGTTTTAGCACAACAGATGAGATTGTATAGGTGTACTATTTCGTTGGGTGACCAACGACCCAATCTGCGTGCATAATTCATGATTGACCCCTCCACACCAAATTGTTGGGTACATTTATGACTTACAAGGGGTTTAAAGTTTAAGTATTTGTCAAAAATCATACACAAGTAGTTAAAATGTTTTACCTTCTCCAATTTGTGAGTGACTATGGTAAAAACACAATTCTTGTGTGGGGTTTTACCCACTTCCATAATAAAGGATTTTGTGAGGTTAGGGACCAGATCAAGGTCTGCCATGAAGCTAACAAATCCCCCAATGAGGGCCTGCAAGCTCCTTCCAGTACGCGCCAGGAGGACCGCGTCATCTGCATATAGGAGGAAGGGTATTCCTCTCCTCCCAATGCAGGGACAGTCTGCCTCCAGGGCTCCGAGCGCCTTATCTAATCCATTAATATAAAGCGTAAACAGGAAGGGCGCCAGGATACATTCTTGCCTCACCCCACCCTTACACTGAAAATCCTCTGTGACATCACCCTCATTTGTATATCTGACCCGTGCCGTGGTGTTTTGGTGGAGCATACGCAGAGCGTGGATCAGACCTGAGTCCACGCCCATGGCACTCAGGATTTCCCACAGCCTTCTTCTGTTTACACAGTCGAAGGCTGCAGAGAGATCCATGAATGCCAGATACATTGTCCCCTCCCTGGCCACAGTATACTTTGCCACCAGATGGTAAAGGTTGAGGCATTGATCAGTTGTGGAGCGCCCCTTTCGAAAGCCATACTGGACGTCAGTGATAATGTTATTTTCATCAGCCCATGTCATTAGACGGTTTAAAATGACTCTTCCCAAGACTTTCGCCGTTACATCTATTAGGGATATTGGGCGGTAACATTGTGGGTCATTTTTATTACCCTTCTTGAATATGGGCACAATAACGGCCGTAGACCAAGATCTTGGCATGCCCACTTCAATAGCTGTATTATAGACCCTGGTTAAAATGGGGGCCCAAAGGTCTGTCTGGCTTTTAAATAAATCCGGGGGTATCCCGTCTGGTCCTGGCGCCTTCCTCATTACTAGACCTTCTATTCCTAGTTGAACCTCATCCACTGTAATAGGTGTCCAGGCACAACTGGGACATCCAATGACTAATGTAGGCTGCGTCTCCGGTGCCCCACGATTATACAAACTGGTGAAATGTGCTTCCCACGCCTCTGGTAAGATATGAGACGCCATTTGCGGTTTATCTTGGGGTTGAAAACATGGGGCGTTTATTATCCTCCAGAAGCTGCTCATGTCTCTAAGCTCGGCAGCCTCTCTTAAGGATTCCCAAGCTTCAATTTGTAAGGCTGTTTTCCTCAACTTGGTCGCTTTTTTATAACGACTCCTGCATGCGGCTATGTATCCTTTGTCCTTGGGGACCTTAGTTAGTGCCGACTTCAAGTCCCTATGGGCCTTTGAACAGTTCTTATCGAACCACCTGGGACAAAAGTCAGCCTTAGGCTTGGGTTTACTTCTTAAGAGACTATCGATGTGCTGAGCAGTGCCCTCAAATGCTACGATTAATTCAGTCCCCTCTACCTTAGGATCTAGGCACCTCCAGGTATGATTCTCAGCATTGTCGAGGAGAGCTCTATGGAGTTCAACACCATCAATGTTACTCCATTTGATTCTTCTCCCCTGATCCCTTGTCTTATATTCACCCACAGTGGGAATCTCCGCCCCCTTGGTGCCAAGTGTGTCCGCTAATGACAAAGTCAAGGGGTTATAGTCACTGAACACACTTGGTATTATCTCAAAATGGGCTACCCTACTTTCTAACACGGTGGATATAAAAATATAATCTATAATTGAGTCCCTTCCTCTCGCCTTAAAGGTCGGGATCAATACATTAGGTGTCCCATGCCCAATCATGTCCATTGTGTGGGTTAAAGCAAACTTACACAAAATTCTGCTTAGTGCCAGGCCCTCTCTAGAGTGTTCCGGGTGCCAGCCCTTAATAGAGGGGCAGGCATCCCACGTACCGCCTTCCCATTTCAAGTGTGGGCACTGATGGCAATTAAAATCCCCCATAAGAACTAACTGAGAACCTGCATCCCTTGAGTCGTTTAAACTAGTCAGCCTCTCTTCCAGCTCAACCAGGTTTTGCATAGATTGACCTGCGTTATACAAATTTATATAAAAATGATCTTAGATCCCTTAGAATTAAGTCTCACTCCCTGTAGGCAACTTGAATCCCACCCCAGATCTACCCACCTCCCATTCAGTGCCAGTGCCACATACATAATTAGCCCCCCCATGGCGCGACCCATAGTTGATTTCCTGGCTGCAGCAAAGAATGACTTAAAACCTTCAATAAATGAGGCATTATTACTTGTTTCCCAGGTCTCCTGGAGGCAAATAACATGATGTTTTTTGATAAAATCTTGCCAGGGCGGGTTTTGAATCTTAGATGCCAGTCCAGCGGTGTTCCAGGAGATCAACCTCAATTCGTTATGGTTTGGATCTAGTCCTTTGACTGCTCCAGGCAGGTTCCTTGGGGTAGTGCCCCTGGTTAAACGATTAACTGGAGGGGTTCTGGTTTCCACTTCTCTTCCCAACACGCCTGCAAACCCAACTGCTTGGTCTAGATCGAGAACCCCCAAGACCAAATCAGGTGCCACTGAGGGTAGTGTTTCTACATGATTGCTATAGGTGTCTGGGTCTTTCTGGTGCTCCCCATTCCCTGGTGTCGGTAGTCAATCTTGCTCATCCAGGGCAGACAGACTTGTAAGTGGGGCAAATCTGTTCCTTAGAGGGCCATGAGCCTCCTCCCCTCTTACCAGGGCTGCCCCTGGCCCTTGCCAATTCGTGCCCCTGACCGAGGCTTTGTTTCTATAAAAGAAGTGTAGGGGTAACATCCTAATAGAGGACCCAGTGCCTCCATCCTCATATCGATTGTCCAACAGTTCTCTGACTAACTCGGGGTACCTAAAGTTAACGATCACACAGTCACCCGCAAATTTTTTCCCGGACTTTCCAATGCAAGCTACCCTCCTGGCCATAAGGATGTGCCTGTGCTGCAGGCTCCTGGCAGATGTATTACTGAGTAACCAGTGTGCAGCTTTGTTAATCAGAGCGTTGGTCGTTTCTTCTCTGTCATTGCTGAGACCAGGCACTCCTACCAACACAATCGAATAGGGACTAGAAGCGGGAGGCAAATCCAGGATCTGGAGACCTGGGGTGCTCTGAACGCAAGCATTCATGGTGGTTTTTTCCATGATGGCTTGCTCGTTTGGTCCCCGGCAAACCTCGTTGGGAGTGATCCGTGTGATATCCTGGACCATACCACCAATGGGTCTATTACTTATATTCCCCCGGTCCAGAGGTGTTTTCCAATGGGCTCTATCCTCGGGGTCGGGGTTCATTACAAGCTTTTCCCCACTGTCGGCCACTACTGGCTCCAAATCCCTCCTCAATGGGTTAGCCCCAGAGGGCTGATCTCTAACTGGATCTGCCAACCTACTTATCTTCTCCACTAGATTTAAAATTGCAGTCAAGGCAGGGTCTAGGTGTTGAACTAGGAGCTGTTCCATTTTTTCCCCAAAAGCTATAATAATATCCTGCTGCTCCCCCACCCTGTTTATATTCTGACAGTTTGGGCATGCTGTGTTCTCGGGATTTATCTTCCCTCCTTTACTAGGCTTAGTTTGCCCTCTACGGCCAGGCTTGCTGGAGCGATTAGCGGCGCAACTTCCGCCACTCTCTAATTGCCCTGTCCCAAGTTGAGATCTTTTAGAGCGCGTGATTACTTCGCTAGTGGGTGGCTGTGTAGAGTCAGGATTAGGCGTTAGAGGTTGTACGCTAGTTGCCCCCCTTAATGTTTCATCCCCCAAGGTATTATTGTCATTTACCAACTGAATGTTGTTACTAGTGGGCATTGGCTTTGGTCTACCTATATTATCGAGATCTGTTGTTAGTTGGCCTGCTGAGTCTGAGACCCCCTGAGAGCTTCCATCTGCTGCTAACGATGTATCAGAGGATTGAGGCTGAGATGGCTGTACTTGCGTCAATTGAGACGGGCAGGTTCCTCCGCCAGGTGTAGGGCAAAGGGCTATGTTGCCCAATGAGGACCGTTTATTAGCTATTAAAGAGTCCAGCGAGAGCCGTTTCTCCGTCAGCAGGATCTCGTGGGCTAAGAGTGACTCCGCGCGTATGATAAAGGCATCCAGTGTTCCTCTTACCCCTCCCTCTGCCCTTGTATGCTGAGACTTAGGCTTGACCATGATGTAATTAACACTACACCACTTGTTTATTCTCGTGCCTTGGTGGGGATGATTGTGTCTTTTATGTCTTAGGGGTGTACGATTTCACGACAATCCCACTCCTGTTGTCCACCTGACACCTATCAGTACCACATACAGGCAAGGGGGTATGAGCAAACAGAATGCTTCAGCAGGATACGAGGATATCGGGAATCAATGGGTATGGCCGAGTAGACTTCAGTGCGGAATACTTATAACTCACCAGCAAGGGACCGGGCCCAGCCCTGCCTCCTCCTGCCCCGGACGGCCACAGACGGTCCCGCCCTTGTCCCGAGCTTCGCCCGGCACGTCCCACGGGCGTCCCGCGAAGCGGGCCTCCGCGGTGTTTGTAGGCACCACCTGGCGCGTTCACAGCGTCACCTCGTCGCGCCGCCGCTGGGGCTGCCGGGAGTTAGAGTCCCGGGGCGGCGACGCGGTGGATTGCACCCGCTGCTGCTTTCGCCGGTTTTTGGCTCCCCTTATGACTCCTGGCGGTCGCGGCAGTGTAAAAAATCGATGTGGGCCAAATCAGGTAGGTTTCTGCTACTTTCCCGCAGCTCCGCCGGCCTCCGCGGTGTTTGTAGGCGCCACCTGGCGCGTTCACGGCGTGACCTTGACGCGCCGCCGCTGGGGCTGCCGGGAGTTAGAGTCCCGGGGCGGCGACGCGGTGGATTGCACCCGCTGCTGCTTTCGCCGGTTTTTGGCTCCCCTTGTGACTCCTGGCGGTGGCGGCAGTGTAGAAATCGATGTGGGCCAAATCAGGTAGGTTTCTGCTGCTTTCAAAAGTTCATGTCATCTGGGGTCTAGGGAAGCCACTTACCGATAATTCCACTATTAACAGATTGTGATCTGAGATTATTCTAGGGGGGAGCTCGTGCTAACTTTCTCAGCAGTTTGACATGGCATAAGAAAATAGTCCAAACGGACTAATTTATTATGGGGAGCCGAAAAGAAAGTAAAACCAGGATCCCCCTGCCTATGTCTGTGCCAGACATCAGCCAAACCATTTTCCCTGTAACGCCTTAAAAGTCCTGACCTTTCTTCCCTGATACGGAAGATTACTGAGAAGATTAAAACTGCTATCTAGATGAATATTAAAATCACCGCAGAGGACTAACGGAGATGGCCATAACGCCAGTTCTATACTTGAATAGTTCAACACTTCTGGGTCATCCAGATTAGACCCATAGAGAGAACAAATTGAGAGCGGAGTTTTATTGATTACAGATTCCAGAATCACCCATCGACCCAATTTATCCTCCTTGGGGAGTTTACATATTATAGCTCCATGTTTTTCTAAGATAGCTACTCACCGTGTAGTAGTGCCTTGACAAGTACTTGCCAATAATTCAAGGCCCAAATCCTTCAGCCACCCTCGTTTACTCCAGGGTATGTGGGTTTCTTTCAGGCATAAAACATCTATCTGCATGTGTCGTATGAGCTTGGCAAATAAACCTGTTTTTTTCATGTCATTGAGACCACAAATATTTAAGGAACAGATGCAAATTTTACCTTTTCTATCCATCATCCTTGTGAAATACAAACTCTTTGCCAGAATTCACAGAATAATACAAACAATTTAAATAAGCTTTACAAGAGACTCTGGTTAATGCTTTCATTTTGACATACAAACGACTGCCATGACACCGCATGTAGAGTGACAATTGTGCACCCCCAACAACCCTTACCCCCGTGCCACCCCTACCCCATCCCTCTATCCTGAACCCACCCAAACACCCCCCCTACCGCCCACCACATAAGGCATAGGGACCGACGGTCCCTGGTGATGAAGAGCTTGGCCATCACCCCTTCCTCGAAGCGAACCTCCCCTTCCTATAGAATATCCAGCTTACTGTAAAATCCCGATGCCAGAGCAAAACAAAAGCCGTTGGAAATAGGCGAGAAAAAAAAAGAAAAGAAAAAGAAGAAAAGCCGCCTCAGGGACCAGGCAACCATAGATTAGACATCCCAGAACTGCCCAGAAAGGAAGGAGGAATACTAAAGCCTTCAGTTCCATATCCTTTCATCACCTACAATGATAGCATAAACTCTTTTGCTTGAACTTCAGACTGAAAAAAATGCATTTACCCCTGACCCACCACCTTCAGTTTAGCAGGGTTGAGCAAGAAAACCTGAGCTGCCTTTGCCTGAAACAAAGGAATCAATTGGCGAAGTTGCCACATTTTCTCAACTGTCGCCTGACAAAAATCAGGTCTCATAAAAAAATCACAACCCTTTCCCATCCTTTTCCAATCTGGTCTAGCCAAGTCGTATAATGCCTCTCCGGCCAGAAAATTATTAAGGCATTTAAGGATAGCCCATGGCCGATTGTCAGTTTGCCCCCCTTTTTTGCGTTGATTAAAAGGAAACCCATGGGCCCTTTGCAACTCAATTTTCCAGTCCCATTGCTTGAGTTCTGGGAATGCCTCCTCAAAGAGTTCAATCACAAACTACTGGGCGTCCGCACCCTACCTGCCCTCAGGAATGCCCAGAATCCGCAAGTTATTCCTCCTTGAACGATTTTCAAGGCCGGTCAATTTCCAAAGTGTGTCATCTCTCAGAGTTTTCATAGACTCGGTCAGAGTTTTTTGTGCAGCCAACTCGTCTTCCAGCAGGAAAATTCTGGCTTCTGCTTCACCAATTCTAACTGCAAAATCAGAACAAGTCTTTGCAACCCTGCGTATAGAGGTTTGCAATTTATGACACGCACCTTATGTGCGAGAGCTCTCCAACGGAGTCTCCTCACGATGATCCATGATGCTCTGGTATATAGTAGAAACTGTGATTTCTTCAGGTCCACTTGGATTTGCACTAGTCGTTTCTAAAGGTGCCCCTCCATCCAATACTTCCTTCCCGTCCAATTTAGGTGAGACAGCATAATCCCATATCATTGAACAGGCCGAACCAAAGACCTTCTCAGGCAAGATAGCTTGATCTTTCTGTTTGCGAACCGCTGCAACCAACCAGCTCAGTAATAACAATGATAACACAACAAGACTCCTACTGTGGAAGTCCTGACATGCTGCAGTCATCCGGTATTCACCCAAGTAGATCAAAGAGTGGAGTGAAAGGATGGAATACATTTATGCCAAGTGACACTCCCCTTCAAAGGCTAAAAGTCAACATGCAACATAGCACATAATAGTGGCCATATTGAAAGAGTACACAAATAATTTTTCATATTGATCACATCAGCAAACCTCTTCATCCAATGCAAACTAAACAAAAGGACCCACAAAAGATCATGTGATCCCCAAAACAATCAATTGGGGTGTAGGCCAGTTGTAAAAAGAAAAATGATACTTAAAGTAAAAAATTGAAAAGATGATGCAAACCAAAGTCATTGCAATCCTAATGTACACAAACGTACCCAATGAGAGAGAAGAGAATAAAATATATTTGATTCTTATGTGTAGATAATGAAAATCTACACGGCAACAAGTATGATAATATACCCACTCAAGGCCGAATCATACGGGTGCTGTGATAAGAAAAAAAGGATTAAGAAAAGGTCAATTGGGGCACACACCATTTCTAAGTCTATTTATTATTATTTATTATTTAGAAAATTTGTTAAGCGCACAAATACCCAAGGGTGTCTCGGCGCTAAGTGTTCACTATACATGTCCATGAGTAGTTATTGTTTGAACAGCCAAGTCTTTATCTGTTTGCGGAAAGAAAGAAGGGAGGTACAGGTTTTGATGTAGCGTGGAAGACTGTTCCATAGCTTGATAGTGGTCACTATAAAGGACCTATCGCCCTATGAGACCTTCTTAGTCCTAGGGATCTGCATAAGACCAGCAGTAGAAGATCGGAGGGATCTGACAGGATTGTAGGGGCAGAATGCATCCTTTAAAAAGGCAGGGCCTTGAAGGTGAATTGCCTTATACGCAATGCAAAGAGCTTTGAATTTGGTTCTTTTCTTCACTGGCAACCAATGAAGCTGTTCAATGGTGCCAGAGATGGGAGTATACTTGGGGGTGGCCGTGATCAATCTGGCTGCAGCATTCTGTACCAACTGTAGCTTTTTTGAAACTCCTTCCTGAGCATTGACTAAAAGCGCGTTACAGTAGTCTAGGCGAGATATAACAAATGCACTGACCAGGGTTCTGGCCATGCTCATGGGAAGATAGTGTAGGAGTTTTTTAATCATTCTCATAGTGTAAAATGAGGATGATACTACTGCATTAACATGGTGCATAAGAGTAAGTTTAGTGTCCAGTAAAACTCCCAGATTTCTTGCCTTGGTCACTGGGAAAGGGGGAGGTCCCAGGACGGCAGGCCACCAAGTAGGTGACCAGGCTGGGGAAAGGTTGCCAAACACCATCACCTCTGTTTTGTCGGAGTTAAGCTTCAAGCAATTTGTAGACATCCAGTCACTTATTGCTAGCATTCCCTGATTAAAATTGGAAGCCACTTCATCTCCATTTTTATTAATGGCTAAGACAATCTGGGTGTCGTCAGCATAGGATGTCACCGCCAGGTGATAGATTTTTATGACCCTCGCCAAGTCCGACACATAGATGTTAAATAGTGTCGGACTTAGCGAGGATCCCACAGGGGAGAGTGTAGGGAGGTGAATTGAAATTGCCGAAGGCGACTGATTGTACTCGATCAGTGAGAAAAGAGGAAATAAGATCCTTAGCACCATCCGTGATCCCTGCAGCTGTGACACGGTCGATCAGAATAGAGTGATCGACCGTGTCAAAAGCCGCCGACAGGTCTAACAAAATAAGCACTGCTGATCCTCCACCATCAAGTGTCATCCTGATTTCATCCGTGGCCTTAATAAGCGCAGTTTCTGTTCCATGTCCCTTCCGAAAACCAAATTGTGAGTTATCCAGACAGTTGTTCTGTTCTATGAAATCTGAGATTTGGATGTTCATAATTTTTTCCACAATTTTGGCGGGGAAAGGGAGGCAAGCTATAGGGCGGTAATTAGCGACTATAGAAGGGTCTAAGGAACTCTTCTTAATGAGAGATTTGATAGTTGCTTTCTTCCAGATGGATGGAAAGATATTAGATGAAAACATGGCATCAAAAATTTCTGTAAGTTTTGGACCTATGATATGTGGAAAATTTTTGAGAATGGAATGGGGGCATGGATCTTCCGGTGAGCCAGAGTTCGTGGTACAGATAAGATGAGATACCATTTCAGGCAGAACCTGAGTAAATTCCTGGAAGGAGCGAAGGGGAACTGAGTGAGGCAGATTGGAACATGTCCGGGCAAGGGACTTATAATCATTAGGGGTGGGAGACGAAAGTCCAGTACTGGTTGTGTGAGCCTTGAATTGAGTAAAGATATCCGTCACTTTCTTTTGAAAGTGATTCGCCAAGGAGTCACAAAGCTCTTGCGTAGCTATGATGGGGGTGGTTTTCGCTTGACCAGAGAGACGAGTTACTACCTGAAACAGTTGGTTAGTAGAGTCATGTGCAAGATTGATTTGGGTACTATAAAATTTGCTTTTTACCGTGATGATAAGTTGCTTGTAATTAAGCATCATGACTTTCTAACAGGATTTTTGATGAGGGTCGTAGTCTCATCTCCATCTACGTTCCTGACGTCTACATTTTTGCTTTTCTTGTCTGAGAGCGTCATTGTACCAAGGTGCAGATTTAGAAGCCCTGTTAATAGATTGTTTCTTTAAAGGAACTGTCATATTAACTGTGTTATGTATCCAATTGGTGTAATTATTAGCTCCTAGTTCAGGATCAGTCACAGTGGGTGGCAGAGACGTTAATAATGAAAACTGAGAAGCAGAAATGTTAATGCTTTTCCACGCTCTAAATTGATTAGTGGGTGGGGGGTTTTTAGCCAAAGGGGGAGTAGATTTTAGAAGAAAATCAAAAATAATGGCCGAGTGATCAGTCCAAGTGAGGGGAAAAACATCCTTCATCTTAAGTGATGTATTATTAGAGAAAAGACCATCCAGAAGGTGGCCCGCAGTATGCGTGGAACCGGTAACTAATTGAGGGAGTCCTATTGAATCCAGTTCGAATAGAAGAGCTACGGTGTCAGGATTATCCAGCAACTCAAGGTGAAAGTTAAAATCGCCCAGAATGGTGTACTGGTTTTCACCTGCCAATGGTTCTAATAAAATGGGTAGATTAGCAAGAAATAGATTGCGAGGTCCCGGGGGACGGTAAATAAGTGTACCTTTGAAAGGGGGGGCATGAGGAATGGAAATTGTGAAGGAAATAGCTTCACAACTTGTGATGGGGACGGCCTCCATTCGCACTATTAGATTGCTACGATATATAATGGCTAATCCCCCTCCTTTTTTAGGATGTGGTCTGTCTAATCTAATGTTCGAAAATCCTTCGGGGGTTGCAGTAACAAAGTCAGGTCCACAAGAAGGATCACCCCAGGTTTCAGAAATAAACAGAAGATCGAGATTGCGCTCCGCAATAAAATGAGAGATTTCATATTTGTGCTTGGGCAGGGAACGTGCGTTTATTAATGCTGCCACACATGATTTAGACAATATCTTATTCCTACGAATGGTACTTGTTAGTAGGCGACGGTAATTATTAGTGACAAAGGAGCAACTAGGACAAGTATAAGGAAGAGAGTATGGCTGATTGGCAAGTTCAAGGCGCTGGCAGTGATGAGATGAGATATTTAATGAGTGTAGTAAGTTGGAGTCATACTTTAGTGTTATCTCTGGGCCAACATTCGAGAAACTGGCAGGGGGGGTGGCCCTAGGCCCGGTCCAGGCACGGACGGGTGCAGTCGGCTTGCCTTAGGCGCGCCTTTGGCGCGCTGACGGCGCGCCCGCTGCGCTCGTCCGCTGCGCGGCCGGGAAGTGCACATGTTATATCAGGAGAGGAGGCGGGGGGCGCGGCCAGATGCAGTGGGCGTCGCCTGGTCTGCCGAAATGGCGGCAAGTTCGAAGCCCGTAGCAGCGCTCAAATCAGCTGCGCGGGGATGCCCTGATCGTGTAAGGTAAGGGAGCGCAGAGAGGAGGTTTACAATCAGCAAAATCACAACAATAATCTTAAAAAGTTAAAAACGAATAAGTACAAAGTGCAAGCGTGCTCCGGGGTGTGCCTCAGGAGTTCTAGTGTCCACTATCTAGTTCGCGCTAGCAGTCAGCGCTCTCAAATAACGTCGGCGGGGGGCGTGGCCAGATGCAGTGGCCGTCGCCTGGTCTGCCGAAATGGCGGCAAGTTCGAAGCCCGTAGCAGCGCTCAAATTAGCTGCGCGGGGATGCCCTGATCGTGTAAGGTAAGGGAGCGCAGAGAGGAGGTTTACAATCAGCAAAATCACAACAATAATCTTAAAAAGTTAAAAACGAATAAGTACAAAGTGCAAGCGTGCTCCCGGCTGTGCCTCAGGAGTTCTAGTGTCCACTATCTAGTTCGCGCTAGCAGTCAGCGCTCTCAAATAACGTCGGCGGGGGGCGTGGCCAGATGCAGTGGGCGTCGCCTGGTCTGCCGAAATGGCGGCAAGTTCGAAGCCCGTAGCAGAGCTCAAATCAGCTGCGCGGGGATGCCCTGATCGTGTAAGGTAAGGGAGCGCAGAGAGGAGGTTTACAATCAGCAAAATCACAACAATAATCTTAAAAAGTTAAAAACGAATAAGTACAAAGTGCAAGCGTGCTCCCTGCTGTGCCTCAGGAGTTCTAGTGTCCACCATCTCTAAAGACTCAACACCAAGGAGAAAATGGTTTAAAAAAAGAAGAAAATTGTACATTTATACACACCACAGTCCATAAGCAGTTACATAGATACAGTACTATATCAGATGAATTACAGTGCACATTGTTACATTTAGTTATTCATTTTGCACATGATGTAAATAATAATGGCTGAGAATTATACATTGTATGGAATTCCAATGCTTGGCATTTACATTCATGTTTATTGTTGTCACCTTCAAGACAAATCATTGCGTTGATTGATATATTACAATGGAAAACAAAGTATACACATACTAATACTCTGTTGATCCTATAGTGAAACTAACAGAATTATTTCTTATTATTTTGTTACATATCCAACTTTAACGCTTTCATATTTTTCACCACATGCATCATATATTTTGATTCAAAAACTCAAGTACCTACAGATCACTTGGGCTGGAGTGACAAACACTCATTGATGGAAATGAGAAATCTACAAGTTAGATCAGTATAGAAAATGATACATTTCATTTTCAAGATGTACTGCTGACTCCTTAGAACTTAGTTGTATGATCCAACATGCCTTGTTTTGTCTTAATTCCACCATTCGGTCACCCCCTCTTTGGCACACCTAATTCTAACTGATTCCCAAGAATCCTACTGTCTGGGTATCCAATGTGGCATGTGTCTCTTGAATGTGTCTTACTAGTGGATACATGGTATCATTATTCTTCACTGTCCTTATATGCTCTTGTATGCATTATTTTAGGGGGCAAATGGTACTCCCAATGTAAATGGTCTCACATGTGCAAATAAAAACATATACCACGAATCTGGTATTGCATTTGATAAATGTCTCAATTGTGTATTCCCTGTTTCCATTGAAAGCAAAATTGTGTGTTTTATGCATTGCAAGGCTACACATATTGCATGAGCTACACTTATAAAGACCTGTAGGTTAAGTTGATAACCACATACTTATATCCACAGTTGTTGGTGGCAAATAACTACTACATGCTGTTTCCCAAATAGTTTCACCCCTCTTATGCACCATCATTGGTTTGGATGGTAGGATCTGTGTCAAGGTCTTGTCAGTGCGTAGGACATGCCAATGTTTCAATAGAATGTTGTATATTGCATTGCTATAGCAGCTGAAAGCTGTACAAAAGGAGTCATGGTACATGTTGCTTGAGTGGTTTGTTTCTTTTTCCTCATCAGCGAATCCCTTGATTTTTTTAAAGATCTTTTTCTGGAAGCTGTTAGGAGCTTGTTAGAGTAACTCCTTTGTTTGAATCATTGTGTGAGATTATCCAGTTCAGTTTCACACACACTAGGCTCACTACAAATTATTTTGATTCTCAGCATTTCTCCATACAGTATGGCTGATACCTGATCTATGAAGTTGGCACAAGTGGCATGCAAGAGTGCATTGCACGCTGTTGGTTTGCGGTATATTATTGTTTGGACTTTTCTGACATTTGTGTGTATCTCAACTTCTAAAAAAGAAATGGATTGTTTACTGAATTTATATGTCATCTGTATATTGAAGTTTTTGTATGTTGAGATAAGTGCAGAATTCCACCAAAAGTGATTCAAGCCCTGTCCAAATTAAAAGGGCATCATCTATATACCTTCCCCCCATAAATACATGTTCTGGCAGATGATTGAAACCATTGCCCCATAGATGTCTGAACTTGAAAAAGCCCACGTAGAGATTTGCATATCAGGGTGAAAACCATGAACCCACAGCAACTCCATGGGCCTGTCTGAACCACTTTCCCCCATGCATAAATACGTTATTGTCTAGTACGAATTCAATCATGTTAAGAATCATGCCTGTGTGTTCAATACAGGAGGCCGGTCTAATAAATAGAAAATGTCATACTGTCTCCAAACCCTTGATTTTGGGTATGCATGTACAAAAAGAACTGACATCAAGCGTGACCCATATAATTTCTGGTGCCCATTGTATTCCATCAGGTTTATTCAATACATCCTTGGTCTCTTGGAGGAAAGATTGAAGGTTTTTAACAAATGGCTGTAGAAGTTCATCAATATACTCAGACATCTTTTCAATTGGTGATCCAATTACGGAGATATTAGGTTAATCTGTTTGGAAATGTCTAATATTTATGAATTTTCAGGTGCAGATATATGCATGGTATAGTGGTATTAGGATTGTAGATATAACTGTATTCAGAATCTGTGATTAAACATAAATTCTGCCATTTTTATAGCACAACCCCTCAGTCGTGTTGTAATGGAGCTCATGGGATTGCCAGTAAATTTTTATAAATGCTACTGTATCAACCAATTGTCTGTCAATTTCACCCACATACTCATGTCGATTCATCAAGACTATATTTCCCCCTTTGCCTGCATCTATTATTATTAGAGACTTGCTAGTACACCTCCTCAAAAAACATGGTCACAAGTTTCATGCTGGCTGGCGTTTCCGGAGTGTAAAGCGTTTTGTAGAATGACGCAAACTCATTGATGATGGCCTGAGGGCGAGTGAGGATCTTCTGTCCGCTGACTGAATAGCAAGAATGGTCATTGCATCCTCCCTTTGTGGCAGCTGGGCCGCCGGCAGGTGGCCTGCCTTCTTTCCCTGTTCATTGTGCCTACACTTCAGACGTTGGAAGACATATTCAGCTTTGGAGGTAAAGAACCCGTTAAGAGCCATATGGGCCTGCTCTACGCAGGGGCAGTTGGGTACAGAGGGGTGGGAGGATTAGAGGTGGGTAGGAGAGGCAATCTGTCCCTCCTGCTCTGTTCAGCGGAGTGACGCCTGTTTGTTGGCCGCAGCAGCATCCCTCATCAGTTGTCCACGTATAGTTTCCTTTGCGGCCACCCAGAGCACCCTGCTGGAGTTCACAGAGTTTTTATTATCCACCAGGTATGTAGAAAGGCGGGCCTGCAGTTGAGTCTTGCCCTGGGGAGAGCGGTATCTTTGCACATTCAGGCACCACCGTTTGCGGTGAGGCCAAGCCCACAACGAGGGATAGTAGAACCAGAGAGTGGTCAGACAGGGCAGCCTCCAAGATGTGAGATTGTCCGACAAGCACCACAGCTGATTGAGAGATGAGGAAGTAATTCAGTCTGGATTGCATACCATGGACCAAGGCCAGGAAAGTATACTCCATGTAGGTTGGGTGGCAGAGGCGCCAGTAAACTACGAGGTCGGGTCTGAGGCTACATCTCTCAGCAGGGCCCTGTCCACGTCGTTACCCCTGTCCAGTGGCCCTGTCCTATCCAGCACTGCATCCCAGGCAAGATTCCAGTCCTCTCAATGATATACTGAGACGCTCTGATCTCGAAGAGTAGGCGATTCAGCTGAAGAATGAAGAGATGTTTGGCCCCGTCGGAGCAAACATGGAGCCCACACATAGGTATCTGTCTCCCACCCGCAACTTGGCGAACTTATACCTGCCAAGAGGGAGAAGGGGGAGGGGTCGAGATTGGGAAAAAGAGGGACAGACGGCCTAGGAAACCGGACAGTTAGGGTGAGCGGCTACCAGTAGACACCAGCCGATACGGAGCACAGGGCACCAGAGAGCACCAGGAAATGTATCAGGGGGACAAGCAGGGGGGACAATGTAGGGAGGTGGGTGGAGTAGGCAGTAAAAGAAACAGTCTACAAAAGAGGCATGTTGATACTCAGCCATCCATCTTCTGCCCCAGGTCTTGGCACCCCAACTGCAGCTCTACCGCCACCAGGGTTGGTCCAGCTTAACAGTCCTCAGGACACACCCTCGGCGGCAGAGGTGGGCTTCAGTGGGGAGTGGGACATGTCTCTGTCCTGCTCCTGTGTGAGTGCAGCAACCGCCTGAAGAGCCTGGTTCCTGTCCCCAGGGAGCTGGCTGCCCTGTCAGGGTCTCTGCCTCTATGTTGGAAGTCTCCGTAATTCCACCAGAGACTGCTGGAGGGGGCAGGGAGAGAGAGCAAAGGAAGGGTGGAGCCGTCCATGGTGGCAAAGGAGGCAATGTTTATATTCTGCGTGGTGATCCCTTCCAGGAAGTGACACAGGTCCTCCGGGATGAAGAATTCTTTCAAGATGCCATCCTTGGTGATCCAGAGACGTGCAGGTTCAAAGAGGCCATATTTAATGTTGAGCTGGCAGAGGAAGGGCCATAGAGAAAGGAATGCCTTGCGACGTTTGTTGGTCTCCTTGTAGCAGTCCGCTGCCATCCTAATCTCGTGCCCCTCAAATGTGTACAGGCCGTGAGTGCGGGCCACTTATATTAGTTGCCGGGTCTGTTCATGGCGCAAGAAACAGGCTATGAGGGGTTGTGGGCATGCGGACGTGCCCCGTCGCGGCGGGCCTATGCAAGGGGTTCTTTGCATCTCGAAGGGGGTCAAAGATCAGTCCAGTGACCTTTGGGAGTGTATCTCTAAGGAAGGATTTGACGTCATGTCCCTCATGTTCCCCTTCCTCAGGAAGCCAAAAAAGCGGACATTGTCCCAACAGCTCTGGTCTTCGAGGTTGATGACCTTCCTGCATAGGAATAAGAGTTCTTGATCCCCTTCAGGCAGGGTGTTGAAGTGGTCTTCTAGCAAGGAGACCTATTGGGTTAGGCTGTCCACTCGGGTTTGGAAACCTGCGATCTACGTGCAGATGGACTTGGTCTCAGTTTTCAGCCCAGCAATAGATTTCTTGCAGCATTTGCTTGATTGTGGCATCCAGAGCCCTGGCAATGGCGGGTTGAGGCTAGCTGAGCTCAGAAGGGGTTGTGCCCTGGGGTTCGGTCGCAGCACGTGTCTGATTGAGGGCTTCAGTGAAGAGTAGCTGTCAAACGGGTTTACCTATTGTCTTGCCAGGAGACTATCCCAGTCCGCGCACAGGGCCCACGTGCGAGGAGGGAGGGCCTCGGCTGTCCATAAAAGCAGGTGCCCGCTCCATAGTAGGTCAGGGAATGGCAGTGTGGGAGGCCTCAAGGGTGCCTTATGCTATAGGGTTCGCGTGGACCTCCGTTTTGTAGTGATGCTCAGTGGTGGCCTCAATCGCTCAGGGCCCACATGGGAGGCTCACACAACCACTCACACCCATACCACTACTCATAAAACCAGTCAATTACCCATACAGCCACTCATTCACACAGCCACACATCCTCTCATACACCTACTCATGCACACATGTCTTCACCTATACAGCCAATCACACACCTACTAGCCCATACAGCATCTCAGCACAGCCATTCACTCTAACCTACACAAGCACTCACACACTCACGCACACCCCAGTACAACCACTCACATACCTATTCAAACACCCAAACAAGCAATCTCACATCAGTTAACTCACCCATTCAGCCATTCACCCAGACACCATTGTTTTGGTTGGTCATACTACAAAGGAACATTACCAACCATATATGTGTGTTTTTTTTGTCCTGTTCCTTGATTAAGTGTTATGACAAACAAAGTCTTTTTAGTATGGTTTTAAAATGTTTTTAACTGTAGGTACAATGTGTATTTCCTCTTGTAATTATTTTTGATATAATAATAAATATATCTATTTTTCATATTTTATTTTGTGACCTTAGGCTTACTAATATATCTCCCTTGTGCAGATGATGTATGTGTAGTGGTTGAGAGATTGTATGGTTGAAGCCAACTTGAGTAGATACGATTCGCAGTTTGTACTCTTAATATTGGGTAATCCAAAGGAAATTGTTTTTTTGATATTGTCATATTGCACCCTATTCCTTTGGTCTCAAGAGGTCCCTCTCCTTTTTCTATTACAAGTATCACTCATTAGTACTACACCTAGTATGCTAATTTAACTTTTGAAGTAGCTTAGTATATATGTTTAACAATCATAAATGCTTAGGAAATACTTACACCCAGAAAACCACTCACACACCCATTCACAGACCCATGGAGCCACTCACACACCCACCGAGAAAGCAACACATCCACTCACACACCAACTTAAAGATCCATACAGCCACTCTCATGCACTCACACACCCACACAACCACTGAGACACCCACTCACAAACTCATACAGACAGTCACACAGCCACTCAGATAGCATATGTTAGAAAGTGGTTGTTTGGAATATTTCCGGTTGATGTGTCAAGCAGGGGCTGAGAAAAAGTGGGGGAGCTGAGAAAAGGGGGGGTCCCACAATGCATTTTCCCCATACAATTTCCCACTAGGATTTTAGACATGACTTTGGCAGAAAGCTAGATCTTTGTCCAGAAGGAGTGCTTTTTGTACTTTGGTGTAAATCTTTACAGTAGTTTTGGTGTTATTAAAGTAAAAAGATGCATGTATATCTAGAGACACATATTCACAGCCGCTCACACACTCACACACCCACACAACCAAGAGCGTGAGTCATAGTCACCTTACGGCGCAGGTTATAGTTACTTGAGATAACTATAACTGCTGAATTTCTATGGTTTTGTGTGTGTAAAATCTGAATCTAACTATAACGCCCCTTTAACTTTGTTTTTTTTTAGTGAATTTCTAAGGTTTTTTTAATTCTATTGCCTAACTATAATACCCCTGCAAGAAACGGGGGTCTCTAGTTGACAATGGTTTGCACTGTTGTCCAAGTAGGGACCCTTCTTCCTAGTCAGGGTAAAGGGGGATATACTTCTAAAATAACCCCTGCTCACCCCCTTGGTAGCTTGGCATGAGCAGACAGGATTATCTCAGAGGCAGTGTGTAAAGCATTTGTACACACATACAGTAATACAGTGAAAACACTGCAAATGGACACCACACCCGTTTAGAAAAATAAGTTATCTTTATCTAAACCAAACAAGACCAAAACAACAAAAATCCACAATACAGTAACAAAAATATGACTTTCTAATGGTATAAACGGTTTTGTTCAAAGCAAATTGCAGATGCGACACTTTCAGCAGAAAGTACCATGGATGAGTCAAAATGAAAAGTAAGAACAGCTGCAGGGAAGGTGATGCGTGGGTTCCTTACATGCAGGGAAGGAAATGGGTTGGTCCCTTACTCTAGGGGAGGTGATGCGTTGTTTCCTTACTGCCACAAAGGGGAGTTGATGCATCGGTTCCTTACAGAAGGGGAGGTGCTGCGTCAGTTTCTTGCTATGCTGGGAGGTGAGGCATCAGTTTATTTCTGAGGCCCCGGTGTCTTTGTAGATTTGGCGCTCCGCTGCGATGCAACAGCACTTGTGTTGATTTCTTCAGCCGCGGTCCCAAGATACGTTGGTTCTTGCAGCCGCACAGCAGGGCCTGCATCGGAATTGGTGCGGTGACCTCGGCCTTCGTAGGTCAGTGCACTCGATTCGGTGTGCAGCGATTTCTTGAGCCGTTGGCAGGCGCTGCGTCGGTTTCTTTGGCGATGTGTTAGAAACAGGTACGGATGCATCGCGCTTCTGCTCATTGCGTTAGTTTTCCAGCTCTGAACAGCAGGGACAACCTCCAGAGGCCCAGCACAGCAACAGGCACCTCTTGGCAGGTCAGAACTCTCAATAGGGGAATTCAGGGGAGCTGGGGGTAAAGTTTTTGTATCCCTGAGACTTCAAAAACAGGAGGTCAGCTCTACTTCAAGCCCTTGGAGATGTTCCTCAAGCAGTGGACACAGCACACAGCAAAGTCCTTGTCCTTTTCTTGGCATAAATAGCCACTGCAGGCCAACCCCAGACAGCACACATCAAAGGGGCAGTACTTCTAAAGGGCTGTTGTGAAGGCTCTCCTGAAAAAGCCTAGTCTGGATCCTTCGGACTTGGCTAATTTCAGGCCTATTTCTCTGCTGCCGGGACTTGGTAAGATCGCAGAAAGGCTGGTTAACTATCAACTGTCCAGCTTTCTGGAGTCAAACGGGCTGCTTCGAGAAACTCAAACCGGCTTCCGCCCAGGTCATGGCACCGACACCGCCCTCCTGGCAGTTGTGGACGAAGCCAGATGCATGCTAGATTCGGGGGGATCAGTGGCAGTGATCCTCCTGGACCTTTTCGCTGCCTTCGACACTGTTAACCATCAAGTGATCCATCGGCTGTCCAATGTGGGATTAAGTGGTGTTGTGTTGCAGTGGCTTCGTTCCTTTCTCACTGGCCGAACCTATCAGGTCTGGGAAGGTAGTGCGCGGTCTTCTCCTATTCCCCTCCAGTGCGGGGTTCCACAGGGCTCCTCTCTGAGTCCCACTCTATTTAATGTGTATATGGCCCCCCTGGAGGATGTGGTGGCACCATTCGGGATAAAAATCGTCAGCTACGCTGATGACACCCAATTGGTGGTGGCTCTCTCCCAATTGGTGAAGAGCCCGGATGTTTTGCACCAATGCCTGTCCCAGGTATACACCTGGATGTGCGACTCAGCGTTGAAACTCAACGGATCAAAAACTGAAATTATGCTACTTGGGCATAAGGCCCCCCCTCTTCCTATGTCCAGCTAGCCTAGCTGCCTGGGAGACCTCCCCTGCTTCAAACAGGAGATTAAGAGCCTGGGAGTCTGGCTGGAGCAGGACCTCTCTTTCAAGACGCAGTCAAAGAAAACGGCAGGGATCTGTTTTGGGCTTCTTCGCTCTGCCCGCAAAGTCCTGCCCCTCCTCCCCCCTACCTCCAGGAAGCTACTTATTCAGGGGCTGATCATATCAAGGCTTGATTATTGCAATGCGATCTTCCTTGGCGCCCCAGAAGCCACGCTGAGCAAGCTCCAACAAGTGCAAAATGCCGCGGCCAGGTTACTGACCAATGCTCCTAGGAGGCAGTCAGCTAGACCTGCCTTGAAGACTTTGCATTGGCTTCCAATGCGGGAGAGGGTCAAGTTTAAGTCCCTCTGTATAGCCCACAAAGTCCTGCAGGGTAAGGGCCCCCCTATTCTATCTCAGCTGGTGGTACCCTATAAAGCTTCCAGAACCTTGCGTTCGGACCAGAAATCCCTACTTATGGTCCCCAGGGTGTATAAGGCCCGCACGGGCGGCAGAAGATTCGCAGTGCACATCGCTACCCTTTGGAATGCGCTCCCGTTGGAGCTGCATTCAGAAACTGATACCCTGCGCTTCCGGAAACTGTTGAAAATGTATCTGTTTCCTCTTTGATGTGCTCTCTGTTGTTCTTGGTTAGGGTATGGCTGATCAAGCGCTGGGATGCCCGAGGGTAACTACGCGCTATACAAAACCGACTACAATACAATACAATACAATACTTCTCCTCAGTTTCTCCAGCTCTTCTCCTTGGCAAAAGTTCCTCCTGAATTCCAGAAGTAATTTAGAGTTCAGGGGTCTGGGCCCTAATATTTATACAGGAAATCCCTTTGTTTTCTGGTGGCAGAGAAGCCCTGTGCTCAGACAAAGCCAGTTCTGTCCTCTCTGGTACAGCTTCCCGGCAGGAGCTGGAGACAGCATTGTGTAAGGCAGACGAGGCCCTTTTAGGTGCAAGGAACTCTCCTCCCCCTACTCTAAAGGCAGCCCAGGTCTATTTAGCCGAGCCCTGACTCACCCAGGAAAGGCAGGACACACCTCACCCCCCCAAGTGACTGTCTGAACAGAATGCACATCTCCAGTCCCTGTCACTCTAAAGCCAGACAGTCAATATACAAACCAGCAGAGGCACACAGGATGGCTAAGCAAGAAAATACCTACATTCTAAAAGAGTTTAGGCATACTAAACTTTACTGTCCTATCTTGTCCCAATGGGAAGTTACATTTATAATATGTTATAAATCAACTCATATTCTATCCAATGGGACAGATAGCCTTTCAATAGTGAAAAACGAAATTGGCAGTATTTCAACATCAGGACATGCCACACACATCAGGGCATGTCCTACCTTTCACATACACTACACCCTGCCCACAGGGGTACCTTGTGCCTATCTTAGGGGTGACTCACATTTCAATAAGGGGGAGATAAGGGCCTGGCAAGTGGGTACCCTTGCCAAGTCTACATGGCAGTACCAAACTGCGCACAGACACTGCAGTGGCAGGTCTGAGTTACATTTACAGACTGCTTATGTGGGTGGCGCAATCACTGCTGCAGGCCCACCAGCAGCATTTGATTTACAGGCCCTGGGCACATACAGTGCACTGTGCTAGAGACTGACTAGTAAATCAAATATGCCAATTATGGAAACACCAATCCATACAACAATTTACAGGGAGAGCATATGCACTTTAGCAATGATCAGCAGTGGTAAAGTGCCCAGAGACATAAGCCCCCAACAACAGGTTAGAAAAAATACAGGAGTAAGGCAAACAGTTCTGGGATGACCCTGCAAAAAGGTCCAGGCCAACAATCCCTGTAACCTTTTTTTTTTCTTCAGTGAATATATATACATATATACACACACACACATGCACACACACATATACAGAGAAAGAAAAATGATAGATAATGTGTAACCATGTGAGATAGATGACAATTAATATAGAACTGTTTGATATGGCCCTATATTGCCATTTAGGAGTTCTGGTGACATTCCCAAGGCTGAAGTGCCTTATATGGGGTGAGTTATGGTTTACCATGACTGGGCAATTGTTTGCTGAAAAAGACACCCCTAATTTCACAAATTCATTTTTTCAGTGAATGTAATTACAAATGTTAATGTATTATGAGCAACATGAACCATAATGTACAAAGTGTTTTTATGATATACCCCTTCAAACATTGATGTGCATGTAATATACTGCGGCATGCTGGTCCACAGCCATCAACTTTACCAACTCTACCACCAAATCTACTGGCCATGGGCTCCAGATATCTGTCAGGTTTTGGGCAAACGATCTGGCACACAGTCAAGCCCTGTACCACCATTTGTGTCTCTGAGTCCACAACACACCATTTTTGACCAGGTCCTGCAGGATCTAGGGGCAGAACCTGGCCTACAGCCATTCTGAGCACCAGCCCTTGTGACTCCAAGTCCACTGCATGGCCTTTGACCATCCACATTGGGCTCCGGGCGAAGGACCAGCGTGGGCTTGTGCTCGGCACCAAACTTCGCATCAACTGAGCAACTGCACATGTTCTTAACCAGTGCACTATTTGCTCATTTGCAGGGCCTGACCTAATTACAGACCAGGCACATGATCCCTTGTCAACAGTGCTCAGTGCACATTGTCTTCGAACGTGCATAGTTGTACTGCTCAATTCCTTTATTTCTATTCTTCTAGAATTCCCTAAAAACTAAACATTTTTGTTGTTGCTGACTGTCAATCTAGAACACATTTTTGCTGTTGCTGACTGTTAATCAACTTATCTGGATTTGTAGATCCTCAGGGAGCTTGCAGACAGACCATATAAAATATTTTGGACAATCTGGGAACTAACCTTTAGGGGATACAATATATTTAACACTTCAAAGTCCGCGTGAGACCTTTGCGTAATGCAAGTATCTTACGTTTTACACTGATCACAAAAAGCTGTATTCCGATTAAAGATCAAATTTAATATCAAGTTTGATGTCATTTCATTTAGCAGTTTTTCTTGTAGTAAAACATTCCTTGAGGAACTGGAAAGGAAACTAGCTTTAACTTTCCCCGCCTTGGACAAATAGGTGCCAAACTTGGCATGCCGAAACTAAGCCAATGGTGCTAATTGACTGGAAACCTTTATTCTAATTTGTCAAATAAGGCTAAAGTTATTAAAGCTATTAAAGCTCATTGTCAGTGTAAAGTGAGACTTAAACCTAACTGCACATTCCCAATTTTTGAGTTTGTATTTAAGAACGTATAATTAACAGAGGCTCAGACTTCCATCCTAAATCGTAAATTGAGTACCGATACATTGGATAACTGGTAACACCTGTTATTTATAGTGCTCAGAATGGGCAGCAGTGCGCTATGAAGCACTGTTTAAAAACGAGTTAATTATATTCTAGTTAAATTTGGACGTCCTATGTCGAATATAATCTGAAATAAAGTATGGTCACTCAATAACATCTTTAACACCTCTTTCAATGCCTATGTAATACTGTAGAGCAGAAATAATGAATTCTTTAAGGGCCTTTTATAATTAGCATAAATCTCCAGTAAAAACTAAAATATAAAAAAGCGACAGTATATACCTGACGTTGATATCCACGTATTAGATATACAGAGAAACAGAGAGGCTGCTCTCTGCCATGAATATTTGCCCGTCTTCAGGGCAGAGAGAGCCCTGCACCGGTGTCTATCAGCCTGCAGGGTTTAACCGAGTTACAGCTTGGTTTTCAGACAGTACAGCTCGGAAATAGTGAGCAGTGTTTGCCCTTTTCTGTTTCCGAGCTGTGCTACCTGAAATAATGCAAAAACTCGAAGAAATGTGCGGTTTAATGATCGCACTTTAGGCGGGTAAACGCATAAAAACAGGCACTCTGCTCTGCGCTGATACACGGGTTCATGATACGACTCCTATCCTATGCTTAGTCTTGCGTATTTAAAAGATAATAGAGAAATCAGTTTTACCTTCTATCCATTAGATCCGGAGGCGCCTTGATGTTAGCATGCTGGAGCCCTGAATGCTGACTGTCGGCTCAGAGTGGCTATTTTTTCAGTTTCAACTGATGCGTTTTTATGTCTCGGTGAATCTTTGGTGGTTTCCTGCAGTTTGCGCCCTCAAGTCTCTAAACCAATGAACATAAAGGTTAGTCTTGACCAGCAGGTCCCAAATGCAAAAAAGCGTTCTACTTCTCCTCAGTTTATTTTCCCCTAGATAAGAACAATACTAGAAGCAGATGATAGGAACTGCCTGTGTTTTTTAAGAGTTATGTAAAGTGGTGGGGGCAGCAGGATATTACAAGTTATTTAATGAGCTTTTAGTTTCTCAAAACATGCAAAACGTTTCTTTGTCAATAGGAAATGGCAAGCTGCCATAAGTAAAGACCCACAATAATAAACAACCATCAAAAGTCCTCTTCCAAATCTGCCAGCCTCCTCTGCCTCTAATTCATCTCTTCCCCACAAGCCCATACAACCTCTTTCTGGGACAGAAGAAACAGACTACCTACCCTCTCATACGCAAGCTCAGGTTTTTAAATGGTTCTTCAAAAAGAAGTGCAATCTTTAACTCAAACGTGCTCGCAGCTCTGTGCCTGAAAGACACATCACCTTCCTTTTACTTGTAGAAATATACAACAGAGGTTGCAATCAATCGATCAATCAACCTTAATTTGTATAGAGCGGCTTATCATTGTGGAAATATGGATTTTTATGGTCGGTTATGTCCCCTATCTTGGACCCCAACGGTTTCATGTATAAGTTACAAGTACATGTATGTTCCCTCTAGTTCCAGTTATGAAGACGCAAACACATGTGCGTCCACCGTCAACATGTCCTCTTTCAGATCCGCCATGAATGGGTCAGATATTCCTTTCCTAAGTATGAAAGGCCACCGACTTTATGTGGTTCACTTTCCACATTTCTACAGATTCAGGCGAGTAGGCCCGAATTCTGTCTTCAAGCCTTTTCCTGCCTTCTGCCTCTGAAAGCTCCAGTCTGAGCCTGCATCTGTGACCATGAACTTTGTCTTACTCCCTGCGCGGCTAACGGTGCCTGATCCAGCCCGTAGCCTGCCAGAAAACTGTATTTCACCTTCAAGATTATCTCCTCCGCCCCTCATCCGATGCATTCCTGTCTAGTAGTTTAGGTAAACATTCCTCCAGCTACCGCGCAAAGGGCCAGGCCTCGCTGCCCTCATGCAAGTAATTCATAGCCCTGTTACCATGGAATATTCCTACCCCCTCGCATCTAGTGTAGACACTTAGACGCTTGTACACGCACTAACAGTCAGTATAGTCAGTATAGAATAAGATTCTATCCTAAGAGACCTCTCTTTTTGGATAACACAGTTCTTTAAACATAGGATATTAGATATGATTTGGGATTAGGTTGACATAACCCCAGACTTCTGTCTCCACATGTAGAGCTAAATGTCAAGTCCCTCTCTCCCCCTAGTTGCACGTCAAATCACACGTCATGCTGCTGCGCGCACATCTCTGCCAAGTATTTTTGCTGACATTGCGAAATTCTTTCATGGAACCACCCATTTGTGACATCATACCTAATGACGTTCTTCAGTTACGCCTAGTTACACCCATTTTAGTTACGCATGTATGTCTTTATCTCTGTTATCAACTGTTACGCCTGCTGCATCTGTTTCACTGTAATGCCTCTTCTATAAAAATGATTACCTGTCAATAATGTAGGTTCCTTCCTTCCTGAACTTTCGTGGTGATGGAATAGAAGGCCCATAATTCGAATTATGTTCCTTTGTATAGGAATAAAGCCGTTCCGAATCTCTAATACCACGGATTCTGCCTCTTATTTTACTGAGCTATTCTTATTAATTTTCCGCATCAAATTAAGTACCGGTAATTAAATTATTTACCACATATATGGCGCCCGAACAGGGACACTTTCTCATCTCACGCGCCGGAGGTGCGTTGCAGGCCCGGTCTCCTGCCACAGCTGGACGGACAACAACGCGTACCCACAGGATTTCCTGTATCTCCCTCCTGCCGAGCGGGGGTAACTGAGGCTGCGATCAACACCCAGACGAGGCGGTGAGAAGTGCGAAGTATCCCGACCAGAGCCTAGCTGAGAGAGCAAGATCCGAGGTATACAGAGGCCCACCAAGTTCCGAAGTTCCGAAGTATCGAGTCGAGTCCAGTCCGGTCCAAGTCCAGTTCAGTTCCGAGGCCCTCCGTTCTGAGCTACCCGGTGAGTACCATTGCCGGGGAGGCGTTCTGACGTGCACATAGGTTGTGCCGGTCAAGACGGGTTTGGGTACACAAATCCGGTCTGCACTGTTTCAGCAGTGTATCTGTACTGTTTAGCAGTATATCTAGTATGTCTAGTATATAATTCAGAATTACCTAGTTAGTGCCGAGTATTATGCTTAGTGACTAGTTCCCTAAATGGCCATCATTGTTGTTCATTAAATGTTAAATGTTTTAAATACGTTCAGCATATTGTGGTGTGAATGACTGTTCATTATTGTGTTTTGTTGTATTAAACGTGTTCAAAATTAGGTCTCAGATCAGTTCTCAATATGCCGCTCTTTTCGAAATTAAGACAGATCAAAACTAGAAAAGGGGTACTCGAAGAAGCTGTTCCCATTCCTCCTAGGGACACTCCAGGGTACTTCATGTATCATAAACATGGCCTAGACGCCATATTATTTCTTGATTTATGGGTAGACTACACTAAGGAATTACCAGAAAGTCAGAGGTGGCCCGCAGCTGGGACCTGGGACGCAGATTGCATCATGAAAGTAGAGGAAGAATTATGGAAAAAGAAAGCTAGACAATCACAGAAAGATGCCATTGAATTATGGCGTAAAGAATCATATAGACGTACAGAAAAAGCACTCAGACAGGAAGAGAAAAGTAAGGAGAATTCAAATAAAGTCCGGGAAAATCTATTAATTGAAGAAGGTACCCGAGCAAAATCAGAACAAGTAGACAGACAAAGAAATGCCCTTATGAATGGTATGTATCCTCTTCTGGCCGAAGGGTTACCTAAGGCTACTCCGGAGATACCAAAAGACTTGCCACCTCCATTGTTTCCGATAAAAGCACATCCCAGAGGGCATCCCAGAACCGCAGAAGATGTTTTCCTTTCCTCTTATTTAGACGACGCAGCTCCCGAGTATGCTAATACTGCACCACATAGACCGCCTGCCGAGGGGGTTCAACGCCAAGACCCTCCGTCTGTACCTCCGCAACAACAAACTCCGACACAAGTTCCGGCAAGCACATCTGTTTCTACAGCTGTACCCACACCTATGGTTGCTATATCACGTTCAACGAATCCTTTCACATCCAGCACCCCAGGCGGTGCTGCAGGAGGTACAACAAACATTTTTTCCACGCCACCCAGAGTAAATAAACTTTCCTTTCAAGAATTAGCCCACCAACGTACGCCCAAACTAGTAACTCCCGACATGCTTAAGGAACTTCTAGTAGATTGTAGATATGACCCTGTGCCCGGCAAAGAGGACGAAATGCTGCTGGCATCATTACGTATCCGACGAGCTGCAATATATTTAGGGAGGCTACCAGGAATGACTACACATTTAGAAAATATATATCACTTTGTCCAGTCAGGGCGAGATTCTGAAAGTATTAATAGAGCCATGGAGTACCAGAAAGTGGAGATACAGGGGGAACTGTTACGTTTCCTCATAAATTGTGTGATCAGAAATCAAGACCGACCAGGGGTAAATCCGGAAGAAATGCGAATTCTTACCACATGGAGTCGGAATATATTAGAGAGGAACAAGAACATGAACAAAGACGCATGAAAGACACGAAAATGAAAATGCTAGTTTCCCAGACAGTTCCAGCTGACGGTCATAAAAAGGGTATGACACAGTCCAGTGTTTCAGCAGGTTCTGTAAAAGGGACATGCAACTATTGTAAACAGCCAGGTCATTATGTACACGATTGTCCAGTTTTAAAACATAATATCGCCATAGGTAATACAAAAGAAAGACCACGGCCACTTAGACAGGATCAGAACCAACAAGGAGCCCCGCAGCATGCACAGTCCATGCCAGCTCCGCAACAGTCTATGCCAGCTCCACCACCGCAGCCTATTGCTGCCACACAAACAACGACACAACAGATGTACCAGACCGCACAGTATGACTATCCTGATTATCAACGATACTCATGAAACAGCCTAGAGAGGGAAGTTGGCTTACCCCTTATCGAGGTCCCTGTGGATCAAGAAGGACCTTATGTACACAGTGAACTATTAGGCCAAGATAGAAAATTTTTACTTGATACAGGGGCAAGCCGAACAACCATAAAACGTAGTGAAGTTCCAGGGGCACCCCTCTCAGGCTCACAGAATATTTCCCTTGGTTTTTCAGGAAAACCTATCATTAACGAAGTATCACAGCCTCTTCCACGTACGATTGGTCCCTTGACACGAACTACAGATTTATTACTTACTAAATCATGTCCAGAAAACCTGTTAGGTATAAAAACATTGAAAGCTCTAGGAGCTATAATATGTTGTTCTCCGGAAGGAGTAAGATTGTTTTTACGTGATTTCAAAGGGCACTATGTGTCCCGAGACATGGATCACCGACTGCAGACTTTACCCACACATTTATGGGCACAAGGCCCTACAGATGTTGGTTGCATGAACATTACACCATATCGAGTCACACTAAAGACAGGAGTGGTACTACCACGAATGCGACAATACAAGTTACCCCCAGATGCTGTAGTGGCTTTACTGCAAATCATTGACGAGCTTATTACCCAAGGAGTGGTTGTGGAAACCGACTCCAATGTATGTAATTCCCCGATAATTCCGATTCTTAAACGAACTGATCCAAAAGCCCCGCCAGTATATCGATTGGTTATTGATCTGCGCGAATTAAATAAATGTATTGTACCACAATACCCCGTAGTCCCAGACATTTCTTCATTACTGACAGCCATTGATTCCGAAGCAACATTCTTTTCTGTAATTGATCTCAAGAATGCCTTTTTCAGCGTCCCAATAGATCCGGAAAGCCAATACTTGTTCGGATTTAGTTTAAATGGACGAAGCTTTAAATTCACACGCGCACCTCAAGGATTCACAGAAAGCCCCAGCATCTATAGCCAAGCACTGAAACGAGAACTTGACAGTATCCACATGCCAGTCAACACTGCCCTGCTTCAATATGTCGATGATCTGCTGATCACCGCTAGAAGCGAACCTGAATGTGAAAAAGCCTCACTGACGGTTTTACAATTTTTGGCCGAAAAGGGGCACAAGGTGTCCCCTTCTAAGCTGCAATTCTGTGTCCAGCGAGTTGTTTACCTTGGGCACTCGCTGTCCAAGGAGGGAAGGCAGCTTACGTCAGATCGCATCCAGTTAATTGCTAACATGCCAATACCCAAGACACAAAAGGAGGTACGGGCTTTTATAGGCCTCACTTCATATTGTAGGCAGTGGATCCCTCAGTATGCATTTCTAGCAAAACCACTCATTCAGTTGACAACACAGGAGGCGGCCACATCGACTGTCCTCCCTTGGACTCAGGAACATACACAAGCTTTTGAAAACCTAAAGAAAGCTTTATGTCAAGCACCTGTTTTAGCAACACCATGTTACAATAAACATTTTACGCTCTTTGTTACAGAACGCGAAGGTACTGCCTTGTCAGTACTCACACAGGAACAAGCAGGATCACACAAACCATGTGCTTATTTTTCTAGTACATTAGATCCCGTAGCTCAGGCTCTGCCTGCATGCCTGAAATCAGTGGCAGTGACAGCTTTAGCAATCAGACAAAGCGATGCCATAGTATTAGGACATCCATTGACAGTACAAGTACCACATGCAGTAGAGGTTCTTGTGAACCGAACGCAAACACAACACTTGACTATAGCAAGACTTACCGGTTACGAATTGACATTGTTTCAGCCACACATAGAAATCAGACGTTGTAGTACATTGAATCCTGCCACACTTTTGCCAGTAAACAGAACAGACCCACTAGCACATGATTGTATTGAAGTTATTACTATCACGACGAAACCCAGACAAGATTTGACAGACGTCCCATTGTCAAATCCAGACCTGACGTTGTATGTAGATGGTTCATGTATGAGAACAAGTACAGGAGAGCTAGTGGCCGCGTATGCAGTCACAACAGACACTGAAGTCATTGAAACATATTGCATAAATACCTTGTCAGCTCAAGCAGCAGAGCTCATCGCTCTGACACAAGCCTGTATTCAAGCCACAAATAAGAAAGTCAACATATACACTGATTCACGTTATGCATTCGGAGTTGTACATGACTTCGGCGTGCTGTGGCGAGAGAGAGGTTATTTAACTTCTCACGGTGCCCACATTCAGCACGGACCCCTCATTCATGCCTTATTAGATGCAATACATCTACCCACTGCAATATCAATTATGAAATGTAAAGCTCACACGAAAGTTACTGATATCATTTCCCAAGGCAATGATCTAGCTGATAGAACAGCTAAACAGACTGCTCAAACTCACACATCTGACATGACAAAGACAATAGTTCTGACACCAACACATTGCATGACGGTTAAGGATCCCGCTCTTGACGTAATTGACATACAGACACATGCTACACCAGACGAAATAAAGAAATGGACTGAATTAGGAGGGATCCAAACGAATCAAGGATGGATGACGAAGGAAAAATCTGTATGGTTTCTTCCCGACTCAATGGTCCAAGTCATCATTAATACAATACATAGTCCAGCGCACCTAGGAGAAAAGGCTATGCTAGACAGCATTCAACACATTTGGTTCAACAAACATATACGAGCAGCAGCTAAACAAAAAGTTCGTACCTGTATGATCTGTTGTCAGTTTAACCCAGGTAAAAGCATTCCCGTAGAACAGGGTGGATTTCAGCCTCCTGATCACCCTTTTGAAGTCCTCCAGATGGATTATATCCAGATGGAACGATGTCGAGGATTCAAATATGTTCTCGTAGTTGTCTGTGCTCTTTCCCGTTGGACAGAAGCATACCCGGTTTCAGATTACACTGCCCCGACTACTGCCAAACAGTTAGTTCGAGAATTCTTCCCACGGTACGGTTTACCACGTGTTGTCTACTCAGATAACGGCCAGCCGTTCTCATCCGAACTAATGAAACACGTTTCACTTTTGTTAGGCTATCAATGGAGATTTCACTGTGTCCGACACCCCGAGGCAGCAGGTCTCGTGGAACGACATAATCAAACTCTGAAAATTAGATTGTCCAAAATATGTAGAGAGAAAGGTGTCGATTGGGTAGTAGCCTTACCAGTTGCGCTCTTTTACATGAGAATGGTAGCACATTCTCGAACAGGGCTATCCCCGTATGAAGTGATCTTCGGTAGACCACCAAATATGTGGGGGACGCCTATACCACGCAAAATAACTGATGTTGACTGTAATATGCTGACAGATTACCTGGCTTCCTTGATGTCTGCACTACAATCTTGTCGTTCACAGGTAGCTGCAGCCTTTCCCGACAACACCGAGGTGAAACCCCATGACGTAGTTCCCGGGGACCTGGTGTTAGTGCGAAATTTTGACCGGAAGACTCAGCTGGATCCTAGGTGGAAATCGCCTCAACTTGTACTACTCACCACGAGGACAGCCGTGAAGATCGAAGGTCGCAAAGGATGGTTACATTCAAGTCATATCAAGAAATTTCATGGACTACCGTCTGATGTAAACGTTACACCTCGCGTGTCTTCACCGATTGACTCAAAGCTTCCTTTGGTTGAACAAAGCGATAAGGAACTATACAAACTAAAATTACGGTCTAATAAGTCAGACAATTTGATTGTTTAAGTCCTCTCCAAGGTGAATCGGTCGAATTTGTCTCTGACATGTATCCCCTAGACCTGACTAGAGAAAGAAACCGAAAGATGCAGTTGAAAAGGCATGCGTACTGTAAATCACTGCGTAGTCATTGCACAGTGACGTTATTAATTTTGTTTTTCTTAAGTCTTTTAATAATTACTGCAAGTATATTGTTGCACATATATTATCCTATTTCTAAACATGTTTACAATGTTACTGCTGAACATTCTTTTAGTGAATTACCCCCGCATGAGTTGTCCTATAGATTTGCGCTGCGCAATAACACTTTCATTAGTATGCTACATCATTCCCATCAAACCAGCAATGCCACAAATTGTTGGATATGTGGCCGACTCCCTCCCTATCAGAACTATAAGGGAGTTTTGCCCCTCTTTCCCTATCCGTTCACACACAATGGCTCCTGTGGAGCATGGTTTAGTTTGATCAATTCCCTAGATTCGGATTCCGCAGTTTATCAAGACAACTGGGTATGGGGAAACCTGAACTTAGTTTTGCTTAAAGTCTGCTACCCTAACAAGGAGGGACTTCCCAAAAGAACAGGAACTGATCTAGAAAATGAAGTATACGGATTAGGTAATTTTACACTTAACCTCATGATCCTGAACGTTGAATCTGAAGCTACACCAATCTTGTCCGCCATGTCCGTATTCCCAGTAAAAGGGGAACTATGTATAAGAAAGAATGGCTCCATACACATGGGCCATAGTAAATGCACCACTGTGATAAAATTCAGTGATCAAGGCAAGTCTACATTTAGAGCTTCTCGTCATTCCTACTTTATATGTGGCCAGACCGCATATATACGCCTACCTCTAGATTGGGATGGTACCTGTTACATAGCATTCCTCCTACCACCTGTTTTCCTAGCTCCTCCTGATTATCATAGAAATACTCATTTAGTACACAATAGACAGCAGAGAGATCTCCCAATCGTCGATTACACTGAAACAGCATGGGAAAAATACACAGATTTCAATAAAGGTTTCTTCCCCTATATAGGTACAGTCACTAATAGTAAGTTGATACGTAGATTAACCAGAACCCTTGAAGCAGTAGTGAACGAAACTATTTCCGCCTTAGGCAATTTAACAGAAGAGCAGTCTGCTATGCGGATTGTTGTGCTTCAAAATCGTCTTGTCCTTGACGTCATCCTGGCCGATAGGGGCGGAGCTTGTAGGGTCATCGGATCAAGTTGTTGCATTTTCATACCAGAAAATTCGCCGTCAGTATATAAAGCCATAACCCGCCTTCATAAGATTGTAAGCCAGATACACCAGAGTCCAGGCACCTGGACTTGGTCCGGTTGGTTCTGGGGCGTGTTGTCAGCCTGGGGATGGAGAATGCTCTCCTTCCTAGGTATTGGCTTTCTCATACTATTCAGTTGCTGCTTATGTCTACAATGTGGGCCAGCGATTTGTGGTCTGTGTGCCACCTCGTGTATCCCACATCCAAGTTTTCATTCGAGATCCCGGAAGAAGAAAGAAGAACAAATGATGTTATATGAACAGATCGATGGATTGATGAAGATTGATATCTCCTAAGGGCCAGTAGGGGACAAGGAGGGAATGTGGAAATATGGATTTTTATGGTCGGTTATGTCCCCTATCTTGGACCCCAACGGTTTCATGTATAAGTTACAAGTACATGTATGTTCCCTCTAGTTCCAGTTATGAAGACGCAAACACATGTGCGTCCACCGTCAACATGTCCTCTTTCAGATCCGCCATGAATGGGTCAGATATTCCTTTCCTAAGTATGAAAGGCCACCGACTTTATGTGGTTCACTTTCCACATTTCTACAGATTCAGGCGAGTAGGCCCGAATTCTGTCTTCAAGCCTTTTCCTGCCTTCTGCCTCTGAAAGCTCCAGTCTGAGCCTGCATCTGTGACCATGAACTTTGTCTTACTCCCTGCGCGGCTAACGGTGCCTGATCCAGCCCGTAGCCTGCCAGAAAACTGTATTTCACCTTCAAGATTATCTCCTCCGCCCCTCATCCGATGCATTCCTGTCTAGTAGTTTAGGTAAACATTCCTCCAGCTACCGCGCAAAGGGCCAGGCCTCGCTGCCCTCATGCAAGTAATTCATAGCCCTGTTACCATGGAATATTCCTACCCCCTCGCATCTAGTGTAGACACTTAGACGCTTGTACACGCACTAACAGTCAGTATAGTCAGTATAGAATAAGATTCTATCCTAAGAGACCTCTCTTTTTGGATAACACAGTTCTTTAAACATAGGATATTAGATATGATTTGGGATTAGGTTGACATAACCCCAGACTTCTGTCTCCACATGTAGAGCTAAATGTCAAGTCCATCTCTCCCCCTAGTTGCACGTCAAATCACACGTCATGCTGCTGCGCGCACATCTCTGCCAAGTATTTTTGCTGACATTGCGAAATTCTTTCATGGAACCACCCATTTGTGACATCATACCTAATGACGTTCTTCAGTTACGCCTAGTTACACCCATTTTAGTTACGCATGTATGTCTTTATCTCTGTTATCAACTGTTACGCCTGCTGCATCTGTTTCACTGTAATGCCTCTTCTATAAAAATGATTACCTGTCAATAATGTAGGTTCCTTCCTTCCTGAACTTTCGTGGTGATGGAATAGAAGGCCCATAATTCGAATTATGTTCCATTGTATAGGAATAAAGCCGTTCCGAATCTCTAATACCACGGATTCTGCCTCTTATTTTACTGAGCTATTCTTATTAATTTTCCGCATCAAATTAAGTACCGGTAATTAAATTATTTACCACATCATCACCGGTTAGGGTATCCAGGCGCTGCGACGTTTGATGGCATTTAGGTTGCTTTTATCATGATCGCCCACATGTCCTGTTAGCCTCTTTGCGGTCATTGTGTCACTCATTTGCAGGTATCATATGTCCATTGAGGGTCCTTATGTTCTTTTCCAGCTTCTATCAATACCAAGCTTTTCAATAAACGACCCCCCAAAATGGGCTTTCAGACACAACCCTCGCAGTTGGGTCCTGTGGGACAGGAAAACCGACCACCAGTTTTACTGCTTTACAACATTTTTTACAACCCCTTGGGGGTTATTCGCAAGGATCTATCACTGAGTTAACGGCACTTTATCGCAGCCAAAGTAGCGATAAACTTATCACCCCAATTACAAGCTGGTGTAAACTGCCCACATCACCAGTTTACCCACGATAGCAGCCGCAAAAAACATCACCAGCGATGACCCCCGCTGCTATCGCTAATGAGATGCAGAGTAGGCGTTACTGTGCCAAAAGCCGCGACAACACCACTCCACAACATTCACAACGACCAGCCAGAACTGCGATAAGAACACAAAACAGGAAATAAGGTGCGTTAGCAGCAGGAAAATAACACCTGCTCTGACCTGGTGCAAAGTTGGACCACAGCCTGCACCAAAAAAGGGAGCACAGCCCACAACCACATCGGAAGGGCAGCAGGTGCACCCGGGCAACTGAACATGCAGCCCGGAGGGCCGAAAGAGCAACAACACCCGCCGCCACCACCCCCAGGACCCCTCCCTCCCCGGCACCCCCCCGACCAAAGACATGCCACATCAGCTACACCTAAACATGTCCAAAATATTCCGCTTGATGTTGCACAATCACAACTGGTGACATGCATGCATCAGCACAAAAATGAGCATCACACATTCACTTTCGAAGGAACAAATGAAGCTTTATTAACATGAACACCGAAATGAAAGAAGACACATGGCGGCTCCCCTCGGGACAATCCATAGGCCACAGCCTGCAAGACAAAAATCATGATGAGAAGGTGTGTCCTGTGCACATCAAAGGTCAGAGAGAGAGCGAATGAGAGAGAGATGAATAGAGGAAGAGAGAGAGATAAGAAGAGAGGGGGGAGTGAGAGAGAGAGAGAGAGAGAAGAAGAGAGGGGAAGAGAGAGAGACACAAGAAGAGAGGGGGAGAGAGAGAAGAAGAAGAGAGAGAGAGAGAGAAGAAGAGAGGGGGAGAGAGAGAGAGAGAGTAGAAGACAGGGAGAGAGAGAGAGAGAGAGAGAGAGTGCAGCCCCTGCACACCCAGGCCACACTGCTCACCTGCTGCAATCCGTGTGTCTCCAACCACTTGCCGGTATGTATAGCAGTACACCAGGTCACACATCTGAGACAGAGCCGTCGTCTGAAACAGAGTCCAGATGCATGATTGGCACAGTACACACAATTGCACAAGACAACATCGCCTGCCTGTCCATGCACACCCAGGCAGAGGCACCCCAGCCACTCCCGCCGCCCATCGGAGCATGCCCGCCCATGCACACCCAGGCCTCACTGCTCACCTTCTGCCACCGGCGTGTAGACAGGAGGTCCCACCACGTGCCGCTGCAAGTCACAAGCCCGGGGCCCGCGGACATGGCACACTCAACACTATGCAGCCCCGCTCCGCAGGCCACCAGGTCTCACGTTTGGTGCTGGGTCTTGATTACTCCATGGCATATGACATACCAGTGCACCAAGCATCATCGCTGGCTGCACACCCGCTCAGCCCAATGGGTGCCACTAACTGTGGGATCCCGGAAGCGACGCCACGTGGTGGTAGGCCTGCGCTGCCCGCTGGCTCTGGCCTACACTGCGGTCCAGCAGGCTGTCCGGACCAGCGGGACGGGGCATCATCGCAGGCTGCACACCCACTCAGCAGCTTAAGGTGCCACTGACCCAAAGTCACCGTCCCATGGCGGGGTGCCTGTGCCGGCCGCAATTCTCCGGGTGCCATTAACCCTGTGCAACGTTAGTCAGTGCCACGTGGTGGTAGGCCCATGACGGCTGCAAGGCCTCGGGTGCCACTAACCCTGTGCAAAGCCAGTTAGTGCCACGTGGTGGTAGGCCCATGACGGCCGCAAGGCCTCGGGTGCCACTAACCCTGTGAGCAACAACTCATGTGCCCTTTATGATTGAGAACCGTGGAGCGTCCATCATCCAGTCACCACCAGTAGAGGGGAATGTGCCGTCGTCGGCCCCTTATGTTGGCGGAGGCACATGGCCTGTTACGCCTGTGCCGGATGGATGTGGTGTGCATGCAAACCTGCCCTCAGGGAGTGGCTGTGACATGCAGACAACTAGACCAGTGACCTGCACACCACCAGCGTGTACGCCTGCGACAGGTAGCAATGAGGGCCCCCCTCGGAGCTTGAGCGGATTGGTCTGGCCTGCCGGAAGCCGGACCAGCGCAGGGGCCGGCAAAAATTACTCATGGGCTCTGGGTGTGGTTCAGTCCATGTCCGGACATGGAAGTGACTGATGCGTGTGTCCCTGTTGTAGTGTTCACGGGACCCGGGACACAATATGCAATGTAGCACCCTCTGACTGGCATCCCACAAGATGAGCATCATTGATGCAAGGGAAATCACGGTCCCAACATTCATCCACACATTTATACATGAATGATGAAAGACATGACACAGAAGTGCATCACTGGATGTTAATTGCACATCCAGTGCAGTTCTGCAGCTGGAGCGGTACAGGGCAATGCCGAGCACAATATGGGCCCGTGGAGGGCCAGCCAGAGTTCATCCGTGGATGACAAGTACTGCGGAAGAGGAAGGGTACAGTCCGCAGTCTGGTCGCCGTGTCATTGGTCATCAAACTGGATACGGCAGTCCATGTCGCTGTCCAAGGTGAGTGCATCGGAGTGTATCAGGGGTCAGTGGACGGTCAAGAGGCCACATGTGGCACCAAGCAGAAACAGGCCAGGTGGCGGAAATGAATGCTAGTGCCTCCTGATCACAAACCCATGCACATCCTTGTCCCCGGATGTGTGCTCTGCCTCAACGGTGGGTGTTGCAGTACCGGCTGAGGCACTGTATGCCACTGATACATCAGGTGCCGGAGTGGATACGTCTGTCGCACTGTGAGGCAATGGCACACCAGGGGGCGGAGATGTGGATGGCATGGGGGCAGCAGCATTCATCTGCACCACGCCTTGTTGCATCAATGCCATGATGATGATCTGCAGGGCATGGTAGATCACAGCTACATTTCGCTGAAGTTCAGCGGTGGCTGCCATCCTTTCTGCCTCCATCCGCACCATGTCCTCTATGAGCCTCAGCATGTGTGCCAGCTCACGGCTGGTATCGCTGGTGCCCCTCTGGGCGGACATGTGTTCTTCTCTCCGCGTCAGGACTCCAGCGATGTCAGTCAGAGCTTGTTGCAGACTATGGAGCGGGCCTAGACACCCATGGATGGCGTCCAGTTTGGTGGCCATGAGGTCAAACCCCACCTGCACCTGCTCAGCCGTCTCCCTCTGGACCTCCAGCACACGGCTTTGGAAGGCTGTGTGTTGTTCCTGAGGGTCTTGGGAGACTGCTGGGGCTGTGGGTGCCTCCTGCTGGGTGGTTTGGGAGGTGGGTGGGGTCTCCTCGATGCAGCTGGGCAGCCCTGATCCTGCAGTTGAGTCACGGATGATGTCAATGATGTCTAGGAGGGCTTGTGCGTCGATGCTGGGGTTGTCTTCCTCGTCATCAGTGAAGAGTGGCTGGGACTGCTCTGCAGTGGGTGTTGACGGTGGCCCTGTAATGTGAAAGGGAGATGGTGTATTGCAATGTGTCCACATGTATATAGCCATATGGTACATGTTGACATTCAGACAGCATGGCATTGTACATTGTGACAGTCTATAGATCTGGGCGATGACCCAGAGTCATTGTGGGTGTGCACTGTGCTCTGCTTGATTGTGCATGTGTGCTATCGTGGCCATCTCCACCCATCCCCCAGTACCTGGTGGTCACTTACCTTGTTGCGGTTGTGTTGTGTCCTGTCGAGCAGTGTCCGGTCCCCCAACTCCGGCCACAGTATCCACACTGATGACTGTTGACTCAAGCTTCTCCATGTCATCCAGCATGAGCTGTGGCACTGGGCCCCCACCTCCAGTCTGCATTGCTGCCTTCTGGTTGGCTGCGAGTTTCTCCTTGGTCTTTCTCTTGATGTCATTCCATCGCCTCTTGACCTCGTCCATTGTCCTCATGTGCTCTCCGACGGTATTCACATTGTCCACAATATCCCGCCATATTCCAGTTTTGGTGCCCAATGACACATTGAAGGTGACAAACAGTTGTTGATGGTGTTCCATCACCTCTGTGACTATGATCCTGTTCGCCTGTGGACTGAACTTCATCTTCCTCTTCTTCTTGTCCTTGCCCTTCCCTGTCCCCGAGGTCCCGGGCTGGTCGTCCGGGGTGCTTCTGGTGTTGTGCTCGTCCTCCGGCTGCCTCCATGGTGCTTGGGTGTTGGTCAGTTTCTGTTTGGGTGTTCTTTCTACTTTTATGGTGATTTTTCCCGCCTGCCAGGTGTCTGTTGCACGCCTTGTTGTAAATTCCGGGGTTATTTTCCCACGATGGGCTGCGATGTTGAGAGTTGCGTTAAGCTACTCTTGCGGTAGTTATCCCACGTTCTTGTGAATATACCCTCTTGAGTTTCAAATGTGCCCCAAAAATAAACAGAAGATAAAGCAGCATCTTAAAGGGCATCTTCTCCCTGAATGTGACTTTTCCGAAAAGCGACATGCATTATCTACTGTCAACAAAACATTTCTCCCTCATCTACTTCAAATTGGGTTATATTCTTCAAATTGTATAGTACCCTTTGGAGCTGATCTATTGGAAGTAGGGCGTTATAGTGAAAAACAAGGTTACTTGTTCTTCATCCTGTTGCTCCCCATTCCTGTTCCTCGATTCCTGGGTTAAGAACACGAGATTTGTAACTCCCGGACTTTAACCGATTAATTTCTCTTCTTATAATTTCTAAAATATTTTTATTGAGTCATTTAAAACCATGACTGGATATTCTTTTTTTAGAGCATTGATTATTGGGAATTGGATGTTTTATGAAATGATATAAGAATAATGTGTTTTATCCTCGTGCTTTTAAAAAATATATATATAAACAAAGAGAATGAGTTAAGAGGTGGGCTCTAGGAAACCCAATCGGCAGGGTTATTGAAATTAAGCATCCTTGACAGGGAACCCAGTTGGTGTTTTAGAAGAACCCTCACCCACCAACCTAGTTGGTGGCATGCTTCATCATCGGATTCCCACCCAGGAAGCCGAGTGCCTCCTAGGTCTGCCTCGATGCATGATTACGACGGAGCTGGGGTTTTGGACGTGTTTTGTGAACAGTGAATACCATGAGAGTGGAAAATTAAAATTACCTCCAGGGTATCCAATCCTTTATTATATGGTCCCTGGAGTAGGGTTAAAAGGTAATTAATTGGATGGGAGTGAGACAATGGTCTCGCACATCTCCTAAAAATATATGACAAGTGAGGAATTTATGTGAGGTGGTCTACATGTTTCAGCCAAAAGTGTCAAATTGAATGGCTTTCTTTAGGACCCATGGCTCAGAGTGAACCCTGAGCTCAATTAAACCATGCACACCGCTAAGGTGTGCATAGGATTGTAAGGTGAGTGACTTACAGTTTTCACCGTCAGAATTGGAAAGACAAGTCAACAGGTTATTGTGAGAATTACACAGCACAAATCTCGAATTAGGAGAAAAGTCCTGACAGCGCCTATGGTAGAACACTTTCTCGCTGTGGAACACAACGAAAATGAACTGCGTTGGACAGTTCTTGCATGGATTGACTCAAAATCTACATGTATTGAGACCGCTCTACTGCGGAAAGAGGCATATTTAATTATGAAATTCGATAGCATCAACCAGGGCCTCAACTGCATGAGCGAGCTAAACAGAGCTTAGAAGGCTCATGAGCTGTAATCAAGTATATGGTGCTGTTGTCAGCTTCAGGACTTGTATCTCTATAATAAAGTAAAAATGGGACCAATATCGATATGTTGGAAAACACAACCGACCTGTGTTATTGAAAAGTTTTACCTTGGGCAAATGAATTGAAACACATGACTTCAATAAACTACATCTCCCAGAAGTCACTGTAAATGCAATTAGATCATTCCCTCCTGTGATTGGTCAGAATCGCATCACGTGATACTGATGCACCATCACATGATGTGTCAATCAGCTCGGCGAGCTGCTAGCAACAATGGAGGCAGATTCCCATTTGAAACCTTGAGCCTGAAGCTTTATTAGGTGAGCAAAACATAGTTTGCACTTGAATCCAAGTGCTTGCAGCCAAAAATGGTTTTTACAAATCCTTATATCTTTTTGCCCTTGCAGCCACGAACTATTTTTAAAGAGAGCGAAGGACCGTTATTTGTTACAACACTTCCTCTGTGGGGCCACGCCTTTGGGCCCCTTTCCCTGAGTGAGTAAATAATTTGCGCTCAGTTGTCACGTTTTAAACTCATTCAAATAGACACTGCGAAACTACATGCACTATTTTTCTTGCAGAAGCAAAGATCTGCAATTGCTGTCTATTGTTTATAAATCGTCTTGGCCACGCAATATAGAAAACCAGGTAACTTTTTTCTTTCCCTCCTTGTCCCCAGACATAGCTATTAGACAAAAGAATTACACCCCATGAGCTAAATTATTCATAATGTATTTTTTTGCAGTTTGGCAACCACCGCTTGTTACATATTGCTGATGGTTACATCTAACTGGCATAATGCAGGTATGTGACCACCAATTTGTGCAGATAGAGAAAGAAAAAGGGCTTTGGGAAGCACCTTTTTTAATAAAAATTCAAATTCTCTTTTTTTCCCCTCCCCTTTGTCACAATCAGTCTGTTCGTGAGAAAGATTAATCCAGCCCTGATGAGAGTGCGGCAATTGATTTAACCGGCACTCGAAACGCGTCGGCAGACAAAGTATCTCAACTCCTTAGTTAAATATTGCAAATATACCCCCTTGTGTCCCTGATACCTCAGAGGATTTGATTGATTCCAAATATAAGGGCGTTATTTGTTTAATCTATCAATTTGTATGACAACTTTGTATTTCGTATTGTGCATATAATGATTGCTCTTTGTGACATTGTATTTGGTTGTTTCAATGTTTGATTATTATAAGTTTATTTGTAATTGTATGTCAAAATACATCTCTCACCTTGTTCATTTTCATTGTGTAAGTACTGATGTGGTATTTCGTGTAGTTCATCATGTGTTCTTGTTGTGATCAAAGATATTAATTTTTATTAAAAAATAAATAAAAGGCAGAAATTACTGCTTAGGTAAACGTATGAATTTTCGTTTATCTTACTTCATATGAATAAGTGTTGAAGTCACCAGAGGTATAGGTAATTTTTTTCTTATGCAGTATAACTGGCCCTACCTACCCTCTAATCCTTTGGGACAAACCCCTCCGTTTTTGATAATACCAAACACATATGGGGCAGGTCGCCTGGTGCGCATTGACAAAATCGCATGTCACCTACTTCAATCATGAGCACTTCTCGTTACATTGACCTTGGCGGGAGGCGGTGCCTATTGTCACACTCTTTATGTGGCAAATATAAATCTAGAGAACAACAAAAACAAGGCATCAGCATAACAAAATATTTAGCGCGTGGTGGCTCGAGCGTGCAGTGAGCTGGAGGTCTTACGAACTGCATCAAGGTTGGCTGCCTACGTTCAAACCTGTTGGTTCCTCTCTTCCGGGATCTCGGCAAAGCCGTGTCATGGCCTCTCAGCGTCTTTTGAAAGGAAACCAGGTAACAGTCTGCGTCGACATGCTACGCTTGCCGGCGTGGGCATCGGAGCCTGTGATTGATTCAGGCAGGCAAGCCCAATGGCATATTTTAACTCATGCCTTACCGAAAGCATTTCGAGTTATAGTGGCGTGATTAAGCCTAAGTAGTGGTCATGGGATATAAGGGATGTAACATGGGCATGGCCAACGGAGCCTGTGATTGGTTCAGGCAGAGGTGGATCTTTCTTCAACATGTTTGTCAAGGCCAACCTCTTCTTTGTGAATACGATGGATGATTGCCACGCTGTGGATAATGCAACAAATGACTACTATCTTACACACTAAGGGGCCTATTTATGGTGAAGTCACCTTGCTGCTCTGCACACGTGACAGGGTAGGAATCCCCCATATTTAAGGCAATATGGCGCATTCTTGTCCTTTCCCCTGTGCTGGCGCCCTTTTGGCTGCCTAGCACCACCGTACACACCCTTGAAACACAGTGCCTGTGTTGCATGCAGGATTACTTTTTTTGCAGGATTGCACAAAATAATCCTGGGAGGCATATTCCTCTTTCTATGTGTACTACAGGATACAGCACACACAGAAAGAGGAAGAAACTAGGAGAAATAGAGATATTTCTCATTGTTACACCTCCCCTGGAAACATGTAAGATTTTGGTGCATTTCCAGGTTTACAAGTCTTTGTAAATCTGGGAATGCACAACAAATCATGGGAATTATGTGTGTGTTGCGTACACCCATGCAATGCCCATGGAACACTTTCCCACTGCAGAGTAATACTATGCAGAGATTTGCACTGCGTTACGTTACTCCAGATTATTGGAGCTACTTAGAGACAGGCAAAATGGCTTTACGTGGCTTCAAAAATTGGACTTGGTTTGAGTCGCTCTTGCACCACATTGTGTGGTTCAAGAGCAACACAAACCAGGACATACATATGGCCCTATGTCCAAATGATTGGTCTATGTATTTGTTAGTTCCGATGTTCACTCACTTGTATGTTATATCCTGTGGAGTTGCTGACTGTTGCTCATGAGACTCCAACTAGGGTATCAAAGAATATGCACAGTCAAATGCAATAAAGCTCTCATCTATTCAATGGCACCAACCCATGGCTACACATACACACATTCAGGTGGTTAGTAGTGTTATGTAGTTTACAGGTTGTTAAGCTCCACTGAAAACCTGGAGCTTTCTCCTATCCACTCCCAAAAAAGGGACAGCCCTGTGGCTGTTCGTGGTCCTCTGCAAGACAAAGACAAATCTATGGAGATATTAAGGAATTTTTCAGGATTTTTTTTCCTTTAAAGAGTATTTACTGGCTATACAGAATAGAAAAGAAATTGTAGTATTTAACTTGATCTCGGGGGGGAAATCACATATTTGTATTATTAGTGCTAATATGTCTAAATATAAATATGCATGTCAATAAAACATCATTATGTATAGAAGGTTTATATATATTATCTATCACTTTATATGTTAGTTTGTTGATTTGACCCATCCATTTCATCCCTTCATCTTCCCTCTTGTTCCGGCAATTCAAATCATGCTGCCTCTTAGAAACCACTTTTAACTTGATGATTCTAAAAGCAGGTGAATGCTTCTTCTTTTTTTTAAGTTCAAAATATTTTATTGGTTTTTTAAAGTTAAAACACAACACAAAAAAACATACATTAATAGAATATATAGTAAAATAAATATACAGAACAATAAAATACACTTATTGTATTGTAAATATACCTAAAATATTTAATTTCCATGAATTTAATAGAAAATAATACAGAAGGAACAAACAAGAGCTACGTCTAATGTAACAGGCCTCAAACTGCCTCTATTAGAATTAACAAATATAAACAATAGATACCTTACATTTACGTGGCTATATAATCATCAATTGGACTCCATAGCTTTTGAAATAAAGAAGTATTTTAACATATTCCCTTTAAAGATAATTGGGTTCCAGCTCTAATATAAGTAATATAAGACCACCAAGCCTGTACTGACAATGCTTCAAGGGATTTCCAATTAGACGTTATGGATTTGATGGTTATAGATATCAGTAGAGCAAAATGTTTATTATGCAGATCTGAATCATTCAGAGATAAAGCACAAGATTTACAAATAATCATACTACATGTGAAAGCATCAGTGATGGCTAGTATTTGAACAATAATGTCCCAAACATGTTTCCAATACTATAATATTACTATACAATTAAATAAAACATGTTTTATAGAACCTTCGCTTTGCTTACAATGCCAACAAAGAGGTGAATCAACAAGTTGAGCCTTGTATAAATTACATGGCGTCCATAAACTATTGAATAAGATAAAATCATTAGTTTGTGATAGAGAGTCAGTAAACAGTTTTGTATTCCAGTACTCAGGAATAAAATTCAAGTCGATATCATGGGTACAGTTTAGTTTCTTATAAAATGTAGAGACCGTTTGTGGTGAAGCAGAAAAAGCTCTAATACAGCTCTCTGAATCAGGGGTGGTAACTTAAGGTAGCATATTTGTAAAGGAATTAAAGATAGCATTATATAAAATATCATATTTATGGGCTTCTGCATCAGGCATCATAAATTTACTTTTTAAATCAGAGAATGACAGCAAAACTCCTTTATCATAAATGTCATTAAGGTAAAAAATACCACCATTTATCTGTAATTTCCTAAATTTGACAGTATGATTTAACTTTAATTTAGGGTTAAGTCAAAGGTATATTTTGGTAGAATCTGACATTTTCAAAGAAACTGATGAATCAAGATCCGATGTGTCTAACTTAGTAGAGGTGATAATGCAAGATTACTTAAGAAGTTTATTTGAGTTAGACAAAGACAATAATGTCGGTAAAGGAAACAGTGGAAATAAATATTGCTCTAACAAAAGCCATTTAGGTGAAGGAACAGGATCAATGCAATTAAACCAAAGAGAACCTTTTTTTTAAGATTAATGCTTTATTTTAGTTAAAAACAATCTGATAAGCCAAATCCTTCATTAAGTTTGAAAAGTTTAAGTTTAATACAGCGAATATGTGGCGGTTTTTGTTGCCAAAGAAATTTGGAAATAAGTATATTTAGCTTTTTATAAAATCATGGACAAAGCTTAAAAAATAATAGGAACAAAATACATTTTGATAGTCTCAAGATTTCCCCACAATGATAAAAACAATGGATAACAGTGACAAATCTTGTCTGCAACTTTAGTAATTAAATGTTCACAATTTAATGTAATCGAACATTTCAGAGAATGTGTAAATCAGATTCCTAAATATTTTATGCTCTCTTTTTGCCAAATATTATTGGTATTGTCTAATACTTCAGGTGTGCAATGTACATTCGGGGACGAGATTCTGTTTTAACAAGATTTAATGTATAACCCGAAACAACAGAGTATTTGCGTATGATATTGAGAACCTCAGGTATAGATGTAACTGGATTGTTAAGATATAGCCGAACATCATCTGCATAGGCAGATGTTTTAAGTGTAATGTTCATAATATCTATACCTGTGTCTGCATTACTATTTCAAATATAAGAAAGTAAAGGTTCAATTGCTAACAAATAAAAGAATGGGTGACAAAGGATATCCTTATTGGGTTTCTCTTTAGAGAATAAAAGAGCTAGAAAACTAAAAATTTAATAAAGAGTCTTGCAGTAGTGGAGTGATATATTGCTGGTCCGATATTGAAAGAGGATAATGTTTTAAACAAAAATTGCCAATGAACTTTGTCAAATGCTTTTTCAGCATCTAAAGCAAGACGTCCAGAGGGTAAAATAAAGGTGGGAATATTGTCTATGGTATGGAACAAAAGTCAGGTGTTATTAACAGAAAATCTGTTTTTCATTAAACATTTGGTCTATAGGTATGATTGATGATAAGATTTTAGATAATCTGGTAGCTAAAAGTTTTGCAAAAAGTTTACAGTCTTGATCTATGAGGGCCATAGGATGATAATTCAAAAGCTTAATCTTTTCTTTATCAGGTTTCGGTAATACTATTATTAAGGCTTCATTAAATGCTTTCTGTGACTACCAAAAGTAGTACGTTTAGGATTTTATCTCAGATTAGTTCTATGAATCGGCCCCCCTGTTTTGAATTTACCTTTCAATGAGCAGGGTCCTTGAATGGTCACTGACAAGGTAAAAAGCAAATGGCAGGAGATAAACTGGAAGAGAAAAACAAATCAACATGGGCTGTGTCTGGGCTCCGACTTTTGGCCTGCAAAAGATGTACAGAATTTGAGAGCTCAGTCAGTACAGGAAGTAAATAAAAGTGTTGAACCCGAATCACAAAAGTAAAGTTGCTAACTTAAATATACATGCTCATAGTTCCTGTTTCTTTTAAAATATTTTTACTGAGTTTGTACAAGAAATTGCAACCAACCAGCGCGTGTATGAACATAAATGGGGCAGACTTAACTCTGAGACAAGACAGCAGAAGCCAAATAACATAGGGCCCGATTTAAATATTGGTAGACGGTTACTCCGTCACAACGGGATAGGATATCCTGTCCGCAAAAATCTAAATCTCACAGGATATTATGGGCTTTAGATTTCAGCAGACGGGATATCCATCCTGTTGTGACAGAGTAACCCGTCCGCCAATATCTACGTCAGGACCTTAATGAAGATATAGTGAGTAGCAATAATAGTATCAACAGACACAGCAGAAAAAAAGGCTCCACCAGAAAAAGGATGGGGGCGTCCACAGGCTGGGATTGCACAAAGAATAGAAATAATCAAACAAGAGCTCCCCCTTCCAATAAATCCACCATACACAGAATCCAGGTTCCACCATACACAGCAGGAAGGGACAAGTAGGGCAAGGAAGCAAAGACAGAGTAAAGCCACTAAGGAGTGCCAATCGGAGCTGGACTTAGCGCTCCAACATCCGAGGCAGGCACAGAGCCACCAGAAGAGAAACCATCCACAAGCGCCCTACCCTCATGATCCAGTCACAGACAAGCTAACAAGATGGTTTCCAAAGCAGGTAATATTGGTACTATCCGAATGGCCCCAAGCCTCCTACCTATGAATCACCTCCCTTTCACAGTTAGCCCACTTCATCAACTCTAACCACCAGCGGTGGACATCAGAACCCTGAACCAAAAACCGATAAGTAACCTTCCAACCTGCTGAGCGTTCATGCAGGCCAAGGTAGCATAATGAAGGATTCACAGGAAATTCTCTATCAGCGGCCACCTGCACCACCTGGAGGACCATTGTTCAATAAGGGTATATTATCAGGCAAGACCAAGTCATTTGGAAAAAATATACTTCCTAAACGGTGCACCAGGGACACATTCTGAGGTCGCAGCCGGAACCATAGTGTATATACGTCGGTGGGTCAAATAGGCCCCATGTAAATAAAATAACTGAATAAGCATTTCTAGATACTTTACAGCTAGATTCCAGTATCTTCCTCCAAGAGGAAGCAGAGAAAGGTATCCCGAGGTCTGCCTCCCAAGGGAAACGGGAGGGTCGCAAGAGCCTGTCACCCCCCTTCAACAAGAGCCCTATAAAGTAATGTACCTGCTTTTGTCCGACCTGTCATAAGGAAGAGATGATGCAAGCAATCATGCTCCGGAAGTTCCGCAACACCAGAGTCCCACCACTCCCTTATCGTGCATGTCAGGACTCCATGAAGGCCCACTGGAATATCATAAGACTCCCGGAGGTCTGAAAAATGACACAATTCTCTCACCGCAAAAAAAGTCCACCCAGGACATCAATCTCTGCCACAGGCCCCTTACGGAGACCACATCACCCCCCTGGGTGACCCCCAACGCAGAATACAAAAAGAGGAAGCTCATAGGAGTACAGGAGCGGCACATGGGTCCACCCTAAGGCACAAACCAAAATATAATGCGCAGTCCTAATCAGGATATTCAAAGACCGTACCCTAGAAGCAGGAATGGGCTTCAGTAGAAAACCCAGTAAGCAATTCTTGGAAGGAGAGCCACCCTCAGCAGCTCCCACACCATCTCATTGAAAGGCTTGCCAAAGCACCACCCATTGAAGATGTGCTGCTACGATATATAATTCCTAGTCGGAAGCAGCTAAGCACCCTTCAGCCACGTGCAACTGCAACTTCCAGAGAGCTGCATGACAATGCAAAGTGCCCCAATAAAATGACAAAAGCAGTCTGCTAGCTCCAGAATATTTTTGGGGGGCAACTCCAATGGGAGACCCGCATACAAATAAGAAGACACGGCAATACAATCATTTTGGGAAAAGCCTCTCGGCCACTGACTGATAAAGGCAATATAGACCAGAAGGCAATGGAGCGACGCAACCCAGCCAACACATGCCCGAAGTTCCCCGCATATAATAAGTCCAGGGGGTGGTACGCAGCCACACCAAGGTACCAAACTGAATCTCACACCTCGGCTAAGGGATAGGACCGAGCTCAGGGGCATCACCCCCCAAGTGGTAAATACAGGACTTGTTCCAGCTGGCCTCAAGTCCAGAGTGAGCCCTGAAGTCCAATAAAGCTGCTAACGCCCCCAGAAGGTCAGTGTACCTCCCCGTTCAGATACAATAACATGTCATCCATCTACAGAAAGAGATAAGTACAGTTAGAGGTAGTGCTCAGGCCCTGATAATATAGTCCCCAGCAAATCATGCATGCAAAGGGCTCCATGGCCAATGAAAATAACAAAGGTGATGGGGGCAACACTGCCGAGTACCCTGCTCCACAGCAAAGACCTCCAATATCAAAGCATCATTACAGATTCTGGCTAGGGGGTGAGTGTAAACCAGTCTCGTCCAATTGACAAAGGGCAAACCCAAGACCTTGCTAAGCATAGTAGCATAAAGAAATTCCCAGCCAAGTGAATTGAAGGCATTTTGAATGTCAACCAAGATAACCAGGGCTTCCAGAAGGAGGTGGTCCTGTTGGTATAAGGACAGGAACAATTGACGGATATTGGTTGTAGTGCTACATTTAGGGATAAAGCCTGTTTGTCCCAGATGAACCAAAGAGCACATATGAGGAAGAAACCGTGTCACCAAGATTTTACTTGAGATTTTGTAATCAGCATTTAGCATAAATAGGAGGTGGTAAGAATCAAGAAGATGAGGGTCTTATCTTTCTTAGGGAGTGACACAAGAGCTGCCTCCCACAGTGAGTGTAGAAGCTGACCACAGTGTCTGTAATCTAGGAACAAGGTCTGATGCAAAGCTTGCATAAAATTCTATGAGAAACCCATTGAGACCAGGTACCTTAACCAATGACATCTCCTTAATTGCTCCACGCACCTCTTGCTCGGTAACATCTACACCCAGTTGATCCGCCACTGCAGATTCAAGGGACACCGGATAAGCATCCGCAGCATAGTTCAGCAATTCTTCCTCATTGCTCACTGCCCCCAAGGTATACACCTCACAATAGTGTTGCATTAAAACTGCATTGATCCCCTCCTGGGTAAATACATCACCCCCAAAGGACCTTGGAACTGAACTATAGAATGACCACCCATGACATCTTGTAAAAGCCATGCCAGCATCCTGCCTGACTTATTTGGCTCTGCATCTGCCCTAACCACATATACCTTATAATCAAAATGTTGAAGGTGCTCCACAAGCTCAAAAAGCCTCTCCCCTCTGCCAGAAAGCACCCTGTACCATAGGGGGTCCCTTCTAGACAACCCGCAAGACTATCCAACACCTCCTCCTGCTGTTGTATGTCTCAAAGGAGCTGTGTGCAAACCCCCCTCGGCTAGAAATACAATACCCCCGGATCACCGACAAGGCCTAACCAACGTTATCAGTCCAGTACTGGGAGATGTGCTGTCCAAATAGAACTCAGAAGGCCTGATCATCCAAAGTGTTTGAATCAAAGCGCCAGGTAGGCACACCAGGTCTAAATGAGGACCAACAAAACTTGCCCAGCACAGGAGCATGATCAGAATACATTCACCAAATATTACAGCCCAACTACTTGATCCTAAAGTACTCTATGCATATAAAGCCTGTCAAGTCGAACCTCAAGATCATGTAGATCAAAGTGATAGAAGTATACATGAGGCTCCAGGTGAAAATCTCCCCAACTTCTATTAAATCCCACTCTCTAGACCACAAACGGACAACCTCTGCCAGCTGGCCCGCGGGCGCACCACGGAGGGGTAGATGAAACTGATTCTGACTCAGTTAAAATTGCCCCCACCACCCTCCATAAGTGAAAGCAAGGGCGCAAAACTGGTAAGAAACAATGACTGGTCCACCTTTGGTGCATAAATATTTAGGAGAGCAACATCCCTGCCATCCAGACTCCCCATCACTAACATATACCGATCCTTCAGGTTGGTAACCCAGGACGCAGACAGATCCATGAAAGAATGCACTGTACCCGCAGACTGGACTTACAGGCAAGCAGGGAAGGGCAAGGAGTACAGCAGTCCCAAATCACAGAGCTTTTTCTTCAGCCCCAGAAAGGAATCCCTCTGCGTTTGAATATGAAGAAGAAATCAGGGTGCAGAGACACCTTGGCATTGTCAACTACAAAGGTGTTGTGCGCACAGGCCTGCTCCAGGAGATGCTTCAGTCTCTAAAATGTAGAATGTAGGCCACCACTGAACATGGCAGGGCTTCAGGATGTGGCTCCCAAGCAGGCAACCTATTTGCACGCTCCAAAGCATAGAAGTTGGAGAAGCCCTAGGGGGTCACAACCTCCTGGAGCCAGGGCTCAAGGAAAGCAAATTGTAAATTACCCTCAGCGTGTTCAAGTAGCCAAACAATGCGAAAGCTATTACGCCTAGCCTCCCCTCCTGGTCATTAAGGTGGACAGCGAGGCACCGAGTCTGTGTTGAAGAGCAGAGATGCGATGATCCGCTGACTGAACTGTAAGGGCGTGCACAACAGTTTCCAGGGCAGTGACCTTTCCCGAGACCTTCCATGCATCCTGACGGATAAGACCAAGCTCAATAGAAAGGGAGTCGATTTTGCTCTCCAACTGTTCCCCAAAAGCAACAATGGCCGCCAGAAGTTTATCTAACTTGTCACCAATATAGGCCGTGCCTCCACCACCAGCGCCCTGCTTGATCTACTGCAGTGGGGTGCTCAAACCTGCACCGTCCTTACATCGCAGAGTGTTCCCAATAATGGTACTAAGAGTGGGCGAGGTTTCCCAGGGAATGCCAAAAGTAGAGAAAATTCTCCTCACCACAGAATAACAGTATAGGCCATAGTGCCCCGAAGCCAGCTCACCTCTGTATGCTAAGAGGGAGGGGGCCGATAAGAAAATGGTGGACATCAAGGGCTCTGAATGTGGTAGTGCAGGAGGCCAGCCGATCATCTGCCCCCTCTAGCTAAAACCCAAAAATTGGTTGTCAGACCTGAAAATACACTGATACCACCAATGTTCACTGAAAGGGAGTTGAAGGGTGATCCTAAGTCTGCGATCCCCGCAAAGTGTTTTTAGAAGGGAGAGCCCCCACAACATCTCACTGCTGCAGCCGTGGGCTTCAGGATTGCAGTCACCGCAAACAAAGCGTGCGGCCATCTTGACAAGGTCCTCAGTGCCAGATCAGCAGGAGTATGGTGGCCACAAGTCCAGGTCTCATACTCCCGGGTTATTACAGCCGCACACACCTTTGGAGTCCCAAAGATGTCAAGGAGCCTCTCCAGTAGAAGCAGGGAGGCAACGGCTGCTGTGGGAGGCTGGGGAGATCGCGGGTGGCAAGGAGCTCAGTTGCCCCCATCCTTGAGGCATGGTGACTGGCTCTACCTCACATGCACATAGTGGAATGCCTATGACCACTTGTAAAATTACAAATTGATGATATTCAAATAGAATTTTTCACTGAACATAGGTCAATATTAATACACCAACAACTTCATATCAAATCAGTGAGTGATTGGCATTCACGTGTTGTTTATGATGGAAAGGTCCGTATCATAATTTTGTGTTGTGAAATCCTGCAAGCACGAAATCCGCTCCACATATTTGGCTTAGGTGGTATTTTGTGCAGTAGAAAGATAGACTGTACAATATTGTAAAAGTGTGAATAGCAAAGTAGAGACACACCTCACCACAATTAAACACAAGAAACCAATTATGATCTGAAACTGATAAATAACACGAACTCTCAAAAACCCATCCTCTTCCCTTGCAGTATACAGCCAGAAGGTGAAACTTACCATCCGAGAAGAAGAATAATTTCACTTAGAAGAAGGCAGATGTTGTGGTTGACCATTATGGAGAAGAACTTCATGGTCTGCTGCCAGACAGACTTAGTGGAGCAGAAAAACTTGCCATGTGGATTGTACATGCAATGAAGGTGGAGATATACACTTTTGAGGAAGATTAAAAAGCGGCAGAATCACAAGCAGAAAGTGAATGAAAAGTGTACCAGGATAAAGTTGGAAGTTGTACTTCTTAATGTTGCCTTAGATTCTTGCCTTTGGAAAATAGAACCCCAGAACCCATGCACCCCACTAGTTGCTTGGGCCTGTCTGTTCCAGAGATAAAACTCATCATGCCATTCATGTTTTATTCCTGCAACCAAATATTATCATATGTCTGTCCTGCAAATAGCTCAATGTCTAAAAATGGTATGCATGCAAATCAGACACACAGGACCAAGAGTCACTCATTCTAAAACAAAAGTAGCAACACAATTGTATTTGAAGGCACACCTATACACAGAGGTATGTCAACAATCTCCCTTTTTTAAAATATCCATTGTGTGCAGTGTTCCAAGGCACAGAACCAGCAACAACACTTGATGTAGCATAGATACTACCTAGATTGGCCAATCAGCGGGAACATCTCAGAATTGTTGACCGACAAATAACAATACATTACTATTCCATGATGCTTTCTAGACATCCACATGTCCTCTGCATCTATTATTACATTCCACCACACATGTTTAAGGACATCATATGCCGTCTCATACTGAGGAACCAAACATGACATGCCCTGTTTCATATGCATATTGACTAAGGATTACTAAATTTGTTAATTTTCTCTTATGTAATTCCTGTGAGAACTATGAGTTTCACAAGTATAGCACAAAGGTAGCTATCCATGTAAAAATCAGGACCCTTGTGGAACATATCTCAAGAGCCTGATTCCCACCATCTGTTTGTGAATGTAAATTATCTTGTGCACTGTTTCCACCCCTCAAACAACCACCATCCTATTTCTGTAACTTGTGTGCTTAAAATTCCCACCACACCTCACACAGCTCCTATCTAGTTTCATGGTTATGGCACAACATCCTTTACCTCCTTCTGGTGGTGTCCTTTCTGTGGTGCTACAGGATTTTAATACTCAGCTTGGATGGATGTCAGAGCCTTGAAAGCGTTTTTCTTCCTGAGGAACCTGATGAAGATCATCTCAGGGTTAGAAAACAGCCATGTACATGTCATGAAAAATACTTCTCACAAACACATCATAATGTGTAATGCATAGCAGTAACAAGTCTCATTTCCACATTAACCTTCCAAAAATCATGTGTGTAGGCCACCACTGGTGTTACTACCTCCTATTAACACGCACAACAATTGTACCCATATTAAGTTGTACCTACAATGACAGTTTGACCATTGCAACCTAGAGTACCAAAATAAAAATATTGATCGCAAGTGACAAGTTGGAGGCATGCACGCCATAAATAGTGATTTTGATTTAAAATGGAGGCTATTGATGTTATCAAATGCACATACAAATGTAATTTACAAGGTGTCACAACTAAGGTATGAATTACATGTAGGTGGACCATGTAAACTGAGAATAAATGAGAAATGTGATGAATTAAACACATTAACATCTGACTATAGCTTGAAACGCTCACTCATATGAATCATAGATAGAATTGCTGAGCTATGGGTATGATCCGTGCATTTTAATTTGTGATAAAGATATTTTGGCTATGTAGCTTCCTAAAGGTAGTGAATAATGGAGGTTGAGAATCAGTAGCATAATGCAAAATGATGGAGCTTCTGCAGAATGTGATGAGGGGCCCCTGCATCTCTTATATCTCACAGATAATAATTGACCATTTTGCCTTCAGCTGAAAGGGAACCCCTGAGGGGTTGGGACTCCCTATGGGCTCCAGAACTCCAGGGACACTCCTATTGGCCTGTCACAGGCGCTGATTTTGAGGGGGGGGGGGGTTCAGGACAATTGCCACATTTTTGGCATGCCTCTTTCTCTAGGGTCAGGCCCAGACGTTTTGTCTTTACTCATCCATTTTTGCTGAAATAGTTTTTGTTGGCCTTAGGACTGCTTATGCTCTCTGCTTATAGCATGGAAACATTGGCTTGCACCAAATGAACAGATTTAATTTACTTATATGTGACTAGCAAAGGGGCACTACAAGTAACCAGGGCCTGTAAATTGAATGCTACCACTTAAGTAGCCCTTTAAACATGTCTCAGGCCTGCCATTGCTGAGCCTGTGGTACAGTTTTAAACTGCCATTTCAACCTTGCAAAATAAACCTTTTGCCAGGCTCAAACCTTCCATTTTATTACATATCAGTCACCCCTAGGGGAGGGCATGCGCAGTCCAGAGGGCAGTGTGCATTGTATTTAAAAACTAGGAAATGTACTTCTAAATTGTACATGTCCTGTTAATGAAAAACTCTACTTCAAGGCCCATTCCTTTCAGAGGTTAACATGGTAGTTGCCTTAGTGCATTTTATAAGTGTAACTTCCAAATGGGAATGGATGACCAGCTCAAGTTTGGTGCCTCTGGAATCATCATTTAAAATCATAACTTATGATGAGGTCGGATTTTAAACTGTAATTTTAAAATGCCACTTTTAGAAAGTTATTAATAGTTACAGGAAACACCTGTAGTCCCAGTCAAGACCTGGGTAATTGTAGTAACAAGCAACAATGTCTCAAGGGGAATCAATACATGGATGTTATTTAAGAAATAACTTAATTTCAGTTTATACATTTAGGGCCTCATGTAGGTAGCCATATACCGGTCGGTAACGGCCGATTTTCGGTAATTATACCGTTACCGACCGGTATATTGGCTATTGGTATGTAGGGGGTCAATTTCTGAAATCGGAATTTACCGAATCGGTAAAACTACCGAATCGGTAAAATTACCGAATCGGTAACGTTACCGATGTGGTAATTTTACCGATTCGGTAATTTTACCGAATCGGTAAATTCCGATTTCAGAAATGATATGTAGGGGGAGTGTGTGTGTGTGTTTATGAGTCGGTATTTACCACCAACTTTTAGTTGGTGGTAAATAATTAATGTATGTTTGTATGCATTTGGAAGCGCGTAGCAGTGTGCAATGTGGCATACATACATGCCCTTAGGGCATGTATGTGTGCCACATGTGCACACATGGCCGAATCAGGGGTGCAACAGGGTGTCAATGTGACACCCTGCCACCCTTGCATTTTCTCCACCATTACCGAATCGGTATTTACCGATTCGGTAATGAGGCATACCTTCCCCTCAATGGGAAGGTATGCCTCATTACCGAATCGGTAAATACCGATTCGGTAATTACCGAATTGTAACGAATCGGTAAAAAATACCGACTCATTACCTACATACGAGTTACCACTTCTAAAATACCGATTCGGTATCGTTCGGTATTTTAGAAGTGGTAACTCGTATGCTACCTACATGAGGCCCTTAATGATGACAAAAAAGACCCAAGAAAACGATTAATGCAGTTTCATTTATTTAAATCAAAAGGCAGCATCAACTGTGTTTTTGAGGTTGTGTACTAAGTGAACAGGTGAACACTATGCTCGTGAAAAATATTAAACTGTGCAAGTGAAACAAGTGTAAAACTGATAAAGATAGATGCAGCGTGTTGGGCCAGAATTCAAACTGAAACTAAGCATGAATTAATGCAGTTATGAAGAAATTAATAAAATCATGTCATAATCCAGAGTCCAAATTTGGCTTGTGCAAGTCAACTGGAAGTCATCATCAGGAAATAGATAACACAACATTGGGTGATAGCTGCATAATGGATGAAAATGAAAGAAGAATGTATAAAAAGAAAATATAAAAAGCTGCAGTACTGAATAAAGCAGGTATGTAAAGTTGAGTAGGGACTTTTGGAAAGGTACCTGGGAGGTATTATTAGGTACCTATGGAAAAAGAGAAGACAAAAGGACAAAAAGTGGGGTATTAGCCATTATTTTCAATTACAGGACTCTCACGAGGGGATTGGGGTGGGGGGGAAGATGGGGAGGACGGCACTTATGTGGAAGGATATTGGCAAGGCTCAAGATTTGTAAGAGCTTGGGCAACAGTCACTGGCTCAAGTCCTAAGTGGTATGGATGTCCACAATAGGATGGATATCAACCCACCAAGTGGGCTGAGGAGGAAGAAAAGGCCCCTGGTTAATATATGAAGGCAGGTATGGGTGTTTGTACTATAATAAATTAGGGTGGTGGCGGGAAGCTCATCTGCGATAGAGGCTCCTCTTGAGTGGAAGAGAATAGGGATGCCACCACAAAGGGTCATAAAAGGTACCCCCTAGCACAGGAAATAAATCTACTATAGTAAATCGAAAGCCATTATTGCGGCAGCTCTAATCCTAGTTCACTGTAGGGAGGGATGTAGTATAGGTAGCCTACTGACCGGATGCATGTCACACAGGTCTCCCACTTTGCCTGGCGTCTCGGTATGGAGAGGTGGGAACCCCTTCTTTGTATTAGGCGTAGTGCAGAAATCAATCTGACCCAAGGCCCAACTATGGGGAAAGAAGTTTCAAATAATGCACAATCAACACCAATCCAAGACAAGCTGTGTGTTTATTAAATTAGAAGATGCCGCGTTCCAAAAGGGGGGGTGCGGCATAAAGTGCTAATAGTAAACATCAAATGATGTTGCCGCGCGGCATTGTCACAAGAAGATAACAGTCCCAAGGTAAGAGGGACAGAGGAGAACGAGGGCAGGACAGTGCACGGACCCTTAGTCGACAGCCTACTATTAGTCATCCGCTGCTGTCAGGCTATTGCCTGTGCCGGGGAGCGGCTGTACTGTCATGGCTGAGGAAAAAATGAAAATCACTCCAGGAGTGATCTTATCTGCACAGTCAGTCGGCGAGTCCTGACTGAATCAGGAATGAGATGCCACAAGCGGAAAATCTGGGCCTATTCACTAGGCCGGTACAACTGGAACCATAAATGAGAAGTGAGAAAAAAGGAGAGGGACAGCATAGACTAATCGCCCATGTCAGCTTAGAGTCTTCTTTGTTCTAGGTAAATCATAATACCACATAATATTGCAAATCATAGAAAACATCAATCATGGAAGTATAGTCTGTTTAACATTCAAAGGCAATCTATTTAATATTCAGTTCCAAGATAAAGAGGCTCTTTTTTTATATAAAGGTTTCCAAAAAGATTTTTGACATAGACACAAAAATCCTTAAAACATTCTTATTTCTGGGCTATGCCTAGCTCCCCAGTACGTCATCAAGGAGTCTACACGTCTCTAGATCAACCGGATAGCGCAGTTGACGTTTTCTGCTACTAGGTGCTATTTCATACTTTGGGGCATATTATCAAGCACAGCGTTAAAATTATCGCCGCTTTAGCGGCAGAAAACTGTCGCTAAAGCGGCGATAATGGGCTTGATAATATGCCGCAGAGAATACCAATAGAAGCCAATGTTGACACCAGAACATGGGCTTCTATTGGAATTCTCTGTGGCATATTATCAAGCCCATTATCGCCGCTTTAATGACAGTTTTATGCTGCTAAAGCGGCGATAATTTTACCGCCGTTTCTTGATAATATGCCCCTTTATTCTTGAAAAATTAATAACTCTGGTTCTACTGATTGAAATTCAATCAATCAATCAATCAATCATTTGTAAAGCGCACTTCATACCCGCAAGGGTCTCAAGGCGCTGGGGGGGCGCTACTGATCGAACAGCCAGGTCTTGAGTATCCTCCTGAAGGTCAGCAGGTCTTGGGTATGTCGTAGGCTCAGTGGGAGGGTGTTCCATATCTTGGCAGCGAGGTGGGAGAAGGATCTCTTGCCGGTGGTTGTTCTTCTGATGCACGGGACGGTGGCGAGTGAGAGGTCGGCGGAGCGGAGCTGGCGGTTGGGGATGTAGAAGGAGAGCCATCTGTTGAGATAGGCTGGGCCGGTCTTGTGGAGTGCTTTGTGTGCATGGATGAGGAGCTTGAAGGACATCCTCTTGTTGACGGGGAGCCAGTGCAGGTTTCTCAAGTTGGGGGTGATGTGGCCGTGTTGTGGTACATCGAGGATACGTCGTGCCGAGGCGTTTTGGATGCGTTGTAGTCGTTTGATGAACTTGGTCGGTACTCCCGCGTAGAGGGCGTTTCCGTAGTCGAGTCTGCTGCTGACGAGGGCCTGGGTGACTGTCTTTCTTGTATCTGTCGGGATCTATCTGTAGATCTTGCGGAGCATGCGGAGGGTGTTGAAGCAGGAGGATGAGATGGCGTTGACTTGCTTGGTCATTGAGAGCGTTGAGTCGAGGATGATTCCCAGGTTGCGTGCATGGTCGGTGGGTGTCGGGGCTGCCCCAGTGCCGTCGGCCACCAGGAGTCGTCCCAGGCTGAGGGGTGGGATCCGAGGATGAGGACCTCTGTCTTGTCCGAGTTCAGCTTCAGGCGGCTGATCTTCATCCAGTCGGCGACGGCCTTCATTCCTTCGTGGAGGTTGGCTTTGGCGGTGATGGGGTCCTTGGTGAGGGAGAGGATCAGTTGAGCGTCGTCTGCGTAGGAGATTATGTTGAGGTTGTGCTGTCGGGCGACATGTGCAAGCGGGGCCACGTAAATGTTGAACAGTGTCGGGCTGAGGGAGGATCCCTGGGGTACGCCGCAGGTGATCTCGGAGGCTTTGGAACGGAATGGGGGGAGGCGGACGCTCTGGGTGCTGCTGGAGAGGAAGGAGGTGGTCCATTCCAGAGCCTTGTCTCGGATCCCTGCGCGTAGTGTGCGGTGGCAGACGACGTCGAAGGCAGCGGAGAGGTCTAGGAGGATGAGTGCTGCGGTCTCACCGTTGTCCAGCATGGTCCTGATGTCGTCGGTGGTGGCGATGAGGGCAGTCTCGGTGCTGTGGTTGCTGAGGAACCCTGACTGGGAAGGGTACAGGATTCTGTTTTCTTCGAGGAATTTTGGTAGTTTTGTTCTGGTCATATTTATTAAGTTAAGCTCTATTTTTCTAACCTGGTGTGGGATCTTTTTGTGTAGTGTTTCTCAACATTACTGCTTGAAGTGTTGAACAAATACTTTACATATTGCCTCTAAGTTAAGCCTGACTGCTCTGTGCAAAGGTACAAGGGGGTCGAGCACAGATTAATTTGGGGTTTGCTTGTTTCTTACCCTGACTTGGATAGTGATTGCTGCGTGACCAGGGCTCACACCCCAGTCAACCAGTAACCCAATGATTACCTAATAACAATATAAGACTAGAGTGCCCAGAGGCACACTTTAGTTATGCAGGGCATGATAAATTCCCCAAAAGCCACGAGACTGTGAAAAAGTAGTCAGTTTCAAGCAGTGCTGGAACTGCAAAGATTTACTCCATGAACCCATAAATTGGGGATCAAGGTGAACAGAGGTAAGGGGCTGGAGTTATGTGGGGCGGAGCTTGATAATATGGGTTTTATAGTCAAATTATACATTTATTTTAAAAGAAAATGCTGCAAAGAAATTGGCAACAAAGACATATGTGAAAGTTAATTTGTTCTAGACTACTTAACAGGGCCACAAAGATGCTGAATTTTAAAATCGGTTACAGTGTTATGGCACATGCTGTAGAGATGTGTGCCCATCGGTTTTGAGGGAATTATAATTTCAATAAGTTAACGTTAGTGGTTAAGGCAGTTCTGTAAACGGCAGAATACAGTTTTGTGTTTTATGGATAGCTATTACTTTTAAGTATTAAGGTAAGTCAGTGAAATGAAGAATAAGCACACCTGTGATCTCCGGCACTTAGAAACGGTAGAAATGTAGAAACGGGAGCAATATAAAACGCGTGTTATCTGCATAGGATTTGATTCACTAAATTAAATGCAACTATATTATTTAGACAGTATGTTTAAAGTCAGTGCGTCAATTAAATAAATACCCACTTAGAATGTAGATCAATTAATTAAACTAGGTTGTTACAGACCCAAATGGCACACCCACTAATGTGGCAAATTACCTAAATGTAAATTATTTTCATATTTACTCGCTTAAAATATGGTAGCTATTTTTCTAGAACCTAACCCTGTCACATGTAGGCAGTTGGGACAAAGGCAAAGCTGAAACACATTGTTAGACACTGTTAGATACACTGTTAGACGGTGCACAAAGGAAGTTTGTATGATCGAGGCACTGGTAATGATTAATCCTAAATCAGAGGCCTCATGATCTCTCTATAGCGCTGCAGTCATTACTCCTGTAATACAGTCCGAGTCACTAGAAGGAATATTTGTAATGTTCCTATGGAACTGGAGCAGTGTAATTTAATGTGCATCCCTTTATATACAATATATATCATTAATAGGTGCTTCACTACATTACTTTGTGTGCATTCTATTAATCAATGGTAGTAAATTCATTTTAAAGAGAGCCACCCGTATATTTAGAAGAATTATAATAAATATATTTATCATGAATGAAAAAATATATGTTTCTTAGTCTGCATTTGATTTATCATTCAGACTATCTGTATTAATTTGGAACCTGCTAATATCTAATGTTGGCCTAACCTTTAACTAGGTCTTAATGTACACATTATGTTTTATAATATGTTTTACGAGTGCTTTGTTTTCTCTCCTCTTCAGGTGCCTTATTAATGTGCTTGTTAAGTTAGAATAGACTTATTGTTCAGTTTGTTAGGCTGTGGGCGAATTATCTTTTTAATCAAAACATTGGCCTCAGATATGGAGACAGATGGTGAGAGAAACCATCCTGTACCAGGCAGACCACATTGATGTCACATTCAAACGTCACCCAGATGATTGCTTCTTTGTTGGGAGCTGGAAATCTAAGGAACCTGTTCCTCGAGAACACTATCTTGTTATTGTTTTATTCGGTGGAAAATGATGAAGGGAAGCATTCTAGAATCTTCTTTCATGCTTTAATTGTGTGTTCTTTAGAAAAGCAGACCAGACTATGTTCTGACTTTTTCTGAGAGAAGACGTTTTCTCGACTCTGCTGATTTCCCCTGCTCAGAGTGCTAAGCTTCATGTATGAATGCTCAGACTCTTTGTATTGAACCTTAAATCTGGTCCATCTGATGCTGACAGTTTCCTCATAAAATTTCCTCTTACCTCTTTTGATACTTTAATTAGGAAAGGGAAGTTCCATTATGGGTCCTGCTTGAGTAATATTTTGTCTGCTGTATGTGATACTATTTTTCACTTTCTTTCTTATTATCTGTGAATTCAGACTGCGTGATCATTTAAATGTACTCTCTTATGGTATGCTTTCTTCATCTCTGATGGTTGATTTAGCCTGTAATCTGATAATAAAACCCTTAAGGTTTGGAAATCATTTTCTTAGTTGTTCATGTGGGGTCATATTGGTTTCACTGTATCTGCAATGTAGCTCCTTTATTACACTTCAAGTCAATAATAAAAGGTGCATATGACCAATAGGTAAACTTAGTTGATGACTTTACCAAGAGATTAAGTTTAGAAGCCCCCCTCTATCAAGGGGTGGCGACGAGGATGGTTTGTGATGGAAGTGTAGGAAGCTAAAGTACTCTGGGAAAGATCTAGAGCATGTTCAAGTCAAGTCCATGCCCCTAAAATTCATGGCTCAGTTTGGAGAATCATCACTTTTTTGGTGTCTTTGAAGGCAGTCGTGGTGGCTGAGGAGTGAGTGTAAATAGGATTGTATGTCTCAAATTGTTTATGTCAAGCTTGCAGTGTTGTCTCGATATTGTGTGTCTTGCTTTGTAGCAATGTTTCTGGTCTAAATGTGTGAATGCATATGCGCTTATTGTTGAGCAGTTGAAGTTGTTGCAAGTGACAAAGCTCATATGGAAAACATGGCGGCCATCTGGTGCATCGGGTTAGGGAGCTTACCCAGGGGAGCCTAGGGACGTCTCATGAAAGTATGCTGTAACTCGGTTTTGTCCATTTTTGAGGGCTTATCGCGCCTTATCTGTCTGAATATTGCCGGTGCCTTTTCTATAGGACCAGTTCTTCAGGAGTTGAAGTGCAGGCATTTGGGCTGCAGTGAGCATGCTCCACAGCCTCCAAGCAGCTCAGCACGTCTCTTTGCGGTGCTGGAGCAATCTAGGCAGAGCCAGCACAAGCCACAGCGAATACGTGGCTGAGGGAAGGTCGCAACCCAGCAAGCAAGGGTGCTATAGGACTCGTGGAACTGCCTCCACCGAAGAGAAGGGAGAATGAGCACCTGAACCAGCAGCTATTGAGCCTATGCAAGCTGGGAAATAGTAGTTGGAGGGTAAGGCTAATTGTGGGGAGTCAGGAGCAGCCTTAGGAGAACAGAAGGGCTCAGATACTGGCAGACAGGCCTCAGGGGAAGAGATACTTGGCAGGAGGTATAGATTGAGTTCAAAGGCCTTAATACAGGGCGAGTCTGACCCCTGAGCTGCAACTAGCAGAGGGAGGAATTGTCTACAGGTTAAGAACCCAACGGAGCTCAGTCCACAACACATTAAGAAGTCTACAAATAAAGCCAACAAAGCCCTACTAAGAAAAGAACCTCAATCAAGAGACAGAATCAGTGACACAGTTGCTAGAAGCCTTAGAGTAACTCTTTCATTGAGGTCTCATTTTAAGGTAACCGTGATGAGTAGTGCAGGGACTTCAGGGGGAGGGGGCACAGAACCATGATATAAAAGGGGGGTGCAGGACTTAAGGACAGACAGCAGTGGGAGCTGAAGTAGGGTCCCCCATGATACACCCAGACTTACCTACTAAAAATGGATTTACACCATGGGAGGAAATGAGGATGCCGCATAGTAGTAAGGATAGAAGCAAAGGTATGGCTGCAAGGACGAAGGGTGGGAGTAGCAGCTTGTTTGGTTGGAAGGCTTTTCAGGAGATGATCAGTAAGCTGTCACAAGATATCAAGGGAGGCTTTCAACTTCTGAAGGAAATCAGAGAGAAATAGAAGTCTGGCTCAGCGGACAGATGCATTAGAAAGTAGAGTTCAGGAGGTACGCTTAATTGTGAGCGGAAATACACAGGAGGTAGCTTGGCTGAAGCATAGGGAAAAGGGGCTAATAGAAAAGCTAGAAAAAATTGAGAACAACTCAAGGCGGAATAACATTAGACTTCTGGATGTGAAAGATGGCGCAGAAGGCACTGATGTTAAGCTGTTTATGGTGGATCCTATGACCAAAGCCCTCCCTCAGGTGACTTCTTCCATAGATTTAGAAGCAGAAATCCAAACAGTACATTGCAACCCTTTTAGATGGAACTCTGGGTGCAGAAGGCCCAGGAACAGCCTGGTTAATTTCCAGTCATTTGCAGCCAAACAGAAAATCCTGGGCACGCATTTGAAAGAAAAGTCTGTGTGGGGTCAGTATCTTGAATTTAAAATCAAGTCTGACATCTCTCACTCCACTGAAGATAGACGTGGGAGCTAGGCAAACGTATGGAGGATCTTAGAAGGAAGGGGGCAGTGGTGCAGTTAAGGTTTCCAGCAATCCTGAAGGTCATGTGGGCCAATAAAAGGCATAATGTTTTGGCACCAGAAGAGGTGGATAACATTCTAGCCCAAAATGTGACTGGGGGCAAGTAAGGGGTGACTATATTCGCATTATCTTAGGGTGAAACTGAAGGTTTTTTTTGGTTCCCATGGAAGGCAGTTTGATTTGGCATAGGAGCGGGAGAGTTTCACAGGGGGTGGGGGGATTGCACGAGGTCGGGAGCATAGGGAAACAAACAAAAATGTCCTCCTATAGGTTAGTTAGGGTCACAATTGTTGGGGAGAAATCTGCAAATGATTATGGGGGGAAGGGGTGATCTGTGAGGGCATAATTCCCTCCCAATTTTGTGCTGGAATGTGAATGGGCTGCAGGTCAGAGGAAGGCAGCGCTTGGTGCTACAATATTTGAGGGAGAGCATTAATCAAGTTATTCTATTGCAGGATACCAATTTACTGTGGCTGGAGTTCATGAACCTCCTCACAAAGCACAAATGGGTGGAGAAAGTAGTGGCTACAGATCAGCAACATTGCACAAAGAGAATAGCTCTTCTAGTTGAGGTGAATGCTGGGGTGGGATTGGTGCGATATAAGGTGGACGAAGGGGGGCGGTGGATAATGGCAGAGATTAAAGTCCAGCATAGCCAGTATACCATAGCTAGTTACTATGACCCTAATGTGGACCATATTTCCTCACTAAAAACTATTTTTTCTGTGCTGTTAGAATTTGAAACCCCAGTCATTTTAGGGGGAGATTCCAATACTCCAATGACGAGGGCTTATCTTCTGTTAATGCTAGAAAATCTGAACCTCTGTGTGGCACTGGGTAAAGGGAAAATGCAGGAATTATTCTTTCTATAGTAAGAAACATGGCCATTATTCGAGAATTGGCTGGTTCCTTTTAGATGAGGAGGAACCTGAGAAAAATTTGGATATGGAGTAGTCCCCTATACATATATCTGATCATGCGGCCTTAGTGTTAAAGCTGCATTTGACTGCAAATTTGACGTTAAGAAGGTGTACTACAAATAGAAGATTATTCCTTCAACAGAGGATTATATAGGAGATAACAGATGGCTTGGGAGTTTGTTTCTGGTGGAACATGGCTTCCACCCCCATCCACGTGGTTTGGGATGCATTTAAGGCCTGGCTAAGGGGGGCTCTAAAGAGCTCTTGTATAACCTGGAATTGGAGAGAAAGGATTCAGGTCACACTGATAGAAGAGGAGATTTCAATGGCAGAGGTTGAATTAGAATCAGCACATGTTCAGGGGGAAGTTCAGAAAGAGCTTAGAATGAAAATTTGAGGATTTGCAACTGAAGTTTAAACTGAAGTTGGAGGAGAAAGTACAACAGCAGTGGGAGGCGAGTAACCTGGGAAAATATGAGCAGGGTGAGAGCTGTGGGAAGTTGTTGGCATGGAAGGCTAGGATGGATAGAACATGAAGCTATGTCTGGAAGTTTAGGAATGGAAAGGGGAAATAAAAAGGGATTGAATGGGCATTTCATAAGTGTTAACAGGATTTGTATGCAGAAATGCTTGAGGTAGAAGAGGCGGAGGTAGATACTTTGTTAATGGAGAAGGATTGACCAAGTCTTTATTCTGAGCGGCAACAATTTTTGAGTGGTGAGATCACAGGGAATTAAATACTGACAGTTGTTAAAAAACTGAAGAGGGGGAAAGCAGCGGGCCCAAATGAAATACTGAAAAAGTTTTATATACTGTTGCCATAGGAGGTGATCCCAGTGTGGCTTGAATTATTTAACGCAGTGTGCTTATGGGGCTTTCCTATTCCGGAGTCTTGGGATGAGGCAGTTATCTCGTTAATTATACAACCTGGTAAGAACTCGATGCAATGTCAATTATATAGGCCTATTTTGTTTTTGAACTGCGACTATAAAATCTTCACGAGCACCTTGGCAGGTTGTCTGGATAAGGCAGCGGGGAGTCTAGTCAATGAGGATCAAACGGGTTTCCTTCCTGGGAGGCAGTTGGGAGACCTTACACACACTCTAATAGATTCAAAATATCTTGCCACAACTCAAGGGGTCCTCTTGGCAATAGTTACTCTTGATGAGGCCACAGCCTTTGACCGCATCAATTGAAGATTCCTGGTGGTCACATTAAATAGGTTTAGAATGGGGGATGAGATTTGGAATATGCTGAGTAGGATTTACCATGGGCCCGGGTTTGTTTTGGCCAATGGTAGGTTTTCATCCCCAGTTAAGATAGGTATGGGGACCTACAGGCTGCCTATTGTCTCACATCCTCTTTGACTTATATATTAAACCCCTAGTGCAGAGATTGAGGCTAAATAGTGAAGTCAAGCCATTCATGGCGGGCCCCTTTTCCAGAAAGGTAGCCTTATATGCAGATGACTTGATGTTATACACTTTAAACCCAGGAGAAGCTTTACCATGTCTGATGGCGGAGGTGAAAACCTTTGGGAAGTTGTCTCGTCATGAAATAAATGACAGCAAAACTGAGATAATGGTTTGGAACTAGAACCATAAGGTGACTCATATATCAAACGAACTGAAGGACTTGGGGTTAACAATATTACATGATTTGGAGAAGTTCATGCTGTAAACTTGGAGAGAGTTTCAAAAGAGATAGATACAATGTTAAAAAGGTGGCAGAATCTTCCCATCACCCTGTACGGCTAACTAAATTTGGTCAAGGTGTCTATACTACCCAAGTTTTCATATTTATTTGATAAAATACCTTTAAAGTTTGACAAGAAAGCTCTTATGAAGATACAGGGGAGAATTACATCTCTTATTTGGGCCACTAAGTAGGTCAGACTCTCCTCGAAGAAGTTGAGAAGGAGAATAGGAAGTGGCGGATTAAGGCTCCCGGATTTTCAACTGTACTGTTTGGCGTATCAACAGAAAAACAAAAGTATGCTTATGCTCCGCCCAGATAGCTCATTGATGGGTCTAATGTATAGAGCAATGTTGAACGGCCTAACTGAAATAGGCTTTATGTACAAATTTGGGGCTCCCAAATTTTTCAAGAAAGTGCATTTAAAGGGTTTGAAGGCAGCAGTGAAAATGTGGTACATGGTTCGGTCCCTCATGTGTATTCCTTACTATAATAAATGGTCACCAGTGTGGGATTCACCGGTTACTCCAGAATGCTTGCTAGTTGGTTCAGCAAGATCCCTGATTGTGGCCGGCATATTGTACTGGAGACAGCTGGTGCAAAGGGGCAAGGCTCTCTCATGGGATACTTGGCAGGAATTGACTAATGGAACATGGTCAAGGTTTAAGTTCAACCAGATTTCCACTTGCTTAAAAGTCAGGGGAGAATTGAAGATGAGAGAAACTCAATGGCAAAGGATCTTCAGGAATTGAAACACAGAAAGAAGGAGGTTTCATGCTGGTATGGACACATGGTGGCAGCAGCGGAAGAAGGCCTGTGTCCTCCTCCCCTATCTGGTTTGGGAAGGACACTTGTCAAGTGCAGAGATGGAAGAGCTATGGCAAGTATCTATCAGCATGCTTTATTCTGTGATTAAATCTGCTGCCCTAACGAGAAACCATTTGTTCACTTTGCATAGAGTCTACTGGAACCCCAAGAAGCTGGGCAAGATAAGAAAAGTGATGGGGAATCTAAACGTAAGTGTTGTGGAGCTTGCGAAGCAGATGATGTCCACATGTTCACCAGCTGCCCAACCCTGGCTGAATTCTGGAAGACCACAGGTAAGACAATTCCTGATATCTTGGTTTGGGATATGGAGGTAAAACCCACTCTGATCATGTTTGGTGTGGTACAGCAAGGTTCTGGTTTGGGGAGCCTGTTGAAACTGCAAAGCCTGTTAGTATTCTACTTGCTTCTTCTGGCAAGGATGGAGATATGTAAAGTTTGGTGTCAACCTCCAACTCCTAATGGGAGAGAGTGGTAGAACTCAGGAAGATACTATAGGGAATTGGACAATAAGGCCAGTCAGAATAGGGTAAGGCAGAATCTGGGTCAGTCTGGAACTTGTTGGAATCGGATGGTTGTTTATAACATGCGATGATTATACCTCTTGGTCAGTTTCAAGTGTACAGTGTCGCATGGTACCTCAGCTCTGACATTGCCTGAAAATAGACCCTGCTATAAGCAAGGGAAGTGGATGGATCAAGAGGGTGCATGCTTACTCTAGGTGAGACTTTTTGCAGTGCAAGATCCTGGGATAGATATGAAATATATTGTTGTTTAACCTGTCTGCTAAGGTTTGTTGTGTCGGTTCATGAGGTAACCTCTGCTGCATAATTCCGATAGGGATTTGCAGCTGAATGTTGTGAGTGTATTAATAATGACTGTTGTCGGTCAATCTGGTTGCACAGTTAAGAGACTAAATTAGTTAAGGTGATTTCCTGCTGGCCGTGATTTCATGTGTGTGTGCTAACATTGGAAAGCCTTATTTCCCATATAACTCTCTTGTGTGAATGCTAATTTTGAATTTCTTTAGTAAGAAGACAAGAGTTGTTACTTGTGCTTGCTTTTTTTTGTAAATATTTTGTTGCACAATGGAAATTGATAGATTTTTGTAGAGCATGCCGAGTTGAGATTGGAAATTAGTATTGCCTTGTATTATAATGGGAATTGCTAAAAAGTGCTGCCTGTTTAAATTTATTGTTCACACTGAGTTTTAGACAAATGTTTTAGGTCGCTAAGAGATTTGGTAAGGAGTGATGTGAGAGTTTCTGTCCAAAATGGCGAGGAAGCTCCACCAGAGGCTACGTCAGGTCATTACATGGCCAGAACTGTCAGACTTCCCACATGTATTTTGCTCAAACAATGGAAAAAGATCACTAACATAAATATAATAAAAAATTTGAGACATGCGTTGTATGAATCAAAATCTCAACCCGGACCAACATAGTAGGAAGCTTTGAATGCTTAGGAGCGTGCTGCCCATGCAAAAGTCAAGGAAAAGTACCAGGATAGAGCAAAAAAGACAGTTTACAAATGTGCAGATGCTAAATGGTAAATGTGTTGCTTAACAACAAATGTGGAGAAGGAACATGATTGAAGGAGCTAGGTTGTGTCTGGTATTAATAAACAAAACATCTAAGAAGTAGAAAGCCCGGGGAGATGAAGATGATTAGACATTAGACTGTTAGTCTGAGGCAGCGCTTGTGCGTAATCTACAGACATAGCTTGTGCTCTCTTTTGGCACCTGAGGCTTGACGATTTGAAAGGTTTTACTATTTTAACATCCCATTATTTTTAGCACTTTTACTGTGTGAATTTAATTGTGTTTCTCCTATTTTCTCTTACCACTGTGACATTTTCGGGATCATGTCACCTATTTAGTGGAGTAGTGTAGCTCACTGGTTAGAGGCGGCAGACCCGGAAGCAGAAGATGGCCCGGGACCAGGGTTCAATTCCTGTCGCGGCAGGGTCGTGGACCAGGGCCAGCGGACTCGATAATTCTCACCTCGGTGCCTACTCTAACCAGGGATCACACTCGGCAACTCTGGGCATTAGCTTGCCTCATCTCCACAACGGCCCCCCCATTCGCTGGGGATGCCTGGTTTCACCTTGGAGATACCCAGGAGGGACCATCTCACAGGAATAGCCAGGACGGGTTCCCCAGCGGTCTACAGTGCCTTGGCAGCAGTGCGCTTTACAAAAAACACATACATTTACATTTAGCCGCTTCACCCGTTTACTCCCTGGTCCACCACAGCTGGTTGTGCTGTTTGTGTGGAGTATATCCTCACTTCCGGTAAGACACATTGGGCGGCCATTTTTGCGAGAAGACGCTTTAGTTTTCTGCACTTGGAAACTAGTTCAGATTCTCCTCACCATGGCTTCTTAAAAGAGACCTGGCTAAAACCAACCTCCACGCCTGATATCTCCCTTGCTCTCCCGGAGAACTACTGAATTCCCAGACTTGATAGAGTAGATAAAGTGGGTGGTGGAGTTGCCATTATTTTCAAAAAGGTGCTGAAAGTTACAGTTGCTGACTCCGTCTCTGATAACCTGATGGAAATGTGTATTTTTAAAATTGAGCTATATTCACAGGAAACCCTAAAAGGTGTGCTTATTTATTGCCCCCCGGGGTCACTTAAAGATTTTAATTTAAAATTAATTGAGAAAATCGCCACTCACATTGTTGCCTCTAATCATTTTTTGCTGCTAGGGGATTTCAATATCCACAGCGAGGATAAAGAGAACAATGAGGCTGCTAGCTTCTTAGCTGACATGGCCACCCTGGGACTGGGAAAGATTAATACTGGCCCCTCACATTTGGCCGGCGACACGCTGGATATTATATTCACTAATTCCCCCCTCATAAGCGCTGATCCCCCCCTGCCCACTGACGTGGTTGGATCATTCCATGATCCCTTTCCGGATCACAAGCTGCATCAGACAGAAATTGGCTGAAGGCGCTCAGACTGTCCTTCAAAGGCGATGGCAAAGAGTCACGTATGACTCTTTTAGCAAATTATATACGCACATGGACAGTACAATGAAGCTGATGGTCTTTAATGACAATGTTAGCACAATAATTGACACGCTGGCCCCGCTGGAACACTGTATGAACAAATCTAGAAAAAAAAGTGAGGAATGGTATATTGTAGAGTTACGCAGGGAAAAATCCAGATGTAAGGTGCTGGAAAAATGATGGCGCAAATCTCAGTTTGAAAATGATAAACTTAGTTTTAAACTGGCCCTCGCTGCTTATCACAAGAATTTAAAAAGTGCACGAAAAAATCATGTTATAGTAAAATTGAACCAGGCAGGAAACTCGACAACGGAATTATATAAAGTCCTTAACTCTTTCACTAAGCCCACAGCCTGAGCCCAACAGATCACCTCCTCTCAGAGCCTTTGCGACAGCATAGCTGTGTTCCTTGATGATAAAATCAATTGGATTTATAATGAATTTCCTCAAAATTCTGATCACGATGAGCCCACTGACCTGGGTTCTCAAGTAGTTGAGGACTTAAATGTGGGCCTGGATTGTTTCAGATTTATCAAGATCTCTCAGGTGGAAGCCATGCTCCCCCCTAGATGTTTTGCCAGCATACAAAGATGCCCTGCTTGCCCCTCTTCTAGCTGCCCCATCCCTGAGATTCTGAATACCTCTTCACGCGAAGGTATTTTACCATTGGACTGGAAATCTGCTCAAGTGATTCCTATGAAGAAAAAAGGTCAGCTGTCTGCTGACACACTCTCAAATTACAGTCCCATTTCGCTCCTCCCGCTGATAAGTAAAATGGTGGAGAGCTATGTCAACACTCAGCTAATGGACTACCTTGATAACCACACTATTTTGGATCCTTCACAATCTGGGTTTAGACCCAACCATTCCACAGAGACAACCCTTATTGGGGTTACGGATCATATCAAAATGGCTTTTTCACCAGCAGTGATACTGGTCTTATTGGATCTGACAGCATCCTTCGACACGGTCTCTCATCAGAAACTGATTTTTCAACTGAGAGAGGCTGGGCTGCGGGGACAGTCACTCAGCTGGCTCATTAGTTTCCTTGATCAGTGCACTCAGACCATCAACTTGGGTCCTTTCCGTTCCCAAACCTTGAAACTTACTAAGGGGGTGCCCCAGGGCTCTTGTTTGAGCCCAACTTTGTTTTTGTCCTTAGAGCACCTGCTGAAATGTCTATTACTGTTACTACACCTACAACACAGAATTATCAAGTAGCAATCTAGAGCCCCAACCAATTTGCAAGGTCTTTAGGACAAGATGGGACTCTAGTGTTTACAACCCCAGTTGACCAAGGCGCCATGGGATTCTTGGACTTTGGAGTGACACCTCATTTGTTTAGGGAATCCCCACAGAGTGGAAAGACCGAGATAGTTGAAAATGAACCAGAGGTCCTGTCAAGTTTGAGACCATTAGATATTTCCAGACATAGGGTAGAGTTAAAAGAGCTTATTAGGGAAAGTCTTCACCTTAGTCATGCAAACCAGTATCAGGAGAATTCACTGATATTTTTGAGTAAAGATGTTACCTGCTGTGCTGCTCAATCCCACGGCAATTTAACGGAATTGACAAACAAGTATGCTGTCTACCTTTCAAGAAGCAAACCTTTGCAGAGAAGCTTTCAAACTCAGCAAGATGATGAAGCAATTGTATATATGAGAACTTGTAAGATGAAGTTACATGTTAAGGGGCTAGTGAGTTGTAGACAGAATTAGGGTAGCCCAGACAAATTAAAGGCCCGGTGGGCAATTAAAAGGGAGTACAAGAAGAAAAGGCGGAAGCTGGGGGAATGATAAAAATGCCACCAATACCCCACAGATGCTTGTAGTACTAAGACTAATCATTTGAGAGAGTTACTTGGAGGAGGATACATGTATGTGCCCTGGAGTCCAGGTGAACTTGCTTCATTTACAAATCATTCCCAAAATTGAGGGAGAGTCCCGACTTGTAGTACATTCAGGTTGATCAATTTGTGAGCTGTTAGAAATAGGGGTCTCTGTTGGCAGAGGTAGGTATCTTTGTCCAAATAGGGACCCTTGCTTCTAGTCAGGGTAAGGGGGATACACACTTTAGATAACCCCTGCTCACGCCCTTGGTAGCTTGGCATGAGCAGACATGCTTATCCCAAAGGCAATATGTAAAGTATTTGTACCAACACTCACAGTAACATAGTGAAAACACAAAAGGACACCACACCAGTTTAGATAAATATAAATTATTTATCTAAACTTAAGACCAAAATGACAAACATCCAACATATGCAGTTAAAAATATGACTTTAAAAATGTTTCAAGAACTTGTACCATAGAAAACTATGGATGCGTGACTTTTACACAAGGTACCTGTAGGTGCGTCAAAATTCACAAGGCTAAACAGCTGCAGAGTGAAAAAGCATCAAAAACAAAGAGATGCGTCCGTTCCTGAGACCTTGAGGAGGCGATGCAACAGTTCAGCTGCATGCAGGAGAAGTGATGCTTCGAATCCGACCTGTTGGGGGAAGGGATGCGTTGATTCTTCGTGACAGTTCTGGTCCCCAGGTGATGCGTCGGGAAAACTTGTCGCACAGGTGCGTTGTGTGGAAATCCGGGATGTGGAGGTAATAGATGCAGCGGTGACAAGCGGCGCTGCATCTGATTTCTTTAGCAGTGACCCCTCGATGCATCAATTCTTGCAGCGGTGACAGGCGTTGCATCGGTTTTCACAGCGGCACGGGGATGCGTGGAAATTCTTCTTGCTCCGTGGAGATGCATCAGAAAAACAGCCGCAAGAAGAGCGATGCATTGTTTTTGTAGTTCTTCAAGTTCCTTCTCTCTTCCAGTTCGCAAACAGCAGCAACAACCTCCAGAGGTCCAATACCGGCACAGGCACCTCCTGCCAGGTCAGACCACACAGCAGCAGAGTTCAGGGGAGCTGGGGGTGAAGTCTTTGTGTCCCTGCGACTTCAGAACAGGAGGCCAGCACACACTTGCTTCTAGTCAGGGTAATGGGGATACACACTTTAGATAACCCCTGCTCACGCCCTTGGTAGCTTGGCATGAGCAGACATGCTTATCCCAAAGGCAATATGTAAAGTATTTGTACCAACACTCACAGTAACATAGTGAAAACACAAAAGGACACCACACCAGTTTAGATAAATATAAATTATTTATCTAAACTTAAGACCAAAATGACAAACATCCAACATATGCAGTTAAAAATATGACTTTAAAAATGTTTCAAGAACTTGTACCATAGAAAACTATGGATGCGTGACTTTTACACAAGGTACCTGTAGGTGCGTCAAAATTCACAAGGCTAAACAGCTGCAGAGTGAAAAAGCATCAAAAACAAAGAGATGCGTCCGTTCCTGAGACCTTGAGGAGGCGATGCAACAGTTCAGCTGCATGCAGGAGAAGTGATGCTTCGAATCCGACCTGTTGGGGGAAGGGATGCGTTGATTCTTCGTGACAGTTCTGGTCCCCAGGTGATGCGTCGGGAAAACTTGTCGCACAGGTGCGTTGTGTGGAAATCCGGGATGTGGAGGTAATAGATGCAGCGGTGACAAGCGGCGCTGCATCTGATTTCTTTAGCAGTGACCCCTCGATGCATCAATTCTTGCAGCGGTGACAGGCGTTGCATCGGTTTTCACAGCGGCACGGGGATGCGTGGAAATTCTTCTTGCTCCGTGGAGATGCATCAGAAAAACAGCCGCAAGAAGAGCGATGCATTGTTTTTGTAGTTCTTCAAGTTCCTTCTCTCTTCCAGTTCGCAAACAGCAGCAACAACCTCCAGAGGTCCAATACCGGCACAGGCACCTCCTGCCAGGTCAGACCACACAGCAGCAGAGTTCAGGGGAGCTGGGGGTGAAGTCTTTGTGTCCCTGCGACTTCAGAACAGGAGGCCAGCACACACATGCTCTTGGAGATCTCCTTCAAGCAGGGAAGAAAGCACACAGCAAAGTCCTTCTCCTTTCCTTGGCTGAAACAGCAACTGCAGGCCAACCCCACACGGCACACAGCAAAGGGGCAGTGCTTCTTTTCAGTCTCTCCAGCTCTTCTCCTTGGCAAAGGGTCCTCTTGAATACCAGGGAGGATCTAAAGGTCTGGGGTCTAGGCCCCTCTTTTTATACAGTAAATCTCTTTGTTCTCTCCTGGCCCAGGGCTCTGAGCCAACTCCAAACCAGTTCTGAAGGGCATTTTGCAAGTGCACAACAACCTCCATTGTCAGTGGGAGCCCTGGCTCCAGACACAAGACAGGCAGTGCTTAATTTGTGCCGGTGCTTTCTGGTGCTTAGCACCAGCACTTATTCATCAGGGCCGGGTCTACACTACCCGCCTGTACGTGATATGGCATTGTGGCAAAGTACATATAATAACCTCACTGACTCACCGCAGAGAGTGTTGTTTCTCTCCCGAGTTTCCAATGAAGAGTGTTGTGGCTGTCAGAGCCAATAATAGAAAGAGTCACACCATATCCGCTATGTGAATTTTCCTTAGGCCCTGAGTTCAGTGTTGCCGGTGGGCGGGACACTGATTATGCTGGACTTGGATCTGCGGGGGTAGGGGCTGTGCGTCAGCATGCGTAGATTTTTTACAAACTGTCACGCCCTGGCCCACCGAGTCACCGGCACTTCAGCTCGACGTGGACGGAAGGCAGCAGCAGGCCTATTAATAAAGGCAGTGCCACCCACCAGTAACCGTAAGTAGCCAAACCAATGCTGCTTACTATTAAACAGATTTACTTGGTATGTGGTGTGAAGTGAACCGAGTCGGTGGCCTGCCCTAAGCAATCATGATTCCGGCTCCGGGCACCATTCTCAAGTTCAATACCCCCAGGAGGAGGCTGAAAGGGCAGGGCCATTAACCTAACCCCTATTGTTGATTCAAAATATGCTGCTTTTCTGTGCATTTCATCATCTCTTTACATCTCCCCGGTCTGCATTGCAATATGGCGGCAAGCGCCAGTTGAAAGTTTATTTCTATCCTGCCATCGTCATCAAGCCTTGTGGTTGTTTGTGCATGCAGCGGTGGTCACTGGTTCCTGATGTCACATGGGGTACGGACCTGTCGGGCGGTGGGCTATTCCATCTGTTCCTAAGTGGCCTTTTTAACTTAGTTTGTGGGTATTGTTTTACTTCATTTGATTCATTGTGCACGATGAGCTTGCAAGCCTTCAGTCATAATCGCTGCCGGCCATGTTTTGTCTGTGTTTTGCTGGGTGGCCCGAGGCCCCAGGGGCCCGCTCTGGCAGGGTTATCAGAGTGTGGCAGTACTGTGGCGACCAGATACTTTGTCTGCAGTGCTGTGGGACCCTGGGGGTGCGCAATAGTTGTCGATGACTGCACAGCATTTTCATCTCTTTTGCGAGTCAATCAGAGAGCTCAGACTTTGAGTGTGGATTACAAGCACACTCCGTGCTGTCATCCTGTGCTCTGCATGCCCTTGCAATGCTAATCAAAGGTCAGGAAGTCTTATCAAAATAGAAACACTCTAAGAACTCTCAGACCTGAAAGTGTTTTTACGGGGTACCCTCAGATATTTACAGGAAATCTTATCAATCAGATGAAACCTGATCCTAAAACAAAATGTCAATTATTTATCATATCAAATAGTCTTTGTTTAACAAACTGAATTTCACATTTTAAGCCTCTGTTCTCATAGAAGGGCTTTATCTCTATCCAGGAATATTGATGATTTAAATATTTGCTATTAATATAGAATGCGCAATTAAGGTGAAGACATTCCACCTAAAATTAAACAGTTTCACAAATGTTATCATTATTTCTTTATGCAGTAAAAATCCACACCCGGAACCAGGCCAGGCAGGAGTTAGAAAGAGTCATGTGTAACTAATCCGTTATTATTACCTAGCAATCTCTATGATACAGAAAACAAAAATCATAAATATAAATTAAAATATGCAAAACACACTCATCTAAAAAAAATCCATAGACAATACTGGCCCTTCCTACTCCCAATTCAAGGAACAAGCGGGGTCTGTGTGAATACCAATTCAAAACCATAAAAACAAAGTTTTTTGCTCAATTGAATCAGAGGAAAAGCTTAGAATAATGACATACGTTAAATGTGGCCCCATTTAACTTCACTTGGACAATCAGAGACAGATTTCTCTGAAATGGTGTGAAATGCACACAAGTGAATCACACTCTGTGGGACACGCCAGTGTGATGTAGTTATGCTTTGAGAAAAATAATGCTTGAGTGGAGCCCGATACTATATGAAGTCAGTAACAGACTTCCGAGTTCCAACCACACTACCCCAGTGAGCTAATGCGGCATAACAAGTGACTCGAGAGAAAACCACATCTCATATTCAACATATTGTTCACATACAGTGCTGCTGCCATCAGCCATCAATAACTAATTTATAAAAGTATATTAAACAATATGGATTTCATTTTTCTTTCTGTATTCCTCACACTTGCCACACTCTTCTGGCCTGCATGTGATCAAATGAAAGGGGCAGGAAGCAGCTTGGTAATCTCGCAGCAGAGGCTGGGGATGAGTAAATAGGGAACAGCCAGGCTTGGAAGGAAGTGCTCTTCTCTTGGCATCAGGGCTCACAGTGGAGAGTTTCATTTGCCAGGGAGTGAAGTCCTTCTGCTCTCGTTGCAGTGCACCTTTCGGCCAGTGACACTGACACCCGCCCCATAGCTGCCAAGGCTTCAGATTGCTATGAGTTCTATTATCATAATTTCACTCATTTCAGTGTAATTATGAGTGGCATTTCAAAGGCTATGAATGCCAGTTTCTGGCGAGCAAAATCAAGCAATGAAGATGAGAGAAACATATAAATATCAGACATTGCACCCATTTGTGCATCAAGATCATCTGAATCATACGTTTTGAGCTGAATCATCGCAATTTATTAAAGCATTCACTACATTATGCTCCCAAACAGGGCGTTACACGTCCATGATTGTTCAACACCTTTGAGCAATGTTTGCCATTTTTAGTACATGGTTATGGTGAAAATGTACTCTATTTTGCAAAAATATTTCTCTAGTGTAGCCTGCAACAAAACCTGAGTCCAAAATATCTATAATCCTTTAGGCCTCCGATTCTTAATCCCTAAATTCAATACACTGAACTCTCTTTTTCAAATGTGTAGATTTGGAACCTCCTATCAAAACCTTGCTATGAGGAAGGCTCCCTTGCTGAAATTCAGATCGGATATTACATCTGACTTTTAGCAGTGCCAGTTGAGGATGTCGGTAGAGCCAATAGAGTAACAGGGTGGAGCCAGTCGAGGAAGTGGGTGGAGCCTGGAAAGTAGGTGTGGCCTCCGACAAACATTTGAGTACCTGGACTTCATATTTTACAAATTAAGCACTGAAGACAGGAGGACGGAGACATCATTGTGGAAGGCAGGCCCAGCCCTATTCAGATGCAGGTGCTACTCCTCCCACCACTAAAAATGCAGACCAGGCCTATTCAGCCTAGCGCTGACATCCAGACTCTCTGGAGCCATTGCACATCCCCAGCACAAGGCTCTCCAAATCCAGACAGTCAATACACATCCTAGCAGAGTCACACTGGATGACTATCCAAGAAAATACCTACTTTCTAAAAGTGGTATTTTCAAATACAGAATGCAAATATCACCCTCACTAAAAGATGCATTTTAACATTCTGAGTTCAGGCATACTAAACTTTATTTTGGTTCCCAGGGACAGTTATGCTTATAAGATGTTATAGACAAACTCCCCTCCTGGACTCGGTGGAGAGGGTAGGTCACAAGAAGCAGCATGAGTAAAACAAATTCCTACTGACTGAGGAACTCAGACTCATGCGCAATCCACCGAGCACTGTAGAAGGCTGAGCAGTTATTGAATAGGGTAGCTACTGATCACAACTGGTACTTTAGTTAAGCAACACTTATATCCGCTACACACTTTGTTTTACCAGTAGCTTTTAGATCTAGATAGTTCCTTTTCCTTGTTTTTTGATCCTGAAGAATCGCGAGTACATTCACTCTATGCGAGAAACATGTTGACCCACATCTTTCAGCATAGGATACTCTAACACGAGACATTATACTCGGGCGAGTGCCATGCTCACACGTTTTTAATCAGGGTGGGAGACCCTCAGAATAAAAAGTTATTACTTTTCAGGCACTCCCAACCCTGTTTTAAACCACTACCACACATCTACACTACTTTGGCCCCACACCCGCACTTCACCATAGAGCAGTTGGATAGAAGATCTCCGACAAAGCGCCCCTTTTTCAGGGAGCCCGTTCGGTATTGCACTGCCGACCCGACGAGAAGCAGCCCATATGATGAAGCATGACACCTGAAAGGGTGTGTGAGGGCACCATAATCCAACAAATGGATTCCCAACCATAGACACATTGTCGATTTAGTTGGATCCAGCCTCCGCTTTGACTTCACTGACTCGATTACAGAGGAACGGCATAAACTCTAATCTTATGATTCTTGTACCTGGGGCCTTTGTTTATGCTGGACCTCCCACTCCCTTGCGAGTGGAAAAAGCCCCCTTGTCCCTCTCCTCTTGTATTGAAAACTCCCCATTCTATCTTATTGGAACAGATAGCCTTAAAATAGTGAACAATGAATTTGGCAGAATTTCACTATCAGGACATGCCACAAACATCAGGGCAAGTCCTACCTTTCACATACACTGCACCCTGCCCACAGGGGTACCTTGGGCCTACTTTAGGGGTGACTGACATGTAAGAAAAGGGAAGGTTAGTGCCTGGCAAGTGGGTGCACTCTCCAGGTCGACATGGCAGTTAACAAACTGCGCACAGTCACTGCAGTGGCAGGTCAGAGACATATTTTCAGGGCTACTCATGTGGGCGGCACAAATAGTGCTGCAGGCCCACTAGTAGCATCTGATTTACAGGCTCTGGCACACTTCAGTGCACTTTATTAGGGACTTATCAGTAAATCAAATATGCCAATCAGGGAGAACTAATTGTAACACCAATTTACACAGGGAGCACTTGCACTATCACACTGATCAGCAGTGGAAAACTGCCCAAAGCATCTAAGCCAGCAAAAACAGAACCCAGCACAGCATCATAAATACAGGAGGTAGAGGCAAAAAGTCAGGGGAAACCACACCAAGGATGCCAGGTCTAATATGGACATTTTGAAAGTACAATGGGATGATTTGAACACCTTTTGTGTGGTTCCCATTAATTTATGTGCTGAGTGTAAGGTGTCGATACTGTATCCAAATACTGCATATCAGGAGAGTGGTCAGGATGAATGCACCAACTCCTATCGTGATGGGGAAGTATAATGAGGTAATTAACCTCTTGAAAGGGGAAGTTCCCAAAAAAAACAATGGTTGGTTGAAGGTTATTCAAACTACTCAAGATGCCATAGAATCAGTTCATGCCTATTATGAGCATCTCTTGCAGGTGTTCAGACAACATAGCAGTGTTGATAACCCACAAAGGGGTGATATGAGTAACTTTATGTCAGAGTTCATTCTAGGATTAAACAGAATGTGATTTGTGTGCAAAGTAAGCAGTTGAATAAAATACTTTGATATGTGAAGTATAGCAGAGATGAACACCAGATGAAACAGAAAAGGCTTAAGGAAAAGTTCATATTGGCTCAGACTAAGTTGGCGCAGAAAGTATTTCAGAATGGCCTGTATGTTGGAAATGTTGTCTAAATACAAGGTGTTGGATACCAAGATGGAGGACAGGGATTTGAAGTTGCAACGTTAAAACAGTCAAGTCTGTGTCATTATTGCAATAAATTGGGTCATTCGAAGAGGTTGTGTCAATTGAATCGAAATCAAATGTCTGGTGATGGGAAAATGAAAGGTATAAATGCTTTTGAGAATGTGACTTTACAGAGACCTCAGAATCCTCAAATTTTTAATGTCCAAGTGATGCCAGAACAGAATATGGAAACCAGGTTCCGAGAGTAAAGAGGAATCCTTTTGCAAATCAAATCACTTTTCAGTAGTTCCCAGTTCTCAGTCCCTCTGATGGCTATGGTTCTGATCTATCACAATGAAAGTGCCTCAGAGGGGAGGAAGAATGTGTACTTTGTGCAGTCTTGGAGGTAGACCCGAGTGGTCCATTTGTGGAAAGTAAAGTGAATGGCCACCTAGTGTTCAGTTGTGTTAACCGTTCTACTGAAGAATGGCAGAAGTTCCAAACCTACCACTCTTGGCAAAACAGATCCAAGTTGTGGGTGTTGCAAATAAACAGGTCATTAACCCTGTGTCAGGGAAAGTCCCAGTTAAGATAGGTTCCTTTGAAGAAGACCAGCCATTTGTGTAATGTGATTCTAGTCCAATAGATTTTTTAGGACTTGATCTTTTGTGCAAGTTAAATTGCACCAGATACTGTTTACCGGATGCTATTGGATTTCCAACACATGATGAAGATGTTGATTTTAAAATAGGTAAACAGGAAACAGCTGTTGGTTTTTTTCCACTGATGACTGTGGAAGATGTGCCACCTGATTTAAAAGATATTTAAGACCTGAAGTCTGGAATTTCTCTGTAAAGTTATTGGAATTATTAAATGTGTAGAACCTGTCTGAATTACTGTCAACCCTAATGCTGAATATTCCGAAATGCCACAGCATAACCTCACACCAGAAATGATAGCTAGGATGGCCCAGTGATTGATTCCATGATACAGGAAGGAATAGTGAAGGAAATTCTGGGGTTCCCATGTAATTCCCCTGTCATAGGTCTGCAGAAACGGCGCATCAAATAACACATTGCGCAGGACCTGCAAAAGATTCATAAATTATTATTCCATGTTGTCTTTTAGGAAATTGGGTTACTGATTGAATATGGTGAAATCCTGCATAAGCAGCAACCATAAATCCTGTCAGTGTTAAGTCATATGCACCCCCAAATTAACATGTGCTTAACTCTAGGGTACCTTGGCACAAAAGCAGTCAGGCTTAACTTATAGGCAATGTGTAAAGTATTTATAAATCACAAAAATAGTAATAAAGTGAAAACATAACACAAGAAAAACACCACACCAATTTTGGAAAATAGAGTAACATGTAATAAATTCTTTGAGACCAAAATGGCAAATGTCCATGCAGTAGAACTGGAGATATGTAATTTTTAAAGATTTAAGTGAAAACAGTGCTTAGAAGTACAAAGCTCCAATTGCGGTAATGTGATTGTGGTACACCGAGTCCAATCACAAGTGTAGGCTGACCGTGATCAAGCATGAGTTGGATACAGGACTGAGTTCAGTAGCTTGAGAGAGTACATTGAGGGCCTAGGTGTCAAGATGCGAAGTCCCTGAGTTGAGATGTACAGGGCCACATCAAGGACCCGTCAATGAGGAGATGCGATGAGTGGTCCAGTGTCAAGATGTCACATGTAGCGGTGGAGTCAATGACCGTCGGCAAAGAGCTGTGATGCGAGATCCTGCATATATGCCAAGGAAGCTGGTGGGGACGAGGTACATCGCACTGGGCCATTGTTGGCCTCAGGCTGAATCAGTATTGAAAAAGCCGCTGGTCCTTGTGAGGACAATGAGATTAGTCGGCATTGAGGATGAGCTGCATTGTGCTGGGACAGAGCCGAACAGCTGGCTGCGTCGCATTGCGCAGAGATGCATGGAGATGCCTCAACCTTGAAGAAGACTGTGATATCTCTGTGGCTTTGAACAGGGGGTGAGCTAGCTGACCCTTGGAGAACTACTGGAGTTCTGGGTCCACACAGGAAGGTTGGATGCAGCAGGGTAGCTCACAGCAACAGAAGAGTCCTGGTGCAGAAATAGCAGGCTTTGTCAGTACAGTGGTATTTGGTTGGCAAACAGGTCAGCAGGGCAAACTTCACAGCAGGGCAGTCCTTCTTTGTGGTAGAGTCCACAGGTCCAGAAGTGATCCGAACAGCTGGGTCAGAGGGTCCAATATTTATACCTGGTGCCAACTTTGAAGTAGGATAAGGTTCTAAATGTTCCCACAACCAGAGGTGTATGGAATTTGCTGCCTCCACTTTGTGAGGGTACTGAGACAAAGCCTTTGCAAAGCCTTTGTCATGTGTAAGTGTATTAGGTGACACCTCCGCCCCCTCTTTCAAGTCAGAGATGGTCTATCCTGCAAACACCTCCTCCCCCTTTGTCTCACTGTCTGGAACAATACACAAACACCAACTGCAAGCTACATCTAGTCATGTGACCCTGGATATAGGTTTCAGGCACCAAATAATTGTGACTTACAATCCAACTTTACCATTAAAAGGGCTTCAAATTACAATTCATTTGAAATTAAACTCAATATTCCTATCTGCTGCCAATTTAAATTTTTCACTTATCAAATGTAATAAGGTAATCCAATGTTATCCTATGGGAGATGTAAAAATTAAAAGTACAGGTACAACTTTTTAAATACACTGCATCCTGCCCTATGGGCTGTTAAGGGCCTAACTTAGAGGTGACATATATATTTAAAAGAAAGGATTAGGCCTGGCAAAATGTTTATTCCACTAAGTCGAAATGACAATTTAAAACTGTAAACACAAGCAGATGATGGTCGGAGCGCTGAAACTTTTCAGACACTCACCTCTAGTCACAGATCTGGTTTGAATCAATCATCATTCTTTAGCTCACTTAGCCATCTCAGTTCAGACCCAGCTATATGCAAATCAGTCTTGACCCTGTGCCTCATGGGAACAGTTCAGTGCGAACTGCCAAGCCAGGTCTTCCCTGAACCGGAAACAAGCATCCTGGGACTGGTTTCTGGGTGACACCCTTCATCAGCCAGGCTAGCTTGAATCCAGTGGCAAAGTGAGCAAGGGACCCACGTCAATAGCAGCCCTGAGGCTTGTTTAAAGGGCTATTAAGTGGGTGGCACAATCTGTGCTGCAAGCCCACTCAAAGAATTTAATTAACAAGCCCTAGGTACAGGCAGTACCACTTTACTAGAGACTTACAAATAAATTAAATGTGCCAATTGAGCGTAAGCCAGTTTTGCCATGGTTAAGGGATTGAGAGCACATGCACTTTAGCACTGATCCACAATGGTAAAGCGCACAGAGTCCTAAGGCAAAATGAGATCAGCAAAAAATGGAGGCGTAAGGCAAAATGTTTGGGGGAAGACCAACCTATGGCTAACAGGTCTAACACGTATTTTGTATGAATCCCATTGAGATTGTGTTTCAGACTACCTGTGTAACTGAGTGGATCTCAGGAATTGTTCTGTATCAAGCTTTTTTTTAAATCTTGCTGCATGAGGAGAGTAAGTTTCTCTTCGTGTTTCAGTTCCAAAATATATTTTGGCATGGTGCCGAGATCCACAAGGGTGTACAGAAGTTCCCACAATCTTTAACCAAATCTTGAAAATTAATTTGGAGACACTAACGTTACCATGTAATTCAGTTCTTGTCTAATATATAGATGTACTGTTAGTTGCATGGACGTTGCAAGAAGCATGCAAACAAGACACCATTGCCTTGTCGAATCACTTGGCAGAGAATGGACACAAGGCGTCCCTGACTAAACTGCAGTATTGTCAGAAAGAAGTCTTCTAATTAGAACATCACATTCAGAACGGAGGAAACGAGTGGTTGCAGGAGAGAATATGTGCCATTTTGAAAATGAACCCTTATTCTACGCAGCAAGAAGTCAGGATGTTTCTGGGAATGGTGTGCTACCGTAATCTGTAGATACTCAACTTCTGCCTAGTGGCCAGACCTCTACAGAGGTTGACACACAAGGATGTGTCTGATTCAGTACCATGGGACAATGGCCGTACCAATGCCTTCTTAGAGTTAAGAGAATTTCTCTGCTGCATTCCGGCTCTGGGAATGGCATATTACAGCAAACCTTTGCATGCCTTCGTGAATTGCTTTTTCAGTGAATGGGGGAGCTGTGCTCTCTCAGTGGTTACTCAAATGCATGGTGATTCTCGAAAACCTTCTCTTTTTTTCTACTGTACTTGTGCCTTCTTGGCTGTCCTTTTGTCGTGATGGTCCCTCACTCTGTAGAGATATTGCTTACTGAAACACAACATTTGACTAATAGTAGTTATGAGTGATGAGCAATCATATTATGAGCAAATCATACTTGCAGCAGCAAATGTTACATTAAAGTTGTGCTGTAACCAAAACCCTGCTACACTGTTTCCCCTACCCAAGTCTGAAGTTGAGGGGAGAGGTTGAGCATGACTGTCTCGATGTCATGGAATTGTGCACCAAGCCAAGACCTGATATTAAAGATGAACACTTCACAGAGCCCAATTAAGTATTGTTTGTGGACAGCTGATGCTTAAGGGATGATGAGGGAACTGTGAGAGCTACTTATGCTGTTTGTAGAAATTCAAGGTGTAGTGGAAGCCTCCTGACTCCGCAGTGGAACATCTGCCCAAATGTCTGAGTTGGTCACTCTTTCTAGAGCTTACTGCATCTTTCATCAATTCAAAGTCACCATGTTTAGTGAAAGTCAGTATGGCTTTGTTGTTGTCCATGACTTCAGACAGTTGTGGCCACCAAGGGGATTAATGAAGTCATCTGGATCTCCTATGAGAAATGGGGAATTTGTCATGAGATTACTTGAGGAGTTGCAGATGCCAAAATAAATTGCTGTGGTTAAATTCACAGTACACAGTAGTGGAAATAATTCTGTGACAGCTTGTAACTGGTATGCATAGGAAGTCGACTGGTCCTGCACTTATGAATCCTGTGCATTTAATGGGGAATATTTAAAAAAATCTGAGAATGTGACTGACTTCAATTTCTTGCTATCTGTTGCTGATACTTGAGAGGAAGTTAACAGATTGCAGGAAGAAGCTGAACAGCAAGGCTATGTTAGGGCAGAAAGCGTGAAAAATGAGAAAATCTCAATTTCAGCAGATGGGATACCTGTGTTGCCCGATAGTATGCTTTCGCGGATGGCTAGATTCTTCTATGGACTCGCAAATGTAAGGAGGGACGCAATAGTAAAATTGTTCAGACCGATTTTGTTTATCTCTCAATATAGGATAATGCCTGGGAAACGGTGTGACAGGTGTGGTGGCTGCCAGCAGATACATTTAAGGAGAAGAACCCCAGTTACCATGAGCCTCATAGAGAGATCAGGATGCAGTTAGATTTATTGAAATGCCTGTGTGTAATGGGCTTAGATATGTCCTGGTCAAAGTGTGTATTTCTCCGTTGGGTTGAAGCATACCTGACTAGAAGAAATTATAGTCTTACTGTAGCTAAGCTGTTGTTGAGTAACCAGGGTTTAGATTCCCGGTTTGTCTGGAGTCAGAAAGAGGTACTCATTTTAATAATGAAGTACTTAGAATACTGTGTGTGGCTTTACATGTGGGACATTGACTGCACTGCAGTTACCAACCCGAGGCTTCTGGCATTGTGGAATAGGTGAATGGGACGTTGAAGTCCCAGCTGGCTGAAGTGTGTGCTTCTACCTTATTGAAGTGGTTGGATGCTTTAACTTTGGTGTTCTCCAAAGAACTCCTGATCAATGAACATGACTGGTTTCCCACAAGATTCTCATGGCCAGAGCTATGAAATTGCCTGCTGTGCCTGCAAATCTGCTTGGAACATTACAGATAATATGGTTCTCGAGTACTGCAAGGGACTGACTGATGTGATGTGTTCTGTCTCTCATCAGATTATAGATGTCACAAAATCTGTCCAGTGAACTGGGTCCTTGACAAGGAGCATGTTTGAAAGTCATGCATGAAGCCCTGTTGGAAAGGCTCTTGCTAGGTCATCTTAGGGACTAAAACAGCAGTCAAATGTGGTGGACTGCTGGACTGGATACATGCCTCTCATACCCAGGGAGTGGGGAGTCCAGGTGAGGAGGTGGTAACAACTTCTGTTGAATTGCAACCTCCACCTTGTGGTTACCCTGAGCTGAAAGGGGTGAAGTGAACACCCAAGAACCTCAAAATCAATTTGTGGTTTAGGTTCCAGAAATATTTTGAGTTGAGGATAGCTCTGAGTCTGTGGAGAGTGAATCAGGAGTAGCCACGCGGAATCAGCCTCAGGTGAAGATGACTGAAGACGCAGAGCCCATTAAAGGGCCGAGTAATGTGATCAGTAGTGACCAAAGCAGAGAACAGTGGCCAACGGGTCAAGAGATACTGAGACCTGTTGAATGCATTCCACATGCTGTCATTGAGGAGACAGGGTTGGGTGGGTTGGGTGACAGTGAAGAAGAACACTCAGTTCTCAGGAGATTGGCGTGGCCATGAAACCGGCAAAAACTGCTAAAAAAAAGCACATACACTGATCTGTCAGACCTGCCAATCGGGCACTGCGTTATTGCCCTATAGGCCAGTCCGACCCTGGGAAGTGCAGAAGTCTGCTTTACACCACTGCCTATGGATGTCCATGCCTGAGCTTGCCCCTCCCATTTACACCATACTGCGAGGACACATTAGTTGTCTATATAGACATCATCACTGCAGGAAAGTGAAAAGTCCTTTGCACAACCCGCTGTGCGACTTTCACTAGGAAATATGAGAACAGACAATCTAAAGCTTAGTATAGCCTTATAGCCCGCCGTAGCGGGCTAGCGTCGGCGAGGGACTTTAACAACAGCAGCGGGACTTTAACAGCCGTTATAGCCCTGCTACGAAGGGCTATAAGGCTATTAGAACATTCTGCCACTAGAGGGCAGAATGTTCTAACAAAACGAAGCCTTCAGGGAGCGCGAGGGGATTCAAATCCCCTCCGGCTCCCTGAAGTCTTCGTTCACAGCCAGAGCTGTGAACAAAGACACATTGGAATGTTGGCGCTCCGGGCTTATACCAGCCATTATAAGCCCGGAGCACTCCATTGTTTTCAATGGAGCTCCCAACATTCCAATGTTCTAATATGCCTTAAAAGCAAAACTACGTACAAGCAAGTTACAAAAGAAATTATTTTAAATATGCAGTTAGCCATGTGCAAATTCCCTATTCAAAGCCAGCAACCCCAATGCTCCTGAGTCACATCGGTGTCATAGCACATACGTCTGTAATTCACCCTAGCCTGGAATAAGTTGCACATATTTAAATGAGATTTTTTGATCTGGCTCCTTCAGGATCATGACCAAATGTAGGCATTTTTACGTTTGTCAAGTTTCCCTAAAACACATACATGGGCCTTTTGACATGTGCCTTTCCCATCTCTGCGACTGCAAAATCTCTCGTTCAGCCTTATAGATAAACCCACTGTCCCTTTATCTCTGTTCAATATCTCGCGAACCCAGCACATTAACATTAATTTCTGAAGCAAATCTTATGTACACACATAATTTTCACATCCTGTATGGATGTTAAGAAATGTATGCATGTTTTAGTGGAAACGTCAGGGTTTTACATAAGCCAGCCAGGGTATCTCCAATACGTAGGACAATAACATCCCTGCATGTGTAGTGAAGATCTATTAAAATGCTATGTTAGACAATAATATGTAAATCAGAGTTACGACTCAGTAGCAAATGCGTCTGCACCATTGATTTCATCCAATTAAGATAATTAATACCAATCTGAACTTTCTTGAGCACAACATAGTCATTAGGAAACATCTGTATCAAGATGTCTTCTAATCTGACAGTCATTAGCCAAACTGCAGTCAATTAACGCGTTGTTTGAGGAAACCTATTAAGAAGGAATGGAAAACATTATTAAACTTATATTTGTGAACACAGAATTGCAAATTTTAGTATTTTATTTAAAAAATACTGTGTTTAGTGACAGCAAATTTTAGTATTTTATTTAAAAAATACTGTGTTTAGTGACAATAATCATTAAGACCAGCTGGACATTGTTGAATATTGTGATATTTGTACCTGAAAGTTTCTTGCCAAATTGACAAAATTAACTACATTATGCATCAGGTATAACACCAGAGATTGGATTGTACCAGCCCGACACCCACTCCGGGCTAAGGGTCATGGCCAGCTCCCCACTCATCTGGTGTGACTCTCACTGCTGCTTAGACACCCTGGAAGTGATTGATAATAGGCCATGGCATGCTGGCCAGGATCTCTCTTTATACAACGCAATCAGTAAAAAGCATTAGCAAAGCTAATAGGTCCGACCTCATCTGTGTCTTTTAAACGGTAACATTGAATGCCTTATGATTATTAAAAGGATGAGAGCATACGCATGTTTTTGGGTTTCAGGTTTCCTGGTGTTTGCACTTACTTCTTACTTATAGAAAAGGGTTTAAGGTCAGCCTTCCACCGCTGATAGTTTGAGACATTGTGAAACAAATCTTGGATCATCCCACAGCAGCATTTTAGTCACAGGTCTTATTATCAGCTTATATGTGTTTTTTGCTTTTTGTCGCACGCATGAGGATCTGTTTCATATCTGAGAAGCAGACTCATAACACATTCAATTCTTTACCTCATTCATGGAGTGTATAAACACAGCCATGTTTTTGTGTTGCACTTGTTACTTGAATTTGAAATACCTTGAAAAACAAGAGACAAGAGGCGTTTGGCAAAACAGGAACAGTTTGTTTAACCCCTTCCCCGCTCATGACGGAACCGCTCCGTCATGAGCCACGGTTGCCGTGTGCTCATGACGGAGCGGTTCCGTCATGCCACGACCGTTGGCGGCCGCTCCGCCCACGCGGCGCTGTTTCCCCGCCTGTGCGGGGGGACAACGCAACTGGGCGGAGTCATGACGGAACTGCTCCGTCATGAGCACAGCTCAACCGTGGCTCATGACGGAGTGGCTCCGTCATGAGCACAGCGCCACCGCGCTGCCCCCCCGCACCCCCCAGCGCTGCGGCGGAATTCCCGCCGCAGCGAAGGGGTTAATTAAACATAGCGGCCAGGAGAACAGTTACAGGCACAGGGTCTGAGGATTGTTTCAATTTACATTCAGTTGGGATCCTTCTTAAATACATTTTTCATCAGGTTGTAAAAGTTCTCAGGTGAGCCATATATGGTGAGGAATGTTGGTTGCCACTTTAGAGTCCTAAATTAATGGTCAAATGTTTACTATAGGTGGGCCTTGACAATGTGTGGACACAATATGGCCAGTGGGTAACATGTCCAGATGTCCGGCATGGGGAGCGCATGAACAATATGTGTGCTGTGCTTTGATTGGATATGTGTTCATAACTCATGTGGCATCTGACTTTATGGTGTTTTAGGAGTGCATGTACACCCTCCGGCAATATGTGTTTTATTTGGGCCATTCTCTCTTGACCATTGTTATGTCGCTGTTTCTATCTGTGGGATTGGTCTAGGGTTTCCTGTTCATGCAGTTATCTGCTAGCTGTGTGCCATCCCACCTGTGACCTATAAATCAGTAACAGTGGGCCTGGGTCTGAGAGCTTGCCTATGTATTTGCCAGTGGGGTTGATGTGGAGTTCACAACAGGCAATTTCCTTAATAGGGTATGTTATTTTGTTTTCATAAATGAATGTATCTTTCCTATATTCACACTATCATTTTCCATATTTCCACAGTACAGACAGTATTTTTATTTGCTTTAGTCATCGGTGGACTGGGACACGAGTCCCTACACAACACAATGATGTGAAAGGTTGGCTCTGTTTTTTACCCATAGCCTTATGGGTTTGCTACTGGCAACCAAGCCAGGACCAGTAAAGCTGTATATTAACTATACTCTACAGATGTCCTCAAAGGAGAGTGCAATTACTAGAAAGCTAAGGTTGCATTATATATCCAAAATATGTCCTAATAGAAGTATACAATGGAGATTGAAAGTTGCACTTGCACTATACTACCAACAGATGTCGTCTCAGAGGATAAAGACCTGCAGTTGTATTGCAGGGAAGACAGGTATGCTCACATAAAATTATAATATGGGGAGAGAGAGAACTTGAGCTGTAATAAAAAGTCTCTTATAAAAGTTTAATGCCTAAGGAGAGCATACAATTCAGAGTATAGCAGCACTTTCTGCATTCTGCTATTTGAGTTTTTTTTATTATTAGCTAAACACAGCAATAGTAATACCAGACCAAAAAGAAAATATTTCTGACTTTCTTGCACTATTCACACACAGGCTTCAAAGGAGTGTGTTATCAAACCTCACTATTTGTTCTGTCCAACTGCACAACCATGTTTGTATCACACAAAACAAAGGTATAGGCGTGCACTAGCAAAATTGACATCTGGAGAAAATGCACACAGCTCTGCTCTGCATCTAGGTCCATGTTTTCTACAGCCTTAGAAAAGTGCCGGGAAGCTAGAATTGGCATCCATGGTGTGGTTTCCCCTGACTTTTTGCCTTCACCTCCTGCATTTGTTGACTGTGTGATGGGTTTCAATTTTGCTGGCTTAGATGCCTGGGGCACTTTGCCACTGTTGATCAGTGTCAAAGCGCAGTGCTCCTGTGTAAACTGTAATGATGACCGGTTATACATAATTGGCATAATTGATTTACTGGTAGGTCCCTAGTAAGGTGCACTAAGTGTGCCAAGGCCTGTAAATCAATGCTTCTAGTGGGCTTGTAGCACTGATTGTGCCACCCACAAGAATAGCCCTGTAAATCTGTCTCAGACCTATACTGTAGTGGCTGCGCGCGCAGTTTGTAACTGCCATGTCAACCTGGCAAGTGCACCCACTTGACAGGTCCCAAACCATCCCTTTTCTTACAGGTAAAACACCCCTCAGGTACGCCCAAGGTACCCCAATGGGATGAGCACAGGGAATTTGAAAGGTAGGGCATCTAAGGGTGTGTTTTACATGTCCTGATAGTGAAATACTGCCAATTTCGTTTTTCACTTTTGAAAGGTTGTCTGCCCCATAGGCTAACATCAGAGCTGCACTGTAACATCTTACAGGTGTAACTTTCCATTGGGACAAGATAGAGAAATGGAGTTTATGCTCTCTGAACTTAGTATTTAATAGCAGATCTTTTAGTGAAGATTGTTTTTAAATTGTTTGTTTGAAAATACCACTTTTAGAAAGTATAAAATATCCCAGGGAGGGACAGGGGGCTTTGTAGGTCCAGCATACAGCCCCCAACCGGTAACTAAAGACAAGGAGTATGCTGTTCCTAGGGAGTTGAAAGGGAAAGAAGAAGGTATCAGACCACGTCAGTTGTTGGTAGGTGTTCAGAAGGGCAGGGAAGCTAGAGCTCATCCAGGTATAGCTCCAATAAGGATCAAGGGCCCTCACACACCCCAAGGGGTGTCATGCTTCATCATAGGGCAGCTCCTCGTTGGGCCGGAGCTGCAATGCCCAATGGGCCCCGCAGGGAGGCTCTTTGCCGGAGGTCTTCTTGGTTTTGCTATCGTGAAGCTAGATGTTATATGTGAGGGCAACCTATGTGAAGTGAGTAGAAGTGGGACTGTGTGAGAGTGATTTAAAAATGGCTGCTGGATTCTCCAAGAAAAATGTATTGGACCATGGATAAAAACAGACTCAAAAAAGTCATGAACTGAGTAGGGAAAATTAGACCCATATCAGTCCTGGTAAATTGTGCAAAGGGTCATCATGTTTCTTGCCTTTAGTAAAGTCCAAAAGGATCTCGGCAATTCTTGAGGACCTGTAATCCTCATCTACTCTCAAGGGGGCGGCTGGATGTGTGAAGAAAGAAAAAAGTAATGTCCCCTTATATCAGGAATCTATAGGAGTTCTAAGTGTGTGAAAACAACAGTCATTGTGTGGTTAGTGCTGCAAAGCAGGAAGAACAACTGATGCCGTCAGTGCCACTACCGGTGACGCAGCCACCAGCACCGAGGCTGGAGGCGCCGCTTGTGAAGTGCACGATGCACCGCCCCACCTGCACAACAGCTCCAACGTCCTCTCAATACCTGCATTTATCAGCCTTCCTGACACCAGTGCTTTCACGGACGCCGTCACCACCAGAGCCAGTATCAGGTTATCGCAGATCTGATAACCGATGAGGGTGACTTCACAAACTCTTAGACGTCGAATCGCCTCACCGGAACCAGCGCCTCATCACTGACCTGCCTACAATCTCCTGTCCTGGACCTGATGCCTCGTCTCCTCACAGACTTAACACCTCGCCTTCTCCATGGCAAAAAGCAACTAGCTTGCCCCCGGCACCAATGCCTCACCTCCACAATGTCGTACATCGTCTGTTGACTTTGTTTCCAAGGTACTGTTGAAGGGTGTCTATGTGACTCAAGTGCCCAGCCCCCGGACTTCGCAGTCAGCACTATACTTTGGATTTGTACCTGTCACGATGTTGTAATAGGCCCGGATGGGGAGCTAGTTTGTTTCTACAGTTCTGTTTTTGAAATAACCATCTTAACTGTGACTGTGATATCTTGATACCTGTATGTTGGATTTTTGTCGTTTTGGTCTTGTTTGGTTTAGATAAAGATCTAAGTTCTAAACTGGTGTTGTGTCAAATTGTGGTGTTTTTACTGTTTTACTGTGTGTTTGGGTACAAATAATTTACATATTGCCTTTGGGATAAACTTGTAAGCTCGGTCCAAGCTACCAAAGGGGTGAGCAGTGGTTATCTAAGCTGTGTCACTCCCTTAGTCTAACTAGAAGCAAAGGTCCCTACTTGGACAAAGGTGCTTACCTCCCCATTTCTAACACTGCTGTATCACTATGCAACCTATTCATATACTCATGTTGCACCAACAGAGCTCCTCATAGAAGAATGTAATGTAGGTGAAAAACGTGGTGCACTCTGCTATCAACAGACGTTCTCATAGATGAGTACAAAGGAGATGGAGATGGAAAGCTGCAGTTGCACTTTACTGCTGACTGAGGTCCTCTCAGGAAGGTCGGTTTAATAAAGATGGAACGCTGAAGTTGTACTCTATTACCGATGAAGGTCCTCACAGAGGAGTACAATGGAGCTGGAATGCTGCAGCTGTGCTATACTTCAAACATAATTCACCACAGAAGATTGCAATAGAGATAGAAAGCTGCAATTGTACTATACTACCAACAGAGGTCCTCACAGAAGATGCAATAGAGATATCTATCTGCAGTGACGCTATGCTACCAACAGAGGTTCTCACTGAAGTGTACAAAGTAGATGGAGATGGAAAGCTGTAGTTGTGCCATACTACCAACAGAGGCCCTCACAGAAGAGTGAAGTGGAAATGGAAAGCTGCAGCTGTGCATACTACCAACAGAGTACTTCATAGAAGAGTGCAATGGATCTAGAAAACTGCAGTTGTGCTATACTACCAACAGACGCCCTCACAGAAAAGTGCAAAGTCAATGGAAAGCTGCATTTGTGTTAAACTAACAATAGAGATCCTCACAGACGAGTACACTGTGGATGGAAAGCTCTTTGCACTCTATTACCAACAGAGGTCCTTACAGACGTTTACAGCCATGTCATGGCCGCTGCTGGGTGGATACCTTCATTTTGTAAGAGTGAGTTATGTAAAAAGCACACAATTTTGACATCTTGAGAAGATATCTACAGCACTTATTTTCATCTAGGTCCAAATTGTACTCAAACAAGTGCAATAAACACACATACTAACTTCTGCAATTTCACATTTCCCATGAACTGACTTACACGATTAAAATGTTCCTTTCTGTTTAGAAAGTAGTATGTGCACACCAATGGAGAATGGCAACTGCACAACTATTCCAGAATTACTCTAACACCCCGGAATGTTTGCACACAACAAATGCAAATAACTGAAACACTAGTGTGCCAGAATGTGCAAGGGCTGATAAGCTGCTGGAGATTCTCAACTTGTTACTAGAGGTCCCTCTTGAGTCAGATACAATTGCTTGAAATGTCTATCAGAATGCAGAGGGAGTGTGGATTCAACCAAGAAGTTTGCATATTCCCTCTTGCTACACTAATGCATTGTGATAATTGTTCCAAAGAATAAATAAATATACCAAAGGTGGTTGATAGTGAAGAGTCATCATTGCAACTTACAATAAATGTCTTGAGTGTTGCGGAAATAAGTGATGACACCGTACAATATGTAAGGACTTCATTTTGTACGAATGAGAGGGTGCATTGTTCTGGAGGAAGTGTACATTGGTGATTGTATTGTTGGTTTGTGATTGTGTTTACTGGTGTGAGTTTGTAATGCATATGGATGGTAGCATCTGACACAGTTGTAGGATGTAGTATGTGAGGACTTCCTTAATCTGGCGCCTTATTATGTTGATCCGGTGTGCTAATGTGGACTGGTGTTAGCAGTAGGAGTACTGTGCTGAGCAGCTGTTTATTTTGTTATGTCAGTGCTGTCTTGTAGACTGTCATCATTGTTGTGGGCAGGTGTTTTGTCTGATGTTTGTGCAGCTTCCAGAGGACATGGGGCTCAGTGCCGATTTAGGTGCTTTTTTCCATCCAGCATGTGGTCATGTTTGTTTGGCCCGCTGGTGTGACTGGGTGTGGTGAAGTACTGGGCTGCACTTTTGTGTTTGTAAAGAGAGTGTGATGGAGGGTATTGTCCTTATGGGCATGAATGTGTTGCTTGTGGCAAGGGGATGGCAGCACACTGGGCTGGGCTCTGGTCTTGGTCTATTCCTCTTCAGGCATGTGTTGGAAAGTGGGTTGTATCTACTACTGGCAATAATATCATTAACACAATATAGGGCTCAGAATAGGTCTTAGAAAATTATTTCAATGCTCAACCCTTGGTAGCTTGGCTGCGAGCAGGCAGGCTTAACTTCTAAGACAGGCATGTAAAGCATTTAAAAACACCAATTCAATAAATAATTAAGATACAACACATAATAAAAATCCAACACCAATTTATAAAAATAGGAAATATTTGTATCCTTAAAATGAAACTAAAACGAAAAAATCAAAGTAGGGAACCTGAGATATGATCTTTTAAAGATTTAGCACTATAATGCACATAGAAACATATAGTGCCTATTGGGACATCTGGTCATGCTAGTCCAGGACAAAGTCAAAGTTTCAGGTTGATCACAATGGAGCCCTTCAATGCTATCCCTTGCTGTAGTTCTCGGTCAAAGTTTTAACCTTCGGACATAGAAACATTTCTGGAGCTTTTCTTCCCAGGGTCCCTCGAAGCTCTCAGCCAGTCCAGATTTGGTTAGGGATCACCAGCTTGCCTTGTGATGAGCTCCTGGTCAAACTCATGGAAGTCAGACCTCTGGAGATTTCCAGCGGGACGAACCAAGGATCGATGCCGGATCGCGGTTGAAGGTGGGCAGCTTGACTCTCGCGGTTGATCCCAGATTACCTTTCCTACGTTGAGACTTACAAACTTTCACAGAGTTTTTTCTTCGGGAATCCCACCACTGCCACCAAGTGTTGTAAAGTGGCTTATTGCCATTGGTAGATGCATATTTACCATTACTAATAACCAACTTTCCAAAAGTATGGTAATACAATATAACTTTATGTTAAAAACTCTACAAATTCACTGAGCAAAACAAAGGTTAAAGTAACATCTTAATTAGGTATGGCTATAATATTTTACTTTATATTAAAAAACAGAGAAATTAACTGAAAAAAAACAAAGGTTAAATTGAATAGTTAGGTGAAAATGTAAATTAAAATATTACAGTCTAAACAAAAAAAAACACTGACATTTACCATGCACTTCTTATGCTCTCACATATTAGATCACTCATAACATGCTCTATGACATGATTAATTTACATCAATGCAACATCTGAAATTACATCATTGATGACAACACTGTGCATGGCGAAGGGGCAAAAGGATATCATCCGCATATGTGATCCGATATGCTATCAACCCATGTCCTAACTCATCTAGAGCTTCTAATCAAGGGATCTCTCTTGATTAAGCCTGGTTTATGAGCAAGGATGAATAAGAGTGATGATAATGGGCAGCCATGTTTTGTGCCCGTTACCAGAGAAGGCCTCATTCATTATCTCTCTTGCTAAAGGTTCTGTATGTTGTAACTACATTCATGATAGAAACAGTGGTCTAGAACCCTTCTTTGTAACAAAAAAAGGCGGCCATTCAAGGGAGTCAGATGCATTCTTATTGTCAAGCAAGAAACCAAGAATCCGTTCAGCTACTGTTCATGTGTACTTCATACATCCATACAGTCACCTAAAGCCCAATTTTCAGTGCCTAATTTGTGCTCATTGTTGTCGGTGGGGCCCACCAACACTCATTTTTGGGGGCCCGGTCCTTTTTTCCTTAATCAGACAGTTACTGGGAGCAACAGAGGGGAAAACACACAAAAGGGAGAGAAAGAGAAAGCATGAAACGCTGCCATAAAGAAAGAACGCAGGAACATGCGTGAGTTGGATAAAGAGGCAGGAAGTGTCTGATAGCAGATTAAAGAGCCATGACGTGGAATCGTGGAACCAATACTACGTGTGTTGCTATTTGGAGTGCTGACTGTGGGCTTGTGAGCTGAACTTTTGGCACTGACGCTTTTATATATTTAGCACTGGACTGCCAATCTCAAACATCTATCAGGACTAAAGACGTATTGCACTGATGCATTAATTTCTCAATTATCTTCCAGAGACAATTTGTAAAACTGTAGCCGGTACTGTGATTTTGATATTTAACTGTGATAGTGGTCTTCTCGAGGACTGTAGATGAACACAGAGTGGCCATGCATACATTAAGCAATAAACATTCTTGTACCTTTGCTGGCTCAAGCTTTTGCAGCATGAACACGATGCCCCTACCTGATATTCATTTAAAATTATTCCACCATCACACCATTTGAGCTAACTTTGGAACCTATTTCTCTCTTCCAAGAGCATCTATCTACTGTGGAGAGCAAGGAGTCCTTTGATTCTTTCCACGTAAGCAAGTAGGTACAATTTTTCTAGTCTAGTAGTGTTAAAGGACTGAACATAAGAAGTAAAGGACTGAGCTATTTCTGTGTCTCTCTGGGATCATCACGGATCCACTGAACAACTTGTTTCCTTTTTCAGGCTTCCTAAGTCACACACCTTGCCCTGGCTTATTCCCTACCTCATGTGGTCATTTTTGACTATGAGATAATGAGTTCCACCTTTATTAGTAAACAAATACTGATATTTAGATTTTTTTACCTACTCAACGGCACCTAACCCAATATTTAGGAGAGTACAGAAATTTCTTCTCTGATGCTGTTAGCTCCTTTATGACTTCACCCCAACTTTCTACATAAGAATCTTTCTCTTGGTAATGACTCTCAATATTGTTGATCCCCTGACTGGTCTTTTGCTCGTGGTCTAATACCACTTCAGAAGGAAATGTTGCAACATTTTCTGTAAATCACTTGTCAGTGGATTCTATTGGCCTGTCTGTCACAATCTGGTCCCTAATTCTCAAGCATTGTGTCGCCATCCTTCTTTTATCCTCTTTTAACTTCTCAATCATCATCCCTAGAGGGGAAAAGTCTGAGGTCCCCTAAGCCAAATGTTTAGCATCCCTGATCATAGATAACTTTCACTTAAAGTCAAGAAATAGGTAATCCTGCAGGAGAGTTATTTGACCCCGTACTTACTTTAGAATTTAATTACACTAACAAAAAGAGAGTTTCATATCCTCTCCTGGACCAAACCCTTGATTCTTAAGTATCCTTACAGGCATGTTTTTGATTGTTCACAGCGCCATTAATGAGAAATGGTGAACATGTGCACTATATATCATACATGTACTACATATCGACTATGCAGGGCCCGCACGCACAGTTTACTGCCGCAATGATGTGGTAAAGTGTTGCCACATCTGAAACTCCCCTTTTACTACATATACGTCTACCCTCTGGTAGGCCCTAGCTAGCTCTATGGGCAGTGTGCTGTGTAGGTAAACGTTGGGACATGTGCCTTTACTGTGTGGCATGTCCTGGTAGTGACAAACAGCCTATTTGGTTTCTCACTGCTGTGAGGCTACCCTCTCATAGGTTTACATTGGAGATTCCTTGATATGTGCTTCAGTGGTAATTTCTGATATATAAGGGGAAGCTTATGGTTCTTTGTGCCTCCCTGGTAGTGTATTCAACATCTGGTTTAGACTGACAAGAGAGAGGGAATGTGCATTCACCCTATACAGTAGCAAGGGGGTTTGAGGTGTGTCCTGCCTTTCCTGGGTGACTCAGCACTAGGCTGAATAGACCTTGGCTGCATTTAAAGTGGCTGGAGGAGTTTACCTTGCACCTGAATAGGTTTGGTCTACATTTAGAGAGGTGGGAGGAGTTGCACCTGCACCTGAATAGTGCTATGCGTGCCTTGCACAATGCTTTCTCCGCCCCCCTGTAGTGTGTCTGGAGCCAGTACTTGGCATGTGAATGGGGGTGTTGTGCACTTCTAAACAGCGTTTGATGCCCTCCCCAGAACAAAGACTTTTTAAACTATAAGTACAGGGGCTGTGACCCCACATTGTGGACACTGCGTTGACTTGTAACCAGACACTACTGGTTCTGTATGTTGCCCCAGAGGATTGCTGAGCTACCCTGGAACCGCCATCTGGACTTTGCCTGTGTGCTGACCTAACCCTGCTTCCTGCTCGGGCCCCCAGTGATCTCCCACGGCTTTTGTGGCCTGCTCTCTGGGATTTGAAACAGCGCAGGGTGAGGGCTGTCTTCCTCACCCGGTTTATCTTGAAGCCCATGTGGAGTGCTGCAATGCCCCTGGCCCTTGCAACCAAAGCGCGTGAGGTGAACGCTTTTGTTGGCTGCAGTAAGCGTGTGGAAAGTGCAGGGCGAGCATAGAGAATTCCCCTTCATTTTGGGGAAAGCGTACGAGAAAGGCTCTTGGGTATCCTGGCAGTGTGTACAGCACTGCACCATCCAAATTGTTCTGGAGGAGCAGAAGGGGAGAGCTAAGGGAAGCAGCATTCTCCCTCTCCCTGCTGGTGACGGCCATGAAGTACGTGTGGAGGTTGCCTGGCAACCGCAGAGGGTGTCGGCCCGGGAGGTTCGGCTGCTGCTGTGTCCCAGAAGAGGTGGGGTCCGTGTGGCCCAGGTTGCATTTGCTTTCTCGTCCAGGCCAACCGCCACCCAGAGAGGAAGAGGGAGCTTAGCACCAACCGGAGGAGCGGTAGCCGCTCCCCAAAGGTCCAGAGATGCGCCCCTACTTCTCAGGCACAATCCAAAGCTCCGGCCCCAGGGGAGAAGAGGAGCTATAGTAGCGCAGTCAGGAGGAGCTGCTTTTTGCTGGTCAGCCCACTAGGGGCCAAGTAAGGTCACCCTGCACACTTCTGCAATAGAGGTGTGCCTCCCCCCGTGGTTGCACATACCTGGGGGCATTGTTTTTGCTGCCATCATGAGGTAAACCTCGACGGAGGCCCCTGCTCCTCATTTGGAAATAGGAGGAGGATTGAAGGTCCCAATCCGGAGTGGTAATTGCAGCATTCCCTGTAGTAGCTGGGCAGATACCAGAAGCACCATACACCATATTGTAGGAGCGCCGGTGCTGCTCCTTGTGTTGCATGACCTAACTTTGTGATCCCCATGCTAAGGGGGATATATGGTGACTGCTATGTGGCCTGTGTTTCCGAACAGGCATTTCAATGCCTGGAGTGTTTACTCTAAAGTTCATAGGGGGATATGTTGATATTGCATGTGATTGCCTCAAACCTAACTGCTTCATGCTAATGCCCTGATGTGACACGATATATGTGTGTTACATTGCCAGGATTTGCAGCATATGTACAGTGTTGGGATGGTGGTTTTTATGCTGTGTGTGATCTAGGAGTGTTTTACTCTATTGCACTATCGAGGTTGCCCAATTAGCAAAGTGGTTTTATAGTCTATGTGAGGTCATGTCAAATGCCTAGTGGCACAGTGATTTATATGATTTTGGTCTAATGTGTTTTATGCATAATACAAAGGATATTTTTATATTACCTTGTGTGGAGTCTCTTTTTGTGGTGTACCTAGTGTGTCACTGGTGTTTGTGGGTGTGTGTTGCACAAAGGCTTTACACATTCCCTCTGGGATAAGCCTGACTGCTCAGCAAAGCTACCAAGGGGGTGAGCGGGGGTTACCTTGGGTGTGTAACTACCCTATCATGACTAGAGTGGTGGGTCCTGCCTGGTTTAGGTCTATACTCTAGCTAACCAGACTCCCCATTTTTAACAAACGAATAGATAATTTATAGGGCAGCATCTATGGTGCCACATCAAAGTCGACAAATATTTACCACAACATTAGTAAATACAGTCCAATTATCTGAGAAGAGGGGCAGCAATTTATAACATTCTACGATGTGGCAAAGATGATGTGGCGAAAATGATGTGGCAACTTTTCCAGTAATATCTAACATAAAGTAATCCCTCTTGGACCTAAATAGTTATTTCATATTAGTCGCGCACTATGCATTTGTTGTCATGAACCACACCTTGGGACTATGCACAGTGGTACAGTTCAGTGATCTTGCAATTGCGGCTGAGTGTTCAAGAAGATATTTTGGGTGTCAAATTGCTTATATATAATAATCAATGAGATAAATGCTCTCCACTGCCAAATTCTGTGAATTACAGCTCGTGAGTTCCAGTACTGGACAGGCCACCTCAATATTCCAACTTTCCAAGGGCTTTCCAAAGTGAGTCAGGATACATGGGGTCATTTTACCAGTGCTTAGATATAACATAAACTGTGGTATGAAGCGCTACATAAAAATAAGTTAACAATATGTTAGGTGTTTAACCGTTTGTCATGGAGTGGAATACATTCTGGAACTAAGAACTTGGTGATCTCTCCTCGCCTACAGTCTAGACGGCATTGAGCTAATGCACTGCGGAATCCGGAGTCGGAGTACATGAGAAAATAATGCACAGCCAGTCCTTTAGCCATTGGGACAACTACATCTCGGGTCTTACACAAATAGGTCACATGTTTCATCGGGGCTTAATCTATATTTCCCAATTTTGCACAATATGGGCTCTGGTAAACCGGTTTAGCTGTAAGGCCATCCTATACAAACACTTTAATTGGTGGAAACTTGGAGTATGTTGTCAAAACAATGATCTGCATTTCTGCCTCAGTTACAAATATTAAATTCTACAGAGTGGATTCACTCTGTTTATAAAATGTTATGTAATAAGGCATTTCATTTATGCAAGCACCTGGCAGGGATAGAGTAATGCTCTTGAGTAATCCTTCGTTTTGTTGCTGACTGTTCACTTTTGAGCCACCTCTGTAGTGAACTATCAAACTCGCCTTTACCAAAGTGCAAACAGAGATCAGACAAGCAGTAACTCAGCTGCCTCTCCTGTCATCACCAGCTTCTCCTCAGTATCACATACCCATGAGAAGCGTTACTAACCCACAGGACCCAAAGATCTCCACAGACCAGACGACCTGGTGCATTGCGAGATGATGGTTTGCCATCTGCCATGTCTACCCTCCAACTAACAGCTGCTAAAGACCTGAAGCAATTGGGGGGAGGTGAACACTGCTGTGGTGTCTTCACTACCATCTCCGTCATCTGCCTCCCTCAAGTGTGTGCAGACCCAGGGCAGGAAAGACATTTCTGCCGGGTTTGACAGCAGTTCTGTCAGCCAGGACCATCATTGAACCCAATGGGCGCTGATTGCTGGAGTGAGAGGAAGGGTGAAGAAAGTTCAAATGCTGTTGATGGAAGGGCCAGGAATCCAGGTTTTAGTGGTTTTTGTAAAATTGTATTTCTCTATCCTGAACTCGGAGTATAATTCATTTATTCAACGTGTCATGTTTCTATTTCATAACAGAAGGACAATGTTCCATCTCAAAACCTTTTTACATTCACTTGATTCAAAGCCTTAGCCTGCTTATCCTTAGTTCAAACTTAAACATCATCAATTTGTAAACAAATGAGAACCATCCTTTATTGAACTTGCTTGCACCCCACCCTTTTTGTGTACATTTCCTCTTTCTTATTAAATAACTTTAGCTTATGTACTCGTTTTTCAAAAGGTGGTAGGTCTTACCATTGTCGCTTTGATGTGATTATAAATCTTGAAACTACCATGGCAAGAAACCATCCTTTCGTAGCTGTTTTAGTTGCAAGCTCTATGTGCAGCTATTGGATGCAGTAAAAACTGAGTGGTGAGACACTTTTCCTTAATAAGATACATTATTTTGTCCCAAAATGAATCCAACTGATTGCAAGACCATATGATATGGTAATATGTACCCACTTCTTCGCATCTTGAGCAATTGGGAGAGGCTGTTGTCTTGAGCATGTGTTAATAAACTGAAATATAATAAACCAAGTAATGCACAAAAAGCTGCTTTCTCTTTAAGGGGCATATTATCAAGACAGGCGATAAAATTATATCCGCTTTAGCAGCAGCAAACTGCCGCTAAAACGGCGATAATGGGCTTGATAATATGCTCTATGGAATTCCAATTGAAGCCCATGTTAGATGTCCTTCACATCTAACATGGGCTTCAATTGGAATTCCATAGAGCATATTATCAAGCCCATTATCCTGCAGTTTTCTGCCGCTAAAGCGGCGATAATTTTATCACCTGTCTTGATAATATGCCCCTTTATTAGTTCCCTTCAGTGCTAATGAATTGAACGAGCAAAGGTCCTCCCAATCATAAAGGGGAAGCTGCGTGGTGGTCTAATTTTCCCATTTTTGGACAATTTAGACATACATCTGAGAATTCTTTGGCCTATTGAAAGCTTTACAAATTGATGATTAAATAGCTGTCTCTCGATTTTTCTATATCTACCTTGGATGGAGTATTCAATGCACTGACATCTTGGAGGCACCCATATGATTACCAATTTGTATTAGTCACAATCTTTTCTAGTATGCTTTTACAGTAGATTATGTTATCATTCTTAATCCAACCCCCCACTCTCCTTAAATCTAGTTTTTCCCACTGTGTTGCTTCATTTCCCGACATTTCAGAGAGGATAAAGATCAGATCTGATTGTACACGAATATTGGGGAATGAGAGAGATCTAAAAAAATTCCTGCAGTCTTTGATTTTAAATATCGGCCAGCCAATTCCAATTCAGTTTTGTGTTGCAAATATACGTTTTTTTTGTTTTTGTATTTTAAACAGAGGGCTGGGGAATTGGTGTAATGATTTGTTGGAAACAATGATTATCATATGCCTCCTTTTCAGTCCGAAAAAATAACCGATACCAGGTACATGGAAGATTGCATGATAATAAGTCCGAAAATCAGTTAAGGGCAGCCCCCTATAACTCTTGGACGACTGCAGCTTCTTCCGGCTTTGTTGGTGCAGTTGGTGTTCCATAAACACCTGCTTATCAGTGGTGCTGGAACAATTTTCAGAGTGGGGGTGCTGTTACCAGTGTTACATCACTGAAGTCAGAGGGACTGTGAAAAATCCAAGCCTCACACGCAGAATAAGTATAGCAAAAGAGCCATGCCCATTCAGCAGAAAAGTGGTTAAGAGTGTGGTATATACCCAGTGGTGCATTTTTAAGCATACTGTGGCGAAACAGCTTTTGCAACGAGGTTTTTACCTTGTTGTGCCTTTACCACGCATTGTTTTGTGAACATGATGTTACCACGAATATCTATTCAAAACGCATGCCAATAGCACGCATATAAGGTAAGATAGGGGATGTGGGGGGTCCCCCCTACAAATATATTGTTTCTTAATCTAAAAACAATGCGTGGTATTGGCATACGTTTTAAATACATGTTTGTGGTAAAAACATGCATGCAAAAAAATGCATGCACGCACGCAAAAAATGTGTGTCAAAGGCATGCAAAGTAATTGCATGCGTTGTACCATCGAACAACCGGGGCAAATATATTCCTAAAGCAGCACACTGTGATTTACAGGCAGCACATTTTACATTGATATGACCCCAACATTCGCACTGACATACAGTTTTAGTGATAAAACCATAGCTCACAAATATTGTGGTAAAATCGGGTTTCAGCAAATATTTTTAAAATTTACACCACTAAGTAAAGAGTCTTGAGTTGGAATGAGCCTATGAAAATCTTTTTATTCCTCACGATTGAGAATCACACAAAATTATGCTTAATTTGTGCTTTATAAATGCCGATGATTGAAATATTTGTGCTATTCATTTGCAGGTATTAAAAGTTTTTTGTGTGTTAGAAAGTAAGCACCCAACATCCCACAGCCTTTCATTTCCCACTCGCTGATTGCCAGATAGTTCACTTTAGAGAATCTCCAACTTTTCAATTAAGAAAAATAAGCACCAGGTTAAAAGAATAAGCAGAATGTTGTCAGTAGCAGTGACGGCCCGTGTAGGGCGTTTTACCGGGGCGGTGACGTGGCGCAGAGGAGGGGCAGGGTGGGGGGTTGCAAAATGCGGCATACGGCCGATTTCAGGTAAGTTATGAAAAAAATTAATAAAACGAATTTCGTTGCGCGCGCTGCATCGCATTTGACGAAATTCGTTTTATTAATTTTTTTCGGAACTTACCTGAACTCGGCCGTATGCCGCATTTTGCAACCCCCCACCCTGCCCCTCCTCTGCACCACGTCACCGCCCCGGTAAAACGCCCTACACGGGCCGTCACTGGTCAGTAGGCATAGTCTGCTGTTGACATCTGCCATTAAACACACTGCAAATGTGTCAAGATGAAAATGTAATTTAAATGCACCTTTACTGCTTGTTCACGTTCTGAACTCCAGCACAGTTATTCTGAGGGTGCTGCAGCACTCCCGCAGCCCTACTCCCAGAACCTGTGCTACTTATCAACCCATATAGTTTAGTAAAAACTTCTTGTATAAAACTACCGAAAGTGAGGAAAACTCTAATATTAATAAAAGCAATATATTCCTTTGTGTCCTCTGAAGGTCTTGAAATGTGATTGGCTGCCAGTACTTCAACCAGAAAGTGTTGGCAGACATCTTGGGACTCAGCTTTGGTCGTGTCCCCCCAAAAATGTTTAAAAAAGTGAAGTGGCAGGGTCTCTTGAGGAGGTTACTAAGGAGGGGGGAAAGCACTTTAAAAAAAAATGTTGACAGCGGTTGTGCTGGATCTGCGGCTACTGCTGAAAAAAATTTAAAAGGAATGGTCTCCCATGCTTTTCTACAATTTAGCCACCAGATGGGCCAAGTTGTGGGGGCATGCGGGCTAATAAAAAATGGAAAGACGGGGAGCACACAAGCCCCCCACCTGAGGTTTTTTGAGCCCCAGGGATCACCACCTCACCAGGGCTAAAGAAAGATATAACTACCAGAAGTGTGGAAAATTGGGATATTAATAAAAGCAATATTTTCATTTGTATCACTGCGACTCACCCTATTGAAGATATGATGAGCTCTGCAGCATGCGTGCCCACCGGGTGCGCCAAAGTCAAATCAGTCTGGGCCTGCCCGTGCCTGGACATTGCCCAGCTCCACGGGTCCTGGTCCCTGGACCATCCATAGCTATGAGTCCAGCGCCCTCCACACCCTCAACACGGTACACTCCATGGCCTGCCACCTCGCATCGCTGCAGAACACCCAAGGCCCATTCAATTGCAACACCTCCAAATGAACCTTTGTCGGCCTCCACACACCAGACCCACTGACCTCATGACCCTCAAGAACCAGACTCGACCACGTCAAATGCATCCTACTCAACACACGCTCCGTCAAAAGACACGCCGTGGAGATCTGGGTCTTGTTGTATCCATCTCCCCTATGTCTCCTTCTTCATAGAAACCTGGATGAACCCCAGCTCAGCCTCAGACATCGCAACCACCATCCCCTATGTATACAAAATCATCCACAAGGACTGTGTCAACCGACCGGGAGGAGGCATCACCATCTTACTCAAAGGCACCCTCGCCTCACAACCAGCTACAATGACCACACACTTGACATGGAGCACCTCCACTTCCCGATCCAAACCAACCCGATTGCCACCCTCCACTGCACCCTCGTTTACAGACCTCCTGATTCCCGCTCCCCCTTCAATGAAAGCCATAACTGACTACATCACTCACCACTCTCGTGCCTCAATGGACTACATCCTGTTTGGCCACCTCAACTTCCACCTGGACAACCTCGAAGACCACAACACCTCATCCTTACTGGAGAACCTCACCACCATCGGACTCAAACAACTGGTCACAACGCCAATCCACTGAGCAGGATACAGGCTCTGCCCCATCTTCTCCACAAGCAACATCTCCATTGGCCACACCTCTGAGCCACACTGGACTGACCACCATTGCGTCCACTTTTCCTTCACCAAATCCACTGTATGCCACCACACCCAATGCAATCCTCTAAGAAACTGGAACAAGGTCATCAAAAACCAGTTCACCACTTCCCTCAGCAAGACCCACCCACAGACATCCACAGACGCCAACATCTCAGCACACAACCTACACCACTGCATCTCTGACTGCGCAAACACACTGAACCCTCAGGAAACTCTCAGGCAAGCAGCCCTCCAAGAAAGACAGCTGGTTCTCCTCAATCCTCCAAGAGTCCAGACACATCTGCAGATGGCTTGAGAAAAGATAGAGGAGCAGCAAGATCACGGCAGACCAAGCAGCCTTCAAATCCGCGGTGTTGGACTTGGCCCTTTTTTCAGTGTCATACTTTTTACCTTTCTCCTATCTTTTTTTCTGATATGGTGTTTGTGGTTTTAGGCCTCTGGGCACTTTAGCACTGTTGTCCAGCGTAAAGTGCGTGCACTCTCTGTGTTAAATATGTTAAGATTAGTCTATACCTGTTTGGCCTATTTAATTTACCTGTAAGTCCCTTGTAAAGTGGTATACCATATACCCAGGGGTGTTAAAATTTCAAACCTATCTCAGGCCTCTGCCATTGCAGGGCCTGAGCGTGCAGTGTTATTGCCCCTGTGACGTGGCACCTAAAGTGTGTGCCATGTCCGTGACCCCCCTTTTTACTACATTTCAGTCACCCCTAAGGTAGTCCCTAGCTAGCCCTATGGACAGGTTGCCTTGTAGGTAAAAGATAGGACATGTACCTTAAGTGTGTGACATGTGCTGGTAGTGACAAACAGCCATTTTGGTTTCTCACTACTGTGGGGCTGCCCTCCCATAGGAATGCATTGGGGATTCCCTGATAAGTGTTTCAGTGGTAATTCCTGATATGAGAGGTGCAGCGTGGTCAAGTTTGGTATGTTTGAAATAGTAATAATAAATGCTACATGCTATGGTGTGCCAGATTTATTATAACTATTTTAGAAATGCCACTTTTAGAAGTTGGCATTTCTGTGTGCTAGGTGTCTGCCTGCCTGATGTGAATTGCATGTCTGGCTGTTGAGTGACAGGGGCTGGGAAGTGTGTGTGGCTCCAGGAGGGGCAGGGTGAGTCAGCACTAGGCTGAATGGGACATATACATTTTGAGTAGTGGGAGGCGAAGTCCTTGGTCCCTGAATAGGATGGTGCCTGCCCTAGTGAATGCTGGCTCCGCCCCCCTGTGGTGTGCCTGATGGCAGAGCCCCATCTCTGAAAGGAGGGTGTGAGCACTGTAAGCAGAGTGCTCCAAAAAAAAAACAGAACCAGTTGAAACTGGTTACCCCAAGCCCTGTGCCAGGGCAGACAAAGGAAAACTAAGTATAAATGTAGGGGCTGTGACCCCATGAAGGGGTGCTGTGCTTGGGCATACTTGGGCTGGGGGAGACACTCTGCCAGGAGGAACCGCCGTGGGACCCAGCTGCAGCTTCTTGGGGGTCCCTGCGTGCTGGTCTGCCTGGCTGCACTCTGCTTGGGTGTCCCCAGCCCCAAGGACTTGTGATTCCTGACTGCTGGATTCTTGGAGGAGCTTAGCTCCTCGAGGGCACTATATCTTGTTTCCTGGAGCCACAGAGGAGGGGACTCCAAGACTGCCCAGGAGAGAGGAGCGTGTAGCGTGGCAGCGCGGGGTAGGGATGTGCCCCGAGGAAATCCTAGCATGTGGGATTCCCCTGCGCTGTTTCCTAGAGTGGGAGCCTACCCCACATGTGTGTGTGCCTTTAGGTGTTCAGCGGGAGCCTACCCAGCGTGTTGCCGATTTCGGCGGGAACCTACTCCGCATTGCTGTACACCGAGCGAGTGCCCACCCCGCAAGTATCTTCAAATTGAGCTTTTGTATTTGAGGGGAGAGAAAGGGGTGAAGTGCACCCTAGCCCCTAGTGCATTGCGCGCTTTTTGATTATTGATTATTTTGATTATTGCTGCATTGGCAGCTGAGAACTGACTTTGCTGGACATAGGGCATTGGAGCCCTAGAAAAGGCCAGTTGGCCAGGAGGTCAGTTTATGGTTGGTAGGGCGCAGGGCCCTAATGTGATTTATTGCCCCATGTCATTTATGCTGATGGTGTATGTATAATGAGATTTATGCAGCGTGGGTTATGCCTAATGTGACTTATGCTTGTGACATAATGTGTTTATGTTTAGGTATACTGTGTTGATGCTGGTAAGGCCTAGTGCGTAATGTGTTTATGCTGATGCTGTTTGAGCCTAATGTTATCCCTAACATGCAGTCACTGCACACCACCGCCTCATCAGGACAACAAAGAAAGCGGCCACTGAAGAACGCATCTATGCCAATGCACACAACAGCAAAGAACTATTCGCCGTGGTCAAACAATTTGTTAAACCCAGCACAGAGACACTAGACATCGCCCATCTTAAGGCCTGTACAACAACCTTCTTCTACTGCAAGATCAAGGAGATCTACAACCGCTTTGCAACCCAAGACTCACCCACCCCATCCGCAACCACTGCACCCAATGTTTCCAATCCCCAGCAGACCTTGTCCAACTGGACTACCATCACCGCTGATGACACCATCAGGATCATGAAGAGCATCCACTTTGGAGCTCCCTTGGATCCCTGCCCTCACCACATCTTAAACAGAGGTGGCACCTCCATCAAACCTGAACTCTGCCAAAATGTCAACTGCTCCATCGAGTCCACAATCTTACTGGAAGCACGCAGAGATCAACCCCCTGCTGAAGAAACCCTCTGCCAACCTGATGGACCTCAAAAACTGCAGACCCATCTCTTGGCTCCAATTCCCAGCCAAAGTCATTGAGAAAGCCATCAACAACCAACTTTCTGGGTTCATCGAAATAAACAACATCTGTGACCTCTCTCAATTTGGGCTTCAGAAGCAACCACAGCACCGACTCTGCTCTCCTCGCTGCTGCAGGTGACATCCAATCCCTCCTCAACTGAGGAGAGACTGCTGCCCTCATCCTCCTGGACCTCACAGCCGCCTTTGATACCTTCTCCCACCATACCCTCTGACCAAGATTCCACGATGCTGGCATCCATGCCAAAGACCTAGAATGGATCCGCTCCTTTCTCACCAGCCGAACTCAGAGAATCAGACTTCAACCATTCAACTCAAGACCCACTGAAATCAGCTGCAGAGTGCCTAAGGGATCCTCCGAGCCCCACCCTCTCCAACATCTACCTGGCCCACTTGCAGCCATCGTCAGAAGCCATGGACTCAATATCCTCTCCTACGCCGATGACACCCATCTGATTATCTCCCTCACAGATGAACCCACACCCGCCAAGAACAACTTCCACAAAGGGATGAAGGCAGTGGCCATCCACCTGATGAAGGACAGCTGCCTCAAATTAACTTAGCCAAGGCTGAAGTCCTCATCATGGGCTCCTCCCCCTCTGAATGGAGCAACTCTTCATCACCTACAGTGCTCGGAATTCCACTTACACCCACGGACCTCGCATGAAATCTCTGTATCATCCTGGGCTCCTCTCTCTCAATGAACTTCCACATCAACGCTGTTTCATCCTCCTGCTGCCAAACGCTCCCCCTCCATCATAAGATCTTCACATGGATCACCACAGAGTCCAGGAAAATGGTCAACCATGCTCTCGTCAGCAGCAGACTCGACTACAGCAACACACTCTAAGCTAGCACCACCCAGAAACTCCCATAAAAACTGCAGACCGTCCAGAACGCCTCCACCAGACTCATCCTGATCATTCCACACCGCAAACACATCACCGGCCAACTGAGAGACCTTCAATGGCCACCTGCCAACAAAAGAATGAACTTCAAGCTTCTCACGCATGCCTACAAAGCCTTCCACAACGCTCGATCTGCATACTTCAACCATAGCCCCGCCTTCTACACTCCCACCAGACATCTCCTCTCTGACCAACTGGCCCTGGCCACCATCCCATGGATCTTGAAGACCACGGCTCGAGGAAGATCCTTCTGATACCTCTCTACGAAGACCTGGACCTCAGGCAATCACCACCGGTGCCGCAATTCAGGAAGGACCTCAAGACCAGGCTCTTCAACTAAGCCATAGATTACCCCCCCCCATTCAGTGCCTTAAGACCCTCATGGGTGAGTAGTTGCACTTCATAAGATTACTGATTGATTGATTGATTGATTTCTCCAATTCCCTAATGATTTCTGTATTATATTTATTAGTAGCTGGAAATACAATTTATAAATATCTTTGATTTCATCCGTACTCCAGATCTCAAAATATGTATTTCATAATTTATTGTAGCCTTTAGTCAAGAAGTCTGTAAGACGCCAAACAGATGAATTGCACATTGATATTTCTGTTTTAGATTTATTTAGTTTATAATCCCCAGCCTTTGGGAAATGTGCAATTACCTTGAAAAGGGATTCAATAGAGCTGGTATCTGGCATTATGTAAATCATCAAATGGTTTTAATATAATTTTAGTTTGGGGGAAATTCAAAATGGTTTTAATATCTGGACTGGCCCATATTGCTCTGGCTAGCAGTTCGATAGTGAATAATATTGGCAAGAGGGGCAACCTTGTCTAGTGCCTCGAGTACTGATTATTTTAAGAATCGTTCTATTATTTAGTAGTAGTTAGGCTCTTATATTTCACAAACTGTTGGGATAGTCTTGGTAAATTCAGCAGAATATTCAATTTTACTTATCACAGACACAGAACTCTTCAACAAACCAAATCAAATGCCTTTCACACGTCAATAAATATAAAGGCCGCTCTGATATAATTTGCTGTTATGTCATTATTCACCTCTACCAGAATGTGTTTATTCGCATTTAGTTGACAGCCTTGAATAAATTCATTATGGCTTTTGTGGTATATCTGGGCTTATTCCTCTCCCATTATATTGGCTAGTATTTCTGACAAGATTGTATAGTTTGTGTGTTTCGAGCAGTGTGATTTTAGTAGATTGCTGGGCGGATTTTTGTTCTGAGGAGAATACAATTAAACAGCTGCAACATGAGGATGTGAAGTTATTTTGAAAATGTTTGTTACCATTCACCAGGATATCTATCTTCTCCTGCTGCTTTGCCCTTTGGGAAGCTCCTAATAATCAAGAGAATCTCTTCGCGAGTGAACTTGTTTATTAGCCCTTGTGTTTGGCCATGAGGTACTGATGAAATATTCCATCGATTAAAGTGTTGAAATATATATTGATTGATGATTCTTCCATTTTGGCGTATATATTTTGGGCATGGTTTTAAAAAACATATCCACATAAGAAATTGTGTTGCTAGTTTACTGGGGTGTGGGCCCTGGTCAAGCAGCAACCACAGTCATTGTCAGGGTAAGGCACAAGCAAACCCAAATTAACCTATGCTCACCCCCTTGGTGGCTTGACACAAAGCAGTCATTCTTAACTATGAGACAATGTGTAAAGTATTTGTGCAACATTTTAAACCGTAAAACAGTGACAACACACCACAAAAAGAGCACAAAACAGATTTATAGAAGTAGAATGTTTTTTAATGAATAAATAAAGACCAAAATGGCAAAAATGCAATGAGTAGAACTGAAGATTTTGAATTGTAACATTTTTAGTGAAAATTTAATCATAAAGCACAAAGCGCCAACTGGGGATATCTGGTTGCACCGAACCGGGACAAAGTCATAAGTTCATTGCACATGAGGGGCATTTGGGTCAGTCTCTTACCAAGAGACGTTTAAAGGAAATATTTTGGTGGCCAGTATTGGATAATGAAGTCAGGGTATGGGTTTAGAGATGTGATTTGTGTAAGGAAAGTGAGAAGCAGTTGAAGGTAGGAGGAGAATCGATGGGCTTGTTAAGTGTTGCTGAAGGTGCTTGGATAAAATTGTGTGTGGACTTCATTGGTCCTATGGATTTCGTCTGAAAAATAATATTTTGCTATAGTGATGGTGGATGTGCTTTCAAGGTGGATGTTGGTACAATTTGCGAGAACAAATACTACAGAGAGTGTCATCAGTTGTTTTAAGAAGATATTCAGCAAAGAAGGGTATCATGGGGGGATTGTGACTGACAATAGGATTAAACTTACATCAATGATGATGCAGGGATTTTTGAAACGTTATTGGATTAAAAATATTCCCACATCTTTGTATAATCCCCAAGGAAATGGTTTGGTGGAACGAGCTAATCGAGTGATCAAAGGGACCATCTAGATGGCAGTGAGAAAGGTGGGAGATGAAGTATAAGAAATGGTTTGAACATACAATACCACTCTGTATGGGGTTACTGGGAGGCACTTTTTGTAAGAAGAGGGGTAAAGTTCCCAGAATGAAAACACGCCCCAAGGGATGGAGGAGAAGTTTGGCAATGCAGGTGTGAAGAGTTATGCAAAAGAAAGAAAGCACATTTCCAAAGGTGACTGGGTAAAAGTTAAATTAGGAAGAATGAGTAATGGAGGAAAACAATTTTCTGAAATCCTTGGATAATTGGCACGTGGTATTGAAAAATGGTCAAAAGTGGAACAAGAGGAAGGTGGCATTATACTGTAAAAGAATAGTGTTGTTAAAGCGAAGGAATTTATCATCATTTACATGGAGAAAAAGAAAGAAGAGGTGACTTCAATAATGGATGCAGTGTGTTCATGATGATGAAAGATCATGAGATGATAATGGACTATGGTGTCATGAAAGAAGATGTGACTAGAATGGCGAGTGGTGATTATTCAAGGGGGATGCAGAGGGTGGAGAGAGATGTGGTTGATTAGCGTGCAGACGGCTGGAGAACATCACTTGCCCATCAGTTTTCAGGACTTTGTGATGAATTAAAGTTGTTGATAAGTATTCAGAATAGCAACTGATCAATGGTCTGATTATTACTACTTCAGTAGAAAGAAGAAACTTGAGACAGGGAAGGGTCTTTCAAGACTGAAACAGATCTACCTTGGTGGTACTTATATGTGCTGGGTTGAACCCGTGCTCTGCAACCTCTTTGAAAAGTGGAGAAGCTTGCGAAGCATGTGATGGCACTAATAAAGCTGTTGCCTTGCTCCCTTTTTGAATTAGAGCCAAATTCGAGAGGCATACAGATTTGTCCACAACCCCCAAGGATGTGAAAATGTACGGGGCGACATGCAGCTATGCACTTTGGGGCATTTTTACAACAAAGTGATGAAGTGCGGCGTTAGCCTTCCTGGCTTAACGCCGCACTTCAGAAACGCAGGGCTGCACCATGTTTACCACAATATGGTGCAGCCCTGCGTTTCCCCCTGGACTGGTGTTAAACTTAGAAACCTAGCACCAACACAGGTACCCTTGCACAGTGCAGCAGCCTACATAGAGAAAAGGGCCCGGGTGGGGCACGCTCCGCTGCGCCTCACCAATCACAACGCTGCCATTGCAGCGTTGTGATTGGCAGAGGGGAGGGAGGCCGCCTTTCCTGGCTGATGACGATGCAGGAATTCAATTCGGAAAAGGCAGGATGGCGGGAGTCGGACCCATCCACAAGCTGAGGTGGCAGCGGCGCAGGACGGTGTTGGTAAATTAAGTTTTAAATTATTTTAGATATTTTTTTAATTAAACAAACCCCTCCCCCATACCCTCCCCCAGGACGACCCCATTTTCCACCCCCTCTCCCCCCACCCGCCCATCATGCTGGCCGCGACAGGCAGGTGGGTCTGTGTATTTGCTTGCAGGGGGTGTAGCATTACTGAGACTGACCCGGGCCATGTGGGAAATGTTGGGTGGAGGGCATCAGGTCCCGCAGGGAGACTGTGTAATTGGAGACACTTTTTAAAATCCAAATTAATTTTTGTCAAAAGAGTTGTAGGGCACTTTCAATAGTGGGATGGTTTCTAAAGGTAGGGGGAGTCTCCATCTCCAAATCACGAGGAGAGACTGGGGGTGGGGTGGGGAGAGTGAGCAAGTGCGAGGGTGCTTCCTGGAGTCCAGTGCTTTAACAATCCTCGTGCCTCCGTGCGAGGCCCGAGAGCTTCACACTTAGCGCGGCACCTGCCCTCACCACAGCTCTCTCAGACACCGAAGCCTCCTCACTCTCCTGCTGCAGCAGCATGTCCTCCGAGACTTACAGCATTAATGAATCCCCGGAGTGATACGCTGTGATTGTGTTTACTTTTGTTGCGTTGTAGAATGTATTATTATTTAAGATAGGACATGTGCTTGTATTATCGTAGAATTGTTTTTGTATGCTTTAGGGCCTGTGGATGCAGAATCACATCTCAGATTTCAAACGCTTCTGTAGTCTGTAGCGGCTGGAATACCTTAGAGTGCAGACACACTTAGGGCCCCATTAGGATGGGGGGTGGATCGCCCCCGCCGGGCCGGCCTGTAGCCACCGCTGGCCCAGCGGGCGCGATCTGCCCGCCATCCATACCTAAAAGACCCCTAGCCATATTAGGATGGCTGGGAAGGTCCGCGGCGGACCGAAACACCGTCTGCCGCTTTTCCGTCGGTCGACTCATCGACTGGGCGGAAAACCTGAATAATATGGTGGCTGTGTCTGCAAGACACCGCCATCCATATTATAATGCTGGCAGAGATGAGCCTTTCCATGGCGGTGTTGCCGCCATAGAAAGTCATGCGGTCTTCGCTGTTGGTGGCCCGTAACGGGCCCCTAGGGTGTTGGGGGGGCTGGGAGGTGCACATGTACCCCCCTGCATTGGCATGGACAAGGTGGCAGGCACCGTGCGGTTCCTGTCACCTTGTGCATGCCAATGCACAACGTGCATTCCCAGCATTGTGGCGGGCGATGCTGTGACCACCGCCCGCCACAATGCTGGGAATGGGGGATGTCACCGCCACGATGGCATCCTAAATGCAGGTGCGGAACCGCCGCACCCCTGGCGGACGATCCCGCATTCCGTTATGGTCTGCCCGCCATCGTAATAGACCCCTTAGTTTGTGGGCTCCTGCTTTACTTGAATAAAAGACGTTTACTCATTTCCTGTTGTCAAGTTTGGATACTTTGGCTTCTTTACATTTGATGACGATTTGAGCAGGAGCTCATTTTGAAGTATTGCTTACTTTTTGCGAAAGACCTCGCCATGCCAACATGAAGGTCTCAAAAGGTTCTTTATTTTTGGATAAAATGGTGTGGTGGGGGTAAAAGGGTCTTGTTAAACTTTCACAGGATTAAGCCAGGAGAATTTTGCAGGATAAGAGTTTACAACAGTCAGATTCATTTGTTACTTCACACTGTTGTTTTCCTGACCTAGTAATTGATGCTCAGGATTAAAATGTTTCCTCTTCTTCAAGATTAGGCACAGAAATGACAGTAGGCATGCTGTCTGTAAATCTCAACTGAGACAATGGTGAACATTACAAACTGTAATAGTCAATGTAATTGAGCCTCCATTTTTTCACGTGGCATAAATAGCACTGGTGTGCTGACAATCATAATGTGAGTATTGTATGGATGAATTCAGCAGGGACACTTTCACTGACATGTTTATTGACTCTGAGCACTCTGGATAATGTTTTATTCGTTTCAGAGAGCAGGTAGAGGTTGTTGTTGTATGTACCCCCGGAGCCTGATGCATTCCGTGATTCCATGGAATGCGAAGGCTCAGGAGGCTATTATGGGGACGGTTGTGAGCTGGCTGGTAGCTACCTCCCAGCGATATGATTCTTCTCTAAATAAATAAGGAAATAACGAGGTTATGAAAAAAATAAATTGTAAACGTTATTTTCGTTACAAAAAAAATGTTTACAGCTTCCTGTCATTTTAATACTGTTTATTTTTTTAACCTAAGTCATCGACAATCCATAGACAAGTTCCCACAATTGGAGCTAGTATTTCAAAAGCCACTCAAGTCGTTTACAGAAATGCTCAGTTTTTATAGGGACGCTGAGCGTGGCATGGATGGAATAAGTTACTGTAGTTATTGGTAGTGCAGTACACTCTGAACAGTAGAGATCGCCAGGACCACAGGCCTCACCCCCTTTTTCCCAAATTGAAGCAGAGAAAAGCGTAAACTGGTTCTTTATAAAACGAAATCCCTTTTACTTGCTTCTATTGTTGTGAGTCAGAAGTGTTTCATTTGGCTGTATTACAACCCGAAAAGTCTATATCATGTTATGAACACATGGCATCGATGTGTGAGACGCTGTAAGTACCCTCCTTAGGTCATTCGAGATCGCTTGCTACGCTCGCGGGCCACGGTGTGCTCCACCACTAATTATACACCTCACCACTTTCAAATGTCACCAGCCGCCACTGGTCAAGGTGGTGTCCGCAGTGAGTAAAGACTTTTAAGCTGTGTATAGTTTGTGTGCCAATTGAGTCCTACGCAGGCTGAGGCCTCTCAGTTAGAAGGGCCCACTGTCTCAGGCGCTGACTGCTGTCTATGGTAAAGCACTGCATGTTCATCTTGGACAGTGCCTGCTGTGCTGCTGGTTCCTACCACTTGCTGTTTTGTCCCGGCTCTTCATCGTGTGGCTGCCTGTTGAGGGCAGGGCCAGGGATCAGCTGGAGAGTTGTGTCCTGTATGGCTGCGAACGGCTCCTTGTTTTGTTTCCTAGCTGGGAAGAAGGATTGTTTGGGTATTTGTTAGATATTTTTAACATTATATTATGTTCTTATCTGTTGTAAAATATTAATATTTTTACATATGTTTTCTTTCTTTGTTTTTTTAAATCTTTTGTGTTGTTTGTTTTATAATTTTGAACTAACTCCAATGTGAATATTAACTCACTAGAGTGGGAATAGTCATTTTGACCCCACTGCTATCCAACACTTTACCTACTGTTGCACTCACCTGACTGTGAATAGTAATTTTTAACCCTCCGCTATCCAACACTTTCCCTACTGTTGCACTCACTGGAGTGGGAATAGCACGTTTTACCCCTCCGCTATCCAACACTTTCCCTACTGTTGCACCCACTGGAGTTGTAGGAGTTGAGATAACTATAACTCGCGCTCCCGCAATCCTCTGCTCATGACGTTACATATTACATCACTCATGACATGGTCAATGGCATCACTCATAACATCACTGATGACATCATCCTTGTGATAGAGTGGCGGTCGCCCGAGTTATAGTTATCTCAACTAACTATAACGGGGGAATTTCATTGTTTTTTTACGAGTGAAATATCCACCTAACTATAACATGTGTGAAACCTATGGTTTTTAAGTGAATTTGCAAGGTTTTTTAAATGCTAATTCCTAACTATAGCGTGTGTGAAACCTATGGTTTTTTCAGTGAATTTGTATGGTTTTTTAAATGCTAAGTTATGTATGTATTATTATTTTTTTATATATATTTTTTTCAATAAACTACGAATTAAAAAAATGTTTGTTTCTTTTAATGGTTTTTCACCGTGCGCGCACGGTGTGCGCACCCCCGCGATTAAAAAAAAGTAAATGTTTTTTTCTGCCTTCGGGGTCCTTCAGGGACCCCCTGACCAAGGCTAGGGCATCGGGAACTCTCTACCCTGCCCCCGTTTCACGTTCGCCACCTTCCTTTTCCACTCTCGCACTGAAAACAAACAAAATGGCGTCCGACACTTCCTGATTTCGACCGATTCGAACGTTGACTGACATGTACCAACCAATCAGAATTACGCTCGCGCACGTTAGGGTGCTCGGACAGTGAGCGCACAGTGCGCGCACGGTGCGCGGCTATTGATATGTATGTGCTTTTTACTGCAAATTTCTCTGGAACTACTGTAGAGATTGACTCCATATATGCAAAAGGCACTTCCCTGACCTGAGGACTACCTCTCTGCCAAATTTTAAGTAATTCTGTTCAGCCGTTCGGGCTGTACCTCCGACTAAATGTCCTATGGGAAAATGCATGGAGAAAACGCGTTTTGGGACCCCCCTTTTTTCTCGGCCCCTGCTTGACGAATCCCCCCGAGACTTTTAGGGTAGGAGCTGAGCGGAGAGCCCCATTAGTTTTGAAAATTTCGCGAAGATTCGTCAACCGGTGCCAACGTTATTCAAAATAGAATTTTGAGATTTCCTATGGAAACACGGTCCTAACTATAACTATCTACTGGCGACCGCCAGTAGATAATATATATATTATCTACTGGCGGTCGCCAGTAGATAGTTATAGTTAGGACCGTGTTTCCATAGGAAATCCGCAACATTCTATTTTGAATAACTTTGGCGCCGATTGACGAATCCTCGCGAAATTTTCAAAATAGGTGGGGCGCTCCGCTCCGCTCTGCTCCGCTCCGCTCCTACCCTGAAAGTCTCAGGGGGATTCGTCAAGCGGGGGCTGAGAAAAAGGGGGGGTCCCAAAATGTGTTTTCCCCATGCATTTTTCCATAGGACCTTTAGTCCGAGCTACAGCACGAACGGCTGAACAGAATTACTTGAAATTTGGCAGAGAGGTAGTCCTCAGGTCAGGGATGTGCCTTTTGCAGGTCTGGTGTAAATCTGGTCAGTATTTCCTGAGAAAATAGCATTTAAACAAATATATATATCTATAGGCGCGCTCCGAGCGCGTACGGTAAGCTTACCGTACGCGCACGCTGCCGTGCGCAAACTTAATTCTGATTGGTGGTTACATGACTGTGAACATTCGAATCGGTTGAAATCAGGAAGTGTCGGACGCCATTTTGTGTGTCTCACACTGATAAACAAAGGTGGAGAACGTGAAAAGGGGGCAACGAAGAGAGTTGCAGACCCCCTAGCGTTTGTCAGGGGGTCCAAGAAGGTCCCAAAAGTATGAAAAATACATTTTAATTTTTTTAAAAAAATTTGCGGGGTGCGCGTACGGTAAGCTTACCGTACGCGCACGGGTGTGCGCACAGTGAAAAACCAGAAAAAAAAATGAAAAATAAATACATAACTTAGCATTTAAAAAACCGTACAAATTCACTGAAAAAACCATAGGTTTCACACACGTTATAGTTAGGAATTATCATTTAAAAAACCTTGCAAATTCACTTAAAAAACCATAGGTTTCACACATGTTATAGTTAGCTGTACATTTCACTCGTAAAAAACCAATGAAATTCCACGTTATAGTTAGATCAGGTAACTATAACTTGCGCGACCGCAATCCACAATGTGTAATTTCAGATGTCATCATTGATGTCATGAGTGATGTCACTGACCATGTCATGAGTGATGTAATATGTGATGTCATCAGCAGTTTATTGTGGGCGCGCAAGTTATAGTTACCTGATCTAACTATAATGTGGAATTTCATTGGTTTTTTACGAGTGAAATGTACAGCTAACTATAACATGTGTGAAACCTATGGTTTTTTCAGTGAATATATATATATATTCACTGAAAAAACCATAGGTTTCACACACGTTATAGTTAGGAATTAGCATTTAAAAAACCTTGCAAATTCACTTAAAAAACCATAGGTTTCACACATGTTATAGTTAGGTGGATATTTCGCTCGTAAAAAACCAATGAAATTCCCCCGTTATAGTTAGTTCAGATAACTATAACTCGCGCGCCCGCAATCCTGCTCATGACGTCACATATTACATCACTCATGACATGGTCAGTGGCATCACTCATGACATCACTGATGACATCATCCTTGTGATAGAGTAGCGGTCGCGCGAGTTATAGTTATCTGAACTAACTATAACGGGGGAATTTCATTGGTTTTTTACGAGTGAAATATCCACCTAACTATAACATGTGTGAAACCTATGGTTTTTTAAGTGAATATATATATATATAAACACCCAGTCCTATTCTAATTGAAGAAGGCATGCACACAGGCTGTAAAGATACGTCATTATTTCTTTTGTTGGGTCTCCCTCGACCCTGCGACCAGACAGACGCGTTTCGGCTTCAAGGAAGCCTTTGTCAATATAATTGGCGCCAAAATACACATATGTATATATAGCCCTTCCTACTCGAGGAACACATAAACATAAAGAAAATTCTTTACATTTGAGGTTATGCCCTCGGACAGACCAATAAAGTTATTTAAACATTACCCTGACAAAATGACTCAACAGCGCGGCTGGTACAGATGGTCATACGATATTAAATTTAACGTTATGAATAAACTGCACAGTGCAACTCAGCATGTCTTAACATCATACTTCCTCTGTCTGCACTGCTCCAGGGATCAACATAATGTGTGCACACCTATATAGACATTCACACACTACCAATCATCCATAGAGGTACTCTCACACCTACTCAGTCATGCAAATAATCACACTCCCATTTACTCACCTATGCGGTTATACACACTCAAGTTCACTTACTCATAAAAATAGTATCACATTCTTACGCTCTTATAGAATCATTGATACAAGCACACACTCATCCATACAGTCACTCTCACAATCACACACTCTCACATCTACCCACTTATATACTCTTACACGCATATATACTGCCTTTCATATATGTAGTTAGTCACAAATGTACCACTGAGATATACATTCAATCCCTAACACACCCATACATACACTCACTCAACCATACAGTCCATCACAGATGCACTCTTAAAACCATGCACCCATAGAATCACCCACTCACACATCTAAGCATAGAGTCACACCCTACCCACACAAACACTCAGGAACCCATACAGATACTGAGACAAGCAATCAATAACTCATATAGACACTTATATAGGTGTTCACAAAACCATGCCGCCACTTATACACCAACATACAGACACATACAAACATTTACACAGTTTAGTCACTAGTCTGCAGTAAGATACATTTAATGACTCACTTATAGAGTCAGTTACGCACCACAGAAAATCATCCATTTACACACTTGTACACCCACTCATTCTTCAACAGGCCTTTCCCTATATATATTAACCATATTAAAATTGTTCAGAAACACATATTCAATGGATGATATCATCAGTGATGTCATCAGTGATGTCATTTGAGATGTCATCAGTGATGTCATGAGTGAGGTCACTGACCATGTCATGAGTGATGTAATATGTGACGTCATCAGCAGTGGATTGCGGGCGCGCGAGTTATAGTTAGCTGAACTAACTATAACGGGGGAATTTCATTGTTTTTTTACGAGTAAAATGTCCAGCTAACTATAACATGTGTGAAACCTATGGTTTTTCAGTGAATATATATATATATATATATATATATATATATATATATATATATATATATATATATATATATATACAACTGAGGGTGTAATCCATATGTTGTACTCTATTCACTCCCATGGCCGGTGTTTAGAGTGATCAAGGATGGAGACACTCCTGATGTGATATACTGCTCTCTGCGGAAAGATCACAACAGAGGAGTGGACACTTCAAAAGTGACAACTGGCAGAAAATGAACATCAAATACAGAAACACTAATCAGATTTATTACTTGAAATGGATTTTAAAAAGGGGAGCAGGAGACTCCCACATAGTCATACTGAAGCTGTACATCTGCGTGGAGAAGTTCAGCACGTGTTCTGTGTTAGTGCCCAGGACTGGGGAATGAGGATCTACCAGAATTTCATGCTGGGTGAGGAGAGGTCACCCAGGAGAATCAAGAAAACTTGTCTGTAGCCTTACCTGAGACCAGAGGACCTGTGAGGAGATTGCCTGGAGGGAGCAAGGTCTAATGTTGATCCAGTTGAGTGGAACCCAGTTGGTGAGTCTGAGACCTGGGTCTGTCAGGACCACAGCACAGATGGGCAGTCCACCCATGTGCATGAAATGCAACCCCTATATGCTAGGTAGGGGTCATGATGGATCTCATGGGCTGTCAGCTTGGTGCAGCGCCATGGTGAATGTAAGGCATTTGCACAATGCAGTCTTGTGACCTGAGGAGGGATGCTTCCTTAAGTGCATGGCTTTCGCCCCTTCTTGCTAAGTGACAGTTGCAGTGACTTGTAAGAGCCTTTTCCCCGGTGCAAAAATAAGGTGAGGATAGGGTTGTTGTCCTGTGCAGTGTTGTGACTGCAAGAGTTGCGCAGCCTTAAGTGCATGGCTCGCAAGCCCCTTAAGCCCAATGGGGGCTGCTATGAATCTTAAGGGCTGTTGCCCTGGTGCAGCACACCAGATGGCCTAACATGGTGGTGTGTTTCATTCGAAGATTACAACTTTTGTCTTGCCTTTGTTAAGTTTGAGACAATTGGTGTTTAACCAGTGGGCAACGTCGGAAATATAGGTGGTGCACTTGGTCCTGGTATTTTGTGTTTTGTCTGAGAGGGAGAGTATTAGCTGTGTGTTGATGGTGTAGGATAGGATGTTGATTGTGTGAGTGGGGATGGTGTCGGTGAGCTGGGGCATGTAAGTGTTAAAGAGGGTTGGGCTGTGAAATGATCCTTGTGGTATCTCACAGATGAGGTTGTGGGCGTCCAAGCAGTACAGGGCCAGGCTGACATACTGGGTTTGGCCCGACAGAACGGAGCATATCTAGAGGAGTGGTGGTCCTTGGATAATGGTTTAATGGAGTCATTTGATGAGGATGTAGTGAGATACTGTGCTGAATGCTGCAAAATGGTCTAGAGCATGAGGGCTACTTTGTCACATCTGTCCATGATCATATGGATGTTGTTTGTAGCAGAGATGAGTGCTGTTTGTATGCTGTGGTTAGATTTAAACCTGGGTTGGGTGGCATCAGGGAGATAGCTTTCATTGAGGTGATTGGTTAGGTGCTTGTTGAGCAGCTTCTCGAGGATTTTGGCTGAGTAGAGTAGATGGGAAATAGGCCTATCCTCGACTAGTGTTGTTGGGTCCACAAAGGATTTTTTGAGGACGGGGAATACTTTAACATGTTTCCAGGAATCCAGTTTGGCAGAAGTTGTGATTGTGCCATTCAGGAACAGGATGAGTGCAGTGCAGATGGTTTGCAGTCCTTTGAAGAAGGTGTTGTGGTGGCAAGGGAGCAAAGAGGTTCCGAAGTGAATCACTACATAGTGGAGGCTGCTTATTCTGTGCTGGTGGCTGGCCAGGCTTTCAGTGTGGATCCTTTTTTTGGGATGGGAGTTGTGCTGCAAGGTGTGGTCCTGGTGGGTGACGAAGTTGTAATATGCTGATAATCTTGCAACAGAAAAACTGGCACAGTACTGTGAGGGCTGATGCCCCTGGTGCTAGATGCGGAGGAGGTGAAAGGTTTTACAATGGTGAAGATCTTTTTGCTGATGTTGGTCCTGGTGTCATTGCAGTCTGTGACCATGAAACATTTGGTGGCTCGGATCTACTGGTAGTAACATCTGAGGGCTAATTTTGTGGACATCTTGTTTTCATAGTCCTGACTCGTTCTTCAGCTGAGCTCCAGTTGCTTACAGTCATTTTTGGTTATCCTGACCTCCACTGTGTACCTGACCTTGGGGTCTGGATCTTGTGATTATGCTTGATTCCAAAGGTGCCAAGGTGCGTGCAAAGGCCATGATCCAGTTGTTGACATTGGAGAAGCCAGCAGGAAAGCTAGTGGGGCAGTGTTTCTTGAGTTCTGTGGTCCAGGCTTCTTCTGAGACTGTGTTCCAGTCTTAGGAGATAGGTTAGGCAGTGCTTGATCTGTGGTGATGCAGGAAGGGCATGGTGAACATGTTGAGGTTGCAGTCAGTGAAAGTGATCAGTGTTGGCTTGTTTACCATAATGTCGCTATGGGTGGTAAATATCAGGTCCCGTATGTGTCCTGTGATGTAAGCAGGACCATCTACTCATTGGGTGAGGCCGAGGTTTCCCAGATTTTCAAGTAAGGTGGTGGTGTTTGGGTCGGTATGGTCTTCTAGGTGGAAAAGTAAGTCTCTGGGGAGTTTGAAAGTGTTTGAATCAAGCATGAGGGATGTGATGAAGTACACACATGTGCTAGCAAAGTTAATGCATGGTCCTGATGGTCTACATAGATGAGGAAACTGCTCAGAGTGAAGTTGGGAGTGATGAGGGGCTCCTTATTGAGGAGTTTTGCCTCAGGGGTTGTGGTGCCACTGATGGAGTCCCTGAAGATAGTGGCAATTCCACCAGTGGGTTTGTGTGGTTTGCCTTATCTGGAAATCCTATGTCCGGTAGGCATGGCCATGGAAGACCCAGTATGGGTTCAGGAAGCAGGTCTCAAACTGTGGTGGTATACTTGGTGAGGGAGCATGTGTTAAGGAGTATGCAGGACAGTGTGTAATGTGGTACAGGTGGCTGTGAGTGAGTTGGATGTTGGGTGCTGTAGGTGCTGATGAAGTGAGCAGTGGCTGTAGGAGGGTGCCATAGAACTTGGAGGTAATGCAGGTGAATTCCCCTTTCATGTTGTGTGGTGTGGTGTGGTGCGGCAGCAGTGTGGTGAGGGCCGGATCTATAATACGGCATGGCTGCAGAGGCAAAGTGATTACCTCATATGCATTGGGCCACACACCCATGCAAATGGGGAAATGCCCTTGCATGATAGCGGTGCTGCTACATGTGCTTCAGCACTATCAGTATTACAGAAGGGGGTGCATAAGTGCCTGCGTCCCCTTCTGTAAAACCATTGTGACCAAGGGGCGCACAGTGCAGGCACACACACCCCTTGCGCACACAGGGCACATTGTGTAATATGGCCCCTAGTACTCAGGAAGAATACTTAGCTACCAGGACTCCTTCATCAGAGGCCAACAGCAAGGTCCAGTCCAGGTCCATTTGGTACTGGTCAACTGAACCTTGAAGTCTACTTCTTTGTCCTTGGTACTAGAGGGAGTAGGCCTAGTCCTTCAGGTCTACTTTCAGAGTAAATCAAGAAGGGTCTAATCCTCTTCTTATTTTATGCAGTTCCAGAAATTATACTAAGGAGGGTGACTTGGGGCTGTCCTATTTATGGTTTGCACCAGCTAGTGGATGGCTGGTGACTCTCTACTTCACTGATGACTTCAACTCCTTCAGAACGCAGCTGCCAGACTGCTCACTGGCATACCTAAATCTGCCTCAGTCTTTGGGGAGATTAGAGAACTTCATTGGCTTGCTGTCAAGAAGGGAGTCCAGTTTAAATCACATAGAGGCATATTTACAAGCAGGCGCTAAAAAAGTATCGCCGCTTTTGCGGCCGTTTTCGGCCGAAAAGCGTCAATAATTTTATCGCCTAATTAGCAAGGCCACACTAACGCGTGAAACCTTGCTTTAGCGTCAGGATTCCTAACGCCCAGCTTTGCATCTCTAATGAGATGCAAAGTGGGCGTTCCTGACCTAACATGACAGGAGAAATGTCACTTAGTGACATTTCTCCTATCATCAAGCCCCACGCTATGAAGCATAGCGGCAGGAAAAGTAGCGATAACCCCTGTTATCGCTTCTTTCCTTACGCCTGCTTCAGGACTGACTTAGCCATGATATCCTATGGAAGGTGGATATCATGGCTAAGTTTGTGAGTCCCTATCATCAAGCTAACGCCACATTGCGTGAGATTATCCAGCGATAATCTCACGCTAGGCAGTTGGCGTGAGGATTTTTATCGCTGAGAAGATAAGCGTTGCTAATAGCTCGCTATCTCAGCGATAAAAATCCACGTTACCCGGCGATAATTATCCTCACGCTAAGAGCGCTGAGCGATAATTATTGCTAGGTGTTGCTGGTATGCCCCTTTGTATTGTGTACAAAGCCCTTCAAGGTATTGGTCCTGACCACCTGAAGCGGCAATTTCAGTGGTATGTACCTAAAAGACCACTTCGCTCTTCTGGAGCGAAACTGGTGACAGTTCCCTCTGTAAAAAAAAGCCAGTTGGGGTGACAGACATTTTGTGGTTTGTGCAGCTAAGGCCTGGAATGACCTTCCTTTCCATCTCAGAAATATGAGAGATTTACTGGCATTCAGGAAGACCTTAAAAACCTGGCTTTTTAATGTCTAACTTTAGCTCTCATTTCATGTTTAGTTGGAGGATTGTAACTAGCGCCAGGACACCTGGGTAACAGTAGCACTTTACAAATGTCCTTAACATAACATAACTCCTCCCTAACCAATGGGTTCAAAGGTACCAAGGACAACACTACTCAGTTTTGCAGCCATTTCAGTTTGCCCTACTGCAAACCACCCTACAGTGCACCTTACTAAGTGGCCTTCCTAAAAACACCTTTCCACACCCAGGCCATTCTATCTGTTCTATGAGCGATTTTCACATCTTATTACGGCCAAGCCTTTGATGGGCAGCAAACTAATGCAAATTAATAAAAGTTATTGTTCCTAAATATTTATTAAAATACAACCTGACCACTGAATTAGACTTTTAATAAAAATGTAAAAAAGTCCTTGAATGACTATTTTTGATTTTCCCTATCAGATGATACAGCTGAAAGCAATGCTAGTGAAAAAACATTTTCTAATTTTAAATATCAGGCACCCAGCCTTGTAGGGGACAAGGTGTACTAAGGGGTGACTTACTAATATTTAAAGGCAGGTTTTCCTGACTGTCTACAATTGTTATTTTAATAGGTTTGGTAGCAGATTTCTAGGGTGCTGCAGTCACCTGACATCAGGTTTTACAAGCCAACCCTGTGGATGGCAGCATAGGTGCTGCAGTACCCAGGTATCATTTAACCTTTAGACCCTTGATGTATTTCATACAGCATATGCTAGGGACATATAGCAAGTTAAATGTTTTAATTAGGTGTAAGCCAATTTAACCATGTGCAAAGGTGGACCAAAGGCACTTTACTCCTGTTTAGATGGTGTAAGGTGCACAAAGTCAAAAATAAAGTCTAAAAAAATGGGAAAAATCTGATGTGAACAAGCAATAAAAGCAGATTCACTACAGTAATCTTAAGTGTTTTGCACTCCATTACTGCTCCTTCCCGTTCTACCATCAATAAACATCAAGATTTCGCAGCACCTGCTCCAACCTTGACATTGCCCTCATCAACCAGTAGAAAAGTACTGGATTTCTCAAATATTGTTCAAACCATTGAACAGACTATGGGCATTGCTTGTCTACAACTACCTATCCTCCCTGAAACTGGATGCCTAGCAGTTGGAAATCCTATTAGAGTATGGCTGACAGATGGAATGCTGACTTAATGTGCGCTACTCCCATATCTGTACATTTGTAACACCCCCGCACCAGCCTAATGTCTCCATCTGTTTGGATTACGATATTGAGCATTTGCTTTGTTGAATGAAATCATGTAAAGAGACCATTACAATCACAGAAATTCAGCCAGAATTGCCCTCTACTTTCTTTGGCAGAATGCCTAATAGTGAAACAATCAAATCCTCCATCGGGGGCGGCGAACAGTCCGGCCATCTGCACATATTTCACTTCCTCCATCTACTGTCTAGAACAATCTCCATCTTTTCTGTAGACACCTTTAGGATCTCTGCCTGCCTTTTAAACAGGGACCCCAATACAAAATCCTGAAACCAAACTAAAAACCTTTCCTAATGAGGTCTGCTCCTACACTGTCTAGGAACTTATGCAGCCATACTTCCATTTGGTCTACCTAAACTCGCTAATCTGCCATTTCTGCCTTTAGCTCTGCGATTTTCCCTGCACATGGACTTCCAAAACACTGGAGGACTGGGAACTTGCTCGCACTTGAACACTGGTCCCAAAATGTGTGGGGGTATCAGTAACAACCACTTTGAAGAAGTTCCAGCACGACCCAAGGGAGTACTGATATCCTACACTTTCCACCTCTTTTAGGATTGGAAGCCCTGTGTTAGAAATTGAGTTTCAAGTTGGCAAAAGTATGCACCCTGTCCAAGTAGGGAACGCAATCCAAGTAAGGGTAAGTTAGACACACCCCCTAAATTACCCTGCACTCACCCTCCGGTAGCTTGGAACAGAGCAGTCAGGCTCAATTTAAGGGGCAATGTGTCAAGTATTTGTGCAGCACTTATTACAGTAAAACAGTGAGAACACCACAATACAATAATAATCCATTCCAGGACAGACAAATAGAGCTTGATTTATTGAATAATACAAGACCAAAATGACAAAAGTCGAATACGTAGAACCTTAGTTATGAATTTTAAAAGACTATCTTGAAATATAATGATTAGAAATGTAAAGCTTCAACTGGGGCGATCTGGTTGCGCTGCGCCAGGTCAAATCTGAAAAGTCAAGCAGACTCTGATATAACGTGGGTCAGATACAGGAGCCATGAAGGGTCTGCTGCAAACAGTCCTTTCACTGAGAAAGCGTTGATGTCGAGGAGTAACTGCGAGATGTGGCGTGTTCAATCCATTAAATAGTAGGCGATGCAGCGGTTCTGGGATGCGCAGTTTGGCGATGCATCATCATCGAACCATCATCGGTGATGAAGGCAATGCATCGCCATCGAGCTGCACAGCCGGCACTGTGATGTTCTTGAAGTGGTGATTCTTGGGCTTCGAGGAAAAAGCATCCGTTCTGACCGGCAAAAAGTAGGCACTGCATGGATTTTGATGCACAGCACAGAAAATCCCTCTTCCAATGGCTCAAGACTGGATTGGCTCCACTTGGCAGAGCAGGACTCACAGATGGCAGAGTCCCGGTTCTGATTGGAGAGTTGTAGGCAGTATTTGATGTCCCTGAGACATCAGAACACGAGGCAAGCGGACAAGCCCTTTGAGTCACTCTGGGTTTAAGTGGTGTAGGTCCAGTCCTCATCCAGGTAGAGAGGGCAGCAGGCAGCAGCAGTCGGGTCAGTGTAGCAGACAGGTCAGCACAGCAGAAAAACAGTTCTTCCAGAGCAGCAGTCCAGCAGAGTGGCAATCCTTCAGCAGCACAGCTGTGACAGTCTAGAGGGAATGGACAAAGCACAGCTGAATCTGAGATACATGTATGCACTGTACCTGTATATGCTTTGTTTTTTCATTTTTTTAAATATTCCAGTCATGACTCACAAGCCTACTATAAAAGATATAAGTAATACATGAGGTATTCTATAATCTTTGAATGATTAATGTTTCATGACGTTCTGTGATGACCTCTACTAAATATACAACAGTTATTGTTTACCTTTTTATTTTTTAGAAATGTAACATCAACAGTATATATATTTATAAATCTACTAGTAGACGGAGGAGGGGAGTCAATCATGTATTTAGATATATTTAGAGAGTCATACGTAATAGGGAACAATACAGATGTTAACATTCTTTCTCATGCATTCTTTTAATTCCTTCACACAGGCAGGAGCGGTTGGCATAGATCGAGAATGGCGCCATGGGTTTAAAAAAAGAAAAAAAAACGGACCCCCTCGCCAAACCTTTCCTCTGTCATCCTTCTGTCATCTTTCCCGGCCGGTGTTCCAGGAACAGGAAGCACCCAGGCTGAGGCTCCCCAGAGCCAATCACAACACTACAATAGAGCATAGTGATTGGTCTGAGCTTCGTGGTTCGTGGAATGGGAGCCTGTGCATGTTCTCCACCCAGGTTGTGATGCATCCTGGGCGGAGAACATGCAAAGTGCACATGTCTGTTGGCCGGCCTTTGACGGCCTGCCAGACATTCATACCCACTTAGGGAGTGCAAACTACTTCTCCCATGCTCTGTCAGCAGAGCAGCCCAGCCCCACCCGAAAAGCTGCTGCAGCAGGGAAAAAATAAAATTATAATAGCCTCGAGTTATTATCATTTTATTTTTTTCCTTTATTCCACTACTGCAAAGCAGTGGGACGATGCTCCTAAGCCTTAGCGGAGAAGTCGCCACTGCACACGGGAGGAGTCTTAAACGGGCCCTGATAGACACGCGCACTACAACAGTCTTCGTGAAACAATCTTGTTTTTTTCTTTTTACATCCCCTCTTCCCCTTCGATCTGGGCAAGCTTTAACTATCGTTGGGTCGCCTTGGTTTAAATGAGGTTTGGACCCTGCATCGTGGCCTCTTTAGGTGAGAATCTGACACCTGTGGTTGGTCTGAATCAGAAAGTGAGTCCCAAACCGGTATGGTCTCAACTCCTTCAGTGCTCAGACCACACCAAAGGCTTCCTGCTCAATAGCACTCCACTTCTGTTCCCGGAGCTTTAACCTCCTGGAGATGAAAGCTACAGGTTGGTTCAAGCCCTCCTCATTAAGTTGAGCTGTGACAGTACTGTCCCTATGCCCTTCTCCAAGTAATCAGTTGGAGACGTCAGGGTCCCTGAGCACAGGGGCTGTGCACATGGCTTGTTTCAGGGATTCAAATGCTTTCTGGCAGGCCTTTGCACAGATCCCATTTCTGGGTTGTTACTGTGATTTCAGCTCTCTTGGGGGGCACAATAGTTAAATACCCTTTGACAAACTTCCTATAATAACCAGTGAGGACTAGAAAGGCTCTCACTCATGTCTGAGTCTTTGGGGGATCCCAGGCCATGATGTTTTCTCTCCTGGCCTGGAGGGGTTGCACCATACCCTCGCCCACCAGGTACCCAAGTACACCACAGTCCCCTGCCCTATCTGGCACTTAATGGTCTTGATATCAGGACTGCATTTCACAGGGCCTGTAGCACTTCCCGTAGGTGGAAGAGGTGGTCCTTCCAGCTGCTACTAAAGACAGCTATGCCCTCCAGATACACAGCACCGAAGGCCTCCATGCCAGCTAAGACTTGGATTACCAATCTCTGAAAGGTGCCAGGGGCATACTTGAGCCTAAAGGGCATCACCCTACACTGGTGGTGACTCTCTGGGATGGAGAAGGTTGACCTATTCTTTGCTCTTTCAATTAGGGTGATCTGCCGGTATCCCTAAGTAAGATCAGAAGTACTCAGGACCTGAGCAGCTCTTAATCTGTCAATTAGCTCATCTGCTGTGGGACTCAATGAGTATTAATCTTGGTGAGTGAATTGAGCCCCCCTGTAGTCTACATAGAAACTGAGTTCTGGGGTAGTGACATTTGTGGCAGCTTTTGGTGCCAGCACCACAGGGCCGGACCAGGGGATACTGGAAGGTTCAATCACCCCTAACTCCAGCATTTTGGAAACTTCTTCCTTAAAGCTGGCCCTCACTTTGTCTGACAGCCTGTATACTTTATTCTTGACAGAGGGCTGTCTCCTGTGTCTATGTCATGGGTACACAAGTGTGTAACCCCAGGAGTGAGAATAACAGAGAAGGGCATTTTCCCAGCAACTGTCAACATCCCCTCTGCTGTTCAGAAGTCAGGATAGGAGAAAAGCTCATACCTTACACTGACCCTTCCTTCTCTTGAGAGGTTAAGAGGTCAGGGAGAAGTTCACTCTCTCTGTCCTCCCCTCCATCTGTCACCAACAGCATAATGACCTCAGATCTCTTATTATGGGGCTTGGGATGGTTGAGGTGGAAAACCTTTAGGGGGTGTCTATGTGTCTTGAGGTCCACCAAGTAGGTGGCATCTCCCTTCCACTCAAACATTTAGTAGGGCCCAGTCGAATGGCCATGGGGGCCCAGTACTCCATGGGCTCCATTAACCATACTTTCTGCCCAGGTTGCAAGCCCATAGGGGCCACCATCTGGTCGTACTACTGCTTCATCAATTCCTTGCAGGCCTCTAAGTTGTCTGAAGCTTGCTTCCACAACTTGCCCATCAGGCTCTGGAAGGCCAGCATGTAGTTCACTACATCCTGGGGAAGTTTCCTGGGAGATTGCCCCCACTCTTCCATCACCAGACTGAGAGGGGCCCTTGACATGTGTGCCTATACAGAAGTGCACCAGGGCTGAAGCGTCCTCCCTTCTGGGGTACCTCCCTGTAGGCAAAGAGAAGTTACACCTCAGAGCCTCAGGTAGGCTCCTGATCATGCCTTTTAGGGTCTTCTTGAAACTCTCAACAAGCCCATTGATTGGTTTGTGTATGATAGGGGGTGGAGAACGTTACCCCACACTCCTTCCACATTGACTCCATATAACCAGACATGAAGTTGGTGCCCGTGTCAGACGCCACTTCCTTAGAGATGCCCACTAGCCACTGCGGGTGCAGTAGTAATTCTTAGAGGGCTGGCCTCTGGGTACTTAGTGGTGTGATTCACCAGAACCAGGATATACCTGTAACCAGAAGTGGTCTGGGGGTCCATTGGCCATACAACGTCGGTGTCCACCCTCTCGAAGGGTGTGTCAATGACAGGTAATGGCGACAGGGGAGCCTTCAGCTTCTGCCCTTTTTTTCCACGGGCAGGTCACACAGGTTCTACCGAATGAATCTGAAGAGGTTTTCATCTGGGCTCAGTAAAAGTGGGGGACAATCCTTGCAGAGGTCTTGTTCTGGCTCAGATGCCCTGCTAGGGTTATTTTGTGAGTCAGTATCAGTAGGAAGGACCTGTAGCATTGGGGGACCACTAGAGCCCTTGTTGACCCATTCACCGGTTCCTTATTCTCACTGTACAGGAGGTTGACCTCCAATTAAATGCGGGGACTACCAGAGGCTTCACCTGCTGCCTGAGCTTTTGCCTGTCCTCTCATGCCCTCCAAGGCTGGGCACTCCCTCTTAGCTTTGCAGAAGTCCTCCCAGGTGGGTCCTCCTTCTACTTCCTTCCAGCAAAATCCAGTAGGTCACCAAGGGAGAGTGTGTCCTCTCCACTGGGCCCCGGGGAGGCCTCCTCGGGTGCCCCATCCGCCTCAGGCAGGATGGTCAATCAGAGGGCATCCGGGGTGTGATGTTTGTGCACAAAGTGGGAGCTCATTGTTGTCCTGCAGCGTGTGCAGTAAATGTTGCTACGATGCCCGGGCTAATTGAAAACACAGAACCCTATGCGACCTGCCACCAGTGTCGGGCCACTTTCTGTGTGGCTCACGTGGCAATTGTCATCTCACGGTACCCTAAAAAAAAAATCACTCACCTGGACTCAAAGAAAACACACGAACTGCAACACTAAAATTGCATTTGCCTTATCCATTGTCCATGCCAACTTCTCTACTTAGGCATGACTACCAGACCCATTAAGATGCGCATTAATTAGCATTGTAACAACATTAGCTGTCAATGCTGCACAACAGAATTGAGCCCCCACTTTGTGGAAAAACATCACACCTTGGATGACCTCAGGTGGGCCGTCGTGGAGACCAACAACCAGTGGAATAAGCCCACCTTATTCCAGAAAGAACAGCGTTAAATCTAATTGAATATATGCATGTAGAAGTTTAATATTAATTCTGCATGTAGACCTGATATGTCAGTTGTATACTGGGGCTTGGAGATAGTATTTTGACCAAATAGTGGAGTCCCCTTTGTGCCTCCATCTTCTGTTCCTCTTAGATATACATGGGGTTGTCAGGATATTTCCCATTTTATATTTTAGGGAAATTCAAATTCTTGATTGTGGAATCCTTCTACATACATACACTCTTTCCACCATGGGGTTCTGGATTGTGATACACATATGACCATTTTGTCACAACCAGCTTCCACTCATCCCTTTTATGGTTAGTAGTTGAGTTATACCTCCCTGGGCATTTTACCCTCAATATTTTTTACTTGGGCTAGACAGCCAAATACGTATACATGTGTTTGCTTTGGCAATAACAGACTAGCCTCCTCTCTAATATGGCTGCCGTCCTGGTGGGAGAAATGACGTCAGCACACCGCTCAGACTCTAGCCGGATGCTGTGTTCACACCACATCCACTGCTACACTCTGTACACACTGTGCTCACAAGAAGTAGTTGCTGCTCTCCACCATTATATGGTAGGGTCCTTCCCGTCTTTTACCTTGGATCACTGACATAATATCGACTACCAAAATATAGACATACAAAAATATCGATGCCAAAATATAGAATGCCAAAATATCGAATCTCTATCTCCAAACAGGTAAGTACAAAAATATAGAATACAAAATATCGTTGTTAAAAATATAGTTAGTCAAAATATCGAATTTTTTAAATGTCTTAAAAGTAATGTAAAATGAATGAAATAATACATATAATTAACTGACACATACTTAAAAATACTTAAATAACATTAAAATTAATAAATAATTAATGTAAGTAAAAAAAATATACATATATATTAACGTAATATTAATTAAAAATATTCAATATTTTCTGTGTAGGATAGCGGGCGGGTGAAATTTACTATTACCACTCCAGTAAGTGCAATAGTAGGGAAAGCGTTGGGATAGCGGGAGGGTCAAAATTACTATTCCCACTCCAGAGAATGCAACAGTAGGGAAAGCGTTTGATAGCGGGAGGGTAAAAATTACTATTCCCACTCCAGAGATTGCAACAGTAGGGAAAGCGTTGGATAGCGGGAGGGTAAAATTTACTATTCCCACTCCAGTGAGTGCAACAGTAGGGAAAGCGTTGGATAGCGTAGGGGTAAAAATTACTATTCCCACTCCAGTGAGTGCAATAGTAGGGAAAGCATTGGATAGCGTAGGGGTAAAAATGACTATTCCCACTCCAGAGAGTGCAACAGTAGGGAAAGCGTTGGATAGCGTAGGGGTAAAAATTACTATTCCCACTCCAGTGAGTGCAACAGTAGGAAAAGCATTGGATAGCGTAGGGGTAAAAATTACTATTCCCACTCCAGAGAGTGCAACAGTAGGGAAAGCGTTGGATAGCGGGAGGGTAAAAATTACTATTTCCACTCCAGAGAGTGCAACAGTAGGGAAAGCGTTGGATAGCGGGAGGGTAAAATTTACTATTCCCACTCCAGTGAGTGCAACAGTAGGGAAAGCGTTGGATAGCGTAGGGGTAGAAATTACCATTCCCACTCCAGTGAGTGCAACAGTAGGAAAAGCATTGGATAGCGTAGGGGTAAAAATTACTATTCCCACTCCAGAGAGTGCAACAGTAGGGAAAGCGTTGGATAGCGTAGGGATAAAAATTACTATTCCCACTCCCAAGAGTGCAACAGTAGGGAAAGCGTTGGATAGCGTAGGGGTAAAAAATATTATTCCCACTCCAGTGAGTGCAATAGTAGGGAATACGTTGGATAGCGTAGGGGTAAAAATTACTATTCATACTCCAGTGAGTGCAATAGTAGGGAAAACAATGAATTCATATTTTATTAAAAATAAATGAATTATTAATACCAAAAAAAGTATTAAAATTAATTACCAATCACACAATATGTAATAATTAATTAATTATAAATACCAATAAATTTTTGATTAATTAATTACCTATTAATAATTAATTAACAACCAATTATCTTTCTATAACAAACATTAATAAATGCAAATAATACCAATTAATAATTAATTAATAATATATTAATTATCAATATACACAAATTATTTAAATAATTAATTTTTTGAATTATATTACTTCCCACCATATTCCCCTATAAACCCACTACCCGCTACAAATAGCAAATGAATACAATTAACATAATTATCAATTAAACAATTAATACAAATTAATTACCAATTAATACAAATTATTTACCAATTAATAATTAATCAACAACCAATTAATTTTCAATACTAATTAATAATTAACTAATAACAATTAAATTACTTCCCACCCTATTCCCCTATAAACCCACAACCCGCTACAGAAGTAAAACGCAAAATTAAATTAAAAATAATTAATAATTCCTATAAATTATTATTTAATGTACTATAATTAAATTACTTCCCACCCTACTCCCCTATAAACCCACAACCCGCTACAGAATTATATTACACAAAAATGAAATAACATAAAATTCATTACTTTAAAAATATTCTAACATACATTCCAATATTAATACATACTTTTAACACATATACTAACACTTAAAACACTATAAAAAAAATTCGATATTTTTAACTACTATATTATGACTGTCGATATTACTTACTTCTATATTATTTAAATCGATATTTCTTACCTGATTTTCGATATTCTTCACCACTATATTTTGGCAATTCGATATTCTGTCCATTCTATATTAAAAACTCGATATTCTGTCCAGTCGATATTTTTTTTTCGATATTATGTCTATTTACCTTTTACCTTATACCTGTCTCAAATGTCAGACAGGTCAAGGGCACTGATGAGTTCATCTGCCCCTCACAACTGTTCCGCTAAATCCACCCACATTCCCTCTACTGTTTCGCACAAAATGCATTGAGGCGGCACATCATCTCTACTGGCCCGCTCAGCCATCCTGAACATGTTCCGCTCAACCTGCCAACAGTCCCTTGACTGTTTCGAACAAGTTGTATTGAGGTGGCCCATCATTACTACCAGCCCACTTGGCCATCCTGAGCACGTCTAGCTGTCCTGGATGCCACAAATTAATAAGCAGCAACACCGGACCAGCTTCTAATACAACTACTTGAAATCCTTTAAAAACGTGAAGCCCTCCTCACTTTTTATCTCCAGGTCAGCAGAGGAGAGTAGGTCTCAGGTGACTATACCACGAGAACCAAGTGAGTCTAGCTAAATGTTTTACAGCGTGTGTACTGATGTTATGTGTTTTCTTTTAAAATATTCAGCACGTTTCCCATACTTACTGGCACCTGCTGGTTTGCGATACCAAAGGGGATGATGGACGGAGCGCTTGAGCTAATCAAACACTCACCCCCAGTCAACTGATCTGGGTTAATCCATCATCATTCTTTAGCTCACTCCACCACCCCAGTTCAGACATGGCCATATGCAAATCAGTCTGACCCTGTGCATCATGGGAACAGTCCAACCCGAATTGCCAAGCCATGTCTTTCCTGGACCGGAAACAAGCATCCTGGGACCGGTTTCGGGTTCATAACCCTCATCAGCCAGGCTATCTTGAATCCAGTGGCAAAGTGAGCAAGGGACCCACGTCTGGACATACCCTGCCAACTTAGGGCGAACAAGGCGATACCAAAGGGGATGATGGACGGAGCACTTGAGCTAATCAAACACTCACCCCCAGTCAACTGATCTAGGTCAATCCATCATCATTCTTTAGCTCACTCCACCACCCCAGTTCAGACATGGCCATATGCAAATTAGTCTGACCCTGTGCCTCATGGGAACAGTCCAGCCCGAATTGCCAAGCCATGTCTTCCCTGGACCGGAAACAAGCATCCTGGGACCGGTTTCGGGTTCATAACCCTCATCAGCCAGGCTATCTTGAATCCAGTGGCAAAGTGAGCAAGGGACCCACGTCTGGGCATACCCTGCCAACTTAGGACGAACAAGGCGATACCAGAGGGGATGATGGACAGAGCGCTTGAGCTAATCAAATACTCACCCCCAGTCAACTGATCTGGGTTAATCCATCATCATTCTTTAGCTTACTCCACCACCCCAGTTCAGACATGTCCATATGCAAATCAGTCTGACCCTGTGCCTCATGGGAACAGTCCAGCCCGAATTGCCAAGACATGTCTTCCCTGGACCAGAAACAAGCATCCTGGGACCGGTTTCGGGTTCATAACCCTCATCAGCCAGGCTATCTTGAATCCAGTGGCAAAGTGAGCAAGGGACCCACGTTTGGGCATACCCTGCCAACTTAGGGCGAACAAGGCGATACCAAAGGGGATGATGGACGGAGCGCTTGAGCTAATCAAACACTCACCCCCAGTCAACTGATCTGGGTTAATCCATCATCATTCTTTAGCTCACTCCACCACCCCAGTTCAGACATGGCCATATGCAAATCAGTCTGACCCTGTGCCTCCTGGGAACAGTCCAGCCCGAATTGCCAAGCCATGTCTTCCCTGGTCTGGAAACAAGCATCCTGGGACCGGTTTCGGGTTCATAACCCTCATCAGCCAGGCTATCTTGAATCCAGTGGCAAAGTGAGCAAGGGACCCACGTCTGGGCATACCCTGCCAACTTAGGGCGAACAAAGCGATACCAAAGGGTTTGCACCTGTTTTTATCTATCCACAGCTAGACGCGGTCCTCTACCTCATCTAATTGGCTCTTTTCACCTGATCTCTGAAGTAAGACTACCCCCTGTTTGTGTCTATATGTTCATGAGTGTATGAGGCAACCTGTTAGTTATATAGACACTTGACTAGCTATGCTTAGTCTACTACAACAATGATTTGCTATACCACTACTAGTCATAGCACCCAGTCCATTACAAATTGTATATTGTAACATTTTATTTTGTGGGGTAACATTCTGTTTTCATGTTCTGAGATGCACAAGCTGGGCAGCACTATGAACCAGTAAGACTAATTGCAAAACATTTTCAGCCCTTCTAACTGACTGGTTGACAACAGACCCTTCATTGTCCTTCTCTTCTTTTTTCTTATAGGTGGAATCAGCCTATCGGCACCGCAGCAGGGAAAGTATTTATTGCTTGAGTGGGTATCCTGTTTTTTCACGTTTCCTTTTGGTCCCAACAGTCTTTCTTCATAGGGTAGGTACAAACCTGGTCCTGATGAAATGCCCTTGAACCTCTTAGCACATGTAACATGTTGAATTTTACTCTACAAACGCTATAGCTTTTAGGGTACATCATCACCTTAGATAACATCTCTGTTTTTAATGAGTCAAGGAATCACTACTTCATAAAAAGCTCTTTGGTTCCTTAAGGCCCTTTTAAATCACCTCTTCGCCACCCTATTTTAGCCCCTCACTTGCACTCATGATACAGCTTTATGATCAGAAGATCTCCATCAAGGAGCCCCCAGTGAAAGACCCATCGGGCATTGCAGGGCCGACCTGACCAGGAGTGCCCAATGATGAAGCATGACACCCTACCAGGTGTGTGAGGCAGTGGCGGCTGGTGACATTTGTAAGTGGCGAGGCGTACAATTTGTGGCAGAGCGCACCACAGCGAGCGACCTAAGGGGGAAACATTTAGCAGTACAAGAAAATGCAGGTGTGCATTTCCAAGCAGCAAAATGTGCGAGTGGACAACAGTTAATCTGGGGCATGTCATGATCATTAATGTTATGCTCAATTTGGCACAGAATGTAAAGGGACTTGTGAGCTCTGCAACAGTGCCAATGTTTTGGGAAAAAATATGCACAGTTCTCTTCCTATTAGTCTGCATTTTACTTACTGGTGTATATATTCACTATTTAAAATGTTTCATTCTGTCTACTGTACGCCATTACATTTTTTGGGGGTGGTGGGTGGTACAAGGTGCTGAAAATTGCCCGAATGTCTTAACTTTACAGCAGATTACAAGAAAACTGTTAATCCCGAAACAGACACCTAAATTGCAACTATATCTCAGTCATAAAATAAACTTACCCACACTGATGGCGAATCCCATGTAACATCGAGCCACCAGCTACTGCTCAACAAACGGGGAGTATAATCGAGCAGATCCAGGCCCCAAACCTGACCGCCGCTGGGCACTCCCTCGCTGGCACACATTTGTTTTCTCCAGCGGAGGTGTATCTTAATTGTATCCTCCTGATAAGATACACAACCCGGCTGGAGAGAACATGTGTGAGCCCGTGTCCCCTAGGGTCTGAGCTTGACACAGATTTCTGAGGGCATAGGGGAGGCAGAGAGTGGAGACAAGCGTGGGGAAGGGGGCGCAATGGAGGAACAGTGGCCTCTACTCCTGGCAGACTGCAGGCTCGCTCGCACCAGTCCTGCCCATGCCTGGCTACGTGGGAGTCAGTCTGCAGCTATTGGATGCTATCACTGACTGACTGACTTCAGGCAAGCAGGCCTGGGCTTGGCCGGGGCAGCCAGCGGTTTGTAGCTCTGCTTCATCGGCATTGGAAAGGTTTGCCTGGTAATGGTGTGCCCCACCACCAGTAAAAGGCTGCACACGGTGATGGCTGCTACCAGCTAGATAACTAGAAGGTGTGCATTCTTGGCGCTACATGAACATAATTCTGACCCGTGACAGCAGCAAGAGGAGCCGGAAATAGTTCTGCTAAACACACACCCCACAACACTGTACACTTCCCTCCATTACGGGCCAGTTACATCTCTCGAGCATCAGCAATTATTTCTGCATCTTACTAGCTTGATTCACACTAGTAAAATGCAGAATCATTTTCTTCGATTTAATTTACAAACAACAAAGACGCTTTAAATCCAGTTTGATTCTCCACTGATTTTCCATTCCGAGTGATCGGATTTCCTTCGGCAGCGGAGAACAAGCACTACTGTTGCACCATATTTTAATTTTTACCATTTAGGATTTTAGGAAGTGGAACTTAACTTACTTCGAATGCCAATGCTACTGACACTGCTGCCATCCAGATCAGGACGGACAACGGAGCAGGAAAGCTATGACTCATCGTCTCTCCCACTCCCTCTTGCGTTATAAGATGGCAGGGGAGGAATAAAGACAGTATCCTGCTTCAACCCTCTTGTGATGACGAGTGTTTAAACGTTGCCAGTACTACCCTCTCCCTCACAGAGGCGTAGCTAGAGCTTGTGGCGCCCGGGGCTATCCCTCGGATTGCCGCCCCTGGGGGGGGGGGTTGCTGGGGAAAAAGGGCGGCAAGCACTTGAAAGAGGACCAAGAGACACGTAGTATCGCCGCTAATAGTTACCTTGATCATGCAAGTTGCATGCACATACATGACACGGTCCAAGGCTACACAGTTGAATACACCGGTGACTGGCAGTGACTGGCAGTACAAAAGAGAACACAGACTGCATGATCTATCTGGGGACACAGAAAAACCGCATGTGACATCCATCAGAGAGCTGCGTGAACAATTACCTGGTAATCCCCTCAGCACAATGCAAACATGCACATACATGACACTGTTCAGGGATCCATCATCTGCAGCTGACATTAAATGACCATTCATCATGGTCCCCCCATTAAAGCAGTGAACTTTGTGATCTGCATGGTACATGTTCTTTGCAGCAGGCACATTAACCCTCTGTGCTACCTTTCCAGGAGTCAACCTTTCCACTAGACAAAACTCGGATCTCTCTCTAGGAAGAACATTAATCACCGAAGTTATCATGACATTTTTATTGTTTCTGAAAATTGCGGGAGGGCAGGAAGGAGGCAGCAGGTTTTTTTAAACCATAATATACTTGCAAACACTGCGCACCCACCAAAATAGGTACCCAGTGTGGTCACACTGTTCGCACCGCCCTAACCTGCTCAAGGTTCATGTGACCTCAGTGACAGTCACAGTGACTGGATCACTGTTGCTCTAGGGTGTGCTGCTTCGTAGGCCTGCCCGCAAGACTGGAGATGAACTTCAGTGTGGATTGTGGTGGACAGGCCTTCAAGGTTAACTCACAATTGACACCACTAGGGTACACCTGCTTGTGCTAAGACATCAAGACTTCTAAGGTCTAGTGGGGCCTTCTAAGGTCTAGCATGGGAAAATGCTCCCTCGGTAGAGTGGTCTGGTGGACTGGTCATGAAGGCTGAAGCCAGTTCCCCAGTTCCAAATTCAACAGCTCTGGCCATAGTGCCACATCCTCTCCCCCACTGAGCATCATATTGCCCCACAAAGAGAAACTCTCACTGCCTTCAGCTACAACCTAATTGTGCCGGCTATAAACACTTGGATGTGACTCAATTAAAATTATGCACTTGATAAGAGTAATATGCTGCCTAAAAAAAAAAAAGTAAAAGCAAACACTCATAGGGAATGCAAGATTAAGTAAAGCCTGTGAAATGTAAGCAGAAACAACATGGTTACCATAACGATCTCTCACCCACTATTCAGAAATCAGCGAGTGGTTTTACCTGAAAAGTTAAGGAAATGACTACAGGGCCCTGAAGGGAACCGTTTCAATGTCCATTGCTTATATCCTTAATAAATGTAAGCAGTATGGTTTAAAAAGACCACATCCATAAACAGAGCCATGGTACGCATTTTGTTTTCCAATCCACCCATCGACCAGGTATTGCAGTACCTCCAGGAATGGTGCACTTCCCCACCTGGGGACAATAATGCTGTTCAAAGAAAGACGAGAAAACAAAAGAAGAGCTTCACTGCAAAGTCTGTAAAGTGAGGCTGAAGTGTTTGGATGTGAATAAAACCAATCTTGCCACTTTGCAACCGCTCTGTCTTGCTTTATTTAGTTATGTATTTATTTTTAATGTTTAAAACCTTCTATTTCTCTCCATCCCGCTGCACTTTGGAATAGAAAAATGTCAGAAAAAGGGCATTTCCCGCAAGAGTGTTTTTCTTTTTTGGATCCATATCACAGGGAAGCAACTAAATGAAAGAAGGAAAGAGAGGTTGTGAACCGTTTCTTCAAGTTACGGTTTTCAGTAAGTGAGGAGCAAGGCAGAAAGAGAGGGAATAATAGGAAGAGAGGGGGGGGACAGCTGCCAGCACAAAAAAGAAGAGGACATTGCCCGAGTCCTATTCCTTCTCTGCCGGTCCCGAACGTCCACGAAAGCAAGCCGAGCCTTATCTGAATGCCTTTGTCCGCCCCCAAAATAGTGCCGCCTGGGGCGGACCACCCCCACCGCCCCTCCCACTGCTCCAGCTGGAGCGGGTTATGCAAAATTTTGTATACCCAACCCAATTTGCATGTCATCTTATTAATAGATTAATTAATTAATTATAATCGTACTAATGGTTTGGAGTGATGTTGAAATAACTAACCAACCTTATTAATGACCGAAATACACGTGGGATTTGCATCTGCATGGCCTAATTAATGACGTGAACTAAATTTTGTACGCATACTAATGATAGATAATTAGAATGTTGCATGATATATGTCGCTTTGGTGATGTAACTGTGATTCGTGCTTTATTTAGTAAGTATAAACCGCATTGAGTGTTGCTTTTGGCTAGATAAATACACACACATATGGGTATTAGTAAGTGAATAACATTTTATTAGTCATTTCTATGTATTAATTACGTTTTTGTGTTTCTTTGTTTAAGTTGACCATTTTGACCCGCCGAAAGATGGTTGACTTTGGTGCCTAACCCGACTGCCAACGCTGAACAGGGCTTGGGTGAAGTGCGCCTGCGCTGATAACAGATACACAGTGGCCTGGACCTGACCCCAGATGAACATGTACCCTTCAAGGTTGCTCTGGGATGCAAGCCAGCTTTTCTGAATGAACAATAATAATGCTACTAAAAACCGGATAATTCAAGTACAATGCCATCAGAGACTTTAGTTTGATGAGAATCCTGTCAGACGATTCCAATGGACCAATCAGAACATTTGAAGACCCGTTTTTGATACAAATTGTGAATGATTTTTACTATAAATTATGGTAGAACAGAGAGGTGGGCACGGGTTCATTTCTGGTCTTTCTCGATTTCCTGATGTTATGCTGACAAGGAGGACGGTGACACTGCAGGACAGCTGTTAGCCTGAATCTTTGACGGACTGAATTAATGTCCAAAATCCTGATGAACTTAACCTGATAAAATTGATGGGCATAGATTTGCAAGACTGCCAGATTTGACATAGAGGACGACTTTAGCCAGAATAGGTAAATATGAATGGCAACTTGATCAAATGAATGATTTTAATCTGCAATATTAATATAAAATTGGATTCGAACATCTACAGAAATGAGTTGGGTTGTTTATTCATTGAAATGTGTTAATGTAAAGGTTAATTAGAGTATTAGTATTTCACTTAAACCGCAACTAGCAGATCCGTCCCGGTTAGGAGGGTAATACCAAATGTGGAATCTAGGGCCTAATGAGTATAAGAAGAGTTTGTAGGTTTGTTGCTCATTAGGGTAAAGTGGTATCTTCCTCCCTCATTATTCAGCGCTTAGGAGGATAATCGCCTCTCGCACGGACTAATGGTAAGTGTGTGTTCGTGTTATGGTCCCCACCAGCGAACGTATGGATAGTGTGCGTGTGTGAGATCATTTAGTCCGTGGCAGTAGGGAGGGATTTTACACTCCGCGCTGCATCACTCCCTCATTATTCCTATCAGCTTGATACTCCCCCTGTCCTCCTCCCAGGGCCATTGTGTAAGTGCCCAAAAGAACCCTTATTCACGGCATACCAAGTCGGCATGCCCTCTGCCATGATGTCACTGCTGTAGATTGTGCCTGCTGGTCGAAGAATATCTCAGCCAGCAGGCATGCGCAAAGTTGCTCACAGCTGCCATAAATATGACTCATGAGAGTAGCAAGTAACTTTGTTTCAGCTGCTGTTTTGTAATTCTTTTCCTGCCTCTCCCCCAAGGGTGGCAGGGCAACGCCCATTTCGCCCATTAACACCAGCCGCCCCAGGTGTGAGGGCACTTTGATTTGATCATTTGGATCAAGTTTGATCTGACTGTTTGTACCTGCTGTTTCATTTATCAGGGTCTGCTCTGTCCCTTACTTATTGGAACTGCCCCTCTATGTTTGTACACTTAACTTTGGAGGAGTGGGGGTACAGGACCTCATTAAATATTACTCCTCGTCCATCCCTCCTTTGATTACTTGACTCCTTGCCACAGTCATACTGACACCAGTGTCCCTCAGAGCCTCCACACATAGCCCATTGATGGTAACCCATTGACTGTACTTGGTAGTATTGGATGTCACTTGCGTCTTTCAGACCATCTCTGCATCACTCATGGTCACTATGGTAACCCTGCTAGTCTCCCCACTAACTGGGACAAGCTTCTCACCAAGCACTACACTTGCTACCCCTGTTGCCTTACCTCCAGTGGGAGGCTGTGTTCTCAATGCATTTGGGATCCCCCTTTACATGCCCATACTCAAACACTCGGGGGTTTGCACTGACTCCTGTCAGGGAAGCTCTTTTAGCCTGACCACCCTTTTTGGAGTCCACTCCAGATACCTTTTTGGATACTCTGGTGCTCCCTGCTGTTCATGGAGATAGCACTAAAGATAGCATTAGCACTAAAGATCTGCAAAGGCAATAGGTCCCCCAAAGTGGCCCTGGGCAGAAGAGAGAGTACTGCCCTCTCTGTCTGGAGATATTAAAGGCTCAAACACAAATACACTGCAGCCAGGCACCCATCTCATTGGTGTCATCACACACCCAGACAGGTGGTTTTCATTTACCTGTTTTGCTGATTGGCCCTTCAACCACTCTAGTACAAGTAAGGCAGTATTGGGATAGGCAAATGGGGGGTGATTGTATGTATACATGGTTTGCTGGGAACAGGCATTGTGGTGGTTCAAAGAAAGATTTGGTTAACAGGAAAAGTGAGGAATGGGAGATAGGCCCGAGCCTCGATTGCACAGGCCAGGTGAACAATGAGAACTATGAATGGGCAGCTAGAAGAGTACAGGAACTATGATACAAGATTTGTATTTCTAGTTTGCTCTCAATAAACAGAGAGTGTGTGTGTTTTAGGAGTAGAATTGTTTCGGGGATGGAAAAAGGATTATTTGTTGTTAGGGTGTTAGAACTTTTTAGAATGTGAGAGAGAGCCATATGTTGTAAATGTGACCTTCAAGTGTTTCTACAGTGTTTTGTCTCTCAAATCAATGTCATGTTAAGTAATTTGGAGGACCCGGACAAGACATATTTGGGGGTTCCAATATGAAATCAAATTTAATGTTATTACCCAATGCCCCACTCATTCAGGATAAATAATATTTTAAACTTCAACAAGGTCACAAAAGCAGGTAAAATATGGCTGAAGACGGCTGAAATGCCAGAAACCGGCCCTAGGAAGCTTGTTTCCGGTCCTGGGAAGGCATGGCTTGACAGTTCGGGCTGGACTGTTCCCATTAGGCACAGGGTCAGACTGATTTGCATATGGCCATGTCTGAACTGGGGTGGCAGAGTGGGCTAAAGAACGGTGATGGATCAAACCCAGATCTGTTGACTGGGTGTGAGTGTTTGATTGGTTCTGATGCTCCGTCCATCACCACCCCCTTTTGTACCGCGCAAAAGACTGCCCAGCGCAAGGAAAAACGTGCGCCAACTGCGGGATACCCAACCACTTTGCCTCCGTATGCCGAAGGCGCACCAGAGGCCATGAGTTCCAGAACAGAAGACCCCCGACAAGAGCAGTACGACAGCTGTCGGTGTCAGAGGCGACGCCACCAGACGAGATGAAACGGAAAGACAGGAGGTACCAAGAGCTGAGTGGGGACTCGTCAGATGATGATGGAGAGGCATACCTGATCTCATTCGCGCGAGAACTCAAACAACGCTGTAGGCATCAGCCAACGTGCGTGATACACGTGGCGGGAACGGAAGTAAAAGCCGTTATCGACACCGGGGCCACGGTCTACGTCATGGGCCTTCAGCAATACCGGCGCCTACGGCCATGCCCGCCGGTGCGGCCATCCAAAACCAGGATCTACGCGTATGGGGCCGACACCCCACTTCCGTTAAAAGGGAAAATCACAGTTCCCGTCAAGGCAGATGATGTGGAAGTGACAACAACAATTCATGTCATCGACAGGGAGGCGGACACTTTGCTGAGCAGCCACACCGCAGAGGACCTTGGGCTAATTTCTTTTGCAAGGCGGATCCAAACCCACCAAGTAGAAGAGCTACTGAGCCAGTTCCCGGAACTGTTCCATGGACTCGGACGCATCAAGTGCGATCCTGTCAAGCTGCATATCGACAGAACAGTCTTCCCAGTCGCGTTGCGACACAGGAGAGTCTCTTTCCACCTGCGGCCGCTAGTAGAAAAAGAGCTAGAAATTCTGGAGAAGCAAGGCATCATTGAAAAGGTGTCGGGACCAACGCCCTGGTTGTCCCCAATGGTTATAGCGGAGAAGCCTAAACAACCGGGAGCTATACGACTCTGCATTGATACTGCTGAGACTGCTGAATAAAGCCATACGGAGAGAGCGTCACATCACGCCAACAATGGATGATATCATCGCAGGTGTAAACGGGTCAAAGTGGTTGTCAAAGATCGACTGGTGGGCGGAATTTGCGTAATCGCGTTACGCAAATCTCCGCGAAACGGTAAAAAATCTCTGCGAACATGCAGAAATTCCGCGAACACGCGGAATTGCTTGTTCGCGATGCTTTTTTCCTGTTCACAGTTGCTGTTTGCGTGCTCGGGGAGAAATATCTTGCGAACACGCATTTTGAGAACGCGAACAAGAAAAAATGTCGCAAAGTGGCAGAAAGCAGAATTTTGGGCAATTTCGCGTTCTCCGCGGAACGCGAAATTACCAAAATTCCACAAATTCCACGAGCGGAACGGAATTTCCCGCCCAGGCCTGATTAAATGCAGGATATCACCAACTCCCACTGTCAAAGGAAAGCCGCTACATCACTACATTCAGCACCCATCTCGGGCCACGGTGATACAAAAGACTCAACTTTGGGATATCATCAGCGGCGGAAGTATTCCAAAATACTATACGGGAGATGCTATCAGGGTTACCCAGAGTGCTAAACGTCAGCCATGATATCTTAATCCACTCGGCAACGGCCGCGGATCACTATAAACATCTTTGCAACACGCTAACGCGCCTCAAAGAACATGGGGCAACCCTACATAAGGACAAATGCCAGTTCTTAAAGCCAACCCTCGAGTTCTTTGGGTATGTGTTCAACCAGGAAGGCATCCAAGTAGACCCAAGGAAATCGCAGGCTATCAAGGACGCACCCGCACCGGCATCACCGACGGAAGTGCGCAGTTTTCTAGGTATGGCAACATATTGTGGGAGATTCATCCCAGGACTGGCCACCTGAGCCGAACCCCTATGAGCCCTCACAAGAACCGATGCCAAGTGGCAATGGGGCAGAAAGAAGAAGAAGCGTTCCAAGGCATAAAGGATGCCCTGCTAGGAGAAGCCACGCTGGCATACTTTGACCCAACAAAACGAACAGAAGTACTCGTGGATGCAAGCCCTGTAGGTCTTGGTGCGGTGCTAGCCCAAGAACACGAGCCAGGCCACTGGGCAGTGCTCTCATTCGCCAGCAAGTCCCTAACACCCACGGAAACCAGATATGCGCAGATCGAGCGAGAGGCCTTGGCCATTAAGTGGGCCTGCAACCACTTCCACCTCTACCTAAAAGGACAACCGTTCACGATGGTCACGGACCACCAACCACTCGTCCCACTCTTTTAAGGGACAGCGCCTCACCCTTCTCCACGTATCGAGATAGAGAGGGGCAGTCCAGCTGCAGCCGTATGAAATGGAGGTAGTATACTGGCCAGGGGCCAAGAACCACGCCGATTTTCTCTCCCGGCACCCCGTTCCGACCGAGGCCCCAGAAGACACGGATGACATAGAACAATACGTGCACCTAGTATCCACAGCGGCCTGTCCCCTGAACATGACCCTGGAAGACATCAAGGAGGCCGCCACCACGGATGCAGTGTAGAGCCGAACTCTGAAAGTAGTTCAAGAAGGATCATGGACCAACTACCTGTGGCAAGCTAACTCCTGGAGTCCGGAAGAGCGTGAACACATAGCAAAACTGTGGCAAGTACGAAACGAGCTCAGCACCACACAAGATAGGGTCCTGCTCAGAGGGCACAGACTGGTGATACCGAGAGCCCTGCGACACAACGCAACACAGCTAGCCCATGGGGGGCACCAGGGGATCACAAAAATGAAAGCAAGAATGAGGGAAAAGGTCTGGTTCCCGGAACTGGAGAAGATGGTGGAAGAATATGTCCGGCGATGCCCGCCGTGCCAGATGACCAGCAGCCCTGAAAGACCTGTTCCGGTGATCACCGAAGACGCTTCCACCGTCCCATGGTCAAGAGTAGGCATAGACTTCGGGAGTTTCCCCGGAGGGAAACACGCGCTAGTGCTGGTGGACGCGTTCTCGAAATATCCCCTAGTAGAACCGGTAGCATCCACAGCGTTCGCCAACAGAGAGCCCATCCTAGAAAAAGTATTTACTATGTTCAGATTCCCGCACGAAATCCGCAGTGACAATGGGCCACCATTCCAAGGGGCCGAATTCGCGACGTTTCGGAGACAAAGAGGAATACACCACCGGCGGATAACCCCTCAATGGCCACAAGCCAATGGCGATGTTGAGCGTTTTATGCGCACGCTAAACAAGGTGTTTCGCATAGCAGGGCTAGAACAAGCGGGCCCGGAGAAGCGACTCCATGAATTTCTGCGGGAGTACCGGAGCTCACCACACTGCACCACCCAGAGGAGTCCGTGGGCACTGATGTTTCATGGCCCAAGAAGAGATCTGCTTCCCACCTGCCCGGGGTGGTCACCACCCCCGTTAGCGGCCGAAGCCGTGCAGAACCGGAGGGTCCGCCGAAACCAACAAGCCAGTCTCCGTCACCGGGCCACCCAGCGGACACTCCATACAGGAGCCACCGTCCTCCTGCGGGACCGCCGCCCGGGAAATAAATTCAAAACAAATTACGAACCAGGGACCTGGACAGTAACAGCAAACCGTGGGACGATGATAACCGCACAGAAAGGAGGGGAAGAGGTATCCCGAAATGTGTCATGGTTCAAGGATGTGCCCCCAGAACATCCCGGGAGGCAAGCCGAGGGGCCACCAGAAGGGCCACCAGGTGACACCCCCATCCCAACACCAACCACCGCGGAGACCATCACCGTGCCATCGTCCAGCCCAGCCCCAGAGAGCGGACCTACAGTCAGCCCGCGTCCACAAGGTTCGCTGCAACGGTATAGCCTGAGGCTGAACCCTCGCCCAAGCCAGCATCTGAGGGACTTCGCTTGCTGAGAACCTCCGGAGGTCGCAGACTGAAGACACGCAAGTACACCACTAGGTGGTTGAACTGTCTGGACTATTTGGGTTGGGGTTTTGTTTTTTGTTTTTCATTGACTGAGTTGGGATGTAGTGTTTCACGGTCTAGTTGTTCTAAGACCGCCCAGAGCATCCGCGGGCCAGGTGTGGCCTGCGGGGTGTCAATAGAAGGAGCCGCCCGCACGGGGGCGAGGTCTCCATATCATGGTACACACGTGAGTGTGTATTGCTTATTTCCGATGAAGTGCGCACCCCTTAGAGCCCCAGCAAGGCCCGTAGCGGCCAACGTAACACTTATTTAATCCAGCTTTCGTGTTATCATCTTCAAATATTATATGGTATCATGGTACTTGAGGTTTGTTTATTGTTCTGGCCAATGCTTGTTGTAGTCAGGTTAATGCAACACTATTCTTGTTATTTGCCAATGCTTGTTGATTTTCAGTTAGTGCAGCACTATTCAATGCACGTTTTCAATATGCTATTGTGAGCCGCTTTAGCTCACGTTGCAACTGCAGCTCTGGAAACACGAGCAAACTGTCTGAAAGAAAACACGTGTGCCACGTGTGCCTCAAAGACTATTTAAACCCCCACCCGCCTGACCCGAGCGCTTTGCTTTAGTTTACCTGTTCTTCATTGAGATCTTCTGTCCTTGGTATACCGTGCTGAACCCTCATGCAGAAGACATCCGGCTGGCTTTCAGCTCGCCCGGCGTCTTTCTTCAAGATTCTACAGCAGGAGCGGAGGCGAGGATTATGCATAACTTTCCTCACTTTTATTACACAGCAAGTTAGAAGACACAAGAAAAAAAAAAAAAAACATTAGACCACAACTCCCATGAGGCCCGGGAGTAACCATGGCCACCAGTAGTCCAATCATAAGTAATGATGCAGTCCATAAACAGTTGCAGCCCCCGTAGTCCTTCCTCTTTCTTCACTGCTGGCCCGTCAGTTAAGTCCCTTCTCTCCTTACTGTGGTGTTGGGTCTTGGCTTGATGGGCTCTGTGTAGTTTTCAGGGACACTGTATTAATTGATTCTGACTTGTTGTAGTTATATTTACAGCCGGTGATTCTTCCGCTGTCAGTTGCGCGGTAGGCTTTGGCCCGAGCGCGTTGTTTTTCGATACGGAGCGGGTCCACTAGGTGGTGCTGTTTCGCGCCTTTAGCGAAACGCTCCATTCTCGGCGCCGGTGATAGCGCCGTTTGTGAGGCATCGGAGTATTTGGAGCGATCGCTCATACCCGGATCCTTGCCCCCTCGCCTGACACCGCTTTAGCGGTAGGACTGACAGGCTTAGCCCTTTTTGTAAGCATTTAAGTGCTGTCTCCTCCGCGTTGTATTCCTCACCGGGGGGGGGGGTGTCAGCTCCTGGACACCGGCGAGGGGGAGGGCCCCCCTTAACTAATTTGGGACGTTTTGTCTGCTGTCCTCACCTCTTATTGAGATGAATGCTCAGAGAGAGCATGATTATACCCCATCTTTGTCCTCTGAGGAGGACCGGCTCTCCCAGGCACGCAGACCTGCAGAGATGGACAGGCTCCTTTCTTCAGCCATCGCCCAGGCGCTTGCCCCTTTGCAGGAAAGTGTTGACCGTTTGTCCGCCCATGTGTTCAAGGGCACGGGAATACTGGGGGACGGGGGAGCCGGGCCTAGCGGTGTAACTACTACTCACCCGCGCAAGGCCCACAAGCGTGACGTGGGGCACCTTGAGGGCTTCAGTCGTCTGGCGGAAGTCTTTCAGAAGAGTGCGCCCCCCTTCGTGATGCACCTTACCGGGAGGAGGTCTTACACGGGGAAACCGGCGACGATGGCGCCACGGATTACGACCCTGAGGAGGGGTTTCCCGAATTGGGGGAGGTGGAATGCGAGGATTATGGGGATTCCTCGGATGGGTACCAGGAGCACGAAAGGTCTTGGCGCCCTCAGTCTTCTGCCTCGTCTGTAGGAGAAGGGGAGGGTCCCTCGACTGATATGTTTAATCTCCTATGCATCTACAGGCCCCGGTCCACGGAATGGGTCCCGGACAGAAAAGGTAGCTGATTATGTGGCTGACAAGATTCGGCAACCGCTCAATAAGGAGGTTAGGGCCCGACTCCGGTCCAAATGTCCCAGACCGTCTCTCCCCAACGGAGTCACTCTGACACCAGATTGTGTAAATTTGTTTCTAAGTATATGAAGGTTTCCAAGAAAGGGATAGATAGATCATGGCGGGCTTTTTTCAAGACAAGCTCTTAGATGTAGTGGGACCGCTGACTAAGGTTATAGAGTTAGCGGAGAGGTCCCGAGATTCTGGGGTACCCCTGCCTGCAGAAGAGGTGGCGGGTTGGGCGCAGCGCGCTATGTGCCTCCTGGGCAATGCGAATTGCGCCCTCTCGGCCGAGCGCCGCCGTTCTCTGTTGCTGAGGATTGACCCCAAGCTGGGAGAGCTCTCTTTCTCGGAAGCAGGTCCGATAGCCCAGGGTTCCCTATTTGGCGATCCATTCGTCAAGGAGTTAGGGTGGTTTGTGGCTACTTTTTCGGCCCTTGACAAAGCGCAGGCTTCTATGAGGAAGATTTTTCCGGGGAAGGTTTTTGGTGGGTCTGGAAGAGGCAGGGGTCGCTCCTCCGGCCGGCAATCGAATCAAGGCCCTAATAGAGCCCAAGCCAAACGCAACAATGGATGGCAGGGCGGTCGCCAAGGGACCTTCTACCCCTCCCGGGGTGGCAGAGGAAAGAACAGCCGAGGCCGGGGAGGCGCCCACAACAATGCCGGTAGAAACAACGGTAAGCGTGGCTTTGTTATCCCCAGTTCGGTTGGGGGGGAGAATCGCCCTGTTCTATCACAAGTGGCCAGAGATTACTTCCGACCCTTGGGTACTGGAAACGGTCAGAGGATTTCACATAGAGTTCTATGGAATGCCGGTTCAAGGTGTCAGGCCCCGTGCTATGGTGTTTTCTTCTCAGGACGAGTCTCTCATAGACCAAGAGGTTCAAGAGCTTTTGTCCAAAGCGGCGATCGGCCCTTCAGAACTCCATCCCACGGGGTTCTTGAGCAACATCTTCCTGGTAGAAAAAAAGGACAAGGGTTACCGACCCGTCATCAATCTCAGGGACTTCAACGAGTGGCTAGTATATCGCCACTTCAAAATGGAGGGGATAAATCTTCTCAGAGACCTTTTGTTGCAGGACTATTGGCTGGTGCATCTGGACCTCAAGGACGCCTACCTCTCGGTCCCCATTTTCCCCCCGCACCGCAGGTTCCTCCAGTTTCGGTGGAGGACACGGGTTTTCGAGTTTCTGACTCTTCCCTTTGGCCTGTCTTCGGCTCCGTGGTGCTTTACGAAGCTCCTCAAGCCGGTGATGGAGCATCTCCGGACTCTGGGCATTCGGTTGATCATTTATTTGGACGACATCCTGATAATGGATCAGTCCAGGTCGCATCTACTATCCCACTTACAGATTGTAATCTCTCTCCTTCAGAGCTTAGTTCTTAGTTCCGTGGCAGAGCATGACCTTTCTGGGGTTCAGAATAGATTCCAGGATGGCGACCCTACATCTCCCGGAGCAGAAGATTGGGAAGATCGAGAAAGAGTTGAAGAAGGTCTTCCGGAGGGACAGGATCTCCTTGCGGCAACTGGCCAGGATTGTTGGCCTGTTATCTTCCTCGATTCAGGCCATCTTTCCGGGGCCCCTGCACTACCGTGCACTACAGAGACTGAAGGCGTCCCATCTACGAAGGGGCCTTACCTACTCCCAGATGATCTATCTGAATCAGGAATCCAGAGAGGAACTCCAGTGGCGGATAGACCACATGGAGGCGTGGAATGGCAGAGCGATCTTTGGGTCGCAGATGGATCTGGTGATAGAGTCGGACGCCAGCCGCCTCGGATGGGGAGCCCGATGCGTCTCGAGCTCCTTAGGGGGCAGGTGAACGGAGGAGGAGCTTTGCCTTCATATCAACTGTCTGGAACTCCTGGCGGGGTCCTTTGCTATTCGGTCCTTCACGAAGGACAAGGTGTCTTGTTGTGTGCTCCTCCGGATAGACAACACAACGGCGGTGCAATACATCAACCTCTTGGATGGCACGTGGTCCAGGGTTCTGTTGGAGCTAGCCAAAGACTTCTGGCATTACTGCCTTCAGCGCCAGATTTCGGTGACGGCCGAGTACCTCCCGGGAACTCAGAACTCGGTGGCGGACTGGAACTCCAGGCACTTCCGGGATGCCAGCGATTGGAGACTGGATGCGGCTGGCTTCAAATCACTGATGGCCTCCTGGGGTCCCTGCCAGGTGGATCTCTTCGCTTCCAGATGGAACGCCCAGCTTCCCAGATACTTCAGCTGGAAACCGGATCCCGGGGCGGAGGCGGTGGACGCTTTTCTCCAGGACTGGTCATCGATACAGGCCTTTCCACCATTCTTGTTCATTGAGAGAGTGGCGGCTCAGGTTCGGCGGCAGAGGGCCTCCTTGATCCTGATAACCCCGATTTGGCGCTCTCAAGCGTGGTTCCCTTCTCTACTAGAGCTGAGCTGGGACCTTCCGATACGTCTACCGTTCTTCGACGAGGTCTTGTTGGACCCCCTGGGTAATCCTCATCCCCTGGTACTTCAGGGCCATCTTCATCTTATAGCGTGGAGGATTACAGGTGACGATGGTCGGACGGAGCTCTTTCGCGAGAGGCTGAATTCCTCATCCAGCAAGCATGGGTCCCAGGGACCATCAAGAGGTACAGATCAGCTTGGGGCGATGGGTGCATTGGTGTATGGAGAAGCACCTGGATCCCGTGGGCTCCAGCGTTTCGGATGTCATCAACTTCTTAACAGAACTTTTTCGGGAAGGTCTCGCTTATTGCACCATTAACTCCTTTAGATCCGCCATTTCGGCAGGCCATGTTCCCATTGATATCAATCCTGTGGGGGAACACCCCTGGGTGTGTAAGCTCCTGAAGGGCATTAGGATTTCTCGCCCCTCTGAGCCTCGTTATGCAGGCCTCTGGGATGTCAATCTGGTCCTGCGTTTGCTGATGTCCTGGCAAGACAATCAGTATCTATCTAGAAAGGAAATCTCAGCGAAACTGGCAATGTTGTTATGCCTTATTTCGTGCAAAAGGGCGTCAGATGTCCGAGCTCTGGATCTCACAGCACAGATTTTTACCCCGCAAGGGGTTACTTTCAACATATTGAGGAGAACGAAGACAAGTACAAGGTCAGTAACTTATCCTGCTTTTCCAGATTCCCTGAAGTTGTGTGTGGTTAGGTGCCTGAAGGCCTATGAGGATATGACATTGGAGGTACGGCCCCCGGGTGAACGGCAACTTCTGATTGCCATTAAGAAACCATTCAAGGCGGTGTCTTCCCCGACCATTGCAAGATGGGTCAGGTGGATTATGACTGAGGCTGGTATTGACACTAGTGACTTTGGCGCACACTCTACCAGGGGAGCAATGGCTTCCAAGCCATTCAGGTAGGAGGTAGATTGGAGGACATTATGAATGCGGCAGATTGGTCTTCAGATTCAACTTTTAAAAAGTTCTACTTTAAACCAATCCATGAAGCGGCCGCATTGGTGGTAAGTAGGCTTTGAACATGCATAATCCTCGCCTCCGCTCCTGCTGTAGAATGAGAAATTTCGTAGTTAGCACAAAGGAAAGTTTCAATTCTAATAAGGAGGCAGAGGCGAGGATTATCCTCCCCGGGCATGGTTCTCTTATGCCTTCCCACCCTTCGTAAGTTTTGGTGGTGGCTCTAAGAACGGAGTGAGTTCAGAGTTTCGTATCAGGGAAGTAACCTTTTGAGTCTTCTATTGTCATTGATTCTCGCTGATGTTCAATACTTTGTGTGTTTATGGTTTTCAAGGTTTTGTGCTATATCATGCTGTTGCATTCTCGTACAGTACTTATCTCTGATTGTTTTGACAGGATTTGCAATTGTATTGATATCATACTTAGTATGTTGGCCTTGGTAAGTGTTATGGTTTCGTAAGCAGCCTTCAATATCTTGTATATATCATCCTAGGTTCCGACGCCAAGACGGAATAGGACCCACAGGGCTTAACTTCCTGCAGCAGAGAAAGAGGAAGGACTACGGGGGCTGCAACTGTTTATGGACTGCATCATTACTTATGATTGGACTACTGGTGGCCATGGTTACTCCCGAGCCTCATGGGAGTTGTGGTCTTATGTTTTTTTTTTTTTCTTGTGTGTTCTAACTTGCTGTGTAATAAAAGTGAGGAAAGTTATGTATAATCCTCACCTCCGCCTCCTTATTAGAATTGAAACTTTCCTTTGTGCTAACTAGGATATTTCTCATTCCACTCCCTTCCGGTATTTCCTAATTGCGTGTCTTCCGGCTGGCTTTCCTTCAGCGGACAAGAGGCTGCTTTCCCTTCGAATTCCTGCAGATAGAAAGAAGAAACATCAACAACTAGGTTGCTAAGCAACTCCCAGAAATACAATGACGTTAATCTTCATTTTATCTCTGAAGCGAAGGCTCCTGGTAAGAGTTTAATTCCTTCAGTTTGTTGGACAATTAATCTTGTGAAAAGACATCTCGTCTTATAGAAACAACGTAGGACACTTTTAAAAGTGCCAAACATTCATGGAGGACAATTATTATTCTGAAAACATTGTTATTGTCAAAGAACAGTTTTTGGACTTTCAGGCAAAAAGTGATAATTAATCACGAACTTGTAAACAGATTGAAAAACGTTACTGAAAGAAACTGTTAATTCCAAAAGATAGTCTTTGCTTTGTTGTTTATTTTTCTTTTTGACTCCCTTTTAGACTCATCGCCTGGAAACAAATAAGGTATGAGAATTCTGATACAAAATTAAAAGAGATCGGAAAAGTAAAGGCTGAATATGCAAAATAAATAGTACAACCTTGTTTTTTTTGTGTGTGTTTCCTTAAAAGGAATAAAAATAAGTTTTACAGAACTTGCTGACAAACCACAGTATCCAAGAAGGGTGCAAAGTCGTGGGCTCTCCTTTTGGGGTATGTTTAATAGTTGAGCAGTATTAGTAATCAGTAATAGAACAGAAGTTCTTCCTTAGTTTATTAAAGTGCATTGCCTATATAGAATTTAGTTTATTTATTTGTCTTTTTGAAATGGGACACTGCTGAAGTGCGACCAGGCAGGTTACAGAGATCCCAACAGCCCTTCCAGAGAGAGAGAGATATATATAAACCAGTTTTCCGAACCAATATCCAGGCTTGCAGTGTTTCTCTCTCTCTCATTCCCATTTCTCCCTTCCCCCGGAGATCACACAGAGTTTTGCAGGAGATTCCTTCTTGGTACTCTGGTTGGTTTCAGGTGGAGTAGGGAAACAGCAGCTTCAGGATAGGAACACACCGGAGCACAGGTGGGTGATTTTGCAACAGCTCCTCACTCACGCAAACAAGGCCCTCCACAACCTCGGACCTCCATACCTAAACAATCGCCTCTCCTTCCACACACTCAATAAATGCTTCGGATGAGGTGACCTCTCTCTAGCCACCATCCCACGTATATACAAGACCAGAACAGGAGGAAAGTCCTTCACCTACCTCCCAACAAAGGCCTGGAACGACCCCCCCCCCTCCACCAAGTCCCTACACTGCTCCAGTTCAGGAAGGACCTCAAGACCTGGCTCTTTGGATGACCCCAGCACTCAACGGACCCCCCCCTAGCGCCTTGAGACCCTGGTGAGTGAGTAGCTGCAGTTTACCTACCCTGATTGATTGATTGATTAAAGATTCCCAAGCTAATTTTAAAACATAGAGTAAATTTTAACAAATGAAATGATATCAGAACGGCTAAAATATCAACAGTAGAATTTGAGATATTGAATTTCAAAGTTTTAGTTAAATACAGCACAATGCATGACTTGTGGTCATTAGGTCATACTATACTGGGGGAATGGCACACGTTCAGGCTGACCACGATGGAGAGCAGGGCAGATACATGGAACAGGTGAGTTTTGCAGAAAAAATGATCTTCTCAAAGGTCGTCACTAAGAGTTCAGTTTGCTGTGGAGGAGGCTGCAAGGAGCAGGGAGGGCATCGTGAATATCCGATTAGACATCAGAGACGGTCATTAATAGAACTTTGCATTGGCAGTCACTAAGAGCTGTCATTGCTTTAGCGCGAAAGTTCTCATTCAGGCAAAATCGCAGCAGGTAGCTGAGCAAGGCAGCAGCACAGCAAGTCAGTAGTCCCACGGGGCAGCAGTCCAGCAGAGTGGCAGTCCTTCATGAAGTGGTGGTATCTGAGGTCCACTATTTATACCCAGCTGTGCCTTTGATGTGGAGGAGAAGCTTTTGGGGTTTCCCTTTTAAGTCCCCATGGATCCTGCCTACCCTGTCCTGGCTCCAGGCACCAGGGGTATGCAGCCCTTTGGGTGTTAGTCTATGGGAGAGTTAGGCCTTACAACAGTGAAAAATTAATTTAAGAGTTTTTCACTACAAGGACAGGTAAAACTTACAATGCCATGTCCCGCTTTTTCAGTACACTGCACTGTGCTCTCTGAGCTGTCTAGGGCCACCATAGGGGTGACTTAAATGTATTAAAATGGATGGTGTGGGCCTGGCACAAGGTTAATTTTGCCAGGTTGAAATGGCAGTTACCAACTGCACACACAGGCTGCAATGGCAGGCCTGGGACATGTTTAAAGGCTGCATAAGGAGGGTGGCTCAATCAGTGCTGCAGGCCCACTATTATCATTTCATTTGCAGTCTCTGGGCACATGTATTGCCACTTTTACTAGGTACTTACAAGTAAATGAAAAAAGCTTAGCCAATTAGAGCTGCGCCAATATTACCATGCTTCGAGGCATGAGCCCATGCACTTTAGTGTGTATAGTCCTAAGAACAGCAAAACAAGATCAGCAAAAACGAAGGAGGCAGGCAAAATGTTTGGGGGAAGACCACCCTAAGGCTGACTGGTCTAACATAAACCAGGTATCTCTTCCCATTTGGAAATCATACTTGTAAAATGTATTACTGAAACTTCAATGTTATCCTATGGGAGGTATAGGCCTTGCAGTAGTGAAAACGCATTTAAGAGTTTTTCACTACCACAACCTGTAAAACTTATAAGTACATGTCCAACTGTTTAAATACAATGCACCCTGCCCTTGGGCCTGTCCAGGGCCTGCCTTAGGTGTGACTTAAAACTATTAAAAGGAAGGTTTGGGCCTGGCAAAATGTTTATTTTGCCGGGTCGAAATAGCAGCTTAAACTATACACACAGGCCCTGCAATGGCAGTCCTGAGACATGTTTAAAGGGCTATTTAAGTGGGTGGCACAATCAGTACTGCTGGCCTACTGTCAGCATTTAGCTTACAGGCCCTGGGTATACATATTGCACTTTACTAGGGACTTATAAGTAAATAAAAAATGCCAATTGGGAATAAGCCAATGTTATCATGTTTTGAGCAGAGTGCACAAGCACTTAAGCACTGGTTAGCAGTATTAGAGTGTGCAGAGTCCTAAGGCCAGCAAAACCTAAGTCAGCAAACACATCAGGTCTGAAGGCAAAACGTTAGGGGGAAACCAGCCAAGGATACCGGGTCTAACATGTATCCCCCAGCTGAAAGTGGGGAGAAGTAACTAACCAACCCCTTGGGAGTTCTCATCACTAAGGCTGAAGAATATGGATAGACCATCAGCACTGGAGTTGTCTGACCCAGAATAGTGTGCCTCCGTAAAAAATCTCCACCTCTGTTGTGAGATAGACCACCTCAACAGCTTGGAATTCTCACCACTCATTTTAATGAGCCATCTGAGGGGTCTATAGTGTGTCTGTACTGAAAGTGAGCCTCAAACATGTATGGTCTCAGCTTATTCAGGGCCCAGACCACAGCAAAGGCCTACTTTTTAATCGCACTGCACCTCTGTTCCAGTGGAAGTAACCTCCTGCTAATGAATGCTTCCCATTGGTCTAGGCCCTCTTCATTTAATCGTGCTAAGACAGCCCCTATGCCATGCTCTGTAGCGTCTGTCTGCATTATGAACTCCTCAGAGAAGTCAGGAGCCTTAAGTCTGTGTGCTGTACACATGGCTTCCTTGAACGTATCAAAGAATTACTGTCCAGATCAACACTCTGGGTTGCTTCTTCAAAGTCACCTCTGTTAAGGGGGCAACAATGGTGCCATATCCCTTAACAACATATCTATCATATCATGTGAGACCCAGGAAAGCCCTCGCCTCAGTCTGTTGCCAGGACAGGAAAGTTTCAATCTTGGCCTGGGGCGTCTGCACCTTGCCCCCGCCCAACATGTGGCCAAGATGCACCACAGAACCCTGACCAATCTGGCACTTGTTGGCATAGATTGTCAGGCCCACCTGCCCCAGGGCCTAAAGCACCTCCTGAAATTAGTAAGGTGTTCCTACCAGCTAGAGCTCTAGACAGCTATGTCATACAGGTAGATGGCACAGAAATTGAATACCTCCTCCCCAGACAGGACCCTGATGACCCACCTGTGAAAGGTAGCAAGTACATTCTTTAAGCAAAAAGCCATCACTCTTAATTGGAAGTGGCCTTCTGGGGTCAAGAATGCAGACCGATCTTTTGCTCCCTCAGTCAGAGCAATCTGCTAGCACCCAGATGTAAGATCAAAGTACTCAGGAATTTTGAAGCACCCAGCCCATCAATGAGCCCATTGCTCGAAAGATGGGGTCTATGTCAGTCTTTATGATGGAATTGAGTCCCCTGTAGTCCAAACAGAGCCTAGGATCTGGAGTGCTACCCTGTGGGGCAACCTTGGGTCCCAGCAGCATAGTGCTGGACCAGGGACAGTTGGAGAGCTCAATCATCTCTAACACCATCATCTTGGAGTCTTCCTCCTTGATACTGGCCCTCTCCTTCTCTGACAACCTGTACATTTTATTTTTAACAGGTGAACTGTCTCCAGCGTCAATGTCATGGATGCACAGGTGCTGTGAGTCCAGGTAGGAGGGAGAACAGAGAGAAAACGTACCCAGCAACTGGCGACAGTCACTCTGCTGTTCAGAGGTCAAAGTAGGGAAGAGGTTGTTTAGGCATGATAAAGGGCTAATTAAGTGGGTGGCACAATCAGAACTGCAATCCCACTAGTAGCATTTATTTACAAGCCATTGGCATATGTATTGCTGCTTTGCAAGGGACTTACAAGTAAATTCAATATGCCACTTGGGTATAAGTCAATATTGCCATGTTATAGGGATTGAGCACATGCACTTTAGCACTGGTTAACAGTGGTAGAGTGTGCAGTGTCCTAAGGCCAGCAATAACAAGATCAGCAAAGATGGAGGAGGGATGCAAACAGTTTGGGGAGAACCACCCTGAGGCTGACAGGTTCAGCACCTGGGATGAAGGGAGGAGGTCCAATCTTCCTTCTCAGAGAGTAGGTCAGTCATAAAGCAGCAGGATTGCTCTTTGGTAGCAGTAGGGCAGTCCTCTGGGTACAGGGCAGAGCTCAAGCAGCTGGGAAGTCCTCCGACGAGCAAGGCAATCCTTCTTTTGTAATGTTCCCATGTCCAGGAGTGTACTGAAGAGTGGCTGCAGAAGTCCTATATTTATACCTGGTGTCAGCCTTTGAAGTAGGAGAATGCCCTATACTACCCCTGCATCGTGTTCTGGAAGGTTCTTCCCTTCCCCTGTTCTTTTATGTGTGCAGGAGGCAAAGCACTTTGAAATGTAAGTGGGCCTGGATACAGCTCCACCCTCAACCATCCTGTCCACACCTAATCCCCTTTTGTGTCACTGTCTGGAAGTAATACGCAAACCCCAACAGCAGAGTCTTTCACTGTCATGTGACCCAGCATACTGGCAGAAGGCGCAGACGGTTAGGAGAAGAAAATGCCAACTTTTCAAAAGTGGCATTTTCAGAATTGTGACACAAAATCTGACTTTACCATTAAAAACAATTGATTCATTTGCATCTCAACAGCATATCTCTATCTATACAAATCATCTGCACACGTTCAAAAGTAAATACATCAAGTTACATAAAATATCACCATGATGCTTGTCTTTATATTTTCAGATGTCTTTAATTCAAGATCTTTAAGCCTTATTAGCCAACACGTGTTTCATCGCTGTTACAGGGGATTACCCCGCAACGTCTTCAGGGCTGAGGTCAGTTTCAAGTAGTCTCTTAGTTCCGGTGATGATTCCAACCCGGAAGGGGTTCCTATAGGTTCTACTCCTGGAGAGGTAGACTAATTAGTCTTGTGTCCGGAAAGCTGAATATGCTGAATATGCTTCCAAATGTAAGGGAGTTTCCTTTAGAAGAGCTGCCTCATTCGGCAGTATTAGGTACCAGGCCAAGGCGTGTTCGCCGTGCAAATCAGCAGTCAAGAAGTTGGGGGGTAATCCTCTGTAACAGCAACAAAACACGTGTTGGCTAAGAAGGCTTAAAGATCTTGAAATAAAGACAAGCATTGTTGTGATATTTTATGTAACTTGATGTATTTACTTTTGAATGTGTGCAGAGGATTTGTATATATATATATAGCATAAATGGTCTGCTGGCCACACACGTGAGGATCTGGTGGTTTTTCCCTACCTTGTGCACCATGCCAGATTACCTTCCATAACTGATCTGCACTTGTGATAGACCTTAGAGCGCCAATTTGCCTATTGCTGACCACCAACTGTATAACTGAAGCATATCTCTATCTGCTCCCAATCAACTGTTCTCACCTAAGTAATCAGGTAACCCCATGCTGGACAATGAGAGCAATAGGCCTTACTGTAGTGAAAAAAAGACTTCAGGAGTTTTTAACTACCAGGACATGTAAAATGTATACCCACATGTCCTACTTTTTAAATACAAGGCAGCCTGACCTATGCACCTTTAGGGCCTACCTTACGGGTGGCTTATATGCGTTGAAAAAGTATGATTTAGGCCTGGGAAAAGTTGAAATGGCAGTTTAAAACTACACTCCTGTCTGTAGTGGCAGGGCTGAGATGTTTCAAACTGCTACTTCAGTGGGTGGCACAATGAGTACAGCAGGCCTACTAGTAGAGATTAATTTACAGGGCCTGGGTAAATGTAGTATTATTTGCTAGGGACCTGTAAGTAAAGTAAATTAAATGTGCCAGTTAGGTACAAGCCTATTTTACCATTTTTTTGAAGGAGAGATCACACACTTTATCAGCGGTTGCCAGTGGTAAAGTGTGCAGAATCCTAAAGCCAACAAAAATTAATTCAGCAAAACAGGATGAGTGAAGGCAAAAAACGTTGGGGGAATACCACGCCAAGGATGTTAGGTCTAACACAGGTGGTCTAAAAAGACGTGGTCGCAGATAAAGTCAAAATCGATGATAAATAAAATACAATTCATGCAGGGGACAGGTCCAAGCGCTGAAAACCAGCACAAATGGCTCAATTGTTTCAGATTTTAATTTATTTAGGGTTAATGAAGAGTGAATTAAATATACATTGTTGAGGTTCATGTGTTGATTCTGCTTCAATGATTTTACGCATGTAAAAAGCAGGGAAATAAGTCTGACGTTTGACATATCATCAGGATTTGCTTCACTTGCTTCAGTTTATAATAATGGCTTTATAACTGCTTTTAATTACTTTGCTCCATTCTAACATTTATGGGAAGGATGTATCAATTCATGTAGCAGTCGTCAGCTCAGATATTAATGTTGTTTTAATTGAGGGGCTGTGCAAAATGTTTTCGGAGGATATTGCGTTCATGATCTTTACATTTACAATGTCATGAAATGAAACAGGAGAAAAGTAATTAAAATACAGCGTGTCAGTTTATGGCTACATCTGATATCAGTACATAGAGTTAAACTTGCAGACGGCAACATATGAATAGATTGTTTTAATCTCATATTTACTAATTCTAAAATATTGTGTGAATGTTTGGGCTTAATAAGGCGTTTTGTCACCTGTGCGACCTTTATTGAGATTGTGGTTTCGAAATGTATCTGTTCTATTAAAAACACGTAAACCCAATAGTCTAGGGTTAGACACGTAGATAGGCAGAGATTGGTTGTAGTGCGAGCACTGTGACATTTGACCATGGACTAACTTCCTGCCCCACTGAAAGAGGACGTTTTGTTGGCTGCTGACTCTTACGGGCACCACAGTCCGCAGGCGTGGCAGCTAGAGCATGGAAACAGCAGACGATATCTGGTCAGTTGTTACTTAATTTGAGTCGGTGATTTCCTGTGCTGGGCACCAGCAGGTAATTGTCAGCACCGGCACTTGTGACAGCCTGCCACTAGGTGGCACTGTCTGTCTAATTAAGAGATGCCCATAACAACAGCTAATTATTAATGCAATATACTTTAAAAAGACTATTACCTGCCGCCCGTGGCATTCTTATAGCTTTTGGCCCTGTAATAGTCTGAATTGTCCCACCTGTAGGAGTGTGATTAGTAGTTGTGTTGTTACTATCATTGCAGCAATGGTAGGGGCAATGTGTGGTGCAAGCTACAGTGGCCTCCTGACGAGAGCCCTGGCACTTATTATTTTTTTTTACAAATTAAACACTGTATCTGGTGAATGAACATGGATTTATTTCAAGGTGAAAGAGTAATCATAACATGATGCAAGGTTCCAGAAAGGAAAACAATTTAGTAGATAAAGAGTGAAAGCAGGTTTCTGTGAGGATTGAAAAGCCCAACATTAGTTCCTTGGTCATAAGACCTAATCTCTCAGAGAATGTGTATGTGTGGCATTTACAGCAGCAAAATTGCATTAAAGTCAAAACATTAAACAGAAAAGTCCCTAAATTATTTTAATTAAAAAAGTAAAATGTATTGATAAATATAACAAAATGTCAAAAAATGGTTAAGTGAATCTGAAAATACTAATTTTAAAAAAATGGTAACAACACAAAAATAAGACTGTCAAACGACAATGTTAGTTCATCAGGGCATCGGTGACTGAGTTCCAGTCACCTTTTTATGATCACAACAATAAAGAAAATGGTGGAAAAAAGCTAGCAGCTTACACCAGTGAACAATTTTACTTAGGGGTGGGAGCTGGGGCCAGGCAAGACCCACAAAGTTGACTATGAGTTCTGTGCTGTCACAAAAGAGCCTCGAACTTCCCTCTGAAATGCTATGAGCATGAGTAACCAAAAATACTTGCCCGTTGGGGGTGTGCCTTTGTCAGATATAGTCTGCACCTTGTCACTGTTGTCGAACAGTCAAAAGTGTTCAGAGTTCCTGATCACTGATCTAACTACCTGAACAGTTTCAACAAATCTAGGCCACAGACTGCAGGAGGATAGAGGCATTTCAACCACTTTTGTTAGCATGTGAAAAGCAATCTAATCTACCTGTACTCTGCATTTAGAGATGTCCTCCGGCGCTGCAGACATCTCTTAACATTTCCAAATTACGAATGGATGCCCTCTATGCCACACTGTCAATCAGACCCTATATCCTAGAGAGAGATAACAGAGTAACGTGATGCTAAAGGAAGAATGGCATTTGTTACTCTTTTACATCTGATATTGAACAAAAATCACTGCCAACAAGCCTTGGTAAATCTAGCAGGGTTGACTTATTTTAGGTGTACAATAGTAATGAGTCATGTATTATGATGCTCTGACAGAAAACACATAAAGAGAGGCTACCGGTCAGATGCACACGCACAGGACTCTGGATGAGGGTTTTTGAAGCCATACCCACCCTTGTGTAGGCCACGCCTCTTCTAAAGGATTCTTAAATCACTTGAAATAGGGATACCTATGCGTTTATACAAGACAGCGGTACTTCCTCTTTACCTTCAACATCCCTTTCGCAAATTCAATGAAAGTATTAAACAGCATATAATCTGAACACCCTAAGAAGGCTGCAGCATGGGGAAAAGATATTCAGGAAAGCAGACAGGCCGTGCTAGGTACAGCAGAGAGACAAGCTAATGAAGCCGCCTGCAGATGTTATTACATGAGAAGGTAGTAGGAGAGGGAGAAGTGTTATAGCTGAATCAGTAAGTAAAAGCAGAACTTTTAAAAAGGTGAAAGATTGACAGACGTCTGATGTCTAATGCTTTCAAATGTAGGAGTAATTAGATTGCAAGCAAGGAGCAGCGTAAGTGGTTTATGCAGTCAAGCAGCAATATAGAGGGGGATACAATATATTTATGCGATTCCTTTTCTGTCCCCCTTAACTCTATGTTTGCTTTTCTTTCTCTGCTACGGTGTATTCGCTTAGACTTCCAGGCGAACCTGTGCAAAAAGTGAAAGAAGGATTTAGGATGGAAGAGAGGGACATGAGATAAACGGGAGGGGGGGAAGGGGGTTAGCAAAGAAATAAAGCAAATCGTGAAATATTCTTAAATACATATGCACCACCACCAGCACTGTGAAACATAAAATAAAAGAAGATGTCAATACTGATTTATGTAAGCAGATCTTGAGGTTAGCAATTAGAGGGCACCATGAAGAGCCAAGGTAGTACGTATAGGATGGAGTATATATTAGCTTCATGGAGTTTGAATGGAATCCTCCATTCCAGCTGAGAGAAGAGAGCAGTAGTTCAAGTCAACAAGTCTCACAGGCATCAATTTATTTGCTTCATAAGACATAGGTTCCTCATACTAAGATATACCTCAATGAGAACTTGATGGCTAAAGATAGTAGCTGTTTCTACACAGTTCTCATCAAATAGGAGGTGAGAAGTTTGTTTAGGTAAACTGCTGATATTATTTTTAGGGCGAGAAAGCAAAAGACACACTATTAAGGCCAAGAGGACAGACCCTAGCCATAGGTAGCAGGCTACAACCATTCGAACTACGACAATGGGAGTATTTACTAGTGCAATCCTCTATGGCTTTAACTTAGATGACCCAACCACAATATTGAAACTTGACTCTGAGCACTCTACCACTGCTGACCAGTGCTAAAGTGCTTGTTCTGCTCCCCTAAACATGATGGCATTAGTGTATACACAATGGGCATATTAAGTCCATACGTCCCTTGTGAATTGGTATGCCACATACCCAGGGTCTTTAACCTAAATACTACTAGTGTGCCTGCAGCACTACTTGATTCACCCACACAAGTAGGCTTTCAACCCTGTCTCAGGCCTTCCATTGCAAGGCCTGAGTGTGCAGTTTACTGCCACTTTGACATAGTATTTAAAACCACTTGCCAAGCCTTAAACGACCCTTTTATTATGCATACGTCACCCCAAAAGTAGGCCCTGGTAGGCCTAAGGGCAGGGTGCTGAGCAAATAAAAGGTAGGCCATGTACTTTTAAGTTTTACATGTCCAAGTAGTGGCAAACAACTAAATTCGTTTTTCACTACTGTGAGACCTACTCCTCTCTTAGGCTAACAATAGGAATTCCTTAGAGCACTTTAAAGCTGTAATTCCTGAGTATCTGCATCATGTTTAATATCTTTGGAATCATAATGATAAATTCTCTTTACTAGTAAGGCTGGATGTAACATTACTATTTTGGAAATGTCACTTTTAGAAAGTGGTCATTTATCTGCTCTGTGTGCCTTACAACCTGTCTCCAATACATGTCTGGGGTGAGTAACAGCTACACTTTGTGCATTACTTCTGGACAGCCACAATCACAGAAAGGGTGGATGTGACAGAGAACCCATCTGCATTAATCTGCATTCTGATAGCTCTTCCTGGGCAGAAGGAGAGGGAGAGCTGAAACTTACACCAGAATAGGCAGTGTCCTGTGTCTGATACAAAGGGCTGTTAACCCCCTACTGATAGTCTGGAGCCAAGGCAGGGAAGAAAGGGGGACCTCTGCACTTCAAGGGCCCGCTTTGAAGCCACCCCAACTTCACAGGACCAACAAGGTATAACCACTGGGCCTCTTACCGTCCAAAGACAGTACACTACTGGACCTGTGAAGAACTCTGCCAGGATTGAATGCTGCTTTGTTACAAGGATTGTAACTCTGCTTGACTACTGCTCTGGAAGAACTGCTTTCCTGCTTTGCAGTGCTGCCCTGCTGCCAGCTGATCTCTGCACTGCTGAGGACAAGGACTGGACCCATTTCACTTGAACCCAGGACTTTCTGTATTGCCTCTGTTCTGAAGTCTCAGCGCCATCAAAGACTTCCTTAACCCCTTCTGTGCCCATGACGTGCTGGACTCGTCATGGAGCACAGTCGCGCTGTGCCCATGACGAGTCCAGCACGTCATGAGGCATTCCCTGGGGAATCCCTCTGGTGCGGGCACCAGAGGGATTCCCTTTCACTAAAAATAGCCTCGGGAGCTGGGGAAGAGCTTCCCCAGCTCCCGAGGCCCCCCACTGCTTTCAGTGTATTGACGATCGGTGCGCACGTCGCGCCGACGTCATTACACTGAAAGTGAAACTGAAATGAGCCAAGAGGCTAATTTCTGTTTCTCTTTCTACGTGCTCAGGGGGCTATCTCAGCCCCCTGAGCACATAGAAAGATGTAAGAGGTATCGTTGGAAAGTAGCCCCCAATCTGCCCCCCCGGGGGGGCAAAAAGCCCACTAGACACCAGGGAATTTTGAAAACAATAAAAATAGGGGTGGGGGCTGCCCAAAACGGGCAGGCCCATGCCCCCACTCCCCAATTATCACAGTCTTTCTGCCCCTCCTGGGGGGCAGATGGGGCATTGGCCCCCAATCTGCCCCCCCCCGGGGGGGCAAAAAGACAACTAGACACCAGGGAATTTTATAAAAAATAAAAATAGGGGTGGGGGCTGCCCAAAACGGGCAGGCCCATGCCCCCACCCCACCCCCCAATTATTACAGTCTTTCTGCCCCCCCGGGGGGCAGATGGGGCATTGGCCCCTAATCTGCCCCTTCGGGGGGGCAGAAAGCCCACTAAACACCAGGGATTTTTTTTGCGCAATTGTTTGCAGGTTTGCAGGGCATTCTGGGTAAGGAAACGTTGGGGAGACCCGGGGGAATGCTGGGTGGTAGGAAATTTGGGTCAGCCCGGTGATGCCACAACTTTCCCACACAAAAATGTGTGAAAAAGGTGAATTTTTCAGCTAAATTTGAAGTTTGCAGGGCATTCTGGGTAAGGAAACGTTGGGGGATCCATGCAAGCCATACCTCCCTGGAATTCCCTAGGTGTCTAGTTTTCAGAAATGTGTGGGTTTGGTAGGTTCCCCTAGGTGGCCACCGAGCACCGGGCCAAAAACCCAGGTGACCCCCCTTGCAAAACCAGGTCGTTTTGAGGTAGGCAATTTTCATGTCGCCTCAATACGTTTTGGGCCCTTGCCTGTCGCGGGTACTTGGGCCTCCCACACGAGTGAGGCACCGTTTTTATCGGGAGACCCGGGGGAACGCTGGGTGGTAGGAAATTTGTGTCATCCCGGTGATGCCACAACTTTCCCACACAAAAATGTGTGAAAAAGGTGATTTTTTCAGCTAAATTTGAGGTTTGCAGGGCATTCTGGATAAGGAAACGTTGGGGCATCGACGCAAGCCATACCTCCCTAGAATCCCCCAGGTGTCTAGTTTTCATAAATGTGTGCGTTTGGTAGGTTCCCCTAGGTGGCCGCCGAGCACCGGGCCAAAAACCCAGGTGACCCCCCCTTGCAAAACCAGGTCGTTTTGATGTAGGCAATTTTCATGTCGCCTCAATACGTTTTGGGCCTTTGCCTGTCGTGGGTACTTGGTCCTCCCACACGAGTGAGGCACCGTTTTTATCGGGAGACCCGGGGGAACGCTGGGTGGTAGGAAATTTGTGTCAGCCCGGTGATGCCACAACTTTCCCACACAAAAATGTGTGAAAAAGGTGATTTTTTCAGCTAAATTTGAGGTTTGCAGGGCATTCTGGGTAAGGAAACGTTGGGGGATCGACGCAAGCCATACCTCCCTAGAATCCCCTGGGTGTCTAGTTTTCAGAAATGTGTGGGTTTGATAGGTACCCCTAGGTGGCCGCCGAGCACCGGGCCAAAAACCCAGGTGACCCCCCCTTGCAAAACCAGGTCGTTTTGAGGTAGGCAATTTTCATGTCGCCTCAATACGTTTTGGGCCTTTGCCTGTCGCGGGTACTTGGTCCTCCCACACGAGTGAGGCACCGTTTTTATCGGGAGACCAGGGGGAACGCTGGGTGGTAGGAAATTTGTGTCAGCCCGGTGATGCCACAACTTTCCCACACAAAAATGTGTGAAAAAGGTGATTTTTTTAGCTAAATTTGAGGTTTGCAGGGCATTCTGGGTAAGGAAACGTTGGGGGATCCACGCAAGCCATACCTCCCTGGAATCCCCGGGTGTCTAGTTTTCAGAAATGTGTGGGTTTGGTAGGTGCCTCTAGGTGGACGCCGAGCACCGGGCCAAAAACCCAGGTGACCCCACTTGCAAAACCAGGTCGTTTTGAGGTAGGCAATTTTCATGTCGCCACAATACGTTTTGGGCCTCCCACACAAGTGAGGCACCATTTTTATTGGGAGACCCAGGGGAACGCTGGGTGGTAGGAAATTTGTGTCAGCCCGGTGATGCCACAACTTTCCCACACAAAAATGTGTGAAAAAGGTGATTTTTTTAGCTAAATTTGAGGTTTGCAGGGCATTCTGGGTAAGGAAACGTTGGGGGATCCACGCAAGCCATACCTCCCTGGAATCCCCGGGTGTCTAGTTTTCAGAAATGTGTGGGTTTGGTAGGTGCCTCTAGGTGGACGCCGAGCACCGGGCCAAAAACCCAGGTGACCCCACTTGCAAAACCAGGTCGTTTTGAGGTAGGCAATTTTCATGTCGCCACAATACGTTTTGGGCCTCCCACACAAGTGAGGCACCATTTTTATTGGGAGACCCAGGGGAACGCTGGGTGGTAGGAAATTTGTTTCAGCCCGGTGATGCCACATCTTTCACACACAAAAATGTGTGAAAAATGTGATTTGTTTCAGCTAAATTTGAGGTTTGCAGGGCATTCTGGGTAATGAAACGTTGGGGGATCCACGCAAACTGTACCGCCCTGGAATCCCCCGGGTGTCTAGTTTTCAGAAATGTGTGGGTTTGGTAGGTTCCCCTAGGTGGCCGCCGAGCACCGGGCCAAAAACCCAGGTGACTCCCCTTGCAAAACCATGTCGTTTTGAGGTAGGCAATTTTCCTGTCGCCTCACTACGTTTTTATCGGGAGACTCGGGGGAACGCTGGGTGGTAGGAAATTTGTGTCAGGCCGGTGATGCCACTACTTTCCCACACAAAAATGTGTGAAAAATGTGTTTTTTCAGCTAAATTTGAGGTTTGCAGGGAATACTGAGTAAGGAAACGTTGGGGGATCCATGCAAACCATACCTCCCTGGAATCCCCCGGGTGTCTAGTTTTCAGAAATGTGTGGGTTTGTTAGGTTTGAACCACAGAAAGGACCGTCCCTAGTTGTGTCTTAAGAGATGCCCAATTTAGTGGGGGCAAATCACAAAAATTGACGGACTGGCATCACACACCACCAGGTGTCATGCTTCATCATCTGCCAGTCCTCGCCCTCTAAAAACCGCGTTTGATAGAGGGCGGGCATACACCTGAAGACAGGGATGCACTTCTAGACTAAGTGGGGGCCTAAACAAAAAAAGGAGTGAGTGAATTTAAAAACCATCATAGTATACCTGACAATTTTTATTCTATGGGGTTACTATGTGGGAATAAAATATATAAGTGCGGTGAGTGGGGACCTTATCATCCCGTCGCCGCTGTGAATCAGTGATTGTTAATAGGGGGTCAACATGTTTCTGCCTGTATTGTCCACTTGGGTACGTGGCATTCGTCAGGACCTTAAATATTGGGCTCCAATCTTACCACTGGGGGCGTAGGCCTATAGCCAGCTGCCACCTGTTTAGAGAAACCCTATTGGAAAAACCTATTTGCCCCATGGGAGGGGTAGGGGGGAAATCCTTGTGGCCACATTAGTTCAAGGCGTACTCCCCGCTAGAAAACCTAGTGAGGCATGCGTCCAGCCTCCTCCCCGGTTGTTAGGTTTCCCTAGGTGCCGACAGAGCTAGGGTTCAAAAACTACAGCTAGGCACTTTGCCAAAAAAGGTTCATTTTTCACAGCGAAATTGAGGTGTGTCCACGTTGTGTTTTGCGCCGTTTCCTGTCGCGGACACTAAGCCAACCCACACAAGTGAGGTACCATTTTTCTCGGAAGACTTTGGGGAACGCGGGGTGGGTGGGAATTTGTGGATCCACGCAGATTCCAGAACTTTCCACCAGAGAAATGTGGAGAAAATGTGTTTTTTTTGGCAATTATTTAGGTTTACAAGGCATTCTGGGTAACAGAACCTGGTGGGAGGCAGTCAAGTCACCCCATCCTGCATTCCCCTGGGTGTCTAGTTTTAAAAAATGTATAGGTTTGCTAGGTTTCCCTAGGTGACGGCAGAGCTATGGTTCAAAAACTACAGCTAGGCACTTCGCCTAAAAAGGGTCATTTGTCGCAACAAAATTGAGGTATGTTCACGTTACGTTTTGCGCCGTTTCCTGTCGCGGGCACTAGGCTGACCCACACAAGTGAGGTACCATTTTTCTCGGAAGACTTTGGGGAACGCGGGGTGGGTAGAAATTTGTGGATCCACGCAGATTCCAGAACTTTCCACCAGAGAAATGTGGGGAAAATGCGTTTTTTTGGCAATTTTTTAGGTTTGCAAGGGATTCTGGGTAGCAGAACCTGGTGGGAGGCAGTAAAGTCACCCCATCCTGGATTCCCCTGGGTGTCTAGTTTTCAAAAATGTATAGGTTTGCTAGGTTTCCCTAGGTGCCGGCAGAGCTATGGTTCAAAAACTACAGCTAGTAACTTTGCTAAAAAAGGGTCATTTTTCGCTACGAAATTGAGGTGTGTCCACCTTACGTTTTGCGCCGTTTCCTGTCGCGGGCACTAGGCTGACCCACACAAGTGAGGTACCTTTTTTCTCGGAAGACTTTGGGGAACACGGGGTGGGTGGAAATTTGTGGATCCATGCAGATTCCAGAACTTTCCACCAGAGAAATGTGGGGACAAGGTGTTTTTTTTGGCAATTTTTTAGGTTTGCAAGGGATTCTGGGTAACAGAACCTGGTGGGAGGCAGTCAAGTCACCCCATCCTGGATTCCCCTGGGTGTCTAGTTTTCAAAAATGTATAGGTTTGCTAGTTTTCCCTAGGTGCCGGCAGAGCTAGGATTAAAAAACTACAGCTAGGCACTTTGCTAAAAAAGGGTAATTTTGCATTGTGATATTGTGGTGTGTTCACGTTGGGTTTTGAGCCATTTCCTGTCGTGGGCACTATGCCTACCCCTACAAGTGAGGTGCCATTTTTATCTGGAGACTTAGGGTAATTCAGATTTGTAAAGGAACTGTTATTACCTATTGACTTTCCATGCATTTCTGCCTTCCAAATAAAAGACATTGTGTAAAAAATAAGTCATTCTAAAAAAATGACTGATAATTCTCATGCTAGTATGAGTATTCCCAAATTCGGAAATGTGCAAATATCTACTGTTTCTAAACTATATTTTGTTCCCATTTCAGAAATACATAGGTGTCTTTCATACCGATTTTTCCATGTACACATTTTTACAGAGTAATAATTATATACCCGGTACATAATAAAAAACCATTGCAAGTTGCTGCTCAGTTTTTGCCTCTGGGTTCATCGGGTTCTTGGTGAACCTACAAGTCCTATATATCCCCACAACCAGTAATGTCCAGCGGATGGAACGGTATATTGCTTTCAAAGAGCTGTCAGAATTAGAAGAAGTTACAGGTGAAAACGTTGACACAAAAGGCCCTTTTTTTCAACAATTTTTCAATTTATCCTATATTTAACTGTTAGTTTCTATAAAGAAACCTTGATGGATCTACACAAATGACCCCTTGCATGAATTCAGAATTTTGTCTACTTCTCTAAAATGTATAGCTTTCCAGGATCCATTATTGCTTCTGTACCCATTTCTACCATTAACTGGAAGGAGGTCGAAAGCACAAAAAATAGCAAAAATAGGCTATGTTCCAGTAAAATGGCAAAACTGTGTATAAAATGTTGGGTTTCTGACAAAAGCCTGGTATCCCCTAAAAGCTGCAAAAATGGTGATTTCATCCCCACAAACCCTTCTTTGATAACACTTGCAGGGAAAAACCCAGATGCTTTCATTTGCAGCCCGTTTTCCCCATTTTCCCAAAAAAAACATAAATTTTGCTGTATTTTGGCTCATTTCTGTGACCCCTCCAGGGGAATCCACAAACCCTGAGTACCTTCAGAATCCCCATGATGTTGGAAGAAAAGGACGCAAATTTGGCGTGGATACCTTATGTGGTCAAAAAGTTACAGGGGCCTCAGCGCGCACTACCCCAAATAGCCAAAAAAGGGCGTGGAACAGGAGGGGATAAAGGCCTGGCAGCGAAGGGGTTAAACCCTACAACAGCACCTGAACCTTGCCTTCTATGAATCCTGCCTTGCCAAGTGGTTCCAATACAGACCTGGACCCTTGAAAGGGGATTTCTGCTGTGCTGATCCATCAAACCTGATGCATCATCAACTTTACACCTGACTGGAACTGACGCATAACGCATCGACGCCGATGTGACTGTTGCTTGATGATGGACTGCGTGGCTCAACAATGACATACTGCACGGCTCGACGACAACACATTATTTCCATCGACAAAGGGTTCACGGACGAAGCATTCATTGACTGCCCGGATCAGAACCGATGCATCGCCTCCATCCATGGGATCAACAACAATGCATTGCCTCCTCCTCACCTCACATCGCGTCTTTGACATTGACACTTCCTTTTTCAGTCAGACATGTGCGCGTCCTGTAGCTGGCTGGCCCTTCATCGCAGTCGGCTTGAACTTTGGATTTACCGCGGTCTAGCATGACCAGATGTCCTTTTTGGCACTTTATGTCTCTAAGAACTATATTTTGATTTAATCTTTAAAACTTCAGAACTCTGGTTCTACTTATTGGATTTTTGATGTTTTGGTCTTGTTTTAGTCAGAAAAATGTAATCTAGTTTCCTATTCCTGTGTAGAGTATTTTTGTGGTGTTTTCATTATGTTACTGTGTGTGTATGTGTGTTGCATAAATACTTTACAGATTGCCTCTTTAGATAAGCCTGACTGCTCTCTGCCACGCTACTAGAGGGTGAGCACAGAATATCTTTCAGTGTGTATCTAGAATAAATCAGTACAAAACACCTGTATATCATCCCTGGGGAAATGACATGATGGAGCACTTCAACCGTATTCTGGGAGAATGTATCCAATTCACCATCTCTAACAACATCAATTGGAAGAATCAAGTCAGGGGCATGCTATGCAAGTAGAGGGTCACTCCACATTTCATGACTGGGGAAACACCTTTTCGTTTGTTGAAAAGGAGAGTACCGTGTACAGTGGCTGTGCGAGCTTGGAGGCGAGAGGTAGCGGACGTGAAGTTGATTACAGCAAAATGAAGGAAATGGTTGCTAAGTTATCAGTCACATTATGAGAACAGGCACACTTGCAAAGTTATTGAAGCTGGTCTGGAATTCAGGAAAGGTATGTTTAGAAGAGTGTATTCAGAAGTCATGACAAAGAAAGGAAGTTCTAACTTTTCCGAACCAAAAAGGGTGATAGAAGTGTGCAATGAAATTGAGCAACAAGAGTGGTTGAAGGCTTTAAACAATGGGAATGGAACTAAGTGTGCCATAGAGGGTGCTATAGGTTTGGAGGAGTCTAACAAGGAGAATATTGATCAAGGGCTTGGCAGAAAAGTGCATAGTACATGTGAGAGAAAGATGCTTCAAAAGCTAAAGGATTGTATATGTTCTTGAGTCCTGCATACACATGAGAAAAAGATACCTCAAAAGCTAAAGGATTGTAATGTTCTTGAGTCCTGCATGCACATGAGAAAAAGATACCTCAAAAGCTAAATGATTATATATGTTCATGAATCCTGCAATTGTTAAGTAGTATGGTAGTAAAAGGGTTTTGTTGTGCACAATTAAACAATTGTTGTTTGTGAAAATTAAAGTTTATGCGGAAAGGGGATGTGCTATATTCTGAATATCTTTGGTTCTGATGCTGTCCCTTGTCAACTGAGGCTTCTACTTCCAGAATCCAGATTGTGGAGTTCTGTTAAGGTGGAGCTTGTAGTCTGTTGCTGGGTGAGCAGACAGGCCAGGGGTTGTTTCCTTGCAGCTTAATAAACCTCTTTAATTAAGGGACTGTGCCTGTGTATGCCTTAAAACTTGCCAAGTCTTAAACTCCCCTTTTATTATACATGGCTGACTCCTAAGATAGGCCCCGGGTAGCCCCATGGGCAGGCATGGTGCTATGTAAGTAAAAGGTAGGACATGGTCCTTTATTATGTTGCATGTCTTGGTAGTGACAAACAGCCTACTTTGTTTCTCACTACTGTGAGCCCTACTCCCTTCATTGGCTAGCATTGGGAATTCCCTTATATACACTTGAGTGGCAATTCCTGATCTAAAAGGAGTCACACTGCCGTGTTTGGTTTGTTTAGAATAGTGGTGATAAATCCTGCTTACTGAGGTAGTTGGTTTTTACATCGCTATTTTACAAATGACACGCATAGAAAGTGGGCATTTCTCTGTGCATATGACTCTTGTGCTTTGCAGACTGACTACAATCCATGTCTAGGCCTTGGTGACAGCTACACCTTGTGCATACTTTCCAGACAGCCACAGCACAGAAAGGGCTGGGTATGTCAGGGGTTGCATTTGCATTCATGTGCATCGTGATGGTCTTCCTGGGCTGGGAGAGGGAGGGCATTCATACTTTACATTTGTATAGGTTGTGTCCTGTCCTCACACAAAGAGGGCTGATTTACCCCCTACTAATGTCGAGCCAGGTCTGGGTTGAAAGTGATTGTTGCGCACTTCTAAAGGTTTTATTGAAGTCACCCCCTACATCAATGGCATTTATGAGTATAAGCACAGGAGCTCTGACCCCATTTTTGGAAAGAACTTTTGGATCTGGAACTGAGCCTGTCAGAAGGACTGCTGCGCTGGTTAAAGGACTCATCTGGACTGCTTTTCTGTTTGTTGCGTGGCTGCCTGCCAACTGCGGTGCTGCTTAAAGGACTCAACTGGACTGCATTTCTGCTTTTTGCCTGCTGACTGCTGGTCTCTGACTCTGGTCCAGCGTGAAACAATGTGGACTTGTAACCTGATGTTGCTGGCTCTACAAGTCCCACATAACCAAGAGGACTGTTGTGCTGCCAGTTGGAACTACCATTTGGGATGCCTTCCTTGTCATGTTGGCCTGCTACCTGCTAATTGTTGGGATGCAGATGCAATTAATGCTTGGCCCCTGCCATAAGTGCTGGTCTGCCACCTGCCCACCTCTTCGTGCAACCCAATGTGTCCTTCCAGGAGCCCAGCGCAAGGGGACTGCTGTGTACTACTGCTCCGTATTCACTAATCTCAGTGCATGAAGAGCACTCTTTTCTGGCCATTGTAGATTTCCCCAGCATGTGTGTCGTGTTCCGTCGCCTCCCTGAACCAGCGCGGGCTGTGACCAGGATCTGCACCAACTAAGAAGAGCGTCTGCCTGCTCGATCCTTGATCAGAATTCCCCAGTGTGGCGCAAGTCAAAATTGGCCCATCTTGCAGCCTGCAGCGCCGGCATTTGGGAGCAGCCAAGTGCTATTTTTCCAAACATTCCTGCCAGCGATGGGCTTCTACCTGCTTTTGCCTCCATAAGACTTACCCTGAGGGCTTTTGGTGCCCTGCCTCGCAGCTCTTCGGCTGGATCAGTCCCGTCTGAGTACCCTGGTGGGGACCATTGTCAATTACTGTAAATACCGACATCGGAACACTAGGATGCCCCGAATCTTGCAAACGCCTACAGCCCAACATTCAGCACAGCCTGAGCAGCAGTCCGCGTGACCCAGGAGAGCTCTGAATGGGCTTTCATTTAGGGGGCATTTCTCTTCCCTCATTACGAGCTAAAACTCTGCAGAGGGCCCCAAGGGGAGCACAATACAGCCTCTTCATTTGGAGTGTGAGTGGTCTCCCAAGTGCTGTATTCCTTTGCTAAACTGTAAAACTTGCATACCTTCACCAGTATATAGGAGAATAGCCTCATTTCTACTTAGTGGCTACAGGTTTGCGAGTGATAGTGGTTTATGTGCATAACTTGAAGAGTATGTACTAGATTCTGTAGTAATCAGGTATACAAATGTAGGTTTCTTCAAAGATCCTCTTTATTGAGTATGCATCTTCACATCTACATAACCTCCAGCAAAAAGACCCACCAACAGTATTTCCTAGAACATGGATAAACCTCCCATTCTAATGACATCACAAAGCCTAGCTACCATCTTGCACCACAGTGCATTCCCACACTTCTCCCCCGCAGAAAACGAGGAAGATAAATTAGTGCAAGGTTTAATACTCAATTAGAAAGAATTAAATTAATAACATAACTCATAACATCAAAAATGACATGAGGAAGAAAAAAAACCATAAGCATTTATTCAAAGGTTTGGCCTTACAGACGTTTCCTATGCATTAAATGGAAGGTTTGACCTTACATAAGTTTCCTATGCTCATTTCCATTCCATTCCATCCTCCAGTTTGGCCACATATCTAGATATCTTGATCACTTTCTGTGGCATGGAAAACTTACTCTCACCTTTCATCACATGCCCCGCCTTTGAGCTTCAGATGCTCTAGCAAACATACCCTCACCATCAACCCATATCTGTTTTTTCCAAGTAACCACATTGGAGAGTCCTTTGTCGCAGGCTCCCTTCCTTTCAGAGCAACAAAAGGGGATACCCAGTCACTGAATTCGGAGTAACTCTATGAGCCCACACAATTATTTGCAATTCTTCTTTTCACGCCTACCCATTGGCTAAAGATAGCTGAATATTATCAATAATAATGCGGTTGACTCTCTCCTCCAATCCGTTGGCTTGAGGACGATAGAGTGCAACTCTGTCATGCCTGATACCCAGACCAGCCAAAAACTCAGACATGGCCGAAGACACCAGCTGTGCTCCATTATCCGTAACCAACACCTTGTGAATACCCTCCTCAAAAAGTATCCTCTTCAAGAACTCTATCACATTCCTTGTTGTGACACTGTCAAAAGTCTCAACCACAAACCATTTGCTCTGGTAGTCTACAAGAACCACAATTAACCTGTCTCTATGTTCCTACTTTTCTACAGGACCTAAGAAATCAATTGCCAATTTCTCCCAAGGCCTACTGGGAAGTGTCATACAATCTAATGGAGATTGCCTGACGACTCTGTTCTTTTTTTAAAACATTTTTTTTTATCTTAAGTCATGAAAGGTGCGTTATTTTGCAGATTCCCATTCAGCAGGCCTAACTTGCTTGGAGAGTGGATTGCCTGAATTGGATATGCTAATTTTTTTTTCTTTAACTTCTTTTTATTGTAAATCAAAACACCGTCACAGTAACATTTGATAGAAATCATAGGGCATGGTAGTTAGTGACACATTATACACAATTTCACAGTATCCTCCAAAGTATACTTTAGAGTGTACGATAGAACATTAAGTTATTAGATCCTCCAGGGGCGGCTGTGCCAGTAACACGGGTGGCTCGCATATGGTACCTGTTGGACCTGTGAGCCTTAGAGAGGTCTTCCCCTACATTTGTGCCCTTTTGCCTCCCACTTCGACTCTACACTTTTGTTGGACTCAGGAATCTGGGCGCCTTATCACTGCTAAACAGTGCTAAGGTGCAGGTGCTCTCCCCTAAAACATGGTGACATTGGCATACCTGCCACAGGCCCATGCTACCGCAGTGAGGCCTACCCCTCCATAGGTTAACATTGGGAACGCCCCGTATGGGATAACTTCTGACTGGGACCTAATAAGTATGTTATGTTTGGTATAGTTGGAATCGTAGCGGAGAACCCTCTCTAGTGGTATGTGGGGTTTGGGCACTACTACTTTAGAAATCCCACTTTTAGAAAGAGGACATTTTCCTGCCTGCACTTAGTTTGTGCACTGCAGACTTCCCCCTCCCATCTGCATGGTGATAGCCTTCCTGGGCTATGAAGAGGGAGTGGTGATTCACACCTTTACACATGAATAGGCTGGGCCCGGCTGCCCCACAATAGGCTTAATGACCCTGCCTTTGTCACTGTAGACAGCCTGGAGCTAGGTCAGGGAAGGCAGGGAACACCCCAGAACCCACTACACCCTTCCAGAAGCTTCTGCACACTATTAGTGACTAGGCACCAGGGTATAAAAGGAGGGTCCTGGCAACACATCCTAGTTACATCACTGGACAAGGAAGAATCTCTGCTGGAGTGAAGACTGCTGCACTAGGAGGATTGCAACACTGCTGAGGCTGTCTGCTCCCAGGGACTGCTGCCCCAACTTGCTGAGCTGCCCTACTGCCTGCTGATCTTGCCCTGCCAGAGGGGAACTGGAATAACACCTCTAGAGTGTCTCCACAAGAAGATTGACTGATGCCCTGGTCACTGGGATCACAAGGACAATAAAAGACTCCAAATACTGTCCCTGCAACGCTGTGCACGTGGAACTGCCTTCCCGTAAAAAGGACCACAACGTTCCTAGAGGGCTGCCTCTGTAACGCTGGAAGCGGGTGAGAGTCCAATTTTAATCACTCCCAAAGTCACCGTAGATGGCCCGAGCTGAGGGCATTTAAAATCACCCCCGAAGTCTCCGACGCTGGCCCAAGCTGAGGACGCTTAAAGATCACCCCCGTAACGTGGTGTGCATGTGCCTACCATCTGGGTCGTCCCCGATACTAAATGCGCTGTAACCTGTAAGCGCTGGGGGAGAAAAACACTGTGAACCAAAATTCCCTGGCCTGGGGGGTGAGGAAACGCCGTGGGCCTGCTGGCCCGCGATCAGAGGAAAAGCCCTGTGAGTCAAATTTCACTGCCGCCAGCCTGGGAGCCTCGGGACACTGCACGGATTCCCCGCTGACGTAGTAAGAGAGCCGTGCTGGGATTGGTGCCCGCGTGGGAGTTGCCCAGCAACGAGGAGCATCATCAGGGAAGCTGCACTGAGGCCGAAGAAGCGTGAGGCGTCCTGACCCGTCCCCGTGACCAACTGGCTGCTGGCAAAGGAGAAGGAGAGACCGTGCCCACCCCCAGGCAACTGCTCAGGAGCATCCCAGAAGCGGGTAGCGTTACCGTCTGGGGCATGGGTGCGGGCCTGTGGGGAAGTACTCGTGGCCTTCGGTAACTGCTTCCAGGACAGCTCATATTAGTACCAGGGACTGCACCAAGCCGATCTGGGCCTTAGGAGAGCATATCTGGGGCACATCGCTATTGTTATTCATTTCTAAGCAAACATTAATAACGGAGGCAGCGCTTAAGCTGACAGCGTCTCCAGGGGCTCAGCAGTGAAGTTAAGACCTACCAAGTAGCGTGAGGGGCACCGCGCACAAGGGACAGCGCCTGCATTAAAAGGACCACATTATTCTAAGCCTGTGACTGTTTTCCTTGTGACCTTCCCCACGCCTGGGAAAAGGGGTTATTCCCACAAATACCTGAGACTGAACTGGTGATCCCATGAACACTGGCTTAAGAGACTCCCAGAACCTGCAAGTTTATTCCCTTTTTCTTTTACGGAGAACACTCAGAAATTTTTATAAGGGAAAGCTCTTGGCATATGTGAACCTCCTATGTGTCTTGCTTAAAATTTAGATAAAGATGCTTTTATTTTTATAAAAACAGGTGTGGTGTATTTTTTGGTACAGTTTCACTGTGTTTGTGTGAGTGCGTGTTACACAAACACTTTACACATTGCCTCCTGAGTTTAGCCTGCCTGCTCTGCACCAAGCTACCAGAGGGTGGTCCTGGGTGCTTTTGGACCTACCTTGTCAGAAACGGTGGTCCCTACTTGGACTAGGGTAACATACCCCTGCCAACTAAAGGCCCTGTTTCTAACAGTACCTCTATAGTCGTTCCATTTCCCCCATATTTGTATCCATTTTCTAGGGCCTCCTCTTGTGACATATACCGTTTTTTCTCGAAACATGGACCTATCCATGTCACCTTTCCATTCCCTCACATCTGGGCTGTGTGGACTCCCCCCTTCCTTGCAATGTTCCTCTTAGCGACTATGAAGCCTAGTACGACCCAGGTTTTCTCCTTACAGCCCTAAGTCATTCTGCTCCTATATGTTTAGGAGACACCACTTGGCCTCCATTGTTATTGTCTGCCCCAGAACTTCTTCCATACATGAGGTAACTGCCCTCCAATTTCTAGCTATGTGAGGGTATTCCCACAGTACATGACAAAAGGTGCCTTCCTGGCCACATCGCCGTCTGCAATTGGTGTCATTTCTATACCCCATCCTGATCAATGCCGGCCCGGTTACATATATCCTGTGCAGTATTTTCAGCTGCACCAGTTTCAACTTTGAGGATATTGCCCCCTCCCTTGGGGATGCCAGCGCTTCCGTCCACTCCTCCTCATCAAGTTCTGTTAGGTCACTTTCCCATGTTGTATGGAGCTGAGGGAGGGGATCAGGTGAATGATTTATAAGTTTGAGGTACGTCAGGGAAATTGCCTTCTAGGGAATATAGCCGTCCAGAAGCCTATCCTCAAGAGGAGAGGCCTCAGGAGGGGTCTTCCCCTGCGGGATAACAGTGTATAGTGTGTGTCGCACCTGCAAGTATCTGAATCTTTCAGTGTCTGCAAGCTCAAACTTATGTTGGAGGGCTGCGAAGGGCATTACCTCTCCTTTTTTCCAGAGATCGCCCACTCGATAGATCCCTATCATGTCCCACCTATCAAACCCTTCTGTCTTCCAGAGATCTCCCAGTTTTTCAGAGTCCCATATCAGGGTAAACAGCGTTAGGGTTTTTGCCCATCCCAAATCTTTCTGGACCTGGTGCCAAACCTGTACTGAGTGTTTTTTAGGTCCTGTCAGGGGAAATTTGTCCGGTTTAGAATACAGTGCTCATGTATAATTCCCCCCGGGGAGGAGCCACCTATCCATGGCGTAGCCAGGATCCATGGGGGCCGGTATATACAGTGGTTGATAGCTGCTAGTTGTGCCGCCCAGTAGTATTTTTTAATATTTGGCAAACCAATACCCATCATACCAGCTCCGCATTAACCTCGGGAACGCAATTCTTGGCCAAACACTCCCCCAGAGCAGCATCCGCTGTGCACTTTCCACCTGTCTGAAATATGATGTGGGAATCAGGGCAGGTGAATTTTGTAAGACATATAAGAACTGAGGCAGAGACATCATTTTAAATAATGTGGCTTTCCCCAAAAGTGACAATGTAAGATATTACCAATGTCCTACATCAGACTTCAGTCGCTGCAACGGTGGTAAGAGGTTAGCACTATAAAATATTTTGGGATCTTTGATGATAAAAATCCCCAAATACTTAAACCCTTCTGTCACTATCTTGAGTTGATATTCTTTCACTAGGACCGGCGGTGTGCCCTGAAGCACAAAAATTAGTGACTTTTACCAGTTAATAATGTACCCGGAGTATGTACCCAAAATAGTAAAGATGTTAAGGATTCTACACTGGGATCTATTTGGGGAAGCTAAGTATAACAAAATGTTATCTGCATAGAGCGATATCCAGTCCTCCCAGTCATCAGCCCAGCACAGCCCTTTTATTACGGGGTCTCATCGGATCCAGCAGGGCAAGGTTTCTAATGAACCACTCTGTTCTTTTTGCTGTTACCACATATAACACAATCCTTAACCACATCTTCCACTTCTTTATCCATACCAGGCCACCAAAAACATTGCCTTTACCTCCTCTCCGTCAAACTTCTATCCAAATGTCCTTTATCAACAATTCTAACTAACCACCCTCTCAATGCTCTGGGAAGAACAATGCGATTACACCTCAATACTTTGTCTCCCAGAATACTCAGTTCTTCCCTTACAACCAAATACTGGCTTAAGTTTTCACTCAAGGTACTATCCGAACACCAACCCTTGCTTATTAGATCCTTCAAATCCCTGTATTCACCGTTTCAAAGTATTGCACTTCTCCATTCCTCTTGACTTAAGGCAAGATTACCATCCACAGAAGCATTTATCAGTTCAACCACATCTGTACAAGAAACATCAGAAATATCTTCGTCTTCAACCACCGGCATGCATGATAGGCAATCAGCCACCACATTCTTCCTCCCTCTAATGAACTCTACAGTAAAATTAAGGTCCATTAGAGTCAAAACACATCTCGAAATTCGAGGTGTCACACTGTCTTCAAGTCCTCTACCACACCTAAATATATGTAGCAAAGGCTTATGGTCAGACTTAAGTACAAAGGGCAACCCCCACAAATAATACCTGAGTGGTTCATGCCCCAGCAACAGGCTAATACTTCTTTTTTAAATTGCTGAGTATGAACGTTCCGCCCCTTGCAGCCGCCGTGACGCAAATCCTAACTTTGTCCTCACCTTCCACCTTCTGAATTAAAACTGCTCTAAGCCCTGCATTATTGGCATCAGTAGACTAGACACAATAGTCTTCTTATTAACATAAAAATGTCCCAACATAGGTGCATGTGCAAGTGATTGTTTGATGTTATTGAACGCAGCCTTGCATGCCGTCCCCCATTCAAATGCCACCCCCTTCTTCAATAAGGCTCTCATGGATTCCACCATGTCAGCAAAGTTGGAAACAAATTTGGAACAATATTCCGCTATCCCCAAAATGGACTTCAGCTCCTCCTTGTCACTAGGTTGAGAAGCATCTTCAATGGCTTTCATTGTACTCTTTTTTGGTCTTATAACTTTCTCAGATATTTCATGGCGTAAGTAACTCCCCACCTGTCTTTGCAGCTGACATTTTTCCTTCTTTAGGGTTAAGGATATATCTAAGAAGAAGGCCCCCCCTAAGGTTACTAAAGGTCCAAGAGGAGGGGGGAAGAGGGCAAGGGAAAACAATCAAAAACCTCTTTCAACCCTATATTGCTTTTAACAGAGACCTATACAGGTTCTATCCTGGCAACCAGAATTGAATGATTAAGGATACATCCAATACAATGTATTATTTAGTAGTCATTTTATTTTTTCACTTTTTTCAATTTTTTAAATTCTACTTGAGTAATAACATCAGATACTTTATATACAATAAACATACATATTCATTAGACCATCTAAGACAAAAAGAAAAAACGTATTCTTAAATGTGAATACCCCCGCCACTAATATAACACAAAATCTCTCATCATACTCTCATTCTCAACCATACATCAGTCATACTCATACTGTTAAAATAACAAAAACATTCAGAGGCTAAACACGGTCCCACAAGGTTGTATAAGGAGAGAGACAGTCACTAGAACAGTTGTTTTCTGATGGTGCTGGATCTCTTGGGACCTCTCCTCTAGATTGGTAGAATTGGCCTACGCGCGTTTTGGTGGAGGGCCACCTTCCTCAGGGCCACCAAAAAGAGGGGCGAAAGCCCTAGAATTGAAGGGGGTATCTGAGGTGCAAGCAACAGATTAAATCAACTGAGAAAACTAGTCGCATTGGTAATATCAGGAGCAATCCTGTTTGTCTAGTTCACCAAAGGTCAGTCTGAGCCCTATTGTGTTTAGGGGGATAATGAATTATGCTGGTCAATCTGCGTATGGCATAAGCTCCAGCCTCTTTCAAATTCCACAAAGTTGGCTGTTTAGCTGAAGATAAAGCAGTCAAATCTCGCTGATGCAACTGGTTGCAGCAGTATATCAGCATAAATCACGCATCGCCGTAGGGATTAAGGGTTAAGCCATGATCGCCAATCCTTTTTAGCATCTCATTTAATAACTGTTGTAAATTCTTGTTACTGGTACACCTTACTAGCTGATCTCTGATTAGTGACTCAGTTAACACCCCAAACTCACATGTAGAGGCTAAACCTCTCAGAACGGCAATGTAATTAATCACTTTTTCATTTTTACCTTGAATGCGCAAAAATAATTTGTGGCGTTCTAACACAATATTAATTTTGTCACCAAATTGAGCTTCCAGTTTCAATAGCGTTAACTGATACACATCATGTTGGATATCCCCCTCGCCCCCAGCCCCCACATTTGCATTTTCAACAATAGAATCAGGCAGGTCATCAAAAATATCCCTCCCTTGCTTCCCCAGATTATGCAGTAGGACATGTTGTTTACGCACTGCAGAAAACCTATGCCCCCCAATGGCAATGAGGTAGGATTCAAACAGGTTAACCCATTTTTTCCAAGGAATAACAGGATCCCCACTGTCATCAAGAAATGGAGGGGGTTGGGACATAGCAAATGCGGACATGTTGAAGAAAATAGAAAAAGAGAAAATAGACAAGAGAACAGAAAGAATAGGATAAGGAAAGGAAAATGAAGAAAGGAGAACAACCAAAGGTAAGGGATGAATGGCAAAGATGGCACAATACCCACTGTGATGTAACCCACTGTGCCTGAAACTGAACCAGGAGGGGTGTAGAACTATAGGCACTGAACTAATGAGCTGAGCCTGTCAGCGAAATTACGAAACAGGCTGGAAACTGAAGATAACAAGATTAAAGTGCCATATTTTAGTCCCCAGCAGGTGGAGTAGTTCCAGGGGAAACGGAGAACAGTGTCTCGATAAAGAGCGGCCTCGGAGGAGTTCAGTCAGAGGAGGGGCGGGAACTCACTCGTGAGAGGAAACGACGTCGTAGAGCGCTGACAGGATGCAAACCAGCAGGCAGAAGTAACATGAAGAGGAGCACACACACTCATGAGGAGAACGAACGTCGAGGAATGTTGACAGGATACAACCCAGCAGGAAAAGAAATCACGAAGAGGAGGCACGCTTACTAAATCCTTGAGAACCCCACTTAAAGGCAACAACCTCTGCTCAACTCACTCGGCCGCCGACCTCCCAGGATAAATGGCCAACACCAGCTCGATCTGTTGTCACCGGAAGCAGGGTGGAGCACTTGGATAAACCGCCAGCACCAGTTCGATCAATTGTCACCGGGAGCAGAATGGAGCCCTATGGGTCGCAACCAGCCAAACAACTGAACAGTCACAGACTCACCGGCACGGAGTCTCCGGACAAAGCACAAAGCGGGCGATCTAAACCAAAACCAGCGTCGATCAGCAGGCAGGGATTCCTGAAATGGAAGCGTTGCGGGAGTAGGTGAAAATCCTCTTCAGAGGGGTACATCCACGAATGAAGACATCAGCGCCAGGAAAATCAGATGAGAGGCAGAAAGGCACTGGGGGAAGGATCTGGACCGTCCCCAGCACGGTAAGTCACTCGTCGCCAAATAATGTTGTAAATAAGTTACAAACGCACAGATGAGAGAAGTGACGTTTAATCAACAGATCCTACAGCCTCTCACTCGACGGAATCGCCAACATTCTATCTGGAGCTTCAGCCCCAACATTCTAAGGGTGGGCTGACCCACTAGCGGGGAAAAGGAGGGGGGGGGGGGAGGGAAAGGGAGAACAGGTACAGATTATAACAATAACATATCATGATCCTCCTGTGACTTACCCACCACCATGACGTCATTCTGGAAGCAAAACACGTTTTGCATGCCGTTGAAAATACAGGGCCCGATTCACCGAACTAACTTAAGACAAAATTCTAAACTTACTACCATTTTGGTATTCACAGAAGCCACTTACTCATTTTGGTATTCGCAGAAGGCACTTACTCATTTTGGTATTCACAGAAGGCACTTACTCATCGATGAGTAAGTGCCTTCTGTGAATACCAAAATGAGTAAGTGCCTTCTGAGAATACCAAAATGGTAGTAAGTTTAGAATTTTGTCTTAAGTTAGTTCTGTGAATCGGGCCTGTATTTTCAACGGTATGCAAAACGTGTTTTGCTTCCAGGATGACGTTATGGTGGTGGGCAAGTCACGGGAGGATCATGATATGTAACTTACTCATCGATGAGTAATTGCTTTCTGTGAATACCAAAATGAGTAAGTGCCTTCTGTGAATACCAAAATGGTAGTACGTTTAGGATTTTGTCTTAAGTTAGTTCTGTGAATGGGGTCCAATGTGCATTATTCTTTGGAAGACTGCCGAGGCTGACGCAAAGCCAAATGGTATCATACAATAAATGATAAGCACACAAGGGGGTCACAAATAATGTGAGTGATCTGGATTAACAATGCAAATTCTCTTGGCGATATGCCACTGACATGTCTAATACACTGAATAATTTTCCCCCTCCCATTCCACTCAACATTTCTGCGATATTAGGCAATGGTTGACGGTCAATCCATATATATATATGTATACCCCATCCTCGTTGCCAAAATCTGTAGTAATCAGGTACAGAAATCTAGGTTTCTTCAAAGATACTCTTTTCTGAGTATGCATCTTCACATCTTCATAACCTCCAGAATAAAGACCCACCAACAGTATTTCCTAGAACATGGATACACCTCCCATTCTAATGCCATCAAAAAGCCCATCTACCATCTTGCCTCACAGTGCATTCCCACAGATTCCTATCATTTGGGTTTCAGTTGGAGCAGCACCTATAAAATTACTGTAATACAACTAGCAGGCGCTCAGGTGCTTCTGTGCCCTATGTGGAATGCCAAATTACTGCATAAACTGTAGTAGGCATGCAGATGCTCCCGCAACTTACGTTTTATTCCTACATAAAATCATTGCACCAGGTCTCACAAAGACTGCCGTAACCCTGCTAATAGGTGCGCACCCGTTTCTGTGCCTACATGGACTTCTTGTTGCTGATTTTTATGGTGATATTTTGTGATTTGTGTGTAATGGTTCTAACCTAACTTCTGCATTTCATGTCCTGGTGTATAATGTGTGTCGTTTTCATTCTTCCATTATTAGGATAATGAGTACTATCTCAGGATTGGCCTTGTGTGCACAGTATTTATGATTCATGATGTTTTGTTTGAGTTTATGTATAATATAATATATATTTATATAATCCAATGTGGCGTCTCTTTTGTGGTTTATTAATTGTGCTATTGTGTGAGTGTGTTTCGCAAATGCTTTACCCTTTCCCCGTGATGATCAGCCGAGGCCTGTGCAATTAAGAGTGGTGGGCCTGGTGGGTGGGGGGGGATTTAGATAGACGACAATAAGGGAAAATTAATTATTGATTTCATTTTTCATTGTAGTTGTCTGTCGAATCCCCCCTCTTCCTGGTCCCACCACCCCACCGCTCTTACCTGCACGATTTGCTCCTGCTCAGATCCCGCCCACTTCAACCTCTGCATGTAGAAAAGTAAAGTTTAGCGATGAGTGGCGTATGGGCGTAAGAGAAAATGATAAGGTCTCCCTGCAAAAAGTATTTAGGGGCCCCTGACACTGCCATATTTCACCAATGTTCATTGGCTTTGGGCTCAAGGGATGCAGCCGCTTTCCACCACCCAGCACTGCATGTGCCTCCTCGGTTGGACACTGTTGTTCCAACCCTGGCGGCTTCTTTCAGTTAATACCTATTCAAGTGAGCCCAGATCGGACTTTGTGCAGGGAAGCAGCTTTCTCGAGCGTAGCACTTAGGAATTTCCATCCACCACAAATGAGATGGATTTTGTCAGGTAAGCTTTTCAGGAAAGTGTTCAAGGCTCACCACTTCCAATTTAATTTTTCCTAGTTTTGTAATGCATTTTTTAATATTGGCATTGTGTAATATGGTCATAAATGCCCCTCTTTTAAATTTCTGTCAAAGTTGCCTCCCGATTTTTGTACTATAAACGGATGGATTGATTTAGCTACTTAAATAACTGTCCCACTCCTAGAAGCTTCCCATTTTACTGATTGTTCAGATTGCATGAGCTTTAATGTCTAGTTTAAGAACAACATTATTATCAGCACTTGGTAAAGAAATAGTTGGAGCATGTTTTAGACGTCAGTGGTAATATGGAGTTTGTACAAAAATTAGTTCCTCGCTCAGAGGATAAGATCAATACAAAGAAAACATATTGAATTATGCTTTCTAGATTTGCTGTGTTGTTGTAGGTGCTTAGTATATTAAATTAGAGTTAAGTCACTCCCTTTGTTTTTATAAATGCAACGAAGGTCAGTAATCTAGGTTGACAGGTAGCAGGGATCAGGCACTTGGAACATTATTGTGTTAAGTTCTATTTCCAAATTGTAGTTATTACTGCTGCAGGCAAATTGAGGAAAGAATAATTCCATGCTCGGAAAAGTATATTGCTTCTCGTTTCTTCTGCTAAATTGGGAACATTTCATACATTATAAATAACATCCACTGACGAGAAGTTTAGAGACACTGCCAGTACAGAACATCTGTGGGGATTTTAGATTCATAACTATTATTCGAGTCTTTCATATGATGAAATGAACTGACAGCTTGGATTGTGCATTTAAAATTGCACACTGATATAATATACAAATACCAATAAAAATCATTAAATAATTGTTCATTAACTTTTCATAAATATTCGGCCTTGACATGGGATGGAATGACATAACATCCCCAGATGCAATGCTAAATTTGAGCCAGTGGTTGCCCGTGGAGTCGGCTGGCATTCATTTTTGGGGAGTAGAGAGAGAGAAAACACACAAAGGGGAAAGAAGGAGAAAGAAAAAAATTGAAAAAAACACAAAGGGAGAAAGCAGAGACCAGCAAGAATACCTTGGAGGGGAGGGGAGCGTACGGTAGTCGATTATTAAGGCGGATTCAAAACTATGCAGCCTTGGTATTCAGCGCACTTGTGCCTGCCACTGGCTTCTGATAAAGCTTTGGACACCAGCACTTTTTCTTGTACAAAAGAAAGCACAGTCCAAATATGGCTATCAAAAATAAAAGGGGTTACAGATGTCCACTGTAAAAGTAGTAGGCAATTCTCCGTGTGAATCATCCAGAACTAAACATAGCACTCAAGATAGGGCTTTAGGAGTTGCCTAGCAGTATAAGTTAACAAGTCCTGCAACTGATGGGCACTCATTTTCAAGCGACTGTGCACTTGTCAGAAGGCAAAATGTTTTCAATCTCAGTGCAAGACAGCCAATAGATGAAGTGGGCTGACCCAATGTCAGACACGATTGTTAGTTAGTTGCTAGTTGCTGTTTGCTATTGTTTGGTGTACTTAAGATTCTTCTTTCTCCATCTGAATTTTCTATGTGAACTGTTTTGACTAGCGTGGAACTGACCGTAGTCTGCATTCAATAAATGAGGAATCCTGAGAGGTTTCACAAAACATTAAAATATATTTTTTTCTGTCATTCGTTGATCTGCTTTTTAACCGGTTCTAGAACCTTCAGGCAGAAGTCTTCAATTCATTTACATTATTAACTGTTAGATTTGGGGGTCTCTAGTTGGCAGAGGTAGGTACCTTTGACCAAATAGGGACCCTGGCGTCTAGTCAGGGTAAGGGGCTATACTCCTAAAATAACCCCTGCTCACCCCCTTGGTAGCTTGGCACGAGCAGACAGGCTTATTTCAGAGGCTAGTGTGTAAAGCATTTGTGAACACATACAGTAATACAGTGACAACACTACAGATGGACATCACACAGGTTGTATTATAAAAATAAGTATTTTTTGTATCGACTTATCACAAGACCAAACGACAAAAATCCACAATACTGTACTCAAAAATAGACTTTAAAATGGTAGGAAATAGCTCAGTTCTCTTAAGATTGTAAATGCAGAACAAACAAAAGGGTCTCAGGGAAAGTGATGCGTCGATTCCTTACACTCAGCGGAGTGGATGTGTCGGTTCCTTACTGCTGCGCAGGGGAGTTGATGCTCACTTCCTTACTGTGTGGGGAGGTGATGCGTCGGTTTCTTACTGTTCTCCGGTACGATGTGACAAGATGGCGCCTCGATGCGATACTCTTCTCCGGTGCGATGTGACAAAATGACGTCTTGCTCACAATGCAATAACGTTGAGGCGATGTGTGCACGCCCGACGTCCGTGCGGCGACTCGATGATCTTTGGAGACGTGACAGGCCCTGCGACGTGCTTCTCTGGTGATGCAACGGTGACCTCTGCGGCGGCTGCATGCTTCTCCGGGGATGTGCCACGCTTCGGCGATGCAATGGCCACAGCGGCGGCACTCTTCCGTGGCGATGCGATGGCAACTGCTGTGGCGGCAACACGCTTCTCGTCGTTGAGTGGCGCTTCCACTTCCCAGTGACACGCAGTCTCACAGAAGGCCCAGCACAACAGCAGGCACTTCAATTCCCAGCAAGGGCATTCAGGGGGGAGCTGGTTGGTGAAGTCTTGTATCCCAGAGACTTCAGGCAGGAGGCAAGATCAACTTCAAGCCCTTGGAGATCTGCAATTTTGATGAAAAGCACACTCAGTCCTCTTCTCCTTTCTTTGGCAATGAAGCAACCACAGCAGGCCAACCCCCAAACACACAGCACAGGGGTAGTCACCCCCGTCTGCTTCCTGGTTCTTCTCCTCAGCAAAGGTTCATCTTGATTCCCAGAAGTGATCTAAAATTCTGGGGTCTGGGTCCCCCTTTTGATACACCAAAATCCTTTTTTTCTGAAGGCAGAGAGTGCCTGTACCTAGTCCAAACCAGTTCTGTGCAGTCCTGGAGCACTTTGCTTACAGGACTCCTTCTTTCCTTTGACAGTGTGGGCCAGGGTCATCAGGTGCACCACAGGAGGTGGAGCCAGCATTGTGGAAGGCAGGCACAGCCCTATTCAGGCCCAGGTGCTACTCCTCCCACCACTCCTCATGCAGATAGGTCTATTCAGCCTTGTGCTGACTCACACTGTCTCCTGGAGCCCCCCAGCCCCTGTCACTCAGAAACCAGACATGGAATACACAACCTAGCAGAGGTAGGCTTGGATAGTTAGGCAAGAAAATACCTACTGTCTAAAAGTGGTATTTTCAAACACAGATTGTTAAAACCAACTTCACTAAAAGATGTATTTTATCATTCTGAGTTCAGGCATACTAAACTCGAATTTCTACCATGTTCCCAGGGTCAGTTAGGATTATAAGGTGTTATAATCAAACTGCCCATTCTGGCCTATGGGGAACAGATAGCCTTACAATAGTAAAAAACGAAAATGGCTGTCATTCACTATCAGGACATGCCACACACATCAGGGCATGTCCTACCTTTTACCTACAATGCACCCTGCCCTTGGGCCTACCTTAGGGGTGGCTAACATTTAGAAAAGGGAAAGTTTAAGGACTGGGTGCACTTGCATGGCAGTACCAGACTGCACACTGGTTGTGCAATGGCAGGCCTGGGACACACATTACAAGCTGCTCCGGTGGGTGGCACAATCAGTGCTGCAAGCCCACCAGCAGCATTTGATTTACACACCATGGGCACACGCAGTGCACTGTACTAGGGTCTGACGGGTAAACCAAATAAGCCAATCATGGAGTCACTAATCCATTACATCACTTTACAATAGGGAGAGCATATGCACTTTAGCACTGATCAGCAGTGGTAAAGTGCCCAGAGTCATATAACCAACAAAAACATGTCAGAAAAAATACAGGAGGAAGGCAAAAAGTTCAGGGATGACCCTGCAAAAAGGGCCAAGTCCAACATTAACCAGCAGCATTATTATTTTAAAACCTCTGCTTCTTTTTAAATAATTTTTATGCCAATTAGATTACGGAGGACAGAAGAAGGCCTTATGCAGTGCTTAGTTTGTGAACGAAAGTGTGCCCGTGCCTGAAGCTCTGCTCAGAAGCCGGAGACCGTTGCAATTAAACATCGGTGTAGTGTTGTGTTTGTTAAAGTGGGCGGGACCCTTCTGGTCCTCGATTGACTACATAGAGGAGTGACATAAGTGAATGGGTGTGGTTAAGAAAATTCATGACATAGTACATGCAGTTAACGGTTACACACTAAAGAATAAAGGCATGTGAAACCAAGCTCCGTGTTTGGAGTGATCATTTAGATGCACCCAGGCTGGGGAGGACGCTATAACTGGAGATGAGATAGGGTATTACATAAATTCCGTAACCTGAAGAACTGAGAGCGCTCTCCTGAAGAGTTTACAGCGGTCCAGCAGACTTCTTGTGTGTGCCACGTGTTCCTCAGTCAATGCGAAAAAATGAAAAATCGCGGATGTGAAGTTAAAGTGCCACTCCAGCCAGTGTAAGGTACTGTGAAGAAAGTTACGGCATTACAGAAAGTTTGTTTGTCGTTGGCTAGAAATTTGTTGGTAAACAAAAGACACGAGATAATGCACCACAGCCTAACACAGAGCAGTCATTCGTACAGTATCACAACGCTAAAGGCAGCGACCAGCAGTATAGGCAAAAGGGGAAACATTTCTGACGCAGAGAAACACTAAAAGCAGTAGAATCCAGTTACAAATACAAAGAGGTAAGAGTGGGTAAGATCCCGTGCACAACCTCACAACTAGAGAATGGGAGCAATGACCCAGTGTTAGTGCACAGCTAATACTTACAAAGATGCCAGTCTGAGTGGACAGTAGAAGCTCCTGACAGCAGAAAGTTCCACAGGTTATGATGCTGCTGCATTCCTAAAATTTCATTGATGCGCTATAAGAAGCAAATGACAAAAAGATCATCAAAAATGTAAAGAATTTGACATGTGAAGGACTAAAAGAAATGATAAAGAAAATACCACGTAGTGATGAAGTGACATACCGTCAAATCAAGGAGACCTTGAACACCAAGTTCAATCCAATGCCAAATGTTGACTATGAAAGGTAAATTTTCAGTCAGAAAGCTTGTGAATAATGGATGAGTTTGCAGAATGACTTGATTCACTCATCAAGCATTGCAAATTCTCAGGGTAATAGATGGTTATCTCTCCGATTCCTGCAGATGACCAATGCTGAAAGAGACATTCAATTTGGAGAAAGTACTCATGGCTGCTAGAGCAGAAGAAAGAGCTTACAGACAGGCCGCTAATATGGAGGGTGGAACGGCCCAAAATGTATCAGTGCTGAGTGTGAAAAGTAAGCCAAAACACCAGGGAGAAGCCACAAAGTAATGTTTCCATAGAAAAAGTTATATTTTTGATGTGGATTTTCCTCTCCACCTGAAGGTAAATGTCCCGCCATTGGACAGACATGCAAAGGCTGCGAGAAAGAGAACCATTTTGCAACGGTTTGGAAAGTGAAAGAAAGAACAAGTGTTTCACTTCTAAAAAACAAAATGGATGCCAGACAGTTTCATACACATTCCAACCACACCCATAATGCCAAGCGGCAACATCAGTTGAAGCAAGTAGTAATTGAACAACTTCTATTGTCATCAAATTCCTCATTTAAAAGTTAGTCACCATCTTTGTCAAGCAACAGTGAGTAAGATAGGTGTGTGATATCAATTTCGACCACTGGACAACATGCACATGTAGGATTAGCTTCTTGCAAGGAAGAATGCCGGTCGAAGCATGATCGACAAATGAAATTCTGAAATGTATTTGAACACTGTCCCAAAATCACAAGGAAGTTGATTGGGTGGTCTGTACCTTTTATCACAGACAGTGGCACGTTACTAAAAATTATGCCAACGGAAATGTACAGTGCCACATTTTACCCCTTCTAGAAACAAAGAATATAAACGGGCTGCTTTAACACCAATGCAAAGTCAAGGTTCATTTATAGCAACTGTGAAGCATAAAAAGACGAAAGTCCAAGCACCAATTCATGTCCTGCCAGACACTTCATCAAGTCCATGTTTACTAAGTTTCAGCACTTCAAACTACAACGTAAATGACTATCATGAGATAGTGGATCAGTGTGCATACTTGTTTAATGGACTATGAAGACTTAAGACAATGAAAGTGCAGCTACACACAAATGAGGACATCCATCCTATTGCCCAACAACATCATTAAATTGCTGTTCATTTACAATAGGCTGTTAAGAAAGAACTTGAGACGCTATTAAATCATGACATCGTTGACCGATCCACTGGTCCGACACCATGGGTGTCACGCATAGTGATAGTGCCTAAAAAGGATAGTGGAGAACCATGAGTATCTGCATTGATATGCTCCAAGATAACAAGACGATTGAAAAAAAACAACATCCAGGTCTCCATATTGCTGATATGTTTACGCAGCTGAATGGAGCCAAAGTCTTTTCCCAAACTGATTTGAACAAAGGTTAACACCAACTCAAACTGGAAGAAAATTACAGTTATATCACTATGTTTTCGGCTCATGCAGGTTTATTTACATGGAAAAGACCAAGTTTCACAGTGTCATGAGCTGCATAACTCTTTCAGGATGTCATTCATTGCATAATACTGTCAGTCCCATTAACCCTGGGAGGTGAACTATGCTACGCTCGCGGAGTTTGCGGAGTTTCAACAACTTCGCGGTTCACTTAGAACGTGTAGTTACCGAACACTACGGAATCTGCAATGTAGCGTAGATGTTTTTCTTCTTTGCGCGGTCAATATGCATTCTCGCGCGCGCAGTAACGACTTACCGGGTTTCTACGTTCGCTGACGATATTTCCTATCTGTTCGCATGCGCCACGAGATTTGGTATCTGGCCGCACGATCCCGCGAGAGTGTGCGAACACGTCATTCGGACGCGCCTTCTGACTTCTGGCAGCAGTGTTGGTAAGATCGCAATCCCGAACACGCAAAAATTGCAATCTGGCAAAGAATATCTCTCGAGCATCATAATACATTCTCGAAAATGATAAATTTGCTCCAAAAAACTCCTCAGATTGTGATTTGGCTGTAGTTCTTCTGTTTTTTACTTTTTTTTTCAAGAAGAAGGAAGTGCCCCTAAGTCTCCAACTTCCTGTTCCTGTCCAGCAGGCTCCTCCCAGTGCTGCGTCCATGTGCTGTTCACTTTCATTTGCATTTGGAGCTGGAAGGATCACTTTTTGTGTCTGTCTGCTGCATCATATCATTGGATTGGATTTCAGGACTTTTGGATTTGAGATTTTACAAGTAAGTTGGAGAATTGGTGTACTTGTTTGCTTGATTGAGGCATTGTTTTTTACCTACATTTTTTGGGATTTTCATTGTTTTTAAAATGTATTGTTGTGGGTGGCCTGTAGTTTCAGTAGGGGCCTAGTTGTTTTTCTTTGATTGTAATTTCAGCCAGTAGGCCCAGAGGTACTCACGGGTGCATGTTTCAGTGGTGTCTGTTGAATTTAAACATCATTTAGGGCTTGGATGGCATTGGATTGAATTGCTAAATGTGTTTTTTTGGGTGTATTTCACTTTTTGGGTGTGTGTTAATAAATGAATACCTTTGTTGGATGTGTGCGTGTGCTTGTTGTGTAACTTTCCAACCTTTCTTAGCCCTGTGGATTTTCGTTTTTGCATTTTTGTATTAAAGCTGTGTTGTTTAGCAGGCCTCCTTTGTCTGGCCATATATAGGCATGCTTGAGTTCATTGTTTTCCATGGCCTGTTGTGACTGTGAGTGGCCATGTGGCTTGGGGCCATTTTGTGGTGATAGTTTAGTAGTGTGCTGCTTTTTCCATATAGGCCTGCATGTCTTTCCTTTGTTCTCCTTGGCTTATGCTTCTTGGTGTTGTGGCCTGGCCATGTGAGTGGCAGCCATTTTGTGAAGGCAGGCAGTGTGCTTTTGCCATAGGCTTGCATTGTCTGTCTTCCATTTCTTTTTGTTGTGGGTGGCTAGCGGCCATTTTGTGGAGCCATCCAGGCAGTGTGCTTTTGCCATAGACCTGCATTGTCTGTCTTCAATTTCTTGTTATTGTGGGTGGCCTGGCCATGTGGGTGGTGGCCATTTTGTGGAGCAAGGCCGTGTGCTTTTGCCATAGGCTTCCAAGCTTGTGGCCTAGTCTGCCAGTAGGCCCAGAGGTACTCATCATGGGTGCATGAAACAACTGTTTCTGTGTTGTCTGTTGAATTTAAACATCATTTAGGGCATGGATGGCATTGGATTGAATTGCAAAATTGGGTTTTTGGGGTGGTATTTCAGTTTTTTGGTGTGTGTTAAATAAATAGGCCTTTTTAGCCAGTTGGAAACCCTGGGCTTTCAGCTCGTGGATTTTTGGCAACTCCGCACTGCGTGACAAAGCGGACTTACACTTTTTTTTCTTCTTCGCGCGCTCAATATGCATTTTTGCGCGTGCGGTAACGACTTTTCGTGAAGATCGCGATGCTGAACACGCAGAATTTGCAATCTGGCGAGGAATATCTCTTGAGCAGCATAAAACCTTCTAGAAAATTATGATTTTGGTCATTTAGGTCAAAAAACTCCTCAGGTTGTCATTTGGCTGTAGTTTTTGAGCAAGGAGTCATTTTTCTTTCTTTACAATTTTTTTTAAAGAGGAAGGAAGTTCCCCAGAGTCTCCAACTTTCTGGTCCTGTCCTTTGTCTTCCCTTTCTTGTTATTGTGGGTGGCCTGGCCATGTGGGTGGCGGCCATTTTGTGAAGCCAGGCATTGTGTTTGGAGATAGGCCTGCATTGTCTGTCTTGTCTTCCTTTTCTTGTTGTTGTGGGTGGCCTGGCCATGTGGTGGCGGCCATTTTGTGGGACCAGCCACTGTGCTTTTGCCATTGGCCTCCAAGCGTGTGGTCTAGTCTGCCAGTAGGCCCAGAGGTACTCATCATGGGTGCATGAAACAACTGGTCTGTGTTGTCTCTTGAATTTAAACATCATTTAGGGCATGGATGGCATTGGATTGAATTGTAAAATGTGTTTTTTGGGGGGGTTCCCTTTTTGGTGTGTGTTAGGCCTTTTCAACCAGTAGGCCCAGAGGAACTCATGGGTGCATGAAACAACTGTTTATGTGGTGTCTGTTGAATTTAACCATCATTTAGGGCATGGATGACATTGCGTTGAATTGCAAAATGTGGTTTATGGGAGGGTTCACTTTTTTGGTGTGTGTTAGACATTTTCAGCCAGTAGGCCCAGAGGTACTCATGGGTGCATGAAACAACTGTTTCTGTGGTGTCTGTTGAATTTAAACATCATTTAGGGCATGGATGGCATTGGATTGAATTGCAAAATGTGGTTTTGGGGATGTATTTCACTTTTTGGGTGTGTGTTAAATAAATGCCTTTGTTGCTTGTGTATGTGTTGTTGTTGTGTAACTTTTCAACCTTTTTAGCCATGTGGATTTTCGTTTTTGCATTAAAGCTGTGTTGTTTATTAGGCATCCTTTGTCTGACCATATAGGCCTGCTTGAGCTCATTGTTTTCCGTGCCTTGTGTCTGTGAGTGACCATGTGGCTGGGAGCCATTTTGTGGTGGTAGTTAGTAGTGTTCTGTTTTTGCCAGATAGGCCTGCGTGTCTTTCCATTGTTCCTCTTGGCTTACTGCTTCCATCCCCATTGCCAGCTGCAGCTCCCTGATGCTGCATCCATCCCACATGATGCACAAATTAAGGCCAAATAGGTTCCACTACAGTTGTATTTTTGTTTTTGTTCTTTGTTATTCTTATTCTTCCTGAGTGTACACAGTACACCAGGAAAGCCCTTGTTGTCAAAGTCTCATAAATGGCTACACTGTTGTTGTTCACTGAGTTACTAAAATGTAATAATTGTGACCACCACACACTAAGTTATATATTATATTTGTTTTATTGTACTATTACTAATTTAAGCACAACAAATTCCACGTTTGACTGATGTTCTTCTGGCTTTTTTGCTTTTAGGTGCACAAAAGACTGAGGAGGAGGTGTCATCATCGCCCGTTTTACTGCCAGACAGTCGTCCTGCTGCTGTACACAACGTGACGTGCGACCTGACCAGACATCTCTGCAACTTGTGCAACTGAGTGCTGCTGACATCTGAAGAAGATGGCCCCTAAGAAAGCAGGTACCAAGTCCTCCAGTACCAAGAAAGTTGTTATCGAGAAGAAGGAACAGAAGGAGGAAGTGACACTTAAGTCTGGTGTGCCGCCCAAAACCTTTTTTGGGAAACCAAAAATTATGCCTGCAGCAGTGGTGTCCGGGGGGCAAGCTGGGGGCAGCACCTCTGCATCAGTGGGCCCAACCCAGGCCCAAGAACATGAGAGTGGAAGGGGTAGCCACTCATTGATGCTGAGCCTGAGATAAACGTATCGCTATCTCAAAGTAGTACCCAATCAACACAGGAGGAAACACAGCAGATAAGTGGTCAACAACAGCCCCAACAACCCCCCACAATAGTAGTTGTTCCTCCCAAAGTAGGGGCAGTTCAGGAAATCGAGCCTCATGCAGAGGAAGAAGAAGAGGAACCCACTCATTCAGAAGATCCATTGTCTTCCACATCCCCAGCAAGGAAAAGGAGGGTTAGTCCATCGAGTACTTCGCCAAGCACCCCTTCTGATGATCTAGATGCCACTTGGGAGCCACAAACTGAGTTTGAGAGGGAGACACGTCCCAAGACCAGGCTAGGGAAAATGACGGTTCCAGAAAGCCTTACACTTATGGAGGTCGATGTAGAACAGCAGGATGATGATGAGCATCATGGACATTACTCCCGCCCCAGTGGAGACCGACATTACCACATCCCAAATTGCTGTGAGGGAGGTGGCACGGATAGCACCAACATAGGTAACACCAACACCACCTACAGCTTCCATATTTGCATTAGCCTCAGTAGAAGTAGGTAGTGGTACTGCACAGAGTCAAATTCAACGCACACCCTCCAGTTCATCCGGCATTTGAAGTGGCAACTCCAGCAGGAGACAAAAGTTAAGCTCCCCAATTTGGGACTGCTTTACGGTTAGCGAAAAGGAGGAGAACATTGCTATATGCTCCGTTTGTAATACCTCTGTTAGTCAGGGTAAGCTTGGTACAAACTATGGTACCGGAGGCCTAATAACCCATCTGAAAAAACACCACTTGATCGACTGGGAGGACCACCTTCACCGCATAAAAACTGCAGCCATTGGTGTTTGTGGGGATAAACGAGTAGAAGATCTGATCATGGTGGAAGAGGAAGAAGAGGGAGACATTCTCTCTGGTAGTGGTACACAAAGTACCCCTGTCCCCAGCAGTGCAGTGGTATCGCCCACATCCTCAGCAACATCTCAGTGGCACAAGAGTAAGAGTCAGCCTGAAACAGCAAGGAGTACCGCCATGAAAAAATTTGCGTTGTTGAGCCTAACAGAAAGGAAAACCATGCAGCCTACCATTATCAGCATGTTTACTAGGGCGGAGGGGCAGTACGAATGCAACCACCCAATAGCACGTTTGTACAATGCAAAGCTGGCTTAAATGTTAGAACTGGACCTTCTCTTCTCTTTTTCTTTTGTTGAACGGGTGAGTTTTCTGGAATTTGTGACAGCCATCTGCCCAAAATGGCAGGTTCCCAGCCGCTACTATTTCGCCAGAGTTGCTGTTCCAGCATTACATCACAACGTGCTGGAATTGCTTGGAAAAGCCTTGAAGCAGAGTGCTGTTCAGAGTTTCCACCTGACAACAGATATGTGGACCATTCGCCAAGCCACTGATTACATGTGCATCACTGCACACTGGATCTCTTTTGTGGGGGTTAGAGAAAAGATATCTGCTGGTGTTGACGCTGCTGAGATTTTTCATGCCACTCGCAAACATGCAACTGTAGCCATGTTTGCCATGGAGAAATCTCATTCTGCAAACATTTTGAATGAGTTTAACAGCAAGGTCTTTGAGTGGCTGCGCCCAAGAGGGCTTAACATATGTTGTTTTGCCACGGACAATGGCAGTAATGTAATTAGGGCCATGAAAGATGGTGGCTATTTCAGGGCCCTGTGTTTGGCACACTGCATTAACATTGTTGTTCAACATTTTCTGAAAAATGAATACAAAGTCAGCAACTTACTGGCCACCTGCAGAAGAATATGCACACATTTCAGCCATTCTTTTAAAGTCCGGAAGCAGATGAGGGTCATTCAACATGAGCATAAAATGCCAGTTAAAGCACTCATCCAGGAGGTGCCAACAAGTTGGAACTCAACTTATTACATACTTGATCATCTGTTTGAGCAGTACATACCACACAATGCTTATGTCATGCAAAGATTAGGGGATCCTACTGTGAGAGGCTTGACCATTGAGATGGGCCAATGGGACCTCGTTAAATGCCTGATAGAGATGTTACTTCCTTTTGAGGTCTTCACATGTGAAGTCAGCAGGGAGGACTGTACTATGGGCCAAGCTATTCCATTGTTGCACATGCTAGAGCAACAGCTGAAGGAGGAGTCTGAAATGTACGCGGGTGTGGATGACAAACAAGACGCATATTATTGGGCGGACTCCTTAGCCGTTCGCTTATCTGAAAATACAAGGATTCAAAATATTTTGGATCAACGGTACAAAGTATTTCTAAACAATAAGGCAGTAATTCCTTTTTCAGAAGTGGATATTGCCAAGTACAAAACTTTGATAGCTGAGAAAGCAACTGACATTGAAAACGAACAGCTGGTAATTAGAGGCCCGCCACCCCAGGCCAGAACAAGTACTACAGGGTATCCAGAGTCAAGTTCTACTTCAGAGCCTGTCACCAACACTACCAATAACATCAACAGCAGCAAGAACATGATCATCAGCCACAGTACAATCGGCAACTGATTGGTTTCTACGGCATGGGTATGGTAAGTCCATTGCTGATGCAAAGGCAAAAGAGGCCAAGCAAATCAGAGCTCCCCTGAGCATTGAGCATACGGTCCAGGCCTATCTGGATGACACAACAGAGATCTTCATGGATCGAAACCCATTGTTGTATCGGTATGGGAAAAGAAGCCAATGGACAGTGCTCAGCAGGCTGGCAATAAAGTGTCTGGCTTCCCCTGTCGCAAGTGTCTCTTCTGAGCGTGTTTTCAGTGCTGCTGGTGCCATTGTAACTGTGAAAAGGACCAGTCTCTCGCCCAAAAGCGTGAAGAGGTTAACCATGATCAAAATGAATCAGCACTTTATACCACCAGAGTACAAAATACCTGAATCACATCAGGAAGAGGAGAGCAACTTAGGTGACGGAAGTAGTGCGTTAGATGACCTACTTCTGATTGAACCACCACAGTTTTAGGACGAGCTACTCTTCCCTGACAACTAGGCTTTCAAATTGTTACTTTCTTCCTTCCTTTATTTGTGTGTGTCTCTATCTTTCTGGTTTGAATCACAACAAATCCATCACCACCGTCTTCTCTTTTGATTTCCATATTGGAGCTGCTCCTCTGTGCATTTAACGGTCCACTCCTCAGAGTCCTGCTCCATCTTCCTGACTCGCCCTAAATACATTTCCCTCAAGCCAGACATTGGATGGAGAATAGTACAAGAAATGTTGCCTCTAACAGTCCCTCCAGAAGAAGTGGAACATGACTATAGCTATCCTCTTTTTGTTTCAGAGCCGAAACTCATCACTGTCAGAAGGCTACCGCCTCTGCAGGCATCCAAAACTCTTCACTGTCAGAAGGCTTTCGCCAGTCGGCAGGCATCTAAAAGTAAACTCATCACCGTCAGAAGGCTACAGCCTAGGCAGGCATCAAAAGCTCATCAATGTCAGAACAGAAGGTACTTGGCTGAGATAGACAAGACTCCTCGAAGAAACTTGCTGACATGTCACATTTCTGCAAACTCAATTGACCAATGACCGCTACCCAGGCTTCGGCCCATCTCACAGCGCTGACCATGTGAACCAACTTCAACTGCGACAAAGTGCCACAGATGAATACGAAAACCGAAACAGCGACTAACACTCAAAATGAATGTGGAGTAATAATGAGGCCACTGCCTCAGTAAAAAAACACACACCTGTCAGAACTAGGCATCTGACAGCCAAAGAGAAGAGCAAGACAGGTAATGATGGTATGTGTTGGATGCTGACTCTGAGTGATTTCTGTTTTTTTTTGTTGATGACGTTGTGCATGAAGTCGAACTGTACTAGTAATTAATCTACCAACTAAAAGTGACTCAAATGACAGTCAATGTTTTCCTTCTTGTTGTTTAATAACCAAATTGTACTCCGTTGCATTTTTTAATATGGAATATGGACTTCCTCGGAGTCGGTACACTACAGACTGAGTTGGAGCTGGACAACACGTACAACACCATGATGATGACCATACTATCTTTGCAGTCAGTCAGTTGGATCGGAGATGATTGATGGAATAACTCGGGGCATTTCAAATCAAGTGGCATAAAAGGTAAATAAGTCAACAACCACAGCAGACCTACATGTCTGTGTAGTGGTGGAGTCGAGTAGTCACAAGTGTAGTAGTGGAGGTATGACTGACAGCCGTGTGTTGATTTAGTTACTTACTTTGGAAAATGCTATGTTGCTGTATATGTGTCCTGTTTCAGTTTAATGCTGGAAATAGACTTGTTGTTTAGTAACAAAATTGTACTTCTACTGCAGGGCGATCCATTGGATATTTGAATATGGACTCTGGACTCACTCAGTACACTACAGACTGAGTTGGACACCATGATCATAATGACCACATACTATACTCTTCGCAGTCAGTCAGTACTTAGGATCGGAGATGATTGATGGAATAACTGCATTTCATGAAGTGGCATAAAAGATAAACACAAGTCAACAAGAACCACAGCAGACCTACATGTCCGTGTAGTGGTGGAGTCAAGTGTAGTGGTATGACTGACAGCGGTGCATTGATTTAGTCACTTAATTTTGAAAATGCTAGGTTGCTGTATATGTGCTTTGTCTGGCTCTGTCAAAATTTAAGCTAAATGGAGGTTTGGTCACGGCCCGGTGCCGTGGGCCTGCTCTGTCCTGTTGTTGTTGTAGCTTAATGCTGTAAACAGAGTAGACATGATCTATCCATGCCGCCTCAGTCTGAAAGAGTTCTCTTCTCTTGTTGCACTCCACTGTAATTGATGCATTTTTTTATTCATAGATTTTTCAATATCCCTTTTGTTTTTCCATTTACACTTACAAGCCGGCTTTCACCCTGTGCTATACTTGGAAAAACAATGCACACTTACCTTACCAATGAATCTACATCTGCCATGCAGGCAGTGGCATCACCCAAGATTGATGGACGAAGCATCCATGGAAGGGAGGACCAAGAGGAATGCTGAGATGCAACTCCCCATTTTGACCAGGATAACATAGTAACAGTATCAACTTTCATCATCTTTTAAATAATTTGATTCATTTTTTGTCTTCAATCATTACTACATGTGTTGTTGTTATTATTATTAATTATGTTTGCTCTCTGCTTATAATTCATCCCTACAGCTATTTTTTAATTTTCTTTGCTATCTTTAAAAGTAAGCCCGGTACAACAGAACACAAACTGTATGTAATCCAGGTCTCTATGAGGGCAGACAGGCAAGGCAAATTGCATACTATTAATATACTGCTGCCCTGTACTGTCTAATTGTCTAGTAGTAGTTAGTAAGTACTACTTATCATTAACCATCAAGTTATCATCATTATGCATGCATTTACTTTTTCTCCCTTAACAGATTTATGGATATGTTAATCTACAAAAATTGTGTTTTTTTGTTTGTCCACACGTACTGTTTTTCTTTGTCAAACCTTTCCCCAAACCTCCCTTCCCAACCATTCATCAAACCCTAACCCTCTTCCCCCAGGCTGTGTGATTTATTGAGGTGTGACTAAATTAAATGTACACCAATAATTGATCACACGGGGGCGGATGTGGCAAAAGTAACACTAATTCAATTTCAAGGCAGGGCGAGGATCTTCTTCTGCTTGCCCACCCATGATCAGTATATTTGCGAGGTAACTTTTTTACCAAAGGAACCTAATCAATCATCATTAATTGCCGGCATCAATTGGATTTGTCATCCTATTACACACAGCACTAAAGGTTACGCTTGTTTTGAGTGTAGGCCTAGTTGAGTGACTCAACACAACTACAGTTTGTAACTTGTTGTACTAGGCTATCCCCTCCACCATTATGTTTTAGTTACTTCGCTCTACTACTCCTCCCAGAGTCTCTCTCAGGTGAATGACTGTCTCATTTTCTTTTTTTGTAAATGCTACTACCAGTGTCTACTACTACCACCACAACCATGGCATCTCCATTCTCTTCGGAAACCCAACCTGCATCGTCATGTAGCTATCACTGTGCCTAACTTAAACATCAATCACAGGTAAGAAAAGATGTTTGGGGGAGGTATAATAATGGACTAGGAGGAGAGACTGACAGTACTAGTAGGACAAGTCACTCAGTGAGGGGTACCACATCTATCTGTTTGTGTCTTACAAAGTCAGCAAATTATTTAAATCAAACACTGGCTGTGGCCCTGCAGCAGCAAGGAAACAGTGTGATGTAAAACAGTAACCCCACCCACAAAACATTAACAACATCGTATGTAAAGTATATATATATATAATTGAATCCCCTAACAAAAATAAACTATGTAAAAAATCCCACAACAACACCTGACCCACCCCTATCCCTAACCCCAACCGATGTCTGAAACAAAAAAATCCAACAAATTAAATGTCCAATTGTCCATGTCCATAAATAAAGTGCAAACCCCAACGCCCGATTCCCACCCACCAAAAGAAGCTATATAAAAGGGGCACTCAAACAGGGTCTTTAGCGGCGGGCTCTTTGGATGTCAATCTCCAGGACCTTGACCCTCTTCTTAAGCTCCTCTACCTCTTCCTCCAGTCGCGCATTTCGGAGGAGCAGGCGGCGCGCATATGCCCTGCGGTTGCATCCACAAGGGGGGCAGCAGTGCTAGATGTTGTTGATGGTGTGCGGCGGCAGGCGGCTGCCTGACCGCGGCGCCGTGCCACTGGAGGGGTCTGGCTGAGGCCCGGGGCATTGGAGGAGGTTGCAGCTGCTGCCGCCTCCTCCTTCTCCTCCTCCAGAACCACCAGCCGCCGGTACTCTTTACAGATGGCCTCCAGCTTCCGGCGCCGGGCCATGGCTGCCAACTCCCTCCTGGTTGGTTTTAGAAAAGCTATATCAAGAAAGAAAAATAGATTATTACCAATACTCTTAGCAAAACAGTAACACGAAATTAATTCGACACATAGTGGCGTAGTAGCACAAGCAAGCGCAGTACATAACATTTGTGGTATGTATCTGTCCTCCCACTTCCTCGGCCTCTAACATTTGTGGGAGTTTCAGGCATTATACTAGCACTATGGACTCCAGTATACAGGTCTTCTTCTTATCTCTAATTTAGCGAAATTACATAACCTTGTTGTAGCCGGCATGCCAGCTCAGTCAGCTTGCGCCCAAGACAAACATACTTGAGTCATGACGCAGACTCACGTTAGTTTTATTTACTACTGTCTGCATGTGGGGAAGCACGTATTTTTCTATTACGGGTGGCACTGGCCATACTCTCTCTGTTAAATCAAGGGCAATTGCTCAATTTCACTTTCACCCTTCCCTGACTACTACAATAAGGCAGATTATTTATCTGATCCAATGATCATTGCTTATATACGGGCAACATGAGGTACTTTGTTTTGATTTATTGTGTAACCAATAGATAGGCCACCCTTAGCAGGCTGGCTTACACAGTCGAAAATAAATTAACATAGGTAGGGAGTGGTCCTCGGAGTCGGAGGAAGGTGCTTGATAACTACATACATACACAATATATATATATGATGTGCTTGCAAACTACTGTGACTCAAGAGAGTATTCTGAAAATACAACTTATACTCCCCTCGGCTTTGCTACTCTGGTGCGGTTTCTTTTACATTATCTTCAAACTAAGACTCTGCATCCAGTGACAGTCTCCACCTATGCTATCTATGATGAATACATCCAGGCATCCATCCATTCAAAGTAAACGTCTATCATTCATCATAATCTCTCAACAAACCTTAGTTTGTTTCACCTACAACCACCCATGCGTCCTTCCTTGCTTGCCTTGGCTTTGAGTTTGACCCAAACACCGCTGACGATTCTTGCTATCCTATCCACCCATACGGTGTCCCCCACCCAGGCAGGCGTCTTTTCTTTCACCTTCCACCCATCCTTCAACAACCCATGCATCTGATTCCTATCAGCCACGTATGCATGCTTCCAACGTATCCTTCTCTGCCAGTCATATTACATCTCGCCCGTCCTTCCTCCTTCCACCATTCTTTCCCTTTTTGTTCAACACATCCATCAAGGTCATCTGATCTGACATTTAGTCTTCTCCATAAAACTTTCACAGCTGAGTTGGAGTCAGATAAAAGAGGCCATTGGTTACTCAACTCACGCTGCTAATGCTATTGCTCATGCTAAGTAAAGGGTGTCTTCTTCAACCATTGTATAATGTTCACTGCAACTTCATACTTACTAAGTCTCAACAGTACAGTGAGTGTACACCCTTCCAGCTAGTGTAATGTCAATAAATAAGGAATATAACTTACCTTCGCCAGCCACTGCTGCTGGCTCACCCCCTGTAGCTCCTGCAGGTGCCGCATCTCTTGCTCCCTCCGAAATGGCTGCATCGCCATAACCGTTGGCCCCGGCACTGGTGGTCGGTAGTACGCCTAGAAAAAACATTACACATTTTTAGATGACATATATACACATCCCCCTATTTATTCTTTTTCACTAGCAAGATTGAAAAAAAAGTTAATTCATACATATACAACATACATCACTAGTCCAAATCGGGTACTAGAGTAGAGTAGACACTAGTAGTGTTATGGTCCCTAGGTTCATTCTAGTCTACTCTACTCTTTGCAAAGTTAGCTTGAGCCATGCAACTGTGGTAAATATTCTTTTTACCGAAACTGAATTTCATACGGAATCTTAAAAAATACAGTAAAATAGCTCAGAATAACAAGAGGCAGAATCCGTGGTATAAGAGGTTTCTAAATGGGCTTTATTCCATCCAAAATGGCCGACTCGAGTCGCGGCCTTCAGGTTCCGTCACCACGAGGGTTCAGGAAGTGAAGTACAATACTTTATTGACAAGAAGTAACTTTTATAGGTCATACATTTACAATGAAACAAGTGCAAAAAGGCGTAACAATTGATAAGATAAATTAACATAGTGATACGTAATTGAAACTAGGCGTAATAAGGAGCAAAAAGAAACATGATTGGCTCTCATTATCTTACATAGGTGGATCTATACGATAATACTTAACATGGATGCGTGCGCAGCAGCATGACGTGTGATTGACGTGCAACTAGGGGGTGAAGGGGACTTGACATTTAGCTCTACATGTGGAGACGAGAAGTCTAGGGGGTCATGTCAACCTAATCCCAAATCATATCTAACATCCTATGTTTAGAGAACTATGTTATCCACAAGGAAGGACTCTCGGACAGAATCTATTCTATACTAACTGTATGTGCGTGTACAAGCGTCTAAGTGTCTATATGAGAAGCGAGGGGCAGAAAACTTTCCATGGCAACAGGGCTATGAATCACTTGCAGGAGGACGGAAAGGCTGAGTCCTTTGCTTGTGAGCTAAAGGAAATGTTTACCTAAATCACTAGACAGGAATGCATCGGCTGAAGAGCAAAATAGATAATTCGAAGGTGGAATACAGCTTCTTGGCAGGCAGGCGAAAACTGGCGGAGGCAGGCACCGTTAGCTGCACAGGGAGTAGGACAAAGTTCATGGATACAGATGCGAGCTCAAGCTGAAACTGTCAGAGACAGAGAGCAGGGAAAGGCTTTGAGGAAAGAATCGGGCCTACTTGCCTGAACTGTAAAAATGGAGTACCTTAGCCATATAAAGTCGGTGGCTTTTCATACTTAGGAATTGAATATCCAGCCCATTGATGGCGGATCTGACAGAGAACATGTCGACGGTAGACACACATATGTTTGCGTCTTGGAAACTGGAACTGGAGGGAACATACATGTACTTGTGACATGCACATAGAATCGTTGGGGTCCAAGATAGGGGACATAACTGATCAGGAAAAATCCACATTTCCACATTCCCTCCTTGTCCCCTACTTGCCCTTCAAGAGATATCAATCTTCATTATTCCATCGATTTGCTCATGGAGCATCATTTCTTCTTCCTTCTTTTTCCGGCATTTTGAACGAGAACTTTGATATGGAATGCATGATGTGGCACACAGACCACAAATCGCTGGTCCACATTGCAGGCATAAACAACAACTGAAGAGCATAAGAAGGCCAATACCTAGGAAGGATAGAACTCTCCATCCCCAGGCTGATATCACACTCCAAAACCACCCGGACCACGTCCAAGTGCCTGGATTCTCGTGTATCTGGTTTACAATCTTATGAAGGCGTGTTATAGCTTTATATACAGATGGCGAATTTTCTGGTATGAATATGCAGCAGCTGGATCCGATGACCCTGCAAGCTCCGCCCCTATCGGCCAGGATGACGTCAAGGACAAGACGATTCTGGAGAACAACAATTCTCATCACTGATTGTTCCTCTGTCAGATTGCCTAGGGCGGTTATAGTCTCGTTTACTACAGCTTCAAGAGTCTTGGTGAGTCTGCGTATCAGCTTACTATTTGATATTGTACCTATATAGGGGAAGATACCTTTATTGAAATCTACATACTTGTCCCATGCCGTCTCAGTATAATCGACAACTGGGAGATCTCTACGCTCTCTTTTGTGTACTAAATGAACATTTCGATAATAATCAGGGGGAGCTAGGAAAACAGGTGGCAAAAGGAATGCTATGTAACAGGTCCCATCCCAATCTAAAGGCAGACGCATATATGCCGTCTGACCACATATAAAGTAAGAATGGCGAGAAGCTCTAAATGAAGATTTCCCTTGATCACTATATTCTACTGTAGTAACGCATTTGCTATGGCCCATGTGTATGGAACCAACTTTTCTCACACATAATTCACCCTTAACTGGAAATACTGACATAGTGGGCAGAATTAATTCAACTTCGGATTTGACGTTCAAAATCATGAGGTTAGGCGTAAAATTACCTAATTTATACACTTCATTTTCTAAATCAGTTCCTGTTCTACTGGGGTGACCCTCCTTATTAGGGTGACAGACTTTGAATAAAACTAGATTCAGATTTCCCCATATCCAATGTTGTTGATAAACTGCTGTGTCTGGGTCTATGGAATTTAGTAAACTAAACCATGCTCCACAGGAGCCATTGTGTGTGAACGGATGTGGAAAGAAAGGCAGAACTCCTTTGTTATTCTGATAGGGAGGGAGTCGGCCACACACCCAACAATTGGTGGCATTACTAGTCTGATGGGAATGATGTAACATACTAATGAAGGTGTTATTGCGCAGCGCAAGTCTATAAGATAATTCATGTGGCGGTAGGTCACTAAAAGAATGTTCAGCAGTAATATTATAAACATGTCTAGAAATAGGATGATATATGTGCAAAATCACACTCGTAATGATTATTAAAACACTCAATAAAAACAGAATTAATAATGTCCTCACACAGTAGCTACGCAGTGATTTACAATACGCCTGTCGTTTCAACATTTCTCTGGTATTTTCTCTACTCAGGTCCAAGGGATACATGTCAGAGACAATTCAACCGCTTCACCTTGGAGAGGACTTAAACAATCAAATTGCTCGACTGTTTGGGCCTAAGTTTTAATTTATAGTTCTGAGAGTCATTCCTTTCAACAAAGGGAAGTTTTGAATCAGTCTGTGAGGGAGTGCAGGGCACAGTGTCTATATCCGAGGATAGTCCATGAAATTTCTTAACGTGACTGGAATGTATCCATCCTTTGCGGCCCTCCACTTTCACGGCTGTTCTTGTGGTCAGCAGGACTAGCTTCGGTGTTTTCCACCTGGGCTCCAATTGGGTTTTCCGATCGAAATTCCTCACAAACACCAGATCCCCCGGAGCAACGTCATGGGGTTTCACCTCAGTGTTGTCAGGAAAAGCTGCAGCTACCTGTGAACGACAAGATTGTAGTGCAGACATCAAGGAAGCCAGGTAATCTGTCAGCATATTACAATTAACATCAGTTATTTTACGTGGTACAGGCGTCCCCCACATATTTGGTGGCCTTCCGAAGATCACCTCATACGGGGATAGCCCTGTTCGAGAGTGTGCTACCATTCTTATGTAAAATAGTGCAACTGGTAAGGCTACTATCCAATCAACACCTTTCTCCTTACATATTTTAGACAATCTGATTTTCAAAATTTGATTATGTCGTTCCACGAGACCTGCTGCCTCGGGGTGTCGGACACAGTGGAACTTCCACTGATATCCCAACAAAAGTGAGACATGTTTCATTAATTCGGATGAGAAAGGCTGGCCGTTATCTGAATATACAACACGTGGTAGCCCGTACCGTGGGAAGAATTCTCGAACTAACTGTTTGGCAGTAGTCGGGGCCGTGTAATCTGATACTGGGTACGCCTCAGTCCATCGGGAGAGAGCGCAGACAACTACAAGAACATATTTGAATCCTCGACATCGTTCGATCTGGATATAATCCATTTGGAGCACTTCAAAAGGATGATCAGGAGTCTGGAATCCACCCTGTTCTACGGGAACACTTTTTCCCGGGTTGAACTGACAACATATCATACAGGTACGGACCTTTTGTTTAGCTGCTGCTCGCAAATGTTTATTGAACCAAATGTGTTGAATGCTATCTAGCATAGCTTTTTCTCCTAAATGCGCCGGGCTGTGAATTGTAGCTATAATGGCTTGGACCATAGAGTCAGGAAGAAACCATACAGATTTCTCCTTCGTCATCCATCCCTGATCTGTCTGGATCCCTCCTAGTTCAGTCCATTTCTTTAATTCTTCTGCAGTAGCATGTGTCTGTATGTCAATTACGTCAAGTGCGGGATCCTTAATTGTCATACACTGTGTTGGTGTCTGAACTATTGGCTTTGTCATGTCTAATGTGCGATTCTGAGCAGTCTGTTTAGCTGTTCTGTCAGCTAAATCATTGCCTTGAGAAATGATATCAGTAACCTTCGTGTGTGCTTTACATTTCATAATCGATATAGCAGTAGGTAGATGTATTGTGTCTAACAAGGCATGAATGAGGGGTCCGTGCTGAATGTGGGCACCATGGGAGGTTAAATAACCTCTCTCTCGCCACAGTACGCCGAAGTCGTGTACAACTCCGAATGCATAACGCGAGTCAGTGTATACATTAACTTTCTTATTAGTGGCTTGAATACAGGCTTGTGTTAGAGCAATAAGTTCTGCTGCTTGGGCTGACAAAGTATCTATACAATTTGTCTCAATAACTTCAGTGTCTGTTGTGACTGCATACGCGGCCACTAAATCTCCTGTACTTGTTCTCATGCACGATCCGTCTACATACAACGTCAGGTCTGGATCTAACAATGGAACGTCTGTCAAGTCTTGTCTAGGTTTCGTCTTTATTTCAATGATTTCAACACAATCATGAGCTAGTGGGTCTGTTCCAATTACAGGTAATAGTGTAGCAGGATTCAATGTATTACACCGTCGGATCTCTATGTGTGGTTGAAACAATGTCAGTTCATAACCGGTAAGTCTTGCTATGGTCAAGTGTTGTGTTTGTGTTCGGTTCACAAGAACCTCTACTGCATGTGGTACTTGTACTGTCAATGGATGTCCTAATACTATGGCATCGCTTTGTCTGATTGCTAAAGCTGTCGCCGCCACTGATTTCAGGCATGCAGGCAAAGCCTGAGCTACGGGATCTAATGTACTGGAAAAATAAGCACATGGCTTGCGTGATCCTGCTTGATCCTGAGTGAGTACTGACAAGGCAGTACCTTCACGTTCTGTAACAAAAAGTGTAAAATGTTTGCTATAACATGGTGTTGCTAAAACAGGTGCTTGACATAAAGCTTCCTTTAGGCTTTCAAAAGCTTGTGTATGTTCCTGAGTCCAAGGGAGAACAGTCGATGTGGCTGCCTCCTGTGTGGTTAGCTGAATGAGTGGTTTTGCTAGAAATGCGTACTGAGGGATCCACTGCCTACAATATGAAGTGAGGCCTATAAAAGCCCGCACTTCCTTTTGTGTCTGGGGTATTGACATGTTAGCAATTAACTGGATGCGATCTGGTGTAAGCTGCCTTCCCTCCTTGGACAGCGAGTGACCAAGATAAATAACTCGCTGGACACAGAATTGCAGCTTAGAAGGAGACACCTTGTGCCCCTTGTCGGCTAGAAAATGTAAAACTGTCAGAGAAGCCTTTTCACATTCAGGTTCGCTTCTCGCGGTGATCAGCAGATCATCGACATATTGAAGCAGTGCAGTATTGACTGGCATGTGGATACTGTCAAGTTCTCGTTTCAGTGCTTGGCTGTAGATGCTGGGGCTTTCTGTGAATCCTTGGGGAGCGCGTGAGAATTTAAAGCTGCGCCCATTTAAACTGAATCCGAACAAATATTGGCTTTCCGGATCTATTGGGACGCTGAAAAAGGCATTCTTGAGATCAATTACAGTAAAGAATGTTGCTTCGGAATCAATTGCTGTCAATAATGATGATATATCAGGGACCACAGGAAATTGTGGTACAATGCACTTGTTTAGTTCACGCAAATCAATAACCAATCGGTATACTGGTGGGGCAGTAGGATCAGTTCGTTTAAGAATCGGAATTATCGGTGAATTACATACATTGGAGTCTGTTTCTACAACTACTCCCTGGGCAATTAGCTCATCAATGATTTTCAGCAAAGCCACTACAGCATCATGTGGTAACTTGTATTGTCGCATTCGTGGTAGTACCACTCCTGCTTTCAATGTGACTCGGTATGGTGTAATGTTCATGCAGCCAACATCCGTAGGGCCTTGTGCCCATAGATGTACTGGTAAAGTCTGTAGTCGGGGATCCATGTCCCTAGACACATAGTGACCTTTAAAATCACGTAGAAACAACCTTACTCCTTCCGGAGAACAACATATTATGGCTCCTAGTGCTTTCAGAGTTTTAATTCCTAACAGATTTTCTGGGCATGATTTAGTAAGCAATAAATCTGTAGTTCGTGTCAAAGGTCCTATCGTAAGTGGGAGAGGCTGTGATACTTCATTAACAATAGGTTTTCCTGAAAAACCAAGGGAAACATTTTGAGAGCCTGAGAGGGGTGCCCCTGGAACTTCACTACGTTTTATAGTTGTTCGACTTGCCCCTGTATCGAGTAAGAATTTTCTATCTTGACCTAATAATTCACTATGTACATACGGTCCTTCTTGATCTACAGGAATCTCGATGAGCGGTAAGTCAACTTCCCTCTCTAGGCTTGTTCATGCGTAACGCTGATACTCAGGATATTCATATTGTGCAGTCTGATACATTTGTCGTGTTGTGGTTTGTGTGGCAGTAGCAGGCAACGGTGGTGCAGCTGGCACAAACTGTATGGGCTGCTGTGAGGCTGGCATGGACTGTTGCTGAACTGGCATGGACTGTTGCTGAACTGGCATGGACTGTCCATGCTGCATAGCTCCTTGTTCATTCTGATCTTGTCTAACTAATCGTGGTCTCTCTTTTGCAATACCTGTAGCTATATTACGTTTCAGGACTGGACAATCGTGTACATAATGGCCTAGTTGTTTACAGTAATTGCAGGTTCCTTTTACGGGAGCTGCAGAATCACCAGAATGTGTCACACCCTTTTTGTGACCCTCTGCTGGTACTGTCTGAGAAACTAGCATTTTCATTTTTGTATCCTTCATGCGTCTATGCTCGTGTTCTTGTTCATCCCTAATTCTATTGTGATGATACTGTAACATTTGTAGCATTTGTGACGGAGTGTTACTTTGCCAGGTACTCTCGAATTTCAATATTCTATTCTTCACTGGAGGCAATGCATTTTCCACTAATTTTGTCACAAATAAATGTGGATATGAGTCACTACTTGCTTTTATACCACTGTTTATACCAAAACATTTTTCAAATCGAGCATAATAATCGCTTGTGTCTTCATCTTGCTTTTGTTTGCAGGCTGTGATTGCACCCCAATCTTCCTTTTTTGTAGTTAATAGACGTGGCAGTACCTGTACTAGTAAACCTGGTAACAGTTTAACTTTATCCCCGAGCCCTGAACCTGCAGTTCGGGCCCTTTCTTCCTCTGCTAATGCTGTCCAGTCTATCTTTTGGTCTCCCACTTCCCACTCTTTTTCTTTCAGTTTTTCATAGATGCCAGCAGGCAAAAGCACCTTTAATATCGTCATAATATCAGGAAAGGTGTACTCTCCCATTAGTAACATGTCCTTAATTTCTCGGTGGAAACCCGCTGGGTCTTTGTCATGACTAGGTACTACTTTCTTCATTTCTAATAATTCCATTTTTGATATGGGTGTGTAAACAAATACACGGTGAAACTCATTGTCTTCGCCTTTTATTGGGTGCACTTCTCGTAAAGGATTTTGTCTATCCCTATAGTACGGCGTTCTTTCTCTGTGGGGCAGCGAGAGAGAATCCGGATTTACAAAAAGGACATACTGTTTACGTGACACTAATATCTCTTTAATTAGCTTGTTACTAGAACCTCTCCATCTGTTCGTGAGTAGTTCCGTTAATATATCAGGTAAAGGACCAGGGTCAGCATGTTGGCTCTTATATAATATAAGGAGTTGCTGAATCATATAGATTCCAGCTAAACGTTGTTCATCTGCACTGAGATTAAAAAACGTGTGTGCTACGATCTCATCACCGTATATTTCAGGACTGTCAATCCAGTGAACAGCTGATCTGGCTAATTCTTGCTCATCCATGGAATCGAGGAGGTGGTAACCCCTTCGTTCTCGTAGTATTTTATCTGCGGCTTGAAACAAATGTTCAGGAGACTTCAGATTTATTACAGGCGTCGGATACGTTCTGCTATTATTTGGGCATACAGAGTGTATGGGATCAGAAAAACATCTAGCATTATTACAGGATCTTCCTCTGCCTACATAGGCTATGGTCTCTGACTGTCTTGCGGAATTCCCTGATTCGGACACTTCGTCTTGCTCGAACTCGTCTGTTCCCAATCTTTCTTCATGAATACGCTCTATTTCTCTACGGATTTTTCGGCACATGGCTATTATACAATTTTGCTTATCGTGTCTCCCTTCTGATATATTCTGGCTCCATCTTGTAAGAATAAGCATTGCATTCGGGTCTACCCCCGGACGGTCTTGATTTCTGATCACACAGTTTATGAGGAAACGTAACAGTTCCCCCTGTATCTCTACTTTCTGGAATTCCATAGCTCTGTTAATACATCCTGGATCTCGTCCTGTTTGAACAAAATGGTATATGTTATCTAGATGCGTAGTCATTCCTGGTAACCTTGCTAAATACTCTGCGGCTCGCCTGATGCGTAATGATGCCAGGACCATTTCGTCCTCTTTACCAACCACCGGGTCATATCTACAATTTACAAGGAGTTCCTTAAGCGTACGTTCACTTACGAATTTAGGAGTACGTGAATGCGCTGATTCTTGAAAGACAAGTTTATTTATTCTGGGTGGTGTAAAGGTATTGCTAGCACCTCCCGTGGCCCCATCTGGGGCATCGGGTGTGAATGGGTTTGTTGAACGTGACACAGCAACTATGGGTGTCGATACCACTGTAGAATCGACTGCGGGGACAGATGTGCTTGCCGAAGCTTGTATCGGGACTTGCTGTTGCACGGGGTCGGATACCTGATCCTGACGTTGAACCCCTCCGCCAGACGGTCTATGTAGTGTGGCGTTAGTATACTCGGGAGCTGTGTCGTCTAGATATGAGGAAAGAAAAACATCTTCTGCGGTTCTGGGATGCCCCTTTTGATGTACCTTAATTGGAAATAACGGGGGTGGCAAGTCTTTTGGCATCTCTGGAACAGCCTTGGGTAGTCCTTCGGTTAGAAGGGGATACATACCATTCATAAGAGCATTTCTTCGTCTATTTACTTGTTCTGACTTCACTCGGATACCTTCCTCAATTAATAGATCTTCTTGAACTTTATTTGAACTTTCTTTACTCCTCTCTTCTTGTCTACGTGCTTTTTCTGTACGTCTATGAGATTCTTTACGCCATAACTCAACAGCGTCTTTCTGTGACTGTCTGACCTTTCTTTTCCATAACTCTTCCTCCACTTTCATGATGCACTCTGCATCCCAGGTTCCCGCTGCGGGCCACCTTTGACTTTCCGGCAATCCCTTGGTATAATCTACCCATAGATCAAGAAACAATATGGCATCTAAGCCATGCTTGTGGTACATAAAATGCCCTGGAGTGTCCCTAGGAGGAATAGGAACTGCTTCTTCAAGCACCCCTTTTCTGGTAGTAATCTGTCTTAACTTCGAGAAGGGCGGCATATTGACAACTGATCTGATACTTACTCTTGAATTCACTTAATACGAAAAACACAATAATGAACAGTGAACAAAGAACAATCATTCATACCACAATATGCAAGACATTTGAACACTTTAAACATTGAATATTAAACATTTTAACAATAACCGACAATGATGACAGTCTGCCTAACTAATCACCACGCTGAATTCTTGACAATAACTAAATACTTCGGAATACTTGATATACTGCTAAACAGTACATATACACTGCTAAACAGTGCAGACCGGATTTGTGTACCCAAATCCGTCTTGACCGGCACAACCTATGTGCGCGTCAACACGCCTCCTCGGCGATGGTACTCACCGAGTAGCTCCTTGAAACGGAAGGCCTCAGAGAATGGACAGGACTCGATAACTGCGGATAGCGGACCCTCTGGACATCGGGATTTCGAAAAACCTGGTGGGCTTCTGTATACCTCGGATCTTGCTCTCTCAGCTAGGCTCTGGTCGGGATACTTCGCACTTCTCACCGCCTCGTCTGGGTTGATCGCAGCCTCAGTCGCCCCCGCTTGACCGGAGGGAGCTTACAGGAAATCCTGCTGGTACGCGTTTATGGTCCGTCCAGCTGTGGCAGGAGACCGGGCCTGCAACGCACCGCCGGCGCGTGAGATGAGAAAGTGTCCCTGTTCGGGCGCCATTATGTGGTAAATATTCTTTTTACCGAAACTGAATTTCATACGGAATCTTAAAAAATACAGTAAAATAGCTCAGAATAACAAGAGGCAGAATCCGTGGTATAAGAGGTTTCTAAATGGGCTTTATTCCATCCAAAATGGCCGACTCGAGTCGCGGCCTTCAGGTTCCGTCACCACGAGGGTTCAGGAAGTGAAGTACAATACTTTATTGACAAGAAGTAACTTTTATAGGTCATACATTTACAATGAAACAAGTGCAAAAAGGCGTAACAATTGATAAGATAAATTAACATAGTGATACGTAATTGAAACTAGGCGTAATAAGGAGCAAAAAGAAACATGATTGGCTCTCATTATCTTACATAGGTGGATCTATACGATAATACTTAACATGGATGCGTGCGCAGCAGCATGACGTGTGATTGACGTGCAACTAGGGGGTGAAGGGGACTTGACATTTAGCTCTACATGTGGAGACGAGAAGTCTAGGGGGTCATGTCAACCTAATCCCAAATCATATCTAACATCCTATGTTTAGAGAACTATGTTATCCACAAGGAAGGACTCTCGGACAGAATCTATTCTATACTAACTGTATGTGCGTGTACAAGCGTCTAAGTGTCTATATGAGAAGCGAGGGGCAGAAAACTTTCCATGGCAACAGGGCTATGAATCACTTGCAGGAGGACGGAAAGGCTGAGTCCTTTGCTTGTGAGCTAAAGGAAATGTTTACCTAAATCACTAGACAGGAATGCATCGGCTGAAGAGCAAAATAGATAATTCGAAGGTGGAATACAGCTTCTTGGCAGGCAGGCGAAAACTGGCCGAGGCAGGCACCGTTAGCTGCACAGGGAGTAGGACAAAGTTCATGGATACAGATGCGAGCTCAAGCTGAAACTGTCAGAGACAGAGAGCAGGGAAAGGCTTTGAGGAAAGAATCGGGCCTACTTGCCTGAACTGTAAAAATGGAGTACCTTAGCCATATAAAGTCGGTGGCTTTTCATACTTAGGAATTGAATATCCAGCCCATTGATGGCGGATCTGACAGAGAACATGTCGACGGTAGACACACATATGTTTGCGTCTTGGAAACTGGAACTGGAGGGAACATACATGTACTTGTGACATGCACATAGAATCGTTGGGGTCCAAGATAGGGGACATAACTGATCAGGAAAAATCCACATTTCCACACAACCATTTTAGCTTCATGTCTTTTGAACATGTTACCTCGCAGCTTTTTGTATAAGATGCCTTTGAGCCCACATGAGCTCATACAGCTACTGTCTGACCGTTGCGTACAAGAGGTCGAAAAACAAGCCACTTTGTTATGAAGTTCTGGTCAGTCCGTATTGCTTAGCCATAACATGCTTCACTTTTTGGCATGACTGAGAAATACTTGCATTATACTATCTAACGCGCACCATTTTTCTCATAACAGGCGGAAGATTCCCTTCTACGAACCAGAACTTTGCAGAGCTTATGATGTAACTAGTACGTCTACATCCTAAGGTGAGGGGTCCCCCAGAATTCGCACAGAGATCTTTTGTCTTCAATGGACTTGTAACAATGTTTATTGTTTTAATCTTATGCATTTTGCTGTTGGAGCTGGCTCGTATTGTATACTGAATTGTAGAATAATGTACAGAGCTTGTTAGTTGAAAATAAACCTTTTGAACTTACACATAGACTCTGTGGTATTTGGTGTGGTGGACTTACACGAGTGAGTGAGCAAAAGGGTGTTATGTTCGGGGTTGTCTAATCATTGGGCATCTTTGGGGGTGGTTCGGGGACCTAATGAGACTCTATAGCTAGTCGGTCGGGGGATTGTGGGTTCTGACTCAGGTGTGAAGAAGGTTCAACATCCCATCACTAACATTCTATTTTCTTGTGCATAGTTCTGTATGTGGCTGTGCAGAATCCCCACAACAGTAGTAGTATGTACTATATCCTATCAAAAATAGTCATATATCTGGTTGGGCATTTTGTTGGTGGGAATTGTCGAAAAGACTCAAGATTAAGAAGACTAGAAGAGGACAACCCAAAGGACTGGACTCAGTGGCTAGAGCTATTGGTCAATCTGAGTTTTATTTAAAACCTTTTAAATAAAGAGTGGCCAACTGGGCAAGCTTAGCTACAGACAGAGTAATAATAGTAGTACAGAGAGTCATAGCAGAGGTAGTTATAGGATGGGAAAACAAGAATTTAGAAACAGAGGGTCAAGATCAAAGAAGATTTTGTAAAAAAATAGAATTAGGAACCAGAATTAATAGTTCGTAAAAAATAAGGTGCAGTAAAAGTTAGGGAAATATAATTATTAATATTAACCACTGGAGGACTTACTGGGGCCGGCAGCAGAGCCCTCGGTAGAGGAGTGGTCCTGGCCATGGGAGGCATCTTGTTCTTGTTGTCCCGCCGACTCTGACACCGTCTTCTTGCCCCTGAGTGCTGATCATGTAAGATAATAAAGAAAGAGACAAACATTAATGATTGGTGTGAAACAAATAAAATATTTTAACAAATGCTCAAAAAACATTTTAGGAAACAACAATTGCAATAAAATTGACCTATGTAATCAGATCGAGTAGTATTATTGCGGGATTCACGGACCGTCTACTTATTATTTATGAACACTAATCCAGTGTTCCATTCTGATTGCAGAATACCACCTGACCTAGCCCACCTATTCCAGATGGGCCATTTGTTCACTAAGTCTGCATTTCCATTTATTTTAGCCCAAAAAAAGGCATAGATGAAGGACACATGCATAAATTTGTGCATACACCAAATTGTTGGTTGGTTGCATCTGATGTTCTGCTAGTGACACTGCTAAGCCTTAAGACTCACTAAACAATCTACAAAAGGTTCTACTAAAGACTGGGGTAAGCAGCACTCAGTGACAGAGGATGCATCATGCAGACCGCTAAAAAATTACTAACTAATACTAACTAAACCTATCAATCCATCCATCACTATCTCTTCTTAGTGACAGGAAGACAAAGGAAGGACTAGAGACTCTCTAGCAATAGCATTACCTAACTTAAGCTCTCTAAAGTAAACTCTTGCACAATCAGCCCAAGCAAGCGCAAAGTTGCAAGCAAGTAAGAGTAGCGCCAAGCACCTGTGTCCTACAAACACAGAAGATTTTGAAACGTAATTTACCTGCAATTTAAGCAGCAGTATTCTTCCTATTCAGAAAACAATTATACAAAATACTTATACTACTAGTATATTAGTTACTCACCAAGCCCCATGACCTCGAGACCTAGCAGGTCCAGCAGGTCCTGCTCCCGGTCCAAGATATCCGGCCACCGGTGGGCGAGATGGTTATGGGTGTGCCGGACACTTGAGCAGCGAAACACTGCCTGGCGCACCTTCGTCCACCGGTGGTGACGCTCTTGGAAGGGTACCCGGAGCCAGGACTGCTGCCAAAGTCAAGGGGAGGTGGCGCTGCACAAAAAAAACAAGTGCAGCCTCCTCCGCCTCGCAGAAAAGCTCCCGGGGCTGCACCCCTGCAGGGTGCAGTCTGCGGCAAGGCAGGCGGCTCTTGGGCGCAGGCGCCTTGCCCTTGGAGCCGGTAGTGGTGGTACCCTTAGCGATGGTTCTGGGGTGTGCGGGAGGCAGAAAACAAAATTTAGAAGGGAAAAATAAAGTTAGGGGAAGAAGTAGGAGCTTAAATAAGTAATATAAGACAGTAGAAAAGTGAAAAGAACGCAGTGAAAGTAGAAATAAAATATAAAATATTGACTTAGGGACAGAGAGGGATAGATAATAATTAAAAAAGATCAGAAAAACAGTGTAAAAACCTAAGGATTGCAAAGATAGAGGGAGGATAGAAAAGCAGGCCCAGAACCATAGCATAGAGTGAAAAACAAGATGGCCGCGTCCATCGCGACCGCATGGGTAAGTTTGTGAGATATTTCCCCCGAGCATGCAAAAAGCATTGCAAACACGTAAGACGCGTCCCAAACATGAAATGCGCATTGCCAACACGCTATACCCGACCCGGAACAGGAAATAAGGCATCGCGAACGGGCGGGACAAGTGAAAAACAAGATGGCCGCGCCCATAGGCGACCGCATCGGCAAGTTCGCAAACAGCATCCCGAACAAGCAATATCCGTTCCCGAACAAGAAAAACGCATCGGGAACGGGCAGGACAAGCAACTACGCGTAGCTCGCGTGGCGCTTTTACAACTTCGTGTAGCCTCATGTAGCACGACTACGCGAACTACGCCCAGGGTTATTTTTTCAATTACATTGATGACAAACTGATTTTTGGGGCCACACAAAAGGAGGTCTCATTCTAAACGCAGCAAAGTGTGAGTTTCATAAAACCAAGCTCAAGTTTTTTGGTCATATCGTTTCTGATCGGGTAATGAATCCAAATCCAAAAAAAGTACAGGCTTTGTCATCCACCTGTTCCCCACAAGAGGTAATTATGCTGCTATCCTTCTTTGGTGTGGCTAGTTACTGTTCAAGGTACATACATGACTTTGCCATTATAAGTGCCCCATTAAGAGACTTAATAAAATGAAATGTTCCATTTCGGTGGTCGCATGAATGTGAACAACGCTTCAAGAAAATCAAACATGCGCTTGAGAATACCTTTGAAATAGCATACTTTGATTGTAAACTACAAACAGAGATTGTTGTTGATGCCAGACTGGTGGGGTAAGGTGCCATTCTTGCCCAGCACGATGAACATTCTAATGCATCAAGACACATTGGGGCATATTCTCAAGGATTTATCGCCGAGTTATCGGCACATTATCGCAGCCAAAGTGGCGATAAATGTATCTCCCCATTCACAAGCTGGTGCTAACAGCCCATATCACCAGTTTACTTGCGATAGCAGCCACAAAAAACATCGCCACAGATGAACCCGGCAACTATCGCTAATGAGATGCAGAGTAGGCGTTAACGTGCAAAAAGCCGCGACACCACACCGCAACATTCTCAACAACCAGCCAGATCGGCAATAAGACCACAAAACAGACGATAAGGCGCATTAGCATCATGAAATTAACACCTGCTCTGACCTGGTGTAAAGTCGGACGACAACCTGCACCAGAAAAGGGAGGCCAGCCCACAGCCACACCTGAAGGACAACAGATGCCATAGAGCTACTGATCATGCAGCTCAGAGACCCAACAGGGCCATAACACCCACCGCCACCACCCCCACGCCCGCCACCACCCCGCAGACCCCCTCACCAACCCCCCTCGGACCACCACAGAGGCAGCGCTGACAAAGACAGCAGACCTACAGGAAATGCACCAGCCTCACAGACTTAACACCAGAGAATATCATTACCCACTACAGGCTCAAAAGGACAACCATCCTCTGCATCCTGAAAATCATTGCCCACAGGTTGATGGTATCAACACAGCGGACAACCAACATCCCACCTCAGACAAAGCTGCTGGCTGTGCTGCACCTGTTGGCCTCTGGTACCTTCCAACCAACAACCGCCAGAGTCAGAGGAGTCTCACAGCCAGACCTATCCAAGTTCCTCACACCTGTCCTGGATGCTGTCATCAGCTTGGTATCCCAGTACCTATACTTCCCCCACACTGTCCAGAAACAGCTGGAGACTAAGCAAGGCTTCTACGCCATAGCTCCCTTCCCACACGTGTTGGGGGAAATTGAGTGCACACATGTCCTACTTGTGCCCCCTACCGACACTGCACATAATTAACGCAACAGAAAGCACACGCATTCCATCAATGTGCAGGCAATAGTGGAACACCGGGGACTCTTCACCAATGTCGTTGCTAACTACCCAGGCAGTGTGCATGATTCATACATCTTCAGACAGTCCATCATCAACCAGCGCTTCCAGGATGGCACCTACGGAAATGCATTGCTTGTTGGTAAGTACCAAATGAACACACCAAACACCTCAACTCCACAATCATGCAACTCACAACTCTGGAAATGCACACGTTACAAACTCACATACAACATGCCAAACAACATGTCCACCCACCATACACCACAGCACAACATACTGCGGTAACTTGGGCTAGCCATGGAGGAGGCAAGTGACCCATGAATGAGAATGTACACAATGCCAAGTGTGGCATTGATGTGCAGACCACAGACATATCCATGTCGACATATACTGCTGGTGGTGGTAGTGTTGTGGACAGTGGACACAAACATGTCACCCCAGCCAGTGGTTGAAGATCTCCGTAATGTAACTTGTTATGTCCCCCCTGTAAGCGTGTGCGGAGTGGGCTGGCCTGGCGTACGCCAGGCTAGCATAGGGGTGTGAATAAAAAGCACATAGCCCTGGGCGTGGTTCTCTTCCGGAATGGCCAACGTGTCTGCCAGTGCGGCGCCTCTCCCCCCACCACGAGGCCGATGCCATGAGCGGCGGTGCCTGCGATCCTGTGCACCTGCCGCCGCCCGGGCCACTGGTCCCCAAACCAGTCTTGTCCACCCCATGCATTCAGGCCTTACTGCTCACCTGCCGACTCCGGCGTGTCTCCAAGAGGGCCCAGAATGTGCCGGTGCAAGCTCCAAGCCCGAGGCCTGCGACCTTGGCAGCCTCCTCAGACCATCACGGCCACCGCAAGCAATTCCCGCAGTACTCCTTTCTCATTGACGTACTCCTCCGGCATACACAGCGGACAAGTAGGTCACACATTTGTAACAGAGTCTTGATTACACAATGGCAGAGTACATATTTTATGGCAGAGTTTATATCACTATACTCCCTTCGATGTGGTGCCACCAACTCTGTGCATAGCATTCGGACCACATGTGTCTGTGGGCCCTTGCTGACTTCTGCCTTCTGCCTACACTGCGGTCCAGCAGGCCTCACACCAATCCAATACAGTATGTAGCAGGCAGGACACGGCATCATCGCAGGCTGCACACCCACTCAGCTCTGGTGCCTCCACCTCCGTCAACCAGAAATCTTCTCCACATGCCATTTCAATGTTGTGTGTTAGAGATCCAGGAATGGCTGGCTGGACAGCAGTTGACCCACACTGACCGCTGCCTCCGGCCTACACTGCGGTCGAGTAGGCCACACATTTGGAACTGAGTCTTGATCTGTTCATGGCACAGTTCATATCACAGTACGCAAGGAGAGGAGTAAGAGGAAGACGCGGTTCAGTCCGGAGGACAAAAGGATCTCTGTTACGGAGGTGATCGAACACTACCAACAACTGCACTGGTGCCACTGACTGTGCATCGCAAGCCGACAACACGTGGCTGTGGGCCACTGCTGACCGCTGCCTCCAGCACACACTGCAGTCGAGTAGGTCACACAATTCGAACTGAGTCTTGATCTCTTCATGGCAGAATTCATATCATTGTACAGGCCTCATCGCTGAATGCATCCCCTTTCAGCTCCGGTGCCACTGACTCTGTACCACGGGAGTCATGGACACTCTCTGGTTGAACTTTGGTGGCGTCTGAGTTTATGGCCTGGGGGTTATCTTCATCATCATGTAGCGGAACCTGACATGGTGGTAAAAAGGAGACTAGCATTCAACTCCTACATATTGCCTGTTTCTGCTTGCTTCTGCCCTCTGCATCATGCCCTGGATGGATACCTTCCATTGTCCCCCGTAACACTCCGCGACATTCTCCTTGGACATCAACGAGGACCCGCTCAGCTATCGTGGCCCTACCTCAGTGCATCTCAAGTCACCATCCCATGGCGGTGTGCCTGTGCTGGCCGCAGTGCATCCGGGGCCACTAACTCTGTGCAGCTCAAGTCATGGACCTTTGCTGTTTGAACTTTGAACTTCTGATTGTCTGATCACTGTTGTAGTTGTTGTCAGCACCAACCAGCCCCTGAGGGGTGGCTTACACTACCCAACACCCTTCCACCACAGTCGTCACTGGACATGTGACCCTGGCAATAAAAGGTGCCGGGCGCACGTGCCCATAGCCAGTTCCACAAATTAGCTCAGTGTGTCCATGTGGTCATTATGTATGCATGAGGGCACCGGGCCATTCCACATTACATTGTGCTGTGTACAGTGGGTGCAACCATGTCACCTCAGGCAGTGGGGTAGACCTGGGACATGTAGCTGTGTCGTACCCCCCTGTGAGCATAAGTGGAGTGGACCGGCGTACGGCAGTACAGAGTAGGGGTGTGGTCATTAAACACGTGGCTCTCAGCATTGTTAAGTTTAGGCCTTGCCAAGGAAGTAACTAATGCGTGTGTCTCTGATGTAGTGTCGGCGCCACCCGTCACGCAATATACAATGTTGCTATGTAGCATGCCAAGGGAGTGCGGGCTCAGCCAAGGGGTAAATGATGAAGCACAAGCCCTTTCGGGGTCAGGGGTCTGACATGCCAACTGTTATGTGTGTCGCTATTACCGCAGCATAAGCCAAGGGGTCTATCCTCAACCGCATGGCGAGTTCAGCCAGGCATGAACTCTACATCTGTGTCCGCCCTGTCCTTACTATAGACCTACACACACGTGGACGCCCACCTTCAGTGCACAACATCACTGTAGCTGTGTGTTACCCCCCTGTGAGCTTGTGGACATGCACAGACAGGCATGACAATGGTGTGCCGTAGGGGTGCAAGTGACAACCGCGCTGCGCACACTAGTGAACAGGCTCGGGTGGAGGGAGGAGCAGCAGTGAGGCTACGTAATACGTATTGACGCTGCTCATTTGCAACAAGCAGTACATGTCATACAGGAATCACAAAGTCACACATGTCACACACCAATGAACCAGTGAGCCTGCAAACACATCATGCAGAACCAACTATTGACTCATGTCTCTCTCCACTGTCACAGGTGATCAAGGATATCCACTCCCAGACTACGTGTTCTACGTCACGGATATGGGGTTGTGCTCGTACATTGTCATCTCACTGTTTTTTTACTCTGCTTTTATGGTGCATTTTCCCGCATGATGCGTGGGAATTGCAGGCCTGTCGCTGGTTATCGCTGATTTTTGTATCGCGATTGGCCTCATCGCTACTATTTTTGACATCGTGTTTCGCGTTTTTTGGGCATTGCGTTGATTTTAACGCGGTCATTTGACGCGTTATCGTGGGAGTATCGCATTGTACCACCGTGATGAGAATACAACGTTAACACGGCGTTATTTTCCCGCGATAGACTGCGATGTGAAGAGTTGCGTTAAGCTAATTTAGAAGTAATTATCACACGTTCTTGAGAATATCCCCCATTGAGGCTTACGCTAGCAGGATTTTCTCGCCGATTGAACGTGGTTATTCACAATCTAAAAAAGAAAGCCTCACTGTGGTGTGGGCTTGTAAACATTTTCATGTGTTTCTGTATGGAAAACACTACAGGGTTGTCACTGACCACCAAGCATTACTCACCATTTTCAGCAACCCGAAAGCAGAGATGCCTCCTCTCTTTAAAAGATGAGGGTTGTGAACTGCATGAGTATGATTAAACAATTGTACATCATCCAGGAAATTATCAAAACCATGCTGACTATTTCTCACATTTACAAATACTGTGTCATCACCACTTCTTAAGCGGCGGATGCTTATGTTAACTTAATCATAAAATCCAGTTCCCCTGCTCCATATCAGTGGAACAAATCATTGCTTCCACAAGCACTGACAGAGATTTGTTAATACTCAAAGGCATTTTGCATCAATGTTGGAGAAAACATACTTGACCTCTTCATGATGACCTTGAATACCAGAAATAAAAAAATGTGAAGGAAGAACTTTCAGTTACCTCAGAAGGCATTATAATATGAGGATCGAGAATTGTTATACCTGAGAGCCTGAGACAACTAGTCATTGAATTGGCACATGGACATTGTGGAGTTATTGCTATTAAACAAGCTCTATGGGACCGCCTGTGGTTCCCTTGTCTTGATGAAAGTGTTGAAAAGGAATTATGGGTAGGGGTGGGCGGAATTTGCGAAATCCACTTTCGCAAATTATCATGAAAATGTTTAAAATTATCGCAAACAAGCGGAAATATCGCGAAGATGCAGAATTTTTTTCCTGCATGTTTGCGAGATTTTCTGCATGGTTGCGGGTCACCAACTTACCCATGTGGTTGCTCGCGGGTGCGGCCATCTTGTTTTGAGTTGTCTCGTGGTGCATGATCGCAAGAAGAAAGACGTGATCGCGCGACGCATGACGTCACTGCGGGAGCGAACTGTCGCGATACAGTGCAAATGGCTAAAAACAATCCAACATCTCATGGAGAACGGATCAAGAAAACTTGTCGGCGAACGCAGGGATTCAGGTAAGGCGATCGCGCGCGCGCGTGAATGTATTATTATACAGCGCGAGCAAGAAACAAATTATCGCCAAGCTGCGGAAAGTGGAAATTTTGACATTTTCGCGCTCTCCGCGGAATGCGAAAATGTCAAATTATCGCAATTTCCGCAAACGGAACGAAATTTTTGCCCAGGCCTAATTATGGGCATGTAATTTGTGCAACCTATTGACATACAAAACAATGCTGCATCCGTTAAACATGTCTGATCTTCCAACGCATGTGTGGAAGAAGATTGCAATTGATTTCTTTGGACCCCTTGATAATGGTCATCATCTTCTAGTAGTTGTTGATGAATATTCCTGTTTTACCCTTGTGGAAGAGCCGTCATCCACCATCCACAACAGAGTCATTGAAAGACTAGAAAGTATTTTTGCAACCTTCCACATCTGACAATGGCCCACCCTTCTATAGTTGAGAATTTAAACGTCAAACAGCCAGTTCCTTTCCTGACAAAAGTACAAATAAATCCTTTGTTAAGGATTTAGCCTACCTAACATCATTATCTTTAACTTTCCTTATGTTACCAGAATAATTCTACTATAGCAATATACTGTTTTTTTATTGAGTAGTTCTGGCAGGGTGTCCCTTGAATGTGCCACTAAAATAAAGTCATTAGCATATAAAACATGGGTGATCCTTTTCTCTTTTGTTCTGGATCATCATGTCATTCACTCAGTAGGTATTGGATGAGACAATAAGACATTGCCAGTAAGGAATTATTGGTAGGTAAGTGTAACACCAAAATGATCTACTACAGCCTTGCAGCTTTTGCACCAATTATCAGCAGAATTGTCAATGCCTTTATCAACACAAGGAATACTCACCATGCCTTTAAACATGCATTCACAACCACCAACTCAAAGAATGAGTTTGCTGAGTCTGACAACCTTTCCAACTCCAGGACAATTTTGAGACTACAGTGTGTTACAAAAGAACTAGAAACTGTCAACAGTCAACTGTCTTCCCACTGGAATCAAATTATGTAATGAGTGATTTCAAGTCTGCTTTCAGACTGCAGTGTGGAATAGAGGCGATTCTACTTAACATCAGGAAAGAACTCAACAACAGCTGCAATCAAGTAAACACCTACTATCTGGTTCCTCTGGATCTCTTGGCCGCATTTGATACCATTGAACATTAGTTGATTTTAGACAGGCAAACAGTATTAATGGTATAATTTGAACTTCCTTTTCATGATTAAGCTCCTTCCTCCATAAAAACACCAACCAAGATAAATTGCACTCTTTCATCTAAACAAATGTTGCATCCTATGTGCTATACCGAAAGCCTTGTCCTTATCATTGGTGGGTTTCAATGTATCTATTGCACAGCTTAACATAATTGTTTAAAGCATCAAGCTTGGTTACCATGCATGTAGGCAATACTTAGGGGTTTATTCACAAGAATGTGTGATAACTACTGCAAGAGTAGCTTAACGCAACTCTCAACATCACAGCCTATCGCGGGAAAGTTACGCCGTGCCAACCAAGTATTCACAACGCGGCGGCAGCCTGCGATAGTCACCAGAAAACGCTTCAAATGGCCGCGCAAAAATCAATGCCACGCCGCAAAAATGCAAAGCGCGAAGGCAAAAAACCATGCAATGAGGCCAATCGCGGTTCAAAAAGTAGCAAAAACCAGCCACTGACTTGCAAATCCCACACGTCTGGCAGGAAAATGCCCCATAAAAACAACAGAAACAACACACCAGAAACAAGCCAAAGCACGTAGCAACATGGATGCACCCTGACCGAGTGCAGAGGCCAACGCGAACACCACAACCCCCACAGACCACCAGCATGGAATAACGGGGACGCGGACGGCCGAGGAGAAGAGGGAAAGGAAGACGGGGTGCAGTTCGCAGCAAAACTTCATCAGGGTCACGGAGGTGACTGAACACTACCATCAACTGACCCACAAGTAGACCACCTGGAATGCAGTTGGAGTGCCGAGGAGGCCAAGAGGCGCTGGCATGATGTGACAACCTAAACCAGGCACAAACCCGCTGCCAACAGGAAGGCTGGAACGGCGACAGGAGGTGGCAGTCCTGCGCCACAGGAGGAGCTGGAGGAAACCCAGGCCACAGTCATCAGTGTGGAAACAGTGCAAGGAGTAGGGAGTACGGACACAGCTCGAGAGGACCTGACACAACATCCACAGGGTGAGTAACGACCAGGGACTGGGGGGACAGGGGGAGATGGGCAGAATGGCACACCTGCACAATGAGGTGTAGCACACTGCACACCCACAATTACCCTGGATCATGTCCCTTATCCCCTTGGCACACTGCAGCACACACACATAGTAAGAACAGCACACAAACATTGATGACAACGTGGTACAATGCGCAAAGCCGACACTGCAGAACAGAGGACACAACTGGCTCCGCACATGCACAGAAACATGCCTACTACATCTGACAGAGCAGGAAACTGTGAAAAGGAAATGTACACGTACAACCTCACATCCGTCATGTAGTCCAAATGTACACTGTCCCACAGCAATATTCAGCACCTCCCAAACAGTCACAATGTACATTGTCATACAGTCTGCTTGTCAACCAGAACAATGCGCCAACATACATGTCAACACAATGTCAATATGCATCTCCCCTTCACATTGCAGAGGGGCACACAACACCTCCAGCAGAGCACAGAAGAAAACACATCTGTGATGCAGGAGAGGACCACCACACCTTCAGAACCGATGCCCTACAACAGCCCATAGACATCCCATGTAACCCACCACCAGGACCTTGGCAGCCAAGCTACTTAGAGGAGAACACAGAGCCTGCAACAGACCACACAGCAGGAAGCACTCGCAAGCACAGCTGGCTCACAACACTTCACTCACCCACCCACACATGGCACCCCAATGCCATGTGTCAGCACGCCAAAAGGAGGTGGCCGAACAGGTGTGGGTGGGGTCCGAACCCATGGAAGGCAAACTAGATCACATACGTTGGTGTCTATTACCCTTCAGGGACCACCTACACCTCATAAAGGAGACCCACCCTGCCATATAGACACATGCAGATGCACATTCACAGTACACAACCACGCCCAGGGGCACGCAAATAGCAGTCACACACTCACATTGGCTCTGCGTATGATGGCCCAGGCCACTCCGCTTATGAATTGAGTGGGTGACAACAAAGCTACATGTCCAAGCTCCAACCCATGGCTGTGGTGACATGTCTGCATCCGCTGTACACAGCACAATGTAATGTTGTCGGGCCCTGGGCCTTCATGCATACAACAAGACCACAGGGACTCATGCAGATATTATGTTGAACTGGCTACGGGCACGTGTGCCCGGTCCCTTTATTGGCAGGGCCACATGTACAGTGACGCCTGTGCTGGATGTGTGTTGGGTGAGTGTTAACCAGCACGCACGGAGTGCTTGGTGCTGGCAACCACTTGAACAGTGGACACCAGTGCAACGGAAACTGAAAACACCTGCATGCTGAGCAACATGGAGGTAGCCGGAGAAAATCCAGAGGACACCCAACATGCAAACAGAAGTGTCCGTGAGTTGCAGTGCATTGAGGTTGGGACACTACAGCTGAGCGCATCCATGTGAAGAAAAAGTCTTGGATTGTGTCCCTTTGAGATATTCCTGATGCAGATGCAGTAGGGTGTGTTAGACCTGCATCATCTTCCCCATCAACGTCCCAGGTCTCCCACACTGCTTGAGGTGACATTGCTGCGCAACCTCAAAACTCAATCAGTTATGGATGATGGCTTGCGATGCACTGAGTCAGTGGCACCTGGAGTGCCGAGCAGAGTATCAGTCTGGTGATAGCATCCACGACAGGTGTGAGCAACTCCGTAAGTCTGTCAGGGCCACCGTTTCGACTCTGGCAGACAGCGGTTGGAGGTGGTCCTGGAGGAGCCTACCTTGCCGAGTTTGCCGCTGCTCTCTGCTTGCAGTTGCTCTCCTCTGTCCCGCGGAGAGTCCATTTTCAACCAGGCTAACTGGAGCCACGAACTTTGACCAGGACCCGGTGCCGGAGTTTGCTGGAGCCTGGAGCCTGGAGCCTGGAGCCTGAGCCTGAGCTGGGTTGAGCCTGGAGTTCGGGGGGTGAGTTAAGCTGAGCTGCGCTGGCGTGGTGGCGTGCGGTGCGGCGTGGTGTGGCTGTTTTTGCCCTCGCGCCCTGCCTGCCATTAACGCTGCGTTCCGCTCATCGCTCCTCATTGCTCCTCTGCTCCCCCACTCCCCGCTCTCTTCGCTCTTGCTCTCCCGCCCTCTGGCTCCCACCTTCATCTTGCCATCTGCATGCCATTCAGGCAACAAGTGGAGTGTAGTGGTGATGTAGTGCAGCGGTTGAGTTGATTGGGGCTCCCCAAGCACTCCAGGCAGCGCTAATGCTCCCCCGCAGAGGCAAACTCAGGGGCACCAGGGCAGCCCCCCCAGGGCAAGGAGACCCTAAGGGTGGATACTATAGCAAGGAGTGGAGCAGAGTGAGACGGTGAGGTGCGGGGTCAGTGTTGATTAGAATGGTTAGAAGGTGCTGAGAGGTGAGGTGAGAGGTGAGAGGTACTGGTGTTGGGGCACTGGGCCGTTCCCTCTACCCCCACAGCGCCGCCACTTCTTTTCCGCTTTCTGACTCCTGCCCCTCTGTCATCCACCACCTGCCTCCTACTTCTGCACCCTTTTGCGTCCATCAGGAGGAACCGCGCCATTGATCAAGGATCAAGGACCGAGGATCAACCATGCGGACAAAGAAAGGCGGGTTTGACTCAGCCCCAGGTCAATTACCGCCCTCATAAATCTGCGAGATGCCAAAAAGTTAAGATGTTGTATCCCCCTGGCAAAGTCAGTGTAAGAAACGGTCTGACCTCACAGGATGGGCAACAATTGGGAGAGGAGCAATCAAACTCTCCTTCATCATTAAGAATAAACACTAGGAACACAAATACAAACATAACTCAAAACCTGAGTAAGTACACCACAATTGACAACAGCAACAGTAACAGTATCAGTATCAGCAACAGTCCTAAAGGCAACAATGATATTAGAAACTATTTCCAACAATTGCCTAAATCAAGCAAAGTTAGCAACTGTGGAAAAACAGCTGACATATACCGCTATGCACCTAGCACCAAAATCAACAAAATCATTGCTAACACATCAGCATGTGCTGGAAAATATGACATTTTGAATCAAAGCTCTTTATTGACTGCACCACTTTCCCCAGAAATTCTCATAGTTGAGGGCACTAGCGCACAAGCAAAAGAAAATGCAATGTTTCGCCCCAACAACTCAGGAATTAGCACATCGGCGCCCATAAATTTAGACAGTGGTCCCACGGAAGTTCCCCCCACCCCTGACCCAGAGGAAAGTGAGACAGGCAAGGTGATGAGTACAGGCCCCAGCTAGGCCCGCAGAATACAAGGGTTCGCTCTCCTGTAACAAAACTAGAAGGAAGTTGGCACGGAAGGTGCAAATACAAAGACAAAGTTTATTAACCCTTAAGGGTGGTCCTACAATCTACACAACACTCTTCAGTATTGCGTAGAGTAGCACAAAAGAACTTACGTACACGGTCCCCTTTTATACACAACAGAGGGGCTCATAAGTGGGTGGATACAACATAGAACAAAATTCATTACCATTTATGGACATTTTCGATACAGGATCAATATGTGGGCGGAGTTAACAATTTCCTGAGCCCGCGAAAACATGGTCAAGCAAGGACTAACTGATAACAGATGTGGTCAAGCCTGGGCATGCGCCAGACGGACAAAGGAGCTATTATAGACTGTTACTGGGCAGATTACAAGAGCAACTAACGAAAAGATAGGACTCTTCTCGTGCAAAGCACGTGGAGACATGACAATACAAAATGGAGTCCGGACATTAGTCAACATAAGACAGGAAACATATTTAACTAGAGAGAAGTCATGTCTTTAGTGAATGCTTAATCATATCGCTGTTTCAGTTTTCAACAGACGACCCTTTCAGCATTTACTGAAGACATTCGGCTTATTAGGATAATCAACATATATGTCAATTTTCATCATCTCTTCCACTTCTTTGGTTAAATGTTTCTGATAGGTGACATTGGCAATAGCTTTCTTATCAGGTATACAGAATGACACACATAGAGAACAGAGTAAAGGGCCACACTGAACACAGATGCAGCAGGAAAACAGAATTGCTACAATAATACAGAGACCAGTTAAAACCTTCCATCCCCATGTAGTGATCAATGCCCAAAACCATCCAGAAAAGGTCCAAGTGCCATTTTCTGTATGAATCTCAGCTGCGATTTTATCCAATTTATTAATAGCATTGTAAACTGATGGTGTATGGTCAGGAATGAACACACAGCAACTACTTCCGATAATTTTACATGCTCCACCTCTGTCAGCTAACATAACATCTAATACCATACGATTTTGTAATGCAACGATTCTAGTAATTTGTAATTCTTCCGTAAGATTCCCAAGAGCAGCAGCGGTTTGATTCGTCACAGCCTCTACAACTCTTGTTAATCTACGAACCTTCCTACTATTTAGGGCAGCTCCAACAAAGAAAAACAATCCTAAGTTAAAATCAATATACTGCTGTAAGCTAGTATCAGTTTGATCAACATCATCAAGGGATAGAGTACGTTTATACCTATTTACAGTCACATTGTTCAACAACTTCAAATCTTTATGATAGGATGCAGGTGCTAAGAATACAGGAGGTAATAAGAACGATACATAACTCCGGACCAGCCGGGTGGTAAGCGATAATAACCCTTATTGCCACATACGAAGTATGTATTATGGGAAGCTAAGAAAGTACTATTATTTAATCCGTCGATGTTTAAAACAATAATACAGTCGCTAACACCAACAGGAATATAACCCACACTCTGAACACACAGATCCGCTTGAGCTTGTGCCACTTGAATCACAAATTGTTCATTCCCAGCAGTGTCTCTGGTGTTCGTGAAAATGTAGGGGATCGATTCTTTGTTTGGTCGATATTCTTCCCACTCCCATATTGTCCCATTCGCTTGTGGATAGCCTACTTTATCCTGATGACATTCCCTATTAAGTCTGAAAAGTAATCGTCCCACTGTAGGTTTCCGTGTGGCAAAAAGCAAAGTGTACCATGCTCTACAAGAGCCATTATGAGAGAAAGGAAGAGGTATGAACGGCGTTCCTCCTTTCTTCTGATGAGCTGGCATCATATCACATATCCAACAGTTCGTAGCATTTGTAGCAACATGGGTATGATGCAACATCTGGATGAAAGTGTTATTCAAATAAGACTGACGATGCTTTAATTCTTGATACGGAAGGGTGTAAAAGTAGTGCTCCTCAGGCACTGGAGTAGTCAAGACAAGTAACTCACGAGCAGGAGTCACATCCTCAACAAACCATGTGGTTATACCAACAATAGCTACAATGATAATAAAGCTTGTCGCACAAAGAATCTTTTTCTTCTCCATCTTGTAATAAAAAGTCAATATCTTCCTGAAACTAAAAGGTTGCCAGAACTCTTCCCCTTAGGCAGCCGTTGATTTCTTCACCAGCGGGCCAAGACGGGTGTCGCTACACTAATGCAGGGCTGATCCCCCCCCCCTTGCCTCATTGGCTCTCCGTTTCACTAACCTAAGGGCTGTTCTGACAACGTCTGTGGATACAGAAAAAAAAATCACTTCCTCGGTCTGAGATGATATCTTCCTCCTCCAGGAATCGCTTGGTCCGGGAAGAGCTCCTCAGTGTCGTTCGGTTCCACAGCACGGCCTTTCTCTGCGGTCAGGACTTCTCGATGGTCGGTCAACACAGCAGGCTCCACTAATCCAGGCGGCACTCTACGACAGTGCATGGAGTGGATCCAGTTCTTCCGATTGGAAACTCGCACAGCTGTCCTCGTTGCGAGCAAGACTTGCTCAGGACCAACCCATCTTGGCTCCAGACTGTTCGTCCTTTCGAACACCTTAATCATAACCTGATCGCCAGGTCGGAGATTATGACCTTCAACTGTGGACCGATCAGGGAGCGCCTCTCGAACCTGTCGATGAATAGAAACCAAATTATCCGTTAACTGTGCCAGATAATCATTCATCATTACACAAGGTACATCATACACTGACTTCGGTTTCGGTGGACCCCAAATATTCATTGGGCGTCCGAACACGATCTCGTAGGGTGTGAGACCGGTCCGAGAATGCGGTATCGATCTAATTGACAATAATGCCAGCGGTAAAGCATCTGGCCAAGTCAAAGAAGTCGAAGCTTGGATCTTAGCGATCTTAAGCTTCAAAGTACCGTTATATTTCTCAACCAATCCCGCAGACTGAGGGTGAAACACTGCATGAAACTTCTGAGTAATGCCTAGCCCTTTCAGGACATACTTGATAACATCTGCTATAAAATGAGGTCCGTTATCACTCCACAACAATCTACAAACACCATATCGAGGGAAGAACTCCTTCAATAGCATCTTGGCTGTAGTCGTTGCAGTATTGTCTTTCGTAGGCTATGCCTCAACCCATTTACTGAAGGCACAAACCACTACTAGAACATACTTCAGATTGTTACAGCGCTCAAGCTAAATGTAATCCATCTGCAAAACCTCAAAGGGTGCAGTAGGTGTTGCAAATCCTCTTGCTGGAGTTCGTGTACCCTTTCCTGGGTTGTACCTCAGGCAAATCATGCAGGTCTGCACTACCCTCTTTGCCGTACTAGCGATCTCCGGGTGCTCCCAAACTCGTGTCGGTAATTTGACAATTGCGGGAGCTCCGACATGCGCTAGTCCATGTGCCATCTGAACCATAGGTTGTACGAAGGCTGTGGGTAACTTCCATTTATCCTTCTGCTTACTTCTCCAACACCCTTCATCATCTAATTCTCCATCATTGGACCATTGCTCCCGTTCCTTATCGGAAGCGGTCCTCTGTATTTCCAGCACTTCTCTCCTAGCATCGTGCCATCTTTCTGCCTGCGACTTCACAACATACATTGCAGTAGCACCAGGCTGCATCGCAGTCTCTCGTGCCACTCGGTCTGCTAAAGCATTCCCTTCTCCTACTTTATCAATCACCTTCTTTTGGGCACTACATTTAACTATAGCAATCTTCTTTGGATATGTTAATGCAGTCAAAAGGTTGTGAACTAACTCCCCGTACATTATCTGTGCTCCATGTGACATTAGAAACCCTCTCTCCTTCCAGAGTAGGCCGAAATCGTGCGCAACTCCGAAGGCATAGCGGCTATCTGTATAAACATTCACACACAATCCTGCACTGAGCTCACATGCTCGTGTTAATGCTATCAGTTCCGCTGCTTAAGCTGATTTCTGCGGTATGCGTGCAGTCTCCACTATTGTTTGTAATGTGGTAATTGCATACGCTGCTGAAGTCGTACCATCTGGTAGCTTCAGGCATGATCCATCCACCCATAGTTCTCCATCTACATCTGTAAAGGGCGTATCCTGGAGATCAATACGACCCTTTGTCTGTTCCTCAGTCACAAGAATACAATCATGTGCTTTCCGTGCTTCAGACTGAGTTTCCGGGAACGGCAACAATGTGGCTGGATTTAACGTTGCACATCTCTTTAACGTAATATGAGGAGCCAAAAGCGTCAACTCATATCCCGTTAAACGAGCACTGGTCAAATGCTGCGTCTTTGTCTGATTAAGCAGGGCATCAAAAGCATGGGGAACTAATACCAACAATTTGTGAGATAACACAATTCCCTCGCTTTGGCGTATTGACACAGCTGTCGCCGCAACCGAGCGAAAACAACCAGGCAATGCTCGGGCAACAGGATCAAGTACAGCCGAAAAATATGCACAAGGGCGCTGCTTGTCGCCGTGCATCTGCACTAAAACTGATAATGCACATCCATCTTTCTCATGCACGTACAGTGAAAAGGGCTTCGTATAATCAGGGGTACCTAACACTGGTGCTGAACAAAGGGCTTGTCGTAATTGCTGAAAAGCAATTTCACACTCATTTGACCAGGGAAGAGGAATCGGTGTATCTTTTGTCAAAAGGGCTAACAATGGCTTAGCTATGTGTGAAAACCCCAATATCCATTGTCTACAGAAAGAAGCAAGGCCCAAAAATGCACGCACATCCTTCTGTGTGGAAGGTACTGGTGTGTCCAAAATTGCTTGAATACGATCTGGTGTGAGTGCACGCCCCTCCTTAGACAAAAGGTGACCCAAATAAGTCACCTTTGGTCTACAGAATTGCAATTTCTTCCTCGACACTTTGTGATTGTGCGATGCCAAAAAGGAAAGCAAGGATAACGTACACTTCTCACACAGCGCAGGAGTGTCGGCCGCCAACAAGATGTCATCGACATATTGTATAAGGGCGACACCATCAGGCAGAACAAAGGAATCCAATTGTCTTTTCAGTGCTTGACTGTAAATACTAGGACTCTCTGTATAACCCTGAGGGACTCTACAAAATCTATAAGACCTATTATTCAAAGTAAAGCCGAAAAGGTATCGGCTATCGGGATGAATAGGAATCGAAAAGAAGGCATTTTTCAAATCAATAACTGAAAATGTGGTCGCCGTTGGCGGGACCAAAGTGAGTAACGTTGTGATATCAGAAACCACTGGATACTGAGGTATCACTATCTTATTCACTTCCCTTAAGTCAATGCTAAAATTATAAACCCTGGTATCGGTATCTTTTTTCAAGATGGGTAAAATAGGGCTGTTGCAAACGTTGTAGGGAACTTCCTCCACTACTCCCACCTTAATCAAATCCTGCACAATCTGTATGAGTGCCTCCTCCCCCTCCTGGGAAATACGATACTGAGGGAGGCGTGGTAACACCGCACTCTCCTGGACGATAATGTGGACAGGCGGAATCACCATCTGTAGCCCACAAAGTACGAGGGAGGGAAGCTAAGACAGTATCCTCTGCAACCACACACATCCGTTCTGTCATGGGGTGATTATCGTTTAAGATCACACGTACTCCAGTAGGGGAGCAGCGGATCGTTGCTCTGAAGTGCTTGAGCATATCAAGACCCATAATGTTGTCAGGCGTGTTCGGGGCAAGCAAAAATGGACAGGGTGCAGAAAAGTGGTCAACATGGAATGCAAGGGGTCGGGAAAGAGGGCTTCGGGAGAGTGTACCATCAAACCCTACCGATGTAACCATTAAGCCAGATGAGGGGGCCCTCGGAACCAATTGTTTGGACAGCGCACTGTGAGTAGCTCCTGTATCAACTAGGAACCGATCAGTAGAACCCAAAACATTTGCTGAAACATAAGGACCCCTCTGATCAACCGGCACTTCAACTGATTCCAACCTCCATCCAACGCAATCCTACGCATGCTGCGGATCATGGTACCCAGAATGGTCGTTCCCAGACATTTGGTACTGATGTTGCCGATCAAATACATTAGGTCTATCCCGTTGCTGCACGTTAGGGTCAAATCGAGCACGATCATTAGAGTGCCCTCTAAAATTCGAAAAACCCCCTCTACCTCTCGGTGGTCCCTGACCACGTCCCTGACGAGATGCATATAATACCGGACAATCTCTGGCCCAATGACCCGCCTGTTTACAATACGCACATTGATTTCTATTGACATCTGACCGACCCGAAGGGGGACCATAGAATCCTCCTCTACCTCTGTCGACACCCCGACGAGGCGGACCATATACTTGTGCTAACATCACCTTAGTTTTCAAATCTTTCGATTTCTTCTCCTCATTCCCCTTCGCTTCTTGTTCCTGGCGCTCATAATACTGAGCCATAGTCAGGAGGGATGCCGGAGACGAGGTGGACCAAGAACTTTCACTCGCTTTCAATCGAGCTGCTATTCCCGGTAATAAATTCGCCACATATTTATCGACAAAAAGATGTCGACCCGTATCATCCGTAAGTGACTGACCACTGAAATCATGAAATGTCTCCTCAAAGCGCGTAAAGAAGTCTGAAACTGATTCATCAACCTTCTGTTTACATGAGGCTAACATGTTCCAGTCAATCTTTTTAGGGGGAATAATTGTTTTCAACTTAGTCAAGATAGCGGCAGGAAGGTCTAAAATAATCCGGGGTGGTTTTTGCGCGGGTTTTCTCTCCCTATCCTCATCCTCAATCTCAGACCACCTAGCCTTAAAAGCGGTAACATCATCCACCTTCCGCACAGATCTCCACATATCCGGTGGTAAAATGAGCCCAAAGAACAAATCTATATCCGCTAAAGTCATAGTACAAGAATTCAAGGCCCCTTCGACCTCTTCGTAAAAGGCCGCTGGATTCTTGCGGGGGTCAGGCAATGCATTCTTTAATGTCATAACATCAGCCCTATGCCAGGGAGTATAAACCCAATTATACACAAAATATCCCCTAGCATCGGGGGAAGATATATCTGAACTGTTTCCTGCTCCTTTAGGAGGAACATACAAAGGTGCCGCCTCTCGCATCGGTTTAGCATGCACTAGTTCGCTCTTATCTGAATGGGAAGTAGATGGTTGGCCACCGCCCATATGTGAATCCGATCGCTCCTTCTCCGCTGCCTGTAGGCACGCTCTCTCTTTAAGTTCACTCGCCGCGTCCCGCAATGCAAACAGCCGTCGGACCGCATCGGGTACCTCAGAGGGAGAAAAAACACCGTTACATAATGCTTTAGAATCTGCTACTACATCATCAGGCTCAAAAACATCTGAATATTTCCGAAAGGCAGTAATCACTTCATCAGAAAGAGTTGCAACAAAATACAGCTTCTCTCTATCCTGCCAACTTTCCAAAAATTCCAACAATTCAGCAAGGGGTAGCTTGCCTTTAAGCACGCGCAAAGAAATTTTCCGAAGCTCACCCATACGCTCAACTGATAACATGGACCGCGTGTCTACCTTATCCGAAACCGATCCAGAATCCTGTGATCTCGGGGCGGACGCGCCAACATAAGGGGGCGGAGAGCGATCTAATAAATAAAAATCATCTTCAAGATTAGTAAGGACAGGATAAAGTGGCTGGCGGACAGCATATTGACCCGAGACTTGCAACCTACGCTCTTTCTCTTGTCTCTCCGCCAGTTCTCTTTCCTCCCGACGCTTCGCTTCCTGTGCTCTCACATGATCATTTTTCCGTTGCTCTTTATCAAACAGCGCTTTCTCATGTTTCTCTCGCTCACGCACTTCCTTCACCCATAACCGTACACATTCAAACATGTCTTGGCGAGCAAGCCGTTTACACATACACTGTTCCACATACTCAATCTTACGCATATCAAACGATCCATACAAAGGCCATCGTAACTCAGGATCCTTTTTGGTGTATTTCCTCCACACTGTGCTGTACATTATAGAGGAAAGACCATGCTTCACATACATATCCCTATTGGGAGTCCCCTCTGGGGGGGCTGGAGCAGATTCCTCGAGATTTAACCGGTTTCCAAAGCAGCAGCACCACTTACGGAGTGCGCTAAAAGCAGGCATGCTCAAAAATAATGCAAAATATGCAGTATTATCAAAAAATGGCACTTAAACTTTGCGCCGTTCAGATTTAAACAACTCCGGAGAAATATCTCCACATTACCTGCCTATATGTGTTGCAACGCATATATTCTCACAGTAATCCATACAAAATATGACCGGTCACCACAAATCAAACTCAAATAGCCAACCCAGGCTTCAAAACTCGGAGCAAGTACCGTACAACGGTTCTTACCAATCAAGAGTGTCCAGATTCCAACTGCCAAGTTCCAAAATTCGCCCAAACGGCTGTCGCGGCAGACCGACAGAAGAGGTCTCAGTTGAGGACCGGCACAACCCAGAAGGTCAGTTCGGAAGGGAAGGAAGAAACCTCGGGATGCCAGGGCTAAAACCGCCGCTGGCAGTGATCACATCCCCGGCCAAATTCCTCACCTTCGTCACGACCAGTCCTTCGAGCATCCGAGTCGCCGATAAGCCCCACGTGACGGGCGCCAATTGATGAGTACAGGCCCCAGCTAGGCCCGCAGAATACAAGGGTTCGCTCTCCTGTAACAAAAACTAGAAGGAAGTTGGCACGGAAGCTGCAAATACAAAGACAAAGTTTATTAACCCTTAAGGGTGGTCCTACAATCTACACAACACTCTTCAGTATTGCGTAGAGTAGCACAAAAGAACTTACGTACACGGTCCCCTTTTATACACAACAGAGGGGCTCATAAGTCGGTGGATACAACATAGAACAAAATTCATTACCATTTATGGACATTTTCGATACAGGATCAATATGTGGGCGGAGTTAACAATTTCCTGAGCCCGCGAAAACATGGTCAAGCAAGGACTAACTGATAACAGATGTGGTCAAGTCTGGGCATGCGCCAGACGGACAAAGGAGCTATTTATAGACTGTTACTGGGCAGATTACAAGAGCAACTAACGAAAAGATAGGACTCTTCTCGTGCAAAGCACTTGGAGACATGACAATACAAAATGGAGTCCGGACATTAGTCAACATAAGACAGGAAACATGTTTTAACTAGAGAGAAGTCATGTCTTTAGTGAATGCTTAATCATATCGCTGTTTCAGTTTTCAACAAAGGAACGTCCTTTCTTAACACGATACACCACGGACATTACAGATAAATGTATATCTCTGAAACTCCAGTTGGACCCCCTGGCTTTTCCTTTTATGCCCATTGAGCCTGGGGAAGAGGACTTTCTATTAAAGGAGAGGTCTGACCCAGACCTAGCCAAAAGCCTATTAAGGTCAAATGAACCATGGGCGTCCGACTTGCCCAAAACGGAAATGGAAACTGGTTCGGTGCCACAAAAACATTGAAAACCATCTTGCAAAAATAAATACGATAAAAGCCATGTACGTCCCACCAGGGCTAATAGGAGATCAAAGAAACAAAATAGGAACAAGAGACCCGCAGTCCACACTGGACCCACAGCAATGGCCACAGGATAATCAAGATAGCTTAGAAAAAACGCAGGAAACCTTCAGGAACGATAGTACCAACCTCAAAATGTTATGTTATGTTAGTGCTATTTGTATTGCGCACGGCTGCTCCAGCGAAGGAGCGTCCCGGCGCACCGACAAGGTGGCGAACACAACACAACTGGGGAACAGAAATAATTATTAAGAAATTGGGGAGTGAAGGATTTAACAAAGCTCAGAAAATAAATGAGTTTTAGCGGCCTTGCGGAAGGAGAGCAGGTCACCAAAGGTCCGGAGTTTCAAAGGGAGAGCGTTCCAGAGTGCGGCTGCCCGCACCTTAAAAGAGCGACCCCCCACCCGACTGAGTTTGAACCGAGGGGCTACCGCTAATTCTTGGTCTAGCGAGCGCAGAGTGCGGCCCGGGATGTAAGGGCGCAAGAGTTGGTGCAGTAAGGGAGGTGATAGGCCCTTCAGAATTTTGAAGGAAAGGCACAAAACTTTAAAGTGGATCCGCTGCCTAACGGGTAACCAATGCAAGGCTCGCAAAGATTGACCGGCCGAGCAAAACCTAGGAAGACCTATGATCGCTCTGGCCGCAGCGTTCTGCACTCTTTGAAGTCGGGTTAACTCAGCCTGGTTTAATCCTATAAAAAGGGAGCTGGCATAGTCCAACCGTGCCAAAACCGTTGCTTGCACCACCAATTGACGAGTTGCGGCATCGAAGTATTTAAGGGCAGGGCGCAGATTGCGCAGGATGCCGAAGCAGCAAGCCGCCGTCCTTTTGGTGTGGCCAACAAAGTTGAGGGAAGGGTCCAGCCAAACACCAAGATTTTTGATCTCCGCAACCGGAGTGGGGGTCGGCCCCAGCTCAGAGGGCCACCAGGTATCTCCCCATAGGTCCGTCCGCTTCCCAAAGATCATCACCTCCGTTTTTTTGGCGTTTAGTTGGAGACAGTTGGACGTCATCCAACCAGCCACCGCCCTGAGTCCATCTCTGAATCTTGGGGCATCCACCCCAGAGTCCCCGCTGATCGTGACCGCTAGCTGGGTGTCATCTGCGTACGACACCATGGTCATACCACAGAGCTTCACAACCTCAGCCAGCGGCCTCACGTAGATGTTAAACAACGTGGGGCTCAGTGAGGAACCCTGTGGGACCCCAAGAGACAGAGGATGGCATTTGGACTGGTAGGGCGGGGACGCCACACAGAAGGAACGATCCCTGAGAAACGAACGGAACCACTGGTGTGCAGTGCCGATAACCCCTATCTCCTCAAGACGTTGCAGGAGAATGTCATGGGAGACCGTGTCAAAGGCGGCGCTTAGGTCTAACAAAACAAGCGCCGCCGTTTGACCTGCATCCAGAACTACCCGAAGGTGCTCGACCATAGATAACAGTGCTGTCCACTGAGTGTCAATACCTCGGCTTTGAAATCAAACTCGCAATCCAAACCACAATCTTGCCTCACTACCGATATTGGCCCTGGAAAATCAGATGACCTAACATCATCATCTTTAGCACTCCAACCTTTATCCAGGAAAAACAAGAAAAAACTGAAAAAGTTCAACAAAACAAAAAAACAACAAAAGAAATTCTAAAGGGACCATCAAGCACTGGCTTGTGCCAAAAAAACATGAAAACAAAGATTATAGCAAGGAGAATCAGAATGGCTGTGGCCCCATACAAAAAACAATTACTGTTGATCAAAACAGAGGCACACAAATCTATGGTACAATTATTTCTGAAATACCTGCTCATAGCCTTTTAGGTAACTCAAGCGGGAATTCAATTAAAACTCTGATCATAACACCCTCTGCGGCCAGTGACCACTTGACCAACACACAGTGCCCACAGATCAAAGAGCCACGCCAAGACAACACAAACTAACTTGCTGCCACACAGCCAAGAGCCCACAATGAGCCTCAATTTGCAAACACACATAATGACCAACGGGAGAGGAAAATCGCCCAAGTAAGTCTTAATGACTGTCCGTCTGCCCCGGATCGCATTTTCACCCTCAGGAGTGATTTGCAACTCTGCATCTCAAGTACAAATTGGACCGGGGGGGGGGAAGGGGGGACCTGCACTCCGTGAAAATCCAACTCAGAATTTAACAAAGCCCTTGGAAACTACCAAGGTTTTTTCCAACTTACTCAACCCCCCCCAGGCCCATGCCACAGCCCGAGAAAATCCGAAAGTTTTGTTATATCCCGAATACACCTCGCAGGGGAATTGGGATATCCTCAACAGAGGAAACCTTCTGAAGCTCTGCGAAAACATTCCGGGTTTGGAAAACATCAAAACAACTGATATTGAGACTGTGGTTTTTTCCGGTCCAGGGCCGAGCGAATTAAATGAAACAACTGAGACAACTTTCTCCAATTTGATCATGGCGGACATTTTGAGAGGATACAAAACGCAAATAGACAACTGGGGCATAAAAGTCAAGCCCCCACCTGTCACTAAATATCCAGAGATTTTAAAAAATAAAGTGCCATGCGCTCAACAGGGAGAACAATATCTGAAGAGACAGAAATGGATGAACAGCAAACACCCAACTTTACTTACTACGGGATCATGGCTCTATAGGTGGCATACAGGCAATACAGCGGAGCAACAATTCAATTCAAATTACCAAACATGTAGATGGAGGTAACCGCTCCTGTTCAACCAAGGGGAACAGTACCAAAGATTGGTCCTGGCTCCCACTGGCTTTAAACTCTAGCTCCTAATATTAGACCCTTATTGGGCAATCAACCGATACCAACAAAGACCACCTATGCCCTAAACTTCGCCCATGTTCAGCACAGTAGCCCCACTGAGAACAATAAAACGATTAACATAATGACCTGGAACGTTGCAGGGATACTTAAAGTTCTGCACTGTCCTGGGGCAATTACTTTTCTTGCAGGAGCAGACATAATCTGTGCCCAGGAAACATGGGCCATTTCTTCAACACCAATAGGGGATCATGCTGAATATTTCAAACCCACAACATCCATAGAACCTATGTAACTCCGCATATAAATTGGGATATCAACCAGCAATTGAGAAATGCTCCAGACAACTGAATTTCAAATGCAGGGCCTATCGAGCAAGTAGATCTGAGTCTGCAAAAAAGGAACTAAATCTAGTGGCCTAGAGCCACTCAACACTGGTCTGGCAGGTAAAACGCGAACTTACAGAGGCAAAATGGCTGAAGGTATTCGAGCTGCTTGCACCCAGCAAATCCCAAGAATTCTGGCAATATTTAAATAAGGTAATCCACGGGACCTCTACCAGAGAGAACCCACTTGATGCAAGCACTTGGACAGCCCATGTAAAAACCCTCTACACTGACGACTCGAAGACAAAAATAACAGAAAGAACAACAACTCTTGGGGAACAACCAAGCAAACTGACAACTTAATCCATGGATCTTCTGGCCGTTCATACTTCCTCAGAAAAACAGGCAATACGAATTATTTAAAAATAAATAGGCCATAATGGAGCTCCTGGACCTAACTGCTTGCCCGGCTCCCTCTTCAGGGAGGACATCAACTTCTGGGCTGAGATTTTGGCACAGTTGTGAGCCCGAGTGTACGCTTTTGGACGATGCCCCAGATTCCTGGAGAGGATCACTACTACATGCAATTTACAAAAAAGAGTCAAGCACTGACCCTAGGAACTAGCGTATGATCGCCTTATTGGACATTGAGGGTAAGGCTTATGCAAGCTCTCTCCTGATGGACCTAGTAGACTAGGTCAGCAAGGAAGATCTGCTCCCTTTCTACCAGACAGGGTTCCGATCAGGAGCTTCCACCTTAGATAACATCATTGCCCTATCATACTTAGTACACCAAACGATGGCTCACGGTAATCAGCCGCTTTTTGCTTGTTTCATCGACTACACAGCAGCATTCGATGAGGTAGATCGCAACATCCTATGAAAGAAATTGGCTTGTTGGAACATCTGCCCGAAACTGTTACAGGCCATCAGATCGCTGTATCCGCAAACTTGGGTAAGAGTTAAACTCTTGTGTGAATCTGCTACTGCAAAAATCATCACAGGCTACGTGTTAAAGCAGAGCTGTGTCCTTGCCCCATTACTCTTCAAATTATATACAGCAGACTTGGGTAGCGCTCTGCATGGAGCCACTTTAGCGACTCCTAGGATTGGGAGAATCAAGATCCAGCTGATACAATATGCAGATGACTTTGTCCTTTTGGACCACACCAAAGTCGGCCTCCAAAAAGCTTTAACAGCACTCTCAGAGTATAACGCTAAAAACAAGCTGGTTGCAAACCCAACAAAATCCAAGATAGTAATCTTTGGACGCCATCAGAAAAAGAAATTGATGAAATGGAGTTTGGGCGCACTAATATTGCACAGTACATAAACGTACAACTATCTCGGAATCTGGTTCAGTGAGACTGGCTGTTCACAGGCCCACCGCCACAAACTCCAGCAGAAAGGAAAAATGGTTACCTATGCAATCTGTAAACTTCATGCCATTTTAGAAAGTCCAACAACTGCGGTCATTCAACGACTTCTGAGGGCAAAATTATTACTTTGCCTCAATTATGCGATACAGGCGTTTCCAGGCAAATTTGCGAAGGACCTTGAAAAGATCCACTGTGCAGCTTACAAAAAGTTATTTTGTCTTCCAGCATGCACTAGGAATACTTTAATTTGCCTGGAATTCACCCTTAATCAACAATCCTTGGAAGAACTGGCGAGTTTGGCTAAATACTTTTATCTAACAACTGTGGCTCCAGAGAATTCAATGAAGACTGTTATAAACAAAGTTTTCCAACAACCTGGCAACCCATGGTCAACTGGCCTTGCCTCAGCCAAAGAACTGTTGAAACTAGCCATAGAGAATTGGGACCCCAATATAATTAAGTATACCACCATTAAAACATCAATAAAAAAGCAAGTAAGATCATGCTCTCGTATATTGGACATCGAAGCTCTGACAGCTAGAGGCTTTCACAAGACCCAAAGCTCCCCTCACACATCATATGGCCTTAAACCACATCTCACACAGCCGGTGGGAAGGCAAGCTCTACATAGGATTCTTGCAGCCAGACATTCGCTCCCCCTAAAATATCTGTATCCTTCAGTGAAAGTAAGACCAGCCATTATGGAGTGCCGCCTCTGCTATTACAAGCGTGAATCGCTGGCTCACATCTTGCTATACTGTCCTGCCCTGTTGCCATCCCGCCAAACCTATCTAAGACCCATTCTCCTCCAACTGGGCACGCGGACGGCAAATGAGGCTGTTCAACAGTTATATTTGCTGGACACAGTGAAGCATATGGCCAATTTTGCTAAGTTCATCTAACATGCCCGCCAAGCTCTTATAGACAGGTAAACCTTGACACCACATGGGACTATCTGGACGAGGGACCCACGCAGTTTGGCCCCCAATCAAAGTTTGCTTTGGCGCATCTAAAGGATTAATACTCATTTTAAGAGTTGTATATACATTATTCCATTTTAAGTATCTCTTTTATATTGATTGTCCTTTTGTATTGGTTTTTATTAATCACACAATTAAAGGATCATTGTCATTGGTCCTGGCGGTGGTGGCGTGTGCCTCCTGCGGTGATGCGACGTTCGGGCCGGTCAGGACTCAATTTCATGTGTGAGCCCTGGTGGACCACAGTTGAGGCCGGAGGCAGCGGACAGCGCAGGGCCACAGACACATGGCATTGATGACCCTAAGGCCATCGCCTCAGAGGCCATCCAATTCCTCAGAAGATAGTTAGTGGCCACGGATGCACAGCGACCGGCACAGGCACCCTGCCATGGGATGGTGACTTCCGGTGCACCTAGGTAGGTCCACGTGCAGTGAGTGGGTCCTCATCGATGTCGAAGGTGAATGTGGCAGAGGCTTGTGGGGGACAGAGGAAGGTGTCCTCCAGGGCATGATGCGAAAGGTCTGATGTTATCCAGAAGCAGCAAATGGTGGAGTGGAAAGTGACAGCCTCGCTTTCGCCACCAATTCGGTATCAGTTACATGAGGATGAAAACTACCCCCTTGTCCATAGACTCAGATGCCACCAATGTACTACCAGAGAGTGTCCATGAATGTCGGGGACCAGAGTTAGTGGCACCGGTGTTGAGAGGGAATGCAGTCTGCGATGATACCAGTACACTGATATGAACTCCGCCATCGCTAAATCAAGACTCTGTGACCTACTGGACCGCAGTGTAGTGACACCAGGGCAGTTGTCTGTAGTGTTCGATCACCTCCGTAACGATGATGCTATTCCCTCCGGACTACAATGCGTCATCCTCTTACACCTCTCCTTGCGTGTGATGATATGTATTCTGCCTTTGAATAATCGATGTTCAGTTTCAATTCTGTGACCTACTCGTGTGCTGCGTAGGCCGAGGGAAGTAGTCCGCGTAGGTCCACAGACACGTGTGGTTGTAATGCTATGCACAGACTTGGTGGCACCACATCGAAGGGAGTATAGTGACATGAACTCTGCCTTAAATAATTTTCACTGCTATGGTGTAATCAAGACTTAGTTCCATAAGTGTGACCTACTTGACTGTGGTGTATGCCGGAGGCGGCAGTTGAGTATGTCAATGAGAAAGGAGGAAAGCGGGCCTGTGTCGTGGAGGCCGTGATGGTCTGAGGGGGCTGCCATGGTGGCGGACCTCGAGCTTTGAGCTTGCGTAGGCACGTGGTGGGCCCTCCCTGACACACGCCGGTGTCGGAAGGTGATCAGTGTGGCCTGGCTGCGCAGGGGTGGGCCTGATGGGGTCGGTGGTCCAGCGGGCCGGGGTACGGCAGGCGAACAGGATCGCAGGCAACTCCGCTCACGAGGACGGAGTCGGCCTTGTGGCGTGGTGACAGGCGCCGCCCTGGCAGAGACATTGGGCTTTCTGGAAGAGGACCACGCCCAGGGCTATGTGCTTTTTACTCACACCCCTACGCTGGCCTGGTGTACGCCGGGCCATCCCACTCTGCTCACGCTTACACGGGGACGTAACAGGCAACATTTCTGCGAAGTCCCCCACTGGCTGGGGTGACATGGTTGCGTCCACTGTCCACTACACTCCATACACCAGAGGTGTATGTCGCCATGGATATGGGTATGTTCGGCATACATCGGTCTTTCCAGCACATCTCCGCCACTCTTGGCATTGTGTACTTTCCCAATCATGGTTCTCCTGCATCCTTCACACATGCCCGGTTGCCACCTCTCCCCACATTCGGTTAGTGTGTGGCTGAGGTGCCATGCCGTTGATGGCTCATGTTCACTGCTTGCCCAGGTTACTATTTTGAGTTGTTCTGTAGTGTCTGTTGGGTGGGCATGTTGTTTTGCATGTTGGTTGTGATTTTGTGACATGTGCATTGACAGATTTTTGAGTTGCATGTTTGTGGAGTTGAGGTGAGTGGGGTGTTCAATTGGAACTTGCCAAGGGGCTGTGCATTTCCCTTCATGCCATCCTGGGACCGCTGGTTGCTGATGGAGTGTCGGAGGATGAAGGAATCATGCACACTAACTGATTATTTGGAGAAGACATTAGTGGAGGTTCCACGGTGTTCGGATTTTGCTTGCACATTGATGTGAGACGTGTGCTTTCTGTTGCGGTGATTGTGTGCTATGTCAGCAGGGGGCACAGGTAGGGCATGTGTGTTGTGGATTGCCCCCAACACGTGCGTGCATCCAGCTATGGCGTATGGTCCTTGCTTGGTCTCCAGCGGATCCTGCGCATTGTGTTGGATGTATAGCGACTGGGGTAACAGGCTGATGGTGATGTCCAGGACAGGTGTGAGGGACTTGGATGTGGCTGACTCCTCTGACTCTGGCGGGTGTTGGTTGGGGGTACCAGGGGCCAACAGGTGCAGCACAGCCAGCAGCTTTGTGTGGGGTGAGATGTTGGTTGTCCGCTGTGTTGGTGCCGTCGGCCTGTTGGGCGATAGTGGGTCAGGATGCGTAGGATGGTTGTCCTTTTGAGCCTGTAGTGGGCAATGACATTGTCAGGTTGTGGCGGTGGGTGTTGTGGCCCTCTTGGGTGTCGGGCCGCATGACCAGTGGCTCCATGGCATCTGTTGCCCTTCCGATGTGGCTGTGGGCTGGGCTCCCTTTTGTGGTGCAGGTTGTCGTCCGACTTTGAACCAGGTCTGAGCAGGTGTTAGTTTCTGGGTGCAAACGTGCCTTATCGCTTGTTTTGTGGTCTTATCGCCGATCTGGCTGGTTGATGAGAATGTTGAGGTGTGGTGTTGTCGCAGCTTTTCGCAAGGGAACGCCTACTCTGCATCTCATTAATGATAGTTGCGAGGGTCATCTGTGGCGATGTTTTTTGCGTCTGCTATCGCGGGTATACTGGTGCTGTGGGCTGTTAACACCGCTTGTGAATGGGGCGATAAGTTTATCCCAACTTTGGCTGCGATAAAGTGCCGTTAACTCGGCGATAGATCCTTGTGAATATGCCCCTTAGTTTCATTTAAAGCTATAAAGTTCAGGGAAGCTCGCTCACAAGACTCACTTCATATCCCTAGTACATCACTGAACTTTGAGAGAGGAGTTGGCCTAACTGTTAGTGCAGTCGGCCTCAAATCTGGGGAACTGCGTTCGAATCGCGGCAGTGAGGCTGAACATTCTGTGATTCTGGGAAAATCACTTAATCTCCCCATGCCTAACAAAAATGAATGTGTCTTCGTGTAACTTAACTGGTGCTATGTAAAGCACTCTGATACCCGATAACTTCCGGTCAAGTTTGCGCTATATAAACTCCATAAAAGAAATTGGCTCTTCCTCAGCAGCAGAAAACATTTAATTCCTTTCTCGTATATATGATTCCTCCATCCCAACATGTTTTCTATTTCGATTTTTCTGGATTTCACTACCAATCTGACATTTCAATGCATATCTTTTTATCTTTGTTCTTCGGTGACTCATGCAGTCTTTTTTATTATCCAATCCCACTTTCATCTCAGTCCTGTTCTATACCATCCTGAGCTTACCAAAGTGATGGTTTATCTGTATTTTAGCATTTTCAATGAAATCTGTGTATTTGAACTTTTGGAGTATGATCATTTATTGGGTTACAAATAAGCAAGGATAGAACCTGTGATATCTACAATTTGGGAGAACACAGGCCATTCGGTTACTATCCTTGCCAAAGCGTCAGTCTAACAGCTATAATCGAAACTCAATGCCGGAGCCTGTGTGCTGTATGTTCTGTCTAGACCTATTCATCAGCCATTAAACCATTATGTCTCTCATAACCTACTTGTTACAAACACCCCTTCCTCTTCCTTATCATGACGGCTACTGTAGTCCGAAGCACCAGCGATGTCCTGAACCCGATTTTATCATGGCCCCTGCAGCCGGATCCACTGCCTCCATGGTGAACTTAGAAGGCTGCCTTGCGCACCGTAAAACTTGCCCTTGAGCTATGAGTTGGCAGTGCAGACTCAGTTGGCCCATGACCCCTGGCCCTTGGAATTTGACAGTCACTGTTACTGATGCTCCTCCCACCTTACTTCTCAAGATTTTTCCAGGCAGCTTAGATATCATAACTCTATCACGGGACATTGAACTCTGGGCACTGGACAGACTGCAGTCACTGAGTGCTATGCAAATCTGGCAAAATGATGCCTGTCTGGCAGACTCACACCAAGCATTAAGCTACCCCTGGTGAAGAAAGCAGTCCATAAGAAGGACATGTTGTGCTTATCTGGCCACTTTCTGCTGGATCGTTCAGCTGCTGTTGATAGGTCCATTATGAGGCCTCCTTGTTCTTTACAGCCAAATTTATGGACCTTAAGGGTGTTGGTCAGGGTTGTTTCCCCTCCATGTGGGATATCCCAGCTTGTTCAACTGGGTAAATCCAGGTCCTGAGGTATCCCCTTGCAAAACAAGATTCATCAAGGCGCCTTTAAAGTGTGCATACTTGTCAACATCAGTGGTAAACCGCAAAGAAAGCTATTTTACAGCACATACATCTCAATACATCACCATGAAGACAACCAGCTTTATATTATGGTGTCATTGCTTGATATCTGCTGCCTGAGAAACTGTGTGGTTGCTATTGATGAGTGGAACTTTCTCACTTGCTTAGATATAACCTTTCTCAATTGAGTTTTTACCTAATTTCTTCTCATGGTTCTTTGATGCCTCCTTCTTTTCTGTAGTATTCACCTTCAAACTAAACAGAAGAGGGGGGGACGAGGAGCTACTTGGAAAAAGGTCCTGTACCAGTGCTCCCAAGTTAAATGCAACAACAATGTGGATGGTAACAGTTCCTGAGGAGGGGGGGAGGAGTATCAACAGCCAGCTAGGCTCTAAGAAAGTGTAAGGTGTCTCCAAAGAAGTTAGAGTATGCCAAGAAAGAGTAGAGGTACTCCTGTGTGGGTCTAGAAGTGCCCTCACACACCCTTGCGTGTGTTTAGCATCATCATCGGGCAGGTGCTCCTTGTGGGGGTGGCGCTGCAGTCCCTCACGGGCCCGTTTTACGGGGCTCTCTGATGGAGATCTTTTAGGAGTTTGCCGCACATGTGCATGGGGGTGTGTGGGTTTAAAAAGTGGTAGTGAGTGAGATATAAAAAGAGCAAAAGGACACTAACAGTTTATTGAGGATGTCCTTTGAGTCTAAGTAAAATAGATCACGGGGATGGAGATGCAAAAAATATTGCCTATATGAGAGGGGAACCTGAACAAAATAAGATCCCACTTCTCTCACCCGTGTGGTGAGTATTAGATATACCAGAGGGTCGACATGTTTCGCGCTATAAGTGGTCCCTAGTGGATCCTGGAGCGCTTCATCAGGACCAAAGAAAAGGTGTGTTAAATGGGAATCGGGAAAAGAAGACGCCCTATATTCCCATGGGTCCTTTTTGTAGGGGTAACTCTTTTTATATCTCACTCACTACCACTTTTTTGACCCAAACACCCCCATGCACAAGTGCGGCAAACTCCTAAAAGATCTCCATCAGAGAACCCCGAAAAACGGGCCCGTGAGGGACTGCAGCGCCGCCCCCACGAGGAGCACCTGCCCGATGATGATGCTAAACACCCGCAAGGGTGTGTGAAGGCACTTCTAGACCCACACAGGAGTACCTCTACTCTTTCTTGGAATACTCTAACTTATTTGGAGACACCTTACACTTTCTTAGAGCCTAGCTGGCTGTTGATACTCCTCCCCCCCTCCTCAGTAACTGTTACCATCCACATTGTTGTTTTATTCACCTTCCACATCTAAAAGGTTATGATCAATAAGTTTGTTTAACTATTTACAAGTTCGGTGGCAAGGTTAATTAAATTTCATATACATAGGACCCTGGTAAACCTAGGAGTTAATGAAAGCTCACTAGTTCTCCTGCTGAGCTCCTCAACTGTTGGAATACTTATACGCTCTGAACATTGTGTAACACATGTTCTATCTTCCTGTTAGCATCACAAACAAAGGAAATACCTCACACCTGGATACACTTTTTTTCTTAGCTTCTGTTGGTATTGTGCCTTATCTTTTAGCTTTCCTTTAATCGTTGATGTATAAAATTCATTCTTGACTTATTTCCAAACATAGCCTTAAACCACCCTTCTAAATTCCCTTGAAATTGTCATTGGTTTAAAGGTTAAAGACTTTTAAATATGCATCTGATTTCTGGACAACTTTCCAGGCCAAAGCTATTGCCAGGCTGGACAGGAGATCCTCCTGCTATTGTTTCCCTCCAAAGGGTGTCATGCATTGTACTATCTATCCTATATTTGGGACCCTAAAATGTGCCACTTCATCTCAAAATTAATTTGAAGCTCTCCTGCATGATCTACAAAGCTCTTATCCTTGCAACCTTGGGCTATATTTTGATTTTACCATTGGCATTTAATCTGGTGGCTCCTAAGTACTTGGAGTATCGGTCAACTTTGCCTGGAAATGCCTAAATGTTGTTTGTGAAGAATTCTACACAGGTCAATTTTGCAGACACAGTTTGGGTTGGGCTTCCACTAGCTGGTACACTTTCTCTCACCTTTCTACTTTTTCATAAAACCGTGAAACCCTATTTTTCCACACAAAACCAATACACATCAGTGTCATTCTTAGTCTCTGTCTTGACAATATTTTGAATTAATCTTTTTTCTGCATGGCTTACTTACCTTTAATGTGCTATTGTTCCTTCCTTTTAAGCTTTCCACCCCTGTGCTGCATGTACAAAATGTATTTTAATAGTAGCATTGTGAATATATACATGCTTTGATTTATTAGAATGAAGCCATCAAGACTGTTGTGAGGCAGTTTGCTGTTCTAAGATGGAAATAGCTGGTTGCTGAGTGCATTTTGTGGGGAAAAAAGTAGACCAAGAATCAAGCCAGCAGAGAAATAAATGTAGAGTCAGTATGAGGAAATACTTTAATCACCAGCGGTGGCACCTCTGCTATGGAGAAGGTGCGTCGTTCCCCTTCCCACCCCGCCAGCAGTGTTAAAAAAAAAAACGATAATTTACCACGGCTTACTATTGTTTTATTGTGCTCCCAGGTTGAGTCTTGGGGGTGGGGCTAAGGGATATGATAGGCAAGAGGGAGTGGTGGGCACTGCTATCAGAGTGCATGATGGTTTGGCCGGCTGTCTTAGGCCAGCCAAACTGCTATGCGCACTGAGGCTCTCTCCCACCCAGCTGAATTGAAGAGTTGGAGACAGCAAAGCATAGTCTCCTAAGTCTCCTTGGGAGTGCATATCCTCGGCACTCAGGCCAATCCTGAAGCTGCTCTCACGCAAGAGCAGCTTCAGGATTGGCTGCAGGGGAGGCTGGGAGCCTGTGCCTGCAGTGGAGCCACAAGAGGAGGAGAAGACCGAGTGTGCAGGGGGCTGCAGGCGGCAGGTGAGTTTTCTCTTTTTTGTTGTTTATTCCCCACCCCCACCCGCCTCTCTCTTCTGATACCGGCTGTCACTGGTAATCCTTTGGCTTTTAAAAATTCACTTATGACTTTAGAACAAGATAAGAAGGAGGTGTTCATGTATACCACTAGGTGATATTGGCAAAGGTCAAGTGTTGTACAAGCATACTACATAAACCTGGGTAGTTGTCAAGGTTTATTACCTTTGGAAACCAGATCTGGAGCAATAGGAGCTTCCACATTGCTACTGTTAGAAATGGGGGCTCTAGTTGGCAGAGATATGCACCCTGTCCAAGTAGGGACAACCACTCTAGTCAGGGTAAGCTAGAAACACACTAAAAGATAACCTGTGCTCACCCTCTAGTAGCTTGGCACATAGCAGTCAGGCTTATCTAAAGAGGCAATGTGTAAAGCATTTGTTCAACACACACACACATGCACGCACACAGTAACACAATGAAAACACCACAAAAATACTCCACACAGGTTTAGAAAAATAGAACATATTTACCTGGATAAAGCAAGACCAAAACAACATAAACCCAATAAGCAGACCCAGAGTTATGAATTTTAAAATAATAAACCAAACAGAATGCTTAGAAGTCAATAGCACTAAAGGTTGCTTGAGGCTGAGCTAGACCGGGGAATATCCAAAGTTCAGGCCGCCGATGGCGGGCAGGCCGGCTACAGAACTCAACCATGTCCCGCCGACAAAGTACTTTGTATGGAGCAAAGTGCCGCAGTTGAGAGTATGATGCTTTGGTTTCGATTCACGCAGAAGAGTCCTCTGCCGGACACCTACCCTTCCTGTGTTTGTGGCTGTCTAGAGGGAATGTACAAAGTGTAGCTGTCACCCAGCCCAGACGTGTATTGGAGACAGAAGCCAAGGAACATAGAGCAGTAAGAGCAGGGAAATGGCTACTATCTAAAAGTAGTATTTCTAAAGCAGTAATTGTGAATGCAACTTCCCCATTAAAGAGGATTTATCATTACCATTTAGATATGAAACATTATGTAGCTGTTCTTTTCTAATCAGGAATTACAGCTTTAAAGTGTTTTAAGGAATTCCCAATGCTAGTCTATGGAAGGAGTAGGCCTCACAGTAGTGAAAAACATATTTAGCTGTTTTTCACCACCAGGACATGTAACACTTTAAAATACATGTCCTACTTTTTAGTTACACAGCACCCTGCCCTGAGGGCTACCTTGGGCCTACATTAGGGGTGACTTATGTGTAACGAAAGGGGAGTTTAAGGCTTGGCAAGTGGTTTTAAATGGCAAGTCGATGTGACAGTAAACTGCACACACAGGCCCTGCAATGGCAGGCATGTGACAGGTTTGAAAGGCTACTTGTTTGGGTGGCACAATCAGTGCTGCAGGTCCGCTAGTAGTATTTAGTTTGCAGACCCTGGGTGTATGGTATATCACTGTACAAGGGACCTATATTTAACCTAAATATACCAATCAGGCATAACCCAATGTAACTATGTTGGCGGGAAGCACATGCACTTTAGCACTGGTTAGTAGTGGTAAAGTGCTCAAAGTCCTAGGACCAACAAAAAGATACAGCAACAAGTGGAGGTAACCAGGCAAAATAAAGTTAGGAGAAGACCACCCTAAGGATGACAGGTCTAACAGTTACCATGTAGGTTAAAAGTAGACCCTGAGAAAAGGGAATGGGACAAGAGAGAGAAACAGAGACATTTGATATCACCACACTGCCTGATTGCAGAGTTAGACCTAATTTGCACTGCAGGAGAAATGATATCTAAAAAAAGAGACAGACATTTAGTATGGCTATAATGTTGGCTTTGACAGTAAACCTCTGATATTGTATATTTTACACTGGATGACATGCTTTGTATTTGCGTTTCTATACTCTGTAATGTAACTCAACCTTTTCTTGAACTTAAACTGTAATATAATTAAAGTTTATATGATAGATACAAACAAGTTCTTACAAAGCCCAAATGAAAGAAACCAAGGAGAGTATGAAGACCTATATTCAGCAATGGCCAAGTATTAAATGTAGAATGTGTGGATGGCCACGTGAAAGCTTATTGGACATAGTATATGCGTGCCCTAAATTGCTTAAAATACGCCGCCCACTTTTAAAAACTTTATTCCTTAAGGCTGGTGTAAGATCGTCCCGTCAGGTCCTTATTTTATGTCTATCAGGTGAGTCGATTCATTGCTATGTCCTTTGACAACGTTTTTTGCTATTGCTGATAAATTATTGGTATCTTAATGACTCATTGATCATAGTGGTTGCTTTAAGGTTGCTGACATCTTGAATGATTTAGTCTCTATGCTACCATGGTAATTGGACTCCATAGAAAATATGAAAACACTCATGCACTTTAATTGCCTGTTTGCACCATGTAACTTATTGCATAAAATTCTTCGCCCTAAGGCAACCTTAGATAACAGGCTTAAACATACGGAGACACTTTATTGTTATTTTGCTCTTTGAAATGTAATGATACAGTTTGTGTACATAGGCATTTTTCTGCATATTTGCACAATGTAATATAATGTTAATTGTTTTTACTGTATATTCCCGGGAATGTAACTAATATATGTCAACAGTTTTATGACTCTACAGCGTTAGTTTTAAAAGACATTAATAAGTGGTTTCAATGTTTTGGTACGGCATGTAACCATAGATACATACTTTTTGTACAGGCGTATATCATCTAAAGAAAGTGGGAATAGTGTCTTTTTTACAATGTTTTAGTTAGACTTGGCATCGTTGGAGTGGTTTCCCCTGACCTTTTACCTCTACCTCCTTTATTTTTGATGCAGTGCTGGATTTCGTTTTTACTGGCTTAGATGCTATCAGCACTTTGCCACTGCTGATCAGTGTCAAAGTGCAAGTGCTCACTGTTTACATTTTTATTGCAATTCGTTCTCCCTGATTGGCATTTGATGTACTGGTAAGTCCCTAGTAAAGTGCACTGAATGTGCCAGGGCAGGTAAATCAAATGCTACTAGTGAGCCTGCAGCACTGATTATGCAACCTACGTGAGTAGCCCTGAAAAGTTATCTCAGACCTGCCACTGCAGTGTCTGCACGCAGTTTGTTAACCCTCTGGGCATGGTGCAGTGTATGTGAAAGGTAGGATATGTACTGGTGTGTGTGACATGTTCTGATAGTGAAATACTGCCAATTTCATTTCTTACTATTGAAAGGCAATCTGCCCCATAGGATAAAATGGGAAATTCTTTGTAACATCTCACAAGTATAACTTCCCAATGGGACAAGATAGAGAAATAAGGCTTATGCTTTATTTCTCAGAATAACTCAGAATTTGATAACATCTTTTAGTAAATATGTTGTTGAAATTGTGGGGTTGAAAATGCCACTTTTAGAAAGTTAAAGTGAAAACTAGGACAACAGTCCTAGACAGAAAGTGCACTACAACCTACACTCAATAGAGTGTCTCACAATTTATAACCTACTCTTAAATCACTCAATAAACTGTACAAAGTTCCTTTAAATGGTGTTCATAATAACAGTTATTGGTCACTAAAATCCTAATGCATTTTGGGTGATACAACCACCCTTCTTCAGGAAAATCTGCAAACAAATGATAATACAAATAACTATATGTCCAAATGCAATAATGTAAATATATATGGAATTAGTCAAAGGTCCTTAGTCCTGTGAGGTACTTGAACGTGAGAAAACAGTTGAAAAATAGGAAAGGCCCAAACTTAGTACAAGACTGTAGGACAACCATGCATGAAACATGATGGACATAAAAAGGAAGAAATCACAGCCAAGGAGAAAACAGAACCAAACTGTGTTTAGTGAAACTAATCATGCTTTGATTGTCCAAATGGAAAGAACACCCTCTCTGTGAGCATGCATACCTCGACGCAAACACTGTTCCACGCAATGTTCCCAATATTCCAACCTAGAAACGTATTGCCCATAAGAAAGATAATCAACACTGATGCATAATCGTAATTCATCATGATTCCCTGCTAAAGAGTTTCAAAAATATCCAAAAAATACCTCCACGCCTACTGCCATCTCATGGACCAGCAGTGGTATATAACGTAGTTGAAAGCAATGCTGATGCCACAGGAGAAAACATATGTAATCACTTGTGCTAATGACTGTGAAGCGTTCAGTACTGTACTGCTTCCGGTATTGTTCTGTAAATAAAACAATCACTTGTCAGTTCCCCAGTGTGTCTTTATGTGCTAGATACCACCACTTGTGGAAACTCGCGACACCAGTAATCTGAAGTCATGTCTGCCACAGCAACCACTAGGGTTCTAAACTCTGTGCTCCGCTATAACATTCAAGTGCTGGAAACCAGGTTTTCTACTGCAGTCAGACTGCCGTCAACTGTGAAAAAAGCAGTGTGGTGTAAGAAATTACCCGCCTTTGTTAATGTGAAGCACCCGCTAAGTTCGAGCTCACTTACTTCACAAATGTCCCGACAATGTAGTAAAGAAATCGCCGCTGTGTGAATGCTCTACAACACCTGAAGTTGTAATCACGCCGTGTTCTTATACCTAACCCTCCTCCTTTCCACACGCGCTTCCCTAGGGAGCGTAGCACCCCTTCAACAGTGGTAAAGATGGAAAGAGAACGGAAAGATTCTTAAACAAATAGACATTTAAAACAACATGTCTGCCAAAATGGAGTCTAATACCCTTACGATGCTTAAACAAAGATCTTGCAGCCTCGGCTATTTCTACAAATGTATAACTGAACTTATCTACTGGAATGGACAGTAAATAAATTTTTTTCGTCAAGAGCGCTGGTGAAAAAAACTGACTTTTTACAATAGCATTGTTGAACAAATGTTTCAAGAACACTGCAATGGCCCCTCACAAACAAAATATTAAACATGATTAGCACTTTCTTAACCAGTCATACAAATGCTGGACCATGTCTATAGATGCTCTGTGCCTGGTGATTCTAGATAACAATACTGCTGCAACAGAAGTGCTCAATGTCTTGTTTAACATAAAAGATTAGCTCATATATTCGACTGTAATCTTCTTACAGTTCATTAGTGAATGAAAAATACATGTTTGGACACTGTAAACAGAGTGAAATATAATTGTACTCTCTAACAATTCACATGTACATCAGGGTGAACTAGATGCAGTAAGTGTTGCTACAGTCTCCTAGCCTGGATAAATATACATTCATTAAACAGTGGTATGCATGGAGCTATTAGTGTCTGAGATCAGAAATGTAACTCAAGAGGAAAATATCATTTTTATTTAAATGAAATAAAGATGACAAATTAGTAATAACCTGGAAAACACCTACAAAAAGCATGCAACCAGTTTGTAATTGAGACCCTTGGCATTAAAGTGTCCAGAAATCGAATCCAGAAGCTTTCTCACTGAAATTAAAACTTGGACGTATCCCTGTCGTTTCGTATCTTTACTACTTCCAACACCGTGAATCTGAGTTGAACAATTGTGTGGCGATTATCAGCCCAGTGACTAGATAAACAAGTGCTAGCGGTCCTAGTTCTGATCCTACTTTTATGCTCCGTGATTCGGGTTCGCAGTGATCTCTCGGTCTTGCCCACATAATACCGGCCGCATGGGCACTTAATGATATAGGTCACATTTTGTTCATTGCAATTGGCAGTACAATGTAAGTTAACAGGTTTCCCTGTCCAGGGGTGAGCGATAGAAGCACCTGTAAGTATATTATTGCAATGTGAACAAATATATCACTTTTGCATCCCTCTTTGTTGCTGCTTCTTGTCTGTAGAGTCTTAAATCAAAATATCTCTGAGGTTACGTGATCTCTTGTAAGCAAAGATCGGGGGGTCACGCAATCGGTTCTGGAAATCAGGCTGTGATTGTAAGAGCTCCCATTGATTGAGATTCACTTTTTTGATCGCTGAGGAATGGGTAGAAAATGTAGACACAAAAACCTCCCTTCTGTCTGATATATATTCTTTTTTCTTTAAAAGATCTGTTCTGGGTATTTCCTGTGCCCTTCTTTCTGCATTCTCAACCACCTCGATTGGATATCCACGTTCAAGAAAGCCTTGTTTGTATGCTGCCAGGTCGTTAAAGTACCAAGGGCCATATGTAGGAAGCCAAATACCGGTCGGTAACGGCCGATTTTCGGTAATTATCCCGTTACCGACCGGTATTCAGGCTTTTGGTATGTAGGGGGCACATTTCAGGATTCGGTAATTTACCAAATCGGTAAAATTACCGATTCGGTAATTTTACCGATTCGGTAAATACCGAATCCTGAAATGATATGTAGGGGGAGTGTGTGGGTGTTGTGGGGATTCGTTATTTACCACCAACTAAAAGTTGGTGGTAAATGACGAATAGCAGGAAAAAAGCATTTTTTTGCACTTTGAAGTGTGCTATGTGGCAGACATACATGCCCTTAGGGCATGTATGTGTGCCACATGTGCACACATGCAGGAATCAGGGGTGCAACAGGGTGTCACTGTGACACCCTGCCACCCTTGATTGTGCTCCCCCCATTACCGAATCGGTATTTACCGATTCGGTAATGGTAACTGGCTTCCCATTGATTCCTATGGGCCTCCTACTATAGGTAGCTGTTATTACAAGTAAAACTGCTTGCTTGCTTTTTATTCACATGAGAACGGTCTGCTGTTCACATCCCTAGACGTGCACCGTGACCTTAGTCTGAACACTGTGTGCAGAAACCATCGAGGTCAAATAACAATGTATGCTGTTGAATTCAGGTTGATCGGCCCACACTCTAGACACAACAAGCACACAGCTGCAAATATCTGAAACTCTGGTGCCTTTAATATTGCATTTGCATGCATGATTCAGACACTTGGAGAAAAACTTTCCAGACACAGAGAGCAGAGCTGATCCTGTGATGTGATTCACCTAAGCTGATCTTTGAGGTATGGGGTTCCCCATTCAAATCTAGAGACCTTCTATTAGTATATAAAACTGGCTTACTAGCCAGGGGAGGGTGGTTCACAAGGTATTATAGGACCTGTTTCCACTATCATTATAATGTGATTTCTCCCTTCATTTTCTATGGAATTGTAACAATGCTGATGGTTTTATTTCTAATCATTTGTCTGTTTATGTTAGCCAAAGTACTACACCTTAGAGCACGTAGTTAAAAATAAACATTTTAAATTTTTCCGTGTCTCTGATTACTCATGTTGTGGACTGATATGAGAATAACAACGAAACGGTGTTTCTAATTCCCACCATTCCTGAGAGTACTCTAAGTCGCTTGTTCTGGGTTGTCTAATCATTGGTAGTTTCAAAATGATATGGAGAACAAATGAGACACTGATGCTAGTCGGATAGGGGTTATGGGTACTGAGGTGAGTTTTTTGGTACACCACAATTCACTGAGGTCCTGGTTTCCTGTGCATAGTTCAGTGCATGAGCAGAATCCCCGCAACATAGCGCAGCTAACGTTTTGGTCTTATGATTGAGACGCCTTAGTAGTGCTTATATTTGTCCACAACACCCTCACTCTTGTTTCTGGTTAACGGGAGTGACGATTTAAACCTACCTATATAGTTGACTTATAGGTTCATTCAATCTTGACAATTAAAAAGGTTTCTTTTTGAATTACTGCCCCTTTTTGTGCTACGGTTTAATATAGATTGTTTTTCTTCTCTGCGTCCTTATGGCTGAAGTTGCTATTGCAGCGCATTGTCGCGCACCTCTCTGGCGTCATTTGACGCAGTTCGGGGTGCCAGACGATGGAATGTCTATTATCTTTGTAGTGAGTGCCGATGCATCGTTCCCCTATGAGCTGTTTCACTCTTGGGTTACTTTTCTGGAGGTGAATGCGGACGATAAGACGTTTCACGCATACACTCCTACGGCAGTTCCAGCTAATTACACACCGTATAGGATGTAGGAAATTCCTATTTCTGCTTGGCAGCATCGTATTTGGTTCAATGGCACCCACCCCCACACCGTTACACCGTTTCGGTAAGGTCCCTTGTCCATTCCTGGGGCCACTTGGCCAGTCTTGGCCGGGTTCACACCACATTCACATTATTTGCACGCCCTGGTGGATGTCAACTCCATACCGCCTTGATTGCGGTGCATAGGGCTTTGGTGCAATACGTCTCTCGCAATGTCCAGGTGGGGGAACCTGGGGTTGCGGCGCAACCAGTTGGACCGGCCGGGATCACTATTAGTTCCGTCATAGTTAATTTGGTAATGGCCAAGCGCCCCCAGAATAAGGACGATATGCCTTACTGGCTTGCTGAGAAATTTGACCAGCTGGAAGCGGTATTTCCAAATTCTACTTGTGTGGAAAAACACAGAATCCTTACCATTAGTTTGCAGAAAGACTTACAGGCACATGCATCAAAGCTTTTTGCCATCGCAAACTGAGCGAATCGCAAAAATCGGCCGTTTGCGATTGCAAAAATAGCTTTTGCGATGCATGAAACAACTTGCCACTCGCAATTTAAGAAATCGCAAATTTTTCTGATTTCTGAAATTGCGGTTGCATTTAAGGAATCACAAATTGCGATTCCTTAACTGCAATGCAAGATGCCTTTAAAAATAGCGATTTAGCTATTTGGGCCCGCTATTTACCGTGGAATCATACCACATGGTAAATAGCGAAAACTTTGAAAAATGCACTAAAGTGCATTTTTCAAAGTCTTAGGTTACACATACACATGTCCTTTGGACATGTGTGTGCGCAACATTTGTGCACAGATCGATTTCAGGGGTGCAACGGGGTGTCGTCACCCTTGCACCCTTGAAAATGCATTCTCAATTTGCGATTCTCTAATTGAGAATCGCAAATTGAGAATCTCTTCCCATTGATTCCTATGGGCCTCTGGGCCCATAGGAATGAATGGGGAGGTATTCCATAATTGCGACTCGCAATTTGGGAGTCGCAATTAAGGAATGTTTAGAAATCGCTATTTTTCCAGCGATTTCTACATGCATAGGCTTTTGCGATTCCTTAATTGTGATTCCTTAAAAATCGCAAATAAGGAATCGCAACAGCCAATATTGATGCATGTGCCTGTTAGTCCCAGAGGTGAAAGATTGTGAGAACTGGGGTAAAGTATTTGCAGCTGTCTAAGCGAGGTGCTTTGGCACTCCGTCTATGACTGTGTTGCCCTCCGTGATCAAGCGTGTTCAGGATAAGCACGGTCCGGAGACTGTGGTCGAGTTAGGAATGAGGCTTGTCTGCGTGTTCGACGTAGTTGCTGATCTTATCCTTGCTAATGTCAAGAGAGATGCAGTTAACTTTCAAGTGTCGAATGAGCTGCACCTCGTCGCCGACATCGATAAACCCCAGCAGTTTCCAAGAATTATTGCGGAGGCTTATAAGACCATTGGCCGCAATAGTTTGGGTCTATAGCCTTTTGCTAAAACAACGGCGCAACCGCAAACTCAGATGGTTAAGTCTACTAAAGACGACCGTCCAGCTTTTCCGAAACAGAATTGGAAACCTAAGAAACAGGGGAAGCAGCAACAGAAACAGGGGTCTCGTCCCGCGTCACCGGTAGAAGTGGCTACTGAACGCACTTATGAATTGCGCGATCGCACTAGAATTAGGTCTCCTGATAGATTTCAGGTCCCTGAACAATGTTCTTCACAGGAAACATCGATCTTACAGTCCGGTGAAGGTAAACATGGCAAAGATCGGGGTGCCCCTCAAGGACGAGAGCAGCCCCGCCCGGCTGATGGTAAAGGCAAGCAGGACGAATTTGCACGTCAACGACCTCGGTTTCAGAAAAAGAAAGTTGCTGCAATAACAGCGAGGTATGCCACAGATAGTGAGAACACAGCTTCAGAACCTGACATGGGCACTAACGCTGCTAGACAGCGCAGCGGAGGTTACAATAGTGTGGCAAGCACTGTGTCCATATCTGAAGGCGACAGCAACTGTCACATTTATTACTGTAGAAACTGCTGACACTAGAGTGGCTCCGCCGACAGACTATATGAAATAGTCCTTTTAATTGAAGGTGACATATAGCGTACCATATAAGGGTTTTTTGGGGAAAATCTGACCTCTACATGTGTCAACTTGTTGGCAGAGGCGGACTGGCCCCAATCTTTCGGTTTGGCCTCTCCTAGAGGGGAGGAGGTAATCCTCACATCTTTCGCGCACACTGTGCCGAAGGAGCAGGCTCAGAACTTTGCAAAAGAGTGGGCACAAGTGCTTGCTCCATCATTGTATCATACTCAGGTTGGTTGGGACAAATTATCGCCATTATAGACTCCATTACGGTCTATGCCACAGCCACAACCCCAATATCCCATGCGCCGAGAAGCTAGATCTCACGACGCAGAAATCCTTGAACAATTGGAATATCAAGGCGTAGTTGAAACATGTGTGTCACCCATAAATAATCCTCTTTTCACTGTAACCAAACCTCCTGGGTTGTACCGCCTAGTTTTGGATTATCAACATTTGAACTCTCATTGTCGGATGTGCGCGGTACAAAATACCCACAGTTCTGCCCTCTTTGATAGTCTCTTGAGAAAAAGGTTTAAGACCACACTTGACATCTCCAATGGCTTTTACAGCCATAACCTGTCATCTATTAGTAGTCAGACAGCCTTTACTTCTGTCGGCAAATAGAAAGAGTTTAAAAAATTAGCCATGGGTTACAAAAACAGTCCTGGTGTCTTTGCCACGCATGTAGTCTCTCTGTTGGAGAGCATTGACCCTGATGCGTACTCGTATGTTGATGATATCTATCTCACAGACGACGAATTATGGCCACATCTGTGTCGCGTTGACCGCATCATTGTTATGTTTGCGGACTTCGGTTACAAATGTAACTTTGCAAAATCACACATTGCAGAGTATACAGTGTTGTTTTTGGGCTATGAACTCAACAACGAAGGTTGAGGTTTAGCACCTCACTTCCTGGAGAAATGCACGAGTTTGCGCGCTCCGACAACTCTGAAAAAACTACAATCTTTGCTGGGTTTTTTAAATTTCGGGCGTACTTACATTACCGATTATGCCCAGCGTATCAAGCTGCTATATGCCTTGGTACAACCAACTTTTTCCAAATTGAGCTGGCTGCCAGAACATTCAGCTATCCTGCAATCTTTGCAGGCTGATCTTCTTGCTTCTAAATACTTATTGACGCGTGATAACCACACTAACCTCGTAATACGAATTGTGCCTGGCGCAGTGGGTTTCACATACTTAACGTTTAATGAGGGAGACACAGTCCCTATTGCTTACAAATCACACTAGTACACTTTGGCTGAAATGCGCTTTTCAACAGTCGAAAAGGTTTTGACTGCAATGCAGAAGGCGATTCTGAATGATAGAGCACTGTCGCAAGGAAAACGCATTTTGGTTGTCACACTGTATCCTGCCCTTGAGGTAGTGACGAAAGCCAGTGTAGCGAATTCAAAAGCTTTGCATCCACGTTGGATACAATGGGCCACTTCTTTGACGTCTCTGGATGTCACTTTCATCTTTGCCTTATTGCAGACTCAGGATTATTTGCAGTATGAATTTGTTCATCCGGCTCCTCTGTCTTTGCTCCTGCTTGAGGATTACCATTGTATCATTTACACTGACGGTTCGGCGCACCGGTGACGGATTCTAAGCACGCCTATTCAGCATCCTGCGCAGTAGTGGCTGGTACTTTTTTGAATGGAGAATTCAAGTCTGATGTCGTGCATACGCAGACATTGGGTGATTGTACCACTCAGTTGGCAGAGCTACGTGCTCTGGTGCTTGCACTGGAGTTTGCTGATCCTCAAGTGACTACTCTTATTGTGATTGACTCTTTTTACTGTGTTCAGTCTTTCAACGACAATTTATTCTTTTGGTCTTAAAATGAATATCGTGATTCCGAAGGTAGCACAATCAAACATAAAATGCTATGGGTACGAGTCACAGAACTTGAACAATGTCTGCCCCTCGTGAATGTTATTCATACTCTTGGTCACCAGTGCGTAGGTGTCCACACTGTTGGCAACAGTTTAGCTGACGAAGTAGCGAAAACGGTAGTGGCAACATATCAGGTAGAAGCAGTTACAAGATCCAAAAGTAAGATTGAAGATGACATCTTGGCAGCTATTGCTGCTGCAGAGAAGGACGATAATTACCCTAGAGGTTTCCCTTCCAAATACTCTTATCATTTAAGTCCTGATAAAGTTCCCCACGTGAGAATTAACAACGTTGGTGACAGATTGATTCCCAACGTGGACTGCATGCTTTCCTTGATAACAGCCGCTCACGAAGGTATGGCTTCTGCCCATGCAGGCGTCTTGTGACTGTTACTCTATTACAATAACGTTACTGGTGGCGCGGATTGTATAAACAGACTCGTGCTTATGTCCTTAATTGTGACATTTGCCAGCAGATTAAACCATCGACTGCTGCGCGTTCACCTCAAACACAGTTGTACACATCTAATAAACCACTTCGGTGTATTTATTTGGATCACTGCGGTCCTTTCTCCTCTGATACTGCGTATAAGTACATCTCAGTTGCAGTGAATTCCGCACACGTTTTCTTTGGGACTGGCCGCAAAGGAGTGCTGATGCTCGAACAGTCATCAGGGATTTGTGTGTCTTTGTGGGAATTTTTCCATGTGGTACCCTCCAGGGAGGACCTGGCTTGGCAGTTCAGGCTGGACTGTTCCCATGAGGCACAGGGTCAAGACTGATTTGCATATGGCCAGGTCTAAACTGGGGTGGCATGGTGAGCAAAAGAATGAAGGATTTAACCCAGATCTCTTGTCTGGGGGTGAATGTTTTGATTTGTTCTGCATTCCGTCCATCAATTATGTCTCTTTTGCTTTCTCGCCCTAAGTGGGCCAGGTATGCCCAGACATGGGTCCTGAGCTCACTGTGCCACTGGAATCAAGCTATCCTGGCTGAAGAGGGGTGACACCCCGAAACCGGTCCTAGGATGCTTGTTTCCGGTCCAGGGAGGACCTGGCTTGGCAGTTCGGGCTGGACTGTTCCCATGACGCACAGGGTCAAGACTGATTTGCATATGGCCAGGTCTAAACTGGGGTGGCATGGTGAGCAAAAGAATGATGGATTTAACCCAGATCTCTTGACTGGGGTGAATGTTTTGATCTGTTCTGCATTCCGTCCATCAATTGTGTCTCTTTTGCTTTCTCGCCCTAAGTGCGCCAGGTGTGCCCAGACGTGGGTCCAGGGCTCACTGTGCCACTGGAATCAAGCTATCCTGACCGAAGAGGGGTGAAACCGCAAAAACGGTCCTAGGATGCTTGTTTCCGGTCCAGGGAGGACCTGGCTTGGCAGTTCGGGCTGAACTGTTCCCATGAGGCACATGGTCAAGACTGATTTGCATATGGCCAGGTCTAAACTGGGGTAGCATGGTGAGCAAAAGAATGATGGATTTAACCCAGATCTCTTGACTGGGGGTGAATGCTTTGATTTGTTCTGCATTCCGTCCATCAATTATGTCTCTTTTGCTTTCTCGCCCTAAGTGCGCCAGGTAGGCCCAGACGTGGGTCCTGGGCTCACTGTGTCACTGTAAAGCTATCCTGCCTGAAGAGGAGTGAAACCCCTAAACCGGTCCCAGGATGCTTGTTTCTGGTCCAGGGAGGACCTGGCTTGGCAGTTCGGGCTGGACTATACCCATGAGGCACAGGGTCAAGACTGATTTGCATATGGCCAGGTCTAAACTGGGGTGGCATGGTGAACAAAAGAATGATGGATTTAACCGGGATCTCTTGACTGGCGGTGAATGTTTTGATTTGTTCTGCATACCGTCCATCAATTGTGTCTCTTTTTCTTTTTCGCCCTAAGTGCGCCAGGTATGCCCAGACGTGGGTCCTGGGCTCACTGTGCCACTGGAATCAAGCTATCCTGGCTGAAGAGGGGTGGAACCCCGAAACCGGACCAAGGATGCTTGTTTCTGGTTCAGGGAGGACCTGGCTTGGCAGTTCGGGCTGGACTGTTCCCATGAGGCACAGGGTCAAGACTGATTTGCATATGGCCAGGTCTAAACTGGGGTGGCATGGTGAGCAAAACAATTTTGGATTTAACCCAGATCTCTTGACTGGGGGTGAATGCTTTGATTTGTTCTGCATTCCGTCCATCAATTATGTCTCTTTTGCTTTCTCGCCCTAAGTGCGCCAGGTAGGCCCAGACGTGGGTCCTGGGCTCACTGTGTCACTGTAAAGCTATCCTGCCTGAAGAGGGGTGAAACCCCTAAACCGGTCCCAGGATGCTTGTTTCTGGTCCAGGGAGGACCTGGCTTGGCAGTTCGGGCTGGACTGTTCCCATGAGGCACAGGGTCAAGACTGATTTGCATATGGCCAGGTCTAAACTGGGGTGGCATGGTGAACAAAAGAATGATGGATTTAACCGGGATCTCTTGACTGGCGGTGAATGTTTTGATTTGTTCTGCATACCGTCCATCAATTGTGTCTCTTTTTCTTTTTCGCCCTAAGTGCGCCAGGTATGCCCAGACGTGGGTCCTGGGCTCACTGTGCCACTGGAATCAAGCTATCCTGGCTGAAGAGGGGTGGAACCCCGAAACCGGACCAAGGATGCTTGTTTCTGGTTCAGGGAGGACCTGGCTTGGCAGTTCGGGCTGGACTGTTCCCATGAGGCACAGGGTCAAGACTGATTTGCATATGGCCAGGTCTAAACTGGGGTGGCATGGTGAGCAAAACAATTTTGGATTTAACCCAGATCTCTTGACTGGGGGTGAATGTTTTGATTTGTTCTGCATTCCGTCCATCAATTGTGTCTCTTTTGTACCCTCCATTCAGACCAGGGTCCAGCGTTCGCCTCTAAGGCGTACAAGGATGACATGAGGTCATTGGGGGTCCAAGTCAAATTTTCGTCTCCATACTGGCCTGAGGGCAATAGTGTTGTGGAGCGAATGAACCGTGACTTAAAGCAATCCCTGACAGCTAGGGTTTTAGGTACTGGCAGGAACTGGTTGGCCCATTTGTATAGCATTCAACGTGCACTTAATAATCTACCTAGAAGGTCTCTGGGTGGGCGGACCCCATACGAAATGCTCTTTGGCATAAAAATGTTTGTCCCGGACCTTGATGGTCTAGACATGGCGGCGTCGGCCGCACTCTTTGACTTAGATGATCATTCTGCTGTATTACAGAACCTACAAGAGACTCAAGACAGTCTTGCTAAGGAACACTTGCCCTCCACAACTGATGCTGCACTTCAGATTCCGGTAGTTGGCTGGCTACCTCGAGTTGGTGAGCTGGTCCATGAGAAGGTGGAGAACAAGAAGGAGTTCGGCCCCTCTTATCGTGTTCCAGTTCCAGTGCTTGGCGTGCAGGGTACAAGAACAGTCATTTTACCTCCACTTCCTGGTCGCAAGGATAACAGGTACATTTCCATTGACAATGTCAAACTACGAGTGTCCGATTCTTCTTAGTATGACTCCAGGGGTCTCTTGTCTAGCAATGCTGAGAAATTCTGTTTTGGCTCTGGCAAATACCAACAGGCCTGACATCGCCATCGAGATGCATACAGTTACTAATCCTTCATCGACTCCACCGGCTGGTGGTCCCCATGAAGATACTGAGTATACCTATCCCACAGATGTGTCATTGCCTGGTGTGCAATCAAGTGCAGTTGACCAGTCACATTTTTTTTTTTTTTAACTTTGTTTATTAGTTTTGCTTACAGATAAACAAAAAAAGAGGGACAGCGACAATGCAGACATTCATTACAGCATCTTTGTAAGCGATACAGAACATAGCAATACATATCAATGAGATATATAATAGTGCACATGTACCTCATTTTTGCCTGAACGAAGTCCACGGCCTGTACACCACTCCAAAGGCCATCAGTCCACTCTACGCACATGCCTCCCACGATGGGTCACATTAATATAAGCGTTAGACTGTTTCAGGAGAAGAGACGCATCCCACGGCCAACATCCCTGGCCTCTCACGCAAGTCTTCACACATAGAGGTCAGCAGACATCCATAACACAGGAGCATAACATCAGAACGGCACCCCACTCCCCTTCTCATGGGCCGCTTAGAGGATCATGAACTTATTATCCAATAATTATCACCTCAGGGTCAAAAAAAATGCAGCTCATGTGGAATCATCAGAAGCGTGTTGCAGGAGATACTGTTTGAGCGGTCCCCATATATCTTTAGGCCTCGACCTACGCGGCAACGTTTCTGCATAGATGGAACTTTGGTCCTGACTATAAATCGAATCCTCGAGCCACTCTTTAAATTTAGGGGCATGTCCCCTACCCCATCTGCAGGCTACCCTTCGTTTTGCTAACAATAGCGCAAGGGTGACATAGCGGCGACATGCCCTAGAAATCTGCTCAGTATATCCCAGCAGTGCCACCAGTGGACTACATTCAATGATATCCGACGTCATTTGTGCAAGTGCTTCAAAGACCCTTAACCAATACTCCGAGACCCCGGGGCATTCCCACGCCAGATGTAGAAAACCAGCCCCTGGACTACCACAACGGTCACAATTATCATTGTCTCGCAGCTTGAGCCTGTATAATTTTGCGGGTGTATAATATATACGATGGAGGTATCGAAAATGGATAATACGCAATCTGTAGCTGGCGGAGATGCACGCAACTTGCCCGCAACAGTAACCCCATTGCTCAAGGGACAGCTCAAAGCCCAGATCAGTGGACCAATGCTGCAGTGCCGCATGGGTAGGTTCCGGCTGAAAAGTGCGTATAGTTTGATATAGTGTAGAAACCATATGCCCTGGGCCAACCGCAGACAGCATATGATGGAACGGAGCCAAGGACTCCGGTTCCTTAGGAAATTCCGGGGGATGGACCGCAACCCCTGTTGGAGCCGTAAATATAAGAATGTATCTAACGGAGTGGGGGTCGTCTGTCTGAAGAACTGATCAGCAGAGCAAAACTGCCCATGTATAAACAGATCCCCCCATGTAACAATATTCAGGCGACTGCATAAGTTGTGGAACCCCTTCTCTTGCAATAATGGCATCTGTGGATGATAGGAGAGAGGCATTAGTGGCGAATATAGGAATGTGGAATTAAGACGCCTACCAATGTTCAGCCAAGCAGTGACTGTACTCGTGAAAGTGGTGGAGGGGACGGTTCTGGCCGGCGCAGGTTCATGAATCACCCCACTCAGCGGAACCGGAGCCGCCAACCAATCCTACGCCGCAACCTGAGGCATGTAGCACGAGGATTTCATCCAATAATAAGCGTGCTGTGCTTGCGCGCATGCAAAATATAGATCAAAATCTGGTAGATCAAACCCGCCTTGCGCATATGGCCTCACGAGCACCGACCACTATAGGCGGGGCTGTTTGCCACCCCAAAATAATCTCAGCAATTCCGTTCTGAGGGAGGAGAAGAAATGTCACCCTGGGGGATAGAGAATATTCAGAAAAAGATATAAAAACTGCGGGAGAATCACCATCTTTATCAAGGAGGCACGGCCTGCCATCGATAAGGGCAAAGCTATCCAGCGCGTGACATTGCAGGACAATCGGTCTCTTGCCGTGCCATAATTCAGGCGTAGTATCTCGTCTCGGGTGCTGCCAATTTGAATTCCTAGATAGCGTAGATCTGTGTCACACCAACCTAAGGGGAAATCAGGTGTGAATTTGGCCACTGCGGACGTGAGGGGAAAAATCAAAGACTTCACCCAGTTAATATGGACTCCCGAAAGGTGTCCAAACACTATAAAGTCCCGTAAGAGTGGATTAAGGTTAATTTGCGGATCTCTGACATATAGCGTCATGTGGTCAGCATACAGTGATACTGGGATTTGTCGCAAGTCACAACGCAGCGCACGATCCCGATGGTGTTGCCTCAATTTACAGGCCAATGGCTCTATCGCCAGGGCAAATAGCGAAGTAGACAAGGGACAACCCTGTCTGGTGCCCCGGGATATGGGAATGTCGGCAGAGATGTGTCCATTTATGAGAACTCGGGCAGTGGGGCAAGTGTATAGCAAGCGTATCCAAGAAACAAAGACCAGTGGGAAGCCCATATGGCACAGTATTGCATAGAGATAATCCCATTCCACAGAATCAAATGCCTTCGTGGCATCGAGAAAGACCGCAGCCATGGGTAATTCTGGCTCTATATTCTGAAGGATGGAAAATAATGTACGTAGGTTATGTGAAGTGGCTAGCCCAGGTATAAAGCCAGATTGATCAGGCAATACCAGTTTATCTATTAAGAGCAGCATTCTATTGGCGAGGACCTTAGCCAGGATTTTAGTGTCGCAATTCAAGAGGGAAAGGGGCCTATAGGAATCGCATGAGGTAGGGGCCTTACCAGGTTTAAGCAATGATGTTATCAGTGCCATCCTCATGGATGGGGGGAGTTTTCCATCCTCCATAGACTCAATATACACATCTCTCAGCACTGGTGCCATGATGTCAATGTAAGCCTTGTAAAATTCGGCTGGGATGCCATCGATCCCCGGGGCCTTACCAGATTTCTGTTGCATAATTGCCTCTCTAATTTCGTCAAGCTCAAAGGGAGCACTGAGGGATTCCCTGTGATGATCCTCCAGCCATCCCAATGCTACATCACCCAGAAAATTGTCAAGCTCTATTCTGTCCTGGCGTTGTGAAGTATACAGTGTAGAATAGTGTGCTGTAAAACAGGATAAAATGTCTGTAGTATCCGTGTAAAATTCTCCATCAGGACCTTGTAGTTCCAGAACATTTTGTGAACCCCGTGGCCGCTTTATAATATCCGCTAAAGCTCTCCCAGGACGTTCCCCCTCCCCATATCTCCTCGCTTTCCAATACTTTCCCCTGAAGTTAGATTCCCGAGCCGCAGTGTCCACATAGGCGGCCAGCTTCTCCTTAAACTTCAACCTTGCGCTCGCACCGCCACCCCCGGCCATCTCACGCTCTAGCGCCTTAAGCTCAATCTCCAGTCTCTGCAGTGTATTGCGCAGGTCTTTTAGGACCCCGCAGCTTTTCGAGATACAGAAACCTCGGATGGTGACCTTGAAGGCCTCCCTTAGTATTTCAATGGAATCAACTGAGGACCTATTTCTACTGAAAAAATCACGTATCTCCTCCCCCAATTCCACGTGAAAACTGGCATCTAAGAGGGCCGTGGGTTGTAAACGCCAATGCCGTCTGGGTGTATTGTATCTGGGCAGATTAATCTCCAACTGAACAGGTGAGTGATCGGAGAAGGTTTTAGCCAAGTGAGTGACTTATACTATGGAGGGAGCAAGATTCCTCGACAGCAAATAATAATCTAATCTTGCCCAGGACCCCGCGTGAGTGTTACTATGTGTACCTTCTTTAAGCGCCATATGCCGAAGACGCCACGCGTCTACCAGGCAACCCTCCTGAAGTATTTCCAGTAGTACCGCCTGTGCCCTGGTGTAGTGATGTGGAGCTGGATTTGACCTAGCCAAGGTCGGGTTAAGCGCCACATTAAAATCACCGCCCCAGATCACCTGCGCCGAGCCTATCTCCAAAACCTTCCCCCAGAGCACAGAAAAAAATTCAGGCGCATCAATGTTGGGGCCGTAGCAACAGACCATAGTAACTGTGGCTATACCCATTCGCCCCCATACCAATACATATCTCCCCTGAGGGTCTATGAGTGAGCTAACGAGCGTGAATGGCGTATGTTTCTTTATTAGAATGGCTGTTCCCCTGGCATAGGAGGAATACGATGCAAAGAACCTGTGGTCGGCCCATTTACTGGCAAACACCAGAGCTTTCTGAGGATCCATGTGAGTTTCTTGTAGCATAGCTACCTGAATATGGTGTCGATTAATGTAGGAGAGAATTTGCCTACATTTTCGTGGATCTCCCAGCCCCCGAACATTCCAGGAGAGAAGCCTTAGGCTTGGGTCTCGAGGACATTCATCATTTAACTTCGCTCCGTGCCGCGGCATTGTCCTTGTAGCAGGGGATTATCTGATAAGCTACATGTGCGTACCACCATGTCTGCAATTACTGTCAATGCATACATTAAGCAGGAACAATACGCCCCAACTCTCCCCCCACCCCCCCACAATGACATCCCAATCATGCCAGAGAATGCTACCCCCCCACTCCCCCACTCAACTGTAACCAACCAGTACATTAGCTTGTAGTTCACTTGGGGCTCTCCCTTGAGGGGGTCTCGTCTAGGTGGCACAACCAGCACTCACCAACCCCGAGGCAATACTATGGGGGAACACGCCACTGTCAGGGTCAGTGAGGTGGCTGGCCCTAATGGGACTATGAGCCGGTAACATAAAGATGAACAGCATATAATGCCCTTACACGCATCTCATATAGCATATCAATCCTAGTCGCATCCCCAGACCACTCATACCCCCCCCATGGGGCAGCTGCGACACAACAGAGGTATCAAACCTAAAGAACCGATAGCCAATCCCATGACTAGTCAACAGCTTCCAGGTTGTCTGGGGCCATTGCAGTGTCCTTCGGCTGCTTGATGCGCTTCAGATATTCCTCGGCCCGTTGGGGCTTCGTAAACAACATTTGTTTTCCTTGGTCCGTAATTCGTAGCAGTGCAGGATAAAGCAGTGCATATTCTATTTTGGCTTGGCGCAACTTTGCTTCACCGGAAGAAATCGCCACCTGTCCTCTTGCACCGTAGCTGTAAAGTCTGGGTAGATTGTAAATGGTGTGCCATCATAGTGCAATGTTTTTTTCTCGCGGGCGACCCTCAAAATACTATCCCTGTAATTTAGAATACGGGCTATAATAGGACGTGCAGCCGCCCCAGGCGGAGGTCGGGGGCCGAGTGCTCTGTGTGCCCGCTCCACGATGAAGTGCGGAGAGAGCGCGTCAGCCCCAATAGACTCCAACAGTAATTTCTCGATGTAGAGCTCCATTTTCCCTGTGTTGGCGCTCTCAGGAATTCCTAGCACGCGAATGTTATTCCTGCTACTCCTCGCTTCCAACTCCTCATTTTTTGCCGCTATTATTTTGAGCAATTTATCTATTTGGGTAACAGTACTCTGGAGCTGTACCGTTGCATCTTCATTGTCCGAGATTCTGCGCTCAGCTTCCGTAATACGTTCACCATGTTGATCCATCGTGTGTACCATACTGTCTATACGAGTGGTCATGGAGTCCATTTTATCTGCCAACGCCGTCAGACCCTGCGGACCTCCAGCATCAACGCCTTCATTTCCCCATTGGGGCCAACGTCGCTCCCCGAGGCCCCTGCCTCAGGTCCCGCATCCATCTCTGTCGATTGAGAGCGCATAGATTTTTTATTCTCAAAGTGAAGCCGTGGTTGTTTCGCATCTGGTTTCCCCATAATGAGGATGCGTTTGTAATGGTAGCAGCCAACAAGCGTCCAGGATTTAATGGTCAGGCGACCTGGGAATCTGATAGTAATACTCAACACACTGTAGGTAAGTAAACCCTTCAGACGCCTCTATCCCGGTGCGCCCACTCAATCCGCTCCAGCGCACTGCCACCCACGAAGAGGCGGCAGGGGCCCACAGACCTCAACCACACAGAGGTGACCGTCGGTCACTCCGTCATGAATGACTGCAATTCTCAAGTCTCATCCAACATCGCAGGTCCAGACAGATCAGGAATGGCGCTACAGTCTCTCAGCACAACGGGAGGCCTATCGTATCCGTAGGGACACTCAATCAGCAGGCAGGTCCGAGCCGCAACAGTGAGGGCCCGATGGGCTATTCAAACAGCACCCTCAGCAAGGACGGCACCCGGTGGCACACAATCAGCAGACCACTACGAGGCTTCGCAGCCTCTGGCTCTCGCAAAAGGGTACGTACAGGGAGTCCAATTTAGGCACCTGGCATTAGGCGCGCATGGCCGCAGGTCCGCCCGGAACACATTCAGGCACCACAGGCCCGGAGAACGCAGCCGAAGCCGTTGCTGTCGCCTGCCTCTACAGCCCGAGGCCTCCCCGCCAGGACACCTCCAGCACCAGTGTTGTCACGCCGTCGTCCAAAGGCTGCCACCGCCTGGGCCCTCCACTTACTCCCCAGCCGCTCCTTCCAGTCACAGTGCCCCAGCTGCACACGTAGCCAGCTCTAGAGGGCAGGCATACGAGGATCAGTACTGCACTGCGCCGATGGCACGCCCTCTTCCACCGACCTGCCCGTGTCTCCCAGGAGGGCACCAGTCCGGGGTCAAGAGACGGCCCGCAGTCCAGGGGCCAATGGAGCAGGCATGTAACAACAATAATGGCGCCGCCGCCTATGGCCGTACCGCCACCTGTGCAGCACGCCCCGCTCACCTGCGCCTCAGCCACTCCTGCTCCAGCGAAGGGTGAGTGCACCGCCGATCCGGTCACTCCGAGGAGCGCGAGCCGGCAACAAGACTCCTCCGGACGGCGCTAATCAGTCCCCTGCACTGCAGCCCAGTCACCACGAGGGGAGCCTCGGTCCAGCGTAGCTCCAGCTGCCGCCAAACCTCCAGCCGTGACCTTCAGTCCCTGCGTGGCTGCAGCAGCGAGCTCGCCACAGGAGCAAATTCAGCCGCCGCTCGCCCCAACCAGCACGTCGCCAGATGTCTCGCCACTTTCGCTGGCATATACTTCGAGTTGTGCATCGATTTGACCCAATTAGCCAGGATTATTGATGGATAAGTTGGCCGACCAGCGGGAGCTTCATGCCGTGACAGCCATTCCGCAAGCGCGCCACCTAACCAGTCACATTTTGCATTTGACACTAACACTACAACATCGAATGCGCCATTGAAAATTTCAATTTTTGCTGTTTGGTTTAAAAGATATTTTTTAATTCACCCTTGGACTTACATTTGGCTGGAGCTCATATCTATTTTTTTGTTCATGTCCATTGGATTTGTGGTTGTCTTTTTTCATCTAGTGAATGGACATTATTTTAAAGAAAGATCTGCAATTAGATTAATTGATGGAAGTTTGGCTCCCCACTCCTCATCATACATCATGAAGAGAGACCAGACTTTTGTTCACATTACTACCTGGTCTGTGTTAGATGGGATTGTATGGGATGCTGTTAAATTTCAAATTCATGGCCCCACAGAGGCGAGTAATGTCCACAATGTGCTTTGTGTTTCTATGGGGGATGTTGTGAAACAGAACATACGCTCTGATGATTGGGATGTCCAAGCCGTAGAGGCTCTTTTTTCTGATTTGAAATATTATGCTGCTTTTGATGCTGAAGATATGTATTTAGACTCAGCAAATTATCGAGACTTGTTTTGCTACCAACACTATGGCAATCATTTCCTGCATAAATCGAATACATTTAGAAATTTCGTTAATTATATGCAATGGGAACATTGTCCAGCACCCATTAAACGCAGCTCCAAAACTCTAGTAAAAAAATGTACATATTTTACTGATTTCAGTGCATCTAAACCTGAAGCCTTTTATTTTAAAATGGCTGTGGAGTCAGCTTCCAAAGTTAGACTGACCCATACTAAATGATTGTATTCGAAGTCCTTTATGGATGACTTAGCTATAGGGGTCTATGAGCTGTGGAAAGATACCATTGATCTTAAATCTGTTTGGGGTTCCAAAACCTGGCAGGTGCAAGGCTCCAAGGCTTTGCATCGTGCGTGCCTTTTTCCGAACCATATGTTATTTTTGAATTCTACTATTTTTCAGACCACTTGCTTTGGATTGGCTACTTCTAAAAAGATGAATTCCCCTAATATTGCTGAGCTGGCTGCTTATCCGACCTGGGATAATCACACAGATATGTCCCTTGATGAATTGCAGTCCTTAATTACTAATACATCCTTTAATATTTCTACCCTGGATCCTCAAGGATGGTTATTATGGCAGAAAAGTTCGGATTCCTGTCAACATCGTTTTCTGGGTCTGCTCCCCGGTTATATACAGGTTAGGGTGGACCCCCGATTTGAATCTTCCCATTCGGTTACTACCTATTCAGTAGGAAAATTATGTCAAAATTGGCTTCAACACTCCACCTTAGCGTCAGTTAAACTTAATTTGTCTAAATTAACTGACGATGTAGATTTGAATGATTTTGTTAAGGGCCCTGTGTGTGGCAGGTCAAAAAGATGGGTGTATGCTGTTTACAACGAAGTTTGGAAATTATCACAAATTGAGGCTGCTTCTAGATTAAGAGCAATCGATCAAGCAAATTTGGAAAAAGTGCTTGCTGTCATTGATAATAGCATTAACACCCTTTCTTCCAGAATTTACACATTAGATAATATTGTTCCATCTGTTGTGGATATTGTACAGGATGATATGTCTGTTTTATATCATGGTGAAAATTAATTGCGTTCTATAATGCAGTTTGCATGGACTTTACAAACATTGAAGGCTCGGAAAGTTCCCTGGAACTACATGAATACATCATCATTATTCCTGCCATTTAATCTGACTGATAAACAACAGTTCATGTCCATGAAGGATGCGACATATTCATTATTGCATATTGAAAAGTTGGAACCTTTAACATTCTCTGTGGCCGAATCGAACTCAGCTGTGTGTCTTATCCATGGATTAATCACTCTACCTTTCCCATTGTTTAAGTTCAGTTCATGTATGAAACACCATGCCTTAGTCAGATATGAACCACTGGGTACCGCTTTCCTACATGAAGTTTGGTCACTCCCATTTACATACAGGTGCATGAGACAGCGTAAAGAGGTATATTTAAAAGGAGAGGATTGCACTTCCACACCTGATCACTCTGTAGTTTGTAGGAACATCCAATTGCATTGCGCATGCAACGTTCATGCACCGAATTTAGCTTGCTTTCTGAAGGGAAATCCTGTGCCAGCAATTACACCCACTTTCACGTTATTAGCTAACCGTAGTTATTTGCTTTTAAATAATGAGGCTTGCTGCAGGATGCTTGTAGGGATTCCGAACATTGCAACTGTCTCCCAACGAGTAGTCTGTTGTAAGAATGTCCTTTTCCCACCCCCGCATGGGAGACTGGATGTATCCATCTGGCCTTCCATACGAATCTTGAAAGCAGAGTTCAACAAGATGAGCAGAATAAGGGCTCTATTGTCTCAAAAAGAAGTCTCCTTGACTTCTTCTCGTGAAAAATTTGTCCTTCACGTAGCAAACACCCGCACAGAGGTGCACACTCTTTTGTATACTGATCTCCCCCTTCATTTCAGTGCTCTGATTAACACTATATTCAATGCCTTGTCAACAACTGGCTTGGCACATTTTTTCAAAATTGTGGGCTCCAGCCTTGTGACCTCGTTCCAAACAATATTTGGTGTGATACCGGCATTTTTCAATTCTATTTTTTCCAGCGCCTTCGGCGGGCTTCCGTTTATTCTCACCTTGACTGCTGGTGTGCTGCTGTTGATTTGTTTGCGCCACAATGGCTGCACGATCTGTGTCACACGACAGCCTGCCCTGGCTGTTTCAACTGCGCAACCGGATGCTTGAATACTATGGAACACTGCAGCTAGCCACTTTGAGCGTAGCCTATGGATTATCCTTCTGGTTCTCATATTTACTTGCGTGCAACATGTTTTCCATTGCCTAGATTGTCCATTCGAATGGGCTCTGGATCTGTGCCTGTCGGACACGGCGTCTCCTGCCCCGGATTATGATCGGCTGATGAGTCCCTTAGTGGCTCATGAGTTGGACTGTTCTGGTATCGGGATTATGGCCCGTGGAGCTGCGCTCGGAATCCTAGGGAATTGGGATATATATGCTGCAGCCCATGACTTCCTGGCGCGAAGTTATCTTGAAGATCACTAGAGGCTCCGGTTTTCGAAGAACATGTATGTTCATTTACTTTATCAGACTGGATGGCTGACTCATTTACCGAAGATTACAATGACTTCCTCTTGGAGGCTGTTGCAACATACTGTGACTACACGTTGATGGATTAGATTGGCTATTATCCATCTTCCGCACGTACTAACTTGAATTTTTTTGTTTTTTATTTTTTACTCCGATATGGACTGTGTATCGCCCCTGAGTGATGTTTTTATTTTTTTTATTTTTTCGCAAACAAATTTTTCGAACTTTCACTACCAATTATACAGATTTGCAATATGTGAACTTGGTTCTGTCTCACTGAAACTTGAACTCTGCATTCCTACATTGCTTCCCTATTCTGTTTGTGGTCCGATCAAGGGAGGGTGTAGTGAAGAAAGGGTTTTATGTGCACACATTGCTATGTTATCGTAAACGCTTTAGAAGTTAAACGCCATCTTGCCACTTTGCTGCTTTTGCACACGACACTATAGGTAGCTGTTATTACAAGTAAAACTGCTTGCTTGCTTTTTATTCACATGAGAACGGTCTTTTGTTCACATCCCTAGTCGTGCACCGCGACCTTAGTCTGAACACTGTGTGCAGAAACCGTCAAGGTCAAATAACAATGTATGCTGTTGAATTCAGGTTGATCGGCCCACTCTCTAGCCACAACAAGCACACAGCTGCAAATATCTGAAACTCGGGTGTCTTTAATATTGCATTTGCATGCATGATTCAGGCACTTGGTGAAAACCTTTCCAGACACAGAGAGCAGAGCTGATCTTGTGATGTGATTCACCTAAGCTGATCTTTGAGGTATGGGGTTCCCCATTCAAACCTAGAGACCTTCTATTAGTATATAAAACTAGCTTACTAGCCAGGAGAGGGTGGTTCAAAAGGTATTATAGGACCTGTTTCCACTATCATTATAATTTGATTTCTCCCTTCATTTTCTATGGAATTGTAACAATGCTGATGGGTTTATTTCTAATCATTTGTCTGCTTATGTTAGACAAAGTACTGCACCTTAGAGCACGTAGTTAAAATAAACATTTTAAACGTTTCCGTGTCTCTGATTACTCATGTTGTGGACTGATATGAGAATAACAACGAAACAGTGTTTCTGATTCCCACCATTCATGAGAGTACTCTAAGTCGCTTGTTCTGGGTTGTCTAATCATTGGTAGCTTTGAAATGATATGGAGAACGAATAAGACAGTGATGCTAGTCGGATAGGATGCTGGGTACTGAGGTGAGTTTTTTGGTACACCACAATTCACTGAGGTCCTGGTTTCCTGTGCATAGTTCTGTGCATGAGCAGAATCCCTGCAACACCTTTAAAGATGTAGAGTGGAAACTGCTAGAAAATTAGTGTGTTATTGCGATCTGTGGGTTTTTTGAAAAGTGAAGTAGTAATCGTAGAATCATGCAGTTCTATCAACACATCCAAGTAAGACATTTTCTTTTTTTTTTTTTTTTTTTTTTTGAAAACCTTTATTCTTCAAAAAACATGGACACAGCTATTCAGCCGACAACCCGGAGGTTCGGCAGCTTTAAGAGAGCAGAACAAAGAAACGTCCACAGTGCATAAAAGGAGAAGCAAGAAAGGTTCTGTTTTAAATAAACACAAACTCACACAAAACCCCCAGCAAGGCGAAAAACACTAAATACCACTGGTGATTGCCCCTCAGGGGAGAGCGGACCCCCCTCGTCTAACAGTCACAGTACTGTGATAAAAGGAAAAAGGGGGAAAAGCAGAGGCCCAAGAAATCAACTAACAGTCAGATATATATACAAAGCTGGAAAGAATGTTAGGGAGAGAGCTGTTCATCAGGGGGATCCAAATCAGGGGCAAGACATATGCCCCCCCTATACTGGTTCCACCGCCCCCAAATGGCATGCCACTTCCGAGGGCGCCCTCTAGCGCAATATACTGTCTTTTCCCTTAGCATACTCCAGTCCATATTTTCTTTCCACGCAGTCAATGTGGGGGGTAAGTAAGACATTTTCTGACGATCGATGGTATAAGTAAATTGAATCCTTGGATTCCTAGCATTCAACTGTAGTAATTTAGCCACTAGATCTTGTTGTGTACCTCTCCAAATTAGTAATATATCGTCGCTGTACCTACGATATAGAATGAGATGCTCCATCCGTAAATTGTCATCCAGAACGTGATTGAACTCGAATTTCATCATGAAGATGTTAGCATAACTGGGAGCCCCTGAAAAACCCATGGAGGTCCCATTGTTCAGTAAAAAGAAATGTTCTTCCATTTGAAATAGCTGTGGAACACGCAGTATTAAAGAAGTTCAACTAAAAAGTTTTTTTTTGCCTGCACTTCTTCCTGTTGGAGGAGTGCCCACTCGACAGCTTCCATTCCCTCAATATGGGGAATGGGCGTATAGAGGGCAACGTCATCGACTGTCCAGATCCCCGCTTTATTAGATATCTTGATGTCCTCCAAAAGTTTTAAAAGGGGAGTAGTGTCTTGCAAATATGTTGTTCCTGACTGTACAATAGGCTGTGAAAAAAATCCAAGTATTGTCCAAGAGGCTTGTGAATGGATCTGCAACCCTATAAAATTGGGCGGAATGAAGGATTCCTCAAATCCTTGTGAATTTTTGGCAACATATAGATGTGGGGTCTGCGTGGTAGTCTTGAGTGCCAAAAGTCTGATGTCTTCTCTGAAATCCATCCCATATCTTTAGCATACAACAAGGTCTTGTGGAGGATGTCTTGAAACTCAATTGTTGGGTCTTGTGTCAGAGGCAAGTAAGTTGTTTCATCTGCTAACATAGTTTCAACGTTCCTCTCATAAAAAATACGATCCATCACCACCAATGCCCCACCTTTATCAGCTGGAAAAAACACTAAAGAATCATTCTTTTTCAAAGACTTGAGTGCCACTTTGTCTGATTTTGTCAAGTTCTGCCATTTCATTTCAGCTGTAGGTGTTTGTGCTAAATCTTTTTTCACTAGAGTCGTGAATGAATCAATCACTTTATGTGATATCGGGGAAACAAAAGTGCGTTTTGGCTTAAACTCTTGGTATTCGGATCCAGTCTCCTTGGGTTGGATGTTCTCTAAGATGGCAAAAAAGTATTGTAATTTCAACTTCCTCATGAACTTGTAAAGTTCTACCTTTGTGTCAAAATGTTTGGCATGGAAAGTGGGTACAAACCCAATTCCCTTGTTCAATAATGCCATCTGGGCTGCTGACAGTTGAGTGGAGGATATATTAACCACTAGTGTTTTTTTCTGTCTGTGACCTGCACTGGCTGGTTTCGTGAGTCTCCTGCCTCGACGAGTTTTGCTGCGTCCTTTTGTACTTGTGCTGTGGGCGGGTTGTTGGCTGTTGAAGTTGTCTATAAAAAAGATACCTTGGGAGTTGAGGCTGTTTCTGTTCTTGGTTCTTCAGGTGTTGCCCCTGATGTAGAAGGGACTGTTGCTCTTATCATGCGAGTATCGTTGATTGATGCGAGGCTCTCTTCCGAGGAAGTGGTTCTTGGTTTTTGGAAGTTTCATTTTTGAGCATACACCTCCGGCCAGGAGTACACCTCATCCAACTTATAATCTATTGTGTCCCTCTTGAACTTGCGAACCTTACCCTTGTGGATCTCCTTTGCGTAGACATCTAGTTTAGCATTGATCTCTGTTAAGGTTGTTGACCAATTCTCAGTTTCCATGCGCTGTTTAAGGGAATCTTGTAATTTGCGTATCTCTTGTTCCAATCCAACCAAAACCGCTGACAGTTCTTCAACAATTAGGAGAATCAAGTCTAAGGAACACTTATTGAGAATTGAGTACCACCTGTCCATGAGCTTCTTATTCATTTTAAACATCTTTGGTTTAATGGGCAATCTCAAACCCGTTGGTATTCTGCTGGCCTTGTGGTACTGGAGAAGAGTCGTGGCGTGCAGCCTCTGATTGATCTCTCTCCGCATTACATACTCCAATTGTCTCGATTGGTGTGTGACCGGCCCGTGTCAAATGTTCGTACCTCCCGGATAAGGCCACATATATCTTGTGCCTCAGATGCGCTGTAAACTTTAGTATCAGCTTTATCGCCAGTTAAATGTAAAATGTCCTCAAATGAAATGGTGTGGTGGAACAATACACCTCAGAAGGTGCACACAGCAAGCAAATTATTTTGATTTCTTTTGTGTACACTGTTTAATCAGTGTAAATTGAGTGCAACACAGCTCTTTTATTGTCTTCTCACTTTTAGAAAGTTGACATTTTCATGTTGAACCATTCTGTGTGCCTCTGCCTGTTTGTATATTGACTGTCTGGTTTTAGTTTGACAGGAGCTGGGGATGCGCATTCACTGTAGACAGCCACTGGGGGCATTGTGGTGTGCCTGGACCTTCTTGGATGACTCAGAGCTGCGCTGAATTGGGTGTGGCCGCATTTAAAGTTGTGGGAGGAGATTTCCTTGCCCCTGAATAGGGCCTGTCTCCCTTGCACAATGCTGTCTCTACCCTCTGTATTCATACTGCACCAGTGAGGACAGAACTAGTTTGAACTGGGCTCAGAGACCCTTGCACAAAGAGAACAAAGACATTTTGGGGTATAAGTATTAGACCTAAAACTCCAGAACTTTAGATCACTTCTGGACTCAAGAGGACTTTGCCAAGGAGAAGAGCTGAAGAGCCGTGAGGAGGAGTACTGCCACTTTGCTGTGTGCTGTGTGGGGTTGGACTACAGTTGCTGTTTTTGCCAAAGACAGGACAAAGACAGGAACTTTGCTGTGAACCTGATTGAAGAACATTTCCAAGGGCCTGTGTGTGTTGGCCTCCTGTTCGGAAGTCTCAGGGACACAAAGACTTCACCCTCAGCTCCCATGAACCCTCTTGCGGAAAGGTCTGACCTGCCAGGAGGTGCCTATTCCAGTTTGGGCCTCAGGAGGTTGTTCCTGCTGTTAGGAGCTGGAAGAAACCTAAGAGAAGCAAAAAAACCTGTCTCTGACACCGTCAGCAACGCTGCTGTGATGCTGCGACTTGCACCAAGGCCCGGGCACCACTCGTTAATTGAATAGCGCACTGCTCGGCCTGCATGCAGCTCTAACACCCTTCGACACTGCAGTTAGTGGCCGTGCCGATGCCAGCGCTTGCACCGGCTCCGTCATCGCCAGTGCCTGCATCCTGTAATTGCGGCACTGATAACCACCGAACGTGACTCCACAAACTCACCTCCTTTTCATCGTCACTGGAACTGATGCCTAACCACCGACGCAACTGTCTTCCCCTGTCCTGGAGATGACTTGTTGCCTCCTCGCAGACACGATGCCTCGCCGCCCCGTTGGCAGCCAGGGAGCCGGCCTTGACGTTTGCACCGACACCGCACCTCCACGATGCCGTGCATCATCATAGACTTTGTTTCCAAGGTGCTGTTTGTTTGGGGGTCTGTGTGACTCCTTGCCCGACGCTGAGCTTCTTGCGGTCGGCGCCGTACTTTGGATTTATTGCGTGACAATGTCATAATAGCCCCAGGCGGAGCAATTTGTTTTCTTCAAGTTTCCCTTTTGTAATTACTGTTCTAAAGTAATATCTTATCACCTGTATGTTGGATTTTTGTCCTTTTGGTCTTGTTGAGTTTAGTCAAAGATACTTTATTGTTACAAACTGGTGTGGTGTTAATTTGTGGTGTTATCACTGTATTTCTGTGTGTTTTGAGTACAAATACTTTACACATTGCCTTTGGGATAAGTCTGTCTGCTCGTGCCAATCTACCCAGTGGGTGAGCAGGGGTTATCTAAGGTGGGCATCTCCCTTACTCTGACTAGAAGCAAGGGTCCCTATTTGTACAAAGGTACCTACTACTGCCAACTAGAGACCCCCATTTCTAACAGTTTTGTTTTAAAGTTTTAATTGCAATGATTTTTGTTAATCAAGCAATAAAGAATCATTCATTCATTCAAGTTGCTATATGTTTTCAAATGTTGTTTGCTAAAGAGAGCTACCTTCAATATCATGCAACATCTTTCCATAGTTCTGCTTACATTCAATTTGAGAGGTTGCTAATATGAAAAGCGTTCCTTAATTTCATACAGTTCGCCTGTACTCTTAGTAATCCCCCCAAAACATTTTTTATTATCTTTATAACAAGCCTGTGCCAACTAGTTTCTATTTACTTCATATATAAAAGCAATTTCATGACTATTGAGTTCTTCATCCCAGCAGATAACTAATTGTGGAATTAAACAGGCTAAAAAATGGTATTGAGTTTGTAACCTTAACCGAGGACTCCTTGTGAAGACAGTAAAGTGCAAGTTTATATACTTTACAAGTTTAGTGCAAGAGTACTTCTCTGGATTCACTGATGTGTTTCTTCAACCTCTCCGAACAGCAGGTTACATGGATTCAAACAGTAAGTCTCAGCTGTAGTAACTAGGTATAATGGTTGCCTAGAAGGATGTTATGAACCTTTACGCTAGGCATTCAAGACTGTGAGAGGAGTCCTGTGGCTGCATGAGACATGAAATCCTTCTGACTTTTACTTAGGGGTTCACTGTAGTTTGTCCATCTGAGGCATGAGACTTTAGTCCACAATTTGCCAACGCTCTGTGGTTCTCTCCAGTCTCTTCTGCTTATGAAGATAAGCTAGTTCAGGAGCTTCCAAGTAGCACATCACATTGGAGTGGTGCGTAGAGGTAAGCACATCCCTTACCCCAACCAGACAGTAGTTTACTGCTTTTAGAATACTGACATATATTTCCAGGAGACTCCTTCCTAAAAGACATATTTCATAATACATGTACTTACAATGAACACACAAACACGTCCATGACCCTGCATATACTCAATATATGCATATAATCATATTTTATACAGAACTTGGTTCATGTATTGAACTTATTCTTATTACCCTTTTCCAGAAGAGCTTCAGTTAAAACTGTTGCACTATCTGTGTGCTCATATAGTTGTGTGAAGCGAATACCTACATAGTGGTCACTTGCCAAAATGTTTCTGCAATGCAAGTGGTGATCTAATTTACATCATATTTGCTTGACCACTCCTTTAATAATCTATTCAATTGGGCTACTGGCTAGGTTGGGTGAAACCCTACTCAAGCAGCCACCACACTTTCTGTCATGGTGAAACACAATCAAACCGCAAATTAACCTATGCTAAACACTGTGGTAGCTTAGCACAAAACCAAGAGTGAAATTGAATAGATTATTTGAGATAAAAACAGCAAAAATCAAATCAGTAGAACCGGAGACTGCATAAAATCAGAAAGCAACAACTCTGGCTATCTGGTCGTACCAGACCGGGACAAAGTCACAAGTTCAGGCTGATCATGACAAAGTGTGGGCTGGATAAATGGACCAAGTTCGGCTCACTGAACAAAGTACCTTAACTCCTGGTTGTAGAGCCTTGCGAGATCTAGCATTGAGAATGCGTCAAGCAGTGGCAGTTCCGAAGGAGTTGCAGATCTGCAATGCAGAGTCCTGCATCAGCTTTGGGAATGCTGTTGACAAGGGCTTATGTTGCAAAGGCCTGCGTCAAAGATGCGTCACACAGCAGTGGTTCTGAGGAGTCTGCGGGCTGCGATGTGAGATACGGCGTCAGGGATGAGTTGCACTGCCGTGACTTTCGATGTGACTGCAAGGAGAGGCATCACATTGCATTGGTTCTGTTCACAGGACTACAGCTGAGCTGGTAGAGCACTCTCTGGTCTATTTCCAAGGGTCCATGGCTTGGGTGGCACCACTTGGGAGGGTAGGACTCACGTCAGACAGACTCTAGGTGCTGGGTTCAAGGTAAGTGGAGCCTTTTCTGTCCCTGAGGCTCTGATCAGCAGACTAGCCAATTAGCCCTTGGAGTCACTCTGTTTTCCATCCCAAAGTGCTTGGAATTTCCTGCCTCCCTGCCCTGGTCCCAGCTTGTCCGGGGGTCACAAATGACTAGTGTCAAACCCTTTGTGAGTGTGCTCAGGCAGACCCTTTGTGATGTGCAAGTGTGATAGCTGACAGTTCCTTCCCTTCATCAACTCAGCAATGGCACATCCTGCTAACACCTGTTCTTCTTTGTTTTACTGTCTGGGAGCAATACAAAAAGACCACCTGGCAGCTAAACCTAGTCATGTGAACCAGGATGCAGAAACCAAATGGTTAGGACAAGAAAATGAGAACTTTCCAACAGTGGCATTTTCAGAATTGTGATTTAAAATCCAACTTTACTATTAAAAATGGTTTCAAATTACAGTTCTTTAGACACCAAACTCGATATTCCAGGTTGGGCCCAGTCAAACGTTAGCACTTGCTAAATGTCATAAAGCAAACCCAATTTAATACTGTGGGAGAGATGGGCTTTGCACTATTAGATTAAGAGATTTTTATTACCAGGATATGTAAAACTTAAAAGTAGGTGTCCAACCTTTCAAATACACTACATCATGTGTCTGGGCTGTTTAGGGCCAACCATAGGGTTGCTTTATATGTATTAAAAAGGAAGGTTTATGTTTGGAAAAAGGTTTATTTCAAAACTGGAAAACACAACAAGATGATGGATGGAATTCTGAAACATTTAAAACACTCACCTCTAGTCAGAAGATCTGGGTTATATTCATTGTTCTTCTGCTCACCATGCGACCTCAGTTTGAACCCAGCCACATGCAAATCAGTCTTGACCCTGCTCCTCCTGGGAACAGTCCAGCCCGAACAGCCTGGCCAGGTCCACTCTGGACTGGAAACAAGCATCCTTGGACTCGTTTCGGGGTATCACCTCTCATCTGCCAGGCCAGCTTGGTTACAGTGGCTCAGTGAAGTAGGGACCCACTTCTGAGTATACCCTTGCCCACTTAGGGCAAATATGGCACATACAACAAGATGATGGATGGAGTGCTGAAACCTTTCAAGCACTCACCCCCAGTCAAGAGACTGGGATAAATCCATCATTCATTTGCTTACCATGCCACCCTGTTTGTACCCAACCATATGAAAATCATGACCCTGCTCCCCACGGGAACAGTCCAGTCCGAACTGCCAGGCCAGGTCCTCCATTGAGTGGAAACAAGCATCATGGGACCAGTTTAGGTGTATAACCCCATAGTAGCCAGGCTAGCATAAATCCAGTGGCACAGTGAGCAAGGGACCCACATCTGGGCATACCTTTGTCCAAGTAGGCCGAGCATAGCAAACACAACAAGATAATGGACGGAGTTCTGAAACTTTTCAAACACTCCAGTCAAGAGCTCTGGGTTAAATCCATTGTTCTTTTGCTCACCATGCCTCCCTGTTTGGGCCCAGTCATATGCAAATCAGTCTTGACCCTGCTCCCCATGAGAACAGTCCAACCCTAATTGCCATGCAAGGTCCTCCCTGGACTGAAAACAAGCATCCTGGTACCTTTGTCATGGTATTACCCCATATCTGCCAGGCTAGTTTGAGTCCAGTGGCACAGTGCGCAAGGGGCCCATGTCTGGGCATACCCATGGCCACTTTGGGTAAACATAGCAAGTACAACAAGAAGAAAAACTACTACACACACAGGCTGCAATGGCAGGCCTGAGACATGTTTAAAGGGCTATTTAAGTTGGCGCCACAATCAGTGCTGTCGCTCAATAGTACCTTTTAATTTACAGGCCCTGCGTACATGTGGAACCGCTTTAAAAGGGACCTACAAGTAAATTCAATGTGCCAATTGGATGTGAGCCAACTTTAGTATGCTATATGTAAAAGAAAGAACTCAAGCACTGGTTAGCACTGGTAAAGTAGCAGAGTCCTAAGGCCAACAATAATGAGTTCAGAAAACAGGAGAGTTGAGAAAAAAAGTCTGGAGATGACCCTGCAAACATGGTCAAGTCCAACACACATTATCGCACATAATGTACATATGCATACATTACAATGTTCCCAGATTTTTTTATACCACAAGCCTATGGTAAGGTTTGTGAATTGCCCAAAGAAACTGTTGAGCCTGGCCCTCTCTGAAGGGTCTCCCCCAAAGCTTTGCCTTCCTACTCCCCTTTTTGCTGAATCAGTTTTTGTTGGCCTTAGCACTCTGTGCACTTTACCTTTGTTAACCAGTGCCACAGTGCTTGTGCTCTCTCCCTAAACATGGTATAATTTGTCCCTTGTAGAGTGGTGTATAATAAATCCATGGCCTGTAAATGAAATGCTACCAGTGGACCTGCAGCACTTATGGTGCCCCTACTTTAGTAGCACTCTAGAACATGTCACAGGCATGCCATTGGAGCCTGAATACAGTGTCACCCTGCCATGTTGGCGTGGCATTTTAAATCCCTTGCAATGCCTTAAATTTCCCTTTTGTTACATATACGTTACCCCTAAGGTAGGCCCTAGGTACACCATAGAGCAGGGTGCAGAGTAACCAAAAGGTAGGACATGTACTTTTAAGTTTTATTTGTCATGATAGGGATAAAACTCCCAAATTCATTTTTCACTACTGTGAGGCCTGTCCCTCCTGTTAAATAGCATTAGGGATTCTTTATTGCATTTAATAAGCTGCAACTTCTAATTGAGAGGAGGTGGATATGTCATGTTTGGTACCTATGAATTGTATTGATAAACCCTCTTTAATGGTGAAGTTGAATTCATCATTTCATATTTGAAAATGCCACTTTTAGAAAGTTCCTCCCCAGTTGTTGTTCGAAAGGCCGGGATAGGCATTAGGTGAGTATGGAGTACGATACTCACATTATATATGGGCATCAAGCGATTATGTATCAAAACTTTGAAACAATAAAATGGATTTAAATAAAAAAAAAAGTTTAGAATCAAGTACGTTGGAGGAATTTTCTTTTGGCAGTGCACTCTGGTTTGGAACCTGATGAGGCTCCATCATTATTTCTTACAGAAGTTGTGCGCATGGATGGAACGCACCCAAGACAGGGTGCACACTATAATAATTAAAAATTATGAACCACACGTGTGTTTGGAAAACATGGAGTGCATACTCACCATTTTCTGAAGCTTCTGCTGATTTTCGATCCAAGGCAGCTTTGCACCCACAGACAAACTTTGGTTGACAAATGAGGAACAGTCATGAAGTATACTACACTGGAGGTTCACCTCTCTCTGATAGAGTTGATGTATCGAGACCATCAAGAGTTTTTATTTCAGGACTCAGAGATTTAAAATAAGCGATTATTGATGGTAATGGTAACAATTTATAATGACTTACATTAATTTCTTCGTATGAGAATATTTTTGTATTCGTGTCAGGCTCATGTTTTTCAATTCAGCAATCATGAATGTTTTGTGTTTATAATATTTTTCACTTGGCTCACGAGGTTTATACATGAAGGGGCTATTCTGAGTGTTTTGTTTAGTTTTACAGTTTGTATGTCAGGTGATTGAGTTTAATCATGTGACTTGTTTTAAAAGCACCGGTAGCGTTCACGCTTGTTTAACTGGCACATTCACTTCGGTGAACCTTAACGCTTGGTGTGCACACAATGTAAACTTCAGTTTGTTAGAGAACAGTGGTTTTGAAGGCACCTTGAGTTTGGAATTATTTATTTATTTATTTCTGTCAGTAGTTATGTGGTTTGGGGGAGGTCTGTGCTAGGGCACGAGCACATATTTTGCATATGCGTTCAGTAGCTATCGCTTGATTTATTTTCAGTTTTCCCACTTGTTATATGTAATTGAAGGTTAGATCACAGGTATAAAGCAAAACATTTTAAGGCGCATATGATGACTTTGAATGAGATAAACTGGTAAGTTCTGTTATATGTCTCATTACAGCTACCCCTGAGGAAGGGCACAAATTGCCCGAAATGCATTGGGTTTAACCATTAACTTAATGTCACGCTATAGGGAGGGGTGAATCCCCGGTTGTTGTTCGAAAGGCCTGGATAGGCATTCGGTGATTATGGAGTACAATACTTACATCATATATGGGCATCATGTGATTAAGTATCAAAACTTCTAAACAATAAAATGGATTTAAAAAAAGAAAAAAGTTAGGAATCAAGTTCATTGGAGGAATTCTCTTTTGGCAGTGCACTCTGGTTTGGAACCTGACGAGACTCCATCATTATTTCTTACAGAAGTTGTGCACATGGATGGAACGCATGCAAGACAGTGTGCAAGCTGTAATAATTAAAAATTATGAAACACACGTATGTTTGGAGAACACGGAGTGCATACTCACCATTTTCTGAAACTTTTAGAAAGTTGGCATTTTCCTGCTCTCAGCCCTTTGTGCCTGCAGCCTGCTGAAGGTCACATGATTGGCTGTAGCAGAGAGTTAGTTAGTCATTTTGAATTCCCTCCAGACAGTCACACAATTGTGGGATTAGCTGAGCCTCGCTGGGCCATCAACTGGCAGGATAGGGGGTGGATCTGAGGACCCCTCTACTTGCATCTGAATAGGCTGTGTGTTGTCTTGTCACAATAAGCCTATCAATCCTGTATTGTCATTGCAGCCAGCTTGCGTCCCTCTTTGTCCTGGGTGAGAAGGACTGGACCTGCATCACTTTACCTCAGAACCCAGAGGGACTCCAAAGGCTACTTGTCTGGCCTCCTGATCTGAGGTCTCAGAGACGTAAAAGAGTTCCAACCACCCTACCTCTGCACCTGGACTCTCAACTGTGGGTCTGCCCTGCCAAGTGAGGCCACCCCAGTCGTGGTTCCTTGGAAGTGGGCCTAAGGTGCTTCCTCTAGCAGAACCAATCCATCCTCAGCTGAGCCGACGCATCACCTCTGCTGTGTTGATCGGATCCAATGCATTGCCATCAGAACCACCACAGTGTGATGCTCTTTGCAGTGCAAGGTCCCTGCATCCCTGTTGACAGTATTCCTAATGACGATGCCAAGCCTCTGCATTTCCGCTCCCACTCATCGGAACCGAAGCATTGCCGCTGCTGTGTGGATCAGGGCGGGCGCATTGGCCACATTTTGTGGATCAGCACCAACACATCGCCTCGCATTGAGCGCATTCAGTATTAAAGTACTTTAATTCAGCATTTCTCACTAGGTCCCTGTAGCCGGCCATGCTCCATCGATGTCAGCCTGAACTTTTGACTTTGTCTCAGTCCTGTGCGTCCTGATATCCCAAATAGCGCTTTTGGCTTCCAGGTGCTATTTTTACACAAGACTTTAAAAAAATCTCAAGTTCTATTTATTGTTTTTTGTTGTTTTGGCCTTGTTGTATTCATTAAAAATCACTGTATTTGACTAAACCTCGTGTGGGACCTCTTTGTGTGGTGTTTACCACTGTTTTACTGTTTGAAGTGTTGCACAAACACTTTACACACTACCTTCAAGTTAAGCCTTACTGGTCTGTGGCAAGCAACCAGAGGGTGAAAGCACAGGTTAATATGGGGATTGCTTTTGCCTTAACCTAACCAGGATTGTGGTTGCTGCTTGACCAGGGCTCAGACCCCTGTCAACCTGTGACCCAATTTCTAACAGGAACTTCTTGAATTGGTAGATACTTAAAAGGCATATGTGTCAAAAAACGAATGGAAAATGTCATTGAATTAAAGTATATAGCTTTTTCCATTGTTTTGTAAAACAAAAATATGTATAATTATGCCATTTAATTTGGGTGGTTAAGGCTCAATCCAAATGCTGCTAGGTGGTGTTGTCCATAGATTTGCCTCAGTGCCCACAGGCAGAAGTAGTGCAATCTCTGTGTTTTAAGATGTCGTATGTCTTCTCACACTGCACGCATGGCTTTCAGGCCGATCTGCTACCCTTTGATTCTTGCTAATAATATGCACTAATTAAAATATTTTCGCTGCAACCACTCCAATCTTCCTTATGTGTCATAAAAGAACTACCAATGTCATTTCCTAGGACGAGAATGCAATAATAACATGTTACTTCATAATAATTCCACAGTGGGAAGCAAGGTGGCAAGTCTCAGTGTCAATCCTAAGACCCGAGCTGCTGCGTTGTAAGACTTGAACTCTTGAACGATCATAACACATACGGGTGTCAAAAACATTCAAGGACTTAAATGATGATCACACATTTATCTACATTAAATTGTCATTTCAACCCATTAGAAATGAAATGATCCATGTGATCCTCTAACTGGGGTCGTTCTTACTCATTATGTTGTGCTTTTCCCCCTTCTGTTCTTGAATAATTCTGCATAACTCTGCTTTAATTTTTCAGGGTCAAATGCAAAGATTAGAAACCATATGTATATGTAAGAAGCTGTTAACATGCTTTGACTGTAATGATTCACCCATGATGACATATGTATGAAACGTTTCTATACATAAAGTGTGCTTTTTTAATGTGCTTTCTTTTGCTGCTCATTGCGTGTAAACATCTCTCACTAATTTGTCGTTTGAACATATGCTTTAGAATGACAATAAACCTACATTTTAAAGTTTCCCTGTGTAAAGTTGGGTTGTTTTTGGTACCAATATAAGAAGATACTGACTTCAGGAAAGCTGCCAGTGGCAGATTTGCATTGCTCGCCGTGGTGGCCCTCAGCATTTTAACAGGCGAGTCAGTGAGGCTGGAGATGCAAAACACCCTTTACACAATATTCAAAACCTGTGTGCCCGACATGAGATGTGTTACACCTGCTCTCGATACGCGGAAAACCAAAGATTCAACCCACAGACCATCAGTTTGTAAATGATCCTACGCATTCATTGTGTTTCTTTTTCACAGATAACCCACATTTTATCTGGAATCCATCACAGCATTGAATTACATTTGCTATCCTGCATATCATTTTTTCTCTATCCAGCTTCAGCAGGGCCTTTAATAGTTATAAACAAGAATTAATTAAAAGCACAGTCGTTCGTGGCCCGTGTCTGTGAAAAGGAGTGAGCATAAAAGTGAAAGCGTATGTGCTAGAAATGTGAAAAAGATAGGGATGGGAATGAGAGAAGGCTTAGTGGAAAGGAGGTTCGTTTGCGTGAGAGAAGAGTGCTCAAGTACTGTTACACATTTCATTATGTACTGTTTCTCATAACAGTTACACCTTTTGTTATTTGCTTTTCTTTTACTCTGTCTCTTTAAGTGATGCTTGTTTGCATCTCTGTCATTCTTAGAATGTTCTGAGCTCTCGATTCAAAAACCTGGCAGAGCACTGGTAGGAGTCTGGAATATCAGTTGCCTCTCTGGTCATGGGTCTTTGGATATGGATGAAATCTTATTTACTTCTCTTGCATGTCCTTCCCATTTAGACAACTTACCACAATACTACAGGTCCAAGAAGGAGATTCCACAGCCAGCCTCCATGTGTTCCTGGCCGTTGTGACCCACTGACAGTTGGTGACGCCATGGAGTAACCCTCTCCATTTTAAGAAAGTCAAGGACAGACGTTGGATCGGAGGAAGAACAGACTTTGGTTAGAGGTTTGTTTAGCTTACTGTCGTTATTGGTATCCTTTGTTAGGGTTTAACTTAAACTGCTGTTCAGCGGCTCCAGCACGTGAGGTCTGCTGAGCAGCAACTGGGAGGATCTCTTTCAGTGCGTGAACTCCACTGACCTGTGACCAGAAGGATTTCTTCAGCACGTGCTGGTGGCGAAGCAGTTTGCAATATGGCCTGGTACTGCCTAAGCCCGCTGTTTAAATTTAGACCAGAGACCGCCCTTGGGTGTGGCCTCCCTCTCTCCTCCAAGTCAAGCAATTCAGACCACACTTTTGTGGATTAGGGGGAGTGATCCCCCGGCCGTATTTATTACATAATTAGAACATTAATTATTATTTACATTATGTACAATTACGCAGAAAGTCCAGATACAGTGATAGATACACAGTGTCACTTGGCTGACCTTAACATGCTTCTAGACATAGCCATTCCTACCACAATCTAAACATGTATATACTTTTACTTTCTGCGTGACCCCGCTAGAGCCTACGGCAAGGTCAATGACTGGCAGCCCAAGATCATGGTAAACTACACCGACTCCACCGGAGTAAGCTTGCGTAGGGGGTACAGCTTATCGCACAGATATTTTCCCCCGGCCCCCCCTCCTCCCTGAGCTTTAACTACATAACGGAGGCTACAATTCAGCAATACTTGTGCCCTGATGCGCATGCAAGGCTGGAAAGCATGACTCCCCTGGCCCCCGGACCCCTTCAGCCTACTGACCGGCTGTCACTGCCCCTGGAGGCACATGGTGCTGGCCGCTAAGGACCGAAAGACTATGCCTACCAATCATGACCTTACCGCCTGACTGAAGACACACAAACGTAAATACGACACTATTCATGCATGTACTCTTGTGTGAAAGGTGAGGACTAGTCCATTATCGCTACCAGCGTTCATTAATACTGGAAGACTGTAGGAAACTACGTAACTGGTAGAGGGGGGCAGGGTGAAACCCTACTCAAGCAGCAACCACAATCTCTGTCTGGCCAGACCCCAAATTAGCCTGTGCTTAACCCTTTGGTAGCTTGGCACAAAAGCAGTCAGGCTTAACTTAGAGGCAATGTATAAAGTATTTATACAGCAATTCAAACTGTAATAAAGTGAAAACACAACAGAATAAAAATTCCATACCAATTTAGAAAAGTAAAGTAATATTTAATAAATAGTTTGAGACCAAAATAACACACATCCAAATAGTAGAACTGGAGATATACAATTTTAAAGATTTCAGGAAAGTAAAGAGCCTAAAAGCGACACTCGCAGTTATCTGGTTGTGTGAGACTCTGTGTAAGTCGCAAGTTGTATTGTATTGTATTGTATAAAATATTTGTATAGCGCAGCTATCACCCCACGGGTATCCTGGTGCTTAGAGACCCTGATGATATAAGGCAAAACAGAACGATTAGGCTGCTAAACAGGAATCTTACTAGCTGTTTCTGGCAAATAGCCAGGTCTTAAGGTTCCTCCTAAACATCAGTAACGAGTCAAATCGTCTGAGGCTTAGGGGAATTTCATTCCAAAGGCGGGCTGCTGCCGAACCAAAAGCTCTGCCCCCCAGCTTTGTCGAATTCACTCTGGCAACAGACGCCAGGCCTTGGCTGGTGGACCGGAGGAGTCTTTTGGGCACATACCAAGTAAGCCGTTCTTGTAAGGAAAGCGGACCTGAGTCGTGTAACGCTCTAAAGACAAGGCATAGAGATTTGAAACGGACTCTATCCTTGATAGGAAGCCAGTGTAGGTCCCTCAGTGCCGACGTCGCGGAAGAGTTGCGCTGTCTTTTGAGGGCCAATTTGGCTGCCATAGACTGGACTCTTTGCAACCCCTGCAAAATGTATTTGGGTGCACCCAAATACAGGGAGTTGCAGTAGTCCAGTCTACTCATGATGATGCTGCGGACCACCAGTGGTCTCACTTCGCTAGATAATAGAGGAAGGATCTGGCGGAGGGCTCTCAATAGTGCAAAACATATGCCAATTGTTTTATTGGCCTGGGTTTTCATTTGGAGGTCTTCGTCAAACATGATTCCCAGGTTGCGAACCGTCCTGGCTGCCACTATGGGAGCATCCTCTGGTCCGAACCTAAATTTGCCCATTATTTGTCTGGACAGTTTCGCTGCACCACAGTATGTTTTCCCCGCATTAAGCTGAAGGGAATTAGCTCCTAGCCAGTCTGAGATCTGCCCCATACACTCCTGAAAGGAACTCATGGATACTGCATGCTTTCCTTTGGTGGAGAATAACAATTGAATGTCATCGGCGTAGTTGACAACGTCAATCCCGAAAGATTTTATGATGGGTATCAAGGGACTAAGATAGACATTAAAAAGGATTGGGCTGATTGCTGAGCCCTGGGGTACCCCAGAGCATACTGGGGACCAGGAGGAGAGATATGGCACCATACTGACCGCCTGCTGTCGGCCTGACAGATAAGATTGAAACCATTTCAGGGCACATCCCCTCACTCCAATGCTCTCTAGTCTTGCCACCAATACCGCATGATTAGCCGTGTCATATGCGGCAAACATGTCCAGTAGGACCAACACTGAAGAGGTCCCACTGTCAGCTCGCATTCTCAACTTGTCCAGTACTGTAATCAAAGCGGTCTCCGTCCCGTGCCCTGGACGGAACCCAAACTGGTCCCTGTCCAGGAGAAGATTCTCCTCTAAATAGCATGACAGGGACCTGCTGACCAGCTTTTCCAAGATTTTAATAGTAAAAGGCAACAGGGATATGGGGCGGAAACTAACTGGCAGCGAAGGGTCCAGAGATGGCTTCTTCAGCAGGGGAGTCACTATCGCTTGTTTCCAAGCATCTGGTACCACTCCTTCTTTCAAGGATTGGCAACATATGAGCCGTAAGGCCAGAAAAAGGATGGGGCCGTACTCCTTCCAGATTTTATGAGGAAGGGGGTCAAGAGGTGATCCAGATGATACCTCCTGTGCTAAGCTATTGAAGAGATCTTCAGTGAGGGGTTGGAAATGTTCCAGTGAGGTGATAGATCTGTCATCCTTAATAATTGGTGGTGATCCCTTAGAGTCAATATCAAAACCCCCCACAATTTTGGCTACTTTGTCAATAAAAAAAGTGGCAATCTCATTACAGAGACTTTGTGATGTCTGGATTCCGTTAGCCGTACACCCAGGGTTGCTAAGGTCTTTAACGATTTTAAAAAGAACCTTAGTACTGTTGGGCACCTGTAGGATGGAACTGGCATAAAACTGTGCCTTGGCTCCCCTAATGGCTTGATTATATTGGGCTGGGGCTAATTTAGAAGCTGTTTTATCTAATTCAGAGTATGACCTACGCCATCTTCGTTCTGCCTGCCGGCGGGCAGAGCAGAGCTTTCTCAGCTCCTCACTGAACCACGGGGCAGAAGGTGTAGCCTTGATTTTACGTCTTTTCCTAGGAATGCAGCCATCAAGAGTGTTATTTATGAAATTGCTGTAGCTATTCTTATTCTCCTCTACTGAGACATCAGGGTCATGTTGAAATTGCTCAGTGAAAGGAGGGACTAGACTCTCTTTTGACAGTTTTGTCCAATCTCGGCCCCACCGAAAGGAAGTTTGTTTCTTCCCTATCGGTGAAGCTCTGGGTATGGTGATCCTAAAGCGTATCAAAAAGTGATCTGTCCAGCTTAGCGGGGATATGTTGAGCACCTCAAGCTCAGACTGCTTGGCGAAAACCAAGTCAAGCGTGTGTCCTCCCTGATGAGTTGGCTCTTGGATATGTTGAAATAGGCCACAATTTTCACAGGTTTGACTGAGAGCTTGTAGATGATTCCCCAAGCTCCCCGTCTCCCAGAGATTAAAATCACCAAGTATTAGCAATCTAGAATGTGTTAGTGCTAAGTCGGCAATGGTGTCGAGTAGGGCCTGTTGATGATCAGGGCCCGGGGGTCTGTAACAGACCAGGCCAGTCAACACTCTCCCTTTGGGTTCTTGTAGGGTAAAGCCCAGAAGTTCGTGCCCAGCTATCTCGTTTACCTGCAACAGTGCACAGTCCCATTTATCTTTGAATATTAGCCCTACACCTCCTCCTCTCCCCGATAAGCGGGGGTTATGAAGAATTTTGTAGCCTGGTGGACAGGCAAACCCAATTTCCACTAGGGAGTCCGGGATTATCCAGGTCTCTGTAATAAATAGGAAATCTAAGTTCAGATCTTCCAACAGGTTAAAGATCTCCTGATGATGCTTTATCAGGGACCTGCTGTTGATCAGGCCACATATCAAGGTCCATAGAGGTCCCCCCCGTCCACCCTTGCCGATATTGAGCAAACTGTCCCTCGAGTAGCAAATCCGACCTGTACCGGTTAGACCAGCGTGGGGGGCGCTAGGCGCGACCGAGGCGCGGACGGGCGCAGACGGGCTTGCCTCCGGCGCGCCGTCGGCGCGCCCGCTGCGAGCTCGCGCTGCGCGCTTGCATTCCCCTTGTTAAAGTAGGGCTAGCCACTAGACCGCTTACAAAACAGGCGCTTGGTGGGTGGCGCGTTCCTCGGCTGTTCCGTGACCGTCTCACCAAAGCGGTGAAGTGAATAAACTTTTTAGTGTGCAAGTAAGTGGGCAATACAATTTATTATATTAAAATGTCAATTCTCAGCAGTTAAAACCTGTGTCACTAGCCTGGAATAATGATACCAAGCGTCGCGCTAAATAACCTGCCCTCCGTCTACGAGAGTACAGAGCAGCAGAGCGAACAGCTGAGTATGAGTTCCGGTAGGGTGTCCTGCAATCTGCACACTCCGTTTACATTGCTAAGCGTCTCTAATGGTAGCGCTGCGCGCTTGCATTCCCCTGTTAAAGTAGGGCCAGCCACTAGACCGCTAACAAAAATGACGCTCAGTGGGTGGCGCGTTCCACGGCCGTTCCGTGACAGTCTCACCAAAGCGGTGAAGTGAATAATCTTTTTAGTGTGCAAGTAAGTGGGCAATACAATTTATTATATTAAAATGGCAATTCTAAGCAGTTAAAACCTGTGTCACTAGCCTGGAATAATGATGCCAAGCGTCGCGCTAAACAGCCTGCCCTCCGTCTACGAGGGTACAGAGCAGCAGAGCAAACAGCTGAGTATGAGTTCCGGTAGGGTGTCCTGCAATCTGCACACTCCGTTTACCTTGCTAAGCGTCTCTAATGGTAGCGCTGCATTCCCCTTGTTAAAGTAGGGCCAGCCACTAGACCGCTAACAAAAATGGCGCTCGGTGGGTGGCGCGTTCCTCGGCCGTTCCGTGACCGTCTCACCAAAGCGGTGAAGTGAATAATCTTTTAAGTGTGCAAGTAAGTGGGCAATACAATTTATTATATTAAAATGGCAATTCTCAGCAGTTAAAACCTGTGTCACTAGCCTGGAATAAGTTCAAACTGACTGCTATGGAGTACGGGACAGATACAGAGACCAGATTAGACCAGCTGAAATTGTTACCTTCAAAAGTCCAGAGCAAACAGTTCCATTCATGGTAGAAGGGGCCGCGAGGAGCCGGGGGAGCATCGCAATTTAGGGAGAAGAGCAGGTCAGGTGTCACAGACTGTCGTCATTGTAGCACGAAGATTCTGTCAGGCTTCGTGAACTGTTGTTGCTGAAGATTTGCATTGGCGGTCACTGCGGCCTGTTGATGCTGTAGCACAAAGTACACATCTCACGTTACTGGGTGTCGCTGGAGGTTGCTGTGGCACAAAGAATCGTGTTCACTGGAGCTTTGCCTTGGCAGGCATCGCAGGTGGCAAGATCCTGGCACAAACAGGCCAGTCCACAGTTGTGAAGAGCCCAAAACATCTCCTTTTCTTGGGGCGATAGCTCACCCATTGTTAGGGCCTGAATGGCCCCTCTATGGGATCAGGACTCATTCTAGCAGATGCTAGCAAGGCTCAGGCAGGTCCAGTTGAAGGTCCAGTAAAGGCAGCAGGTTAGCTAGGCAGATGCAGGGAGACCTCTGGAGTTTGTTATGTCAATGTAGCTCAGAACAGGATGTCAGTCAGCTGACCGTTGGTGTAACTTCAGCCTGGAATAAAGAATGCAGGAGATCGTCTGGGTCACTGAACCTGCTTTGAGGCGACCCAAGCAAACAATCCCAAGACCGGCGACCCCAGCACACAGCTGTCCCCTGCAGGTGAGTGCTCGGTGTGACAGGCGCACAAACATCCTGTGGTGCGCCCATAGCAGCGGGACTGTGCTGCTCGATTGACTCCACCTGGCCCGTGTGACTGGAGATTCGTGATTGCCCCCACCTGCAGGGCACCGGGCGCTGGTGGCTCACTGGACTTGATGTGTACCTCCTTGCAGCTGCCCTCAACGCTAGGGGATCCTCGCCAGTCAATGTTGTACTCCCTCACAGGTCTTTAGCAACAGGCCAAAAGAGGTGGCAGATTCTCCCGACCTCGTGGGTGCTAGGACAGGCACAAGAGGTGGGCAGTGAAGCCGAGCTCTGTTTGTGGTGCCTGCAGACTGCTGGACCCCTTGAGTCTGCCCCTTTTCTCTCTGTCCCTACCACGGCCAGCACAGAAGGACTTCCACCGCATCCCCAACTATTGAATGCCTGACGGTATAGAATTAGTGTTCCCCTGACCGTTAAAAGCAGCGTCAACTGTCTGCAGCCAACACCCCAACCTCCCTATTCTTCGGATAATTACTACATTGTCCTTCATCCCTCAAATCTTGGGAAGCGCACCTTCCCTTACATTATTAGAAGATGCTCAAGCGTTATACAAACAACAATGCCGTTGTAAATGGCCATCGTTGCGACACTAGTGACAGGCCACTAGGGAGGTGTGCCTTGCAACTCATCCAACTGTGCACACATGCACTCTGCACTCTACCTGGCCATGTCATGACACCACACCCCCATCCCGACAAGTACTAATTGATCGTGGCCTCCTGGTGTGCTTCTAAACACCGGTGCGACAGCCAAATCTCCCCTCAAGGAGTCAACACTGCCAGGATATTCTTCCGCACAACGCCACACGACCAGATATCAGGATAGGGATACCCAGAGAAGACAGGGCGCAACCCCAGCCGCCCGATGTAACAACTCCAGCTACAGGTGGGGGGACACCATGGAGCCTGTGGTCTCGAACCCCGCCGATCATACCAATCATTGACACCAGTTTGATGAACTGATGGCAGCGATACTGGATATCAAAACTACACTGGGCCCTAAGATTGACTCGCTTTGCATAGAAATGGGATTTCTGAGGGAAGATCATTAAAAATTAGAACACAGAGTGGAGGAATCGGAATTTGCATTAGCATCCTTTTGCCCCAGTGTATCCACTGTGAGGGTAAGAGTAAGAGTAGATGGTGAAAAGACAAATCAAGGTGAAGCAAGGGGAGAAGGTGAGAAGAGCTTAAGAAAAGAGAGAAATGAAAATTAAAGAGGTGAGCAAGACAGAGGGAGGGAAATAGAGAAAAAGGGAGGAAGACCGACAATGGATAGACAGAGAGAAGGCTAGACAGAGTGAGAGGGGAGTATTTAATAGACAGCGAGGGAATGCGGAGATCAGTAGGTGTGATGGAGAGGGAGGAAATAGGAACATACACACACGTCTTTTGATTTTATCTTTGAATGGCCCTACTGGGCGCCACTCTCCCTCGCCTGACTCTTTCCCACCAGGGAATGTCTTTGTATAGGTAGAGCATGGCCTTAGCCAGTGAATTCTAAGACTCAGTAACAAATGGGCGGGTGAATACCAGTTGTAGGATCTACAGTAGGTAACAGCAGGACGATTGCCTAATAGAGCAACAACAGGAATGGTAGCACTGCTGGAAGGACTCAGATTGACTGCCTTAAGAGCATTAGGAGAAAGTGAGAAACTGCAATCAGTATCAAGACTTACATATTCATTCACGCTACCACATTTACATTCATCTCAATTATTTATCACTTGCTCCAGAGATCCTTGTTTACATTACATATTGCAAATGCCTTATTGTATATGTTCTTTGAGTGATGGAAGCTTTTTCTATTGCTGTAGGGCTGAATCTATCCTTCAGGGAGCGGGCGATTTCACTGTGGCTATCTTCTGTGACAGTATATTTTGCAGCTGCTCTCCTGCACCTGTTCTGCTAGGAGACACGTTTGCACTATTGTTCCCTGATTTGTACCTTTCCTGCCCGTGAGGGGGAAGCTTGCGCTGCTGTTTTCCCAACCTATACTTGTTCTGTGAGAGAGGAAACCCTGTAATGCTGCACCGGTTCTGTGAAAGGAGCTAATCGACTGCTAATGTCCCACCTGCACCTGTTCTGTGAGGGAGGGAAGTTAGCACCAGTGAAGCTCCAGCTGCACCCATTGTGTGATGAGAGGAACATTTCACTGTACTTCTTTTGTGGTACGTGTTCTGTGTGTGGAATAATCTGAGGCTAATCTTCTTTCTACTGTCACCTGTCATTTACCTATTCTTTATTGTAGGGAGGTTTGCACTGCTGCTACCCATGTTGCACCTACATTGTGAGGTACTGGAGGTTGCTATAAAACTTTCCACTATACAAAAATGCGATGGACAGTGACGCTGTTTTCATGGATAAAGTGAATGAAAGAGTGACCCTTCCCAAAATACCACAGATTTTTTTTTTAACCTAGCAGACAACCCTATGACACCTTCAGCCAGTTCTGGCTTTTCACTGTTCATGTTGAGGTTTTTTAATCTATAATAACAGTGTTAGAAATTAATCTCAGAGCCCCATACACTATGCTTGTTGGTTAAAAGCCGAGACAGGCCGAAGGCATCACAAGTCATCCAGCTTCTTGGCAGCTTTATGGAAAGCAACTAACATTCAGTTTATTTTCTCCTTTTTTCTTGGAGATAGTCAATCAATCAATCAAGCTTTATTCGATTAAGAATTATACAATGCAAATTCTCAAATGAGGATAGTCTGTCTACAGTTAAAAACAGACTTTAAAAACAGCGTAACAGAAAGAGTTACAAGTTCTTCCCCCAGGGATTGCATGACTGTAAACACAGGATGGCATTATCTCAAACATAGTGTTCTAAGCACCAGAAGTATCCACCTTTTCCTCTGAACCAGGGGTCTCCAACGAGTAGCTCGGGAGCTACTGGTAGCTCGCCAGTACCTTCAAAGTAGCTCTTTGAGGTGAAGTCGAGCCCAGTATCAATTTCAAGAGAGTAGGTGCCTATTAAAGAAGGCAGCACTGATCATCTCAAGACACTAAGAGTGACAGCCAGCCAAACTAATCCTCAAACACACACTGTGCTGGTTTATAGGACCTGCTACATGACAGTCTGTATCCAATCTCAATATAATTAAGCCACAAGGAGATTGACCATGTTGTAGTCCCACCTTTATCAGTCACAACATGTGTGTGAAAAGTGCACCATCAAAAAAGTATGGCAGCAGTAGCCTGAGCTGTAATCAGTGCTGACCTACCAAAGTGCGGGACTGCAGGAGTCAGATTGAAAATGTGTCAGCTAGATGCATGATCAGCTCAAGACCTGATGAGAACAGGGTTTAATCCAGACCAGAGAAAATTAAGAGATTCATAAACATTTATGTGTGTGCCCATACTAAACACTATTGCTTCTTGAAACTATGCCTGGTGCCAAGAACCGTCAAATATATATGGTATCCCCATCATAAGAGTGTTATATTTGGCATAATTGTGTCCATTCCTGACATAATAGTGCCAGTGACATAATAATGGTCATCCTTGACTATTTTAGTATTTTTGATCTAGGTGTGGTATGCTGGCAGCCATCATAGACCTACTCTGATCATGACTGGCCTATATGTACCTATTCCTGACATATTAATGGTCATGACTGATATGTGGTCTTATCCCTGATCCTTCTGGTTTCCAGCCTTGGCATAACCCAGGCATCCATTTTACAGATAGGCCTGTCCCTTATGGATTTACAAATATTAATTTCATGACTTTCTGATAATGCACAGAGAACATTCATCTGTGAAAAAGATGGCTGGGATGATATCAGGTACAGGCCCACTGGGGGAGAGTGTCGACGTTTCGACCCTGGTGCAATGAGGGTAATTTATATCCTCTGCAGGCGGGTCTTCCACAGGGGCTGTATCCTGACTGTACCTCACCCTAGGTTGCCTCCCCTCACCCGTCCTGAGGAAGACCCGCCTGCAGAGGATATAAATTACCCTTATTGCACTTGGGTCAAAACTTCGACACTCATCCCCCAGTGGGCCTGTACCTGATATCATTCCAGCCCTGCCTTTTCACAGATGAATGTTCTCTGTGCCTCATCAGAAAATCATGAAATGAATATTTGTAAATCCATAAGGGACAGGTCTATCTGTAAATCTGGTGCCACTATGAACCACAACCAGTTTTTACTAAGGATACCAGAATGTGTAATTGATTGGTTATTGAATTTGCCTTTTGGATTCCCCTCCTTTATATCTGTCCTACCTCACAAGCACTTTCCTTTTTCACACTCCCCTTGGAGCAACCTGTTTCGCTATTTGGAGCATTGAATATGATGATCCGTTATAAAAGTAACTAAATAATTAACAGTCCCTATTGGAGCGATATTTTGTGCCTTTGTGTCTTTTGAGGATATACTTGTGTGCATTGTAAAGAAAATGGTGGTACATTAATGATAGAATGTTAATTCTATATGTACCAGATGCCCTTTGACTAATGAATGTTTTTCATAACTGAATTGTAGCTTTAAAGAAGTCTAGGACCATTGTTTCCTATGCCAATGGTAAGCATCCATGGCATATGACTGTAATACCTGGGAATTCAAAGTAGTCTGTCCATATGAGGAATGTGTACATGTGATGATGATAATGACAAGCTGATGTGTTGAGACTGTGCATTTCTCAAAAACTGAAATCTGATATTTTAAAGGCAGTTTTAGTTTTCAAAAATGGGGCTTCTTCTGGAAAATTGAGTTTGCTTGCCCACAGTGGAAAGTAGTATTAAAATTTGCATTTTCAGAAACTGGTGAATGATAATTCAAGCTGAGCTGGGGAGACGTACGGCTGTGGTTATGTCCTTTGTGCCACTGGGCATGTCAAGATTTGAATGTTACTTCATAAGTCAAGGGGAGGCATTTAATATTGAAGATCTTTTTCCCAGCATTTCTGCTGGTAACAGCACTTGGTATACTTGGGTGGTAACTACTGAAAATCCTGCTTAGGGTGGTCATAGTGTAATCACTATTTTGCAGGTATAAAATTTGCTAGTAGCTCGGGAAGACTTTCCTTGAGCAGAAGTAGCTCTCACTACAGAAAAGGTTGGAGACCCCTGCTCTGAACTGTATAAAATTTGCAAAAGAATAAAACATGCATGGTGGATTGCGTTGACAAGTCGGGCAATTATACAACTGCCTGGACCAATCATTATTTATTGGACAGCTCAATAACCTATGGACAACTCCCATCCTAAAGCGTATTAATAAAAATCTTTCAAAGTCAGGGATTTCATAAATTAAATACGGCTGCATCTTAAAAGTAGTCAGAATGTTTTGAAGGGCAAGAACTGAGATTTTTTGGATGTCTGTATTTATTCTGATGTTTTCATGATATTGCAAACAACTGAGTTAAAAAACTTTCCTATCTACTTTAGTCAAAGTGGTGGGGTTATCAAAATATTCTTGATGGCCTAGTTTACACAAAAATTCCTTAACATACTTGAGCCATCCTATGTGTGATACCCCATCTAACCCTCAACAGTCGCTGATCATTTGGCGATTCAGGATGGTCTGCTCTGTAGTCCAAATGTGATGCCAGAGAAGGATTGGTTGAATGCCAATGACATCCTCTAAGTGAGGTAAACCCAATTCCGAGTGACAATTGAAGGTGGAGACGCTAACCGGGACAGCAAGCAGATGTCTAAGAAATCTGTTTTCGGCCCTCTGCAAAGATGTCACATCTGTGTGTCCCCAGATGCCCGCTCCATAGGTCTCTATAGCGACGCATTTAGCTTTATAAATTTGAAGTAATTCTGAGGGGGGTGTCTACCCAATTTCCTGCCATAATTGGTCAAGGCTGCTAATGCCTTTGAAAATAACAATCTCCTTAGATTAACAGCCTGTGTCCATGTGCCAGCGCGATCAACTAAGACCCCCAAGTATGAAAAAGTATTAGCACAGACTTGACAATTCTTCTCTAAGAAGAACGAGCAACACTTTTTACTCCCCAGGCCACATTTTATTATGAATGTTTTGGATGTATTGACTGCGAGAACCAAATTGGACATGAAATTCGCAAAACTGAATAAAACCTTCTGAAGACTATTTGGAGTGCGGGCCATGAGCACCACGTCATCAGCATACATAAGCACAGAGAGTGGACACTTCCCTACCGCCGGGAGGTCCTGGCACTCCTCTCTCAAAACCAGATCTAAGTTGTTGATATACAGGGTAAATAGAAAGGGTGCCAGGACACAACCCTGCCTTACTCCTCTTCCGACGGTAAAGGAATTGGTGCACTCACCCCCTGTGCCAAATCGCACCCTGGCCCCGATGTAAAATTGTCTCATTAAGGAGATTAAGGATGGTTCCATTCCCATCTTCTCCAGAATCAGCCAGAGTTTATTGTGGATGACGCAGTCGAAGGCCGCAGACAAATCCACAAAGGCCAGGTAGAGAGGGCCCCTTTTGGAGCTAGTCAGGAGTAATAAAGCTCAGTATGGGAAGGGAAGGTGAAGCCTTTCAGGTGCTGAGGTCAGCATAACACTGCTGATGGGCTAACATTAACATTTCTCTTAATATACACCTGAAAGGGGTAGAAACACCTAAACATGCCTGAACAGACAAGAAAATGAAGCATCCTGCTTGGGACAGGAGCAACACGTGTGGCATGTGCTGCCGCTCAATGGCAGCCAGTGATTGTCCCTTAGAAGAGCAAAAGGTTGCAATTTAGGCACATTCCAAGAACACAATTAGGCAAGGTGGACAGCTTTCTTTAAAGGCTTCTTTCTGCAAATGTGCTTGACAACCACAGTGACCAGGAAGTGTCTATGTAGAAGAAGCAGGCCAAGTGGAAGGGGACACATACAAAGCAAAGCAACGTGTGATTCAAGGATGCAGATGGCAAAGGGGTGGAGGAAAAAGAAAGGAAGTGAGCTGGGGTAAAATACAATCTCTACACAAAGAATCAAATTCAAACACAAACACTCTCAACATTCTAATGACCTCACACACTGACTGAGGAGCAGGGAAGAGAACATCAATGGCGTCAATGGAGAGGATGCATTATACTGAACAGTAGATTATCACAAATCTCCCCCCTTATGGAGACAATAGAAAATCCAACAGGACGTAAGATGGTCAAATCCACAAGCAAAAAATATGTCCCACAAATTTACAATACAAGTGTACTGATGGGGGCGTGGCTTCGGTGTCTTCGGTGATGGCCGCCGATTTCGGGAGCTCCGTGGTGCCGTGACACAGTGCACCCTCTCCAGGATATTTTCGCTCCTTTTCGGAGCGCGGAAAGTGCATTTATCAGCGTCGGAAGTGTATCCTGATGCAACGCAATATCTTTCCCACCGTTTGGTGAGCTTCTAACAGCTTTTTCTCCTCAAAACGGCCGAAATGCACTCGCGGCCGCCATTTTGTTTTCATTTTTCAGGCGTTTTTTGCATTCCCTGCTATTTTACCTCAGAAGTTGCGTATTTTCGCCTGAAATGACTGCCTAACCAGAATCTTTCTATTTTTCTATGGTCTTATTGATTTCCTGTGTTATGATGCGCTTTGGTCTTCGTATTTGAACATTGCAGCTGTGCTATTTATTTACTTCAAGTTATTTGGCTTCACGTCTGGATCTGGATTTGTGGGTTAAAAACTGATTTGTCAAGGCTCCATATTTCTGCCAGCTTGCTTTGCGTAACAATACTCTCCAGGTCAGAATCTTTTGAAGCCGTCACCAGCATTTCTGCGTCTAGAGTGGTATTGTGTTTGTTCTCAATTTGGAAGCTTTCTACAGTGATTTTGTTTTCTGGAACTTTGCTGCGAATCTCCCTCTTTCAATTCTAAACTATGGCGACATCTCGGACCAGCCGCAAAGAAGTGCCGCAATCCGCGGGTGCCTCTTTAGAGGACTTCAACCCTTTTACTATTTTACCAGAAAATACAGATGAAGCTCTCAGTGACTCTATGGCCATAAAAAGCTCCTCTTCTTCCACGACTCGTTTGGGCTCCAAACAGGGGTCTAAAATTCCATCTTCAGCTCCCTTTACACCTAGGAAAAGAGGGAAAATGAATCCTCCATCTCCCACTAACTCCTCTACGCCTCTTTCAATGGAACTTCTTCTTGAGGAGATCCGTGCCCTCAAACCCTATATGGAGGAAACCAACACCCATTTGCTGAGCTTAGAGGATAACTGGTCTCACACTGAGCAGCGGGTTGATGTTCTGGAGAAACGTGTTGACACTGTTCAGGAGTTCGCTGACAAGGTTCCTCTTATTCATAAAGATGTTGAACGTCTTCAGCAACAGGTTGAACAGTTGGAAAATCGTAATAGGCGTAATAACTTACGCATTTATGGTTTGGCTGAAGGTCTTGAAGGTTCTAACGCCATATCCTATTTTCAGACATTTCTTCCGACTCTTCTTGGTCTCCCGGAATCTCCTCCATTAAATATCCAGCGTGCACACCGTTTGGGCCAGAGTCCCCGTTCTCCATCTTCATCAACAAAACCCAGAGGAGTAATTTTGTACTTTCTGGAGTATACGGATCTACATAAGGTCTTACAAGCAGCCAAACAACGAGGAAAAATTTCCTGGAACGGTTCCAACCTCTTCTTCGCTCAGGATTATGCCAAAATAACTGCTGACCGTCTAAAAAGGTTTTTAGATATGAGACCAGCTCTACGCAGTTTGAATGCACGTTACGGCTTATTCCACCCCTGCCTTTTTTAAAGTGACTCATAACAACAGAACCACCAACTATGAAGACCCAGCTGTCCTGCAACAATTTTTGGACTCTTGTAAAGGAATTTCCATGGATATCTCTAAACCATGATATGTTGTGTAGTGTTTGTTGCGTATCTACCCGTAAATGTACACTTTGTGTGTATCAGTCATTTTCGTAAGTTTTTGGTGTCGTTATCACTTCTCACATTAATTGTTATCTTATTTTATTTCTTTTTTACCAGGTTGTGGTGTCCGTGCTCCCCTACTTAATATTCTATGTTTCGCCTGGATGGTGTTTCTCTGTGTGCTTCGCGTCCTGCGTCCTCCCGTCTGACGTGTGGCCCTCCCCATATGGCTCCACCTACCCCGTTATTCTTGTTCTTTTGTGGTACGTTTTTCTGTTATTGTACTGTTTTATCAATTGTTAGTTTTAATTTGTCCTTCTGTTCCCTATTTCTTTCTCTCTTTCCCTCCTTTTTCCTCACTCCTCTGTTCATCTTTATCTCTGGTTTTTCCTTTATATTTCTCATTTGTCTAAAACTTTTCTCTTATCCTCATTCTCATTTTCCTATACTGTTTCCTGATCTTCTCGGTTTCTCACTGCTATTTTTCCACAATAAGAAGTTGTTTTCATGTTTTGCTGTGTTCTTTGATTGCCTCTGCCTTTATGCACAATATATTCTTTTACGAACAGTTTTGAATATGTTTAAATAAGATCTAATATGTCGTTAAACATTATATCTTGGAATGTTAAAGGTTTGGGTTCTCCTATCAAACGTCAATGAGTTTTGTCTCATATTGCAAACTTAAAAGGAGATATTGTTCTTCTACAAGAAATTCATATACCAGACACTGAAATAATTAAATTGAGACGATGTTGGGTGGGCCATGTTTTCGCATCACCAGGTTCCGGAAAACGTAATGGTGTTGCTATTCTCTGTCACAAACGCTTAGATGTTCAACTCATAAGTCAAGATAATGATTCCGAGGGTAGATGGGTTGTGATCTCCTTACTAATTAACAAGATTCCTCTTACTATTTTTAATGTTTATGCCCCCACTTCGCCGGATAAATTGTTTTGGCCTCAAATTCTCTCCCCTTTAATGCAATGTACTGATGACTACTTAATTTTTGGGGGGGATTGCAATATGATTGTGGATCCCTTTATTGACAGGAATTCCAGCTCCAGGTTTGTCCCGTCTTCTATGCATTCTCAATTCATGTCTACTATTTCTCAAAGAGCTCTTGTAGACTCTTGGAGGCTTTGCCATCCCACACTACAAGAGTATACTTATTATTCACCTGCTCACTCCTCCCAATCCCCAATAGATTACCTTTTTATTTCCAAAGGTCTTCTTCAACACATTTCTCATTCGGACATAGGTTCTATTCTACTCTCTGATCATGCCCCGGTTTCCTTGAGTTTAGATTTACTTCCTCCCATTAAAGGAAATAGACGCTGGAGATTCAATAACTCTCTTCTTTTAGACCCTAAGTTCACGCCAGCCTTTCTCGAATTCGCTTCCTTATTCTGTGTAGAAAATTAATCCCCCCAATTATCTCCTCAACTTGTATGGGATTCCTTTAAAGCTGCTTCTAGAGATTTTGTTATATCCTTTGTTGCCCGAAAACGACGTGCAGCTTTTCTTTCTTCTCAAGCACTTACTTTACAAATCAAAAAACTGGACATCTTTATTATTTATCGAAAAGTCAAACTACCTTGAAAGAATTAATTAGTGCTAAACTCTCTTTCAAGAAGCTTTCTACTGACTCTGCAAATTTATATTTACTTAAGTCTAGTGCTAAATTTTATAGTGCGCAGAACAAATCTGGCAATCTTCTTGCTAAATATCTCAAGATCAAAAAGGAACGTACTAAAATTGATTCTATCGTATCCTCTGCTAATGCCATGCTTCATAAAGATGAAGACATTCTTTTGGAGTTTTCTAATTTTTATAAATCCCTATATACTCCTGAATCTACTCCTCTTTTATCTGACATTGATCAGTATTTAGCTTCCATCCCTCCGCCTCCTTCTTTAGATGTTGACTTCTCTGCTTTAGAGTCTGATATTCATACTAAAGATATTCTTACTGCTATTCAGTCATTTAAAAAGGGGAAAGCTCCGGGTCCTGACGGTTTTACCATAGAATTTTATACCCACTTTTCCAAATTACTTATCCCCAAACTACTTAATTTATTCCTGTTTTTTATATCTTCCCGAAAATCTGCAGGTTCTTTTCAAGAGGCTTTGATTTGTCTTCTTCCAAAAGAGGGTAAAGATCATACACTATGTAAAAATTACAGACCTATTTCTTTAATCAATCTAGACTATAAAATTTTTGCAAAGATTCTTGCGCTTCGTTTGGATAATATTTTACCTCATTTAATTGGCAAAGAACAATGTGGTTTCATTAAAGGTCGTCATCTCTCAGATAACACTCGCCTCTTTTTCAATGTCCTTAGTAAATCTCACTCCCATAAGTCTTCGTTAGCAACCGTAGCTTTGGATGCTGAAAAAGCTTTTGACAGGGTTAATTGGCAGTTTATATTTTTGACTCTTACTTGGTTTGGTTTTGGCCCTAGATTTCTTTCCTATATTTCTCTACTCTACTCTTTTCCGAGGTCGTTTATTTTAGCTAATGGCCTTGTTTTTTCTTCTTTCCCACTTCTCCGCGGTGTCAGACAAGGTTGTCCTCTTTCTCCTCTTTTATTTATTTTGACTTTAGAACCCTTTTTATCTAAAATCCGGATGAACGACAATATTACTGGCTTCCCTTATGGCGATAAACACTTAAAAATCTCGGCGTATGCTGATGATATTCTTTTATTTCTATCTAATCCTCAGACCTCTCTACCGGCTTTTCTTTCAGAAGTTTCTTCTTTTTCTTCTGTTTCAGGATACAAACTTAATGTAGATAAATGTGAAATTCTTCCATTAACCCCTTCGACGCGCATGACGGAACGGTTCCGTCATGCACGTCGGTTGCGCTGTGCGCATGACGGAACCGTTCCGTCATGGCCCCGCCCGCGCACGGAACCTTCAGCGTGGCGCGGAAATCCGCGCCGCGCTGAAGGGGTTAAATAAATATTGTTTCCATGCTGATTTTGTATCTTCTTCTTTCCACTAGAACCCTACCAAAATTAAATACTTAGGTTTATGGTTCACTCCTTCTATTAAGGAAACTGTATCGCTCAATCTTAAGAACCTTCAGTCAACTTTAATTAGTTCCACAACACGATGGCATCCCCTGTTTTTATCTTGGTGGGGTAGATTGGATTCTGTAAAAATGATGTTGGTTCCTATAATCTTGTTTTTCTTATCTAATCTGCCTGTTAACATCCCTAAATCCTGTTACAAACAAATATATACTATTTTATCAAAATTTTTGTGGCAGAACAAAAAATCTAGGATGTCTTTTTCCAAACTTAAACAACCTAAAAACTTGGGTGGGGTTAATTTCCCCGATTTTGCATTATACCATACTTCCTTCTTTCTTAAGAATTCCTCTTCATTATTATCTCAAAATACGACTGATTCGTTATCATTACCTCTGTGGGTAGATATTGAATCCTCTTTCATTTACCCTCTCTCATTTGATGACTTTTTATCCATATCGAATACTCCTCAGAAATTCTCTCTTCCCATTCTTAAGCATACTCGTAAAACTCTTCATCCTCTTATGCTAGATGGTTTAGATGATCGTACCCATTTCTTGCAATCACCGATTTGGTATAATACTCGTATTAAGATCAAAAATCGGACTCTTTTTTGGAAAGAATGGTTCAATCTTGGTCTTAAATGGACTCATCAACTTTTCATGGGCGATACTTGCATACCTTTCCCTATATTGCAGCGACGTTTCTCCCTTCCCTCCTCATTTCATTCTAAATATAATTTATTGACCTTAGCTGCCCAAAGTTCCTATGATAAACTCGTGACTCCCTCCACACAGATCATTTCTTCTCCTGTTACGATTTCATTCTTGAAATCGAACCCTCAGCTTCTCAAATTTACAATAAATTGAGACACACTAGTCAGACTCGAGACAAATCTGCAGTTGAAACTAATTGGGAATCCGATTTAAGCACTTCCTTTTCCACGTCAGTATGGGATAACATTTGGACTAAGATAAGGAAATCTTCTAGGGCAGCAAATACTACACAAACATTATTTTTTATATATAATAGACTATTAATTACTCCAGCCAAATTACATCAGATTAATCCTCTCTCTCCCTCTACTTGTTGGTCATGTCCGGCTCCTGTTGCAGACCTTAATCATATGTTGTTTACTTGCCCGGTCATTCATCAATTTTGGATTAAAGTTTGGCAGCAAATTAACAAAATATTTCACACGCATATCCCCTTTTCTTTCTCTCCTATTTTTCTAGGTAGTGTTGCGGACGTTTGGTCCTCATCCACTTCCCTTAATACCCTCATTATTGACTTACTCATTGCTGTTGCCTTTCAACAGATCACTAGGTCGTGGAAAAATGCTTCTAATGTTTGTTTCAGGCCTGGTGGTATGGCGTTTGCTATAATCATAGGTTAGATAGAGCTTATGTTTACCCGATTACTCTGGCTATTAAACGTGACCTCTTGTGGCTTCCTGTTACCAATTTTTTAGATTTATCTGCTCAATCATTACCATCCCATGTTCCAGCCATAGAAGAAGTTTCCAAGCCTCCTTAAATTAAGGTTACTTACACTAAGGTAACTTAAATGTTGTTCTATTTTATATATACTCTCAATATATAAGTGAATTTCTGGTAGTGAGTTCATTACGATGTACCTGTTATATTTTGTGTATAATACTGTTCTATGGTATTATTATAGGATTTACATATATTTTTCTTTTTCTCTCCCTCCCCCCTTCTTCTCCCCTCTCCTCTTTTTCTTCTTTCCTTATTATATATAGCCTATTTTCTATTAGTATTGCTTCTATATGCTAGATTGTATTATTGATGTATCTACTGCTTATATTGAATAAACTTTCTTTAAACTCAAAAAAAAAAAACAAGTGTACTGATAACCCAAAACCTCTCTGATCATCACTCAGGGAACTCTAAATAACCCTTTTCCTCCACAACACATACACTAAAACAGGACCAGTCAGTTACACTCCACAACACAACACTCAAACAGGACCAGGGCTTCTTCTACACTCTACTGAATTTGGGTGTAACCCACATACCCTACTCACCATTCACTTAAGTAGGACTAGGGCTTCGCCTACCCTCTACTGCTTTAGGGAGTAACAACATACCCCCTAAAGCTTTTGGTTTAGCACACTGTCCCCCATCCTTCTCCCCTTAGGAAGGATTGACATAATCATTGGAGCGTACACACACACCCTAAAACATTGGGCTTAACACACTGCTCCTGCATCCTTAATCCCTCTGAATGGTGGTCAAAATATGGTCCCACTTCAGGATCAAGATAATTTACACTCTCCTCCTTATGCATACACAACAGGACAGAGAAGACTAATAACTAAGGAAGCCTAGGGTTTTCACCCTTCCTAAGGGGTTAATGGTGTAGGGCAATGTGTAAGCTCATGGTTGTCTATTCTTCCTAAGGGGTACGTGTGTAGAGGTCATGTGTAAGACGAAGGTGTTCTCACTTCCTAAGGGGTTAAGGGTGTAGGGAAGCGTGTAAACCCAAAGGTGACATGTTGCTCCTTATGTGTGACCATGATGCTGTTAGTTCTGTGAAGATTCTCTGTGTCTGGGAATATGGGGTGAAAGATACCCTGCGCAAAAATGCCATGTGAGTGTGGCCACTGGGTCGAGAGACACCCAGTGCGAAGATGCCCTGTGAGTCGGGCGATGTGGGTTGAGAGACACCCAGTGCAAAGATGCCCTGTGAGTGTGGGTATCAGGGTCGAGAGGCAACCAGCACGGAGATTCCCTCTGTGTGGGAATGGGTAGGGTTTGGAAAATACCCTTGGTGAAGATTTCCTGTATGTGGGAATGTGTATGGGTTTGGGAGATACCTTATGTGAAGATTTCCTGGGGAAGTTGCAGGGGTATGTGTGTTGAGTCCCATGTTGTTAGTTCTGCATTGTATTTATGAGGAGAGTGTAGACGGGTGATGTGTGGTTGCACCCATATATGGTGTTACCCTTTCTTTGGAGGTTACGTTTTAGCATTATGCACTTTATGCAGTATCACTATCTTGCATTCATTTTTCCAAGTATTATCGTTATGCGGTATGCTATTCTTGCATCTGTTAATATTTCTGTTGTTCTCTAAAGGGGGGAGATCTGTTGTATCCTGTGTTCTGCAAATGCATTCTTCTCTAGTGCTCTGCTCCTTGCTGCTCAGCCACTGTGTGAGGTCATTTAGAATGATGAGAGTGTTTGGGCTTGGATGAGTAAACAGTTGGAGTGTCTGAGTGGAGCAGCAGAAATGCTGTTCCTGGTGGGGCTTACTTAATAGCTTACTTACGATCTTACCAGTTACCTGGAACTGACTGTAACTTAGTCTTAATAAACCTCTTCTTATAACTTACACTACTGGCTACTGGATTACATGACTACAAGCCATTTACTTCGTTTACAACAGAGTTCATGCTAAATGAAAATGTAAACGCCAATTTGACCACAGCCATCTGCTAGGCAATCGTTTTTTTAACTGCCACTGTGTTTATAAACTTTCAAAAGAAATAACAACAATATCTCAACAGGTGTAATTCATGTAAGACAGTTAGACAAGCATGTCAAATACATTGCAGCAAAGAAGAAGGGAGACTCTTGGAAACAAAATTTAGTTTGAAAGGTGCACTGGGCATCGTATATTTAAAGCATAATTGAGTACAGTTGTAGCAGCACTGTAAGCAAAATTGCATAGAAACAACCCGAAATTGAACTTGGTGCTAAATTGTGTAAGTGGCACAACAAGTGGCGACGCAAGTGACAATGTGTATTCAGCGGAAAACGGCGCAGAGTGAGATTGGTGACTTAATATATACAGTGAATAGTGGTGGTTCTGGTAGTGTTTTAATACATTTGAAATTTAAGGCAATTGTTTGAAGGAACCACAGCGTATGGTGTGCTATTGTTTGCACTGAGCGATCGACAATGTTTCGATCCTATAACTCAGGATCATCTTCAGGACCGGGTTTTGGTTTTAAAGCGGTGCTGTACATAGGGGAGAGAGGGAGGGGTATTAGGAAGGGGGAAAGGGGTGGGTGTAGCGCGTGCAGATCAGAAATGGGCGACTGTCGGCAAGGTGGGAGACAGAGGGGGGGAAGGTAAAAACAACAGGGAGGGGTGCCGTGGATGGTAAGCGCAGGGAAGGAAAAAGGGAAAAAGGGAAAGAGGTAGGGTCATGGTCATAGTGAGAAAGGCAGAAATAACTACCATGTCCAAATCAGTCGGATGGTAGTCAGGATATTAAGGACTCCAGATGGGATGTCCTACAGAGAGGAGGAGGGCGTGAGTATTGAAAACGAGGGGTGTGCACCAGAAGAGAATGCGCACAGGTCGCTAGAAATTACCTGGAGAAAACGCGCAGAGGCACGTGTAGAGGTGGATGCCAAGAGAGGATGAGGCATCAAACAGTGAAATGGGCGAGAGATCAACCTGGTGTTAAGGCACCGCAATTCGGTGTCGAAGGGGGGCTAGAGGAAGAAGGGAGAGAGGCTGTCAGTAACTATCCGGATGGCAGTGGAGCCAAGTGTGTTCGAGGGAGAGTAGGAAAGGTAAAAAGGCGCCGTAATTACCTGTGGGAGTACGCCAGGGATGCGTGTATGAGAGCCGAGTGATAGCCGGTGAACAGCAGTCACGGGGGCGGGCAACAAATAAGCCCGTCCAGGGGGGACCGCGAATCGGTCTCAGCGAGGAGGAGCTGTGGAAGGGAGGGAAATAAAATTAAGGGGCTGAACAAGGGAACCACCACTATTCACTGTATATATGAAGTCATCAATCTCACTCTGCACCGTTTTCCGCTGAATACACATTGTCACTTGCGTCGCCACTTGTTGTGTCACTTACACAATTTAGTACCAAGTTCAATTTCGGGTTGTTTCTATGCAATTATTTGCTTACAGTGCTGCTACAACTGTACTCAATCATGCTTTAAATATACGATGCCCAGTGCACCTTTCAAACTAAATTTTGTTTCCAAGAGTCTCCCTTCTTCTTTGCTGCAATGTATTTGACATGCTTGTCTAACTGTCTTACATGAATTACACCTGTTGAGATATTGCTGTTATTTCTTTCGTACCTACCCACTTCTCAACGTGGTATATGGGTTAACTCCTGTTGCATTTTACTATAAACTTTCAAAGCATGTTTTTTCATGGACGCCATTTTGGGGTGGTCAGAGGTAACAACAGCTAACCCTAAAATGCCCCCTGCCTTCCCTGCCACAACTCCTGCATACACTGGTCTCAGCAGAAGGAGGGGCAGTGGAACATCAACACAACAAATGCATCTTTTGCATTTCCCACTCTTTATTCCATCTCTATTTTCCCACAAAGCAACAGGAGGATATCAAGGCTTCAGACAGACCCTAAGCACCCTCCCATTTTACCCAGGGAAAAGGGATGGGAGCCCTTGCCGTCCCTCTTACAAGGCAGAGGGACCAAAGAGGAAACACGAAAAAGAGACTGTGTGTGGCTTTGCCTATTCATGGGACATGGCTAGCCCTCTATGAGGCCAGGGCCTGAAGTGGACCCTCCCTGAGCAGATGAAGTACATCAGTAAAAAAAGAAAATAGGGAGTTCAGGCCTTGAAACTAACCCTCCACGAGTAGATGCAAATCATCAATAAAAAAAATAGAAATTCTAAAATAACTTTATGTTATGGATAGGTTGATTACTAACTTATGTTTATAAAAAAATACCTGAGCAATTCCCTGACAAAATCATGATTAATAGTAATAAATAATTCTAATAACATGTTGCATTGCTCTCATCAAGTCATGATTCTGGCATTGAAAAAAGACATGTTTGAAGACTCTGAGAACGTCTATTCAGTATTTGTGGATGGGTTAAAACTTTCCCATTAATTTCCCCCTTCTAACTAGAAAAAAGATACCTGAAACCAATTCAAAAGCAAAGAAGATACCAAAAAGTGAAAAGTTCCAAGATGACATATTACACTTTGGTTATATTTTTTACTGAGTTAATTAAAGGGAAAGCAACTTCAATATTGACTCTGAATTATTTTGAAGCACCATCATTTCCCTTCCGCAAGGGAACAACTATGCTAGTAGCACGTGTCATCTTTCTGAACCTACTACTCTCACATGCTTGCATTAGAACTATCAATGCAAGGTTCCCATGTAGTAGATGCTTCATGCAAGATCTTCGTCAGTCCTGCCTTTTTAACCAATCACATTTTGCATTTTTAAATATGCCCAAACACAGCAGGGCAACAACAATATCTGAAGATGCTACAGGGCATACATCATGGCACAGATAAAAAGAGCACACAGTTTAGTGGCATTCAGCACTGGCTAGAGGCAGCAGCAGGGACACAGGGCAGGATACACGTTCACCAAGAAATACGTGTTTTCATCATAGCAGCACAGGGCTGGTGAATTGATATAACCAGGATCTACCTGTGAGCAGTAACATTCAAGAGAACATTATATGCATATAGTTTTGTGGCTGTTAGAGGATACTTTTACACCCATAACTATTCTCCTTTGCTAATTTTATTTACCCATCTAAAGTACTTTGGATTGTTCCAGGCTAATATTGCGCAGTGGAGTGAAGTGCCCCACAAAGGCCAATTTTCTCAAGGTGTATGCATAAACGGTCTTATGATGAAAGACATCTCATTCCTTCTGGTTTTGATTGGCTATGTGGAGACCAACTGGGCCCTTTAAAATACCAATTTTTGGATGACGTCTATGCGTATAATCTTAGGGATCCAGCTTTTATGGAATTCCTCATAGCTATTGGTGTCTTTCCCACACTATTTTCTGGGACCAAAGAGTTATCGCAAACTGTGGTTGTGACAAAAATGCTGAGGTTAGAGTCTGCCACAAGACTGTGTACAATAGAGCGATCAAAAGGCCTGAAGAGGATAAGCAATCCAAAAATCTAAAATGGCTGCAAAGGTGATTGTATGTAAGGAATGTAAGGAATAAGTGAAAATGTTGCGCTAATCAAGATTTGCGGGTAGTTGTGTAGTAATGTATCTGCTTGCTTTCCTGGTGTAACTCGAAGGTAAGTGGTAACGCACTGTCCAACTTACAAGCACCAACTCTTCGAATATGAAAGAGCACATAATCGTCACCACAGTTTCAGAAGGATGGATGGGGCGAATTTGATTACCTGGTTTTAGGGAAGACAAACGGTGTTAAATCAACCAAAGTACAGGGTAGTGTGATTCTCTACTCACAGTGTCACATTTATGTACATGTAGGTCATAAACTACAAGACATCTCTTTGTCCCTCATCAGGACACTATGGGCCCGATTCACAAAGGTAAACTGAGACGAAAGTCTAACTTTATGGCTTTTTTATTCACAAAGGGGATTTACGAGTAGTAAAGTTAGGCTTTTGTCTCAGTTAAACTTAAGTTTTGGTCTTAAGTTTAACTGAGACCAACTTAAGTTTAACTGAGACAGAAGTCTAACTTTACTACTCGTAAATGTCCTTTGTGAATACAGAAAGCCGTAAAGTTACACTTTCCTCTCAGTTTACCTTTGCGAATCAGGCCCAACATTTAATCTGTCTGCCGGTCAAATGCACTTCTCATTTCCTTGTCTCCATTGCCAATTTCTACCCTCATTGTAATTCTTGATGTATATGCCTGAGAACTTGTGGTAGTGGAAAGGAATAAGCGAGATTCGCGTAATTCCTGCAGGACCTCGGTGCCTGATGACAGGTTGGTGGTTACACCGCCATCTGCTTTGAGGACATGTACCGAAAAGTACAAAAAGTAGAATGTAAATGAAAATAATTTAAACTGCTGGTTTAATGCGTGCATGCAATTTACAGTAGATAGAGGGTGCATGCGCAGCTAGCTATCCGTGGGAAAAACAGAATTAATCATGCAATGCCTATGCATGCATACATCTCAAATAAATCATAATCCATTATGAATTCCTAAACTATCAAAAACTAGGCAGAATAATCTGCATTCCATAATAAATACACGTTTTCACTTATTTTTGGGAATAAGAACAGCATCATGTTGTGGTACCACTTTGCTTTGGAATCTCTAGGGGCCCGATTCACAGAACTAACTTAAGTCAAAATCCTAAACTTACTACCATTTTGATATTCACAGAAGGCACTTACTCATTTTGGTATTCACAGATGGCACTTACTCATTTCGGTATTCACAGAAGTTAGGAGTCCTAACTTTAGGACTCCTAAATGCCTTCTGTGAATACCGAAAGTCTTAAAATTAGTATTTTTCTCAGTTTAGTAGTAGTATAGTTAGGACTCCGAACTTTAGGACTCCTAAATGCCTTCTGTGAATACCGAAAGTCTTAAAATAAGGATTTTTCTCAATTTAGTAGTCCTAAAGTTAGGACTCCTAACTTTAGGACTCCTAAATGCCTTCTGTGACTCCCGAAAACCTTAAAATTAGGAGTTTTCTCAGTTTAGTAGTAGTAAAGTTAGGAGTCCTAACTTTAGGACTCCTAAACTGAGAAAAATCCTAATTTTAAGACTTTCGGTATTCACAGAAGGCATTTAGGAGTCCTAAAGTTAGGACTCCTAACTTCTGTGAATACCGAAGTGAGTAAGTGTCTTCTGTGAATACCAAAATGAGTAAGTGCCTTCTGTGAATATGAAAATGGTAGTAAGTTTAGGATTTTGTCTTAAGTTGGTTCTGTGAATCGGGCCCTACATTTGGGTGAAGTTTTTTTTTTTCGATTGATGTTTGCAACTTGTGCCTGATAATATGCAGGCTAGATAACCGTGATCCCTGCACAAAACCAATTTGTGCATGGATCGAAATTTCAAGTGTGAACAAGTATGGAGTTTACTGCGCATGGCAGTTAATGACTGGCCTTGTGCATTAAGCCCAGGCCCCTGTGCTCTGCCAGCTGAGGTAGACTGGCCTTCTCAATGGAACTGGTTTAGTGTTCTCAGCCAGAACTGTGAGAGGGGCAGTTATATTTTCGATGGATCATGCCCTGTGAAAATATGAGCCGCCCCTTACACCAATCCAATTTAGCGTTACAGTACCAGTAATGTAATGGGCAGCTTAGAAATATGAGGCTTTAGCACTTTTTATTATTCTAAATGTTATTTTGGGGTCTCTAGGTGTGACTCCCGGAAACCCGCTGAGGTGTGGGTCGGCCTAGGAACCCCTTTAATTTCTAATTAGGGGGCCAGATATGTCTCCACCCAAAATGCCACCACACAGGTCGCCTCCATTAAAGTGACCAGTTTTGCTCATTGTTCCTTCAAAGGGCCTTGCGCCATTGGGTTGGCGGTGGCAGAAAACCCTGCTTCAACTAGGACAGATTCTTCATTGTTCTCCTTTTTGTGCTCGGGTTTATCTGCCTGGTAAAACAGTTTAATGATTCTCATAGTATAATTTGAGTTCTCATTTTTTGCTGTGTTATTCTTGTGCAAATAAGGGATTTTTGTGAATAGAGAATAGAGTATAACTGAACTCATGATAATGACCTTTAGTGAATTGCGTTAGATTCTATAATCTCAAGATGCGGGACAGACATACTAATATACTAGTCTATGTGTGCATGTTGTTTTAATAACACCTTTGCGTGCGATTAATCCTGCTCTGTAGCAAGAAATGCCCCTTATTGCAGTTCCATAAACATATTCTGTATTTCTGTAAGGAGAACACTTTGCTCTACAGTAATTGTTTGGATCTTCTGCAGAAGCATTTTCATTTCAATTAAAGCAACATTGGCTGTTAAGGAGTAGAAATTCATAGAATAATCCAAAATTAACTGAAAAGGCAATGCCATCAAGCAGATGTTCTGCATTACTTTTTACTGGATGACAAATGTCTCCAAAAAAGTGGGACAGTTTCTAAAAATAAGAACAGAGACAAATATTGCACTAGTGCCCTTTCTATTCTGCAGCTGTACTACTAAATTACTTACTATTCTTGGAAATGTGAGAGTTATTCACACTACACCGAAACTGACATGAGAACATACTGCTTACTTGGCATTCTTGCAGATTTCAATACCTTCTCACAGTCAAATATCTGCGCTTATAGTCACACGTACACAAGCGTGTGGGGAGCACTTGAAAGTACATATCTAGACCCTTAATTTATAAAACCTAAAATAAATAAATGCAAACAATTGGGTAAGAGAACCTTTTCTCTCTCTGCCCATTGCAGATTCGCAAATCTGACTGCAGATTCTTGAAACATTTCTGTACTGCGCCCTCCAATATGCATTATGAGGCACCAAGCACCAAGTTTGGAAAATAAAAGGGCATGATCGAGCAGGGTAAACCTATCACGACCACCAGTCCTACGTGAAGGAGGCCTCCAAAGAGACCACCTTGGAAGTAAAAAAATATTAAATTAAGCTAGTTCTGTATTTTGCTAATTGTTTGACACATTTGCGAATCCTGGCCTGTGTCCGGGTCCTATGAATCCAGAGACCCCTCTGGGAATTCTCGATGTTTAGCAACCCAGAAAAAATGTAATGTTAATGACCTTACCATTGATGTGACAGATGCAATTACATTCACCTGCAGCCAGCGACAGAAGCTGGGATTTAACTGTCAAAACAGCAACAACAAAGTGCATGATGCAATTCTCTTCTACATCCAACCCAACAAACTGGTTCCCATCAAAAGCATTCATACAGCCACATTGTCCTGTTCACAATCTGCATGCCAGACTCTCGGCAATATATTTCTTCAAGGTGCTGTGGTAGCATCTTCTGCTAGAGCTGAGGCATTAATAACATCAAAAGAGATGTCAAGTAATAGTTCCCGTTTCTCTTCATAGCCTCCAACAATGTTGAATATTATGCACCATTTTGCACAGCCTTAAACAGTTCTTTGAAATCTAGCATTAATGATTGACTTGAACTGCCGTCATTGCTGCCGAGGATGACATCTGCATGACTCTGGACAGAGTAACCACAGAGGCCTTCAACCTCCAGGACCTCTCTGCTGCATTTGACACAGTCTACCACCGCATCCGCATAGAACGCCTACATATCAGAATCCTAGGACAGACACTCCAATGGATCATCTCCGTCCTGACTGGACAAACCCAGTCAGACGGCCTGGCACCGTACACCTCGGACGACCGCAACTTTATCTGTGGAGTTCTGCAAGGATACTTCCTGAGCTCAATCCTCTTCAACACATACATGATCCCTCTAGCCAGCATCCTTGGCTCTCGTGATATCAACATCCTCTCTTACACAATTACACGCAACTCATTTTCTCCCTCACAGACAACATGCCAAGTGCCCGAACCAGCATGACTGAAATCGCCCACTGAATAAACTGTCTAAAGTTGAACGCTGACAAGACCAAAATTATGTTCTTTGTGAAGAGCATGTCACCGTCTGACTCCACCTGGTGGTCAACAGATCTAGGGCCGACATCTACCTCCACTACCCATACCAAGAACCTTGAGATCATCATCAACAGCAAACTGGGCACGACTGCCCAAGTCAAAGCCATCACTGCCTCATGCTCAGGGCCGGACTGCCCGTAGCGGGCACCGAGCAATCCCCCGGTGGGCCGCACGGGTGGGGCCCGGTTTGGAGCCCCTGGGGGGCGTTTTTGTTACAGGGCCGTTTTTTGCAGCTTAGCTGCGGCCCTGTGACAAAATCGGCCGAAAACCGGCCCGGCCCCGGCAAAGAGCTCGGCGACACCCCCCAAACTCCAGGGGGGCCGGCCGAGCACTTTGCCAGGGCCGGTTTTGGTTCCCAGTCCGGCCCTGCTCATGCTTCCAAACCCTGAAGATGCTGAAGGAGATTTTCAAATGTCTCCCAATGAGCATGCAGAAACCCATCACGCATGTCACAACCAGGCTAGACTATGGACGATTCTCTGTAACGGGATCAAAATAAAGTCACCAAACGGCTGCAGACCATTGAGAACTTGGCAGCCAGAATCATTCTCAACCTCCTAAGCTGCACTCACATTACACCACATCTGAAGGAGCTCCACTGGCACACCATTTACAATCTAACACAATTCAAACTCCTCACCCATACTTTCAAGACACTACATAACACTGGCCCAGTATACCTGCTTTCACATAGCTCCATAATACACCTCTGCTTCCCAGGACTGTTTGTTGTACTATGGAGATTATTATGAAACAAACTCCTGTATGCAAAAGTAACCCCCACCTTCCATTTTATGGGGGCAGCGTCAGTCACTCACAATATTAGTTTTCAACACCTCACCTCAATTAGCAACAAATAGCTCTCTCAGTTTAACAGTAAACCTGATAATCCAGAGGGTTCTCCTGGTGCCAAGGATAGGACAATCTGTGCTCAATGTGTTGTATTAAATACAAACATCTCTTCTCTTTCCCAAAGCTGCACCTTGACTTCACCAGCAACCTTTGAGTAGCCTGAAGTACCCTGTTTGTCAAATTTTTACTGGTTAAGGATGCTGCATGACACATCTAGGTAACTGTCTCTGGCACCTCTTTGGAGTGGAGCGAGGTAATTTTTCCACAAAGCCCTACAGGGAATTGATTCCCAGTGGTCGTTGTCATGTGTGAATCATTTTTACAAGTAATCTCTAGGGGCCAGATGTACGATGAGCAAAATAGCGCCTCTCAAATTGCAAGTAATTTGCGACTCGCAATTTGCGAGGTGCTATTTTGCATCTACAACAGTGTGTTTAACACTGTTTGCGATTCCCAATGGGGTCGCGAATTGCGAGGCTCATGAATATTAATGAGCCTCTCGCAATTTGCGAGCCCGTTGGGAATGCAGGCCCTCCCAGGGATGGTGGCCTGCTGGGCTCAACAGACCATCATGTCTTGGACTGCTTTTAAATAAAGCAGTTGTTTTACAAAAATGCAGCCCATTTTCCTTAAAGGAAAACGGAATGCATTAAAAAAAAAGAAAATGAAACGTTTTTGTTTACTTTTTTAAGATCAGGCAGTGGTCCCTGGGACCACTGCCTGCCCTTAAAATTTTTGGGGGGAGCCAGTCACAAAGGGGAAGGGGTCCACTGTTGACACCTTCCCATTTGGGACTCCATTACCACCCTCTTGAAGAGGGCGGTAATTTGTGAGTGTTTTGCCACCGCAATTGCGGTTGCAAACATTCATACATGGCTCTGCTGTCGCTATTAGGAAGGGAGCACCCCCTCCTAATAGCGAGTCGCAAATCCTATTTAGCGAGTCGCAAATAATTTTCGACTCGCTAAATAGTCTTTGTACATGTCCCATAGTGATTTTGCATGCGTAAACGGGTCGCAAACCCATTTGCGCATGCAAAATCACGCCGTACATCTGGCCCTAAATGCAATACGTTCCTCTGCGGAACCTACAACTGTTTTCATAGACCTCCTTTTCGATCTGTTGGAGAGACTTATCACAACAGGGTATAGTAGTAGTAGTACTTTTATTGCAAGAAAAAAAAATATTTGTTAACAATAGAAAAAGACAATAAATACTTAAAAATCAGTGCTAAAACGACCGGCCGGTCATGCACTATAAGTAAAATCCCTTACATCCTGAAATTAATTGTTAATGATCGACTAAATCTAAAAAAGCTTTAACAACTTGACAATGAAACTATGATCAGTCGTAGAAAAACAGAATTTGATTGCATGGTTACTCCTTTTAATGTTGGCTTTGATGAATACCTGGATATGGAACTCGGACGATTTCCTTAGGAGTTTTGAGGATTCTCCAATCCCTGGCATTACTGCTAACTCCAGGGGCTTACATGCTATTTGACTCGGTTGAGAGAATTTAGTTACTGCCCCAGACAACACACCTTCTCAATAAATCTACCTACATTATTTTACATCTGTTGCAGTACTTGATTGCTTACAGGGTTTCAACACAACATTCAAAGGAGAATTCAAGTATCAAAGGTCAACAAGAACTACTATCCTGAGATCTTGTATTTTTAGGGCATACTAGTACACAAACTTAGGTTTTAAGAGCTGTCTAAATAAATTATAAATGCTTATTGAAAAAATTGCAGTATTATTGCCATGCAACAAAAGAACACTGAGAATTTCACAAAAATGATATTTCACCTGACAGCACTTGTCCCTTCAAGATTAGCAAAACGTAAATACATGACCGATATTCACTTCTTAGCAAACGTACAAAATTATTTCCGATAATTTACAAAACAGTTTTAAAATTAAAATTGGTTCTAGAGGTAGGTCTATGTTTTCACTTCGAAGCCCTTCTATTGAACAGCTATTAAAGAGAGTGTTAAACTTGGTCCTGGTTGACTACGGCTTTTATGACAGAAAATAAAGTGCCCCTAGACTACTAGCAGACTCTGCAATAATAGACTTTTTATTAGGATATGGAATAATTTGCATTTAGGAAACCTGACAGCAGACTCATGTGCACCACTGTCAGATCACACTGTGCATTCCAGCCCAGCCTCACAATAGAAAGGGAAGAGTCGTGGGATTCACTTAGCTGGTTGGCAGCAGTGCTCTGAAGACCTTTTATGGCGAAAGAGAATTTTACCAAGCAACCATAGTAAAGTACAGACATCACAACTACCTAAACAATTTCTTTATAGTTCTGAATGTATATATCCATTATAATGCCCCTTTAAAATGTAAAAGTATTAACAAATTACTGCATTTCCTTTCAACTATTACTCCCTCCTTTTTACTATGCCGATGAGGAATTTTAATATAAATATAGCCTTTCATATCCAGAAACATGAAGTTTGGGATGTTAAGACATTTTGGAACCTGATCACCTGGACATTACCAAAGCAAAAACATCAGGCAATTTAAAAGCAAACTCCTTATGGACCTTGTACATTGGGAAGATTTTGTTACCATAATAACATATATGCTTTCTAAAGGCACACAGAGACCAAATGGGGTTCCTAACATCGTATAGAAGGATGATTTGACATACTTTATTTAAATCGCTATTGTAAACGTAAATACTCGTGACTTCCTGGCAAAACACTTTATTGAAGAAAACCCCACACAGTTGCTCTTATTGTTGTCATAAGTCCGTTTTATATGAGAGCGAGCTGGGTGTATAACAACACATCTTTCGGCTTTTGGACACACAAACTAAAATGCGCTAACAAAAAGCTAATATGGAACAACTAACCAATACCCCTCCCATATGCAGTTCCTGCACCCTTAATATTTTCATGTGTACCCTCATTAAGAGATAGTCTCCGAAAATCATATTTTTCTCACCTTTAAAGCTAAAACCAGAGTTCATAGGTTCGCTAGAGCTATTGAGTTATTAATGGAACAGATGGAAGTGGAAAAAACAAATGTGTCCCTATAAAATAAATGTAACTAGTGGTCATGCATTGTGCCACCCACTAAAGTGTACTGGGTCACATGACTGTAAATTGTTCTGCTACTGGTCTTTGTGCTTTTCACCCTGAAAGTGACATAAAATGGATCACGAGTGAGCTGGATGAGACATCCTACAGGATGGCTGGGCTGTTCCTGCATCCACTTATGCCTCCAGCACACACAGAGGACCCTGACACTAGTATTCGTCACGCCAGAATCTAGGGGACTTTCCAGAACCAAATGTGGTAGCAAACGGAGCCCTCCAACTTCAGAGACTGGCACCAGGTGTGAATACTGGACCCTCAGAACACCCCTTCAGTACACTCTTGGACCTGTGAACATTACAGAAGAAAGGCTGCTTCCCACCAGACGACTGTCCTTCTGCTACCAGAGGACTTCCTTGCTGCTTGAGAACTGCTTTGCTCTCTGAGAGGGAAGATTGGACCTGCTAACCTTCTTACCAAGATACCTTGAGGGACTGCAAGGGTCAGTTGGCTGACCATCTGTTTGAGATACAGGGACAGAGGCCTCCCTGTAACTGCCCAGCTGACCTGCTGCACTAAACCTGTCATGACCTGCAACCAGACCTGCCTGGGCCCTGCTGTTGGCCTCTGCTGGAGTGAATCCCTGATTTCCAAGAGTTGCCGTCCAGGTCCTGTTCTCTTGGCTGGCATCCGAGTGCACACCTCCCTACCTAACTGTGGACCCACCAATTCCAAAGCAGCACAACGCAATCAGACAGAAGACCTCACAATGCAGCACCTCGCAGCTCCTCATCGGCAACTTCATCAGAACTGATGCAACAAAACTGGTTGCCATACCTCGCGTCACAGCCATCGCATCAATGCAATGCATCGCATCAAGGACATGAGGTACTATTCTCAGCGAAACTAACTTGATCCCTCTGTCCAGCCTGTACTTCATCATGGTTGGCTTGAACCTGTGACTTTGTCTTGATCCAGTGTGACTAAATAGCCACCGTTGGTGCTTTGTGCTATGGATTGGATTTTTGTCATTCTGGAATCATTTATTTATTGAAATTAACTCTGTTTATAAATAGCTTTAGGATTTTTCTTGTGTTGTGGATTTACTTTATTATGGTTTGTGTGCTGCATAACTACTTTCCACTTTGCCTCTAAGTTAAGCCTCACTGTTTTGTGCCAAGCTGATAGAGGGTTAAGCACAGGTTAATTTAGTGACTTTTGTGATTCACCTTGACAGGGATTGTAGTTGTTGCCTGATTGGGGCTTTTGCCCCCCTCAACCAATAAACCATTTTTTTTATAATACCACATTGTTCCCTTTTTAACTCACTCTCAGCAATTTTCATATTTCTGTAAGGTCTCAAGTCATAAGTTACAGGCCACTTGGTTTGCCTTAATTATCTCTGCCAGTTCCATCTGCAATTAGATTGGCATTATTGCATTCTTCATAGTGGCTAGCTGACAAATCAGGTCAATGGAGGTTGTGACCTCTGCTCCTGTCACGGAACAATGGTCCACCATATTTAAAGATTACCGACAAGCAGGCAGGGATCTTTGTGCATTCAGTAGAGCCTCCGTGGTTATACTGAAGGCAGTCCTTCAGTACGGCGATCCTCTGAAGATTTAAAGCATGACTGAGCAACGGCAGAGCAGGGGCAGCCAAATTTCCAAACAGGTGTTGGGTTCCTCTAAAGGCAGCAATCCAGATTATCACAGTTCTTGTTTCTGTATTGCCTGGGCCAGCTATCCATAGAAATCTTTAACATATTGCACCTCTGATCATGATTGGGCACTTTGTCTTGTGGCAGCTCCTCACAGCAGAGCATCATGGGATGGTCCTCTCTTCTTAGAGCCAGCTCCTCTGTTCCCTCATGGGTACAGCAGGTTTGGCAGCTCTCAACTCTAGTATTAGTCGCAGCCTTGATGGTTACTCCATCTGAATTGGAAAAGTATAGCACTTGTTGGACATCGCCTTTCTTATGGGTTTACTCTAAAATGGTTAGCTTTTTTCCTCCTGGTCTTTGCGGATTCTATGTTCATGGCCTTTGGACTCTGCACTTTCCCACTATAATGCAGTGTGAAAGCACTTGCACCCTTCCTACACATGTTAGAAAGTGGTGCTTATCTAATTGGTTTAAGTGTTGTACTTGTGAGTACCCTGTAAAGAGGTATACCACATAGCCAGGGCAGGTACTGCACTGTTTGCTAGAGGGCTGCAGCACCAATTGTGCCACCCACAAGAATAGCCTTTCAAACATATCTTGAGCCTGCCATTGCAGGCAGTGTTTGTACAGCTGCACATGTGCTCAAGTTGGCATTTCTAAACCATTAGCCAATGTGGAGTACGCCGTTCCCTATCCTTAGGACACCCCTAGGGTAAGCCCTATGGGGGGGGGGGGAGTGTGTTCCCTGTCCAGGTAGTGAATGATCCCCACGTGGGTTTTCCCTACCTAAGAGGTCTGCTCTTCCCATGGGTAAAATTTGGGGTATTGCTGAATAAAGTTTGAACTACAGTTTTAGCTTATAGCAGGAAGCAGCCTCATGGTGCTTTTAAACATATCTTAAGCTTTCCATTGCAGGCCTGTGTGTGCGAGTTGCACTTATGCTCAGGTTGACATTTGTAAACCATTAGCCAGTGCTGAGTGGGCGGTTCACTACCACTAGGACTCCATAGCATAAGCCCTCTGGGGTGGGATAAGTGGAAGGGTAAAGGCAGGGCAGGCACACATGAGCTTTCCCTTTCTAGATAGTGAATAGTCGCCATATGGGTTTTACCGAGCAAGGAGATCTGCTCTGCTCGTTGGTCAAAATGGAGGAATTGCTGAATGACTTTTAAACTACAGTTTTAGCCTACAGCAGGGAGTAGCCCCATGCTGTTCTCAAGCATGTCTCAAGCATGCCATTGCAGGCCTGTGTGTGAGCATTTGCCCTTCTGCTCAGGTTAGCCTTTCTAAATCAGTGGCCAATGCTGAGGGTAACTTTCACTAACACTAGAGCACCCTGGCAGGAGGGTCTAGCAAGTGATAGGAGAAAGGAAGGGCAGGTACACACATGTTCCCTACCCAGGTAGTGAGGAACCCCATGTGTGTTTTCACTACCTAAGAGGTTTGCTCTTCTCATAGGTCAACATGGGAGAATGGTTGAGATTACATTAAGCTGCAGTGGTGGCTTACTATAGAGCAGCCAAATGTTGTTTACTATCATTGGATTCACAATAACAAATTCTCCCTTGTAGTAAAGGTGGATTTTTCATTGATAGCTTAGAAATGCCACTTCTAAAAAGTGCAGAACACAAAACAATGAACCCGGCTCCGTACTACCGTACACTCCTACTACTCATGGAGTAACGAACAGTTAACTCTTTTATCTGTCCGAATGGAATTTTTAATAGACCATTCCTGTTTCTTATTAATTTAAAAATTGATCAAAACAATTTTTTGGACTGAAAAAGAAACACAGACATCAATTATTTTGGCCGTGTTGAGTCACAACCAGCATGGTGCACGAGTCGAATATTCATTCTCGTTTTTGAGTGAAAAATAATACCCGTGAGGGAAAGCACGCCCGTATTTGAGCTAAAGGAAAGTCCATTACATTCAGAGTTTTGAATCAGTGAAGATTCAGTAAAAATAAAGAGTCTTCAAGGAACTCAGTCCTGCCCATACTCTGCAGTAAAGAAATTCATACTGGCAAAGTGTTAAGGGAGCCTCGTAGGCAGTAACATAAACGAGTCCAGTGGCAGAAAAGCCAAAAACTCTTGGAGTAAACGAGCTGGAGCGGCCGCTCCATCTCTAGAAAACAGAATATGCGGTCCATTTATATGAAGCCCTGATGATAGTCCCAGTAATATTCGCCTGGGTCTTGAAACGCTTTGGCATTTTGGGAGGTATTTAGTTAATTCTGAATGCGGCGAGCTTTGAAGGAAATTATTGGATAAAGGATTGATATACTATTCAGACACTCTTTTGACGCCGGAGTTGGAATAACACATTTGGTTCATAACATTGGATATTTTCATGTTTATTACTAAATTTTGTATATGATGTAAATTTTTCTAAAATTGTGTTTTGCATCAGATTAATGTATGAATTCATTTGCTGATTTTGTCATGTTGTAAGCTGTTGCTAATAATTTTTTCACAGTGTCTAAGTCCATTTTTGTCTTTAAGTTTATTGTAATGTGAATTGTATATACGTGTAAGTTCGTGTGTGAATTTGATAAGTCTGTGTTTCTTTTTCAGTCCAAAAAATAGTTTGGATAAATTTTTCAATTAATAAGAAACAGGAATAGTCTAATAAAAATTCCATTCGTAAAGATAAAAGAGTTGACAGTTCGTTACTCCATGAGTAGTAGTAGTGTACGGTAGTACGGAGCCGGGTTCATTGTTTTGTGTTCTGAATTTTGAATAGCCCTACCTGGCCCCGATCCGTTGGGCTTAACCCCTATAGGTTTTTGCAACTTCTAGAAAGTGGGCATTTCTCTATGCTAAACTCTTTTGTGTGCCTTGTAGTTTGACTCCAGTCGACACTGGAGGTTGGGGGAGCACATCTGTTCATTCCCCAGAAACAGCCATAAAACACTCAGCATGCAACTGGAACAACAGACCTCTGCCATTTGAGGAATTGGCTGGGTAGGTTAGGGGTATAGGTTTTGACACTTGGCTTTGGGAAAGCCGGATCATGGCCCCACTAAACATTAAGAGCTGCATTCCAAGGCCTCATCGCAGACAGGACTGAAATTTAGGAGAGACATCTGTGGTTCAAAGGGGAACCATCTAAACCACCCCTCAAAGGCACACTCCAGTATAAATACTTTTACCATACTTCAGCAGGGCTTGTGAGGATGTGGGACCAGACATCCTGGACTGCATGGTGCACACTGCCAGAGGAATCTGATGTGCACAAGGAGTAGACTGTCATTGGAAGGGACCGCGCACCCTACCTCAATAGTGCTGGCCTGGGCCGACTACCTGCTGCTGTATGGCACCCTGAAGTGTGCTCTCCAGAGGCTTGTTGGCTTGCCCTTTGTTATTTTGGAGGCCTCCGGGACATCAAAGACCTCCCACAAGGGACCTACACCGTCTACGTGTTTCACCTGTTTCAGTGGTGCCTTCTCAAACACCAACTTTTTCTGCAGGATCCTGAGTACACTGCGTATAAACGTGGAACTAAGTATTGATCCTGGAGACCAGATTGCCTTGTGCTAAGCCCCCACACTGTGCCCGCATCTAAGGAATGTGGCCCCTGCATCGTGAGGTCTCAGCACATACAAGTGTCTTGTTGGTGGTGAGCAGATTCACAGGTTGCAAGACCCAGTGTGGCCCACTTCGTCGTCCGTTCTGCATCTCACTTGTGTGACACTCTGACTGCATGCTCATTGCGTGCCGCGTCCGATTCACAGGTTGCAACCCTCGGAGGCAGGGCTCATCAGTAGTAGTGCCTCATACCACATCTTGCAGTACTACTGAACTTGTGACTATGTGTGTGGGATCGAATTGTCTGCTGCAACTCATATGATGGCACACCAGACATTGTGTCTCATTCCAGGGAGGTACAGCAAACCCAACTGTTGGTTGATTGGAACCAAATTGTCTGGTGCGACTCGTACCATTGTTCATCAGACTTTGTGACAAATTTCAAAGAGGTATGGTGAACTCGGCTGTGGGTTGATTGTAGCCAGATTGTCTGGTGCAACTCAAATTATTGCGCACCAGATGTTGTGCCTCATTCCAGGGAGATACTGCAAACCCTACTGTGGGTTGATTGTAACCGGATTGTCTGGTGCAACTCATCATTGCACACCAGAAGTAGTGCCTCATTTCCAGGGAGGTACGGGAAACTTGACTGTGGGTTGATTGGGATTGGATTGTCTGGTGTGACTGAAGTCAACGCACACCAGATGTTGTGCCATATTTCCAGTGAGGTGCGGGGAATCCAACTTTTGGTTCATTGTGACCATATTGTCTGGAGCGACTAGGATCAACACTCACAAGACATTGTGTGTCATTTTCTGTTGTGTGTGGGGACAGCTGAACCCGCTCTTCACCAAGTGTTCCATCTTGCCCTCTGTCCAGCGAATCAACAGCCTTCTCCTCACCTGGCCCGACAACTTTGTGTTGCCAGGTAGCACTGCCTGGATCGGGCCTAGGTGATGAGAGTAAGTAACCGGGCTGAGAACACTTCAAGAAAGTGATCAGAAGTGGGTCGGGAGACTGCATGACCCCCCTCTGCTGTGCAGAACTGGGCTGGTGCCTCGTGATTGAATTGGGAAACCTTTAGCCCATTCCTGCTCCCCATAAGGTGGGTGAACTTACCGAGTGGTGGCCAACCCCCATTTGTCGACTGTTGACTGGTTACCCTGATAGTTATTCCAGCCTTTTCCTATGGACCCCTTACTAAGTGTGACTACGGCCTTAAACCCATACAGTAAGGGGAGTTTATTTTTACTCTAACCTGTGGTAAGAGTAGTGGGGGGGGTAACTGAAAGGTGTGGGAGGAAATGTGCCACGGGAAACACATTCATATTATCAACTGACCTGCCAGATATCATTTGCACTGCGTTACGGTGCCGGGTGCGTGTGTGTGCGTCTGTGCTTCATACAGGCTTGCTGACATCCTTTGCATTGCATTACGGTGCTGTGTAAGTATAGGAGTGTGTGATGCATGAGAACAGCCTGCTGACAGCTGCACCGCGCAGTGGTGTGGTTTTAATTGGTTGTTTCATTACCGAACGAATATTCCAGTTTGACATTGGTTATACCTGTGCGGTCTTGGCCCATGGTGATGCTGAAAAGTGTTATAAATTCCTGTGTGAACACATTGCTGATATTGTTGTGACCTAGGATGAACCATTGAAATGTGCAGATTTAAATTGTGTTATTTGCCAGGGTCGGGACAGATCTGACAACGTATCACACTCCATAAGGGTGCTTGGGTAAAATAGGATTTTTTCCAATAGTGCATATTATTAATTTTAACACTGTTTGGCCTAGTACTGCTAGCAGTATTTCCAAGTGTGATTTATGCCCAGGAATACACTGTGTTCATGTTATGTTAATCAATGTGTGTGTTTAATACAATCTTTATTTACATACACCTTGTGCGTAGTCTCTTTTGAGATGCTCAATGCATTTATTGTGTGAGAGTGCTGTGCTAATGTTTCACACATTGCCTCTGTGATAAGATTGACTGATCAGTACCAAGCTATCCAAGGGTGAGCGCAGGTTATATAGTGAGTGTAATCACCTAACCCTGACAAGAGTGGTAGGTTTTGCCTGGCTTGCACACCGCCTCAGCCGACCAGAGAGTACTAACTCCAACAGCACTCCATCAAAATTCGAGGTAATAATGTGCTAATTCCCATGTGTCATAATATAGGCATTGTTGTAACTGGAAAAAAACATTGGTCAAACAATGGGTCTTCCACCTGAAATCCGAGGTACTGTTCTGTCATTGCATAGGTCAATTGTCAAGGCTTTGACCTCAGAAAACAGAATGGGGAACCAAGGGTGACATTGGGGGTGAGGGTGGTGGAGGGGTTCACCAAATGGTCCAGCTGGGTCTAGGGCCAGACATCGCAGAAGGCCCCTTACACAGACTCCAATTCTGATGTTCCTGGTACATCATGCATCAGCTTAGGTAGGATTTTGCCCTGTTTTCTCACGGATCTAGTTGTAATGTTGCTGGATAATCTTTGTGATCTATATAAGGAACTACTTACTCAGTAGTACTCCATGTGTGTTAATAACCTGATTAAAAGTTTAGGTGCATTAATGTGTGGCATGGCTTTGAAATAATATCTTATGCCGACAATACCCAGTTGATTATCAGCTTGTCACATAAGTCTGCTACTGCAGTCGACTCTCTGAGGACTTGTTTGTCATAAGTGTCTTATTGGATGGACCTCAATTGCCTGAAGTTAAATGTAGGTAAGACAGAGGTCCTGATCCTCGGCAAGCAGCCCTCGATATGGTCCCCGGCCTGGTGACCAGAGTCTCTGGGCTCTTTTCCTCATCCTAAACCCAAGGTTAAAAACATCAAGGTTCTGCAGGAGGAATTTCAGCTGTTGCCCACTCAAAGATTTAGATACGTGCAATAGCACATGCCTTCAGGTGCAGGGGTTTAGACATTCTCAAGTATATCCCAATGGAAAATTGGGTCCTGATGGTACGATCACTCAGAAAAATGTGTCTCAATTTTACCAAGCTATCCTTAAAAATGTCCTGATAACTTAAGACACCTCCACAGCAGGTGGGAGACTGACCTGCGAGTCATAGACGACACTGATTGGGAGGTGGCCTTAATGCATCCTAGGATGGTAGCGTTTAAAGTCAGATTGAGATAAATACAACTGAATGTTCTGCATAAGATATATTAAAATAAGAGCAGGCTATTAAAAAATTGGAAGGGCATCAAGCCCTATATGTGTAAGATGTCCTGTAGAGGAGGCCCCTTTTAGCCACACGATTCGGACATGCTCAAAGTTAAGGGCTTCTGGGGGAGGTAATACGGGAACTGGAAGCCATCTTAGTACTAAGATGTCCAGTATATCACAATTCATCCTATTGGGCATTTGGTTCGATGTGGATATCCCGAAGTCGCAGCTAATATTTTCTATGCGGAGTCTTGTGTATCCTAAACGTGACAAAGCAATAATGTGGGCTTAGACTTAAACACCAATAAATAATAAATTGACTAAAGGGTATGACTTAATGCATAAATGCGGGGTGGGTGGTCTATGAAGTTAGGGGATGTCCCAGGAAAATCGAAATGGTTTGGGGGAAGTGGAGAGTTTTTTTACAGTTTCGATGCCGAAGAGGAGGTACTGTCTGGCAGTGTATCCCCAGAAGCAGACCCATAACTGTGCCATGTGTGGGTACATTTTACAGGGAATGGAAGGTGGGTCCAATAGGGAATGTTGGGGTGCCATTAATGAGAATGATTACTTAATAGACCAATGTGCTATGCTTCTGGTGTTGAGGTATGAGAAATAAATCTAAAATAACTTTTAAAAGAAAAATAATTAAGGTTAGTCCACCTTTAGTTTAGCACAGCAATAGTTTACAAGGATAAATGTTATTTGTTTATTTTATTTATTCAATTTGCTTAATTTTAATAGAGGTGTAGGGTTTTACAAGTACATACATATTGATTCACTAATTCTCCAAGACAAAAAACATTCATTTAGCTTATACCAGTATTTGAAATGGTTAACGAAATAAACATCTGTCTAGGTGGTCTAGAAAGTTTAATACAATTTCCTGAAAAAAACAAGTGCCTTTGCAGGGCTCATTAAGGGGTAATCAGTCTATAATTCATGATGTCTGTAATAATGGCACTACTTTGAATGTGCACAATGCGTCCTCTTCAATCAGAGAAAGCCTCCATTCAAAGCATCCTAATTACTCTAATCAAACCCTTGATAGCTTGCATACACTTCATCATTCATAACTGGGAAGTGGTGAGATTGCTCTTCTATAAAGAACCTCATCCATTAGAGGGACAATTGTACTGTTGTTAAGACCATGCTTTGTTAATTTATAATTAATACAAACGACTTTTGTTTTTTTTGTTTTACAACTTGACAATGCAGTTTTGAATTCTGCAGTATTAACTGTGAAGTCTAGATCTGAGTTTGTCTACACATTCAAAATGTTAAAAAAAATATTGAGCAGCTAAAAGACACCATGCAACGAGTCATAAACATTAGTTTTAATAACAGGTGAACCAAATATTTTGAAACTCTTGAAAACACACAATGTGGCAAATTTACAAGGGCATTGGGCCCCGGAGTGCCACTCTTTACAGCGCTCTGGTGGAACAATGCTGTGCTCCATGTTTACAATATGGCGCTAAGCCACTTTGCGTGACTTAACGCCGCATTGTAAATATCGTACTCATTCATGCAGTTTTCTGTGTCAAAGGGGTGTGCAATGGGCGTTTCTGTGGGTGTTCCATCGCAACACCCATTGCTTTTTTAAGCTGCCCCAGATTTACAAGGATCTGTAAATCTGAGGCAGCGCCAAAAACTAACGCCTTTGAAAAGCAAGGGTTAGATTGGTGCAACGAGCAGAAATATTTTTATTTCTCCTCGTTTTTTACTCTTTCTATGTTTGCTGCATTTTGCAGCACACGTAGAAGGAGCAAATCACATTTATTGATAGTTTATATGCAGGAAGGTGTGCCTTTCTGCATATAAACAATCATCCGTGCAACGGAGGCACCCTTGCACCATGGCGCAAGGGCGTCTGCATTGGCACTAGGCAGCTTTTTTAGGGAAACCACAGGGGTGCACCGTATTCTTGTGAATAGGATGCATCCCTTTGTTTTTTAAATGACGCAGCGCGCCGCTGCTAAATTGCTTTCAGGGCTCGCTGTATCATTTCTTTGTAAAAATGCCCAATGGGTTTGTTCATGTAGTATGCTGAGCTTCGTCAATAATCGACCTTAAGACTTAATATTGTTTACGAAGCGCGAATAGTGTTGAAAACTTTGTCCGTACTATTATATTTTAAATTAAAATTACATTATTTCGTGAGTCAGTTAATCTCCTCAATAAATGTATCCCTAAGTGCGCACTTGCCTTTTCCCTTGTGTGCTAAACTGCTTTCCTAGGCGCATAAGACTATAACTGCAGCTCGGATTTCTATTAAATACAAATCACTTGGGCATTGAGAAGTCTATTTTTTCCATGGGGTTGTACAGTGCAGGCATGCCAAAGCAAACATTTCTCCGAAATTATCGTTAAGTGGGATCTTAAGAAGTCTTTGTTTTCCGTATATTTCAGTGATTTTATAACACATAATGAGTGGCTTCCAAACCATCTGTACACATTTAGCATATGCGTGCATTTTCAGTGTAATTCAAGGTGAGCATTCTTTCAGGGAAAAAGAAACAGAACACATTTGTCTAAGTTCCCTCCCTATGTAACTATGCTTCCTGTTCATGACACAGCTCCATTCGAATCTGACAACCAAGGCGGTTGTAGAAGCAGTGTTAGTTTATTATACTGTTGTTTGGTATTTTCCTTGAAGACAGGATATGGGGGCCGGAGGGCAGAGTGTATTTGCAGAATTTCTGTTCCTGACACAAAGTGAAACGTTGCTGCCATGTTGCATTTTGACATGCACAGTGAGGGGCATGCTACTGCTCTAAGTCCATACTACAACTGAGCCTTGTGAAGGAAAAAACATGTTATTACGGTGGCGAAGAAGGTACAACATCGGTAATGGCAATTTTTTGGGAGACCCAACAATACATAATACATAACCGGCAAGTGTGGAAACAGCACAGTGCTTAATTTAGTACTGCAATTAATTTATTCATTGCATATATTTTTGAGACATTTATAATTATGATAAGGTGCTCACAGTTATATGAAGAAAGCGTGCAGTGGTAAGTGGGATTATTAAAAAATCGTGCAACAATACACAACAAGATCCTTAGACTCCTTTGCGTAGTTAATTATATAATAAAAGAGATTCATATTGATCTGTGGTCGCGTAGCTACAATCTCATCAAGTTGAGATCATCATCAGGACCAGGTGTGTGAGCACCTAGTATTTATAACGTAAAAGAAATCCAGAGTCAATGAATAGCAAACCCGGTGAAACCTACATAAGTAAACATTTGTCCTGTGGTCAAGTTCTTAAGTGGGATGGCCTAGTACATTATGATTCAAGAATTTACAAATTAAAGTGCATGATTTAAGCCCTGCATCAGGGACACACGTCCAAAGGAATGGACGACTTGTCAAACCGCTCTGTCACTAGTTCATACTCTGGGACAAAAGGAGACCCCCAAGTGGACTTGCAGCACTCATTGTGCAACCCACTTAAGTAGCACCTTAAAAAATGTCCCAGGCCTGCCATTGCAGCCAGAATGCAATGTCGACTTGGCATTTAATCCCCTTGCCAAGCCATACACTCCCACTGTTTAACTTATAAGTCACCCCTAAGGTAGGCCTTGGGTACCCCCATAGTGCAGGGTGTTGTGCAATTAATGGTTGGACAAGCACTATTAAGTTTTACATGTACTGATGGAGACAAACTCCTAAATCCGTTTTTCACTACTGTGAGGCCTACTCCTCCCTTAGGATAACATTGGGGATTCCTTATTACTTTTAATAAGTGCAATTTCCAGTTGGGAGAAGGAGCAACTCTTTAATGGTAAAGTCAAATTTTTTATTATAATTTTGAAATTTCCACTTCTAGAAAGTTGGCATTTTCCTGTCCTTTGTGCCTACAGCCTGTCGTTGGTCACATGAAATTATGTAGCTGACAGTTAAACTTTGTGGATTCCTCCCAGCCACTCACACATTAAAGGGATTAAGTGTGCTTCTAGGATTCATCAACTGACAAGATGGGCAGGTGGGGCTGAGCTGTCTCCACCCAAAGGGCCTAACACCCCTGCATTGTTACTGCAGCCAGCCTGGAACCAGGCCAGGGGAGTTAGCAAAGTCCATGGATTTCAAAGAACCTTTCCAGAAGCTTCTTCCACATTCCAGAAAAAGGGCACCCAGATATAAAAATAGAATCTTCATATCCACTCTTCAGTTCACTACTGGACCTGGGAAAGGACTCTCAGAGGACTGCCTGCTCCTGTAACCTACCATGGAGTCTGCCAGACTGCTGGTGCACCTGGAAGGACTGCTTTGCTGCGAGGAGCCTGCCTTGAACTCCCAAATGCCAACCCTGATGTTGAGCCCTTCATCTTCATGTGCACCCATGTGCACATCATGTGCGTGCATCCAACGGCTAGTTTGCTGGCTTCCTGTTCAGAGCCACAGGGACATAAATGGCTCTCATCATCTTTAACCCACACCTGAACTAAGCCTGAGAGATTTCTGAAACCCCAAGAGGTTTCCCACCAGTCCTGGACCCTTGGTTGTGGTGCGAATGTGCCCAGATGCCTAATTTCCAAAACTGAGTACAGAAACACAATTTGGTCAAAAAGGTGCTCTGGGAACTGGGAGGAGACTGGGACCAACCTGCTCGTCTATCACCTGAGGTGCATCGCTGGTCGGATAGTCTTTGCGGCGTCTCCCACTATGTTCTTCTCTGTAGCGGTCCTTCGCCAAAGGTGTATCCAAACTCGTGCAACTGTCTTCGACTACAGCCCTCTGCCTCAGTCTGAAAGTCAAAATATTTACTGTGGCTGCGCTCCATGGCTATCCGATGATGATGCTCCCTCCTCAGACACTCCTGCAGCCTTACCCTCCTGAACTTCTACCTTTTAGACATTGTGCTTCAAGAATAATTCTAAGTAACATGTAAGTGCTGACCAGGCCCAATTCACTTCTTGAATCTGAACCGCACTCTGTCGCGTGCGGCTTTAACTTTTCACTTTGACCCGCTCTCACTTGACTAGATGTCCGCGATTGGCACCTTGTTCTTTTAGGTGCTACATTTTACTAAAAACTTTAAAAATTCATAACACAGGTTCTACTGATTTGATTTTTGTTTATTTTGGTGCCAAATGATCTGTTAAAAGTTGCTCTGGGAGTAAATCGTATTTATATGTTCTTAGTGGTGAGGTTCCACCGATCCCTCGAACTTGTTCGATCCAGGTCGCTCAGCAGGGCTTCGTGTATCTGGGGATCTTTATCTCCGTGGATTCTGCCGTGCGATATGAGAGGAACCTGCTCCCCCCCCTAGCGCGCCTGAGGCGGGATGTGGAGGGCTGGCGGACGCTGCCGCTCTCCCTCGTTGGGCGTGCGGCCCTGTTCAAAATGATGTCTCTTCCCCGGTTCCTCTACGCGCTGCAGAATACTTTGGATTGGGTACCGGCCAACTTCTTTCGGGAGGTCGAAGGCCTCCAACGAGCGTTGCTGTGGGACGGGCGGCCGCGAATAGCTATTGCAAAGTTGACGCTCCCATGGTACGACGGGGGTATTGCGCTTCCAGACATCCGACGGTACTATTGGGCCACCCAGCTGAGTGCGATTAATCATGGGTTTTATGGCCCGGCCCTCAGCCCTGGGTACGCCATGGACAGGTGGTTGCTGCGTGGTGGTAACTATTACAGGGCGTTGTATTCGCGGTCCCTGGACTCGTCCCTCACGGGGCCCACTGGTGTGGCGGTGCGTGTGTGGAAGATGGCAACTGACTCGCTGGGCTGGAAGGATAGGCTCACCCTCGCTACCCCGCTGTTTGAATCTGAGAGATTGGGTAGGCTTTGGCACACAAAAGGCTTTGACAAATGGGACTTGATCGGCATCTCCAGGGTCGGAGATGTCCTGATTAAGGGGAGGGTGAAGTCCTTTGAAGAGTTGCAGAAGGAGTATGAGCTGGGACCATCTGAGTTTTTCCGCTATATTCAGGTGCGTCACGCCCCCTGATCAGTCCTCATAGAGGGTGAGAAGGTGCCTGAGTCCTCTCCTTTGGAGGACCGGGTCCTTGATGGTCATATGCCCGAGAGCACGGTCTCGCTCATCTATAAGAAACTGATAAACGTCCGGGCGGATATGCTTCTGGGGTTGAGGGACCAGTGGTCTAGGGATGGCCTCGAGTTGGATGACGAGGATTGGCAGTCTGCTGTTTCCTCTCCTAAGGAGGTTGCGATCCCGTCGCGTCTGAGGCTGGTGCAGCTTAAAATACTGCATCGAGTGTACGTGACGGGGCCAAGGCTGGTTCACATGGGATTCTCGGAGGACGGCCTATGCAGGAGGGGATGTGGTATGGTGGGTACTTTCCTGCATATCATTTGGGAATGTGGTGTCATCACGGAATTCTGGCGGAGAGTCCATGCAGTGATGGGGGAGGTGACGGGCATTGCTATGCAGCCGGAAGCGCGGTGTTGTCTCCTGAATGTCTGGGGGCCCACTGATCACAATGCGGCGCAGACCCAATGGGTGACTCTGGGCAACATGGTCGCTAAGAGAGATATAGCGCGATTGTGGGGATCCGTGGGCCCCCCCACATTGACCGCGTGGAAAGAAAATATGGACTGGAGTATGCTAAGGGAGAAGACGGTATACTGCGCTAGAGGCCGCCCTCGGAAGTGGCACGCCATCTGGGGGCGGTGGAACCAATACAGGGGGGGAATTTGTCTTGCCCCTGATCTGGATCCCCCCGAGGAACAGCTTTCCTCCTAACCTCCTTTCCAGCTCAGTATGGTTAATGGACTTCTTTGGCCTCTGCTGTCCCCCTTCTTCCTCTTTTCACGGTACTGTAAATGGTAGATGATTGGGGTCCTGCCTCCCCTGGGGGGCTATCACCATGGGCATTCAGTGTTCTTGCCTTGCTGGGGGTTGTTGTGTGTTTTGTGTTTATTTAAAAAATGGAATCTTTGCACTCCTCCTTCACTGTACTGTGGACGCATCTCTGTTCCTCTTTACCGAAGCTGCCGAACCTCCGGGTTGTCGGCTGAATAGCTGTGTCCAGACTTTTGAAAATAAAGGTTTTTAAAAAAAAAAACAAAAAAAAACAAAAAAAAGTTGCTCTAGTTTTCTAAAATGGTTTGGGGTTTTTCTTATGTTGTGTTTCCACTTTATTACTGTTTGTGCACTGCCTAAATACACACATTACCTCTAAGTTAAACCTCACTGCTTTTTTGTGCCAAGCTACCCTTGGATAAGCACATGTTCATTTATTGACTTTTTGTGGTTCACCCTGCCAGGAACTGTGGCTGGTGCTTGACCAGGGCTCACACATCAGTAAACAAAGAACCACATTTTCCCACTTATGCCTGTCCTGCTGCTGCAACCCCAATCTCAACTTCTTCCGCAATAAAGTTGTAAGCCCACCTTCCCTGCTAGCTCCCTCGATCATGTTGCAGTCAACAGAATACCACAAGATGGGTGTTCATGATGTTCAGTGAATAACAGATTGCACAAGAGTGGCCATTTATATTCTTCTGCTCTATAATTTCTGTCTATACATGGTTCACGTGAATTTATGCGAACCACATTGCATAGAATGTGAAAAGCATCAAATTCTGGAGAAAATGAAGGTAATAGAAAATGATAACTTATTTATACATGATGTAGCACAATCATTGAAATAACTCAGAAGGGGAAAGAAGAAACTGCAAGAAAATTACAGTCAAGCTAACTTTGGAATATTACAAGCCAAGTTTCAAATGTGAGCCAGCACAAATCATTAAGCATGGGCTCATATGGCTCATTCCCAAAATGTTGCCTTGTTGACCACTGAAGGTGTTACTACCAATTACCATAGTGATGCAAACTAGCTTTGTGTCAGGAAATTATCAGAAAAAGGGTGATATGAATGAAAACTCAGTTTTGAAGAGGTTGAAACTGAGATTGTGTTTTAATCATTGTTTTGTTTTCCTTCAATCAGTTTGCGACTTGCATAGTGTACCTCTCTACTTGAGTAACATCTGTATATTCACGGAAGCCAACAGCAAGTTCATTTACGAGGTTGCTGAGGGGTTCCATATAAAGACTAGATCATGGGAAAGTAAAGGTGGAACCTTGCGGTATACCACACAGCCAGTAGAATATTAATTGTTATTCATGTGTATTTCGTTGTTTTGGTTACTGCGATAAAAAGAGAACCATCAACCTGACAAAGACCAACAATTCAATTGCAAAGTACTATCTTATGGTAATACTGCATTTAGTATTAACAAGACCACAGATATCAGAAACTCTAGGGGTTCAAGGTTTAACATGATATCCATAAAAGCACAAAAACACAACAACAGACAAGTTAAAAATGTACAAATTAGAGAGTCCTGATAAAACCATAACAGCATACTATTTACAATAATAATCGTTAAACTCATACAAATTCATTAGTAGATAATGTAAAAGCTCAACGGTTAGACATCATTTGACATGCTCAAACTGCAATTCTCAAAAAAGTGCCTGTGCGAAATACCAACGCTTCTTTGTCCAGGGTAAGTCATTTTAAATAAGCGTTTTCCAAGCTAATGGGCATATGCTTTTTAAAATACAGAGTTAAAAGCAACTTAATATACTTTGCAGAAAAACAAGAAGTGCAATATAGATTGGCCACTCTGGCCGTCACACGGACAAGGAGTACAATCAAGGTCAGGGTGGTAACCAAGGGGAAAACATAATACAAATGTAATGGTGCCAGCCCTTAGACAAAACAGAAGGCTCCTCTCCCAGTGGCTCATTGGCAGGGTGATATAATTGGCCAGAGGGTGTGGCCATGTAGCTATGAACAAGGGATTTTTTAGATTCCTTTTTGAACCTTTCTGCTCTGTATAAAGAATAGAGCGCACTCCTAAGCACGCTTTTGTTTGCGGCCATAGCTGTGCTAGGATCTGAATAGATTCTTCCCTTATTAATGCTATAAAGGCCCTGATACACCCCTGAGAGCCATGGTATATCTTTCCCTTTTGCACATCCTATACAATCACTAATGGTCTCTCTTGTCAGGGATGTGGTCTGGTATTTCCAGACCGATAACCAGAAAAGGGCAGGGTGGGGCCTGATAACATCTTCAATAAAATGTAGGTTAATTTCCTTCTGACAGGTGTATTGGGGTGTGGAGATCGGGTTGCCTAATAACTTCCTGCAGCATCTATTCTCTTCCTGTTGGATGCAGGTGCTATTGGCGAAGCCCCAAACCTTAGCTCCGTATGTAGCTGTTGGCACACATTGAGACTTAACTTTTTTTTAAATGGCACCTGTTCTCTTTGGGCGTGGGAGGCTGAGAATTGAGTTGGAGGCCTTTGAGAACTTGCTCCTGGAGTGAGCCACGTGCTCCCTCCAGGAACCGTTTGCAGCAAAGACCACCCCAAGATAAGGGAAGGTACTGGTGCTCATCAGCTTCTGGTTGTCCACAGATATAGAGCTAAGTTGGCATTTCTTTGGACCACACAACATTATAAAAGACTTTTTAAAATTAGTACATAGGTCTAAGCTGCCCATATAATTAACAAAGCCCTGCACTAGCGCACGTAGGGAATTCGGAGTGCCGCCCATAAGGACAGCGCCGTCCGCGTAGAGTAGTACGAACAGTGGGTTGCCATTGATTTTTGGAACGTCTTGGGTTAGTGATTTTAAGATTTTATTCAGTCCATTAATGTAGATAATGGAGACAAGGGGGGCCAGAACGCAACCCTGCCTGACCCCCTTGCCCACATCGATGGCTTCAGTAACCTCGCCCCCGCAACCGATCCTCACCTGGGCTTTGAGATCTTTGTGCAGGTGTGCCAAGAAATACACCAGGTTCTCATCCAATCCATAGGTCAAAAGGATAGACCAGAAATTTGACCTATTAACAAGGCCAAAAGCTGAGGTCAAATCCATAAAGGCCAGATAAATTGGGAAAGCCTGCACGATGGTGTATTTGACCATGATTAAATTAGGATTAAGACATTGTTCGTTGGTGCCCCCCTTACTTCGGAAGCCCAGTTGACAGGAGTCTAAAATTTCATTTTCCTCGGACCACTCTGAAATCTTATTATATAGGACTCTACCTAATTTTTTTTAAGTGTTATCAATTAGGGAGAGTGGCCTATAACAATTAGATTGCGAACAATCCCCTTTTTTAAAAATCGGGACTATGATACTTGTGGACAAAGAGCTGGGTAGCAGAGCATACATTAGATAATTGAAAACATTTAAAAATAGGGGCGCCCAGAAGTCTGGCTTATATTTAATGAGATCAATGGGTAGACCATCTGGTTCGGGGGCTTTATTACCCACACTCTGATGGATTGCTTCTTCCACCTCAGATAGGGTCATCTGTATTCTGGTTAGTGGCCCCAGCTCAAAATCATCTGCCTCTTGTGCGGATGCCACATACATTTCTGTGAAGTGCTTTTCCCAGGACTCACTCGCAATGGTACAGCTGATGGGGGTAAAAAGCTGCCCCATAGATCGCAAATCCCTCACAGCTGACCAAATTGTATCACCTTTTTTGGTGTTTGCCGCTATCACTAATGCCTCCCAGCGTTTTTTTTAAATGTCCCCTTTCCGAATGGAGATCGCAGTTTTGTACCTCTGCCTAGCTGATTTCACATCTGAAATACACCTTGGATCAGATGATAAGGTTCTGCGCAATTGTTTGTTGGCCTCAGAGCACTCGTGATCGAACCATTTAGGGTCATGCTTCACACAAGAAGTGGGTTTTGACAAAATAATTTTTATGGCTGAGCAAAGTTTATTAAAATCATGAACAGTATCAGGGAGTGGGTCTTGGGGTGATAAACATGAGTTTATAAGATGCATGTTTTCCGCTATCACCGTCTGGAACAGATCATAATTATCTACGCCTCTCCATATTAATCTCAAGCTATCGGTGGAAGGTATTAGATTCCTGTCCCCGCATTCAGAAGTGAACATGGGCCGTGGGGCTAGACTCAGCCCTATTCTAATGGGATTGTGGTCCCCCTGGCTCGTGGCAATAACTTCGGCTTCCATTAGATGGTCGGCGAGGTGGGGGGATATAAAGAAGAAATCTATGGTGGAAGAACACCCCCTTCCTCTAAATGTTGGCACAGGGTGCTTATTTTCGTGATTTGCTCCAATGATGTCCATAACATCAGTACAATTATGTAAGCTCAAAAACGTGCCCAACTCAGCGCCCCCGGCGACAGGTAGAGCTAGAGTTGTGAGATCCTGAGCTGTTTGATCTGTTCATTAGTTTTGCATTAAAATCACCCCCCAAAAGAATACCAGTAATTTTTGCTGATTCTTGCTGGGAATCAAGTGGGAGATTAAATCAAAAAGCAAAATAAAATTCCCATTAGGGCAAGAGTTAAAATCATTGTTATAAAAATTAATCAAATAAAAAGAGACTCTTTTGTTATATAGTATATCTTGAAAGTTGCGACTATTAGTGGTCAGGACCTTGATGCTGCCCCCAGCAGCAATGTTGATACCAATAAATAAACCCCCCAAGGGGCGACCAAATTTGAAACTGGGGGCTAAAATATTGTGACAGTGAAACCTATTAATGTATTAATCTTGGGAAGCCCAGGTCTCCTGAAACATAACTATGTCCTGATCCTTCATCAGGCGTAGGCAGTCTGGGTCACCAAGCCTCTGTTGAAGGCCGGCTACATTCCAGCTCAAAATGCTTAAGTCTGTATCGGGCCTTAACTTTAAGTGTAGTTGGCTGATTGTCTGGCATATCAATAGGAGGTAAGGGACAAAATCCTGAAGATTTTCAAAGGGGCAAGGAGAATATTCAACTAGGGATATTTGTCAATTCTGTGTGTTCAAATCTGACAATGCCTGAAATCTATTGGATACAGGAAATAAATTAAACACATGGTCTGTGGGCCTAAATTGTGATTTGCACAAAATAACCCAAAGGGAACGCACAAATTCTTGAACTTTGAATGAATGTTTGTTCACAAAAGCTTAAAATGCAACAAACCAAATGAGGCCAGCGGAAGTTAATCACAATACAGTTCCCATCGATGTTTTTGGGAGATTGACCAACCCACCCAACTCGGCGAACCATAAGGTTCTCATTCATGTGTGATGGATGGAACCCTTTGTGATTAGTTAGCCAGTCCACGGTCTTGTTACGGAGTTCAGCCCAAGATTCCCTCTGACCCTCTGATAGAACAGGGACTACGGCTAGAACCAATACGTAGGGGAAGGTGGCTGGGGGCAAGTTTAAAACGTCTGCGTTGGGTCTCGTGCATTTGCTCCTCGTGCTGTCTGTTATATTCCGACTTAGGACAGGTGAAGTGGATTGTATGTTGCCCGAAGCTGAACATTCAGAATGACTGCTGCATAGGCCCAGAGTTCTTATAATAGGCTCTCCATGTGGGTCCTGTAAGTTTCCATGCTCAGTGCTAAATTTCAGCGTGAGGGGTGCGGTAATTTCCGTTCCGCTCACGTCCTGCAGGGAATGCGGAATTGTCCAAAATTCCGCGATCCACGGCTTCGCGCAATTTTTTGCTTGTTTGTGCTTTCAAAATGCGTGTTTGTGAGATATTTCCCCCCGAGCACGCAAACAGCATTCGCGAACAGGGAAAAAACTTTGCAAACGGGCGGAACAAGCAAATCTGCATGTTTGCAGAACTCTGCGTGCTCGCGGAGATTTTTTACCACTTCGCGGAGCTTTGCGTAGCGCCATTACGCAAATTTCGCCCACCCCTAGTGAGGGGTACTTTGGGTTTGTGGCAGATGGTGCGAGGGTTGGCAGATGTAGGTACTTAATGCATGTTTGAAATTGGCGAATTGGATCTGGAGGTGGCGTCTACTGAAGTTGGAAAGCCCGTCTCCGCAATATCATCCGGTTTTGGGGTCTCATTGATACCACAGCTATTTAAAATGTCCATGGCAGTGACCAGGTGTTCTACCTTTTCCCGAAGGGGGGGAAGATTCCTATCAAGCAGTTCTTCAAAGTGGGCTAATGCTTTTCCCAATACTTTTTCCAAAATGCTCTCAACAGCAGTGGCAAATACGACATCCCCATTAACATCTTTCATTGTTGCTGGTAAGACGGCATCAGTCTGTGTACTAGCAGGGGTAATTGATGACATAACATGGTTCACTGCATGGGTCGCAAGGTTGGCAGGTCTAGGGCCTTTTATGCTTTTAGATTTTTGGGTGGCAACACCCCGCTTCCGTTTGACTGGAGGTGCTCTCGCCTTAGACTCATCACTGGGTTTAGCAACCCGTCCTCTAGTGATTATGCTAGGCCCGTTAGGGATTGCCATTGGTACTGCATCCGGGCTTGCCTGGGGGGAATTCTGAGACAGATTTGGAGGCGTTGAGGGAAGAAGCAATTGAGGACTGCCAACCGAATTGGAAATGCCTAAAGACAAGTGACTATGTAGTGTGCTAGGGTCTAAAGAGAGTCATCTTTCAGTCATTTCTATTTCATGGGATAGCAGTGATTCAGCTCTCATGATAAATGCATCTAGGGTCCCTGCTTATCATTTGTGCTTGCTCATGATAAGGATTATATTGAGCAGAACCAAGTATGACACTAATGCAGTCTAATAACTGGAATAAGGGTGAGCTCAACAGTACGTGAGGGTTGATTAAGATGCTTTTTTGCTGGTGACCAGATATCAGATGTCAGACGGGGTGCCAAGCCCATTCTCTTCCGGGCCCGACGGGCAAGGACCAGCCAGCCCTTGGCCCGGGCTTAGCCCGGGCACTCCCTCGTGTGTCCCACGCTTCAGGAAGCCATGGCCACTCTTGGGCGCCTCCCGGCGCGAAACAGGATGCTGGTGCCTTCCCCGGCACTTGTGGTGCTGGGGAAAGAGGTCCCCACTCAGCTGTTGAGATGCGGCTGGTGACTGGCGGCAAAGAAATACAAAACACGGGCTCCCACGCTGCGGGAAGCCCTGGCTACTTTTGTGCATCTCCCGGCGCGGAAACAGAATGCTGGCGCCTCCCCCAGTGCTTGTGGTGCTGGGGAATGAAGTCCCCACTCATCTGTTGAGATGCGCCTGGCAGCTGGTGGCAAGGAAATACAAAACACAGGCTCACATGCAGCGGGAAGCCATGGCCACTCTTGTGCATCTCCGGGCGCGGAAACAGGATGCTGGCACCTCCCCCGGCGCTTGTGGCGCTGGGGAATGAAGTCCCCATTCAGCTGTTGAGATACGGCTGGTGGCAAGGAAATACAAAACACGGGCTCCCACGCTGCGGGAAGCCCTTGCCACTCTAGTGCGTCTCCCAGCGCGGAAACAGGATGCTGGCACCTCTCCCGGCACTTGTGGTGCTGGGGAATGAAGTCCCCACTCAGTTGTTGTGATGCGGCTGGCGGCTGGTGGCAAGAAAATACAAAACACAGGCTCCCGCTCTGCGGGAAGCCCTGGCCGCTCTTGTGCGCCTCCGGCGTGGAAATAGGATGCTGGCACCTCCCCTGGCACTTGTGGTGCTGGGGAATGAAGTCTCCACTCAGCTGTTGAGATGCGGCTGGCGATTGGCGGAAAGGAAATACAAAACACGGGCTCCTGCGCTGCGGGAAGGCCTGGCCACTCTTGTGCTTCTCCCGGCGCGGAAACAGGATGCTGGCGCCCCCCCAGCGCTTGTGGTGCTGGGGAATGAAGTCCCCACTCAGCTGTTGAGATGCAGCTGGCGGCAAGGAAATACAAAACACCGGCTCCTGCACTGCGGGAAGCCCTGGTCGCTCTTGTGCGCCTCCCGGCATGGAAACAGGATGCTGATGCCTCCCCCGGCGCTTTTGGTGCTGGGGAATGAAGTCCCCACTCAGCTGTTGAGATGCGGCTGACGGAAAGGAAATACAAAACACTGGCTCCTGCGCTGTGGGAAGCCCTGGCCGCTCTTGTGCGCCTCCCGGCATGGAAACAGGATGCTGATGCCTCCCCCGGCGCTTTTGGTGCTGGGGAATGAAGTCCCCACTCAGCTGTTGAGATGCCGCTGGTAGCTGGCGGCAAGGAAATACAAAACACGGGCTCCCGTGCTGCAGGAAGCCCTGGCCGTTCTTGTGCGCCTCCCGGCACAGAAACAGGATGCTGGCGCCTCACCCGGCGCTGGTGGTGCTGGGGAATAAAGTCCCCACTCAGCTGTTGAGATACTACTGGCGGCCGGCTGCAAGGAAATACAAAACACTGGCTCCCACGCTGCGGGAAGCCCTGTCCGCTCATGTGCACCTCCCAGCACAGAAACAGGATGATGACGCCTACCCCGGCGCTTGTGGTGCTGGGGAATGAAGTCCCTATTTAGCTGCTGAGATGCGGCTGGCGGCAAGGAAATACAAAACAATGGCTCCCGTGCTGTAGGAAGTCCTGGCTGCTCTTGTGCACCTCCCAGCGCTGAAACAGGATGCTTGCACCTCTCCCAGCGCTTGTGGTGCTGGGAAATGAAGTCCCCACTCAGCTGTTGAGATGCGGCTGGGGGCTGGCGGCAAGGAAATACAAAACACTGGCTCCCACGCTGCGGGAAGCCCTGGCCGCTCTTGTGTGCCTCCCGGCATGGAAACAGGATGCTGACACCTCCCCCTGTGCTTGTGGTGCTGGGGAATGAAGTCCCCACTCAGCTGTTGAGATGCGACTGGCTGCAAGGAAATACAAAACACGGGCTCCCGTGCTGCAGGAAGCCCTGACCACTCTTGTGCGCCTCCCGGCGCGGAAACAGGATGCTTGCACCTCCCCCAGCGCTTGTGGTACTGGGAAATGAAGTCCCCACTCAGCTGTTGAGATGCGGCTGGGGGCTGGCGGCAAGGAAATACAAAACACTGGCTCCCACGCTGCGGGAAGCCCTGGCCGCTCTTGTGTGCCTCCCAGCACGGAAACAGGATGCTGACACCTCCCCCGGCGCTTTTGGTGCTGGGGAATGAAGTCTCCACTCAGCTGTTGAGATGCAGCTGGTGGCTGGTGGCAAGGAAATACAAAACATGGAATCCCACGCTGCGGGAAGCCCTGGCAGCTCTTGTGCGCCTCCCGGCACGGAAACAGATTGCTGGCGCCTTCCCCGGCACTTTTGGTGTTGGGGAATGAAGTCCCCACTCAGCTGTTGAGATGCGGCTGGTGGCAAGGAAATACAAAACACTAGCTCCCACGCTGCGGGAAGCCCTGGCTGCTCATGTGCGCCTCCCAGCACAGAAACAGGATGATGACGCCTACCCCGGCGCTTGTGGTGCTGGGGAATGAAGTCCCTATTTAGCTGCTGAGATGCGGCTGGCGGCAAGGAAATACAAAACAATGGCTCCCGTGCTGTAGGAAGCCCTGGCCGCTCTTGTGCGCCTCCCAGCGCTGAAACAGGATGCTTGCACCTCTCCCAGCGCTTGTGGTGCTGGGAAATGAAGTCCCCACTAAGCTGTTGAGATGCGGCTGGGGGCTGGCGGGAAGGAAATACAAAACACTGGCTCCCACGCTGGGGGAAGCCCTGGCCGCTCTTGTGTGCCTCCCGGCATGGAAACAGGATGCTGACACCTCCCCCTGTGCTTGTGGTGCTGGGGAATGAAGTCCCCACTCAGCTGTTGAGATGCGGCTGGGGGCTGGCGGCAAGGAAATACAAAACACTGGCTCCCACGCTGCGGGAAGCCCTGGCCGCTCTTGTGTGCCTCCCGGCATGGAAACAGGATGCTGACACCTCCCCCTGTGCTTGTGGTGCTTGGGAATGAAGTCCCCAATCAGCTGTTGAGATGCGGCTGGTGGCAAGGAAATACAAAACACTAGCTCCCGCGCTGCGGGAAGCCCAGGCCGCTATTGTGCACCTCCCGGCGCGGAAACAGGATGCTGGCACCTCCCCCAGCACTTGCGGTCCTGGGGAATGAAGTGCCCGTTCTCTGCTGATGAGATACGGCTGGCGGCAAGGAAATACAAATCACGGGCTCCCGCGCTGCGGGAAGCCCTGATCGCTCTTGTGCGCCTCCCGGCATGGAAACAGGATGCTGGCGCCTCCCCCGGCGCTTGTGGTGCTGGGAAATGAAGTCCCCACTCAGCTGTTGAGATGCGGCTGGGGGCTGGCAGCAAGGAAATACAAAACACTGGCTCCCGTGCTGCGGGAAGCCCAGGTCGCTCTTGTGTGCCTCCCGGCGCAAAAACAGGATGCTGGCGCCTCCCCCGGTGCTTTTGGTGCTGGGGAATGAAGTCCACACTCAGCTGTTGGGATGCGGCTGGCAGCTGGCGGCAAGGAAATACAAAACACGGGCTACAGTATTATCGCTTTATCCCCTGCAAAAGGGAAACCATAATGTGGAAGGCTGTGTTAGCATGATATTCCTGAATTCCAGATCTTTTTGAGGGTACAAATCCACTTGGAATGTGGACCGAAGTCCACTATGCTAAGATCTTTTTGCAGTATATCCAGAAGATTGTTGTAGTTATGGTAGTGAATGCCTCAGAGAGGTCTAAAAGGACAAAGAGACAGGACCTTTTCCCACACAGAATCTTCAAGTCATCAACTACTGCATGAAGGGCTGCAGTTTTGTCACGTATCAGGTTACTCTCTGAGAAGTAGATTTTCAGTTGGGCCACTACATACTGCAATTATGAACTGATGGAAGATGAATCTGCTATGTATTGCACCAGGGCAACCGGCATACACATATAAAAACGTAACCTGGGTTCACAGGGAGGGGGTGATATAGGTACCCTGTATCCTTGAGTGGCTGCAGTGTGACATATATGCAGCTGATAGCTCAAGGCACACTTGCAAATTATTCACAGAATACAAATGCTATGTTCTTTATTGAATGTCAGCTGTGTTGTGATGATATGCTGCTGCATGTTATTGTTGAGTCAGCACAATACTGGCACAATTTGGAATGGATGGCCTGTGAGATGCTGGCCACAATGTTGTTGGTTGTTTGGAATAACCCATTGCATGGGCTATACAGTGCTGTGAGTATCTTCGTATTGGAAGGCAGGTATGCAGGCAGTGGCTCTTGTTAGCTCCCATGTCCATTCCCCAGTCATGTCCAGGGTGACATGTTAAGGGAAGCAACATCTCCCAACATCTCTTCATTAGCCATTGAAAAGAGTATGATCCTTTGAATTTCTTCTCTCTACTCAGCCATATGTTCCTGATAACCAGGAACTTTGTACCTAAGCCTGTTGCTAATACTGTTAAAAGATTGTTTGGGTTGTGCATGGTTTACTTATGGCAGGAATCATTTTGTCATTGATTACAGTGCCTATGCTTTGCAGTTGGCGTAGGTGTTTGCACAGAGTAGAAAGTGGCCATTTATGCTTCGTGTACCCCAAGATTTGTGCCCTGCCTGTTTTCCCCTGACTGAAGAACTCAGTGCACTTTGACCATTCTTAAAGTGCCTATGCTCCTCCTTGTAACATGATGAAGTTGGTATACCTCTAATTGGCACACTTAACTTACCCATTAGTCTCTAATATATTGTAAAAATTGTACCTGGGCCCTGTAAGATAAATGTTACTACTGCACTGCACTAGCCATTCCGCCATCTGCTACAGTGACGCCTGGGCGTAGTTCGCAGAGTTTTGCTAAGCGGAACTCCGTGAAGTGACAAAAAAACTCCACGAAGTTCCGCATGCTGCGGAGTGCATTGTGAACTGCCGTTCGTGTTGGTCTTCCTGTTGCTCAGGTAGAAATTCTGGATGGCAGTTCGCACGAGTGGGGAAAAAACTCCGCTGCACTATGCGAAGTGGAGTTTTCTGCACTCCGCAAGCTGCGCGGGGTGCAGAAAACTCCACAAACTCTGCAAACGGAGCGGAGTTTACCGCCAAGGCCTTGTGTAAATCATGGCTTTCAGGCATACCATTGTTCCCTGACTAAAGCAGATTTGCATCTGCAACAAGACCTAGCAAAATAAACCCTTTTGAGGGACTATACCTTCCTTTCAAATATTAACAAGGAGACCTTATTTCCCATAAGGGAGGGTGCATGATATTCAGAAGAAGGAAATATAGACATTTAAAGTGAATTTTGTCCTTACAGTGAAAAGGCCCTAAAGGTTATTTTCAATGTAGCACAGCTGGATGTTGCAAATAAAAAAATTGGGATGCACTGTTTAATTTAACAATGCTATCCCCGGCAAAGAAGTAACTAAATTTAATAAAAGTCCAATTTATTAGTGAAGATGGATATGTATTAAATATTAAGGAAAGGGTACTTTTAGAAAGTTACATTTCCCCTTCCTAAAGCCTCAGTCTGTAGGCTAATTTGCATTAGCCTCTAGCTGCAGCCTTTTGAGTACTTAACCCTGACTGAGGTGCAAAACCCAATCCCTGAGCAGGAGATATAGGTTTGGGTGTGGGGAGGTGTTTCTGTTCCTCTGGCAGGATGAGTAGTTGGGCAGTGCTTAGGAACTTTTTTGACTTCAAAGGGGCCACCCTGTCACAGGTAGATGTCAGATGAAACCTATACAGCCCTTCTTTGTTCGCCCAATGAGCCAGGCCCCAATTACTGTGGGGAGGGAGCTAACCTCATAACTAGTTTGAAGTGTCCACAGAGGAAGGGGGGTGATAGAGAGCCTGGCTGCAAGATGTCTGTCACTCCGTGAGGCTCTGCAGGCCGGAACCCTTATCCAGAGATTATCTAGGACAACAGGAGCCATCAGTGGTCGAGGCCCCAGTGAGGTGATTCCCCTTTTGACACTGCATATGTGAATCCATCAGTGACGTGCCCTCTGGCCCTAGAGCTGGGTTGAGGACCGGAGGAGTGGTGGCGGCATAGCACCTGAACCAGGCAGTGCAGTTCCCCTCGTGGAGCACAGAGGCGAGAAGGAATAGCAACTGCAGGGGTAGAAGCACATTAGTGATGCCTGAGAGCGCCAGCCGCTCACGCATGCGGAGAGTGCCTCCGCCCCCAATGCAGATTGAGAGTGTGGAGAGTGAACGCTGAGGGTTCACATAGGCACCTGCTGTGGCGTTTTGGCATCAGGAGTGACTTGGAAGACTGCCGGCAGCTGGGATGAACTATGGGGGCCTGCCTGAGGCCGGAGGAATGGAGCTCCTGCCCTTGCTGTGGTTGTGAAGGGGCTTAGCAGAGTCGGCGGCCTAGCTGGGGTTGCCAGGTGGAGACAAGAGCATTCCAGGTGGTCTTGGTGTGGCTGGCGCCATTTTCTATGGGAGGTGAGGTGCGGGTTTGGGTGAGCCGCAGATGGCTCAGACACCACTCGGATGATGTAGAGAGGTCAGGTGGGACCACAGGGGGCAGCGCATGAGACTCGGACCCGGCTGAAACATCTTGTAGACAGTAAAAGTGCAAACAGAGGCCCTAGTGAAAGACTGTGGTGGACCTGGGGTGGCAGGTGGCCTTCAAAAGAGTGAAGGCAAACGAGTGAAGGCAAAAGAATATCTGAAATTGTTCATTCGCCAAGTCAAACCTTCTACATACTCAGTCTCAAAGCATGTGTAAGGGGCGGAAGGTCTCAAAAACCCGGAGAACAATTCTAATGACTGGAACTGGTTGCCAACTGCTCTCCTGGCTAATAAAAGTTTCTGACAAAGTGACAAGAGCCCGAAGAGCCAACAAACATATATGCCAAAGATAAAAATATGCTCTTGGAACATTCACACCGTGGCACAAAAACTTGAAGATTATGCGATTTGACATTACTGATTGTTTATGTGCAGGAAGGGGCACCTTCCTGCACATAAACATTTATTTTCTGAAACACAGGCACCCTTGCACTGTGGTACAAGGGTGCCTGTGTGGGTGCTAGGCAGCTAAATTTACCACCAGCTCTAGGGAAAAAACAAGGGTGCATCGTAATCTTGTGAATACGGCGCATCCCTGTGTCGAAATTTAATTTGTAACTGAACATTATCTGCGCCATCTTGCCTTTTCCCCAGCACCGCACGCAAAAATACACGGCAGCCATTTTAGGCACCATGGCCTCTCTCCCTGCTCATTGCCGATCGCCAGCGCGTCCCTCTGGCGCTGCGAACATCCCCCCCACGCGCTGACCACCCCCGCTCTCTCATGCACGGGCCATAAAACCTCTCCTCCTGCGCGACTCTGCCTTGGAACCACATCCCGTGCCTGACCAACACCTCCCTTCATCTGTGGTAAATATTTAAATTACCTGTACTATTTTTTATGCGGAAAAGTCTAGTAAGAATAACTCAGTCAAAATAAGAGGCAGAATCCATGGTATTAGAGGTTCTGAAAGGCTTTATTCCTCTACAAAGGAATTATGGTTCGAACCATAGGCATCAAATTCCATCACCACGAAGGTTCAGGAAGGGAAGGCAATACATTATTGACAAGTAACAATATATATATGAAAAGCATTGCATTAAGACAGATGCAGGAGGCGTAACAGCTGATAATACAGATAAGAATACACATACGTAATGAAAATGGGCGTAATAACAGGCGTATACTAGAAACGTCATTTAAAATGATGTCACAAGTGGGTGGATCCATAAGAGAATCCTGCAGTGTCAGCAGAAATGTTTGGCAGAGATGCGCGCGCAGCCGCATGACGTGTGATTGACGTGCAACTAGAGGGTGAAGGGGAATTGACATTTAGCTCTACATGTGGAGACAAAAGTCTGGGGGGTCAGGTCAACCTAATCCCAAATCGTATCTAATATCTTTGTTTAAGGAACTGTTTTATCCAAAAGGAAAGGTCTCTCGGACGGAATCTATTCTATACTGACTGTTAGTGCATGTACTAGCGTCTATGTGTCTACATGAGATGCGAGGGGGCAGGAATCTTCCATGGTAACAGGGGCTATGAATTACTTGCATAAAGACAGCGAGGCCAAGCTCTTTGCTCGGTAGCTGGAAGGATGTTTACCTAAACTACTAGACAGGAATGCATTGGATGAGGAGCGGAGCAGATAACTCGAAGGCTGAATACAGGTTTTGGCAGGCAACAGGCCGCGTCAGGCACCGTTAGCCGCGCAGGGAGTAGGACAAAGTTCATGGATACAGATGCAGGTCCAAGCTGGAGCATTTCAGAGGCAGAAGTAGGAAAAGGCTTGATGGCAGAATTCAGGGCCTGCTCGCCTGAACTGTAAAACGTGAAAAGTGAACCATATAAAGTCGGTGGCCAATCATACTTAGGAATGGAATATTCGACCCATTCATGGCGAAATAGAAAGAGGACAGGTTGACGTTGGACGCACATGTATTTGCGTCTTCATAGCTGAAACTGGAGGGAACATACATGTACTTGTAGCATGTACATGGAGCCGTTGGGGTCTAAGATAGGGGACACAATTGACCATAAAAATTCATATTTCCTCATTCCCTCCTTGTCCCCTACGGACCCTTATGAAATATCTATCTTCATCAATCCATCAATCTGTTCATATAGCATCATTTGTTCTTCTTTCTTCTTCCGGGATCTTGAATGAAAATTCGAAGGCGGGATACATGATGTGACACACAGACCACAAATCGCTGGCCCACATTGTAGACACAAGCAGCAACTGAATAGAATGAGAAAGCCAATACCTAGGAAGGATACGATCCTCCATCCCCAGGCTGACAACACGCTCCAGAACCAACCGGACCAAGTCCAGGTGCCTGGATTCTGGTGTATCTGGCTTACGATCTTATGAAGTCGAGTTATGGCTTTATATACTGACGGCGCGTTTTCTGGTATGAAAACACAGCAACTTGATCCGATGACCCTACAAGCTCCGCCCCTATCGGCCAGGATGACGTCAAGGACAAGACGATTTTGAAGAACAACAATCCGCATCGCAGACTGCTCCTCTGTTAAGTTGCCTAAGGCGGAAGTAGTTTCATTCACTACTGCTTCAAGGGTTCTAGTTAATCTACGTATAAGCTTACTATTAGTGACTGTACCTATGTAGGGAAAGAAACCTTTATTGAAATCTGTGTATTGCTCCCATGCTGTTTCGGTGTAGTCGACAATCGGGAGATCTCTCTGCTGTCTATTGTGTACTAAATGGGTATTCCTATGGTAATCAGGCGGGGCTAGGAAAACAGGTGGCAGAAGGAATGCAATGTAACAGGTACCATCCCAATCTAGGGGTAGGCGTATGTATGCGGTGTGACCACAGATGAAGTAGGAGTGACGAGAAGCTCTAAATGTAGACTTGCCTTTATCGCTGAATTCTATTACAGTGGTACATTTACTATGGCCCATGTGTATTGAACCATTCTTTCTTACACATAATTCGCCTCTAACTGGAAATACTGACATAGCGGGCAAGATTGGTGTAGCTTCGGATTCAACATTCAGGATCATGAGATTAAGTGTAAAGTTACCTAATCCATATACTTCATTTTCTAGATCAGTTCCTGTTCTTTTGGGAAGTCCCTCCTTGTTAGGGTAGCAGACTTTAAGTAAAACTATGTTCAGGTTTCCCCAAACCCAGTTGTCTTGATAAACTACTGAATTTGAATCTAGGGAATTAATCAAACTAAACCATGCTCCACAGGAGCCATTGTGTGTGAATGGATACGGAAAGAGAGGCAGAACTCCCTTGTATTTCTGATAGGGAGGGAGTCGGCCACATATCCAACAATTTGTAGCATTGCTGGTCTGATGAGAATGATGTAACATACTAATGAATGTGTTGTTGCGCAGTGCAAATCTATAGGACAACTCATGCGGGGGTAATTCGCTAAAAGAATGTTCGGCAGTAGCATTGAAAGCACGCTTGGAAATAGGGTAATACATGTGTAATAATATACTGGCAATGATAATCAGAAGACTTAGGAAAAACATAATTAACAATGTCACTATGCAGTGACTACGAAGTGATTTACAGTACGCATGTTTCTGTCTATTTCTCTCTCTATTTCGGTCTAGAGGATACATGTCAGAGACAAATTCAACCGATTCACCTTGGAGAGGACTTAAACAATCAAATTGTCTGACTTGCTAGACCTTAGTTTCAGTTTATAGTTTTCTTTTTCTGTCTTGTCAACCAGGGGAAGTTTTGAGTCAGTCTGTGAGGGAATGCAGGGCTGAAAATTCAAGTCGGATGATAGTCCATGAAATTTTTTGATATGGCTCGAGTGCAACCACCCTTTACGTCCCTCAATCTTCACGGCTGTCCTTGTGGTCAATAAGACGAGTTTAGGCGACTGCCAGCGAGGCTCCAGCGGGTTCCTTCTGTCGAAGTTCCTTATCAGTACAAGATCTCCCGGAACCACGTCATGGGGCTTCACCTCAGTGTTATCGGGAAAAGCTGCAGCTACCTGTGAACGACAAGATTGTAGTGCAGACATCAAGGAAGCCAGGTAATCTGTCAGCATATTACAATCAACATCAGTTATTTTACGGGGTATAGGCGTCCCCCACATATTTGGTGGTCTACCGAAGATCACCTCATACGGGGATAGCCCTGTTCGAGAATGTGCTACCATTCTCATGTAAAAGAGCGCAACTGGTAAAGCTACTATCCAGTCGACACCTTTTTCTCTACATACTTTGGACAGTCTAATTTTCAAAGTTTGATTATGCCGCTCCACGAGACCTGCTGCCTCGGGATGTCGGACACAGTGGAATTTCCATTGATAGCCTAACAAAAGTGAAACATGTTTCATTAGCTCGGATGAGAATGGCTGGCCATTATCTGAGTATACAACACGGGGCAAACCATACCGTGGGAAGAATTCTCGAACTAACTGTTTGGCAGTAGTCGGGGCAGTGTAATCTGAGACGGGATACGCCTCTGTCCACCGGGAAAGAGCGCATACAACCACGAGGACGTATTTGAATCCTCGACATCGTTCCATCTGGATATAATCCATCTGGAGGACTTCAAAAGGGTGATCGGGGGGTTGAAATCCACCCTGCTCTACAGGTACGCCTTTTCCTGGATTGAACTGACAACAAATCATACAGGTACGTACTTTCTGTTTAGCTGCTGCTCGCAAGTGTTTATTGAACCAAATGTGTTGAATACTGTCTAGCATAGCTTTCTCTCCTAGGTGCGCTGGACTATGTATTGTGTTAATGATGACTTGAACCATTGAGTCGGGGAGAAACCATATAGATTTTCCCTTCGTCATCCATCCTTGATCCGTTTGGATCCCTCCTAATTCAGTCCATCTCTTTATTTCTTCTGGTGTAGCATGTGTCTGTATGTCAATTACATCAAGGGCGGGATCCTTAACTGTCATGCAGTGTGTTGGTGTCGGAACTATTGTCTTTGTCGTGTCAGTTGTATGAGTCTGATTCTGAGCAGTCTGTTTAGCTGTTCTGTCAGCTAGGTTGTTACCCTGAGAAATAATGTCAGTCACTTTTGTATGGGCTTTACACTTCATAATCGATATTGCAGTCGGCAGATGTATTGCATCTAACAGAGCTTGAATAAGGGGACCGTGCTGGATGTGGGCACCGTGAGAAGTTAAATAACCTCTCTCTCGCCAAAGTACGCCGAAGTCATGGACGACTCCGAATGCATAACGTGAATCTGTGTATATGTTGACTTTCTTATTTTTGGCTTGAATACAGGCTTGTGTCAAAGCGATGAGCTCTGCTGCTTGAGCTGACAAGGTATCTATACAATTTGTTTCAGTAATTTCAGTGTCTGTTGTGACTGCATAAGCGGCCACTAACTCTCCTGTACTTGTTCTCATGCATGAACCATCTACATACAATGTCAGGTCTGGATCTGATAATGGAATATCTGTCAAGTCTTGTCTGGGTTTCGTCGTAATAGTGATAACTTCAATACAATCATGTGCCAACGGGTCTGTTCCACTTAATGGCAAAAGTGTGGCAGGATTTAATGTACTACAACGTCTGATTTCTATGTGTGGCTGGAACAATGTCAATTCATAACCCGTCAGTCTTGCTATAGTCAAGTGTTGTGTTTGGGTCCGGTTCAAGAGAACCTCTACTGCGTGTGGTACTTGTACTGTCAATTGATGTCCTAACACTATGGCATCGCTTTGTCTGATTGCTAAAGCTGTTGCTGCGACACGCAGGAAGAGCCTGAGCTACGGGATCTAATGTACTAGAAAAATAAGCACATGGCTTGTGCGATCCTGCTTGTTCCTGTGTGAGTACTGACAAAGCAGTACCTTCACGTTCTGTAACAAAAAGTGTAAAACGTTTGCTGTAACATGGTGTTGCTAAAACAGGTGCTTGGCATAAAGCTTTCTTTAAGCTTTCAAAAGCTTGTGTATGTTCCTGAGTCCAAGGGAGGACAGTCGGTGTCGCTGCCTCCTGTGTTGTCAACTGAATGAGTGGTTTCGCTAGAAATGCATATTGAGGGATCCACTGCCTACAGTACGAAGTGAGGCCTATGAATGCCCGTACCTCCTTTTGTGTCTTGGGTGGCGGCATGTTAACAATTAACTGGATACGGTCGGGTGTAAGCTGTCTTCCCCCCTTGGACAGCAAGTGCCCAAGGTACACAACTTGCTGGACACAGAATTGTAGCTTTGAAGGGGACACTTTGTGCCCCTTGTCAGCTAAGAAATGTAAAACCGTCAGTGATGCTTTTTCACATTCAGGTTCGCTTCGGGCGGTGATCAGCAGATCATCGACGTATTGAAGCAAAGCAGTGTTAGCTGGCATGTGGATACTGTCAAGTTCTCTTTTCAGTGCTTGGCTATAGATGCTGGGGCTTTCTGTGAATCCTTGAGGTGCGCGTGCGAATTTAAAACTTCGTCCATTTAAACTGAATCCGAACAAATATTGGCTTTCTGGATCGATTGGGACGCTAAAGAAAGCGTTCTTGAGATCAATTACAGTAAAGAACGTTGCTTCTGAATCTATGGCTGTTAGCAATGAAGAGATATCTGGGACCACGGGGTATTGTGGTACAATGCATTTATTTAATTCTCGCAGATCAATAACTAATCGATATACTGGTGGTGCTTTTGGATCAGTTCGTTTAAGAATCGGAATTTATCGGGGAATTACATACATTGGAGTCCGTTTCTACAACCACTCCTTGTGCAATGAGCTCGTCAATGATTTGCAGTAAAGCCACTACAGCATCTGGGGGTAACTTGTATTGTCGTATTCGTGGTAATACCACTCCTGTTTTGAGTGTGACTCGATATGGTGTAATGTGCATACAACCTACATCAGTAGGGCCTTGCGCCCATAAATGTGTGGGTAAATTCTGTAACCGGTGATCCATGTCTCTAGACACGTAGTGACCTTTAAAGTCACGCAAAAATAGTCGTACTCCTTCCGGAGAACAACATATTACAGCTCCTAGAGCCTTCAATGTTTTTATACCTAACAAGTTTTCTGGACATGATTTTGTAAGCAATAAATCTGTAGTCCGTGTTAATGGACCGACTGTGAATGCAAGCGGTTGCGATACTTCGTTGATAGTGGGCTTTCCTGAAAAACCAAGGGAAATATTTTGTGAGCCTGAGAGGGGTGCCCCTGGGACTTCGCTGTGACTGATAGTGGTTCGGCTTGCCCCTGTATCGAGTAGAAACTTTCTGTCTTTCCCTAATACGTGACTCTGTACGTAAGGACCTTCTTGATCTACGGGAACCTCAATAAGGGGTAGGCCAACTTCCCTCTCTAGGCTATTTCATGTGTAGCGCTGATACTCTGGATAGTCATTTTGTGCATACTGGTACATCTGTTGTGTCGTGTTTTGTGTTGCAGCAATAGGCTGTGGCTGTTGTTGTGGTTGTGGTGCGGTCTGTTGTACAGCTGGCATAGGCTGTATATTCTGAGGTACTTGTTGTTGGATCTGATCCTGTCTAGGCGGACGTGGTCTCTCTTTCGTTATACCCGTAGAGATATTATGTTTCAGAACTGCGCAATCGTGTATATAATGACCTGGCTGTTTACAATAGTTGCATGTCCCTCTAACAGGACCTACTGAATCATTGGACTGTGTCGTACCCTTCTTATGACCGTCAGCTGGAACTGACTGAGCAACAAGCATTTTCATTTTCGTGTCTTTCATACGTCTTTGTTCATTTTCTTGTTCTTCTCTAATTCTATTGTGATGATATTGTAACATTTGTAACATCTGTGACGGTGTGTTACCTTGCCAGGTACTCTCGAATTTTAATACTCTATTCTTAACTTGGGGCAGGGAATTCTCAACTAATTTTGTTACAAACAGATGTGGATACGACTCACTACTTGCTTTTATGCCACTATTAATACCAAAACATTTTTCAAATCGGGAATAGAAATCACTAGTGTCTTCATCTTGTTTTTGTTTACAGGCTGAAATTGCACCCCAATCTTCCTTTTTCGTAGTTAATAAACGTGGTAGTACCTGCACTAATAATCCTGGTAATGCTGTAGTCTTTTCCCCAAGCCCTGAACCTGCAGCTCGGGCTTTTTCTTCGTTTTCTAATGCTGTCCACTCTATCTTTTGGTCTCCCACCTCCCATTCCTTTTCTTTGAGTTTCTCGTAAATACCGGCAGGCAATAAAACTTTCAATATTTTCATAATGTCAGGATAAGTATACTCTCCCATCAGTAACATGTCTTTTATTTCGCGGTGGAAACCTGCTGGGTCTTTGTCATGGCTGGGTACTACTTTCTTCATTTCTAATAATTCAATTTTAGTTATGGGCGTGTACACAAACACACGCTTAAAAGTATTGTCCTCACCTCTGATCGGGTGCACTTCGCGTAAGGGATTCTGTCTGTCTATGTGATACGTTTTTCTTTCCAACTTGGGGGGAACTGAAACATGTTCTGGGCATACGAAGACAATGTCCTGGTGTCGATATTCTAGAATTTCTTTGATTAAATCAGTACCTGAACCTCTCCATTTATTCGTGAGTAATTCTATCAGTATATCAGGTAGGGGACCAGGATCGGAGTGTTGGCTTCTATATAATATAACGAGGTGTTGTATCATGTATATACCAGCTAAACGCTGTTCGTCTGGGGTAAGGTTCAAAAACGTGTGTGCTAGCGCATCATCACTGTATTTTTCAGAACTGTCAGCCCATTGTACTGCTGACCTGGCTAATTCTTGTTCATCCATAGAATCGAGCATATGATACCCCCTTCGGTCTCGGAGTAATTTATCAGCAGCCTGGAATAAGTGTTCAGGGGACTTCGTATTTAGCATAGGAGCTTGAAAATGTCTGTTACATTCTGGACGTATCGGACGTATCGGATCATTAAAATATCTGGTATTGTTACAAGGTCTTCCCCTACCTACAAAGGCTATCGTTTCTAATTGTCCTGTGGGCATTTCTGATTCTTCCTCCTCCTCTCCCTCTGATTCAGTTTTGTCTGCCTCCAATCTGGCTTTATGTATTCGTTCTACTTCCTTGCGGATCTTTCGGCACATAGCTACTATACATGTCTGTTTATCATGTTTTCCCTCTGATATATTCTGACCCCATCTGGTAAGTACTTGCATTTCATCCTGGTCTACCTCGGACCTGTCTCTGTCTCTGATCAAGCAGTTTATGAAGAAACGTAACAGCAGTCTCTGTATATCCACTTTCTGATATTCCATGGCTTCGTCTATACTTTCAGGGCCTTGCCCTGTTTGGACAAAGCGATATATATTGTCTAAATGTTTAATCATTCCTGGTAGTGTCGTTAAATACATTGAAGCTCGTCGTATACGTAGTGATGATAGCAGCATTCTGTCATTTTTACCGGGCACTGGATCATATCTACAATCTACAAGATGTTCCTTAAACATGTCGGACGTTGCTATTTGGGGTGTACGTTGGTTTGCTAAATCTCTAAGAGACGATTTACTTCGTAATGGTGGCGTGGCGAAAATTGCTGCCGCACCTCCTGTCGCACCTTCTGAGGTGCTAGGCATAAAAGGATTTGTGGGATGTAAGGTAGGAACTGTGGATGCAGAAAAAGTTGAATTGTGCGGAGGAGTTTGTGGTTGCGGAGTTGGGGGCGGATGATCTCGGTGTTGAGCACCATCGACAGGTAGCGTGTGGGGTGGAACATTAACATATTCGGGAGCTACGTCGTCTAAATAGGAGGAAAGGAAAATATCCTTTGCGGTCTTGGGATGTGCCTTAATCGGGAGTAACGGGGGTGGCAAATCTTTCGGTATTTCCGGGGTGGCCTTAGGTAAACCTTCGGCCAAAAGAGGATACATACCATTCATAAGAGTGTTTCGTTGTCTATCTACTTGTTCTGTTTTTACTCGGATACCTTCCTCAACTAATACGTTTTCTCGAGCTTTATTTGAGTTCTCCCTATTTTTCTCTTCCAGTCTGAGCGCTTTCTCTGTGCGCCTATGCGATTCTTTACGCCATAACTCAATGGCATCTTTCTGTGACTGTCTGGCTTTCTTTTTCCATAATTCTTCTTCTACTCTCATGATGCAATCTGCATCCCATGTCCCAGCTGCGGGCCACCTCTGACTTTCTGCTAGATCCTTGGTGTAGTCTACCCATAAATCAAGATATAGTACGGCATCTAGGCCATGTTTATGATACATAAAATACCCTGGAGTGTCCCTAGGTGGAATGGGAACAGCTTCTTCGAGTACTCCTTTTCTAGTTTTGATCTGTCTTAATTTTGAAAAGAACGGCATCTTTAAACCTTGCTACTTGATTCTTACTTGAACTGGATTTGAACACAATTAATACGATAAACACAATAATGAACATTCATTCATACCACAATTTTAAACACTGTAAACATTTGACATTTAACATTTAACGAACAATGATGATTAGAAGAAAACTAGTTACTGACATAATACTAATACTAGATAATACTGAATTATATACAACACATACTGGATATACTGCTAAACAGTACAGATACACTGCTAAAACAGTGCAGACCGGATTTGTGTACCCAAACCCGTCAGGACCGGCACAAATTAATGTGCACGTCTAAATGCCTCCCCAGCAACGGTACTCACCGGGTAGCACGGAACGGAAGGCCTCGGAACTGAACTGAACTGGACCGGACTGGACTCGACTCGACTCGGAAACTTCGGAACCTGGTGGGCCTCTGTATACCTCGGATCTTGCTCTCTCAGCTAGGCTCTGGTCGGGATACTTCGCACTTCTCACCGCCTCGTCTGGGTGTTGATCGCAGCCTCAGTCACCCCCGCTTGGCCGGAGGGAGATACAGGAAATCCTGCGGGTACGCGTTTTTGTCCGTTCAGCTGTGGCAGGGGACCGGGCCTGCAACGCACCTCCGGCGCGTGAGATGAGAAAGTGTCCCTGTTTGGGCGCCAATTTATGTGGTAAATATTTAAATTACCTGTACTATTTTTTATGCGGAAAAGTCTAGTAAGAATAACTCAGTCAAAATAAGAGGCAGAATCCGTGGTATTAGAGGTTCTGAAAGGCTTTATTCCTCTACAAAGGAATTATGGTTCGAACCATAGGCATCAAATTCCATCACCACGAAGGTTCAGGAAGGGAAGGCAATACATTATTGACAAGTAACAATATATATATGAAAAGCATTGCATTAAGACAGATGCAGGAGGCGTAACAGCTGATAATACAGATAAGAATACACATACGTAATGAAAATGGGCGTAATAACAGGCGTATACTAGAAACGTCATTTAAAATGATGTCACAAGTGGGTGGATCCATAAGAGAATCCTGCAGTGTCAGCAGAAATGTTTGGCAGAGATGCGCGCGCAGCCGCATGACGTGTGATTGACGTGCAACTAGAGGGTGAAGGGGAATTGACATTTAGCTCTACATGTTGAGACAAAAGTCTGGGGGGTCAGGTCAACCTAATCCCAAATCGTATCTAATATCTTTGTTTAAGGAACTGTTTTATCCAAAAGGAAAGGTCTCTCGGACGGAATCTATTCTATACTGACTGTTAGTGCATGTACTAGCGTCTATGTGTCTACATGAGATGCGAGGGGGCAGGAATCTTCCATGGTAACAGGGGCTATGAATTACTTGCATAAAGACAGCGAGGCCAAGCTCTTTGCTCGGTAGCTGGAAGGATGTTTACCTAAACTACTAGACAGGAATGCATTGGATGAGGAGCGGAGCAGATAACTCGAAGGCTGAATACAGGTTTTGGCAGGCAACAGGCCGCGTCAGGCACCGTTAGCCGCGCAGGGAGTAGGACAAAGTTCATGGATACAGATGCAGGTCCAAGCTGGAGCATTTCAGAGGCAGAAGTAGGAAAAGGCTTGAAGGCAGAATTCAGGGCCTGCTCGCCTGAACTGTAAAACGTGAAAAGTGAACCATATAAAGTCGGTGGCCAATCATACTTAGGAATGGAATATTCGACCCATTCATGGCGAAATAGAAAGAGGACAGGTTGACGTTGGACGCACATGTATTTGCGTCTTCATAGCTGAAACTGGAGGGAACATACATGTACTTGTAGCATGTACATGGAGCCGTTGGGGTCTAAGATAGGGGACACAATTGACCATAAAAATTCATATTTCCTCACATCCCTTACATGGTCACACACCCTTTTGATAACCCCCTTCCTCTGTGCCCGATTGTCTGAGCCGATCCCAGGCCATCACCTAGCCCTGCGGATGCAGTTTATTGCTCCCACTGTAAGGAATCACCCCTCTTCAAAGGAGTTACAGTTGATCAAGGCCCCCACCCCATGAGACCCGACCAGTCGCACACATTCCGGGAATCGGCGGGATGTCCAGCTGTGTGATAGCCATCTCCTACTGTGGGTGGGGTGGAGACTTCTACTGTAGCTATGTGTGGGAGCGGGCCTGAGGCGGGGACTCCGAGGATGTCCTTTCATGTATCAAAGCAATCTCAGGAATGTGCCATGTATAATAAACCTGTAATAAAGTAATAAAATTGTGTATAAGAGACCAGGTCTCAGAGACACAGAGAGAGCACCTCGAAACGATACCTTGCTGTCCGATCTGACGTGTTCTGCTCCGTCGGAATAAAACCTTTGTTTCCTGCCTTCCAGTCTCCAGCACCTGCCTCTTTGTTTGATAATTATCGAATGGTATGAGAGGCGATTACCGCCGGGCAATACTTAAAGGTTATCGACTGAAACTGCCCACCTTTTTACAATTGGCGACCCAAACGTGGGGCCCATCAGCGACACGTGGATCCAGCGGGAGAGGTCCTGACGACAGAGTGAACGACTGCAACGATCGGGAAGAGCTCCTGCCCGATAGACCCTTGTCTGGCGGCCGATTATCCGAACTTCACTGGTTCCGAGCAGACCTCTCTCGAGTGATCTACGGTCCTGACTGGGAACCATCAGGAATGCCGCGGCAATAACGGAGAGTAGAGGACGATCGGGCGCTGGAAGCGGAAGACGAGAAACTGTCCATGCGGTCCGGGTAAGGTCGTGTAACACGACGAATTGCGAAACGATTGTTTGATTGATTGAAAATACTAGTATTGCTTACTTGGTTATTCTTTGAGATATTTGCTGCCTGCAAACGGGGAAGAGTAGAAATACTCCCTCTTCCTTTGCAGATAGTGAAGGGTAGGTAACGCGGACCTTTGTCCCCCTTTGTAATCTGTCGTGCCTATTTTTCTCCCCACTGATTGATTGTCCGAACATTGACTGTTTGAAGAATAGTTCTTTTTGAGATATTCTCTGTTTGCAAATAACGCAGAATAGAAATATTCTGTCTAGTCTTTGCAAGTAGTGAAGGATAGGTAGTGCGGACCTTTGTCCACCCTTTGTAATCTGTCATGCCTATCTTCTCCCCACTGATTGGTAGTTGGTTCAGCCCGGACCGCTTATTAGAGATGAACCATCCAGCTCCACTGGAAGGCACCCCTAATAAGGACATGTTCACTAAATATGGACTAGTCGCCGTAGCCTATAGCAAACTATGGCATAAATATACAAAGAAGGACCCCGAAAGTCAGTGGCCACTGATAGGATCCTTTGATGATCGTAAAATAGAAACGCTAGAAACAGCTCTTCGCAGTAATAAAACAACGCCCACCATGCTTGATAGTATTGGCATGTGGCGCAAAGAAGCAGCACAACGGAAAAAGAGAGAAGAAGTGAAAGCAGAAAAAGAGTTACGAAAAGCAGCTCACCTTGCCGCTAGAAAGTTAGAAGAAGAAATAAAAGAGAGAGAGGAAGCTAAACTAAAACAAGAGTCTGAAACATCAGGCCAGTACCCTGTTAGGACCCCCTCTACGCTCTACCCTGAGTTACCTTCCAAACAACGAGCGAACGATGATTTGCTATTAGGCCCCCCAATTATCTACATGCCCCCTCCATACGCTCCCTCCCAACCTTTAGTACAGCACCCACCATCCCCGAACGCAAGCGAGAGTAGTGCCAGGGCCTCGGTCCTCACGGCCTCCGCGCCGGCCAAACCCCTTGCACTGAACGTAACATTAGATGACCCTGAGACTAGAAAGAAGGATTCCGCCAGAATGAATCGGCTGACCAAAGGTGAACGAGCCGGAATCGATAAGGTAGTGAGAACATTAGTAGAACGGAAAGAAAGTGAGGAATATGTGACGGATATGTACAATTCATATGCCGATAGCCACAGACGACACTTTGTCGTGCGGTTTTGTTACCACACCCTAAATGCCTATGAGGATAGATACCAGGATAAGGGTCCTGAGAGCTTAGCGACTTTGTACTGAAAAGTTGACATTGGTGATGAGGGCGAGGGCGATGTGACGGACCTCTTCACGTGTACGCTTGAAGTCTTCCGCCACCTCAAAGAACAAAGACAGAAAACCAAAACAGAAACCCCCGTAGCGACTGAACCCCAGGCAGAAAAAACTGATACCATGATGCCCATCAAGGAAGCCGCTCCCTACTGGGTCCCCCCACGAGGTCAGGGAACACACAATGACATCAACCACCAAGATGCGAAGGGGAGGGTTGTGTATAACTGGGTCTATCAGCCATGGGACCGACAAGACATCCTGACTTTCAGAAAGTCCTTACCCGATTTGAGAAAGAACCTGACTGCCTTTTACAATGAACTAGGCACAGCCTTAGGTTCAACAATAATGACCCTAGCGGACATCGATTTGTTTTTCGGGTTATGTCTGCCAGCTGATGTGTGGAAGCAAATCCGGAGAGTCGACCACTTTGAGCCGTTCGGATATACCTGGGTACAACTCGATGCCATAGATAAACAGCGAGACCCTGGACAGAAACCCTTAAAGGCCATATTAGAACTCCCAGACAAGATTGTCCAGAAATTAAAGACCCTGATCCCAGAAAAGAAGGTAGACTGGTCGATAGTAACGGCTTGCCGCCAGAAACCCCAGGAAGACGTATCGGAATACTTCTCACGATTCGAGACAGTGTTTTCCGATTATAGTGGCCAGGACATGACCACTGCAACCGGACATCACCTTTTTGTCCAGAATTATGTTAAGGGTCTGTCGCAGGAAGTCTCTCAGAAACTACAAACTAGTGAGAGTAGTTGGGCGGCCTCCAAACCCGCGGCTATCCTTCAGATGGCCCAGTACTACGAACACCAAAAGAACGAGAACAATAGGGCGTCCGAGAGAAAGAAAAAGGACCTGAAGGAAAGAGTAATGATCGCACAGTTGCAAGGGGTGACAATTGGAAGGGAACCTTCCAAGGGAAATTATCAACCAACTGCTCCTAGAAAACTACCCCCTAGAGACCATACACCCGCACCCTATGCTGGACGTAAGGACTTAAATGAGAATCAGTGTGCGTTCTGCAAGGGATTCGGACATTGGAAATCTCAGTGCCCGGTCCTTCTGGAAATGAACAAAAATAGAGAAGCAAGAGACGTAGCGAATGGCCCCAGAAATAGAGGACAGGGATGAGGGTACACGAATTACACCAACAACGACAGGCCAGGTAGACCGAACACATTTGACCATCCCCGACAGAACCAGTACCAACAGTCTGACTACGAGAACACCCATGACTTTGCATAGGACCGCCAGGGGCAAGGGAGGGATCCAGTCGAGCTCTGTGTTGACCAGCAAGGTCCTTACATCACCGCTAAGGTCCTGGGCACGAAGTCTCCATTTTTGGTAGATACTGGGGCGACACGTAGTGCGTTATCTAAACGACTGATTCCAAGGGCACCCTTGTCTGGCTCACATGTAACATCAATAGGTTTTGATGGAATGCCCTCCACTAATCCCTTGTCCACACCGATCTCCTTTGATTTGGAAAATAACACCACTGACACAACATTTCTGCTCTCCTCCAACACCCCCGACGCCATTATGGGTCTTGACTTGCTAAAACATTTCCGAGCTACCATTAGGTGTTCCCCAGATGGAGTTCGAGTCATACTGTATGATAACCCAAATCTGTTGGGGCCTTGTCTCACACGACGTATGTTCTCCATGACCGATGCTGACTTGTCCCTACTCGACACTTTACCCTCGTACCTATGGGCCAAAACTGACTCAGACGTAGGACGCATGATTATCGACCCTGTACATATAACTGTTCGACAGGACGCAGTGCTCCCAAAACTTCCACAGTATCGGATATCGCCCGAGGGTGAGAAGGCATTGGTAAAGATTATCGAGTCCCTAGTCGATGCAGGAGTGGTAGAAGAAGTAGTTAGTAATGTTTGTAACAGCCCTATCCTACCCATTGTAAAGAAACAAGGCGAGGGAGATGAGAAAGCGTACCGCTTCATCATTGACCTACGAGAGGTTAACAAAGTGGTTGTGCCTCAGTATCCCATAGTCTCAGATATCACCACCATTCTGACCCTGATTCCGTCCACTGCCACCACCTTTTCTGTTATCGATCTCAAGAACGCATTCTTCTCCATCCCCATCCACCCAGACAGCCGCTATCTCTTTGGCTTCACCTTAAAAGCCCGTTCGTACAGATTTTGTAGAGCACCCCAAGGCTACACTGAAAGTCCCAGCATCTATAGCCAGGCCCTCAAGAGACAGCTGGACGCTGTCCAGCTACCGGATGGAGTGGTGTTAATACAGTACGTCAATGATATTCTTTTGGCGGCCGACACCACTCCGCTTGCAGTCACAGCCACCATCCAACTCCTCCACTTCCTCGCGGAGAACGGTCACAAGGTCTCCAGGAAGAAGTTGCAATTCTGCCACCCCGAGTGACATACCTAGGCCACCTCCTGTCCAAAGACGGGAGGAAGCTTACGCCTGACCGAATTCAGACCATTCTGGAAACCCCTGTTCCCAAAACTCAGAAGCAAGTTCGCTCTCTGGTAGGCCTCACCTCCTTCTGTCGACTGTGGTTGCCAAACTTCAGCCTTATCGTAAAACCTCTGCTTTCCCTGCTGGCTAAAGATGTCACCTTCCCACTCCCCTGGACCCCCGAATGACAATCCTCCTTCAAAGAATTGCGAGATGCCCTTTGCTCAGCACCAGTCCTAGGAACCCCAGACTACAGTAAGCCTTTGTCCCTCTTCACCCACGAAAGGGATTGATGCGCGTTGTCTGTTCTAACTCAATCCATAGGCCCCAAGCAACGCCCTTGTGCCTACTTCTCTGCCACTCTTGATCCCGTAGCCAGAGCTTTGCCTGCCTGCCTTCGAGCAGTAGCCGCCGCTGCTGTCTCTATCCGACAAAGTGAGGGGATCGTACTTTTGAACTCCCTCACAGTGTTAGTACCCCATGCGGTTGACACCCTCCTGAACCAGACTAAGACTCAACACCTGACTAGCGCACGACTGACTGGTTACGAACTGACTCTGCTTGCACCCCACATCACACTGAAACGATGTATCACTCTGAACCCAGCCACTCTGTTACCTCTCCCTGACACTGATCCCAATGTGTCCCCTATACATGACTGTGTGACCCTCACGGACGAACAGACTAGGAGTAGGGTTGACCTCCGAGACACTGCCTTCCCAGACCCTGATGGAGAGCTATGGGTAGACGGCTCTTGCATCAAGCTCCCCGACGGCACCACCTCAGCTGCCTATGCAGTCACCACGGCCCGAACGGTAATTGAGACAGCCCGCATCACACAGCGATCCGCACAGGCGGCAGAACTGATTGCTCTCACACGAGCGTGCATTCTAGCAGCAGGGACGACCGCAAACATTTACACAGACAGCCAGTATACCTTCGGGGTGGTTCATCATTTTGGGCTCTTGTGGAAGGAGAGGGGATTCCTGACATCTCATGGCACACCCATCCTGCATGGAGATCTAGTCTCCGCTCTGACCGAAGCAGTCCTCCTCCCCAAACGGCTAGCTGTGATCAAATGCCAGGCACACAAAAGGGTGACGGACATTATTGGACAGGGAAATGCGCTGGCTGACATCACTGCCCGAACCACAGCCGAGAATAGGACGACGACACGCATGTACGTGACTAGGTCACAAGCTGAAAAATGGAAGAATGCTAGGGAAACCATTAGGGACATCCAATTGGCCAGCTCACCTCACGAATTGACTGAATGGGCACGGGTGGGATTGAAAGACGATGAAGGCTGCTGGCGGACTAAAGACACGAACAAATGGTTGCTACCCGACTCATACCTGATTCCCATACTGACCATGGTACACTCCCCCGCACACATAGGATCTGCCCCCATGATCGAACTCATCTCCAAAGTTTGGCACAATGACAGGATCCCAGATTCAGCTAAACGTCTGGTTCAACAATGTCTAATATATCTGCAACACAATCCTGGGAAAGGAACTGTTGTACCCCGGGGAGGGTTTGGGGTCCCTGACCATCCCTTTGAACTCCTTCAAATGGACTACATCCAATTAGAAAGGTGCCAAAGCCTGAAATACGTGCTTGTTGTTGTGTGCGCATTTAGCAAGTGGGTGGAGGCCTATCCAACCCGCGACAACACTGCCATGACTACCGCAAAGGTACTACTGAAGGAATTCTTCCCTCGTTACGGCCTTTGTCAAATTTTGTGGAGCGACACGGCCCCCACTTCGTAGCCGAAGTTATCCAACTCATCTTGAAGGGGTTGGGTGTAAAGCAAAAGGTTCATGCGGTCTTCCACCCCCAATCTGCAGGCTTGGTTGAGCGACACAATGCCACACTGAAGCTCAAACTAGCAAAAATAGTAGCCACCACGGGACTGAAATGGCCAGACGCTCTCCCACTGGCAGTGCTATCAATGCGTTCCACCCCTACCAAACACCACTTAACCCCCTACGAGGTCGTCTTCGGGCGACCCATGAACCTCTGGACTGCACCGAAACCGACATCCATTCACGACGTCCCGGACGTCCTCATGTCTGACTATTTGTATAATTTGACTAAAACGCTGTCTGTTATCCATCAACAGGTGCTGCAGGCCATCCCTGATGCTTCCAGAGGCCCCGGACACGACATCCAACCCGGTGATTTCGTCCTAGTGCGAAATTTCCAGCGCGCAAAGAGTCTGGAGCCCCGGTGGACGGGCCCCTGGCAAATCTTGATCACCACCCGAACAGCTCTTCGAGTGGAGGGGAAGCGTAACTGGCTGCATGCACATCACTGCAAGAAGATATCCTCGACTCTGATGACAACTGAAAACGTCACCACCCAAGAGGAGCTCCTGGACAAAGACCGACCATCCCTGAGCTGTTACCCTGATACAGAGACACTTGAATTGGCAAAATTTTCCGATCCCACTGTGCCCTCCAAAGAAGGGTATAATCTGCGTCGAAAGGAGGGAATTTCGGCTAAGCAAACCACTGACTAAGTTAAATCTGAGAGCGGTAGCCTAAACCCAACAAAGGCCTCCAGGAGAGAAGCAAAACGAAGTCTCTGGTTCTGCCCGCTACCGAGTCCTTTGAAGATGATGGAAGCGCCCGATACGAAGATGATGGAAGCAATCGGACGTCCGAAGATCCACTACAAAGACCCAAAGACTGACAAAATGCACAGCTCAAAGACTATTGCACTTTTCATCACCCTTTTCTTTTGCCTCCTCCTCATGGCCACCTTCTGGATTGTGGAAGGGAGCGCACCCGCTCATAAGACATTGCTAACCACTGCTCAGCCTACCACCATGAAAGAACACCATCTGATCTCACTTTCACCTCAACTCCGAGAAAGGCGTAAGGAGTTCTGGAATAACTCTTTTGTGCAGTTGCTACACCAACACAATCTTGCCGCTAATGCCACGAATTGCTGGATCTGTGGATTGCTACCACATGCCACTGGACACTCTATCCCTTTTATCCCTTCGCCTTTCTCTGTCCATGGTTCCTGCCTCGCTTGGTTGATCCTCTTACAAGAGAGTTACAAGGATAATGCCACTTCCAGCAAAACTGTGTCACACTTCTATCATGGGTTCTGGCTGAACAAAACAGGAAGAACTTCTGCTCCCTTTTGCCCTCTGACATCAAACGCCTCTTTTCATATGGACATCCCTGCCAAAGAACGAGTTGAAATGCAGGTGTTCAACAATCCAGCCAGACCCACCTTCTCTTACCTCCGGAAACAAACAGCTGCCACCCTGACAGTGGCCCTGTCTGTCATCAACGTCTCAGGCCTTGTATGCATCGAAGGCCTGGGAACCCAGTTGGTGGGCCACAGTTCCTGCCACATCACCCGAACATTAGACTCAGTTGATCCACCCTCTTTTGTTACCTCCCCAAACATGTACTTCGTCTGTGGTACTAAGGCCTACACCTGGCTTCCAAAAGGCTGGGGGGGCACCTGTTATATCGCTTTTATCCTTCCTCCGACGTATGTGGCTCCAGCAAACCACCACCGGCAGAAGCGTGCAAGAGACATTGAGCAAGCCGACTCCACCGGAGCACAGTTCCTGGATGCAGTAAAGGGACTTGTTCCACTTTGGGGTCTGATGGCGAACAGCTGTGCCATCCGTCACTTGACCCAGGCAGTTGAGACAACAATGAACATTACAGCTGGCATCCTCACCAACAACACCGCCGAGCTTCAGGCCGTCCGCCTGGTGGCTCTTCAGAACCGCCTCGTTCTAGATGTGGTTCTGGCTGACCGTGGAGGAGCATGCCGCATCATTGGATCCAGCTGTTGTACCTACGTACCGGATAACTCACCCTCAGTCTACAAAGCAATTGAACACCTCCACAGACTTTCCTCAGAGGTTCATCAGGAACAAGAAGGATGGTCGCTTGGGAGCTGGTTCTGGGACACTATGAAAAACTGGGGGTGGAGGTTGTATACGTTTATCCTAATACCAATCGTGATACTATGTGGATGCTGCCTGGGTATTCAATGCTTGCCACCTCTGTGTTCACTTTTTGCAAACTGTATCTACCCTAAGACTCTGGACTTTGAAACCGAACGTATGAAAGCTCTGTATGAGGTAGAAATACGTAATATTATGGGGATAGATCCGAACTAACAAGCTGGCGAGATATGTTAAAAGGGAGGACTGTCGAAATTTAATTCGTAACTGAACATTATCTGCGCCATCTTGCCTCTTCCCCAGCACCGCACGCAAAAACACATGGCAGCCATTTTAGGCACCATGGCCTCTCTCCCTGCTCATTGCCGATCGCCAGCGCGTCCCTCTGGCGCTGCGAACATCCCCCCCACGCGCTGACCACCCCCGCTCTCTCATGCACGGGCCATAAAACCTCTCCTCCTGCGCGACTCTGCCTTGGAACCACATCGTGTGCCTGACCAACACCTCCCTTCATCCCTTACATGGTCACACACTCTTTTGATAACCCCCTTCCTCTGTGCCCGATTGTCTGAGCCGATCCCAGGCCATCACCTAGCCCTGCGGATGGAGTTTATTGCTCCCACTGTAAGGAATCACCCCTCTTCAAAGGAGTTACAGTTGATCAAGGCCCCCACCCCATGAGACCCGACCAGTCGCACACATTCCGGGAATCCCGCGGGATGTCCAGCTGTGTGATATCATCTCCTACTGTGGGTGGGGTGGGGACTTCTACTGTAGCTATGTGTGGGAGCGGGCCTGAGGTGGGGACTCCGAGGATGTCCTTTCATGTATCAAAGCAATCTCAGGAATGTGCCATGTATAATAAACCTGTAATAAAGTAATAAAATTGTGTATAAGAGACCAGGTCTCAGAGACGCAGAGAGAGCACCTCGAAACGATACCTTGCTGTCCGATCTGACGTGTTCTGCTCCGTCGGAATAAAACCTTTGTTTCCTGCCTTCCAGTCTCCAGCGCCTGCCTCTTTGTTTGATAATTATCGAATGGTATGAGAGGCGATTACCTCCAGCCAATACTTAAAGGTTATCGACTGAAACTGCCCACCTTTTTACACCTGCGTTTTGAAAATGTCAGAACGCCCAGCTGCCAAATTTGGCACAGCTCCGTACTCTGACATTTTCTCGTAAATATGCCCCAAAGTCTTTCGAGCCCACTGCCAGAGTGTAACAAGGATCCAGAACGTCCTGCTGAACCCTGCAAATCACAACACGTGTTTCCTCTTACGACATCCTTTCTCTCCAATTGCAAAACTTAAACAAAATAATTCCAGGGTTTCACTTTAGAAAATCAATCTGGCTGTCTAAAGGAAAAAAGGATGATGACTTCTGAGCTCGGCTCTTGCATGTGAGCAAGGAAAAGAAAGCCAAACAATTCTGCTCTATCATCAACCAAACACTAACTGGTAGAAAGAAAGGCACCAAGGCACATATTCCTAAAACTGAATCAGACTAATTTTTGTCATCTCACTTTTCAATTGACAATAAACCTGTGACTCCCTTACCTTCTCAGCCTACTTAAACTATCAACCAGACATTTCAGGAGCCTTAAAGATCTCCTCCAATTGACCTGCCAGAGGAATGCTCAGGGAACAAACCCTAAATAACTGTCACCTCGACAGAAGACCCATGTAGACTAAAACTGGAGGGAATGCAGAAAGAAAGGGTTCTGGGCACAAATGGGCTTCCAACAACCATCTTTACATCTGACCCTCATTCTGGGCTATGGCAATCTCATCACTAGTAGGATCCAGCTGGACAACCAACTGCATTACAAACTCCTGGAGAAGATCTATTATTCAGCCAATCTTCAAAAGGGTATCGAAAACTGAATCTCACCATTACCGTTAATGACGCCAAACTCTTTGCCAGTCTTCTGCTTGTTGACCTAAAAGCTTAAGCAGATGAAGGTATGTTCATTTACAGAAATCTGTGCGGCTTCAGAGACAACTGTGGTACCACAACAAATCTGATGATGCTGACTCTAAAGCCTGACAAAGTTCTCAGGTGTAGATCTGTGCTCTACTCCTGTTTCATATATTTCAAAACTGCCTTTGAAAGCATCCCCAGAGCTTCACTGTGGCTCAAACTGTGGGACTGGGGTCCTCAAGCTATTTTACTGAGAACAATTGAGCAGCTGTACTCAAACACGTGGGTATGGGTCTAACTAGTGGAAGGCACGTGCATTTCAAGAAAGATCCCCACAAACTAGGGGTTGAAACAAGGCTGTGTACTCACCCCCTTGCTTTTTAAACTGTACATCGGTGACCTGTTAGAGGCCATAGACAAAGTAAACTGCCACTCTCCCAAACTGGAAGGTCAATGTATGACACACCTGCTCTACGGGTTGACCTTGTGCTGCTAAGCCAAAGCAAAATTGCCCCTCAGTGTCAATCCTCCACCCTACACTCTTACACTGTCAGGGACAAACTTGAAATAAACCATACAAAAACCATGTCACCTTTGGTAAGAAAACAACAGGTTGTGGTAAGTGGCACCTCAATGGGGAATGGCTTCTGCACGGCGGGGGGTATAACTATATTGGCATCTATCTGGACAGTCAAGGCACGTTTAAATGCCATTTTCTCTGCATGAAAAACAAAGGCACCAGCCTCATACTCGCGCTTACGGCTCTTGCTCAGAAACTTCAGCAACTGAGACTCCTTACTGAAGGTGATGAAGGAGTTTAGAGGCCACGCTACTACATAAATCCACTTCTCAAACGTATAAAGCTGCTCTTCGTCTGCCAAAGACAGCATCACTCGGCTCAAGAAGGCTTGAGTTCAACATAACAAAGTAGTCCAGAGCCAGAAGAAGTGCATTTCTACATTTTTGTCTTATGCTGCCACTTGCCCCGCTACACACTAGAAAAAACGTACTCTGGCAAGACCTAGAGAGCTCGGGATTTTCTAACACTCTCTATCTCCAAGACAAAAAATACAGAGTTTCGCTCACTGAGGCATGGGGGAAAATCTCCCACAGCAGCTTTTAAAAATCTTACTGTGTTTCCACCAAAAAACTGTCAAAGCTAGAAGATATGGCAGGACTGAGCAAGTGCTCGCACGCATGGGCAGTAATCAACTCCTACACCCCGTGGAATAAGCAGAAATACATCACCTGCACCTATCCACTATGGCTAAAAGCCAGAATAGGGGCACTGGGGTAGTGGAACTTGCGGGCTCAACTCCTAGTGTGGCGAAATACTATAACACAAGGAACAATATGCCGTCTCGGTGGCTTGAGTGAGGAAACCATCTCAAATCTTCTATGCATCTGCCCTTATTTGTTACGAGAAAATATCTACTTTGCAGAGACTTTGTTCCCTAGGGCGTCTTAATCTACCATGAGGCTGCAATAGCCAACCTGAACCCGGAAAATCACACTAAGGGATATATTTACAATAAACTGGAGGAGCATAGTGTTACTCCAAAATTGGTAATGACGCGCTCCGACAGTTTTAAAATGCAGGGATGCATTGTATTTACAAAAATAAGACAAACCTCTGCATTTTCCCTAGTGCTGACACAAAACAATCTGCCTAGCGTCAGCGCAGGCACCGTAGCGCCATTTTGGTAGGCTGCCTGTGCTGCAGAGGCGATTGTTTTTGTGCAGGAAGATACCTTCTTGCACATAAACAATCTTTTTTTTTTTGTGTTTGAAAAGCTTTATTTCAGGAAAATATTATTACAAAGATATCAGCGACAGTATAAATACAGTTAAATAGCATGAAAAGGCCAATATCATAAGAAACGAGCAAAAGCATTTTATAAACACATAAACAATCTTAACAGGCAATATTCTTTGTGTGCTGCAGAATGCAGCACACTTGGAAAGGGCAATATATGAGGAGAAATAAAACATTTCTCCTTGTATCGCCTGTTACGACCAGGTATTTCCTGGTCTTATATTTGGCGCGGCAGCGTGAAAAAGCAATGGGTGTAGGGGCAGAACACCCAGTGCAACACCAATTGCACGCCTCTTTCACGCTAAAAGCTGCGTGAATAAGGGCATTATTTACAAGGCGACGTTCAGCCATGTTAAGTGGCTTAATGCATCCCTCTAAATAAGGTGAAGGGCTTAACGCCACAAGAACGTCAAAAAAATTGACGTTCTGTTGGTGTTAACTCCTTGTAAATATGCCCCTACATGTCAAAACAGTTAAATTCCTTCGGATCGCTGTAGTGTATTAGGCTCCTCAAACACCACCCTTGTTGCAAAACTTGGCCCTTAAATCTGTTTTCCCTATTAAACATCTGCTATGGAACATTTGGAGCATCATACGGATAATTCAAGGATCTAATGCACTTTGCACTTTCTACCTGCACGAGCCCCCAAGAGGAATGCCACGAGGACCATCGCTGTACAGCTGCTTCTAAACTTCAGACATCTGCAGCAACCTTAGGACGACTTGTGGCTGCCTTTGCATCTGTACTTTCCGTACCAGCTTTGGCCATCACAATGACTGTCTGGTGAACGCCCAGAGCCAGCATCTGATGCAGCCTTGGGCTTACTGTTTGTTGACCTGCGCTCAACACCTTTTATATCTGCTCTGCTGTCTAAAAGGCAGTGCTTAATTTGAGCCGGAGCTTTCCGGTGCTGAGCACCGGCACTTAATTGGTTTCCGGTGCTCGGCACCTAATTGTCAACACCACACTTAGGGCAGTCTGCCACAAGGTGGCGCTGCTCATTTAATTTAGAGGGGAGAAGTATAAGAGCTGTTTAGGGAACAAAATACATTAAAACATTTCTAATACCTGCCTTCCCGGACATTCCTTTAGCTTTGGGGACCTGGAGTAATCTGAACTGTCGCATTTACATGCGAGAGAGATGGTTAGGAGGTGTTTTGGCAGCGATGACAGGGGCGATGGATGGTGCAAGCTGCAGTGGCCTCCTGGTCAGAGCCCTGGCACTTAATATTTTACAAATTAAGCACTGCTAAAAGGTAATGCTATGGGGGACGCTTGGGCCAACTATAATAACCTTTGCACAGGATAAAATGTCGCTTCTGCACTTTACACTTTCTTTTGCACTCATCGGCACTTTGCTTTTTGCTGCTAAGTATCCGATTAATAAGGATCTGTCGTCGGTCTTGCACCTTTGCTTCTTTTAAAGCCTTAATTAATTCCCTCGGGTGCCGGGGGTTCATTTTAATGGGTTTTAACGGTGGTTCGTGTTCAGTTTTAAAATGTTGCCCTGATCATATGACATGAGATGCATGTTTGTAAAGATTTTAACTAACTGTACAATAAATTCTTACTTATGAGCAGTCTGTGCTTTGGCAGTAATCCCACCTTCTGGAGACAATATGCTAATCAATGATGTATGTTCTTTTCACGACAAAAATTTGCTCTCCCTTAAAAATGACTAAAATGATTTACTATTTGCAGGCAGCAAATGTTTCTTCCTCAATCACAGCACATAGGCATAGCTGTCAATCGTGCAGAGGCAGTGGCACAGGAGCTCAGTTTCTGCAAGAGTCCCTCTGTACTCCAATGATTGCAATGTGTACCACCCCAGAGTGGGTTGGGGAGAGTTTTCCTTGCTTCTATTAAGTATATGCCACCTTTTCTACACCTCTGTCCCAGCATACCTATGGCCTGTTTACTGTGTGAGTACGTATACAATATCCACATTTCCCTCATGCTCACTGACATTATGCTATAGGTGCTAGCATAAATTCCAAAGACAAGTAACTTTCTCAATCAGAAAAGTTTTATAGTGGGCGCTGACACAATGGCAGAGTTTTCCTGATCAAAATATTTGTGGCTTTCATTGGCCCAGACATATGCTTGCCCGTGGTCTAAACGTTTCATTCTTAATAATAACATCAAGTGCAGATTCGTTGGGAGCTATTCTTCTCGCTAGTATGGAATGTCCCAAGCAGTTTTGCTTACATTAGAATAAAAAACACATTTCCTCCATTAATGCAAATCCATTAGTCCACTACTTTGAGGTAACCTTACCGAGGATTTCATAATGTTTTTCTATACCTATCTCGAAAATGGAGATGTTAATTTGGAAAACTTAAAGTAACTCTACATATCTGTGAACATAAGTGACACGAGTTCTGTGAAACACTGAAGACACTGAGGCATGGCATAATGTCACTCTTCTGTAACTGAACAACAGAAAGAAAATAAAAATTAAAAAAACAACCAGTGATGAGAGACTGGCATTATTTCTATGTGATGATAGACTGGTCTAATATCCAGAGTGAAGGAAATGGTTCCCCATTTCAGCGAAGAGATCATGATGTTTATTCAAAGAAGCAGGCGGGTATCCTTAGCAATGCAAGTGATTAATGTTCGGAAATCTATAGCTAATTGTCCATTTTTGGCACGAACTATGGAAAAAATCATTCCTGGGATTTAATTTCTTGAGTAACCATCTCTTCAAGCATGTGTTATAGCACCTTTCCCACAAACATGGGCACTGCTCTCTTTTTATCAGATTCTACATCACCCTTCTTACACATGTTGTGTAAAAAAAGTTGGACTTATCCTTTAATATGACTGTACATCTCAGAGAATAATTTGTGTCAATTCTTATACTCAAATGACCATGATCTACTCTTAACATCGATTTTGTGGTACAATATATTTTTTAATTTACTTTTGGCACCTCTGGATCGTTTAGCTCGGAACATATTCACCTTTTTCAGCTACGTGAACACTTTGCTCCAGGAACAATCAATGAAATCAAATATGTGTCCTTCAAAGAAGAATGCTGTCAAATCTCAGTTTCTGCAACCAGTTTACTCAGAACTCTGTCAAAAAATCTTTAGAAATGATAGATAGTTTTGAAAGATCTTTATTCCACCATGCCACACAGTTAGATGCCTAAGGAATTATTAGAAAGGATTGGAGAAACATTATTCCCGTCTTCTTTACAGTGTTTACATTTACCACCATTAATGCCATGTATTTTATGAAAATCATCATTGTTCATCACTGCATGCTTTGTAAGATGCCCATTTTCCTCCAAAGCCCCCATATTTTGCCCACAGATTTGGCTGCATTTTATAATAGGGGGACAATCTTTAGAGGATGTCATACAACACTCACAAACTCAACGGTGACATACAAACTTTTGCTCTCCTTTTTTTTTCTCCTAACTGGTAGTTTTTGGGGTTCTTTTATTCACACAATGTCAATATTAAGATTTATTTTCCAGCATTTACTCATTTACTGTTGAACTTGAGAGTGAATATTTGATTGCTTTAAATATAATTTTAATTTCTGGTCGAATAGGTTCTCCAATCACTCATAATCCCTTTTTACTGTTTGTGCTCAGCGATATCTCATCTTTTCTATTCAGATAGTAATCCCCTGAAAGCTGTTAAATTCATCATAGCTTTTACATTTACTTGTGTTCTAGTGTACAAATGGTACCTTTCCAAAGTAAGGCAGATACTTGGCGTAAAGTATCTTTCTAATTTAGCCATTGCTTACTCAAAATCACTCCTCCTAGTCAATCTCACCCTCTAAAGGAAGTGCTCTTTAAAGTCTTCTGAAGACTTTTTCTCTCTCTGACCACACGAAAAAATTAATATCCCTTAACCATGTTCAAAAAGGTTTTATCAGCATCAGCTTCGATTTTGAATTTATTTGAAATGCATTTAGCGTAATACTGAAAATGAAGGGCATAATAATACACTTTTTTAAATTGCATATCACAAACTGCATAATAACATATGTGAAGAAAGGGAAGTGAAAAAATCCTCTATCCACCTCTTCTAAGCTATTGATGGTTCTCTTCTGCTTTGCAAAGATTATTGGGGTGCTTCGAGTTGCTGTTGCTTTTCAGTTGCTCAATAATGTATTTATATCTGCATGGTATATAAGTCTTAGTGACCATAATTGTAATCAGGATGTAGAAATTAAGAAGAAGAATACAGATAACGCATGTGCTAATAGAAGTAGGATATAGAATAGAATGTTGGCCATAGTGGACCACACTATGGGGCATATTCTCAAGGAGCTAACTCCGAGTAATCAGCACTTTAGCGCAGCCAAAGTCGCGTTAAAATTACCGCCCAATTCACAAGCTGGTGCCAACAGCCAATATCACCAGGTTTCCTGCGACAGCATCCTCAAAAAACATCGCCACAGATGACCACGGCAACTATCACTAATGAGATGTAGAGTAGGTGTTCCCGAGCAAAAACCCGCAACAACACCACACTCCAACATTCTCAACGACCAGCCACATCGGCGATAAGATCACAAAACATGCGATAAGGTGCGTTAGCAGCAGGAATCTAACACCTGCTCTGACCTGGTGCAAAGTTGGACGACAACCAGCAACAGAAATGGGAGCCCAGACCACACCTACACATGAAGACCAACAGACGCCATGGAGCCACTGATCATGCAGCTCAGAGCCCCAACAGGGCCCCAACACCCACCGCCACCACACCCAGGATCACAACCCCCTCCCCGGACCGGACCACCACAGAGGCAGCGCAGACAAAGACGGCGGACCCCCAAAAAACGCACCAGCCTCAGAGACCTAACACCTGACAATGTCATTGCCCACCACAGGCTCCAAAGGACAACCATCCTACGCATCCTGACCATCGCCACCCAACAGGCTCACGGCACCAACACAGCGGACAACCAACATCCCACCCCAGACAAAGCTGCTGGCTGTGCTGCACCTGTTGGCCTCTGGTACCTCCCAGCCAACAACCGCCAGAGTCGGAGGAGTCTCACAGCCAGCCACATCCAAGTCCCTTCACCTGTCCTGGATGCCATCATAAGCTTGCTACCCCAGTACCTATACGTGCCCCACAATGCACAGGAACAGCTGGAGACCAAGCAAGGACCATATGCCATAGCTGGATGCATGCACGTGTTGGGGGCAATCAACAGCACACATGTCCTACCTGTGCCCCCTAGTGACACCACACACAATTACCCCAACAGAAAGCACACACAATCCCTCAATGTGCAGGCAACATCCGAACACCGTGGAATCTCCACCAACGTCATCACCAACTACCCAGGCAGTGTGCATTATTCCTTCATTGTCTGACTGTCCATCATCAACCAGCGCTTCCAGGATGGCACAAATGAAAATGCACAGCCCCTTGGCAAGTACCAAATGAACACCCCACACAACTCAACTCCACAACCATGCAAATCACAACTCTGGCAATGCACACATCACAAACTCACATACAACATGCAAAACAACATGCCCACCCACCAGACACGACAGCACAACTTACTATGGTAACCTGGGCAGGCCATGAACACCTCAGCCACACAATAGCGGAATGTGGGGAGAGGTGGGAACCAGGCATGTGTGAAGTAGGCAAGTGAACCATGAATGGGTAAGTACACAATACCAAGTGTGGCGGAGATGTGCTGGACAGACCGCAGTATGCAGAACACACCTACATCCATGTCGACATACACCGCTGGTGTATGGAGTGTAGTGGACAGTGGACACAACCATGTGACCCCAGCCAGCGGGCGAGTTCACATAAATGTAGCCTGTTACGTCCCGTAAGCGTGAGCGGAGTGGGCTGGCCCAGCGTACGACAGGCCAGCGTAGGGGTTTGAATAAACAGCACATAGCCCTGGGAATGGTTCTCCTCCGGAATGCCCAACGTCTCTGCCAGGGTGGTGCCTCTCACACCGCCACGTGGCAGATGCCTTCGTCATGAGCGGAGTTGCCTGCGATCCTGTGTGCCTGCTGTACCCCAGGCCGCTGGAACCCGAAACCGTCAGGCCCGCCCCTGCGCAGCCAGGCCACACTGCCCACATGCCGACACTGGCATGTGTCAAGGAGGGACCACCACGTACCGGCGCAAGCTCCAAGCCCGAGACCCGAGATCTTGGCAGGCTCCTCAGACCATCACGGCCTCTGCGACACAGGCCCGCTTTACACCTTTCTCTTTGACGTACCCTACTGCTACCTCCGGCCTACACTACGGTCAAGTAGGTCACACATTTGGAACTGAGTCTTGATTATGAAATGGCAGAGTACACACATCATGGCTGAGTCATATCTGTGTTCTCCCTTCCTTGAGAGGCCACCAACTTTGTGCATAGCATTTGAACTACACCTGTCTGTGGTCCCTTGCTGACTACCGCCTTCGGCCTACACTGAGTCCAAGTAGGTCACACACTTGGAACTGAGTCTTGATCCATGTATGCCAGAGTTCATATCATTGCATGCAGGGAGAGGTGTAAGAGGAAGACGCGGTTCAGTCTAGAGGAGACAATGATCATCGTTATGGAGGTGATCAAACACTGCTGACAACTGCTCTGGTGTCACTAACTCTGTGCATCGCGGGCCAACAACACCTGCCTGTGTACCCCTGCTGACCGCTGCCTCGGGCTGACACTGCGGTGAAGTTGGTCACACATATGGAACTGTGTCTGGATTACATGACGTCTGAGGCCATACATACATGGCAGCCTAACTTCACTGTACACCCTTCGATCAGGTGGCAGCAACTCTGTGCATAGCATCCCAACGACACGTGGCTGTGAGCCCAGTTGCCTCCGGCCTACACTGCGGTCCAATAGGTCACACATTGGGAACTCAGTCTTGATTTATTCATGGCAGATTGTAAATCTTTGCACTGGCCTCATCGCAGACTGCATCCCCTGTCAGCTCCTGTGCCACTAAGTCTGTTCCCCGACATCCATGGACACTTTCTGGTTGAACTTTGGTGGAGACTGAGTCTATGCACTGGGGGTTGTCTTCATCATCATGTCAGTGATACGGACTTTGTTGTAAAAATGAGGGTGTAGCATTCCACTCCTCAATTTGCTGCTTCTGGTCAGCTTCTACCCTCTGTATCATGCCCTGGAGGACACCTTCCACTGTCCCCAGCAAGCCTCTGCCACATCCACCTTAGACATCGACGAGGACCCACTCAGCACTTCATGTGCCCCTATCTCAGTGCACCACAAGTCACTGTACCTTGCGGGTGTGCCTGTGCCACCCGCAGTGCATCCGGGGCCACTAACTCTGTGCAGCACAAGTCAGGGACCATGTCTGCTGAGATATTGGATGGCCTCTGAGACAGGGGCCTTGGGTCATCAACGCCATGTGTCTGTGGCCCTGCGCTGTCCACTGTATTCGGCCTCAACTGCGAGCCACCAGTGCTCACACATCTATTCGAGTCCTGACCGGACCAGACATCGCATCACCGCAGGAGGCACATGCCACCACCTCCAGGGCCACCTCCAGATGACAACTGCCAGAGTCAAAAGTGTCTTGCTGCCAGACTATCAGAGTTGGTCACACCTGTCATGGATGCCATCATCTGCCTGATACCCTGCTCTGCACTCCAGGTGCCACTGACTCAGAGCACCATAAGCCATGGACCGTTTATGATTGAGTTGTGTGCTGTGGAGAGGTCACGCAGCAATGTCACTGCTGGCAGTGTGGGAGACCTAGGACGATGATGAGGAAGAAGTTGCAGGTGTAACACACCCCACTGCAGCTGCATCAGGTGTTTCCCAAAGAGACCCAATCCTAGACATTTTCTTCACATGAGCAAGCTCAGCTATAGTGCCCCAACATCAGTGCACTGCAACTCACGGACACTTCTGTTTGCATGTTGGGTGACCTCTGTACTTGCTCCGGCTACCACCATGATGTTCCGCGCTTGTCTCTGTAATACTGGTGTTTTCTGTTTCCGTTTCCTTAGAGTTGAATGAATGAAGTAGTATTTGTAAATTACCTGGTTACCCTAAGGCATCCCCGCGCTAGTGTTGACTGTACAAGTCGTGCGGGCTGGCTTACACTCACCCCACACCCATCTAGCACAGGCGTCACTGTACATGTGTCCCTGCCAATAAAGGATCTGGGCGCACGTGCCCGTAGCCAGCTCTGCAAACTATCTCAGTGTGTCCGTGTGGTCATGATGTATGCATTAGTGTCCCTGGGACTACAACATTACATTGTGCTGTGTACAGCGGGCGCAACCATGTTACCTCTGGCAGCGGGTAAGACCTTGGACATGTAGCTTTGTTGTCACCCGCTCAATGCGTGGGAGGAGTGGACTGGGCCGTCGTACAGAGGTCCTGCGTGGGGGTGTGTATGATGATTCATGGGCTCTTGGCATGGTTCATTGCAGGAAGAATGCATGTGTCTCTGTCGAGGTGTGGGTCTCCTTTGTGGGGTGTAGGTGGTCCCTGGTGGGACTTGAACACACACGTGTGTGATCTAGTTCAGCTTCCATGAGCTCTGACCCCACCCACACCTGTGCGGCCACCTCCTTTCGATTCTGACACCTGGCGTTGGAATGCGATGTGTGCTGAGGTGAAGTGTTGGGAGCCAGACGTGGAGGCGGGTGCTCCCTGCTCTGTGGTCTGTGCAGGGGTTGGTGTCTCCTCTATGCGGCTTGGCTGCACTGCTCCTGGGGGTGGGTCACCTAGGATGTCCATGGGCCGTTGTAGGGCATCGGTGTTGAAGGTGTGGTGGTCCTCTCCAACATCACTGATAAGTAGTCTGGTCTGCTCTGCTGGAGGTGTTGCTTGTCCCTCTGCAATGTGAAGGGGATATGCATTGTGTTGACATGTGTGTTGGTGCATTCTTCTGGTTTACAAGCAGTTTGTATGACGATGTTTATTGTGACTGTTTGGGAGGTGCAGTATGTTTGATGTAGGACAGTGGACGTTTGGACTGCATGACGTAGGTGAGGTTGTAGATGCACATTTCCATCTCGCAGTTTCCTGCTATGTTAGATGTGATTAGCCCGTTTCTGCACATGGGCGGACCCAGTTGTGTCCTCTGTTCTGCAGTGTCGGTGTTGCACTTTGTTCCACATTGTCTTGGGATGTGCTGTTATTGCTATGTGTGTGTGCTGCGGTGTGCCACGGGGATCAGGGACATGATCCAGGGTCATTGTGGTTGTGCAGTGTGCTACACATCGTCCTGTGTGTGTGCCAGTGTGCCCATCTCCCCCTGTGCCCCTAGTCCCAGGTCATTACTCACCCGGTTGATGTCGTGTCAGTTCCTATCGAGCTGTGTCCGGACTCCCAACTCCTAGCGCTGTCTCCACCCTGATGAATGTGGCCTCCATTTCCTCTATCTCCTCCTGTGGCGTAGGACTCCCACCTCCTGTCGCTGTTGCTGCCTTCCTGTCAGCAGCGGGTTTGTGCTTAGTTTGGCTTTTCACATCGTGCCAGCACTTCTTGTCCTCCTCCATGGGCGTCCTCGACACTCCGACTGCATTCATGTTTGTCATATTGTCATTCAGTGGATGGTGGTGTTTTGTCACCTCCGTGCCGCCGATCTGCTTTTCCTGCGGACTCCACCCCGTCTGCCTCTTCCTCTACTCCTTGGCCTTCCACGACCACGGGGTTCCTTGCTGGTGGTCTGTGGGGCTCGTGGGGTTCGCGTTGGCCTCTGCACTCGGTCTGAGTCCATCCATGGTGCTCCACAGTTTCTTTTTTTCTCCCTTTTTTTTCCGTTGATTTTATAGTGCATTTTCCAGCATGACGTGTGGGATTTGCAGGCTGTGGCTGTATTTTGCTGGTTTTTTTATCGCGATTGTCCTCATCGCAAAATTTTTTTGGCTTTCGTGTTTTGCAGTTTTGCGGCATCACGTTGACTTTATCACGGACATTTGAAGCGTTATCGTGGGCCTATCACATGGTTCCGCCGGCTTGGGAATGCGACGTTACCATGGTGTTATTCTCCTGCGATAGACTGCGATGTGAGGAGTTGCATTAAGCAACTTTTGCGGTAGTTTTCACACATTCTTGAGGATATCCCCCTATGTTTGAAGATTTCATGATTCTTTAGGCTAGATTGAAAAAGGTGGGCTGGTTTAAATTGAAAGAACTTGGGTGTGTGTTGCAGTGAAATGGCCACATACAATACATCAGTACCAAACAAACGATTTACCTGTATAACGCAGATTTATTTGATAGATGGGTTACTATTTTTAAAGACGCATAATCTAGCTAATGTATGCACATTGCAGTAGGATAGATTTTTAGAGTTGCAGAGCTCTTAAGCAAGAGCCAGGGCCACTTGAATTATGTGGCAGTAGAAGGTCAAAAGGTTTGCTGCAGGATCGCACAAATAATGAGACAAGAAAAGGCTAGTTATGTGAAGTAATGTGGCACTTTTTTTTAAATAATATTAGTTCATTATGTTGTACTTTTTACACTTGTTAACATCGTCTGAGCATTGGGCGCACCACATTAGTACCAGTTTAACACCCAAATATAGCAAAAAGCTAAAGAAAGGTCACCAGTCAACCAAAGGCCTTCCACTGCACAGCAACTCACACCTGTGTTAGTAAATTTATGCTATAAAAAACAATCTTTTTTGTTAAAATCTGCAGATTGTGTAGCAGATGATGGATTATGAGGAAAATGCGGAAACTAATGATGTGAAAATCACTGCAGGCACACAATCAAATAATTCCAGGGGCCCTGGCAATAACCCTTCTTTTGGAAGCTGGCTTGCAGATGCCTTCTCACTAGGTAAAACACTTTATGAATAAAAAATCTTTCTTTAGCATCTGAGAGCAAAAATTAGAAAGAAGTGCTGTGCGTTACATTTCAACATACTTATCAAACACACATCTCAATGTTATCAAATGTAGAAACAAAATGGCTTCTCTGATGCAAATGAGACTTGGCCCACGGTAAACATGTGAGAATGAACTTGTCGTGACTGTACTCTTTCAACTACAGACCACACAGGTATAACACTTTCAGTCAGGTATTCAATAAATCAGTTCAAATTATGGAAAGAAGTAATGACACAAGAGATTCTGTCTGGCTGTGAGAGGTGACACAGGATGTCTCTACTGCCCTGAATCTATCGTGAGCATCTGTCTTTTCACTAGGGCTCAACAAATTTAGCACATAATTTGCAACTCTTGACCCCACTGTAGCATTTAAGATGGAGAGCATTCAGTGAGTAGAAATTATGTTTTATTGACGACCACAGAATAAAGATATCTGGCAGAATGCAGGAATGTGTTGCTTGCACATGAAATACCTTGAAAAAACTAAAGACAAGAGTTGTTTGGCAAAACAGGAGCAGTACTTTTAATTAAACAATGTGGCCAAGCGCACAGCCACAGGCATAAAGTCTGATGACTGTCTCAATTTACAATCGGTTGAACATGGATCTTTATACAGTTCATTGAAGAGAAGAAAATTGTTCTGGCGATCAATTTTTGGTAAGGAATGTGAACCTCTGTCTTTGGAGCCACAAATTAATGTATTGGATGAGGAATCCAGGTGGGCCTCGGCCTTGGGTGGACACAATGCAGCCAGTGGGTAATGTGTACAGATGTTCGAATGGGGCGAATCTCACTTGACCATTGTGGTATTGTTGCGCCTATCTGTTCTATTTATCTAGGGTTTGCTGCTCATGAGTTTGTCTGCCAGCTACCTGCCACCCCACCTGTGACCTGTAAATCAGTGACCTCGAGCCTGGGTTGCAGGGCCTGTCTAATTATGTATTTCTAAGTCGGGGTTGACGTGGAGTTCACAACAAGCTAATTAATCAACAAAGATGTAATTTCATTTTTAATACATGAATCTATCATTATTCATATTGACAGCAACCTTTTCTATATTAACACGTGTAACATGCCCCTGCAGCCCCAATGGCGTGGGGTGTGGGAGGGACAACCCTTTAGGGGCCCCAAACCCTTTAAGGAGCTCCCACTCAGCCCCAGCTCAATGAATATATGTGATATATGGTATACTCGATTGGCCCTTATTACATTCTGCCGGGGACCCCCACCATTTTGCATTATGACAGTGGCGATGTCAGTATTCCCAGCCAACTTGTGAAACATTCACAACAAGGGGCAGAAGGCTCAGGCGAGAGAAAGGAGCAGGACCCTTTGCAGGGTTAGCTTATTAGGGCCAAGGCACGATATAAACGGACCACCCAGATGAAAATACATCTACATGAGACTCCTTGCAAAAACTCAATTGTGCCACATGTTTCAAATAGATAATAAAGCAATAAAGCCCTGAATCATCAACAGGTTCTTTTCTTCGGCTGTCCCCCGGATACCTGTTGGAAGTCCTGGTGGCCAGCGGATATGTTTCCCCCTTCCAATGTGGCCTTGTTGGCTAAAAATCTCGGTGTTAAGATGGATACCCTTCTCACCTTTAAACCGCAGATTATGAGCCTGGTTGGTCAATGCTTCGGGGTTCTAAAGGCGCTTAGAAAATTTCTTCCCCTTCTTTCCATCGCTCATAGGAAAACCACTGTGCAGGCCCTGATAGGATCTAGGCTGGATTACGCCAATGTCCTGTATCTGGGTCTTCCGAAGTTCCTTCTTTTGCGCCTGCAGATTGTGCAGAATTCGGCCGCTCGGGCGATCTTTGGTCTTGGCCACCGTGCTCACGCTACAGGACTGCTGCAATCTCTTCACTGGCTGCCTATTCAGAGGCGCATTGAATTTAAGGCGCTTACTATGGCATTTAAGACCCTGCATGGCACTGGCCCCCGCTACTTGAGGAAGAGGATCGGTTTTCATCTGCCAGCTAGAGCCTTGAGGTCAGCTTCACTGTCTCTCACCACGATCCCGGCAATTAGGCGTGCCAGGATCGGTGGACGGTCTTTTAAGTATCTTGCGCCCCGGGCCTGGAATGCCCTTCCACTGTCCCTAAGAAAGAGTGAGAGCCTGATGGCCTTCAGAAAGAATCTCAAAACATGGCTGTTTGGCCAATAAGCTCCACCTTCCCCGGATGGAGTTCTACGGTTTCGGGTCTGATAGCGCCGGGACACTCTGCTTGAGTAGCTGAGCGCTCAATAAAACCCCTAATAACATAACATAACATAACATAACAAGCCTTGAAGAAACGAGTAGTTCTCGAGTGAGCCCTAGTACTAGACCAAAAACCTACATTTCTAAATTGCCGATTGTGACTCACAGTCGGTAACAATGTGATACGCATAATTGTGCCTTGAAGCCCAAACTTGTTTACATGTTTTTCCCTTTGTTGGTTGAGGAGTAGTTGCTAAGGTCCTTCCTCATGACTTCATCTTGGAATAGCGCATAAAACATTCAGTTTCCCGGATTTGCCATCTCTGGGCCAAGAGTCAAGAACACCGTGCCTGCATACACAACTTCACAGCACGAACAAAACACAGAGGTTTGAATGGCATAGAGACAAATAAGCGAGATGAAGCATGACCTACAGGGTACTGTGGTCAGAATTACCATCAGAAAAAAGTATCGCAAGGAGAAGAGTGAAAGTTCAAGCTAATATCTACAAAAGTACATCTTGCTCTATGGAGAATCAAATACAGCATTGTGGTTTGTGATTTCCGCCGAAAATGTAAACAAACTTCTCTGCAACAAACCATACTCCTCATTGGCTTACTTTTGTCAGCGTATGAATGCTGATTGCTGTCTGTGCAGCTAGCAAAAGCCACCATTAAAGCATGTGTTTTTTGCTCCAGGTGTTTATGTCAGATGTCATAACCGGGTACAGTTTAGCATCTCTTCACTGAGATGATGTGAGCGTTAAATGTGTTTTGCATATTAAAGGCTTATTCATAAAGCACATTCTGTGCACAAAGCTTCATACATTCACCAATAAGCTTGATGAAGTTATTTGTTAGCCTATGGTGATATTTTCTTTTATAGAGACATGCTAAGAAGATTGGAAAATATTTGCATCTTTCTGTGCTAGAGGATACAAATGCTAGTGGTTAGAAACTTGTTTTCACTGCGTTCTTTCTTTACACTTACATGGAGTGCATTGGAAATGTTTCGATTATCACCTGATTTTGGTGTCATCATATGGTGCTTTCATCAAGGCGGCTTTTCTTGGTAAACTGTCATAAAATATATCAGATCATTTATCAACCTTTCACTGAATAATTCAAAATTGCTATGATGCTGTCATCAATTATTCTATAGAACTGTGGCAATCATGCAAGGATTTTGACAAAAAGCTGCTTCATTTAAATCGATGCTATGAATATTGCATTCACTTCCTGTTGATAATCTGCGTCTTGGGTTACACTTTTAGAGGTCGACTCTTGCCCTGCATCAGTTTTCCCGCACTGGACCCAGTAATCCAGACATCACAATCACCGCTTCCTTAGCCCACCTTGAACGCCTGCGCCATTACAATTTAGTGGTGCCCGCAGCCAAGGTTCATATTGAGGGAGTCAAACCTGGCTCGGCCGGTCTGGCAGGAATCCTCGACAGGCCCTATCACAGAAGTAGGTACCCTCGCGTGCATCACTGCTCACGCAAAGGATGACATTCTAGGTGTCTTCTATGGCTACTATTCCTCCACTTAGTGGGAACCACTCCACACCACGACAGGCCATTCCAACGCCTTCCTGGTAGACATCACCCTCACACATTTCAGCTTCCACTTGACTCTCTTTAGATGCTGCAATAATGTCCGTCGCTGTAAAACAAGAGATCCACGATCTTTCCCGCAACAAAATGCCAGGATTAGGCAGTCTACCCCTGGAATATTATCACAACTTCTTGTCCATTCTGACTCCTCTTCTCGCAAAAATGTATGCGGCTGCTTTAAAATCTGGTGAGCTCCCACGCTCTCTCTGGGAATCCCTCCCAATCTCTCTCCCAAAACCGGATAGAGACCCCAAACAGCTGACATCTTATAGGACCACCGCCATAGTTGGGGCAGACTATAAAATCTTGGGAAAGATTTTAATCAACAGACATGCCCAAATACTCCCGACCAAAATGGCTTCGTCCCAGGCCGCAGCACTTTCCAGAACATGCAACACCTTTTCCATGTACAAGGCCAAGTTAAAGGATGCTTCCTGTGAGAGGCCTGCCTTATTTTAGATCTGGAAAGGGCATCTGATGCACTAACCTGGTATTATCTCTTCACCGTCCTCACCTTCATGGGAATTGGGCCTAAACTCCTAGCCTACACTTGACTATTGTACTCCAGACTTCACAGTCAGCTGCGGGATGAGATAGGGTTGCGCCCTCTCCCCATTGCTTTTCACAATCGCAGTGGAGACATAGCCATATGACTATGCAAAGAGAGCCAAACATGGGGCATTCCACTCACATATAGGATGCACATTGTAACCCTCCATGCGGACGAGGTTCTCCTGTACGTATAAGATGTGGAAATCGACCTGTCACCCCCCTCCTGGACACCCAAGTTGATTATACCTCAGCTGCTGGACTCTGTGTCCACTGGATGAAGTCAGCCATCTACCCCCGTTGTCCAGACCTCCAGCTGCAGGAGGTGTGCTTATGGGATGTTTTCCTTAGTTGGCACACTCAGGTGACTCGATATCTAGGGGTTTATCTCTATCATGCCCCCACAGACCTCTATAAGGGGATTCTTTGCAAAACCCTAGTGGGAATCATGGTACAAATATTCTTCTGGCAATCCTCGTCCTTGGCTCCCATAGGCAAGATTGCGCTAGTGAAGATGGTAATACTACCTCACTTCCTGTACTATTTCACAAAATTGCCAGTCATTCTGCCACTCTCCTTCTTTAATTAGCTAGACACCCTTCTCTGCACCCTCATCTGGGGCATCAAGTGCCACTGAGTTACCCTCGTAAAGTTACAGCTCCCAGTATACATAGGAGGCCAAGGTGCCCCATCTTTCGAAGCATATTATCTAGCAGCCCAACTCCAATGGTTGTCCCGATAGACCACATTGCTCTACTTTGGTGAGGCCTGTACCAAACGGGGGCCCATACCGGTGACAATGATTTGCGGCTCACTGCTTCTCAAGGCTCTGCAACCCTCACCCTGGCCTTGCAAGTGGCTGTGGGCAGGACATGATTGGCCCAGATACATCGTCTCTCTCAAGAATTCCCCCGAAATTGCGTCTAGTCGGATTATCACGTGCCTACGGTTACTATGCTGCTGGTGAACTGAAGATCTGGTTGGAATGCTCGATACTCACATTGGGTGATCTCTTCTTCTAAGGTCACCTTCTCCAGTTTGACCAGATGGCAGAAGAGCACTGCCTCCCTCCAGGTCAATTATTATCACATAGACAGCTCAGCCACACTTGTCACACGAATGAGGAATCCGCTACACACCCCGTTCTACAAACTGTCCTTCCGATGGGTGATTGACATCACTTCATGAACTGCCTCTACAAAGCCATCCGCAAACTGGCGGTCAACCCCCTAGCTGTACTATCCCAGAAATGAGAGGATGACTTTGAGCGGGTACTACACAACAGGGAATGGAACCAAGCACTTGAGTTCTGCAGGCAGATCTTCCCCAGCTCTCCATTTAAGAAGTATACTGCTTGGGATTGTTGAAGCACAAGAAGCAACAAAACATATTCACCCGTTTATTAGCACTGGCCCTACTTCTTGCCAAACGCACTCTCACACTTCACTGACGTTCCCCCACCACTCCTCTAAAAGCTACATGGTATGAGGCGGTACGCAGGCAGCCTATCTCCCCTCAATGGGCCACCCTCCTCACGCATTTCCAACAGCAGATAGGGAATAATGATCTTCCCCCATGATAGTGTCCTGAGCCCCTTCTACACTTTGACATTCCAACATCACCATCCCAGTTGGAGGCCCACGAATTAGCTCTCGCACACACTTCACACCCACCCATCCCCACACTGCCTCACTGACCCAGATGATGACTTGTCCTCCCCCTGCTGCCAATCTGGCCTTTCCCTTCATTCTCCTCTATGATTATGAAACCTGTCCTCCCATCCCCACGAGTCTCACCCTCCCAGTTTACTCCTGGTTCATGCAGTGTGATACTGTTAGATCTGGGGGTCTCTAGTTGGCAGGATAGGTACCACTGTCCAAGTAGGGACCCTTGCTTCTAGTCAGGGAAAGGGGGATACACTGTTAAGATAACCCCTGCTCACCCTCTAGGTAGCTTGGCCTGAGCAGTCTAGGCTATCAAAGGCAATGTGTAAAGTATTTGTACCAACACTCACAGTAACACAGTGAAAACACCACAGATTTACTCTACACCAGTTTTAGAAAAATAAGGTATCTTTACTAAAAACTTCACAATTCCAAATACTATAGAAAAACCAACATACAATTAAAAAGGTTACTTTAAAGATAGTTCAAGAGTTTGTAGAATGTACTCCAGGATGTAAAAATCAGTTTCCTGCACAAAGCGACTCTCAATGCACAAAATGCGACACTCTCATGCCCAACAGTACCTGTAGTTGCGCTAAGGTTCCCAAAAGCTATAACAATGAAGATGGCAAAGGCGATGCGATACTCCTGAGACCTTGGGGAGGCTTTGCAGCAGCCCTGCTTCACGCAGCAGAGGTGGATGCGCCGGCTCCGATCTGTAGGGGGAGGATGTAATGACTTTGGCTTTCGTGGCGTAGGTTTCTTAGGGGGAAGCTTCACGCACAGGTACGGTGCGACGCTCTTCGATGTGGCGCGATGCGCGGCGCAGCGTTGAGTTCTGGCGCCGCATCCCTCGATGCGCCATGGGACGGGACTCTGCGTCGACGCACGCAGCGACTGGATACTTTCACGCACCGGCAGTGGTGCGGCCTGCAAACTGGTTCTGCGACGACCTTCGCAGTGTCAGAAATCTTCACGCTTCGGGACGATGCTCTACGCACTCGGCGATGCGGGGACTCCGGGTGATGCGATAACGCCGCGATGAAATTCTTCTCGCACACTCGATCTTGCGACTCGCAACCGGATGATGCAACCCTCAAACGGATGATGCGATGGGTACCAGTTACTCTTGTTCACGCTTTCTGCTTTCCAGCTCCCAAACACAGCAAAACGACCTCCTGAGGCCCCAAGACTAGGCAAGCACTCCAAGGCAGGTCAGAACTCCCTCAGCAGAGTTCCAGGGGAGCTGGTGGTGAAGTCCTTTTGTTCCTGGGACTTCTTAACAGGGAGCCAGCTCTCCTCAGGCCCTTGGAGATCAGATTTTAAATAAGGGGACACCGCAGAGTCCTTCCCTTCTCCTTGGCAGCAAAGCAAAACAGCAAGCAGGCAGTCTTCTTCTCTTCAGTTCCTTCCAGCTTTCTCCTTGGCAGAGGTTCCTTCTTAGTTCCAAAGTGATTTAAAGTTTAGGTGTCTGGGGTCCTCTTCTTATACCCCTCCAAGTCTTTGTCTCTCTTTGTTCCAGTGGGGGGATTCCCCTGTTCAAACCGGTTCCTGGGTGTGCTCTGCCCTGGAGCACCTGGTACCTTTCAGAGTGAGGGGCAGGGTCGTTGGACGCTCAGCAGGAGGTGGAGCCTTCTTTGTGCTGGCAGAGGCAGAGTCCTCAGCCTGGCCAGCAAGGGGTGGAGCCGGCATTGTGCTGGCAGAGGCAGCCCTATTCAAACCCAGGGGCTACTCCTCCCACCCATCTAGAGCAGATCTCCCTATTCACCCTGCTGCTTACTCATCCAGGCTCCTGGAGCCACCTAGCCCTCACATGACACCAGTCAGCCAACCAGCACACAGGCACACAGGAAGGTTAAACAGGAGAATAGCTACTTTCTAAAAAGTGCTATTCTCACACAGTGAATTTAAAAACCATCTTGCTAAAAAGATGTATAATTAAATTCTGAACACAGAGATACCAAACTTGGATTTTCTATCTTGCCCTTATGGGAAGATAGGCATGTAAACAGCCTTCCCCATTCTATCCTATGGGCAAGATAGCCTCTCAGCAGTGAAAAACGACAATGGCTGTTATTCACTACCAGGGCATGTTACACACCTCAGTACATGCCCTACCTTTCAGATACACTGCACTCAGCCCAGGGGGGTACCTAGGGCCACCATAGGGATGCCTTACATGTACAGAAAGGGAAGGATAAGGCCTGCACTGGCCAGGTCGACATGGCAGTCCTGGACTGCACATAGGCACTGCAAGCAGGCCTAAGACATCATTTTAGCGCTACTCCTGTGGGTGGCACAACCAGTGCTGCAGGCCACTAGTAGTATTTGTACTACCAGCCCTGGCACTCTCAGTGCACTTTACTAGGGCCTTGCAGGTAGAACAAATATGCCAAACATGTGTAGCCAATTACATCACAATTTCCCTAGGGAGCACTTGCACTTTTGACACTGATCAGCAGTGGCAAAGTGCCCAAAGCATCTATACCAGTAAAAACGACATCCAGCATAGCATAGAAAATACAGGAGGTACAGGCAAAAAAGTCAGGGGTAACCACGCCAAAAGATGCCAGGTCTAACAGATACCATAAGGTTGCAGACTTTCAAGGTGCAATGAGAACATTTCACATCTCTGTACCATCCTGTGTCTTGTATTGTAGTTAGTTGATACCTACTCTGACAGCACTAGACTGTGCCTGTTAGTTAATATGTTCATTACCTGTCAATGACTGTCATATGCTGATGTTCTTTATTCTATAAAATCAAATAAAAATGATTTAAAAACATTTGTGCATGATATTCAGACATCATTAAATTATACAGGATGCCTAATGAGATTGTCCTGCCAGTGTATCCTGTTAGCTACTCTACCTGTGTTTTGTATTCTAAGAGATATCTCCTATTTATATCTGAAGAATCTCTATTATAATTTCTAAAGGATGATGATCTTGAGCGAAATGGCAATTAGCTTTTTATCAGATCACATCTTATCCACAGTGCGCCAAGATTTGTGAATCTATCAGCTATGAATTACATCCGGACTCTGCTTCCCAAAGACGAGGCCCGGACAGGATTTCTATTATGCGAGAAAAATCGGAGTAACTTTATTAATTCCACATTTCTGTTTGAAGCGATATTAAGGATAAGTACTGGACTACTCCTTCTCGTGTAGTAATTTGAGTGAAAAAACCCTACCTGAAGAGCACATTTAGTGAGCGGCCGCTCGCTATTTATGTTCTGCTGCATTTAGCACTGTTTCTTAGCTCAAACTGCATCCTTGCATCTCTGTTGGATGGAGGAGTGCATTATGCGCTAAGAAAATAACACTAAATGCCGGTAGTAGGTTGGAGGAAAATCCAACCCCAAGAGAACATTTAGCTAGTAAGAGAGACAGCTCATGCTCACGGTCCGGGTTCTGTTGCATTTAGAGCTGTCTTGGCACAAAAAGCATCCTCCTGTTCCTTTTGGACGCAAGGGGACATTTTTGCATGAAGAAATAGCGCAAAACATTGAATTCTTCTTCTTGCATATTCAAGCATAAACTCACAGAATTATTAGGTAAGTCTGTGCGATGAAGCTACACAGACCTATGCGAGTTATGCCCACTTATCACAAAGACCTAATAAAATGCACATTTAATTCTAATTGTAAAATGCAAACATGAGAAGGCTTGATTAACGTTCTTCAAGGTTATTTCATCATTATATGTACACCTACACCAGACATTTTTTTAAGCTGCAGCACAAAGTTTGTTATTTGTTATGTATTGTGCATACTAATACAATCCATTGTTATGCTATGTTAATCAGAGTCAGAAAAGCAAAAGCATGAAACTCATACATGACAGTTTATTGTTCAAAGACACAAAAAACATTATGATTGTGAGAAAATGCCTCTTACTGCGCGGGCATACCCATTTTCTGCTGAATTGTATTGCTGATTTTTAAACTCTACTCAGAGGGGAACTGTTGTCTACTGTCCAATATATACGTTACCCAAGCCTGCCAGGGGCTCTTTGGTTGACCTTTTTTAACGTATGCTATACAAAATCCATCACTCTTCACGTCACTGATGATAACCTGCACATGGGCGATATAGGCATGAATTATCTAGGAGTTAGTATTAACTACCTACCAGCTAGTTTTGCTTGACTTGTATGCATCAATAAAAACCTTCAAACATTTATGTCAGCATGACACACTGAGAAATCATTTGATCACCCAGTCCTAATTTAACGAAATGTAAACACTCTGTTCACCTATTCACTGATATCTATGTGTTCTAAAAGCCTTAACATTAACCCCTCCCACTCCAATTCTTACAAAGTGCCCCTTTGAGAAGTGATGTGGGGCCTATTCGAGCACCAATGAGCTAATGATGTGCATGATGTTCTACAGCTCTAAATTGAAATTACATCTAAAGGTAATATGAAATGATTGGTCCATGATGTCAGGAAAACCTAGGCAAAAATGTCACTAACATTTCATGAGTCAACAAGGAACACCAGATCGGTATTCGAGAGAAACCGTCAGAGGTGACTGACTCTGTAGACAGTTGAGTGGGAATTTACACAGTGATGTTTAGAGCCTTCTGACCATTTATATTGATGAACACATGCAACTCGTGGTCAAGCATAGAGGCCTAAGTACCTTTACTTTTTTCATTTTTCTTTTTTCATTTATGCACTTCTAATAGCAGAGTGACTCAAACTATACAGGTCCTGATGAATGCCCAAGAACTTAATTGTCGCTAAGGCAGAAACATGTTGACCGACTAATCGATAGGGTATATATATTTTATTTTTCACTTGCTTTTTAACCACTACCACATAGGAAGGAAGAATGAAGTTGTTGCCCCTATTTAGGTAGTTTTTAAATCACTCTTTAATTGGCACTCTACCCCTCCTTAACATCTCGAGTTGGTAGATCCAACACGTGCTGTGCACCCCTGCTCCTTCCCTCTCTGGTAAGTTGTAACCCACAAGGGGTACCTTGCGGTCCCCGTGTGTTGGAGGAACCCAATGATGAAGCATGTCACCCTCGGGTGAGTGAGGGTTTTCGTCCACAACTTTGTTGTGCCCCAGCCTTCTTTTCTTTTTTTTCTTCTTCTTGCTACCCTATATAGTGTGATAGTTAGAGGTTCCTTCAACATATGCCATCTCTGACCATCCAGCTTCCATTGGTTTCCTGTACCCAAGTACATTGTGTTCAAAGTTTGTGCATCTGTCATAGGGCTCTTCAAAGAAGGCCCCGCTGTCACCCAAAGCTGAATAGGTCGCTTTGGACCTGGCAAAAAACTTCAAACTGCTTCTGATTTGGTAGACAAAGTACCCCAGATCGAAAAAGCCTGACTAGAGGCCACTAATTGTCTTTATGCGCAGCCTTCGACTGGAACACATTCCCACTGCACCTTCGTGTGGAATCTGACTACCTTTCATTCAGGAAGAACTTTAAACCAGGCTGCGAAGAAAATTATTAATTGCTCTCCTCGGTCGTTACACCCTTTTTGGTGTAGCAGTGTGTTATACATATAGCAACCAGTTAGTAATTCATTGCATTTATCTGAAAATGTTACAATATGGTAAATGAGACAGTCCAAAAACTTTTATTTGACATGAAAAATTGCCATAAAAGCACATAACAATTTGCCCCACGTTAAATTTTTCAAAACAAAATGAAAATATTAGTTCAAAACATATGTATAATTATATCAACTTTTAAAACAGTGCCACATCGTATTAGTGATAGGAGCATTGAATCACTCCACCCAAAACAGATTGTCCCCCAGATTAATTATGGTAATCACATATTAGCTAACTAATGAATATTTATCCAAAAGACACGCAATACTACGGAGAACAAGTTACCCAGGCAACATTTTTGCTGTTTATTAAAGTGCAAAGTGCTGAGAATGATGAAGCTTCATGTGTAATGAATTCGAGACCCTCTTTACTGTCCTGTGTGTACATACTGTTTCCGGATCTTTATCACATTTGAAATAAATAAGATTACAAAAAAACGAGTTGTTAAGAGGCTAGTTGTTGTAAAATTATTCATGACTCCCCTTAATTTGTGCTATATAGGAAAGAGATAACATTTTCGGGGCAAAGTGTAAAATTTACAAAAAATAATAAAGTGCAGTGTGCTCTGAGTATTGCGGTTAGCTCAGGGGCATTCCCAAAGCCTGTCAAACCAGGTACCTCAGGAAGGAAATGCAACCAAAAAATGAACAATATGGATTCTAAATTGTGTTTGATAAAGTCCCTGCTGTGGGTTGTTTATCCATATAAGTTAGGGATCCAGTCCCCATTCAGTAAGTAAATCAATGTAATACAGATTTGAAGATTTACTAAGTTTCTATGTGAAGCTAAATTCTTCCAGGTTGGCAAGATACAATTGCTTCACTGCCATTTTATTTACTAACACAGCTCTTTCTTGGTTGTTGAAAGGGTCATGAATCCCTAGTCCCTGAAAAACACTTTTAATATCTGATAACCAGGGAATCTTCAGTACACTATCCAGACTCAAGCAATCTCTTAAGATTTGTTGAGAAAGCAACAGCTCTTGGCTGTGCCACACAGACACCCAGAATAAAGGAGGGCGAACAGTTATATAGTGAAGCATACAAGGCAAGTCTAACTCACAGTGACATAAGGAGGCAGAGCAACTCTGAGGGACCTATAACAATCTGGTAGGAATGCATTTTCCATATTCTATAATCGGTCCGCGTCTCCATAGCCCCACAAGCCTTCCCCATAAGTAGCAATGGATGCGTATTTACTCTTATATAAGTAAATATTTAATAGGTTTTTGCCTGAGTCTATCACAAACTGCTGAATAGGAATCAGTATTTGCTACTGGCTCTGCCTAATCAAAGCAAGTTTCACAAGACCTTGCTTTTATTCTCATTAACTCTAACAATAGCTCTGTGGGATCTAATTTATTTCATGTGTCCACCACACCTTTGTTCTCTACATAAGATAAAGTAGCTTGGTTAGATTCCATAACTTGTAAATTCATGTTCAGCTTGCACTCAACGGTAAGTGGGTTACGGTTGCTACAATAATTCGGCGTAATGTTAATTTTCCGCATCCAGGAATGGATGTCATGAGAGAACAGTATGTGATCAGTTGTACTGCTAGCACCTCCTCTGATAAATGAAGGCGGCAGTTCAGCCTTTCAGTGGCAAAATTCTGAAGCAAATAATATAGTATACTTGAGCAGCACATGATAAAGGGCGTCTATGTACCATGATAAGGGAAGCTGATTTGAGTATTATCATTAAAATCTGTCACAACACAGATTGCAGCAGAAGAATGTTTACACAGGAGAGAATTGAGTTTACCCACCCAAATGACGCTTGCCACATCCGTACAATGAATGATGGACCTATCTAATTCATGCTATAATTCATTTGTTGTTCGTGGGTCTGCTCTAAATTCAAAATGATCATAATACAAGTTAATCAAAATTATATATTTGGAGTCAACAAGCCATACATTCATCAACTGATAGTAAGGAGTGGAGGCAATATTGTGCATGTTGCTGATTGGGCTAACAACAGATATTAAAATACATAAACCCCTCTTGAACTCCCTGACTGAGATTGTTCTGCTGCACTATAGAACAAGCAATACCCATCTATAAAGAAAGGATTGACTACCCAAGTTTACTGACAGCAGATGATGTCAAACTGGCCAATAAAATTCATCCAATCCGGTTTATCTAATTTTGTTGCGATACCTGCAATGTTGCAAGACAAAATGCTAATTCTCTTGTCCCCAGAACTAATATCTGACATTGGCCAGATCCCACTATTAGTGGTTGGTGGAGTAGTTGCAGAAGAAGAATCGTTGTACAAAGGAATCTGCTGATGCTTTCTAGAGGACGATATCAACCTAACACAATGTAGGCATCAATCAATTTCTTCCATCGCTTTAAGAAGGGAAAATGAATTCCTAGTTTCAAAATGCTACTTTTTTAGCACCTGAGCTTTAGTATCCATACCAGCAACCCCCTCAAGGACTCTCATTCCAGGTGTTATACAATCAGAGGGCTTGGAGAAGAAACCCGGTAGTAGGACTCTTATGGTAGTTTCTCGTTTCCGGTTCTGATTAAAATTGTGGATGATATCTCTAACAACTGCAGGATTCTTGAAATGTATTAATTCTTAGGCCACAAACCCTTCCAGGCCACTCTCCTAACTATCTTAATTTCTTTAAAGAAATCGTAATTGTTATCTAGATGTGTTGACAGCCAGTGCACTACTTTATTCATTAAAATCCTTCAATCTTCCCTTTGGGTTTGGAGAAGGGAAGATACATTCTCAAGAATAATCACAGAAGGTCTGGACACTGGTGGCAAGTGTAGTTGGTCTTTACTGGGAGCCATAGTGGGAGAAAATCTTAAAGGGTTATTGGGAGCGGGAGGTGCAGCAGTGGCTTGCCTCAGAGCTAGAAATTGAGAGGTAATCGTCCCAGAAGCCCCAGTGTTCCTATTATAGACTTACCTACCAGGGTTATCATTTCCCTAGTTTTTTTACCAGGATTAGTACACTGACACTATATTTCCATTTCGGATTTATCTGGAGCTTCTTACTAACAGAGTGAGAGCCCCATCCACGTACTTTTGTTTGGCAAAACTGGTAAGCAAACTTTGTTCCAAGCAACTTAATCTACCCATCACCATGTCACAAAAGGTTTGACTTTTCTGTTCTAACATAATTTGGCCACTATCTAAATGATCACATAAGGCCTGGTGCAAATTTTTCCACATCAACAGATTTAGATAGACATAACTCATCAGGGGCCTCCACCCCTTTTATTGCATCCACCTGCTTAGCATGCTTCTTAGTTCCCAAGTTTTTAGTAGAGTTGCAGGTGGAACGGATCGCAGTCTTCTTTTTAGCAGGTGGGGAGTCAAGCCAAGAAGGACCCCGCAAAGCAGTAAACAAGGAGGTGTTCAAACAACAAGGATTGTTGGGTGCGGTTAATATATTCTTGGTGCCAGGCACAGACTCAGAAAGATTCTCATGAGGCCGGCCATCGCCCTCCTTACACAGAAGAGAGGATTGATGCCGAGCCTTCAGTCTGCCTTCCATGAAACCATTCTCAGTAGTTATTGCCCTACTGCCCTAATGAAGTAGTTTGATATTGATGATACAGATTTACCTGTAGGTGTCTTCCCAACATGTAACATGGTTTCCTTTTCCCCATTTACATGCAGACGCCTGAAATCACAGGTATTTTGTTGGTAGGCGTGTACAAGACTAAGAGGAAAGTGTCTGGTTAAAAGGCAAACCTAAGGGGGATGGCCCGGCCTCTATTGGGCGTAGACAGGCCTGCTCTTGGCCTCCGGTCCTGTGCTGCAGGAGTGGAAAGCACGCTGTAGGCTCTGTAACAGCACCGCCCCTGTCTCCTGGACACAGGAGGCGTGAGGGCAATGGAGTCCACGCAGTCTGGTGTCCCGCGCTGAGGGAATGGAAAGCACGCTGTAGGCTCTGTAGCAGCACCGCCCCTGTCTCTTGGACACAGGAGGCGTGAGGGCAATGGAGTCCACGCAGTCTGGTGTCCCGCGCTGCGGGAATGGAAAGCACGCTGTAGGCTCTGTAACAGCACCGCCCCTGTCTCCTGGACACAGGAGGCGTGAGGGCAATGGAGCCACGCAGTCTGGTGTCCCACGCTGTGGGAGTGGAAAGCACGCTGTAGGCTCTGTAGCAGCACCGCCCCTGTCTCTTGGACACAGGAGGCGTAAGATCAATGGAGTCCACGCAGTCTGGTGTCCCGCGCTGCGGGAATGGAAAGCACGCTGTAGGCTCTGTAGCAGCACCACCCCTGTCTCCTGGACACAGGAGGCGTGAGGGCAATGGAGTCCACGCAGTCTTACGTCTCCAGGTATGGGAAATCATTTTTGGCTGCTAGTGAGGGTGTTATAGTATTGCTATAGAATTGTTTTAAAATATACAGTTTCACAAACAGGAGTTCAGTGAGAGTGAAACAAAAAAGAATAATAATTTTGTAGGAGCGGAAAGGAATGTTTCACTATTGATATACACTAAGGTATCTCCATGAGCCCAGTACATCTGCCAGCAGTGGCATAACAAACCATTAGTGGTAACAAACTGACAGACACAGGCAGAGAGTGACATTAAGGGCCATAGCGGTGAGTCGGTGGGGGGGTGTGGGGGGGTCTGGGATTTCGATGGACGATGACGAGAGGACATTAAATAAATAATTATTTTTCCCTCGTCATTATCTGTTGAAATCCCCCTCACCGGGCCCCACCGCCCTATCACTCTTACCTGCACGGACCGCAGCTGTTTGCCCAAGTGAAATGAAATGTTGCCCTGATTACGTGCACATGCACCTGCACCTGCAAATGGGTGTGCCTCACTAACTAGGTTGGTGGCCAGTCCTTTAGTTTTCTTTTTGTTTCCTTACATATGTCCCCTTTCATTTCTTTCGATCTTCTCCTGCAGCTCTTCAAGCAGTCCTACTGTTTCTCATTTCATATGAAGTGCGACACTATTTCGTTTTAAATCTCTTTATTTATCTTTTGTATATGTATAACCAGGAACATGTCAGAGAATATGCATAGACCATGTTCTAACACAGTGAGTTTGATGTAGCCGTGTGGCACTATTTTTAAACTTGGCTGCCATCTTGGGATGGTACTGTCCCTTCTGGCTACAATCTTTCCAGGTAACTTGCGCCTAGTGCCATGGAAAATTATGAGAGATATTTGGTAGGTGGCTATCAGTTTCATAAGTGGGTGATTTTTGAAGTGATATTAGAAAGATGAGGTTAAGTCTGATACTTAATAGGGTGTCACTCCAAATCTTTGGCGTAAAAACCTAAAAAGAATGGGGTGTGTGTGACTTTTTCTTGCAGCAGTCTTTCACCTGCAACTTTCAATTTCTTGTACTCACAGGGAGCGTTTAGTTCCAGTGCTTTTAATATAATTAGACAGATCTGGAGAGTGGGCACCATTTCAGTTCAAAACTTTCCTTATGTTTGTAATCGGGTTTTGCTCCTGCATGGAAGCCTGCTCTTACCCCAGGTCACCAAATAGCAAGGAAGGCAGCAAGGATAAAGATCCATATTCTGATGTCTGAAAATGACCAGTGCCTGGATTGGTCCGGCTGACTGATTTCTGTTTTTTAGTATTTCTAATTCTTCTTAGATTTTTCATGGTGCCAATACTGTAGCTGTTTTCTTGTCATTAGATAACATTTCAGGACCACCTCTAAAAAAGAATGCCTTTGCGCATTGCCCAAGTGAAAAGCCTTGATTTGTTTGGAATCTGTTCATCTTTTTTCGAGGTGCGGATGCCCAGATATGGTTCAGACATGTTCTGGGTTATGCCATCCGTGCGAGTAAACGCGGAGCCTCACGTGGTCATTTCTTCGAGAGCGCATGCCACGATGCCAACGACACAGGTATCCCTCTTCCCCACGGAATGATTGACACCGGTTTCATTTCTTTAACAGGGCAAACATGAAATGTTCCTTCGGTTCAATGATGCGTCAGTGATGCAAGCCCATCGCATACATACATGATGTGCAGCAGGTCTGGTTCTTCATTGCCATCGCTTGTCCGTTTATTGATCCGGTTTCATGCAATCATAGAAAGGCAATGGCTTTAATATCAGTCTCGACCAAAGAGGGAACATAGAATCTGGCTCTGCTGTTTGTTTTCACTAACCAGGCTGCCTCTGGTAACCATCGCTATCCCTTGCCATGCTTTGTGTGTGTACATTGCTGAATCCGACAATCCTTTTCCTTAACGTTTTAGTCATGTTTTCTTAATTTGTGCGTGTGCGTACACACAACACATGTCAAGGAGATGAAGAATGACGCTGTAGTGCTGCTTTGGATATAATAATGATGCAGCGCTATCACGGACATAAAACCCATAAACTTTAAAAAATCTATTTTTGGAGCACAAAATACGTGCGCCTTTTCATTATTGTTTGTGAAGGGTTACATGAATGTGACATTATTGACTCGGATAGTATAGTTCTGAGAATCATTATTTTTCATTTTGAAGAAACAGCGCTAAAGAAAGCGTGGGAGAACCGTACTGTCAAATCACAGCTGCAAGCTATCAAAGAATGTTGCATTTTAGAAGTTGCAACTCAACAAATAAGCAGACAAAAATAGTTATTTGTACTTTTTTTTCTGGGTACTTAACATAATTCTCTAAGCACAAAAAACTGGCTCGCGTTTACTGATTTTAATGTTCTAATTTTAAAAGGACCTTTTAATGAGCAGATACATTCCCCAGCTCTGCGCATCTTTCCTCCTAACAGCTTCGCACAAGCACGAATACACTCCTCCCTCTGTTTCTAAGTAAAAATAGGACAGAGAGTGATTTTCAGCGTGGCAGGTTTGAGTCTTATTAGAATTCCAGCATATGGATTTATTTGCTCTTTACCCTTTGCATACGCCCGCTGGTTGAATATGTTATTTGATGGTGTCATCGCCAGTAAAATATGCTATGAACGCCATTTTAAACACTGGAAAAATAATAACGCTTTTAAACACTTAAAAAATTGTGTAGTATCTGAAATATAATTTAATATTTGCGTTAACCATCAAGTAGGTGAAATTGTAATTTATGTGGCCCATATGTAAAAAAATATATTTTAAGCTACTGAAACTAAAACAATGCAATGGTATTGGAAAAATTTTCAAAGTGGCAGTGGACGGTGGTGGTGCCTTCAGGGTTAAGCCACTGAAGTCATAGAGATTGTGAAAAATCAGAGCGTCGCTCCAAGAATAAGTGTATCAAATGAGCTATGTCAAGGTGTATGTAATATCTTTCCACTGGTGCACATCGTCATAGATGATTAAAGCATAATGTGGTAGCATACTGTCATTTACAGAGAACACATTTTTCATTAAAATGGCCACAAAATTTCCATGAGAGATGTAGTTGTATTCAGCGGTGGTTGGCATCTACGGGGAGTGTGGCCAGGCGCGTGTGCAAATAAAATTAAAATGGGTTTTGTTAACTTCAGAGAACATAGTAAGCCATAAGCCATGTTACACAAAGCATACATATTTTAGTTCTAGACAGCACTGACATTCTCTTCCTGACCAAAACTTGGCTAAACCCAGCATCCGACCAGGACATTGCCTCAGCTATCCCACCCTCCTACAAAATCATACCCCAAGACCGTACCCACAAACCCGGTAGAGGACTTGCGATCATCCACAAAAACTCAATTGACTGCACCTCCTCCACAGACTTAGACACTTATCTCATGGAACACTTACACTTTAAAATACAAACGCACAACAGGGAACCCTCGCCTACTATCCTCCAGGCCCGAGTGCTATTCTGCAACCACATTGCAGGCTTCATTTCTCTGCTCTTCGTCAGATTAGGCAACTACATCCTCCTCTGAGAACTCAACTTCTACCTGGAAGACAAGTACTCACACAGCAGGCCATACTCTGGACCCAATCTTCTCTCCAACAACATGATTTCTATCACCGACATAACACCGCTCACATGGTCACACCACTATATCATCCACATAAGGATACCCACTTACCGAGTCACCAGTCCGAAAAAAACTGCGCACATTCACGACAATGGGGTAGAGTTTCCAAAGACATATGGACAAGACCCTACAGAAACAGCACCGGTGTCAACACTAAAATCTTCAATGCATGGATAACCAAGTGCACCAGCCACATTGTATCCCCATTTCAACACCAAAAAAACAACGATAATCTTCCCAACTGGTACATGAAAGACCTCAGGAATTCAAAACGCTGCTGCAAACAACTCAAAAGGAAATGGAGACTCAACACAAACACCACTGTAGGACTCAAGTACAAAGCCACACTCAACCTCTACCATAAAGATCTACTAGGTGCAAAGAATAGAGCCCTAATTCAGACTTGCTGCCAGCTCAAACAACTGAAAGAACTGTTCACCATTTACAAGGAGTTCTCCAATCCCACAGCAGCCAACAGCAACATCAAACCATCCCAAACACTCTGTAATGACCTCTCAAATGTTTTCGACCAGAAGATCACCAAGATCTACAACAAATTTAACCCTCATCCCACTGACTTGAAGCTCCTCAACCAGTTGGACTCCCCCACTGTGGAAATATGGATTTTTATGGTCAGTTATGTCCCCTATCTTGGACCCCAACGGTTTCATGTATAAATCACAAGTACATGTATGTTCCCTCCAGTTCCAGTTATGAAGACGCAAACACTTGCGCGTCCACCGTCAACATGTCCTCTTTCAGATCCGCCATGAATGGGCCGGATATTCTATTTCTAAGTATGAAAGGCCACCGGCTTTATATGGTTCATTTATCCCATTTTACAGTTCAGACGAGTAGGCCCTGATTCTGCCATCAAGTCTTTTCTGCCTTCTGCCTCTGAAAGCTCCAGTCTGAGCTCGCATCTGTACCCATGAACTTTGTCCTACTCCCTGCGCGGCTAACGGTGCCTGACTCCAGCCTGCTGCCTGCCAAAAACTGTATTTCACCTTCAAGATTATCTGCTTTGCTCCGCTCCCTATCCAATACATTCCTGTCTAGTAGTTTAAGTAAACATTCTCCCAGCTACCGAGCAAAGGGCCCGGCTTCTCTGTCTTCATGCAAGTAATTAATAGCTCTATTACTATGGAAGATTTCTGCCCTCGCATCTAGTGTAGACACTTAGACGCTTGTACACGCACTAACGGACAGTATAGTCAGTATAGAATAAGATTCTATCCTAAGAAGACCTTTCTTTCTGGATAACACAGTTCTTTAAACATAGGATATTAGATATGATTTGGGATTAGGTTGACATAACCCCAGACTTCTGTCTCCACATGTAGAGCTAAATGTCAAGTTCCCTTCATCCCCTAGTTACACGTCAATCACACGTCATGCTGCTGCGCGCGCATCTCTGCCAAGTATTTCTGCTGACATTGCGAAATTCTTTCATGGAACCACCCATTTATGACATCAGACCCAATGACGTTCTTTAAGTTACGCCCAGTTACACCTACTTTAATTACGCATGTATGTTCTTATCTTTATTATCAATTGTTACGCCTCCGGCATCTGTTTCACTGTAATGCCTATTGTATATAAATGATTACCTGTCAATAAAGGGGGTCCTTCACTTCCTGAACCTTCGTGGTGATGGAATGTGGAGTCCTCAATTCGAATTGATTTTGGAATAAAGCCCGTTCCGAACCTCTAATACCACGGATTCTGCCTCTTATTTTACTGAGCTATTATTATAGATTTTCCGCATCAAATTAAGTCCCGGTAATTAAATTATTTACCACATAAATGGCGCCCGAACAGGGACACTTTCTCATCTCACGCGCCGGAGGTGCGTTGCAGGCCCGGTCTCCTGTCACAGCTGGACGGACAACAACGCGTACCCACAGGATTTCCTGTATCTCCCTCCTGCCGAGCGGGGGTAACTGAGGCTGCGATCAACACCCAGACGAGGCGGTGAGAAGTGCGAAGTATCCCGACCAGAGCCTAGCTGAGAGAGCAAGATCCGAGGTATACAGAGGCCCACCAGTTCCGAAGTTCCGAAGTTCCGAAGTATCGAGTCGAGTCCAGTCTGGTCCGAGTCCAGTTCAGTTCAGTTCCGAGGCTTTCCGTTCCGAGCTACCCGGTGAGTACCATTGTCGGGGAGGCGTTCTGACGTGCACATAGGTTGTGCCGGTCAAGACGGGTTTGGGTACACAAATCCGGTCTGCACTGTTTCAGAAGTGTATCTGTACTGTTTAGCAGTATATCAAGTATGTCTAGTATATGAAGTCAGAATTATCTAGTTAGTATCGAGTATTATGCTTAGTGAACGGCCATCATTGTTGTTCATTAAATGTTAAATGTTTTAAATACGTTCTGTAACAAAGAGTGTAAAATGTACGTTCTACATATTGTGGTGTGAATGACTGTTCATTATTGTGTTTTCTTTGTATTAAACGTGTTCAAAATTTAGGTATCAGATCAGATCAGTTCTCAAAATGCCGCTCTTTTCGAAATTAAGACAGATCAAAACTAGAAAAGGGTTACTCGAAGAAGCTGTTCCCATTCCTCCTAGGGACACTCCAGGGTACTTTATGTATCATAAACATGGCCTAGACGCCATATTATTTCTTGATTTATGGGTAGACTACACCAAGGAATTACCAGAAAGTCAGAGGTGGCCCGCAGCTGGGACCTGGGATGCAGATTGCATCGTGAAAGTAGAGGAAGAATTATGGAAAAAGAAAGCTAGACAATCACAGAAAGACGCCATTGAATTATGGCGTAAAGAATCGTATAGACGTACAGAAAAGCACGTAGACAGGAAGAGAAGAGTAAGGAGAATTTAAATAAAGTTCGAGAAAATATATTAATTGAAGAAGGTACTCGAGTAAAATCAGAACAAGTAGACAGACAACGAAATGCCCTTATGAATGGTATGTATCCTCTCCTGGCCGAAGGATTACCTAAGGCTACGGCGGAGATACCAAAAGACTTGCCACCCCCATTGTTTCCGATAAAGGTACATCCCAAAGGGCATCCCAGAACCGCAGAAGATGTTTTTCTTTCCTCTTATTTAGACGACGCAGCTCCCGAGTATACTAATGCTGCGCCACATAGACCGCCTGCAGAGGGGGTTCAACGCCAAGACCCTCTTCCGTCTGTACCTCCGCAACAGCAAACTCCGACACAAGTTCAGGCAAGCACATCTGCTTCGACATCTGTATCCACACCTATAGTTGCTATATCACGTTCGACGAATCCTTTCACATCCAGCACCCCAGGTGGGGCTACCGGAGGTACATCAAACATTTTTTCCACGCCACCCAGAGTAAATAAACTTTCCTTTCAAGAATTAGCCCACCAACGTACGCCCAAACTAGTAACTCCCAACACGCTCAAGGAACTTCTAATAGATTGTAGATATGACCCTGTGCCCGGAAAAGGGGACGAAATGATGCTAGCATCATTACGTATCCGACGAGCTGCTATATATTTAGGGAAGCTACCAGGAATGACTACGCACTTAGAAAATATATATCACTTTGTCCAGTCAGGGCGAGATTCTGAGAGTATTAACAGAGCCATGGAGTACCAAAAAGTGGAAATACAGGGGGAACTGTTACGTTTCCTCATAAATTGTGTGATCAGAAATCAAGACCGACCAGGGGTAAATCCGAAAGAAATGCAAATTCTTACCACATGGAGTCAGAATATATCAGAGGGGAGACATGATAAACGATCATGTATAGTAGCTATGTGCCGAAATATCCGCAAAGAAATAGAACGAATACACGAAGAAAGATTAGCAGTAGACGAACCTGAACAAACCGAGGAGGAGGAAGAATTAGAACTGCCCACAGGACAGTTAGAAACCATGGCCTATGTAGGTAGAGGAAGATCTTGCAATAATACTAGATGCTTCACTGATCCGATACGTCCGGTACGTCCAGATAATAGCAGAAATTTCCAAACTCCTATAATAAATATAAGGTCCCCCGAACATTCGTTCCAAGCCGCTGACAACCTACTCCGAGAACGAAGGGGTTATCATATACTCGATTCTATGGACGAACAAGAATTAGCCAGGTCAGCCGTTCATTGGGTTGATAGTCCCGGAAAATATAGTGATGATACATTAGCACACACGTTTTTGAACCTCGCCCCAGATGAACAGCGTTTAGCTGGTATCTATATGATTCAACAACTCCTTATATTATATAAAAGCCAACACCTCGACCCTGGTCCCTTACCTGATATATTGACTAAATTACTCACGAATAAATGGAGAGGTTCAGGTACTGAGCTAATTAGAGAAATACTAGAATCCAGAAAGCAGTACATTCTTTTTGTATGTCCCGAACATGTTTCACTGCCCATCAAGGAAAGAACGACGTACTATATGGATAGACAGAATCCCTTACGCGAAGTGCACCCGATAAAAGGTGAGGACAATCAGTTTAAACGTGTGTTTGTATACACACCCATATCTAAAATAGAACTATTGGAAATGAAGAAGGTGGTACCCAGTCATGACAAAGACCCAGCGGGTTTCCACCGAGAAATTAAAGACATGTTGCTCATGGGAGAGTATACCTACCCCGACATTATGACAATATTGAAGGTATTAATGCCTGCGGGCATTTATGAAAAACTCAAGGAAAAGGATTGGGAGGTGGGAGACCAAAAGATAGATTGGACAGCATTAGAAAACGAGGAAAAAGCTCGAGGTCCAGGTGCAGGGCTTGGGGAGAAGACCAAAACACTACCGGGTTTACTAGTACAGGTACTGCCACGTTTATTAACTACGAAAAAGGAAGACTGGGGTGCAATATCAGCCTGTAAACAAAAGCATGATGAAGACACTAGTGATTTCTATGCCCGATTCGAAAAATGTTTTGGTATAAATAGTGGAATAAAAGCAAGTAGCGAATCGTATCCACATCTGTTTGTGACAAAGTTAGTTGAAAATTCTTTGCCCCAAGTTAAGAATAGAGTATTGAAATTCGAGAGTACCTGGCAAGGTAACACTCCGTCACAAATGTTACAAATGCTACAGTACCATCACAATAGAATTAGAGAGGAACAAGAACATGAACAAAGACGCATGAAAGACACGAAAATGAAAATGCTAGTTTCCCAGACAGTTCCAGCTGACGGTCATAAAAAGGGTATGACACAGTCCAGTGTTTCAACAGGTCCTGTAAAAGGGACATGCAACTATTGTAAACAGCCAGGTCATTATGTACACGATTGTCCAGTTTTAAAACATAATATCGCCATAGGTAATACAAAAGAAAGACCACGGCCACCTAGACAGGATCAGAACCAACAAGGAGCTCCGCAGCACGCACAGTCCATGCCAGCTCCGCAACAGTCTCTGCCGGCTCCACCATCGCTGCCTATTGCTGCCACCCAAACAACGACACGACAGATGTACCAGACCGCACAGTATGACTATCCTGATTATCAACGATACTCATGAAACAGCCTAGAGAGAGAACTTGGCTTACCCCTTATTGAGGTCCCTGTAGATCAAGAAGGACCTTATGTACACAGTGAACTATTAGGCCAAGATAGAAAATTTTTACTTGATACAGGGGCAAGCCGAACAACAATAAAACGTAGTGAAGTTCCAGGGGCACCCCTCTCAGGCTCACAGAATATTTCCCTTGGCTTTTCAGGAAAACCTATCGTTAACGAAGTATCACAGCCTCTTCCCCTTACGATTGGTCCTTTGACACGAACTACAGATTTATTGCTTACTAAATCATGCCCAGAAAACTTGTTAGGTATAAAAACTTTGAAAGCTCTAGGAGCTATAATATGTTGTTCTCCGGAAGGAGTAAGATTGTTTTTACGTGATTTCAAAGGGCACTATGTGTCCCGAGACATGGATCACCGACTGCAGACTTTACCCACACATTTATGGGCACAAGGCCCTACAGATGTTGGTTGCATGAACATTACACCATATCGAGTCACACTAAAGGCAGGAGTGGTACTACCACGAATGCGACAATACAAGTTACCACGAGATGCTGTAGTGGCTTTACTGCAAATCATTGACGAACTTATTACCCAAGGAGTGGTTGTGGAAACAGACTCCAATGTATGTAATTCACCGATAATTCCGATTCTCAAACGAACTGATCCAAAGGCCCCGCCAGTATATCGATTGGTCATTGATCTGCGCGAATTAAATAAATGTATTGTACCACAATACCCCGTAGTTCCAGACATTTCTTCATTACTGACAGCTATTGATTCCGAAGCAACATTCTTTACTGTAATTGATCTCAAGAATGCCTTTTTCAGTGTCCCAATAGATCCAGAAAGCCAATACTTGTTCGGATTTAGTTTAAATGGACGAAGCTTTAAATTCACACGCGCACCCCAAGGATTCACAGAAAGCCCCAGCATCTATAGCCAAGCACTGAAACGAGAACTTGACAGTATACACATGCCAGTCAACACTGCCCTGCTTCAATATGTCGATGATCTGCTGATCACCGCTAGAAGCGAACCTGAATGTGAAAAAGCCTCACTGACGGTTTTACATTTTTTGGCCGAAAAGGGGCACAAGGTGTCCCCTTCTAAGCTGCAATTCTGTGTCCAGCGAGTTGTTTACCTTGGTCACTCGCTGTCCAAGGAGGGAAGGCAGCTTACACCAGATCGCATCCAGTTAATTGCTAACATGCCAATACCCAAGACACAAAAGGAGGTGCGGGCTTTTATAGGCCTCACTTCATATTGTAGGCAGTGGATCCCTCAGTATGCATTTCTAGCAAAACCACTCATTCAGTTGACAACACAGGAGGCAGCCACATTGACTGTCCTCCCTTGGACACAGGAACATACACAAGCTTTTGAAAGCCTAAAGAAAGCTTTATGTCAAGCACCCGTTTTAGCAACACCATGTTACTATAAACATTTTACACTCTTTGTTACAGAACGCGAAGGTACTGCTTTGTCAGTACTCACTCAGGAACAAGCAGGATCACACAAACCGTGTGCTTATTTTTCTAGTACATTAGATCCCGTAGCTCAGGCTCTGCCTGCGTGCCTGAAATCAGTGGCAGCAACAGCTTTAGCAATTAGACAAAGCGATGCCATAGTGTTAGGACACCAATTGACAGTACAAGTACCACATGCAGTAGAGGTCCTCTTGAACCGCACACAGACACAACACTTGACTATAGCACGACTCACTGGTTACGAATTAACATTGTTTCAGCCACATATAGAAATCAGACGTTGTAGTACATTGAATCCTGCCACACTGTTACCAGTAAACGGAACAGACCCACTTGCACATGATTGTATTGAAGTTATCACTATCACGACGAAACCTAGACAAGACTTGACAGACGTCCCATTGTCAGATCCAGACCTGACGTTGTATGTAGATGGGTCATGTATGAGAACAAGTACAGGAGAGTTAGTGGCCGCGTATGCAGTCACAACAGATACTGAAGTTATTGAAACAAATCGCATAAATACCTTGTCCGCTCAAGTAACAGAGCTCGTCGCTCTGACACAAGCCTGTATTCAAGCTACGAATAAAAAAGTCAACATATATACTGATTCACGTTATGCATTCGGAGTTGTACATGACTTCGGCGTGCTGTGGCGAGAGAGAGGTTATTTAACTTCTCACGGTACCCACATTCAGCACGGACCCCTTATTCATGCCTTACTAGATGCAATACATCTACCCACTGCAATATCAATTATGAAATGTAAAGCTCATACGAAAGTTACCGATATCATTTCCCAAGGCAATGATTTAGCTGACAGAACAGCTAAACAGACTGCTCAAACCCACACGTCTGACATGACAAAGACAATAGTTCCGACACCAACACATTGCATGACGGTTAAGGATCCCGCTCTTGACGTAATTGACATACAGACACATGCTACACCAGATGAAATAAAGAAGTGGACTGAATTAGGAGGGACCCAAACGGATCAAGGATGGATGACGAAGGAAAAATCTGTGTGGTTCCTTCCTAATTCAATGGTCCAAGTTATCATTAACACTGTACATAGTCCAGCGCACCTAGGAGAAAAAGCTATGCTAGACAGCATTCAACACATTTGGTTCAACAAACATTTACGAGCAGCAGCTAAACAAAAAGTCCGTACCTGTATGATCTGTTGTCAGTTTAACCCAGGTAAAAGCATTCCCGTAGAACAGGGTGGATTTCAGCCTCCTGATCACTCTTTTGAAGTCCTCCAGATGGATTATATCCAGATGGAACGATGTCGAGGATTGAAATATGTTCTCGTAGTTGTCTGTGCTCTTTCCCGTTGGACAGAGGCATACCCGGTTTCAGATTACACTGCCCCGACTACTGCCAAACAGTTGGTTCGAGAATTCTTCCCACGATACGGTTTACCACGTGCTGTCTACTCAGATAACGGCCAGCCGTTCTCCTCCGAACTAATGAAACACGTTTCACTTTTGTTAGGCTATCAGTGGAGATTTCACTGTGTCCGACACCCCGAGGCAGCAGGTCTCGTGGAACGACATAATCAAACTCTGAAAATTAGATTGTCCAAAATATGTAGAGAGAAAGGTGTCGACTGGGTAGTAGCCTTACCAGTTGCACTCTTTTACATGAGAATGGTAGCGCACTCTCGAACAGGGCTATCCCCTTATGAGGTGGTCTTTGGTAGACCACCAAATATGTGGGGGACGCCTATACCACGAAAAATAACTGATGTTGACTGTAACATGCTGACAGATTACTTGGCTTCCTTGATGTCTGCACTACAATCTTGTCGTTCACAGGTAGCTGCAGCCTTTCCCGACAACACCGAGGTGAAACCCCATGACGTAATTCCAGGGGATTTGGTGTTAGTGAGGAACTTTGACCGAAAGTCTCAGCTGGATCCTAGGTGGAGATCGCCTCAGCTCGTACTGTTAACAACGAGGACAGCCGTGAAGATCGAAGGTCGAAAAGGCTGGATACATTCAAGTCATATCAAGAAATTTCATGGACTACCTTCCGATGTAAATGACACACCTTGCGTGTCTTCACCGATTGACTCAAAGCTTCCTTTGGTTGAACTGAATGACAAAGAACAATACAGACTAAAATTAAGGTCTGCCAAGTCAGACAATTTGATTGTTTAAGTCCTCTCCAAGGTGAATCGGTCGAATTTGTCCCTGACATGAATCCCCTAGACCTGAATAGAGAAAGACACCGAAGGAAGCGAATGAAACAACATGCGTACTATAAATCACTGCGTAGTCATTGCACAGTGACGTTATTAATTTTGTTTTTCTTATGTCTTTTAATAATAGCTGCAAGTATATTGTTGCACATATATTATCCTATTTCTAAACATGTTCATAATGTTACTGCTGAACATTCTTTTAGTGAACTTCCCCCGCATGAGTTGTCATATAGATTTGCGCTGCACAACAACACTTTTATTAGTATGTTACATCATTCCCATCAGGTTAGCAATGCTACAAATTGTTGGATATGTGGCCGACTCCCTCCCTATCAGAACTATCAAGGAATTCTGCCTCTCTTCCCATACCCGTTCACACACAATGGCTCCTGTGGAGCATGGTTTAGTCTAATTAATTCCCAAGATTCGAATTCCGCAGTTTATCAAGACAACTGGGTATGGGGAAACCTGCACTTAGTTTTACTTAAAGTCTGCTACCCTGACAAGAAGGGACTTCCCAAAAGAACAGGAACTGATCTAGAAAATGAGGTATATGGATTAGGTAATTTCACGCTTAATCTCATGATCCTGAATGTCGAATCCGAATCTGCACCAATTTTGCCCGCTATGTCAGTATTTCCAGTTAAAGGTGAATTATGTATAAGAAAGAATGGCTCTATACACATGGGCCACAGTAAATGCACCACTGTAATAGAATTCAGTGATCAAGGCAAGTCTACATTTAGAGCTTCTCGCCATTCCTACTTTGTATGTGGTCAGACTGCATATATACGTTTGCCTCTAGATTGGGATGGTACCTGCTATATTGGATTCCTTTTGCCACCTGTTTTCCTAGCTCCTCCTGATTATCATAGAAATACTCATTTAGTACACAATAGAGAACGGAGAGATCTCCCAATAGTTGATTACACTGAGACAGCATGGGAAAAATACACAGATTTCAATAAAGGTCTCTTTCCCTATATAGGTACAGTTACCAATAGTAAGCTGATACGTAGATTAACCAGAACCCTTGAAGCAGTAGTGAACGAAACTATTTCCGCCTTAGGCAATTTAACAGAAGAGCAGTCTGCTATGCGGATTGTTGTGCTTCAAAATCGTCTTGTCCTTGACGTCATCCTGGCCGATAGGGGCGGAGCTTGTAGGGTCATCGGATCAAGCTGTTGCATTTTCATACCAGAAAATTCGCCATCTGTATATAAAGCCATAACTCGCCTTCATAAAATTGTAAGCCAGATACACCAGAATCCAGGCACCTGGACTTGGTCCAGTTGGTTTTGGAGTGTATTATCTACCTTTGGATGGAGGGTCCTATCCTTCCTAGGTATTGGCTTTCTCATACTATTCAGTTGCTGTTTATGCTTACAATGTGGACCAGCGATTTGTGGTCTGTGTGCCACCTCGTGTATCCCACATCCAAGTTTTCATTCAAGATTCCGGAAGAAGAAAGAAGAACAAATGATGCTATATGAACAGATCAACGGATTGATGAAGATTGATATCTCTTAAGGACAAGTAGGGGACAAGGAGGGAATGTGGAAATATGGATTTTTATGGTCAGTTATGTCCCCTATCTTGGACCCCAACGGTTTCATGTATAAATCACAAGTACATGTATGTTCCCTCCAGTTCCAGTTATGAAGACGCAAACACTTGCGCGTCCACCGTCAACATGTCCTCTTTCAGATCCGCCATGAATGGGCCGGATATTCTATTTCTAAGTATGAAAGGCCACCGGCTTTATATGGTTCATTTATCCCATTTTACAGTTCAGACGAGTAGGCCCTGATTCTGCCATCAAGTCTTTTCTGCCTTCTGCCTCTGAAAGCTCCAGTCTGAGCTCGCATCTGTACCCATGAACTTTGTCCTACTCCCTGCGCGGCTAACGGTGCCTGACTCCAGCCTGCTGCCTGCCAAAAACTGTATTTCACCTTCAAGATTATCTGCTTTGCTCCGCTCCCTATCCAATACATTCCTGTCTAGTAGTTTAAGTAAACATTCTCCCAGCTACCGAGCAAAGGGCCCGGCTTCTCTGTCTTCATGCAAGTAATTAATAGCTCTATTACTATGGAAGATTTCTGCCCTCGCATCTAGTGTAGACACTTAGACGCTTGTACACGCACTAACGGACAGTATAGTCAGTATAGAATAAGATTCTATCCTAAGAAGACCTTTCTTTCTGGATAACACAGTTCTTTAAACATAGGATATTAGATATGATTTGGGATTAGGTTGACATAACCCCAGACTTCTGTCTCCACATGTAGAGCTAAATGTCAAGTTCCCTTCATCCCCTAGTTACACGTCAATCACACGTCATGCTGCTGCGCGCGCATCTCTGCCAAGTATTTCTGCTGACATTGCGAAATTCTTTCATGGAACCACCCATTTATGACATCAGACCCAATGACGTTCTTTAAGTTACGCCCAGTTACACCTACTTTAATTACGCATGTATGTTCTTATCTTTATTATCAATTGTTACGCCTCCGGCATCTGTTTCACTGTAATGCCTATTGTATATAAATGATTACCTGTCAATAAAGGGGGTCCTTCACTTCCTGAACCTTCGTGGTGATGGAATGTGGAGTCCTCAATTCGAATTGATTTTGGAATAAAGCCCGTTCCGAACCTCTAATACCACGGATTCTGCCTCTTATTTTACTGAGCTATTATTATAGATTTTCCGCATCAAATTAAGTCCCGGTAATTAAATTATTTACCACACCACCACCGCTAAACAGAAGATCAACAACTGGAACCCCCTCTTGAACAAAGACATTACAAAGACATTACCATGTACCATCAACTTAGGAGCCCCCTCTGCCCCATTACCCCACTTTATCTACAACTTAGGAAGCACGATCATCACCCCTGCTCTCACCACAATCTTCAAATTATCCCTAACAACCACCACTTTCCTGGTAAACTGGAAAAATGCAGAAGTCATTGCCTGTCACACTTGCTCCACTCCCGGACAGATCTGCATTTAGGGTGGAGCACCTTCAAAATAAAGCCGGCATTCACAGGCAGAATATTGCTTTGTGTTCTATTGTTCACACATGCATTTTTCCGCCCTCAGCTCCCTCCCCTTTCTGCTTCCAGGGCAGCTTCATGTCTCGTCCGACATCTCCTGCGGTTAACTGTTCGTCTGTTTCGTTTCTGACTTTCCTGGCATCCTCCTTACTCCCATTCGCCTCTAGTCCCGGTTTCCTGCAATCCTGCAAAGAAAAAAGACAAACACAATTTAAAGCATCAGAAGGGTGCATTGAACTTTGGCGGTAACGTGCTCTGCGATAATGTTATTATTGTGGCAATATGTTTTAGCCTGTACTTATCTGACATGTTCTGCTGGCTTTTGGAGATCCTCTTCTTCCCATAATACTTACACATTGTTGTGTTTAGTTTTTGTTTTTGAGTATATCTGCTATACAAGAAGTCATTGTATATACATTCCCTAGCTCTGGAATTTCTGCATTTTTGAGTCTTATATTAATTCTGGTTAAAGAAAGCTTTTCGGTAGGCTTGTATATATATATATATATATATATATATATATATATATATATATATATATATATTCACTGAAAAAACCATAGGTTTCACACATGTTATAGTTAGCGGAAATTTTACTGATAAAAAACCAATGAAATTCCCCCGTTATAGTTAGTGCAGGCAACTATAACTCACGCGACCGCAATCTTCTGCTGATGCTAATACTGTATTTAGACACTTATTTGCCCATGTCTTCTTCCATACATTTTTAGCTATACATATATTACAAATATTTTTTTTTCATAAAGACACATATGTCATCAGCAGAAAATTGCGGTCGCGTGAGTTATAGTTGCCTGCACTAACTATAACGGGGGAATTTCATTGGTTTTTTATCAGTAAAATTTCCGCTAACTATAACATGTGTGAAACCTATGGTTTTTTCAGTGAATTTGCAAGGTTTTTTAAATGCTAATTCCTAACTATAACGTGTGTGAAACCTATGGTTTTTTCAGTGAATTTGTACGGTTTTTTAAATGCTAAGTTACTTTACGCCATTCGTGGCGTGCGCGCCCACTTAACGCAGTTCGTTCCGTGCGCGCACGGTGCGCTTCGCGCACCGTGCGCGCACAGTGAGCACGCGGTGCGCTTCGCGCACCGCGCACCCACTTTACGCAGTTAGTGCCGTGCACGCACGGTGGGCACGTTACGCACCGTGCGCACATGGAGGACATATTATGCGCTTCCTTGTGATAGGTAATCTGTTAAATTTAATTTGTAAGTGATGACAATAATATGCCATGCACAGAGAGTGTGTTTTTTTAAAAATATTTTTTAGCGTAAGCGCACGGTACGCGTACGGTAAGCGTAATCGGTGAAATTTTCAAAAAATAAAAATTTACCGTTTTTGGCCTTGGGGGATCTTTGAGGACTCAACTAACATGGCTATGTGCATGGGCGCTGTCTAAACAGCCCCTTTATATGTTTTTTGCCTTTGTTTACAGCCCCTCCCTCACAGTGCGAGAGAGAAAATGGCGGCCGCCGCTTCCTGGTTTTGACCGATTTGAATGTTTACTTAGATGTAACAGCCAATCAGAATCGCGCTCGCGCACGCCACCGTACGCGTACGGTAAGCGTACCGTAAGCGCACCGTAAGCTGGCTCAGATATATATATTGATTTAAAGGCTATTTTCTCAGAATCTACTGAACAGATGTACACCAAACCAACAAAAGGCACTTCCTTGACCTGAGGACTACCTCTCTGCCAAATTTCAAGTAATTCTGTTCAGCCGTTCGGGCTGTAGCTGTGTCTAAAGGTCCTATGGAAAAATGCATGGGAAAAACGCGTTTTGGGACCCCCTTTTATCTCAGCCCCCGCTTGACGAATCCCCCCGAGACTTTCAGGGTAGGAGCGGAGCGTAGCGCCCCACCTATTTTGAAAAATTTGCGAGGATTCGTCAACCGGCGCCAAAGTTATTCAAAATAGAATGTTGAGGATTTCCTATGGAAACGTGGTCCTAACTATAACTACCTACTGGCGACCGCCAGTAGGTAATACATATATATATATATGTATATATATATATATATATATATATATATATATATATATATATATATATATATATATATATATATATATATATATACATATATATATATATATATATATATATTACCTACTGGCAGTCGCCAGTAGGTAGTTATAGTTAGGACCTATTTTCCATAGGAAATCCGCAACATTCTATTTAGAATAACGTTGGCGCCGATTGACGAATCTTCGCGAAATTATCCAAACTTTTGGCCAGCTCCAGTCCGCTCTTACCCTGAAAATTTCACGATGATTCGTCAAGCGGGGGCCGAGAAAAAAGGGGGGTCCTAAAACGCGTTTTCCCCATGCATTTTCCCATAGGACCTGTTGACGCAGCTACAGCCCGAACTGCGGAACGGAATTACTCCAAATTTGGCAAAGAGGTAGTCCTCAGTTCAGACGCGTGCCTTTTGCTTAAATGGGGTAAATCCGTTCAGTAGTTCCTGAGAAAATTAGAGTTAAAAAGATAGATATATCTGGGCGGAGCCTAACCACACATCTCATCGTGAGATCTGATTGGCTATCAGTACTTCATGCAAGAAGTGTTGGCAGCCATCTTGGGACCAATATACATGATAGCACCTCATTAAAAAGCATTGCAGTTAATAGAAGGTGCCGCTCGTTGCTGACTAACCTGAACATTGTGCTGGGTTGAGATTCCAGGGTCCATCATCTCTGCCACTACGGATTTTCCTTGCATCTTGGGAGCTTGTGCAGCGAGGCCCCTGTGACGGCGGGACTGCGAGGACCAGCGCGCACAGCGAGGAAATCACCGCTGCAGCTGGGTCCTCTTCCCGTCAGCTCCTCCCTGTTTCACTACTTAAGCCTCGCGGCCCCCGCTTCGCGGGTGCCGCTCGTTGCTGACTAACCTGAACATTGTGCTGGGTTGAGATTCCAGGGTCCATCATCTCTGCCACTACGGATTTTCCTTGCATCTTGGGAGCTTGTGCAGCGAGGCCCCTGTGACGGCGGGACTGCGAGGACCAGCGCGCACAGCAAGGAAATCACTGCTGCAGCTGGGTCCTCCTCCCGTCAGCTCCTCCTCCGTACCTCCCCCTATTTAATACCACGAACGCTCACGCGCTAGCGGGACGCGCGCGGGGCGAAGACCGGGCAAAGAGCGGGCCGTTTGAGGCCGTTCGAGTACGGGAGAGGCGGGGACAGGGCCAATCTCCTATGCTTGACAGAGATCACAAGGGACTGATCTGAGGAGTGAACCACGGAACATGTCTGCAAGAGAAACCCAGAGTAAAACTGCGCAGGTTGCAGGAAAGCCCACAGGTACTTTGGACATGTACTTTGCCAAGGCTGGCTCTTTGTTGATCGATGAAATAACAACCTTAGAGAGGCGCATTTCTCAGGAAATTGACTGGGTCAGAAGATCGTCAATGGGTCCCCTTGCACATGCTACCTCCCCAGTAAAACTGTTAGAAACTATTACTACCGAGGGGGGGGGGGGAACTTGTTACCTCAGCGGCATTGGAGCCAAATATTTTGACTCCACTTACTGTAGACTGTGACATCTCTGCCTCTGTTGATCTGAGCATACTACCCTTTCCACCATCCAGGCTTCCCCCTGCTCAAATTATTTGCAAAGCAGGTATTTCTACTGATGCTCCCTCCACCGATAGATCCAACACAATTACTCAGCCAACGCAGGGGGACCGGGGGGAGCAATTCCTAAAAGAAAAAGAAGGGCTCAAACTGCAGGGGGGCGTAGGCCTAAGACCCCAAAGCACAACCCGAGGGGTGAAGCCTACCAATATGTTGCGGTTTGTATGGGGCCAGATATACCTCTAATCCAGGACCACAGATCACCTAGCCTCATCGCTACACCACGCATGGGTGACATTTCTCTTTCAGACATAAAATCTCTTATGAAGGAAATGCTCACTCCACTAGTAGATCGCCTCGCAAACCTAGAATTATGCCTAACGAATTTTCAAAAGGGAATTGATCAACTAGTGGATGCCTCTAAAATAGCCAGCGCAAACCTGAACCCCACGACACCACCCTTAGCCAGGGAAGGTTGTTGCCCACAAAAGCTTGCACATCCACACCTCCCCAGACAATCCATTTCCCAAACATCTAGGCCCTCGATTCCACCTTGCATACCAACTCCTAGCCCGCATGACATGACAACATCATCTGCAGTACAGATACAGGGTCAAGATAGTAGACACAGGACAGTCAATTTACCGCCGGAGGCAGCTCCGTACACAGTCATTCTAGCAGGTATCCCCAAACTTAAATCATCCAACAGAGAACCAGTCGAGGCTCTGAAAAACAAGGTCATCCACTGGCTCTCTAAAAACAGGCCTCTCCCCTCAGGTATTAACAGCGAGGTCCTTATGGTGAGGAGACTTCTGTGGCTTGGAAACACCAAAAAAACTATTCTGGGCGACTGTGTATTGATCAACTTCAGGGACCCCCGCACAGTATCACACATATGTAGCTGGCCCCACATCACATCAGGATCTTCTATCCAACCCCTCCTATTATCATTCTTTTATCCGTCTACAAGCACTGAACAGGATGAGGAAGGCTGGGACTTAGCAGACAGGAGAGGAGGTAGAAGGGGTCTAGGGGCTAGCAGGGACTACATGACTACAGGTTTTTCCAGATCTGATCATTTTCCAACTTATAATAGATTCAGTACTTTAGACATGGTGGATTGACCGTCTGTCCCGGAGGGTGGTGGTGCCACGACCCACAATAAGAACAAAACACTTAACAACCAATCAGTACTTCCTAAGGAGGAGTATTCTGTGTATACTCAAGCTAATGGTGAGGGAGGCCCTGGGATCATTCGTTCCACACCTGGTATGCCACCCGAGTGGACTATCCATGGAAATAAATCTGGGACAAGCCTTCTCCGGGGGACGGATTTGGGTGAGGCCGTACACCCAATTCCTCCCCCCACGTTAAATAACTCTTCCCCCCTCAGGATTGTATCCTGGAATGTGGTGGGCCTAGCCAACAAATTGAACAACCCGGCCTGGAATTCCTTCATGGAGCAAAAAGACATTTGTCTGCTCCAAGAGACATGGGCAAGAGAAGACATCACCCACAGTGGCTTTGCAACATTCTCAACATGTGCAACATGGGGGGGTAGAGGGCGCCCTTCGGGTGGCCTTGCTATATGGGTGGCCACTGACCTGGGTTGCAGGGCTACTGTTCTCCCAACGAATACGGCAGATATCCTTGCTGTACTCCTGGAATGGCCAAATGCCCAAAGCCTCCTGTTGATAAATATCTATTCTAGGCCAACCAACATCACACAGGAGTCGCCTACCATCACGGAGCTTGCCCTTGCCTTGAATGACATTATGGAGGGCACCCCCTATCTCATAGGAGGAGATTTTAATTGCCACTACGAGCCCCTCTCAGGCACTATGGAAGGCCTGGCCCTGGAGGAGGACCTTCTGTGGCACATATCGCCCACACAGGCTCCGGCCCCAAGAACATGGTCCCCCCTGGCTCTACAAATTACCTCCCTAACCTTAAAATATGGCCTCCGGGCCTGCAATGGAAGGTTTAAATCCGATAGCCCGGCAAGATGCACTTTTAATAGAGTGGGCAGTGAGTTACGGCTGGATTATGTCTTGGTTCCCCTGTCCTCCTGGTCGTACATCAGAGATTTCTGGGTCACTACCAGGGAAGACAGTGATCACAATGCCTTAGAATTAACATACAATCATCCTGGGCCCATCTCCAGGGGGAAATATAGGGAGGCAACTGTGGAGAGTCTGGTCCTCGAGAATAACAGACGCAGAGTGAAGTGGGAGCTAATAGCTTCCCACCCGGCGATGATACCTAACCTATATGCACAGGCAGTTCCCCTACTAGAAAAGGTTGAGGCGCTTACAACGAAAGGCACCACCGAGGACATACATCTGCAATTGGGCCAGTTACATGCTGCCCTCGCTAAATCACTCTCTGAATCCCTAACCAAAAAATCAACTAGGCCTTCTGGAAAAACAGCTGGCCCCCCCTGGTACAACGGTGCTTGCCGTAAGGCAAAAACGATCTCATGACTTCAATTAAAGAAGGAAAGGGCAGTGTGGAAATCAGGGCAAGGCGATCCGCCTATAAGTTTTTGATCTCTAATGCAAAAAGCGAGTGGGAACATGATAAATGGATCAAACTCACCAATTCCCTGGCCTGTGCGGACTCGTGCAAATGTTGGCGCTGTGTCAATACAGGCTCGGAGGAATTGATATCCTCCATAGAACCTAATATTTCAGCCAAGGCATGGTAGGACCATTTCCAGTCCCTTTATCAACCGCCTGAGGATGACAGGGTAAATTCGAGCCAACTTCATTGCCCCTTTGGGATTGGTGAGCTGTTTACAACTAAGGAGGTGCGTGCAGCTGTTATTGGCTTGGCATCCGGAAAGGCACCAGGGCTAGATGGGTTGCCGGGCGACCTATTTAAGCAGGAACCGGATGTCTGGTCGCCTTATCTCACGATTCTCTTCAATGCCATCCTGGAAGGCATGGCTATGCCGGGTACTTGGCTGGGTGCAGAGATCGTCCCAATTTTCGAAAAGGGTTCGCCTCTGCTCCCCGCCAACTACAGACCTATTAGCCTCATAGACGTGCCACAGAAGATCTTTGGCAGACTTATGGTAAATCGCCTCCAGGATTAGATCGAAGACACCACGATCATGAGTCCATACCAAGCGGGGTTCCGAAGAGGCATTTCTACCACCGACCAAATCTTCCGTTTGAATCTTTTATACTGGAAGACGGTGCTGATCGAGGGCGGCACCCTTTATACGGTTTTTGTGGACCTGCGTGCCGCCTTCGATTTGGTGCCTAGGGACAAACTATGGGCGGTGTTAACGGAACTCGAGGTTCCCGCAGACATTCTCTCAATTCTGAGAAGATTGCACCAGGGAAATTTCGCCAAGGTAAGATGCGGCAGAGGTGGTATTCTCTCGGACGCTTTCCCCGTTGACAGGGGGGTCAGACAGGGCTGTGTCCTGGCTCCGACCCTTTTCTGCCTCTTGTCAACGGGGTTATAAACCATCTTAGCGCCCTGAGTAACATCGATGCCCCCAAGCTGGATGGCAGCAGGGTCCCTGCAATTATGTTTGCGGATGACACCCTGCTGCTTTCCAAATCTCCTATGGGTTTACAATGGGTGCTGGATGGGTTCGCGAGTTTTTGTGCGGACCGCGGTTTGGAGATCAATGCTGCTAAAACCAAGTATATGATCTTCAATCCGCCCCCACGACGCGCGCGAGCCCCTCTATAGCGTCCTGCAGATTAGAGAGGGTCTACACCTTTGAATATCTGGGAATAGTTATCAACCAGTCTATGACTTGGGATTCCCACAAAATAAAGGCAAACATGAAATTGTCCCAGCTGGTGGGTGGAATTGCTAGGATGACCAAAGGACTGACCTACAGACCCTTTGGCCCACGCATACAAATTTATAAAGTCCAGGCCAGAGGGGCCGTCACTTATGGAGCCGAAATATGGGGCCATACACCTACGCAGAAGCTCCAGGTAACGGAGAATAATTTTCTCAGGCAGTTGGCAGCCCTGCCGGTAAGTACACCTCTTCTGCCACTTATACTAGATCTGGGGCTAAGACCAATCTCAGAGGAGCTGGGCCTTAAACCCTTAACATTTTGGTGCAAAATATGGTCCTCGCCAGAACTTTCTAATTACAGAGCGGAGCTGTCAGAGATCTTGCGCCTCTATAATAACACGCAAATTCCATGGCTAAGTTACATAAAGCGCACCTGCAAGTTATTGGGCAGACCAGACCTGTGGCGTGACCCATAGACGGCATGCCCCAGGGTCTCACGCAAACTTATTTTGAAGGCATATTATGAGCATAACTTATGAGATGCCATCATGAATGCGCGGGAGGGGTCCCATACCACCCACTTCCTGGCCTTTAAAGACTCATACCACCTAGAGCAGATCTTTAATGATATGGGCCCGCCACTCACAAGGAAGCTTTACATGCAATGGCGCTACAGTACCCTCCCTCTCAGGGCGTACACGGCTCTTTGGGCACACTCGGACCACACAGCTATATGCCCTGCTTGCAACCACACACGTGAGACAGATTTGCATGTTATATTTTTCTGTCCAGTGTACTATAGAGCAAGGATTTATTGGCTCTGCCCTCTTCTTATAAATCTGGGCTTTAGACAGCATTTCCCAGCTTTCAGAATACTGAAAACAGATCTGTCGGCTCCAATTGTATTTGCAGTTGCCAAATTCTTAACATCAATGTGGTTCACTCGCATGCATTGTCTTAAACTACTCCAGTCGAACGAATTAACGTGATGACTTTAGTTCAACTGTGTTGTGTTTAAATTCGAAACTGAAAATGACGTTATTTCATACTGTTACGATTTTATTGTATTTTTTGTACTCTTTTATGGTCCGAGTGACCGAAATAAAGATAAATGATGATGATGATGAGAAGGTTTTAAGACTTTAGTTATATTATAAATAATTTTTTGATGGTACCATACTCATTTTAGGAATTGTGGTGTGTTCTAAGGTGACTTTACCATGTGAAAAAGCCTTCTGCTGTGATATCAGGAATCATGTTTGAGAGAAAACAATTTTCTCATGCTTTTCCCACAGAGGTTTGGAAGTTGATCTATAAGCTAAACTGAGAGCATATTTTCTGTAAATTCACATTATCTTTCTCAGTCATGTGAGAATGAAGTCTGACATTCTCAGTAAAACATGTACATCCAACAAGGGCAGAGTCTGTCAGTTGATTCCTTTGTGTTCTACTGCAGCTTCCCAGAGTGTTCTAAAGAACAACTAGAGCGCTAACAGTCCTACTTATGACAAACGTATTGCACACCTGAAGCCATCTTGATTGGAATAAAGTGGTAACTCTTAAAACATTTAATTTTAAAAGGAACACAATGAGGGGGTTCATTTTGCCATAAAAAGTATGATAAGTGCTGCAGAAAGAAAAATTAGGGAACATTTTGAGTGACTTCTTAAATCCTCTTCTATTTCATAAAAACAATTCTGACATGCAGACTGAAACATGCACTTTCAATACCAGCAGCAGACTTCCCTGGTGAACAGTAGATTTACTACAGTGATCTAATGAGCAACTAGAGTGCTAACATTCAGAATTTATGGCAAATGTATGACACATCTGAATGCCTTCTTGATGGAATCAAAGTAAAAAACTGAAAGTATTTCCTACTGAGGAGACTGTAGTAAATGAGGAAATTTCATAACAGATAAGTCTCCCAAAATGGCCACCAGAGACAAAAGAGCCGAAATGTAGCATAAATATCACCCAGATGTAGCCCAAGTATAGCCCAATGACAGAATGTCCCAGAGTGTTCTAAAGAACAACTAGAGCGCTTACTGTCTTACTTATGCCAAAAGTATGGCACACCTGAAGCCATCTTGATTGGAATAAACTGGGAACACTTAAAACATTTAATTTAAAAAGAAACATAATGAGGGGGTTCATTTTGCCATAGAAATTATGATTAGTCCTGAAGAAAGAAAAATTAGGGCACATTTTGAGTGACTTCTCAAATCCTCTTCTATTTCATAAAAAAATTCTGATATGCAGACTGAAACATGCACTTTTAATAGCAGTAGCAGACATCCGTGGTGAGCAGTAGCTTTACTACAGTGATCTAATGAGCAAAGTGCTAACATTCAGAAATTATGGCAAATGTGTGACATATCTGAATACCTTCTTGATGGAATCAAAGTAAAAACCTGAAAGCAGTTCCTACTGAGGAGACTGCAGTAAATGAGGAAATTAGGAAAATTCATAACAAATAAATCTCCCAAGATGGCCACCAGAGACAAAAGAGCCCAAATGCAGCACAACTATCACCCAGATGTAGCCCACATGTAGCCCAATGTCAAAAGTGTGCAAAACACTTATTTTTTGTGTATTTGTAGATTTATATAGTGCAGACTTGTCAGGTATTGTAGTGCTTTACATGAGCATTGGTTACATCACACAAGATCAAATTCATTTTGGTTGTAGACATGGGGAGATTAAGTGATTTGACCAGAATCGCAGAATGTTGAGCTGAAGCAGAAACTCCAACCTGGTTCCCCAGTTGCAAAGTCTGCAGCTCTGGAAGTAACACCACATCCTCTCCCCTAAGTGCAACATTTAATCAAGTGGTTAACTGGAGAAAAAAACATAAAGATTACAAATAATTTAAAAGTTCTTTGTCGCTATTTGAAAACTCAGAAAATATGTCCTCATTTTAGTTTTTTAGAGCACTAACCATATTTTTGATGCAAATAAGACCCTCTCATATATGTATTTTCTAAAGGAAATGCTCTAGGTATTACAGTTTTGATTACATCAAGATGACGTCAGGCGTTCCACACTTTTGTAATAAATATAGAATGTTAGCAATCTAGTTGTTCATTGGGAAACTGTTGAGAGGCAGAGGCCAGGGACACAGGCTCTGAAAATTGAAGGCAGGTAGGAGAGTGCAGAGGCAACAATTTGACCACACTGGGCAGGCAGGAAGGGCAATGGCAGCACAACAGACTATGGAGGGCAGTGGAAAGGGGGGCAGGGGCAACAAACCAACAATACAGGACTGGCAAGAAAGGCTGTGGCACTATAATAGACCATTGTGGGCAGAAGGAAGAGGCAGTGGTAGTACAACCATACATGCCAACAGACCCGTTTCAGCCAGGAAACGTCCAATGTTTTTAAGCTCAAATGCCCTTTATTTGATCTGTCTCCTGTCTACAATCTCCTCTTTTTCAATGTAACTCAAAGGGGAAAATCAATACCCCAGTTTTTTTTCAAAATCTCCCTCTTACCAAGTTTAAAATGTTCGCAAGTATGGTACATTGGATCATGGTAGGCAGGAGGAATTGGGGTAGGGACATGGACTCGGATAACAGAGGACAGGAGGGACATGGAGAGTTTCACCAAACTGACCCTACAGGGCAGGCATCAGGGTTTGCAGCAGCACAATACACCACACAGGGCATGCGGGACAGGAGTGCAGCACAACAATGCATAGAAAGCAATAGGGAGGGGACAGGACCATGCACATGGACAACAGAGAACAGAGGGGAAAGAGGCAATGGTAGCTAGCTGACCATAATGGACAGACAGGAGAGAAAGCTGCAGCATAACAGACCATAAAGGGCAGGAGGGGCGGATTAGGGGTATTACAATGGAACAGACAAGCCAGGAGGGAGGGAATAGGGGTCTGCACATGGAAAAAGAGGGCTGGGGGCAAGGGGGCAGGGCAGGAGCAGCAAGATGACCATGGAGGTCAGGCAGGATGGGCACTAGAAACAAGACACACCATGGAGAGCAACAATGAGACCATGATGGCATACACAACGACCATGGAGAGAAGGTGGGAGGGGGTCAGGGGCAGCTAGCTGACCACACAGGGAAGGTGGGAGGGGCCATGGCAGCACAGAAGACCATGCACGGCAAGCGGGAGGGTTAGTGGCAGCACATTGGCTATGATGGGCAAGAAGGAGGGTGCAGGGGCATGCACAAAGGACCATGGAGGATAGAAGGGAGGGTCAGGACCTGGGCACAGACAAGAGAGTTCAGGGGAAGGGGCCTCACAACAGACCGTGCGGGGCAGGCAGGAGGAGCAGTTGCAGCACAACAGACCAGGGAGGGCAGAAGGGTGTGGCAGTAAAATGGACCATGGAGGACGGGAGGAAGGGGATAGGGGCATGGCATGTGGACAGGCAGGGTGGAGGTGGCAGGGACAGGTTACAGTCATCTGACAATGCTAGGCAGGTGGGAGGGGAGTGGCAGCTCAACAGAACACCCAGAGTAGATAGGAGTGGCAGGTCCATGGAACATGGTGGGCAAAAAGGATGGAGTAGGGGCATGCACAAAGACATCGGAGGGCAGGGGGAAGGAGAATAGGGGCAGCAAGCTAAGCACAGAGGCTAAGCAGGAGGTCAATGATGGGCCATTGAATTGGGCAATGGAGGGTAGGAGGAGTGGACTGGTACATCATGCTAAATGGAGGGCAGTGGCAGCACATCAGACCATGCATAGCAGGAGGGAGGAGGCTAGTCCATGGATTCAGAGAACAGAGGATAGGGAGGAGGTGGATGGGGCAGCAAGCTAACTGTTCAGAGAAGGTGGGTATTAGGAACTTTATTGTTTTTAAAATGTGTGTCTGTGCGAACTACTTAAAATATGAACAAGTATGCAGCATAATTTCACTTTTATTCAGGAAGAAGAGGACGTTTGTGACTGTGACTCCGGGCTCACTTGGCAGAAACACCCCCTTACCCTCCACCCCCATCGCAAAATGTAATGCCTGTGAAAAGGGTAGGGGGCCGCAGTGTTATATAGAACATAGTCCTGAGAGCACGATTGAAAATGAAAACTAGATATAGTATATGGTATAAACTATGCACCAAAAAGTGTGATATAAGATGAACCAAGGCGTGAAATATAATATGCAATACATTGTGCGCAATGACAGATTCATTGGAGAGCGCGAGATAGCACAGGCACTAGAGCGTGCTATGCGATATGCGCCTTGGAGTGTAATATGCACAGGGCAGTGTTGTGTAACCTAACAAGTCTCTAAAGTTGTAATATAAAATATGTCCTGGGGAGTGTAACGTTGCATATGCACTGTGACAAAGATATGGATCCCAGATTGTAATATGTATTGCATAGCGCTGTGCGTTATAACATAGGCATCGAGGAAGGCATGTTAGATGGGGCAATATAACCCGTGCAAAGGCAAGTGTGGCATGACATATTCACGGGGTGGTGTTACAGTGCTCATGGGCTAGAGAGTGTCATAGCATACGCACTAGCTGGTGGAATACAACACAGAGGTGTGAGGCACTCGGCGGGCACTGGTGGGTGTAACACAGCATTGGGCTCAGCCAGGAGCACGCTGTGACTCTCAAGTGAGGTTCGTCTCCTTTCCAGAGAGTAAAATAAAAAGTATTACACATCCGGCGGTGGATGTGTATTTTATTAACCGTGAGGGGGGTTTCTTGCATAGTTTGGTCGAATTTTTGTCAAATCCCCTTTTGTGTGCGTGTATATTAAATGTGCCCGTCAATAGCTACCCATGTTTGCATAAATAAAGGACAAGGGTGTCTACTTGGAGAGTACCCACCGGCGGGGGCGATGGGATTAGGCACGGTAGGGCGTCAGACACGTCAGAGCTTCACTAGCGGTGTAAATACATTCCATGTGGATTCATTCTATGCATAGTCGTCTTTTAATGAATATCACGCAAATCGTCATGGTGATAGGTACATACGGTTTGTTCAGCATGTCCTAGGTGTTTCTATAAATATATATATTTTTTAAATAATAAAAAGCAAAGGCCAGCCCCGGGGGATGGAAACCCCGGGGCCATAAGTGGCCTGAGGAGGGGGGCAACGCTGCCCCTCCTAAAGAATTAAAAAAAAAAAAAGGCCATGACCAGGGGGTTGGGGTCCCCGGGGCCGATTAAGGCCTTGGGAGGGCCAAATTAATTTTTTTAAACAAAAACAATTATGGTGCAGGCCCTGGGGGATGGGGTCCCCAGGGCCAGTAAATTAGAAAAAGAAGGGGGGCCACACAGCCCTCCTTCTAAAAAAAAGAAAAAAAAGAAAAGTCCGGCATCGCGCCGGAGGCCACGCCCCCTCCTTGCAGCACTCTGCAAACGCGCCCCCTGGCCAGTTGTAAGTTGGGGAATTAACTCCCCTTCAATACTGAGGGTCCCTGAGGGCCAACTAGCCCAACAGGTATCTCCAGTATGCGCCAGAGAGCTGCGTTGCAGACAGGTGTTCTGAGGCCACGCCCCTTTTTACACCTCTATGCAACGCAGCTCTGTGGCGCTTACTGGAGGTACCTAGTGGGCTTGTTTGACCCTAGGGACCCTTAGGATTCAAGGGGACTTAATCTCTCAATTTAGAACGGCCACAGGGCCCGTTTACACAGTGGTGAAGGGAGGGGACGGGGCCTGAGGTGACATGTGCAAACACGCCCTATGGCGCGTTTTAAGTTGGGGAAATAATTCCCTTTCAATCCTGAGGGACACTGGGGGCCAACTAGCCCACCAGGTGCTTCCAGTAAGCGCCACTGCTCTGCGTTGCAGAGAGGTGGTGCTTGCCGTGCCCCTTTTTACACCTCTCTGCAATGGCGCTTACTGGACGTACCCAGTGGGCTATTTTGCCCCTAGGTATCCTCAGGATTCAAGGGGACTTAATCTCCCAACTTAAAAAACGGCCACAGGGCGTGTTTACACAGTGGGGAAGGGAGGGGACGGGGCCTGAGGTGACGTGTGCAAACATGCCCTATGGCACATTTTAAGTTCGGGAAATAATTCCCCTTCAATCCAGAGGGTCCCTGGGGGCTAACTAGCCCACCATGTGCTTCCAGTAAGCGCCACTGAGCTGTGTTGCAGAGAGGTGGTCCAGGCCGTGCCACTTTCTACACCTCTCTGCAACGCAGCTCTGTGGCGTTTACTGGAGGTACTTAGTGGGATAGTTGGACCCTAGGGACCCTCAGGATTCAAATTAACTTAATCTCCCAACTAAAAATGGCCACAGGGCGTGTTCACACAGTGGTGAAGGGAGGGGACGAGGCCTGAGTTAACGTGTGCAAACACGCCCTATGGCGCGTTTTAAGTTGGGGAAATAATTCCCCTTCAATCCTGAGGGACCCTGGGGGCCAACTAGCCCACCAGGTGCTTCCAGTAAGCGCCACTGCGCTGCGTTGCAGAGAGGTGGTCTAGGCCATGCCCCTTTTTACATCTCTCTGCAACGCAGCTCTGTGGCGCTTACTGGAGGTACCTAGTGGTCTAGTTGGACCCTAGGGAACCTCAGGATTCAAGGGGACTTAATCTCCCAACTTAAAACGGCCACAGGGCGTGTTTACACAGTGGGGAAGTGAGGGGACGGGGCCTGAGGTGACGTGTGCAAACGCCCTGTGGCGCGTTTTAAGAGTTAGTTTTAATCCCCTGCCCTATTATATACTAGGGGCTTACAGAGGAGGTCATGCTGATCACAGGGGGACCCCAACGCATAGTGTTCCCTAGTGTATGTAGGTGTTTTCACTGTATTCTGAGTGTCTTTTAACATAGCACTGGCTCTAGGACTGGTTAGTCAGACTCAGTTACCACCAATATCCGTCTGAAAAAGTTGAGGGTACAGGATGATTTTGCAACAAGGCTTCTTTCTGCTCTTCTGTTTGTTCTTTCTGCACGTTATCCTTCTTCCTGCACTTTTCTTCGTCTTTGAGGACTTCTGTTGCTTCTTTCTGCATATCTTTTTTTCTTTCTGTGCGTTTTTTCTTCTTTCTTCACTTGTCCTATCTCTGTAGGCATAGTTAGAAATTAGCATTTAAAAAACCTTTGAAATTCACTGAAAAAACCATAGGTTTCAGGCACGTTATAGTTAGGAATTAGCATTTAAAAAACCTTAGAAATTCACATAAAAAAACATAGGTTTCAGGGGCGTTATAGTTAGCTGGACTTGTCACTCGTACAAAACCATTGAAATTCCCCCGTTATAGTTAGTTCAGCTAACTATAACTCGCGCGCCTGCAATGCACTGCTGATGACGTCACATATTACATCACACATGACATGGTCAGTGACATCACTCATGACATCACTGATGACATCTCCCCGTTATAGTTAGTTCAGCTAACTATAACTCGCGCGCCTGCAATGCACTGCTGATGACGTCACATATTACATCACTCATGACATGGTCAGTGACATCACTCATGACATCACTGATGACATCTCAAAAGACATCACTGATTACATCATCCTTGTGATAGAGTGGCAGACCTCCTCTCCCCCTAATATAACCTTTGATACACACATTCAAAAATAGAAACTAACATTTTCAAAACAATGGACATACCAATATCAGTTACAACAACCTATTCAGTAATTCTAAGATCCACATACACATCCACTCATTCACCAACAGTCCTATACAGTCACTCATACATGTACTCACTCATCATATGTACTCATACACCTATACATCCTGTTACACAACGCCACTCATCCATAGAGTTACTCACACACATAGTCACTCATGCTAATAAAGAATCAAACATCCATTTACTTGCATATACAGTTATACACACATCACCACACTTACTTCTACAGAAACTTACACATACTTAGTCTATTAAACAATCACTTATAGAAACACATACTTATTCATACAGGAACTCTTTCAATCTCTCACTCTCACATATACTCACTGGTATACACCAATAGTCACATATACTAGTTTAAAACATATGTAGTTACTCATAAAGACACTATTGAGACAGTCATTCACTCACTGACACACCCATGCACACACTCATCCACCCATACAGTCCTGCACACATGCTGTCATCAAAACACATACAAACAGTGAGTCACTCATTCATGCACCTATGCACTACGTAATACCCCCAACGAACCATACAGACACTCAGACACTCAGACTGATACTCAAAAAACCAACTAATAACCTATATAGACACTCATGTAGCTACTCACCAACCCATGCAGCCACTTATACACAAAGTAAGAGACTGTTACAGATATTTACATATTTAAACATTACTCACTAAGCCATGTATTCACTAAGATACACTTAATCAGTCAGTTATACAATCAATTTTTCAAAAACAAATCATCCATTTAGACACTTATATACCCATTTATTCTTCCATCGACCTTGAGATATACATATATAAAACATATGTAATTTTCAGAAAAACACACATTCACTGGATGATGTAATCAGTGATGTCATCAGTGATGTCATTTGAGATGTCATCAGTGATGTCATGAGTGATGTCACTGACCATGTCATGAGTGATGTAATATGTGACGTCATCAGCAGTGCATTGCGGGCGCGCGAGTTATAGTTAGCTGAACTAACTATAACGGGGGAATTTCAATGGTTTTGTACGAGTGAAAAGTACAGCTAACTATAACGCCCCTGAAACCTATGTTTTTTTCAGTGAATTTCTAAGGTTTTTTAAATGCTAATTCCTAACTATAACGTGCCTGAAACCTATGGTTTTTTCAGTGAATATTTATATATATATTACCTACTGGCGGTCGAAGATTCGTCAACCGGCGGCAAAGTTATTGGGAAAACAAAAAACGAGTTTCCTATGGAAACTAGGTCCTAACTATAACTACCTACTGGCGACCGCCAGTAGGTAGTTATAGTTAGGACCTAGCTTCCATAGGAAACTCATTTTTTGTTTTCCCAATAACTTTACCGCTGGTTGACGAATCTTCGCGAAATTTTCAAAACTTATGGCCTGCTCTGGTCAGCTCCTATCTTGAAAGTTTCGGGGTGATTCGCCAAGCGGGGGCAGAGAAAAAAGGGGGGTCTCAAAACGTGTTTTCTCCATGTTATTGCCCATAGGAAACTTTAGACACGACTACAGCCCGAACTACTGAACGGAATGACACCAAATTTGGCAAAAAGGTAGTGCTTGGTTCAGAAAGCGACCTTTTTTTTAAATGGGAGAACCAAGTCACAAGAAAACAGAAAACTAACACACAAAACAAGAAATGGGGGCAGGGTAGAAACACCCTGACTTCCTAGGCCTGCTCAGGGGGTCCCACAAGGACCCCCGGGGTCAAAAAAAGCAATTTTTAAAAAAACCTTTCCTCAAAATTCGCGCTGGGTCTGCGCATCCTGCCAATTTTTTTTTTTAAAGTGAAGCGCGGACTCCCGCGCTTCATTTAATTGATGCCCCCGGTTGGGTCAGGTCCCGGGGGAATTTGCTAAAAATGTATGCGGGGCCCACGGGGCCCCCACAGCCCCGGGGACCTCCACCCCCGGGGCTTTTATTTTTTTTTAAATGTACCTGTGTGGGGAGGCTCGAGCCCCCCACATGCCCCAGGGACCGTCACCTCCCAGGGGCACTAATATTCAAATTTGGGGATGGGGACCACCACCTCCCAGGGGCTGTGCAATAGGTGGTAGGGAGCTGCACGGCCCCCCTCCTTGAGCCAGTGATGGCCCTGGGGACCGCCAACCCTGAGGGTCGCCTGCAGTGTTCCGGGGTGCCCACCCCGGGACACTGCTGTTTGCAATGACAGGGCGGGAGCCTCGCGGCTCCCGCCCTGTCATTGCAAACTGCTTTGCAACAATGAAGCGAGAGCAGGGAAACCTGCTCGTGCTTCAATGAAGCAAAGCAGATTGCTTTTCCACAAGAGGAGCTGCATGTTAACAGCTCCCCATGTGGAAAAGCAATGCCGGGTCCCGCAGGAGGCGGGGAGCTGGCAGAGACCGTGGGGGCATTGAGGCTCCCCCCACGGTCCCCACAGGAGAGGGCCGGCCCCGGGGGATGGGATCCCTGGGGCCAGAAGTTGCCCGGGAAGAAAAAATTAAAAATAAAACAAGGCAGAGCCCTGGGGGATGGGGTCCCCGGGTTTAACACAAGCATCAGGAGGGGGGCCACGCATCCACCTTCCTTTCTAAAAAAAAAAGATCAATATAGTGGTCATGCCCCAGGGGATGGGGTCCTCAGTGCCGAAAATGGCCTCAGGAGGGGGGCCGCGCGACCCCCTTCCGTTTAAAAAAATATATATCAAATTAGGGGTGAGACCCTGGGGGATGGGGTCCCCAGGGCCCACAATATAGAAAAGGATGGGGGGCACACAGCCCCCTTCTAGAAAACAACATTTTTTAAAAAGTCGGCATCGCGCCGGAGGCCCTGCCCCCTCCCAGCAACACTATGCAAACACGCCCTGTGACGTGTTGTAAGTTGGGAAAGTAATTCCCCAACAATTCTGAGGGTCCCTGGGGGCCAACTAGCCCACCAGGTACCTCCAGTTAGCACCACAGGGCTGCATTGCAGAGAGGTGGTCTGAGGCCACGCCCCTTTTTACACCTATCTGTAACGCAGCTCTGTGGCGCTTACTGGAGGTACCTGGTGGGCTAGTTGGACCCCAGGGACGCTCAGGATTGAAGGGGACTTAATCCCCCAACTTAAAACGCATCACGGGACGCGTTTGCACAGTGGTGAAGGGAGGGGGCAAGGCCTGAGGTGTCATGTGTGCAAACACGCCCTGTTGCGCTTTTTCAGTTGGGGAATTAATTCCTCTTCAATCCTGATGGCCCCTGGGGGCCAACTAGCCCACCAGGTATCTCCAGTAAGCGCCAGAGGTCTGCGTTGCAGAGAGGTGGCCCAGGCCATGCCCCTTTTTACACCTCTCTGCAACGTAGCTCTGTGGCACTTACTGGAGGTACCTGGTGGGCTAGTTGGACCCCAAGGACCCTTAGGATTCAAGGGGACTTAATCCCCCAACTTAAAATGTGCCACGGGGTGTGTTTACAAAGTGGTCAAGGGAGGGGGCGGGGTCTGAGGTGACGTGTGCAAACACGCCCTGTGGAGCGTTTTCAGTTGGGGAATTAATTCCCCTTCAATCCTGAGGACCCCTGGGGGCCAACGAGCCCACCAGGTACCTCCAGTAATGCCACAGGTCTGCGTTGCAGAGAGGTGGCCCATGACATGCCCCTTTTTACACCTCTCTGCAACGCAGTTCTGTGTCGCTTACTGGAGGTACCTGGTGGGCTAGTTGGACCCCAGGGACCCTCAGGATTCAAGGGGACTTAATCCCCCAATCTACAATGCGCCAGGGGGCGCGTTTGCAGAGTGGTGGAGAAAGGGTGAATGGCCTTTGTCTACCTCTCACCAATCCCACTGCTGGGGGCTTACTGTAGGTAAAAGGTAGGTTAGTTGGCCCCTAAAGGACCCCCAGCAGTGAAGGGGACTTCAATCCCTATCCAAGAGCGTGCCAGGGAGCGCGTTTGTAGAGTGGTGGACAAAGTGGGCGTGGCCGGGTACGAGTACTTACCAATGCTGCTGTGGAGGACTGACTGGAGGTAATAGTTTGGGAAGTTGGCCCCCAAGGAAGTCCTTCGGGGCCATCTACCACTCTTGTTACTTCTAGTAAATCCCACTCAGTGGATTGCTAAGACGTCTTCGGAGGCCATGGCCCCCTTTCTCTACCACTCTGCAAACGTGCCTCGTGGCAGACTACGGGATGGGGGATGAAGTCCAATTTAGTCCTGAGGGAGTTTGAGGGCCAAGAATCTCTCCTGGTACCTCCTGTAAGTCCTACGCAGCAGGATTCCTGAGCGTTGGTTGGACGCCCAGCACCCTTTCTCCACCACTCTGCAAACGCGACTACTAGTTAAAGTAGCATATTTCTGCACCTCTGACTTAGAGGTAGGTTTAATCCCCTGCCCTATTATGTACTAGGGTCTTACAGAGGAGATCATGCTAATCACAGGGGTACCCCAACGCATGGTGTTCCCTAGTGTATGTAGGTGTTTTCACTGTATTCTCGGTGTCTTTTAGCATAGCACTGGCTCTAGGCCTGGTTAGTCAGAGTCAGTTACCACCAGTACCCATCTGAAAAAGTTGTGGGCACAGGATGATTTTGCAACAAGGCCTCTTTCTGCTCCTCTGTTGGTTCTTTCTGCACATGTCTTGCTTCTTCCTGCACTTTTATTAGTCTCTGTGGACTTCTGTTGCTTCTTTCTGCATTTCTTTTGCTTCTTTCTGTGCGTTTTTCTTCTTTCTTCACATGTCCTACCTCTGTAGGCATAGTTAGAAACTAGCATTTAAAAAATCTTTGAAATTCTCTGAAAAAACCATAGGTTTCAGGCACGTTATAGTTAGAAATTAGCATTTAAAAAGCCTTTGAAATTCACTGAAAAAACCATGGGTTTAAGGCACGTTATAGTTAGAAATTAGCATTTAAAAAACCTTAGAAATTCACTGAAAAAACCATAGGTTTCAGGGGCGTTATAGTTAGTTGGACATATCACTAGTACAATACCAGTGAAATTCCCCCATTATAGTTAGTTCAGCTAACTATAACTCGCGCCCCCGCAATGCACTACTGATGATGTCACATATTACATCACTCATGACATGGTCAGTGACATCACTGATGACATCACTGATGACATCACTAATAAAGCATATTAGCCCACCACTATGTCACTGTGGGCAGTACATTGCTTAATCTTCCCGACGCCCCCGAGCGCATGGAACACCTCTCTGGAGGTAGCTGTACGCTTTACAAATCCTGGCATATTTTTTTTTTAAAACCATAGTGATACCAAATATTAGCACGTATTTTATTTTTCTTCTATTCTGAGCGATATTTTTTTTATGTCTTCTATTTAGAATTACGGCAATTAATAGATGTTTTTAGTCAAGAGAAAGGAAATGACACGGTTTGCCGGGTAACAGCTTTTAATCTCTCCAACGTTATACATATACGTGTGAGGATCGAAATCGAAACCTTTACAACTTGACATTTTGTAACTTTTCCCAACACGTGCACTAGTTAAACAGTGAAAACGTGAGCACGTGTCAACTGTAAAACGTGACATATAAATGGGCGGAGCCTCATGTTCCTTCCATAGACTACTAAATAATCAAAAAGTATATAAACTATACTCGTTGCTCTATTAGTTTCTTTTTTGCTAGTTATTTACGCATGTCCATTCTGTGATGCAGGTTCAGATTTCTAGGGTCGGATTCTTCTTTTGCGACAACAAAAATATTACGGAGTTGTAAGTTGTTTCTTTATGGCATAGTAGATACTTACAATACGTAGCTATTTGGGAATATTTAAAAATTTGTATTTACAAAAAAGTGTTATTGGTTGTTTTTGCCATTTATATGTAACGTCAGCAGCTTGTATTCAGAAACAGACAGAATAGAGGATACACTGTTGCTTTACTGGCTCCTTTGAGCTCAGTGTGATTTTCTATATTATAATAGTGACACTATACTTGACCACAGACGTGCTGTGACCCGTGGGTGCCAAAACACAAAATTTATAAGTAACTTCTGCAGCCTCTCGTTCTAACTTTGTTTCTCCCCCTGGGATAATATAGTGTGAGTATGTATATTCTAATATTCACAGTCATTTTGATCTCAGAAGACTTCATGACCAGTCGGCGCGAGGACAAAATATTTTTAAGTCCCGGAGAAAAGAAGCTTTGAACATATTCACAGCTGGAAAATATTTAGTTATTCTCCTTCTCCTTATAGAATATATTGGAATAATAGTGTATATTAAACTATTATCCTATATATTCTTAAAGGAGTACCTGATCTATCAGCGGAGCAGTCAGCGACCTCTAAGCACTACGACAAAACCTTCTTGCGCTCTACAGAATACAAATTGTAAAAATTTTGTATTTTTTTGTAGGGACCCCTATTCTTCTTCTCCTGTGGAATACTATAAACTCACCCTGTAGTAGGGACAGGGTTTTATGTACACACACTGCTATGTTAGCATAAGCGCTTTAGAAGTTAAACGCCATCTTGCCACTTTGCTGCTTTTGCACACAACACTACAGGTAGCTGTTATTACAAGTAAAACTGCTTGCTTGCTTTTTCTTCACATGAGAACGGTTTGTTGTTCACATCCCTAGACTTGCATCTCGACCTTAGTCTGAACACTGTGTGCAGAAGCCGTCAAGGTCAAATAACGATGTATGCTGTTGAATTCAGGTTGATCGGCCCACGCTCTAGACACAACAAGCACACAGCTGCAAATATCTGAAACTCGGGTGCCTTTAATATTGCATTTGCATGCATGATTCAGACACTTGGAGAGAACCATTCCAGACACAGAGAGCAGAGCTGATCCTGTGATGTAATTCACCTAAGCTGATCTTTGAGATATGGGGTTCCCCATTCAAACCTAGAGACCTTCTATTAGTTTATAAAACTAGTTTACTAGCCAAGGGAGGGTGGTTCACAAAGTATTATAGGACTTGTTTTCCACTATCATTTTTAATATGATTTCTCCCTTCATATTCTATGGAATTGTAATAATGCTGATGGTTTTATTTTTAATCATTTGTCTGCTTATGTTAGCCAAAGTACTGCACCTTAGATCACGTAGTTAAAAATAAACATTTTAAACTTTTCCGTGTCTCTGATTACTCTTGTTGTGGACTGATATAAGAAAAATTACAAAAAGGTGTTTCTAATTCCCACCATTCCTGAGAGTACTCTAAGTCGCTTGTTCTGGGTTGTCTAATCATTGGTAGCTTCAAGATAATACGGAGAACGAATGAGACACTGATGCTAGTCGGATAGGGGTTCTGGGTACTGAGGTGAGTTTTTTGGCACACCACAATTCACGGAGGTCCTGGTTTCCTGTGCATAGTTCTGTGCATGGCGGTACAAAAGGGGGTGGTGATGGACGGAGCATCAGAACCAATCAAACACTCACACCCAGTCAACAGATCTGGGTTTGATCCATCACCGTTCCTTAGCCCACTCTGCCACCCCAGTTCAGACATGGCCATATGCAAATCAGTCTGACCCTGTGCCTCATGGGAACAGTCCAGCCCGAACTGCCAAACCATGCCTTCCCTGGACCGGATACAAGCTTCCTAAGACCGGTTTCTGGCATTTCAGCCGTCTTCAGCCAGGCTTGCTTGAATCCGGTGGCAAAGTGTGCAAGGGACTCACGTCTGAGCATACCCTGCCAACTTATGGCGTACAAAGCGGTACAAAAGGGGGTGGTGATGGACGGAGCATCAGAACCAATCAAACACTCACACCCAGTCAACAGATCTGGGTTTGATCCATCACCGTTCTTTAGCCCACTCTGCCACCCCAGTTCAGACATGGCCATATGCAAATCAGTCTGACCCTGTGCCTCATGGGAACAGTCCAGCCCGAACTGCCAAACCATGCCTTCCCTGGACCGGAAACAAGCTTCCTGGGACCGGTTTCTGGCATTTCAGCCGTCTTCAGCCAGGCTTGCTTGAATCCAGTGGCAAAGTGTGCAAGGGACTCACGTCTGAGCATACCCTGCCAACTTATGGCGTACAAAGCTGTACAAAAGGGGGTGGTGATGGACGGAGCATCAGAACCAATCAAACACTCACACCCAGTCAACAGATCTGGGTTTGATCCATCACCGTTCTTTAGCCCACTCTGCCACCCCAGTTCAGACATGGCAATATGCAAATCAGTCTGACCCTGTGCCTCATGGGAACAGTCCAGCCCGAACTGCCAAACCATGCCTTCCCTGGACCGGAAACAAGCTTCCTAGGACCGGTTTCTGGCATTTCAGCCGTCTTCAGCCAGGCTTGCTTGAATCCAGTGGCAAAGTGTGCAAGGGACTCACGTCTGAGCATACCCTGCCAACTTATGGCGTACAAAGAGGTACAAAAGGGGGTGGTGATGGACAGAGCATCAGAACCAATCAAACACTCACACCCAGTCAACAGATCTGGGTTTGATCCATCACCGTTCTTTAGCCCACTCTGCCACCCCAGTTCAGACATGGCCATATGCAAATCAATCTGACCCTGTGCCACATGTGAACAGTCCAGCCCGAACTGCCAAACCATGCCTTCCCTGGACCGGAAACAAGCTTCCTAGGACCGGTTTCTGGCATTTCAGCCGTCTTCAGCCAGGCTTGCTTGAATCCAGTGGCAAAGTGTGCAAGGGACTCACGTCTGAGCATACCCTGCCAACTTATGGCGTAAAAAGTGGTACAAAAGCGGGTGGTGATGGACGGGGCATCAGAACCAATCAAACACTCACACCCAGTCAACAGATCTGGGTTTGATCCATCACCGTTCCTTAGCCCACTCTGCCACCCCAGTTCAGACATGGCCATATGCAAATCAGTCTGACCCTGTGCCTCATGGGAACAGTCCAGCCCGAACTGCCAAACCATGCCTTCCCTGGACCGGATACAAGCTTCCTAAGACCGGTTTCTGGCATTTCAGCCGTCTTCAGCCAGGCTTGCTTGAATCCGGTGGCAAAGTGTGCAAGGGACTCACGTCTGAGCATACCCTGCCAACTTATGGCGTACAAAGCGGTACAAAAGGGGGTGGTGATGAACGGAGCATCAGAACCAATCAAACACTCACACCCAGTCAACAGATCTGGGTTTGATCCATCACCGTTCTTTAGCCCACTCTGCCACCCCAGTTCAGACATGGCCATATGCAAATCAGTCTGACCCTGTGCCTCATGGGAACAGTCCAGCCCGAACTGCCAAACCATGCCTTCCCTGGACCGGAAACAAGCTTCCTGGGACCGGTTTCTGGCATTTCAGCCGTCTTCAGCCAGGCTTGCTTGAATCCAGTGGCAAAGTGTGCAAGGGACTCACGTCTGAGCATACCCTGCCAACTTATGGCGTACAAAGCAGTACAAAAGGGGGTGGTGATGGACGGAGCATCAGAACCAATCACACACTCACACCCAGTCAACAGATCTGGGTTTGATCCATCACCGTTCTTTAGCCCACTCTGCCACCCCAGTTCAGACATGGCCATATGCAAATCAGTCTGACCCTGTGCCTCATGGGAACAGTCCAGCCCCAACTGCCAAACCATGCCTTCCATGGACCGGAAACAAGCTTCCTAGGACTGGTTTCTGGCATTTCAGCCGTCTTCAGCCAGGGTTGCTTGAATCCAGTGGCAAAGTGTGCAAGGGACTCACGTCTGAGCATACCCTGCCAACTTAGTGCTCTCCATGCCACTGGAATCAAGCTATCCTGGCTGAAGAGGGGTGAAACCACGAAACCGGTCCTAGGATGCTTGTTTCCAGTCCAGTGAGGACCTGGCTTGGCAGTTCGGGCTGGACTGTTCCCATGAGGCACAGCGTCAAGACTGATTTGCATATGGCTGGGTTCAAACTAGAATGGCATGGTGAGCAAAAAAACGATGGATTTAGGCCCAGATCTCTGTACTGGGGTGAATGTATGACATTGTTCTACATTCTGTCCATCAATTGTTGTTTTTGCATTTGTCACCCCGAGTGGGACGGGTATGCTCAGACGTGAGTCCCGTGCTCTCTATGCCACTGGAACCAAGCTATCCTAGCTGAAGAGGGGTGAAACCCCGAAACTGGTCCTAGGATGCTTGTTTCCAGTTCAGTGAGGACCTGGCTTGGCAGTTCGGGCTGGACTGTTCCCATGAGGCACAGGGTCAAGACTGATTTGCATATGGCTGGCTTCAAACTGGAATGGCATGGTGAGCAAAAAAAAACAAAAAACGATGGATTTAGGCCCAGATCTCTGTACTGGGGTGAATGTATGACATTGTTCTGCATTCTGTCCATCAATTGTTGTTTTTGCATTTGTCACCCTGAGTGGGACGGGTATGCTCAGACGTGAGTCTCGTGCTCTCCATGCCACTGGAATCAAGCTATCCTGGCTGAAGAGGGGTGAAACCCTGAAACCGGTCCTAGGATGCTTGTTTCCAGTCCAGTGAGGACCTGGCTTGGCAGTTCGGGCTGGACTGTTCCCATGAGGCACAGGATCAAGACTGATTTGCATATGGCTGGGTTCAAACTGGAATGGCATGGTGAGCAAAAAAACGATGGATTTAGGCCCAGATCTCTGTACTGGGGTGAATGTATGACATTGTTCTGCATTCTGTCCATCAATTGTTGTTTTTGCATTTGTCACCCCGAGTGGGACGGGTATGCTCAGACGTGAGTCCCGTGCTCTCCATGCCACTGGAATCAAGCTATCCTGGCTGAAGAGGGGTGAAACCCCGAAACCGGTCCTAGGATGCTTGTTTCCAGTCCAGTGAGGACCTGGCTTGGCAGTTCGGGCTGGACTGTTCCCATGAGGCACAGGGTCAAGACTGATTTGCATATGGCTGGGTTCAAACTGGAATGGCATGGTGAGCAAAAAAACGATGGATTTAGGCCCAGATCTCTGTACTGGGGCGAATGTCTGACATTGTTCTGCATTCTGTCCATCAATTGTTGTTTTTGCATTTGTCACCCCGAGTGGGACGGGTATGCTCAGACGTGAGTCCCGTGCTCTCCATGCCACTGGAATCAAGCTATCCTGGCTGAAGAGGTGTGAAACCCCGAAACCGGTCCTAGGATGCTTGTTTCCAGTCCAGTGGGGACCTGGCTTGGCAGTTCGGGCTGGACTACTCCCATGAGGCACAGGGTCAAGACTGATTTGCATATGGCTGGGTTCAAACTGGAATGGCATGGTGAGCAAAAAAACGATGGAATTAGGCCCAGATCTCTGTACTGGGGTGAATGTATGACATTGTTCTCCATTCTGTCCATCAATTGTTGTTTTTGCATTAGTTCTGTGCATGAGCAGAATCCCCGCAACATGGCGCACCTAACGTTTTGGTCTTATGATTGAGATGCCTTAGTAGTGCTTATATTTGTCCACAACACCCTCACTCTTGTTTCCGGTTGACGGGAGTGACGGTTTAAACCTACCTAAATAGTTAATATATAGGTTATCTCAAGCTTGACAATTAAAAAGGTTTCATTTTAAGTTCTACCCTTTTTCTGCTACAGTTTAATATAGATTGCTTTTCTTCTCTGCGTCCTCATGGCTGAAGTTGCTATTGCAGCGCATAGTCGTGCACCTCTCAGGCCTCATTTGACGCAGTTCGGGGTGCCAGACGATGGGATGTCTATTATCTTTTTAGTGAGTGCCGATGCAATATTTCCCTATGAGCTGTTTTACTCTTGGGTTACTTTGCCGGAGGTAAATGCGGATGATAAGGTGTTTCACACATACACTCCTACGGCAGTCCCAGCTAATTACACGCCGTATAGGAAGCATAAATTCCCATTTCTTCTTGGCAGCATCGTATTTGGTTCAATGGCGCCCTCCCCCACACTGTTACACCGGTTCGTTTAGGTCCCTTATCTATTCCAGGGGCCACTTGGCCAGTCTTGGCCGGGTTTACACCACATCCACCTCATCCATTTGCGAGCCCCGGTGGATGACTTACGTCAGCTCCATACCGCCTTGATTACGGTACATAGGGCTTTAGTGCAATACGTCTCTCGCAAAGTCCAGGTGGGGGCACCTGGGTTTGCGGCGCAACCAGCTGGCCTGGCTGGGATTACTATTAGTCCCGCCGTGGTTAATTCGGTAATGGGCAAGCGCCCCCAGAATAAGGACGATATGCCTTATTGGCTTGCTGAGAAATCTGTCCAGCTGGAAGCGGTATTTCCAAACTCTACTTCTGTGGAAAAACACAGGATCCTTAACATTAGTTTGCAGAAAGACTTGGTCCCAGAGGTAACTATGAGAACTTGGGTAAAGTGTTTGCAGCAGTCTACTCGAAGTGCTTCGGCACACCATCTATGACTGTACTGCCCTCCGTGATCAAGCGTGTTCAGGATCAACATGGTCCGGAGGCGGCCTTCGAGTTAGGAATGAGGCTTGTCGGTGTGTTCGACGTAGTTGCTGATCTCATCCTTGCTAACGTCAAGGGAGATGTGGTCAACTTTCAGGTGTCGAATGCCCTGCGCCTCGTCGACGATGTCGATAAACCCCGGCAGTTGCCGAAAATTATTGCGGAGGCTTCTAAGACAATTGGCCGCAATAGGTTGGGCGTTAAGCCTTTTGCTAAAACAATAGCGCAACTGCAAACTCAGACGGGTACGTCTACTAAAGGCGGCCGTCCGGCTTTTCCTAAACAAAATTGGAAGACTAAGAAACAGGAGAAGCAGCAACAGAAACAGGGGTCTCGTCCCGCGTCAAGTGACTACTGAACGCACGTATGAATTGCGCGATCGCACTAGAATTAGGTCTCCCATCGGTCTCACAGTCCGGTGGAGGAGAACGTGGCAAAGGTCGGGGGCCCAACAAGGACGTGTGCAACCCCGCCCGGCTGACAGTAAAGGCAAGCAGGAAGAGTTTGCGTGTCAACAACCCCCGTTTCAGAAAAATAAGTTTGCTGCACTAACAGCGAGGTATGCCACAGATAGTTAGAACGCAACTTCAGAACCTGACATGGGCACTAATGCTGCTAGACAGCGCAGCGAAGGATACAATAGTGCAGCAAGCACTGCGTCCCTATCTGAAGGAAACAGCAACTGACACATTCATCACTGTAGAGTCTGCTGACACTAGAGTGATCCCCCTGACAGACTATATGGGAAACATTGTTTACAACGCAGGGATTACATCGCAATGCCATTACATTGCGGTTTTTACAACGCAAGTCGTTACAACGACATGCGCTAGATGGTGCTCTAGGACAAGGAATAGTATAATTTACTATCCAACACCTTCCCTACTGTACGTAGACTGGAGTTGGAATAGTAAATTATAATACTCCTAAGTCCTATTCCTTGTCCTAGAGAGCCATCTAGCGCAAGTCGTTGTAACGACTTGCGTTGTTAAAACCGCAATGTAGTGTACCGCGATGTAAATGTATGCGTTGTAACGTCATACATCCGACTATATGACATAGCCCTTTTAATAGAAGGTGACATACAACGTACCATAAAAGGGATTTTTTGGGGAAAATCTGACCTCTACATATGACATTTTGCTAGCAGAGGCGGACTGGCCCCCAGCTTTCGCTTTGGTCGCTCCTACAGGGGAGGAGGTAATCCTCCCATCTTTCGCGCACACTGTGCCAAAGGAGCAAGCTCAGAACTTTGCAGAAGAGTGGGCACAGGTGCTTGCTCCAGCGTTGTACCGTACTCAGGGTGGGTGGAATAAATTTTCACCAAGCCATGAGATTCTGATACGGTCTATGCCACAGTCACAACCCCAATATCCCATGCGCCGCGAAGCTAGATCTCGCGTCGCAGAAATCCTTGAACAATTGGAATATCAAGGTGAAATTGAAACGTGTGTCACCCATGAATAATTTTCTTTTTACTGTAACCAATCCTGATAGGTCGTACCGCCTAGTTTTGGATTATCGGCATTTGAACTCTCACTGTCGGATGTGCGCGGTAAAAAACACCCACAGTTCTGCCCTGGTTGATGGTCTCGTGAGAAAAAGGTTTAAAACCACACTTGACATCTCCAATGGCTTTTACAGCCATAACCTGTCCTCTATTAGTAGTCAATGGACAGCCTTTACTTCTGGCGGCAAACAGAAACAGTTTAAAAGATTAGCCATGGGCTACAAAAACAGTCCAGGTGTCTTTGCCGCACGTGTAGTCTCTCTGTTGGAGAACATTGACCCTGATGCGTACTCGTATGTTGATGATATCTATCTCACAGACCATGAATTATGGCCGCATCTGTGTCGCGTTGACCGCATCATTGTTAGGTTTGCGGACTTCGGTTCCAAATTTAACTTTGCAAAATCACACATTGCAGAGAACACAGTGTTGTTTTTGGGCTATGAACTCAACAACGAAGGTCGAGGTTTAGCACCTCACTTCCTGGAGAAATGCACAAGTTTGAGCGCTCCAACAACTCTAAAAAACTACAATATTTGCTGGGGTTTTTTAAATTTCAGGTGTACTTACATTCCCGATTATGCCCAGCGTATCAAGCCGCTATATGCCTTGGTACAACCTACTTTTTCCAAAATCGAGCTGGCTGCCAGAACATTCAGCTATCCTGCAATCTTTGCAGGCTGATCTTCTTGCTTCTAAATACTTACTGACGCGTGATAGCCACACAAACCTGGTAAAGAATTGTGCCTGGCGCAGTGGGTTTCACGTACTTAATGTTCAATGAGGGCGACACAGTCCCCATTGCTTGCAAGTCACACTTGTACACTTCAGCTCAAATGCGCTTTTCCACGGTCCAAAAGGTCTTGACTGCAGTGCAGACGGCGATTCTGAAAGAGAGAGCGCTGTTGCAAGGGAAACGCATGTTGGTTGTCACACCGTATCCTGCCCTAGAGGCAGTGACAAAAGCCAGTGTACCAAATTCAAAAGCTTTGCATCCGCGTTAGTTAAAATGGGCCACTTCTTTGATGTCTCGGATGTCACTTTCATCTTTGATGCCTTATTGCAGACTCAGGAGTATTTACAGTATGAATTTGCTCATCCAGCTCCTCTGTCTTTGCGCCCGTTTGAGGATTACCATTGTATCATTTACACTGACGGTTCGGCACAACCAGCGATGGTGTTGTAAGCATGCTTATTCAGCCGCCTGCGCAATAGTTGTTTGGTACTTTCGTGAATGGAGAATTCAAGTCTGATATCGTGCACACGCAAACATTGGGTGATTGTACCGCTCAGTTGGCAGAGCTACGTGCTCTGGTGCTTGCACTGGAGTTTGCTGATCCTCGAGTGACTACTCTTATAGTGAGTGACTCTTTTTACTGTGTTTAGTCTTTCAACGACAATTTATTCTTTTGGTCTCAAAATGAGTATTGTGAATCCAAAGGTAGCACAATCAAGCATAAAATGCTTTCGGTTCGGTTCGCAGAACTTAAACAACATCTGCTGCTCGTGAATGTAATTCATACTCTTGGGCACCAATGCGTAGATGTCCACGATGTTGGCAACAGTTTAGCTGACGAAGCAGCGAAAACAGCAGTGGCCACATATCCAGTAGCAGCAGTTACGAGATCCAAAAGTAAGATTGATGATGACATCTTGGCAGCTATTGCTGCGACAGAGAAGGGCGATAATTAACCTCGGGGTTTCCCTTCTACATACTCTTATCATTTAAGTCCTGAGAAAGTTCCCTATGTGAGAATTAACAACGTTGGTGACAGGTTGATTCCGAACGCGTACTGCAGACTTTCCTTGATAACAGCCACTCACGAAGGTATGGCTTCTGCCCATGCCGGCGTTTTGGCGACTGTTACTATCTTACAACAACGTTACTGGTGGCGCGGATTGTATAAACAGACTCGTGCTTATGTCCCTAATTGTGACATTTGACAGCAGATTAAACCTTTGACTGCTGCGCGTCCACCTCAAACACAGTTGTACATATCTAATAAACCACTGGGGTGTGTTTATTTAGATCACTGCGGTCCTTTCTCCTCTGATACTGTGTATAAGTACATCTTAGTTGCAGTGGATTCATGCACACGTTTTCTATGGGTCTGGCCACAACGGAGTGCTGATGCTCGAACTGTCATCAGGGATTTGCGTGTCTTTGTGGGAATTTTTGCATGTGATACCCTCAATTCGGACCAGGGTCCAGCGTTCGCCTCTAAGATGTACAAGGATGTCATGAGATCTTTGGGGGACCAAGTCAAATTTTCATCTCCATACCGGCCTGAGGGCAATAGTGTTGTGGAGCGAATAAACCGTGACTTAAAGCAATCCCTGACAGCTAGGGCTTTAGGTACTGGCAGGAACTTGTTGGCCCATTTGTATAGCATTCAACGTGCACTTAATAATCTCCCTAGAAGGTCTCTGGGTGGGTGGACCCCATACGAAATGCTCTTTGGCATAAAGATGGTCACCGGGGAGGAGGCTGGACGCATGCAGCACTAGGTTTTCTAGCGGGGAGTACGCCTTGAACTAATGTGGCCACAAGGATTTCCCCTTACCCCTCCCATGGGGCAAATAGGTTTTTCCAATAGGGTTTCTCTAAACAGGTGGCAGCTGGCTATAGGCCTACGCCCCCAGTGGTAGGATTGGAGCCCAATATTTAAGGTCCTGACGAATGCCACGTACCCAAGTGGACAATACAGGCAGAAACATGTTGACCCCCTATTAACAATCACTGATTCACAGCGGCGACGGGATGATAAGGCCCCCACTCACCGCACTTATATATTTTAATCCCACATAGTAACCCCATAGAATAAAAATTGTTCAGGTATACTATGATGGTTTTTAAATTCACTCACTCCTTTTTTTGTTTGGGCCCCCACTTAGTTTAGAAGTGCATCCCTGTCTTCAGGTGTATGCCCGCCCACTATCAAACGCGGTTTTTAGAGGGCGAGGACTGGCAGATGATGAAGCATGACACCTGGTGGTGTGTGATGCCAGTCCGTCAATTTTTGTGATTTGCCCCCACTAAATTGGGCATCTCTTAGACACAACTAGGGACGGTCCTTTCTGTGGTTCATAAAGATGTTTGTCCCAGACCTTGTTGGTCTAGACATGGCGGTGTCGGCCGCACCCTTTGACGTAGATGATCATTCTGCTGTATTACAGAATCTACAAGAGACCAGAGACAGTCTTGCAAAGGAACACTTGCCCTCCACAACTGCTGCTGCACTTCAGATTCCGGTAGTTGGCTGGCTACCTCGAGTTGGTGACCTGGTCCGTGAGAAGGTGGAGAACAAGAAGGAGTTCAGCCCCTCTTATTGTGCTCCAGTTCCAGTGCTTGGCATGCAGGGTACAAGAACAGTCCTTTTACCTCCACTTCCTGGTGTCAAGGATAACAGGTACATCTCCATTGACAATGTCAAACTACAATAAGTGGCCGATTCTTCTTACTATGACTCCAGCGGTCTCTTGTGCAGCAATGCTGAGAAATTCTGTTTTGGCTCCGGCAAATACCAACAGGCCTGACATTGCCATCAAGATGCATACAGTTACTAATCCTTTATTGAGTCCACTGGCTGGTGGTCCCGTTGAAGATACTGAGTATACCTATCCCAAAGATGTGTCATTGCCTGGTGTGCAATCAAGTGCAGTTGACCAGTCACGTTTTTCATTTGACACTAACTCTACTACATCGAATGCCCATTGAAAATTGCTATTTTTGCTGCTTGGTTTAAAAGACATTTTTTAATTCCCCCTTGGATGTACATTTGGCTGGTGCTCATATCTATTTTTTTGTTTATATCGATTGGATTTGTGGTTGTATTTTGTCGTCTAGTAAATAGACACTATCTCACCGAAAGATCTACAATTAGATTAATTGATGGAACTTTGGCACCCCACTCCTCGTCACACATCATGAAGAGAGATCATACTTTTGTTAACATTGCTGCCTGGCCTGTGTTAGATGGGAATGTGTGGGATGCTGTAAAATTTCAAAAACATGGTCCCACAGAGGTGATTAATGTCCTCAATGTACTTTGTGTTTCTATGGGGGATGTTGTGAAACAAAACAAACGCTCTGATGATTGGGATGTCCAAGCCGTTGAGGCTCTTTTTTCTGATTTAAAATATTATGCTGCTTTTGATGCTGAAGATTTGTATTTGGACCCAGCAAATTATGGGGAGTTGTTTTGTTACCAACACTATGGCAATCATTTCCTGCATAAAGCAAATACATTTAGAAATATCGTCAATTATACACAATGGGAACATTGTCCAGCTCCAAGTGAGGGCAGCTCCAAAACTCTAGTGAAAAAATGTACATATTTTACTGATTTCAGTGTATCTAAACCCAAAGCCTTTTATTTTAAAATGGCTGCTGAGTCAGCTTCCAAAGTTGGACTGACCCACACTAAATTATTGTATTTAAAGTCCTTTATGGATGAATTAGCAGTAGGGGGCTATGAGATGTGGAAAGATACCATTGATCTTAAATCTTTTTGGGGTTCCAAACCCTGGCAGGTACAAGGTGCCGAGGCTCTGCATCGTGCATGTCTTATCCCGAACCACATGTTGTTTTTGAATTCTACCATTTTTCAGACCACCTGCTTTGGATTGGCTACTTCTAAAAAGATGAATTCTCCTACTATTCCTGATCTGGGTGCTTATCCAGCCTGGGATAATCACACAGATCTGTCCCTTGATACATTGCAGTCATTCATTACTAATACATCCTTCAACATTTCCAACTTAGATCCTGAGGGATGGTTAATATGGCAGAAAAGTTCAGATTCCTATCAACGTTGTTTTCTGGGTCTGCTCCCCGGTTATACACAGGTTAGGGTGGACCCCCGATATGAATCTTCCCATTCTGTTACTACCTATTCTGTAGGAAAGTTATGTGAAACCTGGCTGCAACATTCCACCTTGGCATCTGTTAAACTTCATTTATCCAAATTAATTGACAAAGAAGATTTGAATGATTTTGTTAAGGGCCCTGTGGGTGGCAGTTCCAAAAGATGGGTGTATGCTGCTTCCAACGAAGTTTGGAAATTATCTCAAATTGAAGCTGCTAGATTAAGAACTATTGATCAAGCAAATTTGGAAAAAGTGCTTGCTGTCATTGATAATAGCATTAACACCCTTTCTTCCAGAATTTACAGATTAGATAATATTGTTTCATCTGTTGTGGATATTGTACAGGATGATATGTCTGTTTTATACCATGCTCAAAATCAATTGCGTTCTATAATGCAGTCTGCATAGACTTTACAAACATTGAAGGCTGGGAAAGTTCCCTGAGACTACATGAACACATCATCTTTTTTCCTGCCGTTTAATCTGACTGATAACTAACAGTTCATGTCCATGAAGGATGCGACATACTCATTATTGCATATTGAAAAGTTGGAACCTTTACCATTCTCTGTGGCCGAATAGAACTCAGCTGTGTGGCTGTGTGGCTTACTTTACCATTTCCATTGTTTAAGTTCACTTCATGTATGAAACAGTATGCCCTAGGCAGATACGAACCATTGGGTACCGCTTTCCTGCATAAAGTTTGGTCACTCCTATTTACATACAGGTGCCTGAGAGAGTGTAAAGAGGTTTATTTAAAAGGGGAGGAATGCACTTCCACACCTGATCACTCAGTAGTCTGTAGGAACATTCAATTGCATGGCGCATGCAACGTTCACGCACCGAATTTAGCTTGCATTCTGAAAGGAAATCCTGTACCAGCGATTACACCCACTTTCACATTATTAGCTAACAGTAGTTATTTGCTTTTAAATAATGAAGCGTGCTGCGGGATACTAGTAGGGATTCCGTACATTGTAACTGTCTCACAACAAGTAGTCTGTTGTAAGAATATCCTTTTCCCACCCCCGCATGGGAGACTGGATGTATCCATCTGGCCTTCCATACCAACCTTGAAAGCAGAGTTCAACAAGATGAGCAGAATAAGGGCTCTATTGTCTCAAAAAGAAGTCGCCCTAACTTCCTCCCATGAAACATTTGTTCTTCACATAGCAAACACCCGCACTGAGGTGCATGTGCTTTTAAATACTGATCTCCCCCTTCATTTCGGTGCTCTGATTCACACCATATTCAATGCCTCGTCAACAACTGGCTTGGTACATTTTTTCAAAGTTGTGGGCTACGGCCTTGTGACCTCCTTCCAAACAATATTAGGTGTGATACCGGCATTTTTTCATTCTATTTTTTCCAACGTCTTCGGCGGACTTCTGTTTATTTTCGCCTTGACTGCTGCTGTTCTGCTGTTGGTTTGCTTGATCCGCAATGGCTGCATGCTCTGTGCCACACGACAGCCTGCCCCGGCTGCTTCAGCTGCGCAACCGGATGCTTGAATACTATGGAACACTACCACTGGCTACTTCGAGCGTAGTCTATGGATTATCCTTCCGGTTCTCATACTTTACTTGCGTGCAACCTGTTTTCCATTGCCTAGATTGTCTATTCAAATGGGCTCTGGATTTGTGCCCGTCGAACACGGCGTCTCCTGCCCTGGATTATGATCGACTGAGTCCCTTAGCGGCTCATGAGTTGGACTGTTCTGGTACTGGGATTCTGGCCTGTGGAGCGGCGCACGGAGTCCTAGGGAATTGCGATATATATGCAGCAGCATATGACTTCCTGGCGCAAAGTTATCTTGAAGAACACCAAGTTGTCCTCTGATGGTGCTAGAGGCTCCGGTTATCGAAGAACATGTATGTTCATTTACTTTACTTGACTGGATGGCTGACTCTTTTACTGAACATTATAATGACTTCCTCTTGGAGGCAGTTTCAACTTATTGTGCCTACACATTGATGGATTAATTTGGCAGTTATCCATCTTCCGCAGGTCCCAATCCAGATTTTTTAATTTTTCTTTTTTTACTCCACATTGGGCTGTATACCGCCCGTGAGAGATGTTTTACCTTTTACTTTTCCCAACAAATTTTTGGAACTTTCACTACCATTTATATGGATAGGCAATAGATGAACTTGGTTCTGTCTCACTCGAACTTGAACTCTGCGTTCCTACATTGCTTCCCTATTCTGTTTGTGGTCCGATCAAACGCTATCTTGCCACATTGCTGCTTTTGCACACGACACTACAGGTAGCTGTTATTACAAGTAAAACTGCTTGCTTGCTTTTTCTTCACATGAGAACGGTCTGTTGTTCGCAACCCTAGACGTGCCCCGCGACCTTCGTCTGAACACTGTGTGCAGAAGCCGTCAAGGTCAAATAACAATGTATGCTGTTGAATTCAGCTTGATCAGACCACACTCTAGACACAACAAGCACACAGCTGCAAATATCTGAAACTTGGGTGCCTTTAATATTGCATGTGCATGCATGATTCAGACACTTGGAGAAAACCTTTCCAGACACAGAGAGCAGAGCTGATCCTGTGATGTGATTCACCTAAGCTGATTTTTGAGGTATGGGGTTCCCCATTCAAACATATAGAGCTTCTATTAGTTTGTAAAACTAGTTTACTAGCGAAGGGAGTGTGGTTCACAAGGTATTATAGGACCTGTTTTCCACTATCATTTTTAATATGATTTCTCCCTTCATATTCTATGGAATTGTAACAATGCTGATGGTTTTATTTCTAATCATTTGTCTGCTTATGGTAGCCAAAGTAGTGCACCTCAGAGCACGTAGTTAAAAATAAACATTTTAAACTTTTCTGTGTCTCTAATTACTCTTGTTGTGGACTGATATGAGAATGGTAACAAAAAGGTGTTTCCGATTCCCACCATTCCTGAGATTACTCTAAGTCGCTTGTTCTGGGTTGTCTAATCATTGGTAGCTTCGAGATGATACGGAGAACGAATGAGACACTGATGCTTTTCGGACAGGGGTTCTGGGTACTGAGGTGAGTTTTTGATACACCACAATTCACTGAGGTCCTGGTTTCCTGTGCAGAGTTCTGTGCATGAGCAGAATCCCCGCAACATAAGGGGTGCCGAACTATGCAGATGAAGCCATCCTGATGGCTGGTTTAGTGAGCTCTTCTCCCTTTACTGGAAAATCAACCATGATTAATTTTGGAGAAATGGTGCTCTCTGGGAGAATATAGTACCACACTGTGGAGATAGTGGTCATACCCTTGCCTGTTGCCTTCATCTCTTTGTACAGGAATGTCTTCCTGCTTGACTTGGAATAAGTATCTGAGAGGTACGGAGCCTCTCGGATCTGCTTCTTAAAACTCAAGAAAGAAGAAGGGTCCAATCTGAGATGTTTGATTTGCACCAACCAGGCCCTGCACTCTGAAGACGGTGCCACCTGCACAATCCAGAACTACAGCCCTTTGGACTACCTTTCTTCAAAAGGACTTAAGAGTGGACTTCCTGCTCGCCACAGGTTAACACCGCTCACCTGGAACATCACCACCAAGAATCCTCAGTCAGGAGTACTACCAGTGAATTTTTAAGGGTTTTGTCCAAGTGGATTGTGGGAACTGAAGTCCCAAACTTTCAAGGACCATCTTGGAGCTTACAGACCCTTCGAGTAAGTTTTACACACTTTGGGACCCTTTGGGGAACTTCAGGAAGAAGTTCCAGAAGTTTGGAGCAACTGTGGAAAAAAGCTCCCATAAGTGGACCGACTCGACCTGGCCAGCCAAGCTGGTGACACTCAACCTTGAGTCGGCCTGCCGTCCGGGTTCGTCCCACTGAAAAGCTCTTGAGGTCCAACTTCCAGTGTTTGAGCGGGAGTAAGCTGAAACTCAAGCCTGTGAACCCTCACTGAATCCGATCTGGTGAAGAGCATCGAGGGACCCGCAAGAAACAGCTCTGTAAAAGTTTCTAAGTCCAAACGTAGGAGAGGTGACCGGGACCAACCGGGAGAGCCAAGTCATCCACCTTCAACCGTGAGCTGGCCTGGGTCCCTGGTTCATTCCGCTGGAAAGCACCAGAAGTTGGACTTCCACAAGTTTGACCGGAACCTCGTCACAAGGCAAGCAGGCAAACTCTCACCAAATCTGGAATGGCTGAGCGATTCGAGGGACTCTGGGAAGAAAAGCTCAGAAAAGTGTCTAAGTCAGAAGGTAAAAACTTTGACCGAGATCTACCTCGAGGGATAGACGCACAGGGCTCCATCACGATGAGCCTGAAACTTTGGCTTTGTTCCGGTCTAGCGCGACCAGACATCCCAATAGGGACGATAGGTTTCTATGTGCTATATAGTGATAAATCTTTAAAAATTCATATCTCTTGTTCTCTACATTGGATTTTTAAAATTTTGGTGTCATCTTAAAGATGAAAACATTTCTAATTTTATAAATTGGCGTTGGATTTTTATTTGGTGTTGTGTCTTAATTATTTACTGAATTGGTGTTTTTAAATGCTTTACATACCTGTCTTTGAAGTTTGGCCTGCCTGCTCGCAGCCAAGCTACCAAGGTTTGAGCATGGGAATAATTTCTAAGACCTGTACTGAGCCCCATATTATGTTAGTGGCTTGGTTTCCAGTGGTAGATATATATTTACCACCACTAATAACCCACTTTCCATCATAATTGATTTACAATTCCTTTTGCATTTAAAATGTTATATACAATAACACACATTGTTGCATAACACACATTTTAAATAGTATCCCCAACAGAAACAAACATTTCTCAAAACATTGACAGACATATCTACTGTCTCAGTAAAACAATTAATACTAAGTGGATGATGCTGAAATAACCTCAATCTTTCTAGAAAGTACTAAACCCAATTAATAAATCATGTACTATAGAAAACATACATAACAAGTATCCTGTGTAATATGAGGCTATATTGTCATTGCGACACAGTACCAGAGGTCTTCTCTGTGCATTTAAAGGAACCTCCATCATGGCAGGTCATTTCAAGGTAAAAAACGTTTAATTCAGCCGCCACTTTTGATTTTAACTTCCATTCACCAAACGTGTCACTTGGTTTTGTATTTCTGAAACAAAGTCAGATAGCGGAAGTTTGTTTCAGAACAAAAGTCTAATGACCCCACATCCTGGGAGTATTGTGACGGGCCAATCATCTTACCAAAGAGCCCTTAAACATTCAACATATTATGCTGCAATATAATGTGAAATTGTATAGAGATCTGTACTCCCCTAATGGGAACAAGATTCTAGTGAGAAATTATCAAAGAGGACCCAAAGCAAAATGTGGCACTCTAAATAAAAGAAGCCTTCTTCTAACCCTAAAAATCCTAAAATAGTATAGATGTTATTGAATAATCGTATTGACAGACTGCAAGAGAATGAATGCCGTGGGTATGGCTGAGTCCTTGCTTCACAGTATCTGGAATAATTACCGTCTCAGAACTAATGCCAAAATGATCGCAAACACAGTTGATCATAAATAGGTCAAAAATAATAATATGTAAACTAGTTCTTGGTAATGAAAACGGCATTATCTTCAGTACTCTGTCGCTCTGAAATGAAATACTAGTTTGAATGGCGTTAAATTATTATGCTAACATTTTCCTTCCATGAATCAAAGATTAAGACATCTGTATATAGTTTGCTTTCTGTAACCTAAACTCTTTAAAAAAATAATACATTTGCCTATAGTCTCATATCACATAACCCAGGAAAAAATGATCTGCATTAAAATGGAAAGTTCAATGTAATCCTCTTATTCGAACAAATATCTCTATTACCTGTATTAGAACGCTAAAACAAAAACGCGAATTTTCTTCAAGACCTCAATAAAATCCGTGTCAGCAACCTTTTTTTTAGATACAATCGTATAACATCTGCTAGGCTATTTCCACCTTATCTCAGGAGTGTCAGTTAAAGTGGAAGGGTGAACAGATTGAAATCCTAGTCTAAAATGTGTTAAGAAGAAAATGCTCCTAGGGGGAAACATATGCTGCAGAGAAACATTTCAAACGGATAACAGAAAAGAGACGTGGAAATGAAGGTGCCACTGTTGTAATGGATGCAAAAAGGGGCAATTGTGGAATAACATGTATTTAGTTTTGTAGACTAACAGCAAAGTTTATGAGCAGTTGATTCATCCATTGAGTTTTTCATTCTCTTTTCAGTTTATTTATTAATGCGGTCGTCGGTTTCTAATATTCCACTTTCCGTCTCTCCCATTTTTTCACTGCTACAACATAATATCTTTCGGGCGAGTACCACAACAAATCCCTACCTTTCGCCAATCCTCCTCGATTTGTGTGTTCAGGGTTCTGCATGTTACAAGAAGGATACACACTTAATATAACATTTTCTAAACGGAAGGCAATCAAAATTATTGATCGATTTAAATGGATCAATTGCACATTCTGTTTTACAAATGTTTTTTTCCTAAAAGTTTAAAATATAGGTAAAGGCCATGTTTGCATTCACTGGAGTATATATAATGTTTTATGTCGATATTTTGCACATTTAAAGGTGGACTGTTCGAGCTCTCTGACTGTAAAATCTAACTGGGATTTCAGAATGGCCAACAAATATGTGACTTGCCTTCCTGGAAATGGATTACATAGAGATTGCCTTTTACATACTAATTATAGATTCCCTGGATTTTTATCTTCATATTACTATATGGTGGGTTGAAAAGCCAAAGTCTACTTGTAATTACTTTTTAAATGTATCAAAGTGGCATGATGAATGTCTTACATTTACAACCTTTCCTTCATGGTGTTTAATGATACTATTTTTAAATGGGCTGCCAGTAAATTCGCCTGTTTTAGTTCAACATATAGATATATAGGTTAAGACATATAATAAGAAACTAGCAAGAATTTGAAAGAAAAAAATAAAACACATTATGGTAAAGTCAGGAGCATACACAAAAACAGCATGATATGAGGGAAGGATTCGATAGCATATGGAAGCACCACTAAAGTGATTTAGGGGCTAAACCTGAGCCACAATTTCTCAACTTAGCAGACAAGTTACTGTTTAATGTTCTATAGATTTTTTTGAGTAGACTCTCCGTAGCTTAAAACTTAACCCTGCAGCCTGATCTGAGGAAGCTGTTTTGATGAATTTTATCCAAGATGATGTTGTTTCTCAGCTAAAGAAGACCTGTTATCTCACGTAGGGGGATGTTTTCACCACACAGCGCAGGTGTGAGAGATCCAACAGGCATCACATAGACCTGCAACGTTGTTAGAGGCACTTTAGAGATGCTAACAGAATACCCCAGAAAAAGACCTAGCCAACACTTGCCACAATCCTCAAGAAGATGTCCATTGGCTCATAGATTAGTTCATTTGATGGCAAGATCACAATATCCTCTGAGATCAAATCCATGTGACAGGAACTGACCTCTTTTCATTAGAGCATGCCACATTTGTGGTGTGTGTGGTCGTTATTATGCCTGCCATGATGTAAGAGCTGCTTGACCTCAGATGAGATCGGAACCTATTGCACCCCTCTTGGGTATGGTGAGTGGAATGCGGGTAGTTATCTACTCCCCCTCTTTCCAACTTTTTCAACATTCTGAGTGAGAAAGTGTGATGATAAGATACACATTTGGGATGGAATGATGGTGTGGGTGACATTGGTGCAACAGGCGTTCTGTGATTGTGAGGTGAACCATTGAGGCTTCCTACGTATGCCATACCTCTCTAAATGTGTCTGCTGCGACACAATATGTATTTGGCCCTTGACCAAGTTCTGATTCAAATCACGCCTTGAATGATCTTCATTTGTCTCTGCCAAGCAGCAGTATCATTGCAATGGCTGATACTGTGAATTAATTGCACCAAACTGTGATTGAAAGGAATTGCCTGGGAGGTGCGGTTCCCAGTGTCCACAGTTGGTGTTTACACAGTCTTTTCATTAGAGGATCGACTTGGTGGACTGCACTGGAGGACAAAATGAACAACGGCCCACACTTGAAGGGAAGATGTGGTGCCTGAAAGAGCAGGTGATGTACTTGGTGGATTGGTTTGGGTGCAAAAACATTAGGCTTGAGATTACAGAGACTGCAGAAACAGATGACATGATTGCTTTTATGAAGGATTTTATGCCATTCTTACTTAACATCCACTTGTGGAACCTCTGGAGTTCTAGAGATTCTACCACGTTTGCCCCAAGAAGCCACCCTCTCTTCCCATTCCCCACCCTATGGATTCTTGCCTCCTGAGACACCAGCACACGGCATCCATGCAGAATAGGGGCCCATTCCTCGTGGATGGACAGAGCATACTTCTCAGCAGATTTCTCTTTATGGCACCAACATTAGTAGATGGATATAAAAATCAATAACAGAACAACTGAATAGTCAAACCCAGATGTCCTAGAGGACTTCTTTGACTCTCTTTATGTGTCCTCCATTGACATGAGTTTGGAACCACTAGAACACAAAGAGACACGATACACTCCACTTAGCCTCTTTCTCAGCAGGACAGACTGCTAATGAAGTGACATCAAGCAAGGGGATTGAACAAGGAAGACCTCCATTAGTTTATAGACACACTGGTATCAGAAGATAAATGCCATTTACCAAAACAGTCACCCATGCCTGCAAATTATGTCAACCTGTATTCAAAGACAGAGAGAGATGTAAAGCAAGTATACTGTTGGACTTTTTCAGCCGAAGGTTTTACTGATATGTTCAGTAACCTTTCTTTCCTTAGAAGAGTAGGTGATGCCTTTTTGTGTTTTATTAGTTGGTGTAATGTTAAGTGCGCTTGGGTGTGTGATGCTACATGTGTGGATTCCAGGGTTGTGCAACAGAGCTCCTTTACCTGGTGGATGTGTGCTTCCTCTCTCTCCCACTTGTGGGATGCATGGGCTATTGCTGAGACAGTGTTTTCATTTTTCCCTTTGCCGCTTCTGCGTGGATGGTGTTTCCACTGACCTCCAATTGAGATTGTAGAATATTTTGCCTCCTTCTCTGATGTTCTGTATAGGTACAAGGTGCCGTAAAGACACAGCTAATGAGGAATGCTTTTTGGATTCTCTGATGCTGCCTTCTCTTTCCCCTGAGGTTGGGGCTTTGCTTGCGGTTGAAATATTTGCTCAAGAGATTTCTGAAGTCACTCCGATTTACTCATCTGCAAGTCTACGATGACTTTTTTGGGACCTTTCATAAGAAAATAAGATACTGCTGATTCCCATGCTCTATGTGGCATTTAAGGAAGCAGAGCAGTCTAGTTCTCCAGGACACTTGTCAAACAAAGCCCTTATATCTCTCATCCCCAGGGATGGTAAGGACCCCTTAGATGCAGTAGTTATCACCCCATCCCTCTCAAACTACTAGCACAAATATTTACACAACTTTGATAGATCATCTCATCTCTGATACACCATCTATCCAGTGCGATTTGTACAAGGCCAATCTTCCCATAATCACTTAAGATCCCTGACACATCCATGTGAAGTGAAAGAGACATGAAGGAGGACGCCTTGGCCATATACTTGAAGTGGAACAAACATTTGCCTGTTTCAAGTAGGTTTTTTCTTCTGAATCCCGAAGAGGTTCTGACTTGGGGATTTGCCAGAGGTGCCCTCTGCAATTTTCTTACTAGCTCTTGAGCCTTTGTATACGGGTTTCAATAATTACCCTTTTGTCAAGGGTGTACTTACACTCACTGACAAGGTTTCTTTATGCAAATTATATTCCTCCCTAGGACACAGCAACAAAGTCATAAAGACCCTGCTTCAAGCATTGGGAACTGCACACAGGCTGCTCCTAACTGACCCGCTCCTCCATGTCTTGCTCCTCTGAGGCATAATACCGGCATCAAAAGTGCTGGTAAACTAATTTCTTGGCCTCAGTTGAAGGGGAGAAGCAGTCCAGGTGTGAACCAGCTCTTGGAGAATGGTTATCTTAAACCATGTCTTTGTTTCTGATATGTATGGAATGCGGGACTGATAACCTGCTCTCTGCCCCGGCACCAGCTGACACAAGATTACTTTAGGAGAGAGGAATGTGTGCTGACTTCTCACAACTAGTATTTCAGAAAGACATGCTTGACGTTCTCGTATTTTAAGATCCTACAAAGCTTGTTTTGGTCTTCTCTACAATTGCTGAAGCCAGGCCTGCTACTGCACTGGAGTCCTGGTCATTCTCTCATTCTCACTGCAGTATTCTTCACATATTTTGGTCTTGTTCCTTCATTCTGAGCTACAGGCAATAGATGTGGGAGAAGTTCTGTACTGTTTATGAAATATTGCTCGTCCCTCTGAACAGGTAGCTTTTCCGTTTGATAAATATGAAGGGCCCGATTCACAGAACTAACTTAAGACAAAATCCTAAACTTACTACCATTTTGGTATTCACAGAAGGCACTTACTCATTTTGGTATTCACAGAAGGCACTTACTCATTTCGGTATTCACAGAAGTTAGGAGTCCTAAACTTAGGACTCCTAAATTCCTTCTGTGAATACCGAAAGTCTTAAAATTAGGATTTTTCTCAGTTTAGGAGTCCTAAAGTTAGGAGTCCTAACTTTACTACTACTAAATTGAGAAAAATCCTAATTTTAAGACTTTAGGTATTCACAGAAGGCATTTAGGAGTCCTAAAGTTAGGAGTCCTAACTTTACTACTACTAAACTGAGAAAAATCCTAATTTTAAGACTTTCGGTATTCACAGAAGGCATTTAGGAGTCCTAAAGTTAGGACTCCTAACTTCTGTGAATACCGAAATGAGTAAGTGCCTTCTGTGAATACCAAAATGAGTAAGTGCCTTCTGTGAATACCAAAATGGTAGTAAGTTTAGGATTTTGTCTTAAGTTAGTTCTGTGATTCGGGCCCGAAGTCTTGAGTCATGAGTCCTGGGGTTGTGAAGGTATGATCAGCTGCAAAATTCTGTGGGCCTTAATTAGGGTTTGGTTAACAGGGTGCCCGGTTGCAAAGCTAAGGGAGTGCGCTGTCTGCAAAACCCTCAGTTTGCCTGCCTCATTCAGAGATCAACAGACATTACGCTTCCCATCGATGGAGATCCTATTGGTTGTACAGATGGAAATATTCCTCTGTTGGCCCAATGGAGTAGGTGGCGTTGCAGAAAGGACATTAAACCATCCACCCTATTTAAGGTAGTGTAATGTATTTTTTTCCTGACCATCACCGACAGGAAAAACCTAAAGGTGATGTACAGAAAAAAAAGAAACTGCCTGGGTGTGCAGATCCTTAGTTATTATCGTTTTAAATAAACTCCTACTTTGGGAGTTTGTCTCTAAAAAATATGTTTAAAGTTTCGCAAACAGCTGCTAAAATCGAGGAAGGCCATCCACCAACCTTTTTGTACATTAAAAGGAACCTCTGTGACAGCGGTTCCTGTCAATGTACAGAGATGAAAGCTGCGCCGTCAGTCATATTAAATTTTGATAGATGGTAGTCCGTCAGCATGGCAGAGGTAATGTCCAATGCCACCGTGATGGATGGAGTACAGTCTGTTCTAAATCAGACTATGTTTCCTTAGGCACTGGTACTGCAGAGGGGTTTGCTGGTGATGGGAAAGATCACCACCTGTAAGAATGAGATTCCAGAGCTCAGCATCAAAGGGACCTTTTTTCTTAAATTTGAGAATCTTTTCTTCAGGCTTAGATACTGTCCTGCAGTGTTACTCTGCTTACTGTTTGTGATACTTACCTGTAAGCCCCTGAAGTGAGAAAATGCTGTATACGTGTGTCCTAGGAATCCTTTTCTTCAGTTATCCTTCCTTCTTTGTTGCTTTCATGGCATGATAGTCTTTAGCTTGAAACATGTTTTGAAATGTATTTTAGCCCTAACTTGGCTATGGTGGTAATTGGTATTTGATGACCAGACACTAATGTATTTCCTAGTGTCCTAGAATGATTGTATCGTTTTGTATAGTGGTCACTGGTATTGTGTAGTGTAAGAAATTGAAGTATATGGTGAAGGGTGGGAGTACCTACCTCAAATAATAATCACAATCCTTGTCAAGGTGAACCCTTAAAGTCACTAAATTAACCTAAGCCTGTGGTAGCTATTTCACAAAGTTTATGTTAATGTACTAAATATTTATGCGGTATCAAAACAGTAATAAAGTTGACATGCAAAACAATCAAGATCCAACACTGAAGTAAAAAACAGTGTAAAATTTTATAAAGAAAATGACAAAACTCCAATAAGGGGAACTGAACATATGATTTTAAATTTTTTAATTAGGAACAGCACCAAGAAGCATAAAGAACCAATGACAGTCAATGGACCTAGTTTGATGTGTAATTTGATGCTGACAACGATGGAGTGGGGGTCAAATACACCAAGCAGGATTGTCCTGGTCAAAGATTTTAGCTTCTGACTTTAGTCTTTTAAGTCCCAATCCAACACAGGAGTATGCTTCTGAAGTCCCCAGGATTTCCGGGGAGACAGTTAGAGACTCACACAGTGTCAGACAGAGGTCAAACAGCAGGGTCCAGTCCAGGTCCATTTGCCACTGATCAGCTGCACACTTGCAGGGTAAGGCCTGTTGTAGCTTGCTGTGTCCCTTTAGCTTTAACAGATGGTCAATCTCATAACCTTTGGAGTCTATGTCTTGTCCTTTGCACAAGATAGAGTAAGTCCAGTCCTTTCAGGGCTCTTCTCAAGTCACAGACAGTATGTTCAATCTTCTTCTGATCTTCCTCAGGTCCACAAGGGATTTGAAGTCAGTGCCTGGAGATGCCACATTTTATGCCTGGGAAGACCTAGTGGCCATCAAAACTCTTGGTATGCCCTAATCAATGTTATAAAATTTCTCAGTGAGAACCCTACCCACTTTGGCCATTTTCAAGATGACTACAGAGGTCTTCTTTCAAACTAAACCTGGGCTCTAAGGGCTGGGTTGTGTGTGAACTGCATCCTATTTCCCTTCCCTTCAAGTTCACCCCTAGTGTTAAATGTAAAAGTGGTGAGACAGATATCTGGTGGGACAAAAGAGGTCCTTTAGCAACCAGACAGTGGATACACAAGGATTGCTTTGGCATCCTGTCTCCTTTCCTTTCAAGTTCTCTCTCCCCAGAGTTATATGTAAAAGCCCAGCAGACTTAGAAGAAGGCTTTGATACTCAAGCAGGATTTGACACTGTATTGTAAAAAAGCATGCTCATAGCCCCGCCCTAACCTTAATCTTTCAGGTTCAGAGGAGACATCTCTGCCCTATTAGGTCAGTGAATTGTTTGCTCCTGGGAAGCACTTTGCACCTTTTAAACACCTGTTAAACTGCTAATTACTGGTTGGCAGAAGTAGGAGAGCAAATGCATATCTAGCCTCCCGGAACTTTGAACAAAAGAAAGGTAACTGTCTAAAAGTTATTTCCCCTTAATATTAATTCAAAATCAGACTTTCATTTAATTGGATTTTTAATAACTAATAAAACAGTCCCATTCATGAGGTGCAGTATTAGGATGTGTGGTGCCGCGGCAAGGGCGACTGACTCTGGGGATCACGGTTCGATCCCTGGCGCCGGCAGCAGACTAGCCCAGCACCATGTGACTCTGGGCAATATCTTGCTTAATCTTCACAACGGCTCCCAGCACCTAGAGTCCCTTACGGGTGATTGTTCGAGCTTTACAAATGTGGATTATTAATCTGTACTGCGACAGTTATGGTATGTTATGTTAGAGGGATTTATTTAGCGTGAACAATTACCTGAAGGTATCAAGGCGCTAGTCCAAGGGAGAGATTGATAGAAAAAGGTTTTCTTAGGGAACAACCAAGTTCTTATTTCTTTTTTTAAATGAAGAAGGTTTGGGATTGATCTAATGGAAAGAGCAAGCGCTTTCTATTCTTTGGCAGTGGAATCAATAAAGACTCGGCCTCTTCAGTTCGTTCTCCGGAATCTGTTAAAAACACGTTGTTGAGTGCCGGAGGTTCTCAAGCATCTTCCTGGAGCATACCATTGGAAGGCATGCTTGAGAAACTCCGGACAGACTCCAGGCAGGGCTTTGTAGGCAAGGCAGAGAGCTTTGAATTTGATACGTCACCTGACAGGCAGCCAATGAAGATGTTTTATGGCATGAGATGCCGATTTATGTTTGGGAATCCCGGTTACCCGTCTGGCGGTAGCAATTCGCAGGACCTGCAGCTTATTTAGATGTTGTTGCTGCATGTTGAGATATAAAGCATTGCAGTAGTCAATCTTAGAAAGAATAAGTACAGTGATGACCATTTTTTAGACAGTGAAAAATGACTTTTTAGTGCTCATTGCTGTAAGGACATGTTTACATTAAAATTCTGACTGCAACCATCGTACCCCAACTACGGAAGGTCATCAACATCTCCTTCGAAACAGCGACATTCCCAGAAAGCTGGAAACACGCCGAAATCAACGCCCTCCTAAAGAAGCCCAAGGCGGACCCCAAGGACCTCGAGAACTTCCGGCCCATCTCCCTGCTCCCGTTCCCGGCAAAGGTCATTGAGAAAATCGTCAACACGCAACTGACCCGCCACCTCGAAGTCAACAACATTCTGGACCCATCCCAGTCCGGAATCAGACGAAACCACAGCACCGAGACAGCCCTCATCGCCGCCACAGACGACATCAGGCGCCAACTAGACAACGGCGAAACATCAGCCCTCATCCTCCTGGACCTGTCAGCCGCCTTCGACACGGTCTACCACCGCACTCTAAAAACACGCCTCCAAGAAGCCGGAATCCAAGAGAAGGCCCTTGACTGGACCACGTCCTTCCTCTCCGGCAGAACCCAGAGAGTCCGCCTCCCACCCTTCCGATCCAAAGCCACCGACATCATCTGCGGCGTCCCCCAAGGCTCATCCCTCAGCCCGACGCTGTTCAACATCTACATGGTCCCCCTCGCACAAGTGGCCCGCCAGCACGACCTCAACATCATATCCTACGCCGACGACATCCAGCTCATCCTCTCCCTCACCAAGGACCCGCACACCGCCAAAACCAACCTCCACGAGGGAATGAAGGCCGTCGCAGACTGGATGAGGAGCAGCCGTCTGAAACTGAACTCGGACAAGACGGAGGTCCTCATCCTCGGACCCACCCCCTCTGCCTGGGACGACTCGTGGATTGCCGACCACGCTGGGAACAGCACCGACACCGACAGACCACGCACACAACCTAGGATTCGCCCTCGACTCCTCCCTCTCCATGACGAAGCAGGTCAACTCTGTCTCCTCCTCCTGCTACAACACCCTCCGCATGCTCCACAGGATCTACAAGTGGATCCCGACCGAAACAAGAAGAACGGTGACACAGGCCCTCGTCAGCAGCAAACTAGACTACGGCAATGCACTCTATGCAGGAATCCCAGCCAAACACCTGCGTCGACTGCAATGCATCCAGAATGCCTCCGCCCGATTGATCCTTGACATCCCCTGCTGCAGCCACATCACCCCCCACCTGAGAGACCTGCACTGGCTCCCCGTCGACAAGAGGATCACCTTCAAGCTCCTCACCCACGCACACAAAGCACTCCACAACGCCGGACCAGCCTACCTGAACAGCAGACTCAGCTTCCACACCCCCACCCACCCGCCAGCTCCGCTCCGCAAACCTGGTCCTCGCCGCTGTCCCCCGCATCCAACAAAAGACCTCCGGTGGCAGATCTTTCTCCTACCTCGCCGCCAAGACCTGGAACACCCTCCTGAGTGCGGCACTACAAATCATATTACGAGTTTCTTCACCACCACAGATTTCATGTTGGTGAGCCCACCATGAAACCTTTGGCCGTGAGGAAACTAATGGGCTGTACAGGACTCCTAGTTCCCTCATGGCCTGGGGATGCATGCAGGGGGCTACCATGTCTGCATGCACACCTTTTCATGTACGGCATTGACTGCTCAGTCCATGCAGTGAAGTAACAGGCTTTGGCGTTCCCATTGTGGTGCCTTTTTAATAGGCAACATCGTGGAAATGCCAAAGGACTGCCCTCCAGACCACGAGAAACCTCGAAACCTGACAGGCAGCTGGCGTGAGTTTTTTTTTTGTTGAGTTTTATATAGCGCAAACTGGACCCGAAGGTACCAGAGTGCTTTACAAAAGCACCAGTTGTGTTACAGATAGACACATTAATTTTTGTTAGGCACGAGGAGATTGAGTGATTTTCCCAGAATCAAAAGATGCTGTGGGTCCCTGCTGAGACTCAAACCCGGTTAGCCAGCTTCAAAGTCGACCGTTCTAGGCCTCATCCTCTCCCGTGCTGCCCCACTCCCATACCGCCAAATTCATAATCAGGCCCTTTGACTGCTCGCTCTGCTATCCTGAGGGCCAAGTGATGACAGCATATTTGGTGTTTAGTTTGCAGTGCCCATTGTAGGTCAGGTCCCAAAACAAGTGATGGTAAAGATACCACTCACCAAAATTAGCCCATCGTTGTGCCATGATCCTCGAATGGTTTTTTACAGGAAGTCATTCAATTTGAGGTGCTGTGCCATAGAATGATTGTCCAGAGGTTGTTTTTTTAAATACATGTTTTCAAATGTAAAGGTTCTTTGTGCCTTGAATTCTAAGCTGAGGGTTCAGCTGTGCTTTGATGGAAATTCGAAGTATGATTCTAACTGTTTTCAGTATTTTGCAGCTTTTCACTAGAAGCCAGGTACATATATGAGGGTGTGGGTGATATATTTTAATCACTATGTTTGAGCCTAGTCATTCTGCTTATATGAAGGATTGCTGATGAATGAGTCACACTTGACTATGGGACTACAGTGCCTATGAAGGTTGCACAGTTTAGTCTAGATGAAACTAGTGACCAACCTGTTCTGAAATTTTCCTTGAGCATTATATACTTACTATATATTACTTACTATACCTTTTATGGAGAGTGTGCAGTTCTCAGCAGACATTTGTAGATGTGGTATTTATATGGCTATGTATTGAAATTCAAACGTCAAATCTACCAACTTTACTAATGTTGGTTTGTCAACTAGTGTAGGAGAATGTATATTAGGCTTGGGCATGTGATATATTAGTGGACCCGAGTGTTTGTGAACAAGAAACTCTAATAGGTGGGCTAAGTTTAAGGAAGCAGTTAGCTAGGCACATTTGAGACTTTCCCAGACATTGTTTGTTGAGATGTTTAGATAAAGGTCTGTAATAACTGGTCCAGTGATTGGCCTAATCTACTAGTTCTTTGTTCAGTGGCTTCACACAGATGTCTCTGAACTGACAGAGAATTGTTGAAATAGTGTTTACTTATTCGTGTTGTGTGGGATCTCATTGTCATATGTTAGAAACCAGTGTATGACCTTAGCTTATACCTAGGAGTCTATTTTCAACAATTAGTTCTTTCCATTGAAAGATTATATGCTTCCCTTGCTGTGGCTAGGAAAGGCAGGGTGTCAATTGCCCCTTTGTATGACATCACAGGTTTTAGCAGCATTGGACTAGGGCAGGAGTAGGAGTTTAAAGAAGCCATGCTAATATATAGGCTAAGAAAGTATTCACTAAGGCAGAGTTACAAGAAAGATACTCCATTAGAGGACACGACTATGAATGTATGGACACTATATTAGTTTTATGGCCGTTACTACTTAAAATTAGTCAACAATAGTAGTTAAAGAATGAAGGTATATTTATGAATTGTCTTATTTCAAATAGAACAAACAGACTGATTATTTAGGTGTCACTTTGGTTGATCTCTTTGTAACTGACAAAGCACTAAGGCACTTAGGTGGATGCACATGTTAGTGTTTTGTTTGTAGCCAAACCTGTTATGGCATGACATATGGTTTACGAAGGCTTTGTTTAAAATCAGGGCACTAGCTAGGTTCCCATTATCATGCTCTGCTGTTCAACAATGGCAATAGATCAATACAACACATAACCACCATAATGATAATGCTGTGAAGATCTAAAATTACTCCTGATATTAAGGATGGTTGCTGTCTTTTAATTCAATTCTCTTTCCATTTTTATTGATAACAATAGTCAAAATATGAAGAGTGAGAGGTATAACACATCCATTGCCTTTCCTTTGAAAACAGTTGGAACAAAACGGTTAATAATAAATTTATAGATTTACTGATTCATCCTCCCAAAACTGAAACTCATGGATCATAGTCAGTTCTCTAATGGTAACTCAACAATTAAGTGTTCAAATGAGTTTGTCACCGACGATGAGATATGATTTGAATACATTTCACACTTGTTTGATATGTAAGTGCGGTCATATCAAGATGATTGAATCATGTGCCTATTAAAACATGTCATGTCAAATCTGTGTCAGACGTAGAAGCAGATGGTGTTTGCCATAAAATAAATGCATTCATATTTTAGGGACGATGTTAGATTTAATTTGAGACACAGGACTTGGTTTGGTTATTTAGGGAAACTTATAATTAGTGAGGAAACAAGTCTTTATGGGCAATTTCATGACAATATCATAAAATAAAGAAATTATTGGCTTATCAGAGGTATGCTTCTGTTCTTGTATTCCTACATTTTTAGGTCTTCTGTGCCACAGTGCATGCATTGCATGCGCTCCTCCTTGTGAGAGATATTGTTTACAACAAAGGGTTTGCTGCTTGCTATTGCTTAACATTCTTTAGCTTCATTGTCACTTTTATTTGATGCTGTCTAATTGGCCAGCACAGCAAGCTTAACAACCTCTTTTTCAGCTGGCGCACGGACCAAGTACTGAATGCTTCAGCTTGGAATAGGATGTTTATTGTGACAACAGATGTTATATGCTCTTATTGTGAAAACAGATCTTATCTGTTACCAGATGTGTAAGAAATTGGGTTCTTGGTAGCCTTGGTGTGTGTCCTGGTCAAGCAGCAACCACCACCCTTGTCAGGGTTAGGTACAAGCCAACCCTAAACTAATCTGTGCTCAAACCTCTTGTAGCTTGGCACAGAGCAGTCAGGCTTACCTTAGAGGCAAGGTGTAAAGTATGTGTCCAACACTTGAAACAGTAATAAAGTGAATAACACCACACAAAAAGGACCTCACACCCTTGGCCCCCCTTTTTCAATCATTTGTATTCCTTTGATCACATGGCGATCCTGCGGATCATCGTGGTAGACATTGCCTAATAACCTGGAGACACACAATGATCGGTGCTTGCCTTTATCTAATGCTGCTTTGCTACATTCCGCAGTGACGCTGCTCTGCACACGTCACAACGCCACATATACTTATTTATGGGCGCACCTTATACAAGCCTGCATATTCCCCATAAGGCTGACTGTGGTGGCTAGTGTTACCCTTTTTGACATGGTCAAACAAGTCCTTGAACAACCGGCACTTAGTGTGTTAATTCATTTTAAGGAGCCTAATTGTTTATCCACCTGACTGTGGCCTCCTAATCCAAAGTGAGTCCAGCTGTAATTTTCTCTGTATTCTGGTTCATCCTCCCTCATTCCAGGATTCTAGTGTGTCCATTTCTCTCACAGCGGTCAACGTCTTCCCCTCCAGGCACGGTATCAAGTGTCTTCTCGCTATCTGGATTATCCTTCACTAACGTGGCCCATGATTACACGTTACCACGCTCTGTTTAAGTGCCAGTCTGAGGCCTTCCCCTCACTAGGTTAAGTTCCAGAGGCACTCCTTTGGGTTGTTTCTCTCTCCGGTCATTTTATCATATTAATCCCATGACTTCTTTTCTCCAAAGGTCCTACGTGAATAAGTCCTTCCTCATCACTCATTTGGTGTGCAGGCCACCGATTATAACATACATTTGTTCATTGTGTCATCAAGTACACTTCCAACTGGTCTATCTTCACCAGCACTTAGGTTATCTATTGTCCCTCCCTCAGTTAGTTTCTCATTATCCCATTATAGGTGTCCGCCATTTTCAAGGTGCTGATGAGACCCCTTGTTGTTTGAGGGGTCAAAACATCGTTGACTAATACCATAACAAATAATTTCTGGCCTCTCCAAATTGCAAGGTGGCTATTGTAAAACATTGTTTAATAACAAAATGGTTGTTTATATATGCATTATGACCTTATCATGTTAAAATTTGACACTCTTGTTATGTTGTTTTTTTTTCACGTGAGTCACTGAGCACAGTTTGCATATTTTCAATACAGACATCGTTTTTTTGCCAAACACTATTTTGTCTCATTGTGTTCTGTATAAAGTTACTCCTTCTGCATCCCATTCCCGTTTTATTTTATCAATGTGCCTACATATTATTGAGCATTTTTACATTGCTTGCGAGAACCACTTTTTCCCTAAATAAATTGCACGCCCTGGTTCCCTGTGAGTAGGGTCACACTTGTTTCTTTGATACAATACTCAGTTAAAATGTAACAATTAGAAAAACAGTGCTTCATTTGTAAGAAGAGAAGGAGTGCCAATGTACAGAGCGCTGCTCCACAGTGTTATGTTGGTGGCCAAATACCAAGGCTGCAAAGTGTTGAATTCACCTCAGGCCTCTTGAATCCATGACCATACACTGCAGGCCCTTTATCTGACTCTCCGCTTGTTGCTTTCTCTCTTTGCACCCGTTTTTAGGTCAAGCCTAGAGTCAGCGCGCAAGTGCTGCTCTAGGGAATATCTGTGGTAGTTCTGAATGGGAGAGTAGCCTCGTCCACTACCCCGCCCATATTTTTGATTGGCTTGTGTCTTGGTCCTTCCTAATTGCTGGCTTCTGGTTACTAAATAGGCTTGCTAGTCCCTCCTAAGTATGGCCGTGTCATCATTTGATTACTCCCATGGCTACCCACCCATTTACTTTCATTCTTAGACCGTAAGCACTATAATATTTATTGAGTTTGTCCTACATGAGGCAGGACTACGTGCTTTGTTTACTTTCAGCGCACTGTGCACTCTTTCAAGCCCTGCGCTTTATCTTTGGATGATGCTTCCTCCCCGCTTCACGGCCGGTTGCAGCGCTTTGTAGCTCTTTATTATTTGATAAGTCTTTTACCTTAGTTGCTTTCTCTTTAAGCAACCATGCCCTTTTATTTACTTTTGCACAGCATGGCGCTTCTGCAAGCGCTATGCTAGCACCACTTGATACTTTTAAATTACTTTGTTCAGGTGAGCGCACGCCCAATACGGATGCTGCGCCTGGTACCAGCCCTCCTGCTCGGCCTCTCTCTCTCTCTCTGCTGCAGAGACGCGGTGCCAGTGCCTGGAGCCTGCACGCGTCTTTACTCTCAGGCAGGAGGAGTCGAGTGAAATGCTGCACTTGGACGGCCTGCTGTGCCACATCTTTTCACTCTCATAGTACTCGGGCCGGCTCCCCAGACTTCGATCCTGGCCACAGTTGCAAGAAAAACTGTTTATGTCTGTGCGCAGGTAGCCGCGCTTCCTCATGCTGCACTTTGACTGGGCGTGTGACTCTGAGGAGACCCGTCAGCTGCAAGTTGCAAGCTGCCCATCCTTGCCCCCCACTGGGTACCCCACTGCCAGGACCTTTAATGGTGCACTTGAGTGTGTCCCCGACCGGGGATAAGAGAGGGCACCTTTGGCCCCAGCACTGCGGCGGTTTGTATTCCCCCAAAGTGTATGGCAATGACCTGGACTCGAGGTGAAGTGCGAATGTGAAGCTCTTTTTAAAGTTACCATGTCCTTTCCAAAATATGGTAAGTCCCCTCCCTGGTTTCCGTAGCACTTATGCCCTGAACGTAAACATGAAAATAAACGGGTTACAAATGCACACTACACCCTATCAGCCACACTAGGTTTTGACCCCACACGTTTGTTTGCAGTACTTAATTTATCAATATCTGACCTTTATCTGCATCATTAACATACTATAGATTTAAGAAGTATTTTCCAATTTAATCTAAAATTGTTTTATAATGTGAAACAAAATTAGAAATGTATGCCCCTGAAATTAATGTAGTGTTTGTGTTTATAAATCAGGTTATAAATGTTTTTATTTTGTAACAGTTTTTTTGTTGAAGGTGCTATCCCTTGCTGAACAGTGCCTTAATCCTACCCTAATATTCACACTCAAGCATGACCACCAATAATAGACGCAGCACGTTCTCTTTTAAAAACACCGCCTCCCCACTTTACCACCATGCAGCACGCTGTTTATTTGCAGTCTGCACACATTATTGTGTGCCAGTGTGCTTGTCCAAATTACCAAAGCAGTACTTTGTTTTAGCTACATAGATAAAAACATTCCGATTTTGAAACGAACGGGTGCTTTATTTTCAGGCCACATTTACGGGTGCTTTTTGTTGTACATGTTTTGTGTTTAGCGCACTATTCGTTTATTTGTAGCCCGCACCAATTATTGCTCAATGTTTCTCATTTTTGTGCTGGAATGCGGGGAAAATTACTTAATTGGTGTTAGTTTAACCCCGATGAGCAGTGGCAGGGCTTTTCAGCTGTCTCCCTACTAGTGTGGCACTCGACAGGGCTGTTTCAGCGGTCTCCCTTCTAGTGTGGCACTCGGCAGGGCTCTTTCAGCGGTCTCCCTTCTGTTGCTCTTTATCCCACATCTGTGCTTTTATGGCTCTCTCACCAGTGTGCCTCTCTGCCCCTTGCTCTTCCCTCAGGGGAGGGAACTGGCATGCAGTCCTGCTCCTCTTTATTCTTGCTGTTGTGCCACACTTTGCTCACACAACAGCTATTTTCTCACACACAGGAGGGCCTGCTGAGCAGTGCCTATTTGCTTTGCTAGTTTGCTCTTTTCCATAAATGAGCTCCCTGTCGAGATTTATGGCTGCTTCAGCTGCTCCACCCTTCATTTAGTGAGCCATTAGACTTGAAATGTAATGTTACCAGGACATTGTCATAAACCCAATACACCAGCAGATCAAGACTATGTATTTAAATTGCTGTGCACGTTGTACCTCTGGGTTCTAATACTACTTCAGGAAACATGTTTTGAGTTTTCATTTTTTAACCATTTTGAATGCTGCTGATGCTTATTCATTAAATCTGCATTCACCAACTAAATTATGTTTAAAAAGTTTTTACTTTCCCAAGTCATAAGCAAGGGAGGGTTTTAAGCGCTGCATTCAAACTACAATGTAATCTGAAACCCTTTCATTTAAATCCTCGTTGTGGTAGTATCACTGAGTTCTGTCTGTTTCAACTTTTTGGAAACATTGTGATGGTTTCTGTTCGATAACTTTGCATCCAACAATTTACCGAGGCAAAAACAGGCCGTGAAAATTCATATAATTTTGACAGTGCCCCCTGCAGCTGTTTTTAACATTTATTCATAAAGGATAAGAAAATACATTCAAAATAGCCTCTACACATACCTGCACATTAAAAAAAAATGCCACCTAATTACACTCCACTCAATAACACATAAATACACCCCACAGAAAACCACTATGTCACATAGCAACAATCCATATAAATACACTCCACACCATGCCACATAATTCCCATCAGCTTAATTGCACTCAAAATGCCACACAGTTCCACGCCACACAATTCTACTTCACACATTTCCATTCCACACCAAATAATTTGACAACAGGCCACATAATTCAATTCAACAGCACAATTACACAACACATGCATCGAATCCACACATCAAAATACATCATGTCACACAATTCAACAGCTCAGCACATAATTAAATTCCACTACATACCATGCCACAACACAAAATGCCAATCCACATATTTACACTCCATAATACTCAAACCCACCCTACATAATTCCAGTACACTTAATACCTCATAATGACTGTTCACACAATTCCACTGCGCACCAGGCCACATAATTCAATTACATAAATCCACGCCATCCTATTCCACGACACACAATTCCACAGCTCACAAGTTCAATCCAACCCGTATAATTAAACTCCAAACATCCACTCCATAAACATAAGTAAAAGATATTGTCATCTACAACACCATTAGCTCCAACTTTCACAAATGCGAGACCAGTTGCATTGGAATTGGTTGTTCTGTCTTTCTCTTCCTCTTTCTTTCCCGTTTCTGTGTGTTTCTCTCTCTTGCTCCCAGTCAATATCTGAGGAAAAACGACTGCCAATCACCAAACAAAATGTGTCTGTGGGCCACACCAGCAAACACCGGCTCGAATTAAGCACTGTAGAAACTTTTTTCGTATTTTCTTCCATTGATAGAACCTTCTCCAGAGAAAGGGCATTGCACATCCCTCTTAGTAAGCTGTAAAACGTAGTTATTCATGGATTCAAAGGCATCGTGTAATTTGTTAAGATTCAGATCTTCAGCAATGAATACAGATTTAGTTCACGGTATGTGTATTAATAAGTGTTCAGAATTTTATCACATTTATGAAATGTGCGATAGCTAGAGGTGTACAGCAAACAAATGATAAACTGTGAGATTTACACTAAATGAAGATAGGGCGTTATTAAAATAGACTGACGCATTGCATATAATGCTGATAAAACTATCAAACTCTTGCGATGGTTTTCCCTCAAATCAGAAACCGCTGTTTTTGGAGTTTTCTTAGTGTTCACCTTTAAATGACATCTCAAGCCTCTTATAAGCGTGAAAACACCTCGAGCCTTCATTTATCAGTATGACAAACCGCTGCCAAAAGCTGTTCTCCTGGGAAAGTACTTCTCATCGCTGGGTTCACGGCTCACACTGCACTGTGTCCAATTTCAGCGGTTACCGCAGAGGTCAGGCCTGATCTCCAGGTGTGGCGCGCGCGGTTACTTTGCAGTCCGTGTGTGAGGCTTCCAGATCAGGGTGAGCTCTTACAGTGCTGCAGAAAGTAAAAGGGGACTTTAGAGTTGTTAAGGTCTCGCGAGTCCTGCGAAGTGCCGTTCCCCGGTTTACAAAGGGCACGAGGCGCTGTGATGCGCGCAGCTACCTTACGAAAATGCGTCAGTACGTTTTCACTCGATGATGCTGTTCAGATTGATCAGGGCACAGCGTTTTGAGGACAGACCTTGCTGAACGTCTTTTCCTGTTCTCCTATCTAGATGGCAATAATAAATGAGAAGCATCCATGTGTGAGACCCGCGGAATTATGACATTTTCCAGAAAGAAAAGATTATGCAAAATTATGAGAAATGCATATCTGGAATTTAACGCTATAATAAAGTCTCAAAGACGCATTTCGCACTGAATAAACACAAAAAACACAAGTGTCGTGAACAACAGCCATCCGTGTTCTCTTTGTTTACCTTATTCCCGTACTCCTTCAATAGGAATTGTATTTGAACAGATTGAAATTGCACAATGCAGCGTCATGGCGTTATTCCCAAATTTTGCATAACAAGTTTAACACAAAAATATCAGGGGGCTTATTTACAAGTCCCTTGCGCCACTTTTGCGTCAATTTTAACATGGGAAAAGTGACGCAAAAGTGGCGCAAGGGGCTTGTAAATCTGCCCCAGATGTTAGGTGAAATAACGCGGGTGTAGTGACATTTTTTACCAAGGCCTTACTTCAAAGGGGTTGCTGAGGTTACAGTCAGCGGGCCATAAACATTGCATCTGGGTGCCTTAAACCATCTCTGCTTTGGACTACTATAGACAACTGCACATGCACCGAGGAGCCACTTTTAGTACACACAAATGCGCCAACACAGGAATTTGTGCACCTGGCCTTGTACATCAGTAAATGTGCTCTAACAAATGTTATTGTAAATTCTTTTGTTAATCAATGTGTGGAATTTTGATTGCACCTTAATGTTTGGCCTAGTGATTTTTTTGTGTGTGAAATGACCATGATCCTAAGAGTTTCCATTTTTGGCTTCAGCAAAGTCAGCATTTGAGGAGCATGAAAAGTGACCTCTAGGACAGCATTCAGCAGCCTGCCTGACCATTGCGTTCCTTCTCTCAGAGTCCTAAGTGTGCACAAGGAAAGAGTAAGCTGTAGAATATTAACGGGTTACACCTTGCAAACGGTTATCACGTGCCCTTGGCAGGGGCTAACCATTTCATGTTCGCAAACTGCATAAACGTCGCAAAAATATTTTGTTCATGCATTGCAAACTGCATGGTATACACCTATTTGTCTCGCCTTTTCTTTCGCAATTTGCAATATGTGTATTGTGATGCATATATGAAATTATGAATCCCAAATACTTTTGTGACTGACGAATCTAGGGGCATATCAGCAAGAACCGGAGATAATTATCTCTCAGCGCCTTTAGAGCGAGGATAATTATCGCCGGCTAACACTGATTTTTACCACTGAGATAGTGTGCTATCAGCAACGCTCATCTCATCAGCGATAAAAATCAAGGTGCAAACTGCAAACACCAACGTTTGGTGAATGCTTGCTGATAGGGCAGGGACAGACTTAGCCATGATATCCACCTTCCATAGGATATCATGGCTAAGTCAGATGAAAAGCAGGCATAAGGAAAGTAGCGATGACCGAGGTTAGCGCTACCTTTCTTATCGCTCTGCAGGTTAGCGTGAGGCTTGATAATAGGAGAAATGTCGCTTAGCGACATTTCTCCCATTATTCTGGGGAGGAACGCCCACTATGCATCTCATTAGAGATGCAAAGCTGGGCGTTAAGGGAAAGGGCGCTGAGGCAAGGATTCACGCGATAGCGTGACCTTGCTAACAGGGCGATACAATTATCGCCGCTTTCCGGCCGAAAACGGCCGCTAAAGCGGCGATAATTGTCTTGCTGATATGCCCCCTAGACTTTCGAAAGTGCACTGGTTTTGCAAATAATGTTCTATTGTACATAAGGCCCTGAACATTTGAACGCTGGCTAGAAGGCTCTTCATTTCAACTCTTTGAAATCAATTAAAGGCACTCTCTGCATGCACCTGCCATACCAGCGCTGAGTTGTCCCTTCGGGGGATGAGCTGTGTGCTATATCAAGATTTAAATAACATACCATAACACTAATTAGGTTGGAAATGGAAATATCTGTTACCTACAGTGCTATTGCACTAGTGATTTGGGGCAGCAAACAATAGAAAATCAACACGCCTATTCATAAAGACATTTAGAAGATTGCAAAGGTTGTACTTCCCTAGTACTCATTTATGTAATCTGACTTAATTTATGAATTGGTCCAAAGCATCTATAAGGGTAATAAAACAAGAATTTCCAGGAAATATTTATAAACAATTAGTACCAATAGATAGGACTGTGCCCTCTATGCACTTTTGTTAATAGGGAATTGGATGTTACAGTGTTAATTCTCAAAGGCATGCGTTTTTGGGAATGGACTCCCAATGTATTATAGTAAATATATTGGGCCTCATTTTCAAAAGGAAATTTAGGTATGGCGATCTCAGTTCACATAGTTTTCCACCTACACCCGGGCAGAACTCTCCATCCAGATGATATTCACCATTTCCAAGTGCAAATATCTTCCCAGTAGTAGGATTCATAAGTCTCCACCCCTTTACATGAGGGGTGGAGGCTCTTACTGGTGAAATTACAACTTTAATTTTACTACTAGCACATTTATGCCTTGATATCAGTGTTACACCAGTAGTTGGAAACCCTTTCACATAGGCCAATGAGTTGCATTTGTCAGTATGTAAAGTAGTACCACTTGAATACTACTTTACGTATGTAAAACATGCTTTGGTGAATAGGCCCTATTGTTTATTTATTATTTATAACCAAATTGTATAACATACTGACAATTTACTCTCTAATAAAATATTTTTAAAGGTACCACCCACGTTAGTACCTGACAGATATTGTTTGCAGTGTTCCTGATAATGTTCTTATATCTGTTTCTTGGGGGACTATGAAACTGGATAGTGCATGCTGAAAAGTGAGTAGGTTAGTCGAATTTGACTTTCATTAGTAGAGTTCAGAACAAATTTGGTGTGCATGCTCAGACTGGCTTTCTTCAAAAGCTGCATGCTAGTTAGTGTCAGGTTTGTTATAGCTTTCAAGAACTTTGGGGCATATTATCAACGGCCAGCAATAATTATCGCTGGCCGTGCTTAGTTATAATAATATTATCGCTGGCTATCTCTGGAATTTATCGCCCTGGTAGCACGTTATTAACAACGCGTTTCTCCAGGGCGATAAAAATTCCAGAGATAGCGAGGTTATCGCCCTTTTGCAGGGAACATCGCTGGTTTTCTAGCGATGTTCCCTGCAAAACGGCGATAAGCTTGCTGATACGACCCACAGGGTCATATCAGCATAATCCACCCCCTATGTTAGGGATGGCTAAGTCAGGATTTTAGCAGACGCTAGATTTTGGTGAAAACTGCAGTTTTCGCCAAAATCTAACGTCTGCTAAAATCATGTGGGCTGCCTTGTAAATATCGCGATGTAAACATCAGCGATATGTGCAAGGTAGTCCAACCGGGATACGCCCAAAAACGCCCACATTGCATCTCATTGGAGATGCAAAGGGAGGCATTGGGAAAAAGGGTGCTAACATGCGATTATGCATGTTAGCACCCTCTTGTAAATAGGGCGCTGGTTTTATCTCTGCTTTTTTGGCTGTGTAAGCCAAAAAAGCGGAGATAAAGCCCTTGTAAATATGCCCCTTAGTTGTCTATTCAGATCATGGGTACAAGTTCTTGTATGATTTAATGGTTTGCCCCTATTTCTCATTGGTTAGCCAATGTTAGGGAATATTCAGCCCAGTATGTGCTTTTCATAAATCAGTAGGTAATTTAGCTTTCAAGAGAGGATTTATGTTATGTAGGTTCAGGTTATTTATAAGTATTCTCCATATAGTTCTCTTTTCATCAGCTTTTTTTCTGAACTGGAGAAGAGTGAGTTCTGAATTTAGTTTTGAGCTTAGCACATTCAGAATTCCTAATGACTTTCTTTTTTGCTTCAGCTGCTTAAATTTCAGTTTCAGTTTATTTATTTAGTCTTTATTTCGATTGTAACAATCATAAAAGACAAATATAACTACAATATTTAAAAAAGTCATGTTAAAATTTCATAATATCAAAAAGTATATACAAAGTCCGTGACCAACATTTAGCAGTATAAGGTCCACAGTGGAGTAAAACACATTGACATTTAAAAAATACTACAAATAATAAATATATACAGATAATAGTAGCCATAAAACATCCAGGAAACATGGTGACCAAATACTTTACACACTGAGAAATCACACGTTTTACGTACAAAAACAAGTGTCTAGACAACCGTGGTGCTACTAAACAAATTTTAAATCTAAAATGTTAATAAGATCTAACATAGATTAGTGGATCCTCATCTTATTAGCGCGGATAACCCACATCCAGCTCAGAAACTTAGCAATTGCAATTACTATTAAATCCTGCGTGTTAGTCTTCAGGATCCTTAATGCCTCCACACCTTGTGCCCATATTGAGGCAAACTGGTTTGAGCCATTTTTTCCTAGGATGCTTATAGGCGGGGCATACAAACAATATATGTGCTATTGTTTCAATCTGAGCTGGGCATGTAGAGCATTTGTCATCCAACGCTGAATCCCAAGTTTTTGTAAGTGCTTTTATAGGGAGGGAACCCACCCTAAATTGGTGATACAGCTTCCTATCACAGGGTTTGGTGATGACATCCCAGTAAGCTTCAAACTCAGTTTCATGTTTGAGCTCCAAAAATCCCCTTGACATGATGGACCTCGTTGTAGATGAGAAGCGCTTAATCTTAACCATATTCCAATATACTGCCTTATACTCTTTTTTTGGTGGAAATGGATTATTGGCTGGGTCCTCCCACAGACTGCTCATCCCCATATCAATCAGGGTAATTTTAATCTTGTTTAACCATGTAATTCTGCATAGACAATCAGCCCCCCGGACTTCATACATTGCTTTAGCATACAGGGACAACTCAGGGGTAGTCCAAAGCCTTCGCCAAAATGCAATGGTCTGGAAGCGCGCTATATCCTCAATTGCATTGCAACCTAAATCTAGATATAAGGGCAAGAGTGGCATAGATTGTGGAAGACCTATTAAAGCTCTCATAAATTTATTTTCAGCTACAGAGAGGGATGACAAGTCCTCAAAAATCCCAAAGCTCAGCACCATACAATACAGAGGAGCTAATTTTGGAGTTGTCAATCTTTAAGGCGGGGGCAATAGGCTTTGTCTGTGAGAGCCTCTGTTCTTTAATAAGAGCACCTGCTAATTGAGCATGTTTTAGGACCAACATATCTATCTGGGGTTTCCAATTTAATCTCCTACCTAGTGTAATACCCAGATATGTAAATACTTCCGTCTGCTCAAGGAGGACATTATTCATGAAAACTCTCCTTTTTATGGCTTTATGTTTGTGGAGAACCATAAATTTAGTTTCCTCCACATTTACCTCTAGCTCATTATCGCGGCAAAATACCTCAAAACGAGCCAGGGTGGACTGTAACCCTATATGAGTTTTTGACAATATAAAAGTATCATCCGCAAACATGAGCAGGGGTATCTTCATACCAGCCAGTGTAGGGGATTCTGTATGGTAAACAGAAAAATACTGAAATGCCCTGTTGATAAATAAGGAAAACAAGGTAGGTGCCAACACGCACCCTTGTCTTACCCCTTTTGAAACAGGAAACCTGTCCGTGACATTCCCCTGCATACCCAGCGAACCTGTGCATAATTACACTCATGTAATTTAACTAAGATAACCAATAGTTCCAGTGGCATTCCCATATACATAATGGCACTCCACATTTTGGTTCGAGGGACCAAATCAAAGGCGGATTTGAGATGGATAAAAGCCACATAAATTGTGCCCCCTCTGATAATAACGACCCTCCAGTAGATTAACATAAATCTGAAGACGTGATCTATGGTACTAGTGTGTGAACAGAAGCCCGCCTGTAAGGGAGACAAGATATTCATTTCATCAATACAGATCTTAATTCTACAGAACACTAGTCTAGCAACAATCTTTTGGATTGAATCAATAAGACTTATCAGCCTATAGTTGCCTGGTAATCGATAAGGCTTATCGGCCTATAGTTGCCTGGTAATCAATAAGGCTTATCGGCCTATAGTTGCCTGGTAATCGATAAGGCTTATCGGCCTATAGTTGCCTGGTAATCGATAAGGCTTATCGGTCTATAGTTGCCTAGTTAAATTTCTTGATTGACTGTGTAAGATCTTTCTGATCTGACAGCTCTCAGTGGTAAAAAGTATGGTGACAATTTTGGGAGAATTTCCTTACCTCGGGTACAGTATGCATTGTCCAAACATTTTGAATGATCTACATTGAGAACCACTGCAGGGCCTTTAGGGTTAGTTTGATATGTTCCAAATTTCAGAGATTTTGTTTCAGTCTAGCAGCCTGGTTTAGAACACATAAAGAAGGTTTATTATATTTTTTAGAGGCTGGTTTATATACAGTTGCAGTAATTTAAATGTGCCATCACCAGACATCCAGTTATGATGTGTGGTTTCCAGGAAATTCAGGATTGTCCTCAGTTGGGATAGTTGGAAGTTGTTTTTGCAATTATTTTAGTTTGTGGCTCGGGGGCATATGTACACGCCCCTATTGCCACGGGAACGTCACTTTTTGTGACGTTCCCATGGCGATAGGTGCCTTGTCTTATGAACAACGCAGCATTAAGCCACTTAATGTGGCCTAACGCTGCCTTGTACATAAGACACCCTTTCACGCTATGTTTAGCGTGAAAGGGGAGTGCAGTGGGTGTTGCGGTGGGCGTTCCACCGCAACACCTATTGTATTTGACGCTGCCCCCCATGTACAAGGGTGGCGTACATAGGAGGCAGCGCCAAATTTAAGACCAGGAAAAAATCCTGGTCTTAAGTTGGCAAAACGAGGAGAAATGCATTATTTCTCCTCGTTTTTGCTTTTTTCATGTGTGCTGCCTTTTGCAGCACACATGGAAAAAGCAAAATGCCATGGTTTGTTTATGTACAGGAAGGTGTCCCTTCCTGTACATAAACAACCATTTTTAAAAAATGCCATTTTGTAACTTTCATGTGTGCTGCATGAAGCAGCAGGCATGAAAGATGCAAAATGGCATTTTAGGATTGTTTATGTGCAGGAAGGGACACCTTTCTACACATAACCACTCCTCCCCTGCACACAGACACCCTTGCACTCTGGTCAAGGGTGCCTGCATTGGCGCTAAGTTCTAAACTTAGCGCCATCGCAAGGGGAAACGCACGGCTGCACCAAATTCTAGTAAATATGGTGCAGCCTTGCGGTTCTGAAGTGGCGGAGCATGTCATTAAGCCCAGGAGGCTAACGATACACTCCACTACTTCTATTGTACATATCCCCTTAGCCTTTTGGTTTTCAGTGTTGGATGTGGCGCATGGCCCTGCAGTTGCATCTATCTGAAGGGAGGAGATCCATTGCACTGTTAGAGCACAATGTTCTTAAGGCAACGATGAGTCATATTCTGATAATACAGATGGGCATCTGTATTAATTGCCTCTTATTTTCACCCAAACAATTACTTAATGTTAATCTACCAATATCAGTGGAAACACTTGCTCATTCATATTTATTTTGGTCGGACGAGTCTTGCACGGAAAGAAACAAATATGGCTAAGGATACAGATCTGTATTCCAAATACTTTTGAGCTGTAACATCCATATTACATCAGTGAACTCTTCTTCATGGCTGGAAAATGGATGAAACAATAGAAAATTAACATTAAAACAGGCTCACGTTTATTACACCTCACATCCCCTATGAGTTCAGATTGTGTTGGGCTTTTAACTATATATTTCTCTATGCAGAGCCTACACAAGAACGCACTTGAGTCATTTAAATAGAGCCACTTGCTTTTCATTGTTATGATCAACTGAGCACTGTGTACCAACAAGTGAAGAAAGTTAATGGACAAAGCGAGACTGCCAGACAGCACAACCAGACATCAATAGCAGGTCTGGACAAGACGTGCATCTGACTCACCTTGTTTGCACTACACAGACCTTCACAAAAGCTCAGATTTATAAAAAGAAATTCCGGCAAGAAAATAAATGTTAAATTCATGAAAAAAGGTTTGGAAAATGCACTTTGCGTCATACAGAATCTCATAAGCACATTCACGGACTGGTGTTATACTAAAATCAACTATTTTTCGAAAGAGAACATACTCGCCTATGCACCCAGTTTGATTGTCTTCTTCCTGTTACTTGTAAAAAAAACATCGAATTAAATTAGAGCCTTGCATTTGATTCACCACTTAGAAAGCTGTATCAGGTACAATGTAAGCCACATCCATTTTTGATTGTCACTATTTCCTGCCCTTCGTCAGCATTTGACACAAACACCTTTTCCACCGTATTTTGAAAGAAGGGCTCTGGAGGCACTGATGTGTGACAAGAATGTCAGTGCGTACATGCTGTGCAGCATTTTGTTATTCTGGGGACAAGTTCTATTGTTTTATGAGTTGCTGTGGTTTTGTGCTGTGTTATTGTAATGTAATGCTGCTGTGCTGTGGTTGTTGTACTGTGTTCAGCATGGACCTTATTGTTGTGTTGTGCCCTGTTATAATTTAATTATTTTGTCATGTTGCTTTGTGCATTATCTAGTGGCATTTTCTGTTTGCTTTCACATTTTTATGATAAGCAACCATTTACCACTGTCTAAGCTGGTAAAATTGTGCTGCTGCAGTTCTTCAACTGCTCAGAACTGTAGCAGAGACCTTGGGCAGGATCGCAAAACATTTTAACTGGTGCTATTAAGATAGTTCTTACTAAACCTCTTTTACTACCTTATTATGGACGAAGGATTCTGGAATGGTATGAGTGACAAGAAATATTCTGCATAATTTTCTGTGTGGCATTTTATTGTGCTGCTGTATTTTTGTGGTGCATTATTGCACCGTGATTTACTGCAGTGTTTGTGTTCTGTTTTGTTGTGATGTGCCATGATATGTTTTAATTGTTGGGTCATGTGTGTTGTGTATGTTATTTTGTTATGTTTAGTTGTTTACTTTAGATATGTTGACCAGCACTGCTGTGTTTTCACCTAGAAGCAGCAGATGCTTTTAAAGTTCCTGTGACCAGCAACTATTTACCTCTCTCTAAGGTAGTAAAACAGCACTGCTCCAGCTCTTCAACCACCTAAAACTAGGCCTGGGTAGAACTCAGGGAGTTTCACTGGGCAAATTTCTACAGAGATAGAATAAAACTCTGTGAGATTCCGCACAATTCAGTGAATGGGCGGAAAGAGATAAGTCGCACTGCTCACGCTGCGATTTAACGCCGGGTGTTTGTTCCACACCGAAAAATCATTGTGAATGTCACCGTGCAGCTTCTCGAGTTGATTTTGCTGCCATTCTAGTAGATTTTCTACTTGAGCAACAGTTTACTAACTGCGATTGTTTGTGACCAACCGCAACCACTCGCATTGGAGTAATCTTACCAGAGGTCCTCATAGCGACCACAAATCATGCTACGGGACGCCGAATCTCGCTCACTAACTTACTGTTTCTGAGCTGCAGGTGAGAAAAAACTCTGCCAAGTGGCAGTTGATGAAATTTGGCTGTAACATGGAGGATCCAACACTCCACCAATTCTGCTGGCGAAGTGGAATACATCGCCCACCTCTGCCTAAGACACCAGTTAGTAGAAAAACAGTGGCCTCTGCCAGTGCCCACTTTATGTGATAGCGCTCAGCTGCTCCGTGCCATAGTTACTGGGGGCTTGAGCCCAGGTTTAAATTATTGCAACTCTGTTTTAGCCTGTCATGCTAGTGGCCTTTTTCCATGTGGTGGGTTTATATTCCCCCAAGAGCATATTTGAGCCAATTTAGAATGACAATTGTAAATATCAGTTGGTACATCGTTTCGATTTGGAACATAACATAAACTAGTTGAAAGATGTCTGGATGTGGGGCATTGTGAGAAAACAGTTCATTATTTGGGATGGTTTGAGGTCCTCTACAAATAATAAAGGCACTATCCTGTTAGGTCCAGTAAAAGGTTTCAGTATTTTAAACCTGAGCTCAACCCTCGGAAAAGACAGGCTTAATTTAGAAAAAGTATGTGCAGCATTTTGTAATATAAAAACAGTTAAAATGTCAAGAACAGAAAATAATAAAAATGCTGCTCCAATTTATAAAAATGGAGAATAATTTAGTGAGAAAAATGACAACAAAATGAAAAAATCCAATAGGAGCAACTGGTGATATGAATTAAAAAGGTTTAAAATCAAAATAGCCCCAAAAAGCGTTGAGCACCAATGGTAGTCAATGGGGGTGGTAGACCTGGGCCTATGCATGAATGTAGGTTGGATACACCAACCAGATTTGACCAGGTCAGAGGTTTTACCGTGGTATTTAAGGCCTAATTTATATATTGGTGGAGAGGTTACTCCATCGCAATGGCAACGGAGTTCCCTCCCTACCACTATAGACCTTAGGGTTAATCACAAGTGGAGACTGCTCTGTCTCTTCCATGATAAATCTGCTTCAATGGCCCTGGTTAATTGAGATGGGCAGACATGTAGTTATTTCTTACTGTTCCTTTCCTCTTGGCAAAACCCGGAGGTAAAGAAAAGTAAAAACATGCAAATGCTGTCCCCCCACCATGGGAGAAACCTCCCATGGCAAGGGGAGCATTACTTGTTTTCTTTTCAATAAGAAAATCCAGTTTTGGGATTTTTTTTTAAAAAGACGAAAAGAATGCTTTTTGATGCATGGCTGCGTCCTTCCGATGCAGCCCCTTAGGAAACAGTAAACTACATTGACATGAACTGCTGTGACTGCAGTTCCTGCCAATGCATTTATAAGATACAACCATCGAGGCGGACATTTATAAATCTGGAGGACGGAGTAGTCTCGGCTTGTGGATGTAAAGTCCTCTGTCAGGCCAAGGGAGAATACTCCGTCCGCCAGGAAATAAATTAGGTCCTTAGTCTTATTTTGGAAATTCAAAATCTTTTGGAGAGGCAAGGCAGCGGCTGTGTCCGATGATAGGATCAATTTTATTTATTCACTAACTAAGAGATTTAGTTAAGTTGCACTTTCAAACTGAAACTTGATGCCTATGCTGGTGTTACACTTATGTTTGAAAAATATTAAGGGAGCTGCTATAATTTTTCTAGCCCACAATATTTTTAACTTTAACTATAGGTCTCTATATTGAACCAGGAAATGGCATAGCAGGAAGAAATGTTAGGAGGATTTATGTGGTGAGTTGGTCTCTACCACTGGGGGTTTAACACAGTCTTTTAATCAGACATATATTGTCTAGATAATTGGTAAATTGGTGTTATCACTAATTTGGTTATTCTTCAAATGGTTGTTTATTTCTCAAAACACAATACCCATGGTGGTGCTGATATATGTGTTTTGAACTTATTGGTTGATTGAATGATTAAACCTTGCGGTCGACTGACGTTTTTGGCATACACTTTAAAATGTATTTGAAGTTTGTACATGTGCAGTTGATTAATTATGAGATCTACGTCCATGCCCTTTGGTACTAGGAGATTAAAAGGGGCTATCTCAAGATGGAAACGTAACAGCACGACAATATTGTGTTGGCTCACGATTGGCCATGGAGGGTAAGCTCTTTAAGATTTAGGTACTGGCACCTATATTACAGGGATTTTGAAGCCATAATTATTCTGAGAAGTCTCCTTTGATTTTATACTGGGTATTGTGTGTGTTTCTTGTGGTGGAAACCTCTTCATGGCTGAGTAGATGTTATGGCTACAAGTAATCATTGTCACTTCTTTAGATGGGATGGAAATTGCTTCACTTTTACAATATGAGCATCTATACATTCAAGAAAGAGCTTAATTTATTGTGTGTTGTCAGTGAGAGAAGGGTGAGAACATTGTTTGAATGATCATTTTGTGGTAATGGTTTCTGCAAAATAGAAATATTGTGATATCTTGATCCTTAAAGTATTTCCTTTATCGGTTTATTTTCATGTATATCTTATTTTTAATTTGTGGGTCCAACCTTATTTTTGATTTATGGGGGTGAAGTTGTTGAGCCTCTGTCATCATCTGATATTTGATTGAAATAATATTTGAATACGTGATGGATTACTCTATAAAATGTATTGGAAACTTATCTAAACCAATCATGGCAGTCCAAGAGACATTTGAGCCCCAAATATTGCGTTGAATTTTTCATGAATATCAAATACTATCCTCATAGATAATAGATTAAGAATGAATGAGATATTGATTCACATCATAGCTCCTTCTCTATTTTAAAATAACTACAATTAAGTAAACCTGGTGTAAAGTAAATAATGAAACTATTGTCACTGGTATGAGATTAGGTAATCAGTGTATTGTGTGTACAAATTCGAGGATTTATAAACCATTTATTGAAGTGGAATACAGAATTAGAATAGGAGCTCTTCGTAGTGGGTACTGAATTCAATACAATATCTTTTTTGGATACTATTCGTACCAAAAAAGATTACAATGCTAAAATCACATAAGAATAAAATAAAAAGGGCCACAGGACACAACATAAAAGGAATAAAGTGCAAGATTAAAAGTAGAACCTAGTTATTAGAAAATACCGCAATGGACATCCTAAATAGATATGACTAAAGGAAAAAAGGATAAAACTCTCGCAGGTTCCTGAAGTTCATTCTAGTTCTTAGAAAACAGGTTACACTAAACATTATAAACTAATCAGACAATAGCTTCAGAAATATCAATGCAAGGCATACTTGGGAGAACCAATTGCCCTTGAGTAACGGGATAATAAAAGCTCATCTCGGGTACTAGAAGAATTTACAGAACATCACAAAGTGTAATGTGTCCTGCGGAGATACTCTGTCGCAGCTGCAGAGTCCCAATGAACCTGAGTCAAAACATCCTTTAGGTACAGCTAGCAGCAAGTGAAAAAGCTTTAGGCTGAATCTGGTGAGCAAAAAATGGTCTCTGTTATTTTTGACTAGGGTGAAATACGGCTCCATGAACTGTGAACCTCTGAACCGAAGGTTTCACCAATTCAGACTCTTCCCTATATTGAGATCTCCTTACTAAGAAGTTTTCCTTCACCCACTTCTAGTCAGAGTTGCAAATGCACTCAGGGTTGATAAAAGGCTCCTTCCTCCCCAAAGATATTAATGAATCCACAATGTATTTTTTTTTTTAACAACAAATTTTTATTGATTTTCCAGCGTACCAATGGGCAAAGCCCAGCAGGGACAATACAAATAAGGAGCATTAGATATAGTACGTAGGTACATAAAACAAAACCCATATATTCTGCAGAACACCAGATCAATCAAACTTTAAACAGCACCAAACACTTATAAAGCTTTGCACAGAATATATCCATTTCCATCCACAGATAAACAAAGTCAGCACACTAAACAGGTGAGTTGCCAACCACCAGTTGTTCAGTGGGGTCATGGGAGGCGGACTGTGACATTGAGGGCAAATATTTACCTCTGTAGGTGGCCCAACTGGCCCATATCTTCCCGTGCTTCTGTGGGCATCCCCTCGCCTGAAAAAACACAATTTTGGCAGTCATACATCTTTCCATCTCCTTTTTCCTTTTAGTCACACTGGGCAGGGAGGAGTCCTTACAGTGCTGCACTATGTCTCTTTTAGCTAAAGTGAGGCCCAAGAATAAAAGATGCTGTTTATAACGGTTCCCCCCAATGTCATCTGTGCCATGTAGAAGCGTCAGTCTGAGGTCGAGCAGAATAGTCCACGCCAGGACCTGGCCCAGGCAAGACGCCACAACAGTCCAGAATGGATGAATCGCCGTGCAACTCCACAGCGTATGCAGAAAGGAACCATCATCAGAACGGCAACTGAGGCACGTAGGAGACTGGATTGCAACCATTTTCCATAATCGATGGCGAGTGTAATACACTCGATGGAGGTACTTAAACTGGATGCTCCTATATCTAGCGGACACCACCGTGTACCGAGGGCTGGCCAGGGCTTCGGCACAGTCATCGTCTGTGAGGGCCAGCAGACCCGCCGCCCATGCCGCTCTGGTTTTATGGATGGTGGTCTTAGCGTGTGTATTGAGTGTCTGGTAAATTTGCCTGATTTTGTGATCTCCGGTGTCCCCCATCAGTAAACGACCCTCCAATGGGTGGAACTCAGGCAGGGCCTCCAATTGACAGATCTGGGGTCTAAGGCATGTTGAAGCTGCAGGTAGCGATGTAACTGTGGTTTATGTAGGTCATAATCCGATTGCAGCCTTTGGAAGAATTTAAGGGTAATGCCCTGCATGACATCCCCCAGTGTGAAAATCCCAATAAGGTCCCACTTATGGAACCCACTGAGCGCAGAAGTATGCCGCAGAAAAGTGCCCTCCCATAGGGGAGATGTAGCCAGTTAGTCTACCCCACCATCCCATGGCCTGAACCGCCTGCCTCCAGATTTGTATGACTGTTCAGCAAGCCGGAGAAAGAAAAGTGATGCAGTGCTATATAGGAGGTGCAGCAAGGGAGTGCAATCCGCTCGACTGCATAGGCCGGCTCCGACTGGGGCCCATACCACCACTCATTTATCATCAGGAGGTGCGAGGTGGAGTAATATGTGTGGATATCCGCCGCTTCAATGCCCCCGCAGTACATAGATTGTGTACACGTGGAAAGCGCAACCCGAATCGCACCCCCCTGCCACAGGAACCTATTCAGCGGTGCATTTAGTTGTGTAAACCACAAAGGAGGGATGGAGTATGGAAAGTTTTGAGGCCGATATAGTAGGCGCGGTAAGGACACCATCTTAAAAGTAGCTGACCTTCCGTATAAAGACAGAGGTAGCTGGGACCAGATCATCGTCTCATTACGAACAGCCGGAAGCAGTGGGGCAATATTGTGCGTCCAGGAGGCTGTGGGACACGACGTTATAAAAACCCCCAGGTTCTTGAAGCCAGTGTCAACAATACGCAATTCCAAAGCCCAGGCCTGACTCCTCTGTTCCCCATAAATAAGAAAGAGTGTGGATTTGGATGGATTGGTTCTCAACCCTGTGGTTTCGCCGAAGACTCGGAGGATTTGGAGGACACGGGCCCCGAGAACCATGGGTCTGACATGAAAAAGAGGGCATCATCCGTGGGGAGACGCTGGTTCTATTGGAGTGCTCCCGAGTCCAGTCCATCCCCAGAATCAGTAGGTCCCAACGCACCCATGCCACCAGGGGCTCTATCGCTAAGGCGAACAAGAGAGGGGACAGGGGGAATCCCTGCCTCGTGCCCCAACAGATCAGAAAGGGGGTGGACGATGACCCGCAGCGCGGACCGACGCAGTGAGGTCTGTATACAGCAGCCTCATATACGATATGAACCAAGGACCTAGATTTACAGCCTCTAGGAGCTTGAATAGGTAAGTCCAGCTCACGGAATCGAATGTCTTATCTATATCGCCAAGTAAGACAGCCGCCGGACGACCTAAGCTGGGTGCTCCAGCGATAGCATTGTGGACTCACCTAATGTTGTGCCTGGTGGAGTGCTGCGGCATAAAGGCAGCCTGGTCGAGGTATATAAGATCGTGAATGCAAGATCGGAGACGGTATGCCAGGACTTTCCCAAGGAGTTTGGGCTCAAAGTTCAGCAATGAGATAGGTCGATACGATGCCGGGTCCTCCGGCGGACGACCGGGCTTAAGAAACACCACCATCTCGGCATGTCAGCAGTCCATTGGTAAGAGACGCTGTTCTAAGGCTCCATGCAGGGCCTCTAATAAGTGAGGGCCCAAGGTCGCCATATGCGGACGCATAAAATCACTGGGAAAGCCACTTGGGCCCAGGGCCTTACCTGGGTGAATGCTTACAAGCACCGCCTGTAGGTCATCTATCGATATGGGGCTATCTAGCAGGTCGTGCATTTGATCAGACAGTCTACGGGGGGATATCCGAAAAAAAATCATTGATGAGAGGCTCCACTATCAACTCCCACTCCTGGAAAAGATCAGAATAACAGGAAGCAAAGGCTTGATCCACCGGTTCGGGGGAGGCACATAATGTGCCATCTGGGGCCCTCAAGGAGAGGAACTTGTACAGAAGTTGATCTAGCCTGGCACAGCCGATTAAGCATTTGGCTGGACTTGTCGCCCCATTGATAAATTCTGTGCTGGGTCGCCAGCCACTCCTCCTTGGCCTCGTCAGTAAGGACCTGATGAATTTGCTGTTGGACATACAACAGATTGCTTCATGAGCTAGGGTCCGACCCTTCTAACATTTGTAACTCTAACTGACTTTGGCTGTCTTCCAGTTCCAACACCTGTGCCAGGCACCTACGTTTCTCCCCTGTATGAAAGCTGATATTGGCCCCCCTGATCTTCGGCTTGAGAGCCTCCCATAATGTTATATGCGATGGAGATGTACCCACATTAAATCGGAGGTATTCTGCAATGGCGAGGCATAATGTCTCCTGGTACTTAGCATTCCGGAGGAGCCATGGGGACATGCGTCACCTGCACGGGGTCCATTAGACCAGTAGGCGCAGCTTAATTTGAATGGGCGAGTGATCCGAGAGTCCTCTAGGCAAGATAGAGGTATGCACTAATCTATGTGTATACCTGCGCGGAAAAAATATGTAGTCGAGCCACGAAAGTGTATGGTGGACGGCTGACGCGTAGGAAAACCCCGACTCTGTAGGGTTGAGTGTGCACCATGTGTCGGACCATCCCAATCTGTGCGCAAGTATATTCAACTAGGAAGTAGGAGGGGACCTGTCAGGCTGTACTGCGCGCCATCTATCTTGGGGGCCCATGGTATCATTGCAGTTACCACCCAGCATCGTCAAGCTGCCAGGAAGGTCATCCCAGAGCTGTGTAATTTTATCTGCAAATGTCTGACCTAATGGGGGGGCCATAAATACTCCCTATCGTCATTTGCTTCCCTGCCACTGTGCCCGAGATTATGGTAAGGCACCCGCCAGGGTCCGACCAATGTTTAGATATGTGAATCGGAACACATCGGTGAATGAGGTCTGCTATGCCCCGTGCACCCATGTAAATCCAGAATGATATATAGTGGCGAAGCCAAACCTGTTAAGGCAGGGAGCTCTGTTGCCTAGGAGGTGTGTCTCCTGCAGCAGAAGAATATCACTTCATAGCGCTATGCCAACAGGCGTACCGCCCCTCGTTTGACTTTTTTCAGCAGTCCCCATACATTCCAGGAAATTATGTTTAGTTCTCCCAATGGAGTGTTACCCTTATGTTGGTCATCACCCCATATCACCGACCATAGCTGTTAGTGTAGTATCCGGGGCGTGATATGTGATAGTGTGTTTGGTGTGTGGACATTTATAGCAATAAAATCACCCCACCCATTCCCCACCCCATACTTCCAAAAACAAGGAGTACCTGTCACGGTGGAATCATAACTCAGGCCCCAAACAGTGAAGACCTAAGCAGTCCCTCCAACCAACCCCCCCAACCCAACATTACGAAACATAACCCTAAATGTCCAGGGGAGTGGACTGTCCATCTTCACCTAAAGCCGGTATGGAGGACCCCAGTACATTACGTTTCAATACCCCGATGGGTGGGCCAGCGGCCGTAGCAGGAAGACAAGGGCCAATTTGGGGCACTCAGCGGTTTCGGACTGCTCATGGGCTCTCCAGTTGGAGCGGGATCTGTGCATGTTGTCTCGATGTGCCTCTGTTTTGTCGGCTCCTTTGGGAATCCTGAGAGGAGTCGGAATCCAGCAGCGGTGGTGAGTGTGGTTTGAGATGACACCTCTCGTCAGTCCAGGCGAATACCTCCTAGGGAGAGTTAGAAGAAGTGCGTCTTGGCATTAAAAATTACTTTCAACCCTGGCGAGGAACAATAGCGCATAGGACAGATTCAGTTCCCGAAGTTTGCATTTGGCAGTCATGAAGGACTGATGCTGTTGCTGCACCAGTCTGGTGTAATCAGGAAAGACCATGATTGCATGAGAGTTATAGACCATTTTTTCCTTGTGAGTCCTGGGAAATCGTTGGGTAGCGTCAAGGTCAGCATAATTGAGGAGCCAGGCAATCACGGGCCACGGACGTTCCCCAGGGGGCGGCATCTTGGCCAGGGCGCGGTGGGCCCTTTTAATCATGAAGCAAGGGGACATAGCTTCGGACGACAGCAGGGACTTGAGCGAGCCAGTTAAAAAATTGCCCATGGATGTTCCCTCGCATCCCTCTGGAAAACCCACCAGGCGGATATTGTTGCGCCGCACTCTGCCTTCCGCGTCCTCGACCCACGAGGCCAACTCCTGCGAGATGACTGGAAGCTTGTCGACCTCCTTCCGAAGGGTAGCGACTGTATCTTCTACTGTGGACACCCTGGTTTCAGCCTCTGTAATCCTGTCTACAGCTTTACGAAGGTCCTGACGTATGAATGACACCTCCAATCCAACCACCCCAATCTAGGCTTTGAGCGCTGTCTGGGACTGGGAAATGGCCACTAGCAGGGCCGTGTTGTCTGGGGATGAGCCCTCGGCGCCCTCCTTTCCTGAACTTGCGGTGGTATAGTGGTCCATCGTGCCTTGTTTGGGGGCAGCTGTTTGTCCTTGCCCATTGTTGAAGGAGGAGGCAGGCGGAGATAGGAGACGAAGGGTTTTTAGCAATGGCAGGTAATCAGAAAGGCCAGGATGCCCCTGTATGCCACCGTCTGCTTGTGTCTCACGGATGTGAATCTTCCAGGCCAGGCCCACTACGCCAGCCGTAGCATCCCAATCTGGTCCGGGGCAGAGCTCTAGGCTAGGCCTCACGGAATCTGTCCTTCCTGATGGTAAGCCGCACCCGGCCTAGCCCAGGTGTGTCCGCCGCCTGGGGAGGGCAGCCAAGTAGACCCCCTATTGGGACCAGACTCGCCGGACCCCCAACCTAGACGTCCACGCTGGCCAAGTGCGCTCAGGATTGCTGCAGTCAGGCCAGCCTCAACCTCGTCCCGCCGTAGGCCGGCCCCAATACTTCACGGGCTTTGGCACTGTGCCGGGGATGAGGCATCCAGGATGGGTCCAACGCTGCCTGAAACGCGCCTCCTGGGAGCTCCACACACTCCCTGTGCGGTCAGATGAGGCAATATACAGGAGGGAGAGGGAGGGGCCGCCCCGCATATCAGGAATTCAGTACCGGGGCTGCGCACATCCTCGGCCCACCTCAGTGCTAAAAAGGGTCCCAGTTCAGGCCCGGGGGCTGCAGGGGGAGAGAAGGAGATGTCTGCCCGCAGGGTTCCCTGGGCGAAGCATGGCTCACAAATCCCCGGCCTCGCCTGTAGGCAGGCCCCACCCAGCCTCTGCACATTACCGGTGTCTTGGTCCTGTGGTGGAGGCGGTCTTCACCCGCCGAGCTGTATGGGCTCTCCGGCCGGGAGTCCCAGGCTGCAGCTGCAGTGCATGCGCATACCCTGCGTGGCTGCATGTCACCGCCGACTCGCGCCGCCTCGGGTGCGCAAGGGAGTAGTATGATTTGCACTCTCCACCTTCTTCCTCTAGACGGCAGTCACGTCGGGCTGGACCATGGGCGACAAAGCTTATTGCAGCAAAATTGGGGCCCCGCTAGGGGTGGCGGTGTCCGCACTTATCGTCCCGCATTCCAAATAAGTGCTGGGGTCAGGGTAGATGGCAGATGGTGACAATAAAGGGCTCAGGCCAACGTAGCTCTAATGGGACATGTCCGCCCTGCTTGGCTCCAAAGCCACGCCCCCTCTGATGTATTTAACAAATGGAATTTTAAGGGCAGCATCATGCTAAATACAGTCCTGTAGGATCAATCCATTCTGGCTAAGTTCCTCCTTTGTCCATCTAATCCAACCCAACAAAGGCCATAGAATAAGGTAACTTACATATCCAACACCCAGCTCTTCTTGGGTACACAGGGAGGGAGTGCTTTGGGGGGCAGGCATAATAGCAGCCACAGGATTTTATTTTCTGTAATCTGAAAACAACTAGGTGCCACATAACCCCATATGGCACTTCCATAAGATACCGTAGATATATACTTCGCTTGATAAATCTTGACCAGAGCCCCAAGAGGCTTACTGTCCAGTCTTGAGACAAACCTGTATACAGCAGTGACAGATCTGGCAAACTCCTCATTCTTTACTGCTACTAATGAATTCCAACTCATGTGTGAGTCAGACAGGACACCTAAGTATGGAAAAAACTTACTCTTAGTGAGTTTGTGGATACATATGCTAAATGTTTACATCTTGGTCGGACAAGGTCCCACCACCATTACGAAAGACTTCATGAAATTAACAGCAAGATGCAATTTATCCATGAAGGTAGGGAAGGAATTCAGAAGGGTTTGTAAGCCCCTTGTGGTCCTTGCTATGAAGACCGCATCATCTGCGCAAAGCAAGACTGGAAGCGGGCGGTAACCTACACAGCTGCAGCTGGCCCCAGCATCAAACAAGGCCTTTTCAAGTCCATTGATATAAAGGGAAAATTAGAAAGGGGCCAATATGCACCCTTGTCACACCCCACTGCCAACCCTGAATTTCTCTGTGTTGGCTGATAGGTCAGATTATCTAACTGAAGCGGATGTCTGTGTGTGGAGATCCTGCAGGACATGAAAAAAATCGGGATCCACCCCATTCCCAAAAGGATAGTCCATAGTCTGTGCCTATTAACCATGTAAGAAGCCTACATAAGATCCATAAAGACCAAGTGAAGGGATTTGCGGTGAGCAGCAGTGTATTTATTAGTAACCAAGAACAAGTTTAAACACTGATCAGAAGTGGACATCCCTTGCCTGAAGCTGCATTGCAGGTCTAAAATGATGTTAATTTCTTCTGCCCAACTCGATAATATTGCCAGCAAAACTCACCCCAAGACTTTTATTAAGGAATCAAAAAGGGATATGGGTCGATAGTATTGGCGATTATCCATGTCTCCCTTTTTAAAAACAGAAATTATAACAGAGGAAGACCAAGAGGGAGGGGGGCCCTCCCTTACTGCCATGTTTAGGATCGGGATTACCACTGGACTCTAGACTGCGACTTCACTCAAATACAGGTTTCGGTAGTTGCCATCCGGACCTGAGGCCTTATTTTTAGGATTCCCAGGATGACCTTGTCCAAAGTAAACTCCAAGTTAGACCTACCCTGAATAGGTGTCTCGGGTACAACCTATTTCAACTGGGTAGCAGGATACTCAATTTCTATTCAGATAAATGATTTGAACGATAAAATATCTGTTTATCTGTATGAATTTGATGTATATAGCAACAGACAAACTGATATGTATTGCTTTGAAATAGAAAATCCAGGCGTGAGAAGTTGGCCTGGTATATGATGTTCACTAGTTAAAGTGACCACCTTGTACCATGCCAAGCAACCCTTATGGTGTGGTTGTAAGTCAACCTTTTCGGACTAGCTGCCCTAGTGGTAGCGTAGGCTAAGCAGTCTTTGAGGCTAAACTCGTTGAAGCGTGTTAAGCAGGCTGTTTTACCAAATGTAACCCCCTTTTATACCAATGAAAGGACACCACACAGATATATATTCAAAATATATATGTATTTATTTCTCAAAGTAACCCCTAGACTCTTTATGAGCACAGGAGCACAAATCGTTAAACAAGACAATATTATAATACACAGAAGTTGCACTTTATATGGATGGGCCCTGGTGGCCACTCAAACCATATACTAAAATAGTGGTATAAGTACCACGAACAGGAAAGGGGAAAGGCCTAGGGCCTCTAGAATCGCTGGGCCTACAAGGAGCTAACTTTAGTTAGTGACCAGGAGGTCCACGGGTTGCGTGTGCAGTGAGGAAAGTCACACGCGTGTTCCCATAGGTTTTCAATGGGTGCGTAAAAGTTAAAAAGTTACTGCAGAAAGGGTCTTCTGAATGGACTACGATCTCAAGATTCGAAACACAGACACTAGAGATGATTCTCTACACTTGGGCACCGGAGTGACAGATTTACCTCACCCACAGGAAGCGGGTGCATAGGTCTCGAAGTGCGTCGGGTTTCTTCTATCGATTCAATGGAGCCTGATGACAAAGATGCTGCAGGCGGTCGGTCCAGAAGAGATGCGGTGGATCCAAGAGTGGATCGGAGTTGTAGAAGACCTGAACGCAGAGGGGACAGTGTTCACAGTCACTAGCCAGTGACCGGCGTGGCACCAGGTAGGTACCAGGCGATGTCGGGTGCAAACAGGTGCTGAAGTGTAGCTTGTCTCTGCAGCCACGTGGTCCCTGAAGGTCGACAACGTCCAGGAGTCGAGTCACGAGCTGTCCCACGCAGGCTCTCGCTGTCGGCGGTGTCGGCGACTCGAAAGAAGCAAACAAGCCTTGGCAAAGGCAGGAGTCGTGGAAGTTCAAGAAAGCTGATTGTTCTGACCAGCAAGGTCAGAGGGGCTGCTCTTTTGGAGAGCAGCTAGGGCCAGTCTGGAGCAACCAGACCAGCATCATTGATTTTCAAATAGGTCGCCAAAATGGCCACTAGCCAACGGGCCAGGGACCGGGCAGGCGCGTCAAGATGCAAAGTGCAGAGGGGCCCCACGCAGATCGTGGAGATGCTGGAGGCCTCACCTTTGGTGCAGATGCTGCTCGGTGGTTGGGCTTCTCAGGACCCAAAGCACAACTTGGAGGGAGCCTCTCTTGCTGCGCTTGCAGCTTGTCGTCGGTCTTTCAAGATGGCTGGCTCCACGTGTCTCGGTGCCTCCACGGGTTCCTTCTTTGCAGGGACTGTGGATCGGGCAGTGAGAGGTCTGGAGGTCCAGGTCTTGTCGGGCTCTGGGCTCGGGCTCCGGCAGGAGGCGGCGGCAAAGCAGACGTTCAATAGCTGGTTGGTGCTTGCGTTAGCAAGATGGTCACTCCCTGACCATAGGGGAGATTTCCTTCAGTCCTCTGTGCAGCAGAGCGTCGAAGTTCCTGTCTTCTTCTTGTGGTTAAGTTTATTCCAGGATGTCTGAAGTCTTAGGACACAGCTCCTACCTTTAAGCGGATTCTAGGGGCCGGACTACCTGCTAGGTCCCTCCCTAAGGGTGGGACCAGGAAGGGGGGTGGTTACACCCCCAATCCTTTGTCCAGCTCGCCCCAGGTCCGGGGCTGGTGTGCCCCAGGACCGGATTGAACTGGCATATGCACCGAGGCTCCTTGTGAGCCTCAGGCATGTCTGGTTTCTTTCAAGCCCTACCTGACCAATACACAAAATCCTGTCTGGGGTGATGCTCGCACCTCCCCTGGCAGGAAACCCTTTGTCCACGTCTCCCAAGCTGGAAGGACTCCCAGCAGCAGGAGGGCAGACTTTTGTCTGTGGTGGCAGCATCCATTTTGTGGAGCTGAGGCTATGTCTGATTTTACCCGGGTTTCAGGTACTGTACATGTCGTGTCCCTCTAGAGGGGTGGAATGCTAACCCCGTCGCCAGAATTGGCGAGGGGTTAGTATTCCAATTCGTATGACACCTTACTCGACATGTTTTGATAAAGCCAAACCAAAGATAGCATTTAACCGCGAGGTTCATAATGCACTTAAGAGTATATGGTAGGACGATATCTGTAAACAGTAGAAGGAAGTGGTTCCGACCACTGCAGACAGGCTCAGCTCATGCCAGAGCACCATCTCACATGGAACCAAGCACTCTGCCTTCAGGATTGTTAAGGCCTGCCATAGGAGTGACTGATAGGTTAACATGTGTCCCATTTAAGGTTAGGTATAGGTATACTACACCTAAGTAAGAGGTGGTTACACCAACTTACCCCAGCTGAGTGATCAGCCAGTTGTGTCAAATTTGTTAGGCCAAGCCTGGGGTGGCATAATACATGCTGCAGCCCCTGGTAGGCCTTAGATACACCAATGCCCTGGGTACCTAGTGTACACTGGTACAGGGGCTCACAGGGTGATCCACTTCCAATTGGTTATGCACTTAGGGTGCATAGTGTCAATTTAGTTAGAGAGAACAGCAGGCTGGGGGTCTGATTAGCAGGCCCACAGCCTCAATATGTCAAAAACCAGTGAAGCAAAAAGCAAAAATTTGGGGTGACCATAGGATAGCAGACCCTACTCTCCTACACCAGGTATACACATAGTCGCTTTATTTGTCAATATGTAAACAAATGAGGGTTTGTAAATTAATCATTGGTTCTGTCTTTTTCTTTTTATACATTTAATTTTGTGCCTTGCATGCATTATTGTTTTGGTTTGTTCTTTATTTATTTGTCTCTTCTTTGCGTAATTCCTCACAGCCCTGAAGAAGAGGTTCTAATGAACACATGAACCATGTGTGGGCTGTTGGACTTTAAGATATTCATATAGGATAGTTCATTGGATTACCCTTTTTGTTACTCATTTAGAATTTTAATGTATTGTTTTTCTCTACGTATATTTGTTAAATAAAAATAACGACTCCAAAATATAGGACCATAACTTTGCAAGCTATTTGTGTAACACCTTCTCTGAGAAGAGAAGATCTGAGCGGGACATTAAGGAAGGCATCTGTCACTGAAAAATCAGCTGTTGTTGGGGTCAGCTTCTACTCCAAATATAATGTACACAGGGGCAGATTTACAAGAAAGTGACGCATCTGTAGAGATGGTCACTTTCCCTGGGCCGACATGCCAAATGCTTGCGTCACCATGGATGAGCCGTATTTACAATACGACGCACCATGGCGCAAGGATTGACAGATGCATCAGAAATTCTGACGCATCTGTTGACGGAAAAGTCACGCAAGCACGACGCAACTCCAGCAATGCTCAGGGCCGCCCTATGCCTAACATGCTGTGTCAATTCTTACGCCTGCTTCAAGCAGGCGCAGGGTTTTGACGCAGCATGGACGTAAACGTGACTCAGTGAAATCTTGTAGATTTCACTGCGTCACTTTTCTTACGGGGCTTACTGCGACGGAATGCCCACCCTGCATACATTAAACCTGACGCAGGTTTAATGTGGTGCAGGGCTTCACAACGTGACGCATCTCCCTAGATGCATCACGTTGTAAATGGGCTGCAATTTTTACGCTGCCGCTGCGTCACAAAAGTGACGCAATGACGGTGCAAAAGTGACGCAAGGGGCTTGTAAATCTGCCCCACAATATTTAACTTCTCACCTGAATTGTTCCTGGGGTTACAGTAGGAGAAAAGCAATAGATTCAGATGAGCTATCATCACACTGTCCTGCACAGATAACCTCAAGAGGAAGATGGCAGTGACTACTCTTTAAATGAGGAGAGGATAAATAAAATACACAGGAACCAAGCACCACTCTGCGTTCACTAAGTCAGAGCAGGGAAAATATATTCACCTTTATGCCCTTTCGTAAGTGGGATTAGTGAAAAGGAGCATAACCACTTTAGTGCTGAATAAAAACTGCTATCTCCTGTCATCCTAGGAGGACCAACAGACCAACAGAAGAAAAGCTGACATCTGATTTGGTACATGCAAGTAGGAGACGAGTGACGTGGGAAATACCAACAAATCCTTAGGGAAAAAAAGGAGAAAATGGGGGGAAGGGTGTAGGACACATAGTGGTATCAATGACTTCCATCAGGTTCATGACAGCCCTGCATCATTTCCAAATGGAACCAGCTCGCAACTAGGAGCCGTCAGAAGGCTTATGGTTGAAAGAAACTTTCACCAAAGATGTAACTAATGGGAAACTCTCCATAGACTGTAAGGCACGAGACATTGAGTGACTGCAGCAGAGATGCACAGACCTTTAATATTATTTTGGACTGCTCTTTTAGACTATACGATTATTTATCATTAAAGACCGACATCCTTAAAAGGCTACTACCACTGTCAGTGATTTTGAGAAGGCCCATGGTTCCAATTTAAGGTAAAAAAGGAAGTGAGCCTTTTTATTCTTGAATCTCTGATACCATTGGTGCCTTATGATGACTGGCATGAAACATACACATCCTGTAGAATGATGTCATCCCTCCATTGAGATAGAAATAGCTGGAGTAGATATGTTTATTTCTATGGGTTTTTGAAAGTTTCTGTCCTTCAACAAGAGTTTGCAACTCTTGCACAATTCTGTCCAAGACCAAGAGACTGGAGATTTTTAGTGGTTTATTGGGTGGTAAGCTAGGGAATCTGATCTTGTATCAAGTCTGCACAATATCAAGCACCACATTGTCTCTTGCTTTTGCAATGGTAGAAGATCATTTAAAAAGTCGTAATGTTCACTATTCAGGTGTTTTACCTATTTGATGCTCTTCAGAAAGTCTATCCTTTCTTCACCTCTTTCACTTGAGACTTGACTTCCCTTTACTAGAATCTCTGCTAGTGATATGCAAGTGATATGGGGACTGGCAAAGGAATCTCATATGCATTCTGTAGTGGGTAAGGTACTTTTAACACATTCAGCTTAAAATCAGATTGATGAGGTGATGCAGGATTGGGCACTGCAGTAGGAATTGGAAGGATATCCATAGCTGAAGAATCTGCATGAACTGGAAAAAGAGATGCATTTCTAATACCTTTCCAAGTTTTGACCCCTAACATAGCGGTATTATTCATCAATGTCAAACAGATGGATGTGGAAACACTTTTGTACTATATAGATAGCATCAATGCTAGGGGTGCATCATCAAGTTGGTTGTATGAGGTAGAACGCCCTCTTACTATTTTGTATCAGTCAGATCATAGTCAGTGTGCTACTCCTCTCATCACCTCACTGTTGAGTTGGCTCCATGGAGTGTTATCCAGGGCAGTGGCATGCCACTTGCTAGCAAATGACAGATTTGGGTATGGGTCTTTTTAAAGTTGCACACAGGCCTTCCATACTGTTTATCATCACATGGTGCATTGGAGCTTGAGATAGGCTTCACATTGGGCCGATTGTTAACCTTGACATACTTGGTGTGGTATTCCCTCAAACTTTGTGCGTTCACCTCTCTTGGTTTCTGAGTTAGTTTTTGTTGGAATTAGGAATCTGTGCACTTTACCACTGCTAATCAGTGCTAAAGTGCATGTGCTTTCTCCATAAATATTGGTTAAAATTGGCCCACACCTAATTGCCACATGTTAATTTACTTATAAGTCCCTAGTAATGGTACTACTTAGGGCCTGAAAATTAAATGCTGCTAGTGGGCCTGCAGCACTAATTGTGCCGCCCACTAAAGTAGGCCATTATAACATGTTTTAGGACTGCTATTGCAACCCGTACTGCAGTTTTAAACTTCCATTTCAACCTAAAAAAATAAATCTTTGGCCAAGACAAAACCTTCCTTTTTAATACATCCCTCAGGTAAGCCCTAAATCCCACAGGGCAGGGTGCATTGCATTTAAAAAGTAGGACCTGTGGGTTTTAAGTTTTACATGTCCTTGTAGTGAAAACTTATTAAATGTGTTTCTATACTACTGTAAAGTCTCTCTACCCACTGAATAACTTTGGGTTACATTATTACATTTACACATGCTGACTTCTCAGAAGCAGATAGGCATATCATGTTCAAATTTAAATGAATTGCAAATTCAAAACCTTTTCAATGGTAAAGTTGGAATTTAAGTCACAATTTTGAAAATGTTACTTTTCTTGTCCTAACCATTGAGCCCCTGCTAGTGTACTGGTCACATGACAATATGGGACTAGGGGGCCTATTAGGATGGGGGGCGGAGGCACCACCGTGGTGCCGGTGGTGGCGGAAAATGTCATTTTCCGCACACCAGCAGTGGTCCTCATGCCCGCCATATTACAATGGGCAAACATAGCAAATTTTCCATTCGCCACGGTGCGAAGTGAACCGCCAGAAAAATGCACATGCCACAGCAGCGGTGGGAGCCAATAGAGACCCACCGTTGTGCGGAATGACGTTCGGACCACCGTACAAATCAGGATGCCACAAACAGGCCTTCACACCGCTGCGGAGAAACCACCCAACCGGAGACGGCGGAAGCACAACAGTGGAGCACAAAACAAGACTCCCGGTCCCCTCCACCCAGTCCCGACCGCAATGAATCCAGCTCTACAAGTCTTCCCGGTATTGTACCTGATACACTACCAGCAAGTAATGCATCGTCGCGGACAACGCCGCAGGTACGCAATCACACAACTCCGCACACAACCACAACACACAACTCCTGGGCTGATATACAGTTCCTGTCCACACCAGACACTCTAGTGGGGACAGGAACACATCCACAAGTGTACCCACACATGCCCTACCTGTCACAAAATCACCTCTCCGCATCCAGGTCACCCATCAACCGCGAAATCACAACAATCTCCCGGTCACATCACCGCTGTGGTGAAGACGCAGGGAAACATGCGTACAATGTAGTAGGCAGGGCCAGCGCCAGGCATGGGCAGTCCACAAAGATTCACAGGGCTACAACTACACCCTTCACACACTAGCCCCCCCACCCATTAGGGAACATGCTGTGTGCCCCCCTGCACAATAAACCAGACAGGTGCACCCAGACCCTGCACCACCCACACCAAGAAAACAGAGAGCCAGTCTCAGCAGGTAGGGCTGAAGAGGAACACACAGCACAGAAGCTCAGGGCCAGGGCAACCCTCTTCCCCACACCCAAACTCCACTCATGTCAAGCAAACTGAGTCCAATCACAAAATGAACACTCACACTGAATATGAACAATCACCTAACTGTATACACTGCCTGTCAAGTCACCCAGACACACCCCACACTGACACACACCCACATACACATACCACATTTTAGCAGCAATGGAGGACAATAAATGGGCAAGACAAAAGTGAGGTGGACAGTGATGGGAAGACAAGGAGCTAGCCACAAAGCATGTGTACATCACATGCAAGAGAAGGAACATATCACAACACCATTAGGCCAACAAATCACACATGGCTGGCACAATGATGAAATTAAACCACAGTGACCTCTGGGCAAGCCATGCATAGGAACAGGGATGATAGAAAGTGTCTGAAGTCAAACAGTGATCAGCCACACATCTGTCACAACTTACTTGACATGTGTATGTCATCAGCACAACACACAGGGCCCATTGACACACTCCATGACTGTCAAGCACAAGTTGGATCCTTCACACATACCCCTCCTCCACCCACAGCACACCTGCACCACTCAACACCAGTGTCAAACACACAGAATGGTGCAAATAATGTCCTGTGAATACACTGACAAAAAATCACACTCCCTAGGGTGCATCCACAAACATCACACACACACACACACTCAGGGATACCTGACCCAATGCTGGCACAAAAACAATAGCCAAACATAAACCTCACAAACAACATACACAGAAGTACAACAAGCCCAGACATGTGCAGACAAACAGTGGAAAGGCACTGGGAGCCCAGACAGAACAGGAGTACACAACATCATCACCCAGGGCCAATGCACAGACATCATACCCCAACACAGACAAGAAGTGCATCATCTCAAAACAATCATGGACACAAACTGGGATCAATGAGCCAATAAGAAAACACAGACAGACATACCACACCACCCAGCAAGTCAACATGGTGTCATAGTGTACCACATGCATGCACATGCACAATCCTGACAAGTGACAGTTCAAATATAAGAGGAGAAACCACCAAGGTGCACTCACAACAAGCTCAGGAACATGTGCATGTGACAGACACACAAGTATTGCACACTACACTTGCAACACACATCTGAATGTATCACAATACACAAACAACTCACATACAATGACATGCAAATAGAACATCACACACAGAGCATCTGTCAGCTGAAAGAGACAACACATCAGGGGTTGCACACCAGGCAATTACAAGGCAACATCCACTCACAGCACTGCATGCACAACAAGCAGTGTGTGCATACCAACCAAAACAGTAGCACACATATCTGAGTGCCACAACATGAACACCCACAACGCAAATCATCACAGCACACAGACAATATCACCCTCAGGAAGGGTAGCAGTACCTCAGCAAACACACATACAGCTTACCCATCACCCACAGATGCACAAGTCTGGGACACCCAGGTGGAAACAACATTACCATAGGACTGTGCAGCACAAACAGTTGCACTGGATATGAGCAACCCTGACTGCAAACCAGTACAAGAAAATAACACATAACCAATTGAGAAACTATCCTGAGTGGAACATTGGTCCTGTGCACAGATCAGCACCTCAAAACATAGTGTAACAAATGAAGTGGTGGGGAGGCACACACACTGGCAACCCAAGGGGATAGCTGACATGAGAGTGAAGTGGTGTGTATATCAGTAGTGGACAGGTCAGGTGTGCACCATACACAAATAGATGGAGTGCTCACTCACTATGGGTAGGCATCAGAAGCACAGATAGGGGATGGTATAACTCCACATCCCACATGCCATACTGGAGCCAAAATGCCCCAAGTGACAGCAATGCATGAGAAAGCACACCCACAATGTCAGTGTGGCTGAGCAGGTCTGCACAGTGAGCAAAAACAGTATCAAGACACATGGCTGAACAACAAAACACAACACTGACTTTCCAGTCACACACTCTGCATACTCACAATTGGCACCAACAACAAGTAGGTGTCCCTCAGAAGTGCAAGGACACACCAACACACTGCACAGTGCACAACCTACAACTCCCACATGTGCACACAAGCACAGGGCTGACTAATCAAACTAACAGGCAATCATATCCTGGGTGACACATGTGTGAAGTTGCCATTGCAGGGGCACACACACATCAACACTACTGACAAAGTCACCCCTTCACACTGCACACTTAATGACCACCCAAGTGCACACACTGAAATTTACCCATGTGACTAGGATGACTGGCCATCACAAGATGACCATACACCAAGTCTGCTGGTCACACATCAAGAAAGATCACACAGACATGATGGACCCTGGCCAGCTTGCCTGCAATCCTGTGGATAGAATCCCTCTCTGTGCTGGCAGTGCATCCAAACATGACATGTGTATAATTTAGCTAACCTGACCATAGAATGATCATGATAAAAGTAGTTTATCATAAACAACCATCATTGCACCCCCAAGCCTCAGAGTCAAGAAGAACTGAAGTGCCTGTCACCTCTGCAAAACCCTGAAAAAGTTAAACAAGCCATTGGCAATGTTAAAGTGGCATACAGAGCATGTGTCACATTAAACCATACCCACACAGAAACCCCTTTATTAAGCAAGGACACTGACAAAGAAGACAACAGGATGTGTGCATGAGATCCTGCTCAGGGAGTGGGCAAACACAGTATTGAACAGCAAGGCCAGTGGCCAGTCCAAAGTTCAGAGTAAGTACATGTGTGCATTAGAGGCTGCACAGGGAGTGGGCATCGTAAGTGATGAACAGTAAGGCCAGTGGCCAGTCCAAGGTTCAGAGTAGGTACATGTGTGCATGAGATCCTGCACAGGGAGTGGGCACACACAGTGATGAACAGCAAGGCCAGTGGCCAGTCCAAAGTTCAGAATAGGTACATGAGAACCTGCACAGGGAATGGGCAAACACAGTAATGAACAGCAAGGCCAGTGGCCAGTCCAAAGTTCAGAGTAGGTACATGTGTGCATGAGAGGCTGCACAGGGAGTGGGCATCCTAAGTGATGAACAGCAAGGCCAGTGACCAGTCCACAGTTCCAAGTAGGCACATGTGTGCATGAGAGGCTGCACAGGGAATGGGTGAGACTGGACACTGCCATGTTCAGCAACACAGTTAGGGGGATAACACTGGGCAGTCCAGGAACTGCTGTAGGAGAGACAGGTGTGTGAGGGGGACTTTGACTCAGACTTGGCTATCAGTCAGACTGGGAGGTGGCTGAGTGTCGGGCCAGTTGGAGGACTGGACCTGGGAGAGAGAGGACCAGCTGAGGTAGAGGCATCAGTGGCTTTGGGAGCCGGAGGGCTGCTTGGACCGGGTGGTGTGGTGGCACGTGGAGGTGGAGTCATGCTGCTCTGAGATACAGTGTGGGAGGGAGAATGTGGAGGGGTGCCTTTCCACTTCTTGGGGACTTGATAGGGAATGATTATCTTGGGCAGAGAGGTAAGTGGGGCGGGCACAACAGGCACACTCTCCACCAAAGCTGCATCAGGTGCAGCCAGTGGGCCTCTCTCTGGGGACCTGCTGGATCAGGAGGTACGCTTGGCCTGGCCTTGCCTTTTCCCCTCCATCACCTGTTGACCTGGTGAATCCCCTACAGTGACCTCCTTTACCTGCTTCACAGGAATCTGGATGGGAATTGTGGTTGTGGGTGAATCTGCCTTAGAGGGCTTTTTCTGTGAACTCCTAGCAGGCACCAGCTTCAAAGCAGGCACAGGAACTGACTGCTTTCCTTTGCGAAACGCTTTTGGGACAGGAGGGCCCTTGCCTATGGATGCCTTTGAGGCATGTGACCCTGAGACCTCCTTCTTGGCTTGATGCCCCTGAGTGTCACCTGAAGGGCTTTTGCCTTTGTGCTCTGGGGTGGCTTTGGTTTGTTTGGGGGATGGTGTCTGCACTCTGGCCTGCTTGGGCTGCTGCTGTTGTGTGCTGCGTGTGGTGTATCTTGAGCCTGAGATCTGTGGTGTGTGGTCACTCTCTCCAGATGTAGCCACTGGCAGGGGGATGGCCAAAGGGGCTGGAACTGGACTCTGAGCCTGTGACAGCTGAATGGCTGCCGTCACAGTGGAGGACAAAGACTGGACAGTCCTGTGTAGCCCCCCACGTCTGAATGAATGTCCTCCATGAAGGCAATTACCTGTACCAACTTCTTGTCATGGTCTAGGAAGGCATTAAGGAGTGTTGTTTGACCCACACACAGCTGGCGCAAAAGGTCCACAGCCTCAACGCTGAGGGCAGCAGGGGAGACAGGGGCAGGGACAGTGGTGCCTGGGAGGAAGGACACTCTTCTCTTCTTACTGTTGCGAGCACGTGCAGCACTAGTGGAAGTAGGTGGGAGGGTGGCAATGGATACTGTGTGGTGGAAGAGGAAGCAGAGTTCCCGTTCATTGTGCCCGCCAACATAGAGGAGTCACCGCTGGCGTCAGATGACGTTGAGGTTGGTGTCTCTGGCTGTGATTCCTCAAGCAGACTCCTGTCCCCCTCCTAGGCGCTGGTCACATCAATGTCACTCTGCTCATGTGTAGCAGTCGTGCCTGATGCATCACCACTGGTGTCCGTCCCCTGTCCTTCTGTGCTTATGGTAGTTGCTGCAAGAGACAGAGACGTAGGTTCAGGTTAGTGTCATTCACACAAACATCATATGCAAGCAAAGCACAAAACAAGATAATGATACCCCTATGTTGCACACCACCCTGCACAGTAACATTGTGCAACCTTAATTCCAAAGTCAAAAATTGCATATTATCATGCAAACTTGGCATAAGTGACCCATGTGATGCCCACACAGCCACATTGCCTGCCCATGCCTCCGTGTAACCAGACATACAGATCCCTCCCAGCATACCTAGCGCCCTGAGGTGGAAAAAGATGTGCCTCCTAACATGTTGTCACAGTCACATCTGGAGTTAGCATAAGGGGACAACACAGGTACAGACTCAAAAATATCAGTTCACAATGGCCATGAGCTCATGCCATCCACCATGTCGTACTTTTGGGCACAACTACAGTTGCAGATTGGTGACAGATGTGTAGTTCTTACAATTGTGAGGTCAGGCACTGCACACATTGATGACAGCACACTTAGATGAGGCACACTGCCGTTCACTTCCATGGAATGTCCCTGACTCCCCCAATGCAGCCGATGCAATAAAGCCACAACTCAGAATGCAATATTAAGGGCCATTACTTCAATGACATGAGAAAGTACATGTAGGGAAAATGCATGACAGCTGCACCCAATACAGAGGCCACTTACAAGCCATTGCATTACACTAGCAATATCACAGAGCTCAGCACTGGCTCAGGCTTGGAATATATGCAGTCACTCATACCCAAAGTCACCCTTCCCAGAATACACACCCCCAGCTTGCTGCTGATGGTCCTTCAAACGTGCATCCAGCTCAGGCTGTGTCACAGCTAAGATGCGGGCCATTTGTGGTGTCATGCTCCTGCGCGCCAACCTGCCAGTCTGAGAGAGCAGCCCCAGCGTCATCTCTGCCATGTTTTTACTCAGCCGGCAGATGTAATCCCACCTCTTGTGACAGTGTGTGTGTCGTCGGTTGGAGACACCCAGAGCCCGCACCTTGCTTGCAATGGCCCTCCATATAGCCTTACGCTGGTGGACTTTGAGCTGCATGCATGGGAGACAAGAAGGGTACATTTCAGTGACACTGGGTTATGTACCACTATCTCTTAGTACAGGAGCATGATACTAACTCAGCACTACTTCACGGATATGTTTAGCAGTGACAATACAGCATGACACGTAGTACATAAGCATGGGATAATCATACCAAAATGCATGCAGGTATGAGGGTGGACACTGTACCTGCCCATCTCATACACATGCAGGATGCCAGCACAGAAAGCTATGTGTAAGAGGCCCACATCTGCTATCTAGCTCGACATACATTACATTGGAAATGATGTGTCGGGGCAGAATCACTGTGTCCAACATTGCACAGCCCTCAATGTCCTTGCCCTGTGAATGGCTCACTGTGTAATGGAGGTCACATTTAGAGACATGATCTTACAATCTCACACCCTTCTCACAAGGTCTGACGTGTGCAATCTACAGGGCTGAGATAGCTCTTTGATGGATAGTCTAGCAGACAACCCATATGTCATCACATTCAGTGATGTGTCCTTGTAAATCTGGGCAGTGACTGTGCAGGCCAGAGGGTCTCACACTGAGGTTCAACGTGGGGCATCAGAAATGTTATATGCAGGGACAATATGAGAGGGCAAACAGTGCATACACATGCGACTCACTACACATTATGATGAAAATGGAAGGGGGTTGGTTCAAAAGTACAACAATATACTTTGTCATAGGTGAATTTCCACCAAGAGTGTCACCCTCTGGCATTTCATTCTTGTGCATAATGCTGACCTATACATGGTGGCAACATAAAGTCAGACACACTTCCATCAGTACCCTCTGGACGGAAACCCTTGGTAATGTCACAGATGAGCCTGTGAAGAACATCATGGACCCACACATCCATTCACACAGGCAATTTCTGTCCTGACTCCAGCATAACAAACTGTATGGCTTCAAAAACAACGCATGTCCCTCCATCCTGATGTGCAGCCAGGGAAATGTGTAAAATAGGCTACAAATCCCTTTCCACTGGATTCAGCTTGCTAGGCAGTGTATGACACAAACCCACACTCTCAGACACATACTGCAGCAGATCAAATTCATGTGTGCACTCCCTGCACTCTCAATTCCACTATGAAACACTTACCATGACATCTGGTCACCATATAGCCTCACATACTGTGTGAGCACCACGTCCACCAGGACTTCCAGCTCCTCTGTGGTGAAGGAATGAGCCCTGATGTTCTCAGTCCTCGCCATCATTGGGTCCAGGAGACAGGAGCAGCAGTTGGTGGTGAGAAGTGTCAGGCAGCAGTGTCTGGAGACAGGAGGCAGGAGCAGCAGCAGTTGGTGGTGAGGAGTGTCAGGCAGCAGTGTCTGGAGACAGGAGACAGGAGCAGCAGCAGTTGGTGGTGAGGAGTCTCAGGCAGCAGTGTCTGGAGACAGAAGCAGCAGCAGTTGGTGTTGAGTAGTGTCAGGTGGCAGTGTCTGGAAGCAGCGGAAATGTGAGGCTCTCTCCCACACATATATAGCCCCCTGGGGTAGTTTCAGTGGTTCTAAGCTACTGCAATTGGTGTTCCAGGTCTGCTTTTTTCAAATGCACCGGCCAACTAGTGAATATTGTTCTGTTGTGTTTTCCTAGGTCCCTTCAGCCTCTCCTTGCCTACAAACAATCCGTGCTCCTGGTACATTGTAATCATGGGAAACATTGTACATCCTGTGATAAACATGGAGCAGACACATCTACATAGGTGTGTAAGGAGTGTTTATTTACAATGGGTACATGTTACAGTGAAGTGAATATTTACAAAAAAGTGAATAGTGAATCAATGAGTTGTCAGTGATGGAAGATGAGAAAATCGACTAGTCACCACATGATGTGGTGACCCAGTCCAACAGACAGATGCCATTACCCTGGCAGTGTGGGGAAGGACAGTCAACAAAGTTAAGGCAATGGTGAAGAGGTGTGCCATTGTGCTGGCTCCTTGGCTGGCATTTGGCAGGTGCTTTGCCACAGGATCCTCCCTTGGATTTCATTGGATGGCCCCTTGGTCGTTTGGCAGGGGGGCCTCTGCTGTGGGATCAGTGGGGTCTGAGGGGTCCCCCCTCTCTGTAGCTGCAGGGGAGGATGTGGAACTGTCATCTTGCATGCCACCAGAGGGAGGTGGAGGTGTTGTTTGGGCCACGAGGGCTGTCCCTCAAAACCGCCACTAGCTGACCCAAGAGGTCCACGATTTGGCCCATGTGGGTGTCTATGGACCTCAGCAGCAGGCAGAGCTCACAGGAATCTTCCTGAGCCTGGCCCGTTTGTCCATGGGCCCGTTCATAGACCCCAAGAACTCTGGTGATGTTGGCCAGGGCTTCGTTCCCAGTGTCCGGTTGGCTTTGACTCCCCCTTGCCCTCCCACCTGCCCTGCTGTCACGGACCTGTTGCCTCACTACTGTACGCACCCACCTACTGTAGTGTAGTTCCTATATTCCTGATAGGCCCTGCGCATTGGCATAATATACACTTTAGCTTTGACATAGGACTGAGGTCAGTGTGTCTCTATCGAGTACATTAAACTTAATTACTTGTGTGTGCCAGCTAACTCTCTGTAGCTGCAGGGGAGGATGTGGAACTGTCATCTTGCATGCCACCAGAGGGAGGTGGAGGTGTTGTTTGGGCCACGAGGGCTGTCCCTCAAAACCGCCACTAGCTGACCCAAGAGGTCCACGATTTGGCCCATGTGGGTGTCTATGGACCTCAGCAGCAGGCAGAGCTCACAGGAATCTTCCTGAGCCTGGCCTGTTTGTCCATGGGCCCGTTCATAGACCCCAAGAACTCTGGTGATGTTGGCCAGGGCTTCGTTCCCAGTGTCCGGTTGGCTTTGACTCCCCCTTGCCCTCCCACCTGCCCTGCTGTCACGGACCTGTTGCCTCACTACTGTACGCACCCACCTACTGTAGTGTAGTTCCTATATTCCTGATAGGCCCTGCGCATTGGCATAATATACACTTTAGCTTTGACATAGGACTGAGGTCAGTATGTCTCTATCGAGTACATTAAACTTAATTACTTGTGTGTGCCAGCTAACTCAGAGGTCACTAGAAACTTCTCGAATAAACAAGAAGGAATTCGTTTCTGACAACCACATAAACATGACAAATTTGTTTTCCTTAGAATCGGAACAATCTCAGAATTGTGGAAACAATAGATAACAGTTTCATTCAGTCAATCATGCATGCTTCGTTTCTACAGAGTTACTCAGAAATAGATAGACGGGCGTTTCAATAAAAAGGGTTTATTGAACAGTCTTATTTCTCGTGCATGAGATATGAACTGCTACAATCGAATGACAGAATGTGAAGTAAAATATGTACAGCGTTAGCAGTAAGATAAAATAATACTGCAATAGCATGGTGTGTAGCTCTGACAGATATTCATAAAATACATACATAAATAACACAGGCTAAAATGTTAATACTCATCTGATGCTTCTAGCTAGTTCTACCCCAGTGTACCTAACCGAAGTGTAATACGAGGTAAAGAAGTAGGTGTTGTTTGTCTATAGTCTAGCTTAGCTATAGTTGCCAAGATTTGCCAAAAGTCCCTCTAGGTTCTCGTCCGCTCCATACCTTAGAATGAGTGAGGTTGGAATCTCTTTCCGAGTCTTGATCTCTAACACCCCGCAAGGGGAGTCAGAAACACTGGAGCGGGATTCTCTGCGAGGATGACAGCGTCTGGTCAGTGCGTCAGGCGGGGACTTGACTTCCTTATGAACTTGCCATGGCGAGCCGCGTCGTGCAAGTATGCAGCCGAACCGTGGTTTGCCATGATAAGTGAAGGTATATTTATACCTTGAAGGTGTTTAGGAATGCCAGTATTGACGTAAAAGTCGGGCAGAAGAACATCATGAATGAACCCCTAAGGAATAGATGTTCATGCATAATAAATGAGTTCTTGGAGAAATCAATATCCAAGCAAGGGGAAGTTCTAAAGGATTAAGAGTCTGGTTTTCCAAGAACTCGTTGTGACGTAGATGAACGGATGTAGGTGGCCATGCCTGTATTTGGTTAGCATGGATAATGCCTAAATAAGGGTAGGATTTCTATGCCTAAATATGGGCAACGCGAATTGTGCCTATATGAGGACATAAATCGGGACACCTATATACGGTATCTAAATTGACACACAACACTACTCTTCCTGCCCTCCTCAATTGGTGGGGCGGGGTGGTCATCCTCTGGGGCAGGGAGATTGTTGAAGGCAGCACTGGTGGTGGTGGTGGAGGCCGCACAGGTCATTATAGCATGGGTTAGTGTAGTTGTTGTTGTTGCTGACGTGGTGACGGGGGACCGTGGGGTCCTGGGACCTGTTGTGCGCTGGCATGCCAGATGGGCCGGCTTCTTGCTCCACATCCTGGAAATCCAGGGAGTCATCATCAGAGAGTCCATTTTCCGGGGGAGGAGACTGGCTCTGCAGGTTGGTGTTGTCATCCTCTGCAGTCAGTTCTTGGTCACCTGTGGGACAGAGGGGAAATGGTCATTGACATGCACCCCTCAAGCTTGGTTTTCGATGTATCTTATTTACAGGTTATGCAGCACACAGTTTACTAGTTCTCACATTGTATGTCTGCACAGTAATGTGCATCATGACATGATGTGGAGGTACATACATTACTTGTCCATGTTGTGACATATCAATGGATACCATTCCCCACGTGCAGATTTTGTGATTATGAGGACATGTTGTCATCTAACGACTAGTGGCACTACGACTTGATGTGAAGCATCTTTGCTGATTACTCTTCCTGGTAGGCGTTACATCTGCGCATGAACTAGCCATTGTTATCTCATGCATACCTTTGTCATGTCCTGTGTTTTGTTATATTTGTTCTACAGACCATGCTTTGTTTGTTTGCATATTGTCCTTCAAGCTCTGCCCCCATGGAACTTACAGATATCATACAGTGCTGTGCATGATTGTGCCCTGAATTTCTTCAACATGTGATTTGGTGGGTGACACTTTGGTTTCTGTGACAGTTACATACACTTAGTTGTCTGTACACTGTAATTGTATATTGGATCTGTGTCAATTGTGGTGGGATGTGAGGGCTGGTGTTGTCATATGGCTCCATGCTTTTTGAGAGGAATGGTGGGGTGCATGCACTCTCTACTTACCTGTTCTGTTGTCACATTGGAGTGGAATTTCTAAAACATCTCTCTGGGTGTGTGTTTAAGTGCTCCATCCTGCTCAGGGGTGGAACAGGGGGCTTGGTTGGAGTTGTAGTGCAGGCCTCCCACCCCCAACAGCCCTCCCTGTGAAGATGGCTACCTACCTATTAGGTGAAGGTGAACCGTACAATCGCTGCCACATGCTTCTGGGTGTGTGTTTGGGTGCTCCATCCTGCTCAGGGGTGTGGCAGGGGGCCTGGTGGGAGTTGTAGTGCAGGCCTCCCACCCCCAAATAGTCCTCCCTGTGAAGATGGCTACCTACCTGTAAGTTTGTTTGTTGTAATACAATGGCTGCCACATGCTTCTGGGTGGGGGTGTTCCCCATCCTGCTCAGGAGTGGGACAGGGGGGCTGGTGGGAGTTATAGTGCATGCCTCTCACCTCAAACAGTCCTCCCTGTGAAGATGGCTACCTACCTGTACATTTGTTTGTTGTAATACAGTGGCTGCCACATGCTTCTGGGTGTGTGTTTGGGTGCTCCATCCTGCTCAGGGGTGGGACAGGAGGCTGGTGGGAGTTGTAGTGTATGGGAAGATGGCTACCTACCTGCTAGGTGAAGGTGAACCATATAGTGGCTGCCACATGCTTTTGCCACAGTACCAGCGGATGGTTGATTTCCGCTACCATGCCGGTCGGGAGGTTTTCCCACCGCCATCCTAATAGACCCCTAGGTTTGGGCAGGATGGGTCATCCATCCAGGATGGCTGGGAGCAGAGTTGCTCCCAGCCTCACTTACACTTCACAAAGGACATGCCTCCAGCATACACAAAAAACCCTTGTGCCAGCCTTTTGTCACCTTAGACTTCTTGGAACCTGGGCAGGGAAAGGGAAGATCTTTCCAGAATCAGATCTGGGAGCAGCATAGGGAATCTCCATTCTTCAAAGGCTGGCAGCAAGTATAAAAATTGGACCATCAGGACACCTTTTCAGTACCCTTGTGAACCTGTGGAAGACTTCAGAAGGACTACTTTGACCCCCTGAGGACAGTTCCATTGCTACCAGAAGTCTGTCCTGGTTCTTGAAGGACTGCCTTGCAGCTTGAAGGAGAACTGGGTCATCTCCTTCAACCCAGGACCAGCAACATGACTCCAAGGTCCAGTTGGTTGATCTCCTGTGTGAATTACTGAAACATAACAAGCTCCTGAGGCCTTGAACCATGCACCTGGTTATTGCTGGATTGAGTACTAACCCCTCCCCCCCTAAAAGTAGTGCCTCTTATGTTCTGGACCCTTGGGAGTGGTGTTAGAGGTGCTGCCCCTGCCTAACTCTAAAACATAAGACTTAGAAACATTTTCAACAAAAACTTCCTGGGGAACCGACAGAAGACCCGGAACGACCTGCCAGCCGACCCACCCAAAGTACCTCAACTGTTAGCCTGACTTCACCAGCCCCTGCTACGCTGTTATCCACAGCAACAAATCCTTTTCAGTGGGACCTATCAGAGATGGTGTCCACCTAGTGGAGTGCTCCTCAGCTACAGCCTGCAGCTTTGTCCCACTTGAAGATTTTGTCTTCCAAAATGTTGCATAAGTCTGAAGATAAAAATCTTCACTGGTCTCAATCGCAGCCAAATCCCATTGACCACGATGAACTCCTTCGTCTGGAAATCCAGTTTTTCCCAGTCAGCGCTTTATCCCGCTACTGTTGATAGTTTCACCAACATTTCATCCAGCGACTCCCCAGTGCAAGGACTCCTCCTTAACTATAACCTGCTGCCTTGCACTTTTCTTTAAAATGTTTTTCAAGTCCGAAGGAGAGGCAAGACGGGCTCGATCCACCCCTTGTATTGGACTTGTGTTCTATTGCTTTTGGCCTTAACTTTTGACTTTGGCCGTCTCGCTGTAAAGATACCACAGTTGGAGCTATGAAATTTTATGAGCTAATTTACACAAAAAACATATCAAATTCATAAATCTGGCTCTACTGATGGGATTTAATTTATTTTGATGTCATTTTATTTCTAAAATGATTTCTATTTTCCTTAATTGGTTTGCGAGTTTACCTGTGTCACCTTATTACTGTTTGTGTGTTGCATAAATACTTTACTCAGTGTGCTATGTTAAGCCTGACTGATTTTGTGCCAATCTACCAGAGGTTTAAGCACAGATTGTGTTTGAACAAAATATTGAATAAAAATTATTGTGAACAAAAAATATTGTGTCAAGAATATCAGTATCTCAAAGATACCAACAAAAGGAATATTGAAGGTAAAAATATTGTTTAAAATGTTGTTTATAAAAAAAAATATTTGTGTCTTTAGTAAGATAATTTATTAATTAAGAAATTATTTAAATTTGTGTTTTTAAGTGCATTAATTCATGAAAATAATGGATTCATACTTTCTTTTAGCAGTGGGATATTGGGTATTTTGAGGATAAGTGTAGGGAGTTTTTCAAAATGGGGATATGTTAAGATATATATAATGTTAATTATTTTAATGATATTGACATTTTTTATTACAATTATAACTTTATAAATAAATTATACATAATTAAAATCTATATTAATTATAATAAATGTTAAAAAATATTTTTATTGAACATATTTACATATTTAAATATGTTTTTTAATTTGAAATGTATACAAATACATTCAATAAAGTAAATACATTTTGAATCTTTTGACTAAAAAATTATATTTTCTTATTTTTATATCAAAAATCATAATTAGAATATTTCATTTTTTATTTTAAAAATTATAATGTCAATGTAAAAATGTTTTTTTTTAAATATGTATTTTGTTAATTAGTTTGGTATATATTTTTTATTTTAGTATTGTTAATTTTGAATCATTATTTTATTTTAAGGTTCAAAGTTTAGGAATGTTAGTAAATATTTTTTTTAAATGTGGTATCTATTAATAGTAATACAATTATTCTTTTATATGTTAATGTTTAAATATGAATGTGTAGGTTTGCAGTTTTGGTTAGTGTTTTTTAAAGTAAATTCTAGTTTATTTTATAGGTGAAAAATGATGTGTTAGTATGGAGTAAATATTTTGTACATAAACATTTTGGTCTGTACTATCGTGCATAACATATTTTACGTTGTAGTGGAAATAGTAATTTCCACCTCTTTGGTGTCCAACACCTTCCCCAAATAGGCTTACATTGGTGTTGGGATAGTAGATGTCACCCCTTTACCATCCATCGCCTTCTCCAAATTGGTATAGATTGGAGTGGGAACAGTAAACATCACCCTTTTAGTTTCCAACACCTTCCCGAAATTGGTACAGATTGGAGTGGGACCAGTAAATGCCACCCCTTTATTGTCCAACACTTTCTCCAAATTGGTATACATTTGAGTGGGAATAGTAAATGTCACCCTTTTAGAGTACATTTTCTTCAGCAACTTGGTATATATTAGAGTGGGATTGGTAAAATTCACCCCTTCATGGGCGAACACTTTCCCCAAATTGTTTTAGATTGGATTAGGAATAATAAATGTCACCCTGTTGGTGTCCAAATCCTTCCCCTAATTGGGTTAGATTGGATTGGAGATAGTAAATGTAACACCTTTAGTGTCCAACACCTTGCCCAAATTGGTTTAAATTGGAGTGGGACTAGTAGATGTCATCCTTTTACTGTCCAGCACCTCCCCAAATTGGTATTGATTGTAGTGGGAATAGTAAATATCACCCTTTTAGGGCCTTATTACGAGTACAACCGCCATCACCCTGGCCGTGAGACAACCGCCGTACTGCCTGCTCACCCTGGATTAAACTCATAATCTGGCGGGTGGGCTCACCATGGCCTTGGCGGTCTTCCTGGGACCGCCAATGTGTCGGTCCTAATTGGAAGACTACCAAGTTTGTAATAAGACCCTTAGACTCCAACACCTTCCCCAAATTGGCATATACTGGAATAGAAGTAATGAATGTCACTCCTTTAGTGCCCAACACTTTCCCCAAATGGTTTCAGATTGGAGAGGGGATAGTAAATTTTACACTTTTAGCGTCCAACATCTTCTCCAAGTTGCCACGCAGCCTCAAGCACACGCAAGAAATTAAAATGACCGTTCAATATAAAATCTTCTAAGCATCAGATGTTCTTTAGTGGTTTTCTTTTTGGCCTCTTGGCCACTCTCTTTTAGCCAACAAGCATTTTTTCGCATGGGGGGGGTCACACCTTACGACTTCATCAGGGCGGAAATAAACAGACAATATCTTGAGTGTAAGATAAATAGGGGTGGGTGGAATTTGTGAAAGCGACTTTCGCAAATTATCGCGAAAATGTTAAAAATCTCTGCAAACATCCGGAAATATCGCGAAGATGCGGAAGTTTTTTTCCCGCCCGTTCGCGGTATTTTCTGCATGGTCGCGGCTCGCCAACTTACCCATGCGGTTGCTCGCGGGCGCGGCCATCTTGTTTTCACTCTTCTCGCAGTGCATGATCGCGAGAAGAAAGACGTGATCGCGCGACGCATGACGTTACTGCAGGCGCGAACTGTCGCGAGACAGCGCAAATGGCTACCAACAATCCAACATCTCGTGGAGAACGCGACCGGATCGGGAAAACTTGTTGGCGAACGCGGGGATTCAGGTAAGGCGATTGCGCACACGCGAAAATGTATTATTTTACAACGCGAGCAAGAAACAAATTATCGCTAAGCTGCGGAATGCGTAAATTTGGACATTTTTGCGCTCTCCGCGGAACACGAAAATGTCAAATTATCGCAATTTCCGCGAGCGAAACGGAAATTTAGCCCAGACCTAAATATAAACTCAAGTACACATATGTTGTCCCACAACCACATCTTATGGTGACATATGTGCACTTTCATCTCCTTAAAACTATATTGTGGCATGCAATTGGAAACCCATGCATGTTGGTTTCTGGATAGTTAGAACAATTTATCTAAAGTTTCATATTGCTGAATATAAAACTGTAGTTATTCACTTGCCAGTTCAAATGTCACGTATCAAGCCGAACTGTACAGATAATGCATATCAAGACTACTGTAAATTAAATAAGGCATTTGTGGATATAATCACTGGGTCTTGCGCACTTTAGCTACCCATCAAAAAGGGGTCCTGTGAAATTACAACTGATTTAAAACCCATCAGTCCATTTTGATGCTTGGCAAACTTATGACCCCTGAAGTACACTTCCTAATAGCATGCATATAACACCTTAAGGGCCTAATTACGAGTTTGGTGGTGCAGCGCCAGGTTTGTCCTGCTGCCGCACCACCAAAGCTGTGGTTGATTAGGAGTTTCATCCTGCATGGCAGTTATTTTTGGGTGCGTTTCCACGGCGGTGCCTCTAAAAATGGGCACCGCAATGAGTACGCCAAAAACAGTTCCTTTACGGTATGGACTATTCAGTCCATGCTGCGTAGGAAGTGGTGCGCATGCGCACAGGGGAGCACATGTTGTGCCCCTCGTGTGCATCCACATGGTTTGAGGCACCAGGGGGCCCTCCTCTCTGCCACGGTTTTCATGGAGGAGAGACTGTGATTAAAACCATTGCGGAGAGGAAACCTGCAATATGCTTGACTGGACAGCAGCGGTCCCGCCAAGCATATTACTGCCACTACACCACCCCAAAACCACCAGGTAACAGCAGTTACCTGGCAGCTGCGGCGGGGCAATGGGGGTCCTCCTGCCCTAATTGTAACAGGACACTCGGGTGAACATCACAATGCCACGCACCTACAAGTCTGGCGGTCCATGGAAACATTACTTCAAGCAAATACGCTTAAATCATGGTGTTCCACCTAAGTGGCATCTAGAGATGAATATTTTTGACCGATTGACCACAACAATGGTATAGACCTAAATCTACCCCCATAGTGAAGAGAATGCATTATCCTCAATTTGCTGCTACCATCTTATCGTGATCGGCATGGATGTCAAAGTAAACCAATCTAAGCATTCCAATTAATTAATGATAAAATATCAATGGACCCCCGTAAGCAGATATTAGCTCAGAGATTTCTGATGTCAGTCATTTAATATACATAAGGTCTCATCACAAAATATCGGAAAACAAAATTCCAATTCTCACCTTGTGGCCACTTGAATTGGTATAGATGGGAGTGGGAATAGTATGTGTCACCTTTTTAGTGTCCATCAACTTCACCGAATGGGTATAGATCGGAGTTGGAATAGTAAATTGCACTCATTTATTGTCCAACACCTTCCCCAAATTGATTTTGATTGGAGTGGTAATTGTAAATATCAACTCTTTAGTGTCCAACACTTTCTTAAAAATGGTTTACGTTGGAGTGTGCTTATTTAATTTTATAATTTTAGTGTGAAATCCTTTGTTTAAATTGTATTTGTATGTCGTAGAAATAGTTTGTGTTATTTAATTAGTATTGTTGGTGTTTAGAAATATATCATAAAAATAGTTGTTATATGGTTGTAATAAATATTATTAATGACATATTTTTATAGAATGTTATGTTATGTTGTTATGTGAAAACATAGAGCACAGCTAATCAGACGTTAGGTATCCAGAACCTGAGTTGTGCAGGCCTTAAGAGGGAGGAAGAAATCATGCCTGTTTTGTGTGGAAGAGACATGCTTTGAGGTTACTTTGGAAGTCCACGAGGGAGGGGGAAGTTTGGAGGTGTTTTTGTAGGTTGTTCCAGGTCTTGGCTGTGGGGTATGAGAAGGTGCATCTTCCACTTTTGGTCTGGATTCGAGGGAGGTATGCTCTTGCTGGGATACAGATTGAAGGTGTCTGGTGGGTTGGTAGAAGTTGAGGCAGTGGTTGAGGTAAGCTGGACTGGTATTGTGGAGAGCTTTGTAGATGTGGGTGAGTAGCTTGAGCTTACATTTTCCTGTGGAGATTGCTGGTGTTGGAGAGAGGTGGTTATTTCGTGAGTTGTTCAGGATGAGTCTGGCGGCAGGTTTCTGGAAGGTTTGGTGCTGGTGGGAGGGTAATGGTGGGAACATGTATAATATGGAATAAAATATTCTCTGCTATATGAAATTGGGTCACTGGTTGAGAGGAATGAAACCCTTCTCAGGCAACAACCATAATTCTTGTCAGGGTAAAGTCACAGGCAAACCCCAAATTAATTCTCTACTCAATCCTCTGGTATCTTGCCACGGAGCAGCCAGGCTTAAAGGCATTGTGTAAAATATTTGTGCAGCATAGTGAAAATACACCACAAAAGTATCCAACATTAGATTTGGAAAGATAGAGTAGCTTTTAACAGATACAACAGGACCAAAATGACAAAAATGGAATCAGTAGAACTGGAGATATGCAATTTTTTAGTAAGAATAGTGCCAAATAGCACAATATTTCTGGTCTCGCCGGATGGGGACAAAGTCACAAGTTCAGACTGACCTCAATAAAGTGTGGGACGGGGACAGGGACTCAGTTAGACCCATTGCACAAGACTACTTAAATCCTGGTTGTGGGGTGGTGCGAGACCATGTGGGACAAAGCAGCAGGCAGCAGTCCTTCAGGGCAGCAGTCCAGCAGAGTGGCAGTCCTTTCAGCAGCACAACAGTCCTTCTTCCTGGCAGAGGCTTCCACAGGTCCAGAAGTGTACTGAAGAGTTGGTGTCTGAGGTTCAATATTGATACCAGGTGCCAACTTTGAAGTGGGAAAAACATCTAGAGGTTTTCCTTTGACATGCACAGGTTCCCTGCCTCCCCTGCCCTGGCTCCAAACTAACTACAGGGGGTATTCAGCCCTTTGCGTGGAATCAGGGCACAGCCTATTCAAGTGTAAGTAGAGCTGTGCCCAGCTCCACCCTCCAATTCTGCCAGTGATGGCCCATCCAGGCACACTTAAGCTCTCTATTATGTGTGGGTATTTAGTTGTCAGCCACACCTGTCATGTAATGCGACCCATAAATGGGCTACAGGCACTAAGGGGCCTATTTATGAAACTTGTGTTGCAGGGTAGCTCAGCAAGTCACCTTGCTGCACTGCTCTATGTCACAGGGTCAGGGCAGGAATGCACTGTATTTATCCAATATGGCACATTTATGTACTCTTACCTTGTGCTGGTGCTGTTTTGGGAGCCTAGTGCCACTTGGGCACCCTTGCACCATGGTGCAATTGTGCCTGTGTTGCAGACAAGATTGTCTTTGTGCTGGAAGGGACACCTTCTGCACAAAAACATTCCTGAGAGACGTTTTCTTCTTTCTTTGTGTGCTGCAGAACACAGCACACAAAAAGAGAGGAAAACACAAGAAGAAATACAAATATTTCTCCTTGTTATGCCTCTCCTAGGGAGGTGTATCTTTTTGGTGCTCTCTCAGGTTTAATAGGTTTGGCAAATCTGGAATGCATCAAAACCCATGGGATTTTCTTGGGAACACCTATGCAACACCCATGGAACACCTCCCTGGTGCAGTGTAATGCAACACAGCGCAAAGCTCCACACTTTTGAAGCCATTCAAAGCCCTACAAAGTGGCATTGCGTGTCTTCAAAAATATGACTTAGGATTTGCTTAGCTTTTGCACCACCATTGCATGGTACAAGAGCGACACAAAACCAAGTCATAAATATGGCCCTCAATGACTAATGAAGGAAAATGACAAGTTTCTAAGATGGGCATTTTCCACATTGTAATTTAAAATCTGAATTCACCATGAGAGAGAATTTTTACAATTTTACAGACACCAAACAAGAGCTGGGTACCCGTTCCCAATTGAAAATTACAGCTTAGTAAATGGATGAGGTAACTCCAATGTTATACTTTGGGAGAGATGGGCCTTGCAGTAGTGAAAAACAAATGTAAGGGTTTTCACTACCAAGACATGTAAAACTTAAATGTACTTGTCTGGCTTTTAAAATGCATTGCACCATGCCCTCCGGGTTGTTTAGGGTCTACAATAGGGACGACGTATAAGTATTAAAAAGGAAAGTTTAGGCTTGGCAAAAGGTTTACTTTGCCTGGTTGAAATGGTGGTTGGAAACTGCACACACAAGCTGCAATGGTAGGCCTGAGACATGTTTAAAGAGCTACTGCAGTGCGTAGCACAATATGTGCTGCAGGCCTGCTAGTGGCATTTAATTTACTGGCCCTGTGTACATGTAGTACCACACTATTAGGGACATATAAGTAAATTAGATATGCTGTTGGGGATAAGCTATTGTTATCATGTTTTAGGTACTGAGCACAAGCACTTTAGTACTGGTCAGCAGTGGTAAAGTGCAGAGTTCTAAAGCCTGCAAAACGTAGACCAGCAAAGAATGGCGGAGGAAGACAAAAGGTTTGGGAGAAGACCACCCTAAGGCTGACAGATCTAACATCCACTGTTGGACTTGGCCCTTTTTTGCAGGGTTATCCCCAAACATTTTGCTTCTTTCTCCTATTTTTTCCTGATCTGTTGCTGTTGGTTTTAGGATGCTGGGCACTGTACCACTACTGATCAATGCTAAAGAGCATATGCTGTCTGCGTAAATTGTTATTATGATTGGTTGTCCCTGATCTGCCAGAATCTGTTGATGGTTTTAATAGGTGGATTTCAAGAGCAGTGGAACATTTTTCCACACTCTCGGTCTATAAAAGAGCTAGAAATTCACCGTCCCAACCCTGGTTTTCCAAAGAATTAAAAGAACAAAATAAATCTTGCAAAAGCTTGAACGCTGTTGCAGACAAGCCTACTGCCCGCTGGCAAAAATAGCTCTTAGGATGGCGCAGAATGGCTATTACACCATGGTTAAGAAGGCCATAGGCCATTTTTATACTGAGCGTATCGCTCAATCTAAAAACAATTCAATTGCCATTGTTCAAAGTTTCCTGAAACCACATGCAGAACTGATGGCCGCCCCTGCTTCTAACTCCTGGTGTGAGCAGTTATCGGGCTTTTTTATTGATAAAATTCTCACTTTCTAGCTTTGGGACAGCTCCTCAGGTGCAGGCGGTTCACCCTCTTCAGACAGATCCAGCCCGCTCGCACATGTCGGCGTTCGCCCCGATTCCGGTATCTGGTACTTTGGCTATCCTTATATCTCTCAAATCAGGTTCCCCAGGGAATCCTGGAGGCTATTGAGAATGCCTTGACACGTGTGGCAGAGCGGCTCTGGTGTTACTAGACCTCTCTGCCGCGTTGGACACGGTATCGCATCGCCAACTCTTGGCTCGGCTGTCAAACATTGGCATCTCTGGTCAGGTGTGGGAGTGGATAGAATCCTTTATGGCTAATAGAACACAGCAAGTATGGCTGCCTCCATTCTCCTCTACACCGAGAAGCTTGACCACGGGTGTTCCTCAGGGCTCAACTTTGAGCGCTCTTCTCTTTAATGTGTACATGACGCCGCTTGTCTATCTGGCGGAGGAGCTGGGTGCTAAAATCATAGTTTATGCTGATGACACCCAGCTCCTCTTCACGTGGAAGGAAAACGATCTGTCCCCAGATGCTGCCAAAAACTGCCTTACTGAAGTTTTTAAGTGGTTTGCGCACGCCCAGATTAAATGCAATGAGGGTAAATCTGAGGTGCTCCTCTACGGGTGCTTCCCTCCACATTTTAGAGAAGACCTTTGGCCCGTGGGCTACCTCTTGCCTAAGTCTATGGGGAGTCTGGTTAAAAATTTGGGGGTCTGGTTTAGTGAGGACGTCAGATTTTTACAGCAGAGTAACAAATTAGCCGGGGTGTGCTTCGGCACACTGACACTTTTGAAGCAATATCTGCCCCTACTACCAAAACGGCTAAAGAAATGGTGACCTGCGCTCTCATTCTTTCGCATTTGGACTATGCCAATACACTTTACATTGGACTTCCTATTTATCTGATAAAAAAACTTCAGATCGTTCAGAACGCGACTGCCAGAGCACTACTGGGTATGCCTTATAGGTCCAACTCCAAACAGTTGCTACGGGAGCTGCACTAGCTTCCGGTGGATCAGCGGGTGCTGTTCAAGGCCATTACGCTTGCCCACTTTATAAAGCGGGGCCTATGTACTTGAGGAGACATTTTGATTCCTATGTACCGCCTAGGCATCTTTGCTCTACGGGGCAATGCCTCTCTGTTATACCAAGGAACCGTCTTGTTAGAACGGGAGGCAGCTCCCTCTCAGTTAGAGCAGCTAAGTCCTGGAATGTTCTGCCCTTCAAGCTTCGGAACATCGGCGATCTCAGTCTGTTCAAAAAGCAGGTAAAAAAGTTGCTTTTTAAGTAACTTCCTAGCCCCGGCCTACGCCCCTCCATCTCTTTTTCCTTGGCTTCCGTGCCAGGACACTTCCGAGTATCCGTGCGCGATCTAAATCTGGTTTAACATAACATAACATTGACATATTTGATTTACTGTTACTGGTCAGTCCCTAGTAAAATGCACAGAGTGTGCCGGGGCTGGTAAATCAAATACTACTAGTGGGCTTGCAGCACTGATTGTCCCACATGATTAGTTCTGAAACGGTAACTCAGACCTGCCACTGCAGTTGTTAACTGCCATGTCGACTTGGCAAGTGCACCCACTTGCCAGGCCCTAACCTTCCCTTTTTCTACATGTCAGTCACCCCTAAGGTAGGCCCAAGGTGCCCCTGTGGGCAGCATGCAGTGTAAGAGAAAGGCAGGACATGTACTGGTGTGTGTGGCATGTCCTGATAGTGAAATACAGCCAATTTAGTTTTTCACTATAGAATGGCTATCTTGCCCGATAGGACAGAATGGGGAATGCTTTGTAACATTTTACAAGCACTTTTTCCCATATTTATAAGATAGAAAAATAAAGTTTAGGCTCTCTGAACTCCGAATTTAATAACACATCTTTACTAAAGACGGTTTTTAAATTGTGTGATTGAAAATGCCACTTTTAGAAAGTAGGCGTTTTCTTGTTTAACAATTCTGTGTGCGTCTGCCTGTTTGTGTATTGACTGTCTGTTTTGGAGTGACAGAGGCTGGGATTGTGCATTCTCTCAGACAGCCACCTGGGGGTTTGATGTGTGTCCTGCTGTTCCTGAATGAGTTAGCACTAGTTTGAATAGGGCTGATCTGCATTTGGAGTGGTGGGAGGAGTAGCACTTGTACCTGAATAGGGCTGTGCCTTCCTTCCACAATGCTGGCTTCGCCCTCCTGTGGTGTGTATGGAGCCAAGGCTCACACTGACAATGGATGTTGTTGTGCACTTGCAGAGTGCCACCGAGAACTGATTTGAACTGGGTTCAAAGCCCCTTGCACAAAGAGAACAACAACATTTTGGGGTATAAGTATTGGACCCAAAACCCCTGAACTTTAGACTACATCTGGAATCAAGAGGAACCTTTGCTGATGAGAAGAGCTGGGAAACTGAGGAGAAGTACTATCCTTGCTGTGTGTCTGGGGTTGGCCTGCAGTTGCTGTTTCTGCCAAAGAAAGGAAAAGGACTTTGCTGTTTGCTATGTCCCCTGCTTGAGGAAAGTCTCTAAGGGCTTGCCTAGAGCTTGGTTCCTGTTTTGAAGTCTCAGGAACACAAAGACTTCACCCCCACAGGTCCCCTGAACTTTCCTTTGCTGGGAGTTCTGACCTGCCAGGAGTGCCTGTGACTGTGTGGGGCCTCTGGAGATTGTTACTGCTCCAGGGAGCTGGAAAGCAATGCAACAAACAAGGAAGTCGACGCATCGCTCTTCTGGTGACAGTTTTCCAATGCAACGCCTTGGTGCGAGAAGAACTCCCTGCACCGCCGCGCGGCTGCTGATACTGACGCAGCGTCTGTCGCTGCTGCAAGAATTGACGCATCGAGAAATCGCTGCTGAAAAGGGTCGACGCAGTGCCGCTCGCCGCCATCGCATCATTCGCCGACACATCCCGGATTTCCACTCATCAGCCCAGTGCCGCATGATTTCCCTGATGCATCACCCGTGGATTGGAGTCATCTCAGAATCGACGCTTCGCTACAGACCCGACCTGACGCATCGCTCCCCTGTGTACAGCGGAATTGTCGCATCGCTTCCATGAAGGTCGCAGGAACGACTCATCTCTTTGTTTTTCGACGCTTCTCATCGCTGCGGCTGTTTGGCTTGGTGAACTTTGTTGCAACAACAGGTACTGTGCAAGAAATCACGCATCCATAGTTTTCTACGGACTCAGTTGCTAAAACCTTTTGGAAGTTATATTTCTTAATGCTTGTAAGTAGAATTTTTGTCATTTTGGTCTTGTTAAGTTTAGATAAAGATACTTTATTTTCTAAACCAGTGTGGTGTCCATTTTTGGTGTTATCACTGTGTTACTGTGAGTGTTGGTACAAATACTTTACACAAAGCCTGTCTGCTCGTGCAAAGCTACCAAGGGGGTGAGCAGGGGTTATATAAAGTTTGTATCCTACTTACCCTGACTAGAAGCAAGGGTCCCTATTTGGACAAAGGTACCAGCCTCTGCCAACTAGAGACCCCCATTTCTAACATCCACCATATGTTAAAAGAATATTACATGTGACCCTAGAGTTCCATGATTCTATAATGAAACTGCATTCCTTTGATTGAGGTGTTGTTGTTACGAGGCCCATCAATTTAGTTTTCTCTTTGTTCTTTTCTCCTGCCAATGTCTTGTACCACTCTATTGGTCCTCCGATGGATCTTATTTTGTGAAGAGAAGGGTTGATATAAAGGGTCCCAACAGTCATCCGAGGACCAGGAACAGAAATTGGATAACTGAACTACAAACTAGAAATCAGACTCATGTAAACTATTCTCAGAACAATGCTATAAATGTAAAAGATAATCACTGCAAGCCCAAATCACCTGAAGAAACATAGGCGAGCCAATATCATACAAACCAAGAGTTCAGTCAAAGCTATATAGAATAATAGCATTATGTGATGCTCTGATATCTCTCTAATACGATCTCCTTTGGTCATTAGTAACCCCAAATTAGGAATGCACATTCTCTTAGATGCCACAAATAATGATAACTGAGTCAATTTAGTCAATTTAGTTTAATTTATCAAAGTTGAAGAAGGGCAAGTGCATCAGTAAATGACAGAAGGTTTGAAGACACCTAATAAGTTAGCAAAGCTCAAGAGTTCAAGAAGGGACATGAAACATTGCTGGTTCAAGCAGTCTCTGCAATAATGTAAGAGACCACTAAACACTTTTAGCGTTTGCGTTAGTTCGAAAAGGAAGCCAGGTGAGTCTCCATCAGGCAAATCAAAGTTTGCCAGGAAAGTTCCGCAAAGTCTCTAACAGGATAGCCAGCAGCCCATCCGTCACCATCTATGTGCTTGTGTGCATACCAGACAGACAGACAGACAACCAGACAGACTGCCTCATCTGTTAAATCAGGGCAATATTATATTCTTAAAGTTCGGGGGGTGACACGTCCTGGAGTCACCTCATCTGATCAGACCATTCAGTTCATTGGTCAGTTCAAATAGGATGAGTGTCAGACGACATAAAGAAGACAAAAAAATTAAAAAACTAGGTGGGACAATTACGCAGTCCTCAAGCAATTCACCATGTGAATCTTTGGAACAATGCTATTTTAGCAAATGCCCATAAGTAAGTTCAAGAGGACAGTTTCCCAGGCAGATGTTCAGAATTGTATTAGAAAATGTAGCAAAGTTTCTTATACAGTACATGAGAGCTCAGGAAAGAACACACTGTTTGATGTTATTGGTTATATTGAGGAATTCTCTCATAAGTAAAGAGCATTCGTATTTTCAGTCAAGCCTATATTCCTTTGAGCTAATTTAAGATAAAATATATAGAATTATTAAGCATACATTTGTAGGAAATATAAAGACATTATGATTATAATGTAAATGTGATGCACTTGAAATCTTTTAGTGTGGTTATTATTAACACGTCAGTATAATGCACTACTACTTTTCTCATGTACTAACGTGTAACAATATTTTAAATCAAAATACAATGTATGAAAGCTTCATGAAAGCATCATTAACTAGGAATGTTAGCACCTTGTTTCTTTTGTCATTTCGATGAACACGTTTACACATCAAAGATAAATTTAATACAATTCTTCATCAAAATCAGGTTAAATCTCAAGGTTTGATTAATTCTTCATTAGTTATACATACTTATAAATGATAAAAAAAATTATTAGAGGTAAACTCCATAACGTTACATAATTCAAGCACATGTTAATAAAATATATAGTACCTTGTCACTTACTAAATTACAGTCAATATTATTTACAGAAATGATATAATCTAGGCTACATTTACTTCTGCATGCTTTTATGATGCAGTAACTAGAAATTGTCTTGTTTTGTCATGTTTTTGTGAACATGTAGTTGGTGTACATTTATTATTTTTCTCTCAGAAGTGTCATAATCGATTACTCAGGTCTTTAAAGGTTTGAACAATTTTCCCTCTCCAACATATTTATTGGTACACTTGGTACATTTTTCTATCACCGGTATTCTAATTTGAAATATTTTGAAAGTATTGTTGGAACAGAGACATTGCATGATAAGCAGTCACTATGTTGAATATTTGAAAACCATAATGTTGTCCTACCATAGGAGAAAGACTTGAGGATTCCCCTTTTTTCTGTCACAGCTAAATTCTATTCTCACTCAATCCCAGCTCTACCATGGCACCTTGACACTTGTTTTATTACCATGCTTTCAGAGTGATACCTGTTTACCTTCCAACAGCACTCCTTTTGTTGCTCCTAGGACCATTCATTTTCAATCCACTCTTTCTGACCTGCAGTCTCCTTCTCCTAGTCACTCTGTCTAATTTTTTCCATGTTGTTTGACTGTTCCCCCTCATTAAAATTATTTCCAGATCCCTCGTACACCTCTGTCTCTGTTCACACAGATCTGTATGTCACTCATCTGGTGCCCTTATTTACGTGCTTCTTGTCCTCTCAGATTTATTTAATTCTGGTCACCAATACACACAGTTGCTGCTCAATGTGCCTCTCTCCTCACTTGTTGAACTACTGCATTTAATGTGCCTGATAGCTCAGTCATTCTATAGGAACATCACATCAATACTTTGTATTGTTGAGTTACAATGCACTTCTCTATTTTTTTTTACAAATTGACTAAAAGGCTACATTATGTCATGCTATGTTTTGGGATGTGTTTTTAAACATATCCAGGTTCATAGCTTTGACTTTGTTTTTGGCTGCTGACTAAAATAAACAAACCACCTGAAAGATGGGACAGCTATGCTACCACTTTTATTGGAGCAATCTTGCGCCAATCCTTCCATCCTCCCAGACACTTGACACTTCCCCAGACCCCCCACTATCAGGTCTCCTAATCAACTGTCGTTCAGCAGTTAAACATGCAGCCGATATCGCTGACCTCATCCTGCAGAAAAACCTGGATTTAGCTATCCTTACTGAAACCTGGCTAAATGAATACTCCTCCCCTTGTCTGGACTTATTAGTCCCTCCTAATTACAACATTGCTAGGCTAGACAGGCAGTCGAACAGAAAGGGCGGAGGCCTCGCCTGCATCTACAGATCCTCCCTCCGGGTCAAGGAACTCGGAACGCTCACTACCGACTCCTGCGAGTATCTCTCACTTCTCCCTCACCAACAACGCCCTTCACCTTTGTAACTTGCACATTTTTTACCACCCCCCTGGCTCTAATGACTCTTTCACCGATCACCTACTGGAAGTCATCACCGCAAAAATGTCCTCTAATTCCAAAGAGATCTTCCTCGGTGATTTCAATCTCCACTGGAATGACCCCAATGACCCTCACGTCAATACCATCAAAGACCTCCTAAATGACCAAGCCCTGACTCAATTCTGCTCCCTACCAACTCACTCAAAAGGAGCCACCCTGGACTGGATCATCTCCAAGGACTCCGTAGTCAAACTCATCTCTATCGACCCTTGTGACTGGTCCGACCACCACACCATCTCCTTCATCCTACCCGGATCAATCAAGACTAAGCCCCTACAACCGATGATTCCCAAACGCTGGATCAGGGACACCAAAAATCTGGACCTTACGAAGCTGGAGGCTCGCTGCAAACTTGAGCTCTACCCGACCTCGAACACTACCACAATCAATGACCTCTATGACCATTATTCGGCGTCTATGTCGAACATTCTAGACGACCTTGCCCCCCTGAAACTAAAGAGAACACAAATCAAAGACAGAAACCCCTGGTTCTCCGCCTCCCTCAACTCAGAGAGGAGATCCCTACGTCAAGCCGAAAGAATATGGAGGCAGTACCCATCTACCGAGCACCTCAAACTTCTCCGGCAGGCAAGAAACTCCTACAACAGAAACATCCTCAACTCAAAAAAAGATTACTTCAGATCCGAACTGGGGAATGCCACGAATAGGCCCCGCAAGCTCTTTGAACTGGTTAAACTTCAATCAAACAAGCTGGCCAAAACTCCTAAAGAATCCCCGAAATCTCTTATATCTTCGGATGAATTCTCCTCCTTCTTCGCCGAAAAAACTGCCTCCCTAGGAATCGAACTTAGTACCGCCTCTTGCGCTCAACCCCCTCATGACCAACTGCCTCCCCATGCACCCTCATCTTCGACCTTACCCAAAAACGAAGCTTGCTGGACCGACTTCAAAATCTACGACGAAGACTCCATTGCTAAAATCCTCTCTACATTAAACCCAAACAACCACTTCAATGACCCGCTACCATCCAACTGCCTCGCTGCGGCCTCCCGTGCCATTGTTCCTTGCTGGACCGCGATGATCAACGCCTCTCTCCAGCAGGGATCGATTCCGGACCCCCTGAAAGCCGGCCAAGTCCTTCCTATTCTAAAAAAACCAACGCTTGATCCCGCCGCACCAGACAATTTCAGACCCATCTCTAATATACCCCTACTAGCCAAAGTGTTAGAGAAATGCGTACAATACCAGCTTAGTCAACACATCGACAACTTCCACCTGCTGGACGACTTCCAATCAGGATTCAGACCAGGGCACAGCACTGAAACAACCATGCTCCACATTCTGGACGACGCCCTCCAAGCCCTGGACCAAGGCAAAACATGCCTCCTAATCCTTTTAGATCTATCTTCCGCCTTCGACACTGTCAATCATGAAAAACTACTTGAACGCCTTAAACACAGGATGGGTCTGGATGGCGTTGTCCTTGAATGGTTCAGGTCCTTCCTCCATAACCGATCTCAAAGATTCCTCATTGATGGCAAACTATCCGCTCCCACCCCGGTCACGGTTGGAGTCCCTCAAGGCTCAACCCTGTCTCCTACCCTCTTTAATCTTTACTTGGAGCCTCTCACTGAAATTCTACGCTCCGCCAATATCTCCTACCACATGTACGCGGATGACACCCAAATTTACATCAATATCTCCTCACTCAAGGAGGTCCTCGCCCTGAACGAAACCCTGAAACTAACCGTTCAGTGGCTTGCCACTAACCTACTAAAACTCAACGCCAAGAAAACTGAATTTCTCCTGATCTCCCCATCCAAAGCCAACCCGGAGCTACAGGTGTGGTTCAAGGCCATCACAGCCCTAAATTGTCCCCCGACCATCGTGGACTCCGCCAAATCACTGGGCATTTTTCTTGACTGCAACCTGAACATGCGTGACCACATTAATTCAATGGCCAAGGCAGCCAGATTCCACCTGAGCTACCTCTGGAAATTAAAACCCTTCATCGATGCTCCAGATTTGAAAATGGCAGTCCAAGCTCTAGTCATATCCAGACTGGAATTTGGATGCTCCACCCTCACAGGCCTACCCAAGCGCTCCTTGGCACCGCTAAAAGCCTGTCTCAACGCGGCAGCCAGACTACTCACCGGCACCAGGAAATTCGACCACATCTCTCCACATCTGAAAGCCCTAAACTGGCTCCCTCTAGAGGCCAGAATACAGTTGAAACTGGCGTGCATTACACACAAGGCCTTATACGCAAACTCCCCTGCATACCTTTCACAGAAGCTTGTGCTATCGGGAGGAAACAGGAAATCTCGATCCACTAACAGTCTCCTGCTCCGACCCGCCCACTTTCGTAAAAAAAGAACCTACAATAGGGCATTCACCGGGGCAGCACCAAGAATTTGGAACTCCTTCCCGCCCGTTATCAGAAGAATCCCCACTCTTGCTCGCTTCAAGAAGGAAGCCAAAACCTTCCTCATGGGTAAATTCCTGTACTAAGTCCTCCTCTCAGCAGATATGACTTGCTGCTTGATTCCATGACTATTGCATCTTCCGCAACCCTATAACCGGACTCCACCGAGACCCAAGGGGGCCACGGTCTCTGCCAACCCTAGCTTGAATTTTAGCTCTCATGTGTGCTCCCTTTGCCCCCATGCTCCCTCATCCCCCCCCCTATATGTTATATTTCTCTGCTTGTGTTACTTTACTGTTTGTACTGTTTCTCTATGATGTTTTTTTTTTCCTGTTAACCATGTAAAGCGCTCTGATACCCTCATGGGTCATGTTCGCGCTCTATAAAACACTAAAATAAATAAATGAATAAATAATAAATAGTTGGTGTATGGCTTGGAATACTTTAAGGCCAACATGGTAATCTAAGCATGTACATCCAGATTGCCGCCCTGAAGGGAGTACACTACACCTATCCTCTTCTGCACCACTTGTTGAGTATCACGGGCATTCATCTGGCAGTCCAGCCAATGCTACTTGATAATCCCAACGAGTGGCTGCATGTCCAGAGGGAGGGTGAGAGCATTGAGCCTGGGTGGGAGAAGTCATCCAGTGTGACTGGTTGGAAGGGATACTAACATTGTTACACAATCTGTTCTCCACCTGAAAGAATATACTGAGCTCAATAATTTGCCATGCTGTAATTCCTAACACCTTCTCCAGAAACTACACTAGAAGCAGGTGAGCCATCATTTCCTAAATGAAAGACATATCCAATAATATCAGACCCACTAACCCTCTTCCCTAAATTACATGAATCTTGATATCCAGCAAAGAAAACATAGTTCAATTGACAGACGTCAATACCATGCAGCGTGGAAGGCACTGTTAGTAAGCCCTTATGCAAACTCTCATGCAAAAATGCCATATGCCAGGTTAATGGATAGTTATTGCGATCCATTTAGATGGAAAGCATAATCAGTATATAATTCATGGGGTTCTGCAATCCCTGTATAAATGCCTGTCTCTAATTTCTTTATAATGGATGACTCGTGACACACCCAGTCACTATTAATTATAAGTTATTGCAGTCGAGTTCTGAGGGCATAATGCCTTCCACCAGAGCCAGCCGAGGAGGTGAAAGGCAGGTCATGGAGCAGCTGCTTAAAGCACTAAAAATGAAACCTTGTTTTTCTTTCTTCTACTCCATATTTGTAGCTTACAGTGAAGAGTAGACATAACATCATTATTTTTTGCATTCCTTAGATAATTATAGAAAAGTTAGAATCTTTCTGCATGTGTCTACACACTCTGAGCTACTGCAGCTTTAAAAACAAACTGATACCTTTTTTTCAACAAATATCTAACAAGTGATTGATATATTTAATTCTGCCATAGAGGTTTTATTTATGTTCTTTATGTTTGCAAATCTGCTCTCTCTTTCATATGAAATAGCTGCACACCAAGGTATTACGTGCTTTGTGGGAAAGGTGAAGTTGTGACCAAGTATTATATGGGATAAAGTACCCCCTGGTGTACAAGGTAAGGATAGTGCATGTCACCCAGGAGTTCTATAACCTTATAAAGGAGCTTGGCCTTTGGTCTCTTTCCTCTATATGGTTATGGATCTCCTCAATGACTTGAAATATCCTTATAATGTCCGGAATGGGGTACTTTGTCCCTTATATTTTATTATAGCAATATCTTCTTTGGCCTGGAAATGAGAGATGGTTGTTCGCAGTTTGGAAAATAGAAGGCTTCACGATTTTCAGAACACTTTCAGAAAATATGAGCACACCTCTGCAGTAGAGTTGTATACCTTTGGGGAAACTGCAGCATAACAACAATTAGATCCATTCCATTGCTCAATACTTCAAACAGAGCAGTCCTCTGCCAATGCGGTTCAACACTTGGTATGCGCATCTGCTCCACCTGTGACCCCATTATGACCCTTCGCAGCCAAGAGTAATACATGATCTCAAACAGGATGTGTGTGGCACTCAAGCTTAGGGCAGAAGGTAGAAGGCAGCATAAGTGGGGGGGTTCAATTGAGGACATGGAACGAAGAAGGGGTGTGATATTGGGATTGCTAAATGTGTGATACCACTTTATATTGTTATGTTGTTGTTTTAATTGTGCTATTATTTTATACTGGTATGTTTGTTTACGTACTGCTTCTGTTTACCTTTGCAGTGATATTTGTAAAATGCTCTGATGCTTTGTAGCCTTGTGTGAGTTGTACAAAATCTCTAAATGAAAAATGAACAATAAATTAGGATGGGGTGGAGGGATGAAAAGGGTTATGTCCCTATGTTCAATTAGGATTAGTTAGGTGTAGCATTAAAAGAAGTTTGCAACAGTATAAGTTGTTATCAAAAGTTCTATCGTCCCTACCTTTATTCTGGGAGGGTTTGCGAAGGCATATGTTTTCCTCTTCGTGTGCAGGCACATAGCGTCTCGCAGTAATGCTTTGCAGAAAACAATGTAGGACCACAATGCAGCGCATTTGTTCCAAATACAGTACTTGCTCCATCAGTGACATGGAAACAATGGGCTAGACGTGCAATGCTTTTTTGAGGTTGCTAATGGCCTGATTTGCAAAATCGGGCTATTAGTGAACGCAAAAAAGTATTTATGTATGTACAAATGCCCAATTTGCGATTCGGTATCCTTTTACCGAATCACAAATTGGGTTTGCAATTCAGTATAATGAAGGGGCGTGTTTAGGGCATCCCATCCTAATAGCGATTTACAGAGGTGTGTTTGAATGTTTTGCAAACGAAATGCGGTCGCAAAACATTTGCATTTTAACTCCGAGTTACTGGTTACCCATTTACAAATGTGAAGGGGTCCCCAAGTGACCCCTTTGTGAATGTTGAGAAAAATATTTCTTAAGGGCCAGCTTTGGTCCCATGGACCATTGTCTACTTTAAAAAACGAAAAGAAAACTTTTAATTTTACATTTTGAAATACATCCCATTTTCCTTCAAGGAAAACGGGCTGCATTTAATAAATAAAATGGCAATCACAGACATGTTGGTCTGCTGACACCAGCAGCTCACCATCCCTATGATTTTAACGATTCCCAATGGGTTGCAAACTGAGACCTACCTCATGACTATTAATGGGGTAGGTCTATTTGCGACCCACTAGGAATCACAAAATGTGTCTAAGACACATGAATACATCACCGTTTGCGATTACCAAATAGCAAATTGCAAAATTTCACTATTTGGTAATTGCAAAACCTAGGATACATACATCTGGTCCATTTGTATCACTGACTTCTAGAGGCCTAGTACACGCTCAATTGTATTGCAGGTTTTTACGTACACATCCTTTGGCATTCATGGATCTCCTGTGAATACAAATACCCAAGGATATACATAGAATATCCTGAGTCACCCGTGTGTGTGTGGAAATATTTTTTGGCCACGTCAAGTATTATAGCTTGTTGTATTCAGACAACCAGTGCATCTTGGGACAGGCAGTATGCATGTGCATTTGCTGCATCTTGCCTAATGTAACAACATATTTACATATATAGCTCCAAGCCCTCTCATAATGGTGCATCTCTGCATTACATTTTGCTGGAGGGTGATAGAAATGGGGTTTCTAGTTGGCAGCGTTTTGCACCCTGGCCAAGTAGGGACCCTCACTCTAGTCAGGGTAAGTAAGTTAGACACCTAAGATAAACCCTGCTCACCCTCGTAGCCTACACTTATCTGAATAACTCAAGACCAAAACGCCAACACTCCAACATACACGTAAATATAAGAATGTTCCAAGATTAAATTCTTAAAATTTCAGTTCTTAAAAATCAATGGTTGCGCTTGATCAGGACAAAGTACATTAGATGCGTCAAAAATCAAAGATGATGCAAGGTGCGGGAGAGGTGAGGCTCCTGAAAAGCAGGCGATGTGTCGATTTCTTACTGCTACAGGAGAAATGGTGCATCGGTTCCTTACTGGAGCTGGGGAGGAGATGCGTCATTTTCGGGTACGTGGCCTTGGTTCCTTACTGCATTGTGGTGCCAACAAAGAAATCAATGCCCTGGGGTGATGTGTCGAAAGGTAAGTCAAACTGCATCGATTCCACAGTGTTGAAGCAGGTGCTGTATTAGAGTCGAGGCATTGTGTCACAGACTTCGGTGACCCAGTGCTTGAGACTCACTCAGTGGCAGTTCTTTGGAGGTGTTGCGACCAAAAGCTGCAGCTTGCGTTGTAAGATGCGGTCTTTCGGGCCCATTAGGATGAGGGGCGGATCACCCCCGCTGGGCCGGCGATAGTCACCGCCGGCCCAGCGGGGACGATCCTCCCGCCATCCACACAGCAAAGACCCCCGGCCATATTATAATGGCTGGCGGGTCCGCGGCGGATGGAAAGACCGTCCGCCGCTTTTCCGCCTGTCGACGAGTCGACCGGCAGAAAAAGTGCCTGCTTATGGTTGCGGTGTCTGAAAGACACCGCCATCCATATTACAATGCTGGTGGTCGTATGCCTTTCCAAGGCATACAGTCTTTGCTTTGGGGGCCCGTTGTGGGCCCCCAGGGTGAAGGAGGGTGGGGGGTGCACAAACCCCTCATTGCCATGCACTACGTGGCAGGCACCATGTGGTGCCTGCCATGTAGTGCATGGCAATGATGTGCACAGTCCTTTTCCATTGCGGGCGGGTCTGCAGCCAGCAGATCCACCCGTAATGGAAAAGGCACAGAATACGTCCGCCAGTGTGGCGGGCGCATCCTAATGTGCATGGCGGGACCACCGCAGCTTCGGCGGGCAGTCCCGCGCTCTGCTACGCTGGTGGGCGGACATTCGTAATAGGCTCCTTTGTGTCAAGCGGGAACCACACTCTGGTGCTGGCAGCTTCGATGCATCAATTTTTGGCTGCGCTGGGCCGATTTTGAACAATGCTTGGAGTCAATGCATGAATTTTCTTCTTTATATCACCAGAACTCACTTCCAAGGGACCAGGACCTGGATGTAGCACCACTTGGCAAGACAGGACTCTCAGCAGAAGAGCCCCGGAGCTCCTAAACAAAGTCTTTGATGGCCCTGAGAGTTCTTAACGGGTGGCAAACTCAATTCAAGCCCTTGGAGAATCTTGGAAGCAGGATGTCGAAAGCAAAGTCCTGTCCTTACACTCCCAGGACCGAAGCAGCAGAGGCAGGCCAGCACAGCAGAGCAAATGGCAAAGTGGCAGACTCTCCTGACATCAATCAAGCTCTTCTTCCTGGCAGAATGTCCTCAACCCAGAAGTGTTTTGAGTTTATGGTGTCCGACGGTCCAGTACTTATACCCTTTTTAGCCTTTGAAGTAGGGAGATTTCAAAGAAAGGTCTTTGTAGTGCACAAGACCATGCCTCCCTGGCTTCAGACACAATACAGCTTTTTGTATGAGGACAGACACAGCTATAATCAGGTGCAAGTGTCAACTCCTCCCACCGCTCTAGCTCAGGGAGGCTCATCAACCTGGTGACGCCATCTTTTGTAACTATCTATAGTGAATGCACAAGAGGCCAACTGTCATCCTGACCCAGACGTATATTCAGAGACAGGCAGAGGCACAGACTGGTTAAGCAAGAAAATGCCAACTTTCTCAAAGGGCATTTTCAGACCTGCAATTTAATAAGCATCTTCACTAAAAGATGTGTTTTTAAATTGTGAGTCCAGAGACAACCAACTGCAATATTCTATCAGCTCCAATTTAAAAGATACATTTGTAAGATGTTACAAGGCAGCTCCAATGCTAACCAATGGGAGGGATAGGCCTTGCTGTAGTGAAAAACAATTTTAGCGGTTTTTCACTACCAGGACATGTAAAACTCACAAGTACATGGCCTACCTTTTAAATACACTGTACCCGGCCCATGGGGCCGCGTAGAGCCCACCTTAGGGGTGGCTTAAATGTAATAAAACAAGGGGTTAAGGCATGGCAAGTAGGTGCACTTGCCAGGTCGACATGACAGTTTAAAACTGCACACACAGTCACTGCAGTGGCAGGCCTGAGACATGCTTACAGAGCAACTCATGTCGGTGGCACAATCAGTGCTGCTGGCCCACAGTAGCATTTGATTTGCAGGCCCTGGGCACACATGGTGCAAAGTTCTAAAGGCTTACTAGTGAATCAAATATGCCAATCATGGAGAAACCAATTACCATTACAATTTAGGGTGAGAGCTTATGTGCTTGATCACTGGTCAGCAGTGGTAAAGTGCCCATGGTCCTAACGACATCAAAACCAAGGTCAGAAAAATAGGTAGAGGAAGGCAAAACATTTGGGGATAACCCTGCAAAAAGGGCTAGATCCAACAGAGGGGATCAATTAGTTATCTGTAGAGCCGGATAATCTGTTCCACATGTTTAAATGTTAGATCAGCTAGTGCTTAATGTGAGCTGGTGGTTTCCGGTGCTCATCACTGGCACTTAATTGTCAACATCCTCCCTTGTGTCAGTCTGCCATTCTTCTTTCTTTGGGGATCTGAAATAGTTCTAATTGTCGCACTTGTAGGAGTGTGATGGTTAGTAGATGTGCTGTTACCACCATTGGCAACATAGCAGGGGCAGTGCGTGGTGCAAGCTGCAGTGGCCTTCTGACAAAATCCCTGGCACTTCTTTTTCTTTTCAAATTAAGCACTGTTGCAGATCGCCTGAATCTGCTCTCTGGCTGAGCTGTACTATTTGGGAAGAGCTTGGTGAAGAGATTCAATGTTTCGGGAGCAGCATTCATTCTGAAAGCCACCAGTGCCACTAAATTGCTTGCAACTTCACATGTCGTGGTATTGCTGTCTATATGTCTATTATGGGTTGCATGGACATGTTACTGTTGATGTCAGATCTGTATGCTGTAAGAATGTAAGCTGCAAGTAAATGTGTGCCGCTGGGTTGGGTTGAGTCCATTGCGTTAGATTTTCTCAGCGCTCTTACTCCTCCTGCCACAGGTGGCATGCAGCAGAATTTGTGGCTGTTATGCTCTTTTAATCCCTGTTGCTTTCCATGTGCCTTCAACAGGGGTGTGTAAAATTGAGTGGTAAAATTCAATAGCGTGATAACGCTACTTTTGTTGCAATTGCTTGTGGTAGGGATGATATATATCGTAGTAGCATTTTTTATTTACACAGTCGTTCTGCAATCATATTACCAAGCATTTAGCACGTGTGTGTAATATGTGGTTGTGTAAATTATTTGTATAAGCATGCTACCACGGTTTTTGCACGTTTCTGCTGAAATTAAATGAAAGCCTGTGTGAAGAGCCAACTGATTAAAGAAAACTATGCAGAGCGAATTTAAAACATAAAACACATTCCAATCAACTGACTTATTTGACCAAAGTTAAAATAAGAACATGAATAAACTGTTACAAGATGATCCTCTCGAGCGAGAAAATAAACTAATTGAATTCTAAGTAGAATATAAAAAAACAGATTAAATGCTTAATCCCAGAGGTGATTCAAAGTAACACAAAATCATTATGTAACTTTCTCAGATGTTTATTAATGCATAAAAAGGATTAACACAAAGAGGCGTCAATGAAGATTTGGCAGGTTTTCAATCCACTGTCACTGATGTCACTTTTGTCAGAATTGAAGTTACTTCAAGATCTCTAATGCGTAAAACTATTAAAGCTGTCATTTGAGTTAAGGTCACTTCGAAACGTGTACAAGATAAAGTGGCTAGTACTCAAAAGGCTTACTTGTATTGATGGTGTTGTATTTAGTTTTAAGAGTGTTGGTTGTCTTTTTTTACTATTCAGTCAAATGGACCTTTAAAAATGCAGATTAAAATGGCAAGGCTACATTTATCCCTTAGCGTTTCCTAGCTTTGCGCTTTGCAAATACCACACAAGATATATCCGTAAGACATATCCATGCATGATATGTTTCGAAAAGGAATAGCCAGGTAAGCATTGTGGGATGACAGTGCAGAATGTATTTTAGAAAAAGTAGTCATTCAGTGTTTCTGGTGCAGTGAGATCAGATCAGATCAGTGCAACTAAAAAAAGGGAGATATTGTCCATATGGTATATGTTGGACTTAGTCCTTTCTGCAGAGTCATCCCTCCTGTTTTCTGAACCTTTTTTGTTGGTTTTTAGGATTTTGTAAACTTGACCCCTACTAATCAGTTCTAAAGTGCTTGCGCTCTCTCCTTAGAACATGGGAGAGTTGGCTTAAACCCAATTGGGCCTATTTAATTCACTTTTATGTCCCTGAAAAGTGGTACTACTTGTGCCCAGAACCTGTAAATTAAGTGCTACTGGTGGGTCTGAAGCACTGATTGTGGTACCTACTTAAGTAGCCCTTTAAATATGTCTTAGGTCTGCCATTACAGCCTGTGTGTGCAGTTTTGAACTTTCTTTTCTACCTATCAAAATACACCTTGCGCCAGGTCCAAACCTTTCCTTTTAATACATGTAAGTCACCGCTAGGACAGGCCTTGGCCAGTATATAGGGCAGAATGCAGTGCATTTAAAAAGTTGGACATGTACTTTTTTAGTTTTACATGTCATGGTAGTGAAACAAAAATTGTTTTCACTGCTGTAAGTCCTACCTCTCCCATAGAATAGCATTGGGGTTACCTTATTACATTTAATAAGCTGTAACTTCCAAATAGAAAAAGGTGACTAGTTCATGTTTGGTGTCTTTAGAACGGTAATGAGAAATCCTCTCTTTTGGTTAAGTTGTATTTTAAATTAAAATGTTGAAAATGTCACATTTAGAAAGTTAACACAAGGAGGTGATGGACCGAGTGCTGAAAATGTTCAGACACACACCCCCAGTCACAGATCTGGGTTGAATCCATCATTGTTCTTTAGCTCACTCCACCACCACAGTTTGAACCCAGCCATATGCAAATCAGTCTTGACCCTGTGCCACATGGGAACAGTCAAGCCCGATCGGCCAGGCTAGGTCTACCCTGGACCGGAAACAAGCATCCTGGGACTGGTTTCAGGGTAGCACCCCTCATTAGCAAGGCTAGATTGAATCCAGTGGCACAGTGGGCAAGGGTCTGTAGATCATCTCCTTGTGTTTGCTTTGTTTACCCTAAGTTGGTAGGGTGTGCCCAGACGTGGGTCCCTTACTCACTTTGCCACACGATTCAAGCTCCTTGTGTTTGCTACATTTAGAAAGTTAGCATTTTACTGCCTTAACCATTTAGTTATTCTTTTGAAAAAAACTTAGTTATATAATTTACTGTTATTCAGTATAGGGTAGAAATATACCTATAAATTGGGTTACTCTCAGAGTATTAGTATCGTAGGTTATACACTATGCATTCGTCATATGTATGTGCATCACTCCACCACAGTTGAAAAGAGCGAGTACATGAAGAAACCAAATCATCAAATAAACACGTAGTCAAATAATCAAATGAAGCAAAGGGTGTGTAAAAAAGAAATTAATTTATATCAATAAATGGTATTCAGGGTACCTAAAATATAAACAGCTATACATATATTGGAAGGAAAGAATACATTCAATGGTTCCTTCACTTAGCAATAGATCAACCACTTTTTCATCACAGTACTCAATAGTTGTAGAAAATAGTGTGAGAGTCGACGTTTCGGTCTTTTAATGTCACTTCATAAGACCATCTTCAGGACTAGTAGGTTAAAAAGTTGACCCCTTATCTTAACGAGTCAGAGAGATGCGTCTTTTAGTTCAGAAAGCAAGTTGTGTATCAATCAACCCACAATCAAGATGTCTCCGTTCTTTTAGTTTAATTACTTATTCTGAATCGACATGTTTGGCGAATTGGCAAATAGCTCAAAATTCAAGAGTGAGGTACCGAATAGATTTCGCCTCACGGTATGTGTCTCTTCTTTCAAAAGGTTACTGGCATTTATTCGGCGTCGTTCGAGCAGGAAATGAAGTCGAGTAACACAGATTGTGGGTTGATTGATACACAACTTGCTTTCTGAACTAAAAGACGCATCTCTCTGACTCGTTAAGATAAGGGGTCAACTTTTTAACCTACTAGTCCTGAAGATGGTCTTATGAAGTGACATTAAAAGACCGAAACGTCGACTCTCACACTATTTTCTACAACTATTGAGTACTGTGATGAAAAAGTGGTTGATCTATTGCTAAGTGAAGGAACCATTGAATGTATTCTTTCCTTCCAATATATGTATAGCTGTTTATATTTTAGGTACGCTGAATACCATTTATTGATATAAATTCATTTTTTTTTACACACCCTTTGCTTCATTTGATTATTTGACTACGTGCTTATTTGATGATTTGGTTTCTTCATGTGCTCGCTCTTTTCAACTGTGGTGGAGTGATGCACATACATATGACGAATGCATAGTGTATAACCTACGATACTAATACTCTGAGAGTAACCCAATTTATAGGTATAGTTCTACCCTATACTGAATAACAGTAAATTATATAACTAAGTTTTTTTCAAAAGAATCCCTTGAAGGCACCCCTTTACCAGTATATTTGAATTTACCCAAGCCCTCAAGGGTGTATTGGGTTGTCCACTATATATATCAGTTAACCATTTAGTGCCTGCAGACAGTCTCTGGGTCACATGACTGGATGGAGCTGACGGTTGAGCTTTTTGTATTCCTCCTAGACATACACACAAAGTAGAGAGGTTAGATGTGCCTGGATGGGCCATTACTTGCGGAATGGGAGGGCGGAGCTGGGCACAGCTGTACTTACACTTCAATAGGATGTGTCCTGCCTCCACAAAAAGGGCTGCATACCCACTGTAGATATTCTGGAGCCGAGACAGGGAAGACAGGATGCCTGGGGACTTCAAAGGAAAATCTCTGGAAGTTTCTTGCACTTCAAAAGAAGGCCCATGTATAAATACAGGTCCCCAGACACCAACTCTTCAAGAAACTTCTGGCCTTTTTGATACTCTGCCTGGGAGAAGGACTGCTATGCTGCTGAAAGAACTGCCACTCTGCTGGACTGCTGCTCTGAAGGGACTGCTGCCCTGCTGTCCTGACCTGCAGCCCTCTTGCCTGGGTGAGAAGGACTGGACCTGCATCTGTTAAAACCCAGGACCCCAAAGTTACTTCCAGCGCTAGTTGGCTGGCCTGACTAGAGCCACAGGGATAGAAGGCTTCAACAACATTGAAACCAGCACCTGCACTCTGCCATCTGTGAGTCCTACCCTGCCAAGTTGCGCCATTCCAGTTCTGCATCCTTTGAAGTCGGCCTGAAAGTGCCCTGCCAGCTAATTCCTTATGAGGGAAGTGTAGCCCTTGACTTCTATGTCAATAAGTACAACACCTTCAATAGATAAGTTTAAATTGATATTTATAAATATAATGTAATCAATAATTCACAAAGAAAGTCTTTTCTTTTAAACAGTAGCTTGGTTTTAATTCAGTAATTTATTTAAAAGCCAGGTGCTCCTAATAGTGTGATGGCTCAGTGCGAGTGACAACGTGAATATAAGGTGCGCTAGTGCTGTACAAAATGTATATATATACATGTGACTGACAAGGATAGATGCTCATTGCCATTTGGGTCTTGTTTATTTATTAAAATTGACTCTATGTTTCTACATTTGTGTGGGATTGTCTTTGTGTTGTAGTGTCACTTTACTGCTTCATAAACATTTTACACATTGCTCTTCAGTTGAGCCTTACTGCTCTGAACCAAGCTACTAGAGGGTTGAGTACAGGTTAATTTGGGGTTCACCCTGACAAGGATTGTGGTTGCTGCTTGGGTGGGGTTTCAACCTGCCCACCCCCCACCAACCAGCAATCTAAGTTATTACAGTATGTAAAGTTTACCACATAGTTTTTACTATGCAGGTCAGTACAAGGCAGGTTAGTACTATGCAGGCCATGTTTGGCTTGTTTACATTACTTTAGTAGGAAGGTATATATATTTTTTAAATTATGTATTTTTAATTTCATTTAGAAAAAGAAAAAGAAGGATATTTAAGGATAAATTAGGTTTTTTTTAGGGATCGGGGTGGGTAACAGTAAATGGATATAAGGGTATTTTAGGGTTCAGAGGTGGGTAAAGGTCAAAAGAGATAAGGGTGTTTGGGTTTACAGATGAGTAGAGGCAAAGGGGATAAAGGTTTTTTGGGTTCAGGGACAGGTAGATGTTAAGGGAGATAAGGGTTTTTTAGTCATTGAGGTTGGCGGAATTGTTGGGAGGTATGAGTTTTTCATGGTTCAGGGGAGGATGGAGGTAAAAGGAGGTCGGTTTTTAAGGGATCAGGTTGAGTAGAGGTTAAGGGGATTTTAGGTTCCAGGCGCAGATAGATACAAAGGGAGATAAGGGTTTTTAGTGTTCAGGGATCAGCAGAGGTATAGGGAGGTACAGGTTTTTTAGGGTTGAGGGGAAGGTAGAGGTTAAAGCTTTTTATGCGTCAGGGGCGGGTAGAGGTAAAGGGACATAAAGTCTTTTTTCCAGGGTCAATATATATGTAAATACATAATTACTTTTTATTGACAGACTTAGGGTGATGCTAGGTGGTAGGAAGTTTGTGGCTCTCCAAAATAGGGGCTTATTTACAAGCCCCTTGCGCCGCTGGTGCGTTACATTTGCTCTTACAAAAAGTGATGCACTGGCGGTGCGAAGTTTGTAAGTGATTATTGGTAGATTAGGGGTAAGAAAAGCTGCAGAGAAACATAAAAATGACCCCACCCTGGGTTCCCCATGGTGTCCAGCTTTAAAAAATATACAGATTTTCTAGGTTTCCTTAAGTGCCAGCTGAGCTAGGGTCCAAAATCCAAAGCTACTAACATTGCAAAAGAATGGGCAATTTTCAGTGGAAAAAAAGCGATATTTCCAGTTTGCATTTGGCTGCAGTTTCCTGTTGCAGGCATTAGGCATACCCACACAAGGGAGGTTATGTTAATATCAGCACACTTGGGAGAATTATAGGTGGTAGGAAGTTTGTGGCTCTCCACAAATTCCAGAACTTTCTGTCACAGAAATGTGAGGAAAATGTGTTTTTTTAGTCAAAGTTTGAGGTATGGAAGAAATTCTAAGTAGAAAGACGAATGAGACCTATGTATGTAGTTTTAAAAAATGTATACGTTTTCCTTGTTTCCCTAGGTGCCAACAGAATTAGGACCCAAAACCCCCAGATACTGACAATGCGAGAAAAGGGTCAGTTTTCAGTGGAAAAATATGGTGTGTCCATGTTGCATCTTGGGTTGTTTACTGTGTCTGGCACTAGGCCTACCCACACAACTAAGCTACCATTTTTAGGTCGAGCCTAGAGCAGCGCATGTGCTGCTTGCTCAACTTTTAGTAAGGGGGTTTTCTAAGTGCTACCAGAGGCTTTTGCCGACCTCAAGCTGGCGTGCATGTGCGTGTGAACGGACGCAGCCGCCATCTGCCTTTTCTCCGTCGCGGGTCACGATCACTTTAACTTTCGGCGGCACTTTAACTTTCGGCGACCCCGCGGCCAATGTTTTTCGCGTGCATTTTTTTTTAACTCTCCCAAGCGCACGAGTGCGCGCACACCACACACCAGACGTGCCTCCTTTTCACGCTCTATCTGCCTTTTCGTAGCTTGTCTCTTGGGAGTATTAACCAGATTATATGGAGTGAAACCTCCATTCTAATACTTATTGTGTATGGGCTGACACACTATCTTGTCATTTCTTTTGAACATGCACTGAGAGTGCATGTGTCTGCAGTCTTTCGCATGCACCAGCCCCCGTTCCTACCATCACCTTACTGCCAGTTGCTGCTTGGCCTCTTCCCACAGTTGCTTTCCCCATTCCTAATCCCGGGTACTCTGTGGCTGATGAAACTGTGCATAGCACAAAAGAGTGGGCTTTCCGTTTCTTCCGAGGGTTTTGGCACAACGTTAAGGCTGGCTGTGAAGTGTCATCTCCTTACTGGAATGTCACCCATTCCTTAGCAACCCCCCCCGAACCCTTTTAAACAAACAATTAATCTTCAGTTCTTAATGTTCAGTTGTGTGATTTGTTTCTTCACTGAATTTTATTTTTATAAAAAGAAGCGGTGAAAGATATCATCCTGCATACAGCCAGTAAGTCACAATGATGTAGGCATCACTTGATAACTGCGTAGCATTTGTCGTTGTTCTTCTAATGGGCATTTGAACAGCAGCTGTTAAGGGTGCAATCATGACTCCAAAATGTGCGTTTGTTAAAAAAACGTTATGTTAAGGTTGATGACTTGCACGGCCACAAAATAACTGTAAAAGAGTTGTAAATTCTAATCTTGCACCATGGACACTGCAGGGCTTAAGCCTTTCACTGCACAGGTCACGCGTCTTTTATTGTGTGCATGACCCATATTGTAATACACTACTCGAGTTCAACAAGTCCATTTTGCCATCAAGCACGGTCAATTAGCATTTGTTTTTCGTTTAACGTTTTTTTCACATCAATGTTTCATTTTACACATACGTTTCTTAGAAGTTTTAATGCAGGTATCTAGTGTTATGTGGTAGCTGTTAGAACATTTAATCACTTTCATAGCGAATGTATCATCTTATTCTTTACATGTTCGCATCAACGATCAAAACCCGTTGTAACTGTTCCAGGTTTCTTACCAAGTGAGTTTTCATGTTAAAAGCGGATATTTCATTCATTTCATTTCATTTCATAAAGCTTTATTCGGTACATATCAAGAATGACCATAAAAGCATGAAATAACATGCATACATAAGCAAGCAAAAATGCAGGGGTAATTAATTCAGTTGACACGCAAAATTTTAAAACATCATACTTTTCCTAACATGAATTGATTTGTATAAAAAGGTAGCAGTAAAAAAGCAAACATCCGGATTATGCATATTAAAAAGCAGTTTCATAGCATCGTTAACAGTACGGACTCCATATTTTACAAGGATCGGTTTTAAATAAACAATGCGGAAATTCCTATAGAGGTTACATAGCAAAAGAAAGTGCAAAGTGCATTGTTTAGATTGACCGTCACAGGGACAAGGGCCAACCGGGTGTTTTTTAGGAGACGAGAAGGCCACCAAATGATGTACTAGCCCGAGCCTCAACCTAGTATGGACAAATCAATGCGAGGGTCTGGTCACCTGACTTAAATATGATTGAAATCCTTCGTTACCCACAAATTTATTATAAAACATGCAGGTGGACAGTAAACCATTGCCACTTACCCGCCTCTCTGCCTTGTAGTTCATGAATATGCTCTTCATCTCATGTTTTGACATTGCTACGTGAGCATACGGGTCGACCAAAATATTTATATCAAAGATTTCCAGGAAACTGTGTATTATGTATTTTAACCAAGGGATCTTGGAATGGTTATCCAGAGAGAGACAGTCGTTAATTACAGATCTATTCAGGGCTGTCTCCTCCTTTTGCCAGATTGAGCGCCATAACATTAACGGTCTCATAGATATCAAGTCTGACAGATAATTGATCCCTAACTCTCTGTGGGTTAAATCATTTGGGGCAGAATTTGGTAAACACAAAAGTTTTTTGAGAAAAATATTTTCCTCAATTTGCAGGCAGCCATTAGAACAGTGTCACTTTATCTTCAAGTTGTTATTTGCAATGTTACTTTTGTGGTGTAATTGCCAGAGCAGGCCATTTAGGAGCTGGGGAACCTGGTTCGAGTCTCGGCATCGGCTCACCATCCTGTGATTCTGGGCAAATTAATTTATCTCCCTATGTGCCTACCAAGAACGACTGTGTAAAGTGACTGGAGCTCATATAAAGCGCTCCAATGTGTTAGCGTTATATGTCAAACTGCAAAATAAATATTTTGAATGTAATCCCCTTGCTTAGGGGACGGGGTGGTGGGGGTGTCTGGTCTGTCTTTTATGCATATAACGTTGATGTCTTTCGCATGGGTGTGGCTTATTTATTTAAGCACGGACTCAAATGCAGGCGCATTGCTCGTACTGTTGCAGCAGGACTCAATTCCGGGTCACATCGCATTCAGGTAATCCATGTTCACTTTAGACATATTAATTTTACGGGCGTTCAGCTTGGGACAATCTGGTAATAAAGTATTTTATTTTTGGTTTATGCTTCACAGTCATTTTGCCGGTTAGCTGGTGATACGATCTCCACTGCCATTGCTTTTCAACATTAGTGGGCTTGAACAACAGCAGCAGGCAGGCGAGCAACTTGAGCCAAATTTCGGGGGGGGGGGCTGAAAAAGATTTCAGGGGGGGGGCTAAGTCTTCCAGCCATAGGCGGAGTGGCTGTAAGAAGGGGTGAAAACACAACAAAAGCCTCATTAACGAGTAAATGGTCTTTTAAAGACCTGAGAAGTACTCGGGTGCGGCTGCAATTAGACGGACGCCAGCCCGCGAGGCCGTCTCAACATGAGGGCGGGGGGGGGGGGCTGAAGCCCTGTGAGCCCAATGGGTGTTGCGCGCCAGGCAGCAGGCATTGGTTTTCTAGCACAGCACATGTTGGTGGGTGGTTTAAGTGGTTGCAGGGGGGTGCAGCTTAATCAGGGTTTTAATATTTAAGATTTGTTACTGACAGCGTTTGGTTTATGCAGTTGAGCCTGGACAGATTCTTCTGTTTCCTCCTTAAATAAAAGCGCGTTGTAAGTACAATGAGCACTTTGTTTAAAACAAGATGCATGCTGGACATCTGTTATGTTAGACACATGTTTAATGTCTACAACTCACTGGGTTCTGTGGTCACGTTCTTTCGGCTTTTCGAATGGCTACAGATATGTTGTCCACTTAATCTCCCCTGCACAATGCTTGCTCTATAATCAACAGCTCAGGCTGAGTCACGTGCATGACACAAACCCATTGAAAACTGCTTTATTCCTTTAACTGATCAGCAAATGTTCTTTTATCCATCTCCATGTAAGCGTTGGACCTAATTACTTATCTAGCATGGATTGCATGTCAGTGCACACCAGCTATTGTTGTAACAGCATTTTATAGCCAATTTGTGATTACATGAACACAGTTTGAAAGAAAGCATTGCCTTTCTCAATAAACATGTCATAACATTTTAACAGCCTTTCAGTAACTTATATTGCACAACTGCTCACCAAGCTACAACTTAGAACAACAAGCATTGGCATAGCCAATAGGTCTCACCTTTGAGACCTTATAACAGTTGATGTTGTTGCACTAAGGATATTGTGCTGCATAACTAAATACTTATAAGGTCCCAAAGGCGAGACCTATTGGCTATGCCAATGCTTGTTATCAATAGACTTGGGGAATGCTAGGTGCTAGGAAGTTTGTGGTTGCCCACAGATTATAGTAATTTCCATCACAGAAATAATGTATTTTTTAGCCAAAGTTTGAGATTTGCAAGGGATTCTGAATAAGAAAAGTTGGTGAGAGCCAGGCAAGTCACCACACCCTGGATTACCCTATGTGTAGTGCTGGGGGTATGCACCGTACATACACGGGTGGGGGTACGACTCGAACGTACACGGGGGGGTTCGACTCGAACGTACACGGGGGGTTCGACTCGAACGTACACGGGGGGGTTCGACTCGAACGTACACGGGGGGTTCGACTCGAACGTACACGGGGGGTACGCACCGTACATACACGGGTGGGGGTACGACTCGAACGTACACGGGGGGGGTTCGACTCGAACGTACACGGGGGTACGCACCGTACATACACGGGTGGGGGTACGACTCGAACGTACACGGGGGGGTTCGACTCGAACATACACGGGGGGGTTCAACTCGAACGTACACGGGGGGGTTCGACTCGAACGTACACGGGGGGGTTCGACACGTACACGGGTGTACATACAGGGGGGTTCGGCGCGTACGTACGGGGGCTGGGGGGGGTCGGCGCGTACGTACGGGGGCTGGGGGGGGTCGGCGCATACGTACGGGGGCTGGGGGGGGTCGGCGCGTATGCGGGCACGTCTCCATGGTTGCTATGGGAGTTCGGTGCAGACGGTGTTTTTTCCATCCTCGGTCGGACTTCACCTTTCACATTTGTACGGTAAATCGTACGAGAACGTGTCGGACACATTTTCCGACCCGAGGACGTGTGGGGAATGATTCCCAATGCGGTTCGTATGGACTTTTTACCATGCGAATCGTGATTGCCAGTTCGTACGGCACTTGTACGATTCGTACGGTAAAAAGACCGGATACGAGTCGCACGGGGAAATTTTTTACCGGATCGTAATCGGCACCTAGGTCTACCCAAACAAGTGAGGTACCCTTATTATTGGTAGACTTGGGGAAATGCAAGGTGGTAGAATATGTGGGGCTCCCCATAGATTCCAGGAGTTTCCATTATGGAAATATAAAAAAAATGTAGGGTTTTTTAGTCAAAGTTGAGGTTTGCAGGGGATAATGGGTAAGAAAAACTGGGTAGACCCATGAAAGTCTGGATTCCCCTAAGTGTCTAGTTTTAAAAACATGTACAGGTTTGCTAGGTTTGTTTAGGTGCCGGCTGAGCTACAGCCTAAATCCACAGATACTGACATTGCAAAAAAAGGATCAATTTGCAGCGGGGAAAAGTGATTTGACCAATTTGCATTTTAGGCCATTTCCTGTGAGACCACTGCTGAAAAGCCTCCATTGGCTTCCTGTGTCCCAAAGCTGTCTATTCAAGCTAGGCTGTACCATCCATAAAGCTCTTTCAGGACGTGGTCCTGCCTTCATCGCCTCAAAGTTACAACGGTACATTCCTTTGCGTGACCTACGCTCTTCTAACAAGAACCTGTTGTCCCCCAATCCCTTCAAACAGAAACATGGGGGCCTTAGATTTACGACCTTGGCTCCTCAGTTCTGGAATCTTCTTTCTCCCCAACTGCGTATGGCAAGCTCTTACACCCAATTCAGGAAGTCACTTAAAACTTGGCTATTCTCCCAGGTATATAACTGAACTCACTATTTTGCAACTGCAACCGTCCTCTCTTTAGCACCAAGAAACCGCCTGGTGTATGAGCGCTTAACAAATCACTTTTAACATAACATAACAGGGCACTAGGCCTACCCACACAGGTCTTGTACCATTTGTATCAGAAGATATGTGGGAGCACATACTAGTAGAATATTTGTTATTTCCAATTGGATTTTGCTGCATTTTGTGTCTTCCAAATGTAAGTCAGTTTGTAAGAAACTCCTCTGAATCACATGCTAGTATGGATACCCTTAAATGTAAGGATGTAAAAATAACCACATCTCCTAAACTCTATATCCTGTAGCCATTTCAGAAATACATAGGTTTGCTTGGTACCTATTTTTCAATCTACCTATTTCACCATATGAATTAGTCTATACGTGATACACAATGTACAGTGCAGCTCAGTTGTTGGCTCTGGTTACTCAGGTTCGTGAAGTGCCTACAAACCTTATATATTCAGGCAACCATAAAGGTCCAGCGGACATAATGCTTTACAGCTTTTGTAAATTTGCCATTGTGACAAAAAGTTACAGATGAGAATTTGACTATAAATGTCTTTTGTTCATACTAATTTTTAATATTTATTTATTTCAACAGTTGGTTTCTTTTTGGGAATACTTTGAGGGTTCTGCACATATATGATTTCTTGCTGGATGTAGACTGTTGTCTACGCTTAAGAAAACTATAGGTTTCCTCGATCACATTTGGATTTCACACTGGTTGAAAGCACAGAAAATAGAAAAAATGGGCTACATCTTTCAAAAATGCCAAAACTGTGTTAGAAAATGCGATTTTTGATTCTACTGTGCATATTCCTAAAATCTGAGAAGATAGTGAGCTTAGCACAGCAAATCAAACATTGATAGCATTATTAGGAAAAAGAACAGGCATCATTATCCAGAGCACTTTTTCCTAATATTCTTAAAAAAAACTCACAAATTAGCTATATTTTACCTATTTTCTAAGTCCCCTCAAGGGTAATCCACAAACCCTGCGTAACTTTAGAATCCCCATGATGTTGGAAAAAAGTGCAAACATTTGGCCTGAATACCATATGCGGCATAAAGGTATGTAGGCCTAAGCGCAAATTATCCCAAATTGCCAGCCCTTTGGGAGGGGGGATTCTCGGCAAGGAGGTTAATCTAGTTTAATAGAAGTATCAGTACCATTGGGGTGAAAGTCAACCGTCCTTAATATAAACAACCCCACTCTGCCTCTCAATGACCCCAGCTACTACTACTTTATTGTCGATCTCATTTTAGCTAACTAAACTAGAATAAAATGGCTCACCAACTTCACTAAACTATCCCCCAACCAGTCAGTTTGCCCAAACTTATCATGACACAGCATCCACCCTTAGAGACATCATGGAAATCCTTTTAAGATGCTCAAATGATGGGAGTCTTTCTACACAGCTTTCAATTCTGTGGAACACCTGACTGTTTACATCAGTTGCAATATGTTGTGGGTATTCTGGGCAGTGGCGGTGCATCCATTAGGGCGCTCGGCGTTGCCCCACAAGCCGCCCGTGCCCGCAGCTTTCTCACCGTCTCTGAACTTAAGTAAACTGACTCAGTTTACTTAAGTTCAGAGACGCCGAGGGAGAACAGTCTGACAAACATGTCAGTCAGCAGGACGTTGGACCGCCCACCCTCTTCAGAGTCTGAAGGGGGTGGGCGGTCCTACGTCATGTTGACTGACATGATTGATTCATTGTCAGACCAGGGACAGGCAGCAGCACAAGTGCGCATCACTGGTGAAGGTCAGCAAATTTTTCTGACCAGCCCAGTCATGCGCACTTGTGATTGCACTGGCTGACGGCTGTGCATTAGGAGAGCGAGGGTTGAACAACGCTGCAACCCTCGGTCTCCTAATGGGTAGGCGGGCGGCGAGTACCCCTGCTAAACCAATCATGGCGCTGCTGGAGCAGCGTCAGTATTGACTGAGAGTGGATGCCACTTGCCAATCCAGTGACGCGGTAACGTTGAAGGCACCAACGCAGGAGTCAGAGCAGAGGCGGCACGGACGGCAGACCCGGTAAGTTTGGTTTATTTTAATCTCTCCCTGCGCGACCTCCCCATGAGTATTACAAGCGCGAACCGCGACTGGGTGATTGTAAGTCTTTAGAAAAAGAGGTGAAGGGTTTGACAGTGTGAGCGTGTGGGCTGCCTAATTAAGCGTGTGACGCTAACACTGACGGTGTCGCTAATCAACACCAAAGTAAGTTTGTCCCTAGATGAGTACACACACTAACTTTGGCTGTTCAGTTTCTGGCTTGGGTTTGTTCATCACAACGTGAAATGTTCGTCAGGGTCACACATGGGTAAATGGAGGAGGGATGGTTGGTCGGGTAGTGTGGGCCTGCGTCAAAGTCAGCCTGGTGGCAAATCTTTCATAGGTCAGGGGGCCTCGGATAGCCTTATGTGTTGCCGTGAGTCGAAAGCGGATTCTGCATCAAGCGTGATTGGTATCAACCCCACTGCTACTATCGCTCCTTCCACCTCAGTTCAGACTTCTCAGCCCTCAACATTGGCACAGTCGGCGATGCGGCAGACCGCCGGCCCCGCTATACCGTCTGTTCGCGAGGGGTGACTGCATAAAGCCAATTATGCGATTGAAACCCTCTGCTTCGACAGTTACAAATACCCACAAATTACCCTTTTTAAAATGCAGACAAATGCTTGTTTGATAATATGTATTTTTAATTCTTTTTTTTCTTGTATCTGAGTTATTTCCATTCCCTGTTCTGTTATTTCTAATTTCTCTGCTGCATTACTGTCCACGGAGGAGCACCTTGCGCGGCCTGGGCTTTACCAGTGGACCATGGTCTGAGAGGTTCCCTGCCGAGGGTCAAAGTCCTCAAATAACCAACAGTGACGGGCCACTAGAGAGTGACTAGAGACTAGTGACTAGAGAGTGACTAGTTAACCTGAGTAATGTCTAACACAACAGGAATTGTTTAAAAGAACCCTCACACACCAACCTTGTTGGTGTCATGCTTCATCATTGGGTTCCCAGTAGGGTAGCCGAGTGCTACCCAACTGTGCTGCGACACCTGATTACAGTGGAGCTGGTTTTTGGTTTTTGTGTGATGATGTGAGTGTGGTGACGTTAAAAATACCTCTGGTAAACTCACTATACGATCCTTTATTCCCAGTGGCCCAGGGTATGATTAAAATAAGGTAAGGTGGATAATATGTCAGAACTGCAAATAAGTGTCTGGATTATCCTTAGGTCAGGTCGACATGTTGCAGCTCATCAAAAAAATTGTTGGAGCTTTCTTCAGGACCTTTCAATATAGTGATTAATGTGCAAAAGTGAAAAAGTGGGTGGTAAAAATTAAACCACGTTTGTAACGCATTTTTACACACTCACTCAGGTGTGTTTATCCTGCGGGGATGGACTAACCATGAATACTGGTCCATCGTTAGTAAAATTCCTGTGGAGAGAGAAATAACAAGACAGAATGATATGTACCATATAGAAAAAACACTCATTTGTAGATTGTAGTCACATCCAGCCACGGCCCATAAAGGGTGTGTTAGCGGGGCGGTGACGTGGGGCGGGGGAGGGGCAGGGTGCGGGGTTGTAAAATGCGGCATACGGTCGATTTCAGGTAAGTTCAGAAAAAAATAATTAAAACGTATTTCGTTGTGCGCGCTGCATCGCCAAATGCGATGCAGCGCGCGCAACAACATTTGTTTTATTTACTGTTTTCGTACCTTACCTGAAATCGGCCGTATGCAACATTTTACAACCCCCCCACCCTGCCCCTCCGCCGCCCCACGTCACCACCCCGCTAACACGCCCTATATGGGCCGTGGCTGGTCACATCCATACTAATCTTCCCCAAGTGGTGAAATACACATTCAGGGGTCGATTCCGATCCGGGTCGGATAGCCTTGCCTTGCGACCGACTTGTACCCGGAGCTGGTCCGTCTGGGCGATGAAGTACGATGTGCATAACTGACACAAATCCGACTGACACGAGGCTGCGATTCAAGCATCATTTTCCGTACGAGCCGTACCTCGGATCGCCGAACCGAGTCGCCCGGAAGCAGTACCCACAGCAGTTTCTGGCCGGACAAGTAAGATGCGCAAATCATACGCGCCGGATGGGTCGCCATGTACAGCACGTCACAGCATCCCGGAAAGCAGCATATCAGGTATGATTCGCGCCAGAACACAATCCACGGCTACGAGACGGACCAGCTAGCAACAGGTACGAGACGGAGCAACAAGCGGCGCGTACGAGACGAACACATAATGAATCCCATCGCGCAGGTCATACCAGTACTGTGCATCTATGACCGGATCAGGAACAGACACGGACGGCGCAGACGGTAAGTCAGACACCCACCACATAAACAAACGACATGTACCCGCCAAATGTCACACACACCCAGAGGATCCATATCCTGTCCACTAGCAACAGGCCACCATAGGGGATGCATGGCTATCACCACTACCAGCCCCACTCATAGAGAACTTGTTGCCCATCACTACTGCCACCCCCACTCATAGGGGACCTGTTGCCCATCACCCCTGCCACCCCCACTCATAGGGGTTATGTTGCCCATCACTCCTGCCACCCCCACTCATTGTGGACCTATTGCCCATCACTCCTGCCACCCCCACCCATGAGGACAATGTTGCCCATCACTCCTGCCACTCCCACTCATAGGGGTTATGTTGCCCATCACTCCTACCACCCCCACTCATAGGGACTATGTTGCCCATCACTCCTGCCACCCCCACGCATAGGGGACCTGTTGCCCATCACTACTGCCACCCCCACACATAGGGGTTATGTTGCCCATCACACCTGCCACCCCCACTCATAGGGGACCTGTTGCCCATCACTCCTGCCACCCCCACTCATAGGGGACCTGTTGCCCATCACTACTGTCACCCCCACTCATAGGGGACCTGTTGCCCATCACTCCTGCCACCCCCACCCATAGGGACTATGTTGCCCATCACTACTGCCACCCCCACTCATAGGGGTTATGTTGCCCATCACTCCTGCCACCCCCACTCATAGGGGACCTGTTTCCCATCACTACTGCCACCCCCACTCATAGGGGTTATGTTGCCCTTCACTCCTGCCACCCCCACAAATAGGGGACTTGTTGCCCATCACTTCTGCCACCCCCACTCAGAGGTGTTATGTTGCCCATCACTCCTGCCACCCCCACTCATAGGGGACCTGTTGCCCATCACTCCTGCCACCCCACTCATAGGGGTTATGTTGCCCATCACTCCTGCCACCCCCACTCATAGGGGACCTGTTGCCCATCACTACTGCCACCCCACTCATAGGGGTTATGTTGCCCATCACTCCTGCCACCCCCACAAATAGAGGACCTGTTGCCCATCACTACTGCCACCCCCCACTCATTGAGGTTATGTTGCCCATCACTCCTGCCACCCCCACTCATAGGGGACCTGTTGCCCATCACTACTGCCACCTTCACTCATAGGGGTTATGTTGCCTATCACTCCTGCCACCCCCACACATAGGGGACCTGTTGCCCATCACTACTGCCACCCCCACTCATAGATGTTATGATGCCCATCACTCCTGCCACCCCCACTCATAGGGGACCTGTTGCCCATCACTCCTGCCACCCCCACCTATAGGGACTATGTTGCCCATCACTACTGCCACCCCCACTCATAGGGGTTATGTTGCCCATCACTCCTGCCACCCCCACCCATAGGGACTATGTTGCCCATCCCATCACTCCTGCCACTCCCACTCATAGGGGACCTGTTGCCCATAACTACTGCCACCCCCACTCATGGGGGTAATGTTGCCCGTCACTCCTGCCACCCCCACACATAAGGGACCTGTTTCCCATCACTACTGCCACCCCCACTCATAGGGGTTATGTTGCCCTTCACTCCTGCCACCCCCACAAATAGGGGACTTGTTGCCCATCACTTCTGCCACCCCCACTCAGAGGTGTTATGTTGCCCAACCTTCCTGCCACCCCCACTCATAGGGGACCTGTTGCCCATCACTCCTGCACCCCACACATAGGGACTATGTTGCCCATCACTCCTGCCACCCCCACTCATAAGGGACCTGTTGCCCATCACTACTGCCACCCCCACTCATAGGGGTTATGTTGCCCATCACTCCTGCCAACCCCACACATAAGTGACCTATTGGCCATCACTACTGCCACCCCCACTCATATGGGTTATGTTGCCCATCACTTCTGCCACCCCCACACATAGGGGACCTGTTGCCCATCACTACTCCCACCCTCACTCATAGGTGTTATGTTGCCAATCACTCCTGCCACCCCCATACATAGGGGACCTGTTGCCCATCACTACTGCCACCCCCACTCATAGGTGTTATGTTGCCCATCACTCATGACACCACCACTCATAGAGGACCTGTTGCCTATCACTCCTGCTACCCTCACCCATAGGGACTATGTTGCCCATCACTACTGCCACCTCCACTCATAGGGGTTATGCTGCCCAGCACTCCTGCCTCCCCCACACATAGGGACTATGTTGTCCATCACTCCTGCCACCCCCACTCATAGGGGATCTGTTGCCCATCACTCCTGCCACCCCCACTCATAGGGGACCTGTTGCCCATCACTACTGCCACCCCCACTCATAGGGGTTATGTTGCCTAGCACTCCTGCCACCCCCACACATAGGGGACCTGTTGCCCATCACTACTGCCACCCCCACTCATAGATGTTATGATGCCCATCACTCCTGCCACCCCCACTCATAGGGGACCTGTTGCCCATCACTCCTGCCACCCCCACCTATAGGGACTATGTTGCCCATCACTACTGCCACCCCCACTCATAGGGGTTATGTTGCCCATCACTCCTGCCACCCCCATCCATAGGGACTATGTTGCCCATCACTCCTGCCACTCCCACTCATAGGGGACCTGTTGCCCATCACTACTGCCACCCCCACTCATGGGGGTTATGTTGCCCATCACTCCTGCCACCCCCACACATAAGGGACCTGTTTCCCATCACTACTGCCACCCCCACTCATAGGGGTTATGTTGCCCTTCACTCCTGCCACCCCCACAAATAGGGGACTCTGTGCCCATCACTTCTGCCACCCCCACTCAGAGGTGTTATGTTGCCCATCACTCCTGCCACCCCCACTCATAGGGGACCTGTTGCCCATCACTCCTGCACCCCACACATAGGGACTATGTTGCCCATCACTCCTGCCACCCCCACTCATAAGGGACCTGTTGCCCATCACTACTGCCACCCCCACTCATAGGGGTTATGTTGCCCATCACTCCTGCCAACCCCACACATAAGGGACCTATTGGCCATCACTACTGCCACCCCCACTCATATGGGTTATGTTGCCCATCCCTCCTGCCACCCCCACACATAGGGGACCTGTTGCCCATCACTACTCCCACCCTCACTCATAGGTGTTATGTTGCCAATCACTCCTGCCACCCCCATACATAGGGGACCTGTTGCCCATCACTACTGCCACCCCCACTCATAGGTGTTATGTTGCCCATCACTCATGACACCTCCACTCATAGAGGACCTGTTGCCTATCACTCCTGCTACCCTCACCCATAGGGAATATGTTGCCCATCACTACTGCCACCCCCACTCATAGGGGTTATGCTGCCCAGCACTCCTGCCTCCCCCACACCTAGGAACTATGTTGTCCATCACTCCTGCCACCCCCACTCATAGGGGATCTGTTGCCCATCACTCCTGCCACCCCACTCATAGGGGACCTGTTGCCCATCCCTTCTGCCACCCCCACCCATAGGGACTATGTTGCCCATCACTCCTGCCACCCCCACACATAGGGGACCTGTTGCCCATCACTACTACCACCCCCACTCATAGGTGTTATGTTGTCCATCACTCCTGCCACCCCCACGAATAGGGGACCTGTTACCCATCACTCCTGCCACCCCCACCCATAGGGACTATGTTGCCCATCACTCCTGCCACCCCCACTCATAGGGGACCTGTTGCCCATCACAACTGCCACCCCAACTCATAGGTGTTATGTTGCCCATCACTCCTGCCACCCCCACCCATAGGATGGGTGATGCACCACACATCCATCATACACCAACATTAGGTATGTCAGCAAAATACATCCCCCCTAACATCATGACTACAGTGTGTAGTCTGTGACAAATGCCCACAACAGTGAATATGACTTCAAACATACAATGTAACTACCATCAAATGTGTGACCAAAAACTGAGTGTGGCCTACACAAGGCAAGCATCACAATAGCACTGTGACAATGTGCACTAACACCCCCTCATTGTGTAGAACAAAGGTTAAGTGTGGGGTTCCAAACTGCAGCAAATGTTGAGCATTGTGGTGATGGGGTCTAAACCCCCCCTCGTCACAGTGACCAAAAGGTAAGTGTCATCATGGTCAAAGCTGCAAATGCCAAACAGCATCTATGATTCCTGCTCCCAACACATTAACCACTTTGGTGGCAAAGTAGTGGCTGTCTCCCATACCCACAGAGATGTGGTGAGGCTAACAGTGCTGTGAAAATCTAACATACTCTTGGCCATGTGCAGACAAGCACCACCCATGGGGGCTGACATTGCATACAGTGTACAATGACACAAAAGCAGAAGTGACCATCACAAAGCATACACACATCTCGAAAATAGACACACAAATCAAAACATCCTGTGTAGACTGTAGGTGTCAGGTCACAAACTCCCATTCCATGGTAGCAATGGGACCTAACAACCAGGATGAATGTGCAGAATGATGTGATATGACTCACAGGGACAGCAGGGAAAATCACAAAAACAACATCCAGACAAAGACCCCCAACAGCAATACCAATGCACTGGTACAGATGCACAAACACAAACAGACAACCTCACACTGCACATCTGACACAACATGTGTGTGTGTGTCTCAGTATCCCCAGGCAACTACACAGCACATGAGGGGGTTGAACCACAGTGACTCAGATGTGGACACAGTGCCATACAAAAGTAACCCATCATTGGGTCCCCCTTAGTGAGCAATCATGCATTGTAAGATGAGAGGGAGCACAACAGACACATGTGACACAAGCTGGAATGAACAGCAACTAAAACAACAAGAGACTGACACACAACAGCACTACCCCCAGGGACCATACATTGGGGTGATACAAGCATGCATGATATGTCCACTGTGATGACAAAGATAAATGTCGTACAAACTGTGAAACCCAGACATGGGTCCTGTGCCACAAACGTACATCACACCTACACAAACACAAATCACTCAGCATGGCCCGTCATCCATGGACAAACGAGAGGTAGGGGCCGATCCATGCAAACATTCACATCTGTCCACCCTCAACACCACACACCCTGAACTGAACCAATGTGCATCTGTGAAGCCCACATGGACAGGTGACATTGCACATGCACCCATGACAAACACAGTAATGTTGGGAGGAACTAAGGTGCACAGACTCATCACACAAGGACATTCTACCACCCTGGTGAATGACAGACATACTGCACAGTATGCGGTACATGGCCATGACGTCAAAGCTCCCGTAACTTTCGGAATCCCTGACACAGTCCCAGGACAATGCAGAAGCCAAGGAGAACCACAAGGCGCACATGCTGACACCTGCCAACTTTGCAGGCCTGAACCTGACGAGTGGGAGCAGTCACACACACATACACATGTCCCAATCACCGAAAGGTACCACCTAGGGACAACTACATGATATTGCGAACAAACAAGTGCCTTGGGGAGCCCTGGCTGTGTCCCATCTGCGTCTGACCACATCATCACCACTCAGAACTGACAAATCCTAATGATGAAACACCAATTAACTGTAGTGTGTCATGCACCCACACATCTGGTAGCCCAGGAGAAAGATGTGGGATGAACACAGTACAACTCAGCAAGCATCAACAACAGGAACATATCAAGGTAACACTGCCTGTGTATAAAAAGGGATGTGGATACACACACACATGCTCACACAACACACACCATGGGTTCAAGCAACACACTTACTTGAAGGGACACAACTCCTGTGGAAGCTCAGCTGTGCCAAACATAGTCCCATCAGGTGTCAGTCATGTCAGCAGAACACTTGAGTAGTCAGCCATCAGTTACCACACAATGAAGGCTCTGGTCACAACAGCCTGGGTACCGAAGTGTCCTATAAGTCATCTGCACATACTCAATACATATGTCCAGCAAGTTGCACAGAGGACCCAGTTGCTCCTACACCAATGATGCCCACACCTGCAGGTACAGTAGAGATGTGCCAACAGTCAGGGAAATAGACAAATTGGACAATGGTAAGCACATCATATGTGCATGTGTGCAAGCCACAGACGTGACCATGCAAATGAAATGTTTACAGAGATGTTCACAAATTGTTAATCATGACACACCCAGTTAGCTGCAAAGGGTGACATGGATACCGACCATAATAGGATACATATCTCATGGACCACATGGAGTACATCACATCAACACCTCAGTATTCAACATTGGAAATCCAGCATTATAACTGCAAGGTCATGGTTAACATAATCAACATGATGTACAGCTAAATCAAATTCACAAGGATAAATACAAATGCTTTATTCAGCAAAATTGAAATGCAAATGCAAAGTCCTTTCAAAACAGAGGCCAATAGCCAGTCCATATCCAAATGTCAACAATGTGATTTGAGTGACAACTGTCACACGTTGCTTGCCTGCACTGGTAAGGACAGGGGAAATCCACTCGGAGGGGCATACATGGGGGCAGGCCAGGCACCGCAGGGACAGGATCAGGGCTCAGCAGAAGGAGGCAGTGAAGGGGTGGTGGATGCAGGAGAGTCAGTGGCAACTGCAGTGGAGGTGTCTAACATAGTGGGTGCAGTCACAGCTGTGGGGCACAAATCAAATGGGGTGGGTGTCGGCACAACTGCAGTGGGCAGGTCAGATGGAGTGGACTGGGTCCCCACTGCAGTGACCAAGTCAGACGGGGTGGTCGTGGACTCCAATGCAGTGCCCAACTCCATGGGAGCGGAATGGGGTTCAGGTGAGGTTGGCAGGACAGAGGGGGGCCACGGTCCCCACACCAGTGGCACAAACAGTCCGACCGGGGGTCGAAGAGTAAGTGGTAGGGGGGAGGGCCGGAGCATTTTGGGGATGGTGTATCTGTGGTTGGGGAAACTTGGGGCAGGGTGTGGTGGGGACCCTCTGGAGTGGTGGCCTGGGTGATGGAGGACGGAGACTGTCGTGGAGCTGCGGGCGGGGGTGGGGTCTTGCTCTTCCGGCTCCGGGGGACTTGCGAGTGGGGGCTTCAGTCTGTCTGCGCCTGGGAGAGGGTGTCTGGGTGTGAGGGGCACTCCCCTCTGTGTGTGGGGACTTCCTCTTCCCCTTGTTAGCTGGATCTGCTGGATCGGTGGGGAAGAGGTCAAGGTCACAGAGGAAGAGCTTCTTGGGAGATGGGTTAGCAGGTGAGGCAAGGGAAGGGGTCTTGGAGGGAGAGGTATCAGAGGACTGCGAAGTGGTTGTGGATGACTGTGTGTGTGTGTCTGCAAACCATCCCCTGTGAGTGTGGTATCAGTTCCCTGAGGTTGCTTGTGTGCACGTCTAGACCTTGGTTTGGGTGTTTGTGTGCTGCCTGTGTCTGTTGGTTTGGGTGAATGTGCTGGTGTGCTTGGGACAGGTAGTGTGCTAGGATTCGTGGATGGGGCAGGGGTAGGAGGGGTGAGGGACAGTTGGAGGAGGGACACTGCTGCCATCAGGGAGGAGGCCAGGGACTGATTGGTCCTCCGTAGGGCAGACATGCCCGATGAAATGCCCACCATGAACGACACCAGTTGTGTTAACAGACTGGTGTGTGCATAGAGGACAATCAGCATTGATGTCTGCCCTACATGGATCAGTCGAAGCAAGTCCACAGACTCCACACTCAGGGAAGCAGGGGACACAGGGGCCGGGGGTGCGGTGCCTGGCACAAAGGAGACATGCTCACGAACACGGGAGCCTCCACAGACCTCTGGGACGGGAGCCGATGGGAGGGTGATGATGGTGGTGGCGGTGGTGGGGAGAGCCTCACTAGCTGGAGTTTGGTGGCTGCTGACACCCGCCTCCACAAGGGAGTCATCATCCGAGCTGCTGTGGCCCTCAGGTGGGGGGATGGTGCTGAGGACTCCTCGATGTGGCTCCACTCACCCTCCATGCCACTGGGTCCCTCCAACTCCTCGCCTTTTGTCCCAGTCTGGCGCTGTGGCTCCTCCTGGTACATGGAGCTGTCCCCTCCTGTGGCCGTGGATGTATCTGGATAGAATTATGAAAAAAAGAACAACATCAGTCACCTGCACTGACCGCACACACCACAGTGAGTACAGCACATCACAGGGCAAGCCCTGGCATCATCAGCTGAACACTGCTCAAAGTGCTCACACTGTTTTGAATAAACCAATTGTCAGTCTCACCATCAACCATTTGATTGGGAAACAAGGAAACCCTACCCACAAGGAGCCTGGGTATTACGTGCTATAAGGAGACAATGGCTCATGCGGATTAATACTTATCAATATAGTATATAATCTCAAAATAATAATCAAAAAAAGAAATGGGGAATATAAAAGATGTCAGAAGAAAAGGCAAGACCATACACGCTGGTTCTTATTTTGTGAAGAATGATCTTCGTTTATATTACTAGAATTTCGACACAAGAGGTGTACATAGATATACAATACAATTTTGACATTAGACAAACAAATTACAAAATTAGTGTCCCAATAAAGAAAACCTAAACAAACAATTAACATACCATATAACATACAAACAAGGTTTTGATTTCACTTTACAAAGGCAATCACATATAATTAATAATTCAAATTGGCAACACTTAATTAATGTAGGTGTTGATTAGTGATTTGCCTATCGCGTCAACGGCGTTTCGACCCTGTTCCAACTTAGAGGGTCTCGTCAGGACTGTCTAATATAGGGACACCTGAAAGGAAAATAATAAATGTGTGTCAAAATAAGGGGGGCCAAAGAGTGGGAAAGGAAGAAAGAAGGGGAGGGGTACTCCTCTCTACCTTAACGTCCAGGACTGGTGTGTATACAGTGACACCGTGTTCGAGGTGAAAAGGTTAAAATATACTCACAGGTACCCGGCCGGGTGCTGTGTTAGAATCAAGAGAAAATGATTATTATCCATACCAAAATCTGATCCTTAATGTATCAGGTAGATACCAGAATTTCTACTCACCCCTGTGAGAGGAAGCTCACACGGAGGCAGTAGCCCACTGTGACTCGATGTGCTCGTGATTGTGCGTGGAGTGTGGATACTTCTATATTCCACACTGGGCAAGGTTCCAAACTTTGGTATAGCTGTCACCTCGTGGAGGCGAGTCCGATCAACTGTAGTGAAAAAATACACAAGCGCGGGGGACGGTCGTATTACAAAATCTGAAATGGGAATGAGTCTAAGTGCTATGCAACTCTATGGAAAAATGCTCATACCTCTCTCTCTTCTAGCGGGTGTCCGAATATCCCGCGAAGTGTTGCAGCAGGCAAACCAAGGTCCTGTCTGCGAGGTACGATCACAGCGATAGAGCCGTGAGTAGAGAATTTGAGCTTGATTCGCTGAAGCACGTCCAATCGGGAGCGTCGAACAGTGGGAGTGTTACAGACGCGAACGTGCCGTTGCTAGGTGACCCAGACCTGCAGACTCATAGTAACATTACCATTGTTATGATAATAATAATTTTTTGCCGATACCATTATCCTCTTCAAGTTCCAAATGAATGATCACTACCGTAGGATGCGGGACCACTTTCGACGAGTTTAGTGACTGTACACACTAGTAAGGTGCTCACCACCGTGGCAGAGTAGATTTCTCATGAGTGCCTCCATTATTAAGCTGGCAGCTTCGGAGAGCGGATCACTTTCACTTCTTACACATGGCTAGACTGATTTCAATTACAAGCCTCCTAATTAAACCCGACTATGAGTCTGCAGGTCTTGGTTACTTAGCAACGGCACTTTCGCGTCTGAAACACTCCCACTGTTCGACGCCCTCGATAGGTATTTCGCTCATGGTTCCTCCACCATCATTAAGCTAGCAGCGAAGGGTGGCATGTTTTTCACTTCTAAAATACGGCTAGATTGATTTCAATGACAAGCCTCGTAATTAAACCCGACTATGAGTCTGCAGGTCTGGGTTTGCCTGCTGCAACACTTCGCGGGATATTCGGACACCCGCTAGAAGAGAGAGAGGTATGAGCATTTTTCCATAGAGTTGCATAGCACTTAGACTCATTCCCATTTCAGATTTTGTAATACGACCGTCCCCCGCGCTTGTGTATTTTTTCACTACAGTTGATCGGACTCGCCTCCACGAGGTGACAGCTATACCAAAGTTTGGAACCTTGCCCAGTGTGGAATATAGAAGTATCCACACTCCACGCACAATCACGAGCACATCGAGTCACAGTGGGCTACTGCCTCCGTGTGAGCTTCCTCTCACAGGGGTGAGTAGAAATTCTGGTATCTACCTGATACATTAAGGATCAGATTTTGGTATGGATAATAATCATTTTCTCTTGATTCTAACACAGCACCCGGCCGGGTACCTGTGAGTATATTTTAACCTTTTCACCTCGAACACGGTGTCACTGTATACACACCAGTCCTGGACGTTAAGGTAGAGAGGAGTACCCCTCCCCTTCTTTCTTCCTTTCCCACTCTTTGGCCCCCCTTATTTTGACACACATTTATTATTTTCCTTTCAGGTGTCCCTATATTAGACAGTCCTGACGAGACCCTCTAAGTTGGAACAGGGTCGAAACGCCGTTGACGCGATAGGCAAATCACTAATCAACACCTACATTAATTAAGTGTTGCCAATTTGAATTATTAATTATATGTGATTGCCTTTGTAAAGTGAAATCAAAACCTTGTTTGTATGTTATATGGTATGTTAATTGTTTGTTTAGGTTTTCTTTATTGGGACACTAATTTTGTAATTTGTTTGTCTAATGTCAAAATTGTATTGTATATCTATGTACACCTCTTGTGTCGAAATTCTAGTAATATAAACGAAGATCATTCTTCACAAAATAAGAACCAGCGTGTATGGTCTTGCCTTTTCTTCTGACATCTTTTATATTCCCCATTTCTTTTTTTGATTATTATTTTGAGATTATATACTATATTGATAAGTATTAATCCGCATGAGCCATTGTCTCCTTATAGCTCACCATCAACCATGGCACTCATATCCCTCCTGTACTTGCACCCATATGTCTGTTGTATGTTGGATGCTAATACCCCAATGTGCAGACATGCACCACCTACACATTTGTTGGACATGCAAGTGAACATGTAGGAGTATGTTACTATACACACATCAAATCTCTTGCCACTGACTCAGTACAGGTGTCAGGAAGAAGGGATGGACAGAGTCTCATTTCACATGCTTGTGATGGATACTAGCAACGCACACTATGATTTTCTCATGTCCTGATAGTCAATGCCACAATGGGATGCATGGAGCACATTTGACCCCAATGCAGGATCACTCATAGCAAGTTAAATGCCATGGCACAGGCATGCCTGGAACGTAAATCATCACTGTCACCTGTCACAGGGGCAGGGCATCCAGACATGAACAGTATGCACTGTGTCACAATCATAGGTCATGTGTAAAGCAAACTCTGCAGCTGACAAGTGCACTTGTCCATCCCCTGCAAACAACATATCTCGGACCCAGATGACCCCACATCATACAAAACAGACATATGAGACTCTGCAAACACAACTCCCTGTACATCACAGTCTGATGTGCATGAAACAAAGCTGCCTGAAGTTCACAGTTGCATACACCAGTGTGCACTGTCAAATTATCACACACCTATATGTCACACAGGTCTTGTCTCCTATAGTCACATCTCAGATGTCCTGCTGACCCTCAAACTCATGAACACCCCAGTTGTCCTGAAAAGGAAGCCACACCACAATGACACAGAGGCAGACACTGAAGGCACATGTCTCTAAGCACAAACTGTAAGTTGATACACAGGAGTGGGATTACAGAGTGTTTCTAAATGCCCTTGAGTAGCCATGACTGCCCAGGTCTACCTGAAACAGTGTATAGCCCTGGACAAGGGCTATACACTAAGCAAGTGTGACACACTTGATATACATACTCCTGAGGCCCAAAGTTGGAGTGCCCTTCGGCATGGGTGTGTTTGAAATACCCCAGGCACATGTGGCCAATCAGACCAGCAATTGGAACACATATCAAGGGCACACACAGATGACATGTCAGATCTCAGGCGTTGTGTAAACAATTGACTCACCCATGAAACACACAACAGATTCACGGTAACAGATGCTGTCCGGAACCTGAAGCATAGCTGACTGCAGGGACACAGTGCCCTAGTGACACAGGCCTCCGACTGTAGGGCCCACACCTGTGGATCAGATGAGAAGGATGCATCACCCAATTGAGGGACATGAGTCCTGGACTTAAAGACCTACGTAATGTGGAAGTGTGACCAGGCCAAAAGACTGCAAATAGCATGTCAGACATAGTACACAGATTGGGCATGGACTTACCCCTCCTTGCTGCTGTCTGGCCTTCAGCTGCCCATCCAGGTCCGGGAAGACCACCGCCAGAATCCTGAGCATGTGGGGGTCAGGGTCTGGTGTCTGCCCCTCCTGCGAGGAGGCGACAGCTTCAGCTGGACCCTTGCGATCCTCCGGGTCCAGTCCTGAAGGTCCTGCCACCTCTTCTGGCAGTTGCGGATCCGGCGCTTGTAGACCCCCACTGATCGAACTGCCCGGGCGATGGTCAGCCAGATCTCCTGCTTCTGGTGGGCATCAACCTGTGAGGATGACAAAGTTAAAAGTCGTTTAACACACATGCCCCATATTTGTGCTGCACACAGTTGGATATACATGTTGTCATCACAAAGGAAAATGAGTTAAACAGGTAGTGCACCCATGGAAATGGCCAATGCCCTGCATGTCTGACATGTTAACATTGCCTGGGAAGTTGAAGCTTGCATAAATGCACTTTTTCTGCAGAACACCTGTTCATTTCATGTACCTTCACACTTTGGGGGTTGAAAGTACTCATTGAGTACGCTTGCCACTGGTGTAACACTGCTAGTACTGCTAGTCAGACAACATGCACAATTAGGAAGGCAGTGGACTGCACACTCACCTGCTCCCCTGGTTTCCCATACAGCTTGCAGTACTGTGGAAGGAGCCCGTCCAGCAGGGCCTGGTTCTCCTCCTCAGTGAAGGCTGGGGCCCTCTCCAGAGTACGTGCCATAGCAGTAGCCAGAGAATGCAGAGACAGCAGCATTGGTAGCAGAGATGTGGTCCAGTAGCATGTAGTGCAGGCAAGTGAACTCCCTGGGGGCCAGCCACCTTATATCTGTGCTGCAGAGGCATAATCTGTGCCATGTGTCCCAAGTAATAGGTCCAACACAGTCGCATTCTATGAATCTGGCCAATCCATGGAATTGTACGACTCGTACACGTCTTCCTCATCGTTCAAATCTTCACCTTCACAAAACCCTAGAGATTGCAGCATTGTTTTAGGCATCCAACTGAATTTCCAGCGCACAACTCGTACAAGTTTTGAATTCCCGTCCATCTCCATGACAGTCCAGAGCCAATGGGTGTGCATGGCTCGGTCAACTGACTGTACAATGCGTAGTTTGAAAATCCACACGCACCCATCTCCATACAATTCAATGGTCAAGGCGTGCGCAGGGCTCGGTCCATGCCTGCACGACGCATATGCATGATAGTCACCCGCTTCGGTTCTCATTGCAGTCAATGTCTAAGCATACACACAGCTCGGTCCTGAACTGTGCAATGCGTACGCATGATAGTCACCCGCATCGGTTCTCATTGCAGTCAATGGCTAATCGTACGCACGGCTCGGTCCAGAACTGTGCAATGCATACGCATGATAGTCACCCGCATCAGTTCACATTGAACTCAATGGCTAAGCGTACGCACAGCTCGGACCATGCCTGCATGACGCGTATGCATGATAGTCACCCGCATCGGTTCTCACTGCAGTCAATGACTAAGCATACGCACGGCTCGGTCCTGAACTGTGCAATGCGTCTCTGTAGAAGTCACCCGCATCAGTTGACATTGGTGTGACTTTTTGACGGCTTCCACGCACAATTACTTGCCAGGGACTCAGGTGCACACCTACCACACTACAGCATGTGCCACACTGTGTCCCATGGCATGTAAGGCTGCATTACCTGTGTGTTTTGGGGGGCAACATTTGGTTTGTTGTGTGGCACTTTTGTGCAGCCACTCCCAGGCTGTACACGTGTTCATGGGGACAGAATCCTTTGTGTGTTGAGCACATTACCACTGTGATGTGCAACTGTACAGTTATGGACATGAGTCATGGACACAGTTGCAGGTTGGATATGTTTAGGACATGCCACATATACCCTGAGTCCTGGGTGGGATGGTATGTACATCACAGTGAGACCCATAGCCACAATTTTGATGTACACCCACAGTCTGTGTGCATGTTGTGTCTCAAATGTGTCTGATCAAATGTGCCCAATGGGACACAGTCCCCACATCCATGATGTTTGTGCATCAACATTGATGTTGTGTGTGTGTCTATGAGACGTCCATGTAGGGCCTGCAGAGACAACAGTGGCCACTACCTGTGGGACTCATGTTTGTTTTGTGGTGTGTACATGATACGCCATGTCATGCCAGTGCCCATGGGGCAATACAGGGACCCTGGGTATCTGCATGTCAAAGAGCTGTGATGCCTGGGAGACATCAGGCCTCACTTGTCACTGTGGTGTGTGTTTGTAACATGACAGCAGTACATAGGTACTGTGACACAGCCCAATGATTGGCCATTGCACTACATGGAACTTATGTAGACATGTGGACTTGAGATGTGAGATGATGGGCATATAGGTGACATATGTGTCCATACCTCAGTACATTGTGTATTGTCATGATGTATCATGTGATATTTTGCTTGGTCATAGCCACATGGGTGGATGAATCGACAATCTTCCTTTGTTCATCTCTGTACTGCAGGGCACCAGCTGTCCATAGACCATTCCCAGACCTTGAAACCATGCAGGAACGCGACTGCATTCGACGGTACTGCTTCACCAGGCCAGTGATTGAGGAGTTGGTGGAGCAGTTGGCACCACATCTGCTACCTGGCCGGACATACCCTACAGCACTGACCCCAGAGGTGAAGGTGATGGCAGCCCTGCACTTCTTTGCTACCGGTACCTTCCAGTACACTGTGGCTACTGCTGGTGGTATGTTGCAAACTATGTTCAGTCGTGTGCTACACATTGTCTTGGAGGGGATGTTGCATTTCCTTGACCTGTACATCAAGTTTCCTAGCCCAGGTCAACTCACTAACATAAAGGATGCTTTTTATACACTGGGGAGGATGCTGAACGTCATCGGATCTATTGATGGTACACATGTGGCCCTGGTACCACCACGGGCACATGAGCAGGCATACCGATACAGGAAACATTTCCACTCCATCAATGCTCTGGTGGTATGTCTTGCAGATGTATGTATCACACATGTGTGTGCACGTTTCCCCGGTTTTGCGCACGATGCCTACATCATGAGGAGTAGTCGCATTGCAACGCTGAGTTCACAATTGCCAAACCAGAGTGCCTGGCTTGTCGGTTTGTACTGACTGTTTACCATTGTGTGTGTTTGGCAATGTTGTATTCCACCCTCTTTCAAAACTAAGCTAATTGTTCAATTGTTTGTATGTAGGTGACTCCGGATACCCCAACATGACGTGGTTGCTGACACCACTCAGGAACCCTGTGACACCAGCCGAGATGCGCTACAATGAGGCACATGTTCAAATCAGGAGGATGATTGAGCGGACCTTTGGTCTCCCGAAAAGCTGCTTCCACTGTCTGGATAAGACCGGAGGGGCCCTCCCATATAACCCTGCAAAGGTGTGCAAAATTATCCTTGTATGCTGTATGCTACACAACATGGTAGTGCGGAAGAAGTTGCCTCTCATCCAGGATGATGATGACCTACATCCGCCACCTGTGGAGGATCCAGGCCTGGGCCACGATGCCAGTGATGATGATGATGAGGGTGACATCCGCACACAGCTCATCAACAACTTCTTCACCTGAATGTGAGTTTACAGGGTTGTTATGTCAATGTATTGAGTTAGCCTGAAATGTGTTGGGGCTGCTCTGTTGCTGTTTGAGTGTGTCTGTATGCTACTTGACTGGATGCATGCAGTGATGTGTCCTTTCAGGTGGTCTGTACTCCACAATAGTGTCAAACTGCTAACTGCTTCTGTGTAGGTTCCTTTTGACATTTTTTGTGCATGTGTATTGCATTTCTCTCCTGTTCTGCTGTGCTTTTGACTGTGTCTTATGTCTGTCCTTCCCAGGATACTTTGCCTGTTATTTGGTCAACACTGACCCCCAACACCTAGTATCCAACCCCCGGGTGGAAGTTGTCGATTCCCATCAAGTGATGTACCACACACCCGTGGACTTCAATTCTGTTACACTTTGTGAACGTGTGTCCACTGTCATGTAGAATTACCTTGCAACTGTTGTGGAATAAACATGTTGCTGATGTGTAATGAACATGTGCTACGCTTTGTTATGTGCGTTGTCTGTCTTCCCACATCTGACTGACATTTGCTTACCTCACCTGTGGGCTTGTTACCACTGATTGTGGATAGGTGTGGTGTCTGTGCATTCCACTGTATTTCAGGTCAACATCATTGTATGGGATGAGTTACATGGCCATGGTGAGTATGTGTTGTGGTGCCATAGTGGTGTGTCTCCCTCACATGTGTCACATCACCGTGACTCACATAACAATGATCCCATTGCTGTAGTATTTGGCATGCACTGTGTTCTTTAGCAGATCAACATCTCCATGACACATAACAACTTGGAATCACAACAGAGGCAAGTATAGTGTACTGGTGAGTTTATTTATAAACATGATTGAGGATAGTGCACAGGATGGTGGGTGTTGTACATTGGGTTTTGAATCCAAAGTTCACAGTAGAGTTGGAAGTGTATGTAGCTGAAATGTCCAGAGTAAAGTCCACAGTCATCTGCTACATTGGACCAACATGAACCCTCCATGTCAAGTAGGCAAGGTGTGTTAGATACAACAAGGTGAATGGTTTGCGCACAAAGAACATTTTCCAGAACAGGTTTTGAGGCCCTGGGGGATGTGCATGGACATCTGCGTCTCACTTGTCCTTCTTCGGGGGGGGGATCCTCAGGTGCAGGCGTCTGCGGTGCAGAGGACTCTCCGCCAGAGTCATCCTCCCTCCCTGTGGCACTGGCAGATCTTGCGGCAACAGATGTTGTGGCCACACAGGGAGGTGTGGACATGTTGGTGCTTATCTGGCGGAGGCATGTGAGTATGTCCCAATGCACCGCAGTAAGTGCATCCCTCTTTGCCTCCATGCGAGCATGATGGGCAGCCTGCTCCTGTTGAATGTCCTTGAGGAGCCCCACTACCGGGCCGAATCCTCCGGTGCTATCCTGGTACGCATCTATGATGCGTGCCAGTTGGGGGTCTTCATGCAGTCCAGACCCCTCTGCAAGCCGCGACCTCTGCCTACCACCCCTCCCAGCACCCCCTAGCCACACAGGCAGGATCTGTGGCAGCACGCACAGGTGACACTGGGCCCCCTTGGTTGATGTTACAGGTGGTGTTGTCCGTAGCTTCCTGAGGGTCCTGTGTCCCTGTGCTGTCGGTATTCTGTGTCCTTGGTCTGTCCGTGTTGGCGGGAGTGCCCTGTCTGTTTCCAGATGCTGGAGGCATGGGTACAGGGGGTGCAGATGTTTGTACTGCTGGTGCTGCATGATGACTCACACCGGAGGTGCCAGGTTATTCTTCGTCTTCCGAAGAGGACTGTGACTGATCTACACCAGAGAGCTGAGGGTCCACCGGAGTCTGGGACAGGGTCTCCTCTTCATTTGGTGCTGTGTCCCCAGAACCACCTGTGTTTGGAAGAGACACACAATGTAAGTTATGTTTCTACATGCATCAATGGTTCACATACATGACATTTGCTACTGTACGTCGGGATGCATGCCTGTACACTGCTTTGTCCAAAGTTGTCACGGACAGAGATTGATATTGTTGTGGCACATTGCCCAGCCAACATGAAGCATTTCAATGTGCATGTCAAAGTGTGTGCATGCCCAGCTCATGTATAGATTTGGCTGTACATGGCAATTACTACTCAAGGGCCATCACGTTGCTGACACAGGTGTGTCATCCCTGTACACATTTGACCTTTAACAAGGACATACGTGCAATTCCACTGAGGATATGTTGTAAGATGGGGCATGTGTGGTTGCAGATTTTGCTAGTCTTTGTGTGTCACATTGGTGTATTGGTATGACATGGTCACAGTCCGGTATGCCTGTGATATCTTGGGAGAAAGTGTTGTTTACAGTGTTCCTAGTTCCCATCTCATTTCATACAAGTGATGATGTCACCATCGTTAATGAGTCTGGTGCTGAGTTTTGTACATGCATATGTGATTTGACTTGTCAATGTTCTCCATTGTGACATAGATTGGGCAAGGAAGCACTCTGGCTTTTCAATGCTCATGACAGTGAGAGCCGGTGTTGTGTGTGTTGCGGTTTGGCTGCTGTGAGTAGCATGCCTCCTCCAATGCAGTCCAGGTTAGACCTTGTGTCTACAGTGTCTATGTCAGTGAGTGGTGTGTTGTGTGAAAGAGGCATATGTTGCAGCATGATGTAGGAGTGGAATGCAGCTCACAACAGCACCGAGTGTGAATGAGACCATGCTATGGTGTCGGCTATATTGGTGTGTCCATTCCATTCACTGTCAGATGTCCCCTGTCAATGATGTATATGTGAGTTCCTGTGTGTTTTGTGCAATGTACTATATATGGATCTCCACACTTGTCATCTGCAAGACACACCTCCACAGCCAGGCCAGGGTGCACCCCTGGACACTGCATCCCCAGACAATGAGTTTGAACATATGGTTGCAATGGCTATGTGTGCGACCGTGTTCGGGTTGGCCAGTGCATATGTGTGGTTTTCAGCCACATCATTTATCAGGCCCATGTGTCAGACATCTTGCCCGGGCATTATCTTTGTGAGTGACTGGTACCATGTGTGCAATGTGTTTTAGCATAGAAGGTGTGTGTATGGCCAGCATCAGTGTAGCTATTGGACTCCTGAGGCGGAAGCCGGGAGAATGCATAACCTTGTCTTTTAAAATTTTAAAACTGTGATAACGTGTTTTTATCACCTCCCCTCCTACCTGCACTTCTGGGCTTCTCTTTGAACAGCGCTCCTCGCTGCAACGACCCCTCACCTCCAGACGCCATTCTCGAGCGCGAGGCGCGCCACAGACACGCCCACTCTGTTGGCCACGCCCCTTTCAACTCCCCGCCTCACGACCATAAAGATGTGTCTCGGTAGGAAGCGCAGCGGACGAGCGCAGCGGGCGCGACGATTGCGCGCCGAAGGCGCGCCTAAGGCAAGCCCGTCTGCGCCCGTCCGCGACCGGCCGGGACTAGGGGCCTTACACTCTGCCCCACCTATCACCTACAGCCCGGACCTACTTCGCAGCTACCAGGGCCCCTGGCCCATCACGATCAGTACCAGCTCTCGCATCTCTGCTCTTGGCATAGCCTCCCTCTCTCCCCTCCCTCACCCTCCTCCTATTCTGGACACCCTGCCTACGACCTGCAGGCCTGCTCCTCCGCCAAACCTTAAAACCATCACAGCTTTCTACCTCAACACCCGTTCTGCTGTTGCCCACTCGCATGAACTCTCGGTTCTGCTGAACTTACAGGCCCCAGACCTCCTCTTCTTAACCGAGACCTGGTTCTGCGATGACTCCCTCCCTGCACTCCTATCCACCCTTCCAGCCTCCTACTACGCCCTCAGGGCTGACCGCCCTTCGGGCAGAGCCGGGGGCGGCGTGGCAGTCATCGCACGCACCGATTTCCCTTTTCAAATTCTCCCTCTACCTAACATTGCTACCACTGAATTCCTGGTGATTCGCACAGTATCCACCTCCCCTCCTCTCACCTGTTTCCTTACTTATCGTCCTCCTCAGTCCCCCCTGCAGTTTCTCCCAGATTTTTTGGAGGTCTTGGCCACCATTGCAATCAACAATTCCTCCATCCTGCTCCTTGGCGACTTTAACTTCTGGCCTTCCGATCCTGCCGAATGTCTGTCATCTAAGGATTTTTCCGAAACCCTCCTCTCCCTTAACTTCACTCCCCATGTTCACTCCCCCACTCACATCAAGGGTCACCAGCTTGACCAAATCTGGTCCCTGAACTGCCCCGTGGAATCCTTATCTATCTCCCCTTGCACCTGGTCCGACCATCATTTGATTTCATTTCTCCTTCCTATCCTTCCCCCTGCTATGCCCCCCCGACCCAAAAACACCTGGGTCCGATCATGGGGCCGGGTCAATCTTGAGAATCTCTCCTCTCTCCTTGCTGATTCTCTCCCGCCTCTTCAGGGCCTCACCACCGTCTCCCAGGCTGACGCTATAGACCAGTGGCTCTCCCGCAGCTGCGACTCCGTTGCCCCGCTCAAGCGCATCACCTCTAAACGCGACAAAGACGCCAACCGGTGGTTTAACCAAGAGCTTAAAGCCACCAAACTTATAGTTCGCCGCGCAGAGCGGGCTTGGAGGAGAAACTACTGCCCCACTTTGAAACTGGAATATATCAATATCCTTAACCAGTACAAAAAAAGCATCCTGGAGGCCAAAACAGCTTATTTCTCCTCCAAAATCCTAGCAGCGGAGAACCAGTCTAAGGAGATCTTCTCCATCGTCCACAACCTGGCATTCTCGGACAGAACTACGCTTAAACCTGCCCCGTCAAATGATCTCTGTCTTTCTCTTAATAATTATTTCATCCAGAAAATTATCACCATTAAGGCCAACATCCCCCCACCTCCCCCTTCTTTTTTGGATCCCCAATGTCCCCCTCCCAAAGGCAAACTAACCACCTTTCCCCCTATCACCCGGGAAAACCTGACTACATTGGTGCCTCTGGTCAAATCTGGCTCCCCTCTTGATCCCTGTCCTGCCCACATCCTCCGCCACATCTTTGTCTCCTGTCCAGATCCCCCCCTTCACCTCCTCAATTGCTCCCTCGCGCAAGGCATAGTCCCTAGCCCATTGAAGTCTGCGGTAATTGTGCCCATCTTGAAAAAACCTGGGGCAGATCCTTCTGTCCCTGCCAATTTCCGCCCCATCTCCCTCCTGCCATTTCTAGCTAAGGTGCTCGAGCGCCACGTCACCTACGCTCTGAGCTCCTTTGTGGAGAAACATGGAGCCCTTGCCCCCCGCCAAGCTGGTTTCCGCCCCGCACACTCCACGGAGTCCGTGGTCATGTCGGTCCTCGACACCCTCAGGGAGGGTATGGACACCAATCATCACCAGACCCTTGTGCTCCTCGACCTCTCTGCCGCCTTTGATACGGTGGACCACAACATCCTACTTTCCCGTGTCAGGGCGGTGGGGATCGAGGGGACTGCCTTGGTCTGGTTGTCCTCCTTCCTGAGCGACCGCACCCAGGCTGTTCGCCTGGGTGACTTTACAGCGGACTTCCGGAAAGTCCAGTGCGGGGTTCCTCAAGGCTCATCTCTCTCCCCTCTTTTGTTTAATCTATATATCGCCCCTCTTATCTTCTCTCTCCAACAGATGGAGGTCGCCGTATTTAACTATGCGGATGACCTCCAGCTGGTCTTTGATCTCTCCTCTCCTTCTGCTGTCCTCAACTTTCAAACTGTCATGCTTCACATCAGGGACTGGATGGGCCACAATCACCTCAAACTTAACCCGGACAAAACCGAGTTGGTTTTGACGGGCGGCTCATCCAGCCCCTGGTCCCCCCTTTGCTGGCCTCCCTCTCTTGGTTCTCCTCCTGTCCCCTCCTCCTCTGTTAAAACACTAGGCATCAAGCTCAATTCCCAACTCACCCTCCACTCCCAGGTTAGCTCTGTGGTATCTTCCTCTTTCCTTTCACTGCGTACTATCCGCAAGGTGTCCCGCTTCTTTACTTTTTCCGCGCTCAAACTTATTATTCTGGCCATGGTGGTGTCCCGCCTGGACTACGGGAACGCTCTGTATGCCGGTATTCCTGCATACAGTTTGCGCCGCCTACAACAGATCCAAAACCAGGCGGCCCGCCTAGCCTTCAACCTTCCCAAATTCCACCACTCCACCCCACTCCTGAAATCTCTCCACTGGCTCCCAGTGCGGGCCAGAATTCAATTCAAACTCGCATCCATCACTTTCCTGGCCCGATTGGACCTGGCACCTGCCTTCATCTCCTCTGAGATTGTTCCCTATGTCCCCTCTAGGGACCTACGTTCTTCTTCTCAGTCCCTCCTCACCATCCCTCGCTTCCGGAGAAAGAAGTGGGGCGGCTCCAAATTTGCCATCCTAGCACCAATCCTTTGGAATTCCCTTCCCCTTCATCTACGTGCCATCACCCTCTATCCCCAATTCCGTAAAAGTCTTAAAACCTACCTATTCACAAAATCCTTTGAATAAATGCCCATCCCTCTCTCCCTGCTCTTAACCCTCAGTCCCCACTAGCTACAGCGCCAAGAAACCGCCGGTATACGTGCGCTTTATAAGTGCTTTTAAACTCAAACTCAAACTCAAACTCAAACTCAGTGTTATTTGTTTTCAAGTCAGGACCTCCTTCTCCCCCAGGCAGGTTAACTTTCAGGATGTTAGTCAGTGCAATCCTGGTGTATGTTGGTACCCAGTTCCCAGCAGGGCCTTGTGCTTCCCACAACAGACCCCAGTGTCAGACATCTTGTCTGTCCATTTCCAATCCCTGTGAGGTGAGCATGGTTCAGGGTGAGCTTGCTGGGCCATGTGGGTGGGTGACTGCAACTCCCATCATGCTTTGGCTACCCCCCCCCCCCAGGTTTCCCTGCTCTCGCTTCAATGAAGCAAAGCAGTATGCAATGACAGGGCGGGAGCCGCTGCCCCTCCGCAAACATTTATACAAAGCCCCGGGGGGCTGCGGGGGTCCCCCTGGGCCCCAGCAATTTTTTTTTTGCAGTGCCCCCGGGACTTGGCCCACCCGGGGGGCTAATTAATAACGAAGCGCTGGAGCCCGCGCTTCGTTTTTTAAAAATTTTCGTCTGGATCCTCCGCGCATCCCGCGATTTAAAAAAAAATATATATGTATATTTTTTGGCCCTGTGAGTCCTTGTGGGACCCCCTAAGGAGGCTTAGGGTGTTTCTATCCTACCCCCTTTTCCTGTTCTGTCATCACCAGTGCATTGCGGGTGCGCGAGTTATAGTTAGCTCAACTAACTATTACGGGCGAATTTCTCTGGCTTTACTTCTCCTAAACTGAGAAAAATCCTAACTTTAAGACTTTCGGTATTCACAGAAGGCATATAGGAGTCCTAAAGTTAGGACTCCTAACTTCTGTGAATACAGAAATGAGTAAGTGCCTTCTGTGAATACCAAAATGAGTAAGCGCCTTCTATGAATACCAAAATGGTAGTAAGTTTAGGATTTTGTCTTAAGTTAGTTCTGTGAATCGGGCCCAGCATTTTTTCTATTTTAAAAAAAAATATTTTTGAACTCTATTATCCTTTTTTTGTTTTATTTGAAAAATATGTAATGTTTTATATCTTAAAAAAAAGTATGTATATAGTTTTTTTGGGAGAAAACTGAAGCCCCGTACCGGTAGTGTACCAAGCTCCATCAGCACGCGAATCCTATCCGCCATATTGCCGCGCCTTACATCATGTAAGTATGGGGTCACGCCCGCTGCACATGCGACGAGTGCACGCTGCCAGGCCCTGTGTTATGTCATATACGTAATGCCATTCCCTCATTTCTTTTCCGTCTCTAAATAAGTTTAAAGTGTATATGAGGACAAGCGATAATCTAAAAATGTTTAAACATTTATATATTTCTAACTGTAATAAACTTATATTATGGTAAATATATTTTCTCAAAATCGCGTCGGGTGCGGCCTCCTTGCGCGCTCGGTGCGGGATTGCCATGTGACCTTAAAGAAAAGCATTTCATTGGTTCATAACATTTCCCATTGTAACAGTTGGAGGACCCCACCCATTTTATTCATTCTCTCTACAGCGTTTGATGAGAGACTCCTCTTCTGCTTACAGAGCTTTTTTGAAAACTTTTTGCTATATATACATATATCTGACACTACACACAACATGCAACCATCATCTTTATCAATATTCATGCTCTGTAAAGTAGCCTTCCACCTGTGATAGCCATGCATCTAAAAGCTACATAACAGTACTTTTCCCCACTGCCAGAGGTAACATGGTTGCATAAGCTGTCCACAGCACAATGTAATGTGGTACGGCCCAGGGGCAGTATCATGCATAGATAATGAACACATGGACACAGATAGATAGTGGAAGTGGGTACGGGCACGTGCGCTCGACTCCTTTTTATTACCATGGTCACATTTCCAGTGACATCTGTGCTGAATGCGTGTGGGGTGAGTGTAAACCAGCGCTTAGGGAATGATTGCTGCTAGCATCAACTACAACAGTAATCATTGGATCACACATAGAGATTCAATAATAAAAGGGTCAATAGTTTGTAATGCAGTAAGGTAGATGTGAAATAATACAGAAAAGATTCTATCATAAAAGAACCATAACTTGTGGTATACTGAGATACAGGCAGTAGATCTGAAATAATACACAAAAAGATTGTATCATAAAGGGTCCATCATGTCTAGTGCACTCAGATAGCCACATCAAAAGCATTCAGCAAGTGCACAGCCAGCCGTACTGGGAGCAATGTCTACAACACTACATCGTATGCAATAGCCACTCGATCTGAATTGTAAACACTGCTGTCTGCAGTGTAGGCCAGAGAGCGGTCAGCAAGGGCCCACAGCCACGTGGCGTTGACTTGAGCTGTCCTGTTTGCCGTTACCGAAGCAACAAAAAGCATATGCGGAGCCTGGGATGATGCGTATGCGTGGTGCGCACGGAGTGCACTGGAGCAATGTCTTTTGCCTACAGGACTGCGTCATCTACAATAGTGACTCGATCTGCATTGTAAGCACTGCTGTCTACAGTGTAGGCCAGAGAGCGGTCAGCAAGGACCCACAGCCACGTGGCGTTGACTTGAGCTGTCCTGTTTGCTGTACGCGAAGCAAGAAAAACCGCGTGCGGACCCTGTGATGATGCATATGCGTGGTGCGGACAGAGAGCACTGGAGCAATGTCTTTTGCCTACAGGACTTCATCATCTACAATAGCGACTGCTGTCTGCAGTGTAAATTGAAGGCAGTATTGAGCACAGTCTTCCATGAATATTTTTTCTCACTTCCTCGTCACAAAATACAACAACATAAATTACACAAAACTCTGCAATAAATAAATCAAAACAATTCGAATTGCGATCTCGCTGTCCACTGTGTACACTGTTATTCAGTGTTCTTTACCACTACCAAGAAGAATGTGGTAATTGTACTAGACCTATAAGTCATCTTAAAAAACTTCATCAAGCAAGTTTTCTTAAAGGCTTGTGTATATTTCAATAGACATTGTAGTTAGTTGCCTACTGGATTCTGTAATTAAACAATTACCACTCAATCTGAATTGTAAGCCCTGCTGACCGCAGAGTAGGCCAGAGGCAGTGGCCATTAACGCCTCACAGCCACGTGCCGTTGGATTCGGAACCACGGAGTTGGTTGCACCTGATCGGAGGGTGTACACACAAATCATCACAAACTTTAGCTTCTGACATCCTCAATCACAGAATCAAGACCCCGTTTCACTGTTCCGACCTGCTGTACCGCGGTGTACTCTACCAACTGCAGTCAGCCAACCCCAATAATCATGTGCAGCACTTAGCTACGGAAGCACAGATTCTGATGCACGTCAACTGAGGGAGTTCTGTGAAAACCAAGCAGCACGTAATATCGTACATCGTCCATTTTGGGATCAAGACACCGTTCCATTGTTGGGACGTAGACTTGTTTGCACCTGTTCGAAGGGAGTACCTTCATCTCAACTCTCAGATGCAGTTCTAACATCGTACAATGTGGGATCAAGACCCCGTTTCACTGTTCGGACCTGCTGTACCGTGGTGTACTCCAGCGAATGCAGTCAGCCAAGCCCAATGATCATGTGCAGCAATTAGCTACAGAACCACAGAGTCAGATGCATGTCAACGGAGGGACTTATGTGAAAACACACAAGCAGCAGGTAATATCAGACATCGTCCATTCTGGGATCAAGACACCGTTCCACTGTTGGGACCTAGAGTTGGTTACACCTGGTCGAAGGGAGTACCTTCAGCTGCACTTTCAGATGCATTTCTAACATCGTCCATTCTGGGATCAAGACCCCGTTACACTGTTCGGACCTGCTGTACCATGGTGTACTCTAGCGACTGCAGTCAGCCAAGCCCAATGATCATGTGCAGCACTTAGCTACGGAAGCACAGAGTCTGATGCACCTCAACGGAGGGAGTTCTGTGAAAACCAAGCAACAGGTAATATCGGACATCGTCCATTCTGGGATCAAGACACCATTCCACTGTTGGGACCTAGAGTTGCTTGCACCTGGTCGAAGGGAGTACCTTCATTTCCACTCACAGATGTAGTTCTAACATTGTCCATTGTGGGATCAAGACACCGTTCCACTGTTGGGACCTACAGTTAGCTACAGCTGTTCGAAAGGAGTACCTTCATCTGCACTCTCAGATGCAGTTCTAACATCGTCCATTGTGGGATCAAGACACCGTTCCACTGTTGGTACCTGTTGGACTACTGTGTTAGTAGTATACAGAGCAATCCACGGTGCTGGGCCTCATGCTGGGCGCTGTCTGCCTGTGTTGCGTTAGACAGTGTTGATCTCAGGAGCCTTCCCAGCTCACAGACCTCTGCCCAAAAGCTTCTGCCGGCATGTGGTGGGCCCTCTTTCACATACAGCGGTGTCGAAATGTGGACTGTGGGGCATATGTGCGTCGCAGTGGCCATGATGGTTTCTGGTTACCAGCAGGCTGAGAGCATTATTCCCGCAGCCACCTTCGCTCACGGCGTCAGCCTCGTGGCAGTGTAAACTGCGCAGACCTGCCAGACATGTTCGCAATTCCGGAAGAGAACCACACCCAGAGAAACATGCCTTTTATTCATACCCCTACACTAGCCTTGCATATGCCGAGCCAGCCCACTACACTAAAGATTTGGGGGGGGAGAAAGGGGGCACGTACGCACTATATTTTCGTAATCTTCCCTACTGACTGTACTCTCATGGTTGTGTCCACTGTCCACGTCACTCAATAGACCATCAGTGTATGTTGACATGTACATGTCTGTGCTTTGCTTACTCAAGTCTGTCCGGCACATCCCCTCAACACTTTGCATTGTATACTTTTATAATCGAGAATCACTTGCCACCTTCGCACATACTTTGCTCCCATCTCTCCCCGCATTCTGCATTGTGTGGCAGAGGTGCTATGTTTGGTTTGTGTACATGGCTAGCCACGGTTCCCACAGTAAGTAGTGTTGTTGCGTCTACTAGGTGTACATGTGGTAGCGCATTTATTTACGAGCAGTGGTTTCTCTCATTTACATATCGCTGTCTTAAAGAGGATAACTAAGTTTTTCTCACAGGTGAAAAGTGGGACCACAATGGCAGTCATTCATTATTATGCAAGAATGTCCAACTGCACGACGCTTCTAAGCTTACAGCCCCCAATCTTGCATGCTTTCTTAAAAGCACGCCAACTCCCACAATCAGACCAACATTCACACAGCTTTCTAACAGCAGTTATCTGCTTCTTAATAAAATGAACTGCTACGCAATGTGAGCTGGCATACCATATGTCCTTACTGTTTCAAACCGGATATCGTCCTCTGGCAATCTCTATTCCCACCAACACAAAGTAACTCCCAAAGTTCAATTACCTACTTTGAAAACAGATTTCATTAAACGGAGCAAACTGAAAGTGCTTTTGTTTCAAACAGAAGTGTCCCTCACTTCTCCAAAAGTAATTTATCGACTGCAGATAGCACGAACTTCAAGTAAAATACACTACCTTTTAAATACGAACCTCCCATTACACTTTGTGAATTGTTACACAATTTTCAACACATCTGACATGTAAGGTCTGGCATACATTTTTAACACTGTCTCCTCCGGCCTTCTCACAGACTTTCAAACTGTTTTTAGTCTAATACCAGACCTGTTCATTCGATCATCTCTGGAATAACAGCAGCAGTGCCCATAATTCTCGCTCTGTTTGTGGCCATCCTACTACTATTTTAGCTTGTTAAAAATGGCTGCGCTCCCTGTGGTAACAAGCATGTCTGACCGAATACGCCTCTATGCGGAGCTACATCAATACCGTGAAAAAATGGAACAACTTTTCGGCTGTCTGCCTCTTTCTATTATTGGAGCCAACTACAACATGACATTTATTTACACAAATACAATCTGCGTGCAGCCATTTTTTAATTGCAAAACTTGCCCAATCGACTGGCGAATCGATCTATGCCTTGCCAACATCCCAGTAAATGCTCCCGATATCCAGCAGGTAATGAAGTATCTTGAAAACCATGAACTTGATTGTTCGGGCAGTGGAGCATTGCGGATGCAACGCAAAAAGGTATCCTGGCGGAATGGGATTTCTGTTCAGCCACGAAAAATCTCCTACAATGTGCGACCTTTGACAACATCGCAGATTGCCTGCCAATTCTAATTGCCGCTCCAACAATGGAGGAACATTACTGTCCCTTCGAGGATATGAATTGGATCGCTTCGCTTTTCTCACACGATGGCAACAATCGCCTCTTGGAAAATTATGCATCTCAAGCTGCTGAAGAACGTCCAGACTGCAATCTCTAAGACTTGTAAGAAATTCACTTTATTCTTGGATTGATTTATTCCAACTTTTTTGACTTTTTCCTATTACATTTTTTAATACACTTCAATTGAACTATTTTCGTATAATAACTTTCTAAGTATGCTTAGGCATTTGAACTGTGTTTGGCTCTTACGTCTCCACACTAACTAGGGATAAATGATGTATGGCCAATGCAAATTCGCTATTTACTTGCTAAATTAGCCTAAACCCGACATCCATTTTGAAACCATATCGATTCTTTGTACACACATCTCTCTGCCTGCCTGTTATCCACTAAGCTCTTTCACACAAATTAGCTAATCCTCAGCCTCTGCTCACGAGCTGGCGATCAAGTTAAAAAAACACAGCATTGATTACCAACTGGTTGGCACACTGTGGTAATCGTATCCTACCTTTATTTTCATTTTACAATTTACAGTCATTCATATCTAATAGGTATTGTTTATGTCACATGGAACTGTAACATGTAATGTGGAATTGACTGATGCAGGAGCTTAGGTTTGAATACAGCAGAAACAGTTGGAGTTTGCCTCAGCTGGATGCCTTAGCTCTTGCACCAGTGGTTCCATTTATTGCACTTAAATAAAGACACTTTTTATATAACTAGCAGACTCCATCGCTTTATCCCACACAGCCACTTTCTTAAACACACCTGATTTCACCATTTGTCTTCTGTGGCATTGCAACATTCTGCATTATATTCTTCACGATTATTTCTTTATTCCTGCTTGCTAAAACACTCCATTCAAGTCTTCTGACCGGTAGAGGTGAGTAGTTTGCTTCCCACTCCTGCTATAGTCTAAAACCATACTAACACCACTTGCACAGCTATGCTACAGTGGCCAGTATGCTACAGCGCCCAGAGCACATCAGTTTACAGTAATAAGCACATGGTTGCATCCCTGAGTGTACCAGCACCTCACCTCAGCACCATCTCACTCTGGGCAAAACAGCACTTTCACACCGCTAGGGGTGAATACTTTGCTTCACATTCCCTGTGTAGCACACCCTAACCACCCCACAGACCTCATAGAGCTCCTACCCTCCTCTTTCCTACTCTATTTGCCCTTTTTTCCACTTACTTGCTAAAAAGGAATCACAAAATGGCTGCCAACACTTCCTAGTTGCAACCGCTTGCACCGCTCGCAGCCAATAAGAAGCAAGCTCGTGCTCATAACCCCTCAGCCAATCAGAAGGCAGAATTCTAAACTATCGATATCTGTAAATTTTGATATTTCTCAAAAACTACTGAATGGATTTACACCAAATAAACAAAACCGTGCTTTCTAGACCAAGACCCTTCTCCCTGCCAAATTTGGGGTAATTCCGTTCACCCGTTAGACCGGTAGCCTTGTCTAAAGTTTCCTATGAAAATTAACATGGAGAAAACACGTTTTGAGACCCCCTTTTTTTCTCGGCCCCCCTTCACAAATCACCCCCAAACTTTCAACATAGGAGCTGATATGAACAAAGAATTAGTTTGGAACATTTCATGAAGATTCATCAAAAGACGACAAAGTTATAAGCAAAAAAGAAATGCTCTTCCTCTGGAAACTTGGTCCTAACTATAACTACCTACTGGCAACCGCCAGTACGTAATTTATATAATTCAATATTTTATACAGCTATATTTTTTACATCGATATTTTTTTATTTCGATATTTTTTTACTTACCTGTTTAAGTATAGGGAGCCGATATTTTTGCAATCAATGGGACACATGCATCAAAGGTAGGAATTGCGAGTCCTTAATAGTGATTATTAAGTAATCGCTATTAAGGATTTGCAATTACCTATGCATGTAGGTTTCGCAAAAAAAAATTCGATTCCTACATTTTCCTTAATAGCAAATCGCAAATTGTGATTCGCTATTAAGGAATGGCCCATAGGAATGAATGGGATTGCATTCGCAATTTGCGAGAACCAAATAGGTACTCGCAATTTGCATATGCAATTTCAAGGGTGCAAGGGGGCCACAAGGCCACCCTGATGCACCCCAAAAAAAGGTAAATATGCACATATAGTGCACACACAAATTGTGAAAACGCAATTTGCAAATGCATAATGCATCGCATTTAGGGATTCACAATTTGCGATTCCCTAACTGCATTCGCAAAATAGGTAATTGCAAAATTTTCGATTACCTATTTTGCAAATTGCTTTTGGGTTGATGCATCCCAAATGGCAAAATATCGGTCGCAAATGGGGCAATTCTGCAAATCGGCCTGTTTGCAACCGGAATTTTGCTTGATGCATGTGGCCCTATATTTTTACATTTACATTTTTTACTTCTATATTTTTAACTTCGATATTTTGTCAGTGAACCACCAAACGTAAAAGTAACCAGAGTTTATTTGCTAAGTGGAAGTATCTGGATTCTGTTCATCTATGTGGGTATTTTAGAGGCTACAGACTTTGCTCACGCAACCATAAAAACATGCCTGCATCTGGGTGGGATTTGACTGCCATTATTCAACCATATGAAGACTTAATTTCATCCAGAATCATCACAAAGAATGCAATTGGGCTGATTTCTAAACTATCATCTCTTTTTGCAAATACCGTGTGCATGATAGGATATAGCCACAACCCACAGAAATGAAAAGGACAGATCATCCCCTATTTTTTTACACCCCATCCTCTTCCTTTGGGCAGTGCACCCGATTTTCTATGAGAGCTGACCCCTAGAGAATGGACCTGCCTGGCCACAATCTCCTACACTGTTTTCCAGGAAGCAAGGATAGCCTTCTCTTTCCACTTTTTTCATGAGTTGGGAAAACATCCTGCAACCTGACGGATTGGGTTTTTAAACTGTGCAGGTGCACTTGAATTGTTGGCCGGCTGCCCAACTGCCAACCACTGTGACTGGACGCTTGCACTTATGCACGCAACTGAAAGAGCTATCTCCAATCAGACATGGGTGGACACTGCAACTGTGTTTTCTGAATTTGAATAGGAGTGCTGCTTCTTTCACCAACAGTTTTCAGTCTGTCCCATGGTGCTGACTCTAATAAACTGGGTTTCTGGTTGAAGTTGGTTGAAACCCTACTCAAGCAGCAAACACAATCCTTGTCAATGTGAGGAACAAGCAAACCCCAAATTAACCTTTGCTCCACCCTCTGGTGACTTGGCATAGAGCAGACAGGCGTCATCAATCCATCAATCAATCAGTAGATTTGTCTAGCTCTACTTGTCACCCGTGAGGGCATCCAGGTGCTGGCAGGATCCAGATGATTAACTGAATAGTGAGGTCTTTAGGGACTTCTGGAACTCCGGGATAGTTAGAGACGTCTGTAGATGAAGGACTAACTTGTTCCATGTCTTTGCTGCTTTGTGGGAAAAGGAGTGACCTCTGCATATCCTACGTCGGATGTGGCCAGTGAGGGCTAGAGAGAGGGATGCAGAGCAGAGGTGTCTGGTGGGCAGATGGAACTACAGACATGGTTTAGATAGGCATATCCGCAGTTGTGTAGGACTTTGTATCCATGAACTGGCACCTTTTCTGTACAGGTAGCCAGTGGAGTTTCCTGAGGTAGAGGGTGAAGTGAGTTTGTCTACGGAGATCCAGGATGAGCCTGGCTGTGGAGTTCCATATGGTCTGTAGTCATAAGAGGAGGAGAGCTGCAATCTCTGCATTGAGATCATCGTTGCCATAGTCCAGTCGGCTGGAGATGAGAGCCCAGGTGATGGTGCGTCTTGAGCTTTGGGGTAGCCATTTGAATATCTTACGAAGCATGCAGAGTATTTAGAAGCAGGACGAGGAGACGGAGTTGACCTGAGTCATCATGGGTAGCTTATTGTCAAGAATGATACCTAGATTCCTAGCATGGTAAGTGGGGGAAGGAGTAGGTCCAAGTTCTGAGGGCCACCAGGATGTGTCTTTTGTTTCTGAAAATCAGTACCTCTGTCTTGTCCGTATAGAGCTTCAGGCAGGTGTCTTCCACCCAGCTGGTGATGTCTGTCATGCAGTTGTGGAATTTGGTGTTGGTTTTGGTAATATCTTCAGAGAGGGTAAGGATGAGTTGTGTGTGGTTGGCATAGGATATGATGTTAAGTCCGTAGGTTTTGACGATGCTGGCCATAGGTATCAAATAAGTGTTGAAGAGGGTGGGGCTGAATGAGGATCCTTGGGGTACTCCACAGATGATTTCCTTGGGTTTAGAGGTGAAGGAGGGAAGACAGACTTTTTGCACTCTTCTGGTGAGGAAAGAGGTGATCAATTGAGAGGGGCTTCTTGGATGCCTATGTTGTGCAGTCTTGTGATGAGTGTGTGGGGAAGACCATATTGAAGGCTTGTGAGAGGTCTTGGAGGATCAGAGCCTCAGTCTCTACTCAGTCGAGTAGAGCTTGGATGTCGTTGGTAGCCGCAATGAGGGCTGTCTCTGTGCTGTGGTTGCTGAGGAATCCAGAATGGGAGGAGTCAAGTAGGAGGTTCCGTTCTAGATGTGAGGAGTGTTGTTGGTTGATCGCTTTTTCAAAAAACCTTGGTTGGGAGCAGGGATATCAGTCGGTAGTTGTTGAGTACTCTGGCATCTGCCGATGGTTTCTTTAGTCGGACTTTGACTTCTACTTGGTTCCAGTCTTTGGGGAAGGTGGTCATGGCAATTGAGTTGTTGAACAAGGTGGTGACTGGTGAGTGCGTGGCTGATTCTCGCTTCTCCTAGGGTAAAGATGTGGTGAGGGAATGGGTCCTTGGGACCCTGAGTGGACCGAATTCATGATGGAGGTGGTGTCCTGTGGGGCGAACTGGCTCCATTTGTGTAGTCGGGTGGCAGTGGTGGTCATGGGGTCGTTGTGTTGCCTAAAGAAGGCAGTGTCCTTGGGCTGGCATTTGAAGTTTTTTAGATATTGGTGATTTTGTTGTGGAAGAAGTTTCGAAGGCTGTCGCAGTTCCTGTGAAGGGGTAATGTTGGTTGTTGCAGCTGAGGTTTTGGAGAATTCGTTGACGATGTGGGAGAGTTCTTTGCTGTTATTGTGGCTTGATTTGATATTTGAGACTAAGGTCTTTTTCATCGATTCTCTCAACTGTATGTGGTATAGGTTGAGGGCTGTCTTGAAGGTGGTTTTGTCAGTCGTGTCCTTGCTGGTGTTTTCCAGTGTCATTTACCAATTTAGCAGTTCTAAGGTTTTCAGGGTACCAGCTAGCCTGCTTGGTGGACCTTCGGCAGGTGTTGCTGATGAGTGCGATACTGTCAGCATAGTTGATTATCCAATTGTTGAAGGGAATGTGTAAAGCTTTTATGCTGCACTTCAATTAGTAATAAAGTGAAAACACCACACAAGGAATATCCCACATCAACTTAGAAAACTAGAATGGATTTATATAAATAAATCAAGATAAAAATGACAAACATCCAATCTGTAGAACCGGAGATATTCAATTTTAAAGATGTAACTGAAAATAGCACCAAAAAGCACAGAGCCCCAATTGCGAATATCTGATCACGCTGAATCAGGACAAAATCACAAGTTCAGGCCACCTGCGATGGAGTGGGGGCTGGCTACAGGTACCCAGCTATGCCCGCTGAACAAGAGTAGCTGAAATCCTGGTTGCGGATCATTGCAAGGTCCTGCGTCAAGGAAGCTGATGCAGCCTCAGTTCCGAGGAGCTGCATAGCTGCGATGTAAAGACCTTTATCGAGGATAATATTAATGAAGGTTTGTTATGTGTAGCCTGACACTAAGACTGCGTCGTGAAGTTGGGGCGATGCGTTAGTTCAGAAGCGAACCTTTGTTGTCATTGGGGCTGCAATCGATTAGAGGTTTGTGATGAGAGGGCCTGCGTTGGGGAAGCTTTGCACAGCAGCTGTTCCAATGCGGGCTGCGAAGTTGATGCAGAGTCTTTGCACTGCGGAAACTTCTGCAGCAGTGGGGATGTTTTGATTCTGCTTAGGATTGCGCCACGCAACTGTGTTGATACGACAGTTCTGCTTGATTCTCAGATGGGCTGGCAGAGCACCTTCAGGCCCACTTACAAGAGCCCAGGACTGGGGTTGTACCACTTGGCAGGGTAGGACTTACAGATGGCAGGATCCAGAGCCTGGGTTCAATGTTGTTGGGGCTTTCTGTCCCTGTGGCTATAATCAGGAGGCCAGCCATCTAGCCCTTGGAGTCACTCTGGGGTTCTGGGCTTAACAGATGCAGGACCAGTACTTTTCACCAAAGCAAGAGGGAAGCAGGACATGCACAGCAGGGCAGCAACCCTTCAGAGCAGCAGTCCAGCAGACTAGTCATTTCAGCAGCACAGCAGTCCTTGTTCCTGGCAGAGCATCCATGGATCCAGAAATGTACTGCAGATTTGGTGCCTGGGTCTAATATTTATACCTAGGCATTCCTTTGAAGAGGGAGAAGCTTCTAGAGGTTTCCTTTTGAAGTCCACAGGATTCCTGCCTTCCCTGCTCTGGCTGCAGACTAAATACAGGGGGTATACAGCGCTTTGTGTATAGGCAGGACACAACCCATTGAAGTGTAAGTAGGGCTGTGCCCAGTTCTTTACTCCCATCCTGCCAGTGATGGCCCAGTCAGGTACCTAAGCTCTCTATTGTATCTGTCAGTCTAGTAAGAATACAAAAAGCCTAAATGTCAGCTACATCCAGTCATGTGACCCACAAACGGGCTGAAAGACCAAGGGCCTGATTACGACTTTGATGGTTCTGGAGCGGGCTGCGACACCGCCTCCCTACTCCAGGTCTGCCAAAGCCGTCAGCACACCACACTCCGGATTACGAGATAAAGTCCGGTAGGTGGTCCTGCGGCAGCTGGTCCACGATGCTGGCTTTCAAAGACTAATAGGTGAGCCTTGGAAAGGCAGTGCTGTGGGCCATCCACAGCGCGTTCCAGCATGGCCTGTAACTGGAAGGTGCATAATGACAGGGGAACACATGTTGTGCTCCCCTGCATGCACTCCCATACACAGGGGAGAGAGGTTTCCCTCTAGGGCCCCCATTCTTTCCTCCTGGGCCAGCAGTTATATGGAGGAAGAACCTCCATGACACTTCTGGTGGTGAGGAAAGTCGTAATATGCTGGCAGTGCCTCATGGCAACAGCAAGCATATTTTGGCCTAAAAACTGCCGCACCACCACCGCCGGGAATCACTTACTCCCAGCTATTGTGGTAGTCTTGTGGCGGTCCGACCTCCACAGTTGTAATACTGCGGGCGGTACCGCAGTGCAGCTGTTGACGGGCTGCCGCCACAACCGGCGTAGTCGTAATTAGGCCCTAAATGGTTAGGGCAGGAAAATACCGGATTCCTAAAAGTGAGAAAGAACAGAGCATCTAGCTGTCATATTATCATGCTGTTTTGTACTTTAACAGACTAAGACCAAACACTGATTGCATTGGTATTCATAGTTTATTTGCTTATCTTTCTGAAGTTTTCGGAAGACCATTTCATTTTATCTTTTAAACCAGAGACAGGAAAACACTATTCGTTTTGACAATAAACATGCAAATAAACTGCAACAAAATCACAAACATTACAAAAACACAAAAATAGATTGATTGCAAATGAATCATAGTTTTCAACCACTCATTGTTTTCACAGCAACAATAAACTCAATTTTTAGTTCAGTTAATAAATCCTCTGTACATTGCAGACCAATGGGAACAAATATTCAAGCTCATAAGGTATGTGAATTTCAATCAGGTCCCTTGGAGCAGATCCTGTTTCCATACTAATGTTTCCCAAATGGTGGAAAGTGCTGACACGTTTCAAACTCCAATATTATTCTTGGGGCTTTCCTCAGGGCTATGACTGGATGTGATCTATGGGTAAAATAAAATTAAATTTCTGATTAATGTCTGCCCTTTTTTGAAATCTCTTAACACATTTTTCATGTATTTTACAGCTCCTATCTATTGTGGTAAACATCGTACCTGCTACATCCTTCATTTGTGTGTCTTTCTATTAATAAATGAAAGTGCAACGCTCATGTCATCGACCATCTGGTCTGTAACATAAACATGAGGAGCTCATTTAGCTAACGTTTGTGACCTTTGAGTAAAGTCTAAAATGTTCGGGCAAGTGAACGATTTTCGACAACTTACTTCTCAGTGCGCTTCAAAGGAATTTGAACGGGCGCACTCCTCGTCTTTATCAATTTACGCAGGTTTTTCAGCAACTGAAATCCACACAAATGGCAGTTATAGTTGAATTCTGGAATGGGCAAAAATGGGCAGCAGTGATTGTCTGCACTTCCGCACAAATGTTCAAACTAAGGATGAAGTTTATACAGTCACGATATCACTCAGAACAAGTATGCAGACTTACTTCTTCGGCAGCTCTTACATTCGATGTTGTTTTCGCGTCTCTTCCAACTGAATAGGTCTTGGTTACTTCTGGTTTGACATTATTTATACCACATTCTAAATGTTCTTGACTGATACATTGTGGGCTTTGTAGTGAATCAACGGAATACAATACTAAGTTACATATAATGCAGATTCAGGCTTCGAAATGGGAATCCATGTATGAATCAAGTGGCTCACAGAAGGACAGCACCCTAATCCTTTGTTATTATGTTCAACCTATTTCTGACATTTCATTGAGGCCTGTCATGGCACTATTAAACTTCAATATTAGATATGCCTCCTATTGTAACAAGGCTGCGTCTATATCTCCTCCTTTTGGGTTTGATCTGATTGCGCATAATACAGTCCATTTAAAATCTTTCTCACTGTGATTTTATAAAATGACTAACCATTGGGGCCGTGGTGGTCTTTGTTTTAATCCTGGAACAGGAATATGTGACGTTAAAACACGATCGGTTACATCGCGGTACGCTACATCGCAGTTAGTACAACGCAAGCCATTACAACGACTTATGCTAGGGGCGCTGGACTTAGGAATAGTATGACTTACTATTCCAACTCCAGCCTACCTAACAGTAGAGAAGGTGTTGGAATAGTAAATCATACTATTCCCTACTGTATAGCACCATCCAGTGCAAGTTGTAACGACTTGCGTTATAATGACCGCGATGTAAATGTATTGCGGTGTAACGACTGTGTTGTAAAGGTCGTTCGCCGATGGCGTATACCACATTTTTCGTTTTACAGTTAGAGAACTCCTTATGCGTCCATTTACTGCTGCTCTGTGTAAATTCTGTGCCTTCAATAGGCTATGCAATTGCCACACTTGTGGTGACCTTCAATCGGTTTTAGATTCCATTGTGATCTTTGATCTTTCTTTTTGAGAGAAGAGGGAATCTCTGCCCGCACGAGTTGTTGGCCAATACTGGCAATTTTTCTTCAACGCAAATTGAGGTGGAAGAAAAGGATATTCTAAATTCTATACAAGATGCCAATTCCTGAGTATAATTTGTCGGAATGTATTCATATGTGGCCCATAAGGGACACACACACCAGTGTCTCCATTGGTTGTTTTATTTTCTTTGTGAGAAGGCACTCTCTTGGAGAACACCATGCTCTTTTCATCGCATGTTTCAGTAGTTTATTGGGGTAACCTCTGTCTTTCAGTTGATCACAGAGGGCCCCAGCTTGGACTTCATAATCTTGTTTTCGTGAGCAATTTTGCCTAATTGTCAGCAATTGCTCGTAGGGTAAATTATCCCTCAAGTTCCTGGGATGAGAGCTCTTGTAGCGAAGTATAGTATTCTTATCTGTTGGCTTCTGATGTAGAATGGTTGTCAATTCATTATCTATGGGTCTAACTTCAACATCTAGGAACGTTAGGCTTGTTTTGCTTTTGGTGAGACTAAATTGAATGTTAGGATGTCTAGTATTTAACCAGTCAAAAAAATCTTGCAAGAACATCTTCTGATCCGTTCCATAGACACCAGATGTCGTCTATATACCAATACCACTGAGCCAAGTGCTGCAGAAAAGGGTTGTTGTTGTAAATGAATTTATCTTCAAATCTGGCCATGTGGAGGATCACCATCTCTGGGGCAAAGGAACATCCCACGCGGTCCCTTTGGTTTGGAAACAGAAGATATCTTCGAACTTAAAATTGTTCTTCCGGAGTGCCACAACAACCAGTTGCAGAATGAATTCTGTGGGTACTCAGTGGGGTTGTGTTCTGGTTTCCAGATAGAACTCAATTGCTTGTAGTGCCTCATCCTGGAGGATCTGTGTATACAGCGAGACGACATCAGAGGAAACCAACTATTGATCTGGGGCATTAAATTGCTGGCCTTCAATTTTGTTGATAAAATCCATCTTGTCTCTCAGGTAGGAGGGAACTTCTTGCAAAAATGGTTTTAAAAAGATGTCGACATATTTGGACATGGGTTCCATTAACCAATCTCAACCGGACACAATTGGCCTACCTGGTGGCTCAATCAATTGCTTATGAATTTTTGGCAGGAAGTAAAAGACCGGAATCCGCAGATGTTTTTTGGTTAGATAATCAAATTCTTTGGGTCCAAGTATTCCTAGTTCCAATCCTTCCAAAAAGATCAACTTAATGATTTCCTGTATCTCTCGTGTTGGATCGTCGTTAATTTGCCTGTACCAGAATTGGTTCTGTACCTGATTTCGTCCTTCCGTAAAATACATCTCCTTAGGCCAAAGGACCACTACACCACCTTTATCGGCCAACTTGATAACCGCAGAGTTGTCCTTCTTTAAATCTTGAATAGCTTGTAGTTGTTGTGACGTTAGGTTATTCATATTGAAGGTCTTCTTTTTCTCTAATTGTTGGATTGATGAAAGCACGACTTGTTCAAAGGCTAACATTTCCTTTGGAATGGTGAGTATTGGAGGAGTGAATTTTGATTTATTGGCTAGTCATGAGGGTTCTTTGGGACTAGTGTTCTGTTTGTTAAAGAAAAAAGCTTTTAATCTGATTTTGCGGAAGAATTCAATGGCTTCAATTATTAATCATGTAAAGTCGGTTCATCTCCTTGGAACAAACTTAAGGCCTAGCTCAAGAACAGATTCTTCATCTTTGGTCAGTAAATTGACAATGGATGATGGAATTAAGTTTTGTAGAACTAACGTCTTCTTTGCCTTTCCCATGATTGTGGTTTGAAGCGCACCCTGTTTTTTTGTTGTCCCTTTTCTAAAAAAGAATTTTGTCTTTGTTGGTTTCTGTTAAAGGAGCCTTCACTGAGATCAGAAGCACCTGTGGAATCGGATGATGAGGTCTCGAAAAACGTGAGGAACCTTTCCTTAGATCTTCCCTGATATTCCGACAACACTCTGAGGGAATCAGTTTGTGTGTAGAAATCGTCCTTCAGGTAAGGGTATACAGTTCCAATATTGAATGTTTTCTTGTCCTTTTCAAATTTGGTAGATTAAAAGAAAATGGTATTATCTTTGAACGCAACCAGCTCTTTAACGATTTTTTCAAGCAGAGTCTTGGCCTCTGCTGCAGTGTGCTAATTATCCTTAATTGCCTGAATTTGTTCTTCCAATTCATTGGTTTGCTGCTTGCAAATCCTTTGAGCTGTCTCTATAGTGTGGACAATTAGGTTATTTTGTACTAATGAAGCTGAATCCTTTCCTGTATTCAGGATCTTCTGTGAAGATGACTGCAATATTTTTCACTTGCAGGCCCCAAAGAATAGTTCCTGCTTTAAGATGTTCCAGTAGAAAGAACCTGTGTAATTCAGTCCGGTTGTGCGTTTTACTTAATCGTATTAGCTTTTCAGACTCATTTTGTTGCTTAGCTAAGGTACTCAAGATGGTGGTAGAAAACGGCGAAGGGCCAGAAATTGAGTTCTGTACATGATCTTCTGTAAATGAAAGTGTGTCCTTCTCTGACATATTCAAAAGGCGCTAGGTCACTGTGACCTATACCTTCAAAACCAACAATTATATCTATTTTTTAACTGTTAGTCAAACACCCTTGCGGGTAACTACCCATCTCAAACCTTTCCTCTCAAAGGGGGTTGGCCCTAATACCAACAGCTAGATAGCACCTATACATGAGAAAAAACAGAGCATCTAGCTGTCATATTATCATGCAGTTTTTTATTTTAACAGTCTAACACCAAACACTGATTGCGTTGGTCTTGATTGTTTCATTGCTTATCTTTCGGAATTGTTTTCGGAAGACGATTTTATTTTATTTGGAAACTGGAGACAGGAAAACACAATTTATTTTGAAGATAAACATGCAAACAAACTGCAACAATATCTCAAACATTACAAAAACACAAAAATAGATTGATTGCAAATGATTTACAGTTTTCAAACAGTCATTGTTTTCACAGCAACAATAAACTCAATTTTTAGTTCAGTTAATAAATCCTCTGTACATTGCTGGCCAATAGGAACAAATGTTCAAGCTCATAAGGTATGTGGACTTTCCATCAGGTCTCTTAGAGCAGATCCTATTTCCATACTAATTGTTCCCAAATGGTGAAAAGTGCTGACGGGTTTGTGTTGTGTAAAAGTGGCATTTTGAAGATTGTAATTTAAAATCAGACTTCACCATGTGAGAAGATTTATCATCACAATTCTAAATACACCAAACATAGACTTGTTACCTGCTCCCATTTGAAAATTATCACTTATTAGAGGTAATAAGGTAATTCCAATGGTAGCCTTGGGAGTGGTAAGCCTTGCAGTAGTGAAAAACAAATGTAAGAGTTTTTCACTACCATGACATGCAAAACTAAAAAGTAGGTACATTTATGTGGAGTTCTGTATAGAAAATCTATACTTACCTTATGAAATTTTGGAATCAGTATTTATTCGACATTTGCATGACTGGATATTCCAAGTCCAATATTCAGGGTGCACATTAATTTCTTGATTAAGATAATCTGCATTTAAGGGAGGAAACATAAGATCTTAAGCTTTGTCAACAGATCATAACTACATTGCACCTGCACACACACACACATACATACACGTAAACACCTCAAAAACCTGCACAATATTATTATGAAACTATGTGTCACAGTACGCATTTGCCATCTATGGTATATTGGGTGGACTCAATATGGGGCAAAGGGGCCTGAGTGAGCCTTTAAGTACTATTTAGGGTATAATGTTGCAAATAAGAGGCAGGAGCATCAATTCTCGAGCGAACAAATATAAAACATTCCAAATTCTGGTCTGGCAGTTTGATTACCTTCATATAGGCTTTCTACTGTCGTTCACTGTGGTGTTGGAGTAGCTTTCTTGTTCCACTCCACTATGTGTTGACATCGGTGGGTTCGAACTTGTCAGGCTTCAGGGAAGAGATTGGAAGAAGGAGCAGTTGTAGTTCTGTTCAGATGGTGCTGACTGGGTTCTTGGAACAAATACAGATTGAACTCATCAACCTTGCTTTGCTTGTTTTTACAACTGGCAGTGGACCCCAATCTATTCCTTGCCAATTCTTTGTGTGCACTGTACCTTAGATAAGAATTTACAAGCATCGGTGAGAGCAATTTTACTGAAAAGATTTAGGCCACTGTTGCCGTTGGGAGTGAGTGCAACTCAACATTGAGGTAATTAGGGTTTCTTACCTCTGTGACTAACACAGCCACTGAAGCCAGCAATGGCTGTCTATTAGCACACAGCGGTGCGTGGCTTCAGACTACTACTCGCTCCATAGTGCTTCACTGCATATTTGTGGTGGTGCACATCTGCAAAACCTCAGCTTGACGTGCAGGAAAAAATTTAACAGCTGAATTTCATGTTGCGCTGTCATTAATACATATATCCAACAGTGAGTGATGTTTTTCTCCTTGAGGTGCCTTGACTTTTTATTTTTGGCCTTAAAAACTATATAAAAGGGTAATAAACAATACTTACATCATTTTACATTTACTTTGGGAACTTGACCACTACATCTTGATCTTTGCACGAAAACAACATGTGTGCACAAACCTTTTTCCATACCTCCTCGGCAACCCTTTTCATCAGCACGAGGATAGCCACTCATGAAGTGGCCACAGTGGAAGGCATATTTCTCAATTATGTATCAATGATTGAGGATTATGCTGAGGAGAAACGTTATTTGAAACGTAAGAGACAAATACTATTGCACACTTTGGGTCCTGAGGGACTACGATTGCATGACTAAATGGAAACAATTGTGGAGGGTGCAGGCATCTTTGCAAATGCTTTAGAAGACCTGGATAGTTACTTTATGCCTTCAAAATGTATTTCTATTCAAAAGAGAAGAGAGTTTCCCAGGTTATACCAAAAGGGACCGGGTATATGTAATATTCAAAATAAAGATTTCCCTTTTGTGTTGTTAAAAAGCCTCCTGTAGTGAAATCGCGTACATAATACAATGGACCAAAGAAAAAACTTTTTAATCTAGATTCCTTAATATAGCAGCACAAGATCAAAGTATATTGTTATTTCATTTATTGTACCTGTATCGAAATTTGTTACAATATTGTATCCATTAAAAACACTGTACAATGCACATCATAATATACATTTTCATGAAAAACAGACATTAGCAATATTATCTTTTGCAGTAATACTGTTGGCAATTGTTGTCAATAATCGTAAGCGTTTTGCCACAACTCAGAACATGTAAAAATAAAAATAATAAAACAATTTTAATTAAAAACAAAAATGACTGTGTCCTCTTGTCGACGCGTTTCGGTGTAATTTGAGGTTAAAACACCTTCTTCAGGACCCACACCATAAAAACACAAACTGCTCACTACATCAGATTTAATCGATCTACAAATAAAGGATACATACAATTAGGTACCAAACGTGTGCTCAGAGGAAGATTTTCTTTGGTTCAGAATAATTAATATTTGCGAATTCACAGAGGGTAAATACAGTTAAACCTCCATATCAAACATTGGAATACATTTCCTTGGATATATCTCTCTAAAATATAGCTGTGCCAAGGTATGTCTGATATTGCTAGGCCCTTTCTCTCCAGTCAATTAGTGTAATCATAGAAAGAGGTATAATCTTCAGAACAATTGTATCTTAAAATATAACACACTAAAGATTTTAAATAGGGAGTATGGGATATATTCTCAATATCATTATAATAATCCCATTGCATATGTCTCCATTTTCACCAAAATTACACATAAGGTTCGTAGTTTCACTTGATCAAACTCCTATGCGGTTAGTATTTATGTTAATTAAAATAATCTTTGGTGTACCTACATAGAGGGTATAGCTTCTTATTCTTATGCTTTTAGAGACCCAAAGTGATATCAATTTCCTTCGTCCTATTTAGTCAAATATTATATAAAATCATTTAATCAATGTGGTTAATACACAACTAGACCTACTATTTTATCCACTGTTTTTATTACTTCACTCACCCGTAGTGAAGCAATTATTTCCACTATGTTCCCTTGTCGTTGCTTTAGATAAAACTCGATCTCGAAATTGATAGGGGGTGCAGATTTCATTCACCCTATTAGATCAAGGGATATATATGCTTTAGATTGATATACACAAATTAAATCTAACCTATTCCTTAAGTAATGATTTTAATGAATTGACTCACCCGAGAGACTCAGATTTTTACAAATTATTATTTCGAGATATTCTTAGCCTTCTTTTTAATATAGGAGACTTCCGGTGCGTTATTTCACTTATCACAGTACTTCTGCCTTTATTCAATCCGTACAGAAGTCAGTTCCTAAAATAAAAAAGCAAGATCTACATGAATGAATAATTCACCATGTATTCAAATGTATTGCCGTACGCTGTTGGTCTGACAATAAAAGGCCTAAATCGCCACTCATTTCTCAGTATTTTTATAAAGTTTTTTAGCTCATCTGTTTATTTTATATTTCTAATTACAAAAATTAGATATTCCCAATGCGGTTTAAAAACCAAATACCCGTCGTATTATACGATTCATCACACACATTATTATCCTTCACTGTGAGGGACCCATTCACTACGTAATTCCCTTGACATACTCGACTAATGCAAGTATATCTAGTAATGCTAGTATATTTCTGCTTGACTTACAAGCAAGAATAGAAACAGTTGGACTTTCCTTTCCCGCTAACTCGAGGATAATGTGTTGAAAAACCTTTCCAAAACTCTGTATCTTTTAAGAATCAAACTATATTGGCTTGCAAAGAAGACGTGGCAATAAGTCTTTTTTTTAAATGGTATTGTAATAAAAGCTGTATGTTGAAGGTACCGGCCTTAGAGTTTAAATAAATCTTCAAAGCTTGACTATGCAGCATTATGCCAAGTCTCCTTACCGTGTTAGACGCGTAGCGTCTCAACTACCGGGATTCAGGTTGGTTCAACAAAGACGACGTCGCTGTGTTTCTCACGTTTAAATACTGTGTTATTACGTTGGTTTACGTACTAGCGTCGCGTGAGGTCATTTTGGTAGTTTAAACCAAACTACCACCCAGGGATCACTACAAAACTTTATTGAAACAAAATGGTCATTAAGTTGGTCTACGTGCTGACGTTGTGTGAGGACAAATTGGTAGTTTAAACCAAAATGCTCTATGAAGATCAATGTGGAAACTTTATTAAGAAAAAATAGTCATACAAAACAGCGTTTTTCATTGTTAAAATGACAGAGAGAATTAATTAATCTCATATTGAATCTAAATGAAACCCACAGTATTGATCATATAAAGTTGTAACTAATTATAACTTAAGATATCCATAATCAGTACAACTTTCTATGTATTATGGCGGCATCTCTATATATTATTTTCTTTTTCTTAAGTAGATTAATCATTTTTGTCAACAATGGGATGCTAAACAGTTATTTCATTTTTGCCTCCACCAGTTTATGCATAAAACCAGGCTTGTCCCAACTTCTAATTCACTCAATAAAATTATTGAACATCTTATGTGAGTATTTGTTAATCATTTGCTGGCCTAAAGGCTATTCAGGGCGCCCCTGCTACTCCTGGTCTCTTGTTAGTTGTTAGTATTATAAGACAATCCATGAACGAAGTAACTCAATATTATCGGGCAATTGTACAAAGATCAACTAAATATCGTGTGACATCTATGTATAATAAGGTGAATATGATATTTTATTGCTAATATTTCACCTGTGTCATCATATGCGCCTACTTTTAAAATGAAATTGAAGAAAATTATATTTAAAAAACTCTTATATATTAAGAAACATCATAATAGTATCTTCCCAATGAGATAACAATCTCATACTAATTTGCCATAGGCATTAGGCTCTACATTAATTTTACATACGTTCACCTAATTAATCTTTCCCACTCCTCTCTGTTATTGAGACCCTGGTGATAGGTTTTAAATTTAGACATAAAAAATTGATCTCTTTGTTTCCTTTTTCTGTCAATGTCGCCACCTCGTACTGATGCTTTCATTTTTTCCAGGATGAACCACTTAAGATCTTCTTCCTTGTGATTCATTTCTGACCAGTGATCTACAAGTGGAGCATTTTTCTTGTTATTTTCCAATGCTGACCTATATTCAGTGAGACGTAGTCGCATTTCTCTGCTTGTTTCACCTATATACCCCTTCTGACAAGGGCAGACTATTGAATATATAACATTTTTGGTTCGACAATTTACCATTTCATTAATCCAATGTGAGATACCATTGAGTTCCACTTTTTGCTCTTCAATGATCGTCCTACAATGTGTGCAGGTACTGAATGGAAAATTACCTTTCAGTTTCATCCCGTCTTGAATATTGGTTTGTATACTAGTCTTAGGTTCCCTGAAGGTTTTTACTAAATGGTTACGAATAGTTTTGTTACTTCTGTATGAAAATATAAGCTTACTAAACGGCCTAGTTCCTGATTTGTTCAGAAGGAACCAATTCTTGTTTATCAAATTTTTCAATTTGTTATTCATCCCATCAAAATTAGTTGCCATAACAATTCCCTGTTCTACATTATGAGGCTTATCATGGATCTCAAAGAGGCTTTAACGATTATAATATTTAGCTCTCTTATAAGCATCATTTATCAGCCTTTTAGGGTATCATCGTTGTAATAACTTCTGTTGCAAGGATAATGCATGGAACTTAAAGTCTTTTCTATCACTGCAATTTCGTCTGATGGTTTAGTATATAATTTAACAGACAACATATCATCCTTACTTTTTATTGTCATATCTAGGAAGTCAAGCGAATCCTGACTTCTACTGGCTGTAAATTTCAAGTTAGTGTTACCACAATTGAGCCATTCTAAAAAGGATACCAAATCCATTTCGTCACTCTGCCAAATAAAAAACACGTCATCTATAAATCTAGACCACTGTTTGACGTTTTAAAAATAAGGGCTGATTTCATTGTAGATGTGATGCTCTTCAAATTTCCCCACATAGAGGCATGCCAGACCAACGTAATAACACAGTATTTAAACGTGAGAAACACGGCGACGTCGTCTTTGTTGAACCAACCAGAATCCCGGTAGTTGAGACGCTACGCGTCTAACACGGTAAGGAGACTGGGCATAATGCTGCATAGTCAAGCTATGTAGAGTGATTTAAACTCTAAGGTCGGTACCTTCAACATACAGCATTTATAACAATAGCATTTAAAAAAAAGACTTATTGCCACGTCTTCTTTGCAAGCCAATATAGTTCGATTCTTAAAAGATACAGAGTTTTGGAAAGGTTTTTAAACACATTATCCACCAGTTAGCGGGACAAGGAAATTCCAACTGTTTCTATTCTTGCTTGTAAGTCAAGCAGAAATATACTAGCATTACTAGATATACTTGCATTAGTATTATGTCAAGGGAATTACGTAGTGAATGGGTCCCTCACAGGAAGGATAATAATGTGTGTGACGAATCGTATAATACGACGGTTATTTGGTGTGTAAACCGCATTGGGAATATCTAATCTTTGTAATTAGAAATATAAAATAAACAGATGTGCTAAAAAACTTTGTAAGAATACTGAGAAATGAGTGGCGATTTAGGCCTTTTATTGTCAGACCAACAGCGTACGGCAATATATTTGAATACATGGTGAATTATTCATTCATGTAGATCTTGCTTTTTTATTTTAGGAACTGACTTCTGTATGAATTGAATAAAGGCAGAAGTACTGTGATAAGTGAAATAACGCACCAGCAGTCTCCTATATTAAAAAGAAGGCTAAGAATATCTCGAACTAATAATTTGAAAAAATCTGAGTGTCTCGGGTGAGTCACTTCATTAAAATCATTACTTGAGGAATAGGTTAGATTTAATTTGTGTATATCACTCTAAAGCATATATATCCCTTGATCTAATAGGGTGAATGAAATCTGCACTCCCTATCAATTTCGAGATTGAGTTTTATCTAAAGCAACGACAAGGGAACATAGTGGAAATAATTGCTTCACTATGGGTGAGTGAAGTAATAAAAACAGTGGATTAAATAGTAGGTCTAGTTGTGTTTTACCCATATTGATTTAATGATTTTATATATTATTTGACTAAATAGGACAAAGGAAATTGATATCCCTTTTGGTCTCTAAAAGCATAAGAATAAGAAGTTATACACTCTATGTAAGTACACCAAAGATTATTTTAATTAACATAAATACTAACCGCATCGGAGTTTGATCAAGTGAAACTACGAACCTTATGTGTAATTTTGGTGAAAATGGAGACATATGCAATGGGATTATTATAATGATATTGAGAATATTTCCCATACTCCTTATTTAAAATCTTTAGTGTGTTATATTTTAAGATACAATTGTTCTGAAGATTATACCCCTTTCTATGATTACACTAATTGACTGGAGAGAAAGGGGCTAGCAATATCAGACATACCTTGGCACAACTATATTTTAGAGATATATATCCAAGGAAATGCATTCCAATGACTAATATGGAGGTTTAACTGTATTTACCCTCTGTGAAATCTCAAATATTAATTATTCTGAACCAAAGAAAATCTTCCTTTGAGCACACGTTTGGTACCTAATTGTATGTATTCTTTATTTGTAGATCGATTAAATCTGATGTAGTGAGCAGTTTGTGTTTTTATAGTGTAGGTCTTGAAGAAGGTGTTTTTAACTACAAATTACACCGAAAAGCGTCGACAAAAGGACACAGTCATTTTTGTTTTTAATTAAAATTGTTTTATTATTTTTATTTTTACATGTTCCGAGTTGTGGCAAAACACTTACAATTATTGACAACAATTGCCAACAGTATTACTGCAAAAGCTATTATTGCTAATGTCTGTTTTTTATGAAAATGTATATTATGATGTGCATTGTACAGTGTTTTTAATGGATACAACATTGTAAAAAATTTTGATACAGGTACAATAAATAAAATAACAATATTCTTTGATCTCGTGCTGCTATATTAAGGAATCTAGATAAAAAAGTTTTTTCTTTGGTCCATTGTATTATGTATGCAATTTCACTATAGGAACCTTTTTAAGAACACAAAAGGGAAATCTTTATTTTGAATATTTCAAAATGTATTTCTGCATTTCTGTATATCGAGATACTTTCTTTCAAAGGCATCACCAAGCTCAATAATTTTGTTGCAGACCTAAAGAAATTGGTGATATCTTGCAAATTTGTAACTTTATTTGAAGATTTTATTCAATATCAAATCATCATGCATACCAATAACTCCAATATCCAAGAAATGCTATAGTATAATGGAAACACAACTCTAAAAGAAGCAATAGACATAGATTAGAAAGCTGATCTATCCAAGCAATGTGCAAATGCAACCTTAAGCAAGGCAGGTAAAGATGAAACTGTTGATGTGGTTAAGCCGAGTGAGATCTGTACAAAAGACTTAAAGAAAACTACAGAGGCTGCTAAGAATTCATCCAAGATAAACAGTTGAAACCTTTCTAAGCAGGAAAAACAACATTCAGGAAATACCCAGATGTGATATATTTGTGGTAGTAAAGAGGACTTGGCGTATGTTGCCCAGCAGTGAAACAAGCAGTGAAACAGCATTGCTCCAGTTGTGTTGTAACTGGGCATTATGATGGAGCATGTCGGAAGAAAGAAACCTTTGTTTCCATGAATTTTGTGACTAAATCGGATTTGTCAAGTGTAGAAGATGAAGATGTGCAATGTGTCTTATGCATTGACTATCATGTAGTGGGTCTGAATTGTGATAAAAAATAAACCTCCCGCTCAATTGCCTTAGGTGGTATTCTGATCGAAATTGTAACAGACTCTGGGTCACCTTATACTATTGTCACTCACGTCTAACTTTTACTGGTAATCCGATACCTATGGTGGGTTATCAAAATTGAAATTTGAATTCAAAGGTGGGGATGCTGAACGGAAGTTATGTGTGACTGAGAAAGGTCTGTCTTTATTGGTATGGTTTGAGCAGGGAATCAGTACATCACATTGAACCTCAATAATCCTGAACTAGTGTTACTTTCTCAGTGTACCTACAAATTCTCACAGTCCTTTCATGCTCAGTTTTAAAATGTTTTTTCAGGAAAAGTGGGTGTTTTTAAGGGTTTCCAGCATAAAATAATTTAGTAAGACACAACCACAAACCTGTATCACATTAGGAATGAATTATTCTGTTTAGCGTGAAAGAGTATGTCAAGATGCAATTAGACAAGTTGGAGGAGAATGGTATTGATCCAGCAGGACAGCTGATCAGTCTTTACATGACATAAAATTTAACAGGAGAATGAGATTTTCACAAACAAAATACATGTGCACTGCCAAGCCATGTCTTCCCTGGACCGGAAACAAGCTTCCTAGGACCGGTTTCTAGCATTCCGGTCCAGGGAAGACATGGCTTGGCAGTTCGGGCTGGACTGTTCCCATGAGGCACAGGGTCAGACTGATTTGCATATGGCCATGTCTGAACTGGGGTGGCAGAGTGGGCTAAAGAACGTGATGGATTAAACCCAGATCAGTTGACTGGGGGTGAGTGCTTGCAATGTTCAACACTCCGTCCATCATTTCCTTTGGTTTTTGCTTTGTTCGCCATAAGTTGGCAGGGTATGCTCAGACATGAGTCCCTTGCTCACTTTGCCACTCGATTCAAGCAAGCCTGGCTGAAGACGGCTGAAATGCCAGAAACCGGTCCTAGGAAGCTTGTTTCCGGTCCAGGGAAGACATGGCTTGGCAGTTCGGGCTGGACTGTTCCCATGAGGCACAGGGTCAGACTGATTTGCATATGGCCATGTCTGAACTGGGGTGGCAGAGTGGGCTAAAGAACGGTGATGGATTAAACCCAGATCAGTTGACTGGGGGTGAGTGCTTGCAATGTTCAACAGTCCGTCCATCATTTCCTTTGGTTTTTGCTTTGTTCGCCATAAGTTGGCAGGGTATGCTCAGACGTGAGTCCCTTGCTCACTTTGCCACTGGATTCAAGCAAGCCTGGCTGAAGACGGCTGAAATGCCAGAAACCGCTCCTAGGAAGCTTGTTTCCGGTCCAGGGAAGACATGGCTTGGCAGTTTGGGCTGGACTGTTCCCATGAGGCACAGGGTCAGACTGATTTGCATATGGCCATGTCTGAACTGGGGTGGCAGAGTGGGCTAAAGAACGGTGATGGATTAAACCCAGATCAGTTGACTGGGGGTGAGTGCTTGCAATGTTCAACAGTCCGTCCATCATTTCCTTTGGTTTTTGCTTTGTTCGCCATAAGTTGGCAGGGTATGCTCAGACGTGAGTCCCTTACTCACTTTGCCACTGGGTTCAAGCAAGCCTGGCTGAAGACGGCTGAAATGCCAGAAACCGGTCCTAGGAAGCTTGTTTCCGGTCCAGGGAAGACATGGCTTGGCAGTTCGGGCTGGACTGTTCCCATGAGGCACAGGGTCAGACTGATTTGCATATGGCCATGTCTGAACTGGGGTGGCAAAGTGGGCTAAAGAACGGTGATGGATTAAACCCAGATCAGTTGACTGGGGGTGAGTGCTTGCAATGTTCAACACTCTGTCCATCATTTCCTTTGGTTTTTGCTTTGTTCGCCATAAGTTGGCAGGGTATGCTCAGACGTGAGTCCCTTGCTCACTTTGCCACTGGGTTCAAGCAAGCCTGGCTGAAGACGGCTGAAATGCCAGAAACCGGTCCTAGGTAGCTTGTTTCCTGTCCAGGGAAGACATGGCTTGGCAGTTCGGGATGGACTTTTCTCATGAGGCACAGGGTCAGACTGATTTGCATATGGCCATGTCTGAACTGGGGTGGCAGAGTGGGCTAAAGAACGGTGATGGATTAAACCCAGATCAGTTGACTGGGGTTGAGTGCTTGCAATGTTCAACACTCCGTCCATCATTTCCTTTGGTTTTTGCCCAGACTTGCAAATGAACAATTTCATGATTGAATCATGATATTCAAGTGCTTTATTATGTTATTAATTGAATTTCGTTTGCCCATACCTAAAGATTCACTTACCTAATTGTTTTTATTTACTGATTTTAATTCATTAGACTGACATTTCTTGAATCTTGTACATACACATTACACTTTGAGAAAAACATTTTCTTCCATTCTCACTAACGTTGCTTTCTGTACTTTGCCATGGAAGTTGGCAACTGTTAATACATGTTGCCTTTCAATAAAATTATATTATGAATGAGACCGATCTGTTGCTTATATGTGAAAAGTTTTATTCATGAGCATTCCACAATGGACTAAACCTGTTTATTCAGGATGGACAATTGGTTCCCATGAAAAACTTGTGAAAGTATCCTGAAGTAACTACTTTTTCATTTTGTTCCGGATGATGAACTAATACCTATCCGACATGGATGGTGTGACAGTTGATGTCACTCCTGGACTCGAAAAACTGTATAGACATGATTCCTTTGAGAGTAGAGAGAGGAGTCCCCCACACATCATTTCTAGACAGACATTTATTCCCTACCTTTTTCCACTGCTACTTCTGCTCTTTGCTCACCTAAATTTTCGCTTTCAGACTGGCCGATGGTGGAGCTTGCTGCGAGAGACCATCTGCTGGGACTGCTACTGCAGTTGTTTTTGCCCCTTTGCCCCTATGTCTCCTTTCTGCTATGGGCTCAAACTGCCAGGCTTGCTAGCTAAGCCCATACTTTCTTTCCTTACTAAACTTATGGAACTCATGGGTGCTAAGAGACTTTTTGACACCTTTCCTCTACCCTTGAAGGTGGCAGGAATTTTTGGATTAAATAGACTCTCTGAACTCTTTAGCACAACTAAATTATCTCAGATGTCATGTTAGGGGAGCTTCTTAAACTAATACGTTGACTTGTAAATCTAATCTTATTTGTGTGTTCATGTGCAGTCTTAGACTGTTCCTGAGACTCATGCTGAATTTATTGAATTAATTGCCTAATTACCTAATTTGCTTATACAAAATTGATTTGAACTCTATATTGTCTGAGTCTTCTTAAATTTACTAATGTTCTTTCTACAGAGATTGTGCATATGAGATTCAAAATTGTAATGTTTAGTAGAGATTCTGTTTAGAACTTGGTAGCAGAATTATTCATTGGTATGATTTGACCCAAAATCTTCTTAAGGAGGTTTGGACTTTCTGATGCCTATATACATATATATTCACTAAACAAACCAAAGATTACAGGGATGGTATAGTTGGGCTGGCATTTCACTCGTACAAAACCCGAGAAACTCAGCTGTTATAGTTAGTTAAGTTGACTATAACTTGCGCCCCCGCAATGCACTGCTTATGACCTCACATATTACATCACTCATGACATGGTCAGTGACATCACTGATGACATCACTGATGGCATCCCAAATGAGTGGTGTAGAAAGCGGGCAGGGCCTCCAACCAGCTTTCAGGAATTCCACTGCGTAGGACTTACAGGAGGTACCAGGAGGGCTTCATGGCTCTAAAGGTCCCTCAGGAGTAAAGTGGACTTCATCCCCCAACCAGTAGAGTGCCATAAGGCCCGTTTGCAGAGTGGTGGAGAAAGGAGGTTGTGGTCTCCGAAGACCTTTTAGCAATGCCAATGTGTGGGAATTACTTGAGATAATGGGAGGGGTAGTTGGCCCCCAATGACCTCCTTTGGGGCCAACTAACCCTCCTATTACCTCCAGTAAGTCCCACACAGCAGGATTGCTGAGTTCTGATAGCGGGCCACGCCCCCTTTTGCCACCACTCTGCAAACACAAATGTAGAAAGTCATAGACACTTATGCAGAAGCTATATAGGATGCACAACAAAATTCTTGGAGAACAGACATTATTGAGGGAACGAGAATGTACCTTACTTTAACAGCGGAAGCCAATGTTAAAGGAAAACGAAAGGAGAAGATAAACAATTCATACACAGACAAGGCTGATGTTGGAACTGATGGAGAAGGTAGTGACATGGATTGCGATTTCTTAAGTGAATTAGTGCTGAATCGTCCAGCGTGATACAATGAATCTCAAAGTGAGGAACTTTCAACTGGGAATTCAAATGGAATTCCAAATGCACCTACTGTGAATTTAGTTTCATGTGAGCCTACACTTATTACTCCTATAAGGAGAGAGACAGGAATAACAGCTTCTTTAAACCAATTTGTTTAAATGCTCCAGTTGCTTTGACTGTTAATGGTACCATTGGTCCTGTTGTACTTCTTCATAAATCTGGGTCACAGGGAAATACTGCCCATACTTTGAGTGCACATACTGGAGTGAGTGCTTCAATTGGTAATCCAATAGATTTGACTATGAGACCAGTGCTTCAGACTCCCATGGTCCCGACCCAAGGAAATGTCACTGGTACTAAGAGTCCAGGTTCTAATTTAAATTGGACATCTTTTGACTCCATTAAAAGAATGATTAAGTAAACCTTCATTAATAAATTATTCTGCATCTGAGATGACAGTGTCTGTGAAAACAGTAAATTCTAACGAGCCTTTATTACACTAGTAACCTGAAACAAAGTGAAATTCAAGCCAAGGAGAATTACATGGAAACACGCCTTTAGAGCAATTAGGTCTAACTCCTCAAGAATTTGAATATTCACTTCGGGGGTTGGGTACCCCAACTACAGATAGAAATTCTGAACTTGAGAAAGATAAGACTTTAGATATAACCAAATTGAAAGTGGAGTTAGAAGAAATTATTCTTGGAACTCTTAGTCCATCGATTAAATACATATCACCAGGAGGAATTTTTGTTTCTTTGTAAAGATAGTACTGCTTGACAGATTAATGAAAGACTGACTGACTTTGCTCAGAAATATGAAATTGATGTCCAAAAATCCAAGGTGTTACAGGGGATTTATCTGTTAGATTTAAGCGACAGAGATCTTGCTAACATGAGACCAGCAGGAATGAATCTACAGATTGAGGAAATAATGAGACTGATTATAAAATGGAGCGAATTAGACAAATGTCAAACTAGATGGTCAAAGAAGGAAACAAAGAAAGTTAGAATGCAGATGCCTTCAGTTGTAATCAACATAGGAGTTGAATAAGTATGAATGCTTTCGATACGAGAAGTACCTGGAGGAGGACATGTCATTGTGCCTTGTAATAGAGCTGATATTTTGTGTTTCACAAATCAGTTCCTGAAACTGAGGGATAGTCCAGTAGAATGGTACAAACAGATTGAGAGATGTATGAACATTTTGAAAGTTGTGTGGACACATTTTAATAGCATGTTTGGAATTGTAGTTCCAGGTGATATATGTATGGAATGTAAGGTATACTTAGATTGAACTGATACAGAGCTATCAGGATACCCTAAACAGAAGTCCTCTCACCAGTGGTATTAAAGCAATACAACTAGGTGATTCACTTTTTGAGAAATCAAATCTCTCCTAAATAGATTGATTGGCTAAAGATTGACAGAACGACTAAAGACCTGAAAGAAACAGTTCATGGGTATTATGAAAGATTGTTGCAGGCATTTAGACAGTACAGTGGAATGGAAAATGTGGCTAAGAATGAATGGGACATTTTGTTTATAAAACTTAAGGTTTAAGACCGGAGATCTTTTCAATGATTCAGCAACATTTAATCTGTTGGCAAAATGAACAATTCTATGATACACAAAGTACTGCGGAGAGGAGATTGAAGTGAAACACAAAAGGCTGAAGGGGAAATTTATCAGTGCACAAATAAAGACTGTCCAGAAAGGACAGAATTAGTTGGGCTTTAATAATGTAGTTCTACCACAACAAGGATGCAATCAAGTTCCAATGATTCAAGGCATTAATGGTTTCCAGCAGCAGAATTTTCAGACACAAGGCATGGTTTGTGGAGTTCTGATGTATTCTAGAATGAGTGTTGATGTGTCGGTTTGAAGAAAATAAAATCTTGTCACCCCTGTGACAAGTTAGGGCATTGGAAGAGCGAGTGTCAGTTTAATGCAAATTATAATGGAAATCAGATTCTCGTAAGAGGCGTGCACAGTCTCAGTGAAATTACATGATTTAGACTCAACAGACACAAAGACAGAGCAATCTAAATACTAATGTACCCCAAGCCCGATGCCACAACAAAATGTTCCAGTTCAAAGATACAACATGAATCAGTCTCACAATGCACATCCAAATTCCTTTGGAAATTAAGAAACCCCCCATCAGTACTCAATGGTCCATACAGATGATTTCGGCTCAGACCTATCAGCACAATAGACCTGAGAGAGGAGGAGAACTGTGTGCCTGGCAGAGGGACAGTTAAGAACAGCAGAGGTTCCTAACCTACGCCTCTCAGGAGAAAGAATACAAGTTGTATGAGCTACAAATAAACAAGTGCCCACCCCAGTTTCTGAGGCAGTACCTGACAAAATAGTTTTTTTTGATTATTGACATTGATTTGTGGTGTGTAATTCAAGTCCAGTGAATCTACTTGGACAAGACTTGTTCTACAAACTCTATTGTTCCATGTACTGTACCCCAGATGATATCGAATTTCATACAAATGATGACGATGTTGTCTTCAAGCTTGCCTAAAAAAGTCTGATATTATCATGTTTCCACTTTTAGCCAAAAATGACCTTCCCATAGAATTATGAAATACTGTATTATCTAACGTTTGGTACTTTTCAGGAAAAGACATTGGACTTATTAAAGGGGTAGAACCAGTCCAAATCACAGTACATCCGAATTCAGAATACCCAAGAATTTCACAGAATAATTTGATTACTGATGCTATTGCCGGATTTATTCCTTTAATTGACTCAATGATTGAACAAGGAATCCTGAAGGAGATAATGGGGAGTCCATGTAACTCACTCATTATGGGCTTACGGAAACCGAATCGCAAGTATTGCATCGTGTGAGTCCTATGGAAGTTGAATGCTATTGCTGTCCCATGTTGTTCCCTGGTATCGAATCCAGCTGTGATACTGTGGTGATGCCAGTAGAATGTCTTGAAGAGTGATGTTAACCACAATGTTATGTGTTGCCACAAGCGATCCGCTGTGGTGTCTCACAAGTGACGGTTGCTGCCGGTGCCCCCGACTCTACTTGTCAGGATGGCTCTCTGTACTTCCACAATAAATACTACTAAAGTTTACTTGGCTCTTGTGTCACTTCCGTACCAACCAACATGACTTTTCATCAATGGCGACAGAAGACGGGATGTAATTTAGCTGGACACTGTGGTAGTGTGCTTCCATTTCATTACTCCAGCACTGCATGTATTTTTTCTCTTTGCATTTACCGGCATGATCCAGAGGAGATTTTGACAGTCAATGGAGTTCAATTTGACTCGCAAGAAATTAACCAATTCTTACCCACTTGTCGAATTAAACATATTAGAACTCCTCTCTATCACCCACAAAGTAATGGGAAGGCGAAGCGGTTTAACAGAGTAGTTTTGGAATGTCTACAAGTAGCCTAGAGGACCAAGGTGTGTGTTCTCCAAGCTTTAGAAGCCTTGGTATGGTCATACTGCACAACACCACATGTTGCTACAACTTTCAGTCCATTTGAACTTATGAGAGGTAGGAGGGCTACCACACAGCTGTATCCATTTGGGATGGTTAAGGCTTTCCATGAAGGCTGCAATATGAAGCAAGTGTGGGAGTAAGAGAACAGAAAGTCAAGTGTTGTCAGTAAGAGAATTGTGAATCTACAACTTGCAGAGAAGTACATAGATCGGGGATTGGGGTAGAGTTAAAAATCCAATCTTGGTAAGGAAAGGTCTTTCATAATTTATGGAGCCTCAACAGGTTATTGAATTATGTAGGAATGCAGTGAAGTTGTCCAATGTGAACTGGTGGAGCACTTTGCATGTAGCATGGGATCCCTGTGTTCGTCCCAGGATTGTTTATCTGTCTGGGGGTGATTACCAGGAAACTGATGCCTCTACAAGTGATCGTGGTGTTGTGAGAACAAACAGGAGAAGCCCAAGAGTTTATGTTAGACCCAGCAAACTATGTGATTATGTCTATTGCTCTCTTAGTGTTTCATTGAAACAAAGGGGTTATGTTTAAAGATTTAAAGTGTTATATGCATGTATTTATCTATTTTTTTCACTGTAGTTTGTTTTCAATTGCTTTCTTCACTTAATAAAAATATGTATATCAGAAACTATTTTGTCCAACAGGGCAGGTGTGGAGATGCCAGTAGAATGTCTTGAAGAGTGATGTAATCCAGAATGTTACGTGTTGCCACAAGCGATCCGCTGTGGTGTCTCACAAGTGACGGTTGCTGCCTATGCCCCCGACTCTACTGGTCAGGATGGCTCTCTGTACTTCCACAATAAGTGCTACTAAGGTTTACTTGGCTCTTGTGTCACTTCCGTACCAACCAATACGACTTCTCTACAATGGTGACAGAAGACGGGAGGTAATTTAGCTGGACACTGTGGTAGCGTGCTTCCATTTCACTACTCAGCATGTTCTAGAGGAGATTTTGACAGAAAATGGAGTTCAATTTGACTCGCCAGAAATTAACCAATTCTTACCCGCTTGTGGAATTAAACATATTAGAACTCCTCTCTATCACCCACAAAGTAATGGGAAGGCGGAGCGGTTTAACAGAGTAGTTTTGGAATGTCCAAGTAGCCTACATGACCAAGGTGTGTGTTCTCCAAGCTTTAGAAGACTTAGTAGGGTGATACAGCACAACACCACATGTTGCTACAACTATCAGTCCATTTGAACTTATGAGAGGTAGGAGGGCTGCCTGTGCCCCCGACTCTACTGTTCAGGATGGCTCTCTGTACGTCTACAATAAATACTACTAAGGTTTACTTGCCTCTTGTGTCACTTCCGTATCAACCAACACCACTTCCCATCATATACTTTTTCAGATTCCATGCGACGCTCAATGAGTTTCTGTCATGGGCTTGTGCCAGGCCTTCTTTTCTATCTCTTTGCACAAGGATAGTCATTACCCTTCTGCATTTTTTGTTTCAGCAGTAGTGTTTTGCCATGGTGCTGAGTCCCACAAGGTGATACAGAAAGCCCTAATTATTTAATCAGATTTTTAAAAAGAATCTTGAGTCTATAATAATGCCTCATCGTTCAGTCTTGGTGCAGAATATTGATGACCTAGTGGTAGCATCAAATACACAAGAAGCCTGCTGGACTGATAATATTGCTCTCTTAAATCACTTAGCTAAGAATGGATGTAAAGTTTCCCTGACTACATTACAGTTTTGCCAGCAAGAATTCCTGTATCTGGGACATCACATTGCTATTCTGAATATGACTCCACCCACTATGTTTCTGGGAATAGTGGGATATGGTGGGATATTGCCAACAATGGATTCTCAACTTTTCCTTGACAGCGAAACCTCTGGAGAGGTTGACATACACAGACATGTCTGATTCAGTACCTTAGGATGACAGTTGTATGCATGCCTTAACGAAGCTGCAAGAAAGCATTTGTCGTGCACCAGCTCCGGGAATTTCTGATTAAAAAAATATTTTGTGTTGTTTTGCAGTGAAAAAGAAGGCTGCACTCTTTTAGTGTTGACACAAATGCATGGAAGTGCACACAGACCTGTAACCTACTTTTCAACTACACTTGATCCTGTTGCTGCCGGATGTTTGAAAGCAATTGTGTCTGCATGTGTGAGTCTTAAGCGGAGTGAAAGCATAGTCATGAGACATCCACTAACTATGTTTGTGTCCTATTCATTGGGGACACCGTTGACCCATACTCAGACATTAAATCTGACTAATGTTCAGCTGACGAAGTATGAGCAGATTCTAGTGGGTGAGGAAAACGTGACTCCTAGAAAATGCATGATTTTGAATTCTTCAATTACCCTTTTTCTGGAAATGAAGTAGTGAGTGATGTATGTTGAGTCTTGATGTGGCTGAACATATACCAAACCCAGACCTGATATACAAGATGTACATTTGCTTGAATCTGACCATGTGCTGTTTGTTGATTGTTCTGGTTCACGTGACCATGAAGGAAATTTGAAACCTGCCAATTCTGTATGTACGGTTGCAGGTGTTGTTGAAGCTTCTTGGTTGCAAGGAGTGTATTCAGCGACAGTTGCTGAGCTAGCTGCTTTGACAAGGGCTTCCTATGTCTCAGGCCAGTTGTGAGTAACAATCTTCACCAATAGTATGATTTGGCGTTGTACATAACTTTGGGCAATTGTAGTCACGGTGTGGGTTCATGACTTCCTCCGGTTTGCGTATACATAATAGAGAAAGTTTGAGGTACCTATGGCAGTCTCTACAGATGCCTGCCGAAATTGGAGTGGTGAAATGGTTTGCCCATAGGCAAGGCAATCATTATGTTACAGTTGTCAATAAATACGCTGATGAGATTAGAAAATATTGTGCTTTGAATGCACATACATTTAATGGAGAACCCATGAATTAAACATCGGAAGCGTCACAAATTGCAACCTGTTATGTTACTAACTTCTGTAGAGACTTGAGAGGAAGTTAAAAAATTACAAGAAGTGCTAAAAGCTGAACAACAGAGTTGGATTAGAGCTGGTTGTACCAAAAGGGAGGGTGACGTGTGAATTTACACTGATGGCAAACCTGTATTACCACCAATGGCTAGACATTACCATGGTCCTACGCATGTATGAAGACGCATGTATGAAGAGTTGCAATGACGCACCTCTTTCAACAGACGTGGTTTAATCCAAGATTCTGAGTGATGGCTGAGAGTTTGTGTTATAGATATTTGGAGTGTCAACAACAAAGTTCTAGTAGGAAAACACTGAATGCTTCATAGAGGCCTACTTGCAATGGGTTGAAATATGTTCTGGTAATAGTTAACATCTTTTCTCGATGGGTGGAAGCTTACCCCTGTTACAATAGCCAAAGTGTTACTTAGGGAATTGATACCACAGTTTAGTTTCTCCACGTCTCTCGAGAACAATGAGGTTCTGAAGATGTTACGTGCAGCTTTGCAGGTTGAACAGAAGCTACATTTCAGTTATCATCCAGAGGCCTCTGGACTTATGGAAAAGATTAATCACACTTTGCAATCTAGAGTAGAAAATGTGTGTGCTTCGGCATCTTTGGAGTGGCTTGATGCACTGCATAGTGTGTTGATGAGACTATTGAGACTCCAGACAGGAAAACAGGATTGTCGTCTCATGAAATCATCATGGGGGAGACTGATGAGACTGCCAGCTGTGCCTGCAAATGCTCTGTGAACATCACAGATGACATACATTCTCGTCTACTGTAAAGATTTGGCTGAGATGGTCTTTTTGTGTCTCACCAGTTGGAGAAGCTGCAGCTACAACACAACAGGAGCAGTGCCATGACCTTAGTCCTGACGACTGGGTGAAGGTGAAGAATCACATACAAAAGGCATGCCTGGAACCTCTCTAGAGAGGGCCTTATCAGGTGATCCTAGCTACCACTACTGCAGTGAAGTGTGGAGGTCTCCCGAATAGGGTAGGTGCAGCCTACACTCGCAGAGCCCCATGTCCCCTTGATGATATAACAGCAGCTGTTCCTGAACTGCCGGTGGTTACAGTGAGCATTGTTTTGGGTTGTGGGGCATCTGGGAGAGTCAACTATAGTTGGTACCAAAGGTCCCCAGCCAGTAGAGTTGGCTACGAGTGATATAGACCCTAGCACAGGGCTTAGTGCAGTAGGAAAGCGAGTTGTACCCAGAGAGCAATCGCCAAGAAGAAATAAAATACTTAGATGATGCATAACTGAAGGGTGAGCACCAAAAACCTCCTTGAATCAAATTTTATGACAGAGTTGAAATTTTCTGTGCCACTGAATGGACTGACTCAGTTTATCCTGAACATACCCATCAACGAAGCTGATTTGCAAATTTTTTCATCTTGAGAAGGAACACCTGAACTGTGCCATTGCTATTTGTGCCATACTTGCTTAACTGATACAAACTAATTGCTGCTAAATCTTCTAAAGTCTGTCTGTTTTGAGTGAATTCATGGAACCTACCGTCACATCCTCTTTGAGATGCAAATGCCTATATGTGCGAATATTAGCTGTTGGTTGATTGTTTTGGTTATTTTGCTAGTTTTTTTGAATTTGTCACATTACATGTCTATAGAGAACTCAAACTTTACTCATCCTCTCAAAACTTCTTTATCCACAAGTACTTGTCTTACTGCATTAGATGATCAAATTTTACACTTAGAATCCTGTAAAGGTGATTACTCCAAAAAAGTATGAACTAGATTATTGCATTAGTGTGTTAACGAAATGGATGCTTGTAATTGTTATGTGTGTATGCAACTGCCTGCCTCTGTTGATGAAGGCGTGACCTACCATTACATTCCTTTAACGTAAGGAGTTTCTTGTAGCTTATGAACACATTTATTTTATGGAACTGATCATTTTATACTATTACTCAAACATTGACTTGATCTTTTCAGAACTACCTATGCTAAAGTGCTTAAATTCACATCCTGAACCTCCATTAGCTAAGACAATGGGATATTTCTTTAAACCCACTTTGTCATTAGATATGGTTTATACATGTAGAAATAATTTAACTTTTACTTTAGAGAGAGTAGAAAAGAAATGTATAGATTCAGTAGAAGTCAGATATAGAAATGCAACTACTAAAATTGTAAATAATTCAAATGTTTCTTCTTGGGTGACTTAGGAAGAAGAACTACAATAACAGGCAATATGGCTGTTTTAGCATTAGACTGACAACATAAAGGGGAATTATGTAAATATATGAAAAGATCTTCTACTAACACAAATCTTGTAGGTATAAGTGAATGTGAACATATGTTTGAAATGTTTGAAAATTGTGGGCGATTTTCAGCAGGAGTAGATCATGTTTTCTTTGGTGTATATTATGTTTGTGGGAAAATGGTTTTTATAGATTACCTAGAAAATAGTATGGAACTTGCTATGTAGGAGTATACTCCTAAGATTTTTTGTGTCGGACAGATCGAGGAGATAGTGTGAGAAATCAATACCTTTTTGCAGTGTCCCCCCATTTTGGCTACAAGGTGCTGACTTTCTGACAGACTGCACCCTGGGCTCTGATAACTAGACCCAGGGACTGTGCCATGGTTAAAAGTATATGGAAATTAGGTGTAATTACAACTGGTACTGACAACCTACCTGTAAGTCCCTAGTATATGGTAGGGCATGTAGGTTTAGAGGTCCGGTAGACTTGGGCCCCTATTACCATGTTGGTTGGAGTTGCCTCCGACCGACACCGTTTCTGTGTGAGAACTGACCGACCATGGGTCGGTGCTTCCGCACACCTTATAACAATGCGACCGCACATTGTTCAGTCGCAAACTCCCATTTCTGTATGGGAGCTTGTCCGGGGGCGGAAACCGCCCACAGCACAAGCTCCCATTAAGAAATGGGAGTTTGTGTAAATCCCTGCACCATGTGGCAGGCCACTTCACTGTGCCTGCCACATGGTGAAGGATTTTCAAGGCACCATAGGTGCCCCCCACTGCCACAACCATAGTCTGTGGAGGGATGGGGGCCCTCCTAGGAGCCCCAAAGTCACTTTCAGACTGCCTTTCCATGTCAGAAAAGGCCGACATGGAAAGGCTGTCGGAAACCAACATCCCAATCCCGACGGCGGAAATGCCGTCCTGAAGGGATTATGGACGGTTTCCGACTGGCCGACATGCTCCTTGAGCCCGCCGAAACCAAGTCGAATTGACTGGACAATTTACACTCCGACCACCGACATTGAAATTCAGTGGTCAGACTGCACACCTACCATGTCAGTCGGTAAGCCTCTGAAGAGAGGTCGGAGGCTTACTTGACGACATTATAATGAGGCCCTTAATGTACTTAAGTGTGCACTAATATGGTGCCTGCTGTCATTTTAAACGCCAGACCCTGCCTTGCATGAAGCTTTTAAAATAGAGGTATATGCAAAATCAATTTTTGAATTAAAGGTATTTACAAAGTAATTAATTACCTTAGTTTTAGATATGACACCCCTAAGGTATCCCCTAGGTGCCCCAGAGGTAGGGTGCCTTGTAGCTATAAGCAGGGACATTATAAAATATGTTTTATATGCCCTGGTGAGGGACAAACTGTCAATTTCTTTTGTCTTCATTGTAATGCACTGGATCTATAGGCTAACATAGGAATACTTTATTAAATTATAACTATTGATGAATAGGAGCTAAAAAGATATCATTCAAGGACTTAAAAGAAAAGTTATGATAAATCCAAATTGTCATTGATAGATTTGTTATAATGATTACTAAACAGAAGTTATAAAACGTTCTTGTCTGTGAGCCAGAATCCAGCCTTCTGACAGCCCTTCTCTGATTGGCCAGCTTATGCCAGGCTGAGTCAAGCTGCCTTAATGAGGTGTAAAGTGGCCTGTCTTGAGACAAAGGATTTCCTATGGGAGTAGAACTGCAAGCTGCAGAGCACCAGCAGGAAGCAGGTGGAGGGGCCAAACTGGTCTTTAAAGAGGGAATGACAGATTGGAGAGAATACAGCCTCACTCCCACATCCTGCACCCCCAGCCAAACAGGAGCACCAGTAATTAGATTACTGAGGGGGTTGGAAGGGGAATGTTAAGGAAACTCAGCCACACCTTTGGGATTGGATTTTTGAAGAATAGTGCTTTCTGGGGCAAGAATAAGGTCCACTCGTAGGTAGTGGTCATATACCTGCTCCCCATTGGCCAGGGGTGTCCCCCTGCTTGACCCCACCAACTCTGAATAAATATGGGAGGGCTGCCAAGCAACTCAGATCCCTGCCTGAAACAACAAGGAGAAGAAGAATTGCCCTGATGGAACCCTGATCTGCACACAAAGGATTATACTCTGAAGGACTGTGCCTGGTGCTCTATCTGGAACTACAGCCCTAACAGGCACATGCATCAAGAAAAGCTTTTGCGAGTCCTTAATTGCGAATATTAAGGAATCGCAATTAAGGACTCGCAAAAGCCTATGCATGTAGGAATCGCTATTAAAATAGCGATTCCTTAACATTCATTAATTGCGACTCACAAATTGCGAGTCGCAATTACTGAATGGCTTCCCATTCATTCCTATGGGCCTCCAGGCCCATAGGAATGCATTGGAGATTGCGGGAGCAATTTGCGAGTACCAGTAGGTACTCGCAAATTGCTCCCGCAATTTCTAGGGTGCAAGGGTGTCAAAATGACACCCTATTGCACCCATGTATTTGAACTCTGCACACATGTTGCATACACACATGCTCTAAGGGCATGCGTGTGCGCAACATGAAACTTAGAAAAATGCAAATAAGTGCATTTTTCTAAGTTTTAGCAAATTACCATGAAGTCCAGCTTCATGGTAATTTGCTCCCGCTAGTAGCAAAATCGCTATTTTTTAAACATTAAGGCATTGCATTTAAGGAATCTCAATTAGGGATTCCTTAAATGCAATCGCTATTTAAGGAATCGCTATTTTGAGATTCCTTAAATTGCGATTTTTGCATTTGGGAGGATGCATCCCAAATGCAAAAATACCGGTCGCAAAGGGGCAGATTCTGAGAATCTGCCCGTTTGCAACCGGTTTTGTGGTTGATGCATGTGCCTGTAAGAACTTAGGGGCATATCAACAAGGGCTTTATCTCTGCTTTTTTGGCTTTAAAAGCCAAAAAAGCAGAGATAAAACTAGCGCCCTATCAACAACAGGGTGCTAACATGCAAATTTGCATGTTAGCACCCTTTTACTCTACGCTTCCCCTTGCATCTCTAATGAGATGCAAAGGGGGCGTTCCAGAGTAAAATAATAGGAGAAATGTCGCTAAGCGACATTTCTCCTATTATCAAGAATGTCGCTAACCCTGTTAGAGACAAAAAAATCAGTGCTAACCGCGGTTAACGCTGCTTTTTTACGTCTGCTAATTTCAGACTTAGCCATGATATCCTATGGAAGGAGGATATCATGGCTAAGTTTGCCTGTCCCTATCAACATGGTAACGTGTGATTATCGCTGGGTTTCCAGCGATAATCTCACGTTAGCCTGTTAGCGTGTAGATTTTTATCGCTATTGAGATAAGCGTTGCTAATAGCACGCTATCTCAGCGATAAAAATTCACGCTAGCCGGCGATAATTATCCTCACGCCAAGAGCGCTGAGCGATAATTATCGCCGGTTGTTGTTGATATGCTCCTTGGTCCGGCTTCACAAGGATTACAGAGTGGACACCCTGAAAGCAAGAACGTAATGGAGCCTACCTGTATCATCCCCACCAAGAAGTCCCCAGTCTGGATTGTGTCAAGTAAACTTTTAAGGATTTGGCCAGGTGCATTGTGGGAAACATAGACCCAAGGACCATCTCAGAGCTTCTAGACCATTGGATTGTTGTTTTGGACACTTTGAACCCACAAGATGAACTTCAGGAAGATGTTGCAGAAGTTTAGGGAAACGTTTGTAAAACATTTCATAATTTGGCCAGGTGCATTGTGGAAGTTGTAGTCCCAAAACCCAAAAGGCAAACTATTTGGAACCATTAGCTGGTGCTTTGGACCACTTCTCTGCATTAAGAAACACATCTGGAAGTAAGCAGAAAAGTGTTACATAATGGGTGGCCTGAACTCTGGACTTTGTCCCGGTCAAGTTCAACATTTTTTAACCCTGGGGCGCTATTTGCTTCTAAGCGCTAGTTTTACTTTAAATCTATAAAAATTCATATCTCTGGTTCCCTACATCATTTTGGGGTCAGTTTAATTACCAAAATATAACCTTGTTCTATGAATTGGATTTGGATTTTTATTGTGTTTTGTGTCTTACTTATTTAATGTATTGATTTTTTTAAATGATTTACACTCCCGTCTTCTTAGATAAGCCTGCCTGCTTATTGCCAGCTACGAAGGCTTAAGCAAGGGATTAATTTATTGAGATCTTGCCTGAACCTTTTATTGTGCTTGTGGTCTTATTGGTTGTGGTAGGTCCCTACTTATCACAACTAATGAACCACTTTCTACTATGTGGTAGCAAAACAACCCAGGAGAATGAGAAGAGATGCAAGTGTAAGTGAAATAGTGGGAGATAATTTTGAAGCCCTAATACCTTCTGTAGGAGTAGTACTAAACTCTCATAAAATTAAAAAAGTTTCTACTGTAGCTGATGAATTAGATAGTAACACAGCTGGAAGATTTATAGCTATTGAGATTGATATGATTTTCATCCAACCAAAGATGATGCAAAACAGACTTACTTTATGTGTTCTGCTCGTGGAAGAGAGCAGAGTCTATCGGTTGCTAAAGGTTCAACAATGTTGTACTTTTATACCAGATATAAGTAAAGATTTTAAAGGCTTGTTGCAGCGGAAGCAGTTTTTGTGTTTTCTCACAGTGGACCCATAAACAATTTGTTTTGAACTAACACACATTTTACTGTATTCAATCAGATTCTATACTTCACCCACAGAGACATTGGTCCTCAGGTGGATCTTTCCTTGTCATTGTGAGGGGTGAGAAATCAGGATATCCCACTGTCGGCCACTCAATGAGGATGAATGATTGGTAGCCAACTCACCAATTGGAGATCAGGTTTAAATACACTACTCTCAGAACCATGCTATAGAAATAAATCATCTCAATTGGAAGTCCCAACCTCCTAAAGAAGTTCAGTCTAACAAGAAATATGCAAGCTATGAGCTCTGCTGTGGCTAGGCAGAACAATAGCAAAATAACCTGATGTTTAGTGACTCTCTGTATCATGCATTTAGAAATCAGGTAATTGTAATTGTAAGCACAGTTTCCGTAGAAAGAACATCAATGCGCAATAAAAGACTCAGACAAATTTAGATAATTTGCTTATTGTATGAAAGATCCAAAATCAATGCATGTAAGTATTATTTTAAGAAGTGCTGTTATGAGTCTTGCAGGTTGAAAAATAAAACCACACTGTTCACCAAAATAAATCTATTTCTAAATAAAAGAATCCATGAGCGGATGTTTCAGAATTAAAGATTCCTATCAGCTACAAAGGTGGGAGGATGGTTCAAAATAATTCTCCTAGCATGGGCAAAGGGACCAAGTTAGGGTCCAGTAGGAAAAAGTCCATGGGCAAGGGGAATGGCGCAGTAATCATGGATTTAGTACAAAGGTTGGGTTCCCACCAATTCACACACAAAGAGATAGTGAACATGGTCTTGTTACTTAAATAATGTTGCATTGACAGAAAAAGATAAAACAACATTTGAGGCAATGTAACAAAATCCCATTATACCAGGCTATGAAATAATGCAGTCTAAGGGGGAAACGGTAATTCAATGCATTTTAAAGTAAACATTTCTTATTTAGTAGAATAAACTCCTAGTTAAGTTCAAGCATAATGAAATAAGTCAAACATATCATATAGTGAGCGTAGGAGAGTAGGATCTGCTTCACATGGGTACCCCCACTTTTTGCTGGTGTTTCACTGTCTTCCGACCTTAGTCTGGCTGTGGCCCTGCTAATCAGGACCACAGCCTAGCTGCTTGCTTTCTAAAATGGTTTCCATGTACATTAGGTACATATCTAATTGGATTCTGGAGTGCCTTATAAGCCCCTAGTATATGGTATACTACGTACCTAGGGCATAGGTACCTCAGAGGCCTACCAGGGGCTGAGGCATACATTATGCCACCCCTGGGAAGCACTCCAAAATGGCACCACCGGTCTGCTACTGCAGCCTGGGTAAGGGTGTGCTTGCACCCTTTACAGTGGTATAGGCTACCTATATCACTACCATATACAGACACATATAAAACTATAAGCCACTCCTATGGCAGGCCTTGACAATCCTGAAGGCAGAGTGCTTGGTTTTGTATGAGAGGGTGCCCAAGCATGAGCTGAGCCCCTCTGCAGATTTCGGAAATACTTCCTTATGGCTGTTCTGTGATACATTGTAGTTAAAAACATTTTTCTCTTTTGACTATTTAAATAAATTTCACCTTAGACAATCCACTTACACCATTCTATCTGATTCATCAACTACACACTATCACACTCTACAGATAGCTCCAAATGAGATGTGAGAAAGTTACTACTAAGGAGAATTTCATTAGTTAAAAAACATCACATTCAGTTTATTCACATATAAAAAAAACCTCATTACAACAATGGGTCAAACAAGAAAATAGTTTCATAAACGGCGTGTTTGCACAAACAGACAAATCAATATACATCAAAGTTGATCATAAAAACATTAAAAAGAGTTTGTTCAATATCTCATACAAAAATGTCAATAAGACATTTATATAGAAGGAAAGACAACAACTGACACCTAAATTGTGTCTCGACAGTGTTAATTTGTAACTTGTGTGGACAGAAAAAGAACTGGGAATGGTTCACCCTAGTTTCTAAAGTTGTGTCCCAAAACAAATTAAACCAGAAAATCATGCGTCGACGCATTTCGGTGGTGTGGAATCATAAAAACCACCTTCTTCAGGACTGGCAATATTTTTCCTCCGTTAATCAAGATTAATGATCATTCGTTTGATCATGCCGTGAAAGAATCTCAGGCCATGGACATCTGGGCATGGAGACGACCAAAATCGTAGTGATGCTATGTATCTATCTTGAGATATTTAGGTGGGGTTTCCCTGAAGACGACCACAATCATAGTGATGATATATATCTATCTTAGATATTCAGGTGGGGTTTCCCTCCATATATTAATTTGTTTAAATCAATAGGACCCTGAGGGTGACACGATCCACAGCTTAAAAACCATCACTCAAGTTTGTGGGAATAGCCGTCTGTCATCTATAAAGGACGTCTTACTGAACAGGGTATCGTTCTCTGTTTCCAAAACTATTATAAAATAGGCTCGATGGCTCTACAAACGCGTCTGCACGAACGTCGTCTTGTGCATCCTTAAGTTCTGTGATACAGCCATACCATATACTCTTAAGTGCATTATAACCTCGCGGTAAATGCTAACTTTGGGATGGCTGCATCAAAACATGGCGTGTTTGGTGTCAAATGCTTTGGAATACTACCCCCTGGCAATTCTGGCGCAGGGGTTAGCAGTCCACCCTTCTAGAGGTAGAGACATGTTCACACTGGCTAAACCCGGTAGGACTTTCCTGAGCCCTGGCATCACAAAATGGATGCCTCTGCCACAGACACGGATCTGGCCTCCTGCTGCTAACCGAAACTCCAGCAGGGGAGGCCTGGACAATTGGTTTCCTGTCGAGGGGAGGTATCCCCACCTCCCCAGACAGGCTGATGTGTATTGGGGCTGGGCGGGAGCACTCTCTGGTGCTTTGAAGTCCTGCACTGGGGGCACGTTTGGTGTTCCTGTGCATAGCCCAGTTCAAACCGGTTGCAGGGGCTACCTGCCCCTGCTCTGGCACGAAACTGGACAAAGGAAATGGGTGTAACCACCCCTCTTTCCTGGCCCACCCATAGGTGGGGCCTTAGAGTTAGTCCATCCCCTAAACTTACTACAAGTATAGGAATCCAGTCCCTAGGACTTTAGATTACCTTGGGCGAAACTCTGCAACATATATCCTGTACCTTCGACGTTCTACTTTAACTAGAAGACTGAAGAAATCTACCGTGGGGTCAAGGAGTGACTCTCCTGCTTGGCAGGCACCAAAAAAGCAACTGACCGGTCTAAATCGCTGAAGCTCCCGCCGGACAGCGAAGTCTTTGCATCACCAGAGGTGGATTTCCAGAATTTCTCGAGGCTACCCTGAGTCCACAGCAAAGCTGAGGCCCGTGGCTATCATAGGTGACGTGGAACCGTGACCCCTGGACACCGTAAACTTTTGCAGCAACACTACCTTCCTGGTCCTCCTCAAAGTTGTGCTTTGGGCTCTGAGTAGCGCCAGCCTTGAGCACCTCCTGCACCGAAGATTGTTGGCTCCCACTCCACGAGTGACCCGTGGGCCAGCTTCAAGTGCGACCGCTCGAGACTCCTTTGCGATCACTAGCCCGTTGGCTAGCAGGTCCCCACGAAGGCAACTCCTCTTCTGCTTGGGCTTTCCTGGTGGCTCCAGACGTGCCCTGACTTACCCTCGCTGGGTGAGTCCCTCAGACCTTGCTGATCTGCACCGCAATCCTTTATCTAAATTCCAGTGACTTGCCGTTGCCAAGGCGTGTTGGGTCCTTTCTGGTCACCAACACTGCAGCACTCGACAGACTTTGTGGGACAGCTTGAATCCGGCTCGTGGACTTCATAGACACCTCCTGGACCTTGTGGCTGAAGAGTCAAGACACACTTCAACTCACCTGAAGCACCCAACATATGTGGGCATTGGTCCATCCTGCCCTCGGTCACTGGCTTGTGACCCAGACTCTTTCACCTCTGCTTTCAGGTTCCTTACATCCTGGATCCAGGCTTGGATCTCTTCAGACACTTCTCCTCTTCACGGCAGCAGCAGTTCTTTGCAGACTTCCATTGAAATCGGCGACGCGACCCGACACCAAAAGACACCTATGCACCCGGCTTCCCTGGGTGAGGTAACTCAAGTACTCCGGTGCTCAAATGGGTGCTAGCTCTAGAACTTCTTAAGTCCAAAAAGGTTTGGTCCAGACTCGATTCGAAGTGTCCCTAATCTTTAAATTTCCAACCGCGACATTGCCCATAGAAGATAATAGGAACCCGCGATTGTGTTTACACACTGCATACAGCCCCCGTGGGTCCCCTGTGTCACTACCTTGGGTGGTTCCTTGGGGTCCCAGCAATTCTAGAGGCAATAGGCCTAGTGCCTGTTCCAGTCATGGTTCTTATAATACTTTTTTGGTATATGGTTTGGTACACCCCTAGGGCCCAAACGTGTATTTGTGCTTTTACTGATGATTGCTATCTTGTAACTTAAGTACTTCGAACTCCAGTCTCATAAAGAGACTAGAGGGGTGTGTGTTAACCTAAAAACATATATTTTAAATATATACCTGGTGTGGTTGTCCTTTCATTTGATCATTCAAGAGATTATAGACTGGTAAAACAAGCTGCTTTACATTCCTTGAAGACTTAGCCTGAAGGCTGCTCTCCATAGCTACCATTAGGATAGCTTTCAATAAAGGTTATCATTAACCTATCACCATAAGGGGTTGTTTGGTCAGATACAAGGTGCCCACTAGAACTAGTGGACATTATATATCAGGCCACCTTCTCACAGTGAGGATACTTTAAAGGCCTCAGTGATTTTTACACTGAAATGTTCAACTCTAATTATGGCCTACTACCAGAATTTTAAAAAGTACCTATGCACAAACGATTCCCAAATATCATTGAAATAAAATTATTTAAAAAAATATAAGATCTTAATAATGTTAGGCACTTATACTGAAAGTTTCAGTCATGTAGCATATTGCATCCATAATTTGCTCTACTTTCTATCTTGCCATGGTGCATTGCAATGAAGTCAATAGAAGTGCTCAATTTCATCATTAATTTTTTAAGATGACTTTGTGAAAAATATATGGTAATCAATTAGTAAACATTTCAAATTCATTATTTGATTAATCTTGCTATTGCTACCTATCCAAGCACACTATTACAGTGCTGATACTTCATCTTTACTGAGTTTCAGTGCTGTTTTTCTAGACGTGGGCAAAGTGCACATTTGTGTTTCGTTGTCAAAACTAGCTTGTGAGTCATATAAAGAATGCTCATCTTTTACGCTGTCTCAGGTTACATCAAAAATACGCTAACTAAGACAAAGACAAAGAAAGGATTAAAAACTGATGGTGCCTGGGAAACACTAACAAAAAGATTTTCTGCTGTTAGTGAGTGACTGGGAGATATAGGAAACAGAATATTGTTAAAAATCTTGAGATTGGTAGTGGTAACTTCTCTGTGCCTATTGCTGATACTGCTTACTATTAAATTGTGTAAAAACATATGAAAGTGACAAGGTGTGAAAAGATCAAGAACTGAAGAAGAATTGGAAGACAAATTATGATGAAATGAAAGTTCTGGAAGAATCCAGACGTAAACTAATTAGGACAACTAAACTGTAATCTGTGACACCTGACAAAGTGGTTTATGTGATGGCTTGATTCACTGTCAAGGGGGGATTGATCCAATGTGAAAGCTGATTATACTTTACACGACATAAAATTTAACAGGAGAATGAAATTTCACAAATGAAATACATGTGCACTAAGAAACACATGAAGTTATGTGTTATTGAGTAGAACAAGTACCTTAAAAGTGTGCTTAGTTTTTAGAAATAAAAGAAACCATATATTGAGTGTCTAACATGCTAATGTTTTGAATTTGTATGATTTCAGGAACATTATATAAAGCAAATAACTCATTACATGTATTTTCTATAATTATGTGAATGAATCAGAAATTAACACAAGCTAATAATTGTGTGAATATAATAATGATTTCAGATTAATTTTGCCTTAGCAAGCCTTTTCCATTACTCTCATTGTAATGCGTCAATGCCTTTGAAAAAGTGTTGCAATTCTTTAATGCAACAATGTGTAAGGCTGAAATTGTGTGTGAATAATTCTAGAACATATAGAACTTAGATTTCATGATACGAAAAAATAGTTTTTGATTATTAGCTAAGGTTGCATGTTAGTACTTTGAAATTGTGGTAATAGACCATACTTGCAAATGAACAATCTTATGAATGATCTATGATATTTAAGAGCTTTATTAATGTATTCACTTATATATATGTATTTTATTTACTGATTTTAATGCATTGGATTGGCTTGTTTCTTGAAGCTAGTACATTCACATTACACAGCGGAAAATATTTGTTGCATGTTGTTCGATGATTAAATGATATTATGAATGACACCGATCTGTTACTTATATGTGAAAAGCTATATTCATGAACATTCCACTATGGGCTAAACCTGTGTATTCATGATGGACAATTGGTTTCCATGAACAACTTGTGAAAGAACCCTGAAGTAACTACTTTGTGCACTCTGTAACGAATGATGAGCTAATACTTAACGGATGTGGATGGTGTAACAGTTAATGTATTCTCTGGACTCAAAAAACTATATGGACATGATTCCTTGAAGAGCACAAAGGAGTCACATCATTTTGAGATGGACATTCATTCCCTAACTTTTCCACTGCTACCTCTGCTCTGAGCTCTCCTGAACATTCCCTTTGAGAGTGGATGAGAGTGGAGCTAGCTGCAAGAGACCAACTGTTGGTACCGCTGCAGCAGAATTGTTTGCCCCTTTGCCTCTATGTCGCCTTTCTGCTGTGGACTGAAGCTTCCAGGCTTGCTAGCCAAACCTGTACTTTCTTTCCCTACCAATCTTACTGAACTCTGCATGGGTGCTTAGAGACTTTTTGAAACCTTTTTTCTACCCATGTTGGTGGCAGGAACTTTTTGATTAAATAGGGTCTCTGAACTCTGTAGCTGAAATAAATAATCTCAGATGTCATGTTACAGGAGCTTCTTAAATTAATCCATTGACTTGTGAGTCTAATCTTATTTGTGTATTGATGTGCATTGAACTATTACTGGGACTTATGCTGAATGTATTGAACTAATTGCCTAATGACCTAATTTGCTCAGTCCAAATTCGATTTGAACTCTATATTGTCTCAGTCTTCTTATATTTACTAATGTTCTTTCTACCGAGATTGTGCTTGCGCCATATAAAATTCTACTGTTTAGATGAGATTGAAGTTGGAACTTGGTGGCCGAATTACTCATTTTTATGATTTGACCCGACAACATCTTTAGAAGGTTTGGACTTTCTCTGATGCAATTATATATACATAATAGTATTGAGTATAATATACTTAAACTTGATCTTACCTCTGTGAGTTGGTTACTTATGGATGGTCCTTATTGAGTAGCCAACAGTGAACCTTAGTTACTTCACCCCTCAATGCAATAAGCAAGATTCATCAGAGGACCAACCTGAATGGGTGGTAAAATGAATAAATGAATAAATAGTATAAAAGACCCCAGAAATTTCCGCTGGATCAGTTTCATTGAGCTTGTTGAGTCTAGGGAGGGGTTGATTCCCTTGGGTGTTGCGAGCAAAGACAGGGGTAAAATCAGGCTATACATTGACCTCCAGGGATTGAATTTAAACATCCAGGTGGACAAGTTCCTGTTACCTAAGTGAAATGCTGGTGATGACCAAGGGAGTCAATTAATTCACATTTCTGGTCCTAACTGCTGCATGCCACCAAATTCCTTTTCATCCTAACAACAAACAACTCACTGCATAATACCTACATATGGTTGTTTTCAATTCAGCCACATGCCCCTTGGGCTTGCATCTGCTGCTGCCATATTTCAGAGATTGATGTATCAACTTTTCAAGGATCTGAAAGGAGTCATTATTTTTCAGGATTATATACTAATCATGGGTAAAGAGAGGCCCATGATTGAAGACTTAGAGAAGTACTTTTTATCTTCAATGAAAGAGGTCTTATGGCTGGATTAAAAAAGTGTAAAATTGAGGTGACTTCTATAATCTATCTGGGTCACAAGATGAGCAGGAATGGCATTTTTCCTAAAGAATGAATTTTGGAAGCCAAACGTAATGCCCCTCCTCCCATCACAAAGGAAGATGTGAGATTCTTCTTAGGTTATCCAAATTTTTGCATGGGAGCGTGTACATCAAGCTTTTTTTGATAGCATTAAATTGGATATTTGCAATGCTGTTCTACTCGAAGGGTTTGATCCATCTGATACTACAGTCATAACTATAGAGTCCAGTGGCTCTGTTGTCACAATAGAACAAGAAAAATGTGGAGTCCGCTATTTCTTTTGGTTCACTTTCTCTCACACCATCTGAAGAAATGTTCTACACTATAGAGAAGGAAATGCTAGTGTGTCTTTGGGATGTCTTCAGATTGAGACAGTATTTGTTGGGTTCCCAGTTCACTATTTCACAGATCACAAACCTCTTACTAAAATTTTGATGACAGCTGGTATGAATACTACTACACCACGGCTGGTACAACTATCATTACAGTTATTAGATTATAATTACAAATGAGAGTACTTACCTGGTGCAAAACACCACTTTGCTGATTGTTTAAGTAGAGGGCCATTGCAATTTAAGACACATGCTGCAGTTTAAAAATACAATAAATTTTGTGTGGCTGTGGTAGATAAGTTGGAATATGAGGGTATATCCTTGAATGAATAGATGGAAGGGTACACATTTGTTTGTGGTTATATGATCAATGGATCGCCCAGAAAAAAGAATCAGACAGTGGTAGCAAACATTATTGGGAGATTCGGGTGTAGCTATCTCATGAGGATGACTTTTTTATGAGAGAAGTGAGGGCAATTCCTCCCTTATATTTGAAAAATACCTATGAAGGTCAATTGTGTATTATGAACAATAGGAGGAGAATAAAATCTGAGTGCTAGTGGCCTGGAATTGACGTCCAAACTGAAGGGATAGTAAGGATGTGTCATAAATGTGCTTCAGTAGATAAATCCATGGTCACTTTTAGACCACCTTTGGTTCCGAACAAATGTCCTTAGGGACCATGGGAGGATTTAGCCATTCACAAATTAGGACCCATGGGAGATGTGAACACTGTGGCAAGTTGTTCCTTGGTCTTATTGGGTCTTTTCACTAAATGGCCAGAATTGTGTGTTTTGGGGAATGTTGATTCAGAAGCAGTAATCAAGTTTTTGAATTAAGTGTTTGTGTGTGAAGGAATTACTAAATCAATTGTGAACGACAAATAAACCCAATTTAAAGCAAGAGTCTTCCAAGATTTCTTATCCAGGAATAGGATTCTTTGAGGACATCCTTTTCTTTATCATCATTTGATGAATGGATGATCCCTAAATAAAAACTGGACAGTCGTATAAAACATTAGTGGTAGAGTCAGAAAAGAGCCAGCTCAGGAGGAGGACGTTTTTTGATGGGGTGGGAGGGGGTCAGGTTGATTTCTCCCTTATAATTGTGGGAGAAAAGTTTTGGGTAACATGAAAAATAAGAGAAGAAAACCCCAGAACTGGTGACCAGGAATTGACATGCAAGCTTCAGTTGATAAGACTACGGTCACTTTTAGACCAACTTTGATTCTGAACAAATGTCCTGAGGGACCCTGAGATGATTTAGCCATTGATATATTAGGACCCATGGTAGATGTGAATGGTATGTCAAGTTATGTGTTGGTCTTATTGGATCTTTTCACTAAATGGCCTGAATTGTTCGTTTTAAGGAATGTTGATTCAGAAGCAGTGATCAAGTTTTTGAATGAAGTGCTTGTGTATGAAGGAATTCCGAAATCATTTGGGAGTGACAATGGCACTCAATAGAAAGGGAGAGTCTCCCAAGATTTCTTATCCAGCAATAGGTTTGTTTGGAGGCCTACTTCTCTTTATCATCCTGCTGGTAATGGTGCTGTGGAATGCTTCAATAGGGTGATCATAGGTACTGCATGGCAATGGGGAACTGTAAAAACTGTGAAACAGAAATGAAAAAAAATGTTGTGGGTTTACCACATCTCACCCACCGGGACAGGGTATACCCCCTTCAGGTTATTAAGACAAAGAGATTCTTGCATCAAAGATAATTTAGCACGGATGAAAATAGGATTCTCAACATGTGGTCGTAAGAGAAAATACAGCAATATGTTGTCAAATCACAAGACTTCTCTCACCCCATGTTTTACATGGGGTGAGGGAAATCAAGCTAGAGGTAGGTGAATGGTTCTTGGTAAAGGACCCGCTCATGAACATCAAAGGCAGTGGTAAGTTATGGGACCTTTCAGAGTAGTTAAGTTATTTACGAATTCTGCAAAGTTTAGTAATGGGAAAGCTTGGAATGTTAGTAAGATGGCTAAATGCACCAATAATGTCATTTTTTTTTTTTCATATTTATATAGCGCAAACTCGACCCGAAGGTATTGGAGCGCTTTACATGAGCACCGTATTTACATTACACATTCAGGCACGGGGAGATTAAGTGATTTGCCCAGAAACACAGGATGTGGATGCGACCAAGAGACTCGAACCCTGGTTTCCAGCACCAAAGTCGGCAGTCTAGCCAAGGACCACATCCTCTCCCCAATCTCCACATCCTCTCCCGTCTCCTTCAGTAGTGGTTAGCATGATGTCTGGACCAAGGAGGACATGGGTTGGTTGTTGGACTTGTGTGATGATGAACTTAATAAGAATCAAAAAAATCCAAGGGCAGCTGCACCCTCTTGTAGTGGTGTCCTGTCATAGGAGAAGAATACTCACCTCTATTTAGGAGTAGTCTGATAAAAAGTATTTGTAGGGGTACGATATGTAATGTGACTACAATGGTACATAATTATGTGAGAAAATGATGTCACATCACAAACATTTGATGCTGTTAGTGTGATGAGAGCTGAAGTCACTACTACTAGGGTGATAGCCAGAGAAGGTCCTATATAATTATATTCAATTAGCACACCAGCCATTGTTCTTTCACAAAAGTTGCTTGGTTTTCATCATGTTGGGAAGAGTGAGTGATGACTGCTCAGTAATAACCCTCCCAGTCATCCACAGTGCATCGTCTTTCTAAGAAATGTGAGCTTATTTTTTTGTAGTTGCTTGTTTGTATTCAGATGTGACTACAGTGTATGTGTTTTTTAACATGACTGTCTGTCTTTCTAGTTGCCATCCCAAGTAGTGTAAGCCAGAGGGGCACTTACTGAAACATATACCATTTTCACCATTGCCATTTGTTTGTTTTCAACAAGACCATCCCAAGGGGAAATCAGGCCTTTTGGCTTTGACAACGCATGTTTGAGCTATATTTTCCTTATTATTTTCTTCCTATGCAAACTTCATGTGTCCTTGCTGTAGGCCCCCCACTCTTTCTATTGCTTTCCTCTTTCTCTTTCGGTGCAGAAGAACATACACTAGTATTTTTCTGATCAAATATAAAGAAATTGCTGAACTACAAATATGACCAACATGGGACTCAATGTACGAAGTTGGGTCATAAAAGAGTCAGTACAAAATCAATGACTCTTTAGGAAAGAGTCAGTGATTTTGTACACCAACTGGTTTGCAAATACACTTTTATTTTGCATTCGCCTTATGTACAACTCACTTATGTCACAAAATGCCTATTCCCAGGGAGGCCCGCAACTTCTGCATCAATTATATTCATCCGTTTGCAACTCTCGGAAAATGGTTGTGAATGCAGACATGAAGGTCTCTCAGGCACAGCAAACCTCCATCCCTGTTTTCACATTCACTTCATGCAAATCATCCCCTTTCCTCCAAGGGAAGATGGGCTGCTTTCAAAATCAGAAATTGTCATGCAGTGAATGCCACTGGAAGAGAACACAGTGGTTCCCTGGGCCAATGTCTGCTTCCACCGAGGCCAGCAGCAACCAAGGTGGAAGTTGTCCCTGTGCCACCTTTCCTTTCCTTTGCATGTTGGTATGGTCGAAAAAGGTACTTAGTGATTTGGAAAAACTTGTCTGACTCACTAGATGGTTTTGCAGCTACAAACCCTCAAGGGCATTGTGCTACTGGAGCGTCACCTCTTTTTGCAATGCTCCGGTGGCAATGGCGCTAAGGCACTTTGCATGGCTAAACGTCGCTTTGTAAATATGGTCCTCCTCAATGCAGTTTTCTGCGGCAAAGGAGCATGCAATGGGTGTTGCTGTGGTACCTATTGCTTTTTGACACTTCTCCAGATTTACAAGGATCTGTAAATCTGAGGCAGCACCAAAAACTTACATCTCCCCAGAGTGGTGCTACCACGAGAAATGCTTTAATTTCTCCTGGTTTTTTGCTCTTTGTGTGTGTGCTTTAGTCTGCAGCACATGTAGAAGGAGCAAAACACCATTGATTACTGTTTCCTGCACAACAACAATCATCCCTGCAACGCAGGCATCCTTGCACCAAGGTGCAAGAGTGCTTGCTCTGGTGCTGGGCTGCTATTTAGTGCCGGCGCACGGGTGAGTGCAGGAATGCACCGAATGGTTCAAAATACAGCGCATTCCTGCACTTAGAAAATGAGGCAGCTTAAGGCAGCAAACGTGCTTGCAGCAGCACGCTGTGCTCTGCCCCCCTGTGACTTTGTAAATGCAAAGCAATTGGATACGTAAACACATACTTCAGTAGTCTTGGTGTAAAAGTAAAGGAAATATTGAAGATCAAAGAAACAACGTTTCATCTTAAGCTACTGGCACTTGATAAATTCAAAGCACATCACATGCCAAACCTCTGCAGTGCCGTGTGCATTAGCCCATTGTCGGTTCCTTGTACAAGCATGAGCATGTGGGGATGTACTCTTTGCCTGCAAAATCAGGCAAAGTTGGAAAGCGTCACCCTTCTCGGAAGTGGGCAAAGATGTTGCCTTCGATTCCTGATGGGAAACGTCTGTCAGTGGGTAACCAGGCAACGACTGCCTGGCGGGCTCAAACAGCAATAAAGTGTCCTTTGTGGAAAAAACGTTGTACATAATATGGAAACTCCAGTTGTTTGTGGGGAATACGTTTGATTTGGCGTAATGTTTGCAACATTGAAACTGTAGATTGTAATGCGAAAGCCTTTGGTCATCACAGGACACCAGGCTGCCCATCACTGTTTCTTCAATGCTGCACGTCAGTCTTTATTTCTCCTTCCATAAAAGTGTTTTATGATATAGCATTCTGCAGCCATACTTCAAGGTCTTACTTTTGTGCAGTTCCAAGAGTACAGTTTGCATTTCGGAACTGAAATGTGCTGCAGCTGTGAGTCTTGCTGCCTTTATCTATGAGAAACTTACTGACCATGTTAACATCTCCCAATCTAGGTGTACCATGTGCTGTCCCCCTGGGCTAACTCTCGCACTGCCAATTACAATGTAATGTTTTTTTAAAAATATAGAATGATACTGCATTACAAAATATCCTGTCCAAGTTGAAAAAATCGTTTTTCTGGCACATGTTAAAACATGTGAAAAAGATGTTCCCAATTTGTTGAGGCGCATCCGCGTGCTGAACCCGAACCAGCTCTTATTTTTAACGTTTCACCCTCCCATCTGTTGACTGCGCACAGCTTCTGAGGCGAAGATGCGCAACCACAGAAGCGGTAAAAGAAGAATAAGGGTGCAACATGAGAAATGTCAGCAGAGGAGGCGGCCTGTGATCATAAAGTGTCTTTAGATCACGATTCAGACTTGATGTTATGTCAATCTTTCTCCTCACTTTCCTCTTCCTTCTTCGTTTCTCGATTTGATAATTTGATCTTGTTCTTAACTCTATGTGAAACGGGAGCACCAGAGGCAGAATGTGGTATTTCATATGACCCCCCTATTTTCATTTATACTTAACTCTCTAGTTTGCTATGAACTTATTAGTTAAATAAATATTTGTGACATTACAAGCACAGTGATAGCCACTTGTCGACAATACGCGCAATTGATGAAAGTGAGTTAGCAAAAATCAAATTTATAATTATTAGTACTGCCAACAGCTCAAAAACAACTAGCCAGCAGATTGACAAAATTGCATTAAGGTTACTTCCATTTAAAAAAAAAAATCAAAGCAATCACGGGGGCTTTAGTTCACATCTGGGGCCCAATAGGGACCAACATGAGTTTCATCCCACTAATTGCTGAGCCGGCCACTTGGCTACAGCAGAAGGTTGTCCATGGACGACTGAAGCTCCCTTAATATGTCACATCTCTCCATCCTGGAGTGCAGGTAGATGGAACAGCAATAAGACTCTCGTTTACACCACTCCTGCTATTCAGAATTGTTGGTAAATTATCTGCTAACGCAGACTTTTCTATATCAGATACAATGCTTGAACTCTGTATTACTAGAAAACCACTTTTTAGACGGACGTGGTTTTCTGGCATTATAGACAGCTATATCTAGGCGTGTATATTTTGTGTATTTTTCCTCATTTCACTCCGAAATTAAGAAGCAGGCATTATTGGAAGGTCCTGATTTTTTTTATGTATGGAACAATTGAGTATAACTGTATTACATTGCTTCCTGTGATGTGCACAGATGTTATTTGGTGTTTGAAATGTAAACGTATTTTGTGACGCCATCGAACCATCAAGAAGGGTGACTGGAAGCTTTATAGCTTGCCAGGGGACCAATACACTTAAGAAATCTTTATAGTTGCCCAGGAGAACCCAAAACAGAATAACAATACGAAGAGATATAGTAGGACACCCCTGAAACTTTTAACTATAGATCCCTCTAGAAGACAATAAAGAGCTCTGTTGAATTTCACGGTTGTGCCCGCTCAGATACCTTCTTTTTTTGTTATGTTATTTATATTTCAAAAGTGCAGCGGTTCCCCGAAGGTGTCCTGGTGCTAGCTTCTACCATCTGAACACAGGTTGATATGGGAATCCTACATGCTAAAAAGCCAGGTTTTTAGTCCTTTCCTGAACTCCATAAGGTCAGTGGTGGTTCTGATATGGAAAGGAAGCTCATTCCGGGCCCTTGCGGCACAAGTGACAAAAACTCTCCCTCCCCGGGGGACTTTTTTGATGGGGGGGGGGGGGGGGACTGTCACCATCTTAGCTCCTAGGGAGTGGAGAGCTCTTTTAGCGACATACCATTGAAATCGGCGTTTGAGATGTTCTGGTCCTATTGCTTTTAAGGGCCTTAAAGAACGGTGCATAGCGTTTAAAACTCACCCGTTGTCAGACTGGCAGCCAATGAAGCCTTTCAATTTCCTTGGTAACTGATAAAAATTTTGGCCTCGTTTTGCAGAAGTTGGAGTTTATTTAAGTGTCGCTCTTGAATGTTCAGGTAGATGGCGTTGCAACAATCCAACCTTGATAGAATAAGGTATGTTATAACTAAACATTGACTGTCCTCCAGCAGAAAAGGCATAATTTTCTTGATCATTCTGAGAGAGTGGAAGCTGGCTGATGCAACAGCATTTATCTGGTCCCCAAAGGTGAGTTTATCATCAACTATGACTCCCAGATTTTTTGCTTTCCTGGTAGGTTTTGGAAGGGTGCCTAATTCTTAAGGCCACCAGTCGGGGTCCAGAAATTGGCATTATTTCCGAAGATGATGATCTCAGTCTTGCCCAAATTTAGGCAATTCTGTGTCATCCACATATTGACTGATTTCATGAAGTCATGAAGCCTCTTACCCTTTTCTGATTCCTGCCCTGGCAGCAGAGACACAACAATTTGCTTGTCATCTGCATATGAAGTGAGAAGAAAGCCGAAGGATCTAAACAGGGCGGCCTGGCAGGATACGTAAACATTGAAAAGAGTGGAACTAAGGGATGACCCATGCGGCACTCCACCGAGGTTAGAAATGTGTTCCTAGGTCCTGCTGGTCTGTGCAATAGGATACCCTTGAAAGAATGATGATGGGAAAGGCAGAAACTGAAGGAAAGTGCTTTGCAAGCTGAGTTAGATGCTGTGTGAAAGGCAGAAATGAGTGAGTTATGATATATTACTGTTAGCCCTCCCCTCTCCTAAGGGTCCTATTCTGTGTGTGGCAGAGGAACCCGGGTAGAGTCGCTTTGACTAAATCAGTTCCTGAGGCGTCGTCTGTCCAAGATTCCGTGACAAATGCAAATTTTTTTATTATGCTCCTCCATAAGTATCGCACACTCTGAGCTGTATTTTACTAATGATCTGGCGTTTAGCAATAAACATTGTAATGGGTTTACATTAAGTTTCTCTAAGTTTGCCCATTTCTCTGGCCCATTAGGCTTAAGTGCCTTAAATAGAAATTTAGGGAGAGAGTTTTTACAGTTGGGATAAGTGAAGGGGGTTGATCTGAGGATTGTATAGAATGTTAGACGCTTACATGCAGTGGCCTTACCTCCAGTGTTCAAGGTGAGTAGCTCAACCCTAGAATACTTTAAAATGGTGGAAAGGTGTTGGAAACAGGTTGGGGATACACAAGGAGGAAGATGGCATCAGCGTAACTCTTGGTCATCGCCGCCCTCGCTACAAGCAAACTCTGTCATTGGCTATGCTACCTGGCTCTGACACACTGGCTCACAAGCCCATGATCTGGCCGTGAAAAAGCCACTTGATACTTTGTAGCCAGAGAACCAGTATCACTGCAGATACGCTGCAACTTGAGACAGCTGCAGGGTTAAACTGGGATCTTTCTCTGCTGGCTCACAAGCCCATGATCTCGCCGCAAAAAGGCCACTGGATACTTTGTAGCTGGATAACAAACATCAACGCCGACACGCTGCAACTTGATACGGCAGCGGGGTTAATCTGGGATCTTTCTCTGGTAGGAGCTGCAACACTTCTCACCTGCTTTGCGGCTCCCGCTGAGGCTTTTCGCATCTTGAGGAGAGTCCTTCGCTGTCTGTAACTGACTATGGCGTCCCGCCGAGGTAGAGGCACGAAAACAAAGGCAGCTGTTAGCAACACTGGTTCATTGAGCACGGGGGCCAACACCCGATCTGGATACTGCGCCAAAAGGTAAAAAAGATCATTTGAATGTAAAGAGAGCAACGGGGAAAGCAGGGGGGCACCCTTAAAGAGAGTGGTGGTTCCCAGCCCTCAATTGTTAAATTGTTACCCGGGGTGAGCTCCATGGCCCTAATGGCCCCAACGGGGGAAAAAAACACAAATGTCCGGGAAAGAGGGGAGTGTAATACTGACTCCTCGCAGAATGGGCCAGAACTGCCTGATACCCAAATGCCAACTACAACAGCGAACTCAGAGCCGGCACAGCCTGGGGGTAGACCTCCAGGGAGCTTTTTGGAAGACTCGAAGGGAACTCCTGAGCATTTCAACCCCACTGCCCCCTACCCGGTTATTAGGACTGAAGAACCCCAAACAGCGGGTCCAAATACCTGCCACGACTCAACCCACCCAGGGCTGGATCAGCAAACTAGCGGCAGCTTAAGGACTCAACAAGGTATCGGCCATGCCTCATTCCCCCAGGGCGCCCTGTTACCTGACCCGGCCGGTGATTACTTCTTTTCCGTGTCGGATGGCACGGATTCAGATGCCGAAGTCAATACTTCTACCTCAAGCTATGGAAATCACTCCGATTCCAACTGCAGTGATTCCAGCAAAGAAACTGGCACGGTACAACACAGGAAGAGCACGCAGCACAAATGAGATGGGCAGCGCCCCAGGAAGAATCGTCAACTAAAGTGGGACTATTCTGACTCCCAAATTGCTTTCCCTTTTGGTGGGGAATCTGACAAGTCCATAGGCCCAGACAACCCACATACTATCTCAAACCTCCCTGAAGAACCCTCGCTGTCATCTATTCTGCTTTTTATTAAACAGTTCCAGCAGGAAGTACGATTAGATAGCAGACAAACTAAGGGTGCTGCTAAAAAACTGCAAGGTGGACTTAGAAGAATGAATAAAACCTGCTCGGATATTGGGGAAAGGGTCACCATGATTGAAGGTCGTACGGAAAACCTGGAATCTGAAGTCGCTACTCTGAACAACCTATGCTCTTCCCAAAGTGCGTGCATGACAGATGTCATGTGGAAATAGGAAGAGCAGGAGAACAGGCAGCGCCGGAACAATCTCCGCTTACTTGGGATTCCTGAGGGGGCAGAGGGGGAAAATCCCCGACGCTTCATAGTGAAACTCTTGAAGGGGGCCTTCCCAGATCATCCAGACTGGAACTGGGATTACGTGATCCAACGGGCCCACCGTTTCCCCCTTACGTTGAAAAAACCACAACCCAGAAGCGGGGATAAGCCCGGGGCCTTCCTTGTGTTTTTCGGAAATGTTTTGCTTCGGCAATTGGTTTACGACCAGGCTCGATCGAATTCCCAGAAGAGCTTTGAGGGGGTGACATTCTTTGCATAACCAGATTTTTGCCATACTACGGTGGAGCGGAGATAACGCCTCCGCCAACTAATTACTCCCTTTCAACAGCTGGGTGCTCAAGTTTTTCTGATGAACCCTGCCAAACTTAAAGTCATCCTGAACGGCACTCCGCGAATTTTCTTCTCTGAAGTTAAAGCTCAAGAGTACATTAATGAGATCAAGTCCAGGAAAGGACAGAGCTAGGCTCCAATAGGCAACTATTAGCATCATAAGCTCCATTGACATTGCCTAAATTCTTTCTTTCTTTATGGCGAGCTGAGATCAGGGCAAAATGCTAGGGATGGCGGGACCTTCAGGTGTTCGCTTTTTTATCACTTGAGGATCCATAATCATAATCATTTTTACTTGAAAAGATTAGCCTCTCTTTATCTCGCATTATTAGCATAGTCTAGCTTAATCCAGAATATGAATTTCAGTGGCGGGGTAGGGTGGCAGGGTGTTATTGCTGGTGACCATCATTCAGGTCATACCTGATTGCTCATTTTTTAGGGGGTGGCGGGAGAGTGGGTAGGGAGGGTAAGGGGATGTTCTTGGGAAAGGCAGCTAGTTCTAGGATGGGATGAGTCCTTTTTTGGGTTGGATTTTGGTTACCATTTTGTTTTTTGAAACCACTCATTGTATAGGCAGGCAGGGCTAGTAGGATTTTTGACAGCGCAAACTTGATCCCTTTGGGCAGCATGCATTATTTGTTCTTTGTATGTTTTTTGATGTAACCTTCATGCATGTTTTAAATATTATATTGTATTACTATGACCAATGCTACACATTTTAGAATTGTCTAACTAAATATCTGCGGCTTGAATGATGCTCGCAAACGACAAAAAGTCTCCTAAGGTCTTTGACTCATGTGAGCGGAAGTAATCTGCCTCCAAGAAACTCACATGGAGGGTTCACAACTACACCTCCTGAACTCATTAGGATACAGCCTAGTGGGCGCGGATAACAGGGGTGGGCATTCTGGCTCACCGCAATAATTTATTATGGCCCTCTCACATTAAATCTGATTCCCAAGGGAGGTGGGTTCTAACCACAAGTTGGCTAACCATGGAATCCTCCTTCCCCCTCTGTTCAATCTATGGGAGTACCGCTGATGATCCTGGGGTAATCAACTATATTTCTGAAGCGCTAGCCCATTGGCCTCTCCCAGTTATTATTTGTGGAGATCTAATATCAATTTAGCTCGCAATTGGGGAACAAACAGCCATCGTAAGTAAGGGTGGGCATCAAATTCCGTTCCGCTAGCGCAATTTGCGAAATGTAGGCGTTTCCGCGTTCCGCGGAGAATGCAGAGATGTCGAAATTCCCGCGATCCGTGGCGTAGCGTAGATTATTTTCATGTTCGCGCTTTAAAAATGCATTCTCGCGCGCAGGCTCGATTTACCGGGATCCCTGCGTTCACCGACGAGTTTTCCGATCCATTTGCGTGCGTCACGAGATGTTGGTAGCCGGTCTCGCAATACCGCGAAAGTTTGCTATCGCGAAGACGTGATTCGCTGTGCCATCGGACACCGCAAGATATCTGCGATCGCGAATACGTCATTCACCACCGCCAGAGTGAGCGTACAATCGCGAACACGTCATTTGGATGCGCCATCCTACATCCGGCGGAAGTGTGGTGAAGCTCACAATCCCGAATACGCAACATTTTCAATCTGGGTTAAGAATAATACCTCGAGCAGCACAAAACCTTTTGTAAATGATGATTTGGATGAAAAAACAGATTGACATTTAGCTATCCTTTTTTGTGCAAGGAGTCCTTTTTAAAAAAAAAAAAAATTGGGGGGAGACGGTGGAAGTGCCACAGAGTCTCCAACTTCCGGTTCCTGTCTAGCAGGCTCCTCCCAGTGCTTTGTCCATCTCCTGTTCATTTTGCCTTTGGATTTGGAGCTGGAAGGATCACTCTTTGTGTCTGCTGCATCATTATCATTGGATTTGAGGACTTTTGAATGTGATATTTTACAAGTAAGTTGGTGTTGTTGTTTGTTTGATTGGGACATTGCAGTTGCTGCAACGGCAATTTTGGTACTTATCATAATTTTTTTTTTATTGTTGTGGGTAGCCAGTAGGCCCAGAGCTAGTCATGGTTGGGTGTATGATGAAGCAACTGTTCCTTTGGTGTGTTTTGAATTTAATTCAAACATCATTTAGGGCATGGATGGCATTGGATTGAATTGCAAAATGTGTATTTTTGTGGTGATTTCTTTTTTTGGGTGTGTGTTAAATAAATGCCTTTGTTGTGTGTGGTGTGTTGTTGTGTACCTTGCAGACCTTCTTTAGCCCTGTGAGTTTTCGTTTTTGCATTTTATTGCATTAAAAGGCAAAGCTGTGTGATTTAGCATGCATCCTTTGCCTGGCTATTATAGGCCTTTTCTCAGTACATTGTTTTTCAGGCCTCCTGCTTGTTGCTTGTGATTTTTTGTGAGTGTCCATGTGACTGGTGGCCATTTCTGATGGGAGTTATTAGTGTGCTGCTTTTGCCGTATAGGCCTGCATGTTATTCCTTTGTGGCTTAGGCTTTTTGTTGTTGTGGGCCTGGCCATGAGGCAGGTGGCCATTTTGAAGCCAGGCAGTGTGTTTTTTGCAATAGACCTGCAATGTCTGTCTTCAGTTTCTGGTAGTTGTGTGGGCCTGGCCATGTGGCTGTTGGCCATTTTGATGGCCGGTAGTGTGCTTTTGCCAAAGGCCTGCAAGCTTGTGGCCTAGTCTGCCAACAGGCCTTTTATCCAGTATGCTCAGAGGTAGTCACGGGTGGATGAATCAACTGTTTCTGTGTGTTCTGTTGAATCTAAACACAATTTAGGGCATGGATGGCATGGGATTGAATTGAAAAATGTGTATTTTTTGGGTTATTTCTGTGCCTGGCTATTATAGGCCTTTTCTCAGTACATTGTTTTCCTGGCCTCCTGCTTGTTGCTTGTGATTTTTTGTGAGTGTCCATGTGGCTGGTGGCCATTTCTGGTGGGAGTTATATAAGTGTGCTGCTTTTACCATATAGGCCTGCATGGTTTTCCTCTTGGCTTACTGCTTCCGTCCATCCCCTTTGCCAGCAGCACCTCCCTGAATGATGTGATGAGCATATAATTTAATGCCAAACAAGGACCACTTCCATTACATTTGTATTTTTGTTGTTGTTCTTCTTCTTCCCTATCCTTCCTGGGAGTGTACACAGTATACCATGAAAGCCCTTGTTTACAAAGTCTCACAAATGGCTACACTACGTTATATCTTTTATTGTTTGTTTGTACTAGTAGTAATTGAACCACAACATCAAATGCAACATTTCACTGATGTTCTTCTCATGGCTTCTTTGCTGTTGGGTGCACAAAAAGACAGAGGAGAAGGTGTCATCATCACCCGTTGTACTGCCAGAAAGAATCCTGCTGTGCACCATGTCACGTCCACGTGTGACCACAGACATCTCTGCAACTTGTGCACCTGCGTCCTGCTGACATCTGAAGAAGATGGGCCCATAGAAAGGAAACAGGTCATCCAGTACCAAGAAAGTTGTCAGTGAGAAGAAGGAACAGAAGTGGCACTTACCAAGACTGGTGTGCCGCCCCAGATGTTTTTTGGGAAAAACAAAATTATGCCTGCAGCAGCGTTGTCTGGGGACCAAGCTGAGAGCAGTACCTCCGCATCAGTGAGCCATCCCCACCAACCTAGGCCCAAGCCCATGAGTGTCGCAGAGGTAGCCAGTCTACTAACGAGCAGCGATGCTGAAATGTCATTATCGCAAAGTAGTACACAATCAACGCAGGCGGAAACTCAGCAGATATAGTGGTCAGCTGCAGGCGCTGCAGCAGGCGCAGCAGCAGCCGCCAGAACAGCAGCAGCCGCCAGAACAGCAGCATCCGCAAGAACAGCAGCATCAGCATGAACAGCAGCAGCTGCAAGAACAGCAGCGGCCACAGCCCACAATAGTACTTGTTCCTCCTGAGTAGGGCCATTTCAGGAAATCGAGCTTCCTGCAGACAAAGAGGAGCAAGCCACTGTTTCAGAAGATCCATTGTCTTCCAGACCCCGAGAAAGGAAAAGGAGGGTTAGTCCATCATCTTCTTCAAGCCCCCGCTTCTGATGAGCTTGATGCCACTTAGAAGCCACCAGCTCAGTCTGAGAGTGATGCACGCCACAAGACAAGGCTAGTGAAAAGGAAGGTTCCAGAAAGCCTTACAGTTATGGAGGTATATGTACAAGAGGGGGATGATGATGACGAGCCATTCCCCATGAACATCACTCCCGGCCCGAGGAGATGGAGACCAACATTATTACCCTATCCAAAATTGATGCGAGGGATGTAGCACGGATACCTCCAATACAGGTAACAACAACACGACCTCCAGCTTCCATATTTGCAAAGGCCCGTCAGGGACCTACATCCAGCTCAACCACCACCTCAGTAAGTAGTGGTAGTGTAACTGCACAGAGTCAAATTCCAGGCACACCCTCCAGTTCATCTGGTATTGAAAGTGGCACATCCAGCAGCGCCAGAAAGTTCTCCTCCCTAGTTTGGGACTTCTTTTCGGTTAGCAGTAAGGAGGAGAACATTGCTATATGCTCAATTTATCGACAGGCTGTTAGGCGGGGTACGCTTGGTACAAACTATGGTACCGGAGGCCAAACAAGTCATCTCAGAATACACCATAGTATCCAGTGGGAGGCTCACCTACTACTAGTAAAACTGAACCCATTGCTATTGTTGGAGATGAAGAATTAGGGGAAGATGTGATGGCGGTGGAAGGTGAACAAGAGGGAGACATTTCTAGCCCTGTCTCCAGCAGTGTAGTGGTACCGCCCACATCCTCAGCAACATCTCAGTGGCACCGCAGTAAGAGTCATACTCAAAGTCAGCCTGAGGAACCAAGGCAACCAAGTACTGCAATGAAAAAAAGTGTGTTGTTGAGCCTAACTGGGTTCAAGAAAACAGCTGCACCACAAAGGAAAATCCAGGCTATCATTCTCAGCATGTTTAGGTCGGAGGGACAGTACGAACGCAACTACCCAACGGCACTGTTGTACAATGTTAAGCTGGCTAAAATGTTAACGCTGGACCTTCTCCCTTTTTCATTTGGGAAAGGGGTGGGTTTCCGTATCAGCCATCTGCCCTAAATGGAAGGCTCCCAGCCGGTCCTATTTCGTCAGAGTTGCTGTTCCTGCACTACGTCAAGATGTGCTGGAATTGGTTGGACAAGCTGTGCAGCAGAGTGCTGTTCACAATATCCACCTGACAACATACATGTGGACCAGTTGCCAAGCCACTGATTACATGTGCATCACTGCACACTGAGTCTCTTTTGTGGGGGTTAGAGATAAGCTATCTCAAGTAGGTGCTGTTGAAACACCTGAGAGTTTTAATGCTACTCGGAAACATGCAACTGTAGCCACGTTCGCCATGCAGAAATTTCATACTTCTGTAAACATTATGGAAGAGTTTCCCAGCAAGGTCTTTGAAAGGCTGCGCTGAAGAGGGCTTAAGATTGGTTTTGTTTCCACAGATTATGGCAGTAATGTACTTAAGGCCATGCAGCTTGGTTCCTTGGTCCCGTGTTTGGGGCACTGCATTATTATTATAGTTCAAGACTTTCTGAAAAAAGAAGCCATAGTCAGCAACTTACTGACCACCTGCCGAAGAATATGCACTCATTTCAGCCATTCTTTTAAAGCTCGGAAGCAGCTGAGGATCATTCAATGTGACTATAGAATGACAGTCAAAGCACTCATCCAGGAGGTGACAACACGTTGGAACTCAGCTTATTACATGCTTGACCATCTGTTTGAGCAGTACAGATCAATCAATGAATATGTCATGTGAAGAGGGGATGCTTCTGTGAAAGGCATGACCCTTCAGATGGACCAATGGTGCCTAGTTAAATGCCTGACTGAAATGCTTCTTCCTTTCGAGGTCTTCACATGTGAAGTCAGCAAGGAGGACTGTACGTAGAGGGAAAAAAAGAAGCATATGAGTTGGTGGAGAGCTTATCCCATCGCTTAGCTGACAATACAAGGGTGCAAAATAATTACATTTGTGCCACAATTCTGGATCCATAGTCCAAATCGGCACTGAAAAGTAAGACATGTATTCCTTTTTCTGAAGTGGATGTTGCCCGGTACAAAACTTGGATAGCCGAGGCAGCCAGTAAGTTGGAAAATGAATGGCTGGTAATTAAAAGCCCGCGCCATACACCCACAACCACAGCAAGTACTTGGCTCAGAACACTCACCAACACTATCGACAACAGCAAGAACTGGACAAAAGAGGCTGAACAAAGTGTACCACCCCTGAGCATTGAGCGGATGGCCCAGGCCTATCTGGATGACCCAACAGAGGTGTACATTGATTAAAACCCATTGCGGTATTGGTATGGGAAAAGGGGCCAATGGAAACTGCTGAGCAGGCTGGCGATAAACTATCTGGCTTGCCCTGTCGCAAGTGTCTCTTCTGAACATGTTTTCAGTGCTGCTGGTTCCATTGTAACAGTGAGAAGGACCAGTCTCTCGCCCAAAAATGTGGAGAGGTTAACCATGATTAAAATGAATCAGCACTTTATACCACCAAATTACACAATACATGAATCAACGCAGGAAGATGAGGACATCGGCTCAGGTGACGGAAGTAGCGTGTTAGATGATGACTACCTATTTCTGGTTGAACCCCCAGAGTTTGAAGACAAGCTATACTTCCCTGACAACTAGACTTCCACTTCTTCCTGTCTTCCTCCCTTATTTACTTTTATTTGTGTGTCTGTCTTTCTGGTTGGAAACTTCGAATCATAACACATCCATCACCACCGTCTTCTAGTCTTTTATTGTCATATATGAGTTTCAGCTTTCTGCATTTCAGTCCACTCCTCTGAGTCCTGCTCCTCCATTCTCCTGAATCACCCAAAATCTATTGCCCTCAAGCCAGATGATTAGCTTAATAGAAGAAAATCTTGCCTCGTTGAGTCACTCCAAAAGAAGTGGAACATGATAATGACTACTATAGCTATCCTCCTTTCCAACTTGAAAGAGACTGCCTATTAACTGAAGATGAGAAGGAACAGGTAATGAATGATGACATGCATTGGGCGCTGACTGAGTGATTTGTGTTGTTGTTGTTTGTAGTGCATGAAGTTATTCATTGGGTACCATTATCTAATCTGCACACTAAAAGTAACTCAAGGCAATGTTTGTTTCCCTTCTCGTTTTTTAATAACAAATTTGTACTTCCACTGCAGGTCGATCCATTGCATTTTGAATATGGAAAGGCGACTCAATCTGTACAATGCACACTGAGTTGGACAACACCATGATGATGACCACAGTGACATGATATCTTCGCAGTCACTCAGTAGGATCCAAGATGATTGATGGAATAACTCAGGGTGTTTCATGAGTGGCATAAAAGGTAAACAAGTCAACAACAACCACTGCAGAGGGTCCATGGAAGGGAGGACCAAGACGCATGCCGAGATGCAACTCCTCATTTTGACCAGGATAACATACAGTAACAGTATCAACTTTCATAATCTTTTAAATAATTTGATTCATTTTTTGTCTTCAATCATTACTACTGTGTGTTGTTGTTATTAGTATGTTTGCTCTCTGCTTATAATTCAATGAATCCCTACAGCTATTTTTGAATTTCCTTTGCTATCTTTAATAGTAAGCCTGGGCCGGTAAAACAGAACAGAAACTGTATGTAATTCGGAACTTTTCCCCAAACCCCCTTCCAAACCATTCATCAAACCCTAACCCTCTTCCCCCGGTCTGTGTGACTTATTGAGGTGTGACTAAATTAAATTGACACCAATAATTTATCACACGCTTGCTGGGGCAGATGTGGCAAAAGCAACACTAATTCAATTTCAAGGCAGGGCGAGGATCTTCTTCTGCTTGCCCACCCATGAGCAGTATATTTGCAAGGTAATTTTTACCAAAGGAACCTAATCCATCAGCATTAATTGCCGGTATCGATTGGATTTGTTGTCATCCTCTTACACTGTACTAACGGTTACGCTTGTGTCGAGTGTACTGTAGGCCTAGTCGAGTGACTCGACACAACTAGAGTTTTTAACTCTATGTACTAGGCTATTCCCGCCACCATTATGTTTTATTGGATGTTTGCATATTATTGTTTGGCAGTAAGTTCTGTACTGTACTTCTTTCTACTACTCCTCCATCAGTCTCTCTCAGGCGACTGACAGTCTCATTTACTTTTTTTGCAAATGCTACTGCCAGTGTTTACTACTACTACCACCACTACCATGGCATGTTGGGAAAGAAAACCATCATCACCATGCAGCCATCGCTGTGCCTAAGTTAAATATCATGCACAGGTAGGAGAAGAAGTTTGGGGGAAGCATAATTAATAATGGAAATGTTTTCATTAATTCAAATTCACACACCCCTTTGATGAGTCCAGTTGCAGAATGCATAGACTAGGAGGAGAGACTGACAGTACTAGTAGGACAAGTCACTCAGTGAGGAGTGCCGCATCTATCTGTTTGTGTCTTACAAAGTCAGCCAATTATTAAAATCAAACACTGGCTGTGGCCCTGCACCAGCAAGGAAACAGTGTGACGTAAAACAGTAACCTGTCAACAAAACATTAACAGCATTGTATGTAAAGTATAAATATATAATTTAATCCCTCACAAAAATAAAATAAACTATGTAAAGAAATCCCACAACAACACCTGACCCACCCCTCTCCCTAACCCCAACCAATGTCTGGAACGAAAAAGCCCAACCTATATGAAAAGTCCAATTGACCAAAGAAAGTTAACCCCAACGCCAGATTCCCACCCACCAAAAGAAGAAATAAAAAAGGGGCAATTAACAGGGTCTTATCAGCGGGCTCGCCTCTCCAGGAGGACACAGTCATTGCCCCTCTAGCGGGGCCACGCGGCGCTTCAAAGCGCGGCAATTGCATCCACGGGGGGAGCAGCAGTGATAGCAGCGGGTGGCTGCCAGATGGTGGCGCCGTAACACCCTCATTCTCCACCAAAACCACCAGCCGCCGGTATTCCCTTTGTATGGCCTCCAGCTTCTGGCACCGGGCCTTGGCTGCCAACTCCTTCCTGTCCGGTTTCCCTTTGGAAGGAGTAGCTATATCAAAAAGAAAAAACAAGACTATTGTAAAATATACTCTTAGCAAAGCAGTAAGACAAATTAATTCTACACATAGTGGCACGGTAGCACTAGCAAGCACAGTACATAACATTTGTGGTATGGATCTATCCTCCCACTTCCTCGGCCTCTAACATTTGTGGGAGTTTCAGGCATTCAACCACCCATGCATCTGATTCCTATCAGCCACATATGTGTGCATGCATCCCACGGATTCTCTCTCTGCCAGTCATAAAACGTGTCCTTCCTTCCTTCTACACTTCTTTCCCTTGTCGTTCAACCCATCCATCAAACCCATCCATCAAGGTCATCTGACTTTTAGCCTTCTCCATAAAACTTTCACAGCTGAGTTGAAGTCAGATAGAAGAGACCATTGGTTACTCAACACTCCCGCTGCTAATGCTTTTACTAATGGTTGTCTTCAACCGTTCACAACAACTTCTTACTTAATAAGTCTCAACAGTACAGTATACAGTACACCCTTGCAGTGAGTGTAATGTCACTAAGTAAGGATTAGAAATATAACTTACCACCGCCTGCCACTGCTGCTGGCTCACCCCCTGCAGCTCCTCCTGCAACTGCTGCATCTTCTCCGCCCTCAGCAGCCGCGTCACCTTCACCGCTGGCCCCAGCTCTGGTGGTCGGTAGTACGCCTAGAAAAAACATTACACATTTTTTAGATGCCATATAGACCTCCCCCTATTTTTCACTAGCAAGATTGGAAAAAAAAGTTAATACATACATATACAACATACATCACTAGTACAAATCAGGTAGTAGAGTAGACACTAGTAGTGTTATATGGTCCCTAGGGTCATTCTTGTCTTTGGTTAGTTAGCCCGAGCCATGCAACTGATACAGCGCAAAAACCCTAGCAACGGGAAAACAACCCGTACCAGTATCCTCCCTTCGTCACAGACCCGACGTCACACTAACTCATTCTCACATGCAGTCATTGGTGGGGCCCATAACACCAACACTCACACGTTACTTCCACACTGGTCTGCGATCACAGGAGGGATGAATGACTCAAGCGCCGGACATGTGAGAGGAACACCTTATAACCTATAGGGAAGGAAAAGTCATTTAAAAATATACATTAACACCCTTTTGCCTACAGATCCTTAATCCCAAAACATCAAGGCACTCCTCCCACTTCGGTCGATCGGACCAAATTAGTTGGATTGGTTGATGGTGATTTAGAACCAGCTAAAAACACATTTTAAGAATTCAGAATCTATCTCTTAAATGAAACTCATAACTCATGAATTCTTGTTAATCAATAATTGTTTATCTAAAATTTCATAATGATTTGATTCGCATTTGTGTCGTCGAGGTTTTAGAAAGTTTATATCAAATTTTTTTTGTAAATCGCAGAACATCATATTTACCTAATCTGGCTATTTGGAGTCCTCTAATTCATTGGCTCTGCATAATTTCTTATAAATTGTTCGAAAGCAGGCCAAAGTTCTTTGCTCAGCACGCTACAGTCCCAAAGATCAGCAAAGGACCAGAGACGTACAAGCATCTATCATTGTCCATAGATTTAGGAAAAGCTGGCAGTCAATTCAATTCAATTCAATTCATTTTTTTATTGTTTGATTACTTAAAATCATTACAAACCCCCCCCTAGAACAAATAAATGTTACAGTGAGCTAAGCCTTGTTGTTCAGAATAAAATACACATCTCTTATCAGTAAAAATTGGGTTTAAAAAACACATACATTGGTAACTTTTACTTGGAGCTATAAGAAACAAAAAATCCAAGGAGACTGCTGGTCATCTCGTTAGGTTCATGTTATTTAGGATCTCCCTCCGTTTGCTGTAAAAGTCTACTGACTAGATTCATGTATTTAGTTCCACGGCATGCTAATATAGACGATGAACCCTCTAGCCAGCGAATCACCGCTTGCCTACTGGAACGAATATTCAATGTGTTAAAAATAGATTTTACTGTCTCCTTTGGTCCAAAACGGCTGTACAGGCACATATTAGATGTATTAAAGTTTCCTTTTTAGTACCACATAGTCTACAGGACTCTGTTTTAAATGGCGTTTTCCACTGTGGGTATATGTCTTTTGCCTCGTACACACCCATTCGATACTTTAAAAAGCTCGTTTTTAACTGTGAGCTGAAATGGGTGGACAAATATGGTTGTGGCCTCAAAAATCTATAGGAATTTAAAACTGTCCACCCGTGCTGCCGCTTGGAGAGCTCTTGTTTGTCTGCCCACAAGGATTTCTTTTTGGCAGCGCTATTTACTATTTTGCAAAAGCTTCCTCTGTCCAACCTGTTGGCCCATGCTGTTTGTAGGTCCATCTCAGCCAGGGACTTTCTCAGAAAGTTTCCCCAGGAATTCGAAGTTACTAGATCCCCCTGGAGCTTAATTTCTTCCCAGCATAATCTATTTAAGGTTTCCTGGTCAGAAGAGCGGAGCGTGTGGCACAGTTTAATAAAACAGCTCATTCCTCGAAATTTCTGGTGCTGGAGGCCAAATTCCAATCTGACCTGCGCGGGCGAGGCAGATTTGGGCAAGTCAAAGACTGCTTTATAGATCTTTGTCTGCAGTATGTTCAGTATGTGTGCTTTATTGCCGCACCATGGAGCCAAGCCGTAGGACAAACTAGGTTGTATTTGGGCGGCCATTACTTTAAGTAAGTGAGAGAGGTTAGGGCAGTCCATCTTTTTGCGAAGTAGTTTATATGCATAGATTAATGAGTGTGCCTTTGCTGTTAGAGCCAGTTTATGTTCTTTGTGGGTTGCACCCTGCCCAATTATTACACCCAGATATTTATATGAACTTACTTCTTCAACAGTTGCCCCCTTAGCCGTCCACTTGAACTTGAGTTTCTTGCGATCTACTAGGCGCACTATTTTTGTTTTCTCTTTATTTAACTCAAGTTGTTCCTTATCCAGGTAGGCCACGATGTTGTTTATTGATCTCTGAAGGCCGATAGGCGTTTGGCTCAACAGAACAATATTGTCCGCGTATTGTAGTATGGCGATTGGCTCGTTAACAATTTTTGGGGGGTGTGACTCTGATTTTTCAATGTAAGGTGCAATATCAGATAGAAACAGATTAAATAGACTGGGGGCTAAAAGGCAGCCTTGTTTTAAACCACTTTGCGTCTGGATTCTTGCAGTTGTGCTCAACCCGTTGCCTAGCTTAACTCTTGCCCAAGTTTCCGTGTATAAGGCGATTATAGCCATGAGCATTGTGGTTGGCAGGCCCCAATTATTAAGTTTCTTCCATAGCTGGCTCCTGCTTACTCTGTCGAATGCAGATTTGATGTCGACAAAGCAGGCAAACAGTCGGGAATCCCTTTTTTGGGCTTTTTCTGTTAAAAGAGCAAGGGTTACAAGGTTAGTTATGGTACCCATACCTTGCCTGAATCCTGTCTGAAACTTGGGGATTATGTTCTTTTCCTCCATCCAACATTTCAGCTGAGTTAACAGGCATGAGGCATACAATTTTGCTTCCACATCTATCAGTGAAATGAGTCTATAATTTCCTGGCTTACTATGGTCTCCCTTTTTAAATATAGGGTGGATGATGTTCCCCCTCCAAGAATCCGGGATATTAGACTGATTGTAAATCCCATTGAAGAGTGGAGCAAAGTAGGAGGACCAAAACTCTGGGTCATTCTTGAAAAAGGCGTTGGGGATACCATTAGGGCCAGCTGCTCCCTCTGGTTTAAGTTTCTGTATAAGCCCTCTTAGTTCATTCCCGGTTGTCAAGATGTTTATCCCACAAGGGATTAATGCTGGTTGTAATGAGCTGTCTTCCACATATACTGGGCTAGTAGAGTCTTGTGTTACCTTTTCGTCTTGAACTACCCCAAGAGACCTTTAAACGGGGCCAGTTCCTGCCTTGTTGTACAGTGATTGCACGTGTATGGTCCAAATGTCTGCTTTGATTCCTGCTTCTTGCAGTAGTTTTGGGCCAGTTGACAGCTTGTTAATTATACCCCAAAACTCGCTGCTATTTGGCTTTGTACTGGCAGATAGTAGTTTGAGCCAAATATGTCCTCTGTGTGCTGTTTTTGCCTTCCACAGGTTCCTCCTGAAGATGCGTCTAAGTGCGTGCAGCTTCGTTTGATCTGTTTTAAGTCCCATTTTTTCTGATTGTAATAGCAGTATCACTTCTCTTGCGATTGCTCTTTTTTGATTTCTAAGGACTTGATTGAACCATGGATCTTTTCTGGTCACCGCACTTGGGGTACATCTCAAGGAGGCCGGGAATTTGTGAACTAAAAAATAAGCCAAATGCTCCCATGATTTAACGCGATCCTTCTCTGCCATGCAGCCCTGCTTAGCCAAAAAAACTTAGCTGTCTCTTGAATGGTTTGGGGTACAACGCCCCGCCATTTTAGCTTTCGGAGATTATGTTTTTCGGGCAGTTGCACAATAGAATTAATTTTTGGGTCAGTTTGCAGTCATCAAATGATTGGGCAGCATCCGGACCTTCAAGAATTCAGGAGAACGCGCAAAACAAAGCAAGGCAACATAAAGCGACGTGACCCAAAAGTAAGAGCAAAGAGAACGCACCCTCTCTATTCTATTACTTCTTTTATAATTCAGTGAAGTCAAGAAGTTACAATATAATATTTTAGGACAGTCGTGATTGAAGTTTTTAGTTCAGTTCGAGGGGTGATTTCATGAAGCCGGCTTGTTCCGGTTTATTGTAAGATTGATTGTTCTCTGGACTTGGCTGATGTCCCACTCTGTCCTTGTTCGAGTACATGGTGAACAAAGGTTGTGATGTGGTTTAGGAGATTTCTCACGCCTGCGCAGCTCACTGCGCGCCTCGTAGAACTGTGTCCACATCGTCGTGTGGTGTCAGCGGCCATCCTGGAATTAGGCCTCAAATGCTTACTTAAGCGAAACAAACACAAAAGAGTAATTAATATATAGAAATAATGAATCTAATGTTAACCCCCTACTAATCCCTCTATGTGCTTGTATTTATCTAGCGTATAGCAACATTTAAAGCCATTATATTCACATTTTCGGTCCTCCTCTTGGGCAACATTACAAAAGCAACATATATCATGCAATATTCTAATTACGACATATACTACTGTTAATATGCGTACTGATTTTAGTTATACAGGTTATTTTAGCCATGCAAATGCAAATCCCACGTATAATTCGAATGTTAATAATGTTGGTTATAAAACATGCAAACTTGTTTAATAATATTATAGTTAATAAATGATTTAATTAGTATTGTCAGATAGAATAGAGGAGGTATACAAAATTTTGCACTACCTGCTCCATCAATCCACCCTTTGGTGATTTTATCACCACACCATTAAAATTTTGTATCAATTTGTCATAAAAAGCTAAATGAATTCTTTAGGTTAATTCACATTTCTGTTTCCCCAATTTCATCTCTTCTTGCCATTTTATACATATTATCTTTCATCTCTTCTCATTCTATTTCTTCAAATTCCCTCTCTTGTCTCTTAGTCTGTCTTCTTTTCAAATTTTCTATTTTTAACTTTTTCTGTATTTTCTTTCTTTTATAACATAAACATCCTAGTCTTAAAATTAATACGAGAAAAATCACACATGTTAATGGAAATAGGATCCTACCTATAAATGTACTACCTAAGTTTAACAAGAAATCTTTAATGGAAGAAAGTTTCTTTCTAATCTTTTCCCAAACACTTTCAACCTCCAGTGTTGTAATTTCCTCATGCAATTCAGTTATATTTTTTATGTAGATCTTCAGATCTTTGCTTTCATCCGGAATGTAAGTACAACAATGTTGAACTTTCAGCATTCCACAGACTCCACCATCTTTTGCCAATATGATATCAAGGGCAAGTCGATTTTGCATTACCATGGCACGCATGGCAACCATTTCAGTATTTACCAATAAGAATCCTCCAGCGGTGCTTGTTGACAAGCGATCCACTACTGTTGATAGCCTTCTAATTTTGTGTGCATTCAGAGATATTCCCACTGTTGGTATCAATGCTCCAAAAATGTCTCCCACAATTTCAGACCAAGATTCTTTTTTTCTACGTGTTAGTAGACTACCTAACTTATGTACACCATCTTCTCCTCTTCCCATGTGGAATATCTTTTGGAAAACCAGACCTACATAACATGTGCCATACCAATGATCCGGCAACTGATAATATGCCTTGTTCCCGCAGATAAAATATAACCCAGGAAAAACTGGATCATTTCCTCCTTTACATCCCCATCAACCCATGATCCGGTATGTATCATGGCATTCACTGTTACGTACAAAGTAATTATCATATGCAGTTTGATTCCTTCTAATATACAACTTTCCTTTCTGAGGCCAATCTAAAGCCATTGTTGGACTAGCTTCTCTCTTTAAGTGTTTTTCTATTTCAACATCCGAGACTGTCTTTTCCTCTCTTCCCTCAGATACTTTCTTTTGCATTTTCAATCTCCTTTCTTCAACCATATCTAAAAAAGTATTTTCCTCTTTCTTTAAACTGCAAGTCAAATTATTTGTAAATATATATTCTAATGTTAGTTCTTTAGTTTCTAAGAAAAATTCAACCTAAAACCTTTGCAGGCTTTACTTTATTCAATTTGTTAACTGCAGGTAGTTGTGAAAATATGTTATCTACATCTGAAAAATAATATTCTAATTTCCCTATTTTATAAAACAGACTAGCTATCACACTACATATAATTCATAGGTTACTGGAAGGTGATGGTAGGTCACTCCCTCCGATACAGAGGCAGGTAACTGCATACAGACGTAAAAATCCCTCACATCCATTGTCTTTACATATTCATACAGTAGTTTCGAAAACACATTGTTAGAGAAATCATTTATAGACCTGTCTTTATGCAGATAATTTCTATCTATTTTAGTTGGATATACTTTCTGAATCTTCTCTATATTAGTTTTATTTTCACTATGTCCTTCTATTGTTTCTAGCGTAACTTTAAATGATATCATCAAAGCTAATACAGTCCACAGAAGCATGAGTAATCCTGTACAACAACAACACATTTTAAACCACCTTCTCAGAAAAGTACATTTAGCTTTTCTACTTTCTGTGTTTGCCATTTTCATAACAATGATCAGTGTCTTTTGAATTAGCCTCTTCTACTTCACAACTAGTTTTGTATAACTCAAGGCTCTAAGCACCTACTTGGTTCTGTCAGTTATGTCTTTTTCCGTGTTCTATAATCTTTCCATTAGCAGCACTTTTGTCTTATTCAGTTTGGCATTTGATTGTCTTTCACTTTTCTCTCGTAATCTTGATACAGAACTTCCTGAACATCCGTTTTTTCTCCAATACCGGACAAGATAACTCTCAGGATCTCTGATTCTTCGTCTTCCTCAACCACTTCTTGTACGGTCACCTCTGAGTTTTCTTTGCTATCTGCCTCTTCTTTTATTTCAGGCAGGGCCACATACGTCCATTCCGGCGACTTATACTTCTGGTTAGGCTTTCTCGTTCTTTTGCTTTCTTCTGCTATAGTTATTTTTTCATTTTTTGATTTTTCTTGACTAGATACTTCATTCACTTGTTCTGCTCTTGGTGAATTTACTTGTGTCAGTCTGTATCTCAATCTCTTTATTTTGTTTGGCCAGATTTAATCTCTTGCTGGTCTTTTCGATTTATTTTCTTTATCATTCTTTTCAGCTCTCCATGCTCTTTTCCTCAGGACTCGACCTTCTGGTATTTCTTCATCACTATCCTCTGACTTGGTTTCAACTTGCTTTTTGCTTTCAGCTGTTCTTCTTTCCACCACTTCTTTTATTTCCCCTACTTCTGTCCCTCCTCGTGGTTCTTGCACACAATCTTCCTGCTGACTAACTGACCCATCTTCTAACTGAATGCTCGAATTCCCTACAACTCCTCGGGGTCTTCCGCAAGAATCTTTCCCTCACTTTCTGTATCTGGCACCTGTTCATCTATTTTTATTATTTCAGGTGGATTTTCTCTCAGCTTTCCATCAGGAACTTCCTTATCAATAATTTCTTTGATTGTCTCTTCACTGCTTTTCTCTTTTCTCCAATGTACCTGTTCTTGTTCAGTCTCTGAGTCTGAGCTGTTATCAGAAATCTGTAATTTTCTTCTCAAGGGAATATTCTCTGGGGCAACGGACAAATTTGGTTCTGACTCCCCCTTTTCAGGATTTTCTCTGGTTCTTGTTTCTTCAGCATCTGATTCAGAACTAGTCTCTGACTCTTCAAAATATTCTCCTTCCTTGTTATCCTCTGGATTTGTAATTCTTCAATGTGTGACTAGCATTAATACCAGTTCTTTATTCCAGCACACTTCACAGCTGTTGTTGTGGTCAAAATCACTTGTCGTGGTTTTCCCCAATGTGGGACCAGACAGTTCCTTCTTCTGTGTACTTTGATTCTCACCCAGTCTCCTGGGCTCAGATCATGAGCTTGCTTCTTTTCAAGGGTGGTGGCATCCGGTCCAACCTGATGAAACACAGAATGAACTGCGTCAGCCAGCCCCTTACAGTAATCCAACAACAAGTCATCAGTTATAGGCAACAGCTTGTTGACTGGTATGAAAACATGTTGCATTGCTCTTCCCATGACAATTTCATGGGGACTCAGACCTGTGTTCCTATCTGGAATAGATCTAATAGTCATGAGTACTAGAGGCAAGACATCAGGCCATTTCAAACCTGTGGCTAAACACATTTTTCCCAATCTGTTTTTAATGGTGCCATTCATTTGTTCCACCTCACCAGAAGCCTCTAGGCGATAGGCACAATGTAGTTTCTGTTGTATATTCAATGCTTCACAAATCAATTTCATGATCTTATTATGAAAATGCTTTCCTCTATCTGACTCAATTGTGACTGAGAACCCGAATCTAGGGATGAATTCCCTCAAAAGCAATGTTGCTACTGTGATTCCATCACTACTTCTTGTAGGATATGCTTCTACCCATCTAGAAAACAAACAGATCATCACTAGAACATACCTCCACCTGTTACAGGGAGGCATTTCAATAAAATCAATCTGCATTCTGGTAAAAGGCCCTCCTTCTCGACCTATCGTTCCTAGACTTACCACTGCTTTCCTTCCAGGATTGAACTGCTGACATATAAGGCATCTTTGACAAAGGCTCTCAGCTACAAGTCTGAATTTTGCATTGTACCATGTTTGTTTAAATTACATAATCATTGCATCTCTCCCTATGTGTGCTTGTCCATGATACATCCGTGCCATGGCAGACACCATGCTATCAGGCATGACTGGTCTTCCATCTCGATAGACCCACACATGATCTGTTTCTCTTGGTGCACATCCTGCTTTTACCCACTGTCTCATTTCCTCATCTCCTGCTTCTTCCTGCAACTGCCTCACTTCTTCCCAGGTACTCACAATGTTAGTAAACAGTAGGGGGCAAGAATTCATTTCCCTTTCTTTCGCCCTGTTGATCGAATTTTGATTACGAGCACAATATTGAGCCATATCGTTGGCGTACTTATTACCAACTGCGACATAGTCTCCTGTCTGAACGTGTGCAGCACACTTCACAACGGCCAACTGCTTAGGCAGCTGTATCGCCTCAAGCAACTTCCCAACCACTTCAGCATTCTTTATGGGAGTTCCACTTGAAGTCAGAATTCCTCTCTGCAGCCATATCTGACCGAAATCATGCACAACACCAAAGCCATACTGACTATCAGTTATCACAGTCACTCTCACATTCTTTCCCAACTTGACCCGTACACAAACATCACAAAGTCACTTTCTGACAATGGTACATCTTTTATATCTGGACGTGGTTTGGTACAGAAATCCAGTACGTCCAAACAATCATGATCCACTTCATCTCTGACTTCTACATTCTCAGCATCAGGCAGTAACGTTGAAGGATTCACATTTAAGCATCTCACAAGGCTCACATTCGTTGCACCTAATATGACCTTCTCATATTTAGTCAGTCGACTATGTGTCATGAACCGAGTGCTACTCCTTGTTAAAAGGATTGTCACATCATGAGGTACAAACACTCACACAAGATATCCCATCACAATTCCTTCACTCTGTTCCAGACTCTTACAAGTAGCAGCTACTGATTTCAAACAACCTGGCAATGCTACAGCTACAGGGTCTAACATAGTTGAAAAATATACAATTGGTCTTCTCAATTTTCCATGTTTCTGTATTAGTACAAAGAGTGCACATCCATTACCTCTCACTGCAGTACAACTCAAACACCTTATCATAATCAGGCATTCCTAATGCTGGCGCTTCACACAAACTGTCTCTCAATTGTTTAAAAGCTGCTAGCTCTTCCCTATATAAGTCAATGGGGTCTTTTACATCACTTCTCGTCAGGCGTACCAAAGGTTTTGCAATCAAGGAAAAGTTACTTACCCATTGACAACAATATCCAACCATTCCAAGAAACATTCTCACTTCTCTTTATGTAATTGGAGCTCTCATGTAGTTATTTTCCTCAATTCTTTCTCAATTTTGTGGCCTAAATATTGCACTTCCTTCTGACAAAATTGCAATTTCGATGGGGATACTTTAAGTCCTCCCTCTGCCAAATGGTTTAGCAATGCTATGGTGTCCATTACACAAGCTTCTCGAGTCTTTGACGCCACAAGTAGGTCGTCAATTTATTGAACTACAACTGAATTCTCAGGCATTTCTAGGTCTTCTAAGGACTTTTTCAATATATGATTAAATATCAAGGAGCTTTCTGTATACCCCTGTGGGATTCGGCAAAATGCCAAAATACGTTCGCTAAAACAGAACGCAAAAATAAGCTGGCTATCATGATGCAACGGGATGGAAAAGAAAGCATGACACAGATCAATCACTGTGTACCATTCTGCATCATGTGGAATCTGATACAAAATCACAGATGGATTTGGTACAATAGGACAACATTGCACAACAATTTTGTTTATCTTTCTCAAATCTTGCACTATTCTGAACTTTCCATTAGGCTTTTTCAGTCCCATAATTGGTGAATTACATGGACTACTCATTATTTCTCTCAAAATACCTTGTTTAACCATTTTCTCAATTATAGGAGTAACTCTTTCAATTATCTCGGGTGTCAATTTATATCGTGGAACACTTGGGTAGCTTATTCCTTCTTTCACTGTTATTTTTACGGGATCCACATTTTTCATTAATCCTACATCTTCTCCTGTGAGATCCCAGACTTCTGCTTTTACTGTCTGTTTTAATTCTCTTGGTAGTTCATCATGGTTGAATACAGCAAAGTCTTCAGTAATCTCAGTTTCCATATTAGCCATAGTCATTTTATACAGTACATCTTCATCAGGGGTCTCAAATGCTATACCATCAAAGGGTACAAAATATGATGCAATTCATCTTGCACAATAAGTCTCTCCCTAACAAATTTACAGGACTTGAATCGCGCACAACAAAGCGGTGCATTTCGGAAAATTTTCCTATATTGACTTTTACTGGTTCTGTGAGATACGTTTTAATCTGTCTGTTGGATACTCCAACCACTTGGATTGTTTCGTCTGAGAGAGGAAGATTCTTAACATCAGCTGACCTAACCAGTATCTACTAAGCCTGGGCGAAGCACTACGCTACGCTCGCGTAGTTTGAGAAAGTTCGCGCTACTTCGCACTACGCGAACTGCACGTACCACAGTGCGAACACGCGTAGCGTAGTGTTGCGTAGTGCTGCGGTCATTTTTTGCTTGCTCGCGGTCCTCAACATCAAGTTGGCGACCGCGAGCAAGCAAAATGACATTCCGGCGAGACTTTTTCCTTGTTCGCGATCAGCAACTTCAAGTTGGCGATCGCGAGCATGGAAAATAAACCTCCCGGCGAGATTCCCAATGCGAGGAGGTCAGGTTTCTCATTGCGAGTGGTCGCGTATGCTCGCGACCGCTCGTGATGAGAAACTACCAGTTCGCGTTGAGAAAGCTGAAGCTCGAGTAAAAATCTATTCGAGCAGCAGAAAACTACAGCTCGCACTGTCCAAGATGCCATTTTCAATGATTGCACAGTGCCGGTTGCTTGTCCGCACTGTGCAATCATTGAAAACGACATCTGGCACAGTGCGAACAAGGTACTACGCAGGTCGCGAAGTGCTATGCGTAGCTCGCGTAGTGGGAACTTTACTTTGCGTAGCTTCGCGAAGTGCTACTTCGCGAACTACGCCCAGGCCTAGTATCTACTAGGAAAGTAATATTTTCATCATTTACCTTTCCATCCAGGAGAGGGCCTGTCTGGTCTACTTCTAGAGTTGCGCCAAGTATGCACTCTTCTTCCTCCCTTCGACACCGTCAATAACCTTCTTCTGACTCCCTCTCATCGCGTTGTAGCCAATACTGCAAAACAGCGCTAGCGCGCGGCAGCTTAGTTACCTGTTCTTCGTTGTAGAATCCTGTCTCATCACTGTATTTCTGTGAATTTACGCTCTGTGGAAAAGGTGGCTTTGGCGCCTGATTCTGTTGGGTAACAACCTGCAGCTGTCGCTGCGGTTGACAACTCACCTCTTTCTGCAGCTGCGGATTCAATGATGCATTATCATTATTAGTATTCGGGGGAAATTTACACTCGGATTTCCAGTGCCCTATTCTTCCGCAATTGTGACTTGGCCATTTCTTTTTGGCTTCTTCTATATTGAATTGTCCCTTTCCTTTTCCAGCATTAAATTTAGGTTTTGGTCCTGCACTATTTGCTTGTTCAATCATCTGAGCTTCCTGTCTTTCTGCCACTTTTACCTGTGCCCACATAGCCTTCTCTTTTAACTTTCGCTGCTTGGCTTCAATTTCATCTCTAAAATATTTTGCATGTCTTAGTACTTCATCTATTTTCTTATTTTGCCAATCCACTGTATGCTGTTTAATCATTTCACTGATTTCTGGACGTAGACCATATACAAATCTGCATACAAAATGACTTAAATCTTTCTCACTTAAATTTTCATCACCACTAAACTGCTTAAAGGCAAGGATTAATCTTTCATAGTATGCGTGTACTGACTCCTTAGTCTCCTGATGAGTTCGATCTATTTTTACTCAATCAGTCTCTTTAGGGGGTACCTTGTTTTTCAGGAAAACAATTACTTGTTCACATTTTTTCATGACTTCAGATTCAGGGGCTCCCGTTTTTGGATCCCTAAGGTATTCTTGTGTAGGCCAATTTATCATCAATTTACACTCTGTCCATAGATCTGATGGTTCTATTATGTCAAATAGGCTATTTAGATCAATCCACAAAACTTTAGATAATTTTACAAACCTATCCACTTGCCTATACCACTAGACTGGCTTTTTGCGTAGTCGAGGGAAATCATTCGTAAATGACAAAATATCTTGCCTAGTCCAAGGAACATGTACATATCCTCCTCCTGGAATTTCTCTCATAGGACATTCTGTCACTACCTTTTCTTATTCTCTTACGGGAAAAGCTGCGAATGTTTGTCTGAAGCCTCATCTCGTTTCCTAAACCATCTACTTTTCCATTTATCTACATCTCCCCATTTTCTCAACAAAATGATTATGTCTTCAATCTGAGTTATTCTTCCTGTGGTGTTTAAATTTTCAATATCTTTTTCAGAAAAATCTACTCAGTAGGGTTTTTGTAAAGCTTTTACCCTTTCCATGTCTATGCCCATTTCATTTGCCACTTCTTCTAGTCTTTCATGTAGGCTCTTTGCTCTCCATGTTATACTGTTACATAGAAATAATAATTCTTCATCCTGATAATTTTTCAGCTTTTCTGTGGGGATAGTCCCTACTATTAATTCTTCCAAAACCATCCTTAGCTTGGCCACATCTATAGATTGGGATTCTCTGTCTTTTCTCTGTAAACTTCTTAACCATTCGCTTAATTCTTCTGAAGTAGGACCTACTGGTTTCTCCTCATCATCCCGTTCTGGGTCTCTTGGAATTCCTGATACAGATTCTGTAGTCACTATTAGTCTTTCCACTAAACCTGGATTTGCCGTTAAATTTTTAGGCGTACTCTGTTCTGATGTAATTACTGTTTGTCTCCATGGGTTCTCGTCTGAACTTTTTCTTGGCTTCTCAATCTGTCTATTACTGTTATAAGTGACCGTTAGACTATGCTCATTATCTTTCTGTTTATCAAAAATAGGCATTACAGGACCTATAGTTACGGGAACTGTCAGAGCTTCTAAGTTTTTAGTCAATTCCTTAATCTTTTCAGTTAGCTCTAAAGTAGTTTTCGCTAGTTCTGCAGAATTTTCATTACTCATTTTACCATCCTCTATTTCTCTGAAAGAATTATTTATCCCTATCTCTTGGGATACTGATTCTACTTTTATGTTTCGCAAAGTCTCTCTCATTGGGGCACTTGGTGTCAACATGTCAGAGTCTGGTTGATACGGGGGTGGATTTTTATAAAACATGTTGTCAAGAACATCATCCTCCGATTCATGCACTCCATACCCTCCTGATTCTATATTATGTCTCTTTTCTGTACATTTCCTTCCACTAACTTCTTCAGCATGTCTCACAGGAAACAGACCATCTAGTCATATTTGCACTTCGCCATCTCCTCATTCTATCATCATGATTCTCCTGTCCATGTGATCTACCTATACCTGTACCTATACCTTCCGCCACGCCTCTGCGTTCCCTGTCATGCATCTCATCTTCCCATTCAGTCAATGCTTCGAACTGTGTTGGTCTAGGTCTTGGTTCTAGATTCATCATTCTTTCTCTCAAATTTCTCAAAACCGCTAAATTAAATGAATCATGTTCTGGAAATGCCAAAACTCCATAATCTTTTGTATACTTTGCCCAATTGTCCAACTAAATACAAGTATGATATCCATATTTCGCAACCATAAATGATGCGGGTGATTTTGGTGGAGGAAGCAACTGTCCCTCTTTAGTCTTAATCGGTTTGTCCTTTTTAAATAAACTCTTGATTTTCCCAAACCAGGACTTTTTCTCTTTTTCTGGTGGATCGTAATACATCATTTTGTCTTCCGTGTATCGCTAGATTTTCCCTACGACTATTCTGTTGTTTTAACTAATCGTAGGGCGACTCACACTAACGCACCAATCCGGAGCGTCTACGTCACCCTGTAATTCTTCACTCCTTGCGCGGCGTACACTAACGCACCAATCAGGAGCGTCTATGTTTCTTACTGACTGACCAATCCCAGCGCGGTCTTTCTGACATCAGCTTTTCTCGCTACTCCTGCTTGTGCTGACCCCTCCTTTACAAATTTTGCTCGGTAAGCTCCTTACGCTCTTTTAACTTACAAATCTGTAAGTAACGACATAAAAATGCCACCATTATCTGTTTCACTAACTAAAGAATAGTTAACAACCTTTCTTAGAAGAATTCCATCTTTCCCGATAGCAGCACTTACCTCTGCCCTACTACGGAATCGTTACTTCCGTTGATAAAGTAGCACATCCCTCTACTTCACCCCTCTATCAAGCATTAGCTAACCGTTTCTCCAGAATTAAGACACCTAGTTGGAGACCCAATGCTCCTGAGAAATCAAACCAGAGTTTCACAATTAACCTGAATGCTATTTCATTCACGCACTTTCATACAAAAAATGTAGGTCATTCACACAGAATTCTGTCTTTCCCGAGAACAGCGAACAGTTTGTCCTACTACAGAATTATGACACACGTTAATAAAGTAGCACTTCCCTCTACTTTACCCTTCTTTCAAGCTTAGAGAACACCTATTACCTTTCCAGTGATAAGCGTAATCAGAGTGCCTTTTGGACTCCAGGTACCTAAGACCAAATTTCACAGGTGACCTTCGCTACCATATACTTCTCTCATACAGAAAATTTCCCTAAGGGCAACACACGACGATGTTACCGAATCGAACCCAGACAATGCGTCGTGCAACTTCAATCGTCACACGTTTTCCCCATGTACCTACAGGGCAACAACAATTCCATCTTTCCTGAGAGCAGCGCTTACCTCTGCTCTACTACGGAACCGTTACAAACTTCCGACTTCCTACATCCCAGAAACCGTCAAACAACATAGAAATCGACACGACTCAACATAGAGTGTTAATACATAAACCCATACCTTCCCACAATCAATAATCCATAAGCAATTTACAAGCAATAATCACCAAACCAAAACAATAAAAAAACCATCATCTTGCTACCAGAAAAACTGATACAGTGCAAAAACCCTAGCAACGGGAAAACAACCCATACCAGTATCCTCCCTTCGTCACAGACCCGACGTCACACTAACTCATTCTCACATGCAGTCATTGGTGGGGCCCATAACACCAACACTCACACGATACTTCCACACCGGTCTGCGATCACAGGAGGAATGAATGATTCAAGCGCCGGACATGTGAGAGGAACACCTTATTACCTATAGGGAAGGAAAAGTCATTTACAAATATACATTAACACCCTTTTGCCTACAGATCCTTAATCCCAAAACATCAAGGCACTCCTCCCACTTCGGTCGATCTGACCAAATTAGTTGGATTGGTTGATGGTGATTTAGAACCAGCTAAAAACACTATTTAAGACTTCAGAATCTATCTCTTAAATGAAACTCATAACTCATGAATTCTTGTTAATCAATAATTGTTTATCTAAAATTTCATAATGATTTAATTCGCATTTGTCTCGTCAAGGTTTTAGAAAGTTTATATCATTTTTTTTTTGTAAATCGCAGAACATCATTTTTACCTAATCTGGCTATTTGGAGTCCTCTAATTCATTGGCTCTGCATAATTTCTCGTAAATTGTTCGAAAGCAGGCCAAAGCTCAAAGTTCTTTGCTCAGCACGCTACAGTCCCAAAGATCAGCAAAGGACCAGAGACGTGCAAGCATCGATCATTGTCCATAGATTTAGGAAAAGTTCGCATTTATCAAATGATTGGGCAGCATCCGGACCTTCAAGAATTCAGGAGAACGCGCAAAACAAAGCAAGGCAATATAAAGCGACGTGACCCAAAAGTAAAAGCAAAGCGAACGCACCCTCTCTATTCTATTACTTCTTTTATAATTCAGTGAAGTCAAGAAGTTACAATATAATATTTTAGGACAGTCGTGATTGGCTGGTTAAGATCGTCCGATGTCAGTTATAAGTTTTTAGTTCAGTTCGAGGGGTGATGTCATGAAGCCGGCTTGTTCCGGTTTATTGTAAGGTTGATTGTTCTCTGGACTTGGCTGATGTCCCACTCTGTCCTTGTTCGAGTACATGGTGAACAAAGGTCGTGATGAGGTTTAGGAGATTTCTCACGCCTGCGCAGCTCACACCGTACCTCGTAGAACTGTGGCCACATCGTCGTCTGGTGTCAGCGGCCATCCTGGAATTAGGCCTCAAATGCTTACTTAAGCGAAACAAACACAAAAGAGTAATTAATATATAGAAATAATGAATCTAATGTTAACCCCTTACTAATCCCTCTATGTGCTTGTATTTATCTAGCGTATAGCAACATTTAAAGCCATTATATTCACCTTTTCGGTCCTCCTCTTGGGCAACATTGCAAAAGCAACATATATCATGCAATATTCTAATTACCACATATCCTACTGTTAATATGCGTACTGATTTTAGTTATACAGGTTATTTTAGCCATGCAAATGCAAATCCCACGTGTAATTCGAATGTTTAATAATGTTGGTTAATAAACATGCAAACTCGTTTAATAATATTATAGTTAATAAATTATTTAATTAGTATTTTCATGTAGAATAGAGTAGGTATACAAAATTTTGCACTACCTTCTCCATCACAACCATTTTACCTTCGTGTCTTTTATTTTTGCGCACGTTACCTAGCAGCTTGTTGTGTAAGACGCCTTTGAGCTCACATGAGCTCATACTGCTGCTGTCTGAGCGCTGCGTACAAGGTCGTAAAACAAGCTACTTTCTTATGGAGTTCTGGTGTGAGTCCATATTGCTTAGCCATAAAAATGTTACACTTTTTGGCATGACTGAGAAATGCTTGCAATATAGTACTAACGTGCACCATTTTTCTCATAACAGACGGAAGATTCCCTTCTACGAACCAGAGCTTTGCAGAGCTTATGATGTAACCAGTACTAGGTTCTTCTAAGGTGAGGGGCCCCAGAATTCGCTCAGAGATCTTCATTTATAATTTTATATAAACTATATTCCTACTAAGGGGAGGGTGATGCTTCCACCACTGTTCAGTTATCATGATTTCGCCTTTTATTGTTTTAATCTTTTGCATTTTGCTGTTGGTGCTGCATTATAGAACAACGTACAGAGCTTGTCAGTTGAAACTATACCTTTTGAACTTACAGAGACTCTTTGGTATTTGGTGTGGACTTACACGAATGAGTGTGCATATGCATTGCTTCCGCGACTGAGAGGTCGGAAGTGTTATAATCTGGGCTGTCTACTCATTGGGTATCTTAGGGGAGTTCGGAGAGCTAATAGTAATGAGACACTATAACTAGTCGGTCAGGGGATTGTGGTGGGTTCTGATTGAGGTGTGAGGAAGGTCCAACCTCCCATCCCCAATGTCCTATTTTCTTGTGCAAAGTTCTGTATGTGCAGAATCCCTACAACAGTAGTAGTATGTCCTATTCTATCAAAAATAGAAAAAATCTGGTTGGGCATTTTGTTGGTGGGAATTGTCGAAAAGCCTCAAGATTAAGAAAGCCTCAAGATTGAGAAGACTAGAAGTAGTAGAAGAGGACAACCCAAAGGACTGGACTCAATGGCTAGAGCTATTGGTGAATCTGAGTTTTATTTAAAACGTTTTAACAAAGAGTGGCCAACTGGGCAAGCTTAGCTACAGACAGAATAGTAGTAGTACAGAGAGTCATAGCAGAGGCAGTTAGAGGCAGGGATAACTAGAATTTAGAAACAGATAGTCTAGATCGAGGAAGGATTAGTAAAAAATAGCATTAGGAAACGGAAACAATAGTTTGGAAAAAATAAGGTGCAGTAAAAGTTAGGGAATAATAATTATTAATATTAACAACAGGAAGGCTTACTGGGGCCAGCAGCAGATCCCTCGATAGAGGAGCGGTCCTGGTCCTGTCCCTGGTGTTCTTGTCCAGCTGTTCCCACCGACTCCGACCCCGTCTTCTTGCCCCTGGATGCCTATCATGAAAGATATAAGAAAGAAAGAGACAAACATTGATGATTGATGTGAAACAAATAAAATATTTTTTTAAACGGTCAAAAAAACATTTATGGAAACAACAATTGCAATAAAATTGACCTATCTAATCTGGTCGATTAGTAGTATTGGGGGATTTGCGGACCGACTATTTATTATTTATCAACACTAATCCAGTGTTCCATTCTGATTCCAGAATACCAACTAAGCCTAAGTACCACCTGACCTAGCCCACCTAATCCAGGCGGGCCAATTGTTCACTAAGTCTGTATTTCCATTTATTTTAGTCCTCAAAAATGCATAAATGGAGGACACATGCCTAAAGGACAAAGGAAGGACTAGAATCTCTCTAACATTACCTAACTTAAGTTCTCTAAAAGAAACTCTTACATAATCATGCTAAGCAAGCGCAAAGTTGCAAACAAGTAAGATTAGTAGCACCGAGCACCTGTGTCATAACAATCACAGAAGATTTTTAAACCTAATTTACCTGCAATGTAAGCAGCAGCATTCTTGCTGGTCGGGAAAAAAAAAATATTCGCAATATATAATACAGAGCAGAAGAACAGACACAAAGTAGTAATATTGAATAGCTACTCACCAAGCGCCAGAACCTCCACTCCTAGCAGGTCCAGCAGGTCCTGCACCTGGTCCAGGATATCGGACCACCGGTCCGTCAACTGGTTTTGGGTGCGCCGGACACCAGAGCAACGAAACACTGCCCGGCGCACCTTTCCCCAATGCTGCCGACGCTCCTGGAGCCTGTACCCGGACCCAGGCCTGCCGCCTGCTGCCAGGGTTAAAGGGGAAACAGTGCGGCCACCTCGGCCACACCCAGTAAGGCCCGTGGCTGCACCCCGTGTTGGCGCCGCCTTCCGCAAGGAAGGCGGTCGCGGCTCTGGCTGCGGCTACGAGCCCTGCAGCCCTTTGTCATGGTTCTGGGTAGTAGGACAGGGGGCGGAAAAGAAAAGGTAGGAATGAAAAAAGTAAGTAAAAGAAATGAAAAAAGCAGGTAATAGAAAAAGAGTGAAAAGGTAGTGAAAAATACACAAAAAGTTGAAAAAAACCTCAAAATATAGAATCAGGAAAATAGAGAGATAGATAATAAATAAAAAAAATAAAAATAAGTTTCCAGAAACAAAGGATTGAAAAGATAGATGGAGGATTGAAAAGCAGAACCATAGCAATAGAGTGAAAAACAAGATGGCCGCGCCCATTGCAACCGCGTGGGCAAGTTTGCGTGATATTTCCCCCAGGGGCATGCAAAAAGCGCCGCGAACACGTAATACGCGTTCCTTAACAGGAAATGCTTATCGCAAACGGGCGGGAGCATGCAGTACGTGACCCGGAACAGGAAATACGCATCACGAGCATGTACACGACCCGGAACAGGAAATAACCATCGCGAGCAGGCGGGACAAGTGACAAGCAAGATGTCTGCACCCATTAGCGACCGCATGGGCAAGTTAGCGATATATTTTCCCACGAGCACGCAAAAACACATCGCGAATGGGCGGGACAAGCATTTCCGCGTCTTCGCTGAGATTCCGTATTCTTGCGGAGATTTGTGCCAATTTCGCTGAGAATAGCGTGATGCGACTACGCAAATTCCGCCCACCCCTAATCATAAGTACACCGGTAGGAAACCCAAAGTCTTTCAAGCCTTAAAGAACTTAATACACACACATGGGTTGGTGGACATTTGGTCCAACCTCAAACTGAACCAGCCAGGCTATACTTATTATTCAGCCCCACATCATTTTTTCGCAGACTAAATTACTTTCTGATATCAGCTTCTTTGCTTCTTGAAAGTAAGATAGATAATTTACCGCGAATTCCATCAGATCACAATCCATTGATCTTAAGTCTAAGGGGCACAGCGTTCCGCAAGCCAGTTTCGACTTGGAGCTTTGAGAGAGCATTACTGCTCGATGTGAAATATCTATACCACATGAAAAGCTGGATTCGGGACTTTCTGGAAGTCAATACTGGATCATCTCTAATTATGGTTGCTTGGGATGCCCTTAAGGCAGGCATTCAAGGGGAGACTTTGCAGTTCTCCATAAGGAAGAATAAGCTTGAGAGGGAGCAGATTTTAGAGCTTCAGAAAAAGCTGGGCCAAGCGGAAGAAAAGTTTATTGAAGTAGTTAGGATGGGGGCAGACATCGAACCCGCTCAGCTAGAATAAGCTATTCATAGAGCAGATATTGACTCAATCTTGGCAGAGAAATCAGCTGCAAAACGGGTTACTGCAAGGGAAAAGATATATGAATACAGCGATCAAGTCGGCCACCAGCTAGCGGTAAGAACTAGGCAGCATCTCACGACAAACAGTATGCATTCCTCACAGGTCCCAACAGTGGATGTCACTAGCGATCCAAGCGAGATCAGGGCGGCCTTTTGCCACTTCTATTTTTGGTTATACACCGAAGAAGGCAATGACTCTCAAGTTAATAGACAGGAGGAGATAGATAAACATCTGGACTCGGTGTCACTGTCACATCTTGACACTGAGGATTATAGGCAATTAGAAGACCCCCCATCCTGGGATGAAATAGCCAGTGCTCTGGCAAATTTACCAGACGGTAAGGCGGCAGGTACTGACAGCATCCCAGTGGATTTCTATAAAGTTTTCTCCACTCAGATTAGCGGAATTGTTACGGCTTTGGTGGGTCAGATCTTTAATGGGGCCACCCCTACTGCCTCCTGGGAGACAGCCAAGATAATTATCTTCCTTAAAAAGGATTAATCCCCTTTAGAAATGGGCTTGTACCTCCCAATTACACTCATTAATGGAGATTCTGAAATCTATGCCAAAATCTTCGCCTCCCGATTATCTACCAAAATCTAGCATCTGGTTTCTTATATGGCAACACGGGTTCATTCCGGATATGGGTACTACCGATCATATTTGGAGAACCATCACCATGTTCGACGCGGCACAGGTTTAAGGTGACCCAATGGAGCTAATACTTCTTGATGCTGAAGAAGCATTCGATCGGGTCTCCTGGCCGTTTCTGTGGTGCGTCATGAAAAGAATAAACTTCGGACCTAAAGCCATTCAAGCCATTAAAGGTTTATACCTCAACACCATTGCTAGGGTACTAATCAATTAACTGAGCAGTTTGAGATCACACGTGGAACCCAACAGCGTTGTCCCTGCTCCCCACGGCTCTTTGCCATATACATAGACCCCTTCATTAGAAAGCTCATTAGCAATTTAGAAATCTCGGCTATAAGCCGACGTGGACTGCATACCAAAATTATGGCCTATGCAGATGATTTATCTTTCGTCATCCCCGACCCTGAGAAGGCTATAAAAACCATAGAATATGAGGCACAAGATTTCAGGAAGATAGCGGGGTATGCGCTATACAAGGGAAAAACCCAGATTGTCATGAATAGGCAGATCAATTGGGCTGATCACAGAGTGGTAAAAAAGGCAAAATACCTACGGGTAAATATCCAGGCAGACACCGATTTAATTGTGAGCGACAACTTGGAGCCCCTTGCTGCACATACCAAAAAGGCATTGAATCGGCATTTGACTATTGTGGGCCATTGTAACGTTATTAAAATGATGTTCTTCCCTAAAATGTTATACTACTTTAGAGATATTCTTCTAGAGTTTACTAATCAAACTCTACAAAAATTTGATCATTTTTTCTCCCAATTTATTTGGGCTTATTCTCAACCTAGAAGATCATTCAAATATCTATCTCTTCCCCTTGAGAGAGGTGGTTGGGCCCTTTTAAACCTTCGACTATATTATTGGGCTACAGTTTTACAAGGATGTGCCATATTTCTCTAGGAGCAATTTCCTACCTCCATCACGGGGCTCCCATCACCATTTGAAATATTGTTAGGTTCCAAGGCTAAAGGCTGTCTGTGGCGCCAACTAGAGTTTGGATACCTTAAGAAGGTTAAGATTAAAGACTCTTATCGGAGATTACAAGGTATTTACGGCCACTCGCAAACTTCTTGGGCTGGGTGGACTAAATCATTATACCCTAACCAATAACAACTCCAACTTGCCTGAAATGTTAGAGTTCATATTTCCAAAAATGGTTTAGTTCAGGGATAAAAACACTAGGGGCCCTGTACTCGCCCAGTGGGATTTTGACTTTTGAAGAACTTCAGACTAAATTTAATTTGAGCCAGAACGAGGTTTATAAGTGTTATGCTATCAGGGACTTTTTTTCACGGAAGGCCGGGGGGCCCTCTGGCTTTGCCAAACACAAACTCGTAGAGAGATTGTCTGCACCCTTTTTTCCTCGGCTAGGGTCCATCTACGCCTTGTTAAATAGACTCATGCCTGATGATATAGCCTCAATATCTAACAAAGGGCAGCAGAAATTCGAAATTTCTGATAATACCTTTTTTCCCTAGCCTTTCAATATGCACAAAGTGACCTCCTATCAGCCAACTTTAAAGCACAATTTTATAAAACTTGCTTTTTCTTATATTATATGCCAAGTAAAGTTACCAAACGGGGTACCGGCAAAGGCACGTACTGTCCCCGATGCTCTGAATACAGTGCAGACTCCGTACATATGTTTGCCTCGTGTACAGAATTGGGGCCCTTGATTATCCAAATACATGCCTTTTTAGGGAAAGTACTATCACAAGATGTTTTGCTTACCCCTACGACCATCCTGCTGGGGATACATGACTCTATTAGTAGAAGGGAACGTGGGGCCCTTATTTTTGTGGCCATGGTTGCTTAGAGGCTATGTATAACCTCTGCCTGGATTGACTCAACTTCTCCACTATTCTCGCACTGGCTGGCCCAGCTACTGTCAATAGGGAATCTGGAGAAGGCTAATTATGCTAAAAATGGGGTACCGCCTAAAAAAGGGGAATTTTTATTTGGGAACCCCTGTTAGATGACTCTCCCAGGTCAATCCCTAATCAGCATTGTGTATTGAGCCCTAAAGGGGAGATCGAATTGCACAGCCTTGTCACTTTCGCATTCAATTTTATTCTGCAAGCTCTGCCCATATACTAATATGCTGCAATATGTTCTGTTTTGCCTTTGGTGTCGCTTACACCTTTTGCACTTTTAGCATTGGCCACTTTACCTAAGAATTACTGAAAGGTGGTCGTCTAACTTTACACATTGAACTTTGTACTTTGGATGGACTAAAAAGCATCTAGACTAAAAGGTGTTTTTTTTTGTAAAATAATTCACTATGGAATTGCTGGCTGATGTTCGGCGTAATTGGATAATTATTTCCCTCTTCTTTTGCCCTTCCTTTTATCGACCTATTGGATTTGTAATTCTGTTAAGGGGTAGGGTGGGGAGTGTGGGGGGACGGAAAGTCTTGAATTTTGTAGGTTCTCTTTTGTAAATTGCGTACTAAAATAAATAAATAAATAAAATGGTGGAAAGCTCTGGCGAAAAGGTGCAGGGGGGCTGGAGCTGAGTGTGGTCCAAGCGTGGACGGGTGCAGACGGGCTTGCCTTTGGCACACCTGCGGCACGCCTGTTGAGCCCGTCCGCTGCACAATCGCGTCAGCGAGCCCATTTGTTCTCTCTGGAAGAAAAACAAGCCCACTACCCAAAATTGTGGCCCTGCTCTGACTTGCGGGGACCAACCAGTGTGCTTCCAGTTCCAAGAAGCTTTAGAGGGGCAGCAAAACGCAAGATATGTAAAATAAGTGATTGCAATTACACACAGTGAAATGTTAAAATAGTATTAAATGCTTTTTTAAAAGGCTTCTCACAAGAGCTATAACCCAGCTCTGTGCTCAGGAGATGGCAGCGCTGTGTGATTGCGTCAGCCCGCCAGTTTGTACTGTCAGGCTGAACAACTTGCCCGCTACCCAAAATGGCTGCCCACTCTGACTTGCGGGGACCAACCAGCGTGGTTCCAGCTTCAAGGAGCTTTAGACGGGCAGTGAAACACAAGAGAAGCGATTGCAATTACACACAGTGAAATATTAAAATAGTATAAAACGCTTTTTAAAGAGGCTTCTCCCAAGAGCTATAACCCAGCTCTGTGCTCAGGAGATGGCAGGGTGAGGACACCACGATGAAACATGCCACTAGAGAAACCACAACGGTGAGGGTCCTTATTAAAAACTATAGGGATTGACAGTCTGTGCAAATTCATTAGGGACAGTTCACAAAAAGAGTGCATCCATCCTCTTTGATTAATTGACAGTCTTTAGCTGTCAAATGCGATAGCTTTAGGGCCCTTGCAATAGCGCCTACAGCCTATTCTATAGCGCTGTGAGGGCAAAGACAAGGAGGCTAAATTAACTTTGAGGTAAACGTGACAACTGGTACATTATGGGCAGCATACATATAACTGTCCATATAAACAACCTGATATCACATATTCAATGAATGTTTATTTTCCAATTTCCAAATACATTAGCAATGAAAGCATTATTTGAAGGTTGCAATTTTTGTTTTCTCTTCGCTAAACAGAAGGCTTCACAACCTGCTTGCTCCTCTGCACACTGCAGGCAGTCATTTATGTATTATTTTTCTCATTGCCTCAACAATTGCCTAACTTCAGTTTCAGGCTTGACAATGCTGCCAGAGATAGGCCAGCTTCTTCTACCCACTCTTAATGTGAGAAGAACTGCCTTTGTACCAGGCCTGCTGGCATTTCAGGGATGCAACTCAGAGGTATATCTTAAAGATTTCCCTCGGGCACTCCGCCTCTGCCTAGAGGTAACACAAATTAAGATATATATTGGTTGGCAGAAAAATGAATTATGACTTCTCATTCCAACAGTAGACTAGTGTCTGCTCATACATATTGGCATTGGGTACACGCTTGAGTCGTAGCCCATGTGAGTGTGGTTATAATGCCATAATTTGGCAGCCATTGTTAGCAGGAGAACTATCACTAGCCTCTCTCCACACTATGTTTCAAGTAACGATTCCTCTTCATGATGTACACTTGTTTCTATTTTTTTACCATTCAAATTAATGTGAAGTCCCACTAGATAGTAGTGATAAGGAAAGAAAAACCCATGTGAACCACTACTTTGTTAACATATCCAGTTTCACACACACTTTTCAGACTTTCTGTTCAGACTTGTTAGATGTGTAAGCACATCCCTCCCATCAGTGATGAGGAAGTGAAATCTAAACCCCATAGAAGTGAACTCTCTACACTGCAGCATACCATTTCTCAGACAGGAGTGAATTATAAAGTAGAAGGTATAGGGAAGAGAAAACAGCCTGATCTGTTTCCAAGTAGCATAAGCATCATTGCCAAGTTCATCAAGGGTGATACTACTTTTGGACTTTAATTTTTTATTTTTTAAATAATTGGCTAATATTTTGTTTCCTTACTACAAACTCCACAATATTTTGTGTGAAACTGTAATAGTCTACCACATGCACTGACAGTTAAGTTTTTACTAAATTCTAGTGTACTTAAGCCAAACAGTCTAGGGTGCTTTTTTGAGTTGAAGAAAATTATTTTGCACTAGTTCTTCAATTATCTTTAATGGGATCAGGAATCAGAAATGGATCATACCAGTGTCAACAGTAGCCCTCTTGCAAGTATTATTGTTGCCCCTTGTGCGATCCATTCCAGTCACAAGCACTAGGCCGAGGAACACAAGTGGTGTAATGTTTCTATCAGGACAAGTAGAGGAACGCTGGGTGGTAGGAAATTTGTGTACCTCTGCACATTCCTGTAGCTTTTGTCACAGAAATACAAGGAAAATTAGCAGTTGTTTTCAACGTTTCACCTTTGCAGGGTATTCTGGGTAAGAAAATGTAAGGAGATCCACACAAGCTACACATTCCTGGACTCCCCTGGGTGTCTAGTTTTCAGGAATGTATGAGTTTAATAGGTTTCCCTACATGGCGGCCGACCACACGGCTAATTAGTGCACCTACCATAGTTGTCATTATCACCACAATACATTTTGGGCCCTTTCCTTTCATGGGCACTTGGCTTACCCTCACATGGGAGGTTGAATTTTTACTTGGAATCCTGGGGGAATGCTAGAGGGTTGGAAATTTGTGCCAGCCCAGTGATTCCATAACTTTCCCACACAGAAATGTGAGGAAAATGTGACTGTTTAGCTAAATTTGAGGCTTGCTGGGGATTCTGGGTAAGAAAATGCTGGGGGATCCATGCAAGCCATACTCCCACTTGACCCCCCGCAGGTGTCTAGTTTTTAGAAATGCCTGGGTTTGTAGGTTTCCCTAAATGGCTGCTGAGACCCGGACCAAAAACACAGGCGACCCCTTGTAAAACCAGGTCAGTTTGTGATAGATAATTTAGATATCTCCACAATAAGTTTTGGGTCCTTGCCTGTCATGGGCAGTCGGCCCACCCACACAAGTGAGGTACCATTTTTATCAAGGGACCTGAAGGAATGTTGTGTGATAGGAAAACTGTGCTGTACGGTGATTACACATCTTTCTCACAGAGAAATGTGAGGAAAATTTGACTTTTAGCTACATTTGAGGTTTGAAGGGGATTCTAGGCAAGAAAACGCTTGGTGATCCATATAAGCCACACCTCCCTGGACTCCCATGGGTGTCTAGTTTTTGAGAAATATCTGGGTTTGGTAGGTTTCCCTAGATAACTGCCGATCACAGGACTAAAAACGTAGGTGCCCCCTTGCAATACCAGGTTGTTTTGTGATAGAGAATTTTGATGTCTCCACAATATGTTTTGGGTCCTTCCCTGTTGCGAGCACTTGGCCCACCCACACAAGTGAGGCACAGTATTTCTCAGGAGACTTGGGGAATGCTGGCTGCCTGTAGATTTCAGGACTATCCCCACAGAAATGCAAGGAAAATATGTTTTTTAGGTAAAGTTTGAGTTTTGCAGGGGATTCTGGGTAAACCAAAACCTGGTGAGAGCGACACAAGTCAAGTTTTCAAAAATGTTCTGGTTTTGTAGGTTTCCCTAGGTGACGGTTGAGCTGGGGCCTAAAATCCACGGCTACCCAGTTTGCAAAAAACACATTGTTTTTCAGCGGAAAAATGTGATGTTTCTAAGTTGCATTTGGCTCCCTTTCAGTTCGCGTGCACTTGGCCTACCGACACAAGTGAGGCACCATTTTTCTCGGGAGACTTGGGGGGGGGGGGGGGGGGGCTGGGTGTTAGGAAATTTGTGACTTCCATGCAGTTTCCATGGAGCTGGGGCCCCATATCCACAGCTAGCCACCTTGTAAAAAAACATGCATTCTGCTGGGTGAAATATAATGTCTCCTAGGTCACATCGTGGAGTGTTTTGAGTCGCAGGCGCAAGGCCCAACCACATAAATGGGGTACCATTTTTTATCAGAAGACATGTGGCAATACGAATAGTAGAACATTTGTTATTACCAATTGAATATCTCTATATTTGTGCCCTTCAAATGTAAGCAAGTGTGTGACACAGAAGACATTTCACAAAATGTCCTCTGAAACACTTGCCAGTATGGCACCCATAAATTCAGAAATGAACAAACAACCACTGCTACTAAACTCAGTATGTGGTATACATTTCAGAAGTACAGCATTTTCCTTCATACCCTTTTTCCATTCTTTAATATTTACCATATATAATGATGTATAGTCGATACACAATACAAAACCGTTGTAAGGTGCAGCTTGGTTGTTGGTACCTCAGGTTCTTGGAGACCCTACAAGCCCCATATATCTCCACAACTAGGAGGGTCCAGTGGACATACAGTATATTGCATTTAAAATATGCCATACTAAGAAGAAGTTACGAATGAAAATGTATACACAAATGACTGTTTTTTCTCAATTCAAATTAATTTTTTCAAATTTTAAATGTTACTTTTCATAGAAAAACCTTGAAGGATTTACACAAATGACCCCTCGCTAAATTCAGACTTTTGTCTAACTTTCAGAAATGTTTAGAATTCCAGGATCCACCATGGGTTTGGAACCCTTTTCCACCACAAACTGGAAGTAGTTTGAAAACACAAAAATAGGAGAAACGGGCAAGCTCTCAGTAAAATGTCAAAACTATGTTAAAAAATGTGTTACTATGATTCAAGTCTGCCTGTTCCTTCAATCTGAGAAGATGGTGATTTTAGCATTGCAAACCTTTTATTGATGCCATTGGCAGGAAAATAAAACAGAAACTTTCTTCTGGAGACCTTTATTCCCATATTTTCCCAACAAACCCAATTCTAGATATATTTTGGCTAATTTAGCAGTCCCCTCTAGGGCAACCCACAAACCCTGAGTACCTTTAGACTCCCCAGTATGTTGGAAAGATAGGATGCAAATTGGGCGTGGATGACTTATGTGGACAAAAAGTTATTGAGGTCTAAGCACAAACCACCCCAAATAGCTAAACAAAAAAGGCTTTCCAGTGGGGTAGAAAAGGGGCAGAAGTGAAGGTGTTAATGGTAAACAACTCATTACAAAAACATTCAGATTGCTCAGCAAAAAAGGTATTCCATAATAAGGAGTTATTAAATCACCATCTGTTTAATGGCCGACTTTCCCGAAACAAATTTAGATCTACAATAACTGGCACATGATCCAAAATAAGAATATCCCCTATCTCAGCATTAACTAAAGATCCAAATATACTATTGCTCAAAAAATATAGTCTATCCTGGATCTGGTTCAAGTGCAGGTGAAGAAAAAGAGTATTCCATAAGGTCAGGATTAAATAGTCACCAGCCTGAACTAAAATAAATAAATAAGACATAGAATGCTTAAAGGTGTTTTTGCATTTTATTAGGTGTATATCTTGTTCATATTAGAGCAAGACATCAACTTCGATGAAATATTTTTCCAGAATTCTAAATCGACCCCTTTAGGACAATATACATTAACGATAGAGATTGGACTATCATTCATTTTAGGGTTAATCGGTAACCATCTGCTTCCCTCATCATTTTCTTGGTTTTTCTACAACGGCAGGTGAAGACTTTTGAAATAGGAGAATAACTAAATTTGTGTTATTCTTAGCCGTGAAGCAAAATGATTGACCAACCCAATAGTTTTTCAATGCGTTAATATCTTTATCCATTAAATGAGTTTCTTGTAAGAGAGCAGATTGACATTTCAAGCTAGATCGGTATATGAGAGGGCTTAGTTTCTTAGCGGTGTTACAAAGACCCTTAACATTCCAAGCAACTATAAGGAGATTATGGATGAATATAAGGGTACAAAACTGATAGAACAATTAAACCTAAAAATCAGTACAATGACAATGCAACAACATCGTAAAATTGACAGTAAAATAGATAAGCAGATACAAAGCTAATTTGTAAGGCTTAGGAGATAGAAAAGCAAAAACAAAAAGAAGAAGGGAGAAAAAGAAAGAAAACAGAAAGAAAGAATTGTGAAGAAGGTTGGCCAAATAAACTGCACAACATACAAGAGGAAGGGAAGGGTCAGAGGCGATCATGATCTCAACCATGCCAATGAAAGTTAAGAAGAAGAAAGAAAACATCATATATGGAGAGTAATGAGATGCTGGAGCAAAAGACAGCCATGATTCCAGCACTCCCTGTAAATTTAAATATATATATTAAGAAGGAAAATGTCATATCTGAAAGACTACACATGAGGGAGCAACACAAGAAAAATATCAAAAACAGTTATGATTTGGTAAATATAGGAAGGTAAGATCCTTCTAGCATGGTTACCCCCACTTTTTGCTGGTGTCAGTATGTGTTTTTTACTAGTCTGACTAGGATCCTGCTAATCATGACCCCAGTCACTGTGCTTCCTCCCTATATCTGACTTGGTAAGCACTTTTTTCCCTCCGGAATTGGCTACTGGTGTACCCCTATAAGTCCCTATTATATGGTACTGAGGTAACCAGGGCATAGGTATATCTGGGATCTCCCATGGGCAGCCAGTGCACCCTGTGTAAGCTGTTGCTAGCGCCAATTACGACAGATATGTTTTCTTATATCTGAGGCCACTACACTTATAACCTATGTTACCCCTAAATTAGATCTTTCAATCCTGAAGGTAGTGTGCTGCATACCCCTGCATGAGCAGGCACCCCTACAAACCACGTAGATAATTCCACAGGCGTTGCAAGTGTGGTCAGCCATTTTGATACATATAGTGGCCGTCGGTCACTACGCAATGGCTAACTGTATACTGGCTGTGCCGAACCTGGGCATGTTTGGTATCAAACATGTTGGGATCATACCCCCAAAACGCTACCGGTGTTGGAGGTATGATACGATGCACTGGGGGGCTCCTCCAGAAAGCCCACAGTACTCCCGGTAACAGCCTTCCAGGGTCTGCCAGCAAGCTAGTGCTGCTGCTGACCCTAGATACATTTCGGCTCTCATGCTGCTAAGCTGAGCTCCAGCAGGGGAAGGTAGAATAATAGGCTTCCTGTCACAGAGATGTGTGCCCACCTATCTGACAGGACTTAGTGCATTGGGCCGGGGTGGGGGCACTGCCAGCACCCCCAGACTACTTTAAAGGGCACATTTGGTGCCCTCCTTGCATACTCCAGTTGAAACCAGTCCTGGGGGCCCTTGGCTCCCGCTCTGGTGCCAAACTGGACACAGGACATGGGAGTATCCTCCCCTCTGTCCAGCCCCTCCTCTGGAGGGAATCCTGGGTCATCCTAACCCCGGTCTTAGGGTATAAAAGGGCCTACCAATTGGTGGGTCCTCAGATTTGTCGTGGAAAAAGACTCAAGCCTGAAACTACTTCTCTCTTCTACCGTTAGGACACATGGACTTTGCTGTACTTCGCCTGGAACTGAGACTGCCTCAAGGAAGACTCCTGCTGCTTCTGGTCTCACTGTTCTGCAAATCTTCTTCATCTTCTGTGTCCGTGCTTCTTCCAGGATCTTCAACAGACCTGTGGGTATCAAGGACACCTGAAGTAATCTCTCTTGGAGTGAAGGAGTCACTCCCCTACATCTCTAGGCACCCCAACGAAGCTGACCAGTCTACTGCTCCTGATGTCCCAGGCTCAGCAACACAAGTGGTGGCTCACAAAACTCCCTTGAGGCCTGACCTGTCCTCTCTGCAATTTTGAGGCCAGTATCCCTTCTCAGAACTGCTTGGACCAAACCCATATGCACCGCGTCAACTTGCCATTGCCAAGACTTGTTTGCTCTGCACCCCAGAGATCTGCGGGCTGCAAGAGGCTCTTGCCTCCAGCATCTCTTCCTGCCAAGAGCAGCATCTTCACCACATCCTCTGCACCACGGGCCTTCCTTCTTGGTGAGCTGCTCGAGGTCCTCTTGCAACCCCAGTGTCTCCAGCCTGTGGGTCCTCCTGAGAGTCTTCTCTTGCTTCAGTGGGCTCCCCTGCTTGCTAGGGGCCTGCTCTGACTCTCCTACTCGTGGTGAGTCCCTTGGACCTTGCTAGTCCCTGGGAGGCTCCTTCTTCATTTCCCACGCCTGTTGCAGCTGCTGAGGCTTGTTGGTGCTCCTGCTGGACACCGACCCCTGGTTCTCCACTACCAACATGGGACTGCTCATACATGGTTCCTGGTCTTCCTCAGCATTGCCTGGTCCTTACAGCTGCATCAACAAGGTCACCGCCATCACTTCTGCATCATTCGACATCAGTGGGCATTGCTCTTCCGTGCCTCCTGGTCACCTCTGCGTGGCATAGACTCTGTCTCCTCTGCTCTTCAAGAATCCACCCTTGGATTCCACCGGACTCTTACAAAGTCTTCACCAGTGGCATCCTTACTGAAGTCCTCCACTGTGGTCTACAGCGGTTTCCGATGTCACTTCCCACCTAAGCACTAGGCTTCCCTTTTGTAGGTATCCTGGTTCCTGCGATATCCACGGGTGGGGTGACTCTCCAACCTTCTGTCTTCCAGGGGGCTTCTTCAGGGTCCCCTGTGAAGGGTCCTTCCCCTTCAAGACGGCAACAGCGAATTTCCCATTAACTTCTATTGAGTACGTGGCTGTGTTTCCACACTGCACACAGCTTCAGCGAGGTTCCTGTGTACTTACCTTGGGTGGTTCCATGGGTCCCCAGCTCTTCTGGGTCTCCTGGTTCAAATCCCGAATTCGGGAGCAGTTAGCATTCCACTTTTTTAGTATATGGGTTGGTCTCCCCCTGGAGACCACTGTATATTGTGCTTACTTACCTATTTGCAATTAAAGTATTGTGGGCATTTGTGCTTATATCTTTGGGTAGGAGATATACCAATGTGTTAGTGAGTGTTGTGTAATAAATAGAACTATTTTTACAAATACAATGTGTGGTTCTTTTTCGTTTAACTTACATTACATGTTTAGATCTGGTAAAACAATTTGCTTAACACTGCTTCTGGATAAACCTGAAGGCTGATTTCCACAGGTACCACTTAGAGAGCTTTCCAAGGATCGCCATAAGAGTTGTCTGGGTTAGTGCAAGGTGCTTCACTCAAATAAGTGTGCATCATATACTAAGTCAGCCACCTACAGTAAACATGGTTAACACTATTAACACAGCAACAAAAAAGGGATAGTCATCCATTTCTGCTTGACAAACAGGAGACCTGAGGAGGAAAGACACAACAAAGCAGATTCAAAGAATTACAATTGTTCAATGTCAAACCTGCCAAAATAGCCAAGGGCTTTAAATCAAATGCTACTAATGGGCCTGCAGCACTGATTGTGCCACCCACATGAGTAGCCCTTCAAACATGTTTCAGACCTGCCAATACAGTGTATGTGTGTGCAGTTTTAAACTGCCATTTTCACCTGGCACGTGCACCCACTTGCCAGGCACAAACCTTCCATTTTATTACATGTAAGTTACCCCTAAGGTATACCCAAGGTAGCCCTATGGGCAGGGTGCAGTGTATTAAAAAAGTAGGACATTTACTGTTGTGTTTTACCTGTCCTGGTAGTGAAATACTGCTAATTTCGTTTTTCATCTCAGCAAGGTCTATCTCTCCAATAGGTTAGCATTGGAGCTGCCTTGTAACATCTTACAAGTGTATCTGTCAATTGGGAAATGATAGAAAATTGGAGTTTGGTGTCTCTGGACTCACAATTTAAAAATACATCTTTTAGTAAAGTTGTTTTTTAAACTGCAGGTCTGAAAATGTCACTCTTAGAAAGTTTGCATTTTCTTAACTTAACCATTCTCTGCCTCTGCCTGTCTTTGAATACACATCTGGGTTAGGATGACAGTTGGGCTGTTTGCGCATCCACTCTAGACAGTCACACAAAGGGAGCTGAGGTGTGGCCTGCATATCCTGATAGCCCATCACCAGGCTGATGGACCTTCCTGAGCTCGAGTGGTGGGAGGAGTTGACACTGACACCTGCATAGGGCTCTGCCTGTCCTCAAACAAAGCTTTCTCCATCCTCCCTGTATTGTGTCTGGACTCTGGAGCCAAGGCAGGAAAAGCCAGGGTCTTGTGCACTACAAAGACTGTCTTTGGAATTTTGCCTACTTCAAAGGCGAAAATGGATAGACGTACTGGACCTCTGACACCATATACTCTGAACACTTCTGGGTTGAGGACATTCTGTCAGGAAGAAGAGCTGGATAAGCTGCCAGGAGGGACGGCCACTTTGCTGTTTGCTTTGCTGTGTTGGCCTGCTGCTTCTGTCCAAGGAGTGAAAAGACTTGACTTTGCTTTCTACAGCCTTCTTCAAGGTTCTCCATGGGTTTGAGTTGAGCTTGCCTCCTGTTAAGAAGTCTCAAGGCCATCAAAGACTTCATCTACCAGCACCTGGGCTCTCTTGCTTAAAGTCCTTTCTTGTTAAGTGGTGCCAAATCCAGTTCCTGGGGCCTTGGAAGTGACTTCTGCTGCAACAAGAAGCAAAATCCATGCATCAACTCCAAGCATCGTTTGGAATCGGTGCAGCACCACCAAAATGTGACGCTTCGCTGCTGCCTGCACCTGAGCGTGGACCCAGATGAACGCAACCATCCGCATCTTACAATACAGGACCCAGCTTTTTGTTACAGTGCCTCTGAAGAACTAGCACTGCGTGAGTCTCAGGTACTGCATGACCGAAGTCTGTGACGCATCGCCCTGATTCTGACCCCGACAACAGCGCATGTTTCAAAGCTGTGGAATCAACGCAGCATGACTTGACTTTCAACGCATCATGGATGCATCGTTCATGGGTGCAATTTTCTTCTTTGATGCCGCACCGCAGGAAGGAACTGAGAGCGTGTGTCCAAAAACAGTGCATTACCTTCCCTATGACAATAAGGAATCGACCCATCCCCTCGCCTCCCCTACCCCACCTAGCAGTATGGAACCAATGCCTCACCTTCCCTGTGGCAGTAAGGATTCGATGCATTGCCTGCTTTTTTGGCACCTCACCTCCCCTGCGCCTCGCATTGTCTTTGATTTTTGATGTATCTAAGGTACTTTGGAGCAGATATACAAGCTCCTTATGCCACATTTACGCCGCAGTTGCGTCACTTCTGTGACTCAGCGGCGGCGTAAACCATGTGCCATGTTGCGACTTATTTACAATGTGGCGCATCTAGAGAGATGCGTCACGTTGTAACACCCTGCACTACATTAAACCTGCGTCAGGTTTAATGTATGCAGGGTGGGCGTTCCGTCGGAAAAAGCCTCGGAAAAGTGATGCAGTGAAATCTACAAGATTTCACTGAGTCACTTTTCCGACGCTGCTATGTCAAAACACTACGCCTGCCTGAAGCAGGCGTAAGGCGTGACGGAGCATGTTAGGTATGGGCAGCCCCTGAGTATTGCTGGAGTTGAGTCGCGCTTGCGACACGACTCCAGCAATGTGCCGCCCTTACGCCATCAGATGCGTCATGCATCTGTTTTTCCTTGCGCCATGATGCGCCTCATTGTAAATGCGGTGCATCTGTGGTGGCTCAAGGGTAAACTTGCGTGACGCATCTTACCTGGAACATCCCTAATGATATGCAGGGATACGCCAGTCCTTGTAAATCTGCCCCTTTGTCTTGATCAAGTGCAACCACTGATTTTTAAGAACTCAACTTTATTTAATATTTGAAAATTCATATAATGTATGTTGGGTTTTTGTCGTTTCAGTCTTGTTTTATTTAGATAAATAATGGCTATGTTTCTAAGCTGGTGTGAAGTCATTTTGTAGTGTTTTCAGTGTGTTAGTGTATAGGTGTGTTTGTGTGTGTGTGTGTGTGTGTTCAAATACTTTACCCATTGCTTCTGGGACAAGCCTGACTGCTGTGTGCCAAGTTACCTAGGGGGAGCAAGGTTTATCTTAGGTGTGTACCCCCACTTACCTGACTGGAGTGAGGGTCCCTACTTGGCCTAGGCTGCAAACCAATGCCAAGTAGAGACCCCATTTCTAACATCCAGGTATAGGGAAAGAGACAAAAGGGAGATCGCAACAAAAGACAAATCAAGTTTTAGCAACTGTCATGTACTCCCGCTTGTGTTCCTTTCATTTCCTCCTGCTTGTGTTGCTGGAGAAATTGTGTTACTTGAGAAGGAGTCTTATGGATAGAGGTTTTGTCTTTAAAAGTAACCTTAAATAAACACAGATGAATACTAGGCCTGGGCCAAAATTCCGTTCCGTTCGCGGAAATGGCGATAATTTGGCATTTTCGTGTTCCGCGGAAAGCGCGAAAATGTCAAAATTTCCGCATTCCGCAGCTTACCGATAATTTGTTTCTTGCTCGCGCTGTAAAATAATACATTCTCACGTGCGCGCGATCGCCTTACCTGAATCCTCGCGTTCACCGACAAGTTTTCCCGATCCGGTCGCGTTCTCCACGAGATGTTGGATTGTTGGTAGCCATTTGCGCTGTCTCGCGACAGTTCGCGCCCGCAGTAACGTCATGCGTTGCGCGATCACGTCTTTCTTCTCGCGATCATGCACCGCGAGACAAGTGAAAACAAGATGGCCGCGCCCGCGAGCAACCGCATGGGTAAGTTGGCGAGCCGCGACCACCCAGAAAATACCGTGAACGGGCGGGAAAAAAACTTCCGCATCTTCGCGATATTTCCGCATGTTTGCGGAGATTTTTAACATTTTCGCGATAATTTGCAAAAGTGAATTTCGCAAATTCCACCCACCCCTAATGAATACAACCAAATCTGGCATTCATTGATCTTAAGACTGGATGCATTTTAGGAAATTGTTTTTGTCTATTTGCTATTGCCCCAGCAACATCTTGAGTGAAAAAACATTTTGACCTGACCATACCATCTGCTTTTTCTGCTTTGCTTTTGAAAGAATTAACATGAGATCAGTAAAATTAAAAAATAATACAATGATGCTTCTTGCTCTAGTGAAATGGATAAAGCATGTCTAGGACCGACATGATGTGCCAGCTGTATTTGAAAATGTTTACAGTTAACTAAGCTAACTATTTTTGGAATATTAATTTTAAGAAAGGAGATCATATCAGAACCCTAAAGGTCCTTTGCGGATACAGTAGATACGTAGATTGTTTGACCCATTTCTATTTTGCTACTTTTTATTATGTTTCTTGAGAAAAAAGAATTCCTTTGGCCATAGTGTCAGCCTTAGCAATGACAATGACATCCTGTGCATCACTAACTCTTTGTTCTACTTCAGTTGCTCTTGACTCCAGGTCCTCTAACATGAGCAAAGGTGGTGATTTAGCAAGAGGATCCAGACCTTTATTTAGCCTTTTGTCCCCCTGCCAGAGATTTCTTTATAAAGAGTGGTGGCCAAAGCAGGCAATGTGAAAGGCTTAGAAATTGATGCTGATGAATTACCCATCTTGGTTGATATGTATTAAGACATGGCACTGGTACAGACGTGGTGATGCTAGCTGGGAAATGGTGTAATAAGTGGTGATAATTTGTGTCACCTCACTTTATTGATTTAGTTTGTCCTATCGAATGATAAAATATTAAATATCAGCTGAAAACACCCAATAACAATGGCAACAGCAGGTATATAACTTAAGAGCTATCTTCTTGAATATTTCCTGACACCAGAATGTCAGTGTAGAGTTGAAGAATATTCATTTACCTCACTAAGAACCAAGACTAGCAGTCCAAACAGCAGAATTACATAATTACACTTGAACTGATCAGTCAGTGTAATACTGTTGGCAAATAAACCATGGTGTAAAATAAACAGGAGCAGCTGCTAACGGGGAGTTGTGGTGATGCGGGGAGGGAGGGATGTTAAAAAAAAGGAAAGGGGGATAAAGAAAAAGAAAAATGCGCTTCCCTTCCCGGCGGCCAACTCTCCTCCGTCCTCTTCGTCCTCGAGTCGTGCAGGAACAGAAAGCATTGTGAATGGTCTGAGTGCCGTAGTTCGTGCTCAGACAGGGAGTCTGAGCCTGGGCATGTTCCCCAGCAGGCTGTGTAATGCAGCCTGATGGGGAACATGCAAAGTGCACCAAGATGGCCGGCCAAGCAATCATGTGCACTTTAGAGTGTTCTCCCACTCCTCCCCCTGCTTTGTGGCCAGCACAGCCCTGCTCGCACCTTTAGTGCACCAGAGAATAGTGAAAAACAAAATGATAGTAACATTGTTATTATCATTTTATTTTTCTTGCGGGGAGACGCCGCTCTGCCTTAGCAGGGTGGGAGGGGGGAAAGTCGACAGACGAAGGATAGGTATATTTGAATAAACAAATAATACCTATTCCGTCGTCTGTCGACTTCCCTGCCGCGCCCCGCCCTCCCCACCGCCGTGCTTACCTGTGCCAGCTGCCGCTGTGCAGCATAGCAATGAGGATTATGGGGAGCAGGAACAAGGTATCATCCAGAGTGCAGCCACATGCCCTATGCCGTGGTAAACCATCACAGCTGCCCAGGAGAGGAAGGAGCCACAGGAAACCCTATGTGGAGCTCTGGCAGATTGAGTGCTAGTCCCAAGTAAATATCTTGCGGGTGGCCACACCATGTGTTTTGTATCACAATACAGTGGAATCAACTTCTTCACCCACCCTCAGGCGCTCAAGAGGTGGCCTTCTCTAGTAAACCGCCAGCTAACAGTAGCAAATTTATAAGCGCAGTATCTGTAGAGAACTTCGCGTTTCCTCACCTTTCCCTCACAATCTCTTCATTTTTAAGTGTCACTTCACCACCCTCCTATTGCCACTGCGGACATCATAACAATATGAGGAAGCAAATGTTAAGGTCCAATGCTTTTTTTCACTATACATTTCACAATTCCAGCCACTATGAATGAGGGTGTATGAAGCACATACATATTAAGGCACAGGCACTTGATCTATATTCTTCAAGCAACTGGGAGAAAATGTCAAAATTGGAAGTGATTTCATAAGATGCTATCCCACATTCTGTGTTCTTGAAACCTTTACATCATTTTTTATGGTGCGATATGAGAGATGACTACAGCTACACCCGCAGAATGTCTCTAGGGATACAAAAAGGAATAGATAATTTACTGCAGCATAAACCTTTTAAAGAATAAAGGTTCAGTGAATACATTGGCACTTTTGTGAGAGAATGTCTTTACTTTGTGTATTATGGTCAGTGGTGCAGAATATATGAGATCACAGGAATGAACAGAATATGATGAATGGGCATTTCACAGCATACTATATGTAATGTGTGGGGTGTTTTAGACACACACCCTTGTATTCATTGACAATAATCACTGTGAGAATAAGTCACACTGTGCACAGTAATTTAGCTTCATTTTTACCAACAGCTGATTCTCTGATACGGCTTTTTGGCACAATGATGACATTTTTTATTTGAGTGATAATGTTAGTAATGCAGGAGGGGAAAGGTTCCATTCTTTCCTAAACTCTTTTCAATCTATACATGAAGCCGCAGAATTCTCTCCTGAGACAATGAAACATCTCATCAGTTTTATGCCACTGAAACTCAGCTTTATTTGAAGGTTCGCTCCCGAAAGGACATAGTGATTTTTGCACAGACTATCAGGAACCTAGAAAGTGGCTGTCACTCCAACATTTCAAATTGAACCCACAAAAAATGTGTTTCTATTCTGGCCTCTCTTCTCCCCTCACATTGCACTCCTGGCTTGACTCACTAAATCTCCATAACTGCAAGCCATCCATTGTCAAAGGAGCCTGATCATTGACCTTCATGTGAGACAGCGACTTGGACCTGTACACCCACATACACGCATTAGCTAATGGAGCCCATTACCAAATCAGTCTCCTCCAAGGAATAAAATCCCTGATCCCAGCAGAAGCCTGTAATTCAGTGTTGGAATCACTAGTGCTTTTGGCATTCCCACAATTCACCCTTTTCTTTTAAAAGCGGATCTTCGCATTAAAAGTTTGCCTCAGGGCACCATCATATTGGCAGAGTCATCTGTCAAACCTTCAATGCATTTACAGGAACTGTTATGACTGCGGATCCTGTAAATGCGAGAGGTGTCCGCAGACCCGGCGGACATCTCAAAACTTAATGGGTGCTCATTCAGGGCAACAAAGTATTTTTCCTAGTGGCCCTGACAGAGTAAATATCCATCCGCCACACTCTAAATGTGGTCCTCAATTAGTTAATATGACTGAACAAAAATGTACTGAATTAACTTTTTTCTAAATTCACATTTAATTAATTTGGTCACTGTAAATGTAGAGTCAATATAGTAATTTCAAAGTAGATGTAAATTGCATTCAAAACTGAGCGTGGATAAAATATTTATTATGTTGAAATAATCTTGCATAATTTCGGGTATTTTTATTTTTCCTTGTGATGCATAATGTCTGGGATTTTGCCTTTACGCTCTTTGTATAAATGAGATTTCTTTTGGGTAAAAAACCTAATATGTGAACAATGCTAAAAGGCTTCAGCAAAAACAAGTAGCTGTTGTTCTGTGCTAATTGTTGCCAGCCATTGATTATTGAGCGAAATTAATTTCAAGTTGATTTTCTTTTTACCCGAGAGCCATATTTAGGCAATTATGTTAATGCAGATCCATACTTCTTTCATTTGTTTTTTTGTGTTTTTTTAAAGAGAAACTTCCATAGAAATCGAGGCCACTGTGCATACAGTAAAGCCTTCCTTTAACTGAAGACTCTTGCCTGTTCCTTCTTGAGTTCCTGATGATTTTAGATTTGAATTTTGAGATAAGCATCACTCATGCTTTGTCTGCAATCTCTACTTCATCATCCACCCTTATTTTTTTTTATGTTTTAGGAAAATCAAGTAAGCTCATATCAGTAGTTTCCAAACATTTGATGTTCGAGGGAGGGTGGGCACTACCATTTTTATCTCCATTTGGATTTATTAGGATTTTTTTTCTTGTGTATATTTGTTGCTGCATTGCCTGGAGTTTGGATGCAGGACCCATCCGTGTAGGCCTGGGGATATATTTCCCACATTTTTCCTCCAGATTCTCCAGATTATACTGTGGTGTTTTACTGCTCAATAATTAGCCTTTTGTAGGCTACTAATGTTTGACTTGGTTATTTTATTGGCTTTTTCACTGTCTCACTGCTGCTGTGTTCGAAATATTTTAGGGGCCTGTGCATAACTTTGAATTCACTCCAAGTTTATTTTGTTATTCTGTCTGCATGTGCCTGTTGTTGGGTAGGGTAACTGGAGTTTCCTGAATTCTTTGTTCACATCTGCCTTCTTCTGCATTAATTGACACCCATTTTGTGTGTGAAATGGTAGATTACTGTATATTTCCGATAACATTTGAACGTCTTTGGCAGGTATTAGACCTGAGGTTCTGTATGTGGTATTCCCTCAAACCTTTTGCGTTCACTCCTTTACTTTGCTGAACTCGCTTTTGTTTGCATTAGGACTATGTGCACTTTACCCTTGCAAACCGCTGTTAAAGTGATTCTGCTCTCCTCTTCAAACATGGTAAAATTAGCCTAAACCTAATTGACACACTTTGTTGACGTATAAGTCCCTTGTGATACATGTACCCAAGGCTGTTAAATCTACTACAACCACTGGACTGCAGCACCCATTGTACCACACACTAAAGTAGCACTTGGAAACATGTCTCAGTCCTGTCACTGCAGCTTGTAGCCCAGTTGTATAACTTTTGTTAGGCCTCATCCTTCATTTTTAATACTTATAAGGCACACCTAAAGTAGGCCCTAATAGCTCCGAGGGCAGGTGCATGGTATTTAGAAAGTGGGGCATGTAGGTTTAAGTCTTACGTGTCATGGCAGTGAAAAAATCTAAGTCGTTTTTCACTATTGTAAGGCTATCCCTCAACGTATTACATTTTAATAATTGCTAACTGGAAGCAGAAATAGAAACTTACTGCCAAATGAACCGTATTTAAAATACTCTTTTATGGTGGAGTTGGATATAAAGTCACAATTCTAAAAGCATCACTTCTAGAAAAATTGCATTTTTGTGTCCAAAACCCCTGTGGCTTTGTTCCAGTAAAGAGGGTTTCATGATTGTGGCTGTGTCGCCTGCAGTGGGTTGTTTATTTCTTCCAGACATGGGAACAAAGGGGGCTTAGATGTGGACAGGATAGGTCATCCTGACAAGAAGTCCAAGGACGTGCTATATCTTGCCCCACATACACTTCAAAGGACGTTGCCTACAGCACATGCAAATGAAACTGACACCATGCCTGCCCTTGATTTTGTCACCCTATATTGCTGGGAGCCAAACCCAGGAAGGACAGGGGAACTGGTGAGAACCAGTTTGAGAGTGGGCTAGGGGCTGACCCCCACACAAAGGGTAGCACTGGGGATAAAAGGTTGAACTCTCAGGCCCCACATCATAACATTTATGAATGTGGGGAAGATTCAGGAGGGCTGCCAGAAGGACTGCCTTGCTAGTTGAATAAATGCTTTACTGTCTGGAGAAACAAGACTGGACCCGATTGCCTCGATCACAAGCTGCCTAGAGTGATGCCAAATGTCAGTTACGAACTACAGGGACATGTTGTGTTCCAGATTCCTCCCTGCAACTGCCCAACTGGCCAGCACCAACTAGACCTGCCTGAGTCCTGCTACTGGCCTCTGCTGGAATGAGTACTGAGCCCCAAGAGGTGCCCCATAGATCCTAGACCCTTGGTTTGCATTGGTGAGAGTTCCTCCAAAAGTAAAAATGTGAAAATCATTTTTGCGCCAAGACTCTGCCACCCGCGAGGTCGGTCAATGCAAAGCTCCAGTGAGAACTGCTCTTTGTGATGACAGTGACAGTCTGCAATGAATGGCAATGCGAGACCTCTTCTACTCACCAACAGTGACCATCCGTGATGATCCACTGATGAGAAGATCCAGCGAAGACCGGATTTTCCCACTACAGCAATGATATTCTGCGATGCTTGACATGCTCTTCATGCGGAAAACCTCCTCCTCACAGTCCAATCCATGACCGAACAGAACTCTTTGTGCCACACTTGAGAAGGTAAGTCTTTAGTGGGACTAACCTGGCTCCTGTGCCCAGTCTGCACTCAATCGCAGTCTGCCTAAACTTGTGAATTTTCCCCAGTCTAGCGCAATTAGATCACCACGAGTGGCACTTTCTGCTAATTGGCACTATCTTCCCAAAAATCTTTAAAAATCACTATTTCTAGCTCTGCAGTTTGGATTTTGTTTGTTTTGGTATTTTGGTATCATTTCATTTATAAAATGAATGCTATTCTTTTAAATTGGTTTGGGACTTTTCTTGTGCTGTGTTTTCATTTTATTTCTGTATGTGTGTTGCATAAATACTTTACTTTATGTATTTCCTCTAAATTAAGTCTGATTTGTTCCAGGCTACCAGAGGGTTAAGCACAGGTTATTTTAGTGACTTTTGTGGTTCATTCTGACAAGGATTGTTGTTGTTGCTTAAATGGCGCATCCACTCTCTTAACCAGTGACCCAGTTTCTTACATTGTTTTTTACTGGTGAGATCCAGTATTTTTTGCAGTGACACTAAGTGATTTGTGCAAAACTAAAAATCCTTAAAATAATCGGATGTCAGAATTGGCTTCTTTTTATACTCTCCTTGATTGGCTCTATATTTTTATTGTCCATATTTAATTCCTGCCTCACATTTGCTCCATCTGTCATACCTGCTTGAGACGATGGAGTTAGAGCTTAGCAGCATTGACAACCTTACTATGGAGGAAGGTTTGCAAGGAGAGAGGGCTAATCTTGATGAAGAGGGCCACAACAGTGAACTTTGAAATAGCCCTTAGAGCCTGTGAGGAGGTCTGCAAAATGCAAGCAGCAACCAGAGCAGGGAGGTCACGTGCCTGAGGAAGAGAAGGACATGTGGATAACAAGGAGAAGGAGGAAGGATATTTCATGCCGCACGCCCTGAGCTGCAGCAAGAGGAGGAGGAACACCTGCCTACAGGAGCAAGGTCTCCTGCCAGGAGCAGTGTGTTTTCCACCAGCCTGTGACCTGAGGAACTAGAGCACAGGTAAGATCAGAGAGAGCTCATGCTGCAGCTAGCTAAGCTAATGCTGGAGGCAGCCAAGGAGAGGCAGCCTAAATAATGACCTGGGGGAGAGAAGGGCTGAGGCAGAGATAGTCTCGGCCAAGGAGAAAGCTGAGGCTAAGAGGGCCTTAGCAGAGAGGATACTTTATTTGGCTCATAACTTGAGTCTGAAGGAGATGGACCTAAAAGCAAAGAACCTCAGAGTCTAGAGGTAATGGTGGCAATGACAACCCAGTGTCATATGGACACAAGCGGGTCCACATACCCAAGGACTTGGTGCCTAACTTTATGGTGGTGGACTACATTAGCAAGTAGTTTGAGATCTATGAGGTAGCTCTAGAAATGCATGGGGATCCTGAGGAGGATTGGGGAGACAGTCTCTGGAGCCATGTATCCACTGAGAGAAGAGATTGTTATGTTATGTTATGTTATTAGAGCTTTTAAAGCGCACTTTTACCCAAGGGTGTCCTGGCGCTGAGCACTGTCTAACCAGTTTCCATGGGCGAGGATGCTTATTCAGAGAACAGCCACATTTTCAACCCCTTCCTAAAGGAAAGGAGCTAAGTGGAATTCCTGAGATGCACTGGTAGGTTGTTCCAAGCTTTTGCGGCACAGAAGATGAGACTGCTGCCACCCCAGTTCGCTTTTTTTACTCGGGGAACGATTACTTGTTTTCCTATTGAGGAGCGCAACATTCTTCCGGTGACATACCATTGAAGGCGTCTTCTCAGATATTCCGGACCAGTGACCATCAAGGACTTAAAAACTGTGCAAAGCACTTTGAATTGTGCACTATGAATGAGGGTGTATGAAGCACATACATATTAAGGCACAGGCACTTGATCTATATTCTTCAAGCAACTGGGAGAAAATGTCAAAATTGGAAGTGATTTCATAAGATGCTATCCCACATTCTGTGTTCTTGAAACCTTTACATCATTTTTTATGGTGCGATATGAGAGATGACTACAGCTACACCCGCAGAATGTCTCTAGGGATACAAAAAGGAATAGATAATTTACTGCAGCATAAACCTTTTAAAGAATAAAGGTTCAGTGAATACATTGGCACTTTTGTGAGAGAATGTCTTTACTTTGTGTATTATGGTCAGTGGTGCAGAATATATGAGATCACAGGAATGAACAGAATATGATGAATGGGCATTTCACAGCATACTATATGTAATGTGTGGGGTGTTTTAGACACACACCCTTGTATTCATTGACAATAATCACTGTGAGAATAAGTCACACTGTGCACAGTAATTTAGCTTCATTTTTACCAACAGCTGATTCTCTGATACGGCTTTTTGGCACAATGATGACATTTTTTATTTGAGTGATAATGTTAGTAATGCAGGAGGGGAAAGGTTCCATTCTTTCCTAAACTCTTTTCAATCTATACATGAAGCCGCAGAATTCTCTCCTGAGACAATGAAACATCTCATCAGTTTTATGCCACTGAAACTCAGCTTTATTTGAAGGTTCGCTCCCGAAAGGACATAGTGATTTTTGCACAGACTATCAGGAACCTAGAAAGTGGCTGTCACTCCAACATTTCAAATTGAACCCACAAAAAATGTGTTTCTATTCTGGCCTCTCTTCTCCCCTCACATTGCACTCCTGGCTTGACTCACTAAATCTCCATAACTGCAAGCCATCCATTGTCAAAGGAGCCTGATCATTGACCTTCATGTGAGACAGCGACTTGGACCTGTACACCCACATACACGCATTAGCTAATGGAGCCCATTACCAAATCAGTCTCCTCCAAGGAATAAAATCCCTGATCCCAGCAGAAGCCTGTAATTCAGTGTTGGAATCACTAGTGCTTTTGGCATTCCCACAATTCACCCTTTTCTTTTAAAAGCGGATCTTCGCATTAAAAGTTTGCCTCAGGGCACCATCATATTGGCAGAGTCATCTGTCAAACCTTCAATGCATTTACAGGAACTGTTATGACTGCGGATCCTGTAAATGCGAGAGGTGTCCGCAGACCCGGCGGACATCTCAAAACTTAATGGGTGCTCATTCAGGGCAACAAAGTATTTTTCCTAGTGGCCCTGACAGAGTAAATATCCATCCGCCACACTCTAAATGTGGTCCTCAATTAGTTAATATGACTGAACAAAAATGTACTGAATTAACTTTTTTCTAAATTCACATTTAATTAATTTGGTCACTGTAAATGTAGAGTCAATATAGTAATTTCAAAGTAGATGTAAATTGCATTCAAAACTGAGCGTGGATAAAATATTTATTATGTTGAAATAATCTTGCATAATTTCGGGTATTTTTATTTTTCCTTGTGATGCATAATGTCTGGGATTTTGCCTTTACGCTCTTTGTATAAATGAGATTTCTTTTGGGTAAAAAACCTAATATGTGAACAATGCTAAAAGGCTTCAGCAAAAACAAGTAGCTGTTGTTCTGTGCTAATTGTTGCCAGCCATTGATTATTGAGCGAAATTAATTTCAAGTTGATTTTCTTTTTACCCGAGAGCCATATTTAGGCAATTATGTTAATGCAGATCCATACTTCTTTCATTTGTTTTTTTGTGTTTTTTTAAAGAGAAACTTCCATAGAAATCGAGGCCACTGTGCATACAGTAAAGCCTTCCTTTAACTGAAGACTCTTGCCTGTTCCTTCTTGAGTTCCTGATGATTTTAGATTTGAATTTTGAGATAAGCATCACTCATGCTTTGTCTGCAATCTCTACTTCATCATCCACCCTTATTTTTTTTTATGTTTTAGGAAAATCAAGTAAGCTCATATCAGTAGTTTCCAAACATTTGATGTTCGAGGGAGGGTGGGCACTACCATTTTTATCTCCATTTGGATTTATTAGGATTTTTTTTCTTGTGTATATTTGTTGCTGCATTGCCTGGAGTTTGGATGCAGGACCCATCCGTGTAGGCCTGGGGATATATTTCCCACATTTTTCCTCCAGATTCTCCAGATTATACTGTGGTGTTTTACTGCTCAATAATTAGCCTTTTGTAGGCTACTAATGTTTGACTTGGTTATTTTATTGGCTTTTTCACTGTCTCACTGCTGCTGTGTTCGAAATATTTTAGGGGCCTGTGCATAACTTTGAATTCACTCCAAGTTTATTTTGTTATTCTGTCTGCATGTGCCTGTTGTTGGGTAGGGTAACTGGAGTTTCCTGAATTCTTTGTTCACATCTGCCTTCTTCTGCATTAATTGACACCCATTTTGTGTGTGAAATGGTAGATTACTGTATATTTCCGATAACATTTGAACGTCTTTGGCAGGTATTAGACCTGAGGTTCTGTATGTGGTATTCCCTCAAACCTTTTGCGTTCACTCCTTTACTTTGCTGAACTCGCTTTTGTTTGCATTAGGACTATGTGCACTTTACCCTTGCAAACCGCTGTTAAAGTGATTCTGCTCTCCTCTTCAAACATGGTAAAATTAGCCTAAACCTAATTGACACACTTTGTTGACGTATAAGTCCCTTGTGATACATGTACCCAAGGCTGTTAAATCTACTACAACCACTGGACTGCAGCACCCATTGTACCACACACTAAAGTAGCACTTGGAAACATGTCTCAGTCCTGTCACTGCAGCTTGTAGCCCAGTTGTATAACTTTTGTTAGGCCTCATCCTTCATTTTTAATACTTATAAGGCACACCTAAAGTAGGCCCTAATAGCTCCGAGGGCAGGTGCATGGTATTTAGAAAGTGGGGCATGTAGGTTTAAGTCTTACGTGTCATGGCAGTGAAAAAATCTAAGTCGTTTTTCACTATTGTAAGGCTATCCCTCAACGTATTACATTTTAATAATTGCTAACTGGAAGCAGAAATAGAAACTTACTGCCAAATGAACCGTATTTAAAATACTCTTTTATGGTGGAGTTGGATATAAAGTCACAATTCTAAAAGCATCACTTCTAGAAAAATTGCATTTTTGTGTCCAAAACCCCTGTGGCTTTGTTCCAGTAAAGAGGGTTTCATGATTGTGGCTGTGTCGCCTGCAGTGGGTTGTTTATTTCTTCCAGACATGGGAACAAAGGGGGCTTAGATGTGGACAGGATAGGTCATCCTGACAAGAAGTCCAAGGACGTGCTATATCTTGCCCCACATACACTTCAAAGGACGTTGCCTACAGCACATGCAAATGAAACTGACACCATGCCTGCCCTTGATTTTGTCACCCTATATTGCTGGGAGCCAAACCCAGGAAGGACAGGGGAACTGGTGAGAACCAGTTTGAGAGTGGGCTAGGGGCTGACCCCCACACAAAGGGTAGCACTGGGGATAAAAGGTTGAACTCTCAGGCCCCACATCATAACATTTATGAATGTGGGGAAGATTCAGGAGGGCTGCCAGAAGGACTGCCTTGCTAGTTGAATAAATGCTTTACTGTCTGGAGAAACAAGACTGGACCCGATTGCCTCGATCACAAGCTGCCTAGAGTGATGCCAAATGTCAGTTACGAACTACAGGGACATGTTGTGTTCCAGATTCCTCCCTGCAACTGCCCAACTGGCCAGCACCAACTAGACCTGCCTGAGTCCTGCTACTGGCCTCTGCTGGAATGAGTACTGAGCCCCAAGAGGTGCCCCATAGATCCTAGACCCTTGGTTTGCATTGGTGAGAGTTCCTCCAAAAGTAAAAATGTGAAAATCATTTTTGCGCCAAGACTCTGCCACCCGCGAGGTCGGTCAATGCAAAGCTCCAGTGAGAACTGCTCTTTGTGATGACAGTGACAGTCTGCAATGAATGGCAATGCGAGACCTCTTCTACTCACCAACAGTGACCATCCGTGATGATCCACTGATGAGAAGATCCAGCGAAGACCGGATTTTCCCACTACAGCAATGATATTCTGCGATGCTTGACATGCTCTTCATGCGGAAAACCTCCTCCTCACAGTCCAATCCATGACCGAACAGAACTCTTTGTGCCACACTTGAGAAGGTAAGTCTTTAGTGGGACTAACCTGGCTCCTGTGCCCAGTCTGCACTCAATCGCAGTCTGCCTAAACTTGTGAATTTTCCCCAGTCTAGCGCAATTAGATCACCACGAGTGGCACTTTCTGCTAATTGGCACTATCTTCCCAAAAATCTTTAAAAATCACTATTTCTAGCTCTGCAGTTTGGATTTTGTTTGTTTTGGTATTTTGGTATCATTTCATTTATAACATGAATGCTATTCTTTTAAATTGGTTTGGGACTTTTCTTGTGCTGTGTTTTCATTTTATTTCTGTATGTGTGTTGCATAAATACTTTACTTTATGTATTTCCTCTAAATTAAGTCTGATTTGTTCCAGGCTACCAGAGGGTTAAGCACAGGTTATTTTAGTGACTTTTGTGGTTCATTCTGACAAGGATTGTTGTTGTTGCTTAAATGGCGCATCCACTCTCTTAACCAGTGACCCAGTTTCTTACATTGTTTTTTACTGGTGAGATCCAGTATTTTTTGCAGTGACACTAAGTGATTTGTGCAAAACTAAAAATCCTTAAAATAATCGGATGTCAGAATTGGCTTCTTTTTATACTCTCCTTGATTGGCTCTATATTTTTATTGTCCATATTTAATTCCTGCCTCACATTTGCTCCATCTGTCATACCTGCTTGAGACGATGGAGTTAGAGCTTAGCAGCATTGACAACCTTACTATGGAGGAAGGTTTGCAAGGAGAGAGGGCTAATCTTGATGAAGAGGGCCACAACAGTGAACTTTGAAATAGCCCTTAGAGCCTGTGAGGAGGTCTGCAAAATGCAAGCAGCAACCAGAGCAGGGAGGTCACGTGCCTGAGGAAGAGAAGGACATGTGGATAACAAGGAGAAGGAGGAAGGATATTTCATGCCGCACGCCCTGAGCTGCAGCAAGAGGAGGAGGAACACCTGCCTACAGGAGCAAGGTCTCCTGCCAGGAGCAGTGTGTTTTCCACCAGCCTGTGACCTGAGGAACTAGAGCACAGGTAAGATCAGAGAGAGCTCATGCTGCAGCTAGCTAAGCTAATGCTGGAGGCAGCCAAGGAGAGGCAGCCTAAATAATGACCTGGGGGAGAGAAGGGCTGAGGCAGAGATAGTCTCGGCCAAGGAGAAAGCTGAGGCTAAGAGGGCCTTAGCAGAGAGGATACTTTATTTGGCTCATAACTTGAGTCTGAAGGAGATGGACCTAAAAGCAAAGAACCTCAGAGTCTAGAGGTAATGGTGGCAATGACAACCCAGTGTCATATGGACACAAGCGGGTCCACATACCCAAGGACTTGGTGCCTAACTTTATGGTGGTGGACTACATTAGCAAGTAGTTTGAGATCTATGAGGTAGCTCTAGAAATGCATGGGGATCCTGAGGAGGATTGGGGAGACAGTCTCTGGAGCCATGTATCCACTGAGAGAAGAGATTGTTATGTTATGTTATGTTATTAGAGCTTTTAAAGCGCACTTTTACCCAAGGGTGTCCTGGCGCTGAGCACTGTCTAACCAGTTTCCATGGGCGAGGATGCTTATTCAGAGAACAGCCACATTTTCAACCCCTTCCTAAAGGAAAGGAGCTAAGTGGAATTCCTGAGATGCACTGGTAGGTTGTTCCAAGCTTTTGCGGCACAGAAGATGAGACTGCTGCCACCCCAGTTCGCTTTTTTTACTCGGGGAACGATTACTTGTTTTCCTATTGAGGAGCGCAACATTCTTCCGGTGACATACCATTGAAGGCGTCTTCTCAGATATTCCGGACCAGTGACCATCAAGGACTTAAAAACTGTGCAAAGCACTTTGAATTGTGCACGTTGTTTTACTGGGAGCAAGGGCAGGTGTCGGAGTCCGTTTCTAACTGAGACGAACCTTGGTGTGCCTGTTAGCAGCCTGGCTGCTGCATTTTGCACCAGCTGGTGTCTGTTCAGATTTTTTTTTAAAGTTCAAGTACAGAATGTTGCAATAATCCAGCAGTGACAAAATGAGGGCTGAGACTGCTGTCCTAAAGCTGTCCTCTGGTAGGAAAAATCTTATTTTCCTCAAGATTCTGAGGAGGAAAAAGCTTGTTGAGACCACCCCACTGACCTGATCGCCAAAGGTAAGTTTATTGTCCACAATCACTCCCAGGTTCTTGTCTTTCACAGTGGGGGCTGGGGGCTTACCCATTTCTTCAGGCTACAGGTCTGGTGTCCAGAGGTAGGGGTTATTCCCAAATATAATGACCTCCGTTTTGCCTGCATTAAGTTTCCAGCGATTTGCGGACATCCGACCAGTTATGGCTTTCATGCAATTGTGGCATCTTGAGGCCGTTTCAGCTTCTTTGCCACGCTGTAGGGACAACACAATTTGTGTGTCATCCACGTAGGATGTTAATTGGAGCCCAAAAGATCTTATCAGGGGTGCCAGCAGGCTGACGTATATATTAAAAAGCGTGGGGCTAAGGTAGGACCCTTGTGGCACCCCATAAGGAAGGGATAAATGCTTAGACCTGTCCCTCCCCAGATCCACCGTTTGCGTTCTATCGGCCAAAAAAGATTTCAAGAAGTTCCAGGCCTTGCCCTGAACCCCCGCCATCGATAATCGGCCCATCAGAACTTCGAGATGGCCCGTGTCGAAAGCCACTGACAGATCTAAGATAATCAGGAACGCCGCGCCTCCCTGGTCCACGGCCTCTCGTACCTCCTCCTGGCTTTGAGCTGTGTCCTGCACGGAAGCTGTACTGCATAGGATCAAGAACATTGTTGCTCTGAAAGAACGTGCTGAGTTGCACATTGATAGCCTTCTCTATCATTTTTGCCGGCAATGGAAGTCGTGAGATGGGTCTAAAGTTATTCGGATCACTTGGATCCAGGTTTGATTTGTTTAGCAGTGGGAGTATTGAGGCTGTTTTCCAGGTTTTAGGGTACTAGCCTGACTCAATGATGATGTTAAACAGTGGTTTAAGGATGGAGGTAATGACATCTGGGGTGCTTTTGATCACCGACACTGGACAGGGGTCCAGGGGAACCCAATTTGAGTCGCCATCAGAAGACTGGTTACATCTTGAGTCTCGAGAACATTGTTGCTCTGAAAGAACGTGCTGAGTTGCACATTGATAGCCTTCTCTATCATTTTTGCCGGCAATGGAAGTCGTGAGATGGGTCTAAAGTTATTCGGATCACTTGGATCCAGGTTTGATTTGTTTAGCAGCGGGAGTATTGAGGCTGATTTCCAGGTTTTAGGGTACTAGCCTGACTCAATGATGATGTTAAACAGTGGATTAAGGATGGAGGTAATGACATCTGGGGTGCTTTTGATCACCGACACTGGACAGGGGTCCAGGGGAACCCAAATTGAGTCGCCATCAGAAGACTGGTTACATCTTGAGTCTCGAGTGGTGTGAAACCCTCTACTATGGGTGAAGTGTTGATGGCCACGGATTTTGGCCTGGCTGCCACCTCACCCATCCCTCCTTGCTGGTTGATGAAGGAGGAGAAGATAACTTCTACCTTGTTCCGAAAGAAGGAGGCTAACGATTCACAAAGTGCTGGACTGCTGTGTGTGTTGGATTTGGCAGGGTTCGTAAGGTTAATTATAGTTCTAAACAGTTCTCTAGAGGAGGATTTTGCCTCATTAATCTGCTCCGCAAAATATGCTTTTTTGACTTCCAGGAGTAATTTTTTATAGTTAGTGAGGCTTACTTTATAAGCTTCTTTATTTATGGTGTTATTCCCTTTTCTACACACCCGCTCCAGCCTCTTACAGTCTGTTTTGTAATTTTGCAGGTTATTGGAAAACCAAGGGGCTGAGGGAACGGCTCGCTTAGAGGTATACAGGTTAACTGGGGATAATTTGTTGCATGGGGCCTCAATCCATCTTGAGTAAGCCGCTGTGGCCTCTTCCACACTTGCTGAGAGACTCGGAGAAGTTACTTTAAACACTTCCCTAAGTCAGCACTATCAATGTTTTTCCAGGCCTGTACAGCTATCTTCTCCTTGGGCTTTGTTTTAAATTGGTTGTGTGGAGTCCGCGAAAGAGTAAAAATAATGGCAGCATGATCTGTCGAGGGGAGTTTCTGACCCTGTTTTTGTTGGCTATAGGATTCTGGGCATTCTACCACTGCTGACCAGTGCTAAAGTGCATATGCTCTCTGTATATATTGTAAAAATGCTGGGTTATTCATGATTGGCATATTTGGTTTACTTGTAAGTCCCTAGTAACTTGCACGGTTTGTGCCAGGGCCTGTAAATCAAATACTACTAGTGGGCTTGCAGCACTGTTTGTGCCACCCACATGAGTAGCTCTGTAAATGTAACTCAGACCTATCACTGTAGTGTCTGTGTGCGCAGTTGTAAACTGCCATGTTTTTCTGGCAAGTGCACCCACTTGCCAGGCCCAAACCTTTCCTTTCCTTACATGTAAGGCACCCCTTAGGTAGGCCCAAGGTATCCTCGTGAGCAGGGTGCAGTGCATGTGAAAGGTAGGACATGTTCTAGTGTATGTGACATGTCCTGATAGTGAAATACAGTATATTTTTTAAAGGCTATCTGTCCCATAAGGTTTATAATTGGGGTTGCACTGTACCATGTTTACATGTATAACTTAGGGACAAGATAGGAAAATCAAGTTTGGATTCTCTGAACTCAGAATTTATGAATGCACCTTTTAGTAAAGGTGTTTTTTAAATCATGTGTTATAAAAATGCCACTTTAGAAAGTGAGCAATTTCTTACTTCATCATTCCATGTGCCTCTGGCTGTTTGTATATTCAGAGTCTGGTGTGTGAATGAGAGAAGCTGAGATGTGCATTCACTGTAGACAGTCACTGGTTTGATTGAGGTGTGTCCTGCCTTGACTGGGTGACTCATCACAGGGCTGAATAGACCTGGTCTGCACTTAGAGTGGTGGGAGGAGATGTGCGTACACCTGGAAAGACGGTGTCTCCTTTTGCACTATTCTGTCTCCCCCCGTGGTCATGCTGCACCATTGAATGCAGAACTGGTTTGAACTGGGTTCAGAGACCCTTGCCAAAAAGAGAACAAAGACATTTGGGGGTATAAGTCTTAGACCTAAAACCCCAGGACTTTGGATTGCTTCAAGAAACAAGAGGACCCTGCCAAGAAAAAGAGGGGAAGGTCTGTGTGGGGAGCGCTACCTTTTCTGAGTGAAGGGTGGGTTGGCCTGCAGTTGCAGCTTCTGTCTGTGGTGGAGCAAAAGGACTGACTCGTTTCGCCCTGCTGTGGTATCCTACTTGTGAGTGAAATCTCCAGGGGCTTGTGTGTGCTGGCCTCCTGTCAGAAGTCTCAGGGATACAAAAGACTTCAGGATAAAGATCTATGCTAAATCAAATAAAGGGTAACCTGCCTTGGGGGAGAACTGGAGGAGTTGTCTGAGGAGCGCTGCCCCTGGTTTACGTGGAGTAGGATGGCCTGCAGCAGTTGTTCTGGACTGGACTGCTGATCTTCTTTGCATCAGCCCAAACAGCACATGATGATCACTGTATTCCTCTAGGAAAAGAAGCAAGCAAAAACCCTTTTTGGTTGCCTGAAAGTGGTGAGCGCTGATATTCATGAAGTTAGTGCACCTGGTGGGTGCCTGCCTCCCAGGTCGTGGGGTGCTGTCCTTGCAATCTCTCCCTGTTTATTGAACATTTGCGCATGTGAAGCACTTTGCCCAGTCGTGGAAGTCGGGTATGAGGCGTGGGCTCATTTGGCACCCCCCCTCCTCTTGGAAGGGAAATTGTGGCATGCATGGCCTGAGGGAGAAAGTGCCATCCGGTGGTACCCTCAGCCTGTCTGGGGATCATTACACCAGCCGTTGAAGTCTCCCTCAGCGTGGACTTCCCCCCCAAGTGTGCTATTGAAATGATGCTGGGGAAAGCCGGTACAGGAGAACCACACCCCCAAAGCAGCTGGCCGGGACAGAAGATGCGAAAGGCCGTCCCCCATCTGAGACCTGACTGAGACACCGGAGTCACGGCACCTGCGAAAAAACCAAGGCGGGGAGCCTCTGGGGAGTGGAGGAGCTCTGCTGACCGCCTCTGGGCGTGAGTGAGGAGGCGTGCCAGCAGCCAGGTGAAGCCTGGGCCCTGTGAGGGCTCATAACCACGAAAACACCTCCACAACCGGGGTGGATTGCTTGACTTCGGTCCGGCTATGCCAGGGGCTGCGTGAGGCTGTGCATAAGGAGGGGAGGGCCCAGCGAGGCCTCCCAATTGGCCGCAGCCATGTTTTCCAGCAGCGGCTGCCCCTCAGCGCCATCGCGGGCAGCTGCCACTCATGGTGGACACATACCTTAGGGGGCATTTCTCCCAGGGGACCACCTTTGCAATTACAGGCGCACAAAGGTAGTATGACCTACTGCATTTTTATCCAGGCACTGAGGTGGTGCTATGTTTTTCTGATATTATTTTATGACGTGTTACTGCTGCAGTCCATGCCCTAACTCAGTGATGGAGGTTTGGCTGCTGTATGCACGGTCAGGTTTACCCAGTATTGATAAGTCATATGTTTTGTTTGCACTGTCCAATTGCTTCCTCGTCGTATAAGTGGGGTTTTGGGATGATGTGCACAGTGATATTGTGGTCATGATGCCTTTTTAGGAGTATTAACTCCGGTGCACTGCAAATGATCTATGACCTATACCTGGATATTTACTGTATTCTGCTGATGATGGTTTATGCATAGTTAGATTTGGGGGTCTCTAGTTGGCATAGGTAGGTAACTGTGAAAAATAGGGACCCTTGCGTCTAGTCAGGGTAAGGGGGTACTCTCCTAAAATAACCCCTGCTCACCCACTTGATAGCTTGGCACGAGCAGACAGGCTTATCTCAGAGGCAGTGTGTAAAGCATTTGTGAACACATACAGTAATCAAGTGACAACACTACAGATGGACACCACACAAGTTTTATACAAAAAATAAGTATTCTTTATACAGACTTATCACAAGACCACAAACAACAAAAATACTGTACTTTAAAATGGTAGAATTAGCTTAGTTCTCTTACGATGGTAAATGCAACACTCAGAGTTCAATGTACCTTAAGATCAATCAATCAATCAATCATAACATTTGTAAAGCGCACTACTTATGTGTGAGGGTCTCAAGGCGCTAGGGGTGGGGAGTGCTGCCACTGTTTGAAAAGCTAGGTTTTGAGGAGTCTTCTGAAGGTCAGTAGGTCTTCGGTCTGCTGTAGGCGGATAGGGAGGGTGTTCCATGTCTTGGCGGCGAGGTGGGAGTATGATCTGCCACCAGCGTCAATCTTCGGATGCGGGGGACAGAGGCGAGGGCACGGTCAGCAGAGCAGAGCTGGCAGGGGGGGGTGTATAAGCTGAGTCGGCTGTTGAGGTACGCTGGTCCGGTGTTGTGGAGTGCCTTGTGTGCGTGGGTGAGGAGCTTGTTTGTTATCCTCTTGTTGACGGGGAGCCAGTGCAGGTCTCTCAGGTGGGGTGTGATGTGGCTGCGGTGAGGGATGTCGAGGATCAGGCTTTTGGTTGCGTTCTGGATGCGTTGGAGCCGTTTCAGGAGTTTGGCCGATGCTCCTGCGTAGAGGGTGTTTCTTGGTTTTGGCGGTGAGGGGGTCCTTGGTGAGGGAGAGGATCAACTGGGTGTCGTCGGTGTAAGAGATGATATTGAGGTTGTGCAGTCGGGCAACGTGGGCAAGCGGTGCCATGTAGATGTTGAACAGTGTAGGGCTGAGGGATGAGCCCTGGGGTACGCTGCAGATGATCTCAGTGGCTTCGGATCGGAATGAGGGGAGGCGGACGCTCTGTATTCTGCTGGAGAGGAAGGAGGTGGTCCAGTCCAGGGCCTTCTCTTGGATCACAGCCTCTTGGAGGCGTGTTCGTAGTGTGCGGTGGCAGACCGTGTCGAAGGCGGCTGACAGGTCCAGGAGGATGAGGGCCGCGGTTTTTCCGTTGTCTAGCAGGGTCTTGATGTCATCAGTGGCGGCGATGAGGGCAGTTTTGGTGCTGTGGTTGCTGCGGAACCCAGACTGGGACTGGTCCAGGATGCTGTTCTCCTCGAGGTAGTTGGTCAGTTGTTTGTTGATGGCCTTCTCGATGACCTTCGCCGGGAACGGGAGCAGGGAGATGGGCCGGAAGTTCTTGAGGTCCTTGGGGTCTGCCTTGGGTTTCTTGAGTAAGGCGTTGATCTCGGCGTGCTTCCAGCTCTCCAGGAAGGTTGCTGTCTCGAAGGAGATGTTGATGGTTTTACGGAGATGGGGTGCGATGGAGGTGCTGGCTTTGTTGAAGATGTGGTGTGGGCATGGGTCTGACGGGGATCCGGAGTGGATGGTGTTCATGATCTTGATGGGGTCTTCGTCGTTAATGTTGGTCCAAGATAGCAGGCGGTTGGTGCGGGTGGTGGTCATGGGGGTGGGGGTCTCAGTGGTTGCTGGGGCGGTCGTGACATTGAAGCTGTCATGGATGTCTGCGATCTTGCGGTGGAAGAAGGTGGCCAGTGAGTCGTACAGGTCGTGTGAAGGTGGGATGTCATTGGTGTTGGAGCTGGGGTTGGGGAGTTACTTCACGATGTTGAAGAGCTCTTTGCTGTTGTGTGTGTTGTTGTCTAGGCGGTTTTTGAAGGAGGCCCTTTTGGCGGCTCTTATGAGATGGTGGTGTCTGCGGGTGGTGTTCTTGTGGGCTGTGTAGCTTTCCGGTGTTCGTTCACAGAGCCAGTACTTCTCTAGCTTTTGGCAGGTTTGCTTGGAGGCCTGGAGGTCTTCAGTGAACAAGCTGGCTTTCTTGCTGGTGTGGCTGTTGGAGGGTTTCTTGAGCGGGGCGAGGGTGTAGGTGCAGTCGTCGATCCACTGTCTGAGGTTGCGGGCGGCGGCAGCGGGGTCGGTGGGGTCTGCGGTTGGGCTCTGGGCAAGGGTAGTGGATAGCTGGTCTTCTGTGACTTTGCTCCAGTGAGGGCGGGGCATCTGTTGGGTGTGGTGGTGCGTGGCGGGTTTCCGGAAGGTGAAGTGGATGCACCGATGGTCGGTCCAGTGGAGTTCGGTGGTGCGGTTGAAGGAGACGTGGGGGCTTGCGGAGAATATGGGGTCAAGCGTGTGGCCGGCAGAGTGGGTGGGTGTTGTGACGAGTTATTGCAATCTGAGGTTGGCAAGGTTGCCGATCAGGGTGGTGGGGTTGGTGTCGTTGTTGTTCTTGAGGTGGAAGTTCAGGTCTCCGAGGAGGATGTAGTCCGTGGAGGCAAGGGCGTGTGTGCTGACGAAGTCGGCGATGGAGTCGCTGAATTCTGGTCGGGGCCCGGGGGTCTGTAGACACGGGTTCCTCTAGGGGTGGTGTTGGGGTTGGTGTGGATCTGGAAGTGCAGGTGTTCAGCAGTGCAGAGGGTGTCGTCGGTGTTTGTAGAGACTTTGAGAGTGTTCCTGTGGACGATGGCGATTCCTCCTCCTATTCCATTGGTGCAGTCCCTGCGGGTGATCTTATAGCCTTCCGCGATGGCTATGGCGATGTCGGGTGCCGAGGAGGGGTTCAGCCAGGTCTCCGTCAGGAAGGTGATGTCTGGGGTGTTGGAGTCGAGGAGGTCCCAGAGTTCAACGTGTTTGCCGGCGGAGCGGGTGTTGAGAAGAATGCATCTAAGGTAGTTGGGTTCTTTGGCAGGTGGGTTGGTGGGCCGAATGCTGGTGAAGCTGCAGTTCCGGCAGGAGATGGGTCCTTGGGTGCATTTCGGGGCGGCCTGGAAGCAGGAGTGTGCTCGTCCGGTGTTGAGTGCGTGGAGGGTGCTGGCATCGTAGCGGAGGCGGGCACCGTGGCATTCGTGGGGGCCAGGGGTTCTGGCGCTGGGCACAGTCTAGCCACGGACGGGCACAGACGGGCTTGCCTTAGCGCGCCAAAGCACGCCCGCTGCACGTCCGTAAGATGCCTAACGCAAGACAATGAAAGTGTTGCAAGGACAGTGATGCGTTGAAGATCTGGCGCAAAGAACCAAAGATGGTGCGTTCTTCTTGATGCGACACACTTCCCGGTGTAATGCGGCGGAGTCTGCTGCGACGTCGATCCTCTTCTCTTGCAATGCGAGATGCTTCCACACGATGAGAGCCGCGACAGGCCCTGCGACACGCTTCCCAGTGATGCGGCGGGGTCTGCTGCGACATCGATCCTTTCCCCTGGCAATGGGAGTTGCTTCCACAATGATGCGAGCCGTGACAGGCCCTGCGACACTCTTCCCGGTGATGCGGCAGTGTCTGCTGTGATGTCGATCCTCTTCTCCGACGATGCGAGGCGCTTCATGTTGTGAAGTGGCAGCGGCAGTTCAGCGGCACGCTTCTTGTTTGTGAGTCGCGCTTCCAGCACCTTGCGACACGCAGTCCCTCAGAAAGCCTTGCTAAACAGCAGGCACCTCCAAAGAACTCTTGGGGAGCTGGTGGGTGAAATCTGTTGTCCCTGAGACTTCAGCAGGAGGCAAGCTCTTTTCCAAGCCCTTGGAGGTCCTTCACAAGTTGAATAAAGTGCACACAAAGTCCTTTCTCCTTTCTTTGGCATGCAACCACTGCAGGCCAATCTCCCAAGCAGCACTTCAGCTTAGGGATAGTCTCTCCTCAGTTTCTACTGGTTCCACTCCTCAGCAAAGGTTTCTTTTGTTTCCCAAAGTGATCTAAAGTTCTTGGGTTTGGGTCCCAATATTTATACCCAGTTTCTCTTTGTTCTCTGAAGGCAGAGAGGCCTTTGCCTAGTCCAAACCAGTTCTGGTCAGTCCTGGAGCACTTTGTTGACAAGACTCCTTCTTTCCTTTGACAGTGTAGGCCAGGGCCATGAGACGCACCACAGGAGGTGGAGCCAGCATTGTGGAGGGAAAGCACAGCCCTATTCAGGTCCCAGGTGCAACTCCTCCCACCACTCTACATGTAGATCTCTGTATTCAGCCCTGTGCTGACTCACCCTGTATCCAGGAATTGTCCAGCCCCCTGGAATTCCCCAGCCCCTGTTACTCAAACTCAAACAAGGAATACACAACCTAGCAGAGGCAGGCCTGGATGGTTAGACAAGAAAATACGTACTTTCTAAAAGTGGTATTTTCAAACACAGAATGTTAAAACCAACTTCACCAAAAGATGTATTTTATCATTCTGAGTTCAGGCATACTAAACTCGAATTTCTACCATGTTCCCTGAGTCAGTTAGGATTATAGTATGTAAAAATCAAACCGCCCATACTGGCCTATGGGGAACAGGTAGACTTGCAATAGTAAAACATGAAAATGGCTGTAATTCACTATTAGGACATGCCACACACATCAGGGCTTGTCCTACCTTATACTTACAATGCACCCTGCCCTTGGGCCTACCATAGGGGTGACTAATATGCAGAAAAGGGAAGGTTTAGGGACTGGCACTTGCCCAGTCAACATGGCAGTACCAGACTGCACACAGGCTCTGCAATGGCAGGCCTTAGACACACTTTAACAGGCTTCTTCTGTGGGTGGCACAACCAGTGCTGCAAGCCCAACAGCAGCATTTGGATTACCAGCCCTGGGCACTCCTGGTGCACTGTACTAGGGTCTGACAGGTAAACCAAACCAGCCAATCATGGAATCACTAATTCATACATCAATTTACAATAGAGAGAGCATATGCACTTTAGCACTGGTCAGCAGTGGTAAAGTGCCCAAAGTCATAAAACAGCCAACAACAGGTCAGAAACAAATATGGAAGGCAAAGAGTTCAGGGATTACCCTGCAAAAAGGGCCAAGTCCAACATATACTTATGACAAGTGCCTACTGGCATAGTGATACACATAACTGTGGTCTTATGTGATTTATGTGCATCTTTATGACCAGCGCCTAGTGGCGCAGTGATTTATGTTTTGTGGTCTAAATGTGTTACGCAGTAATTTATGGTCTACTGTGTTTCTGTATATACAATACAAAGGATATTTGTGATATAACCTTGTGTGCAGTCTCTTGAGTGGTGTGCCTAGTGTGTCACTGGAGTGTTTGTGTTTGTTGCGCAGATGCTTTACACATAGCCTCTGGGAAAAGCTTGCCTTCTCTGCCAAGCTACCAAGGAGGTGAGCAGGGTTTATCTTGTGTGTGTAACTCCCTTACCTTGACTAGAGTGGTGGGTTCTGCCTGGCTTTGGTGTATAGTATACCCTAGCCAACCAGAAACCTCATTTTTAACAGGTGTAATTCATTGATTACTTTTGTAACACACTGGAAGGTTTAGTGAAGGGAAGTGATGTGAGTACTTATAATGAGCTGTGCAATCTGATTTCAAAAGAGCACATGCTCAGTAGTTTTTTTCCAGAGCTGCATAAACAACTGATAGATTCCAAGCTCACTGACCGCAGATCATTGGCTCAGCACCTGTGTTAATAAGAAGGTGCCTGGGGGGACCAAGAAGGTAGATCAGAATAAATCACTGGGAGAAAAAGATAAAACAAGCAAGTTCTCTATTGGCCCACAATGGAGTTTTGGGGGAAGGTAATCCTGCCCCAATCTCCAGGGATTCCATGGAGGAAACCTTCAGGACATTTTATTCCTGGTGCTTTGAGTGCTCCTCAAAGGGCAACCCCTCAACTACCCAAAATGGCAGCAGCACCCCTCACCCCACTGTTTGGCCGAATCTGGGGATGGAAAGCTTAGTACTTGGGGAGGAGGTTTTCTCAGTTAGTGTGGGGGTAGTGCAGAGGTTACCCTGGTGACAAAGAGATGGCACCAAAGGCTCCCATGCCTAATAACACTAATAAGTGTAGACAGTGGGTCACCATCAACGGATCAAGAGTGGTTGCTCTGACAGACACAAGAGCCAGCACAACTACTGTCAGGTTTCATCTGGTGTTCTCAGAGCAGGTGAGTCCAAATATAGTCCAACATCTTGTGGTAGCTGATGACAAGAGAGCTACTATCCAGTGGCTCTGTTTCCCTTTGAATGGGGAATCTCAGGTTCCTTAAAAGTAGTTGTGAGTCCAGCTGTGCCTTTAGATTGTCTGCTCGATAATGACATCTGGAGGAGGAATTCTGGTCTAATTGGATGTGCTTGGGTTGGCTGAGTGCGTGCACATGACCATAATGTCTGAGAGGGAAGTAAAAAGGACTCACAGCCTGAAAAAATGGACCAGCTACCTGCCAAAAAGAGGAAGGACAGATGGTGTGAGGAGCTCGTTCCTGTGATTCCCATGGTCTAGGAGAAGGCTGTAGAGGCTGAAACTGTGTGGGAGGCCCCAGAACCTACAGGGAAAGGCATTGCTGTCCTGGGGGACCTACCTGATTTGGCCGGATGACAAAATGAAGGGGGACCATCCCGGGTAGAGTTTTGAAAAGAGCATAGGGAGTACCCTAATCTCGAGGGTCTACAGTGATAGGCGAAGGCCCAGGCAGATGACATCATCTCTGGTGATCACCTGGTCTATTGGGAGAATGATCTTCTGTATAATGAGCCTAAGGTTTCTGAGCCTGAAACAATTCATGTTTTGGTGGTCTCCCATTGCTACATGGCCTACAGTGCCTCCCTAATAGCTCAGGCTCATGACATACTGCTGATAGGACATCTGGGGCTGGCCAAAATCTGTGAAAGTTTGATTACCCACTTCCATTGGCCCCAGATATATATAACCTCCGACGCATTCTGCAGGTCTTGTCTTACCTGCCAGGCCAGTAGGAAGTTGGGCACAGCAAAAGGCTCCCCTGCTTCAGATCCTCATAGTAAGAACACCTTTTGAGAAGGTGGCTATTGATATTGTTAGGCCCCTGGGCCCCTAAACCACCCTAGGCAACAGGTTCATCCCAATCTGGGTGGATCGTTCCACACAGTACACAGCCATTCCTTTAAGGACGATGACTATACTAGCAATGGCCAGGGGACTAATGGGTATGTTGACACGAGTGGGTTTCCCAAAGAATTTGTGTCAGATCGAGACACCAACTTCATGTCTGCCTACATGAAGTTCATGTGGGATGAGTGTGCGATTATATACAGGTTTTCCACATCATATCACTCCATGATAAATAGGCTTGTTGAAAGGTTCAACAAGACCCTGATTTGGACCCACCAGAACCCATGAGGCATAAGCGGTATGTCCCCTTGCCATGCCTTCTTTTTGCCCAATGGGGATTGTCTCAGAAGGGAGTTTGGTTCAGTCCCTTTAAACTTTTGCCTGGTCACCCTGTAAGTGTACCTCTCAATTTTGTCAAGGAGGTTTGGGAAAAGCTCTTAAGAAACCCGTTCAGCATGTGGTAAGCTACACGATTTCAGGTCTCAGATGAGGTGCTTCTGGAAAGAAGCCACTGAGAACCTGGAAGTAAACCAGGATGTGATGAAACATTGGTATGACCAGAAGGCAACTTTGGTGATACCAACTTAGCCAAAAGGTGTAGGTTATGAAGCTTCTGGAGCTCCGGGCCTTAAAGAGCCCAGTAGGCCAGGCACCAGATGTCAAATAGAGAAAAGGGGAGGTCATCTACTTGCTGGACCTCAAGACACCCAGGAACCCCTTAAGGGCCCTGCATGTAAACTGCCTCCAACCCCACTTTGAGAGGTCAGACGTAACCATGCTACTGGTAGCAGATGATGGTGTGGAAGAGGAGTGCTAGCTTCTACCTGACCTCCTGTCTGCAAAGAGCAAAACGGGTCAATGTAATAGTCTTCTCGCCTACTCTGACCCCAGAGTAACAATGGGACTGCCCCACTTGTGGGCTCTTTGAAACTGAGGACAGCATCCCTGTCAAAAACAAAAAATAACAGGCTGTCTGACAAAGTGAGAGCCTGTATCAAGGCAGATGTGTCTAGATTGCTGGAGTTAATGTTGAATTGAGCACTCCAACAGCCCTCAGTGCAGTCCACTGGTTCTGGTACCAAGGCTGCACCACCTGGTCCCACACCAGAACTCAGGTTCTGTGATGACTACAGAGGGCATAACTCAGTTACCCCATCCCCTAAGCTGATGAGCTCATCGACCGATTGGGTGCTGCCAAGTTTCTAAGTACATTCCATTGAACATCATGTTACTGTCAGATTTCCTTAACTGATGGAGCTAAGGAGAGGTCTGCATTCTCTCCCCCAAAGGGTTCCTTCCAGTTTCAAGTAATACCCTTTTGGGTTAAAGAATACCCCTACCACCTTCCAAAGGTTGGTCAACCGGGACCTATCTGGACTGGTAGGCTTCAGTCAGGCCTGGGCGTAGTTCACGGAGTTTTGCTACGCGAAACTCCGCAATTTTACAAAATAACTCTGCGAAGTTCCACGAGTGGCAGAGTTCATTGCGAATGCAGTTTGTGATGGTATTCCTACTGCTCGGGTAGAAATTCTACCCGAGCGGCAGCTCGCGATCGCGAACTTACTGTTCGCGATTGCAAACTTACCGTTCGCGATCGCGAGAGGGGAAAAAAACTCCACTGCACATCGCAAAGCAGAGTTTTCTGCACTCTGCGAGCTCCGCAAAGTGCAGAAAACTCCTCCAACTCCGCGAACGGAGTGAAGTTCACCGCGCAGGGCTAGCTCCAGTGCCGGCCAATTTGGCTGACATTGTCATGTTCAGTTCTAGTTTGGAACATGGGTCAGCATATGCAAACAAGATATTTTAATTGCAGTGTTGAGGTACGCCAATAATCTCATTTGTGATTGTATAGGTCTGATATCTGTGTCATTATGTCACAATGAAAAACTTCAATCAGCAGTATATGCATATAGGCACACACAATTTACCCATGTTCCTATTACAGACAATTATTTAGCGATATGTTCTTTGTGACAATACATAAATCATTTCATTTTTTGCCTATAACTTGCATGTTTGTTCCAGCAGCTTTCAGCTCTGCTGATCTTTGTTTACTCAGTAGCATTAATATTTTCCTATGCTTCCATGCTACTTTCCCCTGGCTATTTCAATGCTCCCTAAATATCTCACTCAATAGCCTTAGTGATAGACTGGTTCTGGTGTCCACACTATGCACCACCCATCAGATGACATCAGGGGAGATCCCGCAAGGACTAATTTGGCTATCTACCAGCCGTTGGTCATGTAAATCAGTGATTAGGGCACATATACTACTAGCAAGGTTCATGTGTAACTTATTTGCCACCCCTTTGTCATTTCTTACATATGTCTGCCCATTTCTCCATCCGCAAAAAAAATGCCATCTCTTTCTTTTATATTTATCACCATTTACAACATGTGTGCCACTTATCACAGTTCTCCTTAATCACAATGCCAGAATTCTAACGTTTTTCATCACTCTTTTCAGGCACATGTTCACCCACGTCTTCCTGTACACTGATACTTGATCTGACATCAAGAGGTCTGTCCACAAAGCAGCACCAGTAGAAGTTTCAGGTTGCATGAAATACCCTTTCCTTGCATCAGCAAGGAATAAACAGCCTGATGATGATATATACCATCCATGAGGTGTGGATTTCAGGTAGAAAACTAATCATCCTACGAACTGCCATCTCTGTGGTATGCAGCATTCTCCATCAGATGGATGTGCGATGAATCACTCGCCTCCAGCTAACAGCCAAAAAGCCATAAATCCAAGCACTCACGGGTTAAGAAAAAGTCAGTATTCAATCCAACAGTAGGTGCTGTAAAGTCCACTTTAATTCAATTCCTCTGTTTGAGACAAAGGAGGTGTAATCCATAAATCTTCACATAAATTACTAGTTAAAGTTCACACAGCCAATGAAAATTCCAACCAAGGTAGAATTGCACAGCCAGCATAGAACAGTTCAGTCAACCTGTGTTTCGTTAATAGGCTTGTGATATCTCGACTTCTTCAGGGCTGATGCGTAGAAAGAGAATATGTTTCAAGGAAACTGGCCCAGTTGTGCCGGGGTCATAGTATAGTCAGTAAATACGCTGAAGTATAGCGGCAGAGTAACATGGCCAGATGAGTACTCCTCCTGACCCCGGCACAACTAGGCCAGTTACCATGGAAGTTTTTATGATTAAGCAGACTTTTTTCTACATATCAGCCAAGAAGAAGTCGAGGGAGCCTTCCTGTGTTTGTGGCTGTATAGAGGGAATGCACAAAGTGTAGCAGTCACCCACCCCATACCTGCATTCGAAACAGGCAGCAAGGCACAGAGAGCAGTTAGAGCAGAGAAATGTCCACTTTCTAACAATGGAATTTCTAAAACAGTAATGTTAAATCCAACTTTACCAGTAAGGTGGATTTATCATTACCATTCTGAAAATATGAAACATGAGGCAGCTTTTCCTTTCTAATCTGGAATTAGAGTGTAAAGGTGTATTAAGGAATTCCCAATGCTAGCCTATGAGAGGAGTAGGCCTCATAGTAGTGAAAAACAAATGTAGCTGTTTGTCACTATCGGGACAAGTAAACCATAAAAATACATGTCCTACCTCTTAGTTACACAGTGTCCTGCCTATAGGGCTACCTGGGGCCTCCCTTAGGGGTGACTAATGTGTAATAAAAGGGGAGTATAAGGCTTGGCAAGTGGTTTTAAATGCCAAGTCAAAGTGGCAGTAAATTACACAAATAGGCCTTGCAATGGCAGGCCTGAGACAGGTTTAAAAGACTACCTGTGAGAGCGGAACCACCAGTGCTGCAGCACCACTCGTAGCATTTACACTAAGGGGCCATTTACGATGTTGTGAAGAAGCATTCCGCCCGACACCGTTTTGGAATTGGGACCGACTGACTTGCGGTTAGCGGTTCTGCCTGCCCGATTACGATGCGACCGAACACTGTTCGGTCGGAGTCCCATTGTTTCCTATGGCATCCCGTGTCTTGCTCGACAACAGATATAACACAGGCTCCTATGGGGAAAATGGGTGTGTGTGGAAAACCCTGCACCCTGCCACGTTGCTTGCCACACAGTGCAGGTTTTACAAGGGAGTCCCTTAGGTACCCTCTCGGCCCCCAACTGGAGGCTGCAGGATGAAGGGGGCCCTACCAACATCACTTTCCGACAGCCTTTTAGGTCAGAGGTGGTGTCCATAGGGGTGTACGATGAGGTTTCGACTGACAAAAATAATTCAAGAGCCAGTCGGAACCGATTCAGAATGACTGCGCAGTTTACATTCTGGACATCGTAATCAGTTGGGCAGATTGTAAACCGACCAAGTCAGTCAGAAGGGTTCCAACACAGTTGAGGAGAATCCGACCGTCGGTCGGAGCCTTTCCGCCCAACATCATAATCGGCCCCTTAGTATTACTTAGCATTTACATTTGTAGCATTAAACTTGCAAGCTACAGATGAAAGAATGTGTATATGGTAATTCCTACCTCTGGGCTACTATTTGTGGGTTTCAAGATGATTGCAGAGGCCTAGTACCAAAAACGGGGCTGGGACAATATCCCCAAAGCACCCTTTCCCTCCAGACATGCGCCACATATGTGGTCCTCACACTGCTTGAAGCATCCCCTTGCCCTACAAATCTGAGCATTCACTGCAAGTTAATTGGCTGCCGATGTCTGGCCAAATTTCTCTTTATGTGTATTTCACAGCCGGGTGACTGGACTCGAGTCTTCAGCCATTGGTCTGTTAAATTGTGACTCACATTTTGATTCTGCCCACCAAAGCATATGAAATGGGGCAATGGGACAGCCCATTCGATCCATTGGTGCGCCTTGATGTGACTGGCAGCATTGTGCTTATGCACAATATGCACATCTACCTTTTTTGATAAGTATCTCAATTTTACAATAAAATATAGGCGTATCTCTATTTTACAATAAAATATTGGCTAGATATAGTAATTGTGGAAATCTAAATTAACATGACGTAATTCACGGAGGATAATAGACTTTGGCTGGTATTTCTTTTTTATTAGAATCTTGGATCTTCTCCCCATCCACAGTAATTTGCGGAGAGCCCATCTTTTTGATGATCACATTAGGTGATGCGTATGAAATTACCAATAACAAGCAAGTGGGCGAAGGGCTTTTAAATCCCATTTAAGCTGCTGCTTTGGTGACTTTGAAACTGCTAATGTGTGCTGAGATCGTGATTTGTTTCTCTTTACAAAATTGTAAAACAGTTCTCATAATGTGAACCCGCGAGTGAAAGTGAAATTGAGAGAAAAGTACACGTTTTGATTCAGTGACCTTGCACTCATCTTTGACCACTCACACTTATTTTTCAGCCTGCAGAGAATCATTTAAGTGGATCTTGTACATTAATGGGAAATAACCACAACATCGAGCACGCTAACATGTGACAATAGCTTAAAGGGGCAAACATTCATCAGTTAAAAAAAAGGCTCCAAGACTGACTTGCTTGTTGTTCCTGTAAATTACTTTTCCTGATGGAATTTTCGCAGAGCATGTTTCGAAATGTTCAATTAGTACCTCTGCTATTCCTTTTATGACTTTGTGTGCCCTGTCTCAGGAAATGATGACACCTTTTAAACAACTTTTTTTGTGATATGTGGCTTTTCTGTAGCCTCCAACTGCAACATGAAGCTGTTAGGAACCTGCTGGCCAGGCGTCTTATATCCAAACGGTGGCAGGGGCAATAATTTGTAATTCAATCAACCATAAAAAAGAGTGAAATAGATTTATGACTCTGTTGTCTAAGGGGAATGAAGGTCAGTCTACAACAGTAGCTGTACTGTTGACAGCACTGGTATGTGATGATTTTATATATAGTTCTCTTGTCAACTGTGAGGAGAAGATAAAAATAGCAGTGATACTCAGTCTTGTGAATTAATGTGAAATGCACCCTGAAGATGCTGCAGAAAACATCCATATTTATAGTTCAATAAAAGTAACATTTTAATTTGGTGCCCCTGTGTATTTAAAAAAAAAAACCCATGTCATAATAACTACATTAGCTGGTTGGAGAGAGCAGAGAGTTGAATTTTCGCTGATGAAACCTGCATTTATCCACAGTCCAAGCCTTCCATCCTTCAGAGGTTTTTAAACCGAATACCATTAAAGTAGGTAATAGCATTACCCGTGCTTTGAAATGACACAAGTCTAGTAAGAAGTGCATAATTTTTTTAAAAAGGGGCGTATCAGCAAGGGCCGGCGACAATTATCGCTCAGCGCTCTTAGCGTGAGGATAATTATTGCCGGCCAACTCTGAATTTGATCGCGGAGATAGCGTGCTATCAGCAACGCTTATCTCCAAAGCGATAAAATTCAGAGCGCAAGCTGCCAATTGCGAGATTATCTCTGGAAATACAGTGATAATCCCACAAGGTTTGGCGATAGCTTGCTGATAGGGATAGACATACTTAGCCATGATATCCACCTTACATAGGATATCATGGCTAAGTCAGAAAAATACCAGACGTAAAAAAGCAGTGTTAACCGCGGTTAGCGCTGCTTTTTCTATCTCTAACAGGGTTAGCGATATACTTGATAATAGGAGAAATGTCGCTTAGCGACATTTCTCCTATTATTTTACTCTGGAACGCCCACTTTGCATCTCACTAGAGATGCAAGGGGAAGCATAGAGTAATAGGGTGCTAACATGCAAATTTGTATGTTAGCACCCTGTTGCTGATAGGGCGCTAGTTTCATCTCTGCTTTTTTGGCTTTTAAAGCCAAAGAAGCAGAGATAAAGCCCTTGTTGATATGCCCCAAAGGGGCATATCAGCAACAACTGGCGATAATTATCGCTAAGTGCACTTAGCGCTAGGATAATTATCGCCGGCTAACGTGGATTTTTATCGCTGAGATAGCGTGCTATTAGCAACGCTTATCTCAAAAGCGATAAAAATCCTAGCGCTAACTGCCTAACGTTAGATTATCGCTGGAAACCCAGCGATAATCTCACGAAGTGTGGCGTCAGCTTGTTGATAGTGCCTCACAAACTTAGCCATGATATCCACCTTCCATAGAGTATCATGGCTAAGTCAGTCCTGAAGCAGGCGTAAGGAAAGTAGCGATAACAGGGGTTATCGCTACTTTTCTTGCCGCTATGCTTCATAGCGTGGGGCTTGATGATAGGAGAAATGTCGCTTAGCGACATTTCTCCAGTCATGTCAGGTCAGGAACGCCCACTTTGCATCTCATTAGAGATGCAAAGCTGGGCGTTAAGAATTAGTGCGCTAATGCAAGGTTTCACGCGTTAGCGTGACCTTGTTAATTAGGCGATAAAATTATCGCCGCTTTTCGGCCGAAAACGGCCGTAAAAGCGGCGATAATTTTCTATCGCCGCCTTGTAGATATGCCCCAAAGTTCTTTTGAAAAGCCTGATATTCTTAGAGGTGTGGATTTTATAAATGATGCCCACATATCAAGGCGAAATTGAAGAAAGTCACATTTCACAAACGTATGTAATTTCCCAAATTTGCTAGTTAACATCATTTATCCCTGCAGCTGGACGGCCTATATAGATAGAACATCAGCTCAATGTGGAATCAGGCCCACAATTCAACACAATTAAATCTGGATTCAGGCCCAACCAAAGCACTGAGACTGCCCTCACCAACGCCACAAATGACATCTGACTGATCATGGGTAGAGTAGACACTGTTGCCCTCATCCAACTGGACCTTTCTGCTGCCTTCTACACTGTCTCCCATTCCATCCTCATCAAACATCTCCAAGTACATGGTATTTAAGGCCCCATGCTCTGCTGAATCTGCTCCTTCCCAATAGACTGCACCCAATTAGGCTGGCTCCATTTAACTTGGCTGCTGCTAACCTCATCTGTAGAGATGTAGAAGGATCATTGCTCAGCCCCACTCTGTTCAATGTAAACATGGCCCCACTCACCGGTTTCATCCATGCCAATGTCATATCCTAAGTTAAAGATACTCAGCTCATCCTCTGCCTCTCCAACATGATGTTGATTACACAGACCAACTTCTCCATCTGCATGACTGTAGTCCTCAGATGGAGGAAAACCATCTGTCTCAAACTCAACACAGATAATCGTAAGTGGTAATGTTCGGAAAAAGACACCCATCTATGGAACTGCCTGCTGAAATCGGACCCACACCCGACCCAACCATCCATGTGAAGAACTTTGGAATAGTATCCGACAACTAGCTCCCCATGATGGGCCAAGTGAACACAGTCTCCTGTCTCCACACACTCAAGATGCTGAAGAAGATCTCAAAGTGACTTCATAGCAAAATTCACAGAACGGTCACCCAGGCCCTCATCACCAGCAAGCTGGACTACAGTAACACACTTCATTTTGGATTCAACGCACAACCCGACAGAAGACTATGGATCATACAAACCGCAGCAGCCAAACTCGCATTCAGGCTACTCCCTGCAAACACATTTACAGGCACCTCCTAGACCTCCACTGGCTTCCAGACCACAAACGAGCACTCTTCAAAGTCTTGATGAGCACATTCAATGCCGTACACACATTGGCCCCACTTAAATCAACAATTACATCAACTTTCACAAACCTATCAAACAACTCTTCTCAGCGAGACCCCTACTTGCAAATATACAGTGCATATGCAAAACCAGAGCTGGCGATCATGCCTTCTCCTACCTCACTCCCAAAGCCTAGAACAACCTGCCTCAGCACATCAGAGATACCAGTTCTTGAATCTCTAAAGAAACTGAAACCTGGCTCTTCACCTAGGCACGGCCCAGTCTTGGACAATGCTGCTCCTGCTTTCAGTGCCAGGATACCTTCCTGAGTGATTTGTGTGCTCTACAAATACATGTAACTTAACAACAGTCTGCAATGGCTGATTTTTGCCATTGTTACCTAAGTGGGAAACAAAATAGATTCTTCTCATGAAAGGACTACACTAAAACTTATGTAGTAGGTAAAAGAGATAGAGCACAATGCAGACTTTACAAATTGTACGCAATTGTTTGAAGTTCCAGGCTCTTTACAGTAGTGTGAAATTTCCTGCTCTAGTTTATAGCCCCTTTTTAGCTCCATCTCTAGTCTCAGCTACTGAGAGTTTGAACTGGTTGTGTGCTAGACCTTTTGTTTCCAATATACATACAGTGGGATTTGGGTCAGCCCCTTTTTCGCGATTGGGTGACTTTGTGATCTCTCTCAGGTATTTGCTCTTGATTGGACGGCTTTCCTACCTATTTCTGTGTTTTTAGCAGCCAGGAACATTTCGTCTTCACAGGATTTAGATTGTCTGTCTGTAACCTTCTACTTTTGAAGTGGCTGACATGAAGGCAGTTACTATTCTCTTTAACTCTTTTAATGTCGCTGGAGTGCAGGTGTTTTCTTGCTCCCTCTCCTTTGTTCTGTTTCCTTTCACTTTGCCCCAGCCCGCTCTCACTCTCTGTGTAGCTTCCCCTTCCTGTTCTCAACAGGGCCGTTTCAAAGCATGGGATGCCTTGAAATTGATTAACAGGCTCCAGTATTTCTTTTAAAATCAAAACACCTTTTTGGGACCCGTTTTGCTTTTCTGTGCAGCCTGTTTTTTACGGCCACCTCAAAAGCATAGCAAGCCCCAGGTAAATAAACAAAAGTTGACTTGTGCTGTGAAAAAAGCTATCTTGGCTCAATTTTCAGATACATTTATTGTGGGAAAACTTTTATTTTGCAAAGATTCAGCATTTGAAGTCAGCAGTAGAACGGATTTGCATTTTATCTTTTTAAAAGAACCAAGATGTTTGATTTTTGTAATGCAACTGATGTAGCGCTTAAAAGTTTGAAAATTGTAGGGGTGCGTTATATTTACTGTTAGTTGGCACCCGCATATAATCAAATGTGTACTCAGGTATTTTGTGTGCAATGTATTAAGAACTGTATAACCTATGTCGATTTCAATAGAAGTGTTAGCTATGTACAAGCATCTTATGTATATATTGAAGCAATGCATAGAGCTTAGTCCTTTTGAACAATGTGATGTTAAAACGTGTAGATTAGAATTCGTGTCTGTAGACTGTTTAGTTTGACCACACATGAAAGAAAGACGTAAATGTCAATACTGTGATTTAAACCTGCTTGTGTAACCGAAGTAGTGGCCAGAATTCGCATATATCGTTGAGGCGAAAGGCCTGGTATTTTCTTATGTTAGCCAAGGGCAATAGGCCAAAAAGGATTTATTCCAGTAAGAGGTTTTAGGCTGTAGTAAATTGCAAGTTAAAAGATGTGAAGTATGTCTGCCTTGCATGATCTCACCCCAGGTGCAAGGACAGTTGCTCGTTAGTAGAGAAGCTCTTTGTTCACAAATTGACTTATGTAGTAAAAGCCAGACATGGGAGTGCATTGGAATGTGCCAATCGTAACTCCTAGTGCGGATGGCGTCTGGGACTCAAGGCCAAGCGATGGACGATGGAACTGGACAGCGCTCTGTGGAAATTTACTGAAAGACGACCCCGCAGAAGAGGAGGCGCAAAGGGCGTGTTCTGGGATTTGGGGTTCTGTATTAGGGAAAGCGCCCCGAGGGTGGAGGCAGATCAGAGCAGCCCAGGGCAGAGGAAGGCTAGGCGAAGGGATAGAGGGGGCAACTTAGAACAAGCTCTCTAAGTGAAGACTTCTAAGGAAGTTTCACTCTGACACCTTTGATTCGATTGAGGGTCTCATGGGATTGCTAAGTAGGGATGTCATCTAGAGCAGAGTAGGGACAGAGATGGTATGGTTCAGTGTCCCTAGTATCGACATTTGCTTGGTGGTTTTCTACCTCATGCTTTTAGAGATTGTGCTTTTAGTTATTTTTAGCCGTATGCGGATTCTTCGTAGGGTAGCATTTGTGTTAGTGCCTATGTACTTGTTGTGCCTCGTATTGAGGACTTTGTACCTTCAAATCTTTATGCTGATAATAAAAACCAGAGAGCCAAGAGATTAAGTCTCCAGTCCTTGATTATGGCAATTTGTGGACAGTAATTTTGATAATTGTGTTTTTCCCTCCACGCTATTGGGCAAGTAAAAAGTTCCATACGACCAGAGTGGGTTCTAGTAGATAATTGCGGGATACTAAAATGGGCTGGAGCAGTTGGTAGCAAACGAGGATGGTTTCTTTCCGATAGCGAGGGAAGATTAGATAAGGATAAGTGATCCTCGAGGCCCAAAAGACGATAAGTGATGCTGAATCATCAGATGGCGAACAGCAGACGGCAGCAGATGAGCATCGACGGCGAGTAGCAGCACGGCCGAAAGCAGCAGTTCCAGGAGTGAGTATGAAAATGAGATGTTGTAGATTGCGGTGTTGATTTGTTGTGTGATGTCTTGCGGAGTTGATGTGTATGTCGTGTGATTGTGAGATCAGGCTGTGAGCGCGCGCAGCCCGGGAATTGTGGTGTAGAAGACACCTGAGATAGATTTTGTTGACCACCCAAAGGAGATCGTGAGGTACCATCGATCACCTGGACCGAGATAGGGGGAGCGAATGTGTGTGTGTATGGCAACTTAACGCTGGTCGTGGGTTGTTGTGTGCGGATTGGAGTGTTAGTAACCTATCAGTGGCGATCTGTCTGGCCGGACGGGGGCAGACGGGCGCCAAACGAGGTCAACAAGGTCGAGAGACTGTGGACGAACAGTCAGAGGCTGTGGACGGACAGCCAGAGAAGTAACAGTGTATGAATGGGACGAGAGCAAGCGTGAAACGTGTTTGGAGAAGGGAACTGCTGCGAACGGAGGAAGGTGACGTCAGAGGGTGTCGCGCTGTGATAGGCCGGTTGGTGTGAGTCGCGCTGTTATTGGAGGATTTAAGAACAAGAAGTAAATAGAGCGCGAGAGCGAATCCGCTCATCATGAAGTGTCTTAGGGCTTTGCGAGAGTTGTGTAGAGGCGATAAGCATGTGGTTGTTCGTGGGGGAGAAGAAGCCCCTCCCGAGGATACCCCAGCACATTACATGGCAAAGAATGTGGGGTTACATACTATAGTTTGGATTGAGAATTGGCACAAGATTACACAAGGTGAAGGGGAATTAGCTTTCCCGAGGTATGGCTCATTTAGACTAGCAGTGCTGTACCAACTGAAGACGGTGATGGGGTCTTTAAGACCCTTGCCAAGACCGGCGCAGTTCGAAGCATTACATGCGTGGATTAGAGCAGCGCATGATAAGGAAAAGGGAAGAAGTCAGGAGAGGATGAGGAAGTCGATTAGGGCATTTCAGGATGCCAAGTGGGACGCAGCGGAGAAAAGATGGAGAGTGCAGACAATTGAGGAAGAGAAATTGTATCCCTTGCTGATAGACTCGACGGGGATAAGGCATGTGAAAGCACAGGAAGAGGAGAGTGACTCCGATGATGGGGTATTGCAAAGACTGTTAGACGAGAGACCACCTCCTTATAATCCGGACGGAGAGGATGATAGGTGGGGTGAGAGGGGAGAAACTAGAAGGGTAACGATCCAACCTGAGACCCGAGTAGAAGGGTTGGTTTCGTTTGAAACAGCGAGTTCACAGGGTCAGTCTGAGGCTAGTGGGAGGATTGAAAGAGAGATGAGGTTACCGGATGCATTGAGGGTACCGGTCACCATTGGACCGATTGTGTCGATACAGTCCGGAATCAGAGGAAAGAGAGAGGTCTGAACGAGTGGCAGAAAGAACGAGGAGAGAAAGCGGGGAAAGTGGGTTGGAAGGGGCAACGGCCCGACCTCCAAGCCCTGTACAATGGAGTACACCATTGGCAGCGGTGTCAGACACATCGAGGGGAGAGGAAGACCAGAGATCGGAGAGACCGAGGACTCTGATGGAGTCCAGATCGGATTTAAGGTCATGGGTACCGCCAAAGAGGCAAATGAGCTGGAATATGGGCCAAGCGGGGAAAGCTCCAGATGGCTTTAAGAGTCATTCTGCTCCCATAGAGACACCAGAAGAGAGGAGAGAGAAAGAACCAGAATGCGAATATGATGAGGGACGTGGAGCAAGTTGTCAGGTGTTGAAAGGAGCCTTGAAGGCAGGGATGATAGACATAGTAAGGCTCAAGGCAGAGGTAGATGAAATTATATATGGAAGTCTACCTCTTGAGAGGATAGTATCTTACAATCCAGATGAGCTGTTTTTCGTGGCGAAAGATGTGACGCGGAAAGCACGAATGGCACACGAGAAATTGAGGGGATTGGCGAAGGAATATGATGTGGATTTATCCAAGACTAGGGTGTTGCAAGGAAGTCATAGGATGCATTATACTGAGCGGGAGCTAGAGGAGAAGAGGGTTGTTGGACTGAGGTCACATACTAGAGAACTGGTTTTAGCCATGCGGCCATGGTTGACGCTTGATAAGTGGGAAGAGAAATGGTCAAAGAAAAAGACCTCAAGGGGAGCGGAAGGAGGAACTCCGGCAGAGGGATTGCTACTAGCAAAGACCTTTCCCCTTAGGGAAGTGGCGAATGGAGGATATGTGCATGTACCATGGAGCAGGGGGGATTTGGCATCATTTACGAATGATTTTCCCAGGCTCAGGGAGAAGCCTGCAGAGTGGTACAAACAAGTTGAGCGTTTTGTCAAAATTTCGAAGGTGTTGTGGATAGACCTAAATACCTTATTCGATATTGTGGTTCCAGGAGATCTGTGGAACGCATGTAAAATTGCTGTTGATTGGCCGGACTATGAGCCTGATAGGAACCTGATTACAAATGGTCCGTCGCCAGTAGTGATGAGGCTGTATGAGAAAGTAATTACCTGGTTGAAATCGAAGGTTTCACCCCAAGATATTGATTGGGTGAAAATAGACAGGACGGTGCAGGAGCCAAAGGAGACAGTACATGAGTTTTATGAGAGACTTTTGAAAGCTTTTAAGCAGTACAGTGGCCTAGACGAGCTGGAGACGAAGGACATGGGACAGTTTGTGTCTAAGTTCGTGCTGGGTTTGAAGCCCGAGGTCAGTCTCATGATACAGCAGCATTTGATCTGTTGGCAGAATAAGCCCGTAGATGAAATCTTGCGGTACGCTAGGTACTGCACGGATGAGATTGAGTCAAAGCACAAGAAGATGAAGGATAACCTATTGTTCATACAGATGCAAGCTGCTCAGGGACCGCCGAATGGGGGTCCAGCGGTGCGGAGACAGGGAAATTATCAGACAGGGAATCAGAATGTGCAGGGTCAGGGAAGGCCGAGGCCCGTGGACCCTAGAACAGGCATAGATGTAGCGATCTTGAAAAAGACGACTGCTTGTCACCAGTGTCACCAGGTGGGACACTGGAGGCGCGAGTGCCCTTTGAACCCCTATAATCAGCCGCAGATGGAGGGAGGAATGGGTCAGGTCCCTGGGGCGGAACAGGTACAGACGGTGACTGTACCGAGAATGATGCAAGGGGGGGACCGGCATCTCGCAAGTGCAGGTTCCCCAGCCACCCAGAATACAGAACATACAGCAGGGAGCTCGGACTTATTTGCAGATGCCCATGTTCGAAGTAGGAGAGGAGAGGGATGCAGATTTGCTAGCCCAGTTAAGTTTAGGCCAGGATGATGATTGCCTACTTAGAGCCATTTTAGAGGTAGATCAGAGAGGACCTTTTGTGGAAGCGGAACTCGATGGACACCCTACTACCTTTTTGGTAGATACGGGGGCTACCAGGTCAACGATAAGATCAGCGGTAGTTCCGGGGGTAGCCCTTTCTGGAGAAAGCATACAAGTGGTTGGAGTAGCGAACAAAAGGCTAGTTAGCCCTTTGACAGAACCGATTCCAGTTAGGATAGGAAACTTTAGGGATCGACATCAGTTTGTGGTGTGCGATTCTAGTCCTGTTTGTTTGTTGGGGAGAGACTTATTGTGCAAGCTCAATTGCACAATTTACTGTACCCCGAAAGGAGTAGAGGTGCAGACAAGAGATGAGGATGCGACCTTTAAGGTTGCAAATCAGCGGGTGTGTGTGGAAGTGTACCCAGCTTTGACAGTGGAGGAGCTTCCACAGGATTTGAGGGAGTCAGTGTCGTCTGACGTGTGGGACCTAAGCGGAGAGGAGATTGGCTTAGTCAGGGGAGTGGAACCAGTGAAGATACAGGTTAAGCCAAACGTGGAATTCCCGAGAACACCTCAGTACAAATTATCCCCTGAAACGATTGCAGGGATTAAACCTGTGATCGAGTCCATGATTAGACAGGGAATACTGGTGGAGATCATGGGTAGTCCATGTAACTCGCCCATTATGGGACTGCAGAAACCAAGTGGAAAGTTCAGAATAGTACAAGACCTGCGAAAAATAAACGACATAGTTGTTCCATGTTGTCCAGTGGTACCGAATCCATCTGTGATATTGTTTCAGATCCCATGTGAAGCTGGATGGTTCACAGTGATTGACTTGTGTCAGGCATTCTTTTCGATTCCCCTACATGAAGAGAGCAGATTTCTTTTTGCATTTAGACTAGAAAATCGTGTATTAACGTGGTGTCATATCCCACAGGGGTATACGGAGAGCCCATCGATTTTCAATCAACTCTTGAAGAAAAACCTAGAGAGTCTTGTGTTGCCACAGAACTCCATTTTGGTGCAATACATTGACGACCTGCTTGTTGCGTCAGAAACAGAAGACGCTTGCAGGACTGATACAATTGCGTTGCTGAATTTCCTGGGAGAGAATGGTCACAAGGTGTCTCCAAGCAAGTTGCAATACTGTTTACCTGAGGTGCAGTATTTGGGGCACAGAATTGAGAAGGGTAAAAGGAAGGTGTCTCCAGATCGCATTGATGCGATTTTGAGAATGCCGGTTCCCTCGACGCAGAGGGAAGTTAGAATGTTTTTGGGAATGGTGGGCTATTGCCGCCAGTGGATCCCAAACTTTTCCTTTGAAGCGAAGCCTTTACAGCGGCTGACGCGAAAGGATGTAAGTGATCCGGTACATGGGACGACGACTGTTTGAAATCATTTCTGAGGCTGAGAGAAGCCTTATGTAGCGCTCCTGCGTTGGGAATGCCGGATTACAACAAGGCATTTGCATTGTTCTGCTGCGAAAGAGAAGGTTGCGCATTAGCAGTGTTAACTCAGAATCATGGAGGTGTCCGTAGACCAGTTGCCTATTTCTCAGCTACTTTAGATCCAGTAGCTTCTGCGTTGCCCGGATGTCTCAGATCCGTTGCGGCAACAGGTGTCAGCATCGAGAGATGTGAGAGCATTGTGATGGGTCATCCTCTTACTGTACATGTGCCACATTCTGTTGAATTGTTGATGACTAGGACTAAAACACAGCACCTCACGAATAATAGGCTGACTCGTTATGAGCAAGTTATCCTTGCAGCCGATAATGTGATATTGAAGAGGTGTGCTGTTTTAAATCCTGCCACATTGTTACCTATTCCAAATATAGATGATAAGGAAGATTGTGAGGACCATGATTGTCTCGATGTGACTGAACTATGCACCAAACCGAGACCAGACATTGTTGATGAACCGCTCCCAGTGTCAGATGAGATTTTCTTTGTGGACGGTTCATGTTTAAGAGACGGTGTTGGTCGACTGAGAGCAGCGTTTGCTGTATGTACCATCACGGGGGTGGTTGAAGCCGCTTGTCTAGAAGGAGTACACTCCGCGCAGGTGGCCGAGCTCATTGCTTTGACTCGTGCCTGTTTGGCAGCTGAGAAGATCCGTGTAACGATTTACACGGACAGCCAGTATGGGTTTGGTGTGGTTCATGACTTCGGACAGCTATGGTCCCAGAGAGGGTTCATGACGTCTTCAGGTTCTCCCATAAGAAATGGTGATCATGTACGGAAATTGCTAAAAGCATTGCAAGGTCCTGATGAAATTGCTGTTGTTAAATGTGCTGCACACACAAAGGGAAATGATTTTGTTTCATTGGGTAACAACTATGCTGATGAGGTAGCCCGATTTTGTGCAGAGCAGGGATGCAATTTCACGGAGACCCACATTGAGGAAACTGGGGAGGAAGTGGCGTATGGTCAGATGTTAGCAATGGCAGACTCATGGGAGGAACTGAAACAGCTTCAGGAAGGGGTCTCGGATCAGGAGCGAGACAGTTGGATACGAGCTGGATGTGAGAAAGGAGAGGTGGATATATGGGTTTCGAGTGATGGACGAGCAGTGTTGCCGGAAAGTTTGTTGAATCCCATGGCGAGGTTGATACATGGTGCTGTACATCTTGGTAGGGATGCAATGATGAGAGTGTTTCGTCAGACTTGGTATAACCCGAAGTTTCGGGCAGTGGCTGAAACCGTGTGTCAGAGGTGTGTCACCTGTCAACAGATGAATGTAGGGAAGAGAACTGCTGTGACGTTGAGTCACATAGGGAGGTCAGGTGGACCTTTCAATAGGATGCAGCTCGATTTTGTTGAAATGCCGAAGTGTAATGGGTTGAGGTACATATTAGTGATAGTATGTGTCTTTTCCAGGTGGGTGGAGGCATACCCTACACGCAGATGTGACACACTCACAGTAGCAAAACTATTATTGAGGGAACTCATTCCAAGGTACGGGTTCCCGACGTCCTTTGAATCGGACAGAGGAACTCATTTCCACAGCGAAGTCATGAAGTTGCTTTGTGCAGCTTTGAATATAGATCAGAAGTTACACTGTAGCTATAGACCGGAAGCTTCAGGGATAGTGGAGCAGGTGAATGGAACTCTGAAGGCTCGAATGGCGAAAGTGTGTTCGTCTACGTCTTTGAAATGGCCTGACGCATTACCCTTGGTCCTTATGAGCCTTCGAAGTGTGCCCGATAGAAGGACTGGGTTGTCACCCCATGAAACCCTCATGGGAAGAGCGATGCGTTTGCCTGCCATACCTGCTACTGCTTTGATAAATATCACTGATGATATGATCCTGGACTATTGTAAAGGCCTTGCTGACGTGGTCCGTTCTGTGTCTCAGCAGGTGCAGACAGCAACGGTTCCAGCTGCGAGTGACCGGTGCCACGACTTGGACCCAGGCGATTGGGTCCTAGTCCGCAAGCACGTGAGGAAGAGTTGTTTGGATGCTAGGTGGCGCGGCCCCTTTCAGGTGATCCTTGTCACGAACACAGCCGTCAAGTGTGGAGGTTTACCGAACTGGGTGCATGCTTCCCATACCCGCCGAGTCCCAGCACCCTTAGAAGATACAGCCCCTCTCGAGAACGAAAGTCCAGCTGAGCCGATAGAACCATCTGAGAGGGCCAGTCAAGCTGTAAGGGTTGCTGAAGCGGCTGATGGTGCACTGAATCGAGTTGGGGGAGGACGTGAAAGAAGTACTGACCCAGAAACAGGCGAAGGAGCAAGAGGTGCAGTGGGTAGTACAGAATCGAGTTCTGCCGAAGAGGAGGAGATCAGTGCACAGGGTATCGAAGGGAAGACCGGAGGTGCCACCGAAGCAGAAAGGGTTTGGCCTGCAAGACAAAATCGGGTAACCCTAAGGTCGGTACCGGACACAGATCTTGCACCAGTTTCGGAGGAACCAGAAGAAGAATCAGGCGACGAGGAGAATCCTCAAGGTGTGAGAAGATCAAAGAGAACAAGAGTGCCAAGTCGGAAGTACGCCTCACCAGAGTGGGCATACCCAGTGACTGATGCCCGGGTTACCGAGCACGGGAAGATTGAGGTCGATGACATTGGTCAACAGTGTCCCGCTCCAGAGAGTGGAAGTGTTGCTGAAAGTTCCGGGATTGGAGATCGAAGGAATATTGACGATTCATATTCCGAGTCCGCCATTCCTGAGTGTCATTCGAGGTATGATCTTGGACAATTTGGAGTTCCCGACGTTCACGACTGTGCCAGACCCACAAGAACTGATCATTCTTAAGCTCGAAATATTGCAGGGAGTCCTGGAACTGTTGGGACCAGCGCTTATGTTAGATTGATTTGAGAAGGTTGCAAGCAGAAAAGAAGATAACCTAGACCCGAGCGGAAGAAGAACAAAATTAGGGATTTTTCCGTTATAGAACGAAGAAAAGTTAGGGAGGGTTGCCTAAGTTCACGAAAGAGACATTAATGAGAAAGAGACTTACCCTTTCAGAGACTGTATTGGACATTGAGCATATTCCGAAGATGGCAGACCCTGCAAACCCACATCGTAGGGCTAAATTGATAATAGGCACATTGATAGGAGTTGTGATAGTCACCATATTTGCAGTAGTGATAAGTTCATACATGGTGGCTCACAGGCAAGAGGGGAAGGTTCAGGGAGCACCCACACCTAATACCCCAGGGCAGAGAGGTGTCAGTATCAGAGAACAGGAAATATCGAAGTTGAGGGATGAGCGCAGACTCCACATGGATTTGTCGAGGGGTGATTTTAAGCTTAACGCGTATGCAAAGTTGCTGTATGAGTATGTTGATGCGATGGATGTGAAGGATTGTTTCGTGTGCATGCAGTTGCCTGCTTCAGTGGATGAGGGTATCAAGTATCATCATCTCCCATTGACATATGGGATTTCTTGTAGTTTATTACTCAGTTTATTTTACGACAGGAGACAGTTCGAGTATTTCTTTTCAAATTTTGATACGGTACTTCCTGAAGTTCCAGCAATTAAACATCTGAATAAGTATGATTATTATAAGAAAGAGGACAGACTCCTGAAGTATTTTAGACCGACTGTGAAGTTGGATACGGCGCATGCTCACAGGAATAACCTGACATGTGCGTTGTCTGAGACGGAGAAGAAATTCATTGATCAAGTAGAAGACAGGTATAGGAAATTGACCCAGACAGGAGACACCGGAGATAGCCCAGTAGATTGGACTGCGGAGGAGAGAGCTCATAAGTCTAAGGGAAGTTATGGACCAATAGCGTTAGATGAGGTACAGAGAGGGAATTTGTGTATTGGACGGCCGCAATCCGATACGGATAAGGTCGCAGTGGGACATAGCACCTGTTCTCAGACCTTCACTTTGGAAGCCTCTGTTAAGAACTTTATGCAAGGGGTGGTACAAGTAATTCCGACAGTGTATTATGTATGTGGAAAGAATGCGTATGTCAGACTGCCTGCAAATTGGTATGGCATATGCTATTTGGCTATCATATTCCCGAAGATTTATCACACAGAGGACTTGGAGTTGTTAGAGACGAAGCGACAGTCTAGAAGACGTAGGGCTACAAATGCAGGTGCAGTGATTGGGGACATATACGGAGCAATGATACCTAGTATGGGGGTGGTGTTGAATGATGTGAAGATCAGGAGGTTGGCGACTGTAGTTGATGAGTTGTCTATGAATACGGCGAGGTCCTTGTTGTTGGTGGCTGGAGAGATGTTGTCGATACGGAATATGGTTATGCAGAATCGCCTTGCTTTAGACGTGTTATTAGCCAAAGAAGGCGGAGTCTGCAAATTATTGAAGGTTCAGGAATGCTGCACATATATTCCAGACAACACGAAGGAGATAGGGAAGTACATAGATAACATCACGACTATTCACAAGGAGAGTATGGATTTGACGGAGGAGAATGTGTGGGAGAAGATTGGGCAAGGATTTGGAAGAGTGGGAACGTGGTTTGCGAATTTGGGAAGAGGATTTCTTGGATCAGTGTTGAAGCCAATTATCATTGCTGTGGTTTGTGTGATTTGTTTGTGGGGATGCGTGAAAGCATGGAAGTGGTATCAAGGAGGCAAAGTTGAAAGAGCTCTTAGAGCAAATGAGAAAAGAATGGCAAAGTTTCAGGAGCAGCAATACGAGAGTCTTAAGAGAATGGAGGGAGTTCGACATGGCAAAGTTATGACTAGTGTGGTTTAAATCAGTTCTAAAGAAGAGAAATGTAATGGTGTGATGACGGATGTCATCAAAGGGGGGAACTGATGTAGCGCTTAAAAGTTTGAAAATTGTAGGGGTGCGTTATATTTACTGTTAGTTGGCACCCGCATATAATCAAATGTGTACTCAGGTATTTTGTGTGCAATGTATTAAGAACTGTATAACCTATGTCGATTTCAATAGAAGTGTTAGCTATGTACAAGCATCTTATGTATATATTGAAGCAATGCATAGAGCTTAGTCCTTTTGAACAATGTGATGTTAAAACGTGTAGATTAGAATTCGTGTCTGTAGACTGTTTAGTTTGACCACACATGAAAGAAAGACGTAAATGTCAATACTGTGATTTAAACCTGCTTGTGTAACCGAAGTAGTGGCCAGAATTCGCATATATCGTTGAGGCGAAAGGCCTGGTATTTTCTTATGTTAGCCAAGGGCAATAGGCCAAAAAGGATTTATTCCAGTAAGAGGTTTTAGGCTGTAGTAAATTGCAAGTTAAAAGATGTGAAGTATGTCTGCCTTGCATGATCTCACCCCAGGTGCAAGGACAGTTGCTCGTTAGTAGAGAAGCTCTTTGTTCACAAATTGACTTATGTAGTAAAAGCCAGACATGGGAGTGCATTGGAATGTGCCAATCGTAACTCCTAGTGCGGATAGCGTCTGGGACTCAAGGCCAAGCGATGGACGATGGAACTGGACAGCGCTCTGTGGAAATTTACTGAAAGACGACCCCGCAGAAGAGGAGGCGCAAAGGGCGTGTTCTGGGATTTGGGGTTCTGTATTAGGGAAAGCGCCCCGAGGGTGGAGGCAGATCAGAGCAGCCCAGGGCAGAGGAAGGCTAGGCGAAGGGATAGAGGGGGCAACTTAGAACAAGCTCTCTAAGTGAAGACTTCTTAGGAAGTTTCACTCTGACACCTTTGATTCGATTGAGGGTCTCATGGGATTGCTAAGTAGGGATGTCATCTAGAGCAGAGTAGGGACAGAGATGGTATGGTTCAGTGTCCCTAGTATCGACATTTGCTTGGTGGTTTTCTACCTCATGCTTTTAGAGATTGTGCTTTTAGTTATTTTTAGCCGTATGCGGATTCTTCGTAGGGTAGCATTTTTGTTAGTGCCTATGTACTTGTTGTGCCTCGTATTGAGGACTTTGTACCTTCAAATCTTTATGCTGATAATAAAAACCAGAGAGCCAAGAGATTAAGTCTCGAGTCCTTGATTATGGCAATTTGTGGACAGTAATTTTGATAATTGTGTTTTTCCCTCCACGCTATTGGGCAAGTAAAAAGTTCCATACGACCAGAGTGGGTTCTAGTAGATAATTGCGGGATACTAAAATGGGCTGGAGCACAACCAATGTAATACTCAGTTCCTGCATATATTACATATATTATAGAAGGTGTGTACAACAGATAGAAATTACCAGATGCAGATAAAAGTTTCACATTGTCTTGGAAAAAACTGCTTCTTAATGCACACAAGTTGCATGCACGTTTGTTTACCGAGTTGTAATTATGGTTGTGGCACTGCTGTCAAGGACAGCTCTTCCTTATAACAAACAGTTAATACAATTCCCTGTACGTACCACTAAGCTGGATAATACTAACATCTGTCACTTAAAACGCACAGAAGAAGCAGCACTCAGTATGATACGCTATATTAAAAAAACATTTGCTTCACAGAGTGGGAGCTGTATATGGAGAAATAGATGACGTAAATTGCACTACTTCAATGGCATCCTACATAGTCGAAAGGTCCACTAGATCATTTCTTCCTGCTTCCAAACCCTTCTGCAAATTCATCTGTAGTCTTTACCACATCCTACCCTGGCTAGAAATATGATGCCCTGTAGCTCCAGTCCTTTTGGACACTTCCAATGCTCCAATATATGAGGCTGATTAATTGTTTATTGCAATTAGTCCCAATAGGTAATTAGCTCCAACGAATGGAAAAAGCAGAGTGAATAATCTCGAGTCACTAGTCCGGTGCATTTTACTTTCCTTTTCCTCTATAGAAAGTATAAAGAGCACAGTTGTCTTCAGGCCAATAATAAGCAATCCCTTCAAACAGCTGCAAGGCAGAGAAAGTGCACAAAGCACTACAGTCAACAATAAGGATTAATTAATTTAGAAAGTTTTGTATAGCGCGAACAAGACCCTAATGGGTATCAGAGCGCTTTACATGACAGGGGATAATGTAACATGTGGTCTGAGGGGAAAAAAAAGGAAATACATGCGTGAGAACCAAACAAATCATACAGTATAACATGATAAAATGGATTGGTCTCGAGTAAAGACATTAATAGTAGTTTGCTGACTATACATTTTCAAAATGACCGTTATATTGACTTAAGGTAAAAACCTCGTCACTAGAAAAGATTTGGTTTCTTTTTTGAAGGAGGAGGAGAACATCTGTTGGTATGCTCCTATCCGTGAATGCTCTGGCAACAGGTCGGGAAAATGTGTTGGCACTTGTGCTTGAGTTCGCTACGAGAGGTGCAGACCTGATATGATTTTAGCAGCCTACACAAGCAACCCTGCACTCTTCCTACTCCCTGCTGACGAGCGGCAACTACCGCGAAACAGGTGTCCAGGGATGGCTAACGCTACTCTGACTTGCACGCACCACTGAGCATAGGCGTACCCGCCGACGCTGACTACAGGGACCACAATTCTTCGGGGTAACACGCTAGTGGGTGGAGCAGTGTGCGACCAACTTGGTGATACATATTTAGTGGCTCTCTGAGCCCCGGAGTCGACGGGCTCATGGTTACGCACCTGCGTTCGCTACGAGAGGTACAGACCTGATATGATTTTAGCAGCCTACACAAGCAACCCTGCACTCTTCCTACTCCCTGCTGACGAGCGGCAACTACCGCGAAACACGTGTCCAGGGATGGCTAACGCTACTCTGTGACTTGCACGCACCACTGAGCATAGGCGTACCTGTCGACGCTGACTACAGGGACCACAATTCTTCGGGGTAACACGCTAGTGGGTGGAGCAGTGTGCGACCAACTTGGTGATACATATTTAGTGGCTCTCTGAGCCCCGGAGTCGACGGGCTCATGGTTACGCACCTGCGTTCGCTACGAGAGGTACAGACCTGATATGATTTTAGCAGCCTACACAAGCAACCCTGCACTCTTCCTACTCCCTGCTGACGAGCGGCAACTACCGCGAAACACGTGTCCAGGGATGGCTAACGCTACTCTGACTTGCACGCACCACTGAGCATAGGCGTACCCGCCGACGCTGACTACAGGGACCACAATTCTTCGGGGTTACACGCTAGTGGGTGGAGCAGTGTGCGACCAACTTGGTGATACATATTTAGTGGCTCTCGGAGCCCCGGAGTCGACGGGCTCATGGTTACGCACCTGCGTTCGCTACGAGAGGTACAGACCTGATATGATTTTAGCAGCCTACACAAGCAACCCTGCACTCTTCCTACTCCCTGCTGACGAGCGGCAACTACTGCGAAACACGTGTCCAGGGATGGCTAACGCTACTCTGACTTGCACGCACCACTGAGCATAGGCGTACCCGCCGACGCTGACTACAGGGACCACAATTCTTCGGGGTAACACGCTAGTGGGTGGAGCAGTGTGCGACCAACTTGGTGATACATATTTAGTGGCTCTCTGAGCCCCGGAGTCGACGGGCTCATGGTTACGCACCTGCGTTCGCTACGAGAGGTACAGACCTGATATGATTTTAGCAGCCTACACAAGCAACCCTGCACTCTTCCTACTCCCTGCTGACGAGCGGCAACTACCGCGAAACACGTGTCCAGGGATGGCTAACGCTACTCTGACTTGCACGCACCACTGAGCATAGGCGTACCCGCCGACGCTGACTACAGGGACCACAATTCTTCGGGGTAACACGCTAGTGGGTGGAGCAGTGTGCGACCAACTTGGTGATACATATTTAGTGGCTCTCTGAGCCCCAGAGTCGACGGGCTCATGGTTACACACCTGCGTTCGCTACGAGAGGTACAGACCTGATATGATTTTAGCAGCCTACACAAGCAACCCTGCACTCTTCCTACTCCCTGCTGACGAGCGGCAACTACCGCAAAACACGTGTCCAGGGATGGCTAACGCTACTCTGACTTGCACGCACCACTGAGCATAGGCGTACCCGCCGACGCTGACTACAGGGACCACAATTCTTCGGGGTAACACGCTAGTGGGTGGAGCAGTGTGCGACCAACTTGGTGATACATAGTCCCAATAGGTAATTAGCTCCAACGAATGGAAAAAGCAGAGTGAATGATCTCGAGTCACTAGTCCGAGCATTTTACTTTCCCTTTCCTCTATAGAAAGTATAAAGAGCACAGTTGTCTTCAGGCCAATAATAAGCAATCCCTTCAAACAGCTGCAAGGCAGAGAAAGTGCACAAAGCACTACAGTCAACAATAATGATTAATTAATTTATAAAGTTTTGTATAGCGCGAACAAGACCCTAATGGGTATCAGAGCGCTTTACATGACAGGGGATAATGTAACATGTGGTCTGAGGGGAAAAAAAAGGAAATACATGTGTGAGAACCAAACAAATCATACAGTATAACATGATAAAATGGATTGGTCTCGAGTAAAGACAGTAATAGTAGTTTGCTGACTATACATTTTCAAAATGACCGTTATATTGACTTAAGGTAAAAACCTCGTCACTAGAAAAGATTTGGTTTCTTTTTTGAAGGAGGAGGAGAACATCTGTTGGTATGCTCCTATCCGTGAATGCACTGGCAACAGGTCGGGAAAATGTGTTGGCACTTGAGCTTGCAGGAGAAACTGGATCTCACTGGTGGAATGGACTATTTGTATCTGGTGGAATGTCACAACCAAGTTTCAGTAGCATGCCACAAGAAGTATGTCCTACAATGATGAAACACATCAACAGATACATACACTTACACACAATGAGGATTTTGCTATTGTAAAGGGAGATTAGCATGATTTGGCTCCATTACCAAATGTGGTTTGAGCTAATGATGGCACACATTCTGCCTTAGTGCCAACACATGAAGGCTAACCAGTCCAATGTAATCTTCAAATCTTCCATTCAATCACAGTGCACATTGCCTTGGTACAAGATTTGTGCACCCTAAGTCTGTTTCTGTCTTTCCCAGGATCCCATGTTCACTTTGCACTTTGAAACAGCATCATATACTTGCAAATGTCACAACTCTGAAATGTCCAAATGAAGATGGCATGGTGAAGGAACCTAAAACAGTTCAAAGCAAAAAGATTGCCAAACCAAACATAATATAATAGACACATTAGAAAGTCAACCTTTGGAGGACACAGTTTCACAAAACAATCAGAGATAAACAATGGAACTGAACAGAGTAGTCAATGTGTCAACACTTTGATCATACACCTTTGGCCTGTATTGCCCGCAACTTGCCCTTCTCAATAAAGAACCACCACATACTTCTCTCATCACCACATCAATCCTTGAACGATGATAGTCATGACATGTAAAGATACACTTACACTCATAAGAAGAAGTTGTCAATGACATTTTGACGTAAGTCAACTCCTTCCTCTTCACCACTATTATCTTTAGTGCTTCTTCATGATTTCCATCCTCTCCGATGTAACGGATGTTCCATAGCAGGGCAATGTTGTGGAGCATGCAGCAGGCCACAGTGATTTTGCACACCTTATCGGGTGAGGAGAGGAGGGCTCCACCAGTTTTGTCTAGACAATGAAATCTTGCCTTTAGGAGCCTGAAATCCTGCTTCACAGGCTGCAGTGTTCTTCCATGGGCCACATTGAAGCTGACCTCTCCTGGCGTTGTTGCATTCCTCAGCAGTGCCGACAATTATGGTCGGTTGAGATAAGCTGAGTCTCCTAGATGGAAGACAATAAAAAGTGGCAAACATTGTAACACAATTTCAGATCATTTAACTAGAAATTCCCCATACAATATAATGAAAGGCTGTACTGACAGAGTAGGGGAAATGTGCACAGATGCTTGTGATATACAAATTCGGTAAGCAGGCAACTTGCACTTTGATTTAATGGAAGTGTTTCAAATTCCGGTAGGCCTTTTCTCTGGTGTGTGGTAGCACTAAGGAATATGTGTGCAATCAATTGCTCCAACCACATGTGGTAGGTGACCCAAACCGTAAAAGTCCCCCTTCACATTGGCTAAATCCTGCTGCCGTGGAAACTGGAGGAAGCTGTTGATGTGTCTCATCATTGAAGATATAACTTCTTGTAGCCACCACTGAAAGTTGATTGTGGCATTTCAACAGATACTGCCACAGTATATTGGAGGGATCCTTGGGCCACAAAATTAAGTACTGCCATGAGTTTGATAATTGCTTTAATGGACGTGGGATTTCTGTTGTGACTGTCAAGATCTGGCTCCAGCTGATGACATTAATCCAATACAGTTTGCCTATTTAATCTGAACTTCTTGATTATTTCCCTTTCTTCCATGGCGGCAAGGTCTGGAATTGGGCGGTACACCTGAGGCTGTCATCTCCTCAGGGTTCATATGTCTGCATTGGTAAAACGTTTGAACATTTGTCGCATTTTCCACAGAAACATATTTGATGTTTAACAATAAAGTCATGAAGTTGAACAAAATATATATGATTTTAATAAAACATTTGCTCTTTGTCCTTTATTCTTCACAAATTAAATGTATTGCCTGAACTAAATATAAAATAAAAAAATGTGTAAATAATATATTTTAAATGTATTATTTCCATATCCTTGAAAAAAAAAAATCTTCCAAAGATACTGTCAATGGAGTTCTAAACAACACTTCGTTAATCTGGAGAAAAAATACCCTCCTTTTTTGTAATCTGTGCGCACCGGCACGATGGAGGGGACCGAAGGCGCAAACAATCCCTACCTCCTGGAGCCCTGGTTGGGATCGGGGAGGCAAATGAGCCCAGCCATCTGGTAGCGCTATTGGAAAGTATTGCGTGTGACCAGATGGCCAAGGGGATAGCTGCAACCAAATGGCCAGGGTCAAAGGACGCTCTGTGCCCTAACGAAAGGGCTTCCACTTGCCATCGGAGGGCAAGCGGGCTCTGCAGCCTGGGTGCATGGAGCCCCAGCTGGGCCTCAGCCATGGGCCTGAAAGGGGGGGGCCCGATGTGTCTCCGACCTGGGGCCCGTGGGCACCTTGACAAGCAGGAGAATCAAGGGCCTGTCCAGGACCAACAGACCCCTGTCCCGGACCCTTGACAGAGCAGCAGACCGGGGGACGGAGCCCAGGTAAGGAGTGCCCACCACAGGGCCCGGCAGGGCCTTTGGACCCCATTGGGGCTCCTGGGCCCAAACGTGCAAGGCAGGCCTTCCCGGGCCTTTGGGACCTCGTCCCAGGCACTCTGCCACATGGCAGGCCCAAGGACGGAGCCCGGGATAGGGAGGGTCATCAGGGGCCCCGGCTGGAGTTTCTGAACCCAGCCAAGCAGGGGGACTCCCTGGGCCTGACAGAGCCCCATTCCAGGCCTTTTGCAGAGCCCAGGGTGGGAGAGCCCGTCTGGGGCCCAGTGGCACCCCTGGACGCAGACAGGCAAGAGAGGCCTCCCCGGGGCTTTAGGACATCATCCTGAGCACTCTGCCACATGGCAGGCCCAAGGACAGAGCCCGGGATGGGGAGGGTGCTCTACCCAGAGCTCCTGAACCCAGCCAAGCAGGATCAGGCTCCTCGGGCTTGACGGAAACCTGTCCCGGGCCCTTGGCCAGAGGGGCAAACCTGGTGGACAGAGCCAAGGGAAGGACCGTCCACCCCAGGGCCCAGCAGGGCCCCTAGACCCCATTGGGCTCCTAGGCCCGATGCACAGGAAAGGCCTCCCAGGGCACGTGGGACCCCATTCTGGGCACTATGCCGCACTGCAGGCTAAGGACGGAGCCCGGTACGGGTGGGTGCCCTACTTAGGGCCCTTAAGGGCCCTGGCCAGAGCTCCTGAATTCAGCCAGGCATGGGGAGACTCCCCAGACCCAACGGAACCCCACCCCGCCCTTGAGGGCACCCTGACACCTCTGGTCACCAGCTGAGAACCGCCAGGCCGAGAGGGGTTCCGGACTAGCCTGCCTCTGAGGAAATTTAAAATACGGCCCCAGCTTTGCTTATAAATACCACTACGCTGTTGCCCTCACTCGGGCCCCTTCAACATTCATAGCGTTTCTTTCACGTTCTATACTGCTACACATATTACACGACCTTTCCTTTTCCCCGAGCTAAGTCCATTCTGAGACCCGGCTCGAAGCAACTAATTCCCCAGATAACCATCTATTGACCCTTGGTGACCGTTCTTGGCCTCTGCAGTTGTTTTACGAATCACCATCTTCAACACGCAAACACGTCCTGTCGTAAATTAATCCAACCTAGGAATGGCTATGCCACCTGACCTATAGGGTCGGGGAGAGAGCAAGACCTTAGGGAAGGAATTTCTATTACCCATTATCCTGTATCTTGTACAAAGAATGTTTTCTTGTGGATGATTTGTATTTTTATTGCACCTTGTGGGGGTTGTTGCTTTAGGGGATTCAAGCGCTACAAAAGACTGTGAGCCACAAATTGAAGTGGCAGTCTCCTGAGAACCTACCACTGATGTACTTCTAGGACAACTGTACCTAGCTGCAGCTGATAAATTGAAGTTCCTATGCCAGACAGAGTGTTTCGTGTCTCTGTAATTTGGAAGGCGAACTCAGAAGATTTCAGGCGTACCCTGCGCCGCCAGGCTTAATGAGCCCGGTTCTTCAATTTGGTGCCCTCTGTGAGGACGCTTCAGAGGTCGTGGGTCCAGCCCGAGGATCGTGAGGAGCCCCGCAAGGAAATTCCGGAGGACGCGCACCACGTGATCGACCCCTGCATTTCGTAAGTGGACCAAAGGTTTTTTACCGTTTTGCTTCTCCCTCCCAACGGCTGAAAAGACCTGCTGCCCTGACTGCGGCCACGCTTTGGCTCCCTTTGGTAATTTGTATCGCGAGACATCAGACGGACCTCTGTTGGCGTACGGACACATCTGGATAAGTTAAGTATAGTGGCCACTCCTTTGTCTTTGTTTTGTCTTTGTTCGACTTTTGCAAAAGCCGAAACCGAGGGGTGAGTGCAGTTTTTGTACTATAAAGTGACTAATTAACCCCTTGAAGTTTGTAAAGAAACTATTGTGGTAGCGATGCCTGGTTTCAGTAAGTTTGGAAAATGGTTTTGTTGTAATCGCAATAGGGCTTCCCGACTGGAGGGCTCTTGTCCAATTCCTCCGGCCGGAACTCCCACTTATGAAGTATATTCTAAACATGGTATTGGCCCCATAGCTGTTAATGAGGCATGGGTTCGCTATAGTAGGAAATATGGTGTTTTACGATGGCCACAGAACGGCAGTTTTGAGCTCAATATTTTAGATAATTTGGAGAACACTTTGTTTATGCGAAAAGCCCGGCCGGCTATGTTTGACTCTTTTCGCCTATGGCGTAAGGAGGCCAAACAGAAAGAAATAAAACAAGCTAAAAGGGATAGGAGGGATAGTCTATTTTGCAAGCTACGCAACAGTTTAAAAATAATGAAACCGATCATGCGATTAAGGTCTCAGATAGGCAACATCGTATGGCGGTAGATAAATGTTATCCAGTGTTGCCAACTTCCCCTACGGAGAAAAATGTGGACCCTGAGAAGGATCCTTTAATGTCCCATCTGTTGAGATTACCCCCGCCCTATGCGCAGTGAGCTAATGTACCTTTTGGATTACTGCCTCCCCCCGGAGCGAATGCACCTTTATTATTAGCACCTGCCCCGCCTGTTCCGCCTGTTGTCCCACCTGTCGCTCCTCAACCGGTTCCTAAACCGCAAAGACAGTTTTCTCAGGCATTGCCGAGCTCTCCCTTACCTTCGGCTCCCTCCGTAAATGTAACTTCCTCTTCTGCCCCGCCTAATGTTCTGTCCCCTGTTCTAATGACGAATTCTCCCTCCGCTCGGAGGCGAATGATGGATACCGTTTCTGGCCTTTTGTCCCCTCTCTTTGGGACATTTCAAATGACCCCTGTTCCACCTCGTAGACAAACTCTTAGTCAGCTACCAGGTCCGGAGGAACGGGAAGTGCTAGACCTTCAAGCCCGAAGATGGATCACGAGTGGCCCCCAGTATATTGTGCAAGATATTATGGTCACCTTTCAGCAGTGGGAGGCGCCAACGCAGAGATATGTTTTTGATACCGTATGTAACATTTTAAGTCAAGAGTGGGAGGATATGGGTTTGGGACGAGCCCTCCAGGGTCTGCTCGATGTACAGGCCGAGTTTGATAGAGGGCTGATTGTGGGCGCATAGGTCGAGGACGCGGTAGGAACGATTGTCACTTTTAGAACGATGCTTGCCTGCCGGTCCTTACTGAAATGCAATTCCTCCGTCAGGTGAAAATTAAAGCACTATCCCATGAGAGAGGTTCCCCCAGTGTGGAGAGAGGAGGTTGCAGCCCAGGGTGCTAATCCTCTTATACCTGCTCACTTTCAACGCGTGTGGGTACACGTTCCGTGGAAGCGATCTGAGGTATTGGCCCTTAAGCAGTCGTTACCCTACCCCCGTAAGAATCCTGCAGGGTACTACAAAGAGTTGTCTTAAACTGTCGATGCATGTATCATGAATTTGGCCGATATAGACATGCTAATGGGTAATGTGGTCCCACAACCGTTATGGGCTAGGATTCAGAAGGAGGACCATGTAGGGGAACTGGGGGGTGATTGGGCTGCCATACTCGCCGCGGACAGACTCCAAGTGGGTGGTGCCAAACCTGAGCCTCTAATTACAGAACTCCCAGCTAGGATCATTACCTTACTAAAGACTATGATGCCCCCTCTGCGAGTTAATTGGGATAAGTTAGCAGCTTGTAAGCAGAAAGCGGATGAAAACGTCTCTGATTTCTTCACTCGTTTCGAGGAGACGTTCATCGATCATAGTGGTCAGGATATGAGCACGGAAGGTGGCCAACGATTGTTTGTAGACAAATTTGTGTCTAATTTGGTTCCGGAAATATCTAATAAGTTGAAGAATTCCGAAAGCGCGTGGGCGGTCTCCTCTTCGGCCCAGATATTGGCTACTGCCCAGTATTATGAAAATAAGGATAAAGAGGAAAGAGAGAAACTTGATAAAAAGACCAAAGAGTTGAAAACAAAAGTTCTTTTGCAGCAAGCTTATCCTCCTCGTCCCGCCCAACGTGAATATCAGCCATCTCCACAATTCCAGAGACAGTTGAAGAGGTCTGGGCCTTTCGTTCCCCGACCACCACTGGGCCAAAATCAGTGCGCTTATTGTAAGAAGAAGGCCATTTAAAGTATAATTGCCCGGTTTTGTTACAATGCACAAGCGGTATTCCCGCGTCACGAGGCCAGAGTGGTTATCAGTCAGCACCAAGAGGTAGAGGACGAGGTACGCCACCTAATAACCAACATTCCATGCCCCCTGGAAACTCCACAAATTATTTTGATCAGCAAAATGTTCAGTCTACCAACTATTACAACAGTGATTACTATACTGAGGATGAGAGTCAGAATTCCCAACCTAGCTAGGACAGCCATGGACAAAGTAAGGGAGTAGTATCAGTTCCAGTGGACCAAAGTGGGCCTTATGTTGATGTGGAAGCACTAGGCGTTACAGAGCCATTCCTATTAGACACTGGTGCAACAAAGAGCTCTATGATTCACTCTAAACTCCCTGGGGCACCTTTGTCTGGCTGTACAAATGTTTCTGTAGGTTTTTCTGGCGCCCCAGTTCAAAACCCAGTTTCATGCCCTTTGCCCATTTCAATAGGTCCCTATAAATTGGAGGCCCCGCTCCTTTTAACAACTGGTTGTGGTGAAAATTTGTTGGGCTTAGATTTATTGAAGAGATTGTATGCGACCTTACACTGTTCCCCTTCTGGAGTACGTCTTACCTTAGGAAGAAATTGGCCTCACCGATACACTTGTCTAAAGATCAGCTTCCCCCTGAATTACAATCTCTTCCAGCCACCCTCTGGGCCACCGGCCCCAATGATGTGGGCCTACTGCGGATTCCTCCCTACAGTGTAACACTGAAGCCTAATACTAAATTTCCTCGCATTCCACAGTATAACATTTCCAGTGACGGCGAGAAAGATCTTTTGACTATAGTTCATGATTTGGTACAAAACGATGTGGTTGAAGAGACTAGGGGAAATGTATGTAATAGCCCTGTTCTGCCTGTTTTTAAACGAACCAACTCTTCTCAGCCACCTGTCTACCATTTTGTGATTGATCTCAGAGAGGTCAACAAGATTGTGATACCTCAATTCCCTGTTGTCCCGGATATTAATGCCCTGCTGACGGTGATACCAGCCTCAGCTTCCTGTTTTTCCGTCATTGACCTCAAAAATGCTTTCTTCAGCATTCCCATTGCTGAGGAAAGTAGGGATATTTTTGGCTTCTCCTTAGCAGGCCAAAGCTTCTGGTTCAAGCGAGCTCCTCAAGGCTATTGCGAGAGCCCCTTTATTTATAGTCAAGCATTGAAATCACAGCTCGATACTTTGTGTTTACCACAAGGGGCCACTCTCATTCAATATGTGGATGACCTGTTGGTGGCAGCAGATTCTGAAGACACTTGTAAAAAGGCTACCATTTCACTGTTACGCCACTTATCTGACCACAACCACAAGGTTTCACCATAAAAATTGCAATATTGCTGCCAAGAGGTTACCTACCTAGGTCATCTCTTGTCAAAGGAGGGACGGCGATTGACCCCAGAACGTATCCAAGCAATTGCCCAAATGCCTATTCCATGTACGCAAAAAGAGGTGCGTGCCTTTTTAGGTATTACCTCTTATTGTAGACAATGGATCCCCAATTTTTCCCTCCTGGCAAAACCCTTGTTGGCACTAACTCTTAAAGATACACCGCACCCGCTTCCGTGGACTGCGGAATGTCAGAAAAGTTTCACTGATTTGCGCACTGCCTTGTGCTCCGCCCCTGTGTTAGGTACTCCTGATTACAGTAAGCCTTTCACACTCTATGTTCATGAGAAAGAAGGTTGCGCGTTATCAGTTTTAACGCAACAATTTGGGGACAAGCAACGCCCCTGTGCCTATTTTTCGGCCACGTTAGATCCAGTGGCCAAGGCATTACCTAGCTGTTTGAGGGCTACAGCAGCAGCGGCAGTTTCCATTCGCCAGTCTGCTGGATTGGTATTAGACAATACCCTTATGGTCATGGTACCGCATGCTGTAGACACCCTCCTAAATAGAACAAAGACTCAACACCTCACGAGTGCCCGCCTTTCGGGGTACAAATTGATGCTCTTGGCTAGCCACATACACATTAAACAATGTAATACCTTGAACCCGGCAACATTGCTACCAATTCCAGTAGAAAATGACACTCAGGAGCAACACGACTGCTTCCTCCGCACGGAGGAAGAGACAAAAGGCAGAGTTGATTTAAAGGATACTCCACTCCCGGACCCGGATGGGACCTTATGGGTGGACGGTTCTTGTTTTAAGCTTCCCAATGGTGAAACGACCTCAGCCTATGCAGTCACTACCTTATACACTATCGTAGAAACAGCGCGTATTATACATAACTCAGCCCAGGCAGCTGAATTGATAGCACTGACTAGCGCTTGTGTGTTGGCTGAAGGGAAAAGGGTGAATGTGTATACTGATAGTCAGTATGCATTTGGAGTGGCCCATAGTTTTGGCCGCCTGTGGAAGGAAAGAGGGTTTCTCACATCCCATGGCACTAAGATACAGCATGGCCAATTGGTAAATGACCTCCTTGAATCGCTCACCTTGCCCACTCAGATAGCGATTGTGAAGTGTAGTGCACATAAGAAGATCATTGATGATGTAGGTCAAGGAAATGCTTTCGCAGACCACATAGCGAAAGAGACAGCTAGAGACACTGCAAGCCGCATGTATGTTGTGGGCTCTGCTAGATGGGTTGCACAAGGAGGGATGTGTGAGAATACTGTGGACAGTGTGAAAATGATCCAGGCAGAGGCCACAGAGAAGGAATTGAGTACATGGAAAGAAAGTATAGGAAGATTGGATGTGACAGGGTGCTGGACAGACTTGTCAGAACATCAACGCTGGTTGTTACCAGATGGTTATGTACTCCCAGTAGTTACCATGGCACATGGTCCAGCCCACATAAGTGCTAAAGGTATATGCAAGCTTCTGGCTCCGGTATGGAAGAATGTGGGGATCCCTAAATGTGCAGACAATCTGGTTAAGCATTGTATTGTATGCTTAATGCATAACCCGGGGAAGGGAACACCAACACCAGCAGGACACTTTGCTGTCCCAACTTACCCTTTTGAGGTTTTACAAATAGATTACATCCACATGGAACGATGTAACAATCTGAAGTACGTTCTTGTTGTGGTATGTGCCTTCTCCCGATGGGTAGAGGCCTATCCCCTGAAAGATAATACTGCTCTATCCACGGCAAAAGTCCTTTTGAAGGAGTTTCTGCCAAGATTTGGGTTACCGAGAATTATTTGGAGTGACAACGGAAGTGAGTTTGTGGGTCAGATCATGCAGAAAGTATGTACAGGCCTTGGCATTCAGCAAAAATTCCACGCAGCAAACCATCCTCAGTCAGCAGGTTTGGTGGAATGCTATAATGGCACCCTTAAGCTTAAACTGGCGAAAATACAAGCCAGCACGGGTCTTGCCTGGCCTGATGCCTTGCCCTTGGCTCTCTTATCCACCAGAACAACCACCCATTCCCGTATGGGACTTAGTCCTTATGAAGTTGTCTTTGTACGCACTGCAAATGTTTGGGGAGTCCCAAGGCCAAAGAAATACTCAGAGATAGAGCATCCATTGTTGATTGACTATTTACATGATCTAACCACTAAGTTACGTGTCCTTCACCAACAGGTACAAGATACTTTGCCCCAGGCTTCAACGGATCCTGGTCACACCATACGGCCGGGAGACTGGGTCTGCGTCAAAAACTTCCAGAGGTCAAAGAACTTGGAACCTCGCTGGAGGGAACCTTGCAGGTGCTACTGACGACGCGTACTGCAGTAAAGTTGGTCGGCAAAAAGAACTGGGTACATGGGGTACATTGCAAGAAAGTGCCCCTACCATTGCCTTATGATCAATGGGTTCATAAACGAATTAGTGACTCTGAAACCGGAAAAACACCAAGATTTGGACTATTCAGCGATGCACGCCTAGACTTTGCCGGAGCAGGACAAGACGACGACTAAGTCCTCCAGACAGCTATACCACCGGCAGTGAAATCGGACACTACTAAACCACATATCCTTTTCTAAGAACAAACTGTGCCTGGTTCCCAGGGGTACGATTTGAGGCCCAGACTGAACAAAATACCTCAATAGTGCTTCATTGACTTTGTCTTTATCCCGATTTCCCCATGATTGCAGGGCTGTGATCGTAAGTCTCAGAATTGTGACCCAAGATGTGGCTCTAGGCCTGTGGGACTTGTAGGAAAGTATAAAGAACTACAGACAATCACAGCTGAGTGAAGCAACCTCCCGTCACGGGCCATATTTAGAGCTGGAAATGACTGTTAACAAGGGAATGGACAAAATACGAGCAAGGGGCACAAAGCATTGTAAATTATTGCATAATCGTTTTATAATGGTTTTAATAATATTGATTTTGATATGTATTATATTGTCTCGTATAGGATGGGGACTACATATAATTTTTACACAGCCTACCCCCAAAGTTACGGTTGAAATGCATACACATGGCACTCTACCACCTCATGTTGAGTCAAGAGGGAGTGAATTCCGCAACAACACATTTGTTTCCATGCTACACCAACATCAAGTGGCCACTAATGCGACAAACTGTTGGGTTTGTGGTCTTCTGCCAAGTTCGGTGAATACTGGAATGCCATACATTACCCTTCCTTTTTCATTTAATGGCTCTTGTAGTGCATGGTGGGAATTGAGCTCCAGTTGGGTCTTTTCTGGAGATGGGGATACACGAGAAGTAAGGAGCTTGGGGGTACATCTATGCCATTTATGTTGGCGAGATAGAAAAAGGATATATGGGACGGATAGTGAGAAGTCAGAATATGCTGATCGCCAAACTAAATCTACGGATTTGTATTTTCTGCCCTCTAATAGAACCTCTCGAAAAGGACAAACTTTTCTAGTGGTACCTGGACAAGCACCATTCTGTATTAGGAAAGGAGGGTTAGAATATAAAGGTACAATTAATTGCCAACACATTGTGACACTGAATGGGACAGATTGGCCTCGCATGGTTCCCTCACGTAATACATACTTCGTGTGTGGAAATAAGGCTTACAATTCTCTACCAGGTAATTGGAGAGGCACTTGTTACATCGCTTAGTTGTTGCCCCCTACATATATAGCAGATGCCAAACACCATTTACAGAAAAGAGGGGTGGCGTCTGGCCAGGATACGTCAGTACAAGAAGTCGGGGATGTCCTGAAAGGACTCATTCCATTCTGGGGCTCAATAGCCAACAGTAGAGACATAAGACAACTAATTCGAGTTGTAGAAGCCACTGTCAATGAAACAGCTGGAGCTTTGAGTAACATCACTGCAGAACTCGCTGCTGACCGCCTTGTCATGCTTCAGAACAGGATGGTATTAGATATCATCCTTGCTGACTGTGGGGGCGTATGCAGATTGATCGGATCTAGCTGCTGCATTTTTATTCCAGACAACGCCCCTACAGTATACCAAGCCATCTCTAAGCTACATAAGATCGCTGAGTCCGTTCACCAGGATGAAGGGAATTGGTCTCTGATGGGATGGTTTGGGGGACTACTGTTTACATGGGGATGGAAGATTCTTACCTTTGTCGGAGCGACCATGGCTATTCTCTTCTCATGTTGCCTTTGCCTACAATGTGGTCCAGCTATATGCGGACTCTGCGCCACCCTGTGTGTTCCAAATCCGGTATCACAGAAAGCAGCAAACACAAAGATAATGCTGCAACAACAGCTTGTAGATTTCATGGCTATTGAAGTCGATTCAGATTAACACCAGCCTCTGGTTTCCTTGCCTGAGTAATGGCAAAAGGAGGGTCTGAGGAAATTTAAAATACGGCCCCAGCTTTGCTTATAAACACCACTATGCTGCTGCCCTCACTCAGGCCCCTTCAACATTCATAGCGTTTCTTTCACGTTCTATACTGTTGCACATATTACACGACCTTTCCTTTTCCCCGAGCTAAGTCCATTCTGAGACCCGGCTCGAAGCAACTATTTCCCCAGATAACCATCTATTGACCCTTGGTGACCGTTCTTGGCCTCTGCAGTTGTTTTACGAATCACCATCTTCAACACGCAAACACGTCCTGTCGTAAATTAATCCAACCTAGGAATGGCTATGCCACCTGACCTATAGGGTCGGGGAGAGAGCACAGCCTTAGGGAAGGAATTTCTATTACCCATTATCCTGTATCTTGTACAAAGAATGTTTTCTTGTGGATGATTTGTATTTTTATTGCACCTTGTGGGGGTTGTTGCTTTAGGGGATTCAAGCGCTACAAAAGACTGTGAGCCACAAATTGGAGTGGCAGTCTCCTGAGAACCTACCACTGATGTACTTCTAGGACAACTGTACCTAGCTGCAGCTAATAAATTGAAGTTCCTATGCCAGACAGAGTGTTCCGTGTCTCTGTAATTTGGAAGGCGAACTCAGAAGATTTCAGGCGTACCCTGCGCCGCCAGGCTTAATGAGCCCGGTTCTTCACCTCTAGTAATATGGAGGAAGGCTAACCCCCTTCCTGGTAACCATGTGCACCGAGTGACGAAATAGACCCAAGGTGCCCACGTGCCTGGCCTTTCTGGAGCTCTGGCTGGGCTCGCGGGGGGAATGGGCCCTCATCGGGACTCTCAGGGCAGCCCCACCATCTGGTAGCACCATTGGAAATAATTGTGCATGACCAGATGGCCGAGGGGTTGGGCATGACCAGATGGCTGGACCCGAAGGATGGCAATCTGCTCGCTTTGCGCCTTAACAGAACGGCTCCCGCCTACCCTTGGCGGGCTCGGAGGGCTCTTCGTCCTCGGGGCTCAGAGCCCCAGCTGAGTCTCAAGCACAGGGCTGCGAGGGAGGCCCCGGTGGGCCCACCCATGCACCTTGCCATGCAGGCAAAGCGGGGGAGGCTGTACGGACCCCAGACCCGGGACTTTGGCCTTGGGGTAGGCCAGATGACGGATCCCAGGGTGGGAGCTTCCACTCCAGGGTCTGCTGGGGCCTCGAGACCCAGACGCGCAGGGGAGGCCTCCCTAGGATGGCAGAACCCAGTCCCGGGTGCTCTGCCAGGCAGGGGGCCCGAGGACAGAGCCCAGGACAAAGGTGGTCCGTTACAGACCCCAGGGGGTTCTGGGGGACCCTGTCCCTAGTAATTTGGAGGAAAGCTATCCCCCTTTATTGTCATCTGTGCACACTGAGTAAGAGAGGGGACCAAAGCCGCAAAAGCACCCAGCCTCCTGGAGCCCTGTCTGGGTTTGCGGGAGCAAAGGATCCCCTAACGGGACTTCCTGGGTGGCCTGGTCATCTGGTAGTGCGATTGGAAGGCAATGCACATGACCAGATGGCTGGGCCCGAAGAACGGCTATCTCTGTCACACTGTGGCTTAGTCAACAGGGTCACGATTGCCCTTGGAGGGCACTGGGGCTTTGCGGCCTGGGGGCTCAATGCCCCACCTGGGCCTCAGGCATGGGGCTGCGAGGGGAGCCCTGTAGGGCCTCCCACCCGGGGCCCAAAGGTACCTTCGCGAAGCGGGGGCCTATCCCGGTGGACCCGACCTGGGCCCTTGGGGCAGGCCAGGGGACGGAGCCCAGGGGTGGAGCCCCCATCCTGGTCGAAGCTTCTGGGCCTGGATGCAAAGGGAAGGCCTCGCCGGCCTGCGGGTTCCCATCCCGGGTGCTTTGCCACACGGTGGGCCGGAAGACGGAGCCCAGGACAGGAAGGCACCCACCCTAGAGCCCGTCTGGGCCCCTATCAGGGCACCTGGACCCAGCCAAGCAAGAGAAGCCTCCCTGGGCCCCAAGGCCCCCTGTCCCAGGCCCTTGGCCATGCAGCAGGCAGGGGGATGGAGCCCAGGGCAGGAGTGCCCACCGTGAGGCCCGGTGGGAGCCCGGTCAGAGCTTCTCAGCCCAGACACGAAGGGAATGCAATCCCGAGCTCGCGGGCCCTGTCCTGGGATGTTTGCCACGCGGTGGGCCAGAAGACGGAGCCCATGATGGGGGGCCCTCCCCCATCAGAGCTTCTGAGCCCAGCCAAGCTGGGGAAGCCTCTCCGGGCCGAAAGGAACCCTGTCCAAGCCCCTTGGCAGTGCAGCAGGCAGGAGGATGGAGCCCAGGGTAGGAGGGCCCACTCTGCATCTGGCTGGGCCGTTGGGCCCAGTCATTGCTCCTGGACCCTGCCATGCAGGTGAAGGCTCTCTGAGCCTGGAATAAATGGTCATAAAACATGTTCTACCATTTTGTCCCCTAGATTTGTGACCCTAGCTCAGCCAGCACCCCAGAAAACCTAGCCAACCGAGAGCTCTCCAGGGTGGGCTGACTTGCGTGGCTCTCACCACGTGTTATTACCCAGAATCCTTTGCAAACCTCAAACATTGACTATAAAAAGCACATATTCCTTACATTTCTGTTATGGGAAGTTCTGCACTCTGCAGGGAGCCACAAACTTATTTCCACCCAGCATTCCCCCAAGTCTCCCAATACAAATTGCAGGGGAAGTTTTTTCCCTGCTCCCAAAGCTGGAAAAACAAAACAAAAAAAACAAACAAAGAATGAAATCCCACTGCTGTAAACAGCAGAGTGGTTTCCTCGATGTGTGCGGAGGGTGTAATGGTTACGTCCTTTGCACACGGCCATCGTGGCAGAGGATGTGACCATTACGTCCTTGGCACAGAAAGGGTTAACGATGCAATATGAAGCTAAACTTCTGTTTAAAAATATTGACTTTTTCAGCCATTTCTGAGCTAAATAACAAATTGATATTCGGAAAACATAATATGCGATGTATAAAGAGTAAAATAAAACATTTTCTTTTCACATTATTTTGTGATCATCTTAATTTGTTGTTTTTGTGAAATAGGGCCCCTGGCCTTTTAAGTGAGCATTATTATTAGAAGGGTATGCCACCAATATTGTTTCATCACTTCCAGGGATGGACTGTTTCCCTGAGATGCAGGGCCAAGACTGGTTTGCATAAGGGGGGTATTTGTCTAGAGTGGCAGAGTGGGCGAAAAATAATGGGATGGAATGCTACCCTGAGCGATTGCCAGCAGTTAGACTTTTTATAAGCATTCCTCATATCACCTTTTGTTGAATGATTTCACTTTTAGTGATGCCATTGTGAATTGCATATGATAATTAGTCCCTCCACTGTTTCGCTTAGGACTTATGCCCTGGCGGGCAGGGACTGTGGATCCACATGCCCAAAAAATAATGTATGCACTTTTAATCAAGCTAATTTTCCTGGCTACAGTCATGCTTCTTTTATCAGCTTAGACTGGTACTGGAGTAAAATGTTGCACCAAGTTTACAGAAGTTTAAGCATACTAGAGAGAAATTTGAGTCTTAATCCTATCAATTAGATCAGATTTCAGATGTATGGAAATCACGTTTAGGCGTTCTCAACATAGCTTCTATCTCAAAGTTATTTTTATAAATATATGTACTATATCTATCAACACTTTGACATTCCATACACAGAGTGCATAGCTTTCAGTTAGAAAGGTAGTTCATATACAGCCAAGATGACAAAGGCTGAACAAATGTGAAACTTACTAAAATTAATTAGTAGTAATATGCTGTTTGACTTTAGAATACAGTATAACGAGGATATGCAGAGCGTTCTCATGTGGTGTTAACTGCGTTGTACAATAACCTTCGTTTTATCCTGTGTTATAGGGCAAACCATCTCACAATTCGAAGATAATGAGGCAACCTTTAATAAGAATGGTTCATTAGACTCAGTATCTTATGAATGTCAAACTGTGGTGTGCAATATAAAAATAGAAATGTTGCTTATATTACCGAAGGGCAATTATGCATTTAATTTATTTCAACTTATTACCAGTTTCTCAGATGTTATTGGGAAAGATAATGCATCACAAACAACAGCAATACCTCACCTTTACCTGCATTTAATTGGTAGCAAATAAATCGGATACATAAAAAATAACTGTGTTTTATGGTGCAATAATCTGTAGACCAAATAAACCATAAATCTAAAGGCCAAATGGTTTGTACACATCAAATAAACCCTAAAAAGTCTTTGAGGTGCCATAACAGAAATTCTTCTTGTTTTTAAAAAAAATATTACATGGCTATTTTGGTGCTGTTACCATTCTCCAAGGTTTATTTAAACCAATAAGCAAAATAGCGGACTAAACGGGTTGGTTGTCTGTCGTGAAAAGAAGAGAAACTGTCAAAAGTTGGGATTAATTAGAAAAACTTTTGAAATGTTAAAAAATACATTGAGTAAAAGTCACAAAGTCACAGCCTCGATCCCGTTGAAAGGCATAAAGAAAGACTGACCTTACAGGTGTGAATTCATTTATCCAGCGTGATATTTCTACATGTTTGCACATTGTGATGCAGGAGTAAATCGGTGAATCTTGCCCATCCGGAAAATGAGTAAGGGGCAAAAGTAAATCCCTTTCCAGGGTGGCAGGGAGGACAGGAAGTTCCCAGACTTGATGAAGGCATGGGGGAAGGTGTGGTCTTGACAAAAAAAAATCATGTAACTTTGCCAGCATGAATGAATGAGTGAATACATGAATGTTGTATATCTAAAGCACAGATAGCAACCTCAATAATGTATACCAGTGCTGAAAGGAAACACTGATCAGACAGTCAATATGCTTGCTTTGGGGGAGTTCAATGCAGTAAAAAGCCAAGATTAATGAGCTTTATGAAAAGCAAGATGATTAGAGATGTTGCTAATGGATGCAGGAAGAACATGACAGCTCACTGCAATAACATGAAATAACGACCACTTTCTTAATCTGTCTCACTTACTGTGAGGAATCGTGATTGATGGTATAAGATTTTAACCCCCAAGCATTAGTATACAAGAAGTGTACGAGAAATGATTATTAATTGGGGGGGATGGGAGTCCACCTCAAGGAACAATACCACAAGGTTGTTAAGGTGAACCACGGATTCAGTCATTTAACCCTGGGCCGAACACCCACCCCCCGGAAGCTATGACACAGAGCAGACAGGTTTAATAAAACAGTTAACACGTATAAACATAATATAAGCACACAAAAAAACAATTTACAAAAATACAGTAAGAGTTAAATAGTAAAATTGCACCAGAAAGACAAAAATCCAATAAGGGGAACCAGAGACAACAACAAAAAAAGTGCCAATCAGTACACATTGTTTGCAGTTGACTGAGATTCAGGAGTGATTTCAGGCAGACCATAATGGAGTGCAGATCGAATACAACAAGCGGTAAAGACTGCCATAGGACCGCTGCAGCGTCCAGGGACCCATTATCCCTGACGCTAGTGTTACAGACTGCAATATGCTTGGCGGTGTGTGGTAAATTTAAATTACCTAGACTTAATTTATGCGGTAAAATTCAAGAAGAATAACTCAGTAAAAATAAGAGGCAGAATCCGTGGTATTTGAGGTTATAAAAGGGAATTTATTCCTTACAAAGGAATGATGATGGTTCGAACCAGGCAATCGAGTTCCGTCACCACGAAGGTTCAGGAAGGGATCAGCAATACATTATTGACAGGTTGTCATATTTATATGAAAAATGCATTACAGTAAAGACATATGCAGAAGGCGTTACAGTTGAGAAGAGAGATAAGAATACACATACGTAATGAAAAAGGCGTTACAATAGGCGTGCATAAAGGCGTATACTAAAAACGTCATTATGATGATGACACAAGTGGGTGGATCCATAAAAGAATCCTGCGAAGTCAGCAAAAATATATGGCAGAGATGCGCGCGCAGCCGCATGACGTGTGATTGACGTGTAACTAGAGGGTGAAGGGAACTTGACATTTAGCCCTACAGGAGGAGACAGAAGTCTGGGATGTCAGGACAACCTAGTCCCAAATCGTATCTAATATCTTGTGTTTAAGGAACTATATTATCTAGAAGGAAAGGTCTTTTCGGACAGAGCCTATTCTATACTGACTGCTAGTGCGTGTACAAGCGTCTAAGTGTCTACATGAGATGCGAGGGGGCATGGGCCTACCATGGTGACGAAAGTCATGAATTACTTGCACGGAGACAGTAAGGCCGGGCCCTTTGCTCTGCAGCTGGAAGGATGTTTACCTAAACTACTAGACAGGAATGCATTTCTCGAGGAGCGGAGCAGATAACTTGAAGGTTGAATACAGTTTTTGGCAGGCAACAGGCCGGGCTAGGCACCGTTAGCCGCGCAGGAAGTAAGACAAAGTTCATGGATACAGATGCAGGTCCAGGCTGGAGCATTCAGAGGCAGAAGCAGGAAAAGCTTGATGGCAGAATTCAGGGCCTACCTTGCCAGAGCTGGAAAACGTGAAAAGTATACCATATAAAGACGGTGGCAAGGCATACTTAGGAACGGAATATCTGACCCATTCATGGCAGATCTGAAAGAGGACATATTAACGTTGGACACAATTGTATTTGCGTCTTTATAGCTTGAAGTGGAGGGAACATACATGTACTTGTAGCATGTACATGGAGCCGTTGGGGTCTAGATAGGGGACACAATTGATCATAAAAATTCATATTTCCTCATTCCCTCCTTGTCCCCTACGGACCCTTCATGAAATATCGATCTTCAGGAATCCATCAATCTGTTCATGTAACATCATTTGCTCTTCTTTCTTCTTCCGGGATCTTGAATGAAAACTTGAACGTGGAATACACGATGTGGCACACAGGCCGCAAATCGCTGGTCCACATTGTAGACACAGGCAACAACTGAATACTATGAGAAGGCCAATACCCAGGAAGGATAGGACTTTCCATCCCCAGGCTGACAACACGCTCCAGAACCAACCGGACCATGTCCAGGTGCCTGGATTCTGATGTATCTGGTTTGCGATCTTGTGAAGACGAGTTATGGCTTTATATGCGGATGGCGCGTTTTCTGGGATGAAAACACAGCAACTTGATCCGATGATCCTACAGGCTCCGCCCCTATCGGCTAGGATGACGTCAAGGACAAGACGATTTTGGAGAACAACAATCCGCATCGCAGACTGCTCCTCTGTTAAGTTGCCTAGGGCGGAAGTAGTTTCATTCACTACTGCTTCAAGGGTTCTGGTTAATCTACGTATCAGTTTACTATTTGAGACCACACCTATGTAAGGAAAGAGACCTTTATTGAAGTCTGTATATTGTTCCCATGCTGTTTCAGTGTAGTCAACAATCGAGATATCTCTCTGGGGTCTATGGTGTACTAGATTGGTATTTCTATGATAATCAGGAGGGGCTAGGAAAACAGGTGGCAGAAGGAATGCAATGTAACAGGTACCATCCCAATCTAGAGGTAGGCGTATATATGCGGTATGACCACATATGAAGTAGGAATGACGGGAAGCTCTAAATGTAGACTTGCCTTTATCACTGAATTCGATCACAGTAGTACATTTACTATGACCCAGGTGTACTGAACCATTCTTTCTTACACATAATTCACCTTTGACTGGTAATACTGACATAGCAGGCAAGACTAGTGCAGCTTCAGATTCAATATTCAGAATCATGAGGTTAAGTGTAAAATTACCTAATCCATATACTTCATTTTCTAGATCAGTTCCTGTTCTTTTGGGAAGTCCCTCCTTGTTAGGATAACAGGCTTTAAGCAAAACTAAGTTCAGGTTTCCCCATACCCAGTTGCTCTGGTAAACTACAGTGTTTGAATCTAAAGAGTTAATCAAACTAAACCATGCTCCACAGGAACCATTGTGTGTGAACGGGTACGGAAAGAGAGGCAGAACTCCTTTATATTTCTGATAGGGAGGAAGTCGGCCACATATCCAACAATTTGTAGCATTGCTGGTCTGATGGGAATGATGTAACATACTAATGAATGTGTTGTTGCGCAGCGCAAATCTATAGGACAACTCATGTGGAGGTAGTTCACTAAAAGAATGTTCGGCAGTAACATTGTAAGCAGAATAAGCACGCTTGAAAATAGGATAGTACATGTGCAACAGTATACTTGCAGCAATAATAAAAAGACTTAGAAAAAACATAATCAACAATGTCACTATACAGTGACTATGAAGTGATTTACAGTACGCATATTTCTTGAGCTGTTTCTGTCTATTTCTCTCTCTAATTCGGTCTAGAGGATACATGTCAAAGACTTAATTCAACCGATTCACCTTGGAGAGGACTTAAACAATCGAATTGTCTGACTTACTAGACCTTAGTTTCAGTTTATAGTTTTGAGATTCGGTCTTTTCAACCAGGGGGAGTTTTGAATCAGTCTCTGGAAGGGGGCAGGGCTGAGAGTTCACATCAGATGGTAGTCCATGAAATTTCTTGATATGGCTCGAGTGTAACCAACCCTTGCGACCCTCGACCTTCACTGCTGTCCTCGTGGTGAGAAGTACCAGCTTTGGTGTTTGCCAACGAGGCTCCAATGGGCTCCTCCTGTCGAAGTTTCTGATGAAAACAAGGTCTCCAGGAACCACTTCATGGGGCTTTACCTCGGTGTTGTCGGGAAAGGCTGCAGCTACCTGTGAACGGCAAGATTGTAGTGCAGACATCAAGGAAGCAAGGTAATCTGTCAGCATATTACAATCAACATCAGTGATTTTTCGAGGAATAGGCGTCCCCCACATATTTGGTGGCCTACCGAAGACCACCTCGTACGGGGATAGCCCTGTGCGAGAATGTGCTACCATTCTCATGTAAAAGAGTGCAACTGGTAAGGCTACTATCCAGTCGACGCCTTTCTCTCTACAGATTTTAGAAAGTCGTATTTTCAGGGTCTGATTATGACGTTCCACGAGACCTGCTGCCTCGGGATGTCGGACACAGTGGAATTTCCATTGATAGCCTAACAAGAGTGAAATGTGTTTCATTAGCTCGGATGAGAACGGCTGGCCATTATCTGAGTACACGATACGGGGCAAACCATACCGTGGGAAGAATTCACAAACTAATTGTTTGGCAGTAGTCGGGGCAGTGTAATCTGAGACGGGATATGCCTCTGTCCAACGGGAAAGAGCGCATACAACTACGAGGACATATTTGAATCCTCGACATCGTTCCATCTGGATATAATCCATCTGGAGGACTTCAAAAGGGTGATCGGGAGGTTGAAATCCACCCTGCTCTACAGGTACGCCTTTACCTGGATTGAACTGACAACAAATCATACAAGTTCGGACTTTCTGTTTGGCTGCAGCTCGTAAGTGTTTGTTGAACCAAATGTGTTGAATACTGTCTAACATAGCTTTTTCTCCTAAATGTGCTGGACTATGTATTGTGTTAATGATAACTTGAACCATTGAGTCGGGGAGAAACCATATAGATTTTCCCTTCGTCATCCATCCCTGATCTGTTTGGATCCCTCCTAATTCAGTCCATTTCTTTATTTCCTCTGGTGTAGCATGTGTCTGTATGTCAATTACATCAAGGGCGGGATCCCTAACTGTCATGCAGTGTGTCGGCGTCGGAACTATTGACTTTGTCAAGTCAGTTGCATGAGTCCTATTCTGTGCTGTTTGCTTAGCTGTTCGGTCTGCTAGGTCGTTACCCTGGGAAATGACATCGGTGACTTTTGTATGGGCCTTACACTTCATGATAGATATTGAAGTAGGTAGATGTATTGCATCTAACAAAGCTTGAATGAGGGGACCGTGTTGAATGTTGGCACCGTGAGAAGTCAAATAACCTCTCTCTCGCCAAAGGACTCCGAAGTCGTGTACAACTCCAAATGCATAACGTGAATCTGTGTATATGTTAACTTTTCTATTCTTGGCTTGAATACAGGCTTATGTCAGAGCAATAAGTTCTGCTGCTTGAGCTGATAATGTGTCAATACAATTTGTTTCAATGACTTCGGTGTCTGTCGTGACTGCATAAGCGGCCACTAACTCTCCTGTACTTGTTCTTATACATGAACCATCCACATAAAGTGTCAGGTCTGGGTCTGGTAATGGGACATCTGTCAAGTCTTGTCTGGGTTTCGTCGTAATAGTAATGACTTCAATACAATCATGTGCCAGTGGGTCTGTTCCACTTAATGGCAAAAGTGTGGCAGGATTTAATGTACTACAACGTCTGATTTCTATGTGTGGCTGAAACAATGTTAGTTCGTAACCTGTCAGTCGTGCTATAGTCAAGTGTTGTGTTTGTGTCCGGTTCAAGAGAACCTCTACTGCATGTGGTACTTGTACTGTCAATTGATGTCCTAATACTATGGAATCGCTTTGTCTGATCGCTAGAGCTGTCGCTGCGACTGATTTCAGACACGCAGGAAGAGCTTGAGCTACGGGATCTAATGTGCTAGAAAAGTAAGCACATGGCTTGTGTGATCCTGCTTGTTCCTGAGTGAGTACTGACAAAGCAGTACCTTCACGTTCTGTAACAAAGAGTGTAAAAGGCTTACTGTAACATGGTGTCGCTAAAACAGGTGCTTGGCATAAAGCTTTCTTTAAGTCTTCAAAAGCTTGTGTATGTTCTGGAGTCCAAGGGAGGACAGTCGATGTCGCTGCCTCCTGGGTTGTCAACTGAATGAGTGGTTTTGCTAGAAATGCATATTGGGGAATCCACTGCCTACAGTATGAAGTGAGGCCTATGAAGGCCCGTACCTCCTTTTGTGTCTTGGGTGGTGGCATGTTTACCATTAACTGGATGCGGTCAGGTGTGAGCTGTCTCCCCCATTTGGACAGCAAGTGCCCAAGGTACACAACTTGCTGGGCACAGAATTGCAGCTTCGAAGGGGACACCTTGTGCCCCTTGTCGGCCAGAAAATGTAAAACTGTCAGTGATGCTTTTTCACATTCGGGTTCGCTTCGGGCGGTGATCAGCAGATCATCGACATACTGAAGCAGTGCAGTGTTAACTGGCATGTGGATACTGTCAAGTTGTCTTTTCAGTGCTTGGCTGTAGATGCTAGGACTTCCTGTAAATCCTTGAGGTGCGCGTGCAAATTTAAAACTTCGTCCATTTAAACTAAATCCGAACAAATATTGGCTTTCCGGATCGATTGGGACGCTAAAGAAGGCGTTCTTGAGGTCAATTACAGTAAAGAACGTTGCTTCTGAATCAATAGCTGTCAGTAATGAAGAGATATCTGGGACCACGGGATATTGTGGTACAATGCATTTATTCAATTCGCGCAGATCAATAACTAATCGATATACTGGGGGTGCTTTTGGATCAGTTCGTTTAAGAATCGGAATGATAGGAGAATTACATACATTGGAGTCGGTTTCTACAACCACTCCTTGTGCAATGAGCTCGTCAATGATTTGCAGTAAAGCCACTACAGCATCTGGAGGTAACTTGTATTGTCGCATTCGTGGTAATACCACTCCTGCTTTGAGTGTGACTCGATATGGTGTAATGTGCATACAACCTACATCAGTGGGGCCTTTTGCCCATAAATGTGCAGGTAGATTCTGTAACCGGTGATCCATGTCTCTTGACACGTAGTGACCTTTAAAGTCACGCAAAAATAGTCGTACTCCGTCCGGAGAACAACATATTATAGCTCCTAGAGCTTTCAATGTTTTAATACCTAACAAGTTTTCTGGGCATGATTTTGTAAGCAATAGATCTGTAGTCCGTGTCAATGGACCAACTGTAAATGCAAGTGGTTGCGATACTTCGTTAATAGTAGGTTTACCTGAGAAACCAAGGGAAATATTTTGTGAGCCTGAGAGGGGTGCCCCTGGGACTTCGTCGTGACTTATAGTTGTTCTGCTTGCCCCTGTATCAAGTAGAAACTTTCTGTCTTTCCCTAATACTTGACTCTGTACATAAGGACCCTCTTGATCTACAGGAACCTCAATAAGGGGTAAGCCAACTTCCCTCTCTAGGCTGTTTCATGTGTATCGCTGATAATCGGGATAGTCATTTTGTGCATACTGGTACATCTGTTGCGTCGTGTTTTGTGTTGCGGCAATAGGCTGTGGCTGTGGTACCACTACGGTCTGTTGTGGAACCGGCATAGGCTGTACATGTTGAGGTGCTTGTTGTTGGATCTGATCCTGTCTAGGCGGACGTGGTCTCTCTTTGGTTTTACCCGTAGAGATATTATGTTTCAGAACTGCACAGTCGTTTATATAATGACCTGGCTGTTTACAATAGTTGCATGTCCCTTTAACGGGAACCGCTGAATTACTGGACTGTGTCGTACCCTTTTTATGACCGTCAGCTGGAACTGACTGAGCGACGAGCATTTTCATTTTCGTGTCTTTCATACGTCTTTGTTCGTGTTCTTGTTCTTCTCTAATTCTATTCTGGTGATACTGTAACATTTGTAACATCTGTGAAGGAGTGTTAGCTTGCCAAGTGCTCTCAACTTTCAATACTCTGTTTTTGACCTGTGGCAGGGAATTCTCGACTAGTTTTGTTACAAAAAGATGTGGATATGAATCGCTACTTGCTTTCAGGCCGCTATTAATACCAAAACATTTTTCAAATCGGGAATAAAAATCACTAGTGTCTCTATCGGGTTTCTGTTTACAAGCTGAGATTGCTCCCCAGTCTTCCTTTTTCGTAGTTAATAAACGCGGCAATACTTGTACTAATAATCCTGGTAATGCTTTAGTTTTGTCCCCAAGCCCGACGCCTGCAGTTCGGGCATTTTCTTCGTTTTCTAATACTGTCCAATCAATCTTTTGGTCTCCCACTTCCCATTCTTTTTCTTTGAGTTTCTCATAAATACCGGCAGGCAATAATACTTTCAATATTTTCATAATGTCAGGATAGGTATAATCACCCATGAGTAACATGTCTTTTAGTTCACGGTGAAAACCTGCTGGATCTTTGTCATGGCTGGGCACTAATTTTTTCATTTCTAATAGTTCTATTTTAGTTATGGGCGTGTACACAAACACGCGTCTAAACGTATTATCATCATTTCTAACTGGGTGTACTTCGCGTAAGGGATTCTGTCTATGTAATACGTTTTTCTCTCCATGGAGGGAGCTGAATCATGTTCTGGACACAAAAAGGCACTATATCTATGTCGGTATTCTAGAATTACTTTAATTAGATCGGTACCTAGACCTCTCCATTTATTCATGAGTAGTTCTATCAGTATATCAGGTAGGGGACCAGGATCAGAGTGTTGGCCTTTATATAATATAAGGAGATGTTGTATCATGTATATACTAGCTAAACGCTGTTCATCTTGGGCGAGATTCAGAAACGTGTGTGCTAGCGCATCATCACTGTATTTTTCAGAACTGTCAGCCCATTGTACTGCTGACCTGGCTAATTCTTGTTCATCCATAGAATCGAGCACATGGTACCCCCTTCGTTCTCGAAGTAATTTATCAGTAGCCTGGAATAAGTGTTCAGGGGTCCTTGGATTTGAGATAACTGTTTGAAAAATTCTGTTACATTCTGGACGTGTCGGACGCATTGGATATTTGAAAGATCTTCCTTTTCCTACATAAGCTATCGTTTGTCTAGCTGGTAATTCTAATTGTCCTGTGTTCATTTCTGACTGTTCCTCCTCCTCTTCCTCTGATTCAGTTTTATCTGCTTCTAATCTTCTTTCATGTATTCGTTCTACTTCTTTTCTGATCTTTCGGCACATGACTTCTATATACTTCTGTTTATCATGTTTTCCGTCTGCTATATTCTGACCCCACCTGGTAAGTACTTGCATTTCCTCCGGCTCTACCTCAGGCCTATCTCTGTTTCTGATCAAGCAGTTTATAAAAAAGCGTAACAATAATTTCTGCATATCTACTTTCTGGTATTCCATGGCCTCGCCAATACTTTCAGGACCTTGCCCTGTTTGGACAAAGCGATATATTTTGTCTAGATGTTCAACCATTCCTGGTAATGTCATTAAATAGTTTGCAACTCGTCGTAAACGTACTGAAGATAGCAACATTCTGTCGTGTTTACCTGGCACTGGATCATATCTACAATCTGTAAGAGGCTCATTTAATATATTGTCATTAGCTCTTTGGGGTGTACGTTGGTGTGCTAAATCCCTATAAGTCAATCTAGTTGCTGGCGGTGGCGTGGAAAAACCTCCTGTCGCACCTCCTGAGGTGCCAAGTCCAAAAGGATTTGTTGGGTGTAGGGTAGAGAGTGTGGGTGCAGGAAGGACTGTAGAAACAGATGGAATGTTTAGAACGTGAGGAGGGGTTTGTTGCTGCGGAGGTGGGTGCAGCTGATCTTGGGGTTGAGCGTCGTTAACAGGTGGTGTGCGTTGCTGCGCACCATTAGCATATTCGGGAGCTGCATCATCTAAATAGGAATAAAGGAAAATGTCCTTTGCGGTCTTGGGATGTACTTTAATCGGGAGTAATGGAGGTGGCAGATCTTTTGGTACCTCCAGGGTGGCCTTCGGCAAACCCTCGGCCAGAAGAGGATACATACCATTCATAAGAGTGTTTCGTTGTCTGTCTACTTGTTCTGTTTTTACTCGGATACCTTCGTCAATTAATATGTTTTCTCGGGCTCTTTCTGAATCTTCCCTACTTTTCTCTTCCTTTCTGAGCGCTTTCTCTGTGCGTCTATGCGATTCTTTACGCCATAGTTCAATGGCATCTTTCTGTGACTGTCTGGCTTTCTTTTTCCATAATACTTCTTCTACTCTCATGATGCAATCTGCATCCCATGTTCCAGTAGCGGGCCATCTCTGACTCTCTGCTAAATCCTTGGTGTAGTCCACCCATAGATCAAGATATAATACGGCGTCTAGGCCATGTTTATGGTACATAAAGTACCCTGGAGTGTCCCTAGGTGGAATGGGAACAGCTTCCTCGAGTATCCCTTTTCTAGTTCTTATCTGTCTTAATTTTGAAAATAACGGCATCTTGAACCTTGCTACTTAATTCTTACTCGGACTTGAACACAATAATTTCAATAAACACAATAATGAAGATCGAACAATCACTCATACCACGACATTTAAAACATATCAAAACATTTTAGAAACAGACAATAATAATTAGAATAAAACTAGTTAACTGCATAATACTAAATATACTGTATGTACTGCTAAACAGTACAGATACACTGCTAAAACAGTGCAGACCAGGTCTGTGTACCCAAACCCGTCTTGACCGGCACAAACTAATGTGCACGTCTAGATGCGTCCCCAGCAACGGTACTCACCGGGAAGCACGGAACGGAAGGCCTCGGAAGTCTGGACTGGACTAGACCAAACTGGACTGGACTCGACTCGTGACTTAGATACTTCGGAACTTCGGAATCTGGTGGGCCTCTGTATACCTCGGATCTTGCTCTCTCAGCTAGGCTCTGGTCGGGATTCTCCGCACTCCTCACCGCCTCGTCTGGGTGTTGATCGCAGCCTCAGTCGCCCCCGTTGGCCTGAGGGAGATACAGGAAATCCTGCGGGTACGCGTAATTGTCCGTCCGGCTGTGGCAGGAGACCGGGTCTGCAACGCACCTCCGGCGCGTGGGGTGTGAGAGGTGTCCCTATTCGGGCGCCAATTATGTGGTAAATTTAAATTACCTAGACTTAATTTATGCGGTAAAATTCAAGAAGAATAACTCAGTAAAAATAAGAGGCAGAATCCGTGGTATTTGAGGTTATAAAAGGGAATTTATTCCTTACAAAGGAATGATGATGGTTCGAACCAGGCAATCGAGTTCCGTCACCACGAAGGTTCAGGAAGGGATCAGCAATACATTATTGACAGGTTGTCATATTTATATGAAAAATGCATTACAGTAAAGACATATGCAGAAGGCGTTACAGTTGAGAAGAGAGATAAGAATACACATACGTAATGAAAAAGGCGTTACAATAGGCGTGCATAAAGGCGTATACTAAAAACGTCATTATGATGATGACACAAGTGGGTGGATCCATAAAAGAATCCTGCGAAGTCAGCAAAAATATATGGCAGAGATGCGCGCGCAGCCGCATGACGTGTGATTGACGTGTAACTAGAGGGTGAAGGGAACTTGACATTTAGCCCTACAGGAGGAGACAGAAGTCTGGGATGTCAGGACAACCTAGTCCCAAATCGTATCTAATATCTTGTGTTTAAGGAACTATATTATCTAGAAGGAAAGGTCTTTTCGGACAGAGCCTATTCTATACTGACTGCTAGTGCGTGTACAAGCGTCTAAGTGTCTACATGAGATGCGAGGGGGCATGGGCCTACCATGGTAACGAAAGTCATGAATTACTTGCACGGAGACAGTAAGGCCGGGCCCTTTGCTCTGCAGCTGGAAGGATGTTTACCTAAACTACTAGACAGGAATGCATTTCTCGAGGAGCGGAGCAGATAACTTGAAGGTTGAATACAGTTTTTGGCAGGCAACAGGCCGGGCTAGGCACCGTTAGCCGCGCAGGAAGTAAGACAAAGTTCATGGATACAGATGCAGGTCCAGGCTGGAGCATTCAGAGGCAGAAGCAGGAAAAGCTCGATGGCAGAATTCAGGGCCTACCTTGCCAGAGCTGGAAAACGTGAAAAGTATACCATATAAAGACGGTGGCAAGGCATACTTAGGAACGGAATATCTGACCCATTCATGGCAGATCTGAAAGAGGACATATTAACGTTGGACACAATTGTATTTGCGTCTTTATAGCTTGAAGTGGAGGGAACATACATGTACTTGTAGCATGTACATGGAGCCGTTGGGGTCTAGATAGGGGACACAATTGATCATAAAAATTCATATTTCCTCAGGTGCTGATGCGGCACCAAGAAGCATATTGCGAGTTTCTTCACTGCAACTCTAACCACGGCAGTGAGCCCAAATTGGAAAGGGTGGCGGTGAGGAAACAAAGGGGGCACTATAGGGCTCCCTCTTTCCTCAGGTCCATGGGATGCATGAAGGAGGGCATATGGTGTGCCCCTCAGTCTGCATGCACCCCCTTTCAGGCACGGCATGGACTTTATTGTGCATGCCATGCAGAAACAGACATTGACGTTCCCAGTGCAGTGCCTTTTTGAAAGGCACCGACGTGGGAACGCGATAAGACCACCCGCCAGACTACAAACTCGTAACCTGGCAGGCGACCAGCAGCCCTGTTTGGTGATGTGGGAGCGGGCGGTGGCGTGGTGACCTGCTCCCACACCGCCAAACTCGTAATCTGGCCCTTAATCTCTGAAAGGAAAGTCAAAATATTCCAGCGGGGAAGGTTTACAGGCTATTTCTACCAAGGTCCTCTTCAAGCCAATAGACACTGTATTAGGTCCTGCTAAAGCTATTGGTTTTGGTAAGAAAAGCTAAGAGCGTTAGAAAATCAAATTTAGTTGCCGTTCAAGTCTTTGCATCAGGCTGATACTTTTCACTCCTTCAGCCAGTCAAGATTTCTACCTTCAGATTTAGAGCCCGATTTAATTCTCGGAGTGTGGCCTGTTTCTCATGAAGGGAAACGGAGTAAATAACTCTGTCGCCCTGACGGAGAGGCCATCCACCAATTTTAGAAATGTCTATTGGCCCAGTGCACATTTCTAGCATTGGCAGGAACTACGTCACAACAGTTGCTGTCAACTGGCCCACACAAAAAAATTAACTAAACTAGCCTATTGTGTCACCAGATAGCCTGGCACCAGGGCAGAGAGGTAGGAAATTCCAGACACTTTGGGGAAAACTCCAGAAGCTACTCAAAGATAATATGCCAGGTATAAATATGTGACCCTCAGACCCAACCCCTCAGATCACTACTTGACCTGTGGCTGGAAGAAGGACTACCCAGCGGTGAAGTCTGGCCTTCCGACCTAACTGTGGACCAAAGACTGCTGTGCTCGAAATGGCAGTTTAAAACTGCACACAGGCTCCAATGGCAGGCCGGAAGCATCTTTTAAAATGCTACTTAAATTAGTGGCACAATAAGTTGCCCGCTAGTAGCATTTACTTAACAGGCCCTGGGTACCTGTAGTACCACTTTACTAGGGACAGATAAGCAAATGTAATACCTCAATTGTGTGTAAGCCAATTTTACCTTGTTTAGAGGAGAGAGCACAAGCACTTTAGCACTGGTTGGCAGTGGTTAAGTGCACAGAGTCCTGAAAGCCGACAAAAATGGGTTCAGAAAATGGGAGGAGTGAAGGTTAAAATTTGGGGACGCTGCTGAGAGGGTCAGGCCCAACAAAGACCAAACAGGAGATGCCATTGTCGTAACCCTCCCTTATGTGAGGAAACCATGAAGTAATATAGGAAAAGGTTATAGCCATATGCTCACTAACTGAGTTGGGACATTCTGTTGACTTCTGTTTATTATCTACCAAGTGGGGCTGGTTTGATTAGGGATTCCTGTGAGTGACAGTGACTGTGGGTAGAACTAGCTGTTTCTTCCTGCTGAGTTACTTCTACCTTTATTCAAGATTTACAGACTCAGTTGAAAGACACAAAACACAAGCCAAATACTTACTATTAAATACATTTTTACTGAGATGATATTGGGAAATGTTCAAATATTCAAATACAAAACAATTACCTATAAGCAGTACTGTGAAACATACCATGCAGGATAATTTGCAGATGCCGAAAGTTAGAACTCTAGAGGCACAATAGCGGAACATCTAGGCCTCCCTTATCACTTAAAACTGGAAATTGTGCCGCGTTTTTAATTTTGGCCGAACGTGTCACAATCACAAGTGCATTTACGAGGAATACCCTGGGCTATGCAGACTCATGCCTTGTAGGAATCACATAACTTCTTATTCATAGGCTCCAGGTGCTTCAGCCCACACTAGGCAGAACTTTTAAAACACCTTTCAGACAGCCCACACTTCTTCATCACCCCTCCTACTGAACTGGGAAAACCTTCATCAGCATGGTTGAAATGTAAGATCACCTCTTTATTAGGATAACCAGGGTTAATGATGGTCTAATGTTAAGGGCTGGATGCAAAGAGTTCTCCTGTAGCTTGGAAAGTCAGATGAATGTCTGAAGCCCTCCGGTGACAACCCTGATCTTCCACAATCAAAAAGTGAAAGGATCAGATGTCTCAGTGTTGCATGCATGCATAATCCTGGAAGAAGGAAAATCCTTTCGGTATAAGTAACAGACTGAAAGTCCAATTAAAGAATGACCGTAATCAGTGTACAGGAATAACACAGACCCGGGCAAAAGGCATGAAGAAAGCTGGACTGAAGTACTGTAGCTGACTGGATCTGGAACAGACGTGAAACCAACGAAGACACTCTCACTGCTTTGCAATGCGTTACACTAGTCTTCTCAGCTTCCGTTTTGTAGTAACGTAGTCCACGCTGGTAGATGTAGTTTATGTAGGTTTATTCAAGTAGATAACAAGTTGTAGTTAAGCTCTGTAGAGCAGCCCCACCAGGAGGCTTCTTTCATTGTAGAGCGTGAGCAAATCCCATCTTCGTCACCAAAATAAATGTAGTAACGTAGTCCACGCTGGTAGACGTAGTTTATGTAGGTTTATTAAAGTAGATAACAAGTAGTAGTTAAGCTCTGTAGGGCAGCCCCAACAAGAGCAGTCTGCTAGCTGCTTAGCCTCTTCCACCAACTGTCACCACTCATACCAGTCACTCAAGCATTCCACTCATGGCCCACACACCAAAATTCCACACAGAACACTCACACTGGCTGAGCAGCTAGGAACAAGATAGCATAGTACATAATAACACAACATGAAGATACTACACTTTTATACCTAGAAAAATAAGAGATGAATTGAAGAATCAGGAAGTAATTAGCAGCCACGAAGCCACGAAGAACTGGTAACAGGCATTGGTAAAAAGACATAATGAAAGCCATCTAAGATTGGTACCATTGGAGTATCACTCAAGGAGGAAGTCCTTCTAGCATATTATCGAACTACTGCTTTGATAGCTGCCTCACATGCCTCAGTAACTGAGGTGGTCACAACTTAACAGGGGTGGTGGGAGGGAAGCAAAGGGGGAGAGTGGTGAGGGATAGGTAAACAAAAGAAAGGCTCCTCTAGCCAATGAGTGCCATGTTTCAGAGCTCAGAGAGAGACTGGGGGCCTGGGGATGTTCTTCACTCAGGTTCTAGTACACCATGGGTGAAGAACATGCAAAGTGCGACGGACTTTCTCGCCTGCCCGAGAGGGTCGGTCAAACAGTTCTATGCATTTAAGTGAGTACCTACCACTCCTCCCCTGTTCCTGTTAGAGCCAGCCCCACCCACCCCTAACCAGAGCCATGGAAAAATAAAATGATAATAACTCCTGTTCTTATCATTTTATGTTTCCTTTTTCAACTGCTCAGGAAATCTTTCCAATTAGGAGCACCAACCAGCACTCAATCCAGGCTGCCTATGCTTCAAGGTCGGGCAGCTTGACCCCAAATCCCTCAGCTCCAGCTGCTTGCTGACTCCATATACCACGTTCCCAAATCAATGAAGGTGGGAGAGAGTCCCTAAAGCACACAGAACAACAAGGAGCTCATGTGGCACAGAGGGAGGCACTGACACCAAAGGTGATGGGAGTCCACGCTGGGGCCAGCAGACCCTGTGTTGGAGGGGCAGCTGTGACACCTAGACAGCCATTTCCAAAAAATAGATGCTAGTGACTTGCCTTTGACTCCCTGTTCTAATATTAGCATTTAATTTCTGCTAACATGACACATGGCTTGAACTTATGGTGCTTGCCTTCTCTAGAAATTACTCAGGAAATGTCAGACTGGTTTTCCTGTGAACATGTTCAAACAGTGAATGTTTAAATAAGTGTGTTATGGAATTCTGTAATCCTTTGATTTTCCTATCAGATGTCAGAGGTCCTAATCTCAAGGTAGCTACCCAAATAGGAGCAGAACTGATTTGAACTTGGTAGATTGGATGAGAAATGCTAGGCTCTAGCAAACATTTTAAATGCCTTCAATGCGGCCACAAATTTCCTTAGTATCACAGAAGAGGTCATAGGTGTCAAATGACGATAATTAAACTTTTGGAATCAGTGCATCTCTACTCTCCCAGTATTTCTGTGGTAAATGCAAGGATTAATATTGTGACTGGAGACTTGCCAGAGGCATATAGTCTTTATAGGAACAGGTTTTTTGTAGTACTGCCATTAAACCCTACATACTATTAAGAGCATGATGGGCTGTTTTCTCCTGATAGAAGGAGCTTTATTTATGAGTCACTACGCATCACAAACATCTAAACCTCCACACAAAATTTGTCTTCCATTGACGCCGATAGGCTTATCCCTCGATCACAGGGGCTGTCATGCTGATGTCTTTTTACCGCTTAGTGGCCCTCTAGAGTTGTGTGATCAAAACTGGGGGTTCCACCACAATTACAGGGCCACCTGTACTCCTTAGAGAACTCCAACCAGACTGAAATATGGAGGGTGGAACTAGAGAAGTTCAATGATTCCCAGGGTCCAGGAGACCTGAGAAATCCATAGATTTAGCTTCCCTTAGATACCTCGGAAGTATAGAAGCACACCCAACAAATATTGTTTGTAAAGGGTTAGGTTGGTAATTCCTTGACAAGAAGGCTGGAATGATTTTGGAAAATAGCTGTGTTGAAATTGAGGCCTGACTGTCAATGAGGGTGTATTTCTGCCCTGGGTGTCTTTCTAATTGTGTTTATATTTCTCTTCTTTTTCATGTTTTAGGCATGGGGTATAGATAATGTGATGTTGTCCTGCAAATGTTTCATAAAAGAGGAAAAAACAAGAACAAATTAAGATGTTTCTCCTTGTTATACTCCACCTGGCATGGTGTAGCATTTTGACACATTCCCAGGTCTACCAGTAATGATAAATATGGAAATGTGCCAAAATCCATTGGTGGATGCTTGAGAACACCCACGCTACTCCCCTGGAATGCCTCCATGGGGAAGAATAACTCAATGCAGCAACCTGTGCTGGATTGCGTTATTCTAGATTTATCAAGCGATGCAAGGTGGCCTTGCGTGGCCTGATAAACCTGATTTAGGGCCCGATTTTGCTCTTGGCTGTCCTACCACTGTCCCATAATGGCGGCAATCTCTACTACTCTGCTGAGCTGACGGTCCTTCTCCCGCCACATTTAGATGCATGCAGCCTGCCTTGCTGTATGAGTCTTTCCTGCTGCAGTCGCAGTACACCGCCGCTGACGCGGTGGACTTCAAAGCTGGTGAATTCTACTCAATCGCCATCAAGGTGGTGGGTTCTCGCTGAGCCAATTTAGATTTCACAGTTGGGCTGGCGGTCTAGTAGTGGCGGTTCCCAGACAGAGGTAGTCTGTCGCAGTACGAGCTTAACAAAGCACCATCACTGTGGCCATTGGATGGATGTAAGCAGAACACAAATGATGTCCATTGGCCACATGGAAACACCTGCATACCACACTATAAAACAAACCCCATTTCAGACCATGATTGTTTGCCAATCCAATTCCACCACAACCTGCAGTCCCAGAGGGTTTGATAGTGAAGTGAGGTTTTTTACTCTACATTCTTCCTGTCTCCTGTCACTTTTTCCCCTTTCTTTTAGTACTATGTGGTTCATTTTTTACATTATTTTAATATTGTGCAGAATGCCAGGTCCCAAGAATCCATGTTTTTTTATTGAGGGAAAATTGTCAGTCATGGTGGATAAAATCCTATGAGTTGAACCAAATTGTTTGGAGCCCTAGTCAAAAATCCACCGCCATCTCAGAAAAAGGCAAATGTGGGCCAGAATGGTAAACAGAGGGAACGCTGTAGCAAACAACCTGTGCACACAGGACGAAATTAGAAAGAGGTGGAACATACTGTGAGTGAGGGTACATTCTCTGACCTCCAAGCATCACTTGGAGGCCAACAAGACTGGGGGTGGTTTTCCCAGGACCCCAATACCATTTTTGCCTTGGAAGGAGAAGTTCTTGCAGATTCTACATCCTGAATGCTTTAGGGGAATACCTAGTGAAGTGGAGTCTGGTAAGTTTCACTTTGCAAAGTCTTGATAAACCTCAATGTCCTGTTTGTTCTTAGCTGTTGCCAATGTGTTCTGCAAATATATCTTTCTAGCATATAAACCTCAAAGTGTCAGTATCAGATAGTTATTGTTTATGTGACTGTACTGTGTTGCATGTAAGATTACTGGTGTCAATCTCCATTACATGTCACATGATAGTATGGTGCCTGCAAGTGTTGCAACACCAAATAACCCATTACCCTTTATTTGAGTCAAAATGTAAGTGTATGGTCCATTACCTCTGCATATTTTCCAAAGGTATGTTCCACTAACCAGTGTTGCAAATTTGTCTTTGAAATGCCTACAACTACCACGATGCTCTGTTACTGTTTCTCTAAAGAATGTTGCTATGTCATTTTGCATGGTCTCTCTTTCCTAACAGATTTCAACACATGATAAAGTGCCATGTAGTGAGTAATCACTATTCAATTAACTCTTATCAAAATGGCTTGTGTTGTTTTCTGACTGTTGTCCTGTTCCCCTCAACCAATTCTATTGATCCCATGAGTTCCACCAATCAAACTGTGTTCACACAAAAATTTGTCAGGTACGCAAATGACCATGCTGAGTATAAGTAGTGCCTCCAAAATTTGGCACTGCACTGTTCACATGATGACTAACACCAAGCATCCATCCAAGAAGTGAAAATGTCTGGCTTGCAGTCACCTGGGTCTTGGAATTGTCAATTATACATTTCACCTCTCCACTGTGTTTGGCTGAATGGTTTGGGGATATCGGGTATACTCCCTAATCACTTGGTGAACATTTCAGGACATTATATTACCTGCTGAACTGAAGTTGTACTGGTTGAAATTGATGAAAGTTAGGGTAATATGTTCATTACCACTAAAAGCTATCATCACAATAATCTCTACCTATTTTGTCTTCAAGTGTCTATATTTTCCAAAAGATTTGAATGTACAATACACACTTTTACTTATAAGAACTTTCTCCATTTCTCAATAGGTCAAACCGGCCGTGCATGGGGGCAAGTTCAGGCCACTGAAGGAACATCACCACAGTACATGCATGATTTTGACAAGTGGTGTAATAAATGTGTGATTTCTGTTGTCAGGCTGCAGATCTGGCTCCAGCTGATGACATAAATCCAGTATAGTTTGCCAATTCAACCTTAACTTATTGATTATATCCCTTTCTTCCATGGTGGAAAGGTCTGGAAATGTGCAGTACACCAGAGGCTGTTGTCTCCTCACTCTCCCAGGGTTCATATGTCTGCTTTGGAAAAAATAATTGAATATTTTTTACATGATTCTCAGCAACATATTTGATGAGCAACACTAAAGTCATGTATTTTGACAAAGTGTAAATGGGTTAATACATATTTTGAAGCAACATTTGCTTCGTGTCCTTTAACCATCAAAAATACACTTATGGCCTTGATATGAATCGGAAAAAAAATTGCAAATAATCCATTTCCAAAACATGTTATTTATAAATTTTTGTTATTTTCACTTTTTTCCTCCAAAAATAACATCAACGGAGATGTGCACAACACCGAGCTAATATTGCGTTTCAGCACAGTAACAGTATACACAAAAAGTTTGTTTTAAAAAAATAAGTGTGGAGCAAAGTATTATTGTGGCCCACTTAACAGTCACTAACACATTATTTTGAAGTCCTAAAATGGCAGGTGCCTGACCACATTGATAGTACATTTGGAACCAGGCAGCGGCAGTTGATCGCACAGTAGGCGATAAACTCCATGACGGCCACAGCCATAGGCTAATGTTGGTGAATGTTACGGTAGAAGGCCAATGGCGTGCCCGTCTTCACTGACAATCGTGTATGTTGCATACATGTATGCGGTGGTTAGAAAAAAAATCTCACTTGCCTCCTAACACTACTCCTGCTATCAAGTCCTCCTCCACTCATGATGCTGTTTCTGACCTCTGGGAGCAACCATACTAGGTCCAACAGCTGAGAGGGCCCCTACATTCAAGCCAAAGAAGCTGGAGTTGCTGGCAAAGGAGGTCCTTTCCCTGTATGGCCAGCTCTATGGCTCACCAGAGGAGCTAGTACATGTTTGGCATACATGAGCCTGTTTTCCACTTACACAGGTTACAATGTCCTTTGAGTTCCAGAGAGAAGTACAATGATTGATGTTAAGTTTCACATAATGTGGTCCTTACATAAGACAATTATATTAAGCAATTGTATGCACTCTCCAATGTCAAATATACAACACCATCAATATGTGCTGTGTGTTTGAAACCCTAGATTCAAATAGGTCTGTATGTAGAGATCTCTGAATGTATATGTTTGATGTACTTGTGATAAGTTGCCAAATAGCAGCATGGTAAATGGTAAACAGATCATATAGGGCCATATGTAGGTATAACGTGTTTTGCGATTCTCAAATTGCGATTTTTAGGGAATCGCATTTAGAGAATCGCAAAATGCAATGTAGGTAGGATTAGCAAAATATTTTGCGAATCCCACCTATTCCTTATTTCCGAATCGCAAATTGAGATTCGCCAAAAAGGAATACCTTGCCATTCATTCCTATGGGCTAGAAGGCCCATAGGAATGAATAGAAAGACATTCTCAATTTGCGATTCTCAATTAGAGAATCGCAAATTGAGAATGCAATTTCAAGGTTGCAAGGGTGTCAATAGGACACCCCTTTGCACCCCTAAAATAAACATTTGTGCACATGTGGCGCACATACATGAGCTAAGGGCATGTATGTGTGACACATGGCACTTTGAAAAATGCAAAAATGTGCATTTTTCAAAGAAATCGCAAATTACCACCAACCCGAAGTTGGTGGTAATTTGTGGTTCCTTAAGCCAAAATCGCACAACTTGGGTGCTTCCTACATTGCATTTAAGGAATCGCAATTTGGGATTCCTTAAATGCATTCGCAAATAAGGAATCGCAAATTTTGCAATTCCTCATTTTGCGTGTGGGTTTTTGTGTGCTACATAGCACACTGCCCAAAATGCGATCGCATACGCTGAAATTCTGCGAATTTCAGCATTTGCGATCGCAATTTGGCTTCCTACATATGGCCCAAAGTCCTTACACCTGGAGATACCTACGTACTGTATCCAACAAAATTGAAAAATATGTTAGCTATGTGTACAGTCCCACAAATCATTCATCCTATGTCAGGGCACTCTGTAGCTGTACCAGTAGCTCCCAGACCCCTTCAGAGTAGCACACAGCCTTGAGGTTACTTATTTGATGGGCACAAGGTGACCCTTGTAATGTACAAGCTGGGCAAAGGTGGTGTTCATGTGATATCATGATCATCGGACTGCAGATAGCAAGGCTTGTCATTGAGCAGTGCTCATTCATAATCATGGGACAGGAGTGGCCTAAGTCACAGCGTCATACAATTAGTGCACTGAGGTACAGCAGTCAGGAACATACACCCTTTGCAGGTCAAAATCTGAGGTGTACTTAGAATATGCCCCTGAATTCTTTTAAATGGTTGATAAATGTGTCCTTTTGGGCCTGATTATAAGTCGGTTGGTGCATTCCGACCCCTGTTGTCCTGGAGAAAAACATACAGTACTTACCAAACAATGGAGATTTGGTGTGTTCAACACTCAGATCTGTATGTAATAGGTGCTTTTTATCAGACCTCATATATAACGCACTCCGTGGTATCATTAAATTATCAGGTGCAAAAAAATAGCACCCATACTCCTAATCGAGGTCATAAGGTTATTCCACTATTTGCGAGAATTCCAGGTACATATTTCCAAACAATATCGAAATGTAATTTAATAAATTGTATCCGAAAATACTCAATATCCCAAAGTGCAATACCGAAAAAAATGTAGCCTAAATATAGTACTTTTTGGCGAGGTAACAGACGTTTCAGCCTGCTTTCGAGGCATAAGATATTTCCATAAAAGCCCAGAGAAATGCAATCCTTCTTTGCATGAATTGCAAATCTACACACCTAATTAAACTGAGTATATTATCGGAGATTGCGTGCTTTGGTAATGTTTTAAGTGAAGACAGCTGCATGTAAGAATAAAACATATTTTTCTTGTTTTGCAGTGCAAAAGGTAACATTTACGTTTAAAGAGTGCTTTGGTGGCATGATTCTTCAGTACAAAATTCTCATTTAAACTAAATTGAATTTAGTAAAGTTTCCTATAGAATGAAATCTCCAAGCCTCCTTCTCTACTTAATTGATGTTTTTAAGTATTATGTCGAACGTGGTACAATTGATAAGTTTGAAATTTGTCCTCCTTCTGAAAGGAGAATAGGTTACTAACTTGTCTTCTAAAATGTCTTTGCCTGTATTTATACACTGTCTCTGCACAATTTGCTCTGAGAGTTATATTGACTTAATTTTAATTAACAAGGGGATTGGAGCTATTGTAATGTTACCAATCAGCAAGTAAAACAAAGAAAACAGATACCTCCCCCAAAATGTCTGACGATTGAACTCGGTACCACACAGGGCCTTACTACTAGTTGCACTTTATTTGGCAGATAACTCGTCACCAATATTGCCAGTGCGGTATTACTTCCCCATTCCTAGCTCTGGACTTTAAAATGGAGGAGGACAGTCTAATACCCTATGTTTTCGCTTTTTAGTGAAATATATGTAGATTAAAAAGTGCAGTATTACTGAACAAGTTGTAATACTGATAGGAATGAGGGCCTCAGTCTCTCACCCTGCGGACAAACCCCTTCACTAAGGTTACCATAAAAAGACATATTTATGTAGATGCAAAAATCTGCAGAAGATATATTCTGCAGGAGTATGTTTATTCAGAGGAGTTCACATGGAAATCTGCGGGCTGTATGGATTTCAATGTTAATGCATGCGGTATTTAATGCAACGCCCAGTATGCTGCCACTACAAAATCAATTCTGACCACCTTGAGGAGACTCCATCATGCCACTGTCCTAAATATTAAGAGACTTTAGAGAGTTAGAAAGTTTAAATGAACCTCACTCACTAACCTTTAAAGATCTCCATTTTTTTGGTCAACCATACTGTATGTTCTTAAAAGCTGACTGAACCACCCACAAATCCATTAACTCAAACACACCACCATACATGACCATCAAGATCTCTTATGGTCAATGTAACATCTGCAGCACTTACCGCGATAAGAAAAAATGCACTTAGGCGATAACAAAATGCCATACCTTCTCCTACTATTGTCCAAAGATCTGGAAATCCCCCACATCCATATCCAGAAATCTATATATCTCATGTTCATCATGAAGTAACTGAAGGAACTTCAATAAACACATCATCCATCTATGATGCTCCAGATGATGAAACCCACCTAGTAAAGCCCCATATTTCCTCTCTGCATCATTCACTCAACCCTCCTTCTGGCTTTCGACTCCCGCCTACCCCTACCCTTTTAACAATGCTGCCGTGCTTTGTAAATGGGCTTGCGCTATATACTCCCATCAATCAAGTCCCATATTAATAGGGACTCTCTTGGACCACCGATTTGAAACACAAACATAAGGGCTCCGGCATAAACAGGTCATAAAGTGTCAAAGTCTGCAAAATGGAGACAGCTAACCACAAATGAGATTACATAAACTTGCAATCTGCAGTGACATCCAGAGTTGACAAGAATATTTAAAAAGGTTTTCCAAAAAGGCTTTGTGTCATATAAAACACAGCAGTATTTGCAAATTGACAGTGGGCCCGATTCACAGAATTAACTTAAGACTAAATCCTAAACTTACTACTTTGTGGTATTCACAGAATGCACTTACTACTTTTGGTATTCACAGAATGGATTTACGACTACTAACTTTACGTCCGCACTCGGGCCGGAAATTCCGGGCCGGAGGCGGAGCTTCCGGCCCAAAGGCGGGGCTTCCGGGCCGGAGGCGGAGCTTCCGGCCCGGAGGTGGGGATTCCGGCCGGTGGTGGAGATTTAGCCATGGCCGAAATCTCCACCTCCGGGCCGGAAGCTCCGCCTCCGGCCCAGAAGCCCCACCTCCGGGCCGGGATTTCCGGCCCGAGTGCGGACGTAAAGTTAGTAGTCGTAAATCCATTCTGTGAATACCAAAAGTAGTAAGTGCAGTCTGTGAATACCAAAAGTAGTAAGTGCATTCTGTGAATATCACAAAGTAGTAAGTTTAGGATTTAGTCTTAAGTTAATTCTGTGAATCGGGCCCAGTAGCTTTAGCAACCACTATATTGAACATATATTGACTAGCTTGGAGAGAATTCAAAGAAAGGCAAAAAAAAGAATTCGTTGGGTGAGGGAAATAAATTAACACTGAATATTAACAAGCATCAGTAAGGCCAACAGGTTGTCAGCCTTTTGGAAATGTTGTTGTTTTATTTTTGCAGAATGATATGGTTCGGGAATCCACTGGATCTCGTTTATAGAAAAACAAAAACATTGTCTAAAAGGAAAAAATATTTAGTCTATCAAAAAGTACACATACCCACTGCCATGAACTACTTTGTGCGCGGATGTGCTCCTTGTGAAAGGACAGAATGCCAAAACTCACAGTAAAGTGAGCCAATGTGAGTTCGGCTGACCCATTTCCCCATGCTAGATGCTGTAATGTATGAAAGAAAACTGTGAATGACATAATAGCAGATGAATGGCCGAAGAGGGCTGGTTGAACTGCCTTTTTAGTGATTTATACATACAATCTTAGTAGAAATCAAAAGGTGTTGGATAACACCAGTATGGAAAACACGTAAAGCAGAACGCCAGGTGTAAAGTTTTTACATTATTACAAGGCCTCAAATGTATCAACTCTATCAATCTCATTAAAGCAATTTACTTAACTAGGCGCCATGAAAATATCCTTTGCAGGTCACGCTTTTTGCTCTGGGTACAGTCCTAAAGGTAATTTTCCATGGGACAATGGTGTTCTTCTGCTCAATACATTTGTCCTTGGTTCCCAAGCCTTCTCCTGTGTGAAACGCAACGTCTTTCCTTTAACGACTCTGACCCAGTATGATGTAACTTTTTCTCTCCTTGCCTGACTAGTAAAACAAAGACATTATTCTAGCTATCAAGAGCGCTTCTTTCAACTGCAATACAAAACGTGAGAAAGAACAAATTCCACAGCACACATGAAATTCAAACTGGTAATTATAAAGCCAGAGCTTCCAGGGAAACTGCATTTCAGGCCTGCAAAATTCTGCTAACATAAGAATATGACATGTGTGAGCATTACGAAATTGTGTTGGAAAAATAAGGCACATTCAGTTAATATTTCTACCTACATGTAAACGAAAAATTAATAAACAAATTTAAGAAATAAATGATTGTCAGTTGCAAAACACGAGCTCTTCACGTTAATGTTTTAAGCTAGTTACATTCACTTTCGATGTTAATTCTTCTCGTTACCTTTCAATAACATAAAGTGTTAGAATGTTAAAATGTTATTACTTTTCAACATTCTAACAATTTATGTTAATATGACAAAGCATTATATGTGGGTGTGCTCTACATGTGTGATTACAATGCACCCCTACAAATAAGATATGATTTCCACTATATCAGTTCCCCCCTCTGATGACATTGAGTCATCACCTAAGTAAAACATTATGAAATCCCTGTAGAGTAGATTCATCTAAACAGATGTTGTAGCTAGTCTCCTCTGTCTGAACTCCTCTAACCGTTTCAGATTCTCATAATGCCTGTCCTGCAGTCTTTCCACCCTTATCTCCCTTTCCCTAAAGGAGTTCTCAATTTGCCTCACCTTGGTCAATTTGTGTGCCCTTATCATACCTAGCAATATGAAAATACAGATCACACCAATTATGATTGGCTTCAAGATGTATCCAAGAATTCCCTTACCTAGGCCAGCAAACCAACTTCCTACTCTACCAAATCCCTTTCAAATCTTATTACAGACTGCCTCGGTTGCCAAGTCATGTATCTTATGGTGTATTTCAGTGATGTTACTTATATAGCCCCTCAGATCTTTACTCTTATCAGGAATGTAAGTACAACACTGTTGGACCTTCAGCATCCGACAGACTCCGCCTTCTTTTGCCAATAACACATCTAAAGCAAGACAGTTTTGCATCACCATCGCCCTTATCGATACAATTTTTCCATCCATGAGTAACAATGACTGAGCTGTGTTAACCGATAACTAATCCACAATGGTAGCCAACCTTCTAATCTTGATGTCATTCAGCACTACTCCCAAACTAGGTATCATCGTTCAAAATATGTCTCCTACAAATTTACCAGCGCGCGTTTTTCTCTATTGTTTGATTTTCCCTCCAAACTCTCCAAATCTTCCACATTATATATTTTTTGTAACATAACTGCCACATTCAATCACAAAGGAGCTAAAGAGGGAAAACGTGCCAGAACGCCCTCCAATCAACAATAGTTTCAACACAAAAAGTACTGGCACACCGTAGCACAAATTTATTTTTGTTCTGGAATAGGTGGAGGGAGTGTGCTTTATCACAAACCACCAACACTCATTTATATTGTATTATATTATTTGAGAGTCTATAAACCCTCACCATTTTTTACTGTCTTTGTCTGCACAGTTTGTGTGTCTCTCTGTTTTTACACTACACCGTCTTGTGTTATGTGTTTTTTCACTGGACACTGCACACTTTTTTCTTGAGAGAGAGTTACCAATGATGAAATAAACGTGGGCAAGCTGGTGAGAACCAACCAGTAGCTCCTCTGGTGGTGCGCACGTGAGGTACTCTCTCTCTCTCTACACATTTTTTCACCTCTTTATCATCGAGGGTTTGTGTAGAGTGTATCTTTCTGTGGACTGACTTCACATTTCTTTCATTCTGACTTTTCTGACTTACTCAATTTTTAATTTTGTAGCATTCTGGATGGGCTGTCTCCATATAATACAATATAAATGAGTGTTGGTGGTTTGTGATAAAGCACACTCCCTCCACCTATTCCAGAACAAAAATAAATTTGTGCTACGGTGTGCCAGTACTTTTTGTGTTGAAACATAACTGCCACATAACAAGTGCCATACCAATTATTTGCGAGCCGAATATATGCATTCTTCCCACACACAAAATATACTTCTGGCACCACTTGCCCTGCGTCTTGAAGGAACTTCTTTGAAGAAGCATCAATTAGAGAGATGTTATCACACACACTCTGTTCCACAAATATAGTGTCATAACGCGTCTGTACCTGTTGAATGCAAAGCTTGCCCCGCTGTTCCCAATCTAGAGCAATTGGACCATAACTTGCTTTAGCCTTGTGAGCTGACTCCTTCTTGGTTCCATCAAAGTTTCCTTCCCTATTGTTAAGTTTAACAGTTAAACATCTATGCATATCCTTTACTTGAGCTACAAATTTCTTTTCTATTTCTGTTAGTGAGCAAGTTAAATTATGTCTATGCACATTGGCAGTTTCTAGTGTTACTGTGGGTACAAAATACTTTACCATTCTCTCTTCTTGCTTGTAATAATCATATTTGTTCAGGTGTTTATAGACTGGTATCTTAGCGCCGAGATGCCCCAGGGTGATTAGTACGCTCTAGAAATAACCGTAACATAACATAACATAACGTAACATCTCTGAGAGCACCAAATCATAATTTGTGAAATAGTACTCGTAATGACCCTTTCCATAAAATATGCTTAAAAGCAAACTACATGCAATGTCATACGTCAAGGGTAGGTGATGATATCTAACTCCCTCTTCAACTGAAGCAGGCAATTGCATACACACATAGCGGCTTTTTATTTATCGCCGTATTTTCAAGTGTGAGCTAACCACAGTTAGCAGCAGTTTTCTTACGGAAATGTTTATTTTTAGGAACAGCACTTAACGAAAATGAGGTGCAAGGTGGGCGTTCCCCTGTAAAAATTCCTGCAAAGCCCACTTCGCGATATTTACAATGATTTATCGGTCCAGCGATATTTAAAAAAAACTCATGCTAAGGGCAGTAAGCGGCTGGATTTTAAGACCAGAAAAAAGCTGGTCTAAAAAAATGGTGCAAACACACCTGTTCATAAGGGAGATAATCCCAGACCCTCATTTGTTCACCTAATGATGTCATGGAGGTACTATTCTTGCAGCTTGTGTGAGAAGTTGGCCTGGTATATGCTGCCCACTAATTATAGTGGGCACCTTGTACCAGTCCAAACAACCCCTTATTGATGATAGGTTAAAGACAACCTTTATTGAAAGCTATCCTAGTGGCAGCTATGGAGAGCAGCCTTCAGGCTAAGTCGTGAAGGAATGTAAAGCAGCTAGTTTTACCAGTTTATAATCTCTTGAATGGCTAAATGAACCACACCAGGTATATATATATAAAATATATGTATTTATTTCTAAACACACCCTCCTAGTCTCTTTATGAGGCTAGAGGTCACAACACATAAGTTACACATCAAATAGTACAGTAAAATAGCACAAATACACGTCAGGCCCTAGGGGCGAGCCAAACCATATACTAAAATAGTGGTATAAGAACCACGGCTTAACTAGACACAAGGCCTAGAGCCTGTAGAATCGCTGGGACCCCAAGGAACCACCCAAGGTAGTGACACAGGGGACCTAGAACTGCTGGGACCCCAAGGAACCACCCAAGGTAGTGACACAGGGGACCTACGGGGGCCGTGTGCAGTGTGAGAACACAGCCGCGAGCTCCCATTAGCTCCTTTGGGGAAAGTTGCGGTTAGATTTTTAAAGATTAGGGAAACTTAGGAACGAGTTAGGACCAAACCCTTTGGGACTTAGGAAGTTCAGGGGTAAACACCCACGAGAGCACCAGAGTACTCGTGTCACCAGAGTACTCGTGTTACCTCACCCAGGGATGCCGGGTGCATAGGTGTCAAATGGTGTTGGGTCGCGTCGTCGTTTTCAATAGGAGCTGGCAAAGAAGTGCCGCTGCCGGGAAGATGAGAAGTGTCCGAAGAGATCCAACCCTGGATCTAAGTCAAGAAGAACCTGAATGCAGAGGGGACAGAGTCTGGGTCACTTGCCAGTGACCAGGGGCACGATAGACGAATGCCCACTGATGTCGGGTGTTTCAGGTGAAGAAGGTGAAGCTGGACTCTTCAGCCACAAGGACCAGGAGGTGTTGAGGATGACCAGGAGCTGGATTCGAGCTGTCCCACAAAGGATGTCGAGTACTGCAGCATCGGTGCCCGGATAGGATACAACAAGCTTTGGCAACAGCAACCCACGCAGAAAGGAGAAAGATGCTTCAGTGCAGACCAGCAAGGACTGAGGGACTCACCACTTGGTGAGGAGTCAGGGCACGTCTGTAGCAACCAGGCAAGCCCAAGGAAAATCAAAGTTGCCTTCACAGCGACCCACCAGTCGACGGACCAGTGATCGCAAAGGAGCCTTTAGAGGAAACACAAAATGGTGGCCCACGGGTCACTCGGGGTGACTAGGCTGACAATCTTCAGTGGATTCTCTGCACGAGGTGGGGGCTACAAGTAACCCCAAGCACGACTTCAAGAGATGTCGAGAAGTCAATGTACTTGCTAAAGTGCCCGGTGACCAGGAGTTCCGGTTCCACGCTACTCATGAGGGCTGCGGGTCTCAGCTTTCCTGGGGACTCGGGTTGGCCTCTGAGATGTCTGGAAATCCTCTTCCTGGGCTGCAAATATTTCGGAGTCTGGCGGGAGCTCCAGAGATGCAGACGGGCAAAATGCTTCGTTGGTGCCTGCCAAGCAGGGGAGTCACTCCTTGACCCCAAGGGAGATTTCTTCAGTCCTCTAGTCTTTAGTAGAGCGCTGAAGTTCCAGGATTCAGTATCAGAGTTTCCTCCAGGGATATCTAAAGTTCTGGTTACAGAGGTTCCTTACTTATACCTAAGGAAGGGGTTGGACTAGCTCTGGGGACCCACCTATGGGAGGGTTTGGAAAGAGGGGTGGCTACACCCATTTATTTTGTCCAGTTTCGCGCCAGAGTGGGGGCTGGAAGCCCCTGAACCGGTTTGAGCTGGACTAGGCACAGGGACACCAAATGAGCCCCCAATGCAGGACTTCAAAGCACTCTGAGAGTACTCTAACCACACCCCAATACACATAAGCCTGTCTGGGAGGTGGTTACACCTACCTGTGACAGGAAACCTATTGTCCAGGCCGCCCCTGCCAGAGTATCGGTCAGCAGCAGGAGGCCAGACCAGTGTCTGTGGCTGCAGCATCCATTTTGTGATGCCAGGGCTCTGTTAAGTTTCTACTGGGTATACCAGTACTGCCATGTCTCTCCCTCTGGTAGGGTGGGATCATATTCTCACATCAGGAATTGATGTGGGGGTATGATTCCAAGGTGTCTGACACCAAACACAACATGTTTCCGTGCAGCCAGTCCAAAGTTAGCATTAACTGTTTAAGATATAATGCACTTAAGAGTATATGGTTAGGCTGCACCACTGACAACCCCGGAGAAGAGATTCCAAAGGCTGCAGAGGGGCTCAGCTCATGCCTGGGCACCCTCTCACATATAACCAAGCACCCTGCCTTCAAGGTTGATAAGGCCTGCCATAGGTGTGACTGATAGGTTACTACGTGCAGTGATAGGTGAGGTATAGTGAACCTACACCTCAGTAAGGGGTGCATGCACCACCTTACCCAGGCTGCAGTAGCAGACCTGTGGTGTCATTTTGGAGGGCTTTCCAGGGGTGGCACAATACATGCTTCAGCCCCTGGTAGGCCTCTGTGTTACCTATGCCCTGGGTACATAGTATACCATATACTAGGGACTCACAAGGGTACCCCAGAATCCAATCTAGACTGTACCTAAAGTACATGGAATCAATTTATAAGAGAAAGCAGATAGGCTGGGGACCTGAAGAGCAGGTTCCCAGCCAAACTAAGTCAAAAACCATCAAAACACCAGGAACATAGTGGAGGAAACCATGTAGTCAGATTCCACCTTCCTACATAACCCCCCCCCCCTCCCTAAACGAAAGGAGATAAGGCTAACCTTGGCCAGTTGAGCCTTTATTGACTAAGTGGCCATATAAGGTAGTACCTCCACTAGCATGGCTACCCCCTGTCTTATGGTCCATTAAGCTATCCCTCACCCTAAGGGTATGAGAGGTTCTCCACCATGGGTAACTACTACCTGTGGTGTGTGTTGGTAAAGACAAAGGCTGGTGAGGTGTCTGAGTAGGGAAGTGAGGCCCTAATAAAGTTGGTCTCAGCTTCCCCAGATCACTGGTCACCATGTATGCCTCTCTTTCCATGACTGAGTTGCACTTTGCTCTAAGGGTCAACCTTTGGCTGCCTACAGCTTGGGGGTTGGGTCACTTTGGGTGGAACACTGGAGGGACAGGGCATGTTTGAAACCTTTTGGTCCCAGGTTTGTCCTTGCTCATAAGAGTCCTTCTGGGTGAGGTCCCTACACAATGGTAGGGGGGATCCCTCAGTGTGTTGGGTGCCCATAATCTTCTGATGGGGGGGTTCCTCTGGACAGGGACCTCCCTCCCTGACCTCACTGACCTCCCTGACCTCTGCAGCCCTTGGCTGACTGAGGCAGGGTACAGAGGGGCAGGTTACCTGCTCAAGACTGGGTACCACCTTGGAAGGGTCCCCCGCCATCGGAGGTGTTGCCAGTCCAGGCCTGAGTACCTCTGGGGCAGTTCCTTCACTAGGGGTAGGATCTGTTCCCTGAGGAGGCTGACCCTTACCTAAAGTCTGGGGGGATGAAGACTTTTCTTCATCCCTCGTGCTCTCTTGTGGAGGAGAGTGGGCCCTTCTTTCAGGCTCCATCACTCCAAAATTTCCCTGGGTTGGGCTGTGCCCACCACAGCCCCATCAACCTTCTCAGGGAGGCCTAACATTTTTAAATGGGCCTGTATCTCAACTTCAGCCCAGGCTGACATTTCCAGATCATTGCCCAACAGGCAATCTACAGGCACGTTTGGGGACACTGCCACTCTCTTTGGGCCAGTGCCCCTCCCCAGCTGAGATTGACTATGACCATGGGATGATCTGTCCTGATACCATCTATGTTGGTCACCTGGTATTTAAACTCAGGTAAAAGCTGTTGAGGGTGGACTAGTTTCCATGTCACCATGGTGACACTAGTCCCTGTGTCCCTGAATGCCAAAGCTTTTTGATCATTGATCAAGGGCTCCTGTCTGTATTTGTCCAGAGGGTTGGGACCCATGGTAACAGTGGCAAATCCCATGCCACCATCACAGACTGAGGAGGCTTGTGAAGGGGACCTGTCTAAACTAGGGCCCATCTATTTTCCCCATGAGAATGCACCTAACTTTTTGGGTGCAATACTACTGTTTGGGGGATTACTACTAGTAGTACCAGGAGGGGTGGTAGTATTAGTTGGAGGAATATTTTCTTTATTGCCAATCCTGGGGCAACTGGGATCAGTTTTTCAGTGGCCAGGCTTTTTACAAACATGGCGATATGGTTTCTTTTCAGGAGAGGAAGGAGTTTGGGACCCACCCCCGGGGGGGGGGGACTTTTGGGGCCCTGTAGGAGACTTATCTTTAGATTTATCCCCACCTTTCTCTTAGGACTTGGTAGAATCTTTCTTCTGGTCAACACCCTGATTTGTAGGCCTTATCCTGGTTCTGACCCATTTGTCTGACTTCTTTCCCAAATCTTGGGGAGAGGTCAGATCAGAGTCCACCAGGTACTGGTGTAAAAGCTGGTTTTGACAATTATTAAGGATCTGCTCCCTCAGCATCAAATTGTACAATCATTGAAAGTCATGCACTTTGCTGCCATGTATCCAACCTTCCAGAGTCTTAGTGGCACAATCTACAAAGTAAACCCAGTCTTGAGTCTGAGCCATTTGGGTGTCTCAGAACTTCAACCTATACTGTTCAGTGGTTAGGCCAAACCCAGCAATCAGAGAACTCTTCAAAGACTTTGTAATTGTCAGCATCCTCTTCTGTAACAGCGAGGAGCTTATGTCTGCAAAGGAGAGCCATAAGATTGCTGCCCACTGCTCCTGGGGGACCCTTTGAACTTTACAGGCCCTTTCCAGTGCAGTTATCCATTTGTGGATGTCATCCACAATCTGGTAGGGAGGGATAATCTTATTCAGGTTTCTATGGTCATGAGACCTTTCCCTAGCTCTAAGGATGTTGCTGCCACCATAGTACTCTACTCTCAACTTTTTTTCTAGCTCCGTAGAGCTCTAGGGCCTCCTTGTCTAGGGCTACCTGCTTCCTTCTGATTTCAAGCTGAGCTTCCTCATACTTTAGCAGTCTCTCCCTCCTCTCCTGAAAGGTTTCCCTCCTATGAGAGGAAAAAGAGGTCCCTATCGATGAACCAGAATGGTTAGACTCCACTGAGGGAGATCTAGACCTTCTAGGCCCACCACCAACTCTTCCAGGAGGGACAACGAGGGGGCCATTGTGGCCCTCTCCTTGATCTTCCAGGGGAGCTGGATTTTCCAGGTCAAGATCATTGTCATCTTCCTGGCCAGCATTAGAGGTCAGGTCATGTGGAATTTCACCCCTAGGCCCTTCCTCATGTGTTGTCCAACCCACTCTGCCTACCCCCTCAGACCCTATAGGTCTTCTGAGCTCAGCCAGCCTGAGTACCTCTATGAGATGCTGGGTGGTTGGACTTTTGTCTGTCTTCAGTTTCCTAGTTGTGCATAATGCTCTCAGTTCCATGAATGGGAGGTTATCATACTTGGAGACAAGAAGCCCATTGGCTTCTGGCAGGGACCCACTGGTTCCTGGTCTTGAAGACATTAATAGTGAGGTGTGGTGTATTGCACTACCTACTCTAGTGTGACCTACTAAACTCTCTTGAATTGTAGGAAGGGTGTGCTAAGCCCTTAACATACAACTCTAAGCTCAGTAGAACTTACTGTATTCTAAAGCTTGTATTATATGTACCTAGGGTACCTTTAGTGGTTTTCAATTAGTCACTCAATTGAGATTATCTGGTAAAACAATAGCAAGCTGGAATCCCACACGCTGCACACCAATGTGAGAAGTTGGCCTGGTATATGCTGTCCACTAATTATAGTGAGCACCTTGCGCCTGTCCAAACAACCCCTTATTGATGATAGGTTAAAGACAACCTTTATTGAAAGCTATCCTAGTGGTAGCTATGGAGAGTAGCCTTCAGGCTAAGTCTTGAAGGAATGTAAAGCCACTTTTTTTACCAGTTTATAATCTCTTGAATGGCTAAATGAAAGACAACCACAACAGGTATATATATAAAATATATGTATTTATTTCTAAACACACCCTCCTAGTCTCTTTATGAGGCTAGAGGTCAAAACCCATAAATTACACTTCAAATAGTACAGTAAAATAGCACAAATACATGTCAGGCCCTAGGGGCGAGCCGAACCATATAGTAAAATAGTGGTATAAGAACCATGACTTAACTAGACACAATGCCTAGAGCCTGTAGAATCGCTGGGACCCCAAGGAACCACCCAAGGTAGTGACACAGGGGACCACGGTGGCCGTGTGCAGTGTGAGAACACAGCCGCGTGCTCCCGTTAGCTTCTATGGGGAAAGTCGAGGTTAGATTTTTAAAGATTAGGGACACTTAGGAACAAGTCAGGACCAAACCCTTTGGGACTTAGGAAGTTCTAGGGACTACACCTACGGGAGCACCGGAGTACTCGTGTTACCACACCCAGGGAAGCCGAGTGCATAGGTATCAAATGGTGTTGGGTCGCGTCGTTGTTTTCAATGGGAGCTGGCAAAGAAGTGCTGCTGCCGGGAAGATGAGAAGTGTCCAAAGAGATCCAAGCTTGGATCAAAGTTGAGAAGAACCTGAAAGCAGAGGGGACAGAGTCTGGGTCACTTGCCAGTGACCAGGGGCACGATAGACGAATGCCCACCGATGTCGGGTGTTTCAGGTGATGAAGGTGAAGCTTGACTCTTCAGCCACGAGGACCAGGAGGTCTCGAGGACAACCAGGAGCTGGATTCGAGCTGACCCACAAAGGATGTCGAGTGCTGCGGCATCGGTGCCCAGATTGGATACAACAAGCCTTGGCAACAGCAACCCACACTGAAAGGAGAAAGATGCTTCGGTGCAGACCAGCAAGGTCTGAGGGACTCACCACTTAGTGGGGAGTCAGGGCACGTCTGGAGCAACCAGGGAAGCCCAAGGAAAATCAAAGTTCCCTTAACAGAGACCCACCAGTCAAAAGACAGGGGATCGCAAAGGAGCCTCAAAAGGAAACACAAAATGGTGGCCCACGGGTCACTGGGGGTGACTAGGCTGACAATCTTCGGTGGATTCTCTGCTCGAGGTGGGGGCTACAAATAACCCCAAGCATGACTTTAAGAGACGTCGAGAAGTCAATGCACTTTCAAAAGTGCCCAGTGACCAGGAGTTCCGGTTCAACACTACTCACGAGGGCTGCAGGTCTCAGCTTTACTGGGGACTCGGATTGGCCTCTGAGATGTCTGGAAATCCTCTTCCTGGGCTGCAAATACTTCGGAGTCCGGCGGGAGCTTCGGAGATGCAGGCCGGCAAAATGCTTTGTTGGTGCCTGCCAAGCAGGGGAGTCACTCCTTGACCCCAAGGGAGATTTCTTCAGTCCTCTAATCTTTAGTAGAGCGTCGAAGTTCTAGGACTCAGCTTCAGAGTTTCATCCTGGGATATCTAAAGTTCTGGTTACAGAGGTTCCTTACTTATACCTAAGGAAGGGGTTGGACTAGCTCTGGGGACCCACCTATGGGAGGGTTTGGAAAGAGGGGTGGCTACATCCACTTCCATTGTCCAGTTTCATGCCAGAGCAGGGGCTGGAATCCCCTGAACCAGTCTGAGCTGGACTATGCACAGGGACACTAAATGTGCCACCAGTACAGGACTTCAAAGCACTCAAGAGTGCTCCCACCCAGCCCCAATACACATAAGCCTGTCTGGGCGGTGGTTATACCTCCCTGTGACGGGAAGCCTATTGTCCAGGCCTCCCCTGCCAAAGTTTTGGTCAGCAGCAGGAGGCCAGACCAGTGTGTGTGGATGCAGCATTCATTTTGAGATGCCAGGGTTCTGTTAAGTTTCTACCGGGTATACCAGTACTGCCATGTCTCTCCATCTAGAAGGGTGGGATCATATTCTCACATCAGGAATTGATGTGGGGGTATGATTCTAAGGTGTTTGACACCAAACACAACATGTTTTCGTGCAGCCAGTCCAAAGTTAGCATTAACCGTTTAAGATATAATGCACTTAAGAGTATATGGTTAGGCTGCACCACTGACATCCCCGGAGAAGAGATTCCGAAGGCTGCAGAGGGGCTCAGCTCATGCCTGGGAACCCTCTCACATATAACCAAGCACCCTGCCTTCAGGATTGATAAGGCCTGCCATAGGGGTGACTGATAGGTTACTATGTGCAGTGATAGGTGAGGTATATGTTATGTTATGTTATGTTAGTGCTATTTGTATTGCGCACGGCTGCTCCAGCGAAGGAGCGTCCCGGCGCACCGACAAGGTGGCGAACACAACACAACTGGGGAACAGAAATAATTATTAAGAAATTGGGGAGTGAAGGATTTAACAAAGCTCAGAAAATAAATGAGTTTTAGCGGCCTTGCGGAAGGAGAGCAGGTCACCAAAGGTCCGGAGTTTCAAAGGGAGAGCGTTCCAGAGTGCGGCTGCCCGCACCTTAAAAGAGCGACCCCCCACCCGACTGAGTTTGAACCGAGGGGCTACCGCTAATTCTTGGTCTAGCGAGCGCAGAGTGCGGCCCGGGATGTAAGGGCACAAGAGTTGGTGCAGTAAGGGAGGTGATAGGCCCTTCAGAATTTTGAAGGAGAGGCACAAAACTTTAAAGTGGATCCGCTGCCTAACGGGTAACCAATGCAAGGCTCGCAAAGATTGACCGGCCGAGCAAAACCTAGGAAGACCTATGATCGCTCTGGCCGCAGCGTTCTGCACTCTTTGAAGTCGGGTTAACTCAGCCTGGTTTAATCCTATAAAAAGGGAGCTGGCATAGTCCAACCGTGCCAAAACCGTTGCTTGCACCACCAATTGACGAGTTGCGGCATCGAAGTATTTAAGGACAGGGCGCAGATTGCGCAGGATGCCGAAGCAGCAAGCCGCCGTCCTTTTGGTGTGGCCAACAAAGTTGAGGGAAGGGTCCAGCCAAACACCAAGATTTTTGATCTCCGCAACCGGAGTGGGGGTCGGCCCCAGCTCAGAGGGCCACCAAGTATCTCCCCATAGGTCCGTCCGCTTCCCAAAGATCATCACCTCCGTTTTTTTGGCGTTTAGTTGGAGACAGTTGGACGTCATCCAACCAGCCACCGCCCTGAGTCCTTCTCTGAATCTTGGGGCATCCACCCCAGAGTCCCCGCTGATCGTGACCGCTAGCTGGGTGTCATCTGCGTACGACACCATGGTCATACCACAGAGCTTCACAACCTCAGCCAGCGGCCTCACGTAGATGTTAAACAACGTGGGGCTCAGTGAGGAACCCTGTGGGACCCCAAGAGACAGAGGATGGCATTTGGACTGGTAGGGCGGGGACGCCACACAGAAGGAACGATCCCTGAGAAACGAACGGAACCACTGGTGTGCAGTGCCGATAACCCCTATCTCCTCAAGACGTTGCAGGAGAATGTCATGGGAGACCGTGTCAAAGGCGGCGCTTAGGTCTAACAAAACAAGCGCCGCCGTTTGACCTGCATCCAGAACTACCCGAAGGTGCTCGACCATAGATAACAGTGCTGTCTCCGTACTGTGGCCAGCCCGAAAACCATTCTGGGTGTCGTCCAGAATGTTGGCACGCAACAGATGACCAGAGAGGGCGGTGTTGACATGCGCCTCCGCGAGTTTGGCTGGCCACGGGAGAAGTGAAATCGGGCGGTAGTTCTCCGATTTTGTAGGGTCGAGAGATGGTTTTTTCAAAATGGGCATTACTACCGCATGCTTCCATTTCAAAGGCACTTGGCCTGATGATAGCGACGTGTTGATTAAGTCGCAAACCGGGCGAGCAAAAACCTGGTCTCTGAACATAGGTGGCTTGAGCGGGTCGTCCGGCGACCCCGACTTAACTCGGAGAGCCAAGGCCGTGTAAGACTCCAAAGAGAGAGAGGGGAGAGAGTCTAGCACCACCTGATCCAACCGGGTGGGAGGCCCCATACTGGTTTGTGCAGTGGAGGAGGGGAAGGCCCTATATATGGTCTGGACCTTCTCCAGGAAGAAAGCCGCCAGCGCTTCACAATGAGTATTGGAGCTGATGGAGTTACCGGCCGGCTTCCTTGCCACTAGGTCTTTAAGGGCCTTAAAGATGGTTTTAACAGGATTCCCACTATTGCGAAACTCCAGAGCGTAGTATTCAGCCCGGGTTCTACAAACCGCGCGGTGATAAGACTTGACCGCAGCCATATACAGGGTTTTTTTGCTGCTGTCATACCTCTTCCTCCAGTCTCTCTCTGCACGTCTGCAGACACTTTTCAGAGCCCTCAGATTGCCATCATACCAGGGACTGGGGGCGCGGGAGCCACACTTACTGAAAACCATCGGGATAAGGGAGTCGAGGGCCCTGGTTACCCATCCGCAGAAATGGTCATAACCAGACTCCACGTTCTCCACTGCACCCAGTGGGTCGTCAGTGAGAAGGCGGTGGAGATCTTCCGCCTTTAATTTGCTCCAGCGCCGTCTGGGCATGGCTCGCAGTGGCACCTTAAGTGGGGCTTCATCAAGACTACAGTGAATGGTCACGAGTGAGTGGTCTGACCAGGTCAGGGGGAGGGGGGGGGCCACTGTAACCCCTTCTAAGTTAGAAAAAAAGGGGTCCAGAGTGTGGCCACCACTATGAGTGGGGTCCGAGACCAGCTGGAACAATTGAAGGGCCTCAAGGTCCGCCACCATCCCTCCCACAGAAGAAAGACACAAAGTGTCAAAATGGAGATTCAAATCACCAATGATAGAAAAATTGGCAGACCCTACTGCTAGTGAACTAACCGCCTCAGGGAGAGCCTCTCGAAATGCCACTGAGCTACCAGGTGGACGGTAAATCAGCAATCCTGACAAGGTAAAATGCGGAGTAACCGCAACCTTGAACAGGGCGCTTTCGCAGCCCGTGATGTTCTGCACACTCCAGGCGCAAGAATAGCACGATTTAACAGCAAGAGCGACGCCACCCCCTCTCGAAGAGCGGTTGAGCGTGTAGATGGAATACTCAACGGGGAACGCCAGATTCAATACCGTAGAATCGGTGTCTTGCAGCCATGTCTCTGTCAGACAAAAGATGTCAGGGGGGTCATTGTCCACAAGATCAGCAATATCCTGATAATGCTTGACCGCCGATCTGACGTTCAAATTCCAGATGGTGAGATGTCGCGAAGAGACCTTACTGCTTATGGCAGGCTGCACTATACAAGACCCCAAACAGGAAGGGGCTTCGAGTAGCCAGCCGCCACAAGCACAGCGATGGGGGCCACACAAAGGGTCAACGCGGACTTCGGCGCAGGGAGGCAGACAGGTATTCAATGCCAGGAGACTATCCCTGGTATACATAAGCATGGTTAGAGATGCACCTGATGTAAAAATCGCCGCGAAGCCAGCGCAACCGAGCGCGGACGGGCGCAGACGGGCGCAGACGGGCAGGACTCTGGCACGACTCCGGCCACGCGAGGACGCGCCCGCTGCGCGATCCCGCTGCGCTAGGGGAGGAGCCTTAAATAGGTGTTCCCAGGCGTCACATGTGCATTCAAGCGCTGTCAGGTGGAAAAGCCTCACTCCACTCACCCCACTCCAAGATGTCCGCCAAAAACGAACCAGGCACCCACCCCAGGACCAGACCCGCCAAAACGGCGGTGAAGGGGCACAATTTATGGTGCAGGTAAGGGGCAATTTAAAAAAGGGTCAAAATGACCAAAACAAACAAAAAGAATATATAACGTTTTTAAAACAGCAGTTTTACTGCAAAAACCCTTACTGCGGTATAGTGAACCTATACCGCAGTAAGGGGTGCATGCATCACTTTACCCAGGCTGCAGTAGCAGACCTGTGGTGTCATTTTGGAGGGCTTTCCAGGGGTGGCACAATACATGCTTCAGCCCCTGGTAGGCCTCTGGGGTACCTATGCCCAGGGCACATAGTATGCCATATACTAGGGACTCACAAGGGTACCCCAGAATCCAATCTGGCGTGTACCTAAAGTACATGGAATCAATTGATAAGAGAAAGCAAATAGGCTGGGGACCGGAATAGCAGGTTCCCAGTCAAACTAAGTTAAAAACCATCAAAACACCAGGAAAAAAGTGGGGGCAACCATGTAGTCAGATTCCTCCTTCCTACAGCTTGGAGCCCCAAGAAGACCACCTCCACCACAGTCACTGCCACTAGGATAACCACAGAGGCAGTGCCAAAGAAGAGAGCGGGTCTACCGTCAAGAATACTGTGATAGACCTTTGCCCATGGGATTTGATAGCACACAACAGGCTGAAAAGGACCTTCATGACACACATACTCCCACAGATAGCACCAAGGCTGCAGGCACAATCACAGTGCTGTACAAACATCCCTTCGCAGACAAAGCTACTTGCATTGCTGCACATGTTGGCCTCTGGTACCTTTCAACCAACCACTGGCAGAGTGGTTGGAGTCTCACAGTCATCCTTCTTTAGGCTCCTCCCCAAAGTCTTGGATGCTATTATCAGCCTGATGGCACAGCACCCACACTTCCCAAACACTACACAGGAACAATTTGACAACAAACAAGGTTTCTATGCCATTGCTGGTTTTCTGCATGTGTTAGGGGCAATTGACTCCACCCATGTTCTTCTTTTTTTTTTTTTTCCCTCATATGACCTCCGTAGCTATAGCAACCTCTTAAACTGAACCACCTCTGGTGCTTATAACTTGGTGGTTCTAATCTCAGCTGATGTTCTTACGGGGGGTGCCCGTTGCACACAACCTGAGCTGACCGAGAGGTTTTAATCATTGGAAGTTATCCTATACCTTGATCTAGTCAAAAGATGGGCCATCCAACAAATTCCAAAATAACCCAATATCTGGCATTACTTTATATACATTGGCCCTCAGATCTAAAGCTCCAAAATATCTTACAGAATTCCAAAGAGGCATTCCAGGTAGGGGGTACCACCTGACTCCACAGTTTACAAATCTCTCTCCTGGCCAACAGGATCAAATAAAACACAAATTTATGTTGTAACCCCATCGGGACATGCACCCCCCCAGGCATAGAAACAATACCAAATAAGATAAGAGATCGGCTTACCTCCACAGCGATACCCAGGACCCTGGATATAGTCTTACCCATATTTTTCCAAAATTCTTGTATCTTGGGGCAAGAAGCGAATACATGGATATCATCTGTATTCGGGGAACCACATCTAAGACATCTAGCTTCTCCACCACCCTTTATTATGGATATTGTAAGAGGGGACCAGTATATCCTGTTGAGTGTAAAAAAGTGGTATCTCCTGAGTGCAGCAGATTTAATTAGAGGGTAAAGAGTGTCTAGAGATACCTGCCAGAAATCTTTCAGCTCCTCACTCGGCAAGTAGTTCTCCCAGACCCGGTATGGCTTTTCTATCTTTCCGTCTCCTGCAGCCAGGAGATGAATATACCAATGGGCCACTTCTTTCTTCCTCGGGGCCAGATCTTCTAGTTCAATTTCCATTGGATTATCTTCCAAGAGGGAAATCTGATAAAATGTAAACCTAGAAAGAGTACCTCTCGTAGTGTGGCTCCAAAAATCCCAAGGATAACATTTTTTACTAACTACAATGTCCTTCCAATGCGAAACTCCAGCCTCTTTTAATGGGCGGGCTAGAGCATCCAATAAACACTCTGGTGTTCAAGGGGAGCCCCACACTGGGGCGCAGTCACTATAATAAGAAAGTCCAAAGCAGTCTCGACAGTCCGACCATAACTTGGCCGCCATACGCAGCGTCTTCAAATGAAATTTTTTAAAACAATTTAGAGAAGCCAAACTTGTACATGAATCCTGGGTTCTCTACACCAACTAGCATAGCTTTAAACATGCTACCTATTAACGAGTCATCTGGACTAAGCAATAACATCCTGCAGTTTTTTAGTTGGTGAGCCCAACAGTATAGCTGAAAGTCTGGTAGACCCATGCATCCACGCAGCCTGATCCCTTTGCCTACCCAGATAAAGGAAGATATCTTGCCCTGAATCTTAAGCAGATCCACTTTTGCAAATTCGTAAGGAATATTATTGAACAGATAAGTGTATTTCGGAAGCACACACATTTTGATCAAATTGACCCCTCCGTAATGGGTGAGCGGTATACTCTGCCATCTTTTTAGTAAAACATCAACCTCTTTAGAGACCCTGTCTAAATTAGTTTGGGGGATTTTTCCAGGATCTTGAGTGATTGTAACTTCAAGATATCTAAGCTGCCTGGCAAAGATCCCCTCCTGATCAGTGATGTTCCATGCCATAATCTCAGTTTTATCATAGTTAATTTCATATCCTAAAAATTTCCCTAAAATCTGTGCTTCGACAAGAAGCTCCGGAAGTGTAGTGTTGACATTTGAGGATAGCAAAATCAAATCATCTGCATAGAGCGCTAGTTTTCTCACAAATCCATTTACTGCAAAAGGAGCAATCTTCTTATTCTGCCTTAAACTCTGGGAAAAAGGCTCAATATATAAATCAAAAATAATGGGGGACAATGGGCAGCCCTGCCTTGTACCACACCCTATTTTTTAACAATAGGAGAAAGACTTCCATTAACCAGAATCTGAGCACGAGGTGATTTATATATACATATTTGTTTTTAAGAACTTCCCTAAAATTGTCACAGAAACCAAAAACTTTCAAAGTCCTATCCAGGAAATGCCAATTCACGCGATCGAATGCTTTGGCAGCGTCAACAGTAATAATTGAAAGAGGAAGACCCTGTGAGGATGCCAGATCAACAATCCCAATAAAAGTGTATACTAACTCCGACATCTGCCTACCCGGAAGAAAACCCTTTTGATCCTCGCGGATAATTGGCCCTACGATCTTACAGAGCCGATTATTCAAAATACCCGCAAATACCTTGTAATCGGCATTTAATAATGAAATTGGCTGATATGACTGGCACTGGGTTGGATCCTTTCCGGGCTTCAGAATCAAAGCAATAACTGCATCACTTCAGGAGTCAGGCAAAGGGGAGGTACCATCTAGGATCTCATAATACAGCTTCAGCCAGACCGGGATAACCTCCTCCCTCAATAATAAACCTCAATCGGAATCGCGTCAGGGCCTGCTGCTTTCCCTTTCTTAGCTCTTTCTAAAACAGTTAATAACTCATTCCCTGTTATTTCTGATGTGAGTATTTTTTGACTATCCTCTGTCATTTTAGGTAACTGTTTCTCTATGAGCCAACTATCAAAGGTCTTCTCGATATAGCTCCTGAAAGAATAGCGCAAAAGCCTGTTCTATATTATCTTTATCCTCTGTGATATATGTGCCAACTTTAATACTACTGATATAGTTGTAAGATCTATCAACTCTACTCTTCATAGCTAAAAGCTTGCCACAGTTCTTCCCTTGCTCGAAATCCCTCATTTTACTAGCCTCCCATTTGTTAAGTGAAATCTCTTCAGACTTAAGTCTAAATTTTAGCTGTAACTCTTCTACTCTCTTTATTAGCTTATCATTCTCTGCACCAGGAGGACATCTAAACCTTAAATCTGCTTCTGCCCCTGCTATCTGTAATTCTAGGTCAGCCAGTTCTTTCCTCTCGGCCCTAGCCCAGCCCACAACTGCCCCTTTTAGTGTCCCTCTCAGCCAGGCCTTAAAGGTATCCCACACAATATACAAAGGTGCTGACCCCAAGTTGTCTTGAAAGAAGCTAGCTGTTTTAGACCTTAGGAAGCCTGGAGTTGAAGATTGCAGAAGAAATCTCCTATTTAAAGTCCATCTCATCAGGGGACAAGATGGCTCTTGCGGAAGATCCAGGATAAGGGCTATGGCGCCATGGTCAGAACGGTGGATGGGCAAGTATTCAATTGAGCTTACTTTATCCAGTTCTGAATGATCCATGAATATGTAATCAATTCTGGAGTAATGCGAGTTCTTTTTAGTACAAAAAGAGCACTCCCTAAACTCACCCATTTTTTCCCTCCATATATCACAGAGGTTCAAGTTTTTAAGTATAGTCAAAAGATAGGCCTTAACACATGGAGTTGTTACCTGTGTTCGAGGGGAGGCTCTGTCTAGCTTGTTATTTAAGAGCACATTGAAGTCTCCTCCCAATATCAGAGGAGCCTCATAGAGCAAGACAAAGATTATTGAAAGGTGCTATGTCATCCTCATTAGGGCCATAATAGCAAGCTAGAGTATATTTATACTACTGACATTTAATTTCCACAATAACCCAGTGCCCTCTATCATCTACCTGGGATTTATTAAGCTCGATCCTGAATTTGCTTTAAGGATAATGGCCACCCCCTTCGAACAGCATTGCTGGTCCGATGCTATGATCTTACCACCCATATTCTAGTTGTACCTCCTGCAGATACTGCACATATATACTGGAACAGGAAGCACACACACTCCATGAATGTTCAGGCAATTGTGGACCACCTTGGCCTGTTCATTAATGTTGTTGCTAAATTTCCTGAGATTGTGCATGACTCCTACATATTTCGCCAATCGGTCATCAACCACCGGTTTGAGAAGGGCACATATGGAAAGGGACTGCTTGTTGGTAAGTACAAACTGAACACACCACACACCTCAAGTACAGAAGCATGTAGCTCAAATATAAGACAATGCGCAGGTAGCCAATGTAATACACCATACCTTGGAACAGGTCCAAACAATATACACAACCACACAATGCAAATTAATCAAGACATTTAGAAGACAACCCAACAAGGGAAGAGACATGAAAATGTCACAGAAGCCACTATGGCATTCTTGTAACATAGATTTAGCAGAACTCATCATACAAAATGGTAATTAATCAATGCAGTACATGACACCGAACATATGCTTCTGCTGTGTCACATACATATTGAAATAAACACATATACCATATGTACAACAAGATGACAGATCATCCTGCTCTCACTGGTGAAAGTGCACAATTAACTGACATGCAAAAACACAGTCAGCCATGCACCATGTAGTGGGTGTACCTGCATAATGGCTCTGCAAGTAGCGCTGAATGAAGGGAACACTAACTGCCCACAAATACATTCAAAAGTTGCTTAGAATGTCATTCTGTATTGTCACGGAATCAAGCATGCATTGGAAGAGCACACAAACTATCCAAATCACATTCTCAACACATGCAGTGCATCCACATGTCTCCCCTGGCAAGGTGTAGCAATCTGATGCACAAAATAAGAAATCATAATGTGTGCAGAATCTAAGTGAACTCATGCACAAGGACATAAATGGATATGTCTGTTGTCTTCAAATGTCCCAGTAAGTTAAGTGCACCAGGTAGCAGTGCCACTGTCACCTAGACACTGACCCACCTTTGTGGCAAGGTGGATGTAAAGAGCCCACAATGAGTCCAAAGTTCAGCAGACAAAGATTTTCACTCTCAGTTACCCTCAGCACAATGACTACCACTGAGGTACCCAGATGATGTTCCAACATAGTATTCATCAAAACGTGAAGGTAGATGCCTAATCAGGCACAGGTGCCAATTGTGCACCTTCCACAATATGTGCACAGGAGATGTTCTGTTTCTGGAATGGGCCTGTAAAGAAACTATCATGTTCTTTTTCATTGACCCATACATCCTGACAGTCACAACATGGAGGCAATACACAGGACACAGACAATGACAAAATGATTATTTGTAGTCTGTCAAGTGTAGGCAAGTTAATTTCACAGATGCTGATAAATTGTTGGAAACAAAACATGGCAAACCAGAATGTACAAAGTTGCACAATGCACACTCACCTAAAAAGGCACTCTGCAAAGACAGCAGGTGCATATACTAATGGACACATATCTCTTTAATCTGTTTCAGGTGATCAAGGAAATGCACTCATGCCATGGCTGATGATGCCCCACACACAGGCAAAGAGAGACTACAATGTTGCACTGGGATGCACAAGGGCCATAGTTGAACAGAAATTTGGAGTCCTCTAATCCAGGTTCCAGTGCCTAGATGTATCGGGGGCAGACTCCTGTACAGTCCTGAGATTGTTTGCAAGATGGCCTGTTGCATTCTGCACAATATTTGTGTATGCACAAATACGCCATTGGATGAAGACCAGGAGGAGCAGAGCAACCCATCAGATGGCCAGGATGAAGAGGCAGATGCTAGACACACCACAGCTTTTGTTGCTGGAACCACAAGAAGAGATCAACTAATCTGTAATTTATTTTACATAATCACAGGAAACAAATATCACATCACATGTATATTTCTTCTGCCCAAAAAAAAATATTGTCACTTTGTCAAAGAAAATATCACTACACAAAAGTCCTGTATGCTTGTTTTGTTTCTTCACAAGTTCATTTATCTGTCAAGTGAAAGGTAATAAAAAAATGTGCCACGCACCTATCACATATAGCAGTGGACAGAACATCAATCAACCATGTGATACAACATACAACAAAGTGCTCGCAAACATGTGTTGATGATAAGATGTAACACATGTTTGCATCTTGAATTGCATCATTTACAAGCAGATCACATGTCCCATATCGTCCATGTAAAACTGTTAGGTATAAGTAGTTTTTTCCCTGGATATTCTGTAAATACTACTCCTGGTCTTCCTCGCCTTCACTCGCAACCATTACTAACAACTCAATACTGCCACAGGCGTATATACAACACTCTCTCTGACTCACTTTTTCAGCAAGCATAATCCTTGGTGAGCACAGCTAATAAAATACAAGGTACAGCATGGAATGCAAACTATGCAATTCAAAATACTAATGCAGGGGACGCAGGTGGACACTCTCATTTGCCTCATCACATGTCCCCTGCATCACAAGTCTTGTAGAGCAGATGGGCCTCATCCTCTACAGTGACAGACTGCACAACAAACTCTTGCTTAAATATGTTGAGAGGACATTCAAAGAGATAGAATGTCTACCCAGTAACATCAGTGTACTCATGGAGTGTCCTGCAATGGACAATAACATTTGTACATTACCAGTAGCAGCCTTCAATTATGAGCACAATTTGCAACATGCATACTTCGCATTTCACAGATGTTAAAATATTTACATGACAAGACTTGCCATCAGGTAATGTTCATAGTTCATGCAAGAAGCTCAAGAATATGGGACCACCATATCACGCACAAGGCAGGCATTGTCACCCCTGTCACTCTGCTGTAACTCAGCAGTATCTGTGTATAGACACCTAGGTCTCATACAAAGGCACAGCATGATCCTCAGGCCATGCGGACTGCTTGTGCTAACAGGCATTGTTACTTTTGCTTTTGCAAGGGCTGTGACATGCAAAGTGCAGCCTTGCCATTCCAAAGTAACAATGATATGTACATGGCTCAGTTTGTCATGTAGAGCTATGCATAAATCTGAGGTTTAAGCTCCATTATGCTATCTGTTACACACATTTCAGTTTGCATTATCTGAGCTCTGTCTGTAGGATATTGTAGTACATAGGGTACTAATGATATGTGTAGACGCAGCACCAAAATTAACTTTCAATTGTATCTGTCTATTCAAAACATATTGTAACATACCAGATAATATTAGCTCACTGCTGACATGCAAGACTTTTCTTGTGATGCTGTGTGCACAAGAAGATACTCACACCATGTAACATCTTGCCTAGCATTTTTGGTAATGTTGACACTGGAGATGGTCATTGCACACCGACGAGAGACCATGTAATGCATAGCACTGCATGAAATGCATAGACACATCTTGTCAAAAATGACGCCATGAGTGCGGTAGCACAGACTGTCATCAATGTCCCCTTCTGTGTCTCCAGCTGTTCATACACTGAAATGTTAATGTACAGCTATAGCTGTGCATTGCATGCTGCATGCAAATATCATAGACAAGTAGTGACTGCCTGTTGGTCAAGTACATTTGTGTTGCAAGACCATCATACTGGCACAAACATCACAGCAATGTGTGATGTTAAAGGCTCACATGTAGTGACACATACCACCAATGCCAACCCTAATGTGTGACACTCTGTCATTGGTCTACGTACACACATGTCCATTCATGAACAGACACCAATGTGAGTAAATAGTGCCTCATAATGGCTCAGGACCAGTCATCCATGTACAATACAGATACACCACACAAACGTACAACACACAGATCACATCACTAATACATATTGTGCTGTTAGTCCAGACAAATCTCATGAAATGGTACATATATTGATCATGTATCAATAAGCCATAAAAACAATTATCACAAATGCACGTTTGGAGCAATATTTTCCATTTCCTGCATGAAAAATACGCGCTAAATACATATATACAAATGAAATCTTCCCGCTCAGCCCTATGCATATGAAATTTCATCGCAAAACAAGAAAACGGGCCGCAAACTAACAGGAAATTATGTCAGTCTGCATCCTGGCCCATGGAGTAGTACAGTACACCTTCACTTTCTCTTTCAGCCACACTGTTACTGACTTTTGGGAGTTGTGGAGGTTTTGGAAGGTGTCTGCTGGTCTTGGTATGTTTGAGGGAATTATGTGTGTAGTGTGCTGTCCATACTGTCCTTGTTAAGTCCTGTGTCTCTGTCCCTACGTGTTAATTGCAACTGTCTAATTGTTTTGTCGGGCGTATGTCTTGGGGTATCTTTCTATAGTTAAATAGTTAAATGGGGTTGACTGTGAGCTTTTCTTTGGTTTGCCTGGGGGAAAGTTTGTTTTAGGGATTTTGGGCAGGGTAGGGTGGACAGGATGTCTGAGGGGGGCTTGGGGCATTTCTCTGGCTTGTTAAACTTTACCTGCCCAGGGAGGTAAAGGCTGGGGGACGCATCCTACAGGGGTATGATGTAAGAGTCCCAAAAGGGAGATGGGAGCACATCTGAGAGAAGATTCTCAACATATTTGGTGTGGACAGGACTGTCTAGCAGTTGAAGCACCGGTGGCAGGACTGTTTTGGCCTTGAGGGGAACTAAATGGATGACCTTAGACTCATCCTCTGGATGCAAGGGGGTAAGTACATGACCAACATGGTATGACATCAGAGGATGAATGCAAAGGACACCAATTATGTTGAGAACAAGATATAAACACACTTCATGGAAATTGCCATTTGCCAAAATAGCTTGCCTGTCATGACATACTGTGCTACCACTACATCTTTTTTATGGCATACTTCACATGATCAACTGGCTGGCAATCTCTGTGAGATACTGTGGGTCCCCAACATTTCAAATCTCCTGACATACCTGTGCGTAGTGGAAAAACTGATGTGAGCCTCAAACGTCACATCTACTAGGATGTGAGAGCAGATTTTACCTTCATGAAGCCGTAGGACAGGTCAAAGTATGTTATGTCACTTAGACCGTGGCATGGATGTCCATTAGGCCACCAGTTTGAAATTGACATGTGTTGTGGCCAAGACAGGCTCAGCAGATTGCAAAATGTATGTAACATGACAACACACCTGACTATTCCAATGGTTGAAATTGTATCATGAAACCATGAGTGATGAATGTGAGTTTTGCTAAATGTGATGTCAATGACATTAATTGCATTTTCCACAATTTTTCAACAGCAGGAAGACCCTTGATCACACAAGGAGATGTGGATGCATACATGGACCCACTCGCCACAGGTGAGTACATCACCCCTAGCTTTGGATTATATGTGTTGACATGTGCAAGCAATGCCACAGGCCCTGTATGTTGTAGTACACAGTGTGGATGTGCATCACATGGAACTCACCTCTGGTCTGATGATGCTGCATAAAGTCACGGGTAATGCACATCAGCATCATGTGATGCTGGAGGACAGTATTGCCATTTGAGACTTGATGTTGCAAAGCCTCATATGATTCACAACAACCTATCTATGTGCAAGCACAGAGTCCATGATGTGGGTGATGTTATAGCCCTGTCATAGAGCCAATCACACAGCATCACAAACATGTATGTGCCCTGACATGATTGTGCAAAGGTTCAATATCTGCAGCAGCCAATTTAAATTGGGGACTGTTGTATATGATGATGTTTGTTCCACTGAACATGTCACATCTGTTGTTGATTATCATTATGCAAAGTGATATGGCATTCAGACATGAACTATTGACAAAAACCCACATACAATCGTATTGTAAACTAACTAGAATGTACGAGGGATACTCGTATAGAGTGATTCCACATCAAGGCACAAGAGTGTTTCACAGGCAGGGTCGAAAGACATGTCTTTAAGTAGGGTTAAGTGGTTGGTAGTGTCTTTGGCATAGGATTTCACTTTTATGACCAGTGGTCGCAGGTACTAGTATACAAACTGGGACAAGGGTTCCAAAAAGGATCCGATGCCGGAGACTATTGGTCACCTGGGGTTGGAGAGCATCCCTTGTGTATTTTGGGTACAGTATAAAATCGCGGGACTCTGGGTTCCTTGGTGGTTAGAAATTCCTTTTCTTTTCGATCGATCCACCCTCTCTCATATGCAGTATCCAATAGTTGGCCATTTTTTTCTTGTATCTTCCTTGTTGGATCACCGCGGAGTGTAGTGTAGTTTCTTTTCTCTTGTAACAACTTCATACATGCTGCTCTGTAGTCATCTTAGTCCTGGATTACTATAGCACCCCCTTGTGAGCAGGTTTCACTATATATAATCTTTCTTCAATGCAGCTGATTCCTGTTTTGATAGGTTATTAAATCCATTTGGTTTGGTGTGAAAATTCTAAATGTCCTTTATGACTGCTTCCTCAAACGCAATCTGGGGGATTTTATCTTTTATGGTACGCCCCCATACACAATATCATTAAGTGCTCCCTGAAACACGGTTGAGCCCACCCCGACCTTTAGGAGTTAGGGTGAGCCCTATGATGAAGCATGTCACTATGAGAGTGAGTGAGGGCTATTAAAAGAACAGGGTCTCTTTCCCTTACCACCCGTAACAATGGGTATGTTATATATACATGCCTCTCGAGAATTTGTTCTTGAGAGTATTACCATTACACACCTAGGAAACCCCCCCACCCATATTGGTCTCTGATTTGTTGCTATCCCCAAGGAAGTAACAAGTAAATCACGGAAAAGACACTCTTTTGGTAAAAAGTATATAAAATAGGGAAGACGTGTCCTTCCCATCCTCTTGACTGAGGACCTCTCTACCCGCCCGGGACTTTTTGTTTTTTGGATTTGTGTTTCGGTTTCCACCGCAACACCTATTATTTTTTATTCTGCCCCTTATATACAAGGGTGGCATAAATAGGAGGCTGCACCAAAATTAAGACCTGGTAAAACCTGGCCTTAAGTTGGCTAAATGAGGAGAAATGCATTATTTCTCCTCGTTTTTGGTTTTTCCATGTGTGCTGCCTTGTGCAGCACATATGGAAAAAGCAAAATGCCATGGATTGTTCATATACAGGAAGGTTCCCCTTCCTGTACATAAACAATCCTCCCATATACACAGACACCCTTGCAATATGGTGCAGCCTTGCATTTCAGAAGTGTCAGAGAGAGGCGGAAAGCCATGACGGCTAACGACTCTCTCCGCAACTTTCTTGTACATATCCCCCACTCTGTTTACATAAGCTGTGTCTGTATGTACTCATGACACATTCAATTTAATATGTCATTTAGTTACAATGGTCAGACACATATGTGATGTATTGGGCATGATCTGATCAAAAACTCACAATGATCCTGGCTCCTTCACGTGGTGTCATGTGTACAGGTCAGCTTGTGGACATGTTGCATGTCCACTGCTACAACATGTTTAATAATTTCCCTTTGCATGGAATTGTTATACTGATGAATATGGTAGATAGTGAGCAACTGAATTAAGAGCCCATCAATACAAACTTTGTAGGTACATCCCAGAGTGTACACACTTAAGAAGAAACATTTGAGTAATGATGTAGATGTGTATGAACAGACCTGGTACACGTTGACACACAGCACTGATCTGCCTGCTATTAATTGTCCTGTCTAATAGCAGTTCCAGTTGACATTTACAGGTAGTTGTTCAGAGAGCATGTAACATTACCACAATGTCACCATGATTACATGTCCCAGAGGGCTGAATGATGACTGCTTGTTTCCAGTCCAGGGAGGACCCGGCTTGGCATTTCGGGCTGGACTGTTCCCATGGGGCACAGGGTCAAGACTGATTTGCACATGGCTGGATTCAAACTGGATAGGCATGGTGAGCCAAAAAAACGATGTGTTTAGGCCCAGATCTCTGCACTGGGGTGAATGTATGACAATGTTCTGCATTCTGTCCATCAACTGTTGTTTTTGCGTCTGTCTTTACATGTGTCATGCCACGACACACAACTTTTCAAACATTGTCCTACACATTGACTATGGGTAATTCTTCTGGGTATATATTTATCACGTATTGTTTGTAGACACTTTATGTGGCTTTACACTTAAGTGAGTATTGTTCCAATTCACAATCAACATCATGGGCATGGAGTAATTTTGTGTTTCTGAAACAGCAACCTCTTACAGATCAGAGCATTGTTTAAGTCACACGTGTCAGGCTCTCACAATGCCTATCATGGACACAGAGTAAGCATATTACCTTTGACAAATGTTCCTTGATTAGCAGTAATGGCTGCCCTGAACATGCATTGTTGGCATATTTAAACATAATTGGTCACAGGCAACACACATCTTAGTGACTCAATTCATTTTATTTACGTGTGCAGTAACTGATGAAGTAGACTGGCACAGTTCTTTGTGCAACCCTCCATTGTGTGAATGCCCGGGGGGGGGGGGGCAGACAGAGTCCAGGGGTGAACATGTGCAGAGACATGTTGAGGAAGAGGCAGATTTCAGTCAGCAGGCTGATTGCAGTGTCATTGGGAACACAAAAGTTGGCAATCAATATCAAAGTCCAAGGTGAGTGTAGCTGAGTCATTCATGGGACAGTGGAAACTGATATTCCGGGGCGTGATGGTAGGCACAGTTCCAAACAGAAACAGTCCATTTGAAAGAGGTGAATGCTGACTTCTTCGCAAGATTGTTGATTCATCCGCATCTTCATCCTCTGCAGTGATGATAAGCTGCAGGGATGGCAAGACTCTAGCAACGTCTCTGTGGTATGAAGCCATGGCTGCCAAGTGTGAATCCTGCTTCAACTTTATGTTCTCCATGATCATTCTCATTTGACGCAAGCCTTGGTGACATCGATGGAGCCACTTTGACTAGACAGTTGTTTTTGTATCTGAGTCAGCAATAGCAGCCATGGAATGCTGGAGAGCATGAAGAGGACTGTGGGTGCCTGTGATGGACTCTAGGTGGTCCCTAAAGGGACTGAGACATCCACGGACCCCATCTACTTTGGCCGCCAGGCTGTCAAACCCCACCCACACCTGACCAGCCATCTCCTGCTGGACCTCTACCGCACGGCGTTGAAATCTTAGAAGTGGGTACTCAAGGTCCAGGAAGACAGATGTGGTGGTAGGTGCTTACTGCTGGGTGTTTTGTGCAGCGGGTGGAGCTACCACAACGCTGCTGGATGTTCCTGCTTCCGGAGATGGCCTGCCAATGGAGTGGAGCAACTCTTGGAGGGTGTCCTGGTCGATGTTTGAGATGCCTTCATCTTCATCATTTAAGAGTGCGCCAGGCTGCTGTACAGGAGGTGATGTTTCTCACTCTGCAATGTAAAGGGAAGTTGCTGTTGTATTTGTGTCTCAAGTATGATCATGCATTTGGTCAGCTTACAAGCAGACTTCATGACAATGCCTATTCAAAACATTTTTAAGGAGATGCCTATTACATGAAAGATAGTGAATCATTGTACAACATCACTGATTTGACATTAGAGTTGTCATGTCTTTTCTCACAGTTTACAAGTATGCTAAATGTGAGTGGCCAATTTCTACACACATGCAGCGCCAGTTGTGTCCTCCTTTCAGTAGTGACAGTGGTGCAGGTTGTACCACATTGTTTGCAATGCAGAGTCGCTCAGATGTATGTGTCTGTACACTGTATTTTGGTAGAGTAACCCCTACTCATTATACTAGAAACTTTTTTAAGGTTGTCTAGTTTTAGAGATGTGGATTGCATGCTACGAAACATTGCTGTTCGCAATGCCACATGATATTGTGGCATGAGTAGGGCTCTCATGCTGCTGAGATCAGAGTTGATGTGATGTGCAACATGATATGAGCAGGTAAATATGCTTGATTTGCCATGATCCAAACTGTATAGATCCATTTTAATGTTGCCAAATCACGTTGACAAATGGCCTTCTCATTGATGCATGTTGATATGCAGGTATGGTACTGCTTCTGTTTTACTACCCCTTATTCCTTACACCCAGTGACCCTTGCACTTATGTGCATTTACAATGGTGAGATGTTGCAAGCTGGAGGAAATATGAATCTTGGTCAAGGTTGGGGCACTTGTGCATTGTTGGACTGCAGAAGTCTTTCTTACATCAGGGGGTGTATGGATATGATGAAGTGACAGAGTGAGGCTTTCTCCTTACAGGATTGACTCTGCACTCATCCACTTCAGTGACAGAGGCCTGCACCATGTTTACAAGTTTTGGTTCAGGCATGCGCTTCATCATGCACTGGCACTTGACTTGTCATTGTGGCACAAAAACAGACACCTTAGCAGGGTAGTGCAAGTGTGTCTGGGTTCAGGGCAAGCATGTTTATGTTGAAGGAGGGACCCCTTCAGGCACATTATCAATGATTGACAAATTGTTGTTTCTATGTGTGCTGCACAATGCAGTACACATGTAAACAGCAAAGGAATTGGCAATTGAGGATTTGCTTTATTTTTACATGTTAAGGATCATGGTTTTCCTTGCATACATTGCTTACTATGTAGTCAATTTGTATAAGCGTGGTGTTGAGGCAAGAAGGCCAATGCGACACTATGCCACCTCTCCAGTCAATATGCCCCTTTGCTTGTTGATGTTGCCCTTATTTTGTAGTCTGATGTATATTATGTTTGCTCTATATTGGATTATTTTTATGTGCAGAATTCCAAGTCTGTGACACCACCATTACGTGTCTTTAAATATATTCACTGACTAAGGTGATATGTGGCTATACTCCCAGGGACCAATGTATCTAGAAAGAGATCAGCAGTCAGTGTGGGTGTGCACTGAGGGATATTTATTTGGACATGAGTAACATTGGTCCCCACCACCCCCATCCCCCTAGTCCCTGGTTGTTACTTACCCTGTTGCTTCTGTAGCTGGTCATGTTGAGCCCAATCCTGTCCCTGGACTCCAACTACCAACTCCTCACAGATGACTGATGACACCTGTTCCTCCAAGGCATCCATCTTCTCCTGTGGTGCTGGACTCCAACCTCCGGTCTGTAGTGCTGCCTGGTGATTGTTGGACTTGTTCTGCTTGGTCTTGTGCTTAGCATCATGCCAGCGCTTCTTGCAGTCTGTCACTGTCCTCTTGACCTCTGCTAGCATTCACCTTGGCTACGATGGACTGCTGTATTGCATTTTTGGTCCCCAATGACACCGTGGAGCTGACAAAAGACTGGTGTTTGTTTGTTACCTCCGCAATGGGGGTGTTTTGAGAACTTTGCTGGCATTTTGTAGTTAATTTTCAGACGAAATGTGAAATGTGAAAAAAGTGGCGTCACACTGATTAGTGTGCAGTTTCTGGCCGCCCCTCCCTTTTTTCATGTTTGCAGCAAGATTTTTATCGTTGTGACGCAGGTGTTAACGTCGACAAATCCCGACGCAATGAAAAACTATCGCCATGTAGCGACGTATTGTAAATACGTCGGTACAATGGCAAAAGTTTTCAGCGGTACAAGGCAGTTACACTGTTAGTTAGCGGCAATTCTTGTACATATACCCCAAAGTCTCTTTTCTCCGCCTCTTATTTTTGTGCAGCAAAAGTCTTTGCTTTGGGATCTTGGACATTTTTTAACAGTCTTTGGCACAATATTTACACAGCTTGGAAGACTTCCCCAGCTTTCTTTCTTCTTCTAAATGGAAAAATCCCTATTTTATTCGTCTTCCAATCGGGCCTGGGTTTGCTTCTTTTAAGCAACTTATTTACAGTTCAAAAGATGAATTTACATTCCTTATGAGGTCAGAGCCATTCTCTATGACTCGTTTTAACAGTTCAGCTCTAAATGCTGCAATCTCTTGAGGAGATAGTGTAACTCTGAGGCTCGAGAATTCAATGTCTTCCAGAATCAGAGTCCAAAAACCACTCAACGTTGGAGGATAAGGCACAGTCAATGACAGAATTGCATTACCCTCTTTTCCAGGAACTGTCATCAGAATCTTGACAATCAGTATTGAGAACTCGGACCTTGCTCTTCCCAGCATTTGTAACCAGATAAATCCACTTGGGAGAGGAATATCTCCGGCAAAGTATTCTTGCTCTCCTTGATCTCCCTAAACTTCCTGAGGCTTGTTCAGAATCACTTAGATCAGACTCGGATGATTCACTTATTGGTGCAAGTTCTATTTCAGATGTGAGTCTCAAATTCCTTCTTTTCTGTCTCACAGGCCACTTTTCATCTGCGGCATCTATTTTTTGGACTGCACCCAACCAATTTCCACACCAGTTTCTTCTGCTGAGCCAGACTCTTTACCAATGGGAAGGGTGTTTCCAGTTTGGCACTCCTCCACACTTCACAGCCATATTCGTCACCAATGTCACCTGACATGGTACACACCACTGAGAATCAAGACAATTCTTTCTTACATGCTTCGGAGGAGCACCCAGTCTGGGCTTAGGTCATGACAGAGGTCTTTCGATGTCGGTGCAGCTGTTGCTTCAACCTGATGAGACACGGAACAAACCACATCAGCTAATCCTTTACAGAAGTCAAGGATCAAGTCATCTGTGATGTTTATCAAAGCTGTAGCCGGCACTGCAGGCAAGCGCATCGTCCTCATCATCAAAATATTGTGCATGCATTACCCAGTTCTCCTTTTGGGAATGCTGCGTAAGCTCCTCACAAGCAAGGGCAACACATTAGTCCATTTCAGAGATGTTGAAGCACATGCCTTGGCCAGTCTTGCCGTCAATGTCCCATTAATTTTCTCCGCAATACTTGATGACTCTGGCCTGTAACTGCAATGCAGTCTTTGATCCACACTCACAGCGGTACACAGTAGCTTCATGATTTTGCTATGGAGATGAGTTCCTCTATCTGACTCCAATGTAGTTGGAAATCCGAACCAAGGTACAAGCTCCCTCAGCAATAACTTTCCTAATGTGAGACTGTCACAACTTCTAGGTAGATAAGCTTGCACCCACCAAGAAAAGATGCATACAACCACAACACTGTACCTTAGTCCATTACACACAGGCATCTCAACAAAATCTAATTGAATCCAATTGAAGGGACCCCCTGATCTGCCACAGAAAAACAAACGTCTGCTTCCCATCTGTTGACATGTGACACACCGATGACACACTGCTTCTACAATCACACGAAACCTAGGATTGAACCAAGTCTGCCTGAACAATCTCACCATTGCAGCCCTTCCTATGTGAGCTGCTCTATGAATCTGCCTTGCCATTGGGTTCAACAAACAATCTGGTAACACTGCCCTACCATCCGTTGAAACCCATATGTTGCTTTCTCCTTTCTCACAACCTGCTTTGATCCAACCCCCTTATTCCAAATCTGTTGCTTCCATTTGCAAACGCCTGACTTCATTCTATGTGTCTGCAACAGGCTGCATCATGCTGAGTTTGGTCCTCTCTACACTCTCGCCAACATAATTCCCATTAAAAATGCATGTGTAGCACAATAAGTACCAACTTCAACTACATATGCAGCACACTTAACGACCACCACTTCCTTTGGCAATTGCAACACTTCCAGCATTTGTCCTAATGGGAGAGCCTGAGAACTCTCTCTGTGATCATAGCTGTCTAAAGTCATGAATTACACTGAATTCCATACTGGCTATTGGTATAGATGGTGACTCGGATTGTGGTGTAGTTCCTATTTCCCTTATAGACTTTGCGCATTGGAATAATATACAATATCGTTTTTGCATAGGACTAAGGTCAGCATGCTCTTATCGAGTACATTAAACTTAATTACTTGTGTGTGCCAGCTAACTCAGAGGTCACTAGAAACTTCTCGAATGAACAAGAAGGGAGTAGTTTCTGACAACCGCATAAACATGACAACTTTGTTTCCCTTAGAATTGGAACGCGTCTCAGAATCGTGGAAACAATAGATAACGGTTTCACACAGTCAATCGTGCATGCTTAGTTTCTTCAGAGTTACACAGAAATAGATAGATGGGCATTTCAATAAAAGAATTTATTGAACAGTCTTGTTTCTTGTGTAAGAGATATGAGCTGTTACAATCATTAGACAGCAAGCAAGATATAATACGCACAGCGTAAGCAGTAAGAAGAAATAATATTGCAATAGTATTGTCTTTTAGCTATGATATGTAATCATATATACATACATAAATAACACATGCTAAAACGTGAATACTCGTCTGATGTTTCTAAAATAGTCCTACACCAGTGTACCTAACCTAAGTGTAGTGCAAGGTAAGAAGTAGGTGCTGTTTTCTATAGAATGGTATATACTAAGTTTAGTATGCCAAGGGTCCCTCTAGGTTCAAGTCGGCTCCATACCTTTAGAATGAGTGAGGTGGGAATCTCTATCCGGGTCTCAAACTCTAACACCCTGCGAAGGGAGTCAGAACACTGGAAGCTGGATTCTCTGTGAGCAGGGATGACAGCGTCTGCTCTGTGCGTCAGGCCGGGACATGGTCTCTTCCAAACTTGCCGTGGCGTACCGTGCAGTCAAGTCGTGCTGAGTCGTGCCGAGTCGTGCCGTGGTTTGCCAGGGTAAGGGAAGGCATATTTATACCTGGAAGGTGCTTAGTAATGCTAGCATTGACGTAAAGTCAGGCAGAGGAAGACGTCATGGATGAACCCCTAAGGAATGGTAGTTCATGCATAATATATGAGTTCTCGGAGAAATCAATAATCCTAGCTAGGGAAAGTCCCGTTTGGCTTAAGGGTGACGTGGGATGGACGGATGTAGGTGACCATGCCTGTATTTGGTTAGCATGGCTAATGCCTAAATAAGGACTGGGATTCTATGCCTAAGTAAGGGCAATGTGAATTGTGCCTATATAAGGACATGATTCAGGGAAATCTAGATACAAGTATCTAAATCGAAACACAACAGGATCTGCTCAAAGACAATAAATGCACGGTTCAAAGCAATAATGTCTCCCACTTGTGCAGAGTGTACTCACTGTAAACAAGCAGCTTCCACCACTCTGGAGATGGTACAGACTGCAAACACTGCCCTCACATTTCCTTCATTTTCTCTTAGACATGGACCACCAACAAAAAGAACTTGATCGGCATCAGACAATGGCTCATCGACAATGTCAGGTCTCGGCTTAGTGCAAAGCTTAGGGACATCCAGACAGTTAAGGTCTTCACAATCTTCCCCATCAGCACTTGGAACAGGTGACAAGGTAGCAGGATCTAACACAGAACAGCCCTTCAGAGTGATGATCTCTGTGGCAATTAGCAGGTTTCTAAGTTTTCAAGATAGTTCTCTTAATGATCTTGCATATTGGTTTAAAAATTGCTTGCTAAATGTGTAAAACTTTCCGATCAAAGGTCCTTGAATCCATTGTATTAGAAAAAGGTTGATCACACCATGTTTGAATTTTTGTCAGAACTTTCCTTATAGAATAAAATACTTTCACTATATGACTTGCACTGCCATGCACATGTCTAGACTTCCTCTTCCATACCCATGCGCCTTTTGTGTCTTTGATGACCTCCCTAAAAGGCAACGGTATGCATGACTTGCGTCCATACTCACTGTACTGCTGGAGCCAAACTACACCCGACTGACAAGCCACACTTAATGACTCAGTCCTGACCAAGCTACAAAAGTGATAAAACCTCCTCAGTGTCCCAAGGCAAAGCAGTTTGAGGTACAACTGAAGACAAAACAGATTGCATAAAGCACTTAGCTGTAGTGACATAACCGCAGTTGACAACAACTTTTAAAAAGGCCCTGCATAAAAGCTCCCTACCATATACAACAGTGTAGTATTAGCATATTGTGAAAATAAGAACTTTAGTTTTGGCAATGACAATATATGACAAATATTGAGGAGCTTGGCGGAAATGGAAAAAAAGAGGAAAAGAATAATTATTTGGATGACGGTAATATAGTAAAGAGCGATATTAACAAGCATTAGCAAAGCAAATTGATTTAGTGTTGGCTGTCAGCCTTTTGACATTTTTAATACTTTTTTTTGCTTATTTTTGCTGAACCGTCTGGTGAGTGCTACTGGATTCTCCTTAACTGAAAAACACATTGGCTAAAAGTAAAACAATGTTTTGATCTATCAAAAAACACACAACCCTTATAGTGCTTGGCACTGCAGGGAACTACTTTGTACAAGGGTCTGCTCCTTGTGAGAGGACAGAATGCAGTCATTCACAGTGGACTGAGACAATGGCAGAGTTGGGCTGACCCATGTCTCCATGCCCTATGCTGCAGAGGGTTAAAGGAAAATGTGAATGGCACAATCACCGATCAATGGATGAAGAGGGCTGGCTGGAAGGTTTTATTAGTATTGTATATATATAATTTTAATGAAAATCAAAAGATGTTGGATAACAGCAGGCATAAAATCACATAAAGCAGAACGTCAGGTTCAATGTTTTCACTAAATTGCAAAACTTTGAATTAACCAACTCAATTACAAACCCTTGAAAAAGCCTGCTAAGGAACACTGGATTAACTTGGTGGGCACTATCTAAAGTGCCACATAGGTACATGCTGAGTAGACCTTAACACCACCATCGTGTCAGGGGTTAAAAAGCATGGTGTTTGATACCAAACATGAAGTAAATCAACTGTTCCATAATGGAGCTGGGGCAAGTTATCCTATGGAGGGTGAGCCACTTGTGGTAGAATTTTGTTTAGAATTCTACCACAGGGCAATATATGTTTGCACAAAAATGTCCACACATTTAATATAATGCACCCTACCTCCTGGGCTATAGGAGGCCTACGTAGGGGGTGACTGACATATTAAATTCAGTGAGGCAACCCTGTCATACATGGTGTGTGCATGGTCGAACTCAAGCAGGCAAGCTGTTTGTGCAGGGCTGACATGGCAGACCTGCAGCCTTTGATTTCACCCGGGTCAGTCAGGGTGGCACAGCAAGTGCTGCAGCCCTGTTTCCTCTTTTATATCCCTGCCCTGGGTACCACTGGTACCATGTACTAGGACCTCACAGGGATGGAAAAACACTTTCCAATTGGGTGCACCAATTCACATTTACAGTTTAAAGGAAATAACACTAGTGCTGGGGCCTGGTTAGCAGGACCCAGCATGCATTTAGATAAATTACCACAGCCTCTAGCAGCAAAATGTGGGGGGACTTCTGCAATAAGTCCAGTTTACTACAGTTGCTATTTAGTTTTTCAAATACACCATGTGATTGGCTTTGAATAATTGCTTAGATTCACCCCTTACAACAGAGCAATAATAACTTTCTTATAACATTCTTTACATAGTGAGGGTAGGCAGTGCCTCCCTCAGACAAGCAACAACAAATAAAGTTCTCTTTGTTTAAACACTTCTTGAAGTGCACCATAATAAGCCCTGACCATTGTGTGGGCCAAGAAAGGAGACTGCTATCACTGGAACTTTCTGTTTTTCATCTGTGTCCTTCCCCAAACAGGTTCTTCGTGCTCTGGTGTTTATACAGCTTTTTTATTCAGGATGATGGAGCTATTTTTCCTCTACCTCATGTGCTCATCGTACATGGGCCTCCACCGGTTGTATGGACTTTTGGTTGTCAAGTTAAAGCGTATAAAAGGAGTAAGCATACATTTTAATAACAGTGAAACCAATTTAGCTCCACAATAATGACAGAGAGGATGGGATCCAAACCATGGAGGTTTATTAGCAAATTTTACTTGTGTTACATACAACCATCATTTAGTAAAATCAATATATTCAAAAGCAGGCAATATCCATATAATTGTGTAGTCTAAATTTGTATATTATAAAGAAGAAGATGCAATGTATAACAAGACACAAATAAAGTTCCAGCATCAGAAGAACCAAAAAAAGTTTACAGGGTAAGAAACAGGCATTCAAGCATGAAACTCAGCACCCTCGGCAAGAGGAATCTGTAAAATTGAGAGAAATCTTCTTTCCTTCGAAGTCAGGACTGAATCTGCTAAACTATTCCAGGATGCACCCAATTAATAAACAGTAGAAGGTTCCAAAAGCTCCGTACCACCAACTCCCTCCTGATTGTCCAAAAAGAAGGTGAATTTCTCTGGGAGCAGTTAAACTCCCCAGGTTCCCAGCATCAAACAAATAATGTACAGCTGTGCAGGCTTGAAGTGAGCAACAGTTCTGTCTGCCTGGTACATGAGGCTCTTTCCCATGCCTACTTTTCATGTCCACTGCTAAAATGTAATTAGGCAAGCTAAATCTCAACTTCTCTGCAATAAACAATGGATCGTATTATTAGTAACAAGCACGCCTCAAGACAGTACCTGCAGAGGAGGGAATAACATAACACATGCAATGCATTTATTAAAGAAATAGCTCAAGTGACTGAAGCCTAGGCCTATGTTATGTCATCCATGGGAGAAAGATGGCAACCTACGAATGTAGTTAGCATGAGAGAATAAAATGATTATAATACAGTTGTATATATTGTTCTTACTACTATTATAAATGCAGTCACCTAACATTAATTGAGTAATTCAATGCACACAGATTAATATTGTTAGAGAAAATGTGTACATTTGATACATATGTGCATGAAATACTAAATTGCATTGCATCAGGGTGCAGGAGTGGTGATACTTGAGCTCATGCCTATCTTTTTTTTTCCTATGATGACAACATGGTTCTCCCTTGTAGGGGATGTCAGTCATAACATAGGGTACCTCACACACACCCAAGTCTTCCCCATGAGACATATATTCAATTTTATTCACCATATAGAATTTCCCCGTTGGGTTCTTGGTGTAGGTGCCCATGAAATGTCTTTCCTTCAAAGTGTTCTTTTTGGTAGGTGCTAATATTGCCAGTCTTTTGAGTGGACTAGGCTCTCTTCAGTGCCAACTTTCTTACTTAGGGATTAGTGCTGATCATGTGGCTTTAAGCTTAGTCCTAAAATCTCAGACTTTCATCACAACCAGGATGTTTTCCTCCCCTTCTTTGTCCTAAACCATTCCTCATAGGCTGAACCCTATTTATAAGTCCAGGTTGTGATCTAAACTCTATAAATCTATCTTTGCAGGTTTACTGAGTTTTGTCTGTGCGATAATTTGTTGTAGTTACTTTGGTTTTATCCCATATGTTTGCAAATCATCACTCTTGAGAGTTGGTTGAAATCTGTCAGGATGGATTTCCTGGTGTTATTTTTTAATGTTATACAATTGATCCAGTGGTGTACCAACAACAGATACTCAACTACCATATACTCACCTGGGCCCATAAGCTCACTTTTGAGTAAACCGCCGGTTGTCAAAGTTTATATATATTCAATTTTCAAGATGAGTTATTTGGTACCTTTGTTCATCTCAAACTAACCCTTCACTGATCAAGAAGTTCTTTCCTCTGGTCAATGGACCATTAGTTGAACTAGTTGATGGCGATAATTAACTAAATTCTAACTATTCATTAAATTGTGAAGTAAATAATCGCAGACTCAGGAAGGTTTAAATCTTTATCTAAATTAAATGCATGTGAACCGTTTCAAAATACAGTGCAGTCACCATCATTCATAGGAGAGAAAATTCAATTCATTAAACATCAAGCATATATTTCGGACTCATACAATAATCAATGCTCAGAAAGGGAGAGGACAGAGAGAAAAAAACATTTGCAAATAACGAGAAATTATATTTACCAAGAATGGTGTGAGAGACCAAACCCCTGGCCAAAGGGTTGGTAAGGGTCCCCCGGGGTAGGTCAGGAGAAAAAGACTTCAGGACAGGATTCAGGACAGGATAGTTGACCATTCTAGAATACCGACGATTGCACCGTACCCCTCTCTGACACTCTCTTCCTCCTCGAGATTCTTCCGTGATCTTCTGATCCAACCCAATTAATTAGGATAGAAAGTTCTGCTCCAGGTTCTGCATTCGGTTCTTCATCAGCATCTCACAGCATCTCTCCCAGTAACAGCATCACCCGTCACAAAGACAGCATCCCGAGCTCTTCTAACTAACTAACTAACTAAAACTATCCTAATTATACCTTTCGTTCTTCATGTTCCACCCACTAAAGTTTCAATATCATAAAAAAACAAAATATGATTGGTCAGGCAAGGGGGGGAAGCTCCATCACACCATGCTTACATGTCATTAACATCAGTACAACTATTGTTCGCAAACCCATCCCCTTAATTTTTATTCATAAATGCAGTTCTTATACACTTTCACATTTCATTTTGAAACAAATTAATAATATTCTGAATTCGTGTTCCCATCGTTGAACTCTTCACCGTCCATTCCCAGGGTGTAACACTTGTGCCCTTGGCTCCCATTCAATATCTCCGTCATTGTTCCAGGTTAACTTTCAGTGGACATGCGCAGACATCACATCACTCAGCTTGATTCAGTTATGCGTGAGAGGTCCAAATGCGCACAAGTAATAAAGTCAGAAAGACAAATATTAATTTCACAAATAAAGTGGTCGCACTGTATCCCACCCACCTCTACTCTATTCCCCTTTACTTAGTAATACTTTTCCAGAATTAGCGTTAGTAAGATAGCTTGTTTTCATTTCAGCTAAGCAGATGCCATGCATGTGAGTCTTCAGGACTCCATTTTAGTGTCTTCTGCTCATGCGCCAGAATTTCCCTCCAAGCGTTATTTCGTCAATCTACGTAGATGTAGTTGACGCATGCGCACAACAGTTTCCCATTTAAAGCGGTGTTAGTCCGTTTTCATTGTTATCCGCATTAGTACACACATAGGCAAGCTTCACCAACCCGTGTGTTCATGTGGTGCGTTTAGTTATTCACATAACATTTGTTAATCATTTCGTTAGTAAGTTAAACGAAGGAAATGCATCAGAGCAATTCTCTTTTCTATGAAACCTTGCTCCATCACAATAGGAGGGCAGCTTCTTGAACGAAGTTTGAGGTAGTCTCCATTTCGGTTATCTACAGGGCTGCAAGTTGGGATTTGCCCTCCACCTTCATTTCCCACTAAAAACTTGATGATCATGTGACTAAGAGATTACCTTTAGTACAAGCATTCTATCAGGGGGTATTGTTAAATGGAATGTCTTTGCTATTTCTTTTTCTTTAGGTAATGCATTGATAAATGTGTGCTGTAAAATTACCTTTGGTTCCCAGCATGTCTTTTGTTGAGATTGGATGCTTGCAGCATAGGTGTTGTTGGAAAGCACATGGGAACCCAATAGTCAATTGGTCAGGGACCTTGGGTAGGTTAACTATTTCTAAAGACTGTGATCCCTAGACAGTATTCTAATACAATAAGAAGTAATATAGACTCAATCAGTGCTAGATGGACAACGAAAAAACAACGAGTGATTCGTAACGAAGCAAGCAAGATGAAAGGTGAGTTAAAAAGTGGCTAACCGGGGGCGTGGTTTGGACGCCGGAGAAGATGGCGGCATAACGCATCGCTCCTCCCGTGGCAGTGAAACACGGAGCGGTTCTGGAGTTACATCCTAACGTGTGCACAACGAGAACGATGATTTTGGCAATCGGAGACTGAGGTCTACCCCTGGGACAAATTTGAGCCACCAAGGAGGTCCTGGAAGCGAGATCTGAGCAAAGAGCCCTGAGACCTAAGACCACGAGCGGGTCGCGCAGCCGTTGGAGCCGGCGGATCCCGGGCGAACGCTGTCGAGGCTGTCACCGCTACGGAGCTGGAAGATTCGTGGCCAGGGGAGACCGCTGCCGTTGCAGAGAGTGAGGGGGCAGGAGTGAGGATCTGGACTGGTCAGTGTGGCTATAGCCTCTCCCTGCTATGCAGTGAAACGCCGGTGAGTGGGGCAGGCAAGATGGTGATTGCGGGGATCCCCGAAAGTTTATGAGAGTCCTGGCGGGTGTCGGAGAATGGGGACGGTCTTCGTTAGAACCAGTAGAATGTCGATGAAGTATGGAGAGTGAATGTAACGTATCCCACAGCACCCTAATATATGCTGGGCATTGCCGGTAAACATCGACGTTGGAAGTGGCAAAATGGCGGCTGTACGAGTCTCCGAGGCTCCGGGGACCCCGTGTATTGATTGGAACACGTGGTGATCGTGGTAAGAGAGGGTGGAATGCTTCATGTTCAAGCGGAATGTCTACATCAGCAACGGATGCATAATACTACGGGCAGAGACTGTGCCGGTCTTCGGATCACTCCTACACTATTTCGCAAAATGGCGGCAGTGACGGCGGCTATGTAGGTTCCTTTCGAGACATTATCTCACTGAAATCAGCAATCTAGCAGTTAATCTTCACACAATCAACACGTGGAGTGCGGTTTGAGTGTGCATTATATGCTGAAGAGTGCTATTGAAGGCAAGGGGTAGTGCACACTGTATTGATGACAGCGCAGATGTCGTGGCTTGCTCCATATGCACTGGGGCGGGCTGCGTAGCTAGTGTGTAGGGCCAACATACCATCTTAAAATGCAGATTTGAGAGACTAATGACGGCGATCTGAGAAGGGCTGGGAGGGGTTGCAACACCATTTCCGAGGGGCAGTACACAGAACTTGAGCAGTAAATGGAGCAAAAGAGAATTGCGGAGAATAACCGAATGGCTCGGATCTGTTAAGAGAACAGGCCACTCACGAAGAGTAGTGGAGCAAGGGGGTCTGAGCAGGTACACGTTGTGAGACTGATGTCCACTGTCATGATGGTCACGAGTAAGGCAATGGTGTCTATTATGCAATCCTAAATCTCTAACCACGTCGCTAGCAGAGGTAGGAGTACATTTGTGGTGGTGATATCTGGTCCGTGTGCACCTTCTGCATATGGTGGTGGCTCCGAATCACAAGCTGTTTAAGTCTACTGCAGAGCTATCAGTCCTGGCATTCGAATCAATTGACTCCTCACAGTGTTGTTTAAGATGGGGAATAAAGACACAAAGAACTTAAAAAGGCTCAAGGCTGAACCTCCTGCTCCAATATCGCCGAGCAAAGGTAAAAAGCATGTGACCGATACGATGGACATAATACTAAATAAATTAGAGGAAGTAAAGGAGATCACAAAGTCCACAAAGGAAGAAATTGTAGCTATCCGTAAAGACATCCGTGATACTAATGCCAGGCTTACGGAGTCAGAGTCAAGAATCAGTCGTCTAGAAGATTCGGAGATCGTAACTTGTAGCTCTCTTAAACGCCTACACATTTCCACAGAACAAATGTCAAGGAAGATGTCAGAAATGGAGGATAGAAATCGGAGAGGGAACCTACGCATCTTTGGTATACTGGAGGGGTCAGAAGAGACTTACGAATCCTGTGTCCAATTTCTGGAGGCTTGGTTCTCCCAGGCAACCAACCTTAACTTCCATCATCCACTGGAATTTGATAAAGCTCATAGGGTTCCGGGCAGGATCATGCCGGGCCAAAAGGGGCCGCGGCCTATTGTATGTAAACCACTACGTTACCAGCATGTGGAACAAATACTGTCATTTGTGCGTAAAAATAACCATGTACTCTGGAAATCTAGTAAAGTATACATATCACAGGACTACAGTAAAGAAACTGTCGACACAAGGAAAGCCTTTCTTGCTTTGCGACCCCAGTTGAAGTCGCTGGGCCACCAATTTGGTTTTGTAGGTCCGGCAAGGTTCCGTGTCTTTATCAAAGGTTCTCCGCAGGTCTTCGCAGACCTGTTAAAGCTCAGGCAATATCTGGAGGGAGGCGATGAGTCACGCAAGGATACTTCATCAGCGGCCTCTACTTCCTCCGCTAAACAGGACTCTTTGTTTCCGTAGCAGATTATTATGTCAATATGTCACTCGTAGTCATACAATGTTGGGTCCTGATGTACTGCTGTATTGTTGCAATGTTGGGCTCTGTTCATGAAGGTAATGGAGTAGAGGGGGTCGCAAGTCTTACCTTCTGTGTTCTTGGGTGGTTTGTGCCTTCTTCGAGTGTTGATACTAGTCATGAATCGTCACTAAATATTATGCGTTTCTTGGTCTGCATTAGTGGCCCTCAACCAGTCGAAAGAAGTAAAGAAGTAGGGAGGCTTATTTAATGCATACATCTAATGTAAGCATGTCAACCTATTGCTATGATAGATTAAGGTTAGTACAGATGGGTAGCTACTGTGGATAATCCCACCGGGAGGTGGCCCAGCGGCAGTTCTGTCAGTATAAGTTAGTTGTTACCTAGACAGGCACTGTTGCCTATCGGGCACACGGGTTTGTGGTGTTGTATGTGTTGGGTTAACTCCCGAATCGCTAACACGGATACGAATTGAGACCATGGGAGGGACACTATTTTTTCCGTGTCACCATGCCTACTAGTTTATCTCGGGGTGGAGGGGTGGGGGAGGGTGTTGGGGAGGGAGAGGGGGAGGTGGGAGGACAGGAGAGGGAGAGAGGGTAGGGTGCGTGTCTGATTTCTGTGTTAATTTTCCTTTATGTCATTGTTTATGTCATGTTCCTATGCACACCAAGTCCAACATCATTTTACTGCCAATGCCTATGCAGATTGCACTGCCGCGACCCGGCTGGGGTTTATGTCAGGTCCCAATGAACACCAGGCCTAACACCATTCTACTGTCAATGCCTATGCCGATTGTACTTTTACCTTCCGACCAGTGTTGTGAGAAATGAGGGGTTATGGGAGAAAATGAAGGAGGTCCGAGTCAATACAGTTAAGTGTAGTTTATTAATAATTCACCATGTTAGCTGTTGATTTGCTATGTCGTTGTCCACAATTGACACTCCTATAGGCGTAACAAGAGTGAATAGCCTGAAAATACTCTCACTTAACGTCAAGGGTCTCAATCAACCAGTTAAGCGTCAGAAGATCCTGGAGTATTTACGTAGGCAGAAGGGTGATATTGTATTGTTGCAGGAATCTAAACTTGAGGCCTCACAATTTCATACTCTCTGGAATAGATTCTTTGTTGAGGTTGTGGGGTCAGAGGCAATGGGAAAGAAAAATGGGGTCCTGACATTAATTTCCAAAAAATCTAACGTAGAGTTACTCTCCCACAACTCTGACTCCAAAGGGCGGTGGGTTACGACCAAGCTGACTAAAGATGACACTGAATTCTATGTGACGAATGTCTATGCCCCTAATACATGCGACCTAACCTTTTGGTCAGATCTGTCCAAGCAACTAGAGACTATCCCTGATTCAGCCATACACATTCTGGCAGGAGACGTTAATCTACCATTTGATCCAGTATTAGACAGGGATTCCAGATGCTCCTTTCGTAGCAATAGATCTCATAAGGCCTTCACTAATCTATGTACTCAATTCCATTTGGTAGATACATGGAGGTTGCAGAACCCTGATGGGAGGGATTATACCTTTTACTCTCCGCCACATGATTCATTTTCCAGGATTGATTATTTATTTATAACAAAGAATGGCATTCCCAGAATAGAGGGGACATCTATAGAACCAAAGGTTTTATCCGATCACTCATGTATTTCCCTATCCATCTCCAACGTCAAATCCTCTACTCAACAATCAATTTGGAGGTTTAATGAGGAGGTCCTTGAAAAAGAACAGCATAGGGTAGCGATCGAGACCGCGATCAGAGAGTACTTAAACCATAACGGTAGGGGAGATACCACTGATTTGATTCGTTGGGAGGCGCTAAAAAGTATGATAAGAGGGGTCGTTATTAAAATAAAATCTGCCATAAACAAGAACCACAATAAAGCTCTGGAGACTTTAGAAGGAGAAATTGGCTGATAGGAAGGAAGAAACAATGAATAAATTAGCAAATAAGAAGTATGAATATAACAAAATAGTAAGTGAAAGGGGGGGGGGTTTGGTTAACTAGTTGGAAGCAATTCAAACTCTGTGCATCCAACAAGGCAGGGAAGAGCCTCGCTGCATACCTCAAATTTAAAATACAGAAAAATACGATCAATTCTATCAAAGATCAGGGGGGTACAACACACTCGGGCCCGGTCGAGATAGCGGAGGTATTCAAACAATTTTATGAGCAACTTTATGCCAAGAATACAGAGGTAGCCAACTCAAAAATTGAAGGTTATTCAGATAAGTGCAATCTTCCCTCCCTCTCCACTATGGATCGTGATGACCTTAACGGTCCTATCAGGCTTCAGGAAGTCGAGATGGTCATTAAGTCGTTAAAATGTGGTAAGGCACCCGGACCGGACGGGTTCACTGCTAGGTTTTACAAGGGCTTTTCCCCACTGTTGGCACAACCATTCTTGCACTTATTCTAAGAAATCAGTGCAATGGGGGAGGTGAAGGGTACGTTGTCGGAAGCCATTATTGCGGTGCTGCCGAAGGAGGGGAAGGATCCAGCGCTACCAAAGAACTATAGGCCTATCTCGCTCATTAATCTCGATTGTAAGCTTCTAGAAATGATTCTGGCTAACCGGCTCCAAAAGGTCCTACCCAAATTGATACATGCATCACAGGCGGGTTTTTTAAAGAATAGACTGTCTAGTGATAATACCAGAATACTGGCGCATGTACTTGAACGAGCAAAGTTGTTGACTACCCCTACTGTGGCAATCACACTTGACGCCGAAAAGGCTTTCGATCGAGTCGATTGGAACTATTTGAATGCGGTCCTAAATAAGTTCAACCTGGGTCACCTTTTTACAAGGATGATGATGTCTCTATACTCTTGTCCATCTGCGAGAGTTAGAGCTGGCGGCTCTTTCTCCTCAGCGTTCCAACTACATCAGGGCACTAGACAGGGGTACCCTCTCTCGCCCTCACTGTTTTTGCTGGCCATTGAGCCATTTCTCTATCACTTGAGGACTAACGATGGTATTGCTGGAATTCCATTTGAAGATTGTATAATAAAGTTGACAGCGTATGCGGATGATGTTCTAATAGTATCAGAGAGAGTGGAAGAGGCTATAATGGCCCTCATGTCTACCATTGACGATTTCTCCAGGGTGTCGGGATACAAGTTGAATAAAGTTAAAACAGAGGTTAAGCTGTTGAATAACTTCGGTAATAGAGAGATTATGGGGGAATCTGGCTTGACGTGGCAGCCAGGCTGCTTTAAGTATCTGGGACTGGAATTTGATAAAGATCTAATTACAACTTTGGGGGTCAATGAAAGCTTGACTCTGAAAAAAATATCTAAATTGCTAGAGGGATGGTCCCCGAAATTCCTTTCATGGTGGGGAAGGGCGGAAACCTTAAAGATGATGGTGACCCCATTAGTAAATTATCTGGCGAGTATGTTGCCAATGACATTCTCTGAGGCCTTCTTGACAAAGGTGGACGGGCTGTTTGGTGGGTTCTTGTGGCAGGGGAAGAAACCCAGGATATCTATGAAGAAGCTACAGCTATCAAAAGGAAAAGGCGACTTGGGTCTCCCTAGCTTCAGGAACTATCAGACGGCCTTTCTATGTAAACAAGGGGCCCAGTGGTTGAATGAGGATGCAGATTATTCACCGCTGTGGATTGCGATTGAAAAATCTTTGATTGGTAATGCACCTCTCACAGCATTACTCTCAATGGATCTATCCCATCTCCCCCACTCCAAATACATCCTACTAAACACTAGAAGAGCACTTCTGAGATTAGATCAAGCTCAGAAAGTTGGACTGCTGTGGAGGAAGTCTACTATGGTATCTTTATGGTATAATTCATCGTTTAAGCTGGAAGGGAAACCGCTGCAGTGGAGGGCTTGGTCTGAGAAAGGCATTAATCTGGTGGAAGACTTATTTGAGGGAGGGCATCCATTGCCGTTCTCCTCGCTACAAACCAACCACAATCTGTCACCAATGGATTTTTATGACTTTTTGAAACTTAACCCCTTCGGTGCCCGCCCCTTTCCCCGCCCTGTGCCGGCCGTTACATTAGCGGGCGGGGTTTGTGACGAGCTGGACTCGTCATGGGCACAGCGCCACCGCGGCCCATGACGAGTCCAGCTCGTCACGGGCACCGAAGAGGTTAAGGTTATTCTGTCTACTCGCTCCCTCAACTCGAACGACCCTTGGCTTAAGACCCATGTTCCACGACTTTTAAAGTCGGGTCACTTTGTCTCTAAAATTTATAAGTTGCTTCTCCCTGCCCCAAGGAAGGCGTACAAGAAAAATGAATCCAAGTGGGAATCTGAGCCTAACTCTACCGGTTTAGTATTTGACTGGGATTTGATACATGCTGCCGCCCTAACGAACAAGATCTCCCCGATTCTAGCCCAAACCAAATATATGCTCATTAATCGGACATACTGGACGCCAGAAAAACTCCATAGACTCCATCTGAGGGATAGCCCCTTATGTTGGAACTGTAACTCAGCGGTGGGAGACTTAGCTCATATGCTCTTTGGGTGTTCTGCGCTGGGATTATTCTGGGGGAAAGTGTTTGATTGCATAGATCATATTTTCAAGGTCATTTCTAAATGATAATTTGTCTATGTTCTATTGGGGGTGCTAGACCAGGAGCTTCATAACGACAATGATCGTCAATTGATGGACATTTTGCTTACTCTAGCCTGCAAGGTGGTACTATGTAAATGGAAAAGCGCCTCTGAGGTCTCATTCAGGGTTTGGCAGGAATGGCTCTCGTTTTTAAGAGGAGCTGACAATCCAGCTCTACACTCGTCAACGTGGCGCGTTTCCCATAGGCGGCTCTGGAAGTCCCTGGACAAGTCTTCGTTCTCATTTGACCCGCCCTGAATGGAAGTGGTAGAAGTGGCGGAATTATGGCGGAATCATGACTGGTAGCCTATAGAGTAAGGGTAGAGACGGAATCGGATAGGCAACACACATGTAATACGGCAATGGCAGTCGTGGCGCTCACTCACCATAGCGTAATCGGAGTTTGGGGGCTGAACTTGGTTTCATGACATATCTTAGTTTAATTTAATTTAATGTAATTTAATTTCATTTCACTTCATTTGTTTCAAATTCGCCCATGGTATTCGGATGTGAGGATCAGATTTATAGTCCTGACTTACGGATCTTATTACTATGTGATTGAGGAATATGACTTCATATATGTCTGTGTTGGGGGCGACTCCCCTATAGATTTGCCAGCTCTCAGGTACTATGGGTCTGTTGGTTGGGGATTGCATATGTCATTTATTGTCATTTATTGTATGTCTTGTCATTTTTTCTATTTTTTTATTAATAAAAAAGATTTGAATTTAAAAAAATAAAAGTGGCTAACCAATTGTCAGGAGTCGTGACGCCAGTGCTAGTTGGACAATAGTACCCTGGGCTGGGCAGGGCTCGCAGTTGTCAATGAAGTGGCAGGACATCATCTGGTTTGAGTCAACTGGTGGCTGGCTGCAAATGGAACATTGTAATTCAAGTTAATGCGCAGTTGGTGACCCATCAAGTGTAAAGGAATGCGCTCAGCTGCTAGGGTGAGGACGCTTACGAGAGAACAAATAGGTCCAAGTACGATATGAGAGCACTAAGGAAGTTGCATCTGGCATCTTGAGAGTCTGATGTTGGCCTGCAAGTGGAAGGGAAGCTAAGTTACACGTGTGCTGATGACTGTGGGCGCCCAGGGAAGCGCTATACTATGCCGTGCGCTTACAGTAAAATTTCGAGTGCCGGGTGAGGCGCAACGATTGTAGAGACCTCGTTGAGATATTGTAAAGCCTGAAATAAACAAGCAAGACACTCTGTGAAGGAAAGGTAGGCTGTATGCCGTCTTACCTAGAGTACCACATTAAGAGCGCGGGCTTACCTTGAGAAATTAAAGTTGTGGGGATAGAGAGGAGCCGCAATCACCATCTCCGTAATGGGCAGCCCTGCGGGTTAAAGACCAGATAGGAACCGGATTAGTACCAGTGAATTGAGCGATAGTGAACTGCCACTACAAGGGAGGACAGAAGGGTGGGGGGCGCTTACCGAGGGGATCTCGGCGTCTGGCTTCCTGATGCGGTCTCAATGGATAACAGCTCAAGTGAACCTTGCCGTCTGTCTACAGTTGTGCGCGGCTATGTGGTAGGCGGCAATGATCTAATGGACTTGCAGCCGTCATGTGACCCATGGGAAGGAGTGTGAAAGGCCGGCAAAGTGAGCCCACCATGGCGGACATCTTGGAGGGTGAAGAATTACAATGGATTATGTGCACTGAATGCCAGTAAAGGGTAAAGGAAGAAAGTATACAGATAAAAAAATAGAAGAAAATTGAAAGAGGGAACTTACAACAAAGCAAGCAATTGTAAAACAATTCTCTTTTCATTTAAAAAAAGAAAATACATTTTTAGTTCCTCTGAAGTTGTCGTGTAGCAATGGTGACCAAGGGCAATTAGAGTAAGGAGGTCCAATCTTCAAGGCGATTGAGGCCAGTATGTATACTGCTCATTTTCAAAATCCATTTAAGTTCCTCTTTGTTGAGGAGTTGATGGATGTCGGCGCCCCTGGGAGGCGGCTTAATCACGTTGATGCTTGTCCATTTCATATCATTCTCAGTGTGTCCTGTCACATTGAAGTGATCAACCAATGGTGCATTACAGGTATTGAATCGTATCCTACTTCGATGTTGGCAAATTCTTAAACGTGCTGTCTGAGTTGGTTGGCCAATATATATCGTGTCACATGGGCAAAAGATGGCGTATATGACATTCCAGGTGTTGCAGTTTGTAAAGGATTTACGTTTGAACTTAATCTTATCATATACAAAATCTTTACCCTCTATTGTTGTTTGGCAGACAATGCATTCCCCACATTTTGCATGGCCAGTAAGCGGCGGTAGGCCCCAGAGATCATTCAGGGTGCTCTTAACATCTGTTGATGGTAGAGCTGCGAGCACTAAATGGTCTTTAATGTTCTTTGCTTGGTGAAAAGCAAACAGGGGGCGTTCTAGATTAAGCACTCCTGCATTTAGTACTTTCCAATGTTTGATGACACTTTTGCAAATGGCATGAGATGCAGGTGAGAAGGTTGTTACGCAGACCATCCGGTTCTACGCATTCTGGGGTTCGGGCTCCAGGAGCTCTCTTGAGCGAATTCCAGACAAGCCTACGGGGATAGCCATGTGTTGTAAGTTTATTTCTCCGACCTGTGCTTCCTTAAAGTAATCTTCTTATAGTGAACAGTTCCTCCTGATTCTGAGGAACTGGGAGTAGGGGAGTGAATCCCTGAGGGCAGGGGGGTGATGGCTATCATATCTGAGCTGCGTGTTACGCTCTGTGGGTTTCCTGAATAAACTGGTTATCAGTTGTCCGTCTTTATGTTGAATGTTCAAATCTGTCAGGAAGACCCTCTCCATTTGCACCTTGGTGACCTTTGTATCACTGTCTGGAAGAAATACATAAGCCCTTAAAGTGAAGCCATATACAATTGTTTGTCCCACGACACTGGCAGAACGGTGCAGCTGATTGGGACAAAAGAATGGCAATTTTTAAAAAGTGCCATTTTCAAACTTTTTACTTAAAATCAGATTTCATCATGAAAGAAGATTTTAAATTACCCTTCCTTCGAGTGTAAACAGCATATCTCTATCTGCTCCAAATCTGTTGTTTTTCACAACTTTATTGACAATCGTTGAAAAGACGTCTTTTACCCGGACCGATAGTAGACGTAGGTTACCAAGCAACGTGACGCGCTTTCCCTCACAGGCTTATTATCGTTGGAGACTTCGGATTGGCCATCCGTCAGCGAATCACGTTTAAATATTACTCTATCCCTACCTATCGATGCGATCGTACCTAGCAGACAGAACTCTGTTCGCCTGCTGCAGCACTTCACGGGATATTCATATACCCGGAAGCAAGGAAGAGAGGTAGGAAGAGCTTTGTCGTTTTCAGTACAGATTACCTCTGCAAATAATAGGTTATTTTCCAACCCCAGAAGCCGAATACATTCCCCCTTTTTTTACCCTTGTTATAGTTGATTGAACTCTTGGATACTAAGCGACAGCTATTCAGCAGTTCGCGTTTGCAGCCTTCGTGGGTGATGTATGCTATCAGACCCTCACGCTGAGCATATTCAACAATAAGACATACAAACAGTGGGCTACTGCCTCTTCGTGAGTCTTCTCTCACAGGGCACCCGGCTGGGTACCTGTGAGTATTTTATTTTCACATTGAGCATTGTGTCACTGAACACTGAAACGTTAGATTCCTTCCTAGACGACCAGGTAGATAGACTTAATATTAATGCTCCTCTAAGAAATCCCCTCTTTTGAGACATAGGATCCATTTTTTGACAAACATTTTTCCTTATCCCCTTTTTTTAGGTGTCCCTATATTAGACTGTCCTGACGAGACCCTTTAATTGGAATAGGGTCGAAACGCCGTTGACGTGAAAGGCAAATCATTCTATCGACACTCAGAATGCTTGAGTGTTGTTAATTGGATTTATTAATTGTTTATGATTGCCTTTGTAAAGAAAAATGGAAACCTTTTTTGTATGTTGCACTTTATGTTATTTGTTTGTTTAGGTTTATTTTTTTCACTGGGACACTATTTGTAAATCGTATGAATATTGTCAATCTGTATTGTGAATTTATGTCCACTTCTTATAAAAACCCTTTTTTGCTACAAAATATAAATATTCTTTACAAAAGACCTAATGTGTATGGCTGTGCCTTTTCTTCTGACATCACTCTTAACCCTTCCTCTTCTTTGGATTATTATCATGTACTATATACTGTATTGTTAAATATTAATCCACACGAGCCATTGTTTCCTCACAACATATAATACCCAGGCTCCTTGTGGGTAGGGTTTCCTTGTTTCTTAATCAGCCAAATCTGTTGTTAGCGCTTATAAAATATAATAAGTCATACCAGTGTTAGTCTGTGGGAAAGATGGCCTTACAGCAGTAAAAAACAACTTTATAGGCTTTTCACTGTCAGGACATCTAAAACTTAAACCCACCTGTCCTACTTTTTAAATACCATGCATCCTGCGCTATGAGCCTTTAAGGGCTGTCTGAGGGGTGACGTAAAAAGGAAGATTTAGCCCTTCCAGCATTTTTATTTTTAGGTTGAAATGGCAGTTTAAAACTGCATTACAAGCTGCTTTTGCCGACAAGAGACACTTTTAACAGAGCTACTTTAGTAGGTGTCACATTGAGTGCTGCTGCTCACTAGTAGAATTTAATTTACGGGGTACACATTGTACCATCCACTAGAGACTTGTGAATAAATTGTACCAATTAGGTGTGGACCAACTATAAGATGAGAGCATAAGCAATGTACTAACTGATTAACCAGGAAAAAATGCACAGCCCTAAAAGCCAACAAAAATAAGTTCAGTCAAGGAAGGCATAGAAATGTAAAAAAGGGCCAGGTCTAACAGAGTTGTTTGTAGACAAGAGTAATATGCTGTCTGAAAAAACTAATATCTATATGAGTTATTTATAGAGCCCAATAGCTACTCATTGAGTGTCCCATTGCTGGGAAGAAATCTGACCCACTTACTGAATTGCAATTAGAAAGTAAACCAGAAGAGCGAAGTTTTAAGGACACATTTGAAAACTAGGATATCCTCTGTGGCATGGAGATTCTGCGGGCGAACATTCAAATTCCTAGCAGCCAGGTAGGAAAAGGAGCTGCCACCCCACTTCTTACTTCTGAATTGTGGGATCACCACCAACAAGGAACTGTATGAATGGAGTGATCTGGTAGGCTGGTAAGGGGTAATTCTATTAAATAGGTACTGAGGACCCAAGTGATAGAAAGCTCTATGTGTCTGTACTATTCCTTTAAACCTAACTCGTTCCTTGATAGGAAGCCAGTGCAGTTCTTCCAGGTATGGTTGAATATGCACTCTCCTAGAGTGTTTCAACAGAAGCCATGCTGCGTCATTCTAAACCAGCTGTAGTCTCTTCCGGAGATAAGCCGGAGACCCCAATAAAGAGAATTGACATAGACTAGCCATGAGGTGATCAGGGCCTGGTTCACTGTTTTCTGCTGAGCTAAAGGGAGAAGGTAGAGGAACTTTTTTAGAATTTTTAGGAGTCCAACGGGCCCCTATGACACTGGACAACTGGGGGACGAAAGGGGCAGAGTTACCAAATTTCACCCCAGTTTGCAGCCCACCATGGCAGGGGCCCGTGGAGGTGGTACACCATTTAGCCAGATGTTGTTGTCCCAGATGGGAGGTTGTAACCCAAAGAGCAGAATTTCCATTTTACTGCCATTGCATTGTAGGTTGCTGGAGCACATCCTCTGAAACACTGCTGAAATGCATGCCTTAAAATTGCTAAGAGCATTAGGGGCATTTTTACCTAGGGAGATGAGTTATTGTGTGTCATCGGTGTACAAAACTATTTGTACTGTAAAATTCTACAAGGGTCGCCAGTGGGGTAGTATAGACATTGAAAACTGTTTGACTCAATGAAGACCCTTGAGGCACCCCGAAGCCCAAAGATTTAGGTTTCAAGGTTATGGTGCCATCCATACAGATTGATTTCTACCTACCGACAACTAACTGAACCAGGCTAACGCAGGGCCACAGTTACCAATGTCACTGAGAAATATGTGGTGCGAGACGGTGTCAAAAGCAGCAGATAGATCAAGGGGACTCAGGGCCACCTGCATCCCCTGATTCATCACTAGCTTAATGGTGTCTGCAATGCCCAACAGAGTAGATTTGGTGCTGAAGCGTTGGCTAAAGCCTGACTGAGAAGGGTGTAACAGGTTATTCTGCTCTACGAAACCAGGGTATTGGTGTTTAATAAGATTTTCCAAAATCTTGACAAAGGCTGGCAGCAAGGAGATTAGTCTGAAATTGGAACGGTTAAATATGTCAGTTGATGGCTTATTTAGGAACAGAATGAATGTAGCCTGCTTCCAACGCCTGGGGACTGTGGCAATCTGAATGGACATGTTTAAAATCTGATTTAAGGAGGGTTTGGTTGCTGAGCAGTTGGAAACAAGAATATAGGGGGCATGGGTCATCGGGGGACCTAGATTTACATGCTCTAAGGGTGTGAAGTAGACTCTTTCAGAGAAATAGGTGCAAACTCCTGCAGGGAGTGGGAGCAGGGTGTTTACTGAATCTCCTGCAGGGCCAGGTGTCCCTTAATGACAGTGGGTTCACAGAATGTAGGGAGCCTACAATTGCTTTTTTTGGCATCAAAGACATTTGATAGTTTAGTGCACAACTTATAAGAGGCCGTTAATTGTTGAAGCAGGGTGTCTGAGTGGATACATTTTTCTTTAACAATTTTACATACCTTACCTGGTGTCATGTAGTTTCTAGGAATCCCCAGGATCTGCTTGTTTTGGATGACCTTACTGGGGGCTTGGCGTCCAAACCGCTTCCTGACACTCCCACAGGATATGTCAGCCATTAGACCGGCTAGCTCTACAGTGCCACTACCACCCCCCTGTATCTTACTGTGGTGTAGGTAGTGTCTGGCAACCACTGAACATGACAACCCTGATTCCTCAGGTATCGTGGAAAACAGTACAGTACTTTTTCGCTCAGTCACTCGTGCTTTCTTAGTCTCAGAAAATACACAGTATAGCAATTAGGAAGCTTCAATAAGTATTTATTGGTCCATCGTCAGTCTTGTGTAAATCATATTATGCTGCGACGATTAGGAGACAAAAGCATGCCAACGAAATTGCAAGCACCAACATAGTAAACAGTAGATACATTTCTACCATAGTGCTTAGGAAGAGGAACATATACAGTTCAGATAAAACAGTAGCACCTAGCCTAGATCTGTATGTGTAGCTTGTACATGAATATAGATATGTATATGTATATATGTAGCCAGGAATCCCCTACGGAAGAACCATCCACCTCACCTGATGGTAAAGAATGAAGGACCTCGTTTCTGCTTCGAGGATGACACCCCAGAAGGGATGTCAGACCATTGCGTGTCAAAGATTCAACATCCAGGACTCCGTGTCAGTGTGGAAGGAATTCTACTTTAATTTGCAGGGGGGGAATAAGGGTCTTATATGCTAGAGTGGTCTCTCCAGGGTTTCTTCTAGAATTGACATGTTTCGAAAATAACCACAGATGTTTTGAAAACAACCATGAATGTTTTTCCAAACAATGTGATCATGAACAGCGGGCTGTTAGCCAAGGATGAAAAAAGTGGTAACCCTTATACAGAATAAGTATGCAGTGCCTGAGGACATTGTAATGTACGTAAGGTACAGAGATTATGATAGAATACAAAGAGCCTGATGTCGAAGAGACAGGAGCAAGCTACTTGATAAAAGGTCACCTGTTCAGAACCATTATTGTCGTGTTGAGAATGTATGTAATATGGGGTATACGTAACAGGACTTGGTTAAGGACATGAAACTGGTTTGTTATAGGAGGTATTGATCTGAGCTGTAAAAAAACTCTCACTGGGCTTTATTAATTGTCTGGTTGTATTTGTTTAAGGCATTCTTATAGGTTATTTTATCCTTAGGGAAATAATGTCACCCTCATCTTCTTCCTAGTTTCTTGCATTGTTTGGTTAGCTCTTTGAGCTCCTCGTTGAGCCAGGGTGCTGACAGTCATTTGACCATGGAAGTAGCCTCCCTAGGTTTAAAGGAGGCAATGCTATTGGCCATCTGTATGAGCAAGGCGTTGACCGACAGGGCATCGACTTCTATGTCCCCACTCATGTGTGGAGAAGGCTCACTCAGGGAGAGGCTAAACTCCGTGGGGGAGACTGTGGCCCAGTTTATATTGGATAGGGAGAGACAGGTCTTGCGTCCACGAGGGCTGTGATACACCCTCCATTTGAAGAGCATGCTCGGCCATTCATGGGGTTCAAAGTTTGACACCCTAACTCGGCCATTAGAGAAAATGGTGTCCAAGATATGGTGGGCAGGGTCACAAATTGTTGCATGTCCCAAGTGGACATTTTCTATTACAAGGTGACTGTGCAGGTCAGTCGGCGAATACACATGTTAATTGAGGTCCCCTAAAACCGTGATAGTGAAGTATTTTAACATACCTTAGGCATGAAATCATCGAGGGAGGATAGGAATTCACCCGCATGACGGGGATAGGGGTGATAGACCAAAACTCTAGCCCAGGATTTCTGAGTCAAATGCCCATTTATTCAGCCCCCTAAAGGTCTTTGATATTGAAACTAACACAGTTAACCACATCGCTGCCAGGCCATTTCCCCCTGTGCAAAGCCTTCTTTTGGGAATTTGGGGTAGTTTGCGCTTAGGCCACCATAACTTTTTGTACACTTAAGGTAGCTAAACCAAATGTGCGTCCTTTTTTTCCAGCATCCTGATGATCCTAACGGTACCCAGAGTGTGTGAATTCTGGTGGAGGGGACTGAGAAATAATCCAAAATACAACAAAACATTTGGTTTTTGAGGCAAAATGGTGAAAAAGTGCAGCAGAAGAAAGTGTCAGTTTTTTTCCCAGCAAATGGCATCAATAAAGGGTTTGCAGTGCTAAAATCACCATCTTCTCAGCTTTTAGGAACAGGTAGACGTTTGTCAGAAAATCACATTTTTGAAGAAAGTTTTGGCATTTTGGCATGAGATATAACCAATTTTTCCTATGTTGTGTGCTTTCAATCTCCTCCCAGTTAGTGGCACAAATGTGTGTAAAAACACTGATAGATCTTGGACAGCTATACATTTCTAAAAAGCAAACAAAAGTCTGAATTCAGCAAGGGCTCATTTGTTTAGATCCTTCAAGGTTAATTGAGTTGAAAAAAATATCCATTTGTGCCTCCGTTTTCACCTGTAATTTCTTCTAAGTGTGGCATATTTATTTTCAAAAGCAATATACTGTTATGTCCGCTGAACTCTTTTGGCTGCGGCGATATATAGGGCTTGTAGGTTCACCAAGACCCGAGGTACCCAGAGCCAGTAACTGAGCTTGCAATGGTTTTTCATTGTGTATCGGGTAGACAGCAAATCATTTGGTTTAAATATAAAGAACAATAAATAGATATCAAGGAAACCTATGTTTTTCCGAAATGGGAATAACATATGGCGTTTAGAAGCAGTGGTTATTTGCACATCTCTGAATTTTTGGGTAACCATACTAGCATGTGAATTAGTGGGTATTTTTCAAAATGACTTCTTTTTACACAGTCTTACATTTGAAAGGCAAACATGCAGAGAAAGAGAATTGGTAATATCACTTGTTCTACTATTCTGTGTTCCCCTAAGTCTCCTGATAAAAATGGTACCTCACTTGTGTGGCTAGGATTAGTGTCTGTGAAAGGAAATGGCTAAAAACGCAACACATCACATTTTTAAACTGAAAACTGACCCTTTTATTGCAATGTGCCTAAGTGTGAATTTTGGGCCCTAGTTCAGTCTAGGAAAACCTAGCAAATCTGAAAAAAATGTTAAATTAGACACCCAGAGAAATCCAAGATGGGGTGACTTGTGTGGCTCTCCCCAGGTTCTGTTACCCAGAAATCCTTGCAAACCTCCAAAATGTGTCTGAAGAAACACATTTTCCTCACATTTCTGTGATGGAAACATCTGGAATCTGTGGGCAGTCAAAAAGTTCCTTCCACCCAACATTCCTTCAAGTCTCCCAATAAAAATAGTACCTCACTTGTGTGGGTATGCCGAGTGCCTGAGACAGGTAACAGCCTAAAACACAACGTGGACACATCACATTTTTTCATCTGACAACCGACCCTTTTTTACAATGTCCCTAGCTGTGGATTTTGGGCCTTAGCTCAGCCGGCACCTAGGGAAACCCTGCAAACCTGTACATTTTTTAAAACTAGACAGCAAGGGAAATTGAGGATGGGGTGACTTGTGAGGCTCCCACTAGGTTCTGTTACCCAGAATTCCTTACAAACTTCGCAATTTGTCTAAAAAGCAAGCTTTCCTCACATTTCTGCGATCAAAAGTTTTGGAATCTGCAGGCAGCCACACGCTTCTTTCCACCCAACATTCCCCCAGGTATCCTGATAAAAATGCTACCTCACTTGCATGGGTGGGCCTAGTGCTCGTAACAGGGAAGGGACCAAAATATATTGTGGAGGCAGCAAAATTATCGATCACAAAACAACCTGGTTTTAAAAGGGAGCCCTTTGCGTTTTTGGTCCTGGGCATGGCGGCCATCTAGGGAAACCTACCAAACCCAGATATTTCTGAAAGCTAGATACCTGGAAAAGTCCAGGGAGGTGTGGCTTGCACAGATCCCCAACAACTTCATACCCAGAATCCCCGGCAAACCTCAAATTTAACTAAACAAAATGATGCTTTCCTCACATTTCTGTGTAGCAAAGTTGTGGGATCACTAGGCCATCTCAAATTTCCTACCAGCATTCCCCTAGGTCTCCTGATAAAAATGCTACCTTACTGGTATGGGTCAGTCTGGTGCCCGGGACAGGTAAGGGCCCAAAACATATTGTAGAGGTATCAAAATGATCGAAAACAGATTGACTCGGTTTTGCAAGGGGTTCACCTGCGTTTTTGGTCTTGGGCTCGGCAGCCATCTAAGGAAACCTACCAAACCCAGACATTTATGAAAACTAGACACTCGGGGGACTCCAGGGAGGCGTGGCTTGCATGCATCCCCAACCTTTTCTTACACATAATCCCCTGCAAACCTCAAATTCAACAAAGAAAATCAAATGTTCTTCTCATTTCTGCATGGGATCACTGGACTGTCACAAATTTCCTACTACCCGGCGTTCCCCTAAGTATCTTGATAAAAATGCTACCTCACATGTGTGGGTGGACCGAGTGCCCGCGACAGGGAAGGGTTCAAAATTATTGTGGAGGCACCCCAATTATCGATCACCAAATGACCTGGTTGTGCAAGGGCATCACCTGCATTTTTGGTACCGTCTCGGTGGCCATCTAGGTAAACCACCAAACCCAGACATTTCTGAAAACTAGATACCTGGGGGACTCCAGAGAGGTGTGGCTTGCTTGGATCTCTCAACGTTTTCTTACCCAGAATCCCCTGAAAACCTCACATTTATTTTAAAAATCACTTTTTTCTAACATTTCTGTGTGGTATCACCAGCTACCAACACATAACCAGTCCACACACACTGTCATCCAATCAACAGTCTACATACACCACCCGGCAAGCAAGTAGCAGCCTACACACAGCGCCATCCAAGTGCCAGTTTACACACACTGCCAGCCAGACTCCAGTTCACACACACCACAAGCCAAGCTGTCATCCACATGCACCACCAGCCAACCACCAACCGCTATTCCATACGCACCGCCAGTCAAACGCCAGTCCACATGCACTGCCAGCCATGTGACAGTCCACACGCCCTTCCAGGCAAGTGCTAGTCCACACACACACTGCCAGACAAGCACCAGTGTACTGACACCACCAAGAAAATGCCAATGCACTCAGACCGTAAGCTGAACTTCTTTTTACACCCACACACATAAACTTTCCAGACTACCTAGTGGCTTTCTCACCCCCTTGGGCGCAGATGGGCCTAGAAATAAGGTCGATCTACCCCCAGGGTGGTCAGGAAATGGGAAAAATAAAGAGACGTGACCCTTCCCTATGAGGCTACTCCCCAAAATATCAATAAATATAATCCCTGGTGTCTAGTGGCATTCTGTTCCCCTTGGGGTAGATGGGCCTAAGAATAAAGCCAATCTTCCCTTGGGGGCAGAAAATGGCCCAAACAGTGCTCAAATTATTGGGGAGTGACCCTTGCCCAAGGGGCCGCTACCCTACAATAAAATATGGCCAGAAAATCCTGTGTGGCCTAGTTTGTGCATTCCTGCTGTGTCATCGCAGCCCCACCTGCGATCGCACAGCAGGAATACACTGCAAAGAGACACGAGAGGAGAGGAAAAACTCCTTCCTTTCCCCAGTGCCTCTTTTCCCAACCTGTCCCCCCCACCCCGAGAAAACATTTACCTTTTTCTTCAATGCGCTGAAAGCAATGGCTTCCAGCATGTCCCCGACTTGCTCTGATGATGTAGGCGTGCTGTGTGCGTATCAAGGTCATCAGATCGCCACGGTGGGGTGGGACTGGCAGCAGAATCACTTCCACTGCCATCCTCAATGGGTGCCTGTAGATGGGTGGCCCATGAGGAGAGCATCAGTGCTCCTGTGGGTAGGTGCCAGCACATAATGATTATGTCCTCGGCACAGCAACTCTGCAGTCAAGGATGTAACCATTATATCCATGGCATCCAAGTGGCTAAGAGAGTGTTTGTAAATAATAGCAATGCCACACACACTTTTGCCCACTCTGTCACAGTGTAACATAGAATAGCCAGCAGGTATGGCCAAGGCGACATCCGGGGCTGAGTTATCAAACATCCATGTTTCAGTAAGGAAGAATATATCGACTTTGTCCTCACTCAGTATGTCATGAATGTGCAGGGGTATTGATGCAGTAAGCGTATATTGCCAAGAAGCGCACGTATCCCACACCCGTAAATGGGTCTCTGGGAGCCACAAGAGTGTGGAAATGTGGCCTTGTATGTCAAGACCCAGTCAGTCAGACCAACCCACACAGAACACCTCTCGCCTAAGGGAGAGAAGCTCAGCAGCACTGCAGGTAATGCGCTGATCGTGCTTGGAGAAATGAGCGGCATGGCTGGCACTGAGCGTGAGCCAAGCACGGTTAAGTGCAGACAGGCTTGCATTAGGCGCATACATTCACCAGCCTGCTTTTTAAAACGTCCAAAATAGCCAAAGAACCAGACTCAAAAGGACAGCTGAACGGGGGCGTGGCTTAGGCACCGGAGGGAATGGCCGCTGGTCTGGGAAGCTCCGAGAGAGCGTAGGGCGACAGGACTTATATTAACTGTATTTTTGCCTTCCCTCAATATTTTGCAATAATCTCTGAGCCGCCATTTTAGGGTCTTGTGATCACCTCCCAATATTTTTCTCCACTCATATTTTTGGTGACAATCGCCCGCTCTAACCGCAGTAATGCGCAGCATATTACTACTACCTCCATGCAGTTAGAGGATAATAATCCATTCAGTATGTTACAGGATAAAATGGATTACACTTCTTCTGATTCTATTGGTCCCAAAGGCTCCTCTCCTAGCATTTCTCGACCAGGTGCTAAACGTAACTCTAAATTACCTTCCGCATCAGGAAAACGAGTGAAGGCAAATCCTCCTTCACCCACCAACACATCCTCTTCCATTTCCATAGAGCTTCTTCTCGAGGAAATACGCTCACTCAAACTGTACATGGCCGAAACAAATGTTCGCCTTCAGAGCCTTGAGGATAATTGGTCGCATACAGAGCATCAAGCTGCAGATCTTGAGAGGAAACTGTCTTCAGTGCAGGCAATCTCCGACCAGGTTCCAGGAATGCATAGAGATATACAATCACTTAAGCAACAGATTGAAAATTCGGAAAACCGAAACAGACGCAATTACCTACGTATTTATGGCCTTGCGGAACGTCTTGAAGGTCCCAATCCTATATCCTTCTTTCAAACCTTCCTGCCAACACTTCTTAGTCTTCCCACTTCTCCTCCATTGAATATTCAACGAGCACACCGATTAGGTCCACCCTCTCATTCTGCCAACTTCGCATCCTCTCCAACGAAACCTAGAGGTGTTATCTTATATTTTCTAGAGTATACAGATCTGATTAAAGTCATTCAGACTGCCAAACAGAAAGGGAAACTTACCTGGAAAGGCACCAATCTCTTTTTTGCCCAAGACTATGCTAAAGCTACCGCAGATCGTCGCAAACAGTTTTTGGACATGAGACCTGCTCTCCGTTCCCTGAATGCACGCGATGGATTGTTCCATGCTTGTCTCTTCAAAGTGACTTACAATAATAAAAGGACAAACTATGAAGATCCTGCACTTCTTCAACAATTCCTCAATTCCTGCAGAGATGATTCCATGGACACTCCCCAATTATAATTGTTTTAATGGTTCTTGATTGTCCCATTTAACGTCTGTCTGCCGTTATCTCTATTTATCCTCCCTTCTGGTGCTGTTTTGTTATATCCTGAGATACCCTCCTAATGTCTTCTTTTTCCTCTTTATCAGGTGCGGTTCTGTGATCCCTTTGAGATATGACCTCTTCGTCTTATGCCTGGAGGCTGTTCTCCCTTTGCTGCGTCCTCTTGGAGTCTTCCATCTGGTGTACTATTTCCCTTCTGTGGGTCCTCCATCCCCACTCTCATTGTCCTTTTGTGGTATGTCTTTTAAACATTCTTATGCATTATCATATGTTGTTTGTTATATTGTATTTTTCTGTTTCGTGTTTTCTCCATCCCTGTCCCTTTTTCTTTCTCTTCTTTTCCATTTCTTTTATTCTTTTCTCTGCTCTTTTTCCCTCCCCTTTTTGATGAAAGTTTTATTTCCATCTCTTTTCCTTGTCTATTCAGGAGCTCATATTTCATTTCCTGTCACTTTACTTTCTATTTTTCTTTCAATAATGCCTTTAGTTTTTCTATTGCTTACATGACAGTTGTTCATGTTAAATTTAACTGGCCACATCTTCGTTCTACTTTTTCCCATTTTTTCAGTAATGTGCTTAGTTTTCTTATTGTTTGCATAATAATTGTTCAAGTTAATTTTGATGGATTTCATTTAGAGTTGTTACATGGAACGTTAAGGGAATAAATAACCCCATAAAAAGGCAACGGGTGTTAACCCATTTATCTAAATTAAATGCTGAAATAGCACTAATTCAAGAGTCGCATTTATCTGATGCTGAAGCATCTAAATTAAAACGAGGCTGGGTAGGTAATGTTTTCTCTTCTCAAGCCTTAGGCAAGAAAAATTGAGTTTCTATTCTATGTCACAAAAAACATCAGGTATCAGTCACTCATCAGGAATGTGACTCGGAAGGCCGATGGGTAATAGTCAAGCTTCTCTGAAATCAGATACCTTTAGCCCTTTTTAACACTTATGCACCAGTTAATGTTGATAATGTTTTTTGGACTCATATCTGAGAAGCTTCTTTTGATGAACGATGAATATATTATTTTTGGGGGCGATTGTAATCAGGTTTTTGACCCTATACTTGATAGACACTCTTCTGTTAGATTTTGCAACACTATGATGCATTCCCAATTTACTTCCACCACACGACTCAAGTCCCTAGTCGACATTTGGAGGCTTTGTAACCCTGATACTTGAGAATATAACTTTTACTCCCCTTCACATCACTCGCAATCCCGAATAGACTACCTCTTTTTTAGTAAATCCCTATCTCAACAGGTTTCCCATTTCAAAATTAGATCTATTTTAATTTCGGATCATGCCCCAGTTTTTGTGGATTTTGATTTGTTACCCTTTACTCCACATACACGTAGATGGCGATTCAACAATACTTTATTAATTGATCCTACCTTTACAACCCAATTCACCTTGTTTGCTTCCGAATTCTTTTCAATAAATTGTACTCCGAACTCTTCTCCTGTTATGATCTGGGACTCCTTTAAGGGGGCTGCCAGAGTCTTTATTATGAATTTTGTTTTTCGTAAGAAGAAATCCTTTGAAGCTAAAATGTCCCAAATACTTGCTGAGATTAAACAACTTGAGTACACTTATTATCATTCAAATTCTGAATATTCCTTAAAAAAACTTATTGAAGCAAAATTTAAGTTTAATAAAACATCTACGGAAACCGCCTCTTCATATCTTTTAAAGAGCTGCGCACGTTACTATGGAGGTCAAAATAAAATGGGGAATTTATTGGCAAATTATTTAAAAGTACGGCGTGATCGAACTAAGATAGAGTCTATACGGAATAATGCTGGTATCTCCTTAGTTAAGGACAATGACATCTTAAACGAGTTTGTTTCCTTTTATAAAACTTTATACACTCCTGAACGTCATGCGACTTCAATTGATCTTGCTTCCTATTTTCAATCTATTGATCATCCTCCGCCTCCCAGTGTTGATTTTACCTCCTTAGAAATGGATATCACTCTTTTTCGAAATTACTCATGCAGTTTCGGTACTAAAAAGGGGAAAAGCTCCAGGTTCGGATGGATTTACTATTTAATTGTATGCACATTTTGCTAATCTACTCCTCCCACGTCTTTTATTTCTTTTCAATTCTTTTACAACAGTTGGCGCTTCTTCTGGGACATTTCAGGAAGCCATGATCTTTTTAATCCCCAAAGATAACAAAGATCCGTCTCTTTGCAAAAACTACCGTCCAATCTCCTTAGTCAATCTTGACTATAAGATATTTGCAAAGATTGGTGGTCTCCGCATTGATCCTATTTGACCTAATCTCATTGGCCCTGAACAATCGGGTTTTGTAAAAGGTTGTTTATATTCTGATAATTCCAGAGTCTTTTTTAATATCCTTAGTAAAGCTTTCGCTCTTGATTACCCTATTGCAGCCATAGCGTTAGATGCTGAGAAAGCATTTGATAGGATTGGATGGGATTTTATGTTTCAAGCACTCAAATGGATAGGGTTTCCTCCTAAATTAATATCCCTTATCTCGCTACTGTACTCAGGTCCTACAGCTTCTATTTTTGTTAATGGTAAAGTCTCGGACTATTTCCCTCTTCTTAGAGGAGTATGTCAAGGATGCCCTCTATGTCCACTCTTATTTATAATTGCTTTAGAACCTTTCTTAACTAAATTTAGGCAGGATACTCAGATTACCGGTTTTCAGCTCGATACCTCTCATGTTAAAATGTCTGTTTACGCGGATGACATCCTTTTATATTGTTCTAACCCTTTTTCTTCCATTCCATCTTTTATGGAACAGGTTGATGTTTTCTCTCAATTATCTGGCTATAGTCTTAATTCAGACATTTATGAAGTTCTCCCCCTAAATGTGCTCTGCCTTAAGCAGGATTTCCTCTCTACCGGTTTTTCTTGGCAACCTTCAAAGATAAAATACTTAGGCCTGTGGTTCTCTTCAAACAGTCCAGAAACACAAAAATTAAATTTTGACCACATAACTAAAACTCTATCCGATTCTATTGATCGCTGGCTCCCACTTTTTCTCTCTTGGTGGGGACGTCTAGACTCTATTAAAATGATGCTTTCTCCCATAATTTTATACATTATCTCTATGATTCCTGTACGTATTCCTGGATTTTATTTTAAAAAAATAGATTCTCTTTTAACAAAATTTCTTTAGAAAAACAAATCTCCACGCATAGCCCTGTCCTCTTTGAAGGCGGACAAATCCTCTGGTGGTCTTAAATTTCCTGATTTCAAAAAATATCATCATGCCTTCTCATTAAAACAATCTTCCCGTTGGCTTTCTCTTGATCAGAATATAGCTTCTCCTATTTGGTTGACTATGGAAAACTATTTTATAACACCTTTTAAATTTGAAGAATCTCTTGCCTTTACCAACAATATTTCTTCTCTTCGAAGCCCAGTCATCTTTCACACTCGCAAAATTCTTACCCCGCTACTACCTTCCTCTTATCCTTCTCTTTCCTCGTTAGATCAACAGCCCATTTGGTATAATAATTTGCTTTGCATAAAAATCGTACTTTTTACCGGAAATCTTGGAGAAATAGGGGATTACTTTGGATTTCACAATTATTATTAAATAATATCCCTTTATCTTTTCCGGATCTTCAAACACAATTTTCCTTACCTTCTTCCTATAAAACTCAATATGATCTTTTATAGCCTTCACTTTGTCAATACCTTCGATCCTTACCATCATTGCCTTCCCCTTCATCCAGCTGCTCCACGCTCTTTCCCTTATGATTGAGATCTTCCTCTGCTTCATCGTTATATAAGTGTTTATCTCTATCCCCTGATTGGAGCAAAACAAAGGTTGAATTAGCTTGGGAAAGTGATCTCCTGGAATGTTGGACAACTCCTTTTTGGGATAAGTTGTGGCTCAAAATTCATAGAACTTCCAGAGCTGCTAATATGTCTCAAACCCTCTATTTTGTTTATCAGCGCCTTTTATTTACTCCCGCAAAATTAGCCTCCTTCACTACAAACTCTACCCCTACTTGTTGGTCTTGCCCTTGCAGAAATGCGGATTTAAACCATATGCTTTTCGATTGTCCCCCTGTGAATCATTTTTGGCAATTAGTTTGGTCTCAAATTAACAACATCTTTAAAACAAAAATTCCCTTCTCCCTTCCAATGTTTTTCTTGACTCTCTATCACCTTGCTGGCCCCAGTCTCTTTCTAATTCTAAAATCATAGATTTGTTATTGGCGGTAGCTCTTCCCTTAATCACTTCTAATTGGAAACACGCTGACAAAGTCACTTTTAGAGGCTGGTGGAATGCAGTTTGTTTTCATCACAGACTTGACACTAATTACATTACCCCTATTACTGTGTCCATCAAAAGAGACCTTTTATGGCTCACTATATCCACATATTTAACTTATATTGCCTCACATAGTACTCCATTAGTCCAAACCCCGGATGAAGTTCAGAAACCTCCATGATTTACTTGTTGTCTATGCTTATTTAAACAAATCGTCATTAATGTTTCCTTCGATATTTTTGCTTATTGTAACTTGATATTTATATTTCTTTTGTCTTTTATGCATATAGAAATTGTTTCATGTGTTATTTTTTCTTAAACCTTAAAATAGAGTTAAGATTATAATAGTATATGTATTTTCTTCTCCCTTGTTCCCCTCCCCCGCCCTTCTTTCTCTACCCTCCCTCACTCCCCTTTTTATATTTCTTCATATATATATTATTATTTGCATGTAATGTTCTTTAATATACCTGATGCTTTCTTTTATGTATTGTATTATATTGAATTTTGCTGAATAAACTTAGATGTTAAACTAAAAAAAAAAAAAAAAAAAAAAAAAGGGCAGCCGAACCGGCAGTAGAACAGTAAAAAAAAACACTCCTCCCTCCTCAAAGGACTAAAGTGCAAATCCAGCTGTGCAAATGTGAGCAATAGCGCTCATGTTATAGCCCCACCACAGAAAGTATTGACTTTCAAAATTTTAGGTAGGCGACTATTGTGCAAAATAGGCAAGTTTTTTTAGCAACTCTAAAATACAAAGAAAGTGAAAAATGAATATCTAAAAACAATTTTAAAACAGAAATGGCAAAGGAGCTTTCTGAGCGCTTTTTTGCACACGTCAGAAAGCATTAGAACTAACTAACTGGCGTCTTGACACGGCAATCTTTTTAAGGAGTGCAGGCATCAGAAATAGCTATAGAACTAGACCACTAACTGGTTCAAAATGGTGGCAGGAGCAGCAGTTGAGCAGTGATAACCCCACCCCTTCCACCTCAGAGGATTAAAGTGCAAATGCAACTGCGTAAATGTGTCAAGGTGAGTGATGGCGCTCTTGTTACATTCCCCAACAGGAAGTATTGACTTTTAAAGTTTTAGGCTGACGAGTACTGTGCAAAATCAGCAAGTATTATAGCAATTTCAAAATATTCAGTAAAGTACAACATCAACATCAACATATAAAACCAATTTAAAAAAAGTATTGACAAAGGAGCTTTCTGGACGCTTTCTAGCCCACGTCAGAAAGGATATGATATGATCTGAAACACCTTAGCACAACATCCTGGAAAAAACAAACACTGATAGGTAATGCAAGATTGATGAACTCATGTGAACTATAGGCAGGAATGACATGGATTACCTTTACGTTTTTTACACTCATAGCTCAGAAATTGTTCAGTGCTTTTGAAAGAAACATTAAGGTCATAAATACAGGGCCCGAAAGGGACCCATTTCAATATCCATTTTAAATTACTGCTGGGTCTGTGTCTCGCAAGAACCCGGCCCACTTAAAGCCCTGACTATGACACAAACACCTTGCACCTGTTGGGCCTAGTATTTTAAAATGTCTTTATAATGTTTCAATAAAACATATGACCGCAGAGCGCACATATGAAAGACTTCAATATTGGAAAATATGGTCACTCCACTCGAGCATGGAGGGATGAAAGAGTGAACCAGCCCTGCTGTGACCGGAACGACAGTTCTTTCCACGTGTGCATTAACATACTCCTGTCCTATGAATTCACTAAAATATGCCTGAAGGCTTCAGTACAAAAACATTTGTGAAAGTGAACTGAAACGCCTTGATCATTTCATTTGTAGCACGGGGAGATGAAGCTTTCCAGAGCAATCCTTGTAATCCCTTCCCAATAAGAGCATCTTGTTTGGCGAGAGCGGCGTCTCCTTTCTTAATTGACAAGGGGCAGGCACATGCTTTCATCTGTGAAGAATGGGTTTCGAAAAGATGTGACAGCACTACTTACACAGTTTCATCCTATTCGATAGAAGCTGGCAAGTTGGTGATATTTATAATTGAAATGAAGGCAACTTTTATCACTTACGAAACTGTTGCAGCCGTGGGGGATGCTCCGCAGCCTACACAGGTGCAGGCACATATTTCCTGCTCCGTGTATATTGACCAGAACACCAATCTACTTTGTCGCGTGCGGCACGCTCTCCCCCTATTCACATCCCCAGGCCTTTGACAACTGCAACAATATCAGATGATGGCCATACCCTGATTGATTTGTGTAATGCACTGTGACGCTATCATTTGCACTAATAGGAAGTGTATATACGAATTTGGGGGCATATTATCAAGCACGGCGTTAAAATTATCGCCGCTTTGGCGGCAGAAAACTGCGACAGATGTGCGACAAGATATTCAATGTCTAACGCATCTTCTTTAAGGCTTGCATCTATCAAAAAATATTCGATCCTCGATCTATGCCCATATATTTTGTTATGAAATCAAGTGCCTTGCAGAGTTCTCGCCCTCTCTCCATAGATCGCTAAGAGCATGTTGCCTCATCATAGATCCCAAAAAGGCCAGTAATTTTGGAGTAGGTATAGCCCTACTATTACTGGGTTCACACAACTTTAGTTCCTTAATGATATTAAAATCACCCGCCATTATAACCGGTCAAGGAAAGTCTAGTAAGTTGGTGAACACTAATTTTAAAGCTTCACAGTCATAGTCATCCTGGTTTGGGACATAATAGCCTACTAAGGTTAGCGGGCGGTCCCATATTTTTAGGTTTACTATAATCCATCTGCCGGATTCATCCACCCGTGTACCTAATAACCTAACACACCCTCCTTGTGTTTTTTACCACTATTGCTACCCTTCTTACATTTAAAAAGGTTCTCAGAGACGGGGTAACTTTTATTTTACGGCTCAAGATTTAACTTCTACTTTTCTTGCCCCCGTACCTTTCGGGATTCCTGGACCACTTCTCCCTTAGAACTAAGTCCCTCTGTGCTAGGTTTTTAAAAGTAAAAGGGGTAATATAGCCTTTGTTAAGAGAAGGAAGGCCCCTTACTTGCTCCAAATTTGAAACAATGTCAGTCTCAATGACAGTAGGTCCTACAACAAACCCACAAAGCTGCTCCTGCTGCCTCTCCACTCGCACATTAGCCCCTACGTTTTCTAAACAAACTCCCCTTCCACTCGGGGGTATGAAAGCCTTACCAGCAGTCTTCATTTCACCTTCCTTCCTCCTGCTGCCTTTGCCGTGGGACCATTCTCCTTTTTTGCTCCCTGGCAATGTATCTAAAGTGTCTGAAGGTGCTCTGCTTCATGTGAGTCACTGCAGCTTGGGGAGCGGCGCTTGTGCTGACGCTGCTCCTACTAATCTTGAGGATACCTTGTGTCACCCCCCTGGGGCTCTTCCGCAGCTCCAAGGTGGCGCAAGACCAGCAGTTTTCCCCGTTCTGCTCCCACGGCAATCCGTTCCTTTTCGGAGCCTCTGGGAACCAGTGAGGCACATATGGGTTAGGGAGGGGGGGTCGTTAATGCGCTATGGTGGCGGTGCACTCATCAGGACCTAGCGACCGGCGTGGCTAGTGGCGCCATGTTCTCCAACTATATGGCGCATTCTTGTCCTTTGCGTGTGCCAGTGCACAATGTGCTGCCTTGCGCCAATGCAGGCACCTTTGTGTCATGCTGCAAGGGTGCCTGCATGGCAGGTAGGCTTGTTTTTGTCCATGAAAGGGCAAAATGCAAAGCCTCCCCTGGTGAGGGATAATGAGGAAATATATCTTTATTTTTCCTAATTTTTTCATCCTTCTATGTGTGCTGTGGAAAGAGGGAAATGCCTCTGAGGATTGTTTTTGTACAGGATGGTTCTTGGAGTTTTTTTGCATCAGGGAGTCACATCGACCAGTGGCAGTCCTCACTGTGCTGGTTCTTGGATTTCGGGGCTTCTCGGACAGGTCAGCTGTCCTCGGGAGATTGGAGTCTTTCTTGAAGGCAACAGTCCTCCCAGGAGTTTTGGAGGTTCTGTTGCAATACAAGTCGCTGCTTACGTCAAAGTGGGAGACAGGCCAGTAGGGCTGGGGCCAAGACCGCTGTCGTCTCTGGACTTCGACTGTAGGGGGCCTTCTGGCTTCTTAGGTCATTGCAGTTATGGGGTCCATGTCTGGGGAAGCCAACTAAACACTAGAGTTAGGAGGCATTTTAGGAGAGTACTAGGTAGGGCCAACGTCCACCGCACCTGGAGGGACTATGCCATCTCTTATGCCACCCTCCTGTGGGAGGGGGCATAGACCTAGCCTTGATTGGAGGGGTCCCCTCATCCTCAATATGGCGGTGGTTGAAAAGTGTTCTTCACCTTGCTTCCCCCCAACTGGGGGTGGAGCTGGCAGAGGTGGGCACACCTCCTATCTTCTTGAATTTTCCTGCTGGTTTTCCCACCCAAAGAGTGGGTTGAACAGGGAGCTGCCATCTGCTGCTAGCAGCAGAGGCTGGAGGTTGCATTGCAAAGGTGGCAGCCGTTTGAAGCTTCCCTTCTTCGAGCACTACCTATCCAGGGGAAGGAGTAGGCATGACACCTCTGCCCAGAACATGCATTGTTTCTGGTGCCAGAGAGCAGGGGTTCTCTACCTAGGGGTCCAGAACCATGTCTGGTGGTCAATGGTGGCCTAAAGCTGGTCAGAGACCACACCAGGGTTGGTAGTGATTCAGGGGACACCTCTGAGGTGCCCCTTGGGGACAGGACAAAATAAATCCCACACTTGCATCAGTGTGGGTTCATTGAGAGGAGTAGCGCTGTACCAAACACTACTGTATTCAGTGAAGCCTTCATAATGCTGTGGGACTCGAGTTGTCGAGTTCCCAGTACATGTATTGGCTGTGGCTTCACTGGCTCTTACAATATTAGAAAATGGGCCCAATATTGTAGGGGCATATTTGCTCATGCTGATATGCACTCACCTGTAGTATAGTGCACCCTGTCTTAGAGGTGAGGCCTACTAGAGGGGTGACTGACCTATGCTGCCAGGAAGCGCAATCTGGCATGGCTCCCAGACAGGGTGCCGTGTTAACTTTGTTGTTTTCTCCTTCACAGGGGCATGCAGGCTGCATGGGCATTTGCAAGGCCAAAGTGAGGGGGGGTCCCAAGGGACCCTCTACAGCTCTTAGGCCCTAGGTACCAAGGGTACCAATTACTAGGGACATACATGGGGTCAAGGTATCAATTGGGTGTTTGTTTTAGGGAAAGAGCACTGGCACAGGGCACCTGGTTGGCAGGGACGCTGGGCACTGTATACGAAACTACATCAAAACCAGGCACAAAGTGGGAGCTAACCATGCAAAAGAGGCACCTTCTCACACAGCACTAAGCCACTGTGTGTGGCTTAATGGGGCCTTGTAAGTGTAATTCCCTTTAACACAGTTTTCTGCATTAAAGGGACGTGTGATGGGAGTTACGGTGAGCATTTCCAGCAACACCCATGGATTTTTGACACTGCCCCAGATTTACGAGGAATCGTAACACTGAGATAGCGCCAAAAACGTACACATCCCCAGGGGAGGTATAAGGGAGGTGCAACAAGAAAAATACCTTTATTTTGCCTCATTTTTCCTTTTTCTATGAGTGCTGTTTTCCGCAGCACCCATACAAAGAGGAAAAAGCCTCTTGTGATTGTTTTTGTGCACAAATGGTTCCCATCCTGGGCAAAAACGTAATCTGTGCAACTCAGGCACCCTTGCACCATGGCGGAAAGGTGCCTGCGCTGGTGCATGGCAGCCCACTGTGCTCAAGTGCAGGGGGAAAAGACAGCAATGCGCTGTACCTGATAGTTATAGCGCATTCCTGCCCTTTTCGTTAGCCATAGGGCAGTGCAGCAGGAAGCCCTGCAGCACTGTCCTACAGCAAAATCTTGTAAATAATGCCCTCGATTGTTTGTGAGTATCAACAAAGCAAAAGATACATGCATCTACACATTGTCCATCAAAATTACATTATCACCTGATCGTACAGACTTTTGAATAAATATGAAATGTGATCAGAATAAAACTGCCCAGGAAATGCACAGTTGATTGCAATTTTTCTGTAGGGTATTCATATTTGTAGAGAACATACACCTTGTGGTGTTTAAATGTCTGTCTAGGTGGTTGAGCAAGTGGCTATTGCATTTGTAACATTGTATATTGCTTCATACCCTGGCAAGATTATCAAGTGCTACAATTTACTGCGGGTACTTGTGTATAGAAGGTGAGCATAGTCAGGGCCAGCTTTAGTGGTGGTGGCGCTCAGTGCGACAATGTTTGTTGGTCCCCCAATGGGCTCTTTCGTTACAGATTCCCGCACTACCACCCTTTAACAGTGTTCCTCAAGTTTCCATAACCACTCTCTCTGACATGCCTTTCTTTTGTAGCGCCACTAATGCCTGTGTAGGGGGTCAGGGCACCTTACATCACAAACAGAGATAATGAAGCATTCAAGTGTGAATCTGTGCATAGGAAATATTAGATAAGACAGAGGACAACAAGGTGTAGGAGTCACATGTCTTCCATACTGGTAGGCAATATAGTTTAAGAGTGCGTGGTCTGAGGAAGCATGCACTCCAAGTTTTAAATGTAGCATCGTGGTTGGTGGTTGTCTTTGCTAATAAGAATTGATTTCTACACAAATGAACCCTTTTAGCAACATTAGGATAATGAAAGACTGGGCTAGAAAACATAATGTTCTAACATATACCTTGCAGTCTGAATGCAGCTATTTAATGACAGTTAAAATGTCACTGATCTATATTAGGATTTGAACTTATAAGCTGCAAGTAACAAAAGAATTTCTGTGCCAAAAGCAGTAACCCACGGAGCAAGTTACACTACAGGCACTTCTGTGATCTGCTTGGTGCTCCTTCTTTTCAAAAGTCATATAAACGTCTCCACTACTTATGATAAATAAAAACTCCTACTAGACAAAACTCCGATCTCTCTCCAGCAGACCCATTAATCACCATAGTTATCTTGACATTGTTACTGTTGCCTGGAAATTGTTGGAGGCAAAGAAGTTGCAGCAGGTGCTTTTACATCCACAATATGTTGTGGAAACACAGCGCCCGCAAAAGGCAGCGTCCAGTGCTGTGTCACCAGTCTTAATGCTCTAGAGCCTGCCCAGAGCATAGTAGAAATATCCCCCCTAGGAGTCCACAACTCCTACTCAGAATAGCCACAACTGATTAGAAAATGAAATAATTAGTAGAGTAATAAAGTATATCAACATAACATTTTCAGTAGCTTGATTCATGGGAGTAGCGCAACAATAATAATCTGCTAGGGACACCTTGTGTCCTCAATTAAAGCACTGGTATGTGCCAACAAAATGATGTGCTAAAGTAGAGTCAAGCCTTTTAGAACTAAAACCAAATCGTGAAAAGGCAAACCTTTTGTTTTTAAGTTGATTTAAGGTTCTAATAGTAGAATTTGCTTGGTCTGTGTACCCAGCATCCAGAACTGATTCAGAGAGGATGCTCAGCATTCAAGGATCAAGAATCACTTGTCCAGAAGAAATTATATTTCAATAAAGAGCCTAGACTTTGTAGCCCCTCTAAAGTCAAGGGGGCATATTATCAAGAATGGCATTAAAAGTATAGCCTCTTTAGCGGCGATAATTTTAACGCCGTTCTTGACAATATGCCCCAAGGTGGTTGCTGATTATCCTCATTTTACCAGGAGTGTGTTGCAGAATCTGCAGGTCTCTACAGACAACCCATCAAGATTTTATAGGGAGTGGTGTGGTGCCATTCTGGAGCTGTGATTCCTTCTTTGGCAAAGGGGTCTGCATTCTGGTTGAAGGAATATGGGTGTTTTTTCTGCAGATAACCTGTGAGCGAGGCAGAGAGTTTTGAATAAGATTCTTGTAGCACCTAGAAGCTAGGACAAAGCCTAGATGCCAAGGATAGTGTGGTCGCACTTACTTAAGTTGAGCACTTTTCTTGCTGCAGCGTTCAGGATCTGTTATTATTTGCCGATTAAGGGCTCTATTCATAATGAAAAATGTTAAAGTACAAGCAAAGACTTAAATCTGTGCCAGAATGTAGTTTTATGTCATTTGGGCATACACAACACTCCCAGATGCAGATCTGGAATGCTGCGCAAGGTGCAGTTTTCCAGGCTTACTTCTGGGTCTATCATAATTTTCTCAAAAGGCCCCGATTCTGCCTGTGTGGTTTTCTCCATATTTTCCCGGCAGAGAAAAAAGTGTTTTTGCACAGGAGGCTCCTACAATTTCTCTGCAGAATTCTCCGATTTTGAGAACTCCACAAAGGAGTAATAAGGGCGTCATCTAAGAAAGCCCTATATCCCCACACAGAAAACATTTATCCTCAAAAAGAAAGCCTTTTCTCTGCACCGCAGCAAACTTGTGGGTGAAACCTTCCCCTTTCCATCCTGGCAAGGGAAGTTAATCCAGCTATTGGATAGAGTAAATCTCCGATCATTTCAAGGGCAGAGAGGAGTTTGAAAATCCCACAGATGTACATGGCTTTTTGAAACTTCCAAAGCACACCATGCCATGCCTTTCTCAACCCTTCAGTTGGATTTATTACTGCAGATTTCTTTTCATTCATGGCATGGACATCTACATCAGTAATGGATTTACGCCCACCAGAAATTCCCAGTTAACCCTTTTCCATTTAGGCAAAAAAAAAGGTAAACTCAGTCATAAACATACTTCACGACCAAATTTAGCGTCTTGAATGGGGTCTTATTTGTTTTGGGAGGCCAATTAATGCCTGCTTGCAAAGTAAATGAACTACAAACGAGCGCTAGATGCCATCGGCCTGTGAGAGAGTCCCAAGTGAGGGAAGACCTTGCATAGGATTTTCATGTTGAAGAATGCCTTTTGGCCACTAGGTTGACCTGTTGTTGAAACAAGAGCTTGGAGTCTATGATCACACCTCGGTTTTTTACTTGTGCAAAAGTATTTGCGGATGGCCCTATTTTATTAGGCAAGAATTACATGAAGGTGGAGTCATTTTGTTTGTTGAAAAATGTTATTCACATTTGGAATATTTATTACATGCGGACCTTTGACAGAACAGAATAAATCATTCAATAGTCAGAAATAATCACACATTCCAGACTTTTTGCTGGATAATTGTCAATCTTCATAACAGGCTTTGGTTTGTCTTATTGTAGTTGAAGAGCCTCAGGGCTACCAGAATCGTTAACCCTAATTCCCCAACATGCCTCCCTCCCTCCCTTCTTCAGAAGCCACCCACCACTTGGTTTTGTTCTTAGAGGCCCTTCTCAGCCGTTTAAAGTTGAATACTTTGACACTTTCATCCGTTATTCAAAGATCGTTATTCTTGAACAGTCCCAGAGCCTTTAGTTTTGGAGGGAAGCCTCTCAGCAATAGTAGGGATGCAAAGTCGGTCCAAGTGGTTTACTGGATATCATGTATGCTCTTTTTTAGAGCAATAACTTGCCATAAAATATGTATCCATTGTCCTATGGAGGAAGAGGGGACTCTTTAGTTTTTTTCAATACACTGCAGCATGGGAGGAGTTGTGGCTCACTGTAGGTAACTTCTCCTGCCAGGACAGCTGGTCCTATATGTAGGAGAATATATTCTTGACTCTGGCAATCAGTATTTTCCATTATTTCATCTAAATGGTTTAATATTTCTTTCCAATATGTCTGGATTAAGATGCATTCCCACCAAACATTTAACATTAATCCCACTTCGTTCATTTCTGACATTGATTTTGAGGTGCCTGTGTATATGTATTGTATGTTTTAAGGTGTAAGAAACCATCTTTTTCAAATCTTGCACTCCATTTCTCTATGTTTGAAGTATCTACAGAGATTGTGCCAGCTTGTTTTGCACTGTGTCCTAGATGTTCCAATCCAGTTCCATTTCACATTGTGTTTATTATTTCCACTTTTTGAGCTTCCCACAGAGATTTTTTCCGTGTGTTGCAAGTGAGTATCTCTCCTTATTAAGAGTTTTGCTTCGGTCAATTCTTTAGCATCCAGATAACTATTTCCCTCATGCATTGGCTATCCCATTATGTGTCCATGAGGACTGGGTTTCGGTTTCCAGCTTTAAGATCATCTGGGTGTTGTGACCACAGGTGTATCAAGGATGTTTATAGTGGTGTCTGATTGGTGGTGACGGATAAACTGCAAAAAACAAAATATTTTGTTCAACATGGAAAGTAAATAAATATAATGAATGTAATAGGTAACGTGACATAAAGTTACAATTTTTTGTTGTTGATTTTTCTTATATTTTACCACAGGGAGACTCCACAGTGGGGCAGAGATCTATGCATGGCAATGTATAGGAAACACCCTTCACTACTTATTCTTGTAAAAGGCAAAATGCATCTGGTAATAGTGATATCACCAAATGAATGTCTCCCATCCAAATTGACGTGTGATAATTTTTTTCATTCTGTGTCACATTCTTATCACAACTTTTCTTATACTGAAAAAGATGCCTTGGACAAAGGATTTGACCCATAGAAATAATGCACTTAAGCTTACTAGCTGACATCAGTTCCCTTGTCTAAAACTTCAACATTATGGTCAATGGGAAACTTCAAAAGTAGTCAATGGGAAAAAAAAAAGAAAACATGATTCTCCGAACCAATCCTCCATGAAAGATCACAATAGACAACTATCGGAAACTCATGGTGTAAAAACGAATCCCCCTCATGATCACCATACTGGAGAAGATGAGAAAATATACAAGTAGCCAATTCTAACAACACAAAAGGTTAAATCAACACATTAACAAATTGCATGTAATAACTTAGGGCCTCATGTAGGAAGCCAAATACCGGTCGGTAACGGCCGATTTTCGGTAATTATACCGTTACCGACCGGTATTTTGGCTTTTGAGATGTAGGGGGAGAATTTCATGATTCGGTATTTACCGAATCGGTAATATTACCGATTCGGTAAATTTACCGATTCGGTAAATACCGAATCATGAAATGAGATGTAGGGGGAGTGTGTGGTGGGTGTGGGGATTCGTTATTTACCACCAACTAAAGGTTGGTGGTAAATGACGAATAGGTGAAAAAAAGCATTTTTGTGCACGTTTAAGTGTGCAATGTGGCAGACATACATGCCCTTAGGGCATGTATGTGCGCCACATTTGCACACATGGCCGAATCAGGGGTGCAACAGGGTGTCAATGTGACACCTGCCACCCTTGCATGTGCTCCCCCATTACCGAATCGGTATTTACCGATTCGGTAATGAGGCATACCTTCCCATCAATGGGAAGGTATGCCTCATTACCGAATCGGTAAATACCGAATCGGTAATTACCGAATTTTTCCGAATCGGTAATATTTACCGACTCATTACCTACATTGCATAAATACCGAATCGGTATGAGTCGGTATTTATGAAGTGGTAAATGCCAGCCCACCTACATAAGGCCCTTAGTCACATATCAAATCAAAAGCTGCTGCCTGTGCACTAATGTGCGCCATTCCCCACCAAATACAAGGAATTTCTATATTTCTTTGATGACACAATATCTATTTTAAGAAATAAAATCGAATACGGCTCTTCACAATTCCAAACCTCTCCACCTAAAACAAACAGGGGGATAACCTTCCAAACCATCCTAAGTTAATAACTATCAGATACCATTAGGAAGCTCAAACCAACAAATTACTTGGTCGCTGCTTTACCTGCCACCATTATCAAAAGCAACTTCCTTACTTTCAAATTTTCTCTGAGTGGCTCTTTCTCGGGACTGTCATGTAGTCATGTGATTATACCAATGCATAAAAAGGCTTGGAAATTTTGGAGAAACAATGGACGAAAACTGAAAGCATGCTAACTTGGCTGTAGGTACACTTCCAGGAGGGATGAGGTCAGAACAACTTGGAGCAGGTGCCATGCACACATAACATTGCGCTACCTTTTAGTGCCCTTGTAGTTAGTGTTTTCCCCTTCTTTCCCTCACAGTTTCTGCATTTGTTATTCCTTGGTAACTTCAAGCATCTTTTGTCTTCTCAACTTCTGTTCAACTCATCTTCTTGGCAAATTTGGCTGATTTCATACTGTTCTCTCTCTGACAGGTATATGTGCGTAACTGCTTTCTATATCTGGTCCTGTGGTTCAGGAATAGCTGAGTTGGAGCCTTGGTCTCTGAAAGACAGCTCCTAATCATTGCCTGAGACGAATTCAAGGGAGGGAGATTCCAATGTTTCTCCTACCCTTTCCCCTGCTTCTCCCTGGTTTTTAATCCCATTATCAGAAAAATATAACCTAAATCTAATTTTTCCTGCAAACATCTGCCCAGTTAAGAATTTACCTTGGCTATTGTTGTGAACCAATTGAAGAACTTCTTTGCCCTGGAACACCTGTTGACTGAACACAAATCAGACATTTGCAATGCTCTCAACATTTGAAATGGCAACTTCAGAAATTCTAAATAATGTGTATTGCCTCTTTGACAAAAGGGGATCTTGCCTACTTATCCTCTCAGACTTGGCAGCAGCTTTTGATAGAACTGATAGTCAAGTTGACAGTTGGCAGTCTAATCAACACCCTGGAGGAACCAGGGTGCTTTGGATGTCGGATTTGAGCTGTCTTTCAGTCATTATTAATAATTTCCTTTAAGATTGAGATTATCATCATAGGTGGAAAAAAGACTTCTCATATCTCATGGCTCCATTCTAGTATCTGCTTTATTTAACCTGTATCTTGAGCTCCTGAGACTGCTTCTTATAAATAAACTTTTAATTATGAGAAAATGTTGCTTGAGCTAGATGTGCTTTATTTAGCATAAAGTTAGGAATCCTAACTTTACTACTACTAAATGCCTTCTGTGAATACCAAAAGTAGTAAGTTTAGGATTTTGGCTCAGATTAGTTCTGTGAATCGGCCCCTTTATTATTACAACCCTATTATCTCACCATCAGATCTAACCATGTTGTGCGTGTGGTTTTCATTGCCTGAAACTTATAAAATGTGCCTTTCAAACTGAGCAGTCTCTATGTCTTTCTACTTATTGATTGATTCTTGGACATTTCTTGATTTATTTAAATGGATTTATGTTAGTCCTGTTCCTGAACTAAACTTTGGTTTTGGCAATTTACTTGTTTTCAAGGTCTACCGTATGTTCATTCCTCTTGCATTTGCATTATTTGATGCATCATTGATGCTGATTTGAATTTGACTAACTACTCTGTCTCCTTTCTGTGATTATTCTTAATTTTGAATACACCTTTATAGTGTTTTACTTTTAATCTTGTCCTGCGAAGGTTTGTTTAATTTGCTGAGAACTACTGTCTATTAATACATATACAGTCCCTGTCCTGCAACTCAATCCTTTTAAATTATTAATGAAAAATTTGACATCCACATGAATTCAAGATTATCATGCCATTAATGTACTCATGACTAGGCCAATTTGAAATTCTAATTATTCTGGAGAAATCAGAGTAATATTTTGTTACATTTTTGATGCAAAATTACCCAGAATTATGCATGTTTGCATAATAATGAGTAATTCGGCACAAAAATCTTACAGCAGGAGCACACGAACAGCCAACTCAGCTAGAGTGAGCGGTTGCTGTTGTTCTTGTTCTGTTGCATTTAGTGCTATTTTCTTAGTACAAAATGCATGCTTGATCCTTTTTAGATGCAAGGGTGAACTTTGCACTAAAAAAATAGTGCTAAATGCTGAGTTATGCTCCTTACACAATTCTGCAGAATCACAGATAATTTTGCTCTAAAGCCACTGAATTATGCTACAGAAAATTATGCAAAATACCCCTACTCCCAATCCTGAAACATAAATAGATCTTAAAATTTCTATCATTTAAGACAGCTCCTCCCTAAACTCCTGTTTGCAAAATCTACAGGATCTAGGGTCGGAAAATTACCTTCTGCTCAACCCTCGAAAAGAGAGCTTTGTTTTTCTCATCCTATCTCAAATGCAAACTTGAAGCATAAATACTGAATTTGCAGAAACATCAAGTATTCTATTACTCTCGTCTATATATATAAGCCCTCAGTTTTACACTTGGCCTAACCCTTACTTACTTTCCAGATATCAAGAAAGTGGCAAATTCTGCCAATATCTTCCATGCCTAAGGCCTGATATTGCAGCACCAGTATGTGCAGTTTTAAACTGTCATGTCGACCTGGCAAGTTCACCCTCTTGCCAGGCCCAAACATTTCTTTTTAATACGTATAACCCACCCCTAAAGTGGGCCCTAAACAGCCCAATGGCATGGTGCCATGTATTCAAAAAGTAGAACATGTACCTTTAAGTTTTACATGTCCTATAGTGAAAAACTCATTTTTGACTACTGCATGTCCTATCTCTCCCATAGTAAGCATTGGGATTACCTTAGCACATCTTATGTATGTCATTTACAACTGGGAAAAGATGGGACCCTCAAGTTTGGTGTTTCTGGAATCACAATTTAAATTCTCAATTTATGGTGAAGTTAGATTTTTAAATTGTAATTCTGGAAAGAAAGTTGCTATTTTACTACCTCAGGCATGTGGTGCCTTCTATATACACACAAAAAAGGGGGGGGGGGTTTCGCGGGAAAAGATTTAGGACCTGCAATAGTCGGTTCCCCAAACAATTAAAACACAATATGGGACGCTCGGGTCTGGGCAGAGAAATAGGAAAGATATAGATCATCCAAAGTGAGCCTTATACGTCCTTTGAGGAATTCTTTTCTTAGGACGAAATCCCTCACCCACCGTAGGTGGCACGCTTCATCATAGGGATTCTCCTCATGACAGGAAAAACTAGTCCTGCCATGGGCTACAACCCCCTCTCTGAGAGGGAGGTGCTCAGGGATGTTTTGTTTCCTAGTTGAGGGATATACTAAATCCAACAATGAAGAGTAATAAGCTTGGTTGGGTGAAGTACGCAGCGCAAAGAAAAATATGAGTGAAAAAATGTGTCATAACTGGCTACCAGGAACGTAATCTACCTTTATTGATATGTCCTGGGGCCAGGATTAAAAAACAGGGCACTAGCACGCTTAACATATACCTGCGAGTTAGTGTTCAACTAATAGGTCTACATGTTTTAGCCAAATGACCCTCACAAGAAGTGTTGCGGCTTTCATCAGAACCAATACGTGCTGCTGCTTATTATTAAGTTGTTAGTCACAATTCTGGAAAACACTTTTAAAAGTGAAAACATTTAAAGGGTTGTAAATAGATACAAAACTAGTGATCTTTCGTCTTCTTTAGTGATTCAATGGTGATACCTATATGAAAACAAAGCCATGAGCTAACTGGTTAGATTAAACTTCATAAGGCATCAGACAAAAAGGCATACAAATATTTCATTATTTCCGGATGTCAATATTCTTTCTTCATTCAATAAGCAAATGTTTAGGCTATCCGATTTCTAGATGGTTTATCCCAACTATGGAAATTCCTATGTATAGGAAAACATCATTATATTTGCATATCTTACCCATATATTGCGGGGAAAGGGCCACACCTTGACCTTGCACGCAGTTCAGGGAGGGGGCACTGCTCTAAAAAGAAAAGAAGGTGGTACGTAAAATAAAGTAATACGCTTATTACCTATTCATGCATACCATGAAAAAAAAAACAATCACTCGACTTTATCAGGGAATATATTGAGAATATATTGAATTATCATCCAAAAACAGTCTCGGGCATTGGTTACTATTAGGCCTGTGGGTGCGCAGTTACCTCATATATACTCTGTCATAATTGGCCCATGTGTGTGGGTGCGAGTGTACAATCTTTTCAGATTCAAGAGTTTAGTCCAGTCATCAGATTTGACAGGTGTACCGCTTTGTGTGATGTCAATGATGCTTGGTGTAGTCAAAATCATTTGGACCATTGCTTTATCAAATGCAAGTCCCTGAAGCTCAGACATGATGCTCTAAATGGAGAACACCTTCTGTTAAGTATGTCTTCTTGAGTTTTTCCCAGATACGTAGTGATCGATTTTTGTATTGAATATGACTTTGCACAAAGGGGAATGCCTTCAACAACTTAACAACAGCCGTGTCTACCACCCTCTGAAGAGGGACCCCACTAAGACGCTTAAACTAACAATCACTGGATTAGTGGAAAAAGTGAAAGAGAACGGATGGATCACCGCCAAGGAAGCAGAATTTTTGGTTACTCCAAACCCTTTGTACCCATACTTCTATATACTTCCAAAAATAAATAAGGCACAGAGACCTCCGCCTGGGAGACCAATCATTCCAGAAATTGGCTCTATACTTGAGTCTTTATCGAAATTTGTTGATGTCTTCCTCTGACCACTTGTATGTGAAATGCCGACATACCTACAAGACACCAAGGATGTACCTTTCACAACTAATATAGATTATCTGGTGTCACTTGACGTAGAGTCCCTATAAACCTGTATTCCACAGGACGAAACATTAAGTACCATTGAGACATTACTCGGAGGCAAAGAACTGGATACCATCACCCAAGTCCAGTTTATCATGGACTGTCCGAGTATAGCAACGAAAGAAAACTTATTTCGCTTTGAAGAGACACTCTACCACCAAGTATCTGGGACTTTGATGGGCAGCACGTTCGCACCACGCCTATCTAATTTCTACATGCATGAATTTAAAGAAGGGCAAGTTCTCTCTCTAAAGAATCCATTCAGAGCCCACATTATTATGTGGAAATTATATATTAATGTCATTTTGGTCATCTGGCAAGGACAACCAGAAACCATCATCAATTTTCATCAGTGGCTGAATATCCAGAATGGCTCCCTCAACTTCACCTTGGAATACAGCAAAACTAGTCTACCCTTTCTAGACATTTTGATTTATCCCTCAGGAGGCGGCCTTGAAACAGAGCTGTTAGACCTGGCACCACTGGTGTGGGTCTCCCTTGCATTTTTGGCCTTTGCCTCCTGTGTTTTTGCTGTGTGTTGGACTCCGTTTTGCTGGTCTAGATGCTTTGAGCACTTTGCCACTGCTGTTCCGTGCCAAAGTGCAAGTGCTCCCTTTGTAAATATTTGGTATGGATTAGTGATTCCATGATTGGCATATCTGATTTATTAGTCAGACCCTAGTACTGTGCACTGTGTGTGCCCAGGGCCTGTAAATCAAATGCTGCTAGCGGGCTGCAGCACTGATTGTGCCACCCACAGAAGCAGCCTGTAAAATGTAACTCTGGTCTGCCATTGCAGAGCCTGTGTGCGGTCTAGTACTGCCATGTCAACTTGGCAAGTGTACCCACTTGCCAGGCCCTAACCTTCCCTTTTCTTACATGTCAGCCACCCTAAGGTAGCCCAAGGTACCCCTGTGGGCAGGGTGCAGTGTATGTGAAAGGCAGGACATGCCCTGATGTGTGTGGCATGTCCTGATAGTGAATTATTGCCAATTTCATTTTTTTCACTATTGCAAGGCTACCTGTTCCCATAGGACAGAATGGGGAGTTTATTCATAACATCTTATAAACATAACTAGCCCTGGGAACAAGGTAGGAAAAATAAGTTTAGTATGCCTGAACTCAGAATGTTAAAATGCATCTTTTAGTGAGGGTGATTTTTACAATCTGTGTTTGAAAATACCACTTTTAGAAAGTAGGTATTTTCTTGCTTAACTATCCAGTGTGCTTCTGCTAGGTTAGTGTATTACATGTCTGGCTTTTGGATGACAGGGGCTGGAGAGGGGCAGTGGCTCCGGAGAGCCTGATGAGTCAGGGCTGGGCTGAATAGGCCTGGGCTGTATTTAGAGTAGGGGGAGGAGATTTCCTTTCACCTGAATTGGCATGGTCTAACTTCAACAATGCTGTCTCCACCTCCTGCCAGGAAGCTGCACCAGTAAGGACAGAACTGGTTTTGTCTGAGCATAGACTCTCTCTGCCTTCAGAGAACAAACCATTTTTGTGTATAAAAAGAGGGGCCCAGACCCCAGACTTTTAGATCACTTCTGGGAATCAAGAGGAACCTTTGCCAAGGAGAAGAGCTGGAGAAGCTGAGGAGGAATACTGCCCCTGTGCTGTTTGCTTTCTGGGGTTGGCCTCCAGGGGCTACTTGCTGCCAAGGAAAGAAGCAAAGGACTTTGCTGTTTGCGTTGTCACCTGCTTGAGGAAAAGATCTCCAAGGGCTTGAAATTGAGCATGCCTCCTCTTCTGATGTCTCAGGGACACAAAGACTTAATTTTTTCTGTCTATCTGCATCTGGAACTGCTGTTTCAGCTGCCACTGAAGGAAATTGCAACACCGACGCTGGCGAGCGATGCCGTAACCTGCACCGAAACCGCGGGCACCGCTTGTGAAGAGCACGATGCACCTCACCGACTTGCACTGTAGGTCCGACGCCTGCTGACTCCGAAGCCATCACCAAGGCTGCTGCCTGCACCGGAGCCGAGGACACCGCTCGTGACCTGCACGACACACCGTCCTGACTCGCACCGAAGCCCCAACCTTTACCGACACCGGTGCTTCATCAAATCGGAGCCGATACTCAATGTGGGTGACTCCTGAATCCATCAACACTGCACTATCGTAAGGAACCGACGCCTCAATGCCACCATGACGTCACCTCCCCGACACAGTAAGGAACCGACATCTCACCTCCCCTGCACCACAGTAAGGAACCAAGGCTTCACCTCCCCTGGGGTCGTAAGGAACCAACACCGCCCGGCATCAACGAAGCATCACCTTCCCGATGCCGTGCACTGTCTCTGCTTTCATCAATTCCAAGGTACTGTTCTTTGGGGGTCTGCTTGACTCCGCGCCTGACGCCACGCTCTTTGAGGTCTGCACAGTTCTTTGGGATTTTTCATCTGTTACGACATCGTAATAACTCCAGGTGGAGTTATTTGTTGCTACAAACTTTAATTGAGTGAATAACCTACTATTGAGGATCTCTTGATAACTGTATTGTGGTTTTTTGTCATTTGGTCTTGTTTTGGTTTAGACAAAGATTACTTATTTTTCTAAACTGGTGTGGTGTCCATTTGTAGTGTTTTCACTGTATTACTGTATGTGTTCACAAATACTTTACACACTGCCCCTGACATAAGTCTGTTTGCTTGTGCCAAGCTACCAAGGGGGTGAGTGGGGGTTATTTTAGAAGTGTATCCCCCTTACCCTGACTAGGAAGAAGGGTCCCTACTTGGACAAAGGTACCTACCTCTGCCAACTAGAGACTCCCATTTCTAACAAGTGCTATATAAGAGAGCAATGGCCCGGAATGCACTCCTGTCGCATGACAGTTATCATCCTAAGTCTCTATGCAACAACATCCCCTTTGGACAATTTCTACGGATTAGGAGGAATTGTTTATCCATTGACAGATTTGAAGCACTTGCAGAGATGCTGTCATCTCAACTAAAGAGAAGCAATTATCCATCTCGACTGACACGCCAGTCAGCAAAAAGAGCACTGTATAATAACAGTGATGCACTTATAGAGCTCACTCCTCCCAAAGAACCACGGTCTAGACTGACATGTGTGAACACCTTTAGCACTCTTGTCAAACCAGATCAAAAAATCAATTTGCAGAAACAGGAGAATTCTGAACACGAGTAACACCGTGATAGAAACACCGCTAATCGCCTTTAAGAGACGTATAAACCTGAGGGGCAGATTGGTATACACCAGGCAATGAGACAAGAGGACTCCTAACCAGGACTCATTATGGGGATTACCAGCTGTGATGGGACATTTTACATGTTGGTCCTGTGAAGTATGTTCCCAAACAACTCATACGACATCTATCGACATTGAGATCGTCACTAACTCGCAGGTATATGTTAACCCTGCTAGTGCCCTGTTTTTACGACCTGGTAGCCAGTTTTATCACACTTTTTTCACTCATATTTTTCTTTGCGCTGCCTACTTCACCCAACCAAGCTTTTTATGCTTCATTGTTGGATGTAGTATATCCCTCAACCAGGAAACAAAACATCCCTGAGCTCCTCCCTCTCAGAGAGGGGGTTGTAGCCCATGGCGGGACTAGTTTTTACCGTCATGAGGAGAATTCTAATGATGAAGCATGCCACCTACGGTGGGTGAGGGATTTCGTCCTAAGAAAGGAATTCCTCAAGGGACGTAGAAGACTCCCTTTTGATGATCTATATCTTTCCTGTTTCTCTGCCCAGACCCGAGGGTCCCATATTGTGTTTTGATTTGGTGCCTTCTACCTGTCTCTGAAAACAAGTCTGGGGTGGGTGACAGCTTGGCTTTGTTCATTCCCACATATAAAGGGAGATTGGGTGTGACTGACAGGCCATCCACATCCGTATGGTCCTTCCTGGGCAGGATGGGAAGGAGGAACTGACACTTACACCTGAAAGGGTTGTGTCCTGTCCCCACACAAAGAGCTTCATACCCCCTGTAGTGAGTCTGGATAAGGGCAGGAAGGGCAGGAATTCTGTGCTCTAATTTGCACTATGGAAGCGCAACCCTCTGTGGCCTCCCCAGTTCTGCTAAGGGCTTCTCTTAACTCTGCAGCGAGACTCATCACAGGTTCCAAAAAAAAACGGCCATATCCCATCTGAGTTGAAATCCCTAAACTGGCTGCCGTTTGAAACAAGGATACAACTAAAACTTGCCTCCATGACCCATAAAGCTTTATACTTCAACACCTTGCTTTACCTTGCACAAAAAAGTTGTGCTGTCTGGTGGTTCTAGACCCTCCAGAAGGGCCAGCACTTTACTGCTGAAGCTTCAGAAATTGCATTAAAAAAAACTTACTATTGAGCTTTCTCAGGTATCGTCCCAAGAATTTGGAACTCCCTTCCACCCGAAACCAGGACAAACCCTTCCAATGGCATCCTTCAGAAAGAAAGTTAAAGCACTACTGATGAACAAATTCTTATCTAAGAACCCGACAGCCCTACAAGCATTCTAAGCCTTGTCCTTCTCACCCTTTACATTACTTATATGATAGTATTTAGGTATGTGGTTTCAGATAGTTACAGATAGTTACTTCTTGTAACTGTGTTGTTTGATCATCTAGCTTCCTCCAATTGAGGATTTGTAAATTGCTTACGGGCCTTGTTCGCGCTATATGAAACTTTTTAAATAAATAAATGCAAACACCTCTCTTTGAAATCTCCCCCACTTCAAAGGCACACTGGGTATAAGTAATGGATGCCTGACAACACCAACTTTGGAGCCTGAGGATATTCTGTCAGGAAGAAGGACTGCTGTGCTGCTCAAATGACTGCCACTCTGCTGAACTTCTGTTCTGTTGTGCTGACCTTATGCCTGCTGCCCTGTTGCCTGGCAGTGAGTAGGACTGGTCCTGCATCTCTCCACCCCCGACCCAGAGTGTCTCAAAGGACTTGTCTGCTTGCCTCCTGTTAGAAGTATCAGGGACATCATTATTCAACACATCACCAGTACTAGGACTCTGCGACCTGCCACCTGAGAGTCTTGCCCTGACAAGTGTTGCCAATCTAGTCCTAGGCCCTTGGAAGTGGGTCTAAAGTCCTGCAACTTATAAAATCTATGCATCACCATTGTTGCATGGACCTGAATCAGCGCATCCCCTTTGATGTTACTGCAAGGACCGAAGGCATTGCATCGCTCATTGCACCGCGCCTCGCCTATAGTTCCTGGCGCATCCTTGACCTCGGCGGCTAGACGATGACACATCGCCTCTGTCTTGAGGTTCGCCAATGATGCATCTCAGACTTGTGCAGCTAGAAACTGACGCATTGCCTACATCTGAAGGGATTGACTCCGACGCATCACCTCCTCTGTTCCACACATGGGGTCTTCAGTTATGATGCAACAATGTACTTTTCAGCAGGACAAGGTTGGTCCCTGTATCCAACCCACACTCCATCACGGTCAGCATGGCCTTTTGGATTTGACCCAGTCTAGTGTGACCAGATAGCCCAGGTTGGCGCGTTATGCTTTTAAGCACTACATTTTAGTTTATTCTACATATTCGATGTTTGTCATTAGGGCCTTGTTTTATTCATTATATCAAGCTCTATGTTTCTAACCAAGTGTGGTATGTTTGTGTATGGTGTTTTCACTGTTTTACTGCTTGAAGTGTAGCACAAATACTTTAAACATTGCCTCTTGAGTTAAGCCTAACTGCTCTGTACCAAGCTACCAGAGGGTGCGCTCAGATTAATTTAGTGTGCATATATGATTTACCCTGACTAGGATTGGGGTTACCTGCTTGGACAGGGTTCATACCTCTGCCACCCAGAAACCCATTTTCAAACGTGGGGAAATCCTACTCCAGAAGCCACCACAATCCTTATCAGGGTTAGGTGAAAGCAAACCCCAAATTAGTGTGTGCTCAACCCTCTGCTAACTTGGCAATGTGTATAGTATTTATGCAGCACTGCAAACATTAATAAAGTGAAAATACAACACAGTAAAAATCACTCACCAATTTAGAAAAATAAAGTAAAATCTAACAAATACATCAAGACCAAAACAACAAAAATACTATCAGTAGAACAGATATCCAAATTTAAAGAAATAAGTGAACATATTGTCAAAAGCCTAGCACCACGTGTGGCTATCTGGTCATGAAAGACCAGGAGAAATTTACAATTTCAGGCCGACCGTATTAGAGTGCTGGTCAGATATAGGTTAGTCCCGCTGAAAATGTACCTTCTCAGTCCAGCGCAAAGTGTCCCAGCATGAAGAGCTGGCAAGGCATCTGCAACATTTGTTGCTGTAGCGCAAAGATCCTGTTGTTGTCGTGAACAGTCATGCCAGAGCTTTGTGGTGGCTTCCTTGCAATCAGTCTATCCTGTAGCGCTAATTGTCAGGTTAGTGGGCAGTAACAGCCTCAAGGTTTTGGTGCTAATGGGCCTGTTCACGGTCACTAAGAGCCCAAAAATGTAAATTTAGCTCCACTGTGGTTCAAGGGTCCAAGGGCATGAGGAGCACCATGTGGGGGTCAGGGGCTTACTCCAGCTGGATATGGGTGCTGGGTCAGGTGGTTGGTGGTCTGTTATGTGTCCCTGTTATGTGTCCCTGTTGCTCTGAACAGGACGGCAACAGACTAGTACTTGGAGTCACTCTGGGAGCCCTGGATTCAGGTGCAGGTTGAATCCCCCAAGAGGGCAGCATGGGAGCAATCCAGCAAGGCAGTAGTCCAGCATAGCAGCAGTCAATCAGAGCAGTAGTCCAGCAGAGTGGTAGTCCTTTCAGCAGCACCAAAGTTCTTCTTCCTGACAGAGTCTCCACTGGTTCTGAGGTGTATTGAATAGTTGGCTTCTGAGGTCCAATGTTTATACCAGGTGCCTTCTTTGAAGTGGGATACGCTTCTAGAGGTTTTCCTTTGCAGTGCATAGGTTTCCTGCATCCTCTGTCCTTGCTCCAGACTAACAACATTGTAGGATCTGCTTTCATGGTTACCCCCACTTTTTGCTGGTGTCATTATGTTTTTCTGACTAGTCTGAATGGGTTCGTGCTAAGCAGGGTCCCAGTCTCTGTGCTTCTTCCCTAAACTGGATATGGTGAGTACTTAGGTACACCCCAGATTGGCTACTGGTGTACCCTTGAATGTCCCTGGTATGTGGTACTAAGGTACCCAGGGCACCATGGGCTGAAGCATGTATTATACAACTCAGGGGAGACCACTCAATTTGTAACTACAGGCCTGCCATTGCAGCCTGTGTAAGCTGGTGCTAGCACCACTAACAACAGATATAAGTTTCCTTATATCTGAGGTAACAGCACTTAAAACATAAAAGTCACCCCTAAGACAGGCCTTTCAATCCTGAAAGCGGTGTGCTTGGTTATAAGTGTGAGGGTGCCCCTGCATAGGCAGGACACCAGTATATTCCACGGAGTCCTTTCTTCAGGGTTGTAAGTGCATCAGCCATTACGATACAAAGAGTGACCATGTGTCATTACCCGATGGCTAACTCTAAACTGGCTGTAACAAACCCTGTAGTGTTTGGTATCAAACAAGTTGGACTCATACCCCAACACCATAATATGTGTTGGAGGTATGATTCTGGATAGAGTTGGAAAAGTAGGAGGAGGTGTAGCCATTGTGTATGAAGATGGGCTGAAAGTCTCCGTTATTGGATCCATCTCCGATAATGAAATGGAAAATGTGTATGTTTAAAATTGATCTAACTCCCCAGAACAGCCTAAAGGGTGCTCTTAAATATCGCCCCCCTGGACCGACTAAAGATTTTAGTTTAAAAATGATGGATAAGATGGCCCCTCACATAATAACTTCTCAACACTTCCTGTTATTGGGGGGTTTTAATATCTATGGTGAAGACAATGAGAATAGAGATACAGCTAATTTTCTTGCCGATATGACAGCACTGGGCTTTGCAAAGATCAGTACAGGCCCTACCCATTCAGCATGTCATATGCTGGATATCCTACTCACTAATTCACCCTGTATATCTGCTGATCCCCCCTGTCCTGTGATCTGGTCAGACCACTTTTTGATTCCATTTCAGATCAAGGGCTGTGTTAATTCTAAAGCCCCTGCGTATAAACCGCATAGCCATAAAAGGCAATGGCTTAAGTTACTCTTGATGCCTTCAACAAAAACTTTGTCCCCCAATATTTTATGGGCATATGGACACAGACAAAAAGCTTAAGGTCTTTAATGAAGCTGTAAGTAAGGTGATAGATGTCTCGCCCTTCTGAAATTACAACAAACCCATGATCACAAAAAATGCACAGCCTGGTATAACCAGGATCTCCGCATGGAAAAATCGAAATGTTAAAACCTGGAAAAACTTTGGTGTAGAACCCATACGGAAATGTAGAAACTTAAATTTTAAGAAGCTTTTACTTCCTACCACAAGAATCTAAGAAAAGCATGGAAAGCCCATGTTATTTTAAAACTCAATCAAGCAGGCAATTCTACTAAAGAACTCTACAAAATTCCTAACACTTTCTCCAACCCCACCGCTTGTAACTCACATTTACTTTGATGAAAAACTAAACTTAATCTATGATCAATTCCCTCAGGTTACTAATTTGTTGGACTCTTCAAATCTACTGCCCTCTACTTTGAGATTGTCTGTGATGAGCCTCCAGCACTTTAATGCGATACAGATATCTCATGTACAAGTCATGTTGACAACATCAAAATCCGTTTTTCCCCTTGATATTATGCCAGCATATGTGTGTGCTTTACTTGCCCCACTCCTGGCACCTTCTATCTGCAACATCCTTAACACTTCTCTGAGTGAGGGGGTATTCCCGCTTGAATCGAAGACTGCGCAGGTGTTACCTATTAAAAAGAAAGCACAATTACCCGCTGACGTGATTTCTAATTATCGTCCTATTTCACTCCTGCGACTAATAAGCAAAATGGTGGAAGGGTTTGTTAGTAGTCAGCTGATGGGTTACCTCGAATCTAATGGTACCCTCGATCCCTCCCAGTCTGGATTCAGACCCCACCACTCTGTGACACCACTCTTATTGGTGTCACAAATTGCATCAGAATGGCTCTGGATAACAACAAGGTAATGCTGCTGGAGTTATTAGATCTGAAAGAAGCCTTTGATACTGTCTCGATCCAGAAACTGATTAGTCGTTTGGGAGATTCTGGTCTACAGGGACAGGCACTTAAGTGGCTTGCCAGTTTTCTGGACCAGCGTTCTCCGACAATTAATTTAGGTCCATTTCATTCCCAGACTTTAAAGCTTACTAAGGGGGTGCCACAGGGCTCTTGTTTGAGCCCCACTCTGTTCAATATTTATGTGGCCCCCTTGCTAAGATTATTAGGGAATATGGTTTCACTCCCTACTCATATGCAGATGACACTCAACTACTTTTGTCCTTTGACAAGGCCACAGAGTCAGTTGGCCAATGCTTTGCAGAGGGTATGCAGGCCATATCTGGGTGGATGTTTGATAACTTTCTTCAACGAAATGCATCTAAGACGGAGATCCTCTTGTTTGGCTCTGCTCAATCCAGCTGGTGGCCCACTGTGTTAGGCGCCGCTTCGCTCCCTCTCTTGTAGCTAAAACGTTAGAGGTCCATCTAGATAACTCTTTGACTATGAAAGACCAGGTCATGGCCATATCAGGGACATGCTACCACACTCTGAGACTCCAGCGCAGAGTGTTTCAGTGGCTGCCCTTAGCAGTTCGGCGTACCCCAATTCAAGCTCTGGTTATTGGCCGACTTGATTGCTGCAATGCTCTTTTAGCATCTTCAAATTAATCTCTTCTGAGTAGATTGCAGATAGCTCAAAATGTTGCTGCAGGTCTAGCTCTTAAAATGCCCCACGTACCCCTTCTAGACCTCTGCTGAGACAGCTTCACAGGCTTTCTATTCGACAGCGAATAAAATTTAAACTTTTCGGCCTCACACATAAATCACTCTATGGTAGATGTCCTGGCAATTTAGTAGACAAAATTAAATCTTATCACCCGAGCCGGCTTCTCAGATCCAAAGGGAAAGGGCTACTTGTGGTTCCCCGGTACAGGAAAACATGAGCAGGAGGAAGGACTTTCGCACACCCTGCTCCTAAATATTGAAATACTCTGCCCGAGGACCTGCGCAAATGCCCGTCTTTCTCGATTCAGGAAACTCCTGAAGACGGAATTATTCCGGGACTAATTTGTGCAGTGTGGAGATACCCTTTTTGGGGGTGATTCCACCGCTTTATAAATTCCAATTACAATTTCAATTCCATGCACTGTAGGGTCCTATCGGGAAGCACTCAGTGCTCCCGGTACCAGTCTACCAGACCCGGACAACAAACTATGGTTGCTGCCACCAGGGACATGATTCTGGCCTCCTGCTGCTGAGCTAAGGCCAAGCAGGGGAAGGCAGGACAATAGAGTTCCTGTCACAGGGAGGTGTGACCCCCTCCGAGATAGGACTTGGATTATTGAGGCACGGTAGGGATACTTGCAAGTGCCACTAGACTGCTTTGAAGGGCCCATTTGGTGTCCGCCTTGCATACTCCAGTTGGAACTAGTTTAGGGAGCCGTTGGCTCCAACTCTGGCATGAAACTGGACAAAGGACATGGGAGTATCCTCCACATTGTCCAGCCCCTCCTGTGGGAGGAACCCCTGAATCGCCCCAACTCTTTCCTTAGGGTACTTAAGGGCTTACCTGTGGGTGGTTCCGTAGATTCATCATGGGACAAGATTCAGATCCGAAACCACTTCATCTTCAACCATCTGGGTACTTTGGGCTTCGCTGGACTTTGCTTTGGCAACCGAGACTGCAACTGGTAAGCCTCCTGTGCATCAGGTCTCGTCGTCCTACCAGTCTTTGGCGTCATCTGTGCCTGTGCTCCATACAGGTTCTTCTACAGGCCTGTAGACATCCAAGACACCCAAGGAATCTCCATTGAAATGAAAGAGTCACTTCCCTGCATCTGCAGGCACAGCAACAAAGCTGACCGGTCTCCTGTCTCCAAGCTCCTACGGACTCCGAAAGGTTCAGCAACACAGGTAGTGGTTCTGCAACTCCCTCGAAGCCTGCACTGTTTTCACAGCAAGTTTTACGCCAGTATCCCTCATCAGAACCTCTGGAGCAGTACCTGTGCACCGGATCGATTTGCCGTTGCCAAGGCTTGTTGACATCAGTGATCTTCAGGCACCAAAAAACTCCAGCCTTAAGCATCTCCTGCAACCAAGATCTTAATCTGCAACGCATCCTCTGCACCGTGGGCCTTCATCATTTAGTGAGCTGCTCGAGGTCCTCTTGAGACTCCTGTGCCTTCAGCCTGTGGGTCCTCTTAAGGGTCTTCTTTGGCTCCAGTGGGATCCTCTGCTTGCTCGGATGCTACTCTGACTTAGCTGCTTGTGGTGAGTCACTTGGACCTTGCTGGTCCCGAAACTGCACCTTTTTCGCATACTACAATTGTTGCTGTTGCCAAGGCTTGTTGGTGCTCCCGACAGACGCTGACCCCCTGGCTCTTGACATCCGACGTGGGGAAAGCTGCTGTCCACAGCTACCACTTAGAGAGCTTTCTTTCTAAGATTGTCTAAGACCACTAAAATCACCATAAGGATTGTCTGGATTAGTGCAGGATGCTACACTTACATAAGTGAGTACCATATACTAAGCCAGCCTCCTACATACATGGAGTATGCAGCCCTTTGAGCGGAGGCAAGACACAGCCTATTCCAGTGTAAGCAGGGCTGGACCCAGCTCTGCCCTCACATCCTGCCAATGATGACCCACACAGGCACACCTAAGCCTATATTGTGTGGCTGTCTAGGAGGAATACCCAAAGCTCAACTGCTAACTACACCCAGTCATGGGACCTAGTGGCAGGCAGCAGGCACTAATGGCTAAGGCAGGAAAATGCCTACTTTCTAAAAGTGGCATTTTCAAAATTGCAATACAAAATCTGACTTTGCAATAAGAGAGGATTTTTCATTACAATTCCAAAGACACCAAACAGGAACTGGTTTTATGTTCCCATTTGGAAGCTACAACGTATAACATGTAATAGGGTAACTTCAAAGTTGTTCTATGGAAGAGGTAGTCCCTGTAGTACTGAAACACAAATGTAAGAGTTTTTCCCTACCAGGCCATGCAAAACTTAAAAGCACCTGTCCAACCTTTTTAAATACCATGCACGGGCCGTCTGGGCAGGCCGAGCCTACCCTAGGGGTGACATATGTATTAAAAAGGAAGGTTTTGGCATAGCAAAAGGTTTATTTTGTCAGGTTGACATGACAGTTTAAAAACTGCACATGCAGGCTGCAATGGCAGGCCTGGGAAAAGAGCTACTAAAGTGTGTGGCACAATCACTGCTGCCCACTAGTAGCATTTAATTTACAGGCCCTGGGCACAGGTAGTGGCACTTTACTAGGGACTTACAAGTAATTTAAAAATGAAACTTGGGTTTATGCTCTTTTCAGGAGAGAACACAAGCACTTTAGCACTGGTTAGCGGTGGTAAAGTGCATAGATTCCCAAAAGCCAACAAAAAAGTGTTTAGAAAACAGGAGGTGAAGGCAATATGTTTGGGGATAACCCTGAAGAAAGGGCCAAGTCCAACAACATGTTACATAGAAACATACGAAAGACATTTTTTGTCCAAACCAGTATCTAGTATCTGTCTCTAGCAGTAAAATCTTTTTTGAAATTTGCAAAATTTCGCAAATTTTGTGTAGCACAAAATTAATAAATTTCTCACATGTAACATACATTTTGCCCAGGCTGTGTTTTAATAGGTTCAATCTACTGCAGTTGCATCATATGTACTTTGTCAGATATCAGTGAATATCATTGATGTCTACCATTCACTCACTTGATGAAGGTAAGCAAGTGTGACAAAGAGAAAACATGACTTGGGACTGTTGTATTTCTCATAACTAAAACGTGTGCCATTCCACTTCCAGACAAAGGGCTGCTTGCCTAAACTATGTTATATAATGAAACACAACAAAGCTAATGTTTTGGAAATAGTAACATAATTATATTAGGGGCAAGCAAGGCTGACGTTCAGCAAGCGCAGAAACATGAGGCCAGGTCTAGGAAAGTCTGGAAGTGTAGGGCAATTTTGCATCAATAATTACTAATGACTGGTGCAGTAAAAAGCTATTTCCTCTCACGTTTTCAAAATTGAATAATTTAGTAAATGTGTTTTTAAGCAATTATTTGTTCCTATTGCTTTGTGCTATATATTAAATGAAATATTAATGCATGTTTTAGATCCAGATGTCAAAACAAAAAGCCATGGGACCCTATCCAAACTGCGCTTGGGTACAGGCACAAATTCAGGCCGTCCATAGACCACCAGACTCATGGTGACGCGGCAGTGGTGGTCCACTCGGGTGGTTGGACCGCCATTGCACCTCTACAACCACCAGGGATCAGAGATCCCTGGCTGCGGCGCTACAGTCTTGAGGATGCAACATGCCTGGCAGGACAAGTCTATTACGAGTTTCCTCTCTGCTATGGTTTTCATGGCGGTTCCTACTACATGAAAACAGTGATGGAGAGGAAACAAAGTGGACCCTCATGGGATGCTGCCTTTGATGTTCCCATTGTGGTGCCTTTTTCAAAGGGACTGCCATGAGAATGTCAAAAGGACCACCCGCCAGACCAGGAGAAAACTCCTAATCTGGCAGGCCGGCGGTGGTTGACTTTGACGGTCCAGGAGTGCTGAGTGGCCTTTAAACTTCGATATTGCATTGACTGCACTCAACTGCTGGCCATAAATAGGCCAGAGCTGATTGGATTGCACAGCGCCCGTCATGCGTGCATTCTAAACCTTTTTGAGGAGGGTGGAACCAGTGTGTCTGTCTAGAGCATAGTTACTTGAGCTGTGGCTGGGCTGTTCCAAATAACAATAACCTACTAGATAATGGCTCCTTCTCAATAGGTGGCAAACAAAAGAATCACCATAAACTCCAGTAATTTTTAAATGGCCCCAAACTTTAATTTTGCTCCAAAACTGAATAGCCTTGTTTTATCTTGAAATAATCACTGGGTTAATTTAAGTCTACAATTCCTCATAGGATTTTCTTTTCAGACTTCATCAGGTGAGCCTCTAAGCACGAACTGCCAAACTGTGGAACACAAACAGCTTTGTTCTCATCAGCGTAATTTTCAAGAATTAACATTAAGCATTCAAACTAGTGGTACGGACCATATAAACCACAGCCGTCTGTGACTGTCTGTACATGTGTAAAACAGAGAGTGAAAAAGTGACAGTGCTTGTGAGAGACAAGTGCTAAGAGAGAGAATGCTATGAGCAAGAGAAGGCTGAGTGTAAGGGAGGTTATGTGTGTGATAAGGGTAGGACGTGTGCTAATGGACCGCACTGCCGATTTTGGAACTGGGGAAACCAGTTTAAGTGCCAAACATTTGCTAAACATCCTGTGATTCTGGGCTAATCATTTAATCTCCCCGTACATATATAAATAACCTGGCTTTGTGTAATGTAATCCAGTGCTCACGAAAAGCTCTCCAATGCCCTTGGGTAGAGTTCACGCTATATACACCTGTAAAAAAATAAAACAAGAAAAAGGTAAGTGAAATTTACGAGGGAAGAAGGATTTAAGGGAATGGAATGTGAGCACGTATTTGTGAGTGGTGCATTTCACTGAATGGTGATGCTGTGAGTGCATGCAAGGGTGTAATAGCTGTACTGTCCATCTGGTTTTGTTACTGAGGGGGAGTTTTACAGCAGTGCTGCAATATGGGTCCTTTATAACAAAATCAGCAGGACTGTCCAGCATAATGGCTCCCTTCTCTCTGCAGAGTTCCTTCTATACCCAGCAGTTTTCAAGCAACAATATTAGTCTCAAGATTGACATCTCTGGTGGTTTATCTTCCTGCTGGAGAGACATCGGAGATTTGCCTATTGTTAGTTTTGACTCATCTAATGTAGTGCAGAGGGGTAATATGCCTGCTGCAAAGAACTGGTACCATACAGATCACAGAGCTACATTTAATGTGCACAGCTCAGTGGGTTACTGCTTTTGTCACAGAGAGCCATTAGTTACTTGCAATTCATAACATACAATCGTAGAATCTTGCACAGTGAGCTATGAACTGTCATCAAAGAGCTGCATGCAAACTGCATGGTACAGGTTTGAAAGTTGTGTTTTTCCCCAGTCTTTTGTTATCCTAATGTTACTCAAATGGTTTTGTTCGCGTAGAAATACATTCATATTGGTATATCTAACCACTGTCTTGCATTTTGAATCCTCAGTTTGTGCTTCTCCAGACCAAGCACTCTTAAAAAATGCCTACCAGTATGGATGAAATGTAAATCCTTGTATCTCCTTTTGTCTTATGTAACATTTTCAAAACACTGATTTACACATGTATGATTCATTTTCTCTGCATGTGTGCTTGAAGTAAAGCACTCTGACTCCCTACACTGGAATGAGAGGTGCTGCAAAATAAATAAAATACATGTGAACAGGGCTCTGGAGAGATGAGGAGCACTGTTGGAGGGTGAGTTTGAGGGAAACAGGGCTCCAACAAGATTGTTGAATCGTGGTGCACTGTAAGGTCATCATTTACTGTGCTCTAAAAGCTAATACAATTGAATATATAATGAAAATGTGTTGTAGAATACACCATTCCCCCCCCCAGAAATGTCTTGGGGAGAGAACCCCTCCCTCCCAGCCCCTTTTGTAGTGGTCAGGCTCGCTTGTTGCACTCACTCGCTACGCACTGGATGAGGGCTGGCCTGACAAAATTATCCAGGGTTGCTTTGGGTTCCCAGCCCGGCCCTGGGTGCATACAAGTGAAAATGGGATGGTAAGAGGAGTGTGCGGGACAGAACAGAGGGCCTGAGAGATATGTTAAAGGAAGAGGTAAGAAAGGAGTATATGAGATACAACAGTGAGATGACTACAAGGAAGAATATTGTGTACGGTGAGCTGAGGAAAGTGGGAGAGCAGGGTATAATGTATCAGACAATGGACAGAAATGTGTAAAAGAGGGCTGTATGTGAGACAAGGAAAGGGCTGAAAAACATAAGGGTGAGGCTCACGAGTTAAAAGAAAGGTAGGGGATGAATGATATAAAAGCGTAGAAGGGAGTCGCTGTGAGAATAGAGAACAGTGTGAGCCACATAAAAGCAGGGACAAGAGAATGCCTAGGCTAACAGGGGCTGTCAAGTTTCCAGTACAAGAAGCCAATGCGGCACCTTGCCAAATCCTTTTGATGCCCCTAGCTGGTGAAGATGGAAATAGATTTAGCAGAGATAAGTAAGGAAGGGCGGGGGCATTTGAGAGATGCTCACTCAGCGAGAGAGTGGGAAATCCTAGAAGAGTGTGCCAGAGTAAGTATAATAGAGTAAATTGGGATAGTAGAAGGCGAGTGAGAAGCAGGTATGAATGATGACTGTGAAGGCAATGAGGGCAATGGAAAAGGATGAGAAAACAAATGAAAGTGAAACAAGAGTAAATTAGAAGTGACTAGAAAGAGATGAAAGGGATAGAGGTTAGGTAGAAAGAAAGTGTGTGAGAGATAGAATTATATAATAGCAAAAGCGGTAGTGTAGAAACAGAAGGGGCAAAGGTGGGAGGAGAACCTAATAGCAGTACAGTGGTATGCTTTTTTCCAGTTTTTGTCATTTTTGTTAAATGCGCCATAATGAGCACATGTTTCTCCCTTCATCCCCTTTCATATCATTTGCAAATGGGTTACCATCTCCTTCAAGGAGTCAGTAAAGTATTAATGTTTTGTGACTAGAATTTGGTTGCAAAACATTAATACAGCCCATTCAGATTTGGTATTTGGAAAGGACAGCCAAAATACAACTCTTCCAAGTGTCAAATCACAAACACAAACAGTGATTCGGTACCAAAGACTCACAGCAGTGACAGCAGGTTTCTGAGTGGCAGCAGCCGGACTAACCGGATACTGAAGTGAGATATCACCTAAATGAAAATGGTGCAATAACTTGCATGCTTACTTATTCATCCACCTACACATTCCTTTCAATAAGGTAAGGGTCCACACAAGAGATCTGTATGTACCCTACGCACCCATGTATTACCTCTGCACATTCTGTGAGTGATTAAACATTTTACTAGTTTGCATTGCTGAATCTGTTCAATGGGGAATTAAAGATTTCCATTTCAGCCTTCTGTGAGAGAGGGAAGCTCGATTTGCTACTGCCATGCTGTACCTGTTGTGTGAGGAAGCCAAGCTTGCACTGCTCCTACCTCATTTATAGGTATACTGTTACAGTGAAAATGCTCACCACTGCTGCTCTAGCTATATTTGTCCTCTAGTGGCCCAAGCTGTAACTATTTTATATAGAAGGGTTGTTTTCACTACTGTCACCCCATGTTGTGAAAAAAATAACAAAGAGTTTATTGAGTATACTTGCATACAATACCCTATGAGTTAGGGACTAGTTTACAATATTTGATATGCTATACCAAGACCTGTAGTCCTGAGGAAGGTATGTGACCATATAGATGTAGAAAAGTGATGAAAAAGAGAAGCATAATCCGTTGATTGACCGTCCTCATCTGAGTCTTGTAGAGGGGAGACACCAGTACAATATTTTTAGCTCACCCATAAAAAATTTAATATGGCTCTGAGTTTAACAAGGGGAGAACATAAGTGTTGACTTGTGGGACATAACCTCATGCAAACTAGGGAACCCATAACTGAAGAGAAGAACTATCTGGTGCTTCCCCATGCTGGATGTGGAACCTAGTGATGAAGCACACCATACTTGGTAGATGAGGAGTCATCAAACTACATGAATGTATGGTTATTCCAAATTAGGTTTGGCTGTGTCTTCTTCTATTGTTGTATTTCCGGTATGTTTATGTCTGTTTATGGAGAACATACAACAGTCCTTTTACTCCTCTAGTATTGTACCTGTTCTGTAAGTGAGCTCATGTGCTACAAAGAGTGCAGCACGGAAAAACAGAACAGACAGAAAAAAGGGGTGTATGCCTTTTTGTCATATCCTATTTTTTTAATGTACTTTCAAAGTTCTATATTACAATAGGATCATGATTTATTCATGTTCTGTTTTATTGGGGAGCTGTTTGTAAAAGAAAAAGCACCTCTTCTTAGGTTTCTTCCATCGTAGTTTTATTTCAGTTCAGCATCTCCAGCACAGATAAAAACGTCCAGTTCTCTCCACACTTGGCAGCAACTGCCTTTCCCCAGAATTCTCATCACAGGAGAATTCTACATAACCCAGGCAACTGGACCATTCCCTATGACACATCCACACACCTCCCTCATTATAAAGAACAAAACAGGAAAAAACATAATGACCCCCTGTTAGAAATGGCGGTCTCTAGTTGGCAGAGGTAGGTACCTTTGTCCAAACAGAGACCCTTGCGTCTAGTCAGGGTAAGGGGGATACACACTTTAGATAACCCCTGCTCACCCCATTGGTAGCTTGGCACGAGCAGATAGGCTTTTCCCAAAAGCAATGTGTAAAGTATTTGTACCAACACTCACAGAAGCACAGTGAAAACACCACAAAAGCACATCACACCAGTTTAGAAAAATAAAGTATCTTTATCTAAACTAAATCCAAAGTACGGCGAGGATCGCGGCGTCGGGCGCGGAATCACACAGACCCTCAAACAAACAGTACAAACAAAGTCGGAGCCGATGCACGGCATCGAAGATGGCCAATGTCAGCTCCGTTGACGATGCAACGTCGGCAAGTTCGTAGAGTCACCCTCAGCGGTTATCATGGCCGCGATAACAGGGTGTAGGCGCTAGCGATGACGAAGCCGATGTGAGAGCTGGCATCGGGCATGGCTGATCACTGCCGCATCGGAGCCGTGGAACAGGCCGGGCGATGCGTCATTCACTTCACAGGCGGCTCGCCGAACCTCAGTGCAGGTCGCGGCATCACAGCGGCGGCATCGACAGCGTAGGAAACTGATTTTCTTGAGTCTCTCGGGTTTTTTCCAGCTCCCAACAGCAGTAACAACCTCCAGAGGCCCAAAACTGGCACAGGCACCTCAAGGCAGGTCAGAACCCACAACAGCAGAGTTCAGGGGAGCTGGGGGTAAAGTCTCTGTGTCCCTGAGACTTATGAACAGGAGGCCAGCTCATTTCAGGCCCTTGGAGATCTTCTTCAAGCGGTGGACACAGCACAGAGAATAGTAATTCTCCTTTCCTTGGCAGAAACAGCAACTGCAGGCCAACCCCAGACACACAGCAAGGGCAGTTTCTCCAGCTCTTCACCCTGGCAAAGGTTCCTCTGGAATTCAAGGAATGATCTAAAGTTCAGGGGTTTTGGGTCTAATACATATATGCCAATATGTCTTTGTTCCCTTTGTGCAGGGGGCTCTGAGCCCAGTTCAAACCAGTTCTGGGGGCACTCTGCCAGTGTACTACAACATCCTTTGTTAGTGTGGGCCTTGGTCCCAGACACACCACAGAGTGGCAGAGCCAGCATTGTGGAAGGCAGGCACAGCCCTATTCAGGTACAGGGGCTACTCCTCCCACCACTCCAAATGCAGATCAGGTCTATTCAACCTAGGGCTGACTAATCCAAACTCCTGGAGCCACTGTAACTCCCCAGCCCCTGTCACTCCAAAGCCAGACAGTCAATCCACAACCAGGCAGAGGCACACAGGAAGGTTGAACAAGAAAATAGCCACTTTCTAAAAGTGGTATTTTCAAACACACAATTTAAAAACCAACTTTACTACAAGATGTGTTATTAAATTCTGAGTTCAGGTGTATTAATTTCCATTTTTCGATCTTATCCCTATGGGAAGGTATGCTTGTAAAATGTTGCAAAATATTCCCCCTTCTGTCCTATGGGCAAGATAGCCTTTCAATAGTGAAAAACAAAATTGGCAGTATTTCACTATCAGGACATGTTACACACACTCCTACCTTTCACATACACTGCATCCTGCCCAGGGAAGTACCTTGGGCCTACTTTAGGGGTGTCTTATGTGTAAGAAAAGGGAAGGGTAAGGCCTGGCAAGTGGGTGCACTTACCAAGTCGACATGGCAGTTGACAAACTGCGCACAGGCACAACGGTGGCATGCCTGAGACACCTTTTCAGGGCTACTCATGTGGGTGGCACAATCAGTGCTGCAGGCCCACTAGTAGAAGCTGATTTACCAGCCCTGGTACAGTCAGTGCACTTTATTAGGGACCTACTGGTAAATTAAATACGCCAATCATGGATAACCAATCACAATAACAATTTACACAGAGAGCATATGCACTTTAGCACTGATCAGCAGTGGTAAAGTGCCCAGAGTCCTATATCCAACAACAACAGGTCAGGAAATAATGGGAGGAAGAAGCAAAAAGTTTGGGGATAACCCTACAAAAAGGGACATTTCCAACACCCCCCAACCACCAACAATGATAATAAAAGAACAATGCAATGCATATACATATCTGTGGTTTTAGAAAACAATTAATATAACAGCAAAGGTTCATTAATTAATATCCTGGGACTCGTGGTCCACAAACCTAACATATGCTTCCTATGCTCCACATTGTCCCATCATCCAATTTCACCACACTTCTTCCAACATCCTTGTCCTGAAAAGGTCCCTTGTACTTACTTTTACCTTTACGAACTCATTCACTCCTCTGTACAACTTCCCAATCTCCCACTTGGACCCATAGTTTTTTCACACCCCTCCTAAGATTGTATGCTTATGCCATTCACCTCTGCCCATTTTCCAACTTCATCTTCACTTCATCTGGATCAACCCACACTTTATCTTTAGTGCTCAACCACACCAGACATTCCTTTTTCCCCAGCTCTCTTCCTTTTAAGGACACAAATGGAGACACCCCCGTTGCATAGTGTGGAGTAATTCTGTTGGTCCATACCATCCTCCTCAACTCCTGTCGCCATGATTATCCATTGACAAAAGATAGCTGAATGTTCTCCATCACCAGGCGATTCATTCTGTCTACCAAACCATTAGCCTGTGGCCTGAAAAGGGCTGCCTTCTCATGAGTAATCCCCATTCTTTTTAGGTAATCCATCATTTCCTTGTAGATGAATTGCACCCCGTTGTCAGACACAATGAATCCAGGTGAACCTTCCTCTAGAAAAACCTTCACCAAAAACCTTATCAACCTTGCAGTACTGATCTCACTCATCATTTCCTCTACTATCCATTTTGAATGATAGTCCACTAACACCAAAATATATTTGTCCCTAACATCTAATATTTCCACTGGTCCAATGAAATCTATTGCCAACCTTTCCCAAGGTCTCAACGGAAACTCAGTACAAGCTAAAGGAGGTTGTCTCACAACTTTCGATTTATCACTGTTGCCACAAATGTGGCAATCTATCACCAAAACCTCTATATCCCCATCCATGCCAGGCCAACAAAACGTTTGTCCGACTCTACATTTGGACATTTTATGCCCAGGATGCCCTTCTTGAGCTATGCCCATAATTTTTTTGCGACTCCCACTGGAAGGTACCAGCTGTCGTCTCCTTCTGACCCTTCCTCCATCCCTGCTTAGTTAATCTTTTACCTTATAGAATTCTCTCAACTCCTTATCCACTGCATCTTCATCATTCCAGCCCTGAACAATCTTGATCTTTACATTTCTTAATATAGAATCCACCTCCATTGCACTAACCCATTCTTAACTGCCCAGAGCAATTTCACGTGTATCTACCTCTTCCACAATGTCATTAGATGTTTCCTCACCATTTTCTTCTGCAGGCATTCTTGATAAGCAATCGGCAATTACGTTCTTACTACCCTCTACATATTCCACCTCAAAATTATATTCCATAACAGATAACAACCACTTAGGAATGCATTAAGTCACACTTCCTTCCAACCCTTTTCCACCTTTGAACACATAAGTGAATGGTTTATGATCTGAACTTTAAAAGGATGACCTCACACATAGAATCTGAAATTGTTTATCACCCAACAACAAGTTAAAGCTTCTCTCTCAATAACTGAATAGGAATGTTCTGTACCCTGCAATCTCCTAGAAACAAATCCAATAATTTGCTCCTCTCCCTTCACAATGTGCATCAACACTGATCTTATCCCTTAATCAGTGGCATCAGTTGTAAGATAAGTTCCACCTGCAACATCAAAACGTCCCAATGTAGGGTCCTTACTAATACTCTCCTTGATCTTCCCAAAAGCTTACTTACACTCATTATTCCACACAAACACCACATTTCTCTTATTTACATCTCCAAGCGGTTCTGCAATCTCCAAGAAACCTTCTACAAATTTGGCACAATATTCCGCCAACCCCAAAAAAGGTCTTAATTCATCTTTATTTGACGGCTCAGGAGCCATGGCTACAGCTCTTACAATCTTCTTTGTTGGTCAGATCCCATTCTTACTTACCTCATGTCTCAAATAATCAACTCGTTCTTTTCTTAGTTGGCACTTGTTAATTTTAATAGTCAATCCGTACTTCTCCAGTCGTTCCATTACACCATGGAATAGCTTATCCACAATGAAGATTTCATCCTGGAAACACCACACTCGCCTCATATCCCCAAAAATATTTCTCATTATTCTGAATGCACCCAATGGTTTTCCCACCCTCCTTCGGGGCTATTACAACAGGGGCTATTAATTCTGATGCTTCAATGGTTTCAATGATGTCTTGTTTAAAAAAACTTTCCAATTTGTGATGCAGCAGTTCTAGCATCATACCAGGAACATTCCTTATCTTATGGACCACTGGTGTAGCATTTTCTTTTAAAATTATCATATGCAAAAACCCTTTTAACAAACCTAAATTAGGGTTAAACACTTTGCGATATTTCTTTTCCATTTTAGTGCATTAATTGACTTCCTCAACATTCACTTGCTCCATCACCATCACATGTTCTTTAGCATTGGGATCAATTATTATGTTTATATCCTTTTGGTATGCCACCCCAGCAGATTAGAACCAAAATCTGTAATGCTCTATTACTTACCGGTAATCTTCATTACTCCGGGTCCCGTTGTCCTCATCCCATTCATTGACAAAGTGGAGATAACCATCCCTAGACAGAAAAAAAGACCAGAGGAATGTTGGAATAATACTGCCCCTTCCACCGGGAGTACATAAGCAGTACTTACCCAGCATCCCACCTTTACAACCAAGCCCACAAAGGAAGGCCGGCTGCCCGGGAGGGGGGGGGGAGGGGCGTATGAATGGGATCAGGACATCAAGACCCGGAGTAATGAAGATTACCGGTAAGTAATAGAGCATTACCCCCAGGTTCCTTATGTCCTCGTCCCATTCATTGACAAAGTGGAGAACCTGCCTTCCGAACCAGCAATCACACCCAGAAAACCCCACCAAGTTAGCACCCCGAGGGAGCAAAAAAAGGGGGGAACCGCAGGAGGTAACCGGCCAGCAAGTCAAAACCCACCAGAAAGGGACACAACCAAGGACCAGAAACCGAGCCAAGGAGAACAGAAGGCCACAGCCCCTACAAGGAGGCAGCCAACCAGAAAAAACAGAAACAGCCCAGGTCCCAGGAAAAAACGACCAGCACCACCAGGGCCACCAGCGACAACCACCAAGCACCCAGCCCAGAAGGAGAAGCCACAGTGAGATCCCAGGAGCAGGCCAAGCCACAAAAAGCCAGGGAAAACAGGAACAGAAACCCAGGAACCCAGCTGCACAAGGCCCAAAAGCCAGCAGGGCCAGAGCCCCACAAGGAAAAGGTGGCAAACCGAACCAGGGCCCGACACCAAAGCACAGCAGGAGCAGCGGAAAGACCCTAGGGCCCGCAGCACCCCGACCAGGAGCAAACCAGACCCAACCCCACCCAACACCGGAGAGAAGAGCAGAGCAGGAGACGGCCAGGACTAAAAGGCCACAGGCCAAGAAAACAGCCGGAAGCAAGGGCTGAAGACAAGCAAACCGCCGAAGTAGGAGGACCCCGGCCCAACCTGCATCCGGAAGAAGCCACAACTGAAACCCTGTGAGTAAAAACTTTCTTTATTCGATGTGTGGTGACTCTTCTCAAGCTTCTTTGTGCTCCGACTTAATTGAGCCATATTTAAAGCAAATATTTAGTTTCTACTTTTCATCGCAGCCGCAATCAAACAACGAGCCCGCGCGCACACAATGTGGCCTGCTTAGTGTTGCTAGGTAACTGAAGCCTCTTGCATCATAACCCAAGCCTCAAGGCACATTTCCCGTGTGAGCATATTGTCACCTAGTGTATTCAGCAAACACCACACACAAGACGCCGCACCATGCATACTGTACCGCCCCACAGTCTGAGTCAAGCAGTGGACCGGCTCAAACCAGCGTGTACACGCATACACAGCAAGGATTGCCAGAATCCTGAAAGAAGGGAGTCAGTCAACAGTAAACATAGTAAATAGACTACATCTCTGACAACTAGACTATGTGCAAAAGGAAAATTGCTCATAAAACTTTTGCTCTTTGTTATGGTAGCTTGTTATTTAATTTAATTATTTTAACTTATTACTTTAGATTGTTGTTTTGTATTTTATTTATATTTTATTTTTACAGGTAATAGAAGGAACAATATGTAATCTAATAATACCAAAGGAAAATGTCAGACCAAAGTATGTCTTCTCCGCCACTGTTGACTGACTCCCTTATTCCAGGTCATGCATGAATCTTGCCATCTGCTTCCAGGTCATGCATGAATTTTAGTTGGAGAGTGGAAATGACTGTGAGGTAAGAAAGTCATTTTTCCTTTTGTTTATTGTTTCTTTCCTTTTTCTCTTTTGTTTCCTCTTTTATTTATTTTATTTTTAAGTTAAAACCGCAAAGGTTTTAGGTTAATACAGCAAGGTGTATGTCGTGTTCCAGTGATTTGCAGGATTCTGGCAATCCTTGCTGTGTATGCGTGTACACGCTGGTTTGAGCCGGTCCACTGCTTGACCAAGACTGTGGGGCGGTACAGCATGCATGGTGCGGCGTCTTGTGTGTCGTGTTTGCCGAATACACTGGGGGACAGTATGCTCATACGGGAAACGTGCCTTGATCCTTGGGTTATGATGCATAAGGCTTCAGTTACCTAGCAACACAAAGCAGGCCACATTGTGTGCACGCGGGCTCTTTGTTTGATGGCGGCTGCGATGAAAAGTAGAAACTCAATATTTGCTTTAAATATGGCTCAATTAAGTCGGAGCACAAAGAAGCTTGAGAAGAGTCACCACATATGGAATAAAGAAAGTTTTACTCACAGGGTTTCAGTTGTACACGGCAGTACCTCTATACTGCATAAAGTTGAATAACATTCTAGGGGTAGGATACTTGTACCTTTCTTTCATCGTAGTTTTATTTCAGTTCAGCATCTCCAGCACAGATTAAAACATCCAGTTCTCCCCACACTTGGCAGCAACAGCCTTTCCCTTGAATTTTCATCACAGGAGAATAATCCATGCAACTGGACCATTCCCTATGACATCTTCACACAGTAGCTTCAAAATCTATTATTATTATTCCAGAATCAGGGCAGGTAAATGGGAGATCTGGAAATACGATTTATTTTACTGCACATGTTCTGCAGCAGCAGAGTGAATGTATAATTTGCATTAGATATTTTCTACTTTTAGATGCTTGGTTTGCATATATGAATATACAAGCCCAACATGAGCATCAACGGAAAAGTGCAATGATGATTAGAAGAGGTTCTCTTAACCACCTCGAGGGACATCTCTGACTCTTCAAATTAAGCGTGCAATCGGTGTAATCAAATGGATAAATTCTTTCAACCTATTTAAAATTTTCAATCATTTGATAATGGAGGAACGGTACAGAAATGTGAATGGTACTACTTCATGGATATTCAACAACAGTGTACATAGCCGGATTCATTGTATGTGCTAAAGGAGACACCAATATATTAAATGAGTGTATTTGAGCCTCTTGTGTGCCGAATCATGCAAGGTGGTGTCTGTGACTGCATACTCATGCTAACGACCTAACAGTTTCATTAAGTGATAAAGAAATATGTCCCTAAACCAACTAACAACGTCCATCCACTTGTGGCTGTCTATGCCATAGCAGCTTTTTTCCACCTGTTGTCTACATGTAAATATGGTCTTCTACTGCCTCTTACTTTCTTCATAATTATGATGAGATATGGGGGTCAGCCTGTCGGTATGAATGTGACTGACAGTCACTGCAAGTCTCAATGATAGCATCGAGCAAATTAATTGCTTTGTACCAATCACAGTATGTGTGTTAAAGTTCAATGCTGCACACTGTGTTGAGTTGCACAGAGGGCCAAATTACGAGTCTGCTGGTCCGAGGACCACCAGACTTTTGGTGGCACGACGGTGAAGGTCCTGCCACTGCTGCACCGCCGGTCCTACTACCCCACTATGACTTGGGTGGTCGGGACTGCTCTGGGACCACCGCTGCAGCCAGGGAACCACCGTTCCCTAGCGGTGGTGCGGCGATCAGAGGCCGCAGTATGCTTGGCAGTACTGCCATGTTTGCACCTAACATATTACAAGTTTCCTTTTCCACAGCAATGAAAACCCTGGGGTAGGGGAAACAAAGAGGACCTTACAGGGCACCCCTCTGCCTCTGTGCCCTGCATATGCACACAGGAGGGCACAACATGTGCCATCCTGTGTGCATGCACACACATTCCTGCATGGCATGGATGTTACAGTCCACGTCGTGCAGGAACCTTGTGAGGTGTTCCCATTGCAGTGCCTGTTTCAAAGACACCGTGCCTTTGGAAGAGGCACCACAGCGGTAACCACCATGCTGTCCGCCCTACCAGACTACAGAAAACTAGTGATCTGGTGGGCGGGCGGCAGCGACTTTTGGTGGTGTGGGTGTGTGGCGTGGTAGGCAGCCCGCTTCTGCACCGGAAAAAGTCATATTCGGGCCCAAAGTGATAATGACTGTAAGGAATACTGAAAGTGTGTTTAGTGCAAACTGGTATGGTCGAATGTTGGGGAATAATAATATGTTTTTGATATTTTTCCTCTATCGCCCTTCATAGGCTAAACATATGCGTTTTATTATTGGGCTAGGTGTGTGAGCCTTCGGCTCGGGCCTTTAACGCTGCAGCAGGCCTTTAATAGCCGGTATAGCCCGCTACGGCAGGCTATAAGGCTATATTGTTTTATTTAATATATTTTACTTAAATATAGTGTTAAAATATTGTTTTTATTATATATAAGTTAAAATATTATTTGTATGGGTTAGTATTGCTACTATAATTGTTATTCATTTTGTAAAGTAAAGTTAGCAATTTAAAATGTTTAAATTTTAAAACTAAATTAGAACTATAGAATATAGTAGCGGTTTAATGGGTTTGTAGGAGAATGTGGTGGGAAGTAAATTAAATCATAATTAATTTAATGTTATTGTTAATTTGAATTGCAAATTAAACATTTAATAGATTCAAAATTATATTAATTGTTTTATTGCTTAATAGTATGTTTAGTTTGTTATTTTTATGTACATTTAGATTCAAAGTTCTATATTAATTACAATGTTTTTGTAGAAGTTTTTTGTGTTAGTAGGGGAATAGTGTGTGAATTTATTTAAATGATACATGAGTTTATATTAGTGGTAATTAATTTTTATTTTGCAAAATAATTATGTAACATTTTAGTTAAAGTGGGAATAGAAAATCTAATAATTCCGAAGTCCAATACTTACCCTACTGGAGTGGAATTTGTAAATTAAGTCCTTGTAATGAACATACTTTATGTAATGCTTGTAAAACAGTTTAAAGTAATTATGTTTTTTATTTAACACTGCATGCTTTTATTTTTTAAGAAAAATCTGTTCTTATTTTATCATATTATGTATTCATAAATATTTTGCCGTTAATAACATTTTTTTTTAATTGTAAATATATATATATATTTTTTTTACAATTGTTATTTTGTATATTTCATTTAAACTTTCAATCGTAACTCATTTCATTTGTTTAATTATTTAAACTTATATTTTTGTAGGGTGTATATGCTTTTTAAAATGTACTTTACTGCTGCTATTTTTATATAAATATTTTTTTAAATGTTCATTTAGTTTTGATTTACATATATATATATATATATATATATATATATATATATCAAGCCGCAAAGAGTTCCCCTACGGAAGAGCCTGTCACACTGGTAAGTTGTGCTGATGGAATAGTTTAATGGAGGCTGCAAATGACGAACTTGATACACCACACAGCATGCTTCTAGTCACAAGCCTGACGCGTTTCGTGCTTCGCACTTCTTCAAAGGCTGTCTCGTGAAAGTTGAATGCCACAACAGTCAGTGTACTTCATTTAAAACAGGAAATCCGTCCCCAGTGGGCGTGGCCGTTTTGCAGGGCATGTTGGACTCCGTAGTTGTAGTGTTGCTCGAGTGAGCCTGTTGTGCACTTTCCCAGAATAAAAGTTCAAATAAAACCAACAGTGGGTTTCTGTGCTGTGCTCAAAATTCACCTCTGCACCTCAGTGCCTCCATTTCCGTAGGGGAACTCTTTGCGGCTTGATGTTTACGGCTTACCCAGCCGTGGAGGAGCACCGCTGCTTTAAGCGGACCTGAGGCAACGCCAACCGGCGTGTGCAGAAGTCGGGACTGGAGCTGGAAATGGAGGCACTGAGGTGCAGAGGTGAATTTTGAGCACAGCACAGAAACCCACTGTTGGTTTTATTTGAACTTTTATTCTGGGAAAGTGCACAACAGGCTCACTCGAGCAACACTACAACTACGGAGTCCAACATGCCCTACAAAACGGCCACGCCCACTGGGGACGGATTTCCTGTTTTAAATGAAGTACACTGACTGGTGTGGCATTCACCTTTCACGAGACAGCCTTTGAAGAAGTGCGAAGCACGAAACGCGTCAGGCTTGTGACTAGAAGCATGCTGTGTGGTGTATCAAGTTTGTCATTTGCAGCCTCCATTAAACTATTCCATCAGCACAACTTACCAGTGTGACAGGCTCTTCCGTAGGGGAACTCTTTGCGGCTTGATGTTTACGGCTTACCCAGCCGTGGAGGAGCACCGCTGCTTTACGCGGACCTGAGGCAACGCCAACCGGCGTGTGCAGAAGTCGGGACTGGAGCTGGAAATGGAGGCACTGAGGTGCAGAGGTGAATTTTGAGCACAGCACAGAAACCCACTGTTGCTTTTATTTGAACTTTTATTCTGGGAAAGTGCACAACAGGCTCACTCGAGCAACACTACAACTACGGAGTCCAACATGCCCTGCAAAACGGCCACGCCCACTGGGGACGGATTTCCTGTTTTAAATGAAGTACACTGACTGTTGTGGCATTCACCTTTCACGAGACAGCCTTTGAAGAAGTGCGAAGCACGAAACGCGTCAGGCTTGTGACTAGAAGCATGCTGTGTGGTGTATCAAGTTTGTCATTTGCAGCCTCCATTAAACTATTCCATCAGCACCACTTACCAGTGTGACAGGATCTTCCGTAGGGGAACTCTTTGCGGCTTGATGTATATATATATATATATGTTTATCCAATGTGACCCATTCGCTTGGCGCGCTCTCCAGCTGGTGCTCTACGTAGGGGTCGGATTCAAACCCAATTTTAATATACAAAGCAAGGAACGTGGCACTCTGGAACTGGTTTAAGGCAAAAATGTATTCTTTTCGCAACCTTCACAAACCAACACGTTCCAGCCCTTGGCTTTTCTCGCGGTTAGTGAGTCCTTTGTCTATGTCACCCATTTATACCCACTGCTGCCATGATGATGCATTGTGGGATTCGTAGTCTGGTGATCAGCAATATACAAAAATTATGAATCATAATCAAACTTAAATAAAATTATGTTAGGCTTTACATTACATTATCCTGCTAATGGTATGAGTGTCAACAGATTAAGCCCTATATTACATATTTGAAAATTAATAAATTTGTATTGTACATGTAAATAAAATTTTATTTGTAATATTTAAGCATTTTGCAGTGACTTTGGTATAGTACCAGTTTTAAGATCACTTTCTTTTGCGTTCTCACGCTATATATATATATACATTACCTACTGGCGGTCGCCAGTAGGTAGTTATAGTTAGGACCCCTTTTCCATAGGAAAACCTCAACATTCTATTTTGAATAACTTTGGCGCCGGTCGACGAATCCTCGCGAATTTTTCAAAATAGGTGGGGCGCTACGCTCCGCTCCTACCCTGAAAGTCTCGGGGGGATTCGTCAAGCGGGGGCTGAGATAAAAGGGGGGTCCCAAAACGCGTTTTCCCCATGCATTTTTCCATAGGACCTTTAGACACAGCTACAGCCCGAACGGCTGAACAGAATTACTTGAAATTTGGCAGAGAGGTAGCCATAAGGTCAAGGAAGTGCCTTTTGCAGGTCTGGTGTAAATCTGTTCAGTATTTCCGGAGAAAATAGCATTTAAAAGCATATATATATATATATGCGCGCAGGGTGCGCGCACCTTGCGCGCACCGTGCGAGCACCCTAACGTGCGCGAGCGTAATTCTGATTGGTGGTTACATGTTAATCAACGTTCGAATCGGTCGAAATCAGGAAGTGTCGGCCGCCATTTTGTTTGTTTTCAGTGCGAGAGTGAAAAAGGAAGGTGGCGAACGTGAAAAGGGGGCAGGGTAGAGAGTTCCTGACCCCCTAGCCTTTGTCAGGGGGTCCCTGAAGGACCCCGAAGGCAAAAAAAAAAATTTCTTTTTTTTAAAAATCGCGGGGGTGCGCGCACAGTGCGCGCACCCTGAAAAACACAAAAAAAAAATTTTTTTTTTACAAAAAAAAAAAATAATTTGCAGGGTGAAAACCAAAAAAAAAAAAAATAATAATTTTTAATACGTAGTTTATTGTAAAATAAATATATAAAAAATAATACATAAATAAATTAGCATTTAAAAAACCGTACAAATTCACTGAAAAAACCATAGGTTTCACACACGTTATAGTTAGGAATTAGCATTTAAAAAACCTTGCTAATTCACTGAAAAAACCATAGGTTTCACACATGTTATAGTTAGCTGGACATTTTACTGATAAAAAACCAATGAAATTCCCCCGTTATAGTTACTGTAGGCAACTATAACTCACGCGACCGTAATCCTCTGCTGATGACATATGTGTCTTTATGAAAAAAAAATATTTGTAATATATGTATAGCTAAAATTTAATGGAAGAAGACATGGGCAAATAAGTGTCTAAATACAGTATTAGCATCAGCAGAGGATTACGGTCGCGTGAGTTATAGTTGCCTACAGTAACTATAACGGGGGAATTTCATTGGTTTTTTATCAGTAAAATGTCCAGCTAACTATAACATGTGTGAAACCTATGGTTTTTTCAGTGAATATATATATATATATGTATATATATATATAGCGTGAGAGAGAGATATTTGATTAACATTTATTCATTTACATCATATTAAGCTCAAATATAATAATATTTTAAATATATTATTTTACAGTCTACAGTCTAATAACCTTACCTTGTTTTTGACTATATTCCCTTCCACGATATTGATAATATTTCTATAGGAAGACGATATTGAGGTAAACAATATTTTCATATGGTATTTATGCGCCTTGATATTTTTGTGCAGAAACGTTTTGTTTTACAACCAAATCAGCAGGTTTTATTGTGGTATATGGTGGTAGAAATCACTCTCACTCTCAACCCTGTCCTTCGTTCCTCCTTGCACACTGACATTGCAGCATGCCACTGTATTCATGTCTTACTGCGAAAAAACCTCCCTCTTCTCTCCTTCTCACCTTTATCTGTTGAACACCTTCAATCCATCTTTTTCTTCAGGCCAAGATCACACTTGTACAGGTGGTACCAAAAATACAGCTGTCTTGTAAATGAATATGGAACCTGGGTACATACAATGTTACAGAATAACAATGGATCCGTTTGTATGCTACATACAGAAACATTATTTTTGTATATTCAATCGATTATGTGTTTTACGTCTAGAAAGAAAATAATGCAAATAATATAACAACAGACTCCTTATAGTGAATAAGTCAGACGGTACTGGTTGATACCATTTACATGTTATTCTGATTCTCATAATAACAAACCTTGATTTAATTCATTAATATCCGAGATTGTGCAGTGCTCAGTCAAAGTAAAGTGATATATAGCATTAAGAACAATAAGCACACTTTGTAGAAAGCGTACATACAAGTGCTGAGCCTAGTATCCTGATAATCAAACTCAGGTATGCAATTTGAGATTGTGGCAAAATTTGTTATTCGCATTCATCTACTTAGGATTGTTCATTACGTTTCAACCCTGGATGTACACATATCTGTGGGTCATTCTCAGGACAAAAGAACGTTTTATGGAACACTCATCGAGCTAAAAAGTCAAAGCATGTCAAAAAGTCAGTTTGGAATGTAAAATATGCAAAAATCCACTGTAAAAACAGAAGCAGTCTGAGACGTGCTTAAATTCAGACCAGCAGAAAAAGTTTTGTTACTGGCCCTATTGCAACCTGGCTCAGGGGGCTGGACTTGTAAGGCGATCATGCTGAGTGTTATGAGTAGATGTGTTTATTATATGTTGCTAGTATTTATTGATGGTTAGCTGCAGGACCAGACCATTTACCCAGCTCTCTCTGAAAAACTAACCCACACTACACTCGCATTCATCTGTGCAGCTTGACCTGGCCTTTAGCCAGTGCCTATGGTGAACCATCTGCATGCCATAAGTCCATGATACGCATGGCCTTCAGCTGTGCAGTGTGTGGACCGGCTGCAGGGTCTGACTTACAGCCAGGCCTTGAACCCAACTGCCCATGGGTGGTCACCTCTTCATGCATATGACCTTTAGTCAAGCATAGCAAGGGTTGACTGCAGCACATAGCCTTCAGCAGGCCCTGTGGCCAGTTCGTCATGGGTTTCCAACCCCTACTACACATTGGCAGAGGCGGCTGCAGGGCCTGGCCTTCAGCAAGAATCTGCATCAAAATGTTCATGAGCGACCTACCCATTTTGCAACAGCGGTGAGCTCTGCATAGCGGAGGATAGTCACTGGGTCTGCACCCAACCCTTTGCGGGTAGCTAACCCCGACTCCATATGGCCTATGGCGGCTCAAAGTGGGAGCTGGCACCAATGTCTCCACAGACAGGCATCCCCTGCTGCATATGGCTGTAGGCCTCTTTTTCCCTATGTTTCAATTTTATTTTCTAATTCACGTTCTAAGTACAAAAGTACTGTTGAAGACGATATCTGCAGTGATAAATAGCACTATCATTGATGAAGTCATCTGTGATGTCATTATGATGCCATTTAATATATCATAAGTGGTGTCAAATTAAAGGGTATGAGCAAGGCATGAAAGGGGCGCAAGATATGATTACTTTATTTAACAATTTCATTGGTGTTCCTGTTTTGTACCTTTGGTTGTTCAGTGAATTTCTTTTGTAATGCTAAACCCAACTGTTCCTTGCACCTCACCCTCTATTCACGATCAACCCCTGTCCTGACCCTGGGCCATGCACACCAGGGATGGCTGTAGTGTCTGGCCTCTGGTCAAGCCCTGTGCCCATCCCTCCCCTGGTGGCTAACCCCTGATGCTCATAGCCTAACACCATACAGAGTATGACTTGCCATGCACATCTTGTACTGCACCAATGCATTTTTTTTTTTTTATTTAGATTCATGAAAACTGGGCCGGATTCACAAGTGTTGAGACCTCATGTCAGAAAACTGAACACCTGAAATTCTAGGATTAGTGAATTTGGCACATGATTCATGAATGCCACAGGATATATGTTTGTAATACACATTTTGAAGCTAATGGGAATTCCTTTGGGACTGCACACCACATGGCCTGGATATCGCCATGCCCCCTCTCATCCTTTGCGTTTTTATGTTCACCAACTTGGTGCTCACAGCATTGTGCTGGGTAATGGCAGTTCAACAGGAAATTTTCCATGATGGTCAGCAAACGAGAGAGCTTCTTATTCACCGATACACACCTAATTTGTTCATTGTTAATATACCATGGGAGAAAGGGCGCCCTAGTCCAATGGAATGTTGTTATTTTTAAATTGCACTGGAAGATTATCAGTGGATTAGTGAATCAGCAGAGGATTCTGCAGATTAACAGTCCAGATATCCCTGAAATTTAACTAAGATCCTCATTCCTATGCTTGAACACTTTTTAAATGCTACTTTCATGAAAATGACTGAGTGGGTCTATACCAAATCAAGCAGAGGCATCTTCCTGTTTAAATTTCTACTTAGATTTTTGGTCTAATTCTAGTCAGCTTTGTTTTCTGTATCGCGAAGCAAAGAATCCCATCAGCGTTAAAAGGGAAACTGTCACATGTGGGTTCTCCTCCATTTTTTGGCCCCTGTTCACAGATCAGCACAAATCTTGCCATGAAGAACTCAAATCTAATTACCACTTTTTAAAGACTTTTTGTGTAGAATCATCAAATGGCGCCAAAGTTATTAAGAAAGCAAAAAATACCTTTTCCGTGGAAACTCTGGCCTATCTCCTGCCAGTCTATAATTAATATATGTGTATCTGTCAATGTGTGTGTGTATGTGTGTGTGTGTGTGTGCGAATGTGTGCATGTGTCTTTGTGTACGTGTGTGTTCATATATCCTTTACGGCATATCCTCACAATTGGGCCTATTATGATATCCTGACACCGTCTCGGTAAAAGGACCAACTGACCTCCAGTCAGCGGTCCCGACTGCCTCATCATGATGCGACCGAAGACTGTTCGGTCACATACTCCCATCCCTCTATGGGAGCTCGTGCTACGTCTTAAACCGGCCCTAACACAAGTCTACCACATGGTGCAGGGATGAACAATGTGGCACTATAGGTGCCCCCTCGGCCTGCAATCGAGGCCTCAGTGGCAAGGGGGCCCTGGTAGGGGCCCCCATACTTGCTCTCCAACAGGCTTTCCATGTAGGAAAGCCCGACATGAAAAGCCTGCCAGAACCGAGAATCGTAATCCCAAGGGCGGAATAGCTGCCCTTTGGGATTACGGACCTGCCTCCGACTGGCCGACAGGCTCCTTCAGCACGAGTTGCAACATTCAATACAACATATAAATATAACCACAATATAATACAATGTATACAATGAGTAATCCAGGAACATTAAATCACAAGGCAACATTATTCCAAGAATCGTTTATATGTACTATATGTCGCCCAATTGATCATATACAGTCCAACTACCATGTCTTCTTGGAGCAATACAGATTTTTCATTACTCAGTGGGTTACAGGAATGGGATCACCACTTGATATACAATACATTACCTAATTTCTGTCATATGACAACCTTTCACTAGCTAGATGATCAAATAATCCAGTGTCTCAGATATGTCATCATGTATATTTTGATAAAATAAAGCTCATGTGAGCGTCCCTGCATATGAGTACATTTTTAATATATATAATATGATGTGAAATCTGAAGTTGTATGTACATTTTCCATCTAAAAAAAAACATTAAAGCACAGATACGGTTACAAATTAGAAGTGGGAAACCATTGAAATGTGCAAGATAATTATACAGATGCAATTACAAAAGTTTTTAATAATTTTACAGATGAGCTAATATGCCACAATACCCATACCACTTTCACAGAGACACTATGAAGGTAGTCTCATTTTTTGGTTTGCTTATTATTTGTTATTGAATTACATGTTGCTATTTGGTGTGGTTACTTATTTGTATAAATATTGCAAAGTCACAAGCACTGCATTTGGTGTGTGAATTATTGTTTTTAGGGATGTCATACGGCGGGTTCTATTTATAACCTGAGAATTTCACAGGTTTTTAGTTTTCATTTTTAACCACAACCCCACTTTTAAGTGGTTGTAGGTGGTTTCTGAGATGTTTTTACAGATACATTATTATAACATAGTCAACCATAACTTCACTTTAACCTTTGTTGTTTCAGTGGATTTTGGGGTTTCTTGAGCATATACCACATTGAAGAGTTCCGTGAACCCAACCCTCTGCAGACAACCAACACCTGCTGCACACCACCTTCTACCGTGCGCAGCACAGGTTGGCCAGAGAACCTGATCTCTGGTCAGGCACTGCACCTGACCCTCAGCTTCTGGCCAACTTCCACTGCACATTGTAATTGGCCACAGGGCCAGCCCCCAACCAGAGCTGGCATCCAACCATTTGTGGGCAGCAAACCTACTCTTCAGCTGTGCACAGCGGACGTTGGCTGCAGTTCTCAGCCTCCAGTAAAGCCCTGCACCCAACTCACCACTTGCAGCTAGATACTGCTGCACATGTCCTCCAGCTAACATCTACACCCCACCTACAAAAACAGGCTACTCCATTGCACGTACCTAACAGAGGTTGGCTGCATGGCCATCCCTCCAGCCAGGCCCTGCACCCAATTCTCCATGGGTAGCCAGCCAGCAGGCTGCGCAGGGCTTCCAGTTGCTGTGACGTTGAATTCACCTCAGCCTATGAGAGTTGATATAGTATTCCAAGTATGTTTATTGAAACCATGTTCTGCAAACAAATTTCTTGCTCCAAATTCTGTCCCAATTCAGGTGAAAGTCAACATGAAGTGCATATACATTTAGATGAGAGAATTATCAGAAAAAAATTGCAATATTTAGAGATTTGAATGGGTCTGACACTCAGGAATGTTCATGGGAACCAGCTTTTAATGTCCATGCTCCATGTTTGTTGCAAGAGTTCCGTGAGACATTCTAAAAAGCCTGGCACTTTGATGTCAAGATGATGTAGGTCTTTGAGGAGGAACTGTCAGGGTGCAGGGCTTCCCGCTAGCTATAAGGTGAGCATAAGGGTATCATGCTTTGAGACTGCATGTGCTTCATGCTGATCGCAGGTGGAGAGACTTACTGTCTGCAAGTATCAGCGTACCCTAGAAAAAGGCTTCTGTTAGACCGGGAATCCTTTGCTGGTTTATGTACTCTAGGCACTTTACCACTGCTGTTCAGTGCTACAGTGAAAGCGCTCCCTGTGTGAATTGCAGTTCTGAATGGTTATCCATGATTGTGCCAGCCACATGAGTAGACCAGTAAACTTGTCTCAGACCTGCCATTGCAGTGTCTGTGACACTGAATTGATGTTGGCCTGACAAGTGCACCCACTTGTCAGGCCCCAACCTTCCCTTTTATAACATGTAAGGCACCCCTAAACTAGGCCCAAGGTACTTTCATGGGCACGGTGCAGTGTATTTGAAAGGTAGTACATTAACTGGTGTGGTTTACCTGTCCTGATAGTGAATTACTGTCAATTTCGTTTTTTACTATTGCAAGAACTAGCTCTCCCATAGACTAAACTTGGAGCTGAATTGTGACATTTTTCAAGTGTAACTTTCAACAGGTAACAGCTAGAGATTTGGAGTTTTGACTCTGATCTCAGGATTAAAAAACACGTCTTTTAGTAAAGGCGGTTTATATATTGTGTGTTTGAAAATGCCACTTTTGGAAACTGGGCATTTTTTGTTTAACCATCTTGTGTCTCTGCCAGCCGGTGGAATAAAAGTCTGATTTAGACTACTGGGGGCTTTTTGTGCATTCACTTTAGACAGCCACACAAAGGGAGTTGAGGTGTGCTCAGTAGATGCTAATAGCCCATCATCTGCCTGATGGGCCCCCCTGAGCTAGAGTGGTAAGAGGAGCTGTCACCTGAATAGGGGATGTTCCTGGACTTCCACAATGCTGTCTCCACCCCCACGGAGGGTGTCTGGAGTGAACAAAGAAACCACCACAGCCTGAGATTAGTGCATTGTGTCTCCGAAGTCCCAGACCCCCACACTTACACCAATGCCAGCACTGCAGTGCACCATAAAGAATTGACTCATTGTGGGATCGCGGCTAAAAAAGTCGACACAGCACCTGTTTGCTGCCGCCGCATCGACCTCCTGTGTGTCTGTATTTCTACACATTGCACTTGTGCGCCAAATGTTTCAGATGCCTCATCTGTAGACTAGAACCGTCTTGGGTTTTCTACATTGCTCCCACATGCAGTTCGGATTCGATTCAACACCTCTTCTGTGTACACCTGAACTGATGCATCACCTTCCCGTGGACTCAGGAACCGAGGCATCGCTGTGTTTTCTGACGCTTCCTTTCCATGCAGCTGTTTTGCCTTGTGGATTTTGACGCATTGAGGTGGTTTGTGTAAAATCACAGCATCCATAGAGTTCTATGGACAGAATTGCTTGAAATCTTTTAAAAGTCATATTTTGAGTTACATATGTTGGATTTTTGTTGTTTTGGTCTTTTGTTTGGTTTAGATAAAGATCCTTTATTTTCCTAAACTGTTGTGGTGTCCATTTGTAGTGTTTTCACTGTGTTACTGTGTATGTTAAGTACAAATACTTTAAACACTGCCTCTGAGATAATCCTGAGATACGCCTGACTGCTCGTGCCAAGCTACCAAGGGGGTGAGCAGGGATTATCTGGGTGTGTAAGTCCCTTATCCTGAGGAGAAGGAAGAGTCCCTACTTGGACAGGGTGAAAGCAACTGGCAACTAGAGACCCCCATTTCTAACAGCTACATACTCATCGATGTTGCTTTAAGTGCTGGTACAGACTGTACTCTCCTGGGGGTAGAAGATCGCACTGGCTATCCCATATAATCAAGTATAACTTCCTTTGTGTTTCACGGTGTTCTTGCAAGATGTTTAAGCTTTGTTTTCATTGAAGAGTGGGACTCTTGCTTCAAGGATTGTGTCTGAGTTTTTGAATGAACTATTTTCTATTCGAAAAATGTCTGAGAGATATTATGGCTTTCAGAAAAGTATTCTGGATATTGAGTGAAATTGAAAACTGTAATAAATTGGGGGCTTCGTTTACAAGGGTATTGTGCCTCTGGTGCGTCATTTTTTTTTTTACACACTGGCGGGGCAGTGTGTCTGCCTACATTTACAATGCTACATAAAGTTACCCTGCATGACTTTTCATGGTCTTGTAAATATGGGCTCCTTTCATGTACACTCTGTGTCAAAGGGGTGTTCCATTAGTGCTGCTGTGAGTGTTCCCACGCAGCATCTATCGAACCTGACACATTCCCAGATTTACAAAGATTTGTAAAGCTGTTAATGTGTTAGAATCCTTGGCCTCCCCAGAGGAGGTAGAGGAGTGGCGCAATAAGAATAAATTCTTTTATTTCTCCTTGTTGTTTCCTCTTTCTATGTGTGATGCATTCTGCCATCAATGGACAAAAAATGGTCCCCCAAACACAGGCACCCTTGGAAAGTGACACAAGGGGGCCTGTACTGATGCATGGCAGCCAATTGTGCACCAGTGCAGGGAAAAGCAAACAGATGCATTGTATTGTTGTTTATACAACGCATTTCTGTGCTTTTAAAATGATGCAGGTCGGTGCAGCAAAAAGGATTGCGGTGCCTTGCTGTGCAATGTTTTTTTGTAAATGAGGCCCTGTGTTCTTAGTAGAGAGGGGTGCAACCCCACTCAGGAAAAACACAATCCTTGTCAGGGTGAAACACAAAATTCTCTAAACTAACCTGTGCTTAACCCTTATGTAGCTTGCACAAAAGCAGCCAGGCTTTTCTTATAGGCAATGTATAATGCAGACTTACAGATATGAAGTGAAAACACCACACAAGAAAAATTCCCAACTACTTTAGAAAAATAAAGTAAATGTTAATAAAGACAATGATACCAGAATGACAAAAATCTAATCAGTAGAACAGGTAATATTGCATTTTAAAGGTTTAGGTAAAAATAGTGCCAAAAAATGCAAAGCACCAACTGTGGGTATTTGGTTACGCTGGACTAGGCCAAAGTCACAAGTTCGGGCAGACCGTGGTGGAGCACAAACTAGGCATAGGACCAAGTTCACCCTAGTGATGCATGGTCTTCGCAGTGTTGCTTTGCAAGGCTTCATGTCACTCTGCGCCGCTCCCAACCAAGCTTTCAGCTGTACGGCAAGGCTTTTTGGGGCTTGGTTTCAATCTGCGTCCATGGCAGAAAGGCATAGTTAGTTAGGATAATATATGCCAACTTTCTAAAAGTGGGATTTTCAGAAATGTAACTTAAAATAGGACTTCACCATAAAAAATGGTTTGAGTGTAAACAGCAGCTCTCTATCTGATCCCACTCTAAAGTTAGCAATGGGAGAGATAGGGCCTGATTCACAAAGGGCCTCTGCACTTGTTGTGGAGGCCTGCAGTCATGAGGGAGTCTCCACACTCAGGGAAGAATCCTCACACTGAGAATTCTCATTTCTTAGATTCTGCCTTAGTACCGAGACTCCCCCATGACTGCGGAGTCCCTTTGTGAATAAGGTGCATGGTCTCTAAAATAGTGGAAACAACTTTAGGAGTTTTTCACTGCCAGGAAATGTACAATGTATTTATATATTGCAGTTCATGAAAGTATCACTATTGAAATTATTTCGAATCAGTATTTCGAATTGAAACTATTTTGAATCAGAGAGCGTACTCTGGGAAGACAGACGGTAGTTGTTAGTAGTGAGAAAACAAATAGTACTGCATTGTCTTGAATTCCATTTGATAAGTAATATTTGTGTTTCAGCATTATGAAAACTCAAAGTTTCATTATACATAAAGTTTGAAAAACCGAGATATTTTGAAGGTATATAATGTGCCATTGAAGATATTTAATGGTGCAACACGGCTGATAAGGCATTAAAGGTTTCTTTTTAATTTAAGATGCCGGTGCTTATTCAATTGAAGGTAGGGCCCACTTGCATATCCAGTCAGAATGGCAATATTCAGTGTCTCTAATTTCTTGATTATTCCATTTCCCTTATATAGGGTGTACTTCTCTATGTATGGGTCCTAGTACATTCGGAGAGGGGTGAAACTATACAGTGGTCCCATTGTATCTGAACTACAAGATTAGTATCTTCTAACAGATAGCTGCACCTGCCCAAAGTTCTCCTTCCAGACTCTGAGTGACATAGAAGAGAAAACTGAATTAGCAGGATCACCGCAAGAGAATTAACACCAGGGAAGAGACTCCTGCCTACATCCTAAAGACACCCTTAGGATGACCAGCATTGGAGACTAGGAGTACCTTGTAAATCCTCTAATATACAAGACACCATTGACTGAGCTGTTAGCATAACAAGTGCGCAGAGTTTGATTGGGAATCTTCAAGAAAAATAGAAATAGTAAGAATTCTAGGCATAGCAAATTAGAAGCTTTGCACATTGCATCCAGTTCATCATCCATACAGTCAACATCCAGGAGTAAATTCACACAGCAAGAGCTTGTGCACACTGCGACTAATTTAAACACCATGATGTGTTCATATGATAAGCAGATTATGAAATGTATATAGAGAAAATTGAATTAACAAACTGCAGAAGGGAGAGAGTGTGGAGAGAACAGTATTTCACTTTTGACCTCAGGGGGCAAATGGGAGTTCTCACCAAGTGATGAAACATCTAATTGATAGAGCTAATTTCTACAGTTTGCAAATTAAATGCATTCAATTGAAAAGTGTAACGTTTTATGCTGAATAACTAATGTATAATAAATGCACTTTTTGTAGTAAGTAATTAGACTAAGGCATAGTAAGCACACAAATGAAGTAGCATATTATACTGATTTAAGTTAGCTTAACTACTGATGCCATATTAAACACAGATTTTACACATTATGGTTAAAAGGTCTGTTTTCTCAATAAACTGTTGTCTTGCACAAGAGGTTTTTCTCTTCTACTGCAGATGCTATAACTTTCCAGAAGCCTTCTGTCAGCTAGTGAAGAGGGATTTTTTTTTATGCAGTAGACAACTGATAGTGAGATTCTCACTGGGAAGAAAGGAGATGCCAGAAAATGCGAAATGTGGGAAGAACTGTCTGAACCGCAAGATGTGAATGATGTATTGTTTCAAGGGTGTGATTCTGTAGTCTATTGTGAAGATGTGAGAAAGTAGGGAGTTTACCTGCTCCCACAGTTTGCTGAAAATTCATTGGTTGCTGAGTACAGGGAATGTGTTACTAATAATGTTTGGCAAATTTAGATTGATATGTGTTCCTATGGCAGAGTAGAATTCTTTCAGGAGAGACCTCATCTGAGCCTTTTCCTTCTCGTCCTTAGGAAATAGGTACGCTTGCTGATTTATAGCTGAGAATACTTTTCGGTTTTTGATACTCTCCGTTGATAAGTTCTATGGCTACATGCATATGGATTTTCATTCTCTAATCATAACTCTTCATTTGGGTTTCTGAACTGACATCTTTACCTTGCTCATAGAAGAAACTGATTTCAAATGCTTAAACTTCTATTAACTTAGATTAGGGAATTCCTTTATGGAACGCACTTGCTGTATTTTCTCTATTTTATTTGTAATCCTCACTACTGTGGTATTTTATCATGTATTGAAATACTGCCTAATGGGTTTTTTGAATTTCTAATGACGATGAGTAAATATTATTACTCGCGAGATAAATAAATTGATCTCAATTTAGTGATAATAAAGCCCCTACCTCACACCAACTCTCTCTATTGATTCTTGTGAAGCCCCAAATGGACTTCACTTTTCGTGGTGGTTGATGTAAATGGTTGCTCATTCTCAATTCGCCTTGTCGCTGAACAAAGGTTCATATGACCAATGGCGGGGGAAATTTAATGTTTACATTAAAAAACTGAGATACAAGAATCCCTGCTCGAGCATAATTATACACCATATCGAGAGAGAGGTTCACCATATAAAGTCCAAGACTGACATGCCCCTCAATATTGACGGAAGGATTGGCAATCTATGCCCACATGCTGCAAGATAAATAACCCTTGCCTTTCAAATGCTGACAATTGCTAACGCTATTACGTTTTTATGAGCACTTTTTGCTTCACAGAGCGCGAATAGCAAAGCATTGGCTTTTTATTTTTAGCTCTGACTCGGGTTCTTATCAGCTAATTGTTGCCTTTTATTATGGGATAATTTGAGACGGTGTCTCTCCCTCTGAAGCTTTGACTTCTACTTCCAGGAGCTATAATTCAGTAATTCAGTATTTCACAGCCATTTTAAAATTTTGTAACTTGTTGTACTAATTTTTCTCATCTCTCAATCTATTTAATGGCGTCGGCACGACACACTCGTATTGCTCCTCAACACATTAATGTAACCACAACACCTGTGGAAGATATTAACCCTTTCAGCGTATTACAAGACAATATGGAGGAAACAACAAATGATTCTTCTGCCGCTAAGACCTCCTCTCCTCATACTTCTCGCTCAAACTCAAAAACTTCCTCTAAAATATCCTCTACTTCTACTCCTGCGCCAGGAAAACGAGTGAAGACAAATCCTCCATCTCCTACTAATAATCCCTCTTCTATTTCTATGGAAGTTTTACTTGAGGAAATTCGCTAGGTCAAACCCCAAAATCTAGAGGATAGCTGGTCGCACACTGAGCGATGAGTTGAGGATCTGAGAGAAAAGTGACATCAGTTCAAGTAGCTACTGAACAAGTTCCTGGTTTACATAGGGAAATTCAAATTCTTAAGCAACAGGTCGAGAATTTAGAAAATCGTAATAGACATAACAACCTACGCATTTACGGACTTGCTGAAGGCCTTGAGGGATCGAATCCTATATCTTTTTTTCAATCTTTTTTGCCTACACTACTTGGTCTTCGAAGTTATCCAACTTTGAACATTCAACAAGCTCATCGTTTAGGTTCAATTTCTCGGTCTACCAATGCTGCTTCTTCTTCAACAAAACCTAGAGGAGTTATTTTGTACTTTCTAGAGTATACAGATCTACTGAAGGTTCTTCAAGCGGCCAAACAGAAAGGTAAGATTACTTGGAATGGCTCTAATCTTTTCTTTGCACAAGATTACGCCAAAGTTACTGCTGACCGTCGGAAGAAGTTCCTGGATATGAGACCTGCTCTTCGCTCCTTGAACGCTCGCTTTGGCTTATTCCACCCTTGCCTCTTTAAAGTGACTTACAACAATAAGACAACGACGGATGAAGATCCGGCGATGCTTCAACAATTTCTGAACTCTTGTAGAGATGATTCCATGGACATCCCTCGAGCATATTTACTTTGTGAATATGCGCGTCTTTTTTTTATGTCATGAAATTTGTTACCCTATCCTACCTACTGTTTTTTACTCTATTGTGAGTGATGTGGTAAATGGTTTTTCTTTTCTGCTTCCTTTTAGATGCAAATGTGTGCTCCTTTGATGTTTTTTCTCGTTACGTATGCCTGGAGGCTGTTCCCCTCTTGCTGCGTCCTGATGATGCCCTCGGTCTGGGGCGCTGCCTTCCTCATGTGGTCCCACCATCCCCAGTCTCATTGTGTTTTTGTGGTATGTCTTTTTGACACTTTTTTCTATCATCAGATGTTTAATTTGTATTGTTTTTTTCTTTTGTGTTCTTCTTTCTTTCTGCTACTTTTCACCGTTTTTATTCATTCTCTTTTTTTCTCATCTTACTTGGAAACACTTTCCTTCAATCTCCTTATGCTCAATTTTTTCTTTTTATATCCTCTCCTGAGTTTCTTTCTTAATCTTATTTTCATCTCTTCCAATCTTCTCTGTAATGGAATTTGTAATTTTTCCTTTGTGTTTGCATCAACTGTTCATGTTCTATTTGATGGTTTATTTTTAGATTTGTAACTTTGAATGTTAAAGGAGTAAATTATCCTATTAAGAGACAACGGGTAATAACACATTTAGCTAGATTGAATGCTGATATTGCATTAATTCAGGAAACACATTTATCGGACAGCGAGGCTTCTAAATTGAAACGTGGCTGGGTAGGTAATGTCTATACCTCCCCTGCTTTGGGTAAGAAAAATGGTGTCTCCATCTTAAATCACAAGAAATACCAAATTACTATTGTACATCAAGAGACTGATTTAGAAGGCCGTTGGGTAATTGTTAAACTTCTTATAAGCCAAATACCTCGAACTTTGTTTAATGTATATGCACCTGTACATGTCGATAATACTTTTTGGATGCATGTCTCTGACAAACTTCTTTTGCTGGATGAAGATTATATTATTTTGGGCGGGGATTGTAATCAGGTTCTTGATCCCATATTAGACAGACATTCTTCTGTTAAATTTTCCAAAACAATGATGCACTCACAGTTTACTTCCTCCATCCAGCGTAAATCCTTAGTTGATGTATGGAGGCTTTGCAATCCTGATATTCGCAAATATAGCTTTTACTCTCCTCCACATCATTCACAATCTCATATAGACTATCTTTTCTTTAGTAAATCTTTGACTCAACAAGTTTCCCACTCTGAAATTGGCTCTATTTTAATATCAGATCATGCTCCGGTTCTAGTTGACTTTGACTTACTTCCTCCCACCCCTCATACAGAAAGATGGCATTTTAATAACGCATTATTATCAGATCCTAACTTCACAAGCCAATTCACCTCTTTTGCTTCTGATTTCTTTTCTTTTAATTCTACTTTGGATTCTCCTCAAGTAATGATTTGGGACTCTTTTAAAGCTGCCGCTAGAGGTTTTATTATTTATTTTGTTTCGCAGAAGAAAAAAGCTTTGAACATAAAAATTCCCAATTACTTGATAACATTAAAAAACTTGAATATACTTATTATCACTCGAATTTCGAATCCGCATTAAAAAACCTCATTGAAGCAAAATTTACTTTTAACAAAATATCCACGGAAGCCGCTTCCTCTCATCTTTTAAAAAGTAGTGCTCGATACTAGGGAGGCCAAAATAAGATGGGGAAACTGTTGGCAAATTACTTGAAAATTAGACGTGAAAGGAACAAAATTAAATCTATACGGAATGATGCGGGTTTATCTTTCTCTAAAGATAATGATATTTTGAGTGAATTTGTTTCTTTTTATAAAAAATTATATACCCCCGAACACCAACCAAGCCAGAACGATCTGTCTATCTATTTTCACGCAATTGAACCTCCTTCACCTCATGATATCGACTTTTCTTCCTTAGAGGAAGATATCACTTTATCTGAAATCACTCGTACGATTGCAATATTGAAAAAAGGAAAAGCTCCAGGCCCTGATGGTTTTACCATCGAATTTTACGCTCACTTTGCAAATCTTTTAATCCCACACCTTTTATCACTCTACAATGCCTTTATCTCTAGCGGGTCTTCGTCTGGAACCTTTCAAGAAGTCATGATATGTTTAATTCCTAAAGAGAATAAAGATCCTTCTCTCTGTAAAAATTACCGACCAATTTCCCTAGTTAATTTGGACTATAAGATTTTTGCTAAAATTCTTGCACTTTGCATTGATCCTGTGCTAACCACTCTTATAGGCCCGGAACAATCAGGTTTTGTAAAAGGTCGTTTATCTTCTGATAATTCCAGAGTATTTTTTAAGATCCTCAGCAAGGCTTCCTCGCTTGGTTATCCCATTGCTGCTATAGCATTGGACGCAGAAAAGGCCTTTGACAGAATAGGCTGGGATTTTATGTTTCAGGCATTAAAATGGATAGGATTTCCTCCTAAATTAATTTCTCTTATCTCTATTTTATACTCAGGCCCCAAGGCGTCTATTTTTGTGAACGGCAAGATTTCGGATTACTTTCCACTCTCTCGAGGAGTGCATCAAGGTTGCCCTCTCTCCCCTCTTTTATTCATATAAGGTTTAGAGCCCTTTCTAACCAAAATTAGATTAGATGAAATAATCACTGGCTTTCAGCTCGAAATCTCCCATGTCAAATTATCGGTTTATGCGGACGATATCCTTTTATTGTTCCAATCCGGCTACCTCTATTCCTTCTTTTTTATCTCAAGTAGACGCTTTCTCTCAATTATCTGGTTATCGTCTTAATTCAGATAAATGCGAAGTATTACCTTTAAATGTTCTCTGTCTTAAACAAGATTTCATACAAACAGGATTTTCTTGGCAGACCTCTAAAATTAAATATCTAGGTGTGTGGTTTCTTCTAACATTCCTGACACAATAAAAATAAACTTTGATAATATGATTAAAACTTTATCTGACTCTATTGACCGCTGGCATCCACTTTTTCTTTCTTGGTGGGGACGATTAGATTCCATCAAGATGATGCTTGCTCCTTTGATTCTTTACCTCCTTTCTATGATTCCGGTTCACATTCCTGTATTTTATTTTAAGAAAATTGACTCTCTTTTGATCAATTTTCTTTGGAAAAATAAACCCTCACGAATTGCTCTGTCGGCGCTAAAAGCAGATAAGTCTACAGGAGGCCTTACATTTCCTAACTTTAAATCTCATCATTATGTTTTCCCTTTAAAGCAATCCTCTTGCTGGCTCTCGCATAACCAACTGATTCATCCTCCTATTTGTTGAATATCGAAAAACATTTTTTATCTCCTTTTGAACTCAAGGAATCTCTTGCTTTCACGAACAACATCTCTCTTTCTCGTTCTCCAGTCATCTCTCATACTCATAAAATCCTTGCTCCTCTTCTTTCTTCTTTTTATCCTTCATCCTCACTAGATCAACAACCTATTTGGCACAATAATTTACTCCGAATTAACAACCACACCTTATTTGGAAGTCGTGGAGATGTAAAGGATTGCTCTGGGTTTCCTAATTATTGTTTAATGGCATTCTTATTTCTTTTTTAGATTTACAATCAAAATGTTCTTTACCATCCTCCTGTAAAGCTAAATATACTTTATTATGTTCCTCTCTTTCTCAATATCTTCATTCCTTACCATTTTTTTCTTCTTCTCCTTCCAAATGTTCCACTATCTTACCTTTACTCTCTTCTTCACCAACGGCCTCTTCCTTATATAGATGCTTATGTTTTTCCTCTATTAGGAGCAAGGGGAAGGCTGAATTGGCTTGGGAGAAAGATTTGGATGAAAATTGGCCGATTTCCCTTTGGGATAAACTTTGGCTAAAGATTCACAAGACATCCACAGCTGCTAACACTTCTCAAACCTTGTACTTTATCTATAAACACATTTTATTTACTCCTGTTAAGTTAGCCTCTATTTCTCCAGACTCTTCTTCTGCTTGTTGGTCCTGTCCCTGTTTACTGGCTGATTTAAAGCATATGCTTTTTAACTGTCCTTCCATTTCCCGCTTCTGGCACCTAATTTGGTCTCAAATTAACAAAATCTTTCATACTCAGATTCCTTTTTCACTTACTAACATTTTCTTAGGTTCTCTATCACCTTCCTGGTCCGCAGCACCTCCTAATTCTAAGATAGTTGATTTATTATTAGCAATAGCCTCTCACTTGATAACATCCAACTGGAAACAGACAGATAATGTTACTTTCAAAGCATGGTGGAACGCTGTATGTTTTCATCATCGACTGGACACTAGTTATGTTACTCCCGTCTCTCTTTCCATTAAAAGGGATCTCTTATGGCTACCTTTATCCTCTTATCTTACATTAGTTGCATCCAACAGTTCAATTCCAGCAAACACTTCCGACGATGTTCAGAAACCTCCTTGAAATCCCCGTTGTGCTTGTATTTTAATCACCATACGTGCTTAGGATTACTCCTTCTGTTGTATTGTTTAATTATTATCACTCTTTATATTTTAAGATCCTTCTTTATATGCTTATAAAGTTAAACTCAGGTCTTGTTTCTAATTTTGTTCCTTCTCCTTCCCCTGTTTCCTTTTTCCCCTTCCTTTTTCCCTTCCCTTTTTCCTCTACGATTACCTTTCTCTTAAAATTAGTTTTGCTAAAAATGATCAATTTATTATGCTATGTTGTATTGTAAGTAAAGTTTTCTTATGTTATAATCAGTTTTTCTCAATAAACTCAAACTTAAAAACAGTAAAACCTTTGCTTTGGCTTTTGACACTGCACTCCATCGTGTTAAAAATCCTGAGTTGGGCAAAGCTATTTCTTTCATACGAACTACTCCAGTGCAGGGTTTTCCCACTTTTACTCATAGTCTAAGATGCCAACTTCACCATGTATATTGAAGTACAGAATTCTATCTTGGAGATATTGTGTAGGTAGGTGGAGTATTATGTGGATGATTCTGGTTAGGCTTCACCATGCAGCATGCTCACAGACCTAAGGAGGGTCCTTGGATTCACAATAATAAATCCTTAACTCAGTTCCAGTAGAGTGGCAAACAGCAGTAAGTCTCTACTAAAGGAACATGTTTTAAGCATTTAGGAGTACCAACATGGGTGATAAGTAATTGACAGGACTCGAAAGAAATCTGGCACCAATTTAAAGAAATAAAGCAGATTTTTATGTTAATTTAGACACCAAAATGAATGTGATCAGATACATGTTACAGGCGTTATGGATTTTAGAAAAAAAAAAATCACAGCAATTCAATACTGCAGAACTTTTACATTGCTGTCAATGGGAAAAAGTGGTAATCACAATTGGTCACTTGCAAGTCATTTTGCAAGGTACCCAAGGAGGGTAAAGGTAATGCGGGTCCCATGACCAAGCCACAACAGTCAGTTCAATTTTACCTGGCCTGTGGAGCCCAGTTGCAGAGTCGTCCTGGCTGTCCCTGGTGCTGAATGGGAGCTGAGGGAGAGGTGCTTTTACTGCTTACATGGTGCTGCAGGGAACAGGGTGCAAAATCTCAACAATGTGACCACGGCTGATGTCGGACAAAAGTTGCATGGAGTTCCTTGTAGATGCAGCATCGTCCAACAATTCTTGGCAACGGTAAGTACAGCATTTACTTCAACGCCTGGAGGTCACGGAAAACAAAGTAGCTGCCTAAATCTTCTTTCTTAGAGGGTAGGACTACAATTCCCAGAATGTAGTTTACCATCTGGATTTGTGTGATTCCTCGGAGTGTAGGTAGCCAGTAAATCTTTGGATCCAGAGCCTTGTTTTACCTGCAGTTTGCAGGAGACTAGTGCCTCTAGTCCAGAAGAGTCTGAGGTTGCTTCTGGCTCTTACAGAGGGTCCCTCTATCTGAGAGAATAGAGCTTTGCTCCGGGGCGAGTCTCGGTTGTGCAGATCCAGGAGTTTTGCACAGGTGCCGAGTATCCCTTTTTTTATTACAGCTGTTGTTGCACACTCTGTTCTCTTCTTTGTCCTCTTTGATCTAGGTTGGGTCAGAACTGAGGTACTGGTGCCAGGGGTAGCCTTTAGAGCCTAGATTTAGGGCCGTTAGGGATGTGGGTCTAAGTGGCCGAAGGGCTACTAGCCCTAGCAGCTAATTCACCCCTGAGGTGTCCACATATGGGGTTGTAGGTCTCTTTTTCTACCCAGAACATATCATTCTACCATATTTTTAAATGGCAGAAGTCTTCATTGCCTGTACAGATCAGGTAGCCCTTCCTAGAGGTCTGCCTATGCGTCAGGGGGTCTACATCTGATGAATACTTCATTTTTCCACCAGCTCGTGTGCAAATGTGCCTGGGGATAGGTGGGAGGGCTGTTTCCCCCTTTGGGAGGCAGCTTGGTAGCATATGACTGGTGGTGCAACCTTTGAAGCTCACCACCTTGATGTGCCAGTTTACTAGCCAGCCTGTTAGGGAGGGAGGAGTGACCTCATTCCCATCTAGGCCATTCTGTCTAACTCCTGAGAGAGTTCACACATCCTGGAAGGGGGTGAGATTCCTGTCTTGGCTGCAGCAAGCACGGGCTGTCCACCAGAGCACAGGAAAGGTTGTGCCAACCAGGTGGGCAACCTCTAAGGTATCCACCCGGTTGCATGTCATATCGTCCTCGATCACAAGATTCATGTCATGGGTGATGAGGCACATTGTTTGATACCAAGCATGACATATTTAGGCGGTACAATAATGTAGCTGCCAAACTCAGGTTTGCCCTGGTGCCAGCCCATGTTATCCTAAGGACCTACTTTTTTTATGGAGTTTTATACAGCACAAACCTGACCCGAAGGTATCGACTGTCAGAGCTCTTTACATGAGCACCAGTTGCGTTTACATGTGGACACATTCATTTTTGCTAGGCACTTAAGCTTCCACTTACATTAATATAATGTATAATGTAGAATATAATTACATTATTATAATGTACTCTGTCTCCTGGTCTTTATTAAGCCTTCCTTAGGGGCGAATGGCGTATATTAAAATAGTGCATTGACTTTGCCTCACATGTTGTGAGCAAAGTTCAGTTTGAGCAGTTTACAGTGCTTCTGCAGTCTGCAATGGCAGACCTTCTGTCAGTAGTTTACTTTGGATATTCCGGGTGGCACAAACAGTGCTTCGGGCCCTAGAGACCCCTTTAACACTCATGCCCTGGATACCAGTGGTACCCTATAATGAAGGACTTATAAGAGGGTTGAAGTCCTTTGCCAATTGGAGTTACCAATTCACACATATCAGTTTTACAGAGGAAGCACTGGCACTGGGGCCTGGTTAACAGGCTTCAGTTCACTGTCAGAGACAAACACCAGCGTCAAGTAGTCCAAATGGTGGCAAAATGTCAGGGCATCTGCAAAAAAGGCCTTGTTTCTTTGATTTTTTTTTGTCATACAATGTTTTATAGGATATGGGGAAAATACTGCCTCACATGATCTGTATATGATAATGCAGCCGAAGGTTGGCTGCATGCAGGGGGTTGGCTTGGCTCATTTGAGATGTCATGAGTAATGTCATAAATGATGTAATAGAATATGCCATGTGTGATGTCATATGTGGGGTCTTAGGCAGTGCATGGCGGGGCGTATGTTATAGTTAGCACTGCTAACTGTAACTGGTGAATTTTATTTTTGCTAGTTCAAAACGTTAATGTTGTCTCTGACCAATTCACCCAAATATAGCATTACTTTAACCTTTGGTTTTTTAGTGAATTTCTAGTTGTTTATTTTCAGTAAATTAATTGTTTTTGGAGTGTATGTATGGTAGAATAACTGAAAAATATATTGGGGCCGATTCACAGAAGTAACTTAAGACAAAATCCTAAACTTACTACTTTTGGTATTCACAGAAGTTAGGATTTTGTCTTAAGACAAACTTTAGACAGACTTAGGACAGACTTAAAGCAGATTTAAGACAAACTTAAGACAAACTTAAGACAGATTTAAGACAGACTTAAGACAAACTTAAGACTAACTTAAGACAGACTTAAGACAGACTTAAGACAGACTTAAGACAAACTTAAGACAAACTTAAGACAAAATCCTAACTTAAGTCTGTCTTAAGTCTGTCTTAAGTTTGTCTTAAGTCTTTCTTAAGTTTGTTTTAAGTCTGTCTTAAGTCTGTCTTAATGTTGTCTTAAGACAAACTTAAGACAAAATCCTAACTTCTGTGAATACCAAAAGTAGTAAGTTTAAGATTTTGTCTTAAGTTAGTTCTGTCAATCGGGCCCAACCTGTGTGGACATTATTTTGAAAGGGAATGGCTTTGTATTGTAACATAACAAGTGTGCATATAAGGGTGTTTGGCTGGACTGGCCTCTCCTTTCAGACCCCTCAGATGATAGGTGTGTGTAGTAGGGTGTGTGGATGGACTAGCCTTGCCTCTACTGTCTGACCTTGCTCTTAGATGACAGGTATGCATAGTAGGGTGTGTTGAGAGAGTCTGGTCTCTCTACTGACACCTCTCTTTCAGATGACAGGTTTGTGTAGTAGTGAGTGAAAAGGGACTGTCCTCCCTGCTAACATCCCTCTATCTGATAATAGGTGCGCAGAGTAGGGTATGTGAAGAGACTGTACTCTACGCACAACTTTTACCAAGCCAATGGGCATAAATAGTACACTGTGATAAACACCATCTCCAGTAATATTCATGTTCAAAGATCACCTACTCCTTTCTATTTAGGTCTCGCCTGACCCAGCGCATGCGCTGGTCTGGCGAGACTTATTGAGAGTGCTCCAAGAAGTTCTACCAGGCCAGCCTGGAGCTACAGTGCATGTGCGCGGGCGTGCGAGCCACGCTTTACCGTGATCACTTTCAATTTAGCGGCCGCTTTGATGTTTCATCTTGATCGCGATCGCGATCACTTTCACTTTCACTTTCGCGGCCGGAATAGATCTCGCTTTTGGGACCTTATAAGTATTTAGTTATGCAACTGTTGCATGGCTGAACACTTATAAGGTCCCAAAGGCGAGACCTATTGGCTATGCCAATGCTTGTTTTCACTATCCCACGAGAGTCTCACGAGATTGTAGCATTTTTTAAAGAAATAATTAATCTTCGAACCATAACAGTACTTATCTCTTCTATAAAAAAATAAGGACCACAATATTCATTCCTACTAAGTGTATTGAGAACTCATCTACTCCTTTTTTACTATTCACGATCCCACAAGACTCCCTCATGATGGTAACATTTAGTTACAAAACAATGTACATTTATGATATTCACAGTGGTTATCCCCTAGACACCTCCTCTTTAAATCTAGGGAGACAGCATGCCTTTTGCTGCTCCCTTATATAGCATGTTACTTAATTCCCACAACACCTCCAATTTTTCACATTAATTCACAAGGTAATTTCTAACATTCCAATGGCTAGGTTCTGCGAGAACATGAAGGTTCACGGGAAAAACAGGCCTCTTGACCAATCAAAGTACTCCATTTTTGATCTCAAACTCTCACAGGATGCCCGCAGGACTCTTGAGAGACCAACTGCTAAAATATACAATTATGGTTCACCCTTAGTATCTTAAAATCTTCTAAATCGATAAACATTAAATGACAAAAAGCACAATCTGCAGACCAAGATCTAATTTCGTTGCCGAATTTGGTGTCATTCAACTCAGTAGTTTTTGTTGTAGCCCTGCCTAAAGAAGTCTATGGAAAATGCATGGGGATTTTGTGTTTTGGGACACCCCCTTCTTCCTCCATCCCCACTTGACAGATCACTCCGAAGCTAGGTCTGTGTTTCCATGGGAAAAGTATTTTTGGGTTTATAACTTTGTCCCCTTTTAATGAATCTTCACATAACGTTCCCAAACATGTCTCATCCACGTCATCCCCTTCCTGGAAAAGTTTTGAGGTGATCCATCAAGAAGGAGCATTGAAAAATTGGGGAGTCTCAAAAACTGTTTTCCTAATTCATTTTTCTATTGGAAAATAGAACAGCTATATCCTTCAAAAACTGCTTGTGAGAAATTGGGGTACTCGTTGAGGAGGGTGCAATCCTACTCAATCAGCAACCACATTTCTTGTCAGGATGAACAACAAGTAAACCCCAAATTAACCTATACGTAACCCTCTTGTAGCCACAAAAGCAGTCAGACTTAACTTAGAGGCAATGTGTAAAGTATTTATGCAGCACCCAAACAGTAATAAAAAAAACACAACACAAGAACATTCCCACATCAATTTTGAAAAAACACAGTAGAATTTAATAAATTATTTGAATTCAAAATGACAAAAAACAAATAAATAGAACCTAAAATATTCAAATGTAAAGGTTTAAAGGAAATCAGGTGCTATGAAGCAAAAATCACCAACCACGATCATCTAGTTGCAGTGGTCTGGGTCTAAGTCACAAGTTCAGGATGACTGCAATGGAGCGCAGGCCGGATAAAGGACTTAGTTCAGTTCAGTTTAGTAAGTACCTTGTGGCGAGTGCGCTGAGATGCAGACTCCTTATGTCAAGCTGCGCAGGCTGGCGTCAAGGAATCGTCCATGAGGAGCTGTGATGCGAGGTCCAATGTGGAGATGCATTGTGGCGCAGTCGATGAAGCCACCGATGGGAGATTGTGATGCGAGCCCTTGCATCATGTTGGAGGAGTCATCAACAGGAGCTTGCGAGGATTTGCACTAAGCTGCATTGGCACAGAGTACAAGACGCGCCACACTCGGCCGATATCGGCATTGAGCTGTGTCACCGCTAAAGAAGCCACCTGGACTTGCAGGGCCCTAAACTGTGATGCATTGGCGCCAAGGACGAGATGCATTGCGCTGGGCCAGTGTCTGTGGTGAGCTGCATTGTGCTGCATCGAGATGTGAGGAGTTTCATCAATGTTGAAGAAGCCTGTTATTTCCCTTTGAATTTGAACAGGGGGTCAGTCGCCTGACACTTAAAGATTTCCTGGAATCTTGGGTTCACACAGGAAGGCTGTATTCAGCAGGGCAGTTCACGGCAGCAGAAGAGTCCTGGTTCTCCAACAGCAGGCCTTGGGCAGAAAAGCAGTCCTTTGTCAGCAAATCAGAGTTTTGGCAGTAGGGCAGACTTCACAGATGGACATTCCTTCTTTCTGGCAGAGTCCACAGGTCCAGAAGTGATCTGAAGTGTTGGGTCTGAGGGTCCACTATTTTTAACAGGTAACCACTTTAAAATGGGAGAAGCTTTTAGAGTTCTCCCCTACAGAGGCGTCTGAAATTTCCTGCCTCCCTGTCCTGCCTCCAGCTTGTCTGGGGGTAAAACAGACTAGTGTGAAGCCTTTTGCGAGTGTGGTGAGGTAGAGCCTTTGTGATGTGCAACTATAATCTGTCTGAACCCAGAAGTGAGTCCCAACAGTTATGGCCTCAGGTTCTTAAGTGCGCAGACCACAATACTGGCCTCCCTTTCTATAGAACTCTACCTCAGATCCTGGGGTAGTAACCTCCTGCTAATGAAGACTACTTGTGGATCTAGGCTCTCCTCATTTATCTGTGCTAAGACAGCCCCAAAGTCATGCTCTGACACATCCGTCTTCACAATAAACTTGTTAAGTACAGTTGCTACACACACGACTTCTTTGAGGGTGTCAAAGACTTTCTGACATGGGCTGCTTCTTGGATTTCACCATGTTTAAAGGGAGGGCACTAGCATTTTAGCACTGGCTAGCAGTGGTAAAGAGTGCAGTCTTAAGGCCATCAAACACGAATTCTGCAAAAACAGGATAAGTAAGTCAAAAAGTTTAGGGAATACCACTCTAAGGCTGAGAGGTCAAATGCTGTTGAAAAGAATTACACCAAATTTGGCAGAAAGCAAGGCCCAGAAGGCATGCTTTTTGTGATTTGGTGTAAATCCATTTTGAGAGATTAAGGCTCAAAATCTTTTTATATTTCTCGCTATGGAAAATCTGCAGATCCTACAGATCTTCAGATAACATTACATGTTATCTATGTCCAATATCACCCAAAGGGATTTGTTACTTAATGAAAATCCAAAGACTCCCTCTATTTGATCAAAGATCTCACATGGCTGTCCAAGAATTGTTTCAACATAGAGCAGGAATTGTAGTTTTCACGAGATGAGTGAGGAACTATTAGACAGGAACGTAGCTCGGGACAGCAATCGCACTTGCTAACATTGAAAATGTAAAATGCAAAGACTACAGTACACAGAATTAATACACAGGCTGACAGCACATTATTGTGAACAATGAGACAGACAGGTATTCAATATATGATTTCCACATTTATGTTAAAAAATCTTTCTGAAAAGTCTGTTTTCACAATATATTGAGTTGAATGTCACATGATTTGTTCAAATAACTTTATTGTTTTCATTCACACTACTCGTGAGCAAGGAGCGGACGCTCCGAAACGCGTAAAGTGACTTTGCTGGAATTAATCACGCTTAAGAAATTCTGTGGCCAAGGTGTTTTGTCTTTTGGATTGTTTTGAGACGACGCTTTTATTGGATTGTTAAGGGTTTGCGACCCTGGCACGGCCCACCATTGCAAGCGGCACGGGTTCCGACGCAACCGAACTGTTGGAGATACATATAAATATATATTTATTTATAGTTTGATGCTACAAAATCATATAAATCTATCTATAGTGTGATACTACAAAATCATGTCTAATTATTAAACACTTGCTTTATTACTTTATTATTTTCCAATTTAATAATAAGCTTAATTTAATAAATAATTTCTAATCTTTCATTAAAATAATAAAAATATTTTTTATTGATTTAACAACTTAACATGAACACCATGTAATGCATATTAAGTAAAACTAAAAACTGGTATTTTTTCATTATTCTTTAAGAAATGTCATTTATAAAGTAAATAAATAATGTGTTGCGACATTTTATTTCATTAGTTATATGTTAATAATGACTATTTTGAATTATTTTACATTTACATTTTAAATTGAAATGTTGTTAATAATATTAATTTAAATAATACATATTAACATTTTACTTTTACTTTTTAATATGGAGATCTCTACTGCAGTGGTGAAAATTTGCCAATTGGGGTTAGGGATTAATATGAGTTTAGCCATTTACCATGTTTTGCACTGGGAGGTGTTTAGTATCCTCCAAGTAACCACCGTCAAACATCGTAGTGAAGCCAGTCAATAATAATTGGGGAGCTAATAAAAAAGATGGAATTTCTTAAAGAAAGTTACAAGGTATTAAAATTATGAGATGACATGGATATACAAAGGACGCATCAGCTAGCCAGATATCGCATCTCTTTAAGCTAGTGGTACAACTTTCACTGTAGCAGCTTCATCTATGACTAATGTATCCAGAGAAAAAATCCATAATTCTGCTATCAATATATGATTGGAGGCCAACAGGAAGGCAATTTGTAGTTAGAAAATTGTTATGATATATCTATACCTAATCAGCTTTGTCTCCACAGAAGAATCAAATTAGTGTACAGGGACCTATGTTTCATATTATTCCACTGTGTTTAACATGCCCTAATGTTCTTCTAATACCATGATGGCAGTGGTTTGAGTAGATGTAGGCTATGTTGTATTGGGGATAATCCCTTCGCATAGTCCATTGATTTTGCAGGGTAGCAAAGCTTTTGGATGTTTTAAAGTGGGTTTTAAACCTGCTCTGTGTTAAGTTGATAACGTTTGCAAACGTCTCTACTATGAATTAGACTGTATGAATATTTAATAGTATCCTTTCTTTTGTAATTCGTTTTTTTACATCCTGAGGTTGTTGTATCAATGTTTTAAAAAACATGTTTGATTTATCTATTTTATAGCCTTGGAGCCCGACATAGCCGGCTCTACCGGCCATTAAAGGCCTGCTCTATCGTTAAAGGCACAAGCCGAAGGCAATGGCCTCTAACAAGGGAGCAGGCCTTTAATGAGCGGTACAGCCCGCCATGGAGGGCTCCAAGGCTATTAAAACATCCCGCCCCTTGAGGGCAGAATGTTCTAATATGTAAAACAAAGGACTCATGAGTGCAAGGGGGTTGAAATCCCCTCGAACTCTGTGAGGCCTTTGTTCACAGCAAAAGCTGTGAACACACATTAGAATGCTGATGGCCCAGCTTCTACCAAACACAAGAAGCCCAGAGCACTTCATTGTCTTCAATAGATCCCTGACATTCCAATGTTATAATAGCTGTTAACCTCCCTTTGTACTTGCATATATGTCTTAGGGGTTAATTACAAGTTGCACCGTGCAGGGATACCAGAATTTTCAGTTCTGGATTCACCGAGTATGGCCTGTAATTCCACACCTGACCCTCACAATTACATGTTTTAGTCCCCGGAATGGGAAATAAACATCCTGCCTGCATATGTTCCACATGGTTATTTGTGCTTCTGTGGATTTTACTACTCCAATTTACCACCTGTTCTGAGCAGATGGTAAATGTGAGGAGGTTATTAATGTGTGATTTAGGTGGGAGTAGGTTGGAGTGGTGGGATGTCATAAGAAGGATAGGTTCAGGAGTTCATAGGCAGGAACATGGCACCCTCCCCCTGTACTGTAGTAGCCAGTAATTTGACTGGGCAGAGGGGTGGGCACACACACATACATCCACCTGTCACAAGCACATACACATGCACACACCCATTCACAGCAGTGATGCACTAATGCACATACATTCATACATACACATACATGCACACACCAAGCCTCCGAGGTTCCTGGAGGTGTCGGATTGTCACCTCATCTAATTGGCTGACCCTGCTTCAGTCATTGAGAGGAGCAATGAGTGGAGGCAGCAGTTCCTTACTTGTCACAAAGTGGGATGGGTCAGTGTCAGTTGCTCTGTCACTGTGATAAGATTTCACTGATTGACACTTGGCCCTGGGCACTTGAGGGCCTAAAACTGAAGCACCCGGGTCCAAGTCTATCTGTGACATGCCCCTCTTTACGCAGTGCTTCATCAGCCTGAGGAGGGCACGCCCACAGGGCTTTGTAAACCTCAGCCTGGTAAAGTTCAGCTCAGGTAGCCAGGCGCCCGCGCATTTTGTGCATGTATAGTGCCTGACGTGAACATAAAGAGTGTCTATACGGCTGCCCTTTGCTCGGCCTGACAGACACTCGTCATGTCTGCAAAAATGTGTGGGGGGGGCCTCCTCCATTAAGGAGGGGACCACCTGCTTTTGGTATTGTGGGACTGAGGCAGTACCATCTGCCTCCCACGAACCCGCAGACTCTTTTATGTTACCTTGCTTAAGAGCCACTGACTCACACCTTTATCAAATATTTGGACTCCAAGTCATTGATTTTTACTCATAGATATGCTTCATTTAACATGTTCTCTTTGATGTATTTCCAAAATATGTCTAAGCTATCTCACTAAGGAAAAATATGAATAGAACTATACCAACTTTGAATTCACTCAGATAATATTTATTGACCTACTGTATTTCAGCACATTAATGATTGCATTACACTTTGGAATCATCTAAAAATGATTCTATGGCCAAAGCAGGATCTTTGTGTGCGAAGGATAGAGGCTTATATCTTAATGTCTGTTCCTATGCAACAAACAACTTTTTTCAGCTCTCTAGATAACAATTCTGTTGTTTATATATGCTTTTCATCCAGTCTCTTAAGGTTTGTTTGGTCAGTGATTGTTGGAAGATGCTGGTAACTTTACATGTATTTCCATGGTTCAGCCCCCAATATCGTCTTATTGAATATTCTACCCCTTTATTCTACTTTCAAAGAATCTCGTAATATCCTAAATGTTGCAAAGTAGTACTTCTATTTAGATCTAATAATTCCTTCATATTTTCTTAATCATGTTAATGAATATGCAATTGCCTAGAAGTGAGAAACAATTGATCTATTTTATAGTTGGACAACGTATTTCCCTCTGCCATGTTAGTGAATGTGCTTCTCTGCTAAGGCAATGGAGAAATCTTTGATGTTCTGCAACAGTGTGGCAGAGGTTTATTTTTCCAAGTGCCCAATTCCACCATTTTAGTGAGAAATAAACCCATCTCAGATTGCAGAATATCCTCTAGCAGGGTTATAATGAGCATGTTAAGCACATAGCACATTAACCCTACTTTCCTTCCAAGTGCACCACCCTGCAGTTTATGAACGAGGTCACTCAACCACAAACAGAGGCAGATCAGCCGCTCTGGACCTCCGAGCATTCCTGGTGTAGTGGCATCTGCATATTTATGAACTGAGCGATAAGAGGGATATCTACAACTTACCTGCCTCTAAATGGAGCAGATGACCTATGGAGCCTGGGAAGTAAACTTCTTGTTTCCTGTTGTGTCTTGCATTAGTGTGCTCCTTGAAATCAGTCCCACAGTCTTAATTTAAATGGAAAGTTTGGGACATCCTCTGGTGGAATGAAACGTCAATTTGGGAATTCCATAGGTACAATAAACAGGCATACATCAAGAGGGTGAAGGATGGGGGGAATAATGAAAGGTAACATTAAAATCGGCTATTCATCCTTGGATAATAGGTTACACAGCATTTCGTTAAGTGTATTTCAGTCTTCAGAGTTTCTAAATTGCATCTATAATCAGTCTTGGGAATACAAACCCCCCATGCAAGCAAAATATTGTTGTATTTTACAGTAAATGCAACTTTACAAAATATCCTCATTAATAATGTTTGTCAATAACAAGATCTATGGATTTTTGTGGTAATAAAATACATACTTTCCTATAATTAAATGTATGAGTAACAAGCCTAGCTAGGTATGCCTGCTCATAGCTGTGAATTCTCAAGCCAAGCCTGAAAATAAGATTTCACCATCTTTAAGTGCGTCTCCAGAATGAAATATCTATCTTCGTTGTGGTTTTTAGGTCTCGCATAGGGCAGCGCATGCGCTGCCTCTCCGAGGCATTAAGTAATTTGTAAATGTGTTGAATCTCCGCCTACTGCAGCTCTTTGTCAGTAATTGGTTCCTGAGCTTGTCTGTTTTAGTGTGTTGGTTTCTGACAGGCTAATGCCCTTTGTCGATCAGCCTTTACTTTTTTAAGAACGCCCACGCAGCACCGCCTAACTACAGTAAACATGCTTTATGTGGCATGAAGTGTTTCAGTTGGAACTCTTTTGTTTCTTTTCGTGGCTATTGCTGAAAGAGTTTAGCTGTGTTTAGTTTGAGGCATTGGAATGAAGTGAATTGGGTCAGTAGCGTGTTTTATTATTATAGCTGTGTTTACTTTGAATTGGGTCCATAGCGTGTTTTATTAGCTGTGTTTTCTTTGAGGCATTGGAATGGAGTGAATTGGTTCCGTACTTTTAGTGTACGATGGTCCGTTTCTGCTATTTATTTTGTTTTCATTTTTTTTTTCAGAACAATTACACTGTTATTTAGCGCGTTTTACTTATGTAACTAGAAGGGTTTAGCTGTGTTATTTTGCTGCATTGGAATGGAGTGATTTGGCTCGTAATTTTAGTGTACGATGTTCCTTTTTCTGCTTTTTTGCTTATGTTTATTTATTTTCCCGGGAGAGTTGCATTGCTATTTAGCGCGTTTTGATTTATTTTCCCGGGAGTTTGGCTGTCTTTACTTTGTGGCATTTGAATGGAAAAGACCTTTCGCATCACTCTGTGTCTTCATTTGCATCTCTTTGAGGCTGGGAACGAAGAGATTACAATCTATACTGCCCATTTTAATGTACTTCATTATCTTGGCCTGGTTTCGGTTCTCAGCTGTCACAAACAAGTTGACGCTTCACACCATACCAGACTTTCTGTCTTCCGATTTTTTTACCCTTTTCACACATTATTCCCAATTGAAGGGGACTGCGAAGTGGCTGTGTGCGCGTAGCGTGGATGCGGGTAGGAAACCCTTGAATAATAGTGTACATGGGCGCAATGCTTCAGGCTCTTTTATAGTTGTCCCTTGTGCCTTTATGAATATATAGCAAATGGCACACCATGTACTGACTTCGTAAGGATAGCAGGATGATTTGATGTGTGAATGAAGTCCCGTAAATATACGATCATACTTGATATCAGCAGCGAGCGTGAAGCGTGTTGATGTGTAAAATGGTATACATTTGCCCAAAACAAACGTTTCTTATTTACAACTGTGCTCGTGTTATAAGGAACATCAGTTTAGCCTTTGGTGCTATTTTGTTGTTGTAACCACATGGGCTCACTGTTTTCGGGTGTTTTATACTTGCAAGCTCTAACTTTATTAATCCCTCTCGAATCTCATCCCATGTTCTAAGTATGTAAAGACGGCAGGATGATTTCATGTTACAATTTCGTGCTGTAACTATACTATCGCAGCTGATGTTAGCAGTGAGCGTGAAAATTCATCATTTTGTAGACAAGCACGCCGTCGTGCATAAAACTAAACATTTGTATTTGAAACTATGCTTGTTTTATAGTGTATATGGGCTCAGTGCTGCAGGCATTTTTTTTAGTTGTAACTTCTGCCCTTATTAATTCACAATAAATGTCACATTATATTCCGAGTGTGTAAGGATAGCAGGATGAGCTGAGATAACAATTACGTGCTGACATTATACTATCACACCTGCTGTAATCTGCCAGTTTTGCGAGCATTGGAATGGAGTGATTTGGCTCGTAATTACTATCGCAGCTGATGTTAGCAGCGAGCGTGAAAATTCCTGATTTTGTAGACAAGCACGCCGTTGTGCTTAAAACTCAGCATTTGTATTTGAAAATATGCTCGTCTTATTGTGTATATGTGCTCACTGCTGCAGGCAGTTTTTTTAGTTGTAACTTGTGCCCTTATTAATTCTCAATAAATGTCACATTATATTCCAAGTGTGTAAGGATAGCAGGATGAGCTGAGATAACAATTACGTGCTGACATTATACTATCACACCTGATGTAATCTGCGAGTTTTGCGAGCATTGGAATGGAGTGATTTGGGTCGTAATTACTATCGCAGCTGATGTTAGCAGCGAGCGTGAAAATTCCTGATTTTGTAGACAAGCACGGCGTCGTGCTTAAAACTCAGCATTTGTATTTGCAAATATGCTCGTCTTATAGTGTATATGGGCTCAGTGCTGCAGGCAGTTTTTTTAGTTGTAACTTCTGCCCTTATTAATTCTCAATAAATGTCACATTATATTCCAAGTGTGTAAGGATAGCAGGATGAGCTGAGATAACAATTACGTGCTGACATTATACTATCACACCTGATGTAATCTGCGAGTTTTGCGTGCATTGGAATGGAGTGATTTGGGTCAGAATTACTATCGCAGCTGATGTTAGCAGCGAGCGTGAAAATTCCTGATTTTGTAGACAAGCACGGCGTCGTGCTTAAAACTCAGCATGTGTATTTGGGAATATGCTCGTCTTATAGTGTATATGGGCTCAGTGCTGCAGGCAGTTTTTTTAGTTGTAACTTCTGCCCGTATTAATTCTGAATAAATGTCACATTATATTCCAAGTGTGTAAGTATAGCAGGATGAGCTAAGATAACAAGTACGTGCTGACATTACACTATCACACCTGATGTAATCTTGGAGTTTTGCGAGCATTGGAATGGAGTGATTTGGGTCCGTAGTTTTAGTGTACGATGGTCCATTTCTGCTATTTATTTTGTTTTAATTTATTTTTCCGGAAGAGTTGTACTGCTATTTAGGTCGTTGTATTTATTTTACTAGAAGGGTTTAGCTGTCTTCATTTTGCGGCATTGGAATGGAGTGATTTGGCTCGTAATTACTATCGCAGCTGATGTTAGCAGCGAGCGTGAAAATTCCTGATTTTGTAGAGAAGCACGCCGTCGTGCTTAAAACTCAGCATTTGTATTTGAAAATATGCTCGTCTTATAGTGTATATGGGCTCACTGCTGCAGGCAGTTTTTTTAGTTGTAACTTGTGCCCTTATTAATTCTCAATAAATGTCACATTATATTCCAAGTGTGTAAGGATAGCAGGATGAGCTGAGATAACAATTACGTGCTGACATTATACTATCACACCTGATGTAATCTGGGAGTTTTGCGAGCATTGGAATGGAGTGATTTGGGTCGTAATTACTATTGCAGCTGATGTTAGCAGCGAGCGTGAAAATTCCTGATTTTGTAGACAAGCACGGCGTCGTGCTTAAAACTCAGCATTTGTATTTGGGAATATGCTCGTCTTATAGTGTATATGGGCTCAGTGCTGCAGGCAGTTTTTTTAGTTGTAACTTCTGCCCGTATTAATTCTGAATAAATGTCACATTATATTCCAAGTGTGTAAGTATAGCAGGATGAGCTAAGATAACAAGTACGTGCTGACATTACACTATCACACCTGATGTAATCTGGGAGTTTTGAGAGCATTGGAATGGAGTGATTTGGGTCCGTAGTTTTAGTGTACGATGGTCCATTTCTGCTATTTATTTTGTTTTAATTTATTTTTCCGGAAGAGTTGTACTGCTATTTAGGTCGTTGTATTTATTTTACTAGAAGGGTTTAGCTGTCTTCATTTTGCGGCATTGGAATGGAGTGATTTGGCTCGTAATTACTATCGCAGCTGATGTTAGCAGCGAGCGTGAAAATTCCTGATTTTGTAGAGAAGCACGCCGTCGTGCTTAAAACTCAGCATTTGTATTTGAAAATATGCTCGTCTTATAGTGTATATGGGCTCACTGCTGCAGGCAGTTTTTTTAGTTGTAACTTGTGCCCTTATTAATTCTCAATAAATGTCACATTATATTCCAAGTGTGTAAGGATAGCAGGATGAGCTGAGATAACAATTACGTGCTGACATTATACTATCACACCTGATGTAATCTGGGAGTTTTGCGAGCATTGGAATGGAGTGATTTGGGTCGTATTTACTATTGCAGCTGATGTTAGCAGCGAGCGTGAAATTTCCTGATTTTGTAGACAAGCACGCCGTCGTGCTTAAAACTCAGCATTTGTATTTGAAAATATGCTTGTCTTATAGTGTATATGGGCTCAGTGCTGCAGGCAGTTTTTTTTAGTTGTAACTTCTGCCCTTATTAATTATCAATAAATGTCACATTATATTCCAAGTGTGTAAGGATGGCAGGATGAGCTGAGATAACAATTACGTGCTGACATTATACTATCACACCTGATGTAATCTGCGAGTTTTGCGAGCATTGGGATGGAGTGATTTGGGTCAGAATTACTATCGCAGCTGATGTTAGCGGCGAGCGTGAAAATTCCTGATTTTGTAGACAAGCACGGCGTCGTGCTTAAAACTCAGCATTTGTATTTGGGAATATGCTCGTCTTATAGTGTATATGGGCTCAGTGCTGCAGGCAGTTTTTTTAGTTCTAACTTCTGCCCGTATTAATTCTGAATAAATGTCACATTATACTCCAAGTGTGTAAGCATAGCAGGATGAGCTAAGATAACAAATACGTGCTGACATTACACTATCACACCTGATGTAATCTTGGAGTTTTGCGAGCATTGGAATGGAGTGATTTGGGTCCGTAGTTTTAGTGTACGATGGTCCATTTCTGCTATTTATTTTGTTTTAATTTATTTTTTCGGAAGAGTTGTACTGCTATTTAGGTCGTTGTATTTATTTTACTAGAAGGGTTTAGCTGTCTTCATTTTGCGGCATTGGAATGGAGTGATTTGGCTCGTAATTACTATCGCAGCTGATGTTAGCAGCGAGCGTGAAAATTCCTGATTTTGTAGAGAAGCACGCCGTCGTGCTTAAAACTCAGCATTTGTATTTGAAAATATGCTCGTCTTATAGTGTATATGGGCTCACTGCTGCAGGCAGCTTTTTTAGTTGTAACTTGTGCCCTTATTAATTCTCAATAAATGTCACATTATATTCCAAGTGTGTAAGGATAGCAGGATGAGCTGAGATAACAATTACGTGCTGACATTATACTATCACACCTGATGTAATCTGGGAGTTTTGCGAGCATTGGAATGGAGTGATTTGGGTCGTAATTACTATTGCAGCTGATGTTAGCAGCGAGCGTGAAATTTCCTGATTTTGTAGACAAGCACGCCGTCATGCTTAAAACTCAGCATTTGTATTTGAAAATATGCTCATCTTATAGTGTATATGTGCTCAGTGCTGCAGGCAGTGTTTTTAGTTGTAACTTCTGCCCTTATTAAATGTCACATTATATTCCAAGTGTGTAAGGATAGCAGGATGAGCTAAGATAACAAATACGTGCTGACATTACATTATCACACCTGATGTAATCTTGGAGTCTTGCGAGCATTGGAATGGAGTGATTTGGGTCCGTAGTTTTAGTGTACGATGGTCCATTTCTGCTATTTATTTTGTTTTAATTTATTTTTCCGGAAGAGTTGTACTGCTATTTAGGTCGTTGTATTTATTTTACTAGAAGGGTTTAGCTGTCTTTATTTTGCGGCATTGGATTGGAGTGATTTGGCTCGTAATTACTATCGCAGCTGATGTTAGCAGCGAGCGTGAAAATTCCTGATTTTGTAGACAAGCACGCCGTCGTACTTAAAACTCAGCATTTGTATTTGAAAATATGCTCGTCTTATAGTGTATATGGGCTCAGTGCTGCAGGCAGTTTTTTTAGTTGTAACTTCTGCCCTTATTAATTTGAAATAAATGACACATTATATTCCAAGTGTGTAAGGATAGCAGGATGAGCTGAGATAACAATTACGTGCTGACATTATACTATCACATCTGATGTAATCTGCGAGTTTTGCGAGCATTGGAATGGAGTGATTTGGGTAGTAATTACTATCGCAGCTGATGTTAGCAGCGAGCGTGAAAATTCCTGATTTTGTAGACAAGCACGCCGTCGTGCTTAAAACTCAGCATTTGTATTTGAAAATATGCTCGTCTTATAGTGTATATGGGCTCAATGCTGCAGGCAGTTTCTTTAGTTGTAACTTGTGCTCTTATTAATTTGAAATAAATGACACATTATATTCCAAGCGTGTAAGGATAGCAGGATGAGCTGAGATCACAATTACGTGCTGACATTACACTATCACACCTGCTGTAATCTGCGAGTCTTGCGAGCATTGGAATGGAGTCATTTGGGTCCGTAGTTTTAGTGTGCGATGGTCCGTTTCTGCTATTTATTTTGTTTTAATTTATTTTTCCGGAAGAGTTGTACTGCTATTCAGGTCGTTGTATTTATTTTACTGGAAGGGTTTAGCTGTCTTTATTTTGCGGCATTGGAATGGAGTGATTTGGGTCGTAATTTTAGTGTACGATGGTCCGTTTCTGCTTTTGGGCTTATTTTTATTTATTTTCCCGGGAGTTTGGCTGTTTTTACTTTGCGGCATTCGAATGGAAAAGACCTTTCGCATCACTCTGTGTCTTCATTTGCATGTCTTTGAAGCTGGGAACGAAGAGATTATAATCTATACTGCCCATCTCAATGTACTTAATTATCTTGGCCTGGTTTCGGTTCTCAGCTGTCACAAACAAGCTGACACTTCACACCATACCAGACTTTCTGTCTTCCGATTTTTTTACCCTTTTCACACATTATTCCCAATTGAAGGGGACTGCGAAGTGGCTGTGTGCGCGTAGCGTGGATGCGGGTAGGAAACCCTTGAATAATAGTGTACATGGGCGCAATGCTTCAGGCTCTTTTATAGTTGTCCCTTGTGCCTTTATGAATATATAGCAAATGGCACACCATGTACTGACTTCGTAAGGATAGCAGGATGATTTGATGTGTGAATGAAGTCCCGTAAATATACGATCATACTTGATATCAGCAGCGAGCGTGAAGCGTGTTGATGTGTAAAATGGTATACATTTGCCCAAAACAAACGTTTCTTATTTACAACTGTGCTTGTGTTATAAGGAACATCACTTTAGCCTTTGGTGCTGTTTTGTTGTTGTAACCACATGGGCTCACTGTTTTCGGGTGTTTTATACTTGCAAGCTCTAACTTTATCAATCCCTCTCGAATCTCATCCCATGTTCTAAGTATGTAAAGACGGCAGGATGATTTCATGTTACAATTTCGTGCTGTAACTATACTATCGCAGCTGATGTTAGCAGTGAGCGTGAAAATTCATCATTTTGTAGACAAGCACGCCGTCGTGCATAAAACTAAACATTTGTATTTGAAACTATGCTTGTCTTATAGTGTATATGGGCTCAGTGCTGCAGGCATTTTTTTTTAGTTGTAACTTCTGCCCTTATTAATTCTCAATAAATTTCACATTATATTCCAAGTGTGTAAGGATAGCAGGATGAGCTGAGATAACAATTACGTGCTGACATTATACTATCACACCTGATGTAATCTGCGAGTTTTGCGAGCATTGGAATGGAGTGATTTGGGTCGTAATTACCATCGCAGCTGATGTTAGCAGCGAGCGTGAAAATTCGTGATTTTGTAGACAAGCACGCCGTCGTGCTTAAAACTCAGCATTTGTATTTGAAAATATGCTCGTCTTATAGTGTATATGTGCTCAGTGCTGCAGGCAGTTTTTTTAGTTGTAACTTCTGCCCTTATTAATTCTCAATAAATGTCACATTATATTCCAAGTGTGTAAGGATAGCAGGATGAGCTGAGATAACAATTACGTGCTGACATTATACTATCACACCTGATGTAATCTGCGAGTTTTGCGAGCATTGGAATGGAGTGATTTGGGTCGTAATTACTATCGCAGCTGATGTTAGCAGCGAGCGTGAAAATTCCTGATTTTGTAAGCAAGCACGCCGTCGTGCTTAAAACTCAGCATTTGTATTTGAAAATATGCTCGTCTTATAGTGTATATGGGCTCAGTGCTGCAGGCAGTTTTTTTAGTTGTAACTTGTGCTCTTATTAATTTGAAATAAATGTCACATTATATTCCAAGTGTGTAAGGATAGCAGGATGAGCTGAGATCACAATTACGTGCTGACATTACACTATCACACCTGCTGTAATCTGCGAGTCTTGCGAGCATTGGAATGGAGTGATTTGGGTCCGTAGTTTTAGTGTGCGATGGTCCGTTTCTGCTATTTATTTTGTTTTAATTTATTTTTCCGGAAGAGTTGTACTGCTATTCAGGTCGTTGTATTTATTTTACTGGAAGGGTTTAGCTGTCTTTATTTTGCGGCATTGGAATGGAGTGATTTGGGTCGTAATTTTAGTGTACGATGGTCCGTTTCTGCTTTTGGGCTTATTTTTATTTATTTTCCCGGGAGTTTGGCTGTCTTCACTTTGCGGCATTGGAATGGAAAAGACCTTTCGCATCACTCTGTGTCTTCATTTGCATGTCTTTGAAGCTGGGAACGAAGAGATTACAATCTATACTGCCCATCTCAATGTACTTAATTATCTTGGCCTGGTTTCTTTCGTTTTTTAGCTGCCACAAACAAGTTGACGCTTCACACCATACCAGACTTTCTGTCTTCCGATTTTTTTACCCTTTTCACACATTATTCCCAATTGAAGGGCACTGCGAAGTGGCTGTGTGCGCGTAGCGTGGATGCGGGTAGGAAACCCTTGAATAATAGTGTACATGGGCGCAATGCTTCAGGCTCTTTTATAGTTGTCCCTTGTGCCTTTATGAATATATAACAAATGGCACACCATGTACTGACTTCGTAAGGATAGCAGGATGATTTGATGTGTGAATGAAGTCCCGTAAATATACGATCATACTTGATATCAGCAGCGAGCGTGAAGCGTGTTGATGTGTAAAATGGTATACATTTGCCCAAAACAAACGTTTCTTATTTACAACTGTGCTCGTGTTATAAGGAACATCAGTTTAGCCTTTGGTGCTATTTTGTTGTTGTAACCACATGGGCTCACTGTTTTCGGGTGTTTTATACTTGCAAGCTCTAACTTTATTAATCCCTCTCGAATCTCATCCCATGTTCTAAGTATGTAAAGACGGCAGGATGATTTCATGTTACAATTTCGTGCTGTAACTATACTATCGCAGCTGATGTTAGCAGTGAGCGTGAAAATTCATCATTTTGTAGACAAGCACGCCGTCGTGCATAAAACTAAACATTTGTATTTGAAACTATGCTTGTTTTATAGTGTATATGGGCTCAGTGCTGCAGGCATTTTTTTTAGTTGTAACTTCTGCCCTTATTAATTCTCAATAAATGTCACATTATATTCCAAGTGTGTAAGGATAGCAGGATGAGCTGAGATAACAATTACGTGCTGACATTATACTATCACACCTGATGTAATCTGCGAGTTTTGCGAGCATTGGAATGGAGTGATTTGGGTCGTAATTACTATCGCAGCTGATGTTAGCAGCGAGCGTGAAAATTCATGATTTTGTAGGCAAGCACGCCGTCGTGCTTAAAACTCAGCATTTGTATTTGAAAATATGCTCGTCTTATAGTGTATATGGGCTCAGTGCTGCAGGCAGTTTTTTTAGTTGTAACTTCTGCCCTTATTAATTCTCAATAAATGTCACATTATATTCCAAGTGTGTATGGATAGCAGGATGAGCTGAGATAACAATTACGTGCTGACATTATACTATCACACCTGATGTAATCTGCGAGTTTTGCGAGCATTGGAATATAGTTATTTGGGTCCGTAGTTTTAGTGTACGATGGTCCATTTCTGCTATTTATTTTGTTTTAATTTATTTTTCGGGAAGAGTTGTACTGCTATTTAGGTCGTTGTATTTATTTTACTAGAAGGGTTTAGCTGTCTTTATTTTGCGGCATTGGAATGGAGTGATTTGGCTCGTAATTACTATCGCAGCTGATGTTAGCAGCGAGCGTGAAAATTTCTGATTTTGTAGACAAGCACGCCGTCGTGCTTAAAACTCAGCATTTGTATTTGAAAATATGTTTGTCTTATAGTGTATATGGGCTCAGTGCTGCAGGCAGTTTTTTTAGTTGTAACTTGTGCCCTTATTAATTCTCAATAAATGTCACATTATATTCCAAGTGTGTAAGGATAGCAGGATGAGCTGAGATAACAATTACGTGCTGACATTATACTATCACACCTGATGTAATCTGCGAGTTTTGCGAGCATTGGAATGGAGTGATTTGGGTCGTAATTACTATTGCAGCTAATGTTAGCAGCGAGCGTGAAAATTCCTGATTTTGTAGACAAGCACGCCGTCGTGCTTAAAACTCAGCATTTGTATTTGAAAATATGCTCGTCTTATAGTGTATATGGGCTCAGTGCTGCAGGCAGTTTTTTTAGTTGTAACTTCTGCCCTTATTAATTCTGAATAAATGTCATAATATATTCCAAGTGTGTAAGGATAGCAGGATGAGCTAAGATAACAAATACGTGCTAACATTACATTATCACACCTGATGTAATCTTGGAGTCTTGCGAGCATTGGAATGGAGTGATTTGGGTCCGTAGTTTTAGTGTACGATAGCTCTAAAATTTACAAATGCGAGACCTGTTGCATTGTAAATGCTTGTTACAGTTGTGGTGAGTCTTATACCTCTTACCACATTATTCTGTGGTTCATTATGCTACCACTCCCTCAAATCCAACCTGTTCAAACTTGAGACCCACCTAATTTGTTCTGAATTGTGTCCCTTAAGGTTATTATGCACACAGTGTACTTTCACATAAGGCCCCTCGGAGGCACCAGTCATCGCTGGAGTTGCTCTTATCTGTTGTTTAAAAACCATGAGCTGGAGGGGCGAGTGAACCGACCCGAGATGGCCGCAGGTCCGTGATGCTCCGTCAGCCATCGGAGACTTTCAGCCACTATGGATAACGGCTGGCTGTAATTATATCATGTCGGGAGGATTTGAGGACGCGAACACGGGAAGGGTAGGTGTTTTCCCTTTTTTGGCTCCGTGTAAGCTGTAATCAGGCAGTAGCTCTTCCTCATCGCATACCTCATCAGCAGCCGTTGCGGCCGCTATTTTCTGATTTAGGGGGCGCGGCGTGCCAGCAGCTGCCTCACTCAGTCTCGCCTGCCTTGTATGCTCCCACATGTTTTTCTGCTATTATTTTTGTTTTTCCTCATTGAAAGCCTTTAAAAAAGGGAGAAAGGGCAGAGGAGGAAGGTGAAAAGGATTGAAAATGGACATCTCTTTTGTGACGATTCATTTTTCTCCCTTTTTTTTTTCCTCATTAAGAGTTACAGGCAGGGGAATGCTAGCACATAAATAAATGACAAGACAATAGCTCTACAGTTATGCATCTGCCTCCTTGGGTAGGATGCAGTGATAAGGAAGTCAGTGGTTTGTAACAGATAACACACTCTATTTGAATTGTTTCCCTCAAGTTACTTCATTTTACCTCAAGGCTGGTTCTGTGCGTTCTTTAGCTTCTGATGTTGTATTTTGACAATATTGTTTAACGTATACTCCCTTGATATTTTTCCGTGCTGCATTACTGTGTTCTTTCCCATGCTGACTTTTGCAGAACTAGCCTTATGCATATGGAGTCCTGTCCACCCTCTAGTCAAAAGGCGGTCACCTCATCCGCAATCATGCCCTCTGTTCGGAAAGACTCGAATGCACTTACAAAATGACAAAAAATAGATCCTGGCTCCACTACAAAGTCTCTCTTAGCTTTGACTTTAGAGGACCTTATGAAAGAAATTAAACACTTGAAGCCTTTTGTTATGGAGTCTAATGTCAAGCTTCAACGTATCGAAGAAAAATGGTCTACGCTCGAGTCCAGAGTGCATAGGGGTAGAGCAAGAGATAAATGAGGTACAGGATGCGGCTTCCAAGATTGACGGCATGGCTAAGGAGATTGCGCTCTTGAAACAGTAAACAGAAGATTTATTCAATGAAACAAGCGCAATAATCTCCAAATTTATTGAATTTTGGAAAGAGCAGAGGGTTCAGATATGCTTGCCTTTCTTGGGGTTCATATTTCTAAAGTTGGTGGGCCTTAGTGAGGGAACACACCTTAAGCTACAACGTGCTCACCGAATTGACCCTAAACCTGACGGTACTTAAAGCTCTGGCCGCTCTAGAGTAATAATTGTTCTTTTTTTTTTAATACACTGAGCTACTCATGGTCTTATCAGCGGCCAAACAAAGGAAACAAATGTTATGGTCTGGCCAGCGGGTATTTATTAGGGGTGGGCGGAATTTGCGAATTTGCCCCAAATCTCCACAAGCACGCGGAACCTTTGCGAAGGCGCGGAGATTGCTTTTCCCACCCGTTCGCGATGTGTTTTTGCGTGCTCGCAGGGAAATATATCTCTAACTTTCCCATGCGGTCGCTAATGGGCACGGCCATCTTGCTCGCGATGCTAATTTCCTGTTCCGGTTCGAATGACGTGTTCGCGATCGCAAACTCTCACGGGAATGCACGACTGCCTACCAACAATCCAACATCTCGTGGCGAACGGATAGGAAAACGTGTCGGCGAACGCAGGGATCCGGTAAGTCGCTACCATGTGCGCGAGAACGCATTTTTAAAGCGCGAACAAGGAAATACTTTCGCTTTCGCAGCGGATCGCGGAAGTTTTGACATCTCTGCATTCTCCGCGGAATGCGGGAATGCCAAAATGTCGCAACTTCTGCGAGCAGAATGGAAATTTTCGCCCAGGCCTAGTATTTATCTCCCAGGATGTAGCACGTTCAACTGCAGCTGATTGGAAAAAGTACTTATCCTTCTGTCTTACTTTACGAGCCATGAATGTGAGGTATGGTTTGGTGCATCCATGTTTCTTCAAGGTCACTTATAAGGAACAAGATTTCTAATTTGACAGTCCAGAACACTTGAAAAAATGTATTCTTCAAACACAAGAGTGAAGCAATGAGTCTTGGGAAAGCTTGATGTCCTCCTTTATGGTTTTTGACTTATACTTTGCTTGGATCTTGGTTCCATTTTTTAAAGTTCCTATATATGTTATTTCAAGGATCTAACGCTAATTTTTTTAATGGTAACATATATATTCCTTAAAGTTCTTGTGATAATTGTTAAATATATATTTAATTTGTTTACATATTTACTCTTGATATTTATTTACTCCTCTTTACAGCTGTTTGTGTGGCCTACTCTGGATTCCTTTACTTGGTGTTTTATCTCCCAAGTGTCTCCCTTCCCAGACCTATTGTTTCTATATTATCCCTATGAGTTGGTAAGTGCTATTTATTGGTCATTTCCTTATTTTAAATTCCTATTAGTTTATTTATTTTTTATTTGTTTTTTTTATCCTCATTTGCCTTATTTCCACCCTTCTTCTAACATAACCGACCCCGGGTTATCATGCCTCATTTGCTGAACATGTCTCCACATCTTCCTGCGTACACAGGGAAGACTATAGCCAGCCGAAGCAGATGAAAAGGCTTAATCATCGGACTTTTTTTTTTTCAAAATACCCCCTCCATCAGCCACACCAAGATAGAAAGGGAGTCCAGAAACCATATTTCTTTCTCATTGGATCTGAAGTATCTAACTTAGCAATAAATCTTATCGATTGCGGGGGGGGGGGGGGCAGAGATTGCCGGCGCCAAAGATGGACGCCTTAAAGAGGGGCTCCGCACTTCAAATTAACTATCCTTAATAAATCCTGCATTTATCTGAGGCAACGTTCCCGCAAACCATAGATCCGCACAGCTGAGAGGACCCTCTTCTCAATGAGGTATCCTGGCCACGTTGAGTGAAAGTGCACTCGGAAAGATACGTGAGTCGGAGCGGCGTGCAACCTAGGCAGCGAATCCCCGGACTCGATTTAACAGCCAGCCGACCGGAAGTGCAACCAAGCCGGGCGACCGTACCTGCTCGTTCCGGTCGGAGCCCTGTGGAATCGCATAATGCCCACAAAGCTGCCACTATACGCGGGTGATTGCGCACGGCGTACGACACCCAGACCCAGCTTGAGGCATGTCGTGAAGGTGTGGCGGTGCGCCTACCCTGCAGGATGCTGTTGGCGACGTGTGCTCTGCGCATGTAGCTTGGGGATGAAATTGGATCAGAGCTTAGGTGCTCAGAGTGAGGTATACTTGCTTTGGGGCGCACTCCAGACCTTGGACACTCAGCAGAGTGTCCTGGAGGGCATAATTCCGCCGTCACAACTTGTAAGTACGGTTGTGAGTGAGGCACGACCCGTCATTTGTAATCCCCACCAATTTTCCCACCGTGCTACTGGTGCAGATTGGGGTGTACAAATTCTCCCTACTTCCACGGATAGAGTAAATTCACAGATACACGCACATACACTCATCATACGCTTGGGCCCATTTCACTAACATACACTCAGATTACTCTATCAGCACTGAACCTGTGGAAAGAAAACCTTCTAAACACCCTACATCTACACTACGGTCGATAAGACCTAATTGACACTGTCTTGAGTCATGATTTAACCAATAATAATCAACAATAATCCAAATAGAGTACTCAATAATTGACAAGAAATAACCACCAACACAGTATTTCAAATAATGGTAATTTATCTAAAATTAGTTCAATGAAAATCAATTCAAAAGCAAAATCATTATTCTCATAATTACCTATTCTAGCTAAATGTCATAAACGAGTCAGGACAGGTCTCTCGATAGAAGTCTCTCAAGTTGCCGTCCTCACAGCATCAATCCTCACCAACGCAAGTTCGGAAAGAAATGGCCTCAGAATCCAAAATGCAATGACCACCGACCCTCTATAGTCTAGTATATTTATAATAATTTTAACAAAAGAAGGCAACATAAAATGTTTTAGATATCCGCTGAACCGCTGAGCAGAGCGAGCAGGAAAGGATGTAGCATCGCTACATTTGGAAAAATCTCCACTCAGAAAAAACCACAAAAATAAAAAAACGGAAGACGGAACTAAATCTTGAAAATGTTTCTTTTTCATGTTCATATTTCCTCGGAACCAGCATGGTGATCACAATGTCATTGTGGCTCCTTTGTCTTCCAAGGACATTTGGATGTCCGCCCAGAGCTGCTGTCCTCACGGAAAACTTTTAACCAGGCGAAGACTGTGGTCAGATGACTCTCGACCATGTTCAGCAAGGCCTTCTCATCAAAATCTCAGCACTCGAATGTAGGCTTTAAACGGTAGCCATTTTTCACTAGGCCAAAACGTACCATCTTAATTAAAAGAGACAAAAACAACGTTACCACAGCATAGTGATTAAACAGTGTTAACCCCACTAATACCCTTATGTGTATGTGATTATCTAGCCTTTGCAACACAAGAAAAGCATTAATACACAACATTTAAAAAGCGTTTTTGTGCTTTAAAATAAACAGCACTCAGCAACATTTATTAATAAAACATGCACATTATTAGTAAGCAACACGAACGCATCCCCACGTGTAGTTTCTATTGTTAATTCGTATTGGTTAATCAGAACATTTACACAAAACAAATAATTAGTAATTATAAATTAATAATTTTAATTTCTTTCGACAATAGACAAACCAGAGCTTTAAAAACCCAATAGATTTTCAACAGAAAACTCTGCTCCAGCAATCCCCCCTTTGGTGATATTATCACCAAATAAACAACCCAAAAAAAAAAAAAAAATAGTAAAATTTAATCCCAATTTTTAGGAGAAACTGGAAATGTCTTTTTCTTTTTCACAACACTAGACACCAGACTCCCTTTCATCATCCCTCCTTGTCTCCAAATAAACACTCTCCCTCAATTCTTCTAATTTTATTTCTTGTGGATCTCTTTTTCTTTTATTTCTCTTTTCAATATTTCTTTTAATTAATTTCTTTTTCCCTCCCCTGTTTTTACAACACAAACACACCAATCTTAGTATCAATAAAGCAACAATTATACAAGTCAAAGGAAATAATATCTTACCTATAATAGTACTACCTATTTTTGCAATAAAACTCTTAACAGCAACTATTTTATTAGCTATTTTAGTCCAAATACTCTCAGCTTCCAGTGGTACTAATTCTTCATGCAAATCAGTAATATTTTTGATATAGACCTTCAAGTCTTTGCTTTCGTCTGGAATGTAAGTGCAACAATGTTGAACTTTCAATATTCCACAGACCCCACCCTCCTTGGCTAATAGAATATCAAGGGCAAGTCGATTTTGCATAGACATGACACGTACGGCAATCAATTCTGTATTTACCAAAACAAACCCTCCAGCGGTATTTGTCGATAAGCGATCCACCACTGTTGACAGTTTCCGAATTCCATATGCATTCAAAAGAAATTCCCACTGCTGGAATTAAAACTCCAAAAATGTCACCCACTATTTCTGACCAAGTTTCTCTCTTAAAACGTGTTAGTAAATTAATATGTTCTACATCTTCTATTCTATCTGTATGAAAAATCTTTGGAAAGACCAGGCCCACATAACACGTGCCATACCAATGGTCAGGCAACTTGTAATAAGCCTTGTTCCCACAAACATAATACACTCCTGGGAAAACTGGATCCTCTCCTCCTCTAAAACCCCATCCTGTTGCAATGAAGTATGTATCATGACACTCACTAGTCCCAACAAAGTATGTATCATATTGGGATTTCCTTCTTGTAATACACAGCTTACCCTTCTGTGGTGCATCTAAAGCTAAAGTTGGACTAGCTCCATTTCTCAATTCTTTTCCCATCTCAATGTCCCAAATTGTCTCACTCACTTTGGATTTCCCTGCCTTTTCATGCATGCTCAATCTCCTTTCCTCCACCATGTTTAGGAAAGCTTTCTCCTCTTCTTTCAAACTGCAAGTTAAATTATTCTTAAAAATGTAATCTAATGTTAATTCTTCTTTCTCAATAAAAATCTCACCAAAAATGTTAGCTTCTTTAGCTGGATTCAGCTTTTCATTCATAGGCAATTGCCCAAAAATACTATCTTTGTTAGACATCTCATAATCTATTTTCCCTAGCAAATAAAAAACACTACTTAACACACTACAAGAAATTCTATACGTAGCTGGTAAATGGTGATAAGTAACACCCTCTGAAACGGATGCAGGTAATTGCATACAAACGTAGCAATCCCTCACTTCCATTGTCTTCACATATTCATACAACAATTTCGAAAAAACATTGCTAGAAAAATCATTAATTGACCTATCTTTATGCATGTAAGTATTACTAATTCTAGTTGGAACTACTTTTTGTGAACTTTTCTCTACATTAGTCTCATTCTCAATATGTATTTCAAATGTACCTATTGTAACTCTAAATGTAACTAATAAAGCTAAAACACCCCATAGTAGCATCAATAATCCAGTACAGCAACAGCACATTCTACACCATCTTTTCAAGAAGGCACATCTACTTTGATTATTCTCTATGTTAGTCATTTTACTACTTTGACCGTGTCTTTTGACTTAGCCTCTACTACTCCACTACTGCTATTCTTTATTTCTGGATCACTTCAGACAGCTGAATTTCAGACTCTCCTTTTCACTTTTCTCCAAGTGATTTCTTCAGTTCACTCAATTTGGATATTCATCACTTTTCACTCCTTCTTCTTCAGCAACATCAAATTGTATCAGATCATCAACAACATCCTGTGCATCCGACTCTTCTCCAATGTCAGTCAGGATAACTTTTAAGATTCCAACAGATTTTTCCTCTTCCTCAACCACTTTTCTCAAGATCCCCTCCGGATTGTCTCGATTCACTGTTTCTTCTTCTTCTCCTCCTTCAGACAGTGCCACATAAGACCATTCCGGTGATTTGTACTTTTGGTTGGGTCTTCTAATTCTCTTTATCTCCTCGGGTTCTCTTGACTCCTTTTGCTCTTTTCCTTTTACTTCGTTTTGACTCGACACCTCATTCACTTGTTCAGCTTTCGATGTATTTGCTCTTATCAGTCTGTATCTCAGCCTCTTTACTCTGTTGTTAGGCCAAAAATCTCCTCTTACAACCTTTTTCGGTCTTGTTTCTGTATTATTTCTTTCTCCAATCCAAGTTCTCTTTCTCAGAACTCGACCTTCTGATTTTTCATTCTCACTTTCATCCGATTCTGTTTCAAATGCCTCTTGTTCTTCAGCAGTTTTCTTTCGCTCCACAGTCTTTTTCACCACTGTTTGAGACTTCCCTACTTCTTTCCCTCCTCGAGTCTCCGACACGCAATCTTCTTGCTGTCTACTTGTCCCTTCACCTAGCTTATCAGGAATGTTCCCTACACCTCCTCGGGGGTCTTCCGCAATCTGTCCCTCTCTATCTTCTTCTGACCCTACTTCTTCAGGTATAATCTCAAGTGGTTCTTCAATCTCCTCTTCTGATTCAGGAGTAGTCTCTGTGGAATTACTCTTTTCTCTTCTTTTTCCTCCACTGCTTTTTGGAACTTCAGGCTCTCTTACAGAATCTGATCTCCCTTCTGAGATTCTCAATGGTTCTCTTGAAGTCTTTTCTGCTTCTTTTCCTGAACTTTGATTTTTTCTCACTGGTTCTGGGTCTTCATCATCACTGGAATCTGATTCTTCAAAATACTCCTTGCCAGTCCCATCCTTTGGGTTTGGAACTCTCAGAGTATGACTCACATGTACCCAGTTTTTCACACCAGCACACTTCACTGCAGTTGTCGTAGTCAAAATAACTTGTCTTGGCCTTCCCCACATTGGAACCAAGCAATTTCTTCTTCTGTGTACTTTAATCCTCACCCAGTCCCCTGGACTCAGATCATGAGCTTGCTTCTTCTCAAGTGTGGTAGCTTCTTCTCCAACCTGGTGAAACACAGAATGAACTGCGTCAGCCAGGCCTTTACAGTAATCCAAAATCATGTCATCAGTTATTGTCATCAACTTATTGACAGGTACTAATGCATGACGCATTGCACGTCCCATCAAAATCTCGTGCGGACTCAACCCAGTAGTTCTATCTGGAGTAGATCTAATAGTCATTAGCACTAGAGGCAAGACATCAGGCCATTTCATTCCAGTGGCTAAACACATCTTACCAATCCTGTTCTTGATTGTGCCATTTATCTGCTCAACCACACCAGAAGCCTCTGGCCTGTATGCACAATGTAGCTTTTGCTGTATGCCCAATGCTTCACAAATCAAACTCATGAGCTCATTATAGAAGTGTCCACCTCTATCAGACTCAATCGTTACTGGAAACCCGTACCTAGGAATCAACTCTCTTAACAGTAACTTTGCCACTGTTATTCCATCATTTCTCCTAGTCGGATAGGCCTCCACCCATCTTGAGAACAAACAGACTACCACTAGAACATACCTCAGTCTGTTCACTTGGGGCATTTCAATGAAATCTACCTGCATTCTCGTGAAAGGACCACCTTCTCTGCCTATCGTTCCCAAACTCACCACTGTCTTTTTCCCAGTGTTAAATTGCTGGCAAATCAAACATCTTTGACAGATGCTCTCTGCAATTGTCCTGAACTTTGCATTGTACCAAGTCTGTTTAAAAGACCTGATCATCGCATCCCTTCCCAAATGTCCCTGGCCATGATACATCTTTGCCATTGTCGACAGCATAGAGTTGGGCATGACTGGTCTGCCATCTCTATAGACCCAAACATGGTCTGTTTCTCTTGGGGCACAACCTGCCTTGATCCAGTCTTTCTTTTCTTCCTTTCCTGCCTCATCCTGCAACTGTTTCACTTCATCCCACGTTTCTAGGACATTAGTAAACATCACAGAACAAAAAGACATTTCCCCTTCTCGTGCCCTATTAATCGAGTGATTGTTCTTAGCACAATATTGTGCAATGTCGTTGGCAAATCTGTTTCCAACTGTCACAAAATCATCTCCTTGTCCATGAGCAGCACATTTCACAACTGCTAATTCTTTAGGCAGCTGTATCGCCTCAAGCAATTTCCCAATCACTTCAGCATTCTTTATTGGAGTCCCACTCGACGTCAAGAAACCTCTCTGTAGCCAAAGTTAGCCAAAATCATGCACAACTCCAAATCCATACTGACTATCAGTCATCACAGTCACTCTCAGATCTTTCCCAATCTCACAAGCTTTCGTCAATGCCACCAATTCTGCAACTTGTGCAGATTTCACTCCTTTCAATGGTGATGCTTCCATCACTTCTGAAACCTTGCACACTGCATATGCTGCACTCAGCACACCCTCATCATTCCTCAGACATGATCCATCTACAAACAGCACATGATCACTCTCAAGTAAGGGAAGATCCCTTATGTCTGGTCTCGGTTTTGTACAGTAATTCAGCACATCCAAACAATTGTGATCATCTTCTGTCTTCAAACCCACATTTTCAATATCCGGCAATAATGTCGCTGGATTCACATTCACACATCTCTCCAGAGTCACATTTGATGCTCCCAGAATAACTTTCTCATATTTAGTCAGCCGACTATGTGACATGTACTGAGTTCTGCTTCTTGTCAAAAGAATTGCCACATTATGAGGTACGAATACCCTTACAGGATATCCCATTATAATTCCCTCACTCTGTTCCAGACTTCTGCATGTTGCAGCCACAGATTTCAGACAACCTGGTAAACCCACAGCTACAGGGTCAAGTGTCGATGAGAAGTACGCAATAGGCCTTCTCAGTAATCCATGCTTCTGGATTAACACTGAAAGTGCACATCCATTTCTCTCACTACAGTACAATTCAAACTCTTTCTCATAGTCTGGCATACCCAAAGCAGGGGCTTCACACATTCTGCTCTTCAGCTCCTCAAATGCTGCCATTTGTTCTCCATCTAGTTCCAATGGATCTGTCATTTCACTTTTTGTCAGATTAATCAGTGGCTTTGCTATCAGGGGGAAATTAATTATCCACTGACGACAATAACCCACCATTCCCAGGAACATTCTCACTTCCCTCTGGGTCTTTGGGGCTTTCATTTCTCTGATAATTCTGATCCTGTCATCAGTCACTTTTCTCAGACCTTTTTCAATATTGTGTCCAAGATAATGCACCTCTTTCTTGCAAAATTGCAATTTAGCTGGAGATACCTTTAACCCTCCATCTGCCAGATGATTCAGTAAAGCTATGGTATCTACTTCACAAGCTTCACGTGTCTTTGATGCCACAAGCAAATCATCAATATACTGTACTAGTACCGAGTTTTCAGGCATAATCAAGCTCTCCAATGATTTTTTCAATAACTGATTGAATATCGAAGGACTCTCCGTATACCCCTGTGGGATACAACACCATGCTAAAATACACTGGCCAAACCTAAATGCAAAAATCGGCTGGCTGTCATGATGCAATGGAATTGAAAAGAAAGCATGACACAAATCAATCACTGTGTACCACTCAGCATCATGTGGAATCTGATACAAAATCACTGACGGATTTGGCACAATAGGACAACATGCCACCACAATTTGATTAACTTTTCTCAAATCCTGTACAATCCTGAACTTCCCATTAGGTTTCTTTAGCCCCATAATCGGTGAGTTACACGGGCTACTCAATAGTTCTCTTAAAACTCCTTGCTGAATCATTTTCTCAATAATAGGAGTTATTCCCTCAATTATTTCTGGTGTCATTTTGTACTGAGGAATGTTAGGATAAGTAATTCCCTCTTTCACTGAAATTTTCACAGGATCTACATTATTCATCAATCCCACATCCTCTCCAGTAAAATCCCATACTGTCCTTTTCACTGTGTCTCTCAGCTCTTGAGGCAAATCCTCCGGATCAAACACAGCATATGCACCAATTAACTCACTCTCTCTATTTTCTAGAGTCATTCGGTACAAAACATCCTCATCTGGTGTTTCAGAAGCTATTCCATCCGGTGTACAAAAAATTGTACAGTTCATCTTACAAAGCAGATCCCTGCCTAACAAGTTCACTGGACTAGTGTCACAGACAATAAATCTGTGCATGTCTGAAAATTTCCCTATTTGTACTCTTACTGGTTCAGTAAGACGTGTCTTGATTTGTGTATTGGCTACACCAACTACTTGGATTGCTTCATCCGAGAGAGGAAGATTTCTAATATCTGGTGACCTGACAGTTGATCTTGTCGCACCTGTGTCTACTAAAAAAGTAACACCTTCTTCATTTATTTTTCCATCCACAAATGGTCCTGCCTGGTCTATTTCTAGAGTTGCACCAAGTATGCACTCTTCCTCCTCTCTTCGGCACCGTCAATAATCACCTTCAGACTCACTCCCTTCATTCTTTAACAAGTACTGCTGTACCTGGTTAGAACGCCTTGGTTTGTTTACCTGCTCATCATTGTAGAATCCCGAATCTTGATTGTACTTTTGTGATCCTCTATTCTGCGGCAAGGGCGGTTTTGGCTCTTGACTCTGCTGTTTCACAACAGAAGGTTGTTGCTGCTGTCGATTATTCCCTTCGTTCTGCACCTGTTGATTTAAGGGTTTACTCTCATTATTCGCTAATGGTGGATTGGTACATTCAGATCTCCAATGTCCCAGTTGGCCACAGTTGTGACACGGGAACTTCTTTTTGGCTTCCTCAAGATTCCCCTTTCCTTTCCCTGCATATCTGGGCCTATTCCCTGGATTATTTCCTGCATTATTCGCCTGTTCCACCAACTGTGCTTCCTGTCTTTCCGCAACTTTCACTTGTGCCCACATTGCTTTTTCTTTCAGCTTTCTCTGTTTTGCTTCAATTTCATCACTGAAGTATTTTGCATGTCTCAAAATCTCATCTATTTTCTTACTCTGCCAGTCCACTGTATGCTCACGAATTCTCTCACTAATCTCAGGTCTCAGGCCATATACAAATCTGCATACAAAATGACTCAAATCTTTGTCACCCAGGTGTTCATCCCCACTGAATTGTTTAAAAGCCAGTATCAGCCTCTCATAAAAGCATGAACCTATTCGTTTGCTTCCTGGTGTGTTCGATCTATTTTAACCCAGTCTGGCTCATTTTGGAGGTACTTTATTTTTCAGGTATACGATCACCTGCTCATACTTTCTCATTACCTCTGGATCTGGTGCTCCTGTTCTCTGATCTCTTGGATATTCCTCAGTAGGCCAACTTACAACTATTTTACACTCAGCCCACAAGTCTGCTGGAACAATTATATCAAACAGACTATTCAGGTCAATCCACAGCACTTTTGACAATTTCACAAACCTGTCTACCTGCCTATACCACTCGACGGGCTTTTCTCTCAGTCGAGGGAAATCATTCGTAAATGATAAAATATCCTGTCTGGTCCATGGAACATGTACATATCCTCCTCCAGGTATTTCTCTCATAGGATACGCATCCACTGTTTTCTCTTTTTCTCTCACAGGAAATGCTGAATAAGTCCTATCCCCTGATTCTTCTCTTTTCTTGTACCACCTATCCTTCCACTTCTCAACATCACCCCATTTTCGCATTAAAGCGATCATCTCTTTAATCTGTCCTGTTCTACCAGCACCATTCAGATTTTCAATATCTTTGTCTGTGAAATCCATCCTGTAAGACTTCTGCAAAGCTTTCACTTTATCAATGTCAACTCTGTGCTCATTCGCTATTGCTCTTAATCTGTCATGTGTATTTTTAGCTCTCCAGGTGATATTTTTACACATAAATAACAGTTCACCATCATGATGGTTTTTCAGAATTTCCGTAGGAACTGTCCCTGCAACAAGCTCTTCTAATTCTACACGTAACCTAGCCACATCAATTGCCTGTGAATCTTTATCCCTCTTTTGAAGAACTTTCATCCATTCATTCAAATCTTCAGCTGTTATTTCAGTAGATTTTCTCACTGGAACCACTTTCTTCTGCGGATCTAAAATCGGCATCCCTGAACAACTAGCTTCACTAGCATCCAATCTTGAATTAGACTGTATCTCTAATCCTTCACTACATGTCTCATGTCTGATTGTCTCAAATCATCATTTTCTGTCCTTTTTCCTGAATCTCCTGAGGGACCAGCCAAACTTGTCAATCTATTCCCAACATATGGAATCACCAAACTATTTTCACCCGTCCTCTGCTTATCAAAAACAGGCATAACCGGACCTATGGTTACAGGCACCGTAACAGCTTCTAGATTCTTTGTCAGCTCTCTAATCTTTTCAGTCAACTCCGATGTAGTTCTGGCTAATTCTCTCGTATTCTCGTCACCACTTCGATTCTCTCTTCCCTTTTCCCTAAAAGGATTACCACTTCTTAACTCAGGTGTCACATTTTCTGTTTCAATGATACGCAATGTATCTCTTATCGGAGAAACCACTGGTGTGCTCTCTTCTGGTTCTGGTCTATATGGAGGTGGTCTTTTGTAAATCATGTCATTCAAGACTTCATCCTCATACTCATTAACTCCATATCTTCTCACTTCTGCCTCAGGAACCCTTTCTGTACCCTTCTCTTCAACTGTTCTCATAGGGTATAATCCCTCTGACATACTAGCATCTCGCCATCTCTTCATTCTATCATTATGAGTTTCACGATCATGTCTCCTCCCAAACATGTATCTGTAATTTCCCCCAGACCTCTGTTTTTCTCGCTCATGTACTTCCTCTTCCCATTCCACTAAAGCCTCAAACTGTGTCGGCCTTGGTCTTGGGTCAAGACACAACATCTTTTCCTGCAAATTTTTCAACACGGCCAGATTAAATGAACCATGTTCTGGGAATGCTAGGACACCATCTTCTTTAGTATACCTAACCCAATTCTCCAACCATATACAGGTATGATACCCATATCTCGTAGCCATAAAGGATGCAGGCGTTTTCGATGGAGGTAACAATTCACCATCTCTCGTTTTAACATCTTTATCTTTGTCGAACCAATTTTTAATCTTTCTGAACAAAGATTTTTTCTTTTTCTCTTCTTGGTAATACATTTTAGCTTTTACCAAACTTTCTAATCCCTTCCGTGATACAACTAAATAGTACGATGTTTTATCCAATAACAGCGCGACTCACACTAACGCACCAATCCTGGAGCGTCTACGTCACAAGAGTATAAGGTGACTCTTTCCAATCCTTGCGCGGCTCACACCAACGCACCAATCTCAGCACGAGCACTGTTCTGATCTAATATCCAATCAGAGCGCGGTCTGTTTGACGTCAGCAATCGCTGCAGTTTCTCCGGCTCCTGTCTCCTGTCAGTCGTCTACCCCTCCTTTACAAAACTTCTCAGTAGACTTTGTTTCAGATTCTACAAAATCTATTAGTTACAACATATAAACATCTCCATTGTCTGCTTCGCTAACCAAAGAATAGTAAAGAAAATCTATTTCACAAGAATCCCGTTGACACAGTAGCACATCCCTCTACTCTACCCTTCTAACATGCATTCATTAACTGTTTTCTCTAGGACTGCTCCAAAGAGTTTTACAATCAACTAAATGTATGAGCATTCACGCACATTCATACAAGAAAATGTAGTACATACACACAGAATCCAGCTTTTCCCGAGAACAGCGAACAATCTGCCCCACTACAGAATTATAACATACGTTAACCAAGCAGTGTTTACCTCTGCCCAGTCCTTCAAACAAGCTCAGAGAATACCTATTACTCCTCCTGCGATAAGCTTTAACGGTAAACCTTACGGATCCCTGGGACTTAAGACCAGAGTTTCACAGATAACCTTCGCTACCATACACACTCCTTTTTATACCAGAAATATTTCTAATAGTAACACACAACGATGTCACTAATTCCGAACACAGACAATGTGACGCGCAACTTCAATTGTCACACGTTTTTCCTGCATACGTACAGGACCAACAATCCCGTCTTTCCCGAGAGCAGCATATACTTCCCTCTGCCCTACTACGGAACTGCTACCAGCTCCCAAATTCCAGAAGCACTACATAAAACTCAACACGACGACTCCAACATATAGTATTAGTACATATACCAACATCAATCAATAATCAATAAATCAAAAGCCAATGTACAAGCAATCTAATCAGATCAAGACAATCATCAATAACCATCAAATTCTTCTACCAGGAAATTGGTGCAGATTGGGGTGTACAAATTCTCCCTACTTCCACGGATAGAGTAAATTCACAGATACACGCACATACACTCATCATACGCTTGGGCCCATTTCACTAACATACACTCAGATTACTCTATCAGCACTGAACCTGTGGAAAGAAAACCTTCTAAACACCCTACATCTACACTACGGTCGATAAGACCTAATTGACACTGTCTTGAGTCATGATTTAACCAATAATAATCAACAATAATCAAAATAGAGTACTCAATAATTGACAAGAAATAACCACCAACACAGTATTTCAAATAATGGTAATTTATCTAAAATTAGTTCAAAGAAAATCAATTCAAAAGCAAAATCATTATTCTCATAATTACCTATTCTAGCTAAATGTCATAAACGAGTCAGGACAGGTCTCTCGATAGAAGTCTCTCAAGTTGCCGTCCTCACAGCATCAATCCTCACCAACGCAAGTTCGGAAAGAAATGGCCTCAGAATCCAAAATGCAATGACCACCGACCCTCTCTAGTCTAGTATATTTATAATAATTTTAACAAAAGAAGGCAACATAAAATGTTTTAGATATCCGCTGAACCGCTGAGCAGAGCGAGCAGGAAAGGATGTAGCATCGCTACATTTGGAAAAATCTCCGCTCAGAAAAAACCACAAAAATAAAAAAACGGAAGACGGAACTAAATCTTGAAAATGTTTCTTTTTCATGTTCATATTTCCTCGGAACCAGCATGGTGATCACAATGTCATTGTGGCTCCTTTGTCTTCCAAGGACATTTGGATGTCCGCCCAGAGCTGCTGTCCTCACGGAAAACTTTTAACCAGGCGAAGACTGTGGTCAGATGACTCTCGACCATGTTCAGCAAGGCCTTCTCATCAAAATCTCAGCACTCGAATGTAGGCTTTAAACGGTAGCCATTTTTCACTAGGCCAAAACGTACCATCTTAATTAAAAGAGACAAAAACAACGTTACCACAGCATAGTGATTAAACAGTGTTAACCCCACTAATACCCTTATGTGTATGTGATTATCTAGCCTTTGCAACACAAGAAAAGCATTAATACACAACATTTAAAAAGCGTTTTTGTGCTTTAAAATAAACAGCACTCAGCAACATTTATTAATAAAACATGCACATTATTAGTAAGCAACACGAACGCATCCCCACGTGTAGTTTCTATTGTTAATTCGTATTGGTTAATCAGAACATTTACACAAAACAAATAATTAGTAATTATAAATTAATAATTTTAATTTCTTTCGACAATAGACAAACCAGAGCTTTAAAAACCCAATAGATTTTCAACAGAAAACTCTGCTCCAGCAATCCCCCCTTTGGTGATATTATCACCAAATAAACAACCCAAAAAAAAAAAAAAAATAGTAAAATTTAATCCCAATTTTTAGGAGAAACTGGAAATGTCTTTTTCTTTTTCACAACACTAGACACCAGACTCCCTTTCATCATCCCTCCTTGTCTCCAAATAAACACTCTCCCTCAATTCTTCTAATTTTATTTCTTGTGGATCTCTTTTTCTTTTATTTCTCTTTTCAATATTTCTTTTAATTAATTTCTTTTTCCCTCCCCTGTTTTTACAACACAAACACACCAATCTTAGTATCAATAAAGCAACAATTATACAAGTCAAAGGAAATAATATCTTACCTATAATAGTACTACCTATTTTTGCAATAAAACTCTTAACAGCAACTATTTTATTAGCTATTTTAGTCCAAATACTCTCAGCTTCCAGTGGTACTAATTCTTCATGCAAATCAGTAATATTTTTGATATAGACCTTCAAGTCTTTGCTTTCGTCTGGAATGTAAGTGCAACAATGTTGAACTTTCAATATTCCACAGACCCCACCCTCCTTGGCTAATAGAATATCAAGGGCAAGTCGATTTTGCATAGACATGGCACGTACGGCAATCAATTCAGTATTTACCAAAACAAACCCTCCAGCGGTATTTGTCGATAAGCGATCCACCACTGTTGACAGTTTCCGAATTCCATATGCATTCAAAAGAAATTCCCACTGCTGGAATTAAAGCTCCAAAAATGTCACCCACTATTTCTGACCAAGTTTCTCTCTTAAAACGTGTTAGTAAATTAATATGTTCTACATCTTCTATTCTATCTGTATGAAAAATCTTTGGAAAGACCAGGCCCACATAACACGTGCCATACCAATGGTCAGGCAACTTGTAATAAGCCTTGTTCCCACAAACATAATACACTCCTGGGAAAACTGGATCCTCTCCTCCTCTAAAACCCCATCCTGTTGCAATGAAGTATGTATCATGACACTCACTAGTCCCAACAAAGTATGTATCATATTGGGATTTCCTTCTTGTAATACACAGCTTACCCTTCTGTGGTGCATCTAAAGCTAAAGTTGGACTAGCTCCATTTCTCAATTCTTTTCCCATCTCAATGTCCCAAATTGTCTCACTCACTTTGTATTTCCCTGCCTTTTCATGCATGCTCAATCTCCTTTCCTCCACCATGTTTAGGAAAGCTTTCTCCTCTTCTTTCAAACTGCAAGTTAAATTATTCTTAAAAATGTAATCTAATGTTAATTCTTCTTTCTCAATAAAAATCTCACCAAAAATGTTAGCTTCTTTAGCTGGATTCAGCTTTTCATTCATAGGCAATTGCCCAAAAATACTATCTTTGTTAGACATCTCATAATCTATTTTCCCTAGCAAATAAAAAACACTACTTAACACACTACAAGAAATTCCATACGTAGCTGGTAAATGGTGATAAGTAACACCCTCTGAAACGGATGGAGGTAATTGCATACAAACGTAGCAATCCCTCACTTCCATTGTCTTCACATATTCATACAACAATTTCGAAAAAACATTGCTAGAAAAATCATTAATTGACCTATCTTTATGCATGTAAGTATTACTAATTCTAGTTGGAACTACTTTTTGTGAACTTTTCTCTACATTAGTCTCATTCTCAATATGTATTTCAAATGTACCTATTGTAACTCTAAATGTAACTAATAAAGCTAAAACACCCCATAGTAGCATCAATAATCCAGTACAGCAACAGCACATTCTACACCATCTTTTCAAGAAGGCACATCTACTTTGATTATTCTCTATGTTAGTCATTTTACTACTTTGACCGTGTCTTTTGACTTAGCCTCTACTACTCCACTACTGCTATTCTTTATTTCTGGATCACTTCAGACAGCTGAATTTCAGACTCTCCTTTTCACTTTTCTCCAAGTGATTTCTTCAGTTCACTCAATTTGGATATTCATCACTTTTCACTCCTTCTTCTTCAGCAACATCAAATTGTATCAGATCATCAACAACATCCTGTGCATCCGACTCTTCTCCAATGTCAGTCAGGATAACTTTTAAGATTCCAACAGATTTTTCCTCTTCCTCAACCACTTTTCTCAAGATCCCCTCTGGATTGTCTCGATTCACTGTTTCTTCTTCTTCTCCTCCTTCAGACAGTGCCACATAAGACCATTCCGGTGATCTGTACTTTTGGTTGGGTCTTCTAATTCTCTTTATCTCCTCGGGTTCTCTTGACTCCTTTTGCTCTTTTCCTTTTACTTCGTTTTGACTCGACACCTCATTCACTTGTTCAGCTTTCGATGTATTTGCTCTTATCAGTCTGTATCTCAGCCTCTTTACTCTGTTGTTAGGCCAAAAATCTCCTCTTACAACCTTTTTCGGTCTTGTTTCTGTATTATTTCTTTCTCCAATCCAAGTTCTCTTTCTCAGAACTCGACCTTCTGATTTTTCATTCTCACTTTCATCCGATTCTGTTTCAAATGCCTCTTGTTCTTCAGCAGTTTTCTTTCGCTCCACAGTCTTTTTCACCACTGTTTGAGACTTCCCTACTTCTTTCCCTCCTCGAGTCTCCGACACGCAATCTTCTTGCTGTCTACTTGTCCCTTCACCTAGCTTATCAGGAATGTTCCCTACACCTCCTCGGGGGTCTTCCGCAATCTGTCCCTCTCTATCTTCTTCTGACCCTACTTCTTCAGGTATAATCTCAAGTGGTTCTTCAATCTCCTCTTCTGATTCAGGAGTAGTCTCTGTGGAATTACTCTTTTCTCTTCTTTTTCCTCCACTGCTTTTTGGAACTTCAGGCTCTCTTACAGAATCTGATCTCCCTTCTGAGACTCTCAATGGTTCTCTTGAAGTCTTTTCTGCTTCTTTTCCTGAACTTTGATTTTTTCTCACTGGTTCTGGGTCTTCATCATCACTGGAATCTGATTCTTCAAAATACTCCTTGCCAGTCCCATCCTTTGGGTTTGGAACTCTCAGAGTATGACTCGCATGTACCCAGTTTTTCACACCAGCACACTTCACTGCAGTTGTCGTAGTCAAAATAACTTGTCTTGGCCTTCCCCACATTGAAACCAAGCAATTTCTTCTTCTGTGTACTTTAATCCTCACCCAGTCCCCTGGACTCAGATCATGAGCTTGCTTCTTCTCAAGTGTGGTAGCTTCTTCTCCAACCTGGTGAAACACAGAATGAACTGCGTCAGCCAGGCCTTTACAGTAATCCAAAATCATGTCATCAGTTATTGTCATCAACTTATTGACAGGTACAAATGCATGACGCATTGCACGTCCCATCAAAATCTCGTGCGGACTCAACCCAGTAGTTCTATCTGGAGTAGATCTAATAGTCATTAGCACTAGAGGCAAGACATCAGGCCATTTCATTCCAGTGGCTAAACACATCTTACCAATCCTGTTCTTGATTGTGCCATTTATCTGCTCAACCACACCAGAAGCCTCTGGCCTGTATGCACAATGTAGCTTTTGCTGTATGCCCAATGCTTCACAAATCAAACTCATGAGCTCATTATAGAAGTGTCCACCTCTATCAGACTCAATCGTTACTGGAAACCCGTACCTAGGAATCAACTCTCTTAACAGTAACTTTGCCACTGTTATTCCATCATTTCTCCTAGTCGGATAGGCCTCCACCCATCTTGAGAACAAACAGACTACCACTAGAACATACCTCAGTCTGTTCACTTGGGGCATTTCAATGAAATCTACCTGCATTCTCGTGAAAGGACCACCTTCTCTGCCTATCGTTCCCAAACTCACCACTGTCTTTTTCCCAGTGTTAAATTGCTGGCAAATCAAACATCTTTGACAGATGCTCTCTGCAATTGTCCTGAACTTTGCATTGTACCAAGTCTGTTTAAAAGACCTGATCATCGCATCCCTTCCCAAATGTCCCTGGCCATGATACATCCTTGCCATTGTCGACAGCATAGAGTTGGGCATGACTGGTCTGCCATCTCTATAGACCCAAACATGGTCTGTTTCTCTTGGGGCACAACCTGCCTTGATCCAGTCTTTCTTTTCTTCCTTTCCTGCCTCATCCTGCAACTGTTTCACTTCATCCCACGTTTCTAGGACATTAGTAAACATCACAGAACAAAAAGACATTTCCCCTTCTCGTGCCCTATTAATCGAGTGATTGTTCTTAGCACAATATTGTGCAATGTCGTTGGCAAATCTGTTTCCAACTGTCACAAAATCATCTCCTTGTCCATGAGCAGCACATTTCACAACTGCTAATTCTTTAGGCAGCTGTATCGCCTCAAGCAATTTCCCAATCACTTCAGCATTCTTTATTGGAGTCCCACTCGACGTCAAGAAACCTCTCTGTAGCCAAAGTTAGCCAAAATCATGCACAACTCCAAATCCATACTGACTATCAGTCATCACAGTCACTCTCAGATCTTTCCCAATCTCACAAGCTTTCGTCAATGCCACCAATTCTGCAACTTGTGCAGATTTCACTCCTTTCAATGGTGATGCTTCCATCACTTCTGAAACCTTGCACACTGCATATGCTGCACTCAGCACACCCTCATCATTCCTCAGACATGATCCATCTACAAACAGAACATGATCACTCTCAAGTAAGGGAAGATCCCTTATGTCTGGTCTCGGTTTTGTACAGTAATCCAGCACATCCAAACAATTGTGATCATCTTCTGTCTTTAAACCCACATTTTCAATATCCGGCAATAATGTCGCTGGATTCACATTCACACATCTCTCCAGAGTCACATTTGATGCTCCCAGAATAACTTTCTCATATTTAGTCAGCCGACTATGTGACATGTACTGAGTTCTGCTTCTTGTCAAAAGAATTGCCACATTATGAGGTACGAATACCCTTACAGGATATCCCATTATAATTCCCTCACTCTGTTCCAGACTTCTGCATGTTGCAGCCACAGATTTCAGACAACCTGGTAAACCCACAGCTACAGGGTCAAGTGTCGATGAGAAGTACGCAATAGGCCTTCTCAGTAATCCATGCTTCTGGATTAACACTGAAAGTGCACATCCATTTCTCTCACTACAGTACAATTCAAACTCTTTCTCATAGTCTGGCATACCCAAAGCAGGGGCTTCACACATTCTGCTCTTCAGCTCCTCAAATGCTGCCATTTGTTCTCCATCTAGTTCCAATGGATCTGTCATCTCACTTTTTGTCAGCTTAATCAGTGGCTTTGCTATCAGGGAGAAATTAATTATCCACTGACGACAATAACCCACCATTCCCAGGAACATTCTCACTTCCCTCTGGGTCTTTGGGGCTTTCATTTCTCTGATAATTCTGATCCTGTCATCAGTCACTTTTCTCAGACCTTTTTCAATATTGTGTCCAAGATAATGCACCTCTTTCTTGCAAAATTGCAATTTAGCTGGAGATACCTTTAACCCTCCATCTGCCAGATGATTCAGTAAAGCTATGGTATCTACTTCACAAGCTTCACGTGTCTTTGATGCCACAAGCAAATCATCAATATACTGTACTAGTACCGAGTTTTCAGGCATAATCAAGCTCTCCAATGATTTTTTCAATAACTGATTGAATATCGAAGGACTCTCCGTATACCCCTGTGGGATACGACACCATGCTAAAATACGCTGGCCAAACCTAAATGCAAAAATCGGCTGGCTGTCATGATGCAATGGAATTGAAAAGAAAGCATGACACAAATCAATCACTGTGTACCACTCAGCATCATGTGGAATCTGATACAAAATCACTGACGGATTTGGCACAATAGGACAACATGCCACCACAATTTGATTAACTTTTCTCAAATCCTGTACAATCCTGAACTTCCCATTAGGTTTCTTTAGCCCCATAATCGGTGAGTTACACGGGCTACTCAATAGTTCTCTTAAAACTCCTTGCTGAATCATTTTCTCAATAATAGGAGTTATTCCCTCAATTATTTCTGGTGTCATTTTGTACTGAGGAATGTTAGGATAAGTAATTCCCTCTTTCACTGAAATTTTCACAGGATCTACATTATTCATCAATCCCACATCCTCTCCAGTAAAATCCCATACTGTCCTTTTCACTGTGTCTCTCAGCTCTTGAGGCAAATCCTCCGGATCAAACACAGCATATGCACCAATTAACTCACTCTCTCTATTTTCTAGAGTCATTCGGTACAAAACATCCTCATCTGGTGTTTCAAAAGCTATTCCATCCGGTGTACAAAAAATTGTACAGTTCATCTTACAAAGCAGATCCCTGCCTAACAAGTTCACTGGACTAGTGTCACAGACAATAAATCTGTGCATGTCTGAAAATTTCCCTATTTGTACTCTTACTGGTTCAGTAAGACGTGTCTTGATTTGTGTATTGGCTATACCAACTACTTGGATTGCTTCATCCGAGAGAGGAAGATTTCTAATATCTGGTGACCTGACAGTTGATCTTGTCGCACCTGTGTCTACTAAAAAAGTAACACCTTCTTCATTTATTTTTCCATCCACAAATGGTCCTGCCTGGTCTATTTCTAGAGTTGCACCAAGTATGCACTCTTCCTCCTCTCTTCGGCACCGTCAATAATCACCTTCAGACTCACTCCCTTCATTCTTTAACAAGTACTGCTGTACCTGGTTAGAACGCCTTGGTTTGTTTACCTGCTCATCATTGTAGAATCCCGAATCTTGATTGTACTTTTGTGATCCTCTATTCTGCGGCAAGGGCGGTTTTGGCTCTTGACTCTGCTGTTTCACAACAGAAGGTTGTTGCTGCTGTCGATTATTCCCTTCGTTCTGCACCTGTTGATTTAAGGGTTTACTCTCATTATTCGCTAATGGTGGATTGGTACATTCAGATCTCCAATGTCCCAGTTGGCCACAGTTGTGACACGGGAACTTCTTTTTGGCTTCCTCAAGATTCCCCTTTCCTTTCCCTGCATATCTGGGCCTATTCCCTGGATTATTTCCTGCATTATTCGCCTGTTCCACCAACTGTGCTTCCTGTCTTTCCGCAACTTTCACTTGTGCCCACATTGCTTTTTCTTTCAGCTTTCTCTGTTTTGCTTCAATTTCATCACTGAAGTATTTTGCATGTCTCAAAATCTCATCTATTTTCTTACTCTGCCAGTCCACTGTATGCTCACGAATTCTCTCACTAATCTCAGGTCTCAGGCCATATACAAATCTGCATACAAAATGACTCAAATCCTTGTCACCCAGGTGTTCATCCCCACTGAATTGTTTAAAAGCCAGTATCAGCCTCTCATAAAAGCACGAACCTATTCGTTTGCTTCCTGGTGTGTTCGATCTATTTTAACCCAGTCTGTCTCATTTTGGAGGTACTTTATTTTTCAGGTATACGATCACCTGCTCATACTTTCTCATTACCTCTGGATCTGGTGCTCCTGTTCTCTGATCTCTTGGATATTCCTCAGTAGGCCAACTTACAACTATTTTACACTCAGCCCACAAGTCTGCTGGAACAATTATATCAAACAGACTATTCAGGTCAATCCACAGCACTTTTGACAATTTCACAAACCTGTCTACCTGCCTATACCACTCGACGGGCTTTTCTCTCAGTCGAGGGAAATCATTCGTAAATGATAAAATATCCTGTCTGGTCCATGGAACATGTACATATCCTCCTCCAGGTATTTCTCTCATAGGATACGCATCCACTGTTTTCTCTTTTTCTCTCACAGGAAATGCTGAATAAGTCCTATCCCCTGATTCTTCTCTTTTCTTGTACCACCTATCCTTCCACTTCTCAACATCACCCCATTTTCGCTTTAAAGTGATCATCTCTTTAATCTGTCCTGTTCTACCAGCACCATTCAGATTTTCAATATCTTTGTCTGTGAAATCCATCCTGTAAGACTTCTGCAAAGCTTTCACTTTATCAATGTCAACTCTGTGCTCATTCGCTATTGCTCTTAATCTGTCATGTGTATTTTTAGCTCTCCAGGTGATATTTTTACACATAAATAACAGTTCACCATCATGATGGTTTTTCAGAATTTCCGTAGGAACTGTCCCTGCAACAAGCTCTTCTAATTCTACACGTAACCTAGCCACATCAATTGCCTGTGAATCTTTATCCCTCCTTTGAAGAACTTTCATCCATTCATTCAAATCTTCAGCTGTTATTTCAGTAGATTTTCTCACTGGAACCACTTTCTTCTGCGGATCTAAAATCGGCATCCCTGAACAACTAGCTTCACTAGCATCCAATCTTGAATTAGACTGTATCTCTAATCCTTCACTACATGTCTCATGTCTGGATTGTCTCAAATCATCATTTTCTGTCCTTTTTCCTGAATCTCCTGAGGGACCAGCCAAACTTGTCAATCTATTCCCAACATATGGAATCACCAAACTATTTTCACCCGTCCTCTGCTTATCAAAAACAGGCATAACCGGACCTATGGTTACAGGCACCGTAACAGCTTCTAGATTCTTTGTCAGCTCTCTAATCTTTTCAGTCAACTCCGATGTAGTTCTGGCTAATTCTCTCGTATTCTCGTCACCACTTCGATTCTCTCTTCCCTTTTCCCTAAAAGGATTACCACTTCTTAACTCAGGTGTCACATTTTCTGTTTCAATGATACGCAATGTATCTCTTATCGGAGAAACCACTGGTGTGCTCTCTTCTGGTTCTGGTCTATATGGAGGTGGTCTTTTGTAAATCATGTCATTCAAGACTTCATCCTCATACTCATTAACTCCATATCTTCTCACTTCTGCCTCAGGAACCCTTTCTGTACCCTTCTCTTCAACTGTTCTCATAGGGTATAATCCCTCTGACATACTAGCATCTCGCCATCTCTTCATTCTATCATTATGAGTTTCACGATCATGTCTCCTCCCAAACATGTATCTGTAATTTCCCCCAGACCTCTGTTTTTCTCGCTCATGTACTTCCTCTTCCCATTCCACTAAAGCCTCAAACTGTGTCGGCCTTGGTCTTGGGTCAAGACACAACATCTTTTCCTGCAAATTTTTCAACACGGCCAGATTAAATGAACCATGTTCTGGGAATGCTAGGACACCATCTTCTTTAGTATACCTAACCCAATTCTCCAACCATATACAGGTATGATACCCATATCTCGTAGCCATAAAGGATGCAGGCGTTTTCGATGGAGGTAACAATTCACCATCTCTCGTTTTAACATCTTTATCTTTGTCGAACCAATTTTTAATCTTTCTGAACAAAGATTTTTTCTTTTTCTCTTCTTGGTAATACATTTTAGCTTTTACCAAACTTTCTAATCCCTTCCGTGATACAACGAAATAGTACGATGTTTTATCCAATAACAGCGCGACTCACACTAACGCACCAATCCTGGAGCGTCTACGTCACAAGAGTATAAGGTGACTCTTTCCAATCCTTGCGCGGCTCACACCAACGCACCAATCTCAGCACGAGCACTGTTCTGATCTAATATCCAATCAGAGCGCGGTCTGTTTGACGTCAGCAATCGCTGCAGTTTCTCCTGCTCCTGTCTCCTGTCAGTCGTCTACCCCTCCTTTACAAAACTTCTCAGTAGACTTCGTGTCAGATTCTACAAAATCTATTAGTTACAACATATAAACATCTCCATTGTCTGCTTCGCTAACCAAAGAATAGTAAAGAAAATCTATTTCACAAGAATCCCGTTGACACAGTAGCACATCCCTCTACTCTACCCTTCTAACATGCATTCATTAACTGTTTTCTCTAGGACTGCTCCAAAGAGTTTTACAATCAACTAAATGTATGAGCATTCACGCACATTCATACAAGAAAATGTAGTACATACACACAGAATCCTGCTTTTCCCGAGAACAGCGAACAATCTGCCCCACTACAGAATTATAACATACGTTAACCAAGCAGTGTTTACCTCTGCCCAGTCCTTCAAACAAGCTCAGAGAATACCTATTACTCCTCCCGCGATAAGCTTTAACGGTAAACCTTACGGATCCCTGGGACTTAAGACCAGAGTTTCACAGATAACCTTCGCTACCATACACACTCCTTTTTCTACCAGAAATATTTCTAATAGTAACACACAACGATGTCACTAATTCCGAACACAGACAATGTGACGCGCAACTTCAATTGTCACACGTTTTTCCTGCATACGTACAGGACCAACAATCCCGTCTTTCCCGAGAGCAGCATATACTTCCCTCTGCCCTACTACGGAACTGCTACCAGCTCCCAAATTCCAGAAGCACTACATAAAACTCAACACGACGACTCCAACATATAGTATTAGTACATATACCAACATCAATCAATAATCAATAAATCAAAAGCCAATGTACAAGCAATCTAATGAGATCAAGACAATCATCAATAACCATCAAATTCTTCTACCAGGAAATTGGTGCAGATTGGGGTGTACAAATTCTCCCTACTTCCACGGATAGAGTAAATTCACAGATACACGCACATACACTCATCATACGCTTGGGCCCATTTCACTAACATACACTCAGATTACTCTATCAGCACTGAACTTGTGGAAAGAAAACCTTCTAAACACCCTACATCTACACTACGGTCGATAAGACCTAATTGACACTGTCTTGAGTCATGATTTAACCAATAATAATCAACAATAATCAAAATAGAGTACTCAATAATTGACAAGAAATAACCACCAACACAGTATTTCAAATAATGGTAATTTATCTAAAATTAGTTCAAAGAAAATCAATTCAAAAGCAAAATCATTATTCTCATAATTACCTATTCTAGCTAAATGTCATAAACGAGTCAGGACAGGTCTCTCGATAGAAGTCTCTCAAGTTGCCGTCCTCACAGCATCAATCCTCACCAACGCAAGTTCGGAAAGAAATGGCCTCAGAATCCAAAATGCAATGACCACCGACCCTCTCTAGTCTAGTATATTTATAATAATTTTAACAAAAGAAGGCAACATAAAATGTTTTAGATATCCGCTGAACCGCTGAGCAGAGCGAGCAGGAAAGGATGTAGCATCGCTACATTTGGAAAAATCTCCGCTCAGAAAAAACCACAAAAATAAAAAAACGGAAGACGGAACTAAATCTTGAAAATGTTTCTTTTTCATGTTCATATTTCCTCGGAACCAGCATGGTGATCACAATGTCATTGTGGCTCCTTTGTCTTCCAAGGACATTTGGATGTCCGCCCAGAGCTGCTGTCCTCACGGAAAACTTTTAACCAGGCGAAGACTGTGGTCAGATGACTCTCGACCATGTTCAGCAAGGCCTTCTCATCAAAATCTCAGCACTCGAATGTAGGCTTTAAACGGTAGCCATTTTTCACTAGGCCAAAACGTACCATCTTAATTAAAAGAGACAAAAACAACGTTACCACAGCATAGTGATTAAACAGTGTTAACCCCACTAATACCCTTATGTGTATGTAATTATCTAGCCTTTGCAACACAAGAAAAGCATTAATACACAACATTTAAAAAGCGTTTTTGTGCTTTAAAATAAACAGCACTCAGCAACATTTATTAATAAAACATGCACATTATTAGTAAGCAACACGAACGCATCCCCACGTGTAGTTTCTATTGTTAATTCGTATTGGTTAATCAGAACATTTACACAAAACAAATAATTAGTAATTATAAATTAATAATTTTAATTTCTTTCGACAATAGACAAACCAGAGCTTTAAAAACCCAATAGATTTTCAACAGAAAACTCTGCTCCAGCACTACAACTTGCTCAGAGGGACATGGCTGATTCCCCACCTGCTGCTACCTGTCGATGACGCTTGTCACCTGGTGTAGCTGCCACTGCGGTGCCACCCCTGCTGCTGCGGATGCCATTGCTGCTCATTGCAGGCACGAGGTTCACTTCAGGGTGTTCGTGGTTGGTGCCCTCAGATCTAGGCAGCTGGGAGCACATTCTGACTTGCTAGGGGAGCGCCGAGCTACACGAGGCCCTATGTGGAGAGAGTTGTAGGGCCTGCAGAAACGACGAAGCCCATACTAGCCTGCCGAGTGCCCTTTAAGCTGCTTCGTGTATTGGACTGTCACCCCTATGTGATGCACGGTGAACTGTGATTATCCACTAACCCTCTCTACTTGGCTTACATCAGACGCTACAGGCCTGATTCACAGAACTGCCTTAAGACAAAATCCTAATCTTACTACCATTTTGGTATTCACAGAAGGCACTTACTCATTTTGGTATTCACAGAAGGCACTTACTCATTTCGGTATTCACAGAAGTTAGTAGTCTTAACTTTAGGACTCCTAAATGCCTTCTGTGAATACCGAAAGTCTAAAAATTAGGATTTTTCGCAGTTTAGTAGTAGTATAGTTAGGACTCCTAACTTTAGGACTCCTAAATGCCTTCTGTGAATACCGAAAGTCTTAAAATTAGGATTTAGCTCAATTTAGTAGTAGTAAAGTTAGGACTCCTAACTTTAGGACTCCTAAATGCCTTCTGTGAATACCGAAAGCCTTAAAATAAGGATTTTTCTCAGTTTAGTAGTAGTAAAGTTAGGAGTCCTAACTTTAGGACTCCTAAACTGAGAAAAATCCTAATTTTAAGACTTTTGGTATTCACAGAAGGCATTTAAGAGTCCTAAAGTTAGGACTCCTAACTTCTGTGAATACCGAAGTGAGTAAGTGTCTTCTGTGAATACCAAAATGAGTCAGTGCCTTCTGTGAATACGAAAATGGTAGTAAGTTTAGGATTTTGTCTTAAGTTAGTTCTGTGAATCGGGCCCATAGTACGCAAGTATCAGTAGTCAAAGGGCTGCTCCTTCCGGTCCTGGTGGGTGCTACTGAGGCTAGCTGAAATGGGCAGAAAGGACAAAATGCAACAAAAACTGACTTTCGAGCAACGCAGGCCCAGAGACCGCTCTCAGGCGACTGAAGAAGGAGAGCAGGACGAAGAGCGGGAGCGAGAGTCACATGAAGGTGATGTTAAATCGATGCTGGCTTCTATGGAAAAAGGCCTGCAAAACTCCCTAACGGTATTGGGGACAAAGATTGACTCCCTTTCCTACCGCATGGACCGGATGTCTGAAAGGTTGGACAAGCAGATATGGCAGATATGCCTTGATATGGCAGAAAGGCGCATCACAGAGGTGGAGGAAGCACAGACTGACATGGACACTGACCACAAACGTATAGAACGGATGCTTCAAGTGCTGCTGGACAAGACGGAAGACTTAGAAGCGAGGTCTCGAAGAAGTAATCTGCGAATTATCGGCCTGCCAGAAATGACATCTACCGGCAACATGGAACAGTTCATCGAGAAACTGTTGACCACACTTCTGGGCTCCGACACTTTTTCTCCCATGTTTGTGGTCGAACGAGCACACCGCTCCTTGGGCCCGCGCCCGGCACCTGGTGCCCCTCCGAGGCCAATAATAGCACAGCTGCTCAATTACCGTGATAGGGACGCAGCGTTAAGAATCGAGAGGGAGAAACAGTCTTTGCACTATGAGGGATCTACACTTGTTATATTCCTAGACTTTACCATGAAGGTGCAGGAGGCGCGCCGCCAGTTTGTGCCACTCCAGATGCAGTTAAGGGACCAAAACTTTGATTATGCGATGCTATATCGCCAGGGCAGGTCACATATTTTCACAGATCCCAAGACACTGCAAAAGGCCATGAAGGACTGGGCAAAGGAGCAGAGGCATAGCCCAGATAGGGAAGCCTCGACTGGAGCGGTCGGAGGCTCCATGGAGGAGCAGGACTGATCTTTGACTGTTCGATGCACAGATAAGAGTCACATATTTGGGAGGCAGCACTTTGCTGATCTTGTTTATTGGAGATGCTAGCCACTGGGTGGGGCAGGGAGGAGTTTTGAGTTTGTTAAAGTTGCACAGTCATTTTGTTTTGCACATACTACCTTCAATGGTCTGTCTCTTTAGTGACTGGCTGACAAATTGACTGGGTTGCCCGCTTGGCCGCACTGATATAACATATGCGGGGTGTGTGAGTCTTTTGTTAATGCTTAAGATATGCAAATTGGGGTGCGGAGGGCCGTCGATGGTCACCCAGTTGGTCGACGGTATGTAGTTGGCAACCTCCGCCTACGAGTGTAACACACACTTGGGGCATTGTTATTGTTGTTTTCTGGTGGGAGGGACAGCTACTTTTTGGTCCAAAGCAATGCAATGTATGTTTCGATTCATGAGGAACCGTGGGTATTGTTTCGTCAGGTCCTAGTTGGGGGGGCCTTGATGTGGGAGGGGGGTGGAGGGTTTTACGCACGATATTAAACAAACTCACTTGTTACAGAGTTCCATAGTACCACACACTATTGAGGTATGGTGACAATGATTGACCCAAGAGCACGAATAGGGGGGGTTGGTCGAGATCTCACAGTGGACACACTCAGAGCACATGGAATGTTCAGGGGCTAAACGATCATAGAAAAGTCCGTAAAGTCCTTTCATACCTGACGAGGCATAATATAGATGTGGCCCTTCTGCAGGAAACATATCTCCCGCTTAATTCCCCTATGTTATGATGCAGAGGCCTGCTAGGTAACACACATGCTGCTGGCTATACCATGCACGCGCGTGGGGTGCTTACATGGGTCAACCCTAACCCTGCACTCACCATCGGCCCATTGTTTACCGATACCGAAGGCAAATACGCAATCCCTAGGTGCTGTGGGAAGGGCATGGACTTACTTGTTGTTAATATAGACGGCCCAAATTTTTATAGCCCTGAGTTTTTTACAATGTTGGCGAACAGGGTAGGCAGCCATGGCGTGGGACACCAGCTGTGGGGGGGTGATTTCAATCTAGTTCGGAATCCCACATTGGACAGATCAGGGGGACCTGAGAGACACACTACTGCCGCAGCTAGAGAGATTGAATGTGCGCTAATTAGGTTAGACTTGAATGACTTGTGTCGTTTGAAATACCCAACCACTGGTGGCTATACACACTATTCTGCCTATCATAACTTACATACTCAAATTGACTATTGATTCAGAGCTAGGCCACTTTCTGACAGTGTCCAATCATGTCAGGTGCTACCACGAACACTTTCTGACCACTCGCCAATTCTATTGGTGCTGGACACACCTAGCAGACGCATATCCCCATTCACATGGCGTTTTCCTCCCTATACCTTACTAGATGCAGTTTTCAAGGAATAACTAGCTGTGGCTATTGAGACCTTTTTTGATAATAATGTGGGTTCTGCAGAATACTACCAAGTTATCTGGGAAGCTTTCAAAGTTTACATTAGGGGGATCACTATCTCAAAGCACTCGGGGGTCCTCCGCTCCATACGTAATCGTATAACAGACTTAGAGGGGAACATTAAGGTCCTAGAGCAACGGTTGCTGACAGATATGGACAGCCCAGTCAGAGGGAAGCTTGCAGAGTTGCTGGGTGAATGCAACACAGCGGCTGATGAAGAGATCAAGTACCTTGGTAAATATGCCACTGACAGGGCATATGGTGAGAGCTAGCGGCCTGGGTCGGTTTTAGCACAACCACTTGAGAAAAGCAGGGAAACGCTGCAAACGGTGAGAGTTAGGTCAACTGAGGGCGAGCTTTTAACAGAAGTCGCAGATGTGGCGGATAGATTTCGACAATATTATTCCAAGCTATACGCCTCCAGGAGCACTGCGTCGGATGTAAAGATCATTGATTAACTGTCACACATACGACTCCCATGGCTCACTAACACACATAGGGAATTCCTCAAGAGACCCATAGAGAGAGACAAAATTCTTCTTGCTTTATCTAGCATGAGGGTAGGGAGTGCTCCGGCGTCAGATGGTCTCACAGTCGCATTCTACAGGGCATTCATAGATCTATTACTACCACAGTTGACTACTCTCTTCGACGATATGTGTGTTACAGGACATATGCCACCATCCATGTCAGAGGCAGTAATAGTAGCACTTCTCAAGCCTGGTAAATCCTCTGAACACTGTGCATCGTACCCTCCCTTGTCTCTGCTGAATGTAGACACAAAGATATTCACAAAGATCCTAGGCAACCGGCTGGTCCCTCTGGTCTCAAACTTAGTGGCACCGGAACAAGCGGGGTTTGTACCTGGCAGAAATGTAACTTACAACTTAAGCACTGTCTTTGGTGCCTGACAACATATCAAACCAGAAACGCCCGCCGTGGCGGTCTTCATAGATATAGAGAAGGCATTTGATTCTGTAGAGTGGCCATTCATGAAGCACGTTTTGACTAGGATGGGAGTGAGCCCAGTTTTTCTATAACCTGTGGGTACACTTTACAGCAAACCCACTGCACGAATAAAAATAGGCAATATAGTGACGGACTCCATTAGCATTACCCGGGGAACGAGGCAGGTCTGCCCATTATCTCCATTGCTCTATGCTTTAGTGGCAGAACCCCTGGCCTGTGCGCTGCGGGAATATCATCAAAATCGGGGTATAAACTTCCCACGCTACAAAATGATAGTATCCACATATGCTGATGATACACTCCTATACATCAGACACCCGGAATCTAACCTCTCAGCTGTTCTACGGGAGGTGGTGCGATTATGTGGGCTCTCGGGACTGCACGTTAATTGGCCGAAGTCTATCATCTTTCCTCTCATGCCGAATACCCCTCGATTTGAGCTAGACTATCCCCTGCAAATGACCACAGATGCGGTTAGATATTTGGGTATTAAAATACATACGGACTCCAACACTGTATTTAGGGAAGATTATAGGACGGCCTTCAGCAAGCTGGAAGAGGATGTTGAGAGGTGGATAAATCTCCCGCTATCCCTTCTTGGTAGATTATCCTTCATGAAAATGGTAATGCTGCCGCGACCTCTGTTTTTATTTATTATTATTCCCATGGTTCTATCACAAGCCTTCTTTGACCGTCTCACCTCATTGATGGTTAGACTAGCATAGGCGGGTAAACAGCCGCATGTGAAGTGGCAGATATTGGTACTACCTTATTCTATGGGTGGATTGGGCATGACGGATTTTAATTTATATTACAGGGCTGCACAGGGTTCACATGCATACTATTGGATGCATGGCTCCCCAGATATACCACACCTACGCATAGAGTTGGAGGTGGCACTCCCACTCCCTGCGCTGCTGTTTCAGGCTGCAGATCGCAGGACATGCTTCTTAGATTCTAATAATGCCAGAACACACTCCTTGCACTACCTACTGCAATTACAGGCTGGTGCGATCCTTTATTCCCCATCAGCTTTAATAGAAAGGTGTACATGGTTGTCTCCCTGCAAAGAGAGAGGGGTCACACAAGTACTTCATACTTTGGGTATACACGCTAGGGGAGTTGTTTGATGGAGGGGTAGCTAAAGGGTGGGAGGATTTTGATACCAATAAATCTGAGCCTACTATATTGACGAGATTTCAATTCCACAGAACACGACACGCATTGAAAGAGCAACTGGGAGAAGGCTACCTAGAACCACCCGAACTAACAGCTTTAACACTCACTATACGGGCGAAATCCCCAAAGCGCAGAGTAGCGACCATTTACAACTCATCCATGTCATATAGAGCTAACCATTATACCAAAGCACACTTAGCATGGCAAAGGGACTTGAACATAGAAATAGCGGACATTATGTGGTCCTATTGCTGCTCCAGCACAAAGAGGATCTCACTTATTGGCAGACATCGCCTGGTACACTTCAAATACCTTAATAGGGTATACTACACCCCAGAGAGGCTACACAGGTACAGTTTGCGAGAGAATGCAAATTGTGACCAATGTCATGCAGGTTTGGCAGACTTCTTCCATCTGGCTTGGACGTGTCCCGGAGTCACAGCCTTCTGGTTCTCAGTCTTCAGGGAAATAGGCCTGATCACGAAGCTGTCCCTTGATCCTGACCCAAAGCTTGCACTTTTAGGTTACCCTAATCTAATTCCAAAAGGGGTTCGTCGGTTGGCTGACATGGGTATGCTGATGGCCAAGCATAGGGTAGCTATTAACTGGTTTCTATGTCCTCTCCCTACTCTCGCCCAATGGAAGAATGACATGACATTCTGCAGTACGCAGATGGAGATTTTTAGCGAACTTCTCCCCCCACGTAATAGGTCCAAAAACGTCTGGGAATTGTATAATAATTACCAGCTCACCTCTGCTAGTGGTATTAATGATTCACCCTCACAAACGCAAAGTTAGATTGTTCACTACAAAGGGTCACCCTTACTCGCCCTGTTGTTCAAGCGGCTCTCGGCCTTTTGGGGGTGATAACCACAACCCGTTGGATCCACATCAGCCCACCTAAAATGGATAAGCAAGCATGGGGAATTTATATATTTAAAGTTGTTCATTGGTCATTTGTACTGTCATCAATTGATGCCGATCAACACCTGCTGAATATGAGTGTAAAGTATAATGTGATACTGCAATGCTGAGTCTAGTTGTTGTACGTTCTATGAAAATCAATAAAATAAATTTTTACAAAAATCTCATTGATTGCAGCCAGTCACACTCCATTGGTGCTGCAGAGGATACCCATAACTTACATATCTCTCTGCGAACCAACAATATAGCAGAAAATGTCAGTTTCGCATCGTCTTTAGTAACAATACATTGCAGATCTAATCTCCCAAATATTATCAGCTCAGCGCTTACCTTAATCTGCATTTTTAGCATATTAGACAGGCAGCTACTCACGGCCTCTCAAAAGGGATGGATCTTTGGGCATCTCACGAACATATGTAGGTCATCTTCATTAGGACTGCCACATTTAAGACACACCACCACTCCTCCTGACCCAAATTTTGACAACCTTCGTGGAGTCTAGTAGGCCCTGTGTATGGTAAAGAAATGGTTCCTCCTCAAATACGCGGCTTTTGTAAAGCATAGACATAGATACTTGCCATTGGTCTTCCAGCGCAGTCTCTGGCAAGCATCTTCCCCACAGATCCTCGGGCATAGTAAAATCTTCCTCCTCTGACTCGTTCAGCAGCCAATACCACAGTGCATTTTCTTTTGTAAACACAGCACTAGAGAGAAACTTTTGCTCGAGTTCATTTAGGCAGCTTATTTTTTCACCAGATGCCAGAAACCAACTCTGGATCTGAAGGAACTTAAGTCTTGAGAACCTTGGACCCAGCTCCTGCTCACACCAAGCCCAAGTCACTAAATGGCCCTTTGGAAATAGCTGCTTCCTTCTTAGGATGCCTGCCTCTTTCAGTGGTCGGACCAAGATATCCTTAGTCCACACTCAAGAGCCCGGTACATCCCAAATCGGAGCTGACCAACTTAAATAACTGAACTTTTTAAAAAAAGTTTTCTAATTCTGTACCATGTTTTTGCCTTAGCCCTTAAAACCTTTAATCTTACTTTCTTGTAATACTTTGGGTCAGCAAATTTAAACATAAACCCTGTTCCTGCTCCCTTTTCTTTTCTCAGCATCTCTTTAAACACAATCTCTGTTTTTGTGGGGGAGGCTAGCAGCATCCTTCCATTTTTTTATTAAAAAGCCCAAGTATAAAATAACAAATCCGGAAGGTCCAAACCGCCCTTCATCAGCCTCCTTCTAAGTTTTTTCCAGGAGAGCCGAGGTCTCTTGGAAGCCCAAATAAATGAGCTAATTTCACTATGTTGTTTTGTGAACCACTCTTTCCTAAAAATTAAAGGGATTGTTTCAAACAAAAAGGTTCATTTCAGTAAAACAATAATTTTCACTAAGTTTACTCGGCCATATAAAGTAAGTGGCATCCATCCTCGCAAACTCGCACTAATCTCCTTCTTGGCCTTATCAAAATTCACCTTAGTAAGATCTTCAATGCCCTTCGTAATCCTAATTCCTAAATATCTCAGCTCCCTTTTACATTCCATCCCTCCTATCTCCAAATTCCAGACCATGACCTCAGTTTTCTGTTCGTTAATCTCATAGCCTGAACTTTTCCCAAACTCCTTTGTTATACCTATCAGAGATCTGAACGATTGCTGCAAATTTGTTGTGAAGATCAAGATATCATCCGCATAAGGCCCGATCTTTTTATTTCATCCATAAAATTGAAATGACGATATATCCTGGTTGGTGCTAATTTTTTTGCCCAAAGGTTCAATATAAACATCAAATAAGAGTAGGGACAGGGGGCAGCCCTGCCTGGTTCCTCGCTCAATCTGTACCGGTTGAGTCAATACCCCATTAACTAACACTCTAGCTGTCGGTGCTTTATATATAGTTTTTAATGTTTCACAAAAATTCGGTCCCAAGTTGAGAAACCCTACCAAGGTCTGCAGATTTACCCAGTTCACGCGATCAAACACTTTAGCAGCATCTAACGTTATTACTGCCAGGGGAGGATCGTAAGCAGTAGCCATATCTATAGATCCTTTCAGGGAATAAGTCAGCTCCTTCAAAGATCTCCGTTTAATAAAACCCTTCTAATCCTCATGCACCAAAAGGGGCATTACACTGTTTAGCCTCCCTGCCATCATCTTCGCAAAGAGTTTATAATCAGCGTTTTAAAGTGAAATAGGCCTATATGAATCAACATGTTTTAGTGGCTTGCCTGGCTTTGGAATCAATGTTATATTGGCCTCTTTCCAAGACTCCGGGGGCTCAAAATCTGACAAAAAGATAGCGTTAAAAAGTTGCCTCAATACAGGAATTATCTCACTGGCCAATGCTTTGTAGACCTCAACCAGAAGGCCATCCGACACTGGGGCCTTTCCCCTTTTTCCACCCCTGAAAACCTCCTCCAACTCATTCTTTGAGATCTCCTTATTCAATATCCTCATATTTTCTTCTGATAATGGCTCCAAAAAATACAACCAAGTCAGCACATCCCTTTTAGTAACAACCAGATCCTCCTTGTATACTTTTCCAAAGTGCTCATAGAATGCTAGTGCTATCCCAGCACTCTCACTTTGAACCACATCTGACCCTTCACAGCTAATCTCTTTAATCAGGTTTCTAACCCGATCACTCTTTGCCTTCCAGGCCAGAAGTTTGCTACAACCCTCCCCATACTCAAAATGTGCTAACTGGCTCGATTCCCACTTTTCCTTAACTCTATCCCTAAGAACTCCTGTCAAGCTCGCTTTAAGATTGATTATTTCATCTCTCACCTTTTCCCCCCTTCATCGCTTCTCAAATTTATTAAATCTGATTCCAACTTCCTTATCTGCTCTTCTAGATCTAAAGATTGTCTGTAATATATTTGTCTTTTTCCTGCAGCCAAAGTGCCTAACCTGCCTCTTAAATGCGCCTTATAGGCATCCTATACAATCCCGATTTTAGCTAAACCCTGATTCCTATCGAAAAATTATTTTGTCTCCTTCTTCAAAATCTCAATCGTCTCAGGTTCCGGAAGATTCGTACGGTTCAGCCTCCAACCAGAACTATTTGTTACCTCCGCTACCCTCAAACGCAACAAGATAGCTGAGTGATCCGAAAGGTGTACCCCAATATGCTCAACCTCTACCACATCCTCCTTCATAACTCGGTCCACGAAAAAATAATAAATCTGAGACTTATGCTTATATTTTTTGTTATAGTACGTGAATCCCTTTTGAGAGCCAGCCTTACATCTCCAAATATTGCACAGGCCCCACTGCGCCATCAATAAATGGACTCTATCCAACATTTTAGGATTAACTCGCTCAGTGCTACTACTAGATCTATCTAAATTATGGTCCAGAACTGTATTAAAATCTTCAGCCATAATGATTTGTCCCGTAAAACCCAAAAGCTCACTGGCTAGTTTCTTCAAAGGACCAATGTCATCCTGATTGGGACCATAGTAGCCCACCAGTATTATGTTCTGTCCATAGATTTTTAGCTTAACAATTAACCACAGTCCTGCATGACTCGAGGCACTACCTTCAATCTGAGCATTCATGCCATGCTTTACTAATACTACAACTCCTTTGGTAATTGCTGTTTGCCTCCTATAAATTGTGTGTGCAACACACATCTGAGCCTTAAAAATCTTCCTGCTCTCCTCCTCTGTCAGATGTGTCTCTTGCAAAATAATAAATTGTGCAGAACAATCCTCAGGTACTGCATTATTCTGTCTATCCTGCCCTTCACCCGAAGTCCATTTACATTCCATGACAACATTTTTAAATCCTTACTTCTATTCTCTGTAATCCTTTAAACAGCCCGACATAACACCCCACACCGTGAAAAATCCTAACTATGAAAATAAAACATCTGAGGCAGTTTTTAATGTATTTTTTGCCCCTCACCCCTCCCCTTAGCAACCCTGCCTCCACCCTCCCACCCATGGAAAACCGTAACCTACTTCCCAGGGCACAAGGCAAATTAGTGGCCCTGCGGCGTGTAGCTAACAAACCAGAAAAACCTATGTACTCTCTGTGCAAACAATACAAAGCAAAATTAAACAACCTTTTATCCTAACTTCATTTTCTTTTTTTTTCCCCTTTTTTTTGCAGTAGAAGAAAAACCTATATCCTCTTCCTTCCTAGATAGTCCTCACTCATTCCCCACCTCAGCCTGCTCAATAAACTTATCTACGTCCTCCGGAAATCGAAAGGAGTGCATTTTATTATTCAACATCACCTTTAGAACGCTGGAAACTTTAACTGAACCGAAGCGCCTAGCTTCCTTAGTGACTCCATTCTTTTGCCTAACTCCCATAACCCATTAGAGGTAACCACCGACAAATCAGATCTTACTTCAATTTTTAGGCCTTCTAGTTCAAGCATTTTCTTCTGCAAATCCTTGGCTAAAATATTCTCTTTTAAAGAATGAGTAAGAACATTTAATAAAATTCTCCCAGGTTTAATACTATTTGTATTAAGCCTAAAGGTATTCCTAGGTATCCTCTGAATGTCTCGGGCAATTAGTTCCTCAGTTTCAACTGGAACTCATTTTTGAGCAACTGAACCACAAAACCTTTAATGTCTCCCCCTTCTTTACCCTCAGGAACTTTCTGAATTTACAGGTTATTTCTCCTTTGATAGTTCTCTAACCTTTCAACTCTGTCCTCCTGCTCTCTCTCCCTGGCCCTTAGCCCCTCTATCTCTTTCTTATTGACCTGCACTACTTCTTTCAAGTCTCTAACTTCTGCTTCAAGAGCCAAGGTTCTCTCGCTTAAGTCGTCTATCTTTTTCTCCACTACATCACATACCGACCAAATGTCTTTTTGGTTCAGTTCTGAGGTTTCAAACCTATGTCTCATCTCTCTAGTAAGGGTGGTAAGGGCCAAAAACAGCATACATATGGGAGGATCTCCACTCTCTGGACCTGCCATCACATTATCTGGAAACTCCTGAGCTCCCGCTTTACTTCCTCCCTGATCTGTCTGTACCACAGACTGCACCTCACTCTGCACCTACTCCATAGTGAGAATGTTTACCCCCACTCCAGGACATATATCCACTACAGTAGTCTCTGGGCTGTTAAAAATAGCCTCTTTGTGTGGATTATCCATCTCCAGGGCCAGGACTTGAAAACGGTTGGGGCTCAAATGTGCTGACCAGTCACCCAAGTTCACAGTATTTTCTACGTGCCCCCCTTCTGCCAGTTGATCCGTTTGCTTATTTTGACTATCGTACTGAGGCTCCACTGCCGCTATCTCTGGGCTATTCCTTAGTACCAGAGTTTTTGGGAGCACTTTAAAGTACGTCCTTAGAGACAGAGTCACCTTCAGTTTGCGCTCCAAAGACCCCCCTTTTGAAGACTTGCTATTAGTTTATTTATTTGTACTATTATATTGTTGTCTAGTTGGATTTGTTTAGAAGAATAATTGTTGTCTCTCTTTTTATATTCTCTTTTTCTCTTTATATGATAGTGATTGTCTCCGTGGTCATTTGCTGCCCAAGCTTGATTGATTTCGGGTCTGTTGCTTGTCTTCAATTCTTATGCTTCTCTACCCCTCCATTCTATTCTTTTCACATTTGATATGTTCCATTCCCTTAATGGCTGAAGCTCTTTGGCTTTTTGCTTTTTGCTTTTTGTCATTCTCTTTGTCTCTATCTGACTAATTATTCCTTTTTCAATTTTCAACTCTTTTTTCTCTTTTTCTTTCCTTTTTGTTTGTTTGTTTCGTTCTTTTTCTTTTGTTTTCATCATACACTATAGATATTCATTGAATATAAATGTTTGATTATTGCTTGAGATATGTATACTTAAATGGTCTGTTGTCCGGGTTCCTTTATATATTTATTGTAGTTCAATATATATGCTAATGCATCATAATGGTAAATACTCTTGAGGTAATTTCCTGGAATATCAAGGGCTTATGGAATCCAATTAAAAAACAGAGAGTTGTTACTCATCTATCCCATCTTAAATGTAGTTTTGCACTACTGCAAGAAACGCATTTATTTAACTAAGATTTAAATTTGTTGTGTAGAAATTGGGTTGGTCAAGTATTCTGTTCTTCAGCCCTTGATCACAAAAATTGAGTTATTATTTATATTAGTACATAAATCTCTTCCTTTGGTGATTGAAAAGGAAGAAAGAGATGCAGCGGTTAGATGGGTGGTAATACATGCTACTATTCATCACACACCCATCTCTATTCTAAATATTTATGATCCTACTGGTATTGATATGCAATTTTGGGAATGAATGTCAGGTATGCTACGCTCCTGCCTGAGTACAAATCTTATAGTAGGTGATGATTTTGACCAGATTGTAGATCCTTTCCTAGATAGAAAATCACAAGTTAAATATTTTCCTAACAAGATGCAGAAAACATTTACATAATTTATTCATTCCAGAGGGCTGGTTGATGCCTGGAAGTTGTACTCCCCGGAGACACTGGAATGCACCTTCTATTCTCCTACTCATAAATCACAGTCCAGAATTGATTACTTATTTTTTTCCCCTTCTTTAGTTACTACACTTATACAAGCTGAAATTGGGTCAATATCAATTTCAGATCATGCTTCTGTTATAATTGATCTAGATTTATTACCAGAGACTTCTAAGCTGAGTCGATGGCTCTCTAATAATAGTCTACTGAAGGATAAAGAATTTTTGCAGAATTTTGAATGTTTTATTCAGATGTATTTTCGCCATAAAAACACACCCGATATTCCATTTCATCTAATTTGGGATGCATTTAAGGCATCTGCCCGTGGACATATAATTAACCATGTTGGGGCTAAAAAGAGGAAAGGTATTAAAGAATCTTCACTATTACTTCAATCTTTTAAGCAATTAGAGCATGTTTTTTTCTCAACTAAAAAGAATGATGTGTTACATTGCCTAATGAATGTCAAATTCAAATTTAATAAAAGGTCAACAGAGGAATCTGCTGGAACTTTATTAAAAGTTAATTCTAAGTTTTATGGAGAGCAAAACAAGGCAGGCAAATTGCTTGCCAATTATGTGAAGATTAAATTGCAGAAGTCTAGAATAGTAAAGATAACAGATGAAAGTGGGACTCCTCATTTGAAAAAACACTGAAATCTTAAAATGTTTCTCTGACTTTTATACAAATCTTTACACACCAGATCACTTTCTGACGGATGAGGAAATACATTCATATTTCCATTCTCTCTCACCAAAACAACAATTGATACAAGATCTCTCCTTTTTAAATAAGCCCATTTCAATTTCTGAAATAAAATCTGCTCTTAGTACTCTACAAAAGATAAAGCGCCTGGTCCAGATGATTTTTCTGTTGAATTCTATTCTTGTTTTTCACATCTTCTACTCCCACATTTACTTACCTTATACAAATATTTTCTCTCACAAAATTAAGCCAAAGTCACCTTTTTGGAGGCAATGATTTGCTTAATCCCTAAAAAAGACAAAGATCTTTCCTCATGTGCCAATTATAGACCCATCTCCCTTATCAATTTAGAGTGCAAACTATTGCCAAAATTTTATCTACGAGGAATTCTCCCCTTATTTATGATATGGTTCGATTTGAGCAAACTGGATTTGTTAAAGGAAGGCATATGACTGAGAACTCCAGAGAGTTTTTTGATATGTTACACATGGCATCTTCTAATATTACGCCTATGGCTGCTGTATCTTTGGATGCCGAAAGGGCATTTGACCATGTCAATTGGAAATTTATGGTGCGAGCTCTCAAATGGCATGGATTTACTCCAAATTTTCTCAAACACATTGCTATATTATATTGTTCTCCGATGACTACACTTTTTCTAAATGGTATTAAATCTTCTTATTTTCCTCTTTTGCAAGGTACCAGACAGGGCTGTCCTTTATCTCGTTTGCTCTTTATTCTATCTTCAGAACCTTTTTTACATACATTACGAAATTCCCTAGCGTTTCATGGCTTCTGAAATAAGGACACTGAGATTCAATTCACAGCATATGCTGATAATGTGATCCTTTATGTCTCTGATCCGGAATCATCAATATCGATCTTTGCTAATCTTTTATCATCGTATTCTAAATTATCTGGATATAATTAGAATTTTTCAAATTCTGAGGTACTTCCCCTTAATAAGTATTGTCTGAAAGATATGTTTAAATGGTCTCCACACTTTATCATGTTGTTGGGAATTAAATATTCTAGTTCCTTGGCAAAGACTATTCAGATCAATTTAGATGATGTACAAAACAAAATTCATCAGATGATGGAAAAGTGGTCACCTTTCTATCCGTCTTGGCGGGGCAGGTTAGCCACGATAAAGATAATGTTTCTGCCTGTCATACATTTTTACCTGTCCATGTTACCTATAAAACTTCCCCCAAATTAAGTTGTTAAATAAGTCGATTGATGCATTTTTATGGAATGGAAAAAACCGTGCATCTCCTTAACATCTCTTTGTAAACCTAAATAGTTGGGTGGCGTGTGTTATCCAAACTTTCAACAATATAATAACGCTTTTGTCCTAAAGCAAGTTTTACCTTGTGTCAGAGATGTAGATTTTTCTGCTAATAATATTCTCACTTGTGTCACCCTTCCCTTTTCATTCTTTAGTTATTAACTATTAAGCACTCTAGTATGGTATCTTCCCATGTTTTTAAAAGTTCCATGTCGCTGGTACAACATTTTTGGGAATCCTCTATTTGGCATAATAAACTGATCAAAATTTTGGATCGTACTATTTTCTGGAGACATTGGGTTCTTAGAGGTATAATTCAAGTCAAACAATTAATGTGTGATATGATTCCTATTTGTTTTCCAGAAATTCAAACTAAGTTTGATCTTTCCTCTTCTTAGGCGATTAGCTACTAATCCCTTAAAGTTGCGCTCTTACAAATTATTTCTGTGCTCAATGATTTGCAATCTCACATTTGTTCCATGCCTCCTGACCCAATTACACTTTTGTCATCACTCAAAGCATCATAGTTATATAAATATTTGCACTACATCACGCCTTCCCGTCTCAAATCTAAAACTGAGTTAACATGGGAGTCTGATCTTCAGCATTCCTTTTCATTAAAGGTCTGGGGTCTAATTTGGAACAAGATACACCATACCCATGTAATGCTAGTACTACACAAACCCTTTATTACTTTTATTATAGGTTATATATTACCCCACTTTCGCTGCAAAGGTACAACCATACTCCTTCAACTATATGCTGGTCTTGCAATACCCTTCCTGGCACATATATGCATATGTTCTTACATTGTACACCAATTACAGCCTTTTGGGTTCAGTTCTGTAAAATTATTTTTAATATTTGCTCTATTAACTTTCCCTTTGATATTAAATGTATTTTTATAGGAAGTTCCTCACACTCTTGGCTAGCCCACTCTAAATTAGGTACATTTGTGGATGTGTTAATTGCTGTTGCCAAGAATGCCACCGTTACTGGTTGGTGGAATCTTCTTTGTTCTCATCATAGACTTGATACAGCATCAGCCACTTCAACATTACAGATGATTAATAAGGACCTTTTTTGGTCTCCACTCACTGATTACCTAAACAAAAGCTATAAACCTCCCAATGTTTCCATGAAGTTTTTTTAGCCCCATGACTGTCTTTCATTTTCCTATTTATTAATCTATACAGTTTATTCTGCATATGTTATTATATGAGATAAATTGTTATAAGGTATGAAGTTAATATATTAAATAAGCAATTATATGATGTAAGGATTATTGTATGATATATATATATACAAAATATACAATACATATTTTGTTGTATTTCTTTTCTTTCTTTCTTCTCTCCCCCTTTTTCTACTCTTTTTTCTTGTTTTCTTTTGTCTTCATTTTTCCTAATTATAAAATATAAAAACGCGGCTTGTGAGTACAGAATTAAGATATTATCTCAATACGTTTATTTTTCACTTTATTTCTTCCTTTATTTTAATATTATTTCTTGGAAGCACCTTCTTTTGTAAATATTTTACTTTATATCCCAGATTTTCATTTTAAATAAAAGATAATTCTTTACTTCTGTGTTACATTTTAATAAAGCTTTTATTAAACAAAAACTATGAGGTATCTATTTTCAAAACAAATTCAATATTATTTGGTTTTGGAAAGAGAAAATTATAGTCAGATATACATGTGAACATTTTGGGTTAGGGAAATACAATATAACCACATTCTTCTTATACAACAGGACAGACAGAGCAGAAAATCATCTCTAATGTAAATTCATTTGAAATAGAGTATCACAAACATTGGCAAAGGGATGCAAATAGTATGAATGCAAATGAAAGAAATTTTAAGATACAAATCACAAACCTATGCAATTACAAAAAGATCTGAAGAACAAGAGGGCTAAATGTACTAAGATAGTGCTTGAGAAAAGTGGTTGTAAATTGCACACTGAGTTTTTGCAACTAGTATCTGATTTTGGTAACTGACCAGTATACTATTATTTTCTGAAAGCTACAGTCCCAGGAAGTCACAGAATGACCTGCCTAATAAGGCATGTCTGGTGGTGGCCTTTAATGTAAAGAATACCACCATCCCTGTGCTTGCACAGAACACTTTCTTTTTAAAGCAGCACATGTTTCTTAAAGGAACTGGTACAGCTTTAAAGAACAGGCAGTGGTCGAGAGCACTGCATGCGCTCCCTGAAGCCGCCACCAAGATTCCCAAAGGAAAGGGTTCAAAAGGAGATCCATTCCATATGCAAATCGATTAACGGCTTGTTTGAGGTGTTGGTGACAGTTTAATGATATGCAACTGGAATCGCAGTATCAGACCAGTGATGTTTAGTTTACTGAATTGGAATATTAAAGGAATGCTCCTTTCAGCCCCTTGCGATTAGAGATGGATTGCAAAACCCATTTTATGAGAAAAAAAACCTCTGCTGATTTGTAAAATGGGGTTTGTACATTTGAAACAGCCATTTTGTGGTTGCACACTCTGCAATTGCACATTTCAGGGTTTGAGTCTGCATAATTGATTAGTACTTCTAACCCTACCTTACTCAACACACCAAATGTACAAGTCTAAAAATGCAAGTTCTATCTTAGCATTAAATTGGGGCACTAAGGAAAAGAACATCTGCATTAAATTCCTCTGCACTATCAACCAGAGAATTTAAGACTGTGAAGAGAAAGGACGGGGGACATTTTTAGGCAAGGGATTCGGCCCCATTTTGCACTGGTATCGACTGTCACTGAGTGCATCTCATTATAAATAATTGTGCTGTCTTAGTGAAAAACGTATCCGATGTAAGTCAGTCAGTCAAAAAGTTAATTTCGGTTACACAACTAACCAAAAAAGTGCATCAAAATCACATCATTGATAAACTCATAGCAATTCTTTGTGCAAAAACACGACATGTAAAAACACCAGGAGCAAATACATAGCATGAGATTGGCAACAGCCTAAATATAAAAAACCTCTTTGGTCCGCCAACAAAGCTGGCTCAAACCAAGGCCAATCCTTTCTTCTTCCAAATGGTAATAAGAAATAAAGTGCAAATAACGAGAATCACTGATATAATATAAACTAAACATAAAATCCATTAAACCTACACAAAATAATTCACATGTAAAAAAAGCCATAAAATAGCCCTAAAGTGCTAATATATTGGAGCCCACCCAACCGAAACATTCCCACTAATTAGAACAACATATATTTTCTTCTGTTGATGGCACGGGTAAAAAAGGAAAGCATATTTACACAGTTAGATGGGGATCTAGGAAGGTAAAATGAAGAAGACTCTATGGGGAGGATTCATCAGATGGGCATATTAACATTTTGGTTGTATCAAATTGGCCAAGTGGGAAACCAAGGTTCCATCTCGCAAAGCCTAGCCTGAATCGGGTTAATAGCATTCTCTTCCAGGTACTATCTACCGACTCTAGATATAGCTCCAGGGTGGAGGTCGCCATGAAAAGCTGTGGTTTTGAGGAAACTGTTGCCTCAAGGCCATGGGATGCATGCAGAGGGGCACATGGTGCCCCCCCCTGTCTGTATGCATCCCCTGTGCAGTCCATGCCATGCAGGAACTGGCTTTAACTCTCCCATCGCGGTGCCTTTTTAATAGGGGGAACTCCAAAGGACAGCCCGCTAAACTACGAGGTAACCAGTATTCTGGTGGGTGGCAGGAGGTGAGGTTTAGTGGTGTGTGAGCAGGGCAGTGGGGTGGTGGCCCGCTCCCACAGCACCAAACTCATAATCAGGCCCTTAGTCAATTAGAGGTTCTTGAAAGTAATACAGCATTCTCTGCATAGAGTAAGACTGGAACCTTTGTATTGATAATTAAGGGGGCATCTGAAACTTTGTCAGACAGTGCTGTGCCTGAACCATTTATATACAAAAGAAACAGTATTGTGGCCAGGACCAAGCCCTGACAAACCCCTCTCCCCAGCTTAAAATTATCCGAATGCTCACCTAATGGGCCGTACCTTACTGCGCTGTGTAATCATTTTGGAGTGCCTCTGGCTTCACTGCTAAATCCAGCTGGGATATTGGTCGATAGCAACCTTGTGTAGGAAGCTGGCTCTGTATATACTATACCAAAGTAAGGTATAGTGTGCACAGAGTCCAGTGGATCCCAAAAGCTTACAGAGCTCAAAGAAGATAATATCTTACTCTCTATTAATGGAAGTATGGGTGAGCAGTAAGGCTTTATCAGTTGGTGATGTTTAGCATTTTCTGTACACACTCAGGCAAACAATTATGTCACACACTCAAACACTGAATTCAGACCAATTGTTTGTATCAAAAATATTTCTTTGCTGTATTTTTATTTATTATAGAACCAAGCAGGACGTGGTACAGGTAAATAGAATTGTACTTTTCAAGACAGATTGTTCATAAGCAAGCTGGATAGATAATGACTTTTCTTAGAGGTTGGTAAAATATGTAAATACAGTTTTAATTACTTTTTGGATTACTTTTGAATACTTTTTAGATTACTTTTCTACTCAGAGTGATATGCCTAGATATCACGCTGGGACATTTCCTGGATAAAGGGTGAGTAAAGCAGTTTCTATCAAGACACAGTTTCTTATGTTTCCATATAAACACCCTCAACACTTTTTTCAGAGGAAAGCAGTCAATGCAATACTTTGGAGAAAAATTAGGTTATCGGTTTGCAGGTAAATAAACTGTCTTGAAGGGTGAGTTTTTGGGGCAAGAACAAGGGTTCCCCCAGGGTCAAGGATACACTCAAGAAGGGTCCTCAGTGGCACTAGGGCAGCCGGGTGCACAGTGCTGAGGCCCAATGTTAGCCTGTGGGGCTGGGGGCTGTCGGTTGATGGCTGCTCTTGGCAGGCCGCAAGGTTAAGGGAGCAAAGCTCCTGGGGTTAAGCTCAGGGCAAAGGGGGCGTCCAAGTTAGCATACAAGGTGCATCCACAGCGACATAGGGGCAGCCGGGTGCAGTGTGCTGGATTGACGTCTGGTGCCCTGTTGTTTTCAATGGGGAGGCTCTGGTCAGAACAAACACTGCAGGCTTGGACAGGAGGACTTTCTATAGGCAACCACCAGTTGGAGAGGTAAGTTGGGATTCTAGGGGTTGCCTGAACTCCATTGTTCCAGATAGAGGTTGCAGGTGTCATTGGGAGACTTGAGATAGGTCAGGGATCACCAGATCCCAGGTCTGGTTCTTCTTCTTCTTCTTCTTGCTTGTGTGATTAGGCAAGCTGTGGGGTTGCCCCTAAATACTAAACTTAGGGACGTTTCAGGTAGCTACACATCGGAACCAATGCGTCCCTTCCTCTGGATGGGTACACCCCCTTTTATGCCACCCTCCAGCGGGCGGGGGCATAAGCCTCACTCTGGTTGGCTGGGTCCCCCCATCTTCACGATGGCGGGGACTGAGAGGTGTGCTTCACCTCACCTTCCCCAGCTGAGGGGTGGGGTTGGCAAAGGACAGCACACCTCTCCTCCTATCTTGGTTTTCTTGCCGATTCTCCCTCCAAAATGGGGGTCATAACCGGTGGGGGCCAGTTTGCTGGGAACAGAAAATGGCTGGGTCAGCTCACAAAGGCGGCAAGCCTCTGAAGCTTCCCTTTCGAGGACCCTGCCCGTCTCTATGATGCCCTCTGAGTGCATTTGGCATTAAATCCCACACTGTCATCAGTGTGGTTTTAATGTGCTGAGAGGTTTGATACCAAAGTTCCCACGTTTCAGCAAAGCCATTATGGAGCTGTGGAGTTCGCAATGACAAACTCCCAGACCATAGACTCTTTATGGCTTTACTGCACTCACAATGTCTAAGAATGGACTTAGACCCTGTAGGGGTACAGGGCCCATGCACCTTTACCATTACCAGTGGTATAGGGCACCCTGCTAGACAGGTCGTTTACCTATACCATAGGACGTGGGAAGCAGGCATGGAACACAGGGATGTGTGCCATATCGACTTTTCACTTTGTTCTCCACCAGAACACGCAACCTGAAATGGCAGTGTGTGTGTGTGTGTGTGTTAAGGTACAGGGCCTCTAAGGGTGGCACAATATGTGCTGCAGTGCTTAGGGGCTTCCCCTGGTCACAAGGCCCTTGGCACCCAGGGTACCTTTTACAAGGGACTTATATGTGGGCAGCGTGTTGCCAATAGGGTTTGAAACACTACAGTTTTAAGGAAAGAAGATAGGCCCTGGGCACCTGGTTAGCAGGAACCCAGGGCACACTTAGTCAAAGAGCATCAACATCAGGCAAAAAGTGGAGGGCAACCATGCAAAAAGTGGCAATTTCCTATCTCTAGTGATTGAGCTAACCCTTTCCAAATTTACGGGAGATTGTGATATTGTTACCTTTAGAAGCTCCTGGATTGCAGGTGACCTTGTTCAGGCCTCTTACCAAGGTCAGAACATGAATATGTGACGTTAAAACGTGGTCGTTAGACCGCGTTACGTTACATCGCAGTTAGCACAATGCAAGTCATTACAAAGACTTGAGCTGGACTTAGGAATAGTATGATTTACTGTTCCAACTCCAGCCTACGTAACAGTAGGGAAGGTGTTGAAAAAGTAAATCATACTATTCCTTAGTCCCTTAGTGTATAGCGCCATTCAGCGCAAGTCGTTGTAACGACTTGCGTTGTAATGATCGCGATGTAAACATACCATGGTGTAACAACCGCGTTGTAAAGTCGTTCGCCTCAGAACATGCTTGGTAATGTAAAGATACTACCCCTTGGTTATTTCTATTCATATTTAGCTAATAATTTTAAAGTGCAGGTCCTATGTCAGCCAAGTTACTCCCTTAAAACAGTCCCACTCAGAATCGCTTTATTCCTTTGGGAGACCTGCCAGATAATGACTGACGTAGTGTTTGCCAGGTGACTGAGGGGGCCCTTGTCCAAGGTGCCAGTTATGGACTAGGCTTCCCTGTTGCCTGGCCCAGCCCACCTCATGATTCAGCCCACAGCAGGTGCCTATACTTTGCTAAATCTAAAGCATGTACTTAAGTAAAGGGCATGGCAAATTCAGTCAATCCAGTTGACAATGTCCAGTAGATTAACACACTCTTGGAATATCACTGGCCTTGCAACTAAAGTGGGTAGGGAGAACTGAGGTGATTTTATATGCAATAATGATATCATCTTTTTCCAAGAGACTTTGGCTACTGAAGTTATCAGCCTGGAAGGCTATATTTCCCATATGGTCCCAGCTGCACCATCTCCATCTGGCAGGGCAAGAGCGGAACTAGTGGCTTGATTCAAGTAATATTGGAGTGCAAAATGAGCCCAGTCCCTACCAGTAGCGATTCCTTTCAAGCCTTTTTATTTATGTGGTCTAATGGCCTGAACATTGTACTAATCAATTTCTACAACAAGTATTCCAAGTCTGACTTTAATGCTAATTTTAACACGCTATTTGATTTTATCTTAGGCCTCGAAGTCAAACTTGCTTCCTTGCACTAAGGGTACAAAATTATTTTAAAGGGGACTTTAATGCTGATCTTGGGTTAACACAGGAGTTAAGTGAATGCACTATGTTTGATAGCATTAGTATAGGCTGTGAAAGCCAGCCCAGGGATCAGAGGGGCAATGCTCTTTTTCAACTTATTAAATTGTTTGATCTCACTAATGTTGGTGAACTCTTAGACCAGTTCTATTCACCCAAGGGCACTTTTGACAGGGGAGTGTGTTGCTCAGTTATTGATTAAATGTTTGCTACCCGGGATCTGTTGGCTATGGCTTTCAGGAGGGGAATTCTAGAAAGTATATACAGTGACCACGCATCCTTTAAGTGTTGACTTACGCATCTCTAGAAGGGGTAGAGGTGACAAGAGAGTGTACACACAATCTTTAATTGTTAAGGCTCAGGTTCTCTGCCTGACATGGAGAAATGCTGACCCAAAAGCCCTTATTTCAAAATTGTATTTGAACCTTCTTCCCGTGGTGTTCAATTGCCTTCCTTCTATTGATGGCCATTGGGCTGTAGCCAACTACTTTGCCCAGTGGAGCTTACCAGTGAGTAGTTTGCTCTTAAAGCCCATTAGAGTCAGATATCATGAGGTTAAATGATTTGCTCAACCCTGCAGGAAGGCCTCAGTGAACCTAAATGAGTTGTTGAAGGAAAAACCAAGGGATAGCTGCAAAATCCAGCATTGTGAGTGGAGTATAAGGACGTCCAACGGAACAGGGGTAAAAATATGCAACATGAATCTTGGAGGAAGCTGGTCATGGCATGTAGAATTAAAGACTCCAGGGCTTTCTGGCCTATGGCTAATAATAACAATATTACATCTGTAAGTGTAAAAATCAATTCTGTTATCACCATGATTAGCCCTGAGCACAGGGACAATCATTTTAAAGATGTATATGGGTCAGACACCCCCAGTCAGCACGATAAGGAATAGGTGGTATTTCCCCTAGCCTTGGAATCCACCATTGATGATATCACAAAGGCTATCACTTAAGGTCCATCAAACCAGGCACCAAGGCTGGATGGGCCGTATAAATCCTAACCAGAATTGTGGGCACCTGTTAGATCTGGGGGTCTCTAGTTGGCAGGGTAGGTACCACTGTCCAAGTAGGGACCCTTGCTTCTAGTCAGGGAAAGGGGGATACACTGTTAAGATAACCCCTGCTCACCCTCTAGGTAGCTTGGCCTGAGCAGTCTAGGCTATCAAAGGCAATGTGTAAAGTATTTGTACCAACACTCACAGTAACACAGTGAAAACACCACAGATTTACTCCACACCAGTTTTAGAAAAATAAGGTATCTTTACTAAAAACTTCACAAGACCAAATATTACAGACAAACCAACATATACTTCAAAAGGTTACTTTAAAGATAGTTCAAGAGTTTGCAGAAAGTACTCCAGGATGTCAAAATCAGTGTCCTGCACAGTGTGACTCTCAATGCACAAAATGCGACACTCTCATGCCCAACAGTACCTGTAGTTGCGATAAGGTTCCCAAAAGCTATAACAAGGAAGCTTGCAAAGGCGATGCGATACTCCTGAGATCCTGGGGAGGCTTTTCAGCAGCCCTGCTTCACGCAGCAGAGGTGGATGCGCCGGCTCCGATCTGTAAGGGGAGGATGCGATGACTTTGGCCTTCGTTGCGTAGGTTTCTTAGGGGGAAGCTTCACGCACAGGTACGAAGCGGCCCGCAAACTGGTTCTGCGACAACCCTCGCAATGGCAGGAAGCTTCACGCTTCGGGACGATGCTCGACGCACTCGGCGATGCGGAGACCCTGCGTGTTGCGATGGTGCCGCGATGAAATTTTCCACGCACTCTCGTCTTGCGACACGCAATCGGATGATGCGTTGGGTACCAGTCACTCTTGTTCACGCTTCTGCTTCCCAGCTCCCAAACACAGCAAAACGACCTCCTGAGGCCCCAAGACTGGGCAAGCACTCCAAGGCAGGTCAGAACTCCTTCAGCAGAGTTCCAGGGGAGCTGGTGGTGAAGTCCTTTTGTTCCTGGGACTTCTTAACAGGGAGCCAGCTCTTCTCAGGCCCTTGGAGATCAGAATCAAAAGAAGGGGACACAGCAAAGTCCTTCCCCTCTCCTTGGCAGCAAAGCAAAACAGCAAGCAGGCAGTCTTCTCCTCTTCAGTTCTTTTCAGCTTTCTCCTTGGCAGAGGTTTCTTCTTAGTTCCAAAGTGATCTAAAGTTTTAGGTGTCTGGGGTCCTCTTCTTATACCCCTCCAAGCCTTTGTCTCTCTTTGTTCCAGTGGGGGGATTCCCCTGCTCAAACCGGTTCCTGGGTGCGCTCTGCTCTGGAGCACCTGGTTCCTTTCAGAGTGAGGGGCAGGGTCGTTAGACGCTCAGCAGGAGGTGGAGCCTTCTTTGTGCCAGCAGAGGCAGAGTCCTCAGCCTGGCCAGCAGGGGGTGGAGCCAGCTTTGTGTTTGTCAGGGGCAGCCCTATTCAGACCCAGGGACTACTCCTCCCACCCATCTAAAGCAGATCTCCCTATTCACCCTGCTGCTGACTCATCCAGGCTCCTGGAGCCACCTAGCACATCACCTGACACCAGTCAGCCAACCAGCACACAGGCACACAGGAAGGTTAAACAGGAGAATAGCTACTTTCTAAAAAGTGCTATTCCCACACAGTGAATTTAAAAACCATCTTGCTAAAAAGATGTATAATTAAATTCTGAACACAGAGATACCAAACTTGGATTTTCTATCTTGCCCCTATGGGAAGATAGGCATGTAAACAGCCTTCCCCATTCTATCCTATGGGCAAGATAGCCTCTCAGCAGTGAAAAACGAAAATGGCTGTAATTCACTACCAGGGCATGTTACACACCTCAGTACATGCCCTACCTTTCAGATACACTGCACCCAGCCCAGGGGGGTACCTAGGGCCACCATAGGGATGCCTGACATGTACAGAAAGGGAAGGATAAGGCCTGGTCAGTGGGTGCACTGGCCAGGTCGACATGGCAGTCCTGGACTGCACCTAGGCACTGCAAGCAGGCCTAAGACATCATTTTAGCGCTACTCCTGTGGGTGGCACAATCAGTGCTGCAGCCCACTAGTAGCATTTGAATCACCAGCCCTGGCACACGCAGTGCACTTTACTAGGGGCTAACAGGTGAAACAAATATCCCAATCATGGATAACCAATCAATACAACAATTTACCAAGGGAGCACTTGCACTTTGACACTGATCAGCAGTGGCAAAGTGCCCAAAGCATCTAAACCAGCAAAATTGAAATCCAGCATAGCATCAAAAATACAGGAGGTAGAGGCAAAAAGTCAGGGGTAACCACGCCAAAGATGCCAGGTCTAACAGCACCCTTATGTAGTTGTCTTTAAGCTGTCTACAAATCGGGACTCCCAGAGTCTTAACACACTACTATCATTGGGCCAGTCTTTAAAAAAAGCTACCCTCAATCACCAGGTTGTTATTGATTTCTCTGTTGAAGACTGGTCACACCACAGATTTTCTGAGCTGAGGCCCTCAAAGTTGAAGGGTTTCTTAAAGCTCCCACATGGGTGTTTACTGGCAATCACTGCATCCACGTCATGCGTGCCTTCAGGGTTTCCTACAATGTCCAGAGTGCAGAGTTCACCTACAAAGACACTCATGGTGCTGCTACTGCTGTAATGTCACTGACTCTGAGTCAAACACACCAGGTCTGAGTTTGTAGCAGGCAACAGAAATTACCCCACAGTGATGGCACTCTGTGACTGCAATACCCAAGGAAGTGGGCACAGGAACACTCCCCTCTTGGAGCAAATGAGAGTATGTCAATGTTACAATTGATGGTGATAACTTTGTGCCAGCGCACTAAGACTTTCTGATAACAGGCAAACATGTTTACAGCTCCTACTTCAATAGAAAATTGTGAAAGGAGAGCGAAAATGGGTGTGTGCTGTCTTTTGGGAATTTCTGTCATTCAGCACCAAGTCAGCAACCTCAGAAAAGAAAACAACTTCAAAATCCTGGGCTCATATTTTCATCTTGCATCATGGCACTATCAAAACATGCTTATTTGATTGTTCCATCAAATGTGTTCACATGCCAAACACATTGGCTAACTATGGAGCCAAATGTAATATTAAACAATATATTAGACTACACCCCATGAATACAATTGACAGTACCTTGCTTCCAAGATGCCAATGACAGACATATCCACAGCAACACTATGTGTGTGTTTGTCTGCATTTGTGCTCGTTGGGTACTGTATTAATACTGAAGGGGACATAAGCATTTGTACTGGCCTTTCTGTGATGCCCATAATCGCAAAGGCACAATATTCGGATCTGCACAATGAAAAGTGGTGAATCCATCATTTTCGTGGGATGGGGTGAACCATGCAAATGAGGTAAAGCATTAGATTGGGCACTTGTGACATATGGAAGATGCTGACATGTATGCAAAAAGGCACTGTTGTTATGGACCCAGGTGGTGGCACGCAGTTATTGGACCACTCAAAGCAACATTTGGCATGAAGTACCCCAGAAAACTCTTCACAGATTACACCTGCACCCTATTGCACTGTCTCTAACCCTCTGCCACAGGAACTGACAGCGTGTTATTGGTGTGCAATGGAATTTCCTGTGGGGGAGGTTTAAAGACTCCAACGAGGGCAGGAGTAGTTTTATGACACTAACCTCGTGGAGGCCTTCGGGGTCTAACATAGCTCTCAGGGTACCAACTTCCCAGATATCCCAGTGATGAGTGAGCTGCTTTTCCGTTTGACCCTACTGTGGGCTGGTTAAAGTACAGCATGCACTGTAGTCAATGTATGCATTTTATTGGTGGGACACATGCTCCCGTTTGCAATCTGCACCCGGACACTTATGAACCCTACCACACTCCTGCTCAAGCAAAAGTAAATAATTTTGGCATCCTAAAGTCATATATTCTTATCCATGTATTGTCACGGGTCATCATTTGCATGTGCAAAAATATATCCTTTTGATGGTGACACCCTTGGCACCAACTTAGTATTACCTTAGGCTATAACAGGTATCTCCAGCCAGTCGACTGAGATATACCAGTAGCTCCCAGACACCATCAAAGTAGTATTCAGCCTTGAGTTCATTTAGTGGCAATGCGCATGCGCTGCATGCTCAGCGAGGCATGCAGTAGTCGAGTATGCTGTGTAAGCCTCGCCCTCTCTTCGCCCATACCTTTCATTGGCTGGTGTCATTGTCCTTGGTAAATGTTAGCTTCCGATTCATTATGAGGCTTGTTAGTCCCTCCTTGTTACCCCCTTGTCGCCATTTGTTACCCCCATGATGACTGGACCTTTTACTTGGCTCGTTACACGGTCTGCTTTATCTAGGGGGTCAGCACTATTTTGCTTATGGGCACTTATGGGGACAATGGCGGATGTATTTGTATCCTAAGCGCGTCCCCCGCTGTAGGGACACCGCGCTCAGTTCATTTATATTTAACTTTTATGTTGAGCGTGGCATCCACTTCTGGAACACTGCAAACTGCTTATTTATTTATATATTTTAAACTTTCAGAATGAGCACTGTGCCCGCTTTTTTTTACGTTAAAACAGTGCGCACGCCGCTTCACGGACCACGCGCTCGGTTTCTTTATTCTTTTTTTAACTTTAACACGGAGCGCGGCGCCCGCTTCAAGGACACCGTGCTCATTGTTAAAGTTGAAAAAAAAAAGCAGCACCGTGCCCAGTTTTACACTTAACCAAGCATTTGCAATGCAATAGGTCTCGCACTTACGCGAGTTTAAGCTATTGGCATTGTAAATGACAATGCTCTTTATTTATGTTTAAAAAAATAATAATAATAAGTATTGTAATTTACAATGCCAAGAGCTTAAACTCGCATAAATGCGAGACCTACTGCATTGCAAATGCTTGTTAAATAAGCAAAGGGACACTCTTTTTCTTTTAAATGTTATGGGAAGGCTCTTACATTATTATCATCAGGCTGCAGATATCAGAGCCTGATAAGGAGCAGTGCTCAGTCAGATTTATGGGCCTGGCTGGGTCACAGAGATGAAGAAGTGAAGCACTGAAGATTTTAACTCTTAAGTAAACCTCTGAACAAAAGTGTTTCTGAATGGTTTTGGATGGGAGAAAATTAAAATGAAAAGTTACATTTGTGATTAACTATTTATTTTAATTTTCTCCCATTTCAAAGTGTTGCTTTTAAAAACAGGAGGCCTCTTGCTCTCAGTGGCCAGTAGACACTGTGCCATATTTATAGGTGAAAAATAGTTTTAAAAAATCAAATGGGAGAAATTTTAAATGAAGAAAACGTTTTCTATGAAAAATTAAGTATTAATGTATTTCTCCACTTTCAATTAAGACAAGTTCCATGTCTACAGGCCACTGAGAGCAAGATGCTTAGTGTTTGTAAATGTGACGCTTGGAAATGGGTGAAAATGTAAATGATTAATTTTATGGAATCCACATAAACAAATTTAACTTTTCAGATTAATTTTCTTGACACAGTGCCATATTTGTAAGTCAAAAATACAGTCATTATTTTAAGTTGGAGAAATTTAATGTGCAGAAAAATGTTCCATACTCTGAACATTTTTACAGAACACATTCTGCAGTTTAAATTTCTCCCATCTGTGGTATGCATGTAACAGTGCCATGTGTGGTGAAAGGTATGTCCTTTGCCACACATACATTCAACACAGTTCCTCTGTCACCCATACACACATATCTCATTCATAAGCACACATGTTCTTACATCCCCAAAGACCATGCTCTCACTGACACACATGGCAACCCTGGTAACACTGCCCCTAGTCGAAGTATTCTGTTCAAACCATGGCATCTGGCTCTATGGACATTAAGTTTAAAGTCATTGAAGCTGGGAGTGTGGGTGTCTGTTAACAATGTGCAAGATGCTTGGCCTTCAGTAGCTCACCATGATTTCCACTGATCCGAAGTAGCTCTCACTTCAGAAAAAGCTGTAGGCCTCTGGTCTAGAACCAATTGAGATAGTAACAGTTTTAAAATAGCCCCATACTTAAAAATTATTATATGTCAATGCATTAAATACTGGAATAAAATCCCACTGTCTGTAATATCAGGAAAAGACACGAAATTCAAAAAACTTACTCAAATGTAATTTAGTGTGACAAAGATTTCCATGCAGCCAAATACCCTCAGTAATCTCCAGAACATTTCATGCAGAATTTTCCCAGCTACTAAACTTCCTAATACCTCTCTGTCCTTTTCCACCACTGCTTCCTTTAGGTAAGATTGTATCACTCTTCTTTTTAAGTCTTGCATTCATTTTCTTATTTATATCTATGTTTTCCCAATGACCTAAATGAGAACTTTACTCATTGTCTTGCACCTTTACTCGTCCTCTTGATTTCTTGTGCTATCTACCATTTTTATGCTCTCATTTAGTAATTTTGCAGTTTTTCTCTTAACATCGATAATAATCATTAGCCCTTCCATTCATTAACATAGAAACTCTTGTTAAGCATATACTTTTTTCTCCATAAGTCAAGTTATATTACCCTTTTATTTTTCTCTGGTTTTACTTTTGTTCTATGCTTCTCCACACAATGGGGCAGATTTATATCAGACTTGTGCCACTTTTACGCCGCCGTTGCGTCACTTTTGTGACGCAGTGGCGGCGTAAACCCTGCGCCACGTTGCGCCCTATTTACATCGTGACGCATCTATGGAGATGCGTCACGGTGTAAAGCCCTGCGCCACAATAAACCTGCGTCATGTTTAATGTATGCAGGGTGGGCGTTCCCTCGGAAAAGTGACTCAGTGAAATCTATAAGATTTCACTGAGTCACTTTTCCGACGCTTCCGCGTCAAAACCCTGCGCCTGCTTGAAGCAGGCGTAAGGCATGACGCAGCATGATAGGTATGGGCAGCCCCTAAACATTGCTGGAGTTGCGTCGTGCTTGTGACACGACTCCAGCAATGCGCCGCCTTACGCCATCAGATACGTCACGCATCTTTTTATCCTTGCGCCACGATGCGCTGCATTGTAAATGCGGCGCATCTGTGGTGGCGCAAGGGTAAACTTGCGTGCCGCATATTTCCTGGCGCATCCATGCTGATTTGCAGGGATGCGCCAGGAAACATAAATCTGCCCCAATGTTTGTATATGCGATCCACAAATCTGCAAACAAAACATAAAGAGAAAACATTCACTTTTCTTGGACGAGTGGCAAAGGTGCATGTTTGGCATAATGAAGACTGGATAAAACATTAGGGGCCTCTTAAAGGGTGAAGAGACACCATCAACGATTGAGCCCAGTTTAATCAAGTTTAATGCAGACTTCTTGCTTTGTTTATTTCAGGGGCGATCGTTTTTTTCTCTACTAAAAGAATATACCTTGAGTGCTCGCTTGTGATCGATAACAATGACCGAAATTCATTAATTGCACTGGCAATACATTTTAAATAATCCACTTCACTGACATGCTGAACCTTTACACAGCATTCAATATTGCATGGTGGGTGTTTGATGTTGTGATTAGACAGCTGTTGTATTTCATTTGATTTATTGCTGTCACTAAATATGGGATTGCACATGTATCAATTTCAATAAAGCGTATGATGTCCACCAAAAAGTTCTGGGTGGGAGTATAGAAAATTCAGGTGAAGTTCTTCTATAAAACTCCCAGGTTGGCCACATGTCCACCTGTATTTGGCCCCCACCGCCCAAACAGAGACATAATTTGCAGTAACAGGCATCGGCCCCTTATGGGTCGTATTGGCCCCATATGGGTCTTTCAGATGTTTACAGAGCAATTGGTGATTGAAACTTAACCAGAAGAACCCGTGGGCCCAATAGTTCCTCAATTTCCAGCCCATCTACTTTTACCTATAGAGGCAGTAAGTAAATTTTTATTGTATGATTAATAAAAATCTTCCAATTAGAACAATCTTTAATACACACCCTTTTAAAACATACAAAGTAAGTCTAAAATTCTTAATACTCTTATTCGGACAATTTTCTCAAATAGTACCAAATAAATAAGTTCTAAACATTAATTCAGTCCGTCATTTTTACAAGACATATAGGTAAAACTTAATATGAATAGTAGCAATTATAATTTCATTACTTAGGTGCAAATTCATTTGTATAGTGCAAAACTTATCCCTAGCTATTAAAAACTTCCAAATTTACTGGGCTCGACTCACTGGCGTCCAGTTTCTTTTTTGCAAGTATCAAAAATTTGGTAAAATTAGTGTTCATTATAATGTCCATTGGTCTAAAACAAACTACCATAGCATGTCTACATGTACGAACACCTCTATCAATGAAGCAGTTTTTCAGATATCGCTTTCTTTCAGCCGTCATTACTGCACATATGCAAACCAGATGAATAATATTTTCTTCCCATAAATTGCATAATCTGCAGGGAGTCGGTTTAGATGGTCTCAGCCAAAGCATCGCATGTTTTAAGCCTGGCAAGTTGCCGAATCTTGCTTTCATAAATATATTTTTGGTTTGTACTGCACAGGGTATTTCTAGATATGGTTGAACTTTAAGACTTGTATATTCATTGCATGCGATTGCTTAATAAACAGTTTTTTGTCTTTCAGAAGAGATAGATGTTTTACTGATTTGTTGATTATTTTCTTAAAAACTTGTGGGGTTAGAGACATTTCCCAAATCTCAAGAATTGACAATTCTTTCAAAGCCATCTGAAGATATTCATAAAAAGACGACTTTTGGTTCCGTTTCATCTCTTGCCACAGAAGACAGCACATTAGAATATTAATATTGGTTTTAATTTGTTTCCAAGTCTTTATATATTGACCCATACTTGCAATTTGTTGGTTGCAGAAGTCAAATTCCAGTCTGATCTGAGCCGGCGATGCATTGGATGGAAGTCGAAAAAAATATTTAAAAGTTTTTGTGACAGCATTATTTAACAATGTAGAGTCCATACCACAGAGAACTTCCCTTCTATAGGTAAGGCTAGAGAGCAGTTTCGCTTTTATTACTTTTAGTAGTGGGAGATAAAGGAGCTGTAAAGTTGTGAAAGTCCCCTTGTAAACAGTTGCCTCTTTTTTCATCTCTGCTTTATGGTATGAAAAAGATCCATTCTCATCAAACAGTATGCCAAGGTATTTATAGCATTGCACTTTTTCTAGCTGCCGCTTTTGTGATTACCATTTATGTTTGGTGCACTTCAATACCTTGTTGCTGACTTCCATTACTTTAGTTTTTGTTTAATTTATTATTATTTTATTGTCAATTGAATTTATTGATGTTTTGTTTATTAATCGCTGCAATCCTATCCTTGATTGACTTAGCAGGACGACATCGTCGGCATATAATAAATTCGATATTTGCTTATCTGCCAGCTTCAGTGAATGTGCTAACTCATTGTCCAATGCTACCGTAAGGTTGTATAAAAATAAATTAAATAAATACTGTGCTAAAACACAACCTTGCTTTAAGCCTTGGGATGTATTAATTTTTCTAGAAAGCCTTGAGCCGTTGCCTAGTCCAGGTCTCAGTATATAATAATTGAATTGCTTTTAGAAGGCCAGGACAAATAACATAGTGATCCAATTTCCTCCATAAAATTTGCCTATCCACACAGTCAAAGGTGGATTTAAAATCGACAAAATATAAATATAATGACTGTTTTTTCGTTTTATATTTTTCCATTAATGTTCCCAGTATTATTTATTTATTTATTTATTTATAGAGGGCGACATTCATCCCAGGGGATATCAAGGCGCTGATAGCAAAAACGAGGGTATTTGGCTACTGGAACAGGCAGGAAGGTTAGGTTTATTGGGAACAAATGAGTTTTCAATTTTTTCCGGAACTCCAGATAGTTTGGTGTGAGTCGTAGGTCTGTGGGGAGATCGTTCCATCTTCTGGCTGCCAAGTATGAGAAGGAGCGCCCTCCGGACCTCACTTTCTTTATACGTTTGGTTCTGACCAGTGCCAGATATGAGGACCGCAGGTTTCTTGTCGGGACATAGAACTCGAGTCTTCCCTGTAGTATTTTGGGGCCATTTTGGAATAGTGCTCTGTGGGCATGGCTGAATAATTTAGAAACCGCTCTTTGGCGCATGGGAAGCCAGTGCAGGTCTTTCATGCACTTTGATGCTGAACTTAATCTGTTTTTGTTGCATACCAGCTTGGCTGTGGCATTTTGGAGCACCTGTAACCGAGTGAAGAGAGACTCGTTCATGCCCACAAATAGAGCATTGCCGTAGTCGAGCTGACTCATAAACAAGCCCTGCGTGACTGTTCTTCTGCAGTCTAGTGGGATCCAGGGAAAAGGCCTGTGTAGCAGTTTCAAGGTGGCAAAACCCTTGACACAAAGGGCCCGCACATGGTCCTTCATGGATAGGGTGTCATCAATGAAGATACCTAAGTTTTTTGCACAATGCTTAGGGGTTGGGGCAGTCCCGAGTGTTTGTGGCCACCATGTGGCGTCCCAGATCCCCTTGGCCCCTCCAAAAAGCAGGATTTCAGTTTTCCCTGCGTTTAGTTTCAGGCAGTGCTTCTGCATCCACTGTGCCATTTCTGAGAGACAGTTATGTAGTTTTATTTTGGTGGCTTCGGGCCTTTCTTCGAGGGCTACCATTAGCTGTGTGTCATCGGTATAGGAGCAAATGACAATGCCCCATGTTCTGCTAATTTCTGCCAGGGATGAGACGTATGTGTTAAATAAAGTGGGGCTTAGCGAAGCTCCCTGTGGAACACCACAGCCAATGATCTTGGATTTGGATTGGAGCTGGCCTAGTTGGACCGTTTGTGTTCAATGTTTGAGAAACGAGCCAAACCATTTCATCGCTGTAGAGTGGATTCCTTTATTGTAGAGGGTTTCCAACAGTCTATTGTGGGAGACCGTGTCGAATGCTGCTGACAGGTCCAGAAGTATCGGAGTGATGGCTCCTCCCTGGTCGGTACAGGACCTGATGTTGTCTGATACTGCCAGTAGTGTTGCCTCGGTGCTGTTGGTAGCCCTGAAACCCATCTGCGAGGGGTACAGTAGGTCATTAGATTCAAGGAAGTTGGTTAATTGCTTGTTCACCAGTTTCTCCAGAACTTTGGATAGGTATGGGAGTTGGGAGATTGGACGGTAGTTTTCGGGATTGAGAACATCTGTCCTTGCCTTTTTTAACAGAGGAGTAATTACTGCTTTTTTCCAAATATCTGGGAGGGTAGCAGTGTTGAGTGAATTATTGAGAAGCTGGGTAACATATGGGCAGAGGGTAGAGGCTGTCCGGGCAAAAATGAAGTGTGGGCCGGGATCCAGAGAGGATCCTGACTTAACTTCGCCCATTGCCTTCAGCACCTCAGTTTCCGTGAGGGGGGCGAATTTGCTCATTTCAGACATTGCTTCTGGGTGTGGGGTCTGAAAATTCTGATTCGAGATATCTAATTCTGTGGTAGGATTAAAAGTGGAGTATATTTGGCTAATTTTGTCCGAAAAGAAATTACAAATTTTTTCGCAGGATTCTGCAGAGGGGGGAATGGTTTGGGACATGCTGGTTGGTTTACAAAGTTCTTTTACTATTTCATAAAGCTCTTTGGTTGAGTTGCAGTTTTCATTTATTCGTTGCACGAAGTAGCTCTTTTTTGCATTTTTTATGGCGTGATTGTACATTTTAAGTTCAGATTTGAACCGAGATCTATCTAATTCGTGTTTGGACAGTCTCCATTGATGTTCGGTATGTTGGCACTTTCTTTTGAGTGCTTTGAGTTGAGGTGTATACCATTTCTCGGTGAGAGGTCTTTTTGATCGACTGGTCTTAAGTTTGGGGGCGATTTGGTTCAAAGTGGTTTTGATTTCGGACTCCAGGTGTGCTGCAGCTAAGTTTGTTGAGAGCACATTCAGGGATAGGGTATTCGGAGGGGGAAAGTGTTGTAGGAATGTTGTTTCAGTAACTAGCCTCCACGCTCTGTTATTTGTCTCTTTGGGCTTACTTGGATGCGTTTGTTTGGCTGGCAGTTCCAATGAGAATGATATTAGTGAGTGATCTGTCCATACTAGTGGTTTGATTTCCTGGATAACAGTGGAATCGATGTTGGAGAAAAGCAGGTCACGGGTATGCCTTGCAATATGAGTGGGCTCCTTCATCCATTGCTTTAATTGAAGGATTTGCACGTCACTCTCCAGTTGTGAGACCACCGTATGATCAAGTTTTTCGTAATGGACATTAAAATCGCCTATTACTAAGTAGTTCTTGTGTTTCATGCAGACAGGTAAGAGTTGGGTAAGTAACCTGGTGCTCAGATTGGCTTGGCAACCAGGAGGGTTGAATATCACGGCGCCGGCGAGTAGGGTGAGACCCTTGTGGAGTATTTGGAAGGATAATGTTTCGAGCTCATCTTGAGGGGCTACTTGTATGGGCAGGCAGGTCAGATAGTTTTTGAACAATATCGCTACCCCTCCCCCTTTTTGATCTTTCCTGTCTTGGCTGACAATTTTGTAGTTAGCTGGTAAGGCGTTAGCAACGTCCGGGGAGTTGTTTTTGTCCAGCCATGTTTCTGTAATAAAAACAAGATCAGGATTTTTTTCATTAAGAGTGTCCCAAATATTGGTAGAATGCTTCGGGACTGATCTTGCATTAAAGTATATGCATGATAGTTTAAGAGTGTCGGGTCCTGACTGCCTTCTTATCTGGCTTTGTTCCAGACTGCACCATTTACATGCATTGCAAGAGAATGGGCCATGCGTTTCTCCCGGGCAAGTTTTATGGCAGCGGGAGCGGTCAATGCCTGGGTGGTGCGAGATAGCTAGCAGTGCGTCTCTTGTATATCTCTGGGAGTACTGAATATTAAAATATTCGTTGCAGTCCCTTGGGCTTGTACAAAACCTGATAACATTGGCAGAATTAGGGGCTTGTCTGTTGCCCAGTCTATTAACTCTTTGAGAAGAATTGATGCACAAAACTTAGCTTTAATATCTTGCAGCGTAATTAGTCTATAGTTGGCTGAAAGTGACCAATCCCCACTTTTATAGATAGGTGAAAATATAGACCCCTTCCAGGACTCTGGGATGGTCCTTGATTGCAGTGCTTGATTAAATACTGGTGTTAGATAAATTGACCAATATAATGCTTTCTCCTTATAAAACCCAGCTGGAATCCAATTTGGGCCGGGACATCATTGGATCTCTCTTTTTTAATAAGTTTGCATACTTGGCTTTCCGTTATAATTATATCAGTATTCCTATTGTCCTCTGGTCCACATATGCTCTCAGTGATGGGATTCATAACCGTGCCTGGATTGTGATTCAAATGCATGTCTAAAAACATAACCCATTCTGTTTCAGCGACTGTCAAAGAAGTAGATTTCCTACTAGCTCTATTCAATTTATTGACTAGTACCCAGCATTCTCTTGTGTTACTCCTTTTACAAGTATATAAAGCTTTTGCCCATAGCGCTTGTTTTGCTTGCATTTTGTACTTCCCGGTCAATTTCCTTACTTCTGCATTTATCCTTTTAAGTTTTTTGCCATAGATTCAATTGCCTGTGTACTTCTTTACCAGTCTTAGGGTTCTATTACACTCTGTTTCAATAGAGGACATTCAGAAGATATATAACCATTGCCAGTGATTTTCTTTTCTGCTGCCCTTTATTACCATCTTTTTGGGACTGACTGGAGATTAATTTCTTTGTAAAGAGGGACCATTTTTCAATAGCATTAGAGAAGTCTCCTTCAAAATATGTCTCTGCCATTGCTTGTGCACTGGCTATGAATGAACCTTTCGTATTTTCCGACCAATAAAGTTTCTTATAATTTACTGTTGTTGTGTCTCTCTGAAGTGTCATGTATTTTTCATGCCTTATACCATTTAAGAGTAACTCTATTATTTGTTGATTATGATCACTCATGTCTGTTCCACCTATCTGGTAAGACAAAATTTTGTGAAATGAGTCCAACGATGCTATTGTATAATCTATTTTGGACTTGTTATCGCCTTCTTGCTCCGTCCAAGCGGGTGGCGAGTATTGCTGAAATCGCCCATTTAGCACCCTTAAGTCTATAGTTTCTAAGTCTTTTAAGAAACTTTTACCACATTTTTCATTCTTTCCTTCCTTAATATCTGTTGTAAGTGGGAGGCTGGGGATTGACCAAAAATAGTTCTGTTGTTGAACTTCAGCATCTCTAACATAAAACCACAACATGTTCATGTTAAAGTCACCCATGATGATGATCTCAGGTTGGAGGTCATTATCCAATTGCTGCAATATCATAGTTGTCAGGCAGTTAACCATTATTCTTCGTGAACCGGTGTCAGGGTGAATATATACGTTAATTATTACAAGAGATTTAATTATTTCTTGTTCTTTGTAACGTATTTTGACTATCAAACAGTCCTTTTGACTTTGAGCGTCCATCTCACTCTCCATATTTAGTTCAGTTGAAATAAAAATAGCCAAACCCCCACAGGATCTGCCATATTTACTTGTTTTCTCGGCCAACGAGTAGTAGCCCTTGTAACCTTCTAACCTGAAAGGTACAATTGCCCAGGTCTCTTGAAGGCAGATGATTTGAAAATGGTCCGACAGGGAGGGTAGTTGCTCATTCTGGATCTTTGATTGCACACCGTTTATATTCCAGGAACATATTCTAATCCTATCAATTGGGATTGTTGACCCCCTTGTAGGAACATCAGTTGCAATTTGTCAGTCCTGCCTGACATTATGTGGAGCTGCAGTCAGCCAGCCAAACTTTACGGTATCAGATGGATCACATTTGTTCTCCTCTAGTGCTCTCAATGCTTGCCCATTTGTCATTCCTATCAGATTTTTTAATATTGAGTATTTCTGGATATTATCAATTCTCTTTTGCTTCTTATTTTGTAATTTTGGTGAAATAAATGGGCTAGGGTAAGAGGGTTTGAGTGGGTTTGTTACTTTTATTCCCCAATTCAGAAAAAGATTGTGTTCTTTTATAATAAGACCAGCAGCGGTAGGTTTTGTCCAGGTTACCAATGTCGATTCTTGATTGTTGTTATTACTTGCTAGAAATTCAATTGATTCTATGTCAGTACTTCTAATTCTTTCCAATGAAGGTACTGCTTTGCACAATTTTAAAATGTTTCCTTGATTCAAGATATCAGTGTTACCCCTAGATTTATATTCAGGCATAAAAATTACCTGTATTGCTCTTTTTGACCAAGATTTTTTAGCTTAATTTGTTGTAAACGATTTTCGTCTTTTTCTTGATCGTACTCAATTTGCTTACCAATGTGTTTACAAATAATTCCTGAGGCCGTATTTGTTGTTGTTCAGGTGGATGTTTTCCCTCAATTCCCTGATCCTGTGGTGTATTACTATCCTCCCAGTTTTCTGGCGATTCTGTACTTTCATGAGCCACTCTAATGTTCAATCTTTTTGACCTTTTCTTTTCTGATTGCGGTAGGTTACTTTTCACCGTTTCTTTCCTTTCTTCCAAATACGACATACCTGAGAGCAGATTTCTTTCCTTATCTACCTGTTTTGTGTTATCTATTGGCTCATTAATGACTTTCTTTTTTATGACTGCAATTTCTAGCCCATCTACTTTTACCTCTAGAGGCAAGGGACATATCATGAAAATTCTGAGTTTGAACATTGGGGGGTTGCGATCCAAAATGCATGTCCCAGATTGGCAATCTCTGATACATGACTATTATGTCTCTATGTTTCAGAAAAATTTGGCCACTAGCCTATTATGTGTGATGGTTATTCATGTTTCACAATACCCGCCGCTCTATCTGTTCGGGTTGTGCTTCAGGGGCATTAACTATTTGGGTAAATCTTTCCCTTGAAGGTTACGCTGTAGCCACAAACACCCCAGGAAGTGATGATCAGAATGTGCTTTATGAGGGGACGTATATTAAGAGCTAGGGTAGTGTTAGCTGGGGGCCCTGACCAGAGGGGCAATGAATTTGAGGCCTTTCTTTTACATCTGGGCTTACATAATGTATTGAGGGAGGCAGGCATTGGTGATGTAAGTTTGCCAACTTTTAGGGGTAGCAATTGTTTATCCGTCACTGACTATATTTTTGTAACTAATAATTTACTTGATATGTTGTTGTCTGTGTTTGTTGTACATCCAGATTTTGGTGATCACAATCCCATTGAGACAGTTCTGATTGTGACACCCAGGGCGGAAATTAAAATCCAACCTGTACCCTGCAACTTAAAGTTTTCTACCTTTAATGTATAAGTATGCTGGAAACTTTCTAACCCTACCCAATTTTTTGTTACAACGGTCTGGGAAAACATAGGGGTTAATTCTGGCTTGTTTGTTTGAGAATTACTTTAAGGGGAAAGAGAATATAGTAAGCTCCTTTGTGGCACTTAATGTATTGAAAAAACTCTTTCCGAGTCGGTGAAACCTGTGAAATTAGTTCACTCAGCCCAAAGATGGTTTAACCATGAATGTTCAGCAGCTAATCAAGCCCTACGCAGAGCCCTGACTGCCTGTCCCAGGGACTGCTCTATGTTCGTTAGCCTATGGAAACAGCACAGAACACTAACAAAAAGGAGACATGGGAAGGAGATTACTCGACAGTGAGATAGCCTGGCGCATTCAGCGACTACCAAGTATAAAAAGTCTTTCTGGGGCTCAGTTTCAGCTCTGGGGACAATTAATAGAACGGTAGCACAAATTAGCTCTCACATTAACATTGAGGCGTGGGAGAACACTTCTCACAAATGTATTCTACTGGGATTTGGTATTAGAGAGACGGCTGGCTTGCATCCAACTGTTTTGTCTTTACACAAAGTTACAGCTTTAATACGGCAGAGTGCAGGGGGAAAGGCACCTGGCCCAGATGGTATGCCCATCGACTTAATACAGTGCAACATCAATCTTTGGGCACCCTTGCTGACCAGTGTTTATAACAACTTAAAGTACGCATCCCTACCTGATTCCCCGGCGTCATCTATCATCATGCTGATTTTTTACCAGGGGGACCGATCCTGATAGGCATTCGAGCCACATTTTTTGGGAGGGTTTCCATATAGTAAGATTGTTGAGTGGGTGGAGGAGAATAAGATTTTAAACACATGTCAAAATGGCTTTCTTAAGCATATAGGAAGGTTAGAGTAGTGCCTGAACCTAAAACTGATACATGGCAAACCACAGTGGCAAAAACTGGTTTTTATGGATCTCTCAGGTCAAAGTTACGCAACTTTTATTGGATATGGGGATGGAAGCGCTACTTGTCCACCTTCTGGCATCCCTACAGAAGAATTCAAGGGCTAGAGTGAGGTTCAGACAAAATGGTGAAAGCTCTGAGAAGACTCAAATTGGGCTTGGAGTATGGCAGGGGTGTGTACTCGCCCCTCTGCTATTCATTCTGTATATTAATAAACGTAGTTCATATTTATCATCATGCACCCCAGATGTTCCCATTATTATGGTATATGATACGGTTTTACTAACTCGTACACCCAGAGCTTTGAATTCACTGGTTAATTCATTTGTGGGACTCATTGTCACTCTTGGCCTTCTAAATAATATTTTTTAAATCTTTTGTTATGGTGTGTGGCCAGAAGACAGACATTGCAGTTGGACAAATCACATACTAAGCACAAGTACTATCTCCTATTAGGGGGTGATTTTTAGTTCTACTGACTCGTGGACACCTGATATAATCGAGCGCAGGGCTAAGTTATCCGGAGCTGGTAGTTCTCTCCTTAGCCTGGCATCTCCACTGGGTGGACGGGCTTTTGAATTTATGCTACAAATGTATTCCTCACAACGTGTACCAGTGGCTGTGTATGGGGCGGGAGTCTGGGATATCAGGGACCCATCAGTCGTCCAGGTGGAGGAAAATCATTTTGTAAATGACAATGTCTTTTATTTATCTGTTTTAAAATCAACACATAAATAAAAGGCATTGTCATTTACAGTGCCAATAGCTCAAACTCTCATAAATGTGAGACCTATTGCATTGCAAATGCTTGTTTATAATTGCCACCCTGGGTTCTGAATTAAGCACCTCCTTTGTTCCCTCCATCCTCCGCCCACTCCCTGTTGCTTCTTCACATCAGCTTCCCAGCCCCTTGTGGTCCATATTTTATCAAATGGTTTTTTTTTCTGGAAGGTCCAGCAGCTGCTATTTACTGCTGGGCCACCCCGCAGAGCATAAAGTGCTTTTTCCCCATGAAAGTTATTTTTTAGTGATTGACTAATCCAAGCGATGTCCACCTCTTGGATCAGTAAATTAAAAAAATAGCACCTGTGCCATTTTCTAGGCGCACTTGTGTGGTGACAGATACAAGCATGGGTCATTATGCATGCACTTGCTTAGAGACTGATGTGGCCACCAACAGCCTCCTCATAGTGTGCATTGCATTTTTTTCTTTTTTTTTGCCAATGCTGTGCAGGATTGTCAAAAACCATACTACTGTTTGGTGACACTGTATAACATGGGCAACACACACTAGCAAAACAAATAGGTAATACACAGTTTTATTGGCTTTGATAAAGTTTATTCCTTTTTTGCAGCCCTTTCACATGAAGGGACAGGGACTGCATTCAAAACATTAAATAGGTATTCTTGGAATGCTATTGGAGGGAGCATGCACGGTTCCCTGGACTCCCTGCTTGCTGGCATCCCACAATTATAAAGTGAATGCTGTCCTTCACAAACAGCTTCCACTTTGCAGATGGATATTATCCACTTTATGGTGTCATTAATCAACAAATGGTTTTCAGCTAGAGTTGTAGTTGCAAACCATTGATATCTGGCATTGCGATTTCAAAGAAGGGGGTGTCCTTTCACGTTCCTTTCTGCTTCTAAATTGCAAAGCTGCAAAGTGCACCTTGTGGGTGAGAAGAACATTTCCCTCTCGCTGAGTGCCTTTGAGATATTGTGACTTATTGTTTTGTAGTCTCAACGACTGTAATTTTGCAGATCCCAGTATTTTCTAACATAAAACTATTTAGTACATAAGGTCCTAGAGGTTGAATAACATCTCGTTAGTTCATACTTTTTTTTAGTACTGTTTTTTATTAAACCAATACTATGAGCACACATTACAACCACGTGTTAAAGTTACAACGTTTGACGTAAGTGAAGATGTACAGCAATCAAATTGAGACAGTAGATTATTGCACGGGACAGCGGGGCCAGCCATACCATGATGCGTAGTGCAGGATACTCAGCAGTCACTTCAATGTAGTGTTATAGCCAACAGCGGGTAAACCCATTATTATATAGCGATTCCATCCATAAGTGATGTTCAATAGCCATGTGAGGTCATTACATATCTTCACTCACCCTAACATAGGGAGCTCACCCAGCGTCCCCCTCGGGGTCAACCATAGCCAATGTGGCCAATACAGGTTCCATTTATTTTACATTGCCTATGCCGCCCTCACTCTCCCCTTTGCCTTTGACTTCCCATCAACCTGAGCTGCCCTCATGGACAGTCGTAGTAATGTGTGAAAGGTCTTGCCATACGAAAGCCATAAACAAATGAAAGTACTAGAAATACTCCCTTTTCTCATTCCCACCTGTTCCGTGGAGACCCGGTGATGACGGCTCCTCCGCTAAGGCAGAGGAGTGTCGCCCCACTGACCCGGTCACAAGGAAAAAATAAAATGGTAATAACTCATTGTTATTACCATTTCATTTTTCCCCTTCCTCATCTGGGTAACGGCTGGGCTGCAGGGCAGGAATTGTTTGCCCACTCCATGGGCGCATGAAGCTTTGGCTGGCCGTCTCGGGCTGGTCAAACAGTCATGCAGACTTTGTATGCTCTCTGTGCAGGCTGCATGACAGCCTGCATGGAGAACATGCCCAGCCTCCCATTCTCTGGTTGAGCGCCATTACACGGTGCTCAGACCAATCACAACGCTGCATTGCAGCATTGTGATTGGCTATTGGGAGGCAGGGACCCGGGTGCTTCATGCTTCCTGCCCTGGAAGCAGGGAAAGAGGACCGAGAGAAGGAGGCGGCTGCAGAAGGCATGTGTTTATTTTTATGTTTTTAATTCCCTCAAACCTCCACCCCTACCCCCGCCATCTGCGTCACCAACCCCATTGAATATCAGCCGCTACTGGAAGAGAACTGATGGTGCATGAGCTACAATGCCACGCCAGGGTACAATCATTTACTTTGTACATTTGTGCAGTGGGACAGTAGTTTAGACATCTGTGAGAATCTGCTGTTTTGCTTTATGGCTGTCTCTGAAAGGCACGTGCTCCATTACGTTCATTCGAATGTCCTTTACTGGGGTAGGTCACAGTGATGATGTATGTTTGGTACCTCGCCATAGCATAATCTTGTGGTTAACTTAAATTAGAAGCAAGGGCAAGTGTTATTGAAAGAAATATGTACTTTCAAATATGTATTTATGGATAAATACTGTGGTGTGATAAGTTGACAAACAACATGGAAATTATGAAGAAAACAGGTACTAATGTGGATGACACTGAAAAAAATGTCATTTCTAGATTTACATGTATAATATTCCACATTAATCATTTGCTAATCAAATTAACTATTACTGCTTTTCCGCGGGGAGGCGTAATCACAGTTCTGTGCTTGCCTCAGCCCAATGATTTCCATAACATTTTCATATGTTTTCGTGAAAGGCAGGTGGGTGAGTGACATGGCGTCTCCTTCATTATCGTCGTATTCCCGAGTCTGCTCGCTGAGAACATGCACGCGTCAAAGGGATGACACTGCATTTCCTTTTCATGAGACGGCGGACACTTTGTCTCCTTGATTTTGCATTTCATTCGCAGTGAACTGGGATACTTGCGATTCCGGATAATTGGATGTTTTGCAATTCCTCAACTTTTCTTAAAAGATCCTAAAAATATGCGCCTTACTGAACATTTCAGAAATGTCAGAAAACGTGTTGATTGCTTTTCATATCACTCTGTTTAAATGAATTGCAAATCCTCTCGGAGGAAGCCTCCTTCACCGGATGAGATATTCCAGGTGAGAAACCGTCTATCTTTACTTCGGAAAAACAGAATAACAATTGTGCTAAAAAAAGTGTATCCGCCTTAATGCGAGTGTATTGTCTATAATGACAGACCATCTACTTTTATCAAACTTTTATCCTCGAATGTTCCCCATTTGAAAGCAGCAGACGCGAAACACATCAACAAAACAAAGGCTGCTAGACAATCTCAGCTGCTTCCAGCACAAACATGTCACAAACGCGTTATACCGTTTGAAAGGCGGCACAATGTGTCAAATGTCAGCTAAGTCATGAAGTCTTAAAAGTTTGGTGTCCAATCATATTCCGTTCATTCAGTACAAATGAGAGAGTTATTAAGGGAAAGACAGTCAATATTGCTGGTCACACTGCAGTAGTTATCGGCATTAGGACAACTCACTGAAAAATAACAAGTGAATTGAATTGAATTGATTTCATTTATTGACTGTACAATTAATTAAAATCCTTACAGTAAAAGCAATCGACAAAAAAATAGACAGACTAAAAATAAGAAAGCTTCAGATTGAATTTGGTAGATGTGTCACCCCCCACCCCCCCCCCCCCCCGCCCCGGGCGCCTGCTCGATCAGCCAGCACCTGGGTTTGTAATCATAGTCGTGTGACCTTGCTCAAGTTTGTGGAGTCCCCAATGATCCATAAAAATAGTCTACTTAAAAAATCTATAAACCGCTCACCTTGGCACTTCAGTTAAAGTTCATAAAATATCACAGTCTTAATGGGGGGGATGAAGAGGGGCAAAAGCCTCAGTGCTTGTTGGGGGCCAGGCTGCTTTATTCCCCTGGATTTGCAATGCTCGTCACCGAAGTTTGATAGTGTTCATTGGCAGGCTTTGGGCGATCCTGATCTGATGCGTGAATTTCCCCAGTCTTGCTAGGGTCATCGTGATTGTTGTGGAAAAGCACCAGGCTGACGCTTCACTACACGACTTTGTTCCATTGGTGATACAAATTGGGCGTTCAGTGAAATTTCCTGCAGCGGTGTACTCTCTTCCTCAATCTTCAGTGTGTTGAACGCTTTGCCAAGACTGATGTGCCAGGCCGAGCATGGCCCCTCAAAGATAGATCTCAATTGTTTTCTTAGAGAATTGGCTGGAGCCCTTACAATTCTTAGATATAGCTTTATGATCTCCCACTGGCACATCAAGTCTGGCCGCCAATCTTAGCCTTGATTTCCTCGCTGACCTCGGAATGAGGAGAACTGATTTATATGCTTTGGCTTGGGCTGCGTTGAAGAGGGCATCCTGTGACCCAGGGAAGGCCAGGTGGCCATAGCTAATGTCTGGCAGCAGTTTTGGTTTTAAGATAGTCAATATTGGTCCGGCAGAAGGGCTTATCAGTAGTTGGCTCAGTTGCTTTAGCAGGTATATAACCTTATTGGCCTTGGAGGACTGCTGTTTCAGGTGGACGTTCGCCTTGGCTGGTTCCGTGAGCCAAACCCCTAGGTAGTTATATGAAGCCACTGTGTTGATTTTAGGTTTCCCATTAGCCACTGTGCTTTCTTTGTCAGATGGTAGCTCCCAAAGATGACAACCTTGGTCTTCCCCTGGTTAACTGTCAGGTTGTTGTCGTTATTAAAGCAATTCAGTGCGTTTAGGGCTCTTTGTATGCCCACCCTCGTGTGGTCCATTATAGCTGTGTCATCGGCATATTGTAACACCGGCAGCCTCACGCTTCCTAGTCTTGGTGCTACTAGGCTGGCTCCTTTCAGGGCGTCTCCCAAATCCGCAGTGTAAAGGTTAAAATTGATGGAGGCCAGCACGCATCCTTGTTTCAGCCCATTCTTCATTGTTATTTTGGGGGACACTGTGCCGGCGCTTGTTTTAACCCGCACCCAAGTGTCTTCGTTTAGCGATCTTATTGCCTTCAGGAGGTTTGGTGGGATACCCCAGTTTTCTCATTTCCACCATATTCTTCTGTGTGAAACTTTGTCGAAGGCTGTGCTATAATCGATGAAGCAGCAGAAGAGTGGAGGTTTTTCTTCATTGCTGCTTGTGTTGATAGGTGCGCTAGCGCCAGTACATTGTCCATGGTCGATGACTGTGACCTAAAGCCAGTCTGATAGAAGGGAATTATACTTTTTTCTTCAGCTCAAGTCTCCAGATCCTTCAGTAGGAGGCAGGCATAGGCCTTGGCTTCGAGATCGAGCAGGGCGAGGAGCCTGTAATTTGATGGCTTTAATCGATCCCCTTTTTTAAAAATTGGGACCAATATGGAGTCCCTCCAAGAATCAGTGGTTTTAGCTGTCGAAAAAGTATAGTGGTAGAGATGAGTTAGAATTGTTGCCGAGAAGTCTGGGTCCTTTTTAAAGACGGGTGCAGATATCCCATTGGGCCCGAGGGCCCCGTCATTCTTCTTGTTCTTGAGGTTCTTGATGACCATTTGAGGGTTTATCTGTGCTAGTGGTGTGCAGTGCACCTCGGCCTGGTCTCTCTGACCCACAGGGGAGTTGCCAGGACCAGGGGTCATTTCTCCTGGATTTGTACTGGATTGCTTAAGATGTCACACCCCGCGACTGGTCTCTTCTCAGCAGCCTTTGTTTAAAGGAGCGATTGAATATAATTGCTTCACATGGATCAGCCAGTCTTGCTCTGCTATTCCATTTTCTCTTAGGAATCCTCTGCTGCTCAGCTGATTTATGTGTCTCCATAATCCAGATGGATTCTTCTGTTTAAGCAGGGAGAAAACTTTGAGCCATTCCCTCTCTGTGTGGGCTTTTTTCTGTTCCCACAATTTCTTCCTTAGGGCTGCCCTCAGTGATGCGACTGAAGGACCCTCCGTTTGTCTGCCCCCTCTTTTCATTGTTGCAAGGGCCTTGCGTAGGAGCCGTTTACTTTCAGGTATTTCTTTAGTTAGGCAAATGCTTCCAACAGTTGGTTGCACTTTGGACCTAGGGCATTGTGACTGGGGATGACCCATCTTCGCTTGTTGGTCCTCTACAGTGTTCTCCCAGTCCTTTATGGGTGAGAGCGATGTTGATAGGCTCCCTTCCTGTTTCTGATCCAACCAGATTTGGAGCTTGATGCCTGTCTTGTCTGACCATTTGATCCTCCTCAGGACACTATGCTTTTCATCCCCTCTTGACTCTCTGATGACTTGGAGAATGGTAGTTGACGGTACTTCCAGCTGAAACACCGCTCTTAGTGGCCTGTGATCGCTTTCCAACCTCGACTATAAAGTCTTCCAAACTAGCCACCATTGCTTCACTGACCATGAAGTAGTCGATTCTTGAGATGTCCTGGAAGGTCAGTTGGGGATGCCCGGAATCAGGGCCGGACTGGCCGTAGCTGGCACTGGGCAATCCCCCGGTGGGCTGCACGGGTGGGGGACTGTTTTGGGCCCCTGGGAGCCGTTTTTGTTACAGGGCCGTTTTTGCAGCATAGCTGCAAAATCGGCCCTGTAATAAAATCGGCCGAAAACTGTCCCTGGCAAAGAGCTCGGCGGCACCCCCAACCCTCCGGGGGGGGGGCCTGCCGAGCACTTTGCCAGGGCCGGTTTTGGTTTCCAGTCCGGCCCTGCCCGGAATACAAGTGTGCTTCTTTCAATGCATGGGTTGTGGTCAGCTTGTGATTATTGAGGAGGTCGTGAAGGGGTGCAGCCCTGCCTGACCCCCGAGGAGGGGGTTTGGCTTTATCAAGATCCTTCAAGTCAAAGTCCTCAGCTAGAATAACCTGGAAAAATTTGTATTTAGTTGAAAGGTCATCTAATTTCCGTGACAGTGCTTCCATCTGGTCTTTCATGGTGGTCTGTGCCGGGTTGATATAGCAGTTTATTATCAGGAGGCGCATTGGATGTGAGTTGAGATTCAGGCCTCTGATCTATAGGGCTTGCAACCCGGATGGGTTCAGATTAATATCTGTCGCAGCGAGGGTGCTTGCATGTTTTATCAAATGTGTTGGATGGAATTGTTGCAATAACTTTAGCCACTTTTAGTAATTACCTTGTGTCATATTCCATTAGAATATTTGTGCTCTCTTTGCAACTACACACAATTATACACCATATGCAAATCATTGTTAGTCCCAACCCCAAAAGACACAGTCCAGTCAAAATTGCTGTTCACCTTTCCATCTGTATGGAAGGCCAACACACCTATTCCATTCCTTCTTGGGCCTCATCAGTAAGGCACAGCTTCAAACCTCTGGCACTGCGAGCTACAAGACTCCCATACGGGCATAGCCGTCCCATTTATGGTTACTTACCGTCAAGAGCAAACAAGCATTTGCAATGCAATAGGTCTCGCATTTGTTAAAGTTAAAGTTGTTGGGCTTGAAAATGACAATGTTTTGTATTTACTTAACTATTTTTCTCTCTGCAGTGGTGTCATTATTTTCGCATAGTGCCATTGGTATAATAAAGCAAAAGTTTAAAACATTGTCAACGCCAACAGCGTTTGTTTGAGTATTCACGCGAACAACAACTTAAATAGCACTTAGTGATTTTATATAATTTGTTACCGCTACTCACCCCAATGTAAGGTGTGGTAGCACTTTGCATCACATGCACACATTGTCAATAAATTAAAAGTATGTAAATGAAATACAGGATGTTACAACGAGAGTTTCAAGATGTAGGAGTTATTTTTTGCTGGTAAGAATTATATGTAACGTGTGAATGTTTGATAGAAACAGTAAGTCATGATTTAAAACGTAACGGAGTGTTTAGTGTTGTCTGTACTAATAAAAGGTTATCTCTCATAAATAGTAACCCGCTTACTGATCTACATAAAATGAAGCTCATCTGCATGTTATGGGCTGTCCTTTGCGGGAGACATTTACTGTAAAATAAATAGAAAAAAAGTAAGTTGACTGAGACTGTTTTTCATGTCTCTGCCCCTTGCGACTCTACCCTCTTTTGTAGCCACACCTAAATCCTAAAATGATGGTTTTCTGGAGTAAATAAAGTTTTTCCAGCATTTAAGCAAAATATGGTTTCCCAAGCCACCTCATGCTGTTCGCTCGACCTAGTAACTCTTTGCCTCGGTCTGCTGCATCCACTTCACAACCACTGGAGGCTGCTCCTGGCTACACGTAATTGGAAGACCCTACTGCTGCAACTACAATTGTGGTCCGGGGCGTAGGAGACACTAAAATTCTGGGGGGGACAGGGACAACCTTGTGCACTTTCCAGTGACCCTATACAAATCAGCGCCCGTTAAACAAACACAATCGCATACTTTCGAAGTGAAATATTGAGAAATGCAGGCATGTAGTCACAGTTTGCATGTGTGCTTTATTGTTATTTACATTCATATAGTAATGAGACCAAATGTTTAAAAAAAACATATATGAATCTTGCATCTTAATGCACAAAGCAAACAAAGGCCGCTGACTTAGGGTGGGGGCGTCGTGTTTGCAAGTGCATTAGGGTTTGAAAAGTACCTGCTGCTGCATTCCTGGTCCCCAGCAATTTTCAGGCAACAATAAAAATGTGAAGATAACTTTGGTGATTAATGTTCTTATTTTGAGAGAGATCGAAGGCTTGTCTAGTGAAAGTTTTAATTCAATAGGTCAGTGAGTTACTGCTTTTGTCTGAGATATTCTTTTGGTATTTGAAGTTTATAAGTTAAAATCCTAACATTGAACAGTGAGCTATTAACCGTCATCAAAGAGCTGCATAAAAACTTCAGTGTATAGATTAGAACGTTATGATTTTTCCCCAGTCTTTCCCTATCCTAATGTTGGAAAATGGGTTCATTAGGATAGAAATTAATTCTGATTATTGAAGAGAACCCCCCAACCATGGTGTTATGTTTTACATTCTGAGTTTGTGTTTCTCTAGTGTTGCAAAGCCGCCCTGGGCACTCCCCAACTTTTTGCTGACTGGTACTGGTGGTACCTGACTGACTGTCCCTGGCCTCTGTCTAAACAGCCAGTGCTATTCTGAAAGAGGCACTTAAAAATACAGTGAAAACACCTACATACACTAGGGTGCACTATGGGTTAGGGTACCCCTATGATTGGCATGACCTCTCCCATAAGGCCCTAGTACATAATAGGGCAGGGGGATTAGAACTACTTTTAAGTCCCTAGAATATAATAAGGCATGACAGTTTAGAGGCCAGCAGCCCTTTCTGCGCTTGCATGTGTGCACTGCTGAAGCCTGAGGTCAGTTGAAAAGTAGCCCTGTGTTATAGGGCTGCTTTTAAAATGCAAATTGTGCCCAAACTCGACTTTTGGGTTTGGGGAACTTACAAATTGATCAACTACAATGTTGGGGCAAAATTAAGTGGAAACATGTTTTCCACTTAACTATGGCTGTATCATATTTGCCACATAATACATCATCTGCTGCATAATCTAACGATTTCCTCCAAAACAATTTTGTAGCTCAAACGGATCCCAAATTACTAAAAGAAATGTGACTTGTGTTGCTGTGAAGTTTAGGGCCCTTTGCAAAGGTTAGTAAAGAAAACAATTCCTAAGAAAACAATTGGTCCCAGATACTCCTAATGACACTCAAATTAATACCTGTAGGAGAGTGTAGTATGCAATCAATTCATACAACCAAAAATGTATAATGTAAAGGCACATTCAACAGGGAAATCTCATAGATAAGAGGCCAACCAAAGTCAATTAAATTGCAAACATCAATTTATTTCCCGCTGAATCATATTCATAAAATGCAAACTTAGGGGCTGACTACGATGGCAGGCGGACTTCAGTACCACCGCCATCGAATCGGGGAATGGGACCGCTGGCCTTCAAGGTGGAGGCCCCACGATAGGCATTACAATGCGACTGCCACTACGGTGTTCGCAGTGCCTATCTTTTACCTTGCAGCAGGTGCTGCTGGCTGCATCATCCGCCGCAAAGTTTAAAAAAAAGGAACATGTTAAATATATCGGTGCCTGCCACATGGTGCAGTGATATGTTGTGGGGCATCATAGATGCCCCCCAGGACCCATGTCTGAGGGCCAGGGGTAAAGGGGCCTGCTACGGGCCCCCAATGTCCCTTTCGCCAGCATTTCCATGGCAGGTGAACCGCCATTGATAAGCTGGCGGGTAAGGGACATCGTAATCCCTGCTGCGGTGCATGGTAGGCACCACCAGCATTGTAGGAACCACGAGCGCCTCCACCACACCGGCGGGCCCATGAAGCCCGTCGGGTGCGTGGTGGTTGGTCTTTCCGACCGCCAGGTAACCACCCGCCATTGTAATATGGCGGGCTGTGATGCAGTCACCAATGGCGGTGGGACCGCCACCGACGGGGTGACGTGGCGGTCCCACTGCCATTATAATCACCCCCTAAGTTTGGTGTGCATGCAAATCCTACATTGCCAACCCCTGGCAAGTTGCACTGCTAGTGCTGGAAAAAGGCCAATGGGTGAGGTGGACTGGCCTCAAGGGTCTTGTGACCTCAGTGACAGATTCACTGTCAATCTAGGATGTGCTTCTTCATATGCCTGCCCATAAGACTGGAAGTGAACTGCAGTATGGATTGTGGTGGACAGGTCCACCTGCGGGTACTAAGACACCTGGGCTTCTAAGGTCTATCGGGCCTTCTAAGGTGTAGCATCGGAATAAGCTCTGTCAGGAGTGTGGTATGGTGAACTGGTCATGAAGGTCTGAACATGGTTCTCCAGTTCCAAATTCAGCAGCTCTGGCCAGAGTGCCACATTCTCTCCCACACTGAACACCATACTGCCCCACTGAGAGAAACTCACACTGCCTTCAGCACAACTCAATTGTGCTGCGACTAAATTCAAATTATGCACTAGACAACAGTAAAATGCTGCCTGAAAAAAAAAAGAATAACACCCTGGAAAAAGCGAACACTCATATAGAATGCAAGAATAAGCAAAGCATGTTAACTGTAATCAGAAAAAAACATGGTTACCTTAACGGTTTTAAACTCATTATTCAGAAATCAGTAAGTGATTTTGCCTGAAAAGTTCAAGACATGGCTACAGGACCAGGAAGGGACCCCTTTCAATGTCCATTGCTTATATCCTTTCAAAATGTATGCAGTTTGGTTTAAAAAAGACCACATCCCCAAACACAGAGCCGCATTTTATAAGCTAAAATAATTAAAAAGTTGAAAACGATCATATTAAACGTTTCCACTCTACCCATCAACCAGGTATTGCAGTCCCTTTAGGAATGGCGCACTTACCCACCCTGGGAAAACAATGTTGTTCAAAGAAAGAAGATAAAAAGAAAGTAGCGCTTTCACTGGCAAACTCTGTAAAGTGGTGCTAATGTGTGTGGGTGTAAATAACAGTCTGGCCTGTCTGCTGTCCACTCTGTATTGCAAGTCAAGTTAGCTTTATTCGACGATTGTCATAAAAGCATACAGAATTTAGATATAAGTACAATAAAAGAGACATGTTTAAAAACGTATTTAAAAAAATAAATAGTGATACATCATAATTCATAAATCAAGGTTATTAAGAAATCTGCCCAGCCAAAATGTTGGTCCTAATCACCCAGGCCCTTCCGAGGAATTTAGCAACAGATATATAAATAAATGGAATTTCAGTAGAACGCAAAATTCTAAGTGCTACCTTGGCATTCCTAGTGCCCAACTGACGACACATTGGTATGATCCAGGTCCGTCGTGGAATTACATATGATGGGCATTGAAACAAAACATGGTTGATTGATTCAGAAGGTACCATGCAACCCGGGCAATTAAGGATATTATTCGAGGACCATCTAGATGTGAATTCTATGACTGGAAGACTACCAACTCTAAATTGGAAATAAACCTTCCTGTCCAGAGGATTGGTAATATCATCCCAGAAAGTAGCCAGGGAAATCGAGTCCTTAAGATCCAAAAATACACCAGTTAGTGAGAGCGGGGCTGTAGTTCTAAAAACTCGAACAGCCACCTTTTCCCAATATAAGGCCTTCAATACTTGTTTTGACGGAAACCTGACATTTACTGGGTCCTCCCACAGATCATTTAGACCCAATTCATTAAGTGTCTCATGTATCCTATGGAGCCACTTGACTTTGTGGAAAATATCGATCTTGATTATATTCATAACACCATGAGCAAAGAGCCCAAGTTCCGGGGTAACCCATAATCGTCGCCAGTATAAAACTGGTCGAAACGAGGCAATTAATGCTATTGGTCTCATTCCTAGATCATAAAACAAAGGGCACAAAGGAGTACTCTGCGGTAGTCTAGTAAGATTGCATAAAAATCTATTTTCTAAAGTAGACATTTTGTATAGATTCTCGAATCCCCATATCTCGACTCCATAGAGCGCTGCACCAACCACTTTTCCATCATACACTCGGACTGCCGGGTTGATTGGTTTTGTCAGGGATTTAGCATGTTCTTTACTCAGCGCACCAGAGAGTTGAGAATGTTTGAGGGTTGCCAGATCTACCTGTTTCTTCCAACCCAGATCATGTTGAATACAAATACCTAAATAGATAAAATCTTGGACCTGATCAAGTGGCAGATTATTCATGAATATTTTACCCTTGAAGGATTTGGACTGATTAAAAGTCATAAATTTTGATTTTAAAACATTTATTTCTAGCCCCCGAGCTAAACAAAAGTCCTCAAAGATACCTAGAGATTTCTGAAGGCCGCTCGGGGTTTTAGCTATAATCAGACAATCGTCGGCAAACATTAAAATAGGAATTTTAGCTCCTGCCAATGTAGGGGCATCTACACTTGCATCAATTAATAGGTTAGCCACATCATTGATATATATAGAAAATAAAGTTGGCGCAAGGACACAGCCTTGTCTAACCCCCTTCTGTATAGGAAACTTAGTGGTCACTTGTCCTACACACCCCCACCTAATCTGTGCAAAATTATCCACGTGAAGTCTGATAATCAAAGAAAGTAATAAAGGTGGCATACCCATTTTGTCAAGGACTGCCCATAAAGACGCCCGAGGGACAAGATCGAACGCTGCCCTTAAATCAATAAAGGCGGCATATAGGCTGCCCCCTCCTAAAAGTACGGTCTTCCAGTGCAGCATAGTAAAATGCAGCACCTGATCGATGGTGCTTATTCGGGCTCTAAAACCTGCTTGCAAATGGGAAAGGATTGAATGTTCAGAGGCCCAGTCCAACACTTTATTCAAAATCATCCTACCCAGAATTTTTTGTGTAGTATCAATCAAACTGATTGGTCGATAGTTACCGGGGAGGGACTTATTCCCTTTCTTAAACACCAGATTAAGTTCAGCGCCTTTCCAGGAGGTGGGAATCGGGGCGCCTCTAGCAATCAAGTTAGCTAACAGTAATATATACTTTCCCCAGGATTCACTATTACTCAAGAAGATATCGGCTCGAACTCCATCCATACCCGGCGCCCTATCCGGAACCACAAGTTTTAGGGCATTATCGACATCACCCAGGGTAAAAGCTTCATCCTTATAATACACAATTTGAAACTCAGGGATAGTGCTCATACCCACTCCAATAGCATAAAGGGACTCAAAGTACTCAACCCATGCTTCTTGTGATACCCAATTTTGGGGTTTGTCAGGGTTTCCTCCACTCCCCCACTTGAGAACTGCCCAAAAACGTCTAGAATCATGTTGGGCACCGTCTTCCCTGAGGTCCTGCCATCTTTGATCATCCCAAGCTCGTTTGGATTTAGATATTACTTTCTTATAGGCATATCTTGCAGAGCGGACACTGGAACTTACGTCACTTTTGAGGGCGATACCCAGGTTCAATCGAGCTTCTCTGCACTCTGCAGTATACCAACGTGGGGAAGAATCAAACTTATTTTTGTTATGTTTACATGGCCTCACAAAAATATCTCTAAGTTTGAGAAAAAGAGATTCATGGATCATTATCCCAGTCATACGGGATAATTCTAGGGCACTCTTATTATACTCTGCCCCAAATTCCTGAATAGCAAAATTTAGGCTACTTGTAATAAAATTAAGGTTTGCTTGACTTTGGACTACTTTTGCCCACCTAACATCGCGCATATCATTTGCAATGACTGCATCTTGATGAATCTGATCAGACAGGTCATGGTGGACAGTGGAATTCACCCAAAACAAGAGTGACAGAGAAAGAGGGTTGTGGTCGCTCTCCAGTCTATCAATGATCACCATACCACTCAAGTCTTCCCACAGTTCGAGGGATAGCAAGATGTAGTCTATTCTGCTGGCACGCGAACCACTCTTAAAAGTATTGGACCCTGCTTTGTCTTGCTCAGACCTGCCGTTAGTTGCTCGAAGCCCTTTGTTCAAACAAAGGGAATTGATCTGAATTGCCACTTCAGACCAACGTTTGACAGGATCAAGATCTAGTTTTGGGATGCACCATAGCCGGTCCTCTTCATCCGAAACACTCCAGTCAGCGCCGACTAGGGGTTCAAAGGTAGTATTAAAATCACCTCCAATAATGACATGGGAATGCTGAGAATAGAGAATCATAAGTTCCTCAAGGCAAGCTATGGTGTCAGACTTCTTGCCACTAGTGCTTCTAGCATAAACATTATAAATGTCTAACGATTTCCCATTCTTAAACTTAACATTAAGGAGCTGAATATCCGGATGTAGGTTAGAGAACTCCTTGACAGTAGAGCCAAGGGCCTGCTTGATCCAAACAGTAAGACCGCCTGAAGGGCGTCCTTTTTTGCCCTTTTCTGCGAAAACATTAAAATTCAAGAACCCAGGAAAATGCTGGGCCTCAAGGAGCCAAGTCTCCTGGAATAAACATATGTCATATTGATTGATAAACAGTGCCCAATCAGGCTCGGTAATCTTTAATTTTAGACCTGCTATATTCCAAGATAAAAGCGACCCATACTCTGAATGAATTACGCTACCTTCCTGCTGAACCTCCAAAATACTACTCAATTGGGGAGTCCTCTCCTGTTCCTTAGAAAAGCCGTGAATGTCATTACTGACAGCGGTACCTAGCCCACTCTGTATTGCTTTATTTAGGTATTTAACTATTTTTTCTCTCCATTCCGAGGTTTTTCTTTTCAATAGAAAACGGTCAGAAAATGAGGACATTTACAGCCAAAGTGTTCAGCCTTTTTTGGATCAATTTCACAGGGGAACAAATAAAGAAAAGGAGAGGCAAGAGAGAGCACCTTAAGAGCTGCCTCTTGAAATCAGCACGTAAGCAGGAGCGAGACAGAGACAGAAAGAGGTGGAGGAATAAAGAGAGGAGGGCAGCCGCCAGAGGCAGAGCAGGAGTAGTGGACACGGTCCTTGCCATGAAGGAAAAGAGACAGCGTTTATTTTTCCTCCGTGCTCTGCCCTTCCCAGAACGGCTGAGCCTTCCTGCAGCATAACAAAAGGCAGAGAGCGGGTGGCCTCTGACTCCAGGCAGGTCAAGTGCAGGGCCATTAGGTAGCGCTTTCGCGTGCTAATGGCCCTGCGATAACAGAAGGGAGAGGGGAAATTCCTTTGTCCCCTCGTCCCCCCCACCCTTGTCCCCCGTGTCCCCCCCACTCCAAAATCTGGGGGGGATATATCCCCCGCGTCCCCCACACTTCCTACGCCCATGATTGTGGTAGTGGCATGTGGCGTGTGTACTGCAGAGGCAGAGGACAGATTAAAGGAGGCGCAAACACCACGTCCAGTAAAAAAAAAAAAATAATAAAGTCATACGACACAAAGGGCAGAGATGGGGGAGGGATGGAGGAGGAAGAGGGAACAATGGCCTGATGCATGAAAAAGATACAAGTCGCAAGGCACTTGGAGGGCTGAGTAGGCAGGGCCCAGACAGCAGGACTGCAAACGCAGAAAGGCTGCAGGGAAAAGAACATCCTGTCTGCACGACCCTCCCAAAGCAAGCTAGCTGAGCTCATGGACTGGTCATTTTGACCTAGCAACTGGGAAAATGTTGTAGATGCCAGCAATGGTCTCCCAGGGCAACACATTTTCTCTGCTTAATTGCCATGCTGATGCTGCCAGCTGGTGCGACGGTCACGCTGGTAAGAAGGCAGGCTATCTTTTGAGGGGCTTCTGCTGCAACTTTTGCTAGTGTCACGCAATAGAGTGGCAGGCTCTCTCCTGAAGGGTGACACGTCTACTTCATACATTTTTGCACTTGTATTGAGACGATAGGCAAGGTTCCCAGTGGCTTTAACCACTGCTAATGCAAGTGAGTTAGTGGTCGACCCGGCCGGCGGTGACGTGTCATGGGTTGAGTCACAGCAGGCAGGGTCAATGCCTTTTAAATGGTCTGTCTGGGACTGTCAACTGACACTGCAGCTCCCACCCACCAGGCCATCTCAACACACATACACACAAAGGGCAGGAGAAGGTGTCAGGTAGCGTAATAAAATGTGCGTCGTTGTGGAGTTCGGAAAGATCTCAGTTTGGGTGACAATGCAGGTCTTTCCAAACTTTGCCACATGACAGGCCTGCTCTAAGGAGAGCCATTAGGCCCCTTATCAGCGCGGTGCAATTTGGCTGTTGTCAGACTATCTGCGGCGCAAGCGTACATGCAGTTACGAGGCTGGCGGATTGTTATTAAGGAGATGTTTAGCCATTTCCTTCAGGGGACAAGAGCGAACAAAAAAACATTAATTTTTAGAGGCATCATTAGAGTAGCACTCGAAGGAGTGAGATATGTGAGTTAATTGCTGCGCATCTCCCCTAATTAGAAATCTTCACGTCCTTTTGCCGCTGTCAGGCTGATGACCTATTGGCAATGCCGTTTCCGCTCACAAAGAGGTTTGCTACATTGAGTCACAGAGGCAGAACGGGGCTGAGTGCATGTGAAAGCTGGTTCACAACTGAGGCAGGGAAACAAAAGAAGAAAAGTTGGCCCCAAACGAAGACATGAACACGTAAAGCGTAATTATGTAGTACTTGGTCGGTGTTGCATGGAGAAAAACGGAAATGAGAAGGAGGGACAAAGACGGTGGATTGCCCATTGGAAAGCAAGTATTTTTTAAATGACATTAACCTAGACAAATAAAAAGCAATCAGCAAGGAATGGGTGGAGTTCAACTCCTAAAGCATACACAAGAGGTAGCTAAGTGACAGCGCAAGCGCTGTACGCTCGACCTAAAAAAGGATGGATGGCACTTGCGAATTACTAGCAGTAACCGAGGCCCACATTCTAGATTATCACTTTTTTTTACCTCACTGTTCTAATACAGATAGCGACCAAACACATTCAACAAAGACACATTAGTCACTGTTTGGTGGTGCTGTCCCAATGTAGTAAGCAGTACAATGACGATTCGACTATCTCACATTAATTTTTTCCTAGTGATGATACATCAGTATGGTGATAAAATAAATAATGAGACGAGGATCAGTAACATATCACAGTTTAGCCGTAAAGTGAAACCCTACAACGCGTTACCATATTTGAACAATGCTAAGAAGGCCCATTCATTCCTTGGTAACTGTAACTCTCACCCCCAAGATGATGGCAAACCACTACTCCAATCACAGCCACGGCCAACAACAGGGGTCCACTCTTTTACAGTCATGTATGGCCACACTTGCTGGGGGGAGTGCCACCTTCTTTGACCAAGCCCCTTCTTTTCGGCTACATCACATTTTCCTCAGTCAGTTTCACTTCATTTGAAATTCTATCTGTCCTCATTTGTATTTGTCTTACCAAACCACATGTGGGGTTTCCATTTTCAATTCCATCAGTCTGCGAAGTCTACATCAGTCTCATGGTGTTCAGGTGCAGGGGTCTTACAAGTCGCATTCCCACTCTCCTTAATTTCCAGTGACCTCAGTCTTCCAGCACCACATTTGCAGTCATACTGTTTGACCTAATGCAAACACCCTTCATTCTGCGTAGACCTGAGGAGAATTGAACGGGACATTCTTACTCGCTTCAGAGAGGCACAGACCTCTTGATAGACCTGCATGACCACATTCCTCCTTCCATCATCAGCCTTGCTGAACAGCGAAACAATGACTGAACATTAGGAAAGAAGAAGTGGTTTTCTTACTGAAAAGCACTTAGTGTATCATTTTAGGTGAGAGGTAATGGTCTGCCTAGTTATTCTGCCAAGTACTTCAATGGCACTTGGCATCAGTTTAAAATAGGAAATGGAGCGTCTGGCAGATAATCTATAGTAGGTGTAAAGATATATTACGGGCTAAAAATACATAGAAAGTAAATGTTTTACACAGGGATGATTTAGAGACTAAACTTGAAATTATATAGTTGCTTTCAAACGTACATTTAGAAACAGCAAACAGATTTGTTTAATATTGTATTCAATTGCAAAGAGATGACACAAACGTAAGATGGCTTCTTTGTGTTCTGCATACGCTGTAGTTTTCATGGACCAATATGTAAAGAAAGAAGGCAAAGAGGGATTTGGGGAAAACATGAGATTTGGTAATAGACAGATCTTTTTGATTTGGAAGAAACTCCATGCCATATGCAACCTAAAATTTGAATATTCCTGCTTTCCATTGTATATTGAACATGTTTTATTCAGGTTTAAAATGAATGCACCATGGGATAAACAGATTTTTAACATAGTATTGGAGACTGCTAACACAGTCTGCTTTGCTTAATTGTCTTGAAACATATTTCTTTAGTGGGTATTTCAACCTGAAAACCATGGATCCCAGATATAGGGTTCCATATTCTTTTCATCTGCGCCCTTATGATCTCAATGTAATTATTATGGGTGACTCCTGTGGCACATGGCCTTATTCACCACTTTGAATCTTTATTAACCACAATCTAACATTTGGAATGGTCTTGTGGATATTGACTACAAGAATATTGTGAAGTCACCAGGGGTGGGCGGAGCTGGAGTAGTGCCTCTACACGTAGTTCCACAGAGATTGAAAAAAACTCAGTGGAACTATGCTCCGCTATACTCCCTCCCCCTCGCAAACGAATTAAAAATTAATAAAGAAGGCACTTACCTACATGGCTGCCTCCTCCTCTGCCTGGCTGCTCTCCTGCCTGCTCTTCAACGTCCTTCTTTTATGAAAAAACTCCTATTTGTACGTCTTGCCCATGCTGTCAAAAGCCACCGATAGGTCCATAAATGCTGTGTAGGTTTCCCCACCTATTGCCATGGAATACTTGGCGATGGTCAGGCTAAGATTCAAACATTGGTCGATCGTATCTCTGCCCTTCTGGAAGCCGTACTGAGTTGGCATTGAGATGTTATCTTCCCTTGCCCAGTCCTTTAGCCTGTTCAATAGCACATGCCCCAGCAGTTTGGCCATGGAATTTAAAAGGGAAATGGGGCGGTAATTCTGGGGTTTGGTTCTATTCCCCTCCTTGAATATTGTAATGATGATGCTTGTTCTCCATGGAGCAGGGGGACCCCTTTTAGAACGTTCATTGAATACGATGGTTAACACTGGGGCCCAGAGATCTTGGTGTTTGAGAAAGAAATCAATAGGAACCCCTACAGGGCCAGGAGCTTTAGCAGGGCAACACTTGGCCAAGGCAAGTCTTATTTCATTCAGGGTAAAGGTCATGGGGAGCCTGAAGGCTCTTGAGCGTCGGACTGGTCGACCCTCATTACGATCCCAGCCCCAAAAATCCTTTCGAAATGTGTGACCCAAGTCTCTTCGTCCACATGGTTGTCCAATGCTTTTTCTAGGTCCTTCTTAAATAACAGTGCGTTTACTACCATCCAAAATTCCTTGCTGATAATAAAGGTTGCGGCCTTTACCAGGTTATCCCAGGCCTCTTCTTTTATCTCAGTTTCCCTATTTTTCCGGGATTTTTTGTACACCACCCGTAGATCACTAATTAGGGGCTGATTTCTAGGGTACATTTTTAGAGCCCTACGGAGGTCTCGGAGGGCCCTCAAGCAGGTCTGGTCAAAACATCGGATTTCTGGCCTCTCATTGTTATTTCTAGGCCGAGTCATAGACAATCTAATCTCCTCCTGTTTCTCCAGGAAGTTAACATTTAGGGTGTCTGGATCTAAGCAATTCATGATCAAGTTCTGCTTATTAGCTACAACCTGTTGGATGATTCTCTTATTATCTGTATTATCCCATTTAAGTTGATAGCCGTTTTGCCTGGCTAGGATTGGTTTTGATACCCTCACAGAGAGGCGTGGAGAGAGTCCGACTCCGGACAGCTCAAAAGATAACAGGGAATGATCGCTAAAGTAGGACAGAGTAGTGTCAGTGTTGATAGCATTTCCACAGCAGTTCGAAGACGCAACTATGAAATCTATAGTAGAGTATGATTCACCTCAAAAGAAGGTTCTTTCAAGACCTCCTCCAGTGGGTACCACTCTGTTATAGACCTCAAAGTTCCTTAGGGCTAAGAATCTATTTAGGGTGTTTCCATAATCATAAGGCATGAAATGCACCATAAGAAATGCACCATAAGATCTCCATCCATATCAACTAGACCGCAAATAATTCCCATAAAAAATGGACAATGTTGGAAATTAAAATCCTCTAACCATAAAATGTTGAAATCCTTAAATGATAGAGCCCTAAACAAAATTTCAAATACCTTCTCCAATAAATGTACAATCGATGCCATACTCTCAGCGAAGGTATTGTTATAGTAATTTATCACTATCCAGGCTTGCTGGGACCCTCCCACCCATGCTAAGAAGTGGAAATAGAGGGAGGAGTGTTCAAATTTAATAATCTTAATTGCTAGAGTGTTATAAATGAAGGTTACCAAACCCCCTTTGGATCTGCCTGACAAGGAAGGGACCACGTAGGACTTGAAAGGTTTGATAGCCATTGAAAAATATTGGACCTGAAGCCCAGGTTTCTTGGAAGCATATTATAACCCTGCCCTGCCATAATTAGACCCACTCGGCATTGACCATCTTATTTTCAAGGCCTGCAACATTCCATGCAGCTACTCGCACCCTTCTTTTCCGGTTGCCCATCTGTTCCTCAGGGGCCGGAGCTCCTGGGTTACTTATTGGGGGGTTAATACTAGTTGGCTCAACAGTTTCTCCCCCCTCCTTTGGATTCTGCCAGACCTCAATGCCTGGTACTACTGAGATATATAATGGCTCATTGGGTGAATTGGGCCACTAGTTTCAGTCCCCTTGTTCAGTCAGTCACAGGACTCTAGGGTCAATTAAGGGGGCAAATTGATTCTGTGACTCGAACCTCGACTTCAAACTTGAGAAACTCTGGCCCCAGAGGGGCTGTCGTAAATAAAGTATTACGCACTCATAATTTCTATAGGTATCAATAGGATCATGCATAAAGCAAGAGGCTGAGTCCGTGGTATCAGGTTCAAAAGGGCTTTATTCCAATAACTCGAGTTATAGGGAGAATAGTTCCATCAGCACAAGGGATCAGGAAGGGTCTTCTGCTCAGAATTCTCAGAGTACAGTATATATACATTCAATATTATACGTAAGCAGGAGCGCTTCAGGCAGAGCAAGAGAGAATGAGATAAGAGCATGTGGGTGTGTAAGTAGGCGTGAAGGTGGGCGTCCATGTGGGCGTCCACTTGATGATCATAGGTGAATGTCATAGGTGGGTGGATCCTAGAAGGGGTTGCGTGATCAGCTGGAACTTTACTGGAACTTTGCCTTACTTGTGCTCAACTCGAGCATGACGTGTAACTGACGTGGGGAAGGGCTGCTGTGCAATCTGGGAGTCTGGAAGTGAGGCCTTCAGTGTCAGGACGACCAGTACATCTTGTATTATCTGATATCTAAAGTCTGGAGCAGGGACTGATTTGTGACATAGGTTGCCCATCACCAAGAGCCAATGTGGCATCTATTTCTTCATTCACTGCGTAGGCCTTACATGGGGGCTATGGGCTTTTCACTGACGTGAGCTTTGCAATCACACAAAAAGAGACAGAAAGGCTAGGCTCTCTCCTTTGCAGACGGGTCGTGTTTATTCCTCCTTCTCCAGGCAGGAATGTGGTTCAGTAGGAGTAAGCAGATAACCGTGCTCAATACTGTCTCGGCACCTCGGACAGGGCCCCTTTGGCTGGGGCCCAAGTGTGCAAGGCCAAAGATATGCAGCTGCAGCTCTCAGAGCGTCTGAGGCCTGAAACCTCTTTTCGGCTCTGGCTGAGGCACAAAAATGGGCTTGCATGAAAATGACACGAGTGCAAGAAAACATGATGCAAAACGTGTAGGCCTCAATGCAGATTTGTCGTTTCTCTCATGGGAGACTGGATGATGGCAGGCCACGTTATAGCATAAGCATCATGATAGACAGGCCATGGAGGGGAAATGCATGGGATACATGCATGTGTACATAAAGCGTTGGGGGGCACATAGGGGACATATAGGTCTCATAATTTTTATTTCCTCATTCCCTCCTTGTCCCCTAGTGGACCCTTCATGTCACATCTATTCTCATGAGACAGTCGATCTGTTCTTGCAGCATTATTTTTCCATTTTCAATGCTCTGTAGATGGGGATGTGGAACACATGCAGTAGCACACAGACCGCAAACGGCCGGGCCACACTGCAGACATAGACAACAACTGAATATCATTAGTAGTATTAATCCACAGACGGTCAACACTTTCCATCCCCATGCCGATATTATTCCCCAGAGCCAACTGGACCAAGTCCACGTGCCTGGGTCTTGATGTATGCTTTGGGCAATCTTGTGGAGCCTTGTTATAGCTTTGTATACAGACGGTGCGTTATTAGGGATGAAAACGCAACAGCTGGAGCCGATGATCCTACAAGCCCCGCCCCTATCCGCCAGGATGACGTCAAGAACAAGACGATTCTGAAGAACGACCATTCTCATAGCAGACTGTTCCTGGGTCAAGTTCCCCTGGGCTGATGCAGTCTCATTTGCAACTGTTTCTAGAATCCTTGTTAGCCTGCGGATAAGTTTACTATTCTGGACGGGACCTATGAAGAAAAAGAATCCTTTGTTGAAATCTGTATATTGCTCCCAAGCTGTCTCAGTCTGGTCAATGCCGGAGGCATCGAGCCCTCGTCTGTGTCTGATAAGTGCTAGTTGGAGATCTTGATGATAGTTCGATGGGGCCAAGAAAACGGGTGGTAAAAGAAATGATATGTAGCATGTCCCACCCCAGTCTAAGGGCAGTTGCACATAGGCTGTCTGGCCACAAATAAAGTAGGTGTGTCGTGATGCTCTGAAATAGGACTTTCCTTTGTCTTTAAACACTATTATAGTATTACACTCGCTGTGCCCCAAATGTACTGAGCCTTCTTTTCTGACACACAAGTTCCCTTTTACTGGCAGGACTGTAATTGAGGATGGACCTAAATTGTGTATGGGCTTGACATTCAACACTATAAAGTCGAGGGTCGCATTTCCTTGCAGATACTCTTCATTTTCTAGATCTGTACCTTTCCTTTGGGGAAGACCTTCTTCATCTGGGAAACATGCTTCATTCATGACTTTATTCAAGTCACCCCATACCCAGTCGCCCCTACACTCCTTGTCTTGACATTCTTTGGCATTACCATTATTATTCTCCGAGATCTTATGCAAGCCAGAATACATGTTCAACCGCTTCACCACCTAGTGGACTTAATTGATCAAACGGGTTCTGACTTTTTAGATCTAAGTTTAGCTTTGTACTCCTGCTGGGGAGTCTCCTCTAGAAAAGGGGGCTCAAAGTCTGAAAAGTTTGTGTCCTTTTTAAAAGAATCGTTATTCCCGAAGTAGCGTTTACAATGATGAAGATGAACCCATCCTTTCCGTCCTTCGACTTTAACGGCTGTCCTCGTGGTTAATAACACTAACTTCGGCGCCTTCCACCTCGGCTCAAGAGGGCTCGATCTATCAAAGTTCCTTATTAGGACATAATCCCCAGGAGCGATGGAGTGTTCCTTGACCTGGGTGTTGTCAGGGAAGGCGGCAGCAACCTGTGAACGACAAGAGAGTAGTGCAGACATCAAGGAAGCCAGGTAATCTGTCAGCATGTTACTATCAACATCAGTAATCTTTTTAGGCATTGGAGTGCCCCACATATTCGGTGGTCTACCAAAGACCACCTCATAGGGAGATAAGCCTGTTCTAGAATGGGCTACCATTCGCATGTAAAAGAGGGCAACCGGCAGGGCTACCATCCAATCTACACCTTTGTCTGCGCAAATCTTTGCTAGTTTTATCTTTAAGGTCTGATTGTGTCTTTCTACAAGGCCTGCTGCCTCAGGATGTCGTACGCAGTGGAACTTCCAGGTATACCCTAACAGGAGGGACACCTGTTTCATGAGTTCAGAGGAGAAAGGCTGACCGTTGTCGGAATATACGACACGCGGTAATCCATAACGTGGGAAAAACTCTCGCACCAATTGTCTGGCGGTAGTTACAGCAGTATAATCAGGGACTGGATAAGCTTCTGTCCACCTTGTCAGTGAACATCATACTACCAGGACATATTTGTAACCTCTACATCTGTCCATTTGGATATAATCCATCTGGAGGACTTCAAAGGGGTGGTCAGGTGGATGGAATCCACCTTGTTCCATCGGAATGCCTTTACCTGGATTGAATTGGCAACAGATCATACATGTTCTGACCTTTTGTTTCGCTGCTGCACGCAGGTGCTTGTTGAACCATATATTCTGTAAGCTGTCTAGCATTGCTTTCTCTCCTAAGTGTGCAGGACTATGTGCGGTATTTATGATCACTTGTACCATCGAATCAGGAAGAAACCATGTTGCTTTGCCCTTAGTCATCCAACCCTGATCAGTCAGTACCCCTCCTTGTTCCGACCATTTCTTTAATTCGTCTAGAGTAGCATGTGTCTGTATGTCTTGTACATCCCTGGAAGGATCCCTTACTGTCATGGCTTTGGTCATTGATGGTATCTGTGAGTTTGTCATGTCTAGTGGGGTCTGGGCTATCTGTTTAGCAGTTCGGTCTGCCAGATCATTGCCTTGAGAAATGGTATCTGTCGCTTTCGTATGTGCTTTGCATTTCAGGATAGCTATGGCTGTCGGTAAATGTATTGCTTCCAGAAGAGCTTGTATAAGGGGGCCATGCTGTATCTTGGCCCCGTGAGAGGTCAAGAAACCTCTTTCTCTCCACAATACTCCGAAATCATGAACTACCCCGAATGCGTATTGTGAATCGGTGTAAATGTTTACTCTCAAGTGCTTAGCTCTTATGCACGCTTGTGTCAGGGCGATGAGCTCTGCTGCTTGTGCTGACAGTATGTCTATTCTTTTAGTCTCTATGATTTCAGTAGCAGTGGTCACTGCATACGCTGCCACTAATTCTCCCGCCCCCGTCCTCATGCATGAGCCGTCAACATAGAGTGTTAGGTCAGGGTCTGGGAGTGCAACATCGGTCAAGTCTTGTCTTGGTTTAGTCACGGTATGTATTACTTCAACACAGTCATGTGGTGGAACGTTTTCTGTACTAGAGGGCAAAAGAGTAGCAGGATTCAGTATGTTGCATCGTCTGATCTCTATGTGTGGTTGAAATAACGTCAGCTCATAACCTGTCAGTCTCGCTACAGTCAGGTGTTGGGTTTGTGTCCGGTTCAAGAGAACCTCTACTGCGTGCGGTACTTGTACTGTCAGGGGGTGGCCCAGCACTATCGAGTCACTTTGTCTTATGGCTAAGGCCGTTGCTGCAACAGATTTTAAGCACGCAGGCAAAGCCTGTGCTACTGGGTCCAATGTACTAGAAAAATAAGCACAGGGCTTGTGTTTCCCTGCATGATCTTGTGTTAGGACAGATAGTGCTGTTCCATCCCGTTCTGTCACAAAAAGCATAAAAGATTTGTTGTAATCAGGGATCGCTAAAACTGGTGCTTGACATAGAGCTCTTTTTAATTCTTCAAATGCCACAGTGTGTTCTTGTGTCCAAGGGAGGACATTAGTAGAAGCTGCCTCCTGTGTTGTCAACTGTATTAGGGGCTTGGCTATGTAAGCATACTGGGGAATCCACTGCCTGCAATATGAAGTGAGGCCAATGAATGCACGTACCTCCTTTTGTGTCTTGGGCTGTGAAAGGCCAGAAATCAATTGAATACGTTCTGGTGTCAGTCGCCTACCCTCCTTGGATAGCAAGTGCCCAAGGTACGCCACTTGCTGTTCACAGAACTGTAGCTTCGAAGGGGACACTTTGTGCCCCTTGTCAGCCAGAAAATGTAAAACCGTGGGTGATGCATCTTCGCAGTCAGTTTCTGATCTTGCAGTGATGAGAATGTCATCTACGTACCGTATCAGTGCTGTAGTGGTAGGCATATGAATACTGTCTAGTTGTCGTTTGAGTGCCTGACTGTAGATGCTAGGACTTTCTGTGAAGCCCTGTGGTGCTCTTGTGAATTTGAAGCTGCGGCCTTTTAAACTGAAACCAAAAAGATATTGGCTGTCTGGATGTATTGGGATACTGAAAAATGCGTTCTTCAGATCGATAACTGTAAAGAACGTAGCCTTCGCATCAATAGCAGTCAATAATGAAGAAATGTCCGGGACCACAGGGTACTGTGGCACCACACATTTGTTTAATTCTCGCAGGTCCACAACTAATCTATAGACAGGTGTTGTATTGGGATCAGTTCTTTTAAGAATAGGAAGAACAGGTGAGTTGCATATGTTTGAATCTGTCTCTACCACCACCCCTTGTGCTATGAGTTCATCTATTATTCTCAGTAACCCTACTTCAGCGTCAGGTGGGATTTTGTATTGTCTAATCCGTGGCAGCACTACTCCTTCCTTGAGGGTGACCTGGTATGGTGTAATGTTCATGAAACCTACGTCAGTCGGGCCTTGTGCCCATAGGTGCTGTGGTACATTTTGGAGCCTGATGTCAATATCTTTCATTACGAAATGTCCCTTGAAATCACGTAAATACAGTCGCACTCCTTCTGGCGAGCAACAGATAATTGCTCCCAGTTCCTTTAATGTCTTTATACCAAGTAAGTTTTCTGGACATGATTTAGTAAGCAGTAAGTCTGTTGTATGTATTAGTGGACCAACTCCTAAAGAGACTGGTTCTGAAACCTCATTAATAATAGGCTTTCCTGAAAAACCCAGGGATATGTTCTTTGAGCCCGAGAGGGGTGCCCCTGGAACCTCGGAATGACTGATGGTAGTTCTACTCGCCCCAGTGTCAATCAAAAACTTTTTATCTTGTCCTAGTAAACGTGCATGTACATAGGGACCCTCTTGGTCCACAGGAACTGGAATAAGGGGCAAGTCAAATTCCCTCTCTGGGCTGTTTCATGAATATGCTTGGTATTCTGGATAGTTAGTTTGAGCGTGCTCATACATTTGTGTTGTGGCGTGGGTTGGTGCAGGTGCATGGACAGGCGGTGGCGGCGGTGGAAACGTATCTGATGTCTGATGTGTGTTATTTTCCTTGGGACGATAAGGACGTGGCTTTGTTTTACCTATAGCTATATTGTGTTTCAGGACTGCACATTCATTTACGAAGTGGCCTGGCTTCTTGCAATAATTACAGGTCCCACTAGTTTGTTTCGTGCTATTCTTGTTCGTGTTTGTGTTAGTGTTTGCCGGTGTCGATTGGGCCACCAGCATCTTCATTTTTGTATCCTTCATGCGTCTCTTTTCCTGGTCGTGTTCCTCTCTAATCCTGTTCTGGTGATATTGTAACATTTGTAACATCTGTGAAGGGCTGTTTGCTTGCCAAGTACTTTCAACGTTAAGTACCCTATACTTTACCTCTGGTAGGGAATTTTCTACTAGTTTGCTCACGAAAAGATGGGGATATGAATCGCTACCGGGCTTAAGGCCACTATTGATAGTAAAACATTTCTCAAACCTAGAGTAAAAATCGCTTGTGTCCTCGTCTGGTTTCTGTTTACAGGCTGAAATAGCATCCCAGTCTTCCTTTTTAGTAACTAATAATCTAGGCAAAACTTGTACAAGCAGTTCAGGTAAATCTTTAGCTCGGGGACCCAGACCAACCCCCGGGCCTCTTGCTTCTTCCTGTTTCCAACAGATCCCAGCTAATCTTTTTCTCTCCCACCTCCCAGTCCTTTTCCTTCAGCTTCTCGTAAATACCAGCAGGCAATAGTACTTTCAATAACTTTAGAATGTCAGCATATGTATATTCTCCTAAGCGGAGAATGTCTTTTAGTTCTCGGTGAAAACCCCCCGGGTCTTTATCATGGGAGGGCAACATTTTTTTCATTTCCAGTATCTCTAATTTTGACAAGGGGGTGTAGACATACACCCGTTGCAGCGCATTGTTTGCATCCTTTACAGGATGAACCTCTCTTAGGGGGTTCAGCTTGTCGTATAACTGTCCCTTATCCTGTGGTGGAGCGGGAAGCAGGGACCTAGTCACGTATACTATATATTTGTGTCGCTGATCCAGGATGACATTAATCAATTCAGTACCCATGTTCATCCACCTGTCTAGTATTATGTCGTCCAGCAACTTATACAATAGACCAGGACCAGAATATTGACTCTCATACAACGTAATCAAATGTTGGACCATGTAAACACCAGCTATGCGCTGTTCGTTTGGTGGGATGCTCAAGAACGTCTGTGCTACGATATCATTATTATATGTATCATATTGGGATACCCACAGGGTGGCTGACCGTGCTAGTTCATTTTCGGTCGGGGTGAGGGGCTGATCGTTACCCAACCATTTATTCACCGCTTTTTCGGTGATTTGGAATAAACTTTCAAGGGAATATCGTTCTTTTATAGCCATTCCCTGTTTACGGTGATTGAGGCCCTTGGGCCTCTCGAACCGTCGGGCATGGCCCACATATAGTACTCTGTCTTTGTCCCCTGCTTCATCATCAGAGGGTGACTCAGCCTTTTCGTTCGGTCCTGCTTTGTGTGAGGCTATTATTGCCTTTCGGATTTTGGTCAACATGTGGTCTGTCTGTCCTGATTTATCATGCTGACCGGCATCTATGTGATCACTCCAACAAATATAGCAACTGTCTACGTCCCCGTCACCTTCGTCTTTTTCCCTGATCAGACAGTTAATTAGGAAGCGAAGGATATAGTTCTTAATAATTACTTTTCTATTTTGTATGGCTTCTGCTATGCACTCAGGACCTTCCCCTGTTCTTATGAATGTGTACATTTTCTTTAGATGTTTATCCATATCTGGTAATTTTTCCAAATCTGCGACTGCTCGTCTAAGCCTTAGTGAAAACACGAGCATTCTGCCCTTTCCTGGATCTGGATCATATATACATTCGGAGATGTCTACTTTTACTGTCGGCCCCCCTCCTGATGTTGTCCCGGATCCTCCCTCCCCGCCGTCCTCGAGCTCCTGGAGCTGGCCTTGCGTTGGGGATGCAGGGAAAGATCCGTCCACGTATGCTGGTGGGGATTCCTCTAGGTAGGTGTTAATAAACCTTTCGGATGCTGTTGGTTTTATTTTTCGGGGTACTTGCGGTGGCACTCTAATGGGTCTTTCTACTGGGGCCACTCTTGCTAGTTCCTCTGAAAGGACGGGATAAATACCAGCAACGACAGTATTTCTTTCTCTTTCAGTCTGCTCTCTTTTTACCCGTTCCCCTTCCTCCTGTAATTTCTTTTCTTTGGCTTTTTCAGACTCCTGTCTACTTCTCTCTGCTTTGTGGAACTCTTTCTCTGTTCTTCTATGTGATTCCTTGCGCCATAATTCAATGGCATCCTTCTGGGCAGGTCTACATTTTCTCTTCCATAGCTCTTCCTCTACCTTCATGATGCATTCCGCATCCCACGTTCCCGTGATAGGCCATCTATACTTTGTCTCTAAATCCTTTGTTTAATCCACCCATAGTTCTAAAAACAACACGGCATCTAAACCATACTTACAGTACATGAAATGTCCAGGTGTGTCTCTAGGCGGAATGTTAACTGGTTCCTCTAGTACACCTTTTCTGGTATATATCTTACCGAGTTTCGAAAACAACGGCATGTTGGAATGTAACCGAAAACAAAAATCACAATGACCCAAAAAACAAAAATCACAATGAAACAAACTTACATAACAACCTGACACATTCAAACCTAACTGAACCTGACTAAGACAATAACATTCATACAATTAAATCGGTGCACCTGAATCTTGAATACTTGGATTCTCGACTACCTGAATACTTGATGCATGCTCTTGAATACTTGCAAACATACCGGTCTCACAAGTGAGACACGTCTTTACCGTGTTCATTAAATGAACCCGTCTTTATGCAACCCCCATGAAAAACTCACCGGGAAGCAGAACTTGAAGGCCTCGGACACTTGACGCTGCGCAGGGAATGGCGTATCTTTGGTGGATCTCTAGAAACCTCGGACACAGCTCTCTCGCAGGGTGGGCTCTGGGTCGGGACGATCCGCAATCCTCACCGCCTCGTATGGATGCCTGGTCGCAGTCCGTCTCCTTCATTGGCCTGAGGGAGTTGGCGGGAAAAACCCGCGACGTGTACACTTGAAGTCCGTCACGGCTGTAGAAGGGGGCAAAACTGGACCTTCATCTCCGGCGCGTGGGGAAGGAGATTTGTCCCTGTTCGGGCACCATTAATGTCGTAAATAAAGTATTACGCACTCATAATTTCTATAGGTATCAATAGGATCATGCATAAAGCAAGAGGCTGAGTCCGTGGTATCAGGTTCAAAAGGGCTTTATTCCAATAACTCGAGTTATAGGGAGAATAGTTCCATCGCCACAAGGGATCAGGAAGGGTCTTCTGCTCAGAATTCTCAGAGTACAGTATATATACATTCAATATTATACGTAAGCAGGAGCGCTTCAGGCAGAGCAAGAGAGAATGAGATAAGAGCATGTGGGTGTGTAAGTAGGCGTGAAGGTGGGCGTCCATGTGGGCGTCCACTTGATGATCATAGGTGAATGTCATAGGTGGGTGGATGCCTAGAAGGGGTTGCGTGATCAGCTGGAACTTTACTGGAACTTTGCCTTACTTGTGCTCAACTCGAGCATGACGTGTAACTGACGTGGGGAAGGGCTGCTGTGTAATCTGGGAGTCTGGAAGTGAGGCCTTCAGTGTCAGGACGACCAGTACATCTTGTATTATCTGATATCTAAAGTCCGGAGCAGGGACTGATTTGTGACATAGGTTGCCCATCACCAAGAGCCAATGTGGCATCTATTTCTTCATTCACTGCGTAGGCCTTACATGGGGGCTATGGGCTTTTCACTGACGTGAGCTTTGCAATCACACAAAAAGAGACAGAAAGGCTAGGCTCTCTCCTTTGCAGACGGGTCATGTTTATTCCTCCTTCTCCAGGCAGGAATGTGGTTCAGTAGGAGTAAGCAGATAACCGTGCTCAATACTGTCTCGGCACCTCGGACAGGGCCCCTTTGGCTGAGGCCCAAGTGTGCAAGGCCAAAGATATGCAGCTGCAGCTCTCAGAGCGTATGAGGCCTGAAACCTCTTTTCGGCTCTGGCTGAGCCACAAAAACGGGCTTGCATGAAAATGACACGAGTGCAAGAAAACATGATGCAAAACGTGTAGGCCTCAATGTAGATTTGTCGTTTCTCTCATGGGAGACTGGATGATGGCAGGCCACGTTATAGCATAAGCATCATGATAGACAGGCCATGGAGGGGAAATGCATGGGATACATGCATGTGTACATAAAGCGTTGGGGGGCACATAGGGGACATATAGGTCTCATAATTTTTATTTCCTCAGGGCCATGGACTTGCCCCATGGCAGGAGAGTGAACAAAACTCAGAGGGTTACCACTTGTGCCACAGGTAAGGCCCCTATTTATGAGAGGGTCTAGTTTCTCTTCAATCTTCCCCAATCTGGAGGCTAGCGGGCTAAGTAGTTTGAGGATCAGCTGTTCCAGTTTTACTAATATGTCCTCACATGACCCTACCACAGAGTATTTTCCCGCAGAAAACGGAGCCGAAACAGTGAGGTCTTGGGCAGGTAATTTTGATTGTGACCCCTCAGAATTTTTGGATTCTGCTTCTGCTTCCCACCTGGTATTTTCCTCTGGACCATGGGTTCAATTATGGACTAATTCAGCAAAGAGGACAGGGAGGAATCTGGGAGTGGAGGAGCAGTTGCAGGGATTGGGTAGGGTTAGCAGTTGGTTTCAGCTCCTCGATCACTACTAGTTGTGAGGTTTGAGTGGATTGTTGCAGAGGTCGCATCTCCTCCCCTACTCCAAGGAGAGATAGCGTTCCGTGAGCTCGATTTCTTGGGATAAAATATTAGCAGCTCAAGTCAGGAAGGAGTCAAGCATATTCACTATGCCCCCCTGCTATTTGCGCTATAGCTTTCCGCTTGCTCGTCTTTTGAGAATCGCTTGCCCAAAAAGTCTCTCACCTCCAATTTGTAGTCCGTTAGAGTAAAGCCCCAAATACAGAAATCACCTAGTGGCAGAGCTTAGAGGGGTGGCCCAGCCCAGCCTCTTCTGGGCTAAGACGGGCGTGGACAAGCCCACTCTTGGCCCTCGCAGAGCTTAAGAGCGTGAAGGGGGCGTGGCCCTACTCCGGGGCTTGTGGTCTTTGTGGTCCTTTCCTGGACCCAAGGCAACCTCTGTGTCCAGCACCTTTACTGCTACCCTGCCACGGGAACCATGCAGTGCTTAAAAGTGTAAAGGGCCGTGGCCGTACTCCTGGGCTAGTGGTTTTTGTGGTCCTCTCCTGGACCCAAAGCAAACACTGTGTCCAGCACCTCGCAGCTACCCCGCCGCGGGAACAACGCAGTGCTTAAGAGAGTGAAGGGGGCGTGGCCGTACTCTGGGGCTTGTAGTCTTTGTGGTCCTCTCTTGGACCCAAGGCCACATACTGTGTCCAGCACCTCACAGCTACCACCAGTCTAACAAACATTGGAGTATTTAGATATATGGAGGAGATCAGATTTATTATTTTGACTCAATATAACAAACAATATGGAAAGCGCATTTATTGGGTGGTCAAATTTACTATTCTAACTCCACTCTAGCAAGCAATGGGGAAAGAACATTTATGTACAGAGGTTAATACACTATAAACAAAATAGTGTGCTGTTCCACTAATCCACAAAAACTACACTGAAGTGCATGGATTCCAATTGGTCAATGGGGGCTTCATTTACAAGATGTACTGATCCTCACCCCCTGAAGTGGATAGCTTCATCTATGAGCAGATTATTATTGAGATCTGTTGTTATGTACCTGTCTATATTATAATGATATCGTCAATGAAACACAGTCAACAGTATACATATTGCAGTTGAAGCCTGGGTTGACCATGGGTGCTTTTTCTCATACCAACCCATGACCAGGTTGGCATTGGAGGGAGCAAACCTGGACCCCATGGCAGTACCCTCAAGTTGTTGGCACCGCTGTTTAAATGAAATGAAATTAAATGAAGATTTATAAAGTGCTACTAATAGCCTGTGGTGTCAATGTGCTACCTTCTGATAAACAGCATGGGATAGTCAGCGACAGTGAGGGCGTAGGCTACTGATTGAAGAGCCAAATTTTCAGGCTTCTCCTGAATTTTAGCACATTTGATTCGTTCTTAAGGGTTAGGGGAATTGAGTTTCATAGCCTGACTGTAGTGGTGACGAAGCTCCTCACGCCCCATCTCACCTTTTTGAATCTAAGAACAACAAGTTTTACATTGGCAGCAGACCTGAGGAATCTTGGGGGATGTAGGGTTTGAGATAGTAAGATAGCTGAATAGGACGCTGGCCATGCACTGACTTGAAGGCTATGCACAGGGCCTTGAACTGAATTTGTTTTGCTATAGGTAGCCAGTGTAGTTGCTTGGGATGCCAACTTGTATCTGGGAATGCTCAAATGCGCAAGCTTCCCATGGGTGATCATAAACAAGGGAAATGGCGCTCAAAAAGCAGTATACATTATTGGTTGACACCACAGGCTACTAATAGCCTGTGGTGTCAATGTGCTACCTTCTGATAAACAGCATGGGATAGTCAGCGACAGTGAGGGCGTAGGCTACTGATTGAAGAGCCAAATTTTCAGGCTTCTCCTGAATTTTAGCACATTTGATTCGTTCTTAAGGGTTAGGGGAATTGAGTTTCATAGCCTGACTGTAGTGGTGACGAAGCTCCTCACGCCCCATCTCACCTTTTTGAATCTAAGAACAACAAGTTTTACATTGGCAGCAGACCTGAGGAATCTTGGGGGATTTAGGGTTTGAGATAGTAAGATAGCTGAATAGGACGCTGGCCATGCACTGACTTGAAGGCTATGCACAGGGCCTTGAACTGAATTTGTTTTGCTATAGGTAGCCAGTGTAGTTGCTTGGGATGCCAACTTGTATCTGGGAATGCTCAAATGCGCAAGCTTCCCATGGGTGATCATAAACAAGGGAAATGGCGCTCAAAAAGCAGTATACATTATTGGTTGAGAAAAATACTCTCTCTGCAGTGCTTAAAGGAGGGGAAAATTCAACCAACTCCCAAATTGTAATCAGGCAATCATCAGCACAAATGTTTCTTATCCTTTAGCACACGCTATTAAACAGTACACATAGTTAATTCAACATTAGTCTTCATAGAAAATGTTACAGATAAATTGTTTGTTCTTCAGTAATAAGAGGAAGAGCATTCGTTTTCCTAGATATTTTCTCGAAATGCGTCTTTCAGGGTGTCTTTCCTGTCTATTTTGGTAATCCTGTTCCTGCCTCTGAACAGAGTTGGTGTATCATACCTACTGCTGACAAAGCTAGAATATATGTCTTTTATACATTTCTGGAATTGTAGGTCATCACTGAAATTATGTCTGGCTTGCATAAGTTCTCCATATGGTATAGCCTGAATTTGACAGGTACACATTGTTAAGCACTTTGGGAGACTTTATGGCTTTTGGGACATCTCTTAAAGTGATTTGTATGTTTTAAAATTGTTTTATAAAGCATACGTTAAGTCTCAGGGGCACACACAGGAAACCTTTATAAGGATGGTGGTACTCTATCCTCGAGGTGTCATTTAGATTTGAGATTATCCATGATACAATATTGCTTGCATAAAAAACCTAAAATATACCATGTACCTGTTCTAGCTAAATATTGGAGTGCGGTTATTACAAATTGTGCATGGGTTTCCACACATTAGTCACCAACAAGAATAATCTAAGCTTGAGCTTTGTTTTGCCAAGCTTAGTAAGGGTTATAACATTTCTACAGTAGAATGTGAAATCACATTAGGGATAATCTTCTGTATTTTCTAGCCCTGAGGAAGCCGCAGGTGTATCCTGTACAGCAACGAAACACGTGCTGACTATGTGGCTAAGAATAAAGAATTGGACTTCAAACAGAACGAACAAACAATCTATCTGTGCATTTTCTATGAATACTAACGTTGAATTACGTAACTGTACTGTTTAATAGCAAATGCCCACAAGTAGTCTGGTTGCAGAGTTCTGTCAAATCTACAGCTTGTTTAGACAGCGCTTCTGGGTGCTGGTAAAAAGCATATTACAGTAATCAAGTCTTGAATAGATGAGTGCAGTAACTACCATTTTCTGGAGGTCTGAGGGGATGAAGGCGAGAACCATCCTTAGGATTTTGAGTATAAAGAAGCAGAAATAGGTGATGTAATTAATCTGTCCCTCAAAGGAAAGCTTAGTATCAAATATCACTCCCAGATCTTTTGCTTTTTGGCTTTAAAGCAATTATAATGTGATAAAATGATGTATAACATTTCCAATATCATTTTCCTATAGTTCTAATAGTTAGCCTTCCTAGACAAAAAGAAATAGTCTAATGCCATCATTCCAAACTCCTTTTTAAGTAATGTAGAAAATCTTTCCACATCCACGGTTGGAAAAAACATAGTTTCAGTATCCCAAACGACATCTTCGAATTTGTGCCCGTAGTGTCTCTTATGTATGAGGATAGATTGATCAATAGTGGCTCAAAAAAATCTTCAAATTACAAAAGATGCTCTGTGATGGATCCAGTGTCTGAAATTATAGGCCTTCCAAGAGAAAAGAGAGCTTCCTTGTGGATTTGGATTAAGTGTATCTAGGAGTGGATACCTAAAACAGTCCATTCACAAATAGCTAAACTCACTTTCTGAAATTAGTCCTATTTCGTTCAAATTCAGCAAAATAATTTTGATTAGTTTTGGCTTGTCCAATGATTTAATTAAATAGCCTAATCTATTGATAACAATGATGTTCCCACTGGGCTAGCCTCACATATTACAATAGATTGATCTAATCTAAGTGTTTGAAGAGATTGCACCTCCCGTATGTTAAATTAAGTCTACCAAACCTAGAGCTGTAGATTGCAAGTTATTTATCTTCTAGGTTATGCACATCCTCTAACACCTTTTTGGCAAAAACATCAATGCTGATATTTTGTGTAGGCTTTGGTGTAAAATTTGAGTTTGGATTTAAGCCACTAAAAGTATGTGAGCAGCCCTTGGCGTCCCTAGAGTGGCGCTAAGAGGAGACCCAGATGATGAAGCATGTCACTTTGGTGAGTGATGGGAATCCATCCTACTAATAGGTATGCCCGGACAACTGCTCTGGTCATCCGACATATTGTGTTGTATAGCTCAGAAAACCTTACTATTTTGTAGACCCTTGGATACTGTTGTTGTTTAGAGTAATTTACCTTAGCCTGCCACTTATTGACCTCACGGTGCTTAACTGTAATGAGATGTGGAAACTGCCCCTAGAGCAGTAACAATGGCTTAGGCCTTTTCACATGAAGACCTGGGTGTGAGATAGATGACATATATCATCTCAGAAAGTACAGCTGTGGAGGATGCAGGAATCTCATTAACTTTAAAGAGACAGGTCTATTCATAGTTAAGTGAGGGGAGTTGTTCCAAGAACCTGTTTGTTGTAGCTGTGGAGGAAGGCACTTCTCGTTTCCTAAACATGCCCCTGCATGGTCCACAGACTCCTTTCAGGGGCAAAAGGCTTGTTCAATCTTTGATTTCATATAGAATGATGCAGTGTGGGGCAGTTTGCAACAAGGCAAACAGGATGTTCTTTCAAGTGGGATGGGGTGCCCCCAGGAACTTTTCTTCTTTGGTTAGGCAGTGTCCAGACGTCACCCTCACCCACTGCCTAGTGAAACCTGTAAAGCTGGCACTTAACCCACAGCTCATCAGAAAACTCTCCGGACCTAAAAAAGAACAGAAGAAGACTGGACCTGCTTGTTTAAGGTGGCTTCTGCTGAAGTGAGCCCTGGCCCTAAGTGCTATACCTGAGGTGTGGGAACCTTAGACGTGATCGAGAGGAACCCCTCCATAAATTCTGAAAGGTTGGGACGTCTAAGGATTTTGGATCGTCATTGGGACCATGTAGCAAAGGTGTCTGATTTTGATTGTTCTGCTTCACGCTTGAAGTATTTTGGGCTCCATAAAAAAGACTTAGGTCCTCATTATGATGTCAGTGGGTCCGCCACAGACAGGCCGTCGGTGGTGGTCCCACCGACAGACAACCCTTCGGTCTGACCGCTGCATTACACTGCTGCCAGTCAGACTGTGGAAATGTGGATTTTCCTGATCAGTTATGTCCCCTATCTTGGACCCCAACGGTTCTATATGCATGTTACAAGTACATGTATGTTCCCTCCAGTTCCAGTTTCTAAGACGCAAACATATGTGTGTCTACCGTCAACATGTTCTCTGTCAGATCCGCCATCACAGGGTTGGATATTCGATTCCTAAGTATGAAAGGCCACCGACTTTATATGGCTAAGTTACTCCATTTTTACAGTTCAGGCGAGTAGGCCCGATTCTGTCCTCAAAGCCTTTCCCTGCTCTCTGTCTCTGACAGCTTCAGCTTGAGCTCGCATCTGTATCCGTGAACTTTGTCCTACTCCCTGTGCAGCTAACGGTGCCTGCCTCGGCCAGTTTTCGCCTGTCTGCCAAGAAGTTGTATTTCACCTTCGAATTATCTATTTTGCTCTCCAGCCGATGCATTCCTGTCCAGTGATTTAGGTAAACATTTCTTTTAGCTCACAAGCAAAGGACTCAGCCTTTCCGTCCTCCTGCAAGTGATTCATAGCCCTGTTGCCATGGAAAGTTTTCTATCCCTCGCATCTCATATAGACACTTAGACGCTTGTACACGTACACAGTCAGTATAGAATAGATTCTGTCCGAGAGTCTCTTCCTTGTGGATAACATAGTTCTTTAAACATAGGATGTTAGATATGATTTGGGATTAGGTTGACTTGACCCCCAGACTTCTCGTCTCCACATGTAGAGCTAAATGTCAAGTCCCCTTCACCCCCTAGTTGCACGTCAATTACACGTCATGCTGCCGCGCGCGCATCTATGCCAAGTATTATCTTATAGATCCACCTATGTCTGATAATTCTAACCAATCATGTTTCTTTTATTCCTTATTACGCCTAGTTTCGATTATGTCACTGTTTTGTCACTTTTCTTATCAAATGTTACGCCTTCTACATTCGTTTCATTGTAATGTACTTATTATAAAAATACATGTCTGTTAATAAATTATTGTACTTCACTTCCTGAACCCTCGTGGTGACGGAACCTGAAGGCCGCGACTCGAGTCGGCCATTTTGAATGGAATAAAGCCCATTAGAAAACCTCTTATACCACGGATTCTGCCTCTTGTTATTTTGAGCTATTTACTTTATTTTAAGATTCCGTATGAAATTCAGTCCGGTATTTTTATTTACCACATAATGGCGCCCGAACAGGGACACTTTCTCATCTCACGCGCCGGCGGTGCGTTGCAGGCCCGGTCTCCTGCCACAGCTGGACGGACCATAAACGCGTACCAGCAGGATTTCCTGTAAGCTCCCTCCGGTCAAGCGGGGGCGACTGAGGCTGCGATCAACCCAGACGAGGCGGTGAGAAGTGCGAAGTATCCCGACCAGAGCCTAGCTGAGAGAGCAAGATCCGAGGTATACAGAGGCCCACCAGGTTTTCCGAAAATCCCGACGTCCAGAGGGTCCGATGTCCGCAGTTATCGAGTCCTGTCCATTCTCTGAGGCCTTCCGTTTCAAGGAGCTACTCGGTGAGTACCATCGCCGGGGAGGCGTGTTGACGCGCACATAGGTTGTGCCGGTCAAGACGGATTTGGGTACACAAATCCGGTCTGCACTGTTTAGCAGTGTATATGTACTGTTTAGCAGTATATCAAGTATTCCGAAGTATTCAGTTATTGTCAAGAATTCAGCGTGGTGATTAGTTAGGCAGACTGTCATCATTGTCGATCATTGTTATAATGTTTAATGTTTAATGTTTAAAGTATTCAGAAATGTCTTGCATATTGTGGTATGAATGACTGTTCATTGTTCACTGTTCATTTATGGTGTTTTTCGTATTAAGAAAATTCAAGAGTAAGTATCAGATCAGTTGTCAATATGCCGCTCTTCTCGAAGTTAAGACAGATTACTACCAGAAAAGGGGTGCTTGAAGAAGCAGTTCCTATTCCTCCTAGAGACACTCCAGGACATTTCATGTACCATAAGCATGGCTTAGATGCCATATTGTTTCTTGATCTATGGGTAGATTATACCAAGGGGTTACCGGAAAGTCAAAGGTGGCCCATAGCGGGAACCTGGGATGCAGAGTGCATCATGAAAGTGGAGGAAGAGTTATGGAAAAGAAAGGTCAGACAGTCACAGAAAGACGCTGTTGAGTTATGGCGTAAAGAATCTCATAGACGAACAGAAAAAGCACGTAGACAAGAAGAGAGGAGTAAAGAAAGTTCAAATAAAGTTCAAGAAAATCTATTAATTGAGGAAGGTATCCGAGTGAGATCAGAACAAGTAAATAGACAAAGAAATGCTCTTATGAATGGTATGTATCCCCTTCTAGCCGAAGGACTACCTAAGGCTGTTACAGAGATGCCAAAAGACTTGCCACCCCCGTTATTTCCAATTAAGGTACATCCAAAGGGGCTTCCCAGAACCGCAGAAGATGTTTTTCTTTCCTCATATCTAGACGATGCAGCTCCCGAGTATGCTAACGCCACACCACATAGACCGTCTGGCGGAGGGGTTCAACGTCAGGATCAGGTATCTGTCCCCGTGCAACAGCAAGTCCCGATACAAGCTTCGGCAAGCACATCTGTTTCCGCATCTGTCTCCGCAGTCGATCCTATAGGGGTATCGACACCCATAGTTGCTGTGTCACGTTCAACGAATCCTTTCACACCCGACGCCCCAGATGGGGCCACGGGAGGTGCTAGCAGTACTTTTACACCACCTAGAATAAATAAACTTGTCTTTCAAGAGTCAGCGCATTCACGTACACCTAAATTCGTAAGTGAACGTACGCTTAAGGAACTCCTTGTAAATTGTAGATATGACCCAGTGGTTGGTAAAGAGGACGAAATGGTCCTGGCATCATTACGTATCAGGCGAGCCGCAGAGTATTTAGCAAGGTTACCAGGAATGACTACGCATCTGGATAACATATATCATTTTGTTCAAACAGGACGAGATCCAGGATGTATTAACAGAGCTATGGAATTCCAGAAAGTAGAGATACAAGGGGAACTGTTACGTTTCCTCATAAACTGTGTAATCAGAAATCAAGATCGTCCGGGGGTAGACCCGAATGCAATGCTTATTCTTACAAGATGGAGTCAGAATATATCAGAAGGGAGACACGATAAGCAAAATTGTATAATAGCCATGTGCCGAAAAATACGTAAAGAAATAGAGCGTATTCATGAAGAGAGATTGGGAACAGACGAGTTTGAGCAAGATGAAGTGTCCGAATCAGGGAATTCCGCAAGACAGTCAGAGACCATAGCCTATGTAGGCAAAGGAAGATACTGTGAAAATACTAGATGCTTTTCTGATCCCATACACTCTGTATGTCCAAATAATAGCAGAACGTATCCGACGCCTGTAATAAATCTGAAATCTCCTGAACATTCGTTTCAAGCCGCAGATAAAATACTACGGGAACGAAGAGGTTATCACCTCCTCGATTCCATAGATGAGCAAGAATTAGCCAGATCAGCCGTTCACTGGATTGTTAGTCCTGAAAAATACGGTGATGAGACCGTAGCACACACGTTTCTCAACCTCAGTACAGATGAACAACGTTTAGCTGGAATCTATATGATTCAGCAACTCCTCATATTATATAAGAGCCAACATACTGACCCTGGTCCTTTACCTGATATATTAACGGAACTACTCACGAACAGATGGAGAGGTTCTAGTAACAAGCTAATTAAAGAGATATTAGTGTCACGTAAGCAGTATGTCCTTTTTGTAAGTCCGGATTCTCTCTCGCTGCCCCACAGAGAAAGAGCACCGTACTACATGGATAGACAAAATCCTTTACGGGAAGTGCACCCAATAAAAGGCGAAGACAATGAGTTTCACCGTGTATTTGTTTACACTCCCATATCAAAAATGGAATTATTAGAAATGAAAAAAGTAGTACCTAGTCATGACAAAGACCCAGCGGGTTTCCACCGAGAAATTAAAGACATGTTACTGATGGGAGAGTACACCTTTCCTGATATTATGACGATATTAAAGGTGCTTTTGCCTGCTGGCATATATGAAAAACTGAAAGAAAAAGAGTGGGAAGTGGGAGACCAAAAGATAGACTGGACAGCATTAGCAGAGGAAGAAAGGAGCCGAACTGCAGGTTCGGGGCTCGGGGATAAAGTTAAACTATTACCAGGTTTACTAGTACAGGTACTGCCACGTTTATTAACTACAAAAAAGGAAGATTGGGGTGCAATCACAGCCTGTAAACAAAAGCAAGATGAAGACACAAGCGATTATTATGCTCGATTTGAAAAATGTTTTGGTATAAATAGTGGTATAAAAGCAAGTAGTGACTCATATCCACATCTATTTGTGACAAAATTAGTGGAAAATGCATTGCCTCCAGTAAAGAATAGAATATTGAAATTCGAGAGTACCTGGCAAAGTAACACTCCGTCGCAAATGCTACAAATGTTACAGTATCATCACAATAGAATTAGGGATGAACAAGAACACGAGCATAGACGCATGAAGGATACAAAAATGAAAATGCTAGTTTCTCAGACAGTACCAGCAGATGGTCACAAAAAGGGTGTGACACATTCTGGTGATTCTGCAGTTCCGGTAAAAGGAACCTGCAATTACTGTAAACAACTAGGCCATTATGTACATGATTGTCCAGTCCTGAAACGTAATATAGCTACAGGTATTGCAAAGGAGAGACCACGATTAGTTAGACAAGATCAGAATGAACAAGGAGCTATGCAGCATGGACAGTCCATGCCAGTTCAGCAACAGTCCATGCCAGCCTCACAGCAACCCATACAGTTTGTGCCAGCTGCACCACCGTTGCCTGCTACTGCCACACAAACCACAACACGACAAATGTATCAGACTGCACAGTATGAATACCCTGAGTATCAGCGTTACGCATGAACCAGCCTAGAGAGGGAAGTTGACTTACCGCTTATCGAGATTCCGGTAGATCAAGAAGGACCTTATGTACATAGTGAATTATTAGGTCAAGATAGAAAATTCTTACTCGATACAGGGGCAAGTCGAACAACCATAAAACGTAGTGAAGTTCCAGGGGCACCCCTCTCAGGCTCTCAAAATGTTTCCCTTGGTTTTTCAGGAAAACCTATTGTTAATGAAGTATCACAGCCTCTACCACTTACGATAGGACCTTTGACACGAACTACAGATTTATTGCTTACTAAATCATGCCCAGAAAATCTGTTAGGAATTAAGACTCTGAAAGCACTAGGAGCCATAATATGTTGTTCTCCGGAAGGAGTAAGGTTGTTTTTACGTGATTTTAAAGGTCACTATGTGTCTAGAGACATGGATCCCCGACTACAGACTTTACCAGTACATCTATGGGCACAAGGCCCTACGGATGTTGGCTGCATGAACATTACACCCTATCGAGTTACATTGAAAGCAGGAGTGGTACTACCACGAATGCGACAATACAAGTTACCGCATGATGCTGTAGTGGCTTTGCTGAAAATCATTGATGAGCTAATTGCCCAGGGAGTAGTTGTAGAAACAGACTCCAATGTATGTAATTCACCGATAATTCCGATTCTTAAACGAACTGATCCTACTGCTCCGCCAGTATACCGATTGGTTATTGATTTGCGTGAACTAAACAAGTGTATTGTACCACAATTCCCTGTGGTCCCTGATATATCATCATTATTGACAGCAATTGATTCCGAAGCAACATTTTTTACTGTAATTGATCTCAAGAATGCCTTTTTCAGCGTCCCAATAGATCCGGAAAGCCAATACTTGTTCGGATTCAGTTTAAATGGGCGCAGCTTTAAATTCTCACGCGCTCCTCAAGGATTTACAGAAAGCCCCAGCATCTACAGCCAAGCACTGAAACGAGAACTTGACAGTATCCACATGCCAGTCAATACTGCACTGCTTCAATATGTCGATGATCTGCTGATCACCGCGAGAAGCGAGCCAGAATGTGAAAAAGCTTCTCTGACAGTTTTACATTTCCTAGCCGACAAGGGGCACAAGGTGTCCCCTTCTAAGCTGCAATTCTGTGTTCAGCGAGTTATTTATCTTGGTCACTCGCTGTCCAAGGAGGGAAGGCAGCTTACACCAGATCGCATCCAGTTAATTGCTAACATGTCAATACCCCGGACACAAAAGGAGGTGCGAGCTTTCATAGGCCTCACTTCATATTGTAGGCAGTGGATCCCTCAGTACGCATTTCTAGCAAAACCACTCATTCAGTTAACCACACAGGAGGCAGCCACATCGACTGTTCTCCCTTGGACTCAGGAACATACACAAGCTTTTGAAAGCCTAAAGAAAGCTTTATGTCAAGCACCTGTTTTAGCAACACCATGTTATAGCAAACCTTTTACACTCTTTGTTACAGAACGCGAAGGTACTGCCTTGTCAGTACTCACTCAGGATCAAGCAGGATCATGCAAGCCATGTGCTTATTTTTCCAGTACATTAGATCCCGTAGCTCAGGCTTTGCCTGCATGCCTGAAATCAGTGGCAGCGACAGCTTTAGCAATCAGACAAAGCGATGCCATAGTATTAGGACACCCATTGACAGTTCAAGTACCACATGCAGTAGAGGTTCTTGTGAACCGAACACAAACACAACACTTGACCATAGCAAGACTTACCGGTTATGAACTGACATTGTTTCAACCACACATAGAGATCCGACGGTGTAATACATTGAATCCTGCTACACTATTACCTGTAATTGGAACAGACCCACTAGCTCATGATTGTGTTGAAATCATTGAAATAAAGACGAAACCTAGACAAGACTTGACAGACGTTCCATTGTTAGATCCAGACCTGACGTTGTATGTAGACGGATCATGCATGAGAGCAAGTACAGGAGATTTAGTGGCCGCGTATGCAGTCACAACAGACACTGAAGTTATTGAGACACATTGTATAGATACTCTGTCAGCCCAAGCAGCAGAACTTATTGCTCTAACGCAAGCCTGTATTCAAGCCACAAATAAGAAAGTTAATGTATACACTGACTCACGTTATGCATTCGGAGTTGTACACGACTTCGGCGTGCTGTGGCGAGAGAGAGGTTATTTAACGTCCCATGGTGCCCACATTCAGCACGGGCCCCTCATTCATGCTTTGTTAGACGCAATACATCTACCCACTGCTATATCGATTATGAAATGTAAAGCACACACGAAGGTTACTGATACCATTTCTCAAGGAAATGATTTAGCTGACCAAACAGCTAAACAGACTGCTCAGAATCGCACATTAGACATGACAAAGCCAATAGTTCAGACACCAACACAGTGTATGACAATTAAGGATCCCGCACTTGACGTAATTGACATACAGACACATGCCACAGCAGAAGAAATAAAGAAGTGGACTGAACTAGGAGGGATCCAGACAGATCAAGGATGGATGACGAAGGAGAAATCTGTATGGTTTCTCCCTGATTCCATGGTTCAAGCCATTATAGCTACAGTTCACAGTCCAGCACATTTAGGAGAGAAGGCTATGCTAGACAGCATTCAGCACATTTGGTTCAACAAACATTTACGAGCAGCAGCTAAACAAAAAGTTCGTACCTGTATGATATGTTGTCAGTTTAATCCAGGAAAGAGTGTTCCCGTAGAGCAGGGTGGATTTCAGCCTCCTGACCATCCTTTTGAAGTCCTCCAGATGGATTATATTCAGATGGAACGTTGTCGAGGATTCAAATATGTCCTCGTAGTTGTCTGCGCTCTCTCCCGTTGGACAGAGGCGTATCCCGTATCAGATTACACTGCCCCGACTACTGCCAAACAGTTAGTTCGAGAATTCTTCCCACGGTACGGTTTACCACGTGTTGTATATTCAGATAACGGTCAGCCTTTCTCATCCGAATTAATGAAACATGTCTCACTCTTGTTGGGATATCAGTGGAAATTCCACTGTGTCCGACACCCCGAGGCAGCAGGTCTCGTAGAAAGACATAACCAGACACTGAAAATCAGACTGTCCAAAATATGTAGAGAGAAAGGTGTCGACTGGATAGTAGCATTACCAGTTGCACTCTTTTACATGAGAATGGTAGCACACTCTAGAACAGGGCTATCCCCGTATGAGGTGATCTTTGGTAGACCACCGAATATGTGGGGGACGCCTATACCACGCAAAATAACTGACATTGACTGTAACATGCTGACAGATTACTTGGCTTCCTTGATGTCTGCACTACAATCTTCTCGTTCACAGGTAGCTGCAGCCTTTCCCGACAACACTGAGGCGAAACCCCATGACGTTGTTCCGGGTAATCTTGTCTTTGTGAGAAATTTCGACAGGAAAAGTCAACTGGAGCCCAGGTGGAAAGCACCCAAGTTGGTCCTGTTGACCACAAGAACAGCCGTGAAGATCGAGGGACGTAAAGGGTGGATTCATTCAAGTCACGTCAAAAAATTTCATGGACTACCTTCAGATATAGACACTGTGCCCTGCACTCCCTCACAGACTGATTCAAAACTTCCTTTTGTTGAACAGAATGACTCTCAGTGCTATAAATTAAAGCTTAGGCCCAAACAGTCGAGCAATTTGATTGTTTAAGTCCTCTCCAAGGTGAAGCGGTTGAATTGTCTCCGACATGTATCCCTTGGACCTGAGTAGAGAAAATACCCGAGAAATGTTGAAACGACAGGCGTATTGTAAATTACTGCGTAACCACTGTATTGTGACTTTATTAATTTTGTCTTCCTTGAGTTTTTTAATAGTTACTGCAAGTATATTGTTGCATATGTATTATCCTGTTTCTAAACGTGTTTTCAATATAACTGCAGAACATTCTTTTAGTAACCTACCGCCACATGAATTATCTTATAGACTTGCGCTGCGCAATAACACCTTCATTAGTATGTTACATCATTCCCATCAGACTAGTAATGCGACCAATTGTTGGGTGTGTGGCCGACTTCCTCCCTATCAGAATAACAAAGGAGTTCTGCCTTTCTTTCCACATCCATTCACACACAATGGCTCCTGTGGAGCATGGTTTAGTTTATTAAATTCCATAGACCCAGACACAGCAGTTTATCAACAACATTGGATATGGGGAAATCTGAATCTAGTTTTATTCAAAGTCTGTCACCCTAATAAGGAGGGTCACCCCAGTAGAACAGGAACTGATTTAGAAAATGAAGTGTATAAATTAGGTAATTTTACGCCTAATCTTATGATTCTGAATGTCAAATCCGAAGTTGAACTAATTCTGCCCACTATGTCAGTATTTCCAGTTAAGGGTGAATTATGTGTAAGAAAAGTTGGTTCCATACATATGGGCCATAGCCAATGCGTTACTACAGTAGAATATAGTGATCAAGGTAAATCTTCATTTAGAGCTTCTCGCCATTCTTACTTCATATGTGGTCAGACGGCATATATGCGTCTGCCTCTAGATTGGGATGGTACCTGTTACATAGCATTCCTTTTGCCACCTGTTTTCCTAGCTCCCCCTGATTATTATCGAAATGTTCATTTAGTACACAATAGAGAGCAAAGAGATCTCCCAGTTGTCGATTATACTGAGACAGCATGGGACAAGTATGTAGATTTCAATAAAGGTATCTTTCCCTATATAGGTACAATATCAAATAGTAAGCTGATACGCAGACTCACCAAGACTCTTGAAGCTGTAGTAAACGAGACTATAGCCGCCCTAGGCAATCTGACAGAGGAACAATCAGTGATGAGAATTGTTGTTCTCCAGAATCGTCTTGTCCTTGACGTCATCCTGGCCGATAGGGGCGGAGCTTGCAGGGTCATCGGATCCAGCTGCTGCATATTCATACCAGAAAATTCGCCATCTGTATATAAAGCTATAACACGCCTTCATAAGATTGTAAGCCAGATACACGAAAATCCAGGCACTTGGACGTGGTCCGGGTGGTTTTGGAGTGTGATATCAGCCTGGGGATGGAGAGTTTTATCCTTCCTAGGTATTGGCCTTCTTATGCTCTTCAGTTGTTGTTTATGCCTGCAAGGTGGACCAGCGATTTGTGGTCTGTGTGCCACATCATGCATTCCACATCACAGGTCCCGTTCAGAATGCCGGAAGGAAGAAGAAATGATGCTCCATGAGCAAATCAATGGAATGATGAAGATTGATATCTCTTGAAGGGCAAGTAGGGGACAAGGAGGGAATGTGGAAATGTGGATTTTCCTGATCAGTTATGTCCCCTATCTTGGACCCCAACGGTTCTATATGCATGTTACAAGTACATGTATGTTCCCTCCAGTTCCAGTTTCTAAGACGCAAACATATGTGTGTCTACCGTCAACATGTTCTCTGTCAGATCCGCCATCACAGGGTTGGATATTCGATTCCTAAGTATGAAAGGCCACCGACTTTATATGGCTAAGTTACTCCATTTTTACAGTTCAGGCGAGTAGGCCCGATTCTGTCCTCAAAGCCTTTCCCTGCTCTCTGTCTCTGACAGCTTCAGCTTGAGCTCGCATCTGTATCCGTGAACTTTGTCCTACTCCCTGTGCAGCTAACGGTGCCTGCCTCGGCCAGTTTTCGCCTGTCTGCCAAGAAGTTGTATTTCACCTTCGAATTATCTATTTTGCTCTCCAGCCGATGCATTCCTGTCCAGTGATTTAGGTAAACATTTCTTTTAGCTCACAAGCAAAGGACTCAGCCTTTCCGTCCTCCTGCAAGTGATTCATAGCCCTGTTGCCATGGAAAGTTTTCTATCCCTCGCATCTCATATAGACACTTAGACGCTTGTACACGTACACAGTCAGTATAGAATAGATTCTGTCCGAGAGTCTCTTCCTTGTGGATAACATAGTTCTTTAAACATAGGATGTTAGATATGATTTGGGATTAGGTTGACTTGACCCCCAGACTTCTCGTCTCCACATGTAGAGCTAAATGTCAAGTCCCCTTCACCCCCTAGTTGCACGTCAATTACACGTCATGCTGCCGCGCGCGCATCTATGCCAAGTATTATCTTATAGATCCACCTATGTCTGATAATTCTAACCAATCATGTTTCTTTTATTCCTTATTACGCCTAGTTTCGATTATGTCACTGTTTTGTCACTTTTCTTATCAAATGTTACGCCTTCTACATTCGTTTCATTGTAATGTACTTATTATAAAAATACATGTCTGTTAATAAATTATTGTACTTCACTTCCTGAACCCTCGTGGTGACGGAACCTGAAGGCCGCGACTCGAGTCGGCCATTTTGAATGGAATAAAGCCCATTAGAAAACCTCTTATACCACGGATTCTGCCTCTTGTTATTTTGAGCTATTTACTTTATTTTAAGATTCCGTATGAAATTCAGTCCGGTATTTTTATTTACCACAAGACCATTGTCTGTCACGGAACGGACCGCCACCTCCGCCAGGATCAGTGATCCCGATGGGGCGGCGGTCACAATTGTGGTCCTGAATGGAGGCCGAGGAAGGCACAGCCATCGGGATTATGATGTCCCTTTCCAACAGCCATTTCCTGGCAGTCTGACCACCATGAAAAGGCTGTCGGAAAGAAACTTTAGTGGGCCCCAAACAGGGTCCCCATCCCTTGTGGGCCACTGCATTGTGCCCCTCGGGCTCATGTAGTGCCCCTACACACATCCCTACACTGTGTGCCTTGCACCACATGGTGCATGAGACATGGTGCATGGATGTGCGTAAAGCCGCAGTGTAAAGGAACACTTTCCAACCGCCACCACGGCAGTTATATCGTAATTCGGCAGCGGTACCGCTGACTGCTTGTCAGGTGGTCTCTTGACCCCTGCAACAACAGATAGCGGTCCGACCGCCTGATTTCATATTAGGACCCTGAAGGTAAAAACCTCGATCAGGTGGAGATGTGAAAAGTATCAATCTGACAGGAAGACTTTGTCAGATGAAGCATTTAAATTTGTCCTCCTCAGAGCTTTTACAGCCAAAACCAAAGTCTTTCTCTGGACCTTGTCTAGCTCTCTAGCTTTGATAGGAATTTGGTAGATACAGCCTGCAACATTGCCTCATTGGAGGACTTTGACTTCCATTTCAGAGACTAAGTCAGAAGGTAAAATGTTTGACTGGAATGAACCTGCTTTGTATATCAAATCAGCGCTCCATAGTGGTGAGCCTGAAATCGCACTTAGGTTTCAATCATCCAGGAACAGTGACTACTAATTAGCACTTTACTTTTCCTTTATGCTTTTGGCCTCAATTGTTTAAACAAGCATATCTCTGGATCCTCTTACTGGACTTTTGTTGTTTTGATGTAATTTTGTTTATTAAACTTCTGTCTATTTTTAAAAATTGGAGTGGGATTTTTATTATGTTGTGTTTTTGACATTTTAACTGTTATATACTTCTAACTGCTTTACACATTTCCTCCAAGGTGCACCTGTCTGCTCTATGCCATTGCTATGAGAGATTTACATTTCTGAAACCTTTGAATGGATTTAACAGTTTACTGACTTTATTACTTGTAGTTCACTGCCATTCATACCAATTAGCAGATCACTCACTCGCAGTTCTGAAAGGCATTGTGAATTATTTGCAGATTGGCTGTTAAGAGCTATGCCTATCTCTGAATCCAAATTGGAGATGTTCAATGAGATTATATCTATTGACAAATTGTTTCAGTTGATTAAGTCTGGCAGTATCAGCAGATAATATTTTGATGAAGAGAGATTTGCCCTACTTGGAGGCATCCTTCAACACAATATGGATGAGGTAGAGATACATAATGTTTCCCTAGTGCAGCATTAACCATGTTCTAAGCTCTTTGGCTATATCATGTTAATGACATTTTATAAGCCCTATAAACCCAAAGAACCTGTCACATTAAAATGGAAGACGTGAAAGCTAATTTAGTTTAGGGAACAAAAAGCAAATTATTCAGTTTATTCCTGAAACATATATTTATGTTATTTTATTTATGATGTTTAGTATACCACAGACTAGACCTGAAGGGGTCAGATAGATTTACATTAACAAGTTACACACATCAAATTATGAAAAATGTCTGAGAGAAATTACTTTTCTGTCTCTGCTTGATCTAGAGAAGTCCTTGCCACTGTTCCAGCAAGTTGGAAGTTTAATGCTATAAATATGAGTGATTGTTTTGGACATATTAGGCATATCTTAGAGGGATAATATAATGGGATTCTTAAAAGAATTTAAAGTGATCAATGTGCCTTTGTTCATGAGGCTTTTATGGATCAAGAGTATTTGTAGCTCTGTTTTAAAAGACTCAAAGGAGGGATTAATGAGAATTTCTGTGGGGAGAGAGTTCCACATTTTGGTCATTTTGGTTTTTAAACCTCAGTGGTTCTAGAATACAAAAATGCTCTTTGAAAGGGGCAGCTTCTGTCAGATATTCTGAGTTTTCAGTGAGGTGTTTCAGGGTGCACCAACACAAGGCAACGTGAGTAATACTTCCAGCTTTGAAGATGTCTATGCCTTCAATGTGAGCTAGTTGAGTGATATGAGCACAAGGAAAGGTGATTGTAACTCCTTGATTCTGAGATGAGTCTTGCAGCAAAGATTAATACAGCCTTCATATAGTCCAGGGTGGTTTTGAAAGTACCTATAGGGAGAGCATTTCGATAGTCAAACTTGGAGACGGCTAATGCGTGTCCAATATGTTTAATGTCAGAGGCTGGAATAGAAGGTTTAATTTGTTTTAAGCATCTGAGTCTGTTAAGTTGTTTTTGTTTGTTTGAAGATTCAGATGCTTATCGATGGTGATCTTGAGGGATTTGAGGTAATCAGTCAGTTTTGGAGTACAATCTACGGCATTTAGCAAAGTTAGACAAACTTGGACTGGGACTGAGGATTTGGGAGGGAGATGAGAATTAGTTTCCTTTTAAGAGTGTTTAGTTTCAGGTGGTTGTCAGATCACCACATTTGAATATTTATGTGTGTTTGATTAAGACATAGGATATCTTTTGGTGCTGTGACTTTGGGGTGTAGCTAGGTGTCATCTGTGTAGAGATGGTAGGCTATGTCTGCCTGTTTTGAAATGGAGGCTAGCAGTTGCATGTAATGATTGGAACGCATCAGTAGAAGAGTGGAGGCTTGTGGTACTCCTTGGGTAATGTCAGTTTACTCAACAAGATACTGCTCCTCTTGACCTGTTGTGATTGGTTGACTATGTAAGAAGAAAGCCAGTTGGGGATTCAACCCTTTAATCCTACTCAGTCATTGAGTGTTTAGTAGGATTTTGTGATTAACAGATACAAAAGCTGCTCACAGGTCTAGTAGTATGAGCATGCAGGAATGTCCCTCATCTAATGGGAGCAGTGCATCATCCAAGATATGAATCAGAACAGTTTCAGTTCTATATCTCATTCTGAAATCAGACTGAAAGTAGTCTAACAGGTTTTGTTCCAAAATGTATTGACTGAGCTGAGTTGCGGTGCAGCTTTTGGTTTTTTTTTTAAACAAAAGGATAGTTACTGGGCAGAAGTTGTTCATGGGTCAACATTCTTTTTTTCTCTAGAAGGGGAGAGCCTGTCCCATTTTCAGACAGACCAGGATGTCTCCTTGGGCCTCTGAAGTATTGATAAGCTGTGTCGGATATGGTGCAATGTCCCCATTGCATTCTTTAATTATTGTGAAGAGAACTTTGTGTGTGGTTGATTTAGTGTTAGCAGTGATCCTCATAATTAGGCCTGGGCAGTGTGCACAGAGTCACACTATGCGGAGCTATGCAAAGTTGCTCGAAAGACTCTGCCGCGCTACGCGGAGTTCTGCAAGTGAGCAGAGCTGCTCTAAGCACCTGTTTGCTTTACTTTTTTATGTCATACGCATTGTGTAGCCTGTACTCGCGTTGGAAATCATGCACTAATGGCACCACGCCATTCAAAATGGCATGGCCATCTTGTTTTCTTTGTTCTGTTCATGGTTCTGGGCCTGTTTTTCAATCTTTTCCAAATCTTTTCAATCCTCCGCCCTCCTACTTGATCTACTTTTTTTTCATTTATTAATGTTTTTTTGTGACTTTTTGTACTTTTTTTATTTTTCCCTTACTTATTCCTTCCTGTTCCACTTTCTTTTCTTTCTAGTGCACCCAGCTGCAGCTGACACATCGCTGAGTGGATATTCTGGACTTGGAGCAGTACCTGCTTGACCTGCTAGGTGCCGAGATTGTGGGGCTTGGTGAGTAATTATTTGTTGTGTTTATGTTCGTCAATGCTAAAAAATGTTTTCCGAATAACATGCTGCTCAAACTCAGAGGTAAGCAGAGACGTTTTAAGGCATGGGCAAAGTGGGCTCTGGCCCAGGACCACAGCCTTTCAAGGGGCCTCCTAATAGACCACGTTCTGTTATGCTGAGAGTCTTGCCCCAATGACCTTGGGTAATTCTTAAAATATTGTTTTAAATATGTTTTTCTTTCATTTATTTTTTAATGTGGGTGACATTTTGCAGAGAAATGTTGAGTTTATATTTCAAGCAACATCCATAAAAAAAGCTTCTTTTAGATCAAAACAGGACCTCCCATATGAGAATCGGGAGGGTGTCACAGAGATTATTTGCAGTAATGTTAGTGAGCTGCTGCTGTGTTGCAATATTGAAATCAGACACTGCTATCCTTGAATATTAGATGTAAACACATTTAGAATTAGGACGAGTGTGCTTCTGCACTGTCAGTGACCTGGCCAGAGAAGTCAAAAAAGAGCTGAAACTGGATCATATATTCAAAGCTGTTCTAAACAGAGGTCCCCAAAATACTTTTGGCCCAGGGCCCAAAAAATCCTCAAGATTTCCATGGAGGTAAATTAAGTTTAGTTTACGTTAAGAAAATGATGTGAAAATGATGTGATCCAGTTTGAGCTAGGCAGGTGCTCGGCGCTACCTAATCGGGATAGTCGATGCTAATATTGGCTGATTATTTAAGAAGCCATTGCGGACTCCCTATCCTCCTGTTGCCATAGTGAATTACTGGTAACAGTGAGCTGGTGTAATCTGTGACTTTCTTTCTGCAGCTCGCACAGTCCCAGACAATCTCACAGGGATGTGTAGTATGCATTTATGCACTGCAAAAAAGGGCTAAATTGGTCCGTCAAGGGGGTTGACTAATGAGAATAGAATAAAAGATTATTAATTGGAATTTATTTGTTCCAAATGTGGTTTTTGTTAGTGACAATTGGAATAGGGATTTTAGGATTAGTAAATCCAACTCGAAGATAGTTGATTCTAGTACTCTAGGCGATCTGATTTAGAAAAGTACAATGTTACTGCGTTTGCCTGTCATACTTTTAGGAAGATTAACTGCACCACTGATCTATTTTTTTAATCTTCTTTATTTCTTACATCGCACACAAGGGCAAGAAGGAGGGCAGCTCAGAGGCGCATCTGGTTGGAGCTGGTGAGGAGGCACCGACCAGCAGCGCCACTGCTGAGGGCTCTGATCACCCCAGTAAGTCCTATTATTTATTATATTTAATATTTCTCTAACTTTTACCTTTGCACACTATATACTACTTTTAATTTTGCCTAGCTTTTTTTATGCTGTCTCCTTTTTTTCCTTAACTACCCAATACATTATTTGTGTAATTCTTGTTATCCTTGCATTATCCTTTTTTCCATATTCCATGTTTTTTTTTTGTAGCTGACTTTCTCCTGTCTGTAGTAGTCCATAGTTTTCTTCTGCTATGTTGGTAATCTTTCCCTGTCCCTATATATCTTGTGGTACTGTAAGACTAAGAACAGATGTTGGTACTCCACTGTCTAATGCAGTGGTTCCCAATCTGTGCACCACGGCACCCCAGTGCGCCATCAAAACTAGTCAGGGGAGCTGGGAGCAGGTGTGCACCAATCATACAATTTGGGAACCACTGGTAGGTGAACACTCCTGTAATGTCAGATATCTCTAGCACCAAAGGAGTTACAGCTGTTGCTGTCAGTGGGCACACACATGAACATTTCAGCAGCGTCGAAACCTACCCCCAGCAAATGCTGCTACTTTGCATCTATCGAACATGGGGCTTTTTCTGCCTGGGTCTGGAAATTACACCTGCGCAGCCTCGTCTGTTTCGAAGAGACAGATGCAAGACACACAAAAAATCCTAAGGTTGCAAATGCCTTTTTCAACTATTTTCTTACAAGCAGAGATCTCCACTTTCACTTTTGATTATCTTTATTTGTAGCAGTGCGCAGTGAAAGAGGATATCTTCAGTAATATATGAGGATGGTGTGAGCAGACTGGTAGAAACTTAAAACAGAGTAATGTCTTCTAGCATTTCAAATTTCAGGTTTGCTGCAGAAAGCAGGTTTTTATTAATATGTCTTATTTATGAGGCATGTTCTACTGAGGGCGTGTCATTGTTAAAGAGACATGAAATACTGTCTTGTCATATTTTGTTATATAGATGCGCTCTCTACAATCCCTTCTGCCCAAGATGTACCCCATCATTAGGCCTCGGCTAGCGTGCAGTGCATGCGCTGCTCGCTTTGCGAGGCATGCAGTATACACTATAGTGGGGAAGCTTCGTGCAAGCTCCGCCCACATACCGCCCACATTTCTTATTGGCTTTTTTCCTCAATGCAGCCTTTGGATAGGTTTTATGCTTGTTAGTCCCGCCTTATGACGACCATGTCGTCATTTGTATCCTGCCACGGCTACTGGCCCTTTTTCTTCAGGCACTATTTAGGTCCCTTCCCTCCCCCGCAGTCCGTCGTTCTTGGCCCCTCCCACCCGCTCTCCGTTCATGCACTTTCTTCGCGTGCGCATCCTGTGAAGTGATGTGGTGTGGAACTTAAGGCAGTTGTAGTTATCCATCTGTGCCACTTACTGCCGTTTGGTGAGGGCACGTGAACGAGTTCCCCTGGCTCCAGCACTCTCCTTATCCGGTGTTGACAGCGGAAGCATGAAAGCCTCAGTGGCAGTCTCGTATGTGTACACAACAACACATGTAGGAGAGCAGCACCGCCACAGTAGTATCTTGAACATCAGTTTCCTCTTCTACCGGTGCGCCGTGTGTCCTGGTTCAGTTTGAATAGGGCCGCCTCTCCGGAGATGCTCTGTGGAGGCGGCCGGCAGAGTCCGTCTTGCCCGGTGTGAGTGCGCCGCAGCAGTGGCAGGAGTTAGCACCGGCATAGTACCATTCTCCCCGCGTTTCTGGCAGGAGAGAGCTGAGTGTCCGTGCGCCCGTGGCTGCATCGAGGTGCCAAAACCTCTTTCGTGCACTGTGTGACTTTCCTTCAACATTTATCTTCCTAGATAACAGTCACTTCTCGAGCCCAGGCCTCCACCCCGCTACTAACGGGGCAGCCATGTGGAAGAGATTATGAAGAGAGGATGTGGTCCGTCATCCATGCCGACTTTGGTGCTGGAAACCAGAGTTCGAGCCTCGAGGTCGCGTCCTGCGTCCACATCCTGTGATTCTGGACAAATCACTTAATCTCCCCGTGCCTGAATGTGTAATGTAAATACAGTGCTCATGTAAAGCCTCCAATACTTTCGGGTCGAGTTTGCGCTATATAAATAAAAAAAAATAAAAAAAAGACTCCCCGTGCCTGAATGTGTAATGTAAATACAGTGCTCATGTAAAGCCTCCAATACTTTCGGGTCGAGTTCGCCCTATATAAATAAAAAAAAACTGAAAAAAAAAACGGGACAGCCATGACGGAAGAGGAGCAGCAGGCACCTAGAAAAGTCGGCTTCTCACCGCCACGGCCGGCAACACCAATGGGCTGACAAAGGGCATCGGTGGTTTAAAAGTCGATCCAAGCTGTGAGGGTGTGTTTGTGTCTGAGTCAGTATGTCTGTGTGTGTTTTTGTATGGTATGCCTCCGAGTCTGTGTGTGTGCCAATGCGCGTGTGTTTCTGTGTCCAAATATGCATGTGGGTGGGTCTGTGTGTGTGCCTGTTTGTGTCTCTGTGTCAGCATGGTTGTGTGTGTGCTTACAGGACTGCATACCTGCATATTCTAACTGCATACATACCACAGGCAGAAATATATGCGCGATAGGTGCTTTAAAAAGTTTTCACGACGTGTGATTTTGAAAGGCTCGGTCACTTCTTTGGGTTTTCGGGTCTCCGTTTTGCTCCAGTCTGTTCCTTGTCTGGTGTTAAAACAAGTTATAAGTTATCTTTCTCTCACCCTCACTCTCTGTCCCCTTTCTCTCATGCAAGTTTCACAGTGTGTGTATATGGGTGTATATAGCGTGTGTTATAACACATGTACATTTTGAAAATGGTCATGCACACACACATTTAAGTTCCATTACCATACATTTACGATGCATATTTTACAAAAATACACTCCGCCCATTGTTGCAGTATTGTATGTCTTTTATACATTCATATACACGCGAGTGCCCATATGTATAATGTGTGTGTGTGTGTGTAACATATGTGGTTATATACCAATAAAAACAAATTTGTGTACGTGTGTAGATGGAGGGATAGATAGATTGAGTATGGTATGTCTGGATAAACTAATCTGCGTGTGTGCCAATACGTATATGTGGAAATATGAATATTGTATACATGCACACTAATGCACTAAATGCGTGTTGATGCACGTGTTCGTGCCAAACAATTGAACTACTGCAAAAAGAAAGGTAGTTCGATGATAAGGATATATGTCAACTACAATACGTTTGGCGCACGCTACTTTGTGGAGAGCCACATGTGTGTAACACAGCAGACATCTTCCGGCGGGCCCAGGGAGAGAGGCCGCGGTATTTACATGAGTTTATGATGCCAAGTCAGGTGACAATACTCTTCCGGTATTAGCCAATAAAGCAACGCACTATATGGCCGGCTGTGGCCTTGTGATGGCATGCTGAGGGGAGCCCACCTCTGGACATCAAAGCAGGCCGCACTTAATACCACGTTCCTAAAACCAAAGCCACGTCCTTGCAAGAGGCAAACTCTAAACCGGAAAGAGTCTCTAAAAACAGGGGTTGATTTTCATTGCCACCGGATAAATAATTCTGTGTATGATTATTTGCGTATTTAGTTTGCACAGCAAGAATGCGAACACGAAGCTGGCTTCTGTGTTCCCCGCGCAGAAGAGGAGGGTGGGCTCTTAAAATAACCTCTCCACTGAGGTTTACCGACTGCCCTGTTTCCCACGAAGGGACACCTCGGCTGGAAGGGGGAAAGGGGCAGGCAGCATACCCCCTGCACGGAGCCTGGCTTTGTGGCGCCAACACATGCTTTCACAAATGCTGATTTTTGCAAGTGGTACGAAAGGTGGCTTGACTGATCACCTCACTGTATCACCGTGCATGCTAACAGTTACATTACACAAAAAATGTTGGCATGTATACAGGGCTTTAAGTGGACCGGGTCTTGCCGGTGATTAAGTTTTAACAAGCATTTGCAATGCAATATGTCTCCCATTTACGTGAGTTTAAGCTATTGGCATTGTAATTGACAATGCCTTTTATTTATGTTTTAAAAAACAAAAATAATACCTGGTGTGTCACGCAGATTGATGCTTACTTCCCCTCCATGTTAAACAACAATAGATGTTTCAGCACCCAGACTAATGTGCTGCATAGCTACATACATATAAGGTCCCAAAGACGAGGCCGATTTGCATTGCAAATGCTTGTTTTTACTTTTGGACGCTCTAGATTTTTTACCTCTATCTGTGATGGGCACGTACTGAATCAGCCGTAGCCCCTATGCTTATTTTAAAATATCATTCAATTCTCATACAATGCAACACTGGTTGGTGTTGTCCAGCCCATATTAATAAACAGTTACCTAGAAAGGGTAAACCCAAATATAGTCGCTGGGACCTGGGTGCAGCACAGTACGTAGGAACAATGGTCCCAGAAAACAATTATACAACACACTTAATTCCCTGCCTACCTGCTAGCGCCTTGTGTCCCTGCCTGTGGATTCTTGGTTCCGTTCACCGCTCTTGTTGAGCCAAGTTTGTCCCCGTCTCCCGCCGGCGCGTTACCAGCCATCGCGTCCGCGGAGGGGAGACGGAAACTACACCTCCCAGCAGCCCTAGCGGTTCGAGTCCAGCTGAACCGCTGACGCTGATTTTCGCGCCAGGGGGCGCATAAAAGGTCGTTGAAGATCTGGGAGAGTGGGTTCCCCGCCTACCTGCTAGCGCCTTGTGTCCCTGCCTGTGGATTCTTGGTTCCGTTCACCGCTCTCGTTGAGCCAAGTTTGTCCCCGTCTCCCGCCGGCGCGTTACCAGCCATCGCGTCCGCGGAGGGGAGACGGAAACTACACCTCCAAGCAGCCCTAGCGGTTCGAGTCCAGCTGAACCGCTGACGCTGATTCTCGCGCCAGGAGGCGCCAGGAGGCGCATAAAAGGTCGTTGAAGATCTGGGAGAGTGGGTTCCCTGCCTAGCTGCTAGCGCCTTGTGTCCCTGCCTGTGGATTCTTGGTTCCGTTCACCGCTCTCGTTGAGCCAAGTTTGTCCCCGTCTCCCGCCGGCGCGTTACCAGCCATCGCGTCCGCGGAGGGGAGACGGAAACTACACCTCCCAGCAGCCCTAGCGGTTCGAGTCCAGCTGAACTGCTGACGCTGATTTTCGCGCCAGGAGGCGCATAAAAGGTCGTTGAAGACCCCGCGACGCGGGACCGCGCGCGGGTGGTGCCGGGTTAAGCCCGGGTCAAGGGCGGGACCGTCTGTGGCCATCAGGGGCCGAAAGAGGCCGGGCTGGGCCCCATCTCTTTGGTAAAATGCATTGTAAATCATTACTTTTAATATTTTATTTGTCAATGCACGGGATTGTGTGATTTGTAAGTACCATCCGTGTAGACGTCTGTCTCTTTTCCTATATTACACAAGGTGTCAATCTAAGTCTGCTATTGCTGTACCGCACCGATTATGGTCATGGGGAAGCACAAGGCCCAACATTCCCATAATGACATAAGGCAAAATAATACATCATTGCCAACCTTGACTGCTATTGATCGTATGCTTCAAAAAACAATTGGGGTGGTCGTTTCGGCCATTGAGAGTACTGAAAGGCGTCTTTCGCTTCCTGCTGGCCTGCCCCCCCCTTTACCTGCAATTGATGCATCGGTCTATACTACTATGTCACATGACTCTTTAATAGTACCATCATTCATCGATCTTCCATTATCGAGAGTACAACAAGAATCAGGGAATTTAGCACTTTCTCAACAGCAGACAACTGACGATTTGCTGCCTACTCATTCTAGGCTTTCCCTGTCCCCGGCTATTTTCTCTATTCAGGATTCGCCTGAGATTTCACCTATGCATGATGACCCATCAGTACAGCCGGGCTTAGAACCACTTCTAAGCCCAACCCCTACTATCGGCTCAGAGCAAAGCACCTCTATTGTCATGCCGCAAATGAGAACCAGAGGCCAGAAGGCGAAGAACAAGCTAAAACATTGTGATAAGGAAGGGCCGCAGTTAATAAAAGCTAAACAAAAGAGAACTACCAAACCCTGTAAATCTGCTATTAAAACTAATATGGAACAAGGTCAAAAGGAAAAGAACATAGCCTCAGCCGCTTCTCCTAATATCCCCTCGAGTGATGTGTTTACAGGAGAGAATTTTTGGAGAAAAATGGAGGACATGTTGACTTTCTTGATTACACCTATTTTAACTAAATTAGCAACTATTGAAGATAGGGTCAATAACATGGAAACTCATGTGGTGGGGGTTTTTAAAGTTCCAAAGGTAAACGTACTTTCTTCCCTACAGTCTGTTGTACCTCAACTATCCGTTTCTGATGTACATAGCAATCTTGTGAAAACTTCAGAGACGTCTGGCGATTGTCAGCAGAAAGAGTCTATTGGTATCAATGTTATTAGCTTAAATGGAACTAATGGACAGGGTTCCTCTAATCCAGCCCCTAATTTAGTTTCATATACTGCTAGATCTGTTGTAGATACCAGGGATAAAATTATTACACCTACTTTACCCACGTTAAACTTACCTCCCGAGGCTCGACCCTATACTGTGGTATTAGCAAATGTTCCACCTCTGGCCCCAGACACTCTTGAACATTGGTCAACTCTGAGGAACAAAGCCCTTCACTATTTGTCGATTAAATTTGGGTCGAATACTGCTCTCTTTTCAAACTTTAAGATGGTTAGAAGAGTCCATTGGCTTGGTTCGTCAACAAAATCACTGAGAGGGGATTGTGTGATTGTTTCGTTTCGGTCCCCTCTGTTGGTTAATCACATTTTGGAAAAATGTTATACTGGCCACTTAGCTGTTGACTATGTTAATATCGTTCCCCTTGACTTCTTTTATCCCTCTACTCGTTATGAAAGGTCATGGGGCCGTGGCCCCCAACCCTATAATTTGGGATTCCCTGAAGTACAAAGATATAACATACCAACATTTAACCATTTTGATATTTTAAGTGGTTTAGATAATAATGACTGACAGCAAACCTATCCCCTTCATACGACCTCTACTGCCATTACAGACCCTGGGTGTGACACCAGGAATGACATTTTGTTTGAATCGGAAGTAGTCCAATGCCTACTAGAGGTTGATGATAATGTAGGTTGTCTGGTTGCCACGGAATTGGGATCAGTGATTGAGTATGAGATGGGCCCAATATCTTCCATGGTAGATTCTACTATGGCTCCTACCGTCTGTCCCCCACTTGGATCTCTACCTTGTAGCATTTGTTCCTGGAACATTGCTGGTCTTAAATCTAAGATTGGTAACCCACTTTGGCATGATTTTATTAATTCACAAGACCTTGTTTGCCTGCAAGAAACCTGGAGCATAGACCCGATACATCTAAATGGGTTTAAAACATTCCATACTCCAGCTGTGGATACCCTTCATGGTAGAGCCAAGGGGGGTCTGACGATTTATATATCAAATAAATTATATCTAATTAAGATAACGGAGCCAGTTAAAGATCCTCATTTCCAGGTTTTGACAATAGTTTTGGACCCCGCCACCCCCATTGTTTTAATTAACTTTTACAATAATATCACCCCTGGGGAAGTTTCCAGCATCTGTAAGAAAATGGTTAGAGTAATTCTCTCGCAGGAAAAAATCCTTGGATTTAACATGCTTATACTCCTTGTGGGAGATTTTAATTGCTCTTTATGTAACCTGATTGCAGACAATAGATGTAGTATTGGTAAAGATGATGATGATGAGGATGGCTTGTTTTTGTCTCATTTTAACCACTCTATTTTGGGTGAACAATTGAATGAACTTATCGGTCAATTTGACCTGGGCTTTGTTAATGAGGTTTGCCCAATACCATTTCATCTTCCCCCAACCTATAATGGGCGAGGCTGTACTTCCACGATTGACTTTGCATTTATTACAAATAGGCATGCCTGTGATATTGCAACTTTTACTGTATCTGATATCGCATTAAGCGATCATTTTCCACTTTGTATTTCCATTTTGATTCCAAAAAGGTCTGCCCCAAAAACAGGTTCAGACCAAGATATACTTTGGAAAAATCTCGCCATTGGTTCTTGTAATGGCTTCACGCTTAAATGGGACAAGGTGGATCAAACTAAAACGCTTAAAAGGGTATTTACTAACTGTGCCCCTGATTTCTTAGCATGCTTAACTATGGATGCCACTCCAGACAATATACTAGCATCCTTTTTGTCAATTTGTAAAGAGATCAGATCCTCTCTGACAAGACAATGTAGACATAATAAAGCCCCGAAGGATGGTTGGTTCAACTCTAGGTGCACTAAGGCGTACTCCCTCCTAAAGGAGGCATTACATAAAAAACCTAGGTGTTTAGAAGATGTACGCATACTTATGATCCAATACAAACTAGCTATTAAAGAGAGGAAAGATGAGATAAGAAAGGAATCTTGGGAGGCACTGCATGAGGCCTCGACACGCAATGATAGTGCCAGTTTCTGGAAGATTATCAGGAATCCCTTATTTGCTGAAAAGTCTTGTCCCTCTCTTGAAATAGCAATCTCCGAGGATGAGTGGATCAATCACTTCTCAAAAGTTTATGAGGGGGATAGAATGTTTTCTTCCTCCTGTAATCCTTCTAACTATCCATTTTTGAAAGACATGCAGTTCACCCTAACTGAGGTCGAAAAAGCGATTTGTGCAAGCAAGAGTGGGAAGGCCCCTCGCCCTGATGGTGTACCCATAGATATATTTAAGGCTGATTTGACTCTTTGGGCTCCCCTCCTGGTACAGGTGCTGAACGCCTGTTGTGTGTCAAAACTCTTGCCCACTTGGGTGGAGTCCATAATTGTCCCTATTTTTAAAAAAGGGGATCGACACGATCCGGTCTCTTATAGACCGATCTCCCTTTTAGATTCCTTCACAAAAGTAGCTGGACGAATAATTTTGGACCGCCTACTTTTATGGGCTGAGGATAATTCAATTCTATCAGACCTACAATACAGTTTTCGTACCGGCCTAGGAACAGTGGAACAGGGTCTAAACTTTTTGATGTTGACTGGGAAATATACCAGGGCAAGAAGGGAGAACTTGTTTGTGGCATTTGTAGACCTCTCAGCCGCTTTTGATTGTGTGATTCATTCCAAACTGTGGACATTACTGGAACAAATTGGGGTTGAAGCTAATATTATTTATTTTCTTAAATGTTTTTATAGTGAAGCTTCAGTGTCTGTACGCTTTGGACAAAATGGGGAATGCACAGGCAAAATACCAATAAGGAGCGGGGTAAGACAGGGATGCGTCCTGTCCCCCTTCCTTTTTAATTTGTATATAAATGGTTTGGAGAAAGCTTTGTGCAAAAACAACAATTTTGATCCCCCACGTATCTCTGGTCGCCCGATCCCGCTATTAATGTATGCGGACGATGCTGTATTGATGTCCCGTACCCAGTTGGGACTACTGCACGTGGTTACAAGTTTCGCTCTTTTTATGAAAGAATTGGGCCTTAAAGTAAATATTGCTAAAACATTTATTATGCACTGTGGTAGAAATGTAAAACCAAAGAAATCCATTTTTATTGAAGGACAACGACTAGTTTTTACACAACAATTCTCCTACCTAGGTATTCTATTTACTCAAAAGGATTCCTGGGGTGAGGCATTGGCTGCAAAAAAACAAGCAATGATTCGCTCAACTGCCGCCCTCAGGTCCTTTTCAGGGAAATTAGGCATCCGACCCCCCGCAGAGTTACTTAAAATTTATAAAGCTAAATGCGTATCCGGCGCAATGTATGGTAGCGGGATATGGGGTTTTGTGGATCCTATCCAGCTCCAGGTAGTCGAGAATACCTTCCTGAAGTTTATTCTTGCGGCCCCTAAGAGTTCCTCTAATTTTAACTGCCATACAGAATTGGGGCTCTCTTTTATATCAGATCTTATTAAGCTAGAACCCATACTACTGTGGCACAGGATATGGTCTAAAGAAGAACCTAAGCTTAATCGAGATATTCTTTTAGATATTTTAAGACTAGACGGCCACATGAGGATACCATGGCTGAGTTATGTTCATACATTTTTTTCTGACATAGGTAAACTGGATTATTTTATAAATCCTTTTACTATTTCAGCGATCTCACGGAAGGACCTCAAAAAAGAGGGTTTGTCATTTCTAGAAACACGAAGATGCACTGTGGAGGTCCTAAAACCCACTGTCTTTCAACATGAATTAATTTTAACTTCTTTTAACATTCAACCCTATTTGATATATGTTCCAGGTAATTACGATAGATTGTTATTGTGTCGCTTTAGATTTGGTGTTTTCCACAGATTGGTTAGTTTTCCCACGATCAATGATTGGTCTCATGATTTGTCTCCCTGTCCCTGTGATGAAATTTCCCCTCAAAGCACTATGCATGTCATATTATTCTGTAAATTTTATAATCATGATAGGCGAACCATATTACTGCCGCTATTAAGGATGACAGGTCATCGCCAATGCCGTCGTGCTTTTTATGAGATTCAATGCCTGGATAATCACCTTTGTGTTGCTACGCTTATTTTGTATATGAGAAAAGTGATTTTTATTAGGAAAAGGATGACATTTTAACGTATTTTAATCTATTGTTGTTGTAAATGTTTGGGATCATGTATTTCATGAATAGTTTTATGTAATTATGTACGTATTATTATCATGTATTTTATGTATACTTTTATGATTGTTTGATTTCAATCGAATAAAGTTTTTCTGATTCTGATTCTGAACACACTTAATTCACATGGCTCAGATACAAAAATTCGGAAAGCACAAAAGATATTTGCTGTACTCAGTGTTATTTAATCACACTGGACATAGGTTATTTAGTATCATCATTTAAACACTATTGCAAATTAAGTGCCCCTAGAAAGGAAAGGGAGTGAAGGGAAGTGGGTTGATTGTGGTTCAAGTGAGGGTGAGGACACTATAAAATGGCTGCATACGGCCACTACTATTGGCTTTTTATGGAGGGGGAGTGTGTATTTTTTTCTTGCTTTGCCTAACATTGTTTAAAACTCTTTTTTTGTCAACCGTGACTTATTAGCATGTGGCTTGATGCTAACAAAGCAGCTGGGTCTATACGAAGTCCCAAATATACTATTTATGATCTATATGTTAGATTTTAATTAGCAGCCGCATATGGACACACGTTTATATTCAATCCTTGTCTAAATGCCACAGGTATGTCTAGGATCTTCAGGTTTTTCCTTTTGTGCATTATGGAGTGGTGTTCCTCTACTCATGCCATTGACTGAGTACAAATATTAGGTGTGTGCCCAAGTCAGATCCCTGTGATCATTTTGGGCAATTTCTTGTGGTACCACTCTACTATGGCTGCCACTATCTGCCATATGTGCAGATCGGATGAACACTTTATCTACATGATGCTGCAGCTGATTCTGCTGCTGTGGGTTTGGACTCTGGGTGTCTCGAACATACTGATTCACAAAGTGTGCACGAACTTGAGCCCCACAGCCACTCCTGGCCGGTGCTCACTGGCTTAGGGGCTCAGGATGGTGTTCAAGACCCCAATGGTGGATAATGTGCAGTTGCACCAGCCCTTCCACCCACCTGTAGAGGAAACCCTGAGCTTGAGTGGCCACCACCTCATCCTATCCTTGGCCACAACCGAGAAGCTGTGGCTGCTACATGCAAACATCGACTCCATAGAGAAGAGGTGAGGGGTCACCGTACCTCATAAACAATGTATCCGTTACTGACCTTCATCTTAGAAAAACATTAATGTTCACCACTGTATCCTGGAAATTATCATTAGTTATATACCTGTGTCTTACTACCCTCTATAACAATCTTGACCATTAGGGGGTACACTGCCATGACCTATACAGCCTACAACAACCTAGATAAGCAATTTCTTATCTGCAGTAGAGGTTAGTGGCTTACTTACTAACTAAACTAGTTGACTTCACACCATAGTTCTCTTACCTGAATATATATGAAGTGATAACAGGGAAGGCATCACAAGCGAGGTCCTACTCCCACATATATGAGCCCCGACTGTATGATTCATCGAAAGGATTATCTATCACAGGCAACTAAATTGAAAGTAAAACACAGAGTTGGTGGGTTATATATTTATATCATAGCTATACAAAGATTGAGACCAGACTACTACATAACACAACAAAGAATACCAAATAATATAACAGAAAATAGCATTAGTAACCTTTTTTGAGAAATGGTGAAAGTTATAAAATCCTTGAGTCATGAAAAGTGGACTCAAAGTATGGAGTGGACCAGGTTATGCGTTTACAAAACACAAAGCCTGGAAGATGAGGCTGATGAATGATGTTCTTCTATATCTGAAATATGGATCACTTTTGTATGTGGGTGGATGAATGGGGCCAGTGTGGGATATTGCTTAGGTAATAGAAGATCCTTCTGTGAGTTGGTGTCATTATCACCACATCCGCCACACCAAGTGTGTGATCCATTTATGTTTTACATTAAGATACACCTCAATAAATCACACAGCCCAGAGGAAGAGGGTTAGAGGTTTGATGAATGGATGGGAACGGGGATTTGGGTAAGGTGTTACAAAGACAAACACTATGCAATGACAACAGTCCAGCTGCCTAACCTATTTAAACACATGCCAGACACGACACGCAGTGAAACCGCCATTGCACTAAGTGCTTTTACTCTGTCTTTGTTGTGAAACTTTTGAAACTTTTACTACCAATTCTTTTAGTATTTTAGAGAAATACTGCTTAGCACTTGTACTTTGTCCCCTTACCTGGCACTCCTCTGACCCGCACCACAAACCGCTCTGCTTCCTGGTCCACCACGGGTTTTCCCAATTGCGTGGAGGGACTACACGGCAACAACTTTCTCATTTCTGGGCAGGAGGTGGGGGGGCAGAGTCACACAGTCAGCAGTCCACCTGCTTAATCTATTTAAACACATGCCAGACATGACACCCAGAGGAGGTACCAGAGGTGTGCCATAGGTGCGCCAAAGGCAAGCCTGTCTGCGCTGGTCCTTGTACGGCTGGGGCCAGGGGCCACAACCCCTGGCCATGCTCCTACAGCTATAAGCTCTTATACCCCCCCAATTTCTCCGCGGCCTTAGAGGAAAGGTAACTGACAAATGTTTACACTCTTTACTTCTTTCGGAACATAAAACCACTGTCCCCATTGTGCTTTTAAATTCTGTCTGTCTCCTGAAGCCCTGACACCTCCAAAAATGCAATATTCGCTAAAGATGCTACTACTGAATTGCAGATCATTCCATAAACATGCCACTGAAATCTCCATGTTATTAGAGGAGGAACACCTAGATGCTCTCTTCCTGACAGAAACTTGGCTCAACAACGAGTCTGATTCAGTCCTCACACAATCCCTCCCTCATGGCTATCTTATACAGTGGGTGGATCATAAGAATGGCAGGGGGGCATAGCAATCATTGTTAAAGATCTGTTTAATTGTCGCATTACCGCAGACCCTCTACCAGACTGCAAGAATCTCTCCTTTTCCATAGGCTTCTCACCCACCCTTACTTTTTCAGGCCTATTAATATACCGCCCACCTGGGGCTTATGGACAATTTCTCAAGGTTCTCCCTGAAACTAATCTAGCCAGCTCCCCCTCCAACTTCACTGTGCTAGGTGATCTCAACCTTCATCTAGACAATACCTGGACTCGACCGTGGCTGAGATGATTAGGAATCTCTCTGCGCTTCAGCTGAAACAGAGAGTCTCGGGATCGACTCACATCAAGGGGCACCTACTTGATCCCATTTTTAGCAATTGTGAGGAACTCTCAGTAGGAGCACCATCACTGTTGCCTTGGTCAGATCACTTCCTGATCCCCCTGTCATGGGATATCACAGGTCCTATCTCCTCTTTCATCTTAGTCAGTGGCAAAGAACGCAACTGGTCTAATCTTCCTTTAGAACAATGGATATCAGTTCTTGAAGCCACTTGGTCAGCCAGTGATCCAAACCCTATTTCAGACAACAATAAATTTAACAACTGGATTGAAAGTTCTTTAGAAGATGTTCTTCCTAAGAAATCCACTTACAAAAAATGTAGGCTGAGGATCTCTCCATGGTACTCCCCGAAGGTACAGGAACTTAACCAAACCTATAAAAGATTGGAGAGAAAATGGAGAAAGGACTATGTGGAATCTAGCAAACTAAAATATAGGGAGGCAATTAAAATCTATCAAGCCAGAATTAAAGCAGCACAAGCTTCCTATTTTGAGGAAAAAAGTAATCTAGCATCTAACTCCTCTAAGGAAATCTCCTGTATTGCTAAAAGCCTTTTAAAAATGCCCCACAACAAATAACCATGGATGGTTCCCTCACCCGTTGTAATAACCTGGCTGAGTTTTTCCACATGAAAATACAAAACATATACTCCACTTTCCCCCCTACAGACAGTCATAAAAATCAGGCTCCTATCACTGCCTCATCCCATTGTACCCAAGTAGTACTGGAGCAAATCCCTCTGTTGGACTTTAAAACATTAGAAGCCATCATAGCTCGTGTTAAATCAGGTTCCCCCAGGGACCCCGCACCTCCCCATCCTCTGACCTCAGTTACTGGAAAGATCCTCCTATTAATTCTATTAATTCTTGAATTGGTCAATGCTTCCATCTCCACTGGAGTGGTCCCCCCCAGTATGGAAATGTGCAATTGTATTGGCTCTTCTTATAAAACCCAAACTTGGCCAGGATAATTTGGGGAATTATCACCCTCATCTCCCTTCTCCCCATGCTCAGTAAGATCCTTGAGAGGCACCCCTCCTGGGCTTCAGCGCTGCATTTGACCCCGTTAATTATAATACGTTGACCCATAGACTTAGGTGTCTGGGAGTGACAGGTAGTGTCAGTACATGGATGCAGTCCTTCTTAGAAGAAAGGTTCTTTCAGGTCTTTTAAGGTGACATCATCTACAAACTCATTTCCCTCAGTTGTGGTGTGCCTCAGAGATCCTCCTTGAGCCCCACACTGTTTAATATCTACATGAGTCCATTGGCAGAGATAGTCCGTCCATTTGGCATAAAAATCATTACCTACGCCGATGACACTCAGCTCGTGGTGGCTTTAAACCATCCCGAAAAGTCATCTGGTCCCCTAGGAAGTTGCCTAGAGGAGGTAGCCAAATGGATGGAGCTCTCTTGCGTAAAACTCAATAGGGATAAGAAGGAGCTGATGCTCCTCTGTAACTCGCCAACTTTCAACTCAGAGCTGCTTTGGCCTAACTGTCTTGGCCATGCTCCGGCACCCAAAAACCAGATTAAAAGCCTGGGCATCTGACTGGATCGCTCTCTGAGTTTTGATTATCAGGCAGCAAAATTATCGGCCACATGCTATGGCCTGCTAAGGATATTCCACAAAATACTCCCTCTCCTTCCGTTCCAGGCAAGAAGACTTATGGTCCAGGCTCTTATCCTACCTCGCCTGGACTATGGGTACGCCCTTTATTTAGGAGCCCCCCAATCCACAATCTCCAAGCTCAAGATCCTCCAAAATTGCGCAGCTCGCCTGCTCCTCCGGATCCCTTACCGGTAACCCGCAAAAGCTGCACTGAGGAGCCTACACTGGTTGCCTATCAGAAAGAGAATCAAATTTAAGGCTATGTGTATCACACATAAGTCCTTATGGGGGAAGGGACCGACAGTCGATCTATGATCACCCCCTACCGCCCAAGCAGAAACCTCTGTTTGGCCTCCCACTCTCTCGCCATGCTCCCAAAAATAAAGAGATCTAGATGTGGCGGGCATTCCTTCTCTTACAACTCTGCTAAATTATGGAACACTCTCCCCCACACATACAGGGGACCCCAACTTGCTGCCCTTCCGGAAACTCCTCAAAACCTGTTTTTTCCAAAATCCCACTTAATCATAGGCTCTCTCTGTCCACGTCTGACAACAACGCTGGGATGCCTCAGGGTAGCTATGGGCTCTATAAAAGCTTTTTCATTCATTCATTTGTCCATCTGGGCTATGAGCAGCACATCGTCAATCTGTTGTGGAAGGGATGAAGGAATGAATATGACAAAGTCAGTTAAATTCATTGCAAACCGTCCTTCAGCCCCAGAGACCCATGTTATTAATATATATCTAAATGTTCTGTCATCTAGGTTTGAAAAATACAAATTATGGAGGAGTGAAGCGAACCCACACAGCTCTAAAAAATTATTCTTAAAAGATATGTGATATTGTATTGCCAAACTGGGCATACTATCTGCATTCTTCTTGGATTGTCCATCGGTCTTAGGTTGCTGGCTGTAGCGGTCCTGTAAGGTAAGCAGGAGGGCTTGTGGAGCTTTTGCCTTTTGTGCAGGAGAAGAGAAGGCCTGTGGATTGTAAAACAGAATTACATTGTAGAGTCAAAGAAAAGGACAGAAGGTAAGCTTCATGAGGAGAGTACAAAAAAGATTTAGAGATAGAGCAAGAGGATAGTCTGCTGTAATCATTCATTTTAAAAATCATGTGTGATCGATTAACTGAGAAGTTAGAGCAAATTACAACCAATCCCAGACAAGTGGCTGCATAAAATTTAACCAAGCGTGTGCATTATTTGATGATGTGATAAGTCTGTCTCCAGTTACTTAAGTTACAAGAGACCCCCCGCCCGACCACATAATACAGGAGTTTCAAATTTGAGCCAGCACACACACTCAGCAGCATTGCATTCCCTAAATTAATGCACCTCTCACCAGTCTGAGTCAGCCTCTTAGAGTCACCATCATCATCATGTTGTTTTCCCTGAAGTTGATAACTTCCTTCCTATGGCTGTTGTTGAGGTAGTCCCACCCTAGGTTTTACCGTTATACTCTTTCTGACTCTGAGTAACAAATCTGTACAACTCCATTTTGACCAACCCAAATGAGAGAAATCGACCTGTAGTGTACTGCTGTAGATGAAAAGGAAGAGAAACATTCAGTAATTGTTTTGTGTAGATTTGTGTTAATTGACTAAAAGGACTGGTCTGGTCTTTGAAGAGTGTGAACCAGAAAACAAAGGCGTGTACCTGGGAAGCAAATCACGCTAAGTGTCAAATGGAAAGTGCCAATCCCCATCAAGACAAAGTGATCACCCCTCTGGCCACAAACATTGCACATTATCACAATCAAGATTACAAATTATACTGGTTGAACACCCTCCCTCACTTTCTGCCACCACATGCATCATTACTTACTATCACTCATAAATCAAACATAGTGCAATAGTTATCTGTTCCATCCAAGCATCGTGGTACACAATTGTCGGTCAAGTTTGATGCATGCAAAACACAGTGGGCAGTCTTGTAAATCAAATGTTCTGTGGCAGTCCTGCTAGGGGATGGAAAATAAAGGACATGCATAGGATGGCAGTCATTTTTTGTGGAGAAGGCTTCTTCCCTGCACACTGGTCCAACTTTGTGCCTAAAATGGTGAGGCTGCATAAGTTATTCAGACACAAACAAACAAAATGAATAATGTCCTACTAGCTATATCCATTTTTTGCTTTTGGGCAAAGTCGTTCGGAAATAGAAAGTTTTATGGTGGCCCAGGCATACTTAGTCAGGGAATTAGAGTTTGTCCTCAAACTCAGGTGGTTCACCCAGAAGTTGGTAAGCTAACACACTACTATGACCAGAGTCTGACCAATCACCCTTATCCTCCTCTGGTGTTATTTCAGGTCTGGTGTAATTCGGTGGTATAAAGTGTTGGTTTATTTTGATCATTATCAATCTCTCCACATTTTAAGGTATGAGACTGGTCCTTCTCTCTGTGACCACTGTACCAGCTGCACTGAACACAGATTTAGCAGACACACTGGCTACTGGACAAGCCAGATACTTTATTGCCAGCCTGCTGAGCACTGGCCATTGGCACCTCTTCTGATATACCTTTACCTTAAATAAAACTTTATTTCAGCCAAGTGGCCACAAAAGCAATTATACATATCCCAATTTACAGATACGATCATGATTAAAACATTAGATAAAAACAACTAAAACCATTTGATGTCAGACCAAGTCCATCAATCTCCTAAATCAACTAGACTGCTTGTAACATAAATGTGGACATGTATCACAGGCTATTTTGTAATTTCATTTACAGATTAGAACACTAAAAATTAATTTTGGTCAACCACATTCATTGAAGATCTATCGGCAATTAAAGTTGATACAGTACATAAGACTCATAGCTTGTGTTAAAGTGCTTTGTGCATGTGCAAGTAAAGTTACAGCAGGGCATTAAGTGATAGCAACCATTAAGGAGATATAGTGAAAAAGTGCAAAAATGTATCATTAACTGTAAACATTAACCTACACCCATGCTAGCCGAGTTGTCATATACTGGGAAACAACAAATCAAAGTGTAGGCTAACCTGCACATCCTTATGCTCTACAACCTTATAATAAAATGAATAGCACATTAAAATGTAACCGTTAATTATCACAATGCAATGGGGACATCTTAAATAAACTCTTCGTGTGCACCACATGGAAAACAAGAAACCTGCGACCGAAAAAACTATATGTAGGCTGGCATTGTATTTAACTATCCTGTAAGCCTCTACGCAATGCCTGGTCTCCAGGTTTCTGCAAATCTGTATGAGCCATCGTTTTCTAGCTTTCTTATACCCAGAGCAAGAGAATAATACGTGTGGTTCTGTTTCAACTCAATTGTTACATGCTGGGCAGACCGAACATTGAGAGCCAGCCCATTTGGAAGCAAAGGCACGCAAGGGGAGTACCCCATGCCTGAATTGCAAGTATAGCTTCCTCGCTGCTGCCGGCTTGATGTCATCCAAAGCCGGCTCTAATCTATACTGGTCTTTAATTTCTAGGAATGCTATAGTCAACTCCCCTGTATCAAAGACATTTTATACTCCCAATAGAGATCCTTTAACATTTTCTTTAACACAATAGGGCAACTTGTTTCTGGACTAGTCGGCATATTACCCACTCCCATGGATACAAGCGTATTTCGTATGGTGAATAATCATGGTATTTTTCCTGCACTGGGTAAACTGATCACCTCCTTTAGTTCTTCTCTAAAGCTAGCCAATTCTGGGATGGCCCAAAGACGACGCCAAAATAAGAGGGGTCTAATGGCAACAACCTCTGCAATTGGTCTGATCCCCAAATCTAGTCTGAGTGGCATAAGGGGAAAGCTACAGGGGAGGCCGAATAGTTGTCTTACAAAGGAATTTTCAGCCTGGGTAAGACTGTTGGAATAATTGTAAGCCCAGAGTTCCGCCCCGTAAACAGCTGCTCCTCTAGCTTGGGTCTTGTACATTTCCAAGACTGGGCCAACTGGTTTGTGGCTAGAGTTTCGAAATACTTTGGTCAATCCCCCTGTTGTCTGGACTAATTTCAGACTGGATTTTTTGATTTGTGCCCCCCAGTCCATTTTATCGGTGATCGTTAAACCGAGGTACTCAAACAACTGTACCCTTTCCAATGGGGTCCCATCCAGGCAAGGATTTGGTTGAGTTCATTTTCCTGGGTTAAACACCATGTACTTCGTCGAGTTAATCTAAAGACCCCTTTCCTTACAGAAAAAGACAAATTGATGGAGAATCCTCTGTATACCCATGGGGGATTTGGAAATTACCAAAGTGTCATCTGCAAACTTCATTGCCGGAATTTTACGAGTCGCCACTTTGGGTGCATCTAAATCCTGCTCTGAATGTAAAAATTCAATTAACCCATTTACAAAAAGACAGAAAAGTGTTGGGGCTAGGACGCAACCCTTTCAAACTCCTTTTGGTACTGGGAGAGGTGTGGTGAGTTCCCCATGCTTACCAAACCATATCGGGGCAAAGTTTCCCTTATGTAGTCGCCTCAGCATTCGGCACAAATATGCCGAAACTCCTAGCTCATGAAGGATACCCCACAGTTTGTCTCTCGGTGCCAAGTCAAATGCAGATCTCAGGTCTACAAATATTAAGTAGAGGCTGCCACCCTCAATACACATGCTCTTCCAGTGTAATAGATGTAGCCTGAAAATCTGAACCAGGGTAGACATTTTTTCCCTAAACCCTGCTGGTAGCGGGCTCAAGACATTATGTTCCTCCATCCAACTTTGGAGGCAGACAAGCAGCATTCGGGCAAAGATTTTGTGGCTGATATCGATTAGGCTGATTGGCCTATAATTGGAAGGGAGCAACGGAGAGCCTTTTTTGAAGACAGGAATGATTTCCGCGCCAGCTCAGGTTGCGGGGATGTCCATGCCTTGTAAGATTGCATTGAATAGAATCCATAGATATGGCACCCAAATGGTAGGTTTGCTGCGGTAAAAATCCCCGGGTATTTTGTCTAACCCAGGGGCTTTAGCTGGGGCTATTTTGCTCTGAGCACAAATTACCTCTTTAAGAGTAATCATTGGACTATCTTGGTTACCCCCGGGAGGTATTATATTACCAACAGAAGTGCTACCCTGTAACGGGGAATGGTCGTTACTTGACTACCTGCCTCTGTTTCAGCCCTCGAGTAGAGGGACTCAAAGTGGTCCATCCACACATCCGCCCCTAAGTTTGGAGCTACGGCTGGATTCCCAATTGCCTTACCAGTATTAACTGTTAGCCAAAAGGCCCTCATGTCATGAACGCCTAAAGCACTCCTCAGGGTGTCCCACTTTGCACTCTCCCACCTTTTTTTTGCCTCTTCTATGGTTTTACGAAAGGCCACTCTGCTAATTTTAATCATGGGTCTATCCTTGGCCCTAATAGCATCTATCAGGGCAGTTTTAGATTTTCGACACTCCCAGTTATACTAGGGATGTTTGGGTTTACTTTTAGCCCTGAGTTTTTTGTTCAGGAAAAATAATTCTTTCATTGTGGATGTCAAGCTGGAATAGTTAATGGAGGCCTTCTTAAGGTCAATTGTTATACCGTCCTCTTGCACAGATTGCATTACATTTTCAAGGATGGGAATAGCTGTCTGGTATGAGTGCTAGTTTTTCTTGGGATTGACTTAGGTCTGCCCATCTAACTTGCCTCCTGCAGCTAGTGAGAGTTAGTCTGTCGTCAATTGGTACTTCCAGACCAGATGCACTCCCCAAGCATGGCACTGATAGTTCTAAAATTAATGCGTTGTGGTCGCTATCAAAGCGTGGTTCAATCTTAAAATCCACTAACCTCCACCAAGATTTAGTGTCTATCAGGATATAGTCTAATATAGAGGAGTGCCCGATCCTATTATAGGTATGTCCACCAGGAGTGTCCGACTGTGATCTTCCAGCCTAGCGGTAAAGCCACTATAGGCCCCTCCTGTCTCAAGTTGTTTCTGTTTAAAATGGCTCTTGCTACCTGAGAGTTTCTAAAATTTATAACAACACAGTCCCCCTGTATATCCTTGGGTCTCCAGCCCAGCCAGTTAACTCTTCGATTCATGAAGATCTCTCCTGATTTCTCGTATGGGAATTGCTTCTGACTATTTAGCCAATACATACATTTGTTTTTTAATTCCTGGTGCGATTCAGAGCAACCCCTCTCCAACTCCTTTACTCCAGATAGGACAATAAGATAGGGTGTTGAGGCAGGTGGTAAATGAATGCATGGCAAGGGTGAATTATTTTGTGGGCTTTTGCTAGAACCAGTCCCCCCCCGAGGTCTTATTTCTTGCCCTGTTCTAATGTTGGGCACTGGTGGAATATTAGGATTTCTCTTAGTTATATTAATGGTAGACAAAGTGTCTTGATTCCCAGCATTACTAACAATAAGGCCCTTCAAGACTGGTGGGGGGGGTCATCTTGGTTAAACTGGGTGCGGCCTGTCCTTCTTGGGTTCTGCCCTTAGTTGCCACCCCATTTGTTACCCCATAATTACCAAGATAGGCCTCAAGCATCACGCCCAACTTTTCTACCCTTTCAATCAACTGTTGGAGCTCGTCTTTTACAATATTCCTGACTTGTATTTGCAAGTCCACCACTGAATTTGAAATCTAAATCGGTTGGTCGGGGGCCGTAGCTGCGAGGCTTGAGGTGCCATCAACTCCCGTGGCTGGGAATGTTGTAACTTCATCTGTTCCCTTCTTACGTTTTGTCCCCGCATTTACTGTAGCTTCAGTCTTTCCCCTTTCATCTTGGTGTTTTAACCCTGCCCCCCTAGGCGGATCATCATTGGGGGAGTCGTCTACGGTTAACTGTGGCAGAGATGTTTCAGAGACCAAAATTCCTGAGGGCTGCGTAGCATTCAAATCTATCAGGGGAAAATCCATATTTGGGGTTAACGATAGCAGTCTCTCAGTCAGATCGATTTCGTTTGACACTACCCCTATTGCTCTTTGCAACATTCTGTCAATCGAGGTAGGTTGGGCATTAGGCATCAATTTTGGGGGTGTGATTTGTTTCTTGTCCACACAATTACGCTTCCCCATGATTCAACAGATATATTTAGCCACCAATGGGAAGGAAATAGAGAGGGTCACTGTTGGGGATGACCAAGGGGAATAGGGCTCAAACACTGACCTTCCACCAGCAGTGTCCTGGTACTCGATCCTCTGCCGCCTGGAAAGAGGAACCAAAGGGGAGTGGCCCTACCCTGCCTCTTCCTGGCAATGACGGGCAAAGACGGGCCCGCCCTTGACCCGGGCACGCACTTTGTGGGAGGGCAGCGAAGATGTTATCGTGCGTCCTGGCGTGATTACGGCGTAGGAGGCGCGAGGGCGCAAGAGCTGCTGTGGCTTGTAGTTGGGCCGTTCCCCTCATGGCCTGTGATGATCGAATTCGGCCGTTCCCCTCACAGCAGCAGCGGAGGCTGCTACAATAATGTCCCAGTCCTTCTGGCGTTCCACCCAGCAGGAGGGCAGCGAAGATTTTATTGCGCATCCAGGCGCGATTACGGCGTCAGAGGCGCGAGGGTGCAAGGGCTGCTGGGGCTTGTAGTTGGGCCGTACCCCTCACGGCCTGTGATGATCGAATTCATCCGTTCCCCTCACGGCAGCAGTGGAGGCTGCTACAATAATGTCCCGGTCCGTCTGGTGTCCCCAATATAATGTTCTCACATACCAGTACACCAATGGGTTCTGATCTACATAGACCTCTGTTGGGTCATACAGATAGTCCTGGACCATTCTCTGAATAGTCATTGGTGCTGCAACTTGCTCAATCTCTTTTGCCTTTGCCTCTGCACAGAATTTTAGACCTACCACTTGAAACCAAGCCATTGCAGAGGTTAGGGCTAATGCTCTTGTGGCTGTGGTTGCTATCAGTATTCTTGTTGCTGGTGTTGGCTGCTGTGAGACAACAGTACTGCCTTTTCTGGAAGGCAGCACCTCAAAACCTCTGGCTGTGAGTGGGCTTCTAATTCCCACTCGTTCTTCTTCCAGGTTGCTGGCTTGTTCAGCAATCCGTGTCTTGTATTGTGAACCATCCCCTTCAGAAAAAGGAATGAAGGTGGCCAGTAATTGTTTGTACCCTGGATCGAGAATTGTGGCACATATGTAATGTATGGACGACACAATATGTCTTAGGAGCCTTGTATTACCAGCCAAGCTAAGGATTAAGACCTCACCAACTCAGCACATCTTTCTTTTGTCCACACCTGTGAATATTTTTCAGCTGTTCCTGTAGCATATGCAACAATGGGATAGCTTGGCCCATCGTGCTGTCCTCCTGCTGACCTCCCTTGTGAAATCCTCAAAAGGAAGTAGCATCTCTGTCAAGCATTTGACTAGGCCCCAATTGTCCATCCTAATGACCATGCCTTTCCAAGTTGCATCCCCTAGATGATTGACATAATCATTGATCGGTCTGTACTGCTCAAACAGACATTACAACATGCTGCTGACTCAATCTTCTTTTTTGAGAAAGTCCTTTACAACGATGTTGATGCAGTGCGCCAAACACAGGACTCTGAAATAGCCATTATCTGCCCTGGCTGTAACTATATTACTGCCATTGTCTGTGGCAACAAATTGAATGTTCAGTCTATGGGTCACAGCCATTCAAAGACTTTGCTGTTAAAGTCTTCCAAGATGTTTGCAGCTGTATGGGATTTCTCCATGGCAAACATGGTTACTGTTGCATGCTTCCAGGCACTGTTAGAAATTTCATTAGCATACAAACCTGAAGATATTATTTCTCTAACCCCCACAAAAGAGATCCAGTGTGCAGTGATACACATGTAGTCAGTGGCTTGGCAACTGGCCCACATGTCTGTCATCAGGTGGACAGTGTGAACAGCAGTCTGCCGCAAAGCTTGTCCAACCAATTCCAGGACATCGTGATGGAACGAACAGTCACTCTGGCAAAATATGTCCGGCTAGGAACCTTCCATTTTGGGTAGATGGACACCACAAATTGTAGAAAGCCCACTCTTTTCATAAAAGAAAAAGGCAAGAGGTCCAATGCTAACATTTTAACCAGCTTACAGTGGCATATGTGCCATTGGATGGTTGCATTTGTACTGCCCCTCCTGCCTAAACATGGAAGTACTTGTAGACTGGAATTTCTTTCTTTTCTGGTGCCTCTGATGCACGCAACTTCTGGAGAGAAGAAGGTGGTAGACTCGATGTGCGTCTCAGGGGAGTCACAGCATGCTGTGCTGTCTCCATCTGACTCTGAGTTTTGTGCCATTTCGACGCTACCGATGCGGTTGATACTAGTGCACTGCTGGAGACAGGGCTGCTTTGCATAAAAATGTAACTCTTTTCTTCCTCATCACCTTCACCTTCTGCTGTGATTGTAGCAGATTACTTGCTCTCATCACTTTCACCACCTGCAGCAATGTGTTTAAGGTGTGCTTCCCAGTGGGTAGCGTGATGTTTTTTCATATGAGTCATTTGGTTTCCAGTAACATGGGGCCCGATTCACAGAACTAACTTAAGACAAAATCCTAAACTTACTACCATTTTCGTATTCACAGAAGGCACTTACTCATTTTGGTATTCACAGAAGACACTTACTCACTTCGGTATTCACAGAAGTTAGGAGTCCTAACTTTAGGACTCCTAAATGCCTTCTGTGAATACCGAAAGTCTTAAAATTAGGATTTTTTTCAGTTTAGGAGTCCTAAAGTTAGGACTCCTAACTTTACTACTACTAAACTGAGAAAAATCCTAATTTTAAGGCTTTCGGGAGTCACAGAAGGCATTTAGGAGTCCTAAAGTTAGGAGTCCTAACTTTAGGACTACTAAATTGAGAAAAATCCTTATTTTAAGACTTTCGGTATTCACAGAAGGCATTTAGGAGTCCTAAAGTTAGGAGTCCTAACTATACTACTACTAAACTGAGAAAAATCCTAATTTTAAGGCTTTCGGGAGTCACAGAAGGCATTTAGGAGTCCTAAAGTTAGGAGTCCTAACTTTAGGACTACTAAATTGAGAAAAATCCTTATTTTAAGACTTTCGGTATTCACAGAAGGCATTTAGGAGTCCTAAAGTTAGGAGTCCTAACTATACTACTACTAAACTGAGAAAAATCCTAATTTTAAGGCTTTCGGGAGTCACAGAAGGCCTTTAGGAGTCCTAAAGTTAGGAGTCCTAACTTTAGGACTACTAAATTGAGAAAAATCCTTATTTTAAGACTTTCGGTATTCACAGAAGGCATTTAGGAGTCCTAAAGTTAGGAGTCCTAACTATACTACTACTAAACTGAGAAAAATCCTAATTTTAAGGCTTTCGGTATTCACAGAAGGCATTTAGGAGTCCTAAAGTTAGGACTCCTAACTTCTATGAATACCGAAATGAGTAAGTGCCTTCTGTGAATACCAAAATGAGTAAGTGCCTTCTGTGAATACCAAAATGGTAGTAAGTTTAGGATTTTGTCTTAAGTTAGTTCTGTGAATCGGGCCCATAGCGTGTACCAATCTTACCTCGCCGAACACGTGATTGACAAATGGAGCATTTGGCAATGTTAGGCTCCTGCTTGCTAATCCGAATGAAGTGCCTAACTGGAGAGGACAACTTTTTCATGGGGCCACTGGTGCCTCTGCCAATGCCCAAAGAAGTGGAGGTAGGTGGGCATGTCGATGATTTTCTCTCTGCAGTGCGCACTTCTATTGAGGTCGTTGTTGATGGAGGTCGTAGGGGCCTTGCAAATATGGGAGATGGCAGTGTTGGTGGTAACAGTGCCACGTCCATCAGAGCAGGTTGAGGAGGGGTAATGTCAATCTCCTCTGAGGCTGCGGTATCATTCATGATGATGACTGTCTCATTGTCCTCCTCTTCTTCATCCATAATGCTAAGACTTTCAGGAACTTTCCTTTTCCTTTGCCTCTTCTGCCATGTCTGGGACTTAGGTGGGTTCCAAACCACACCCAGATCTTCAGAATAGGGGCTTGGAGAAGGTGGTGGAGTATCTTTCCTTTTTCTAGCTGAAGATCTGAAAATAAATGGATCTTCTGAAGGAGGGGGTTCTACTTGCTCTGCAAGAAGCTCAATCTCCTGTTTAGCTCCTACTTTGGGAAGATCTACTATTGCTGCCTGCGGCTGCTTTAGTCCACTTAGCAGAGTTTCCGGCAAGGATTGTGTACCACTTTGCGAAAGAGACTAATCCAATTCAAAGTCACTGCTCGTTGGCTTTGCCATGATTGCAGTGGCTGCCTCTGAGCCAGACATAGGCTTAGGCCTAGGTCAGGGTAGGGTTGGGGCTGTTGATGCAGGAGTGCTGCTTCCCAGAGGCCAGTGCTGTAGGCACACGACATTGCCTAAAAAAGGTTGGGCCGACATGCCATTGGTGGGAAGCTGCTTCTTCTCACTGGCCACATTCTTGGTTGCATCTTTCTTCGGGGCCATCTTGAAGCTGTCCGATTGCAGTGTCACTTAGCTGCACCAGCTGAAGAGATTGTAGGACTGACGTCACATGCTGTTGTGTGGTCATGCATCACAGGTACAGGCCTTCCATCTGGCAGTACTGTAGGTGATGTCTCTTCTCTTGTGTGCCTAAAAGCAAACAAGCAGGAAAAACATTAGTAAAACATGGAATTGTCACGCTTTGAATTAGTACAGAAAAAGACAATATCATTTAGTGTGGTTACTTAAGTTATAAATATATAAATAACATAAATATGTGTATCCATTCCAAAGTCAAGCCACAAAAACATAACATCATGTTTCATTTGCAATCATTAAGGATAACAACAACAGACAGATGTAACTGTTTGCTTTATGTGCATCATTTAGGGAAACACGTGGCACTCAGGGAGGTGCAGGTGGAAATGGATTAATCCTTAGAAAATAAATGCGGCTGTGTAGCTGTGCACCTATGCCAGATAGGGGGTTAATGAATGGTGAGAAATGGTAACGATTAAAAAAAAGTAAAAAAGTGAAAAACTAATTAAAATATATATTTTTGTAATTTAAAAAAATTTAAAATGACAAAAATAATTAGATATATAAAATTAAATTCAGATGTGCTAAGGGACTATGAGAAACCCATTTGGGACTTGAGAGGCAAGGAGGTTCAGGTAAAAAATGCAAAAAAAGCATATAATATAAAACACGGTTGTAATCATACAATACATATACTATTTTCCTCTCAATCTTCAAATGGCTTTAAAAACTGGAAAAATTGTGACTACACAAAATGGGCACCGGCCACATGGTCAACCAACAAAGAAGGCATGCAGGCCTGTGACATAAAGCACAGTAGCCGGCTACACAAAATGGCACCAGCCACATGATCAAACAACAATATCAAGCAAGGAGACATGGCCCCAACAAAGAACATATGCCTTGCCTATGGCAAAAGAACCCTGGCTGGCTAAACAAAATGGCCAGCGGCCACATGGTCAAACAACAACAACAGTAAGCAAGGAGGCTTTGGAGTAGAAAGAACACATGCAGACCTATGGCAAAAGCTCACTGATTGGTCAGTCAAACTGGCCGCCGGCCACAGTCAAACAAAAACAACAGCAAACAAGGAGCAAGAAACTTCGGTGTAGGGTGTTGGGGGTATAGGAAGTAATGGCGCCTAGCTGGTTTCGCGTGTAATTGGGTACATTTCAACTAGGGGACCCTTCCTGCAAAGAAGCGCTGTTCCTGTGCTGTTGCTGTCTGGCCACTTCGCCACGCCTCGCGGCCCCTGCTTCGCGGGAGCCGCTCATAGGCTTAGACTCTCTCTGGGGAACATCCTTTCTGCCTCCCTTCACGTGCTTTGAGCACCAACGCGCCCCTTGCAAGCTGTCATCTGGTCAACAGGGGTAGAGGCGGGACTGCGAGGACCAGCATTCCTAGCGGCGTGGATCGGCCGCAGCTGGTCCTCTTCCCGCCCCTTCCTCTTGTTTTTCCTTCATAGCTTGTGTGGACAACGCGCACGCGGGACGCGCGCGGGGCAACGGCCGGGGCGAAGACCGGGCTAAGAGCGGGCCGTTTGAGGCCGTTCGAGGACGGCAGAGGACGGCCCTGGCCCACCCCCCTTATTGCTCCTAACCTGCTTGTTATTGTATCATCGTGCTGAGACAGGTTAGCTTAAACTGAAGCTCCCTAGTTAGTAAGTCGAGTGACGAGCCTGATCTCATCGTAAGCACCATGAGTACTAGGATGACACATAGCAAAGCCTCCAAAGGTGGTTCACAAATCAGTGGCCCTATGGACGACTTCATCACCCGCACAAATATAGCCATCGATGAAGAAATATCTAAACTTCAAACCCGGGTATCCCTAGAATTGGTAGCTGCACGTAGGCTGTCCAAGGTAATTGCCCTCTCGAAAAAATCATCCCTAGGACATATAGCCTCTGCTGTCACTCCAGCACGCCCTGCCCGCCCAAATAGTATTACCACCCAGGTTGATTTACACCAGCCCCCGATTACTTCCACCCTCACTCCGCCCTTAGAACAATCACGCATTACAGAAGAGCTAAGTTTCGCTGCACCTTCTCACGCCCAGACCCCCACCCTTAATCCCCTTTCCCAAGTATTCCCAACTACTTCCCGTGTTAGTGGTGCACAACCCAAAAGAAAACGCCAATCACGCTCAGCCTACTCTCGTATAAAGGCAAAGGTCGCAGTCTCCCGCCAGCTCACAATGACCAACACTCAGGCATGTAATGCTTTACCTGAGGGTTCCTCGAGCACACAGTCAGTATGCCAAAGTATGGGAGAGGGTCCAGCCAACACCACCCCAGTAGACGAGGGGGCGCAGGTACAAGACCAGGGAAGGAATGATAAGGAATTTATAGATCAAGTCTGGGAAACATTAAAAAAACTTCTCTCACCACTCGACTTAAGATTGTCTAGGATAGAAAACAATCTACTCGAGATGGAGAAGAGCATTATTGCTCTGGCCACTCTTGGCCTGAGAAGTCTCGAAAACCAGGGCGTGTCCTTATCTGACCCACTTTCGCCAGCCCCTGTTTTGCAAGCTGAGCAGCACCCCCCACCAGTACCTGTTGCTGTAAGGCCTGTTCCTAAGCCGAGGACTGTGGCTGTGGATCAAGTTTCCATAACCGCTAAACCTCAGGCTACCAAACCGCAGATTCCCACACGGAACTCTAAGCCTGGAAAAGTAAATCCAAACCTGGTAGCATCCGCCAGACCCCAGCCTGCCGAAACCCAGGGTACTCATCCAAAAGAAAATTTTAGAGGAGGCTATATAGACCTTCCACCAGAGGCCAATGACTATGTGGTCGTGTTGACAGGCGTCCCTGTGATTGGCACTGACCAACACGAAAACCACTGGTCATTGAAAAATAAAACTATGCACTGGCTTAACGTCAACAGACCGGTTCCCAATGGCAAAAGAAGCCGAGTAATGATGGTCCGTAGAATACCCTGGGTGGGCCCAACCAAGAAATCTAAGCAAGGGGACTGTGTAGTTGTAACTTTTGAAGACCCACATACGGCGCACCATATCTGTTCCTGGCCAACTAGTGAAGATTCTTTAGTCATACCAAGGCCGCTATCCTATTTTTACCCCCCACGCCAATTGCATACCCAAGCGGATAACTGGTCCTTGGTGCAGCACCACCCATGGAACACCCATCCCATGAGGCAAAAGAATACTCTTTTACACTGGAATGGCCTTTCAACCTACAATAGATTTGGAGGCCTGGAGGAGGTCGATTGACTTTCTATGTTCCCAGCATGCCCACAACTAGAAAAAGCATTGTCTCCACATGTTATAGACATAATTGGAAATCCAACCAACGGCCCTCCAACTAGCCAAGCCGGGCTTCTGACTCTCTTGCCCCGGGCCATGGAACCGATCAAAATGGCCATTTTAGATTGCAAAAGAGTGGAAACGAGGCCAGACAGCCCCTGTTCGATCCCCCCTCCTCCAGTACAATCTAATCCAATGGAGCTCGACCTGCCTGTTAGAGTTGCCTCCCCAGGCGATTCTTCACTAAGGGTCTTAAGCTGGAATGTGGCTGGCCTTGCACGTAACTTTGATAACCCGGAATGGAACACCTTCCTGGCACCATATGACATTTGCTTGCTACAGGAAACATGGTGCCAGGAACCTAGACATAGAGTGGGGTTTTCGACCTTCTATGTTCCGGCTGTATGTCACCAAGGTTCTAAAGGACGCCCATCCGGTGGTCTTCTCATCTGGATCAACATAGCACTAGACCTCAGTGTTTCTCAAAGGACCACCGAAACACCTGACCTTCAATGGCTAACAGTGCACTACAAAGGGGGAAGTAAACTAGAACTATTTAATCTCTACTTAAGGGGCAATAGGAACGGAGGATCTCTAAACTCTTTAGGCTTAAGTAACTACCTGTCTGCCTGTGACGCCGACTCTCTCGTCCTGCTGGCAGGCGATTTTAATTGCTGTTTTGAGCCTTTAGCCAAAGAAGATATTCTGGATACCAACGAGGAGGATAACAGGAGGGGCATCCCTATTTTGAACCTCGAACCGATCCCTAAATGGACACAAAAGGCGATCGATATAAATGCTCTTTGCATGGAGCATAACTTGAGAGCAACGAATGGGCGTTCTAAATCAGATCCCATGGGTGCCCATACATACAATAGGACGGGCCACTCATCCAGAATTGACTTTGTTATGCTCAACTATAACCTCTGGCCATATCATCAAGACATGGAGGTTATAGAGACCTGTGACAGCGACCACAACCCTCTCGCTTTAACCATTTCTGTCCCCTGGCAAACTGGGTCTCAAGAAACCACTAATCAGTTATGGAAAGCTTCACATGAGATTCTTCCCTCAAACTGTGGCAGACGTCTTAAATGGGCAAGAGTCTCAGCGGATGAGGCTAGGATGTCACAAGCTGAAACCATCTTACTAGAGGCTGAATCTAGGCTTGATAGCACGAATAGCGATAGCAAGATGTTTTTATCGTTATTTACGGAGACTGTAACGGCACTAAGTGGGCTGTTCACCATTCCCAAACCCAGCTCCAGAACTGCTTCAAAGGGGGCCCTGAGAACAAGTGAAAAGTGGTTCACAGCCAAGTGTCGACTTGCTAAGGGTGATCTTGTTGCTGCAGTAAAAGGAAAAGACCAAGCTACCATCAGGTCTGCAAGGAAACTTTATAGGAAAACTGTGACTGAGGCCAAGTGGACATATGATTTCAACTTTTGGCGTGACCAAACGGAGGCGAGCACAAGGAAAGATGCTAAGGGGTTCTGGGACTTGCTAAGATCAAGAGACAAGCCCATTGATCAACAACTGACTTGTAATATCCCTGGTGTTGCCTGGTTTGCCCACTTTTCGAAATTGTATTCGGCTCAGACAGGGCCTCCGCAACCAGACCCGCTCCCAAGGCTCAGTTCCACAGATCTCCCACCAAATGAAGTCCTATTTACCACCTTGGAAGTAGAGAAGGCAATCAGGTGTATTGTTTCTAACAAAGCGGCAGGACCTGATGGGATCCCGGGCGACTTGATAAAAAATAATCCCCCATTTTGGAGCAGATTAATTGCTGCTCTTCTTAATGAGGTTATGTTGGGGGGGTCTTTCCCTGACTCTTGGAGGGGCGCTGAAGTAGTCCCCATTTTCAAGAAGGGTAGCAGGGAAGACCCAGCCAATTACCGCCCCATCAGTTTGCTGGATTCGACGCAAAAGGTAGCGGGGAAAGTGGTATTGGGCAGGATTCTGGAGTGGGTGGATGAAAATCAGATATTGTCTGATTTCCAAGCGGGTTTTAGATCAGGGACAGGCACCGTCGAGCAGACATTCCGCCTTTTAATGCTCTATTGGAAGGTAGTGGTGCTAGGAGGGGGCAGCTTATACTTAGTCTTCATAGACTTAAAAACAGCCTTCGACCTGGTTCCAAGAGCATTATTGTGGAAGGTCCTTGACGAGTTAGGTCTACCTCCCTATTTGTTGGCCTTGCTGAGAAAATTCCATGAAAACAACTTTGCCCAAATCAGATGGGGTGCCCAGGGAGAAAAAACCCCGTGTATTCCAGTAGACAGGGGCGTCCGCCAGGGGTGTGTGCTTGCCCCCACTCTGTTTTCGCTTTACGTCAATGGAGTGGTGGAGCACATTCTTCAACATCCTGCAGATGCACCATCCCTGGCTGGAAGGAAAATCCCGACGCTCCTGTTTGCGGACGACACCCTCCTGATTTCGAAATCACCTGCAGGCATACAGTTATTACTTTCCAGCTTCAAGGCCTTCTGTGACACCAAGGGACTGGCCATAAATATTGGCAAGACTAAATTTCTTGTCCTCAACCCCCCTAAGAAATCTGTTAAACCCCCCACTCTAGACTCTGTCACATTAGAACGGGTCAAAGAATTTGACTATCTAGGCATACGTCTTTGTGATAGTATGAGCTGGAAGGCCCATCACCAAAAAGTGTTTCTAACCCATAAGAGGGTTGTTGGTGCTTTACTTAAAGAGCAGCGTGCTTCCTCCATAAAACCTATTGGGGCACTTCTTGATATTTATAGGGGTAGGGTTGTGAGTGCAGCACTGTATGGCGCAGAACTTTGGGGTACCCAGAGAGTGGATACTTTGGCCCACCTAGAAAATAAATTTCACAAAGATCTGATGAGGCTACCCCAGAGCACCCCCACACTCCCCCTCTTGCTGGACGCAGGTACTCGTCCAATCTGCGAGCAAGCTAAATTACGCCCCTTACTACTATGGTCTAGAATTTGGAACGTCCCCGAACTCCACAGCTATGCAGACGCCCTAAAAGATGTACTGTCCTTACCTGGCTGGCATAAGATCGCCTGGCTCAGAGAGGTCAAGAGGGCATTATACAAGCTCGGTCTGGGAGCTGCGTGGGAAAATAAAACAGCACCTCCTAAACAAGAACTGAAGAAGGCTTACTGGTCTTGGGTGGATAACGAGAGACTTGGTAAATCAAATCACCCAAGATCTGTTGCCAACTTCTTGATGGTTAAAGATATCCCCTCCAGAGAACCATATTTGGACTTGATTCACAGTTCACATGATAGGGCATTATATTTTAAATTCAGGGTTGGGGTCTTACCTTTATGTCAGTTTACCTCTACCTGGAAACCACCACTGCAAACTGTACCCTATTGCCCATTCTGCGAGCTAAAAATCGAATCTGTCGCACACTTTCTATTTGAGTGTCGAGTCTATATGGCCCCTAGACGGAGGTGGTTGAAGCCTCTTTGTAGGAGTCTGGGAACTCGCTCACATCTGGAAGCTATAAGAATACTGCTCTCAGATACAAGACCCTTTTTTGCCATTTGTTTGGCCAAATTCCTAGGCTGGGCTTGGCGCATAAGATCTGCTAAACAACTGACGATACAGTAAAGTGTCCCTTTTTCATTTCTCATAAATTTTAAGATTATCTCGTGTAAATATGAAATGTTTTTAATGGTAATACGAATTGTAAATTGCTTTGTTTCGACCATTGTTTTTATGCTGTCATGTTCTGCTTTTATGATATGTTTCTATATCGAAATAAAGCTTTACTATTACTACTACTACTACATTTCAACTAATTACGGTGCAAAAGGTAGGGGAAACATCCTAAGACTCCTAAATATGTGAAGGAAAGAATCCTGCACAGTACTATAAACACAAGTCCTATGTACACGTTGTAATTAATCCATGAAAGTTCATCAAGTGTTTCAAGTATGATTGTCAATAAAGTCCCATGAGTAAGTTTTCTTGTCGTTTACTCAAGCAAAACATCAAGAGCATCCAGCCAACATGTGTTTCGTCAATGGGAAGTATCCCTCGACTTCTTCAGGGCTGTCCTTTGATGTGTGTGTTCATTCCAATATTCACTCCGCCAGTTATAATTCCGGCTCGGCTGGCCAATACTGAGCGTCCTCCTAGAATTATTGATATAGTGTTTGTTGTATCTTCAAAATCCAACCTATGGTATGGTTGTCTGTAACTGACCCGTGCATTATAGTGAGAGAAACTCATTCATTGTCACACAATGTGATCTTCTGCCTTAAGGGAGTATGCTGCCGGTCAGTGCAGGCATCTGGCGTGTTCCCTGTTCCGGAGGAGGCATGGAGTGTTGCAGGGATTCTACTTATGCGCAGAACTATGCGCAGGAACCCAGGACCTCAGTGAATTGTGGTGTACCAAAAACTCACCTCAGAACCCAGAACCCCTATCCGGCCAGCATCAGTGTCCCATTCGTTATCCGAGATCTAGCACGGCGGTCCCAATGTATAGACAACCCAGAACAAGCGACTTAGAATATTTCTCAGGAGTGGTGGGGATCAGAAATACCTTTTCGTAATTATTCTTACATCAGTCCACAACAGAATAAACAGAGACGCGGTAAAAGTTTAAAGAGTTTATTTTATAAACCTCGCGTTCTAAGATGCAGTACTTGGGCTAACATAAGCAGACAAATGGTCAAGATCAGAACCATCAGCATTGTTACAATACCATAGAAAATGAAAGGAGCAATCATAATAAAATGACAGTGGCAGTCAGCCACCTTCCTTTCTCTAGCAAACTAATATTATTATTATTATGCTAATAAAAGGTCTCTAGGCTTGAATGGGGAACCCCATACCGTAAGGATCAGCTTAGTGGAATCACATCACAGGATCAGCAAGGCTCTCTCCTGGGAATGCTCTCCTTCTGAATGAATCTAAAACATGCTGCACTGCAATATTAAAAAGCACTCGTCTTTCAGGTACCTGCAGCTGCGTGCGTGTTATGGCTAAATAGTGGGACGATCAACTTGTACCTCACAACATGCACCGTCTAGTGACCCAGACTGTTTCTTTACACAATGTACAGACCAAGGTCGGTGCTCACTGTTAAGGATGTTAGCAACAGACAGTTCTCATGTGAAGCAAAGCCGAGTAAGCATTTCTCAAATAATAACATGTAACTACAGTGGGGCATATGCATCAACATTAGCATTTGCGATTCCTTATTAGCGAAAAATAAGGAATCGCTAATAAGGAATAGCAAAAGGCTATGCATGTAGGAATCGCTATTCAAATAGCGATTCCTTAACATTCCTTATTACCGAATCGGTAATACCGAATCGGTAATAAGGAATACCTACCCATTCATTCCTATGGGCTTGGAGGCCCATAGGAATGAATGTAAAGCCATTCTGTATTAGCGATTCGGTATTACCGAATCGCTAATAGCTGGAGCACTTTCAAGGGTGCCAGGGTGTCAAAAGGACACCCTGTTGCACCCCTGAAAATGATATGTGCACATATGTTGCACACACACATGCTCTAAGGGCATGTGTGTGCGCAACATGAAACTTTGAAAAATGCACAAAAGTGCATTTTTCAAAGTTTTTGCAAATTACCATGCAGTTCATCTTCATGGTAATTTGCTCCCCTTATTAGCGAAATCGCTAATTTTTTAACTTTGATGCATTGCATTTAAGGAATCTCACTTTGGGATTCCTTAAATGCAATCGCTATTTAAGGAATCGGTATTTAAGGAATCCCTATTTAAAGAATCGCTATTTAAGGATTCCTTAAATACCGATTTCTGCTTCTGGGTTGATGCATTGGGATTGGGTATTTTTTACTTAATACCGGGAGCTAATAAGGATTCGGTATTTTACCGACTGGATTTTGGCTTGATGCATAAGGGTGTGTGTCGTGTGCAAAAGCAGCAAAAGCAGCAAAATGGCTTTCTAACATTTACGCGGTTGTGCTAACTTAGCATTGTACATAAGGAGATAGTAATCTTTACTACACCCCCCCTTGATCGAACCACTAACCACTAGGGGCGCACTTGAATGAAGGCAGAGTTCAAGTTTGAAAGAACGGAACCAAGGGCCTGAATCGTGAGTCCATATAAGGTAAGCAGAAAGTTCGAAGAGAAAAAAGAAAAATTAATTTTTAAATGAGTTGAGAAAAAACCCATGTACAGGGAGAAAAATCTCATTGTTGGATGTGCCATGAAACGGAGTGAAAAAACTCAATCCATCAATGTATATGCGCAATAAGTCGCAACAGCTTCCAAGAGGAAATCATTGGAGCGGTCCGCAAAATTAACTGCCATCCAGTTCAGCAAGGAAAAGGAACACACGTGTTCCTCGACAACCGGAGCCTCTAGCACCACGCGAGGACAACTGGTGTGAACTTTAAGATAACTTCTTGCTAAGAATTCAGATGTAGCCATTCCGATGTCCCAATTCCGAAGAACTCCATGTGCGACTGCGCAGGCCATAATCCTGACGCCAGAACAGTCCAACTCATGAGCCACTAAGGGGCTCATCAGCCGATCATAATCCGGGGCAGGAGACACCAGGGTCGACAGACACAAATCCAGAGCCCATTGGAACGGACAATCTAGGCAATGAAAGACAGGCTGCACACAAGTAAAGTAGGAAAACCGGAAGGACAATCCATAGGCTACGCTTAAAGTCGCCAGTGGCAAAGTGCCATAGTATTCAAGCATCCGGGTGCGAAGATGGAGCAGCCGGGGCATGCGGTCTTGCAACACAAGTTGTGCATCCATAGCGTAGCACGCAGATCAGTAAAAGTACTCCAGCTACTAGGGCGAGGAGCAAAGGGAGACCTCCGAAGACGCTAGAAAAACATAGAATGAAAAAATGCCGGGATCACACCAAAAATAGTTTGAAAGGAGGTCACGAGGCCGGAGCCCACAATTTTAAAAAAATGAGCCAGGCCACTTGTTGACGAGGCATTAAAGATAGTCTGTATCAGGGCCCCAAAATGAAGAGGGAGATCAGTATTCAAGAGCGCCTGCACCTCGGTGCGCGTGTTTGCTACGTGAAGGACAAATGTTTCCCGGGATGAAGTCAACGCAACTTCTTTTTGAGACAATAGAGCCCTTATTCTGCTCATCTTGTTGAACTCTGCTTTCAAGGTTGGGATGGAAGGCCACATGGATACATCGAGCTGTCCATGCGGGGGTGGGAAAAGGACGTTATTGCAGCAGACTACTCTCTGTGATACGGTCACTATGTAGGGAATTCCCACTAACATCCCACAGCAAGATTCATTATTCAACAGCAAATAACTACCATTAGCAAGCAGCGTAAAAGACGGTGTTATAACTGGCACCGGAATCCCTTTCAAAATGCAAGCTAAATTAGGAGCGTGCACATTACATGCACCATGTAACTGAATGTGCCTACACACCACAGAATGATCTGGGGTCGTAGTGCACTCTTCACCTTTAAATAAACCTCCTTGCCATCCCTCACGCATCTATACGTGAAAGGGAGCGACCAAACTTCGTGCAGGAAGGCACTTCCTAGTTGTTCATACCTGCCTAGGGCGTAATGTTTCATGCACGAACTGAACTTAAACAGGGGAAACGGTAACGTGATCAACCCGTGTACAAGCCACACAGCGGAGTTTAATTCAGCAATGGAGAAAGGCAAAGGCTCTAATTTTTCAATGTGCAGCAATGAATATGTAGCATCCTTCATGGACATGAACTGTTGTTTTGCAGTTAAATTAAAAGGAAGGAACAAAGATGAAGTATTCATATAATCCCAGGGGACTTTCCCAGCTTTTAACGTTTGCAAAGTCCATGCAAACTGCATAGCAGAACGCAATTGATTTTGACCATGATACAATACAGACAAATCATCTTGCACAATGTCTACAACAGATGAAACAATATTATCTAATATATATATTCTTGAAGACAAGGTGTTAATGCTATTATCAATTACAGCCAATACTTTTTCCATATTGGCTTGGTCAATTGCTCTTAATCTGGATGCAGCCTCAATTTGTGAAAGTTTCCAGATTTCGTTGTAAACAGCATACACCCATCTCTTGGACCTGCCTACTACAGGACCCTTAACAAAATCATTCAAATCTATTTTGTCGTTTAGTCGCGATAAATGAAGTTTAACAGACGATAAGGTGGAATGTTGCAGCCATGACTGGCATAACTTACCTACCGAGTAGGTAGTAACTATGTGAGAAGATTCAAAACGGGGGTCCACTCGAACCTGAGTATACCCCGGAGTTAAATCCAGAAACCTATGTTGACATGAATCCGAGCTCGTTTGTCACACCAACCACCCTTCAGGATCCAATGCAGAAATATTGAAGGTTGTGTTGGAAACATATGACTGCAACTTAGTAAGGGACAGATCTGTATGGTTAGCCCAATTAGGATAAGCACCCAGATCCGGGATAGAGGGAGATTTCAATTTTTGAGAGGTAGCCAATCCGAAGCAAGTGGTCTGAAAAATTGAGGAATTCAAAAATAACATATGGTTCGGAATGAGGCAGGCATGATGCAAAGCTTCTGTTCCTTGTACCTGCCACGGTTTAGAACCCCAAACCGATTTAAGATCGACAGTAGCTTTCCATAGGTCATAACCTCCGATAGCTAATTCGTCCATAAAGGACTTAGAATACAACAATTTGGTGTGTGTCAGTCTTACTTTGGAAGCAGACTCAGGGGCAACCTTAAAATAAAAGGAGGCCGGGTTAGACACACTAAAATCCGAAAAGTACGTGAACTTGTTCACCAACGTAGTGGAGCTTCCAGGCATAGGGGCTGGACAATGTTCCCATTGTGTAAAATGTACAAAATTTCTAAACGTATTTGCTCTGTGTAGGAAATGCGTGCCATAATGTTGATAGCAAAATTGCTCATCATAATTTGCAGTATCTAAATATAAATCTTCAGCATCAAATGCAGCATAATATTTTAAATCAGAAAACAGTGCTTCTATGGCTTGTATATCCCAATCATCCGATTGGATGTTCTGTTTAACTACATCCCCCATAGAAACACAAAATACATTTGGCACATTGATTACTTCAGTGGGGCCATGAATTTGGAATTTTACAGCATCCCAAGCAATCCCATCACGCACAGGCCAGGCAGTAATGTTCACAAACGTCTGGTCCCTCTTCATAATGTGTGATGATGAGTGGGGGGCCAAAGTTCCATCAATTAATCCAATTGTAGATCTTTCATTCAGGTAGTGTCCATTGATAAGTCTAAAAAACACTACCACAAAGCCAATGGACATAAACAAAAAGATACATGTGAGCACCAGCCAAATGTAAATCCAAGGAGGAATTAAAAAATGTCTTTTGAACCAGGCAACAAAAATAGAAACTTTGGACGGGGCACTGGAAGTCATTGAATTAGTGTCAAACGAATCATGTGACTGGTTAATTGCGGTGGATTGCAAAAGAGGCACCGGGACATCCACAGGATAAGTGTACTCAGGATCTTCAGGTAGACCACCAGACGATGGCGGCAATAAAGGACCAGTAACTGTATGCATCTCGACAGCAACATCAGGCAAGGTGTTAGAAGCCGGGGCCACAACAGAATTGAGAAGTATCGAAGGGCAAGAAATCGCTGGTGTCATACTAAGAAGTAGCGGCCACTCGCTATAGCTTGACATTGTCAATAGAGATGTACCTGTTATCCTTGCGACCAGGAAGTAGAGGTAAAATGACTGTACGTGTACCCTGTACTCCAAGCACCGGAACTGGTGCACGATATGAGGGGCCGAACTCTTTTTTGTTCTCCACCTTCTCTCGGACCAGGTCACCAACTCGAGGTAGCCAGCCGACTACCGGAACCTGCAGCTCTGCGTCAGGTGAGGAAGGTACGTGTTCTTTTGCTAGAGTGTCTCTGGCTTCTTGAAGATTCTGCAATACAGCACAGTGATCATCTAGGTCAAAGGGAGCGGCAGCCGCCGCCAAGTCTAGACCGTCAAGGTCTGGGACAAATATTCGAATACCAAAGAGTATCATGTATGGGGTCCGCCCACCCAGAGACCTTCTAGGGAGATTATTAAGTGCACGTTGCACGTCATACAAGTGGGCTAGCCAGTTCCGGCCAGTACCTAAAACCCTGGCTGTCAAAGATTGCTTTAAGTCACGGTTCATTCGCTCCACAACACTATTGCCCTCAGGCCGGTATGGAGATGAAAATTTGACTTGGACCCCCAAACTTTTCATTGCTTCTTTGTACGCCTTAGAGGCGAATGCAGGGCCCTGATCAGAATGAAAGGTACCACATGCAAAACTTCCAACAAAGACACACAAATCCTTGATGACAGTACGGGCATCAGCACTCCTTTGTGGCCACACCCACAGAAAACGTGTGCACGAATCCACAGCAACCAAGATGTACTTGTACGCAGTATCAGAGGCAAAAGGACCGCAGTGATCTAAGTAAACACAACCAAGTGGTTTATTAGATATGTACAACTGAGTTTGTGGTGGGCGCGCCGCAGATGAAGGCTTTATCTGCTGACAAATGTCACAATTAAGTACATAGGCGCGGGTTTGTTTGTATAACCCAAACCACCAGTAACGTTGTTGTAATAAAGATACAGTAGCCGCAACGCCGGCATGCGCGGACGCCATGCCCTCGTGGGCTGCTAATATCTAAGATGGTCCGCAGTCCGCGTTGGGAATCAATCTGTCACCAACGTCGTTAATCCTCACTAACGGGACGTTATCGGGACTTAAGCGATAATGGTAACGAGAAGGGGAACCTCTTGGGAATTTCGTTCCCTTCTCAGTAGCAGCAATAGCTGCCAAGATGTCATCATCAATCTTACTTTTGGATCTTGTAACCGCTGCTACTAAGTATGTTGCCACTGCGGTTTTTGCTGCCTCATCAGCTAAGCAGTTTCAGACAGACTCGTTGGTGACCAAGAGTGTGAATAACATTCACAAGGGGCAGACCTTCTTTAAGTTCTGCCACTCGTACCCAAAGCGTTTTATGCTTTATTGTGCTACCTTTGGAATCACGATATTCATTTTGACTCCAGAAGTGTAAATTGTCGTTGTAAGCTTGTACACAATAGAACGAGTCACTCACTATAAGAGTAGTGACCCGAGAATCAGCAAACTCCACTGCAAGCACTAGAGCACGAAGCTCCACCAATTGAGCTGTACAATCACCCAATGACTGCGTATGCACGACATCGGACTGGAACTCACCGTTCACGAAAGTACCGACAACAATAGCGCAAGCCGCTGAGTAGGCATGCCTCGATCCAGTAGCCGGTTGCGCAGAACCGTCAGTGTAAATGACACAATGGTAATCCTCGAGCGGGCGCAAAGACAGGGGAGCTGGATGAACAAATTCATACTGTAAGAACTCCTGAGTCTGTAATGCCGCGTCAAAGATATATGTGACGTCAGGCGATGTCAAGGAAGTAGCCCATTGTATCCATCTTGGATGCAAAGCTTTAGAATTTGGTACACTAGCTTTTGTCACCGCCTCAAGGGCAGGATACGGTGTTACCACCAACATGCGTTTACCCTGTGATAGCGCTCGTTCTTTCAGAATCGCCATTTGCACAGCTGTCAGAACTTTCTCGACAGCAGAAAAACGCAGTTCAGCTGAAGTGTACAGATGTGACTTGTAAGCAATGGGGACGGTGTCGCCCTCATTGAACGTTAAGTACGTGAAACCCACTGCTCCCGGCACAATTCTAATGACCAGGTTGGTGTGGTTGTCACGTGTCAGTAAGTATTTTGAAGAAAGAAGATCAGCTTGCAATGACTGCAAAATAGCTGAATGCTCCGGCAACCAACAAAATTTGGTGAAAGTAGGTTGTACCAAGGCGTAAAGCAGCTTGATACGTTGGGCATAATCAGGAATGTAAGTCCGACCGAAATTCAGAAAGCCCAGCAAGGATTGTAATTTCTTCAGTGATGTAGGAGCACGGAGGCATTAGCATTTCTCTAGGAAGTGCGGGGCCAACCCACGACCTTCATTGTTGAGTTGGTACCCCAGGAACAACACTGTGTATTCTGCAATGTGTGACTTCGCAAAGTTAAATTTGTAACCGTAGTCTGCAAACAAAACAATTATGCGATCCACATGACTCAGATGCGGCATCAACTCGTCATCTGTGAGATAAATATCATCCACATACGAGTACGCATCAGGGTCTATCGTCTCTAACAGAGAGACAACACGAGCGGCAAAGACGCCAGGGCTGTTCTTATAGCCCATTGGCAATCTTTTAAACTGTTTTTGTTTGCCACCCGAGGTAAACGCCGTCCACTCACCACTGAGAGAGGACAGGTTATGGCTATAAAAGCCATTGGAAATGTCAAGTGTCGATTTAAATCGTTTTCTCACGAGACTATCGGCGCGAGCCGAACTGTGAGTATTCCGTACCGCGCATGTACGGCAATTTGAGTTAAGATGCCGATAATCCAAAACTAAGCGGTACGACCCGTCAGGCTTCGTCACAGTGAATAGAGGGTTATTCATTGGTGACACACATGTTTCAATTACTCCTTGATATTCCAATTGTTCAAGGATAGACGCGAAGTGAGGTCTTGCTTCGCGACGCATGGGGTATTGGGGTTGTGGCTGGGGCATGGACCGCAACGGAATCTCATGACTGGGAGACAATTTATCCCATCCAACCTGATTGCGATACAATGCAGGCGCAAGCACCTGAGCCCACTCCCCGGCGAACTTATTAGATTGGACCTTCGGCACCGTGTGCGCAAAGGACGGGAGGATTACTTCATCCCCTCTCGGAGCTTCTAATACGAAAGCCGGGGGCCAATCAGCCTCTGCCAATAGAATATCATAGGAAGTGGTCAGATTGTCCCAAAAAAACCCTTTAATATTACGTTGTATGTCACCTTCAATACAAAGGACTATATCATATAGCCTATCAGGGGGACCTACGCGAGTGTCAGCAGTTTCAATATTTACAAATGTATTAGTTGCTGTCGCCGCCAGAAATGGACGCAGTGCTTGTCGCACTACTGTAACTTCCACCGCGCTGTCTAGCAGCGTTAGCGCCCATGTCAGGTTCAGAAGTTGCGTCCGTACCATCTGAGGCATACCTCGCTGTTAGAGCAGCCACTTTCTTCTTTTGAAACGGGGGTCTTTGACGTGCAGACTCGTCTTGCTTACCTTTGCCGTCAGTCTGACGGGGTTGCTCATGACCTTGGGCACCCCTTCCTTTCCCACGGTCTCCGCCACCGGAGTATGAAGCCGATGTTTCCTGTGAAGAACGAGGAGAGCGTTGTTCAGAAACCTGAAATCTATCAGGAGACTTAATACGAGATTGATCGCGCAGATCATATGTGCGGTCGCTAGATGACTGAACGGGTGAGGCAGGACGAGTCTCCTGTTTCTGTTGCTGCTTCCCCTGTTTTTTAGCTCGCCAACTTTGCTTAGGAAAATTGGGCTTTTCGTCTTTAGTAGACAAACTCACCTTAGTGTGCTGCACTACATCAGGAATGATTACGGTGGGTTTTACGCCCAAGGCGCTGCGACTCACCATTCTGTAGGCTTTCGCAATTATTTTTGTGAATTCCCTGGGCCGGTCGGCCACATCCACGAGTTCCAGCATATTTGCTACTTGGAACTGCATGGCATCTCCTTTGAGGTTGCCCATTATCATGGAACTCACCACATCGAAGTTGTCGACCAGCCGCATTCCCAATTCAATAGCCGCCTCCACACCATGATTATCGTGAACCTTCTTGATGACGTAGGGTAGTACAGACATAGACGGAGTGCCATAGCACTTCGAATAGGTCGCAGCAAAGACCTTGCCCCAATTGTCACAATCGACAATATCTGGGACCAGGTCTTTTGGCAAAGTAATGGTGAGTATCCTGTGTTTCTCCACAGGAGTGGTGTGCGGAAAAACCCGCTTCCAGTCGATCAAATTTCTCAGCAAGCCAGTAAGGGAACTCATCCCTACTCTGGGGGCGCTTGCCCACAACCGAATTAACCATAACAGGACTAATGACCACTACATGGTGGTCAGTCGTGTGACCCGCAACCGCAGGAGCCCCTGCCTGCACGTTGCGTGATACGTACTGCACTAAAGCCCTATGGACTGTAATGAGGGCTGTGTGAAGTACTCGTAACTCAACCACCCCTACCGTCAAGTAGCGGGGATGAGGTGTAAAGCCGGCTAGCACCGGCCAAGTGGTCCCTACAATCGACAAAGGGCCCATTCTCGCCGGTGCAACCGCATGGGGAAGGCCGCCATTAAACCAAATGGTATGCTGCCAGGCAGTAAGAGGAATTTCCAGTGTCCTATATGGGGCATAGACCGCAGGGACCTGTGTGCCAGCATAGGTGTGGAACGTATCATCGTCTGCATCCACTGCAGGAAAAGTCACCCACGAGTAAAACAACTCATATGGGTAGGCGGCATCAGAACATACCACAAAAATAACAGTCATCCCATCATCAGGCACCCCAAACGTCGCCAAATGACGGCGCTGAGGGGTCCGACTATGTGCGGCTATATCGACCGCCATTAGGACACTAAAGAGAAACAACGATACGTACAGTAGCACTGGGGTTCAGAAAAAATAACCTTTTTAATGATCAAGCTTGAAAGAACCTATTAGTCGAAACCTAGGTAGGTTAACCCGTCACATCGTTATCCGGAAACTAGAGTGAGGGGGTTGTGGACCAATATGAGCACTACTAAGGCGTTTTCAAATCAAAATACCAAACGTTAGGTGCGCCATGTTGCAGGGATTCTGCTTCTGCGCAGAACTATGTGCAGGAACCCAGGACCTCAGTGAATTGTGGTGTACCAAAAACTCACCTCAGAACCAAGAACCCCTATCCGGCCAGCATCAGTGTCCCATTTGTTATCCGAGATCTAGCTCGGCGGTCCCAATGTATAGACAACCCAGAACAAGCGACTTAGAATATTTCTCAGGAGTGGTGGGGATCAGAAATACCTTTTCGTAATTATTCTTGCATCAGTCCACAACAGAATAAACAGAGACGCGGTAAAAGTTTAAAGAGTTTATTTTATAAACCTCGCGTTCTAAGATGCAGTACTTTGGCTAACATAAGCAGACAAATGGTCAAGATTAGAACCATCAGCATTGTTACAATACCATAGAAAATGAAAGGAGCAATCATAATAAAATGACAGTGGCAGTCAGCCACCTTCCTTTCTCTAGCAAACTAATATTATTATTTAGGTTTGAATGGGGAACCCCATACCGTAAAGATCAGCTTAGTGGAATCACATCACAGGATCAGCAAGGCTCTCTCCTGGGAATGCTCTCCTTCTGAATGAATCTAAAACATGCTGCACTGCAATATTAAAAAGCACTCGTCTTTCAGGTATCTGCAGCTGCGTGCGTGTTATGGCTAAATAGTGGGACGATCAACCTGTACCTCACAACATGCACCGTCTAGTGACCCAGACTGTTTCTTTACACAATATACAGACCAAGGTCGCTGCTCACTGTTAAGGATGTTAGCAACAGACAGTTCTCATGTGAAGCAAAGCCGAGTAAGCATTTCTCAAATAATAACATGTAACTACAGTGTCGTGTGCAAAAGCAGAAAAAGCAGCAAAATGACTTTCTAACATTTACGCGGTTGTGCTAACTTAGCATTGTACATAAGGAGATAGTAATCTTCACTACAGGAGAGCATAGAACACATGCAGGCCTAATGCAAAAAACACACTGGATGGCTACACAAAATGGCCACACGCGACATGGTAGATACATAGATAGATAGATAGATAGATAGATAGATAGATAGATAGATAGATAGATAGATAGATAGATAGATAGATAGATAGATAGATAGATAGATAGATAGATAGATAGATAGATAGATAGATAGATAGATAGATAGATAGATAGATTTTGTATTGTTTCAAGATATTTTAAACCATCACAATATAAAACAACATAATTCATAACGCAATTAAAGCAGTGAAAAAATATGATATGGCCACCGGCCACATGGTCAAACAATAACACCAAGCGAGGAGGCATGGCCGCAACAAAGAATTCATGCATGCAAAACCCAGTTCTCCAGATTCGAGGTCGACGGCCCTAGCCGTTAGGCCAACTCCCCTCCCCAAATGTTGCCTATGGCAAACACACTCACACACTGGCCAGGCAAAGGAGGCATGGTAACACTGTAGAAAACACTAGTGTTGATTCAGCAATGCCAAAAATGAAAATTAACTGAGCTGTAAAATTTTATAACACACATTCTCCAAAGAAGCAAGTCCTTAAATCCAATTGTATATATGCATCAGACCAAGCGAGTGATCCTTCCAGCTAAAAATTGGCCAGGAGATGGACAAAGCACTGGGAGGAACCTGCAGGAGAGGAACAGGAAGTTGGAGTCTCTGGGGCACTTACTCCTTGTTGAAAAAAAAGTAAAATAAAAAAAAGTCTCCTCCCAGTAAAAAACAACTTGATCAGTCTGTTGGAGAACAATATTAACTCAAATTTATTTTTGAAAAGATTTAGCGGCTTCTTGAGGATGACTTTGAGGTCGCTGTCGTCAGAAAAAGGGGCCAGATGTCACCGGCCCAACCTGAAGCCACACTAGTGGCCATTACATCTCACGAGCATTCGTGGGTGGCTGGCAAGTCTCGTGGGCGCTCGCAGGTGGCCGGAAAATCCTGCAGGTGCTCATGAGCACCCTGCAAGACTCGTCGCACTCGCCAGCACGCCCAAAAAACTCAAGTGCACCAACCGAAAAAAAATCTGCCACAGGCTGAAAGCAGGATTTATCAGGAAACTCCATGTAGCGCGGAGTTGCCGAATTCCACAAACTCTGAGAGCGGTGTGGACTTTTATGCCCAGGCCTAATAATAATCTCTCTTTCCTTGATGAATCTGAACTCATTCCATTCTGCATGCTTTTTTAGAGTCAGTGGGAGCTGGGTGGGCTAACTGGGATAGTTGTTAATGATAGTTATATCTTTTTTGTGTTCTTATTAAAAAAATATTAAACTTCTTTCTTCTCTTTTTAGTTGGGATGACCATGTGATTCATGGTGGGCATGATTATATTGAATAGCTTCTTCAGTCTGCTTCTTACTTGATTGAGTTGTGATCTGAAGCAGCTAGTTTACTTGTAGTGAATATGTTGGCTTTCTATTTCCTTCTTTCTTTTGGAGGAGAGTTAGGACAGGTTGCAGGTTGAAGGGTATTGTTTCCATCCCTGTCCCATCAATCTCAATTTTCTTCTTCCCTTGTTTAGGTTTCCACTGTACAGAGATATTTTGTTTTGGTCTCTCATGTTTCAGGAAGGCCATTTCATTTCCTATATTGGGGATGGCATTGTTGTAATAGTTTGCCAGATAGCTGGGGACTAAAAAGGAATTAGATGACGTGTACCTGCTCCATATTTTATCACTAGACATCAGGAAGTCGATCCATCAACAATGAGTTAAAAGAGAAGAAGGAAGATGTCAGACAAGCCCACTGGAAAAGCAGTGTTAATTGTGATGGCCCCATCCTTGGCAATCTGTAGGTCAAGGAAGGAACCCTTTATGTGTGCTGGGTTTGTGCAAAATTACCTTAGTGAGCTGAACTTTAGAAAGGCTGAATGAGAGTCCATCTGATCATCCCAAAGAAGGCCAAAGCTTTCTAAAAGCATATTGTTGGAGAATGATAGGGAGGGTTGGGTAATGTGGTCTATGCGTTGTTCTATCTACTTGGGAGGTATATGATGTTCATCGTTGATGTGGTTAATTGAGTGGATTGAGTTATTCCCAGGGATTCAAAAGCAGACTTTTTCTCACAATTGATGCATTTTGTTTTGGAGCAAATTTTTGTGGGTGAACATTAGACCACCACCTGTACATCCTTTTGACCCATTTGTATTATCTCATACTCGGGAGGTGCCAGCATGTCCTTTGAAGGGGTGGAGAAATAATTGAGCCATGTTTTGGTGAGGAATAGGAGATCATCAAGACATTCGAGTGTAAAATCTCTACAATCTCCCTGTAGTATTTTGCAGCAGACCTGGAGTTTAGAAAGATGCCTTTGACATCAATTTCCGTAGTTTTGAATGATTTCGCCAAAGAACCCGTAGTGCTAATGAGGTTGACAACAGGAGGATTTCTAACAGGCTTAGAGAGATCTCATCTCCTGTTGCCTTTTATTGTGTTTATTTTCTGAAGTTGATTGAGGATAATTGCAGTATTATTTATGGTAGTATTTGATGATTCCGCCAGAGAGCTCTTAGTGATAATGAGGTTGTTCGGTGTAGGTTTTCTCCCAGGCTAAGAGAAAACATGTTTCCTGTTGTCTTTTATTGTGCTTATTTTCTGTGAGTTTAATGGCAGTTGACGGAAGATAATTGAGTTGTAGGGTAAGACGTACGACCGAATTTTGCAGTCGCAGAGGGGATTTGAGCCCCTTTGCAACCGCAAAAAATGTCAGGCCAATGTACCAACCCTATTTTGCGAGTCGCTAATCAATTAGCGACTTGCAAAATAGGGTTAGCGACTCGCTATTAGGAAGGAGCGTGCCAAGGGCGTCCTGTCCTAATAGCGACTCCAACACCCATGTAAGAATGTTTAGGACCAAAATTGCGGTCGCCAAACCCTTGCAGATTACCACCCTTCTTAGAAGGGCGATAAAGCACTAGCAGATGGGAAGGGGATCCCAGGGGACCCCTTCCCCTTTGTGAATGCATGCACAAATATTTTTTATGGGTAGACAGTGGACCTAGGGACCACTGCCTGCCCTTAAAAAATGAAACTGAAAAGCTTCATTTTTATTTTTTAAATGCATCCCGTTTTCTTTACGGAAAATGGGTAGCATTTAAAATAGACTGCTTTATTCAAAAGCAGTCCCAGACATGGAGGTCTGCTGACCCCAGCAGGCCATCATCCCTGGGAGTGCCAGCCATTCCCAATGGGGTCGCAAATTGCTACAGCCTCAATAATATGCATGACCCCATTGGGAATCGCTAACAGTGTCTCAGACACTGTTGTACATTAGATTTTGCGACTCGCAAATTGAGACTTGCTATTTATCGCAATTGCGAGTTACAAATTCCAATGGTCGTTCATCTGGCCCGTAGTCTTCTAATAGTGAGACAAAGTCCTCTTCAGTGAGATCGCAGCAAGTTCTCTTTGAAAGGTCTTCTCTGTTGCTTCTGGGGTGTGAAGTCGCAGATGGCTAAGGTATTTAACTGATGGCTATGAAGTGTCAGCAATCTTTTGTTATTTGAGAAAGTCAATTCAGTTGTCAAGGAGTCAGGTTTAGATGAGATGTTATGGAGGGAAACGTGGAAGTCTAAGGAATCCAGAGATGAAAATGGTTAAGCCCTATGTGGATAGTGGAAGTTGTTGAATGGTGCATATACCTTTCTTGAAGTATGGAGAGGAGAGGAGTGCAGTTCTGAGTGAGAAGGAAAAGGTTTGCTCTATTACATGGTGGTCAGCCAGTAGGTGGTAGGTGGAAGGGCAGGAGGTGGTAGGGAAAGTATGCTTGAGGGATGGGTGGAGAACGGTAAGTGGATGTTGGTCAAGCTCAGGTATAATGTGTTGAAGTAATCCACCTTGGAATATCCCAGTGCATTAGCAGCTTCTACCATTCTTCCGAATACAGAAAATTTGCCAGTTTGTGATGCTTGCACACCTGGAAGTGTAGGCTGATACCATGAATGAGTTCTGGGCACACATCATCAGCTTGTAATGTACTTTGTCACCTAGTCTCTTTACAGTGGTGGAGATAGTCAGGGCTTAGCCTACTGTCATTAGCCTAAAGTGTACATTCCAGAGGGATAAGCTACCTCCAATGACAAACAGCGTAGTTTTTTTAGAGTTAACATTTACACAATTGTATTTCATCCATAGTTTTATTTTTAGGATGCATAGACATAAGGCGTGAGTAGCATGAGGTGGGCAACTGAGATCAAAAAGTAACTACTTGCCATCCATGTCAGTATAAAACTTCAAGTCAAAAGATCAGAGTAGCAGAACAAAGTTGCTCATATCAGCCAGCCTTTGAATAAGAATGGTATATTCAACAATGTCAAATGCTAAAGTAATATACAGTAGGATCAGAGACCTGTAGCTGCGGGTATCTGCAGTCCTATTAAGATAATCAATGGCAGCGACCATTGCAAACTCCATGCCTCTGCCTGGTTGAAAATCCATTTGGTCATCAATCAGAATGTTATTTTATTTCAGGTGCAAAAGAAACAAATGGTGGACGGAATGCTGAACAATGTAAACATTCATCCCAGTCAATCAATCAATCAATAAAAGCTTTATTCGATTTTTGTAGGAAAATCATAAAAGCATACATAATAAAAATAGATATCAAATGCATGATCTGAAACTAAATGGGATGGCATTACTCAAAATATCTATAAATGAAAAACCTCTATCAAGACCTATATTTCTTTAAATCTGAACTGTTCAGGTTCTATCCTGCCAAAAATTAACCTATGTCCATGTCAACATAGAAAACGGTACCAAGAATTCTTTTTTTAGACTCATTTATATTTTTTATTACAATTTTTTTAAATAAAGTTATATGTCTAATAACACAAATTTCTCATTTTAGTGTTATTTAGATCAATTTAAAAAACACTGTTATTGTGTACATATTGAATAACATCTGCGATTTATACAAAAAACGTAGATTACATATGATACATGATTACAAGCTGTATGTACATTAATTGTGATAACCCCACAGCTATCAAGACAATTACATTAACACCATACTCACTACTACATACATTCATCAAACATCCTCATACTCATAAAAACAACATGAGATTCAGTCCCATAGGGGGTCCGAACAGATAGAGTGGAGAAAAAAACAGATAATAAAACTGTTTCTGATGACACTATGTCTCCAAGGACCACTCCTCAGGGATGGTACTTGATTTTGGTCTACGCGCGTTTCGGTGGAGAAACCACCTTCCTCAGGACCAAATATAGATGGGAAGGAATCTCAAGCCCAAAAGAAAAGGCTGGGGGTCATCTGTGGGGATTTAAATACATTTATTTAGTAAGAGAGAAGTGGCAGGAAATTGTTGATTAAAATTTTTTTTTTTGTGGCTTCATAATTCTAAAGTGGATCCCATGTTCACACGACTGTACGTCATCTCATCGTTCAGATAGAATGACACCCAAAGTGATATTTCAAAGAAGAGAGAAAAGGAGTAGTCAGAAAAAGCCTGCACCTTCACCTTAAATAGACCCAATTATATATGCAAGGTCGTTTGTGCAGTTAGATCTTAAACTAGGTGAAAGAAAACCAGATGTATTTAATCCAAAAGATAAGTAGTTTCTATAGTGCTGATACGATGGAAATTCTACCTTCGACTATGCAGCGAACTGCATAGAATGTAGTTACTAGTCGTTTTCGCTACAGATAAGCCAAGGGAACAAGTTTGTACCGTGGCCAGAAAAATAATAGATGGATCTCTAGAAATGTACAAATTTGTAGCATCTTATTGTGGTGAACACATATTTATATATGCACCACTAGGGAGATTGCTTACCCTATTAGTGTGGCAAATAGTTGAATTGTAAACCAATCCTGAAGGCACAATTCGAAGGAAGGACAGAATGTGTCAACATCAAGTTGGTTGCCGAGGGATAGAAAGTCACTTTGTTATATACGTTATCTCAGTCAGACTCCCAGCTAGGAAAAAAGGGGCATAAAATGTAGCTTGTCATTGCAGTTCGCATTCTAATGATAGCCTACGTTCTAACATCTTAAAAGAAGCTTGAACCAAGAACTATATATTTACAAAACAGAGGCAAAAAGGGGAGATATATAACTAAAGAGCCTCCTCTTTTAAGTGTTGCTTGTTGAAAGTATAAGATGTTGCCTGGACAAATGTTATTTATATTTATATTTTTATCGTAAGGCAAAAAGCCCGTCTAATGTATTTCAGTTGGCCGTCTCGGGCAGAACCGTTGCCGATAGTAATTACGGATCTAGAAATTTAAATTAGTCAAAGCTATAAAGTTACCAGAAACAATCCTGTTCTGGTATATCCATCACTGGCATTGTAAATAAAAACAGCGTAGGCAGCACTATTTCTAGTATGAGGATCTCTGTAATGTTTTAAAGTTAAACGGGAAGAACTGCTTGAGAGAGCTGAGAATAGCCTCACCTGAACGTAACAATGTGCTGACAGAGACCCGATTATGTGAACAAATATAAACGGGCGCCATATTAGAGTGTGGGTAAGGAATTATAAACAGCGCTGTGGTATACTCAGACTATAATAAATGTAGTTATAGTTGGTAATCTAAAATATAATATGCAACTGGCAAGAAGTGCCATAAAGAGAGTTACGGAATTTTTAAAGAACAACAATAATAGACAAAGGTGCCCAACGCTAATATAGTTAGATGGTTTCACGCGAGTAACGATGTTATTACGATAAGGTCTATGTCTAAACTAAAATTGTGGAGAGCCTACAGCATTCTTACCTGCATAAAGCAGTTTCCAGCAGAATCTCCGTACCGCAGTCAGTGAGTGTGAGACGACAGTCATCGGTACTAGACTGGGAATAGTTCTTAAATACGATGCTGTGTCACAATTGGACAGAGAAGACTCGCGATATTTAAAAAAAACTAGTTTAGATGGAGGCCAGAATGAGGTCAATGTATGACAACAGACACCGCCATATTAAGATGTGTTAGAAAACCAGCAAGGACCCTAAACGGCATATTAGTTCTCATGTCCCTTACCTGGTAAAATGTTATAAAACTATTACGTTGTACAATATTTGTACAAGATACTCATGCCATAATTATATTCACTATATTACAAGTGGGTTAGAGAAGCTCGCGAAATTTCGAGAAACTTATTTATATAGAGATGTAAACGAGGTAAACAATTAGCAGAACTTAAATCTGATGTTGTGTTTCAATTGAGCAAAGAAGGCTCGCGAGATTATAAGAAACTAATTTGAATAAACACTAGGATGAGATAAAGCGCCGCCATATTGGAATGTTTTAGGAAGACGTGTGAAACCCTATTGTTTTAACGGACGTATTTATTCTCATGGCGCTTACTAAACTGAATATTGTAAAACTATTAAGCTATTCAATTGTAGTGCACAATACAACTTCCATCACTAAATACATTTTATTTCAATAAGGTAAAAAAAGCTCATAAAATTTCCAGAGACTTTTTTTATGAGAATGCTAACGTAGTGAAAATATAGCAAGTCCCATGCTATATAAAAGTATATAGCACTGCAGTCAACAGTCCCTTTGTGTTTAGAAGAATATGTCTGGCATGGTATTACGAGGAAGTATTATTTTTACGGATATTGCAAAAATGTGTCTTAATATCTATATATGCGCTGTTGGTTACAAAACGTATATAAGGTTATGTTTGTTTGATATTAATTGCCATTATTATTCTTTGAAAATATATGGGGAATGAAAATAAAAATGTAGGTGAGTCGACACCCAATCTGTATTATTAGTAAGCAAAAAATGGTTACAAACTTGTAATTGTTCAGTATGAATGGCAGGAGGGCCAGCACCCATTAAAGTTTATAGATCTCTATATAGGGCCCACAAAGTAATTGTATGGCAGAGAGACTATTGCTGCATACAGTATCTCTTTATATTGAGGTTTGTATTGCAATAATGCAGTCATACAGATAATGTCCGAAAAATGAGGCTGAAGGCTATCTCTACATAGTGGCAATTATGTCACTATCCATGTTATTTCTTCATTGAGACCTCTACGGACTGTGTCGCAATGGAAAATCCAAAAGGTTTCCCTATCTTTCCTAGTTTTGTCCATATCCCTGACCCTTTTGGGGACAACTTTCTCTAAAATGAGCAATTTAAGCTCATTTTCACTGTGTTGCAAATCCGAAAAATGTCCTATTATAGGTGCTTGTGTTTTCCCAGTCCTAATAGCAGATTTATGTTCTGATAGTCTCAATCTGAACTCTCTCCCTGTCTCGCCTATATACCTCAATCCGCATGGACGGAGTATAAGGTATATTATGTTGCTACTCCTGCAGTTGGTATGACTTTTCTATTTACCTGTCTTAGTGCCGTAGGTCCATGTCTGAGTAGTACTTGCTGAAGAGCAAGCATGGCAGTTGCCACATCTGTGGTTGCCTGAAATAGGGGGGAGTCCATCGATTGTCTTTTGGTCCTCCTTTTTTCGTGGAGCTGATCTACTGTGTACCAATTTGTCTCTCAAGTTGGGATTTCTCCTAAAGGCCACAATAGGTTGGATCAAAGTTTCTTCTTCTTCATTAACGTTGAGAATTTTCCAATTCTTGTGTAGCACTTGTTGGATTTTGGTATTAAGACTCGAATGGTTTACTACACAGACTATTCTCTCCAATGGTTGTTTGTCTCTGCCGGCAATCAGCGCATCTCTGTTGTAATATTTGGCGCGCTTCATGGATTGTCGGACCAACCGTCTTGGATAGCCTCTCAGAAGCAATCTCTTTTGTAGTTCCTCAGCATGTAGTGTGAACTCTTGCAAGTTGGTACAATTACGCCTGATTCTCAGAAATTCCCCAAAGGGAATAGAGTCTTTTTGGCAGCTCGGGTGGAAACTACAATGATGTAAAATCGTATTTTTGGCCGAAGTTTTTCTATAAAGGCTTACCTCAATGTTGCCTCTTCCTTTTTTAATCCAAATGCCTAGGAACTCTACTTTGTCTGGTGAGTACTTGGCAGTAAACTTAAGATTCTTGTTGCTAAGGTTGAGCCACTCAATGAATTGAAGGAGATGTAATTCATCTCCTGACCAGATGCAAAAAATTTCATCTATAAATCTATGCCAGACTTGTAGGTTCTTATAGAACGGGGCTATCTCATTGAAGATATGTTTAAGTTTGAACTCGCCCATGTAGATATTCGCTACACTAGGAGCGCATGAAGCGCCCATACTGGTACCTTTGATTTGATGGAACAGATTATCTTTGAATTCAAAGTAGTTATTGTGCCACACAATATCAAGGCACTCAAGAATGAACTCATTAGGTCTTTCACCCGGAGTTCTTGTTAGTAGGGTTGCCACTGCCTCTACTGATTGATCTTGGGGGATGTTCGTATATAGTGATTCTATATCTAGTGTGACCAAGTATTGTGTTTCACTATTAAACGGTTTATGTTCTATGGTCGATATCATGTGTCCAGTATTTTTTATGTAGGAGGCAAAAAGTTTGGTCAAAGGGCACAGGAATAAGTCCACATATTGCGAGAGTGGTTCAGTGCAGGAGTTGATGGAAGAAATAATCGGTCTCATGGGTGGATCTATGGTATTTTTATGTGTCTTGGGGACTCTATATAGGGCAGGTACCACCATTTGGATTTTATTGAGAAAGTCATACTCCTTTTGGCAAATGTACCCATCGTTAAAAGCTTTAGTTGTACTAGTTTTAATTAATGTTTTTAAATTTGCCAGGACCGATCTCTGGGTACTACTATAATGTTCTGGCACTGCCAGCATGGCTTTCATTTTCTCATTGTAGGTGTCACTGTCCATAATAACTATCCCACCTGCCTTATCGCAAGGTTTGATGGTAATACATGTATTCTTTTGTAGATTATTGAGGGCTTTCCTCTCAGAGGCTGTCAGATTGGCAATTATCCTAGGGACATATTTGGTAATTCTTTCAATTTCTCTTAGGACAGATTTTTCAAAGACTGCCACTTCTGGCCCTACCATATCTAAAGAAGGAGTGAATTTAGACAGAGGCTTACATCCAGAATAGTTAATCTCTTCTTCTTCTAGTGAGTTATTGCCAGACATATACCTTTTCAGCCAAATTTTCTGGAAAAAGGAAAAAAGATCTTTATTAAGTTTAAAGATGTCTGGCTGTGTACTGGGGACAAATGACAGCCCTCTGCTCAATTTCTGCTGAAGATAGCAAGTGGCTAGACAGATTAAAAATAGGAATATTATCATGTTTTAAATGTTTCCTTTCTATGATTTCCAGTATTGATGGTTCCGTGTCCTCATGTACGGTTGTGGATGTACTGGCTCTGTCTGAGGGTAATGATTCCTTTCTTGTCTCTGGAATCTTACTCGTCCCCTGCCCCTCCCTGCCTGTAAAAAAGGCGATTGTCCTTGTGGATATTGGTTATAGGGTTTGCCCCTAAATTGTCTATGGTTATAAGGTGTACCCTCACTCGTGTTAGGGCCTTCATATTCCGAATCTGACGAGTTAGTGTCTGAGAAAGTCAGAGTTTTCTGTCTTCTATGGGTGCATGGATTATATGACCCATTGTCAAAATGGTCCTCCTGATAGTAAGAGCTTTGTAGGTAAGGATATACCTTCTCTTGAGTAAACCAGCGAATATCTTTTTTCAGTTTATCGGTTTTTATCTTTATCAGGTATTCTTCAAACTCCAAAAGCTCTTGATTAATGCTATGTAATTTATCTTTAGCTTCTTCTACATTGGTGTTCTTTTTCAATTTTTCTTCCAATTCTAAAATCTCTTGATTAAGAATCTGTATCATCTTCTTTACTGTCTCAATAATAAGCATCATCCAATCCCTGGAGCAGCGGTTCGCAATCTGCGACCACAGCTCCAGGAATTGGCGTACCTCAAAAGAAAGGGACGGTATATGTCTAACCCTCAAGCCTGATGGTATGGCTCCTGCCTTCAGATACTCTAACATTAAAATGAGCGTGAGATTCCATTCTCTTTGCTTTTTTCCTTAAGTTCTGAAGTTTCCTCCATTCACTATTATCACTTATTTTGTTTCTACTGTCTCCATTAGCTCCTGATATTTGCCCAATGAGTGTGGAGAAAAGTTCATCTGTGAAGCCAAAGGTTTTGAAGCCATCCATATTGGCTAAGATCAAAGTGCAAGTAGAAAGCAAAGAAAGGTAGAAACCAGAAAGCCTGTATCGAGTGTGCTATTGTGAGAGACTACCGAAAGTCCAGAACAAAGACCGGGATCACACAAGAAATGGTTGAACATCCATTTGGTCATCATACAGAATGTTATTTTATTTCAGGTGGAAAAGAAACAAATGGTGGACGGAATGCTGAACAATGCAAACATTCATCCCAGTCAATCAATCAATCAATAAAAGCTTTATTCGATTTTTGTAGGAAAATCATAAAAGCATACATAATAAAAATAGATATCAAATGCATGATCTGAAACTAAATGGGATGGCATTACTCAAAATATCATTACAAGTACATAAGTTAAAAAGCCAGCTGTAATACGTTACCATTCAGATTACTTGAAGAACCTCATATAACAATGCTTTTTCTACCTTTAATTACACTTTTTAAAAAGGATGCGATTGACCTCGTAAAACATTCATTATCTAAAAATTGGAAAAATAAAAAAGCTGGATGACATTGTCTCAAACCCAGTAACCTTAAAATGGGCAATATCCATCTCCTTCTTTGTAATTCATAAAATCTAAAAAATAAAAGTACATGTATTGTCGATTGCTGGGAGTCGTCGTCGCATGGGCAGTTACTCACGATTTTGGACCAATCATTTGTTGTGGGGAAACTTGTTATACGATGGAAAATCCTGAGTCTAAATCGGGTCAGTACAAATCTGTTGTATCCACTTAATATGGTTTTAAGAAATGGCTGAATACCATAAGTGTTCAATATAATTTGGTTAGACTGTACTCAAGGTTTTAAGGCCTCTGCTGAGAATCCGATTGTCTCCAGGTGCGTCAAGCAACATCTTTTAAAGTGCCTTCTGGAGACAAAGATTAAGAACCCCAGGTCATCGTAATATTCCGGTTGCCCAAGATCATACATAAAGTCTTTTAACTATTTTAGCAGAGGGATATCAAGTGCCCCTTGAAGCTTAAGGCTATCTTTTATATTCTCGCTATTGAAAGTAGTTTTTGAAAGTCGTTTTTTTGAGGAAGTCCTGTGCCACAAGAGGACAAGTTGGACCTTTATTAGGTCTGAGATGTACAGTAACCCTAGTTCTGAGTGACATATGTAGTTAGATGTTCTACCCGGGACAGACAGTAAAAATTTTAAAAAGGCATTCTTAACCAGCTGTATCAGGTTAGGTTTGTAGTAGCCCCACAAGCCTGTACCGTATCTGGCTGTTGTGATGCACTTTGCCTGATATATCTGCAATGGCTCAACGGGGGTGTCCTGCCCAACTTCCTTGAGAAGTTAGCTGGGCCTGCCGTGGCTTTCATAAATAATAGCTATCTGGCTTTGACTGCTTGGGTTCAAGTCCCCTTCTGCTCAAAAAGGATACCTAAATAAGAAAATGTCTTAGTAAATTCCACCTTTTTATTATCTATAAATAAATCTCTACATTTTGCGCAACCTTTCCCATACTTCATAATAAAAGTTTTTGAATGATTTACTCTGAGATCAAAGTTTTCCATATATGCGGTGTAGCGTGTCAGTGTCCGTTGGAGCCCTCGTTGTGTCCGGGCCATTACTACTGCAACTGTACTAGTGGTACTTCTACCGCCATATCTACCAATATCTTCCATAATTTGCCATGCATTGCACAATCAAAAGCTGCCGTTAAGTCTACAAACGCCAGTTATAATCTGCCCTGTTTGGCTAGTGTGTACTTCCCCAGCAAAATATTAAGGTTAAGTCCTTTTCCCACTGTACCGAGACTCTGTCGGAAGCCGAATTGTAACTTGGATAAAATGTTATTATCTTCTGCCCAATCCTGTAGTCAGTACAGCACTATGTGCCCCGTGACCTTAACCAAAGAATCTAGCACTGATATTGGCAGATAACATGCAGGGTTTTGGCGGTAATCTTTTGATTTTGATTGTGTGTGCTGCATCGCATTTGGCGATGCAGCGCGCGCAACGAAATTCGTTTTATTTATTTATATGTTTACTTACCTCTAATCAGCCATAATCCGTAGTTTACTACCCCCAACCCTGTCCCTCCCCCGCCCCACGTCAGCGCCCAGCAGCACTCCCACCACGGGCCGCTACTGGGAAAAGGATTATCATCAGCAGATAATCGACCACAGTTAGACCAGGCAGTAAGCGGGCACAGAGCAGTATTAAAATCCCCACCCAAAATAACAAACACATATTTCGCATTATTTTTATGGAGCTTGTTGAGATCACTCATTAGTTTTTTCAATACACCCACAATTTGGTCAGGTAGGATATTATTATAAAAATGTATCAATATAATACAATGGTATTTATCAATGTGTATATTATTCAATTGATAATATATCTCAGAAACTGACAGAGTTATCGTGGTAGCCTTCACATGATTTGATACGTATGTACACAGGCCCCCTTCAGTCTCCCATGTATGGATGGCACGTGACAGTGTGGAAGATTTTGTAACCATTAATGTGGATAGTATCCACCGCCTAAGATTCTTGGAGGCAAAGAATATTAAATCTTCCTACAAAATCCTGCCCTAAGGGAGTTTCAAGCTTTGTACGTATACCTCCAATGTTCCAGAATAGTATGCAAGTATTATTTATCTTGTCTTTCCTAATGTTATACCTATTCAATATTGCTGTGTGGGTCGGTGGTATCGCTTGTGTTGAACCCATGTCTTGAGTAGCTCTGGTGCCCAGGCTAGAAGGTGGAATGTCAGGGATCAAATGAGAACTGCCTGTGAAACTTTCCAGAATATTTACTGTTGTGCCTTTGTCTGGATTTATTCTAAAATCAGGGCTGCACCCTTGTTCATCTAAGGGAGAGTATGATATATCTATCTTTCGAGATGTGTCGTTTGTAGCTAGTGTATTTAGTCATTCTACCTCTTCTAATGTTGGGAGGAACTCAAAGCAGTTTTTAACCAGAACATTATGCGTATAATGATCTTTCACATATATCTCTCTCCTCTTAACATTTATACCTGCATTATGTCATTATGGAAAGATTTCCCGCTCTCCTAAAAATGCTCTCCATTAAGTCTAGAGATTTAAACGTTAGTACCACACAATCACCCTGTAGAGTTATGTGGTCTCTACCAAGCCAGCTGACTCTTCTTGCCATTTTAAACTCCATGAAAAGTGCTTCAGTTAGGCCTGTTTTAATGCCTGGCCAATGCAGAGCCTTATTTCCCAGGGCGTCTCAAGGTTCAGGTTCCACAGCCATTAACCTTGGGGCGTTAGCTAAAACTACTGTATATGGAGTGGCTGCTGGGGGTAGATACAGACGGGTCGAGTCAGCGAGATCGGGCATTTACGTGAGTGCAGGTTAGGATAATTACTATTTGACTGGGTGAAGCTACAGATAGGTGGACTGGCATCTTTTATAGCTTTATCTCTTTCAGCGTCTGGTTGTTTAGAAGGCGACGGGTCTTTGTTGAGTCTGCTGTGGTCCTTGGGCATATCTCTCTCTCTGACAAATCATGCAGTGTGTCCCTGTATTATTTTTAGCTGGTGTAGGGTTAAACTGTCTAGGTAGGTTATTTGCTCTTTCAATGCTACAAGCTTCTCCTAATCCCTCTTGATTGTGGGGTAGACTATTGTGTTCATCCGTACACTTGCTTCCCTGATAGCTTTTCAGCCTCTCTTGAATCAGGGCCACTCTGTCAGTTAATCTAGCAAGGGTGTCTCTGAGGAATTTATCTAGTTCTCCCACTAGAATGGTTAAGTTCCCAATCTCATTTGGTGAGTGGGCAAATTGAATTTTGGGATAGGTCCTTCCCTTTGGGCATGCCTCAGGGGAGGCCGGTGTTTTAGTGCATTTGATAAATTTCTTATGGGGTTGTGTATGTAGAGACCTGGACTCTCTGGTAATTTTCGCATTTTCCCTGGTAGCAACTTCTGGATTTCTTATTGCCTCCGGATTTCTTGGGCGTTTCGGTGGTGGTTGTGTATCAGACTCCTGGTCACTGACTATGATCTGACACATTTTGAACACAGCTATTCTGGAGTTCTTTTTCCCTTGGGGGCTTAGGTGAGCCAACCTGTTCGGCTATTCCTTCATTATTGATCAAGATTGCTGCCCTCAGGTTGCCGAATTCAATGTCTCCTCTACTGAGCTAACCTGCTTTTCAATAGCCATCATTGCCCCAGTGAGATTGTTCATCAATGTCAGACGAGACGCCCCCACAGTCTTTGTTGATGGTAGTGGTTGGTTAGTAATTGCCTTTCTTTTCCCCATCGTAATTGAGGTGTGAGCGTCGTTGGATCGGCACAGTACACGCAATGTCCGAAACTTAGACCCACGGGATGTAAATGCATCAATACTTTTCTGCGTTCTCTTATGCAAATAATTGGAAATAGTAATAAGTTTTAAGTAGCTGTAAAAAACCTTAGGAGAACTTACGAAGCTGGTATATCCTACTTGAACTGCTCCTTGGTCACACGGCAAAACTGTGGGTTTTGGTATCGTATTTGTTGCTTTTCTCAGTCCAACCCAGAAAGCCAGGAAAACCGAGATCAAAAAGCCAGGAAGCCAAGAGAGCAAGATGGGGGCCCAACCTCTTCCGGTCTATGACAGGCTAAGATGGGCCCGTCTTTGCCCGGGCCGAGCCTAAGCACACCCCGCGCGAGTCCTGTGCTGCGGGACGCCTCTGTGTGCTTTATGGCACTCCTGCGCCTGTTCTCCGGTGTGGCCCCGCACCTCCTCTCAGCCAGGAGACGGGGAAAAGTGCAAGAGTGCTTCAGACGGCCAGCGGCAAGGTGCAAGATACTCTGAGGGTCCCGCAGTGCGGGACGCCTGTGTGTGCTTTATGGCGCTCCTGCACCCATTCTCCGGCATGGACCCGATCCTCCTCTCAGCCAGGGGACGGGGAAAAGTGCAAGAGTGCTTCAGGCGGCCAGCGGCAAGATACTCTGAGGATCTTCATCCCAGTCATAAAGAGCTGGGTTTAATCCATTCTTAATTGGCCTTTTTTCATTTGTCACCTCGAGTGGGAAGCGTATGCTCCATCCCACTGGAGTCAAGCTTGCCTGGCTGATTAGTGGTGAAACCCTGACAACGGTCCCAGGATGCTTGTTCCAGTTTAGGGAAGACCTGGCCTGGCAGTTCGGGCTGGACTGTTCCCATGAGGCACAGGATCAAGACTGATTTGCATATGGCTAGGTTTAAACAGGAATGGCATGGGGAGCAAAAAAACAATGGATTTAGGCCCAGATCTTTGTACAGGGGGGATTGTTTGACATTGTTCAGCATTCTGTTCATCAATTGTTCTTTTTGTATTCTCTTGCAGGTGCGCACATAGTTGGATGACTATTGTTTGAAGACTTTTCACCCTGCAGGTTGTAGGACGATGGCTGTGGCACCATTTATAAGAACTGAGAAACGGGTGAAAGGTTTGCATTTAGAGCTTGATTTTAAAACTTTGGGCTTTGATATCATTTTGAATTGAGATTGATTCTTTAGTCATGTTCTCTGCAAGGTGGTATAGAAGAAGGGTTTGTCTAACTAAGCAAAGATGCACTAGGCTTGCTATCATAAGCTATCGGCTCTAGGTGTGTTCCATTATTCTAAGATTTATTTTCTCCTCTTTAAATTCTTTGGTGTACCAAGCTCCTGATTTGTTACTCTTAGAGCCAGATATACTATACGGTGGTCACAAAATACTTGTCACAATTTACAACCATTTATTTTAAGATCACTGTGTTATTTAGCAACTGACGTTTGTAATAATAAATACCGAACCCTAGAATATCAAGGAGGTAGGTCACAAATTACGACCCACTACAATTCATTGCCATCACAGGGATGGTGACCTTCTGGGCTCAGTAGACCAGCATGTCCATGATTACTTTTGAATAAAGCAATTTTTTTTAATTTTATTTAAATCAGTCTGTTTTCCATGAAGGAAAACTTGATGCCCTAAAAAAATTAAATGTTTTAAAAAAACTTTTTAAGACCAAAAAAGATTTTTTGTCAACATTCACAAAGGCCGAATGGAATCCCATGAGCACCTTTTCCATTTTGTGAATAGTTTTCTTATACTTTTGTGTACTCCGAAATATATTATTGTTTCTCGACCTCCCATTCAAATCGCAATTTGGAAGTAACATCCTAAACATGCCTCTTACAAATACCCAATTCGGTATTTAGTTACAAATCCTAATTACGATTCAGTAACATGTTCCAAAATCACAATTTGTGTTGAGTACATACCAAAAGGGCAATTTGCGACCGCAAAAGGTCGGATTTGTTGACTCGGACCATTTTAGACCCCAAACAGCCCTCGAACATCTGGCCCATAATTATTTTCCGCTACAGAGGTGCAAAAATATTTATAATTTCAGAAATGGTGGCACTGTAGCATAATTTACATCCTAAAAGAAAGTAGGCAGGGAAGATTGCGTGAAATTCACGAGGCGTGCTTAGTGAAATTTACGTTTGTGGTGTCCACAAACTATATAGTTGTTCTTTTGGATATAGCAATGACCACCTATTTGGAGAAGGACATGGAGACACGAATTTGAAAGTTTCCTGACCAGTCAATGGGTATAGGATTATCAATCAACCAATTACCAGTCCTCATTAACAATAACAAAATCAAGAGTTGAAACTTTAATGTATGCTGGTTTGGGGCAATGTTCGGATCAGATAATTATCCATTAGAAACAAAGAGAGAAGGTGGGTGCATGATCATTAAGGTTGCGCCGAATAAAGTTGCAATAGAAGGGAGAGGATGTGGTATAACGGGCACAGCTGCCTACTTTAGATTTGGGGAACCGAGTTCGAGTCTCGGCGTCGGCTCAACATCCTGGGATTAAGGGCAAATCATTTATTCTCCCCATACCTACCAACAATAAATGTGTCCTACTGCCCATATAAAGCGTTTGAACCTGGAGCTCCCGCTATATAAAACTGCAAAAAAACAGAAACACCTATGTACAAATAATCTGTTGATAGGTGGCATTATTCGATGAAGGAGTTATTAAAGCAAATGTTCAAACCAAATGACTTTAAAAAGTAGCCATTTGACACGAATCATATTGCATACATGTAGAAAATTTGACATAGAATCAAGTAAAACAAAAGGCACCCCTAAGAAAAAGTTGTTCAATGTTATCTAACGGAAAATACAAAAAGGTAAAAAAAAAAAAATTTAAGTGACTTGGTTTAACCGTGATTACATGTGAATGGATTAGTTGGGGATTGGGCAACCGGAAAACTTTAACCTTTATCTATAGTGGTAACATTTGGAAGCAGCAGCTAAAAAAACGTCGGTCAGAAACATGGTTGCCCTGTACTCGCTATTGGAACCAAAAACGTTCTAGGAAAATCTAGGATAAAGAAACCATCGAAGTTACCTTTTTTTCGGGCCGGATTTCAGGTTGTCACATTCATTCATGAGTTGAGTTAAACTATTTGCAAGTAGTTTTAATAAGATTTGACAACACTACGACATTGAAGACTACGAGGGTTCCCATACTCTGCTTCAGTTTCATTAGAGTGGAAGACCCCCCTATTTAAAGAAAACTATACCACAATGCATTAATGGTCTTAAACCAGCTACCTCTCTACCATTCACTGACTTGCGTTTGACCCTCTACCGTTCTCCGGTGCCTTTTGTCTACATGCATTCATACAAAATGTTCAATTGTAATAGTTCTACTGGAATTCTTCCAGTTACAATGAACTGTATCTATTACTCAGTGCGGTTGCTTCTTTAGAAAAAAAGGTGGTTCTTGTAGGGAAAAGTTGTGTTTGAAGGGTGTTCGTGTGACAGTTGACCTTTCTATTCATTATTTGGAATATGCAATTGTAGGTGTATATGCTTATGCATTGTGTTGCTGTGTCTGTGCGATGATGCTACTTTGTGGGAAGGTTTAGCTAGTCACAGTGAGGTAATCCGGGATGGTAGGTTTGTGTATGTGTTCTCCTGCTATATTTGTTAGGAACATGTTCTGTAATGCCCTCATCGGCACGTTGAACACAATCTTTTCGATGGAATCTGTAGGGGTTATACATACTGAGGCAAATTTTTTAAAAAAGTGTTGGAGCGTGGTGTTACGCCAAATTTGACAACACTGTGCTTTGACATTTTTCAAACGCAGGGACGCACCATATTCACAAGAATATGGCATACCCCTCTGTTTCCCCTAGCACTGGCAGTAAAAAAGCTGCCTAGCGCCAGCACAGGCACCCTGCAGTCTTGTTGCAAGGGTGCCTGTGCTGCAGGGGCGATTGTTTATGTGCAGGAAGGTTCACCTTCCTGCACATAAACAATCAAAATGGCGATTTGCTCTTCCTATGTGTGCTGCAGAAAAAATGAGGAGAAATTAATAATTTCCCCTCACATCGCCATTCTAAGACCAGATATTCCCCGGCCTTCGTTTTTGGCACTGCCCCAGCCTTGTTAATCTGGGGGGAGCATCAAAAAGCAATGGTTGTTGAGGTGGAACACCCACTGCAACACTCATTGCACGCCCCTTTGACGTAGAGGACTGCAGCAGAAAGGGGCATATTTTCAAGGTGGTGTTAAGTCACGTTAAGTAGCTTAGCGCCACCCTGTAAATATGAGAGTGCCGCTGTCCCACCGGAGCGTCATAAAAAGTGACGCTCCGTGGTGTTAAGGGCTTGTAAATATGCCCCACTATTTTGTTATGGCTCAGATAATTTTACTAATAGCGTCTCCTAATCTGGCACAATTCAACCCTCTCTCTTGAGTGTTGGGAGGTAGGACCATTTGACTCTAATGCATCAGTGTCAGCAGCAACAGAGGTCGTGTTAATACTAGCATGATGCTACCACACAAAGTGCAAGCACCCATTCATAATGAAATCAGAACCCCAAAGAGAAATAGGCCTTTCAGCCTGCAGTAGGACCACCAGTTGCATTACATTCCTAATGCGAATATATATCCAGTTCTGTGTTATGAGGAAAAGTATGTTTGCTGCAAATGAATCATGTACTAAGTTAGCAGGCTTTTTATTTGTGGGAAAGGGCCTTAATTTATGGCTGAAATGTATTTTATTTTTATTTAACAGTGTTAAGAGTATTTGCGAGCAACATGTTTCTACTGCTGCCTCTCTACAGCCCTACCTGTGATATCCCTGACACTTTCAGGTTTTCAATGAGCCGCATCAAATGTGTGGAGCAAAGGAAAACTCACCTTAGAGGATCCCCTCCTCTGTCAAAACAGACCAGGACCATGGAACATGTTACAAAAAATGCTCTATCTCCAATGAGGTATAGTAACAATGAGTCGACCCTGTGTCCCTCAGAACCTGGGTATCTATACAAAAAGCTACCGTTGGTTCTGTCGAGTAAGAACAATTGCTTCAAAGAAACGTGAATTTAATCCTAAACCATATATGTAAATAAGTAACAACATTACTCGAGAAAAGGAGCTGGAACATAAAAGACAAAGGGGCATATCAGCAACAACCGTCGATAATTATCACTAAGCGCACTTTGCGCTAGGATAATTATCGCCGGCTAACGTGGATTTTTATTGCTGAGATAGCGTGCTATTAGCAACGCTTATCTCAAAAGCGATACAAATCCTAGCGCTATCTGCCTAACATGAGATTATCGCTGGAAACCCAGTGATAATCTCACGAAATGTGGTGTTAGCTTGTTGATAGGGCCGCACAAACTTAGCTATGATATCCACTTTCCATAGGATATCATGGCTAAGTCAGTCCTGAAGCAGGCGTAAGGAAAGTAGCGATAACAGGGGTTATCGCTGCTTTTCATGCCGCTATGCTTCATAGCGTGGGGTTTGATGATAGGAGAAATGTCACTTAGCGACATTTCTCCTGTCAGGTCAGAAATGCCCACTTTGCATCTCATTAGAGATGCAAAGCTGGGCTTTAGGAATTTGTGCGCTAATGCAAGGTTTCACGCATTAGCGTGACCTTGCTAATTAGGCGATAAAATTATCGCTGCTTTTCGGCCGAAAACGGCCGCCAAAGCGGCGATAATTTTCTATCGCCGCGTTGTAGATATGTCCCGAACAACTTTAAACAGAGTCATACGTATTTACTTCTGGTCTGAGAACGGGTATTTTTTATGCACTTTTTAAGGAGGCTCTCAGCAATTCAATAAAAATAGAGTGACAATAAATAAAGTGAAAAAATGCTTGGTGACAAAGGTGAAATAAGTATCATTTATACATGAGTGAGACAAAGACATATATTGTATTTCCAAATTGTACAAAGGACGGGGGAGGGAATTTATTCAGTCGGCCAGTGTTGAGAGGAATCAAGTGTCTCTGGTATACTGCAAAGTTTCGTGGTACTATGAAACCAGAAGACCTGATGAAACTTGACCAAAAGGAATGTCGATGTTTCAACCCTGACATGTGCGTGATTTAAGTAAGCGTCATGGTGGTTCTTCTTCAGGACAAGGAAACAAAGAGAAGGACAGCCTAAAAGGAAACTAATTCATATCAGGCGAGTTCCAGCTGAAAATTCCTGAGAGGTTAAACGGTGGTATCAGGGTCATGATACTCACCAACTCCATGTAGACAATTAATGTCATATTGCTGCCTTGAAGGGTGCCAGTAATCTAAAGAAATTAGAAATTCGGGAATTACATTACTCACGGCAAAGAAAATTAAAAACTAGAAAGGAGGTCATATGGTGGGATGCAGTGAGTTATAGTCTTACCTGAAACGTTAAAGGAGACTTCCCAGTGTTGTTCACAGGCATGAAACACCTGGGATGGCTTTATTCCAAATTGTAAGGTGCCTCAAATTGTTCAGAGGTAGGGCGGTCTGTGATTAAAAATCAAAACGTGAAATCAGCGTTGGTGTTTGCCAGCTGTGGCAAGGCTGTTTTAAGACCAGAGGAAAACCTAATCTTACCTGGTTTGAATGTAATGGTTTCATGGGCTGGAGGGCTATTGCAGCGTTTAATCTGCACAGAGGGTGGAACTAAATAAAAGAAAAACATATGTAAGATGCAGGAGGTGCTTATAGAGTATAGTGGAGCGACGCCTATGTGTAGGCACAAATAAGTTACCTCTAATATTTATTTAGTTGCCCTCAGTGCCCGGTCCGTGTGAATGAAAACAATTCCTATCGGGCAGAAATGTATACAAATCAAAGATTTGGACTTAAATGGCTAGTAATTCAGATAATGTAACCATGTGATGGAAACATCCACAAAGCGCCGATGCGAAGGCATCTGCTTACCTACGAGTTCAGGAAGCTCCCCAGTTGCGTCTAGCAGTTTCGAATGAGTCTGCTTGAATGCCGGTAAAAAAGAAAAACCGGTACGCGTGACATCAGAGAAGCGTGAACGGGGCATCGCAGTAGCTGGATGCTCTCAGTTGAACTTCGTGTCAAGTTCAACAGGAAGTTCACCGCGGGGGTGCAGGGTTGTTCAACAAGCACGTCATAGTGCGCAAAACAACCGCTCTCTAAAGCATGATCTACTTAGGGAATTGAAGCACCAGAAACCTCATTTGTGGAGGAACACATCGTGAAAACTCATGATGCTTGGAGTTGAGACTGCAATTGAATATGTCAAGAAACTGACACAGGAAATAGCCGAGCTAAAGAAGGAGATTCTGGATGACAGGGCCTTAATCAATGCAAAGTAAGCCCTAGAATGCGTGGGAAGCACTGGTGAAGTTTAACACAGTCACACTGAACAGAAAACTTGATAAGTTGGCAAAAGACATAAGAAATTCCGACAAAAAAGTGACATACCCATACTTAGCTGATGAGTACTATCAGCAGGACAGCCAGGGCATCTTCACAAACAGGAGTAGGAAGGACCCCAGGAGGTTTGCAACTTTTTCTGATTCCTCCATTGGCAGCGGTTGAGATTGTGAGTCTGACAGGCCCTCCACAAGTCGCCAAACTAGCCAGGGCCACATATATTAGGAAACCCAGAATTTTTTTAGGAGAGGGCAATCGGATACCCAACAGGGGAGGGGGACAGGAGCAGAGTTGGGAGAGACCGAGGGGTTGGAACAGAGCAAAACCAACCAGAAAGGCAATAGCCAAGTCAGATTCAACCCACAAGAAACGCACGGCGAGACCCAAAAATGCCGCCAAACCTACAGATGGTAACCACTATTCAACTCTAGACAACCATTAGAGGTTACTTCTTCTGATCTGTCAACGGGGAGCCCAATAACTACAAGCACTTCTGATAACAGGCCTCCATTACCTATTGACCCTACTAGTTCCACCATGGACCCTATCATAAATCTCTCCAACTACCTTCAAGCCACCCTCCACGTTCACTCCGGCAGACTATTTAATGAGTTAAAATATTTTGGCATACGAGCAAATCGTTTTGAAAGAAGCCACAACAGCTAAATCCGGAAATTGATTAATTTACCACCCCTCCCTGGACACTATAAATGTGGCCACTGAAAAACCTGCTCCCTGACCATTGGGGGCACCTCCTTCGCACACCAGAACAGGACATACAACCTTTCACAACACACAAATTGCAATAGCACCAATTTATTTTATTCCATCAAGTGTCCCTGTAGCAAGTTGTATGTGGGACAAACTACCCAGAAGGTAAAGGCAAAAATTTTGCAACACCTCAGCAGACTTAAGCAGATCTTTGTTTTGGTTAAGGATGGATGTTAGAGTATGACCCCCCGCCCAATGCCTGCAGGTTGCTACTCAATGTGAAACCATTTCGGAATTATGCTCCAGTGTCGGTAAATGACACAGGTAAAATTTCAGCATGTTTCCCTGGGTAAGCCAGATCTGGCCTATAAATAGCTGCTTTATCTGGGATCCAGAGGGGTTCCAGCATTGACCCGGCTGCAGATGGATAGATGTCTAGTGAAGTCTCTGTCCACTTTCTCAAAAGGCTTCATTGGAGGAGCATACTAACTCTTCCCATCGTGTACACAGTTAGCGCCTCATTTATGAGGAATTGGCGTAGGATAGCGCTGCAAGTCTTCTTGCTGCGCTGGTCTACGCCAATGTGAAAGTGCAGGAATGGACCATATTTATGAAATACGGTGCATTTGTGTAATTTTCCCCTGTGCTGGCTGACTATTTGCAGCCTAGAGCCAACATAGACACCTTTGATGGTGCAAGTGTACCTTTGTTTCAGGCAGTATTTTTTTGTGTGCAGGAAGGGGCACCTTCCTGCACAAAAACAATCCTGAGAGGAGCTTTCCTCTTTCCATGTGTGCTGCATAATGTAGCACACATGGAAAGAGGAAAAAAATGAGGAGAAATAAAAATATTTCGCCTCATTACACCTGCTCCGGGAAGGCATAAGGTGTTGGTGCTGCCACCGGTTTACGTGATTAAGTAAATCTGGGGCAGCATCAAAATCCATGGCTAGGTGCAGAGTAGTGCAATGAAGTGACTTGCACTGCTTTGTCTTATTCCATTGTTACACACATCGCAGAGTGGCTTTGCGTCACCTCATAGATATGGTTGAGAAGCTTGTGCCACTGGAGTGTAAAAAAAAGTGTCGCTCCGGCAGAGCAAGTCTTTCATAAATAAGCCCCTAAGTGCACCTCCAAAGGTCCTGCCAGACTCTAAACCAGTTTTGGTAATATGGCGCAGGCTCAGGCAATGCCCCCTGTAAAAGAAAGATGCCTCTCTTTGATTGTGAAGCTGCAAAATCTCCGCCCATACGAGCAGCCTCTGCAGGTGCTCTATAATATGGAAGTTCCCCGTGGGTGGAAAAATGGGCACAGAAGTGCATTGGAGCCAATGGGCATACTATAGCAGGGTCCCATGTGGACTAACTTTTCAGTATGCCATAAAGTAAAGATCTTTCGTTTCAGTGTGAAACAGAACAGTGCGAAGGGGCACTATCAAAGTGAAGAAAAGATGGCGCCAGCCCTTGCTTAGTTTTTTATAATGAAAACTAGATCTGCTTCTGAGCACTGGAGAACAATAATAATGAAAGAGCAAATCATTCAGTTGAATCCCTGTGGGCGAAGCAAAATTGCACAAATCAAAACACTCTTGAAGAATATAGGCGCAGGAAACGGTTTTACTCTCCTGGTAACAGTATTTTTAATCTGCAAATAAATTGTGCACTTTACAATGTCGTTAACTGCAGCAGCAGAAAATCGTTACTTGGAGTAATCACGAACATGCCGAGGGGAAAGCTGAAACAGAAGCAGAACACAGAGACCATTAGACCCGCGTGTTGAGTGTTTCAATATTACGTTGTCGACAGAAATGCAATAAGGTAAAAGCTTATGAACAGAACACCTGAAACGAGGCTGTGCTACTTTCCTATTACCGAACAGGTGAAAGATCCCTGGCTGAATGGCAATGCCAGACGTAACGAGAAGTATCTCGGCTCGGGGTCCCAAGGCGCTTAATATTGGAAAAAGCCACAAGTGGGTGACTGGCAGGAATGGCGACTAATATAAGTAGTAAAATCATATTTAAATAAAACAGGAGCCAACCGCTTATTTAGATGTACTACAACACCACAGATGCCAAACTGTATGACTGAAGCCCGGCTGTGTGTTTTACTTCTAAACCACCTTGTCGAAGAGAGACTAAAGGGCAAGAATCTGTAATACGAGTGAAAATGAAACCCTAGCAGGCTTCGTTTTGCTTGCGCTGATTCACAAAAGGTTGGGTTGAGGAGTTGAACATCTGTACTTCGACTTTTCTTATTGTATAGTCAGACAGAAGAAAAAGAAAAAGGTAAATACCTCCAAAAGTCATTGCGAAAAGTTCCAAATTACAACATACATCTCAAAATAAGAATAATCATGAAAGAGTGACAGAGATTTGAACAATTGACAAAAATTATAGGGAAATAATCCGGATACTGCCCACATTCTCAGATATCATTTTGAAGGCCTAGTTTTAAGCAACTGTTTCACAAAGTAGAAAATATCAACCATTTCCTGTGACCGTTGTTCCAATTCGAAATAATGCAAACGTTTCCATTCCCATGCTAGTAACATACAAGTTGCCAAAATCTCCCAAAAAGCCTTCCTGGTTTAACGCCTCTCTCCGCCACTTCTGAAACGCAAGGCTGCACCATATTTATAAGAATGTGGTGCAGCCTTGTGTTGTCCCCTGCGAAGGTGCCCCTTCCTGCACATCAACAATTTTAAAATGCCATTCTGTCACTGTCATGTGTGTTGCTTCATGCAGCACACATGACACAAAAGGCTTTTTTTTAAAGGATTGTTCATGTACAGGAAGGCACACCTTCTTGTACATAAACAATCCATGGCACTTTGCTTTTCCCATGTGTGCTGCACAAGGCAGCACACATGGAAAAAGCAAAAACGAGAATAAATAATGCATTTCTCCTCGTTTCGCCAACTTAAGACCAGGTTGTACCTGGTCTTAATTTTGGCGCTGCCTCTTATGTACGCCACCCTTGTACATAGGGGCCAGCATCAAAATGAATGGGTGTTACGGTGGAACGCCCATGCAACACCCACTGCTGACCCCTTAAAGGGGGCCTTATTTATACAAGGCAGCGTTAAGCCACATTAAGTGCCACCTGTAATGCACAATCATTGAGATTATCTGGTTCGGGTTCTAAAAAATAGGGTGTAATAATCCAAGATTATTCTTATTTTGGGGGAGGGGGAGTAGAAACTGGCAGATATAGGCGAACAGTCAAAATGAAGTACAAAACTTTTGGAAATTTGAAGTTCCCTTAACTGTAGATATCTAAAATAATTCTCGGCTAGTTCAAATTCACCACTGGTGGGTGGCGCAAGCAGCGCTCCAAACCCACCAGTAGCATTTAATTTACTGTCCCTGGGTATATGAGTTACCACTGTACAAGGGACTGACAGGTAAATTAAATATGGCAAACAGGTGTAGACCAATCTTACCAAGTTTACCATAGAGAGCACATGCACTTTAGCTCTGAACAACAGTGATAAAGTGTCCAGGGTCCTAAAACCACCAACGACAGGTCAGATACAATACAGGAGGAAGGCAAAACGTTTTGGGATGACCCTGTAAAAAGGGCCAAGTCTAACACCCACCCTGTTGGCCAAAAGTTTAGAGATTTCACGATAAAGTGGTTTGTAGTTAGTAGAAAGCAGTACTAAATAGGATTGGGTAAGCCAAATTCCCAAATAACAAAATTGTTTAACCTTTCATGGGTGATTTAAGGAATGAGCAGGAACAAAAATAATTTCGGTCTTCCGAATATTAAATTTGTAGCTGGTTAGCATACCAGTTTGGATGCTGACAGTGCCACTGATGTATGTACTGATGTATGAACTGTATGAGGTGTATTGATTAATGGATTGTCTATGTATATCTTAAGCTCCAAACTCAACTGGAGACGTTGAACAGGTTTGATTAAAGATATATGCTGTAACAAGCAATTTAGGGTTCCATGTAAAGGACATACAAGCAGAGTGGCAGAGAACTTCCCTGGCGGGAGCCTCTGGAAATTGAGACTTGGGGCAAACTATATCCATTGGCAAACACTGTGCCAAGCAGGTGATGGAATATTGACTTAATCATACTGGGTTGTCTCAAAGGGATCCCTAAGTACTTCATTACTTCCCAAAGAAAAGGTAATTAAACCCAGTTGAAGGACTTCTCAGCATCCAGTGCTATCAATGCGATTGGGGTTTTGGTAGTTTCAGCCCAGTCAATTAATATAGCAGCTAGGTTAGCATGAGTCATGGTGTCGTGACCTGAGATGAACCCATGTTTTTATGGTAAACCTAGTTGGGTACGTTTTGAAATAATCCTATTGGTGATAATTCCAGAATACATTTTGTAAATGGAAACACCACAAAGGAATGTGCCAATAGGAACCTACAAACTCCAATGGTGTAAGAAATTTGGCTAGTGGCTGAGGGGGTGAAACCCTTATTCAAGCAGCAACCACAACCCTTGTCAAGTTGAATTACAAGCAAACTCCAAATTAACCTGTGTTCAACCCTTTGGTAGCTTGGCACAGAGCAGGCATGCTTACCTAGAGGTAATGTGTAAAATAATAATGCAGCACTTCAAACAGTACGAAAGTAAAGAGTAATCACAAGGGAAATAACACCCCACATAAAGACATAAGAGCATCATTTAATTAATACACCAAGACTAAAATGGTAAAGATCCAATAAGCAGAACCAGATAAATGCAATTTTAAAGAAAAGTGAAAATACTGCCAAAAAGCCCAAAGCGCCACCAGCGGTTATGTGGTCATGCAAGACCAAAAGAAAGTCACAATTTCAGGCCGACCGCAATGAAATGTGGGTCAGACACAGAGACCAGGTTAGTTCTGCTGAAAAGTAATCTTCTCAATCCAGCGCAAACATTCCGTGGTCCGCAATCAGGGAAGCGTTGCAGACGGTTATCATTTTGGCTTAGAAGAGAAGGCCAGGCGACACGCACTGTTGTTGTTATAGCCTAAAGATCCTGTTGCATCAGGGAGGGTTAGGCCAGAGCTTCATGATGGCACTCCTTGCTAGAGGTCGATGCTGTAGGGCGAAGGGTAGGGTTGATCAAACCTTTGTTTGCAGTCATAAAGAGCCCAAAAACGTCACTTCAGCTCCACTGAGGCCACACCAAAGGTCCAGGACCTGAGGGGCACCACTTGGGCGTCAGCTGGATCTGGGAGCTTATTCAGGTGGTTGGCAGACTGTTATGACCTGGTGGCTATGAACTGGAGGCCAGCAGACCAGCCCTTGGAGTCACTCTGGGACTCCCACATTCAGGTGCAGGTTAAATCCCCCTGACTCAGACAGGAGGGCAGCAGCGCAGCTAGGCAACAGGGCAGCCATCCAGAAATGAATCTGTCCAACAAGGCAGTAGACTAGCAGGGCAGCAGTCCAGCAGAGTGGTAGTAATTTCAGCAGCACAGCAGTCCTTCTTACTGGCAGAGTATACACAGGTCCAGAAGAGTACTGAAGGGTTGGTGCCTGAGGTCCAATATTTATACCAAGTTTGAAATGGGAGAAGTTTCTAGAGGATTCCCTTTGAAGTGCACGGGTCTCCTGCCACCCCTTACTTGGCTCCAGACTAACTGCAAGGGGTATGTAATCCTTTGTGTGGAGGCAGAACGCAGCCTATTCAAGTGTAAGTAGGGCTGTGCCTAACCCAGAATTCCTATTCTGCCAGTGATGGACCATCCAAGCACACCTAAGCCTTCTATTGTGTGTGGCTGTCTAGGAGGAATACACAAAGCCCAACTGCCGACTATACTCAGTCATGTGACCCAGTGACTGGCTGCAGACACTAATGACTAAGGCGGAAAAATGCCAACTTTCTAAAAGTGCCATTTTGAAAATTGTAATTTAAAATATGACTTACCACAAGAGTGGATTTTTCATTACAATTCCAAAGACAGCAAACATGAACCGGATACTTGTTTCCATTTGGAAGTTAGAGCTTATTAAATGTAATAAGGTAACTCTAATGTTATTCTATAGGAGAAGAAGGGCTCTGTATCCTCCCCTTTGGTAGGGGTACCCCCAGAAACCTGAGGTTTCAGGGTGCCCCGGGCGTCTACCACTCCCAGCAACTAATTCCCCAGAAGGCAAACTATGGGCATCTGGAGACTAACTATGATATTTCTCTGGGTCACCTCTCCACCCTGTTCCAGGGATACCAAGGCAATGAGGTGTTCAAAGACCCGCCACTGGGCCTGAGTTATCCTGCACACCTGGACAGTGTACTGCTCAGGGGAAAACAACCTTTCCCCTACCATGGTCTGGTTCACCCCAGTGTCCTCCATAGCAGTGAGAGGGACCCCTTGCATTTTGACCTGGTGGAAATGACAACCCCCATCTGGAAGGATCAGCAGCCTACCCCCTTAGTTCACCTTCCAACTCAAGGAAATTAGGGCATGATCTACCTCTTGCACCTGGGAACTACTTACCCTTAGAACCATATTAGCCAAACCTGTAGAGGTCCCAGCAGTAGCTGTCCTCTTAGGATAGACAGAGAACCCCCTGCTTGTGTCCTACCTGAGAACAATCAAAGCAGTGGGGTTTGAAATGAGGCACCTGGGCCACTGCCCACCAGACCTCCTCCCTGTGTCTCAGAAGGGGTATGGGAAACCTCTCCTCCGCCTTATTTGTCTGTCTCATTTTTAACCTCCCACTCACTCTGCTGCAGGAAATCTGAACTACCCTTCTTGGGGTCACTCCTAGGCACCTTCTTATGGACCCTGGTGCTGAGCCGGTTGTCCACCTCCTTAGCAAGCTTCCTGGTATCAGGGAGCGTACCATCAACCGGGTGTTGGTGCAGATCTGGAAAACAATTACTGAACATGTGTTCTCTTGCAAACAGATCATAAAACCATTTGCAATCTTTCACCTCACCGTACTTCACCCAACCATCCAGGTCCTTGCAAAGGGAATGCATGAGATCCACCCACGACTGCAAGGGCAGCTTTTCAAGGGTGAAGCCATATTCCTTGATAAGGGTTTCCTTCATGAGGTAGGATATCTCATCCTGTACCCCTTCTCTAGGGCCAGTAGGGAGTCCCTCCCCTCATTAGGGATGTGCTTCCAGAGACCAGCCCCACAATCCTCCTCTGGGATCTATACATCTGTAAAACTCCTTGATAAGTTTCCAACCACCTGTCAATGTTGTTCTTCACAACAAAGTCAGGCACCAGACCCTTAAGGATGTGGATCCTCTTGTCTCCAGAGGCCAACTATAGGTACACTAACAACAATATTACTGGACTCTGCTTGCCTAGTTTTCATGTCTGGCTCTCTGAGGCTCCTCTCATGAGCCATTCTCAATTTCTCTGCCTTCACTGCAAGTTTCCTCTCCTCCAAAGCCCTTTCACCCTTCTTTTGCTCTGCCTTCATGGCCAGTTTCTTTTGCTCTGCTTCAATATTCACCTGGGCCATCTGATGCCAAAACTCCTCTCTGCCTCCCTGTCTGTCTTCTAGGAGACATTCTCTGTGAGCATTCGATGTTGTAGCGCGAAGGGTTGGGCTGACGGAACTTAATTTAGAGGCAGTGCAAGTGACATTTTTGGCAACAACTGGCCTGTTCGCACTCATGAAGAGTCCAAAACTTTAATTCAGCTCCACTGAAGCCACAGTAAGGGTCTAGGACCTATGAGGCACCACATGGGAGTCAGTTGCTTGATCTAGCTGGAACTGGGTGCTTGTTCAGGTAGTTGGGAGCCTGGTATGTCCCTGTTGCTCTGAACAGCAGTCCAGCAGATTAGTCTTTGGACTCGGAGTCAATCTGAGAGTCCTGAGTTCAGGACTAGGTTCAGGTGTAGAAGTTCCTGTGTTCAAGTGCTGGTCCTGTTTTTATACCTGGTGCCTTCTTTGAAGTAGGGTGTGCTTGGATCCGGAAAGGCCTGGTTGCTGTCAGGAAGACTGACCACAGTGCACCTCTTGGACCCTGCTGAGGCTGCTAAGCCCCTAGAGTGGTGAAGTTCCCTCCCTCCAAGCCTCTGCCTTGGCACCTGTCATCATACAACAGAACTAGGGAAGAACCACAAAAAGTGCTCTACTTGCTACTGGTACCCAGGAACTAGAGGGAAAGCCACCCGGAAAAAGGATCCAGAGGCTGGGGGACCAGCCCCGAATGAATCCATGGAATACCTTCAGTATGTAGGTGTGATTCCTTCCCAACTGGGAGCCTTATGGACCCCTACTCTTCAAGACATACTCCAAGCTATCACTGCCTCTCAGGACGTCCTAGAAACAACATTCGCCACCCTAGTAGCTGACATGGGGATAATAAAAGGCAGCTGGCAGACCGCATCATAACAGCGGAAAGGGATCTGGCAGAGGTCCCCCAAGTCATGACATCAGTGAAACGAAAAATAACAGATATGGAAACTTGAATCTGGACACTTTAAGTCAGGGCAGAAGGCATATAGTAAACAGGTTACAATAGCATCTGGGTGATCGGCCTGCCCGAAAGAGTGGAAGGGAACCATATGTTGAACTTCGTGGAACATTGGCTAAAGTCAGAAGTGGAACCAGATAGGGTTTGCCAATCTTATGCACTGGAAAGAGCCCATCGATGCAGCCAAAGCCACTGCTTCCTGGAGCACCCCCACACCCAGTTATTGCCAGACTGTGCATTACAAGGACAGAGATCATATCCTGAACCAAGCCAGACTGAAAGGGGTCCTCAAAGTAGACAATAGTAAAGTTATGGTCTTCCCAGACTTCACTAAGAAGGTAAAAAAGAAGTGTTCAACTTTCTTGGAGGTAAAACATTGCCGCCGCTGATTTGGGATCACCAATGCCAGGATGTGCCATGCCAGACTAAGGGTGATGATCCCGAGTGGAGTGCAATTCTTCCAGACCCCACAGGATGTTTGTAAGTAGATTGACCAACTTTTGTACCCTGGCTTACCCCGGGGATCACCCTGAGGGAGGGCTGAATGAGTCAGATCAAAACGCAGAGCCAAAAACAGAAGCAGAGTGGTCCCCTCCAGGGTGGAGTTTGACAGCAATAACAGAGGATGGTGGACGTGGTGGCAACAATAAGCAGCAGTGGCATGAGCCCACTGTTTATGGACGGGGACGATGGCACCCATGATTCTGATCACCGGTCTGCTTTCTTCAAGACTTTCTTTTTTTTTCGGAGTTTTATATAGCGCGAACTTGACCCAAATCCAATCAGGTATCAGAGCGTTTCACATAGCACCAGTTACGCTACATTAGGACACACATTCATTCTTTGTTAGGCACGGGGAGATTAAGTGATTTGCCCAGAATCACAGGATGCTCAGCGTCATTACTGAGACTCAAACCCAGTTCCCCAGGTCCGAGGTCGAGCGCCCTAGACATTAGGCCAACTCCTCTCCCCGAAGGGCTGCCTGTCCAAAGTGACCACAAGGACTGCTAACAAACTTATTTAGCACACCAGTGTTGTTGGTGTCCTAAAAGGTTTCTTCTATTGGAGAGAGTTGTGCCTGGGGTTTTCAGTAGTTTATTGTGACTGTACTTTGCTTCCTCATGAACACACAAGTCTATTTTCCCCATGTACACTGCTGGGTGGTGGAGAGCTGGACATGGGGCTTACGAAATGCCCACACCTCCTTCTGTAAAGCACATGATTGCACGGAGTACAAGCCATTGTCGAAGCGTAGCATCAACTATAGGATCCTTCATAGGATCATGGCCACCATACTACTCCCATATATGATGAAGATAGTACACCCGATCAGGAAGGAATCATACCCGACCGAAATACGGTGATCAACATCAGGGAATGCTGGCCTCAGTGGTGTAACAATAGTCCCCACAGCCCCCGTAGTGCAGGTGGTCCACGCTCCAGAGGGCCCCCTCAGGCACTATGCATGGGCAGCAGGTCCCTGGCCAGAGTGCTCATAACTGGGTCCGGAGCATTGGGGGCCCCCTCAATGTACTTTGTGGGGGGGCATCCTCAAGTTTTGTTACACCACTAGCTGACCCTATTAGAGGCAGACACATATGAAAGGGAAGAGGTGGCAATATTTGTTGTGGACACAGAGAAAGCCTTTGATAGCTTTGAATGAGATTTCCTGTGCAGGGTAATGGTACGCCTGGGATTGGGACGAGGTTTCATTGCCTGGACCCTGCTTCTCTATATGAACCCTACAGCCAGAGTCAAAACCAGCAGCATCATATCTGAGAGATACGAGGTGGGCAGAGGAACTAGGCAGGGGAGTCCCTCATCACCTCAGCTCTTCGCACTAGCAAATGAGACTTTAGCTTGCTGTGCCAGGTCAGGGGTCCACTATCAGTGCTTGATGGTCAGGGCCAACTGCAATATCTCACCTTATATGCTGATAACCTCCGACTATTCCATGAAGATACAGCTGCGGACCTCACATGGGCCGGATGGCTATTGGAGGAATTCAGATCAGAACAAGGATTGAAAGTCAATCGGTGGAAATCGAAGCTATTTCCAGTACTAGCAGAATGGACGCCACCTGACTGCTTGATGCTGCTCCAATGGGAACGCCAGTGCCTACAATGATTAGAGATTAAGATCTTCCACGACCTGGCTGACTTGCTTGATAGGAATGTTGTTCCTGTTGTCAATAGCAGGGCAGGTTGGCCTGCTTAAAATGGTGGCACTCCCAGGCTTACTATATCTCTTTGTGACTCTGCCAGTGTGGATCCCTTGAGCCTTATTTTGAGAACTACATTCACTCATGGTGGCTTTCCACTGGGGTAGAGGTTACAGATGAGTGCCACTGTCTACATTGCAGTGCCCTGTAGATGATGAAGGCCTGCCGGTTCCTGAATTAGAGGCTTATTACCTAGCAGCACAACTGCATTGGCTCACCCAGTCCTGTACAATCAGGTTGATGCAATGCACCAAACACAGAACCCTGAAGTATCCATTATCTGCCCTGGCCTTGACTTTATTGTTGCCATTGACTGTGGCAACAAATCCAATTCTGAGACCTCTGGGTCAAAGCGATTGAAACACCTTGCTGTTTAACTTTTCCAAGATGTTTATATCTGTATGTGATTTCTCCAATGCAAAAATCAATACTACCGGATGCCACTGAATACCCTCAACATTTTCTTTAATGCTGAGACGTACAGATAGCTGTTGCCTAACCCCCACAAAAAAGATCCAGTGTTCAGTGATATACTGTTAGAATCCGGGGTCTCTGGTTGGCGCAGGTATGCACTTGCGACAAGCAGGGATCCTTTCCTCTAAGTCAGGGCGTAGGATTACCTCTTTAAAAATAACCCCTGCTCACCCTCTAGGTAACGTGGCGCGAGCAGTCAGGCTAGATTCCAGAGGGCATTAGGTTAAGCGTTCAAGATATCCCACACAATAATCACCACCCCACCACACAGAGACACAAGACTGTATTTATGAAAATATAGTTCTTTATATAAATCTCCTATGCAGGCTTCAAATACAGTCTTCTCTCTTTAAATAAGGTTCCAGTTACTTTCAAGGCTTTTAGGCAGTCCACAGATGTAAAAATGGCAATGTTCTACTCAAAACAAGCTTCTTTGGGGTATTGTGCGCTTCCTAGCGCCTCCGGTACGCTTCGTACCGCTGTTTGGTCGTGTCGTGCTGTTCCTCACGCTTCTCCCGTGAGCACGCGTACTCGGGACGTGAACCGTACGGACTGTACCCTTCGTAGATACGTGTCGTACACGTTCGGTACGCCTCTCTCCAAACCTCACGCTTCCCGCATGAGCACCGGCAATGTATTTGATGCTGGACGGCCGCACAGAGACAGGGACGCGCCGTACACGGACGACAGTGCAGGTACGGCTCGTACGGAGTGAAGTACGTGTCGCACCAAGGCGGGCAGTTCACAATACCTTTGGTCTTGGGCAAGAGGGTTGCAGCAGCCTCAGGGGTCCTTAGAGGGGCGTCCCACATCGCGTTTTCGTCCCTCCTGATCAGCGGGCGGCGATGCTTCGTGGGGTGCTTCGGTTGGTCCCAGGCACATGACCCAGTTCAGAAGCAGGTGGGGCAGCTCGGGGGCAATTTCCTCAGCACGTCGCGCTGTCGGCTTCACTCAGGGGACGAACGGTGCACAGGTCCTTGCAGTGATCACGGTGGCGCAGGGTCGCAGAGGCTCGACGCTTGGAGCCTGCTCAGTCTCTTCTTTGCGGTGCGAGCTACGGCTCGGGGGGGGGCAGTTGCTTCCGGTGCTTGGGCCAGGCAGGCAGGCCCTTGTGGTGCTTACAGTAGCCCCGGTGTCAGACGTCGCGGTGCTCAGATGAGGGGCACACAGGTCCTCTGGGGTCAGAGTTACAGGATCGCCTCCAGCAGCTTCTCTTCTTCTTGGGGAAAGGTAGCGCCCACTGTTCCTGGGGCGCAGTTCAGGGGGCAAGTTCACCAGCAAGCCCTTGGAGATTGTTTAAAGCACAAGTTGATCAAAAGTCTTTTCTTCTCAAGTCTTTTCCTCCTCTCCTTCTTGCAGCAAGGCGCCCACCACAGGCCAGTCTCACAGGTCAGAGACAGTAGTCCTCCATGCAGCTTTCCCAGGTCCTCCTCTTCGGGCAGAGGTTCTTCTTGGCGCAAACAGGATCGGATTTCTTAGGAGCAGGGCTCCTTCTTTTATAGCACAATTCTTTTGTTCTTTGTCGCCAGGGGGCCTGGGCCTGGCTCACTCCAGTTTTGGAGCACTTTGTTGTGGTGACTCTGCTCTTTCCTTTCAGCAGCAGGGCAGAGATATCAGCCGCTCCACAGGGGGCGGAGCCGGCATTGTGGTGGCAGAGCACAGGTCTATTCAGAGTCAAAGGTGTACTCCTCCCACCCATCCTGGTGTAATCTCTCTACCCACCACCTGGCAGCCAGCCTGTCTCCTGGAATTCCCCAGCCCTGCTCCTTTACTGTTACTAGGCAGAACACTCACACACAGCAGAGGCGGACTGAAATGGCCAGGTCAGTAAATACTAACTTTCTAAAAGTAGTATTTATAAACACAGGATATTAAAATAAACTTTACTAAAAGAAGTATTTTATTATTCTGAGTTCAGGCATACTAAACTTGACTTTCTACCATGCTCTATGAGTCCACTGGGATTACAGCAGGTAGTAATTCCAGCAGCCCATTCTGGCCTATGGAGAGCAGGTAGCCTTCAATAGTGAAAAACGAAAATGGCTGTAATTCACAATTAGGACATGCCACACACATCAGGGCATGTCCTACCTTATACCTACAATGCACCCTACCCTTGGGCCTACCGGAGGGGTTACTAATATGTAGTTAAGTGAAGGTTTGGGGACTGGCAAGTAGGTGCACTTGCGCAATCAGCGCGACAGTACCAGACCGCGCGCAGGTTCTGCAGTGGCAGACCCTAGACACATTTTACTAGGCCGCTTCTGTGGGTGGCACAACCAGTGCTGCAAGCCCACTAGCAGCATTTGTATTTACAAGCCCTGGCACTCCTGGTGCACTTTACTAGGGGCTGATAGTAAACCAAATAAGCCAAACATGGACACCAATCAATGTATACACTTTTCCAAAGGGAGCACTTGCACTGTGGCACTGATTAGCAGTGGCACAGTGCCTTGAGCAGCTAACACCAACAAAACACAATGAGGCACATCAGCAAAAAGTGGAAGGGAAACTCACGCCAAGGTGCCAGGTCTAACACGTGTCCCCTCCAGCTGAAATGTGGGGGAACTACCCTACCCCAGGGAGTTCCTCTTCACTAAGGCGGAAAAACCTGGACAGACCGTCAGCATTGGCGTGATCTGTGCCAGGGCGATGTTCCACCGTAAAGTCCATACCCTGTAGGGAGATGGACCACCTCAACAGTTTTGGGTTCTCACCCCTCATTTGCATCAACCATCTGAGGGGCCTGTGGTCGGTCTGAACCCCGGAGTTGAGTCCCAAACAAGTAGGGCCTCAGATTCTTCAGTGCCCAGACCACAGCAAATGCTTCTCGCTCTATCGCACTCCACCTTTGTTCCTGTGGAAGTAACCTCCTCCTAATAAAGGCTACAGGTTGGTCCCAGCCCTCCTCAGTCATCTGTGAGAGAACAGCCCCTACACCATGCTCTGATGCGTCTGTCTGTACTAGGTAGGAATTCTTTGGAGAAGTCAGGAGCCAAGAGCACGGGCGCCGTGCACATGGCAGTTTTCAGGGTGTCAAAAGCCTTCTGACAGGTGTCAGTCCATATCACTTTTCTGGGCTGCTTCTTCGAAGTCAGCTCTGTCAAGGGGGCAACAATGCTGCCATACCCCTTGACAAACCTCCTGTAGTACCCTGTGAGTCCTAAAAAGGCCCTCACCTCCGTCTGGGTATTTTGGGGCTCCCAAGCCAGGATGGTTTCGATCTTGGGTTGTAGGGGCGCCACCTGGCCGCTCCCTACTTGGTGTTCCAAGTACACCACGGAACCCTGCCCGATCTGACACTTGCTTGCGTTGATCGTGAGGCCTGCCTTGCGCAGTGCCATCAACACTTCCCAGAGATGTTGCAGGTGTTCTTTCCATGTGCCACTGAACACTGCGATGTCATCCAGGTAGGCGGCGGTGAACTAGGTCAGCCCAGCCAACACCTGGTTGACCAACCTCTGGAAGGTGGCAGGGGCATTCTTCATTCCAAATGGCATAACCCGGAACTGGTAGTGCCCATCTGGTGTGGAGAATGCGGACCTCTCCTTGGCCCCATCAGTCAAGGCGATCTGCCAGTACCCAGACGTTAAATCAAACGTGCTGAGGTACCGTGCAGCCCCTAACCGATCGATGAGCTCATCAGCTCTGGGGATGGGGTGCGCGTCAGTCTTCGTGACTGAATTGAGTCCTCTGTAGTCCACACAGAACCGGAGTTCGGGTGTGGCACCCGGCGCTGCAGCCTTTGGGACCAAGACCACTGGGCTGGCCCAAGGACTGCTGGAGGACTCAACCACCCCAAGAGCAAGCATCTTTGAGACCTCCTCTTTGATGCAGGCTCTGACCCTGTTAGTTACCCTGTAAGCCTTGTGCTTCACAGGTAAGCTGTCTCCTGTATCCACATCATGGACGCACCAATCTGTGATACCAGGAACCAGGGAGAACAGGTCAGGAAACTGCCCCAGCAGCTGGCGGCAGTCATCCTTTTGCTCAGGGGTCAGGGTGGGTGAGAGGTTAACTCCATCCACTGACCCGTCTTGCTCTGACGCTACCAGGAGGTCAGGAAGAGGCTCAGACTCCTCCTCCGTCCCATCATCTGTGGCCAAGAGCATGCCCACTTCGGACCTCTCCAAGTGGGGCTTCAGTCGATTGACATGGAGGACCCTCAAGGGGTTCCTAGGAGACTGCAAGTCCACCAAGTAGGTGACAGAACTCTTGCGCTCCACAATCTCAAAGGGTCCTGTCCACTTGTCCTGGCGTGCAGAAGGCTCCACAGGGGCCAGGACCCATACCTTTTGACCAGGTTGAATCTCAACCAGAGTGGCATTCTGGTCGTACCACCGTTTCAATTCCTCCTGGGTGGCTTCCAGATTTGCCTCAGCAAGTTGCCTGAAACGCCTAGTCTGGTTCCTGAAGGCCAGCATGTAACTATATACATTCTGGGGAGGTTTCCTGGGAGATTGCTCCCAGCCTTCCTTGACCAGACTAAGAGGTCCTCGTACTGGGTGGCCATACAAAAGCTCAAAGGGACTGAACCCCAGAAACTTTTGTGGCACCTCGCAGTACGCAAAGAGAAGGCATGGTAAGAGGACGTCCCTCTTACGCCTCATGGGTTCCTCAAGACCCATAATCATGCCCTTCAGGGTTCGGTTGAATCTCTCAACCAACCCGTTTCCTTGGGGATGGTAAGGGGTGGTGAACTTGTATGTCACACCACACTCTTGCCAAAGGGATTTTATATATTTCGATATGAAATTGGTCCCCCTGTCGGACACCACCTCTAGAGGGAATCCGACTCGTGAGAAAATTCCCATCAGTGCCCGTCCCACCACGGGGGCCGTCACTGTCCTCAGAGGGATTGCTTCAGGGTACCGGGTGGCATGGTCCACCAAGACCAGGATAAACCTGTTGCCCATGGCTGTCTTGGCGTCCAGTGGCCCCACAATGTCAATCCCCACTTGCTGGAATGGGGTACTGACCACAGGGAAAGGTTGGAGTGGATCCTCGGGCTTCCTTCCACTCTTGCCACTTGCCTTGCAAGTCTGGCATGTCCTGCAGTGAGTGTCAGAACTCCTGCGCATTTGAGGCCAATAAAAGTGGGTGACAAGCCTTTCGAAGGTCTTGTCCTGCCCCAAATGCGCTGCTAACGGAACGTCGTGAGCCAGCCCCAGTAGAAGGCTCTGAACTTCTGGGGTACCACCAGCGCACGGGCTGACCCAGGTTCAGCAACCTTAGGCTCTGAGTACTGGACTGATCACCAGTGGCTTGGGCTGCAGCCTGCCGCCGCATACCCACTAGAGAGGGGCACCCTTTCTGCTCCCGGCAGAATTCCCCCCTGGTGGGGCCTCCTTCTTGCTGCAAATGGGTCAGCTCAGGCAAGTCCCCCAGTTCGGCTATCTGTTCCCCGGTAGGCTCCAGGGCATCCCCCTCAAGGTCTGCTTCCTCCTGGGCCGTGGGAACTTTAGGAGCCGGTTTCCCGTGCCTCCTGCGCCCTCTCCCTAAAGCCGGTTCCTGGGAATCTCCCTCAGGCTCCAGGGTCCCTTCAACACCCCTACTGGCTGCCATCGACTGGGTGGTCACGCACGCCCAATTAGGTAAACCCACCATCTGCAGGTGAGCTGTCTCCTCCACCTTTTCCCAAGGGGAGCTCTCCAAATCATTCCCTAGGAGACAGTCTACAGGCATGGCAGTTCTCACAGTGACTTGCAGAGTACCAGAGACCCCCCCCCACTCAAAGGGAACTTGAGCTATTGGACAATGACTCTCTGTTATGTCAGCATTGACAACCCGACAATAGGCATGGGGTACGACCTGCTCTTGAGATACCAGGTGCAGTCACGCTGGCTCCTGTGTCTCTAAGAGCCTCTACCTTCTTCCCATTGACGGTCACCACTTGCCCATATTTCTTAGTGTTAGAGGGCAAGTCGGCGTTTGGGACCATCTCACTGTCTCCTAGTGAGACTAAGGTCAGTTGGACGGGGTCCCACCCACCTGGGACTTCTACCTTCTCCCCAAAGGCTACTGTAGCCACTTGCTTCGGTAGAGCACCAGTGGGTGCTGGTTTCACATACTGGCGACACTTGGGATCACTGGCAAAGTGACCTATTTCACCACATTTATAACATTGAGGGGGCCCCTTGGGAACAGGTTTACCTGTCGGGGCCCCTGTCGGCTTCGGGGGTGGGGGAGGCTGAGAACCTTTCTGCTGGTTCCCTTGTCGTAAATTGGCTGCGATTAAATTAGCATCTGGTATTTAGAGGCTATCCTGTACATTTTGTGGAATCCATTTTGTATTTCTGGCAGCCATTTTGTCTTCCCTTGTGCTCTGTTTAAAGGACTGGCTATACTTAGACTCTGCTACCCTGCACATGCGCAGGAATATCTAACTGTCCATGCATCTGTTTTTAGTCTGTAACTATCAGGTTGTTTCTAGCAGAGTCAGCAACTGCTAGCTCCTCCTTTACTGTTGACGGTGCATTTCTGTATGACCATCTATGTATGTAACTCTTCTCATGTATGCTTGCACCGCCCTTTTCCTGAGCCCCTGTGTGGGTATAAAAGACCCATGGTTCTTCTACTCTGTGTGCTACCTTCATTCAGCACCACAGGGTGCTGGGTGAATGTGGTTCCACCTCCTGAGGTTTAATAAACTATGTATTTTCTATTTCAGTTTCTGTGCCAACTTCTTTCTAATAGTCTGAGGACTCTGTGCAGAGAAGGGCGAACCCCTTGCACTGGTAGGCCTAGCTGAGGCCTATTTTCTACACCCTTGGGGATTACTTTGGGGGCCTTTTTGGAACCCTTTCTGTTTTCCCTTGTCCCCCCCACTCTTCTGCTGGGGACCCTGGCCACCCTTGGCGGAGTCTCCCACTTGACCCTTGTGGACCCTGGTGCTGACCCAGCGGTCCGCCTATTCAGCAAGCTTCCTAGGGTTAGTCAGCTTGCTATCTATCAGGTGTTGGCGTAGCTCAGGAAAACAATTAAGGGACAAGTGCTCCCATGCAATTAAATCAAAGAGACCTTGGTAATCATCAACTTTGCTACCCTTCACCCAGCCATCCAGTGCTCTGCAGAAAAAGGTTACATACTCCACATACGTACTCCCCGCAATCTTGGTACACCCCCTGAACCTCTGTCTATATAATTCAGGAGTGAGCCCATATCTGGTCATTAAAGCTTCTTTCATGTGGGGGTAAGAATTATACATGTCAGAGGGCAAATCTAAAAGTGTGTCCCGCCCCTCACTGAGGAACCGTCCCCACAACCCCGCTCCCCAATCTCTCTCAGGGACCCGGTGGGAAGACATGGCTACCTCATAGGCCTTGAACCACTGCCCTATGTCGTCATTCTTAAAGTATTCCTTAACTACATCTTTTGGCATGTACACCCTTGACTCTACCTGCACCGGCGTTGCGCTGTCACCAGAGGGAGGGTTTTCCAAACTTTTCTGTTTTATCGCCAGCTCCCTCATTCTCGCGTCGTGCTCCATCTGAATCTTTCTTTCTTCAAGAGCCATTTTCTTGCTCTCTAGCTCCAATTGGCCCTTTAATTTCAACTTTGCCAATGTAATCTCATGATCCCTGGTGGCCTGTCTGTCTGCCAGCTCCTCTGGCGACAGGCCTCTGTCAAGACTACGGATGCTCTCCGCTGGTTCCACTAGGTCAACCTCAAGTACAACATTCTCAGCTGCACCCCTTGATTCCATCCAGGCTCTCAGTGCCGTGTGGAAGTGTGCTTTGTTTGTGCATCCTTTGCGTGGAACCTTGAATTTCTTGCAGAAATGCTTGAGTTGTTCTTTTGTGTAGTCGCCCAGTTTTGCTTCGTCCCATTCCAATCCTGCTATCTCAGAGGTTTCAGAGATAGACTTCTCAATGCTGTTTGGGCCAGGCATGACACCAACACAAGGGATCTTCTTTACTTGGCAAGCGAAAATAAAAAGTTCTGTGGCTCAAGCTACTGGACTCTCCTCACTGTGCAATGGCTAGTAATCACTGCGCAGACACCAAGAACGCAAATCCGTAAATCCTCACCGCTGCCACCAATGTTAGAATCCGGGGTCTCTGGTTGGCGCAGGTATGCATTTGCAACAAGCAGGGACCCTTTCCTCTAAGTCAGGGCGTAGGATTACCTCTTTGAAAATAACCCCTGCTCACCCTCTAGGTAACGTGGCGCGAGCAGTCAGGCTAGATTCCAGAGGGCATTAGGTTAAGCGTTCAAGATATCCCACACAATAATCACCACCCCACCACACAGAGACACAAGGCTGTATTTATGAAAATATAGTTCTTTATATAAATCTCTTATGCAGGCTTCAAATACAGTCTTCTCTCTTTAAATAAGGTTCCAGTTACTTTCAAGGCTTTTAGGCAGTCCACAGATGTAATAATGGCAATGTTCAAGCTTCTTTGGGGTATTGTGCGCTTCCTAGCGCCTCCGGAACGCTTCGTACCGCTGTTTGGTCGTGTCGTGCTGTTCCTCACACTTCTCCCGTGAGCACGCGTACTCGGGACATGAACCGTATGGACCGTACCCTCGTGGGTACGTGTCGTACACGTTCGGTACGCCTCTCTCCAAACCTCACACTTCCAACGTGAGCACCGGCAATGTATTTGATGCTGGACAGCTGCACAGAGACAGGGACGCACTGTACACCGACGACAGTGCAGGTACGGCTCGTACGGAGTGAAGTACGTGTCGCACCAAGGCAGGCAGTTCACAATACCTTTGGTCTTGGGCAAGAGGGTTGCAGCAGCCTCAGGGGTCCTTAGAGGGGCGTCCCACGTCGCGTTGTCGTCCCTCCTGATCAGCGGGCGGCGATGCTTCGTAGGGCGCTTCGGATGGTCCCAGGCACACGACCCAGTTCAGAAGCAGGAGGGGCAGCTCAGGGGCAATTTCCTCAGCGCGTCGCGCTGTCGGCTTCACTCAGGGGACGTGTGGAAATATGGATTTTTATGATCAGTTATGTCCCCTATCTTGGACCCCAACGGTTTCATGTATAAGTCACAAGTACATGTATGTTCCCTCCAGTTCCAGTTATGAAGACGCAAACACATGTGCGTCCACCGTCAACATGTCCTCTTTCAGATCCGCCATGAATGGGCCGGATATTCTATTCCTAAGTATGAAAGGCCACCGGCTTTATATGGTTCATTTATCCCATTTTACAGTCCAGGCGAGTAGGCCCTGATTCTGCCATTAAGCCTTTTTCTGCCTTCTGCCTCTGAAAGCTCCAGTCTGAGCCTGCATCTGTGACCATGAACTTTGTCTTACTCCCTGCGCGGCTAACGGTGCCTGACTCGGCCTGTCTGCCTGCCAAAAACTGTATTTCACCTTCAAGATTATCTGCTCTGCTCCGCTCCTCATCCGATGCATTCCTGTCTAGCAGTTTAGGTAAACATTCCTCCAGCTACCGTGCAAAGGGACCAGGCCTCGCTGTCCTCATGCAAGTAATTCATAGCCCTGTTACCATGGAATATTCCTACCCCCTCGCATATTGTGTAGACACTTAGACGCTTGTACACGCACTAACAGTCAGTATAGTCAGTATAGAATAAGATTCTATCCTAAGAGACCTCTCTTTTTGGATAACACAGTTCTTTAAACATAGGATATTAGATATGATTTGGGATTAGGTTGACTTGACCCCCCAGACTTTTGTCTCCACATGTAGAGCTAAATGTCAAGTCCCCTTCACCCCCTAGTTGCACGTCAATCACACGTCATGCTGCTGCGCGCGCATCTCTGCCAAGTATTTTTGCTGACATTGCGAAATTCTTTCATGGAACCACCCATTTGTGACATCATACCTAATGACGTTCTTTAGTTACGCCTAGTTACACCCATTTTAGTTACGCATGTATGTCTTTATCTCTGTTATCAACTGTTACGCCTCCTGCATCTGTTTCACTGTAATGCCTCTTCTATAAAAATGATTACCTGTCAATAATGTGGGTCCTTCACTTCCTGAACCTTCGTGGTGATGGAATATGGAGTCCACAATTCGAATTGTTGTTGGAATAAAGCCCGTTCCGAATCTCTAATACCACGGATTCTGCCTCTTATTTTACTGAGCTATTCTTATTAATTTTCCGCATCAAATTAAGTACCGGTAATTAAATTATTTACCACATATATGGCGCCCGAAGAGGGACACTTTCTCATCTCACGCGCCGGAGGTGCGTTGCAGGCCCGGTCTCCTGCCACAGCTGGACGGACAACAACGCGTACCCACAGGATTTCCTGTATCTCCCTCCTGCCGAGCGGGGGTAACTGAGGCTGCGATCAACACCCAGACGAGGCGGTGAGAAGTGCGAAGTATCCCGACCAGAGCCTAGCTGAGAGAGCAAGATCCGAGGTATACAGAGGCCCACCAGGTTCCGAAGTTTCCGAAGTTTCGAGTCGAGTCCAGTCCGGTCCAAGTCCAGTTCAGTTCAGTTCCGAGGCCTTCCGTTCCGAGCTACCCGGTGAGTACCATTGCCGGGGAGGCGTTCTGACGTGCACATAGGTTGTGCCGGTCAAGACGGGTTTGGGTACACAAATCCGGTCTGCACTGTTTCAGCAGTGTATCTGTACTGTTTAGCAGTATATCTAGTATGTCTAGTATATAATTCAGAATTACCTAGTTAGTGTCGAGTATTATGCTTAGTGACTAGTTCCCTAAATGGCCATCATTGTTGTTCATTAAATGTTAAACGTTAAATGTTTTAAATACGTTCTACATATTGTGGTGTGAATGACTGTTCATTATTGTGTTTTGTTGTATTAAACGTGTTCAGAATTAGGTATCAGATCAGTTCTCAATATGCCGCTCTTTTCGAAATTAAGACAGATCAAAACTAGAAAAGGGGTACTCGAAGAAGCTGTTCCCATTCCTCCTAGGGACACTCCAGGGTACTTCATGTATCATAAACATGGCCTAGACGCCATATTATTTCTTGATTTATGGGTAGACTACACCAGGGAATTACCAGAAAGTCAGAGGTGGCCCGCAGCTGGGACCTGGGATGCAGATTGCATCATGAAAGTAGAGGAAGAATTATGGAAAAAGAAAGCTAGACAATCACAGAAAGATGCCATTGAATTATGGCGTAAAGAATCATATAGACGTACAGAAAAAGCACTCAGACAGGAAGAGAAAAGTAAGGAGAATTCAAATAAAGTGCGAGAAAATCTATTAATTGAAGAAGGTACCCGAGTAAAATCAGAACAAGTAGACAGACAAAGAAATGCCCTTATGAATGGTATGTATCCCCTTCTGGCCGAAGGGTTACCCAAGGCTACTCCGGAGATACCAAAAGAGTTGCCACCCCCATTGTTTCCGATAAAAGCACATCCCAAAGGGCATCCCAGAACGGCAGAAGATGTTTTCCTTTCCTCTTATTTAGACGACGCAGCTCCCGAGTATGCTAATACTGCGCCACATAGACCGCCTGCCGAGGGGGTTCAACGCCAAGACCCTCCGTCTGTACCTCCGCAACAACAAACTCCGACACAAGTTCCGGCAAGCACATCTGTTTCTACAGCTGTACCCACACCTATGGTTGCTATATCACGTTCAACGAATCCTTTCACATCCAGCACCCCAGGCGGTGCTACAGGAGGTACAACAAACATTTTTTCCACGCCACCCAGAGTAAATAAACTTTCCTTCCAAGAATCAGCCCACCAACGTACGCCCAAACTAGTAACTCCCGACATGCTTAAGGAACTTCTAGTAGATTGTAGATATGACCCTGTGCCCGGCAAAGAGGACGAAATGCTGCTGGCATCATTACGTATCCGACGAGCTGCAATATATTTAGGGAGGCTACCAGGAATGACTACACATTTAGAAAATATATATCACTTTGTCCAGTCAGGGCGAGATTCTGAAAGTATTAATAGAGCCATGGAGTACCAGAAAGTGGAGATACAGGGGGAACTGTTACGTTTCCTCATAAATTGTGTGATCAGAAATCAAGACCGACCAGGGGTAAATCCGGAAGAAATGCGAATTCTTACCACATGGAGTCGGAATATATCAGAGGGGAGACATGATAAACTACTAAGTATAGTAGCTATGTGCCGAAAGATCCGCAAAGAAGTAGAACGAATACACGAAGAAAGATTAGCGGTAGACCAGCCTGAACAAAACGAGGAGGAGGAAGAATTAGAACTGCCCACAGGACAGTTAGAAACAATGGCCTATGTAGGTAGAGGAAGATCTTGTAATAATACTAGATGCTTTACTGATCCGATACGTCCGATACGTCCAGATAATAACAGAAATTTCCAAACCCCTATAATAAATATAAGGTCCCCTGAACATTCGTTCCAAGCCGCTGACAAATTACTCCGAGAACGAAGGGGTTATCATATACTCGATTCTATGGACGAACAAGAATTAGCCAGGTCAGCCGTTCACTGGGTTGACAGTCCCGGAAAATATAGTGATGATACACTAGCGCACACGTTTTTGAACCTCACCCCAGATGAACAGCGTTTAGCTGGAATCTACATGATTCAACAACTCCTTATATTATATAAAAGCCAACACTCCGATCCTGGTCCCTTACCTGATATATTGACTGAATTACTCACGAATAAATGGAGAGGTTCAGGTACTGAGTTAATTAGAGAAATACTAGAATCCAGAAAGCAGTACATTCTTTTTGTATGTCCCGAACATGTCTCACTGCCCATCAAGGAAAGAACGACGTATTATATGGATAGACAAAATCCCTTACGCGAAGAGCACCCGATAAAAGGTGAGGACAATCAGTTTAAACGTGTGTTTGTATACACACCCATATCTAAAATGGAACTATTAGAAATGAAGAAAGTGGTACCCAGTCATGACAAAGACCCAGCGGGTTTCCACCGTGAAATTAAAGACATGTTGCTCATGGGAGAGTGAAAATATTATGAAAATATTAAAGGTATTAATGCCTGCGGGCATTTACGAAAAACTCAAGGAAAAGGATTGGGAGGTGGGAGACCAAAAGATAGATTGGACAGCATTAGAAAACGAAGAAACAGCTCGAGGTCCAGGTTTAGGGCTTGGGGAAAAGACCAAAATACTACCAGGTTTATTAGTACAGGTACTGCCACGTTTATTAACTACGAAAAAGGAAGACTGGGGTGCAATCTCAGCCTGTAAACAAAAGCAAGATGAAGACACTAGTGATTTTTATGCCCGATTCGAAAAATGTTTTGGTATAAATAGTGGAATAAAAGCAAGTAGCGAATCGTATCCACATCTGTTTGTGACAAAATTAGTTGAAAATGCCTTGCCCCAAGTTAAGAATAGAGTATTGAAATTCGAGAGTACCTGGCAAGGTAACACTCCGTCACAAATGTTACAAATGCTACAGTACCATCACAATAGAATTAGAGAGGAACAAGAACATGAACAAAGACGCATGAAAGACACGAAAATGAAAATGCTAGTTTCCCAGACAGTTCCAGCTGACGGTCATAAAAAGGGTATGACACAGTCCAGTGTTTCAGCAGGTTCTGTAAAAGGGACATGCAACTATTGTAAACAGCCAGGTCATTATGTACACGATTGTCCAGTTTTAAAACATAATATCGCCATAGGTAATACAAAAGAAAGACCACGACCAATTAGACAGGATCAGAACCAACAAGGAGCCCCGCAGCATGCACAGTCCATGCCAGCTCCGCAACAGTCTATGCCAGCTCCACCACCGCAGCCTATTGCTGCCACACAAACAACGACACGACAGATGTACCAGACCGCACAGTATGACTATCCTGATTATCAACGATACTCATGAAACAGCCTAGAGAGGGAAGTTGGCTTACCCCTTATCGAGGTCCCTGTAGATCAAGAAGGACCTTATGTACACAGTGAACTATTAGGCCAAGATAGAAAATTTTTACTTGATACAGGGGCAAGCCGAACAACCATAAAACGTAGTGAAGTTCCAGGGGCACCCCTCTCAGGCTCACAGAATATTTCCCTTGGTTTTTCAGGAAAACCTATCATTAACGAAGTATCACAGCCTCTTCCACTTACGATTGGTCCCTTGACACGAACTACAGATTTATTGCTTACTAAATCATGTCCAGAAAACCTGTTAGGTATAAAAACATTGAAAGCTCTAGGAGCTATAATATGTTGTTCTCCGGAAGGAGTAAGATTGTTTTTACGTGATTTCAAAGGGCACTATGTGTCCCGAGACATGGATCACCGACTGCAAACTTTACCCACACATTTATGGGCACAAGGCCCTACAGATGTTGGTTGCATGAACATTACACCATATCGAGTCACACTAAAGACAGGAGTGGTACTACCACGAATGCGACAATACAAGTTACCCCCAGATGCTGTAGTGGCTTTACTGCAAATCATTGACGAGCTTATTACCCAAGGAGTGGTTGTGGAAACCGACTCCAATGTATGTAATTCCCCGATAATTCCGATTCTTAAACGAACTGATCCAAAAGCCCCACCAGTATATCGATTGGTTATTGATCTGCGCGAATTAAATAAATGTATTGTACCACAATACCCCGTAGTCCCAGACATTTCTTCATTACTGACAGCCATTGATTCCGAAGCAACATTCTTTACTGTAATTGATCTCAAAAATGCCTTTTTCAGCGTCCCAATAGATCCGGAAAGCCAATACTTGTTCGGATTTAGTTTAAATGGACGAAGCTTTAAATTCACACGCGCACCTCAAGGATTCACAGAAAGCCCCAGCATCTATAGCCAAGCACTGAAACGAGAACTTGACAGTATCCACATGCCAGTCAACACTGCCCTGCTTCAATATGTCGATGATCTGCTGATCACCGCTAGAAGCGAACCTGAATGTGAAAAAGCCTCACTGACGGTTTTACAATTTTTGGCCGCAAAGGGGCACAAGGTGTCCCCTTCTAAGCTGCAATTCTGTGTCCAGCGAGTTGTTTACCTTGGGCACTCGCTGTCCAAGGAGGGAAGGCAGCTTACACCAGATCGCATCCAGTTAATTACTAACATGCCAATACCCAAGACACAAAAGGAGGTACGGGCTTTTATAGGCCTCACTTCATATTGTAGGCAGTGGATCCCTCAGTATGCATTTCTAGCAAAACCACTCATTCAGTTGACAACACAGGAGGCAGCCACATCGACTGTCCTCCCTTGGACTCAGGAACATACACAAGCTTTTGAAAGCCTAAAGAAAGCTTTATGTCAAGCACCTGTTTTAGCAACACCATGTTACAATAAACATTTTACGCTCTTTGTTACAGACGCGAAGGTACTGCTTTGTCAGTACTCACACAGGAACAAGCAGGATCACACAAACCATGTGCTTATTTCTCTAGTACATTAGATCCCGTAGCTCAGGCTCTGCCTGCGTGCCTGAAATCAGTGGCAGCGACAGCTTTAGCAATCAGACAAAGCGATGCCATAGTGTTAGGACATCCATTGACAGTACAAGTACCACACGCAGTAGAGGTTCTCTTGAACCGCACACAAACACAACACTTGACTATAGCAAGACTCACCGGTTACGAATTAACATTGTTTCAGCCACACATAGAAATCAGACGTTGTAATACGTTGAATCCTGCCACACTTTTGCCAGTAGATGGAACAGACCCACTAGCACATGATTGTATTGAAGTTATTACTATCACGACGAAACCCAGACAAGACTTGACAGACGTCCCATTGTCAGATCCAGACCTGACGTTGTATGTAGATGGTTCATGTATGAGAACAAGTACAGGAGAGCTAGTGGCCGCGTATGCAGTCACAACAGACACTGAAGTCATTGAAACATATTGCATAAATACCTTGTCAGCTCAAGCAGCAGAGCTCATCGCTCTGACACAAGCCTGTATTCAAGCCACAAATAAGAAAGTCAACATATACACTGATTCACGTTATGCATTCGGAGTTGTACATGACTTCGGCGTGCTGTGGCGAGAGAGAGGTTATTTAACTTCTCACGGTGCCCACATTCAGCACGGACCCCTCATTCATGCCTTATTAGATGCAATACATCTACCCACTGCAATATCAATTATGAAATGTAAAGCTCATACGAAAGTTACTGATATCATTTCCCAAGGCAATGATCTAGCTGACAGAACAGCTAAACAGACTGCTCAAACTCACACATCTGACATGACAAAGACAATAGTTCCGACACCAACACATTGCATGACGGTTAAAGATCCCGCTCTTGACGTAATTGACATACAGACACATGCTACACCAGATGAAATAAAGAAATGGACTGAATCAGGAGGGATCCAAACGGATCAAGGATGGATGACGAAGGAAAAATCTGTATGGTTCCTTCCTGACTCTATGGTTCAAGTTATCATTAATACAATACATAGTCCAGCACACCTAGGAGAAAAAGCTATGCTAGACAGCATTCAACACATTTGGTTCAACAAACATTTACGAGCAGCAGCTAAACAAAAAGTTCGTACCTGTATGATCTGTTGTCAGTTTAACCCAGGTAAAAGCATTCCCGTAGAACAGGGTGGATTTCAGCCTCCTGATCACCCTTTTGAAGTCATCCAGATGGATTATATCCAGATGGAACGATGTCGAGGATTCAAATATGTTCTTGTAGTTGTCTGTGCTCTTTCCCGTTGGACAGAGGCATACCCGGTCTCAGATTACACTGCCCCGACTACTGCCAAACAGTTGGTTCGAGAATTCTTCCCACGGTACGGTTTACCACGTGTTGTCTACTCAGATAACGGCCAGCCGTTCTCATCCGAACTAATGAAACACGTTTCACTTTTGTTAGGCTATCAATTGAAATTTCACTGTGTCCGACACCCCGAGGCAGCAGGTCTCGTGGAACGACATAATCAAACTCTGAAAATTAGATTGTCCAAAATATGTAGAGAGAAAGGTGTCGACTGGGTAGTAGCCTTACCAGTTGCACTCTTTTACATGAGAATGGTAGCGCACTCTCGAACAGGGCTATCCCCTTATGAGGTGATCTTTGGCAGACCACCAAATATGTGGGGGACGCCTATACCACGCAAAATAACTGATGTTGACTGTAATATGCTGACAGATTACCTGGCTTCCTTGATGTCTGCACTACAATCTTGTCGTTCACAGGTAGCTGCAGCCTTTCCCGACAACACCGAGGTGAAACCCCATGACGTAGTTCCCGGGGACCTGGTGTTAGTGCGGAATTTTGACCGGAAGACTCAGCTGGATCCTAGGTGGAAATCGCCTCAACTTGTACTGCTCACCACGAGGACAGCTGTGAAGATCGAAGGTCGCAAGGGATGGATACATTCAAGTCATATCAAGAAATTTCATGGACTACCGTCTGATGTAAACGTTACACCTCGCGTGTCTTCACCGATTGACTCAAAGCTTCCTTTGGTTGAACAAAGCGATAAGGAACTATACAAACTAAAATTACGGTCTAATAAGTCAGACAATTTGATTGTTTAAGTCCTCTCCAAGGTGAATCGGTCGAATTTGTCTCTGACATGTATCCCCTAGACCTGAATAGAGAAAGAAACCGAAAGATGCCGTTGAAAAAACATGCGTACTGTAAATCACTGCGTAGTCATTGCACAGTGACGTTATTAATTTTGTTTTTCTTAAGTCTTTTAATAATCACTGCAAGTATATTGTTGCACATATATTATCCTATTTCTAAACATGTTTACAATGTTACTGCTGAACATTCTTTTAGTGAATTACCCCCGCATGAGTTGTCCTATAGATTTGCGCTGCGCAATAACACTTTTATTAGTATGTTACATCATTCCCATCAGACTAGCAATGCTACAAATTGTTGGATATGTGGCCGACTCCCTCCCTATCAGAACTATAAGGGAATTCTGCCTCTCTTTCCATATCCGTTCACACACAATGGCTCCTGTGGAGCATGGTTTAGTTTGATTAATTCCCTAGATTCAAATTCCGCAGTTTATCAAGACAACTGGGTATGGGGAAACCTGAACTTAGTTTTGCTTAAAGTCTGCTACCCTAACAAGGAGGGACTTCCCAAAAGAACAGGAACTGATCTAGAAAATGAAGTATATGGATTAGGGAATTTCACGCTTAATCTCATGATCCTGAATGTTGAATCCGAAGCTGCACCAATTTTGCCCGCTATGTCAGTATTTCCAGTTAAAGGTGAATTGTGTGTAAGAAAGAATGGTTCCATACATATGGGCCATAGTAGATGCACCACTGTAATAGAATTCAGTGATCAAGGCAAGTCTACATTTAGAGCTTCTCGCCATTCCTACTTCGTATGTGGTCAGACTGCATATATACGTTTGCCTCTAGATTGGGATGGTACCTGTTACATCGGATTCCTTTTGCCACCTGTTTTCCTAGCTCCTCCTGATTATCACAGAAATACTCATTTAGTACACAATAGAGAACGGAGAGATCTCCCAATTGTCGATTACACTGAGACGGCATGGGAAAAGTACACAGATTTCAATAAAGGTTTCTTCCCCTATATAGGTACAGTCACTAATAGTAAGTTGATACGTAGATTAACCAGAACCCTTGAAGCAGTAGTGAACGAAACTATTTCCGCCTTAGGCAATTTAACAGAAGAGCAGTCTGCTATGCGGATTGTTGTGCTTCAAAATCGTCTTGTCCTTGACGTCATCCTGGCCGATAGGGGCGGAGCTTGTAGGGTCATCGGATCAAGTTGTTGCATTTTCATACCAGAAAATTCGCCGTCAGTATATAAAGCCATAACTCGCCTTCATAAGATTGTAAGCCAGATACACCAGAATCCAGGCACCTGGACTTGGTCCGGTTGGTTTTGGAGTGTATTGTCAGCCTGGGGATGGAGGGTCCTATCCTTCCTAGGTATTGGCTTTCTCATACTATTCAGTTGCTGCTTATGCCTACAATGTGGACCAGCGATTTGTGGTCTGTGTGCCACATCGTGTATTCCACCACCAAGATTTCATTCATCCCGGAAGAAGAAAGAAGAACAAATGATGCTATATGAACAGATCGATGGATTGATGAAGATCGATATCTCCTAAGGGCAAGTAGGGGACAAGGAGGGAATGTGGAAATATGGATTTTTATGATCAGTTATGTCCCCTATCTTGGACCCCAACGGTTTCATGTATAAGTCACAAGTACATGTATGTTCCCTCCAGTTCCAGTTATGAAGACGCAAACACATGTGCGTCCACCGTCAACATGTCCTCTTTCAGATCCGCCATGAATGGGCCGGATATTCTATTCCTAAGTATGAAAGGCCACCGGCTTTATATGGTTCATTTATCCCATTTTACAGTCCAGGCGAGTAGGCCCTGATTCTGCCATTAAGCCTTTTTCTGCCTTCTGCCTCTGAAAGCTCCAGTCTGAGCCTGCATCTGTGACCATGAACTTTGTCTTACTCCCTGCGCGGCTAACGGTGCCTGACTCGGCCTGTCTGCCTGCCAAAAACTGTATTTCACCTTCAAGATTATCTGCTCTGCTCCGCTCCTCATCCGATGCATTCCTGTCTAGCAGTTTAGGTAAACATTCCTCCAGCTACCGTGCAGAGGGGCCAGGCCTCGCTGTCCTCATGCAAGTAATTCATAGCCCTGTTACCATGGAATATTCCTACCCCCTCGCATATTGTGTAGACACTTAGACGCTTGTACACGCACTAACAGTCAGTATAGTCAGTATAGAATAAGATTCTATCCTAAGAGACCTCTCTTTTTGGATAACACAGTTCTTTAAACATAGGATATTAGATATGATTTGGGATTAGGTTGACTTGACCCCCCAGACTTTTGTCTCCACATGTAGAGCTAAATGTCAAGTCCCCTTCACCCCCTAGTTGCACGTCAATCACACGTCATGCTGCTGCGCGCGCATCTCTGCCAAGTATTTTTGCTGACATTGCGAAATTCTTTCATGGAACCACCCATTTGTGACATCATACCTAATGACGTTCTTTAGTTACGCCTAGTTACACCCATTTTAGTTACGCATGTATGTCTTTATCTCTGTTATCAACTGTTACGCCTCCTGCATCTGTTTCACTGTAATGCCTCTTCTATAAAAATGATTACCTGTCAATAATGTGGGTCCTTCACTTCCTGAACCTTCGTGGTGATGGAATATGGAGTCCACAATTCGAATTGTTGTTGGAATAAAGCCCGTTCCGAATCTCTAATACCACGGATTCTGCCTCTTATTTTACTGAGCTATTCTTATAAATTTTCCGCATCAAATTAAGTACCGGTAATTAAATTATTTACCACAGACGAACGGTGCACAGGTCCTTGCAGTGATCTCGGCGGCGCAGGGTCACAGAGGCTCGGCGCTTGGAGCCTGCTCAGTCTCTTCTATGCGGTGCGAGCTACGGCTCGGGGGGGCAGTTGCTTGCGGTGCTTGGGCCAGGCAGGCAGGCCCTTGCGGTGCTTACAGTAGCCCCGGTGGCAGACGTCGCGGTGCTCAGATGAGGGGCACACAGGTCCTCTGGGGTCAGCGTTACAGAATCGCCTCCAGCAGCTTCTCTTCTTCTTGGGGAAAGGTAGCGCCCACTGTTCCTGGGGCGCAGTTCAGGGGGCAAGCTCACCAGCAAGCCCTTGGAGATTGTTTAAAGCACAAGTTGCTCAAAAGTCTTTTCTTCTCAAGTCTTTTCCTCCTCTCCTTCTTGCAGCAAGGCACCCACCACAGGCCAGTCTCACAGGTCAGAGACAGTAGTCCTCCATGCAGCTTTCCCAGGTCCTTCTCTTCGGGCAGAGGTTCTTCTTGGCGCAAACAGGATCTGATTTCTTAGGAGCAGGGCTCCTTCTTTTATAGCACAATTCTTTTGTTCTTTGTCGCCAGGGGGCCTGGGCCTGGCTCAGTCCAGTTTTGGAGCACTTTGTTGTGGTGACTCTGCTCTTTCCTTTCAGCAGCAGGGCAGAGACATCAGCCGCTCCACAGGGGGCGGAGCCGGCATTGTGGTGGCAGAGCACAGGTCTATTCAGAGTCAAAGGTGTGCTCCTCCCACCCATCCTGGTGTAATCTCTCTACCCACCACCTGCCAGCCAGCCTGTCTCCTGGAATTCCACAGCCCTGCTCCTTTACTGTTACTAGGCAGAACACACACACACACACAGCAGAGGCGGACTGAAATGGCCTGGTCAGTAAATACTAACTTTCTAAAAGTAGTATTTACAAACACAGGATATTAAAATAAACTTTACTAAAAGAAGTATTTTATTATTCTGAGTTCAGGCATACTAAACTTGACTTTCTACCATGCTCTATGAGCCCACTGGGAATACAGCGTGTAGTAATTCCAGCAGCCCATTCTGGCCTATGGAGAGCAGGTAGCCTTCAATAGTGAAAAACGAAAATGGCTGTAATTCACTATTAGGACATGCCACACACATCAGGGCATGTCTTACCTTATACCTACAATGCACCCTACCCTTGGGCCTACCAGAGGGGTGACTAATATGTAGTTAAGTGAAGGTTTGGGGACTGGCAAGTAGGTGCACTTGCGCAATCAGCGCGACAGTACCAGACCGCGCGCAGGTTCTGCAGTGGCAGACCCTAGACACATTTTACTAGGCCGCTTCTGTGGGTGGCACAACCAGTGCTGCAAGCCCACCAGCAGCATTTGTATTTACAAGCCCTGGCACTCCTGGTGCACTTTACTAGGGGCTGATAGTAAACCAAATAAGCCAAACATGGACACCAATCAATGTATACACTTTTCCAAAGGGAGCACTTGCATTGTGGCACTGATTAGCAGTGGCACAGTGCCCTGAGCAGCTAACACCAACAAAACACAATGAGGCACATCAGCAAAAAGTGGAAGGGAAACTCACGCCAAGGTGCCAGGTCTAACATATACATGTAATCAGGTGCTTGAAAACTGGTCCACATGTCTGTTGTCAGCACTCTGCTACATAACGTAGCCAACCAATGCAGCACATCATAATGAAGTGCTGGAACAGCAACTCTGGCAAAATAGGTCTGTCTAGTAACCTTCCAGTTTGGGCAGATGGCTGCCACAAAGTCTAAAAATCCCACTCCTTCCACAAAAGAAAAAGGAAAGAGGTCCAACGCTAACATTTTAGCTAGCTTCCCATTGTGGATTGTGCCATTGGGTGATTGTGTTCATACTAGGGACCCTCCTGCCTAAATATGCAGATAAAAGTATCTTGAATTTATGCCTTTTGTGGTGCCACTGACACTGGTGACTTCCAGTGAAAACCAGGTGGTGGTAGGCTCAATGTGAGTCTTGCTGGAATCACTGTTTGTAGCGGTATCTGCATCCCAATCTTTTGCCATTTGGAGGTATCTGATGCGGGTGATGCAGGCACACTACAAGGGACACTTGCTACAGCAGGGTGGCTTTGTATAATGTATAATCCTCTTCTTCCTCATGACCTTCTTCTTATATCACTGTGAACAGAGCTGCTTCCCTTCTTTCACTACCACCACCACCAGCTTGCTTTTTAAGATGCTCATCCCACCAGATTGTGCGATGTTTTTTCAGAAGGGACTTTTGGTCTCCAGTACTGAAGTGTGAACATGGCTTACCTCGACAAACAATCAGGTGGCAAATATAGCATAAGGGAATCTTATCCTCCTGCTGGCTAATCTAAAAGAAGTCCTAAACGGGGGAGGATAACTGTTTTAGTGTGCCAATGGCTGAATAACTGGCAGTAGGTCGGTGTGTTGTTTGCCACTCTGTAGGGCAGATTGTAACTATGGTAGTGGTGGAAGCAGGTCTCGGCACGGGTCTTACATTATGAAAACCAGTGGTGGTGGTGGAACCACGTCCCTCTGAACATGTTGAATAAGAGGTGTCACCTTGGCATCCTCTGAGCCGCCCTCTATACTGACACTCATTGGCTCGTCATCACTGTTACTTGAATTCTAAGGCTTCCATGAACCTTCCCTTTACTTTGTCTCTAATGGCGGGATTTGGAATCAGCCGGGGGCCAATCCATTTCCATATCATCAGACGGTGAGCTTGGAGTAGATGGTGGAGTACCCTTTCTTTTCCTTGCTGGAGATCATGAAGCCAATGCTTGAAAAGCAACATCTTGTGCAGCAAGAAACTCACACTCCTCTTCTGCTCCTACGTCTGGAAGAAATGTTGCTATCTCCTGTTGTTCACTTTCCTGTGATGATTGGGTACCTTGCGGGTGAGATAAATCCAGTTCAGACTCACTGCTCCTCGCTATGACAGCAGTGGCTAAATCGCTGAGAGACATCAGCTTTGGCTTAGATTGGGTTGGTGCAGTTGAAGTGGGAGTGCTGCCCCCAGCCTTCTCCTGCCCATAGAGGGGTGCACCATGTTTCCTGCAAAAGGTAGAGTGTCCCAACTGTAGGAGAGTAGGATCTGCTTCACATGTTAACCCCACTTTTTGCTGGTGTTTCAATGTTTTTCGAATTTAGTCTGGCTGGGACCCTGCTATTCAGGGCCCCAGCCTAGCTGCTTCCTCTCTAACATGATTCCATGTACTTTAGGTACATTACAGATTGGATCTGAGGTGCCCTTGTAAGTCCCTAGTATATGGTATAGAATGTACCCAGGGCATAGGTACCCCAGAGGCCTACCAGGGGCTGAAGCATGTATTATGCCACCCCGGGAAAGCCACCCAAAATGACACCACAGGCCTGCTACTGCAGTCTGGGTGAGGTGGTGCATGCACCCCTTACTGTGATATAGATTACCTATATCACTACATATACACACACATATAAACCTATAAGTCACTCCTATGGCAAGCCTTATCAATCCTGAAGGCAGAGTGCTTGGTTCTTATGAGCAGAGCCCCTTTGTAGCGTTCGGGGACACTTCTCTGATGCTGTTTGTAATGCAGCCTGACCATATACTCTTAGGTGCATTATAACCCAACGGTAAATGCTAACTTTGGACTGGATGCACGTAAACATGTCGTGTTTGGTGTCAAACACCTTGGAATCATACCCTCACACCAGTAACTGGTGTGGGAGTATGATCCCACCCTTCTATAAGGAGAGACATGACAGCACTGGTATACCCGGTAGAAACTTAATAGAGCCCTGGCATCACAAAATGGATGCTGCAGCCACAGACACGGATCTGGACTCCTGCTGTTGACTGAAACTCCAGCAGGGGAGGCCTGGACAATAGGTTTGCTGTCACAGGGAGGTGTAACCACTTCCCAGATAGGCTTATGTGTGTTGGGGCTGGGTGGGAGCACTCTCTGAGTGCTTTGAAGTCCTGCACTGGGGGCACATTTGGTGTCCTTGTGCATAGTCCAGCTCAAACTGGTTCAGGGGCTTCCAGCCCCTGATCTGGCACGAAACTGGACAAAGGAAATGGGTGCAGCCACCCCTCTTTCCAAACTCTCCCATAGGTGGGTCCCCAGAGTATGTCCAACCCCCTACCTTAGTATAAGTACGGGACTCCAGGCCTTAGGACTTCAGATTACCCTGGACGAAACTCTGAAGCTGAATCCTGGACTTTCGACGCTCTGCTCAAGACCAGAGGACTGAAGAAATCTCCCTTGGGGTCATGGAGTGACTCCCCTGCTTGGCAGGCACCAACGAAGCAATTTGCCAGTCTGCATCATCGAAGCTCCCGCCAGACTCCAAAGTATTTGCAGCCCAGGAAGAGAATTTCCAGACATCTCAGAGGCTGACCCGAGTCCCCAGCAAAGCTGAGATCCGCAGCCCTCGTGAGTAGCGTGGAACCGGAACTCCTGGTCACCATGCATTTCTGCAAGTGCATTGATTTCTCGATGTCTCTTGAAGTCGTGCTTGGGCTGACTTGTAGCCCCCACCTCGATCACTAAATCCTCCGAAGATTGTCAGCCTGCTCATTCCGAGTGATTCGTGGGCCACCCTTTTGTGTTTCGTCTTGAGGTCCCTTCACGATCCCTGGACTGTTGACTGGTGGGTCCCTGAGGGGGTAACTTTGTATTTCTTTGGGCTTTCCTGGTTGCTCCAGACATCCCCCGACTCCCTATCAAGTGATGAGTCCCACAGACCTTGCTGGTCTGCACTGAAGCATCTTTCTCGTTTCTGCGTGGGTTGCTGTTGCCAAGGCTTGTTGTGTCCAATCCGGGCACCAACACTGCAGCACTCGACATCATTCATGGGACAGCCTGAATCCAGCTCCTGCTCATCCTAGATGCCTCCTGCTCCTCGTGGTTGAAGAGTCAAGTTTCACCTCCTTCACCTGAAATCACCCGACATCGGTGGGCATTCACCTATCATGCCCCTGGTCACTGGCTAGTGACCCAGACTCTATCCCCTCTGCTTTCGGGTTTTTATCGACTTTGATCCAGGCTTGGATCTCTTCGGACACTTTGCATCTTCCCGGCAGCAGCACTTCTTCGCCTGCTCCCATTAAAAATGACGACGCAACCCGACACCATTTGACACCTATGCACCCGGCTTCCCGGGGTGAGGTAACTCGAGTACTCTGGTGCTCCCGTGGGTGTTGATCCTAGAACTTTCCAAGTGCAAAAGGGTTTGGTCTTTGCTCATCTCTAAGTGTCTCTAATCTTTAAAAATCTAACCACAACTTTCTCCTTAGAAGCTAATGGAAGCTTGCGGCTGTGTTCTCACACTGCACATTGCCCCCGTGGGTCCCCTGTGTCACTACCTTGGGTGGTTCCTTGGGGTCCCAGAGATTCCACAGGCTGTAGGCCTTGTGTCTAGTTAAGTCGTGGTTCTTATACCACTATTTTAGTATATGGTTTGGCTCGCCCCTAGGGCCTAACGTGTATTTGTGCTATTTTACTGTAATATTTGAAGTGTAACTTTTGCAAGTGCATTGACTTCTCGACATCTCCTGAAGTCGTGCTTGGGCTGACTTGTAGCTCCCACCTCGAGCACTGAATCCACTGAAGATTGTTGGCCTGGTCATTCTGAGTGACCCGTGGGCGCCATTTTGTGTTTTGTCTCGAGGTCCCTTTGTGATCCCTGGTACGTTGACTAGTGGGTCCCTGAGGGGGTAACTTTATATTTCCTTGGGCTTTCCTGATTGCAACAGATGTGCCCTGACTCCCTACCAAGTGGTGAGTCTCAGACCTTGCTGGTCTGCACCGAAGAATCTTTCTTGTTTCTGCGTGGGTTGCTGTTGCCAAGGCTTGTTGGGTCCAATCCGGGCACCGATGCTGCAGCACTCGACATCCTTTGTGGGACAGCTCGAATTCAGCTCCTGGTTGTCCTCGATGCCTCCTGGTCCTCGTGGCTTAAGAGTCAAGCTTCACCTCTTTCACCTGAAATCACCCGACATCGGTGGGCATCTGCTCATTGCCTTCCTGGTCACTGGCTAGTGACCCAGACTCTGTCCCCTCTGCTTTCAGGTTCTACTCATCTTCGATCCAGGCTTGGATCTCTACGGACGCTTCGCATCTTCACGGCAGCAGCACTTCTTCGCCAGCTCCCATTGAAATCGACGACGCGGCCCGACACCAAAAGGCACCTATGCACCCAGGTTCCCTGGGTGAGGTAACACGAGTACTCTGGTGCTCCCGTGGGTTCTAGCCCTAGAACTTCCTGAGTCCAAAAGGGTTTGGTCCTGGCTCATTTCTAAGTGTCCCTAATCTTTAAAAATCCAACCGTGACTTTCCCCATAGAAGCTAACGGGAGCTCGCGGCTGTGTTTACACACTGAACACGGCCCCGTGGGCCCCCTGTGTCACTACCTTGGGTGGTTCCTTGGGGTCCCAGTGATTCTACAGGCTCTAGGCCTTGTGTCTAGTTAAGTCGTGGTTCTTATACCACTATTTTAGTATATGTTTTGACTCGCCCCTAAGGCCTGACGTGTATTTGTGCTATTTTATAGTGATTATTGAAGTGTAACTTATGTGTTTTGACCTCTAGTCTCATAAAGAGACTAGGAGGGTGTGTTTAGTAATAAATGCATATATTTTATATATATACCTGGTGTGGATATCTTTCATTTAGTGACTCAAGAGATTATAGACTGGTAAAATAAGCTGCTTTACATTCCTTCAAGACTTAGCCTGAAGGCTGCTCTCCATAGCTACCACTCGGATAGCTTTCAATAAAGGTTGTCTTTAACCTATAACCAATAAGGAGTTGTTTGGACTGATACAGGGTGACCAATATAACTAGTGGACAGCATATATCAGGCCAACTTCTCACACCAACCCAGTGGTAGAAATCTTCTTCTCCTCCTTGCTGGACCCTTTCTTGGCAGGAACACCCTTCTTTGGGGGCAATTTTCAAATTCTTAGCTCCGACAGTTGCTACTTAGCAGCGCAAGTTTCAGCAGGGGAAGACCCAGGTGGTGTCACTGCTGGCCTTCTTTCTGGCAGTACTGTGTGTGAAATCTTCTGTGCACCTCAAAGCAAACAAACAAGAAGATAACTCAGTGAAATGTGGCATCTTCAGTTTGAATCTACAGACATTATAATTTAGTGATGTCATCACAAATAATTAACAATAGTGTAGCCATTCAAAACCATGCATAAACATATTATTTCAATAACACACAGATTTAAAAGGTTACTTTATGTGCCTCTAAGGCCTACGATACACCTGTGGCAGGCAGGGGGTGCAGGGAAAAATGTTATAATTATTAACAAAATTATCGCTGGTATGTGGTGCACTTATGGCCTATGAGAAACCCATGCTAGGCAGGGAGCGCAGAAAAAAATGGAAACATTCTTAAAAAAAAATATTGCTGGTGTGTACCCAGTGCCTATGAGATACCTATGGCAAACAAAGGGTCATGGGAAAATATAATAATCGTTAACAAAATAGTGCTGTAGTGCAGTGCGCTTATCGCCTATAATGAGACTCCTATGACAGACAGGGTGTGCAAGAGAAAATGAAAAACCTAATTAAACAATTCTTGCTGGTGTGGAGGTGAGGCAGGCAGGGGGTGGAGGTGAAAATGGTATAAATATTTTAAAAACATTATTGCTAGTGTGCACCTATGTCTATGAGACACCTTTGGCAGGCAGGGGGTGAAGGGAAAAATTAAATAATTGAAAATAAAATTATTGCTGGTGTCCCCCTAGGGATTATAAAAATTCCTGGGGGAGGCAAGGAGGTCCAGGGTAAAATGGAAACAATGAATAATAAAACACTGAACTACAATCATCCCCAAGCACATTCAATTCATATAAGGGAAAAACAAAAAATGAACAAAAATCAAAAACACAAAGACCTCTTCTATCAGTGTTCCTTGAAAATGGCTTTGAAAAGTGGGAGAAATGGATTTAATACCCTGGCTATGCAAAATTGCCACCGGCCACATGTTGAGAATAACAAGCAAGAAGGCATGGGCAACAAAGAACACATGGAGGCCTATGGCAAAAGCACATTAACTACACAAAATGGCTCCAGTGTAGAAGCGAGGGCGGCAGGCAGACCCACAAGCTGCGCTGCCACTAGGTGAGCTCCACTCCTCCTCCCACAACTCACCTTGGTCTCGTGCCTTCAGTGTAGGCGAAACCTGGCATGACGCTGCTGCTTTGGGCGCGGCTGTTCCGGGCCTCGGAGAAGGACGCCGGCTCTGGAAAGTGTAGAGGAGAGTGCCGGCAGTCATAGCGATTTTTGGAGCAGCACTGACTTAAATACAGGCTGCCCCAATCTAAAGGTAAAATGCTGCTTCTTGCTGCTTGTGGTTCTTTCTTTTGGGTGGAGGTAGCCCCAGCCTGTTCCACTCTGTTGAGTGGAGACTTCAGTACCTGCCTGCCTGCTGCCTGCTTTGAGGAATCATCTGTGACATATTTCCACATTTGGCTTGGAGGGATAGCGGGCTTGAAGAAGTCAACCAGCCAGTTTTCATTCTAACAGGCACTATTGGATCAAAGGACACCAGTAAGCGACTGCAAGGTGGCCCTTTTTGGGGGGGCATTTTCTAAGGATTTTTTAGAGCGGCTTTGAGGGGTAACCAGGTTTTAAACCAGAGGGAGCTACGCAAGGGTGTTAAGGTTAGGGCTCCCTGGTAGTGGGTCACTGGGTAGCCCCCTCTTATTTAAAAACTGCTTAAGTCCAACCTAATGGATTAAAAGAACTTTTCTATATATTATAATGGGAAAACATCTCAAGCTTTCAAATCTTACGATGAATGCGGACACCACCTCTGGTCTGAAAACTAAGTCACTTGCTGCTCAAATGAAGATGGCATCAGCAGCAGCCAGGGCAGAGCACAGTTAAAAGTCACGCCGTGGCTCAGTAGCAACTACTAGCCCTTGTAAGCTCAGAGGAAGATTTGTTGGCTCCGGGACAGGCGGCAGGGGATACCAAGTCGGTCATCTTGAATATCTCCCAGAACCTGGCACAAGACGAACTGTCTAAATTATACAATGGGGATAAGCGAGCATTGAGACAAAGAGACTGCATTAAATATGGCACCCAAATGGTGGAGTAAAAAAAGAGATCTCTTCCTTCAAGGCACGAACTGAAGATTCCATGTCCTCAACTTTAGGGAAAGTGAAAGAATATTTGCACTTCACCAAACCAAAGATGACAGTAGCTACTTTTCTGGGACTCTCCACCAAGGAGCAATGCGGTCAATCTTCAGTTTTGAGGTTCGCTGCCTCCTCTGTAGAACAAGCCACTCTCATAGAAAATTATGGTCATCTCTTTCTCAATAGGATAATCTTGCGGTCTCGCTGTCATCTCAGGCCCATATAAAAGATACAATGAGGGGGGGACCCCAACAGAGCAATGTCAGGTTACCACGGAAAGAACATTTAAGATCCATCCTCCAAATTAGGTGCACTATTCTGAAATTAATATTAGAGGAATAGGAGATCGAAAAGCATCACAAGCAACTGAGATTGCATCCATTTATCATCGCCTGCTGAAAATCGAGGAAGCAGTTGCAAGCTTTCCGGCTAGGATGCAGGAGGCAGAGCGTAGGATATCGCAGCTTGAGCATCAGATCACTATACTCCAGCAGCAATCAGATTTAGTGAAAAAAGATAAATCACTACTGAAAAACAAGATTGATGAACTTGAAAACCATTCATGATCCTCTAACCTACGGCTAGTAGGAGTGCCAGAAGGCTGCAAAGGGGTTCAAACTTTGCATGGGTCGAGACATTTATCAAGAAAAATGTTGCACCAGAAATTTCAGGGGATCTGACAGTTCCAAGAGCACACAGGGCACCAGCATATGCATTTCCAGATTCAAATTTGCCAAGGACAATTTTGGGGAACTTTGCAGATTATCGTATTAAAGAACAGACACTCTCTAGAACCAAACAAAGAAATCAATTCTCCAGCAATGAGGTTCCCTGCTGCGGACTTTTCTGTGATATGTCAGCTGCAGCAGCACAATGTTGAAAGGAGCTTGTGAAGCTGCTTTATAAATTTAAGGCTCAGGGCATCCAGGCAACAATAGTAAAAAGAACAATTGATGGACAGAATGCAGAACAATGTAATACATTCATCCCAGTACAGAGATCTGGGCCTAAATCCATTGTTTTTGTGCTCCCCATGCCATTCCTGTTTGAACCCAGCCATATGCAAATCAGTCTTGACCCTGAGCCCAATGGGAATAGTCCAAACTCTGGGTGTTAGTAAAGGACGAATTCCACATATTTACAAACTTAGAAGAAGCACAAGAAATTCTCCAATCAATTTCTACCCAGAGGGTTTAAAAAAGGGAGAGAGCTCTTATTATGATTAATGATGGGAGGTGGGAGTGGGTTGTTCACTCAGGGTGCGCCAACGCGGAACCCTGCAGGGGCGTCTCTACGGCAAAGGTAGAAAGGGGTATGGTGGGCTATTCCCTTCTTTCCAGGGCTAGGGGGCTAGGTTGGGGAGAGTTTGGTAGTGGTGAGTACTGGTATTAAAAAAGAGTTGAATCATGTCAGAAAAGATTTCTGTTTTCTTGGCTTCTGTGTTTGAAAAGGTAGTTTGGAAATGGGGTATGAAGTACGAATAATATCGGATAATGTCAATGGGCTAACCAACAAGCAAAAGTACAGGGCTTTACTTAGATGGCTAGCCTCTTTTTTACCCCAAATCTTGTTTCTGAAAGAAACTCATTTAAAGTCGAATCCCCCAAAGTTGTTTTCTCCTAACTACTATACAAAGGCATACTTTGCTTCTGATGGGCTGGTCATGAGGGGTGTTGCACTTCATTTTGGACGAGGACCAGACTGGAATATTATGCATGTTATGCAGGTCTAGAGAGACCCCGAAGGCAGGTGGATTTGGATTACTGCCAGAGTGAATGGCTACATATTTAATCTCGTGAATTATTACGCCCCGATATTTGACGATCCAAGATCTATTATTAAAATCAAAGATTTGATGAGAGGCACAGAGGGTTCCATAACAGAAGGGGGGGATTTCAACTATATTCTGTATCTAGCTACGAAAACCTCAAATAAAATGAAAGAAACAGTTGCTGTCAAATACTAAAAGGTTATGTTCCAAGACTATCAACTGATATACTTATTACTCTCAGAAATTTCAGTCCGCTTTGCCTATAGATTACTTTCTTACTTCTCGCTCCCTTAGGTGTCTTGATTCTCAAATATGGGCCAAATCTTGTTCAGATCGCTCAGTTATCAATCTAAAGATCGAATTAGATGGAAGGCGAGGGGAAAGATCCAGCTGGCAGATGGATCGTCTCCTTCTCTCTAATCCGGAATGACTGATAAATACTAAAAACTGCATCAAAGAATTTCTTCAGATTAATAAGAGTTCTGCAACACTTTTTTCTGTCTGGGGTGCCTTTAAAGGCAGCTATTCACGGGCAGATGGTGGCCTGTGTGACTGCTCAATATAAACTGTAGTGGGTCAGTATCTCTCAAACTCCAACCTGCGGTTGATACCGCAGATTAGAGGATGGCGAGTCCATTGATCGACCGAGCAGCCCCGGTTCTGCAGCTGGCTTAGATGAAACAAGAGCTAAGGGAATTCTTCGTTCTCGAAGAGTTAAATAGCTCACCGACATTTCAACAACGAGTTTAGGAAGAAAGTCAGATGGATGGCAAATTTTTGGCCTGGTCAGCTAGGATGAAGAAGGAAGCTGCATTACTTACCGAATTGCAGGAACCCGTGTAGAGGGGTTCTGGCCTCTGAAAAGGAAGAGGTTGCAAAAATGTTCCTTGCTCATTATAGGAAATTATATGCGACTAAATATACGGTTTCGAAAGAAGCGATACATCAGTACTTCTTAGGTATGAATCTACCGGAACCGTTAAATATTAAGGCAGAGGAATTGGGGTCGCTATTACAGTAGCAGAAATTTGCCAAGTTATAGTCTCAATCCCACTCGGGAAGGACTGCAGGAATGATGGGCTCCCAATAGAGTTCTTTAAAATGTTTCAGGAAGAATTAACAACCTTACTAGTCGAATTCTTGAATGCAGTGAGAAACGGCCTAGTTGTTCCACCAACATTCATGGAATCCATTAATGTTAATTTTGTCAAAAAGGGGAAGAATCCCCATGATGTCAACTCATAGGCCCATCAGCTTAAATTCCGAATATAAAATCTGAATGAAAGTTTGGGCTAATCAACTTATGCCTATAACCCAGAAGACCATTGATAAAGATCAGACTGGCTTCCTCCCAGGAAGATAAATGCCATCCAATACGACTTTTTTAATACATGTGACTGATTTTTTTAACACCAATCAGACACCCACACTTATAATGATGGTAGATGTTGAAAAATCATTCAACCTTGTTAATTGGGATACTCTGTTTTTTGCTCTTAAGAGGGTGGGATTTCCCAGCTCAAATTATTAATATGTTTCATAATATATATCAGGGCGAGCAGGCGCAGATGTTTGTGAATTTTAGCATAGCCGGAACTACTGGTATATAAATCGGGGAACTCGTCAGGGATGTTCCTATCACCCGTACTTTTCACTTTTTTCATCGAACCACTGGCAGCCAGGATAAGGGCAAACCAGGTGATCGAACCGCCAATAGAAGGTATGTCCAAACTTAAACTATTTGCGGACAATATCATTTTATATCTTAGGCCCAAAGAACAAAATATAAGAAGGGTCCTGGCTGAGTTTGAGCAGTTTCAAGCTAATAGGCGGTACAAAACAGAAAAATGAATGTTCAAAACTTTAAATAATGTTCTTCCCTGTAGCTTGCAGTGCTCGATGGTTTCAAGTTATCTGATTGGATATCTAAGGGTCTACGTAACAAATTCCTACATTGAGCTCTACAAGCTTGTTGGAAAATGAGCCAGCATCTGTGAGGCCTGCACAAATAACATGCCTGCATTTGTCCTTCACTGGGAACCAAACATCAAATTGTAGCACCTGACTCTCAGAGGATAGCGTTGCAGAGCAGTCTGAGGCTTACTCAAGGGAGGTGGTGTGGGCTAGTAACCGCCATTACACTCAATAATTGATTGTCCAGTCTGTACTTTGCTTTATAAAAGTAAGAGTACATGTATTAAACAGACACACTACTCAATACTATGCACCAATTTACAAATATACATAAGCTGTTGGAATTACTCTCTGACATTGCACAACATTTCCACCCCCCCCCCCCCACAGGGGGAGTAGGGTCTAGTACCACTACTCCTGTATATGCCCATCATCTTGCCCCCCAGTGCAGTTAGTTGAACATAACCCGGAGTGAGGGCTTTGCGCACTGGCACCATCCCAGTGGCACCCCACCCCACTATCTCAACAGGCATTTAAAATAGGAAACCCTGCCTTGATGACACATAGCCCTGACTGAGCATTTCCTATTGACCATGAAGTATACACCTCTACATCTTAAGGGATATCTTCATGGGAAGCGCGACGATGCTCCCCGACTTTGCTTCGGGGCCCGGGGATGGGATCCTGGGCCCCTAAAGACCTCCCGGCGGGGGGGTGCAACGGCGCTCCCCGCCTCCACCACACCACACGGGGCCCGGAATTGGGATCCAGAGCCCCCGAACCTCCTCGAGAGGGGGCGCTCCCCTCCATGCACAATCTGCAGGGGCCAGGGTGGGCTCCTGGCACCCCGCTTGGGTCATTTTCATGGGGAGCGCGACGGCGCTCCCCGGCTTTCTCTTCTTGTTGAGGGCAGCCCCCGGGACCTGGCCCACACTGGGGGCATATCCAAGACTGGTGGCGGAGCCCCACGTGCTTCATCATCAGTCTGCCTACCTTCTGGGGGCTATCTCAGCCCCCAGGGGACCAATCTCCACCATTCTGGCCTCTTCTTGCTCCTGGTGGCGTTCCCCAGCCACTGGAAGCACTCTCCTTTGCCCTCTGGGTCTCTGAGAGGGGTGATTCAGCAGGGAGTTGTCTTCACTGGCTCCCTGCGCCATCCTTTCGCCTGCTCTCCTCCTGGGCCTCTCTTCTCCCTGCGCAGAGTCCCCTGCTTCTGCACACTGGTCCTGGCGCTGTTCAGAATCCTGGGGGCAGTCAGGTGGTTCCTCCTACCAACTGCCCATTGCGCCAGGCTCCTCAGCCTCAACAGACCACACCCCAGAGAGAGCTCCCCTTCCAGTGCAAGCTCTTTTAAGAAGTTGGGGAGGGGATACCAGGAAGTCTCTGTTTGCCCTATCACACAGCGACACATCACTTCTCTGCCCATGTTCCCTCCTTCCTGCTCAGGCCTCTGGGTTTGTTCTAAATGGCGTCATCCAGGGTCTCCTGCCACATGGTCTATGAGAGCCCCTTCCCCCAGGCTGCTTTCCCTCGAGAGCGGCCTGGTGCCTGGCACCAGGTGTCAGCTACTGATGGATGAAACTGTAGCTCCACCCATCTTCTCTTCTTGGCGTGGAGGCCCTCGCCCTAGGAATGCTTGTTGTGCTGGGCTGGGCCTTTGAGGCCACAGCTTGGAGAGGAGGGTCATTAAATCAGCCTGGCAGAGTTAGCCCCCAGCCAGGTCCTGGTTATGAGCTGACTCAGAGACATATAACATTTCTGGATGACCCAGAAGCAGTACAAATATGACTTTGGACTCTGCAGAATACTTCTTCTCACACAAGTTACAATGGACTTTAGTGCGTCTCTGGAATTTGTAGGCCCTATGAAAGTAAAACTAGCCCATGTGCTCCCTATCCCCATAAGAGAATAATGGAATAAACACTGTAAAGCACACTGTCTTTCCCTGGCATGTTTCTTCCCAGTGTATAGAGCCTATTCCATGTCACCACCCAATTCTGCATAAGTTCTGCCACACCATTCACTTTGTATCTGCTCTGGGGCTGCGCACACCAGGAATCTCCCCTTCGCAGCCCGTACACATGTGCACACACATGTACACATGTGTCTGTATGTAACTAGCCCGGTGCCCCTTACCCCTGCTGCTGCGTAGCGGCCTGGTCAAGCCAGGGGGACACCAGTATAATCCCCATGCAGGGTCTTTCATTATGAGTTCACTGTGGGTGAGTCCCAACTTATGAGGCTCCCCCACAGTAATAGCTTAACAATTAGGTGCTCAAAAACCGAAAAATCCAGGTGGCCCATAGTGCCAGAACCACCTTCTAACAAAGCTCAATTATGATGTCATGTTAAGAAAAATTAGGGACCTACTGGCTAGATGGTCTCTTCTCTCTCTGACACTTATCGGCTAATTAAAATGTCAATCTTACCTCTACTAATTTTCCTATTTATGAATGTCCCGACAAAAATCAATACAGCATTTTTCAAAGAGTTGGATATACTTTTCCGACAGTTTGTTTGAAGTAGAAAGGTCCCCAGAGTAAAATATCCAGTACTACAATTGGCAACAAATCACGGCTGCTTGCATTGCCCCTGATTTGTACATATATGATGAAGCCTCTCTCATAGATATTTTTGTTCGGATAGTTTATTTTAAGGGATCCTTTTGATAAAATGGTAAAAGAAGTGAAATCACAGCTCCCGTACTTCATAAAGACAGCCAAACTCCCCCCAAAAACTAGGTATAAGACATTACAAGAACTTCGTATAAGGCTTCAGACACTATACTCTATTAACACTTTGACGGCGGGTTATGAATATCCACAATTAAAGGAACGTAGGGTCTTAGGGCTATATAGTCAGTCTAGTCATTTAAGGTTCTGGAATGTGTGAGAAGTTGGCCTTGTAAATGCTGTCCACTAGTTATAGTGGGCACCTTGCATCAGTCCAAACAACCCCTTATTGACGATAGCTTAAAGACAACCTTTATTGAAAGCTATCGTAGTGGTAGCTATGGAGAGCAGACTTCAGGCTAAGTCTTGAAGGAATGTAGAGCAGCTTGTTTTACCAGTCCATAATCTCTTGAATGGATAAATGAAAGGCAACCACACCAGGTATATATATAAAATATATGTATTTTTTTCTAAACACACCCTACTAGTCTCTTTATGAGGCTAGAGGTCCAAACACATAAGTTACACTTCAAATATTACAGTAAAATAGCACAAATACACGTTAGGCCCTAGGGGCGAGCCAAAGCATATACTAAAATAGTGGTATAAGAACCACGACTTAACTAGACACAAGGCCTACAGCCTGTGGAATCTCTGGGACCCCAAGGAACCACCCAAGGTAGTGACACAGGGGACCCACGGGGGCAATGTGCAGTGTGAGAACACAGCCGCAAGCTTCCATTAGCTTCCAAGGAGAAAGTTGTGGTTAGATTTTTAAAGATTAGAGACACTTAGAGATGAGCAACGACCAAACCCTTTTGCACTTGGAATGTTCTAGGATCAACACCCACGGGAGCACCAGAGTACTCGAGTTACCTCACCCCGGGAAGCCGGGTGCATAGGTGTCAAATGGTGTCGGGTTGCGTCGTCATTTTTAATGGGAGCAGGCGAAGAAGTGCTGCTGCCGGGAAGATGCAAAGTGTCCGAAGAGATCCAAGCCTGGATCAAAGTCGATAAAAACCCGAAAGCAGAGGGGATAGAGTCTGGGTCACTAGCCAGTGACCAGGGGCATGATAGGTGAATGCCCACCGATGTTGGGTGATTTCAGGTGAAGGAGGTTATTGGAGGGAGGATCACCGGGGAGTCGGGGAGACTACTCCGGGGCACCTTCCTACCGCAAAGTTATAGCCGAGCGTCGCTGAGAAGCCCCCTGGGGGAGGTCCTTCTCCTATGATCGTACTAGGCCCAGTAATACCACCACACAGGACTCCGTATCAGTTGCTTAACTTGGTTCTTTATCAATAGTAGTACGTTCAATATTTACAGTGGGATCGAGGGATCCAGTAAGAGTCTCAATGTCTTTAGAGGGATAGGGTAGCGGGACAGTCTTAGTACCAGCCAGGTACGGGAAGGCTCTGCGCCAGACCTTGAGTGCTGGTCTCAGAGCGGCTCGGACGTGGGGAGCCGTGACGGCGTCTGCAGGGCTCGGGTGGTAGTTCCGCTTGGGTCGAGCCGCGACACAGTCAGCAGGGCTCCGGTGGTAGGTCCGCTTCGGTCGAGCCGCGACGAGGTCAGCTGGGCTCTGATGGTAAGGTTCAACAAGGTCGGGCCGCGACAGCGTCAGCAGGGCCCGAAAGGTTCGTGAAGGTCTTTAAGCACGGTGGAGCCGCGACGTCGTCAGCAGGGCTCAGAGGGAGGGTTCAGGGTGAGTCTTCTTCCGTAGGGTCAGCCGCGATCCGATCAGCAGGGCTCTTGACTCCAGGATACAACTGTTGTCCTGTTGTCGGGTCGCCCCAGATATAGGACTGGAGCCCTTTGATGTCCGGACCCTTGCGCCCGGGGGGGCAGAGAGACCGGGTAGGGAGCGGCCAGACGCCCAGCAGGAGAGGCGCCAGGCCCCAGAGAGCTGTGGGGCGATCGCACCTAGGTGTGGAAGGACGGTTGGGGGTCCCATCGATACTGCCCTCCGCCGGGAGTGGGAAGGGTTCACGTGGTATCCCCCTGGCCAGGGGTTGGCGCCTCGGTGTCGGGCCTCGCTGGGACCGAGGCCGGGTGAAGCAGGGTCACGTAGGTGGTTATGTAGAGTCACGTACAATCCAAAATGGAGGAGCCCCGAGGTGCATGGGACCTCGTGCGGCTTAGCGAGGGGGAACAGGACCACGCCACAAGGCCGGCTCCAACAGAGGTGAAACTTGACTCTTCAACCACGAGGAGCAGGAGGCATCGAGGATGAGCAGGAGCTGGATTCAGGCTGTCCCATGATTGATGTCGAGTGCTGCAGTGTCGGTGCCCGGATTGGACACAACAAGCCTTGGCAACAGCAACCCACGCAGAAACGAGAAAGATGCTTCGGTGCAGACCAGCAAGGTCTGTGGGACTCATCACTTGATAGGGAGTCGGGGGATGTCTGGAGCAACCAGGAAAGCCCAAAGAAATACAAAGTTACCCCCTCAGGGACCCACCAGTCAACAGTCCAGGGATCGTGAAGGGACCTCGAGACGAAACACAAAAGGGTGGCCCACGGATCACTCGGAATGACCAGGCTGACAATCTTCGGAGGATTTAGTGATTGAGGTGAGGGCTACAAGTCAGCCCAAGCACGACTTCAAGAGACATCGAGAAATCAATGCACTTGCAGAAATGCATGGTGACCAGGAGTTCCGGTTCCACGCTACTCACGAGGGCTGCGGGTCTCAGCTTTGCTGGGGACTTGGGTTGGCCTCTGAGATGTCTGGAAATCCTCTTCCTGAGCTGCAAATACTTCGGAGTCCGGTGGGGGCTTCGATGATGCAGACCGGCAAATTGCTTTGTTGGTGCCTGCCAAGCAGGGGAGTCACTCCTTGATCCCAAGGGAGATTTCTTCAGTCCTCTAGTCATTAGTAGAGCGTCGAAGGTCCAGGATTCAGCTTCAGAGTTTCATACAGGGTAATCTAAAGTCCTAAGGACAGGGGTCCCATACTTATACTAAGGTAGGGGGTTGGACATACTCTGGGGACCCACCTATGGGAGGGTTTGGAAAGAGGGGTGGATACACCCATTTCCTTTGTCCAGTTTCACACCAGAGCAGGGGCTGGAAGCCCCTGAACTGGTTTGAGCTGGACTATGCATAGGGATTGCCCCCAGTGCAGGACTTCAAAGCACTCAGAGAGTGCTCCCACCCAGCCCCAATATACAACTCAGCCTGTCTCGGAGGTGATTACACCTCCCTGTGACAGGAAACCTATTGTCCAGGCCTCCCCTGCCAGAGTTTCAGTGAGCAGCAGGAGGCCAGACCTGTATCTGTGGCTGTAGCATCCATTTTGTGATGCCAGGGCTCTATTAAGTTTCTACCGGGTATACCAGTGCTGTCACGTCTCTCCTTCTAGAAGGGTGGGATCATACTCCCACACCAGTTACTGGTATGGTGGTATGATTCCAAGGTGTTTGACACCAAACACAACATGTTTCCGTGCAGCCAGTCCAAAGTTAGCATTTACCATTTGGTTATAATGCACTTAAGAGTATACGGTCAGGCTGCACTACCAACAGCATCAGAGAAGGGTCTCCGAACACTGCAGAGGGGCTCTGCTCATGCAGGGGCACCCTCTCACATTGGAACCAATCACTCTGCCTTCAGGATTGATAAGGCCTGCCATAGGAGTGACTTATAGGTTTATATGTGGGTATATGGTGAGATATAGTGAACCTATACCTCAGTAAGGGGTGCAGGCACCACCTTATCCAGGCGGCAGTAGCAGACCTGTGGTGTCATTTTGGGTGGCTTTCCAGGGTTGGCATAATACATGCTTCAGTCCCTGGTAGGCCTCTGGGGTACCTATTCCCTGGGTACATAGTATACCATATACTAGGGGCTTACAAGGGCACCTCATTTCCAATCTGAACTGTACCTAAAGTGCATAGAATCATTTTAGAGAGGAAGCAGCTAGGCTGGGGCCCTGATTAGCAGGGTCCCAGCCAGACTAAAGTCGAAAAACAGTGAAACACCAGCAAAAAGTGGGGGTAAACATGTGAAGCAGATCCTACTCTCCTACATTCACTATACACTCTGCTTGCAGTACTCTAATGATGCAGTATCTACGTACGTACTTGTACAATGACCAAGACAAAGATACATAACTAAAGTTTTCCCCCACTGTCAAAGGTAAGATGTTTGCATATGCTGTCCAGAGCACTATGTAATGTGGTTGGGCCTAGGGGCAGCATGTTTCATACAAAATAAACACATGGACACAGATATATAGTGGAACTGGGTACGGCATGTGCGCTCGACTCCTTTTTATTACCAGGGTCACATGTCCAGTGATGTGTGTGGTGGATGCGTTTGGGGTGATTGTAAGCCAACCCTTCTGGGAATGGCAACAAGTACAACAGTAATCATTGGATCAGACACAGAGATTCAACCATAAAGGGTCAATGATTTGTGCTACACTAAGGTACGGGTACCAGATATGAAATCATACAGAAAAGATCCTATCGTAAAGGGTTCATGACTTGTGATACACTGAGGTAGGACAGCAGATGTGAAATTATACACAAAATATTGTATCAGAAAGGGTGCATGAGTTGTGCTGCAGTGAGATAGGGGCATCAGAAGCATTTAGCATCTGCGTAGCCAGAGATGATGCGTGGTGCGGGCGAGCCACAGAATCGCAACTCGATGTGAATTGTGAGCCCTGCTATCGCTAGTGTACATCAAAGGCAGTAGTCAGCACAGACATCGAGGAATGTTTTTAGTCATTTCCTCTTGACAAAGTTCGAGGACATATAGTACAATTCTCTCTAATAAATAAATCATGTTTCAATTTAAATTGTGAGCTCTGCTGACCGCAGTGTAGGTGTATGGAAAAAAAGATGAAACATTTATGGAATACACTGAGGAAATCTTGGCTGTTTTGAGTACAGTTGTAAAGTACGGTATTCTGAAGCTAGACTCTGAACTGGTCGTTCATCATATCGTCTACCTTTTTCAGTAGGGAAGAGCTGTGGAAAACAACGAGCTTTCAAACTTGTTTCCCACACTTTTTTCATCTGGAACAATTCAATAATATGTCCTATCAGTTCTTTTGAATGTAGAGGATGTATAGTATAATGTTCATACATTTCTTCTTTTCTTGAATTGTCCACTTGAAATATGTGTTTCATCTTCTAAAGTCATTTCTTTGCCTTCTACATTTACAATTTTATAGTAAATATTGTTTTGCGCCAGATATAATCTAGTCTTTTGGACTTTCGTGACATGTACTAACTCTTGCCATATTTTCCGACTCTTTGTGGGTACACCATTAACAAGAATGACTACAGGTTCAGCATCGTCTCTTTCTACACTAACAGTTCCAAAAATTTTCTTAAAATCTAAAGGTAAATACACAACTCTTCCTTTTAAACCTCTTTATAGATCTGTTGAAGGCAGCTTACCTGTTTTACGCTGCTTACGAATTATAGCCTGAAAAGGGTGCACAGATTGTATAAGGATGGCCCCTATATGTATTTAAATCTGTAAATTTAGGAGGTATAGCAACTAATTCTAAGTCATTATGGACAGCTCTAGCTGGCATTTTGTTTTGTTCTAATTTATTGTGACAATATTTACAAATACATTGTACAGTACGTAACTTAAAATGAGTTTCCACAAACAGATAAGCAGGAAATTCTCTGACTCTTGAGAAGTATCTCTAGCTATTTCAGCTGCAATAGTACTTTCTTGGTTAATTTCTTTGTTCAACATTTGGAGATAATTTGGAAAAATTGTACATTCAATGCTATCCTTACATGCATTAAAGGAATATTCATAGCAGTCACAATCTCCAAGTAATTCCGAAATCGGTCCTTTCAAGAGAAGTGCAGAAAGAAGCAAAAGAGATACAAAAGAGGCAAGAGAACTGCAGAAAAAGGCCAGAGAGGTGCAGAAAGAGGATGGAGAGGTGCAAAAATATCAGACGGTATTTTAAAGAAATAAGTATTGATATTAGATGATATTTTTTAAGAATATTATGCATTTCTATAAAGTTATGTTTATGCAAAAAGAGATTGTGGGCTTTTTTAAAACAATCTTTGAGATTGTTAATTTTTTTTTTGCCCGCTGTTAAATGATGAATGCAATTGCTTTCACAATTTATAGTGAAATGCAATATATTCTGAAAACAGCAAAAAAAAAGGCAATTTTTTTGGGGAAAAATATGTAAATATGTGTACTGTATTATAAAATGTTTTATTAAATATTAATACTTTTTTCTTTTTTTTCAGATTGAGATAGAAAATTTCCGAAAACTAGAACCATTTTTAAAGCAATTAAAAATAAATTTAAATGAATAAATATTTTTTTGAGTGGGTATGGTAAGTCAAAAATTTCATGGTCCCTTTTTTCCACTTCTCCACAATCATATTTTCAGTTTTTCATTGTAGTCTCTCAAGGACCTTGATGTAATAAGTGACGTCATCAGCAGGGCATTGCAGGGGCACGAGTTATAGCCGAATTTCACTGGTGTTGTATGAGTGATATGTCCAACTAATTATAACGTCCCTGAAACCTGTGGTTTTTTCAATGATTTCCTAAGGTTTTTTAAATGCTAATTTCTAACTATAACGTCCCTGAAACCTATGTTTTCTTCAGTGAATTTGAAAGGTTTTTTAAATGCTGATTCCTAACCACAATGTCCCTTAAACCTCAGTTTCTTTCAGTAAATGTCAAAGGTTTTTTAAATGCTAATTTCTAACTATGCCTATAGAGGTAGGACAGCTGTAGAAAGAGGAAGAAAGGTGCAGAAAGAAGGAAGAGAAATGCAGAAAGAGGCAACAGAAGTCCAGAAAGAAGAAGAAAGGTTCAGAAAGAAGCAAGAGATATGCAGAAAGAACCAACAGAGGTGCAGAGAGAGGCCTTGTTGCAAAGTCATCCTGTGCCCCAAACTTTTTGCTGACTGGTACTGGTGGTGACTGAGTCTGACTAACCAGGCCAGGAGCCAGTGCTATTCTGAAAGACACTTAGAATACAGTGAAAACACCTTCATACACTAGGGTACACTATGGGTTGGGGTAACCCTGTGATTGGCATGACGTTCCCTGTAAGGCCCTAGTACATAATAGGGAAGGGTGATTAAAACTACCTCTATGTCAGAGGTGAAAGAAGCAAGAGCACTGCAGAAAGAACCAACAGAAGTGCAGAAACAGACAAGAGGGGTACAGGCAGAGGCAAGAAAAGCACAGGCAGAAAGAAGCAAAAGAGGTGCAGAAAGAGGCAAGAGAACTGCAGAAAACGGCAAGAGAGGTGCACAAAGAGACAAAAAGGGTACAAAAATAGGCAAAGGGGAGCAGAAAGAAGCAACAGAGGTGCTTAAAGAGGCAAGAGGGGTACAGAAAGAGGCAAGAAGTGTAGAAAGAAGCAACAGAGGTGCCGAAAGAGGCAAGAGAGGTACAGAAACAGACAAGAAGGTACAGAAAAAGGGAACACAGGTGTAGAAAGAGGTAAGAGGGATACAGAAATGTGCAAGAAAGGGGCAGAAAGAAGCAAGAGCAGTGCAAAAAGAAGCAAGAGAAGTACAGGACGAAGCAAGAGAGGTGGAGAAATAGGGAAGAGGGGTGCAGAAAGAGGCATGAGGGATATGGAAATTTGGAAAAGAAGTGCAGAAAGAAGCAAGAGCAATGCAGAAAGAACTAATAGAGGTGCAAAAAGAGGCAAGAGGGGTGCAGAAAGAGGCAAGAGGGGTGCAGAAAGAAGCAAGTGAGGTGCAGAAAGAGGCAACAGAGATGCAGAAAGACACAAGAGAAGTGCAGAAACAAGCAAGAAAAGTGCAGAAAGAGGCAAGAGATTTGCTGAAAGAAGCAACAGAGGTGTGGAAAGAAGCAAGAATGAGGGAGGATAATTGCTGAAAGAAGCAACAGAGGTGTAGAAAGAAGCAAGATAACTGCAGAAAGAGGCAAGAGAGTTGCAGAAACAGGCAAAAGGGGTGCAGAAACAGGGAACAGGTGTGCAGACAGAGGCAAGAGAGGTGCAGAAAGAGGGAAGAGGGATACAGAAAGAGGCAAGAGGGATGCAGAAATATGCAACAGAGGTGCAGAAAGAAGCAAGAGCTGTGCAGAAAGAACCACAGAGGTACAGTAAGAGGCAAGAGGGGTACAGAAAGAGGGAAGATGCGTGCAGAAAGAAGTAACAGAGGTGCTTAAAGAGGCAAGATGGGTACAGAAAGAGGCAAGAGAAGTACAGAAGGAAGCAACAGAGGTGCAGAAAGACGCAAAAGGACTGCAAAAAGAGGCAAGAGAGTTGCAGAAACAGGCAAAAGGGGTGCACATAGAGGCAAGGGGGTACAGAGAGAGGTAAGAGGGGTGCAGAACAAAGTAAGAGAAGTGCAGAAAGAAGCAACAGAGGTGCTGAAAGAGGCAAGTGGGGTGCAGAAAGAGGCATGCAAAGTGTAGAAAGAAGCAACAGAGGGGCGGAAACATGCAAGAGAGGTGCAGAAACAGGCAGGAAAGGTACAGAAAGAGGAACAAGGGTGCAGAAAGAAGCAGGAGGGATATATAAATTTGCAAAAGAGGTGCAGAAAGAAGCAAGAGCAGTGCAGAACAAACCAACAGAGGTGCAGAAAGAGGCAAGAGGGGCACAGAAAGAGGCAAGCAAGATACAGAAAGAGGCGAGAAGTACAGAAAGAAGGAAAAGAGGTGCAGAAAGAGGCAAGAGAACAACAGAAAAAGGTAAGAGAGGTGCAGAAAGAGGAAGGAGAGGTGCGCAGAGAGGCAGGAGGGCTACTGAAAGAGGTAAGAGAGGTGCAGAAAAAAGGATAAGAAGTGCAGAAAGAAGCAACAGAGGTGCTGAAAGAGGCAAGTGGGGTGCAGAAAGAGGCATCATAAGTACAGAAAGAAGCAACAGAGGTGTAGAAAGAGGCAAGAGAGGTACAGAAATAGACAAGAGAAGTACAGCAAGAATCAAAAGAGGTGCAAAAAGAGGCAAGAGAACAACAGGAGAAAAAGGCAAGAGATGTGCAGAAAGAGGAAGAAGAGGTGTTTCAGAAGTATAATCACAAAAATATATCTCAAATAACTCCACAATACATCTGATTCCATTTCCTTTAGGCCAAATAGTAATTTTAAATTTCTTTTTTGATTAAATTTCCAATGGTAATCCAATAAAAATCTAAAGTTTAAATTGTACAGATCTCACCGATTGTCTGTAACATTTTGGTTTCCGAAAGATTAATTAATAATTAAATAAGTCCACAATAGAATTGTTTACCTTTCCGCATGGCCAAATAGTAATTTTAAAAATCTTTTTGGAATAAATTTCCAATGGCAATCCAATAACATTCCAAAATTTAAATTGTGCAGATGTTACCGATTTTTTCTAAATTTTTGGTTTTCCAAAGTTTCATTAAAAATTGAAAAAGTCCACATTACAATTGGTTACCTTTCCATTAGGCCAAATGATAATTTGTAAAATCATTTTTTTTGAAAATTCCAATGGTAATCCAATAAAATGGTAAAATTGTTTTGTACAGATCTTGCCAAGTCTCTCTAAAATTTTGGTTTCAGGAAGATTAGATAGGAATTTGCTAAATCAAAAGGCAAACGTTGCTTAAAAATCAATTGGGAATCATTACACAGTGTCCAGCCTTTTTCACATTTAAGAGAAACTGTGTAATGACCAGAAGTTACAGTAGGTCCATCATGGAAAATTATTGCAACTGTTACAAAAGTTTTTCCTGAAATTGATAATTGCTGTCCTGTAAACTTCTTTATTAAAGTATCTAATTTTGAACCATCAGCTTTACAGCGTTGCATCATTAAAATTACATACTGTCCGTATTCCTTTAAAATTAACGTTGAAAACATGTCAGATTGACACTCACTGCATTCCATGCTATGATTAGCATCTTTAACTAATTTAGCAAAAGTGACTGTTTTACTTTCTGGCAATGTTAAATAAATAAACCTTTCAGAATCAACATTAGAGCCACATATATTATAACAGTTTTCACAACTATGTTCCCATTTATAAGAGAGACCAAATAAATTTTCAATGGGAACCCCTTCTTCTTCCAGTACCTGAAGAAAAAACATCAAGAATTCCTGTGCGTCTTGCTGTACATTTTGAGAAAACTGTGTTCGTCCTGAACATACATCTAAAAGTTTTCTAATTTCAGTAGCACTTTCTATTTGAGTTTTATCATTACTCAGCTTTTGAAAAAGGAGACTCAACTCAGAACAGAATCTTTTTCCCTGATTTACTATTATCTGCTCTTGCACACTTTCCAGATAAAATGCAACATTCAGCACTACATTAGCGTAGCAGTTGACACCAGAGCTATTTTCAAAATGACATCCTACAACCTGTTCTTCATTTTCCTTTTTCTTTTTGCTTGCAATTACATCACTCCTCTTTTTTTTCCTCCTCTCTACATCTTCATTACAGATATTCTCATTTCTCCTTTTACGAGAAACTACACGTTTCTCCAACACAGGATACTGACCTAAATGAGGAGCATAGCTTCTTCTTAATCTATTATACTCCTTTACACAATTTGTATCAGCACTAACTTTTGAGTCATCAAAGTCTATCATGAATAAACCTGATAATGTTTTCACTCGTGACAAAGCAACATATGCCATACCTTCTTTGAACACAGTTGAACCAATGTTCACAAATGCACAATCTACAGTCAATCCTTGAGACTTGTGAATAGTTACAGCATATGCTAGAGAAAACGGAAACTGCTTCCTACGTACATATAAGTCTTTCACAAGCATGAAACGAACTGAACAACGATAAATATCTTTAACTTCTTCTATCTGATCAAATTTTATTTTTAAACATTCAATTCCATCTTTTTTCTGATAATTAATAAAACCCACAACTCTTCCCATAGCTCCATTAACTAAACCTTTTTCAACATCCAAATTTCTCCTTAAAAATACTCTACAGTTCATGCAAACATATAGATTTTTTTCTAATCCAGCTGTTTTGGAAATGTTCTTCTCTAGTGAATCCAATTTATTTTTCAGTGTGCCTGTTAATGTGATAGTAATTCTTCCATCCTCAATTTTGTCCACTGCTTCCAATTTCCTGATATCTTCCTTTTCCAATTTCAAAAGCTCCTCATTGAATATTGAGCATTCACGTAGAGTTGGCATTAAGCAGATGACACTTTTCTTTTCTGCAATGTTCTTTATATCTTCTCTGCAACTATTTCTTCCTTTGGAAATAAATTATGTAGCAACCGACTCTGTAATGCTTTTGTGCCAGCTTCAGTGAGTAGTCCAATTCTGATATCTTTCAGAATACTTCCATATTCTTCATCGTTTGCTTGCCTCATATTAGTAGTAAGTTCCTTGTGCTCAAAGAAGGACCAAGAATTACCGATGCTTCCCAATGACTTCTTTGTGTCTTCATGTGTCACATTATTAAACACTGGTTGTCCTTTAACTGGAGTAAGCTGTAGAAGATCCCCAAAAACTATGACATGTTTTCCACCAAATAACACGTCATAGTCTGTCCTTAGAATTTGCTGCATTCTTAAATGCACAAAGGCAAGCATTACGTTTGATACCATGCTCACCTCATCAATAATGAGAACTTGCATCTTCTTCAATACTCTTGAAACTTCCAAGCATGCTTCTCCAGTTAGCTTGTTGTATTGTATTTTGTTCTCATGCTCCACTGGTAACATTAGCAAACGATGTAAGGTGATTCCTTTTATGTTATATGCTGCTAACCCAGTTGGAGCAGTAACCACACAAGACAAAGTAGAATCCGTTTTTTGCTGTAGGTAGCTTCTGATGACTTTTATTAAGAAACTTTTTCCAGTTCCAGCTTGTCCACTTACATACATCCTGATTGGATGAAATGATGTGCATGAGCACTCTTTTTTTTCATGTAGAAATCCGTGATCAATTTTGTTTCTGATCTCTTCATAAATTTGTTGCTGCTCTTCGTTCAGTTGTCTTTCCAAATTTTGTAAGTCCATAAATTCTTCTTGAGCTTGATTCATAGCCGTTTCCACTTCATTCATGGCTATTGATGCTTCATTTTCAACGATTGGTTGTCCTAGGGGATCTTGACTGAGTGTTCCTGAACTTTGGCTGTCCTGAGAACTGTCTCTAGCTACTTCTGCTGCAATTGTAGTTTCCTGTTCAATTTCTTCATTTAACATTTGCAGATAAGTTGAGAATGTACTGCATTGTATGCTGTCTTTGCAAGCATTAAAAGAATCTTCATAGCTTTGAAATTCTCCCAGTAGTTCATCCTCTGTACGCCATGGTTTAAACAGCTGTAAAAGAGCCAAGTAGTAAAATTCCTTTTTGTCAGTACTGTCGCAACTCAGCTTCCTGTGATTTATCAAACTTCCTTTTGTTTGCTTCACCAAACATCCTTCCTCACCAATGACTTTATATTTTCCATTGTTGATGTCTTCTGCGGCTTTCCGTGAATAAATGTAGTTCTGCAGCACTTCATACAGACACATGTTCTCCAGATGATGACTTCTCTTTGGGTAATATGTGTCCAACATGTTTGATTTCAAAATATCTGTACATTCTGGGTCATTGTCTGCCAAATATTCAGTTTCTCCAACAGATTTCAGTACCCGACTTCTCATTGCTGCAAGGCCTAAACTTGCCCAAATTATTCTTCTTGATTTCGAGTAGAGACTTGCAGAAGATAACCTATCTGAACATTCGTAGGATCCAATTTCTCGATGCGATAACATCTTTAAACTGAAACTGTACAGCTTCTTACTGACAGTCTTCTCGTGAGAAATCTCTTCCCACATTTCCTTAAATTCTGTTTTTTCTGATTTCGTAATGTAAGACGTTACATATCGAGCAACAGCAATGGAATTGTCAGCTACATACTGTATATCCATGTTAGCATTCCACATGGATAAAATGACTGGGTTGTAGTCATTTATATTTTTTGATTCTTCTTTTCTTTTAAGGTTGTAGGTATTCTTAGGTGATTTTCTTGTGATAGTATGTCTTACAGATGACATAAAACTGTTTACTCTTCCATTTGAAAGAACAGGTCTAGGAAATCCAAATCGACATTTAGGTGCCAATTCCGATCCGGTAAAAAAATTCCCCGTCCGACTCGTATCCGGATTTTTTTCCGTCCGAATCGTCAAAGTAGCGTACAAACTGCCAAGTACGATTCAAACGGAAAAAAGTCCATACGAATCGCATTGGGAAGATTTCCCCACACGTCCTCGGGTCGGGAAAAGTCACCGACACGTCCCCGGTCGAAAAACCCACCGTGCGGAAAAATAAAGTCCGACTGCGCAAGTACGATCCCTCCCGTCCTCCCCATTTCACAACCGTACGCAAAAAACACCGTCCGAACCGAACTCCCATAGCAACCATGGAGACATGTGCCCGCATACGCGCCGAACACCCCACCACCCCCCCCCGCCCGTGTATGTACGCACCGAACCCCCACCCGTGTATGTACGCCCCCGAACCCCCACCCGTGTATGTACGCACCAAACCCCCCCCCCAGCCGTGTATGTACGCACCGAACCCCCACCCGTGTATGTACGCACCAAACCCCCACCCCAGCCGTGTATGTACGCACCGAACCCCCCCCCAGCCGTGTATGTACGCACCGAACCCCCACCCGTGTATGTACGCCCCCGAACCCCCCCCAGCCGTGTATGTACGCACCGAACCACCACCCGTGTATGTACGCCCCCGAACCCCCACCCGTGTATGTACGCACCAAACCCCCCCCAGCCGTGTATGTACGCACCAAACCCCCCCCAGCCGTGTATGTACGCACCGAACCACCACCCGTGTATGTACGCACCAAACCCCCACCCCAGCCGTGTATGTACGCACCGAACCACCACCCGTGTATGTACGCACCGAACCACCACCCGTGTATGTACGCCCCCGAATGCACCTGAACCCCCCCCAGCCGTGTATGTACGCACCGAACCACCACCCGTGTATGTATGCCCCCGAACCCCCACCCGTGTATGTACGCACCGAACCCCCACCTGTGTATGTACGCCCCCGAACCCCCCCAGCCGTGTATGTACGCACCGAACCACCACCCGTGTATGTACGCCCCCGAACCCCCACCCGTGTATGTACGCACCAAACCCCCCCCCAGCCGTGTATGTACGCACCGAACCCCCACCCGTGTATGTACGCACCAAACCCCCACCCCAGCCGTGTATGTACGCACCGAACCCCCCCCAGCCGTGTATGTACGCACCGAACCCCCACCCATGTATGTACGCCCCCGAACCCCCCCAGCCGTGTATGTACGCACCGAACCCCCACCCGTGTATGTACGCCCCCGAACCCCCCCCCAGCCGTGTATGTACGCACCGAACCACCACCCGTGTATGTACGCCCCCGAACCCCCACCCGTGTATGTACGCACCGAACCCCCACCTGTGTATGTACGCCCCCGAACCCCCCCCAGCCGTGTATGTACGCACCGAACCACCACCCGTGTATGTACGCCCCCGAACCCCCACCCGTGTATGTACGCACCAAACCCCCACCCCAGCCGTGTATGTACGCACCGAACCACCACCCGTGTATGTACGCCCCCGAACCCCCACCCGTGTATGTACGCACCAAACCCCCCCCAGCCGTGTATGTACGCACCGAACCACCACCCGTGTATGTACGCACCAAACCCCCACCCCAGCCGTGTATGTACGCCCCGCACCCCCGCCAGTGCATGTACGGACCGTACTGACGCCAAAAAAACACGTACTGAACCAGGACAAACCATACTTACACAAGGAGAGTCAAGTAGAGTTTCCCCACACCAGCAAACATGCCCAACAACCCCACAAACATCACATACACTCACCTGCAACTGCCAAACTGCCAAACAGAGGCCCAAAACTCAATCACTCCTCATAACACACCCACACAAATTTCAAACACAGCCACACCCACAAATGGACCAATAAAAATGGACCACACACACAAACCATGAGCCTTTGCAACAGACCCACTGCTGCCAGAGCCCACAGACGACCCACACCACCATACTTGAACCTCACACTTGCATACCTTCACACAACCACCTACACAAACACCCCCTCATCACATTCACACACACACCTCCACTACCACACCCACACCCCCACAACCATCCACACCCACACCCCCACAACCATCCACACCCACACCCCCACAACCATCCACACCCACACCCCACGCCATGTCCACCACCAAGAATCCAAAGTTCACAAAGGAGGAGCTGGAGATCCTTGTCGACGAAATCCTCAGAGTCGAGCCACAGCTCTTTGGGACATTGGTCAGACAGACCAGCATATCCGAAAAAACGGCCATGTGGCAGAGGATCGTCGATTCTGTGAATGCTGTTGGGACCACCAGAAGGACCAGGCACGAGTGCCAATCCAGGTGGTACGATCTGCGGAGGACGGTCAAGAGGAAGATGACTGACAATCACAACCAGGGGAACATCACTGGAGGAGGGCCGCCCCCCAGACCGGTACAATACCATCCCTGGGAGGAGAAGGTGATGTCCACGCTGGCGGTGGAGGGACTACACGGACTGCCAGGACTCCCAGACCCTGGTGAGTACACAAACAACTCACCGCACATGGGGGGGATGCCATACACAATCAATCATGCATGCCACCCCCCCCAAGCCACCACCGGACACAACAACACTCCACAAACACACACATGCCACTAGCGCCTCCATGCCCCATGCATCAATCAGGGCCATGCCAAGTCACAGGCCACACAAAACACCAACACAACACAGGATGTGGTCGATGCTGGGAGTGGGGGCATCAAAACTAACATTGAGCAACTCACAAGCACACAACAATGCCCTCAGCCCATATGGCCCAGGGCACAGCCATACAAACTGTGTGTACCCACACAGTACTGTCTTGCCTGCAAATGGTGGCTGCCATGCAGGATGACATGGGTCTGAAGGCACAATTTGCACATAACAGCAGACAATGAAGATGCATCGCTCTGATAGAGTCTCAGCACACACCGCCACAGCAGCAGCCTACACTCAGACACACTGCCCAATGGGTGCCCGGAGAACAGGGACTAACTCACATGAACAAGCCAATGGCCATTCAAAGACCGGCTAACTGTGTGTGCCCAGGAAGCTGGCCTGAGGTGACAGAGAGTGACAAAGAGAGGGAGGGAGAGGGGGAATGAGAGGGAAGGAGACAGAGGGGGAGACAGGGAGACAGACAGAGGGAGGGAGTAGGGTGACAGAGGGAGACCGACAGAGGGAGGGAGGAGGGTGACAGAGGGAGGGAGGAAGGGAGACACAGGGAGACTAAATCACCCTTGGGTGGTGTGGCCATGTCCACTCGTCAGCCGGTGGACTGTGTGCATGCAGACCAGGTCTGGCAGTGCCTCAACCCCCCCTTCCATAGATGAAGACCGGTCCATGTGTCAATCTGTGCACGAGTCCATCCGTGCTGCAGGCACAGACCTAACCACACACCCAGTATACCCACCCACTGTGTCGGTAAGAACCCTGTCACAAATGCTTCAGTCCCCTACCTGCAACATCAAATTGCCTTGGCAAAACACCATTTGGCCACGTACAGTGCAACACGTAAGGCACCTCTGCATGGCTCGCTACGCCCGCACACCACACTGCTGACTGTGTACCCAAATAGATGCATCAACTAAGATTGTGTCTCACACATGCGTAAAGCCCTGACAGCTGTGGCCAAGGGACATAGCCATGCACAAGTGCACTGTGAGAGGAATGCAGGACAGATCCAACTACCCAGAGGAAGAGTGCCAAATCAGAAATGCATGCAACATGGATGCCACATCTGACACTGTTAACATTGTCTCTCTCACACACAGGTCAACGTCGACGAACACCCCCCAACACTGGGGGGGAAGTCTCACAGGACCAGGCTCCGCGGGATGAGGACCCCACCGCCAGTGATGACTCTCACCACTCCGTGGATGACCCAGACCAACCTGGCCCCTCTGGTGTCCAACCACCTGCAGCACCTGCGTCAGGTACAACTGTGCCAACCACCACCCCCATTCCTGCCACATCCCAGGAGACGTCCAGGAGCCCTGCCCGCACACGACCACCCAGCCAGTCTGCCCAGGAGGGACACGGTCCTCCGGGCACCCAGGAGGAGGCAGGCGGCAACGCAGATGCCATCCCTCAGGGGTCCCGGAGACCCGATGCACCCACAACGGCAGGCCAGGTGCACGTGGGCAGGGGTGGCGGGAGTGGAGGACGGCGGAGGCGCGAACCTGACCAGGCAGCTCAGGACCCGGTAGTGTCCCAGGTCAGCAACATCCTGGATACATACCGGCGTGACACCAGGGGCATGGACCAGATTGCGTCCACCCTCAATGACATCAAGGGGACCCTCCAGGAGATGAAGACCCTGCAGTCCCAGCAACATGCCTGTCAACTGCAACACCAAGGAAGGATGGAGGATAGACAGGCTGAGCTCGTGGCGGTGCAAACCCAAATGACCGGTGTACTCCGTCGGATTGCCGACAACATGGGCAACCCTCCCTGTGGCACCAGGCGAAGGCCATTACCAGACACAGGGAGGGATCAGGAGGAGGAGGATTCATCCGACGGAGCGTCACAGACATCGTCACGGACTGCTTCCGAGGGTCCCCGCAGGAAGGTGGGTCGTCCACGAAAAAGACTGTGAGAGTCAGCAGAACATCACCATCTCCCAGGTCACCTGGCCTGGCACCTGGCCCTCTGGCCCAATAGCAGCACATGACATTCTCTGCCACATGGACTTGCTGGTCAGTGTCTGACCTATGTTGACGAAGACTGTGGCATGGACTCTGACATTTTGCTACGGCAAGGATACCAACTCCCCCAGTGAACTTTGGATTCTACACTCCCGCTGTGCACCTCTTGTCATCCCCACAAACCCGTACCCCACCACAAATAAATTAATCACACTTACAAGATGATGCCGTGATTCTGCATTATTACAATACATGTGTGTGTCGTGAAGTCAAAGCATGCCTGATCTCCGAATTAACTCCAACCATCCAAACCGTGGGGTCGCAGTCTTGCCCAGGACACACATGGGTCCCAATGTATCATCTGATACAGACATGGAGTACCATACTCACCTGTGCTGGGCCCAACCAGCTGAGTGGTTCCCGCACAACTGTGGCTACAGACACATTCAGGGGAGCAACAGTCATGCGCAGAGGTCAGGGATCATGTGGAGTGACCTGGCTTGCCGCTCCCAGGTATGTCTAGACATGTGTCCCTACAATGTGCAGCATGCTTGCGTCAGGCGGATGTTGAGAATGGTGGCTAGGCCAAGGTTGGATGCATGGAGATGCCAGAATGCAGTTTAGGATCACAGTGCCACATGGTTGTGTTGGGGTTGTGGGCTGCATCATGAGTGTGGGCGTGGATCGAGAAGGTCATCCTGCAGCTGGCTGTGAAACATTCCCCCCATCCCGTTTGGACGTTGATGTGGCCTGGTTGCCCGACGCAGTAGCAGAGCTGTGCAGATGCACTCCGGATATGGACAAGTACCATGGGAGTCGTAAGGCACATGTCCGTAGACTGCAGGGTAGGATTCGACACGGATGTTGTAGTTGCCCTGGGGGATGGTCTCTCTTGCCTTGAGGTGGATGGAACTGTGCATCTTGTGCATAATACAGTTCCCACTCCCTGACAAACCCCTAGCATCTTGTCACTCTACACATAGACACATATGCACCACCTATGAAAACTATGCCAGACATGCCGCACGCACAGTGGCAACAGGCCACCATTGACAGGGAAGAGGCACCTTGGAGACAGAGGGACAAATTTATTAGTCATGTGTGTTGGAATGACAATGATACTCTGTCAACACATACACAGGTCATGTGGATGAACATGTGGGAGCAACACTGGCACCCCCCATTGCAACACAGATGCTGGTATCCCATTGACCTGGCACACAAGTGACGGATAACAGCTAAACACCCCCTGCTGCCACGGAGAGGCCGCTATACACCATTGAGGCCCTGATGGGGCAATCACACACCATGTCAACCCGGTGCAACCTGTATGTTTCCGAGGCCAGTGTTACACACAATGATGGCCTCATCACAATCCCCAATCCCCTGCCACATGACAGTCACCAAGTCTGACCATGGCTCCAGGTGAAGCCTGCCCCATGTCATGTTCCCCATGTAGGATCACCATGTATGCAAATGGAACACACATGAACCGGAGAAGTGCACACAGACTACAAACAATTCACACACCAAAAACGACGTGAGGCATCCCTTACCCTAAGGAGATTTCAACACTTGCCCGTGCATGTGACGCTGAATCAGCACATGTTGCTGTGTTCATGAGGAGTAGCAGGAGCACAACAATGCCACCAGCAGACAGCATGCACATGGACCTGTGGAAGAGAGACACACAAGGAGTCAGCACAAAGGAGCACATCCGCAAGCATGTACTCAACACGTATCATGTTGTCAACATGACAGGTGACAATGATGACCCTCACACAACATCCTTCCATTGCGCCATCACTTGAGTGACACTTCAATACACACCACTGACTCACTTGGCAGACATGCAGATGGACACACACATTGCAACACATGCCACACACGGCCCAATGCGTGCACACTCAGACACTGGAACTCACCACTAAGCAAAGAAGTTGCGTATGAGCCGACTCCGCATGTCCTCCACAGCCTCCTCCTCCTCCACATCACTTGCCCCGTCACCAAGGCCTTCATCCTCCACGGGTGGATGGTCCTGGTCATCTTGATCCAGTATGAGTGGAACAGCTTCCTCCACTGCCATGTTGTGCAGCATGCAGCAGACGATGATGATCTTGCACACCTTCACCGGGGCATATGGGAGTGCTCCGCCGGTCTTGTGGAGGCACCGGAATCGGCTCTTCAGAAGGCCAAACGTCCTCTCAATGACTCTCCTGGTCCGCCCATGTGCGTTGTTGTAGCGGTGCTCGGCAGCCGTGCTGGGGTTGCGGACAGGCGTCATCAGCCATGGCATGTTGGGATAGCCAGCGTCCCCTACAAGGAAACATCATGGACAGAAGTGTGTCAGCACAGGCAGTGAGATTGGAAGATGACGCCAAACACTGAACTGCCAGAGTCTACCCACCAACAATACATGCTCGCTCGTTCCGCAGCTGCAGCATCATTTCAGGCAGCCTGCTACGCCTCATGATGAAGGCATCGTGTGCTGATCCTGGAAAGCGAACACAGACATGTGAAATCACCATGTTGGACAGACACACCACAAGGGCATTAATGGAGTGATAATGTTTGCGATTCCTATACACCACCTCCTGTGCCTGTGGTGGTACCAACGCAACATGTGTCCCATCTATGGACCCAATGACATGGGGCATCCCTCCCAGGGCATAGAACTCACGCTTGACATCTGTCAACTGCTCACGAATTGGGAATTTAATGTACTCATCCAGGTGAACCAACATGGCCTCTAAGAAATCATGCAGAACACGGCTGAACATCGTCTGGGACATGCCCCCGACATCAGCAATGGTATGTTGGAACGTACCCGTGGCAAGGAAATGTAGGGCTGCCATCACCTTCAACTTGGGTGTCAGTGCACTGGGATACCTGTGGCGCGGGAGGAGTTGTGCTTCCAGCCGGCCAGTCAACTCATCAATCAACCGTTGGCTGAATCTGTAGCGGCGTATACAGTCCCGTTCATGCAGGGCAGCCATGTCTGGCATACGTCGAGGGAGAGGCGGAGCCCTGCAGTGAAATGGAAGGAACACCGAAGAGTGAGCACTGTACAACGACATCGTCAATGCACTGAGCACATGTTACACAGCCAATACACATATGCCACGTTGTGAGTCAGGTCTGTGCCACATTTCCTGGACACGTACGCCAGTCAGGTGACACTCCTACCAAGGGACAGCCACTAACGGAGGGGGGCAAGATCACGATGACATGGCATGAGACTAGCTGTGGGCCAGTGTGAGTGAACATGCACACGCATCACAGGATTCACAGACATCCACACATGTGCAGAAGTAGTATGCGTATGGTACAGACAGGTAGTTGGATGCGATATGCACTGGTCACATGTCATAGGAATAGGACAGGCCACACACATTGCCTTTGAGGAGTACATGTCGAGACAGAACATACATAGGGAGCATGTGGATATGTACTTGTGTTGATACTCCGTGTAGTTGCATACATACACACCTCATGGCAAATCACATATGTGGGCTGGTGTGCGGAACAGTGTGCCATGCCCATCGACACACAGACACATGTTGGCAGCAGCAACTGCTGATGCATTGAACCACACACCTACAGCAAAATCATGGAAAGACATGCCACACACATGACATGGTTGCAGCGTGCAACGCAGCCATACACATGTCATGTGTAATATTCCGTGTACCTGGCTTCAGGGGACAGGTGCGGGTGTCCGTGACTGGGACATGCAAGTGACTCATGGCTCCACTAGTGTGTACGACATGCACACATGTCAAAGGAGTGCAGGGGATGTGTTGTACAATGCGCACCATCACACACGACATGTGTACACAGCTCATCGTACATGTGCTTTGGCCACACCTCAGGGGTAAAGTGCCACATCACATCCTGACACACCTGTGTCACACACATGTGGTATTGCACAGACAATGCATTGGTGTCCACCCTTGGCAATACCTGTCCGCTCCATTCCTGTCTGTGTGCCGCCTGTCACCACTGACAGTTGTGAAACGCACCGTACATACGCTCGGAGTGCGTGTATAGGGTCCCTGGGCCAATATTGCGGCTGGCGTATGCGTACGCCACAGTAGTACGGACCGTACAAGCGCTTGTACGGTCCGGATCACAATATGGGCGCTGGCGTATGCGTACGCCACAGTAGTACGGACTGTACAAGCGCTTGTACGGTCCGGATCACAATATGGGCGCTGGCGTATGCGTACGCCACAGTAGTACGGACCGTACAAGCGCTTGTACGGTCCGGATCACAATATGGGCGCTGGCGTATGCGTACGCCACAGTAGTACGGACCGTACAAGCGCTTGTATGGTCCGGATCACAATATGGGCGCTGGCGTATGCGTACGCCACAGTAGTACGGACTGTACACGCGCTTGTACGGTCCGTACTACTGTGGCCTACGCATACGCCAGCGCCCATATTGTGATCCGGACCGTACAAGCGCTTGTACAGTCCGTACTACTGTGGCGTACGCATACGCCAGCGCCCATATTGTGATCCGGACCGTACAAGCGCTTGTACAGTCCGTACTACTGTGGCGTACGCATACGCCAGCGCCCATATTGTGATCCGGACCGTACAAGCGCTTGTACGGTCGGTATCACTGCTTGTGGGGTGCCCTAGGGCGTGGAACGCACCGTACCTGTGTGTAAATGTATGAAAACACATAGGGGACACATGAGGGACAAGTATAAGGGCCTAAATGCATGATGGTTGCCATGGAGACTGAGTTAAATTTTTGAATTTGAGCACCAGGTGCACAGCAGAAGTCAGTTTGAAAGAATCTACATTGTTGCAATGTGGATGTTGACTTGACATCATTATCAAAACTGAAACCATGCAAAGCCACACACTGGGGTAGGTTTGAAGGGATTGGATGAAACGTAGGATGCTAATGTGACTGACCAATCAATCTGTACTCCTATACATGAACAGGCCAGCCAGGCATATATAAGGCAGCCAGGTCCCATGAGAGAGCACTTGCCTGCACATCCATTCATCCATGACCACTGCTGCTGATAGTGATTCCTCTGGCACCATGTCCAGGACTGTGGAGAGGTCACAGCCATTCACCCAGGAGGAGAACCTTGCCCTGATAGATGTGATCCTCCCACAGTTCCAGAGCCTGTATGGTCGACCAGGGGTTCAGGTGAGTGCAGACTCCACTAGCTTAGACTGTGCCCCTTTTGTGTGACAGTGACTTCTGGCATTGTGTCCATGTGTGACAGACATGCACTGTTGTTTGGAGTGGGTCCCAGGGTGTGGAAGGCCTCATGTCACCCATGCAGAGCATGCTGTGTTTCCTGTGTGCACTCCTCACTTGCATAGTGCCTACTGTGACAATGAATGCAAGGTGCATGCCACATTCTGCCTGCATACTCCTCCTGGGGATGTTGTTTCCACAGTCCTGATGTGATCCTGTGTTCCCCCCAGTGTGACAGGTGTCAGTACCCATGGATGTGTGTTTGTTCAGTGTACCTGTGCTGTGAGTGTCCAAAGGCCGTGTTCGTCCCCTGCACATTGGTGTGTGTGTTAGTCCCCTGTCATGTGGGTGAGTGCATATGGGGAGTGTTGCACACAAGCAGCATGAGGGATGGATATGGCCTGGCCATCCGATGTGAGCAGGGAGCAGTGCTGTGTGCATGCCGTGCTGAGCCAGCCCCACACCTGTGACACCCCCGTCTACTGGCACATGGGCAGAGTGAGGTGTGTACCCGCAGTTGGCAATGCCATGTGATTGTCCTGTACCTGTGTGTGTCTGTGTACTCTGCTGAGGTAGCATCAGTGTGCTGGGGCAGGTGACTGCTGTGAGGTGCTGTACATAATCCTGGTGTAGCCTGTGAGGCACAGTGTGATCCCTGGTCATTGAGTGTGTGGTACCCCTCATGCCACCCGTGTGCTTTCACTGGCACGTAGTGCATTTGGCCTTCCACAGTGGATAATGTCCCTATGACAAAGGTGCAATTAGTTGCATGCATACCATGGCCTGTTCATAATGAGGATTGTTCTATATGTGTGTCTCTGTGTCTTTGCTCATGTGGATTAATGTATTCTCTCTTTTGCATCCTCACAGGTAGGCGCCATTGCCAAGGGGGAGATCTGGAGGGAAGCCGTCAGTGCCGTGAGGGGTACAGAGGGTCGGAGGCGGAGCCTGTCTCAGGTGAGGAAACGCTGGCAGGACATCCGGTGCTGGATGAGGAGGATTGCACGGCTCCTGCTGGGGGACTCACCTGAGAGCCGTAAGAACCGTGGGCGCCGTCGTCTGACCCACATCCAGAAGCGTGTGCTGGCGGTGGTCTTCCCCGATATGGACAGGCGCCTACAGGAGAGGCAGCAGCAGGAAGGGGGTAGGTACATGTGTGTCAGTTGTGTGTCCCCAGCCAATGTAAGTGTGCAGTTGCATGGATACACTGCCAGGGTTTGATTGTGCAGTGCGTCAACTTCTCCACAAAGTAGCACAGTGCTGTTCTCACTCCCTCCCTTCCCCTCCTTGCAATGTGTTCCCTGGTCTGTCTGTAGCCACTCTTGCACAAGGTTATTTAGGCAGGCAGTTCATGCAGGTGCCCTATGCTATCAGCATCTTATGTGGGGGTGATGTGCCACAGGTATGGGGACCTTGCGTGTGCCATGGCCAATTTCAGTCATTGTGGTGTCCATGTCACTTGGCACTGATTGTGAATCACGACATAGGGGTGTGTCTCCAAAATGTACAGCCTTCCAGCATGCATGTCCAATTGTGTGCCCTCTGACATGATGTGCCTGAGTGGGAGGCCTGCTAAGTGCAGGGACGGTTGCTTAATTTGCAGTCATGTCCATCCTGGACCATGGAGGAGTGTGGGCACTACTGTGCCCTGGGGCACCTCTTCCTAGGTATCATGTGCGTCATCCAACAATATGGCCATTCACTGTGTCTTCACCATGGGTTGGGTAGGGTGGCATTGTACCCTGGGCTCAACTGTTAGGACCTACAGGTTGCTACATGTGTCCACTGTACAGGGGGACCCATTTTGCTTGTGCATACTCACAGTGGGCATTACCTGTGTGTGTTGTTGAGACAATCTGATGATGTTTGCCTGTCAATGATGTGTGGACATGGCCACCAGGGGCTGTGTGTGTACAGTCATGAATTAGTGGAGGCCATGTGTTTCCATCCCAGAGTAAGAGGTGTACATACTTTCGCCGTCTCAATGAGATTGTCTCAGGTGTGGGTGGTGTGTGCGTACAAAGCCTACATGTCAGAAGCTTCATCCTCCTTGCTGGGTTTAGCCTGTGTGTGATGTTTGACTGGACATACGCTCAAGGTGCAGTGACCCTGTCATGTGTGGCCTGCTTTCATGTATTGCCTTTGCAGCATGCGGCAAGAGTAAATGGATATGATTCATGCTCATCCCTTTTTGACGACGCAGTGTGGTGCAGGTGCTGTGCACATTTGTCCCCAGAGGCTGGCTCCTCTCTAAAATTTCAGGTGCAGTGATTTGCTGTTGTGTCATGATCTCCATTGTGTCTCAGTGGCATGGTGGGTCGAAAAACTGTGTGTTCCATGGCCTACATGTGTACATTGTTTTGTAGGTGTTACTCCTGTTGCTTTTCAGGCTATGCAATGTGACCTATGTATATTTGACTCATGTGACATATGTGTACAGGTGTCTGATTTTCTCCTGTCTCTTCACCTTGCCCACAGCATCGCCGGGGGACACGGAAGAAGACACTAGCACGGACCGGGAGGAGGGATTGAGCACCAGTGCCAGCAGTGCTGTCCTGTCTGGCACATGGAGTGGCACGGAGGCCGAAGGGAGTGAGGCAGAGGACCTGTTGACTGCCAACACAGACTATGACGCAGACGGGTCCGAGGCTGAGCTCCCAGAGGTGGCGGAGTCTGCCCCCCCAGCTGATGGCAGCCCTCCACATCCCCCCGCCACCTCAGGTTCCATCACCGGCCTCCCACATGCTCGTGGCCCTTCCCTCCGTGCTCGGTCCCCACATGTCTCCTTCCTGCCAGGCACCGCACCCCCTGCCCCTGTCACCACTGCTGCGGTGAGTGCGGAGTCTGTGGACATCCTGAGGCAGTTGCAGGTTGGTCAGACTGCGATGCTAAATGTCCTCCATGCCCACACCCAGGTGCTGACCCAGATGGAGGCATACATGGAGGGCATGTCGGCTGCGCAGTCTGACCAACGGCAGTTGCTGAGGTCCATAGACTTCACACTGACTGCAGCACTGGATCTCCTGCAGCGCTGCGTAACACCCCCTACCCCTGCCCCATCCACAATTCCCACTCCCGTGCCTGTCCCACGCACATCCAGACGTCAGCGTGCACGCACCCCAACAGACACAGGCACCACACCACCAGGGAAGTCGAAGCGCACACCTCCTGTCACGCACACACAGGGTGAGGAAGGCACACCCACTGGGTCGGGGGGGAAACGTAGAACACGCAGCCACAGTGGGAGTCCGCATTCCACACAACCCACTCCCTCCAAATCCACTCCCCTTAGCTCTCCTGGCCAACAGTCAGTGACAGCATCATCCACTGCGAGTGTGCCCCCCAGCCCCAGGATGACACCACCCCGCAAGCGGTGGAGGCGGGACCCGGCCAGGGGAGTTGAGTCCCCCACCCTGTCCACACCCTCCCCCAGTGGCGCTGCGACCCATCCCTTTGCCCCCCCCCTCCTTGGGGCCTGTGGTTGGATTGGGTGCGGGGGAGTCGCTGGGGGAACTTGCCGACGTGTGCAGCGCCATTCTGTCCTCCACCTTTGGCGCTGGCACCCCCCCTGTGGCAGAATCATCCCTCCCTGCACCCACAACACCTACCCTTTCCCCTCCTGTCCCTGCGGTGCCTGTTTCCACCCTCCCCCCTGATGCCCCCTCTTCTGTGGATGAAATGGACTTGTGAACTGTGCAGGCAAGCTAGGGGACACACGTCCCGATGTGTACCCCCCCCCCGGACTTTGCTGCTGGGCTGGCCCATGGCCCTTGTACATAGTGGACATTTTCTCAGATATATTTTCCTGCTGAATAAAGCCTTTTATTTTGGTTTTGCACACTGATGCTTTCCTGGACTTGCTGTTGGTGCTGGTGCTCCCTGCGTTGGGGTGGTGATAATGTGTTAGGGGTCTGTGAAATGTTGGAGTGTGCTGCTCATGGGGTGTACCCTGCTATCTGCGTGCCATCACAAAGGTCTCTGCCAATGGTATTTGGTCATGTTTGCTCTCATTGTATGGTGACATTGTCCCAAGGTGTGTTCCATCCTCTGTGGAGCAGGCCATTTTCCCTGCAGGGTGTCTCCCAAATGCTGTGCTGTGTCTACATTTCCTGGATGTGTGAGGGTTGCCGTTCAATATAGCCATGCTGGCTCAGCGATGGCTCCGCCTGCATCTGGGGTATCACCCTTGTAGGTCACTGAACTTGTTGATGGGGTATATTGTCCTATGTCTGGGCACTGCTGGGAGGACTCTGCACACACCCCTCCTGTGTCTGGGCACTGCTGGGAGGACCCTGCACCCACCCCTCCTGTGTCTGGGCACTGCTGGGGGACTCTGCACCCACCCCTCCTGTGTCTGGGCACTGCTGGGAGGACTCTGCACCCACCCCTCCTGTGTCTGGGCACTGCTGGGAGGACCCTGCACCCACCCCTCCTGTGTCTGGGCACTGCTGGGAGGACCCTGCACCCACCCCTCCTGTGTCTGGGCACTGCTGGGGGTGTTTGGCACACCCCATTCTTATTGCAGGTTCGGTGCGTACATACACGGGTGGGGGTTTGGTGCGTACATACACGGGTGGGGGTTCGGTGCGTACATACACGGGTGAGGTTTCGTTGCGTACATACACGGGTGGCCGGGTGGCGCTTGGGTGCGTACATACACGGGTGAAGTTTCGGTGCGTACATACACGGGTGGCGCTTGGGTGCGTACATACACGGGTGGGGGTTCGGTGCGTACATACACGGGTGAGGTTTCGGTGCGTACATACACGGGTGGCGCTTGGGTGCGTACATACACGGGTGGGGGTTCAGTGCGTACATACACGTGTGAGGTTTCGGTGCGTACATACACGGGTGGGGGTTCGGGGCGTACATACACGGGTGAGGTTTCGGTGCGTACATACACGGGTGGCGCTTGGGTGCGCACATACACGGGTGGGGGTTCGGTGCGTACATACACGGGTGAGGTTTCGGTGCGTACATACACGGGTGGGGGTTCGGGGCGTACATACACGGGTGAGGTTTCGGTGCGTACATACACGGGTGGCGCTTGGGTGCGTACATACACGGGTGGGGGTTCGGGGCGTACATACACGGCTGGGGGTTCGGGGCGTACATACACGGGTGAGGTTTCGGTGCGTACATACACGGGTGGCGCTTGGGTGCGTACATACACGGGTGGGGGTTCGGTGCGTACATACATGGGTGGGGGTTCGGTGCGTACATACACGGGTGAGGTTTCGGTGCGTACATACACGGGTGGGGGTTCGGGGCGTACATACACGGGTGAGGTTTCGGTGCGTACATACACGGGTGGCGCTTGGGTGCGTACATACACGGGTGGGGGTTCGGGGCGTACATACACGGCTGGGGGTTCGGGGCGTACATACACGGGTGAGGTTTCGGTGCGTACATACACGGGTGGCGCTTGGGTGCGTACATACACGGGTGGGGGTTCGGTGCGTACATACACGGGTGGGGGTTCGGTTCGTACATACACGGGTGGGGGTTCGGGGCGTACATACACGGCTGGGGGTTTGGTGCATACATACACGGGTGGGGGTTCGGTGCGTACATACACGGGTGGGGGTTCGGTGCGTACATACACGGGTGGGGGTTCGGGGCGTACATACACGGGTGGGGGTTCGGGGCGTATATACACGGGTGGTGCTTGGGTGCGTACATACACGGGTGGGGGTTCGGGGCGTACATGCACGGGTGGGGGTACGGGCCGTACTTCTACGGGTGGGGGTACGGTCCGTACATACCCCTGCCCACGCTCTGCGTGCCTGGGTACGGGCCGTACCCATGCCTTTGGTGGGTGGGTACGGTGCGTCCCCCCATTGTTGCGGTGCCGTGGGGTCCGCACCGTACACAGGCCTTGGGGGCGTGGCTACGGGTCATACCACGCGTACCCCTACATGACCCCAGCAATGCTGGTACGAGCTGTACCAAGGCCTTTCTGACGTGGGTACGGGCCGTACCGCCATTGTTGGAGTGACGTAGGGGGACGCGTGGTACGTTCCGTACCCACGCTCTTGCGGCCTGGGTAGGGTACGTACCGGTTCGCGTGACCATCCACTTCCGTTGTGGCGGACGCTTGCGTTGCTGGCCTCGCCCCCACACCCTGGCAGTGTCCAGGCCCTGATGGTCAGGTATGTCCAGGCCATGTGTGATTTGGTACCATGTGTTGGTGTTGTGTGTCCTGCCCCTGCCCCCCCCTTTGCCCCTGGTTGTTGTGCTGACCTTCTGCGGCGTCTGCGTCGGTTCCTGTACGCCAGGTGGACTGCTAGGAGGGCAGGGATGGCACGTAGGTTCGGGTCCATGTCTGTTCGTCGCGTCCAGCTGCTCCTTGCGTGTCTCGTCCTGATTTCCCGGCAGTTTTTGGCAGCCGGTAAATATTTACCGTGCGGGATGACGTCGGTTCGAATCGTACTTCCTGGTTCGTGAAACGTAGGCTGGATGCGTACCGACGTCACGTCGGCGCCTTTCAGGATCGGAATTGTGTTTAGTTTCTGTTCGGTCGGTGTTTTGTTCGATTCGTACGGAAATGGTGTTTCCGTATGAATCGTACTTGCATTTTCGGATGGATTTCGCACCGGGTACGAGTCGGACGGAGAAAAGGCTCCGTCCGACGGTTCGTACCCGGTTTTTACCGGATCGGAATTGGCACCTAAGTGTAGTATTTATCTTTGCTCTTGTATTTCCGTCGACAGTATTTTCCACACCGATGACTTTGGAAACGTAAAACTTGCTCCTTTAACTTTTTCTCTTCTGTGCTTTTTGGTATAGCACATGTTGCATATTCTTCAATGTAAGATAACACTGCTTCATCAGCCTCTGTTCCAAACTTTGGGGCATCCTTGATCCACAACAGCATATGAATATGAGGAGCACCTCTTGCCTGGTACTCTTTTCTCCAAAAGAAATCCACTACTTCTCCTAGAGGTGGATTTTTTTTATTGCAGATGAAGGACATCATAGCCTCAAATCTATGATTGAAATATCTGCAAACATTAACCGGATCCAATGAGCACAGTTCTCCTGCTGTCTTGTATTCGATGTTTTTAATGTTTGAATTTGCCTCTCGTAGAAAATCCAGTAAATCATCCCAAGCGTACTCAGCACAGCTTAGGGTAACGAACCATGTTGGTGTTCCTAAATTCCGTAACATGCATTTTAATTCACCATGGCGTCGGTACCAATATTCATTTGTCCCACGCTGACAAGCCATCAGATTGATCAGTTGTGTTTCCAAATGATCATCTCGGTGCTGCACTTTCTCCATAAAATCCTTTGCAGACACATTTTGTAAATATACTCCACTTTTTAAAATGTGATTTACTGCATAAGACAGTGCAGACAAGTCGCTTTCAAATAAAAGATGGAACAACGAAGGAATACTTTGTCGAAATCTGGGATCTTCAGCATATAGTCTTGTAGTCCGATACTCAGAAGCTGGAATCTGTTCTGGACGTTCATCGTATCGTCCTCCTTTTCCTTTAGGAAACAGCTGGGGAAAACATCGAGCTTCCAAGCTCTCCTCCCATACACTCACGGGAGTTCCTTTTGCTTTCTTCATCTGAAACAGATCAATATTGTCTCCCATAACTTCTTTTGAATGAAGAGGATGTATGCTAAAATGTTCATAAATTTCTTCTTCCTTTGACTTGTCCACTTTTTCAATTTGTCCAGTTGGTGTTTCTGTGTCTTCTTGTAAATCTTCTTCTTGTTCTTCTTCTATATAAATTGATTCATACCATTTGTTATTCTTTTTCAAATACAAATTTGCTCTTTGTACTTTCCGTACATCTACCAGCTCCTGCCAAATCTTCTTATTCTTTGTAGGTACACCATTAACCAGAATAATTAATGGTTCAGTTTCCAAAGTATCCGCATCAATAGTTTCCATATTTTTTTTCAAATCCAAGGGCAAATACACCACTCTACCTTTTAAACCTCTCAGTAAATCTGAAGGAGGTAATTTACCAGTTTTGGGCTCCATACGTACTATGGTCTGGAACGGATGAACACATTGAATGAGTATAGACTCATATGTATTTAATTCAGAAAGTTAAGTAGGAATAGCATCCAATTCTAAATTATTATGTACAGCTCTGGTCGGCATTCTATTTTCCTCTAACTTGGTGTAACAGTATTTACAAATACGCTGATCTTCACCCAATTCAAAACAATTTTCAAGAAATATATATGTGGCAAAATCCTTCCACTTATAATTATCTTCATTTTCACTCTTTCTGTAGAGATCAACATTCCTAGTTTGTTTTCTATAATGAGTTCTGCGGCAACAAATACAAGTAATATTTGGTCTTTCATTAGAGATTATTGCAAATTTTGTTATGTGATCATTAAATGTCTTACTTACAGAGGGTTCTACATTCTCTTCCACTTCTTCCTCATTTACTGTGTCCTTTTCTGCACTGTTTTGTTCAGGACCAAAGTAACAAAAGTGAATTTCATCAACAACCTTCTCTACATCTGATACCGATCCACGGAACAGAGCCCTATTCAATTCATCTAACTTTATTGCTGGACTTTTAGCAAAATACAACCGTCTCACAAACTTTCTCATTTCAGTATGATGAACAGCCAGCATTCTAAAATGATGGAAAACACTATTACACACTTTTCTAGATAGACAAGCCAGAGAATGACCCTGCAAACCAGTATTCTCTCTCACTCTGCATGGATCTAGACTTTGAAGCACCTTAATCTTCTGTTTTACACTTTTTTTACTATATTCTCTTAGAAACTCACGAAATTTATCAATAGATTCCTGACGCACAGTGCAAATACTACTACAATTCCAAGTGTACACTGGGGCTTTAGGACGTCTCCCCATAGCCTCATCCGCCATCACTTGTACCTCATCTCTTGGAACCATTATCTCCTTCTCCATTATGCAACCATTTTTCACTTCGTAAGCACGACCTCTGGTGTCAACTGCATGCAGCAAACTATTACTTTGAAAATAGCTCTCTTCATTAAAAAAAGGTTCACTACTTGAACTATGCATCCATTTTCCTAAAAACACTTTACAAAAGTTTGTTCTGTTCACTACTCTTTTCCTTTTGCTTTGTGATTTCAGTACATTAACCATTTTATCTAATGTACGCATCCTATTCAAAATTAAAATGAATAGTTTCCTTTTTAATTCTAATGCCTTTGCTGTAATGGCTTCAATTTCTTTTTTTCTCTTGTAAAATTTAGCCTTTTGCTTATATTTCTTCACATCCTTTATCAAATTGGACATAACTCTTCTCTGAAACATTTTTCTACGTATCTCTTTAAACGCTGTTTTTCTGTTTAAGTTAATCTTTATAGTTGCAGAAGGTATATTTGCATTAACTAAATTCTCAATTTTTTCCTGTCCTTTTCTATTGAAAACATTCTTTCCAGTACAGACATTTTGTACATTTTTCCTTTTTTTGAATATGTTCTTTAAAAAATCTTTTGTCTGCTTACCAGAAGATTTTTTCTTTTTCCCAACATGAGCATCTCCAACTAACTTAGGTCCTCCAGTTGTCTTCAAATATAGGTTTTTTTTGTGGTCTTGCTTTACTCTGGATTTTGTAGGCATCTTAAATTTTGTTCACTGCTCTTCAGCAATACCTGAAAAAAACTAAAAAAAATTCCTTTATTTTATTTAAATATATTACTACATTTTTTATGTTCTTTAGAAATCTTAAAATACTATAAACCCCTTTCCTATAAATGAAAATCACAATAACACCTTCACAAATTAAATATCTAAAAATAATTCCTGTGTGCACACAAAGTCATGCTTTGAAATTAGACAGAAAACGAAATTTCTTTGCCAATTGCAAAGCATACTTTCTACTACTTTTTAGGCAAGTGAAAAGTACTTTTACAGACTGACACATTATGAATCCACTTTTCAGATTCTGATAAAAGCACATGTCCAAACTGCTTTTTCAGACCAGCACCATGTGTAACCTGGGTGACTGACTACACTCCAGCAAGGGCAACCAGCCTTAGTGATGCTGAATGTATTTGCATTACTGACTGAAAACTCAAACCCCACTCGCTTGTGAATACTGTGCATGATTCCACAGGGTAAGCAGCTGGGTGTGTGCTAAGAGTCTGCTTCTGCACCAAAAAATGGCTCCCCCTTTCCATCTAATGCAACTGTGAAATCACCAGAGCAATACGCAATAAATCTCTGCCTGTAATTCCTCTTTGCACACAGAGTCATGTTTTCATATTAGTCACAAAACGAAATTTCTTTGCCAATTTGAAAGCACACTTACTACTCTTTTTTTTGGCAAGTGATAAACACTTTTACAGACTGACACATTTTGAATCCACTTTTTAGATTCTTAAAAAAGCACATGTCCAAACTGCTTTTTCAGACCAGCACCATGTGTAACCTGGGTGACTGACTACACTCCAGCAAGGGCAACCAGCCTTAGTGATGCTGAATGTATTTGCATTACTGACTGAAAACTCAAACCCCACTCGCTTGTGAATACTGTGCATGATTCCACAGGGTAAGCAGCTGGGTGTGTGCTAAGAGTCTGCTTCTGCACCAAAAAATGGCTCCCCCTTTCCATCTAATGCAACTGTGAAATCACCAGAGCAATACGCAATAAATCTCTGCCTGTAATTCCTCTTTGCACACAGAGTCATGTTTTCATATTAGTCACAAAACGAAATTTCTTTGCCAATTTGAAAGCACACTTACTACTCTTTTTTTTGGCAAGTGATAAACACTTTTACAGACTGACACATTATGAATCCACTTTTCAGATTCTTAAAAAAGCACATGTCCAAACTGCTTTTTCAGACCAGCACCATGTGTAACCTGGGTGACTGACTACACTCCAGCAAGGGCAACCAGCCTTAGTGATGCTGAATGTATTTGCATTACTGACTGAAACCTCAAACCCCACTCGCTTGTGAATACTGTGCATGATTCCACAGGGTAAGCAGCTGGGTGTGTGCTAAGAGTCTGCTTCTGCACCAAAAAATGGCTCCCCCTTTCCATCTAATGCAACTGTGAAATCACCAGAGCAATACGCAATAAATCTCTGCCTGTAATTCCTCTTTGCACACAGTCATGTTTTCATATTAGTCACAAAACGAAATTTCTTTGCCAATTTGAAAGCACACTTACTACTCTTTTTTTTGGCAAGTGATAAACACTTTTACAGACTGACACATTATGAATCCACTTTTCAGATTCTTAAAAAAGCACATGTCCAAACTGCTTTTTCAGACCAGCACCATGTGTAACCTGGGTGACTGACTACACTCCAGCAAGGGCAACCAGCCTTAGTGATGCTGAATGTATTTGCATTACTGACTGAAACCTCAAACCCCACTCGCTTGTGAATACTGTGCATGATTCCACAGGGTAAGCAGCTGGGTGTGTGCTAAGAGTCTGCTTCTGCACCAAAAAATGGCTCCCCCTTTCCATCTAATGCAACTGTGAAATCACCAGAGCAATACGCAATAAATCTCTGCCTGTAATTCCTCTTTGCACACAGAGTCATGTTTTCATATTAGTCACAAAACAAAATTTCTTTGCCAATTTAAAAGCACACTTACTACTCTTTTTTTTGGCAAGTGATAAACACTTTTACAGACTGACACACTTTGAATCCACTTTTTAGATTCTTAAAAAAGCACATGTCCAAACTGCTTTTTCAGACCAGCACCATGTGTAACCTGGGTGACTGCCTACACTCCAGCAAGGGCAACCAGCCTTAGTGATGCTGAATGTATTTGCATTACTGACTGAAACCTCAAACCCCACTCGCTTGTGAATACTGTGCATGATTCCACAGGGTAAGCAGCTGGGTGTGTGCTAAGAGTCTGCTTCTGCACCAAAAAATGGCTCCCCCTTTCCATCTAATGCAACTGTGAAATCACCAGAGCAATACGCAATAAATCTCTGCCTGTAATTCCTCTTTGCACACAGAGTCATGTTTTCATATTAGTCACAAAACGAAATTTCTTTGCCAATTTAAAAGCACACTTACTACTTTTTTTTTGGCAAGTGATAAACACTTTTACAGACTGACACACTTTGAATCCACTTTTTAGATTCTTAAAAAAGCACATGTCCAAACTGCTTTTTCAGACCAGCACCATGTGTAACCTGGGTGACTGCCTACACTCCAGCAAGGGCAACCAGCCTTACTGATGCTGTATGTATTTGCATTACTGAGTGCAACCTCAAACCCTTAAAGTATTCCTTATTTTTACCAGTACACCTTAATTTATCGTGAAAACATAGTCCATATTATTTTACATGTTCCTCACATTTAAATTTCTCCCAAAACAGAAAATGATAAACACAACTTCAACAAAAGGAATTCCATTTCTATTATTCATTTCTTAATTTACCATATACATCCCCTCTCAAACTCTAAACTCACCTTTAAAATTAGTTAGCTGTGAAAGAAATGTGGCACCCAAACAGCAGATTATCAGAGCCAGGATCTCTTTTCTTTACACCTCTCTCCTCTCAGCAGAACCAGATAATGGCAAACTTTCCCTCTCTTTTTCCACACATATACATGTTAATTTCAAATCTCAGTGCTTCCCCCTTTTTTTCAAATGTAATCACACATTTCTATTGGTTGAAAACCAACCCTTTTCCAAAAGTACCCTTCCCCCAACTTGACTTCTGCCTAGTACCCTTCCCCCAACTTGACTTCTGCCTGCTACCATAGCAACAGCTCATGGAACACTGCTGTGTGGAGTTAGGTCAGAAGTTCACCAAACAATGTTTCAATTCCACAGAGCAAGAGTGCTTGACTTTTCAAACCTAACAGCAAATCCATAGTACTGTTCTTTGGTAACACATTTTTCTGTACCAATACAAAACATGCTTCTATTAATTTACACATACAGCCTAGTTTTTATTCTAGAATGGTATGAAACAGCCAATCAGTTCTTTTTTTTATAAAAAAAATATGTATGCCTCCATTTCCAAACTGTCTTTCATTTCTTTTTACCATTCTACTGAATTACACCTCCTGAGTGCATCCAGTTCTCCTTTGAAGATGTTCACAGTGTGGATTGTAGGGCACAGCTATGTCTTCTGGAGTGAAAAGTATGCAGAGAAAACAGATATGGTGAGAGACCTTGCTTTGCCAAATGTAGACATTAAATGGATTGGTCAGAGAGGGTTAAAGTGGCACCAATTGATGCCATTGGTGAAATCCTTCATGCAAATCCAACACCCTGATCTCATAATAGTGCACTGTGGTGGCAATGACCTAGGCACTTTGACTGGGGTAGGTCTGGAAATGCTTATGAAGGACACCTTTGCACAACTTTTTTCACTTTTCCCTAAAACTGCCTTTGTGTTTTCTAACATATGCCAAAGGCAAAAATGGAACTGGTCCAATTATTTCTGTCCACAGATTGACAAAGCAAGAAAGCACGTCAACAAATCTGTTTCTGCTTTCCTCCGTGACTATGGTATGGGTTCCATTTACCACAACAACTTGCGTTACGATATGCAAGACATTTATAGAGAAGATGGTGTGCACTTCAATGATGAAGGGAACAGAGTCTTCCTCTTGAACCTTAGACTCTGCATCGGTACTTACTTGTAGGTACCACTTAAAAATCAATTCATAAACACAACAGCTCTTTTTAGAGCCCCCTAATATCTAAACTCTTAAATCTGCATTTCATTTCTTTTATTTTATTTTTTTTCTACCGTACGCGTACGTTGAGCTTACCGTACGCGTACCCCGCGATTTTTTTTAAAATCAATAAATGTTTTCTTTGTACTTTTCTGTCCTTCTTTGACCCCCTTACAAATGTTAGGGGGTCTGTAACTCTCTCCCTTGCCCCCTTTTCAAGATATCACTCTTTTTTTTCTGAGTGAAACACACGAAATGGCGGCCGCCGCTTCCTGGTTTCGACCGATTCGAATGTTTACTAAGATCTAACAGCCAATCAGAATCGCGCTCGCGCACGCCACTGTACGCGTACGGTAAGCGCACCGTAAGCGCACCGTAAGCTGGCTCAGATATATATATTGATTTAAAGGCTATTTTCTCAGAATCTACTGAACAGATTTACACCAAACCTACAAAAGGCACTTCCTTGACCTGAGGACTACCTCTCTGCCAAATTTCAAGTAATTCTGTTCAGCCGTTCGGGCTGTAGCTGTGTCTAAAGGTCCTATGAAAAATGCATGGGAAAAACGCGTTTTGGGACCCCCCTTTTATCTCAGCCCCCGCTTGACGAATCCCCCCGAGACTTTCAGGGTAGGAGCGGAGCGTAGCGCCCCACCTATTTTGAAAAATTCGCGAGGATTCGTCAACCGGCGCCAAAGTTATTCAAAATAGAATGTTGCGGATTTCCTATGGAAACGTGCTCCTAACTATAACTACCTACTGGCGACCAGTAGGTAATATATATATATGTATATATATATATATATATATATATATCGAGCACGATCCAGCATTAATCCGTTGAACGAAAGAGCAGGAACGGACCACCACACAGCCAAGTATTCTTTTGAATTTCAGTGCTTTATTCCATATTTTCAGCCAGCATGACGCGTTTCGACCGGGAAACCCGGTCTTGATCACATGACATGCCCCGATCACCTACGTGTTTAAATACAGGTATGATTGAACATTAGCCCCTCCCAGGAGTAAATAGAGACAACAGACTAAACACTCAAGTTATCTAGTTACATAGTCGCTGTTATGTGTACACATCAAATCCAATATATATTTTTTGCAATTGCAGGAGTAGATGTGTGAATACAGACAATTATAAATATAAACACAATGGTTTTTAAATTTTAAAATTTTAAAATTTTAAAATTTCAAAGTTCTGGTGGGCAAGTGCCCCTAATTCAACATATATATATTTGTTTGAATCAGAAAAGAAGCATAAATATGCATGTCAGAACAAATATAAACATAATAACAGTTATGTTATAATGGGCAAGTGCCCAATATTTAACATATGTGTCCTTGTCTGTACTCAGGAAGGGGAACATGTGTATTTATATACCTGCATTTTCTTTCGTATTTGCTTTTCTGATATAAAGTGCCAAGTGCAAAAACTAAAAAATTATCTAAATATAACACATTAAGAGTTTCTCCATAGGGGTTTAGCATTAATACTAAGATACCTGTGATTAAATTTATACCTGATTATTTCAGCGAAAATCATGTCACATGTTCAGTTTCGCTAATTCTTTTTAGAGCTTCTTAACAGTACAGTGCATGAAAATGGTAAATAAATAAGGATAAAAAACCGTGTGCAAACAGCAATTAACAAAGCCACCCACCTCACAAATACCAGATAAAAACCAGTAAAAACAAGTAAAACTAGTTAAGATCCAATAAAATGAAGATCGTAGCTCATATACAAATCATTCTTACACGATTAAAACATCAATCCTAAAAACCATTATCACAAACTAATTATTAATAGACTTATATTTCTTTGATCAGGTAATTTGCAGCAAGTTTAAGATACAACGTTCAAAGATCAAATTTCTTGCCCTCTCACGAAGTTCTTAAATAAAATTGTACAAAAAATACTCCATAGATTAACTACAAAAAATTAACTACAAAAAGTTGTGCAGGTCTTCCCCAGTGTTTAAACCGTTTGGCATTTTAGTATCTAATTGTACTATATATTGGCTTTCTAATCTGCGTAGTTGTATATATGTATGTATATATATTATCTACTGGCGGTCGCCAGTAGATAGTTATAGTTAGGACCGAGTTCCCATAGGAAATCTGAAAATTCTATTTTGAATAACTTTGGCGCCGGTTGACGAATCCTCGCGAAATTTTCAAAACTAATGGGGCGCTCCGCTCAGCTCCTACCCTGAAAGTCTCGGGGTGATTCGTCAAGCTGGGGCTGAGAAAAAAGGGGGGTCCCAAAACGCGTTTTCCCCATGCATTTTCCCATAGGACCTTTAGTCGAAGTTACAGCCCGAATGGCTGAACAGAATTACTTGAAATTTGGCAAAGAGGTAGTCCTCAGGTGAGGCATGTGCCTTTTGCATATATGGTGTCAATCTGTTCAGTAGTTCCTGAGAAAATTGCAGTTAAAACTACACAAATATCTATATGCGTGCACGGTGCGCGCACGGTGCGCGCACCATAACGTCCGCGAGCGTAATTCTGATTGGTGGTTAGATGTCAGTCAACATTCGAATCGGCAGAAATCAGGAAGTGTCGGACGCCATTTTGTGTGTGACAGTGAAAAAGAAAGGTGGAGAACGTGAAAAGGGGACAGGGTAGAGTCTTCCTGACCCCCTTGCCTTTGTCAGGGGGTCCCTGAAGGACCCCGAAGGGTGAAAAAAACATTTTTTTTTTTTTTTTAAATCGCGAGGTGCGCGCACCATGCGAGCACCGTGCGCGCACGGTGTGCACACCAAATGTCCGCGAGCGGAATTCTGATTGGTGGTTAGATGTCAGTCAACATTCGAATCGGTCGAAATCAGGAAGTGTTGGACGCCATTTTGTGTGTGACAGTGAAAAAGAAAGGTGGAGAACGTGAAAAAGGGGGCAGGGTAGAGAGTTCCTGACCCCCTAGCATTTGTCAGGGGGTCCCTGAAGGACCCCGAAGGGTGAAAAAAACATTTTATTTTTTTTCTGAAAATCACGCATTGCGCGCACCGTGCGAGCACCGTGAAAAACACTTTAAAAAAAACATTTTAAACTGTTTATAAGTTTATAGAAGATATTAACTATGCTGTTCAACTTTATCCAAATTCAAAAAAAAAGAGCTGAGCCATTCCATATTACAGGACACAGTCAATCTATAACTATATACATAGGTAGTTTATTGTAAAATAAATATATAAAAAAAATAATAATACATACATAAATTAGCATTTAAAAAACCTTACAAATTCACCAAAAAAACCATAGGTTTCACACACGTTATAGTTAGCTGGACATTTCACTCGTAAAAAACCATTGAAATTCCCCCGTTATAGTTAGTTCAGATAACTATAACTCGCGCGACCGCAATCCACTGCTGATGATGTCACATATTACATCACTCATGACATGGTCAGTGACATCACTCATGACATCACTGATGACATCTCAAATGACATCACTGATGACATCACTGATGACATCATCCTTGTGATAGAGTGGCGGTCGCGCGAGTTATAGTTATCTGAACTAATTATAACGGGGAATTTCAATGGTTTTTTACGAGTGAAATGTCCAGCTAACTATAACATGTGTGAAACCTATGGTTTTTTCAGTGAATATATCTATATATATATATATATCAAAGCTCAAATTCCCTCCAGTCGCAAAGGAAATAGGCACTCACGGGAGACGTTTAGAAGATAGTTTATTCCGATAAACCAAACAGACGCGTTTCGGCGGATTGCCTTCCTCGGTGTTTGATCGCACACCGGGAGGACGCCATTTTAAGTGCATGCGAAAGATGTCATCATGAAAACAACAATCATAGAAAGCGGACTTGCACATCAACAAAATAAGCGTCCGCCATTGCTAAATTTGCAAGAATAACATTTTCAAATAGTAAATACACAACAATTTACAACATTTGATTGTTGAATACGTTTTGAAAACAAATTATATACATGCTCGCACGTACTTGGCCATTTAACAAAATTACGCCATAAATTGGCTACGGCTCCTATGCAACGTTGCTATACACAGATTCTACAATTGATTTAAAGAATCCGTCATCAATGCACGAACAAGGCTGTAAAGAATTGTTACTGATGTGATATTCAAACTGCGAGATGGTGCATTGTAACGTGAGTATCACGGGTCCCAGTATGAGTAGGAAAATGGACATTATATTATATAAAACATATTTCAACTTTACAGAAAAACACAATCACTGGATGATGTCATCAGTGATGTAATTTAGATGTCATCAGTGATGTCATCAGTGATGTCACTGACCATGTCATGAATTATGTAATATGTGATGTCCTTAGCAGTGCATTGCAGGGGCGCGATTATGCGGGGGCGCGATTATAGTTAGCTCAACTAACTATAACGTCTGAATTTCTCTGGTTTTGTATGAGTCAAATGTGCAACTAACTATAACGTCCCTGAAACCTGTGGTTTTTTTCAGTGAATTTCTCAGGTTTTTTAAATGCTGATTTCTAACTACAATGTCCCTAAAACCTATGTTTTTTTCAGTGAATATATATATATATAAATATATATACTGCTCAATTTTTCACCTCTGTCCCTGTACTCGCGAGCGGGTGCTTCCTTACGCGAGGGTGAAATCATAAAAATTACCAGCACTCACGGGAGCGGATTGATCCACATTTTATTGGGATAAAAGTACACCCACAGACGCGTTTCAGCAACTGCTTTTCTCAATGATAGCGGGCGCCAGTTTGAGGCATCCATAAATAAAATTCAATACATTGGTTGTTCACACAAATTCTTAAAATAAATGAAGGACTTCCTGATCTCATTACTAAAAATATTTTCATAAGGCATTTTAGATGTATTAAAGTTACAATGAGTCTTACCACATATATTGTTCTTCGTACAAAATTAGACAATAGGGATAGGATCCATGACCATTATTATGCCCTGTATGGGCCGTTTCTCCTTCATGCCGCTGTTCCCAGTATTAAAGAATGTTATACCATGTATGGGCTAATACATCATGCACGGGAACAGTTTATTCCGTTCATATTATAACAAGTCACACTGCATGCATTATTACAGATACCCGGTTTAGGCAAAAGAATACAACCAAGACAATGATGGATCTTGGTTGTATTCTTGTTTTACAATAAGTGCTGCAGCCCCTCTAGCAGAATTACATTTACAGGACCTGGGTATATTGCATACCATTTTCCTATGGACTTTTAAGTCAATTTTACCATATTTTATGGAGTGAGTACAAGGAATTTAGCACTGGTTAGCAAAGAAATAGGAGGATGAAGGCAAATCAATCAGTTGTTTGTATAGCACGGCTACTCACCCGTGAGGGTCTAAAGGTGCTGAGGGGAGGGGGTGCTGCTGGTCCGCTGAGTGTGGAGGTTTAGTCAAAGAGCCAGGTCTTGAGGTCCTTCCTGAACTGTGTCAATGACACAGTTTGCCTGAGGTGGCGGGGCAGGGTGTTCGAGGTCTCGGCAGCGAGGTAGTAGAAGGATCTTCCTTTGGGTCTGGTCTTGTGGATTCATAGGATGGAGCAATAAAGTATACAAACAAGTGATAGATGGAATGCTTGAATTAATCTTAGGCACTGGTAAGTACTCGGAGCCGTCTCCCAGTCCATCATTATTTTGCACACCATGTCACCTCTGTTTGACCCGGCCCTATGCAAATCAGTCTTGACCCCGCTCTAATGGAAACGGTTCAGCTCAAACTGCCAGGCCAGATCCTCCCCATACGCAGACACAAGCAAGCCAAGGCAGTTTTAGCCCTTGTTAGGGCTCATCAACCTGTATAGTGTGGTTCCAGAGACACACTGTGCACAGGACCTATTCCTGGGCACACCCATTTCACTTAGCCTGAAACATTAAAGTATGCAAAAAAGCGATAGATGGAATGATTACATTTATCTCAGCCACTGGTCATTACTTGTGCCGCATCCTAATTCATCGTTATTTTGCATACCATGCCACCACATTTTGGAACCAGCCATATGTATATCCATCTTGACCCTGCTCCACTGGGAACATTCTAGCCCGAACTCCAAGGCCAGTTCCTCAGTAAAACGGAACACACAGAAGCCAGGATCGGTTTTGCCCTAGTTAGGGCTCTACAGCTAAGTATAATTTGGTTCCAGTAACATACTGTTCACAAAACCCACATCTGGGCAATATGGTACCTGGGAGTCTTAAATAAAATGTTCTTCCTTTTTCGAGTCATCGTGCTAGCTTCACTTGATGTGAAGCAGCTGGCATCTTGAGTCCCTTAACTCCAGGAGAACTTACACGTGGAAAGTGAGAATGAGTCGTAAGCAGCAGGTAGACATCCAGGAATGTAGATATCTTTTTAAAAAAGAGCACTGGCAAGTTTCAGCCAAACAACATAAAACAATTTAAATAATAAAAAGCCCCCCACCTTTCTCTCAGTCACTGTGCTAGAATCTCTCTAAAGTCAAGCAGCTGAAATATTAAGTCCCTTAGCCCCAGGAGGAACTAGATGTGTAAAGTGAGGATGAGTACTAAGCAGCAGGAATGCAATCAGTAGGACTGGGCGGTGAACTCCACTCCGTTCTACGAGTTAGCTGAGTTTTTAACAATTTGTGCTCTGTGTAGCTCGCTACCTCTTGCTAATGTGATTGTATGACATAATTTCGAAAGACAAAAATTCGACCTACAAAAATATCGCAACAAAAATATCGTGGTCAAGAATATCGACATCCTATCTACAACATGGTAAGTACAAAAATATCGATAATTTAATATCGATGTCAAAAATATCGTAATTCAAAAATATCGTTTTTTTTTTAGTTTAAAAATATATGTAAAATAAACCAAATAATACTTATAAATCAAAGAAACATAATTAAATATATTGTATAATATGTAAAATTTATAATAAATATATATAATTAAATGAAACTTTAATTAAACATACATATAATATATAATATATACACTTACTTAATAATTACTTTTAATAATAATTTCTGTAACATATAAATTATTAAATATTTATTTAAATTACCAATACATCTATACACATAAAACAATAACATTAATAAATATTAAATAATTACATATAGCAAATAATAATCATTAATTTTAATTTGAATAATTTTTATTATTAATTATATATTACAATAGCTAAAATATTACAAAACATATTTAATATCAGACACAATAAAACTACTAGTCCAACTTCAACAAAAACAACAGTAAGGAAAATGTTGGATAGCGTAGGGGTAAAAATATCTATTCCAACTCCCGAGAGTGCAACAGTAGGGAAAACATTGGATAGCATAGGAGTAAAAATTACTATTCCAACTCCAAAGAGTGCAACAGTAGGGAAAGCGTTGGATAGCGTAGGGGTAAAAATTACTATTCCAACTCCAGAGAGTGCAATAGTAGGGAAAGTGTTGGATAGCGTAATGGTAAAAATTACTATTCCCACTCCAGAGAGTGCAATAGTAGGGAAAGTGTTGGATAGCGTAAGGGTAAAAATTACTATTCCCACTCCAGACAGTGCAACAGTAGGGAAAACGTTGGATAGCGTAGGGGTACAAATAACTATTCCAACTCCAAAGAGTGCAACAGTAGGGAAAACGTTGGATAGCGTAGGGGTAAAAATTACTATTCCAACTCCAGAGAGTGCAATAGTAGGGAAAGTGTTGGATAGCGTAAGCGTAAAATTTACTATTCCCACTCCAGAGAGTGCAATAGTAGGGAAAGTGTTGGATAGCGTAAGGGTAAAATTTACTATTCCCACTCCAGAGAGTGCAACAGTATAGAAAACGTTGGATAGCGTAGGGGTAAAAATAACTATTCCAACTCCAAAGAGTGCAACAGTAGGGAAAACATTGGATAGCGTAGGGGTAAAAATTACTATTCCAACTCCAGAGAGTGCAATAGTAGGGAAAGTGTTGGATAGCGTAAGGGTAAAATTTACTATTCCCACTCCAGAGAATGCAATAGTAGGGAAAGTGTTGGATAGCGTAAGGGTAAAAATTACTATTCCAACTCCAGAGAGTGCAATAGTAGGGAAAGTGTTGGATAGCGTAAGGGTAAAATTCACTATTCCCACTCCAGACAGTGCAACAGTAGAGAAAAGGTTGGATAGCGTAGGGGTAAAAATTACTTTTCCAACTCCAAAGAGTGCAACAGTAGGGAAAGCGCTGGATAGCGTAGGGGTAAAAATTACTATTCCAACTCCAGAGAGTGCAACAGTAGGGAAAGCGCTGGATAGCGTAGGGGTAAAAATTACTATTCCCACTCCAGATAGTAAAACAGTTGGGAAACCACTAGATAGCATAGTGATTCTATTAACATTATAACCAATTCAATAATTTCTTATAAAAAAATTGCATGTTAACAATGTTTAAAAAAAAAAAATATTATTAAATACCAATTATGTAAAATAAATATTTAAATAAATAAATTTAAATTACATCCCACACTATTCCCCCTTTAACACACAACACACTACACATAAAAATTCACATAATTAATTTAATTATGAATTAATCACTTAATAAAATTAAATCACCAATTAATTACTAATTAACAATTAATTAATTAACTATAACAATAAAGAAATATTATTAATAAACTAATTATAATTTATATAATTAACCAAATAATAAAGTAATTTTACAATTAATAATTAATTAAAAATTAATTAATCTATTAATCAAATTAATTACCAATTATTAATTGATTACCAATTAATTAATCATAAATACCAATGAAACAATACATATTAATTCATTAATTATAATTACATTACTTCCCACCCTATTCCCCTATAAACCCAAAACCCACTACACATAAAAATTCACATAATTAATTTAATTATCAATTAATCACTTAATAAAATTAAATCACCAATTAATTACTAATTAACAATTAATTAATTAACAATAACAATAAATAAATATTAATAATAAACTAATTATAATGTATATAATTAACCAATTAATAAAATAATTGCACAATTAATAATTAATTAACAATTAATTAATCAATTAATTACCAATTATTAATTAATTACCAATTAATTAATCATAAATACCAATTAAACAATACATATTAATTCATTAATTATAATTAAATTACTTCCCACCCTATTCCCCTATAAACCCACAACCCGCTCTGATACTAAAACGCAAAATTAAATGTAAAATAATTATAAATCTCTAAACATTTATTTTTAAATGTATTAAAATACATTACAATAATCTTTAACATACAAATAAAATACATATTAAATGACATTACACTAAATAAATATCGATATTATTGACATCGAAATTTTTACTTACGATATTACTTACATCGATATTAATTACTTCGATATTATTAACTTCGATATTACTTACCTTGGGATCGATATTCTGTCCATCGATATTCTTGACTTCGATATTCTGTACCTACGATATTAAAAACACGATATTATTGTAGGTCGAAATTTAAAACTCGATATTTTGGCTAAACACCTGCTAATGTTAAGTTGGCGAGCGCAAGCAAGGAAAATCCAGTTCTAGACCACTTCCCAGTGAGATCTCTCAACTCGGGCGGTCGCAAATGATCGCTACTGCTCGCGTTGAGAAACCTTCCATTCGAATTGAGGACGCTGACGCCCGAGTAGAACTTGTACTTGGGCGGCAGAAAGAAGCTGTGCCCTCTTGCTCTGCGTGTGATGCCACAGGACAAACACCCAGAGCTCAAAATAATTGCGAATGGCATGAGGTAACGCGCTCTGTCACTTGCGGATCTCTTCGTAGTGCCGCCGAGTTTTCACCGGAGCAGAACTCTGCATACTGAGCCCAATCCTAGAAACCAGTAATGTGGATAGCCAAACAATACTAAAACATTTAAATTATGAGTAAATAATACGATGCTAATAATTCAATCAATTGTCTTATACTGGGGTACCACCATGCTGCTAACATGGAAAGTTTAGCATTTTAACAAGCATCAGCAAGTTTGAATTTTTGCATATAAGCTGCACTTTTTAGGAGTACCCTTTTATGGCTGGTTAACCTGAATGAAGATTTATTGATGATGAGTAGCATGAAGCATGTTACAGGAATCACACGTTTTTTTAAGTACATTGTATCTTTATACATCAACCATTCCATTCACTCTTCCAACCCAAAATTTAACATGTGCACCTTCCAAATATGTTTACATGCTATTGCAGTTGGCAAAATAATATGTCAGTGTAAGAACATTTTTCAGGGGTTCTGGGACAACCACGGGCTACTGGGCAACAGCTGTGGTGGTTGGGGTCTTTACTTCTACTATCCTCTGACTTGACCTACTATGGCAATATAAACCTAGGGACAAGAACACCATTATATTCTTGACTCTCAAGATACCAGGGTAAGCAGTTCATAACCTCTCAGGTAAGTAGTGTGGGGTGGAAACAGCGTTTACTACGCTTGTGATAGATTGAATGCCATTATAACGCTATTGTTACAATGACCGGGTTGTAACTTCGCGAACCATTACATAGCAAGTTGTTACAACGACTTGAGATAGGGGGCGCAAGGTGCTGTATTTAAAAAACAACACCTTCCCTGCTGTTGCACAAACTGGAGTAGGAATAGTAAATAATACTATTACTAAGTCCAGCGCAACCCCTACAGCAAGTCGTTTTAATGACTTGTGATGTAATGTGTTAGAAATGGGGGTCTCTAGTTGGCAATGGCTGGCCACTGTCCAAGTAGGGACCCTTCTTCCTAAGTCAGAGTAAGCAGACTACACCCTTTGATAACCCCTGCTCAACCCTGTGGTAACGTAGCACGAGCAGCTAGGCTTATCTCAGAGGCAGTGTGTGAAGCATTTATGACCATACACAGTAACACAGTGAAGAACACTACAAAGGGACGCCAAACAAGTAGTTATAAAAAATAAGTATCTTTATATATAGACTTTACACAAGACCAATAACAGTAAAAATCCACAATACTAGAAAATAGAGTTACTCTTAAAATGCTGAAAAAATATTTCAAGGTGTGCAAAGAGGAGTTCAGTTCAAGGCAGTGGTCTCTGTGACCCTTTTACTCACAAGGTACCTGGATTCTGTAGCAAAGCAACAAAAATGTCGCTAAGGAGTTGTAGCGATGATTTTCCTTACACTAACCAGCGATGCGTTGAATCCTTGCCGCAAGAGAGGATGATGCGCTGGTTTGTGGGCATGACAAAGCGACAAACTTCTGCACGCTAAGCCGGCGATGTGATAAAATCCTAGCCGCGAAGGGAGGATGATACGCCGAGCCTGTTGCGTGTGCGATCTTGTTGCGATGAAAGAAAATGGTGCTCCGTGAGGTAGCGACGATCCTGATGCGATGAAAATGGCGAACGCTCGGCGTCCGCTCTGCGATGTCGTGAAGCGATGAACTCAATGCGATGATCTTTGGTTAGCAAGCGTTTTGAGGCCCGCAAACGTGCAATGCGATAATCTTCGGGTTAGCGAGCGTTTGGCAGCCCGCAGACAGGTGATGCGATGATCTTTGGTTAGCGAGCGTTTTCAGGCCCGCCGACAGGTGATGCGATGATCTCCGGTAGCGAGCACTCTGTGGCAGCAGAGCGACAATTCTCCTTACCCTTTCCAGCTGCAGCGGGTCGCTAACGGGCGTAAGCGACGATTTTCAGCACTCTCTTCTCCACAGTAGAACTAGAGGCCCTGGAACTCACAGGAGCCTCACCTGCAGATAGAAATCCTCGCTGGGAGGAAACAGGAGGCTGGTGGGGGAGTTTGATGTGCCTGAGACTCCGGCAGGAGGCTAGCTCTCTTCTAGCCCTTGGGTGATTGCTGTAGCAAAAATAAAAGTTCCTTGAAAGTCCTTTTCCTCTTCTTCCGAGTCCAGTAGTGACCACTGCAGGCCAGTCCAAGAAACAGCACACAAGCACAAGGACAGTCCTTCTCCTGCAGATTCCTTCAGCTACACGGACAGAGGTTCTTCTTGTTGTCCAGGAGCAATACAAATTGTAGGGGTTTGAGCACAGATATTTATACCCCAAAAGTCTTTGTTCTAAGAAGCTACAAGTTACTGAACCCAGCCAGAACCAGTTCTGGTCAGTCCTGGAGCACTTTGTTTACCAGGCCGCATCCTTCCTTTCAGAAAGAGGGGGTCTGCCATCAGACGCACAGTGGGAGGTGGAGCCAGCATTCACCTTGCCAGGCACAGCCCTATTCAGGTCCAGGAGCAACCCCTCCCCATACTCCAATGCAGATCTCTCTAGTCAACCCAGGTCTGACTTAGCCTGCCCTGTCCCTCCAAAACCAGACAGCCAATACACATAACAGCAGAGCACACTGGAAGGCCTAGGCAAGAAAATACCTACTTTCTAAAAGTGGTATTTTCAAACACAGAATATAAAAATAAACTTCACTAAAAGATGTATTTTAATATTCTGAGCTCAGGCATACTAAACTCGTTTTTCTACCATGTTCTGTGGGTCAGTTTGGACTATAGAATGTAATAGCCAAACCTCCCATTCTTGCCTATGGACAACAGGTAGCCTTTCAGTAGTTAAAAAATGAAATTGGGTGTAATTCACTACCAGGACATGCTACACACATCAGAGCATGTCCTACCTTACACATACAATGCACCCTACCATATGGGTGGCTTACATGATGCTAAGGGAAGGTTCTGGGGCTGTGAAGTGGGTGCACTTCACAGCCAAGATGGCAGTTCTGGACTGCACACAGACACTGCAGTGGCAGGTCTGAGACACACTTTACAAGCTGCTTCTGTGGGTGGCGCAAACCAGCGCTGCAGGCCCACCAGCAGCATTTGGTTTACCAGCCCTGGGCACACACAGGCCCCGCTACTGGGGACTAACAGGTAAACCAAATAAGCCAATCATGGATATACCAATTCACATGTCAACTTTACACAGGGAGCATTCGCGCTGTGGCACTGAATGGCAGTGGCACAGCGCCCAGAGCATCTATTACCAGCAAAAACCGAGGAGACACAGCGCAAAATGGAAGCGAGACTCACGCCAATGGTGCCAGGTCAAACAAGTGTCCCGTCTAGCTGAAATGTGGGGAGAACTACCCATCCCCTTGGAAGTTCTCATCACTAAGGCGGAAAAATCTGGACAGGCCATCAGCATTGGCGTGTTCTGTACCAAGGCGATGTTCCACCGTGAAGTCCATACCCTGTAAGGAAATAGACCACCTTAACAACTTGGGATTCTCACCCCTCATCTGCATGAACCATCTGAGGGGCCTGTGGTCTGTCTGAACCCGGAAGTGAGTCCCAAACAGGTATGGTCTCAACTTCTTCAGTGCCCAGACCACAGCAAATGCCTCACGCTCAATTGCACTCCACCTCTGTTCCCGTGGAAGTAACCTCCTACTGATGAAGGCTACAGGTTGGTCTAGTCCCTCCTCATTCATCTGTGACAGAACAGCCCCCACCCCATGCTCTGAAGCGTCGGACTGGACAATAAATTCCTTAGCAAAATTGGGCGCCTGGAGTATGGGTGCTGTACACATGGCAGTCTTGAGGGCATCAAAAGCTTTCTGACAGGTGTCAGTCCAGTTCACAATCTTTGGCCGCTTCTTGGAAGTCAGCTCAGTCAAGGGTGCAACAATGTTGCCATACCCCTTGACAAACCTCCTGTAGTAACCCGTGAGTCCTAAGAAGGCCCTCACCTGGATCTGGGTCCTTGGGGGCTCCCTAGCCAGGATGGTTTCAATCTTGGGCTGTAGGGGTGCCACCTGGCCACTCCCCACCTGGTGTCCCAAGTACACCACAGAACCCTGCCCAATCTGGCACTTACTGGCCTTGATTGTGAGGGCTGCTCTGCGCAGTGCCATCAACACTTCCCAGAGGTGGTGCAAGTGGTCCTCCCAGGAGGAAATAAACACTGCAATGTCATCCAGGTAGGCGGCACTGAAATCCTCCACCCCAACCAACACCTGGTTGACCAACCTCTGAAAGGTGCCAGGGGCATTCTTCATCCCAAAGGGCATCACACAGAACTGGTAGTGCCCATCTGGTGTGGAGAATTCTGTCCTCTCCTTTGCCCCATCAATCAAGGTGATCTGCCAGTACCCAGACGTTAGATCAAACGTGCTGAGGTACCGGGCAGCCCCTAACCGATCTATGAGCTCATCAGCTCTGGGGATGGGGTGCGCGTCGGTCCTCGTGACCAAATTGAGACCTCGGTAGTCCACACAGAACCTAACTTCATGAGTGTCACCAGGCGCTGCAGCTTTTGGTACCAAGACCACCGGGCTGGACCAAGGGCTGCTAGAGGACTCAATCACCCCTAGGGCAAACATTTTGGAGACCTCCTCCTTAATGTAGGCCCTTACCCTGTCAGTCACTCTGAAAGCCTTGTGCTTGACAGGAGAACTGTCCCCGGTGTCTACCTCATGGACGCACCAATCAGTGACACCAGGCACCAGGAAAAACAAATCAGAAAATTGCCCCAACAGCTGGTGACAATCTCTCTGGTGCTCAGGGGTCAGTGTGGTGGAGAGGACCACACCCTCCACTGACCCATCCTTCTCTCCTGCACACAGGAGGTCAGGAAGAGGCTCACTCTCCTCCTCCATCCCTGCATCTGTGGCAAGAAGCATGCCCACTTCAGACCTTTCAAAGTGGGGCTTTAGGCGGTTCACATGCAGGACCCGAAAGGGATTCCTGGGAGACTTAAAGTCCACCAAGTAGGTAACCGGACTTTTACGCTCCACCACCTCAAATGGACCGGTCCACTTATCTTGGAGCACACAAGGCTCCACTGGGGCCAGGACCCAAACCTTCTGACCAGGTTGAAATTCGTCCAGAGTGGCATTCTGGTCATGCCAACGTTTCATCTCCTCCTGGCTGGCTTCCAGATTTGCCTCAGCAATTTTTCTGAAACGCCAAGTCTGGTTCCTGAAGGCCAATACGTAGCTAAATACATCTTGGGGAGGTTTCCTGGGAGATTGCTCCCAGCCTTCCTTGACCAGACTCAGAGGCCCTCTTACCGGATGGCCATAAAGCAGTTCAAAGGGAATGAACTCTAAGGACTTCTGTGGCACCTCGTGGTACGCAAACAATAGGCATGGCAAGAGGATGTCCCACTTACGCCTCAGGGGCTCTTCTAGGCCCATGATCATGGCCTTCAAGGTCCAGTTGAACCTTTCAACCAGACCATTACCTTGGGGGTGGTAAGGAGTGGTGAACTTATAAGTTACCCCACACTCCTTCCGCAGAGACTTCATATACTGGGAGATGAAGTTGGTCCCCCTGTCGCTCACCACCTCTCTGGGGAACCCCACACCGGAGAAGATCCCCATCAGTGCACGTCCCATCATGGGGGCCGTCACTGACCTGAGCGGGATGGCTTCAAGGTACCGGGTGGCTTGGTCCACCAAGACCAGGATGTACCTGTTGCCCATGGCTGTCTTGGAGTCCAGAGGCCCCACAATGTCAATGCCCACTCGCTCGAATGAGGTACTCACAACTGAAAAGGGCTGGAGTGGGGCTTTGATCTTCCCCCCACTCTTCCCACTTGCCTGGCAAGTCTCACAGGTTCTACAATACGTATCTAAGCTCTTGCGCATCTGGGGCCAATAAAAGTGGGTGATCAGCCTCTCAAAGATCTTGGTCTGCCCCAGATGTCCTCCCAATGGAATGTCATCAGTCAACCCCAGTAGGAAGGCTCTGAAGCACACGGGCTGACCCCGGCTCAGCAGCCTTAGGCTCGCTATACAGGAGACTGTTCTCCCAATAAATCAGATGTGAACCAGACATGTCACCTGCTGCCTGGGCTGCAGCCTGTCGCCGCATACCATCAAGAGAAGGGCAAACTCTTTGCTGCTCACAAAACTCCTCCCTGGTGGGCCCTCCTTCCTGCTGCCAATGGGTCAGCTCAGGCAAGTTCCCCCGGTTGGCACTCTGCTCCCCGGTAGGCTCCAGGGCATCCCCCTCAGGGTCTGCTCCCTCCTGGGCTGTGGGAACCAAGGGAGGCCGGCTTCCCTCACCCCCTGCCCCTTCTCTCTGAGGCAGGGACCTGGGCCACACTCTCAGGCTCCAGGTCTTTCTCAACACCCTCTCTGGCTGCCATGGACCAAGTGGTGGCACACGCCCACTCAGGCAGACCCAACATCTCCAACTGAGATTTCCTCTCCAACGTAGCCCATGGGGAGTTCTCTAAATCATTGCCGGCCTCACAGCCACCTGAAGAGTTCCTGAGACCCCCCCACTCAAAGGAGACCTGAGCCACCTCACATTGGCTCTATGAGTTGTCTGCGGACACTACTGGGTAGAATGCATGGGGAACAACCTGCTCTTTGGACACCAACCGGGAGCTGACAGCAGTTGCACTGGCTCCTGTGTCCCTCAGAGCCTCCACTCTATGGCCATTGATGGTCAACCACTGCCTGTATTTCTTAGTGTTATCAGGCAGTGCAGGCTTAGGGACCATCTCAAAGTCTCCTAGTGAGACAAGGGTCAATTCTACAGGATCCCACCCACCTTGGGCACCCATCTCCTCCCCTCCCAGGACTACACTAGCAAGCTGGCTGGGTGGTGCATGGGGTGGTGCAGGAGCATCCCTCTGAGGACACTGTGGATCAAAGTATCTGTGGCCCACTTGACCACACTCAAAACAAGTAAAGGGCCCCCTCTGAACAGGCCTACCTGTTGGGGGCACTGGCTTCTTATCTTGGGGAGGCTGGGACACCACTGCTTGGTTCCCTTGGAAATTACTTTGGTGCCCTTTGTGGAACTCCCTTGGTTTACCCCTTTCCCCCCACCTCTCTGTTGGGGACCCTGCCCACCTTTGGTGAAGTTTCCCACTGGACCCTTGCGAATCCAGGTGCTCATCCAGCGGTCCGCCTCCTCAGCAAGTTTCCTAGGGTTAGTTAGCTTGCAATCTATCAGATGCTGGCGTAGCTCATGAAAACAATTACTAGATAAATGCTCCCATGCAATCAAATCATACAGTTGCGCAAAAGTTTCTACTTTGCTACCTTTTACCCAGCGCTCCATTGCTCTCCAAACAAAAGACACATATTCAACCCACGTGGTACCCTCTAGCATCTTGCAGGTTCTAAATCTCTGCCTCTACATCTCAGGGGTCAAACCATAGCGGGTAATCAAAGCTTCCTTTATGTGGGCATAAACCATCCTACTTTCTGGGGGTAGGTCCAACAAGGTATCCCTCCCCTCACTCTCAAAGCGTCCCCACAACCCTGCTCCCCAATCCTCAGGGACCCGGTGGGACACCATAGCTAATTCATAAGCGGCAAACCATTGCCCAATATCTTCACTTTTATGGAAATCCTTAATAACCTCTTTGGGTATATACACTCTACTCTCAGTATGCACTACTGGTATGCTGCCATCTCTATACTCCTTGCTTTAATCTCCAACCCCCTCATACTTCTCTCATGCTCAAGTTTCACTTTCATCATCTCAAATTTAAACTTCGTATTCTCTAGGTCCCTCTGACCATCCACTTTAAGCTTAGCCATCTCCATATTATGCCGCCTATCTCTCTCCCTGTCCTCCATCTCTTCTGGAGTCAGACCCCTTGAGGACACACTAGTGCCCGGGCTGGAAACTGCTTTATCCCCTACCAAATCTACCACTTCATCCTGCTGCTCTCCTGCATTCTCTCCCCCCTCCACAGGCTCTTCCATATTCCAATGGGCATCCCTGGCTTCTAACCAGGCCTTCAGCACCTTGTAATACTCTTCCCTTCCAGTGAGACCTGTGATAGGGACTGTGAAGCGTTTGCAAAAATATTTGAGCTGCTTGGCATTGTAGGTTTCTAATTTCTCTTCTTCCCAGGAGAGATCCTCAGAGGCATCGGATCTGGGCTTGCCCATTGTAGTAAAAGCTGGCAATAACAAAAAAAATAGAACAAAAACCTCACAAACGTACGTGGTTATGTTATGGTCTGCACTCACTAGTAGTGTACACTATAATTACTGTATGCAATCATAAATGCAAGTCCAGATCCTCACCGCTGACCACCAATATTAGAAATGGGGGTCTCTATTTGGCAATGGCTGGCCACTGTCCAAGTAGGGACTCTTCTTCCTAAGTCAGAGTAAGCATACTACACCCTTTGATAACCCCTGCTCAACCCTGTGGTAACGTAGAATGAGCAGCTAGGCTTATCTCAGAGGCAGAGTGTGAAGCATTTATGACCATACACAGTAACATAGTGAAGAACACTATAAAGGGACGCCACACAAGTAGTTATAAAAAATAAGTATCTTTATATATAGACTTAACATAAGACCAATAAATGTAAAAATCCACAATTCTAGAAAATAGGGTTACTCTTAAAATGCTGCAAAAATAGTTCAAGGTGTGCAAAGAAGAGTTCAGTTCAAGGCAGTGGTCTCTGTGACCCTTTTACTAACAAGGTACCTGGATTCTGTAGCAAAGCAACAAAAATGTCGCTAAGGAGTTGTAGCGATGATTTTCCTCACGCTAACCAGCGATGCGTTGAATCCTTGCCGCAAGGGAGGATGATGCGCTGGTTTGTGGGCAGGACAAAGCGACAAACTTCTGCACGCTAAGCCGGCGATGCGATAAAATCCTTGCCGCGAAGGGAGGATGATGCGCCGAGCCTGTTGCGTGTGCGATCTTGTTGTGATGAAAGAAAATGGCGCTCCGCGAGGGGGCGACGATCCTGATGCGATGCGATGAAAATGGCGAACGCTCGGCGTTTGCTCTGCGATGTCGTGAAGCGATGAACTCGATGCGATGATCTTTGGTTAGTGAGCGTTTTGAGGCCCGCAAACATGCAATGCGATAATCTTCGGGTTAGCGAGCGTTTGGCAGCCCGCAGACAGGTGATGCGATGATCTTTGGTTAGCGAGCGCTTTCAGGCCCGCCAACATGTAATGCGATAATCTTCGGCTTAGCGAGCATTTTCAGGCCCGCCGACAGGTGATGCGATGATCTCCGGTAGCAAGTACTCGGCGGCAGCAGAGCGACGATTTTCCTTACGCTCTCCAGCTGCAGCGGCTCGCTAACGGGCGTTAGCGACGATTTTCAGCACTCTCTTCTCTACAGTAGAACTAGAGGCCCTGGAACTCACAGGAGCCTCACCTGCAGATAGAAATCCTCGCTGGGAGGAAACAGGAGGCTGGTCGGGGAGTCTGATGTGCCTGAGACTCCGGCAGGAGGCTAGCTCTCTTCTAGCCCTTGGGTGACTTCTGTAGCAAAAATAAAAGTTCCTTTAAAGTCCTTTTCCTCTTCTTCCAAGTCCAGTAGTAACCACTGCAGGCCAGTCCAAGAAACAGCACACAAGCACAAGGACAGTCCTTCTCCTGCAGATTCCTTCAGTTACACGGACAGAGGTTCTTCTTGTTGTCCAGGAGCAATACAAATTGTAGGGGTTTGAGCACAGATATTTATACCCCGAAAGTCTTTGTTCTAAGAAGCTACAAGTCACTGAACCCAGCCAGAACCAGTTCTGGTCAGTCCTGGAGCACTTTGTTTACCAGGCTGCATCCTTCCTTTCAGAAAGAGAGGGTCTGGCATCAGACGCACAGTGGGAGGTGGAGCCAGCATTCACCTTGCCAGGCACAGCCTTATTCAGGTCCAGGAGCTACCCCTCCCCATACTCCAATGCAGATCTCTCTATTCAACTCAGGTCTGACTCAGCCTGCCCTGTCCCTCCAAAACCAGACAGCCAATACACATAACAGCAGAGCACACTGGAAGGCTTAGGCAAGAAAATACCTACTTTCTAAAAGTGGCATTTTCAAACACAGAATATAAAAATAAACTTCACTAAAAGATGTATTTTAATATTCTGAGCTCCGGCATACTAAATTTGGTTTTCTACCATGTTCTGTAGGTCAGTTAGGACTATAGAATGTAATAGCCCAACATCCCATTCTGGCCTATGGAGAACAGGCTAGCCTTACAGTAGTGAAAAACGAAATTGGGTGTAATTCACTACCAGGACATGCTACACACATCAGAGCATGTCCTACCTTACACATACAATGCACCCTACCATAGGGGTGGCTTACATGATGCCAAGGGAAGGTTCAGGGCTGGGAAGTGGGTGCACTTCACAGCCAAGATGACAGTTCTGGACTGCACACAGACACGGCAGTGGCAGGTCTGAGACACACTTTACAAGCTGCTTCTGTGGGTGGCGCAAACCAGCGCTGCAGGCTCACCAGCAGCATTTGGTTTACCAGCCCTGGGAACACACAGGCCACGCTACTGGTAAACCAAATAAGCCAATCATGGATATACCAATTCACATGTCAACTTCACACAGTGAGCATTCGCGCCGTGGCACTGAATGGCAGTGGCACACCACCCAGAGCATCTAATACCAGCAAAAATAGAGGAGGCACAGCGAAAAATGGAAGGGAGACTCACGCCAATGGTGCCAGGTCTTACATAATGCTTCCTGATGTAACAACGCGATCGTTGCAACAACCGTGTTGTAATGGCAAGCGATCTACTGCATGCGTAGTAAAGATAAATATTCAGTGTGGGGGTACATACTCAGCACTCAACAGTCACAGAATAAAGCTAAATCATCATCAAAAGATCTTTATTCAATTCAAGATAAAACCATAAAAGTACAAATACAGTTCCATAGTATATAAAATGCATTGTCGTAAGGATATTACATCTAGAGGAATAAAATGATGAATACAAGACGTAACGCAATTCATAACACATATTTAGGGTTCATTATGAGCAACATCCGTGTTCATTACAGGATAACAACTACATAAATAAGGTGTTAATTCTGCTCGCCCATAGTAAGGTACTAAAGTTCCATTGCATTTTTAAGGATCTGACAGGGTCAAATGGAGCATAGCATCCAATCTTGCGCATGTGATACTAAAGTGACCAGTGCGATAAAGGAGAACAAAATAAGACTTTAAGAAGTAAAAACATGAACAGTTGGCGCTATTGAATAGATTTGGCCCTAATCGGCCAACTTACTACAGATAGTTGGTCACTGCACATACAATCGGTTCCCTAGTGTCAGTGCAGAGCAACCTACGCGTTGGATGGCACTGCCTGCAACCCAGAGGCCTGCATATAGGGATGATCCAACTATAACCTGGACAAATGAACATCAAATGTGATAAAGACTCATCTTCCTGTAGGCATACCAGGCACATACATTTGGTGCTGGTATTAGAGCAACGTTTTGAGGTAAGAGATAAAAGGAACAGGGTGCCATACCGCAATTTAAGAAATAAACTTCTAGCAGCTGGGTCAGTAATTTTATAGAAAAAAGGCTCAAATTCGGTGTGGGGTTTAACGAGCAGAAAAGTGTCTGTAAGGAAGCCATATTTACCCTTCTCATATCCTTCTCCCACCTCCATTTCCAAAAAGAGACCTTTAACGCTTCCCTTGATAGAGAAGGAGAGTCATTGTTCCAATATCCACCCAGGCCAAGTTCGACCAGGGAATCTTTCACATAAGCCAACTATTTGACAGTCTGAGATTTGCTTTAGGCCACAATGTCCTTAAGGGCAAGATAATAAGCAGATAGTGCAGGGGTATACTTGAGTCTATATCAAAAAAGGAGAGGCCGCAGCTAGGCTTTCCAGGCCACCGAATCGAGGCCCAAATTGTGTAATAGCGATACCAGTGGGGTGCTCTTGGGAAGAAGGGTGTGCAGAAAGTTGTTATCACTTGTGCTTAGTTCTGTTGTGTTTGTGCATTCCCATATCTCTGTTCCACAAAGTGCACTGGCCTCTGCCTTGGCCCTATAGACCTTTAAAACAGATGGAACTCGTTTTTTTGTAGCAAGCTTAAATGATCTGAGGATTGCTGCAGTGTGGGGTGTATGATTTAGAACACTTTTCCTGACCCAAGATGACCAGGTCATTTTTTTAGATAGCGTGACACCTAAATACCTAAAATCCATAACTTTTTCTAATGGGCACCATCAAGGGTGATAGAGCGTTAAAAGACCTATGGTGACTGATGGTCATAAACTTTACTTTAGTATGATTGAACACCAGCCCTTTTTCCTGTCAAAATCCCCTAAATCTATTCACCAATGTTTGGAGGCCTCTCTGGGTCTTAGAGATTAGGAGCGTGTTATCAGCAAATAGGAGCAGGGGGGGATCTTCCTACTCACCAACTTGCGTGCATCACTCATACAATCTTGCAAGAAGGCGACCATACCATTTAGATATAATGAGAACAGCGTGGGAGCATGGACGCACCCCTGTAGAATGCCCTTCTGAATTCTTAACTTGTCATTTAGCTCTCCCATGGGCCCTCAGTGGACCTGTGCATATGTGTCTTTGTGTAAGCGCCTAATGATGTCCAGGGGATCTGGTCGCATCCCACTAGCTTTTAGGACTTCCCAAAGGTTGGGGCAGGGGACCAGGTCAAAAACAGTATTTTGGTCCACAAAGATGACATATAAAAGCAATTTTCAAGTACAATGGTCTTTCAGTAAATGAACATGAACCGGAAGACCTGGTCAATAGTACTCATGTGGCTTCTGAAGCCCTCTTGGAGGTTAGAGAGGGCCCCCTGATCATCAATCCATTGCTCCAGATGATACAATATCTGCCTGGTAAAAACGTTTAGGGTAACATCAATTAGACTAATAGGTCTTAAATTAGCAGGAGAGCCCTTTGGACCTTTCTTCTAGACTGGAACATGTTCCACTGCCATCCAACTTGGGGGGATTTCCATAATATAAAGGCAGTTAGGATGTTTATTTCATTGGCCCAACTCTATCTCACATAGAAACAAGTCCCCTGGGACCCAATCTGGTCCTGAAGCTTTTCCTGTGGTTTTGGACTTTATTGCAGTCATGGTCTCACTTGGGCCTGTATTAATCAGGCAGAGTGCTGGAATCAGTATACCATCCGTGGGCTTTTGACATTGAGACTCACAGCTGGGGAAGGGGCATAGAGATCTAAGAAGTATTTGTGCCACGTCACTGGTTGAATGGAGTCAGCTAGATGGATTTGCTGATTGTGACCTTTGTTAGCTACCAGATGCCAAAACTTCTCAGTATCCTTTTTAACTGAGGCATCATACAAATTGTTCCAGAACAAGAAATCTCAGTCATTCTGGGTTTTCTGCAAGATCTTTTTGTATTGTTTCCTGCACACTCTAATGACAGGGACGCCCCATTTGGCAAGGGCCTTCCTCAGTTTATATACAATAAAAGAGAGGCAACTGTCAAGAGAATTCCAACAATTAACACAATCAATGTTACGACTGATAACATGAAGACAATACAAGAGGCCTTTGTTCTTTTTTATCTTGTACTTCTTTTATTCATTTCTTGTCAACAGATATGAACATTTCTGCACAGCCAATGCGTTTCGCCCACAATTCGGGCTTCTTCAGGGCTGTAAACATGACAAACAGGAATATCAAAATATTTACCAATACACATAAAATTGACAGATACACATAAAAGCTACACAATCTCAAATTTGCACTGAAGTGTCCTTACAATAGTTGATATAGACGAAGAACACAAGTCAATTTAGAAAATCTACAAACATGTTCCATTATTATATACATTAATATATTGCTCAGAGAGAAAATACCCATGTATGGTTAATTCCATGTGTGTATTATTTAAAAAGAACCACACTTAAACAGGGATTATGTCCAAAAAGTAGACAAACTGAGACATTGGTCACGACAAATTCTAAGCGTTTCTGTAATGGGTAATCAAGCTCCCCTAGCCATCCAATACTAGAGTTGTACCCTCCAAAACTAAATGCAAAATGGAATTATTCTATTATGGCAAAGTGCATCTTCAATCTAAACCTCATCCGTGAGTAAAGAAGAGTCAAGGGAGATAGGATGGTATTTATTTAAGAGAAACCAAAGCCATTATTTAAGTTGAATATTAAACCCACCGTAGTAGGACTGACTAGTTCTTGCAAGTGACAGGCATCTTCTGCTGTGTAATGTTCTGCTTAATCTATTAATAAGCCATCCAAACTGGAATTTCTCTTTCTTGTGGACCTTTAGTAGGAGATATAAGCAAGGATACTTGGATGGTCTACAGGCAAAAATCTATGCTCTGCTTCGGATAGGAGACCAACTTTCTTCCAGTGAGAGAGCTTGTCAGTCAGTCAATAGGTCTTTATTTCGATTATCAAATCATTAAAGACATCGTACATCAGTTAAAAATCTATAAATTCATAATATAAACCATTCAATACTATCATACATGTTTTTTTTTGTAAAAACTGTAGCAAACCGAATCACAAAAGTTAAACACTTCACATAAGGAATATGCTTGTTCTTGTAGCTTCTAAGGCTGTCATCAATATCCTAAAAGAGTTGCATTGGCTGCCCATTCATAAACGTATTCGGTTTAAATATCTAACACTGGTTCACAGAATATATCATTAAGTGGGCAACAAATATTTGATAGAGAGATTTCAGCTTTACAACTCTATGTGAAATATGCAATCCAGTAAAACCAGGCTCCTTAATACCCCCACTTTTAGATTCAAGAGCAGAGGAGGTAAGGCCTTTTCCTATTTAGCAGTCAAACTCTGGAACAATTTCCCTTAATATCTACAAGAGGGGAATGACGGAGCTTTGTTTAGAAAGCAGTATAAAACTTCACAGTTTTAATCCCTGTAGAAGTGTGGTCTTTCATTTCCTTGCTTTTCTGCCTAGCACCAGGACGCCCTTTTGGACAGCTATTTGCATTTTATAAATCAACATATTTCATGACATAGCATATCTTTGCTGATGTCTAGATTGCAGGATTTTGCAATTTTTTAGGTCAAAACACATATGTCTATAGCAAAGCAAAACTATGGTGTGCATCAACCATAGAACGCCTACATGACACAAAAGTTGCCTTGCTATACTTTTTTTTTGCAAAATCACACAAATCGATTTTTGCTTGAATTTATACATACAAATAAGGATTTTGCGTAAAAGATCCTTCAAAAAATTGGTGCAACCCCAAGCATAATCATTTTAAATCTAGGCCTGAATTTGAGCTAAAACCAGGAAATTAATGATTATTGTTCCAATGACAAAGCTGGACAGCTTTGGTAAAGAAGATGTAGGTGGCTAACACATGTTTACAATTCCAAACTTTTATGTGCATGTCGAACCTTTATAGGGCAGTCTTTCACCCATTAGTTACTTGGTACAAACCTGAAGTGAAAGTGCTTCTGAATAAGGCAAAAGTGGTAGACAGAAAAAAAACTGCCCACCTGTACTTGTTAATTGGACGTGAGTTTATCAGGAGCTGATCGCAATGGCCATGAGGATTCAAACATGACATAATATATGACTTATAATTAAATTCTCAGAACTACCTAGTGCACTCCCATTATTCGGCAAAAAAAAGGTTAACTCTCTGTGAATGCTGAGTGATAATACAGTAAATATTTGAAAACTTATAAACAGAAAGTCCTAACATTGTGGAGTGGTGTATTTAAAAGCGAAGCAATACATGCTTTGAAATTAATTGCTGTTTTTCTCATTGTGTTTTTGCTCTAAAGATTTTATTGAGTTGTAGAAATGTGCAATAAAGCATAGACACAAAATGTCATTGCATGGTAATGTTGTGTGCTTAAGAAATATTACAAAGCCGTAACTATAGAAATAGTAAAAACGTTAAGAATGGATATTAAAGTGGAATTAATGCACCATCATTTTCGACTACAATTGACACAGCATATCTTAACTGCTAAACCTGCTCTTCATATCAAATGAAGATGTATTAATCAGAGGTAAGACCCTCCTTGGACATGTACAAATAATAAAATCTTAAAACACCCGACAATCGAGGTCCAGCGTGACCTAAGGAATAGTGGTGGAGAAAGAGGGTTAGCGGTAAGGATAGGAAAAGAAAAAGAAGAGCATAGGGGAAAGAAGATGAAAAAAAAGAAAGAGGAGGCAGGAGAGAAAAGGAAGAAGAGAAAAGAACAGAAAAGAAGTGAGCCATGAGAACTAGCGAGGTGAATATCAAGCCCAAACCTAGACCTGTAGGTTAGGCAGAGATATCAATCTTGAAGGACATTAAAGTCAACTGCATATTGTGTATGAAATCATCTAATGTCTTAATAAGCGTTGTGAGGTAACAGGTAGCCAGCACACTTCACTTGGGCAGTATGTGTACTTCTGAGATAGGTCACCCATGCACACCATGTCTGGTAGGAGACGTTGTTAGTGGATGTCCAGTCTAGGAGGATGAGCTTGAGGGCAATGGCTGTAAGTCAAGTAGAGTGAGCTCCACTTCTGGGAGCTGAACTGGAGTTATGGATGCATATGGACCAAATATAACTGTTGGGAAATCCAGTGAAATAGGTGTTCTAAACATTTGTTCTGGGTCGACACGCTGATTTGCATGAAAAATAAGTGTCAGAATCCATTAGGTTTACTTTGAGGACTCAAGAGATCCAGTAGAGTAAATGTGAGGCAAAGAATTTCCTTTGTATTAATGATGGGATGTTTGTTTTGAAGCGAGTGGGAGCACATTTTAGACCAGGCCTCAACTGAGATGCCAGATTTACCTTTAATTGGAGAAGCATGTCAACCACTTACTCTGCAAGACGGGGTGCAGTTGACTAGTGGTGCTACATAATAATTTATAAATCTTGGATGCCACATTGCCCCTATTTTCCACTCGTTTGAGAGAGAAAAAAACGGTTGTTTGTAGAAGAGGTCCTAATCTGGATAACTTCACTATGTTTTTCAAAATATCGTAGAAATGTAAGTTGGAAAGGACATGTTTCTCTTGAAGAGCAGAAAAGGTCTGACACTAGGTAGATGCCTGTTTTAGCCTTTCTCAGACCCGTTGTGGAGGATATTGCAGTCTGAAGCTTCTTGTTATTCCATAGTGAGATGGAGTAGGGTTTATTATTTTGCAGGAGAGAGCTTTGCCAACCACTTGTCGCACTTTAATTGTTTCCTAAAGAGCTTAGTGGAGTGAACAAAGGTGTGATGGGACTTAGTAAAATTTGCAATAAAAGGAATGGGTGGTTAATATGTAATTCAATTTCAATTCAATTCAAAAAATCTTTATTTCGGTTATTTGCTAACCATAAAAGACATACATAAAATATACAATTCATTATCACAAATACACCAACCATTTCATCATAAGAAAGTGCAATAAGAGAGTGCTTACAAAGTATGGACACAAACGAGGGACATGGTTTCACTGGTCCAGGCAGTTTCTCAATCTAATACATAGTTTTAAAAAATCCTTAATTTGGAGAATACTGTCACTGTGCAAAAGCTGCAAGTACAAAAGTGCCGGTCTGATTTGTTTAAAACCAAGTTTTTTTAAAAGAGTCACTAAATATAGTTTACGTGGAAATTCATAAAATTTGCATAAAAAGATAAAATGCAGCATATCCTGCGGAGACTTTCCGTCGCAGCCGCAGGGCGCTGCCAATTTATTAAAAATGTCACACTTAGGTCGAATAAGCAGGTGATGGAACTGATTGAACCTAAATCTGGTCAGTAAAAATTTCTCATGTGAAGACAAAGACCCTTCCAAATATGGTTCGATGGCCACAGTAGTCTTAAGCATAACAAACTTTCTCACACTTGGTTTCTGAAGCTCCACATCTTCTCTCGTAGTCCTCTTGACCATCAAAAATGTTTGTTTGACGAGCTCCAGATCTCCCCTTGTAATCAATTGTGGTTTGGAAAACAGTTCAGGGCGACCAAGTTTATCAAAATTTGATTTTAGGTAACTTAGCCAAGGAGAGCTCAGTGCTTTGTCCAGCGACAAGAAGTCCTTTATGATTAAGTGTGTTAGGGGTATGTTCTCATTTAACCAAATTTTAAGCCAAAACATCAAAGGGCGTAAGGAAAGCAAATCACATAAATATTGAGTCCCCAGCTCCTCATGGACAGCAAGATTAGCCGTACCAGGAGGGACACACAATAGGCGCTTCATAAAACGATTTTCTGCGATCTGTAATTGCTCTCCATTGACATACCCCCAAAGTTCACTACCATAGGATACAGTTGCCACAGACTTAGCATTATACAATTTCAACATAGCGCAAATTGGCTTTTTCCCCAATTTGGTGGCAAAATTGAATATTGATGCATTAACCCTCACCATTTCACCCTTTTTCTTTGCAAGGTGAGGTTCCCAATTTAATTTTGTGTCAAAAAGGACTCCTAAGTATGAGAATGTTTTAGTTAAAGGGATTATTTCTCCACCAATCCTAAATGGGAAGGGTTTTCTTGGTTGCTGACCAACTTGTAGTACAAAAGATTTAGTATTATTTACCAAGAGGTCTCTATCTCTCATAAATGTATTAAACGCTGTTAACAATGATTGAAGTCCCCTCTCGGTTCTAGATATAAGTACTGCATCATCTACATAGAGAAGTATTGGAATTCCTCGCCTACCAACTCTAGGGCAGTCAGCACGAACATCCTGTAACACCCCATCTAAATCGTTAATATAAAAGTTAAAAAGAAAGGGGGCCAGGATACAGCCCTGCCGGACACCCTTTCCAATACTAAAATTATTAGATACACTCAGATCCAGGGAATATCTCACATTGGCACTGGTATTACAGTGTAGGGCAACCAAAAAATCAACCAAACCGCTATCAACCCCTTTTGACCTCATGGACTGCCACAGCTTACGCCGGTTGACGCAGTCAAACGCGAAAGACAAGTCCATAAAGGCAAGATGAATGGTACCTTTCTGTATTACAGTATATTTGCTTAAGATCAGGAAAAGGTTAAGGCATTGAGTTATTGTCGATCTGCCTTTACAAAATCCGTACTGTGAGGGAGACATAATGTTCTTTTCCTCCACCCACTCTACCAATCTTTGCAGTACAATTATTCCTACAATCTTAACCATAGAATCTAATAAAGAGATCGGTCGATAGCAGTGTGGGCTGCCCTTATCACCCTTTTTAAAAACCGGGACAATTGTGGAAACACCCCATGATCGTGGACATCCTTCTTTTGCAGCTGCATTAAAGACTGACTCTAAAATCGGTGCCCAAAAGCTAGGATCAGATTTAAATAAATCAGGGGGGATCCCGTCCGGGCCAGGAGCTTTTCCACCTGTGATTCCCTGTATACCCTCCAAGACTTCGCCTCTGTTAAAAACAATCTGTACACCAGTTTTACTACAGTCAGGAGTTGTATCCATGTCCTCAGTACAGCAGTACAATTTCTTAAAGTGCACTTCCCACTCCTCCTTAGATATATAACTTTCAGTACCATTTCCCGGGTCCTGTGTCAAAAATGGTTTTCTCATCAAGGCCCAGAAAGCTGTGCTACTTCCAAGGGTGGCAGGATCTAAGATCGCTAACCACGCCTCTTCCCTAAGGGATTCCTTACGTCTTGTAATAGTTTTTTTGTAGATCATTCTACACTGCTGAACATCAGCTTTTATCCTAGGCTTAGATGACAGTGCTACTCTTAAATTTCTAGCTGCTTGTGAACAGTCCTGATTAAACCATCTAGGGCCTCTTAAGGAATCCGATTTTTTTATAGGTACTGATAGTAACTGAGATACCTTCCCCGCTAAACAGTTGAAGGCATTTAGGACAGTATTTGGGGGTGCATCCTCTTGTGTGCATAGCGAAATTTCGTCTGCACAAGTAGTTTTAATTTTGTTGTACAGCTGATCAGGGGTTACCATGGACCATCTCAGACGACGTCTACCATCAGTGGTATTCACCCTACCGATAAGGGGTTCCACTCTTTCTTTTGCTATCAGTGGACCCCTCATGAAAGCAGTGAGGGGATTATGGTCACTGAATTCACTGACTTCAATAGAGAAGAATCCCACAAAAGACTGCATTACAGGTGTTAACAAAATAAAATCTATAAAACTTGCCCTACCGTTCCCCTTAAATGTTGGGGTATCAAAGCACTTGTTCGGGGCCATCAATGCCATCATAGGAGTTAATTCTAACTCATTAAGCAGGTCATTGAGGTGGTCCCCCTCAGTTGAGTGCTCAAAATGAAAATTCTCGCAGTACGGGCAATTAAGTTCTGTAATCAATTTAAAAAGAGGGTCTCCACAGGGATGAACATTGAAATCCCCGACCACCATGAGGTTATGAAGACAACCCTTCATGGAGTTACTAATAAAAGAATTCAGTGTAACTATCTGACTAGAGTTAGTACTATAATTAGTGGAATTATAAAAATTAACCAGACCGGCCATACAGTTATCTCCAGTTAAAACTAAACCAATAATGCCAGTGTGGTTTGTTGAAATTCTCCTGACCTTACAACTTAATACTATAGAGATAAACACAACCAGGCCCCCCTTAGGTCTACCCCTAGTAGTTGCTACTGCCGGGACATAATAGGCCTTATACCCTTCCAGGAAGTAATTACAATCGATTGACCAAGTTTCCTGTAGACAGATGACTTGGTACTTTTTAATATACTCAATCCAATTGCAATCCTCCATTTTGGTACCAAGACCCGCAATGTTCCAAGAGATTATATTATTAGAGTTGTTGACAGCCGAGATACATTCCATACATTCCAGATCCATTGAGCCACGAGTTACCTGCCCACCGGATACCTCCTGTCAGTCACATAGCTCTAATCCCGAGAGGGCATCAAATCTGTTGTGGGTTACAATGTTAATGCCGTTACCTCTCTGTAACCCCACATTATAAACATATTCCCCATTGGGAGGCAGTGACTGTGAGGGAATACGTGATCTAAAGGGGCCAGGGGTAGGTGGATTTCTAATCACATGGGAGTAGAAAAACCCCAGTGGACGTATGCAAATACTATTAGGAGTATTGGCCAATACTGCAGCTCTAAGTAAAACTGTGGCAGCATGTTGGGGATGCCTGAAATTAATGATAATACAATCACCATTTGTTGTCTTACTAGATGATCCGATCCAGCTCACCCTTCTTGTTGTTAATATTTGATCAGCAAAATTAACGGGAAACCCACAATACTTGTTAAGCCAGAAAACCGTCCTATTCTTTAAAGAATCATGATTTTCTTCAGATACCTGATATGCTTGAGGCTGAATGGGTGGGACATTTGTAAGAACAGCCACATAGGGTGCGCATTCAGGAGGAAGATTTACATGACGGTTTTTCTTTACATGGCTATGGGGCAAATTGCCCTCAAGAAATCCAGTGTCATTGGTATACTGCATTGATAATGTCGTGGGATCCGATAAGACAGGATCAGCAACAACCACTGTATTCTGTGTATTAATCTGCCTGTGTACTGGAATATTAGGTACACTTCCTTTAGATGTTCCCAGATCATCCACAGTTGGTTTATTATTATAAGCTGCATCTAATTTACCTGATACTCCGGCCAGGTGAGATTTTAGCAGGCCACCTAATCTTTCTACTTCTAAGGCCATAGTATCTAATTTGGCTAGCAATGGTTGCACCAACTCTACAATTTTTGCCTCTAATTTTCCCTCCAGTGAGTGAAATAGAAGTGTTAATGGTTCTGGGGCAATATTAGTATTGATTTCGCCCGTGTCGCTACCCTCTTCAAAATTCTTTTGCAGTCCCCCACTGTTAGAGACTCTGTTACCCCTCCCGGTTTTACTCTTGCAGTACTTGCCCACGCGCTTGGCTTGCGCCTTCCTGCACAGTCTCACTGGTCTATGCTGGGGCGATAGGGGTAAAGACTCTTCCTCTGTTAGTTCAGATGCAATTACTGGGTCATCTGCAATCTGATCTATGTATGTGTGTGCTGCATTAATTACAGCAGCCCCACTTCCCCCATCCTGTCCATCTATAGGAGCTGTGACTACCAAGGGAGACGATAATTCTGCACAAACGACAGAATCATCATTACCTCGCCCTAGGGAAGCTCTACGGGTGTTGTTAATTTGGGTCACTTTTTGCACTAGATAGTTATCCATAGAACCAGCCCCCTTGGTGGGTTTATTCATCTTAACCTTGGACATATTAGCGACCCTAACAGTAATCCTTGGGTCCGGGCTCGTTTTTACCGGGGGCTATGCAAACAGCTAATTTCACTTAGCACCTGCGGATAGTCACGTTACACAACACCATATAGTGACTACACAAGGTCTGTATTACATACGTACATAGTCCGTGGCCCAGTCCTGTCTCTTCTGTCCTCTGAGGGCCTCAGAGGGCCCGCCCTTTGCCCGGGCTTAGCCCGGCGCCGACCCGCGCGCGATCCCGCGTCGCGGGGGCTCCCGTTCGATTTATGCGCCTTCAGGCGCTTCCGCTGACGTGGGCGGGTTCGTCCCGCAAGGGTTGCTGGGAGCTGTAGTTTCCCTGCACACAGCGGCCGTGTAGATGGTGGATGCGGCGGCGGCAGGGAAACCCTGAGGTGCGCTGATGTAAGCGTCCCGCTGATGCTGGCGTTGATACCGTGACACAGGGAGCAGGTAGGCAGAAAAACCGCTTCAGGAAAAGTCACCCCAAAATATCGTAGAAATGTAAGTTGGAAAGGACATGTTTCTCTTGAAGAGCAGAAAAGGTCTGACACTAGGTAGATGCCTGTTTTAGCCTATCTCAGACCCGTTGTGGAGGATATTGCAGTCTGAAGCTTCTTGTTATTCCATAGTGAGATGGAGTAGGGTTTATTATTTTGCAGGAGAGAGCTTTGCCAACCACTTGTCGCGCTTTAATTGTTTCCTAAAGAGCTTAGTGGAGTGAACAAAGGTGTGATGGGACTTAGTAAAATTTGCAATAAAAGGAATGGGTGGTTAATATGTAATTCAATACTCAGCCAAGTGAGCATCGTGATGTGATCAACTTCAAGCCATTGTGTGTGCTGCACAGCCAGGAATGTCATCTGGTAGTTGAACCAGTTCAGAAGGTTGCAGCCCCCTTCTTTGAAGTTACCCCTAAGGTTTTTAAACTTACTCTAGACTACTTCTTGCTTTAGAGAAACTCAGAGGTAATGTTTTCAATGGTTGAAAAAAGATTCTGGGAAAAGCAAGTGGAGAGCATACTAGCCATAAATTGACCAGTGGAAATTCCATTACCTTTGGGGTTCCTAGTCTGACCCACCATGAAATATACTTACTTTGCTTTCCTTTGCCATGATCACAATTATGGCCTCAGCTGCAGTTCCGAAACTTTACCGGATGAGGCAAAGTGATCCAAAACTGATTCCAGTGGGTCCATTATCGTTGAGCAAACACACGGAGATGATGGAAGGAGTGCTGAAACTTTTCAGACACTCATCCCCAGTCACAGATCTAGGTTTAATCCATTATCATTCTTTAGCTCATGTCGCCACCCCAGTTTGGACCCAGCCATATTCAAATTAGTCTTTACCCTCTGCCATATGGGAACAGTCCAGCCCGAACTGCCAGGCCAGTTCCTCCCTGGACCAGAAAATAGAATCCTGGAACTGGTTTTAGGGTAACACTGCTCATCAGCCAGGCTAGCTAGGATCCAGTGGAAAAGTGAGCAAGGTAGACACGTCTGGGCATACCCTGCCAAATTAGGGCGTACAAAGCAAATACAAGGAGTTGATGGACGGAGTGCTGAAACTTTTCAGACACTCACCCCCAGTCACAGATTTGGGTTGAATCCATCATCATTCTTTAGCTCACTTCGCCACCCCAGTTTGGACCAAGTCATGTGCAAATCAGTCTTGACCCTGTGCCTCATGGGAAGAGTCCAGCCCAAACTGCCAGACCAGGTCCTCCCTGGACCGGAAACTAGCATCCTGGGACCAGTTTCGGGGTATCGTGAAGCCAAATGTTTTATAAAAAATAAATGGGTAGACCGTCTGGACACAGAGCCTTACCCAATGGGATGAGCTTAATTGCAATCAGAATTTCACCCCTCTCTATCGGTTTATATAGGATAAGAATGTGCAGGGTAGAGATGGCCTTCATCAGGAGACGCTGGTGAAATTTTAGGCATATCTCTTTAGGGGTGGTTATAGAAGGAGTATATCACTTATGGCACGAGTACGATCTCACTAGGAAAGCCCTCCGAATGACTCAGATCCGGAGGGATTTCCTAGCAAATTGTGCTCTGCGAGTCCAAGTGACCTAGTATGATGCACCCATATGGTGACGGACTCGGTTCACTCGGACTCTTATTGAACTCTATGGGAGCCTGTATACTGAACGTGTACACAGGCTCCCATAGCAAAAAGGGGTGGGTGGGGAAAACGTACACCTTGTGGTGGGTATATCATGGTGCCCGCCACACTGTGCATGCATGGAAAGGGGGGACCCCTGGGTACCCCAGGGGACAGATTTGGAGGGTCCCGGGTGGAGAGGGCCCCCTACACCCCCCAAAGTCCGATTCCCACAGCCATTTCATCTTGCTGAGACCAAATCGATATGGTCGCCCGAACTGTGCATCGTACTCGCTCGTTCATGCAGCACGATTTAGCTGTGAACGAGTCTGACTGACAGGATCAAGTTCAGAAATGATTCGGCCAACGCGGACGAGATCTTCGCATCGTACTTAGTTCAAAATGGGGGACGATTTGGTTGGAAACATAGGCTTTGAATCGGATTTGCTCGTTCGGAAACCCGTCTGGAGGACTTCCTAGAAAGATGGTACTCAGACCCTTAGTGTAGAACTTCCCGAAAACAAGGAGAATATCATCCATTTTTGTCCTTGCTTTTCCCTTGTGGTCTTTAATGTTCAATATTAAAGAGGAATTATTTTACATTTTAATTATGCTGCTTTTGGTTTACCAGCTTAATTAGATAGAATAGCTTTTTAGCTTTCTGTGCATGTACCCATGGGTGGGCATGTTGACTAATAATTGTGATGTATTCGTATCTGAGCCATTGTAATGGAGGCATAGCTAATGGGTCTTTACAGTGGCTGTGTAAAATGTCTTTAGCTTTTATATCAGCCATTAACTTGCCTGAAGAGGGTTTGATTTATTTGTTTTTCTTGGCCATGCAGCTAATTTCATGGCCTCTGAAGAAACACATAGGGGCTCTTTACGATGTCGGTCAGAAAGCCCTCGAACAACAGTTGGATTCTCCTAAACGATGTTGGAACGCATGTTTCCGACTCAGTCAAAAACATTTCCGACCGACCGATTATGATGCTCTTGTTTGGAAAACAAACTGTTCGGTCAGCCCGAATCGGTTCCGACCTGCATTTGGAAACTCAGAGTCTGTCGAAGCCGAATCTTACGCTCTAAGGACCTCATTTCCAACCATCGTATTACGATGTCGAGGTTTGGACAGACTTTCCAAGTTGGTCTGTCCAACAAGAAAAGGCTGTTGGAAACTGACTTCGGGGGCCCATAACAGACCCCCTTCATCCTGAGGCCTCCAGTTGGGGCCGAGGGGGTACTCAAGGGACCCCCCTGTAAAACAATGCACATTTTGGCAGGCACCATGGGGTGCCCGCAACAGGGTGCAAGGTTTCCCGCAACCACACCTTTTTTCAATAAGAGGCTGTGATGTAGGTTGGAACACAGGCTCCCATTAAAGTCAATAGGAAGCTTTCCAAGCGGTGTTCAGAAGCATTGTTATTGGCCGTTCAGACTCGCTGAATGCGAGTCGTTCGGAACCGATTCCGACAAGGAGTCGGTCGGTTTGCCTTTTTTCAGCCTCTTAAATGTGTCTCATAGTTTAGCGGGTAAAGAAACAGAAGTACTGTTCTATTGTATGACCAAAGCTAATTCATTATGTAGATCTTGCACATCTGATTCTTTCTCAAATACTTCTGTGTTTGTATGCCATGTACGAGATTTAGTTTTAGGGGTAAGGTTCTGACGGAGAATAGAGATGTCTGCATGGTAAGAGATTGTGATGGTCTCAATGGTTGAGGAGAAGGTCTTTCTAGGATAGAAGAGCCTACCAATAGTCTACTAATATGTAGTCAATTCTTCAGAAATTATTATGTGGGGGGGGGGGCGTTTAGTTGTTACCTGTAGGTTGTGGGTTGTGCATAGAGATCACTTTGCTTTGTGAGCTTTGGTGACTGGGTTATTAAAGTCAGAATTTCTATCTATGTAATGTCCATCTGAAGATTGAAGTCTCCAACAAGAAAAATTTGGGCTATATGGGGTAATAGTGCTTGTTTAGCAGAAAATGTGGACCAAAATTGTGGGTCATCAATATTAGGAGCATAGATGTTTGCTGCTTATAATTCGGTATCAATGCATTGAAGCTGAGTAATCAGCCACCTACCATTGTCACCTGCTCTGAGGCAATAATTGATTGATCAGAATGTTTATGAGATTAAGGCGATCATACCATTTTTCTTGAAGCCGTAGAGCAGAATGAATTAGTCACCCATCCACTACACATAGATAATGCTTCTTTGTAACCAACCCTGGTCTCTTGGAGAAGCACTAAGTCACCTTTAAGGCTGTGGCAGTAGTTCATAAACTTTCTGCGCTTCACAGGTTGGTTAGGGCCTTTGGTATTAAGAGAGAAAACGTTCAGTGTGGCCGTGTGTTGATCAGGCATACCAATGTGAGACAGCTGTTTGATATAAGGTGCAGTAGAGAGCTTCCGATCGCTGTGGAGCAAGGAGCAATGGCTGGTGTCACAAGGTTCAGTAGAAAAATAGAAAAGAGGACATAGAGGGAAAAGAGGAGATGGAGAAAACATTAAGTAACCAAATGTGAATGTTCCTTCATAAAGAAGGGCGAGTGAGCCTCGATGAGTCAAAGTGAAATGAACAAAGCTGTGAAGATCTAATACAAGGGAAGCGAGAGTCCTCCACACCTTTACAACTGAAAAAAAAATATACTGAAAACAAGTGATTTGACAGGCCCTGTTATTTCACAAGGAGCGACACTGTGCCCACGATAGTCATAGAGTGAGGTGTGGTGATTTATAGGAGTGTATTACTTAATGGGGTGCCTCAGTAGGGACCAGCTACAGATAAAAGATAGACTAGAACACTTGAATTATGAGTTGAGCAACTACATCAAACCAACAGCAATGTAAAGAACCAGCATGCAATTTTGAATTTAACATATCGTTATATAAAGACTAGCAAATAAAGTTAGGGAAGCAAACCTTGTATCCTTATTCCTATAAAAGAAGGAGCGTTGCTAAGGCAACAGAACGCAGTTTTGGATTTAACATTTTGTTATATAAAGACTAGGGAATGAACTGAAGATCAAGAGAACGGAACAATTCTATGTACTAAACAGGTATAGTGGATGGTGCTGATAAATCAATAATCTGATGACAAGTCCAGCATCAAATACACTATTTGTTAGACGGCCCAACTACAGGTAACCAGGGAAACAACATGCATGAGCATTAGGTACTACATAGCCATACCAGTGAAGAAAATCATTACCCAGATATGACTCGCTGTGTCATTCACTAAAAGAGTTGGGGAGAGAACAGTGCAGTTTACTACACTGAGTGTACACAAAGAGAGGATGAGATTGAACACTGATTTTTTAGCTGCCACCAGCAGAATGAATAGCGTACCACAGAGCTGTGCGGAAGCTATCCATGATTATCATGGTTGTCATCCATGCGAGATTCAAATGTATTTTCCAGGAAAGTGTCCTGGTTGGCAGGTTGTGACTCCAAAGACACCAACCATAAACTGGTTAACTCTTCCCATTTGGAAATTACATTTACAAAATGTAATAAGGCAACTCCAGTGTTATCTTATGGGAGAGATAGGCCATGCATAGTTTTTCACTACCAGAACATGCAAAACTTAACATACATGTCCTCCCTTTTAAAGACATTGCACACTGCCTTATGGGCAGTTCAGGGCCTACCCCAGGGGTGAAATATATGTATAAAAAGAATGGTTTGGGTCTGGCAAAAGGTTTATTTTTCCATGTTCACATGGCAGCCTAAAACTGCACACACACACAGGCTGCAATGGCAGACCGGAGACATCGTTAAAGTGCTACTTAAGTGGGTGGCATAATTAATGCTGAAGGCCCACTAGCAGCATTTCATTTATTGGCCCTAGGCACATGTAGTGTCACCTTACTAGGGACTTGCAAGTAAATTTAAAATGCCAATTGGAAATAAGCCAATCCTACCATGTTTAGAGGAGAGAGCACATGCCCTTTAGCACTGGTTAGCAGTGGCAAAGTACACTGAATCCAAAGGCCTAAAAAAACAACTAAGCAAAACTGAAGGAGTGAATGCAAAAAGTCTGGAGATGACTATGCAGAAAGGGGCAAGTCTAACAGATGCCATTTTTCAGAATGTTTTTGCTGTTGCACGCTGGATTACATTTAGAAGCCACAACTGCAGAGAAATTCAATTGGTGATAACAAATGTTTTACTATTTTGTGTTCCCACGTGTATCCCAATTAAAATGGTACCCCACTTGTGTGGCTGTGCCTAGAGCCTACTACAAAAAAACACCACAAAACATGACCTTGAGACATCACTTTTCACCCGGCAAAATCAATGCTTTCTTTTCAATGTGGGCCAGTTCAGAATTCAGGCACTAGTGATGCCCCCACCCAGAACAACCTACCAACCCCAGAAATTTCTGAAAACTAGACAGTAAGGGGATTCCAGGGCGGCCTGTCTTGCATGGATCCCCCCTACCTTTTTTTGTACCTATAATGCCTTCTAAAATTCAAATTTTGATTACCAACGTACTTTTTACTTACTATAGTGAGGGTAAACTTCTAGATTGTGTGGTGATCCACCGATATCCTATCACCAAGCATTTCAATATTTCTCCCAATAAAATTGGTACTCAACTTGTGCCTAGTGTCAAAGTTAAACAGGCTCCAAATCCTAACAGGGACAGATCAAATGTTCCTACTCAAAACCAACTTTTATTAGCAATGCGGGTAGCAGTGGATTTTGGTCCTGGGATTGATCTCTACCCAGGTAATTCAACCAAGCATAGACAATTTTAAAAACTAGACTAGGTTGTGTGACTTGTGTGAATCTCACAATGTTTTCTTACACAAAAGTCCAAGGGTTGACTGGGGACCCTAAAGCAGCCATGACAAAACATTGCTAAAACCAGTCCCCAACTATCCACTCCTCACTCCTGCTCTCATTTTCCATCAGTCCATTCTCTCTCTCTTCTCTCCCACTGATTTATTTATTTCCACTTTCCTCGCTTTCTTTCTTGGTCTTAATGCACCATTGGACCTGTTGCAATAAACCTCAGGGACCTGAAGAAAGTGAAAGAAGCAGCAGCCTTGTGCTTTCAAACCCAACTACCACTGCCTCCAGCAGACTGTGGAAATGCCCAATGGAATAAAAGTCCAGCCCTTCAGAAGCCCTTGCAAACCTCAAATCTTTGCTACAAACACACATTCTCTTCACATTTATGTGAGGTAAAGTTCCAGTATTTGTGGTGATCCACAAATGTCCTACAATGCAGCATTCCCACAGGTCTACTGATAAAAAGTAGTACCCCACTAGTTTGGTTGGGCCTAGCATCCGCAATAGTCAAGGTCCCATAACGCAACATGGACAAATCAGAATTCCCTACTCAAAACAGATGCTGTTTTTGCCACCTGTGTATTTTGGGCCAAGAAATCTTCCAAAACCAGCCACGTCTGAAATCTAAATACGTAGGGGAGTCAGGGCTGGTGTGCCTGACAATGTTTTCTTACTCAAAAACACTTGCACACCTCACACTTTAACAACAAAACTGGATTTTCCATGCAATATTGGGACTCTGTGGTGATCACCAAATGTCAAACCACCCAGCGTTCCCACACGTCTTCCTTTCAAAATGGTATACTGTCCTGCTGGTGGGCCTAGTGTCTGTGATAGGATAGACTCCAAAACTCATTATGGGCAGATCAAATATTTCCATACAAACCAAAGCTTTGTTTACAATGCAGTAGCTGTGGATATTGGGCATAGGATTGGTCACCACCAAAGGAAACCTACCGAATCTAACCATTTCCGGAAACTAGATACAGGGAAGTCTAGGGTAGTGTGATTTGTGTGGATTTCACAATGTCTTATTACCCAGAAGCCCTGGCTAAGCTCACACTTTCGCTACAAAGACAAACTTTCATTACATTTCTGCGAGACAAATTTCTGGAATATCCTAGATTTCACAAATTCACCACCATCCAACATTCCAGCACATCCCCAATTAAAATGGTACCCCACTTGTGTGGGTAGGCCTAGCATCCGCTATAGAAAAGGCCCCAAAACGTAACATGGGCAGATCAAATTTTTCCACTCAAAGCCCACTTTTTCTTGCAATGCTGATAGCTGTGGATTTTGGCACAGGATCAGTCGTCATCCAGTAAAACCTACCAACCCCAGATTTTTCTAAAAACTAGACACCCAGGGGAGTCTGTTATAGATCCCAGAGCACCACTACTACGGTTGCAGTCTGAGAGCAGCTATTCAGCCACCCCCCTTTCCAGCAGTGCATAGTTTGTTAATAAGGCATCTCAATCCTGAACATTACCTATATAGTGCTATGCTCTTGTGTATCTCAAGTCCGAGCACTGTACAATGTCATGCGTATTCTTAGTGTGCCCTTATTTCATTCCCAGAGCGCTGTATGATTGTATGTTATTGTAGCCCTTATCTCACCCCCCTGAGTATTGTACTGTTATGCATAATTTGAAGCCCTGAATGTTCTTATGCTCACCAGCGTATTGAGTCCCAATGTGGAAGTTATTCCATGTTTTGTCAGGCACGCAGAGGGTTTGTTGAGGTCTCGCAGGATCTCAGAAAGTCTCTGCGGGCATCTTGAACATGGCTGTATTTATACCACGCCCAAGACCACATTGCTTGCTTTGCCTCTAGACATCCACCTCCGAGGAGCCTCCCCATCGCTCAGAATGGAAACTCAGACTGGAGGCCTAACAAACCAAAAGAAAAGACCTGGTGTCATATTACAATAAGTGGCCCAGGGATGTGACAAGCATTTCCATCAGCTGTGCGCTCTCTGGGGCACTTTGATATTATAGAAGCGGGCGCAGATGGTTGTGCGCCCTCTTCACTAATAGTGCTGAGGCACTGAAAGCACCAGCGCTACATATGCAGGGTGTTCCCTCATTTGCATAGGGGCATGCCCTATGCAAATGACGGAAGTCCTTTGACTCTGCGTGCGCGCCATATTAAAGACATGGGCACAGAGGCAGAGAAGCCCTCTAGAAGCACACTGACAGTACGCCATTTAAAAGGTGTCACACTATTAGTGTGCCTCCTGTGAGCATCCCTCTTCAGGGGCAAAGGGAGTCGGGACCCCCAGATATCCCCAGTAAAAGTGTAGGCGGGTGCTGTCTGCACTGTGAGAACATGGAGCAGCTGCTACGTGTTTTCACATGAATGCGCTGCCCCAGGGCAGCGCGGAGTTGGCGGCTGCCCTGGGGGCAGGTCATACATCCTAATAGGGCGCATTGTTATTGTTTGATCTCCGTGCACCATTTAAAAAGTGCGTCGGGTGCGTAATACAGTGCCTTGCACTCATCGCACCTGGAACATGAGAATCTCTTCCTTGTAGTTGCGCAACAGCAAGTCTCACCGCAATTCTTGAAAACCTGTAAGAAAGGAAGAGAAACATTAGGAATTAGGGTACCTTTGAATTACATGCATTCAACTAATTTTTGGAATATATGGAAGCACCTATAGATTTACCCCCTTATGTGCAGACAGCCAGGAGCTGTCCGACGCCAAAGTGCTGGTATGCGTCGGACAGCTCCCGGCCGTCCCCACACATGGCACTGGACATCGGTCCGATGCGGGAACCAGAGGGATTTCCTTCCCCCCCCACCAAAAGCCTCGGGTGCTGAGGAAGCTCCAGAGTCTGTTCCCTTGGTTTCTCAGAAATGATGATCAGTGTGCACTTTGCTCTGATGTCATTTCAGAGTAACCGTTTCATTTTCTATGTTGTCTTGGGGCTATTTCAGCCCCCAGAGCACTTAAAACAAAAGGAGAGGTATCATGTGAAAAGCAGGGATCCACACACTGGACACCAGGGAGGGGGGAGATGCCCCTTGGACAAGGGCCTTTGCTCCCCCCAATTGCTTTGTGGAATAATCACTCTTTCTGCCCCCCTGGGGGGCAGATGGGGCCAACAGCCAGGGGGCAGAAAATGCACTAGGCACCAGGTATTTTTTGTTACGAGAGATGTGGTAACCAGGTATAACAATCAACAAGAGGCGCACTGTACTTTATATAGGGGACAGTATAAAATGCAAAAATGGAAATGGTGCTCCAAAGAAAGGATCGGATACTAATCACGATCCTACACACCCTCCTAATGAAGGGCAAGACTATTTACAATATATAAATCCGAGCACTCTAGAAATTAATAAAAATACAGTAATATCATATTGATAGTCCTTTTTAATCCAGATACTTCAGCTCAGGCCCAATACTATTCCAAATCTTCACAATACTTGTATGGTAGTTGACATCATCTCAAGTGTTCAATGAGCAGAAGTTCAATACAATTGTTCATAACAAAAACAGGAGGGCTGTTGGGTACACAGCACAAAGAGAACAAGCCAAATCGTGTTTTGTCGATAGGTTACTATGACCACCACTTCTTCAGGGCTGTGAACAGTAAGTAAACCTTTGTAAGACTATAGAATCCACATGGTGAATCGGAGCAGCGTTCTTCATCACCAACCAATAATGTGAAAGTATGGACTAGCAACGTAATGGTGTGGTTATATTGGTAAAGACTCAATTAAAAGATGTGAAATCTCAAATACAATCATAGATCATGTTGGAGATCTTCCCACAAAGTTGCCTAGCCAACATCAATATTGTGATCCAAAAGTCCCATGTGAATATTCACCAAGAAAGGAAAACGTGAAGAGGAAAAAGGATGGGGGAACAAGGGCGGGGGGGAGAAGATGCGGTAAAAGAGAGAAGCACCCAAACCAAAATAATTGCTTAAGAGTATACAAGACACGTAAAGTGCCATAAAGGCATTGGTCCACAACATACCATAGCCTCAGTAAAAACACCGTCGGATGTGTTTGTGGCAAAAGTCTTAGGGGCATATTTACAATAACTGGCGCATTCCTGCATATCAGCAGGGATGCACCAGTTATTGGCACCACAGCTCCGCCACAGCTCCGCCACCATGGATGCGCCGCATTTACAATGCAGCGCACCATGGGGCAAAAATGGCACAGATGCGTGACGCATCTGTGCCATAAAAGTGGCGCATTGCTGGAGTTGCGTCACAAGCACGACGCATCTCCAGCAATGTTCTGGGAGGCACTATCTTGTTAATGCTGCGTCAATCCTTACGCCTGCTTCAGGCAGGCGCAGGGGTTTTGGCGCAGCATGGGCCAAAAAGTGACTGAGTGAAATCTTGTAGATTTCATTCAGCCACTTTTAGGAGGCGTTCCTGCGCCGGAACGCCCCCCCCCGCGCAGGAACGCCTACATGTGGCGCAGGGCTTTACAACGTGACGCATCTCCCAGATGCGTTATGTTGTAAGTATCCCGCACCATGGCGCAGGATTTGCGCCACCGCTGCGTCACAAAAGTGACGCAACGGCGGCGTAAATGAGGCGCAAGGGGCTTGTAAATCTGCCCCTTAGTCTCTAAGTGACCCAAAGATAATAAGTATAAGATAATAGAGATAACCTGATCGAAACACAGTAATTGGAACACATCCACACAGGTATAATTCAATCCGTCACAGCACTATAATGCCAAAATTCAGTAGAAACCAAATACATATATCCTAAATCAAAAAACACAAAACATCAAGCATAAGTGAATTGAGTACAAATCACCTCCAGATATTGATATACAGGAGTTAGGGGTGATGGCCGACCGAACTCAAAATATTATATCTAAAATAATATGGTATCACAAGTACATCCATATATATAGCAGTCAATTATCATGATGGTCAGTTAAAAAATCACTCCATTCTATACAATGAGCAACTTCAAGCAACAGTGCAATGTGTCCAACTCGCCTCCAGAAGTAGACACGATTTGGACGTATCGCACTGAGCGTACCTTGTTTGGTAGCTGTGCTCAGTGCATAATATGAGATTTTGACTCGACCAAGTGTGGATTTTGTTTAATCGACACTAAATCTTTTTGAATACATATATTGTTATGATAATCGCAGTAGTTTCTTTGTGAGAGTTCACTTCAAGATGGCCGCTGTGCCTAATTTGGACGTTAGTGGGATTTTGTATTTGGTTGGAATGACGATGTATGATTTTGAGTAATATGTAAGATGTAGAAATCTACAATATGGATTACGCAGAGGAATTTTACTTGTTTTGTTTTTATTGGATCAATATGCTAATTTTGACTGAAGGACCATGTTTTTAAAAATTCTGAGATCGGCTACGAACTCAGTATGTATATACATATATATATACATTTATTATTGATATATTGTCCCTCTCATAATATGTTATTTTTTATACACACTGATGCACATTTACTGTTTCGGCTGCAAAAGATTGGCTTTTTGTACAATGGACATTGGAGATCCCATTTTCATGGAGCACATGGCCCTCGCTACAGGAAGACGGAGAGTACTCTCAGGAGAGTTATGGATTTTCTAGGACAAATGAGTTATGGGGGCTTTCCTTACTGCTATAGTGGGGCACTTCATGCACTATTTGTGTGGCTCTATAGCCACTAGTTCTATTTGGGGCTGCTTTTGACCCGGGCTGTAGATTACGGTAATTGATGGGGTTCATTTTAATGATAGGGGAATTTTATACTTCAGTGAAAGGTGTATAACATTTGGATTGGATTGCCTATGCATAATTAACACAAGGGCATATGCTCTGAGAGGAGGCTTCCTGGCTTAGTGATCACGATGTAGCGATCTTTGGACCAACTATCGTGCAAATCAACTGTCACACTTAGACTCAGTCGTGATTAGATTATGATTACTATTTATTAATTATATTTATGAGTACCAGTACTTTATTACTTGAAAGATTTGCATGCCACTTCTAGAGGTGAGTTGTACACATTGCACTGTTGCTTGAAGTTGCTCATTGAATACAATGGAGTGATTTTTTAACTGACCATCATGATAATTGACCGCTATATATGGATGTAGTCGTGAACCCATATGATTACTCCATATTATTTTAGATATAATATTTTGAGTACCGGTCTGCCATCACTCTTAACTCCTGTATATCAATATCTGGAGGTGATTTGTACTCATTTCACTTATGCTTGATGTTTTGTGTTTTTTGATTTAGGATATATGTAGCTGGTTTCTACTGAATTTTGGCATTATAGTGCCATGACTGATTAGAATATACCCCTGTGGATGTGTTCCAATTACTTTGTTTGGAGCACGTTATCTCTATTATCTGATATTTTTTATCTTTGTGTCACTTAGAGACTAAGACTTTTGCCACAAACACATTGTAGGGTGTTTTTACTGAGGCTGTGGTATGTTGTGAACCAATGCCATTATGGCACGTTACATGTCTTGCATACTCTTAAACAATTATTTTGGTTTGGGTGTTTCTCTCTTTTACTACATCTTCTCCCCCCTACCTCCTCCGTCCTTTTTCCTCTTTACGTTTTCCTTTCTTAGTGAATATTCACAATGGACTTTTGTATCACAATCTTGATGTTGGCTAGGCGAGCATGTGGGAAGATCTCCAACATGATCTATGATTGCCATTGAGATTTCACATCTTTTTCTTGATTCTTTACTAATATAAACACACCATTTCGTTGCTGGTCTATACTTTCACATTATTGGTTTGTGATGGCGAACGCTGCTCTGATTCACCATGTGGATTCCATATTCTCACAAAGATTTATTTACTGTTCACAGCCCTGAAGAAGTGGTGGTCGTAGTAACCTATCGACGAAACAAGATTTGGCTTGTTGTGTTTGTGCTGTATACGCAACAGCCTTCCTCTTTTTGTTGTGAACAATTGTATTGGACTTCTGCTCATTTAACACTGGAGCTGATGTCAACTATTATATAAGTATTATGAAGATTTTGAACAGTATTGAAATCTGGATTAAAAAGGACTATCAATACAATATTACTGTAGTTTGATGAATTTCCGGAGTGCTCGGATTTATATATTGTAACTAGGTATTTTTTGTTTGAGCACATTTGGGGGGGGGGCAGTGGGAGAAGGGCATGCAAATACCCCTATGCACCTGCAAAATTCCACAGACTTTCTGCCCCGCTTGGGAGGCAGATAGGGGCTATAGCTCCCAATCTCCCCCCTGGGGGGGCAGAAAGCACACTAGGCACCAGTTTTTTTTTTCTGTATATAGGCGTGGGGCTCCCCAGCCCCCCCAAAACAATTCCACAGTCATTATTCCCCCCCAGGAGCAGATGTAGGCAATTGCCCCTAAACTGCCCCCGGGGGGTGCAGAAAGACCGCTAGGCACCAGGAATTGTGTTGTTATTTTTTATATGTAGGAGTGGGCACTGCCCAAAATGAGAATGCCAATGCCCCCACACCCACAAAAAAACTCACAGTCTTTCTGCCCCCTCAGGAGGAGGATGTGGGCAATAGCCCCTGATCTGGCCCTCGGGGGTGGCAGACAGCCTACTAGGCACCAGGGATTTTCTTTTGTACGTAGAGGCTGCCCAAAATGGCACTGCAAATGCCCCCACCCACCGAAAAAAAATTGCCAGAATCTTTCTGCCTTTCCTAGGAGGCAGATGAGGCAATAGCCCCTGATCTGCCTCCCTGTGGGCAGAAAGCCCACTAGGCTCCAGGGATTATGTTGTTTTTTGATATGTAGCAGTGGGGGCTGCCCAGAATGGGAAGGCCAATGCCCCCACCCCCAAAAATATTTAACAGAGTCTTAAATAGGAGGCAGATGGGGAAATAGTCCCATATCTGCCCCCCCCCGGGGGGCAGGAAGCCCACTAGGCACCAGAGACTTTTCTTTTTCTAGATGTAAGACTAGGGGGCTGCCCAAAATGCGCATGCTAATGCCCTCACCCCTCTATAAAAAACATAGCCACAGTCTTTCTCCCTCTTCTGGAGGCAGATAGGGCAATAGTCCCTGGACTGCATCGGGGGCAGAAAGCCCACTAGGCACCAGGGATTTTTTATATGTAGGGGCATGGGCTGTCAAGAATGGGCATGTTAATGCCCCTACCCCCAAAAATGTATTTCTGCCCCTACAGAAGGCAGATCGGGGCAATTGCCCCTTATTAGCCCCCTCGCCGGGGGCGGAAGAGAGCCCACTATGCACCAGGGATTTTTTATATGTAGGGGCATGGGCTGTCAAGAATGGGCATGTTAATGCCCCTACCCCCAAAAATGTATTTCTTCCCCTACAGAAGGCAGATCTGGGCAAATGCCCCTTATTACCCCCTCGCCGGGGGCAGAATAGAGCCCACTAGGCACCAGGGATATGTTATGGGCAGGCAAGTGTCGCATTCCCTTATTTTAGGCACACATTTTGTAACATCTTACACGTATAACTTTCCACTGGGACAAGATGGAGAAATAAAGTTTAGGCTTTCTGAACTCAGAATTTAATAAGACATCTTTAAGTGAAGATGGTGTTTGAATTGTGTCTGAAAATGCCTCAACATTTTGTCCAGCATCTTTTTGTGTTACATTTTCACCCTAAGTGGGAAGGGTATGCCGAGACGTGGGTCCCGTGCACACCATGCAACCGATTTGAAACTAACCTGGCTGATGAGGTGTGATGCCCCGAAACCGGTCGCAGTGCGCTTGTTTTCTCATCCAGGGAGTACCTGGCCTGGCAGTTCGGGCTGGACTGTTCCTATGAAGAACATGATAAAGGCTGATTTCCACATGGCTGGGTCCAAACTTGAATGACATGGTGAGCAAAAAAATGATGGATTAAACCCAGCTCTGTGACAGGGGGTGAATGTTTGACAATGTTCAACATTCTGTCCATCATCTTTTTGTGTCACATTTTCCCCCTAAGTGGGAAGGGTATTCCCAGACATCGGTCCCCTGCTCGCTATCAACCTGTTTCAAGCTACCCTGGCTGATGAGGGTTGATGCTCCGAAACCTGTTCCAGGATGATCCAGGGAGGATCTGGCCTGCCGCAGTTTGGGTTGGACTGTTCCCATGAGAAATATGGTCAAGGCTGATTTGCACATGGCCGTGTCCAAACTGGAATGACGTGGCAAGCAAAATAATAATGTAATAAAGAATAAACCCAGATCTGTGACTGGAGGTGAATGTTTGACAATGTTGAACATTCCGTCCATGATCTTCTTGTGTTGCACTTTTAGAAAGTAGGTATTTTCTTGCTTAACCATTCTGTGTGCCTCTGCCTGTCTGTGGATTGACTGTCTGGTTTTGGAGTGACAGTGGCTGGGGATGTTCAGTCACTGTAGGCAGCCACTGGGGGGGTTGAGGTATTCTTGGCCCTTCATGGATGACTCAAAGCTGAGCTGAATGGGTATTGGCTGCATTTAGAGTAGTGGGAGGAGATTTCCTTGTACCTAAAAAGGGCCTGTCTCCCTTGCACAATGCTGTCTCCACCCCCTGTGGTCATACTGCACCAGTGAGGAAAGAGCTGGTTTGGACTGGGCTCAGAGACCCTTGCACAAAGAATACAAAGACAAAATGAGGTATAAGTAGAAGACCTTAAACCCCAGAACTTTAGATTACTTCTGGACTTAAGCAGAACCTTTGCCAAGAAGAAGAGCTAAATAGCTGTGATGAGGAGTACTGCCCCGTTACTGTGTGGGGTTGGCCTGCATTTGCTGTTTCTGCAGAGAAAAGGACAAAGACTGGAACTTTGCCATGAACTTGCTTGAAGAAGAATCTCAAAGAGCCTGTGTGTGCTGGCCTCCTGTTCTGACGTCTCAGGGACACAAAGACTTCACCCCCAGCTTCCCTGAACTCTGCTGCTCAGAGTTCTGACCTGACAGGTGGTGCCTATTCCTGTTCTGAGTCTCTGGAGGTTGTTCCTGCTATTGAGAGCTGGAAAAAACTTGAAGAACTGAGAAAATCGGTGCATCGCTCTTTTTGCGTTTGTTTTTCCTGACGCAGCACCTGCGTGTGAAAAGAATCTACAAGCACTGCCGTGCTGCTGCAGAGATGATGCAGTGTCTGTCGCGGCTGCAAGAAACGGCACATCGTGGGATCACAGCTGAAGAAACTGACGCAGCACTGCTTGCTTCCGCCACATCGATTGCCTGCGCATCCTAGATTTCAACCTGTGCTGCAAGTTTTTCCCGATGCATCACCCACAGACCAGGACCATCTTGGAGTCGACGCTTCACTTCCCTCTACAGTCTGGATACGACGTTTCACTTCTTTTGCGTGCAACATAAAATGATCCACCGCCTCCCAAGGACTCAGGAACTCATGCATCTCTTTGTTTCTCGATGCTTCCCTTCTCTGCGGCTGTTTGCATTGGGAATGTTGATGCATCTACAGGTAATTTGTTTAGAATTACGCAGCCATAGTTTTCTATGGACCAAGTTTCTTGGAATCTTTTTAAAGTCATATTCTTATTACATGCATGCTGGATTTGTGTCCTTTTTTATGTTGAGTGTAGATAAAGATACTTTGTTTTTCTAAACTGGTGTGGTGTCCATCTGTGCTAATATCACTGTATTATTGTGTGTTTTGAGTACAAATACTTTACACATTGCCTTTAGGATAAGTCTGTCTGCTCCTGTCAAGCTACCCAGGGGTTGAACAGGGGTTATCCAAAATGTGTATCCCCTTACCCTGACTAGAAGCAAGGGTCCCTATTCGGACACATTTACCTACCTCTGCCAAATAGAGACCCCCATTTCTAACAAACAGATTCTGGAAGTTTCTGTCACTGAATTGTGAGGTGAATTCATGATCTTAGCTATTCAAGTTAAGTGTAATGTTTTCAAGGTATAGAGAATAAGTGCATGGGATCAATGCAAGTTACGCCACCCTGGACACTTCTGGATGTTCAGTTTTTAAAAACTGTGAGGGGCTATTATTGTTCCTTCCACTACTGCAGTACAGATATATGCCGGTTGGTTTTAACACCTCCTGAGGTGCATAGGTTCAAAGTGCAAATACTAATAACAGAATCAAGATATCGAACCCCTTCCTACTGGAGGTGAGCTGGCAAGCCTCGCTAAGGCACCAACCAGTTTATGAGCCATTCACATGCCTTTCTCTCACCAGATACAATGCCATACATAAGGCTAGCCACAGGTCCAATACAACAATGTATAACATTTGCATCAGTTTTCTGCCACTATTTAAGGGCCCTCTACATTCATGCATCATAGGACTGATTCATCAATCACACCACCTCCCACCCTGTCATCGATGAGCTTCAATCAATCAATCAATTGAATAGTAGACATACAGAGCGCTTCTTGTCACCTGTGAGGGTACCCAGGCGCTGGAAACTTGCATACTTACACATTCCTCCAAACATGTTGTAGGTCAGTGACTTAACAAGCTTCATGACATCCCAACAGAAAAGAAACATTATATGTTTTTTCTACCTGTCAAGCATCTGCCACCCTCAAAGTCCTGAGTTACACCATTTGAGCGCCAACCTTTACAAATGCCTCCTGAGGCTGCCACCTGAGGCTCAGGGACACATTTCTTTTGTGCACATTTAGTGCACCTGTTGTGCTATATCCAACCCCTTCAAGTTTGTGGATGTAAGTTAGGGGGTGTCCATGGATGCCTTTGGGACTTGGCCTACACTCTTCGTGCTGTGTGAGAATATATACATTTGAAGGTAAGCATGCTGATTAAGACTGCCCTACATTACTTAGAGAGCAGTACCAATGCTACTAAGGGCTTTAGGCTTTGGTTCACAAGATACTCTGTGACAATAAGGTGCATGTTCCCTCCATTGTTCTGTGTAGTGCTGTGACAAGATTGCATTTGTCATTCAGCAAACAGAACCTGAGCCAGGTTCTGATGAAGTTAAAAGGTCAGCAAGACGAAGATTTTCTCAACTAGAGGTAACCATTTTAAAGGCTGAGTACCCAGTCAAGTAGTGACTCATAGAAGGTATGTATGCATGTACAGCCTGTGAAAGGTATGTAATATCAGGATAACTGCTCCACTTGAGTCATATCCCAAATCTCCACTTTTTTATGGTACAAAGTAAAGCTACGCGAAAAATATGGACCTGGCTGAGATGGGCACTGAAAACGGTAATACCCACTCTCCTGCCTCTTTTTTTCTTTAAAGTAAAGTCTACATCAAAAGCATGGTCAAATATTTTTCTCTGTTGCAGGGACCTAGTTGGCAAAGTCCCAACCCATCAGCCTTGCAATATCCTCCATAGCAGATGGAGTAGAGGCCATTGCTTCTGCAGCAGTAAGACTTTCAATTACGACCAACTGAAAGTCAAAGAAAAATATCAGTCTTCCTGTAAGCATAGGCATTGCATATTACCAACGGGATCATGTGGGTAAACAACTCATTATATCATATGTGAGGTGTATGACTCACATTATATGGCTAAAGTACTTGTCCATTCTTAGCCACTCCACCCATGTACTTATTATAATCAAGTATACAGCTGGGCTTGCAAACTTCTACCAATTGACCCCAAACCGTGACTGGGGAAGGGCTCACACCATGAATTGTAGTGAGCACATATGCCTCCCACCAATCTCAGAGGTTTACTACAAGCAGTCTGTTGGAATGCCACAAAGTGCTTCGGCCTTTTTGGAGATTCTTACAAACAAGCTACTGTGGGACTCAGACTGTACCACAAGCCAGACTGCTACCTTTGTACAGCTCACTGGCTAGCTTAACTTCTGTTTAGATGTTGTCAACATAAAGGTTATAACCTTTAAGAAGGACTGATTGAACAAGCTCACACACAATCATAGCGGTGATTCCTAGCATGGAAGGACACGCTGCAGGATTTATAGTAAAGTCTTTCCTTCATATGCTCTTAGGCTGTATACATAACCAGTGGAGCTCTCCCACAGCATGTACATGTTGATGCCATAATGACATATTTTGCGCGGTATGCACTGCCTTAATGGTGTTTGGACAAAATATTGACTCAAAAATATTAAATATTATGTGGACAAATATTGTATCAAGAATATCAAGGATAAGCATATTATGAAGGCAAGTTTCTATGTGTAAGTAAAGTTTTACTGTACTTTACTCCACATGTGTATCTTGACAATATAAATACATGTAACAAGGTACCTAGATGTGGAGCTAAGAATTGAAAAGCTATACAATATTCTGTCCACATGATATTTTAATATTGATATTCAGACAACCCTGGAAACCTGCCAGAAAGATTTTCCATGATAGACTGAATTGTAAACAACCTGTAATTGTATGGGTGGTCTTGGGGCAATGCTGCAGAATTATCATTAAAAGGCAGCACACACCACAATATGAAGACCTGTCTCTGCTCATGAACAGTATGAAGCTGGGTGTTGTCCAAATCTTGCGAGCAAATCCGTAGGAGGGCATGCTTGGCTTTAGCACCATTCCCAGAATGAGGGTCACTCTCCAAGTGATGTGGGAGCCCAATGATGTGCCCTAGAATGGTGCCCCAGAGTGCCTCCATGCTGCAGCAGAAAATGTTTTGCATACAAATTTGTTTCATGCACAATGTTGTCAAAACAAATTGCAGTATTGACTAAACATCCACTATGTGTAGTGAATGGAGGAATTTGAGGCTAACTAAATTGAGGGCTGCCAGGAGAATACTCTGTTTGTGCTTGGTGTTGTACGTGTCTGCTCTCTGAATTGGGCTACCGTCCTACACTTTATCCACTGCACAAATTGTCCTTTAGAAGTAACACCATGAATGCCATGACCATGTTCCCCAGAACTACTGGATGACAAATAATCAGATGGAACTACGCTGACTGAAAAATTGCTTCCAGATTCTGTTCCATAATCCGCTTCCACTTAAAGCTGTCTCAGTATCACATCGTGCCTCAGAACTGTTCCTCATTTCTTTGAGTTAGGGCCTAGACAGGAGTCAGCTACAGAGATTGCCTCTCTGCTAACTGTCTAAAATCTGTCTAAAAATATACCTCTCTTATACTATATCCTAGGTAGAAGGAATAGCATGCTTACAGATCAGTCGGTGGGTGTACGAGTATCTATGAGAAATGCCATAGTGCAAAAGCAAAAAAAGCACTTAGATGTTGATGCTGCATTCCAAAGAACTTCTCCAAAGAGCTTTTCCAAAGACACTATAAGTGATAAAAAAAGAGCAAAGTATTACTTCAACTTTGCACATATGCAATACCTTAGCAAACTTCAAGGGATGAGAGCTGACCCTGCCCCAGCCACTTTTCATTTATTATTGCACTGGCGGGAGTGCCACCTTTATTAAAAAAATAAAGATCTTACGTTTCTAGATGTTCTGCAGTTTGGAACAGCCAAAAGCTGTAGGTAAAATAATTACTGTTTGCTGTAAGAGCCCACAACTAATCCCACTAGCCATCAGTAACCATTGGATTATCGTCTGGCTGTGGGTTCCTGCTGCCTGCTGTAAAGTGCCTCAGTGATCCCTGCTGTCTAGCGGATTCCTGGTTACGATTGTGGCATGTCCGTGATCCACAAGCAGGACTTTGTTGCCAGCGATGCCTTCCTCAAATGTGGGGAGCCATCGTAAAGTCTATGATCCCCATGAGCAAAAAAATGATGGATTAAACCAAGCTCTGTGACAGGGGGTGAATGTTTGACAATGTTCAACATTCTGTCCATCATCTTTTTGTGTCACATTTTCCCCCTAAGTGGGAAGGGTATTCGCAGACATCGGTCCCCTGCTCGCTATCAACCTGTTTCAAGCTACCCTGGCTGATGAGGGGTGATGCTCCGAAACCTGTTCCAGGATGATCCAGGGAGGATCTGGCCTGCCGCAGTTTGGGTTGGACTGTTCCCATGAGAAATAGGGTCAAGGCTGATTTGCACATGGCCGTGTCCAAACTGGAATGACGTGGCAAGCAAAATAATGATGTAATAAAGAATAAACCCAGATCTGTGACTGGAGGTGAATGTTTGACAATGTTGAACATTCCGTCCATGATCTTCTTGTGTTGCACTTTTAGAAAGTAGGTATTTTCTTGTTTAACCATTCTGTGTGCCTCTGCCTGTCTGTGGATTGACTGTCTGGTTTTGGAGTGACAGTGGCTGGGGATGTTCAGTCACTGTAGGCAGCCACTGGGGGGGTTGAGGTATTCTTTGCCCTTCATGGATGACTCAAAGCTGAGCTGAATGGGTCTTGGCTGCATTTAGAGTAGTGGGAGGAGATTTCCTTGTACCTAAAAAGGGCCTGTCTCCCTTGCACAATGCTGTCTCCACCCCCTGTGGTCATACTGCACCAGTGAGGAAAGAGCTGGTTTGGACTGGGCTCAGAGACCCTTGCACAAAGAATACAAAGACAAAATGAGGTATAAGTAGAAGACCTTAAACCCCAGAACTTTAGATTACTTCTGGACTTAAGCAGAACCTTTGCCAAGAAGAAGAGCTAAATAGCTGTGATGAGGAGTACTGCCCCGTTACTGTGTGGGGTTGGCCTGCATTTGCTGTTTCTGCAGAGAAAAAAACAAAGACTGGAACTTTGCCATGAACTTGCTTGAAGAAGAATCTCAAAGAGCCTGTGTGTGCTGGCCTCCTGTTCTGACGTCTCAGGGACACAAAGACTTCACCCCCAGCTTCCCTGAACTCTGCTGCTCAGAGTTCTGACCTGACAGGTGGTGCCTATTCCTGTTCTGAGTCTCTGGAGGTTGTTCCTGCTATTGAGAGCTGGAAAAAACTTGAAGAACTGAGAAAATCGGTGCATCGCTCTTTTTGCGTTTGTTTTTCCTGACGCAGCACCTGCGTGTGAAAAGAATCTACAAGCACTGCCGTGCTGCTGCAGAGATGATGCAGTGTCTGTCGCGGCTGCAAGAAACGGCACATCGTGGGATCACAGCTAAAGAAACTGACGCAGCACTGCTTGCTGCCGCCACATCGATTGCCTGCGCATCCTAGATTTCAACCTGTGCTGCAAGTTTTTCCCGATGCATCACCCACGGACCAGGACCATCTTGGAGTCGACGCTTCACTTCCCTCTACAGTCTGGATACGACGTTTCACTTTTTCTGCATGCAACATAAAATGATCCACCGCCTCCCAAGGACTCAGGAACTCATGCATCTCTTTGTTTCTCGATGCTTCCCTTCTCTGCGGCTGTTTGCATTGGGAATGTTGATGCATCTACAGGTAATTTGTTTAGAATTACGCACCCATAGTTTTCTATGGACCAAGTTTCTTGGAATCTTTTTAAAGTCATATTCTTATTACATGCATGCTGGATTTGTGTCCTTTTTTATGTTGAGTGTAGATAAAGATACTTTGTTTTTCTAAACTGGTGTGGTGTCCATCTGTGCTAATATCACTGTATTTGTGTGTGTTTTGAGTACAAATACTTTACACATTGCCTTTAGGATAAGTCTGTCTGCTCCTGTCAAGCTACCCAGGGGTTGAACAGGGGTTATCCAAAATGTGTATCCCCTTACCCTGACTAGAAGCAAGGGTCCCTATTCGGACACATTTACCTACCTCTGCCAAATAGAGACCCCCATTTCTAACAAACAGATTCTGGAAGTTTCTGTCACTGAATTGTGAGGTGAATACATGATCTTAGCTATTCAAGTTAAGTGTAATGTTTTCAAGGTATAGAGAATAAGTGCATGGGATCAATGCAAGTTACGCCACCCTGGACACTTCTGGATGTTCAGTTTTTAAAAACTGTGAGGGGCTATTATTGTTCCTTCCACTACTGCAGTACAGATATATGCCGGTTGGTTTTAACACCTCCTGAAGTGCATAGGTTCAAAGTGCAAATACTAATAACAGAATCAAGATATCGAACCCCTTCCTACTGGAGGTGAGCTGGCAAGCCTCGCTAAGGCACCAACCAGTTTATGAGCCATTCACATGCCTTTCTCTCACCAGATACAATGCCATACATAAGGCCAGCCATAGGTCCAATACAACAATGTATAACATTTGCATCAGTTTTCTGCCACTATTTAAGGGCCCTCTACATTCATGCATCATAGGACTGATTCATCAATCACACCACCTCCCACCCTGTCATCGATGAGCTTCAATCAATCAATCAATTGAATAGTAGACATACAGAGCGCTTCTTGTCACCTGTGAGGGTACCCAGGCGCTGGAAACTTGCATACTTACACATTCCTCCAAACATGTTGTAGGTCAGTGACTTAACAAGCTTCATGACATCCCAACAGAAAAGAAACATTATATGTTTTTTCTACCTGTCAAGCATCTGCCACCCTCAAAGTCCTGAGTTACACCATTTGAGCGCCAACCTTTACAAATGCCTCCTGAGGCTGCCACCTGAGGCTCAGGGACACATTTCTTTTGTGCACATTTAGTGCACCTGTTGTGCTATATCCAACCCCTTCAAGTTTGTGGATGTAAGTTAGGGGGTGTCCATGGATGCCTTTGGGACTTGGCCTACACTCTTCGTGCTGTGTGAGAATATATACATTTGAAGGCAAGCATGCTGATTAAGACTGCCCTACATTACTTAGAGAGCAGTACCAATAATACTAAGGGCTTTAGGCTTTGGTTCACAAGATACTCTGTGACAATAAGGTGAATGTTCCCTCCATTGTTCTGTGTAGTGCTGTGACAAGATTGCATTTGTCATTCAGCAAACAGAACCTGAGCCAGGTTCTGATGAAGGAAAAAGGTCAGCAAGACGAAGATTTTCTCAACTAGAGGTAACCATTTTAAAGGCTGAGTACCCAGTCAAGTAGTGACTCATAGAAGGTATGTATGCATGTACAGCCTGTGAAAGGTATGTAATATCAGGATAACTGCTCCACTTGAGTCATATCCCAAATCTCCACTTTTTTATGGTACAAAGTAAAGCTACGCGAAAAATATGGACCTGGCTGAGATGGGCACTGAAAACGGTAATACCCACTCTCCTGCCTCTTTTTTTCTTTAAAGTAAAGTCTACATCAAAAGCATGGTCAAATATTTTTCTCTGTTGCAGGGACCTAGTTGGCAAAGTCCCAACCCATCAGCCTTGCAATATCCTCCATAGCAGATGGAGTAGAGGCCATTGCTTCTGCAGCAGTAAGACTTTCAATTACGACCAACTGAAAGTCAAAGAAAAATATCAGTCTTCCTGTAAGCATAGGCATTGCATATTACCAACGGGATCATGTGGGTAAACAACTCATTATATCATATGTGAGGTGTATGACTCACATTATATGGCTAAAGTACTTGTCCATTCTTAGCCACTCCACCCATGTACTTATTATAATCAAGTATACAGCTGGGCTTGCAAACTTCTACCAATTGACCCCAAACCGTGACTGGGGAAGGGCTCACACCATGAATTGTAGTGAGCACATATGCCTCCCACCAATCTCAGAGGTTTACTACAAGCAGTCTGTTGGAATGCCACAAAGTGCTTCGGGCTTTTTGGAGATTCTTACAAACAAGCTACTGTGGGACTCAGACTGTACCACAAGCGAGACTGCTACCTTTGTACAGCTCGCTGGCTAGCTTAACTTCTGTTCAGATGTTGTCAACATAAAGGTTATAACCTTTAAGAAGGACTGATTGAACAAGCTCACACACAATCATAGCGGTGATTCCTAGCATGGAAGGACACGCTGCAGGATTTATAGTAAAGTCTTTTCCTTCATATGCTCTTAGGCTGTATACATAACCAGTGGAGCTCTCCCACAGCATGTACATGTTGATGCCATAATGACATATTTTGCGCGGTATGCACTGCCTTAATGGTGTTTGGACAAAATATTGACTCAAAAATATTAAATATTATGTGGTATCAAGAATATCAAGGATAAGCATATTATGAAGGCAAGTTTCTATGTGTAAGTAAAGTTTTACTGTACTTTACTCCACATGTGTATCTTGACAATATAAATACATGTAACAAGGTACCTAGATGTGGAGCTAAGAATTGAAAATCTATACAATATTCTGTCCACATGATATTTTAATATTGATATTCAGACTGTGGTAAATAATTTAATTACCGGTACTTAATTTGATGCGGAAAATCTATAATAATAGCTCAGTAAAATAAGAGGCAGAATCCGTGGTATTAGAGGTTCGGAACGGGCTTTATTCCAAAATCAATTCGAATTGATGGACTCCATATTCCATCACCACGAAGGTTCAGGAAGTGAAGGACAACACTTTATTGACAGGTAATCATTTTTATACAGAGGCATTATAGTGAAAACAGATGCAGGAGGCGTAACAGTTGATAACAAAGATAAAAACATACATGCGTAACTAAAATGGGTGTAACTAGGCGTAACTAAAGAACGTCATTAGGTATGATGTCATAAATGGGTGGTTCCATGAAAGAATTTCGCAATGTCAGCAGAAAAACTTGGCAGAGATGCGCGCGCAGCAGCATGACGTGTGATTGACGTGCAACTAGAGGGTGAAGGGGACTTGACATTTAGCTCTACATGTGGAGACAGAAGTCTGGGGGGTCAAGTCAACCTAATCCCAAATCATATCTAACATCCTATGTTTAAAGAACTATGTTATCCAAAAGGAAAGGTCTTTCGAATGAAATCTATTCTATACTGACTGTGAGTGCGTGTACAAGCGTCTAAGTGTCTACATGAGATGCAAGGGCAGAAATCTTCCATAGTAACAGGGCTATGAATTACTTGCATAAAGACAGAGAAGCCGGGCCCTTTGCTCGGTAGCTGGAAGAATGTTTACTTAAACTACTAGACAGGAATGCATTGGATGGGGAGCGGAGCAGATAATCTCGAAGGTGAAATACAGTTCTTGGCAAGCAGACAGGTCGAGTCAGGCACCGTTAGCCGCGCAGGGAGTAGGACAAAGTTCATGGATACAGATGCGAGCTCAGACTGGAGCTTTCAGAGGCAGAAGGCAGAAAAAGGCTTAATGGCAGAATCAGGGCCTACTCGCCTGGACTGTAAAATGGGATAAATGAACCATATAAAGCCGGTGGCCTTTCATACTTAGGAATAGAATATCCGGCCCATTCATGGCGGATCTGAAAGAGGACATGTTGACGGTGGACGCACATGTGTTTGCGTCTTCATAACTGGAACTGGAGGGAACATACATGTACTTGTGATTTATACATGAAACCGTTGGGGTCCAAGATAGGGGACATAACTGATCATAAAAATCCATATTTCCACATTCCCTCCTTGTCCCCTACTTGCCCTTAAGAGATATCAATCTTCATCAATCCGTTGATCTGTTCATATAGCATCATTTGTTCTTCTTTCTTCTTTCGGGATGAATGAAATCTTGGTGGTGGAATACACGATGTGGCACACAGACCACAAATCGCTGGTCCACATTGTAGGCATAAGCAGCAACTGAATAATATGAGAAAGCCAATACCTAGGAAGGATAGTATTCTCCATCCCCAGGCCGACAATACACCCCAAAACCAACCGGACCAAGTCCAGGTGCCTGGATTCTGGTGTATCTGGCTTACAATCTTATGAAGGCGAGTTATGGCTTTATATACTGACGGCGAATTTTCTGGTATGAAAATGCAACAACTTGATCCGATGACCCTACAAGCTCCGCCCCTATCGGCCAGGATGACGTCAAGGACAAGACGATTTTGAAGCACAACAATCCGCATAGCAGACTGCTCTTCTGTTAAATTGCCTAAGGCGGAAATAGTTTCGTTCACTACTGCTTCAAGGGTTCTGGTTAATCTACGTATCAGCTTACTATTGGTAACTGTACCTATATAGGGAAAGAGACCTTTATTGAAATCTGTGTATTTTTCCCATGCTGTCTCAGTGTAATCGACTATTGGGAGATATCTCCGTTCTCTATTGTGTACTAAATGAGTATTTCTACGATAATCAGGAGGAGCTAGGAAAACAGGTGGCAAAAGGAATCCGATGTAGCAGGTACCATCCCAATCTAGAGGCAAACGTATATATGCAGTCTGACCACATATGAAGTAGGAATGGCGAGAAGCTCTAAATGTAGACTTGCCTTGATCACTGAATTCTATTACAGTGGTGCATCTACTATGGCCCATATGTATGGAACCATTCTTTCTTACACATAATTCACCTTTAACTGGAAATACTGACATAGCGGGCAAAATTGGTGCAGCTTCGGATTCAACATTCAGGATCATGAGATTAAGCGTGAAATTCCCTAATCCATATACTTCATTTTCTAGATCAGTTCCTGTTCTTTTGGGAAGTCCCTCCTTGTTAGGGTAGCAGACTTTGAGTAAAACTAGGTTCAGGTTTCCCCATACCCAATTGTCTTGATAAGTTACTGAGTTTGAATCGAAGGAATTAATTAAACTAAACCATGCTCCACAGGAGCCATTGTGTGTGAACGGATATGGAAAGAGAGGCAGAATTCCCTTATAGTTCTGATAGGGAGGGAGTCGGCCACATATCCAACAATTTGTAGCATTGCTAGCTTGATGGGAATGATGTAACATACTAATAAAAGTGTTATTGCGCAGCGCAAATCTATAGGACAACTCATGCGGAGGTAATTCACTAAAAGAATGTTCAGCAGTAACATTGTAAACATGTTTAGAAATAGGATAATATATGTGCAACAATATACTTGCAGCGATTATTAAAAGACTTAAGAAAAACAAAATTAATAACGTCACTGTGCAATGACTACGCAGTGATTTACAGTACGCATGTTGTTTCAACTGCATCTTTCGGTTTCTTTCTCTATTCAGGTCTAGGGGATACATGTCAGAGACAAATTCGACCGATTCACCTTGGAGAGGACTTAAACAATCAAATTGTCTGACTTGTTAGACCGTAGTTTTAGTTTGTATAGTTCCTTATTACTCTGTTCAACCAAAGGAAGCTTTGAGTCAATCGGTGAAGACACGCGGGGTGTATTGTTTACATCAGACGGTAGTCCATGAAATTTCTTGATATGACTTGAATGTATCCAGCCTTTGCGACCTTCGATCTTCACGGCTGTCCTCGTGGTTAACAGTACAAGTTGAGGCGATTTCCACCTAGGATCCAGCTGAGTCTTCCGATCAAAGTTCCTCACTAACACCAGGTCCCCGGGAACTACGTCATGGGGTTTCACCTCGGTGTTGTCGGGAAAGGCTGCAGCTACCTGTGAACGACAAGATTGTAGTGCAGACATCAAGGAAGCCAAGTAATCTGTCAGCATATTACAGTCAACATCAGTTATTTTGCGTGGTATAGGCGTCCCCCACATATTTGGTGGTCTGCCAAAGATCACCTCATAAGGGGATAGCCCTGTTCGAGAGTGCGCTACCATTCTCATGTAAAAGAGTGCAACTGGTAAGGCTACTACCCAGTCGACACCTTTCTCTCTACATACTTTGGACAATCTAATTTTCAGAGTTTGATTATGTCGTTCCACGAGACCTGCTGCCTCGGGGTGTCGGACACAGTGAAATTTCCACTGATAGCCTAACGAAAGTGAAACGTGTTTCATTAGTTCGGATGAGAACGGCTGGCCGTTATCTGAGTAGACAACACGTGGTAAACCGTACCGTGGGAAGAATTCTCGAACCAACTGTTTGGCAGTAGTCGGGGCAGTGTAATCTGAAACCGGGTATGCCTCTGTCCAACGGGAAAGAGCACAGACAACTACAAGAACATATTTGAATCCTCGACATCGTTCCATCTGGATATAATCCATCTGGAGGACTTCAAAAGGGTGATCAGGAGGCTGAAATCCACCCTGTTCTACGGGAATGCTTTTACCTGGGTTAAACTGACAACAGATCATACAGGTACGAACTTTTTGTTTAGCTGCTGCTCGTAAATGTTTGTTGAACCAAATGTGTTGAATGCTGTCTAGCATAGCTTTTTCTCCTAGGTGTGCTGGACTATGTATTGTATTAACGATAGCTTGAACCATAGAATCAGGAAGGAACCATACAGATTTTTCCTTTGTCATCCATCCTTGATCCGTTTGGATCCCTCCTAATTCAGTCCATTCCTTTATTTCATCTGGTGTAGCATGTGTCTGTATGTCAATTACGTCAAGAGCGGGATCCTTAACCGTCATGCAATGTGTTGGTGTCGGAACTATTGTCTTTGTCATGTCAGATGTGTGAGTTTGAGCAGTCTGTTTAGCTGTTCTGTCAGCTAGATCATTGCCTTGGGAAATGATATCAGTAACTTTCGTATGAGCTTTACATTTCATAATTGATATTGCAGTGGGTAGATGTATTGCATCTAATAAGGCATGAATGAGGGGTCCGTGCTGAATGTGGGCACCGTGAGAAGTTAAATAACCTCTCTCTCGCCACAGCACGCCGAAGTCATGTACAACTCCGAATGCATAACGTGAATCCGTGTATATGTTGACTTTCTTATTTGTGGCTTGAATACAGGCTTGGGTCAGAGCGATGAGCTCTGCTGCTTGAGCTGACAAGGTATTTATGCAATTTGTTTCAATGACTTCAGTGTCTGTTGTGACTGCATACGCGGCCACTAGCTCTCCTGTACTTGTTCTCATACATGAACCATCTACATACAACGTCAGGTCTGGATCTGACAATGGGACGTCTGTCAAGTCTTGTCTGGGTTTCGTCGTGATAGTGATAACTTCAATACAATCATGTGCTAGTGGGTCTGTTCCGTTTACTGGTAACAGTGTGGCAGGATTCAATGTACTACAACGTCTGATTTCTATGTGTGGCTGAAACAATGTTAATTCGTAACCGGTGAGTCTTGCTATAGTCAAGTGTTGTGTTTGTGTGCGGTTCAAGAGAACCTCTACTGCATGTGGTACTTGTACTGTCAATTGGTGTCCTAACACTATGGCATCGCTTTGTCGGATTGCTAAAGCTGTTGCTGCCACTGATTTCAGGCACGCAGGCAGAGCCTGAGCTACGGGATCTAATGTACTAGAAAAATAAGCACATGGTTTGTGTGATCCTGCTTGTTCCTGTGTGAGTACTGACAAGGCAGTACCTTCGCGTTCTGTAACAAAGAGTGTAAACTGTTTATTGTAACATGGTGTTGCTAAAACAGGTGCTTGACATAAAGCTTTCTTTAGGCTTTCAAAAGCTTGTGTATGTTCCTGAGTCCAAGGGAGAACAGTCGATGTGGCTGCCTCCTGTGTTGTCAACTGAATGAGTGGTTTTGCTAGAAATGCATACTGAGGGATCCACTGCCTACAGTATGAAGTGAGGCCTATGAAAGCCCGTACCTCCTTTTGTGTCTTGGGTATTGGCATGTTAGCAATTAACTGGATGCGATCTGGTGTGAGCTGCCTTCCCTCCTTGGACAGCGAGTGCCCAAGGTAAACAACTCGCTGGACACAGAATTGCAGCTTAGAAGGGGACACCTTGTGCCCCTTTTCGGCCAAAAATTGTAAAACCGTCAGTGAGGCTTTTTCACATTCAGGTTCGCTTCTAGCGGTGATCAGCAGATCATCGACATATTGAAGCAGGGCAGTGTTGACTGGCATGTGGATACTGTCAAGTTCTCGTTTCAGTGCTTGGCTATAGATGCTGGGGCTTTCTGTGAATCCTTGAGGTGCGCGTGTGAATTTAAAGCTTCGTCCATTTAAACTAAATCCGAACAAGTATTGGCTTTCCGGATCTATTGGGACGCTGAAAAAGGCATTCTTGAGATCAATTACAGTAAAGAATGTTGCTTCGGAATCAATGGCTGTCAGTAATGAAGAAATGTCTGGGACTACGGGGTATTGTGGTACAATGCATTTATTTAATTCGCTCAGATCAATAACCAATCGATATACTGGCGGGGCTTTTGGATCAGTTCGTTTAAGAATCGGAATTATCGGGGAATTACATACATTGGAGTCGGTTTCCACAACCACTCCTTGGGTAATAAGCTCGTCAATGATTTGCAGTAAAGCCACTACAGCATCTGGGGGTAACTTGTATTGTCGCATTCGTGGTAGTACCACTCCTGTCTTTAGTGTGACTCGATATGGTGTAATGTTCATGCAACCAACATCTGTAGGGCCTTGTGCCCATAAATGTGTGGGTAAAGTCTGCAGTCGGTGATCCATGTCTCGGGACACATAGTGCCCTTTGAAATCACGTAGAAACAATCTTACTCCTTCCGGAGAACAACATATTATAGCTCCTAGAGCTTTCAATGTTTTTATACCTAACAGGTTTTCTGGACATGATTTAGTAAGCAATAAATCTGTAGTTCGTGTCAAGGGACCAATCGTAAGTGGAAGAGGCTGTGATACTTCGTTAATGATAGGTTTTCCTGAAAAGCCAAGGGAAATATTCTGTGAGCCTGGAACTTCACTACGTTTTATGGTTGTTCGGCTTGCCCCTGTATCAAGTAAAAATTTTCTATCTTGGCCTAATAGTTCACTGTGGACATAAGGTCCTTCTTGATCTACAGGGACCTCGATAAGGGGTAAGCCAACTTCCCTCTCTAGGCTGTTTCATGAGTATCGTTGATAATCAGGATAGTCATACTGTGCGGTCTGGTACATCTGTTGTGTCGTTGTTTGTGTGGCAGCAATAGGCTGCGGTGGTGGAGCTGGCATAGACTGTGGCGGAGCTGGCATGGACTGTGCATGCTGCGGGGCTCCTTGTTGGTTCTGATCCTGTCTAAGTGGCCGTGGTCTTTCTTTCGTATTACCTATGGCGATATTATGTTTTAAAACTGGACAATCGTGTACATAATGACCTGGCTGTTTACAATAGTTGCATGTCCCTTTTACAGAACCTACTGAAACACTGGACTGTGTCATACCCTTTTTATGACCGTCGGCTGGAACTGTCTGGGAAACTAGCATTTTCATTTTCGTGTCTTTCATGCGTCTTTGTTCATGTTCTTGTTCCTCTCTAATTCTATTGTGATGGTACTGTAGCATTTGTAACATTTGTGACGGAGTGTTACCTTGCCAGGTACTCTCGAATTTCAATACTCTATTCTTAACTTGGGGCAAGGCATTTTCAACTAATTTTGTCACAAACAGATGTGGATACGATTCGCTACTTGCTTTTATTCCACTATTTATACCAAAACATTTTTCGAATCGGGCATAGAAATCACTAGTGTCTTCATCTTGCTTTTGTTTACAGGCTGAGATTGCACCCCAGTCTTCCTTTTTCGTAGTTAATAAACGTGGCAGTACCTGTACTAGTAAACCTGGTAGTGTTTTGGTCTTGTCCCCAAGCCCTGAACCTGGACCTCGAGCTTTTTCTTCGTTTTCTAATGCTGTCCAGTCTATCTTTTGGTCTCCCACCTCCCAATCTTTTTCCTTGAGTTTTTCGTAAATGCCCGCAGGCATTAATACCTTCAATATTTTCATAATGTCGGGATAGGTATACTCTCCCATGAGCAACATGTCTTTAATTTCACGGTGGAAACCCGCTGGGTCTTTGTCATGACTGGGTACCACTTTCTTCATTTCTAATAGTTCTATTTTAGATATGGGTGTGTATACAAACACACGTTTAAACTGATTGTCCTCACCTTTTATCGGGTGCACTTCGCGTAAGGGATTCTGTCTATCCATGTAATACGTCGTTCTTTCCTTGATGGGCAGTGAGACATGTTCGGGACATACAAAAAGAATGTACTGCTTTCTGGATTCTAGTATTTCTCTAATTAACTCAGTACCTGAACCTCTCCATTTATTCGTGAGTAATTCAGTCAATATATCAGGTAAGGGACCAGGGGCCATATGTATCAAGCTAATTTTTACTCGCAAACGCTGCGAATCGCAAAATACAGCGTTTGCGAGTAAAAATTCGCAAAACGGGATGTATTAGGCAAAATCCCATCGCAAAATTAAGGAATTGCTAATTTAGCGATTTCTTAATTTTGCCTAACCATTTAAGAAATCGCACATTGCGATTTCTTAAATGATATGTAAAAAGCACCCAAGTTGTGCGAATTATCCTTAAGAAATCGCAAATTACCACCAACTTCCAGTTGGTGGTAATTTGCGATTTCCTTTCAAAATGCACTATTTTTAATTTTGCAAAGTGCCACGTGACGCTCATACATGCCCTTAGGGCATGTATGTGCGCCATATGCACACACATGCTCATTTCAGGGGTGCATCAGGGTGTCATCATGACACCCTTGCACCTTTGAAATTATTCTCAAATAGCGATTAGCAAATTGCGAATTCGCTATTTGAGAATTACTTCCCATTCATTCCTATGGGTCTCCTGGCCCATAGAAATGAATGGGCAGGTATTCCTTAATTGCGATTTCGCAATTTGCTAATCGCAATTAAGGAATTTTAAGAAATCGCAAAAAGTTTGCGAATTTTTAAATACATCCCGTTTTGCAATTCTCAAATAGCGATTCCTTAACAATCGCTATTTGAGAATCGCAAATGGTGATGTTGATACATATGCCCCCAGGATCGGAGTGTTGGCTTTTATATAATATAAGGAGTTGTTGAATCATGTAGATACCAGCTAAACGCTGTTCATCTGGGGTGAGGTTCAAAAACGTGTGCGCTAGTGTATCATCACTATATTTTCCGGGACTATCAACCCAGTGAACGGCTGACCTGGCTAATTCTTGTTCGTCCATAGAATCGAGTATATGATAACCCCTTCGTTCTCGGAGTAATTTGTCAGCGGCTTGGAACGAATGTTCGGGGGACCTTATATTTATTATAGGGGTTTGGAAATTTCTGCTATTATCTGGACGTATCGGACGTATCGGATCAGTAAAGCATCTAGTATTATTGCAAGATCTTCCTCTACCTACATAGGCCATGGTTTCTAACTGTCCTGTGGGCAGTTCTAATTCTTCCTCCTCCTCGGTTTGTTCAGGCTGGTCTACTGCTAATCTTTCTTCGTGTATTCGTTCTACTTCTTTGCGGATCTTTCGGCACATAGCTACTATACTTAATCGTTTATCATGTCTCCCTTCTGATATATTCCGACTCCATGTGGTAAGAATTTGCATTTCTTCCGGATTTACCCCTGGTTGGTCTTGATTTCTGATCACACAATTTATGAGGAAACGTAACAGTTCCCCCTGTATCTCCACTTTCTGGTACTCCATGGCTCGATTAATACTCTCAGAATCTCGCCCTGACTGGACAAAGTGATATATATTTTCTAAATGTGTAGTCATTCCTGGTAGCCTCCCTAAATATATTGCAGCTCGTCGGATACGTAATGATGCCAGCAGCATTTCGTCCTCTTTGCCGGGCACAGGGTCATATCTACAATCTATTAGAAGTTCCTTAAGCATGTCGGGAGTTACTAGTTTGGGCGTACGTTGGTGGGCTAATTCTTGAAAGGAAAGTTTATTTACTCTGGGTGGCGTGGAAAAAATGTTTGATGTACCTCCTGTAGCACCACCTGGGGTGCTGGATGTGAAAGGATTCGTTGAACGTGATATAGCAACCATAGGTGTGGATACAGCTGTAGAAACAGATGTGCTTGCCGGAACTTGTGTCGGAGTTTGTTGTTGCGGAGGTACAGACGGAGGAGGGTCTTGGCGTTGGACCCCCTCAGCAGGCGGTCTATGTGGCGCAGTATTAGCATACTCGGGAGCTGCGTCGTCTAAATAAGAGGAAAGAAAAACATCTTCTGCGGTTCTGGGATGCCCTTTGGGATGTGCTTTTATCGGAAACAATGGGGGTGGCAAGTCTTTTGGTATCTCCGGAGTAGCCTTAGGTAACCCTTCGGCCAGAAGAGGATACATACCATTCATAAGGGCATTTCTTTGTCTGTCTACTTGTTCTGATTTTACTCGAGTACCTTCTTCAATTAATAGATTTTCTCGGACTTTATTTGAATTCTCTTTATTTTTCTCTTCCTGTCTGAGTGCTTTTTCTGTACGTCTATATGATTCTTTACGCCATAATTCAATGGCATCTTTCTGTGACTGTCTAGCTTTCTTTTTCCATAATTCTTCCTCTACTTTCATGATGCAATCTGCATCCCAGGTCCCAGCTGCGGGCCACCTCTGACTTTCTGGTAATTCCTTGGTGTAGTCTACCCATAAATCAAGAAATAATATGGCGTCTAGGCCATGCTTATGATACATGAAGTACCCTGGAGTGTCCCTAGGAGGAATGGGAACAGCTTCTTCGAGTACCCCTTTTCTAGTTTTGATCTGTCTTAATTTCGAAAAGAGCGGCATATTGAGAACTGATCTGATACCTAATTTTGAACACGTTTAATACAACAAAACACAATAATGAACAGTCATTCACACCACAATATGCAGAACGTATTTAAAACACTTAACATTTAACATTTAATGAACAACAATGATGGCCATTTAGGGAATTATTCACTAAGCACAATACTCGGCACTAACTAGGTAATTCTGAATTATATACTAGACATACTTGATATACTGCTAAACAGTACAGATACACTGCTGAAACAGTGCAGACCGGATTTGTGTACCCAAACCCGTCTTGACCGGCACAACCTATGTGCACGTCAGAACGCCTCCCCGACAATGGTACTCACCGGGTAGCTCGGAACGGAAGGCCTTGGAACTGAACTGAACTGGACTTGAACCGGACTGGACTCGACTCGAAACTTCGGAACCTCGGAAACTGGTGGGCCTCTGTATACCTCGGATCTTGCTCTCTCAGCTAGGCTCTGGTCGGGATACTTCGCACTTCTCACCGCCTCGTCTGGGTGTTGATCGCAGCCTCAGTTACCCCCGCTCGGCAGGAGGGAGATACAGGAAATCCTGTGGGTACGCGTTGTTGTCCGTCCAGCTGTGGCAGGAGACCGGGCCTGCAACGCACCTCCGGCGCGTGAGATGAGAAAGTGTCCCTATTCGGGCGCCATATATGTGGTAAATAATTTAATTACCGGTACTTAATTTGATGCGGAAAATCTATAATAATAGCTCAGTAAAATAAGAGGCAGAATCCGTGGTATTAGAGGTTCGGAACGGGCTTTATTCCAAAATCAATTCGAATTGATGGACTCCATATTCCATCACCACGAAGGTTCAGGAAGTGAAGGACAACACTTTATTGACAGGTAATCATTTTTATACAGAGGCATTATAGTGAAAACAGATGCAGGAGGCGTAACAGTTGATAACAAAGATAAAAACATACATGCGTAACTAAAATGGGTGTAACTAGGCGTAACTAAAGAACGTCATTAGGTATGATGTCATAAATGGGTGGTTCCATGAAAGAATTTCGCAATGTCAGCAGAAATACTTGGCAGAGATGCGCGCGCAGCAGCATGACGTGTGATTGACGTGCAACTAGAGGGTGAAGGGGACTTGACATTTAGCTCTACATGTGGAGACAGAAGTCTGGGGGGTCAAGTCAACCTAATCCCAAATCATATCTAACATCCTATGCTTAAAGAACTATGTTATCCAAAAGGAAAGGTCTTTCGAATGAAATCTATTCTATACTGACTGTGAGTGCGTGTACAAGCGTCTAAGTGTCTACATGAGATGCAAGGGCAGAAATCTTCCATAGTAACAGGGCTATGAATTACTTGCATAAAGACAGAGAAGCCGGGCCCTTTGCTCGGTAGCTGGAAGAATGTTTACTTAAACTACTAGACAGGAATGCATTGGATGGGGAGCGGAGCAGATAATCTCGAAGGTGAAATACAGTTCTTGGCAAGCAGACAGGTCGAGTCAGGCACCGTTAGCCGCGCAGGGAGTAGGACAAAGTTCATGGATACAGATGCGAGCTCAGACTGGAGCTTTCAGAGGCAGAAGGCAGAAAAAGGCTTAATGGCAGAATCAGGGCCTACTCGCCTGGACTGTAAAATGGGATAAATTAACCATATAAAGCCGGTGGCCTTTCATACTTAGGAATAGAATATCCGGCCCATTCATGGCGGATCTGAAAGAGGACATGTTGACGGTGGACGCACATGTGTTTGCGTCTTCATAACTGGAACTGGAGGGAACATACATGTACTTGTGATTTATACATGAAACCGTTGGGGTCCAAGATAGGGGACATAACTGATCATAAAAATCCATATTTCCACATTCCCTCCTTGTCCCCTACTTGCCCTTAAGAGATATCAATCTTCATCAATCCGTTGATCTGTTCATATAGCATCATTTGTTCTTCTTTCTTCTTTCGGGATGAATGAAATCTTGGTGGTGGAATACACGATGTGGCACACAGACCACAAATCGCTGGTCCACATTGTAGGCATAAGCAGCAACTGAATAATATGAGAAAGCCAATACCTAGGAAGGATAGTATTCTCCATCCCCAGGCCGACAATACACCCCAAAACCAACCGGACCAAGTCCAGGTGCCTGGATTCTGGTGTATCTGGCTTACAATCTTATGAAGGCGAGTTATGGCTTTATATACTGACGGCGAATTTTCTGGTATGAAAATGCAACAACTTGATCCGATGACCCTACAAGCTCCGCCCCTATCGGCCAGGATGACGTCAAGGACAAGACGATTTTGAAGCACAACAATCCGCATAGCAGACTGCTCTTCTGTTAAATTGCCTAAGGCGGAAATAGTTTCGTTCACTACTGCTTCAAGGGTTCTGGTTAATCTACGTATCAGATTACTATTGGTAACTGTACCTATATAGGGAAAGAGACCTTTATTGAAATCTGTGTATTTTTCCCATGCTGTCTCAGTGTAATCGACTATTGGGAGATCTCTCCGTTCTCTATTGTGTACTAAATGAGTATTTCTATGATAATCAGGAGGAGCTAGGAAAACAGGTGGCAAAAGGAATCCGATGTAGCAGGTACCATCCCAATCTAGAGGCAAACGTATATATGCAGTCTGACCACATATGAAGTAGGAATGGCGAGAAGCTCTAAATGTAGACTTGCCTTGATCACTGAATTCTATTACAGTGGTGCATCTACTATGGCCCATATGTATGGAACCATTCTTTCTTACACATAATTCACCTTTAACTGGAAATACTGACATAGCGGGCAAAATTGGTGCAGCTTCGGATTCAACATTCAGGATCATGAGATTAAGCGTGAAATTCCCTAATCCATATACTTCATTTTCTAGATCAGTTCCTGTTCTTTTGGGAAGTCCCTCCTTGTTAGGGTAGCAGACTTTGAGTAAAACTAGGTTCAGGTTTCCCCATACCCAATTGTCTTGATAAGTTACTGAGTTTGAATCGAAGGAATTAATTAAACTAAACCATGCTCCACAGGAGCCATTGTGTGTGAACGGATATGGAAAGAGAGGCAGAATTCCCTTATAGTTCTGATAGGGAGGGAGTCGGCCACATATCCAACAATTTGTAGCATTGCTAGCTTGATGGGAATGATGTAACATACTAATAAAAGTGTTATTGCGCAGCGCAAATCTATAGGACAACTCATGCGGAGGTAATTCACTAAAAGAATGTTCAGCAGTAACATTGTAAACATGTTTAGAAATAGGATAATATATGTGCAACAATATACTTGCAGCGATTATTAAAAGACTTAAGAAAAACAAAATTAATAACGTCACTGTGCAATGACTACGCAGTGATTTACAGTACGCATGTTGTTTCAACTGCATCTTTCGGTTTCTTTCTCTATTCAGGTCTAGGGGATACATGTCAGAGACAAATTCGACCGATTCACCTTGGAGAGGACTTAAACAATCAAATTGTCTGACTTGTTAGACCGTAGTTTTAGTTTGTATAGTTCCTTATTAGTCTGTTCAACCAAAGGAAGCTTTGAGTCAATCGGTGAAGACACGCGGGGTGTATTGTTTACATCAGACGGTAGTCCATGAAATTTCTTGATATGACTTGAATGTATCCAGCCTTTGCGACCTTCGATCTTCACGGCTGTCCTCGTGGTTAACAGTACAAGTTGAGGCGATTTCCACCTAGGATCCAGCTGAGTCTTCCGATCAAAGTTCCTCACTAACACCAGGTCCCCGGGAACTACGTCATGGGGTTTCACCTCGGTGTTGTCGGGAAAGGCTGCAGCTACCTGTGAACGACAAGATTGTAGTGCTGACTAGAAGCAAGGGTCCCTATTCTGACACATTTACCTACCTCTGCCAAATAGAGACCCCCATTTCTAACAAACAGATTCTGGAAGTTTCTGTCACTGAATTGTGAGGTGAATACATGATCTTAGCTATTCAAGTTAAGTGTAATGTTTTCAAGGTATAGAGAATAAGTGCATGGGATCAATGCAAGTTACGCCACCCTGGACACTTCTGGATGTTCAGTTTTTAAAAACTGTGAGGGGCTATTATTGTTCCTTCCACTACTGCAGTACAGATATATGCCGGTTGGTTTTAACACCTCCTGAAGTGCATAGGTTCAAAGTGCAAATACTAATAACAGAATCAAGATATCGAACCCCTTCCTACTGGAGGTGAGCTGGCAAGCCTCGCTAAGGCACCAACCAGTTTATGAGCCATTCACATGCCTTTCTCTCACCAGATACAATGCCATACATAAGGCCAGCCACAGGTCCAATACAACAATGTATAACATTTGCATCAGTTTTCTGCCACTATTTAAGGGCCCTCTACATTCATGCATCATAGGACTGATTCATCAATCACACCACCTCCCACCCTGTCATCGATGAGCTTCAATCAATCAATCAATTGAATAGTAGACATACAGAGCGCTTCTTGTCACCTGTGAGGGTACCCAGGCGCTGGAAACTTGCATACTTACACATTCCTCCAAACATGTTGTAGGTCAGTGACTTAACAAGCTTCATGACATCCCAACAGAAAAGAAACATTATATGTTTTTTCTACCTGTCAAGCATCTGCCACCCTCAAAGTCCTGAGTTACACCATTTGAGCGCCAACCTTTACAAATGCCTCCTGAGGCTGCCACCTGAGGCTCAGGGACACATTTCTTTTGTGCACATTTAGTGCACCTGTTGTGCTATATCCAACCCCTTCAAGTTTGTGGATGTAAGTTAGGGGGTGTCCATGGATGCCTTTGGGACTTGGCCTACACTCTTCGTGCTGTGTGAGAATATATACATTTGAAGGCAAGCATGCTGATTAAGACTGCCCTACATTACTTAGAGAGCAGTACCAATGCTACTAAGGGCTTTAGGCTTTGGTTCACAAGATACTCTGTGACAATAAGGTGAATGTTCCCTCCATTGTTCTGTGTAGTGCTGTGACAAGATTGCATTTGTCATTCAGCAAACAGAACCTGAGCCAGGTTCTGATGAAGGAAAAAGGTCAGCAAGACGAAGATTTTCTCAACTAGAGGTAACCATTTTAAAGGCTGAGTACCCAGTCAAGTAGTGACTCATAGAAGGTATGTATGCATGTACAGCCTGTGAAAGGTATGTAATATCAGGATAACTGCTCCACTTGAGTCATATCCCAAATCTCCACTTTTTTATGGTACAAAGTAAAGCTACGCGAAAAATATGGACCTGGCTGAGATGGGCACTGAAAACGGTAATACCCACTCTCCTGCCTCTTTTTTTCTTTAAAGTAAAGTCTACATCAAAAGCATGGTCAAATATTTTTCTCTGTTGCAGGGACCTAGTTGGCAAAGTCCCAACCCATCAGCCTTGCAATATCCTCCATAGCAGATGGAGTAGAGGCCATTGCTTCTGCAGCAGTAAGACTTTCAATTACGACCAACTGAAAGTCAAAGAAAAATATCAGTCTTCCTGTAAGCATAGGCATTGCATATTACCAACGGGATCATGTGGGTAAACAACTCATTATATCATATGTGAGGTGTATGACTCACATTATATGGCTAAAGTACTTGTCCATTCTTAGCCACTCCACCCATGTACTTATTATAATCAAGTATACAGCTGGGCTTGCAAACTTCTACCAATTGACCCCAAACCGTGACTGGAGAAGTGCTCACACCATGAATTGTAGTGAGTACATATGCCTCCCACCAATCTCAGAGGTTTACTACAAGCAGTCTGTTGGAATGCCACAAAGTGCTTCGGGCTTTTTGGAGATTCTTACAAACAAGCTACTGTGGGACTCAGACTGTACCACAAGCGAGACTGCTACCTTTGTACAGCTCGCTGGCTAGCTTAACTTCTGTTCAGATGTTGTCAACATAAAGGTTATAACCTTTAAGAAGGACTGATTGAACAAGCTCACACACAATCATAGCGGTGATTCCTAGCATGGAAGGACACGCTGCAGGATTTATAGTAAAGTCTTTTCCTTCATATGCTCTTAGGCTGTATACATAACCAGTGGAGCTCTCCCACAGCATGTACATGTTGATGCCATAATGACATATTTTGCGCGGTATGCACTGCCTTAATGGTGTTTGGACAAAATATTGACTCAAAAATATTAAATATTATGTGGACAGATATTGTATCAAGAATATCAAGGATAAGCATATTATGAAGGCAAGTTTCTATGTGTAAGTAAAGTTTTACTGTACTTTACTCCACATGTGTATCTTGACAATATAAATACATGTAACAAGGTACCTAGATGTGGAGCTAAGAATTGAAAATCTATACAACATTCTGTCCACATGATATTTTAATATTGATATTCAGACAACCCTGGAAACCTGCCAGACAGATTTTCCATGATAGACTGAATTGTAAACAACCTGTAATTGTATGGGTGGTCTTGGGGCAATGCTGCAGAATTATCATTAAAAGGCAGCACACACCACAATATGAAGACCTGTCTCTGCTCATGAACAGTATGAAGCTGGGTGTTGTCCAAATCTTGCGAGCAAATCAGTAGGAGGGCATGCTTGGCTTTAGCACCATTCCCAGAATGAGGGTCACTCTCCAAGTGATGTGGGAGCCCAATGATGTGCCCTAGAATGGTGCCCCAGAGTGCCTCCATGCTGCAGCAGAAAATGTTTTGCATACAAATTTGTTTCATGCACAATGTTGTCAAAAAAAATTGCAGTATTGACTAAACATCCACTGTGTGTAGTGAATGGAGGAATTTGAGGCTAACTAAATTGAGGGCTGCCAGGAGAATACTCTGTTTGTGCTTGGTGTTGTACGTGTCTGCTCTCTGAATTGGGCTACCGTCCTACACTTTATCCACTGCACAAATTGTCCTTTAGAAGTAACACCATGAATGCCATGACCATGTTCCCCAGAACTACTGGATGACAAATAATCAGATGGAACTACGCTGACTGAAAAATTGCTTCCAGATTCTGTTCCATAATCCGCTTCCACTTAAAGCTGTCTCAGTATCACATCGTGCCAAAGAACTGTTCTCCATTTCTTTGAGTTAGGGCCTAGACAGGAGTCAGCTACAGAGATTGCCTCTCTGCTAACTGTCTAAAATCTGTCTAAAAATATACCTCTCTAATACTATATCCTAGGTAGAAGGAATAGCATGCTTACAGATCAGTCGGTGGGTGTACGAGTATCTGTGAGAAATGTCATAGTGCAAAAGCAAAAAAAGCACTTAGATGTTGATGCTGCATTCCAAAGAACTTCTCCAAAGAGCTTTTCCAAAGACACTATAAGTGATCAAAATAAAAAAAGAGCAAAGTATTACTTCAACTTTGCACATATGCAATACCACAGCAAACTTCAAGGGATGAGAGCTGACCCTGCCCCAGCCACTTTTCATTTATTATTGTACTGGCGGGAGTGCCACCTTTCTTAAAAAAATAAAGATCTTACGTTTCTAGATGTTCTGCAGTTTGGAACAGCCAAAAGCTGTAGGTAAAATAATTACTGTTTGCTGTAAGAGCCCACAACTAATCCCAATAGCCATCAGTAACCATTGGATTATCTCCTGGCTGTGGGTTCCTGCTGCCTGCTGTAAAGTGCCTCAGTGATCCCTGCTGTCTAGCGGATTCCTGGTTACGATTGTGGCATGTCCGTGATCCACAAGCAGGACTTTGTTGCCAGCGATGCCTTCCTCAAATGTGGGGAGCCAGCGTAAAGTCTATGATCCCCATGAGATGCGTGAGGGGGCAACTCACCTGCTCATTCCTCGCTGCTCTGGTGGGGGGTTGTGATCAGGGCCGGACTGGCCGTAGCGGGCACCGGGCAATCCCCCGGTGCGCCGCACAGGTGGGGGCCGGTTCTGGGCCCCTGGGGTGTTTTAGTTACAGGGCCGTTTTTGCAGCATAGCTGTAAAATCGGCCCTGTAACAAAATCGGACGAAAACCGGCCCTGGCAAAGAGCTCGGTGGCACCCCCAAGCCCGAGGGGGGGGCCGACCGAGCACTTTGCCAGGGCCGGTTTTGGTTCCCAGTCCGGCCCTGGTTGTGATGTAAGCACACCTCCTAGCACGTCGAAGTCATAGGGAGGAGAGGCCGGAGCTGAAGCAGAAGGGATTCTACCGACAACACCGCGATTTTAAGTGTCCGGCCGATACACAAATAAGTAAAATTGCCTAAAGCCAGTATTTTTAGACCTTATCTGTCCGTAATTCAAACTGCAAACACGAACAGAAAGCACTTTGAAATGTGTTGGAGGGCTGTGCTAACGACCCCCGACTAGTAATTGAAGTAAACAAAGGCAGAAAAGTAATGTTGTAAATGAATAGATACGATACATGTGCTCGCCTTTACAGACTGTTAAAACAACAACAAATGGCTGGTGTTTTTCTCTTGGAAAGGTTGCAACCTTTCTCAGCCCTGACTCCTTTTGAGCTCTCCAGAGTCAGCCATTAACGGAGGAGGCACTGGGGAGGTAGTTTGCGCCTCGGCTGCTGTCCAACGCCCACACTAATGGGGCTAATGCCTACACAGGGCTAAAGCAGTGGGAAAGACATGCAGATCACTCGTGCATAACATGTATGTTGATTTAGGAAATAATAAATAAGTCATTAACAACAGCAAAATATTAAAATGCTTACAAGAAGGGACTTGTAATTAGTTAACACCTACACATGAACGTACTGGCGCCTAAATAATGTGATATAAGTTGTTGACAAATGTGATAAGAAGTACAGCTGTTTCCAGGATTCTGTTCACAGTGTATGAAACGATTTCAAATTGCAATGAAAAGCAATTAAAGGATGTTCTCCTCCTAATTGGGCTCACAAAATGACCCACTAGGTTGCAGCTGCACAGAGGAATGTAGCAGAAGCAGATTCCTGCTCTGCACCTTGCTAGTATTTAGCGTACATCGCTCATTAAACTTTTAGAGAGTTACACGATGTTCCTGTTTATCTGTGGAATTATGCAAACTGCAGTGGCAGGCGCGGCTATGCACCATCTGGTCAGGTTATGTCTTTAGATGCAAGCAGCCCGTCACATCTCCTGCTTCCTGTGACACGACGATTATTCTGACGAGGAAGATTATGCTTATTTTATCCTCACCACGCCAGTGACGTTCCTGCAATTACAGAACATTCCGAGATGCTCAAGAGGTGACTGCAGTTATCAGTCGCTTCTCCCCACGAGCTTTTCTACTGCGCCGCAATGCAAGCTGGGACTGACAATTACAACAAACAAAAGAAAATGCTCCAGTGGGGCATAATGATAATTCCTCTGAGAACTGCTTCCTTTGCTCTGTAGAATATTTTGAGGACTATTTTTAAAGTCACAGAAAATAATGTGTTTCCACATATTCACTTCCAAGCCCATACTAGGATAATAAGAAAATATTTTAACGAGCATACAGTTATTTGGCAATCGTTGTCCATGGAAGAAATAAAGTCGAAAATAATAATCTTGCTTCAAATTCTAATAATAATAACCATCAGAATCATCATTATTAATTAGATCACATCGTATCTACACACACAAAATATAGATTTTATTATTACCTAAAACAGCTATCCTTATTTTATCGACAGGGTAAATGATTGAGTTGGACAAGATGGCGTTCAATCCTTTGATCTGCTTTCTAGGAGGATGGAATATCTTACCATCCGCTAGCCCTCAGTAAAAATAAGAGTTTGGTTAATGATTATTGACAGGTATGTTGTGGAAGGGAGTCACATAGCCAGCAACCCATTCCACATTAAAATTCTGCTTCTTCTGGTGCAAATGTGTGGACCACAAGTCTTCACATCACTGTTGGCCTGCTGGTGCAGTGATTTCAACTGGTGGGATGGAGAAAGGTCTCTGTGCATGGCTCCAGAGAGTGTGTCACCCTGCCCCTTGTTTACCAAAGCAAGATGTTGTGTCTTGAGCCCCACCTCAGTTGGCAGGATGATCATGCACGTGTGCCTAGGACTCTTTTCATGTAGAATGAGACTCAACCGCTCTGAGATCAGAGGAAGACACTGTGTGCACACTCCTTGCACAAGTCTGACTACAGTCACCTGGCTTATCTGTGGAGGACTGACAGTGGTGGCAGTCAAACTGATTTTAGTAAATGGGGCACGCTTTTTAGTTATTTCCTTCTAGGGAGAAGGTCTGCTGACCTGTTTCAAGGTCTGTAGGGACCTTTATAGAGGGTCAGACTAGAGAGTAATTAGGAGTGGAGCCAATGGGTCCCTTTGAAGTCGGGGAGGTTCCCCTTGCTCTGCTCTGGCCCTTTCTTCCCCGGAAGTGTGATCCCTGCTGTTTAACAATTAGCTGAGTGGGACAGCCCACACATCTTTAGTGCCCTTCTTTCGGGTGTCCCCTGAGAAGAGAATCCCAACTCCACTCCATCTCTTGATCACACATTTAACAAAGAACGTGATATAGAACTGTCGAGAGTCTGTCACTGCTAAGAAGAAGTGTACACTGTGAGGGGCTCTGGCCTGCCTGTCACAGAACGAAAATGCTGGAATGCACAGTCTGTCTATAACTTGATTATGAAGATGAGATGAAAATGTTCAGTCAGCGTCCCTAGATTTCCTTGCCAGAAGTCTAGTGACCCATACCAGTGGGATATCCTCTGAGCTCCAGGGTTGAGGTACTGACTGTCAACTCCTCTTGTCAAGTTTAAAATCAGAACCTGTGGAAGAATGGAATAGCTCATCAAGAGGTTTTCCTTACATCCACCCAATGCGGGAGAGAGCTGACTGACTGTTCAAGAGTGGCATTAAAAGTGCCCTTGCCCCAAGAAGACACTGCTCAGAAGAAGTGAAGGTTGTGAGGTGCTCTGGTGAGCCAGCAACACTACTGCAACCTAGGGCATGACACACACACTGATACAGCACATGAGACTGGGGGCCCAGACATTCCTCTTAGGAAGCAGTTACAGTGACCCCGGGTGATTAAGTATGCCCTGGGACTGACCCGGAGGTGAGTTGTATTGGGATCAGATGCACCAACAAGTGCTGACGTGCTATGACAGGCTGCAACCCCCTGATGTGGTCTGACTCTCAGGAATCTACAAATGAAAAGAAAACATTAAGACAAGCATGAGGAACACCATCGCTCTAACCCAGCATGCTCTCCCATGTGTTTGCCTGGGGGTTTTGTATTTGGGGCATAGGAAGACATAAGCAACAAAAGCTCTGTGATTGAGACTAGCAATGCCACAGCCACCTTGAAAATGCTAGTCCACATTCCACTAAGAGTCAAGTACTAAAGGAGTGTACTTAGTACTTAGTTAAAGGTCTTATAGTACAATTAAGCTCTTGGACACCAGTGGTAATCAGCCCTGAACAACAGTAGATTACGCCCTGGGGTAGGCCAGATAACTCTGGGTGGAAACGTTTGTCCTTTAAAATGATTAAAATGTAGCTCTTATTAAGGCAAATATAGGCTAAAGTCTGATTTTTTTTTGTCTACAATGGTATTAGTTTTAATATAGACCTGGAAATAGGCAATGCCTATTCTCTCCAGAATTGTAGACCTCTAAGGGATCCATGCTTTGAAAAGCTATTGTTGGAGTCAGCAGAGTACCGAGTCACCTTTTTGGGATATGAGCAATCCATGAGTGTTTTATTGTTGTGGAGACTACAGTTTATGGAGAGCTCTTGAGAAAAGCTGCTATTTTTAGGTTGAGACTCCGAGACCTGTTCCATTCACTTTGTGTACTTACATCCCGCCCATTGCTTTTTTATTGCTTGGATTGTCCTTCAAAATGTCTTGCTTGGCTTGCTAGGGGTGAATCCGTCCTCTTTGTCACTCTATTTGTCTTTCCTTTCCTCTCATGGAGCAGGAACAGGAACCAAGTACTGTATCTTTTTGCTTTGGTTGTTTATATGTTCATTTGGGGGACTATTTTTTATTTCTTTCCTGCTTGCATTACACTGTGGGTGCATGTTCAGCTTCGGCACCTGTATTTTATTGCAGCTTCGCCCCTGACCCCTCCTTCCCCTGTTATTGCTGTCCTCCTTCCTTCACCTCTTGCTCCATTGCTTGTTGCCCCCATTACTTGTGTTCTATTCCAAGTACCAGGTCTCATCATGGCAGCCACATGCCTTTTATCTACACATGTGCTGGTAGAAAGTGCCTTCAAGGTTTTTTTTTAAAGGACTAAGTTATACAACTTGGCTATAGGATAAACATATACCTATAGGTGAGATTTATCTCAAAGTATGTGTATCATGAACTTGTATATTATGCATTAGTCATATATGTATATACAAATCATTTCTATTAGATTAAAGTAATTGAATGATCAAAAAGGAGAACAAACGGGGGGCGTGGCTTGACGCCCAAGGAGTATGGACGCGTCTCCGTGAGGCTCCCGGTCCCGGAGCGGAGAAGTGCAACTTCGCGATGATTTCTAAGGAAGCAGCTGGCAGCGGTTAGCATGGGAAGTGTTCCTGCATCGCACACCATGCTTTTCGATCAGTTTTGAGACGACTACTTTGCCTTTGTCAGGTATTTAGTGTCGGTTCGACTCAGCAGCAGCGCGACCGCCATTTTGTTTTTCGGCGGAATGGCTTTTCCTTCAACGAGTTTCCACCACAAGACGACCTAAGGACATAATTCAAGTGACAATCGGAATCTCCTCCACTCACGATGTCCGAATGACCGTTCTTCTTGTTTTTTTTTCTCTGTTGCTATTCTTGTTTTTACCTCAGTATGCATGAATGCCAGCAGTGGCCGCCATCTTAGGTAATGATTCGTCTCATCGCTGACTGGGTCTGCACAGCTTTGCTCGGAGCCTACGAAATTTTCCTGCTGTTACTCTTCATGACCTCTTTCTTGGCGGATTGAGGTTTCTGGCAACCGTATTGGCAAAGGATTTCTGATCATCACCTTTACCCTGCTCGCTGACTCGCGACCAGCTACTGCGTATTACAGTCGGCGGCTTCTTCTTTTTCTTTTTTACGTGGCGTGCCCTGCTACTGGCCCTGCTAGTTGATGGGTAGGACACGGGGCGCTCATACCAGCCCGTCCCTACCGCCACGTTCTTTTATCAAAAACTCTACTTTATTCTCGCAACTCTCCAAGTTGGAAGATTCGCAGATATTTGAGGAAGAAGACAAGCACTCAAAGATGGATCCTGCACCCGCCACAGCCACCAAGTCGAACGTGAAGAGGCTAAAAAAAGACCCTCCCTCGCCTCCCAAAGCATCCTCGGACATCTCCATGGAACTTTTGCTACATGAGATAAGGGCTCTTAGACCCTTTATGGAGGAAACAAATTCCACGCTACAAGCTCTCTCTGACAAATGGGGGCAACTCGATACAAGGCTTACAGCGGTTGAACATGATGTTGCCACTTTCACCGACACTGCTAAAGTAATTCCTGTCATGCACTCGCAAATTACCACCCTCCAGAAACAGGTTGAAGACCTCGAAAACCGCAACCGGAGGAACAACCTCCGTATTTTTGGCCTGGGGGAGGGACTTGAAGGGAGCGACCCCATTGCTTTCTTTAAGACTTTCCTCCCTAAAGTCCTTCACTTGTCGGATGGAACTATGCTCAACATCCAACGAGCTCACAGGCTGGGGCGCGCTCCTTCGGCTGGCTCCTCTCCCCAACGACCGAGGGGGGTCATTATCTACTTCCTAGAGTACACGGATTTGCTAAAGGTGTTAGCGGCAGCCAAAGCTCTTCAGCGTGTCACATGGTCAGGCTCCACGCTATTTTTTGCGCAGGATTACTCCAAGGCAACTGCTGATAGACGCAAAGCTTTCCTGAATCTTCGACCTGATCTTCGTTCTATGGGGGCCAGATTTGGCCTCTTTCACCCTTGTCTTTTCAAGGTTACGTACAATAACAGAACCACGACTTACGAGGATCCTGGACGCCTGCAGAGCTTTATTGATTCACACAGGATGGATGCCACCACCTCTGCCGGAACATCCTCCTCACATGTTGCTTAAATTGCTACTCAATATCTTGCTTTTCTATTATTCTCCCTGCTCCACAGCCCTCTCGCTCGCTAGGCGAAGTTGTTTCCATTCTATTTTATACAATAGTGCCAGCTTTCTGTGTTGATCTCCACTGCATTAATGATTTTGCATTGTTACAGTACTGTTCTTCAATATTTTTTTCTTTTTTAGGCTCGTACTTTCTTGGTTCCTGTTTTTTTCCTCTCACAGTTGCTTCCTGAGATTAATTCCTGTCACATGTTCTTATTTCACAGTTATGATGTCTCCTCATATGGCCTTCCCCGTTCCCCACCGGATCCTCCCTGGACGTGTGTCTGCTCCATGTGGTTTCACCCACCCTCCCACTCATTCTCTCCCTTTGTAGGTATGTTTTATATTTTGTTTTATGTCCTCGTTATTGTAATGTTTTTGTTTTGGCATTGTGCTCTTTCATTTGTATCTCATTGCCTTTATGGTATCCTTACTGCTCCAAGTCCCTCTTCTCTACTTATCTTTATTCTTTTCTCAGTCCTTGCTCTGTTTCTTTCCTCTGTCCCTCTCTTTAATCAGAAGATCTCTTTTGTGCCATACATTTTTTCCATTTTCTACGGATTTCGCACTGCATTGAATTTTTGCTTTCTAATTGCATTTTGTTTTACTTATGATTGCTTATGTCTTTGAAACTAATTACTTGGAACGTTAGGGGTTTACACTCTCCTATTAAACGGCAAAGGATCTTAACCCATCTGACCAAATTAAACGCGGACATTGTCTTCTTGCAAGAGACTCATCTTTCCGCTGATGAATCGTTAAAGCTGAAAAGGGGCTGGGTGGGGGAAGTCTTTTTCTCTCCTGGGGATGGCAAACGGAATGGTGTGATGATTCTTTGCCGTAAATCTCTTTCGTTTACATTATTGTCTCAGAATTCAGATGTTAATGGGCGGTGGTTAAATGTCAAATTGTCCTTCAAAGGAGTTCCTATATCTCTGTTTAATGTATACGCCCCCACGTGCGGAGAACCATCCTTTTGGTCCACCTTAGCAGCTCAGCTTGCCCTTAGTTTGGAAGATAATTTTATTTTTGCTGGGGATTGTAATCAGGTTTTTGACCCCTTTATAGATAGAAACTCCAAAGTCCCTTATATCCCCAATAAACCCCAGAAATCATTTGTACGAGTTCTCTCCCAGCACCAACTCTTTGACGCCTGGCGTCTCTGTAATCCAACCACCAGGGAGTACACCTTTTATTCCCCCTCTCATCATACCCAGTCAAGAATCGACTACACTTTTGTTTCTCATTCTATCTCCCAAACTCTTACGCAAGCAGAAATTGGCCCTATACTGCTATCAGATCATGCCCCTGTGTCAATTGTATTCGAAATTCTCCCCCGAGCCACAGGTCCTAAGAGGTGGCGCTTCAACAACACCCTCCTTCTGGACCCGAAATTTACCGCTGCTTTTACTACTTTTTTTGAAGAGTTTTTTGCGTTTAATACTGACCAATCCATGCCCTTTTCCACCATTTGGGATGCTTTCAAGGCCTCAGCGAGAGATTTTGTGATTGGCTTTGTTGCAAAGAGGCGGAAACTTTCCCGCAAATTTACTGCTGACCTTTTACGGGACATCAAGACACTGGAACACTCCTTTTACACCTCGCACTCAAGCCAATCTCTCACAGCCCTCATTAACGCCAAATTAGCATTTAATAAAAAATCTACGGAGGATGCTTCTTTGTATTTATTAAAGTCCAGTGCTAAATTTTATGGGGGCAAAAACAAGGCAGGAAAGATTCTGGCTAACTATCTGAAAGTTAAACAGAACAGACTCAATATTGAGTCTATCTATGATGAACGCCTAGATTTAAAATTTAAAGATTCGGATATTCTGAACGAATTCTCCCTATTTTATAAATCCCTATATACCTCTGAATCACAGCCCTCTGAGGACTCTCTCTCCCAGTTTTTTTCAACACTTCAGACTCCTCCCTGCCACCAGTCGGATCTCACTCTCCTGGAATCCGATCTAACGCACCAAGAATTGTCAGCAGCACTCCAGCTGCTCAAGAAAGATAAAGCGCCGGGGCCTGATGGCTTTACAGTAGAGTTCTTCCAACACTTTGCTAAGCTTTTATTACCCAAGTTGCACTCCCTCATAGCCTCCTTTAACACACTGGGGTGCTCTTCGGGCACCTTTTCGGAAGCACACATATGTTTGTTACCGAAGGAAGGGAAAGACCATAGACACTGCAAAAATTATAGGCCTATTTCTTTGGTCAATATAGATTATAAGATCTTCTCAAAAGCCCTAGCCATACGTCTTGACTCCTACTTGCCTGACTTACTAGAAGCGGAACAATCGGGCTTTGTTAAAGGCAGATTTATCACGGACAATACGAGACTTCTCTTTGATGTCTTGACCAAATCCTCGTCCCTGAAGCACCCCCTAGCAGCAATAGCGCTTGACGCCGAGAAGGCGTTCGATAGAGTCGAATGGAAGTACTTGTTTCATACCCTTCGTTGGTTCGGCTTCGGTCCCAAGTTTGTATCCCTGATCTCTCTCCTTTACTCCAATCCGCGTGCGGCTATCTGTGCCAATGGTCTGATATCCTCATATTTTGATTTGGGCAGAGGAGTCCGCCAGGGTTGCCCTCTCTCCCCTTTTCTTTTTAATCTAGCCTTGGAGCCCTTTCTCTCTAAGCTTCGCCAAAACCCAAACTTATTCGGCTTTCAATCAGCGAACATTCACCTTAAATTAGCTGCCTACGCGGACGACATTTTGCTTTTCATGTCCAATCCTAATGTTTCTGTTCCTGCCTTTTTGACAGATGTACAAGCATACTCTAAAATCTCTGGCTACAAATTGAATAGTGATAAGTGTGAGATACTCCCCCTGACCAAGTACACTTTTAAAGCGGATTTCAGCGCCTCAAATTTTACGTGGAGCCCCTCTCATATTAGGTATTTAGGCATGCATATCACTCCCTCAATATCTGACACAGTAGCGCTATGTCTAAACAAATGTCTACAAAAAATCACTGATTTAACGGCCAGGTGGCATCCATTGTACTTATCGTGGTGGGGTCGGCTAGACACCATAAAGATGATGCTTGCACCCATTGTACTATACACCATATCCAACATCCCAGTCCCCATTCCGGCCAAATTCTTCAAAAAAATCAATTCCGCCCTCTCTTCCTTCTTGTGGAATTCAAAGCGTCCTCGTATGTCATTAGCTAAGCTGATTCGTCCAAAAGCTGAGGGAGGAGTTAATTTCCCTGATTTTCAGGTTTATCAAAAAGCTTTCCTTCTACGACAAGCCTCACTTTGGTTGCTTGACCCCTCGGAGAATTGCCCTCTATGGCTTAGGATAGAGCGTCTTTACCTTTCTCCTTTCTCCTTCCCTGAATACCTTTCATTTTCACGTAAACCGCAGGCGGTGTCCTCTCCTATAATTAAATTGACTTCCAAACTCCTGTTGTCCTCTCCTCCTTCTTCTCCAGATTCGATTGACCACTTCCTAAGTTCAACAATCTGGCATAATAAAGATTTGACTATTCGCGGCAAACCATTCTTTTGGAAAACCTGGCGTCGGAAGGGTTTAGCATGGGTACACCAACTTTTTTCAGACTCAAAGTTTATGTCCTTTCACCTGCTTAAACAATGTTTTGACTTGCCTGCCTCATTCGCGCATAAATATTCTTTGCTCAAATCGGCTGTGATGGATAGGTTTGACCACATATCTGCTTTGCCTCAGGTCCCCGCTTCTCAGACCTCTCCCTCACAACTCTCCTCCCTACTTAAGTCTAAACCCTCGGCTTCTAGCATATACAAACACTTGCAAGGAGCTGGTACCCCCAGACAGAAATCTAAGATGGAGGAAGCTTGGGAGCACGATTTTCAACTTTCATGGCCACTTTCTCTTTGGAACAATATCTGGCTCAAGCTGCGTAAATCCTCCAGGGCAGCAAACCTCACACAAACGTTATTTTTCGTGTATAATCGTATTCTACTTACACCGAGTGCTTTGAGCAAAAGATTCGCATCTACTCCAGACACGTGCTGGTCATGTTCGTCCCCAAACGCTGACATTTTTCATGCGCTGTTTTTATGCCCACTTGTACAAAGCTTTTGGGAGCGAGTTTGGTCCCAAATAAACTTGATTTTTGACACTGCATTTCCTTTTTCTACCCCTCATATTTTCTTGGGGAGTCTCGCACCCTGCTGGGAGAATGTCCCAGGTAAAACCAAAATTGTTGATCTGTTGTTAGCGGCTGCGTTTCAGCAGATCACGGTTAACTGGAAGGACTCCACTAAAATCTCCTATAAGGCGTGGTGGTATGTAATCTGCCATAATCACAGGCTGGACACCTCTTTTGTATATCCCGTGAAGTTGTCAGCGAAGCGTCTAGAACTGTGGTCCCCTGTTACATTATTCCTCGACATGTGTGCCAAAAAATCCTCTCAGATAAAGCCGTCCCACCCTGAGGTCCTGAAGCCCCCATGAACCCCCTACACGTTCCCAGATTTATTTCCAAATTTTCAATACTGTTTTGATTCATTTTTTTTATGCATTATTAGCATATCCCCTACTCATGTGTTTGTCTTTTATTTTTATGCAGTATAACCTGATTATAATGTGATGGCATAAAATTGTCGTTTTCTTTTTGTTCTTTGTCAATGGATTACCTTGATATGTATTTACTGTTATTCCCTGTAATACGGATACCTTTATTTGTCTCAATAAAATTTTTCTTTCAAACTTAAAAAAAGGAGAACAAACAAAAGGTGTGTGAGAAACAAAATTCGTTTATATCAACAAATGGTAATTAGGGTACTTAAAATTCAGACAGTTATACAAAATTTGGAAGGAAGTAATACATTCAATGATTCCTTCACTACACAATGTATCAAACACTTTTTCAATGATACTTATACATTTATCTAGAAAACAGTGTGACAGTCGACGTTTCGGTCTTTATGTTCGAACTTATAAGACCATCTTCAGGACTGGTAATTAAAAGTTGACCCCTCGAATTTAGCGGCTGCAAAATACCCGTCTCTTGTATTTCAACTTGAACGATTCATCTATTGTTTAATTCAACATCACAGCATATTAATCAAAAAGGGAAGCTTTTCTTTAAAGAGCTTATGTTGGATCAATTGGTGTCGTGACTACGGTGCTTAAGAGTACGACCACCCGTATCTTGTGCTTCGACTTGGGCGATTCGTCTATTGTTCAATTCAATCACCGCATATTGATTTTGAAAAGAAACTGTTTTTGGAGCTTGTAATGAATTGATTAGAACCGTAACAACGGTGCTTTGGAGTGAAACAACCGGTGAATGGCCTCGGGGCGTTCGTGGCTTCCCTCAGAGACTACTGGCATTGATACAGCGGTCTCCTCTGCTGGATGGCCGCCTTGTTAGATTTGTTGGTCCTTTGTTACCGGGGCACTCTGGAATGCTTTCTCTTCCAGGATTTAGGTCACAGCTTCCAGGTGCGGCTTCTGCACATTACTTTTAGTTTGCTATCTTGAGGACGAAAGCTATTTAAAAGCGCAGCCTCTGCCGAGTTCCACGCCGCTTGATTAAAATAGCTCTGACCACTTTTAGCTCCTGGTTTTCTCTTAGTCTGTTAATTTCTCATTAGATAGCTCATGTTTTTCCTATACAGCACATCCCTTGTGGGCAGTATTAAGACACTAAAGAAGTAAAGAGAATTATTTTGGCATTTAAACATGACACCAGAAGGATGTCAAGTTACCCCTTTTTACATAGGTAAATAACAGTGTTTAGCCTGCTTCTGAATGCTTCAAAAATTTGACACGACTGAACTGTGATAGCACGCTCTGCCGAAGATCACATACGCTGCAGAGAACATGAGTTTGAATACTCTGCTCTCAATTCCCTGGTTAATCCTCAAACTGCCTCTTCTGCCAGAAACTCCAGTTCTTAGGCACATGACATAAGTCACTGGCAACTTCCATAAACATACCTCCAGCTTCTCTGCTCCCCTTTACCCCCGCACCCTATTCTTGCAGCCCTCCAACCTACTCTCCACATGATGAAATCTCCTCCATCAGTCCCCAAGTCTGTGGTCGCTCAGCGGGTCACTCGCAAGTAATATAACATGGCCCCCAATGGATAGTCACTCAGGCTTTGACTAGCTTTCCTAGCAAGTCACATAAATATAAACATTCAAGCCTCCCCTTCATGCTGTAATCTTCACTTCTTCACCCTGGCATCTCACATCAGTGGGACCTGCCTTTCACACAGTCTGGACATCAGTTTTCCCTAGCAATGGACTACGCCTTTGCACCAGATACCACCAGCCCTGTCTGTCTTCTCTGCCCCTTCTTAACACCAGTACCCTGATTTTGCTGGGCATTCTGTGTGTGAGGGTCCAAAGCCTACCACAGCCTGACTGGCTGACCCACAGTCTAATCATAACTCGGAATGGATTGGCAATGGGTGCTGCCCACTCTCACAGACAAGCAATGAGAGCAGGATCTTCACTTAAGAGTATCTCATTGAGAACCGTATTGCGGTGGTTCCCATTCACCTAAAGCTGCAACCCTGCCTGGTAGATGATCCACCTGTATGGAGAAATTCCCCAATTTCCCGTGGACAATGGATCAGCTCCCCAATAGTGTTGAAAAGTCTCCCAGGCCCTCCTCACGAGTTGGTGGAGAGCAATAACCTACCTGCAAGTAAAGGTGAGGTACCCTTAGAAGAAGTGACTCTGCCTGGCACCATGCTCCCCTACACCAACATTGTATACTTTGAACTATGTGTACCGTGGGGGGCATGGCCAAGCCGCCAAACATAATGGCCACGTAGGCTTGGAGCTCTGCCGCTGAGTCACGAAAATCTGTCTGCATGGGTGGCGTCGGCTGCACCACCAAGACAGGCTATGATGTGAGAGAGGGTATGGAGGCTGCCGGCGCAGAATGCGGACCTGGGGGCAATCGCAGTACGGATCGGCACCCATATGCGGAGCTCGTGCAGGGAGCGGCCTACAGCTACGTGTGCAGCCGGGGACTCTAGTAGCATGAGCCGACGTGCGCCCCAGCACGACTGGAGGAGGTTGCCAGGTGCCTGGCCCAACTAAACAACAAAGGTGGGGTAAGCAGTGGCGGCAGCCAGAGTGAACAGGTTTCTCCCAGCGTGTCCCGCAGATGCTGCCCAGAGGCCCTGTAGTGGTAGGGTCCATGGGTGAGCCTGGGGACCGGCCGCCGGGCGGGAGCTGCAGGACCTTATCGGAAGCTCCCCTGCCACCACACCCTTGCTGCTCCCTAGACACAGCCCCCAAGCAAAACAGTGGCAGTTGCAGCCGACATCAGGATACACCAGCTTTTATTTTTAAAAACAGAAAAAACCTCGGCAGACGAAGGCTCAGCATTGGAATATACCGGGGACCCAGTTAATTCCAGCTTGTGGCACAGTTTGCCTTATATTACGCAGTGTAGCCTGAGGGCGGTGAAAACTACATGGCTGACACATCGGACCCACCAACTTGGGCCGAAAAGACCCTAAGCAAAGTACCCTTTCATTTAAAATGCCTGGTAACAGTGCAGTGACACAGCAGGCCAACATGGCAGCGGGAGGAGAGTCGCACACGGCCGGAGCGGCCGGGCCTGACACCATGCAGCTGGAACTTAGGGCAGGCTTCAGGGCCTTGGACACCCGCTTTGGGCACCCGGCTTGACCAGTACAAGGGGTGCTTAACCACGGCTGAGGGCAGGACCTCCAACCTAGAAGATGGCACCGCCCTGACCACCAAAAAGCTTGAACGGATGGAGAAACTCCTCAAATCAGTCACCATTTAGAATGAGGATTTGGAGGCACGGAGCAGCGCAATAATATATGGGACACTGGGCGACTGGATCGGTTCATGGAAACACTACTCACTGATCTCTTTGGTAGGGAGTCCTTCACCGTTACCTTTGGGGTGGAACGCGCACATCGCATCCTTGGTCCGCGACCAAACCGGGCTGCCCATCAAGGCCGATCATAGTTCGTCTGCGAAACTTTAGAGACAGGGACACCGCTCTGAGGATGGCAGGTGAGAAGGGCCAGCTAGAGTGGCAAGGGTCATCCATCTCCCTGTATCCAGAATTTACTGCAATGGTGCAGGAAACAAGACGAAAATATGCTGGGGTGAAGGCGAACCTTCGGAAGCTGGGGCTGCACTACGGGATGTTGTACCCTGCAAGGATAAAGGTGGACGTGGACAGACATTTAAGCGTCTTTGACTCTCCCCAGGATGCCCAGGAATTTTGCCAGAGCTACTCCAAGTCGGGGGCGACAGCGCAGAACACCCTCTCCGCAGCATTCGCAGAATATTCCGGACTCAGGTGCCAGTGCTGACCTCTTCACAGCAAGTTAGGCAGACCATGTGGTCATTAACAGATAATAGTGGATTAGTGACTGTACGCATGGCATAATGCCCAGATCAGGTTATTTCACATTTATGCTTGGGTTGCGCTGGACAGTCACCAGGGACAGACTATATCCATTCATTCAGGCGCTTGTGCGTCAAAATAATGGGGAAGCAGCGTGGTGTTGCCAACCCCGAGTGCGGATGCACTGTTTAAGTTGACGCAGTATTGTAGAATGCTGCTTTTTCATTTGTTTTAAATATTGCTGTTGGGGGCTGGGATTTTCCCCTGAAGTTCGGTATGGGTGTTGGGAGGTGGGTGGGGGAACGTTGTGGTTTTTAAGCAAAAATTGGCAGTATGGCTTAGTCAAGCTTTTCAGTTCAGCGCAGTAATAGTTTTCCGGGTGCAGGCAAGTTTTATAACAAAAATAGTAGGTTATGTTTAATAAGATACAACTGAAAGCCAACATTGTGATGATGTCCTGGAATGTAAGGGGCCTTAACAATGCCCGAAGATGTAAGCAAGTGACAAATTATATGCAACGCCACCAGGTGGACATTGCTTTTTTACAAGAGAATCACTTGGCGCCTTCTGTTAAGTCTCCCGTGGCCCCCAATTGGGGGGTACATAGGTATCTTGCAGGATATAGCTTGTATGCCAGAGGAGTTGCAATAATGATACATAGGCGGGTACTGTTCAGGTAGGTGGAGGTGTACCGTGATGATGGGGGTTGATATTTGCTGGTTAAGGAATGTTTGCTTGAACACTCAGTATTGTTTGTTAATATTTATGCACCGAATATCGATGACCCCGACTTCTTTGACTCCATTCACACACACATCAAGTGCATGGGGGTGCACCAAATATGCCTGGGTGGGGAGCTTAACCTACTCCTTGACCTGGTGCATGATAGCACAGCAACAACTATAAATACAAAGCTCAGGGCAAGGAGATCGCTCCTAGACATCATCGATATGTATGGGCTTGTGGACGCTTGGAGATACCGTGGCTCCAGTCAGGATGGGTACACACACTATTCAGTACCACACAACACATGAACTCGGTGGATTATTGGTGCCTCTCCACAGGGGTGGTGCATTGGGTCAGCACAGTTAGCCATCTCCCTCGCACACTGTCGGAACACTCCCCTGTCGTACTTTAGCTGGGAGTTCCAAGCGCAGGGGGGGATAGAATGGCCGTGGAGATTCTCTGACATGGCCCTGAAGGACACCGTATTTGCATCAGAACTGAGTGATGCGATAATTGAGTATTTCTCGCTGAACGTGGGTGCTGTGAAATCCAAGGCTACATTATGGGAGGCTTTTAACGTGTACACCAGGGAAGTGTGTATAACAAAGAGCGCTGGGGCTCTCAGGGACCAAAGACGCACACTTTCACAAATAAAAGAGCAGTTGACAGAGCTCGATCGAATGGATATGAATCCCTTTGGTCTCCCCAATCTGCAACGCCGTGCAACCCTACTGGCGGAGTTCCGAGAGGCATAAGAGCGAGAGGTGCACTACCTCAGCAAGTACGCAGTTGTCAGGCGCTATGAGGCCGGTGAACGGCCGGGCAGAACCATTGCCAGGTTAATGCAACAGTCCCGCAAGCCGACCTACATAGCAGAATTAATGGGGCAAGAGGACTCGCGGATAACAGGCAATGTAGGAGTCCTCGAGGAGGTGCTCACATACTATACTACCTTATATACTTCCAGAGCCACTGGGCATCCAACAGAATACAGAGACTACTTAGATGAGATCTCACTGGTGTGGATGGGAAAAGCGCACCAGGAGTTTTTGGCTGAGCCCTTCTCGGAGGATGAGGTAATTGAGGCTATTGATACACTGGATGGTTCTAAGGCACCAGGGCTTGATGGATTCACTGGAAGCTTTTATAAGAAGTATAAAGCTATTGTTGCGCCATATCTTATAGACATGTACCATGAGGCGGTGGAGACAGGACTGCTTCCACCTACCTTGAGAGAGACGGTCATAATGCTACTCCCGAAACCCAGAAAGGACCCATGGAAATGCGGTACATACAGACCGCTGTCACTTTTAAATTTTGATAAGATCCTAGCTAAAATATTGGCAACAAGACTTGCCCTAATTGTTGAAAAACTGATCTCGCCCGCTAAGTTGGGTTTTATCCCTCATAAATCAACAGCTCTCAATCTTCGCACGCTGTATAGAATATCACCGACAGTCCCAGCAGCTGCCATGCTGCTCTATGCTGGCAAAGCTTTTGACTCACTTGAGTGGCCCTTTCTGTACGCCACGATGGGTCACCTGGGGGTGCCGGAACGATTTTTAACAGTTATTAAATTATTATACACACAATCCACGGCGTGCATCCACCTCAATAGAACATTGACATCTGAGTTTCAACTCACGCGGGGAACATGGGAGCGATGCCCACTCTCTCCCCTGCTGTTTGTGCTGGCACTGGATCCACTGGTGCGGCACCTGCAGGAGCGGCACAGTCATCGTGCCTGCAGTTCAATACTGGACCCCTACTTCTTACGCTATATGCAGATGATATCATACTCTATGTAAGACATACGGATGTCAACTTAAGACCATTCCTTCATGAAATAACAAGATATGGCACCCTATCGGGGCTATGCATTAATTGGGAGAAGTCTGAGGTTTTTCCGCTGACGGAGGCGCTATGTGGCAAAGCAGCAGAGTATCCATTGACGTTTTGCGAAGACTCTGCTAAATACCTAGGAATCCATATTCATAGAGTGAAGGATCGCATCCTCCATTTGAACTACCGTCTGGTTATGGAGAGGTTGGGACGCAACATAGAGCATTGGTTGACGTTCCCTTGTCAATGTCAGGAAGAATAGCCATAGTTAAAATGGTTGTCCTCCCACAATGTTTATATCTCTTCCAAAACATCCCAATCCTGTTGTATAACAGTTTCTTCTCAGCCCTTCAAACACACTTAATTCGGTTGGTGTGGGGGAGTAAACAGCCTCAAATTAGCTGGGACTCCCTAATGCTGCCGTATGAGAAAGGTGGGTTTGGGGGCCAATGTTTCATATTTATTACCTGGTAGCACAGGCGAGCTTTGCTCTGCACTGGTACCACGCAGATGTCAGGATTCCATATTTCAGACCAGAGGCTGATCTGGCACTTCTAGAGCCCCTTAACTCCTTGCTGCCAGTTGGGTTCCCTCAGGACTCGCACGATATTCAAACGCTCTCCACAACTAGCTGGGCATGGCACAAACTACTCAACGTAACCGGATCCCACATATTGTACTCCTCCGCATTACCACTAGCGGGAAATGGCTGAATTCCCATTCTGCAGGAGACGCTTGTAAAGCGTACACTGGTTAAATTTCACTTGGTAACATTTGGTGACCTGTTCCCTAAGGGTCAAGTTTTCTCGCTCACGCATGGAGAACCCCCGCTTTTGTGAGGCCACAGTTATGGATAACTTCGTATTGTAGAGGCTTCAGAGGGCCCTGAGGGCTAATCTTTTTATTCATCCATTAGAGCCCCTGAGTTCCCAATTCTGACAGGTATTATCAAAGATCGGGATGGAAGTCACCTAATGGCCAGACGGTATAAGGCCGCAGTGGCGATGCTCCCCCGCCAGGACTCTGGGGTGCGGGCGGCTTGGGAGCGTGACCATGGCCACCCTATTTCTGATACACAGTGGGGTCAGTGCTGCACACAAATACGCAGCGTCTTCCCTAACCACCGGTACAAATATTTGCACTTTAAATTCCTTTGGAGGGCAAATTACATCGTATCAACCCATCTCGTTCGCATTCTTGCCCCAGATGTCACTCCCCAGAGGCGGACTTCGCACACATTACTTGGACATGCGCCAAGATAGCGGGCTATTGGACGATAGTCTTTGGGAAAATCTCCTGTATGATAGAGATGGAGCTCGCACCCACCCTATTGATGGCACTGCTTGGGTACACACAAGACCTCCCCAAATCCAAGCAACGGTTTGTCGCCATTGCACTCCTAAACGTGAAGTAGCTATTAATTGGGGCAGTAAACGCACACCCACGTTGCACACATGGCTGGGCAGCGTGACCTTCTGCAATACAAACAGCGACACATATGCTCTGTTACAGCCACCCGCTGCCAGGCCTCTCGATATATGGCAACCATTTCAATCCTACCTGCAGTCATCACGGGACACTGGTGAACCTTCACCATCGCAACAACATGCCCCTGCAGTGGCTGGGATGGAATGGGGAAAAGAACAATTGATGGACAGAATGCAGAACAATGTCATACATACAGAAATCTGGGCCTAAATCCATCGTTTTTTTGCTCACCATGCCGTTCCAGTTTGGACCCAGCCATATGCAAATCAGCCCGAACTGCCAAGCCACGTCCTCCCTGAACTGGAAACAAGCATCCTAGGACCGGTTTCGGGCTTTCAGCCCTCATCAGCCAGGATAGCTTGACTCCAGTGGCATGGAGAGCACGGGACCCAACTTGGATGGAATGGGGAACACCCGGTACTAGCGGGATATCGCAGAGATTTTAGTGAATTTAAATGTATGAGTTCCCTGTCCTTGCAGAACGGTAATATTGTACTCAGTGTCAACCTTGTACAATCATGCCTGTACTTCGACATGTATCTAACATTTCTTAGTATGTCATATATCAAAATGCACTGTAACCTTGTTAATAAGATATTGTGAAAATCAATTTTTTAAAAACTATGTGTACCGTGAGAGCGGGCCTATCACCATTCTGTAGAATAGGAAAAGAAGAAGTGCCCCTGTGTCACACTTGGGGGTCCTCTGAATCTACCTTGCTGTGCAGTGGTCTAGCACTTAGTTAGCCTATAGATCCTAAGATCATGAGGTGGATCACAATATGATCTGAGGATGTGTGACTATGTCTACACAGGTTCACATTACACATTGAAAATGTAATAAGCCCACTCCTTGCCCCACCACATTAAGAGGGATTCTGCTTCTGTAACAGTCATGAACTTGTTTAAGTTACTGCTCCAAGTTTGGCGGCATCCATCATGAAGCAATACGTTATTTTTTTAAAAGAAATGGCTGCTGCGTCATAATGCATAGCTTTATATGTGTGGTGAAGCAGGCACATGTAAACATCAACACAGTGGGGCGGTATTTTTTTCTTTTTGTTAATGCTATTTTGCATCAGTAAACAAGCCTTTCTTTTCTCTTTGCCAATGTGGAGCAGCATCAGCAAAAAGCACTGGCAAAGTCCAAAGGTCCGGTAATAATATAGAAATGCAAGACCTATTTGATTTGCCAATGCTTGTTTGTGTTGAATGCATCGCTGGCATGCATTGGTGCATCTGACCTGCAGTATGGCATGAGTTTCCTGAGTCTTTTCTGGGTCTCAGGCTGATTTTTAAAGAGGTGCATTTCTTGCAGGTTGGTGTTGGAGAACGACAAGTTCAAAATGTGTGGTGTAACTGGCAGGAGTGCAGTGAGTATTAAAGATTCACAGCTTTTCTGGACTTTTTTGATGATGAACGAACATATGGTGTTACATTGCCCTCCAGTTTGCAAATGGTGGCTGGCAATTCTCTGGTGCAGAAGCGGCGTGCTGTCCTCCTCCTGTTTTGTCAAGACTAATGGTTTGTGATAGTCAATTGAGTCTATTTTGTGAGTATAGGATTTTTTAATATACTTCCCAGGTTAGGGACTTGCCTACTCGCGTGCCCTCATATATTCGTGTAGGGTGTCATGGCTGGACCATCTCATTCTGTGAGTGTCAATGAAAAGAATGAAGAGTACTATGTATAAAGAATGCTTTACTCCCCAATATATGTTTGAAGCGGGTGTACAGATTTTCATTGATATAGCTGTCTTTTATATAGTTATCGTATGTTGGTGTGTGGCACTAGGGTGGCGCGTGTGAGGGTTTCAGAATGAGGGTGTGGGGATGATATGTGGAGGAATCGAGATCGGTTGGCGAGGGTTGGATGCCCCTGGTGTCATGTGCTGTTCCTGCATATCTTCGCAAATAAAAGTACCTAAGATTTATACTGTGTACTGGATAACTCCACATAACAGGTTAGCTGGCTGCACTTGCTTGTGTTGTTATCTGCCCTGCTCTCTCCTCTAACCCTTCTGTCACTGTGCATAGTGTGTCTGATTTGAATTCTCATCCACCACAACACAGCAGTGATATTCCATGGTGCTCATCTTTCTAGGTCCATCAGGCCAGCCTATCGCCTCTGATAAAGAAGACTTGACTGAATAAGAAAGTGATAACCATCAAAAACCCAAATTTAGGAGGTTGAGTGCCTGACCATCCCCCACATTCAGTGTTCAGCTCTTGGCCTCATAAATAACACTCGTCAGCGGCAGAACTGTCTTTGAAAGATGTAAAAACCCACCGATCATTATGTGGTGCCAGTCTTCACCATGAAACCATAGTGACTATGCCTAATAGGGGATACTGTTTTCCATGGGATTTAACTGTTCCATTGAGAAGACGCAATTAGCAATGATTAATTAGACATCTCTAAATGTCATGGTTGTCACCCACTGCTACATTTTCTGGACATAAGGTGGCACAGTCAGCCATGTTAGGAAACCATGTCCAAATGTTGATTATTCATTGGAGATCAGTGCATCAACACAGAAATTGCCATGTAGGAGGACTCATACTCCAGCACTAAGGAAGGAAAGCCTGATGTTTTGAGATCTGAAGAAAAGAAGCTATAACACATGGTGGGCCGAGTGCTGTATCGATTTTTTACAAAGTACCTGACACAGCTGCTTCAACCAGCTGTCTTTGAGACCTTCTACATGGCTAAGCGGTGCTAAACTATGACCAGAGTACCTCTGCAACATGTAAATGCTTGATAGGTAAGCTTAAACTGATTACACAACATTGTAATGAATTTGATCTACCATTTCCAATTGTGGTTATGGTGTGAGTAATAATGTCATCTAAGATATTTGGAGTGAGGGTCTAGTAAGAAGGGTGAGAATCACTGTTTACAGTGCAGGGTTTGCTAGACCTAGGAGGCTGGGGGGCACATGGTACTTAAGAGACATTCAATGTTCATGGTCAGATCTGTGCTCATATTTAAATGCAACATGCCTTGCAATGCCCAGAGTCATGCATGTTCTAATCTATGCAAACGGTCAAAGCTCATAGTAATTTGGATCCTCTCTAATTACATCCAGGCTTTACATCCAGGATGAGAGTATTATATAGTTCATATTACCCACTCCACCGAATTTTTAGGCTGGGAGCACAGGTCAGAGAACCACTGAACTCTCCTTCTTTGTGTCTCATGCCAGCTCTGTGTACTATTCGACAGATCTTACCATTCAGGAAGAAACTCAAAGCCTATCTCTTTATTATCTTTTCATTTTAAATCTTGTTTTATTTCATTTTTTGATTTTCTAAATTTAAAGCAGTATTTGTTATGTTTTTTCTATACGTTATGTACTTATGTCTACTTTTAGCATCATTCCGAATTATGCTCACAAATTTTCAAAAATTAAGATGATCGTGTGTGGCCCATGTATTAATGAGGTGGGATGGTCGTGGAAGGCCTACTGAGGGCCAATTATCTAGTCTCCTCGGTGAGAGCTCTCTCTTCCCCTGATATTGATGGTTTATTTGCAGCAGCAGCCCAATAAGATTGTGGAATGCATTGTTTTGTTCAGAAGAGTTAGGGTTCTTAGGCCTTCACTTATCTAATTTCTCTAACAACCTGCTGTTCAGCTACCACTGATCAATAATGGAGGAAGCTGCAAACAGAATATGACAGAGAAAGCAATAGAATGTGAAGGATCATACACCTTGTGAGAAGTAGGTACTGTAGAATTACATCATGAGAGAGCAGCCAGAGTGTGCTGCAACTACCCTGAGATTGTGAAAGATGGCTGTAGTTTGATGCAGTGCATTAGAGAGCTCAGAAGGTCATGTATCTCTTTCTACTGGAAGTAATTTATCTTTCTCCTTCAGGGCTCAATTGTTCCACTCATATGCTGGGCCATCAGGACATAGTGTTGTTTTCAGGTAAGAGGGCAATCAGGTCTTCAAAGCCAAAATGACACGATTAGCTTTTCGTAATCATTCACTATACGAGCACATGGTAGAAGAGAATGGAAGCAATTATACCAAGATTACAATTTATTTTTACAGCTTCTATTTTGGTTCTAATGGTTGGAGAAGGGACATTTTACAACTAAATATCAATGATTTTCATCCTCTTAATGGTCTGACGTCGAAGGCTTGGATTGGATACAAAAATGCAAAGTAGTTTATGGCTGGTGTGGAAGCACTATAGTTATATCTGTCTGTGGCACTCAGAACATGTGAGCCACTGGAAGGGAGTGATTAAGTGATTTTTGTGCCTGGAAGGTAGCTGGACAGAAGCTGCTCTGTGAGTACAGTTGGTGTGGTGAGTCTTGGGGAGGAGATATTTCCCTACATAGAATATATGTTTCTGAACAAAATGCAAAATACTGCAATTCATCTATTCAAAGTCCCTCTGTTTCGAAAAGAAAAAAGGCATAAGAATGCATGTATGTATCAAATATGTATCAATCCTTATTTGTCTTTCTTTTCTTTGAGGCTTTTTGCAGCTGCTGCTGTGCGATTGATAAAGACTATGAAAAATTGTGGGGAGTCAAACATTTCAACCTAGTTCAATCCAAAATCATGAGATTCGAGGAATATATTTAAAATGTTATTAGTTAGCATCAAATTAAAAACTTCAATAGTTACTACAAAAACACATACATCAAAGACAGTGTTTGTACAGATAATTGTAAAGGACATAATCCATACACAGATCTTGCATTTGTACATCTGAGCAGTTTTGAAAAATAAAGATTTTCTTTCTTGTGTTGCTATTTCTTGTACACTTAAAATTCATCATCGCCAACACAGCCACAGCCCACAAATACAACCCTAAATTAAAGACATTTCTGATTGCTACACATGATCTCTAGAAACGTGTTCGAAGATCCTACAAATGAGCCCCTATGATCTCAAAAGAATCCTCCTTATTTTTCAATTGGTAAATTTAAGATTGAACAATGCAGTTTACTGTGCCAAGGAATGTATAGGTATCTTAATGCATGTTCAGGTCACCCAGAATGCAGGACTAAGATTAATACATTAATTTTAGAGAACCTGTATCATTTCCCAGGTGCTACCTGTAGGAGAGTAGGATCTCCTTCACATGGGTACCCCCACTTTTTGCTGGCGTTTCACTGTTTTTCGACCTTAGTCTGGCTGTGGCCCTGCTAATCAAGACCACAGCCTAGCTGCTTCCTCTCTAAAATGATTTGCATGTACATTAGGTACATATCTAATTGGATTCTGGAGTGCCTTATAAGCCCCCAGTATATGGTATCCTATGTACCTAGGGCATAGGTACCTCAGAGGCCTGCCAGGGGCTGAAGCATGTATTATGCCAACCCTGGGAACCACTCCAAAATGGCACCACAGGTCTGCTACTGCAGCCTGGGTAAGGGTGTGCTTGCACCCCTTACAGTGGTATAGGCTACCTATATCCACATATATATATACAGACACATATAAACCTATAAGTCACTCCTATGGCAGGCGTTGACAATCGTGAAGGCAGAGTGCTTGGTTTTGTGTGAGAGGGTGCCCAAGCATAAGTTGAGCGCCTCTGCAGATTTCGGAAATACTTCATTATGGCTGTTCTGAGATACAGCCATACCATATACTCTTAAGTGCATTATAACCTCGCGGTAAATGCTAACTTTGGAATGGCGGCATCAAAACATGTCGTGTTTGGTGTCAAACGTTTTGGAATACTACCCCCTTGCCAGTTCTGGTGGGGGGGTGGGGGTAGCATTCCACCCTTCTAGAGAGAGAGACATGTTCACACTGGTCAAACCCGCTAGTACTTTCTTGAGCCCTGGCATCACAAAATAGATGCCTCTGCCACAGACACGGGTCTGGCCTCCTGCTGCTGATGAAACTCCAGCAGGGGAGGCCTGGACAAGAGGTTTCCTGTCAAAGGGAGGTGTAACCACCTCCCCAGACAGGCAGATGTGTATTGGGGCTGGGCGGGAGCACTCTCTGGTGCTTTGAAGTCCTGCACTGGGGGCACATTTGGTGTCCCTGTGCATAGTCCAGTTCAAACCGGTTGCAGGGGCTACATGCCCCTGCTCTGGCGCGAAACTGGACAAAGGAATAGGGTGTAACCACCCCTCTTTCCAGACCCACCCATAGGTGGGGCCTTAGAGTTAGTCCGTCCCCTAAACTTAGTATATGTATAGGTATCCTGTCCCTAGGACTTTAGATTACCCTGGACAAAACTCTGCAACATATATCCTGGACCTTCGATGTTCTATCCTGACTAGAAGACTGAACAAATCTCCCTTGGGGTCAAGGAGTGACTCCACTGCTTGGCAGGCACCAAAGAAGCAACTGATTGGTCTGCATCGCTGAAGCTTCCGCAAGACGCCGAAGTCTTTGCATCACCAGAGGTGGATTTCCAGACTTCCCTGAGGCTACCCTGAGTCCACAGCAAAGCTGAGGCTTGCGCCTATCATGGATGACGTGGAACCGTGACCCCTGGACACAGTGATCTTTTGCAGCAACAGCATCTTCCTGGGCTTCCTCGAAGTTGTGCTTTGGGCTCCGAGCAGCCCCAGCCTTGAGCACCTCCTGCACCGAAGATTGCTTGCCTCCACTCCACGAGTGACCCGTGGGCCAGTATCAAGTGTGACCGCTCGAGGCTCCTTTGTGATCGCTAGCCCGTTGGCTAGTAGGTCCCCACGAATGCAACTCCTCTTCTACTTATTCTTTCCTGGTTGCTCCAGATGTGCCCTGACTTACCCTTGCTGGGTGAGTCCCTCAGACCTTGCTGGTCTGCACCGCAGTACTTTCTCTGAATTCCAGTGACTTGCCATTGCCAAGGTTTATTGGGTCCAATCTGGTCGCCGATACCGAAGCACTCGACAGACTTCATGGGACAGCTCAAATCAGGCTCGTGGACTTCGTCGACACCTCCAGGACCCCGTGGCTGAAGAGTCAAGACACCTGTCAACTCACCTGAAGCACCAGACATCTGTGGGCATTGGTCCATCCTGCCCTCGGTCACTGGCTAGTGACCCAGACTCTGTCCCCTCTGCTTTCAGGTTCCTTCCATCCTAGATCCAGGCTTGGATCTCTTCGGACACTTCTCTTCACGGCAGCAGCAGTTCTTTGCAGGCTTCCATTGAAATCGATGACGCGACCCGACACCAAAAGACACCTATGCACCCGGCTTCCTTGGGTGAGGTAACTCGAGTACTCCGGTGCTCCTGTGGGTGCTAGCCCAAGAACTTCTTAAGTCCAAAAGGGTTTGGTCCTGACTCAATTCTAAGTGTCCCTAATCTTTAAATTTCCGCGACATTGCCCATAGAAGATAACGGAACCCCGCGGTTGTGTTCACACACTGCATACAGTCCCCGTGGGTCCCCTGTGTCACTACCTTGGGTGATTCCTTGGGGTCCCAGTGATTCTACAGGCTCTAGGCCTTGTGTCTAGTTCAGTCGTGGTTGTTATACCACTTTTTAGGTCTCGCTGAGCCCAGCGCATGCGCAGGCTCGGAGAGACATTTTGTATGTGCGCTTTTTTTAAGTGCTGCTTGCCGGCCTAGCGCTTGCGTGCATGTGAGCATGCACGCGCGCAGCCGCCATGCGCTAGGCCAGCCAGCAGAACTCAGGAGAGCGTCATCGTGATCACTTTCGCTTTCACAGCGATCGTGATCGCGATGACGTTATAATCACTGCACCTGCGCTTTACTTTTAACATTAAAAGTAATGCGTGGGTGCCGGGATTATACCAAAGGGAAAGTAATAGAAAAAACATCTATTTCTTTACTTTTGGTAAAAATCGCGGCACCCGCGCTTTACTTTTATCGTTAAAAGAAAGGCGCGGGTGCCGTGATTATACCAAAAGTAAAGAAATAGATGTTTTTTCTATTACTTTACTTTTGGTATAATCGCGGCACCCGCGCTTTACTTTTAATGTTAAAAGTAAAGCGCGGGTGCCGCGGCTGCCTGGTGATCGCGCTTGTCTTTCTCTTTCAGGGGGAAACCTCACTCATTGCCTTCCCTCTGTTACTCTTCCGATGTAGAGTGGGGATCTTAATTTTTATATTCACTCACTGTTCAAATTAAACATAAGATCATAGTTCAATCCTGGTCAACTATTTTTCCAATAATTGTATTTATATGCACCCTTTACGCATGAATCAGTGTTGTCACTTCTCTCTCCCGTTTCTCTATTCTTTTTACACATACATGTTTGCAAGTGGTTCACAAACCTAAAGTTCTCATTTCCTGCACTTATTTGTTTTCATTCAGGATGTATCGTGAACATCATTTTCACGATTTGCATCAGTATAAGTTCTGCCTACAAATACCTTCCTGTTGATTATACTCCCCGATCTATCTCGCACCTATCGTGTAGGTAATAATACCTTCAGGATGATAGACAGTTTGTGTGGATGCATCTATAGATTCCTCAAAATTGGAATAAATAAAGTTTTAGGACAGTGGAGTAGATAATAGATGGATAAATGGTTGTTTCTCCCTGTATAAAAGCGAGGAGAATGGTATGAATGGCCAAGAGTGAGTGATGCAAAAGGGATCCTTTTTTCTGGAGGCAGTAACATCAAACTGGCTGCAGAACTTGAATGTGCCTAAATTACAACTTGGGAGAATGAAGACTAGTCTTACCTCAGTAAAGTGAGGAAGAAGACACAAGATTTCTGAGCATTTTGAAGATTAAACTCATCTGAAAGGCAAAAAATAAATACATTTTAGGAGTGTTATTGTTACGTTTTTTTCCTTTCGATTCATATTTCAAATGTTATTTGAAAATATGTGTGTGCAAAGTCAAGAGATCTGGCATCCGTGGCAGCATACTGGCTTTTCCAATGTTTTTGTAAATAGTTTCCTGTTTAAGTGTCTGGGGAGTTGTTGAATTCTCACAAAGGTAAAAAAAGGAAAAAATCAGAATGTATCCAAGGCCTACAAATTTCTGATACTGTAAGGTACTGCTTTACCTGTGGGTGAGAACATTGTGCTTGATAGAATGCTGTCACACTCATACAAAGGAACGAACGGCTAAAGTGGGCAGACCCCTCGCCTCATTCTGTATGCTGTAGCGGGCTGAAGCAGCATGTGAATGATCCTAAACCAGACCAGAGGACATCAGTCTGTTCCCATCGGAAGAGCTTTTTTTATTTTACTTATAACTTTGGCTTCGTTTGACAAATGTTCACAAAGCTCTCACTAAAAAAGGTCACTCACCTCCACTCCTGCCTGGAAAGTTTTGTGGTGATCTGTCAAACCAAGGTTAAAAACACAGTACGTCTCAAAGCACTTATTCTGTCATGCATTTTCCATAGGGAAAGTTTGGGCAACCATTAAAGACAGTGCTAGGTTCCTTCCTTCCCCCCCACTCCTGCTGCCGTTTATAGGCCAGTGCACTATCTAGCTCCTGCTACAGAAAGCTGTCGCTGTCCATCAGTAGCAGGCCTTTAAGTGGCCCGGGACTTGCCGGCAGTTCTTAACAAGCATTTGCAATGCAATAGGTCTCGCATTTGTGAGTTTGAGCTTTTGGCATTGAAAATGACAATGCCTTTTATGTATGTGTTTTAAAAACTTGCAAGCGGTTGTAAAAATGCACTTGTCTACTTATAGTCATTGCTTATGAGAACCAAGGTTGGCAGTAACTGCGCCTCGTTTACTGCCAAACTTGCTTGTCATAAGCAAGGCCTACAAGTACAAAGTGCTTATTTACGCGCCTCTTTCAGGTTTTCAAAACACATAAATAAAAGGTATTGTCATTTACAATGCCAATAGCTCAAACTCTCGCAAATGCGAGACCTATTGCATTGCAAATGCTTGTTTGGTATATGGTTCAGTGCGCCCCCAGGGCCCAAACGTGACAACAATGCTCCTTCCTTTATTCCTCCATGTAGACCTGAAAATAGGGCTAGAAGGGATAGATCTCTGTCAAGGGGATCTGTCCAGTCTAACTCCTCTATAGGGACCTCTGTCTCATCTCACAGAGGGAGGGAAACCTCCCAGGATAGGAGAGAGAGAGACTGCTGAAGTATGAGCATGACAAATTCAACCTCAGAAAGCAGCAGATGGCCTTAGATAGGGAAGCCCTAGAGCTCTACAGAGCTAGTAAAAAGGAGGGACTAGAGTCCCTTGGTGGCAGCAATTTTCCTAGAGATAGGGAGAGGTCTTATGACCATAGAAACCTAAGTAAGATTGTCCCTCCCTAACAGAGTGGGGATGACATCCACAAATGGATAACTGCCTCGGAGAGGTCCTGTAAAGTACAGAAGGTCTCTCAAGGTCAGTGGGCAGCAATCTTATGGCTCTCCTTTGCAGACAAAGGTAGAGATAAGCTCCTCACTGTAAGAGAAGAGGATGCTGATAATTACCAGGTCTTGAAAAGTGCACTAATAGATGGGTTTGGCCTAAGCACTGAACAATACAGATTAAAGTTTAGAGACACCCAAAAAGCACAACATCAAGACTGGGTTGACTTTGTGTGTCCCGAGCACTTAGGTGCACACATTTTTTTTTTGGGGTTACTCCCACATTCATTGTTAGCAGTGCTGATACTACTGTTCCCTATGCTTGTTATAAATATATTGTGCCCCTGGCACATCCTTGAAACTTTGAGTCTCCCTGCTCGTACCTTTTGCAACTACGTGTGCATGTCTATTTCACAGCCTATTAAATAACACTGTTGTAAACGAAGATGCCTCGTAGTCCATGTTTATTAGTAAGGTTGATTTATTAAGATAGATGTTATAATCAAGAGCCCCACCAGGAGCAGCCTTCCGGCTGCTCAGCCCATCCTCCAACTGACTCTCTCACTCACCAACATTCCACAGCATAACAGACTCCACATTGGGTTATATTGCTGCACCATCCCACAAATACACAGTGGGTGGTATTACTGCACCATCCTACGACCACATAATAGTGGTTGACCTGAATGCCTTCTACTGGTGAAGTTATCTCAAGCAAAATCCCAGTAACACACGAGATCAAACCTAGATCTAATAGCACTGACGCACTCAATGTAACATATGATTATCTGACCACATACCATTTGCATACGCATAAACTAAAGCACAACGCCCATGAGGTCCTCATACTCCAAACCCCTCAAATTAAATCATACAGATCTGTTGAAGTACTTGTGGCTGGCATAGTCATTGACATGAGGGTTACAGATGGCGTTCCAACTCTATACCCCCCTCCAAAGCCTCACTATGAGTGCAACGTCCAGTGGACCTTATAAACAAGACGGGGGAAAGAAAATGAATATTGAGGCTCTTCTCACTTCAAATGTCATGCACCAAATGTATCAAAGTACTTGACACTAAGGAGTGAAGGCACAACTCACTACCGGAGCTTAAAGATCCACGTAAATGTAAAGCTCAGTGGATATATGTGGCAACGCTAAGGCTACATATCAACGCCAACGTTTTACCAACTTGTATCTTTCTTGCTTGAGGATAGCATTGATTGGGTCAATAGTGGAGTTAAGAGCACAACATATTTCCGGGACTACCACCATCTGAATAGAAAGCTGTGCGTACATCAGGAACGCGCCAGGTGGTTCCCAGCACATACGTGCTGCACACCGTCGAGACCAAGCGCTCATCATGATTTCACAAGCTCCGGATGGTTCAGCTCGCGCTTGACACCGTGAAGACCTGACGCACTGGAATCTGTTGAGGTGCGTTACTTTTCCCCCATTCAAAATTTTCCACAACTTGAAACGCTCAGGAGAACATCCGTATTGCCGGAAACTAAGCTGGTCTCTTCACAATCTTCTCGTTCACACCAAACACAGACGGCTATACTTTTATTTCCCCTAAAAATGCTCATGTGTAGCATGTGTCTAAATGCGCTGAAACTGCACTGTTTAAGGTGTCACCAACTGCTGCCATGTTTCAAATTCTTGAACGTCCCATTCCTTTCGCTCTCCCCAACACCAAGTCCGCACATGTGACAGACTACACTTGCGTTTTTGATACCTCACATTTCCTCAGTACTGCCAATCTACTTCTTGTGTGCTAAAGATAGTTCGAGCACACACAAAACGACCCAGCAGCTGATATCTGCACACACCGCTGGCTAGGAGGCAATTAGGTGAAAGTTGGGAATATCACTGCTGTAAAGCACCTGTGAGAGTGTATTTGGTTCCAGCATGCCCTGGCTGTTAGGCTGTCCGGTGAATTGGGACACTGGTGGGTCTAGAGGACATGCTGTCTTTCTCTGCACTTCAAGTTTCGCAAGGATTGTTTACATTTTCCTTTCAGTAGTTTCCTCAGCTTTGTTTCATGTAGGTCCAGTTCTGATTGTTTCCTCTCTCAGTCCACTTTCACACGTAGTTTTCTCTTAAACTCGTCACCAAAATATGTTGTAAATAAGACGCCTCATAGTCCATGTATATTAAGAAGTTTGAATTATAAAGATAGATGTTATAATCAAGAGCCCCACCAGGAGCAGCCTTCCTGCTGCCCAGCCCATCCTCCAACTGACTCTCTCAGTCACCAACATTCCACAGCATCACCACACACCAACATTCCATCACCACAGTCACATTGGCTTAGCATCAGGTAAAACAAACACCTATTGAGTTTTTTTGTTGCATACATTTACCACCCAGATCTCAACTGCGTTTACGGGTGTACTCCTGTTGCTTGTTCTTATAATTTCTCTAGCGAGCATCTCATTAATTTCATCAGGTTCTCACACTCTCCAGTCTTTGGAGTGTGTTCCTTTTATAATTGGCAGGCAACCATAAGGCAAACATGAGGCATGAATGCGAGCCTCCCGCATTGAAACCTGTTGTTGTAATTGTAGAATTTTCGCTAGACTGACAGTTAAAAGTGCGAGAGTCTTCCATACAGTAAATGCTTCCATTCACAAGTCTTTCAGATGACAGTTAATTGTAAAACCACCATCTTTGGCTGCTCTATTTTTTTACAATGTTGATTTTCTATTTGCAGCCAGTTGCAGATGTTGGGTGTATCTGTCTGTGACTATGGGCTAGTTCAAAGTACTTGAGGTCTGTGGATGTTCTTAACTACTACCGGTCCCATTGGAAATAAGAGGGCACTGGTAATGAGGACCTAAGAAGACCTAACAAGGTTACGTTGGTTGAATTGTCTTTATCCAGTGTTTTGGTAGAAGTAATCCCTGATTCATAATGTGCTGGGCCTATTATATGTATAATAAGTTGAAAATGATGCAGGGTAACCTTTCCACTAAACCTAAGGTAAGGTTTTCAGCTTTGCTATATAGAGTGTAACATCCAGCCATGCCCTTTAACCTTTGACATTCACCTCCCCAGGTCTACAATAGGCTATTGAGGCATAGGGCTGGACATACGGCTGCTAGACCGATTGTAGAGCAATGTATCGTAAGGATGTAAACACCTGCCGTACTGTTGGCCTCATTTACAAGCCCATTGCGCTGCCGGTGCGTCCATTTCTTGGACGCACCGGAGGTGCAGTGTGCCTGCCCATATTTACAAGGCCATGTAAAGTCACCCTGCGTGACTTTTCATGGTTTTGTAAATATGGGCCACTTTCACACATTACTCTGAGTAAAAGGGATGTTCCATGGGTGTTGCTGTGGTGTTCTCATGCAACCTCCGTGGAACCTGACACATTCCCAGATTTACAACGTTTTGTAAACCTGGGAATGCGTCAGAATCCTAAAGGAGGCCTAGGAGTGGCATAATCAGGAGAAATACTTTTATTTTTCATCGTTTTTTCCTCTGTATATATGTGCTGCATTCTGCATCACACATAGAAAGAGGGAATTGCCATCAATGACTGTTTTTGTGCAGGAAGGTATCACTTCCTGCACAAAACATCATCCTCACAAAGCAGGCACCGTTGCAAAATGACAAACGGGTGCCTGCGCTGGTGTATGGTAGCCAATTGTGCATCAGAGCAGGGAAAGCACATGGATCTGTCATATTGTTAATACGATGCATCCGTGTGCTTTGAAAATCATGCAGTTCGATACAGCAAAATGGCTTGCTGCACCACACTGCGTCATTTTTTTGTAAACGAGGGCCTATGTGTGCAGATATTACAACATGCGCACACAGTGAAATATAGAATATAGAATATAAAAAGCACCTACAATGCTTCCTATGGACACTGCACCAATTGCAAGTCAACAAATGTGCTGCCTAAAATGCACACCAGGTTGAGGAAGCATACGGCAAGGCATGGGCACAGGACTACAGCGTTAAGACCCACAAATGCTGCACTTCACGTACAGTCTGAACAAGGGGCCTTTGGTAGAAACGTTTTTTCTGCTACAAACTAAAAAATTAAGAAGGCCAGCAAGACAGTTAATGCAGAGCAAGAGGGCAGGAAATTAGATAACGCTGAATCCCCAAGAGGTCGATAGAGGACTGAAGAGAGAGGCAATAGAGAGATATCTGGCCAACATGAGACCCAAGCAGTGTCGGCCTCCATAAACAAAGGGTGTTGTGGCAGGTGGAGGGAATGCGCAGGGGGGTCATGCGAGGAGGGGGTGGAGAAATACTATATTTAAAAAATATATATAAAACTTACCTTTAGTCGCGTCGTGCCGACTTTCCTCTTCCTGCCTGCTCCCAGCAGCCCCTGAGACAGACTCCCGTCAAATCCCGTTCTGCAGAGCAGTGCGGGGTTTGGCCTGAGCGGGCTAGAAAGGTGCTCTGCGGGGTTTCTCCAGACCGGCTGCTCAATGCAGGTGGGCTGGAGAAAACCTAAGTGTGCATGTGTGTTTTGGTCAGCCTGAGATGGCTGGCCAAACGCACATTTACACTTAGGGAGTGCACGTAGCACTCCTCCCACCACCTCCCATGCCTCGGCCCAGCCCCTCCCTACAGCTCTGGCTCAGAGCGGGCAAATGCAAAATGAAAGGATGCAAGAACATTGTTTTATTTTTCATTTGCTGGCTCTGAGCCAGGCAGTGGGGCGACTCTTCTCCACCATTGCGGAGGAGCCGCCGTTGGACCCGAGCTCAATCACCAAAGGCTTCAGTATCTACTAAAATCCATGCACACAACTCACCTTTTGCAGTTCTAAGACAGCATACTTAACTCTGTTTCACTGATGATTAAGTGAGACAAGTGAAAGGACATTTATTAATATGAAATATATTTAAAATAATGGAAGATACCATTTCTATCAAACATCGGTTTAATCAGCCTGACTGGAAAACCTATCCAATTAAAGCAAAAGGCAATCGCTAACACGCTGCACTTCAACCAAACGGTCTGCTGTTATAAACTGTTTGGCTGCTCATGGATGGCTGCATTTTACAACAATTTCAATTCAAATGCTTGGCATGTCGGTGCTTGAAATGTATGTTTCTAGATAAAATAAAACAATTCTATTTACGGATTAATTGATAAAATTAGGTTTATACTAGATTGTAAGTGACAAAAATGGAACATAGATAAAATCATGGCACAATATGCAACACCAAGCAGCAAATTCAATTTAATTAAATCAAACCATAGTGACTTAATATAGAGGGATGAAAGGGCTGAATTGTTGCCAATACAATTTACGATGGTGATAGCGGATTAACATGGCAATGGCAAACACTCAGCAGTAAATATATGCAGCTTGTAATTGGAGAATTTCAACCACTTATTTAGAAATTCAAATAAGTCCCTCTTCAGAAAAACCGACATTTACAAAATACAGTATATTTATCCTGAACGCAGAAGCAGTGATAAAAAGAAATAAATGACATGTAAAGACTTTCAAAATAGATTTACTTCGATTTGCAATTTGAGATGTGATTTATTCTGTCAGGTTAATTGCTGCCTTTCTAATGTTATTGGTTTTCCCCACAAAACTAAAAATGGCTTGTCTCCCTCAGCAAGACAGAGGAGGCTAAACGGACAGTTAATACATACTGGGAGGACTCCATTGCAGTGATGCAAACCATACATTTTTAATGTTCTCTAATCTTTGAACAAAATATGTAAATAAAAATTGATAATCTTTTCAAAAATATATTGTAGCAGCATGCAATATGTTTGCATTTATATATTGGCAAAGGACAATAAGTTAGCTAGATGATTTGTCATTTTATTAATACACATATAAATAAGGAACATTGGAATAGCCAATAGAACCGGCCATGGCAAGCTGGTGATGATATGTTTATGTTTTATTGCAAACCTATACCACAAAATTGAAAAGAAGACAAAAAGGAAACATATCTCAGCCTAAATGTGGTGACCATACTTTTGCAATAAAAACTTTAAACAGAAAAAAAGCTTCGTAGTAGGCACAGGATCACTGTTTAGTTTTAATTTAGGTAAGAGTAGAATTACTACTGGCACAAAGAAAAAATATAGCTAGTTTTGAATTACTGCAACCAGAAGAAATATCTAAAACACACAAAATGCACATAGAAATTCACAAAAGATATTATAAAATGGAAAGAAAAAAGCATTGGTAAAGTAAAGCATCAGCCAAGCAGTCCTGGCAATGAAGAGAGCTTCTTTTAGATCAATAGACAAATGTGATCAGGCAAAATGCCATCTTTCACAGTGCTAGAATGCCAGTGCATGAAGTGGGCTGACCCATTTCCTATGCTGTATGATGTGGTGGGGGAAGTAACATGTGAATGGCAGCTGAACAGATCAGTGGATAAAGAGGCATGACCCCAATAACCCTTCTGTTCGCTGGTTAGTAATTTTGGAGGGGGGGACCCTTCAACTAAATATGCACAACCTGGTTAGACTAAATCACAGTTCTTAAAGAATCTCTGCTCAACCCCTGGTAGCTATTGCCAACGAGCAGCTTGTCTTTACTTGTGCACAAGACAATGATTGGAGATTTTTCTCTACCCATCCTGGCTACTTTCTTGCTCTATGCTGAACTTCCTTTTCTCACACTATGCTGAACTTCCTTTGCCCGCACACCATCTTTATCTGCTATAACAATTTTCATAAGCTCTACATTCGAAATGGCAGATCCTTCTTCCTTCTGAAGGAGCTCACGGCCGACCTCTACTCACACCATTACATAAATGAGCCCTTCTCCCCTCTGTCTAGGTTAGAACTGGTTCTCTCTCCTGCTGGGGTTGGAGTCAAAGGGTCTAAGAGGGTTCTGGGAAATAATGGGGTAGACAATGTCAGACATATTTGAGACCAGCAAGAGAAAAAATATATGTGAATGACTGACTTTTGTTCTGCCAGCTGTCCTTTAACAATCTATGCCAAATGGCCAGTTGTTGAAAACACTTCTGCCTTCTTGATTTCATAGGACAGTCTGTATTGCATCATCAACTCCATCCAGGAATGTGTATTTTCCTCTGTAGTTGTGATGAGGGTAGAACTGGTTTCAATCTGGGTTGAGGCTCAGACAGCCTAAAGTACATTTACAGTTATCAAAAATCCCATTTCACTGCTAAATCATCATTTTTAAAACTAAGGGGGGAATGGCTTTGAATGACCTATCTAGCATTTTCCCAAATGAGGATGCAAAATAAATATTTTAATGACATCTAGGCTCTCTTATGGAAAATTTAGCTAAAAGCACGCATTGGAAATATATTATGGGCTTTTAATAACTGCGAGGGCACAACTTTTAAATATATAGTTTGCCACTTTCCTATGTATTAGGTACGATGCCTGTTGGATTGCAAGGCACACTTTAGGGGTGGCTTATTAATAAATAAAAATAGGTTTCCACATAGCACAGGCATTTTTTCTTGCTGTGTGTTATTGTGTTGCCTTTCAACTGCAGTCGAGCCAGAGCACAGCACTGCTGCTTGCAATCATATGTTTATGTCATATGTGTGGGTGGCGTACATACACACTGTAGCTCATATTGGATATTTAATTATTATGGTACTGGTGCATTTTCTACACCAGTCACGATGGCTTTCCAGCGCCACTTTTTCCGCTTCCCGCCTCCCAGCTGTCCAGCCCTCACCCTCACACTACTAAATGGTGGCCGCTGTGCAGTGAAAGGAGCAATCTCACTTACCTTGTCAGTGAACTGCTGCCCTTCCCGCACAGCTCCACCTGATAGATGCTGTCATGGACCCTGGTCCTCTGACCAACCACTGCTACAATGCCAGCATACTCCATGCCCTCAATACAGGATGCCACTCCACCTGCCCCCTTGCATAGCCGAATGACACCCAGGGCATTTTCTCCTGCCGCAACTGCAGCAGCACCTTCACTTGCCACCGCACACCAAACTGACCCACCACACGACCCACAAAAACCAGACCTGATCACCTCAGCTGTATCCTAATCAACATACTGCAAACACGCCGTGGAGTTCTGGGATCTGCTCGAATCTGTCTAACCCAACATCGCCTTCCTCACAGAAACCTGGATGTATGCTCCTCAGCCCCAGAAATTGCCCTTCTAGACAGCTACAAAATCATCCACAAGGCTGTTCCACCTGACCAGGAGGCGGCATCGCTATCGTACATAAAAACACTCCCTGCATCACAGCTAGCTCAGAGGACTATTCAACCACCATGGAGCACCTCCACTTCTAGATCCAAACCAACTTGAACACCACCCTACACAGCACCCTCATATACAGACCTCCTGGACCCCACCCCTATTCAGTGAATCCATAGTTAACTTAATTGCACGCCACACTCTCGCCTCCACGGACTACATGCTCCTCGGAGACATCAATTTCCACCTGGATGACCTCGATGACCACAATACATCATCCCTACTGGAGAACCTCGCCACCATCGGACTCAAGCCTCTGGTGACCTCTCCAACCCACTGAGGAGGACCCATCTTCTTTGCAGGCAGCAACATCTCCTTTAGCCACTCCTCTGAACTAAAGTGGACCGACCATTTCTCCTTCAGCAAACCCACTGTACACCAGCATGGCCATCGCCACCCACGCAGAAGCTCAAACAAGTTCACTAAGACCAACTCACCACCACCCTCACCGCAACCCCACCACCAACATGCACGGACACCAATGCCTCTGCAAGCAACCTTCACTACTGGATCTCCAACTGTGGCAACACACTCGCACCCCTCAGGAAACAATCAGGCAAGAAACCCTCCAAGAAAGTCAACTGTTTCTCTCCTGCCCTCCAAGAGTCCAGGCACACCTGCAGAAGGCTTGAAAAAAGATGGAGAGGCAGCAAGGCCTCTGCAGACCACGCAGGCTTCAAACCCACAGTCATCGAACACCAACACCTCATCAAATCAAATCAACTAAGAAAATGGCCATACAAGAATGCATTAACGCCAAGGCACACAACAGCAAACTACTCGTCCCCATGGTCAAAGATTCCACCAAACCCGGCACGGAGATGACAGGCACACCCCTCCCTCTCAAGACCTCCGCGACAACGCAGCCACCTTCTTTCACTGCAAGATCAAGGCCATCTATAACAGGTTCACTAACCAAAACCCACTGCCCTAAGCAAAACCTCTGCACCCAATGGGCCCAGATCCCTGCAGACCCTACTAAACTGGACCTTCCTCACCACCGACAACACCCTCAAGTTCATGAAGAGCATCCACTCAGGAACTCCCTTAGATCCCTGCCCCCACCACATATTCAACAGAGCTTGCGTTGTACATCCCACCCGAACTCTGCCTCACAATCAACTGCTCCATCAAATCCGCCACCTTCCCTGAAGACTGGAAACACACCAAGATCAACACCCTAACTGAAGAAACCATCTGCCGGTCTGACGGACTTCAAGAACTACAGACCCAGATCTCTCTTCTCCCCTTACTAGCCAAAGTCATCAAGAAGGTCATCAACACCCAATTCTCTGTGTTTATTGAATCAAACAACACCCTGGACCTCTCCCAATCTAGATTCAGAACCAACTATAGCACCGAGACCGCTCTCCTCGCTGCCACAGACAACATCCACATCCTCCCCTACAGAGGCAAAACCACGGCCCTCATCCTCCTGGACCTCTTGGATGCTTTTGACACTGTCTCCCTCTACACCCTCTGCTCTAGGCTTCATGATGCCGGCATCCATGACAAAGCCCCTGAATAGATCCACTCCTTCCTCACCAGCCAAACAAAGAGAGTTAGACTTCCACCTTTTGTCTCAGAACCTACAGTAATCAGCTGCAGAGTGCCTCGGGGTTCCTCCCGGAGCCCCACCCTTTTCAACATCTACGTGGCCCACTTGCAACCACCATCATAAACCATGGACTCAACATTGTGTCCTATGCCGACGATCCCCAGCTGATCCTTTACCTCTCTGACAAACCCACAGCCACCAAGAACAACTTCCACAGCAGATTGACAGCAGCAGTCACCTGGATGAAGGACAGCTGCCTCAAGCTCAACTCAGACAAGACTGAATTCCTCATCCTGAGCCTCAACCCTTCTGCCTGGGATGACTCCTGGTGACCCACAGCGCTCGTAACCACCCCACACGCATCGAACATGCATGAAACCTCAGCATCATCCTGGACTCCTGTCTCGCAATTAACTGCCAAATCATCCTACTGCTTCCACACGCTATGCCTGTACCGAAAGATATTCAAGTGGCTCCTGACTGAGACAAGGTAAACAGTCATCCACACACCCATCAGCAGGAGACTCGACTACAGCAACACACTCTATGCCACCACCATGAAAAAACACACCAAAAGAAGCTGCAAAACATCCAAAACACCTTCACCAGACTTATCCAGAACATGCTTTGGTGCAGCCACATCACTAACCACCTGAGAGACCTCCACTGGCTCCTGGTCAACAAAGCGGTCACCTACAAGCACCTCATGCATGCCTACAAAGCCCTCTACAATGCCGGACCCGTATTCCTCAACAACCGACTCTGCTTTCACACCCCCACCAGACATCTTCACTCCACCTATCAGGCCCTGGCCACCATCCCATGAATCTGCAGGTCCACCACTGGAGGAAGATCCTTCTCCTACCCCGCTGCAGGGACCTGGGACTCCCTTCTTCTGCATCTCAGGTAGGGGTGGGCGGAATTTGCGAAATTCACTTTCGCAAATTATCGCGAAAATGTTAAAAATCTCCGCAAACACGCGGAAATATCGCGAAGATGCAGAAGTTTTTTTCCTGCCCGTTCGCGGCATTTTCTGCATGGTCGCGGCTCGCCAACTTACCAATGCGGTTGCTCGCGGGCACGGCCATCTTGTTTTCACTTGTCTCGCGGTGCATGATTGCGAGAAGAAAGACGTGATCGCGCGACGAATGACGTTACTGCGGACGCGAACTGTCGCGAGACAGCGCAAAAGGCTACCAACAATCCAACATCTCGTGGAGAATCGGGAAAACTTGTTGCGAACGCGGGGATTCAGGTAAGGCGATAGAGCGCACGCGAGAATGTATTATTTTACAGCGCGAACAAGCAAAAAATTTCCGGTAAAATGCGGATTGCGGAAATTTTGACATTTTTGCGCTCTCCGCGGAACGCGAAAATGTCAATAGCAGCCCAATTCTGCTATTGACTAACTTCACTGTGAGTGACTGCTTTCTACCCTTTCAGAAGGAGCGCATGCACATGCAAAGTAGTTCCTGTACGTGCCAGGAAATACTATGGAAGGTGTGCTTTTGGAGAGAAAAATATTTCTGCTTTCGATTTAAAAAAAAATCCAAAAAAAAATCCATTAGACAAAACCTCCCATCCTCCCTAATTTGGGTTGCCTTTTTCTATTTGGTCCTGTTCTTCCTTCTGTCAGGATCTTTACCTGTGTTTCTGTATCATCCATATGCTTTTTATACTAAAATATGCTTTCCTTAATTATTCTGCAGAATTTTCTACAGGAGTCATATGCTATTGTTAGCTACCTACCCTTTCTCTACCAAGAGCTACATTAATGGGTTGGTAAATTGAAAAAAATGAATCTCCGGTGCTGTATCCATTTAGGATGCCATTAGCATACACTATTTGCTGAGCACTCGCCCAATGCCTTTTGATTACTGTATGCTACACGTTATAAGCCCCGTGAAATTACATCAGTTTTTGCATTAGTTCTGGTTAGATATATAAATTGCCCATCATAGTACTTGTAGATATATAGATTTGCTAATTGAAACATAACTAATAAAATAAAATAGGTCTGATCTTCCTAGTCCCTCGGGTTGGCAGATCTTCCTAGTCACTCACGCTTGGTGAGATTACTGGCATTCCACAAAAAAGGGGTATTCTTTCACGAAATGGAGAGCCATGCATTGCAAAAAATGCATGCTAAAATGTCCAATTTGGAAAAATAGCCACAAAACAGTATTGGACTTGTGGATTTTAACATTGGTGATGTTACCATTTTGTATCATCTTGACCATGGAAGTAATTAAACAGATGTATAAATTAACTTCCCTTAAATCAAAGTCCTGTACGTGGTATCCCGGGATGGCTGATTTTCTTCTGTCTAAATCGATATAGGAATTTGGGTTTTTGGTTAAGGGAGGGGGCTCTTCTGACGCAGCAACCACAGTCCCTGTCAGGGTGAACCACAAAAGTCACTAAATTAACCTTTACTTTACCCTCTGGTAGCATGGCACAAATGCAGTCAGGCTTAACTTTAAAGCAATGTTTAAAGTATTTATGCAGTACTTAAACAGTAATAAAGTGAAAACACAACACAAGAAAAATCGCACTCCCATTTTGAAACAAAGAGTAACATTTAACAAATAAAATGATACCAAAATGACAAAATTCCCAATCATTTAACTCTAATTTCACATTTTTAGGTAAATATAGCGCCTGAATGCACAAAGTGCCATTTGTGATCATCTGGTTGTACTAGACCGGGGTTAACGTCGAAAGTTCAAGCCGATCAGGATGGAGCGCCGGATACAGGGACCAGGTAAGTCCCGCTCAAAAAGTTACCTTTTCAAAGTCCAGCATGAAGAGTCCTGTTCGCGGTCGAGGAACCTGAGACAAGTAGGGAGAATGTCGCGGATGGTCATCACTGTATCATAAAGAACAGGCTTGGTGTCATGATGGTCATCTTTGTAGCCCAAGAATCTGGTCAGGGGTCATGGACAGTCATTGCTAGAATTTCGAGCTTCCATTGCTGTAGCGAAGAGTGCAGGTCTCATGTTGTCGGTGATCACCGGTGGTCGCTGTAGTGCAGAGTTAGGATCATGTGAGAAGTCATCCTTTTTGCCCTGATCAACCCCATTTCTTGACTGACACTGGTGGTAACTGACTCTGACGGTGCCCTAGGCTCTTCTAACCAGGGCCAGTGCTCTGATTAAAAACATATATGGCTATTAGGTGTAGTTACAATTGGTACTGACAACCTACCTAAGACCCTAGTATATGGCAGGCAATGTAGGTTTAGAGGCACAGCAGCTTTGAGGCACTTAAGTGTGTACTGCTGTGTTGCCTGCTGTCCTTTTAGAAGCCAGCCCTGCACTGCAACCTGCTTTTAAACTTAAATTATAAGTAAATTCGAGTTGAGAATTAAAGGTACTTCCAAAGTATAAAACACAATATTTATTGCATATGTGTCACCCCTAAGGTCTAACCTAGGTGTCCCCAGTGAGGGTGCCATGTAAAGATAAGTCGAGACATTTTAAAAGTTGTTTAATATGCCCTGGTGAGAGAAAAAATACCAATTTAGTTTTTCCCCGATTCTAGACTTTTCGCTCCATAGGCTAACATGGAAATACTTGAATTCAGTATACCTACTGATAGGAGTGAGTTAAATTTGTATTTTAAGGGTGTGCCACTGTTGAATTTATCATAACAAATACAGAGGAGAAGTTATAAAATGTTATTTTCTGTGAGCCAAAATCCAGCCTTCTAGCAGCCTCTCTTCATTGGCCAGCCTTAACGGTCTTAGCCAAACTACTTTGATGAGGTGGTGGTAAGTGGCCTGCATAGATGCAGAGGTTATCTGATGGGAGGAGCTCTGCAACAGCAGAGACCTTCCCAGGATGGGGGCTTGCTAAATCAAACTGGGCTTCAAAGAGAGCAGAACAATTAGAAATGCCAGGCAGGCGTACCCCCTCTTCCTTTACCCCCAGCTAGATGGCAGCCCCGGGAATGGAATTTGCAGGAGGACTGGAGAGGGAGTGTTAAGGGAAATGAGCCAGTGGGATGGTTTACCCAGCTCTTACACCCAAAGAGAAAACATCTACATCTTGAATTTTGAAGTGCAGTGCTTATGGCATCTGTGGGGTTTTTGTCCCAGTTATTTGGTGTCCCGCCCCTTGTTTAGGGCTCACTCCCCTTCTCTTCATGTGTCTCACCAGAGATCTCTTTGAACCCCCCCCCCCGGGTCCGGTGTTTGTCCTGCACCCCATCACGATCCCCACAGACGACTGGGGAGAGGCGGGGGAGAGCTGGGACTCACTAGTTTCCTGTTGTCCGGTCTCCGGCCGTCTGACGGTCGCGTGTCTCTTCGCCTCCTGGTCTTAGCCCCGCTGCTTGTCCACCTGCGGTTATCCTCTCTGCTCTCAAGGCTGCGTGCTGGGGCCACCGGCTCCAGTGGCATTAAAGGGCTTTCTTGCACTTCGTTGCTCTTTCCGTGGAGCGTGCTTGTAGGTAGGCGTTTCCTGCTCCTGCTGTTGTGGTGTCCTCGATTTGGCTGCTTGCTTGGTCCTCGGGGTCTGGCCTTCTGTGATGGCGCCGCTACATCTTCCTCGGTGGTGGCTGTGCCTCCTCGTGCACGGATGTGTTGTCTGCGAGAAGAGTACGTTCCGCTTTCCACCACTACATCTGTTAAGGCGCTCCCACGTTGATCCAGAGCTTCCAGGGGTCGACGTGTTGCAACTGGCTCCGCTTGTCGGACCCATGTGCAGAGCCTCAGGAGAACGCGTCTGCCATTGTGGCTGGTTTAGCCACGCGCCCTGCATGACTTGCTCTAAACTGCCAGAACCACTAGATATGGTATAGTTTTCAGTTCTCATGGCCCCTGTATCCACTTCATATGCTGATTTATCATGTGTAGCAGGTCCTGAACCTTTTTCCGTACTTTTGGAACCTGTAATATTGTGGATGCGCATGTAGGCTAAGGGTGCATGGGTGTAACTTTTTGCTATACCCTACAGACAGTCACTATGACCTCCACACAGGTTGTGCTTGTTATGTGTCATACTGCCAGAACCTGCTGCAACCAGACTTCAGCAACTAACAGTGGGTCATGGGTGCACAGTCTCTGGCCCTAGGCCAGAACACATTCTGCACATTGGGCTTGGCTTTTAGCAGTGCCTGATATCCCTTGTATCAGACTCTTGATACAGTCTTCCTTTAGCAGCATACTGTGACTAGGGTTGCAGGAGTGGCATTTAGCAATGGCTTGAGTCATGGCCTGGTGATCCCCAGCACCTGGTCTGCACATGGCCTTTAGTCACTAGCTGTAGGTTCTTAGTGCAAGACATAGCCTTCCTTCAGGTAGTGGTCTCTTTGCCATACCTTCAGAACTTGTTTGGTATTGCTGAAGACTATGGGATAGGATCTAGGCAGAAGGCCTGACATTTGGATATGGTCTGAGCACTTTACCACACCTGCAGGAGCAAGACATGGTGAGCATTTAATATTTGATTATTAGGAGCCAGTTCTGAGTGAAGTTTGTTGTGTTGGGTCATGCCCATTGAACTATCCCAGATCCTGCTGTGCACAAACTTTCTTTTTTTCTTTTTTAAATAGTTATGTGAGGTGAGACACCACAGAGCATGTTTTCTTTTTATTTTGACTACTACATGAGAATTGCAGGTTTTACTGCCCAGTGAATTATCCCAGATCCTGCTGTGCAAAACTTTGAGGAGCAATTTTTATTTTATTTTTTAGTTAGTTCTGTGAAGTGAGACACCACACGGCATTGTTTCATTTTATTTTGACTACTACATGAGAATTGCAGGTTATACTGCATACTTTTTCACGCCCTGTTCACAGCCGTTTTTTCTCGGTGTCATGGGTTGAAGCATGCAGCAGGGAGAAACAAAAGGGAAAGATACTATTAACCTTGCCTCTTACAATCAATGGTTGGCCACTTAATACTTGACTAGTGGCCAGTGTCACTGGTCAAGTAGTCTCTATCTTGTCGTGCATTGCAGTAAGGAATAGAAGGTATTGATATATTCAATTTCACTAGTGATGTCATCAATGCACTCATCTTTAGTATCCAGTGTGACATTATGGGTGCGGTCATGATCAGTGAATTGTGGGAAAGTAAGGGTTGCCTACCTCACCATCACTGATAAATTTTAGCATGTTCCAGCATTGGGACATAATCATGACACCCTTAAAAATGCAGTTTTATTTAGGGATTTTTGCAATAGATGGTATTTCATGAGCAGGACCATAATTTCTGTGTAACAATATTTTAAAGGTCTTATATGGTTCCATCACGATATACGTGGGCCCACTAAGGGAATGGACCAAAGCTGTAATAACAATTATGGTTTTTTTGGTTTTGGATTTCTGTAAGTAGGTATCTCTATTGGTGTCTCACTCAGTGTAACCTCGAACGCAAAATAGATACGACCTGTAACCGACAGTGCTCACCATTTAAAAAAAGGCCTCTGTTGTGCAAATGGAGTAGGAGGCTTTGCGCAGGCTGTGAGTAAACATTTTGTGTGAACCTATATGTGCCAGCTAAGCAAGTAAGACAGTGCAATCACAGATGCAACCTAGATTAAAGAGATTGTTGCCTGCTAATGCTATAACATTTCACTTGCAATGTGAAAATAAATGTTCACTTTCTGTTCAACTGAAGTGTAAACCTGTAGGGCCTGATTCACAAAACTAATCTGAGATAAAATCCTAACTTTACGACTTTCAGTATTCACAAAAGGCATTTATGAGTAGTAAATTTAGGAATACTAACTTTACTACTCCCAAATGCCTTTTGTGAATACCGAAAGTAGTAAAGTTGGGATTTTTCTCAGTTTAGGAGTAGTAAAGTTAATCCTAAATTTACTACTCCTAAATGCCTTTTGTGAATACTGAAAGTTGTAAAGATAAGATTTTTCTAGGTTTAGGAGTAGTAAAGTTAGGAATCCTAACTTTACTACTCCTAAATGCCTTTTGTGAATACCGCAAATTGTAAAGTTAGGATTTGATCTCAGATTACTTTTGTGAATCAGGCCTGTAGTATTTAGACTGGTTTGCACTTTGAGTAAAGTACAAGCAAAAATGACGTTGACTGGAACAAGGTAGAAATGTCATTAGCATGTTTTTTTTCTAAATATTATTAAGTTCAAAACTCATATCCAAAGGAAGTTTTACTCTAGATGATTTTGTTAGTGTGTTTATAAATGGGGCATATTTCCATGAGCCAGCTTTAATGGCATAATTTTTTGAGCTGCCTTGCTGGGTAAGATAATTATTCTACAGGCCAGCAGACAGTTCACATTTTAAATCAGTCCTAAAACAATAGGTCAATACAGGATAGATTGCATTTCTACTGACAGATGAATAGGATGGGATTGAAATCTCTATTCCCTGATTAGCAGGGAAGTCCTGTCAGGAACTGCATAGGACAGAGGGATGTTAACCAGTTCTCTGTTTCTAGCTATAAGAGGGGATTTTGTTGAACTCTTGGAAGTAAGAAAGAACCTCAGTAGGTAGAGGCTGAATCAGAGCAGAGATGTGCTGCAACTTTGCATTCAGGCACCGTCTTGCTTTGTTCCTACAATGCTGTGCAAGATGTTGGACAGCAAAGGACTATTCACCAGAAGTGTCAGTGAGGAGTGGGAGGGTTATGTGGCTTCACTGGATTGGGTAGGCGACTCATAGATTGTAGAACTCTCGAAAGTCCATTTTCAAACTCCTGCACAGGGAAGCCGGGATAGGAAGATGGTGAGCAACAAACGTAAAATCACTGAGCAGCATGCTGACGTGCCCCTTTCTTGATTGGACGTGGTCGACTCTGGACACCCTCTCAGGACCAGTAGAGAGTGGACATTTTGAGGAATCTGAGGGAAGGGCGTCCCCTTGGACTTTTGTTGACTGGTCTTGCCCAAGGAATAAACTGCTTAATTATACATTTATAAAGCATATGTTTACAGAGTCTTGGTGTGAGGTAACTTTAGGAAGTGGGAGGATATGTATTCCATTATGAGAACAAGTATGTTTTAAGATGTTTGAGAAACAATGACAATGAGGATAGGCACTGAAGGAAAGAAGGAAAAATCCCAGGGAATTCCTTGCTTTGCAAGTAAGGTAAGTGAAAGCTCTCCGTCCATTCTCTTTTAATGGATTTTGAGAATCACCATACCACCTGTAGCATGAGAAAAGGGCCTACACGTAGAGAGAGACCATGTGGTGTGCTACACAACAACAAAAACTGTTTGATTTAAAAAGACTTATTTTTTCAATTCGAAGCCAATGGAGGGCCATCAAATGAGGAGAGCTGTGGCGATTATTCCATACGGCCTAAATGAGATCGCCGCTGGATTCTGAAGGATTTGTAACCACTGTAATTTGACATCAAGTAATGATGTGAAGTCCCAGAAAATATTGTGAAAAAGTCTTCAAAATTATGAGTGATGTCTTTTGTGGCTCATTACAGACAAAATGGACAGAAGTGTATATTTTGGATGTGTCTCGTCAATCCTGCAACCTGCACCTGCCTGCAACATTCACTGTGTATCCTACTCTTACTTTCAACTTTATTTCGGCTCAGAAGAATCAGAAAAGTACACAATAACAAATCTCACAATAAATAGAAGCACAATAGTAAAAATGCATGGTTCACAGCAAGGTACATACAATAAAATTGGATAAGATCCCAATGCATCATGTAGGCAATAAAAAAACCAGAAGAATGCCTCTATAGTGGATGAATCACGGAAGGACAAACAATTTAAGACAAGAGCAATAAAATGTGGAAAAGTTCATCATGCCATCGTAAGGACTATCATTACTCTCTAAGCAAGTTAAAAATACAAAGGACATTCAAAGTCTCATAAATAAAGAAGCGATTAAAATCATATAATATATACTTGCAATAAGAACCGGAAAAAAACCTCAGACAGAAACCTACATGTAAGCTCTAAAAGGGTCTGTTATGCCATCCAAACAATTAGCATTACAATTTGAATTGGGGGTCCCCACAGCAAGCGAACTGTTGAAATATACTTAGAGTGCACAGTGCATAAAAAGATAATTAAAATATGTCCCAGTAAAGTGCTAAGGCCTAGAGGGTCGCCCTCACAGAGTGGTATTTGTCCCACAGCCTTTAGTCTAAAGTCCCAGATTGGACCTAGAACATTTAAAACAGAATATACGGTGCTGCACCTCGTGTCTGATTGGCAGAGTCTCAAAGCAATGCCCCGATTTTCAGGCTGGAGGAGCCGGCAAAGGGCAGCAATCCAGCAAGTATGATGTTTTGCAGACGCACTGCATAAAAATCAACATGCTCTGTATTCTCAACATTTGGACACCCCGGAGGGCATACATTATCAGTAGTGCCAATACATGTTCCCCACGTACAAGTAAATGCAGCAATTGGCAAGATCCATAGCCTAGTGTCATAGACAGGGATCTTGTCAATGGGGCACTCCGGCAGTCCATGAAGTCTGCAAACGGGGAAGCACATTTGATGCACAAACACGAAACAGTCAGAGACGAACACTGGCAATTTATTGTCAGAAATAGTCTACCAGCAGCTAAATTAATAGTTTTTCGGGTGCTCTTGGTTATAGAAAGAGGGTTCAGCCAGTATTCATGCAAACCAAGCTTAATCAGCTAAGCTTTTGTACGAGAGAACCCAGGGATCGAAGATGGCAATCGATTGTCTACTATCTCCATGACATGGTCTTTGCACAGGACAAGTTCCTCTGTTGTCTAAAGCCTAATCCAATCTAAGAGAGGCTTTGGACAGGCATTGTCAGAAAGTTGTCTAAGATTTGAATCAAGTCTCAAAGGAAATAAAGGGGCATATTTCCGTAGCCTCAGCAGAGATTTATTATAGGAGTTTCCGCCTTTGTCTAGTGGATCAAGACTGCAATGACCCCACAAATCAGCCCCGTAGAGTTCTGCCCCACAGGCTTGGCCTTATAAAACTCTAATACTGGGGAAATTGGGTATGAGGCTGCCGCGTTGACAAACCTTAGTATGGACCTGGCTGTATGTTTGAGAGTCGATGCACTTTTATTAATCTGGACAGACCACTTATGGGAATTATTTAATCTCGCACCCAAGTAATCAAATTCTGCTACCCTCAGGACCCCCCTAATTTCCTTGTGATGGCTGAATACCATAAATGTTTTTTTTTTATTGTTTACCCCTAGGCCATGATCCTTGCAGAATGAGCTAAAGTTCCCCAAAAGAGTGTTTAATCTATGAAGCGTTTTAGAAAGGAGAAGAGCGTTGTATGCAAAGAGCAGGCACAGCACCTTGGACCCAGTTATTTTCAGGGGAGTCATTCTGGCAGTCCAGCTGATAAGTAATGCATCCATTAATAAATACCAGAAATAGGGTGGGTGCAAAACACATCCCTGGTGGACACCTCGCCTAATTGGGATGTCAGTACTTGGTTCTCTGCTAGGACCCCATCTGACCCTTGCAAAGTTCCCTGAATACAATTCTTGGATCAGGGACAATAGTTCATAGGGTTCCCTCATTTTCCCAAGAAGCTCTCAAAGTTTGGCCCTGAGAACAAGCCTGGATGCTGCCTGCAAATCGACAAAAGCAATCAATCATGACCCCCGTTCAATATCAAATATTTTCCACTTGATGTTCAAAAATTATTGCACCTGATCCACTGTGCTTATGTTAGTCTTAAACCCAGCCTGGAAAAGTATTGTATTGTATTGTAATTGCATTTATATAGCACTTACTACCCCTGACAATGCGTCGAAGCGCCTTAGCACGCTACTCCGGAACCCATAAAGGATTAGTGTTGAATTAGTATAGTGAAATATGAAAGTGATTTAAGTGGTGGATAGGTTAGTCAATTATTTGGATTCAGTAGGATAGCGGAAGGATAGAAGAGAGGAAAAAGATTTCTATTCATATATGGGGTGGCGAAGCGCTTTTTTTTGGTGAGTAGCACACTACTTCGGAAATACATAAAGGATTGGTGGTGAATTAGTATTGTGAAGTATGAAAGTAATTTGAGTGGAGGATATTAGTCAGTTATTTTGAAGTGAGAAGGATAGCGGAGGGATAGAAAAAATGTTTGCATTTATATAGCGCTTGATACCCCCTGATGGGGTGTTGAAGCGCTTTTTTGGCGAGTAGCAAGCTACTCAGGAACCCATAAAGGATTAGTGTTGAAAATTAGTATAGTGAAATATGAAAGTAATTTGACGGGTGGATATGTTATTCAGTTATTTGGATAGAGAAGGGTAGCGGCACGATAGAAGAGGGAAAGGAGGTTTGCATTTATATAGCGCTTGCTACCCCTGATGAGGTTTTGAAGTGCTTTTTTGGCGAGTAGCACGCTACTTCGGAACCCATAAGGATTAGTGCTCAATTAGTATAGTGCAATATGAAAGTAATTTGAGTGGTGGATATGTTAGTCAGTTATTTGGGTTGAGAAGGGTTGGTGAGGGATAGAAAAGGGAAAAAGGTTTGCATTTATATAGCGCTTGTTACCCCTGATGGGGTATTGAAGCGCTTTATTGGCGAGCAGCATGCTACTCCGGAACACATGAAGGATTAGTGTTGAAAATTAGTATAGTGAAATATGAAAGTAATTTGCGTGGTGGATATGTTTTTCCGTTATTTGGATAGAGAAGGGTAGCGGAGAGATGGAAGAGGGAAAAAGGTTTGCATTTATATAGCGCTTGCTACCTCTGATGTGGTGTTAAGTGCTTTTTTGGCGAGTAGCACACTACTCTGCATCCCAAAAAGGATTAGTGGTGAATAAGTATAGTGAAATATGAAATTTGAGAAGCGAACATGTTAGTCTGTTATTTTGATTGAAATGGATAGTAGAGGGATCGAAGAGTGAAGGATTTAGACTTTAAAAAAATTTTTTTTGGAGGTCTTAGCATTACGAAGAGGCTTTGGGATGAGTAAAAAGGCAATGTGGAGGGGAAGAATCATAACGAAGAGTTTAGAATGGCTTGTTTTGGGGGATTGGTATAGTGAAAGAGGTGTCAGATGATGCAAGGAGGGGTAGAGTATGGGAGAGTCAAGAAAGGTTTATTTTGGAGATCATAGTAGTGGTATGGGGTTTGGGATAAATGAGAGAGTGGATGTAGAGGATATATTGATAGAGGTATAGGGTGAGAAATAGGGTAGTGCATTGTAAAGAGAAGTAGAAAGAAGTTTGAGATGAGTCAGAAAGTTGGGGTAGAAGATATATTGAGAGAAGTATAGGGTGAGAAATAGGATAGTGCATTGGATATGCTGAATTGGAAGGAAGTGATAAATATATAGATCCATAAGTACATGGAAAGTATATAGATGCATAACGGAGGTAGGTATATGTAGATTAAAGATATTGATAGAGGTATAGGATGAGAAATGGGGTAGTGTATTGGATATGCTGTTTTAGGAGAAAAGTAATACATATATAGATCCAAGTACATGGAAGGTATATAGATGCATAAGGTAAGTAAAAAGATGTATTAGATAAACTCTGGTTTTCAAGTGTTATTGTAATTTACAAATGTATTTGTATTTATTTTTTTAACAATATAATTATTGTACATGTTTACACGAAGCAATACACAAAGATAGGTACATATCTATAGAAAAAATAAATGATTATATGCTGTAACGTTCTGTTTGCGCATGGTGCTTATGTGGGGAAGAGCCAATTCTTGAGTAGTTTTCTGAAGATAAGGTGGTTGTCCATAGATCTTATGTTGGGGGTCAAAGAGTTCCATAGTTTGGCTGCTTGAACAGAGAAGGATGTGCCACCCATGTTTTTTTCTTGTATCTTGAGATTTTGAGGCGAGGTGCCACTTTAGAGCAGAGGTTCCTTTGTTGAATGCGTTTATTTCTGATGAAGAGTGGTCCTATTCAATTCTTCACTTGGTCCTCCACTAGTGAATCCATCCCAGGGAACCAGTAGTGCTGCCTGATTTTGCTTTTCGTCATGCTCCTCCCTGGGTGACCTTCATGGGCAATCTGTATTAACCTTTCATACATGTTTTTTGGAGGAATGATCTTACTCCCTCTGAATATTTGGTTCTTAACAAGGGACAGTTCGTCTTGCACCGGCCAAAAATGGCGCATGGACTCTGGCACCTCATGCTTGTTAGCAGGCCACCCCTTGCTTATCAAATTCCTCAGTGTAGCGAAATCACTGTCCTCACTCACGGATTTCTCCCACTCCTCTGGATTGATGGCTGGAATTTCAACCAAGAGGATGGTCTCCTCTGGTGGGTTATCCATCAGGTTCCCATTGGTCGCTGGTAGTCTGGAGAGACAGTCCGCTACCCTATTCTCACTTCCTGGAACGTATACCATGGTGTAGTTGAACCCTTGTAGACTCAACACCCATTTGGATATACGAGGAGTGGCAATTTCCAACCGTTTAGTGGAGAATAACGGTATCAAGGGTTTGTGGTCCGTCCTCAATACGAACGGGATGCCCCATAGGAAATACTTGAAATGGTTTATGGCCCAATAGCACGCCAATGCTTCTTTTTCTATCGTCGAGTAGTTCAGCTCGGCATCTCTCAGAGTTCTAGAGGCAAAAGCGATCACAGTTTCCTGGCCGTTAGTCCTCTGCGTCAGGGAAGCTCCCAAACCCTTCGCGCTGGCGTCTGTGGTGAGAGTAGTTCTGGCATTGGGATTGAAAGCACTCAGAATCGGTGCATCAACGATGGCTTCCTTAATGAGTTGGAAAGCTGATTGGTGATCTTGATTCCAAATAAATTCGGACCCTTTCTTCAACAACTCTCTGAGGGGATGCACCTGATCCGCAAAGTTTTTGATGAACTTCGACATGTATTCCGCCAACCCCAGGAATGATTTGAGTTCCTCCTTGTTTGTGGGTGCAGGAGCTAGTTTGATGGAGTCCACCAGACTGGATTTAGGTTTGATTCCCTCGCTCGAGATGGTGTGGCCAAGATAGACTACTGATTCCACCCCGATTTTACATTTGTCCTTCTGAGTGGTGAAACCTGCCTTACTGAGTCTGGTCAACACTGCTTCTAGCGTTCTATTGTGTTCCTCAGCTGACGAACCGTGAATCAGGATGTCGTCCTGGAAACATAGAACGTTTTCCAAGCCTTGCAGAATGTGTTGCATGACGCGTTGAAACAAAGCAGCCGAAGATGCCAGGCCAAAGGGTAATCTGGAAAACTGGTAAGCTCCATGTGGGGTTATGAAGGAAGTGAGGGGCTTAGAGTCTGGGTGAAGAGCGACCTGGTGGTACGCCGAGGATAGGTCTAGGACTGTGAAGACTTTGGCCCCGTGGATGGCTGACAGCATTTCATTGATGTTGGGGAGGGGATGTCGGTCGACCCAAATGTTAGAGTTCAAGTCACTGAGGTCAACACACAGACGAATCCCTTTGTTACTCCCTTTGGCTGCTACCACAATGGGCGCCAACCATTCAGAACTCTCGATCCTCTCAATGATCTTGCACTCTTCCAAGCTGTCCAGCTCCTTCTTAAGCGGTTCCCTCGTCAGCAGTGGGATAGACCTAGGTTTGTGGATGATAGGTCTGGCATTGGCTTTAAGTCTGATTTTGTGGAGAAAGCCTTTTAGGAGTCCGAGTTTATCATAAACACCTCCGGGAATCGATTGCATATTTCCATTCCAACGTTGACCCTGTCGATCAGGTACACAGGTTCCGGTGCGTTGGGGTCTAGTTTGATTCCTAAATCCTTTTGGTGCTTCCACCCCAGCAGGTTGGAACCATTCCTCGTGATGTAGACTTTTCCCACGGTTGATCTATCTTTAAAGTTAATGTTCATGAGTCTCATTCCAACCAGAGGTATGGGATCTTGATTATAACCCCCTGGTTTAATGTCTGGAGGTAAAAGGCTAGATACGTTTGTTCCCGAATTGGCCAGGAATGTGGCTTCATTAACGAGGGTATATGGAGAACAAGAGTCTGCGTAAACCTCATACATAACGTTGTCCAGAAATATCTCGCACTTGGGGTAGGAAGTGCTGTTACCTTCTGAAAAACTGGACACCTGGAAAACTATATCCTCACTTGGTTGCTGTTGGTCCAGCTCACTGCTTATCATGTGGGTGACAGTGTTTTTTGCACTGTGGCATAATTTTGAGAAATGGCCTCTTTTCTTGCATTTGCTGCACAAAACTCCCTTTGCAGGACAGCTTACGCTGTTGGCCAGATGATTGGGATTTCCACACCTGTAGCATTTTAACTTATTTCCTGATGCAGTGTGTACTTCAGGGCTGGACGGTGAAGGTTTGCGTTTGTGGTCTCTACTGGAGATCTTGTGTATGTTGTTTTCCGCTACTTGTTTTACCTCCACAGCCTCTTTCATCTCATTCATACAGTAAGCTGTATGTTCTATGCTCTTAGCGATGTCAATGGCACGTTTTAAATCAGGGGCTTCTGCGAGAAGTCTTTCTTGGATCTTCTTGTTACAGGTACACCTTACAAGCTGATCTCTAATTAGTGACTCAGTTGACATCCCAAACTCACATGTTGAGGCTAAACCTCTCAGAACAGCAATATAATTTATAACTTTCTCATTTTTCCCTTGAATGGGCATAAAAAATTTGTGGCGTTCTAATACAATATTAATTTTGTCACCAAATTGAGCTTCTAGTTTCAACAGTGTTAGCTGATACACATCCCGTTGGGCCTCCCCTTCGCCCCCATCACCCTCATGTGCATCTTCAACCATTGAATCCGGCAGGTCATCAAAAATATCTCTCCCTTGCTTCCCCAGGTTATGCAGTAGAACATGTTGTTTCCGCACCGCAGAAAACCTGTCACCCCCAATTGCTATTAGGTATGATTCAAACAGATTTACCCATTTTTTCCATGGGATCACAGGATCCCCACTCTCATCCAGAAACGGAGGGGGTTGAGACATTGAAAAGGCAGACATGGCGGAGATAGGAAGAAAAACGCAGATCCAGGGAAGAGGATGACAGAAGGAGGAGAAAAGGTAGGAGAAATGAGGAATATAAAAGAGCGAGTGGAAAGGTTGACACTGGATAAACCCCAGAAGAGAATGTGATAATAAGAACAACCACAGTCCGCACCCCTACGAAATGAACAGACTGAGAGGCAAAGTACAGAATAAAACACTGGAATATGAGCTGAGCCTGTCAGCGAAAATTTCACCACAGGCAGGATGAGCTTTGAAGAAAATCAAGGTGCGCTGCGCATTTTCCCCAGCAGGGGGAGCAGCGTAGAAGGAACGGGGAGCAGTGTCTGACTAGCGAGCAGCCTCACAGGAGTTCAGTCCGAAAAACACCAGAAACAGCAGGAAACAGGAAATGCCTGAAGGGGAGACGACGTCGCTTCAGCTCTGACTGGAAAACGAAGCTCTTGCCACCTGTATCTCACCACGCGAAGAGCAGCTCAAACGTCCCCTCAGTTACACAATCCTTGCGGCAAAACACAATCCATGGGAATAATTGCGCTGCAGTCCTCAACGTGAGTAAACTATGTATGGCTCGTGATGACTGAGGCAGTGGCAAAGACGAATGGCACCACAGCAGGGACTCACTTGCATGGGACCGAAAGCGGGTCTAAGGTGCTCTCTCAAACCGCAACACTGACAGCAGCGGTCAAAATACGACTTTACCGGAGCCAACAGCAAACGTTCACGTGAGGCACACAGTCAGTTTCTCTTTATAATAAAGCGGCACCACAAGAGGGACTGGCACGGAACAAATGGCGGGACAACAAGTCTCTCACCGCATCACAGCCTACCGCTCATTGCAGGCAGCAAAGTCCGGGAACAGCTCCACGCACAAGACGGATGATGGCTAAATTGAAGAATCCAGTGCCAGGAGAGGCGGAAAGGCGCTGGGGGAAGGATCCGGACCGTCCCCAGTACGGTAAGGCAGCTCGTCGCCAAAATTAATGTTGTAATAATTACTCCCAATTCGATATTAGTCAGGAGAAGTTGTTTATTTCTACGGATCCTTCAGCCTCTCAAGTGAGATGCCAACATTCTGTCAACGTTCTAAAAGGAGCGTCCGCTCCAACATTCTACAACAGGGCAAACCAACGAGCGAGGGAAAGGAGTGGGGGAGAGGGGAAAGGGAAATAAGTCAGATTACAACAATTTGTATTTATTTTTTTAACAATATAATTATTGTACATGTTTACACGAAGCAATACACAAAGATAGGTACATATCTATAGAAAAAATAAATGATTATATGCTGTAACGTTCTGTTTGCGCATGGTGCTTATGTGGGGAAGAGCCAATTCTTGAGTAGTTTTCTGAAGATAAGGTGGTTGTCCATAGATCTTATGTTGGGGGGCAAAGAGTTCCATAGTTTGGCTGCTTGAACAGAGAAGGATGTGCCACCCATGTTTTTTTCTTGTATCTTGAGATTTTGAGGCGAGGTGCCACTTTAGAGCGGAGGTTCCTTTGTTGAATGCGTTTATTTCTGATGAAGAGTGGTCCTATTCTATGTATTGCTTTGTGGGTGATACAAAGCAGCTTGAACGTGGATCTTCTGGCAACCGGTAACCAATGCAGGGCTTTCAAGGCAGGTGAAATGTGGTCTTGCGGTTTGATATGTAATAGTAGTGTGGCAGCCGAGTTCTGAATCCGTTGTAGTCTTTTCATGGTTGTTAAAGGTGATCTGTGGTAGAGGCTATTGGCGAGTTTGGACAGAACAGGACTTTTTTTGTCCCTCTCCAGTCCCATAACTTATTCAAAATTTGCATACTATAAATATTTTGGACATTATCTATGAGACAAATAGGGCGATAATCCCCTAGGTCTTGTCGAGCTCCCCTTATGAAAATGGGATTTCCGCCCATCTACAAGAAACTGGGATTCTACTCATTTTTTAATCCATTTCCACAAACTTGCTCCTCTATGTTTAAATTTGTTTTTACTTCCTCTTTTGTATTCCTCCCTGTTTTCTAACTTTTTTATTCATTAATTTTCCCTCTCTGTCTTTTTTTACTGTCTACCCACCTCCCCCCAATCACACCAGAGGCAGACAGCTTGTTCAGCACCTCCTCCACCCCCTGCCAAAGGTGTTGTGTGAGCATGATCCCACTCAATAATCTTGGTGACGGGGAGGATGCAGCACTGTTATTGTATGTGCTGCATCACCTCCCCCTTATGCTGGCACCAGGTGGCTGGTCTAGCAAGGGTTACACAATGAGCACAGACACCAAGTGGCACGTCGTGCTGCACTGGGTGGATATTAATGAAAGGAATCAGGACCTGCTTGAAATGCTTGAAATCAAGATTGTGGCTACAGCTAAGTGATGTTTAACTGTTGCTCTCAATTTAATTTTGATTACTTTTTTTCACAAGATATTGCACAGCAGATAATGTTGGTATTGGTTTGCTAATAACTTTGGTAACGTTTGAAAACTCTATGAAACTTTCCAAAAAAATAGCTCATCTACCTGGGCTCCAGGAAAGCTGAGGTTGATCCATCGAGTGGGGGCCCCAAAAAAGGGAGATTTAAAAATGTAATTTCTACATGTAATGCAGATTTGGCTTTTTTTACTAGATCCTTACCCAGAAAGTGTGCTTTTTGTGATTTAGTTCATAGATATCTGGATGGTTGTGTTCATGGGACTGTTGTGGTAGTCCCCCAGGTACGCAGCTTAAAAAAATGGAGCAATCTGATTGGCATTGTTTTTTTTTTCCTGTCACCCACCTCACTCTTAGCAGTCCCACGGAGCTTGTGCTCTGATTGGCAGGCTGTAACATAAAAAGAAATGTTGCGACCATCATTACAGAACATTGGGACATGGTCCCTGTGTAGTGAAAATTAAAACAAATACAGTGTAATTGGGCATGGCAGGGGTACTCTGACTTACTGAACTTTGGGGAGGGGTCTCAGTGGGACCTCCCTTAGCCAAATTTGCAAGCAATTGTTTGGGGGTTGCCGCAATCCAGTAGAATTCTCATGGGAACTAGTGTGACCCACTTACCTGTTAGAGTCTAGCGGATTAAAAAAACAACTTAAAAAATAAGGAGTGTGCACCCGTTTGTTAGGGCCCAGGCTCTACAGCCAACTGGAAGGCTGTGCACAGTGGGGGGTTGGCTGCCTCTAGCAGTTAGGTGGAGGGCCTGGACACAGGCCAGGCACTTTGGCCAACCTCATGGTGTGTACATGTGAAGGTCTTGCAAGGTGTGGGGTAGCCACCCCCAGAGGATGGGCACAGGGCCTGGCCACATGCTTGAACTGCAGTCAGCCCCATGCTGTGCACAGCCAAAGCCCCTTGCCATGCACAGTGATTTGTCAAATGTTCAGAACATCAATCTATGAAAGACAGGTCTATTGGCTTTGTCAGGGGTCATCATACTAACAAATTTGAAGCAGAGCTATTGGCTCTGTTGAAACTATGTATTATAATTTACCAATAAAATCAAATTAATCAAAAATCATAATCCATTCACTATTAAGACACACATTGTAATTTTCAATAATAGGGACAAAAATATTTTAAATAAAGTACTTTTAATTAAAATAAATATAAACAAGTGCTTGAGTCTTTCTTTAACAGTCTTGAGTCTTCAGGTCACATAATGCAGCCATATAGCCACCAAAGGGGGCACCTGCACTCCAACTGAAGAGCATACAACTCCAGTTCGCAGTGCTTTGAAAATGATGAAAGGCTGTCCTGGGGTCATATATTCAATCATATAGGAGTTGCTAAAAGTTTTCTTAAAATATTCCATTTGGGGGGGCTACTGTGCTCCCTGCAGCCCCAACACACAATGTAATTAAATCATTGGTAGTGCCCCTGACAAACTTTGGGGCACCACCAGAAAGAAAAAAAAGCTAATCCAAAAATCTTGCTGGGTGTTATGGGACACTCCTCTCAGGAACTGTGAAGATTTTATAAGCAACTAAGCAGCTAAGCAGCTCTCCTCTCTTTCTGCTCAGGGAGGGGGCACACAAAGGCCCACCTCCTGAATATATGGTGAAATAATACATTAACTTTAGTCAGACCCATGGGAATGGGGTCCATGGGGTCAAACTTGACTGTGGGAGGAGTGATCACGCACGCATCTCTCCCTGTATTAAAAAAAAGAAAATGGACCAACCACCACAGGTCCTGACCAGCACTAGGGGAATTTTCATGTAAAATGGTGGCCTGCTCTTTTAAAAAAAATTATAATAATTCCTGTGGTACTAATGCAGTACAGTGAAACAATTCATTTTTATTTTGGCCCCTAACAAGGCCTGGGGAGTCAGAGTATCCCTACTATATGAACTTTACTTTTATTTTTCAGGACACAGGGACTGAGCCTCCAAGTCCTAAATTGACCCTCGAACATTTCTGTTGATGTTGAGGCCAGCCAATCAGATATTATCTTTTGATCTGCTGGACCCACGGAACTCCCTTGGGGCCGATCTGTAAATTACGAACCTTAATTTCTCAGAGACTACTCAATAGATTTACACCAAGTAACAACACACACTTTCTGAGTAAAGATCTAGATTTTTGCCATAGAGAGAACTGCATGGTGAAAATTAATTTTGGGACTTCCCTTTTTTTCAGCCCCCACTTGAAAGAACACCCCAAAACATTCCGGGACGGAGCTGAGATGAATGAACTGTTGTATGGAATTTCTTTTGGAAAGTTATTAGCAAACAAAGTGGTTCTTGTTTGGCTGCCCACAACATGGATAGCATGTTGTGGCAGAAATGAAAAGACTCTGTGACAGTGTCTCCATTTTGATGCATTGTAGTGAAATTATTTTTTGACATTCACGAAAAGGAAAACAAATGAAGAGTGATAACAGATTTCAGTCACAATATAAAGTAATTTGTCGGTACTATTATACTAACTTTAGGGACTGCTGCGTGCTGTAAGGCAATTTTACCCAGTGAAAAACTCCGATTCTCTGTTGGGATTGATGGGCCATGTTTGAGAGAAAACTGTTTCTCTCATTATTTTCTCATAGAGACTATTAAAGGCGCTCCAAAGCATATTTTCTATAAATTCACACCATCTCCCTTATACATGTGAGAATAAAGTCAGACAAGAAAACATGCCTCAGCAGCCTGTCAGCTGATTCCCTAGTGTTCGATTGCAGCTTTCCACAGTACTCTAGCAGACTACTAGAGAGCTTACATTCTATATTTATGACAAAACAATGGTACTTGAAGAATTTCATTTAGAAATGAAGTAAATTAGGGGGTTCATTTTGTTTTAGAAACTATGGTTTACTGTAGAAAGCTAAAATGTGTGAACGTTTTCCATAAGTTCTCCAATGTCTATCTCATCCATGTCACTAAACATTCTGGTATGCAGACTGAAACATGTACTTACACCAGCAGCAGCCTGTCAATGAACTTCACAGTGATCCACTACAGCTTCCCATAGTGGTGGAACAACTACAGTGCTAACATTTTGTATTGAAGACAAAAGGCACACCTCAGGCCACCTTGATGAAATCGAAACAGTAAAACTCAAAGCATTTGTATTAGACACTAACAACGTGAGGAGGGTTTGTTTTGTCAGCGAAATTATGGTTAGTGCTCTAACAAACTAAAATGAGGACACATTTAAAATGTATTTCTCATCCATATCAGTAAAACTTTTTGACATGCAGAGTGAAACATGCACATTCAACACCAGCAGCAGTCTGCCAGTCCAGTCCCCAGTGTGCTGTTGCAGCTTCGCACAGTGCTCTAATAACTAAAGCGCTAACAATTGTTTTTATGACAAAAACATGGGACACTAAATGGAATCAAATCTGTTGAACGTGAAATATTCCCTTTAGAAATAAATAAAATGATGGGGTTAATTTTTCCATAGAAATTTTGGTTAATTCTCTGAACAGCTAAAATGAGAACAAGCAGGTGACAAGGGCAGTGGCAGCACAATGGACCAAGGAGGGCAGGAGGAAGGGTCCAGTGTCACGCACAGGCACAGAAGAGGGCAGGAGGGAGGGAGCAGGGGCAGGGATAGGGACAGTGCGGTGACCAGGCAGGGAAAATGGCAGGAGCAGTTGCAACCCAACGAATTACGGAGGGCTGGAGAGAGGGGGCAGGGGTAAGGAAAGACTGGGTGGAGTGGGGCAGGGGCAATAAACTAACCAGGCAAGGCAGGCAGAAGAGGCAGCACAATGGACTTTCAGAGGGCAGGAGGGAGGGGGAGGGTCACACACATGGACAACAGAGAGCAAGTGTTGGGGGCATGGACAGCAAGCAGATGAGGCAGGGGAGAAAGTGAGGGCAGTGGTCGCACAACAGATTGGGAAGGGCAGGAGAAAGGGGGCAGGGCCATGCACCCAGACAACAGAGGTCGGAGGTTAATGTAACGGCAGTATGCTGACCTGGCAGGGTTGGGGGCAGGGGCAGTAGCAGCCCAACAGACTGCAGAGGACAGAATGGAATGGCAAAGGCATGGACATGGACAGTAGAAAGCAGGGGGAGGAGGACAGGGACAGCAAACATGTCTAACATGTCTGGCAGCAGGTGCAGTAGCAGCACAATGGACCACGAAGAACAGGAGAAAGGGGGTTGGGGCAAACAATTGGAGAACAAAGAGCTCAGAGTGGGGGAGGAGGCAGTAGGCTGAAGTGGCAGGGCAAACAGCAAAGACAATGACATCACAATGAACTATGGTAGGCAGGCAGAGGTTGAGGCATGAACATGGACAATGGAGGGGTGCGCGAGCTGCATTGCCAAATGATATGCAGCGCTCAACGAAATGCGTTTTATTTATTTATTTGTTTACTTACCTCCGTTCGGCCATATTCCGCAGTTTACTACCCCCACCTTGCTCCTCCCCCACCCACCGCCCCACAGCACTCCCTCCACGGGCCACTACTGGATATTAATAGAAACAATATGAGTATCCAGTAGAGGCCAGTCTCCTGCCAAAGCGGCAGGGCGGGCTGGGCCGGAGGAGGGTAGAGAAGAGGGGGGTTTTGGGCTAAAAAAAAAAAAAAAAAAAAAAATTTTAAAAACCTAACTGAACAACGCCACCATCGCCTGCTGCATTGTGCTCACTCTCTGGGCACAGGCTCCCAGACTGCCCTGAGGCCAATCCGGACGCTGCATGAAAGCAGTATCAGGATTGGCCTGAGCGCTGGCAACTTGCGCTCCCAGGCAGACTGAGAGCCTATGCCTGCTCTCTCCAGCCCCAGCAAATCAGCTGGGGCTGGAGAGAGCTTCACCGTGCATGAGGGTTTGGCTTGCCTGAGACGGCCAGCCAAACCCTCATGCGCAGCGAAGGGAATGCCCACCACTCTCCCACCAGCAGTGTCATCCCCTGGACCTGCCCCCAAGACTCGTCAGATTCCAGGGGCATGTCCAGGGGATTAAAATCAAATGATAATACAATGCATATAAAACCTTTTTTATTATCGTTTTATTTGTTGGTGGTGGTAGGGGGGTGTCGCTCTTCCGCTGCTGCTGCGAAAGTATCAGTGCAGAACAAGGTGAGCCACAAATCAAGAAGCAACCACACAATTATAATTAGCTACTCAAATCGGAGCGTGCTGAACTGGCAATCAAAAACCACTGACAGCCACTAATGGAATGCTTTACTTTTGTGGTGCAATAGTGCCAATAATGCAGCACTCGGGTGAAGTTTCAGCATGCATATATTATGCGTCATTTTATGCTACGCAACTGTTTTACAATATGCATTCCTTTCATATTTATTTCCTTCAGAGCAAATGAGGAGTTTGAAAACCTGAGAAATAATAGTGCACATGGCACTCAAAGGGGGACACAAATATCTTAAAATGTCAAGAGAAAAATTGTCACATATCTAGATAGTAAAGTGAAATAGTTCAGAACCTAGAAAACTCATGCTGTCAACTACTCAAAAACTCAACTCGTTGTCGTAAAAAACTGTTGTAATAGTACTCCACCCATCTCCTATTCCAAAAGTATTGTCATCAAAAGCTGACATTCTTCTACGAGACAAATGATGTCAGAAACCTTTACAACATCGAAATTAGACCACCCACAATATCTCCAGTGAGCATTCCTTTGTTATATTTCTTCAATATCATAAATTAAGACCTGTTACTTAATCACCAATGCTCCCTTCAAACACTCCTTTATGGGTTGCATCCATTCAATTCAAATGAATAAACCACTGTGAGACATGCGCAAGCTACACAATGTGAAAAATCTTTGAACCAATAGAGCATCTTTCCAAAAGGCATTGATCTGCTTTTGTCTGCTTTTGCTCGACAGTGCTCTTGCTGATGATGGTGCATATTAGCCCAGAGGAGTATTCCTCTTTATATCGTGGTATTAGCTGTTTGATTATCATTTCATCTCCTGTGGATTGCTCACATGCCAATGCATAAGGGACTATTTTTCATGTACCATGTACCCTACATCATTGAACATTTCGTCACATCCAATCTTTGTCTTATACATGCGTTGTATGGAAAAAATATTTTTTACTGCCTCACACTTGACTCAACAACATGTGATTCTGAAACAAAGTCCCGGGCACACATTTAGAGTAGTACTTATGGTATTAAATGCACTGTAATGGTGCTAAATACGAGAAGATTTTTTGTTTTTTGTACAGGTCAACGCCAGTAGGTTCTTTTTGTTGTAGAAAATGATTTAATCAATGTCTTTGAGTGTGTCAAATAAGAGTACCAGCCGACACGTGTTTCGTCACCTGGGTGATAACCCGTGACTCTTCAGGGCTGGGAAAGACATAAAAGGTGTGGTATAGTACAGTATAAGCGATATACGATCATATACTACATGTAGGAATGGTAAAAGTGAGGTGACAAATTAGAAAACACCTCTCTAATTGTGGAAACCCTATAAGAATCGTGAAGAAAAAGGGGCACAAATAAGTGACTTCACTGCAAAGCACACGGGATAGGTGTTTATCACAGTTGGGTGAGTAAAAATAAATAAGAAAAACATGTCACGCCTCCACGTATTACATATCATACCAAAAGACATTCATGAGTCAGTGTAGTTAACGTGTAAGTGGGTGAGATAAAAGTGACATCCTCATAATATAAATATGTAATGGTACACTGGATAAACGTCATACAAAGGAAAAGTAAGGAGGAACTCTTAAACAAAAAACACAAGTATAGTGATAGCAAGAACACAAGATAGAAAAGAGAAGGGTAGTGAAGAGGAATGGATATCAAGCACGTAAAGAGGGAAAAGGACTGACGCATGCTGGGTAAGTGAAAAATTAAATATTGACGAATATCGTAGTCTGGAAATACCTGAATTGAAAAAAATGGTCACATGCGAATAATCTGAGGAAAGGGGAACAAAGTGGTCAGGAAGCAAAAAAAGAGTAGGGGGCTGTAATTAAGTATGCAAGAATAGGTGAGGGCGTGCAAGAAATTGCAGGAAAATACCACAAAAACTCACCGTTAGACCGGTGATAATACCAACCCGGTCTGAAATGGGCAATAAAGCATCGGGTATTCAAGGGGAGCGTAGAACATTGGTTGGGGAGGACGGATAGGTCCCTTTCCCCATGTGAAAATCCAGGGAAAATCAAAAGAAACGGTCGGGTGCGTCCGTTTTAAATGGCTCCTGTTGGGCAAATGAGTAGGAATTAATCAAAGCGATCACTGAGACTTATGGACTCCCGAGTGGTGAAAGTGGCGTCAGCGGTTAGTTTTCCTGAAGTGCAGGAGAGGGTTTGTGGATCCGTCTCTCTTTCCGAGTGTGGAAGGAGCGGAGTGGGCAGGAAGTCTTAATATAGCAACATCCTGAGTATGTCGATAGACTAGAGCGCCAAATCCCAAATGATGATTGGCGCCAAGAAGTGAGTGCGCATGCTGCCAGATAGAATAGAAAGAGAAGAGGGGAGTCATAGAGCGTGAAAAAGTAAAGAAGTGCATGTTTCAGATTGCCAGCGGAGTAAGGAACTTGGCGAAAACATATGTTCTACCCATGTTCTACGCTCCCCTTGAATACCTGATGCTTTATTGCCCGTTTCGGACCGGGTTGGAATTATCACCGGTCTAGCGATGAGTTTTTGCGGTATTTTCCTGCAATTTCTCCCACGCTCTCACCTATTCTTGCGTACTTAATTACAGCCCCCTACTAATTTTTTGCTTCCTGACCGCTTTGTTCCCCTTTCCTCAGATTATTCGCACGTGACCATTTTTTTCAATTCAGGTATTTCCAGACTACGATATTTGTCAATATTTAATTTTTCACTTACCCAGCATGCGTCAGTCCTTTTCCCTCTTTACGTGCTTGATATCCATTCCTCTCCACTACCCTTCTCTGCTCTATCTTGTGTTCTTGCTATCACTATACTCGTGTTTTTTTGTTTAAGAGTTCCTCCTTACTTTTCCTTTGTATGACGCTTATCCAGTGTACAAAAACATATTTATATTATGAGGATGTCACTTTTATCTCACCCACTTACACGTTTACTACAGTGACTCATTAATGTCTCTTGGTATGATATGTAATACGTGGAGGTGTGACTTATTTGTGCCCTTTTTTCTTCACGATTCTTATAGGGTTTCCACAATTAGAGAGGTGTTTTCCAATTTGTCACCTCACTTTTGCCATTCCCAGATGTAGTATATGATCGTATATCGCTTATACTGTACTATACCACACCTTTTATGTCTTTCCCAGCCCTGAAGAGTCACGGGTTATCACCCAGGTGAAGAAACACATGTCGGCTGGTACTCTTATTTGACACACTCAAAGACATTGATTAAATCATTTTCTACAACAAAAAGAACCTACTGGTGTCGACCTGTACAAAAAAATTATTTTCATATTTAGCACCATTACCGTGCATTTAATACCCTTAAATACTACTCTAAACGTGTTCCCAGGACTTTGTTTTTATTTTCAATGTGGGTCTGCACCCACATATTTTCAGGGGTTATCTGGGTTTTTCCCCTAACCTGGCTGCACCACAACTATTCTTAGCTCCAAACACTCTTCCGTGAACTAGCTTGAGCGCCACATTCCTGTCTATTGAAAACCCTACGCAGATCCAGAACATCATGTGATTCTGGGCAAATCACTTAATCTCCTTGTGCTTATAAAATATGAAATGTAATGTGTGTATTTGTGTAATCCCCACTTGATGTGCATGATCTTGTATTTTTCCATTCCCTCAATTTATGAGCAGTGTTCCATTGCTTCTGAACTGGGTCCGCACTATCTAAATATAAACACGTACGTGCTTCATAGAATCACCTCTATTACCACCACCCAAAAATACAACAAACACCAATGCCACCATCAATACCACCATCCCAATATGAACAATACAAAAAAACGGAATACCTCTAACAGTTAATCACCACTAATAATATGACTTCCAATGCTACCACCACTAATATCAATACTACTAATACCCGCATCCATACCACAATATTCCCACCACCTCTAACACCACCACTATCAATCAATAACAACAGCACAATACCCATTCTACAACCAGTACCACCAACATGGGGACTAACAGTAATAATAATACCACCAATAGGTCTCCACTTTACTATCCTATTGCTCAGAAGCATTGTTACTGTATGTGTGCAGATGTTGTCACAGTAACTTTATTGACTTGGCCAATTCTTGTTGGTTTTGATGATTTTGATAGTTCTTGGCAACATTTACTCTTGAAACTGACAGTCTTCTTGAAACCTTTGACAAATGCATAGGAATTGGAAGTGCTATGAAAATGAGTTCATAGCTGTCATAAAAGATAAGAGTCCATTTCATATATATTCTGCTGTTGTTTTGGGCAATGCAGTGATCAAATCTATTGCCCAATACTTTCAGCCTCCATGTCACCCCCTGAGAGCTATGATTTGTCAGCTGTTCCATAGGAAAAGCGTTTTTTGTGTTGCAAATAACTTTGGCATTGTTTGATGAATTTCCACAAAAAATCCCCAAAAGGTGCTACTTTTTGACTACCTTGTCCCTGGAAAGATTTGGGGTGATTAGTCAACCCAGGAATGAGAAAAAAGGAGGATCCTGAAATGCTAAATCCCCATGCATTTTTCATAGATTTCTTTAGACAGGGCAACAGGGGAAACTGATGAACGAAATCACACTAAATTTGTCAGAAAGCTAGATCGTGGTATGCTGATTGTTCTTTTTGTGATTTGGTGCTCCGTCAGTAGTTTTTGAGATATTAACGTTCAAAACAATATAGATTCTGGACTGTTGGGTTTGAGGGACTCTCGCTAGAGAGCCTCAAACCCAATTTAAAAATAGGGCGTTCTGATTGACCCAGGGACCTTATTTTCCCTTAAGCCAATTTGCTCACTCTGGAGTCAAACTCCTGCAGGACTCTGACTGTCTGTCAGCAACATGTAAAAAATGTTGCTGCCAGCCATTACGGGATTCAAGGAATTAGTGCCCTGTCCTTAAAATGTAAAAAAAATATATATATATATATATATATATATATATATATATATATATATATATATATATATATATATATATATATATTATCTACTGGCGGTCGCCAGTAGATAGTTATAGTTACAACCTAGTTTCCATTGGAAATCTCAAAATTCTATTTTGAATAACTTTGGCGCCGGTTGATGAATCCTCGCGAAATTTTCAAAACTAATGGGGCGCTCCGTTCAGCTCCTACCCTGAAAGTCTCGGGGTGATTTGTCAAGCAGGGGCCGAGAAAAAAGGGGGGTCCTAAAACGCATTTTCCCCATGCATTTTTTCATAGGACCTTTAGACACAGCTACAGCCCGAACGGCTGAACAGAATTACTTGAAATTTGGCAGAGAGGTAGCCATAAGGTCAAGGAAGTGCCTTTTGCAGGTCTGGTGTAAATCTGTTCAGTATTTCCTGAGAAAATAGCATTTAAAAGCATATATATATGTGGGCGGAGCCTAACCACACATCTCATCCTGAGATCTGATTGGCTGTCAGCACTTCATCCAAGAAGTGTTGGCAGCCATCTTGGGAACAATATACATGATAGCACCTCATTAAAAAGCATTGCAGTTAATAGAAGGTTTTAAGACTTTAGTTACATTATAAATCATTTGTTGATGGTACCATACTCATTTTAGGAATTGTGGTATGTTCTAAGGTTATTTCACCATGTGAAAAAGCCTTCTGCTGGGATATCATGATTGAGAGAAAAATATTTTCTCATGCTTTTACCACAGAGGTTTGGAAGGAGATCTATAAGCTAAACTGAGAGCTTATTTTCTGTAAATTCACATTATCTTTCTGAGTCATGTGAGAATGAAGTCTGACATTCTCAGTAAAATATGTACATCCAACAAGGGCAGAGACTGTCAGTTGATTCCTTTGTGTTCTACTGCAGCTTCCCAGAGTGTCCAAAGAACAACTAGAGCGCTAACAGTCCTACTTATGATACACTTTTGGCACACCTGAAGCCATCTTGCTTGGATTAAAGTGGTAACTCTTAAAACATTTAATTTAAAAAGGAAAAAAATGAGGGGGTTCATTTTTCCATAAAAAGTATGATTAGTGCTGCAGAAAGAAAAATTAGGGCACATTCTGAGTGACTTCTCAAATCCTCTTCTATTTCATTAAAAACTTCTGACATGCAGACTGAAACATGCACTTTCAATACCAGCAGCAGTTTTCCCTGGTGAGCAGTAGCTTTACTACAGTGATCTAATGAGCAAAAAGAGTGCTAACATTCTGAATTTATGGCAAATGTGTGACACATCTGAATGCCTTCTTGATGGAATCAAAGTAAAAAACTGAAAGTATTTCCTACTGAGGAGACTGCAGTAAATGAGGAAATTAGGAAACTTCATAACAAATAAGTCTCCCAAGATGGCCATCAGAGACAAAAGAGCCCAAATGTAGCCCAAATATCACCCAGATGTAGCCTAAGTATAGCCCAATGACAGAATGTCCAAGAATGTTCTTAAAAACAACTAGAGCGCTTACTGTCTTCATTATGACAAAAGTATGGCACACCTGAAGCCATCTTGATTGGAATAAACTGGTAACACTTAAAACATTTAATTTAAAAAGGAACACAATGAGGGGGTTCATTTTGCCATAGAAATTATGATTAATGCTGAAGAAAGAAAATGAGGGCACATTTTGAGTGACTTCTCAAATCCTCTTCTATTTCATTAAAAAATTCTGACATGCAGACTGAAACATGCACTTTTAATACCAGGAGCAGACTTCCATGGTGAACAGTAGTTTTACTACAGTGATCTAATGAGCAACTAGAGTGCTAACATTCAGAATTTATGGCAAATGTGTGACATATCTGAATACCTTCATGATGGAATCAAAGTAAAAAACTGAAAGCATTTCCTACTGAGGAGACTGCAGTACATGAGGAAATTAGGAAACTTCATAACAAATAAATCTCCCAAGATGGCCACCGGAGACAAAAGAGCCCAAATGTAGCCCAAAATCACCAAGATATAGCCCAAATATAGCCCAATGACAGAAGTGTGCAAAACACTTATTATTTTGTGTTTTTGCAGTGTTATATAGTGCAGACTTGTCAGGTATTGGAGTGCTTTACATGAGCATTGGTTACATCACACAAGAACAAATTCATTTTGGTTGTGGACATGGGGAGACTAAGTGATTTGACCAGAATCACAGAATGTCGAGCTGAGGCAGAAACTCCAACCTGGTTCCCCAGTTGCAAAGTCTGCAGTTCTGGAAGTAACACCACATCCTATCCCCTAAGTGCAACATTTAATCAAGTGGTCAACTGGATAAAAAAACATAAAGATAACAAATAATTTAAAAGTGCTTTGTCGCTATTTGAAAACTCAGAAAATATGTCCTTATTTTAGTCTTTTAGAGCACTAACCATAATTTTGATGCCAATAAGACCCTCTCATATATGTAATTTCTAAAGGAAATGCTCTAGGTATTACAGTTTTGATTACATCAAGATGATGTCAGGCGTTCCACACTTTTGTAATAAATATAGAATGTTAGCAATCTAGTTGTTCATTAGGATACTGTTGAGAGGCAGAGGCCAGGGGCACGGACTCTGAAAATTGAAGGCAGGTAGGAGGGTGCAAAGGCAACAATTTAACCACACTGAGCAGGCAGGAAGGGCCGTGGAAGCACAACAGACTATGGAGGGCAGTGGAAAGGGGGGCAGGGGCAACAAACCACTAATACAGGACTTGCAAGAGAGGCTGTTGGAGGGAAGATCTATTACGGGTCAAGGAAGCTAGGGGCGGTCCCCAGAGCCCCGGGAGCCACCACAGAACTGAGCAGGAGAGTGAGTCAGGGACAAAAGGGGCGCCTTAATTTGAGCCGGGGTGCCTAGGAACGCTTGCTCCAAAAATGAAGAAAACAGACATATGAGACATGGAATTGGAGGCAGAATACAATGGCAGTTTAATGAGAAGATGCAACTTCAAAGAAACCGCAGAATAGAGACATAAAGTACAAAATACAGAATCCAGATAATCATACAGCTGTCATGATATTCTCTGTATCTCAATTAATGTACTGACAGAGAGAGAGAGAAAACACATCTATAAATGCATCATGAGAAACAAGTTACACCAAGGAAAATGTTACCTAGGAACACTCACGTTTACTCTTAGAGCAAGCATTCCTGCAATTACAATACAAAATCTTTTAAATGCAAAAGTAAAGAGAACAATGGTTAAACATAACATGACATTTCATATAGGTAAAATAGAATAAGATACTTCAAGCAAAGCAGAGCAAGACATTTTAAGCAAAGGAAGACAAGAGCTCCCAGCTCTTGGGGAAAACCTGCACAGTCTGTTAACCTACATACAGACGGCGAGGTAGTCCGTCGATATCTGTGGGTGCTCCCTTTTTATATCATTTTGTCGGCTCCTTTGCACGCTACATCTACCTACATATGCTACCCAAAAGCTTCGTCTGCAGATTTTACCAGACATTTCGTCATTTACCCACTTAATGCTGACAATGGACTGGGTGAAAAGGTCAGTCTCTCAGGCCAATCGCTTATCGTAAGTTCCATAGAGCAAGCAGAAAATAATGGTATTGTACGGGAATTAAATATATTCATGTATAAAATCTCCTCAGTTCTCCTAACTTGACGCTCTGCGGTTGCCACTTCCTTAAAAGCGGGAAACCTGCCCAGGAAGCAAGTATCAGTCCAGGATGCAGCCTACTGTATGTCGACAGCTTCAGGGGGATGTTGAACTTTGATACCGAGCACGGAGCACTCGGGTAGGGTGGGGGCTACTAGTTTGGAGCAGAAGGCCTCGCAGACCTGCCTTCAGACTGCTATACACTAAAATTGCAGAGCTATGGTCAATTTAACAAAGAGGCCTACATATTCAACAGAAGGGCCTACACAGGGGTTTTATGCTGGCTGAGTGGTAAGGATGTCTCAGGATAATTATATAGCAACACAGGACCCGCTGGTCAATTTAATACGGCCTACAAATGCGGCTGGCAGGGCAAGGACAAGGGTCTCATACTTCAGGTGTGGACAGAACGGGCCAGGGGCCCCCTGTGATACAAAATCTACCCTCCTTCAAGGCTGTGGCAATGTAATAGACCATTGTGGGCAGAAGGAAGAGACAATGGTAGTACAACCATACATGCCAACAGACCCGATTCAGCCAGGAAACGTCCAATGTTTTTAAGCTCAAATGGGCTTTATTTGATCTGTCTCCTGTCTACAATATCCTCTTTTTCAATGTAACTCAAAGGGGAAAATCAATACCCCAGTTTTTTTTCAAAATCTCCCTCTTACCAAGTTCAAAATGTTCGCAAGTATGGTACATTGGATCATGGAAGGAAATGGGATAGGGACATGGACTTGGATAACAGAGGACAGGAGGGACATGGAGAGGTGCACCAAACTGACCCTGCAGGGCAGGCATCAGAGTTTGCAGCAGCACAATACACCACACAGGGCATGCAGGACGGGAGTGCAGCACAAAAATCCATAGAAAGCAAGAGGGAGGGGACAGGACAATGCACATGGACAACAGAGAACAGAGGGGCAAGAGGCAATGGTAGCTAGCTGACCATAATGGACAGACAGGAGAGAAAGCTGCAGCATAACAGACCATAAAGGGCAGGAGGGACGGATCAGGGGCATTACAATGGAACAGACAAGCCAGGAGGGAGGGAGTAGGGGTCTGCACATGTAAACAGAGGGCTGGGGGCAAGGGGGCAGGGCAGGAGCAGCAAGATAGCCATGGAGGTCAGGCAGGATGGGCACTAGAAGCAAGACACACCATGAAGAGCAACACTGAGACTGTGATGGCATACACACAGACCATGGAGGGAAGGTGGGAGGGGGTCAGGGGCAGCTAACTGACCACACAGGGAAGGTGGGAGGGGCCATGGCAGCACAGAAGACCATGCATGGCAAGTGGGAGGGTTAGTGGCAGCACAATGGCTATGATGGGCAAGAAGGAGGGTGCAGGGGCATGCACAAAGGACAATGGAGGATAGAAGGGAGAGTCAAGACCTGTGCACAGACAAGAAAGTTCAGGGGAAGGGGCCTCACAACAGACCACACCGGGCAGGCAGGAGGAGCAGTTGCAGCGCAACAGACCAAGGAGGGCAGAAGGGTGTGGCAGTACAATGGACCATGTAGGACAGGAGGAAGAGGATAGGGGCATGGCATGTGGACAGGCAGGGTGGAGGTGGCAGGGACAGGTTACAGTCATCTGACAATGCTAGGCAGGTGGGAGGGGAGTGGCAGCTCAACAGAACACTCAGAGTAGATAGGAGTGGCAGGTCCATGGGACTTGGTGGGCAAAAAGGATGGAGCAGGGGCATGCACAAAGACATCGGAGGGCAGGGGGAAGGAGAAAAGGGGCAGCAAGCTAAGCACAGAGTTTAAGCAGGAGGTCAATGATGGGGCATAGAATTGGGCAATGGAGGGCAGGAGGAGTGGACTGGTACATCATACTAAATTGAGGGCAGTGGCAGCACATCAGACCATGCATGGCAGGAGGGAGGAGGCTAGTCCATGGATTCACACAACAGAGGATAGGGAGGAGGGGGATGGGGCAGCAAGCTAACTGTTCAGAGAAGGCGGGTATTAGGAACTTTATTGTTTTTAAAATGTGTGTCTGTGCAAACTACTTAAAATATGAACAAGTATGCAGCATAATGTCACTTTTATTCAGGAAGAAGAGGACGTTTGTGACTGTGACTCCGGGCTCACTTGGCAGAAACACCCCCTGACCCTCCACCCCCTATCGCAAAATGTAATGCCCGTGAAAAGGGTAGGTGAACACAGTGTTATATAGAACATAGTCCTGAGAGCACGATTGAAAATGAAAACTAGATAGAGTGTATGGTGTAAACTATGCACCAAAAAGTGTGATATAAGATGAACCAGGCGTGAAATATAATATGCAATACATTGTGCGCAATGACAGATTCATTGGAGAGCGCGAGATAGCACAGGCACTAGCGCGTGCTATGCGATATGCGCCTTGGAGTGTAATATGCACAGGGCAGTGTTGTGTAACCTAACTAGTCTCTAAAGTTGTAATATAAAATATGTGCTGGGGAGTGTAACGTTGCATATGCACTGTGACAAAGATATGGATCCCAGATTGTAATATGTATGGCATAGCACTGTGCGTTATAACATAGGCATCGAGGAAGGCACGTTAGATGGGGCAATATAACCCGTGCGAAGACAAGTGTGGCATGACATATTCACGGGGTGGTGTTACAGTGCACATGGGCTAGAGAGTGTCATAGCATATGCACTAGCTAGTGGAATACAACACAGAGGTGTGTGGCACTCGGCAGGCAATGGTGGGTGTAACACAGCATTGGGCTCTGTCAGGAGCGCGCTGTGACTCTCAAGTGATGTTCGTCCCCTTTCCAGAGAGTAAAATAAAAAGTATTACACATCCGGCAGTGGATGTGTGTTTTATTAACCGTGAGGGGGGTTTCTTGCATAGTTTTGGTCGAATTTTTGTCGAATCCCCTTTGAATGGCTTGGTGTGCATGTGTATTAAATGTGCCCGTCAATAGCTACCCATGTTTGTATAAATAAACGACAAGGGTGTCTACCGGGATTAGGCACGGTAGGGCATCAGACATGTCAGAGCTTCACTAGTGGTGTAAATACATTCCACGTGGATTCATTGCATGCATAGTCGCCTTTTAATGAATATCACGCAAATCATCATGGTGATAGGTACGTACGGTTTGTCCAGCATGTCCTAGGTGTGTCTATAAATATATATTTTTTTAAAACTAATAAAAAACAGTGGCCGGCCCTGGGGATTGGGGGTCAAAAAAATATAATTAGGAGACAGGCCCTGGGGGATGGGGTCATCAGGGCCAATAAATTAGAATAAGAAGGGGAACCACACAGCCCCCCTTCTTAAAAAATTAAAATAAATAAAAGACTGGCATCGTGCCGGAGGCCATGGCCCCTCCGTGCAGCACTCTGCAAACGCGCCCCCAACAGGCATCTCCAGTATGCGCCAGGGAGCTGCGCTGCAGACAGGTGTTCTGAGGCCAAGCCCCTTTTTACACCTCTCTGCAACGCAGCTCTGTGGCGCTTACTGGAGGTACCTAGTGGTCTAGTGTGACCCTAGGGACCCTTAGGATTCAAGGGGACTTAATCTCTCAACTTAGAACAGCCACAGGGCGCGTTTACACAGTGGTGAAGGGAGGGGACGGGGCCTGAGGTGACGTGTGCAAACACGCACTATGGCACGTTTTAAATTTGGGATATAATTTCCCTTCAATACTGAGGGCCCCTGGGGGCTAACTAGCCCACCAAGTGCTTCCAGTAAGCGCCACTGAGCTGCATTGCAGAGAGGTGGTCCAGGCCGTGCCACTTTTTACACCTCTCTGCAACGCAGCTCTGTGGCACTTACTGGAGGTACCTAGTGGGCTAGTTGGACCCTAGGGACCCTCAGGATTCAAATGAACTTAATCTCCCAACTAAAAACGGACACAGGGCGTGTTTACACAGTGGTGAAGGGAGGGGACGGGGCCTGAGTTAACGTGTGCAAAAACGCCCTGTGGCCTGTTTTAAGAGGTAGTTTTAATACCCATGCCCTATTATATACTAGGGGCTTACAGAGGAGGTCATGCTAATCACAGGGGGACCCCAACGCATAATGTTCCCTAGTGTATGTAGGTGTTTTCACTGTATTCTAAGTGTCTTTTAACATAGCACTGGCTCTAGGACTGGTTAGTCAGACTCAGTTACCACCAGTATCCGTCTGAAAAAGTTGAGGGTACAGGATGATTTTGCAACAAGGCTTCTTTCTGCTCTTCTTTTTGTTCTTTCTGCACGTTATCCTTCTTCCTGCACTTATCTTCGTATTTGAGAACTTCTGTTGCTTCTTTCTGCACTTCTTTTGTTTCTTTCTGTGCATTTTTTCTTCTTTCTTCACATGTCCTATCTCTGTAGGCATAGTTAGAAATTAGCATTTAAAAAACCTTTGAAATTCACCGAAAAAAACCATAGGTTTCAGGCACGTTATAGTTAGGAATTAGCATTTAAAAAACCTCAGAAATTCACTGAAAAAACCATAGGTTTCAGGGGTGTTATAGTTAGCTGGACTTTTCACTTGTACAAAACCATTGAAATTCCCCCGTTATAGTTAGTTCAGCTAACTATAACTCGCGCACCCGCAATGCACTGCTGATGACGTCACATATTACATCACTCATGACATGGTCAGTGACATCACTCATGGTATCACTGATGACATCTCAAATGACATCACTGATAACATCACTGATGACATCATCCTTGTGATAGAGCGGCAGACCTCCTCTCACCCTAGTATAACCTTTGATACACACATTCAAAAATAGAGACTAAAATTTTCAAAACAATGGACATACCAATACCAGTTACAACAACCTCTTCAGTAATTCTAAGATCCACATACACATCCTCTCATTCACCAACAGTCCTATACAGTCACTCATACATGTACTCACTCATCATATGTACTCATACACCTATACATCCTGTTACACAATGCCACTCATCCATAGAGTTACTCACACACATAGTCACTCATGCTAATAAAGAATCAAACATACATTTACTTGCATATACAGTTATACACACACCACCACACTTACTTCTACGGAAACTTACACATACTTAGTCTTTTAAACAATCACTTATAGAAACACATACTTATTCATACAGGAACTCTTTCAATCTCTCACTCTCACATATACTCACATATATACACCAATAGTCACATATACTAGTTTAAAACATATGTAGTTACTCATAAAGACACTATTGAGACAGTCATTCACTCACTAACACACCCATACACACACTCATCCACCCATACAGTCCTGCACACATGCTGTGCTCAACACATACAAACAGTGAGTCACTCATTCATGCACCTATGCACTACGTAGTACCCCCCACCGAACCATGCAGACACTCAGACTGATACTCAAAAAAACAACTAATAACCTATATAGACACCCATGTAGCTACTCACCAACCCATGCAGCCACTTATACACAAAGTGAGAGACTGATACAGATATTTACATATTTAAACATTACTCACTAAGCCATGTATTCACTATGATACACTTAATCAGTCAGTTACACAATCAATTTTTCAAAAACAAATCATCCATTTAGACACTTATATACCCATTTATTCTTCCATCGACCTTGAGATATACATATATAAAACATATTTAATTTTCAGAAAAACACACATTCACTGGATGATGTCATCAGTGATGTCATCAGTGATGTCATTTGAGATGTCATCAGTGATGTCATGAGTGATGTCACTGACCATGTCATGAGTGATGTAATATGTGACTTCATCAGCAGTGCATTGCGGGCGCGCGAGTTATAGTTAGCTGAACTAACTATAACGGGGGAATTTCAATGGTTTTGTACAAGTGAAAAGTCCAGCTAACTATAACACCCCTGAAACCTATGGTTTTTTCAGTGAATTTCTGAGGTTTTTTAAATGCTAATTCCTAACTATAACGTGCCTGAAACCTATGGTTTTTTTCTGTGAATATATATATATATATATATATATATATATATATATATATATATATATATACACAAAGGGGGTGGAGTAGGGATGATCTGAGCAGGGCCATAACAAAAGAAAATGTTCAAAAATTGCCAGGATCCCGTGGGATCGTAAAAAGAGAAAGGCAGCCAGGACCGCTTTGTTTTATTAATAGGAAAGGACACATTGCCCCCCTCCCCTAGCCATTACAGGCCTAGGGGAGCCCATCCTGTTGTCAAAATTATTGTATATGGGGAGGGGATGCGCAGCCCCCCTCACCGGCCATCACAGGCCATGGCGAGCTCACCCCCTGGGCTGAAATTTCTCAAAAAGAGGAGGGGAGCTGCGTGGCCCCTCTCTTCAAACCTCTAAAGGACTTGAGAGCTCCATCCCTGGAGTCATTAAAACATAATTAAAATGGAGGGGGACCACATGGCCTACTCCCTGAGACATTGATTGTTTGGGGGATCTCATCCCTTGGGCTGATTTACTAGCTGTGTCTCGGGTAGCCTACCCCTGGGACATAATGGTTTACCTCCCTGCACCGGTGTGGGCAAGGAAACCTGGGTTTGCTCCCACTTGGCAGGAGTATTTTTTATTCTCCCGTCACGCAGGAGCGAAAACAAAGTCTGCTCCCAGCGAGTGGGAGCTTTAAAAATGTCCCTGCCAGTTGACTGCACACGTTTGATCTGTCTCCCTGCCCTCAAAGATGCGGGCAACAAAATAGATCAAAAGATTGTTCCTGCATGGAAGGAGCAGCATAAGTAGCTGCTTCCTATGAATGGGTGCAATGTTAGCTCCAGCTGTATGTGGGGAGTCTGCAGGGGCCAGGGGGGCCTTGGGGTTCCCCCCACTGCCCCGAACAAATGTTTGCTGGGTGCCCTTGTTGGGCACCAGGGCACCCATTTTTAATGATGTGGGTCCTGGGGGATGGGGTCCCCAGTCCGGAAAACCTTGAGGAGGGGGCCTTTTAAGCTTGAAGTGACTCGGGATGGGGGCCCCTCCTTTTTTTCATACGTTTTGGCCCCAGGGGAGCACATTTTGGGGCCTATAATGGAATGCAGAGGGGTCCATGGCCCCCCTCTCGCTTAAAAAAATAAAAGCCCTGGGGGGTGGGGTCCCCAGTGCCTAATAAGGCTTGTAGAATACAGCACTTGGCCCCTCTTCTCTTGTCTCTTGAAAGTACATAGGGCCCTGGGCTAATGAGGCTCAGGGAAGGGAGCTTTGTGGCCTCCATTCCCTTTTTAAAACAAAAAGGACCTAGGTGATGGGGTCCCTAGTGCCTAATAACTAATGACATCTCAAATGACATCTTGATATCACTGATGACATTAGTGATGGCATCATTCAATGAGTGTGTTAGTTTGATTTATAGTTTACATAGTGGTGTGTAGCTTCCATTGTATTTATTTATCTAACTTTGTCCAGCCTGTATCCAGCTAATGGGTGTAGTGTTTACAAAACACTTGTGCTACTATTACATAATAGCTGTGCACAGGTAGTGAACCTGTATTTGCATTAAAGAATACCCATGTGTGCAGGTGACAAGTTGTGGTCAGAATGCTCCACACACCTTTTTAGCTCTGTAAAAATGGTTTGCAATAGGGCGAAGATTATATGTACAACATATTAAGTATTGCAAGCAGTTTTGAGTTATTAGATTGAATTGTCTCATAGTGACAATTTCTATGCAACAAAGAAGGCCGTGTGCACCAGATATTAAGCTATGTACATGTGCTTGTTTTGCTTCACAAGATGGGTTCTGTGTAAAGTTTTTATCACAGTAGGAATGCTGCAGGTAGTATGATCTTTAGCGCCTTCAGAACTTGGTTATTTTAGGTGAATGGTCACTCTTTGGACAGGTTTTGCATAAGGTGTACACTGTTCTTTTTTGATGTTCCCCTCCACTTTTTATTGGAAGCAGCACTGGGACATGGAGTCCACAGAGCCAATTAAGGGTGGATTCCCCCCTCTCCTTAATACATATATTTTGGCCCCAGGGGATGGGGTTCCCAGGCCCCGAAAGCCAACCTTACGCTGTGCATGCCAAAGGCTGCGCATGGTGTGGGGTTGGCATCCTGCTGGACGTTTGTCTACAGGGCCTGGTGGCAGGCCAAGCCCTGTAATCAACCCCCGCTGCTCATGGCCAAAGGTTGTGGGCAGCATGGCATTGTCTACCTGCACAGAGTTGGAAACAAGGCCTGGCTGAGAGAAAGGCCCTGCACGTCGCATGATGAAAGGCCATGTGCAGCATGTGATTAGCTGTCTTTGGGTGGCTGCTTAAGGGGAGTGTGGCCTTACCTCCCCAATACTTACCAGGACAGAGGACCCCAAGGGCCAGGGCAAAATTCTAGGGGGAGGGGGCACGCAGCCCCCCTCCCCAAGCCTTAATAGGTCCTGGGGCCAAATATATTAAAAAAGGGGAGGGATCCACACAGCCCCATTCCCCAATCTTTAAAATAATAATAACTTAATGATCCAGGGATACTTTCTCCCAAGGCCAATGCACTTAAAAAGGGAAGAGTTGATCCCCTCCCTGACCCTCTATAGGCCCTGGCGCCCCATTCCTCAGGGCTGTATTTATTTTAAAAAGAGAAGAAGCCCGCAAGGCTTCTCTACCCAAGCATTCTCTGGCCCCGGGAACCTTAGAACACCAGGATTTCTTACTAAAGTAGAATTTTTCAAAAAGTTATAGTTCATAATCATAACTGTACTTAAGCTGTGATTTTTAATTCTGTATTCCCTCTACTAGATAGCACAGTCCAATGATGTATAGTTTGATTGCCATTGTGAGAGGCGCACACATAGAAGCGAGAAAAACATCACAGCAGTATTTTAAAATCTATTATCTAATATTTTTAATTGTAAATATTCAACTAAATTGTTCAATATTGAAATACATAAATAGTTTATTTTCACACGCTATCTAGAGACCACATGAAGAATATGGTATTGGTCACCATGAGATTATCATTGATAAGAAGATGTACATGGAAAGAGGACTGACTTTGCAGAGAGAATGCACTCAGAGATGATACTCAGAGAGTGCAGAAAGGCTGTGAAACTAGAATTCACTACAGATAGAGGACAATGAAACGACTCATCTACACACTTCCACTCAAATCAAATCAAATCAAAACAAGCTTTATTCGGTTGTAAAAAGAAACAGCCTTAAAAGCACAACGTATTTACAGTTAAAGAATCTAAGCATTTCAAAAACATATAACCATCCTAAAAATGTCATACAGCTAACAAGTTCATTTAACCCCTTCCCTGCTCATGACGGAGCCGCTCCGTCATGAGCCATGGTTGCCGTGTGCTCATGACGGAACGGTTCCGTCATGTTATGGCCGTTGGCGGCCGCTCCGCCTACGCGGCGCTGTTTCCCCGCCTGTGCGGGGGGACAACGCAAATGGGCGGAGTCATGACGGAACCGTTCCGTCATGAGCACAGCTCAACCGTGCCTCATGACGGAGCGGCTCCGTCATGAGCACAGCGCCACTGTGCTGCCCCCCCGCACCCCCCAGCACCGCGGCGAAATTCCCGCCGCGGTGAAAGGGTTAAGCACAGTACATTTTTCTCAATCTACCCCCAGGGAAAGAAATTCTCTTAAAGTATAAGCTCTGCCAGCAGAAGTTCGAGGTAGAGTATATGAAAGTGCTTAGTGCAGTCACAGCAAAGTGGCGATAGGCTTAAAAACAACAGTTAAAAACATTAAAAAGAGAAAAAAGTTCACACACTTCTTAGAAACTTTTAAAGAGGAAAAAACAACCCATATTTAGTCAACGTTCTGTCTATGCCTAACAATTAATTTCAAACATGTGGCTATAGATTTGGCAAAAGGTTCAGCATCTAGATATTGAAGGGCAAGAAATGCAGGGCGACACCTGCGAGGACGCCAAATTTTTAAAATTGGAATAAGCCACTGTTTCCTGAAATCCTGATAGAATTTGCAGAACAGCGTTATGTGAATTGTGGTTTGAGGGGAAGTCTCATCGCAGGGACAAACTTGAAGAGATTTTTCCCAGGTATTAATTTTGGGAAAGGTAATCAGATGATGAAAAATGTTTAATCTAAATCTGGTTAACTAAAATCTCTTGAAACCCGAGAAATTAAAAGTTAAATAAGGCTGAATTGTCAAAGTTGTTTGAATCAATAGTGGGTGTTGTACAGTAACTTTAGAGGTTTCACCAGACAGTCTCAAGGACTCTAGGTGAGCCAAGCAAACCTTTTTAAACTGTTTTCTCGGTATTGCAGCAATTAAGATGGGGGAGTAAAAATATTGTGACATGCCAAGGTCGGTAAGGAATTTCTTAATATAGGAAAGCCAACCGATCTTATGTGCGTTGTCTAAGGAAAGGCAGTCCTCAATAAAGCCTTGGCAAAAGGTGGTTTCATTAGATGACCAAATGCGATGCCATAGGAGAAGGGGTTGAATCCTAATCAGGTCTGTAAGATAAGGCAGACCTGCTTCCAGATGACAGGCATAGGTCGACGTAGCCCGCAGGACTGCCAACAGGAATCTTAGAAAAGTATTTTCTACCTTTTGCATCTCCGCGACCTTGGCATATCCCCAAACGCCAGCCCCATATATTACGCTACCAATATATTTTGCCCTGGAGATCTCTAAGAGTTCTACGGTAGGTCGTCTACCTAATTTATTTGCAAAATTGACCAAAGCAGCTGTTGTTCTCATAAAAGTAAGTTTCCTGGATTCGATAGCGTGTTTCCAAGAGCTTTAATGATCGAATACAATGCCCAGATACGGATATGTGGTAGTGCTCTCTAGCTTTTGGTTTTCAATGAAAATGGTCTTTGTGTTCTTAGCCCTGACAGACATTACAAACGTTTTTTTAATGTTAATCTTCAGGTCAAGGTTGGCCATAAAGGTGTAATATTTCACGAGAGCACGCTGTACTTCCAAGGGGGTACGCGCTAAGATTACAGCGTCTTCCGCATAGAGTAGAGCCGGAATTGGGCGATTATTTATAGTGGGGAGGTCCTGGAACCCCGTTAACATGGCTTTTTCTAGGCCATTGGTATATAGATTGAATAAGAACGGGGCCAGGACACACCCCTGCCTTACCCCCGCTCCACTCTGAACGACCTTGTTACCTCTCCCCCGATGCCGTATCTGACTCTAGCTGTGGCATCTGAGACAGTATAGTTTGCGTAGAAAGGTTATGAGGGGCTTCTCTATTCCCATCTCCTCTAAGATTGTCCACAGCTTTGTATGGGTAACGCAATTGAATGCTGCTGAGAGGTCAACATATGCATCCCCTTTTGCATCCACATATTTGCTTATTAATAAAGACAAATTGAGGGCTTGCTCTGTGGTACCCAGGCCCTCACGGAACCCAAATTGAAGATCAGACAGACCTTTGTTATCAGATGCCCATTGCTGGAGACGTCCCAAGATAACACGGCCAGCTAGTTTCCCCACAGAATCCAGCAGGGAAATGGGCCGGTAACAGGATGGCAATTGACGGTCCCCTTTTTTAAATATGGGCTCAAGAATTGATTTGGACCATGAATCAGCAGGACCCAGAGCACAAGATGCTTGGAGAACCCTAGTTAAAATTGGCAGCCATAGTTCCGTTGTAAATTTAAAAAAATCAATTGGGACCCCATCGGGGCTGGGCGCTTTACCATTTTTACTAGCCATTAGGGCAATCCCCACCTCCTCATATGATACGTTAATGGGCAGAGGGAAGGTTGAAGTTCTTAACCCCGATGAGGTTAAAACTATTGCGTTTGGGGAAAGGCTGAATATCTGCTCAAAATAATCAACCCATAGCTGTTCATCGATTGCAACATCAATACTGGGGTTAGCCGTTATATCTGTTAGGAATGGAGACTTCACAACCTTCCAAAAAGCGGCGCTATTCTTAAGAGTGCAGGATTTGTGGAGTTGGTCCCAAAGATCTTTTTTCAGATTATTCTTCCTGTGTTTTAAGGCCTGTCTATAGTTTTTCCTGGTGATTGCAATTTCCTTTGTGTTTCTAACCTTTTCATGGAGGGCAGCTTTGAGATATTGATGTGCTCTCGAACAAGAAGTGTCAAACCATCTTCTAGCTTTATTTTTTCTATTTTTGATGTTAACAAATAAGATTTCCTTAATTGCTGCTAGGAGTACTGCTAAATTTTCCATGATAACCTCGTTCGAGGTAGCTGGATCAAGGCATTTATCAATCACTGGTCTTAGTCTTTCAACCAGGGTCGCTGTAATAGCCGTCTGATCCATTTTTTCCCACCTTAATGTATAACCATTTAATCTATCTAATATTAAGTTATTTTGAATTAGAGTTTTCTCGATATTAAACCTCTCAGATTTCATAGTGGTATTTAAGGTGATACTAATTGGAAAATGATCGCTGATAGCGATATCATGGGTTTTACAGGTAAGTAACTGTTTGCCCGCTGCCGAGGAAAAGAAAATAAAGTCAATTATACTTAGCTTGCCTCTACCATTAAAGGTAGGCACAACAGGAATAGGGGGATTTACCAGATCATTAACAAGGGCAAGATCTAGGCCAAACAAGATTTCATTCAAAGAATGCCCAGCCAAAGTATGGGAAAAGTGGGTTACTGGGTCGCCATTTTCATCTACAATACCACAGACGTTATTTGCACTCCGAGTGCATAGGTTTTGGTTAAAGTCCCACCCCATATTAAAACCAGCTCCTTGTGAGCCTTCCTAGATAGTTCTTGTAGGGAGGAGTGTATCTCCTTAATCACCTTCAATAAGCCGTCCACAGGGAGATTGTTATAAAAATTCACAATTACATGGGCCTTAGTGTTATTCTGATGGAGAGCAATTATTTGGAAATTTAAATCCAATTTTATACAGACTATGGTCTTGAATTGTAAAATGTTAGATACAAATATAGTCAGGCCACCTTTTTCTCTACCAAAAGAAGAAGGTAAAGCTGGGGAAAAATACGTTTTGTAACCCTCAACGTGCAGTTCGGAGGGTGGCCATGTTTCCTGTAAGCATAGAATGCCAAAGTTGCGGACGAAATCAAGCCAGATACCATTCGCAACCTTTGCATGCAAACCCGCCACATTCCAAAATAGTATTTTCGAGGATGGGTCTTCCTTTTTTATTGTGAATTTGGGAAACCTTTCCAAAGATTCCCCATATTGGGTAGTCTGTGTCATAATTGGGGGGGTTACTTCAATCGCATCACCATCTGAATTCAAATTATCTGGGTAAACACCAGGAATAGATGTATAAATCATGGTGCTAGGAGAAAGACCCTCCAGCGAATGTCAGTCCACCCTTTCCAGTTCGGAGAGCTGGTCGAAATAATTAAAAGTCGGGATATTATACCTAATTCTAGACCCCTCCATCAAGTCCGCATTTAATAAACCCCTGTGATGGGTAGTTGGCAATAAGTGGGGAAGTTGGGGATAGAAAAAACTCAAGTCCCTGGTGTAGATATTACTGTCACCGCAATGAGCAGACCAATTACATATATGTTGGACCACGCGCCTATCCCTGAAATTAATGACAATACAGTCCCCTGGAAGATCCTTTCTTCTGTGACCCAACCAGCTTAGCCTTCTTGCAAATAATATTTCCCCAGATATATTAGGCGGAAGTGGCCTATTCTTATTAAGCCAGTGTACGGCTTTATTTCTTAGCTCGAGGTAGGTTTCTGATTTTCCTTGGGATAGCTCCGGGACACCAGCTAAAATTATAGTATATGGTAAAGATTGCGGAGGTAGATCAATATGTGGAAATGACCTCTTGGGATTGGTATTTGTGGAAAGATCCCTGGAAACATCAGGGGTATTACTCGTCAATTCCACGGATTCCATATCCTTACATGGGGCGTCCGCCCCTCTTTCCGTGTCCTTAGGCTCAGACCCCCTTGAGGGCACCTGAGAACGCCTAATCGTAGGATCAGTGTTCTTCATTGTTTGAGGCGAAAAGGACTTATTGACAGGTAATGATTGGGTAATATTTCCAAGGCCACTTTTATGGGATCTAGTACTTGGTTGTAAGTCTGTAATCTTCGTGTGTGCACTAACCAACGACTGCCCTGGGACAATGGGGGTGATTTTCAGTGCTTTCTCCAGATTATCTATTTTTTCACTGATACATTTAACCCTTTCCAGAAGTGGTGACATTAAGGATTTCATAAGGTGCTCGATTTTGTCAAAGAGTCCCTCACTATGTGAAAGAGAGATGGATGGGGAAAAGACTATTTCAGATGTTGGGACATGTGAGCCTCTGTCATTTGGTGGTTTAAATATAGTTTCGGGTACTTTATTACTAACAATTTTCCCTTTTATTACATTAGATTTAACAGCAACTTTCTTGGGTTTATTGCCACCAATACCCCCTTTACGATTTTTTGCAGTTTGGCCCTCCCTGTTATTATGTTTTAACTTACATCTGGCCTTCTGACCTCTGGTTAATACCCTCGGGTGGGACTGTCTACCCTTTGCTGCGAGGCTGAGGGCGAGGTAGAGGTTGTAGGTGTGTCAAAAGACCTATTAGCTGTGAGAATCTCTACCTGGGCGAGAGGAACAGGGAAGGACTCACTAAGAAAGATGGGGGGAGTCAATGATTGTCTTGGTGAGAATGAAAGGAGTTCAGGGGAAACGTTGGACAAGTTAGCAACAGTGTCCTGAATTTTGGAGGTATGGTGAGCCCCTGGGAGGACAACAAAGGATGGTGCCAGTATCGAATCCTGAGAGTTAATAGTGAGGGTCGATGTATTGGTCAAGGGCAAGGGGGGAAGAGAACCTACAGGGAGGGACAGGCGACGTTCTGTATTTACAATTGCGTTAGCAACTACCCCGATGGTTTTCTGCAGCATACGATCTATAGCTGGGTGATTGTGAGTTTCTTTATGCTTTAGAACGTGAGCAGATGAAGCAACGCACGACTTCCCCATTTTTCTCCACTTTGAATGACAAGAAATGGGTGGTAAATTATCCTCAGGAGATGGTTTTACTATTTCTTGGCACCAAGTAGTATATAAACGGAAGTCAATGACTCAGATCAGAATAATACAGCACAAGGTCAATTTCACGCCCACAATATGCAACGGATGAGACCCACCCGGGCACTAACGGTCACAAACGGTCCCGCCCTTATCCCGGGCTTCCCGGCACGTCCCACGCACGTCCTCGCAGGTCGAGGGACCAGGCGTGCCTTAGTAGCACCTCCTGGCGTGCTGGTGATGTCGGCGGCGTCCTTGCTGCGGAGGGGACCCTAGGAAGTATAGTCCCATCCACCCAGACGGAACAATGCCCGGGAGACAGTCCAGCAATGCGAGTCCCAGGAAAGCAGGGACCCACCCACAGCAGGCAGCCTGGAAAGGACAAAATGTCAGCACAGCCGCGTGACAGGGAGAAATAAGCACCAATTAACAGTTAAATCACGCGTCTACAGCCCCAACAGTACTCACAGTTGTACGCTCCTGCTACAAGTGTCAGAGAGCTTGCCCAGCCCGGCCTCCTTCGGCTTTTGACGGGCAAGGACGGGCCCGCCCTTGGCCCGGGCTTGGCCCAGGCGCTGCCCGCGCATCGCGCGCTGCGGGGCAACTGCGGCCCTTAAATGTCTCCCCGGCGCTGCCTGATGGCGTCAGCGGCGAGCGCCCGGGGCTAAGAATGCTGGGGGATGTGGTCTTCTGATGGCCGTTCCCCTCACGGCGGCGTTACTGGATGTACTGAGCCGAAGTCAAATAAGGTAGGACCCCCAACGATGGCCGTTTCCCTCACGGCAGGCTCATATAACAATAATGTGGCACCGGATCTGAAGCGCGCGTCCCGCGCTGCGGGGCAACTGCGGTCCTTAAATGTCTCCCCGGCGCTGCCTGATGGCGTCAGTGGCGAGCGCCCGGGACTGAGAATGCTGGGGGATGTGGTCTTCTGATGGCTGTTCCCCTCACGGCGGCGTTACTGGATGTACTGAGCCGAAGTCAAATAAGGTAGGACCCCCAACGATGGCCGTTTCCCTCACGGCAGGCTCATACAACAATAATGTGGCACCGGATCTGAAGCGTGCATCGCGCGCTGCGGGGCAACTGCGGCCCTTAAATGTCTCCCCGGCGCTGCCTGATGGCGTCAGCGGCGAGCGCCCGGGGCTGAGAATGCTGGGGGATGTGGTCTTCTGATGGCCGTTCCCCTCACGGCGGCGTTACTGGATGTACTGAGCCGAAGTGAAATAAGGTAGGAACCCCAACGATGGCCGTTTCCCTCACGGCAAATGTGGCACCGGATCTGAAGCGCGTGTCCCGCGCTGCGGGGCAACTGCAGTCCTTAAATGTCACCCCGGCGCTGCCTGATGGCGTCAGCGGCGAGCGCCCGGGGCTGAGAATGCTGGGGGATGTGGTCTTCTGATGGCCGTTCCCCTCACGGCGGCGTTACTGGATGTACTGAGCCGAAGTCAAATAAGGTAGGACCCCCAACGATGGCCGTTTCCCTCACGGCAGGCTCATATAACAATAATGTGGCACCGGATCTGAAGCGCGCGTCCCGCGCCGCGGGGCAACTGCGGTCCTTAAATGTCTCCCCGGCGCTGCCTGATGGCGTCAGCGGCGAGCGCCCGGGGCTGAGAATACTGGGGGATGTGGTCTTCTGATGGCCGTTCCCCTCACGGCAGCGTTACTGGATGTACTGAGCCGAAGTCAAATAAGGTAGGACCCCCAACGATGGCCGTTTCCCTCACGGCAGGCTCATATAACAATAATGTGGCACCGGATCTGAAGCGCGCGTCCCGTGCTGCGGGGCAACTGTGGCCCTTAAATGTCTCCCCGGCGCTGCCTGATGGCGTCAGCGGTGAGTGCCCGGGGCTGAGAATGCTGGGGGATGTGGTCTTCTGATGGCCGTTCCCCTCACGGCGGCGTTACTGGATGCACTGAGCCGAAGTCAAATAAGGTAGGACCCCCGACGATGGCCGTTTCCCTCATGGCAGGCTCATATAACAATAATGTGGCACCGGATCTGAAGCGCGCATCCCCTTAATATTGTCTTTGTTTCTTTGCATGCAAGGTACTAAACTAGGATGAATATACTATGCCTGTGACCACGTCTTGGGGTTTTGCAACTCAAGAATGGTATTTCTTTAAATGGTCTAGCAGAAATATTGAATGTTCAATTTGTATACAAACGATAATTTTTATTTTGCAGATTCCCTAAAGATGGTTTTAGGAACAAAATATATGTGTATTTTTATAAATGTATGTATTTCTGCTGGTATTTTGACCTGTGCTTTTATGGATATTTTATATCCGAATAAAGATTTATTGAATTGAATTGAATTGAGATTTTTGTGGAAATTATTCACGAGTGTTATATTGATCACTGCTTTGCCTTATGCATTTTATGTTGCCAATTATGTTAGTTTTACAGCTCCAAGATGGCTACTGTGGTCTAAAAATAATTAAAACATTGGAAGCTCCATTTTCTTTTTATATAGCAGAACTAGACTCGAAGGTATCAGAACACTTTACATGAGCACCAATTATGTTACAGATGGACGGATTAATTTTTGTTAGGCATGGGGAGATTCAGTGATTTGCCCAGAATCACAGGATGTTGAGCGTCCCGGCCGATACTCGAACCCACCTTCAAGATCAACCGCCCTAGCCATTAGGCCACATTCTCTCCCCTGAAGATAATGAAGTAGCTCCAGGCTTCTAATGGTTGGAATAAGCCTTCTGCACCAATATTTCAATGTTTGCCTCTATGTTTCTCCCATGGTGAGTGAAATGTTCTAATAGTCTTATAGCACTTCTGCCTGAGGCCACACCTGTTGTTCAAGATCTTCTCCCTCGTTATAGGCCCTTGCCTGTGGCTCAGACTTATCAGTCAGGTTCAGGTCCTCTAACAACATGTATGGGAAGTAGAAGAGGATGGTATTACTAACATAATGAGGGTCAGAATAAGAATCCCACTAAACTGGACAGCAGATGTGGATTAATGCAGGGATCAAATTATGTTAAGAGACTCTTTTTAGCTATAAAGATTGATGCAGTGTAAGAGCTGGTCATGCTTTACATGACACATAAAACAATCTTGACAATGAAAACGCAAATGTGTACTTTGCACAAATCTAGTAAAACAACACCGAAACTGAGAAAAGTTGAAATACCAGCAAGGTAAAAGTGTGATTGAATTGGTAGAAACAGTAGGATTAGTAAAATAATGAATTTAACATGTTTATTAATTGACTAGATTATAATTTTAACATAATTGTTATGAAAAATGATGACATTTAGCATTTCTATTAATATATTATTGTACTGCACGATAGAAAGTTAGGAAATGGTGCAAAAAGATCATGAAATTAGCTACATGACACTATAAGTGCCTAATATTAAAGATATCTTATAACCATAGAAACAATTTTATTTTAATGATTTTTAGAAATAATTTACATATAGGTACTTTTAGACATTTTTTTGGTAGTATGCCATAATTAGAGTTGAACATTTCTGTGTAATAATCACTCACAACACTACTAATATGCTCACACATGAGATGTTTGATTTATTTTGTCATAAATAAACTTGATTAGAAGTTTATTTTACTAAATAAGAAAATACTAACTTTAAAAAGCGTTTGAATCAACCTTTTTCCTTAGGGTGCATTATTTCATAGCCTGATGAAATGGACCTTTGATAGGTTCCTCAAATGTTAATTTATTTCTTCTGTTCATACAACATCCTTTAAGCAACAAGAGAGACTTTTCCAGTATTTCTTTGTGTGTGAATTGATGGGAGCCTGACCCTTGGATTATATCCATAAAGAGCAACAAAGTAAATAAGCTCTTTGTCAACTAACCTGTGAGGACGGAATGTATAGTTGTTTCACATGATGAGCATGGGAGGGTATGTCGGAGTATCAATTTGTACCTGGAGTATGGATCAAATGATGATCAGAACATTGTATGTTGAATATTGATGTCACAAACAAACAAATATGAAGTATAAAAAATGACTTTCCTAGGAGGAAGGAGCCTTTCTTCATTCACCCTCTCCTCAATTGTTGACTGCCTACGGGACTGTCCCTTGCTGATGAATGTGCATGCTCAACTATCTGGAGCTGTCTGGTGTCCTGAATTATACTCCATTCCCCTTACCCATGGACTTTTTCACTAGTAGACTCTAACTTGATCCTTTTGCCCATACTAAAAGAACTCTTGTGAACCATCCTTGTGTCTTTGTTAGTGTTAGACTTAGCATCTTTGGCATGGTTTCCCCTTAATGTTTGTCTCTGCCTCCTGTATTTTTGATGCTGTGCTGGATTTTGTTTTTGCTGGCTTAGATGGTTTGGGCACATTGCCAATGCCGATCAGTCCCAAAGTGCAAGTGCTCCGTGTGTAAATTGTTATTACAATTGGTTCTCCCTGATTGGCATACTTGATTTACTGGTAAGTCCCAGACAACTTCATTTTCTGCACCGTAGGGTTGAGAAGTTTTTCTTTTAAAGAACATTCTTGTCTCCAACTTTCTGATACATTCTTGTTGGTGGTCACTACAATTGGAAGAGTGACTGTTCCTGCAGTAGCACACAGATGGGATTTGTCCATTGTGGCCGTACACGGGTGAGAGGTCGCTCAGCGGTGAAGTGTTGTGAGTCTTTATCTTAAGTATCTTTCTAAGTCACGGATTCCCTCTACAATTTTATAACCTCACTATGGCCATTCTGTGTATTTGCTTAGTGCATATCAGCTGTGACTGATTATTTACTATTTAGGTGTTGTTTACTAGTGTGCGCAAGGCATTTGTTTTCGTTCGTGTCACTGCTGTTGTGACATCTTTCTGGTATGTGTGGAGCAGAGTGTCTCACTCATTGGTTCATGGATTTTCCACAGTTGCATATTTTACATTATATCTTATGTTCCACTGCTACATTGAACTTTACATATCCCTTACACGTGGGCTGGATTTTCCCATTTTCTTAGGTTGGCCTTGGAACTCCCTTACATGAGGGAGTTCCCAGTTCCTTAGTGGTTGGTGGTCACCCATTTCTAGGTTATACATTACACACCCTCACAAGAGGTATGGAAATGGGTTATAGTCCCATTTCTACGGTATACAATACAGACCCTTTAACAAAGGATGTGTAGATGGGTTAGAGTCCCATATCTACAGTTTACATTACAAGCTCTTACCTGAGGGATCACCGATGGGGTGCAATTCACTCGCATCTTCACTTGGTTCTATTACATACGGGATAGAGATCTGGGGGTGCGTGTCACCCGTGGCTACATGTTACATTTTTTGCACTTTGTTGGGATGTTTGACAGGGTGTTTCACATCCATTTCTGTGGTGTGTTCACGTGTGTTTGTCCGTATCAGTTCCTCTTATGGAGTTTTGTGTTTTGCCTAGTCTGCTGTCTAGCTACATGTGATGTGTAAGACAAAAGTGTTTCTACATTTTTATCTGTGTTTTTAAAGGGGGAGGATGGGTGATACTTTATTTATTGCTTAATTACAATCCCAAGCATTTTCTATTAAATATACACATGAACAGTAGTATGCAAAAGTACACGCAATTCTTTATTGCTTAGTTCTCCACGAGACGTGCTATTCTATCTTGCATCCATGGGTTTTGAACAAATTTCCCTTCCCTTCACTTGTGTATTTATGTGAATAGATGTTTCCACCTCTTAAATTTAAATTTCTTTTTAAAATGGGGAGGACAAGTTATATCTTACTTATGTATTCATGCATCGCTCCCTGTTACCTTGGTTCCTAGCTGCTCAATCAATGTGAATGTGAGGGTGCATGTGTGGCAAGGTGTGACAGTTGGAGTATGGGCTGAGCAGCAGGCAGGCTGCTCCTGGTGGGGCTGCTGTACCTGGATAGCATCCTGTAACTTAGACTAATAAATAATCTTCACAGATACTCCTCAGCTACTAGTCCTTCTTTAGAACACATGGCCTTGTACAATATTTAACAGCATTTTACTATTCTTTAACTGGAATGCCTACATGTAGTCTAGTAAAGTAAATGTGGGAAGTATTAGATCCCATTTTCCAAGAACAGTAAGCAGAGATGTGACCAACCCTTCAGCAGTCTACGTGCCTAGTGTGAGAGAACATGGCGGCTGACTAGCAGCAAATTGCGGAGCGCTGAGCTCTGAAGACATATGTAGGAATTATTCATAAAAAACCATTTCTGAAAAGAAAAAGAGAGATATACAGGTCTGTTCATATAATAGGAGTATGACATAAGTTACAGAAGCCTTTTTGTGATGAATGACCGGACACAGCATCTGCTCCTCCGGTGACTGTCTCAAATACAATCACAGTGGACGCAGCAGCTCATGAGCTTAATTCAGAGTGCTGGGCCGTGACTGAGATACGAAGGCGGCAAAGGGCCTCACCAAGAATCCCCTTCTGGGGGAAAGGAATAAGAAACAGCAGCTTGATGTGCACAGGCATCACAAAGCACACCTGTGGCACAGAAAAGAGGTGGGCAGAATCCGGTCAGGCATGGGAGCCGGAATCCGATACAGATCTGACATTCAGGAAAAGAAGAGCTGAACATGGAAGTGTAAGGAGGCAGAGGACTAGAGTTGAGGCAGAAATCAAGAGGGCAGACCACAGAGATAGTAGGAGAGTCCTTGGGAAGAAGGGCAGGTACATGTTAAGGAGTACTAGCAAGGAGGTGTCTAAAGAGCCAAAGGCAGGTATGCAACCAGGGACAAAAATCACTATTATGCTTGGTAGAGGAAACTGTGAAAAAGGGGAAGTGTGCTGTGGAGCAAATGCTCATTGCGGCTACCGGTAATAAAAGTGTGACTACGAATAAAACTAACCAGGGAAGTGGTAGACCTTCCACAGTTAAAGATGCGGTTATTAACAGCAAAAAAAAAAAATCACCCCCTCAATACAAACATTTTTCAAAGTCTTCCCTAGGACATATATCACTAGTGAGGCACAAAGAGGAACAGAGAGAGCACCGCCAGGGGCTATACCAGAACAGTTGAAGACGTGTAAAGATGCAAGACAGTATCTCACTGTAGAAACCATGCCAATTGAGGGGAGTATGAATATGGCTAGCCAGAATAGGTATCAAGTCTTAGAGGATATGGAAAGGAGAGAGGCAGATGATTTGGTGCATTATGATATATCGGTGGAGGGGAAGCCACAGATAGCTAGTGGTGAGACACCTAAAGGGAAAACTCAACCTTGTATACAGACTTTTACAGGTGTAGAAGCTCTGACCGTATCAGAGGGGGCCTCGATCACCTCAGTAGAACATTTTATTGAATCAGAAAAAAATACAAGTAACCTAGAAAAGATATAAGACGTTCTAGCAGCTAGTACCTCCATTCTTGAGGAAATGCTGAGGAAATTAAAAGATTCAGGAGAAAAAAATAAAGAGGACATTTGCATTTTGAAGGCAAGTGAAGGGGATTCTTATGAGAAACTCAAAACTTTGTAAAATAATCTTAAAAGAAACAATTTAAGAATACTAAACGTCCTGGAAAGAGTGGAAGGAGACAAACTGAAAAACATATGAGGTGAAGCTAATTAAAACTAAGCCTGGGCGTAGTTCGCGTAGCCGCGCTTCGCGAAGCTACGCGAAGATGTTCTTGCACTACGCGAGCTACGCGTAGCTTCGCGAGCGTGCATAGTTGCTTGGGGCGCCCGTTCGCAATGGCTTTTTCTTGTTCGGGCATGCAGTGAGCGTGATCGGGGAGCTGTTTGCATGCTCGGGGGATAATATCTCGCGATCTTACCCATGCGGTCGCCAATGGGCGTGGCCATCTTGTTTTTCAGTTGTCCCGCCCGCTCGTGATACCTTATTTCCTGTTCTGGGTTGCGTGTTCGCGATGCGTATGTCGTGTTCGGGAGTGCAATTTACTTGTTCGTGACGATTATTGCATGTTCACGAGAAATATCGTGCAAACTTACCCACGCGTTCGTGAATGGGCGCAGCCATCTTGTTTTTCACTCTATGCTATGGTTCTGGGCCTACTTTTCTATCCTCCCTTAATCTTTGTAATACTTAGTATTTAAAACATTTTATCTGACTGTTTTTTGTTATCATCTATCTCTCTCTTTGCCTAAGTTTATATTTTGCATTTTATTTCTACTTTTACTGTGTTTTTTTTACTTTTATTACTTCTTTCTTACTTCTTCCCCCTAACTTTTTTTTCCACTTCTAACTTTTCTTTTCCACCTCCCACCCACCCGAGAACCATGACCAAGGGGTCAGGCCCGGCAACTTTTTGGTGAGGCGGAGGTGGCCGCCCTTGTTTTTTTCATTCAGCGCTACCTCCCCTTGATCTTGGCAGCAGGCAGCAGGCCCGGCTCCGGGTACGCTACCCAGGAGCGTCACCGTCGGTGGGCGAAGGTACGCCGGGCAGTGTTCCGGTGCTCAGGGGTCCGGCGCACCCATAATCAGCTGGCCCACCGGTGGTCTGACATCCTGGACAGGGAGCAGGACCTGTTGGACCTGCTAGGTGTCGAGGTCGTTGGGCTTGGTGAGTAACTTATTGTGTATAAATTAAATTTTTGACGAATAACAAGATTACTGCTGCGTGCTACGTGTTGCTGGTAAATTACATTCTAAAAAACAAAATCTTCTGTGATTGTAGGACCCAGGTGCTCGGTGCTACTCTTACTTGTTTGCAACTTTGCGCTAGCTTGTGCTGATTAATGTAAGAGTTTATTTTAGAGAACTGAAGTTAGGTAATGGTATTGCTTGAGAGACTCAGGTCCTTCCATTGTCCTCCTGTGAAATAGTGGTGGATGGATAATGGATACTAGGTTTAGTTAGTATTAGTTAATAATTGTTTAATTGTTTTACGCGGTTTGCTTGACGCCTCTTCTGTCACTGAGTGCTGCTTACCCCAGTCCTCCGTAGAACCTTTTGTAGTTTGTTTAGTGAGTGATAGGCTTAGCAGGGTCAGTCAGTAGCAGCACTAGATCAGAATCATGCAACCAACCCACGATTTGTTGTATGTATGCACAAATTTATGCATGTGTCCTCCATCTCATCTATGCATTTGATGGCTAAAAAAAATGGAAATGCAGACTTAGTGAACAATTGGCCCATCTGGAAAAGGTGGTGTAGGTCAGGTGGTACTTACTACGCTTCATGTTCATAAATGAGTAGACGATCCGTGAATCGAGCAAGCAGCCCAGTAATCGATCCATCTGATTTGATAGGTAAATTTTATTGCAATTGTTGTTTCCTAAAATGTTTTTTGCTTATTTTTCCAAATGATTTATTTGTTTCACAGCACTCCTTAATGTTTGTCTCTTTCTTTATTATATTTTACATGATCATCAGCACCACCCAGGGGCAAGAAGACGGGGTCTGAGTCGGCGGGACAACCACAGGACCGCTCCTCTACCGAGGCTCCTGCTGCTGGCCCCAATAAGTCCTCCAGTGGTTATATTAACAATTATATTTCCCTAACTTTTACTGCATCTTTTTTTTCTGAACTATAAATTATGGTTCCACTTTCTAATTCTATTTTTTACAAAAGCTTCTTTGACCTTGGCTATCTGTTTCCAAATTCTGTTTATCCCTGCCTCTAACTAAGTTCATTCTAACTGCCTCTGCTATGACTCTCTGTACTACTACTACTACTATTATTCTGTCTGTAGCGAAGCTTGCACAGTTGCCCACTCTTTATTGAAGGTTTTCTTTGGAATAATAAAACTCAGATTGACCAATAGCTCTAGCCACTGTGTCCTGTCCTTTGGGTTGTCCTCTTCTAGTCTTCTTAATGTTGAGGCTTTGATAATTCTCACAAACAAAATGCCCAACCAGATATTTGACTAGTATTTTGGATCGGATAGTACATACTACTACTGTTGTAGTGATTCTGCAGAGCCACATACAGAACTATGCAAAACAAAATAGGATGTTGGTGATGGGAGGTTGGACCTTACTCATCACAACTCAGTCCGAAGAAACCACGATCCCCTGACCGACTAGCAATAGTGTCTCACATTAGGGTCCCACTCCCGACCCCCCACGAAGAAGATACACAATGATGATGACTGAGACAGACAACCCAGAACATAACACACTTTTGTTCACTCACTTGTGTAAGTCCACCCCACCACACCAAATACCACAGAGTCTATGTGTAAGTTCAAAAGGTTTATTTGAACAAAGTAACAAGCTCTGTACGTCGTTATATGAAATTTTACTACAGCTATCGTCAATAAACCAGCAAAAAGCATAAGATTAAAACAGTAAACATTTACAAGTGCAGGACAATAAGAACAAGACAAAAGATCTGTTGAATTCTGGAAGACCCCTCACCGTAGAACGTAGAAATACTGGTTACATCATGGATCATAAGCTCTGCAAATCTCTGGTTTGTAGAAGGGAATCTTCTGCCTATTATATGAGAAAAATGCTGCACGTTAGATAGTATACTTCTGAATGCAAGCATTTCGCAGTCATGGCAAAGTGTAACATGCATGTGATGGCTAAGCAATACGGACTAACCAAACTCCATAACAAAGTGGCTTGTTTTTCGACCTCTTCACTTGTACGCAACCGTCATGTGGCCTCAAAGGCGTCTACTGCACATGTCAATAAGCTGCGAGGTATAATTAAATATGCGCAAAAAGAGTAGTAGTCGACATGATGAATCTAAAAGGGTTACACATGGCTCAGGCTAACTTTCAAAAGAGTAGAGTAGGACTAGATGACCCTAGGAACCATATCACTACTAGTGTCTGTCTACTGACTGTACTACTCTAGTGCTGATGTATGTTGTATTAACTTTTTTTTCAATGTTCCAAGTGAACACTAATAAAATAGGGGGAGGTTTCCAGGCATCTAAAAATGTGTAATGTATTTTCTAGGCATACTACCAACCACCAGTGCCGGCGGGGCCAGTGGCGATGGCGATGTGGCCATTCCAGAGGGGGCGGGAGAACTGGCGGCACCTGCAGGAGCGACAGGGGGGAGCCAGCAGCAGTGGCCGGCGGTGGTAAGTTATATTCATTACTTCTTGACATTACTACTAGATGGAAGTGTGTTCACTACTTCACTCACTGTACTGTGCGACTAATTAAGTTCTAGTGAACATTATACAACGGTTGAAGAAGACACCCTTTACTTAGCATTAGCAGCGTGAGTTGAGTAACCAATGGCCTCTTCTATCTGACTCCAACTCAGCTGTGAAGGTTGTATGGAGAAAACAAACTCAGATCAGATGACCTTGATGGATGTGTTGAACAAAGACGGAAAGAAGGGTGGAAGGACGGGCAAGATAAATAATATGACTGACTGGCAGAGAAGGATATGTTGGAAGTATGCATAGGTGGCTGATAGTAATCAGATCAGATGCATGGGTTGTTGAAGGATGGGTGGAAGGTGAAAGAGGATGCCTGCGTGGGTGGGCAACACAGTATGGGTGGATAGTACTAGATAGCAAGAATAAGCGGTGTTTGGTTCAAACTCAAAGCCAAGGCAAGCAAGGAAGGAGCGGACGCATGGGTGGTTGTTGGTGAAACCAACTAAGGTTTGTTAAGAGATATATAAAAAAGAATGATAGACATTTACTTTAATGGATGTATGCCTGGATGTACTAGCATCAATAGACAGCATAGGTGGGGACTTTTACTGGAGAGTCTTACTTTGAAGAAAATGTAAAAGAAACTGCGCCAGAGTAGCAGAGCGGAGGGGAATATAAGTAGTATTTTCAGAATAGAGTTGACTCTGAGTAGTTTGCAAGCACGCCTTATATATATATATTATCTACTGGCGGTCGCCAGTAGATAGTTATAGTTACAACCTAGTTTCCATTGGAAATCTCAAAATTCTATTTTGAATAACTTTGGCGCCGGTTGATGAATCCTCGCGAAATTTTCAAAACTAATGGGGCGCTCCGTTCAGCTCCTACCCTGAAAGTCTCGGGGTGATTTGTCAAGCAGGGGCCGAGAAAAAAGGGGGGTCCCAAAACGCATTTTCCCCATGCATTTTTTCATAGGACCTTTAGACACAGCTACAGCCCGAACGGCTGAACAGAATTACTTGAAATTTGGCAGAGAGGTAGCCATAAGGTCAAGGAAGTGCCTTTTGCAGGTCTGGTGTAAATCTGTTCAGTATTTCCTGAGAAAATAGCATTTAAAAGCATATATATATGTGGGCGGAGCCTAACCACACATCTCATCCTGAGATCTGATTGGCTGTCAGCACTTCATCCAAGAAGTGTTGGCAGCCATCTTGGGAACAATATACATGATAGCACCTCATTAAAAAGCATTGCAGTTAATAGAAGGTTTTAAGACTTTAGTTACATTATAAATCATTTGTTGATGGTACCATACTCATTTTAGGAATTGTGGTATGTTCTAAGGTTATTTCACCATGTGAAAAAGCCTTCTGCTGGGATATCATGATTGAGAGAAAAATATTTTCTCATGCTTTTACCACAGAGGTTTGGAAGGTGATCTATAAGCTAAACTGAGAGCTTATTTTCTGTAAATTCACATTATCTTTCTCAGTCATGTGAGAATGAAGTCTGACATTCTCAGTAAAATATGTACATCCAACAAGGGCAGAGACTGTCAGTTGATTCCTTTGTGTTCTACTGCAGCTTCCCAGAGTGTTCCAAAGAACAACTAGAGCGCTAACAGTCCTACTTATGATACACTTTTGGCACACCTGAAGCCATCTTGCTTGGATTAAAGTGGTAACTCTTAAAACATTTAATTTAAAAAGGAAAAAAATGAGGGGGTTCATTTTTCCATAAAAAGTATGATTAGTGCTGCAGAAAGAAAAATTAGGGCACATTCTGAGTGACTTCTCAAATCCTCTTCTATTTCATTAAAAACTTCTGACATACAGACTGAAACATGCACTTTCAATACCAGCAGCAGTTTTCCCTGGTGAGCAGTAGCTTTACTACAGTGATCTAATGAGCAAAAAGAGTGCTAACATTCTGAATTTATGGCAAATGTGTGACACATCTGAATGCCTTCTTGATGGAATCAAAGTAAAAAACTGAAAGTATTTCCTACTGAGGAGACTGCAGTAAATGAGGAAATTAGGAAACTTCATAACAAATAAGTCTCCCAAGATGGCCATCAGAGACAAAAGAGCCCAAATGTAGCCCAAATATCACCCAGATGTAGCCCAAGTATAGCCCAATGACAGAATGTCCAAGAATGTTCTTAAAAACAACTAGAGCGCTTACTGTCTTCATTATGACAAAAGTATGGCACACCTGAAGCCATCTTGATTGGAATAAACTGGTAACACTTAAAACATTTAATTTAAAAAGGAACACAATGAGGGGGTTCATTTTGCCATAGAAATTATGATTAATGCTGAAGAAAGAAAATGAGGGCACATTTTGAGTGACTTCTCAAATCCTCTTCTATTTCATTAAAAAATTCTGACATGCAGACTGAAACATGCACTTTTAATACCAGGAGCAGACTTCCATGGTGAACAGTAGTTTTACTACAGTGATCTAATGAGCAACTAGAGTGCTAACATTCAGAATTTATGGCAAATGTGTGACATATCTGAATACCTTCATGATGGAATCAAAGTAAAAAACTGAAAGCATTTCCTACTGAGGAGACTGCAGTACATGAGGAAATTAGGAAACTTCATAACAAATAAATCTCCCAAGATGGCCACCGGAGACAAAAGAGCCCAAATGTAGCCCAAAATCATCAAGATATAGCCCAAATATAGCCCAATGACAGAAGTGTGCAAAACACTTATTATTTTGTGTTTTTGCAGTGTTATATAGTGCAGACTTGTCAGGTATTGGAGTGCTTTACATGAGCATTGGTTACATCACACAAGAACAAATTCATTTTGGTTGTGGACATGGGGAGACTAAGTGATTTGACCAGAATCACAGAATGTCGAGCTGAGGCAGAAACTCCAACCTGGTTCCCCAGTTGCAAAGTCTGCAGTTCTGGAAGTAACACCACATCCTATCCCCGAAGTGCAACATTTAATCAAGTGGTCAACTGGATAAAAAAACATAAAGATAACAAATAATTTAAAAGTGCTTTGTCGCTATTTGAAAACTCAGAAAATATGTCCTTATTTTAGTCTTTTAGAGCACTAACCATAATTTTGATGCCAATAAGACCCTCTCATATATGTAATTTCTAAAGGAAATGCTCTAGGTATTACAGTTTTGATTACATCAAGATGATGTCAGGCGTTCCACACTTTTGTAATAAATATAGAATGTTAGCAATCTAGTTGTTCATTAGGATACTGTTGAGAGGCAGAGGCCAGGGGCACGGACTCTGAAAATTGAAGGCAGGTAGGAGGGTGCAAAGGCAACAATTTAACCACACTGAGCAGGCAGGAAGGGCCGTGGAAGCACAACAGACTATGGAGGGCAGTGGAAAGGGGGGCAGGGGCAACAAACCACTAATACAGGACTTGCAAGAGAGGCTGTTGGAGGGAAGATCTATTACGGGTCAAGGAAGCTAGGGGCGGTCCCCAGAGCCCCGGGAGCCACCACAGAACTGAGCAGGAGAGTGAGTCAGGGACAAAAGGGGCACCTTAATTTGAGCCGGGGTGCCTAGGAACGCTTGCTCCAAAAATGAAGAAAACAGACATATGAGACATGGAATTGGAGGCAGAATACAATGGCAGTTTAATGAGAAGATGCAACTTCAAAGAAACCGCAGAATAGAGACATAAAGTACAAAATACAGAATCCAGATAATCATACAGCTGTCATGATATTCTCTGTATCTCAATTAATGTACTGACAGAGAGAGAGAGAAAACACATCTATAAATGCATCATGAGAAACAAGTTACACCAAGGAAAATGTTACCTAGGAACACTCACGTTTACTCTTAGAGCAAGCATTCCTGCAATTACAATACAAAATCTTTTAAATGCAAAAGTAAAGAGAACAATGGTTAAACATAACATGACATTTCATATAGGTAAAATAGAATAAGATACTTCAAGCAAAGCAGAGCAAGACATTTTAAGCAAAGGAAGACAAGAGCTCCCAGCTCTTGGGGAAAACCTGCACAGCCTGTTAACCTACATACAGACGGCGAGGTAGTCCGTCGATATCTGTGGGTGCTCCCTTTTTATATCATTTTGTCGGCTCCTTTGCATGCTACATCTACCTACATATGCTACCCAAAAGCTTCGTCTGCAGATTTTACCAGACATTTCGTCATTTACCCACTTAATGCTGACAATGGACTGGGTGAAAAGGTCAGTCTCTCAGGCCAATCGCTTATCGTAAGTTCCATAGAGCAAGCAGAAAATAATGGTATTGTACGGGAATTAAATATATTCATGTATAAAATCTCCTCAGTTCTCCTAACTTGACGCTCTGCGGTTGCCACTTCCTTAAAAGCGGGAAACCTGCCCAGGAAGCAAGTATCAGTCCAGGATGCAGCCTACTGTATGTCGACAGCTTCAGGGGGATGTTGAACTTTGATACCGAGCACGGAGCACTCGGGTAGGGTGGGGGCTACTAGTTTGGAGCATAAGGCCTCGCAGACCTGCCTTCAGACTGCTATACACTAAAATTGCAGAGCTATGGTCAATTTAACAAAGAGGCCTACATATTCAACAGAAGAGCCTACACAGGGGTTTTATGCTGGCTGAGTGGTAAGGATGTCTCAGGATAATTATATAGCAACACAGGACCCGCTGGTCAATTTAATACGGCCTACAAATGCGGCTGGCAGGGCAAGGACAAGGGTCTCATACTTCAGGTGTGGACAGAACGGGCCAGGGGCCCCCTGTGATACAAAATCTACCCTCCTTCAAGGCTGTGGCAATGTAATAGACCATTGTGGGCAGAAGGAAGAGACAATGGTAGTACAACCATACATGCCAACAGACCCGATTCAGCCAGGAAACGTCCAATGTTTTTAAGCTCAAATGGGCTTTATTTGATCTGTCTCCTGTCTACAATATCCTCTTTTTCAATGTAACTCAAAGGGGAAAATCAATACCCCAGTTTTTTTTCAAAATCTCCCTCTTACCAAGTTCAAAATGTTCGCAAGTATGGTACATTGGATCATGGAAGGAAATGGGATAGGGACATGGACTTGGATAACAGAGGACAGGAGGGACATGGAGAGGTGCACCAAACTGACCCTGCAGGGCAGGCATCAGAGTTTGCAGCAGCACAATACACCACACAGGGCATGCAGGACGGGAGTGCAGCACAAAAATCCATAGAAAGCAAGAGGGAGGGGACAGGACAATGCACATGGACAACAGAGAACAGAGGGGCAAGAGGCAATGGTAGCTAGCTGACCATAATGGACAGACAGGAGAGAAAGCTGCAGCATAACAGACCATAAAGGGCAGGAGGGACGGATCAGGGGCATTACAATGGAACAGACAAGCCAGGAGGGAGGGAGTAGGGGTCTGCACATGTAAACAGAGGGCTGGGGGCAAGGGGGCAGGGCAGGAGCAGCAAGATAGCCATGGAGGTCAGGCAGGATGGGCACTAGAAGCAAGACACACCATGAAGAGCAACACTGAGACTGTGATGGCATACACACAGACCATGGAGGGAAGGTGGGAGGGGGTCAGGGGCAGCTAACTGACCACACAGGGAAGGTGGGAGGGGCCATGGCAGCACAGAAGACCATGCATGGCAAGTGGGAGGGTTAGTGGCAGCACAATGGCTATGATGGGCAAGAAGGAGGGTGCAGGGGCATGCACAAAGGACAATGGAGGATAGAAGGGAGAGTCAAGACCTGTGCACAGACAAGAAAGTTCAGGGGAAGGGGCCTCACAACAGACCACACGGGGCAGGCAGGAGGAGCAGTTGCAGCGCAACAGACCAAGGAGGGCAGAAGGGTGTGGCAGTACAATGGACCATGTAGGACAGGAGGAAGAGGATAGGGGCATGGCATGTGGACAGGCAGGGTGGAGGTGGCAGGGACAGGTTACAGTCATCTGACAATGCTAGGCAGGTGGGAGGGGAGTGGCAGCTCAACAGAACACTCAGAGTAGATAGGAGTGGCAGGTCCATGGGACTTGGTGGGCAAAAAGGATGGAGCAGGGGCATGCACAAAGACATCGGAGGGCAGGGGGAAGGAGAAAAGGGCCAGCAAGCTAAGCACAGAGTTTAAGCAGGAGGTCAATGATGGGGCATAGAATTGGGCAATGGAGGGCAGGAGGAGTGGACTGGTACATCATACTAAATTGAGGGCAGTGGCAGCACATCAGACCATGCATGGCAGGAGGGAGGAGGCTAGTCCATGGATTCACACAACAGAGGATAGGGAGGAGGGGGATGGGGCAGCAAGCTAACTGTTCAGAGAAGGCGGGTATTAGGAACTTTATTGTTTTTAAAATGTGTGTCTGTGCAAACTACTTAAAATATGAACAAGTATGCAGCATAATGTCACTTTTATTCAGGAAGAAGAGGACGTTTGTGACTGTGACTCCGGGCTCACTTGGCAGAAACACCCCCTGACCCTCCACCCCCTATCGCAAAATGTAATGCCCGTGAAAAGGGTAGGTGAACACAGTGTTATATAGAACATAGTCCTGAGAGCACGATTGAAAATGAAAACTAGATAGAGTGTATGGTGTAAACTATGCACCAAAAAGTGTGATATAAGATGAACCAGGCGTGAAATATAATATGCAATACATTGTGCGCAATGACAGATTCATTGGAGAGCGCGAGATAGCACAGGCACTAGCGCGTGCTATGCGATATGCGCCTTGGAGTGTAATATGCACAGGGCAGTGTTGTGTAACCTAACTAGTCTCTAAAGTTGTAATATAAAATATGTGCTGGGGAGTGTAACGTTGCATATGCACTGTGACAAAGATATGGATCCCAGATTGTAATATGTATGGCATAGCACTGTGCGTTATAACATAGGCATCGAGGAAGGCACGTTAGATGGGGCAATATAACCCGTGCGAAGACAAGTGTGGCATGACATATTCACGGGGTGGTGTTACAGTGCACATGGGCTAGAGAGTGTCATAGCATATGCACTAGCTAGTGGAATACAACACAGAGGTGTGTGGCACTCGACAGGCAATGGTGGGTGTAACACAGCATTGGGCTCTGTCAGGAGCGCGCTGTGACTCTCAAGTGATGTTCGTCCCCTTTCCAGAGAGTAAAATAAAAAGTATTACACATCCGGCAGTGGATGTGTGTTTTATTAACCGTGAGGGGGGTTTCTTGCATAGTTTTGGTCGAATTTTTGTCGAATCCCCTTTGAATGGCTTGGTGTGCATGTGTATTAAATGTGCCCGTCAATAGCTACCCATGTTTGTATAAATAAACGACAAGGGTGTCTACCGGGATTAGGCACGGTAGGGCATCAGACATGTCAGAGCTTCACTAGTGGTGTAAATACATTCCACGTGGATTCATTGCATGCATAGTTGCCTTTTAATGAATATCACGCAAATCATCATGGTGATAGGTACGTACGGTTTGTCCAGCATGTCCTAGGTGTGTCTATAAATATATATTTTTTTAAAACTAATAAAAAACAGTGGCCGGCCTTGGGGATTGGGGGTCAAAAAAATATAATTAGGAGACAGGCCCTGGGGGATGGGGTCATCAGGGCCAATAAATTAGAATAAGAAGGGGAACCACACAGCCCCCCTTCTTAAAAAATTAAAATAAATAAAAGACTGGCATCGTGCCGGAGGCCATGGCCCCTGCGTGCAGCACTCTGCAAACGCGCCCCCAACAGGCATCTCCAGTATGCGCCAGGGAGCTGCGCTGCAGACAGGTGTTCTGAGGCCAAGCCCCTTTTTACACCTCTCTGCAACGCAGCTCTGTGGCGCTTACTGGAGGTACCTAGTGGTCTAGTGTGACCCTAGGGACCCTTAGGATTCAAGGGGACTTAATCTCTCAACTTAGAACAGCCACAGGGCGCGTTTACACAGTGGTGAAGGGAGGGGACGGGGCCTGAGGTGACGTGTGCAAACACGCACTATGGCACGTTTTAAATTGGGGATATAATTTCCCTTCAATACTGAGGGCCCCTGGGGGCTAACTAGCCCACCAAGTGCTTCCAGTAAGCGCCACTGAGCTGCATTGCAGAGAGGTGGTCCAGGCCGTGCCACTTTTTACACCTCTCTGTAACGCAGCTCTGTGGCACTTACTGGAGGTACCTAGTGGGCTAGTTGGACCCTAGGGACCCTCAGGATTCAAATGAACTTAATCTCCCAACTAAAAACGGACACAGGGCGTGTTTACACAGTGGTGAAGGGAGGGGACGGGGCCTGAGTTAACGTGTGCAAAAACGCCCTGTGGCCTGTTTTAAGAGGTAGTTTTAATACCCATGCCCTATTATATACAAGGGGCTTACAGAGGAGGTCATGCTAATCACAGGGGGACCCCAACGCATAATGTTCCCTAGTGTATGTAGGTGTTTTCACTGTATTCTAAGTGTCTTTTAACATAGCACTGGCTCTAGGACTGGTTAGTCAGACTCAGTTACCACCAGTATCCGTCTGAAAAAGTTGAGGGTACAGGATGATTTTGCAACAAGGCTTCTTTCTGCTCTTCTTTTTGTTCTTTCTGCACGTTATCCTTCTTCCTGCACTTATCTTCGTATTTGAGAACTTCTGTTGCTTCTTTCTGCACTTCTTTTGTTTCTTTCTGTGCATTTTTTCTTCTTTCTTCACATGTCCTATCTCTGTAGGCATAGTTAGAAATTAGCATTTAAAAAACCTTTGAAATTCACCGAAAAAAACCATAGGTTTCAGGCACGTTATAGTTAGGAATTAGCATTTAAAAAACCTCAGAAATTCACTGAAAAAACCATAGGTTTCAGGGGTGTTATAGTTAGCTGGACTTTTCACTTGTACAAAACCATTGAAATTCCCCCGTTATAGTTAGTTCAGCTAACTATAACTCGCGCGCCCGCAATGCACTGCTGATGACGTCACATATTACATCACTCATGACATGGTCAGTGACATCACTCATGATATCACTGATGACATCTCAAATGACATCACTGATGACATCACTGATGACATCATCCTTGTGATAGAGCGGCAGACCTCCTCTCACCCTAGTATAACCTTTGATACACACATTCAAAAATAGAGACTAAAATTTTCAAGACAATGGACATACCAATACCAGTTACAACAACCTCTTCAGTAATTCTAAGATCCACATACACATCCACTCATTCACCAACAGTCCTATACAGTCACTCATACATGTACTCACTCATCATATGTACTCATACACCTATACATCCTGTTACACAATGCCACTCATCCATAGAGTTACTCACACACATAGTCACTCATGCTAATAAAGAATCAAACATACATTTACTTGCATATACAGTTATACACACACCACCACACTTACTTCTACGGAAACTTACACATACTTAGTCTTTTAAACAATCACTTATAGAAACACATACTTATTCATACAGGAACTCTTTCAATCTCTCACTCTCACATATACTCACATATATACACCAATAGTCACATATACTAGTTTAAAACATATGTAGTTACTCATAAAGACACTATTGAAACAGTCATTCACTCACTAACACACCCATACACACACTCATCCACCCATACAGTCCTGCACACATGCTGTGCTCAACACATACAAACAGTGAGTCACTCATTCATGCACCTATGCACTACGTAATACCCCCCACCGAACCATGCAGACACTCAGACTGATACTCAAAAAAACAACTAATAACCTATATAGACACCCATGTAGCTACTCACCAACCCATGCAGCCACTTATACACAAAGTGAGAGACTGATACAGATATTTACATATTTAAACATTACTCACTAAGCCATGTATTCACTATGATACACTTAATCAGTCAGTTACACAATCAATTTTTCAAAAACAAATCATCCATTTAGACACTTATATACCCATTTATTCTTCCATCGACCTTGAGATATACATATATAAAACATATTTAATTTTCAGAAAAACACACATTCACTGGATGATGTCATCAGTGATGTCATCAGTGATGTCATTTGAGATGTCATCAGTGATGTCATGAGTGATGTCACTGACCATGTCATGAGTGATGTAATATGTGACGTCATCAGCAGTGCATTGCGGGCGCGCGAGTTATAGTTAGCTGAACTAACTATAACGGGGGAATTTCAATGGTTTTGTACAAGTGAAAAGTCCAGCTAACTATAACACCCCTGAAACCTATGGTTTTTTCAGTGAATATATATATATATATATATATTATCTGGCCGAAGCGTCTTCCTCCGATTCCGAGGACCACTCCCTACCTATGTTAATGTATTTTCGATTGTGTCAGCCAGCCTGCAAAGGGTGGCCTATCTGTTGGTTACACAATCAATGAAAGCAAAGTACCCTATGCAGTAGTGGTCGGTGATGGGAGTGCTGGCAGGCGGTGACATGGGGAGGGGCAGGGTGGGTGGTGAGTAAACTATGTATTACAGCCAAATAAAGGTAAGTAAACATAAAAATAAATAAAATGATTTTCATTGTGCGCACTGCACCGCCAAATGCGATGCAGTGCGTGCAACTAAATTTGTTTTATTCATTTATATGTATTTTTTAATTACCTGTGATTGGCCGTAATCCATAGTTTTCTACCCCCACTCTGCACCTTCCCATGTCACCGCCCGGCAGCACTCCCACCACCGACCGCTACTGACCTGATGTCGTATTACCATCCATAATATAAGCAATGATCATTTGATCCGATAAATAATCAGCCTTTTTGTAGTACCCAGGGCAGGGTGAAAGTGAAATTGAGCATTTGCCCTCATGTAACAGACAGAGTATGGCCAGTGCCACCGGCCATAATACAAAAATATGAGCTTCCCCACCTGCAGACATTAGTAGTAAATAAAACTAACGTGAGTCTGCATCATGTGACTCATATCTGTTTCTCTTGGGTGCAAGCTTAGCTGACTGAGCTGGCATGCCGGCTACAACAAGGTCATGCAATTGCGCTAAACTAGAGATAAGAACAACACGACTGGTGTGTACTGAAGTACATAGTACGAGTATAATGTCGGAAACTCCCACAAATGTTAGAGTCCGAGGAAGTAGGAGTATAGATACTTACCACCAAATCACAAATGTTATGTACTGTGCTTGCTAGTGATACTGTGCCACTATGTGTTGAATGAATTTAGAGTATTGGTTACAACATGTTCTTTTTCTTTCTTGATATAGATACTCCTTCCCAACCAAAACCAACGAGGAAGGAGTTGGCAGCCAGGGTCCGGCGCCGTAAACTGGAGGCCATTTGCGATGAATATCGCCGGCTGGTGGCTCAGGCAGAGGAAGAGGCAGCTGCAGCCTCCTCCAATGCCCCGGGCCCCAGTCAGGCCCTGCCTCCAGTTTTATGGCGCTGTGGTCCGGCAGCCGCCCGCCGCCATGCCTCGATATCTACCGCTGCTGCCCCCCACCCTGCATGTAACTGCAGAGCATTTCGCCGCCAGATGCTCCGCCGGATGGCCTGCTTGGAAGAGCACCTAGAGGAGTATGTCAAAATCCTTGTGGATAAACACCTGAAGGCCCGCCGACTATAGGACCTTGTCATTTGCCCCTTTTTTAATTCCTTTTGTTGGTGGGTGGGTTTTGGGCGTTGGGGTTTAACTTTTTTACGGACATGTTGGACTTTGACTTTCGTTTTGGACATTGGTTGGGGTTAGAGAGAGGGGTGGGTCAGGTCAGAGTGGGTTAGTTTATTTTTGTTATGGTATATTACATTTTATATTATTTACTTAAACATACGATGTTAATGTTTTGTGGTGGGTTACTGTTTTACAAATTCAATTTACGTCACATGGTTTGTTACTTTGTTTCCTTGCTGCTGCATGCCCGCAGCCAGTGTTTGATTTAAAAGATCTGCCGATTTTGTAACACACAAACAGATAGATGTGGTACCCCTCACTGAGTTATTTTTAATTGTCATACTAGTACTGTCAGTCTCTCCTCCTAGTCCATTATACCTCCCACCAAACATATTTTACCTGTGATTGATGATGATGAAGTTCGGCACAGTGATGGCTGCATGGTTGGTTTCCCAAATGAATGGAGAAGATGCCATTATTGTGGTGGTAGTAGTAGACACTGGCAATAGCATTTGAAAAGAGAAAGTCACTTGACTGAGACAGACTGTGGGAGGAGTAGTAGAACAAAGTAAAGTACAGCATGGGTGGGCAAGCAGAAGAAGATCCTTGCCCTGCCTTAGTTGAAATTCAATTAGTGTTGCTTTCACCACATCTGCCCCAGCAAGCGTGTGATCAATTGTTGGTGTACATTTAATGTAGTCACATAACACCTCAAAATAAATCACACAGCCCGGGGGAAGAGGGTTAGGGATTGATGAATGGATGGGAAGGGGGGTTTTGGGAAAGGTTTGATAAAGAAAAACAGACAGTATGAATGGACACAACAAAAGTAAAACACAATCTTGGAAGACGACCATGATCCATTATCAAAGAAATCTATAAAGTGAGAAAAAGGAAATGCATGCATGATGATGAACTTGATGGTTAATGATAATGAGTTGTACTTACTAACTACTACTACACAATTAGACTGTACAGGGCAGAAATTATTATTATGAAATTTGCCTTGCCTGTCTGCCCTCAGAGCGAACCAAATTACATGCTGTACCGGGCTTACTTTTATTTTTCAAGCTAGCAAAGGAAATGAAAAAATAGTTGTAGGGATCAATTACCAAACAAACCACAACGCACAGTCGTAATGATTGAAGAGAAAAAAGGAATCAAATAAATTTAAAGACGAATGATGAATGCTACTAAAGTTACTGTATTATCCTGGTCCAAATGTGGAGTTGCATCATTCTCGTCATTCCTCTTGGTCCTCCCTTCCATGGACACTCCGCACATCAATCTTGGGTATCACTGCCTGCCTGATGCGGATTGGTAAGGAAAGTGTGAGCTGTTTCTCCCACTATAGCACAGGTTAAAGGCTGGCCTGTAAGTGTAGATGGAAAAACAAAAGGGGTATTGAAAAATAACTGAATTAAAAAAATACACTCAATTACAGTGGAGTGCAAGAAGAGAAGACAAGACTCTTGAGAGAACACTTTCACACTGATGCGGCTTGGATACATAGTGTCTACTCTACAGCATTAAACTACAACAACAACGGGCCAGGAGCCAACACAGAACAGGCCAACCACGCCACAGGCCAGGCCCCCTACCCCCATTTACCTTATATTTTGACAGAGCCAGACAAAAGGCATATGCACTGCAGCAACCTAGCATTTTTCAAATGAAGTGACTAAATCAATGCGCCACTGTCCCTCATACCACTACACTCTACACCAGCCCACACCACTACACGAACATGTAGCCTAGGTCTGCTGTGGTTCTTGTTGAAACTGTTTACCTTTTAAGGCAGTCCATGAAATGCAGTTATTCCATCAATTATCTCCGATCCAACTGACTGACTGTGTGCAAAGATAGTATGGTCAGCATCATGACCATGTGGTATGTGTTCTCCAACACCAACTCAGTCTGTAGTGACTTATTAAGTTTATAATATATTCCATATTACAAAATTGCAATGGATATTGGCTGGCACCTGCAGTGGTAGGAGTACAATGTGGTTATTAAACAACAAGGAAACATTGACTGTCACCTGAGTCACTTTTACTTTGTAGATAAACTAGTATAGTTCGACTTCATGCATATTCACTCGTAGTCCGCAAGCATCCAATGCAATGCATGACATCATTCAAAATAATCATTACCTGTCTTGCTCTTCTCTTTGGCTGTCAGATCAGATGCCTAGCCTTTCTTTTGGATTGGAAACAAAACGGAATATAGCTGTAGTCACGTTTCACTTCTTATGAAGGGACTGTTAGAGGCAACATGTATTGTACTATTCTCCATCTCCATCCAATGTCTGGCTTGCTTGAAATGTATTTAGGGAGAGTAAGGAAGATGGAGCAGGACTCTGAGGAGTGGAGTGGACAGTTATGCACAGACATGCAACTCCAATAGGGAAATAAAAAGAGGAGACTGTTGATGGATTTTTTGTAATAAGATTTGAACCAGAAAAACAGATACACACACAAATAAAGGAAGGAAGAACAATTTGAAAGCCTAGTTGTCGGGGAAGAGGAGCTTGTCCTCAAACTCTGGTGGTTTGGATAGAAGTACGTCATGTAATAACCCACTACTTATGTCATCGAAGTCGCTCTCCTCTTTCTGCTGTGATTCACGTATTTTGTACTCCGGTGGTATAAAGTGCTGATCCATTTTAATCATGGTTAACCTCTCCACGCTTTTGGGTGAGAGACTGGTCCTTTTCACAGTAACAATGGCACCAGCAGCACTGAAAACACGCTCTGAAGAGACACTTGCAACAGGGCAAGCCACATACTTTATCGCCAGCCTGCTGAGCACTGGCCATTGGCTTCTTTTCCCATACCAATACACCAATGGGCTTTACTCCATGAAGACCTCTGTTGTGTCTTCTAGATTGGCCTGAACCATCCGCTCAATGTTCCGGGGTGCTCCGATTTGCTTGGCCTCTTTTGCCTTTGCATCAGTAATAGACGTACAAAACCCTTTCCGTAGAAACCAATCACCTGCCGTTTTTTAAAATGTGGCTGATGATCCTGTTGGTGCTGTTGTTGATGTTATTGCTGGCAGTGGTGTTGACTGCTGGGAGGCAAACGCACTGCTCTCGGGCTCTGAAGTAGAACTTGACTCTGGGTGCCCTGTAGTACTTTTTCTGCCCTGGGGTGGCGGGCCTCTAATTAAGATCTGTTTGTTTTCAAAGTCAGTGGCTTCCTCAGCTATCAAAGTTTTGTACTTGGCAACATCCACTTCTGAAAAAGGAATTTTTTCATTACTGCTCAGCAATAATTTTTAACGTGGATCTAAAATTGAGGCAGTAATGTAATGTCGATGTGACACAATGTTATTTTGAATCCTTGTATTTTCAGATAAGCGAACGGCTACGGTGTCCGCCAAATACTATGCGTCTACTTTGTCATCCACATCTGCGTACATTTCTGACACCTCCTTCAGCTCTTGCTCTAGCATGTACAACAATGGGATAGCTTGGCCCATAGTACAGTCCTCCCTGCTGACTTCACGTGTGAAGACCTCAAAAGGAAGTATCAACTCTGTCAGGCATTTAACGAGGTCCCATTGGGCCATCTCAACGGTCATGCCTTTCACAGTAGGATCTACTGACCTTTTCATGACATAAGCATTGAGTGGTATGTACTGCTCAAACAGACGCTCAAGCATGTAATAAGTTGAGTTCCAACGTGTTGGCACCTCCTGGATGAGTGCTTTGACTGGTATTTTATGCTCACGTTGAATGACCCTCAGCTGCTTCTGGGCTTTAAAAGAATGGTTGAAATGTGTGCATATTCTTCTGCAGGTGGTCAGTAAGTTGCTGACTTTGCTTTCATTTTTCAGAAAGTCTTTAACAACAATGTTAATGCAGTGTGCCAAACAGGGGACCCTGAAATAGCCACCATCTTTCATGGCCCTAACTACATTACTGCCATTGCCCGTGGCAACAAAACCAATGTTAAGCCCTCTTGGTCGCAGCCACTCAAACACCTTGCTGTTAAACTCATCCAAAATGTTTGCGGCAGTATGAGATTTCTCCATAGCAAATATGGCTACAGTTGCATGTTTGCGAGTGTCTTTAAAAATCTCAGCGGTGTCAACAACACCTTCAGATATCTTATCTTTAACACCCGAAAAAGAGACCCAGTGTGCAGTGATGCACATGTAATCAGTGGCTTGGCAACTGGTCCACATGTCTGTTGTCAGGTGGATACTCTGAACAGCACTCTGTTTTTAGGCTTTTCCAAGCAATTCTAGCACGTCGTTATGTAGTGCTGGAACAGCAACTCTTGCGAAATAGTAGCTGCTGGCAACTTTTCATTTTGGGCAGATGGTTGTCACAAATTCTAGAAAACCCACCACTTCAACAAAAGAAAAAGGGAGAAGGTTCAGTGCTAACATTTTAGCCAGCTTCGTATTGTACAAACTTGCTATTGGGTGGTTGCGTTCGTACTGCCCCTCCGGCCTAGTAAACATGCTAAGAATGGTAGGCTGCGTGGTATTCCTTCCTGTGCTCAACGTCGCACTTTTTTTAAAAGCAGTACTCCTTGGTGTCTCAGGCTGACTCTTACTCTTGTGCCACTGAGATGTTGCTGAGGATGTGGGTGTTACCACTGCAGTGCTGGGGACAGGGCTACTTTGTGTACCACTACCACAGAGAATGTCTCCATCTTTTTCTTCTTCCTGTTCCATCGTGAGTGGAATTTCTACTCGTTTATCACCACCGACAGCAAAGGTTCCAGTTTTTATGCGACAAAGGTGCTCCTCCCACTGGATTGCGTGGTGTTTTTTTCAGATGAGTCATTTGGCCTCCGGTACCATAGTTTGTACCAAGCTTACCACGACTAACAGAGGTATGACAAATGGAGCATATAGCAATGTTCTCCTCCTTTCCGCTAACCGTAAAGAATTCCCACACTGGGGAGCTTAACTTTTGTCTCCTACTGGAGGTGCCACTTCCAATGCCAGATGAACTGGAGGGTGTGTGTTGAATTTGACTCTGTGCAGTACCACTACCTACTTCTGCTGAGGTGGTGCTTGTGCTGGATGTAGGACGCTGCCGGCCCTTTGCTAATGTAAATATGGAAGCTGGAGGTCGTGTTGGTGTTATCTGTGTTGGAGGTATGCGTGCTACATCCCTCGCAGCCATTTTGGATAGTGTAAAAATGTTGGTCTCCATCTCCTCTGGGCCGGGAGTGATGTTCATGATGACTGGCTCATCATCATCATCATCCTGCTCTTCTACATCAACCTTCATAAGTGTAAGGCTTTCTGGAACCTTCCTTTACCCATACGTGCTCTTGTGACGTGTCTCCCTCTCAGACTCAGTTTGTGGCATCTAGATCCTCAGAAGGGGGGCTTGGTGAAGAACTTGATGTACTAACCCTCCTTTTCCTTGCTGGGGATTTTGAAGCCAATGGAACTTCTGAAGGAGTGGCTTCCTCCTCTTCCTCTCTGCATGAGGCTCAATTTCCTGAACTGCCCCTACTTTGGGAGGAACAACAGCTACTATTTCGGGCAGTGGTTGCGGCTGTTGTTGTTGATCACTTATCTGCTGTGTTCCCTCCTGCGTTGATTGTGTACTACTTTGAGATAGCGATAAGTTTAGTTCAGGCTCAGCATCATTGCTTTCCACCATTGGGTGGCTACCTCTTCCACACTCATCTGCTTGGGCCTGGGTTGGTGGGTTAGGCCCACTGATGCGGAGGTGCTGCCCCCAGCTTGGCCCCCGGACACCGCTGCTGCAGGCGTAATTTTTGGTGTCCCAAAAAAGGTTTTGGGAGGCACACCAGACTTAAGTGACACTTCCTTCTTCTTCTGTTCCTTCTTCTCCATGGCAACTTTCTTGGTACCGGAGGACCTGCTATCTGCTTTCTTTGGGGGCATCTTCGTCAGATGTCAAAACAGCACTCAGTTGCACAAGTTGCAGAGATGGCTGGTCAGGTCACTCACACATCACGTCGTGTACAGCAGCAGGACGTCGGTCTGGCACCACAATGGGCGATGATGACACACCTCCGTCTTTTGTGCACATAAAAGCAAAAAAGCCAGAAGAACATCAGTCAAAAGATAGTACAATCAAACTAATATAATATATAACTTCTTAGTGTGTGGTGGGTGGTCACAATTATTACATTTTATTAAGTCAGTGAACAACAACAGTATAGCCATTTATGAGACTGACAAGGCCAGGGCTCCTGGTGTACTACTGTACTGTGTACACTCAGGAAGAATAAGAATAGCAAAGAACAAAAACATAAATGTAGTGTAGCCTGTTTGCCCTAAATAAAAATGTGTGCATCACATGGGATGGGTGCAGCTTCAGGGAGCAACAACAACAAACATATACACATAAAAAGGCATTTATTTACAACACCCAAAAAGTGAAATATACCCCAGAAAAAAAGTAAAGCCCACATTTTGCAATTCAATCCAAAGCCATACATGATGTTGAAATTCAACGCACAACACAAAAACAGTTGTTTAACTTCCATGCACCCGTGATGATTGATGAGTAGTACCCTTAGGCCTACTGGCAGACTAGGCCACAAGCTTGGAAGCCTATGGCAAAAGCACAGTGGCTGGTACCACAAAATGGCCGCCACCACATGGCCAGGCCACTCACAAAAACAAGAAAAGGTCAGGAATACAAGACAGAAAATGCAGGCCTATTGCAAAAGCACAATGCCTGCCTTCACAAAATGGCCACCCACCACAATAATAACAAAAAAGTGAATACAAAGGACAGGAACAGGAAGATGGAGTCTCTATGGAACTTACTTCCTCTAATAAAAATAGTTTAAAAAAAATAAAAGTGACTCTCTGCTCCAAAACTACAGCAAAATGACAACCTGAGGAGTTTTTATAGCAAAATGCACAAAATCAGCGTTTTCGAGAAGGTTTTATGTTGCTTGCGAGATATTGATTGCCAGATTTCAAATTCTGCGTGTTTGGCATCGCGAGCTGTACAAAAAGTCGTTCTCGCGTGTGCGAACACGCATATTGAGAACGCAAAAATGACAAAAACTGTAAGTCCGCGTTGTCGCGCTGTGCAGAGTTGCCAAAAGTACGTGAGCTGAATTCCTAGGGTTACCTACTGGCTGAAAAGCCCTATTTATTTAACAAACACCCAAAAACTGCAATTCCACCCCAAAAAAAACCTTTTGCAATTCAATCCAAAGCCATCCACGGTGTTAAAAAAATTCAACAGACAACACAAACTGTTTTTATGTACCCATGATTTGAGGATGACTACCTCTGGGCCTACTGGCAGACTAGGCCACAAGCTTGGAACAGAATGGCAAAAGCAAGCACACTGCTTGTATGGTTCCACAAAATGGCCGCTACCCACCCACAACAACAAGAAATGGAAGACAGACAATGTAAGCCTATGGCAAAAGCACAATGCCTGCCTTCACAAAATGTACCAACGTACCAACTCAAACAATTTTCCAATTGTCGCACCACTAATGTCATTCATGCGATCCGGTGCCCGTGCAATCTACTTTACATAGGCCAAACCACACAGATGGTCAAACAACGCATCTCACAACACAAAAGCCACATTAGATGCAACGTTACTACCGCACCATTGGTAATACATTACAAAGAACATAACCACTTTGAAACAGACATGACATGGCAGGTCATAGACCGTCCACTACTACCCATTCGTGGTGGCAACCTTCAACTTTTACTGAATAAATGCGAGTGTAGATGGATCACACGCTGTAACTCTGTGTCACATGGCCTAAATTCTCTTGGAATACAGTTATTACCAGTGCCTAGCTTCGTCTATTGTGGCCTCACACCCATAGTCTTAGTATTCCTCCCCTGGATTGATTAGCACTGTTTTACCTCCCAGTAATCGCCTAACATGCAATTGCCTATGTTCCTCATCCTGCTACATCATTGTATGTCTTACCACCCGACATTACAATTGTTGCCATTATTGTATGTTTAACCACCCTACATTGCTCTTCCTCTATCAGCAATGGATCGGTGCCTTGTATTGTCAATCATTTTTATCTCCTCAACATTTTCTACCTCAAATTTTTATTGGCTTATAATTTATCATTTGTCATACTCATTCATTGGTATTATTTTTCCTTTAATGAATGCCTAATTACAATTCATTCTAGACTTGCCTTGTTACCAATTTTCTCATGTTATGGTCCCTTCTTTGGTATTGATTTGCAGTGTTCATTCAGTGGTACAATTGTATTCTTTGTAACCTCATGTACCTCACACCATTTAGTGAATACCAAAGCACATCCTATGATTTGTCTTGCAATGCTGAAGCTTTCTATACTTCCTTTCTTGTCCTCTACTTAATCGTGAATGTATGTCCTTTCACAGATTGACGTACTTCATTTTAAACGTTGTTGAATTCAACTGTTATTCATGCTCCGTTTATGTTTTGGTTTCATTGTTATTAATATCATGTTAATATATCTCTCAACTGTCCTATACCTCTAATCCTTCCACATCGATCTCGGTGCTTTTGGCATTCCTCCATTTGTGCTACCATTTCTTCATCCCCCAGGGGTACTAGCACCTCCTCCCCGTTCTAGTCTTTCTGTTTCATTGGTTGGACCCACCCTTACTGAGTCACGTGACTCTGCCGGCATTACTTCCTGGTCTGCCGTGCATCTCTCCCGAGACGCTTCATTCGTCCCGCGGTTTTGCTCATCCTGGACTTATCCCGGTTCTACCCAACTGACCGACTCATTCCTGCCTGATCGCACTCTTAGGGAAAGTGCCACGACCGGCACCTCTCCTATGTTGACTGCACTTAAACCCCCGCCCTTACCAAGCTTTCTCTTACTCTGCGCCTTTAATTCCAGATTGCGGACTAACCCAAGTGACGATTCATCCCGTTCCTTGCAACCTTAAAGTGCTGATTTCGATGCACACTCTACCGCTTAGTTACCTTCTTCACAATTGGTAAGGTCGCCTCTCTCTCTTGTTTGCTTTGGTTCCCCATGGTTCCATGCACCATGTAACTCGTCCCCTTCCTCCCATGGCTAGATTCATATCGCAGTCAACATCCCTTGGTATTCTGACGCTACCGCGCTCCTTGTGGTTCCTTTCCCTCGGACCTTCACCGTCCCTTTACTCCAGGTATTCTTTTACTTACCTCTCTATGGATTTCAATTGTTTTCCTTGGGTCCCACAACCAACCTTTTCTTTCCTTTCCCTCTGTTCTCATAGAAGTACCTCTGAATCATCATAACCATAGTCCTCATGATGACCTCAATGTAAAGAGGTTGAAACGTCGTCGACTCCACAACGCCAATTTTGCGGCATTGAATAGGGTCATTCATAAATAGAGTAATCATGTTTGTAACTGTAAATTCTTTTGTAAATACTTTTGTTTGATCCTCATGTTTTATCTGTCCTTCACCGTTCCACGTTGTTGCCTAAACACTTATGTCACTGCGCCGTTCACTCACCACTACACCCTCAGTGCACATATGGTTGTTATGGTTACTGTAAATTAGTTGTATTTTTTGTGCTTCTATCTACAAATAACAACCCTTCATCCTCCCTTTGGTCTCCCTTGTCCCTTCGTGTGCTTTATGATTAATTCTCATATCTAGTGGTTCCTTTACATGATTTACCAGTTAAGACATTGTTTTTTTTGTTACTATACCTACCCGGTCTCAGCTGGGTAAACGGGTTCACTCCTGTTTCTGTTTTTCTTTCTTGCCTTCACAAAATGGCCACCACCCACATGCTCAGGCCACCCACCACAATAATAACAAAAAAGTGAATACAAAGGACAGGAACAGGAAGATGGAGTCTCTGTGGAACTTACTTCCTCTAATAAAAATATTAAAAAATAAATAAAAGTGACTACGTGCTCCAAAACTACAGCCAAATGACAACCTGAGGAGTTTTTTTAGCAAAATGCACAAAATCAGCGTTTTCGAGAAGGTTTTATGTTGCTCGCGAGATATTGTTTGCCAGATTGCAAATTCTGCGTGTTCGGCATCGCGAACTGTACAAAAAGTCATTCTCGCGTGCGCGAACACGCATATTGAGAGCGCGAAAATGACAAAAACTGTAAGTCCGCATTGTCGCGCTGTGCAGAGTTGCCAAAAGTACGTGAGCTGAATTCCTAGGGTTACCTACTGGCTGAAAAGCCCTATTTATTTAACACACACCCAAAAACTGCAATTCCACCCCAAAAAACACCTTTTGCAATTCAATCCAAAGCCATCCATGGTGTTAAAAAAATTCAACAGCCAACACTAACTGTTTTTATGCACCCATGATTTGAGGATGACTACCTCTGGGCCTACTGGCAGACTAGGCCACAAGCTTGGAACAGGATGGCAAAAGCAAGCACACAGCTTGGATGGCTCCACAAAATGGCTGCTACCCACCCACAACAACAACAAGAAATGGAAGACAGACAATGTAAGCCTATGGCAAAAGCACAATGCCTGCCTTCACAAAATGGCTACCACACACATGGCCAGGACACTACAACAACAAGCATAAGCCAAGGTGAACAGGCCTATATATGACCGGACAAAGGAGGCCTGCTAAACAACACAGCTTTAATACAAAAATTAAAATCAACAGGGCTACGAAAGGATTGGAAGGAAGTTACACATCAAGCACACATCCAACAAAGGTATTACTTAACACACACACACACAAACAGTGAAATACACCACAGCCACATTTAGCATTTCAATCCTATGCCATCCATGCCCTACATGATATTTAAATTCACCAGACACCACAGAAACATGGACCCATGGGTACCCTACTGGCTGAAATTGCAAAGAAAAACAACTAGGCCCCTATTGAAAGTACAGGCCACCCACAACAATCATTTTTAAAAACAATGAAAATCCCAGAAAATGTAGGTACAAACAAGCCCCAATGAAACAAACATGTACACCAATTCTCCAACTTACTTGTAAAATTAAATCTGAAATCAAAAAGTCCTCAAATAAATCCAATCCAATGGTATGATGCAGCAGACAGACACAAAAAGTGATCCTTCCAGCTCCAAATCCAAATGAAAGTGAACAGCACATGGTCAAAGCACTAGGAGGAGCCTGCTGGACAGGAACAGGAAGTTGGAGACTCAGGTGCACTTCCTTCCTCTTGAAAAAAAGAGTAAAAAAAAATAAAGGACTCATTGCCCAAAAGACTACAGCCAAATCACAATCTGAGGAGTTTTTCTGAGCAAAATGATCATTTTCGAGAAGGTTTTATGAAGCTCGAGAGATATTCTTCACCAAATTGTAGTTTTTGCATGTTCGGGATCATGATCTTACCAAGACAGCCGCCGGAAGTCAGCTCGCGCGACTGAATGACGTGTTTGCGTTCGTACACTCTCGCGGGATCGGGCGGCCATTTTACAAATCTCGTGGCGCACGCGAACGGACAGAAAAGCGAGTTGGCGAATGCAGAATCACGGTAAGACGTTACCGTGCGCACGAAAATGAATATTGAGCGCGCGAGGAAGCAAAACTACTATGCTACGCGGTAGATTGCGTAGCAATCTGCAACTTCGCGCTCTACGCGAATCGCGAAGTTACCTAAACTTCACAAGCTCCGCGAGCGGAGTGTAGTCACCGCCCAGGCTTAATTAAAACAGGAATTCAGACAGAATACACTTATCAGTACATTTCTTTCAGAGGCATCCAAAGGGTACAGCGAGACCCTTTCAGAAAGAACCCTAACAGAACCAAGCCCAGAAAGATTATTGACAACTTCCACACAAATGCTATAAACGAGCGAATCCTATTTAATGCACTAAAAGTGGAAGCAGATGGGGTGTCTTTTGAGATCAGCTATGTCATGGGTTACTCTAAATAGACAGTGACAGAAAACTAAGGGCCACTGCTCAATTAAAATTTCCTGCCACCCTCAGCGTTATGCACAACAATAAAATGTACAACTTTAGAGGGCACAAAGAGGTCGATGATTTCATAGATGCTATCAGTAAGAACACTGGCTCAAGGAAAAGGGAGGCTGGGCTACAATCAAAGTAAAAGAGGCATATTTATTTATTTAAAGAGTTTTATATAGCGCCGGCTAGACCCGGAGGTATCAGAGCGCTTTACATGAGTACCAGTGAGTTACAGGTTACAAATTACATCAGTTACAGGGGCATAGTAAAACATAGGGGGATAAAACAGTGTTAAACAGTAAATGTGTGTTACTAGAGCATAGAATGACAACGACACATAAAAAAACAATGTTACACTGTCAAATGAGTAAATAGAGCATAGAATAACAAAGACGCATGTCCTATGGGGCATAGAAGGTAAGGAGGAAAGAAAAGGGATAAGGAATGCAGAACGGGTCAGGCAGACCAGCAGGGGGAAAGTACTTCAGGGGGACTAAACAGTTAAAGTGTAAGACAAACAAATCCGGAGACATAGCGGAGAGACAAGGAGAACAGTGACCAATGTCCAGCTGGGTAGGTGATGGCCTAGGGGGTGAACCAGAGCCGATCTCCTCTATAGCTGTTGATGGAGCAGGTAAAGCAAAATTTTGTATACCTTCTCTATTTTGCATGAAAATACTAATTATGTAATCATTTTATATTTTAATTTGAATTAACTGTGTGCTGTGTTATACTAACCAACAACTTGCATTTTTGGTAAACAAAAATTATACGAGGGACTCATTGCTATTTGCATGGCAGAATAACTCTAATAACTAATTGTGGTACGCCTATTAACAATAGCATGTGTGTTGATAGAATATTGCATGATTTATGTAGCTTTTGTGACCTTTGCGTTCCTGTTGATGCCAAATGGTGAGTATTATTGCTTTAAATGTCGCTATAAGCTAGGAAAATACTAATACCTAAAGGGATTAGTGTGGGTTTAACATTAGAATCTTCATTTCCGCATAATAATTATTCTTTTGTGTTTGTTTTGCTTAAGTTGGCATTCGGGCCTACCAAGCCATGACATTCAAAATGGAGTTCGGAAGAGGCCACCGTCTTGTGAGTGCGATGTCTTCTGCGCAGACTCGGATGGCTCCGAAAGTCTCCAGGCATCCTCAATTCAGAGCACAGTGTTCCTGGTAAAGGATAGGAACATGGAGGACTGCCAAACTTCAGTCAGTGACACTTGTCCGGAGAAAACAATAGTCACACACAACCAGGAATCAACAATTTTGCATGAGTATGACATAGACTGAGGAAGTGACCCAGCAAAATCCCTGAAAACCCAAATCGATGGGAAAACAGGACCATATTACAAATTTCACCAAATGGACCAATCCTGTACCTCATAGCCCAAGAAATGTTTCATGTTACCCAGAATTTTATTATAAAAAGGGTAGTAGAATAGGAAGGAGTTATTATGCCGCCACCTTCTACCCCCAGACCATTACTTACAGACGACGACAGATGAGCTACAGACTGACATGCTTGCACGATCTTTGGTCTTTTGGAGATCTTTGAGAATGTGTTGTGCTGAGCAAAGAACTTTTCTGGACGTTTGAGTCTTGGCCTGCTTTCTATTGGGACAATTGAGCAAAGCCAATTGAATTAAAAAAGACCCTGATAGCAAGACTAGGTAAATATAAAATGTCATGCGATTTGTATTGATTGACTAAATTCAAATTTGATTGACCGAAATGCTAATTATATGATTGCAAACAAAATTTTAGATAAACAAGATATTGATTAACAGAAATAATGAGTTTGTGGCTCTTCCAGTAGGTTACTAGAGGATTGTGAAGCTTTAAATGTGCTTTAGCTGGTTCTAAATCACCATCAACCAGTCCAACTAATTGGTCCATCGACCAAGTGGTGGAGTGCCTTGATTTTAAGGTTAGGATTCTATAGGTGCTGATGTAAATATGTATATTTTGTAATAAATTTTCTTTCCCTATAGGTAAAAAGGTATCCCCCCACATGTCCAGCGGATACATCGTCCTCCTGTGCGCAGACTCGTTAGAGAAACTTGTGAGTGTTGGTGTTATGGGCCCCACCAATGAATGAGTGTGTGAATGAGTTAGCGTGACAACAGGTCTGCGACGCAGGGAGGTTTTGAAAATTTATCCCAGTTTTCGCGCTGGATCACTGTCAAGGCAGCTCCACCGGGCATCGGCCATAATTGCTCGGTCTCCGCGGTCAGGATAATAATCACGGTTCCTCTGAGGATTTCGAGATTAAACGCGGGAGTTGGTGAGATGAGAACTGCAATCTAAATCTAACCGCAGTTGTATATAAGGGTCCGAGAAGGGGGTAGCTTCCAGGAGATTAAAGCCAAAAAGGCAATCCCAAGCCGGGGAGTTCCCGGCCGGCGCTGGTCATCGGTCGGCCATCTTGAAAACATCATGTATGAGATACAATGCGGGACGAGTTGGAACCCGGCTGAACAGTATTGGCAGATTGTTCCCCGGCTTGGTGCCATAAGGAATGGTAGAAATGAAGGTCCGCAACGCAGCAGCCACGGACAGCTATATTGCTGATTGATTTGCCGATAGCTACATCATGGGCACCATCTTAGGGCCAGGCCCCGCTCTGGGGACGATCGTCGGGCTGGTGGAATCAGATTTGTGCACAAAAGCGTTCCTTGACTTCTGTTGCTAGGTAAGATTAGGCGCTCTCATATCATAAAACTCTTGCCTGCATCCGCGAGCTCAGTTTAGCTAGGCACCACAGATAGACTAGCATAAACTCAAAGTCTGGCATGTCGTGCGTCATAGGCAATCATCAGTATCAGTTGAACACTATGTTGTCGCAATTGGTCACTGCTGCATTAGAGTAAATTAGTGTCTACTGTATTAGGGTAAAATAAATGTTCTTCGTTTCCTCTGCTTCAGTTAGACTCAAACCATCCTTAACCCCTTGAGTGCCCATGACAAGATAGTCTCGTCATGGGCCGCGGTTGCGCTGTGCCCATGACGAGACTATCTCGTCATGAACCCCGCCCGCTAATTCAACGCCCGGCACAGGGCGGGGAAAGGGCGGGGCACACAAGGGGTTAATTCATCTCAGATACCATGGCTACAACAAGGTTAAACAATAAAACCTTAATTACTGCTTTCTAATTTTGTCTTTTTTCTCTTTTCTTCTAAAGATATAATTGGTTTTTTAGTTGGATTTTTTTCACATAAACTAACACTCAGGGGTGGGGAGAATACAAAAGGTATTAGGCCACGAGGAAATCAGTGAGGGTTCTTCAAGAGGGGGCTGATGTGAGGGGTAAGCTTAGAGAGGAGGGCACAGGTCGGGTAGCATTTATAGGGAAAAACAAAAATAATGTGTCCTCAGGTATCTCAGTATATGCCACATGCTATAGCTGCTTGCAAACTCCCTTTCCAGATAGGTATAGGAGGCAATGGTAAAGTAGCCCAATGATAATATTAAGATGGAGCATAAATGGGTTGTGGGTGAAGGATATGTGAGAAAGAGTGCTACAATATCTGAAGGACTTTACTGCACATATCACCATTTTAAAAGAAGCTTACATGACCGAGGAAGAGTGTATGGATCTTCATAAGTGTAGGAAATCGGTCCAGCTAATGGTCTGCACAAATTAGAATATTAGAACTAAGGGGGTGGCTCTTTTGATTAAGAAAACATCCAAATATATCCATCAAAGATAGTATAACAGACAAAGCAGGAAGATAGATTATAACCAGGTTGACTGTACATACATTGATGATACAGGACCCCTAAGTGCATTGTTCTCAAGTTTTTGGGATTCTTCCTCCCCTATTATAATGGCTAGAGATTTCAAAGTTGTTCTGGATAATGTCCTAGGTAGATAGTCCAAAAGTGGAGTGACTGTACCACTGAAAACAATAATGGTAGTCAAAAGTATGATGAGAAAGATGGGGCTTTGTGATATATGGAGGGAGAAGGCTGGATCAATATGCGGTTATACTTTACAAAACAAAAAGTATGGACATCAATCAAGGATTGACTACTTTTTAATAAACCAGAGCATAATGGGGGAGATTCAACAGATCAAACACATGGAGGCACACATGTCAGTTCATTCAGCAATATCCCTAGAGTTCAAACCGGTCATTCGAACGGAACTGAGGAGATGGACATTAGAATGCGCAATCCTGTTAGATAAAGAGGAGGTGAACACACTACATACACAGAGGAATTCTTTCAAATCTTTCAAATTAACACTGCCCTGATGAGGATAGTGTGGGACTCTTTTAAGGTTTGTTTGAGGGGGGAAATCAGAGGTAAATCATCCTTTAAGAGGAAGGCATACAATGAGGAGGTCAATACTCTGGAGTCAGAATGGAGTAATATAGAAGTGAAATTGTCACACCATGTGTTAGGGCCTAACAAAGTTAAAGTAGTATAAGACAGGATACAAGACTTAAAAGGCATTATGAAGGACAGAGTCAGGAGGAAGTGGGAGGGTGGCGGTGAGGAAAATAGCCCACTTAGAGTACGGCTTGCCTGGAAAACGAAATCGGACCAAGTAAGAAATTTAATTAAGGAGAGAATGTGCGGTAATTCAGGACAGATTTTATGAAACACTAATGAGATTGAAAATCCGGTCAAAAATTTCTTTGCAGTTCTTTATACAGAAAACCTAGCTATAACGGAGGAGGAGGTAAAGAATTAGGAAGACTCAGTGAAGACAATAATTCTAAACTTAATAGTAGTATTAAAACTGGTGAAGTCAAACAGGCAATTAGATCTAGCAAAACAGGAAAGGTAGCAGGTCCTGATGGTCTGCCAATGAAACAGTATAAAGCCCTAAGACACCCGGTAAGGATGAATCTGTTTCACAAACTTTTTGAGAAGGGGTTCCTTTTGCCCCCTTCATGAAATGAGGCTGTTGTCACCCTAATTTTTAAGCCCAGAAAAACCCTCAATAGCTGTGAGTCATACCGACCTATATCACTCCGCAACTGTGACTCAAAATCTTTGTCAAAGTTTTAGATGAGAGGCTGAATGGAGTAATAGGAGGACTTTTGCATGAGAATCAAAAGGGTTTTTAAGGGGTAGAGCAATGTATGAACTAACGTATGGCCTTGTTGGTTCAATAGATTTGGCTGCTATCCATAAGGCGCTGCATGCAGCTATAACATTGGATGCTGCAAAAGCATTTGATCAAGTGAAATGGACAGATCTGCAAACTATGCTAAATCACTATAATTTGGGGCATAATCTTTGTGGAGCCTTACACCGGATCTATCAAAATCTGTCAGCTAGAATATTAATAAATGGTAACCTTACCACAGCTTTTGCAATATCAAGGGGTATGAGAAAAGGATGCCTGCTATCACAATTATCATTTAATTTATAAATCAAGCCATTTACAAGATACGAAACAAGAGCGCCATAATCATTTTACCTATAGCAATTGGGTTATAAAAGGTCTCCTTAAGCGCACATGACCTCATGGTTTATACATCAGACTTAAAGAATGTACATCCGATCACTAAAGTAACTAACTAACAGCAGACTTTGGTCAGGTGGTGGGTATTTAGTCAACACCTCTAAAACAGGCATTATGGTCTGGAACTTACTGAAGGGTAATAGCTTAATTAAGGACAAAATGAAATATTAAGGGCTAAAGATCACACAAGATCTTAGAAAATTATCTTAGCCCAATTTTACAAATGGACCTGACGGTGTTCCCCCCAGTCAGTTTTTTGCCTTAAAGCCACCTGTTTTTCCTTACTTCATTTTTGCTGGCCTTTAGACTCTGCACACTTTACCACTGCTAACCAGTGCTAAATTGCTTGTGCTCTTTCTTTAAAATATGGTAACACATGTTCCACCAAATTGGCACATTGAATTTACTTGTGAGTCCCAAGTAAAGTGGTTCTACGTGTGCCCCAGGCTCGTAAATTGAATGTTACTAGTGGGTCTACAGCACGGATTGTATAACCCTCCTATATAGCCCTTTAAACATCCCTCAGATCTGTCATTCCAGCCTTTGTGTGCAGTTTCAAAATACCATTTTGCCCTTTCAAAACAAACCTTTTTCCAGGCCTAAACCTTCCATCTTAAATACATATGTCACCCACAGGGCAGTAGGCGTTGTATTTAAAAATGTCAACATGTACTTTTAACTTTTACATGTAATGGAAATGAAAAATTATTATGTTAGTTTTCACCACCGAAAGCCTGCCTCACCAATAGGATAACATGCTAATACATTATTGCATTTAATAAGTGATAACTTTCAATTGAGAGAGGATTGCAATGTCGATTTTGTTGTCTAAAGAATTGTAATTTAAATCCATCTTTAATGGTAGTCAGATATTAAGTCACAACTCTGAAAACGCCACTTTTAGAAAATTCACATACAAAACAAAGGCCAGTGCTGATGTTACTTCACAACAACATTATTTTATAATTGTGACCATGAAACTCAATTAACATGGTCACCGTTTCTTTCATCATTCTTTTCTCAACGGATCAATATAAAAAAATAAAAAGTAAAAATAAAATCATGATGACTATATGTCCCAGAATGCATCTTGGTGGACAAGCAATGTAATGGCTCTCTGGCAATTCTAGCCTTCCAAGTATTACATGAAACGGGATTGGCAAAACTGTCAATTACACCAGCATTCCAACTGAAACCTTTGAGCCCATCTCAAAAGATATACATTTAGATTCACCTTGTTTGATTTCTTGGTGAGAAATGCTTTATTGATGTTCCAGGTTTCACAAAATAATTGTTACATCAACCACTTGTCCAAGAATGCATTTTGGGGCATTATCAAGTAACATAACAACCCTTTGGGAGTCCTAGACTACCAAGCAATACAAGAAGTGACCATATTTCCAATCATCAACCAAACATATTACGCATTCAAGAGGATTCAAAAGAAGCAATCCGAGTTTGTCGGACACACAGAAAGACTCAAAGGAGTTGACCGCTGGATTTGCACATTCCATTGAAAGTTGGCCCCTCAGTGCACGCACTCCACAACTAACAAGTATATCAGGATACCGTCGGCAGTTTTCATTGTATGTAGTTTAACTTTGCGTAATTCTACAGATTTAAACAAGTGCAGGCTGCTCGCTGGAAGCTTGATTAATTGATTCCCACTTCGTGGACAAGCCCCGGCTTTCATGTCACGAGACAACAGAGGCCCATAGAAGCATTGTTTCACCAGGAAGCTTTTTTTCATAATGTTTTAGTGAGCCTGTTAAAAACACTGCCACAGTGTTATCCTTCAATAGTATGTTTCAACAGTCAGCACAATATATGGCCAAAAACCAGCTAAAATCTTAGAACCACACCACCAAGTTCTTTATTGCCAACTGCCTCACGTAAATGTGTAATAAATGAACCAACATTCATGTATTTGAAGAAACTCACACAGCCTTTTTAGGCCTCGCCTACGCAGCACGCATGCGCTGCATAGGAAAAAGACCTTTAGTAATTGACACAGCATTGCGAGCAAAAACGTGCACGCGTTGCATTGCTTTCAATGGCAACGCGTGCACATTAGGCGATTCCCTTGCGGGAGCGAGCTTTAAAACCATGTGGTTTTAATTAACATATGGTTCCTGCTCGCTCCCGCAAGGGAAACAGGCACAGGCCCCCTCCTTTCTCCCCTCCCCCTGCTGCCTCCTCCTCTTGAGCGCGAGGCGCACGCGCTCTAACTCGCCAAAAAGCCACCATGTCGAACTTGAATTGTTTTTCTATATACTACTAAAGCAGTAAGAAAGTGATCGAAATACACCATCTCCTTAGGTCCCTCTAACGTGTTGTTTTATAAAAAATTAACAAAAACGACTAGCTATTCAAAATGGAAAGACAATTATAGTTATATTTGAAGATGTATTTTTGTATCCTACATGGTATGTCACACAACGTACTGTTTTGCTTGACTCAAATTTTTTATTCAGTAGCATTGAATTATTGACAATTGCAGGCTTATGTTTTACTAGCTGCTAACACACTATTCCAAGATGGCCACTGTCTGTACTCCAAGCGTGGCTCCGCTGTCTCCTTTCGATGTCTATGACTTGCAGAGACAGTGCCGCTCAGCTGGAAGTTTCTAGTTAGTGGTCTGTGCAATTTGCTGTCAGTGCTGTAAGAGGCCCTGCAGCCTCCCGTATCCAGATCTGTGTGACACTTCACAGCAAACTACACCTGACAAATGATGGGTAACTGTCAGTACACCGGCGAGGCAGGAAATCAACCTTCCGGAGCCGGGGAGCATGACAGCGAAGAATCCAAACAGGTATTTAAAACCGCGAGGGGTGCACAGGTAGGGTGTCTTAGGACAAAGTCAATCTATCACGAGTGCTCAGGAGGGTCTATCCTTCCATCGGATTGTGGTTGGTTGGGTATGAGCTGCGTACTTAGTTGCTGTCACAAAAGCAAAGATGCAGTTTGGCGAATATTTGTGCACAAAGCAAACTAAAAGTACATTGGCTGGTGGGTAGTGTAGTGTCTCAAATGTAGCTGTCACCTCATTAAAATGGACTAATAAGCGTGTTATGGCTTTCTGACACTCTAATACATTTAAATAGCTGCAGGACATGGCCATATACTCCAGATAGAGTACACGTTGAGTACACGGGGTCCCTCCTATTTATGACCTTGTGGGTTGGTCTGCCTTCCTTGGATGATACTGACCACATATAAATCGCCGTATTCATGGCCATTCAACAAGGATTTGACGTCCTCCAGAAAAAGCTTTATGGATTGCATAGATTTGTTTCTCATAAATTTTCAGATTTTTTAAAATCTCTGTTATTATTGAAAGTTATGCCTCAAATGAGCCTCTTGCACATTGCCTGCCATGATACACCGATATGTACGGCAATTAAAGACTGACCCACAGGTAAGTCTCCAGGTCATTGTCTGCTCTCTCACTATTGCTAGGAACACACAGTTTCATAGGCAACTCCATATTCATTTCAGAAAGAACCTTTGAACCTCTTTCCAGAACATGCCCTCAAACAGTAGAGACTTAACCAATCTTGAAAATGCAATCATTTTCTCATCAACCTGTCGGTTTCTTAAAAGCACACACACATTTTTAAGAAACAAAAACGCTTCATTTTCGATAACTTATTTCCATCAAATAACAACGTCGTTTTCGAGAAAAAAACATGTTTTATACGGAAAATTTCGCTCATTATTTTTTATTAATAAATACGTGTTTAATTCTCAAGTATTGGCTTGTCCTTTTAGTTAGGTGCTAATAATCGGGCATGTAAGATTCTGCCTTACATGTTCACTTATGACTGTGAAGTATGCCCCACATATGCCATCAATTATTTATGTTATGCCAGGGATGATGTGGCTGGAAACATTGAAGTCGAGTCCCCAAAATACCAGGGGTAGCAGAAGTGACATCGCACATCCTTTGACCGTACTGACATCTCGGGAAGTGACAGAACATGACCTTTTACCTTGATTCCCTGTAAGGTATGCCACTCGACCTTGCTGACATATCAATAATTGTTCACCTAGTGTATAACTCTAAGAGAAAACGTATTAATAAATCACGAGAGGTACAAAAAAAAAAGATTTATAAAAAAAACAGTAGTGGTCATGCCCACCAGTGTTAATCCATATGGACCATATATTGAATATGAATTTAGTTACTGGCTTGGTTTACTCATCATTATTAGCACGCTTTAATTTATGATCAGTTTCACAGAGCGAAGCATAGAGGCTTGGCTTTAAGTTGGCTGGATAAGTCCAGGTCCCAGACCAGGTAGTAATTAAAAACAGATTTTGAAACGGGTCTCCATCGGGCCTTGTATTCTTGTCTTTCATTATACTGGTAAAAGAACTGATCAATTTCGGAACAACGAACGTTAACAAGCATTGGCACAGCCCACAAAAAACAGTGCCCCCCCCCCACAGCTATGCCACTGGTTGCATTACAAACAAGCATCGGCATAGCCAATAGGTCTCGCCTTTGGGACCTTATAAGTGTTTAGTTATGTACAGCACAATATCCTTGGTGCAACAACATCAACTGTTGCATGGCTAAACACTTATAAGGTCCCAAAGGCGGGACCTATTGGCTATGCTGATGCTTGTTTGTAATGCAACCAGTGGCATAGCTGTGGGGGGGGGGGGCACTGTTTTTGTGGGCGGCGCGCGAAGCGGCACTTCACCCTTTCACTTCACTAGCACTCCCTGCTCTTACCTGCATGCACTAGGGCCGTCACAGGGCGGCAAACTGCGAGACCGTAATGGGCGGCACAATCTCTAGCTGAATGCAATTGAACTGACTAGGAATCATTGCTTCTACTCTGGGAAGGTCGCTGGAGACCTCAACAGGCTTGATAAAAAAAATGATTTCATTGATTTCAGCATTCTTTTAGCCCACATCAAAACAAGTGAATGAAATGTAATCAGCTATTTTTGAGCATGCAGTCGCCTATCTAAATATTGGTTATATTTTTCCTGTTTTTTCATTCAGCAATTACAAACCCTTGTAACAGAAAAAGATATGCATCAACAAAGAAATCCAAGTACATGAGACTGAAGCTCACGTAAGTGGTAAAATGTAGTCTTACTGAATAATTGAACTCAGCCCATCACCTGACTTAGTTTGATGATCTTCCTCTTTTTTCATTTTTGTTACACAGATTTGTTTGGATTTCTCTGTCCTGAGAAGTGCCCAAAACTGAGTCCGGGCTCGAAACTCGTTGACAGCGGAAAACACCAGGGAGAGTGCGGTCCTAAAAAGCAAAACATTTTGCTTGACACACGCTACCATTAATCGTAACATTTGCAATGTCATGGCCCTCTGTGTCCAGCTTTGGTGAAATTCTATTCCTTTCATCCCCTGGTTTGGTTCATTAAATAGGGGGCTTCACTTATTTGGAAATTACACATAGACTCCTTTTTGTATTTGAATTTGAGAACTGTGATACATTTATGTTCATATATATATTTCGAGTGCATGTGCCAGAATTTGTGTTGATTCACTGTTTAATGTATAGTGTTGTGTGCTTTTATGTCATATGGGCTGCATCAAGTAGTCTTTGAAGTAAAAGAAAAGTGTTGTTTGTAGATTCCTACATCTGACAGACACCAAAAAATCAATAATGATTTGTTGAAAAAAGGATGATGAAATAAATGGTGACCACGTTCATTCTGTTACATGGTCATGATTGTAAAATAATTTTGTTGTGAAATAATGTCATCACTGGCATTTGTTTTGTATAAGATGTTGATAGTGGCTTAGCCTTGCTAACATGATATTGGCCAAACCCCCAAAAACATTTTGGCGGGATTCATGCTGGGTTTGCGAATCAGGCTGATAATGTTAAAAAAAAATGAAGCAGGGGCTCCCGCACTCTGTTTTCTAGAAGCCCCTGGGACAATGCACAATTATCATTCGGACAGCCAACTCCTGGGGCTTTGTTATTAATGTGATGGGGCCATGTGGCCCCCCATCCCCGGGGACCGCCACCTCCTGGGGCTTTTCATAAAAAACATGTGTGGAGGGCTTCTGCCCCCCATGCTGCCCTGGGGACCGCCACCTCCTCTGGGCTTACATTTTGCAAAATAAGTGTGGGGAGGACTCCTGCCCCTCCCCACACTTCCCCAGGGTCTACCACCTCCCCAGGGCTTTAATTATGATGGGTGGGGGGCCGCGCACACCCCTCCAGGAGCCCTCCTTGGCACTGGGGACTGCTACCCCCCAGGGCCAGATCCAGCAATGTCCCGGATGCCCACCCCGGGACATTGCAGTTTGCTAAGGCAGGGTGGGAGCATGGCTCCCGCCCTGTGATAGCAAACCCTGCTTTGCTTCATGGAATCGAGAGCAGGAAACGTGCTTTCGCTTCCACAAAGCAAAGCAGAATTGCTTTTGGGCAAAGAGAGCTGTGTGTTAGAAGCTCCCTTTGATCAAAAGCAATGCCAGCTCCTGCAGGAAGCGGGGAGCCGCCAGGGACTGCAGGGGCATTGGGGTTACACCTGCGTTCCTAAACGTGAGTCCAGGCCCTGGTGGATGGGGTCCCTGGGGCCAAAATCAGCCTCAGGAGGGGGAGCGTGCGGCCCCGCCTTTAGAATTAAAAATATATATATAAGTGGCCATGCCCCCGGGTACGATTGCAGAGTGGTGTAAAAAGGGAGCCTGGCCTTGGACCACTCTCAGCAATCCAGTTGAGTGGGGCTTACTAGACATAACAGGAGGGCTCGCTGGCCCCCAGGTACCCTCCTGAGGCAAGAGGACTTCATCCCCCAACCAAGAGTGTGCCAGGAGGCAAGTTTGCAGAGTGGTGGAGAAAGGGGGCGTGGCCTGTGTCCACCTCTCAGCAATCCCACTATCTTGGGTTTCCTGGAAGTATCAGGTAGGCTAGTTGGCCCCTAAGGACCACCAGCAGCGAAGGGGACTGTAATCCCCATCCAAGAGTGTGCCAGGGAGCGCGTTTGTAGACTGGTGGTCAAAGGGGGTGTGGCCTGCTATGAGAGCTTACCAGTGCTGCTATGTGGGACTTACTCATTACTAATCATTGCTAATTATTCAGCAGCGCCCCCAGACAGCATGGCACTGTTCAAAGGGCTCTGCATAGAGTCACACCCGAGCTGCTGGCTCAGGCTGCTATAGACCATCCCTGCCCTTTTACAGGGGATTTAGAGCAGGATGTGGAGTCCTTGCAGGGATGGCTGTTGGAGAGGCTGAACGATCTGGCCCCCGCAATGGCCCCTCGGGATAGGGCTAAGAGGGTCTCAGCCCCATGGTTCACGAAGGCATTGGGTGCTACTCGTGCGCAGTGTAAGGTCGCCGAGAGGGCATGGCGCCTTCGCTATGACCCGGAAGCTAGATCGGCTTATAGGATAATGATTAAATCCTATCATCAGGATATTCTCCGGGAGAAAAAGGAATATCTGGCCAGGAGGATTGAGACTGCCTCCAACTCTTGTAAAGAGATCTTTACTGTGGTAAGGGAGTTTACGGCGCCTAGATCCTACGTGGCCCACAGTGTTCCATTGCAGCGCTGGGTCTGCGATCTGGCCAAATTTTTCACGGATAAAATAAAATCTATCCAGGACTCTTTCCCAGTGAGGTCTGTGGAGGTGTGTTCCAGTCCGATGGCCGGATTGTCCTTCCCGCCCGCGCAGGGTGCGGTTTTTGCTGAGTTTCCTCCTGTCTCGGCCGATGCTTCTCTTGCTCTACTGGCCAACCTTAAATCGGGCTCACCATTGGATTCTTGTCCTGCCAAATTTTTGGCCAAGATGGCGGCCGTGGTTAACCCACTAGTCAACCCTTTGGTGAATCTTTCCCTGAGGGAGGGGAGGGTTCCAGTGCCATGGAAAAGAGCTATGGTGATCCCCCTCCTCAAAAAGCCTGGGTTGGACTCGGAGGTCTTGGCCAATTATAGGCCGATTTCCCTTTTGCCGGCCTTGGCTAAGATCACAGAGAAGCATGTACATGGTGTTCTCTCCAGCTTTCTCGAATCCAATGATTTGTTCCATCCATCGCAGTCCGGTTTCCGTCCTAATTTAAGCACGGAGACGGCACTGCTGGAAGTGTCGGAAATCATCAGGGAGACACTGGATTCTGGAGGAAGGGTCATGCTCGTCATGCTGGATTTGTCGGCGGCCTTTGACACCGTCCCCCATGAGGTGCTCCTCTCCAGACTTTATGACATCGGTCTGAGGGGGACGGTGTTCAATTGGTTTACATCTTTTCTCGAAGGCCGCCGACAAACGGTCTGGGCCTCTCCGAGCTCCGCCGAGATGTCGCCATTGGGAGTCGGTGTTCCACAGGGTTCTGTGTTGAGCCCGACTCTCTTTAACATCTTTATGACACCTTTGGCGGCACTGGTGGAGTCCTCTGGGGCCCGGATCGTATCCTACGCTGATGACACTCAACTGCTTTTCACGTGTGGGAAAGGCCAGGCTTTTGATGGAGAGAACATCCGGGGTTGCTTGGAGTTGGTCTTTGGCTGGTTCCAGCGAAACGGCCTTAAGGCAAACTCCAGTAAATCGGAGGTGCTGTTCTTCGGCTGCTCTCTGGACCCTGATTGGCAGGCCTGGTGGCCATTAGGTATGGATTGCCCTGTCCAGGCATCGCTTGTGGCTAAGAATCTGGGAGTGAAGGTTGACAATGATTTGTCACTGAGCTCACATACTTCTGGCCTGGTGGGTACCTGCTTTGGTATGATTAAGATGCTCCGGAAGTTCCTGCCTTTACTCTCAGAAGAGCACAGAAAGATCACTGTGCAAGCATTGATAGGCTCGAGATTGGACTATGCGAACGTCCTTTATGTAGGTCTTCCGGAATTCTGGTTCAGCGGCTGCAGGTTGTGCAGAACTCCGCGGCCCGGGCCATCTTTGGCCTTCATAGGCGAGCGAGAGCTTCGGGTCTGGTGCGATCGCTTCATTGGTTACCTATCCGGAAGCGGATTATGTTTAAAGCACTGACCCTGGCGCATAAAGCGCTATTTGGCACCGGAGCGAGGTATCTACAGCAGAGATTGTCTTTCTATCGCCCAGTTAGATCTCTGCGGTCGGAATCTTTGTTTCTCGCGGTGGTTCCTCGGGTGAGGAAGGCCCGCACTGGGGGTCGCTCTTTTAGTTTGAGGGCCCCTCAGTTGTGGAACTCTCTGCCTTTGGACCTACGGTCCTCTTCTTCTCTCCTTCTGTTTAGGAAGAGCCTCAAGACGTGGCTTTTTAACCTGTAGGGTGTCTTTGTCTTTTTTTGTCTTTTTTTCTTTAGTCTGTTTTTATGTTTTCGGTTTTACTGAGCTGCCTCGATAAAGCGCCGGGACACTCCACGGAGTAGCCGTGCGCTATAGAAATAAAAGTTTAACATAACATAACATACTGGAGGTAATAGGAGGGGTAGTTGGACCCCAAGGTTGTCCTTGGGGGCCATCTACCCCTCCTGTTACCTCCAGTAAGTCCCACACAGTGGGAATACTAAAAGGTCTTCGGTGGCCACGCCCCCCTTTTCTCCAAAACTCTGAAAACGCGCCTCCTGGCACACTACGGGTTGGGGGATGAAGTCCACTTTAGTCCTGAGGGACTTTGGGGGACAAGAAGCCCTCCTGGTACATCCTGTAAGTCCTACGCAGCAGAATTCCTGAGCGCTGGTTGGAGGCCCAGCCTCCTTTCTCCACCACTCTGCAAACGCGACTACCAGTGAAAGAAGCATTTGTAATGTAATAGGTCTCGCATTTGCAAGAGTTAGAGCTACTGGCATTGTAAATGTAAACGTTTTTTACTAATGTTTTTGGAGTGGAGTGGAGTGGATGTAGGTTGTGTGTAGTGGAATTATGTGGTATGTTGTGCAGTGAAATTTATATGGATAGAAAGTATGTGGTATTTAGTGTATATGAATTATGGAGAGTGGGATTATGAGTTATGGAGAGTAATTATGAGGTATGGTAGTCTGCGTTGTGGAGTGGTAACCTCAGGTTTAGTCTTCCTTGTTTCCATAGAAGCTAAATTATTAACTCAATGAGACAAAAAAAAAGAAGGATCCACTGAGGAGCACTTCTGGACCTAGTCAGAGGTATTAGCAGGGCACTGGAATTATGTGACTGTTTGACTGCACTGACTTATGCACAATTATACATTTTCCGCATTTGCCACATAATCTATCATCTACTGCATAATCTGCAGATTTGAACAGAAAAACCTTGTTTCTAGCTCAAACGTTATCAAAATTGCAGCAATAAGTTTTACAGCGTGGTGGAAGGCCCTTTGCAAATCTAGAATGGTCACATGTTACTTAATGCTAAATGTGGATGTTAAATTGGTACTAATGGTGTGCAAACTACTCTCGCTTCTTTCTGCACCTCTCTTGCCTTTTAGTGCAGTTCTGTTGCTTCTTTCTGCACCTTTCTTTCTTTTTCTGCACTTCTCTTGCCTCTTTCTGCACATCTCTTCCACTTTCTGTACCTTTCTTGCCTCGTTCTGCACCTCACATGCTTTTTTCTGCACCCTTCTTCCTTCTTTCTGCACTTCTCTTGCCTCTTTCTGCACCTCTGTTGCTTCTCGCTGCAACTCTCGTGGGTCTTTCTGCACTTCTCTTTCCTCTTTATGTACCTTTTTTGCTTCTTTCTGCACCCCTCTTGCCTCTTTCTGTACCCCTCTTGCCTCTTTGTGCACCTCTGTTCCTTCTTTCTGCACTTCTTTTGTTTCTTTCTGTACCACTCTTGCTTCTTTCTGCACCCTCATGCCACTTTCTGAACCCTTCTTCCCTCTTTCTGCACCCTTCTTCCCTCTTTCTGCACCTCTCTTGCCTCTTTCTATACCCCTGTATCCTCTTTCTGCACCTCTTGCCCGTTTCTGCACCTCTGTTGTTTCTTTCTGCACCCGTCGCCTCTTTCTGCACTCGTCTTCCCTCTAATCTGCACCTCTCTTGCCTCTTTGTGCTGCTCTCTTGCTTGTTTCTGCACCCCTCTTGCATCTTTCTTTATCTCTCTTGCCTCTTTCTGCAACCCTCTTGCCTCTTTCTGCACCTCTGTTGCTTCATTCTGGATTTCTCTTGCTTCTTTCTGCATCTCTCTTGCTTGTTTCTGCACCCCTGTTGGACCTTTCTGCACTCATCTTCCCTCTTTGTACACCTCTCATCTCTTTGTGCACCTCTCTTGTCATTTTCTGTACCTGTCTTGCCTCTTTCTGCACTCCTCCTGCCTCTTTCTGTACCCTTCTCCCCTCTTTGTGCACCTCTCTTGCCTCTTTCTGCACTTCGCTTGCCTCTTTTTGCATCTATATTGCAAATGTCTGTACCCCTCCTCCCTCTTTCTGCACTTCTATTGCCTGTCTACACCTGTGTTCCCTCTGGCCTTTTTCTGCACCAACGTTCTATATTTCTGCACCTCTCTTTCCTCTTTCTGCACCACTCGTGCCTATTTCATAGCCCTCTTCCCTCTTTCTGCACCTTTCTTGCCTCTTTCTGCACCAGTGTTGCTTCTTTCTGTACTTCTCTTACCTCTTTCTGCACATCTGTTGCTTCTTTCTGGACTTCTCATGCATCATTTTGCACCTCTCTTGTTTCTTTCTGTATCCCTCTTGCATCTTTCTGCACCCTTCCTCCCTCTTTTTGCACCTCTCTTGCCTCTTTTTGCACCTCACTTGACTCTTTCCGCAGTTCTCTTGCATGTTTCTGCACCTCTTTTGCTTCTTTCTACACTTCTGTTGCTTCTTTCTGCACCCCTCTTGCCTCTTTCTGTACCTCTGTTGCTTCTTTCTGCACTGCTTTAGCTTCTTTCTGCATATCTCGTGCAAAGTTCTGCACCCCTCTAGCCTCTTTCTGCTCTGCTCTTGCCACTTTCTGCACCTCTGTTGGTTCTTTCTGCACTTCTCTTGCTTTTTTCTGCGCTTCTCTTGCTTCTTTCGGTACCTCTCTTGCCTCTTTATACATCTCTCTTGTTTCTGTCTACACCCCAGTTCCCTCCTTCTGCACCTATTTTGCCTGTTTCTGCAAAATTCTTGCCTCTTTCTGCACCTATTTTGCCTGTTTCTGCAACACTATTGCCTCTTCCTGCAGTTCTCTTGCCTCTTTCTGCACCCCTCGTTCCTCTTTCTGCACCTCTTTTGCTTCTTTCTGCACTTTTCTTGCTTCTTTCTGAACCCTTCTTTCCTCTTTCTGCACCCCTCCTGCCTCTTTCTGCACCCCTATTCCTTCTTTATGCATTTCTTTTGTTTTTATCTGCAACTCTCTTGCTTCTTTCTGCACCCTTCTTCCCTCCTTCTGCACTTCTCCGGCCTACCTGTGTTCCCTCTTTCTGCACCTCCTTTGCCTGTTTCTGCAACTCTCTTGCCTTGTTCTGCAGTTCTATTGCCTTCTTTCTACACTTCTTTTGCCTCCTTATGCACCACTCTTTTCTCTATCTGCACACCTGTTGCTTCATTCTGTACTTCTCTTGCTTCTTTCTGTGCCACTCTTGCTTCTTTCTGCACACCTCTCCCCTCTTTCTATGCCTCTCTTGCCTCTTGTTGCACATCTCTTGCCTCATTCTACCCCACTCTTTCCGCACCTCTCTTGCTTCTTTCTGCACTTTTTTTGCTTCTTTCTGTACCTCTTTTGTTTCTTTCTGCACCCCTTGTGCCTCTTTCTGCACTGCTCCTCCCTCTGCCTGCATCCCTCTTGCCTCTTTCTGCACCCTTATTCCTTCTTTATGCACTTCCTTTGTTTTTATCAGCACCTCTCGTGCCTCTTTCTGCACCCCTCTCCCCTCTTTCTGCACTTCTCCTGTCTCTGTCTACACCTGTGTTCCCTCTTTCTGCACCTCCTTTGCATGTTTCTGCAACTCTCTTGTCTTGTTCTGCAGTTCTCTTGCCTCCTTCTTCACATCTGTTGCCTCTTTCTGCACTTCTCTTTCCTCTTTATGCACCCCTCTCTTGCCTCTTTCCGCACACCTGTTGCTTCATTCTGTACTTCTCTTGCTTCTTTCTGTACCTCTCATGCTTCTTTCTGTACCCCTCTTGCTTCTTACTGCACCCCTCTTCCCTCTTTCTGTGCCTCTCTTGCCTCTTTCTGCATTTCTCTGGCCTTTTTATGCACCAACGTTCCATATTCCTGCACCTCGCTTGCCTCTTTCTGCACCACTCGTGCCTATTTCATAGCCCTCTTCCCGCACCTTTCTTGCCTCTTTCTGCACCGGTTTTGCTTCTTTCTGTACTTCTCTTGCTTCATTTTGCACCTCTCTTGTTTCTTTCTGTATCCCTCTTGCATCTTTCTGCACCCTTCCTCCCTCTTTTTGCACCTCTCTTGCCTCTTTCTGCACCTCACTTAACTTTCTTCAGTTCTCTTGCCTGTTTCTGCACCTCTTTTGTTTCTTTCCACACTTCTGTTGCCTCTTTTTGCACCCCTCTTGCCTCTTTCTGCACCTCTGTTGCTTCTTTCTGCACTGCTTTAGCTTCTTTCTGCATATCTCGTGCAAAGTTCTGCACCCCTCTAGCCTCTTTCTGCTCTTGCCACTTTCTGCAGCTCTGTTGGTTCTTTCTGCACTTCTCTTGCTTTTTTCTGCACTTCTCTTGCTTCTTTCGGTACCTCTCTTGCCTCTTTCTACATCTCTCTTGTTTCTGTCTACACCCCTGTTCCCTACTTCTGCACCTATTTTGCCTGTTTCTGCAAGATTATTGCCTCTTTCTGCACCTATGTTGCCAGTTTCTGCAACACTATTGCCTCTTCCTGCAGTTCTCTTGCCTCTTTCTGCACCCCTCGTTCCTCTTTCTGCACCTCCGTTGCTTCTTTCTGCACTTTTCTTGTTTCTTTCTGAACACTTCTTTCGTCTTTCTGCACCCCTCTTGCCTCTTTCTGCACCCCTATTCCTTCTTTATGCACTTCTTTTGTTTTTATCTGCAACTCTCTTGCTTCTTTCTGCACCCATCTTCCCTCCTTCTGCACTTCTCCTGCCTACCCGTGTTCCCTCTTTCTGCACCTCCTTTGCCTGTTTCTGTAACTCTCTTGCCTTGTTCTGCAGTTCTATTGCCTTCTTCACATCTGTGGCTTCTTTCTGCACGTCTCTTGCCTCTTTATGCACCCCTCTTTCCTCTTTCTGCACCCCTGTTGCTTCATTCTGTACTTCTCTTGCTTCTTTCTGTGCAGCTCTTGCTTCTTTCTGTATACCTCTCCCCTCTTTCTATGCCTCTTTTGCCTGTTGTTGCACATCTCTTGCCTCATTCTACCGCGCTCTTTCCTCTTTCTGCACCTCTCTTGCTTCTTTCTGCACTTTTCTTGCTTCTTTCTGTCCCTCTTTTGCTTCTTTCTGCACCTCTCATGCTTCTTTCTGCACCCCTCTTCCCTCTTTCTGTACTTCTCCTGTCTACACCTGTGTTCCCTCTTTCTGCACCTCCTTTGCCTGTTTCTGCAACTGTCTTGCCTTGTTCTGCACTTTTCCTCTTGCCTCTCTCTCCACATCTGTTCCTTCTTGCTGCACTTCTTTTGTTTCTTTCTGCACTTCTTATGCTTTGTTCTGCCTCCCACTTGCCTATTTCTCCACCCTTCTTCCCCCTTTCTGCATCTCTGTTGCTTTGTTCTGCACTTCTCCTGTCTGTTTCTCTACTACTCTTCCCTCTTACTGCACCTCTGTTGCTTCTCTCTGCATTTCTCTTGCTTCTTTATGAACCTCGCTTGCTTATGTACCCCTCATGTCTCTTTCTGCACCCCTCTTCCCTCGTTCTGCACACCTGCTGCCTCTTTCCGCACCTCTTTTTCTTCTTTCTGCACTTCTTTTGTTTTTCTTCATCCTTCTTGCCTCTTTATCCACCCCTTTTCCCCCTTTCTGCATTTCTGTTGCTTCTTTCTGTACATCTTTCTTAAGTCACCTCTCTTGCTTCTTTCTGCACCCCTCTTCCTTCTTTCTGCACCTTTTTTGTCTGTTTCTGCAACTCTTGCCTGTTTCTGCACTTTTCTTGCCTCTTTCTGTACCCCTCTTGCCTCTTTCTGCAGTTCTTTCTCTTTCTGCACCTCTTTTGCTTCTTTCTACACTTCTTTTGCCTCTTCCTGTACCCCCCTTGCCTCTTTCGGCACCTCTGTTGGTTGTTTCTACACTTCTCTGGCTTCTTTCTGCATATCTCTTGCAAGTGTCTGCTCCCCTCTAGCCTCTTTCTGCTCTGCTCTTGCCTCTTTCTGCACCTCAGTTAGTTCTTTCTGCACTTCTCTTGCTTTTTCCTGCACCTCTTTTGCTTCTTTCTGCACCTCTCTTGCCTCTTTCTGCATCTCTCGTTTATGTCTGCACCCCTGTTCCCTCCTTCTGCAACTATTTTGCCTCTTTCAGCAACATTCTTGCCTCTTTCTGCACATATTTTGCCTGTTTCTGCACCACTATTGCCTCTTTCTGCAGTTCCCTTGCCACTTTCTGCACCCTCTTTCCTCTTCCCGCACTTCTTTTGCTTCTTTTTGCACCCCTTGTGCCTCTTTCTGCACCCCTCTTGCCTCTTTCTGCACCCCTATTCTTTCTTTATGCACTTCCTTTGTTTTTATCTGCACCTCTCTTGCTTCTTTCTGCACCCCTCTTCCCCATTTCAGCATCTCTGTTGCTTTGTCCTGCACTTCTCCTGTCTCTTTCTCCACTCTTCTTCCCTCTTACTGCACCTCTGTTGCTTCTCTCTGCATTTCTCTTGCTTCTTCCTGAACCTCACTTGCTTATTTCTGCACCCCTGTCTCTTTCTGCACCCCTCTTCCCTCGTTCTGCACCCCTGCTGCCTCTTTCTGCACCTCTTTTTCTTTTTTCTGCACTTCTTTTGTTTCTTTATTCATCCTTCTTGCCTCTTTTTCCACCCCTGCTTCTTTCTGCACTTCGCTTGCCTTTCTCCACCCCTCTTCTCACTTTCTGCACCCCTGTTGCTTCTTTCTGCGCATCTTTCTTCTTTTGTCAACTCTCTTGCTTCTTTCTGCACCCCTCTTTTTCTGCAGCACTTTTTCCTGTTTCTGCTACTCTCTTGCCTCTTTCTGTACTTTTCTTGCCTCTTTCTGCACCCCTCTTGCTTCTTTCTGCAGTTCTCTTGCCTCTTTCTGCACCTCTTTTGCTTCTTTCTACACTTCTGTTGCCACTTCCTGCACCCTTCTTGCCTCTTTCTGCACCTCTGTTGGTTGTTTCTGCACTGCTCTAGCTTCTTTCTGCATATCTCTAGCAAATGTCTGCACCCCTCTAGCCTCTTTCTGCTCTGCTCTTGCCTCTTTCCGTACCTCAGTTAGTTCTTTCTGCACTTTTCTTGCTTTTTCCAGTACCTCTTTTGCTTCTTTCTGCACCTCTCTTGCCTCTTTCTGCATCTCTCTTGTCTGCACCCGTTTCCTCCTTCTGCACCTATTTTGCCTGTTTCTGCAACACTATTGCCTCTTTCTGCAATTCCCTTGCCTCTTTCTGCACCATCTTTCCTCTTTCCTCTTTCTGCACCTCTGTTGCTTCTTTCTTCACTTTTCTTGCTTCTTCCTGCACCTCTTTTGCACCCCTTGTGCCTCTTTCTGCACCCCCTCTTCCCTCTTTCTCCACCCCTCTTGCCTCTCTGCACCTCTATTCCTCCTTTCTTGTGTTGCTATCTACACCACTCTTGCTTCTTTCTGCATCCCTCTTGACTCTTTCTCCACCCCTCTTCACCATTTCTGCATTTCTGTTGCTTCTTTCTACACTTCTTATGCTTCTTTCTACACCCATCTTCCCTCTTTCTGTACCTCTGTTGCTTCTTTCTGTATGTCTCTTACTTCTTTATGCACCCCTTGTGCCTCTTTCTGCACCCCTTTCCTCTTTCTGCCCCCCTTGCTTCTTTCTGCACCTCTCTTGCTTCTTTCTGCACTTCTCTTGCTGCTTTCTGCTTCCCTCTTGCCTCTTTCTCCACCCCATTTCCACCTTTCTGCATCTTGGTTGCTTCTTTTTGTACTTCTCTTGTCTCTTTCTCTACCCATCTTCCCTCTTACTGCACCTCTGTTGCTTCTTTCTGCACTTTTCTTGCTTCTTTCTGAACCTCTCTTGCTTAGTTCTGCACTCATGTCTTTCTGCACCCCTCTTCCCTCGTTCTGCACCCCTGCTGCCTCTTTCTGCACCCTGTCGCTTCTTTCTGCACATATTTCTTCTTTCAGCACCTCTGTCTGCCTTCTGCACCCCTCTTCCTTCTTTCTGCACCTCTTTTGCCTGTTTCTGCAACTCTCTTGCCTCTTTCTGCACTCTTCTTTCATCTTTGTTAACCACTATTGTCTCTATCTGTACCACTCTTGTCTCTTTCTGTACTTCTCTTGCCTCTTTCTGCACTTCTTTTGCTTCTTTCTGCACTTCTCTTGCCTCTTTCTGCACCCCTTCTGCACCTGTTTCTTTCTGCACTGTTCTTGCTTCTTTCTGCATCTCTCTTGCAAATTTACGCACCCCTCCTGCCTCCATCTGCACCTCTGTTAATTCGTTCTGCACTGCTCTTGCTTTTTTCTGTACCTCTTTTGCCTGTTTCTGCAACTCTTGCCTCTTTCGGCACCCCTCTTGCCTCTTTCTGCACCTCTGTTTCTTTCCGCTCTTCCCTTGATTCTTTATATATCTCCCTTGCTTCTTTGTGCAGTCCTCTTGCCTCTTTCTGCACCCTTCTTCCCTCTTTCAGCACATCTCTTGCCTCTTTCTGCACCCCTGTTCCCTTTTTCTGCATCTCCAGTGCCCGTTTCTGCAACTCTCTTGCCCCTTTCTGCAGTTCTCTTGCCTCCTTCTGCACCTCTGTTGGTTCTTTCTGCACTGCTCTTGCTATGTTCTGGACCTCTTTTGCAAATGTCTGTACTCCTTTTGCCTCCTTCTGCACCCCTCTTGCCTCCTTCTGCACCTCTGTTGGTTCTTTCTGCACTGCTCTTGCTTCTTTCTGCGCCTTTCTTCCTCTTTCTGTACATGTTCTACCTATGTAGGCATAGAATGAAATAGGCATTTAAAAAACCTTGGAAATTCACTGAAAAAAACATAGGTTTCAGGGACTTTATAGTTAGTAATTAACATTTGTATGTTTATTTTTATGTATCATGTCACTAGATAAAGCAGAGACATGCATACCTTCACAAGCTTGGTGAGACGTACAACAGTGATATGGTTAGGATTGATATTTTACATTTGGTAGGCCTAACATTCTGAGCAGTCGATGAATAGTGAACCTTGAAGAGAAATTTTGGGAGGAGGATTAGTGATTAGGCTACTTTGTATGAGTCTGTGGAAAGTTACAGTCAAAGTAGGCCTTTTTCTGCACTTCTGTTGCATCTTTCTGAACTTATCTTGCTTTTTTCTCCACCTTTCTTCCCCTTTCAGGACTTCTGTTGCCTATTTCTGCACTCCTCTTGCTTCTTTCTGTGCCTTTCTTCCTCTTTCTGTACATGTTCTACCTATGTAGGCATAGTTAGAAATTAGCATTTAAAAAACCTTAGAAATTCACTGCAAATACCACAGGTTTCAGGGATGTTATAGTTAGTAATTAACATTTAAAAAACCTTCGAAATTCACTGAAAAAAACACAGGTTTCAGGGATGTTATAGTTAGGCTAACATTTCACTCGTACAAAAGCAGAGAAATTCGGCGGTTATACTTAGCTGAGCTAACTATAACTCGCCCCCCCGCAATGCACTGCTGATGACATCACATGTTACACCACTCATGACATGGTCAGCGACATCACGGATGACTTCTCAAATGACATCACTGATAACATCATCCACTTAATATCTGATGCACCTCCTCACTCCCTAATATAACCATTCATGTACCTACTCTAAAATACAGACTATCATACACAAAACCATAGACATACCAATACCTGTTAGTACATACCCACTTACTGATTCATAGGTCTACACACATCCACTCACATGACCATACCACACTCCCCTGTTATAAAATCACCACGAAGCGTCTCCAAAAAACCGCCCCCGGTTCTCCGAGGAACTTAGGAAAACAAAAAGACACTGTAGGAAATTAGAAAGACGTGGCGCCTAGATTTCTCCTTGGAGGATAAGTCTCTCTACAGAAACGCGATCAAAGTTTATAAAAATGAGATCAAACTTGCTCAAGCAACTTATTTTTCCATTCAAATCCTACGCGCCAAATCAAAACCTAAAGAAATCTTTCAAATTATAAATAGCCTCACAAAACCCCCACCACCCTCTACACTACCCTGTAAATCGTTAGCTCACTGCAACGACCTGGCTGTCTTTTTCCACCAAAAAGTTCTTCGAATATACTCCTCATTTTCTGACACTGATTCCCATCCAGTTTCCCAGTTACGGCCCTGTCAGGCGGAAGCCCCCCACCAATCCACGGCTATTCTGAAACACTTCCCTCTGATAGAACAGGACTCCCTGGAAATCCTAGCACGACAAGTAAAATCAGGGTCACCCTGCGATCCTGCTCCCCCAGAGGCTATGATCTCCGCTAGCCAGGTCGTTCTCCCCACCATCAAGAACCTCCCTAATGCCTCTATTACCTTCGGCAGAGTCCCACCTCCCTGGAAACAGGATATGGTCCGGGCTTTACCTAAAAAAATCCAACCTGGATCCAGGCGACTTTAGCAACTACCACCCCATTTCCTTGCTCCCCTGGGTGAGTAAGATTCTGGAGAAGCACATCAATATACATCTGACGGCTTTTTTGGAGGCCAATCAGCTGCTAGATATCACCCAAACTGGTTTCCGACCAAAACATGGCACCGAGACTGCCTTATTAACAGTCACCGAAGAAACCAGAAGGATCTTGGATCAAGGCGGATCAGTGGCAGTGATCCTCCTTGATCTGAGTGCAGCTTTTGACACAGTTAGCCATGATGTGCTTATTTGCCGCCTCTCTTAAGTGGGAATTTCAGGTAGGGCACTGTGCTGGCTGAAATCTTTTCTGAGCAAGAGATCCTTTCAGATCTTTGAGGGCGATATTGTTTCCACCAGCAAACGCCTGAGCTGTGGAGTTCCGCAGGGCTCTTCGCTAAGCCCTGCGCTTTTTAACATCTATATGAAACCACTGGCTGAGGTTGTCCGTCCATTTGGAATTAAAATCATCTCCTATGCGGACGACACTCAGCTAGTGGTATCCCTGACACACGAGGATAGCCGATCCACGCAAACAGGACTAAGGCAATGTTTGGAGGATGTGAAAGACTGGATGACGAGATCCTCCCTTAAACTTAATGGGGATAAAACTGAGCTGATGCTCCTGGGCCCTGTCACACCAACGACCCTCAACCCCCTCTGGCCCCCTTGCTTAGGCACTCCGCCTGCACCTAAGGACAACATAAAAAGCCTGGGGGTATGGCTGGACAAAGCCTTAACCTTCGACACCCAGGCTACCAGGCTGTCGGCGACCTGTTTTGGGCTTCTTAGGATACTCAGGAAAGTGCTTCCACTTCTACCTATGGAGGCCAAGCAAGTTGCCGTTCAAGGCTTGATCCAGTCCCGACTGGATTTTAACAACTCCCTGTACCTTGGTGCTCCCGAATATACACTTCGTAAGTTGCAGATCATTCAAAATTGCGCTGCTCGTATCCTATTACAGCTGCCACGGAGATCATCAGCCAAACCTGGGGTGAGGAGCCTGCATTGGCTGCTGATCCGACAAACAATCACCTTCAAGGCTATGTGTATTGCCCATCAAGCCTTTTGGGACAAAGACCGGCAATCTGCCGCAATCTCACCTCACAATACCATCCTAGGAAACAACTGCGCTCCGGCCTGGCCTTCCTAGCAATAGTTCCCAGAATCAGGAGAGCGAGAGCTGGCGGCAGGATGTTCTCTTACAACGCCACCAAGTTGTGGAACCTCCTTCCCCTTCAGCTGAGATCCAATCCCAATTTGTTTTCCTTCAGGAAACAATTGAAGACCTTTCTTTTTACCTCTCCAAACTAACTCCGGCTGTTCGCCTCTGACAACTTACCATACTTTGCGGGTAGCGCTTGGACGCCTCAGGGCAGCAATTCGCGATTTACAAATCCACTTTTCATTTCATTTCATTTCATTTCATTTCATTTCATACAGTCACTCATACACGCAGTCACTCATCAATACAGCCACGGATAAATGCACTCATATACCCATACAGACACACACATATCAACACTCACCCACAGAGATACTCACACACCTAGTCAGTCACCCAAAGACTGAATCACACTGCCATTTATTCACCTATAGTTATACTCACACAACCTCACTTATTCATACAGATACTAATACATACTTACTCTCATTCAATCACTGACACATGCATACCCTCATCCATACAGCCACTCTCACATTCACTCACTCTAACATATAGTCACTTATATACTCCAACACTCACATGTACTGCCTTTCACAATGTAGTTACTCACGCATATACCACTGAGACATCTATTCACTCACCAACACAGCCCTACACACACTCACTCACCTCGCAGATGTACTCATGAACCTTTACACCCACTGAATCACCGACTCACACATCTGTGCAGGGAGTTACAACACAGACACTCAGGCACCCATACTGGTAATCAGACAACCAAACATTAACCCACATAGACACTCATGTAGCTACTCACCAACCCATGCAGGCACTTACACACCAACTGACAGACTCATACAGACATTCACACAGATTAGTCATTCACCCATGCATTCACTAAGACACGTTTAATCACTCAGTTACTTAGTCAGTCACGCACCCACTAAATCATCCATTCAGACACTCATACACCCACTTCTTCAATAAACCCTGACGTGTGTATATATAACATTCTTAAACTTTTTAGAAACACTCAGTCAGTGGATGAAGTAATCAGTGATGTCATCAGTGATGTCACTGACCATGTCATGAGTGATGTAATATGTGACGTCATCAGCAGTGCATTGCGGGGGCGTGAGTTAGTTAGCTCAGGTAACTATAACGGCCGAAGTTCTCTGGTTTTGTACGAGTGAAATGTCAGCCTAACTATAACGTCCCTGAAACCTGTGTTTTTTTCAGTGTGTATAAATATATATATCCAACGCAATCCAGTTTAACGTTCATGAAATGAAACTCACTGGTACCGTGGCCTCAGTTTAAAGACGTGCTTTATTCAACGAAAGTCCCTACGCGTTTCGGAGCTTCAATCACTCCTTGTTCACGGGCGGGGATTCAAAGTGCAAGTGATACTTTTAAAGTTACAGCATCACATTTCAATTAGTTTTAGTAAACATGGAAAACATACTGTCAGCCACAATGTTGCAATAAAGTTTTTGTTCAATATCATCACAATTTCATGTAAACAAAGCAGAGATTACACTTTCATTATTAAATGTTAATGCCAACATTCTATGTGTTTGCTTGTTTCAATATCGTGAAAGCAAATTTATTTAAATACAACTCTATGTCAATAATACCCAAGTGGCTGTTATGTAATGTTTATTAAACGTGCAAAACATAAACTCTTTTAAACTCAAGTGAGTTGTAATCATTTCATAGTGTGGTTTCTTCTTATACATGTAATCAGTCTAATGTATCTGCTTTTCGGTATCTGCTTCAATCCTGTAACAAATTAAAAATGCATATTAACTAGACGGACTGCTGTGTGAAAACAAAATCTATAAAACCTTAAAAACCCTTAAAAACATCTTTAGACGATTGCAGCTGCTGAACAATTACTTTATCTTAAATGTATTGACATTTCCTCATCCTGGTTCAAACCTGTAGGGCATATAGTGTCATACTTGATTATCATTTTCGATTCCATCTTCCTCAACTCCAGTGTATGATTGCCTCCCCTTTCCCTTTGGGGGACACGGTCCAATACACAGAATTTCAGAAGATTTACATTTTGGTTGTGTTTCAAACTGAAATGGCGGGCTACCGGATATTGTTTGTCATTTTTCTTTACAGCTCTAAAATGTTTCAAAATCCTTTTCTTTACTTTGTGAATGGTACTTCCAATGTAAAATAGATTACATGGGCATTTAAGTGCATAGATTGCATATTCTGTGTCACAAGTTAAATGCTTCAAAATTTTGTACGCTGGTTTTTCATTGTTTAATTTCACAGTCTTGCAGCTTTGACTGAATTTACACGCCTTGCATTTATTACAAGTAAAGAAACCTTGTATAGCATTAGGTTTCTTCATTTCTTTTATCGTACTTGTCATCAACACATCTCTCAGGGATTTGGCTTTCCTAAAAGTAATTGAGAGGTGGTTGCCTATCTTTTCTTTCAGGTCAGTCTTTAATATTTCCCAGAATTTATTTAGACTTTTTCTTACATCTCATGCTTGATTATGATACTTTGTGATGAATCTTAGCTGGTCATTGGTTTGTACCCTTTCTTTACTCAGAAACATATCTTCTCTTTTTATTTTAGCTACTTTCTCAATAGCTGAGTCAATCGTAGCTTTACTATAGCCACGCTCCAAAAATCTCTGACTCATCATTTTTTCTTCAAGTACATAATTCTCTTCAGTGCTGCAATTTCTTTTGGTGCGTAACAATTCCCCAAATGGAATGCTGTATATCAAGTTCTTCGGGTGGCAACTCTTGGCATGCAACAAACTATTACCTGCAGTTGTTTTTCTAAATAATTTGCTGCATATTTTGTTGTTGTGAATTTCTAATCTTAAATCCAAAAACTCAATAGAGCAACTAATGGTTTCACTGGTAAATTTTAAGTTAAAAGTATTTTTGTTCAGATCAGAAACAAAATCCTGTGCCTGAGTTTCAGTGCCCTTCCAAATACAAAAGATGTCATCAATATATCTTACCCAGAGGACGACGTGGTCCTGGTATTGTCTGGTGTTTCTGACAATCTGCTCCTCCCACCAGCCGAGGTAAAGACCTGCAAATCTGGGGGCGAAGCAGCTTCCCATCGCCATCCCCTGGGTCTGTCTGTACATCAGTTTGTTGAGCAAGAAAAAAATGTTTTTAAGACAAATTGAAATCATTTCTATGATCATCTCTGTATTTAACAGAAAAGACCTTCGGAAGTATCTGCATGCATCAATTCCTTCATTCTGGGGAATACTCTTATACAAACTACATACATCCATGCTCATTAGTAGGTAACTATCCTCCCAGGTGATATCTTTGATGATTTTCAAAAAGTCCCCTGTATCTTTAATATAGGAGGGTAAACCTTGCACTAGAGGCTGCAAAAAATGATCAATGTATTTTGATATGTTCTCAAGGGAACTACCTCTTGAGGACACAATTGGTCTCCCTGGCGGACAACTTACATTTTTGTGTATTTTTGGCAATAAGTATAATACTGGAATTTTGGGATCTTTGCATACTAAGAATAAGTATTCTTCCCATTCTAATATGCCTTGATCTCGCCAATCAGTTAATTTGTCTATCACTTGTTTATTTGCATCTTCATACACACTTTTGGATGCAAGGCAATATTTTTCTTTGTCTGCCAGTTGTGTTTGACCTTCCTTTAGATACATCTGGAGAGGCCAGATGACCACATTTCCTCCCTTATCGGATTTTTTGATTACAATGTCTCTCCGATCGTCCAAACTCTGTAATGCATCTCTATGTTTTTTCTCCGTGTTGCCCGCCGTCTAAGAGGCTTGGGTTTCGCCGAGCAGTACGTTGGAATATATATATACATACATAAACAGACACACACACACACACACACACACACACACACACTTACCATCTTCCCTGTAAGGTAAAGTACTCCTGAGGGAAGGATCAAGATGTTATGCTCCCGATGTAAAAACTAGTGATGTAACAACTGACATTCCTTGAAATACTAATAAGCATATTGATAGGCAGAAAGCTATTTGATTCTTGAGTAGCATTATGCAAGGGATTTGCATCCGGCTTTTATCAGATGCATGTGCTTACCTGATGGAGGCAGTTAGAATTTGGGTTACTGGTTAACTAGGGTGTAAGCCCTGGTGAAGCCGCAATCACAATCCTAGTCAGGATAAGGCACATGCAAACCCTAAATTAACCTGTGCTCAACACCCTGGTAGCTTGGCACAGAAGACTCGGCCTTAAATTAGAGGCAATGTGTAAAGTATTTGAGCAACTCTTCAAACAGTAAAATAGTGTAAACAACAGACAAAATGTATCCCACAACAGGTTAGAGAAACACAGATGAATTTAATAAATAGAACAAGACCAAAACAACAAAAATCTAATCAGTAGAACTAGAGTTGTGAAGTTTTAAAGAATAAACTGTAAAATAGCACTTAAAATCATAAAGCGCCACCCGTGGCTATCTGGTCACATTGCTCTGGGTAAAAGTCAAAAGTTCTGGCTGACTGCAATGAAGCATGGGTTAAATACATTCAAAGATTAGTCCTGCTAAAGTTTTGCATTCTTAGATTTTGTGTCGCTTCCAGTTCACGCTAGAGAGGGTCATGGGGTGCAAAGACAGCATCACAGGTGTCAGCCAGTGTGGCACTAAGAACAGGTGGGGAGTTGAGGATGGGCAGGTTGGAGCTTCACAGTGGCAGTCCTACATAGGCGATTGATACTTGCTGTGCAAGGAAACTGGCTAGCAGCGGCTTGTGCTGAATTTCAGTACAAGCAACACGGTTCCGGTTCAAACAGGCGCGTTCGCACTTGCAATAGTCTAAAACCTTTGATTTCAAAAGCGCATTAGCCACACCAAGGATCCAGGACCGGAAAAGCACCACTTGGAGGTCACCAACTCATTTCAGGTGGGTCCAGTAGCTGGTTTGGGAACCTTTTATGTTCCTGAGGCTCCGCTCAGGAGGCCAGCAGACTAGCTCTTTGAGTCACTCTGGGGTCCTGCATTCAAGATAAAGTTACAGAGCAAGTTCTTCTTTCCCAGGCAAGAGGGCTGCAGATAAGCACAGTATGGCAGCAGTTCCGTGTAGCAGCACAGCAGTCCTTCTTCCTGGCAGAGAAGTCACAGGACCACAAGTGAACTGAAGAGTTGGTGTCAGAGGACCTTCCGTTATACCCTGGTGCCCTGTTTATGGAAGGTGTAAGAGGTAAACAATGACTTTGACAGTGCAGGGCAGGGTTGTTATGTCCTTTGTGTGAAGGCAAAGCACAGGCTATTCAGTTGCAAGTGAGGCTGTGCTAGGGTTCACCCACCCCCATCTTGGCAGCAGATGGGCCATCAAGGCACACCTAATCCCTCTTTTGTGTGACTGTTTGCGAGGAATTCACAATTCTGTGAGTTACACCCAGTCATGTGACCTAGGACAGGCTATAGGTAACAAAGGAGTAAGAGCAGAAAACAATTAAAATTTTAAAAGTAGCTTTTTTATAATTGTGATCAAAAACCTGACTTTCCCATTGACTAGGGCACTTCACCACAATTCCAAGGACACCAAATACTGCACAACTACCACATCCAAATTGGAAATTACAGCTTATTTATTCTAATAAGGAATCATCAATATTATCAGAGGGGTAGGCCTCGCAGTAGTAAAACATTAAGTTTAGGAATTTTCCACTACAGGACATGTAATACTTAAAAGTACATGCCCAATCGTTTAGTTACACAGTACCCTGCCCTATGAGCTGCGTAGTGCCTACCTTAGTGGTGACTTGTATGTAATAAAAGGAGATTTTAAGGCTGGGCAAGTTGTTTTTAATGCCAAGTCGACACAGCAGTTTCAAACTGCATTCAGGCTGCAATGGCCCACCTTGAATATGTTTTAAGGTGCTTCGTATATGGGTGGCACAATCAGTGCTAGAGGGCCATTAACAGCATTTAATTTACAGACCCTGGAAACATGTAGTACTACTGTACAATGGACTTATAAGTAAATTAAATATGCTAATGAGGTATAGGCCAATAATGTAATGTTTTAGGTGAGTGACCACAAGCACTTTAGCACTGTGCTCACTCACCTAAATGGAGGAGGAGAGGCAAACAGTTTGGGGGAAGACCACCCTAAGACTGACCAGTCTAACAGGAGCAAAAGGCTTGTTGAGCCTTAAGAACAAAAAGAACAATTGTGGCAGTATGGCTGTGCATTAAAAAAACATAGTGGACGACTGTTAGAAGCTTTGGTGAGCTATGTATGCTATGGGAATATGTAGGTGACACGTTAGACTACAGTGGTGAGGTCACTCAGGTAAAGATTAGTCTATGAGATATTCCCAGAATAAAAGGAATGAAGTCTTGAGGAAATTCAGAAGGATTCATGTGGGGTATACTCCTTATGCTTGGGGAGCAGCTAGAAAAATTAATTCAAGACCTTTATTTCGGCTCGATAGCTATAAAAGCAGATAGAAAAAAATACAATATAGTTAGAACACAATGATAAAATACAAAAAAAGCATAGTGTTAAAACTCATGATTAAGAAAGCCTTTAAATAGTAGCCTTGTATGTAGCAAAAAAAGTTAAAGATAGCTTTACATTTAATCAATATGCTTAAATCAATGGAAAGATAAGAGGCCACAAATTTGAAGTCATCTGAAATCATATTAAGAAAAATTATATAGATTATGTTCATTATATCTCACATCGGGATAGCAGCGCTAATTTGGTTCTCAGGAGAGGCACATGTCTTTGCTCTAGCAATCCACATAGCCATTAAACATCAAGTGAGCACATAAATGAGTGTCTTGATCATATACTTTAACATCCTAAATGCAAAGTTATACTCGGATATCCAAATTTTGACATAGCTGAAGTATCCTGCAAAGCCTGCTGAGCTTGTAGGCTGGTCAAAATAAAATACATGTTCAGGGGTCTCTTCAGGGGCACCACAAGCCGGGCACCACCAATCATCCACTCTCTAGTTTTTAGCCAACTTTGCAGTAAATGAATGAAAGGGTAGAGTCCAGTAGCGAAACAGCAAGTAAAAGGACCTAGCTAAGGGGGGTTCTATTTAATCCCCAAACTCTTCTCTAATACAGGCGTCTCTAATTGTAAGAAAAGCCTCATTCAATGTACCATGGCTTGCCCAGGAGTATATTGGAGAATCTCAATACTGCCAGTAGGCTGATTTAATGTTGGACTTCGGTATCGACCTTGCCTCTCTTGGACTACTCTACAGAGTTTCCAACCGATCTCTCCCAGGGTAGCTTTCATATACTTGATCCAGGGTATCTTACGGGTACCCACAAGACTAAGCATTTCTTGTTGGCCTTCACAATGTGGATGGAGCTCTAGGGTGGCACAGATCCTCCACAATAGAAAATTGGACATAGACCGGTTTTATTTGCTAGGGCTCTCACCCCAAGATCAAGTCTAAGGAGGGAGTAGGAGAGCACTAATGAGGGCACGTATTAAGAGATGCATGAATCTGTTCTCCACTGATTCTAAGGTAGAAGCAACAAGATGACTCCATAGGTAGCTGTCCCCAGGGCTTGGTGTTGGCATACCTGCAGGGATAGCTGTGCAGGTCGAAACTGAGAACTGTGTGTCAGCTTGATTATGCTTCCTACCACTTTCTCAAGTTTTAACCTGCGTAATATGTGCCTGCCACCCCCAATGTTTGGTCAATGGAGTGCCCAGATAGGAACAAGTTGAACTCTCTCAAGGATAGTCCCTGCTAATGTTTTGTTAGTGCTGGTCAAATGCCCTGGGTTCATTATCATATACTTGGTCTTACCCACATTAATTTCTACACCCCACTTTATAAGAATTTCTTGAAGCGATCCAGGAGATTTTGCAGGCCCCGGGAGACTTAAGAGATGGGTGTCATCGGCGAACAGGAGGACCAGGATCCTCATGTTTGCCAACTTTGGAGCGTTGCTCTCACTCTGTTCTACGAAAGTAATAAGACCGTTGATGTAGAGTAAGAATAACGTAAGGGCAAGTATGCACCCCTACCATACCCCTCTACTTACAGGGAAAGGCTCTGTCAACTCACCAGCCTGACCTGCGCACAGTTGTTACTATGCAATCTCACAATAATATCTTGAAGGTAACTAGATTCCACCATCTTTTGCAGGACTCACCAAATGGTCGGCCTGGGTACTAAATCAAATGCAGAAAAGAGGTCCACAAATAGGACATCCAACCTACCACATCCCACAGTGGCGACTTTCCAGTATTACATCAGGAGGAACTGGAATACCTGGTCAATCGTGTGTTTGGCCTCCAGAAAGCCCACCTGCAACAGAGACTAATAACATTTTCTGCTAGCCATTCCTGTAGTCTACAAAGTATAACTCTACTAAATAGCTTTTGTAAGATATCGAGAAGACTAATGGGTCTGTAGTTGGCTGCCATGCCACGAGGACCCTTTTTATGATTAGAAAAAATGTCAGCCCCAGCCGATGTCAGGGGCAATGGTGCCCCATTCAATAAGGCAGCAAACAGCGTATAGAAGTAGGCACTCCATGTGTCAATCTTACTCTTGAATAGATCTCCAGGGATTTTATCAAATCCTTGCGCTTTGTTGGGTACAGTGCCCTTAATGGCTAGAGATATTTCTTGAGCTACAATTTAATGGCTATTATAGTTGGGCCCAGGGATAAGGATGTTGATTGGGTTCTCCTCAGTATTTTCTTCCGCCTCCCTTGTGCTCGTTGACGATTGTCCTAGAGTCCCCGGTCTCGTCAGGTCACTAGAAGCGGCAGTCGGTACTTCTGGCTACACATAAATGCAAGAAAAGTGCGCTACACAGTCACTGGCTGAGATGTTGGTTTTGATGGAACTAAACCCTTCCCTGCTGCCAGAGGACACCAGATTCCAAAAGGCACAGTGATCTTTTTGCTTGGCAGCTGCTAAGAATCTCTCCCACTTTCTCCACTCCAATCCTTTTTAGTAGTGTAGAGAGCCTTTTTATGGGCACTCCTTTCTACGTGGATCAGGGCTTTATCTTGTGTTTTTATGGCTGTGACCAGATTGGTATTGGCAACTCTACAAAATTTGCTGTAGCAGGTCAGTGGACGCTTCCTCTCGGCCTTTCGCCCAGCATTAACAGAGAAAAGGTTTCTCAGTTTATTAAACATCCCTTTGTGGTTCTTGGAAATTAGCCTCCGCTGTCCTCTAGGAACCCCTGTCAAGGGAAGAGACACCATCCTCTCCATGCTCTCAGCCACCAAGCCATAGATATGGCAAATGGTCTCCTGTGAATTCTCCAAACTGCTCCATTTGACCTGGAGTCCATTGCTGGTAACTCTCAGTTATGTTATGTTACAGCAATTGGTTAAGTGCACATATACCCTGAGGTGTCTTTGGGCTGACTACTGCTGAGCTGGAAAGGAGCATAGTTGTTAAAGAGCCATGTTTTTAACTCCTTTCTAAGGTGTGGGCATAGCTCTGATTGGTGTGGGGGGTAGGGAGCAGATTGTTCCAGAGCTTTGTGGTTCCAACAACAAAGCTTCTGCTTCCCCAACTAGCTTTGGGAATTCTAGGAGTCCTCATAAGATTCAAACCTAGGGAGCGCAACCATCTCTGAAAGGAGTGCTTCAGGGCCCGTATTATGTAAAGCCTTGTAGGCTATGCACAGATCCTTAAATGTGATACCGCTTATTGCTAGAAGCCCATGCAATTGTCAAATTTCTTTGGCCACCAAAATGAATGTAGAGGTCCCAGAAAGAAGCCTGGCAGATGCATTCTGCACCATTTGTAGCTTGTTGAGGTTTTTTCCTGCATATTAGAGACCATTGCAGTAATCCATTTTTGGAAGGAATAATGTCATGGTGACTGTCTTTCTAGCCTGCGCTGGAATAAAAGGGAATAGTTTCTTGATCATTCTGAGCAGGTAGGAGGAGATCAAAAAATTGACTTGCAGTCTAAAATGTTGCTTTTAATCTATAAACATAACTAAATATTTGCCTTGGTTGCTGGTATAGGGGGGAGAACCCTAGTCTTATGGCCGCCAACTAGGGGACAAGACAGGAGAGAGATTACAGAACAGAACCACCTCAGTTTTATTTAAGTTAAGTTTAAGGCAGTGTCTGTTCATCCATGAGCAAATTGTCAGCATGCAATCATGAAAAGTGTCCGAAACCTCAGTACCATTTCTGAAGGCGGACAGGACAATTTGGGTATCGTCCACATAGGAGGGTAACGCAAGGCCAAAAGAGTTGACCAGAAGAGCCAACTCTGTAACATAAATGTTAAACAGAGTTGGGCTAATAGATGAACCCTGCAGGACCTCCCTTTGGAGAGAAAAGGAAGCGGATTCAAAGTTACCCAGTGCTAATGATTGTGGTCTATCAGTAAGAAAAGAGGTCAATAGGGATATAGCCCTACTCTTAATGCCCTAATTACTGTTATGGTCGATCAACATCCCATGGTCAACCATATCAACTGCTGCCGACAGGTCAAGGAGAATTAAGTGCTGCGGCTCCACCACTGTCCAGCATGACCCTTATCTCTTCTGTGGTTTTAATCAGTGCTGACCAAGTGCTGTGTCCAGACCTGAAAGCAAATTGTGTCTCATACAACAACTGATTCTCTTGTATGTACTGTGTGATCTGAGAATCCCCAACTTTTTCAACTAGTTTAGCAGGAAGTGGAAGGCACGAAATGGGCATATAGTTGTTGGGGTTGACTGGTTTTAGGTTAGGTTTCTTTATAAGTGGGAGAATGGAGGCCATTTCCACTAAGTCGGGAAAACTCCTAAAATAAACATGGAGTTGAGGATGGCTGCAAGAGTTTCACCTATCATATCAGTCCTATCCAGTGGTTCTTCCATGTTAAAATTAGCCTTTGATACTTACGTTAAGCGTGAGAGCCAAGGCATTATGGTCACTATCCTGACATGCCATAACAATTATATCCTCCTGGTAAGGAAATAACTTAAGGTCCAACAAAATATAGTCAATTAGGCTAGCGACATTAATGCAATTAAAAGGGTGGGATGCAGCACTATCAGAGCTAGTTCTACCGTTGCAAGCTTGTAGCCCTTAGCTTAGAATAAGTAGGTTAATTTTAAATGCAGTTGGTGTCCATTTCTTGATGTGCGAAATCTCCAGGGCTGGAACTAGCCATTGATTGTCCTCTGTCGAGAGAGACAAAGGCTCTACACTTAGCAGTTCAAATTGGCAATCAATCCCCCCCTGCGATTTTCTTGATATTAATTGCCAGTGAGGCTAAATGTGCGCTCAGATGTTCTGGAACAACAGGTTCCTTGTTGCACACAGCAGACCTGCAGTAGACATTGTAGAGATAGTAAGTTGGAGGACTGTTAGGCAAACACCCAATAGGTCTTGGGAGTTCCCCTGGATCTCTCTTAACCCACCCAACACTGTTGTTCTTACCGATAGCGAGTCCCCTTCCCCGAGGACCTTCCTTTCCTGGCTCTTACAGCTTCCTTTGCAAAGTAAAAGTAGCCTATATAGTGGTGGGGTTGCAGGCACCATGCCTCTTTAAATAAACAAAAGGTTGAACTAGTCGATGAACTCTCACAACTCTGAGCAAACTTGTTTGGAAGCCAGGCCTGCTACATTCCATAAAATAAGCTTAGTCTGGTGTTTCAGAGCAGCACCAGTGTTCCCCCCTCCCTGCCAATTGTTTTGTTTTCTACGGACAGGTGCGACACCCCTTCAACAACTGCATTATACGTTGTGGTATCAATAACATTGGAGCCCCTGTTAATTTTTGGACCCTCTTGTCTTGCACTCTTGTCTTGCACTATAGCCCACAATCAGCATATTGTAGTCTACATTTTTGTCAGGCTACTGCTTTAGCACTGTGGAATATGCTACGAGTCAGTAATTTCATCTGCTTTGGCACTGATCTGGGCTTGTTTGCTCGCCCATAACCAGAACAGATCCTTACATTGTTGTACTTGGTCACCCCTATTATTAGTATGGTAAACAGTGGCCCTCCTGGATCCTCTCTAGGTCCAGATCTCTGTATTGGGGTGAATGTATGACATTGTTCTGCATTCTGTCCATCAATTGTTCTTTTTGCATTTGTCACCCTGAGTGGGATACGTATGCCCAGACGTGGGTCCCGTGCTCTCCATGCCACTGGATTCAAGCTAGCCTGGCTGACGAGGGGTGATGCCATGAAACCAGTTCCAGGATGCTGGTTTCCGGTCCAGGAAGGACCTGGCTTGGCAGTTCGGTCTGGGCTGTTCCAATGAGGCACGGGGTCAAGACTGATTTGCATATGGCAGAGTCTTAACTGGGGTGGCATGGTGAGTAAAAGAACTATGGATTCAACCCAGATCTATTGATTAGGGAGAAGGTTTGATTTGCTCTGCATTCCGTCCATCATCTGTGTATCTTTTGCTTTCTTGTACTAAGTGCACCAGGTATGCCCAGAAATGGGCACCTGGTTCAAGTTCCATTGGATTCCAGCTAGCCTGGCTGACGAGGGGTGATGCCCCGAAACCGGTCCCAGGATGCTTGTTTCTGGTCCAGGAAGGACCTGGCTTGGCAGTTTGGTCTGGACTGTTCCCAGGAGGCACAGGGTCAAGACTGATTTGCATATGGCTGTGTCTTAACTGGGGTGGCATGGTGAGCAACAAAAAAAACGATGGATTTAATCCAGGTCCATTGACTGGGGGAGAATGCTTGATTTGCTCTGCATCCGTCCATCATCTGTGTCTCTTTTGGTATTATAAATGTGCCTCCTCCAGTAGGTGTAGGCCCTGTGTACTCTATTTGCATGTGACAATGAGCTTTGGGGTGTTGGCTGCTGAGGGAGCAATAAGGGGATAAGTCTATGTGTGGGTCCCTGCTGGTGGCTTCCTGGCAGCACTAAGTAAAACACGTTGGGCCAGAGATGCAGATCTGAAATTTATGATAAAGCATTCACCATCTCGGTTCACCCTCTCTGGCCCAATCCAAGCACATTTTCTGAAATGCAATGTTATTGGATTGTGAAAGGGGGAAACCTCTAAACCGTGCTAACCACCCTAGGGTTTTGTTGTGAAGCACATCATGTTTCACTTTCACCATCCCTCAGGTGGGGTACGCCTAATTAGGACTACCATATATGGAAATTATGCCGGGGAAGATTTAGGATTGGCAACTTAAGACTCTCCCTATGGTTGGTGGGGCAGGGCCCTTTATCACCAGCATGTTCTTCGTTGTTGCAACCTAGGCTTCCTGGATGTATAGGGAATTTAAATTATTGCGCTCTGGACCATCTCCCCGAGTAGGGGATTCAACAAGTACTCTATTCCCTGAGCAAAAAGAATTGGCAGGTGGCCCCTGGACAGAGTATGGGATGCTCCTTAACCCTGGATCCCCGAAGTACTCTAGGCTTCCTTGTTGGTTGGTTGCAGCCAATTCCTTCTCTATGGCTATTAGGCAGTCGCAGATTGGGGTTAGGTGCTCTGCTAGAAGCCCCTTAACCTTGCATAGGAAGTCATGCATGAATTACCTACAGCATTTGGACACCGCCCCCTCGCTGAACACTGTGGCGATGTGTCAAGCAATTCTTTTCATGGGAGTCCCTGGGATAAAGACGGGGAAGAAGGAGCAAAAGGAGCAACTTTGTTTCTGCTGCCTGCAGGCTGTCCTGTTTTTCTTGGCTCTGCCTTTAGATTGGTCTACGCTAATCATGCGTGACTTTCTGGTGCTCGTAAGTTCCGTTTTACTTGCTCCTTGGAGAGTATGTAATAGCATAAGTGCAGGCTTTAGTGGAAGCAGAGGAAATGTGTCTTGGTCGGACATTCGCTCAGCTATGGTCTAACTGTAATGTCAGTCACTGTTCAGTGAGCGTCATCTCTGTATTAATGACACCGATGGGTCTGTGTAACATTCGGTCAATGGAAGTGGCCTTGGCAGGGAGTCTATGAGCTGGGTGGCGATCCATTGATTTCCGCTTTCCCATCTCAGCTGTTGGTTACTTATTGTGAGGTGTACAGTTCGATTAATTGGTTTCCCTCATGAAGGTATATACAAAAAAAAAAGAAATACAGGGAAGCGATCAGCAGGTCTACAGACTACAAAGCCACACACTCACTGAACAAAATCAGATACTTCACCATGGTGTTACCGTTAATGTTTCCCAGGTAAACTAAGCCCACTCCGGTTTAGAAGCTCTTAAATGTACTTTAGTGGCGATCCAATAGCCAAGCTTATAGTTCCAGGGAAGGAGGCAACCTTTTGGTGGGAATCATGCCATAAGTGTTCCATTAGGCTCTTCCAATGCCAGGATACAGAGAGGGCAATGTGGCCAGCGTGCGTTCACCTGCCTCATGAAGTGTAATAGTATAACTGGCCCAGTGTTAAAATAGATGCAGCAAGCGAACAACGGCGATTGCCCTAGGCTGGGGTCTGGACAACAGAAATAATAAAATAGTTCCTTTGCACATTGGGAGTCCTGTTACAGTCCAGCCGCAGGACCAATGGAGGTGGCCCTGCCCCTTCCTATCATTGAAGGGCACAGGACGGGCTTCGCCCAGGCATATCCCGTGCTGCGGGAATGCAGGGAGCACCTTTCAGCAAGTGCTGGCGCCACCCTCTTTGTAGCCAGACTCTGCAGTTGTGCCTCCTGATGCTACTGGTGTTGGGGGATGAAGTCCCCTGCAGAAAATAGGGGACCAGGAGGTTGTTTAGCCCTTCTTGACAGCCAGCGAGTACCATTCAAGTAATCTTTGCATTCTAAAACTCAATTCAGACTTGGAGCATAGAGGCAGATCTCCTCCTTAATACAGACAGACCTCATGCCTCCCAAGGAGTACCTTTATCCTTATACCGGGATACATTTCTCTTCTTATTGTCCAAGGATGCAGACTTAATTCTGATCATAATGGTTAGGATTTTGGCAGTTTTGCATATTACACCCTGATTATATTGGCAGAATGTTGGTAATGTCCTAGATAAATATAACATAATACAAATTATCTGTTGCTTTTCTCACCTTGCTAAGGGAATGCTATTTACAGGAGAAGTGAAGATTTAGGTGGCAAGACAATGTATCAAGAGCTAGAGAAGAGTGGTTATTCATCATGTAAATTAAAAATACATTTTAAAAAAAGGAGTACAAGTTCTCTGATTGCCAAAGAAGTCAATAGTTTGAACAACATTTGGACTAAGCCGTGGGGAAATCTGAGTGGTTCCAATTAGGAATTATCGAAATGCATTTGTAAGAAATGGGGTTGGAGGTTGACAGCAGTAGGAGCCCCATTCAAACAGCAACCACAATCCTAGTCAGGGTAAGAAGCAGGGAAATCCTAAATTAACCTGTGCTCACCCTCAGGTAGCTTGGCACAAAGCACTCAGGCTTAACTTGGATGCAATGCATAAACTATATGTGAAACACTTCAAAGAGTTAGTACAGTGAAAACACCACACAAAAAGAGTTTACACCAGGTTAGAGCAACAGAACTTGATTTAAAAAAAAAACCAATGAAAATGATAAGAATCCAAGAAGTAAAACTTGAAATATGAATTTTTAAAGAGTAAACTGTAAAATAGGAATATCTCTCTTCACATTGGGGATTTTACTCCGTGATGCAAACACAACGCGGTTGTTACAGCGAGCGCGTTGTCACTACACACTACCTTTACAACGCAAGTTGTTACAAACACTTGTGCTAGATGGCGCACTGGACTTGGGAATAGTATGATTTACTATTCCAACTCCAGTGTTTGCAACACTAAGGAAAGTGTCGAAATTGTAAATCATACTATTCCTTATCCTAGAGTGCCATCTAGCGCAAGTTGTTGTAATGACTTGCATTGTAAAGGTAGTGCGTCATGACAACGCGGTCGTTGTAAAATCCGCAATGTAAACGCTGTTTCCTGTAAAATAGTGCTGAGTAGCAATAAGACCTTACTTGGGATATATGGTTGCACCGTACTGGGACAAAGGTAAGAGTTCAGGCCAACCGTGATGCATTACGGGCTGGATACAGGGACCCAGTGAGGCATGCTTAACAAAAGTACCTTGATCCAGGCTGCATCGTAGTCAAAGATGCGGGCTCGGGTCTAAGTGATGCTTCAGTGTCGATTCACGCAGTGGTGACAATATGCCGGTCTTGATTTGCACAACAGTGACGATGCATCAGTTTTGATGAGAGCAGAGCTGCGATGCGGAAATTCAGCGTCACAGATGCAGTGAATGAAGATGCGGAGACTTCCTGCAGGGGTTGTTCCAAAAGGCACATGTCAGGTTCGATCCATGAAGTAGAGGTGATGAGCCGGTTCATGTCACGCAACAGGAGCAATGCACTGGTTCGGATCCATGCAACAGGAGCGATGTTCTGGTTCCACAGAGGATGTATGGGTTTGCTGAAGCATGCAACCTTGGCCTCGATTCCAAGGGTTAAGGACTAGGGTGGCACCAGATCAGGAGGCCAGTCAGCTAGCCTTGGGAATCACTCTGGGTTCAAATGATGCAGGTCCAGTCCTTCTCACCCAGGAAGGGGAACAGCAGGCAACAGGCCAGCAAAGCAAAAGTCAAGAAAAGCACCAGTCCATCAGAGTGGCAGTCCTTCAACAGCAAAGCAGTCATCCTTCCTGGCAAAGTCTTCACAGTTCCAGATATGTACTGAAGTAGTGGTGTCAGTGGCCCAGTCCTTCTATCTAGTTGTGTCTTTGAAGTGGGGGAGATTTCCAAGATAGGTCTTCAAAGTGCACAGAGGTCCTCCCTCCTGCTGCAGCTCCAGACTCATTACAAAGGGTATGAAGCCATTTGTGTGGGGGACAGGACACAGCCTATTCAAGTGTAAGTGAGGGTGGGCTTAGCTCCTCCCTCCCATCCTGCCAGGATGGCCCATCAAGTCACATATAAGATCCCATTTTGTGTGGCTGTCTGGGGGGGTACACAAAGCCCAGCTGTCACCCTTTCCTGTTGTGTATCAGACAAAGACAGCAGGCACCAAATGGGTAAAGGAAAATGTCACCTTTTTAAACGTGGCATTTTCAGAACTGCAATTTAAAATAAGACTGCACCATAAGTTGTGGTTTTCAATTGTGATTCGAGAGAAAAACTGAAAAAGTCTCTCTTCGCAATTGGCAATTACCCTTAAAACATATAATAAATGAATCCCAATCTTATCCTATGGGAGAGAGAGGCCTTACACTAGTAAAAAATATATTTGAATGTTTTTCACTACCAGGATGTGTAAAACTTTAAAGTCCATGTCTTGCATATTAAATACATTGCACTCTTCTCTGTGATATGTCCAGGGTTTACTTTAGTGGTGACTTATATGAACGAAAAGGGAAGGTTTGGGCCAGGAAAGAGGTTTATCTTGCCAGGGTGAAATGGCAGTGTAAACTGCAAAAACAGGCTCTGCAATAGCAGGCCTGACCCATGGTTAAAAGGCTTCTTAAGTGGGTACACAATAGGTGCTGCAGGCCAACTCGTAGCATTTCATTTACAGGCTCTAGGAAAATACAGTGCACTTCACTAGGGAGCTTTTAGTAAACTAGGTATATCAACTGGGGTTGAACCAATATTACCATGTTTAAGGGACAGCACTTTAGGACTAGTTATCAGTAGTAACATGCACAGAGTCTTAAAGCCAGCAAAAATAAGGCCAGAAAAGTAGAGTCGGTAGTCAAAAAGTTGGGGGTGGGGCAGGGAGACCACACCAAGACTGTCAGGTCTAAGAGCAACACAGAGCAACAGGAAAAGAATGATCAGCTACTTCTAAAAATAATCACAGAAATGGTTTAAATTACACAAAGGAGTCAATGCATGAAACAATTGGAGAACCCTGTCCTCTGTCCTCTTCCCTTTACTTTGTTGTGTATACTTTACAATATTTATTATATATCAACATCTTTATTACTTATCAAAACCTTTTATACCCTATGTGTTTTTCTGTGTGTGTACATGCTTTATGCTAAGGTGCAATGCGGTTGTGGACTTCTGCTCACCTAAGTGTGCCCTACTGCAAAATGTAGTTGTATTTGGTTCATTATAAAATACGATAGAAATGTCAAAATTGTCTCAAAAGCACATACAACTAAATTTACTAATTTGAATTTTCTCTTTTAATAGCACACACATGCACAATGGGTGTGCAGTTAAAATGTGTTCATAGATTAGTCAGTTATCTCTAAAGGCCTTAAGATTTAATAAAAAAGTAAGCCAGTAATGCCAATCAATTAGACACAATTGGTGCTGAAAACGCCATTTATAAACATTGGCCATTAATAGAAATGTACATAACCTCTAAAAGAACAATTGTATATAAAAAGAGCCAAATGCTTCTTTTCTTTATCAGAACGACTTCATAAAATACAAAATAAATCATTTCAAGAATATTTATTTCAGCAATATATATATTTTAGTTTCTGTACATAATCTAAGTAATGTTAAGACGGAAGGTTAACAATGAAAATACATACAAAATACTTTTTTATTTTTACAAGTAGAAAAATAAAACATGGTTCCGGTGAACCATGGCTTTAATACTGTGCATAAGTCTTATATAGATTTTACAAATAAATTATAGCTTAAAATATTTTTGAAACAAACAAAACACATTATGGAGTAAGGTTTGTATCCTGGCTTATCACAAACTAGCGCCAGTCAAATGTCCGACCAACAATGTCAAAAAACTTCTTATTGGGTTCGTGGAAGTGTTCCTGTAATTTTTCCATTAACACAGAGTCGACATGAGGGTGTGCCCTTCCTTTGGACTCATGCAGACAGCGATCCCGTCCACCATCTCTTAAACAATAAAACCCTTTTGTCTTATTGAAGTAAAAATTTGATGCATTAATTTGTGGGGATAACTTTAAGAATCTCTCCACCTTCTCCATCTCTGGTAAGGGTTCTTTTATTAATTTGTCACCATCCACAATGTGCATGTGATGCAAGGGGAAATACTTCAGCCAGTTTTGCATGTAAGTATAGTACACACTTCGGTTTATTGCTTTGTAGTCCACATTGATTTCTCCATTTTTTAACAAAAGTTCTTCTACAGGTGGGTAGAGTTTGTGTTTTTGTTTGTGGTTGTGGAAGACCTGAGTATAATCTGAAAGAACTCTCTCAATCGGGTCTCTTAGAATAAGAAGTATTCTGATAGACTCATTCATTTTATGGACTCTCTCAGGCACTTTCATAGATGTAAAGTATGCTGGAGTTTTTTCTACTGTAAGCTGATGTGGGTAGGAGAAAGGCATTTGCTTAATATACCATTCTAAGCCTTTATTGTATTGCTCTTCCCAGTCAAAGAAATGGACTTCACTTTCTGCTGCCGAGATATCAGGGTGAAGACTCAGCATCTCCAACAAGGCTCTAGTTCCACCTTTTCGCACTCCAATGATGATGGTGTGGGGCAAATGCTGATGAGTTATGTTAGAACTGTTCCTCAAGTCACTTTTAATGAAACTCTTCTTGGAGTTATTCATGGAGGTGAAGAGTGAGTTGGTCATTGGCCTTGAGGACACCAAACTAGGATGAACAAAAAGAAGAACAGTCCACAGTAAAAAAGTTACCATGACAGAAGTTCTTTTCCTGTTTTCACTCTTCCAGTCATGAAGACTTTTTCCAACTTTCAGGTAGATGTCTTTGGAATAACATGGGAATGTTTTACTGACCCAATCCATTGCTTCAAATGTGAAGTCACTGAAAGAAAACACATGCAGTTTAGTATATTCGGACACCATGATAGGAAATGTAAATAAAGCATTTAAAGATTCAGTACTGTATAGTGATTTTTTTCTTTTTTAATTAGGACTCTCAATAGGAAATGTTATTTTAATTGAAATGCTAATATTACTCATAAGAATCTGGTACAAACATACTAATTGTTTTCTACTGAACTTACCAATGTAAGGACCAGCTGCAACTATTAGTTTGCAAATCATGCCTACTCGAATTCAAAAGGTTATAAGGAATGAAATTACAGTGCTTAGAATTCAGGCTTTGACACGGACGTAGTTATAATATAATTTGCACGGAGCTTCGCATGCTTTAGGATTTTACTTAATTTCATTTTGCAGTAAATCACTCTTACAGTGTCAGAAATGGACATTGAAATATTCACACCTTGTCTTAAAGTAAACCGCTATAAGTCTTGCCTGCCCCTCTCCCCGAGACTATTCAATCATCAGCTGTCAGTTGTAAAAATAATCAAAAATTCAGAGAACTAGGGTCGGATATACAAAGGGTTTTAGCATTAGCAACAGGGCCGGACTGGAAACTGAAAGAAGCCCTGGCAAATTTTGCCAGACCAGTCCCCGTCTGGTGCGTAGCGAGCGAGTGCAGCGGGCGAACCAGACCACTACCATGGGCGTTGGGAGTGGGGGGGGGGGGGGGGACAAGGTAATCTCCCCAAGAAAATTTTGGGAAAAGACAGACCAAAATGGTGAATTCTACAGCAAATCTTTCATTACATATTCAATTGTATCAACTTTCAAAGCACAGTAAGTAGTAGATGATGACCTTAAAGTGCACCTGGTTACCCACCCAGTCATATGTACCCATAGACATTCTAACAGAGAGCACCAAAAATAGACACGAGCAGTGAATCGGAGAGAACAAAGTAAAAGCTAGTCCAACCCCCATATGGTGTGTAGCGAGCAAGTACAGTGAGCAACCACTACTAAGGGGAGTTTGGGGGGGTTCTCCCCCCCCAAGAAAAGTTTGGAGACAGAAAGGCCAAAACAAAGCATTTTTCAACACATTTTTCATTACATATTAGATTGTATTAACTTTTAAAGCATAGTAAATGATTACCTTATGGAGCACCAGGATACAGTCATAAATCACAGACGTTCCTAGTAAGGATGCCCTGGGTCCTGGTGCAAGCAAGGAAAATAATCCCTTTGACTGATAAATACAGCAAACATCTGGGTTCAGAGGGCCCCACAGGGCTCTGAGACCAAGTGCTACTGCACTAATCTAAGCCACGCACATGTCTTGTATCAAGATTGGTGATATAGTGCTGTGGGGGACACAAAATCCATATTTTCATGAAACTGCATCAGAGTATTTTTAACCTTTGCTCTATGATGAATCTAAGGCTAGGACTTTGATGAGCCTCTTCTATGCTTAGGTACATCGAAACTTGGACACCATTATAAAACTATGTTGCATTCCAAACATTGGGAAAGACCAACATAGGGAGTAGTGGCTTGCAATATAGTGACATACAACTCTTCAGAGCTGACATAAATAAAAAGGAAAGACCTCTGAGAGGCTACACATAACCATTACCTTTGCTAAGGCCATCTTAGCCGCTCTGCTGGGTGTATCACTTGGTTTTTGTCGATTTAATCAGCCATAGTAAGGTTTGTATAGGCCGTGCTTGACATTTACGTGGTTCTGTGCAAAACAATGAATGGGTCACATAGCATTCACTGACTTAACATAGCGAGTAATTTCCGATTCTTTATGGGCCATTCCAATGTACTGCCTGTTTCTGGCCACTTGTCTCGACTGTAAAACTCTGTTTTCATTATTCTAAAATGAGGACACTGACCTTTGTAACCAACAGCAGGAATAGTTAAAATGTGGTACTATGCTGGTGCAAGAATATAAGAGTACATGAGAATGTTTGCGTTGTAACAATGCTTCGATATCACAAACTCTAAAAACCTGTCCATCATCTAATCTGTGAGTGTGTGCACAGTAACTCCTCCTGTACATACGCAAGTAAGAATAGCAGTATTTGCTTCTGTGTATTTGCCATCCACACACTCGTCAATTCAGATTTAATGAGAGAGGTGAGCATAACTCAGAACTCGCGCCTTAACCTTTCCAACTGATATTTCAAGTTAAGCAGTATACATGGAGACAATGCAATGTGGTGCCGTGCAGCACAAAACAGGCCGCACATCTATTGTGCTCTTTCCACGGCCCGCGACGTTGCGCAACTCAAGCCACCTCTTGTTCCGCCCTGCTCACAAATATACCACTGCGCAGAACCGAGCTGGGAGCTTCACCTTTTGCTTTTAATCCCGGCCTGGTCGCGACGGCCGCCCAGTGCCATGATGATTGCAAACGACTGGACGGACACTAGTAGACTCGCCTGCGGGCAGCAGACAGGGGGGCTAGAAATAATTACATTATGGCTGCACAGTGCCTCTCTGTCGTCTCTCTCTGGCCTCTGGGATGCCTCCTCGCCTCACCAGTCACGCACACTTTTTATTGCACGAGCCCCAACGCGCATGATCACCAGACAGCAGCCCCACCTTAAGGGTGAACTGAAGAGTAAGACCGCGCAGACGCGGTGGCGGAGACATCTGCACGCTGCGCACCTCTGCTCCCGATTATTAAATGATTGAATACACCTGGCTGCTGCACCGGGGTCACAGACCCGGAAGCTGCAGCACCAGACTCCAATGCAGATGTGCTTTTTTGGAGCGGGGACGCGGAGTAGTAGTCTATCTGTCTGCCTGACCTCAGCAGCGGAGGTCAGACAGTCAGTCAGACTACTGACTGACTCACGGACCGAAAATCGGCCCCAGCAACAAAACCGGCCCCCTGTGAAAAATCCAGCTCCCACCCCATCCAGCCTACCGGGCGATTGCCCGGTGTCCGGAATTGCTAGTCCGGCCCTGATTAGCAATCTCTCTGAATCAGTAAATCTGAGGGTTTGCAAATGCTGAAAAGATTTCCTTATGTTCTAAATACATTCAGCAACGTGAAAAACGTTTTCCAAATCACTAAATGTGTTTATAAATGGGTACCAAATCGCCTTTTGGATGGGGTGTGTTTCGGGCATCCCTTCTAAATATTAATTCAGTAGCCTATACTTCAAATGTTTTGTCACCAGACTACAGAGAAACGTTAGAAGGTACATAGTTCTGAGTTGGCACTGTAAATTATTGCAAAAGGGAAGGGGCTGCCTTATAAAATAAAAAATTTAAAAAAATAAAAAAAGGTTTGTTTGGAGGTATGCACAATGGTACAGAGAAACGCTGCCAACTCTTAAAACTTCACGTTAAAGAGGCTGCATTAAAGAGCTACGTTATTTACAGGTGAGGAGCTCTAGTGGTCTGCAGGCCCAAACAGGCCACCCTCCCTAAGACGCGACCAAACTCACAATTAAAAATAAGGTCAGTCAGATTGAGACCCACTCCAATACCTTCTGTGGTAAACTGAATTTGTACGTAGGTTGGTTCGCAAAAAACGTATTTGCAAATTGCAGCAGCTGTCGGTTATTATATGTGTAGTTCATATATGGTCCCAAATTATTATTCTTGTATTCACAAGACATCTATTAAACACTTAGCAACAACATTCACTAAAATTTGCTTACCCATGTAATTTGAATATGTGGGTTTGCTGCTCTAGTTTTTTAGAACACATTTTTTAAAACATTGCTAAATAAGTCTTCCTTTTTTTTCTAATCCTACATGCGAGGCCAAGGCAGCATTATGGTATAAGTCATGCAGGTAACACGTATGTGCAGTATTCACACTTTTCGTTAAGCACCACTGTGAGCAATTGTTATAGATGGAATAGTGATCTTTTAATACTAGGTTGCTGCTTGTAACCCTTTTGGATTGGAAGGCAACATATGTGATGTTACCAATCTCAACACTTAAAATTTGAAAGTGAACTTTCGTTTTTGCTAGAGCTGGTATCCAAGAATAAAGCATGGTGGCAAATAATCGATATCAGGGGCCTGCACCTCCTGCAAGGAATCCTAAATCTGCTGAATGTGCTGTACCAGATTAGTCCAATTGCCCGAGTGGACAAATACTGACCCACTTATTGCGATTCAATCTGTGCTGCATTCCGTACTTAAGTCTATGGGAAACTACAAATAGCAAAAATGTATTCTCCCTAAGAAGATCCAATCCTTCCTCCCTCCAGCACTAGCGCGGTGTGAACTTCAAAATCCTTTTTGAACTACCAATCACCCAGTAGCCCAATATTGGCCATACAAAACAAGCATTGGCATAGCCAATAGGTCTCGCCTTTCGGGACCTTATAAGTGTTTAGCCATGCAACAGTTGATGTTGTTGCACCAAGGACATTGTGCTGCATAACTAAATACTTATAAGGTCCCAAAAGCGAGACCTATTGGCTATGCCAATGCTTGTTATGTATGTCTTTGAAAACCAGGAAATCGCTTATTTGCTAATATGAATGAACTGTTCTGTTTTAGAGTTTTTATCTCTGATGTAGATTTGAACTTTTATGATTAATTTTGTATTGATCGAATAAAGTATTTCTGATCTGATATAATGCAGCAATGTTACTGACTGGTGATGCAAGCCATTAAGAACGTATGGGAAAAAAGCGAGGGGACGTAGGCCTGATTTACAGTCTGGTGAAGAGAGTACTGCCAACTGCAACAAAGTACCCTCTTTGCCAAACTGAATTTCCGCCGTCTCATGTAGAGTCGGCCGAACTTAAGTATGTCAGTCACGGAGGTTCCTGCCAATATAAGAGATGTCTGCTGGGGAGAGGCACGTCACATCTCTACATCTTAAGTATGGTTAGATCAGGGCAAGGGAGAGTTTCACTTTGGCCCAGTGTTTAATTTGTATAAAAATAAATGCCAGGGCTCTCGTCAGCACACCACTGCAACTTACACCACACATTGCCCCCTGTCATGCTGCCCATGACAGTACGAACACAAGTACTAACCATCGCACTCCTACAAATGTAACAATTTGCTCTATTCCAGGCCTCCCAAAGTGATAAGAATGGCTTGGGCTGCAGGTAATAGTAATTTGAAATGTATATTGAATTAATAATTGACTGTTGTGGTCATCTTAGACAGTGCCACCTCGTGGCAGACTGTCAAAAGAGCTGATGTCGAAATGCCGGTGGGTAGCACCGGAAACCACCTGCTCAAATTAAGCAATGCTTTGGCCCTTATTTAGAGTTTGGCGGATGGGATACTCCTACAAAATGTGACGGATATCCTGTCCTCTGCAATACAAGTGCCATAGGCTATAAAGCACTTTAAATCGGGCGCTCGGGACATCCACAACCCTTATGACACAGTATCCCGTCACCAAGCTCTAAATAAGGCCCTAATTTGTATAGTTTGCTACACTTGGGACATTTCTTAACATGTGCCAGTTTTTCCATGAAAATTCAGGACATTGTTACATTCAAATCTTTTTCATTGCAGTGTTTTCTTTCATTCATTATTTCAGCTTTGTATGTCAAGAACCGCTTTTTGTTGTGGTTACTATCTTAGTTACATAGAAGTGGCCCTTCGATATTAACTTCAATATCTTTGGTGTCATTGGTGTGAGATTTGCCTCTGTGGCGCTTAGTAAAGAATGTAACATGATAACTAAGCCAGTCCCTTCACGCTGAAATTAATTCCTTAATCAGACTCCTGGTCCTGACAGGAGCAATGCTGTTTTACAGAGATTTATGTTTCAGCAGAAGCACCAATACATAGGTGCTGTGCATAGAACATTATTATAGATCTGTGGGCACACCTGAAACCAAACTACCCAAACCTAGATGTGTGACTGGGAAATTAAATTGTGATACATCGTACTAGGAAGAATACCTATTTTTACATTAAATACAATTATAGATTTTACAGTGTAACATTACAGCCCACTATCGAGGCCTATACCGGTTGTTACAGGCTCTGAACCAGCGTTATAGGCCTGAGCCACGCGCAAGGGCCTATAAAAAGGGACATTAACATCCGGTATAGCTGAAAGCAGAAGGGCTATACTGCTTTATCCCATATATGCTATCAGGTATAGTTTCAATGACCCGCCAAACATCAAAACTAAAATGGCTGCCTTCAGCATCACCCACACCTTTTATCACAGTTCTAGAGAAGAAGACAGGGATAAATCATTCCTGAGAATTGCTGCATACATTGTTATCAGTGATATTATTGAAGCCAGTCAGCCCCATCGGTAATTGGCAACCATTTTTGGATTGCTTTTGCTGGTTTGGTACACACGCTTTTGTTATATTTTGACCACAATCAATAAATATTAACAGTAAACAAAAGGGTCACACTTTCGTGGTGGAAGGAATCACTTATTCTTTTATAGTAATAACACTTTGTTTCATAGAGCGTTTGTATACAAAATGCTTTATGTCTAACATTTTTGGACTAATTTTTAAAAACAGTATCATTTTTAGCCTGTTGCCATTTTATTATGCGGTTCAGAGTCCACATCTATCTAATTTGCGATTATTTTAACATGAGAGCTGCATGTCACACGCAGATCTCAGCCGCGAGTGTTTCAACTACTAAGCCCTGTTAAAAATGTGCCAAGCTAAGATCTAGCAAAAAACAGACATGAATTAAAACATTATATGAGATTTATGAGCAAGTATACAAATAATACTATCTAGGTGACTAAACTGAACTCTTGCAAGGTGAATACACAGAATATTAGATCATCATAAACTATAATACAGACACATTCCCATTCAAATAACGGGTACGCAAGGGATGTGGCATCACTTCCAGTGAGGGTGTTGCATATCACCAATGCAAGTTATTCCCGCCACTTATTTCTTGAAGCCCTGGGGGTCCCTACATGCAATGGGACGGACTGTCCCGGTGAAAGGCGATTTCCTGTTACTGCTTCGCTTGCTATACAGATGTGCCCCTCGCCTCCATGATAAGTATTAATAATCTCAATGGAAACCATAGCCCTGATCCAGAATTTCTTCTGCATAGTAAACCCATAATGGAAGGAACTCTATCAGTGGATTCTTCTCTTAATTAGCACTTTCTCCACAAATCAGAGGATTCCATGTTTCCATCCGGCTCCAAATCAGGCCCTCGATTTCTTTCTGGGGCTGATCATTTCATCAGCGGTCAGAAACTTGCACGCATTAATACTATTATAAGAGCAGTATTTCCAGTCATTAAATGTAAGTATAATTTAACAATTGGTATTATGATCGTATTAACGGCGTATATGGCGCCCACATACACGTGTAGGCACAACACCAAGAGGCATTCTCTTGTTGCTAGAGGCCAGATGGTTAAACAAAACTGCATTGGTATAAAAGTCCAAACAGTTCCTTACCAGTGCCATTTTCGGAAATTTGTTCTTTAGTCCCACACGGAATGATAAACAATACACATTTTAGTCATTATTTGAGCTCTACGAAAAACAAGTGCGTTCCTCGTGCTGAAAGGAGGCAGCAGGGGGAGGTGCGAGAGGAGGGGTGAGTGCTGGATAAAAAGGCGAGAGGAGGGGGGGAGGGGGAGTGCTGGATAAAAAAAAAAAAAGTGTTGGCAAAAGTGAAAGCGTTTCACTTGCGAGAGCGAGCAGCGCCAGAAGTGATAATTGCTACCATATGGCGCCGCGCATTCCCGCAAGTGAATCGTCACACATGCACGCATTGCCACTGAAGGCAATGGAACGTGTGCACGTTTTTGGCTGAAAAGGTCTTTTTGCCTATGCAGCGTATGCGCGCTGCGTAGGCGAGACCTAAAAATAAAATGAACCTCGCCTTAAACAGATAGTCATTTTGGGGGGATTCTGTATCCAAAATTGAGCCTCTTCATCAGCCTTCCTACCCCTCCATCTCGGTTTGAACAACGCTCCTTAATGTTTAAGTGAGGACCAAACAACCAGCTATTCTGCTTAACTTGCATTCTGTAACCATATCTTTCAGCACCTAGCAATAAAACCATCTCATTTGCTCATTTTATTTCCTTTCTGAAGACGCCAAGTAAGGATCACTTAGTGGTGTAAGAGTGATTTAAAAAATACAAATAAATGTCAGCAATTGCTAAAAATTAAGCATATGAAAACAAGACTTGTCAATGAAGATGCTAAATGTTTTGCTAGTAGGTATTCAGGGCTGGTGCAAAAGTGAGTGCAATTGCTCTGATGTCTTGCAGGGCGCAGTCTGCCAATCATTTTCCAATCATACACACGTCCCACATTGGAAAGTTGAAGTTTAAGGTGGATTGGTCGGAATTCCAGGTCCACTACGTTATGGAGCAAATCCCAAACTGATCTCTGGTAGGATTACCCATACATCATTACTGCCACCACTGCAAGTATGGATATAATCACTCACACCAAAGGACGAACCATCTACAGGATAAACAGCTTATGAATCCTCTTTGTAGCAAAGGAGAATCACAAGTTTTCTGTAGAAGGCTGGACTGTTGTTTTTCTAAACAAAGCCCGCCTCTTCAATCAGACAGGCTTATGGCAGGTCCACTAGAAATAGGATTATGAATGTTGCAAGCATAGTATGAAATACAAGGCTGGGCTTGATTTTCAGGATAGAAGGGCAACCCTGCTTACAGAATCACTGGGCTTTGGTTGAGGCATTGCTGTCTCTGGTTTAGGTCTCCATAACTGCAGTGAGCAAGAGCTCTTGGGTAGATTTCACTCCAATTCTTGTTTTCTCACAAGTATCATGAAGCTTGTAGCAGTACTCACTTATTTTAATTTGAAAGGATTTAGATGTGGTAAAATTCAAAGGATTGCATAGGCCTCAATTCAAGGGATTGTCAGCTAGAACATAGGCTGTTAGAGATTTAAATGGCAGGCTGGATTTATAGGATTTCGTTGTTTCTTTGAAGAGGTAAACATCACTTCCCAGTTGCTTGTGAGCGTTAAGATGTTTGGTACATGAACTAAAGCAAATTTTCATGGGTAGAAGGAAATAAAATCCAACAATGTCTATCCACCCAATATTACTCAGTAGTTACCTATGTGACAAAACACAAATATCGCTATTCTAAAATGTGTTGTTATACAGATTTATAGAGTGCACCATCACCTAGGGAGGGTATCCTGGTGCAGAACATGTGGGAGTGTAACTAAACCTATGATCTAGTAGGACTACTTCAAAAGCCAGTTCCTCGGATACTGGCAGATTTCAAGGAGTCAGGAAGCTCTTCTGGGTAGAGACAGGTTGTTTCACGCTTTAGTAGTAAGGTAGGAGAAGGCTCGTTCACCGGATCGGTTTTTCTGTGTGCGTGAGAGGTGTGCCAGTAGGAGTCTAGAGGAGTGGAGGGGTCTGGAAGGTTTGTAAAAGCAGATGAGATTGTTGAGTTATGCTGATATATAGTTCCTTGAAAGTGTGGGTGAGGAGTTTGAATATGGCCTGTGTGTGTATGGGAAGCTAGCGATTCTGGTTGTTGATTTCTAAATGGTCTGCAGCCAGCATGTGAGTTTTTTCTTTTTCCTGGCAAGGAGGGTATTCCGGTAGGCCATCTTGCTTGTGATGACAGCAAACACAACAGTTTTCCTGATCCTGATTGGGAGCCATCGGAAAAATCTTCCTCAGCATCTTTAGGGTATGGAAGCATGAGGTGGTGACTGTGTGGACTTGGGAAGCCATGTTGAGTTTGTCGATGCCGATCCACACACAGGTCCTTGGTGTGGTCGGTCCTAGCTTGGTTGGTCACCAGGTGCTCTCCTTTCTTGTTTTTTTATTGATTATTTCCTGCAAATCAGTAAATACAATTTTAAGATGTTCCTATTTGTGCAAAGTGTAGGAAAAAAGATTATATTTGTGTAATCTGCAGCAGATTAAACTTGAATAAGGAATTGCAGTACGCAGAGATGAGCTTCGTGAACTGGACCCAGTATAGAGCCATCTCTTGCTAGTGCTGCTTCATTTTATTGCATTCATTTCATCCATCAGGTAGAAAACACGTTCGCAATCTGAACATAATTGAAATATATTTTAGAACAAGAATGTTACAATCAACGCCTTAAACACGTCTTTTATATCCGTTTTGTAGGACAAATGCATTTCGGTTGTACTAAACACTTGGACATAGAAACCGGAATTCAAGCACAAAATGGACTAAAGAGAAGAATATATTGAAATGATGCCCCGGGGGTATTGCCGGGTAAAGTAAATTCAATTGCTGAATTTGGCTGCCCCGTTATGGCTGTGTGTGGGTTTGCACTAGAGTTACCCACCAAATAGCTTTGCTATCCTCGACCAAGCTTTTTTAGAAGCACAATGCAAAAGGTGCTGCAAAGAATGGAAAATAGATTTGAAAAAAAGCAATTCTGCTTTTGCATCACGGGATAGTCATACTAAATGTCACACCAGGCCGCGTGCCAAAAACATGCTGGACCTCAGGCAGGCACCAATCTCGATTTAAATCCTCCAGGGTCTCAGGAAACCACACTTGTGGGTTTACAGAGCGCGCTCAGATTCGTGCGTCATTCCCCCGCCCCTACTCCGCTTTCAAACCACAACCAGATTTATCAAATTAACTTTCTCTCCTGAATGGTTGTGTTTATTGTACTGTGAGTTAATTTCCCTCCTCTCTGGATTTCCCTCGGCTGTGGCTTGGCAAGGAAATCTATTGAGCTGTTTCCTCCTAAATATCCCTAGAAGTTTGCCGATCCACTGTCTCTACAACTGAGCCGAGAGATACCGCATTCTCGTAATGATCTCTTAATGACCCCCTTTAATGAGAATGGCTTTTAGATAATTATACAAAAACAGCTCTCACAAATTCCCTTTGGTTTTTAAATGGCAATGTAAAAGATGGAAACATGTTTCAATCACTATAAGAAAACACTTTGAAAAATCCATCCTTTTAGAAGTAGAGATTGCTTTAGCAGGCTCACTGGAGGTTACAGAGAGGTAGGAGTTTAGTCACCCTCAACCATTGGTTCTTTTTACAGTCATTCGAATATTCTCAAACCACATTCTACAGCAATTCAGCCACTGGTGGTTGTAGCTTACAGTCATGACACATGGAGTTTACTGCCACTCATTGTATAAAATTGCATGAGCTGCAGCGATTTTAATGCAAGTGTGCCTCAAAGACTCCTGAGGCTGGAACTGGGACTGCGTTTGTTCTGGCTATGGGACAGGATTGGAGAGGGGTGAGGGGATGTGGCAGGTGGGGTGGGAGGGGGTTGGGAAGAGGTGGGGAGGCATCTCTCCCCACACATGATCTGGTGAATTTACTGGAATATTTGGATAGTGGCGATGGCTATCCACCTTCGTTTCGAAAGAGGGGGCATGGAACCACAATTGATTATATATGTGCCCTACGTTATTAGGGAAGGTGTTAGAATCTCTGGTTGGCACAGGTAGGTACCATATGGCGCCGCGTCAAGCAGGGAACCTTTCCTCCAGTCAGGGTAGGGGGGTACACTCCAAGAATAACCCCTGCTCACCCTCTAGGCAGCTTGGCGCGAGCAGACAAGGCCTATCTCAGAGTGTTTAGGTTAAGCATTTGTGAACACACACACAGCAACTCAGTGACAACCCCACAAATGGACTCCACACTGGGATATATAAAAAAATAACACTTTATATATATAGATTAGGCTTAGCACAAGACCAGATAACGTTTAAACGGCCCACAATACTTATTAGACAAAGAGTTCTTAGGTTTAGCGTAGTTTTAAAGTTCTGTGCGCTTCGTTCCTTTCCGTACGCTTCGTACGCGGTAAAAACTGCTTGGGAACGGGTCTCACACGCACTGTAGGCGCTTCGGGATGAAGCGTACACCCTACGGTGCGACCAGGCACAGTACCTTTATCTTTTGGTGAGTTTGTCACGGATGCTGCGCTGACATCAAGCGCGATGTACGGTGCGTTGTCCTCCTGGTGCGGTGCGTACTACGGTACGTTAGACCTTGGGTGTGCAGAGCTTCAGGGGACGGTGCATTCAATGTTCGTCGTGGCGTTCGCACGGTACCATGAGATCGGCAATCTTGATTCGAAGCGCTGGATACAAGCGAACAGTACGCTCCGCACAGGGGAGACGTACGCAACTACCGTACGCACTGCAGCCTTTCCAAAGCAGGGGAAAGAAGCGTACGCCGGCAGAACGGTTCGTAGGGGATAGTAGCAAGTACGGTTCGCAGTCCTTCCGTTACGGTGCGAGCTACAGCTCGTAGGGGCCTGTTAGTTGCGCTGCTCAGGCCGGACGATACCTTCCTTTGCGGTGCGAGCTACGACTCGTAGAGGGGCCTTAGTCACGTTGTTCGGGCCAGACAGCGGGATACCAGCTTTCAGGGGGTATGCTGCGATCAGCGAGACGTACGCAGCAGTTCGAATCGAAGATGCGGGGAAAACGGTCCATTTTCCAAGGCGATCTCACGGCGGTGAAGTCCACTGGTCCTGGGACTTCGTTCAGGGGGCAAGCTCACTCACAAGCCCTTGGAGATCTGTCAGCACAAGTCAAATAAAAGTTCCTTGAGTCTTTTCTTCCTCTTCTTCAGCAGCAAGGCAACTACTGCAGGCCAATCCCCCAGGTCAGGGACAGTACTCCTCCATGCAGCTTTTCCAGTTCCTTCAGGTCGGACAGAGGTTTCTTCTTGGCAGGACAGGATCTAGTTTCTTCGGAGCAGGGCTCCTTCCTTTATACCACAAATCCTTTGTTCTCTCAGGCCAGGGGGGCCCTTGCCTAGTTCAGTCCAGTTCTGGAGCACTTTGTTGATGCGATGCAGGCTTCTTCTTTCAGGGTGCAGGACAGAGCCGTCAGACGCTCCACAGGGGCTGGAGCCAGCATTGTGGTGGCAGAGCACAGCCCTATTCAGAGTCCAGGTGTACTCCTCCCACCCATCTATATGTCAATCTTCCTATTCACCACCAGTCTACCTAGCCCTGCCCATCTGGGGTTCCCCAGCCCTGTCACTCACACAAGCCAGACAGCAGATACACATCACACAGAGGCGGGCTGAAATGGTTAGGCAAGCAAAGGACAACTTTCTAAAAGTGGCATTTGCAAACGCAGAATATTAAAATAAACCTTACTAAAAGATGTACCTTATTATTCGGAGTTCAGGCATACTAAACTCAATTTACTACCATGTTCCCTGGGTCTGTTAAGATCTTAGGATGTAACAATTTTAACAGCTCATTCTGGCCTATGGAGGACAGGTAGCCTTACAATAGTGAAAAACGAAAATGGCTGTAATTCACCATTATGACATGCCACACACATCAGGGCTTGTCCTACCTTATGCTACAATGCACCCTGCCCTTGGGCCTACCATAGGGGTGACTAACATGAAGTTAAGGGAAGGTTTAGGGACTGGCAAGTGGGTGCACTTGCCAGTCAGCATGTCAGTACCAGACTGCACGCAGGTTCTGCAATGGCAGACCTAGACCCATTTTACCAGGCCGCTTCTGTGGGTGGCACAACCAGTGCTGCGAGCCCACCAGCGGCATTTGTATTTACACGCCCTGCCACTCCTGGTGCACTTTACTGGGGTCTGATTGTAAACCAAATAAGCCAATCATGGAATCCAACCAACATAAACATTTTACATTGGGGAGAGCATATGCACTTTAGCACTGAACAGCAGTGGTAAAGTGCCCAGAGTCATAAAACAGCCAACAACAGGTCAGAAAAAATGCAGGAGGAAGGCAAAAAGTTTAGGGATGACCCTGCAAAAAGGGCCAAGTCCAACAGAAGGCGTATGGGAAACTTCTGAGAGGGACCATAACACTCTATTTGCAATGTTATCCTGAACTGTCGGTGGAGTGGTAATTCTCAAAACATCTTAGAGCGGTGGCCATCTTATGGTTGCCCTCACATAGGCTACATATCATGAAGCAAATACGGGCCTTTTAGAGCACATGTGCTTTCCTTTGACTTTTCTGTGACCTGGGCAGCTTGGCTCCGCTGCCCCAGGTCAGTCCGGTCTCACGAGCTCCCCGTCCTCTGGCCACCTGTGATTAGCATCAGGGCTTGACACACCATAAAGCCTTTGCATTAAACACGAGCCTCCAGCTAATCTCTTTCACACCTGACTGTTCCTGCTTTATGGCTTGTTTTCCAAACAGGAGATGCTCATGTTTATTGGGGCCTATCGATATCTGATGTGGGATCTGAGCCTTGCTGGGTAAATAATTGCGGGCTGGCTTAACTGGAATGTGGGATGGTCATCATGACTCTGCCTTTTCGTTTGTAATGTATACACTTCTATGGCCATATCATAAAACAAGGAATGTGTGCCTGAAGCAGAATATTTTGTATTTAAGGAAAAGCCCGTTTCTGTGATTTTTAGCAGTCTCCTGAGAACATACACGCTGTTGTACTTCTAGGATACCTGTAATTGGTCTGCAGCCAATAAACTGATCTTTGACTTCACCCAGAAGACTCTGTGTTTCTGTAGGTCTGAAACAGGAAGAACCCGAAGTCATAGGGTGTGTTCCCCTGCACCGCTGGGCTTAAAATTCCCAGTACTTCAGTTGGCGCCCAACTCGGCGCGATTTCAGTGGTACCGGTCCAAGCCAGAGGTTCGTGAGGAGCTTCGTGTGGAAATTCTGGAGGAAGGCCGCCACTTCATCGACCCCTGCATGTCGACGTGGTCCGAAAGTCTTTTCTGCGAGGTTCTCCGCGTCCCGACGGCTACGAAAGACTGCTGCCCTGAATAATCGCCCTGTTTTGGACCCTTGACGATTTTGGTAGAGCGAAACATCGAGAGAGTCTTCTGGTGACGCCACTGATCATCGATATTCAGTTAAGTATAAGTGGAGCGTCTCCCAGTTTGAATTTGGGATACTTCGGGAATATTTTGATTTGGATTTGGATTTGGAGTTTGCAAACCCCAAAGCCAGAGGACTCGCCGCTTTTCCCCGCCCTTTTTTGTATTCTGTACCCTCCCCGCTCCCGCCTCCCAGCTGCTCCGCCCATCCGCGCACTTGGCCTTAAATGGCGACCGTGCGACGCAGGTGAGTGTGACCCACTTGTGGGACACCCCCGCGCCGCACGGCCACCAGCTGCTGCGTGTGCCCCTTGCATCCCTGTGCCTCGCTGCTGCCTCGTTCCTGATTGCCGCCGCTGCGGTTGTTTTGCCCTTTGTTTTCACGTGAATTTGTGCCTGCTTGTCATTAACCCGATTTTTCCCTTGTTTTGACGATTCTTTGTGCCTGTTTTGTCTGAATTTCGTTTTCCCCGTGTTTTGCCTTCCTTCCTTGTTGCCCGCCGCCCTCCGCCCTCCCTTCCCGCCAAACGCCGCTTTTCCCCGCCCTTTTTTGTATTCTGTACCCTCCCCGCTCCCGCCTCCCAGCTGCTCCGCCCACCCGCGCACTTGGCCTTAAATGGCGACCGTGCGACGCAGGTGAGTGTGACCCACTTGTGGGACACCCCCGCGCCGCACGGCCACCAGCTGCTGCGTGTGCCCCTTGCATCCCTTTGCCTCGCTGCTGCCTCGTTCCTGATTGCCGCCGCTGCGGTTGTTTTGCCCTTTGTTTTCACGTGAATTTGTGCCTGCTTGTCATTAACCCGATTTTTCCCTTGTTTTGACGATTCTTTGTGCCTGTTTTGTCTGAATTTCGTTTTCCCCGTGTTTTGCCTTCCTTCCTTGTTGCCCGCCGCCCTCCGCCCTCCCTTCCCGCCAAACGCCGCTTTTCCCCGCCCTTTTTTGTATTCTGTACCCTCCCCGCTCCCGCCTCCCAGCTGCTCCGCCCACCCGCGCACTTGGCCTTAAATGGCGACCGTGCGACGCAGGTGAGTGTGACCCACTTGTGGGACACCCCCGCGCCGCACGGCCACCAGCTGCTGCGTGTGCCCCTTGCATCCCTGTGCCTCGCTGCTGCCTCGTTCCTGATTGCCGCCGCTGCGGTTGTTTTGCCCTTTGTTTTCACGTGAATTTGTGCCTGCTTGTCATTAACCCGATTTTTTCCCTTGTTTTGACGATTCTTTGTGCCTGTTTTGTCTGAATTTCGTTTTCCCCGTGTTTTGCCTTCCTTCCTTGTTGCCCGCCGCCCTCCGCCCTCCCTTCCCGCCAAACGCCGCTTTTCCCCGCCCTTTTTTGTATTCTGTACCCTCCCCGCTCCCGCCTCCCAGCTGCTCCGCCCACCCGCGCACTTCGCCTTAAATGGCGACCGTGCGAACGCGCAGCGTTGACGCGCAGCGGGCGCGCCGATTGTGCACCGAAGGCGCGCCAAAGGTAAGCCCGTCTGCGCCCGTCCGCGCCTGGACCGCGCCCAGTGCCAGGAACCCTGGACCTCGACGATCCCGACCGACCCGCCGGACGTACACCGCCGCCACCCTCACCGCTCTCAACACAGGCCGACTTCCAGACTGCCACCAAGCCACTCCACGACGTACCCACGGACCTTTCAGCTGCCACGCCTGCAAGTTCACCTGCACCCGGACCTGCCTCGCACCAGCACCCACCAAGTCGAACGCCAGCAGCACCCACCTCAAGTGCATCCTGATCAACACCCGCTCCGTCCACAGACACGCCATCGAACTCTGGAACCTCCTAGACGCCACAGCCCCTGACGTTGCCTTCCTCACGGAGACCTGGATGAACGCATCCTCAGCTCCCGACATCGCCATCGCCATCCCAGAGGGCTACAAGATCGTCCGGAGGGACCGAAACGCCAACCAGATGGGAGGAGGCATCGCCATCATCCACAGGAACACCATCCGTCTCACGACCAGCACCGACGACACCCTGACAACCGCCGAACACCTGCATTTCCAGATCCACACCAACCCGAACACCACCCTCAGAGGCACCCTGATCTACCGACCCCCGGGACCACGCACACAATTCAGCGAGGACATCGCCGACTTCGTCAGCCCGCATGCCCTCCCCTCCGCTGACTACATCCTCCTGGGAGACCTCAACTTCCATCTGGAAAACAACAACGACCGCAACACCACCACCCTGCTCGACAACCTCGCCAACCTTGGACTCAAGCAACTGGTGTCCACCCCCACCCACCTCGCCGGACACACACTCGACGCAGTCTTCTCTTCCAGCACAGACATCGAGTTCAGCCACGCCACAGAGCTTCAATGGACGGACCACAGCTGCGTCCACTTCACCTTCAAGAGAACGACGACCCACCACCACCAGCAACAGGCCGCCCGCAGAAGCTGGAACAAGATCACAGCAGACCAGCTCGCCACCTCCCTGAGTCAGCACCCCCCTGCCAGCTCAGCGAACCCCAGCCAGGCCGCCGACAACCTCACGAAGTGGATCAGCAACTGCGCGGACGAACTCGCCCCTCGGAGGACCCCGCCTAGCAGACCCGGCAGCAAGAAGGCCCCATGGTTCACCGACGAACTCAAGAGCTCCAAGAAGAACTGCCGAGCCCTCGAGAAAGTCTGGAGAAGGGAACCGACACCGGACAACAGGACCTCCTACAAACTGGCCACCCGGAAACACCACCAGCTGATCCGCGCCGCCAAGAAAACAGCATTTAAGGACCGGTTGGACAACAACGCACACAACTACAAGGAACTCTTTAACATCGTGAAAGAACTTTCCAACCCCAGCGCAGGAAACAACGACGTCACCCCATCGCAAGACCTCTGCAACTCCCTCGCTTCATACTTCCACAACAAGATCACGGACATACACAGCAGCTTCAACAACCAACCAACGCACACCGTGACCGAACAACCACCCCCCACCACCATCCTTCACGCCTGGACCCCGATCAGCACCGAAGACACCATCCGCACAATGAACTCCATCCACTCCGGATCACCGACCGACCCTTGCCCTCACCACGTCTTCAACAAGGCCGACGCTGTCATCGCACCCCACCTGCGAGACATCATCAACACATCCTTCGACACCACCATCTTCCCGGAGAGCTGGAAGCACGCCGAACTCAGCGCTCTACTCAAGAAACCAACAGCGGATCCCACCGACCTCAAGAATTACCGCCCCATCTCGCTTCTCCCGTTTCCAGCCAAAGTCATCGAGAAGACCGTCAACAAGCAGATGGCCGCCTTCCTCGAGACGAACGGATCCCTCGACCCCTCACAGTCCGGCTTCCGAGCCAACCACAGCACCGAGACAGCCCTCATCGCCGCCACCGATGACATCCGAGCCCTGATGGACAATGGAGAAACAGCGGCCCTCATCCTCCTGGACCTCTCCGCGGCATTCGACACGGTCTGCCACCGCACCCTAGTACAGCGCCTCAGCAACGTCGGAATCCAGGACAAGGCGCTGGAATGGATCATCTCCTTCCTCGACGGAAGAACACAGAGAGTCCGCCTACCACCGTACAAGTCAGAGGCCTCCGAAGTCATCTGCGGCGTCCCCCAAGGATCATCTCTGAGTCCCACCCTCTTCAACGTCTACATGAGCCCCCTCGCGGCCATCGTACGCAAACACAACCTCAGCATAATCTCCTACGCCGACGACACCCAGCTGATCCTCTCCCTGACCAACGACCCCGCCGCCGCCAGAGCCAACCTGCACGACGGGATGAAAGAGGTAGCCGAGTGGATGACGATCAGCCGCCTGAAACTGAACTCGGACAAGACGGAGATCCTCATCCTGGGCTCCTCACCCTCCGCCTGGGACGACTCCTGGTGGCCTCCCGCCCTGGGCACCGCACCCAAACCGACAGACCACGCACGCAACCTGGGCTTCGTCCTGGACTCCTCCCTCTCCATGACCAGGCAAGTTAACAAAGTCTCCTCGACGTGCTTCAACATCCTACGCATGCTACGGAAGATCTTCTGGTGGATCCCCACCGAGACCAGGAAGACCGTCACCCAGGCCCTCGTCACCAGCCGTCTGGACTACGGCAACGCCCTCTACGCCGGTACCACCGCCAAGCTCCAGAAGAGACTCCAGCGGATCCAGAACGCCTCAGCCAGACTCATCCTCGACATCCCACGAACCAGCCACATCTCCGGACCTCTGAGAGACCTTCACTGGCTCCCCGTCAACAAAAGAATCACCTTCCGCCTCCTCACCCACGCACACAAAGCTCTACACGACCGAGGCCCGAGTTACCTCAACAGCCGAGTCAACTTCTACGCTCCCAAACGCCACCTCCGCTCAGCCAACCACGCCCTCGCCGCCGTCCCCCGCATCCGAAGAGCGACTACAGGAGGAAGGTCCTTCTCCTACCTGGCCGCCAAGACCTGGAACTCCCTCCCCCCGACCTGCGCCTGACCCAAGACCACCTCTCCTTCAGGAAGAAGCTGAAGACCTGGCTGTTCGAGCAGTAGCGGCACCCCCCCCCCCCCAGCGCCTTGAGACCCTACGGGTATGTAGCGCGCTCTACAAGTGTCTTTGATTGATTGATTGATTGGTGTGTTCACAAGACTATCGTAATCGATAATCCTTTGAAGTTTGGAACTAGACTAGTGAGCAAAGATGCCTGGTGCTAGTATATTTGGAAGATTATTTTGTTTGAGTTGTGGAAGGGATTTCCAGTTAGAGGATTCATGTCCGGTTCCTCCAATTGGAACTCCAACTTATGAGCTTTATGTAAAACATGGCGTGGGCCCCATTGCATATAATGAAATATGGATCCGATACACCAGAAAGGACGGTGTTTTAAAATGGCCCCAAAATGGTAGTTTCGATACAGATATCTTAGATATTTTGGAAGTAAAATTGTTTAAAAAGAAAGCCCGGCCGGCGATGTTTGATTCTTTCCGCCTATGGCGAAAGGAAGCCAAACAGAAGGAAATTAAGCTAGCGAAAAGGAATAAGAGAGAAAAAGGTATGTCAGTGATGCAAGCAGCTGTGCAATTTAAAGATAATGAGGAGGAACAAATGAATGAGCAATTGCACAGACAGCGCAAACTAGGGATTGATAAATGTTACCCTGTTTTGTCATCCCTTGTGCAAGATGAGACAAAAGAGAAAGAGAAAGTTTCCCTAATGTCCCATTTGTTAAGTTCACCACCCCCATATGCACAAAATGCCACCGCACCTCCACAGCTTGTAAATGTGCAGCCTCCAGTAAATATGCCGCAAGCCTTCCCGCAGCTGCCAGCTCCTCTTCAGCTGGCTCCTATCCCTGCAGTGCAGCCCTCTCAAGGGCCGCCAGTCTTGTTACCTGTTACCCCCGCGCTTCCTGCGACTTTGCCTAGCACGCCAGCGGCTTCCCCTGGCGCTCCTTCTTACACTACCCAGGTACCTGTATCTGAATCTGTTTTTCTTCCCTCGGTCTATCCCCCCGTTTTCGCCTCAACTTCTCCTTCAGCACGACAATGACTAGCTAATGTAGTTACTAGTTTAATGTCGCCTCTCTTTGGGTCATCTAGTGCGACTCCTGGCTTACAGCGTAAGCAATTGCGCAGTCAGCTGCCTGGTCCCGACGAGAAAGAGGTGTTAGATCATCTGGCGCGTAGGTGGATTTGTTTCCCTTCACTCTATGATGTGGAATCAGTTGTTAACGTTTTTCACCAATGGGATGCCCCAAAGCAGAGGTATGTCTTTGATAAGATGTGTGAATTCCTCTGTGAGGAATTGGAGGATAATGGTGCAAACCCAAACCCACAGGAATTGTGTCGAGTGTGATTTGATTTTGAAACAGGTATAATTGTGGGCCCCAATGTAGATAAAGCAGTTGCGACTTTACTGTCCCTCAGAAATGGTGATTGCCAGCAATCATTGTTCGAACAGGAACTCAATGTGGGGAAAAAGGTAAAAGCGCGCCAATATCCGATGCGTGAGGTTCCCCCAGTTTGGAGACCTGCTAATCCACCTGTCTTAGCACATTTTCAACGTGTTTGGGTGCATGTCCCATGGAAGCGATCTGAGGTGTTAGCGCTCAAGCAGACATTGCCTGACCCCCGTAAGAACCCTACAGGATATTATAAGGAGTTATCCCAAACTGCAGAATCGTGTGTTATGAATCTGGCTGACATAGATATGTTATTCGGGAATGTTGTTCCACAGCCTTTATGGGGATCCATCCGTAATACGGATCATGCTGCAGAGCTAGGGGGTACATGGGCTAATATCGTTGCTGCAGACGCTAGACGGGTTGGTGGCACGAAGCCTGATCCTTTGGTAGCAGAACTCCCTGGTAGAATTATTACCTACATGAAAACTATAATGCCTGTGATGCGCGTAAATTGGGATAAACTATCCGCATGTAAGCAGAAGAAAGATGAGACAGTGTCTGATTTCTTCACCAGGTTTGAAGAAACGTTTATCGACTACAGTGGTCAAGACATGAAGTGGTCAAGACATGAACACTGAAGGTGGCCAACGGTTATTTGTTGATAAATTTGTGCAGAATCTACTTCCCGAGTTGTGTAAAAAATTAAAAGACTCAGAAAGTTCTTGGGCTGTTTGCTCTTCAGCGCAAATACTGGCTACTGCACAGTATTATGAAAATAGAGACAAAGATGAGAAGGATAGAACAGATAAGAAAACGAAAGAACTAAAAACAAAGGTCCTCTTGCAGCAGGCTTATCCACCACGTGGAGGACAGAATAATTATAGGCAAACCCAAGGTATCTATCAGCAACCCCAACAATTTCAGAATAATCAGCAAATGAATGGGTATTATCAACCACGAATCCCTGTAGGTCCCAACCAATGTTCATATTGCAAAGAGGAAGGTCATTTTAAATATAGTTGCCCTAAATTAATGCAGCGTAACAGTAATGCGTATGGCGCAAGAGGTAGAGGTGGTCAGCAAGCTCCTAGAGGCAGAGGGCGTGGAAATGTTCCCCAGAACGCGCGTCCTCTTCCGCCTCAAAATACCATAAATAGCTTTGATCAGCAAGCCAACGCGACTGGTAATACAGCTCAGTATTACAATAATGATTATTATGCAGAAGATGACAATGTAGAAGATAATGATTACTAGGACAGCCGTAGAAAGAGAGAGGGAGTTGTTTCAGTGCCAGTGGATCAGAGCGGACCTTATGTTAAAGTAACTACAGCAAATGTAACGGAGCCCTTTCTGCTGGATACTGGTGCTGCAAAGAGTTCAATCATGCATTCAAAACTCCCTGGCGCGCCTTTGTCTGGCGAAATGAATGTTTCAGTAGGTTTTTTCTGGCGCCCCAGTTAGGAACCCGATTTCTAGTCCTATGTCACTTTCTGTTGGACCTTGTGAGCTAAAAGCACCCCTCATCTTAACGACAGGTTGTGGTGAAAATTTGCTAGGATTAGATTTGCTAAAAAGATTGCATGCAACGTTATATTGTTCTCCCTCAGGAGTACAACTTACATTAGGCAAGAAAGTGATTTCCCCGATGTATTTGTCTAAAAATGCAATGCCACCTGAATTGTCATCCCTTCCGGATGTCCTTTGGGCTACTGGACCCAATGATGTGGGTCTTTTGGAAATACCGCCATACGTGGTCACTTTAAAAGCCAATGTCAGATTGCCACGTATTCCCAAGTACAAGATCTCCAATGAAGGTCAGAAAGCATTGTTAGCAATTGTCAGTGTTTTGATTAAAAAGGGTGTAATTGAAGAGACAAGAGGCAACGTTTGCAATAGTCCTGTTTTACCTGTCTTAAAACGAACGGACCCTTCACAGCCACCTGTTTACAGATTTGTGATTGATCTTAGAGAGGTTAATACGATTGTTGTACCACAGTTTCCAGTTGTCCCTGATATAACTGCCTTGTTAACCATGATTCCAGCCTCCGCTGCATGGTTCTCAGTGATCGATTTAAAGAATGCTTTCTTTAGCATCCCAATTGCAGAGGAGAGCAGAGACATTTTTGGCTTTAGTTTAGGAGGTCGCAGCTTCCGCTTTAAACGCGCTCCCCAGGGCTACTGTGAGAGTCCATCAATATACAGTCAAGCTTTAAAAGCGCAGCTTGATGCACTTGTTTTACCTAGTGGCGCTATCCTTATTCAGTATGTTGACGATTTACTAATCGCCGCGGATACTGAAAAGATTTGCAAAAATGCTACCCTGTCATTGTTGCGTCATTTGTCTGCCTTCCATCACAAAGTGTCTCTCTCAAAGCTGCAATATTGTCGACAAGAAGTGACCTACTTAGGTCATCTCTTATCGAAGGAGGGAAGGAAACTGACCCCAGAACGAATTCAAGCCATTGCACAGTTGAGTGTGCCAAGAACACAGAGAGAAGTGCGTGCTTTCTTGGGCATTACTTCATACTGTAGGCATTGGATTCCCAATTTTTCCTTGTTGGCAAAACCTTTGTTAGCATTAACATGCAAAGACACACTGAATCCTATCCCATGGTCTGAAGAGTGTCAGAAAAGTTTTTGGGAATTGCGTAATGCATTATGTTCAGCTCCTGTGTTGGGTACCCCGGACTACAGCAAGCCTTTTACATTGTATGTTCATGAGAAAGATGGTTGCGCATTATCAGTGTTAACACAGCCTTTTGGCGATAGACGCCGTCCATGCGCATATTTTTCGTCAACCTTGGACCCAGTAGCGAGGGCATTGCCAAGTTGTCTGAGAGCCACAGCCGCCGCAGCTATGTCTATTCGACAGTCTGCTGGCCTAGTAATGGATAATACATTGATTGTTATGGTTCCACATGCTGTGAACACATTGTTAAACAGGACCAAGACACAACACTTAACCAGTGCGCGATTATCTGGATATGAGCTGACACTGTTAGCAAACCATATACACATACAGAGATGCAGCACGTTGAATCCAGCTACACTATTACCAATCCCAGCAGACCTAGACGAGATTGAGCAACATGATTGTCTGTTCAGAACAGAAGAAGAGACGAAAGGAAGAGTAGATCTCAAAGATACTCCCCTGACTGAGTGTGATGGTACCTTATGGGTGGATGGTTCGCGTTTCAAGCTCCCGAATGGTGATACGACTGCTGCATATGATATCACGACTTTGCACATGATTGTAGAAACGGCGCGTGTGCCACAAAATTCGGCTCAAGCAGCAGAATTGATTGCCCTTACGAGAGCATGCGTACTGTCTGAAGGAATGAAAGTGAACATATATACGGATAGCCAGTACGCCTTTGGCGTGGCGCACAGTTTTGGGCGATTGTGGAAAGAACGTGAGTTCCTGACTTCGCATGGAGCTAAGATTCAGAATGGCAAGTTGGTGAATGATCTCCTTGAGTCACTGACCCTACCGTCACAAGTTGCGATTATGAAATGCAGTGCGCACAAGAAAATCACTGATGATGTTGGTCGTGGTAATGCGTTTGCTGATGAAGTCGCGAAAGAAACAGCAAAAGATGTGAAGACTCGAATGTATGTTGCAGGCCCTGCCAGATGGGTTGGTGATGTTGGAATGTGTGAAAACACAATAGAAAGTGTAAAGTCCCTTCAAGCTGAAGCCACAGAGAAAGAGTTGAGCAAGTGGAGAGAAAGTATGGGTAAGTTGGATGAGAATGGTTGTTGGATTGATTTGTCAGAACATAGGCGATGGTTGTTACCTGATGCATATGTGCTTCCAGTGGTTACTATGGCACATATCAGTATGAAAGGAATCTGTAAGTTGTTGGCTCCAGTATGGCAGAATGCTGGAATTCCTAAGTGTGCAGAGAATGTGGTCAAGAATTGTATGGTATGCTTGAAGTACAACCCTGGTAGGGGAACCCCAACTCCAGCTGGTCATTTTGTGCCTCCATCATATCCATTTGAAGTTTTGCAGCTAGATTTTATCCACATGGAAAGGTGCAACAACCTGAAATATGTATTGGTGGTTGTTTGCGCTTTTTCAAAATGGATAGAAGCCTATCCCCTAAAGGACAACACTGCTCTATCCACAGTCAAAGGCCTTGTGAAGGAATTCTTCCCTAGGTTTGGAATGCCAAGAATGGTGTGGAGTGATAATGGGAGTGAATTTGTGGGTAAAGTGATGAAGAATGTGTGTGAGGGACTAGGTATAAAGCAAAAGTTCCACGCTGCAAATCACCCCCAATCAGCTGGATTAGTAGAGCGCTACAATGGCGCTCTAAAACTCAAGCTGGCCAAAATCCAAGCGAGCTCAGGTCTTAAATGGCCTGACGCTCTGCCTCTAGCACTCCTATCCACGAGAATGACCGTACACTCACGAGTGGGACTTAGTCCTTATGATGTCGTTTTTGGCCGCCCAGCCAATGTATGGGGTGTGCCAAGACCGACAAAATTCAGTGAAATCGAGCATCCAGTACTGCTTGATTACTTGTATGATCTGACGGCTAAATTACGTGTTTTACACCAACAGGTGCACGATACTCTTCCCCAGGCCTCTGAGGCTCCAGGACACCCTATCGACCCTGGCACGTGGGTTTTGGTGAAAAAATTTCAGCGCAAGAGCAACGATGAGCCTCGTTGGATCGGCCCTCATCTCGTACTTTTGTCTACAAGACCAGCTGTTCGAGTAAAGGGGGAAGAAGAACTGGATCCACGGCGCCCACGTGAAAAGGATCCCTTTGCCTCTGCCGTATGACTAGTGGGTCCAGGAGGGTATCGCAGACTCTGAAACAGACACTGTACCTCGTTTTGTGCCGTTCAGTGATGCACGCATAAAAGGCACAACTTCAGCACAACAGAGTGACGATATTTTGCAAGAAGCTGTGCCACCGTCAATTCAATTGGACACCACAGAGCCTGAACTCTTGTTTCAAGATCAAACAGTACCTGGCCGTCTCCACTATAATCTAAGACCAAGGCCTATGGACAAATAAATATTCTTTTTCCTTACCCTTTTGTTTTTGATACCAGAGCTCTCCCATCTGAAGGACTTTCTTGATTTTTGTTTTTCGAACCACCATCCGGGTTCAGCGGCAGGGTCGCGGTGCCAAGACTTTGGGGTACAGGCCGAAGACGTTCGGTCAACGGTTCTGGTTGGTCTAGGGCGTTCCCTGGACTGACAGGCGTACTCCTTAGCAGAAGATACTAACCCGCCGCGAGCGGCACGAATAGAGGATGGAGTTTTTCAAGATGGAGAGACTCGCTGAGGAAATGAACTTTAAAGCAAGAATGTGTAAAATAATGAAGAGCAAACGTTTTGTATTATTATGTCTGTTTATATTATGTAGTATGATCGTGTTTACTGTAGGATTTGTATTCTTCTCCTCTCAAGAGCCCATTGCACCCACTGTACAGCCTATACCTCCTCCTACTATCTCCTCACACTCTTTCCACCCTCTGCCTGAACACGAACAAGCTAGACGATCAGAGTTTGTGAATAACTCGTTTATTCAGCTCCTGCACCAGCACCAACTAGACATGAATACAACCAATTGCTGGGTGTGTGGTTTAATGCCACATACCATTAATAAGGGTATTCCTTATCTAGTGCTGCCGTTTAGTTACAATGGATCGTCATGGGCATTCCAGACCATGTTTCTCTTTGCACTAGACGCCTACTCCCCGCAACAACTGCGTTCCATCAGACCTAGCACCAATAATAAAGCCTTAATGAAAGGAGTTGCCGATATGAGCAGAGATATCGACGCATACTCATCTATACCCAAAGAAGAATTGAGAGCTTATGTAGGGTGGAACGCGACGGGATATAGTATTAGTCTGGGTGAAAGACAGCGAAAAATCTCATCCCCAATCTGGGTCGTACCCCACATAGGTCGGTTCTGTTTACAAGGTAATGGTCAGAATCCAAGAGCTCAACTGGGGAGAAGTGACTGTACTGAAACGTACACTTTTCCGTCACAGTTTTCCCCTGCGTTTTTGGCTTCCAAGGGTACATATTTTATCTGCAATGACCGAGCATATACATGGTTGCGCCTGATTTCTCGGGCACATGTTATATTGCAAATCTGCTACCGCCAACATTTACTGCCGCCTCTGACTATCACAAGACCAGAGTTGTGAGAGGCGTGATTAGTAAGGAGGATACTGCTGATCAGGAAGCGGGAGATTTCTTTTTGGGTTTCCTGCCGTTTTGTGGACCTATGGTCAATAGTAGGAACCTGAGACAACTGACTCGTGTGGTTGAATCCACGGTTAATGTTACGGCTGGTGCCCTTGGTAATTTGACAGCTGAGCTCCAAGCGGATCGCCTCATGACTTTGCAGAACCGCATGGTTCTAGACGTTATACTTGCAGACCGCGGTGGGGTATGTAAGGTTATCCAATCTAGTTGTTGCATTTTCATACCAGACAACGCTCCAACAGTTTATCAAGCTATCTCCAAACTGCATAAAATATCTGAGTCCATACACGTGGATAAAGGAGATTGATCACTGGTGGGGTGGTTCTGGGAACTGATATCTGCCTGGGGTTGGAAAGTTCTGATGGTCATTGGATGATCTTAGCCATCCTTTTCCTGTTCTGTCTGTGCATACAGTGTGCTCCTGCAATATGTGGCCTCTGTGCTACATTATGTGTAAGGAAACCTGTATCGAGGGACGAGCTAAGTAATAGGATGATGCTACAGCAACATCTCCATGACTTCGTGAATATTGACCTAGACTCGGATTGAAATGAGTATAGTTATTGCCTATGTAAGGGCAAAAGGAGGGTCTGTCGTACTTTGAAATTTGGGACCACGTAGGAGGCAGGGCTATCCCGGTATTAGTGAACCGCGAATGGTTAATGGGGTATGTACAAGTGTTTTGTGTAACGTTTTAGCTATGAATGCACTGTGTATACGTCATTATACATCACTACGTGGGTTCCATCTTAGAGCGGTGGCCATCTTATGGTTGCCCTCACATAGGCTACATATCATGAAGCAAATACGGGCCTTTTAGAGCACATGTGCTTTCCTTTGACTTTTCTGTGACCTGGGCAGCTTGGCTCCGCTGCCCCAGGTCAGTCCGGTCTCACAAGCTCCCCGTCCTCTGGCCACCTCTGATTAGCATCAGGGCTTGACACACCATAAAGCCTTTGCATTAAACACGAGCCTCCAGCTAATCTCTTTCACACCTGACTGTTCCTGCTTTATGGCTTGTTTTCCAAACAGGAGATGCTCATGTTTATTGGGGCCTATCGATACCTGATGTGGGATCTGAGCCTTGCTGGGTAGATAATTGCGGGCTGGCTTAACTGGAATGTGGGATGGTCATCATGACTCTGCCTTTTCGTTTGTAATGTATACACTTCTATGGCCATATCATAAAACAAGGAATGTGTGCCTGAAGCAGAATATTTTGTATTTAAGGAGAAGCCTGTTTCTGTGATTTTTAGCAGTCTCCTGAGAACATACACGCTGTTGTACTTCTAGGATACCTGTAATTGGTCTGCAGCCAATAAACTGATCTTGGACTTCACCCAGAAGACTGTGTTTCTGTAGGTCTGAAACAGGAAGAACCCGAAGTCATAGGGTGTGTTCCCCTGCACCGCTGGGCTTAAAATTCCCAGTACTTCAAAAAGTGGCATTTGCAAACGCAGAATATTAAAATAAACCTTACTAAAAGATGTACCTTATTATTCGGAGTTCAGGCATACTAAACTCGATTTACTACCATGTTCCCTGGGTCTGTTAAGATCTTAGGATGTAACAATTCTAAGAGCCCATTCTGGCCTATGGAGAACAGGTAGCCTTATAATAGTGAAAAACGAAAATGGCTGTAATTCACTATTAGGACATGCCACACACATCATGGCTTGTGCTACCTTATGCTACAATGCACCCTGCCCTTGGGCCTACCATAGGGGTGACTAACATGAAGTTAAGGGAAGGTTTAGGGACTGGCAAGTGGGTGCACTTGCCAGTCAGCATGTCAGTACCAGACTGCACGCAGGTTCTGCAATGGCAGACCTAGACACATTTTACCAGGCTGCTTCTGTGGGTGGCACAACCAGTGCTGCGAGCCCACCAGCGGCATTTGTATTTACACGCCCTGGCACTCCTGGTGCACTTTACTGGGGTCTGATTGTAAACCAAATAAGCCAATCATGGAATCCAACCAACATAAACATTTTACATTGGGGAGAGCATATGCACTTTAGCACTGAACAGCAGTGGTAAAGTGCCCAGAGTCATAAAACAGCCAACAACAGGTCAGAAAAAATGCAGGAGGAAGGCAAAAAGTTTAGGGATGACCCTGCAAAAAGGGCCAAGTCCAACAGAAGGCGTATGGGAAACATCTGAGAGGGACCATAGCACTCTATTTGCAATGTTATCCTGAATCAATAGTAGTTCCCCTACTGTCGGTGGAGTGGTAATTCTCAAAAAAGGGTCGGGAGAAGGTTGCACTGGCATATGCGAAATCCTAGTGAGTGTCTGGCTAAAATGCTTCAACCGCATCGGAGTACATTCCATTGCTGTCTTTCTGAAGCACCATATGGCCCCAATACCCTGCATCATTTTGAGACACTTTGCTCTTTGATTAGAAATTCCTGTATAAAGGAGTTGAGGGTTAACTATGGGGTTATTAGGTGCTTTGATTCCGCATTGTTCACTTGCCTATAGAGAGCTCAGGAAAGCACTTTTAGTTAATCCCAGGATCCCACAGGAGGTGGCAAGTGCTAGGAGGCAGCACAGACAGCCAATTAAAAGAGAGAGGGGTGAACTCAACGATGAGGATTGGGATCACCTCACCACTGCTGCTACATCAAAAAGATCGCAAATCTCCTAGGCAACTCTTAAGTAAGGCAAGAGGAAAACCAGATAACAATCTATGCTGTTACATCACTTCTAACAATTGGGTTAGGCAATTTTCCATCATATATCGTTTTCCGGGGTGCTGATTTTTGCACCGGACTCCCAAACAGCGCATTGTCCGGGACACCTTCTTAAATTAGTTGTTTCAGTTGAAGAGACAATTGCTGCTATTTTTGAATTCCAAATCCCCAGGTCTGGACGGGGTTCCAATCGACCTTATTAAGTGCATCTTGGAGCTCTGGGCCCATTTCTCAACTAATGTGTTCAACAAGCTGACTCCTAGCAGTTTTCCAAAGTCCTGGTTTCTCTCAACAATCATGCCAATTTTTAAGAAGTACAACAAGTCAGAACCCAGATGCTATTGCCCCATATCCTCAATTGATTCTGCAGTAAAAATCATTGGCAGGGTATTTTTTAACCAGCTCCCCTAATGGACTCATGAACATAACATACTACACTTAAGTCAAAACAGTTTGACAGAGTGGTTGGGTACTGGGGAGCAGTGCCTGAATTTCCACCCAATAATGGGGGAATATACTTTTTCTAGATGCTGTAACTGAACCTAGCATTATGGACCTATTGACTGCCTTAAATTGTGTTCCATACCAAATAATGGAGGATGTTGCTGGATTTTGTGCTTTGATGTTGCCTTAGTACACTTTTTGCACACACTTCATGAGCATTTTGGGGATACTGTAAGCTTTAAGAGGGAAGCTCACTGAAGTTTTTAGCTTTAGAGTGGTGTTCACCAAGGGAGGATGATGGCTCCTCTTTTGTTTATCCTCTTACCCCTTCTTTACTGTATGCCAAATGGACATACATAAGATAAGCAGTGTGGCCATACCCACCTTATTGCATGCGGACAATGTGGTGCTCATGGCCCTGCACCCCTATTGCACAGTGTAGGCTGCTGGATTCCTTTGTTTTATTCCTAGCAAACCTGGATTTGATCACAAACTTTACTCAGTCACATATAGCCTGTGGCCCTAGCAAACACAGGGTGCATGTGAGGGCCAGCGATTGAACAGTGTCCTTAGTTTCTTGTACTCACGTAAAATGTTCAATAGCTCAGGGTCATGGGGAGTCCACATCTCAACCAGTACTCAAAGATTATCCAGGGCGGCAGGTGCACAAGTGTCCCTGGCCAGTAGAGAGCAAGGTTTTGACTCCCCTCATATCCATCTATAGCTCCCAGTGTGTTTCCACTGCCGGTTATGACTAAAGAGTTAGGGGTCATACTAAAATGACCCTCTATAGCTAGAAGAGAAACGTATTTGTAGGCACCTACTGAAGCAACCTCCCTCCAGCTTTCCTTTCATTTGTCATGGCAAGCTAGGCTTGCTGTACTTTGAGGACTGCATTAAACTAACTCAAATTCTATTGTGGAGTTTGGCATGTGTTAACCCAGAGGAGAGTTTAAATAGGGATATTATCAGAGGCTGTCTGCAGTTAGACAAAGGTTCTGCTATCCCTTGGCTAGCCTACGGTGAATGATTATTTTAAGATATTGGTCGGGTGGAGCAATTTTATTCATCGCTATCCATCAATAAGTTGGATAAAGGGGTTGCCAGCATTCAGAGCGAGCAACAAGTGTCATAAAATCATTTGCAAACGTTAGGTACAGAGGAATTCTGTTTCCAGATGGGCATTTTCGTGAAGCTAGCTGTTCATTTTAGGAAAAGTATGATCAACTGATTCCTTTTAAATATGATCGTTTGTACTGTGAAGGTGTCGGTTTTCTTTATGGATCAAGGAAAATATTGCACTTATCTATTTCATTGTAATGCTGTTTTTATCTGTTTTATTTTTTATTTGTACCTCTGGTGTCTTATGGAAATTGCATTTATCTTTCTACTGTAATGTTTTTATCCCGCTGTTATGTATACCTTTAGTATGCGGATAAAGTTTCGAATTGATTGACAAATGGAGTTTTTCATCTTTACCAAGATCAGGAGAATAGAAATCTGTCTGGGTAGTGGGGAGTTCCTTTAAAAAGAAAGTCCTCCAAAAGATTAGGGGTGGGCAATATATTCCGCTCTGCTGGAGGAATTTTGACCAACCGCGCGCAGCTTTAAAACTAAGTTGGTGATCGAGATTTGGCATCTTCTGAAAATCTACTCTAGCTGCTGTGCCCTCACAGTGCCGTTTACGTAGATATTACCACCCGTTCGTAGAATTCTGCAGAATCTGGCAGACTTTTTTGTAACTCCAAGGAATTCCATGGGGTGAAACTACTCATGTTCCTCCCAAGCTTAAAAAGAACAACAACAAAAAAAAAAAAAAAAAAAACCACACACACAACATCACCACGACCAGCTCTCTATAAAGCTATAATGTCAAACACGGGGCACAGGCAGTGAGATGCTGCACAGACTGGCTTGAGAACAAAGTAGAGCTGCATCAGATGTCATGTGCCCATTTTTAACTAATTTGCGGTGTCTACAAGACATATCCTTTCTCATCCATTTTATAAGTCAATGGATGAACCGTAGGCACCTTTGTAACATGGAGCAGAAAGCAGTGCTTAATGCTTCAGATCTGTGATTTCAAAAATTAATGTATTAAAGTCTTGAGTCACACATTTAGTGCTTTTTGCAGAGTCACCACAAGGCTCCTACATGGAGAAGATTCGCTGAAAATAGGCACAAGGCAGTGCTTAATTTGTAAAATATGAAGTCCAGGTGCTCAAATATTTTTCAGAGGCTCCACCCACTTCCGCCCTGGCTCCACCCACTTCCTCCGCCCTATTACTCTATTGGCTCCGCCCACATCCTCAACTGGCACTGCTGAAAGTCAGATATAATAGCCGATCTGAATTTCAGCAAGGCAACCATCCCGCAAGTAAGCATGTGATAGGAGGTTCTCCTGGTCTGTGAAAATTGAAAATGAAAAAAAAAAGATTACATCAAAAGTGCATTTAAAGCACAATTTTGGAATAAATAAGTTAAAACAACTAATGTATTGAACAGGGACACACGAAACATTCCAGCGCTCTATGTGCCGATTTGGGGAAAGGAAAATACTTGGGCATGCCATTTTTAACAGCGCATAATACTAGCCATGGGCTGAGATAATATATATGTTGCTGTCTGTGTATGTAAACCAGTATATAACAACTCCCAGGACTGGCGGCGAGGATTATGCTAATATTTCTCCCTTTATTTTGACTGCGGATGCTTCAAAATTTAACAAAAAAAAAAAACACTCTTTCCCATGAATCACCGGGAATTGGAGTTGAACACAACTTCAACCAATCAGAACATAATGTGCCATAAGAGTCCTTGTCTCTCATCTATGCTCCTCTTTTTGCCCCAGCAGAGCACAGATAAGACATGAGTCTCTTAGTTAACTTATCCTGTAGACGTACTATTCATATTTGTGCTTATTCATCTGTCATTGCTTTATGTTAATGTTGTGCCTACAGGTTGGCCTGCTTTTTGGATTTTTACTTGGGGAACACACTCCAGTGGTATAGTCGAGCTGAGGTGTATACTTTGAAGGCGTTGGGACAGCGGGAGCGCGGTATTGACATATGCCCACTAAAGGGCGCTCCAGGGACATATATAACATTGGGAGCTCAAGAAGCACGTCTCGCTGCTCCGGGCATCCTAACTTGTGGGCCTGTATCACTTGTGCATGGCATCCTATAACACACACACACATACAAACATGCACAAAAAATGTTGCGTTCAGGATTCCAGATTCATCATGAGCAGCAGAACTTCACATGGCTGAGCTTGTAAGTGTGTATTCACGCCTCACAGGTACAAGCCTGCCACTGTAATTTACCAATCATGGTATGCTGTCATCACCGCGCTCCAGGCATGAAACCCACATTAGGGACAGTACGCTTGGTACACTCCTGGTTCAGGACCAGATCCAGAGCCTATTATTATCAAAAGACTGTTCCTCAGGCAATTTACACACATGGAATTAGTGTGTGTCATGACAAAAAACAGAAACCCAGTAACACAGGAATGCAGTTCGGGCATGCAGGGTTGGCAAGGCACATGACATTAAAACCATTTTCTAAACTTAGTATATTTGATTCATATATCTTTTTCACTGGGTTGAATTTTGTGTGCTTTAAAAGTTGTCCATGTATGAATCAAAAACAGTAGCAAAATACCGTTAAGTTAACACATATTTATTTGCCCTGTGCAAAGCAGTTTAAAAACCTAAACTTTGCCACAAAGATCCATCAACATAGGAACGTCAGAGGCACACCACCTGCTTTAGCTGTACAAGAGCTAATGGAAGTGATGCAGCTGACCCTGTCTTTTCTAGAATTCCAAACGAAAACAGTGCCACGGATAACAGTTGTTTTTGTACCCGGATTTTAGGAAGTGAAGACGAGCAGGGAAAGAATGTGATAATGTCACTGCATCTTTTCACGAGGGCAGGCTTCTCAAGCCCCACTTCTTTCATGATGGTGTTAAAGGCGTTTGCATTTCCTAAATAATGACACTGGAAAGGGAGCCCGTGAAAAATGTGTCCCCTTCCTCTGTTTGCAAAGCTTAGCCTCTCCGGGGTAAACTTTGACCTCCTGTCATCTGTAGAATCATTCTTCTTTTTTTAACAACGTAAAATACTTATACGGGCTTTGAGCGAGCCCCCACCCCATTCTTCTGGGTCTTATGGTGTCATTCATATTTGCTAGTCTGCCTACTCAGTGCTCCTGATCGGTGCACTGGTACTCGGGCCACAGGATTTCCAGTGGAGCCTTGGAGCACCGGCCCTGCCTGCCTTCTCACGTCTGGCGAGCACACAGCTATTGTGCTCGTCAAACATTTCTGAAAGGCCTGAGCTTAATGCCAGGCTGTCCAGGGGGCCCAAGCATTGCACACGGTGGCCCTCCTGGCACCAGTGGCATAATTGCTCGGGCCGGGGGCAGCAGGCTTCTGACAGTGTCAAAGCAACACTGCATGCAAGAAAGAGCAGAGTGTGAGCCTTGAGTTTTTTTTATTACTTACTGCAGTCCGTCGGGTCGTCAGTTACTGCTGGACTGGCGGCACGGCCTTGGTCAGTACTGCCCTTTTTTAAGAGGCCTGCTGCGCTTCTGCATAAAAGTGCCCGCCTTGACATCGCGCTAACTGCTGCTACTCGTCCACTGCAGGATGTGTGTGCGGGGGGCGTGGTCCACCATCCATGTAAGGAAAAAGTTTACGCACGGCACATACTGCCCGACGTAGCCCCCTACCGTATCCCCATGAAACCAAATGCAGCCAAATTAGTGGCCCAACCACCGGCAACACTGCAACTGAAATCAAAATAACCTGCATAATTGCATGAATTTATCAAGCTTGCTGCGCTCTCTCAGTAGCAGCACCACACGTCTTCACCGAAGGACTACTGCTGGAGACTGTAACGGAGTGTGAACAACACTGCAGTAAGCCGGTAATTGTACTTAATTTACTTTAACACTTGACGTGCAGACTGCAGTAATGTAAGTTGGCAGTGTAGACCAGGCCCTGATAAAAAGGTGCCGGTGCTAAGCACCGGAAAGCACCGGCACAAATTAAGCATCCTCTTTGCTTGCGCAGGTGTGCAGAATATGGCTGAAGGGCAAGTTCAATAAACAGCCCCAAAAACAAAGGCCTATTGGGTTTGTCATTGCTTGCTCTTTGACGAATATGGGCTCAAGTTTCATATACTGAAAAAGTAGTGACTTAAGCATATTTTAGGTACCCACTCTGGGGACATTAAAAAATAGTATGGCGAAAAATACTGTTGGACCTGGCCCTTTTTGCAGGGTATCCCAAAACTTTCTGCCGCCTATTTTTCTCACTGGTTTTTGTTGGCTTTAGGACTCTGGGCACTTTAACCCTGCTGATCAGTGCTAAAGTGCATGTACTCTCTGTGTAAATTGCAATTCTGATTGGTTATCCATGATTGGTTATCCACGATTAGCATATTTGACTTACTGATAAGTCCACAGTACAGTGTACTGTGTGTGCCAAGGGCCTGTAAATCAAATGCTACTAGTGGGCCTGAAGCACTGGTTAAGCTACTCACATGAGTGGGCCTATAACACGGTCTCAGGCCTACCGTTGCAGTGTCTGAATGCAGATTTAAACTGCAATGTCGACTTGACATGTGCACCTAAATGCCAGGCCCAAAGGTTTACCTTTTACTTCATATAAAGCACCCCTAAGGTGGGCCGAAGGTCCCCCATGGGCAGGATGCAGTGTATGTGAGCGGTAGGACATGTACTGTTGTGTTTTACATATCCTGAAAGTGAAATACTTCCAATTTCGTTTTTCACTATTGCAAGGACTAGCTCTCCCATAGGTGAATATTGGAGCTGCCTTGTAACATTTTACAAGTGTAACTTTCAATTGAGAAAAGCTAGAGATTTGGAGTTTGGGATCTCTGAGCTCAGAATTGCAAAAAAATCTTTTAGTAAAGATGGTTTTCAAATTGTCAGTTTCAAAATGCCACTTTTAGAAAATGGGCATTTTTCTTGCGTTGCCATCCTGTACCTCTACCTGCCTGTGAAATCAACATCTGGTTTAGACTAACAGGAACCTGTTTGTGCATTCATTTTAGACAGTCACACAGAGGGAGTTGAGGTGTGCCCTGCACATACTAATTGCCCATCACTAGGCTGATGGGCCTTTCTGAGCTAGAGTGGTGGGAGGAGTGGTCACCTCCACCTGAATAGGGCTGTGCCCGGCCTCTCACAATGCCATCTCCACACCAAATCTTGTGCACTACAAAGACAATCCTTTGAAGAATGCCTACTTCAAAGGCCAAAAGATGTACAAGTATTGGACCTAAACACTTCTGGAACAGGAGGAGGCACTGCCAAGGAGAAGAGCTGAAGAGCTGTAAGGAGGAGTACTACCCCTTCTCTGTGTGTTGCTTTGCTAGGTTAGCCTGCATTTGCTGCTTCCGCTTTCGAGAAGAGAAGGACTGGTTTTGCTGTGTATTCTGCTTGTGAAGTTTCTCCAAGGGCTTGTGTTGTGTCTGAATCCTTTTGGAAGACTCAGGGTCAAAGACTTCACCTACAACATCTGGACTTCATCGCTGGGTGTCCTGAACTTGCCAAGTGGTGCCAATTCCAGGCAAGGACCACTGGAGAAGTTTGCTGGACGGTAATCTCCACAAAAACATTCCTTTGCTTGCACCAACAGTGGGTGAGCGCAGCACTGAACCAGATGACAAGGCAGCCCTGGCCTCACCGACGATGCCGCTTCACGCCGTCACTGACTCTGCAACGTAGCCATGGCCACTGCTCTCAATGACACCGCAGTCAATGATCTACAGACGACGACACCATTATTCGAGACTGCTGCTGCACCAAAACAGCAGAAACCGCATCGTGAAGTGCACACTGCACCGTCCATGATGACTCCACAGCCCTGGCATTCCAAAGTCAGCGCTACTGACTTCAACTTCACAGAGTTCGATTTGCAACGTGTGTGACTTCAAGGACTCAAAAACTTCTGCACCGACACCACGCGGCTCCATTGATGCCTGATGGCTATACTTGACCGCAAGGTCCACGAGGCCTCTTCAGACTCCAAGGTACTGTTTGCAGGTCTTTCCCGAAGCCCTAGCCAGCGCTTGACTCCATCGAGGTCAGACTGAGCTGTTAGTCATGATGCCGCAATAGCTCAGGTTGGCGCTAACGACTTCAGGGAACAGCATTTTTGCTTTATTTTTAAGCAATTCATACCTTCGCATGTGCATGCTGGATTTTTGTCGATTTGATCTTGCTTTGATTAGATAAATATTAGCTATTTGTCTAAACTGGTGTGGTGTCTATTATGCACTGTATTTATGACGATTTTATATGTTTAAGGACTGTTTAGTCCAAATAAACTTTGCTTTGAGTTGAACTGAACTGAGCTATTATGCACGTTTTTCATTGTGTTACTGTGTGTGTTTTGTACTGATACTTTACACATTGCCTCAGAGATAAGGCTGGCTGTATGTATGTTTCTTGCACTGTTTGCTGCATCTAGTTCCATCCAGGCGCTGGGAAACCCTTTCTGGGTAGCTGTTGCACCCTACAAATTGCATAAATAAATAAATAAATAAATAAATGTGTGTGTGTGTGTATACACACACACACACACACACATTCACACACACACACACACTTTTTGTACTCCCACAAGCTCCTGATTGCATCCACCAAGCGGGGTCTGTGCTGAGTGACCCATGCGGATCCCGGCTGTAAAATCTCTGAAGTATTGTGTCGCATTCAATTGGCACAGAAGACTCGCACTCCCAGATATATTTCACTATGAAAAGTTTGATCAGCTACATGATTCGACCCAGCCGGGACTTCACGGTCAAACAATGGTTGTGAAAGCCCCCCAATCAACTTTTTTTTTTAACTGTTTGACAACATTAAGGACATAGGAAACATACTCGATCTGTTGATGTAATGAAAAAACACATCTTGCATTCCTCTAGCAAATTGTCAATTAATACCACATTGCGGTGAAACTAAAAATATCCAACAAACAGATAAATCAACAGATCAAACATATCTGTCACCAGGAAAAACATCAAATCTATTTACAACATGAGGCAGTTTTTAAATAAAACAGCTCGGGTTTAAACACAATGAGGTGCACAATTGGATGCAATGTGATAAATAGGCATTTCAAGTCAGATCTATAAATGATGAAAATATGATACAGCCAAGTGGCTGTAAAACAAATGTTATCAAATGCGACTTTCGAAATGTATCTATCCACCATATTTTTAATTTTAAAAAGTGTATCGCTTCAGATAAGGCATATGTACTGTATAATTTAGTTTCCTGCCAAGTGGCCCCGTCAAAGAACAGAGATAGAATAAAGTACAATTCTACTAATGGCTTTACTAGAGTACACACACAAACCATGGAAAATATGAGAAAAAGTCAAAAAATGAAAAAAACTTGCTCTTTGGTTCCAAACCTTGCAGAAGGGAGAACGACTATTGACCCAGACAGAGAGGCAAACAGATCATCTAAATGGGGTAGTATATAGGAGGCAGCTTGGACCTCTCCCAGATGGAAGAAGGGTTTGGACACCTAGAATTTAGTGCTACAGGGAGTTTTTAAGCAAAGTGAAAAGAGTGCTGCAAAAATGGTTTAGTCTTTTTCCTGGATAAGGGTGTTTACATACTTATTTGATTCATAATACAACAGGAGGTAGTCAAAACAGGCAAGGAGTAAGACAAGGAACGCCCCCCCCCCTGTTTATAGCTAGCAAAGAGACTCCTCCACATTAAACAGGTCAATCCGCTGGAAGATTTAGAGAACTGGAAAAGTCACTAATTGTGAAGGTAAAACAAGCCTTAAACAAGAGTGAGGTGGCAAATCCAGCCTAGTGACAGAGTGACCTCGGTGGCTACAAAATCCAGCCTTGTTCCACTCGCAGCTGTTGGCGCTAAAACCAACAGCTTGCCACAAACTTGACAAAGACAATGATGTATCTGACTTTAAGGATCCCTTACCAGCCCCAGCCTTGTGCATTGCCACGCTGACGGATGTTGGCCTGCATTTCAGAGACTAAAGGCCTTATTTAGAGTCGGTTGGCAACAGGACATCTGTCAAAAAGGGCCAGCTATCCTGTTTGCCATAGTCCAAGTTTACTGATATCAATGGCATTTTAAATTTGATGGATCGGACATCCGACACTATTTGGTGAATACCCTGCACCGCTAAATCACAAAAAAGATGAAAGGTCCAAAAGGTAAAATTTTTGACCATGAACTATTGTTTTTGCAATGGTGTTGTAATTTTCTGGACGCCTTTTGCTTTACAAATCCATATCTTAGATTTCCTTTATCCGATTTTTTAAATATTTTTGTTCATTACATTTTTCTCCATTTTTAAAAAAATTAGTTTGTGAATTTTATTGTGCCCTTTTCCTGACTTTAAAACTGTTGGCACTGCTTGAACTTCACACCCATTTGTCTGGGAGCCGCCTGCTTCTGAAGCCATAGCTATTTGGGTTGAGCATCGTTCGCTCGAGTGGCGCCTTGCGGTCCAGCCACGTCATGTTAATTAAGTTGAGAAGTGCCCCCTCTTCTCAAATTAATAACCTACTTTCTGTTTCCGTTTAATCAACTATAGACATGTCTGGAAAAATAACAGTAACAAACTACACATTTAAACTTTGAACAATAAATTGTAATGATCTATTAGCTGGAGAATGTGTGTGAGAAAATAAACTTAGAAGCTCACACTGAGTGCAATGAAATTCAGCTGCAGGGTAGGGGATACAAAGACTTTAGTGTTAATACGAACTCTAGCTGAGTTTCCACACTGCGGAAACATATTAGCCACAAAAAACTAGTTACATCGAGGTCATTTTAAGTGCAATTTAGAAAGATTTGTCTGAGCAGAAGAAACATCTTCAGAGAAAGTGTGTAATTTGTGACGTTCAATCCAGTCAAAGGATACAGTTAGTGAAATAAAAAGCATTGACAAAGCTAAAGATCTTACTATTTGCTAACTGAAATTGCTTCTTTATTGATTGGCACATTTAAATGTTCAAGTGGTAAAAAATAGATGTGAGAGATATGAAAGGTGCAATGACGGCCTTGCTTAATTCAACCAGTAATCATTAAAAAGACTGTTATAATAGGTGTATAAATCACTAAAGGAGGGAAACAGGAGACCAAGATTGGGGGTGAAGGTTGTTATTTAGCAAGTAGTTATAATAGTACTACATTACAATTGGATTAGAGTAACTAAAAAACCAATTGTGCACTGACCATGCGTGGTGCGAGTTGTGGTAAATAATTTTCCTTTACCAGGACTGAATTTGATACAGAAACATAATAAAATAGCTCAGTAAAATGAGAGGCAGAATCCGTGGTATTAGAGGTTCGGAATGGGCTTTATTCCAATAATCGATTATAATCGGATGCTCCAAGTTCCATCACCACAAGGGTTCAGGAAGTGAAGTACATACATTATTGACATGAAATGACTTTTATAGTACATACATTACAATGAAGCGAATGCAATAGGCGTAACAATTGATAAGGAAAATGACGAGTTGTCTGCGTAACCGAAAATGGGTGGAACAAGGAGTAAAAAGGAACATAATTGGTTATGATGTCACCTATAGGTGGATCTATAAGATAATACTTGGCATAGATGCGCGCGCAGCAGTATGACGTGTAATTGACGTGTAACTAGGGGGTGAAGGGGATTTGACATTTAGCTCTACATGTGGAGACAAGAAGTCTGGGGGGTCAAGTCAACCTAGTCCCAAATCATATCTAACATCCTATGTTTAAAGAACTATGTTATCCATAAAAGAAGGACTCTCGGACAGAATCTATTCTATACTGACTGTGCGTGCGTGTACAAGCGTCTAAGTGTCTACACTAAATGCGAGGGGGTAGAAATATTCCATGGTAACAGGACTATGAATTACTTGCATGAGGGCAGAGAAGCCGGGCCCTTTGCTTGGTTACTGGAAGAATGTTTACTTAAACTACTAGGCAGGAATGCATCGGCTGAGGGGGAAGCAGATAATTCGAAGGTGAAATACAGTTCTTGGCAGAGAATAGGCTGATGTCAGGCTTCGTGAGCCGCGCAGAGAATGAGACAAAGTTCATGGTCACAGATGCAGGCTCGAACTGGAGTTTTCAGAGGCAGAAAGCAAGAAGAGTTTGATGACAGAATCTGGGCCTACTTGCCTGGACTGTAAAATGGCATAAGTGAACCATATAAAGCCGGTGGCCTTTCGTACTTAGGAATGGAATATCCGGCCTATTCATGGCGGATCTGACAGAGGACATGTTGACGGTGGACGCACATGTATTTGCGTCTTCATAACTGGAACTGGAGGGAACATACATGTACTTGTGACATGCACATAGAACCGTTGGGGTCCAAGATAGGGGACATAACTGACCAGAAAAATCCATATTTCCACATTCCCTCCTTGTCCCCTACTTGCCCGTTAAGAGATATCAATCTTCATCAATCCATTGATCTGTTAATATAACATCATTTGTTCTTCTTTCTTCTTCCGTGACGAATGAAATCTTGGTGGTGGAATACATGATGTGGCACACAGACCACAGATCGCTGGTCCACATTGTAGACATAGACAGCAACTGAATAGTATGAGAAGGCCAATACCTAGGAAGGATAGAACTCTCCATCCCCAGGCTGATATCACACTCCAAAACCAACTGGACCAAGTCCAAGTGCCTGGGTTCTGGTGTATCTGGTTTACAATCTTATGAAGGCGAGTTATGGCTTTATATACTGATGGCGAATTTTCTGGTATGAATACGCAGCAGCTTGATCCGATGATCCTACAAGCTCCGCCCCCATCAGCCAGGATGACGTCAAGGACAAGACGATTTTGAAGCACAACAATCCGCATAGCAGACTGCTCTTCTGTTAAATTACCTAGGGCGGAAATAGTTTCATTCACTACTGCTTCAAGGGTTCTAGTTAATCTACGTATCAGTTTACTATTAGTAACAGTACCTATATAGGGAAAGATGCCTTTATTGAAATCTGTGTATTTTTCCCATGCTGTTTCAGTGTAATCGACAATTGGGAGATCTCTCCGCTCTCTGTTGTGTACTAAATGAATATTTCTGTAATAATCCGGAGGAGCTAGAAAAACAGGTGGCAAAAGGAATGCAATGTAGCAGGTACCATCCCAGTCTAGAGGCAGACGCATATATGCAGTCTGACCACATATAAAGTAGGAGTGGTGATAAGCTCTAAATGAAGATTTGCCTTGATCACTGAATTCTACTATAGTAGTGCATTTACTATGGCCCATATGTATGGAACCAACCTTTCTTACACATAATTCCCCTTTTGCTGGGAATACTGACATGGTGGGTAAGACTAGTTCAACTTCGGATATGACATTTAAAATCATGGGATTAGGTGTAAAATTACCTAATCCATATACTTCATTTTCTAGATTAGTTCCTGTTCTTTTGGGGCGACCCTCCTTGTCAGGGTAGCAGACCTTGAGTAAAACTAGGTTCAGATTTCCCCATACCCATTGATCTTGGTAAACAGCTGTGTCTGAATCTATGGAATTGATTAAACTAAACCATGCTCCACAGGAGCCGTTATGTGTAAATGGGTGTGGAAAGAATGGCAGGACTCCTTCATAATTCTGATAGGGAGGGAGCCGACCACACACCCAACAATTAGTGGCATTACTAGTCTGATGGGAATGATGTAACATACTAATGAAAGTGTTATTGCGCAGCGCAAGTCTATAAGACAATTCATGCGGAGGTAAGTCACTAAAAGAATGTTCAGCAGTAACATTATAAACATGTCTAGAAATAGGGTAATATATGTGCAACAATATGCTTGCAGTAATTATTAAAAGACTCAAGAAAAACAAGATTATTAATGTCACTATGCAATGGCTACGCAGTAATTTACAATACGCCTGTCGTTTCATCATTTTTCGCGACTGTCCATGATTCAGGTCTAGAGGATACATGTCAGAGACAGATTCAACCGCTTCACCTAGGAGAGGACTTAAACAATCAAACCGTCTGACGTTCTAGGCCTCAATTTAGCTTTATAGAGTTCATTTTCAGTTTTTTCAACCAAAGGAAGTTTTGAATCAGTCTGTGAGGGAGTGCAGGGTACAATGTCTATATCCGAGGATTGTCCATGAAATTTCTTGATATGACTTGAATGAATCCAGCCCTTGCGGCCCTCGATCTTCACGGCTGTCCTTGTGGTTAGCAGAACCAACTTGGGTGTCTTCCACCTGGGCTCCAGCTGAGTCTTTCGGTCGAAATTTCTCACAAATACAATATCACCCGGAACTACGTCATGGGGTTTCACCTCAGTGTTGTCGGGAAAGGCTGCAGCTACCTGTGAACGACAAGATTGTAGTGCAGACATCAAGGAAGCCAAGTAATCTGTCAGCATATTACAGTCAACATCAGTTATTTTGCGTGGAATAGGCGTCCCCCACATATTTGGTGGTCTGCCGAAGATCACCTCATACGGGGATAGCCCTGTTCGAGAGTGTGCTACCATTCTCATGTAAAAGAGTGCAACTGGTAATGCTACTACCCAGTCGACACCTTTCTCTCTGCATATTTTGGACAATCTGATTTTCAGTATCTGGTTATGTCTTTCTACGAGACCTGCTGCCTCGGGGTGTCGGACACAGTGGAATTTCCACTGATATCCTAACAGAAGTGAAACATGTTTCATTAATTCGGATGAGAACGGCTGGCCATTATCTGAGTAGACAACACGTGGTAAACCGTATCGTGGGAAGAATTCTCGAACCAACTGTTTGGCAGTAGTCGGGGCAGTGTAATCTGAAACCGGGTATGCCTCCGTCCAACGGGACAGAGCGCAGACGACTACGAGAACATATTTGAATCCTCGACATCGTTCCATCTGGATATAATCCATCTGGAGCACTTCAAAAGGGTGATCGGGAGTTTGGAATCCACCCTGTTCTACGGGAACGCTTTTTCCTGGGTTAAACTGACAACAGATCATACAGGTACGGACTTTTTGCTTTGCTGCTGCTCGTAAATGTTTATTAAACCAAATGTGTTGAATGCTGTCTAGCATAGCTTTTTCTCCGAGATGTGCTGGACTATGTGTAGTGTTAATTATAACTTGGACCATTGAATCAGGAAGGAACCACACAGACTTTTCCTTCATCATCCATCCCTGGTCCATTTGGATCCCTCCTAATTCAGTCCATTTCTTTATTTCGTCTTGTGTAGCATGTGTCTGTATGTCAATTACGTCAAGAGTAGGATCTTTAACTGTCATACAATGTGTCGGCATCGGGACTATTGTCTTTGTCATGTCGGGGGTTTGAGTTTGAGCAGTCTGTTTAGCTGTTCTGTCGGCTAGATCATTGCCTTGGGAAATGATATCAGTAACCTTCGTATGAGCCTTACATTTCATAATTGATATTGCAGTGGGTCGATGTATTGCATCTAATAAAGCATGAATGAGGGGTCCGTGCTGAATGTGGGCACCGTGGGAAGTTAAATAACCTCTCTCTCGCCACAGCACGCCGAAGTCATGTACAACTCCGAATGCATAACGTGAATCAGTGTATATGTTGACTTTTTTATTCGTGGCTTGAATACAGGCTTGTGTCAGAGCGATGAGCTCTGCGGCTTGAGCTGACAAAGTATTTATACGATTAGTTTCAATGACTTCAGTATCTGTTGTGACTGCGTAAGCGGCCACTAACTCTCCTGTACTTGTTCTCATACATGAACCATCTACATACAACGTCAGGTCTGGATCTGACAATGGGACATCGGTTAAGTCTTGTCTGGGTTTTGTCGTTATAGTAATAACTTCAATACAGTCATGAGCTAGTGGGTCTGTTCCGGTTACTGGCAAAAGTGTTGCAGGATTCAATGTGTTACAGCGTCTGATTTCTATATGTGGCTGAAACAATGTAAGTTCATACCCTGTAAGTCGTGCTATAGTCAAGTGTTGTGTTTGCGTTCTATTTACAAGGACCTCTACTGCGTGCGGTACTTGAACTGTCAATGGATGTCCTAACACTATGGCATCGCTTTGTCTGATTGCTAAAGCTGTCGCTGCTACTGATTTCAGGCATGCTGGCAAAGCCTGAGCTACGGGATCTAATGTACTAGAAAAATAAGCACATGGTTTGTGTGCTCCTGCTTGTTCCTGTGTGAGTACTGACAAGGCAGTACCTTCGCGTTCTGTAACAAAGAGTGTAAACTGTTTTCTGTAACATGGCGTTGCTAAAACAGGTGCTTGACATAAAGCTTTCTTTAGGCTTTCAAAAGCTTGTGTATGTTCCTGAGTCCAAGGGAGAACAGTCGATGTGGCTGCCTCCTGTGTTGTCAACTGAATGAGTGGTTTTGCTAGAAATGCATACTGAGGGATCCACTGTCTACAGTATGAAGTGAGGCCTATGAAAGCCCGTACTTCCTTTTGTGTCTTGGGCATTGGCATGTTAGCTATTAACTGAATGCGGTCGGGTGTAAGCTGCCTTCCCTCCTTGGACAGCGAGTGTCCAAGATAAACAACTCGCTGGACACAGAATTGCAGCTTAGAAGGGGACACCTTGTGCCCCTTTTCGGCTAGAAATTTTAAAACTGTCAGTGATGCTTTTTCACATTCTGGTTCGCTTCTTGCGGTGATCAGCAAATCATCGACGTATTGGAGCAGAGCAGTGTTAACTGGCATGTGGATACTATCTAGTTCTCGTTTCAGTGCTTGGCTATAGATGCTGGGGCTTTCTGTAAATCCTTGAGGTGCGCGTGAGAATTTAAAGCTACGTCCATTTAAACTAAATCCGAACAAATATTGGCTTTCCGGATCTATTGGGACGCTGAAAAAAGCATTCTTGAGATCAATTACAGTAAAGAATGTTGCTTCGGAATCAATGGCTGTCAGTAATGACGAGATATCTGGGACCACAGGGAATTGTGGCACAATGCATTTGTTTAACTCGCGCAGATCAATAACCAATCGATAGACTGGCGGGGCCTTAGGATCTGTTCGTTTAAGAATCGGAATTATCGGTGAATTACATACATTGGAGTCCGTTTCCACGACTACTCCTTGGGCAATGAGCTCGTCAATTATTTGTAGTAAAGCCACTACAGCATCTGGGGGTAACTTGTATTGTCGCATTCGTGGTAGCACCACTCCTGCCTTTAATGTGACTCGATATGGTGTGATATTCATGCGTCCAACATCAGTAGGGCCTTGTGCCCATAGGTGTGTAGGTAATGTCTGTAGTCGGGGATCCATGTCTCTAGACACATAATGGCCTTTAAAATCACGTAAAAACAACCTTACTCCTTCCGGAGAACAACATATTATGGCTCCTAGAGCTTTCAACGTTTTTATTCCTAGCAAGTTTTCTGGACATGATTTAGTAAGCAATAAATCTGTAGTTCGGGTCAGAGGTCCTATCGTAAGTGGCAGTGGCTGTGATACTTCATTAACAATAGGTTTTCCTGAAAAACCAAGGGAAATATTCTGTGAGCCTGAGAGGGGTGCCCCTGGAACTTCACTGCGTTTTATGGTCGTTCGACTTGCCCCTGTATCGAGTAGAAATTTTCTATCTTGGCCTAATAATTCACTATGTACATAAGGTCCTTCTTGATCTACTGGGATTTCAATAAGGGGTAAGTCAACTTCCCTCTCTAGGCTAGTTCATGCGTAACGCTGATACTCAGGATATTCATACTGTGCGGTCTGATACATTTGTCGTGTTGTTGTCTGTGTGGCAGCGACAGGCAACGGTGGTGCAGCTGGCACAAACTGTACTGGCTGTTGTGCGGCTGGCATGGCCTGGGCATGCTGCGGAGCTCCTTGTTCATTCTGATCTTGTCTAAATGGCCGTGATCTTTCTTGTGTTTTACCTATGCTGATATTATGTTTCAAAACTGGACAATCGTGTACGTAATGACCTGGCTTTTTACAATAATTGCATGTCCCTTTTACAGGTCCTGCTGAATCGGAATGTGTCATACCCTTTTTATGTCCTTCAGCTGGAACTGTCTGGGAAACTAGCATTTTCATTTTCGTGTCTTTCATGCGTCTGTGTTCATGTTCTTGTTCCTCTCTAATTCTATTGTGATGGTACTGTAACATTTGTGATGGAGTGTTACCTTGCCAGGTACTCTCGAATTTTAATACTCTATTCTTTACTGGTGGCAGGGCATTTTCTACTAATTTTGTTACAAACAGATGTGGGTATGATTCGCTACTTGCTTTTATGCCACTATTTATACCAAAACATTTTTCAAATCGGGCATAGTAATCACTAGTGTCTTCATCTTGCTTCTGTTTACAGGCTGAAATTGTACCCCAATCTTCCTTTTTCGTAGTTAATAAACGTGGCAGTACCTGTACTAATAAACCTGGCAGTGCTTTAGTTTTATCCCCAAGTCCTGCTCCTGCAGTTCGGGCCTTTTCTTCCGCTTCTAACACTGACCATTCTATCTTTTGGTCTCCTACCTCCCACTCTTTTTCCTTGAGTTTCTCATAAATACCAGCAGGCATTAATACCTTTAATATTGTCATAATGTCGGGATAGGTATACTCTCCCATGAGTAACATGTCCTTAATTTCTCGGTGAAAACCCGCTGGATCTTTGTCATGACTGGGTACCACTTTTTTCATTTGTAACAATTCTATTTTTGATATGGGCGTATATACAAATACGCGCTTAAACTCGTTGTCCTCGCCTTTTATTGGGTGCACTTCTCGTAAGGGATTCTGTCTATCCATGTGATACGTAGTTCTTTCCTTGACGGGCAATGAGACACGGTCTGAACATACAAAAAGAATATACTGCTTTCTTGATTCTAGAATTTCTTTAATTAATTTAGTACCTGAACCTCTCCATTCATTCATAAGCAATTCGGTCAATATGTCAGGTAAGGGACCAGAGTCCGAATGCTGACTCCGATATAGTATAATGAGTTGTTGAATCATATAAATCCCAGCTAACCTCTGTTCGTCTGGGGTGAGATTCAAAAATGTGCGTGCTACTGTATCATCACTATATTTTCCGGGACTGTCCACCCAATGGACAGCTGCCCTGGCTAAATCTTGTTCATCCATAGAATGATAACCCCTTCGTTCTTGGAGTAGTTTGTCGGCGGTTTGGAACGAATGCTCGTTAGACCTTATATTAATTATAGGTATTTGGAAATTCCTGTTATTATCTGGACATATCGGACGTATCGAGTCAGTAAGACATCTATTACTATTACAAGATCTTCCTCTACCTACATAGGCTATGGTGTCCGACTGTCCGGTGGGCGGTCCTGACCCTTCTTCCTCGCTTTGTTCGAACTCGTCTACCTCTAATCTCTCTTCGTGTAGGCGTTCTATTTCTTTACGGATCTTTCGGCACATGGCTATTATACAATTCTGTTTATCATGTCTCCCTTCTGATATATTCTGGCTCCATCTTGTAAGAATTTTCATTGCTTCCGGGTCTACCCCCGGTCGGTCTTGATTTCTGATCACACAGTTTATGAGGAAACGTAACAGTTCCCCCTGTATCTCTACTTTCTGGTATTCCATAGCTCTGTTAATACATTCTGGATCTCGCCCTGTTTGGACAAAATTATATATTTTATCTAGATGCTCAGTCATTCCTGGTAGCTTTCCTAAATACACTGCGGCTCGTCTGATACGCAATGATGCCAGGGTCATTTCGTCCTCTTTACCGGGCACAGGGTCATATCTGCAATCTATAAGAAGTTCCTTCAGCGTACGGGCACTAATGAGTTTCGGTGAATGTGCTGACTCTTGAAAAGTAAGTTTATTTATTCTGGGTAGCGTAGAAAAAATGTTGCTAGCACCTCCCGTAGCCCCATCTGGGGTGTCGGGCGTGAAAGGATTCGTCGAACGTGACACAGCAACTACAGGTGTGGACACAGCTATAGAAGTAGCTGTAGGAGCGGATGCAGAAACAGATGTGCTTGCCGGAACTTGTGACTCGATTTGTTGCTGTAGGGATACGGGCACTGGATCTTGGCGTTGAACCTCCCTGGTATGCGGTCTATGTGGGGCGGAATTGGCATACTCGGGAGCTGCGTCATCTAAATATGAGGAAAGAAAAACATCTTCTGCTGTTCTAGGATGCCCCTTAGGATGTACCTTTATTGGGAACAATGGGGGTGGCAAGTCTTTCGGTATTTCTGGAGTAGCCTTAGGTAATCCTTCGGCCAGAAGGGGATACATACCATTCATAAGGGCATTTCTTTGCCTATCTACTTGTTCTGATTTTACTCGGATACCTTCCTCAATTAATAGATTCTCTCGAACTTTATTTGAACTTTCTTTATTCTTTTCTTCCTGTCTACGTGCTTTTTCTGTGCGTCTATGAGATTCTTTACGCCATAACTCAACGGCGTCTTTCTGTGACTGTCTGACCTTCCTTTTCCATAACTCTTCCTCAACTTTCATGATGCACTCTGCATCCCAGGTTCCCGCTGTGGGCCACCTCTGACTTTCTAGTAATCCCTTGGTGTAGTCTACCCATAAATCAAGAAATAATATAGCGTCTAAGCCATGTTTGTGATACATAAAGTGCCCTGGAGTGTCCCTAGGAGGAATAGGAACGGCTTCTTCGAGAACCCCTTTTCTAGTAGTGATCTGTCTTAATTTCGAAAAGAGCGGCATATTGAGAACTGACCTTATACTTGATTTTGACCAACTGACCTGATACTTGAATTTGAACAGACTTAATACAATTAACACGATAATGAACAGTCATTCATACCACAATATGCAGGACGTTTTTAAACACATTAAACATTTAACATTAAACCTTTAACTGAAACAACAATGATGATCGTCTGCATAACTAATCACCAAGCTTAATTCTTGATACTTCGGAATACTTGATATACTGCTAAACAGTACAGATACACTGCTAAACAGTGCAGACCGGATTTGTGTACCCAAACCCGTCTTGACCGGCACAACCTATGTGCACGTCAGAAATGCCTCCCCAGCAATGGTACTCACCGGGTAGCTTCGGAAACGGAAGGCCTCGGTAACTTGAACTTGAACCGGACTGGACTCGACTCGACTCGTCGGACACTGGACTTGACTTCGAACTGGTGGGTCTCTGTATACCTCGGATCTTGCTCTCTCAGCTAGGCTCTGGTCGGGATACTTCGCACTTCTCACCGCCTCGTCTGGGTGTTGATCGCAGTCTCAGTCGCCCCCGCTTGACCGGAGGGAGATACAGGAAATCCTGCTGGTACGCGTTATTGTCCGTCCAGCTGTGGCAGGAGACCGGGCCTGCAACTCACCGCCGGCGCGTGAGATGAGAAAGTGTCCCTGTTCGGGCGCCATTCATGTGGTAAATAATTTTCCTTTACCAGGACTGAATTTGATACAGAAACATAATAAAATAGCTCAGTAAAATGAGAGGCAGAATCCGTGGTATTAGAGGTTCGGAATGGGCTTTATTCCAATAATCGATTATAATCGGATGCTCCAAGTTCCATCACCACGAGGGTTCAGGAAGTGAAGTACATACATTATTGACATGAAATGACTTTTATAGTACATACATTACAATGAAGCGAATGCAATAGGCGTAACAATTGATAAGGAAAATGACGAGTTGTCTGCGTAACCGAAAATGGGTGGAACAAGGAGTAAAAAGGAACATAATTGGTTATGATGTCACCTATAGGTGGATCTATAAGATAATACTTGGCATAGAAGCGCGCAGCAGTATGACGTGTAATTGACGTGTAACTAGGGGGTGAAGGGGATTTGACATTTAGCTCTACATGTGGAGACAAGAAGTCTGGGGGGTCAAGTCAACCTAGTCCCAAATCATATCTAACATCCTATGTTTAAAGAACTATGTTATCCATAAAAGAAGGACTCTCGGACAGAATCTATTCTATACTGACTGTGCGTGCGTGTACAAGCGTCTAAGTGTCTACACTAAATGCGAGGGGGTAGAAATATTCCATGGTAACAGGACTATGAATTACTTGCATGAGGGCAGAGAAGCCGGGCCCTTTGCTTGGTTACTGGAAGAATGTTTACTTAAACTACTAGGCAGGAATGCATCGGCTGAGGGGGAAGCAGATAATTCGAAGGTGAAATACAGTTCTTGGCAGAGAATAGGCTGATGTCAGGCTTCGTGAGCCGCGCAGAGAATGAGACAAAGTTCATGGTCACAGATGCAGGCTCGAACTGGAGTTTTCAGAGGCAGAAAGCAAGAAGAGTTTGATGACAGAATCTGGGCCTACTTGCCTGGACTGTAAAATGGCATAAGTGAACCATATAAAGCCGGTGGCCTTTCGTACTTAGGAATGGAATATCCGGCCTATTCATGGCGGATCTGACAGAGGACATGTTGACGGTGGACGCACATGTATTTGCGTCTTCATAACTGGAACTGGAGGGAACATACATGTACTTGTGACATGCACATAGAACCGTTGGGGTCCAAGATAGGGGACATAACTGACCAGAAAAATCCATATTTCCACAGAGTGATAAGTGCAGTGACACAAGTGATATAAAGACGGTGAAGGACAATAAGAATAAACAATAATTGGGGATCAAACGGTGGGAATCAAGTCAATACAAGAAAAAAAATGGAGATAAAACTGCAACTAACATCTTGTACAACTATATAAAATAAAATATAAATCCAGTACTTGTATAGCGCACAAATCACCCCCGAAGGGGTATCTCGGCACTGGGGACCCATTGGGAAGATTAAGCGAGCTATTGCCCAGAGTCGCATTGTGCTGGGCAGACCACTGCCGCCAGAGCCAGGGATCAAACTGTGATCCCCCAGCGTCCAGTGTCAGTCGCCCTGGCCGTGGCGCCACACCTCTCCCCTTTACAGCTTGTACCTAGTGCAGATTATTCCAAAAATCAGGGACTTAGGCATTAGTGGGTGGAAGTACACTCAGGGGAGCTTCTAAGACAGTTGCTGGGAAGCTGTGAGAGTGAAATTGATATTTGTCTAGGTTGCGATACCCCTTCAACAAAGTTGCTGGGGCATACTTAGAAAGTTGTGTGCATATATAGGAACTGTTAACAACAAAACTACCAAAACACCCGGATAAGACCAAGAAGTGGTTTGACAGACACTGTACTAGAGTACATATACAAACAACTCAAGGAAGCATTGAAAGTTTCACCTAGGGATATGGAGACCATTCGCTCTTGCAGACTTATCTATAAGGCCATGCTTGCTGCTAGGAAAATGAGTTTCAGTATGGAGGCATGGGAGCAGCTGGAGAGGGCCTGCATAGTGAAAGTTTGAAAGACTTTCTGGAGATTTTGCTCACAATCATAATAGCAATACAAATTTACCCATTTTAACTCAAACCTGGGTGACCCATTTTAGCCAGGTCTTTAATGATACCCATCATCTAAATCATGGGCAAGTGACAATCAACTCTAACATGGACAGGGGATTAGCGAATTGTCAGCTGCTTATCGGATTGGAGGAAGTTATCCTAGCTCTTACAAGATGCCCAAACAAAGTGCCTGGGCCTGATGGGGTGCCAATTGATTTGTTCAAGAACAACACTGGGCTGTGGGCACCCATTCAATTAACATCTTAAACTGAACGTTATCCTGTGTGGGCCCTCCAAGTCCTGGTCTAGTAACATCATATTCCCAATTTTAAAAATAGGTGACCCCAAATGTTATCACCTAATTTCACTTATAGACGGCACACCATAAGTGTTGGTCAGGTAGTATGCAATAATTTTAGATATACAAAGTCATTCACATCCAAAATACCAGGTTTAAAAAAAATAATAATAAATCACCGATTTATTATGCTGTTGTTGTAAATCGCAACACAGTTGCACAGTACTCATCATCTGGTACTTAGTATTTACACATTTTGGTGCTCAGGATAGGAGAGAGGGGAAAGGAGTGTTTGTGACCATTGTGGTTTTGTGAGGGTAGTGGACACGGACAGAATGGTGTGACATATATACACATCACATTAACATTGTGATAATGATCCGGCCTAAAGAATAGGTCAGTTGTTCCACATAGTATACATAGCTCAACCTGGACACTGTTAGTTTTAAACAATTGTCCTAGCTTGTAATCTTATGGGTATGTGTCTATGTTTCGACCCCTTTAACTAGAACTAGGTGAGTCCAGCCTTAGGTTGGGGTCTTCATCAGGACTGTGGTAGAGCACCTAGAGATAATAGAATGTCATGTGTTAGGGTGGTGATATGGTTAACTGATAAAGGATGTGATAGGAATCTGTAAAATCAATTACCTATTCATGCTTCCAGCTAATGACTTATTGCTGGGCGAAGCAGAGCATGTGGTCTCAACCGAGCTCCTGTATGAAGAGAGAGGTGGATGTCAGTGAACAGCCCAGGGTTACAAAATGCTATAACCTCCTGGCGGTCTAAAATGAAACTTACTCGTATATTGAACGGCCTTGCGTGCACGTGGCATTTAAGGAGTGTCAGGTCATCCGATCTCTGTCATCTCGAGAATAAATCTGTGTGGGACAAGGACATTGAAAAATCATGAGTCCCTGTGGCGCGTGCAGGTTCCCACATTTATGAACTCCTGCTTCATTAAGGGGACTCAGGTTTGTGTTGTTTGATGGTGAAGTGTTCAACTAAGGGTGCCCCTACTGTTCCACACTGGCTAGATGCGAGATATCGCCCTGATACCCGCGAACGTAAACGTTCCACCATACGGGTTTTTCTTTAGTTTTTTTTAGGTCCTGAGACGGCAATTTGTGGACGAGTCCCATTTATGATGAGTCCCCTTAATTAAGCAGGGGTTCGTAAATATGGGAACCTGCACGCGCCACAGGGACTCATGATTTTAAAATGTCCTTGTCCCACACAGATTTATTCTTGAGATGACAGAGATCAGATGACCTGCCACTCCTTAAACACCACGTGCACGCAAGGCCGTTCAATATACGAGTAAGTTTCATTTTAGACCGCCAGGAGGTTATAGCATGTTGTAACCCTGGGCTGTTCACCGACATCCACCTCTCTCTTCATACAAAAGCTCGGTTGAGCCCACATTCTCTACTTCGCCCAGCAATAAGTCATTAGCTGGAAGCATGAATAGGTAATTGATTTTACAGATTCCCATCACATCCTTTATCAGGTAACCATATCATCACCCTAACACATGATATTCTATTATCTCTAGGTGCTCTACCATAGTCCTGATAAAGACCCCAACCTAAGGCTGGACTCACCTAGTTCTAGTTAAAGGGGTCGAAATGTCGACAAATACCCATAAGATTGCAAGCAAGGACAATTGTATAAAACTAACAGTGTCCAGGTTGAGCTATGTATACTATGTGGAAAAACTGACCTATTCTTTAGGCCGGATCATTATCACAATGTTAATGTGATGTATATATGTTACACCACTCTGTCCGTGTCCACTACCCTCACAAACCCACAATGGTCACAAACACTCCTTTCCCCTCTCTCCTATCCTAACCACCAAAATGTGTAAATATTTGTATAAATATTAAGTACCAGTTGAGTACTGTGCAACTGTGTTGCGATTTACAACAACAGCATAATACATCTGTGATTTATTATTATTTTTTGAAAACCTGGTATTTTGGATGTGAATGACTTTGTATATCTAAAATTGTTGCACACTACCTGGCCATTTTGATATTGTACTGAACTACTAACCCGGGTCTGGTAGGCTTTCGGGTATTCCCAAAGATACGCAATACACCATAAGTGTTGGACAGGATAATCTTGGAGCGTCTGGAGAACTGGGAACCGGAGAATGAGATCCCGACACCTGACCAGTTTGGGTTTAGGAGGGGACTAGGAACAATTGACCAATGCCTTAAACTCTCTCTCGTCCACAGCAAATAAAGAACCACTATACCTTTCCTTTTTGGACCAAAGCTCAGCATATGACAATGTTGACCGAAGTAAACTCTGGGTCAAACTGCTGAACTTGGGTGTGGAGGTGGAGTTGGCGCAAATCCTAAGTAAACTACACGAGGATGTTGAGGGCTGCGTTAGGTACAGTGCTAAAGGGGAGTGTACCCCTTTTTTCAAAATCAGTAAGGGAGTACTTCAAGGGTGCGTCCTTGCCACATTCCTCTTCACTATATATCTCAACAATCTGAAAAAACATCTAGGAGAAATTGTGGCAGATCCTCCAAGAGCAGGGACCAGAGTCATCCTCGTATTAGTGTACGTGGAGGACTGTATCCTTAGGTCGAGAACAGCTATGGGTCTCCAGAGGTTTTTGTACCATATATAGCATCCCTAGAGCTGCACACCAACAAAACAAAGTCCTTTACTATGAACTGTGGCCCCTCTAACAGGAAGACAAGATCCTTTTATATCCAGGGCACTAGGTTGGATTAGGGTTACCTCTCGACAAGGTATGCAATTGCATACATTTGTCCTGGGTAAGATGCTCTCATTTTGAACAAAATGTGGGCGTGATTCATAAGTTAGTAAGAAACTAGGAACCTCGCCAATGGTGTGCTGCTTAATATATACAAGGCTAGATGAGTTTCAACAGCCACCAATGGATCAGGGATATGGGGAATACATCAGCCCTCTCCATTACAGGTTCAAGAAAACAAATTTGTATGCAAACTTTTACGCTTAACACGGTCTTTACCGGCATCCATTTGTCATGAAGAACTAGGACTGGACCACGTAAGAGATCTCATCTTGTTAGCGCCACTAAAACTATGGATCTCGGTTTGGAATCGCCCTTAAGCTGCATTAACGAAGGCTGTAAACAACAATTATCTGAAGCTAGATAAGGCAGGTAGTATTGACTGGTTGAAATATGTTAAAATACAACTGGCAATGATAGGGAGGCAAGATCCTTTTAACCACCCCACGAGTATTACTAGCCCATGAAAACCTTGGTCAAGAAAGAATGGATGCGTTATATGATGAGAAAAAGAGGAGGAGATTGAACTCAGTAAACGTTCAGTCAAAATATATAGCATGCTAGTAACAACTAGATTCATGGAACCATATCTGCTCACTATCACTAGTTCCCATCATTATTATTTAGTCAGATTCCTCCTTGGTCTGTCACATATACTGGTTGCCTATACCTCAATAGCCAGATTCGATCAGGACCTTAAAGTGTGTCCCTGCGACTCGACCTCTGCTCAATCGCAGGTGCACTTTTTCTTTTTTTGTGAGCTATATAAAAAGGAATAGGAAGACACTGCTAGTCCCTTTGTTGAGGTCGCCGACGAGCAAGCAATGCAGACCTGCACTATTATATCTACAGCTATTACAAACAAACATGGTTTGCCACACTGTTTACAAGTACATTTTATCATCTGTTAGTTTAAGGAAGCTGGTGGGAACATAACTATTTTCCATCTCCAAATTCCTGTCAGTTATCGCTTAATTGTTCAGCAAGTTTCGTGCATAACTTTCAAAACCTAATAGATGTATAGGTTCTATGACTGTATCACACTCAAGGCGTGAATGGATTTCTAGCATACAGGATTATGGTAGTGAGTTCCAAGAACAACAAACTCCTCTGTATAGCATGCATATTTGTATCATGCATTTATCTAAGTATGTATTGTACGCCTTCATTTCTGCAATACTAGCAGATTTTTTTTAAATTTATGATATTGATTGAATTTTGTGTTACTCGGAGAACTGTATGGCTTTTGTGAACCTAGGCCCAAGTCATGGGCACTATAACTGCACTTTAACATGTATGTTTTACTATTATACCCTCTATGTTAATGTTTTCAAAATGCTGGAACATGGCTTTCTATGCTACTGGTTGTATCCGAGTGTATTTTTATAGTTTTTTTAGCAATTTTAACACAGATTTTATGGTAAACTTCCTTGATCAGAATGTTGTATATACCTCTGATACACGTAAGTCTGGAGACTGTATGTGTAATTGATGGATATGGAGTAAGCATAAATTGTATTAATTTGGATCTTTTATGGTATATTTTTAAACTGAATAAAGATCACTTACTATAATGTTATTTTAGGTATACTAAATATTTATGAGTAAAATAAACAAATCTGGACTTCTAGAAATCTGTTGGTCAAAATGGATGGGTTATACCAATGATAATTTTTATAGGCTACTGCAATAAAATATATACCCATTTTTAGATACATTCTAGAATCAAATAGGCTCTGGATAATATACAAAATATGTTTGAGTCATTATTAGGGCAGGATTACGAGTTTGGCAGTCCGATCGCCTGAATGCAGTGGCCTCCAAAAGACTGCAGGGCCAGCGGCAAACTTCCTGACAGCTGTCAATGGTTTTCCATATTAATTGATGCATGTGTGTATAGTACAACTGCACATGTCAAATCTAGACATAAGCTTGATGCATGTGGAAAAGTTACCACCTACCCATTGCTGGAGTCTGGCCCATTTTTGGACAGTCCAGTCAATGGGTATATGGTTGAAAAAGGACTTGCATGTATATCGCCACAGCAGGTTCATATTCTTCGGGGTGAAGATGCTACTGAGTAGGGGGGACCTGGAGAAAGGGATTGACGTCGAACACTGATGGTAGGAACTGGAAAGGAGTGAGTATGCACCCCAGATCCTTCAATTTCACAGACTTGAAGCCGGCAGTCGGCTAGTCACAAAGCCCGCTCGACATATGCACGGCAGTGAAACTTCCCTGTACCACCAAGTGGTAACTGCTTTTCCCTGACCGTGGCAGTCTGCGAATGGCTGGTAGTGCCGGCAATTTACATGCGGTCTTTGCAACAGCATTCCGTCAGTCTCTTAATATGGCAGTCGGACCGCCGAGGTCATGGCAGTCAGACTGCAACCCTGGGTACATCGGTTCCCATATCGCCAAACTCATAATCAGGCCTTTAATGAGCTTTATTGGATACTTAACCAGATGTACATGAAGATACATTTTTCACTTCATTACATTGCACAAACACGCAGATTAATAATGCATTTGAGTAAAATATAGAGAAAATCTTAATTCAGATAGGAGCTACTTTACACCATGGAACGGTTATTTCTTATTTTGATTTTTGTACCTTTTAAAAAGGTTGGGCTGATGGAGATTTAACAACTCCCTCTTTAAAAAATGCTGCATTTATTTCAGCCTTAGAAACTTTTTATAATCATATGTTTTAATCAGCAAAATAGAGAAGATTTAACTCCACCCATTATATTTAATGCTTTTAAAGCGGTGTCAAGACATTTTCCTATAATTTATTTTCTAACAAAAAGTAATGGTTTTCTACAGAGCCGCATATTAAGTCAATATTTTAATTTTGACACTATGAATTAAAGGAGTTTGATAAATCTATTGAGGCTGAATGTGTATACTTGCTTAAAATGTATGCTACATACTAAAGGGAAACAGAATAAATAAGGACATTTTTGCAAGATGACAATTAAAAATCTCCTCTTAATTGAAAGGAAAGTCAGTCTTGACACTCCCAAGTCTGGAATGTCAGACTATTTTGCTAAATATTATTTTAAATAATTGGGTTCACTCGATACCAATCCTTCTAGTCATCATTGGATAATAATTTTACTATTAATAAGAAAACTTGGGAGGTGCACAATTGGTGCTGTCTGGAGGAACAGGATTCGATTGAGAACATTTGCAGCACTATAAGTTTAATTAACAAAGATAATCTGTCTAGTCCGGACTAATTTCCAATAGTGTTTTATTTGCAATTTTTAAAGGCTTTGATTCTCAAATTAAGCCAATTGTGAAAACTTTCTGTGGCAGGAATAAATCAAAAGGAACTTTTACGGGGGCTGTGATATGATTGTTAGCTAAAGAAGTTTGAAACATGGGATACTTAAAAAAAAAAACTACATACTAAATGTATTAGCTAACACTGGAATTAATTCAAAACTACTGGTATTTGGCCTAGAAATATTCCTTTGAAAACTACTTAGTTTACAGCAGTTGTATGTTTGAAGGAATGTAAACTACTTAGTTTAGAGCAGTTGTATGTTTGAAGGAAATAATACTTATAATAATAGAAATGTAACCTATTGATGCAGATCACCTGCTGCAGCCTTCAGTATGGATGCAGAAAAAAACAACAACTTTAGATTGGGTGGTATTAAATGATGAGCATCGTAATGAATAGAGCTATCCAAAAGTATATTGTACGCACAATATGTTAATTTAAGTTCCTGCGGTTGCTTCTTTTTCTCTAAACTAGGAGAGTTACTACAGAAGGCGGTCCATTGTCACACTTTCTTTTGAATACCTTTTAAAGCTCTTCTATGTAGGATTTAACAATTTAATTATAGTGCAGGTTTTAAGTACACTGACAAATAGTTTTCTGCATATATGATCCTACTTTAGGTTTCTAATCCCGAATCTGCAATGCATGCCCTTATTAAAGAAATAGATTTTTTTTGCTTCAGCATGAAATCAAAAATTGCCAAATCTGTAATTTTACTACTACATACATTCAGTCTTAAAACATTTTTGATTTATGCAGATTGAATTTTAAATTCTAAAGTTGAATGCTGAAGTATTTGTTTAAAAAAATACTATTTATGACACTCTTAGTCAATTAATTTTTTAATTGAAAGATGCTTCATGTATTTTATCATGTGGAATAGGCTTGACAAGATGTATATGATATTGTTACCCATTTTGCCATTCATCTATTACACAAATTAACATGCTCAAATCCTATATTAGACTGTTGGATTGCAATCCATCACATTTTCTGGAGTATGGAATTTGATGCTGCTGTGTTGCCTTATAAATGAGACTGAGTAATGTGAAAGTAAAAAGAGTGGTCGAGTCATTGCCTTGGTCTGGTATTCCCAACACTAAACTAACCAATTAATTGGCAGGTGTAAAGTGCCTATTACACTGTCATGCACAACAAAGGACAGCCAACATTCTTTTTATATAAGAGAAATCTAGTGAAAAACAAAAAGAAAGCTGTGTTTGCTTATTTGACTATCCAGCTATTTAAACTATAGTACATAACTGTATCACAATAGCACATGAAATCCGACTCCAAGTAGTATTGCTTCCTATCAAATCAAAACTGCCTTCAAGCACACCAGGTGTTTGTTAACCTACAGCTATTGGAAGTTGAAGTTTACTGCACATTTTATATGGTTTTACAGCCGGTTATTGGGGTGAATTCTTACTAATCATGGTTTGTTTTCATTTTTGTGTGTCTGATCAGGATTTACCAAGGTCAGTAGTGAACACCAGCGAGCTGGTCCGTGTGACATAGTACTAATGAAATCTCATTTTGAAATGCTCTTTTATTGGACATGAGTAACATACTGGTACAAAACGTACAAATAAATGAGCCTTCCTTTAAAGTTACTATTCAACAGATTTCTTGGCAATACAACCCAAATGTATTAATCTCAAAGACATACAGAAAATTCTCAGCACTTTTTTAAGAAACACAAAATTCAGGGCATTGAGTATGATATGGGATCTAAAACTGCAGCTTTCATATAGTCAGTCTCATGGGATAAAAACAAAAGTGCAGAAGAAGTTGAACTTCTAAATTGAAGTTTTAAATTTTAGTTCAACAAGTTTTTGTTGGCCAAGTCGAAGTGGCCAAGTCCAATGCAGAATAATACAAATGGGAAATTCCGTGCAAAATATGTTAATACATTACAGTGCATAGCAATGGATTTTATGTCATGATACCCTGTGGTAAAATAAAATATAGGAAAGGGGAAGATTAGACTCAGATAGTGGGAGGTTATAGAGAGGAAGAACATTTAGGAAAAGGGTAAAGTGGAAAAAAATAGGGGTAGGCACTCTAAGAAATGTCAGGTCATATGTATTATGACAGAGTGGACATTAATGGCGGCTTGATTTTTTCTAGTTAAATAGTTAGACATGACCGTAGTAGATGGGAGAATTCGGGGTTGTAATCGCTGTTGGGTATGCGGTGGTCTGCACTTCTTGTAAATCAAACCCAAGCTCACCATGTGGTGGTATTGTAGTTTTTCCACTTTGCCAAAATGATTTTTGGACCAGTACTAGGTAATATATCTGTCAAGCATTGATCCCAGATGTCAAGAGGGAGGGTACATGAACATTCCAAGAGTCCCAAAGAGATGATTATATGGTTTAGGGTGAGTTGTGTGGAGAATCTTAAGGACCCCTTTGATTTCCACCCAGAAGGGTCTAAATATGTTTGCAGTACAAGATTAGGTCATCCAAGTCTCCAGGAGTGAAACCACAATACCAGCAGGTTTCCGAATCTGTTAGACCAAGTTTATATAGTCATGGAGGGGACCAAAAAGATCTGTGTGATGTCCAATATTTGCACTGATAAAGTTGCAGAGAAGTTTTGTACCCAGAAAGAGGGAGGTATGGTCTCAACGCAGTTATGAAAGCTTGAATCCTTCGATTTCATTTGAATCTTTTTATTGCCGGGCTTAATGTGATTTTTGCAAAGCTTTGTATATTAGGGAAGCAGTGTAGGGTTTGTTAGGTTCCCAAGAAAGTGAAGGCAATCTGCAACTTTCAGAAAATTAGAAAAGTTGTAAGGTTAGAGATGGAACTTCTTAGAAAGCATAGCAAAGGATAAAGGGCTGCAGTTATCGCCAAGGTCCTTAATAAAAAAAGAATGCTGTGAGCAGTCAGTCTTTCCAGGTAAAGATAGGATCGATTTTAACAACTATTCAACCAAATTGAGGCTAGCTCAGATCCCCTTATTTTGTGAGCAAAGCAGTTATCCGAGGTTTTTATTGGTGTCAGTGTATCCTTAAGGATCTAAAATGAGTGAGGAACCTGAAGTTATTATATTATAAAGGTTCTGGATAAGGAGAGAGGACTCGTTCAACGTCAATATCAACCCAGGTAAGGCGGGAAGGGGAATCCGAAAGCATCCACCAAGTGGCTTACCTGGCAGGAATGCAGTTTGATAACTTTTAAAGTTTGGGAGGCTAAGGCAACCCTTGAATCTATAGGTTTGAAGTTTCTGGAATAAAAATTCTCTCTCATTTGCCTCACCATATAAAAGGAAAATATTAGTACGTTGATAGATTTGTGGAAGGAGTCAGACAGTCTCACGAGGAACATACAAAGTAAGAAGGAAATTTGAGGTGCAGCATCATTTTGACCATTTCTATACGTCCCCACCATGCGATAACCTAGGAGACCACATATCACTTAAGTTTATATTCTTACCTATTAAGGTAGTTTCTTTATGCAATCTGGTTTCTTCAATTGGATTTGAAACTTCAATACCCAGCTATTTTAATCTTAAAGGCTGTCATTAAAGGTTAGTTAGCATAGCTATGTTCGGAAGGCAAAAGACATTCAGGGGGAATATTTCATTTTTTCCCTTAAGTAGACTGATACTAGCATATTTAAAAATAATGTTGAGAACTTAAGACACCGCAGTCTCTGCTTCAGTTGAGAAAAATCAGAAAGTCATCTGCATAGGCCGCCAACTTTGGAGGACCGTGTGGAAAAGGAATGCCTTTTATCTTATTTGTTTTGACAGCTTTAGGAACTAGTTTTATTGAGAGGAGAAACAGTATCAGAGACAGAGAGCAGCCTTGTCTAGTCCCTTGCACTAGGTGAAATTCAGTTGACAAGCATCCATTGAGTTTGATACCGGAAGAGGGCTTGTGGTAAAGGGACATGGCCATACGCTGAAAATGGTTGCCTAATTCGACTTTTCAGGACAGCGTTAATGAAAGTCCATGACACTTTGTCAAAAGCCTTCTTCGCATCCAGGACATTAGTCATGGTGGGAGAAGGGATCAGTTTTGCTTTTTCTACTTCATGACAAAAAATGCAAATATTATCTGCAGCTAATCTTCCCTTTACAAAACTAATCTGGGACAGGTGTATGAGAGAGGGGAGAATTTTCTCAAGTCTAGAGGCAACTAATTCAGCACAGATTTTATAGTCTGTTAAGTAGTGACAAGGGTCTAAAAATTGAGCATTTTACTGAAATTTGACAACCTGGAGAAAGCATTACTGCTGCATGGACATTTCAGTGGCTACAATATTTTTGTTTCACAGTGTATGATGATAAACTTTAATTCTGAATAAAACCTAAATGTAGGCAAGAATTCCTAAACCAAACTGGGTTATTACGTATACCTTTACATCACCAGTTATGTGCATTGACCAAGGCAAATGTTAAGAAATAGCCAGCCTTTGCCAAATGGGAATGTGAAATGTATTCACTCTGCTATGCGAAGAGTGATATCACAGATATTATTGCATGAGTAGTGGAAAGAAAGATGCATTCCTTTGTCAGTGATGTAAAAGGAACTTTTGTAGTTGCTAGACCACATGATACAAACTGATAAGGCAGCAATTAACTAACCAAGAATTATTTTCTTGCGAACACTACCCTGGAAATCTGCTAGAATGAACAGATAAATATGTTCCTGGTTATTTGTGAGTCACAGCACCGAAAAACCATACTTGTTTTTCACTATCATTGCTTCACGGCATACAGAAGCAGTAGATTGACTGCTTCCATGACTTGCTTTCCTCTTAAGAAGGCATCCCAAAAACCTATGAAGCACTACCGAAGGGCAGATGGTGATCTACAGCTTGTCCTATCTTCTGGTGCAACATCCTCTACAGAGAACTTAAAAAGTTGTGGAAAGGTACGTCATGCTGTGGTATGACCACCTCCCATATCAGGGTGGATCTCTTCCACGCTCAGAAGCAGGCTTGATGCCAAAACAGCTACCAACTTTAATGCCTGCTCTCTAACAGATAGTGGCTGCAGTTCATTCAGTGAAGTAAGAGAGGCCAGGGGCACGAGGCACAGGATGCATTTTTTTTTTCTTACAAATGTGAAGTGTAAAAAAGATGGAATACAAGACTGGGGTTGTGGAGAGCAGCAGGACACATGGAGGATTTGATTAATGAATTTCAATGTAAAGAGGATAGGGGTGACTAAAGGAGGAGAGACTGCAGAGATGGCAGGAAGCCAGGTATATTTCCAACAAGATTTAACGAAGGGGATAATGAGGCACCATTTTTGTGAAGGAGGGATATATGAAATCAAGTTGAGGAGCTAGAGGGGGGGGGTCAAAAATGACTTAAAATTGTAGATCAATAATTATCAAGAGAGCAACGGTTTCCCCTTAAGTGTACTATTCAAGACTGTAAACAACTTGAGCAGTGCTCTCCTGGTCCATAATTTTACTACCACCCAGGGTGGAAAGACGAGCTTAAAACACAAAACTCCATCACTTCATTGCATCAGATTACCATCAAAGGGAAATCAAATGAAAATATTAGGTGATATGTTTAAGCTCCATGCAAGTAATTATTAATCGCCAGAGTGGATTAACTTAGAAAAGTAAGCCTTTGTTACGTTATTCTTGTTTTGTTAAGAGCTGTTGTTAGAAATGGTGCTTTCTAGTTGGCAGTTGTATGCACCATCTCCAAGCAGTCCTTCTAATCAAGATAAGGGAGTTACACACAGAGATAAGCCCTGCCCACCCACTTTGTAGCTTGGCATGAGCAGTCAGGTTTATCTCAGAGGCAATGTGTAAAGTATTTGTACATAACACACAGTAACAATTAAAACACTATGGGCCATATGTAGGTAATTTCTATTTACCGATTCCAAAATACCGAATTTTACCGATTCGGTATTTAAGAATCGGTAAATAGAATGTAGGTAATAAATCGGTAAAGTTTACCGATTCGGTAATATTCGGTATTACTGAATCGGTATTTACCGAATCGTTAATAAGGAATACCTTCCTATTCATTCCTATGGGCCTGGAGGCCCATAGGAATGGATGGGAAGCCATTGACTATTACCGATTCGGTAAATACCGATTCGGTAATAGGGGGAGCATATTCAAGGGTGGCAGGGTGTCACATTGACACCCTGTTGCACCCCTGAATCGTGCATGTGTGCACATGTGGTGCACATACATGCCCCAAGGGCATGTATGTCTGCCACATGGCATATCTAGAAAAGCACAAAATTGCTTTTTAAAAGGTATTCAGTATTTACCACCAACCTGTAGTTGGTGGTAAATAACGAATCCTTAAAACAAAAATGCACTCACTTGAGTGCTCCCTACATAGGATTTAAGGATTCGGTAATTTACCGATTCGGTATTTTACCGATTCCTTAAAATACCGATTCGGTAAATTACCAAATCCTTAAAACCTGCCTCCTACATCTCAAATGGCTAAATACCGGTCGGTAACGGAATATTTACCGATTTTCGGCCGTTACCGACCGGTATTTAGCTAACTACATATGGCCCTATAAATGGACACTACATCAGTTTAGAAAAATAAAGTATCTTTATTTAAACCACCTAAGACCAAAATGGCAAAAATCCAGCGAACACAATTCAAAATATGACTTAAAACCTTTCAAGCAATTCTGTCCATAGAACTCTATGGATGAGGTGATTTTACACAAAGTACCTCAAATGCGTCAAAATCCACAAGGCAAAACCGCTGCAGAGGAGGGAAGCGTCGGAACACACAGCGATGCCTCAGTTGCTGAGTCAACAGGGAGGTGATGTATCAAGTTCTGCTGCATCCAGGAAAAGTGTTGCGCTGAATCCAGTCTGTGGAGGCGGGGGGGGATGTGATGAAATCCAAGATGGTTCTGGTCTTAGATTGAGGATTCTGAAAAACTTGGTGCACAGGTATGATGCATGGAAAACCAGATGCGCTGGAGGTTGATGCAGCTGCAAACAGGTGCTGCGTTGATTTCTTCAGCTGTGGTCCCACGATGTGTCGATTCTTTCATCCGCACAGCAGGGCCTGCATTGGCTTCAGTGCAGGGGGCTCGAGCTTCGAAGACACAGTGCGCTGAACTCTGGCTGCAGTGGTTTCTTTGGCTGCTGGCAGATGCTGTGTCAATTTCTTCAGCCGTGCGTCAGCAGTGCACAGAAATTTCTACCGTGCGGCAGTGCTGCATGAGAAAACAGGAGCTGAAAAGGCGATGCTTCAGATTTGATGGTTTCATGTAACTCTTTGCAGCAGGAATAACCTCCAAGGGACAAGAACTGGATTTGGCATCACACAGTAGGTAAGAAATCTCAGCAATAGAGTTCAGGGATACTGAAGATGCAGTCTTTGATGGCCCTGAGACTGCCAACAGGAGCACTTGGAGAAACTTCACAAGCAGAATACAAAGCAAATTCCAGTCCTCTTCAAAGCAGAAGCAGCAAATGCAGGCCAACCCAGCAAAGTGCCACACAGCAAAGGGGCAGTACTCCTCCTCACAGCTCTTCTCCTTGGCAGAGGTTCCTCTTGATCCAGAAGTGTTCTAAAGTTTGGGGTTTCAGGTCCACTACTTATACTCCTTTTGGCCTTTGAAGTAGGGATACCTCAAAGAATTTTCTTTGTAATGCACAAGCTCTTGTCCTGCCTGGTCTTGGCTCCAGACACACTCAGGGGGTGGAGGGAGGGAAACAGCATTGTTAGAGGCCCGGCACAGTCCTATTCAGGTGCAGCTCCTCCTACCACTCTAGCTCAGGTAGACCCATCAGCCTGGTGGTGGGCCATCAGGATATGCAGTGCACACCTGAACTCCCTTTGCGTGACTATCTAGAGTGAATGTACAAACAGGGCCCTGTCAGTCTAAATCAGACATTGATTCCATAGGCAGGCAGAGGCGCAAGGATGGTTAAACAAGAAAATGCCCACTTTCTAAAAGTAAAAGACACACAGATGGATGGAATGCAGAGCAAATCAAACATTCACCCCCCGTAAAGAGATCTGTGTTAAATCCAGCGTTGTTCTTCTCACCATGCCACCCATCATCGGTCTTTTGTTTTCTAAAAGTGGCTCCTTCATACACACAATTTAAAAACCACCTTTACTAAAAGATGCGTTATTGAATTCTGAGCTCAGAGAGCCCAAACTCTGAATCCCTAGCTGTTCCCAATTGAAAGTTATACTTGTAAAATGTTACAAGGCAGCACCAATGATAGCCTATGGGAGAGCTAGTCCTTGTAATAGAGAAAAACGAAATTGGCAGTATTACACGATCACAACATGTAAAGCACACCAGTACATATCTTACCTTTCACATACACTGCACCCTGCCCATGGGGGTACCTTAGGCCTAACTTAGGGATGCCTTACATGCAGTAAATTGAATAGTTAGTGCCTGGCAACTGGGTGCACTCCCAGGTCGACATACTAATTTAAAACTGCACTCACAGACATGCAATGGCAGGCGTGAGACACGTTTACAGGGCTGCTCAGCTGGGTGGCACAACTAGTGCTGCAGGCCCACTAGTAGCATTTGCTTTACAGGCCCTGGGGACACACAGTGCACTTTACTATGCACTTAACAGTAAGTCAAATATGCCAATCATGGATAATAAATCAGAATCACAATTGCAGTTACTTTGCAGTTAAAAGGAACCTAATTTGATTTGTGCAGCAGGTACAGTGGCACCGGGCCTGAATGCTCCAGGCACTCCACTAAACACCAAATATTGCTATATTTTACTACTAAACAGGCAGTCACAATTGCAGTAACTTTGCAGGCGAAAGGTGCTCGATTTAAATGGTGCAGCAGGTGCAGTGGCACCTAGGCCAAAAGTTGGCAGAACTCCACCAAACACTGAATGTTGCTATATTTTACTATGAGACTCACAGTCACAAATACAGTTATCTTTCAGGCATTAGGGTCAGGATTTGAATGGTGCAGCAGGTACAGTGGCTCCAGGTCCGAAAATTTGCATAGCTCCTCTAAAGATCTAATATTGCTATATTTTACAACTAAACAGACAGTCATAAGTTCAGTTATCTAGCAAGCGCTAGGGTGATGATTTCAATAGTGCAGTAGATGCAGTGGCACTGGGACAAAAAGCTCCAGGAGCCCCAATAAACACCTAATATTGCTATATATACACAATTATATCGTACTTGGTGAGGCAATCCCTCATTTGACATAATTCTAAAAATAGCTCACTGGTGACTCATGCTTATAGAGACTAGGGGGGAATCATAATTGTGACGAAATTTTCGTTCCTTGCGCTATTTGCACTTACTCTGCTATTCTGCACTTGGCATATTTGTACTTTTTAGCTTAAACCTGTAAAGTTGTACTGTATTTTATAAATGAATTATCACCTTTTAAATGTTCTTAAAAACGTTCTACATTTGTTGACGCTCTGATGTGCTGATATTCACGAAGCTTCTGTCAGCCCCCGTCTATTCTAGCATCCCTCCGCTTCCCCGGTCCAACGCCGGCCTTTGTGGCCGTTTGATTGGAGGGAAGCGGATATTCCCCTCCCACGCCTTGACCTATCAGGGCCTCTGTTGTTCGCTCCTCTAGGGAAGGCGGAGACGAGAGTCCTCGAGCCGGGCAGCTATTTAACTTCAAGCTGGGCCGGACGCGCATCGTCGTACTTGGTGAGGCAATCCCTCATTTGACATAATTCTAAAAATAGTTCACTGGTGACTCATGCTTATAGAGACTAGGGGGGAATCATAATTGTGACGAAATTTTCGTTCCTTGCGCTATTTGCACTTACTCTGCTATTCTGCACTTGGCATATTTGCACTTTTTAGCTTAAACCTGTAAAGTTGTACTGTATTTTATAAATGAATTATCACCTTTTAAATGTTCTTAAAAACGTTCTACATTTGTTGACGCTCTGATGTGCTGATATTCACGAAGCTTCTGTCAGCCCCCGTCTATTCTAGCATCCCTCCGCTTCCCCGGTCCAACGCCGGCCTTTGTGGCCGTTTGATTGGAGGGAAGCGGATATTCCCCTCCCACGCCTTGACCTATCAGGGCCTCTGTTGTTCGCTCCTCTAGGGAAGGCGGAGACGAGAGTCCTCGAGCCGGGCAGCTATTTAACTTCAAGCTGGGCCGGACGCGCAGCGGACGCGCGCAGCGGGCGCGCCGGCGGCGCGCCGAAGGCGCGCCAAAGGTAAGCCCGTCTGCGCCCGTCCGCGCCAAGGACGTGACAAAGACGGGATATACTGCTCCTCCAGTTAGATTAACCTACAATGCTGAGGTCCTAAAGAGTTTAAATTCGACCTCCCTTTGTCAACATCCTATACATCCTGACTGCATATATGGAGCCTGTGTCTGTGGTAGATGTCTGTCAGACCTTCCATTTGTACTCTCAACTGGAGTCTCTCATCAGAATGTCTACTCTAGGGCTGGCACTGCTAGGAACAGGGGCCTACTTGTTGGAGGCCTTATCAACGCACGATCTATGGGTAAACATTGTCATGACATTAGGGACCTAATTCTAGACTCCCAACTTGATATCCTTTTTGTAACAGAGACCTGGCTCAAGGACTGGAGCAGCCCAGATATTGCCGATGCGATCCCTTCAGGCTATCTTATACAGAGGAAGGACCGGCCAGTGGGTAGAGGTGGAGGACTGGCTATTATATTTCGTGATTCATTGGTCTGTACTTTCTTTGAGTTGGATGCGTTGCTGGATGTTGAGAGCTTGGGCTTCTGTCTTTCTTTGAATGCCACTCTATGTTTCTCTGGTGCTCTTATGTATAGGCCTCCTGGTCAAAGTGCTAAATTTATTAACTCACTTAATGACCCATTAAGTTATTTTATGCTCAAATATGCCAATTTTACGCTTTTAGGTGATTTTAATCTACATTTAGAGGATCACTCTGATTCTGGAACAAATAATTTTCTTCAAACTTTAGATTTGTTTTCACTACAGCAAATAGTGAATGGCCCCACCCATTCAGCAGGTCACACCCTTGATGGGGTCTGCTCTAATCTATTGCACCTTGCTGCAGATACCCCCGTTCCCCTAATCTGGTCCGACCATTCCTTTATCCCCCTTAGAATTACTATGCCTCCAATGACACAGATTGTGAAAACCTTTAATAATCCTCAGCTGGGACCCTCATGGACGCAGATTGTTAAAAATCCTAATTTAACCACAGTGGCCAAAAGTCTAGTCCCATCTTTAACAGGCAATACAGATACTGACTCTCACCTTTTTCAGTCCTGGCTCACTAACATCAGCAAGGCCATAACGCCCTCACACATAACAAGCAAGCCGCTAAAACCAAAAAACGTAAATACCCCCTGGTTTACGCCCACACTGGCTCTTGCTAGATTGCATTGCAGGCAATTGGAGCGGCAGTGGAGAAAGGGATACACGGAGAAACAAAAAACAATTTTTAGGGAAGGTAGGAAAGCATATCTTTCCCAAATTCAACTGGCAAAAAAGGAATTCTTCACAAATAAAATCAACTTAGCTCAAGACAATCAGAAGACGATTTTTCAAATTGTAAAATCCTTCACAACACCGACGGCGGAGCAAAGAGAGTTGCCCGCCTCTCAGTTACTATGCGACCAGATCTCCTTGTTTTTTGAGGAGAAAATCCTCGCAATTCAGAAAAATTTCCCAGATGCCAATTGCTCCCTTGACCCCTCTCCGACGAATAGCTCTGCCTCTCTGGTGGCATTCTCACCTGTATCGTTAGATTTGACCCTTATGGCCACACAAAAATGCAACTCGGGGTCGCCCTTGGATGCCTGTCCTCCATCGGTTCTTCACAAGCTGTCAGAGGTAGCAAACCCTTTGATTAATCAGATTGTTAATTCGTCCCTTAGTCTGGGCGTTGTTCCAGCAGACTGGAAGTTGGCACTGGTTAAACCATTAAAAAAAAAACAACACATTGACTCAGCTGTGCTCTCCAATCTCCGCCCTATCTCACTTCTTCCAACTTTGGGAAAAATCACAGAAACCTTTGTCTTAAAGGAGCTCACAAAATTCCTGGAAGATCAACAGATTCTTCACCCTCGCCAAGCAGGATTCCGTCCCAAACATTCTACGGAATCAGCCCTCATTGAAGTTTCTGATGCCCTGAAGATGATTGCAGATAGAGGTAGGAAGGGGGTACTGATTCTGCTCGATTTGTCAGCTGCATTCGATACGATCTCTCATGACATCCTCTTGAGACGTCTCGAATGCAGCGGCATCTCAGGCACGGTGCTGAAATGGATCAGATCCTTCCTGTCCTCACGGAGACAGGTCATTACCCTTGGTTCTTTCCTCTCTTCTGAACGACCCATTTCAGCAGGAGTCCCTCAGGGATCTTCCCTAAGTCCATTACTTTTTAATGTCTATATGGCCCCTCTGATCACTTTGATTAGTTCCTTCGGGATTGAGGTTCTGTCATACGCAGATGACACTCAAATGATTATCTCCTTGGAGAACGACTCCACGCAAGCTGAAATGAATTTTAAAGCTTGCCTAACTGCGGTTCTCCAATGGATGTCGATTAATCATTTGAAGTGCAACACCGATAAAACAGAGATTCTCCCCATAGGGACTGGCACCTCCTTTCACCCGTCGATGTGGTGGCCTGACGGGGCTACCCCACCCCCTGAGGTGGTCAAGGTCGCCAAAAACTTAGGAGTCCAATTTGATAACTCCCTCTCCTTTCTTCCTCATACTAAAGCAGTTGCAGGAACGTGTTTCGGCCTAATTAAAACTCTAAAAAAATTCTTTCGGTTCCTTCCTTTGTCAGCTAGAAAGTCCGTAGCAGTGGCCCTGATACTTTCTCGTATGGACTACTGCAACGGGCTACTGGCTGGAGCCAATAGATCAGTCCTAAAGAAGTTTCAGGTGGTACAACATGCTGCAGCCCGCCTGGTACTTAAACTCCCCAGAAGTTCCTCAGCGTCTGCCGCCTTAAATAAACTTCATTGGCTCCCGGTCCACAAAAGAATTCTCTTTAAAATCCTCCTCATCACGTTTAGGGCAAAGACGAAGACTGGTCCTAAATTTTTGTCGGCACGTGTCTCTCCTTATACTACCACCAGGCCACTCAGATCCTCCTCGGCAAATCTTCTAAAATTACCCAATTACAGATATAAACGAAAAGGCGCAAAAACCCTAGCCTTTTTGGGTGCCAGAGCATGGAATAAGCTGCCAGCCCAGATTAAATTCTGTAATACTGAACTTTCATTTAGGAAAGATCTCAAAACTTGGATTTATGGTATCTCGGACGACTGCTGCTTCGCTTTGATTTAATTACTCTTAGCAATTCAATAATCCGTGCTATCACTACTGTATGACGCCAGCGCCAAGATACTCCTCGCGGAGTGATAGTGCGCTATACAAATACAATCTCAAATCAAATCTCAAATCAATTGCAGTTACCTTACAGATATCAGAGATATGATTTGAATAGTGCAGCAGGTGCAGTAGCACCGGGCCTAAAAGTTGTCAGAACTCCTCTAAACACATAATATTCCTATATTTTACCACTAAACAGGCAGTCACAATTGCAGTTAAAAGGGACTTGGTTTGAAAGGTGCAGCATGTCCAGTGGTTCTAGGGCCAAAAGCTCTAGGGACCTCATTAAAACCAGATTATTGCTAAATGTTACTAACAAACAAGATAGTCACAAGTGCACTTATCTAGCAGACAATAAGGTCATGATTTGATTGTTGCACAGGTTCAGTGGCACCAGGACCAAAAGCTCTAGGCACCTCACTACCCACCTGATATTGCTATATTTTACTACTAAAAAGGCAGTTATTAGTGAAGTTACCTTGCAGACAACAGGGTAATGGTTTGAATGGTGCAGCAGGTGCAGTTGCACTGGACCCAACCGTTGTCAGAACTCCTGTAAACACCCAAAATCTCTAGGGATCCCACTAAAGGCCAAATATTGATACATTTTACTACTAAACAAGCAGTCACAAGTGCAGTTATCTATTAGGCACTTGAGCCATGATTTCAATGGTGCTGAAGGTGCAGTGGCACTGGGACCCAAAGCTCTAGGAACCCCTCTATATAGCAATATTTTATTACTAAACAGGTAGTTACAAGTGCATTTACCTTGCAGGCACTAGGGTCATGATTTCAATGGTGCAGCAGGTGCAGTGACACCAGGGCCGAAAGCTTTAGGAACCCCTCTAAACACCAAATATTGGAACATTTTATTACTAAACAGGCAGTCACAAGTGCAGTTACCTTACAGGTAATAACGTCATGATGTGAATGGTGCAGCAGGTGCAGTGGCACCATGGCCAAAGTGGTCATAACTCCTCTAAACACCAAATATTGCTATATTTTACTACTAAGCAGTCACAAAAGTAGTTATCTTGCAGGTATTAGGGGCATGATTGGAATGGTGCAGCAGTTGCAGTGGCACCGGGCCCAAACGTTGTCAGAACTCCTCTAAACACAATATTATTACATTAGTTATTATTTCCCTCTCATTTCATTGTTCAGAATTTTGCTATTACTTACCCGCACTGTACCACCAGTAACAGCACAATATGTTGCCTTTTTGTACATAACGAGGGCATAACACTTAAACGGACTTTCTGTAATTTATATAGTACAACTACTCAGCAAGCTACAACAAAAAACTGCTTATCATTATTTACATAGGCAAAACCTAATGCATTTACCAATGCTTGTTTACAATAATGCTGGCAACCATTTCTGATGCACTGAGGTGATTGCTGCTAATAATCCTTCATATGGTGGCAACCCATGTAATCTTGTCTGACGTTGCCACTATTAGAACACTAATTATATTTGTAGCTCTCAGTGAATTTCATTGAACATAAGCAGCTCTTATTACAGAAAAGGCTGGAGACGCCCGATTTAGAGGGTGACCAACCAGCCTGCCAGGTCAGTAGAAGCTATGGCCTCTTCTCTCCCTCCCCCCTCCCCCCCCTCCGACAAAGGACCGCCCACCAGACTTAAAGATCCCTCCCTGGCTGGCCAGGATTGCTATGCCATCACTGCAACAGCTTTTGTTGTGGTTTCTTTGAAGGCTGAAGTGTTTGCGGAGTCAGCACCAACCACGCACGTTGGTCCTGTTCAGCAAGCTTTATTGGCTTTAAAAAATAAACTTCCATAGTGAGGGTCTGGTCTTGAAAACCGTGCACGAAGCTTTCTTTCTGCGCGAGGAGGGAGGCCACTGAGCAGTCTTTCCTTCCTAGAACTGCATCCTTGAAATCAGAACTATTATAGAATGAATTTCGTTTTTTGTGATAAACAGGTTAAGCTCGCCATAGACTGTTACAGATTTTCACCCGACTACAAATGTATCACATTTCTTACCACCCAATATTTCTTTCAGGAATGGATTCTCATTAAGCATATTGACTTTTTAATTAACACATTTTCAATACTGAAATAATTACAGGATGCTGCCAACTGTTCTGGTTCACGGTACAATTGGAATGTTGACTGCTACGATATTTGAAGGCAGACAGAATGTTTTCTGGCTTCGTTTTGCTCTCTTGTTATTAACTGCAGCCTGCCTTTCTCATCATTAATGGTCATCACAATCATTACTTCGGAACCCGATATGTGAACGTGTTTTAAAGAAACAATAAATACCAATTTGCTTTTACCTCCATTCTCTCCTTAGAAAGAATAAGAGAAATTCATGCATTGCAAACCTCCCTTCTAACAGGGGGTTCTTTATAGCACTCACATCTGTATGAGAGCTGTATTATTCAAAGGCCAGATGTTCCACATTACCTGTAAAATTAATTGCTAACCTACACAAAAATAGATATAAAAATGTTAAATATTTCCCGAAATAAAAAAAATTACCACAAACACCAAAGATTGCAATACAGATGTTCCCATCTTTTGCAGCAAACACGTAACGTGAAATCCGGCATGAGGGCAACAGATGGCGATGAAGGGGTTAAAGCCCTAACATTTAACAGCCGTCCTCCCGCCAGTTATCGCACATGGCTGACCTTTGATCTCTTGTTCTTTACATCACTTCTGGTCCTGATTTCTGGTTTCTAAAGAAGGTTGTAAAAACCCTTCCCACTCACAACCCGTGGAATGTGCTCTTCTTACAGCCTCTCTGTTCACTGCTCGACAGTCAGGGGTTCTTCCAGGAAAATATGTTTAAGCAACATACTTCCAGTTCGTGTAGTTTCTCCCTTTGAAGCCAAACTTTATACTACCTCGTGTTTCACTGTGCATCTGTTTTCCACAACTCAAATCTGACCCACGTGTGTTTTTTTAACTCCTAGCATCTGTCTGGTTCATATCTCAATCCTGTTAAAAATGTAGACATTCCTCTGCAGCCAGTTCTACCAGCCACAGAGACCTTCTGACCAAGACAATAAACAGCCCAATGTATGTGTAGCCACGATACCCGTTAAACAGACCACACTGACACTTTAAACAAGCATTGGCATAGCCATTTGGTCTCGCCTTTTGGATCTTGTAAGTGTTTAGCCATGCAGCACATTATCCTGAGTTCTGTGCCGCCAGGGATTGAAGAGCTATACAATTACTACACACTGGGTCATGCAGTCCAATTCAGAAATACATGCTTGCCCCAGGAAACATTTATGGGCACACTGCAAGACTTCTTAATGCACAGACAGAAAGACAAGCCCCTCAATGCAATTCAGCAGCAATATAACATTCTGTGTGAGACTGCATCACTAGAGTATTAAACAGCCTGAAAAATCAGTGTCACAGGAAGTTATGCGTATAAGATGACGGATTTTACATCTCCCTCTGTAAACTATGCACTGGATTTACAAAAGCCTTATTGTTTGGCAAGTGCAGGAAACTTGCTATATGTGCATTCAGGCTGTCTCTGAAGCACCAGACCAGTAGCGATCTGTTCATGGACTGCCACCCTTCACTGTGTTGTACTGCAGTCTCAAAATAATTTGAGTGCATTACCCTGTCTCCGCTTTAAATGAGGACGTGATGTCTGACTGAAATGTGACTCCCATGGCTTCCTCCCCACCCATCTCACAAATCTCCTTGCTTTCTACATGTGGACGAGATGAGTAAAGCAGAGAGCTAATAGATTGGCAGGTACAGGATGTGGCCTTACGGGCAGGGCTTCTGACTTTTGAAGATCGGGGTTTGATTCCCACTGATTCTCAGCGCAACACTTAATCTACCCATGCCTAAAAAATTAATATAACCATGGATAGTGTAACTGGAGCTCAATCTAAAGCACTCCAATGTCCCTGGGCGTGAATCGCTGGCCAACAAATTAAAGGCAGCTCTTGACTAATCTATTAACCAGACCACCGTCCACACAAGGAGGTGCTCAAAAAGATAAGAAATGCAGCCGGTCACCCCAGAATGCAAAGACAAGCGCAACTTCTCTGCTTGTAACTGGAGGACTGACCGTACTCCACTCAGCCTAGTAGTAACAAAAGGTAGAGAAAAAAGGGAAGTGCAACAACGACGAGGCAGCGCTGGGCTGGTACAAAAAAGGGCAAAACACAAGGTTTATTAGCAATAAGTATACAAACAGAAAACAAACCAACTTCAGAGACTGGACCGGCTTAATTGCATATCCTTCAACTGTTGCTTCATTCTTTTCTCAGCTTTCCCACACAACATTCTAAATGTCTGACATGGGCCTGCTCTTTAATAACGCAGTATGGGGTTGCTTTAGAAATGGAGAGACCCAAAACGTGCATCCTAAAAGGGGTCAGGGTGGCGACAGCGGGAACGGATGAGGTAAGCTCGCAAGTGGTGCGCACTTGGGAGAGCGAGCAGCCCATTTGTTTTCAATTATCGCGCCCGCGTCTGGGCACAATATTTGAAATGAGATGTGGCCTGAGTGCATAATCGCAAACCTTAAGCCGTGGGCGGTTACATTGGCTGGGAAAGGCGGGGCATGCGCCCGCCTTTACCCACTTGCGTGCTGTCTTTTAAGGAAGACGCAAGATGCATGCAAAGGCCAATGGAATGTCAGGAATTCGAGCACGAGCTTGCTCTCTCGTGCGTGAAGTGCTAGTCAGCTCCAAGAGGCCGTATCCTTAGAGCAGCGCATGCGCGCTGCGCTAAGGCTCGACCTAAAAACCCAAGCCAGGCGTTGCAATGGCATTACTATTAATGGGTTGAAATGTCCAACCTGGAGAACACCGATTTGCTTTTAAGTTTGAAGATAATCAACAAAAGTGGTCAGGTAGCTTCTAACCATAATGCTCACAAATGTGCTGCTGACATTTCATGAAACCGTCCAAAACAATTACATAAAAACCGAACCACTGAGTCAGAACTTTCCCCAAACAAAATTACAATCCTGCAGTTAAACAGATCTGGCTTTTCACCACACTTCTAAGGAATAATACAGCTAAGTGAGGCGTTACACGGCAGACAGTAAATCATTTATACATCATGACAAAAACTCAGTGTTTTCTTGGTTATGTTTGGATATGCACACAGAAAAATATATAACAGAACGCGTTTTAAGCATACTCTGTTGGATGTGTTGAAGGACAGCGCCCCACGGTCTCCTAAAACAGTGCTTACTCGTAGTGGGAAGAGGTAGAGGTGAACATCTCAGTGTGCACTTTGTTTTTGATGTGGCTCAGGAGAAGTAATCTGACATTCCAATCATACTCTGGTGCAAGTCTGCGTTCATGAGTCTCAAGCCTGAGCAAATGTGTTGAACTCCTTTGTCGTCAGCGTGTCACTGCCACACGCCATTTGAACAGAATACTTTCCCAATTGTGTGTGGGATTAGGAGTGACGACCGTAGTGACATAGTCTTAATTTACAGAGACGACTGTCGTCAATTTGTATGTTGTCTGGTGTTGGCTTGCATTGACCAGGGTTCTTATGCTGTTGCAGTGGTTAGCTCATTTGACTCTTAATGTATACTTTTTTGTGACGCGCATCTAAAATTGCTGCATGGTATATGAATGACTCTTGGTCAGAGCGACCAAGGACAAAGTATATTACTCCTTCGTATATCCGTTTGTTGACATAGGGGAGAAAGTCCGGTCTCTCCTGTACTTTAGAAAACCTGTACAGTTGCTGGGCAGTGTGTATGTGTGTTCAAGAGCTGTGTGTGGGTATGTCTGTGAGTGTCTGTAGATGGAAAAGACTTTAATGCACCATCATTAGTGGATCATGATCAGATGGTGCCGCACAGGTGTCATTAAATGGTCTGTCGCAGCTACACCAGGACATTTTAATCACAAACTTAATAAATGTATCTGTAATAAATTGGAAATGGGTAACTGGCCAGGATCTAGCCAACTGGGTTGTGTACTTAATCCGATAGCTGAACTAAGTCTGAGAACAAATGAGTTTGACAATATTGATACATATTTTGTAACATGACGCTGAAAACTGGGTGTGGTACAAATCACACAACAGTTCTGTAGACATATGGATCATCTCGTTAGCAGCACTAAGCTCGCTCATAAGTGATGAAAGGAGGTAGGTGACTTGCACAGTTTCCCACAGGAAAGTCTTATTTGTGATATTCACACTTTCTTTCATTGGGCCACCATTGGTTTTTGGTTGTGGTTGTGGTTATGGTCTCCCGGAGCCTGCAGGATTGATGCGTGGTTATATTTCCAACAGTCTCATCCATTGTTCCTCTTGTGCCAGGACCACACCTATGCCTAGCAGAAAGATGCCACTGTCTAGTCACGACTCTCACCTTTTGGAGATCTTTTCGTTGCCAATCAGGATTGTTTTCTGAAATCCGCCCAAAGGGGTGCCCCTTCTTAGTTAAATGCTGCAGCAGAAAGTCTTTTGCTGCTGGAGCCTACATTTAGAGGGGAACATAATCTTAGCATGTTGTTCAGCACTATCTCGCAAGGGCGTTGTATGTGGTATCACAGTTATTGTATTCCATTTCAGGTGTATCACTGAAGCAGGAAAAACAAGTATTTAAAAGCAATACGTGCACTAAATGAATGTTAGCTTCGGTAGCATTGAGGTCAGCCATGTATGGTTTCGTCTTTTACCTTACACTGAAACAAGTATGCTTTCAACGAGACTGGGGCCAGCAAGATTACTCTGCATAAAAAGGCTTCAAAGATCTGTTGTTTAGTATAGAATTAACTGCGCGATTCCAATCATTGAATAGCGACTGCTCCGAATGATCACCATTCGGCACCAAAGCGTGGTCGTGGATTTTGCATAGGCGTAGCCTGGAGAAAATAAAATGCATGGTTGAGTGTAACCGTCAGGAACTCGGGAAGAATGAGGGAGATGCTTTTGGTCTTGAGACGTACCTTGGTTGCAATCCTATAGAGAAATTCACTTGTTAATGCATAGGACCCATGAGAGGAGATACCTATTCTTTTAAGTCACATATACTATTTGCTGACTTAGCTGAGCAGCATACATTGGTTTGGTATGGACTCACGCCCTGCCAATACTTAAACACTTTGCCCTTTCTGCATCTGGAAATGTGAACTATACCAGCAGCAGCCTTGCTGAATCCGCCACCTAGGACTATACTAGTCTAAAATGGCAGAGGATGGCCTTTTAAATATTTATGTGGCTCCCCTTTGGCAAATAATGAGATCACATGGTTTCGCCACAGTCTCCTATGCAGGCAATACCCACATTGAGGTACCCATCGTATAAGAAGTGGCCTCTCGCTTCAACAAATGCATGACCACAGAAGTTGACTGGATGAGCTCCCACAGCTTGAAGCTAAATTCTGAAAAGACAGAGGTCCTCGTTTTTAGACGCGACACCTCTTTTTGGAAAAACACTTGGTGGCCGCAATCTCTTGGTTCCCTTCCCTATCCTGTCCCTAAAGCAAGGGACCTGTACTTTAGAGAACAGTCTACATAGTCTTGCTGCCTCGTGCGTATAACTTTGAAGAAGATTCTGCCTTCTCTGCCCGTTGATCTGCAGAAAACAGCAGTTACTTCACTTGCTCTATCCAGGTTAGACTACTGTAATGCACTTTATGTTGCGGTGCAGCTGGGTATCCTGAAGAAACATCAGAGGCATAAAAATGCAGCAGTTTGGGGTTTATAGAACATCAACAAATTTGAGCCAGTCTCCAAAACTATGAAGGACCTCCATTGGTTACCCATCAAAAAGACAGTGGCTAGTTTGAAGACACTCGGCCTTGTTCATAAATGTATTTATCATCAAGATCCTGACTTTAAAAAAAGTAAAATGTCCTGGTACTTTTCAAAGAGTTCTCTTCGATCAGCTTCAGCTAGAAATGTTTTGGTTCTCTTTGCCAACAAGGGTTCTTGGGGTGGCAGAAGCTTCTTTATTTACCCTTCCGGGGTAAAATCTCCAAAGGCAGCTCTCACCCTCTTCACTAATAGGCACGGTCAAGACACCCTTGGGCATACGTTGTGCTATACAAAATTCAATCAAATAAAACTGGCAATCTTTAGATTATTTATTTCATAGTTGAATGCTCCCCTTTTCAAACATAGCTTACTGGGACACTGCTCATGTATGGTCTACAGATCTCAAAAGCCATCAGGGATCCTACCAAAGGTGTTGCAGAATAATGTAGTTATAGTAGGGTAGTCTTATGAGTTTGGCAGTAGAGAACAGTAGGCACCTGGTGTTCAAGGACAGAAACTTAGGCAAAGCCCCCGTCAGAGGTAATATGTCATTTATAGAATATATTAACTAATCTGCCAATGATTGGTCTTTTCCACGTCTAATTGGCAGCAGTAGGAATGAATACAAGCTTTTCCCATATACGTGACCAGAACTCAACGTATGGCAAAACAAATAAAATACCCAGCAGGTTTTATGGACAGGCGGGCAAGGTTCAAAGTGTGCCCAAAGACCACAAGGAATGGCTGAAGACTGTGCACAACAGGTCTCAAAGCAAAGAGGCTTAGTGGAGGGCAGTAGCAAAAATCATACCCTGTGCTCCAAGCCAGCTGGCCATGGCTGTATGACATGGCCGGAGGGCTGTCAAGGACTGGGCATACAGCAAAGTCAACGACCAGGCCCCCTTCCCATAGTAGGACCTGAGAGCTGGGATACACGCAAACTATAGTATACCATAACAAGCTCTAACTAATATGTTGCTAAGAAAATGCATGGTTCTCAAACGACTAAACATAAATAATAAAACCGTCAAATAAATGGATGCTATGGTTATCATAACCACAGCATCCATGTATTTGGCAATATCATAGCAAACAAAGAAACTGCTGAAAATGTCTAGTTATGGATAGCCACACAGCACTACACTCCGGAGGAGTGCCCTGCTTGCGGCCCGACATACGACATCACCTAAGAAAAAACAAAGGATGCAAATATTTGTAGAGTCAAATAAGAATGGTATTAGGATGAACAGACTGTTACTCATATATAATGTCCGAGGGGACATCTAGATTAGGACATTAGCACTGCAGCCCTATAACTACATTTAATTTAACAAAATGTTTGCAAGCGGAAAATCAGCAGCTTGAATAATCGATCTTATTTCTGCTGTGAAATAGAATGCTCGTGGCGATGTGTACTTTTGGGAAATGCACTACAGGAGCTGTCATGCCCATTAGAAGGACTATGAGACTGCAACCACAGAACTGTTCTTAACGTCTGCAAGGACATTGATGAATTTTGTGTGTGGATCTGCAGTAGTCCTTCTCCACCACACACACACACACACACACAACTTTAAAGTGGTCAGGCTTATACTCGATGGGGAAATTGCAGCCTTCCATGTCCTGGTGTGCATTGCGCTTTATAAAGTGCTGGCTGCCACACATCCGCCGCTTCAGCACAGCAAACACGTGCTAGTAATGTTTAACCCAATGGTCTCATTTAATTAAGTTTGAGTAGATAAAAGATATACACACAGCATGCATAATTCTGCAGCAGATGCATTAACCCTGCAGCCTCCAGGCTACTTTATTAGGTTACTGAAGGGCATTTTAGAGTCTTCTTGTCCATACACCCACTGGTCTCTGAGAAGTGTCTATCTAATTCGAGCCTCACCCACCGCTCTCCCATTACACCACCGCCTTATCGAAGAGTTCCCACCATTCTTGTTGCCGAGGCCCTTTGTGTCGAATGGTCTGATAACTGCAGCATTCCTTTTGAATCATTTACTGCTGCTATCATGATATAATACATTGCACAAGATGTACTTTTCATGAATAGATTTTGGGGCCCCAGCCAAGACATATTCTGGCGATATTTGTGGGATTCTTTTCTGATAATTTACCTTATGCAACACCAAGGCGCAAGCTGAGGCTAGATTACCTAGGTGGCACTGCAAATATTGAAACCCACATTTCCAGATTACATAGAATGCCCTGCTTGTGGTGCATCTCGCAAAAGCAAAACGAGCATCTGCACCGACTGACCTGTACCAGAATAAGGGTTTGCATAGCATGCTGATGTCTGTTTGTACATACATGTGTCAGTTCGAAACAGGATACCTGACAACTTGAAGAACAATCTCAAAGTGTAAGGAGGAGGCAGGGCCTTGAAGGGGCAGTACCTCATGCCTAGAAGTACCTAGGAGACACTTTAGAACCCCACCCTGCTCCCAAGCCCCCCCCACCCCCAAACAACAACAAAAAACACACATACATTTTTTTAAAAAAACTTACCCAGGCTGGTGCCGATGTCCTGGGGTGTTTTAACACCCCTTAATGGACGTCGGCAGTTCAAAGCCTCACGAAAATGAATTGGAAAACCAGTATTACCTTCATATTTTCGCTAAACTAATTCACCACTAATCCTTTATTGGTTCTGGATTACCGTGCTACTCGCCGAAAAAGCGCTTCAGCGCCTCATCAGGGGTAGTAAGCGCTCTATAATTGCAATTACAATGCAATGCTATTTACAGTGGTTTTCAGCTCATTTTCCCTGCCACAGTGTGATATCAGCTGCTCGTCGGGTGACCGTGTGATGGGAGCCGATATCGTGCGTCACACTGTGTGAGTTGACAGTTATGAAATAGTATAGCATGGGTGGACTGCACTTATCGTGGTCCAGATAATTTGCAGTGCTATAAAACACCAAAACTGTTGTATCAACTGTCATATGAAAAAATACCATACTACAGACGTAAACATAACAATGCGCGCCAAAAGAACATTGTCAATGGACCACTGTGGCTCTCGATTGACTGCGAGCGCCAAACATCAGCCTCGACTCTTTTCCTTTCATTGCGCACGTGGCGAGCTCTCTGCTCCTGCTCATTATCTTATCTCTGCTGGAATTAATTATCCACTTCAAATAAAACACTGGAAATACGGCCTGGCGTTTCCAAGCAATCAGGAAGTTGATTTCCTAATCATGTCACACCCCAGGAAATACTAATGTTGGTGAAGTTAATTTAGTACGTATGCCACACCTCAAGGTGGAGTCCAGATAAAGGAGTGGCCTCAGAACTTTGAAGCGCGAGGCTCTAGACTAGCAAGCGTCAGAGAAGTGACGAAAAAGAATAGATAACAGGCAGGCCTGCGTGGATGGGGCGCGGGTGGTAAATGAATGAACGTACGACGTGCCCGGGACTTCCTGTCTCTGCACCTGTACATGAGACGACTCGTGGGAACCGTGAACTGCAGACACAGGTGCGATTGTGCAATGTTATGCGTCAGCCGATTCGGAACCAAAGTCCCAAGTGACACAAAGAGGGTGTAGCAGGAAAAATTAAAACGCACGTGGCTAATATTAATAATACACAGGGAAATAGCAGCAAAAGGTCAGCGCGCGACTAACCCACGTGCTTTCCAGCTTATAATAGAAGGGTATTAAAGAAGTGTAAAATCGTCACAGATTTGTCAACACCACTACTACACACTGGTAAAGAATGCAGAAATTAGGTCTCGAGCGACGGAGAGCTGGGCGTACTAAAGTCATGGCAGACTACACGTTCATTGCCTAGCATCGCCCCTTTGGTACTGATGATACAGTGCTATATAATGAAAATATGGTAAACAAAAATCTGGAAGACAGCTAAACTGTAGGATGCATTGACGACGCTTAACGTGCCAGCAATGACGAACCAAACCATAAGCATTCATGAAAAATATTGAGCCAGAATAGGCAAGAATTGACTTTTCGGTCTGACCTGCATATGAATTATATATATGTATTTCCTTGCAGTTTCATATAACGCAAACTCGACCCGAAAGTATAAAATCCCGTGCACCAGTTACATTACACAATGCACATTCATTTTTGGTAGGCACGAGCCGGAGATTAAGCGATATGCCCAAAATCACCGAATGTGGAGCCGACGCCGAGATTGGAACCTGCTTCCCCAGCTCCAAACAAAGTCGGCAGCTCTGGGCATCCTCCCAAACAGGTAGTGTACATAAAGCGGCGTGCGGTTAGTAAATGACACCCGCTCCCCCCACTCACTGCCCGGGGAGGACTAGCTGTCCCAGTGAGAGGAAGCCGCGCAGTCTGCGAGCAGGTCTGTAGTCAGCGCACACACGCTCCCTCCGGCCTGACGGTCATCGCTCACCTGGGACGTACAGGTGCTGCAGTCAAGTCATCGGAGTCTGGCCCATGAGCGCGGATTGAGGGACGGGTCCCGGCTCCTGCACTCTCCTCCCCCGTGCTGTGTACGGAATCTCCGGTCCCAGCTCAGCTGCCGGCGCACGAGCTCAGAGCTGCACAGCAGAGAGCCGACTGCTGCCCGTTCCGCGTGTAACCTGCCCTGATCAGAGACTGCCAGTGAATTTCAGGCTCTCTCCTACTGCGTCACCATCGTGTCTGCCCCGCCCACCCAGAGGCTGGACTCTGTTGCTCTCTCCCTGGCACCGACCAGCAGCGCTCAGACAGGAACTCGCACTTTCCTGAGATTCTGCGAGGACGCAACAGCAGAGGCCGCCGCTGCCTGTGAAAGGGAATCCGGGTGTTGGGTCTTACGCAGGCTACGGTCCTGCTTACACACCGGCAGTGGCCCTACACTGCCGGCAGTATGTGCATCTATATATTCATGACATGGACGATCATCGTTGTCAAATACTAAAACCAGGTTTTTAGATTGTGTAACACTTCTATGCATGTGAGTGACAATCCTGTGCATATGTATGATATTATACAGCCAGATGTTCGATCCTTTGAGTTATATTTTTCGCAAGAAAAACAAAGCTATAACTAGTATTTAGGTACTTCTCTGTGGGTTACTGAGGTCTGTGGAAAGGGTTTTGATCTTTAGATTGCCTCAACCACTCACGTTCTCCTCACACCACTTTCCTGCACAGTTTCTCAGTGATTGCCACCTACCTATTATTTATTCTCTCTTCTTTCAGAAATCTCCCGTATGCAAAACTCGCCCACCCCATTACTCTTCTCACCCTGTCCTTCCTCAAGTACTTTCTTGTGTTGCCCTCCTTCATCATACACCCACCTACTTTCTCTCGTGCTCACCTGTAAACACACAATTTTCCTTTCTGTCAATATATTTCGCCAGCTGTTGTGGATGCACCAAGTGAAAGCTGCACTGTGGTACTCGGGAGGATGCTTGCCTTTGTTTGCTGCTGGAGTCGGAGCAGCTCTGGCAGAATGGTCGACAGAGGAGTCTGGGAGAACAGAGACTGGCTGTTCTTGTAGAAGTGCAGGTGTCTTCAGGACTGTGAGCCTGATTTAGATCTCAGTGGACAGGTTACTCCGTCACAACGGTGACGGATATCCGCTCTGCCGAAATATAAATACCATAGGATATAACGGGATATATATTCCCGCAAACTCGATATCTGTCACCGTTGTGACCTTGGCGAATGTGCTACTCTGACACAACGGTGACGTATATCCTGTACGCCGAAATATAAATCTCATAGGATATACATTCCCGCAAACTCGATATCCATCACCGTTGTGACCTTGGCGGATGTGCTGCTCTGACACAACGGTGACGGATATCCGGTACGCCAAAATATAAATCTCATAGGATATAATAGGATATATATTTCCACGAACTCAATACTTTCTGGGCTCTGTTCTTGTTTATATGTTGTTTGTATATCAGCTACCTGCTGCTTCTTGAAGAGTTCCCTGCTCTTCGGCATTCTAGGGATCCGCCCTGGTATCCATGCCAGCATCTGATTTCATCACTGTCTCTTCCACCTTGGATCTGTTTAAGATATTCAGCCAATAGTCACATACAGCTGATCACGTTTATACATTGTATTGCATATTTGTTTACTTTCTTGCATTTACTATTTCTATCCAGAACTCATTTCATTTCCTGCTTGAGAGTCAGTCTATGTAATAGTTTGCTAACAGACGCCGGTTCAGACCAGGTCTACTCAACGATGATACACCACAGCAGGCTCTCCTAGGCTTTCTCTTACTCCTCCTTGCTTTCCACTTCTTGTTTTAGTGAGTTATTCACATGCTTATTAACTCTAAGGACAACATAAATTCTCAGCAAATCTATTTCATTTGCCATCATTTGGACAGGTGAATTCTTATTCTAAGAAAATAATATGGCCACAGTTTTCAAATTAAATTCAATAAAACCCTATAGATTTTCTGAAGGGAAACTTATTAACTAGTCTGATAATTCAGATCCTTTCGCAGTACCCTGAAAAGCTTGTCACTACAGCCGAAAATTCTATTTATTCCTATTAGAATACTCTGGAACCAAAGAAAACACTGGCTACATAGCAAATTCGTATTTGTGCTACATTGCTGCAGGAGTGTATGCTAGTGTATCACCCCACCCCCTGGAACAAATGGCTATTATAAATCACATGCCAAGAGATATTACACCTGGTCTAAATTTTTCATTTTCAGAAAATATGTCTGTGATTCGTTATCTGCCTTTTAATAAACATAAAAATTCATATACATGCAAATCAAATACCACTAGAATTAGGGCACATACCTTTAGCTATACCTTCGCTAGTTTGTCAAGTACTAATGTGTCAGTCTACATGGCCATTTACACCTTAACTGGGATTATCTTATAAGTATTTTCTTAAAACAAATGCACTGCCTCTGATCCTAATTGATTGATTGATAGGCTTTATTTCGATACATAAAATATCTTAAAAGCGGTTCAACAGTTAAGAAAAACAACAAATAAAACACATTCCCAGAAGAAAAAGAAGGTAAAATACAATAACTTAATAAATACAATTAATACAGTTAAAACCAGGATTAAATTGATACGGAAAGCCTTTTTGCACGAATCAACCAGGTCCACTTTAAGAATTTAGACACACCACAAGCCACCAAAGTGGATGTGTCGGACAATAAAATACGTAGGGCCACAGTGTGATAGCGAGTTCCCAACTGTCTGCAAAGTGGTGTGAGCCAGCGCCTCCTGGGAGAGCAATAGTCAGGGCATTCAAAAAGAATATGTGCCACCGTCTCGACCCGCGTGGAACAGAGGGCACAAAAGGGGGAGGACTGGGGGGACAATTTCCACCGGGATATCAGGTCACCAACAGGTAGAATCCCTACTCTAAATTTAAAATATAAAGCCCTATCAAAAGGAATGGAAATCATGTCGAGATAGGGTTCGTAAACTACCACGTCTTTAATCCTCAAAAAGGCTACAGTTGACTTACATAGGCGTGGATCGACAGTGAGTTTAAACGAAACCCAATCCCAATACAATTTCTTTAAAGTGGCTTTAGGAGGGGCAGATCGAGTAACCCAAGCTTCACCTAAGCCCAGCTCCCCCAAAAGATGTTTAACGTCCCTCAACCATTTAATCCTATGCCAGCCCCCCATTGACATCACCTCGGACAGTCCCTCCGCATAGGAGGCTAATTCGGGCACCCTCCACAAGCAGGCCCACAGGAGCAAGGGACAAAGTCGAGCTTGGTCCGCAATTGATCTGCAGCCTAGATCCAGCAGCACTGGAACTGTGGGTGTGCTCAAAGGGAGAGCCATCAGGTCTTTCAAAAATTTGCTCTCCGATTTTGCAAGTACATCGAGATTGCCTGTACCCCACAGCTCTGCCCCATACAAGGCAGCACTAACCCCTCTAGCTTTATAAATCTCCACAACTGGGGCAATAAATTGTTTTGTGGAAGAACGATGTTCCCTAAGCAACACACCACCCACCCTTTTGTGGTTAAGGAGCATCTTGTGGATGTGCAGAGTCCAACTCATAGAGTCGCTAAGGCGGATTCCCAGGTAGTCAAACTCTGACACCCTCTCCAGGTGAGCAGAGTTCAAGACCGGGGGGCGCCCCAGTTTCCCATGAGGATTCATGATCAAATATTTGGTCTTGTCAACATTGATCACCAATCCCCTAAGGGAACAAAACTCCTGGAAGCGGTTAAGAAGTTTTGGGAGGCCTTGGGGGGTCTTTGCAATGAGGAGGGTGTCATCAGCAAAGAGCAGTGTGGGGATCCGAGTGCCCGCCAGGGAGGGTGCATCAGCAGGTTCTTGTAGCAGATACTCAACCACACCATTCACATATGTTATGTTATGTTATGTTATGTTAAGTTAATTTATTATGCGCACAGCTACTCCAGCCAAGGAGCGTCCCGGCGCAAAGACAAGGAGGAACACAACATAGCAAAACAAAAACGCCCAAGATAGACAGCTAAAACAGAAAAGTCTTAATCGCTCTACGGAAAGAAAGCAGATCGTCTAACTGTCGGATTTCCACTGGGAGGGTGTTCCAGATTAGAGCAGCTTTCACGCTGAAGGAACGACCCCCCATCTGACAGAGTCTAAATCTGGGGACCACAGCAAGGGCCTGGCCCTGAGATCGGAGGCTACGGGTGGGAACATAGGAGGAGATAAGATTGGACAAGATTTCAGGGCCAATACCTCTTAGTATCTTAAAGGCCAAGCAGAGGACCTTGAAAAGAATACGCTTCCTTACAGGGAGCCAATGCAAGGAACGAAGGACATTCGCCACCGGGCAAAATCTGGGCAGGCCAACAATGGCTCTAGCCGCAGCGTTTTGAACCCGCTGTAAGCGGGTTAACTCAGCCTGATTCGCCCCAACCAGAAGAGAGCTAGCGTAGTCCAGGCGAGAGATAATAGTAGCCTGGACTACAAGCTGTCTGGTAGGGGCATCGAAGTATTTGAGGACCGGTCTAAGACCTCTTAGTAGGCCGAAACAACAGGCTGCCGTTTTTTTAGTATGTCCTGTGAAAGTAAGGCCGGCGTCCAACCAGACCCCCAGATTTTTCACCTCCGACACAGGGGTCGGAGTGGGGCCCAGCTCAGAAGGCCACCACTGATCACCCCAGAGCTCCACTCCCTTCCCAACAACCATCACCTCTGTTTTTGTGGCATTAAGCTGGAGACAGTTTTCTGTCAACCAGCAAGCCACCGCCTTCAGTCCAGACCGAAACCTAGGGGCGTCTAGCTGGACATCTCCGCTAAGAGTAACCGCCAGCTGAGTGTCATTGGCATATGAGACCAAAGTAAGGCCCCACTGCCTCGCGACATCAGCCAGCGGTCTCACGTAAAGGTTGAACAACGTGGGACTTAGCGAAGACCCTTGCGGAACCCCCATGGCCACAGGTTGAGAACTGGACGAGAAGGGAGGAATGGCCACACAGAAGGAGCGATTGTCCAGGAAGGAGCGGAACCACTGCAACGCAAGACCTCGAACACCAATCTCCTCTAGCCGATGCAGGAGGATGCCATGAGATACAGTGTCGAAGGCGGCGCTGAGATCTAACAATATCAGCGCCGCCGTCTGACCCGCATCCAACCTAGCACGCAGATGTTCCACCATTGCGAGGAGAGCGGTCTCCGTGCTGTGACCAGCACGAAAACCGTTCTGTGTGGGATCAAGGGCATTGGTCCGGGCAAGATGTTCCGACAGGGCCAGATTGACATGGGCCTCTGTCAACTTTGCCGGCCACGGTAGCAGCGAAATGGGGCGAAAACTTTCAGGCTTAGACGGGTCTAGGGAGGGTTTTTTAATAATCGGAGACACTACCGCCTGCTTCCATTTAGTTGGAACTACCCCCGACTCCAGGGAGAGGTTGACAAGGGAGCGCACCACAGGGCGCCCCAAAAAGGTCTGGTCTCGGAAGAGAGCAGGCTTTACCGGATCAGATGGAGATCCTGATTTAACTTGCAAAGCAAGTTTGTCAAACCCATCAGAGGTGAGGGGGGGGAATGAAGGCAGGGTAAACTGACGCAATGTCTCGATGGAACTTTCCAGCGGAGCCCCAATACTAGGTAAGGTCCGATAGATCGCTTGGACCTTTCCCAGAAAATAAGAGGCTAGGGCTTCACAATGGGAGACCGAGCTCTCGGCTAAAGGGATAGTCCGTTTGGCCATAAGATCTTTAACCGCTTTGAAGATGGCCTTCGACGGGTTGGTGCTGTTCCGAAATTCTTCAGCATAGAAGGCCGCACGAGCCCGACATATGGCCCGGTGATAGAGCTTAACCGAAGCAGCATATGCGGCTTTTAAGTCAGCCCCATAGGTCTTCCGCCATGCCCTCTCCGCCCGTCTACAGGCCCCCTTCAAAGCGCGTAAGGCCCCGCCATACCAGGGACTAGACTCCCGGGGGTTGATTTTAATTGATACAATAGGTATCAGAGCGTCCAGCGCCCTAGTAAGACATAGAGAGAGAATAGGGTGGGAGCTAACACACATCCCTGGCGGACACCCCTACTCACTGGAATTCTGTCGGTTTTCTCCCCATTCTTACCCCACCGCACCTGTGCATAATTGCCTGTGTGTAGTTTTATCAGGAGTGATAGGATATAAGAAGGCACCCCCAAACCCTGCAAGACCCTCCACAGTTCCTCCCTAGGTACCAGGTCAAAGGCAGTCTTGAGGTCGATAAAGGCCAGATAAAGACTGCCCTTGCCCAGCACCACCACCTTCCAATGCAGGAGCGCCAGTCTGAAGGCTTGCTCTATGGTCCCGGTTCCAGAGCGAAAACCAGCCTGGAAATCTGACAGAATCTTATTATCATCCACCCATTTGAGGATCCTCCCCAGAATTACCTTCCCTGCCACCTTTTGGGATGAATCAATAAGGCTTATGGGCCTATAGTTAGCGGGGTTGTCCCGACATCCCTTCTTGAATATCGGGACAACCTCCGCCCCTTTCCAGGATTCAGGTACAGATGCTCCCCCCATAATAGCATTCAATAGAGTGGAAACCAACTTCCCCCATTGCTTGGGATTGGTACGTAACAAGTCGCCGGGTATCCCGTCAGGCCCAGCCGCTTTTAGGGGGACCAGGGACTTGATTACGACCTCCACTTCTCTGTCAGTAAAGGCATCGACCTCAGTGTCCCTTGCCTCGACCAGCAGAGCAAAGGAGTCATTAAGGACCCCCTCGGCAGGGGTATAAAGGGACAAGAAGTGGCTAAACCAATTCTGAGCTGGGATATTACATGTCAGCAATGTGCCAACAGGCCTTTCCCTGGATCGTACCAAACTCCAAAATCCCCTAGCGTTCCTGTCCAAGCTTGCTGCCAAGAGGTCCGCCCAGAACTTCTCCTCCCCCTCTCTTTTTGCTGCCTTTAAAGTCTGGGAGTAATCTTTCCTTGCGAGCCTAATTGCAACCTGGGATTTAGATTTGACAGCCCCTACCAGCGCTTTTTTCTTGACTCTGCATTTTTTTGTAAACCAACCCTGCGTTTTGGACAGCAACTTCCTGTTGTTAGCACGAGGAGCCATGCTAGGGAGAATAAATAGGTTGCTCAGCGCCCTAGTTAAGTCGCAGAAGGTCAGCGTGATCTCCTCAGGCGATCGGGTCAGCGACTCCAATTTGCACTGTGCTGCAGCCAGAAGTGCCCCTATATCTGCCACTTTCTCTTCGGACATGATAAGCTTAGCCCACTTCAGCCGTCTACCACAATTGGATGGGAAAACTTTGTGGGGGTTTGGAGCTATATAAGATGATAATCCCCCCTTATCAGTTAACCACTGGGGAAAGAGAGCGAGTGAGAGGAGATTATGATCACTCTCAGTTGTCGGTATGATCTCCATATCCTTCAGGATGCTCCATAGAGTTACGTCAAGAAGAATATAATCTATTCTAGACGTATGATTCGGCCTATTATAAGTATGAGCACCCACTAGGTCAGACTTGGACCTCCCATTAACAGCCCTAAGGTCAAATTCCATGGTGAGGGAATTAATCTGTACCGCCACTTGGGTCAACCTTTTGATGGGAGGCAGCGCTAGGGCAGGAATCCCCCTCCTGGAGTCCTCCTCACCACTTCCCAATGTATCGTCCAGGCCCAAAGGCTCGAACGTACAATTCAGGTCTCCTGCCACCAAGATGCGAGATTTATTGGGGCGCTGCCTGAGCAGACTTTCTAATAGGGATATTGTGGCCGATGGTATACCACCCTTCGTGCCTCTGGCATAGATATTAAAGATGTCCAGGAGAAGGCCACCCCGTGCACCCTTTACAGTAATATTGAGGAGATCGGGAGAGTTGGTGGGGTGCTGAACCACCTGGCAATCGAGAGCGACATCAACCCATATGAGGAGACCGCCCGAAGGGTGTCCCTTCCCTGAAACAGGGGTACAGCGGGAACAAAATATGTCGAATATCCTACCTTGTGGCAGGGCTCCCTGCACCATGTTTCTTGAAAAATGCAAATGGAGTAACCCTCCACAAGCACGTTCCAGTCTGGTAGTCCCAGCTTCCTTGAGATGCCCGCGACGTTCCAGCTAAAAATCTTAAAGTCTGGATCCGCCACAACCGGCTCCCTGCGGGGCTCGGTGTTAGGTGCCCCCTCCGTCAGATCTATAAGACTTAATCTACTGCCCCCACTTAGTCTTCCTGCAAGCGAGTTAATGTCCTGAGGTAGGGTAGTGGCTTCGTCTAACTGAGAGGGAAGAAAGACATTGCCATCACCGACTCGTTTGGCACAGGAACATCACCTGGGCTTTGGTCCCTGAAGGCCATCCTATGGCAAGTGTCGGTTCAATATCCCGACGGCCCCCCATAAGACCCAGGCCAGACTGCCGGTTGGAATAATTGAGGGATAACGGGATTCTCAGGATAAATAGGGTTATTGCTCCAACCCCCGCCAGAATGTAAACCATTATTATTTGCTGCAGTCCTAGGGTAAAAATGGGTTAAATCTACTACACCAATGCTTGCCCCCCAATTACATACTTTAGATTGCAAATAGTTTGAGCAACCCTATTGTCTTTGAGGTTTACCACCACACAATCTCCTTCTAGGTGCTTGCGACCATATCCTACCCACCCTACCCTTCTCACTCCTAGGATCAACCCATCTAGACCCCTAGGAAGAGGTCTATTGGTCTTTAACCAGTGCATGGTTTTATTTTTTAAAGCCTGGTGGGATTCATAATGATCATCCTTCAAAGTGGGTACGTTAGTAAGTATGGCGACATACGGGTGGCACTCGGGGGGCAAATTCACCGGTGGAATAGTTGGAGCCGCTTTGGGGGAAGATTCTTCTGGCTGGGTTTCTCTGGGGAGGTTAGTACAAGTTCTGGTCGAGTGCGCTTGATCGGGACCATTGCCTTTGGCAATCACATTCGAGGTTCCCTTATATTTAAGAGGTCCCTTCCTACCCTGCAGCTCAGCCCGGATAGGCTTCTTTACCGGGACTTTAAGAGGCTTAGGTGCACTCGGTTGTGCTAGGCCTGAATGACTAGTACTGCCTGAGGTATCCGCAACCTGTGCAGCAGGTACATTAGCCACAGCCAACATATTTACAGTGTTTGCTGTATTAGAGGCGGTAGGTGTGGCCTGTGTGGATGCAGAGAACATCCGGGTGCCACTATCCCCTCCCTGTCCGTCCTCCCCGATCAAGTGCAGTTTGATAAGGGTTTTCAGAGAGAAGAAATTATCCAAGGTTGCCTGTTCAAATCTATCCAACCTCTCTCCCAACCCTTTTACTCTCTCTACAATCGGGGACAATAATTTTGTCATCAGGTCTTCAAATTGTGTAATTGTTACAGAGTCATTAGGTGGAGCTAAATGACAGACTGATTTTGGATCTACATATGCTTCCTCAATCATATGACCTGTATGATTACCCCCCTTTTCCATCCCGGGGTTTTTCGCGCCCAACCCCTCACCCGCTTTAGTTCCGATTCCCCTGGCACCATACTTCCTTGGTCTCTTATAAAGTTTTGGGAAGCTGCCTTTACGTGGGCTTGCAATCCTTTTCCTTTTGGTATAAGTTACATTCTTGGATACCGTCAGTGGTAAGGCAGGTGGTGAGGGATATTAACTTGGATAGTAGGAATGATAGGATGAGTTGTAAGGACAGGGAATTCACTGGAGCATGGGTCAAAACTACTACTATCAACGGGAGGGGGAATAGATATGGCTGCCAAGCTCTCCAACCTATCTATACTGGCCCTCAGAGATGCAACCCGAAGAAGCTCCAGTGGAGGGGATGTAATTGAGAATGGATCTGAACTACATACAGGCGAGGTAACAAGCGCCAGGGAACCCAATGAGGACCGTTTCGATGGAGGAAGTTCTTGGGAGAGACGCCGCTCTGTCATTACAATCTCCTTCTCTATGACAGCAGCTACCTGTGTAATGAACTGATCCATAGTGCCTATAATACAGCTGGCTCCACCCTCTCCTCCTCTCCTGAGGCTCTTCCCTGAATGGGTGGACATTAACACAGGCTATAGTGGTGACCAGATATTAATAATAATAATAAACCCCTATGCATCTAAAAATACCAGTGATGTTGTCAGGGGGGTGGCCCGACCCGGCCCTGGACAGCCCCGGACTGCCACAGACTGCCCGCCCTTTGCCAGGGGTTCGCTCCGAGCTTCGACCTGCGCGCGACCCGTGTTCGCGGACATGAGCGTGATTATGTACGTATACGCTGGGGGCGTGGCTTTCAGGGAGAGCGGGCCAGGTGTGAGCTATTGGCCAGGCAGGGACTCCTGGGAGATGGAGTCCCTGCAGTAATGCTCGCAGCCCTGCTGTACTGCCACAGACCTCCCCAGCTGCTGTAGAAACTACAAGTTCTCAGCTTATTTTTCCCGTGAAGCGGGGTCCGGCGAACAGTGATGGCAGATACAACAATTAGGTCCAGGCACAAGATTCCTTGGGACGAGGGTCCACTTGCCCAGGGTCTGAGTAAAAGCACACAGAGTCCCACCAGCACCAGGGAAAGAAGGTGTTCTTAAATGTAGCCGGTGCGCTGGGGGCGTGGCTTGCAGGGAGAGCGGGCCAGGTGTGAGCTATTGGCCAGGCAGGGACTCCTGGGAGATGGAGTCTGTTGTAAGTAAGTTCAGGTAGACAGCAGGACACTTCTTGGTAGTTATAAGTTAGGTTTATTAAGTTACAGCAGAGCAACACACCTCGCCAGCTGACCAGACCCCAACTGACAAGTGTGGAACCTCCAAGTATCACATAGAATGTACACAGGCATTCTGGGAGGCTTAGTAAGAGGAAACACAGAGGAAGGACTAGTTTACTACACATCTTCCCCCTTTATCTAGAAAAGACAAAACGCCGCAAATGGCCATGTTGGGGAAGAACATTTGTTAACTACACATCCTCCTCCTTCATCTAGAAATGTAATACACCCATCCTCCTTCTCAACAATAGAAATTAAAATAAAGATAGAAAAGATAGACGAGCGTTAAAGGGCAAAGAGTGTTGAGAGTGAGATGTGAGGTGAAACACACCACCCAAAACAACTAATAGCTATCACCACCACCTATTCCCCTTAGACAGACCAAAACAGGAAAAGACAGTCCAACTCCCTCCTATCTGTCCTTGACCAGCAAAAGAAACATAAAGAGACAGTTCACTTTCTTCAACCTGTTTTGCGCTCCAAAATGAAGATAAAGGTTAACTTGAAAATATAGAAGTCCCGTCTGGTCTGGATCCCTCTAACCAGATCTTGACCTCTTTCTTAACTATTGGATCCTCTGCTCTGATCGAGCGCCTCAGAATTAGATTTTTTTTTAACCTTAAGTTTCGGATCATTTGTCCCCTCCTGGTTCACAGACAAGGTTGAGAGCTCCCTGACCAGCATCCAGATGTGGAACGTAAGACCCTGTTCTGGATCCGCTGACCCACTTCTGATCGCCATACCGGTCATAGACTTTGTGCTCTCTTGAAAGACCTTTGTCCAGACCTTGCCTACTCTTGGACAACCATTGTCCATTCATAGTTGTGGGACGACCATTGTCCCTTCTTGAACGATTTTTTTTCCACACCATGTTCAGGGACGGCCCTTGTCCACTTTTTTTTTGTCCTTTTCCCGACACCGGGGCCTTTCCAGTTCTGGGATACCTTTGACCCCTCTTGGACAAGTTTTGTCCACTTCTTGTTCTGGAACACCTTTGTGCCCTCATGGACGAGTTCACTACTTCTCGTTCTAGGACGACCTTTGTCCCCTCTTGAACGATTTTTTTTTCACACAAAGTTCTGGAACGGCCTTTGTCCACTCCTTTATCCTTTTCCAGTTAGTCCTTAGTACTCAGCTGGCTCTGGAAGCTGAGTTTCCTACTAATTTCTGTACCTTTGACCCCTTTTGGTTCTGAAAATATTGTCCTCAAATTGCTTCTCCGTGACATTTGTCCCTGGTTGGGTCCAGTAGCCCGCACATGGGCTCGCTTTCCCCTAATTGAACTCTTTTCCCTTGTCACTGGGCTCTTTTGTGTAAAACAGGTACTAGTTGTGGTTATGAGTAACGAGCCAGTAATGGCTATAGGTTTTTTTTCTTTTTTTTTTTGTGCTGGGAGAGCCTTCATCTCTTGCACATCGGCAGGTGGTACCAGGATGGCGTAGGCATCATGACATATAATACCGTTATAAAACAGTCGTTTTCTCAATACATAGTTTATTTTCGTTTCTACTGTGCTCTTCGATACATTTCTTGACTTTTCCCAGTGCTCAATAAAGATTACGAATATCCCCTAGGTGGCACTGTTGTCAACAGGTTCACAAACCTACAGCTCTTTGACCTGTTTGTGCTTCTGTCTATGTTACGATCACCTTGTTCTTTCGCCATTTAGGTGTACACATAAGTTTCAATAATCGGAGACAGTGTTGGCTGCCCAAAACTTGTGAGACACTGTTATGCATATGCTCACTCACCTATGCTTTGGAAAGATGTTGGCGAGATGATGAACGGGCATTAAGAGGCATAACGAAGTGCAAGGCATTCGCATAAACAAACTTCGATCTTATGATACCACGACATGCGCTTTACCAGGAAACTGACCAGAATATTGACATCCCCTGGGAAGCACCAGTTCGGCAGAAATCACTTTCACAAAGCGGAACCACAAGCACTCTGAAAATCCTAACGATAAATAAAACTGCTTGCGTTCTCCTCACCTTTAACTTTTCCAACATTAGGGTGTCTTACTTGATCCTTGACGAGATAACGATGGACTACCTTGCCACGTAGAGTCCCGTACATCCCATTACCATGGAAACCAGCAAACAAAAATTTCAAAGATGGCCTCCTGACCTTACGAGCAGCGTGGTGACGTGCTCACACTGGCTACGAGGGAAGCTTTCTTCCTGTGAGGGTAGACAGCTGACGTTGCGCATGGAATGACACGCTTCTCCACCGATACCCACGGAGATTCTCAGACGTCATCAGTATGGGGATGGAAGCGACGTCGGAAAGATCTCACTGAAGCATAACGGTAAGGCGGAGACTAAGAACTTCACCATTCTCTTGCTCAGTCTCGTTTTCTCCTCTCATTATCCACGCCATGCTCGAAATCGATTTTCTTCACCATACGAAGATAGAGATCATGACTAGTGGATGACAGCAGCTGGGCTAAACACGAAAAGTTTCTTAATGTGGGCAGCAGTGTTCTTGCGCGTTAATCTTCAGGCATTACATGAAGCTGATTTCTTGTTTTAATTCCTGTTAAAGATTGCAGAGTGACAGGAACCGTGGGATTTAACTCGTTTGAGTTATTTTGGCAGTAGCTAGTTTCTCAATACATTAAATTTCGTTTTTCCAAATCTTCTGGCATTACTCTGGTTACGCACTTTTCCTTATCAAGTTACTGGAAGCAGATGGACTAAATTCGTACCATCTTTTAGTTTTACTTGGTTTCTTGAAATATGCTGGCGTTTCAGGTTTCTTTACCACTTAATTCTTGCTGAAGTTAGGTGAAACGCCTTCTTGGGTTCTTTGTGCGAGGTGCTGCTCGTGCTGCGCAGTTCTTCTTGGTCTGCTTGCCTGGTCTGGTCAGCCAAGATTGTCGCCAAAATGTTGTAAGTAAGTTCAGGTAGACAGCAGGACACTTCTTGGTAGTTATAAGTTAGGTTTATTAAGTTACAGCAGAGCAACACACCTCGCCAGCTGACCAGACCCCAACTGACAAGTGTGGAACCTCCAAGTATCACATAGAATGTACACAGGCATTCTGGGAGGCTTAGTAAGAGGAAACACAGAGGAAGGACTAGTTTACTACAGAGTTCCTGCAGTAATGCTCGCAGCCCTGCTGTACTGCCACAGACCTCCCCAGCTGCCGTACAAACTACAAGTTCTCCGCTGATTTTTCCCGTGAAGCGGGACCCGCGAAGCGGGTCCGGCGAACAGTGATGGCAGATACAACAATTAGGTCCAGGCACAAGATTCCTTGGGATGAGGGTCCACTTGCCCAGGGTCTGAGTAAAAGCATACAGAGTCCCACCAGCACCAGGGAAATAAGGTGTTCTTAAATGTAGCCGGTGCGCTGGGGGCGTGGCTTGCAGGGAGAGCGGGCCAGGTGTGAGCTATTGGCCAGGCAGGGACTCCTGGGAGATGGAGTCCCTGCAGTAATGCTCGCAGCCCTGCTGTACTGCCACAGACATCCCCAGCTGCCGTAGAAACTACAAGTTCTCCGCTGATTTTTCCCATGAAGCGGGACCCGCGAAGCGGGTCCGGCGAACAGTGATGGCAGATACAACAATTAGGTCCAGGCACAAGATTCCTTGGGATGAGGGTCCACTTGCCCAGGGTCCGAGTAAAAGCACACAGAGTCCCACCAGCACCAGGGAAAGAAGGTGTTCTTAAATGTAGCCGGTGCGCTGGGGGCGTGGCTTGCAGGGAGAGCGGGCCAGGTGTGAGCTATTGGCCAGGCAGGGGCTCCTGGGAGATGGAGTCCCTGCAGTAATGCTCGCAGCCCTGCTGTACTGCCACAGACCTCCCCAGCTGCCGTAGAAACTACAAGTTCTCCGCTGATTTTTCCCGTGAAGCGGGACCCGCGAAGCGGGTCCGGCGAACAGTGATGGCAGATACAACAATTAGGTCCAGGCACAAGATTCCTTGGGATGAGGGTCCACTTGCCCAGGGTCCGAGTAAAAGCACACAGAGTCCCACCAGCACCAGGGAAAGAAGGTGTTCTTAAATGTAGCCGGTGCGCTGGGGGCGTGGCTTGCAGGGAGAGCGGGCCAGGTGTGAGCTATTGGCCAGGCAGGGACTCCTGGGAGATGAAGTCCCTGCAGTAATGCTCGCAGCCCTGCTGTACTGCCACAGACCTCCCCAGCTGCCGTAGAAACTACAAGTTCTCCGCTGATTTTACCCGTGAAGCGGGACCCGCGAAGCGGGTCCGGCGAACAGTGATGGCAGATACAACAATTAGGTCCAGGCACAAGATTCCTTGGGATGAGGGTCCACTTGCCCAGGGTCCGAGTAAAAGCACACAGAGTCCCACCAGCACCAGGGAAAGAAGGTGTTCTTAAATGTAGCCGGTGCGCTGGGGGCGTGGCTTGCAGGGAGAGCGGGCCAGGTGTGAGCTATTGGCCAGGCAGGGACTCCTGGGAGATGGAGTCCCTGCAGTAATGCTCGCAGCCCTGCTGTACTGCCACAGACCTCCCCAGCTGCCGTAGAAACTACAAGTTCTCCGCTGATTTTTCCCGTGAAGCGGGACCCGCGAAGCGGGTCCGGCGAACAGTGATGGCAGATACAACAATTAGGTCCAGGCACAAGATTCCTTGGCATGAGGGTCCGCTTGCCCAGGGTCTGAGTAAAAGCACACAGAGTCCCACCAGCACCAGGGAAAGAAGGTGTTCTTAAATGTAGCCGGTGCGCTGGGGGCGTGGCTTGCAGGGAGAGCGGGCCAGGTGTGAGCTATTGGCCAGGCAGGGACTCCTGGGAGATGGAGTCTCTGCAGTAATGCTCGCAGCCCTGCTGTACTGCCACAGACCTCCCCAGCTGCCATAGAAACTACAAGTTCTCCGCTGATTTTTCCCGTGAAGCGGGACCCGCGAAGCGGGTCCGGCGAACAGTGATGCCAGATACAAAAATTAGGTCCAGGCACAAGATTCCTTGGGATGAGGGTCCACTTGCCCAGGGTCCGAGTAAAAGCACACAGAGTCCCACCAGCACCATGGAAAGAAGGTGTTCTTAAATGTAGCCGGTGCGCTGGGGGCATGGCTTGCAGGGAGAGCGGGCCAGGTGTGAGCTATTGGCCAGGCAGGGACTCCTGGGAGATGAAGTCCCTGCAGTAATGCTCGCAGCCCTGCTGTACTGCCACAGACCTCCCCAGCTGCCGTAGAAACTACAAGTTCTCCGCTGATTTTACCCGTGAAGCGGGACCCGCGAAGCGGGTCCGGCGAACAGTGATGGCAGATACAACAATTAGGTCCAGGCACAAGATTCCTTCGGATGAGGGTCCACTTGCCCAGGGTCCGAGTAAAAGCACACAGAGTCCCACCAGCACCAGGGAAAGAAGGTGTTCTTAAATGTAGCCGGTGTGCTGGGGGCGTGGCTTGCAGGGAGAGCGGGCCAGGTGTGAGCTATTGGCCAGGCAGGGACTCCTGGGAGATGGAGTCCCTGCAGTAATGGTCGCAGCCCTGCTGTACTGCCACAGACCTCCCCAGCTGCCGTAGAAACTACAAGTTCTCCGCTGATTTTTCCCGTGAAGCGGGACCCACGAAGCGGGTCCGGCGAACAGTGATGGCAGATACAACAATTAGGTCCAGGCACAAGATTCCTTGGGATGAGGGTCCACTTGCCCAGGGTCTGAGTAAAAGCACACAGAGTCCCACCAGCACCAGGGAAAGAAGGTGTTCTTAAATGTAGCCGGTGCGCTGGGGGCGTGGCTTGCAGGGAGAGCGGGCCAGGTGTGAGCTATTGGCCAGGCAGGGGCTCCTGGGAGATGGAGTCCCTGCAGTAATGCTCGCAGCCCTGCTGTACTGCCACAGACCTCCCCAGCTGCCGTAGAAACTACAAGTTCTCCGCTGATTTTTCCCGTGAAGCGGGTCCGGCGAACAGTGATGGCAGATACAACAATTAGGTCCAGGCACAAGATTCCTTGGGATGAGGGTCCACTTGCCTAGGGTCCGAGTAAAAGCACACAGAGTCCCACCAGCACCAGGGAAAGAAGGTGTTCTTAAATGTAGCCGGTGCGCTGGGGCGTGGCTTGCAGGGAGAGTGGGCCAGGTGTGAGCTATTGGCCAGGCAGGGACTCCTGGGAGATGGAGTCTCTGCAGTAATGCTCGCAGCCCTGCTGTACTGCCACAGACCTCCCCAGCTGCCGTAGAAACTACAAGTTCTCTGCTGATTTTTCCCGTGAAGCGGGACCTGCGCCCAACCCCTCACCCGCTTTAGTTCCTATTTCCCTGGCACCATACTTCCTTGGTCTCTTATAAAGTTTTGGGAAGCTGCCTTTCCGTGGGCTTGCAGTCCTTTTCCTTTTGGTATAAGTTACATTCTTGGATACCGTCAGTGGTAAGGCAGGTGGCTGAGGGATATTAACTTGGATAGTAGGAATGATAGGATGAGTTGTAAGGACAGGGAATTCACTGGAGCATGGGTCAAAACTACTACTATCAACGGGAGGGGGAATAGATATGGCTGCCAAGCTCTCCAACCTATCTATACTGGCCCTCAGAGATGCAACCCGAAGAAGCTCCAGTGGAGGGGATGTAATTGAGAGGGGATCTGAACTACATACAGGCGAGGTAACAAGCACCAGGGAACCCAATGAGGACCGTTTCGATGGAGGAAGTTCTTGGGAGAGACGCCGCTCTGTCATTACAATCTCCTTCTCTATGACAGCAGCTACCCGTGTAATGAACTGATCCATAGTGCCTATAATACAGCTGGCTCCACCCTCTCCTCCTCTCCTGAGGCTCTTCCCTGAACGGGTGGACATTAACACAGGCTATAGTGTTGACCAGATATTATTAATAATAATAAACCCCTATGCGTCTAAAAATACCAGTGATGTTGTCAGGGGGGTGGCCCGACCCGGCCCTGGACAGCCCCGGACTGCCACAGACTGCCCGCCCTTTGCCCGGGCTTCGCTCTGAGCTTCGACCCGCGCGCGACCCGCGTTCGCGGACGTGAGCGTGATTATGTACGTATACGCTGGGGGCGTGGCTTGCAGGGAGAGCGGGCCAGGTGTGAGCTATTGGCCAGGCAGGGACTCCTGGGAGATGGAGTCCCTGCAGTAATGCTCGCAGCCCTGCTGTACTGCCACAGACCTCCCCAGCTGCCGTAGAAACTACAAGTTCTCCGCTGATTTTTCCCGTGAAGCGGGACCCGCAAAGCGGGTCCGGCGAACAGTGATGGCAGATACAACAATTAGGTCCAGGCACAAGATTCCTTGGGATGAGGGTCCACTTGCCCAGGGTCCGAGTAAAAGCACACAGAGTCCCCTGACCCTAATAGTAACAGTAACTCTCAACTAAAGCAGTGCTAAATGTTTAATTTAATTAAGTTCAATTACATTTAATTACATAAACTAAAGTACAAAGCTAACCAATAGGTTAATCCTAATATTACATGGCCCATTATGTTTATCCAACCAATACCAAAGTTAAATATTTATTGATATTTGGTAGGCATTATTCAACTGCATTGGAATAAACTTTAGACAAAATAATTGAGCCCAATTTCATCAAAATTGCAGTCCTATTGTGAAAAAAAACATGATGAGATAATTAACAGATAGGTAATGTAGGCAAGTTACTGGTCTGCCTCTCCTGAATTATCACTGGCACATTGATCCCATTACATCAATGAGACCAGTCACGCCAGAATCTTTGATAATATTTTGCTATACATTTTCACCCAGACCATCTTTTTGACTTTGATTTACATTTTCCTAGCTTCTGTAATTTATTGTTTCAGTAGGAAGGAAAGTTCTTTCATAGTGTACTATTTACAAAATTCATTTAATTTGCTTGTTAATCTGAGAACCTAAGGCATGTGGTAATAAATCTGAATTTTGTATATAGATTGCTTCATGGTCTGAGGGACATCACCAGTGTTAGTGGCTTGGGTATAGTTTTCTTCCATAAGGAAAGTAATATTCTGATTTGTTTTTATGTATTTTTGTAGAACAATGGTGATCACATCTGCCTAATGCTGTAATACTAAGAAAAAATATTTTTCCAGTATGGAGCTCTACTTGCCAAAACTGCTTTTTCTATTTCACCAAGTATCTTTGATGGTTTTTTGGGTTGTCTCTGTTTTTAACTGAAAACACACCTGAAGAAACTGGTTCTGCTGATATTTTTCTTCATCCTTAATAATAAAAGGGGCAACCCAGGGATCTGGGCTGGACAATATTTAACACAAGCATTGGCATAGCCAATAGGTCTCGCCTTTGGGACCTTATAAGTGTTTAGCCATGCAACAGTTGCATCACTAAATACTTATAAGGTCCCAAAAGCGAGACCTATTGGCTATGCCAAGCGGCCGCGAAAGTGTAAGTGGTCGCGATCAAACATCAAAGCGGCCGTGCGGCCGCGAAAAGCGTGGCGCGCACGCCCGCCCGCGCACATGCACTAGGCTCTAGGCTGGCCTGGTAGCACTTTTTGGAGCCCTCTCAATAAGTCTCGCCCGACCAGCGCATGCGCTGGGTCAGGCGAGACCTAAAAAAGGTGGTCCCTATGAGGGAATTGTAGCCCTTGAATCCCACGGCAGAGTGATGAGATAAGCGTACAAATACATTTAAAACATTTAACTCAAAGTTGTACATTTATTTTATTTTGTTGGACTCATTTTTTGAAATTTTCAATTTGATTATTACATTTTTGAAACAATTGTAAGGTGCGCCTAGAGAGTGACGGCGCAGTGAAAGTGACTATTAGTGCAAAAAGTTCATACATGCTATGCACAAAAGTATATACATGTGGCTGATAGGGGTAGTGGGATATTTCGAGACAACACCCATGAAGAGAGTGTTGCTATCCACCATCAATATATTAAAAACAATCCACATATGATATTTTGTTGACTTTTTCAGAGGGCAGGTTTCCGTGTTTTTAAAAAGTTGGGCATGTACTTTTTACTTGTACTGTAGTGAAAAACTTTTACATTCATTCTTTACTACTGTAAGGCCTACCTCTCCCCAATATTTGGGTTTCTTATTGCAATTAATAAGTGATAACTTTCAATTGGAAGCAGGTAGACAGGTCGAGATTGGTGTCTAGACAATTGTAATTGAAAGCCCACAAGTGTAAAATTAGATTTTTAGTCCTAATTCCGAAAATCCTACTTTTAGAAAGTTGGTGTTTTCTTGTCCTTACCATTTGCTGGCTGCAGGCTGTCCCTGGGGCACATAACTAGGTGTAGCTGGCAGTTGGTTCTTGTGTATTGCTCCCAGACAGTGAGACAAAGGGAAGATAGGTGTTGGCAGGATGGGCCACTCTGACTTTAAGAGGGGGCAGAGCTGTCACCAACCACACTGGCACGTGACAAGGGCCCTGCCTGAACACACTTACAAATAGTTTGTCATTAGTCTTTTGTTTCCCCAGACAAGCTGTGGTCAGGACAGGGACTAAGGGTATGCCTGACACCTCAGGGGGATGGAAACCTCCAGAAACATCTCCTACTTCAAAGTGGGCACCAGGTATAAATAATGGACCATCAGACCCAACTCTTCAGTACACGTATAGGCCAGTGGAAGAAGAAATGCTGTACTGCTTTGCTACAAGAAGGACTGCCACTCTGCTGCCCTGCTATGCTGCCCTTCTGTATGAGTGAGAAGGACTGGAAATGCATCTTGATCCCAGGACCACCAGTGTGACTCCAAAGGCTAGTTGGCTAGCCTCCTGTTCAAAGCCTCAGGGACAGAACAACCAACAACCTTGTACCCAGCACGAGGACTCTGCCAGCCGTAAATCCTGTTCTCTCAAGTAGAGCCATCTCAGTCCTGCAATCTTTGCATTAGACCTGAATGTGCTGTTCCAGCCCAGCTGTGGTCCCAGCAGAACTGACTGAGTGTGATGCTTCACCTCACAAAACTCCACATGAGAACCACTGCGCGATGCATTCCCGACACAGTACTTCGCATCACAGCCCGCATACTCCTCAGAAACGCTGCTGTGCAACTCATTCTCGATACAGGGCTTCACATCGCAAACCCTTCATCAATGCCATGCTCGACTATAACAAAAGACCTCACCTCGCAGCCCTTCGGAACTGCTGCTGTGCAATGCATCTTCGACGTGGGATCTCACAACGCCCCACAACCAGGATTAAAGATACTCAGTTCAGTGGGCCTAACTGGGTCCTTGTAGCCGGTCCACTCTCCATCACGGTGGCCTGTACTTGTGACTTTGTCCAGTTCTAGCAACACTAGATTACCAAAGTTGACGCTTTGTGCTTTTTGGCACTATTTTCACATAAATCTTTAAACTTGCATATCTCTGGTTCCACTGATTGGACCTTTGTCTATTTGATCTTAAATTATTTATTAGATGTTATTCTTTTTTTTTAAATTGGTGTGGGTTGTTTTGTGTTGTGCTTCACTTTTTTACTGTTTGAGTTGCTGCATAAATACTATTCACATTGCCTCCAAGTTAAGCCTGACTGCTTTTGTGCCAACTACCAGAGGGTTAAGCACAAGCTAATTTGGGGTTTACTTGTGACTTCACCCTGACAAGGATTGTGGTTGCTACTTGACTAGGGTTTTACCCCCCTTTAACAAATGTCCCAATTCTTACAATGATTTTTCTACACTCCACAATTCCATTTAAGCATCTTGTGCTGCTCTACTTCCCTATTTCCCCACCTTGTTTTTTCTAAACCATAAACCAATGTTCTAATCCTCTCTGTGCCACTCCATCCACTCTCCCAACTCTTTTCTAGTGTTACCTGAGTGGTGATCTCCTTTTGTATTTAGAAAAATACCGGTCTACCTTTCATATGAAATAATATTGTTTTACTAGAATAGGTGGCATTTCTTCAAAATGAAGTTTCGTCAGCGTGATTTTGTTAGACTGACTTTCTTAATTTTGGAAAATCATCATAATGATTGAAGACTGATATTTATTTATCTATTTATTTAGCTATTTATTTATTTATTTTTGGGCTCTATTAACAAAAATGATTGATCACGGGAAACATCAACCTTTTTGGGAGTTTTAAAAACATATAAAAAGAAAATAATATATGATCTGATACAAGAAAGAAGACCACCTAGACTAAGGATGGACAGCTTGAGGCACTCCAGTGCAACCACCAGTTAGTTCTCCTAATTTCTGATACATATATGTGCTGCCCACCTCCCTGAATCAGCTGTACCAAATCCACACCTCTGAAACAATACAAAATGGAGAGGCAGCAAAAACAAATGTAAAGTCTCTTCAGTCAAAAAAAACACAGGAAGTCCAAGAATCTTAAAATGTATGTTTTATTATTATTCAGATGAGCATCATAAAACACAACAAAGCGGCCAAAACGTTTCACTCATAAATCACAAACTTCATCAAGGCTGCAAATTCTAAAAAATATATACAAATACTCTCTTTGGTGCATGTGTCGGCCAATGGCCGACACATGCACAACCTGACCAGTGAGAGGATCAGACATTGTCCAACACCGGGGAGTGCTAAATAGGATCCTCTGGTGCGTGCACCAGAGGATTCCTTTACAAAGAAAAGCTGGGAGAGATATGGAATCGCTTCTGTGTCTTAACCCCGCCCACACCCACCCATCTGTGATGTCAGTACACCGTGTGGCACGCTGATGTCCCAAATCCCCACCAGAGGTGAGAGACAAACAGCAGTTAAGAGCTGCTCCCATGTTCGGTTGGGCTTATGGCATTTAGAATGCCTCCCCATGTTTGTGGCCAGCATCACTGGAAAGGTTCCAACAATGACTCTCACAAATGGATTCCTGCTCATGGATCGCGGCGCGTCACAATCCATGAGCATAAATCGCACTAGGCCATGAGGGATACTGCAAGGGGGGGCGGTCCTCGTGGTACCACGCCACCCCTCCTGTGGGGCAATATTTTAAAATAAATGTATGTTTTGTTCTCCTGGGGGGCCCAATAGCACGGCACAGGGGCCTATAATGGTTTGTAAATATATATAGTGATTAGTTTTTCTAATATACATGGGTGGTGTCCCTGTGGGCCGTGATCGCCCCCATGGTAACCACACATATATAAAAAAGTGATCTATATATAAATATATATATATATATATATATATAGAGAGAGAGAGAGAGAGAGAGAGACTCTCTCTCTCTCTCTCTCTCTCTCTCTCTCTCTCTATATATATATATATATATATATATATATTACCTACTGGCGGTCGCCAGTAGGTAGTTATAGTTAGGACCCCTTTTCCATAGGAAATCCGCAACATTCTATTTTGAATAACTTTGGCGCCGGTCGATGAATCCTCGCGAATTTCTCAAAATAGGTGGGGCGCTCCGCTCCGCTCCTACCCTGAAAGTCTTGGGGGGATTCGTCAAGCGGGGGCTGAGATAAAAGGGGGGTCCCAAAACGCGTTTTTCCCATGCATTTTTCCATAGGACCTTTAGAACGAGCTACAGCCCGAACGGCTGAACAGAATTACTAGAAATTTGGCAGAGAGGTAGTCCGTAGGTCAAGGAAGTGCCGTTTGTAGGTTTGGTGTAAATCTGTTCAGTAGATTCTGAGAAAATAGCCTTTAAATCAATATATATATCTGAGCCCGCTTACGGTACGCTTACGGTACGCTTACCGTACGCGTACGGTGGCGTGCGCGAGCGAGATTCTGATTGGCTGTTAGATCTTAGTAAACATTCGAATCGGCCGAAACCAGGAAGCGGCGGCCGCCATTTTGTGTGTTTCACTCAGAAAAAAAAGAGTGAAAACAAGAAAAGGGGGCAATGAGGAGAGTTACAGACCCCCTTACATTTGTGAGGGGGTCAAAGAAGGACTGTAAAGTACAAAGAAAACATTTATTGATTTTTAAAAAAATCACGGGGTACGCGTACGGTAAGCTTACGGTAAGCGTACGGAAGAAAAAATAAATTAAAAAAGAAATGAAATGCAGATTTAAGAGTTTAGATATTAGGGAGCTCTAAAAAGAGCTGTTGTGTTTATGAAGTCATTTTGTTAGTGGTACCTACAAGTAAGTACCGATGCAGAGTCTAAGGTTCAAGAGGAAGACTCTGTTCCCTTCATCATTGAAGTGCACACCATCTCCTCTATAAATGTCTTGCAAGTCATAACGCAAGTTGTTGTGGTAAATGGCACCCATACCATAGTCACGGAGGAAAGCAGAAACAGATTTGTTGACGTGCTTTCTTGCTTTGTCAATCTGCGGACAGAAATGATTGGACCAGTTCCATTTTTGCCTTTGGCATATGTTGGAAAACACAAAGGCAGTTTTAGGGAAAAGTGAAAACAGTTGTGCAAAGGTGTCCTTCATAAGCATTTCCAGACCTACCCCAGTCAAAGTGCCTAGGTCATTGCCACCACAGTGCACTATTATGAGGTCAGGGTGTTGGATTTGCATGAAGGATTTCACCAATGGCATCAATTGGTGCCACTTTAACCCTCTCTGACCAATCCATTTAATGTCTACATTTGGCAAAGCAAGGTCTCTCACCATATCTGTTTTCTCTGCAAACTTTTCACTCCAGAAGACATAGCTGTGCCCTACAATCCACACTGTGAACATCTTCAAAGGAGAACTGGATGCACTCAGGAGGTGTCTTTCAGTAGAATGGCAATATGAAAAGAAAGACAGTTTGGAAATGGAGGCATACATATTTTTTTCAAAACAAAAAGAACTGATTGGCTGTTTCATACCATTCTAGAATAAAAACTAGGCTGTATGTGTAAATTAATAGAAGCATGTTTTGTATTGGTACAAAAAAATGTGTTACCAAAGAACAGTACTATGGATTTGCTGTTAGGTTTGAAAAGTCAAGCACTCTTGCTCTGTGGAATTGAAACATTGTGTGGCGAACTTCTGACCTAACTCCACACAGCAGTGTTCCATGAGCTGTTGCTATGGTAGCAGGCAGAAGTCAAGTTGGGGGAAGGGTACTAGGCAGAAGTCAAGTTGGGGGCAGGGTACTTTTGGAAAAGGGTTGGTTTTCAACCAATAGAAATGTGTGATTACATTTGAAAAAAAGGGGGAAGCACTGAGATTTGAAACTTACATGTATATGTGTGGAAAAATAGAGGGAAAGTTTGCCATTATCTGGTTCTGCTGAGAGGAGAGAGGTGAACAGAACAGAGATCCTGGCTCTGATAATCTGCTGTTTGAGTGCCACATTTCTTTCACAACTAACTAATTTTAAAGGTGAGGTTAGAGTTTGAGAGGAGATGTATATGGTAAATTAAGAAATGAATAATAGAAATGGAAATTCTTTTTGTTGAAGTTGCGTTTATCATTTTCTGTTTTGGGAGAAATTTAAATGTGAGGAACATGTAAAATAATATGGACTATGTTTTCACGATAAATTAAGGTGTACTGGAAAAAAAAAGAATAGTTTAAGGGTTTGAGGTTGGACTCAGTAATGCAAATACATTCAGCATCACTAAGGCTGGTTGCCCTTGCTGGAATGTAGGCAGCCACCCAGGTTACACATGGTGGTGGTCTGAAAAAGCAGTTTGGATATGTGCATTTAAAAAAATCAAAAAAGTGGTTTCATAATGTGTCAGTCTGTAAAAGTGATTTTCACTTGCCAAAAAAAAAGAGCAGTAAGTGTGCATTCAAATTGGCAAAGAAATTTCGTTTTGGGACTAATGTGAAAACATGACTCTGTGTGGAAATAGGAATTACAGGCAGAGATTTATTGCGTTTTTTTCTGGTGATTTCACAGTTGCATTAGTAGGAAAAAGGGGGAGCGATTTTTTGGGGGAAGAAGCAGACTCTTAGCACACACCCATCTGCTTGCCATGTATAATCATGCACAGTATTTACAAGCGAGTGGGGTTTTCAGGTTTTAGTCTGTAATGCAAATACATTCAGCATCACTAAGGCTGGTTGCCCTTGCTGGAATGTAGGCAGCCACCCAGGTTACACATGGTGGTGGTCTGAAAAAGCAGTTTGGACATGTGCATTTAAAAAAATCAAAAAAGTTGTTTCATAATGTGTCAGTCTGTAAAAGTGATTTTCACTTGCCAAAAAAAAAGAGCAGTAAGTGTGCATTCAAATTGGCAAAGAAATTTCGTTTTGGGACTAATGTGAAAACATGACTCTGTGTGGAAATAGGAATTACAGGCAGAGATTTATTGCGTTTTTTTCTGGTGATTTCACAGTTGCATTAGTAGGAAAAAGGGGGAGCGATTTTTTGGGGGAAGAAGCAGACTCTTAGCACACACCCATCTGCTTGCCATGTATAATCATGCACAGTATTTACAAGCGAGTGGGGTTTTCAGGTTTTAGTCTGTAATGCAAATACATTCAGCATCACTAAGGCTGGTTGCCCTTGCTGGAATGTAGGCAGCCACCCAGGTTACACATGGTGGTGGTCTGAAAAAGCAGTTTGGACATGTGCATTTAAAAAAATCAAAAAAGTGGTTTCATAATGTGTCAGTCTGTAAAAGTGATTTTCACTTGCCAAAAAAAAAGAGCAGTAAGTGTGCTTTCAAATTGGCAAAGAAATTTCGTTTTGGGACTAATGTGAAAACATGACTCTGTGTGGAAATAGGAATTACAGGCAGAGATTTATTGCGTTTTTTTCTGGTGATTTCACAGTTGCATTAGTAGGAAAAAGGGGGAGCGATTTTTTGGGGGAAGAAGCAGACTCTTAGCACACACCCATCTGCTTGCCATGTATAATCATGCACAGTATTTACAAGCGAGTGGGGTTTTCAGGTTTCAGTCTGTAATGCAAATACATTCAGCATCACTAAGGCTGGTTGCCCTTGCTGGAATGTAGGCAGCCACCCAAGTTACACATGGTGGTGGTCTGAAAAAGCAGTTTGGACATGTGCATTTAAAAAAATCAAAAAAGTGGTTTCATAATGTGTCAGTCTGTAAAAGTGATTTTCACTTGCCAAAAAAAAAGAGCAGTAAGTGTGCTTTCAAATTGGCAAAGAAATTTCGTTTTGGGACTAATGTGAAAACATGACTCTGTGTGGAAATAGGAATTACAGGCAGAGATTTATTGCGGTTTTTTCTGGTGATTTCACAGTTGCATTAGTAGGAAAAAGGGGGAGCGATTTTTTGGGGGAAGAAGCAGACTCTTAGCACACACCCATCTGCTTGCCATGTATAATCATGCACAGTATTTACAAGCGAGTGGGGTTTTCAGGTTTCAGTCTGTAATGCAAATACATTCAGCATCACTAAGGCTGGTTGCCCTTGCTGGAATGTAGGCAGCCACCCAGGTTACACATGGTGGTGGTCTGAAAAAGCAGTTTGGACATGTGCATTTAAAAAAATCAAAAAAGTGGTTTCATAATGTGTCAGTCTGTAAAAGTGATTTTCACTTGCCAAAAAAAAAGAGCAGTAAGTGTGCTTTCAAATTGGCAAAGAAATTTCGTTTTGGGACTAATGTGAAAACATGACTCTGTGTGGAAATAGGAATTACAGGCAGAGATTTATTGCGTTTTTTTCTGGTGATTTCACAGTTGCATTAGTAGGAAAAAGGGGGAGCGATTTTTTGGGGGAAGAAGCAGACTCTTAGCACACACCCATCTGCTTGCCATGTATAATCATGCACAGTATTTACAAGTGAGTGGGGTTTTCAGGTTTCAGTCTGTAATGCAAATACATTCAGCATCACTAAGGCTGGTTGCCCTTGCTGGAATGTAGGCAGCCACCCAGGTTACACATGGTGGTGGTCTGAAAAAGCAGTTTGGACATGTGCATTTAAAAAAATCAAAAAAGTGGTTTCATAATGTGTCAGTCTGTAAAACTGATTTTCACTTGCCAAAAAAAAAGAGCAGTAAGTGTGCTTTCAAATTGGCAAAGAAATTTCGTTTTGGGACTAATGTGAAAACATGACTCTGTGTGGAAATAGGAATTACAGGCAGAGATTTATTGCGTTTTTTTCTGGTGATTTCACAGTTGCATTAGTAGGAAAAAGGGGGAGCGATTTTTTGGGGGAAGAAGCAGACTCTTAGCACACACCCAGCTCCTTTCCATGTATAATCATGCACAGTATTTAGAAGCGAGTGGGGTTTTCAGGTTTCAGTCTGTAATGCAAATACATTCAGCATCACTAAGGCTGGTTGCCCTTGCTGGAATGTAGGCAGCCACCCAGGTTACACATGGTGGTGGTCTGAAAAAGCAGTTTGGACATGGGCTTTTTAAAAAAACTGAAAAGTGGTTTCATAATGTGTCAGTCTGTAAAAGTGATTTTAACTTGCCAAAAAAAAAGAGCAGTAAGTGTGCATTCAAATTGGCAAAGAAATTTCGTTTTGGGACTAATGTGAAAACATGACTCTGTGTGGAAATAGGAATTACAGGCAGAGATTTAATGCGTTTTGCTCTGGTGATTTCACAGTTGCATTAGTAGGAAAAAGGGGGAGCGATTTTTTGGGGGAAGAAGCAGACTCTTAGCAAACACACCCAGCTGCTTGCCATGTATAATCATGCACAGTATTTACAAGCGAGTGGGGTTTTCAGGTTTCAGTCTGTAATGCAAATACATTCAGCATCACTAAGGCTGGTTGCCCTTGCTGGAATGTAGGCAGCCACCCAGGTTACACATGGTGGTGGTCTGAAAAAGCAGTTTGGACATGGGCTTTTTAAAAAAACTGAAAAGTGGTTTCATAATGTGTCAGTCTGTAAAAGTGATTTTAACTTGCCAAAAAAAAAGAGCAGTAAGTGTGCATTCAAATTGGCAAAGAAATTTCGTTTTGGGACTAATGTGAAAACATGACTCTGTGTGGAAATAGGAATTACAGGCAGAGATTTAATGCGTTTTGCTCTGGTGATTTCACAGTTGCATTAGTAGGAAAAAGGGGGAGCGATTTTTTGGGGGAAGAAGCAGACTCTTAGCAAACACACCCAGCTGCTTGCCATGTATAATCATGCACAGTATTTACAAGCGAGTGGGGTTTTCAGGTTTCAGTCTGTAATGCAAATACATTCAGCATCACTAAGGCTGGTTGCCCTTGCTGGAATGTAGGCAGCCACCCAGGTTACACATGGTGGTGGTCTGAAAAAGCAGTCTGGACATGGGCTTTTTAAAAAAACTGAAAAGTGGTTTCATAATGTGTCAGTCTGTAAAAGTGATTTTCACTTGCCAAAAAAAAAGAGTAGTAAGTGTGCATTCAAATTGGCAAAGAAATTTCGTTTTGGGACTAATGTGAAAACATGACTCTGTGTGCAAATAGGAATTACAGGCAGAGATTTATTGCGTTTTGCTCTGGTGATTTCACAGTTGCATTAGTAGGAAAAAGGGGGAGCGATTTTTTTGGTGCAGAAGCAGACTCTTAGCACACACCCAGCTCCTTTCCATGTATAATCATGCACAGTATTTAGAAGCGAGTGGGGTTTTGAGGTTTCAGTCTGTAATGCAAATACATTCAGCATCACTAAGGCTGGTTGCCCTTGCTGGAGTGTAGCAGTCTGGACATGGGCTTTTTAAAAAATCTGAAAAGTGGTTTCATAATGTGTCAGTCTGTAAAAGTGATTTTCACTTGCCAAAAAAAAGAGCAGTAAGTGTGCATTCAAATTGGCAAAGAAATTTCGTTTTGTGACTATTGTGAAAAGAAATGTAGTAATATATTTAAATAAAATAAAGGAATTTTTTTTTTAGTTTTTTTCAGGTATTGCTGAAGAGCAGTGAACAAAATTTAAGATGCCTACAAAATCCAGAGTTCAAAAAACGCTAAAAAAAAACCTATATTTGAAGACAACTAGAGGACCAAAGTTAGTAGAAGATGCTGATGTTGGGAAAAAGAAAAAATCTTCTGGTAAGCACAAAAAACAATTTCTTAAAAATATATTCAAAAGAATGAAAAATGTACAAAATGTCTGTACTCGAAAGGATGTTTTTAAAAAAAAAGGAGAGGAAAAAATTGACAATTTAGTTAATGCAAATATACCTTCAGCAACTGAAAAGATTTATATAAATAGAAAAACAGCGTTTAAAGAGATACGTAGAAAAATGTTTCAGAGAAGAGTTATGTCTAATTTGATGAAGGATGTGAAGAAATATAAGAAAAAGACAAAGTTTTATAAAAGAAAAAAAGAAATAGAAGCCATTGCAGCAAAGGCATTAGAATTAAAAAGGAAACTATTCATATTAATTTTGAATAGGATGCGTACATTAGACAAAATGGTTAATGTACTGAAATCACATAGCAAAAGGAAAAGAGTAGTGAACAGAACAAACTTTTGTAAAGTGTTTTTAGGCAAGTGGATGCATAGTTCAAGTAGTGAACCTTTTTTTAATGAAGAAAGCTATTTTCAAAGTAATAGTTTGCTGCATGCAGTTGACACCAGAGGTCGTTCATACGAAGTAAAAAATGGTTGCATAATGGAGAAGGAGATAATGGTTCCAAGAGATGAGGTACAAGTGATGGCAGATGAGGCAATGGGGAGACGTCCTAAAGCCCCAGTGTACACTTGGAATTGTAGTAGTATTTGCACTGTGCGTCAGGAATCTATTGACAAATTTCGAGAGTTTCTAAGAGAATATAGTAAAAAAAGTATAAAACAGAAGATTAAGGTGCTTCAAAGTCTGGATCCATGCAGAGTGAGAGAGAATACTGGTTTGCAGGGTCATTCTCTGGCTTGTCTATCTAGAAAAGTGTGCAATAGTGTTTTCCATCATTTTAGGATGCTGGCTGTTCATCATACTGAAATGAGAAAGTTTGTGAGACGGTTGTATTTTGCTAAAAGTCCAGCAATAAAGTTAAATGAATTGAATAGGGCTCTGTTCCGAGGAACGGTATCAGATGTAGAGAAGGTTGTTGATGAAATTCAGTTTTGTTACTTTGGTCCTGAACAAAACAGTGCAGAGAAGGACACACTAAATGAGGAAGAAGTGGAAGAGAATGTACAACCATTTGTAAGTAACACATTTAATGATCACATAACAAAATTTGAAAAAATCTCTAATGAAAGACCAAATATTACTTGTATTTGTTGCCGCAGAACTCATTATAGAAAACAAACCAGGTATGTTGATCTGTACAGAAAGAGTGAAAATGAAGATAATTATAAGTGGAAGGATTTTGCCACATATATATTTCTTGAAAATTGTTTTGAATTGGGTGAAGTTCAGCGTATTTGTAAATACTGTTACAACAAGTTAGAAGAAAATAGAATGCCGACCAGAGCTGTACATAATAATTTAGAATTGGATGCTATTCCTGCTGAACTTTCTGAATTAAATACTTATGAGTCTATACTTATTCAATGTGTTCATCCGTTCCAGACCATAGTACGTATGGAGCCCAAAACTGGTAAATTACCTCCTTCTGATTTACTGAGAGGTTTAAAAGGTAGAGTGGTGTATTTGCCCTTGGATTTGAAAAAAAATATGGAAACTATTGATGCGGATACTTTGGAAACTGAACCATTAGTTATTCTGGTTAATGGTGTACCTACAAAGAATAAGAAGATTTGGCAGGAGCTGGTAGATGTACGGAAAGTACAAAGAGCAAATTTGTATTTGAAAAGGAATAACAAATGGTATGAATCAATTTATATAGAAGAAGAAGAAGAAGAAGAAGAAGATTTACAAGAAGACACAGAAACACCAACTGGACAAATTGAAAAAGTGGACAAGTCAAAGGAAGAAGAAATTTATGAACATTTTAGCATACATCCTCTTCATTCAAAAGAAGTTATGGGAGACAATATTGATCTCTTTCAGATGAAGAAAGCAAAAGGGACTCCCGTGAGTGTATGGGAGGAGAGCTTGGAAGCTCGATGTTTTCCCCAGCTGTTTCCTAAAGGAAAAGGAGGACGATACGATGAACGTCCAGAACAGATTCCAGCTTCTGAGTATCGGACTACAAGACTATATGCTGAAGATCCCAGATTTCGACAAAGTATCCCTTATTTGTTCCATCTTTTATTTGAAAGCGACTTGTCTGCACTGTCTTATGCAGTAAATCACATTTTAAAAAGTGGAGTACATTTACAAAATGTGTCTGCTAAGGATTTTATGGAGAAAGTGCAGCACCGAGATGATCATTTGGAAACACAACTGATCAATCTGATGGCTTGTCAGCGTGGGACAAATGAATATTGGTACCGACGCCATGGTGAATTAAAATGCATGTTACGGAATTTAGGAACTCCAACATGGTTCCTTACCCTAAGCTGTGCCGAGTACGCTTGGGATGATTTACTGGATTTTCTACGAGAGGCAAATTCAAACATTAAAAACATCGAATACAAGACAGCAGGAGAACTGTGCTCATTGGATCCGGTTAATGTTTGCAGATATTTCAATCATAGATTTGAGGCTATGATGTCCTTCATCTGCAATAAAAAAAATCCACCTCTTGGAGAAGTAGTGGATTTCTTTTGGAGAAAAGAGTACCAGGCAAGAGGTGCTCCTCATATTCATATGCTGTTGTGGATCAAGGATGCCCCAAAGTTTGGAACAGATACTGATGAAGCAGTGTTATCTTACATTGAAGAATATGCAACATGTGCTATACCAAAAAGCACAGAAGAGAAAAAGTTAAAGGAGCAAGTTTTACGTTTCCAAAGTCATCGGTGTGGAAAATACTGTCGACAGAAATACAAGAGCAAAGAAAAATACTACACTAAATGTCGATTTGGATTTCCTAGACCTGTTCTTTCAAATGGAAGAGTTAACAGTTTTATGTCAGCTGTGAGACATACTATCACAAGAAAATCACCTAAGAATACCTACAACCTTAAAAGAAAAGAAGAATCAAAAAATATAAATGACTACAACCCAGTCATTTTATCCATGTGGAACGCTAACATGGATATACAGTATGTAGCTGACAATTCCATTGCTGTTGCTCGATATGTAACGTCTTACATTACGAAATCAGAAAAAACAGAATTGAAGGAAATGTGGGAAGAGATTTCTCACGAGAAGACTGTCAGTAAGAAGCTGTACAGTTTCAGTTTGAAGATGTTATCGCATCGAGAAATTGGATCCTACGAATGTTCAGATAGGTTATCTTCTGCAAGTCTCTACTCGAAGTCAAGAAGAATAATTTGGGCAAGTTTAGGCCTTGCAGCAATGAGAAATCGGGTACTGAAATCTGTAGGAGAAATTGAATATTTGGCCGAGAATGACCCAGAAAGTACAGATATTTTGAAATCAAACATGTTGGACACTTATTATCCCAAGAGAAGTCAACATCTGGAGAACATGTGTCTCTATGAAGTGCTGCAGAACTACATTTATTCACGGAAAGCCGCAGAAGACATCAACAATGGAAAATATAAAGTCGTTGGTGAAGAAGGATGTTTGGTGAAGCAAACAAAAGGAAGTTTGATAAATCACAGGAAGCTGAGTTGCGACACTACTGACAAGAAGGAATTTTACTACTTGGCTCTTTTACAGTTGTTTAAACCATGGCGTACAGAGGATGAACTACTGGGAGAATTTCAAAGCTATGAAGATTCTTTTAATGCTTGCAAAGACAGCATACAATGCAGTACATTCTCAACTTATCTGCAAATGTTAAATGAAGAAATTGAACAGGAAACTACAATTGCAGCAGAAATAGCTAGAGACAGTTCTCAGGACAGCCAAAGTTCAGGAACACTCAGTCAAGATCCCCTAGGACAACCAATCGTTGAAAATGAAGCATCAATAGCCATGAATGAAGTGGAAACGGCTATGAATCAAGCTCAAGAAGAATTTATAGACTTAGAAAATTTGGAAAGACAACTGAATCAAGAGCAGCAACAAATTTATGAAGAGATCAAAAACAAAATTGATCACGGATTTCTACATGAAAAAAAAGAGTGCTCATGCACATCATTTCATCCAATCAGGATGTATGTAAGCGGACTAGCTGGAACTGGAAAAAGTTTCCTTATAAAAGTCATCAGAAGCTACCTACAGCAAAAAACAGATTCTACTTTGTCTTGTGTGGTTACTGCTCCAACTGGGTTAGCAGCATATAACATAAAAGGAATCACTTTACATCGTTTGCTAATGTTACCAGTGGAGCATGAGAACAAAATACAATACAACAAGCTAACTGGAGAAGCATCCTTGGAAGTTTCAAGAATATTGAAGAAGATGCAAGTTCTCATTATTGATGAGGTGAGCATGGTATCAAACTTAATGCTTGCCTTTGTGCATTTAAGAATGCAGCAAATTTTGAAGACAGACTATGACATGTTATTTGGTGGAAAACACGTCATAGTTTTTGGAGATCTTTTGCAACTTACTCCAGTTAAAGGACAACCAGTGTTTAATACTGTCACACATGAAGACACGAAGAAGTCATTAGGAAGCATCGGAAATACAAATATTTGGTCCTTCTTTGAGTACAAGGAACTTACTACTAATATGAGGCAAGCAAGCGATGAAGAATATGGAAGTATTCTGAAAGATATCAGAATTGGACTACTCACAGAAGTTGGCAAAAAAGCATTACAGAGTCGGCTGCTACATAATTTATTTCCAAAGGAAGAAATAGTTGCAGAGAAAATATACAAGAATATTGCAGAAAATAAAAGTGTCATCTGCTTAATGCCAACTCTACGTGAATGCTCAATATTTAATGAGGAGCTTTTGAAATTGGAAAAGGAAGAGATCAGGAAATTGGAAGCAGTGGACAAAATTGAGGATGGAAGAATTACTGTCACAGTAACAGGCAAACTGAAAAATAAATTGGACTCACTAGAGAAGAACATCTCCAAAACAGCTGGATTAGAAAAAAATCTATATGTTTGCATGAACTGTAGAGTATTTTTAAGAAGAAATTTGGATGTTGAAAAAGGTTAGTTAATGGAGCTATGGGAAGAGTTGTGGGTTTTATTAATTATCAGAAAAAAGATGGAATTGAATGTTTAAAAATAAAATTTGATCAGATAGAAGAAGTTAAAGATATTTGTCGTTGTACAGTTCGTTTCATGCTTGTGAAAGACTTATATGTACGTAGGAAGCAGTTTCCGTTTTCTCTAGCATATGCTGTAACTATTCACAAGTCTCAAGGATTGACTGTAGATTGTGCATTTGTGAACATTGGTTCAACTGTGTTCAAAGAAGGTATGGCATATGTTTCTTTGTCACGAGTGAAAACATTATCAGGTTTATTCATGATAGACTTTGATGATTCAAAAGTTAGTGCTGATACAAACTGTGTAAAGGAGTATAATAGATTAAGAAGAAGCTATGCTCCTCATTTAGGTCAGTATCCTGTGTTGGAGAAACGTGTAGTTTCTCGTAAAAGAAAAAATGAGAATATCTGTAATGAAGATGTAGAGAAGAGGAAAAAAAAGAGGAGTGATGTAATTGCAAGCAAAAAGAAAAAGGAAAATGAAGAACAGGTTGTAGGATGTCATTTTGAAAATAGCTCTGGTGTCAACTGCTACGCAAATGTAGTGCTGAATGTTGCATTTTATCTGGAAAGTTTGCAAGAGCAGATAATAGTAAATCAGGGAAAAAGATTCTGTTCTGAGCTGAGTCTCCTTTTTCAAAAGCTGAGTAAAGATAAAACTCAAATAGAAAGTGCTACTGAAATTAGAAAACTTTTAGATATATGTTCAGGACGAACACAGTTTTCTCAAAATGAACAGCAAGATGCACACGAATTTTTGATGTATTTTCTTCAGGTACTGGAAGAAGAAGGGGTTCCCATTGAAAATATGTTTGGTCTCTCTTATAAATGGGAACATAGTTGTGAAAACTGTTATAATATATGTGGCTCTAATGTTGATAATGAAAGGTTTATTTATTTGACATTGCCAGAGAGTAAAACAGTCACTTTTGCAAAATTAGTTAAAGATGCTAATCATAGCATGAAATGCGGTGAGTGTAAATCTGACATGTTTTCAACATTAATTTTAAAGGAATACGGACAGTATGTAATTTTAATGATGCAACGATGTAGAGCTCATGGTTCAAAATTGGATACTTTAATAAAGAAGTTTACAGGACAGCAATTATCAATTTCAGGAAAAACTTTTGTAACTTTTGCAATAATTTTCCATGATGGACCTACTGTTACTTCTGGACATTACACAGTTTATCTTAAATGTGAAAAAGGCTGGACACTGTGTAATGATTCCCAATTGATTTTCAAACAACGTTTGCCTTTTGATTTAGCAAATTCCTATCTAATCTTCCTGAAACCTAAATTTTAGAGAGATTTGGCAAGATCTGGACAAAATAATTTTACCATTTTACTGGATTACCATTGGAATTTTGTAAAAAAAAGATTTTTTAAATTATCATTTGGCCTAATGGAAAGATAACCAATTGTAATGTGGACTTTTTAAATTTTTAATGAAACTTTCAAAAACCAATAATTTAGAGATAATCGGTAACATCTGTACAATTTAAATTTTGGAATGTTATTGGAGTGCCATTGGAAATTTTTTCAAAAATGATTTTAAAAATTACTATTTGGCCATGCGGAAAAGTAACCAATTCTATTGTGGACTTAATAAATTATTCAAAAAATTTTCGTGAACCAAAATGTTACAGAGAATCGGTGAGATCTGGACAAATTAAACTTTAGAATTTTATTGGATTACCGTTGGAAATTTATTCCCAAAAATGTTTTAAAATTACTATTTGGCCTAAAGGAAATGGAATCAGATGTATTGTGAAGTTATTTGAGATATAATATTGTGATTATACTTCTGAAACAAACATATCAGACGGTATTTTAAAGAAATAAGTATTGGTATTAGATGATATTTTTTTAGAATATTATGCATTTCTATAATGTTAAGTTTAAGTAAAAAGAGATTCTGGGATTTTTTAATACAATCTTTGAGATTGTTATTTTTTTTTGCCCGCTGTAAAATGATGAATGCAATTGCTTTCACAATTTATAGTGAAATGCAATATATTCTGAAAACAGCAAAAATAAGGCAAAAATATTTTTTGAAAAATATATAAATATGTGTACTGTATTATAAAATGTTTTAAAAATATGAATACTTATTTCTTTTTTTTCAGATTGATATAGAAAAATTTCGAAAACTAGAACCATTTTTCAAGCATTTTTTTTTTTAAAACAAATGAATAAATATTTTTTGAGTGGGTATGGTAAGTCAATAATAATAATTGTAGTCTCTCAAGGACCTTGTAATGTGATAATTGATTTTTAGTGTTATTTTTAAAAAAAAAAAAAAAATTACGCGTACCGTACGCGTACGGTAAATAAAAAATAAAAAAAGTTTTTAAAAAACATATGTAAAAAAAAGATGAAAGATAAGGTTGGCTCTTAAAAGAGCCGTTGTGTTCATGCAGGGACAGAGGAAAGAAAGACTGGGAAAATTAGTCAAAGCGACAAGTGTGCTGATCTATTTTGTTGTTCACTAGGGAAACACTGGTCTCCCTATGACAAATTAGATCATGACAAGAGGCGCATCGAATATCAACCCTCGCAAACCGAGGGTTAATTTCCAGAGGGCCAGCAAAAGGAGATGCTCCCCCCACAGATGAAGGGCTCACCTGACCTGCAGAAGAAGGAGTCAGCCCTGCAGATGATGGTCCAGGCTGAGCTGCTGTGGATGTGCTTGGTTGACTTTCTGAAGAGTTACCTCCAAAAAGTCGAGCATGTGTCCTTCTGTGTACATCCTTGAGGTGTCTCTTCATGGTATGATTCCCAAAGGAATACTTCTTGTCAGGATTACCTCTTGAAAGTACACGCTTACACAGCTTACAAGTTACTAAAGTTGCATTTACCTTTTGCTGGCCTTCAGGAAAAGTAAAATAATCCCATACATAAGAGGGCTTTTGTTTCCTCGCTCTCTGCCTCAAGGTAGTGCTGCTAGTGCTAGCCTCACTCTCAGAAGAGCTCTGCTGTTCTGCCATCGTATCACAAAGACAACCCAGCTCCTTCTCCTAAGGGATCACAAGCAGAAATGAGGGGAATGGGTGTGGTGTAGGAGAGTTCTAGAACTGAAAGTAGTTTCAATTAATCAAAAGTTGTGTTTCATGATCACATGACCTACCGTACGCTTACGGTACGCTTACGGCAAAAGTGCGCATGCGCGTAAAAAAGACACGCGCTTGCGCGCATGCGCATAACAGTCACTACCCGACACTTCCGCGTAACGTGTGCGTGTAGCGTACGCGCGCACGCGTCCCACGCGGAGTACGCGCGGCTACGCAAATTGCGTAACTATACGCAAGCAGCGTAGAAAAATTACGGGCATTGCGTAAACCGTACGCTTACCGTAAGCTTACGGTACGCGTACTAAAAAAATAATTAAAAAAATGTACTGCAAATAAATTTTACATGTTTATTTTAAAAAATATATTTAAAAAAAACATATTAAAGAATTTTAAAAATTTAACCATAGTCTTTATAAAAGGTAAGAAAATTTAAATAAAAATATGTTAAAAAAAATAGAAGAAAAAAAAAACAATTAGCATTTAAAAAACCTTGCAAATTCACTGAAAAAACCATGGGTTTCACACACGTAGGAATTAGCATTTAAAAAACCTTAGAAATTCAGTGAAAAAACCATAGGTTTCACACACGTTATAGTTAGGAATTAGCATTTAAAAAACCTTAGAAATTCAGTGAAAAAACCATAGGTTTCACACATGTTATAGTTAGCTGGACATTTTACTCGTAAAAAACCACTCGTAAAAATTCACTGAAAAAACCATGGGTTTCACACACGTAGGAATTAGCATTTAAAAAACCTTAGAAATTCAGTGAAAAAACCATAGGTTTCACACACGTTATAGTTAGGAATTAGCATTTAAAAAACCTTAGAAATTCAGTGAAAAAACCATAGGTTTCACACATGTTATAGTTAGCTGGACATTTTACTCGTAAAAAACCAATGAAATTCCCCCGTTATAGTTAGTTCAGCTAACTATAACTCGCGCGCCCGCAATGCACTGCTGATGACGTCACATATTACATCACTCATGACATGGTCAGTGACATCACTCATGACATCACTGATGACATCTCAAATGACATCACTGATGACCTCACTGATGACATCATCCTTGTGATAGAGTGGCAGACCTCCTCTTCCCCTAATAAAACCTTTGATACACACATTCAAAAATAGAGACTAAAATTTACATAAGAATGGACATACCAATAACAGTTACAACAACCTCTTCAGTAATTCTAAGATCCACATACACATCCACTCATTCACCAACAGTCCAATACAGTCACTCATACATGTACTCACTTATCATATGTACTCATACACCTATACATCCTGTTACACAATGCCACTCATCCATAGAGCTACTCACACACATAGTCACTCATGCTAATAAAGAATCAAACATACATTTACTTGCATATACAGTTATACACACACCACCACACTTACTTCTACGGAAACTTACACATACTTAGTCTTTTAAACAATCACTTATAGAAATACATACTTATTCATACAGGAACTCTTTCAATCTCTCACTCTCACATATACTCACATATATAAACCAATAGTCACATATACTAGTTTTAAACATATGTAGTTACTCATAAAGACTCTATTGACTCATTCACTCACTAACACACCCATACACACACACATCCACCCATGCAGTCCTGCACACATGCTCTGTTCAACACATACAAACAGTGAGTCACTCATTCATGCACCTATGCACTACGTAATACCCCCCACCAAACCATGCAGACACTCATACTGATACTCAAAAAACCAACTAATAACCTATATAGACACCCATGTAGCTACTCACCAACCCATGCAGCCACTTATACACAAAGTGAAAAAATGATACAGATATTTATATATTTAAACATTACTCACTAAGCCATGTATTCACTATGATACACTTAATCAGTCAGTTACACAATCAATTTTTCAAAAAGAAATCATCCATTTAGACAGTAATATACCCATTTATTCTTCCATCGACCTTGAGATATACATATATAAAACATATTTAATTTTCAGAAAAACACACATTCACTGGATGATGTCATCAGTGAGGTCATCAGTGATGTCATTTGAGATGTCATCAGTGATGTCATGAGTGATGTCACTGACCATGTCATGAGTGATGTAATATGTGACATCATCAGCAGTGCATTGCGGGCGCGCGAGTTATAGTTAGCTGAACTAACTTTAACGGGGGAATTTCAATGGTTTTGTACTAGTGAAAAGTCCAGCTAACTATGGTTTTTTCAGTGAATTTCTAAGGTTTTTTAAATGCTAATTCCTAACTATAACGTGCCTGAAACCTATGGTTTTTTCAGTGAATATATATATATATATTACCTACTGGCGGTCGCCAGTAGGTAGTTATAGTTAGGACCCCTTTTCCATAGGAAAACCTCAACATTCTATTTTGAATAACTTTGGCGCCGGTCGACGAATCCTCGCGAATTTTTCAAAATAGGTGGGGCGCTACGCTCCGCTCCTACCTTGAAAGTCTCGGGGGGATTCGTCAAGCGGGGGCTGAGATAAAAGGGGGGTCCCAAAACGCGTTTTTCCCATGCATTTTTCCATAGGACCTTTAGACACAGCTACAGCCCGAACGGCTGAACAGAATTACTTGAAATTTGGCAGAGAGGTAGTCCTCAGGTCAAGGAAGTGCCTTTTGTAGGTTTGGTGTAAATCTGTTCAGTAGATTCTGAGAAAATAGCATTTAAATCAATATATATATCTGTGGCAGCTTACCGTGCGCTTACGGTGCGCTTACGGTAAGCTTACCGTACGCGTACGGTGCCGTGCGCGAGCGCGATTCTGATTGGCTGTTAGATCATAGTAAACATTCGAATCGGTCGAAACCAGGAAGCAGCGGCCGCCATTTTCTCACTCGCACTGTCAGGGGGGTGAATAAAAAAGGTGGATAATGTGAAAAGGGGGCAGGCTCGACAGTTCCTGACCCCCTAGCCTTGGTCAGGGGGTCCCAGAAGGACCCTCAAGGGCAAAAATGAAATTTATTTTTTTTTCGAAAAATCGCCGTATGCGCGTAGCGTACGCGCACGGTGTAATCTGCGAAATTCCGCGAAATTCGCGGAATTACGCGTACCGTGCGCGCACGGCAAAAAAAAATTTGCAAAAAGGAAAGCTAAAAAAAAATAAAAGAAATTGTGAGGTAAGGTTGGCTCTTATAAGAGCCGTTGGGTTCATACAGGGATAGAGGAAAGAAAGAATGGGAATATTATGAGCGTCTACAAACATGCTGGTCTATCTTATTGTTAATAAGGGGAAGACTGACCTCCCCAAAAACAATAAGACCACCACATTTTGTACACCTCATTTCAACACTCCCAAATCGAGGGTTGATGTCCAAAGGAAAAGAAGAAGGTGATGCTCCAACAACAGAGGAAGGGCTCAGCTGAGCTGCCGATGATGTACTCGGCTGAGCATCTGAGGCTGGGCTCTGGTGACTTACTGAAGAGATTTCTCCAGTATGTCGAGCAAAGGTCCTTGGGTGTCTGTCCTGAAGGTGTCTCTTCATAGAGTGATTTCCAAAGGAATATTTCTTCCTTGGATTTCCTCTTGATAAAACACGATCACAAAGTATGCAAGTGACCAATTGAGCATTCACCTTTTTCTCCCCCTCTGGAAAAGTGAAATACTCCCATACAAAAGAAGTCTTTTGTTTCCTCCTTCTCTGGATCATGGTGGTGCTGCTGGCCTCACTCTCAGAAGAGGTCTGCTGTTCTGCCATTGTATCCCAATGTCAATCCAGCTCCTGCTCCTAGAGAATCACAAGCAGAAATGAGGGGAATGGGTGTGGTGTGGGAAGAATCTGGAACTGAAAGTAGTTTCAACCAATGAAAAGTGTTCTTTCAAGCAGTAATGAGGGGAATGGGTGTGGTGTGGGAAGTTTCTGGAAGTGAAAGTAATTTCAACCAATAAAAAGTGATCTTTGTAAGTCACATGACCTTCCGTGCGCGCACGTGACGCTTACGGTGCGCTTACGTCACTTTCGCGCATGCGCATTACACGCCCCTGCGTAACCGCGACGTTGCTTCCGGGTATACGCGTACGGCACGCACGTATCACGTATCGCGCATGCGCATTACACGCCCCTGCGTAACCGCGACGTTGCTTCCGGGTATACGCGTACGGCACGCACGTATCACGTATGGCGCATGCGCATTACACGCCCCTGCGTAACCGCGACGTTGCTTCCGGGTATACGCGTACGGCACGCACGTATCACGTAGGCGCGCTGCACTAATGACGTCCAGAGCGCGTAGCGTCAGCTTACCGTACGCGTATCCTACATGCGCGTAGCGTCAGCTTACCGTACGCGCACGGAAAAAAATGCATTAAAAAAAAAAAACCTTTCCATAATGCAGGATATAGTACATAAATTATTATATAAAAAGGCTTACAAAAAATGACATAAAAAAAATTTGCATTTAAAAAACCATACAAATTAAATGAATTTGGGAATCAGACACATTATAGTTAGAAATTACCATTTTAAAAATCTTGCAAAGACACTGGAAAAACCATAGGTATCAAACATATTATAGTTAGGAATTAGCATTTAAAAAACCTTGCAAATTCACTGAAAAAACCATAGGTTTCACACACGTTATAGTTAGGAATTAGCATTTAAAAAACCTTGCAAATTCACTGAAAAAACCATAGGTTTCACACATGTTATAGTTAGCGGAAATTTTACTGATAAAAAACAGTGAAATTGCCCCGTCATAGTTAGTGCTGGCAACTATAACTCACGCGACCGCAATCTTCTGCTGATGACATATGTGTCTTTATGAAAAAAAAATATTTGTAATATATGTATAGCTAAAAATGTATGGAAGAAGACATGGGCAAATAAGTGTCTAAATAAACTATTAGCATCAGCAGAGGATTGCGGTCGCGTGAGTTATAGTTGCCAGCACTAACTATAACGGGGCAATTTCACTGGTTTTTTATCAGTAAAATTTCCGCTAACTATAACATGTGTGAAACCTATGGTTTTTTCAGTGAATATATATATATATATATATATATATATATATATATATATATATATGAGCTTCAAAGTTGCCTGCAATGAGGGCCCACGACAGGTAAGTAACTGTAGCCAACTTCATTTAATGGAGAAATACATCGCAAGCAGTGGAAAAGAACTTCGCTTGATCATCAAGTCCTGGCCGACGCTTTTCGTGCAATGCACTTCATCAAGGGCTGCGGGCTTTTTGGAATGAGTTCAGTCACGGCTTTTTCCGCAGCACCACCTCAAATATTCTCTCCCCGCCCTGATGGGCGTGTCAACCCGCATGGCTTGCTGGGCATTGTAGTGCTGTTGTCTTCCTCAAGTGAGTCGCCATGACTGGACCCAAAATCTAACTATAATCCACAGTGGGCAGCGTTGTATCATCTCCCAGCTTGTTCCGCACATCAAGATTCTCCATTGGGCATACCTGTTCCCAATGTCGTGAACTGCAACCTGGTGCCACGATCCACTGTGATGTTATGAACTTTATTTTGACTGCCAACAGCAGGCAACTCACTTGAGGAAAACGGCGGGCACTACCAGTACCAGCAGGCCACCATGAGGGCCACGCCCACTGAGGCGGGGTGTTTGGAATTTAAAAAGATGCCGCCAAAAGTGCTCTGCTGTTGCTTTCAAGCCCAATGCCCCTGAGGAAGTGATATACGAAACGCGTCGGGACTGGACTATTGATTTGTGTGGACTGAGTTGTGCTCACGCTGCTGCTTCCATCAATAAACAGATTTGGCAAATTCTTACCTGTGGTGTGGTGTCCTCTACAGCAGACAACCGAGTGTGTTCGATGTTTAGCGGCTAGCCTGAGCCGCAGAAGACGACCCAATGCTGTTTACAGCATTCCTGCGAATCCGTCAATCGGCGGATTTGCCTATGGCACGGGTGCCGTTTTTGAAGGGATTACAAGTTGTGGCAGTGAACTGCAACCTGGTGCCACGATCCACTGTGATGTTATGAACTTTATTTTGACTGCCAACAGCACGCAACTCACTTGAGGAAAACGGCGGGCACTACAAGTACCAGCAGGCCACCGTGAGGGCCACGCCCACTGAGGCGGGGTGTTTGGAATTTAAAAAGATGCCGCCAAAAGTGCTCTCCTGTTGCTTTCAAGCCCAATGCCCCTGAGGAAGTGATATACGAAATGCGTCGGGACTGGACTATTGATTTGTGTGGACTGAGTTGTGCTCACGCTGCTGCTTCCATCAATAAACAGATTTGCCGAATTCTTACCTGTGGTGTGGCGTCCTCTACAGCAGGCAACGAGTGTGTTTGATATATATATATGACCAAGACTTTGTGAGGAAGTTGAAACGCATCTGTTTTCTTTTCAGTAAAAACTTATCTTTTCAATCTCAACCGGAGTGGCTCGTTCTTTCACAGGAAAAGTGAAGGTGTTCATTACTATATATGTCATGTGATCTAGGACTCTGGGTAGCCCGAAACGCGTCTTGGCAGCAAGAAGCAACAAATAAATACTTGCAAGCACTAATTAATTGGAGTCCGTTCCATTCTTTTATGAGGAAATACAAGAAGGAGTATATATATATATATATATATATAGAGAGAGTGAGAGAGAGAGAGCAAGATAGCAAGATCTATTACCTACTGGCGGTCGCCAGTAAGTAGTTATAGTTAGGACCTTGTTTCTATTTAAAAAGCGTTTTTTCTTTTCCTAATAACTTTGGTGCCAGTTGACAAATTTCGTGAAATTTTCGAAACATTGGTCTCACTCCGGTCAGCTCCTATCCTGAAAGTTTCGGGGTGATTCGCCAAGCGGGGGCCGAGAAAAATAGGGGGTCCCAAAACGTGTTTTCTCCAAGGTATTTCCCATAGGAAACTTTAGACAAGACTACAGCCCGAACTGTTGAAGGAATAAATATCAAATTTAGCAAAAAGGTAGCCCTTGGTTCAGAAAGAGACCTTTTTTTTAAATGGTGTGAATCCATTCAGGAGTTGCTGAGAAATTCCAAAAATAAGAGTCAAAAAATCAATTTCCCATAGGAAACTTTATGCAAGGATACAGCTGAAACTACTGAATACCCCAAATTTGGCAAAAAGGTACTGCTTGGCTCAGAAAGCGACCTTTTCAAAAATGGTGTAAATCCGTTCAGTAGTTGCTGAGAAAATCAAAAAAAAATATTTCGATATTTAGAGGGACGCAGGGTCTGTGGATCCACGCGGTGGATTCGCGCACTCTCCCGACCACGAGCTTTATTCTAATTGGCTATCAATATTCCAAACCAGGAAGTATTGACAGCCATTTTGTGACTCAGTAGAACCGAGTCAGAAGAAAACAGGGAAACAAAGGTGACAAAGAAGAAAAGGGGGCAGGAAAGAAACAATCTGACCCCCTAGGCCTGCTCAGGGGGTCCCACAAGGACCCCCAGTGCCCCAAAAAGATTTTTTTTAAATCAGCGGAATGTGCGCAGGGTGCGCGGATCCGGTAGAAAATTTTTTAAAAAATGAAGAGAGGGCTTCCTTGCTTTGTTACTTTTAACCCCCCGGGTGGGCCAGGTCCTGGGGGGATTTGTGGAATGAAAAACAGGGGCCCACGGAGGCCCCTGCAGCCCCGGGGCTATATTTTTTAAATAAAAAAAAATATGTGAGGGGGCTGCAGCCCCCACACATGCCCCAGGGACCACCACCTCCCAGGGGCTTTGGAATGTTTGGGAGGGGGGCTGTGCTGCCCCCCTCCTGGAGCCTGTGATGGCCCTGGGGACCGCCACCCCCCCAGGGCCGGCTCCTACAGTGTCCCGGGGTGCCCATCCCTGGGACACTGTTGTGTGCTACGGTAGTGTGGGAGCATGGTCTTCCACCCTATGCTAGCAAACTCTGGTTTGGATTTTGGAAGAGAGAGCAGGGAAACCTGCTCTCTCTTCCAAAATCCTGAGCAGAATTGCTTTTCCACACGGGGAGCGGCATGTTAGCAGCTCCCCATGTGGAAAATCAATGCCGGCTCTCACAGGATGCGGGGAGCTGGTGGGACCATGGGGGCATTGGGGCTCCTCCCACAGTCCCCTACGAACTGCATATGCCCCAGGGGATGGAGTCCCCGGGGTGAATATAAATTACTGGTAGGAGGCTTTTTTTTTTTATTGAAAAATTTGGAGTCGCGTCCCTAGCACGGCCCATAGTGTGCATGTGAGGGGTGCGCAACTCTCAGCGTGGCCCCCTGGTGTGAACGTGAGGGGTGCATGATTCCCAGCATGGCCCCATGGTGTGAATGCGAGGGGTGCGCGACTCCCAGCACGGCCCCCTACTGTGAACGCGAAGGGTGCGTGACTTCCAGCGCGGCCCCCTGGTGTGAACACGAGGGGTGCGCGACTCCCAGCGTGGCCCCATGGTGTGAACACAAAGGGTGCGCGACTCCCAGCACAGCCCCCTGTTGTGAACGCGAGGCGTGCGCGACTCCCAGCGCGGCCCCCTAGTGTGAACGCGAACGGTGCGCGACTCCCAGCGCGGACCACTAGTGTGAACGTGAGAGGTGCACGACTCCCAGCGCGGACCCTTTGTGTGAACGCGAGGGGTGCGCGACTCCTAATCGCGCTGGGTGCACGACTCCTAATACAAAAAAGCTATATTAGATGGTAGCATCTTGGATGTCTCTAAAAAGAGCCCTTGTGTTCATTGGGAGATTTTTGAAGCAACATGTAAGTGCCGAAGCAGAGTCTGAAGTTGTTGAGAAAGACTCGGTTTCCCTCATCTGTGAAATGTACACCATCTATCCTGTGTATGCCATCCATATTAACTCCTTCCACGCTCATGACGGAGCGGTTCCGTCATGAGCGCCGGTTGCGCTGTGCGCATGACGGAACCGCTCCATCATGGCCCCGCCCGCGCAATAGAACTTTCAGCACAACGCGAAAATCCGCGCCGCGCTGAAGGGGTTAAAACGCAGATTGTTGTTGTATATGGACCCCATACTATGGTCTCTGAGATAAGCAGAAACAGCTTTAATGACGTTTTTTCTAACTTTCTCAATCTGAGTACAAAATTGATTGGACCACTTCCATTTCAGTCTTTGGCATATGTTAAGTAGACACAGGCAGTTTGGAGGAAAAGCAACATCAATTCTGCAAAGGTGTTCTTCATTAGCATTTCCAGACCTACCCCAGTCGATGTGCCTAGGTCATTGCCACCACAGTGTACAATCATGAGGTCAGGGGTTGGAAGTGCATAAAGGATTTAACCAATGGCATCAATTGGTGCCACTTCAATCCTCTTTGACCAATCCATTTAATATCTACATTTTGTAAAGCTAGGTCTTTGTCAATACCTCTGCTTTCAGCATACCTTTTGCACCAGAAAACATAACTGTGCCCAACAATCCACACTGAAAGCATCCTGAAGGGATCTCTGTAGGTAATCAGAAGATGTCTGTACCTGAGGTAGGCAGGTGGTAGAATGAAATCTATGTAAAATGGTGGTCAAGATGCTGTTTTTAAGAAAGTAGAGATTTGATTGGCTGTTTAAGAACACTCTACATTCAAATATAGGGTGCATTTTAGTTTGTTTAGAAGGCATGTTTCTTATTGGTTATTTTGAAATGTTTGAAAGGTACAGCAGAAAGGATAAGGGCATGCTTTGCAAAGCCAACCACACCTGCTGTTGACATTTGCAACATTGTGTGGTGAACCTGTGACCTGGCAGCTAAGTTGAATGTTGCATGACCTGTTGGTATGGAAACTCATATTAAGGACAAAGGGTGAAGATGTCAGTTGAAAAGTATTATTCTCTGTGACCAATGGAAAATCGTTTTTCAATTTGAAAAAACACTGGGAAGCAATGCCATTTGTGGGTTATGTGTATATGTATTGAAAATTAGAGGGAAAGTTTGCCATTAATGGTTTTACATTGGAGAGTGTGCTGACTGAGTGTGTGAGATTTTTCATTCAACAGATTTATTTAAAAGGTGAGTTATATTTTAAAGAGATTTATGTAATATAAATTTGACATTTTTATGAAACTTTGCTGGTTAAATTAATTTATTAAAGGCACAGATATATATTGGGATAATTTTATTGTACTTAAAGTTTGTTTAAAAAATAGTATTTGCACTAATATATATATTAATAAGTGTCTTGAAAGGTATATTTGAATGATGCTTCTTATTTTTTAATAATTGGTTTAATAAGGATAAAGAATGCATTTTCAAAAAAGTTTATATAAGGTGCAGTTTATTGGCTATGCATATTTATTCTCACTAAAAAGTACAGTTTAATAAAATAGCAAAAGTATAGATAGTTTGGTAAAATGAGGTAGAACTGTGCTGTTTGCAAGATGATCATATAAGGTATTAATGATTAAGGGTGGGCGACAATTTCCATTCTGCTCGCGGAAATTGCGAAATTTCGGCATTTTCACGTTCCACGCGGAACGCGAAAATGTCGAAACTTCCACGATCCGCGGCGGAACAGAATGCGGGAGGGGCATTAGGGTAGAGCCTAGATATTGCACAGGATTCATTCTGACACGATGCTCCTGTCACAAAAATTAAACCTCAACAGGAAGCACTTAAAGATATAAGTAAAGCAGGTGCCCGAGTTGAAGCTCAAATTCAGTAACGCATTAATCATCAGCACACAAAACATTCGTGAGCACGGTCGAGGCTAGGCAGGTGTGCTGTCTCCCCTTAACAACCGTCCACAAATTGCTGTAATCCTTGCTGGAGCTCTGTGCATCCATGAGTTTCTCGAGCGCACTCCCCGTGTAGTTCCTGACACCAGGAGGTTCTGTCTCCTCATCTGCTGCTCTGATCGGTCTCTAGCCCTTTATATTATTATAAACAAGAGGCATGTGAACTGCATGGAAGCCCCGCCCGTTTGGCCCCGGCCCACACACCAGCGGTGTGCAACATCTTCCCGCCCTTTCCCCCACTATGATGGACACTGACAGCTCACACGAGGGACCCCGGCGCCCGTCGGCGCGGTGGCAACGTTACAGACACACATGGTCGCTGTAGACAACTCTTCTGTCCCTTTATGCAGCTGTAGTGTAGGAAAAGCACTATACATTTACCCAACGAGGTAGCACTTACTGATTCGCCAGTAGAAAATACTCCAGTTGAGTACAGGTATTGGACAAAATGGTGGCATTTTCTTGGGTAAATACGCAGGGCAGGATTCATTCTGGCACGATGCTCCTGTCACAAAAATTAAACCTCAACAGGAGGCACTTACAGATATAAATAAAGCAGGTGCCCGAGTTGAATCTCAAATTCAGTAACGCATTAAATCAGCCCAAAAATCTCTGCCAGCACGTGAAATTTTGCGTGTTTTTGCGGAGTTTTTTTGCCGTTTCGCGAAATTTTGCGAAAGGCAACTTCGCAAATTCCGCCCACCCCTATTAAGGATTACAATTCTGTTATTAGTTTGTACATTGTGAGTGCTTTTAGAAATCCTCATAAAAAAGGTGTTGTTGATTATTCTTCTTAATTAAGTCTGTTAAGAGGTACAGTTTGATGATGTTACATATTTCTAGATTTAATTGGCAATATGTATTTCAAAAGAAAACCACTACATTTTACTCTTTCTGGTATGTAGCAGTTGTCTCCTTAAAGAGAATAGTATGTCATGAGTCATGTATTTGTTTAGATCACATCTATATAGTTGTAGCTATATTTATTGAAGTGCATGAGGAGTGTTGTTGTGGTTTTATAATGTCTAATTTCGTAGTTAGTATGTAGGTAAATGTGCACAATCTATACGGTCCCATAACTACCTGCAGCCTACTGATTTACTCCTGCAAAAATCCAAGTAGTAGCCATGTAGTTCAGTAATCACAGTGTGAGTATCTGTCTGCTATCATCCTGACAGAAGCATATCCTTATCTAATCTCTGTGTCAAAACACAAGCACGTATAAACTCACCCTGCTGTCAACTACCAGTACTCTATCTACCCAGTCACTGTATATGCACTTGTAGAATGACTCTGGCATTAAGAGATACAGTGCTACAGTCAAATGTGCACAATCTATGCAGGCCCATAAACCTCTGCAGACTACTGATGCAGTGCTGCAATACTCCAGATAGTACTCATGCAGTGCATCAATAACACTGTCACTCTCTGTCCACTCTTGAAATCATCCTGACAGAACCATGTCCTTATCTAATCTCTGTGCCAAAACACAAGCACTTATAAACTCACCCTGCTGTCAACTACCAGCTCTCTATCTGCTCGGTCACTTTTTATGCACTTGGAGAATGAGTCCGGCATTAAGAGATACATTGCTGCAGTTACATGTGCACAATCTATGCAGGCCCATAACACCCTGCTGACTACTGATTCAGTCCTGCAATACTCCAGATAATACTCACACAGTGCCCCAATCACACTGTCACTCTCTGTCCACTCTTGAAATCATCCTGACAGAAACATGTCCTTATCTAATCTCTCTGCCAAAACACAAGCACTTATAAACTAATCCTGATTTAAACTATCAGCACTGTATCTACCCAGTCACCGTGTATGCACTTGTAGAATGACTTAGGCATTAAGAGATACAGAGCTACAGTCAAATGTGTACAATCTATGCAGGCCTCTAACCCCGTATAGACTACTGATTCAGTCCTGTTATAATCCTGATAGTACTCATGCAGTGCCCTAATCACACTGCCACTCTCTGTCCACTCTTGCAACCATGTTGACATAACTATTTCCTTATCTAATCTCTGTGCTGAAACACAGTCACTTATAACCTCACCCTGCTCTCAAATACCGGCCCTCTATCTACCCAGTTACTGTCTATGCACTTGTAGAATGACTTGGGCATTAAGAGATACATTGCTACAGTCAAATGTGCACAATCTATGCAGGCCCCGAACCCCCTGTACACTACTGATTCACTCATGTGATAATCTAGATAGTTCTCATGCAGTGCCCCAATCACACTGTCACTCTCTGTCCACTCTTGCAATCCTCTTTAGAGAACCATGACCTTATCTAATCTCTGTGCCGAAACGCAAGCACTTCTAAACTCACCCTGCTCTCAAGTACCAGCACTCTATCTACCCAGTTGCTGTGTTTGCACTTGTAGAATGACTCTGGTATTAAGCGATATAGTGCTACAGACAAATGTGCACAATGTATGCAGGCCCCTAACCCCCTATAGACTACTGATTGACTCCTGTGATAATCTAGGTAGTCCTCATGCAGTGCCCCATCACACTGTCACTCTCTGTCCACTCTTGTAATCATATTGACAGAACCATGTCCTTATCTAATCTTTGTTCTGAAACACAAGCACTTATAACCTCACCCTGCTCTCAAATACCAGCGCTCTATCTGCCCAGTTACTGTCTATGCACTTGTAGAATGACTCAGGCATTAAGAGATACATTGCTTCAGTCAATTGTGCACAATCTATGCAGTCACCTAACCCCCTGCTGACCACTGATTCAGTCCTACAATACTCCTTATAGTACTTATGCAGTGCCCCAATCACACTGTCACTCTCTATTCACTCTTGTAATCATCCTGACAGAACCATGTCCTTATGTAATCTTTGTGCCGAAACAGAAGCATTTCTAAACTCACCCTGCTCCCAAGTACCAGCACTCTATCTAGCCAGTCATTGTCCATGCACTTGCAGAATCATTGAGTCAGGCATTAAGAGATACAGTGCTACAGTTAAATGTGCACAATCTATGTAGGCCCCAAACCCCCTATAGACTACTGATTCTAGAGAGTACTTATGCAATGCCCTAATCACACTGTCACTCTCTGTTCACCGTTGCAATCATCCTTACAGAACCATATCCTTATCTAATCTCTGTGCCGAAATGCAAGCACTTCTAAACTCACCCTACTGTCAACTATCAGCACTCTATCTACCCAGTCATTGTCTATGCACTTGTAGTATGACTCAGGCATTAACATATGCAGTTTTACTGTCAACTGTGCACAATCTATATAGGCCCCTACCCCACTGTAGACTACTGATTCAGTCCTGCTATAATAGTACTCATGCAGTGCCCCAATCACACTGTCATTCTCTGTCCACTCTTGCACTCATCCTCACAGAACCATATCCTTATCTAATTTCTCTGCCAAAATAGAACCACTTATCACCTCACTCTGCTCTCAAATACCAGCACTCTATCTACCTAGTCACTGTATATGCACTTGTAGAATGACTCAGGCATTAACACATGCAGTGGTACAGTCAAATTTTCACAATCTATCCAGCCCCTAACCCCTTTCAGAGTACTGATTCACTTCTGCAATTATCGAAGTAGTAGCCATGTACAACGTTATATACAACGTGTTTATTTAGTAATTCAATAGTATATTTTATAAATTTATTTTACTAATGTCATATATACATTTTCTATTTTACAGATATTGTTCATCATCATTAAAAAAAACTTACCATGACTAGAATAACACAAAAGAAGAAACAACAAAAAAGAAGTATTATTTGAAGAAAACAGAACACCAAAAATTAGATGACCTACAACATGTGGGAAAAAAGAAAAAGTCTTCTGGTAAGAGAACAAAATAATTTGTTAAAAAACTTTCAAAGGCTAAAACCAGTGTGCACAATGTGGAACGTATAAAGAATGCCCCAACAACAAAGAAGAATAAAAAGAAAAAAGGAGAAGTTAATAGAAAAATGCATTCTGAAGAATCAATGTATGGTAAAAGGAGAAAGAATCCGTTTGAAGAAATTAGAAAGAGAATGTTTTACAATAGAATTGTTTTTAATTTGTTGAAAGATGTGAAGAAATATAAAAGAAGATCAGCATTTTATAAAAAGAAGAAACAGATTGAAACTATTGTTGACAAGGCTTTTGAATAAAAAAGGAAATTATTCATCTTAGTTTTAAACAGAATTCGATCACTTGATAAGCCAATACATTTTATGAAGGCCAAAAGTAAGAAGAAGAAAGTTATTAACAGAAGTAACTTTTGTGATATTTTTTTGGATGAATGGTAACACAGTTCAAGTTCAGAGCCTTTTTTTAATGAAGAGAGTTATTTTCAAACCAATACCTTGTTGCTTGCAGTTGATACCAGTGGTCGAGCTTATGAGGTTAAAAATGGTTGTCCAATTGAGAAAGAGAAGATGGTTCCCAGAAATGTAGAAGAAGTGGTAGCTGATGAAGTTCTAGGGAGACGTCCTAAAGCTCCTGTGTATACTTGGGATTGTAGTAGTATTTGTAGTATACGACAGGACTCTATTCAAATTTTACGCAATTTCTTACGAGACTACTGTAAAAAAAAGTGTTAAACAGAAGATTAAGATGCTGCAAGCAAGGACTAGATCCTTGCAGAGTAAGAAAAAATACTGGTTTGCAAGGTCATTCTCTGGCTTGTCTTTCAAGAAAAGTAAGTCAAAATGTTTTTCATCATTTTAGAATGTTGGCAGTACATCATTCTCAAATGCGGAAGTTTGTGAGAAGATTGTACTATGCTAAAAGTTCAACACTAATTTTAAATGACTTAAGCATGCTCTTTTGCATGGAACAGTATCATAGCTTACAAAAGTTTGTGATGAAATAGAGTTTTGTTACTTTGGTCCTGAAGAAGAGACTGGACAAAGTGAGACATTGATAGAAGTAGTAGATGTTGAAGAAAATGTGGAAAATAGTAGTACAGAGAAGTTTGAAGAACAAATTACAAAGTTTAAGGTCATTTCATGTGAAAGGACAAATTACACTTGTATTTGTTGCCAACGAACTCACTATAAAACTCAGACTAGGACTGTTGATCTATATTTAAAAAGTGAAAGAGAAAATAATAAATGATAAATGGAAGGAATTTGTAACTTATTTGTTGGTAGAGGATTGCTTTGATTTGGGTACTGATAAGCGTATTTGTAAATATTGTTATAACAAATTAGATGATAATAAAATGCCTGCTAGAGCTGTCCATAATAATCTAGAGTTGGTAACTATTCCTTCAGAACTGATAGATTTAAACACATAAGAGACTATTCTGATTCAATGTGTGCACCCATTTCAGGCTATTGTTCGTATGGAGCCTAAAACAGGTAAATTGCCTCCTACAGATTTACAGAGAGGATTAAAAGGTAGAGTTGTATATTTACCTCTAGATTTAAAGAAAAATATTGAAACTATTGGTGTAGAAAATGTAGAAAGTGAACCACTAGTTATTCTAGTTAATGGTGTTCCTACTAAGAGTAAGAACATTTGGCAGGAATTAGTTGATGTTAGGAAAGTGCAAAAGGCAACGTTAAGGTGCCGATTCCTATCCGTACGACTCATATCCATATTTTTTGCCGTACAAATCGTACAAGTCACGTCCGACCGTGAAGTACGATTCGTACGGGAAAAAGTACGTATGGATCGGCCCGCTCCGTACGAACCGTGGTGGGAAAAGTTGTACGAGACGTACCCGGACACTTTTACGTACGATTCATAAAAAGACAGTACGAGCGTACAAGTACGATCCGGACCGGCTATCCGATTTACGAATCGTATGGAAAACGGCCCGTCCTTGGGGAATGACTCTACCCGCTATGAAACGAAGTTTGAACGACTCGTAGCCCAGGAAAAGTTGTTCCCGGGGTACGAGTCGTACAGGCCCCCCCTCCCCCACCCCGTATGTATGCACCGTACCCCCACCCCCCCCTATGTACGCATACGTACGCGCTGGGGGTACGGTGCATACATACGGGGGTGGGGGTATGGTGCATACATATGTGGGTGGGGGTACGTTGCATACATAGGAGGGGTGGGGGTACGGTGCCTACATATGGTGGGGTGGGGGTAAGGTGTATACATATGTGGGGTGGGGGTACGGTGCATACATATGGGGGGTGGGGGTACGGTGCGTACATATGGGGGGTGGGGGTACGGTGCATACATATGGGGGGTGGGGTATGGTGCATTTATATGGGGGTGGGGTGGGGGGGCCTGTACGACTCGTACCCCTGGGGAATCAGCTTTTACGGCTGTTTTTGGCTCCTGTAAAAAAAGAGCTGTACGGAGTGCTGACGGGACGTATCGTTCTTGCTGGGCCGTAAAACGCTGCTTACATATGTACGGACGGCGCGTACAGGCTGTTCCGGATCTGATCCGTTGTTTTTTTACCCGTACGGTCTTTTGTACAATTCGTACGGAAATAGGCTTTCTGTACAAATCGTACTTCCTAGGTTGTACGAACAGTTTACCGGGTACGAGTCGTACGGAGAAAACGCTCTGTACGACGATTCCTAGGGCCTTTTTACCGGATCGGAATCGGCACCTATATCTTATAAAAAACAATGATTGCTACAAAAATGTTTATGTAGAAGAAGAAGAAATAGTTTTAGGAGATGATACTGAGACGTCAAGTGGTCAAATTGAAAAAGTTGACATGTCCAAAAGTTAATATATTTCACGAACATTATAGTGTACATCCACTTCATTCAAAAGAAGTGATGGGGATTACTATTGAATTATTCCAAATGAAAAAAGCGAAGGGGATTCCCATGAGTGTATGGGAAAAAAATTTGGAAGCTCGTTGTTTTCCCGAGCTGTTCCCAACTGGAAAAGGTGGACGATATGACGAACGATCAGTACAGATTCCTGCATCAGAATATCGGACAACAAGATTGTATGCAGAAGATCCAAGATTTTGACAATGTATCCCATATATATTTCATCTTTTGTTTGAGAGTGACTTGTTTGGACTTTCATTTGCAGTCAACCACATCTTAAAACAGGAGTACATCTTCAAAATGTTTCTGCAAAGGAATTCGTAGATAATGTACATCAGAGAGACGATCATTTAGAATCTCAACTGATTAATTTTATGGCATGTCAGCGCGGTACTAATGAGTATTGGTATCGTCGTCATAGAGAACTTAAATGCCTACTAAGGAACTTAGGAACTCCTACGTGGTTTGTTATGTTATATACGCTTGTAGCGCGCACGGCTACTCCGAAGAGTGTCCTGGCACGAGCCAGACAAGGGTCCAACACAACCACAGATAAAGGAACTAGAACAGGAAAGTTTTCAGCTTCTTTTTAAAAATAACAGGGTCCTTAATGCCCCTCAAAATCAATGGCAGAGCCTTCCAAGCCTGCGCCGCCAGCTGGAAAAAGGAACTACCGCCCAGTCTTAGGCGCTTGAATCGAGGAGTCTCTGCCAGGAGTTGAGAAGACGAATGCAGCTGTCTTACCGGGGTGTAAAAAGCCAACCTATTCTGTAAATAGATAGGACCCAACCCGTACAGGGCTTTATGAGTAATGGATAAGATTTTAAATTCTATTCGGGCCTTGACCGGGAGCCAATGCAGAGATCGCAAGTGTAAACGCACACTGCACCTGCTGGAAAGACCCAGCAGGAGACGGGCGGCTGCGTTTTGAATCACCTGTAATTTATCCAACAGGTAACCCGGAATGCCAGGGTACAATGCATTAGCATAATCAAGGTGCGAAAGGATCAACGCACAAACCACAGTCTCCTTCGCAGCCTTGGGCAGAAGAGGAAGAAACTTCCTCAGAGACCTAAGAATGCTAAAGCAAGAGCCCGCTAACTTCTTAACCTGCGAGGGTTTGTTACCCTAAGCTATGCTGAATACGCTTGGGAAGATTTACTTGAATTTCTTCGAGAGGCAAATTCAAATATTACAAATATTGAACACAAGACACCTGGAGAATTGTGCTCTTTGGATCCTGTAAATGTATGCAGATATTTCAACCATAGGTTTGAAGCTATGATGTCTTTTTTCTGCAATAAAAAGAATCCTCCTCTTGGAGAAGTTATTGATTTCTTTTGGAGAAAGCAGTATCAAGCTAGAGGTGCTCCTCATATACATATGCTTTTATGGATCAAGGATGCTCCCAATTTTGGAACTGATTCAGATGACACTGTTTTATCTTTTATTGAAGATTATGTCACATGTGCTATACCAAAAAGAACAGAAGAAAACCCCTTAGGGCAACAAGTGTTGCGATTCCAAAGTCATCGATGTGGCAAATACTGTCTAAGAAAATACAAGTCAAAGGAAAAGTTTTATACCAAATGTCTTTTTGGATTTCCACGTCCATTAATATCCAAAGGAAGAGTAAACAGTTTCATGTCAGCAGCGAGACATACCATCACTAGAAAATCTCCCAAAAATACGTACAATTTGAAAAGAAGTGAAGAATCAAAGTATATCAATGATTATAATCCAGTTATTCCCTCAATGTGGAATGGTAATATGGATATCCAGTATGTTGCGGACAATTCCATTGCTGTTGCTTGGTATGTAACATCATACATAACAAAATCAGAAAAGACGGAGTTGAAAGAAATGTGGGAAGAAATTTCCCACGAGAAGAGTCTTAGAAAGAAATATATCAGCAAGTTAGACAACAGATCGACCATGGTTGTCTTCATGAAAAGAAAAAATCCACATGCACATCATTTCAGCCTATCCGAATGTATATCAGTGTTCAAGCTGGTACAGGAAAAAGTTTCTTGATTAAAGTTTTAACCACTTATCTACGGAAAATAACTGACTCACATTTGTCTTGTGTTGTAACTGCTCCAACTGGATTGGCAGCACACAAAATTAAAGGTATTACATTACATTGTTTACTAATGCTACCTGTGGAACATAAAAATAAATTGGAATATCACAAGCTATCTGGAGAAGCCTGTTATGAAGTTTCAAGAGTGCTAAAGAAAATGAAACTTCTGATTATTGATGAGGTGAGCATGGTCCCAAACTTAATGCTTGCCTTTGTGCATTTAAGGATGTAGCAAATTTTAAAAACAGAATACGATGTCTTTTTTGGAGGAAAACATGTGATAGATTTTGGTGATCTACTGCAACTTACTCCTGTAAAAGGGCAACCAGTATTTAAAACACTTGTGCACGAAGATACCAGAAAGCATTTGGGAAGTGATGGAAACATTAAGATGTGTGTATATCAAACTGAGAGCGACCCCTCGTATGATTAGGGGAAAGGGGTACTAATCACAAATGTACAATAGCAATCCCTTCACCAATACACAATGGTACAATACTATTACACAATACCACACAAAAACAATTCAATATCACAATGTTTATCACATTTATTATAAAAAGCTTACATGTATCACAGTTAAAATCAATTATACATTGTCCCAAAACATGTTAAAAACACCTCATTTACACAATTGTAAATCTAAATACAAATCACAACCTGTTATGAGCCCGCATAACAGAAAACCTGAACAGACAGTGCACTTTGTCATATATTACACATCCTGCATGGCCATCAATTTGTATCCGTAGTTTGTGATATGTTAGACACAATTATGTATACTCCAGGATCTGACGCCGATCCTGGAGTACTCCTGCTCCGTCTTTCCTGAAAGACAGAGCAGGAGTACTCCAGGATCGGCGTCAGAAAATACAGGCCGTAAGGTGGTGCTATACAAGGGAGGATTTTAATGGACCCCCGCTGCATTTGAAAATAACAATTGAGCGACATTTCCATCTTTGCCACAGCTAAAGAAGCGTGTCTATGTGAACGCAACAAGTGTTCCTCAACTCTGCACATCGCGGACGAAATACACAGCTCCTAAGGACTTAAATTAACAAGAATCACATGGAGCTCTGTTAAAGCTCAAAGAAAGGATAGATAAAGGTTCGAATTGAGCCGACAAGAACATAAGCCTATGAATTGTCTTGAAAAAGATGGCTCTATAAGAAAATACCATTGAAACGCGTCGACGCAAGTTACATACACAATCCAGGGGACCACCGTAGCTTTTTAGAGATATAATTGTGTCTAACATATCACAAACTACGGATACAAATTGATGGCCATGCAGGATGGGTAATATATGACAAAGTGCACTGTCTGTTCAGGTTTTCTGTTATGCGGGCTCATAACAGGTTGTGATTTGTATTTAGATTTACAATTGTGTAAATGAGGTGTTTTTAACATGTTTTGGGACAATGTGTAATTGATTTTAACTGTGATACATGTAAGCTTTTTATAATAAATGTGATAAACATTGTGATATTGAATTGTTTTTGTGTGGTATTGTGTAATAGTATTGTACCATTTTGTATTGGTGAAGGGATTGCCATTGTACATTTAACATTAAGATTTGATCATATTTCGAGTACAAAGAACTCATTAAAAATATGCGACAAGTAAATGATGAAGTTTATGGAACTATTCTTCAAAATATAAGAATTGGAGTATTGACAGAACATGGCAAAGAAGCTTTGCAAAGTCGGATCCTTACCCACTTGTTTCCAAATGAAAATATAGATCCTGCAAAAATATACCAAAAAATTGCAGAAAATAAATCTATAATCTTCCTCATGCCAACACTGCGAGAGTGTTGTACATTGAATGAAGAACTTTTACAGCTGGAAAATTAACAAATAATAAAAATGGAAGCCATTGATAAAATAGAGCATGAAGGAATTACTATTATTTTGACAGAAAAACTGAAAACAAAATTGGATTCTTTGGAAAAATCTATATCTAAAACTGCTCGCTTAGAAAATAATTTATATGGATGTGTAAAATGTCTAGTTATTTTCCGGCGTAATTTGGATGTTGAAAGAGGTTTAGTAAATGGAACAATGGGAAAAGTTGTTGATTATGTTAATTATCAAAAAAGATGGAATTGAATATTTGAAAATCAGATTGAAGAAGTAAAACAAATTGCTTGTTGTTCTGCTCATTTTTTGCTTGTTAAAGATTTGTATGTTCGTAGAAAACAGTTTCCTCTTTCTTTGGCATTAGCGGTGACTATTCATAAATCTCAAGGTTTAAGTGTAGTGCTTTGGTAAATATTGGAAGTACCGTATTTAAAGAGGGTATAGCATATGTTGCTTTGTCCCGAGTCAGAACTTTATCTGGATTGTATTTGATTGATTTTGATGAGAGAAAGATTAGTGCAGATGTAAATTGTATAAGAGAGTATAATCGATCAAGGAGACTGTATGCTCCCAATTTAGGTGAATGTCCAGTATATGGAAAGCGTGTAGAAGGTCGAAAAAGAATGTATGAGAATATCTGTAGTGAAGTTAAAGAGAAGAAAAAAAATCTGGATAATGTTGATAATCCAAGCAAAAAGAAAAAGGACACCATTGAAGAGATTGTTGGATATCAGTTAGAAAATAGTTCAGGTATCAACTGCTATGCTAATGTAGTGGTAAATGTATTTTTTCTAGAAAATCTGCTACAGCGAATTATAGAAAATGGAGAAAAAAGATTTTGTTCCTTGTTGTATTCTATTTTTGAAAAAATTGATAACTGATAAAAGTAAAAGCCAAACTGTTTCTGATATTAGGAAAATGTTGGATATATGTTCTGGTGCTACGCACTTTACACAGAATGTGCAACAAGATGCTCAGGAATTTCTAATGTATATGCTTGCAGTATTAGAAGAAGAAGGAATACAAATTGAAAATCTATTTGGACTTTGTTATAAATGGGAACATGAATGTGAAAATTGTACGTTTACTTCTACCACTAACATAGACACTGAGAGATTTATATATTTAACAATACCAGACTGTAAAACAGTGTCTTTCAACAAATTAGTGAAATCAGCAAATCAAAAGATGGAGAGTAGCCAATGCAAATCAGAAATGTTCTCAACACTATTTATACAAAAATGTGGACAATATATAATTTTACTGATACAACTTTGTACAGCTGATGGAAGAAAATTGGAAACTTTAATTAATAATTTTGTAGCAAGTCAACTATCAATATCAGGAATAACTTTTGTAGCAGTAGCAATTATTTTCCACAATGGACCTTCTACAACATCTGGACATTACACTGTCTATTTAAAATGCAATAAAGGATGGACATATTGTAATGATGCTTATTTAGTTTTTATATGTCATTTGCTGAACGAATTACCAAATTCATACCTAATATTCTTGAAGCCAAAGTTCTAAGAACATAATTCGGCCTATTGGGAATATGTTAAAGTCTATTAATACTATTACTTTGGACAATTTCAGTATAAAGGATTTCAGGAATATCATTTGGCCTAGAGGAAAAATATGTGAATTAAGCACTTTTTCTGGGATATTCTGACAGCACATATTTTAAAGAACATCATTTAGAGTATATGCAAATTATGAAGAATTATTGATTGAATTATTATTTTGCCTCTTTTATCTTGTAGTAACAAAATTCTCTTACAAAGAAGCATTTTATATATGTGTGATTTGTATTATATGCTATGTTATTGAGGATCTTATTTTTATACAATGTGCAGACATAGTTCACTATGTTGAAAATATTTTTGACACAGATTTTTTTTTTAAACAATCTTCTTGATTGTTTTTTTATTGTACGCTGTTATGTGATGAGTAATGTTGAAATCACTATTTATAGTGAAATTCAATATATTCTGGTGAACAGCAAAAAAGGCAAACAAAACAATTTATATTATGCTTCAATTATGTTGTATTGATAAAATGATAATATTATATATTATAACTGGATTTTTTCTTCTCATTTACAGATCCAAATTCTAAAGTTAAAACGTTTTTAAACTTTAAAAAAAAACAAACAACTGCAAAAAGGTTTTACAATATTTTGATATCTACTACTGTAAAGGTAAGGGTAAGTAATCCAAACACTATCCATCCACTACTACATTCACCCAGGCACTATTCATACACACCTTTAAACACCTACTGCTTAGTATTGTCTAAAATACCTCAGGTACTAACCATACAGTCCACCAATCACTATGTTACAGGTAATGCAGTTTTTAAGTTATTTACTACTAGCATGTACTAATTCAATTTCTCTGTCAGTACCCAAGCAGTTATGCATTTTCTCAGATGATCTCCTTGCAATATTCTAAGCAATACAAAGACAGTAAGCTCACTGCGAGGAGACTGCAGCGCGCGCCTTTCTGATTTTACTGGCAGCGTTTGCACTCTTTTTGACTTAACTTTTAATTGGGGAACTGCTTTTGGGGGGAATTTTCTGTTTGTTTTGTATTTCCACAGTTTTGTGATTGATTGCATAACGAAGCCGGTCCCCGGTCCACCACGGTCTCCTAGTGACCGATTGTTGTGGAGGGACGCGGCTCCTCCCCCTGCCTCCATCATTTCCGCTGACGGCTCGTCATTTAAACAGGGTGGAAGTCTGGCGGCGCAAAGACAGTAAGCTCACTGCGAGGAGACTGCAGCGCGCGCCTTTCTGATTTTACTGGCAGCGTTTGCACTCTTTTTGACTTAACTTTTAATTGGGGAACTGCTTTTGGGGGGAATTTTCTGTTCGTTTTGTATTTCCACTGTTTGGTGATTGATTGCATAACGAAGCCGGTCCCCAGTCCACCACGGTCTCCTAGTGACCGACTGTTGTGGAGGGACGCGGCTCCTCCCCCTGCCTCCGTCATTTACACTGACGGCTCGGCACTTAACCAAGTTGGACGCCCTGCCGCGCAGTGGACAGGTGCCGAATGCGCGCCAAAGGCAAGCCCGTCTGCGTCTGTCCGCGCCCGTCCGCGCCCCGGAGGCGGCCGGGGTCGGGGTTTCTGCTGGTTTGACTCAACCATCAAATAAAGTACTAACATGCGACAGGGAGACTCTCATTGAGCTGGGCTCCTTCTGCCAGTGCAAGAAGGTTATTAATATTGAGACTAGCGCTTTTTGAACAGGGTGTAAACATTGCAGCTGGGGTGACACTAATGACACCCTAAATACAATACCCGAGCATAATATACAAAGACAGGAGGAGCAGGGTGCTATAGATAAGGAACAACAACACATCGAGGCTCTACTGTTAAACTGTTGATCGCTTAATAAACATGCTTTACACATTTATGATATACTATCTGAGACAAAACCTGATTTTCTGTTTCTGACTGAAACTTGGCTCTCGGACTCGTTTAACCCAACTATAGCTTCAGCCATCCCCCCTGGCTACTCCATTGTAAGGAAAGATCGGGTTGGAAGCAAGGGAGGCGGAATTGCTATCATTAGCAAAACGGACATAGCCATTACTTGCATTCCCCTGGAGGAAATTGAAGGGGCAGAATGTTTATGTTTTCAGGCTACCCTGTCCCCCCATCAGTGCCTGGCAGGAGTCCTTTTGTATAGACCCCAAGGGCAGGCAGGGGCTTTTTTGCAGTCCATTAGCGATGTCATTGTGCCCGTGGCCTCCAGATTTTAACACTTCCTCGTTTTAGGGGATTTTAACATACACATGGATCAACAGGACACCTCGGAAACGATTTCCTTGACAGAGTCCCTGGGTGTGCTCACTATCGTTCCATGCATATCTGCCCCCACGCATGAGAAAGGTCATACCCTTGACCAGGTATTTGCAAATTGCTCAATTCAGACAGAGCCTCCTCTACCCCTCCTCTGGTCAGATCACTATCTGGTCAGTTTCAGGCTACCCAAACTGACAAACCACTTATCAACTCAGGTTAAGCAACCATTTTCCATCTCCAGACCTCTTTATAAGATTACTCCGGATGCTCTTAACCCCTTCAGCGCGGCGCGGATTTCCGCGCTGTGCTGAAGGTTCTGAGCGCGGGCGGGGCCATGACGGAGCGGTTCCATCATGCGCACAGCGCAACCGACGCGCATGACGGAACCGCCCCGTCATGTGCATCGAAGGGGTTAAATACGAATTAGACCTACATCCTTCCATGCTCACTGGCGACATAGAGCTGGATGCAGACGCTCTTGTAAAGTGGATTGCACAGGGTACTTTGACCCTTGCTCCTCCTACCCCATGCCCTACAAGAATAATCAGACGTTCCACCCCCTGGTTTAATGACACCTTATGTCAGAGTAGAAAGGACTGTAAACACAAGGAAAGAGTTTGGAGGAAGGATTTTAAGGCTGAAAATAAAAGTAACTTTAAAGAGGCCCTAAGAGACTACCACAAAAAGATACAGGTAGCTAAGAAGAGTTTCTTCGCTTCTAAAATTGAATCAGCAGGAAATAAAAGCAGAGTAATTTTTGACAGCGTCAAAAGCTTCTCCTCACCTAGGGCTGTGACCAGGCTATCCCCTCCCTCCGACGAGTGGATTGGTAATTTAGCTAATTTCTTCTACACAAAGATCGTAACAATACAATCCTCGTTTGACAGCCCAAGTGCGAATGATGGGCCGGCCAGCCCTCGGACTGCCCCCCAGTGCCAGCAAGAGTGGGCTTGCCTCTCCATCTTCCCGCCTATGCCTTTGGAGACATCACTGGCAATAATGAAGGGTTTGAAATCTGGCTCGCCCGTAGACACTTGCCTGGCTAAATTCTTGGCATCCATGGCAGAGATTTTGAATCCCATTGTCAACTGTGTGGTGAACACGTCCCTCCTTAACGGCCAGGTACCAGTATGCTAGAAGAGGGTGAAAATAATTCCTTTATTAAAAAAACCTACGGCTGACCCCACGGTCTTCACTAACTATAGACCCATTTCTCTTTTGCCTTTCTTTGCAAAAACAGTTGAGAAATACGTTCATACAGTGATCAGCAATTTTGCAGAGGCCAATAACCTGTTTCACTCTAGCCAATCTGGCTTCAGGCAGAACCTCAGTACAGAGACGGCATTGCTGGAGGTCTCTGAATCTATCAAAGAGACCTTGGATGCAGGTGGCAAAGCGGTCCTGGTCCTCTTAGACCTCTCTGCGGCTTTTGACACTGAGCCCCATGGCCACCTCCTTCAGAGGCTGAGGGAGGGTGGGTTTGAGGGGACGGTGTTTAAGTGGTTTGCCTCCTTCTTAGAGGAAAGAAATCAGGAGGTCTGGTCACCCCCTTTCTCGGCCAGCATGCCATCTTTGAGTGTGGGTGTGCCACAGGGCTCCATCTTGAGCCCCGTACTTTTCAATCTGTACTTGGCCCCCTTGGCTACCCTGGCTGAAAAGAACGAGGTCACAATAATATCATATGCCGATGACACTCAACTGCTGTTCACCTGTAGGAAGGGAGAGGAGTTCAACGGGGAGAAGATCAACAAGTGCCTGAAAGAATCTTTTGCTTGGTTCAACCATAACCATCTGAAATGTAACACAGACAAGTCTGAAATCATTTTCTTCGGCTGCCCCCCGTTGGATGCCTGGAAACAATGGTGGCCACAAGATATGTCTCCTCCCCAGGCTGCAGTCAGGACTGTGAAGAACCTGGGAGTAAAAATGGATGACACCCTCTCTATGGTAGCCCAGGTTCAGTCGGCAACCGGGACCTGTTTCGGTCTTCTGAAGATGCTCCGGAGGTTTTTTTATAACTACTACAGACCTCGCACAGAAAAACAGTCATTCAGACCCTTATCATCTCTAGATTGGACTATGCCAACGTCCTCTATCTGGGCCTCCCGGAGTTCTTACTCAACAGATTGCAGGTGGTGCAGAATGCGGCAGCCAGGGCTGTTCTGAGTCTCGGGCTCAGAAAGCGGATCTCCCACCATCTTAAGAATCTGCATTGGTTACCTGTTCGCAGTAGAATTTGCTTCAAAGCTCTGGTCCTGGCCTTCAAGGCCCTGCATGGTATGGGAGCAAAGTACATATGCAGAAGAGTCTCTTTTTATGTACCTCGCTGATCTGTTAGATCTGCTCATCAACATCTTATGGTCACCCCTAAGTACCTCAGAGGTCGCAAAGGCGGTTGCTCTTTTCAAGTGCAAGTGGCTGGACTTTGGAATAAACTGCCTCTCCCACTTAGGCAAGTCACCAACCTGCTTGCCTTCAGGCAACAACTGAAAACCTGGTTGTTTCAAAAAACAATATCATCCATCTTTTTCTTCTCTGGGTTTCTTTTGTCTCTCTTCTTCCTCTGGCATCTGTTTTCTTTCTGTCTTAGAGCCGGGACACTCCTTTGAGTCGCCGTGCGCTCTATAAATCTACTTTAACATAACATTCAGTAGAAGTATGTGCTTATCTAATCACTGTACCAAAACACATGCACTTATAAACTCACGCTGCTGTCAACTACCAGCACTCTACCTACTTAGTCACTGTCTATGCATTTGTACAATGATTCAGGCATGAAGAGACACCATGCTACAGTCAAATCTGCACAATCTATGCAGGCCCATAACCCCTTGTAGACTACTGATTCACTTTTGTAATAATCTAGGTAGTACTCATGCAGTGCTCCAATCACACTCTCACTCTCTCTTCACTTTTGCAATCATCCTCATAGAACCATGCCCTTATCTAATCTCTGTGCCGAAACACAAGCACTAATAAACTCACCCTACTGTCAACTACAATCACTCTATATGCCCCGTCACTGTCCATGCTCTTGTAGAATCATTCAGTCAGACATTGAGAGAAACAGTGCTACAGTTAAATGTGCACAATCTATGCAGTCCCCTAACCCCCTATAGTCTACTGATTCACTCCTGTGATAATTTAAGTACTACTCATGCAGTGCCCCAATCACTCTGTCACTCTCTCTCCACTCTTGCAATAATCCTGACAGAACCATGCCCTTATCTAATCTCTGTGCCGAAACACAAGCACTTATAAACTCACCGGGGTGTCAACTACCAGCACTCTATCTACTCAGTCACTAGGTATGCACTTGTACAATGATTCAGGCATAAGGAGATACTGTGCTACAGTTAAATGTGCACAATGTATGCAGCCCCTTAACCCCCTGTAGACTACTGATTCACTCCTGTAATGATCTAAGTACTATTCATGCAGTGCGCCAATCACACTCTCACTCTCTCTTCACTGTTGTAATCATCCTCATAGAACCATGCCCTTATCTAAGCTCTGTGTCAAAACACAAGCACTTATAAACTCACCCTACTGTCAACTACCAGCACTTTATCTACCCAGTCACTGTCCATGCTGTTGTAGAATCATTGAGTCAGGCATTGAGAGATACAGTGCTACAGTTAAATGTGCACAATCTATGCAGGCGCCTAACCCCCTATAGTCTACTGATTCACTCCTGTAATAATCTAAGTAGTACTCATGCAGTGCCCCAATCACTCTGTCACTCTCTCTCCACTCTTGCAATAATCCCGACAGAACCATGCCCTTATCTAATCTCTGTGCCGAAACACAAGCAGTTATAAACTCACCCTGGTGTCAACTACCAGCACTCTATCTACTCAGTCACTGTGTATGCACTTGTACAATGATTCAGGCATGAAGAGACACTGTGCTACAGTTAAATGTGCACAATGTATGCTGGCCCAAACCCCCTGTAGACTACTGATTCACTTTTGCAATAATATAGGTAGTACTCATGCAGTGTTTCAATCACACTCTCACTCTCTCTTCACTGTTGCAATCATCATCATATAACCATGCCCTCATCTAATCTCTGTGCCGAAACACACGCACTTATAAACTCACCCTGGTGTCAACTACTAGCACTCTATCTAATCAGTCACTGTGTATGCACTTGTACAGTGATTCAGGCATGAAGAGACACTATGCTACAGTTAAATGTGCACAATGTATGCAGGCCTCTAACCCCCTGTAGACTACTGATTCACTTTTGCAATAATCTAGGTAGTACTCATGCAGTGCTCCAATCACACTCTCACTCTCTCTTCACTGTTGCAATCATCATCATATAACCATGCCCTCATCTAATCTCAGTGCCGAAACACAAGCACTTATAAACTCACCCTGGTGTCAACAACTAGCGCTCTATCTACTCAGTCACTGTGTATGCACTTGTACAATGATTCAGGCATGAAGAGACAATGTGCTACAGTTAAATGTGCACAATGTATGCAGGCCTCTAACCCCCTGTAGACTACTGATTCACTCCTGTATTAATCTAAGTAGTACTTATGGAGTGCCCCGATCACTCTGTCTCTCTCTCTTCACTGTTGCAATCATCCTCATAGAACCATGCCCTCATCTGATCTCTGTGTCGAAACACAAGCACTTATAAACTCACCCTTGTGTCAACTACCAACACTCTAACTATCCAGTTCCTGCCCATGCACTTGGACAATGACTCAGGCATGAAGAGACAAAGTGCTACAGTCAAATGTGCACAATCTATACAGGCCCCTAAACCCCTGTAGACTACTGATTCACTCTTGTAATAATCTAGGTAGTACTCATGCAGTGCTCAAATCACACTGTCACTCTCTCTCCACTCTTGTAATTATCCTGACTAAAAATATACATATAGAGTGACCTAGCCACTAACACAAGTACACAAACAGCATTCACTGCACTATGCATGCACACCTCTAACCACATACATACTATTGGAACGCTCCTGTAAATACTAAGGTACTACCCATGCAGTCTAGCAATCCTCCTGTTACTGCTATGCACTTCCTCATTCATCCATCCAGCACTATGTACTTATCATATTACTCTGCCTATCCGTAAGCTCTTATGGAGCAGATTTACAAGCCCCCTGTGCCACTAGTACATCACTCTTTGTGACGTAGTTGTGGTGATGGGGGCAGCTCCATATTTACAAGGAGAGGAAAAGCCACCCTGCATGGCTTTTCCTCTCCTTGTAAATACAGCCCCTTCATATGCAACACTTTCTGTTGCATGACTGTTGCTGTGTATGTTCCCACACAACACGCATGGAACACGATATATCTCTAGATTTACAAGAAATCATAAATCTAGACATGTTTGTGAATACTGCAGCACTCTAGAGGTGGTGTAGCAAGACACAACGCGGAGAAATTTTTCATTTCTCCTCATTTCTCCCTCTTTCAATGCGTGCTGCATACTACACCACACATTGAAGGAGGAAAATGCCTTTAGTGATTGTTCTTGTACAGGAACGTGTCCCTTCCTGCACAAAAACAATCTCCCCATGTTGCAGGCATCCTTGCAACATCGTGCAAGGGTGCCTTTGCCAGCACATGGCTACAGTTTGTGCACCAGTGCAGAGGGAAGCATAGAGTTACGACATATTCATGTAAATATGTTCCATCTCTGTGCTTCAGAAGTGCTGCAGTGCAGTACAGCAAAAAGGCTTGCAGTGCCACCCTACAGCACTTCCTCATACATCTGCCCCTATACATTCACCATACACTACTAATGCATTCTTTCAGTCAATCATGCTCTACACATATATTCAACCAAACTTTCACACATTACCATGCAATTATAGTTCTTTTTTTCACCAGATAATATAGTTCTGACAATAACTTTTATTTTGTCTTTTTTCTTTGTATTTTTTTTTGTCTTTTTTTAACAATTTTGTATTTCTTTGGTGTTTTTTTCAAAAACGGAACAAAAAAAGAAACAAAGTAAACAGGTAACTTTTGGAATTAATTTTCATTCCAATAAAAAAACACCGAAAAAAAAAATTAACACCGATGGTTGCGTTGGGCAGCACAAACTGCATCCACTGACAGCTCGCCATAGCAGATAACTGCTGTTGGTGGATCATTTCCTCCGAAGCAAGATTCCGTGGGTGAATGGTGCGCAAATGTTTTTACATACTTGCTGTACCACAGGAGTATTTTTTGTCACTGCCTCGCGACAGGACCCTCTCTCACAGCAAGCATGTCACCTTTCTGGCATTCACTTTTTTCTCTCCTTCTGGAAAACTGAAGAATTTCCAGACAACAGACTCTGGTCTCTTCTTGGGTAGGACTTCCTCCAACACATCTTCTTCAGGAAGTAGTGCTTCCAGCTGCTCCCCAGATGCCATTTTGGAACAGACTTCTGAAAGAAACACCAAACATCCTCAAAAAGGTTCTAGTTGGAGAAGAGATGCTTCTCTGAAGATGGTCCAAGAAGAATGATTAAAATGGGTGGGGTCCTTCAATAGTTACAGTGGGAAATGTTATAAACCAATCAAATCCTTTTTTTTAAGGTCATATGGGAGTCGCGCACCCTGCGCTTAGGAAGAGCGCACCAGACGCGACTCCAAGAAAATATATTTAAAAATAATATCAGTTTATTACAAGTAAAAATATATTATTTTTATGAATACCTTAGATAACCTCTTGCCCTAATATGTACATTAAAGACACTTACATATCATTTTAATATCTTTAAAAAAATTTCAGGAACCGCGCACCCAGCGCACCCCACATATGACGTCACGCGGGGCTCGCCACCGCGCAAGTGTCGCGTACTGTAATGCTTATCATGTGTCGTGAAATAGCGGGAGCAGGAGTCGCGCATCCGTCGCATACCTATCGCGCATAACACGTAATATATCACGTAACTGGAAAACACACACCCATCGCACACCATACGTGGATCCTTCACGACTTTTCCAATATGGCGGCTGTAATACGCACACCCGTTGCGTTAGGTACACTTTGGGTGCGCGACTCCAAATAAAAAAAAAAGAAGAAAATAATATAAATATATTAAAATTAAAAAATAAAACAAAATTGAGTATATTTCAGTTTTAACTTAAAAAAACATTTAAAACAATTTTCAGAAAAGTATATATTGTTTAATAAATAATATATTTACAAATTAACAGTTTAAAAAAATCTTCAAATTCAGTACAAAAAACATTGGTATAGCTACTTTTTTACTTAAAAATTAGCATTTAAAAAAACCTTTGAAATTCACTGAAAAAACCATAGGTTTTAGGGAAAGTTATAGTTAGTTGGACATTTCACTCGTATAAAACGATAGAAATTCCCCTGTCATAGTTAGTTCAGCTAACTATAACTCGCGCCCCCGCAATGCACTGCTGATGACATCACGCATTACATCACTCATGACATGGTCAGTGACATCACTAATGACATCTCAAATGACATCACTGATGACATCACTGATGACATCGTCCATGTGATAATTTCATGCATCTTCTCACACCCTAATATAACCTTTGATACGCCCACTGTAAATTACAGACTGCCATTCTCAAAACCATAGACCTACCAACAGCAATAACTACATACACACTCACTGATTGTTAGTTTTACACACACATCCACTCACTCACCCATACAGTCACTCATACTTATGGTCACTCAGTATAGGACTATCATATGCACTCATACACCTATATTTATTAATTTATTTTATTTATAGCATTTGTAAAGCGCTCTGCAACCCTACGGGCATCCTGGCGCTGTGTACATATAGCTGAAAACGCTGTGCATCAGGGGCAGAAGGGATATCTTTTGATTCTGGATAGTTAGATTTTAGGGAAAAGCCATGTTTTCACCTTTTTTCGGAAGGCCATCAGTTCATCTGTTTTCCTGATGTCAATAGGTAGTCTATTCCACAGATGAGCTGCCGCTATGCTGAAGGCTCTGCCACCACAGGTGGCTTTCCTGCTCCTGGGTATACTGATGAGATTAGAAGAGGAGGATCGAAGGGACCGAGTGGGTTCATACCACTTAAATTTGTTTTGAAGTGGTCGGGGGCCTATCCCATGCACTGCCTTAAAGACAGTGCAGAGGGATTTAAAAAGGATCCTCTGGTGTACAGGTAGCCAGTGTAAGTCGGCCAAAGCGAGGGTAGTAGAGGATCTTCGCCCTTGGGAGAGTGTCAATTTTGCTGCAGCCGCCTGGATGCTCTGAAGTCTGGAAATCAGGTAGGCAGGGGATTCCAGTAACAGAGCATTACAGTAATCCAGGCGGCTGAGAATGGTACTCCTAAGTATGGTGGCTCTAACCTGTGTTGGTAAAAGGGGCAGCAGCTTTCGAAGTCCTCGCATTAAGGCGAAGCAGCTACTCACCTGCTTATTGACATTGGTCTCTAGACTCAGACTGTCATTGAAACTGACTCCAAGGTTCCTCACTGATTTCACTGGGGTTAATGACTCACCTGGCTCCAGAGGCCAGAAGTCCGTGGGTAGACTTCGAGTGATTCTACCTACTTTGCAATGCATTATTTCGGTTTTGTCACTATTAAATTGTAATGAGTTCTGATTTAACCAGAATGTCATTTCCAACATACAGGTGTGAAAGGTCTCAAGAGAGTCTGCGTGGGCACCATCAAGAGAAATCATCAGCTGAGTGTCATCCGCATAGTTGATCACGCTAAAGCCCTGAGCCTTGATGATGCCCATCAGGGGTTGCATATATATGTTAAAAAGTATTGGGCTAATTGCAGACACCTGTGGGACCCCATGTGGAACTGTAACAAACTCTGACTGGTACGGAGGAATTGCTACTGCCTGCCATCTGTCCGTCAAATAGGAGTGAAACCAGTCGAGCGCAGCTCCCCCATCTCCAATGCTCTTCAGTCTTGTCAGCAGAATGTCGTGACTCACCGTATCGAATGCGGCGGACAGGTCCAGCAGGATTAAGATTGCTGATTCTCCCCTGTCCACCCTCATTCGTAGGTCGTCTAGAACCGTCAGCAGAGCTGACTCGGTTCCATGAGCTGGTCTGAAACCGAATTGCTCCTCTTCAAGGATGTTGTTAGTTTCCAGGAAGAGGGCTAGTGACCTGCTGACCAGCCGCTCCATGATCTTAATTGGGTATGGCAGGAGCGATATAGGTCGATAGTTTTTATGGCAGTTCGGGTCTAGATTTGATTTCTTCAGTAGGGGGGTAACAACTGCCAATTTCCAGTCTTTTGGTACAGTGCCTGTGTTAAGAGATTGATTACACAGCTGTCGAAGTACTGGAAAGAGTTCGTCCCCGAACTCCTTTACTATTTTATGAGGTAGAGGGTCCAAAGGGGATCCTGATGTTATATTAAGGGCTGTTCTTGTAAATTCTTGTTCTGTCGGGGTCTCAAAATTCTCCAAGATGGCCTTTGGAGTGGGGCGTCTTACATTTCCTTCGCTCTTCTCCCTATTCTCGGTGTTACTATTATACTGCACTAGAGGAATGGAGACATCCTTCATACCCTCGATGATTTTGGTGATTTTTTCCTGAAAGAAGGATGCTAGACCATCACATAATTCTTGTGAGGGCTTGATTTGGCTATTAGCACATTCAGGATGGGACAGCTCTTTGACTATCCTGAAGGTGTCACGAGATTTGTTGGAGCTGTTTAATATTAGGTCTGCGAAGTAGTTTGCTTTGGCTATGGTGATCTCTTTCTTATACTGCACAATTGTCTGCCTCCAGATCAGTTTCTCCTGCTCTAGATAATTTTTTCTCCAATGCCTCTCCGCCTTTTCACAGGCATTTTTCAGTTCTTTCAATTTATCCATATACCAGGGCGCGGAGGGTTTTCCTCTTTTTCTAATTGCTTTCAGTGGTGCAATATCGTCAAGTTTCCTGGTTACCTCTCTACATAGTAGATGATAATTGGTGATAATATCATTCTCTAGACCAAACGAGTTCCCCACTTGACGGAAGTCGGACTTCCCTTCCTCTTTCCTTTTTAGCAGACCCTTCCAGTCACGGCTAATGAAGGTCCTAGTCTGCGTGTTTGTTGGTCCTGTATTGATCAAGGTATGGATGTTAATGTTAAATAGTAGGAGATGGGGGTCTGACCAATCTACTGGTAGTGTTGTTCCCATAGTAATGAGATCCTCTGCAGCGAATATTAAGTCCAGTATATTTCCTTGCCTATGTGTGGGGGTGGTTATCCATTGTTTCAGACCTAAGTTGTTACAGGATTGTGTAATATTATAGAAGGCCGTGTGTAGTTGGTCGTTATCCCACAGGTTAAAATCTCCCAGTACCAGCAGTCTGCTATGTGAGATTGACATGTTATTAATAACAGTGATCAGTTCCTGCTGTTGAATTGCATTGATGTGCCCCGGTGTCCTATAGCAGATTCAGCCCGTGAGGCAATGGCCTGAATCGTGTCTGATCGATATCCCGAGGACTTCGGCACATGAGACCATATCGATATCCAATGTTACAATATTTAACTCTTCCCTGAAAATAATTCCTATTCCTCCACCTCGTCCCATAGTCCTGGGTTTATGAACAATCTTATATCCTACCGGACATGCTGGCCCTAGCTCTGATTCCATTCCCACCGCCGTCCATGTCTCGGTAATAGAATATCCAGGTTGTTGGATTCGATCAGTAGCTGTATTTCAGTGGCATGTTTCGGGAGGGATCTGACATTTAGTGATCCACTGATTAATTCTCCCTTAGTAGTGTGCTTATATTCAGCATGCTTTAGCGGGATATGCCTGTTGCCTGGGATCTGATCCGGTTTAAATAATGATTCAAGTGGGAGGGGATTAATATGTGGCAGACGCCCTAGGCAGTTGGGCAGGGGTTCTTGTCCTCAGATATTATGTTAGGAGCTAGGCGTGGGCAGATAGCTCTGCCAGCCAGTTGATCCAGCAGCATCAGTGCTTCCCTACTATATCTGTATACCTCGAGGTCCGGAGACGGTCGGGCAGGGGGGGTTGCCCTGAGCCCGGTCTCGGCGCGGATGAACGCAGACGAGCTTGCCTTAGGCGCGCCTTCGGCGCACAATCTTCGCGTCCGCTGCGCTTCCGGCAGAGACACATCCTTTATGGAAGTGGGGTAGGTGAAAAGGGGGCGTGGCTGGTGTCAGTGGGCGTGCCTTTGAATCCGGTCAATGGCGTCCGGTCTTCAGAAACCACCCGCCCGCGTCAGCGTTCTGCCCGCTGTGCGGGGAAATAGTGCCTTAGATCCTTTTGAAAACACACAATTATTACACGAGTTACACAAGTTTAAAATCTCAAGAGTCCCTGCTCCCGGCTGTGCCTCAGGAGAATCAACTAAGACGCCGCGCTCGTAGTCAGCGCGCCTTTTGTATCAGATAGGGGGCGTGGATGGTGTCAGTGGGCGTGCCTTTGAATCCGGCCAATGGCATCCGGTCTTCAGAAACCACCCGCCCGCATCAGCGTTCTGCCCGCTGTGCGGGGAAATAGTGCCTTAGATGCTTTTGAAAACACACAATTATTACACGAGTTACACAAGTTTAAAATCTCAAGAGTCCCTGCTCCCGGCTGTGCCTCAGGAGAATCAACTAAGACCTATATAGAAACTCACACACCGCCACTCATCCATAAAGGTACTCACACATCTAGTCAGTCATGCAAATAATTAATCACAGTGCCATGTACTCACCTATACAGTTATACACACACCAGCTCACTTACTCATACTAATACTAGCACACCCATACACTTTTATATAATCACTGATACAAGCACAGACTCATCCATACAGTCACTCTCACAATCACTCACTCTCACTTATAGCCATTTATATACTCCAACACACATATATACTGCCTTTCACATATGTAGTTACCCACACATATACAATTGAGATATACATTCACTCACTAACACACCCATTCATACACTCACCCACCCATACAGTCCATCACAGATGCACTCTTGAAACCATGCACCCAGTGAATCACCCACTCACACATCTATGCAGTATCACACACACCCAACCCACACAAACACTCAGACACCCATACAGATACTCAGATAACAAATCAATAACCCATATAGACACTCATATAGCTACTCACCAACCCATGCAGTTGCTTACACACCAACTGAGAGACTAATACAGACTTTCACACAGTTTAGTCACTAACCCATGCATTCAATAAGACATGTTCAATCACTCACTTATACAGTTAAGCACACATCTACTAAATAATCCCCTCAGGCAGTTCTACATCCACTCATTCTTCAATACACCTTGGCATAGATATATATGAAAAATATTTAAACTTTACAGAAACACACATTCACTGGATGATGTCATCAGTGCTGTCATCAGTGATGTCATTTGAGATGTCATCAGTGATGTCATGAGTGATGTCACTGACCATGTCATGAGTGATGTAATATGTGATGTCATCAGCAGTGCATTGCCGAGGCGTGAGTTATAGTTAGCTGAACTAACTATAACAGGGAAATTTCTATGGTTTTATATGAGTGAAATGTCCAACTAACTATAACTTTCCCTAAAACCTATGGTTTTTTCAGTGAATTTCTAAGGTTTGCTTGATTGAAGCAAGATGGGGAAACCTGCTCTTGCTTAAATCAAGCAAGGAAGGATTGCTTTTGCACAAGGGGAGCTGCTTGTCAGCAGCTTCCCTTGTGCAAAAGCAATGCCGGCTCCCGCAGGAGGCGGGAAGCCGGGGGGACCATGGGAGCATTGGGGCTCCCCCCACGGTCCCCAATGGAGAGGCCAGACCCCGGGGAATGGGGTCCCTGGGGCTAGAAGTGGCCCAGGAGGGGGACCATGCGGCCCCCCTCCCCTGCAAAAAATCCCCCAGAAAGGCTGGCCCGAGGAATGGGGGTCGCTGGGGCCATAATTGGCCTGAGGAGGGGGGCGACGCGGCCCCCTCCAAATAATTTAATTAAAAATAAAAAACAGACTGGCCATGCCCCGTGGGACGGGGTCCTGGGGGCCTAAATTGGCCTCGGGAGGGGTGCCCATGCGGTCCCCTTCCCGTTTAAAAATGAAAATAAAAATCATAAATAAGGGTCAGCCACTGGGGGATGGGGTCCTCAGGGCCCAAAAATAGTAAAAGAAGGGGGAGCACACAGCCCCCCTTCTAAAACTTTCTTTTTTTTAATAAAGCTGGCAGCCAGAGGCCCCGACCCCTTCCTGCACCACTCTGCATATGCGCCCCTTGGCACGTTGGAAGTTGGGGAATTAATTCCCCTTGAATACTGGGGGTCCCTGGGGGCCAACAAGCCCACCAGGTACCTCCAGTATGCACTACAGTGCTGCGTTGCAGAGAGGTGGCCCAAGGCCACGCCCCTTTTTACACCACTCTGCAAACGTGCCTCTTGGCACACTGGTGGTGGGAGGATGAGGTCCTCTTGTGTCCTGAGGACCTCAGGACAAAAGTGGATTTCCTCCCCCGAGCAGCAGTGTGCCAGAAGCCATGTTTGCAGCGTGGTGTAAAAAGAGGCATGGCCTCGGAACACCTTCCTGCAACACAGCTCTGTGGCGCTTACTGGAGATACCTGGCGGTCCCCTTCCCATTTAAAAATAAAAATAAAAACCATAAATAAGGGTCAGCCACTGGGGGATGGGGTCCTCAGGGCCCAAAAATAGTAAAAGAAGGGGGAGCACACAGTCCCCCTTCTAAAACTTTCTTTTTTTAAATAAAGCTGGAAGCCAGAGGCCCCGCCCCCTCCCTGCAACACTCTGCAAATGTGCCCCTTGGTACTTTGGAAGCTGGGAAATTAATTCCCCTTGAATACTGGGGATCCCTGGGGGCCAAATAGCCCACCAGGTACCTCCAGTATGCACCACAGAGCTGCGTTGCAGAGAGGTGGTCCAAGGCCACGCCCCTTTTTACACCACTCTGCAAACGCGCCGCTTGGCGCACTGGTGGTGGGACGATGAGGTCCTCTTGTGTCCTGAGGACCTCAGGACAAAAGTGGATTTCCTCCCCCGAGCAGCAGTGTGCCAGAAGCCATGTTTGCAGCTTGGTGTAAAAAGAGGCATGGCCTCGGAACACCTTCCTGCAACACAGCTCTGTGGCGCTTACTGGAGATACCTGGTGGGCTAGTTGTCCCCCAGGGACCCTCAGGATTCAAGGGGACTCAATCCTCCAATTTACAAAGCACCAGGGGGCACGTTTGCACAGTGGTGCAGGGAGGGGGCAGGCCTGATATAACAAATTAGCAATCTAGCTGTGTGGGACTTACTGGAGGTAATAAAGGGGGTAGTTGCCCCCCAAGGTTGATGTTGGGGGCTAACTAACCCTCCTGTTACCTCCAGTAACTCCCACACAGTGGGATTGCTAAAAGGTGTTTGGAGGCCACACTCACCTTTCTCCACCACTCTGCAAACGCAACTGCTATGTTATAGTTCGAAATTAGCTTTTAAAAAACCTTTGAAATTTACTGAAAAAAACATAGGTTTCAGGGACGTTTTAGTTAGAAATTAGCATTTAAAAAACCTTTGAAATTCACTGAAAAAAACATAGGTTTCAGGCACGTTAGAGTTAGAAATGAGCATTTAAAAAAACCTTAGAAATTCACTGAAAAAACCATAGGTTTCAAGGACGTTATAGTTAGTTGGATATTCATTCGTACCAAACCAGAGAAATTCTGCCGTTATAGTTAGTTCAGGTAACTATAACTTGTGCCCCCGCAATGCACTGCTGATGACGTCACATATTACATAATTCATGACATGGTCAGTGACATCACTAATGACATCACTGATGACATCACTGATGGCATCATCCAGTGACTGTGTGTTTCGGAAAAGTTTAAGTATGTTTTATATATATATTCCAAGGTATATTGAAGAATGAGTGGGTGTATAAGTGTCTGATTGTATCATTTACTAGGTGCATGACTGTCTGCATAAGTGAGTGATTAGCTGTGTCTTAGTGAATGTATGGGTTAGTGATTAAACTGTGTAAATGTCTGTATCAGTCTGTTAGTTGGTGTGTAAGCGGCTCCATGGGTTAGCAAATAGCTACATGACTGTTGATATGGGTTATTAATTGGTTGAGTATCTGTATGGGTGCCTGATTGTCTGTGTGGGTGGGTGGGGGGTGTGTCTCCCTGCATGGATGTGTGAGTGGGTGATTTACTGGGTGTATGGGTTCAAGAGTGCATCTGTGAAGGTCTGTATGGGTGGGTGAGTGTGTGTATGGGTGTGTTGGTGAGTGAATAGATGTCTCAGTGGTGCATGTCCAAGTAATTACATATGTAAAAGGCAGGGTATGTTAGAGTTGGAGTATATACATGACTATACGTGAGAGTCAGTGATTGTGAGAGTGCATGTATGGATGAGTGTGTACCTGTATTAGTGATTGTATAAAATAGTAAGTATGCATTAGTATCTGTATGAATAAGTGAGCTGGTGTGTGTATAACTGTATAGGTGAGAAAATGGAAGTGTGATTCATTCTTTGCATGACTGACTAGGTGTGTGAGTAACTCTGGATGAGTGGTGGTGTGTGAGGGTCTGTATAGGTGTATGAGTGCATATGATAGTGTTGTATTGATGAGTGACTGCATGTGTGAGTGACTGTATGGGTGAATGAGTGGATGTGTGTGTAGACCTAGGAATCAGTGAGCGTGTATGTAGTAACTGGCATTGGTGTGTCTATGGTTTTAAAAATGGTAGACTGTATTTTAGAGTGGGTGTATCAAAGGTTATATTAGGTTACAGTAACTTAAGGAAAAATTAACTTGCGCACTGTTCTGGGGCCCACTGTGGGTGAAATGTATGTTTTTAAAAAGAATGGAATGCCTGCAAGATCTACTAAAGATTAAATTGTGTTGCTTTACAGACTACAAGTCTCAGCGTGCAACAAGAAAGAGAAACATATTGCACTGAGCGAGAGGCCCACTGAGGGTGGGACAATCAATTAACAAATGCCGCATTTAAGCCGAACTGGAACTGCTTGCGAGATAGCCATTTGTTAAGAGACCTTTGAAAAAGAGACAGCAGTCTTGAAACGCGTTAGGTCTAAATAATAATTACCGAAGAGCAGCTGTGCAAGTCTACTCCCTTGAAACAGAAAAACCGTCTGGTTTAATTTACTGTGAGTGCGCCCTCAGAAGCTCTTGGGCAATTGGTGGTCAATCTGTGTACACAGCAGCCCTGCCGTGGGGGGCTGCAACATCCTCACAATGGAAGGAGGCCGTGGGGCAGAACTGTGTCCGAATCCCTGTAGCGGTACAGTAAATTGAGGAAAAACTAATTTGCGCACTGCTCTAGGGCCCACTAAGGGTGAAATGTATGTTTTTAAAAAGGATGGAATGTCCGCAAGATCTACTAAAGATGAAATTGTGTTCCTTTACAGACAACGAGTCCCAGCGTGCAAAAAGAAAGGGAAACATATTGCACTGAGCTAGAGGCACATTGAGGGCGGGACAATCAATTAACCTGCAGTATTTAAGGTGAACTAGAACTGCTTGCGAGATGGCCATTTGTTAAGAGACCTTTGAAAAAGAGACAGCAGTCTTGAAACGCGTTATGTCTGAATAATAATTACAGGAGAGCAGCTGTGCAAGTCTACTCCCTTGAAACAGAAAAAATGGCCGGTTTAATTTACTGAGAGTGCGCCCCCAGAAGCTCTTGGGCAATTGGGTGTTATATATATATATATATATATATATATTTATATATATATATATTCACTGAAAAAACCATAGGTTTCAGGGGTGTTATAGTTAGCTGGACTTTTCACTTGTACAAAACCATTGAAATTCCCCCGTTATAGTTAGTTCAGCTAACCTTAACTTGCGCGCCCGCAATGCACTGCTGATGACGTCACATATTACATCACTCACGACATGGTCAGTGACATCACTCATGACATCACTGATGACATCTCAAATGACATTACTGATGACATCACTGATGACATCATCCAGTGAATGTCTGTTTTTCTGAAAATTAAATATGTTTTATATATGTATATCTCAAGGTTGATAGAAGAATAAATGGGTATATAAGTGTCTAAATGGATGATTTGTTTTTGAAAAATTGATTGTGTAACTGACTGATTAAGTGTATCATAGTGAATACATGGCTTAGTGAGTAATGTTTAAATATGTAAATATCTGTATCAGTCTCTCACTTTGTGTATAAGTGGCTGCATGGGTTGGTGAGTAGCTACATGGGTGTCTATATAGGTTATTAGTTGGTTTTTTGAGTATCAGTCTGAGTGTCTGCATGGTTCGGTGGGGGGTATTACGTAGTGCATAGGTGCATGAATGAGTGACTCACTGTTTGTATGTGTTGAAGACAGCATGTGTGCAGGACTGTATGGGTGGATGAGTGTGTGTATGGGTGTGTTAGTGAGTGAATGACTGTCTCAATAGTGTCTTTATGAGTAACTACATATGTTTTAAACTAGTATATGTGACTATTGGTGTATATAAGTGAGTATATGTGAGAGTGAGAGATTGAAAGAGTTCCTGTATGAATAAGTATGTGTTTCTATAAGTGATTGTTTAAAAGACTAAGTATGTGTAAGTTTCCGTAGAAGTAAGTGTGGTGGTGTGTGTATAACTGTATATGGAAGTAAATGTATGTTTGATACTATATTAGCATGAGTGACTATGTGTGTGAGTAACTCTATGGATGAGTGGCATTGTGTAACAGGATGTATAGGTGTATGAGTACATATGATGAGTGACTACATGTATGAGTGACTGTATAGGACTGTTGGTGAATGAGTGGATGTGTATGTGGATCTTAGAATTACTGAAGAGATTGTTGTAACTGGTATTGGTATGGCCATTGTTTTGAAAATTTTAGTCTCTATTTTTGAATGTGTGTATCAAAGGTTATATTAGGGTGAGAGGAGGTCTGCCCCTCTATCACAAGGATGATGTCATCAGTGATGTCATCAGTGATGTCATTTGAGATGTCATCAGTGATGTCATGAGTGATGTCACTGACCATGTCATGAGTGATGTAATATGTGACGTCATCAGCAGTGCATTGCGGGCGCGCGAGTTATAGTTAGCTGAACTAACTATAACGGGGGAATTTCAATGGTTTTGTAGAAGTGAAAAGTCCAGCTAACTATAACACCCCTGAAACCTATGGTTTTTTCAGTGAATTTCCTAGGTTTTTTAAATGCTAATTCCTAACTATAACGTGCCTGAAACCTATGGTTTTTTCTGTGAATTTCAAAGGTTTTTTAAATGCAAATTTCTAACTATGCCTACAGAGACAGGACATGTGAAGAAAGAAGAAAAAATGCACAGAAAGAAAAAAAAGAAGTGCAGAAAGAAGCAACAGAAGTCCTCAAAGATGAAGAAAAGTGCAGGAAGAAGGATAACGTGCAGAAAGAACAAAAAGAAGAGCAGAAAGAATCCTTGTTGCAAAATCATCCTGTACCCTCAACTTTTTCAGACGGATACTGGTGGTAACTGAGTCTGACTAACCAGTCCTAGAGCCAGTGCTATGTTAAAAGACCCTTAGAATACAGTGAAAACACCTACATACACTAGGGAACATTATGCGTTGGAGTCCCCCTGTGATTAGCATGACCTCCTCTGTAAGCCCCTAGTATATAATAGGGCAGGGGGATTAAAACTACCTCTTAAAACAGGCCACAGGGCGTTTTTGCACACGTTAACTCAGGCCCCGTCCCCTCCCTTCACCACTGTGTAAACACGCCCTGTGTCCGTTTTTAGTTGGGAGATTAAGTTCATTTGAATCCTGAGGGTCCCTAGGGTCCAACTAGCCCACTAGGTACCTCCAGTAAGTGCCACAGAGCTGCGTTGCAGAGAGGTGTAAAAAGTGGCACAGCCTGGACCACCTCTCTGCAATGCAGCTCAGTGGCGCTTACTGGAAGCACTTGGTGGGCTAGTTAGCCCCCAGGGGCCCTCAGTATTGAAGGGAAATTATATCCCCAATTTAAAACGTGCCATAGTGCGTGTTTGCACACGTCACCTCAGGCCCCGTCCCCTCCCTTCACCACTGTGTAAACGCGCCCTGTGGCTGTTCTAAGTTGAGAGATTAAGTCCCCTTGAATCCTAAGGGTCCCTAGGGTCAAACTAGACCACTAGGTACCTCCAGTAAGCGCCACAGAGCTGCGTTGCAGAGAGGTGTAAAAAGGGGCTTGGCCTCAGAACACCTGTCTGCAGCGCAGCTCCCTGGCGCATACTGGAGATGCCTGTTGGGCTAGTTGGCCCTCAGGGACCCTCAGTATTGAAGAGGAATTAATTCCCCAACTTACAACTTGCCAGGGGGCGCGTTTGCAGAGTGCTGCAAGGAGGGGGCGTGGCCTCCGGCACAATGCCAGTCTTTTATTTATTTTAATTTTTTAAGAAGGGTGGCTGTGTGGTTCCCCTTCTTATTCTAATTTATTCGCCCTGATGACCCCATCCCCCAGGGCCTGTCTCCTAATTATATTTTTTTGACCCCAATCCCCAGGGCCGGCCACTGTTTTTTATTATTTTTAAAAAATATATATTTATAGACACACCTAGGACATGCTGAACAAACCGTACGTACCTATCACCATGACGATTTGAGTGATATTCATTAAAAGGCGACTATGCATACAATGAATCCACGTGAAATGTATTTACACCACTAGTGAAGCTCTGACATGTCTGATGCCCTACCGTGCCTAATCCCGGTAGACACCCTTGTTGTTTATTTATACAAACATGGGTAGCTATTGACGGGCACATTTAATACACATGCACACCAAGCCATTCAAAGGGGATTCGACAAAAATTCGACCAAAACTATGTAAGAAACCCCCCTCATGGTTAATAAAACACACATCCACTGCCGGATGTGTAATACTTTTTATTTTACTCTCTGGAAAGGGGACGAACATCACTTGAGAGTCACAGCGAGCTCCTGGCAGAGCCCAATGCTGTGTTACACCCACCATTGCCTGCCGAGTGCCACACACCTCTGTGTTGTATTCCACCAGCTAGTGCATATGCTATGACACTCTCTAGCCCATGTGCACTGTAACACCACCCCGCGAATATGTCATGCCACACTTGTCTTCGCGCGGGTTATATTGCCCCATCTAACGTGCCTTCCTCGATGCCTATGTTATAACGCACAGTGCTATGCCATACATATTACAATCTGGGATCCATATCTTTGTCACAGTGCATATGCAACGTTACACTCCCCAGCACATATTTTATATTGCAACTTTAGAGACTAGTTAGGTTACACAACACTACCCTGTGCATATTACACTCCAAGGCGCACATCGCATAGCACGCGCTAGTGCCTGTGCTATCTCGCGCTCTCCAATGAATCTGTCATTGCGCACAATGTATTGCATATTATATTTCACGCCCGGTTCATCTTATATCACACTTTTTGGTGCATAGTTTATACCATACACTATATCTAGTTTTCATTTTCAATCGTGCTCTCAGGACTATGTTCTATATAACACTGTGTTCACCTACCCTTTTCACGGGCATTACATTTTACGATAGGGGGTGGAGGGTCAGGGGGTGTTTCTGCCAAGTGAGCCCGGAGTCACAGTCACAAACGTCCTCTTCTTCCTGAATAAAAGTGAGATTATGCTGCATACTTGTTCATATTTTAAGTAGTTTGCACAGACACACGTTTGAAAAACAATGAAGTTCCTAATACCCGCCTTCTCTGAACAGTTAGCTTGCTGCCCCATCCCCCTCCTCCCTATCCTCTGTTGTGTGAATCCATGGACTAGCCTCCTCCCTCCTGCCATGCATGGTCTGATGTGCTGCCACTGCCCTCAATTTAGTATGATGTACCAGTCCCCTCCTCCTGCCCTCCATTGCCCAATTCTATGCCCCATCATTGACCTCCTGCTTAAACTCTGTGCTTAGCTTGCTGCCCCTATTCTCCTTCCCCCTGCCCTCCGATGTCTTTGTGCATGCCCCTGCTCCATCCTTTTTGCCCACCATGTTCCATGGACCTGCCACTCCTATCTACTCTGAGTGTTCTGTTGAGCTGCCACCCCCCTCCCACCTGCCTACCATTGTCAGATGACTGTAACCTGTCCCTGCCACCTCCACCCTGCCTGTCCACATGCCATGCCCCTATCCTCTTCCTCCTGTCCTACATGGTCCATTGTACTGCCACACCCTTCTGCCCTCCCTGGTCTGTTGTGCTGCAACTGCTCCTCCTGCCTGCCCCGTGCGGTCTGTTGTGAGGCCCCTTCCCCTGAACTTTCTTGTCTGTGCACAGGTCCTGACCCTCCCTTCTATCCTCCATCGTCCTTTGTGCATGCCCCTGCACCCTCCTTCTTGCCCATCATAGCCATTGTGCTGCCACTAACCCTCCCACTTGCCATGCATAGTCTTCTGTGCTGCCATGGCCCCTCCCACCTTCCCTGTGTGGTCAGTTAGCTGCCCCTGACCCCCTCCCACCTTCCCTCCATGGTCTGTGTGTATGCCATCACAGTCTCACTGTTGCTCTTCATGGTGTGTCTTGCTTCTAGTGCCCATCCTGCCTGACCTATATATGGCTATCTTGCTGCTCCTGCCCTGCCCTCTTGCCCCCAGCCCTCTGTTTACATGTGCAGACCCCTACTCCCTCCCTCCTGGCTTGTCTGTTCCATTGTAATGCCCCTGATCCGTCCCTCCTGCCCTTTATGGTCTGTTATGCTGCAGCTTTCTCTCCTGTCTGTCCATTATGGTCAGCTAGCTACCATTGCCTCTTGCCCCTCTGTTCTCTGTTGTCCATGTGCAAGGTCCTGTCCCCTCCCTCTTGCTTTCAATGGATTGTTGTGCTGCACTCCCGTCCCGCATGCCCTGTGTGGTGTATTGTGCTGCTGCAAACCCTGATGCCTGCCCTGCAGGGTCAGTTTGGTGCACCTCTCCATGTCCCTCCTGTCCTCTGTTATCCAAGTCCATGTCCCTACCCCATTTCCTTCCATGATCCAATGTACCATACTGGCGAACATTTTGAACTTGGTAAGAGGGAGATTTTGAAAAAAAACTGGGGTATTGATTTTCCCCTTTGAGTTACATTGAAAAAGAGGAGATTGTAGACAGGAGACAGATCAAATAAAGCCCATTTGAGCTTAAAAACATTGGACGTTTCCTGGCTGAATTGGGTCTGTTGGCATGTATGGTTGTACTACCATTGCCTCTTCCTTCTGCCCACAATGGTCTATTACATTGCCACAGCCTCTTTTGCAAGTCCTGTATTGTTGGTTTGTTGCCCCTGCCCCCCTTTCCACTGCCCTCCATAGTCTGTTGTGCTGCCACGGCCCTTCCTGCCTGCTCAGTGTGGTTAAATTGTTGCCTTTGCACCCTCCTACCTGCCTTCAATTTTCAGAGTCCGTGCCCCTGGCCTCTGCCTCTCAACAGTATCCTAATGAACAACTAGATTGCTAACATTCTATATTTATTACAAAAGTGTGGAACACCTGACCTCATCTTGATGTAATCAAAACTGTAATACCTAGAGCATTTCCTTTAGAAATTACATATATGAGAGGGTCTTATTGGCATCAAAATTATGGTTAGTGCTCTAAAAGACTAAAATAAGGACATATTTTCTGAGTTTTCAAATAGCGACAAAGCACTTTTAAATTATTTGTTATCTTTATGTTTTTTTATCCAGTTGACCACTTGATTAAATCTTGCACTTAGGGGAGAGGATGTGGTGTTACTTCCAGAACTGCAGACTTTGCAACTGGGGAACCAGGTTGGAGTTTCTGCTTCAGCTCGACTGCAAAAGGCACTTCCCTGAGCTGAGGACTACCTCTCTGCCAAATTTCAAGTAATTCTGTTCAGCCGTTCGGGCTGTACCTTGGACTAAAGGTCCCTATGGAAAATTGCATGGGGAAAACGCGTTTTGGGACCCCCCCTTTTTTCTCAGCCCCCGCTTGACGAATCCACCCGAGACTTTCAGGGTAGGAGCGGAGCGGAGCGCCCCACCTATTTTCAAAATTTCGCGAGGATTCGTCAACCGGCGCCAAAGTTTTTCCAAATAGAATGTTGCGGATTTCCTATGGAAACACGGTCCTAACTATAACTATCTACTGGCAACCGCCAGTAGATTATATATATATATATATATATATATATATATATATATATATATATATATATATATATATATATATATATATATATATATATATATATATATATATATATATATATATATATATATATATATATATATATATATGTATATATTTTACCTACTGGCAGTCGCCAGTAGGTAGTAGGTAGTTATAGTTAGGACCTATTTACCATAGAAAATCTGCAAGTTTCTATTTGGAATAACTTTGGCGCCCGTTGACGAATCTTCGCAAAATTTTCAAAACTTTTGGCCAGCTCCGGTCCGCTCCTATCCTGAATGTCTCGGGATGATTCATGTAGCGGGGGCTGAGAAAAAAGGGGGTTCCAAAACATGTTTTCCCCATGCAATTTCCCATAGGACCTTTAGCCGCAGCTTCAGCCCGAACTGCTGAACGGAATTACACCAAATTTGGAAGAAAGGTAGAGCTTTGTTCAGAGTCATGCCTTTTGCTTAAATGGTGTAAATCCATTCAGTAGTTCCTGAGAAAATCAAAAGTAAAATCACATATATATCTGGGCGGAGCCTAACCACACATCTCATCGTGAGATCTGATTGGCTGTGAGCACTTCATCCAAGAAGTGTTGGCAGCCATCTTGGGACCAATATACATGATAGCACCTCATTAAAAAGCATTGCAGTTAATAGAAGGTTTTAAGACTTTAGTTACATTATAAATCATTTGTTGATGGTACCATACTAATTTTAGGAATTGTGGTAATGTTCTAAGGTGATTTTACCATGTGAAAAAGCCTTCTGCTGTGAGCTAAACTGAGAGCATATTTTCTGTAAATTCACATTATCTTTCTCAGTCATGTGAGAATGAAGTCTGACATTCTCAGCAAAACATGTACATCCAACAAGGGCAGAGACTGTCAGTTGATTCCTTTGTGTTCTACTGCAGCTTCCCAGAGTGTTCTAAAGATCAACTAGAGCGCTAACAGTCCTATTTATGACAAACGTATTGCACACCTGAAGCCGTCTTGATTGGAATAAAGTGGTAACTCTTAAAACATTTAATTTAAAAAGGAACAAAATTAGGGGGTTCAGTTTGCCATAGAAAGTATGATTAGTGCTGCAGAAAGAAAAATTAGGGCACATTTTGAGTGACTTCTCAAATCCTCTTCTATTTCATTAAACAATTCTGACATGCAGACTGAAACATGCACTTTCAATACCAGGAGCAGACTTCCCTGGTGAGCAGTAGCGTTACTACAGTGATCTACTAAGCAACTAGAGTGCTAACATTCTGAATTTATGGCAAATGTGTGACATATCTGAGTGCCTTCTTGATGGAATCAAAGTAAAAAACTGAAAGTATTTCCTACTGAGGAGACTGTAGTAAATGAGGAAATTAGGAAACTTCATAACAAATAAGTCTCCCAAAATGGCCACCAGAGACAAAAGAGCCCAAATGTAGCACAAATATCACCCAGATGTAGCCCAAGTATAGCCCAATGACAGAATGTCCCAGAGTGTTCTAACGAACAACTCGAGCGCTAACAGTCTTACTTATGACAAAAATATGGCACACCTGAAGCCATCTTGATTGGAATAAAGTGGTAACACTTAAAACATTTAATTTACAAAGGAACAAATTGAAGAGGGGGTTCATTTTGCCATAGAAATTATGATTAGTGCTGCAGAAAGAAAAATTAGGGCACATTTTAACTTCTCAAATCCTCGTCTATTTCCTAAAAAAAATTCGGACATGCAGACTGAAACATGCACTTTGAATACCCGCAGCAGACTTCTCTGGTGAGCAGTAGCTTTACTACAGTGATCTAATAAGCAACTAGAGTGCTAACATTCAGAATCTGTGGCAAATGTGTGACACATCTAAATACCTTCTTGATGGAATTAAAGTAAAAAACTGAAAGCATTTCCTACTGAGGAGACTGCAGTAAATGAGGAAATTAGGAAACTTCATAACAAATAAATCTCCCAAGATGGCCACCAGATACAAAAGAGCCCAAATGCAGCACAAATATCACCCAGATGAAGCCCACATGTAGCCCAATGACAGAAGTCTGCAAACCACTTATTTTTTGTGTATTTTCAGTTTTATATAGTGCAGGCTTGTCAGGTATTGGAGTGCTTTACATGAGCATTGGTTACATCACACAAGATCAAATTCATTTTGGTTGTAGATATGGGGAGATTAAGTGATTTGACCAGAATCAAAGAATGTTGAGCTGAAGCAGAAACTCCAACCTGGTTCCCCAGTTGCAAGGTCTGCAGCTCTGGAAGTAACACCACATCCTCTCGCCTAGGTGCAACATTTAATCAAGTGGTCAACTGGATAAAAAAACATAAAGATTACAAATAATTTAAAAGTTCTTTGTCGCTATTTGAAAACTCAGAAAATATGTCCTCATTTTAGTTTTTTAGAGCACTAACCATAATTGTGATGCAAATAAGACCCTTTCATATATGTAATTTCTAAAGGAAATGCTCTAGGCATTACAGTTTTGATTACATCAAGATGACGTCAGGCGTTCCACACTTTTGTAATAAATATAGAATGTTAGCAATCTAGTTGTTCATTGGGATACTGTTGAGAGGCAGAGGCCAGGGGCACAGACTCTGAAAATGTGAAGGCAGGTAGGAGAGTGCAGAGGCAACAATTTGACCACACTGGGCAGGCAGGAAGGGCAGTGGCAGTACAACAGACTATGGAGGGCAGTGGAAAGGGGGGCTGGGGCAACAAACCAACAATACAGGACTGGCAAGAGAAGCTGTGGCAATATAATAGACCATTGTGGGCAGAAGGAAGAGGCAGTGGTAGTACAACCATTCATGCCAACAGACACGGTTCAGCCAGGAAACGTCCAATGGTTTTAAGCTCAAATGGGCTTTATTTGATCTGTCTCCTATCTGCAATCTCCTCTTTTTCAATGTAACTCAAAGGGGAAAATCAATACCCCAGTTTTTTTCAAAATCTCCCTCTTACCAAATTCAAAATGTTCGCAAGTATGGTACATTGGATCATGGTAGGCAGGAGGAATTGGGGTAGGGACATGGACTCAGATAACAGAGGACAGGAGGGACATGGAGAAGTGCACCAAACTGACCATACAGGGCAGGCATCAGGGTTTGCAGCAGCACAATACACCACACAGGGCATGCGGGATGGGAGTGCAGCACAACAATCCATAGACAGCAATAGGGAGGGGACAGGACCATTCACATGGACAACAGAGAACAGAGGGGAAAGAAGCAATGGTAGCTAGCTGACCATAATGGACAGACAGGCGAGAAAGCTGCAGCATAACAGACCATAAAGGGCAGGAGGGACGGATCAGGGGCATTACAATGGAACACAAAAGCCAGGAGGGAGGGAATAGGGGTCTGCACATGGAAACAGAGGGCTGGGGAAAAGGGGGCAGGGCAGGAGCAGCAAGATGACTATGGAGGTCAGCCAGGATGGGCATTAGAAACAAGACACACCATGGAGAGCAACAGTGAGACTATGATGGCATACACACAGACCATGGAGGGAAGGTGGGAGGGGGTCGAGGGCAGCTAGCTGACCACACAGGTCTGGTGGGAGGGGCCATGGCAGCACAGAAGACCATGCATGGCAAGCAGGAGGGTTAGTGGCAGCACAATGGCTATGATGGGCAAGAAGGAGGGTGCAGGGGCATGCACAAAGGACCATGGAAGATAGAAGGGAGGGTCAGGACCTGGGCAGAGACAAGAGAGTTCAGGGGAAGGGGCCTCACAACAGACCGCGCGGGGCAGGCAGGAGGAGCAGTTGCAGCACAACAGACCAGGGAGGGCAGAAGGGTGTGGCAGTAAAATGGACCATGGAGGACAGGAGGAAGGGGATAGGGGCATTGCATGTGGACAGGCAGGGTGGAGGTGGCAGGGACAGGTTACAGTCATCTGACAATGCTAGGCAGGTGGGAGGGTTGTGGCAGCTCAACAGTACACTCAGAGTAGATAGGAGTGGCAGGTCCATGGAACATGGTGGGCAAAAAGGATGGAGCAGGGGCATGCACAAAGACATCAGAGGGCATGGGGAAGGAGAATAGGGGCAGCAAGCTAAGCACAGAGGCTAAGCAGGAGGTCAATGATGGGCCATAGAATTGGGCAATGAAGGGCAGGAGGAGTGTACTGGTACATCATGCTAAATGGAGGGCAGTGGCAGCACATCAGACCATGCATGGCAGGAGGGAGGAGGCTAGTCCATGGATTCAGACAACAGAGGATAGGGAGGCAGTGGATGGGGCAGCAAGATAACTGTTCAGAGAAGGTGGGTATTAGGAACTTTATTGTTTTTAAAATGTGTGTCTGTGCAAACTACTTAAAATATTAACAAGTATGCAGCATAATCTCACTTTTATTCAGGAAGAAGAGGACGTTTGTGACTGTGACTCCGGGCTCACTTGGCAGAAACACCCCCTGACCCTCCACCCCCATCGCAAAATGTAATGCCCGTGAAAAGGGTAGGTGGACGCAGTGTTATATAGAACATAGTCCTGAGAGCACGATTGAAAATGAAAACTAGATAGAGTATATGGTATAAACTATGCACCAAAAAGTGTGATATAAGATGAACCGGGGCGTGAAATATAATATGCAATACATTGTGCGCAATGACAGATTCATTGGAGAGCGCAAGATAGCACAGGCACTAGCGCGTGCTATGCGATATGCGCCTTGGAGTGTAATATGCACAGGGCAGTGTTGTGTAACCTAACTAGTCTCTCAAGTTGTAATGTAAAATATGTGCTGGGGAGTGTAACGTTGCATATGCACTGTTACAAAGATATGGATCCCAGATTGTAATATGTATGGCATAGCGCTGTGCGTTATAACATAGGCATCGAGGAAGGCACGTTAGATAGGGCAATATAACCCGTGCGAAGGCAAGTGTGGCATGACATATTCACGGGGTGGTGTTACAGTGCACATGGACTAGAGAGTGTCATAGCATACGCACTAGCTGGTGGAATACAACACAGAGGTGTGTGGCACTCGGCGGGCACTGGTGGGTGTAACACAGCATTGGGCTCAGCCAGGAGCACGTTGTGACTCACAAGTGAGGTTTGTCCCCTTTCCAGAGAGTAAAATAAAAAGTATTACACATCCGGCGGTGGATGTGTGTTTTATTAACCGTGAGGGGGGTTTCTTGCAGAATTTGGTCGAATTTTTTTCGAATCACCTTTGAATGGCTTGGTGCGTGTGTGTATTAAATGTGCCCGTCAATAGCTACCCATGTTTGTATAAATAAACAACAAGGGTGTCTACTTGGAGAGTACCCACCGGCGGGGGTGCCGAGATTAGGCACTGTAGGGCGTCAGACACGTCAGAGCTTCACTAGCAGTGTAAATACATTCCACGTGGATTCATTGTATGCATAGTCGCCTTTTAATGAATATCACGCAAATCGTCATGGTGATAGGTACATACGGTTTGTCCAGCATGTCCTAGGTGTTTCTATAAATATATTTTAAAAAACATTAATAAAAAACAAAGGCCGGCCCCGGGGGATGGGGTCCCCGGGGCCATAAGTGGCCTGAGGAGGGGGGCAACACAGCCCCCCTCCTAAAGAATTAAAAAAAAAAAAAGGCCATGGGGTTGCGGTCCCCGGGGCCGATTAAGGCCTTGTGAGGGCCAAATTTATTTTTTTCAACAACAAAAAAATTAGGGTGCAGGCCCTGGGGGATGGGGTCCCCAGGGCCAATAAATTAGAAAAAGAAGGGGGGCCACACAGCCCTCCTTCTTAAAAAAATTAAATAAATAAAAGACCGGCATCGCGCCGGAGGCCAAGCCCCTCCTTGCAGCACTCTGCAAAAGTGCCCCCTGGCCAGTTGTAATTTGGGGAATTAATTCCCCTTCAATTCTGAGGGTCCCTGAGGGCCAACTAGCCCAACAGGTATCTCCAGTATGCGCCAGGGAGCTGCGTTGCAGACAGGTGTTTTGAGGCCACGCCCCTTTTTACACCTCTATGCAACGCAGCTTTGTGGTGCTTACTGGAGGTACCTAGTGGGCTAGTTTGACCCTATGGACCCTTAGGATTCAAGGGGACTTAGTCTCTCAACTCAGAATGGCCACAGAGCGCGTTTACACAGTGGTGAAGGGAGGGGACGGGGCCTGAGGTGACATGTGCAAACACGCCCTGTGGCACGTTTTGAGTTGGGGAAATAATTCCCTTTCAATCCTGAGGGGCCCTGGGGGCCAACTAGCCCACCAGGTGCTTCCAGTAAGCACCACTGTTCTGCGTTGCAGAGAGGTGGTGCAGGCCGTGCCCCTTTTTACACTTCTCTACAATGGCGCTTACTGGACGTACCTAGTGGGCTATTTTGCCCCTAGGGACCCTCAGGATTCAAGGGAACTTAATCTCCCAACTTAAAAAACGGCCACAGGGCGTGTTTACACAGTGGGGAAGGGAGGGGACGGGGCCTGAGGTGACGTGTGCAAACACGCCCTATGGCGCGTTTTAAGTTGGGGAAATAATTTCGCTTCAATCCTGAGGGCCCCTGGGGGCTAACTAGCCCACCAGGTGCTTCCAGTAAGCGCCACTGCGCTGCGTTGAAGAGAGGTGGTCCAGGCCGTGTCACTTTTTACAACTCTCTCGAGCGCAGCTCTGTGGCGCTTACTGGAGGTACCTAGTGGGCTAGTTGGACCCTAGGGACCCTCAGGATTCAAATGAACTTAATCTCCCAACTAAAAATGGCCACAAGGCGTGTTTTCACAGTGGTGAAGTGAGGGGACGGTGCCTGATTTAACGTGTGCAAACAAGCCCTGTGGCGCGTTTTAAGTTGGGGAAATAATTCCCCTTCAATCCTGATGGACCCTGGAGGCCAAGTAGCCCACCAGGTGCTTCCAGTAAGCGCCACTGCGCTGCGTTGCAGAGAGGTGGTCTAGGCCATGCCCCTTTGTAGATCTCTCTGCATCGCAGCTCTGTGGCGCATACTGGAGGTACCTAGTGGTCTAGTTGGACCCTAGGGACCCTCAGGATTCAAGGGCACTTAATCTCCCAACTTAAAACGGCCACAGGGTGTGTTTACACAGTGGGGAAGGGAGGGGACGGGGCCTGAGGTGATGTGTGCAAACACGCCCTGTGGCGCATTTTAAGAGGTAGTTTTAATCCCCCGCCCTATTATATACTAGGGGCTTACAGAGGAGGTCATGCTAATCACAGGGGGACCCCAACGCATAGTGTTCCCTAGTGTATGTAGGGGTTTTCACTGTATTCTGAGTGTCTTTTAACATAGCACTGGCTCTAGGACTGGTTAGTCAGTCTCAGTTACCACCAGTATCCGTCTGAAAAAGTTGAGGGTACAGGATGAATTTGCAACAAGGCTTCTTTCTGCTCTTCTGTTTGTTCTTTCTGCACGTTATCCTTCTTCCTGCACTTTTCTTCGTCTTTGAGGACTTCTGTTGCTTCTTTCTGCATTTATTTTTTTTCTTTCTGTGCGTTTTTTCTTCTTTCTTCACATATCCTATCTCTGTAGGCATAGTTAGAAACTAGCATTTAAAAACCTTTGAAATTCACTGAAAAAACCATAGGTTTCAGGCACGTTATAGTTAAGAATTAGCATTTAAAAAACCTTAGAAATTCACTGAAAAAACCATAGGTTTCAGGGGCGTTATAGTTAGCTGGACTTTTCACTCGTACAAAACCATTGAAATTCCCCTGTTATAGTTAGTTCAGCTAACTATAACTTGCGCACCCGCAATGCACTGCTGATGACATCACATATTACATCACTCATGACATGGTCAGTGACATCACTGATGACATCTCAAATGACATCACTGATGACATCACTGATGACATCATCCTTGTGATAGAGTGGCAGACCTCCTCTCCCCCTAATATAACCTTTGATACACACATTCAAAAATAGAAACCAACATTTTCAAAACAATGGACATACCAATACCAGTTACAACAACCTATTCAGTAATTCTAAGATCACATACACATCCACTCATTCACCAACAGTCCTATACAGTCACACATACATGCACTCACTCATCATATGTACTCATACACCTATACATCCTGTTACACAATGCCACTCATCCATAGAGTTACTCACACACATAGTCACTCATGCTAATAAAGAATCAAACATCCATTTACGTGCATATACAGTTATACACACACCACCACACTTACTTCTACAGAAACGTACACATACTTAGTCTTTTAAACCACATCACTTATAGAAACACATACTTATTCATACAGGAACTCTTTCAATCTCTCACTCTCACATATACTCACTTATATACACCAATAGTCACATATACTAGTTTAAAACATATGTCGTTACTCATAAAGACACAATTGAGACAGTCATTCACTCACTAACACACCCATGCACACACTCATCCACCCATACAGTCCTGCACACATGCTGTCTTCAACACATACAAACAGTGAGTCACTCATTCATGTGCCTATGCACTAGGTAATACCCCCCACCGAACCATGCAGACACTCAGACACTCATACTGATACTCAACTAATAACCTATATAGACACTCATGTAGCTACTCACCAACCCATGCAGCCACATATACACAAAGTGAGAGACTGATAAAGATATTTACATATTTAAACATTACTCACTAAGCCATGTATTCACTAAGATACACTTAATCAGTCAGTTATACAATCAATTTTTCAAAAACAAATCATCCATTTAGACACATATACCCATTTATTCTTCCATCGACCTTGAGATATACATATATAAAACATATGTAGTTTTCAGAAAAACACACATTCACTGGATGATGTCATCAGTGATGTCATTTGAGATGTCATCAGTGATGTCATGAGTGGTGTCACTGACCATGTCATGAGTGATGTAATATGTGACGTCATCAGCAGTGCATTGCAGGCGCGCGAGTTATAGTTAGCTGAACTAACTATAACGGGGGAATTGCAATGGTTTTGTACGAGTGAAAAGTCCAGCTAACTATAACGCCCCTGAAACCTATGTTTTTTTCAGTGAATATATATATACCTACATATATATAAATGCATATATATGTGCATATGTGTGTGTGTAGAGAGAGGTAGAGAGGTAGAGGTGTAGCGGTAGAGAGGTAGAGGTAGAGAGGTAGAGAGGTAGAGAGTAGTAGAGAGAGAGGTAGAGAGAGGTAGAGAGGTACAGAGTGAAGGATGAGTAATATAGAGCAGAGAGTGAGTAGGAGAGAGTAGTAGAGAGTAGTAGAGAGAGTAGCAAAGAGTGAGTAGGAGAGAGTAGTAGAGTGAGTAGTAGAAAGTGAGTAGTAGAGAGTGAGTAGTAGAGAGTGGGTAATAGAGAGTGAGTAGTAGAGAGTGAGTAGTAGAGTGAGTAGTAGAGAGTAGTAGAGAGTGAGTAGCAGAGAGTAGTAGAGAGTGAGTAGTGGAGAGTGAGTAGCAGAGAGAGAGTAGTAGAGAGTAGTAGAGAATGAGTAGTAGAGTGAGTAGTAGAGAGTAGTAGAGAGAGAGTAGTAGAGAGTGAGTAGAAGAGAGGAGTAGAGAGTGAGTAGTAGAGAGTGAGTAGAAGAGTGAGTAATAAAGAGTAGTAGAGAGAGAGTAGTAGAGAGTGAGTAGTAGAGAGTAGTAGAGAGTGAGTAGTAGAGAGTGAGTAGTAGAGAGTAGCAGAGAGTGAGTAGTAGAGAGTGAGTAGTAGAGAGAGTAGTAGGGAGTAGTAGAGAGTGAGTAGTAGAGAGTAGTGGAGTAGTAGAGAGTGAGTAGTGGAGAGTAGTAGAGAGTGAGTAGTAGAGTAAGTAGTAGGGTGAGTAGTAGAGAGCAAGTAGTAGAGAGTGTGTAGTACAGAGTGAGTAGTAGAGAGCAATAGAGAGTGAGTAGTAGAGAGAGAGTGAGTAGTAGAGAGAGTAGTAGAGAGTAATAGAGTAGTAGAGAGTGAGTAGTAGAGAGTGTGTAGTAGAGAGTGAGTAATAGAGAGCAGTAGAGAGTGAGTAGTAGAGAGAGTAGTAGAGAGTAGTAGAGTAGTAGAGAGTGAGTAGTAGAGTGAGTAGTAGAGAGTAGTAGAGAGCGAGTAGCAGAGAGTGAGTAGTGGAAAGTGAGTAGTAGAGAGTAGTAGAGAGTGAGTAGTAGAGAGAGAGTAGTAGAGAGAGAGTAGTAGAGAGTGAGTAGTAGAGAGTAGTAGAGTGAGTAGTAGAGAGTGAGTAGTAGAGAGAGAGTAGTAGAGAGTGAGTAGTAGAGTAGTAGAGAGTCAGTGGTATAGAGTAGTAGAGAGTAGTAGAGTGAGCAGTAGAGAGTAGTAGAGAGTGAGTAGTAGAGAGAGTAGTAGAGAGTAGTAGAGTAGTAGACAGTGAGTAGTAGAGAGTGTGTAGTAGTGAGAGTAGTAGAGTAGTAGAGTAGTAGATAGTGAGTAGTAGAGAGTGAGTAGTAGAGGGTTGTAGAGAGTGAGTAGTAGAGAGTAGTGGAGAGTGAGTAGTCGAGAGTAGTAGAGAGTGAGTAGTAGAGAGTGAGTAGTAGAGAATGAGTAGTAGAGAGTAGTAGAGTGAGTAGTAGAGAGGAAGTAGTAGAGAGAGAGTAGTAGAGAGTAGTAGAGTGAGTAGTAGAGTAGTAGAGAGTGAGTGGAGAGAGTAGTAGAGAGTATTAGAGTGAGTAGTAGAGAGTAGTAGTAGAGAGTAGTAGAGAGTGAGTTATAGAGAGTGAGTAGTAGAGAGTAGTAGTAGAGAGTAGTAGAGAGTGAGTAGTAGAGAGTGAGTAGTAGAGAGTAATAGCGAGTGAGTAGTAGAGAGTGAGTAGTTTAATTTAAAAGGAACACAATGAGGGGGTTAATTTTGTCATAGAAATTATGATTCCTGCTGCAGAAAGAAATATTAGGGCACATTTTGACTTCTCAAATCCTCTTCTATTTCATTAAAAATTCTGACATGCAGACTGAAACATGCACTTTGAATACCAGCAGCAGAATTCCCTGGTGAGCAGTAGCTTTACTACAGTGATCTAATGAGCAACTAGAGTGCTACCATTGAGAATTTATGGCAAATGTGTGACACATCTGAATGCCTTCTTGATGGAACCAAAAATAAACAAGCATTGAAAATGCAATAGGTCTCACCCTCGTTTAAGTTAAAGCAATTCTGTTTGCAATTAGGTGGCTTTTTAGCTTTGCTTGTATTAGTGTTTTTCAATCTTTCATGTACATAACATGCATATGTATGCATATATGTATATTTATATTACAAGCACAAAGATGAGGGTAGAGGCTAATTGAATCCGCACCCAGCAAATATCTGTGGTTCTCGTAATCAGTGAATAGTGGTGCACGAAACCAGAGAGTACTACCCTCTTTACTCCCAAAAGTGTAGGATAAGATCCTACATCAACATATGTAGACACAAGTGGTTCAGCACTATACACTATACACTTCTCATGTAATCAGAGCATGTGACACAAATTGTAGAAATTTTCTTCTTTATTTATCTTGGTCGCAGATTTCTTGTAATTCATATATCCACATAACCGTAGCCATGTATATGTATGCATGCATTTATATTTATATAGATATGCAGAATATATATATATGTTTATATATGTATGTATATACAAGTATATATATACACATACATATATATAAATGCATATGCATATAAATGCATATATAAATGTGCATATGTGTGCGTGTAGAGAGAGGTAGAGAAGTAGAGGTGTAGAGGTAGAGGTGTAGAGGTAGAGAGTAGTAGAGAGAGAGGTAGAGAGAGGTAGAGAGTAGAGAGTGAGTAATGGAGAGTAGAGAGTGAGTAGTTGAGAGTAGTAGAGAGTAGTTTAAGTTGAAGTTGAAGAGTTTTATAAAGCGCTCTGTTACCAAGCGGTTTCCTGGCGCTGAAAAACAAAGACTATCTCGGGCAAGGCGGGAAGCAGCTACAACGGGTAAGCCATGGAGAATAAGTGAGTTTTGAGAGCTTTGCGAAAGTCCATATAGATAGAGGTAGATCTAATGGCAAAAGGGAGTGCGTTCCAAAACAGGGAGGCGAGAATTGAAAATCTTAAACCGCCAAGTTTTTTCCTGCGATAGCAAGGAACGCTAAGAAGAAGCTGGGTAGAAAAGCGGAGGTATCTGCCCGGGACATAGGCGCTGATCTTTGATCTAATGAAGTCAGGGGCTATACCAGCTAGTGACATAAAGATCAGGCATCCCATCTTGAATACGGAACGTTCCAGGATGGGAAGCCAATGAAGGGTCTTTAAGAGGGGGGTAGTGTGGTGAAATTTCGGAAGCCCATAAATAAGACGGGCAGCCTGGTTTTGAATAAGCTGCAAGCGGCGACGTTCGTACGCAGGGATACCAACATACATGGCGTTGCCATAATCCAGATGGGATAAAATCATAGCTAGGACGATAAGTTTGAGGGCTTCCACTGAAAAAAAATGGGAAATTTTGCGAATGATTCTGAGGGATAGGAAGCAGGATGAGACCACAGAGCTAATCTGAGCGCGCATGGAAAGGTCTTGACAGATCTTAATACCCAGGGTTTTGACAGATGTGGAGGGAAGCGGAGGAGGACCAAGAGTAGTGGGCCAAAAAGCGGAGGTCCAGGGGTTGGAAGGTCCACCAATGAGCACCATCTCCGTCTTGTCGGGGTTAAGTTTGAGCTGGTTTAAATTCATCCAATTATGGATGAACGTCATAGTGGAACTGAACTTAAGAATAGAATCAGGAGTGGGAGAGAGATTGAAAATGAGCTGAAGGTCATCGGCATAATTAAACACCGTGACCTCCATGTCCTGCAAAGCAATAATCAGAGGGTATATGAAAAGATTAAAGAGAAGAGGGGAAAGGGACGAGCCTTGCGGCACCCCGCACGAAACTGGGCAGATGGAAGCAGAGAAGCCCTGCAGTCTAACGGCCTGGGTGCGTCCGTAAGAAAGGAGGTAAGCCAAGACAGGGCTGAGCCCCGGAAGCCGGCGCCCTCGACACGGTGAAGAAGAGTAGAATGATCAACCGTGTCGAAGGTGGCGGACAGGTCGAGAAGGACCAGGGCCTGAGGAGAATTGATGTCAGTGCTCCTCCTAAGCTCATCCACCACGGACAGGACAACGGACTCCGTAGAGTGAGCCGGGCGGAAGCCAGCCTGGTTGGCGGCGAGGAGATGGTTATTTTCAATAAAAGTAGAAAGACAGGAAGTGAGATAGCTCTCCAAAATCTTGCTCAGAAAGGAGAGTAGGGAAATAGGTCTGAAGTTTGAAAGAAGGGTAGGGTAAGCACCCACTTTTTTAAGTATGGGTATGACTATAGCCGCTTTAAAAAAATCTGGAACTATTCCCTGAGAAATAAAAGCATTGAGCAGAGTAAGAGGAGGTTCCGGGCAGCTGGAAAAGATCTCCCTCAGAATATGGACTGGGCAGAGGTCAGAAGGAGAGCCTGACTAGACTCTCCACAACAGAGTGAAAAAGGTCTCCTTAGAAATCAACGGAAAGTGATCAAAAGTGAAAGGGGTGGGCAGGAGAGGAGGCACAGAGAAGGAAGGAGGAGGTTGGGGAATGTGACGTTTAATCTTAGTGATCTTTTCAATGAAATAGTCATTGAGGTCATTACAAAGGGACTGAGAAGGGATAGGCTTGGAAGTAACTCTATCAGAGGCTGCAAGCTTGTGCACGATCTTATAGATCTCTTTGGATTTGTTGGCCGCTAGATGGATTTTTCGGGAGAAATAATCTGATTTGGCCAAAAGTATGGCTTTTTTGTAATCCCGCAGAAGAGCCAGGTAGTGGGTCTTCAAATCCGGACATTACTTATGTCTCCAGCGGTGCTCAGCCTGCCTGAGCGCAAGTTTCTGAATTTTAAGCTCTGTCGTGAACCATCTGTTGGCCTCGTGAGGGCGACAAGTTCTAACTCGTTTAAGAGGGGCAACTTGATCACAGGTAGTAAGTAGCCAGCGATGAAGAGTGGTCACCTGAGAGTTAAGGGAAGTATCAGCTAGATCAGGGAAAGAAGACGCCAAGGAGTGGCAAAGAGCAGGAAGATCCACATGATTCCAATTTCGGGCAAAAATATTTTTGGGAAGTCAAGGATTAGTGGTCACTCGCATGTCAAGGAGAAAAGAGATCAAAAAATGATCAGACTATACACAAGGAGACACCAAGGGGGTGGAAATTGGCTGGTTAACGGACCAGACTTGGTCCAAGATGTGGCCGTGTATGTGGGTAGAGGTAGAAATATAAGATAAAAAGTTCATACTGTGGAGGGTGTTGCTAAAATCTCTGGACATGGGGTCCTCGCGGGGATCACCTGTTCAGAAATTGAAATCTCCTAATAGGAGAACTACGGAGTTTGTTGACAACAAGGGTGGCCAGTAAGTCCTGTATGGCCGGAATAAAGTATGGCATTGCTTGGGGGGGACGATAGAGAAGCACACAAGTAAGAGGAATTGCTAAGTTGATAGAGCGCACAACTAAACAGTCAACTGCAGCGATAGGGGGATGGGGAAGAAGTTGGAACTGAAGGTTGGAGCGGACTATCATCGCCACTCCACCACCGATCTTCCCCATCAGACGGTCAGCGCGAAGTACATAATACGGGGTGGGAAGAGCTGCCAATACGTCTGGTAGGGAGTCAAGGGTAAACCAGGTTTCAGTCAAAAATAAAACATCAGGCTTAGCAGTATCTAGGAAATCAAAAAGTTCCACTTGGTGATTAACCGCAGAACGGGTATTAAGGAGATAGGTAATGGCTACAGATGGGAGGGTTGCACAGGCTTGGGGCGGCAGGTGCAAGTGTACAAGAGGCGGCCCTGATATTTGGGGTCTCAGCAAATGAATTGGCAGATTGGTGTGATCTGGCTGAAAAATCTCAAGGCAATTGAGATGAACCGCCAAAGGGTTACTGATAGGCCAAGCAGCCTGGAGGGCAAACAATTGTGCAGTAGAATATGTGAAAATTTTGGCATGATGAGGGGCCCCAGGTCCCGGCCTGTCGCAGACGGGTGCAGACGGGCGCGCCGGCGGCGCGCCCGCTGCGTGCGGCCGGGAGTGGGACATCTTTTTATGCTAATAAGAGTGGGTGTGGCCGAGCGTGAGCAGCGTCACCCAGGGCTTCCCCGTGATGGTAGCGATCCTCCCTGTGGCCCGCTATGGCACCTGAAACAGCAGAGCAGGTAGGAAGAGAGCGCCCGAGGGAATAACAAACAAGGGGGTGAGTGCCCAAAGGATTAAAGTAAAATGCCAGTGAAGTTAAAAACAAAGTAGCGTTGCTCCCGGCTTTCCGCCTCAGGAGGTAAATCAGAGTAGTATAGAGAGTAGCAGAGAGTGAGTAGTAGAGAGTAGTAGAGTGAGTAGTAGAGAGTGAGAAGGAGAGAGTGAGTATTAGAGAGTGAGTAGTAGAGAGTAGTAGAGAGTGAGTAATAGAGAGTGAGTATTAGAGAGTGAGTAGTAGAGAGTGAGTAGTAGAGAGTAGTAGAGAGTGAGTAGTAGAGTGAGGAGTAGAGAGTAGTAGAGAGTAGTAGAGAGTGAGCAGTAGATAGTAGTAGAGAGTGAGTAGTAGAGAGTGAGTAATAGAGAGTAGTAGAGAGTGAGTAGCAGAGAGAGAGTATTAGAGAGTGAGTAGTAGAGTGAGTAGTAGAGAGTAGTAGAGAGTGAGTAGTAGAGATTAGTAGAGAGTGAGTAGTAGAGAGTGAGTAGTAGAGTGAGTAGTAGAGTATTAGAGAGTGAGTAGTAGAGAGTAGTAGAGAGTAGTAGAGAGAGAGTAGTAGAGAGTAAGTAGTAGAGAGTAGTAGAGAGTGAGTAGTAGCGAGAGAGTAGTAGAGAGTAGTAGAGTAGTAGAGAGTGAGGAGTAGAGAGTGAGTAGTAGAGAGTAGTGGAGAGTGAGTAGTAGAGAGTAGTAGAGAATGACTAGTAGAGTGAGTAGTATTGAGTAGTAGAGAGTGAGTAGTAGAGTGAGTACTAAAGAGTAGTAGAGAGCGAGTTGTAGAGAGCAAGTAGTAGAGAGTGTGTAGTAGAGAGTGAGTAGTAGAGAGTAGTAGAGAGTGAGTAGTAGAGAGTGAGAAGTAGAGAGAGTAAGAGAGAGTAGTAGAGTAGTAGAGAGTGAGTAGTAGAGTGAGTAGTAGAGAGTAGTTGAGAGCGAGTATTAGAGAGTGAGTAGTGGAGAGTGAGCAGTAGAGAGTAGTAGAGAGTGAGTAGTAGAGAGTGAGTAGTAGAGAGATAGTAGTAGAGAGTGAGTAGTAGAGTAGTAGAGAGAGAGTGGTAGAGAGTAGGAGAGAGTAGTAGAGAATAGTAGAGAGTGAGTAGTAGATTGAATAGTAGAGAGTAGTAGAGTAGTAGAGAGTGAGTAGTAGAGTGAGTAGTAGAGAGAGTAGTAGTGAGTAGTAGAGAGTGAGTAGTAGAGAGTAGTAGAGTGAGTAGTAGAGAGTGAGTAGTAGAGAGAGAGTAGTAGAGAGTAGTAGTATGTGAGTAGTAGAGTAGTAGAGAGTGAGTGGTAGAGAGTAGTAGAGTGGGTAGTAGAGAGTAGTAGAGAGTGAGTAGTAGAGAGTGAATAGTAGAGAGTGAATAGTAGACAGTGAGTAGTAGAGAGAGAGTAGTAGAGAGTGAGTAGTAGAGAGTAGTAGAGTGAGTAGTAGAGTAGTGGAGAGTGAGTGGTAGAGAGTAGTAGAGAGTGAGTAGTAGAGAGCAGTAGAGAGTGAGTAGTAGAGTGAGGAGTGGAGAGTAGTAGAGAGTAGTAGAGAGTGAGTAGTAGAGAGAGGAGTAGTAGAGAGTGAGTAATATAGAGTACTAGAGAGTGAGTAGCAGAGAGAGAGTATTAGAGAGTATTCGAGAGTGAGTAGTAAAGGGGAGTTTATACCTGTGTTTTGTCGATTTGAGTTCGGCTTTTGATGGTGTTAACCATCAGAAGTTGTGGAGCATAATGGAGGCCATGGGGGTGGAAACCCCTTTAATTAATTTCTTAAAACAATCATACCTTGATGCCCGGGTTAGGGTTCTCCATGGGAGAACAGGAGAACTCAGTGATAATTTCCCTGTCAGAAAGGGGGTAAGGCAGGGGTGCGTATTAGCACCATTCCTGTTTACCCTCTATATAAATAGCCTGGGGGATACCCTATCTAGGGATTGTCTAGATATACCCAATGTTGGCAAATGGTCTATTGGCGTACTTTTATATGCTGATGACGCAGTTTTAATAGCTCGTACACCACTAGGCCTGCAGAGACTAGTCACAAGTTTTGTGTTGTATATGTCTAATTTAGACCTAAATGTAAATATCGCCAAAACTTACAATGAAATGCACCAAGCCTTCTACCAAGTGCCGTGATATTTTTATTGGTAACACCAGGTTGGAATTTGCCAAGTCCTTCTCTTATTTGGGTATTGTGTTTGAAAATAGGGGTTTGTGGGCTCCAGCTATCAATTCCAGAAAATTGCTCTTTGCTAAAAACGTGGGATCTCTTTTAAATTTTGCTAGGAAGCTCGGCAAGCGTCCCATTAAAGATCTACTGACAATTTACAAGGCCAAATGCATTTCAACTGCACTGTATGGAGCTGGCATTTGGGGCTATGCAAGTGTAGAGTCTATTCAGAAAATCGAGAACAGTTTTTTAAAATGTCTTTTTGCTGTCCCAGCCAGCACCACTACGTATGTTTGTCACGCCGAACTGGGACTACCATATGTGTCCGATTTAATAAAAATACAGCCAATATTATTGTGGCATAAAGTCTGGAATGGTATTTCCACCAGTCTCAACCGGGATGTGATAAATGACTGTCTGAATTTACATGGGGTTTTACGTATTCCCTGGTTGGTGTATGTCAAAAAAAGCCTGTATGACATGGGTCATCCCAAGTTTTTTGATAAACCTGACCGTTTGACTTCAATTACGAGGAAGGAGTTAAAGACCCTATGTTTTAGTCATCTGGAGATGCTTAGATTTTCCTCTAACATTATGAAATCAAGGGTCAGTGCTAATCAACTGATCCAGACCGAACCAGGGTTACAACCTTATTTGTCTTTTAATTTGAGTATATACGCTAGGATGCTTTTGACACGTTTGCGTCTAGGCAATTTTCATAACATGGTTTCATTCCCCCAAATTAATGATTGGTCACATTTTTTGTGCCCATGCCCGTGCGATGACATCTCCTCACAGTCGACAATACATGTCATATTTTTCTGTAAGTTTTACATCATAATCAGGAAGAGATGGATCATACCCATTTTAAAATCACATGGCCTGAGACAGTGTTGACCTGCATTCATTAAACTGCAATATTTGGATGATGAAATCAGTACTGGCGATATAGTTATATTTTTAAAAGGGGTGGTTAAATCTAGAAACTCGATGTAATCAGCGCCCAGCGTAACTGATTCACAATTTTATTCACGTTAGGGATGTTTAAAGAAATCTGTATTGTATTTTTGATGTTCTTACATGGATTGATACATCATGTTTTTAAGTCTTTGTTTTTATGATGTGCTTTTATGATTTAATTGTTTTTAAATCGAATAAAGCGTATTTTTTTTGAGTAGTAGAGTGAGTAGTAGAGAGTAGTAGAGAGTGAGTAGTAGAGAGTAGTAGAGAGCGAGTAGTAGAGAGTGAGTAGTAGAGTGGGTAGTAGAGTATTAGAGAGTGAGTAGTAGAGAGTAGTAGAGAGTAGTAGAGAGAGAGTAGTAGAGAGTGAGTAGTAGAGAGTAGTAGAAAGTGAGTAGTGGAGAGTGAGTAGTATAGAGAGAGTAGTAGAGAGTAGTAGAGTAGTAGAGAGTGAGTAGTAGAGAGTAGTGGAGAGTGAGTAGTAGAGAGTAGTAGAGAATGAGTAGTAGAGTGAGTAGTAGAGAGTAGTAGAGAGTGAGTAGTAGAGTGAGTACTAGAGAGTAGTAGAGAGCGAGTTGTAGAGAGCAAGTAGTAGAGAGTGAGTAGTAGAGAGTAGTAGAGAGTGAGTAGTAGAGAGAGTAGTAGAGAGTGAGAAGTAGAGAGAGAGTAAGATAGAGTAGTAGAGTAGTAGAGAGTGAGTAGTAGAGTGAGTAGTAGAGAGTAGTTGTGAGCGAGTATTAGAGAGTGAGTAGTAGATTGAATAGTAGAGAGTAGTAGAGTAGTAGAGAGTGAGTAGTAGAGTGAGTAGTAGAGAGAGTAGTAGTGAGTAGTAGAGAGTGAGTAGTAGAGAGTAGTAGAGTGAGTAGTAGAGAGTGAGTAGTAGCGAGAGAGAGGTGTAGAGAGTAGTAGAGAGTGAGTAGTAGAGAGTAGTAGAGAGCGAGTAGTAGAGAGTGAGTAGTAGAGTGAGTAGTAGAGTATTAGAGAGTGAGCAGTAGAGAGTAGTAGAGAGTAGTAGAGAGAGAGTAGTAGAGAGTGAGTAGTAGAGAGTAGTAGAAAGTGAGTAGTGGAGAGTGAGTAGTATAGAGAGAGTAGTAGAGAGTAGTAGAGTAGTAGAGAGTGAGTAGTAGAGAGTAGTGGAGAGTGAGTAGTAGAGAGTAGTAGAGAATGAGTAGTAGAGTGAGTAGTAGAGAGTAGTAGAGAGTGAGTAGTAGAGTGAGTACTAGAGAGTAGTAGAGAGCGAGTTGTAGAGAGCAAGTAGTAGAGAGTAGTAGTGTGTGAGTAGTAGAGTAGTAGGGAGTGAGTGGTAGAGAGTAGTAGAGTGGGTAGTAGAGAGTAGTAGAGAGTGAGTAGTAGAGAGTGAATAGTAGAGAGTGAGTAGTAGAGAGAGAGTAGTAGAGAGTGAGTAGTAGAGAGTAGTAGAGTGAGTAGTAGAGTAGTGGAGAGTGAGTGGTAGAGAGTAGTAGAGAGTGAGTAGTAGAGAGCAGTAGAGAGTGAGTAGTAGAGTGAGGAGCGGAGAGTAGTAGAGAGTAGTAGAGAGTGAGTAGTAGAGAGAGGAGTAGTAGAGAGTGAGTAATATAGAGTAGTAGAGAGTGAGTAGCAGAGAGAGAGTATTAGACAGTATTCAAGAGTGAGTAGTAAAGGGGAGTTTATACCTGTGTTTTGTCGATTTGAGTTCGGCTTTTGATGGTGTTAACCATCAGAAGTTTTGGAGCATAATGGAGGCCATGGGGGTGGAAACCCCTTTAATTAATTTCTTAAAACAATCATACCTTGATGCCCGGGGTAGGGTTCTCCATGGGAGAACAGGAGAACTCAGTAATAATTTCCCAGTCAGAAAGGGGGTAAGGCAGGGTTGCGTATTAGCACCATTCCTGTTTACCCTCTATATAAATGGCCTGGGGGATACCCTATCTAGGGATTGTCTAGATATACCCAATGTTGGCAAATGGTCTATTGGCGTACTTTTATATGCTGATGACGCAGTTTTAATAGCTCGTACACCACTAGGCCTGCAGAAACTAGTCACAAGTTTTGTGTTGTATATGTCTAATTTAGACCTAAATGTAAATATCGCCAAAACTTTTACAATGAAATGCACCAAGCCTTCTACCAAGTGCCGTGATATTTTTATTGGTAACACCAGGTTGGAATTTGCCAAGTCCTTCTCTTATTTGGGTATTGTGTTTGAAAATAGGGGATCGTGGGCTCCAGCTATCAATTCCAGAAAATTGCTCTTTGCTAAAGCCGTGTGAGCTCTTTTAAATTTTGCTAGGAAGCTCGGCAAGCGTCCCATTAAAGATCTACTGACAATTTTTCAAGGCCAAATGCATTTCAACTGCACTGTATGGAGCTGGCATTTGGGGCTATGCAAGTGTAGAGTCTATTCAGAAAATCGAGAACAGTTTTTTAAAATGTCTTTTTGCTGTCCCAGCCAGCACCACTACGTATGTTTGTCACGCCGAACTGGGACTACCATATGTGTCCGACTTAATAAAAATACAGCCAATATTATTGTGGCATAAAGTCTGGAATGGTATTTCCACCAGTCTCAACCGGGATGTGATAAATGACTGTCTGAATTTACATGGGGTTTTACGTATTCCCTGGTTGGTGTATGTCAAAAAAAGCCTGTATGACATGGGTCATCCCGAGTTTTTTGATAAACCTGACCGTTTGACTTCAATTACGAGGAAGGAGTTAAAGACCCTATGTTTTAGTCATCTGGAGATGCTTAGATTTTCCTCTAACATTATGAAATCAAGGGTCAGTGCTAATCAACTGATCCAGACCGAACCAGGGTTACAACCTTATTTGTCTTTTAATTTGAGTATATACGCTAGGATGCTTTTGACGCGTTTGCGTCTAGGCAATTTTCATAACATGGTTTCATTCCCCCAAATTAATGATTGGCCACATTTTTTGTGCCCATGCCCGTGCGATGACATCTCCCCACAGTCGACAATACATATCATATTTTTCTGTAAGTTTTACATCATAATCAGGAAGAGATGGATCATACCCATTTTAAAATCACATGGCCTGAGACAGTGTTGACCTGCATTCATTAAACTGCAATATTTGGATGATGAAATCAGTACTGGCCATATAGTTATATTTTTAAAAGGGGTGGTTAAATCTAGAAACTCGATGTAATCAGCGCCCAGCATTTTGTTCACGTTAGGGATGTTTAAAGAAATCTGTATTGTATTTTTGATGTTCTTACATGGATTGATAAATCATGTTTTTAAGTCTTTGTTTTTATGATGTGCTTTTATGATTTAATTGTTTTTAAATCGAATAAAGCGTATTTTTTTGTTTGAGTAGTAGAGTGAGTAGTAGAGAGTAGTAGAGAGTGAGTAGTAGAGAGTAGTAGAGAGTGAGTAGTAGAGAGTAGTGGAGAGTGAGTAGTAGAGAGTAGTAGAGAGTAGTAGAGAATGAGTAGTAGAGTGAGTAGTAGAGAGTGAGTAGTAGAGTGAGTACTAGAGAGTAGTAGAGAGCGAGTTGTAGAGAGCAAGTAGTAGAGAGTGTGTAGTAGAGAGTGAGTAGTAGAGAGTAGTAGAGAGTGAGTAGTAGAGAGAGTAGTAGAGAGTCAGAAGTAGAGAGAGTAAGAGAGAGTAGTAGACTAATAGAGAGTGAGTAGTAGAGTGAGTAGTAGAGAGTAGTTGAGAGCGAGTATTAGAGAGTGAGTAGTGGAGAGTGAGCAGTACAGAGTAGTAGCGAGTGAGTAGTAGAGAGTGAGTAGTACAGAGTGAGTAGTAGAGAGTAGTAGAGTAGTAGAGAGTGAGTAGTAGAGAGTGAGTAGTAGACAGTAGTGGAGAGTGAGTAGTAGAGAGTAGTAGAGAGTTGTAGAGAATGAGTAGTAGAGTGAGTAGTAGAGAGTAGTAGAGAGTGAGTAGTAGAGTGAGTACTAGAGAGTAGTAGAGAGCGAGTTGTAGAGAGCAAGTAGTAGAGAGTGTGTAGTAGAGAGTGAGTAGTAGAGAGTAGTAGAGAGAGAGTAGTAGAGAGAGTAGTAGAGAGTGAGCAGTAGAGAGTAGTAGAGAGTGAGTAGTAGAGAGTAAGTGGTAGAGAGTGAGTAGTGGAGAGTAGTAGAGAGTGAGTAGTAGAGAGTAGTAGATTGAGTAGTAGAGAGTGAGTAGTAGAGAGAGAGAGTAGTACAGAGTGAGTAGTAGAGTAGTATACAGTGAGTGGTAGAGAGTAGGAGAGAGTAGTAAAGAATAGTAGAGAGTGAGAAGTAGATTGAATAGTAGAGAGTAGTAGAGTAGTAAAGAGTGAGTAGTAGAGTGAGTAGTAGAGAGAGTAGTAGAGAGTAGTAGAGAGTGAGTAGTAGAGAGTGAGTAGTAGAGAGTAGTAGAGAGTGAGTAGTAGAGAGTGAGTAGTGGAGAGTGAATAGTAGAGAGTGAGCAGTAGAGAGAGAATAGTATATAGTGAGTAGTAGAGAGTAGTAGAGTGAGTGGTAGAGAGTGAGTAGTAGAGAGAGAGTAGTAGAGAGTAGTAGAGAGAGTAGTAGAGAGTAGTAGAGAGTGAGTAGTAGAGAGTGAGTAGTAGAGAGTAGTAGAGTGAGTGGTAGAGAGTGAGTAGTAGAGAGAGAGTAGTAGAGAGTGAGTAGTAGAGAGTGAATAGTATAGAGTGAATAGTAGAGAAATAGTAGTAGAGAGTGGGTATAGAGAGTAGTAGAGATTGAGTAGTAGAGAGTGAATAGTAGAGAGTGAGTAGTAGAGAGAGAGTAGTAGAGAGTGAGTAGTAGAGAGTAGTAGAGTGAGTAGTAGAGAGTAAGTAGTAGAGAGTAGTAGAGAGTGAGTAGCAGAGAGAGAGTGTTAGAGAGTATTAGAGAGTGAGTAGTAGAGTGAGTAGTAGAGAGTAGTAGAGAGTGAGTAGTAGAGAGTAGTAGAGAGTGAGTAGTAGAGAGTGAGAAGTAGAGTGAGTAGTAGAGTATTAGAGAGTGAGTAGTAGAAAGTAGTAGAGAGTGAGAAGTAGAGAGAGTAAGAGAGAGTAGTAGAGTAGTAGAGAGTGAGTAGTAGAGTGAGTAGTAGAGAGTAGTTGAGAGTGAGTATTAGAGAGTGAGTAGTGGAGAGTGAGCAGTACAGAGTAGTAGAGAGTGAGTAGTAGAGAGTGAGTAGTACAGAGTGAGTAGTAGAGAGTAGTAGAGTAGTAGAGAGTGAGTAGTAGAGAGTGAGTAGTAGACAGTAGTGGAGAGTGAGTAGTAGAGAGTAGTAGAGAGTTGTAGAGAATGAGTAGTAGAGTGAGTAGTCGAGAGTGAGTAGTAGAGTGAGTACTAGAGAGTAGTAGAGAGCGAGTTGTAGAGAGCAAGTAGTAGAGAGTGTGTAGTAGAGATTGAGTAGTAGAGAGTAGTAGAGAGTGAGTAGTAGAGAGAGTAGTAGAGAGTGAGCAGTAGAGAGTAGTATAGAGTGAGTAGTAGAGAGTGAGTGGTAGAGAGTGAGTAGTAGAGAGTAGTAGAGAATGAGTAGTAGAGAGTAGTAGAGTGAGTAGTAGAGAGTGAGTAGTAGAGAGAGAGTAGTACAGAGTGAGTAGTAGAGTAGTAGAGAGTGAGTGGTAGAGAGTAGGAGAGAGTAGTAAAGAATAGTAGAGAGTGAGAAGTAGATTGAATAGTAGAGAGTAGTAGAGTAGTAAAGAGTGAGTAGTAGAGTGAGTAGTAGAGAGAGTAGTAGAGAGTAGTAGAGAGTGGGTAGTAGAAAGTGAGTTGTAGAGAGTAGTAGAGAGTGAGTAGTAGAGAGTGAGTAGTGGAGAGTGAATAGTAGAGAGTGAGCAGTAGAGAGAGAGTAGTATATAGTGAGTAGTAGAGAGTAGTAGAGTGAGTGGTAGAGAGTGAGTAGTAGAGAGAGAGTAGTAGAGAGTAGTAGAGAGAGTAGTAGAGAGTAGTAGAGAGTGAGTAGTAGAGAGTGAGTAGTAGAGAGTAGTAGAGTGAGTGGTAGAGAGTGAGTAGTAGAGAGAGAGTAGTAGAGAGTGAGTAGTAGAGAGTGAATAGTATAGAGTGAATAGTAGACAAAGAGTAGTAGAGAATGAGTATAGAGAGTAGTAGAGATTGAGTAGTAGAGAGTGAATAGTAGAGAGTGAGTAGTAGAGAGAGAGTAGTAGAGAGTGAGTAGTAGAGAGTAGTAGAGTGAGTAGTAGAGAGTGAGTAGTAGAGAGTAGTAGAGAGTGAGTAGCAGAGAGAGAGTGTTAGAGAGTATTAGAGAGTGAGTAGTAGAGAGTAGTAGAGAGTGAGTAGTAGAGAGTGAGAAGTAGAGTGAGTAGTAGAGTATTAGAGAGTGAGTAGTAGAGAGTAGTAGAGAGAGAGTAGTAGAGAGTGAGTAGTAGAGAGTAGAAGAGAGTGAGTAATAGAGAGTGAGTAGTAGAAAGAGAGAGTAGTAGAGAGTAGTAGAGTAGTAGATAGTGAGTAGTAGAGAGTAGTGGAGAGTGAGTAGTAGAGAGTAGTAGAGAATGAGAAGTAGAGTGAGTAGTAGAGAGTAGTAGAGAGTGAGTAGTAGAGTGAGTACTAGAGAGTAGTAGAGAGCGAGTTGTAGAGAGCAAGTAGTAGAGAATGTGTAGTAGAGAGTGAGTAGTAGAGAGTGAGTAGTAGAGAGAGTAGTAGAGAGTGAGAAGTAGCGATAGTAAGAGAGAGTAGTAGAGTAGTAGAGAGTTAGTAGTAGAGTGAGTAGTAGAGAGTAGTTGAGAGCGAGTATTAGAGAGTGAGTAGTGGAGAGTGAGCAGTAGAGAGTAGTAGAGAGTGAGTAGTAGAGAGTGAGTAGTACAGAGTGAGTAGTAGAGAGTAGTAGAGAGTGAGTAGTAGAGAGTAGTAGAGTGAGTAGTAGAGAGTGATTAGTAGAGAGAGAGTAGTAGAGAGTGAGTAGTAGAGTAGTAGAGAGTGAGTGGTAGAGAGTAGGAGAGAGTAGTAGAGAATAGTAGAGAGTGAGTAGTAGATTGAATAGTAGAGAGTAGTAGAGTAGTAGAGAGTGAGTAGTAGAGTGAGTAGTAGAGAGAGTAGTAGAGAGTAGTAGAGAGTGAGTAGTAGAGATTGAGTAGTAGAGAGTGGTAGAGAGTGAGTGTTGGAGAGTGAGTAGTGGAGAGTGAATAGTAGAGAGTAAGCAGTAGAGAGAGAGTAGTATAGAGTGAGTAGTAGAGAGTAGTAGAGTGAGTAGTAGAGGGTGAGTAGTAGAGAGAGAGAGTAGTAGAGAGTAGTAGAGAGTGAGTAGTAGAGAGAGTAGTAGAGAGTGAGCAGTAGAGAGTAGTAGAGAGTGAGTAGTAGAGAGTGAGTGGTAGAGAGTGAGTAGTAGAGAGTAGTAGAGAGTGAGTAGTAGAGAGTAGTAGAGTGAGTAGTAGAGAGTGAGTAGTAGAGAGAGAGTAGTACAGAGTGAGTAGTAGAGTAGTAGAGAGTGAGTGGTAGAGAGTAGGAGACAGTAGTAAAGAATAGTAGAGAGTGAGAAGTAGATTGAATAGTCGAGAGTAGTAGAGTAGTAAAGAGTGAGTAGTAGAGTGAGTAGTAGAGAGAGTAGTAGAGAGTAGTAGAGAGTGAGTAGTAGAAAGTGAGTAGTAGAGAGTGAGTAGTAGAGAGTGTGTAGTGGAGAGTGAATAGTAGAGAGTGAGCAGTAGAGAGAGAGTAGTATATAGTGAGTAGTAGAGAGCAGTAGAGTGAGTGTTAGAGAGTAGTAGAGAGTGAGTAGTAGAGAGTGAGTAGTAGAGAGTAGTAGAGTGAGTGGTAGAGAGTTAGTAGTAGAGGGAGAGTAGTAGAGAGTGAGTAGTAGAGAGTGAGTAGTATAGAGTGAATAGTAGAGAAAGAGTAGTAGAGAGTGAGTATAGAGAGTAGTAGAGATTGAGTAGTAGAGAGTGAATAGTAGAGAGTGAGTAGTAGAGAGAGAGTAGTAGAGAGTGAGTAGTAGAGAGTAGTAGAGTGAGTAGTAGAGAGTGAGTAGTAGAGAGTAGTAGAGAGTGAGTAGCAGAGAGAGAGTGCTAGAGAGTATTAGAGAGTGAGTAGTAGAGAGTAGTAGAGAGTGAGTAGTAGAGAGTGAGAAGTAGAGTGAGTAGTAGAGTATTAGAGAGTGAGTAGTAGAGAGTAGTAGAGAGAGAGTAGTAGAGAGTGAGTAGTAGAGACTAGAAGAGTGTGAGTAATAGAGAGTGAGTAGTAGAGAGAGAGAGTAGTAGAGAGTAGTAGAGTAGTAGATAGTGAGTAGTAGAGAGTGAGTAGTAGAGAGTAGTGGAGAGTGAGTAGTAGAGAGTAGTAGAGAATGAGTAGTAGAGTGAGTAGTAGAGAGTAGTAGAGAGGGAGTAGTAGAGTGAGTACTAGAGAGTAGTAGAGAGCGAGTTGTAGAGAGCAAGTAGTAGAGAATGTGTAGTAGAGAGTGAGTAGTAGAAAGTGAGTAGTAGAGAGAGTAGTAGAGAGTGAGAAGTAGAGATAGTAAGAGAGAGTAGTAGAGTAGTAGAGAGTGAGTAGTAGAGTGAGTAGTAGAGAGTAGTTGAGAGCGAGTATTAGAGAGTGAGTAGTGGAGAGTGAGCAGTAGAGAGTAGTAGAGAGTGAGTAGTAGAGAGTGAGTAGTAGAGAGTGAGTAGTAGAGAGTAGTAGAGTGAGTAGTAGAGAGTGATTAGTAGAGAGAGAGTAGTAGAGAGTGAGTAGTAGAGTAGTAGAGAGTGAGTGGTAGAGAGTAGGAGAGAGTAGTAGAGAATAGTAGAGAATGAGTAGTAGATTGAATAGTAGAGAGTAGTAGAGTAGTAGAGAGTGAGTAGTAGAGTGAGTAGTAGAGAGAGTAGTAGAGAGTAGTAGAGCGTGAGTAGTAGAGATTGAGTAGTAGAGAGTAGTAGAGAGTGAGTAGTGGAGAGTGAGTAGTGGAGAGTGAATAGTAGAGAGTAAGCAGTAGAGAGAGAGAAGTATAGAGTGAGTAGTAGAGAGTAGTAGAGTGAGTAGTAGAGAGTGAGTAGTAGAGAGAGAGTAGTAGAGAGTAGTAGAGAGTGAGTGGTAGAGAGTAGTAAAGTGAGTAGTAGAGAGTAGTAGAGAGTGAGTAGTAGAGAGTGAATAGTAGAGAGTGAATAGTAGAGAGTGAGTAGTAGAGAGTAGTAGAGTGAGTAGTAGAGTAGTAGAGAGTGAGTGGTAGAGAGTAGTAGAGTGAGTAGTAGAGAGTGAGTAGTAGAGAGTGAATAGTAGAGAGTGAATAGTAGAGAGAGAGTAGTAGAGAGTGAGTTGTAGAGAGTAGTAGAGATTGAGTAGTAGAGAGTGAATAGTAGAGAGTGACTAGTAGAGAGAGTAGTAGAGAGTGAGTTGTAGAGAGTAGAAGAGTGAGTAGTAGAGAGTGAGTAGTAGAGAGAGAGTAGTAGAGAGTAGTAGAGAGTGAGTAGTAGAGTAGTAGAGAGTGAGTGGTAGAGAGTAGTAATGAGTAGTAGAGTGAGTAGTAGAGAGTAGTAGAGTGTGAGTAGTAGAGAGTGAATAGTAGAGAATAGTAGTAGAGAGTAGTAGAGAGAGAGTAGTAGAGAGTGAGAAGTAGAGAGTGAGTAGTAGAGAGTAGTAGCAAGTGAGTAGTAGAGAGTGAGTAGTAGAGAGTAGTAGAGAGTGAGTAGTAGAGAGTGAATAGTAGAGAGTGAGTAGTAGAGAGTAGTAGAGAGTGAGTAGTAGAGAGTGAATAGTAGAGAGTGAGTAGTAGAGAGTAGTAGAGAGTGAGTAGTAGAAAGTGAGTAGTAGAGAGTAGTAGAGAGTGAGTAGTAGAAAGTGAGTAGTAGAGAGTACTATCGAGTGAGTAGTAGAGAGTGAGTAGTAGAGAGTAGTAGAGAGTGAGTAGAAGAGAGTAGTAGATTAGTAGAGAGTGAGTAGTAGAGAGTAGTATAGACTGAGTAATAGAGTAGTAGAGAGTGAGTAGTAGAGAGTAGTAGAGAGTGAGTAGTAGAGAGTGAATAGTAGAGAGTAGTAGAGAGTGAGTAGTAGTAGAGAATGAGTAGTAGAGAGTAGTAGAGGGTGAGTAGTAGAGAGTGAGTAGTAGAGAGTGAATAGTATAGAGTGAACAGTAGAGAAAGAGTAGTAGAGAGTGAGCATAGAGAGTAGTAGAGATTGAGTAGTAGAGAGTGAATAGTAGAGAGTGAGTAGTAGAGAGAGAGTAGTAGAGAGTGAGTAGTAGAGAGTAGTAGAGTGAGTAGTAGAGAGTGAGTAGTAGAGAGTGGTAGAGAGTGAGTAGCAGAGAGAGAGTGTTAGAGAGAATTAGAGAGTGAGTAGTAGAGTGAGTAGTAGAGAGTAGTAGAGAGTGCGTAGTAGAGAGTAGTAGAGAGTGAGTAGTAGAGAGTGAGAAGTAGAGTGAGTAGTAGAGTATTAGAGAGTGAGTAGTAGAGAGTAGTAGAGAGAGAGTAGTAGAGAGTGAGTAGTAGAGAGTAGAAGAGAGTTAGTAATAGAGAGTGAGTGGTAGAGAGAGAGAGTAGTAGAGAGTAGTAGAGTAGTAGATAGTGAGTAGTAGAGAGTGAGTAGTAGAGAGTAGTGGAGAGTGAGTAGTAGAGAGTAGTAGAGAATGAGTAGTAGAGTGAGTAGTAGAGAGTAGTAGAGAGTGAGTAGTAGAGTGAGTACTAGAGAGTAGTAGAGAGCGAGTTGTAGAGAGCAAGTAGTAGAGAGTGTGTAGTAGAGAGTGAGTAGTAGAGAGTGAGTAGTAGAGAGAGTAGTAGAGAGTGAGAAGTAGAGAGAGTAAGAGAGAGTAGTAGAGTAGTAGAGAGTGAGTAGTAGAGTGAGTAGTAGAGAGTAGTTGAGAGCGAGTATTAGAGAGTGAGTAGTGGAGAGTGAGCAGTAGAGAGTAGTAGAGAGTGAGTAGTAGAGAGTGAGTAGTACAGAGTGAGTAGTAGAGAGTAGTAGAGAGTGAGAAGTAGAGAGAGTAAGAGAGAGTAGTAGAGTAGTAGAGAGTGAGTAGTAGAGTGAGTAGTAGAGAGTAGTTGAGAGTGTGTATTAGAGAGTGAGTAGTGGAGAGTGAGCAGTACAGAGTAGTAGAGAGTGAGTAGTAGAGAGTGAGTAGTACAGAGTGAGTAGTAGAGAGTAGTAGAGTAGTAGAGAGTGAGTAGTAGAGAGTGAGTAGTGGACAGTAGTGGAGAGTGAGTAGTAGAGAGTAGTAGAGAGTTGTAGAGAATGAGTAGTAGAGTGAGTAGTCGAGAGTAGTAGAGAGTGAGTAGTAGAGTGAGTACTAGAGAGTAGTAGAGAGCGAGTTGTAGAGAGCAAGTAGTAGAGAGTGTGTAGTAGAGATTGAGTAGTAGAGAGTAGTAGAGAGTGAGTAGTAGAGAGAGTAGTAGAGAGTGAGCAGTAGAGAGTAGTATAGAGTGAGTAGTAGAGAGTGAGTGGTAGAGAGTGAGTAGTAGAGAGTAGTAGAGAGTGAGTAGTAGAGAGTAGTAGAGTGAGTAGTAGAGAGTGAGTAGTAGAGAGAGAGTAGTACAGAGTGAGTAGTAGAGTAGTAGAGAGTGAGTGGTAGAGAGTAGGAGAGAGTAGTAAAGAATAGTAGAGAGTGAGAAGTAGATTGAATAGTAGAGAGTAGTAGAGTAGTAAAGAGTGAGTAGTAGAGTGAGTAGTAGAGAGAGTAGTAGAGAGTAGTAGAGAGTGAGTAGTAGAAAGTGAGTTGTAGAGAGTAGTAGAGAGTGAGTAGTAGAGAATGAGTAGTGGAGAGTGAATAGTAGAGAGTGAGCAGTAGAGAGAGAGTAGTATATAGTGAGTAGTAGAGAGTAGTAGAGTGAGTGGTAGATAGTGAGTAGTAGAGAGAGAGTAGTAGAGAGTAGTAGAGAGAGTAGTAGAGAGTAGTAGAGAGTGAGTAGTAGAGAGTGAGTAGTAGAGAGTAGTAGAGGGAGTGGTAGAGAGTGAGTAGTAGAGAGAGAGTAGTAGAGAGTGAGTAGTAGAGAGTGAATAGTATAGAGTGAATAGTAGACAAAGAGTAGTAGAGAATGAGTATAGAGAGTAGTAGAGATTGAGTAGTAGAGAGTGAATAGTAGAGAGTGAGTAGTAGAGAGAGAGTAGTAGAGAGTGAGTAGTAGAGAGTAGTAGAGTGAGTAGTAGAGAGTGAGTAGTAGAGAGTAGTAGAGAGTGAGTAGCAGAGAGAGAGTGTTAGAGAGTATTAGAGAGTGAGTAGTAGAGAGTAGTAGAGAGTGAGTAGTAGAGAGTGAGAAGTAGAGTGAGTAGTAGAGTATTAGAGAGTGAGTAGTAGAGAGTAGTAGAGAGAGAGTAGTAGAGAGTGAGTAGTAGAGAGTAGAAGAGAGTGAGTAATAGAGAGTGAGTAGTAGAAAGAGAGAGTAGTAGAGAGTAGTAGAGTAGTAGATAGTGAGTAGTAGAGAGTAGTGGAGAGTGAGTAGTAGAGAGTAGTAGAGAATGAGAAGTAGAGTGAGTAGTAGAGAGTAGTAGAGAGTGAGTAGTAGAGTGAGTACTAGAGAGTAGTAGAGAGCGAGTTGTAGAGAGCAAGTAGTAGAGAATGTGTAGTAGAGAGTGAGTAGTAGAGAGTGAGTAGTAGAGAGAGTAGTAGAGAGTGAGAAGTAGCGATAGTAAGAGAGAGTAGTAGAGTAGTAGAGAGTTAGTAGTAGAGTGAGTAGTAGAGAGTAGTTGAGAGCGAGTATTAGAGAGTGAGTAGTGGAGAGTGAGCAGTAGAGAGTAGTAGAGAGTGAGTAGTAGAGAGTGAGTAGTACAGAGTGAGTAGTAGAGAGTAGTAGAGAGTGAGTAGTAGAGAGTAGTAGAGTGAGTAGTAGAGAGTGATTAGTAGAGAGAGAGTAGTAGAGAGTGAGTAGTAGAGTAGTAGAGAGTGAGTGGTAGAGAGTAGGAGAGAGTAGTAGAGAATAGTAGAGAGTGAGTAGTAGATTGAATAGTAGAGAGTAGTAGAGTAGTAGAGAGTGAGTAGTAGAGTGAGTAGTAGAGAGAGTAGTAGAGAGTAGTAGAGAGTGAGTAGTAGAGATTGAGTAGTAGAGAGTGGTAGAGAGTGAGTGTTGGAGAGTGAGTAGTGGAGAGTGAATAGTAGAGAGTAAGCAGTAGAGAGAGAGTAGTATAGAGTGAGTAGTAGAGAGTAGTAGAGTGAGTAGTAGAGGGTGAGTAGTAGAGAGAGAGTAGTAGAGAGTAGTAGAGAGTGAGTAGTAGAGAGAGTAGTAGAGAGTGAGCAGTAGAGAGTAGTAGAGAGTGAGTAGTAGAGAGTGAGTGGTAGAGAGTGAGTAGTAGAGAGTAGTAGAGAGTGAGTAGTAGAGAGTAGTAGAGTGAGTAGTACAGAGTGAGTAGTAGAGTGAGTAGTAGAGAGAGTAGTAGTGAGTAGTAGAGAGTGAGTAGTAGAGAGTAGTAGAGTGAGTAGTAGAGAGTGAGTAGTAGCGAGAGAGAGGTGTAGAGAGTAGTAGAGAGTGAGTAGTAGAGAGTAGTAGAGAGCGAGTAGTAGAGAGTGAGTAGTAGAGTGAGTAGTAGAGTATTAGAGAGTGAGCAGTAGAGAGTAGTAGAGAGTAGTAGAGAGAGAGTAGTAGAGAGTGAGTAGTAGAGAGTAGTAGAAAGTGAGTAGTGGAGAGTGAGTAGTATAGAGAGAGTAGTAGAGAGTAGTAGAGTAGTAGAGAGTGAGTAGTAGAGAGTAGTGGAGAGTGAGTAGTAGAGAGTAGTAGAGAATGAGTAGTAGAGTGAGTAGTAGAGAGTAGTAGAGAGTGAGTAGTAGAGTGAGTACTAGAGAGTAGTAGAGAGCGAGTTGTAGAGAGCAAGTAGTAGAGAGTAGTAGTGTGTGAGTAGTAGAGTAGTAGGGAGTGAGTGGTAGAGAGTAGTAGAGTGGGTAGTAGAGAGTAGTAGAGAGTGAGTAGTAGAGAGTGAATAGTAGAGAGTGAGTAGTAGAGAGAGAGTAGTAGAGAGTGAGTAGTAGAGAGTAGTAGAGTGAGTAGTAGAGTAGTGGAGAGTGAGTGGTAGAGAGTAGTAGAGAGTGAGTAGTAGAGAGCAGTAGAGAGTGAGTAGTAGAGTGAGGAGCGGAGAGTAGTAGAGAGTAGTAGAGAGTGAGTAGTAGAGAGAGGAGTAGTAGAGAGTGAGTAATATAGAGTAGTAGAGAGTGAGTAGCAGAGAGAGAGTATTAGACAGTATTCAAGAGTGAGTAGTAAAGGGGAGTTTATACCTGTGTTTTGTCGATTTGAGTTCGGCTTTTGATGGTGTTAACCATCAGAAGTTTTGGAGCATAATGGAGGCCATGGGGGTGGAAACCCCTTTAATTAATTTCTTAAAACAATCATACCTTGATGCCCGGGGTAGGGTTCTCCATGGGAGAACAGGAGAACTCAGTAATAATTTCCCAGTCAGAAAGGGGGTAAGGCAGGGTTGCGTATTAGCACCATTCCTGTTTACCCTCTATATAAATGGCCTGGGGGATACCCTATCTAGGGATTGTCTAGATATACCCAATGTTGGCAAATGGTCTATTGGCGTACTTTTATATGCTGATGACGCAGTTTTAATAGCTCGTACACCACTAGGCCTGCAGAAACTAGTCACAAGTTTTGTGTTGTATATGTCTAATTTAGACCTAAATGTAAATATCGCCAAAACTTTTACAATGAAATGCACCAAGCCTTCTACCAAGTGCCGTGATATTTTTATTGGTAACACCAGGTTGGAATTTGCCAAGTCCTTCTCTTATTTGGGTATTGTGTTTGAAAATAGGGGATCGTGGGCTCCAGCTATCAATTCCAGAAAATTGCTCTTTGCTAAAGCCGTGTGAGCTCTTTTAAATTTTGCTAGGAAGCTCGGCAAGCGTCCCATTAAAGATCTACTGACAATTTTTCAAGGCCAAATGCATTTCAACTGCACTGTATGGAGCTGGCATTTGGGGCTATGCAAGTGTAGAGTCTATTCAGAAAATCGAGAACAGTTTTTTAAAATGTCTTTTTGCTGTCCCAGCCAGCACCACTACGTATGTTTGTCACGCCGAACTGGGACTACCATATGTGTCCGACTTAATAAAAATACAGCCAATATTATTGTGGCATAAAGTCTGGAATGGTATTTCCACCAGTCTCAACCGGGATGTGATAAATGACTGTCTGAATTTACATGGGGTTTTACGTATTCCCTGGTTGGTGTATGTCAAAAAAAGCCTGTATGACATGGGTCATCCCGAGTTTTTTGATAAACCTGACCGTTTGACTTCAATTACGAGGAAGGAGTTAAAGACCCTATGTTTTAGTCATCTGGAGATGCTTAGATTTTCCTCTAACATTATGAAATCAAGGGTCAGTGCTAATCAACTGATCCAGACCGAACCAGGGTTACAACCTTATTTGTCTTTTAATTTGAGTATATACGCTAGGATGCTTTTGACGCGTTTGCGTCTAGGCAATTTTCATAACATGGTTTCATTCCCCCAAATTAATGATTGGCCACATTTTTTGTGCCCATGCCCGTGCGATGACATCTCCCCACAGTCGACAATACATATCATATTTTTCTGTAAGTTTTACATCATAATCAGGAAGAGATGGATCATACCCATTTTAAAATCACATGGCCTGAGACAGTGTTGACCTGCATTCATTAAACTGCAATATTTGGATGATGAAATCAGTACTGGCCATATAGTTATATTTTTAAAAGGGGTGGTTAAATCTAGAAACTCGATGTAATCAGCGCCCAGCATTTTGTTCACGTTAGGGATGTTTAAAGAAATCTGTATTGTATTTTTGATGTTCTTACATGGATTGATAAATCATGTTTTTAAGTCTTTGTTTTTATGATGTGCTTTTATGATTTAATTGTTTTTAAATCGAATAAAGCGTATTTTTTTGTTTGAGTAGTAGAGTGAGTAGTAGAGAGTAGTAGAGAGTGAGTAGTAGAGAGTAGTAGAGAGTGAGTAGTAGAGAGTAGTGGAGAGTGAGTAGTAGAGAGTAGTAGAGAGTAGTAGAGAATGAGTAGTAGAGTGAGTAGTAGAGAGTGAGTAGTAGAGTGAGTACTAGAGAGTAGTAGAGAGCGAGTTGTAGAGAGCAAGTAGTAGAGAGTGTGTAGTAGAGAGTGAGTAGTAGAGAGTAGTAGAGAGTGAGTAGTAGAGAGAGTAGTAGAGAGTCAGAAGTAGAGAGAGTAAGAGAGAGTAGTAGACTAATAGAGAGTGAGTAGTAGAGTGAGTAGTAGAGAGTAGTTGAGAGCGAGTATTAGAGAGTGAGTAGTGGAGAGTGAGCAGTACAGAGTAGTAGCGAGTGAGTAGTAGAGAGTGAGTAGTACAGAGTGAGTAGTAGAGAGTAGTAGAGTAGTAGAGAGTGAGTAGTAGAGAGTGAGTAGTAGACAGTAGTGGAGAGTGAGTAGTAGAGAGTAGTAGAGAGTTGTAGAGAATGAGTAGTAGAGTGAGTAGTAGAGAGTAGTAGAGAGTGAGTAGTAGAGTGAGTACTAGAGAGTAGTAGAGAGCGAGTTGTAGAGAGCAAGTAGTAGAGAGTGTGTAGTAGAGAGTGAGTAGTAGAGAGTAGTAGAGAGAGAGTAGTAGAGAGAGTAGTAGAGAGTGAGCAGTAGAGAGTAGTAGAGAGTGAGTAGTAGAGAGTAAGTGGTAGAGAGTGAGTAGTGGAGAGTAGTAGAGAGTGAGTAGTAGAGAGTAGTAGATTGAGTAGTAGAGAGTGAGTAGTAGAGAGAGAGAGTAGTACAGAGTGAGTAGTAGAGTAGTATACAGTGAGTGGTAGAGAGTAGGAGAGAGTAGTAAAGAATAGTAGAGAGTGAGAAGTAGATTGAATAGTAGAGAGTAGTAGAGTAGTAAAGAGTGAGTAGTAGAGTGAGTAGTAGAGAGAGTAGTAGAGAGTAGTAGAGAGTGAGTAGTAGAGAGTGAGTAGTAGAGAGTAGTAGAGAGTGAGTAGTAGAGAGTGAGTAGTGGAGAGTGAATAGTAGAGAGTGAGCAGTAGAGAGAGAATAGTATATAGTGAGTAGTAGAGAGTAGTAGAGTGAGTGGTAGAGAGTGAGTAGTAGAGAGAGAGTAGTAGAGAGTAGTAGAGAGAGTAGTAGAGAGTAGTAGAGAGTGAGTAGTAGAGAGTGAGTAGTAGAGAGTAGTAGAGTGAGTGGTAGAGAGTGAGTAGTAGAGAGAGAGTAGTAGAGAGTGAGTAGTAGAGAGTGAATAGTATAGAGTGAATAGTAGAGAAATAGTAGTAGAGAGTGGGTATAGAGAGTAGTAGAGATTGAGTAGTAGAGAGTGAATAGTAGAGAGTGAGTAGTAGAGAGAGAGTAGTAGAGAGTGAGTAGTAGAGAGTAGTAGAGTGAGTAGTAGAGAGTAAGTAGTAGAGAGTAGTAGAGAGTGAGTAGCAGAGAGAGAGTGTTAGAGAGTATTAGAGAGTGAGTAGTAGAGTGAGTAGTAGAGAGTAGTAGAGAGTGAGTAGTAGAGAGTAGTAGAGAGTGAGTAGTAGAGAGTGAGAAGTAGAGTGAGTAGTAGAGTATTAGAGAGTGAGTAGTAGAGAGTAGTAGAGAGTGAGAAGTAGAGAGAGTAAGAGAGAGTAGTAGAGTAGTAGAGAGTGAGTAGTAGAGTGAGTAGTAGAGAGTAGTTGAGAGTGAGTATTAGAGAGTGAGTAGTGGAGAGTGAGCAGTACAGAGTAGTAGAGAGTGAGTAGTAGAGAGTGAGTAGTACAGAGTGAGTAGTAGAGAGTAGTAGAGTAGTAGAGAGTGAGTAGTAGAGAGTGAGTAGTAGACAGTAGTGGAGAGTGAGTAGTAGAGAGTAGTAGAGAGTTGTAGAGAATGAGTAGTAGAGTGAGTAGTCGAGAGTGAGTAGTAGAGTGAGTACTAGAGAGTAGTAGAGAGCGAGTTGTAGAGAGCAAGTAGTAGAGAGTGTGTAGTAGAGATTGAGTAGTAGAGAGTAGTAGAGAGTGAGTAGTAGAGAGAGTAGTAGAGAGTGAGCAGTAGAGAGTAGTATAGAGTGAGTAGTAGAGAGTGAGTGGTAGAGAGTGAGTAGTAGAGAGTAGTAGAGAATGAGTAGTAGAGAGTAGTAGAGTGAGTAGTAGAGAGTGAGTAGTAGAGAGAGAGTAGTACAGAGTGAGTAGTAGAGTAGTAGAGAGTGAGTGGTAGAGAGTAGGAGAGAGTAGTAAAGAATAGTAGAGAGTGAGAAGTAGATTGAATAGTAGAGAGTAGTAGAGTAGTAAAGAGTGAGTAGTAGAGTGAGTAGTAGAGATAGTAGTAGAGAGTAGTAGAGAGTGGGTAGTAGAAAGTGAGTTGTAGAGAGTAGTAGAGAGTGAGTAGTAGAGAGTGAGTAGTGGAGAGTGAATAGTAGAGAGTGAGCAGTAGAGAGAGAGTAGTATATAGTGAGTAGTAGAGAGTAGTAGAGTGAGTGGTAGAGAGTGAGTAGTAGAGAGAGAGTAGTAGAGAGTAGTAGAGAGAGTAGTAGAGAGTAGTAGAGAGTGAGTAGTAGAGAGTGAGTAGTAGAGAGTAGTAGAGTGAGTGGTAGAGAGTGAGTAGTAGAGAGAGAGTAGTAGAGAGTGAGTAGTAGAGAGTGAATAGTATAGAGTGAATAGTAGACAAAGAGTAGTAGAGAATGAGTATAGAGAGTAGTAGAGATTGAGTAGTAGAGAGTGAATAGTAGAGAGTGAGTAGTAGAGAGAGAGTAGTAGAGAGTGAGTAGTAGAGAGTAGTAGAGTGAGTAGTAGAGAGTGAGTAGTAGAGAGTAGTAGAGAGTGAGTAGCAGAGAGAGAGTGTTAGAGAGTATTAGAGAGTGAGTAGTAGAGAGTAGTAGAGAGTGAGTAGTAGAGAGTGAGAAGTAGAGTGAGTAGTAGAGTATTAGAGAGTGAGTAGTAGAGAGTAGTAGAGAGAGAGTAGTAGAGAGTGAGTAGTAGAGAGTAGAAGAGAGTGAGTAATAGAGAGTGAGTAGTAGAAAGAGAGAGTAGTAGAGAGTAGTAGAGTAGTAGATAGTGAGTAGTAGAGAGTAGTGGAGAGTGAGTAGTAGAGAGTAGTAGAGAATGAGAAGTAGAGTGAGTAGTAGAGAGTAGTAGAGAGTGAGTAGTAGAGTGAGTACTAGAGAGTAGTAGAGAGCGAGTTGTAGAGAGCAAGTAGTAGAGAATGTGTAGTAGAGAGTGAGTAGTAGAGAGTGAGTAGTAGAGAGAGTAGTAGAGAGTGAGAAGTAGCGATAGTAAGAGAGAGTAGTAGAGTAGTAGAGAGTTAGTAGTAGAGTGAGTAGTAGAGAGTAGTTGAGAGCGAGTATTAGAGAGTGAGTAGTGGAGAGTGAGCAGTAGAGAGTAGTAGAGAGTGAGTAGTAGAGAGTGAGTAGTACAGAGTGAGTAGTAGAGAGTAGTAGAGAGTGAGTAGTAGAGAGTAGTAGAGTGAGTAGTAGAGAGTGATTAGTAGAGAGAGAGTAGTAGAGAGTGAGTAGTAGAGTAGTAGAGAGTGAGTGGTAGAGAGTAGGAGAGAGTAGTAGAGAATAGTAGAGAGTGAGTAGTAGATTGAATAGTAGAGAGTAGTAGAGTAGTAGAGAGTGAGTAGTAGAGTGAGTAGTAGAGAGAGTAGTAGAGAGTAGTAGAGAGTGAGTAGTAGAGATTGAGTAGTAGAGAGTGGTAGAGAGTGAGTGTTGGAGAGTGAGTAGTGGAGAGTGAATAGTAGAGAGTAAGCAGTAGAGAGAGAGTAGTATAGAGTGAGTAGTAGAGAGTAGTAGAGTGAGTAGTAGAGGGTGAGTAGTAGAGAGAGAGAGTAGTAGAGAGTAGTAGAGAGTGAGTAGTAGAGAGAGTAGTAGAGAGTGAGCAGTAGAGAGTAGTAGAGAGTGAGTAGTAGAGAGTGAGTGGTAGAGAGTGAGTAGTAGAGAGTAGTAGAGAGTGAGTAGTAGAGAGTAGTAGAGTGAGTAGTAGAGAGTGAGTAGTAGAGAGAGAGTAGTACAGAGTGAGTAGTAGAGTAGTAGAGAGTGAGTGGTAGAGAGTAGGAGACAGTAGTAAAGAATAGTAGAGAGTGAGAAGTAGATTGAATAGTCGAGAGTAGTAGAGTAGTAAAGAGTGAGTAGTAGAGTGAGTAGTAGAGAGAGTAGTAGAGAGTAGTAGAGAGTGAGTAGTAGAAAGTGAGTAGTAGAGAGTGAGTAGTAGAGAGTGTGTAGTGGAGAGTGAATAGTAGAGAGTGAGCAGTAGAGAGAGAGTAGTATATAGTGAGTAGTAGAGAGCAGTAGAGTGAGTGTTAGAGAGTAGTAGAGAGTGAGTAGTAGAGAGTGAGTAGTAGAGAGTAGTAGAGTGAGTGGTAGAGAGTTAGTAGTAGAGGGAGAGTAGTAGAGAGTGAGTAGTAGAGAGTGAGTAGTATAGAGTGAATAGTAGAGAAAGAGTAGTAGAGAGTGAGTATAGAGAGTAGTAGAGATTGAGTAGTAGAGAGTGAATAGTAGAGAGTGAGTAGTAGAGAGAGAGTAGTAGAGAGTGAGTAGTAGAGAGTAGTAGAGTGAGTAGTAGAGAGTGAGTAGTAGAGAGTAGTAGAGAGTGAGTAGCAGAGAGAGAGTGCTAGAGAGTATTAGAGAGTGAGTAGTAGAGAGTAGTAGAGAGTGAGTAGTAGAGAGTGAGAAGTAGAGTGAGTAGTAGAGTATTAGAGAGTGAGTAGTAGAGAGTAGTAGAGAGAGAGTAGTAGAGAGTGAGTAGTAGAGACTAGAAGAGTGTGAGTAATAGAGAGTGAGTAGTAGAGAGAGAGAGTAGTAGAGAGTAGTAGAGTAGTAGATAGTGAGTAGTAGAGAGTGAGTAGTAGAGAGTAGTGGAGAGTGAGTAGTAGAGAGTAGTAGAGAATGAGTAGTAGAGTGAGTAGTAGAGAGTAGTAGAGAGGGAGTAGTAGAGTGAGTACTAGAGAGTAGTAGAGAGCGAGTTGTAGAGAGCAAGTAGTAGAGAATGTGTAGTAGAGAGTGAGTAGTAGAAAGTGAGTAGTAGAGAGAGTAGTAGAGAGTGAGAAGTAGAGATAGTAAGAGAGAGTAGTAGAGTAGTAGAGAGTGAGTAGTAGAGTGAGTAGTAGAGAGTAGTTGAGAGCGAGTATTAGAGAGTGAGTAGTGGAGAGTGAGCAGTAGAGAGTAGTAGAGAGTGAGTAGTAGAGAGTGAGTAGTAGAGAGTGAGTAGTAGAGAGTGAGTAGTAGAGAGTAGTAGAGTGAGTAGTAGAGAGTGATTAGTAGAGAGAGAGTAGTAGAGAGTGAGTAGTAGAGTAGTAGAGAGTGAGTGGTAGAGAGTAGGAGAGAGTAGTAGAGAATAGTAGAGAATGAGTAGTAGATTGAATAGTAGAGAGTAGTAGAGTAGTAGAGAGTGAGTAGTAGAGTGAGTAGTAGAGAGAGTAGTAGAGAGTAGTAGAGCGTGAGTAGTAGAGATTGAGTAGTAGAGAGTAGTAGAGAGTGAGTAGTGGAGAGTGAGTAGTGGAGAGTGAATAGTAGAGAGTAAGCAGTAGAGAGAGAGAAGTATAGAGTGAGTAGTAGAGAGTAGTAGAGTGAGTAGTAGAGAGTGAGTAGTAGAGAGAGAGTAGTAGAGAGTAGTAGAGAGTGAGTGGTAGAGAGTAGTAAAGTGAGTAGTAGAGAGTAGTAGAGAGTGAGTAGTAGAGAGTGAATAGTAGAGAGTGAATAGTAGAGAGTGAGTAGTAGAGAGTAGTAGAGTGAGTAGTAGAGTAGTAGAGAGTGAGTGGTAGAGAGTAGTAGAGTGAGTAGTAGAGAGTGAGTAGTAGAGAGTGAATAGTAGAGAGTGAATAGTAGAGAGAGAGTAGTAGAGAGTGAGTTGTAGAGAGTAGTAGAGATTGAGTAGTAGAGAGTGAATAGTAGAGAGTGACTAGTAGAGAGAGTAGTAGAGAGTGAGTTGTAGAGAGTAGAAGAGTGAGTAGTAGAGAGTGAGTAGTAGAGAGAGAGTAGTAGAGAGTAGTAGAGAGTGAGTAGTAGAGTAGTAGAGAGTGAGTGGTAGAGAGTAGTAATGAGTAGTAGAGTGAGTAGTAGAGAGTAGTAGAGTGTGAGTAGTAGAGAGTGAATAGTAGAGAATAGTAGTAGAGAGTAGTAGAGAGAGAGTAGTAGAGAGTGAGAAGTAGAGAGTGAGTAGTAGAGAGTAGTAGCAAGTGAGTAGTAGAGAGTGAGTAGTAGAGAGTAGTAGAGAGTGAGTAGTAGAGAGTGAATAGTAGAGAGTGAGTAGTAGAGAGTAGTAGAGAGTGAGTAGTAGAAAGTGAGTAGTAGAGAGTAGTAGAGAGTGAGTAGTAGAAAGTGAGTAGTAGAGAGTACTATCGAGTGAGTAGTAGAGAGTGAGTAGTAGAGAGTAGTAGAGAGTGAGTAGAAGAGAGTAGTAGATTAGTAGAGAGTGAGTAGTAGAGAGTAGTATAGACTGAGTAATAGAGTAGTAGAGAGTGAGTAGTAGAGAGTAGTAGAGAGTGAGTAGTAGAGAGTGAATAGTAGAGAGTAGTAGAGAGTGAGTAGTAGTAGAGAATGAGTAGTAGAGAGTAGTAGAGGGTGAGTAGTAGAGAGTGAGTAGTAGAGAGTGAATAGTATAGAGTGAACAGTAGAGAAAGAGTAGTAGAGAGTGAGCATAGAGAGTAGTAGAGATTGAGTAGTAGAGAGTGAATAGTAGAGAGTGAGTAGTAGAGAGAGAGTAGTAGAGAGTGAGTAGTAGAGAGTAGTAGAGTGAGTAGTAGAGAGTGAGTAGTAGAGAGTGGTAGAGAGTGAGTAGCAGAGAGAGAGTGTTAGAGAGAATTAGAGAGTGAGTAGTAGAGTGAGTAGTAGAGAGTAGTAGAGAGTGCGTAGTAGAGAGTAGTAGAGAGTGAGTAGTAGAGAGTGAGAAGTAGAGTGAGTAGTAGAGTATTAGAGAGTGAGTAGTAGAGAGTAGTAGAGAGAGAGTAGTAGAGAGTGAGTAGTAGAGAGTAGAAGAGAGTTAGTAATAGAGAGTGAGTGGTAGAGAGAGAGAGTAGTAGAGAGTAGTAGAGTAGTAGATAGTGAGTAGTAGAGAGTGAGTAGTAGAGAGTAGTGGAGAGTGAGTAGTAGAGAGTAGTAGAGAATGAGTAGTAGAGTGAGTAGTAGAGAGTAGTAGAGAGTGAGTAGTAGAGTGAGTACTAGAGAGTAGTAGAGAGCGAGTTGTAGAGAGCAAGTAGTAGAGAGTGTGTAGTAGAGAGTGAGTAGTAGAGAGTGAGTAGTAGAGAGAGTAGTAGAGAGTGAGAAGTAGAGAGAGTAAGAGAGAGTAGTAGAGTAGTAGAGAGTGAGTAGTAGAGTGAGTAGTAGAGAGTAGTTGAGAGCGAGTATTAGAGAGTGAGTAGTGGAGAGTGAGCAGTAGAGAGTAGTAGAGAGTGAGTAGTAGAGAGTGAGTAGTACAGAGTGAGTAGTAGAGAGTAGTAGAGAGTGAGAAGTAGAGAGAGTAAGAGAGAGTAGTAGAGTAGTAGAGAGTGAGTAGTAGAGTGAGTAGTAGAGAGTAGTTGAGAGTGAGTATTAGAGAGTGAGTAGTGGAGAGTGAGCAGTACAGAGTAGTAGAGAGTGAGTAGTAGAGAGTGAGTAGTACAGAGTGAGTAGTAGAGAGTAGTAGAGTAGAAGAGAGTGAGTAGTAGAGAGTGAGTAGTGGACAGTAGTGGAGAGTGAGTAGTAGAGAGTAGTAGAGAGTTGTAGAGAATGAGTAGTAGAGTGAGTAGTCGAGAGTAGTAGAGAGTGAGTAGTAGAGTGAGTACTAGAGAGTAGTAGAGAGCGAGTTGTAGAGAGCAAGTAGTAGAGAGTGTGTAGTAGAGATTGAGTAGTAGAGAGTAGTAGAGAGTGAGTAGTAGAGAGAGTAGTAGAGAGTGAGCAGTAGAGAGTAGTATAGAGTGAGTAGTAGAGAGTGAGTGGTAGAGAGTGAGTAGTAGAGAGTAGTAGAGAGTGAGTAGTAGAGAGTAGTAGAGTGAGTAGTAGAGAGTGAGTAGTAGAGAGAGAGTAGTACAGAGTGAGTAGTAGAGTAGTAGAGAGTGAGTGGTAGAGAGTAGGAGAGAGTAGTAAAGAATAGTAGAGAGTGAGAAGTAGATTGAATAGTAGAGAGTAGTAGAGTAGTAAAGAGTGAGTAGTAGAGTGAGTAGTAGAGAGAGTAGTAGAGAGTAGTAGAGAGTGAGTAGTAGAAAGTGAGTTGTAGAGAGTAGTAGAGAGTGAGTAGTAGAGAATGAGTAGTGGAGAGTGAATAGTAGAGAGTGAGCAGTAGAGAGAGAGTAGTATATAGTGAGTAGTAGAGAGTAGTAGAGTGAGTGGTAGATAGTGAGTAGTAGAGAGAGAGTAGTAGAGAGTAGTAGAGAGAGTAGTAGAGAGTAGTAGAGAGTGAGTAGTAGAGAGTGAGTAGTAGAGAGTAGTAGAGGGAGTGGTAGAGAGTGAGTAGTAGAGAGAGAGTAGTAGAGAGTGAGTAGTAGAGAGTGAATAGTATAGAGTGAATAGTAGACAAAGAGTAGTAGAGAATGAGTATAGAGAGTAGTAGAGATTGAGTAGTAGAGAGTGAATAGTAGAGAGTGAGTAGTAGAGAGAGAGTAGTAGAGAGTGAGTAGTAGAGAGTAGTAGAGTGAGTAGTAGAGAGTGAGTAGTAGAGAGTAGTAGAGAGTGAGTAGCAGAGAGAGAGTGTTAGAGAGTATTAGAGAGTGAGTAGTAGAGAGTAGTAGAGAGTGAGTAGTAGAGAGTGAGAAGTAGAGTGAGTAGTAGAGTATTAGAGAGTGAGTAGTAGAGAGTAGTAGAGAGAGAGTAGTAGAGAGTGAGTAGTAGAGAGTAGAAGAGAGTGAGTAATAGAGAGTGAGTAGTAGAAAGAGAGAGTAGTAGAGAGTAGTAGAGTAGTAGATAGTGAGTAGTAGAGAGTAGTGGAGAGTGAGTAGTAGAGAGTAGTAGAGAATGAGAAGTAGAGTGAGTAGTAGAGAGTAGTAGAGAGTGAGTAGTAGAGTGAGTACTAGAGAGTAGTAGAGAGCGAGTTGTAGAGAGCAAGTAGTAGAGAATGTGTAGTAGAGAGTGAGTAGTAGAGAGTGAGTAGTAGAGAGAGTAGTAGAGAGTGAGAAGTAGCGATAGTAAGAGAGAGTAGTAGAGTAGTAGAGAGTTAGTAGTAGAGTGAGTAGTAGAGAGTAGTTGAGAGCGAGTATTAGAGAGTGAGTAGTGGAGAGTGAGCAGTAGAGAGTAGTAGAGAGTGAGTAGTAGAGAGTGAGTAGTACAGAGTGAGTAGTAGAGAGTAGTAGAGAGTGAGTAGTAGAGAGTAGTAGAGTGAGTAGTAGAGAGTGATTAGTAGAGAGAGAGTAGTAGAGAGTGAGTAGTAGAGTAGTAGAGAGTGAGTGGTAGAGAGTAGGAGAGAGTAGTAGAGAATAGTAGAGAGTGAGTAGTAGATTGAATAGTAGAGAGTAGTAGAGTAGTAGAGAGTGAGTAGTAGAGTGAGTAGTAGAGAGAGTAGTAGAGAGTAGTAGAGAGTGAGTAGTAGAGATTGAGTAGTAGAGAGTGGTAGAGAGTGAGTGTTGGAGAGTGAGTAGTGGAGAGTGAATAGTAGAGAGTAAGCAGTAGAGAGAGAGTAGTATAGAGTGAGTAGTAGAGAGTAGTAGAGTGAGTAGTAGAGGGTGAGTAGTAGAGAGAGAGTAGTAGAGAGTAGTAGAGAGTGAGTAGTAGAGAGAGTAGTAGAGAGTGAGCAGTAGAGAGTAGTAGAGAGTGAGTAGTAGAGAGTGAGTGGTAGAGAGTGAGTAGTAGAGAGTAGTAGAGAGTGAGTAGTAGAGAGTAGTAGAGTGAGTAGTAGAGAGTGAGTAGTAGAGAGAGAGTAGTACAGAGTGAGTAGTAGAGTAGTAGAGAGTGAGTGGTAGAGAGTAGGAGACAGTAGTAAAGAATAGTAGAGAGTGAGAAGTAGATTGAATAGTCGAGAGTAGTAGAGTAGTAAAGAGTGAGTAGTAGAGTGAGTAGTAGAGAGAGTAGTAGAGAGTAGTAGAGAGTGAGTAGTAGAAAGTGAGTAGTAGAGAGTAGTAGAGAGTGAGTAGTAGAGAGTGAGTAGTGGAGAGTGAATAGTAGAGAGTGAGCAGTATATAGTGAGTAGTAGAGAGCAGTAGAGTGAGTGTTAGAGAGTAGTAGAGAGTGAGTAGTAGAGAGTGAGTAGTAGAGAGTAGTAGAGTGAGTGGTAGAGAGTTAGTAGTAGAGGGAGAGTAGTAGAGAGTGAGTAGTAGAGAGTGAGTAGTATAGAGTGAATAGTAGAGAAAGAGTAGTAGAGAGTGAGTATAGAGAGTAGTAGAGATTGAGTAGTAGAGAGTGAATAGTAGAGAGTGAGTAGTAGAGAGAGAGTAGTAGAGAGTGAGTAGTAGAGAGTAGTAGAGTGAGTAGTAGAGAGTGAGTAGTAGAGAGTAGTAGAGAGTGAGTAGCAGAGAGAGAGTGCTAGAGAGTATTAGAGAGTGAGTAGTAGAGAGTAGTAGAGAGTGAGTAGTAGAGAGTGAGAAGTAGAGTGAGTAGTAGAGTATTAGAGAGTGAGTAGTAGAGAGTAGTAGAGAGAGAGTAGTAGAGAGTGAGTAGTAGAGACTAGAAGAGAGTGAGTAATAGAGAGTGAGTAGTAGAGAGAGAGAGTAGTAGAGAGTAGTAGAGTAGTAGATAGTGAGTAGTAGAGAGTGAGTAGTAGAGAGTAGTGGAGAGTGAGTAGTAGAGAGTAGTAGAGAATGAGTAGTAGAGTGAGTAGTAGAGAGTAGTAGAGAGTGAGTAGTAGAGTGAGTACTAGAGAGTAGTAGAGAGCGAGTTGTAGAGAGCAAGTAGTAGAGAATGTGTAGTAGAGAGTGAGTAGTAGAAAGTGAGTAGTAGAGAGAGTAGTAGAGAGTGAGAAGTAGAGATAGTAAGAGAGAGTAGTAGAGTAGTAGAGAGTGAGTAGTAGAGTGAGTAGTAGAGAGTAGTTGAGAGCGAGTATTAGAGAGTGAGTAGTGGAGAGTGAGCAGTAGAGAGTAGTAGAGAGTGAGTAGTAGAGAGTGAGTAGTAGAGAGTAGTAGAGTGAGTAGTAGAGAGTGATTAGTAGAGAGAGAGTAGTAGAGAGTGAGTAGTAGAGTAGTAGAGAGTGAGTGGTAGAGAGTAGGAGAGAGTAGTAGAGAATAGTAGAGAATGAGTAGTAGATTGAATAGTAGAGAGTAGTAGAGTAGTAGAGAGTGAGTAGTAGAGTGAGTAGTAGAGAGTAGTAGAGAGTGAGTAGTAGAGATTGAGTAGTAGAGAGTAGTAGAGAGTGAGTAGTGGAGAGTGAGTAGTGGAGAGTGAATAGTAGAGAGTAAGCAGTAGAGAGAGAGAAGTATAGAGTGAGTAGTAGAGAGTAGTAGAGTGAGTAGTAGAGAGTGAGTAGTAGAGAGAGAGTAGTAGAGAGTAGTAGAGAGTGAGTGGTAGAGAGTAGTAAAGTGAGTAGTAGAGAGTAGTAGAGAGTGAGTAGTAGAGAGTGAATAGTAGAGAGTGAATAGTAGAGAGTGAGTAGTAGAGAGTAGTAGAGTGAGAAGTAGAGTAGTAGAGAGTGAGTGGTAGAGAGTAGTAGAGTGAGTAGTAGAGAGTGAGTAGTAGAGAGTGAATAGTAGAGAGTGAATAGTAGAGAGAGAGTAGTAGATAGTGAGTTGTAGAGAGTAGTAGAGATTGAGTAGTAGAGAGTGAATAGTAGAGAGTGACTAGTAGAGAGAGTAGTAGAGAGTGAGTTGTAGAGAGTAGAAGAGTAAGTAGTAGAGAGTGAGTAGTAGAGATAGAGTAGTAGAGAGTAGTAGAGAGTGAGTAGTAGAGTAGTAGAGAGTGAGTGGTAGAGAGTAGTAATGAGTAGTAGAGTGAGTAGTAGAGAGTAGTAGAGTGTGAGTAGTAGAGAGTGAATAGTAGAGAATAGTAGTAGAGAGTAGTAGAGAGAGAGTAGTAGAGAGTGAGAAGTAGAGAGTGAGTAGTAGAGAGTAGTAGCGAGTGAGTAGTAGAGAGTGAGTAGTAGAGAGTAGTAGAGAGTGAGTAGTAGAGAGTGAATAGTAGAGAGTGAGTAGTAGAGAGTAGTAGAGAGTGAGTAGTAGAAAGTGAGTAGTAGAGAGTAGTAGAGAGTGAGTAGTAGAAAGTGAGTAGTAGAGAGTACTATCGAGTGAGTAGTAGAGAGTGAGTAGTAGAGAGTAGTAGAGAGTGAGTAGAAGAGAGTAGTAGATTAGTAGAGAGTGAGTAGTAGAGAGTAGTATAGACTGAGTAATAGAGTAGTAGAGAGTGAGTAGTAGAGAGTAGTAGAGAGTGAGTAGTAGAGAGTGAATAGTAGAGAGTAGTAGAGAGTGAGTAGTAGTAGAGAATGAGTAGTAGAGAGTAGTAGAGGGTGAGTAGTAGAGAGTGAGTAGTAGAGAGTGAATAGTATAGAGTGAACAGTAGAGAAAGAGTAGTAGAGAGTGAGCATAGAGAGTAGTAGAGATTGAGTAGTAGAGAGTGAATAGTAGAGAGTGAGTAGTAGAGAGAGAGTAGTAGAGAGTGAGTAGTAGAGAGTAGTAGAGTGAGTAGTAGAGAGTGAGTAGTAGAGAGTAGTAGAGAGTGAGTAGCAGAGAGAGAGTGTTAGAGAGAATTAGAGAGTGAGTAGTAGAGTGAGTAGTAGAGAGTAGTAGAGAGTGCGTAGTAGAGAGTAGTAGAGAGTGAGTAGTAGAGAGTGAGAAGTAGAGTGAGTAGTAGAGTATTAGAGAGTGAGTAGTAGAGAGTAGTAGAGAGAGAGTAGTAGAGAGTGAGTAGTAGAGAGTAGAAGAGAGTTAGTAATAGAGAGTGAGTAGTAGAGAGAGAGAGTAGTAGAGAGTAGTAGAGTAGTAGATAGTGAGTAGTAGAGAGTGAGTAGTAGAGAGTAGTGGAGAGTGAGTAGTAGAGAGTAGTAGAGAATGAGTAGTAGAGTGAGTAGTAGAGAGTAGTAGAGAGTGAGTAGTAGAGTGAGTACTAGAGAGTAGTAGAGAGCGAGTTGTAGAGAGCAAGTAGTAGAGAGTGTGTAGTAGAGAGTGAGTAGTAGAGAGTGAGTAGTAGAGAGAGTAGTAGAGAGTGAGAAGTAGAGAGAGTAAGAGAGAGTAGTAGAGTAGTAGAGAGTGAGTAGTAGAGTGAGTAGTAGAGAGTAGTTGAGAGCGAGTATTAGAGAGTGAGTAGTGGAGAGTGAGCAGTAGAGAGTAGTAGAGAGTGAGTAGTAGAGAGTGAGTAGTACAGAGTGAGTAGTAGAGAGTAGTAGAGAGTGAGTAGTAGAGAGTAGTAGAGTGAGTAGTAGAGAGTGATTAGTAGAGAGAGAGTAGTAGAGAGTGAGTAGTAGAGTAGTAGAGAGTGAGTGGTAGAGAGTAGGATAGAGTAGTAGAGAATAGTAGAGAGTAAATAGTAGATTGAATAGTAGAGAGTAGTAGAGTAGTAGAGAGTGAGTAGTAGAGTGAGTAGTAGAGAGAGTAGTAGAGAGTAGTATTGAGTGAATAGTAGAGATTGAGTAGTAGAGAGTAGTAGAGAGTGAGTAGTGGAGAGTAGTAAAGTGAGAAGTAGAGAGTAGTAGAGAGTGAGTAGTAGAGAGTGAATAGTAGAGAGTGAATAGTAGAGAGTGAGTAGTAGAGAGTAGTAGAGTGAGTAGTAGAGAGTGAGTAGTAGAGAGAGAGTAGTAGAGAGTAGTAGAGAGTGAGTAGTAGAGTAGTAGAGAGTGGGTGGTAGAGAGTAGTAAAGTGAGAAGTAGAGAGTAGTAGAGAGTGAGTAGTAGAGAGTGAATAGTAGAGAGTGAATAGTAGAGAGTGAGTAGTAGAGAGTAGTAGAGTGAGTAGTAGAGGAGTAGAGAGTGAGTGATAGAGAGTAGTAGAGTGAGTAGTAGAGAGTGAGTAGTAGAGAGTGAATAGTAGAGAGTGAATAGTAGAGAGAGAGTAGTAGAGAGTGAGTAGTAGAGAGTAGTAGAGATTGAGTAGTAGAGAGTGAATAGTAGAGAGTGAGTAGTAGAGAGAGCGTAGTAGAGAGTGAGTAGTAGAGAGTAGAAGAGTGAGTAGTAGAGAGTGAGTAGTAGAGAGAGAGTAGTAGAGAGTAATAGAGAGTGAGTAGTAGAGTAGTAGAGAGTGAGTGGTAGAGAGTAGTAATGAGTAATAGAGTGAGTAGTAGAGAGTAGTAGAGTGTGAGTAGTAGAGAGTGAATAGTAGAGAGTAGTAGTAGAGAGTAGTAGATAGAGAGTAGTAGAGAGTGAGAAGTAGAGAGTGAGTAGTAGAGAGTAGTAACGAGTGAGTAGTAGAGAGTGAGTAGTAGAGAGTAGTAGAGAGTGAGTAGTAGAGAGTGAATAGTAGAGAGTGAGTAGTAGAGAGTAGTAGAGAGTGAGTAGTAGAAAGTGAGTAGTAGAGAGTACTATCAAGTGAGTAGTAGAGAGTGAGTAGTAGAGAGTAGTAGAGAGTGAGTAGAAGAGAGTAGTAGATTAGTAGAGAGTGAGTAGTAGAGAGTAGTATAGACTGAGTAGTAGAGTAGTAGAGAGTGAGTGGTAGAGAGTAGTAGAGTGAGTAGTAGCGAGTAGTAGAGAGTGAGTAGTAGAGAGTGAATAGTAGAGAGTAGTAGAGAGTGAGTAGTAGAGAGAGTAGTAGTAGAGAGTGAGTAGTAGAGAGTAGTAGAGTGTGAGTAATAGAGAGTGAGTAGTAGAGAGTAGGATCGAGTGCGTAGTAGAGAGTGAGCAGTAGAGAGTCATAGAGAGTGAGTAGAAGAGAGTAGTAGATTTGTAGAGTGAGTAGTAGAGAGTAGTAGAGAGTGCGTTGTAGAGAGTGAGTAGTAGAGAGAGTAGTAGAGAGTGTTAGAGAGTGAGTAGTAGAGTAGTAGAGAGTAGTCAGTCAGTGTCAGTCAGTCAGTGTCAGTCAGTCAGTCAGTGTCAGTCAATCAGTGTCAGTCAGTGTCAGTCAATCAGTGTCAGTCAGTGTCATTCAGTCAGTGTCAGTCAATCAGTGTCAGTCAGTGTCAGTCAGTCAGTGTCAGTCAGTCAGTGTCAGTCAATCAGTGTCAGTCAATCAGTGTCAGTGTCAGTCAGTCAGTGTCAGCTAGAGCAGCTCTGCTGACCTGGTTCTCTGTCTCTAAAGCAGCTCTGCTGACCTGGTTCTCTCTGGCTCTAAAGCAGCTCTGCTGACCTGGTTCTCTGGCTCTAGAGCAGCTCTGCTTATCTGGTTTCTCTGGCTCTACAGCAGCTCTGCTGACCTTGTTCTCTGGCTCTAGAGCAGCTCTGCTGACCTAGTTCTTAGGCTCTAGAGCAGCTCTGCTGACCTGGTTTTCTGCACTCACGATGCACGCACCCGAAGTTTATTATAAGTACAAATATATTATTTTTATGAATATCTTACATAATCTCTTGCCCTAATATGTATATTAAAGACACATACATATCATTTTGGAACATATTTTTTTTTGCAGGAGTCGCGCACCCAGCGCGTCCCAGCACGTATATCACATCACGCGTGACCCGCAACTGTGCAAACATCTCGTACTGTAATGCATATGTGTCGTGAATGCGCGGGAGCAGGAGTTGCAGACTGGTCACATACCAATCGCACACATCACGTGATATTAAATGTATATGATGTAACTGAAAAACACACAGCCGTCGCACACTATACGCGGATCCTTCATGACTTTTCTAAAATGGCAGCTAGAATGCGCCCACCCACCATGATGTGTACGCTTTGAGTGCAGAGAAAATAAATAAAAATATATAAAATATATTATAATAAAAAATGAAAACAAGAAAATTAATCAATATTTCAGTTTTCATTTTTTCATTTTTTTTGGTGCAATTTTCAGAAAAATATATACTGTTATTTAATGAATAAAATATTTATAAATAAACTGTTAAAAAACTGTAGAAAATCAGTTAAAAAATAGGTATAACTACTATCACACTTAAAAATTAGCATTTAAAAAACCTTTGAAATTCACTGAAAAAAAAACATAGGTTTCAGAGACGTTATAGTTAGAAATTAGCATTTAAAAAGCTTTGAAATTCACTGAGAAAACCATAGGTTTCAGAGACGTTATAGTTAGAAATTAGCATTTAAAAAACCTTAGAAATTCACAGAAAAAACCATAGGTTTCAGTGGTGTTATAGTTAGCTGGCCATTTCACTCGTACAAAACCATAGAAATTCCTCTGTTATAGTTAGTTCTGCTAACTATAATTTGTGCGCCCACAATGCACTGCTGATGATGTCACATATCGCATCATTCATGACATGGTCAGTGACATCACTGATGACATCACTGATGACATCTCAAATGACATCACTGATGACATCATCCACGTGACAATCTGATACACCTCATCATTCACTAGTATAACCTTTCATCACTCACTGTAAAATACAGAGTACCATATTTGAAACCATTGACACACCAATACCAGTTACTACATACCCACTCACTGATTCCTAAGTCTACACACACACAGCTACCCATTCAACAACAGAATCATTTATACATGCAGTCACTAATTAATAGAACACTATCAAATGCACTTATACACATATATAGACATTGACACATCAGCAGTCATCTTAGTCAGTTATGCAGTCCTCCTACTCACTCATGAAAAATATTAATCGCACTTACATTTACTCACTCACACAATTATCAAACACCTCATTTATTCAAACACATAGTAACTCATAGTCAATATGTTAAAATAGCACCATTACAATTATACATTCATTCATATAGTTACTCTCACAATCACTGACTCTTACACATCCTTATTTATATACACCAACTCTCAGATACAATGCCTTTTCTTTTTTTACTTTATTGAAGATGTACAACTAAAACATATATTCGCTCACCAACACACCAATAAATACACTCAGTCACCCAAACAACTGTTTCCACATGCGCTCTTAAACCTATACACCTAGTCAATCAACCATTCATACATCTATGCATAGAGTTACACACACACCCCATCCAACCACACACAAACTCAGTGTCCCATACAAATACTCACCCAACTAATCAATAACTAATATACACACTCATGTTGTTAGTGACCAACTGATGAAGCATGTTATACAACAACAGAGACAGTGCTGCACACATTCACATAGTTTAGTTACTAATACATGTATTAAGTGAGACACTTTTAATTACTCGCTTAAACAGACAGTCAGACAGCTACTAAATCCACCATCCAGACAGTTATATATCCACTCAATCTTCAATACAGATTGGTATATATATAATACATATTTAAATTTCAAACTAAACCACATTCACTGGATGATGTCATCAGTGATGTCATTTGAGATGTCATCAGTGATGTCATCAGTGATGTCACTGACCATGTCATGAATGATGCAATAAGTGACATCATCAGCAGTGCATTGCGGGCGCACAAGTTATAGTTAGCAGAACTAACTATAACGGAGGAATTTCTAATCTGCAAAGAACAGATCTGTATTTTATTTGGATAGCTGAGTGGATTAGTACAACCAAACATTACCAGCACTTTGAAACAAATGAAATGCATGTGAGATAGGGGCTTTGGAGAGATGAGGGGCACTTTCGCTGGATGGTAGGGAGGAAATCCAAGCAGGGGGCAATGGGGTCTGTAGCAAAAATGATTGCCACACTGGGCACCCCCAGCGCTAAAGGCTGTGATGATGGGAGGTGGCAAGGTGAAATAATACTGTGTCTTTTTTTAGTACTTTGGAGAAACTGCTGATTTAGGAAAGAAGACTAGTTATGATGGCTTCATTGTTATTTACTGTTGCACACATCACTCAGGCACCCACCCACCAACTGTTTCATACATTCTATCTGCCTTCTACATAGGACATTTAGAAGGACAGTTTTAGGCAGTAGCAGAGATGGCGTCTCAGTGGATCACTGCTGCTCAATACCTAACTCGGTTTATGGAGGGCCACTCTGAGGCAGAATCAGAGACTGACAGCAGATACTGAAACAGCATCTGAGTGAGCGGACAATAGAGTAGATTCTGGAAGTGATTTTTGATTAGGTGTAGTCCCAGCGATTTGTAAGGAGACGATGATGACAGTTGTTCCTTCCCTTCGCAAGCTGTCCCTATGCAGCGGGACAACAGTCGCAATTTAGACCAACCCAGAGAGCAGACTCGTCCAGCTGCAAGCACAGACAAATGCTCTTAACAACCCCCAATTTAGTTCAGCCCCAAATTCCGCATTTCAGTAGCGATGATTGATGTAAAATCGATACGGCCAGCTTTTTGCCAATTGACTGCGTCCATCTCTTAAGGAGATGTTCACTTCCTTGAGCAAATTGTGCAGCAAACACATTTGAGTGCTGAACAATTACTGAGGTAGCATGGAGGCACTCCAGGGCCCCATTCTAGGGCACACCAGTGGACTCCTACTTCTCTGGAGGAGTTGAGGATATTTTTGGGCCTTATGATCAAAATGGAATAGTGCAGAAACCAACTTTGCAGTCCTTCTGGTCTACTTGCATGGTTTGGGTAACCCCTATCATCACACTGTACAGAAGCAGAGATAATTTTTTGCTATTGCTGCGCATTCTGCATTTCAATGACAATTCTGCTAAATTGCCCCGGGACCATCCAGACCATGACAGGTTGTTGAAAATTCGGCCTGTCATGGAACATTTGTCTGCCAGGTTTCTAGAGATTTATACTTCTGGAAAGAATATAGCTGTTGATGAGTCCTTGATCCTGTACAAAGGGTGGCTGCTGTTCAGGCAAGCAAAAGAGTTCACAATTGGATCAAGCTGTACATGCTGTGTGAGCGCTCTACTGGCTCTGTGAACAACTTGAGAGTGTATACATGAAAGACTCCACTGTAAACCCAGTAGGTTGCCCTCCTGCGCTTGGGGTCACAGGAGAGGATATATGGGAACTTGTCCAGCCACTTCTTCAGAAAGGGTATAACCTTTATGTGGACAATTTCTATATGGGAGTAAAGCTGTTCAGTGAGCTCTATAAAGCAGGCACAGTGGCCTGTGGTACAGTTCATTGTAACCGCAAAGGATTCCCGCAGGAGTTTGTTTGCAAGAAGCAACAGAAATCTCAGAGCACTGCTCGCAGTCAAGTTCTCGGATAGGCATGATGTGTACTTGCTTTATACAGTTCATGAACAGAGCACCTCCCCATCACGGTTGGGGTCAGATGGCCCAAGACCACAAGCCCACCAGTAAACATGATTACTACAAGTTTATGGGCGGATTTATCCACCCTCAGAATGTGGACCGTGTTCTGTTCTCCGACTGACATGTGCATTATAGTTCCCATGCTGCACATACTGGTGGACAGAACATATGCCACATTGTCACAGAGTACCCTATGTGGAAAATTATTAAAGGCTTGACTGGATTTTGAAGTGGTTGTTAGGGAACTTATGTATACTCACAAGGACTACCCTGATTACCCAAGAAAACCAGAGTAAGTGTAATAAATCAAACAAATGATCTTTTGGAACTTATTCACCAACATTTCTACTTGCTGTGAAAGTGTGCAAACTCAATTAGTATATTGTACCATAACCAATGTTATTGAAAAGGGGTACAGAACACAATATCATGAATGATGATTGTTTTCACATCTTTAGTATAAGACGTGAAAGCAATCATCATACACGATATTGCATCCCGTAGCCTTTTTCAATAACATTGTGTATGATACAAGTTAGTAATTGAGTTTTCACACTGTCAAAGCAAAAGTAAAAGTGTTGGTGAATGAGTCCCACAAGACATTTGCTGGGCTTATTACTTTAGGGAACTTTTTCAGTAAACCTCAGCATGTTTGCCTTAGTTTCAATGGTAGATATGCTTGCTCAGTTTGAGGAACATGCCTCGCAGGGCATTCTAGGCCATCCCCAACTTGCATTCACAAACAGGACAGTAAGTCGTTGATGGCGCATGAAAGACACATTTTCTCAAACAGGTAAGAAAAGGGATATTGCATTCGTGGAAGGCAGATAGTAAAGGTAGTACAGATACACCTGTCATTACCTCATCTTTACCTATGGATTCAAACCCATTGATGCCACACTTACATTGAATAACTATGACACAAATGGTTCAATGGTTGACCTGCTTGCCATGTTCGTCCTCCATCAGAACGTCCTCCATCAGAACGTAGTAAATGTTCAGTTTGCACACTGGGCAATGAACTCCGCTCTGCTAGCAGAGTTTGCGGAGATTTGTTAACTGCGCATTCCATTATAAACACATAATTCAGGCAAAAACTCTGGAGTCAGCTACTAAGCTGCACCCACAAATGCTTTGATAAAGCAACTTTACATGCTAAAAAGCATATAACCAATTCACAAAAGTGAATTTTGAAAATTAATAATATCAGGCAATGAGAGAGGTGATGATTTTGGGGTCTCCCCTAACCTAGGGGGAGGACGAAGCAGATGCCTTGAACACAAAGAGCAGATCATGCTGAACAATTCAGTGGTGGTCCCATCCTCTTAGGACCACTCCAAGCACAGTTATGGGTAAAAATACAATCCCAACCAAAGGCCCTGCAAAGCAATATGGGACGAGATTAGCAGTGGGCAGTGAATATTATAGTATTATCCAATATCAAAACATTCCTCAAGGGGCAGCAGCTCTCAGGCTGAGCTGAGAGCTAATACTATAAATTTTACAAACAGCTGCAGTTCAACTAGTCGTTACTAGGTGTCCCTCAAGTCAAATTTGTCTCATGAGGGACACCTAGTAACGACTGGTGGAACTGCAGCTTCATGAGAGGGTTTTAATGCTTTTGCACTTGACTCGTGAGGGACACCTAGTAACGACTAGTGGAACTGCAGCTTGATGTAATAATTTCAATGCTTTTGCATTTGACTCGTAAGGGACGCCTAGTAACGACTAGTTGAACTGCAGCTCTTTGTAGGATTATTTTGATATTGGATACTATAATCTTCACTGCCCACTGCTTATCTCGTCTCATAATGCTTTGCAGGGCCTTTGGTTGAGATTGTATTTTTGCCCATAACTGTGCTTGGGGAGGATGGGACCACCACTGAATCGTTCAGCAAGATGTGCTCTTTGTTTTCAAGGCATCTGCTTGGTTCTCTCCCTAGGTTAGGGAGGATCCCAAAATCATCACCTCTCTCACTGCTTGCTAAATTTTCATTTTCACTTTTGTGAAATGACTCTATGCATTTTAGCTTGTAAAGACAGAGATACTTAATATTTTACCAAAAGTATATAAGGTCTCTGGTTTATTATTTGGGAGTCAGACGGAGCGAAGTTGCTCACTGAGTTTTTGTAGTTTTGTTCAACTTTGTGGAATTCCGCATAGTAGTACTCCGCCAACTATGCCTACCCTTAATGATAAGTGCATTTTAGTCACAGCACTGCACATAACTGTGGATGGGACCTATGCTACTTTCTCATGGATTACCCTGTGTTTCAAAAAAGACTGTGCTTCATAAATTATCATGGTCCCTTTAGGAAACTTTGGAAAATTCCCTAGCCTGTTTGCCTTAGTTTCAAAGGTAGAAATGCTTGCTCAGTTCGAGGAATATGCCTTGGGGCACACTTGGACACCCCAAACTGGCATTCGCTAACTATAAAGAATTGGATTTAGCACATTAAGTGCGCTAAAGGCGCATGATAGACTTGTCTTCCTGAGCCTCATGTGGCTGTCATGGGAGCCATCAGTAAAGATTCACTAGGTATGCGTTCGGTAATGTTCAAAAAGAAGGAGACGGTTACTTGACAGCTGGTAAAATGTAGTCAAACTGATTCCATCCTGTGGCGTATGAATGTGATGGGCCCTTCCCTGGTGGCAGTATGTTATTGTGAGTGCACTATTTTTTGGGATTGGTCCTGTGGCCGGCGGTATGAAAGTCTTGTGTGTGGTGGGTGAATGGCATGTAAATGGACCATAAAGAGGTTGGTGCCTTGAAGTGGCTTCATGGCTTACCTTCAGAAGGCTTGGTTTCAATATTTAGATACTTTGATGAGTATTTGTGCTTTGAACAAAGCATTTCTGGAGGTGCTAAAACCAACCAGTGTATGTGGTGGATTCATTAGTCCCATATTTATATCTGTGCTGGTAAGACGGCCCTTAGTAAGAACGCCTTGTTTTGTTTTTTTTGTCATTATGTTCAGCTGTGGATTTTGTGCCCTAGCTGAGCCATCACCTAGGCAAAACTGCACATTTTTTAAAGTGGACAATCAGGGGTATACAGGGATGCATGACTTGCATGGCTCTCACCAGGTTTTTTTACCCTGCAAAGCTCAAACATTACCTAAAAACACATTTTCCTTGCATTTTTTAGGAAAGGTCCTAGAATATGCAGGCAACCACAAATTTCTTACCAATCAACATTCCCCCAGGTCTCCCGATAAAAATGCTATCTCACTTGTGTGGGTGGGCCAAGTGCCAGCGACAGAGAAGGGCCCAAAAGATATTGTGGAGACATCAAAATGATCTATCACAAAACAACCTGTTTTTGCAAGGGAGACGCTTCAGTTTTTGGTCCCAGGCTCACAGCCATCTAAGGAATCCTACAAAACTCAGACATTTCAGAAAATTAGACACCCAGGGGAATCCAGGGAGGTGTGGCTTGTGTGGCTCCCCCAACATTGTCCTACCCAGATTCCCCTGCAAACCTGAAATGTATCTGAAAGAAATCAAATTTTCCAACATATCTGTGTGGGCAAGTTGTGGGATCACTGGCCTGACACACATTTCCTACCACCCAGCGTTCCCTCAGGTCTCTCAATAAAAATGGTACCTCATTTGTGTCGGTGGGACAAGTACCTGCGACAGGCAAGGACGTAAACAGTATTGTGAAGACATCAACATTATCTATCACAAAATTACCTAGTTTTGCAAGGGGGGAACCTGGGGGATAGGAAAGTTGTACCGGACCTGTGATGCCACAACGTTCCCACACAGAAATGTGAGGAAAATGTTTTTTGTAGCCAAATTTCAGATTTGCAGGGGATTCTGGGACGGAAAATGTTAGAGGATCCATTCAAGCTACACCTCCCTGGATTTCTCCAGGTTTCTAGTTTGCAGAAATGTCTAGTTTTGGTAGGTTACCCTAGATGGCCGCAGAGCCCAGAGCCACTTTGTTGTTGGACTTTTTGCAGGGTTATCCCCAAACATTTTGCTTCTTCTTTCTCTTTTATCCTGACCTGTTGTTGTTGGTTTTAGGACTCTGTGCACTTTACCACTGCTGATCAGTGCTAAAGTGCATATGCTTGCTGTGTAAATTGTTATTTCGATTGGTACTCCCTGATTGGAATATTTGATTTACTGGTTGGTCCATGCCGGGGCTGGTGAATCAAATACTACTAGTGGGCCTGCAGCACTGATTGTGCCACCCACATGAGTAGATCTGAAACGGTAACTCAGACCTGCCACTGCAGTGTCTGTGCGCAGTTGTTAACTGCCATGTCGACTTGGCAAGTGCACCCAATTGCCAGGCCCTAACCTTCCCTTTTCTTATTTGTCAGTCACCCCTAAGGTAGGCCCAAGGTGCCCCTGTTGGCAGGATGTAGTGTATGTGAAAGGTAGGACATGTACTGGTGTGTGTGACATGTCCTGATAGTGAAATACAGCCAATTTCATTTTTCACTATTGAAATTTAACAGCGCTTAAAGGGGGTTAAATGAAATGACATAATTACCCAGAACCTTCGCGGGATAAGTCCCATAAAATTCACATTTGAACACGCTTCTGAAAATTGCAAAGTCAAAAAAAGTTATTTAATCACTGTATCATTTGACCCGCATGTCACAAAATACAAAACTACAATAACCAGAATCCCAAGGAAAGCACTTCCTGTCATGAAGTCTCGCACTGCCTCCTTCAAATTCTTAACGTAGATCGGAAACCGCGATCCGATTACAAAGGACACGTAGCCAAGAAACAAGTAGGAGTCCCATTTTAGAAAATTGAGTCACCCGTGAAGTAAGTTCATAGGTTTGATTTATCAAAACTGTACCTACTGATGGAGAGAAACAAAATTCAAATAGTTAAACCTCTCGTTAAGTTTTGATAACTAACAGCACACCAATAATCATTGCACGCACCTAACGGCTCGACTTTTGGCAAAAAGAAGCCACAATGCACTTTTTAGACGACAGCGCGTTCCAAAATTGAAATCAAATTGGCATTAAAAAAAAGTTACATCTTTTTCAACTATAGATGACAGGCAAGCGAGAAAACCTTCTGGAGACCGGATTACTGCACCATGTCCGTCCACTGCCATATCGTACGAAGGGTCTACGACTTCCATTCAACAAAGTAAGTGGAAGGCTACAATGTTTCTCTGGAAATAATACTCACTGAAAGTGTAGCAAATGAAACAGGAATTGAAAAGTCTCCTCCGCCATTCTGTTTTAGATGTGAAAGTACGTGCAGAATTGACAAGCATCCTACTGTTCTTATGATACAATGGTGAGAAGTAAGCACAAAATAAACAGAACTCACGGCATACAAGGAGACACAGTTACTCAACAGTGAACACGGCTAACGCCCACATCAAGTAAGCTCACGGTTAACTAAGATTCCTACAGCTAACACCAATGTGCTATAATACCTTTAATGTAAGCTGCTTCTTCTTTTTTACATTTACAGAATTGAAAATTAAAATAGCTGCCACACTACGAAGTTCAGGTACCGTTTAGAAATAATTAGGGTTAAAACAATGAGAGAAGGGCTTTAAAAATATTGAATTCCTTTTTAAAAATGTTATGTTGTTACAGATTACACCATGTCATTGCCCTGATGAAAAACCCAAGACTAATACAGGGATTTGAAACGTGTCGGTACCGTTCCATATGCAATCCATGAGGGAATCTGATTAAATATTGCCCATAAGTCTCGAAAGGGATATTCAACAAGGTTTCCATCCCCACTGACTTTAAGCTTTATCTCCATTGCCAGTAACTGTCAAAAAAGAGAAAGAAATAGTTGTGTTATGAAAGTTCTGTGAGGTTATTTTTCAGCAAAACTTAAGACTCGTGTATCATGTTTAATGATTAATGTGACTTTATTTGCACTATTCTGAATGTCCAATTAATTATTGATGTGTTTTAATTGTTTTTTTATTGTTTATGATTCATTGTGTGTCGCCTCATTTTTAGGCTTGCATGAAAATAATGAAATTGTGTTTATAAGTGTTAAATATTTGCAAAGCAATTGAGCCAGAACTAATAATATATATATTTATATTGGTTTTAATGCCTGCTTGAATAAACAGCAGGACATTATAAAATAAGCTAGCCGGATTCTCTTTTTTCTTGAAACTTTTAGAAAGTAGGTATTTTCTTGTTTAACCAATCTGTGTGCCTCTGCCTGTTTGTGTATTGACTATCTGGTTTTGGAGTGACAGGGGTTGGGGATGTGCATTCTCTGAGACAGCCACTAGGGGAAGGGGGGGTTGATGTGTGTTCTGCCTATCCTGAATGAGTCAGCACTAGGTTGAATAAGCCTGATCTGCATTTGAAGTGGTGGGAGGAGTAGCACCTGTACCTGAATAGGGCTGTGCCTGCCTTCCACAATGCTCCCCCCTGTGGTGTGTCTGGAGCTAAGGATCACACTGACAATGGATGTTGTTGTATACTTGCAGAGTGCCCCCAGAACTGGTTTGAACTGGGCTTAGAGCCTCTTGCGCAAAGAGAACTAAGACATGTTGGGGCGTAAGTATCTGACCCAACACCCCTGAACTTTAGACTAATTCTGGAATCAAGAGGAACCTTTGCTGAGGAGAAGAGCTGGAGAAACGGAGGAGAAGTGCTGTCCTTGCTGTGTGACTGGGGTTGGCCTGCAGTTGCTGTTTGAAAGGAGAAGGACTTTGCTGTGTGCTGTGTCCCCTGCTCGAGGAAAGTCTCCAAGGCCTTGCGTGGAGCTTGCCTCTTGTTTTAAAGTCTCAGGAACACAAATACTTCACCCCCAGCTCCACTGAACTTCTTTGCTGGGAGTTCTGACCTGCCAGGCGTGCCTTTGACTGTGTAGGGCCTCTGGAGGGTGTTTCTGCTGCTGGGAGCTGGAAACCAATGCAAGAACAAGAAAATTGACGCATCGCTCTGCTTGCAACAGTTTTTCCGATGCAACGCCATGGTGCGAGAAGAATCTCCCCGCACCGCTGCACTCATGCTGAAACTGACACAGCGCCTGGGCCGCGGCAAGAATCGACGCATCGAGGGATCGCGGCCAAAAAGGTCGACACAGCCCACCGCATCATTCGCCGCCACATCCCGGATTTCCATGCATCGTCCCTGTGCGGCAAGTTTTTCCTGACACATCACCAGAGGATCGGAGTCATCCCCAAATCGACACATCACTTCCCCCTACAGACTAGACCTGACGCATCGCTCCCCTGTGTACAGTGGAACTGTCGCATCGCATCCATGTGGGTCTCAGGAACCGAAGCATCTCTTTGTATTTTGACGCTTCCCATCGCTGCGGCTGTTTGGAGTGGTGAATTTTGTCGCAACAACAGGTACTTTGCAAGAAATCATGCATCCATAGTTTTCTATGGACTCAGTTACTAAAACCTTTTAAAAGTCATTTTCCTTAATACTGTGTGTTGGATTTTTGTCATTTTGGTCGTGTTAAGTTTAGATAAAGATACTTTATTTTTCTAAACTGGTGTGGTGTCCATTTGTTGTGTTATCACTGTGTTACTGTGAGTGTTGGTACAAATACTTTACATATTGCCTTTGGGATAAGCCTTTCTGCTTGTGCCAAGCTACCAAGGGGGTGAGAAGGCGTTATCTAAAGTGTGTATCTCCCTTAGACTAGAGCCAAGGGTTCCTATTTGACAAAGGTACCTACCTCTGCCAACTAGAGACCCCCATTTCTAACACTTGCAAAACCAGGTCGTTTTGTGACAGATATTTCGGATGTCTCCACAATACGTTTTGGGCCTTTCCTTGTCATGTGCACTTGACCCACCCACACAAGTCATGTACTATTTTTATCCGTTTACATGGGAAAATGTTGAGTGGAAGGACATTTGTGGTCCCCCACAGATTCCAGAACTTTCCATCACAAAAATGTGTGGAAAATGTGTTTCTTTGGTGAAAGTTTGAGTTTGCAAGAAATTACGAGTAAAAAAACCTGGTGAGAGTCATGCAAGTCAGCCCACCCTGGATACACCTTGGTGTCTAGTTTTCAAAATTGTACGGGTTGGCTATGTTTTTCTAGGTGCTGGCTGAGCTAGGGTCCAAAATGTAGAGTTACCCACATAGAAAAACAAGCATTTGCAATGCCATCGGTCTCGCCTTTGGGACCTTATAAGCATTTAGCTATGCAGTACATTAGCCTGAGTGCTGAAACATCTTCTGTTCTTTAACATGGCACGATCTGGGAAATTGGGCCACTTTTTTAAGGAGTGCCTAATTGTGATCTCAATACGACCCTGTTGTTAGCCCACTCAGAAAACTGTGGTGAGTGAATGCACCTTATTCATAAATGTCTGCCTATCCTGCAGGACACAAATTCCAATCCCAATAAGACAGCTCAATGGGGAATGCATATGGGGAATGCATATGACACATAGTGACTACAGATTCTATGCACAAGAATAGACCTGTAGGTTAATGCACTTACTACAGAGATCTGTGTGTTAATTGTTTCTCACACTTATCTTTTCTAGTATGATAGCTCTAACCCTGCAATGCAATGATAAAAGTGGAACATACTTCGACCAGCTATTAAAACGTGTTTGAATGTAAACAATGGTTATCTAAGAAATCAACTATGTTTCTCAACTAAGTGTGTAGTTAGATCAATTATTTAATTTTTGTCCATTATCAATGGCATTATAAGATGCCTTTCTGACCAACTATGAAAACCGAAACAACGGGGAAAAATAAACCATTCATTAGAGATGCAACTCTCCTCCTACACTGCCCTGTGACTGCCGCCCCTTCAGAACTGACATTAACTTATTGGCTGATTCAAGTCCATATCTTAAAATAAAGTAATATGATTGGCTTAAGAGCCTCAGCCTCCTGATCCTTGTGCCTTGCCTGCGACCTCGACTTTATTTTCCGTAGAGTTAGCTCTTTAGGGCCTGTCCGGAGGAACTTCCCGAACCCCCCCACTAAAACTATCCAAGATGCAGACGCGTGCAACTTCACACCCAAAACGGCCCCTAATCGCTTGCCCAGTTTCACATGGTTCTCCCTTAACTCAATGCGCTGCCAACATATGGGATGTGGCATACTCGTAAAAACTCTACAGAACAGTGTCCTTTCCTTTAAAACCCTTGTACCTGGGTCCCAACCCCAGCGCTCACCGATTTTTGAAGCTCCCCCACTGGCTTTGGGGTCGTGGTACAGTGCCTGCACGGCCTGGTAGACCAACTGCAGGTTTTGTTTCTCCTCCATGGTAGTGGTTCAGGCGTACACCGGGCAAGACGGCTCTTCACACGTGGCTGCTTCTTAGGCACACGCCGCCTCTCATACCCCGCTTTGCCGTCTGTTGAAGGCTCGCGCTGTTGCTATCCCCAGGTGCGAGAATCTCTCCACCAATGAAATTAGCAACCTAGTAAAAGCCCTATCCTGCATCACACTGAACACACTGGTGGGGTTTCTAGGCACTGCTAGGGGGGTCTCTCCATCATCCAGTACCACGGAGAGTCATTCTGTGTCCGTGTTTCACTTTCAATTACACGGGGCAGAACAATCCCACAACTAGATGACTGAGTAACTCCAGCTGGGTAGCATACTCAAACACACTTATAATCAAGCTGCCTAGGCCCGCCCCACACCAACAACCTCAGGGGAGTAACCGTTGTCATATGTGAATACTTCAAAGAGTGAGCCTGTGCTGCTAGTTGCCCCCGCAACTCCTTGTACTTTGTCCTAGTCGCTGTTACTTACTCTTTGATCATTTCTACAGGCTGTTGCTGTCTGCTCGAAACAGGCAGAAATAAAGGCTCCAAAATTCTGCAGTAACTGCCCAGGACCTATTTAGAGTTAAACGTGTAATACTTTTTATGAATGCCTTTAAATACAATCAAAAACAAATCTCCAGCTTTTAGAAAGCCCATCTCCTACCCCCAAAAATACTGAGAAACTGGAATACAATTTACCTCTTCTCTAGAACTTGCGGAGTATCTACACCTCTGATCAGAGTTTAGTCCAACATTCCCACTGCCCTCACAATGGTCAACGACCCAACACCCTACTCCCCAGTCGCATCTTTGCAGTTTCTTGACCTCTACCTCTTTGGTAACTCTTGGTCAAATCTGCCTTGCTGCTCCCTGGAGTACCACGCAACTTTATGGTTTTAAAGCATCCCCTCGTTCTGCAGTCACTCATGTCCACGCAAACTCCGAAAACTTCCCACCACTACATAACTAGGACTCACACTTCGCCGCACAAACTCCTCGGCCGTCTAGATATCTATGATATAAAACAACCTCTGACATGGGTGAGTCACAGCCGACCCTTTACTTACAGCCAGTGCTTTAAAATGGGCCAGTAATGCCCGGTATGGAGTACCGGCGCTTTTTTAATTTTGAGAGAGAGTGTACCTGCACTTCTCAAGAGAAACGCAATACTTTTGATTGGAGAGAGCCGGCACTTCTCAGAAACAAGCAGGTACTCTGGTATGGAGTACCTGCACTTCTATTTTTCCATTTGAAGTACTGCGGCAAGCTAAACCTAGCCCCTCCTTACAGCCCTTAACATAGTCCCCACTTACAGGACTCTCACTCACCAAAAACCATGGATGGAAACTTCCACTGCTACCCCCCCAGCTCCTTTTACCTTTTGCCGATGGAGCCCCTGCTTGCGGCGATTGACCCAGGCTCGGTTCCCTTGCAGGTGGTGGCGGAGTTGGTGGCAGCGGTGGGGTCCATGTTCTGGGAAGCCATGATTAGATCGGAACTCACTAGAGCAGAGCAAATTTGTGTGAGCTGATCTCTGTTGTGTTTCTGTCTCTAAGAAGCCTACCCCTCCTTAGCTATCTCCTCCTCTCCGATTCCGACCTCTCTCTCCTAGTCCCATGCAGCAGGCACGTCACTTCCCCTCCTTGCCCTACCGACAGGATGTACAGGTGGGAGTGCGGGTGAGATGCCGCTAGGAAGCCGACAAGTGACAGGAAGTTAAACTGGTAGCCATCTTTGAACACCTTATAAGACAATAATAAGGTGAGGAAAAAAGGTTCATCTTTTGTTTAAACTATGTTTTTTCATCAATGCCCAGCGATGTTCTATCAGACTACTGGAGCGTTCCTTGCGCACTTTTCCAACCGGAAATAAAGTTGAAGTATTCCTGATTCAGACAGGTTGGGTGGCAACTGGTTAATCGTTTGTTTAAATTATGGTTTTCTATCAATGCCCAGCGATGTTCTATCAGACTACTGGAGCGTTCCTTGCACACTTTGTCAACTAGAAATAAATGAAGTGATTTCCTGCAATGCGTGCGGGTGACGAGCACGAGGGGGGTGTGGGGGTAGGGGGTGGAGGGGCCGGGGAGAAGGCATTGGACTGCGGGAGAGTGGGGGAGGGGAGGGAAGGGGGAGAAAAGTAGTCTGTGCAGTGAAGGGGCCAGTAGCCATGGAAGGACACAAATGATGACATGCTCATCATAAGGTGGGACTAACATGGCTAGAACCAATAGTAAGGCAGCATTTAGGACGTATGCCTATCAAAAAGATGGGTGGAGAGTGGGCGGAGCTTCCATGAAGCTTCCCTGCTATAGTGTATACTGCATGCCTCGCAAAGCAAGCAGCGCATGCGCTGCAACGCTAGGCGAGACCTAAAAAAGAGATCCCCGATAAACAACAAACCCACAAAAAATGCATTCATACCAGTAAATGGGCCAATAGCCATAGGCATGCCCAGCAGGGAAAAAGGAGGGACATAAAACATGCTTAGCTAATAGCAAGTAGGACAGTTTGAAAGACACACTAAAAAACAAATAGGAAAACGGAGGCGTGGACTCCCCCACTAAAGCATATACTGCATGTCTCAACGAGACAGCGCATGCGCTGCCTAGGCGAGACCTAAAAAAAAGGGACAGTTTTTGGTGAAAAAATGTTCTGCGACCACGTTGCGTTTTGGGACATTTTCTCGTGCGGGTACTAGGCCTACCCACACAAGTGAGGTACCATTTTTATCAGGAGTCTTGTGGGAGCATAAAATATTAAAGCATTTGTTGTTGCCTATTGGAATTAGCTGCATTTGTGCTTTTCAAATGTAAGCCAGTGTATAAGAAAGTTGATGTTTTAAAAAATATCCTCCAAAGCATACGTTAGAACGGGTACCCACAAATTCAGAGATCTAGAAATAACCACTGCTCCTGAACTCTATATCTTATGCTCATTTTAGAAATATATTAGATTTCTTGATTGCTCTGTTTCACTCTTCATATTTTGCTATAAGAATTGGTCTATACTTGTTACTCAATGAAAAACCATTGTACAGTGCAGCTCAGTTTTTTGGCTCTGAGTACCTTGAGTTCTCACAGGAACTACAAACCTTATATAGCATGGCAACCAGAAGGGTCTAGCGGACGTAATGGCATATCGCTTTTGTCAATCAACCATTGTGACAAAAAGCTACAGGTAACATTTTTATCTCAAATGCCAATTTTTTCCTACTATTTTTCAAAACTTCTTTATTTCAACAGTTGTTTTTCTTGGGAAAACCTTGAAGGATCTACACATATGGCCCATGCTGAATTGGGAAACTTGTCAACTTTTCAGAAATCTGTAGCTTTTCTGGATCACCCATGGGTTTTACACTGGTTCCCACCACAAACTGAAAGTAGGTTGAGAGCACAAAAACTAGTAAAAATAGGCTACCTCTTGGAAACATGCCAAAACTGTGGTACAAAAATAGGTTTTTTGATTTAGTCTGCATGTTCCTGAAAGCTAGGAAGATGGTGACTTTAGCACAGTAAACTATTTGTGGATGCCATTTTGGGGAAAAAAACAGATACTTTTATCAGATGCATTTTTTTACCTATAGTTTTGGTTAAAACTCCAGGGGAATTCACAAACCCTGGGTCCCTTCAGAATTCCCAGGATCTTGGAAAAAAAGGACGCAAGTTTGACATGGATTACTTATGTGGAACAACATTTATGGAGCCCTGTGTGCAAACTATCCCAAATAGCAAAAAAAAGACATAGCACTGGGAAGGGGAAATGCCCAGCAGTTAAGGAGTTAAAAACATCGAATCATTTATAAAACACAATTGAAACAACCTATTCCAATATATACAATATGCATACTCGATCTAAATAGATATAAGGACAGACCCAACAGAATCTTATCAATATATACCATACCTAGGGGGAGATTTACAAACATTCTGTGCTGGGTTAGGGTAACAAAAGTGATGCTAACCAGCGCTAAATGTTTTTTAGCTATTTACTTCCCAGCGCAAAACTTGTTTTGTGCTCAAAAGCAACCTCAAAGTAGCACAAAGCAGCACGAGGCACTGCTTTGTATTACTAAGTGCAGAGGGGGCGTTACATGTTTGGAAAATGGGCGTTCCCATGCAACCACCCTTGCCTTTTGACGTAAAACCATATTTACATAGATTTGTAGACATGGTTTTGGGACAAAAGTTAACAACCCTTCAAAGGAGGCGAAACAGAAGAAATGCTCTCATTTCTCTGTGCTTTTCCTACTTTGCAAGCTTGCTGTACTGTGCAGCATGCATACAAAGTGGGGAAGGTTTTCCATGGTGTCTAGGCATAGTATTTTTGTACAAGAAGTGCACCCTTCCTGTACAAAACCTATGCTAGACTCATGCACACATTCTAGTGCAGTGGCGGTAAGGTGTGTGCATGGTGCACAGCCGATGAAATCAGTGCCTGCGCAGGTGAAAGGGGAGAAGAGAGCCATACCTCTGAAGGTATAGTGCTCTCCTGCTCTCTCCCTGTTGCGCCACGCAGCCCAGCCTCGCGTGGGCTGCGCTGCGATGCATGCCTTTTTTGTAAATCTCCCCCCTAGTGTCTCTGGGCCAGAAAACACATATAGTACAAAAAAGTGTTATTATCCCAGAGCCCAAAGAACATAGTCAACAGTTCAAAACAGTTCATTATGAAGTCCACCAATAATAGAAGAAATAACCCTAAAAATACATGTTGACATATTCTAATTCATTCAAATCGTGTCACAGTCCATAACGATTTGTTCAAAACTGAGGCAAAGACAACAGTGAGAGGATGCATGCTCAAACTTTTCACTTTTCATATCACCAGCAACACTAGATTACACATCTAACCAATTGAATCATGCAAGATAACTCATTTCTTATACATTATTTGAAATACCTTGTGTATTAGCAGTGAAATCCAAAAGTCAAACATTTTCTATAGGTAGCCAACTGTTATGCCAACCTTGTACATTAAACATTAAATGATAAACACAAGGTAACATGTCGCTGTTTTTATGTTTAAGTTTAACCAAGACCTTTTGATTTTACTAAACTATGAATAACATACTTACACATAGCAGTTTTCCGCCACCTTTCTTCATCCATTGGTCTATTTTTGTGTCATTCACAATTTGCTTCCACTTAATACAACATATAGCATGGGCACTGGGCCAGCCTACCTTGAGTGACTGCATTTTGCTCTCACACAAGGAGCATATTCGTACACAAGCTAGTACCCCTCAGTTAGAGTGTCTTTGTTTTTACTTTATCATTTCTTTAGGGTTGCCTTTGTGTTTTAGCCTGATGTTTTCTTTCTTTTTTTTCCTTCTTTTTTTTTCTTTCTTTCCTGCTTTCTTTCCCCTTCATTCATTTCTTCTTTCCTTTCCTCCTTCTTACTTCCTTTCTTTCCTTCTCGCTCCGTCCTTTCTGTCTTCTTCATCCTTCCTTTCTTTCCTTCTTTCTTCATTCTTTCTCCTTCCTTTCCTTCCTTACTTCTTTCTCCTTCCTTCTTCCTCTTTCCTTTTTTCTTCTTTCTCCTTCCTTTTTCCTTCTTTCAACTTCCCATTACTTCCTTGCCTTATTTCTTTCTCTCATTCTTTCCTTCTGTGTCTCTTACATGTTGTCCGTGCCTTCTTTCTTGGCATTTTGCTTTACTTTCTACTTCTCAAAGGCAAGAAGCTTGCATCCAATGCCAGACTAATTGACTTGTATTAGGTCTGTGTATAGCCAAGACGTTTTGATTGTACTAAAATGATGTGTATAGCATAGTTACTTATAGGGTTTTCAGCCAGACATCATCAATTCGTGTGTGGCAGGTGTCATTCACATTTTTCTGTGACTCACTCCAGCATGCATTAAGGGGTAATGCATCAGCCCATTTCAGCCATTGGCTGGCAACCCCCCATTATATGAAAATTGGTTACGAGCTACACTTAGAATTGCACGATTAGAATCACTTTTAACTCATATAAAAAATGGTACCATCTGGAAACCCTTTATTGAATGGGGAATTGCAATGAGGCTGTAATAATAAATGGTCCAATGATTAACACCATGCCTTGGTATAAAAAGGCAGGCCAGGCCGACCCCAGGCGAAAGCAAGAACTCTGGCCCGGGGCGCCCAGGATAAGATTGGGCCATAGGAGATAATTTGCATTCGTTAGTGGTGAGATGAGGATTAAAATAAAACAAAAAACAGCCATTGGCTGACTTCACTATGAGTTACGGCAACGTGCCTTTCACAAGTAACACATCCACACACAAAGTGGCACCTTTCAGTGCCTATGGAGTACAATGGAAATGTGTAGTTGTTGTGAGATCCCAAAATAATTTTTGTCTGTGGCAATTTGTTTTTAGACTGATGAGGGTCCAGCATATTCCCAAACAATAGAGGTTTGCAAAAACCATGACAAAACAAACCAAGAATAGCCAGAAGGCTAGCAGACAACACCAGACATATTGGCTTTGGCAATGCTTGTTTGAGACTGTTACCACAGTAGTAATGTTTTAGCTTCTACTCTGCTCACAAATCTAGGGCTGTGTTCTGAGCCAACACTAACAGCCTAACTAAAAGTGGTGTTACCGTAAGCTGTCTGGCACTTTATATGCATGAATAATGTTTGCATATTGAAAGTAACAAAAATAAACAAGTTTACATAACATAAATTCTGAAGACTGAGCCATCTGCCCCTAATCAACTAGGGTGTGAATGAACTAGTGTTGTGTTTTTAGAAAACGCCCTAGTGCCTCATTTTGTATGACTTCAACTTCATTGCAAAACAATTTCTAGTTTGAAAATATTCGAATCAAAGTGGCTCTAGGGAAGCATTGCATTCACAGTGCGTGTTATTCTTCATTGTTCCATTAATTAGAATCAATTGACATCAAGCAATCTGAAAGTAATACTTGCCATTAGAATATCCTTCGGGTTTTGAATCACGCTTTCCCAGTTGTGAATTCTTGGGCCTTTCCAACGGTGTTTCAAGACACATCAGAAATATATATTAATTGCGCATTTCCTTTAAATAATAATGCAAAACTTTTTTTAAAAAGCATCCCCGTTTCCTTTAAGAAAATGGGTCTACTTAAAAAAAATCTTCTTTATGTAAAAGAAATTACGGGCATGGTGGTCTACGGTCACTCGCTGGCCACCATCGCAGTGATTGTGACCAGTTGGGGTGAGTCGCAATTTGCGACTTCCTGATCAATGCTGATTTGGTAGGTTGGACTGCAAAACACGCTGATTTTGAATTTTATGAACCCACATATTAGTACTTAGGTTATTTTTCTAAATTAAATACTGGTCACGCCAAGACTGATCTCAAATTGCAACTAATTTTTGCAACAATTATCTTCGTACATCAGGCACTAAATCTCCATATTGAACAGTTGTTAAAGGCTGTGTGTTGCTGTGTAGGTACATCTACATATTCCAGGAGCTTGCTCGATTGTGAATAGAAAGCAAACTTGATAACTCATCTCGGAATGATACCAGAGAAATATTCTAAAGTTCTTTCAAGTAAAAATCGAATTCAATGGCAAAAGTAGTTTTTGATGAGCGTAGTTAAAGCTCAACTTTTAGAAACTGCTCTTTGTGCTGCCCGAAGCCAGGCTAGTGTGATACCAGTTTGCCCTGTAGCCCTGCTCCAGACACTACAATACACATTCCAGAACAGGTGTCAACAACACGCCTCCTGGAGAGTATGGCCTTCGAAATCGAAAGGACAAAGGGCTGCTTTAACACCTCTTCCTTATGAAGTGTTGCTTTTAAATGGGAGTCTCAGGAACTGAAAATATTCATTGCCACAGCCAACCTGCACTTTCTATTTGTGCTTTCTACATAAAGGAAATCCAATTCAGTACTGGGAGAGGGGGAGAGAGAAGGTTACCCCATTCCTGTAGCGCGTGTCTATATAGGCAGGAAAATTAGGGCTATCTTGATTAAGTGCAGTGATTTGGGAAATGCCCCGTGATGGTAAATGAGATGCATTACTATGGAAAAGTTGCCAGGATTGGGTTTAAGAATTCTCCAATCACAGGCTAGTACCCTGAATTAGACTGCCACCTCCCACAACATTCTTTGTACATTCCCGTGTTTGGTAAGAAACATTTGGAAAAAAGAAAACTGCTACTGAAAGACTGAAGGCCCCCTGACTGCTGGTATGCAAGAATTAAAGCTGCTATCTGAGGTTGGCTGATCATCCTCATGTTGCTGCTACAAAGAAACAAATGGCACAACAGCTCCCTACTCTGATGGATGCGCAGCTAAACAATTGGGACTAAGAGAGCCATGACTGCAGAGAGAATTAATGCCTGAAGCCTGCCCTGAGGAACCGATGGGCAGTAGACTGGGATGGAACAGAAGTGACTCTCTCTGCAAGAGCTTTAAGGGCCTTAATCATTCTTGTGACCTTCAGGGAGCAGGGCCAATGTACTGAGGTTACCCCACCAAGGGGCTCATCTGTTGCAGGTAATACTTAAGGTTTGCCCCTACAGAACTATTTACCATGAAGAAAATTATTTATTAACTTATTTTTCAGGGCTGCATTTAGCTCCCATTCCACTACTCATGATACTTTATGTGCATAGGGCAGGCAGGCTTCACACAAAATGCCACAACAGTTTAATACCAAATTGGGTTTACTAACCTTCACTATGAAGCTTTAAAATATAATAACACAAACCATTTAAGATTCGCAAATACTGTTGATTTTACAGCTTCTCCATAGAGGCTATGAAGCACATTCCGAGAAAGCCAGTAACTGGAGGAGATTATTGGTGCAGAATTACGATTTCCATCCCATATATCTTCCCCAGAGACCAGAAATCATTTGTCTTCCTGCTTTCAACAGTGTGGGGAAATCATTAGATGTTACCTGGTGCATTGCTGCATTCAGTGTAACTCTGAATCGTGCACGATGGTATCTCTTTGGGCATGCCATTACACCGGACTCAGAAGTGGCCTCTTCCAGTCTTCCAAGAGATGGCTCTTTAAATACAGGCAATAGTTCCACAAGAATCTGATTCACTATTTGTTTGAAGAAAAAACAATATGAAATTACAGCAGTAAACTGAAGGTGAGAATGGATAAAAACGAAATAGACTATAATAAAATTACAGACCATAGGCCACATGTATCAAGCATTTTTGCGTTCACAAATGGGCCAATTCTCAGAATCGGCCCGTTTACGAACCCAAAACATGCTTTTCACATGTATCAAACCCTATTTTGCAAATCCCAAAATGGGTTTGCGATTCGGTATTTGGAAGGGGCATGTTTAGGGCGTCCCTTCCAAATTCTAAATCCTAACTGTATGTATGAATGCTTTGTGACCGTGAATGCAGTCTCAAAACATTTATTTTTTACCACCAACTTCAAGTTGGCGGTAACCTATTCATAAACAGGAATGTATGCAAAAACATCTTTTAAGAGCTGGCAGTGGCCCCACAGACCACTTCCTGCTCTTAAAAGACTGAAAAGTGAACTATTCATTTTTTTTCCTGAACTCAACCCGTTTTCCTTTAAGGAAAACGGGCTGCATTAAAAAACAAAAAAAAGATTGCTTTATTTAAAAGAAATCATGAACATGGTGGACCATCCCCGTGATGTTAGCGATTCCTAGAGGGTTGCAAATTGTGACCTACCTCATTAATATTAATGAGGTACATCGATTTATGACCCCCTACGAATCGTTATATGAAACTCTTGGAGTTTCATATATTTGGAATAGCGATTACCTAAATGTGATTCGTTGAAAATCGCAATCAGGTAATCACTATTACAAATGTTGATACATGTGGCCCCATGAGATTTGACCTCGAAAATACACAAAATCTTTAACACCAGCTATTTGCAGGTCTGCTTTTTCTTTCTTGGTCATTACACTAAGTAGATAGCCAAGCCTCATAAAATAATATTTTATTGCCATTTAGAAAGCCCCAAATCGTCAAATCTCTTTGCACTTGCTTGCATCTTCAAAGTGCCACCTCCCTTGTCACAGATCTATCCATGTCACAAAGCAGAAGGACCACTGTGGTTGCCGTATTCCTTATGCCAGTTCCCCGTAAACAAGGGGGCATTCTTTTTATTTGGAATTCTTTATTCTGCTGACACATTAAAATTACATTTTGTAAATTCTCTGTATGTTGTATGTGGAATTTGCAAATATCAGCTTTTGCCAGATTTCACTTTACTAGTCCTGGCCATGCGTTGAATTACGCAGGTGTAATTGGTGTACATTTTGGACATTTAGGTAGCACTGCGGTTATGCCATTATGCCGTGCCACATACCAATAATACCGTTCTGGGAGAAATTTTAACTGTATATGCATGGAGTGGCATTCTCCCAACACGAGCGGCAGTTCCTTTTATGAGGGCCATCAACAAACATTTTAGGTTCATTTTTAGGTCTTGCCTAGCATTGCAGTGCAAAGCGCTGCTCGCTTTGCGAGGCATGCTGTATTAGGGTATGTTGGAAGCCGAAGTCCCAGTCCCGCAATACTGTCACCAAATACACGACCCAGGACTCCCCACTCAATGTTAGGCCAAGTAAGGACACCGTTTGAGATAGACCTGCTCACCCCCTTAGTAGCTTGGCACGAGCAGCCAGGCCTATCTCCAAGTCCCGAGTGTATAGTATGTGCAACCACGCCCACAGCAACCCACTGGTGACACCACAAATGGACTCCACACGAATTTGATAAAACAAGTATAAACTGTATATAAAAAGATATACGATCAGACCACACAATATTAGAATCAACATTTAATAAAGGGTAATATTTGCTCCGGCTGGCTGGTAGGGTAAAATCCCAGCCACTGCTTCCAAAACGCTATGCTGGTCGTAATGCTAGAATCACACACGTTTCAATGGACAGACAATAGTGCTCTGCGTAAAGATACAATCCTGTGCTGAGCGAAGGAGAAATAATATGATGCGTAACAATACACCCCGGTACCCTGCAATGGGATAAATAATGCAATGCGTACCGCTACAACCATGTACTGCGCAATGAAGGAATAATGCAATGCGTCACACCCCAATCACATTCTTTGCAATGAAGAAATAATGCAATGTGCACCACTACAATCATGTACTTTGCATTTAAGGAATAATGCAATGCGGTCCGCTGCAATCCTGTACTTTGCAAGGGAGAAATAATGCAATGCGTAGTGCTACAATTTTATACTTCCTTATGCAGAAATAATGTCAGGCGTCATTAGACACTTCGGCAGTTCGTTAGTAGCAATATTGGCAATGTGTTACGACAGTCAGCCTCTTTGATAACATTTGCCCCCCACACGGATCAACAATGACATAAAGCACAGCTTCTTACTTTGGCCCCAGTACTGCCACTTCTTTGGTCAGTACGGGCCCCACCCTGAGCCGAAGCACAGGCTCATGTCACCAGAAGGACTGAGAGGTCGAGAGAGTGTCCCTCCGAGCCCGCACCCCACCCAGGCAGTGATCCTCGATACCTGGGGGCGCAAACCCACTCTCCTCTCCTCCTTCAATGGACTGGGCCTTCCGTGTAGAACTTCCTCAATAGGCCTCAGCGGCTCGGCCTGGCAGCTCAGCTTCTCCCGGGCTGCCGGTCCGGGCCGCGACTGTTAGGAAGGTGTCAGGCGGCCGCAGGGCACAAGTACCCCCTGCCCCTAAGATTATGTTACTCTGGGTGCACGTTCACCACAGCACCCTACGCTGATGAGTCTTTCCATCGACCTCAAGTGCACGTTCACCAGGCACTCCTTCCTGTGGTCTCAGTTGGCACCAAGACACGCACATCGCACTGCAGAGACTCACTTTCTTCCGGTGCACACGATGATCAGCCGATCACCTACACTGTCCCAGGTTTCACCAAAGCACGCAAACTACCTCACTGAGACTTACTCCAACTGTGCCACGACATCCAGGCGCTCTTCATTAATGCCTTCGGCCGCAGCTCAACACGCTCCCCGTGTCAGAGCTGCACTCGATGACCAGGCGCTCCTCACCAGTGCCTCCGGTGCACCCCGACATGCACCCTGCGTGTCCGAGACTCACTCCACTTCCAATGCACACGTTGACCAGGCACTCTTCACCAACGCCTCCTGTGCACCACAACATGCACCCTGCAGGTCCGAGACTCACTTCTCCTCCAATGCACACGCTGACCAGGCGCTCTTCACCAGCGCCTGTGGTGCACCACAACACGCACCCTGCTCGTCTGAGTCTCACTTCACCGCCAATGCACACGCTGACCAGGAGCTCCTCACCAACGCCTGCGGTGCACCACGACATGCACCCTGCGCGTCCGAGACTCACTCCTTCACCTGTGCACACGGTCACTAGGCGCTGTTCACCAACACCTCCTGTGCACCACAACACGCACCCAGCATGTTCGAGTCTCCGTTCTCTTCCTTGTGTCCAAGATCACAGGGCACACCATCCGAGGTTTTGAAGCTGCCACAACACGCACCTACCGCGTTGCTTGAAACTTCTCTGGAAACTTTTATGTTCCTGTGTTTCCAAACAGGGAGCCAGCTCACCTCAGGCCCTTGGGGTTACAAGACACAGCACAAAGCACCGTCTTCTTCAAGCAGGGGGACCCCGCACACACAGCACAGTCCCAACAGCCTCTTTCTTGGTTAATACAGCAAACTGCTCAAACCTCAACTCTGGCTCTGACAAGGACCTGCTTAACCTACTAATCACATCGGCAGTTAAAATGGTCCTAACTAACTGGAAAGACACAAGCAAAACATCCTTTAAAGGCTGGTTGAATTGGATTATACACCTAAGAGGGGCGGACAACATCTCACTTCACAACTCCCCCTGGAAACCTTCGTCAAGGAGGATGTGGGACACTTTGGACAAATTTCTGGATGCCTACGACCCTCCCTGACATATTGGACCACAGGATGTCAACAGTGGGCCCACCCCATGTTGTATTTGAGCAATAATGTGTGCATCCATGTTGCCGGCACTTGAGTACAGCATGCAGACTCACCAAGCTTAAACTGTACTCTTGTCACCTAATCCTTAGTATATCAGAGATGTTCAATATAGCCAGGCTACTCGTCACGCTCTCTTTTCTGTTTCTATCTCTATCCACCTTCTCCTTTCCCTAATCTTTCTTCTCCACAGTATACAGGGGGCGGTCTTATTGGCCAACTAGGCATACGTTCCCCTCACGGTTTATTATAAATGTATAACCTTGCCTTATAACACCTCACGTTAGTAACGATAACCCTGTTACTGTTTTTTTGTATGCTCTATATAAAATCAATAAAGAACTCTGAAATAAAAACATTTTTAAAAAAACAGCAAACTGCAGACCAGTCCCAGATCATGAAGCAAGGGTTGGTCCTTCTCAGCAGTCTCTTCAGTTGTTCCTTCCTTAGCAGAGGTTCCTCTTGACCACAAAATGGGTCTAAGCCTTTTCAGTCTCAATCCATCTATATTCCAACGTTGAGGGGCCTCAGCTCTCATAGATATACCCCTAAATGTCTTTAAAGTTCGCTGTGCTCAGGGGTCCCTGACCTCTGCCTAAATCATTTTTTGGTGTCTCCCTCCCAGAGTCACCTTTCTCCCTTTGATACTGGGGGTCTGGATCCTTAATTACTCAGCAGGAGATGGTTTATAGCACAAGCCCAGGCCTTTTCACCTCCCGGGCTTCTCCTCCGCCTACTCTCCAGATGCAGGACAGCCTGGTGCCATCTCAACCCCTCACTGGGTCAAGAAATCTCCCAGCTCCTCGCACCGCTCAGATCCAGACGGTCAATCCACATTCAGCAGAAACACACAGAAATGCTTAAAGCACAAAACTCAGCCACTTTCTAAAAGAGTGGTTTCTGAACACACAGTGACAAAGCCACTTTCATAGAAATATGTGTTATGACACTGTGAGTTCATACATACTAAACGTCACCTCTCAATTTTAAACTTATAGGAAACTAGGCTAACAAACACAATACCCAGCCTCCGCATTCTGTCCTATGGGCAGGATGGCCTTTCACCGGTGAAAAACTAAATGGAGAGTTTTTCACTGTCAGGACATAACACACACCTCAGTATATGTCTTGCCTTTTACTCACACTGCACCCTGCCCAGGGGTTACCCAGGACCTACCACAGGGGTGCCCACTGTGTTCGCAAAAGGAAAAGTAAGGCCTGACAAGTGCTTGCAGCTGTCAAGACAACATGCTGACTTAGCAAACTGCGCGTAGGCCTTACACTGAAGGCCTGAGTTCCCTTCTCTGTTCGCCTTTGCATTACTAGCCCTTGCACACACAGTGCACACCACTATGGACTTTACTAGTAAGGCAAACATACCAATCATGGCCAAGCAATCACCATTACACTTTACACAGTGAACACTTGTACTTTGACACTGATCAGCAGTGGCAAAGTCCCAAAAGCATCTTAAAGCAAAGGAGGTAGAGGCAAAAAGTCAGGGGTAATCACGCCAAGATATGCCAGGTCTAACGATATTTTTTAGAAGTGGTGTGGAGGCCCCACCCATATTTTTCGTTGGCTGGCATCATCGTCCATGGTAAATGCTAGCTTCCGATTGATAATGAGGCTTCTTAGTCCCTCCTCGTTACCACCCTGTCTCCTTTTGGGACTGCCCATCAGGACTGGATCATTTACTTGTGGCTTTACACTGTCTCCTTCAATTAGTTGGTAAGCATTTTTTTTTCCATTCACGCAATGGGCCCTCTGTTTCCTGACTGGCACTGGCACCAGCTCGGCCGCTGAAGCCCTGCACATACCTGCTCTGGGCTGAAATTCCAGCGGGCAGAGCGTCTGACACACAGTGGAGGAATGTGGCCATGGGGGCTTGAGCCGTGGGGTCTCTGCGGCCACGCATAGCCGGGCTCCTGTGCGTCACTGCTGCCTGCTGCCTCCCTCGCATTTACATGATGGCTTATGGCCTGGAAGTGTTTGAAAACGTGCCTTTGGCCATTTATTGTCAGCCTGTTGTTGATGGTTGTTGGTGTAAGAGGAGGGTTAGAGTGTGTGTGTGTGTGTACATGTGCACGTACACGTGCCATGGTCACTTGTCGATATGGATTCACTAAAGGTGAGGGATATTTGCTAGCAGCTAACTTGCGGACTGACGAACCAGGAGAACTGACTTCCCTGCTTATTCTCATGACGAAAATTGTGTGATCCTGGAGACATCAGTTTGCCCCCAAATGCCGTGCCTCAGTTCACACATGTTAAAAAAAATAATCTTCAGGCATATACACAATACCAAGCACCATCTCTAAGAAGTTTTTGACTTCGGCCACATGGTGGAACTATCTTGGATTTTTCAACCTGGTTTTCTTTGCAAGTGTTTTTGAATTTATGAAATGGTCAACATCGCTTGGATTCGTCTTAATATAAAATAGAGAACTTATGTGAGTTGTTATCCTATTCAAAATGAATACATGAAAAATAATTCAACACTGACCATCGGGGGTGGTTTGTAGTGCAGCCTCGCTGCCCACTGAGAGTTGTGACATGGCATTGTTTTTTTTATAGCGCAAACTCGACCCGAAGGTATTTCAGCGCTTTACATGAGCACAAGTTACAACACACAAGGGCACATTCATTTTTGGTGGGCATGGGGATATCGAGTGATTTTACCAGAATCACAGGATGTTGAGGCGACGCTGAGACTCAAATCAGTTCATTAGTCAGCAGGTCTGGCCATTAGGCCACATTCTCTTGGTTTGTTGAACGGAGAAACCCATTCATGTTCTAGCGATTGACTTTTGAGGAATGAGGCGGCCTTGGAATCTCAATGAACCTGTCTGCCCAGTGTGTGCTGGTGTGCTGATGGTCCAGTTCCCTGCTGGCGAAAGAAGAAAGTGGTCTCAGTTTGCTTGGAACAGCAGTGTCAATGTTAATGGTGGGAAACACTTAAAGAAAAGTGTAGGGAACTGCACAGTGCCAAGAGGGCTGCCATCCCCTGCCTGGAATGGCCATCCTGGTGCTCCGCAGATGCGTGTTGACATCACTGCACTAATGTACATAAGCATCAGTGTGACACAGTGGACTCTTGGTTGTTGCATCATATAATTCAGGCTTGTCAATTGTCGCTGGTATTGCTCTTGCAAGTCTTAGCATGTTTATGACCAGTCAGTGAGTGAGAGCAGTTGTGTTATCTTGTATATGGAGCTGACTGTCTTAGATGAATAACTGTTTAATTGTTATTGGGAAGTATGTCTTTAGCTCATGCAATTTGAGACTTTCTTTGACATCTGAATGACTCCCCACCTTACTCCCCATCTAGACACTCTCCCTCGGTATCCCATAGTGCAAATACACCCACCCCAGGCTTAACCTACAACCCATTAAATGACTTACATCTCGACAATACTGACTCTTCCCCCAGCAACACCATAATTTCTACTATACCCACCTCGCCTCACACTCGCATCACCTCGCCACCAGATTTCCCATACGCCCCCTCACCCTCCACTACCATTCCCCATCTCCGCAACCACACCTTCGCCCACCCTTTATATAGCACACCCCTCCTCACGTCCCTCTCCAGCCCTAGTAACTCCACTGCAGATTCTGCTCCAATCTCTCCTTACACACCTACTCCTGACCAGTCTGCAGTCACTCCCTCTCCCTGCACTACAAATCTCACTGCCCCTCTTCCTACAGCTTATATTCTTACCCCCTCCCGTCTCCGCCTTACTCCCCCCTTTCCAGTGACTACCACTCTCAAATAATGCCATACAATAAATCAGATCCTCCTAAAGTACACATCAATACCCCTTCACGTCCCCTCTCCACCCCTTCCTTCTCCATGGACTATCACAATAAAAAACCACCATACGTCGAACCAGCCCACGACACACCCCAGGACCCCACACAAACAATAACCCCTCCTCACCTAAACACAGCCCTAGCTAATAATACCATAGCTCCTACATCTGATCACAAACTCAGTGAGATTCTACTATCCTTACAACAAATCAAATAGGACATCCAAACCCTTCATGACTTGATCTTGCAACAACCCAAGCCACAAGCGAAACTCACTCATCGGCCATGCACGAGCCCCCCGCCTCAGTCGCTCGCCAGATGGAAAACAGTACCTTACCCCATTGCTTCATCTCGTCCGATCAGGATGGAAATCTCCCTAACACCGAAAGATCTTACTTCCCTACTTTATTCCTACGAGCTCCCTTCCCTTCCCCACCCCAAGAACCTGTGCACATGGATAACACGCAAAAACTGTCCTTAATCCAACCCATCCACTCTAATGCCTCTAGAGTTACAAGACACACTACCAGAGGTAATGTTGAAAATAACCTCAAGAGAGTGCCCAACTTTCACAACCACAACACTACTCCCACCAAGGCCCAGCTAAAATGTATACAACTAAATTGTAGATCGGCATCACGTCATGCCGCTGATATAGCTGACTTCATATAACCAATGAACCCGACCTTATCATTTTAAAGGAAACGAATCATCCATGCCCATCTTAGACATACTAGTTCCCCCTAAATACTACATCACAAGACTAGATAGACTTGATAAGCCAGGGGGTGGTATTGCCTGCATCCATAGGAACAACCTCTCTGTGAACCGCTCCAACTCCCTGGCGCTCGCTTCCTGTGAATACCTATGCCTAGACATCACGAGCAATAACAAGCCAATATGCTCACTACACTCATTCTACCATCCTCCCGGAAACAAAACCTATCTTCATCGAACACGTAATGGATATCCTAGCCACAAATGTCGGACAACAGAATACTCAGATCTTCCTGGGGGACTTCAACCTCCTCTGGAATGATCCTGACGACCCAGAGGTCAATAGCCTCAAAGCTTTCCTGTCCGACCATAGCTTGTCCCAAATATGTGACAGCCCCACCCACGAAAAAGGTTCAATCCTCGATCTAGTTATCTCCAAAGCAGACTTTACCCAGATGGAATCGATCCTCCCCTGCGACTGGTCCGACCATCACATAATCACCTTGCATATCAAGGAAGTAGTTAAATTACTCTCTGTCCAACCTACGAGAGCGAAAATCTGGAAGAGGAACCTAGAAAACGTCAATCCTCCCTCACTCGCAACCACTAGTCACATCCTCACACCCCCACCAGATGGATTAAAGGATGTACATGATCTGACCAATCACTACTTTCACTCTATGAACATGGTACTAGACAACCTAGCTCCCGTACAATTGAAAAGAGTCACCACAAAAGACTCGAACCCCTGGTATGATGGTCGGTTAAATGAAGACAGAAGATTACTGAGAGCAATTGAAAGACAATGGAGAACCGCTCCATCCACTGCCCACTTCAAATCACTAAGAAGCACGAGAAATTCCTATTATAGAAAGATTTGATGCTCAAAAGCTGACTTCATATGTAAACAATTAGACCAAGCCAAGAATCGTCCCAAAAGACTATTATCAAAGCTCAATCTAAGGGTGCCTCCCACTCTCCCCAAGCTAATCCTGAAACACTCCTCAATTGCGAAGAACTTGCCTCTTTTTTCACAACAAAGACTGAAAACTTAAAAACAGACCTACCTAATGATCTATTATCCCGTACAAACCCACACATGAACTCCCCACTGACCACACCAGGGACCCCGATTAACTGCTCTTCAAAGCTCAACCTCAAGAACAACGCCTCCTGGACCGCCTTCAACCTCTACAGCTAAGAAGCTATCTTAAAAACGCTCACGGCTCTGAATCTCTCCAATCACTTCACAGACCTTCTCCCAGCAACCCACTTAAAAACCTTCATGCCACTGTTAGTGCCCCTATGGACTAAGATTATAAATACCTCTCTTCTGCAAGGAACAATCCCAGACATCCTCAAAGCTGGTCAGGTATCCCCCATCGTAAAGAGACCATCGGCGGACCCGTCAGACCTGAATAACTATCGCCCAATTTACAACATCTCAACCCTGGCCAAACTACTAGAAAAATGTGTCCACACGCAGCTTTGTAACCACATAGACCACTCTAACCTGCTCGATCAATTCCAATTCGGCTTTCGATCAGGACACAGTACCGAATCAGCCATGATCAACATAATAGATAACGCATTACAAATATTGGACCAAAACAAAGCCTGTCTGCTAATCCTGCTTGATCTATCCTCAGCCTTCGATACAGTCAAACAGGACAACCTACTAGACCTCTTGAAACATAGAATGGGTCTATCTGGCATGGTGTTCAACTGGTTCACTTCCTTCCTCCAAAACAGAACACAAAGATTCAAGATCAACCAATCTCTATCTAACCCCTCCCCAGTCACTTTGGGAGTACCCCGGGGATCCTCCCTCTCCCCAACACTCTTCAATCTGTTTATGGAACCACTCACTGAGCTCCTCAACTCCTCAAATATCCAATATCACATGTACGCTGACGACACACAACTCTACATTAGGTCCACTCACTTGAAGCCATCAAGTCCTTGAATTCCACGCTCCAAAAACACAGACTTGGCTGGCAAAGAACCATTTAAACTCCCTGAAAACAGAATTTCTCTTAATCGCTCCCCCAACAAAACAACCATCATCCGTGAGTGGATGAAGCACCTAACAGCACTCAATGGTCAACCTCTCATCCTTGATTCCGCTAAATCACTTGGAATAACCCTGGATAATAAGCTAAATATGCAGAAGCACATTAGCGCTGCAACTAAAGGAGCAAACTTTCAGATGAACAGCCTGAGAAAACTGAAACCCTTCACACCCGCAAATGACTTTAAACAGGCAGTTCAAACTCTAGTAATTCCCAGAGTGGACTATGGGAGTGTTGCTCTCTGCGGCCTGTCCAGATCAACGACCGCTCCTCTAAGAGCCTTAGTCAATACAGCCGCTAGACTCATCACAGGCTCCCAAAGAATCTGCCCCATTTCCCCTGACCTTCGTGCCCTCAACTGGCTACATTTTGAGGCCCGAATCCATTTGAAAATTGCCTGTATGACACATAAGGCATTGCATCACAAAACCCCAAGATACCTAGCGGAGAAACTAGTTCTATCGGGTGGCAACAGATCTACTAGGAGCTCTAACAATCTGCTACTCAAACCACAAAGTTTCTCCAAGAAGAAAATGTACAACCGTACCTTCTCAGGAATGGCTCCCAGGATTTGGAACGCCTTGCCCCCAGAAACGAGACTTAACCCGTCCGTAGCTTTCTTAAAAAAAGAAGTGAAAACGATTCTCTTGACCAAATTCACCTGACCTTTTTGATACACTCTTGTAAATATTTGCTAGTCTTTAATTTTACCACAACTGTATTCACATAATTCATTGTACTTTTATGTATATGTTGATATATTTTGTCCTGTAAAGCGCTCTGATACCCGCAAGGGTCTTGTTCGCACTATAAAACTATAAAAAACCGTCAAAAAATAAAATAAATAAATCTGCACCCAGTGATGGCTTTTAACCGCCCAGTCACAGAACAAGCATTTGCAATGCAATAGGTCTCGCATTTAGGCAAGTTTGAGCTATTGGCATTGTAAATGAGATTGCCTTTGATTTATGTTTTAAAAAATAAAACATAAATAAAAGGCATTCTCATTTACAATGCCAATAGCTCAAACTCGCATAAATGCGAGACCTATTGCATTGCAGATGCTTGTTTATCCGAGTGGACTGTTTGGGTAATGTTTTAGAACAAAACTACAAATCGGAATGGAAACAGCAGTTCTTCTAACATTAGTGACTGGAAAATCAACTTGAATTAATATTTTCAAGTTGCATTATACCTGGACAAGTCAGTTTAGGCAATTGTTTAGTGTGAAACACATTTTCTTTTGTTTCTTAAACAGGAGAAAGTGCCATGGAGACTTGGAGACTACTATACATACCATAACAACTTATTCTGAGGTTCTAAAATTTGTCGTTTCTCAATCGTACCCAGACTCCATCTTGTGTTTTCCGCCATCTTAGGTTGCCCTCACTCAGGCAGCTGGTAAACGAGATATTTTTGTCATTTCTGCCCTTGCGTGTCAGGTAGCTTTTCGGCCCGTGTTTATTAACTAGTGTCAGGGTCTGGCCGAATACACTAATTCATGTCTGAGCCGGATAATCCCCGCCCGAACTATCTGTTAGCTCACACCATTCTTTCCTCCCGCTTATCTTATCTACTGCCCTTCGCCACACATCTCATGCATTCTCTGGTCTCACGACTGTCCTTCTAGAACATACAACCATGTTTTCCTTCCTTGTAAACTGTATCATGTGGATTCTCTTTGCAATTTACTTAAAGGGGCCAGCAACAAACATCACCTGGAACCCGAGTCAGTTTTTAGCTTAAACCATTGTCGGTAACATTTGTCGATGTCTCAAATTCTATATGTGTTTGGATTATCCATTGTATCCATTGTATTTCACTGTATAAAAGCTTGTGCGCCACGGAGGTCCTGGGCAGTCTCTTGTTAACCCATCCCTGTGTGACTTCACGGACAACTGTACTAGCTGCAGCTAATAAAACTCGATCTTTTATGCCAGACGGAGTGTCCAGTGTCTCTGTATTGCAAGGCAGGAGAACTAGAGGATTTCAGGCGTACTCTGCGCCGCTTGGCCCTTAAAGGTCAGGTTCCTCAAATGGTGACCACGAAGGGACGGCTTCAGTGGTAGCGGTGCAGCCAGAGGATCGTGAGGGGCCCCGCAAGGAAAATCCGGAGGAGGCGCCCCACGTGATTGACCCCTGTATGTCGGAAGTGGACCGAAGGATTTTGCGGCGTGGCTTCTCCTTTCAGACGGCTGCTGCGACTGCTGCTCTGACTGCCGTCCTGCCTTGGCCCCGGTTTTTGTGACGATTTGGTGGAGCGAGACTATAGACGGACCTCCGGTTGGCGTAAGAAGATACTTAGTTAAGTATTTGATTGGTGGGTCGCTCCCACAAATTTTGTTTTTTGGGTCTTTTGAGTTTCCTTTTTGTATTTCAATTGTTGCAATAATTGAAGCCAGGGGGTGAGTACGTTTGTGCTGTTTTGTTAAGAATTGACACCCCCCTTTTTTGAAGTTTGTAGAATAGTCCAGAGAAATAACGATGCCTGGTCTAAGTAAGTTTCGTCGATTTTGTTGCTTAGGTTGTACTAGGGACTCCCAGCTCGAGGACTCTTGTCCGATTCTTCCGGTTGGAACTCCCACTTATGAGCTCTATTCAAAACATGGTATTGGCCCCATTACTTTTAACAAAACATGGGTCCGATATACCAGAAGAGATGGTGTTTTGCAGTGGCCATAAAATGGCAGTTTTGAGCCCAATATATTAGACAATTTAGAAACCACTTTATTTAGAAGAAAAGCCCGGCCGGCAATGTTTGACTCGTTCCGCCTTTGGCGAAAGGAAGCCAAACAGAAAGAAATGAAACAAGCAAGAAGAGATCAAAAAGATAAAAATATGTCGATTTTACAGGCTGCCCAGCAGTTAACAAATAACGAAGTAGACTCTGCTAGGGAGGTATCAGAAAGACAACATCGCATGGCAATAGATAGATGCTATCCGGTGTTGCCTACTTCCCCTTCAGAGAAGAGTAAAGATATAGAGGAAGACCCTTTAATGTCTTGTTTGTTGAATTCTCCTCCACCCTATGTGCAAACTCCTAATGCACCTCCTATGGCTCAGCCAGCAGCTGCTCAGCGACCTGCTCAGCCAAATAATACTTCTCTTCCTCCTCAGCCTTTGTTTTTTCCTCCTCCTGTTATTCCTTCTTTTTTAAATTCCTCTCTATCCCCTGTTCTGCTGAGAAACTCTCCAGGTACACCGAGGAGACTCACAAATGCTGTCACAAGTTTCTTTTCTCCCTTAATTGGAGCCCTGAATCTGTCTCCGTCTTTTTCTAGACGACAATCTCGTTGTCAGCTTTCTCTTACGGAAGAAAAAGCAGTATTAGGTTCCCTCGCCCGTAAATGGATTGAGAAAGGGCCAATATATAGTGCACTGGATATTTTGAGCACCTTTTGTCAATGGACAGAGCCCATTCAAAGATATGTTTTTGACATAATGTGCGACACTCTCATTAAGGGTTGAGACGATATGGAATTAGACACGGCTCCTACAGAACTGATGAAGCTCCAAGCCGATTTTGATAAAGGTTTTATAGTAGGAGCAGACGTTGAGAAAGCGGTGATTATGCTGATTGAATTTAGGACTTCATTTCTCTCTCTAAAACTCCCCGAAACTGATCTTATTGACAAAACTAAACATTATCCAATGCGTGAAGTTCCCCCAGTATGGAGAGAGGCGGTAGGTGGTGCTCAGCCGGTGGCTGCTCATTTCCAGCGTATATGGGTACATGAACCTTGGAAAAGAGCCGAAGTTTTAGCCCTTAAACAAACACTTCCAGACCCACGTAAAAATCCTGCCGGCTATTATAAGGAGCTATCCCAGACAGTTGAGGCTTGCATTATGAACTTAGCTGACATTGATATGTTATTTGGGAATGTTGTTCCACAAGCAATATGGGCGAAAATTCGTAGGGAAGATCATGCTGCCGAACTAGGTGGTGTTTGGGCAGCTATTAGAGCTGCTGACACAGCACAAGTTGGCGGCGCAAAGCCTGACGATCTGATTACAGCACTTCCTGGTAGAATCATTGATTTAATGAAGACTCTTATGCCTGCAGTACGAGTAAATTGGGATAAGTTAACCGCCTGTAAGCAAAAGAAAGACGAGAGCGTCTCCGATTTCTTCACTCGTTTTGAGGAGACCTTTCTGGATCATAGAGGTCAGGATATGAGCACGGAAGGTGGACAATGCTTATTTGTGGACAAGTTCGTATTTAACTTGCTTCCCGAATTATCGAATAAATTAAAAATTTCCGAGAGTGCATGGGCTGTTTCTTCTACTGCTAAAATATTGGCTACAGCACAATATTATGAAAACAGAGACAAGGAAGAGAAAGATAAGCAGGAGAAGAAAAATAAAGATTTAAAAACAAAGGTTCTTTTACAGCAGGCTTATCCTCCAAGTCCTGCTCAGCACCAGTCTTCTCAGCCCCCACAGTTTCAGAAAGTGTTTCAGAAGCCCGAACATTATGTACCCCGATCTATGCTAGGTCCAAACCAATGTGCTTACTGTAAGGAAGAGGGACACTTTAAGAGTAATTGTCCAGTTTTGCTCCAACGTAATAATGGAGTGTTTGTCCCACGAGGCCGTGGTAATTTCCAGTCAGTCTCCAGGGGTAGAGGTAGAGGTACGTCCCTCCAAGAGAAACATTCCTTTCCCTCTCCTAACGCTGTGAATTCTTTTGACCAACAGAGAGTCCAGTCTGCACAATATTATAGTGACTATTATGTTGAAGGTGGCGACGAAAGTTTCCAAAATGTATAGGCCAGCCATAGACAAAGTAAGGGAGTAGTATCAATTCCAGTAGATCAGAATGGTCCTTATGTCACTGTCAATGCAATGGGTATTTCAGAGCCATTTCTTTTAGATACTGGTGCAATGAGAAGTTCTATTATTCATTCTAAACTCCCTGGGGCACCTTTGTCTGGCTTAATAAACACGTCTGTAGGATTTTCCGGCGCACCAGTTCGTAACCCAGTCTCTTGCCCTTTACCTGTTTCGATTGGTCCATATGACCTGGAAACATCACTTATCCTTACAGCTGGTTGTGGTGAGAATCTATTGGGTTTGGATCTGTTGAAAAAGTTACATGCCACGTTACACTGCTCCCCTTCTGGTGTGTATCTTACGCTAGGTAAGAAACTAACATCGTCAATGCATTTGTCTAGAGATAAGTTTCCACCTGAATTACTATCTCTTCCTGAAAGTCTTTGGGCTACGGGTCCGAATGATGTGGGTCGTCTTGCGATTCCCCCATATGTTGTCACTCTCAAGCCTAATGTTAAACTGCCACGTATAGCTCGGTATAAGATTTCCAAGGAAGGTGAAAAAGCATTATTGGCTATTGTTCAAGATTTGGTCCAGAAGGGTGTGGTGGAAGAAACGAGAGGAAATGTGTGTAACAGCCCTATTCTTCCGATTCTTAAGCGAACTGATCCTTCTCAACCACCAGTCTATAGATTTGTGATTGATCTTCGAGAGGTGAACAAAATTATTTCACCACAGTTCCCTGTTGTCCCAGACATTACAGCCTTACTGACGATGATACCAGCTTCAGCAGCTTGGTTCACCGTGGTTGACTTAAAGAACGCTTTCTTCAGCATTCCTATTGCTAAAGAGAGCAGAGATATTTTTGGATTTTGTTTAGGAGGCCGAAGCTTCAGATTCAAGAGAGCACCACAAGGCTATTGTGAAAGTCCATCCATTTATAGTCAAGCTCTTAAGTCACAGCTTGATACACTCCCTTTGCCTCCAGGAGCCACTCTTATTCAGTATGTGGATGATTTGTTGATCGCGACTGATTCAAAGGATGTGTGTAAAGATGTGACTGTGGCATTGTTGCGGCATTTGTCTGATCTCAATCATAAGGTATCACCTTCTAAATTACAGTACCTGTGCGAAGAAGTTACATACTTAGGCCATCTCTTATCAAAGGAGGGAAGGCGACTGACCCCCGAACGTATTGAAGCAATTACGCACATGTCGGTACCATCGACCCAGAGAGAAGTACGTGCTTTCTTGGGCATTACTTCCTACTGCAGACAATGGATACCTAATTTCTCTTTATTGGCCAAACCTTTATTAGCACTTACACAGAAAGACACGCCCCATACACTCCCATGGACTGATGAATGTCAGAAGAGTTTTTCTGACTTACAATCAGCCCTGTGTTCTGCTCCTGTGTTAGGTACCCCTGATTACAGTAAATGTTTCACGCTCTATGTCCATGAAAAAGAAGGTTGTGCGTTGTCAGTTTTGACACAACAATTTGGAGACAAACAGAGGCCATGTGCCTACTTTTCTGCTACGTTAAACCCGGTAGCTAAAGTGTTACCCAGTTGTCTCAGAGCTATGGCGGCGACAGCAATCTCTATTCGTCAATCAGCTGGAGTAGTATGGGACCACACTCTCACTGTCATGGTACCACATGCTGTGGACACTTTATTGAATAGAACTAAAACACAACATCTCACGAGTGCTCGGTTGTCTGGTTACGAGTTGACTCTCTTGGCAAGCCACATACGTATAAAGCGATGTAACACCTTGAATCCAGCTACTTTGTTACCACTCCCAGATGAAAGAGATCCTCAGGATCATCATGATTGCTTTCTTCGCACAGAAGAAGAAACAAAAGGAAGAATAGATTTAAAGGATACTGCGCTCGAGGATCCGGATGGAACCTTGTGGGTTGACGGTTCCTGTTTCAAATGACCCAATGGCGAGACTACCTCAGCTTATGCAGTCACCACATTACATACAGTAGTGGAGACAGCATGTATCAGATACAATTCAGCCCAGGCTGCAGAATTGATAGCCTTGACTAGAGCATGTGTGCTGTCAAAAGGGAAAAGAGTGAATGTTTACACAGACAGCCAATATGCCTTTGGCGTGGCACACAGTTTTGGTCGTTTATGGAAGGAAAGAGGATTCTTTACTTCCCATGGAACGAGGATTCAGCATGGCCAGTTGGTCACCGATCTTCTTGACTCTCTCACATTACCTACCCAAATTGCCATCATCAAGTGTAGTGCACATAAAAGAGTCACAGATGACATTGGTCACGGGAATGCTTTCGCAGACGAGGTAGCGAAAAACACAGCTAGGGACATCACAAGTCACATGTATGTTGCAGGCCCTGCAAATCAGATCCCAGAAAGAGGAATGTGTGAGGACACAATTGAGAGCGTAAGAACGATTCAGGAAGAGGCTACAGAGAAAGAAATGAGTAAGTGGAAAGAAAGTATGGGAATGTTGGATTCGAATGGATGTTGGACAGAATTGTCAGAGCATCAACGATGGATGTTGCCAGATGCATATGTATTACCTGTAATGACTATGGCTCATGGTCCAGCTCACATTAGTGCTGACGGCATATGCAAACTTCTGGCTCCAGTGTGGCAAAATGAAGGAATTCCGAAATGTGCAGACAATGTGGTAAACCATTGCATTATATGCTTAATGCATAACCCAGGGAAGGGTACTCCAACTCCTGCAGGCCATTTCTCTCCCCCTACGTACCCCTTTGAAGTATTACAGATTGATTATATACACATGGATCGATGCAACAATCTCAAGTATGTTCTGGTGGTAGTATGTGCATTCTCTAGATGGATAGAGGCTTACCCCTTAAAAGATAACACAGCTGTATCAACTGCTAAAGTATTACTGAAAGAGTTTTTTCCTAGATTCGGTTTGCCGCGAATTGTCTGGAGTGACAATGGAAGTGAATCTGTAGGCAAAATCATGCAGAAAGTATGTACGGGTCTTGGTATTAGACAGAAATTCCATGCGGCAAACCATCCACAGTCAGCGGGTTTGGTAGAGTGCTACAATGGCACCCTGAAACTGAAATTGGCAAAGATTCAGGCCAGCACAGGTCTTGCCTGACCCGACGCTTTACCATTGGCCTTACTATCCACCAGAACAACTGTACACTCTCATATGGGACTTAGTCCATATGAAGTGATATTCCGACGCCCCGCCAATATTTGGGGAGTTCCTCGTCCTAGGAAGTACTTAGACATACCGTACCCTATGCTTATTGATTACCTTCATGACTTGACTGCTAAATTAAGTGTTCTTCGCCGACAGGTTCAAAGTGCTCTGCCAGAGGCCTCAACAGACCCAGGTCACTCTATCAAACCAGGAGACTGGGTCTGCACCAAGAACTTTCAACGAAAGAAAAATCTTGATCCTCGCTGGTCACCTCCTTGCCAGGTTCTACTGGCTACGTGGACAGCAGTAAGGATAGAAGGCAAGAAAAACTGGGTCCACGCCGTGCATTGCAAAAAGGTACCCTTGCCCTTGCCTTTTGACCAGTGGGTCCGCGGGGGCATAGGTGAGTCTGAAGGAGACAAGACTCCCCGGTTCGTACCATTCAATAACGCACGGCTGGAAGACACCCAGACTGAGGAAGAAAGTGATGACACTCTTCGAAGAACCATTCCATTACATCTGCAAGTGAACACTACTAATCCGGAAATAATCTTTCAGGACCAAACGATTCCAACAAAGAAACGATACAACCTGAGGACCAGGCCTGAAACAAAGACTTGAACATTTGTTACTTTTGCCACCAATGAACTATTTTTCCTTTTTAGATAGTATTTGTGCCATCTGTCCCCATCGCAGGGTCTCGGTAGGAGTCTTGGACTGAACCTGGTTTATGGTCAAGATCCGCTAGGTTCAGGATTATCAAATAGCCAAGTGATTGAGGAAGATTGCCGCGAGCGACACATTTTTCTAGCCAGGATGGATGGTACATCACGTCAGGTAGATAGGAGACAGAAAATGCAAACCAAATATTGTAAATCATTCCATAGTCGTTTTGGCGTAACCTTGTGTGTGTTGCTGATTCTATGTGTTTTATTAGCATGTATAGGTTGGATTGTCCATGTGTTACAACTAAAAACTGTTCCTTTATCTACTTCTGTACCTTCTCGTCCCACTAAAATTCAACACAAGATAAGTGCCCTTTCCTCACATGAACAAATAAGAAGGATGGAGTATCAAAATAATTCGTTTATCCAGCTGTTACACCAACACCAGTTAGTTGTCAACATATCTGACTGTTGGGTGTGTGGACTCATGCCTCACGCTGCCCATAAAGGGATGCCCTATCTAGTATTGCCTTTCTCATATGAAGGTTCAGCATGGGCTTACCTGACCATGTTTTCGGCTGCCTACCACAATAGACTTCGATATCCGATAGGTACATTTGAGAAAGGAATGGATTTTAGCCATGGTACTTTGATAAAGGGTATAGTGGCCATGGCTAACATTCTAGGGAAGAGTAAGATTCCTTTGGATGAAAAGAAAGCCTACGAAGGTTGGAATGTAACTCATTACGTTTCCAGTCTTAATAACAAGACCAAACAAGTGAAGTCTTCCCCAGCATGGACTGTACCCCACCAAGGCAACTTTTGCCTCTGAATCAATAGCAAGGAGAATGACACTCAACAAAACTGTTCCCAGATATATGTATTCACGTCTCAAAATAACCCTCCATTGATCCCATCACAAGGAACCTATTTTGTCTGCTATGACAAAGCATATACATGGCTCCCCACTGACTTTTCGGGAACATGTTACATAGCATTCTTGCTTCCCCCAATGTATACTGCATCCTCAGACCATCACAGACACAGATATGGTAGAGGCGTATTTGATGCCAAAGACACAGCTGGCCAGGAGGGAGGAGATTTCGTCAAAGGATTCATTCCCTTCTGGGGACCAATGATTAACAGCGGAAACATTAGGCGATTAGTTCGCGTGGTTGAGATAACCATCGATGTTACTGCAGGTGCCTTAAGTAACATCACTGCAGAACACCGAGCGGACCGTCTCATGACGTTACAAAACAGAATTGCGCTAGATGTGATCCTAGCAGACCGAGGAGGAGTCTGTAAATTAATTGGATCAAGCTGCTGTATATATATTCCTGATGACGCCCCGACTGTATATCAGGCCATCTCAAAATTACATACCATCTCCGCATCGATCCATCAGGACGAAGGAGATTGGTCCCTCATGGGATGGTTATGGGGATTATTATCTACCTGGGGATGGAAGATACTAACATTCCTTGGAGCAATCCTGCCCATCATATTCTCTTGTAGCTTGTGCATACACTGTGGTCCTGCTATCTGTGGTCTGTTCGCTACCTTATGTGTATCAAAGCCTGTAACCCAACAAACAGAGAATATTAAGATGATGGTCCAGCAACAGTTAAACGACCTTATGGCAATTGATATCGACTCCGACTCAGACTAACATGAGCCCAGTCATTGTGTTATTGCCTGAGTAATGGCAAAAGGAGGGTCTGAGGTTCTGAAATTTGTCGTTTCTCGATCGTACCCAGACTCCATCTTGTGTTTTCCGCCATCTTAGGTTGCCCTCACTCAGGCAGCTGGGAAACGAGATATTTTTGTCATTTCTGCCCTTGCGTGTCAGGTAGCTTTTCGTATCGTGTTTATTAACTAGTGTCAGGGTCTGGCCGAATACACTAATTCATGTCTGAGCCGGATAATCCCCGCCCGAACTATCTGTTAGCTCACACCATTCTTTCCTCCGGCTTATCTTATCTACTGCTCTTCGCCACACATCTCATGCATTCTCTGGTCTCACGACTGTCCTACTAGAACATACAACCATGTTTTCCTTCCTTGTAAACTGTATCATGTGGATTCTCTTTGCAATTTACTTAAGGGGCCAGCAACAAACATCACCTGGAACCCGAGTCCGTTTTTAGCTTAAACCATTGTCGGTAACATTTGTCGATGTCTCAAATTCTATATGTGTTTGGATTATCCATTGTATCCATTGTATTTCACTGTATAAAAGCTTGTGCGCCACGGAGGTCGGGGGCAGTCTCTTGTGAACCCATCCCTGTGTGACTTCACGGACAACTGTACTAGCTGCAGCTAATAAAACTCGATCTTTTACGCCAGACGGAGTGTCCAGTGTCTCTGTATTGCAAGGCAGGAGAACTAGAGGATTTCAGGCGTACTCTGCGCCGCTTGGCCCTTAAAGGTCAGATTCCTCAATTCTTGCTGTCCTGAAAACTCCTTCCTCTGTTCAGCCGTTGGTCATTTTGGATTTTTTTATTGTAGTCTCTGCTGTATCCACAACCGTGGAATTCTTACTTTTAGGAAAAAATCAAATGAATTCAATACATTACTTTCCAAAAAGCTTGTTGTTTGAAGGAGGACAGACTTCACGTTTTTTGTTCCTTTTTGGGGGATTTTGTTTGTTGTTGGCTAGCCTGGAGGAACAGGGGTCATTGTAGCACTACATTTTTAAGGGAAAATACACTTTCTCAGTTTCATTGTGAACTCTGTACAGATTTGTTAAACATTTTACTGTGTTGTTGTTTAACTGTTTAGGCCTAGTCTAGCCTGCAGTATTCCGTGGGTGCATTTTGTGATATATATTTTAATTTTCTCTCTGTTGCTGCGCTATACGATTAAAAAAATATTTCAGGGACTTGTGGATGGCCTTCGGTAAATGTAAAATGCAGGCTTCTTTTTATCTGCATGTGTCTGATGATTGTTAAGGTAGTAAAGGTCCATGCAGCCAGACATCTTCCTTTGGTCTCAGCTACCTTCTTTTCCATGTGTTGGCCCACAATCTTTTGTGTGTTTGTGTATGTGAGACATAGTTGAATTAGTGTTTACTTTATTTCTATAATTTTTATAAGCATTCTGGAGTGGTAATTGATGATGCCTTGGGATGTTTGTGGTTGGTGAATGTTTAAAGTTATTTAATTTTGCTTTCAGACATTTCTGATTTACTGGTAGTGGGGAAGTCCCATTTGCGGGCCCAGGCAAATTTTGGATAAATAATATATATCTGTGCAAACCTTTTCAATCAAGTACTTTAACCCTTTCCGCGCGGCGTGAATTTTCAGGCTGTGTGGGAGTTTTTTTGAGTGGGCGAAGTTCGGATGCCCCCGGCCGTCCTCCGCACACACCCACCGTGAAGTCGGACAGCCGGGGGCCGTTCAAGGCACACAAGGGGTTAATATTTTCAGAGGTGGAGGTTGGTGCTCCAGCAAGGATAGAGCAGCAATTTTCTTTGTTCTCCATGTCTCTTTCTTTGCTGAGCATCTGGTGGTTTCTATTTTGTATAGCATGTTGTGTGTGTGTTTGTTATAGGCACCATTGTTTTTGTAGTCCATGTCTGACTTCTTTACTATCTATGGAGTAGTAGCCTTGTGTGTGGGTGCATGCAGATGACATTTTGTTTTTGTTCTCTATGCCTCCTATGCTTACCATGCAGTGACAACCATTTTGTGGAGCCAGTGAATGTGTGTGTGTGGTGGCCATTTTGTCTTTTCCGTCGCAGGCCATGGGCTGGATTGTTAAATGGTAGCGGCGGTTTAAGTCGATAACCTTTCAAGTATTGCCCGGCGGTAATCGCCTCTTATACCATTCGATGATTTACCAATAAAAGAGGCAGGCGCTGAAGACTGGAGGGCAGGAAACAAAGGTTTATTCTCTCCGGAGGAGAACACATCAGATCAGACCCACAGGGAATCTTCTCGAGATGCTCTGTCCACATCTCTGAGGCCTGGCCTCTTATACACAAGTTTATTGCTTTATTACACGGTTTATTGTACATGGCACATTCTTGAGATTGCTTTGATACATGAAAGAACATCCTCGGAATCCCCACTTTAAGCTCGTTCCCACACATATCTACAGTAGAAGTCCCCACCCCACCCACAGCAGGAGATGGCTATCCGCCAATTCCTGGGGGGTGAGCGCGACTGATCGGGTCACAGGGGTTGGGGGCCTTGATCTACTGCAATCCCTTAGATGTGAGGTGCTCCCTTTACAGTAGGGGCAATAAAACTGCGTCTGTAGGGCTAGGTGATGGCCTGGGGTCAGTTCGGACAATCAGGCGTGGAGGAAGGGGTTACCGAAAGGATGTATGACCATGTAAGGGATAAAAGGAGGTGTTGGCCAGGTGCGGGATGTGGTTTCATGGCAGGGTCGCGCAGAAGGAGAGAGTTTATGGCCCACGTATGAGAGAGCGGGAGTGGTCAGCGCGCGGGGGGACGTTCGCAGCACCAGAGGGACGCGCTGGCGATCGGCAATGAGGTCATGGTGCCTAAAATGGCCGTCGCGCGTTTTCTGCATGTGGCGCTTGGGGAGAGACAAGATGGCGCAGATAATGTTCAGTTACGAACTAAATTTCCACAGTCCTCCCTTTTAACATATCTCGCCAGCTTATTTAGTTCGGATCTATCCCCATAATACCACGAACTTCTACCTCGTATAAAGCTTTCATGATGTTTTGCTTCAAAGTTCAGAGTTTTAGGGCGGATAGGAATAATCTGACACAATTGTACATAATTACATGTAGTTGATGGGATAGGCGAGGGGGTAGCGCATACAAAATTACATCAGCTGCGTCATCTGTCAGACCCGGAGATAGGAGGAGGGAAGCTCGCTTGAACACAAACATGATACCGTAAAGTAATAAAAATGTTCTGGCAAAACAAGGAATATTACGTACATTATTTAAGGCCTAGACTTCGTGTGGATCAAACTAGACAGCATAGTCATGTGCACGGCTGGTGTTATACAAGTGTCATTATACAAAGTTAAAGTTTCTTAACTATCAGTGTACAGCTGGGAGTGACCGATGTAATATCATGAAAACACGATTGGAAGATAGTCAATACGAAAGCGGTTGGGAGAGGAATTCAACTCAACATGAGTTACAGTCAGGGAAGAGAGTTCTTCTTTCCAGTGTCCTATTATAACGAGCCATCACTGGTAAGCTCTCATTGTTCTTCTTCTTTCGTTGGCACTGTTGAGTACCGGCGGTGGAGCTAAGGTCTAGCTCAAATCCAAGTTTTCACGTAGCAGGGTGTGACCATTCGTTGTTCTCAGATCACAGTCCTGTTCCCTAACTCATCTTATCATAGGTACCTTGAGACGGGGTACCCGCATTTCGTTCTTCTGTTGTCAAGTCAAATTCAAAATCCCATATAAAAGAGAGGGGGGGATAGGGGCGTGCTTTGGGAGGCCGAGGGAAGAGGGGGTGGAGTGGGATCGGATCAAAAAGCGGACCAAGGAGAGCAGAATCTTTCAGCACTGGGCCCATCAATCGGGCCCGACGGGTTGGGACTTCAGGCACGAGCTGATCAGCGAGCAGGGGGCTTCGGGATAGCCCTTCGTTTTATCGCTTTCCATGCTGAGAATGGTGCCTCGTCCCGCATCCTTTTGCTTCGTGGCTCCCCCTTGGTCGATGCCATAGGTGTTCCATGATCCACAGCCAGGCTGTGCGTCACGTCCGACCCCTCTCTTCCGATGACCGCATGTTATCTTTGAATGAGTACAAGAAACAAAATCTTAGAGAGCTGGCAGGGAAGATATTTACACACTTCATTCTCTCTCCCAACCACCGAGTAGTCGGGGAAAGGTTTTATCGGTCGCTCTATGATGGATGTCTATTAACTCTTATGTCGGTGTATGTTACTAACTTATTAATCATTGCTGTGGTGCAGGTTTTGTGGGTGTTCCTGCAAATTTCCATCGTCTGGCTTGCTAGGTGTCGATTCCTGTACCTTATAATCGTGGCAGGAGGCCTGACATCTGTCAACTTTCTGGTCTATCAAAATTCGAACCGGCTTCTCCGGCAGAGACTCGTCTTTCTAACGCAAGCCCTGATGATTCATATTTTTCTCCAGGGACTGCTAAGTTTATAAAAAAAGTGCGAGGTGCTACTGTCATGGGCTCACAAATATCTGTTTCGGGGAGGAACACGCGCTAAACATTTTTCTGGCTGGAGACAATAGTTAACCCTTATCAGTTCTAGGCGATGTATCTTTAAAAACAATGTCAACAGCTGTATTTGCTTAAAATATAACTAGGACTATTCTGGAAGGACGGGGTGTTTAGGCGCTCTATTTCTGTGCAATGGGCGGGGCGATTCTGAGTGATGGAGGTGGTGTCGTTTAGAGCTCTAAAACGAAAACCACTGACATGTAGTCCCCGTGATGAGGGACAGATTGGGAGACATCAGTCGTCGTACCTGTCCTTTCTTTCTCAGCCAGTTAAGTTCAACATTTTACAGAAAGGAGAGGTAGTAATGTGGTAAAATACGGTCGTTTTGTTTCTGTCAATTTGTTCGAACACTGTCGTGTTTAGGCCAATTATACATATACCGGGGAGGTACAGTGTTGTCATCTAATCAACAGAGGGCAAGGGAGCCTTCAGCGAGAGAGAGAGAGAGAGAGAGAGAGAGAGAGAGAGAGAGGGAGAGAGAGAGAGAGAGAGAGAGAGAGAGATGTGCGCATCAAGTAGGCTATTGGGTAAACATACAACATAAAATGAGAGAGAGACATGTGTATGATAATAGGCTACTTGGTGTACACACAACATGGAGTAGCACGGGTCAGTTCTACGTAAGAAAACACAAGCGGGGAAAAAAATAAATTTGGCGATCACGTACACACAAATACCGGGTAGGGCGTAACAGTACATACATCAAGCGCAGGAATTAAGACGAAGACACAGAGCTACGTTGAGTACGGGGACCTCTCCTTTCCTGTCCTCTTTCCTATGCATGCTGCGTATTTTCAGTATTTTCCGTAATTCATTTTGGGGGGGGGGGTGTCGGACTCTTTTTTACTCCCATCCCTTTGATCGGTAGACAAGCACTCCAGTCATACGATGACGTTCTCTTCCAGCGACCTCAAGCACACATGAAATGCATACACATTCATACCGTACAATCAGGGCACATACGCACAGTCATAACATACAGTTTTTCACGTTCCCAGTGGTGGTCTGCACTTCACGCACCATCCCACAACGTTTGTCTATGCTTTTCCCTACATTGAGCATGGTGCGGTCCATGTCCACTCCATTCTTCAGTCGGAACTCCGATGTGACCTATAGAGAAGAAAAGAAGGGGCGGGGGAATACCATTCAGAGCACATCAGCGCGCATAGACACGAAAAAGTTCTACTTACCACGTACCAGGCTAGCGGCAGGAGCGGGTAATACCACAGACCTACTATATCCTTCCTTTCGACTATACAAGATGCTCCATTTTATTCGTCTCCTAAATTCGGGTTCCCTTGTCGTGCATTTGTTTCTCAATCGGTCGCATATTATGGGGCAAGGTACCGTACCTTGTATTCGGCAGATACCTTAAGCTATAGTCAACCATTTTCTAACAATTCTGAAAAAGACAGGCGTGATGGGTACAAATTTCATCAATCCAAAATTCAGGCAAAAAAGAGAAAAGGGTCTGCATTATCTGCCTTCTATCGCTTGGGTGTAACAGTCATCAAAAACCCTTTACCAACCTAGATGATTTGTTATGACGCTGATTCCGTAATTCCTTCAAAAAGCCCTTTATTGAAAACAATGTCAGTATACAAATACGGGCCTACAACCGTTACAGGCCGGCCACGGTGTGAGAGGCGTCGAGTATCATGAGCAACACTACCTTAACATGAAAAAAAAATAAAAATGATAATAAAAATGGGAAGGCCAGCATTAATAAGGTTGTTCGTATGCCCGATCAGTACCCTCCCCGTCCCCCCGCCCATCATGTGTGAAAACATCGCATACATATCCTTCTAACATAAATGTCAAGTAACCGAAACGCCATAAGGAGTTGTAGGCCCCTCCTACATCGGCGCCAATTTGGGGCGAGGTCGGGTGGGTCCAGTGTACAGTCTAGATGTTTCCACTAGCTAGTGGTCAGACCAGAATCCCTTTCGGCACTCCAAAAAGTTTCCGTTAATGCCAACAGAAAGAACAGACAGCATGAATCGTGACTCGAAGGTGGGGAAAGCAAAGTTGTTTCCTACCGGATCGTGCTGAGGTTCCACCAGAACTGCTTCGGGTTGGTAGACTACAGTGTCTCCTGGTAATTCAAACAGAAACTTGGCGTCAGCATGAGCTCACCACCATCTTGCAGCGACGCCGTGGTCCTTTCGGAGAGCGAGACAGCAGGTGTGCCTCTCCGCCGATACCCTGAATCAGCCTCTCTCACAGCACCAAATGGGGACAAGGTTGCTGCCGCCCGGGGCAAAGGCATGTTAATGTGGAATGATCGAGCGATAGTGGCGGTTGCCCCTACCGGAAGTCCGCGGGAGTCGAGGGCCAATGACTCCCGCAAAACCTGCAAAGCTGAGAGGACGTTTTCAAGGGTGGGGCCCACGCCCGAGCAGGCAAGCATCCGAGTTCCGAGGTAGCCCAGAGCCATCTTAGCGGACCAGGCCCGAATCCGAAGAGCCGGCCGCCATTTTTGAGACTCCAGTGGCAGCAGCAGCTCTTCATTACAGCCACCGGGGTGGGTCCCCCTGACCACTTGGCTGCGGGGGCCCACTTCTTGCGTCGAACGCTAATGGCAATCTTGGTGCAGAAAGGAACCTGCGCCTGGGTGGTCGCCCGGCAGGCGAGACGTAAATGGCTGTCCTGCTGCAGCTGGCCGGTGAGGGAAATGGCAAAGGGGTGCCTCCTCAGCTAATCGGCGAGTGGAGGGGTGCCTTCTCGGCTGGTCGGCGAGTGAAACGGCAGGGGTGCCTTCTCAGCTGGTGAGCCTCCACCTGGGGAGGCGGGGGAGGCCTGTTCGCGTCGCCTCCCCCCCAGGGCACCCTTCGTTGTCGATCTGTGCAGCATTGTAGGTTGGCAAGACCAGCACAACAACTTGTTGGACACCACTTCTTATGCTGTCCTGGTCTTGGCGCGTCGTGTTGCCTCCGGCCTATTCGCACAACATTTCTGCCACTGATTCCACCTCGCAGGCCGATGGATTTTGCGGGCCTTTTATAGCCCAAAGCCGACTAAAAAGACCGCCCAAAACAGGCCAATGTTGCCACTTCGAGGAAGGAGGGGCGAGGACTGTGTCACGCGGACGTGAATGCTTTGGGATGGGTGTTGCGGCAGGCTGTCATGTAAATAGTTGTTAAAAACGTGTTTTAACGTGCTTACCCTGTTGTAGTGTTGCATATATCTATAAGTTATTAAAACGTCTTAATTATACTACTTTGTTAGAGTGTTGTATATATTTGTAATCTGGCAACGAGCACAAGGATGTCACTGCGTAACCGGAAAATGACATAGCCCAATTGTGCGCGATCTAGCCCAGTTCGGTAACGTCGATGGTGGGTATCGGCAGACTTCCATTTGTGCAGGATTTTGTTGGGTTTACTGGGCGGGGTGGGTGGTAGGGCAGACATGTTTAGACAACGAGAGCGACGGAGCCGAGCTACCTCGTGGCCATCTCGACCGCGAGCTTGGCTCCTTACCCTAGTTTCATATTTTTCGCAAAGGGCTATTTCCTAGTGTTTCTTATTTTTGTAGGGTCAAAAGGATCCCATCAGTGGTCTACTGGTCTCTCTCGATTACTTTTGTTTCTCTATAGCGATTTTTATGCCCTAGTTTGTTGTAGGCTACAGCGACTGATCCATATTTAGTAAATTAGTCCTTATTAGGGGTGCCTTCCAGTGGAGCCGGATGGTTCATCTCTAACAAGCGGTCCGGGCGGAACCAACTACCAATCAGTGGGGAGAAGATAGGCATGACGGGTTACAACGGGGACAAAAGTCTGCACTACCTATCTTTTCACTGCTTGCAAAGACTGGACAGAATATCTCTATTCCACGTTATTTGTAAGCAGAGAATACCTCCAAAGAACCAATATCGAACAACCAGTGTTCGGACAATCAATCAATGAATGGTGAGAAAGAGATAGGCACGATGGGTTACAACGGGGGGACAAAAGTCTGCGTTACCTACCCTTCACTATCTGCAAAGACTAGACAGAATATTTCTATTCTACGTTATTTGCAAACAGAGAATATCTCAAAGAGCACTATTCGTCAAAAACAATCAATGTTCGGACAATCAATCAGTGGGGAGAATAATAGGCACGACAGATTACAAAGGGGGACAAAAGTCCGCGTTACCTACCCTTCACTATCTGCAAAGTGAGAGAGAATATCCCCGTTTGTAGACAGCGAATATCTCAAAAAGAACAATCAAATAAGCAATACTAGTATTTTCAATCAATCAATCAATCGTTTCGCAATTTGTCGTGTTATACGACCTTACCCGGACCGCATGGACAGTTTCTCGTCTTCCGCCTCCAGCGCCCGATCGTCCTCTACTCTCCGTATTTGCCACGGCACTCCTGATGGTTCCCAGTCAGGACCGTAGATCACTCGAGAGAGGTCTGCTCGGAACCAGTGAAGTTCGGATGATCGGCTGCCAGACGAGGGTCTATCAGGCAGGAGCTCTCCCGATCGCTGCAGTCGTTCAATCTGTCGTCGGGACCTCTCCCACTGGATCCACGTGTCGCTGATGGGCCCCACGCTTGGGACGCCAATTGTTAAATGGTAGCGGCAGTTTCAGTCGATACCCTTTCAAGTATTGCCCGGCGGTAATCGCCTCTTATACCATTCGATGATTTACCAATAAAAGAGGCAGGCGCTGAAGACTGGAAGGCAGGAAACAAAGGTTTATTCTCTCCGGAGGAGAACACATCAGATCAGACCCACAGGGAATCTTCTCGAGATGCTCTGTCCACATCTCTGAGGCCTGGCCTCTTATACACAAGTTTATTGCTTTATTACACAGTTTATTGTACATGGCACATTCTTGAGATTGCTTTGATACATGAAAGAACATCCTCGGAATCCCCACTTTAAGCTCGTTCCCACACATATCTACAGTAGAAGTTCCCACCCCACCCACAGCAGGAGATGGCTATCACACAGCTGGGTATTCCGCCAATTCCCGGGGGGTGAGCGCGACTGATCGGGTCACAGGGGTTGGGGGCCTTGATCTACTGCAATCCCTTAGATGTGAGGTGCTCCCTTTACAGAAGGGGCAATAAAACTGCGTCCGTAGGGCTAGGTGATGGCCTGGGGTCAGTTCGGACAATCAGGCATGGAGGAAGGGGTTACCGAAAGGATGTATGACCATGTAAGGGATAAAAGGAGGTGTTGGCCAGGTGCGGGATGTGGTTTCATGGCAGGGTCGCGCAGAAGGAGAGAGTTTATGGCCCACGTATGAGAGAGCGGGGGTGGTCAGCGCGCGGGGGGATGTTCGCAGCACCAGAGGGACGCGCTGGCGATCGGCAATGAGGTCATGGTGCCTAAAATGGCCGTCGCACGTTTTCTGCGTGTGGCGCTTGGGGAGAGACAAGATGGCACAGATAATGTTCAGTTACGAACTAAATTTCCACAGGATGAGCTAGCTACCACCATTTTGTGCAGATAATATGTGTTTTAATCCTTGTGGTCCACTGTTAAAAGCCATTTTGTATCAACATTGATAGAAAATACCCATGACGTTTTTTATTCGTTTTTTGTGATATATTAATTTGTGCATGTGGATGACTGCAGTACTGTGTAGTTTTTATAAAACAGATCATTAAAATTGTGTCTAGCCAGTGCCTTCCATAGAGTCCCTATGGGCCCTGCAGTTATACCACCAATTATTTAATTCATTTGTTTTTATTTTTTGTTACCGTTGCTACCTGTATGCACAAGCAATTATTGGATTCATGTATTAGATTTTGTGCCTGCCCCCACCTCCTATAGGGCCCCCAAGGGCCCTGGAGGGGCACCAGCAATTATTTTACTCATTTATTTGATCTTTTGCCTGCCCTCCCTCTGCCTCCCATAGAGTACTCATGGGCCCTGGAAAAACACCAGCCATTATTTAATTCATTAATTAGATTTTTGCCTCCTTCCCCTGCCTTTAGCATTGTCCCCATGGGCCCTGAGGGGGGACAATAGGGATTATTTAATCAATATATTTGTTTTTACTCCTTCTCCTCCCTCCCTAGGTGTCACCATGGGCCCTGGAGGGGCACCACACATTATTTTAATGATTTATTCAATTTGTTCTGGCATCCTACCTCACCATAGTATACCCACGCGCCCTGAAGGAACACCAGCTATTATCTAATTTATTTATTTGAACTTTGCCTGCCTCCTCCTCTCATTAGGTCCCCAAAGGCCCTGGAGAGACACCAAATGAGCTTTTCCTTCATAATTTCTGCAATGGGTATACTATTTATAAGCATTTGTCATGATGACGATGATTATTGATGACTTGTATTACATTGGCTAGGTTGCCCAAGCCTCCTTGACTTCCTGCTTCATTTTTATTTCCTGCAGGTGCACGAAGTGACACACCATGGACAAATCTGAGACAAAGAGAAGAATAAAAGTTAGCTGACAGTGAATCCAAAGTCCTTTGCTGAGTGCTTCTGTTGTGCTAAGTGCTGCTCGGCCATAAAACAAGATTGCCCCAAAGAAGGCGGTCCCTGCCAAGAAAGTGGCCAGTGAGGAGAAGTCTGCTATCATGTGCATCAAGATCTCTTTATTTTTCCAGGAATGTGATGAACCTACTGGACCCTCCTCTGGAAAGGAAGTGTCTGGGAGGAGGATCGCCTCTGGATCAGAAGCCCCACAACTGAAACCAAAGTCTATGTCTCTCAGAGCTGCAGTGACTGCAGCCATGGAAATTAGTGGCTGTGAAATAGAATTATCCCAGCAGCAAACCTAATTTTCACAGGATAGTCAACAACAGGAGCCACACACTGCAACTCCTGATCTTCTGAAATTAGGAGCAGAACAATACATTGAGCTGGCTGCAGAAGAGGATGTCGTTGTAACTGCTATTCTACTGAACACATCAGATTCACAGTCAGCAGGAAGGAAAAGAAAGAGCAGTTCCCCATCTTCTCCAAGCATCCCTTCTGATTAAATGGATATGGATTGCAACTCAACTGAGACCTGCCATGAAAGACAAGGTAAAAGGAAGATTCCTAGAAGCCTAGAATGTGAACAAGGTGATTGTTAGATCTGACATCCTTGGTGTGGTCTTCCCCAAACCTTTTGCCTTCACTCCCTTACTGTGCTGAACTTGGTTTTGTTGGCATTAGGACCCGGTGCACTTTATCCCTGCCTGACCAGTGCTTAAGTGCTTGTGCTCACTCCCTCAAACATAGTAAAATTAGCCCACACCTAATTGGCAAATGTAATATACTTGTAAGTCCCAAGTAATTGGTACTCCATGTATACAGGGCCTGTAAATTAAATACTACCTATGGGTTACATCACTCATTGTGCAACTCACTGTAGCCCTGTAAAGTATCTCTCAGGTCTGCCACTGTAGCCTGTGGCAAAGTTTTAAACTGCCATTTTCACCTGACAAAAACAAATCATCCTGACAGGATGGCTGGGAATGACATGTACCCTGTCCTGATTACATTTCAAAGGATCCTTCCAGTAGCACACTCAAAGGAATGTGGCACCAGGCACCCTTGTCTTTGTCACCCTAGAGAGTTTAGATCCATACCAGAGGAGGGGAAGAACTGACCAATATCAGTGCCTGGAATTAGCATGAAAATCCAGTCATGCATAGGCTGGCACCTCATTTAAAAATGAGACCCTCAAAACCACTCATCAGAATACTCCTGGACCGTTGAAAGATTCAAAAGAAGGACTGACCTGCTGCTGGAAGGTTTTGCCTTGCTGTCTGACGAAGGAATATTGGACCTACATTTCTTGATCCCAAGCTACCCAGACCGAATTCAAGGGTAAGTTGGTTGACCTCCTCTGTGAGCTACAGGGACACAACAAGCTTCCAGAGACCTCCCTGCAACTGCCCAGTTGACCAGCACCAATTCCACCTGCCATGAGCCCTGCAGCTGGCCTTTGCTGGAGTAATTCCTAATCCCCAAGAGGTGCTTCCCCGATGCCCTACATCCTTCATCATTGTGAACCCCTCCTCAAGAAAAATCCTGAGGTTGGGCTCCTTGACATCGCGAAATGTCATTTCCATGAAGAATCGACTGCCCACAATGGCGGGCGTCGTGAACATCCAGCAAAACCTGCTCTTCACCTGGAAGGCTGACAACGACCATCTGTGATGACCGGCAACATGAGATTTGTACACCAACAGCGACCCTCCGGTGTGGAGCTCATTGGTGATCTTGTAAGACAAAACCTCACAATGGTTTGCAGTGGAGCATGCCTACTGGGTGCCGGGAAGGTCACCAATCCCAGGTGTGCCGCCACCGACCATTGTGGCTAGGCTGCAAAATATTGGAGATCGGGATATCATACTGCAGGTGATGTGCTTGTGTGGAGCATGGACAGTAAAGGATGTGATCGTCATTAATATTGGATTTATGCCACACTTGTACATAATCAAAGGGAAGCCTTCTGAGGAATTAAGCACTACCTAAGGAATCTGAACTTCCGCTCTGCCCTCTTTTTACCAACGAAAAAAATCACATAAAGGAAGGAGGATTGATGTAGAGGAAGTCTGGGGCTGGCTGGAAAGGACTGGCACCCCAGAAGCCAAACTGGACTGGTATCGCAAGCTGTGAGATCCCAGCAACACAGGAGGTGCTGCAAAGTGTGATGACAGGGGATCAAGCAAAATCTGAAAGAACTCATGGCAGACATCTGGAAGACCTGTGCATGGGACTCGCCCAACAGATTGGAAACTCCGGAAAAAGAAATAGACGGTTCAAATGAGGTAAGCTCTAATGGTGATAGCAGAGAGGAGATTGCGCTCCCACCAAAGATTACCCTGATGACATCTGAAGAGATTGTCTGAGAGGTAGAGACGTATGGAGGACTTTCCTGGACAGGTGTGGGAGTATTCCAATGGACTTACCTGACCCCAGCCAATTAAAAACGTACTCCTGCTCATGGGCCGCTCTCCGGCTCCCTCCCTTACCTGATGGAAACATATAATTTTTAGCTGAGCTTGCAATGGTACTTCAGGACTTTGTTAATTTCAGTTGTTTTTTTAGTTTAAAATATTCTTTTTTATATATGTATACAAAGAAATGAGAGAACACTGCATTGTTCCCAAGTTTAGGTGGAGAGCAGCTCCTATATAGAGCATTCCACAAAACCAGCGACACTCTAAAAAAGCTCACCTCAAATGTCTATTTTTCTATCAATGTTTTTAAGCATAGGATTATCACAGTGCCATTCACACCGAGATAGAAAGGGACAAAGTGTTTTGCCATTTCAACAGCAAACAGCAAAGTCTTTAAGCATAGGATTAGCACAATGCCATCCACTCCGAGCTGTAAAACGACAAAAGCCTTTTACCACTCCAGGCACTGTATTACAGCTTTGGATTGGCAAAATACTTTCCAAGTCGACCTGAAATAAGTAAATGCAACCCCTGACACAGGTTTCACTATCATTATTGCTCTTCAGAGAGGTTTAACTTTGTACAGACACAAGGGAGCACCCAGTATAATCAAAACAAAACGCTTTCAGGTATGCAGTGCTGCATACATTATGTAACGAAAGAAGGAGAGAACTCTGGGTAGTGCCAAAGTTTAGGTGGAGAGCAGCTCCAATATAGAGCACCTTACAACACCAGCAACACTCTGAGTTTGCTCAAAACCTTTATGCATACGATTAGCACAGCGCCATCCATGCCGAGATAGAAAGGGACAAAGTCTTTTGCCATTTCTACAGCAAAGTCTTGCACCCTTGCCATGCACCCTTTTGTCATCAATTATTTTACTGCCAACATTTCAGTGACATTATTAATTATTTGAAAGGTGAGGGTATTTAGCAGTGCATGGACAGGGTGCGAGTTATAGTTACCCGAAAGCACGAGTTAAAGTTTCTTGAAAAAAGTATAACTATAACTGTTGAATTTCTAAGGTTTTGTGCATAAAAAATCTGAACCTAACCATAAAGTCCCTGTAACCTTTGTCTTTTTTAGTGAATTTCTAAAGTACATTTAATTCTATTTTCTAACAGTAACTTCCCTGTAACCTTTGTTTTTTTTAGTGAATTTCTAAAGTTTATTTAATTCTATTTTCTAACAGTAACTTCCCTGTAACCTTTGTTTTTTTGGGGAGATTGTCTATGTTTTTTGTTTTTTAAGTTAAATAATATTTAATTACTTTACATGAATCCAACTCTCGCCGTATATGGCCTTTGGGAGTATAAGTATAAATAAGTGCTAGCCTCAGGTGAAAAGAATTGGGACGAGGCCAAGTGGAAAGACCCGATCTCTGCAGCTAGAAACAAAAACCATGATGCATTTTGGAAAATAATAGCTCATGGCAGCAAAGGTGGAGATTCTGTACAGATCATTCCCTGGACCCTGATACTGGAGTAGGCATTTTACTCACTTATCCTCTGAAGCAACTGGGTCTTCACACACATTGCATTGGCTACCTCACTCCAAATTAAACCGGGCCACAACATACGTTTCCTACTTTAGCCTAGGTGAGACCATTGAAGCAAAAGACACGATCAAGCCAGGGAAAGCACCAGGTCCTGATAAAATACTGGGGGGGCATCTGAGACATGATAAGGAAGTGTAGGCCCCATATGTAAACTTGCTATGCAATGCAGTGGCCTCAGGAGCACCAGTACCAGATAAATGGAGAGGGGCTGAAATTGTGCCTATTTTAAAAAAGGACAACAAACAAGACACTGCTAACTATAGACCTAATCTATATTGACACCTTTCAAAAAGTATATGCACAACAAGTCCTAACTAAACTCAGCAATTGGATAGATGAGAATAGCATTCTCCCACCATACCAAATGGGGTTTAGATTGAGAGTTAGTACGATTGATCAGGTCTCCAGGTTTTCATAGCATGGAAATACAGCAAATTGAGGGGAGGATACCTGTATGTAGCTTTCATTGACTTGAAAGCAGCTTTTGACTTGGTCCCAAGGGTTTCATTATGGGACTCATTGAGAACCCAAGGTGTACCCAACAATCTTTTGGTACAGATATTAAGACTACATCAAGATAATTATGCTAAAGTTCGTTGGGGACACAGAGGTGAACTCAGAGATGCCCCACCCATCAATAGGGGCATGAGGCAGGGACGTGTGTTGGCGTGTACTCTTTTTTTAACTTTATGTCAATGACTTCGTGCAATACCTGCAGATGTGCAATCGTGATTCCCTGAAATTAGGTGGGACCAATATCTATATTATTGTTTGCTATAAAGATTCAACGATTACCGTGGTTTAAAGGGTCTAGAAATCAACTACAGCAGGACAAAATATATGGCCATCAGAAGGCACAAGACCTTTAAGAAATGTATTGCTTTCCATGAACAAAAATGGAGTATTTGACTAAATCCAGCTATTTGGGTATTGCAATAGATGCAACATTGTCATGGAAACCTCAAATAAACAAATTCAAAACACTTTTGCTGCAAAACTCCATAGCAATTGGAAAAAAGCCCCAAGCCACCAAATCTAAGGTAGTGTCACCAGTCTTGGAGGTCTACAAATATAGGGCCCAAATAGCGACCCTTTATGGGGCAGAACTGTGGGGGGGACAACATGGATGCACTTACTGTAGGCAAAAATACATTTGCAAGGATGCTCTTTCCCTCCCTAAGTGCACACCTCTGACACCAGTGTACGACAATATTGGCATCAGGAGACTAAAACATCTAGACATTTAATATTTTGGTTAAGACTTTGGGTCACACTTGAACTCACTCCCTACAAGGAGGGATTTAGGGAACTTTTGTAGCTTGATGGCCATGTTACTTTTCCATGGTTTCGCCATGTACAGACCTGGTTTAACAAGTTAGGTTTGAGTTGTTTTTGGAATAATCCCACCTCATTAACAGCTCACTCCAAAAAGGTCTAGAAACAAACCTAATCGGAATATATATTAAACAGCATCCCTTGTAAATCCCAGTTGAGGAAGGCTCTCGGCACAATGTTTATGTTTTATACTGCTCCAAAGCTTGGAACTTTATCTGGACACAATGCACCCGAAGCTAGCGAAGACACCTTTTATAAAGTTTTGTTTTGTTTAGAGATCCCTCTAAGAACTTCACCCATTTCCCGCCGCTTTCCCTTACTCAGTTGGATCTTCTGTTGGACAGGACTAAGTCAGCCTCTCCCTTGGATCCCTGTCCCCTGAAAGTGTTGAAAACATGTCGGGATACACTGTTACCGCCTCTGTTGGAGGTGATGAATGGTGCTATGATTCAGGGTACTTTCCCAGCAGCCTGAAAAAGGGCTATAGTGAAGCCCTTGCTCAAAAAGTCCACTCTGGACCCAGCAATGCTTAAAAACTTTCGACCTATATCTTTGCTGCCGGCCCCAGCCAAAATGCTCGAATCCCACCTCAATTTCCATCTGTCTGCCTTCCTGGATTCCTCTGGGTATCTGGACAGCTCCCAGCATGGATTCAGGAAATTCCATAGTAAGGAATCTGCACTTACTATGGTGGTGAATAATATTCGAACGAAGGTGGATCAAGGTCAGACGACTCTCCTGGTCCTTCTTGATCTAACGGCAGCATTTGATACCCTGTCTCCCTCGACTCTAACATCTCGTCTGAGGGAGGCAGGAGTAGCGGGTCCGGACTTGAGCCTTCTATCCTCTTTTTTAGATCTAAGAGAGCAGAGGGTCAAGCTTGAAGAGTTCCTCTCCCTGCCAAATCCTTGCAATGTGGGGTCCCTCAGGGGTCGGCCTTGAGTCCGACCCTGTTTAACATTTACGTGGCCCCACTTGCGAGGCTGGTGAAATCAAAGGGGATGGAGGTTGTGTTATACGCCGATGACACCCAGATCATGGTATCCCTGACTCACTCGGTTAGTACATCCGTGTTCAACTTTAGAAACTGCATGCAAGCAGTTTCTGAATGGATGATCCAAAACTCCCTAAAGTTGAACGGCGATAAAACAGAGGTCTTGATTTTTGGTAATAATCAGGATATCTGGTCCAGTGAGTGGTGGCCCCCATCTTTGGGAACCTGCCCCATTCCGTCCCACTCTGCTAGGAACCTCGGCTTTATATTTGACACCTCACTGACTATGACTCTCCAGGTTAATAGAACGGTGGCCACCTGCTGGGGCGTTATTAAGATTCTTAGGAGAATTGTTCATTATCATTCCCCCCAGGCCCGTAGGCAGACAGTGGTTGCGCTAGTGGGTTCAAGGTTGGACTATTGTAATGCACTGTATGCGGATATTAATAAGGGTCTCATCTATCACCTTCAGGCTGTGCAGAATGCGGCAGCAAGATTTGTTCTAGCTACACCTAACACCTTTTCGGCTACTTTGGCTAGGAAAAGTTTGCACTGGCTTCCAATCCAGCACAGGATCTCTTTCAAACTTCTGTGCTTGGTGTATAGAGCCCTTTTGGCTGGCTCCTCGGATGCCTTAGGTTCATTACTAACCTGTTATATCCCAGGCAGGTGTCTCCGCTCCTCTGAGATGAATCTTCTTGTAGTCCCCCGCTTCAAGAAAGTCAGATGGGGCAGCATGGCTTTTTCCAATGTGGCCCCTCGTTTATGGAATGCCCTTCCCTCGTAGATTAAGGCCCAACCTTCATTAGCCCTCTTTAAAAAAAGCGCTCAAAACGTGGTGTTTTATTAAGGCCTACCCGTAAGCACTTCCATCTGTTTCAACTAGCATGTTTGGGTTAGGCGCCTTGACGCCCATTGGGCTTAGTAGCGCTTTATAAATTGGATTTCATTTCATTTCATATTCTCCAGATCACCTCAAACACGGCCAGATGGTCATCTAATCCCATTGCTGTGGGGGAAGCTAACTGCACATTATGCACTTTAAACACTGAAGAACGTTTCCAAGCATTGTTCTTTTGGCATTCATTAGAAGGAAGTGGATTAAACCACTATGTTGTAACTTGGGGACCATGAAATCTTTAGAGGCACTGAGAATTTTTAAATTATATACTTTGCAGCTCAGAGTTTTTAGCCTTAGCAGAGATGTCTTTGCTGTAAGCTCAGTGTGTAAAAAGAAGAACTTGAAATATTAATGTGTTGATCGAATATGACTTGTACCTTATTATGTTTTTAACACGTTTATTGTAATGTATCAAATGATATGTGCATTTTATTGTTTTTAACCGAAATAACATTTATTTTCATTGTGTAAACATCGTTGCTTCTATACCACTTCAGAATGACAAATTAAACATTGTGCTTCATTTGAACTTTTCTTGCTGCTGGTATATTTGCAAATATTAGTAAAGTCAATTTTTAAGCACTTAAAATGTGTTGTGTGTTAGAAAACATTTTCCATCCTGCAACCTTTCCTTTTAGACTTTTTGTACGCCAGCAAGATCGTCACTGATTCTAATTACAAAATGTTCGCCCTTTGCCATGAAGGAAATGAAAAGTAAACAGCAAACTCCATGTTAAACAAGCAACCGTTTGTCAGAGTACAAAGCATGACACTTGACCTCTGTTTGAACTCACAACACATGCACACAATGCCTCCCTTCTTTACTCCTGCATGGATTATCTGTGGGGTGCTGCACCACCTCCCCTACCACTACTTTCGGTGCCCACCAGTACTCCAAGCAGACACTGACAATACAACATAATCCAGCATATGGAGGGTCTGAATTATCCCGAAAGCCAAACGCTATCGTTGAAACATTTAAAGTAGTTTTATGTTTTGGTGATACCGCACAGTTTTTCAGTAATCGGAGCCAACATCTGCTCAGTGTCACACACTGGACGAACATATGCAAATCATCTACTTCCTACAAACCACACTAAGGACAATTAGAGTTAAGTCGACACCTTCATTTAAAAAGTCTAGCAGACTATAGTAAAACATAGTTATTGTATGAAAGTGCTATAGTTATAGGTTTGTTGCCATTAGTAGCTAAGAAACACATTGCATGCTTTGTGAAAGAAAATCAGCCAAATGTCTGTATTTAATTTGTTATAACTTTGAGTGGCCAAATGTTCATTGTTATCAGCCACTGACTGCCAAAACTGGGTATAAATCTCTAATACTAACAGAAGTTCGTCCAGAATGCAACAGTTCCATTCTGGGAATCTCCTCTATATTTAGATAAGCTCTATCTTGTTTACAAAATCCTGTATTTTGAAAATGTCACATATTGGTTATTAACTCAGCTGGAATAACATTTGAGGTACACAGCACGCTACTGTTGAATATTTGGCCCATTGGTTTCCCTTATTGTCCCCAGTAGAAAAATAACTACTTCAGAACGTCTTCACTAAATATGGCGGGCAGTTTGATGTTCTTACACCGACAGTCCATACTCCACCAGGTCATCGGTGTAAAGTTTTAGATGGCTAGTGGGGGCACCACCTTCGGAAACCTGATGGTCCACCCATCTGAAAATGTCTGTTAAACCCTTGGGTAGACCAAGGGTTTAACAGACATGGTACTTCACCACATTTGTAGCGGATTACCCTGTCTACCAAACTATAAACCAGGCCCTAAGTCCTTTCAAACTTCCAAACCATATAGAAAGTTCATATTTAATAATCTCTATAGAAGTTCCTGCTTTCACCCCTTCCTTACCAAACCCTGGCTTCTCCATTTCCTCCCTCCTCGCTACTCCAAACCAAATGACCCTCTACCTGGCACTACAATGTAATGTCTACTGCTCAGATGAAGATGAGAATTCAACTATTTCGATGTCCTTACTGAATGTGCTTTTAGGCATTCTGACAGGGACCAAGGGGTCTGTAGGTCAGGGAGCAACTGATATAATTTCATACAGTAAGCACTATCAAACCTCCGTTTTTCTTTTCCTTCCTTTCTTTTTCCTTCCGTTTCTTTTCTTCACCTCTTCATGCATTTTCAATATCTCACCTTTCTAGCCCCATCTAAATTATCTCCCATCAGAACATAAAACCGTACATAAACAATTACATTGTAGTTACTCATTGTCAGTGAAATTGCTCCTCGTCCCTCGCAGCTCCACAATTAAGTGAGGCCTGCCCCTGCACTTGCACTTTCGTGTGTTGGTGATCGAGGCCCTCCTCCACCCGCAAGTTTCCCTGCAGGTTTCCCTGCGTCTCATCCCTGGTGGTCCAGTGGACCTCTGTCTCTTTCCTCTAGCTCTGCTCTGCTCTTTCACTCGTTTTTCTGCCCTCTTCTATTTTTCACCTTTCTGCAATTTTCTGCATCTCTGCTCTTTTATGCCTTATTTCTGCTTATTTTCCCCCTTTCCTTTATTTCCTTTATCCCTTATTTCCTAGCCGCTGATTCCCCTGTGCCCCCTCCCCCCAGCACCACCGGCCCAATCCAGCTCCCGTCCCCGCTCCCGCCTCCCAGCTTTCCAACCCTTCCCGACCCCTACTTAATGGCGGCCGCTGCAGCACAGGTGAGCAAGACCACTGACTCATTGTCAGGGAAATTGCTCCCCCTCGCTCGCAGCTTCACCATTAAGTGAGGCCTGCCCCTGCACTTTTGGTGATCGAGGCCCTCTTCCACCCGCAGATTTCCCTGCGCCTCATCCCTGGTGATCCAGTGGACCTCTGTCTCCTTCCGCTCGCTCTGCTCTTTCATTAGTTTTCACTCGTTTTTCTGCCCTCATCGCACCCATGCTCCGCTACACCATCAAGCGCTCCCTGGCGACCGCCTCGTTCCCCAACGACTGGAAACACGCCGAGGTCAACCCCCCCCTGAAGAAAGCCTTGGCGAACCCCACCGATCTCAAAAACTATAGACCCATCTCCTTGCTCCCATTCCCAGCGAAAGTCATCGAGAAAGCCATCAACAGCCAACTCACTACATTCATTGAAGAACACAACATCTTCGACTCCTCCCAGTCCGGCTTCAGAAAAAACCACAGCACAGAAACCGCCCTCCTCGCCGCAATAGACGACATCCGACCCTTCTGGACAAAGGAGAGACAATAGCCCTCATCCCGCTCGACCTCTCAGCAGCATTCGACACAGTCTCCCACCGCACCCTAATACGCAGACTCTACGATGCAGGAATCCAGGACAAGTCCCTCAACTTGATCCGCTCCTTCCTCTCTGACAGGACACAGCTGGTCAGACTCCCCCCTTTCCTCTCAGACCCTACACCTACCACCTGCGGAGTCTTCCAGGGCTCCCCCCTCAGCCCGACGCTTTTCAATGTCTACATGGCACCACTCGCCCTCATTGTCAGAACCCACGGACTCAACATCATGTCATACGCAGATGACACCCAACTCATCCTCACCCTATCCAACAAGCCAAACACCGCCAGATACAACTTTCGAGAAGGCATGGAAGCTGTCGCCAAATGGATTAAAAACAGCTGCCTACAACTAAACACCAACAAAAGAGAAGTAATCATCATGGGCCCAAACCCCGATGCCTGGAGCGACACCTGGTGGCCTCCCACCCATGGAAACCTGACAACCCCCATGGACCACGCACGCAACCTGTGAATCATCCTGGACTCCGAGCTCAAAATGGACCACCAAATCAACTCTGCCTCCTCTTCCTGCTTCCACACCCTTGACCTCCTCCGTAAGACCTTCAAATGGATCCCCCTCGGACATCGAAAGACCGTCACTCACGCCCTGGTCACCAACAGACTCGACTACGGCAACGCACTCTGCGCCTGAATAAACAAAAACCTCACCCTCAAGCTACAGAACATTCAGAACGCCGCCGCAAGACTTGTCCTCAACCTGCCAAAACACTGCCACATCTCCCAGCACCTGTGCACACTCCACTGGTTCCCCGTCGAGGCAAGAATCACTTTCAAGATACTCACCCATGCACACAAGGCCCTCCACGGCACCGGCCCAGCATACCTGAACAGCCGACTCAAATTCCACACTCCCCAAAGCACCCTACGATCATCCCAGCTCTCCTACTCCGTGGTCCCCCGCACCAGAAAGACCATATCGGGAGGACGCTCCTTCTCCTTTCTCGCAGCCAAAGTGTGAAGCGCCCTTCTGCTCCACCTCAGACAGACAACATCACTCCCCATCTTCTCAAGAAACCTCAAAACCTGACTCTTCAATAGACCCCCTCCTTGATGGAATATAACCTGCTCCCCCCCACCCTAGCGCCTTGAGACCCTTACAGGTGAGTAGTCACGCTTCCACAAACCCCTGATTGATTTATTGATAGATAAATGCAAATACTTCTTTTGCTCCTGCATTACTTTGAATTCATATAGCTACAAAATTCTATGAATCGATGGCTAAACTGTTTGAGCTTCATGTGTTAAAGTCAGGAATCATCGTGCTTATGTGTGCCATCTCAAAGACCATTTCCACAAAGATCAGCAAGTGAACCAGATCAAGGACTATGTCACTTTGTCAGGACAAGCTTTCCTCCAGTATGTCCTCTTTTATTTTATTTTGTAATTGGCAAAGCAAGTCAGCACAGCATGCCTTAGATGTGCCATGTTTGGCTCCTGAAATGGAACTCAATGGCCTCTAATTATTGTCATGCGCCTGGCTGCTCTTCAGAACAGAGATACTTATAATAACATTCAGGAACTGGCGCAGCTGCATTTGTCCTTCTGTGTTCTCTGGAACCCCCTCAAATTAGAAGTTCTATCAATTTGTTTGGTCCTCCAAGTCTTCACTTTTCATTTGATTTTTTTTTAATGCAGTCAGACTTTTTATACGTCTTGATTTGCAGTTGCCTTTATGGTATCTTGTTTTACCTCCATTTCACCCAGTCAATTTGAAAAAGTTTAAATTTTCTGGTCCACGACTTCTAGTTTTGTATATGCCATATCTTTTCAGAGTTAATCACTGAATATTATTAGATGTCGGTACGGACTCAAAAATCCAAAGAAGAAGAATCTATATAATGAGCTGGCTCAATGGAACACTCCTCTGACTAGTAGTTTGCCTATACAGTGCTGCAGGCCAGTTCATCATCAAGTGAAAGAGTTGTTTTACTATGGTTTACTTTGGATTCTGATCCTGACTCAATAGTAGCAGTAGGACCTGATTTATGTGGGCCGCTGGAAGGGTCTGCCTGCTCAGGCCAATATGTTGAATGTGCCTATAGTGTTTCCACTTGATCCTCTTGGAGCCCCCTTTTGTGGGTGCCTACTTCCTGCTGTTTGAGAGGCACAGTCTTGGCTTCTCCTATTTCTCTGGAGACTCCCAGTAAAGCGTAGGACTACATTATCCAGAATGTCAGTGATGTCATTGTTGTATGTAGCCCTTCACTCCCAGTAATCTTCATATCTGTAATTAATTGAAGGATTTCTATGTTGGAGGAGTGGGAGCCTATTTTCATGATTTTCTCCTACGTATGTCCCAGACGTTCAGCATTGATTGAAGCTTAACATTTCTGCTGCAGATTGCACATAATGTTTGTTTTTCACTGTATCCTCCATCATTGCAGTTATCATGTTGTCAGCTATTGCCTTCATAGGAGGGATTGAAACTAGGGCTGTCCAGAAAGGTACCCGCAGCAGTATGTACTATCAAGGAAGTATGCTTATTATCTAATTTTCCAAGAGGGACAGGTACCGAGCGTACAGTTGCAGTACAGCTTGCATCTGTAGTCAGCAAATCTCTACCAAATCTTATTTTACCTAGCCCTACAGCCTCCTCCTTTTCTTGGCTCTGTCTTCCTTCATTTTAGCACATTCACAGGATACAGAGGGATATGTTTACAAGACCCAATCGCCACCACAACGTCACTTTTAGTAGCAAGGGGTCCCCAGGAAACCTTTGTTGTACATAGCCAGTGACATTGTGGTGGCGATCGGGGCTTCGCCTTATTTACAAGACAGCATTTAGCCACTTAACGTGGCTTAACGCTGTCTTGTAAATAAGGCACCCTTTCACACTACACTTAGCATGAAAGGGGAGGGCAGTGGGTGTTGCTGTGTGCATTGCACTGCAACAACCATTGATTATGACGCTGTCCCCTATTTACAAGGGTGGTGCAAATAGGAGGCAGCACCAAAATTAAGACCAGGGAAAGTTTGGTCTTAAACAGGCAAAACAAGCAGAAATGCTTTCTGTCTCTTCGTTTTTGCTGTTTCTATGAGTGCTGCTTTGTGCAGCACACATAAAAGTTAAAAAAACACCATTTAAAGATAGTTTATGTACAGGAATTGAGACCTTCCTGGACATAAACAATCTTCCCCTCAACGCAGACACCCTTGCACCACAAGGGTGCCTGAGTTGGCGCTAGGCTGCTAAATCTAGCACCAGTGCAGGAGGAAATGCAGGGCTGCACCATATTGTTGTAAATATGGTGCAGCCCTGCGTTTCTGAACTGGCCCAGTGCAGGGTTAAGCCAATGAGGCTAACGCCCGCTCCACCACTTCATTGTAACTATGCCCCAGAATGAGCAACATGTGCCTGTGGCATATCAACCTCTTAAATTGTCCCATTGAATAGTGCACTGAGTGAGTGTGCCGGGATTTGATGATGCTCCAATGTTACATGATCCAATGTAGCTTGCTGAAAAGTGCTATTGTGAATCACCTCACCTTGACACAGCACCCATTTCTTTGTAGCCCACCAACCATTGGGCCTATTTTTATATTTGTATCCCATGGTCTTTTGATTTCGAAGAGCTCTCTTCAAATGTTATCCCACTCTTTTTCCTTTTCAACATACTGTGGTGCTGATTACGATCCGGTAAACACCGGGTGCGAACCGTCGGTCGGAGAGTTTTCTCCGTCCGACTCGTACCCGGTCGGAAAACTTTACAAACATGGAATTACGATTCCCACGGAAACACCATTTCCGTACGAATCGTAAAAAACACCGACCAACGAAAAAATACGTATGAATGTGATCTGGGAATGCTGCGACGTGACGTCGGGACGCTTTCAGGCAGCGTTTCACGACCCAGAAAGTACGATTGGATCCGACAGCAGTCCGGATGGCGATATTTTCACGGCACCCAAAAAGTGCCGGAAAAGCGAAGTACGGCGCGAAACGACCAGAGTAGGTGGCCCGGTACGCACCGTACCCCCCCCCGCCCCCGTATGTACGCGCCGACCCCCCCAGCCCCCGTACGTACGTGTCGAACCCCCCGTGTATGTATACACCCGTGTACGTTCGAGTCGTACCCCCACCCGTGTATTTACACCTGTGTACGTGTCGTACCCCCGTGTATGTACACCCGTGTACGTGTCGTACCCCTCCATGTATGTACACCCGTGTACGTTCGAGTCGTACCCCCACCCGTGTATGTACACCCGTGTACGTGTCGTACCCCCGTGTATGTACACCTGTGTACGTGTCGTACCCCCCGTGTATGTACACCCGTGTACGTGTCGTACCCCCACCCGTGTATGTACGGTGCGTACCCCCAGCGCGTAGCGCTGGGGGTACGCACCGTACATACACGGGTGGGGGTACGACTCGAACGTACACGGGTGTACATACACGGGTGGGGGTACGACACGTACACGGGTGTACATACACGGGTGGAGGTACGACACGTACACGGGTGTACATACACGGGGGATACGACACGTACACGGGTGTACATACACGGGTGGGGGTACGACACGTACACGGGTGTACATACACGGGGGGGTACGACAAGTACACGGGTGTACATACATGGGTGGGGGTACGACACGTACACGGGTGTACATACACGGGGGGTACGACACGTACACGGGTGTACATACACGGGTGGGGGTACGACCCGTACACGGGTGTACATACACGGGAGGTACGACATGTACACGGGTGTATACTTACACGGGGGGTACGACACGTACGTACGGGGGCTGGGGGGGGTCGGCGCATACGTACGGGGGCTGGGGGGGGTCGGCGCATACGTACGGGGGCTTGGGGGGGTCGGCGCATACATACGGAGGCTGGGGGGGGTACAGCGCGTATGCGGGTACATGTCTCCATGGTTGCTATGGGTGTTCGGTGCGGACGGTGTTTTTTCCATACGGTTGTAACATCGAACGCACGGGATGGATCGTGATTCCGCGGTCGGACTTCACTTTTCACATTTGTACGGTAAATCGTCCGACGACGTGTTGGACACATTTTCCGACCCGAGGACGTGTGGGGAATAATTCCCAATGCGGTTCGTATGGACTTTTTACCATGCGATTCGTGATTGGCAGTTTGTACGGCACTTGTATGATTCGTACGGTAAAAAGACCGGATACGAGTCGTACGGGGAATTTTTTTGCCGGATCGTAATTGGCACCTGTATGTTTTCAATAACACAGTCTCTTAATCTATTGGTGTCTTTGCTTTCTGCCCACCTTCTTTTTTTATCGTTACTGGTCAGAAGGCATGGGCCTCCTTCAATTACATTTTGAATGGGAGTCCTTTAATCTTTAGCAGATGATTCAACTCGATATATTTAGCGCCATACTATTCAGGTCTAAACATGTGCAGATATTCACACTATCATTTTGTTGATCCGCTGATAGGAGCTCAGGCTGCTTTGTTTGTTTGCTTCCTCTTTCGGGTCGCTCACAACAGCAAGAGATGGTCTCAGCTGACTGTTTGTTTTGTATTACTGTAATTTCCAACATAGTACATGGTATTTGTTGGACCTAACATGTTTGGTGTGGTTTTCTTACAAGCTTTTTGCCTTCACTCTTCTTGTTTTGCTGAATTCGTTTTTGCTGCCTTTGGGTCTTTGCACACTTTTCCACTGAAAGTGCACATGCTCTTGCCTCTGCACATGGTAAAATTGGATTACACCCAACTGGAACATTTAACTTACTTACAAGTCCCGAGGAAAGTGGTAGTATGTGTACATCAGGACTCCAAATTAAATGCTTCTAGTGGACCTTCAGAACTTATTGCACCACCCATGTATGGTGCCCTTTAAACACATCTGTCCTGTCATTGCAACCTGTGTGTGTAGATTTAAAGTGCCATTTCGATCTGTCAAATTAATCCTCTTCCCAGGCCCAACCCTTTCGTTTTCACACATATAAGGCACCCCTAGTTTACGCTCCTACACAACCCATACACCTGGGTGCAATGTACTTAAAAAGTTGGATTATTGTTTAATGCAACAACCCTGTTTCACTAATAACTTTTTGCATCACCATTGCTGATGAAAAACGAGTGGCCAAGTTCTTTTTTCATGATGTATTCATACCTATTACAACATTATGTGGCGGCTCCTCTATAGGGGCGTTTGGGCGCCGTCCCCCTGCTTTCTCGCAGTGCGAGATGACAGAAACATAAATGGTATAACTACCATTTATGTTTCTGCCTTCTCGCACTGCGAGAAAGCAGAAGTGCCTGGTTGGGGGTGGGCGTTCCTACTCGTGGGCAGGGAGGGAGTGGCTTGCCCACTGTTGTGCATACTGACTGTTTGGTCGGCCCTGCCTACATAGAGAAAATGGCCCGGATGGGGCGCTCTCAGATTCGCCTCACAAGTTGTGATTGGAGGAGGGGAGGGAGGTCGATGACGAGGAGAGCTGCAGCCGGCCGGCCCGGAACTTGAAGGCAGCAGGAGTCAGGACCGGACGGCGGGAGTCGGGACCCATCCAGAAGATGGCGCGGGACGGTAGGTTTTTTTTAATGTATTTTTTTTCTATTAACACCTCACGCCTCCCCCCCACCCACCCCCACACGAGGCGCGACTACCCCATTTCCAAAAGTAATGCCGGCCGCGACTGCTGGCAATGGTCGGCATCGGAGCACAATGGCATTCTTCGATGCTGTAGGACATCGATGAGTTAAAGTCACGCATGTATGCATGTTTGCAGTGCGTCATCTTAATCTTCTGACACCTATGTCCGTCTATGGTTGTGACCTCGGGTCACATAGTGGGCCGCCATCTTGTGTGGTAAAAGCGGTGATGGATGGTGAGCGGCGATTTCATGTCGACTGCTTGAGGTAAAAATAGCCAGGGGGAATATTATATATGAAACAGCTCAGGGAAGCGGGCCTCTCGGCGGCCAGTCCAAATACTTAACGTCTCAGTGGGGTCCTAATGGCGATCGGCAAAGCTCTCATGTCTCAGAGACCCCCTGCTTCGCAGAGAGAGTAATTTGCTGCTCTTGGTGTTTTGCCTTTTCTCTGGTGTTCCTCGGCCCCTTGCACTATAGTGCCTTACTGTCATATGGTTACAGGCTGCACAGGGAGCGCTGCCAGGTCTATGGGGTAACAGCACACTCCCCTCGCACACTGTTCCTGTCTGGCACAGGGCGACTTGTTCTACTAAGATCGTTGCCTCTTCCGTGGGGTAATTATGTATCTCGCCGTCTGGCACGAAGTCACTTGCTGCAGTGGGATTGTTGTCTCTTTTCTGTGGAGGCCCCAAGTACAGAGCACACTTCTATCGCACACAACCTGGTGCGCGCGCCCACTATAGCCTGCAAACAGAAGGGGAAAATCCCTGCCCCACGAACTAAGCCCTTCCTAGCACTATAAAACAAGGACTGCTCAGTTGGACAATAGCTGCACACGTCATCTAAAGCGCCTAAAGGAGCACGGCTACAGAATCTAACGATGAGGAAACATCTTTCTATTTGGGATTTTATGTACATTTGTCACTGACTTTTCTGTTATGATGTTGGTTTAGTGTCGAGCAGGAGAGAGTTTGTCGAGCAGCAACAGAGGTTTTGGCGTTGGCAAGTCATTCTGTAAAGGTTTTGCTGGTCGGAGGGAGTGGGTTGAGTGGTGGGATCTTGTTATTCAAGAGGACACAATGACTATGCTTTCACGCCGTGGCACTAGAGAAGACACACCCTCACACATTGAGTTCTTAGACACAAGTTCTTTTCTCTGCCTATAATGCATGCAGAGGCGAGTCTCCCTGCATTCAAGGGAGTCTCTGAATTTTGCAGCATTGTCTGGCTACTCCCAGAGATGTGTTCGCCAAGCCACCTTACTCAAATCTGCTTGAAAATGCACCATTTACCAACTCTTTTTTTCAAACTTTTCTTGGGGGGATAACCCCCCCCAGAATCCCCAGTATTTATGCCTTACCACTTTCAAATGTCTCCAGCCGCCACTGACTACATAATCTGTAAAAGTATTTGTTACTATACTGATGGTTTATATTTCACACATCCTTATTGGAGTTATTGAATTGCTGGAATATTGAACACAGGTGGCTTGAGTTTTATTATTTAAAAATTTTAACCTTATTGGGCAAAGGCAACATTAGTATGTTTACTGTTTTCTCCGTAATTGGATATTGACATTTACATATATGGCGCATTAAAACAACGTTGTGAAACTTCCTCCTTTTTTGGAATTTCCCGGGAGACTAATAATGTTGTGGAGGTAACGGCTCAGAACATTTGAAAAGTATATGGTTGCAATTGATGGCAAGAAATATGATGCAATCAGACACACAGTTTTATTATTTAATCATCTTGGTGATGCTGGGCAGGATGTTTATGACAATTTACCTCAGACACCTGCTGTAGAATCCGAAACATGGGATGAATGCAGAGAGATGGTAGCTCGTTGACCAAACGATACTCTGATGATCTTTCTGTAATGTTAGAAAGGCACACATTTTTCAGAGATGTTTAGAGTACTTGGAGCTAAGTGTGAATTTGGCAGTAATCTGGATGTTTAGCTCAGAGATCAGTTGTGTTTAATTGCACCTCAAAAAAATATAAGAACATTCTACTATTAATGAGTTTATAGACATTGCTGAGAGTATAGAGCAAGCTCTTAACTGCACAAAATCCACCTCTGATGAACCTAAATACATTATACCTGTGTTGTGTGTTAATTAATCTGATGACCCCAGTGTAAGTGTTGTGTCTAGAAGGAACACGCTAACTAGCACTCAGGACAAGAAAGGTTCTAGTTATTGTTTTAGATGTGGGCCAAAAAAAATCACATAGGTAACAATGCCATGTGGCAAAGTGCTACACTGGCTCAGAAATTTTCTCAGTAACCGGACCCAAACTATCTTGTTGTACCTGGCCCTTTTTGCAGGATTATTCTTCCTCCTATTTTTCTGACCTGCTTCTTGTTGGCTTTAGGACTCTGGGCACTCTACCACTGCTGATCAGTGTTAACGTGCATATGCTGTCTGTCTAAACTATATTGGTGATTGGTAATCCATGATTCAGGGGCGGCTCCTCCACTATTGTAGAGGAGCATCGCCCCACTGCTTTCTCGCAGTGCGAGAAGCAGAAACATAAAATGGTAATAACTACCATTTTATGTTTCTGCTTCTCGCACTGAGAGAAAGCAGAAGGGTATGGTTGAGAGGCGTCGGGCGGGCGGCTGGGCAGGGCTGCTCTGTAAGCAGGGCTGGGCAGTGCTCAGTCAAAATATCGATTTTTTAATATCGACCTACAATAATATTGAGTTTTTAATATCGTAGGGACAGAATATCGATGTCAAGAATATCGGTGACCGGAATATCGACCTTAGGGTAAGTAATATCGTTTTTTTAAATATTGAAGTAAGTAATATCGAAGTAAGTAATATCGTTAGCAAAAATATCGTTGTTAATAATATCGATATTTATATTAGTGGTATGTATTTTAGTATGTATTTTATATGTATGTTTAAAAATTTTTGTAATGTACTTTTATTATTTTTAAATATATGTAAAAAGTATTTAGAAATTAGTAATTTTTTTAAAGTAAATTTTGCTTTTTAGTATCAGAGCGGGTTGTGGGTTTATAGGGGCAAAGGGTGGGAAGTAATTTAATTATAATTAATTAATCAATCAATATGTTTTTATTCATTGTTAGTGATTATTAATTTATTGCTAATTAATAATTAGTAATTATTTTTTATTAATTTATCATTATATTAATTATAATTTATTAATATGTTTGTGTTTATTGTTAGTGATTATACATTTATTGTTAATTAATTATTAATTGGTAATTATTTTTTATTAATTATAATGAATGTATTATTGTTTATTTATTGTTATTGTTAATTAATGTATTGTTAAATAATTCTTGATTGGTAATTAATTTTTATTAATTGATTAATTGATATTTAAAATAATTATGTTAATTTTTATGTGTAGTGGGTTGTGGGTTTATAGGGGAATAGGGTAGGAAGTAAATTAATTATAATGAATGTATTATTGTTTATTTATTGTTATTGTTAATTAATGTATTGTTAATTAATTCTTAATTGGTTATTAATTTTTATTAATTGATTAATTGATATTTAAAATAATTATGTTAATTTTTATGTGTAGTGGGTTGTGGGTTTATAGGGGAATAGGGTAGGATGTAATTTAATTATAATGAATACATTAATATGTTTTTATTTATTGTTATTGATTACGAATTCATTATTAATTAATTATGAATTGGTAATTCTTTGTTATTAATTGATTATTTGTAATTATATTAATTATAATTAATGTATTATTATTTTTATTTATTGTTATTGTTGATTTATTGTTAATTTATTGGTAACTGGCAATTTTTTATTGATTGATTAATTGATAAATACATTGAGGTGCCGATTCCAATCCTGTAAAAAAATGTCCCGTACGACTCGTATCCGTATTTTTTTACCTACGAATCGTACAAGTGCCGTCCCACCGGTGAAGTACGATTCGTACGTGTAAAATACATATGACTCGTATCGGGAAAATGTCTACGAGACTTCCTCGTAATGTTTTACGTACAACCCGTAAAAATGAAGTCCGAGCGCACAAGTACAATCCGTACCGCCCTTCCCAATACACAAGCGTATGTAAAAAGTCCCGTGCGAAGCGAACTCCGTACCTCTCGTATCCCGGGTAAACCTGTGCCCGCGATACGAGTCGTACAGCCCCCTTCCCTCCCCCCCGCGTATGGCCGCATGTGCCCCGTATATCTGCACCGTACCCCTCGTATGTCAGCACTGTACCCCCCCATTACCGCACCGGACCCCAGCCCCGTACATGGATGCACCGTACCCCAGCCCCGTACACCAGCCCCCTACTTGTACGCGCTGTACCCCAGCCCCGTACTTGGATGCGCCGTACCCCAGCCCCATACCCCAGCCCCGTACTTGGACGCGCCGTACCCCAGCCCCATACCCCAGCCCCCTACTTGTACGTGTCGTACCCCAGCCCCGTACTTGGACACGCCGTACCCCAGCCCCGTACACCAGACCCGTACTTGTACGCGCCGTACCCCAGCCCCGTACTTGGATGCGCCGTACCCCAGCCCCATACCCCAGCCCCATACCCCAGCCCCCTACTTGTACACGCCGTACCCCAGCCCCGTACTTGGACGCGCAGTACCCCAGCCCCGTACCCCAGCACCGTACTTGGACGTGCCATATCCCAGCCCCGTACCCCGGCCCCGTACTTGGACGCACCGTACCCCAGCCCCGTACTTGGACGCGCCGTACCTCAGCCCCGTACCCCAGCCCTGCACTTGGACGCACCATACCCCAGCCCCATACACCAGCATCGCGTCTGTACATACGCTAAAACGACTTGTACTGAACCAGGACACTGTAAAACAGCACAAGGAGGGTCAATTCGACTCACACAACACCACAAAACATGTCTACAGGAGAAAATACATCAAAATGACTGACCTGGCACATCCAAACAGGCAAACAGAGGCCCAAACTCACAACCACCTCTTATAACACACCCACCCAAATTTCAAACTCAGGCACACCCACAAATGGACCAATAAAAAGGGCCCTCACACACAAACCATGAGCCTTACCAACAGACTCACTGCAGATACAGACCACACAACAACAACTGCACCCATACACCTTTACATATTCACCTTCAAACACACTCCTTCACACATACCCCCTCTCCACATTCCCACACACACCTTCACATTCACACCCACACACCCACAACCATCCACACCCTCACCCCACACCATGCCCACAGACAAGAACCCAAAGTTCACAAGGGAGGAGCTGGACATCCTTGTCAACGAAGTCATCAGACTCGAGCCACAGCTCTTTGGAACATTGGTCAGACAGACCAGAATAGCCGCAAAAACACGCATGTGGCAGAGGATCGTCGATCGGGTGAATGCTGTTGCACCCATCAGAAGGACCAGGAATGAATGCAAAGCCAGGTGGTACGATCTGCGGAGGGCAGTCAAGCGCAAAATGAACGAGGACTACGCTCAGAGCAACATCACTGGAGGTGGGGTGCCCCGCAGACAGGTACATTACCATCCCTGGGAGGAGAAGGTGATGGCCCTGCTTCTGCCGGTGGGAGTCGAAGGAGTTGCCCAGCCTGGTGAGTACACAAACAACTTACGTAACATGGGGGTAATGGCATCCACACCCCAACTACAACAAATGCACTCACCTACCCCCAAGCCCTCACCAGACACAACCACACTCAAAAACAACGCTCATGCCACTAACATGTGTATGCCCCATTCACAAAGCAACGCCATGCCATGTCCCAGGCTACACAAACCACAAACCCAAGACTGGATGTCCGGGATGCTGGGAGGGTGGGGATCACAAAACACATTGTACAACTCAGAAACAGACACCATTGCCCTCAGCCCATATGGCCCAGGTACATACCCATGCACCATGCTCAATGCACAGGGAATGGCAAAGTACTGACAAGGTAGCTGACACTTGGCCCTGCTGTAGGCAGCACAAGGCCCTCCTGTGACCACTGCAAACTCAAACACAAACACAACAAGCTCAGATATCTAGGACAGGAACTCACACTCACTGACATGGCAGCATGCTCCATGGGGCGACAGATACATCACCTGGGAGACCCACTGCCAAATCACACTACACCCACCAGCAGGCACCGTCAATCAATCAATCAATCGAACAGGGTACTTGTAAGGCGCGCTACTTACCCGTGAGGGTCTCAAGGCGCTGAGGGGGGGAGCCACTACTGCTGGAAGAGCCCGGTCTTGAGGAGTCTCCTGAAGGCAAGTAGGTCTTGGATCAGTCATAGGTGGGTTGGGAGGGTGTTCCAGGTCTTGGTGGCGAGGTAGGAGAAGGATCTGCCACAGGTGGTCGTACGTTGGATGAGGGGGACAGCTGTGAGGGCGAGGCTGCCGGAGCGGAGCTGACAGGTGGGGGTGTAGAAGCTGAGTCTGATGTTCAGGTAGGTTGGTCCGGTGTTGTGGAGTGCCTTGTGTGCGTGGGTGAGGAGCTTGAAGGTGATCCTCTTGTCGATGGGAAGCCAGTGCAGGTCTCTCAGGAGGGGGTGATGTGGCTGTGGCGGGGGGCGTTGACGATCAGTCGTGCGGAGGCATTTTGGAAGCATTGTAGCCGCCGTTGGTGTTTGGATGGGAGTCCTGCTTAGAGTGTGTTGCCGTAGTCCAGTCTGCTGCTGACGAGGGCCTGTGTCACTGTTCTACTTGTTTTGGTCGGGATCCACCTGTAGATCCGGCGGAGCGTGCATAGGGTGTTGTAGCAGGAGGAGGAGACGCCGTTGACCTGCTTGGACATGGAGAGGGAGGATGAGAGGATCAATCCTAGGTTGCATGCGTGGTCGGTGGGTGTCGGTGCTGTCCCCAGAGCGTCGGCCACCAGGAGTCATCCCAGGCTGAGGGTGTGGGTCCGAGGATGAGGTCCTCCGTCTTGTCCGAGTTCAGTTTCAGACGGCTGCTCCTCATCCAGTCGGCGATGGCCTTCATACCCTCATGGATGTTTGTTTTGGCGGTGTGAGGGTCCTTGGTGAGGGAGAGGATGAGCTGGGTGTCGTCGGCGTAGGAGATGATGTTGAGGTTGTGGTGGCGGGCCACTTGTGTGAGGGGGCCCATGTAAATGTTGAACAGCGTCGGGCTGAGGGATGATCACACACCCCTTACACAAGCACACACCCCCGGGGCAGCCAATGGAGTTACCCACTCTCGCAATGGACATGTGACACAACAAGATCAAACCACAGCCAAAGAAGCATCCAAGCCCAAATTCGACATGTCAAACACTCTGGAGAACATTTCAATCAGTCCCCTGCAACATACCCATCCACAAGTGAACATTGATGTGAATGCTAGGCACATACAACTACCTGGAGAAACTGTGGCAACTAGAATATGTATGAAACATGGATGTCGCATTAAACAGCATTAACATTGTCTCTCTCTCACACACAGGGCAATGTCATGGATCTCCCCTCAACAATGGGGGGGAAGTACCACAGTCACAGGCTCGGGAGGAACCTGATCCCACCGGCAGCGACACCTCACAACACTCCGTGGATGACCCCAACCCACCTGGCCCCTCTGGTGTCCAAGCCCCTGCAGCACCTGCTTCAGGTACATCTGTGCCAACCACCACCCCCATTACTGCCACATCCCAGGAGACACCCAGGAGCCCTGCCCACACTGAACAACTGAGCCAGTCTGACCTGGAGGGACAAGGTTCGCCGGGCACCCAGGAGGAGGAAGACAACACCGCAACTGCCATCCCTCAGGGGTCCCGCAGGCCCGATGTGCCCACAACAGCAGGCCAGGCTTGTGTGGGCAGGGGTGGTGGGAGTGGAGGCAGGCGGAGGCGAGAGCCTGACCAGCCAGCTGAAGGGACCGGTATGTCACACGTACGCAACATCATGGAGGCATACCGGCGTGACACCAGGGCCATCAGTCAGGTAGTGGCGACCCTCACAGACATTAAGAATCAGCAGGCCAAGCAACACGCCAGTCAACAACAACACCAAGGACGGATGGAGGCAAGAGTGGCTGAGCTCCTGGCGGTGCATAACAGACATAAGCCGTTCACTCCGTCGGATCGCCGACAACATGGGCAACCCTCCCTGTGCCACCAGGCGAAGACCACCACCAGCCACAGGGAGGGAGGAGGAGGAGGAGGATTCGTCCAACGGAGCGTCCCAAACATCGTCAAGGCCTGCATCTGAGGGTCCCCGGAGGAAGGTGGGTCGTCCACGGAAAAGACCGTGAGAGGCAGCGGATCATCCACATCTCCCAGGTCACCTGGCCTAGCACCTGGCCTTCATGCGCAACAGCATCTCCTCATTCACTGACATTCTCTGCCACATGGACTTGCTGGTCACAGTCTGACCAATGATGACCAACACTGTGGTCTGGACTCTTATGACTTCAAATGCCAAGTATCACATCTCCCCCTGTGAACTTTGGATTCTATGCTCCCGGTAGAGCACCTTATTTATTTCTAACAAAACACGCACCCCACCGAGAATAAAACTGAATTTTTATTATTAAATGTTGCAGTCATTTTGCATTAGTCCACAACATACGTGTGAGTAAATGTCAAACTATGCCTGAGCGTTGAACTTACTCCAGCCATCCATACCCTGGGATCGGAGTCCGGTACAGGACACACATGGGTCACAATGTATCATCCGATACAGACTGGGAGCCCAATACTCACCCGTGATGGCCTCAAGCTGCTGAGGGGGGGCTTGCAATACTGTGCTGACAGACCAATCAGGAAGAGGATGATGAAGGCCTAGAGGTCATGGCTCATGTGGAGGTTCCCAGGTATGTTTGGCCAGGTGGGAGAACCATCTCCTTCATGCTGGAGTTTTGTGGATGTGAAGAATGGTGGCCAGGGCAAGTTTGGATGCATAGAGTTGGCCCAACGGGGTCTTGGATGACAGACGTACAAGGTTGATTTTGGGGTCTGGGGTTGTTGACTGCCTCCTGAGTGTGTTTGAGGAGTGTGAAGGTCATCCTGCAGCACACAGTGATCCCTTGCAGCTATCTCAGGTGGACGTTGATGTGGCTGGTGCACGGGATATTGAAGCTGAGGTGTGCAGATGCACCCTGGATGTGGACAAGTTTGCCGGGAGTTTGGCCGTACTTGCTCTGTAGGGTGCGGGGCTGTAGTTGACACAGCTGGTGTCATGGACCTTGGGGATGGTCTGTCTTGCCTTGGAGTGAATCTATTTGTGGATCATTTGCATCATGCGGAGGGTGTTGCAGCATGAGGTACAGATGCTGGTGAGTAGCATGGCAATTGTGAGCGTCGAGTACAGGATGCACACCATCTTGTGTGCGTGGTGACTGGGTGCTGGTGCAGTGCCCTGGTGGGTGGGACCCAGCTGTAAGGGGACAATCCTCAGATTATAACCTCAGTCCTGGCCAAGTCCAGCCTCATGTGGCTGATGCTCACACATTCATCCACAGACCTCATGCCTACTTGAAGGTTGGAACCGGCAATGGGTGCGTCTTTGGTGAGGGTGAGGAGCAGCCGGCTGTCAATGGCATACGAGATGATGATGAGGTTGTGTGCGCATGTGATGGAGGAGAGGGGGGTCATGGACACATTGAAGATTGACACGCTGAGAGATGAGCCCTTGGCCATGTTCCAGATGAGGCCACTGTACTACATGCTTAAGGCTTGAGTCCCACTCCCATGGCCTTGCTGGTGAGCTACTAGGTGATTTCATCAGGGTCCATACCCGGGATACCAGTGTTGGAGATGTGTGAGCTAACAGTGTGTGAGCACATCATGTCTAATGCTGTGGAGTGGTCAAGGGGGGTGGCCTCACCATTGTGGAGCAGGGCAAAGTTGTCGTTGTTGGTGATAATGATGACGTTTGCAGTGGGGTGATTACAGTGGAAGATGGCCTTGTGCAGGTTGCCTGGAGCTCTTTGCGTGGAGGAAGTTTGTCAGTTGCTCGTTGCCTGTCTTCCTGATGACATTTGCTGGCTAGGGAAGCACGGTGATGTTCCTTGAGAGCCTGCGTTCCTGCCGTCCGTTGTCTAAGAAGGGCCTGGTTCACTGCATGCATCTATCTACCATGGAATGTGGCTAACTCCAATGATACATACATGACGTGCTGGACGGGGGCTACAAGGATGGGGAATGATGTGGTTGAGATGTTGTGTGGGAAGGGGCCTGATGGAGATCCCCAGTGGATGTTGCACATGAGCCGGGTGTTGTATCTCCTGATGATGGAAGTGCTAAACCTGAGGGGGGTTGGTCCCGCGTATAATAGTGTGTTCTGCCTCTGTGTGCCAAGGCTTGCGTGTATGTCCATTTGCTTGCAGTGGTAGAAAGTAGAAAGGGATTGGCTCAGCCTTGTAAGGGTGGGCTGTCTTGTGGATGGAGAACTGATGTCAGTGCACTCACAATGCAGAAGAGCTCCTTGATGTTGTGCGCTGTGTTTGCCTCTGCACCTTCTGAAGGATCTCCAATTGTCCTTGATGATGACATGGTGATGGCTGTGTGTGCCGTTTGCCCTGCTTGTAAGGCCACTGATGGTTATTTGTGTTGCAAGCTGTGCACAATAGTCCTGCTAGACGTGTATGAGTCCACTAGCTGTGCCTGGTCACAGGTGGCGTAATTCTTGATGTGCGTCACAGGAAAATCCGTCAACGTGGCTAGATTGTTGGATCAGTTGCTGATCCAGTGTGTGAGGTTGCAGGGTGTGGCGGTGGTGTTGGTTCCAGTGTCCCACACAGCATGTCTGTCTTGACTTACATCAAGCATATGTGGGGGTTTGGTAGCGGGGTGTGTGGCAGTGTGTTGGTTGTCAGAAACGTGGATGCCAATGTGGATGGACCAATGATGGTTGCTGGTCTGGTTCTCATCCAGCCAGAAGTTCTGGGCCCACAGCCACATGTATCCTGTGGATGTGAGTGCGTGCGTGAAGATGGACGTGTTGATGGCTTTGTTGAATTGTGGATGTAGGCTTGGAGATCTGTAGATGAGTGTTACTCCGAGGGTTTGCAGGGGGTTTGTGCCAAACCTGATTAGTGACCCTGAGTGCGTACTTGGGAATAGATATCAATTCATCCCCCGGGATTGTTAGTGTTGTCCCTGCGGCTGCTCTTGTAGCCGTCTGAGATAGCAATTAAGAAGTTGTGTGCTGCGGATGCTTTTATCCACGTCACTGTCATGATGGTGATGTGTGGTCCTGTTGTGTTAAGGAGGTAACAGAGTCCAATGGTGTGCTGTTGGATGGAGCTGGTGTGGAGTAGGAGGGACATGACCTGGTTGGTGTGCCCGGGCCTGGAAGGCGGGGCAGCGCTGTGTAGGCAGTTGGAGTTGCACACTCAGCATGCGAAGGGGTTGTGTGTGCGCTTAGGGTATGGCTGAGAGCATGTGGTTGATTTTTGGTTGCACATTACTTGGGGGGTGGCTGCAACATGAGACTGTTGTGTGATGTGGGTCATGCAAGGACATGAGTATCGTGCAATGTGCACGTTGCATGCGCTGACGGTCCTGTCTTTGGCACCGCGTGGCGGCAACAGTGGCACAGACAAGCTGATGCCAACCCAATGAATGGGTGGAGGGAGGAAGGGAGGAGCATCTTGGAGGCGTGTGGGTTGCAGAATCTGGGAACTTGGGGGGCCCTTGCCGCAGGGGCCGCAGCACAGGCGGCATGTATTGGAAACTAGGCCGAAAGTAGCACACAAAGACAAGGAGGTCAGAAAGGACAACAATTGCAACAGGTGTACGTAAAGGAAGGAGTGTCAGGTAAGTCATGGCTCACCCAGAGAAAATGGCTGAACAATCACCAAAGATGACTGACACAGGATCAGGGAACAGAATGCCGATCTGCACACAGGAGACACACCCTCAGCAGGCATGTCCGGCCCGTTGGGGTGAGCAACCTGGACAAAAACATACACCCCCATGGACCTCATGCACAATAGAGATCATTATCCATGAAGAAATGCATGCATGTTGACGAAATACACATACACTCCTAGGCACAATCTTTGACAACTATGCCAGAGATGACGCATGCAAAGTGGCAAGAGACCTGCATTGACAGAGATGAGGCACTTATGAGTGTGAACAACACCTTTATTACTCAAACTCACACTAAGGGAAATGAATCTATGTGAACAGACTCACAGGTCAATTGACTGAACATGTGGGACCTACGCTGGACACCCCCTTCACAACACAGATGTTGTAAATCCAAATGAACTGGCACACAAGTTAAGGGGATGAGCCAAACACCTCCTGCTGCACACGGAGAGGCTGCAATTCCCCATTGAGCCTGTCATGGGGATGTCCCACACTATGTCCACCCGTAGCATCCCATAGGTTTCAGAGTTACATGTTGTGTGCCCCATGGTGAGTTGACATGTATGCATGGGAACACAACATGCACAGGAGCAGTACCCACACATTCCAAACACGTACCACCCCAAAAATTGCCTTGCTTCAATCCTTACCCAAAATGACCTTTCCCCGTGTCCGTGCATGGAACGCTGATAAACCACACGTTGCAATACTCATGAGGAATAGCAGGAGGACAACGATGACACGAGCAGACAACATGCGCAAGTACCTGGGAATGACAGACACACAAGAAGTCAGCGCAAAGAGTTTTCTACGCATACATGGTCATTTACTAAACCTGAACAATGTTGTCCCCATGCTAATTTAAAAGACAGTGTCTCTGGGAAAATGTGTGGAATGACATCCCCACTCAAGTGACACATCAGAACACACATCTAAGTCACTTAGCATACAGTCAGCTGGACACACACATTGCGACACATGCCACCCAAGGATACAAGCGTGCACCCTCAGACCCAGTGACTCACCATTATGAGAAGAAGTTGCGTATGAGCTGACTCCGGATATCCTCCTCCTCATCACTTGCCTCGTGACCAATCCCTTCATCCTCAATGGGTGGATGTTCCTGCTCATCCGGATCCAGGATGAGTGGCACTGCCTTCTCCACTGCCATGTTGTGCAGCATGCAGCACACGAGGAAGATATTGCAGACCTTCACCGGTGCATATGGGAGGGACCCGCCTGTCTTGTGAAGGCACTGGAATCGGCTCTTCAGGAGGCCAAAAGTTCTCTCAATCACTCGACTTGTCTGCCCGTGTGCATTTTTGTAGCGGTGATCTGCAGCTGATCTTGGGTTGCGGAGAGGTGTCATCAGCCATGGCATGTTGGGATATCCTGAGTCACCTACATGGAAACATCATGTAAAAAAGTGGGTCAGGAGATGCCGTAAGCGCAAAAGATACCGCAACACACAGGCCAAACAGAGTATACCCACCAACAAGACATGCTCATTCGTTGTGCAGCCACAGCATCATTTGTGGCACCCTGCTACGCCTCATGATGTAGGCATCGTGTGCTGACCCTGGAAACCATGCACAGACATGGGAAATCAGCATGTTAGCAAGACACACCACAAGGGTATTAATAGAGTGGTAATGTTTACGGTTGCGATAGGCTACCTCCTGTGCCTGTGGTGGTACCAAAGCTACATGTGTCCCATCAATGGACCCAATGACATGAGGCATCCCTCCCAGGGCATAGAAATCACCCTTGACACCTGTCAACTCCTCAGGAGTAGGGAAATGGATGAATTCATCAAGGTGCACCAACATGGCTGCCAAAACATCACTCAGGACACGGCTGAACATTGTCTGGGACATGCCACCAACATCAGCTATGGTGAATTGAAACGTACCGGTGGCAAAAAAATGTAGGGCTGCCATCACCTTCATCTTGGGGGTTAGCGCAGTAGGATACCTGTGTCGCGGTTGGAGGTGTGGTTCCAGCTTAGCGGTCAAGTCCTCAATCAACTGTGGTGTGAATCTGTACCGTCGGATGCAGTCACGTTCCCTCATGGCACCCAAGTCTGGCATTGGTCGGGGGGCAGGCGGTAGCCTGCAGAAAATTGAATTGAATACCGAAGATTTTGAGCATGACATCATCAATGTCAATGAACAGAGCACATGCTAAACTGCTACTACACATCAGATGAAAACAGATTCTGGTCTGTGCAATACATCCAGGACACGTATGCCAGCTTGGTGAGACTCCTACAAAAACCAAGATACATCCCTTGATTGGCAAGTCGACATGACATGCCCTGAAACGAGCTGGGGGCCAGTCTGAGTGAACAGCCAGAGACATCACAGGAGTGACATACATCCACATATCTGCATTTAAAGGATGTCATCTCATACAGACAGCTGACGGCAAGCTCGACGCACAGGTCACATGGAATGTCAAATGTACAGATCCAACACATTGCAATGAAGGGGTACACGTGAAAACAGAAACCACAGACATTGATACGACGCAGATATGTCCTCATGTGAAAATGTCATGTCCAATGCATACAGACCATGCTTACATGAGAATCCACATGTGGCATGGTGTACGCAGATGTGTGCCATGCCCATCTCCACACAGACACATGTTGGATGCAGCAACAGCAGATGTAGTTGACGGAACACTAACAGCAAGCTCATGGGAACACATGACACACATGACATAGTCACATCGGGGCACGCTGATCGTGAAATGTCAGTTGGTAGTGTCCCTGTCCATGGCATCAGGGGACAGTTGCGGGTGGTGGTGACTGAGCCATGCCAGTGATGCTGTGCTTGACAGGTGTGGAGTACAGGCACACATATGCAAAGTGTGAAGGGGAAGTGTGCCACATAGCGCCCCATCACACATGACATGTGTACACAGGTCATCACACATCAATTGTGCAACTACATGAGGAGACATGTGCAATTTCACTGCCTGACACACCTAGGCCATGCACACGAAAGTCTGCAATGACAATGACTTGATGTACAGCCTTGTGTGAGTCTGATACCTCCATTCCTTTTGTGTGCGCATCCTATCACCAGTGTAAGCATGTGAAACGCACCGTACACACGCCCTGAGAGCTTGTGTACGGTCCGTATCACTATAGGAGTAGTGCCGTAGGAGTACGCGTGTGTGTACGCTCCGTACACACACGCATACTCCTACGGCACCACTCCTATAGTGATACGGACCGTACACACGCTCTCAGAGCGTGTGTACGGTCCGTATCACTAAAGGAGTAGTGCCGTAGGAGTACGCATGGTACGGACCGTACTCACGTCGTGGGTACGGTCCGTATCACTATAGGAGTAGTGCCGTAGGAGTACGCGTGTGTGTACGCTCCATACACACACGCGTACTCCTACGGCACCACTCCTATAGTGATACAGACCGTACACATGCTCTAAGAGCATGTGTACGGTCCGTATCACTATTGTAGTGGTGCCGTACGTGTACGGGTATGTGTGAAACGCACCGTACTTGTGTTTTTGACTCAAAAAATACATAGTGGAGAAGTATTAGGCCCAAAATGCATGCAGGTTGTCATGGATACCGAGATTTCTGTTGCAATGTGCACATCATGTGGGCTGGAAAAGTCAGTTGGGCCAAAAATTACAATGTTGCAAAGTGGTGTTTGCCTTGCTATGATGCTCAAATTTCGAACCATGCAAAATCCTGTCATTGGTGTATGTTTAAAGGGATTGGAGGAAACGTAGGATGCAAATGAGTCTGACCAATCACTCTGTACTCCTGTAAATGCCCCCAGCAAGACAGATATAAGTCAGGCTGAACCCATGAGAGGGCACTTGCCCGCACAACTTTCCTGTCGACCACTGCTGCTGTGTGTGTTTGCTCTGGCACCATGTCAAGGACTGTGGAGAGGGCACAGCCATTCATCCTGGAGGAGAATGAGGCCCTGCTTTATGTGCTCCTCCCACAGTACCCCAGCCTGTATGGGAGACCAGGGCAACAGGTGAGTGCTGACTCCACTACCTTTGACTGTGCAACTTTTTTGTGACTGTCACTTCTGCCATTGTGTCCAGGTGTGACAGACATGCAATGTTGTTTACAGTGGGTCCCAGGGGGGGGAAAGGCTTATGTCTCTCATGCTGAGCATGATGTAGTTCAGGTGTGCACTCCTCACTTGCATTGTGCTTACTGTGACATTCACTGCATAGTGCATGACACATTCAGCCTGTCAAATCCTTTGTTCCCTATTTTGTCTATTGTCCTGAGGTGATTCAGTGGTCCCCCCGGTGTGACAGGTGACTGTACCCACAGATGTGCGTGAGTTGAGTGGAGCTGTGGTGAGAGTGTCCAAGTGATGTGTACGCCCCATGGACATTGATGTGTGTGAATGTTCCTTGTCATGTGGGTGAGTGTGTATGTGAAGTGTTGCACCACAGCTGCATGGAGGAGGCAACAGCTCTAACCATCTGATGTGAGAAGTGTGTCTGACTTGATGAGGTAGCCCGACACCTGTGACACCCCACAGGCAAGTGGCACATGTGCAGAGTGATATATGTATCCGCTGTTGCCAATGGCAAGTGATTGTTCTGTGCCTGTGTGTGTCTGTGTACTATGCTGAGGTTGCGTCAGTGGCCTAGGGCACGTAACTGCTTAGAGGTGCTGTCCATCAGCCTGGTGTTGCATGTGATGCACAGTGTGTGCCATGATCAGGGAGTGTGTCGCACCCTTCCTGCCACCTGTGTACTTTCAATGGCATGTAGTGCATTGGGGATTCCACAGAGGCCAATGGACATATGAGAAAGAATAAATTCATTGGCAGCATCCGATGCCCTGTCCAACATGTCAAAGATGTTCAAATGTGTGTCTCTGTGACATGGAGCATGTGTAGTGATGTTGTCTCACTTTGTTATCCTCACAGGTAACTGCCTACGAGAAGGGGGTCATCTGGAAGAGGATCGTCAGGGCCGTGTGAACGGCGGGGGATCGCAGGCGGCGCCTGGCCCAAGTCCGGAAACGCTGGCAGGACATCCGGTGCTGGACCCGGTGGATCGCCTGGGTCCAGCTGAAACTATCACCTCCACGCAAACACGGCGGGTGTCGACGCATGACCCCCCACATGCAGCGTGTCCTGGCAGTGGTCTTCCCTGACCTGGATAGGCAGTTCCAGGAGATACAGCAGCAAGGAGGGGGTAGGTACATGTGTGTTTGTTGTGTTGTGTGTCACCAGCCTTTCCAAGTGCTCTGTCGCCTGGATACACTGCCGGGGTTCATATGTGCAGTGCATATTCTGTTCCCCAAAGTCAAATGGTGCTCTTATTCATCCCTTCCCCTCCTTGACATGTGTACCCTGGTCTGTGTGTAATCACTATTGCACATGGTCATCTGGGCTGCCAGTTAATCCAAGTGCACATTGCTTTATGCATCATGTGTGAGGGTGGTCTCTGACATGTGTTGGTATCTTGCCTGTGCCCTGTCCTCTTCACTCAGTTGGGGGTCCATATTGGTTTGCACTGATGATGAGTCTCACCATAGGAGTGTGAGGTTTCCAGTGAACACACTTGCAGCATGCATGACCGATGGTATGGCCTCAGACATGATGTGCATGAGTGGGAGATATGCATGGTGACAGGGCGGTTGCTCATGTTACAGTCAGATCATTCCAGGAACAAGGAGCAGTGTGCCCACTACAGTCCCCTGAGACACACTTGCCTCGTAATCAGGTGTGTAATCCAACACTGTGCCCATTCTCTATGTGTTCAGCATTGGTTTGCCTCTGTGGCATTGTTCCCTGGCCTTATTATTATTTATCCGAAGTGTGCTACATGTGTTCACTGGACAGGGAGACCCCATTTGGCTTGTGCATACTCACACTGGGCAGTGCCTGTGTGGCTATTCACAACTATCTGTTGATGGTTATTTGTCACATATATGTGTTGGCAGCCTCACAAGGTGATGTGGAGTAAATTTTGGGAAAATTTGAGCAAAGTTTAGAAAACACTGATTAAGAGGTGTCAGTTCTTGATCTGTCTCAATCACATTGTCTCAGGTATGGGGGGTTTGTGCGGGCGAGGCCTACATGGCCAAACCTTATGTCTCCTTGCCAGCTCTGACCTGTGTGCAATAATGGTCTTGACAGAGACTCAACGTGCAGTGACCCAGTCCTGTTGTGCAGGGTTTAATGTTTGTGCATTGCAGCATGTGTCAATAGTTTAAATACATGATTCCTGGTCATACATTTTTGGCACCAGTGTGTGGTCCAGATGCTATGTAGTTTTGTCTTTGTGTGCTGACATCTGTGTGGACATTCTGGCTTGCCATGAGGGTGTCTGCTCAGTGCAGGTGTGCCTTTTTACGACCCAATTGCAGGCCCCGCAGCTTTTGCATTGTCCTGTGTTTGGACATGTGTGCCACTCCACATGACAGGCAGTGGGTCAGATGTGTTGACAACTGTGTCATCAGGGAACGGATGGCCATGTGACAACTGGCATAATTAAAGTTGTTAGTCAAAAGAGTCTTGTACCTTGGCACTCACTACACTTGTCAACATGTCTTCCAGTTTTCAATGCGCTTAGTTTGATGTTTTTGTGTGAAGAACAATAATGTGCATTCATGAGAGATGTCTCCCAAGGAAGTGCACAACAAACCACCTTTACACTTTCATGGAACACGCTGGCACTTTTTAAAAGAAGCCACTGTTCTCATCAGACTGTTTTGCAGATTATACATATACTTTTCCCCAGAGTGTTGTGGAATTTGGGTAAGTGATTGGTTGTTGGTGATACCAACTTACGAGTGTCAAGTCATCAGGACCTCCGTGGGCCCATGTATATGTACTTTCTGCAACACCATTTCTTTTGGACAGTGGGTCCTGTGGATAAGGCTGCCAGCTTCTTCAATGACTGGGTAAATGTAGTTTGGTGTGTACCTCCTTTGGAGACATCTTTTATACAGGCACATGTGTGTTCTGTTCACAAAATGGAACATTCCCACATTATTGACATGTCGATTGTGTGAAGTATTGTTATTCCCAAGGGACTAAAGTTTTTGGGGTTACTGTTTGAAATTACTTACAAGGCTCTGAGTGTGGGGACACCTTTAGTATTGAGGTGTGTTAGTTTGCCTTGGGTGCACCACTCTTGTTTCTTTCAGGGTAAACAAGAGGTGGCATGACTTCATTGTATTGCTGGGCTCACCTGTTCCAAATCACTAGCTTCTCAGTATATTTCTCAGTCTAGTTTTGGGATGGTGTGTCCTATTTTTCCTTGTGTCCAAGTGGCATGGTGGGTCTACCAACTGGGGAGTACAGGGCTTACATATGTGTGGAGTAAACTAGCTGTTACTCATTAAGCATTGCCTGATATGCACTGTGACCTATTGTTTTGGTACTCATGTGTCAGATGTATACAGGTGACTGATGTTTTTCTGTATGTTCACCTTGCCCACAGCATCATCAACGGTAACCGAGGGAGACACCAGCACGGACCTTGAGGAGGGACCCAGCACCAGTGGCACCAGTGCTGGTGAGTCATCGGGAGCCAGTGGCACGGAAGGCGAGGGAAGTCAGTCAGAGGACCTGTCTGGTGGCGACACCAACTACGACGCAGACGGGTCCGAGGCTGACCTCATCGAGGGGGTGGAGGCTGCTACTACACCTTGAAGCAGCCCAGCATCTGGTCCCGCCTCCTCCATTCCCATCACCGCCCTCCCAGTTGCTCCGGTCCCTTCTGTCCGTGCTAACCACCACCATGTCTCCTTCGGTCCAGGCACCGCACCCCCTGCCCCTGTCACCCCTGCTGCCCTCAGTGCTGAGTCTGTGGACATACAGCGGCAGTTGCAGGTTGGCCAGGCATCGATGCTGAATGTCCTCCATGGCCACACCAAACTGCTGACACAGATTGTGTCGTTCATGGAGGGCATGTCATCAGCGATGTCTGAGCAATGCCGGTTTCTGCAGTCCATGGACTCTTCACTGATGGTAGTAGTGTCTCTCCTGCAGCGCTTCGTCCCCCCCACCCCAGCCCCATCCACAATTCCCTCTCCCATACCTGTCCCATGCACACACAGACCTTTCCACGCACGCACCACACCAGGCACATCCAGCACACCACCAAGAAAGAGCAAGCGCACACATCCCGACACGCACACTCAGGGGGAGATAGACACACCCACTGGGTCTGGGGCACAAAGCCATACATGCAGCCACAGTCTGAGTACGCATGCCTCACAACCCAGTCCCTCCACCAGCACTCCCCTTGACTTCCCTGCCCCCACTGTGTCACCACCCCGCAAGCGGTCAAGGAAGTCCCCGGGCAGGGGAGTTGAGTCCACCCCCATGTCCACTCCCTCCCCCAGGAGCGCTGAAACCCATCCCTGTGCCACCCCTTCCTTTGTCCCTGGGGTTTCTTCCGGGGCACGGGTTACTCTGTCCGCCCTTGCAGAAGTGTGCAGCGCCGAGCTCACCACCACCTTTGGCGCTGCCCCATCCCCTGTGGTGGACACGTCCACCCCTGTACCCACCCCACCTACCCTTCCCCCTCCTATCCCTGCGGTGCCTGGTCCTTCCCCACATGATGCCCCGTCCCCCGGTCGACGAACCTGAGGCTTCCAGTGTGCAGGCAAGCTAGGGGAGACATGTGCCCCAGTGTCCCCCCAAGGACTTATATGATGGACTAGCCATTGGCCTTTGTATATAGTCTTATTACTTCCTTTTGTTTAATGCTGAATAAAGCATTTTATTTTTCCTTTGAACACTATTGCATTTCAGGTATTGATGTTGGTGCTGAGGCTCCAGGAGTTGGAGTTGTGGTAATGTGTTATTGTTCTGAGAAATGTTCGAGTCTGAAGGTGATGAGGTTGACCATGGTATCTGCGTGCCATCACAAGGTCTCTACCAAGTATCATTTATAGTGTGTGTTATGATGGTTTTGAGACATTGTCCCAAGGAGTGTTCCTTCCTCTGTGGCACCTGACATCTTCCCTGCAAAGAGTTGCCCAATTGTTGTGCTGACCTGTGTCTACATTTCCTTTGTTGGTGACGGATCCCTTCAACTATGGCCATGCCTGCTCAGCAATGTCTCCAGCTGCATCGTTTGTGCCATCCTTGCTAGTCACTGTACTTGTGTATTGAGTATGTTGAAATGCCTTCATGTGGAAATCCTCCCTTTTCAGCGCTATGCATGTGTGTAATCCAGGCCTAGCACACATCTGCAGGGTATTTGGGCACGTGACTCACAATTGTGGGCATTGTATCTGTGGAAACTCCACCCTATTCCTTCCATGAGAGACGACATCTTGGTGGCTGGCCCAGCACCTGTACATTCCTATCATTCCTGGGATGTGCGTGACAATGTGTGTTCCCTTTGGCTCTCTTACTTTAGTAGGCAGTGACATGACTATACAGTCTTATGGCATGATCTCAGTGTGTGTATTGTGCTGCATCTGCCAGGCATGTGTCATTTGTCCTCACACCCACATGTGGTGTGTCATGCAGTGGGGGAAAAGACAGCCATCCTCCTGGGAGTGGGACACTGCTGTCAGTGATGTGTTGCTATGGCACTATCATCATAGTCAAAACTCAGGGATGCGTATATACACCCATGGAGTCGTGGGCATATGCTAATGATGTACACACCCCCATGTCTATGTCCACTGCTGGGAGTCCTCTGCACCCACCCATATATGTCTGTCCAATGCTGGGAGTGAGGTGCACCCACCCATATATGTCTGTCCACTGCTGGGAGTCCTCTTCACCCACCCCTCATATTGCAGCCCACTGCTGGGAGTCATATACACCCACCCACATATGTCTGTCCACTGCTGGAAGTCCTCTGCACCCACCCCTCATATTACAGCCCACTGCTGGGAGTCATATACACCCACCCACATATGTCTGTCCACTGCTGGTAGTGATATGCACCCAATCCCATGTCTCTGTCCACTGCTGGTAGTGATGTGCACCCACCCACATATGTCTGTCCGCTGCTGGGAGTCCTCTGCACCCACCCCTCATATTGCAGGCCACTGCTGGGAGTCATATACACCCACCCATATACATCTGTCCACTGCTGGTAATGATATGCACCCACCCCCATGTCTCTGTCCACTGCTGGTAGTGATGTGCACCCACCCTCACATGTCTGTCCACTGCTGGGAGTCCTCTGCACCCACCCCTCACATTGCAGGCCACTGCTGGGAGTCATATACACCCACCCCTCACATGTCTGTCTACTGCTGGGAGTCCTCTGCACCCACCCCTCATATTGCAGACCACTGCTGGGAGTCATATACACCCACCCACATATGTCTGTCCACTGCTGGAAGTCCTCTGCACCCACCCCTCATATTGCAGGCCACTGCTGGGAGTCATATACACCCACTCATATATGTCTGCCACTGCTGGGAGTCCTCTGCACCCACACCATATATGTATGTCCACTGCTGGGAGTCCTCTGCACCCACCCCTCATATTGCAGGCCACTGCTGGGAGTCATATACACCCACCCATATATGTCTGTCCACTGCTGGTAGTGATATGCACCCACCCCCATGTCTCTGTCCACTGCTGGTGGTGATGTGCACCCACCCACATATGTCTGTCCACTGCTGGGAGTCCTCTGCACCCACCCCTCATATTGCAGGCCACTGCTGGGAGTCATATACACCCACCCATATATGTCTGTCCACTGCTGGTAATGATATGCACCCACCCCCATGTCTCTGTCCACTGCTGGTAGTGATGTGCACCCACCCACATATGTCTGTCCACTGCTGGGAGTCCTCTGCACCCACCCCTCATATTGCAGGCCACTGCTGGGAGTCATATACACCCACCCCTCACATGTCTGTCCACTGCTGGGAGTCCTCTGCACCCACCCCTCATATTGGAGACCACTGCTGGGAGTCATATACACCCACCCACATATGTCTGTCCACTGCTGGAAGTCCTCTGCACCCACCCCTCATATTGCAGGCCACTGCTGGGAGTCATATACACCCACCCATATATGTCTGTCCACTGCTGGGAGTCCTCTGCACCCACCCCTCATATTGCAGGCCACTGCCGGGAGTCATATACACCCACCCATATATGTCTGTCCACTGCTGGTAGTGATATGCACCCACCCCCATGTCTCTGTCCACTGCTGGTGGTGATGTGCACCCACCTACATATGTCTGTCCACTGCTGGGAGTCCTCTGCACCCACCCCTCATATTGCAGGCCACTGCTGGGAGTCATATACACCCACCCATATATGTCTGTCCACTGCTGGTAGTGATATGCACCCACCCCCATGTCTCTGTCCACTGCTGGTAGTGATGTGCACACACCCACATATGTCTGTCCACTGCTGGGAGTCCTCTGCACCCACCCCTCATATTGCAGGCCACTGCTGGGAGTCATATACACCCACCCCTCACATGTCTGTCCACTGCTGGGAGTCCTCTGCACCCACCCCTCATATTACAGGACACTGCTGGGAGTCATATACACCCACCCCTCACATGTCTGTCCACTGCTGGGAGTCCTCTGCACCCACCCCTCATATTGCAGGACACTGCTGGTAGTGATATGCACCCAACCCCAGTTCTCTGTCCACTGCTGGTAGTGATGTGCACCCACCGACATATGTCTGTCCACTGCTGGGAGTCCTCTGCACCCACCCCTCATATTGCAGGACACTGCTGGTAGTGATATGCACCCCCCCATGTCTCTGTCCACTGCTGGTAGTGATGTGCACCCACCCACATATGTCTGTCCACTGCTGGGAGTCCTCTGCACCCACCCCTCATATTGTAGGCCACTGCTGGGAGTCATATACACCCACCCCTCATATGTCTGTCCACTGCTGGGAGTCCTCTGCACCCACCCCTCATATTGCAGCCCACTGCTGGGAGTCATATACACCCACCCCTCACATGTCTGTCCACTGCTGGGAGTCCTCTGCACCCACCCATATATGTCTGTCCACTGCTGGGAGTGAGGTGCACCCACCCATATATGTCTGTCCACTGCTGGGAGTCATATACACCCACCATATATGTCTGTCCACTGCTGGGAGTCCTCTGCACCCACCCCTCATATTGCAGGCCACTGCTGGGAGTCATATACACCCACCGCTCACATGTCTGTGCACTGCTGGGAGTCCTCTGCACCCACCCCTCATATTGCAGGCAACTGCTGGGAGTCATATACACTCACCCCTCACATGTCTGTCCACTGCTGGGAGTCCTCTGCACCCACCCATATATGTCTGTCCACTGCTGGGAGTCATATACACCCACCCATATATGTCTGTCCACTGCTGGGAGTCCTCTGCACCCACCCCCCATATTGCAGGCCACTGCTGGGAGTCATATACACCCACCGCTCACATGTCTGTCCACTGCTGGGAGTCCTCTGCACCCACCCCTCATATTGCAGGCAACTGCTGGGAGTCATATACACCCACCCCTCACATGTCTGTCCACTGCTGGGAGTCCTCTGCACCCACCCATATATGTCTGTCCACTGCTGGGAGTGAGGTGCACCCACCCATATATGTCTGTCCACTGCTGGTAGTGATGTGCACCCACCCCCATGTCTCTGTCCACTGCTGGGAATCCTATGCAGCCACACACCCAGCCACCCACCCCCTTGGTGCTGTACACTGCTCTCCTTGACCTCCACACACACCAATATAATGGTGATATGCTTCACCAGGCCATACAACACCATTAGTGGCGTGTGTACGTCTTGTATCCCAAGTGTACTGGTGCCGTAGGGGTACGTGTGATATGGACTGTACCCCCGCATTCAGAGGGTGTGTACGGACCGTACCACGCGTACCCCTAAGGCCCCAATCCAATAGTAGTACGTGCTGTACACCCGCTCTGAGAGCGTGTGTACGGCCCGTACCACGCGTACTCCTAAGTCACCACTACAATAGTGATACGGACCGTACCCACGCTATGGATGTGTGGGTACGGTGCGTATCACTATTGTAGTGGTGACGTAGGAGTACGCATGGTACGGGCCGTACACCCGCTCTGAGAGCGTATGTACGGCCCGTACCACGCGTACTCCTACGTCACCACTACAATAGTGATACGGACCGTACCCACGCTATGGATGTGTGGGTACGGTGCGTATCACTATTGTAGTGGTGACTAGGAGTACCGTGGTACAGGCCATACACACGCTCTGAGAGCGTGTGTACGGCCTGTACCACGCATACTTCTACGTCACCACTACAATAGTGATACGGACCGTACCCATTAGGCCTGGGCAAAAATTTCGTTCCGTTCGCGGAAATTGCGATAATTTGACATTTTTGCGTTCCGCGGAGAGCGCGAAAATGTCAAAAATTCCGGTTTCCGCAGCTTGGCGATAATTTGTTTCTTGCTCGCGCTGTAAAATGATACATTCTCGCGCGCGCGCGATCGCCTTACCTGAATCCCTGCGTTCGCCGACAAGTTTTCTTGATCCGGTCGCGTTCTCCATGAGATGTTGTATTGTTTTTAGCCATTTGCGCTGTCTCGCGACAGTTCGCGCCCGCAGTGACGTCATGCGTCGCGCGATCACGTCTTTCTTCTCGCGATCATGCACCGCGAGAACAACTCAAAACAAGATGGCCGCGCCCGCAAGCAACCACATGGGTAAGTTGGCGACCCGCAACCATGCAGAAAATCTCGCGAACATGCCGGAAAAAAACTTCCGCATCTTCGCGATATTTCTGCTTGTTTGCGATAATTTTAAACATTCTCGCGATAATTTGCGAAGGTTAATTCCGCAAATTCCGCCCACCCCTAGTACCCATGCTATGGATGTGTGGGTACGGTGCGTATCAATATTCTAGTGGTGACATAGGGGTACGTGTCCACGTCCACTTCCGTTGTTGCGGGACGCAGGCATTGTTGGACACGCCCCCCGAAGTGACCAGACCCTGAGGTAATGTATGTACAGAATATAGTAGTTTTTAAATTGGGTAGGGGTTATGTTTCCTGCCCCTCGCCCCCCCTTTGCCCCTGGGTGTTGTTCTGACCTTCTGCGGCGTGCGCGGCGGTTTCGGTGCACCAGGTCGTAGGCTAGGAGGGCCGGGATGACACGTAGGATGGGGTCCATGGCTGTCCGTCGCGTACCGGGGCTCCTTATTCGCGTCGTACTCAATTTCCCGGGAGTTTTTGGCTGCCGTAAAAAATAAGCCGTGCGGAGTGACGTAGGCACGAATCGTACTTGCTGGTCCGTAAAATGCTGCCTGACTCCATACGGACGTCACGTACGCACTGTCCCGGATCAGAATCTTTGGTATTTTTTAGCCGTACGTAGTTTTGTATGATTCGTACGGAAATGGTGTTTCTGAACGAATCGTACTTGCTGGATTGTAAGGTGGATTGCCCGGGTATGAGTCGTACGGAGAATACGCTCCGTACGACGATTCCTACATGGGTTTTACAGGATCGGAATCGGCACCTAATTGTGTTATTTTTTATGTGTTGTGGGTTGTGGGGGAATAGGGAGGGAAGTAATTTAATTTTATTTAAGTAAATATTAATTACATGTTATTGGTATTTATTATTATTTATCTTGTTAATTAATTATTAATATGTTATTTATTTTACAAAATTCATTTAATTAATAAGTATGTTAATTTAACCCCTACGCTATCCAACGCTTTCCCTACTGTTGTACTGACTGGAGTGGAAATTGTATTTTTAACCCCTATGCTATCAAACGCTTTCCCTACTGTTGCACTCCCTGGAGTCGGAATAGTAATGTTTACCCCTACGCTATCCAATGCTTTCCCCACTGTTGCACTCACTGGAGTGGGAATGGTAATGTTAACCCTTACGCTATTCAACTCTTTCTCTACTGTTGCACTCACTGGAGTGGGAATATTAATTTTAACCACTACGCTATCCAAACGCTTTCCCTACCGTTGCACTCCCTGTAGTGGGAATAGTCATTTTTACCCCTTCGCTATCCAACGCTGTTCCTACCATTGAGCTCATTGGAGTGGGAATAGTAATTTTTATCCCTAAGCTATCTAACGCTTTCTCTACTGTTGCACTCACTGGAGTGGGAATAGTAATTTTTACCCCTTCGCTATCCAACGCTTTCCCTACTGTTGCACTCTCTGGAGTGGGAATAGTAAATTTTAACCCTACGCTATCCAACGCTTTCCCTCCTGTTGCACTATGTGGAGTAAGTATATATATTAATTTATAGTTTTTATGTTTAATTTATATTAACATTATTGTGCCGATTCCGATCCGGGTAGGAAAGCAATCCGACCGAGCCGGATCCGGAGTGTTTTCCGCACGAGCCGGAGTCCTGCAGTCCGACGGAGCGAGTACGATGCGGTCGTATGCTGCCGGACTCGGTTCGGTCAGACTTCCATAGAAGTCAATGGTCGTACGACGCGTACATGGACTCCCATTGACTGAATGGGTATGTCGCGGATAAGTGCACCCCCTACAGTGGGTACGCATCGGTGCCATCTGCACGTACATGCCTGTGTTGGGGAGAACCATGGGTATCCCCCTATGTCCGAGTCGTAAGGCTGCGGGTGACAGGGGGTCCGACGCGGACCCCCAAAGGCAACCACCTGGACGATTTGCGAGCCGGACAGTCTGGCTCGCACAGGCTGTCCGACGCGTGCATCGCACTGCCTCGGTCGTGAATCGCATCCATTGCACGCCACGGTTAGCTTACGACCGAGACGTACAGAGCGGTTCGGACCCAGAAACGACTCGGTCAGTGAATTTCATGTAGCTCGCATCGTACTTGCTCGCTCGTACAGCTGTACGAGTCAGCCGGAAAACATGCATATGGCTCGTAGTTTTTCCGGCCGGATCGCGTTCGGTGCCCTTCCGACCCGGATCAGAATCGGTGCCTAAATGTATTAGTTATTATTTTTTAAACATGTTTTAAATATTTTTAACTATGTTTCTTTTATTTATATGCATTATGTACTTAATTTTACCTTATTATTAAAACATTTAAAAAAAACAATATTTTTAACATGGATATTTTTGACAACGATATTTTTGTTCTTTCCATTATGTAGATAGGACTTCGATATTTTTGACAACGATATTTTTGTGTCAATATTTTTGTAGGTCGATTTTCTGTCTGTCGATATTCTGTCAGACATTCGGGCTGGGCAGGGGAGGAGTGCTGTGCCCACTCCTGAGTGCGCATTACTAGTTTGGTAGGCCCTCTAGGGTCGACCAAACCAGTCATGCGCACTCTGCCCTTGTCCAATGCAGGCTGCAATGCAGCTCACATGGAGAACATGGCCGAGCCATTAGCTCCTGGCTGGACGGCGTCCCGACCAATCACACCGCTGCTTACAACATTGTGATTGGCTTAGGGGTGGGAGTCTGGCTGACTGCTTCCTGTTCCTTCTGGAGGCAGGAGAGCAGGAGCAGAAGCAGAGATGATGCGGGACCCGACCAGCGGGAAGGTAAATTTAATATTTTTTTATTATTAAATTAAACCCCCCACGTGGCCCCCTCTCTGCATGACCCCCCACACCTCCACCCGCAAGTCATGCCAGCCACAACTGCCATGATTGGCATATTTGATTTACTGGTAAGTCCCTAGTAAAGTGCAGTGTGTGTGCCCAGGTTCTGTAAATCAAATGATATTAGTGGGCCTGCACCACTGATTTTACCACCCAAATGAGTAACCTTGCAACCATTTCTCAGGCCTGCCACTGTAGTGTCTGTGAGTTTTAAACTGCCATTTCGACCTACCCACTTGGAAGGCCCAAACCTTCCCTTTTCTACATGTAAGGCACCCCTAAGGTAGGCCCAAGGTAGCTCCATGATAAGAGTGCAGTGTATGTAAAAGGAAAGAAATGTACAGGTGTGTGTACATGCCCCGATAGTGAAATACTGCTATTTTCGTTTTTCACAATTGCAAGGATTTTTTCTCCTTTAGGTTATCATTGGGGCTGCTTTGTAACCTCTTACAAGTGTAACTTTCAATTGGGATGAAAATAGAGATTTGGATTTTGGGGCCCTGAACTCACAATTTAAAAAAAATACACATTTCACTGAAGCTGGTTTTTAACTTGTATGTTTGAAAATTTCACTTTTTGAAAGTGGCCATTTTCTTGGTGTAGCATCTTATGCCTCTATCTGCCAGTGAAATCAATGTCTTGTTTACAATGACAGCTGGGTTGTTTGTGCATTCACTGTAGACAGTCAAAGGGAGCTGAGTTGTGCCCTGCATTTCCTGATTGCCCATCACCAGGCTGATGGGCCATCCTTAGCTAGAGTAGTGGGAGAAGTTGTCACTGATACATGAATAGGGCTGTGCCTCTCCTACTGTCTCTACCCCCCTGTAGTGTGATTGAAGCGAGGACAGGGCAAGGCAGGATCCGTGCACTACAAAGACTATCCTTTGAAGTATTCCTACTTCAAATGTGAAATGGGGTATAAGTATTGGACCTGTAACCCCACATTGTTAGACTGCTTCTAGAACTAAGAGAAGATTCTAACAGGAAGAAGAGTTGAAGAGCTGTCAGGAGGAGTACTGCCTCTTTCCTCTGTGTTGGCCTACAGTTGCTGCTTCTGTCTGTGGGCAGTGAAAGGACAGGTTTTTGCTTTCTGTATCCTGCTTACCAAGGCTTTCCAAGTGCTTTTGTGTGTCGTGCCTGCAAAAACCCTCAGGAACCACCAATCTAAAACATTAAGCAGGCTTTCCACGTGCTTTTGTGTGTCGTGCCTGCAAAAACCCTCATGAACCACCAATCTAAAACATTAAGGTGCCTCACCATTTATGACTACGGATACTGGTAGCTGTCTCAGACATATACTCTGGCGCTTTGCCATATTGTATTCATGGAGTATGTTTCAATTTGCCTCTGCCAATGCTTGGTAACTCTTTAAGGCTGGTAGGGGTTTTCCAGAAAGGGGACTTTCCCTAGTCCTAGAGAGTTTGAAGGTTTCTAGCATGTTTCCAAAGTCAGGAACCTTCCAGCAAGGGGACTTTCCACAATTGGTTTTCCCATGAGTCTAGAGAGTGCGAAGGTTTCCAGCATGTTCCAGAAGCTAGGTGAGGGGCGTGGCAGAAAGCAATGGCTATCAAAAGATTTTCACCCTCTGCACTCATGTTTGCTGTACAACAAAGACTTCCTCACAGTAATAGCCCAGACGAGGAGCAAGATGCGGGCCGTATTTTCAGACTTCTCCAAAGAATCTTCATGCCACGAGAAGAGAACAACTTGGTGGTAACGCATGTGCAGTTCTGTGCTATTCAGGGCCTCTGTTAAACCAAATACAACTCTCTCTGAAATGCTTAGATTTTAAGCTCTGGTTAAGAATTTGTGTTTTTGGCGAACTGCTCTAAAATAGGTATCGGCTGCTACACTTTTGGAGACAGATTTGAGAGGAGCATATCAAGACCAAATGCTGCATAACACTGTGAAGTAACAGCATGTACACTGTGCTGATAACAGTGTCCATAATTTGTCCCTGACACACAAAAGAAGTAGTACTAATTCTCAAGTACTGACCATGATATGAAAACTGCTGGTGCATACAATATTACTTGCAATGTACTTGTTATTAGTGTGATGTTATGTGATAGGTGACTATGGTAACACTGGTGTGCTAATATTGTTCTCTGTGTTGAATTGCTAATCCATGGATATTGCATTGATCGATGATGTAAACTACTGCATGCTGTCAATATTATCCTGCGTATACATTGGTCAAACACCTAAACTGTGACATGTATGTTATGGACAGTTGTATGTGTAGTTTGATATTCTCTTGAGTTCTCATATGTGTCTGCCACTATAATCCAATCCCAGATACAGTGCGATAGGACCAAATTTCACATCCAGTAAAAGGCTAAAGGATATGCAGCTGGGTTTATAATAGGTAGTTATAAGGATCAAAAGTAATTAAACAGTTCATATTTAATACTGCGTTTCTACTAACCCCTTCCTCCTTACATGGTCCAGGGTTCACAAGTTAGCTGTACACGTCCATAGAGAGAAGAGAGCCACAGAGGCGGGAAAGGGGACACACACAGGCATAGCTGTATGAGATGGGGTAGCTGAGAGTGAAAACCGAGTTAGGCCAAGGCAACAACCCAGTGATCTTCTTTTAGGAAATTCAAGGCTGTCGCAACTGTCTGGTCTGCATCCAACGCTGACGCTATCCCATCCAATGCTATCCACAGAACTGGGCAGTGCAACAATGACATCTTCCTCTCACTCTCATCCCATCCTCTTTCCCCAGCCTGTCCCAGAACTAGACACGTTCCACCGTGAATGGGGCTCAGGCATCTTGATGGAATTGGGAACTAACAACCTGAGTCGCCTTGGTGTCTCCTTGGTACAAACAGGTCAGTGCTTGATTGTTGGGCAGTTTAAAAACCGATGCATCAGTGTGGTGCGGCAGAAAAGATTGACGCAGTACCTGTTCCCATCCAGAGACCCTCCACGGCAGCCTGAGTCCAGAGCACAGTGTCGCTGATGTCTGAGACCCCCACTCCGACTCCAACGCAGGACCTGCTGTGCAGCTGAAAGAATCGCCACATCACCTGCTCGCGGCTGGATGAACTGATGCAGCACCTTTTTCACCACCGCCGCATTGACTCCAGCACGCCCGGATATTCCATGTATCAAGCCTGTTCAGCAAGCCTACTTCGTTGCTGACCCTCAGTAAGGAACCAAGGCCGTGTATCCCGAGAAACTACGCATCATCTCCCCGTTCAGTAAGTAAAACAATTACGCATCACTTTCTCTCACTGTAAGGAATTGACGCATCACCTTCCCTGTGTACCAGTAAGAAACCAACACATCACCTTACCTGTGTGTAAGGAACCAACACATCACTTTGCTTTTCCAGTGTCTCACCTCCCCTGTGCTTGTTTTCATCTTTAATTTTGAGGCATCCTATGGACAAAACTGTTTTGAACCTTTTAAAAGAGATATCTTTACTTTTTTATGTTGGATTTTTGTCATTTTGGTCTTGCTTAGTTTAGATGAAGATTGATTATTTTTCTAAACTGGTGTGGTGTACATTTGTAGTATTTTCACTGTGCTACTGTGTGTTTATGTACAAATGCTTTACACATTGCCTCTGAGATAAGCCTGACTGCTCGTGCCAAGCTACCAAGGGGGTGAGCAGAGGGTATTTTAGCTGTGTAATCCCCTTACCCTGACTAGAAGAAAGGGTTCCTACTTGGATAGGGTGCAAGCTACTGCCAACTAGTGACCCCCATTTCTAACACTGGTAGTCAGCCGTGAGGATAGGACTTGGGTTTGTACTTGGCATACGGTGATTAGGGTAAGCTACTACCAGATTGCAGACCATTACTTACCAGCTACTGTTTTCTCCTTTTCTCACAATTGGTCATTTTTCAAATTTACTCCTGCCTCATTGTGATCAACTTGGAACTCTGCTTAGTTATTGCACCTATGCGAGGCCTTGACAAAATGTAAATTAACTTCTGGCACCTAGATGTCTATCCTATGAAGGAGCTGGGAGATTTTTGCAAGGAGATGGGGCTTGCTGTGAAGAGGAGGCCCACGAGGCGGGATGTTGAGTTTTGTTATAAGGCCCTACGCTGGGTAGCACCGCCAGATGACTCTAGGGAGGACTCTGAGGAGGAGGACCCCTCTGGAAGTGTAAAGGATGTAAGGCCTTGGAACCTCCTGGAGAATCCTAAACCAGAATTCAAAGAGGGAAGTGGTCCTGAGGAGGTCGCAGAAGAGGGAAAAAATGATTTTGCAGAAGTTCCAGAGGAGAGAGGGGAGCCCACAGAGAATGTGCCCCCTACTGGACCTACAGCTGAGAGCAGTGTCGCCTCCCACTCCCTGTCCCTGCGGAGCTCAAGGACAGACAAGTTAAGAAGGACCTGCAGCTGTCTCAACCAGCTGCAGAGAAGAGAAGAACTGAGGTTGACCAAGCCCTAGTGGGCTGAGGGCTGAGGCGGAGAGAACCTTAGCCAATGAAAAGGAAATGCTTTTTGCTAATGAATTGAGCTTAGAGAGCTGGAGTTGAAAGCCAAGAAAGCTGAGCCCTGCTCAGATGGTAGAAGCGAAAATGTAATCTCCAGTACTGCAGAGAAGGTTCACATGCCCAGACACTTGGTGGGAGGGGGATAACATACACCAGGGAGTTCAGGGCTATGAGGTAGCTCCAGAGGTGTGCAGGGTCCCTGAGGTGGATAGGGGAACCGGCACCGGAAGTCATGTCCTAGTAGTTGGTGGCTCTAGGAGGAAGTGACAGGGGGAGGTGTTCCCCCTTGGTAGAAGCCCTGGTAAGAAAGTATGGAGACACCCCAGGATAGTGGGGGTTGAGTTTCAGGGACAGTCATATACTGTCTCACCAGTCTCAAGAGGGTGCTGTGGGGTACTTTTTCAAGCACTGGATGTTGGGGTGAAGGGTGGTATGGTTAACACATGTGATGGGCTATACAATTTGAGGGCTGGAGAGCAGATGTCCAGTCACAATTTTCCAGAGCTATGCCAATACCTGGTAGAGTGCGAGTTCTCTGAACACAGGGAGTTTGCACTGGAGGCAGACCTTTTGTTGGATGCCAGAAGGTCGGAAGTGGCTTTCGGGGGTGATCCTGAAGGGGGTGGCTCAGGTTTTCCTCGACCGAGGGAGGTGGGGGTAACCGTGCGCTGTATACGTTTTCCTAACATAACATAACATAACATAAAAGTTAGCATGATTAAGGACATGTCTGGCATTCTTTTGTAGAAGGAGCATACATTCATAGAGTTATTTAGAGCCGGAGGAAGTGATGATTTATTGAATTTTCAATAAGGTAGCTCTTGTACTGAACTAATGGAAGTCAACTCACAGGCAGCTTCACGTTTTTTTCGTCCTTCACAAGGTGATTGCACTAGAGAATGCTAGTAATTGCTTGAAGTTGTTTAGTGGCAATAACCAATCAGTGGTTAGTGATAGTATCAATACTAATTCAATGCATACAGAACAACAGCCACAAAAAAGTCTACCATGAAAGTGCATGACTTTTTTTGTAAGATAGATAGATTTCTTTGGATTTGTAGGCTAAACAAATTGATATTGTGCTCATCTGGAAGCATGCAAAGTCATCTCCGTTCTTTCGTAGATGATTCTACATGTGAACTATTTTAATGCCCCAAATTAGAATTCAAAACAGAATGACAACATGTCTAAGTGATGTATCTTTTGAGGTAGATAACATGATAGTCCTGGATAGGACACTCTAGTTTATGGGTAAATGCTGACTGAGTGTTTATGGTTCAGTTTTAAAGAAAATAAGCTCTGTGATGTACTGAGATAATTAAGAAATGCGTTAAAGGCTGGCTGGATTAACCTTGGCTTTCGGCAGTATCCTTTTTGAGAACTCTTTCCAAAGTGGGGTAGTCTTGGTGTATTTGTCTGTCAAAAAAAACTAGATTGGATTGTCTATGTGTACATTTTGTCGCACCTTACACTGATTACATTAATTAGGTCAAGCCGTGTTTAAAGATTTAGGGCCTGATTTAGATCTCGGCAGCCTGGTTATTCCGTCACATAGGTGACGGATATATCCTGTCTGCCAAAATATCAATCTAATTCTAGTTTATGGTATTTATATTTTGGCGCATGGCATATCTGTGACCATAGAGACGGAGTAACCCGTCCGCCAAGATCGAAATCAGGCCCTTAGAAATGAGTAGGGCGACCAAAATCATGTTGATTTTAATTTTACATGCTCCTCTTTAAGATATATTTTCACTGTGGTAATTCTTTTTTATTGCAAATATGTTAAGGTTGTCAGAATGAACTGCATCACTGTGACATATTTGAGGATGAAAACAGGTTGACTAAAAACTTACGAGAATTATTGACAGACGGATTTCATAATGGAGAGGCAAAATTGCTTATCTGATTTCCTTGTAAAAGGACTGTTGTATCTTAGGAATATGTTGCTATGTTTGTTTCCTCTGTAATGTGTTTAGAAATTCAATAGAATTGGATTTTTAATATATGAAATGGAACTGGGACCAATCAAGAGAGATATATAGGTCTCATGTCATACATTATTGGAGGCTTAGCTAGCTCCTATTTTTTGTGGGGTTCCCTAAGGCTCTATTTTATTTCAACACTCTTAAATCTATACATGGAGCCATGCTTCAAACTTTGAAGTGGAAAAGGGGTTTTAATCCATCAGTGCCCAGATGACACCCAAATCTATCTTAAAACACAACAGTGCATGACATCCTCACCCGCTGTTCTTCTGGACCTCATTAGACTAAGAAGTGTGGCAAAAAAGACAACAGGTATTTTATATCTATGCACCCACAATTTGGAATATAATCCCTGTATCCACCATAACCGCATCAATGCTGCTTCAATTTAGGGAAGAGTTGAAGACTCACCTCTTTAAAGAACACTACATCACAATACATTACCCGTCCACAACTCAGCTTCCCCTCCTAATACTGGCCAAGTTTAAGCTTGCCTTTGACCTTATACAGTGCTTTGCTTACAAATGGCTAGGTTTTGGTCCATAGAAATACATATGCATGCAGACATATATCACAAAAGACAAAAAAAGTTGTTTTCGTGAATGAAGAAATACAGGGATTGCAGACAGCAATACACTTCTTATTGAGGAGGCATTCGAGTCACACAGTGGAGAAGGCAAGGTCCTCAAGCCCTAGGAATCAAAATATTATGCTGTTATGGGAACATTAGTTAAGGTTTTGTGTAGCAAAGGATCAAAAATAACCCATGAGGTACTTAGAAATTAAATTGAACAATGCATGCACAATAAACGAAATTGTGACTGGAGGCACAGTGCTTGCCTTCTCAAAGTGTATTTATTATTTAAAGTAACTTGCATGGTGCCAGCTTTAAGAAGAATTGTAGAAGCTGTTCGAGTAAATTCCATGTGAAATAAAATAAGAGAAAATTCCAAGAGGCTCACAAATGTATTTGTTTATTTTTTATTTTTAACTCATGCTGAAAACCAAAATAGTGGTTGTGAATGAAGCGCTGTTCATCTCATAGTGATTCAAGGTATGTAAAACAATGCCACCTGAATTTAATGAAAGCTAAGAGACAATATGGACAACTTCCCCATAAGGAAAGTATCAGAAACCTTTTTCAAATGACAAGAAAAGTTGAAAAGTTTGCCAATCCATGGAGCTTCAGTTAAACATTGTCATCTTGAATGGGGCACAAGCCATGCCTCTCCCCAACATATTACACACCTATATCTGCGTCCCTTCCTTAACTATCACTTCAAAATATAATTATGGACTACTTCCAAAGATTCAGTATCTTCATCCATCTCCTTCCATCCTTTTCCTTTATCCCTCACGTAAATATGTAGAACAGATTTATTGACCATGTACGTAATAACACGTACTGCTCAATAACTGAGTAAATACTCTCATCTTGTGTTATCCGGTCTTAACCACATACTTCTTATCTACAACTTTTACCCTCAGTTGCGTAATATCTCTTTTCTTTTGGGACACATGGGTAATCTAAATTTCTAGATGACTACTAACTTTTATTCAGGCCTATTCACAAAGTAATGTTTGAGCATGGAAAGCAGTTCCCCGGAAGTACTACTTCCCATACTCCCAAATGCTATACCCAAAACTCCAATCAGATTTTTGCCTGTTCTATCTCTGATGTGTGGTGATCTCAACCCAAAAATGGGACATGTTTACTAATAACCAGATGAAGATTAAGGAAATTAAAAAGTGGTTTAGGAGAAATTAAATGAAACACCCACAAAAGAGTAGGGTGAATGCTGTTCTCAGAAGTGAAACCTAAATCACCTACAGTAGTGAAACTGAAAAACAGATCCAAATGTACTTCAGCTAAGCCTTGCAGTAGGCCAAGGTCTGCTAAAGGTCGATTAATGGTACTGCAATACACTGTCATAGTGATTAAAGTCAAGGAACAACACTAACAAGTGACCCTGGGTGAAATTTAATATCTAAGCCGGAGTAATTCATGTAATTTCTTGCTATAAGAAATTCTTGGAATTGCGCCACTACGCCACTTTGTGTAATTATGTGCCATTTGCAGTAAACACTTTACCATAAATGCGTCATTTCCAGTATACGTTTACCACAAAGATACAGAGACAATAGAACGTGAGTGGCTGTTTGTGGTGCTTTTGTTTTTTGCACTTTCGTTCAGTGCAAAACGTATCCTCACATCAAAAATAGATTTAAAGACTCTTTTACAGTACAATATAGAGCAAAAGGACAGATTTCAGGTACTTGGCTATTGATGTGAGGATGAGACTGATAACTTTAAATGTCCGATGCCTCTATATAAATTCAACAATCAGCCATACCATGATTGGGCAGTCTTTCTGGATATCCGATGTTGGTCCAGATCCTGGGTGCAAAGATGGAAAAAGACTGCTGTCTCTGTTTCCTCCTTTTTGTTAGGTAGAGCTAGAGCTGTCTCTCCGAGTCCTGCTGTAATAAGTCTGTGGGTATCAAGTCAAACCCCTTTCTTGACATTGATTTTCATTTGTCTATGTCAGTGTCCTTTAAAAATCCCTACTTGCTAATGGTCAGTCCTTCCTCTTTATCCCTCCTTTCTCTCTTCTGTCCCTCCCACAGAGCAGGGAATTAGCATTGTCTCATTCAATTCTGGTTCTTTATCTGTTCTTGGGGGACTCTTTTTTTCTTGGTTTCCTTTTCTGTTACTGTTTGTCTGTGTTTAGGTTCTGCACCCTAGCTGCTCACATTCAAATATAGCATTCTCTCTCCCACCTCCTCTTAATGCCACAGTTGTGTTACTGCTGCTTTTTTTTTGCTGCCTTCTCCCCCACTATGGCCACTCCGTTGCTTGTATTTTTTTAACTAGGCTTTTTGCACTTTTCGATCTCCACCGTCAGTTGGGCTTTTTTTTTGTAGATATTTGCTTGGTTTGGACTTCCTTTTAAGAGGGGTTGAGCTTGCTTTTTAGATATGGCCTGCAAAGGGTTTCTTTCCCTCCCCCTCTCATTCCTGCCTTTTCATTGGTTCCTGTGTAGGACACTTACTTTTTCTCCATTTCTATTGGCTGTAGCATATTTTCTTGTAATGACCAATGCTTTTTTGGTGATTTGTTTTCCCTGAACGCATGCCTGCCCGTCCCCCACCCCCGCAACCCCGGGGACACCACGCTTAACCACACGGGCGCACACATTTAACAATGGCGCCTGTGGCTCATTTAATTTCTATTTTCATTTACAGAGGATTTTTATGTGGGTGGTAAAACATTTTTAAAAAAGAAAACCCGTCATGCTGCATGCAGCAAGAGTTATTGAGTGCTAGGCTTGGGTTTGGAGCCGAGGGAGGAGGAGCAACCTCGGAGCTCTTCTTTCACTCCTGTGAGCACCCTGAAGAACAGGACCCTCATCCTCTGTGAGCACCAGAAGCCAGCCTTCTCTCTACTTCTCCCAGCGGCCAGCCATGGGAGGGGCCAGTGATATAGAGCCCAGCATCAAGAACAAACTTGATCTTATAACAAACAGGGATCTGTGGAGCACAGACACATATGCTAATCTGTGTATGGCATCTGCAAAAAATAATCTGGTGGAAGTGTGCAAACGTGAAGCTAATGCTACTAAATCGCTTCCTTGGCTTGTGCAATAGTTTTGGAAATGGGGTTTAATACTTACAGTGTAGCTAGGTAGGCACCTTTTCAGCCCTGTTATCATGATTTTGATAAAGCGTTACTATCATTTGATCTTAAAATCAGGAATGTCAGGTCAGATTTCATACACACTGGATTTTTTTTACCAGCTGCTTTTGCTATTAGGAAAAGTGCAGAAAAACCCTCTTGAGGAACTTATATAAATTGGCAGATTAACACCCCAAGGAGGTATTCATAATGTTTCACACAAGTTTTGACATTTGCCGTGCAAGGTAGGGAGTATTTAATGTATATTTCACATGCCCGAAATGCCTTTCCTTCTAAAGATGTGTATATTGCGATGGTTTGATATAGTGTGGGTTATGTTAAACTGTAAATATCTGCAATTTATTTTAGTATAACAACATTAAAAAAAAGTGCAGCGCTAGTTGATTTTCTACAGTATATGGTTATTAAATACTTTGTGAGCATTGGTATGCAGATTTAAAGCTGCATAGCTGTTTATAATTGTGTTCTTGTCGCCCTTGTTATTCCAATTGGTATTATCATTAGATCTGTTTTTTTCCAAAAGTGTTTTGGGATTCTCCAGATGTGCTCAGGGCTTCAGCATGCTTGTCTCCAGCTTTTCTTTCGTCAGTGGCATTCTGTGGGTCATCCAGGTTCCAGGATCCTTGACAGTTTGGTTCTAAAAAATGCTGACATTTATTTCATCATCGGTACCAGGTTGTTCCAACAATAAAGATTTTGCTGCCCATAATGGACCAAAGGTATTTGAATTCATTTGCTTTGATGGGGTTTCTCACTCTATGCATCAGTACCTGAGTAACATACCTGATACCACAGTGAAATATTTTTCTTTGTGCCGTGAATCATAGTAGAAGCAATGTCTTGAGACTCACAAACCTTTGATGTTGTGAAGAGGAGCTTTTTAATTTTGCTTGGCCACTCTGATTTAACAGAGAGCAGGAAGATATTGGAGGATATTATAGCATTAAGTATTTTTATGTGCATGTGATTTGGGTTTCTTGCCTAAGGAAGGACCCTTGGATATAACTGACAACAAGAAAAGTTTGCCTACCTAATAATGCTTACAAGAAATAGCTTCATGAGTGAAAGAACAATTATGATATATTTCAGTAGTATAGATGATGACAAGAGCAAAGGTCAATCAAGCCTCCATGATCAATTTGTGGTTTCTATCCCTCTTTTAATGAAAAGTAGCACTGGATTTTTTGGACCAAGTATTTTTGGGAGTATACCACTCTTTTGAAGTAGCCCAAAGCAAAATTTAGTTCTGATAAATTCTTCTAAACGCAGATTCCTCACCGTAGAATATCCCCAAGGCACCAGACTGTATCCGGAGATTTTTGTAGCAGTGTCATGAAGCTTGGTGTTGGCACCATACCACCCTGGAAGTGATGGAGCAGAGCAGCACATCAGCACCATCCTTTCCCTCTGACATCAGTTCCTTTCTTTCTGCATCAGCTGATGTGTATCATGAGCTCCACTACCAACTTTGCTTATTTTTTAGCTATCCAAAAACATTTTACAGAGTGTGTTGGGGAACTGTGTCCCCACTGAAAACAACAGGATTCAAGCCTTGCCTTGATTGCAGGCAGCAGGTGTCAGTCAGGGATATTCACCAGGTGTAGCTTTGGTGCGTGAGGGTAGACACAACTCAGAGTTATGTGACAATTGCACCCTGAGGATTAGAGACCAGGAAGCAAAATTGTATATCTCTAAACACAAGAAGAAGTTACTGCCTTCATGCAAATTCTGCTCCAAATCGTGAGCGTGGCCTCAGTCAGTGTGATGTTACTGCAACCACTCCGTGTCCCACTCCCAAGTTTTCTGTAAAACCAAGTCCAAGTGTGTACTCAACTCAGAAAATTACAAAGTAGCTATTCCTGCTGTTTTGTAGTCCTTAAAAAGAATGTGACCTCAGGCCTATCTTGATGCTCCTTGCAACCCCTAACTGCATTTCTGCATGAGGAAGAGTTCAGAATGCTTTATTTTTCCAAGATCCTATCTGCTCTGTACTCAGGACACTGGGTGGTCTACTTTTACTTGCAGGATGTGTGTTTTCATGTACCTGACCTGCAGTCCCATGGGCATTACCTGCGGTTAAAGATAGGTCAGGAGCATTTTTAGTTTGCTTTGCTCCCTTTCAGCCGCACCAGTACCCCATAGGTTTTCCCAAAAGTGATACCAGCAGTTGCTGCCCATCATCAGAGGTCGGGAGGTCCTGCATTCCCGTACCTTGATGACAGGCTGCTGAAAGACATTACCACCTCCGGACAACATTGCTGAGTTTCACCATAAGCAACTCAAACTCCAACCTAATTCACCCATAGACACTACCATTCATTGGGGCAATTCTGGACATGGTAGAGTTTGGGGCTTTAACAGCAAATAGTCCAGAACATTCAGGCAATAATACAGATATTTCAACTCAATAAAAATGAGCGTGTCTCCAAGGCTTCCCGGCCGCTTAGCCTTGGGCATCCTCCTTTTCAACTAAGCCAGGTGGCACCTTCAAGCCCAGGCAGTGGAACCTGAAATCCTAGTGGGCACAGAGTGCAGCCCACCTTTCCAACACTATTCAGGTCTTGAAGGAGATGGCTCATGGTCTAAAGTGCCGACTTACCAATCACAATTTGTCCTGTGACAGGCCAATCCCCCCTCAAAAAAATGGCAGTGGTGTAAAACACATCACCACAAGGTGGTCCGATTTCCAGGGAGAGGTGGAGACCAGATACTCTGGTCTCTAGTGGAGGCCCTGCTCCACATCAATCTACTGGAAGTAAGGGGCATTCACCTGGCCCTTAAGGCCTTCCAGTTGTTTATCAAGGGAAGGCTGGAGCATGTTCTCAAGGACACAGTGGGGCTCACCAGGACTTATTTTCCCTCATTCGACTCTGACCCAGGAAAAGATAGAGAAAAATACAATAGGGGGAAGATGAGGAAGGAGAGATTGGAAAACAGTGGTAGTGAGTATCTGGTGATGGATTAACAATGAATGATATTCAGCACCACAACCTTTTGCAATGCTTGCAACAGCTTCTGAGGTAACGTTTTCTACCTTGACCCTTATTATTTCACAATTTAACCCCTTCGCCGCGGCAGGAATTCCGCCGCGGTGCTGGGGGGGGGGTTTGGGGGCACAGCGGCGGCGCCGTGCTCATGACGGAACCCCTCCGTCATGAGTCACGGGCGAGCTGTGCTTATGACGGAGTGGTTCCGTCATGACTCCGCCCACAGCGCTAATCGCCTGCACAGGCGGGGAATTAGCGCCGCGTGGGCGGAGCGGCCGCCAACGGCCGCAGCATGACGGAACCACTCCGTCATGAGCACACGGCGCCCGTGGCTCATGACGGAGTGGTTCCGTCATGAGCACGGAATGGGTTAAACACTGCACGGTCATCACCGCTACGTGGTACAGCAACAAGCAGGGGAGACTAGGGTCCTGTGCCAGGAGACTTTCCAAGTCATCTTTATGGTTGCCAACCACCTGGCAGGGTCACTGAATGCCAGAGAGGATGAACTGAGCAGACGTCTGGCAGATTATGAAGTGTGTTTACATTCCAAAATAGTGTAGGATTTCATTCCACCATAGATAGAAACCCGGGCTTGAACCATTCACCAACGTCAAGAACATCCAGTGCGAATATTTATGCATGTTGGAGTCTCTGTAGGAACACTCATTAGTAGATACAGTCTGGATGGAATGAGACAAGGGAATCCTGTATGCATTCCAACCACTGCCTCTCCTGCCTTGTACTGAAGGACCAAAAGAACTGGGCACTGTGAAATCTTATTTGGTGGCCCTTTTTCTACATGTGTCTTACCAAACATCCTTTTATATGAGTTTTATGAAAGGTTTGATTCACTTTCCCTACCAAGCAGGCTGTGATGCCATGGTTTTGCCTTAACTTGGTCTTGACATTTCTCCTGTGTACGCCGTTCGAGCCTATGCACAACCTGATCTCCTGACCTTGAAGAATGCTCTTCATTGGGATTATGTAAGAATGTTGCTTGAATGAACTGCAGGCACTGTTAGTGCCACTGCCCAACTCTGTCTATTTTTTTATAGACCAGTTGGTGCTGAGGACTCGAATGGCCTTTTTACCAATTGTCATGGCTCCCTATCACATTTGGTAATCCATTTCTCTAGTATACCAGGTTTCCTTGCTCCCCCTTTTACCCACGGCCTCCTTTGGTTGGAACTGAAAGGGCTTTTGTCTCTTACATAGATCATTCCAAGGATCATAGATTATAAACTATTTATGGGGTTTTCTGGACAAAGTAATACTGAACAGAAAATGACCTTGTTGAGGTGGATAGTCCTGTGCAGTAGGATCTGTTACAACCTTACCAAGAAGCAGTTCCTGGAAAATCTAAGATGCCATTCCACCATGGATAAGGTTGCTATCACTGAGTTGATGCGAGTTCTACCTGTCCTTGATATCAGCCAGGCTCTGTGAGCATTGGGTCATACGTTTACAAAGCACTACTGCCTTCACAGACAGATTTAACAGGAAGAACAATTTACCTACTCAGCTCTGCGAGATCTTTTGGTCTGAGCAGACTCCACAGATCCTTATCTTTGGGGATGTACTGATTTGGTATATGTATCAAGGTGAGGAATCTGTGGTTAGAAGTAGCCATCAGAAGAAGTTATTCATCTTTGGTAATACTCTTACTGGTGGCTACTCCATTTAGCTGCAGATTCCTCACTGCCCTCCCTTATCCTCATTCTGCGAAATAGTCTCTTTTATAACATCTAAAAAGGCTTCCAAACTAGTACTCGACACACTGTAACCCACAGTTGTTCACACAACTAAGGACACAGAAAGGTTGAAACCAAGAAGACAAGAAACTGATGTCAGCGTTCAGGAATGGCACTTATATGCAGCTCTACTCTCACTTCTGGGATGATATTGAGCCAACACAGGAGGAGAGCTGCACAACACCACCTAGTGATGTGCAGAAACACTGCTTAAAAAATGCTTCGCATCCAGTCTTGCACCTGTGGAGATGGTCTTAGATGAGGAACTATTAGTTTGTTAGATTATCCATAAGAAAGCAAATTATGGTGGGTAAATTACTTGTGCTTAAGGCATTCTTGAACTGACGTCAAGCTACTAATGTCATTCAACTGATGAAAGAAAAGATAGAGGGATACTTTTCAAGCAGTGTCAAGAAGCACGTTCTATACTGATTTCACCATCTCAAGACTGCCCACCTTGTGCAATAGTAGGATGGCTCCTTTGAGACATTGAAAGGAAGTAAGACTAATGTGAAGGTTCACCCTGGTTGGTTAAATCAGACTAAATGAGGTGTCAGTAAGGAGCAGCTGTGGTGTCACATGTGGGAATTTCAAACTGTAGCATGAAATAAGCAACACGTTCAAAGAGGAGAATCGATGCTTGTTAGTGGCTGCACATAAAGCTATCTGGTAATGTTAGGAGATACTACCAAATTTTCTGAACTTAATGTAGCACGTGTACTGAATGTAGATACAGCCAGTAATAGCACATTTTAGAACTTAGAAAGGATTCCCTATATAAAAGAAGAGCTTCAGTTGATGGCTTAGAGTCTACCCCCAGAAGAAGGGCTTATTCTTTACTGTTAAAATGCTCATTATCTTCCTGGAAAGTTTGAGTATCCACTAGTTGTATTTCCTGCATTTTCTCTTGCTTTCTAAAAAAGTTTGTCTTCTATTGAAGGAAGTTTTTAAAAGTGTGTATGTATTTGGATCTTAGTGACACTTTGTATGTGTGTACTTTGGCCTTCTCACTTATCTGTCTCTTGGGTGTTTTACTATGAAAATTTGTAATAACTTCGTTATTTTCATTATATGTTCATGGTTTCGCTTTTTCACTGGTATAACTAGCCCTTCCTCCTCTCACTAGTGAACAAAATTCTTGGTCGCAGTGTGATAATCCTGTCCAGCCTCCCAGGCAGACACTGCACCTGATTCATGTTAATATAAAATAGGAAAAGCAATGCTGTACAGTGCTGCAGTATGAGCTGGTGCCTCTTGTACACCAGCTTCTCCACTAGTGGCCCGTAGTTCTGTAAGAAAACAGACTTTATTCAGGTGTCCCCGCCCTTCCTTTTTGCCCAATTTGTACCACAATGCTAATGGTTTTTAACTCTGAAAGTGCACTGAAGCCTGCTAACCAGGCCCCAGTGCCAGTGCTCTGTTCCTAAAACTGATATATAAATGAATTGGTAACCCCAAATGGGAAGGACTTTAAACACCTTATTTGTACCTGGTAATTGGTACCAGTTGTGCCCATGGCATGGGGTTTAAAGGGGTCACTCGGGCCTGAAGCACTGTTTTTCTTCCACTTAGAGTTACTGAAGTAAACTTCTGACAGCAGTCCTGCCATTCCTGTTTCATGAGCAGTGCAAACTGCTTGAACTCAACTTCGCCCTCACCATGTGTGGCAAGGTCAAATCACTATTTTTAGCTCTTGCCTAGGCAGTGCTTGTGGTGTCTGTTCGAGACATATTGTATTAGGGATACGGGCATGAAGTTCCGCCTACTTTCCGCTCCTGTCACTGTCCTTTGTAAATGGTGGCTTTTCATTGGTCAATAGGCTTAGTAATCCCTCCTTACTACTGCCTTTTCCCTTCTTGTAACCTTCCATGAGGACACCCCATGTTACATGTGTTGTTACTCGGTATGTTTTAATTACAGCCTCGTGGCACTATTTTCTTTAATGGCTCTCCTGCAATGCTTTTTTTAAATTAAACCAGCGCTGCACGTGTCAGCTGGAATAATGGCAGCCGCACCTTTCTTTTTTAGATGGGATTGCTGAAAGCGGCTGCATGCCTTTTTTTCTGTTTATGTACTTTTCTTACAATGGCGTCATCCGCGCTTTATCTTTAAACATTGTTAGCTAAAGCATGAGTATCGTGATTGCTTCAGAACTAAAGAAAGAAAAAACAAATGTTTCGGTCTATTTCTTTACTTTTGAAGCAGTCGCAGCATCCGCCCTTTAGCTTAAAATGTTCAAAGCTAAAGCATGAGTGCTGTAATTAATTTACAATGCGAAAGGTTTCGCTTTACTGATAGTTTGAGATATTGGTGGTGCATTATTATTAGCAAAACCAATAGCTCAAACTTTCAGTAATGCGAGACCTAGTGCATTGCAAATGCTTGTACTTTTTTTTCTCCACAAGTGCTACATTCACCAGATGCAGCAACTTTGTGTCCGAATGCCATGCCAAGAATCACGTTTACAAGATGTATTTATCTATTCTCAAGATGTATTAATCTATGAAAGCAAACAGGCAGCAGTCGGTGCCGAGCAGGCCAGATATTTGCTCACAAGCATTCTATCTCTGCGCGTGACCTTCCTAAATACACAATTCAACCCTCAACGCAAACAGAGCACTCAGTTAACTGACAGAAATGTATGTATACAAATAGGCTAGGGTCCACCCTCTCACGTGACTGTAGTGGCAGTGTTTGCAGAGATTGCACACACTCAATGTAAGTAAGAAATGTCTGACACTTAAATTGATTTATATGTGATATAAATGTTGAGTTATATGTAGCGCGCCAGTTTAGGATTTGCAAGCTGGCTGCTGCCTGTTATAGGTTGAACATCTTTGATTTTTGGTTTACTTTTTCGTGATTAAGTCGTTGGATTTTTATGGTGTCCTGCACACTGCACATTCTGATGGGTTTACATCTCATCTAAAAACTCCTTCAATTTGATTTAAAGCCTCTTTGCTTTCATAGAGCAAATAGGTTTTGCACTTTAATACATTTATTTGTTCATACAACCTTTGTGATTGAAAGACGATGTAAAATATTTCGAAAGGCAGAGTCCACAAACCAATTCAGTCCAAAATCAACTGCCCCCCCCCCCCCACTCCGCCTCGGAAAAAATATGAATATTTGCATGCATCAACACTTTCGAAGAGTCGTAAATTGACTCTGTTACTCTGAGTCCAATTTAGTCATGCTAATTTGCTGCTGCGACATTGTTTTGAAGTTCATTGACTCTTTTTCTTAATAACAAGGCATTTTTGCCTCATTTCACCTGTGTGCAAGATTGCACATTTTAAATGGAACTCATTACCTGTAGGAAGAAAATACCTTAACAGTTTCATTCTGTTAATTGCAAATGATCAGGGCACTAAAAGTCCTAATTTTAGACAACAGTTCCGTGGAAGAAAACAATCCACATGCAAAACATTGGCAATAAAGATGATTGCCGTTTCCGTTTTCAAGCTGTTTGGTCACATTTCGCTGCTCGCTTGCTGGCTGTTGATGTTAGGCGCCTGGTGACTTTAAATGTTCTGCTGCCCCTAAATAAATAGAATAATCAGCCATACCATACAGCAGTTGTCCAATCCTTGGCTCCGGCCACGCAGTGCCATCTTCCTCACTGTTCCTCTGGGCATGTCTTCTAGACAGATGTCTCCCCCACTCTGTCCTTCCTATGTTGTCCGTTTCCTGCGCCATCATGCATAAACCTTCCCCCTGAATTCACCTACCAGCTCTGGAGTTTTCTTTTTTCTTCATGTATGGCATTTACACAAAAGAGGTATGAAAGGGCGCCTGTAGATATTTGTCTACTTTGAAAGCGTTGCATCAGGGTTTTAATACAGCAGTTTTACAGTGGATAACATTTAGCCTAGCCTGTTCATAATTACCCCATCATGAGCTTTGGTAGGTACTTCTCTCTCATATGAGCTTCAGTTTTAGGCCTCGGCAGCCAATGAGTTTAAAACGCAGTTTATTTGTCAGATTAAGCAATGTTAATTTTTGTGTCTTTTATTTGATGATTTTGAGGAAATAAAATCAGTTTAGTGAATTTGTTTTTGTCGATATCACTTTAATTGTATTTTTTATACTTTTAATTTAATCTGAAGCACAGCCAGGCACTTAACAAAGCGTCAAAAGTCCTGCAGAGTGCCTCATTGTGAACTGTCTCTTAAATCGGCTAGTGTTTTAAATGGGCAGGTACAGTCAGATACTGAGTGCCTGTACTTCTTTCATTTGTAAGGTAGAGTGCCTGCACTTCTCAGCATTCCTACAATACATTTAATGAGAGAGAGCTGGTACTTCTCAGGAGCAAACAGGTACTCTAAAGAGTAGCTGCACTTCTATATTTCCATTTAAAGCCCTGAGAACCGATGCCACAGATGTTGGCGACATCTAGTTTATGGAAAATATGGCCCATTACAAGTTGGATCCTGAGGGTCCAATAAGAAATGAGAAATTACCAGGGCAACTAGTAATTCCGAATCTCATTCACTGGTAATTCTTCAGACTTTCATTAGAAGATTTCGACCGCTTTTAGCACCAAAATCTCGAGGTGACAGTAAATAAATCTGAGGCATCCCCTTAGTTCCTTACGTGTGTTGAACCCCTTGTGTGGTGTGTATCAGGTGCAGAGGGAGACTGTGCTACATTTCCCAACACAGCATTGCAATGCCCCCTGATTTGAAAAGGCCTTGATAGAACTCAATAGTGCTCTTCAATTTGTAGGGGTGCATTATAATCATGAGTAGTTTGCACCTGCATATATTCATGTGTGGTGCTAACCTTTGATCATTAGAATGTGAAATGTAATAACATGTAAAGCACTGTGATAGAGGGATTGCGTGCTACTTGGAGGAATTCACATTGTAGCTGTGCTTTGAATGGTAAAGTCTTAATGCTCATTTTACAAATGACCAATGAGAAATTAATTTAATGCCATGTAATGCATTGATTTAGACATGCGCAGCAATAATGCTCACGTATATGTGTGTTCAGCGAACAACTATGGTGATTTTTATGTTATCAGATTTTCTGTAGGTCTCATGTGTAGTTTTCTTTGGCTCTCATAACTGAAGCATTTGTAATGTTCATGTGTATGCCGAATTTGTTCTTTCTCAGGTTTCTGTTGCAGGTGGAGAAATGCATCTTTATTAGTTAGAATAAGGCTTTTGTTTTAATAGTTAGGCATAGAGAGGAGAGGATACATTTGAACGAGGAGTGCTGATAATGTGGCATGGTGTTCTTTCTCACTGAAGAAGGTGTGGGAATCGAGCCAGAGGCTGGGAGGATCGAAATCAACTGGAAATGTAACTATGTGGAGGTGAACATCCAAATGGGATGATCTTGTGATGCAAAGATGGGTGTGTCCTAGGATTTTGATGCTGGAATTAGGGACAGTGTCCTGGAGGTTGAGTTAGGAGAGGAGATCTGTTGGAAAGAGAAGGAGTATCTTAGAACGAGCTCTGTACCTTTATGCTACTTGACCCATTCAATGTGAAAGTACTTCTTAGGTCTAATTAGGGGTGTCACATTAGTGGTAGTGTAGGGAAAGACTAATGCTTTTCACTTACAAACCTCAAATGAAGAATACTCTTGATGTTGGTGCAGTGATTATCTGCGTCCTGATTTTGTAGCTGGTCATTCTTTGCATGCTTCACAGATTAAACTTGGCCAGTAGGTTTGGCTTTGTTTTAGTTCCAATGTATTTCTACACCCTTGTTTGGAGGTGTTTGTATGTCCAATTGTTCTTGGCTTTGTAATAATCTAATTAAACTTAGAACCTGGAGTCAGTGATTCTTCGGAGTCATGGGTTATTTGAATAGTGAAATCCAATTAGACAAGTCATTTCTCCATTCTACTCTTTTAAGCAGGAACAAATGGTCTATTGACCAGGGGTTCCCGAGTAAATCTAGGATGCAAAACCCAGCCCCATCAGTTGGTAGCAATGTCGGATGGTTTCTTCTTGAAGTGAGAGGAGAATTTAGAAAGTTACAGAAGAGTAGAGCCCATAGGGCCCCAAAGTATGAGAGCCCAAAAGATTGAGGGCCGAGAATGACGCACTTTTGCGGAGACCGACGGATATTGGCAATGGGGCGACAACAGCGGTGAACGGTGGAGTAAGTATGACTAGGGATGTTGTGTTAGATTGTGGTGATGATTTGATTGTGTGATGTCTTGCAGAGTTGGGATGAGAGTCGAGGGAATGTGGTTTTGAGCCGAACGAGCACAGTCCATGATGATTTGATTTGCTCTGATGCCAGGCTCGGAGAGTAGCCTAAGATCCTAGTATAGATTTGTGGTGTAGAACACACCGATTTTATGTCATTGTCAGACCAATGATTTGTGGAATGTCGTGAAGCGCTATCAACGACCCGCCTCAGATAGGGAACTTTTGTTTGAGTGGATCTGTTAGAGTCGTCTAGGAAGCCTTGTGCACAAAGGTGGACTGTATAGACTCAAGTGGCCAACACAGGTCGCAGGTCACAGTGTGTGAATGTTCTTCAGTGACTAAATTCTATCGATTTTGCAGAGAAGAGACTTTTTATGTGACTGTCTAATCGTTTCTTGGGCAGACAGTTACTTGATTTGGTTTTTGTGACGTTCGGTCATTTAGTGGACAGACAGTTACTTGTTTCCATGATCGAGAGTGTGAATGTGTAAAGAGAGAGTGAGAAGAAGGGTGAACCGCTGTGAGGGGGAGAGTGATGTCAGAGTGTGCTGCCTGCGATAGGTCGGTTGGTGTAACACCACACTGGGATTGGTGGGTTGTCATCGGGAAATGAAAACAAAAATATATTGTTGGCAAAGAGTTTGATTCAATCATGTAATGCTTTAGAGTAGTACGAGATCTTTGTAGGGGAGATTGGGGAGTCGTGACTTGAGTGGGTGAGGAAGAACCACCCGAGGATACAACAGCAAATTACATGCCAACAAATGTAGGACTCCATACTATAGTTTGGCTTGAAAATTAGCACATTATTGCTGAAAAGGAAGGAGATTTGGCTTTTCCACATTACGGCTCCTTTCATTTGGAGGAGCTATATCAGTTGAGGGGAGTGATGGCTTCATTGCAACCTTCACCTAGGCCAACACAGTTTGAGGCATTAGACGCATGGATGCCAGCAGCACAGGCGAAGAGCAGGGAAAGAAGTCAGGTGAGGATGAAAAAAGCAAGGATGTGCGATGGGAAGCACATTTAAAGAGGTGGAGAGTAGATACCATTGAGGGAGAGAAGTTATACCCATTGTTGGTGAAAGAGGGAGATGCTCGGTACAGGAAGGACGATGATGATAGTGACACCGATGACAGTCTTTTAGACAAATTGTTAGCAGAGCGTCCTCCACCATACAACCCAGACTCGGATGAGGGAAGGCGGGAAATGGCAAACATAGCGAACATGGAGAGAATGGGAAGACTGCAGGATTAACGTAGTGTGAGGGCGGTGAGGAAGATTTCAACTGGAATGGAAGGAGCGTGGATATCAGTTGGAAGCACAGAGACAAGAGGAGTTCACGCTGCTATGCAACTACCAGAAGCCCTTATGCCGGTCACCATTGGATCTATAGCGTCAGTGTATGACCCAAACAGGGGGAAAGTAGTAGTCAGCTACAGTCAGGAACGGGGGAAAGAGTCAACTTAGGAGGAAATGTTACAGCAAACTGAAGTGATCCATATTTGGTGCCTGTAGAAGCTAGTACTCCATTGCTAGCAACTGCGGATTCTTCTAGGGTGCGCTTTGGGTCTAGAGCAGTACGATCAGTGTCATTGGTGGATTTACATTCTGATTTGAGGATGAGGGAAGCTCCAGTCAGGGGACCTGTCGGGAGGATGACAGAAGTAGGAGTCGATCTGGTAGCTTCTGGGGGTCAGCACGTATCGAAGAGTACAGTGACAGGAAATCGCCCCAGAAATCACAGCAGTGAAAGGAAAGAACAGGGCAGCATGTAAAGTCAGGAAACTATCAAGGCTGCAGTAAGGCCAAATGCTGGATGTTGTAAGACTGAAGGCAGAAGCGGAAGAGATAATCAGTGGGAGTCTACCCATGGAGAAGATGGAGCTTTATGAACAGGGCAAGTTGTTGTTTGTGGCGAAGTATGTTACTCGCAAGGCAAGGTGGGCACATGAGAAATTGACAGAATTGGCACAAAAGTATGATGTGGATTTGTAAAAAATGAAAATGTTACAGGGAAGTCACAGGTTAAATTACAGTGATCAGGAATTGGAAGAGAAAAGGGTCGAAGGGTTGAAAACACACATTCGAGAATTGGTTGTAGGAATACATGCATGGAGTATGCTTGATAAGTGGGAAGAAAGGTGGTTGAAGAAGAAGAATGTTAAGAAGGGGAAAGGGAATACACCACCTCCGGAAGGAGAGGGGACAGTAGGAGCAGAGGCTTACCCATTGCGAGAGGTACCGAGTGGTGGGTATGAGCATGTGCCTTAGAGCAGGGGTGGAGAGGTGTGGCTCACTAGTTAGAGGCGGCAGACCCGTAAGCTGAGAATCGGCCAGGGACCAGGGTTCAATTCCCGACGCGGCAGGGTCGTGGACCAGGGTAAAAAAGGACTCGATACTTCTCGACTCGGTACCTACTCTAACCAGGAACACACTCGGCAAGTCTGGGCATTAAGCTTGCCTCATCTCTACAACGGCCCCCCACATACGCTGGGGATGCCTGGTTTCACCTTGGAGATACCCAGAAAGGGACCATCTCACAGGGAGAGCCAGGACGGGTTCCCCAGTGGTCTACAGCGCCGGGACGCCCCGTTGCTGGGGTAGCCGTGCGCTTTACAAGTCTACAACATTTACATTTGGCAGCATTCACAAATGACTTTCCTTGGCTAAGAGAGAAACCTGCTGAATGGTACAAACAAGTAGATTGCTTCGTAAAGATCACAAAAGTATTGTGGATTGATTTGAATTTGCTGTTTGACATTGTGGTATCTAGTGATTTGTGGTCTGCTTGCAAAATTGCTGTTCATTGGCCATATGCCGAACTGGATCGAGACCCCATAATGCATGGTCCTTCACCCTTAGTCATGAAAATGTTTGAGTAGGTAATCACACGGTTACAGTCTAAGTCTCTCACAAGCCTTTAAGCAGTATAGTGGGTTGGACACTCTACAATCTAAGGACATGGGACAGTAAATTTCCAAGTTTGTCTTGGGATTGAGACCAGAAATTAGCTTCATGATTCAACAGCATCTGATTTGCTGACAGAATAAGTCTGTAGACGAGCGATATACCAAATATAGTAGTGACTAAGTGGATTCTAAGCATAAGAGAGTAAAAGATAAGCTAATGCTAGTCCAGAGGAGGAATGCAGATAGGGTGGAAAAAGTGAAGACAAGTGGAGGAACGTTGGGTAGGAAGCAAGGAAATAGTCATGGAGGGTCAGGGAAGAGGAAGACCCATGGATCCCAAGACAGGGAGTGAGATTGTTACCCTGAAGAAAACCACTGCATGTCATTATTATCTCAAAATTGAGCATTAGAAGCGCGAGTGTCGATTAAATCATGCAAACCAGCTTCAAGATGAGGAGGTAGCTCAGGTACCTGAGATTGTGAATTCTGTAATGAGACCCAAGTCCATGAGTGAAGGGGCCTCGGGTCCATAAATTCAGGTTCCCCAACCTCTGTGACTTCCACAGGGAAATCGAGTGTACCAGCAGATGCCTTTTATTGAGGCACTGGATGAGTTTGATCCAGACCCGTTACAACGACGGTGCCTGAGAGGGGAGGAAGACTGTACCCTTGGAGCAGTATTAGAGGTGAACCAGAGAGGGAGTTGTATGTGGAGGCAGATGTGGACAGTCATTCTATTACATTCTTGATTGATAATGGTGCAAGCTGTTCTACTGTGAGTTCTGCAGTAGTTCAAAACCTACCCCTCTCTGGACAACAGATCCAAGTCGTGGAATTGCCAACAGGAGAATGACGAATCCATAAACAGACAAGATACCTGTGAGAATAGGAACCTTTCAAGACCAACACTAATTTGTGGAGTGTGATTCGAGTCCAGTTTGTTTGTTGGGTAGTGACCTTTTGTGTAATTGAATTGTACTACCTATTGCATGCCCAAAGGAGTAGGGCTGCAAACTAATGATATGACATTGCATTCAAACTGGCGAGTCTGAATCTCTGCATAGAGATGTTCCCTTTCCTCACAGTAGAAGATTTAGTATAGGATTTGAGGGAATCTGTCTCTCCAGTAGTGTGGGATTTAACAGGAGAGAAACTGATTCGATGGGTTGAGCCAGTTAAGATACAGATGAAGCCGAATGCTGAGTTTACAAGAACCCCTCAGTACAAGCTAACTTCGGAAACAGAGCAAGGATTACACCTGGTTTGCACCTGCATATATTCTTGTATTGTGCTAATCTGAATCTTTTCTTTCTCACGTTTCTTTTGCAGGTGGAGAAATGCAACTTTATTAGTTAGAATAACACTTTTGTTTTAGCAGTTAGGCATAGGGAGGATAGGATACATTTGAATGAGGAGTGCTGATAATGTGGGACCATGTTCTTTCTCACTGGAGAAGGTCTGGGAATCATGGTCATCGAGCCAGAGACTAGGAGGATCGAAGTCAACTGGAAAGTCACCTACAATGAGGTGTCCAGCCGGATCGGATGATCTTGTGATGCAAAGATGGGTGTGTCCTAGGATTTTGATGTTGGAATTAGGGACAGCTCCCGAGGGGCTGAGTTAGGAGAGGAGATCTGTTGGAGAGAGAAGGTGCATCTTAGAACAAGCTCTGTTGCTTTATGCTACTTGACCCATTCAATGTGAGTGTACTTCTTCGGAAGTGTTCATGCACTGACACCTTTTCCTGAACTTGCTGGGAGAAATGCTAAGTAGGGATGTCATGTTAGTGATAGTGTAGGGATAGACTAATGCTTTTCACATACGAACCTTAAAATGAAGACTGCTCTTGATGTTGGCGCAGTGATTATCTGCATCCTGATTTTGGGGCTGGTCATTCTTTGCAGGCATCACAGATTGAACTTGGCCTCGTTCTGAGGTGCTTGTATATCCAATTGTTCTTGGTTTTGTAATAAGCTAAATAAACTTAGAACCTGGAGTCATGGGTTATTCGAATAGTGAAATCTAATTAGACAAGACATTTCTCCCCTCCACATTTTTAAGCAGGAACCCACGGTCTGTCGACCAGGGACTCCCGAGTAAATCTAGAACCCAGAACCCGGCACCATCAGCCTTCATGAGACCCGCCTGCCACAGTTCAGCACCATATTGAAGACTGCATGCTGTTTTACTGCCGAGCTGCAACAGGAAGTACTGTGGAAGACTAATTCCTACGATGGTGCCCATAACTGGAAAAAACACAATTTTAATTCAACCCATTTTGTTTCAGGTATCTGCTGACACATACCTGCCACTTCTGGTTGCAAATTCATAATAGTTATCATTTATTTATATAGCACTTTTATCTAAAGTGCTTTTTAAAGAACATAATGAATAGAAATATTTATATCTAAAAGTAATTGGTAATCCTTATACCAATCACTGATGAAGAAGTCGACATTGGCGGGACCCAAACCTGTTGATATCAACATGGAGAAACAACTCCATAGGCTCTCTTACCAGAAACAGGGATGGAAGGCTTTATAAGGCAATAGCGGGCAGTGTGGTATGAAAATAGGTAGGCTTTCTATCTTACTCCTCTTTGCACTGAAAAGTAGAGGTGGGTGGACAAACAAATTAACAGGGAGAGCTGAGCCAATGGTCTTTCTCGGATCTTAGAGCCCGTGCACGATCAGAGCCCTGAAAATGTTTGCTTTGTAAATCATACAACCAACATCATGTAAAATATGATAAAGTCACATCAAAATTATATTTGTGCAAGCTTTATGATATGTGTCACATACCCTCCTCATCTTCCTATCCATGTCCCATTCCACACTTGTGGAGGGAGTGTGCATAATCACTCCTCACATGACACCTGTAAAAAAGCTGATTTCTCCTTCTATGAAAGGGTCAAATGGAAGTTCTATAAAACCCCTCCTCTCTCTCTTCCTGTTTTAATTTTTGTGTTCCCTGTTTCCTGTATGGTTGTTGAGGGGTTGCTAGGCCCCCCTCTTGTAATTCAGTTATGTTATACAGCAGGCCTCAAAGCCACTCAGGCTGCCTCTGTCACCCCTGCTGGCTAAGTCAGAAACAAACAGCCCGTCAGAGGCAACTCGTGCTCATGCACTCAAAGCCAGGTTGCAAAGCAGCAACATACAAACCTTGAATCTGCGGTGCCCTCGCAACCACAGACACACAACCACTTGGTCCCCAGTAAGCACCAATTTACAGGTCCTAGAGAACCGTTTTGTAAGCCAAGTCACCCACGCAGCCGCCCGATCGTACTACCTGAAGAAGATGGGGCACCCAGGCAGGTAAACGAAACCAAAAACCATGTGTATGCAGCGCCTTTGCAGCCGTACGCAAATAACATAAACAGCTGTTAGGTCAGAAATATAAATCGAGCAGGATGCCGCAGGCCTCTTAGCACTTGCTGGGGCTTCAGTTTTTCAGGCGACCTGCTTGTCGATGTCTCAGCCAGCAGGGGCGGCATTGGAGGGCCCGCACTGTATTACAGTTGTGTGGCACTGTTTGTAGGTCTCGTCTAGGGAGCACTTGCGCAGTCCCTTCTAGACATGCTGTATTCAGAATATGGGCATGAAGCTCCGCCCATCTTTTTAATTGGCTCCTGCCACTATCCTTTGTAAATGGTGGTTTTTCATTGGTCAATAGGTTTAGTAGTCCCGCCTTAGTACCTCCTATTCTTTTCTTGTAACCTTCCATGAGGACACCCCCTGTTACATGTGTTGTTACTCAGTAGGCTTTAATTACAGCCTCCAAGCACTCTTGTCTTAAATAGTTTTCTCCTGACATGCTCTCCTGCAGCGCCTTTAAAAATTTTTTTTTAAAATGTAGGTAGCACAGCATGCAGTGTCTTTCTTTTATTATTTGCAGTGCCGAACGCAGCCTCATGCATTTCTTTTTCTGTTTATTATTTGACTTTATTATTTTTCAATTGCGGCACCGTGCTTTAGCTGTATACACCTTAAGCTAAACCTGGGGTGCTGCAATTGTTTCAAAAGTAAGGAAATAGAAAAATAAAATGTGCTTTTTTTCTATTTCTTTACTTTTGAAGCAATCGTTGCCTCCGTACTGTAACTTAAAATGTTCGGACACCATTATTTTTTCTATTTGTTTACCTTTGTTACAATCGTGGCACCTGCGCTTTAGCTTTTAACAGATTAAGCTAAAGTTCGGGTGCCACGATTGCTTTTTCTATTTCTTTACTTTTGAAGCAATCACAACACCCGCGCTTTAGCTTAAGATGTATAAAGCTAAGCACTAGTGCCACAATGGCTTTGCTACACAAGTATTTGCAATATAATAGGTCTCGCATTTGCGAGAATTTGAAATATTGGCATTGTAAATGACAATGCCAGTAGCTGAAACCTATTGCATTGCAAATGCTTGTTTACTGGGCTTCTGTGGCAACTTAGAACGTTCAGAGAATATATGAAGTCAAAAGGAAGTTGTGCCTTACCATCAGGCCTGGTTTCTGGGAGGTTACAGAACCTTCATCCCCCTTTCCCTTTAGTGAGCACTAAGGTGTCAATCAACCTGCCTGCACAAACTTTCTCTTTTTTAAGACATTAAGGACCTTTTTCACTAAATAGGCCCTCCTCTGTCTTTCTACTTTGTCTGTCCTGCATTTTGTGAAGTGAACATAGCCAGGCATACAAACAAGACATTTCACAGATCACCTTCCAGTGTCCTTCATGGAGTTTGTGAGAGTCATAAGCACTATTCCCTTTTATTCCAGAGGCTTGAATCCAGGGCATGGTGAAAAGGTTGTCAGAGGCCTACAACAAACATCATGACAGGAGTCCTCCTATGATTTCTCCTGCTTCTTCACTAGCTTTTCCTTGGTCTGTTTCTTCTCCCTCATCTGTATCTTCATGGTCCTCTCTAGAGTATGACGATGAGGAGGTAATTTTTCTTTTTGACTCTTCTTCTAGAGGAAAGTACATTATGAGTGAGGATTTGGAGCCAGTTGTTTCTTATCTTTTCTTTTAATCTTCAACTATCTCGCAATGATGATGATCAGCCCAGTATGAACGGGGAATGGTTCAGATAATTCCAGAGGCCTGCAATACCAAAGCTCTTGTTATTCCTGCCATTAAGAACTTGTTTAAGTGGAATTGGCGACATCTATAGAGAGTCTCTGTACCCAGGTTTATTGATACTCTTCTCTCTAACCTTGCTGGAAAGCCTTCTTTTCGGTCTGAAGACATTACCTTGAGTGACCCTGTGGATACGAAGGTGGAGACAGCATTAAAGAGTGCTCAAGCTGGTCTTAGCTTGTCCTTAAGATCAAACATTTACGCTGTCTATACCTCTCAGTCTTTGGCCAAGGACTTCCAGGTGCTCTTTTTCTATCCAAGAGGGAGAGATTTTTTTTACAGCTGTTTGGGCGTATGGAGGTTCAGGAAAAATGTATTTCTTATATCACTTTGATTATCTTAGAGCCTCAACTATGGTTTCCACCAGTTCTGTAGCTGCAAGAGCGTATTTACACCTGCGAGATTGAAAAGTGGAAGCGGGACAGAAGAATTGTTTTGTGAGAATGCCTTTTCCAGGCAACAAGCTTTTCGATAAAAAATTAGAGGAAGTACTTAAAAGGTCACTCAGATGTCAGAAACATGTCCAATCTTTCCACCATAGACAGAAGTCCTGGAAGTCTGGCAGAGGTAGATCTGACCAGCTCAGAAGAAGGAAGACTAGTTTTGGGCAGAGATTGTCTCGTTTTCAGCAGAAGCAATTGCAACTTTCTGAGTCCTCTCGGCAACCTGCTATGAAAGGTGGTCCAAAGCAAGCTTCCCAACTTGGCTTACCCCTCCAACCTGCCTGTGGGGGTTCGACACTTAGTATTTCAGGAGATATGGAAAGCTTACATTTGCGAAAATTGGGTTTCTCAATTTATATCACAGGGTTATGTATTTGACGTTTCTTCAGACTTTCAGGAACCCTGTCAGACACAATGGCGCAGGGTGGAGGCTCGGAGATAGGCTTTGGGGAACTACTGCAAAAGAAAACCATCACAGAAATTCCCTCTCAGGGGAGAGGTTACGGCTGTTATTCTAGAGCATTCCTTGTCAAAAAGATCTAAGGCGATTTTCGAATGAATTTAACCTTTCTTTTTAAAATAAGGTCTTTCAAACAGTCCATTTCAAGAAAAATACTCTACAGCAAGTGATTGCGCTTGTCTCACCAGGAGATTTTTTTATGAAAATTGACCTCTAGGATGCTTATCTCCTTGTTCCAGTAGCTTTCGCCTCACAAACATTTCTCAGATTCTCTCTCGGAGCATAACACTGGTAGTTTCAGGTGCTCCCATTTGGATTCAAGACGTCTCCTTGGGTCTTTACAAAATTTATTGAGCCAGTAATGGGTCTCTTGCACTTTTAGTCCCTATCTGGATGGCTTGCTAATCCAATCTCCCTCGGCAGAAAACCCAGGAAGTCACATCTCAAACTCTGGGGAAGTTTGGTGTTCTGATCAACCAGGCAAAGTCCATTCTTGTCTGTGTTCAGAGATTGGAATATATAGTGGCTGTCTTCAACACTCTCCAAGGAATGGTCTTCCAGATTGCACCAGATTGTGAATGCTCATTTGCTCCCTTCTACAGAAGAGAGAAGCTTCGGCAAGCAATTACTTACAACACCAAGGGCATATGGTAAGCGGAGTACTTACCCTCCCTTTTGTGTTGCTTTCTCTTTAGAAGTTCTATGGTTTATTTAATTTTTTTCTGTCTTTACTTTCAGGCAACACCTGTGGACGTTGTTCCATTGTTTCATCACTGGATGGGACACATATTCCCATGGTCTCATCACTAGCTGGCACATGTGGTTCGACATATAATTACACATTGAAATGTAGTTCAAGAGACATACAAGGAGTTGATTCCAGTTTCTACATTAATCCATCAGGAGAGGCTCTCCTCTCCTTCAACCACAATCTATGATATTGACTAGATGCCAGTAGTTTGAGGTGGGATGTTCTGCTAGAGAGCCAGACAGCTCATGGTCTAGACACTATTCGAACTGGAAAGAGTTGAGTGCTTTTCTTTTCTTTTCAACTCTCCTAAGGGGTTGGGCAGTGTTGGTTTGCATCGACAACAGTGTGGAATGACATGAAAAGTCTCTCTCTTCTCTCAACACGAAGGGTCTCCTTATCTGCAAATGGGTCGAGAACAATCTGCTGAGTCTCGGGGCCATTCACATTCAGGGGACTCTCAACACTTAAGCAGAACATTTAAGCAGAGCATTTCCCTCTTCTCAGGAGTTTGTTTTGAATCCCCAGGTCTTTCAGCAGATCTGCCACAGGTAGGGCGCTTTGGTAGTTGATCAGTTTGCCTCACCTCAGAACACACAATTTCACATTTCCTTTCAAGGTTCCGGACACAATGGACATTAAGAGTCAATGCTTTAGCAAGCCCCTGGCTGCCAGGCCTTCTGTACACCTTTCCTACCATTTCCCTGATGCTCAGGTTCCTTGCTTGCCTTTCTAAGGGAACCTGATTCTTCCTCTTTGGGTCAGGAGACCTTGGTTCCCCCTTCTTAGACTCATGTCCCTGCAACAGGGACATGAGTATAAGAAGGGGAGTGGAATCCACCTCCCTGCAGTGTCTCACTCCCTTCAGTCTTCCAGGAGGCTTTCTTCTAATAAAGCATATGATCATCATTGGGGTTCTTTTGATCATTGCTGTAGGCAGAGATCTTTATCTCCAGTCTCTGCTCCGATGCCTGATATTTTTGAATTTCCACAGAAAGTGTTTGAGATGGGTCTTTCTGTTTCCACCCTTAAACTTCAATGGTTTTCCAACATGACTTTTTGATCCCCTTGGGACAATCTATCTTCCATTCAGCAAATGGTCTCTAGATTATTTAAGGCTTTTCAGATTTTACCACCTACGGTCTGTCCATCTTTTCCTGCTGGGGATATTCCTTTAGTCCTCTCACACCTTCAGAAGCATCCCTATGAACCTTTGGAGGAGGTTCATTTCAAATGTCTCTCATTTAAAGTGTTCTTTTTGGTGGCCATCACCTCTGAAAGGCATCTGTGGAACTGAATGATCTTGTTTGCCATCCTCCTTATTTGAAAGTATTTAACAGCAGAATTGTCCAGCCTCTTGATCCTAAGTTTGATCTAAAGATTAATTATCTATTTCATTGTGACCAGGAAATCATTCTACCTGTTCTGTGGCAGGAGACTTCTGATTCTTTGGTTGATCTCTTGAATGTATTTATTTAATTTGTAGAGCACACTGTGACCACACTGGTATCCTGGCATTAAGATCTTTCATCGTCTAGAAGGAAGATAATGGCAGAGAATAATACACCAGCACAGACATCCATTACTTAGGGAACAACCAGGTCTTCAAAGCTTTCCTCAATTTAGGCGGCAGCCTATTCCATAGCTGAGCAGTTTTAAGTGAAAAGGCTTAACCACCTTGTGGGACCTTTAAGAACCTATGTTCATGAATGAGCTTAGCAGTAACTGAACATAGAGACCTTCTCAGAGCATATCTTTCCAGTCTTGTTGCAGCAGTGCAGGGCCCTTTTTCTATAGGGCCTTGAGCACAATACACATGCACTTGAAAAGGATCCTCTGCTCCACGGAAAGCCAGTGGAGTCCCCTGAGGGTATTGAATGGAGAGGAGCTGCAAGATCTATTTAGTGCCAATTTAGCTGCAGCTACCTGGACTCTTCTCAATCTCTTTACCAGGTAGTCAGGGGCTCCAGGGAGGACAGCATTACAATATTCCAGTCTACTGAGTAGGACCCTCCATGCAATTAAGGACTTAGCATGTGCAGGTATTACAGGAAACAGCTTTCTAAAGCCATGAAGCAATGCAAAGAAGACACCTGCCTCTTTATTTAATACTTCTCTAAGGAAAGGTGTTCATCAAAGGTGACTCCAAAATTGCATACTATCCTCAATGGGCGCAGCTCTGTCTCTGAGGTTAATGTCAAACAAATTGGGGTACTGCCATCAGAATGTTCTTTGCCAAGCAGCAGAGGAATTCTGTTTTATCCCCATTTAGTTTGAGGGAATTTGCATTCATCCATTTGACAATATCTACTAAACCGATCTAGAAAATGTTTTCATCATCCTGCTGACTATTATAAGTGAGAAGATCAGCAGTGTGTCATCTTCACAGTTAAGTACAGTGATATTGGGCACTTATATAAGAAAAATTAGTGACTCCATATAGACATCAAACAATTGCAGACTAAGTGCGAGCCTTGTGGCACTCCGTGTTGGATACATCGAAGGTCCAAGCAACAGAGGGGTAAAACCGCAGCCTGGCAGCAATCTTCAGATAGGAGTCCATCCACTTCAAAACTGTACCACCAACACCCAAAGGTGCTAGTCTTGCTAGCAGGGTGTGGTGGCTGGCAATATAGAAAGCAGCTGACAAATCAAACAAGATTAGCACTGTAGACTGGCCACTATCTACTCTCATAGAGATCTCGTCCATGGCAATCAGTAGAGCTGTCTCTGTGCTATGGCCAGGTCTAAAGCCAAATTGTTCCACCTCTAACAGGGAGTGAGACTCCAACTATTGAGATAGACTCCTACTGACATAGCCTTCCAATATTTTCACCCGCAAAGGGAGAAGAGAAATAGGCCTATAGTTACTCAGAAGAACAGCCGTGTCAGCTGAAGGCTTTTTCAACAAAGACGTAGCTATAGACTTCTTACAGCTTCGAGGTACCAACTCTGATTTTAAGGATCGATTGCAACACTGCTGCATTAGTGACACATCTGCCCAAATGTTCCACTGTCTGGGAAGGGGTGGGTCTAAAGGAGACCCAGACAGAGTGGACATAGCGTTAGAGTAAAAACTTTCCTAAGGGATTGGTTCAAAAGATTTAATCCTACAATTAGTATTCGCTGAGAGGTTCTGTCTATAAACATTCTTTAGATTGAGTGTCTCTGAAGCATCTATATTGGGCAGGGAACCAACAGCCATAGCAGTATTTCAGCTGGATAGTAACTGGTCCACATCAGGAGAACTTCCAATATCCTCTAGAGTCTTGCCAATCTTCTTTTCAAAGAAGATTGTCAAATCATCGCACAGATTCTGCAAAGATATTTTTTCTTGATTCAACAATGGGGTTGGATAGGTTACAGAAGATGTCAATGACCATTTTTGCACTATTTGAGGCAGCTAAAATAGAGTTTGTGTAAAAGCCTTTGCTTTACAGAACTCCTTTTTGTGATCATTCAAAGCAGTCTTCAGATATAGTTTATTTTCTTCTGTATAATGCAGACACTATTTCCTTTCCAATTGCCTACACACATATTATGTTGCTTTTAATGACTTGCTGTATCACGGGGCATATGGTCTGTGGTGGGTTCTTAAATTAGTGAGGGGATCATTTTATCTAAAGTTCCTGACAATTCTTCATTAAAGATAGTGCAGTTAGTTTCTATTGAATTCTTAGGATAAATAGAATTATATATGTGGAGGGTGAATGAGTTTATGCCATGTCCTTCTCTTTTTCCCTGAGTGTGCAGCCCTCTTGGGGGGAGGGCTTCCTGAATATATATGTGAAAGAAAGTTGGAGATGGCCCTTTTTGCAGGGTTATCCCAAAATCTTTTGCTTCTCCCTCCTACTTTTTCTGGACCTGCCTTTGTTCGTTTGAGGACTCTGGGCACTTTACCACTTCTAATCAATGCTAAAGTGCATATGCTTTCTGTTAGAGATGGGATTTCTGGTAGGCTAGAGCAAGGGCCAGAGCCAGGCAAACATCTCCACTCTAGTCAGGATAAAGAAGTTGCACTCCTAAAATAACCCCTGCTCACCCCCTTGGTAGCTTGGCACGAGCAGTCAGTCTTATCTTAGATGCAAAAAGAACTATTGATGGACAGAATGCAGAACAATGTCATACATTCACCCCAGTACAGAGATCTGGGCCTATATCCATTGTTTTTTTTCTCACCATGCCATTCCAGTTTGGACCCAGCCATATGCAAATAAGTCTTGACCCTGCGCCCAATGGAAACAGTCCAGCCCGAACTGCCAGGCCAGGTACTCCCTGGACTGGAAACAAGCATCCTAGGACCGGTTTCAGGGTTTCACCCCTCTTCAGCCAGGATAGCTTGATTCCAGTGACATGGAGAGCACGGGACTCACGTCTGAGCATACCCGTCCCACTCGGGGCGACAAATGCTCAGACGTGAATCCTGGGCTCACTGTGCCTCTGGAATCAAGCTATCCTGGCTGAAGAGGGGTGAAACCCCGAAACCGGTCCTAGCATGCTTGTTTCCGGTCCAGGGAGGACCTGGCTTGGCAGTTCGGGCTGGACTGTTCCCATGAGGCACAGGGTCAAGACTGATTTGCATATAGCCAAGGTCTAAACTGGGGTGGCATGGTGACCAAAAGAATGATAAATATATAACCCAGATCTTCTGACTGGGGGTGAGTGTTTTGATTTGTTCTGCATTCCGTCCATCAATTGTGTGTCTTTTGCTTTCTCACCCTAAGTGCGCCAGGTATGCTCAGAGGTGAGTCCTGGTCTCACTGTGCCACTGGAATCAAGCTATCCTGGCTGAAGAGGGGTGAAACCCCGAAACCGGTCCTAGGATGCTTGTTTCTGGTCCAGGGAGGACCTGGCTTGGCAGTTCGGGCTGGACTGTTCCCATGAGGCACAGGGTCAAGACTGATTTGCGTATAGCCAGGTCTAAACTGGGGTGGCATGGTGAGCAAAAGAATGATTGATATAACCCAGATCTCTTGACTGGGGGGGAATGTTTTGATTTGTTCTGCTTTCCGTCCATCAATTCTGTGTCTTAGGCTTATCTTAGAGGCAGTGTGTAAACCATTTGCACATAACCCACAGTAATACAATGTACACACTACAAAAGGACACCACACCAGTTTAGAAAAATATCCAATATTTTTATATAGTTAAAACAAGACCAAAAATGTCAAAAATCCACAATCCTATATGTAAACAAAAAGGTCTGTAGTTATCAAAAGTTTCAAACAAAGTTCCTCGATGTCGATAGCTCCGTCGGGGGTACCACGGCATTGTGAACAACAAATCCAACAGTTCTGGCTGGTCACGGGGTCGCGGGCCAGCTACGGTGTCGGGAAGCCCCCCCAACAGTACCTGTGAGAAATGCAGGGCGATGAGGCCCTTGAAGTCACTTGCATTGCAGGTCGAGCTCCTCTCTGATGGAATCAGGAGCACTGGCGTCGGCAGGTGTCGGGTGCTGCGGTGCGAAGTTCAGCGATGCGGTGCCCTCATGTCACGGTGCGAGCAGCGGCTTGGTGGCGGTGTCGGATGGCGCCGTTGGTGAGACCAGGGTCGCGTTGTGAGATGAAGGTGGTGCTCGTCACGGTGCTGGCAGGTCATGGTGCAAGAAGCGGCATCATCGTTGCTGAAGCGCTGTCGTCGGCTGACGAGCGGGAGTCGATGGTACCAGCGTCGGTGGGCCAAGGCTGCAGTGCGGGATGAGGGCAGTGCTTTGTGTGACTTATGAGCAGTGCCCTCGAACCACAGTGCAAGCAGCGGCATCGATTTCAGCGTGGAGCGGCGGCGCAAGGAAGGCCAAGGAGCCCTCGTGAAGCAAGGCGGTGCGGAGTGCACTGCCCACAGGTCGCGGTGCGAGCAGCGGCTCGGTGGCAGTGTCAACAGGCATCGTCGGTGAGACCAAGATCGCGATGCGGCATTGTGGCGGTGCTCCCTGCGGTGTCAAGGCTTTGGCGTGAAGTGAGGCAGTGCGGAGCCCACAGGTCACGGTGCAAGCAGCGGCTCGGTGGCGGCATCGACAGGCGTCGTCAGTGAGACCAAGGTTGCGGTGCGGCATTGCGGCGGTGCCCTCTGCGGTGCCTTCAGGACACAGAGTCGGCAGCGGTGTTGTAGACGACGTTGAGTTGCTTTTCCTCTGATACAGCACAAAACACACAGTCCCCAGTGCTGCAGCCAGAAGAGCTTGGAAGTCTTTGCTGTTCCTGAGACTTCGTGAACAGGGGGCAAGCTCTACTTCAAGCCCTTGGAGAGACTCACAAAATAGGTTGCAGAAATTCCAGTCCAGGCCTTTCACTGCCCAAGACAGAAACAGCCACTGCAGGTCAGCCCAGCAAAGCACACAGCAAAGTGGTAGTTCCTCCTCAGAGCTTCTCCAGCTCTTCTTCTTGGCAGTCTTCTTGATCCAGATGAGTTCTAAAGTTTAGGGGTCTGGGGCCCAGTATTTGTATCCAAAAATCCTTTGATCATCTAGGCAGAGGGTGTCTGTGCCCAGTTAGAACCAGTTCTGCCTTCTCTGGTGTGAATTCCTGGCAGGAGATGTAGACGGCATTATCAGAGGCAGATCAGGCCCTATGAGGTGCAAGGAAATCTCCTCCCCCTTCCCCTATTGCAGCCCAGGTCTATTCAACCCTTTCCTGATCCTACCTAGACTATCTGGAGCCCTCCTGCTCCCCAGCCTTCTTTCATCCGAAACCCAGACAGGCAATCCACATTCCAGCAAACGGGATGACTGAGCAAGAAAATACTGACTTTCTAAAAGTGGTATTTTCAAACACAGAATGTTACAATCACCTTCACTAAAAGATGTATTTTAACATTCTGAGTTCAGGCATACTAAACCCGAATTTCTACCTTGTTCCCTGGGTCAGTTTAGGATTATAAGATGTTATAATCACACTGCCCATTCTGGCCTATGAGAACAGATAGCCTTGCAATAGTGAAAAATAAAATGATTCACTATCAGGACATGCCACACACACACACAGGCATGTCTTACCTTTCACATACACTGCACCCTGCCCACAGGGCTACCTTGGGCCTACCTTAGGGGTGCCTGACATGTAAGAAAAGGAAAGGTTAGGGACTGGCAAGTGTGTGCACTGGCCAAGTCGTCATGGCAGTTACAAACTACGCGCAGACTCTGCAATGGCAGGTCTGAGGTACCTTTTCAGGGCTACTCACGTGGGTGGCACAATCAGTGCTGCAGGCCCACGTGTAGCATTTGATTCACAGGCCCTGGCACACTCAGATGCACCTTACTAGGGACTAACTAGTAAATCAAATATCCAATCGAGGAAACACCAATCCATAACACAATTGACACAGGGAGCGCCTGCATTTTCCTACTGATCAGCAGTGCGAAAAGTGCGCAGAAACGTTACGCCAGCAAAAACTGAGTCACAACCGGGAGGTCAGAAAGCAAAAACTCAGGGGAAACATGCCAAACGATGCCAAGTCTAACACTTTCTGTGTAAATTGTGTTATGGATTGGTGATTCCATGATTGGTTATTTGATTAACTAGTCAGTCCCTAGTTTAGTACACTGTGTGTGCCCAGGGCCTGTAAATCAAATGCTGCTAGTGGGCTTGCAGCACTGGTTGTGACACCCACACAAGCAGCCCTTCAAAGGTAAGTCAGACCTGCCACTGCAGTGTCTGTGTGCAGTCTATTACTACTCTGTCAAGTTGGCAAGTGCACCCCCTTGCCAGGCCCTAACCTTCCCTTTTCTTACAATTGAGTCACCCCTAAGGTAGGCCCAAGATACCCCTGTGGGCAGGGTGCAGTGCATGTGAAAGGTAGGACATGCCCTGATGTGTGTGGCATGTCCTGATAGTGAAATACTACCAATTTTGTTTATCACTATTGCAAGGCTATCTGTTTCCATAGGATAGAATTGGGAGTTTGCTTAAAACATTTTATAAACATAATTACCACTGGGAAAAAGGTAGGAAAATAAAGTTTAGTATGCCAGCACTCAGAATCTTAAAATGCATCTTTTAGTGAGGGGGATTTTTACATTCTGTGTTTGAAAATACCACTTTTAGAAAGTCAGTATTTTCTTGCTTAGCCATCCGGTGTGCCTCTGCTAGGATGTGTATTGACTGTCTGGCTTTGGAGTGACAGGGTCTGGGATGTGCAGTGGCTCCAGAGAGTCTGGATGAGTCAGGGCTGGACTGAATAGACATGGGCTGCATTTAGAGTAGGGGGAGGAGATTTTCCTTCATCTGAATGGGTCTGGTCTGCCTCTGACAATGCTGTCTCCACCGCCTGCAGGAAGTTACACCAGCCAGAGAGGACAGAACTGGTTCTGGGCGGGCAAAGTAATTTTCTGCCTCCAGAGAACAAAGGATTGTGTGGTATAAATATTGGGGTCCAGATCCCAGAACCTTATAACTCTTTGGGACCAAGAAGACTGCCAAGAAGAAGAGCTGGAGAAGCTTTGAGGAGGAAATACCACTTTGTTGAGTGCTTTACTGTGTTGGCCTGCAGTGGCTGCTTCTGTCTTGGGCAGTGAAAGGACTGGACTGAACTTTCTGCAAATGTTTTCTTGAGTACCTCCAAGGGCCTGAAATCTCAGGGACTGCAAAGACTTCACCAACCTCTGGGTAAGGCTTCTAGAACTGCTGTTTCAGCTCGCACAGAGAAGGGAAATGCAACCGACTCCGTCACCGATTCCCTCGCTGAATCCGTGTCCTGACGGCACCGCAGACCACACCATCCAAATCTCGCACCACAACCCTAATCTCACCGATGACGACCGCTGCGGCTGCCACCGAGTCCGTGCATTGTGACGGTGTGCACTGCACTCTGCACAGCCTCGCTCCACTTTGCCATCCTGGTCTCACCAACGTCATCGCTGCTACTGACTTTGACACCCGTAACCGCATCGTGGCTGGGTGCACCGCTCGTATGTTTCACGATGCACCACCTCATCTTACACAGTCATCTAGGCCGACCGACTCCAGGTCCCACTAACCGGCTCTGTCGCCTGCACCCCAACCTGCCAGCATCGCATCGAGCACCATCTCATCCTGCACCGTAAGCCTTGGTCTCAACGACGCCATCTGGATGATCGTCACTGAGACGCTGCCTGCATTGCTTCCATTTTGTAACACAACCACGATGGTTGCCACGACTGGCTCGCACCACTGTGTCAGCCGAAACGAGAAAGGTACTGTTACCGAGTCTGTCCACGCTTTTGCTGGCCCGTATTGAAGCGGTCGGCTGGAACTGTTAGACTCAGTTGTTTTCAGCATCGCGGTAGCCCCGGACGGAGATACAGACCCGTACAAACTGTGTTTTTCAAGTATTATTCCAAAGTATACCTATTTAAGTACTGTATTGTGGATTTTTATCGTTTTGGTCTTGTTTTAAGTAGGCCTGGGCTAAAATTTCATTCCGTTCGCGGAAATTGCGATAATTTGACATTTTTGTGTTCCGCGGAAAGCGCGAATATGTAAAAATTTCCGCATTCCGCAGCTTGGCGATAATTTGTTTCTTGCTCGCGCTGTAAAATAATACATTCTCGCGCACGCGCGATCGCCTTACCTGAATCCCTGCGTTCGCCGATAAGTTTTCTTGATCCGGTCGCTTTCTCCATGAGATGTTGTATTGTTTCTAGCCATTTGCGCTGTCTCGCGACAGTTCGCGCCCGCAGTGACATCATGCGTCGCGCTATCACGTCTTTCTTCTCGCGATCATGCACCGTGAAACAACTGAAAACAAGATGGCCGCGCCCGCGAGCAACCACATGGGTAAGTTGGCGAGCCGCAACCATGCAGAAAATCTCGCGAACATGCGGGAAAAAAACTTCCGCATCTTCGCGATATTTCTGCGTGTTTGCGATAATTTTTAACATTTTCGCGATAATTTGCGAAAGTGGATTTCGCAAATTCTGCCCACCCCTAGTTTTAAGTATATAAAATATTGGATATTTTTCTAAAACTGGTGTGGTGTCCTATGTAGTTTTTTCACTGTATTACTGTTGTTTATGTGCAAATTCTTTACACACTGCCTCTAAGATAAGCCTGACTGCTCGTGCCTAGCTACCAAGGGGGGGGTGAGAAGGGGTTATTTTAGGAGTGTAACTCCCTTACGCTGACTAAGAAGAAGGGCCCCTACTTGGACAAAGGTACAAACCATAGCCAACGAGAGACCCCCATTTCATGCATGGTCAGGTCAGCTCATTAACCGAGATCAGAACATCTGGGGCAAGTACGATGTGGACATAGTATGAGCTTTGAGAATTTACCTTGTCGGGTCAACTGAATTTCATCAATCTTACAGTCTTTTTGTGAATTTTGGGCCTCTGAAGAAAGGGTAAAAGCAGTCTTCCACAACACTATCCAGATAGGTGTAGACTGTTGTTTTCAGCTTCCTTGGTTTAGGATGAAGAGATACCTGGTGGAGTCAAGGTTTACTCTACTAGAGGGATAGCAGTTTCTTGGGCTGACGGGTCTGGTGTCTCTATAAAAGACAATTGTAGAGCTGCAACTTTGTCTTCCCCTTCCACCTTTAGTTGTAATTATCGGTTGAATATTGCCCAAGAGTCTGAACTGGATTTTGGTACAAGTGTCTTAAAAGCTTTCATGAATTCTTAGAGTATTTTTTTCTGCTACTTTCTTTATTTTTTGGCTTTTCTATATTGTGAGAAATTGTTGAGTTTTTTCTTTTGAATTTGATCATTAGAAGGCTGTGTATGACAATAAAATACATTCTTTCTAAGTGTTTGATATGATTGTTCTTTCTTTTGGTTGAATAAAGGTTTTATACCTCAACAAGTAAGGAATGGTATGAGGGTAGGAAAATGAGGAGGTAATGCTCAGATTTCTTACCAGTAATTACTCCAATTCTTCTCCTTACTCGTCCCTTTCCTTTCATGCCCTCCCAGCCCTCCCTATTCTTTCCTCAGCCTTTTCTTGGAGCTTATATAACAATTGGAAGAGATAGAGGAGGGGGAGGGATTTAATAGAACTTCCTTTCCCTTTCATAGAAAGGGAAGACAGCTTTTTATGGGTGTGATGTGAAGACTGATTGGGCACACTCACTCCACAAGTAAGGAATGGGACAAGAAAGGAAGAATTGCAGAAATGAAGATTGCCAGTAAATAATCTGAGCATTAAAAGCACAGCTCTTAGAAGTACTTATTAAATCATGAACCATCAGTAAACTAAAATGTGAGACAGTTGTCATGAAAACCCTGTAAGTGCCCCAGGTTATTATAGAGTGTAGTAAAATGCCTCTTTTGACATGGTTAGCTCCAACTTTTTGACTTCTGCATGATGTAATTTCGAACTGTAAGTGCACTGGGTCCCTGCAAACCAGGTTCCCAGTGCCAGATCTTCCTTAAACTGTACCACAATTAACACCATTTAAGCCAACCCTGTGAGCCCATAGTTAATGGTAGCCTTGTTACCTAGGGCATGGGTACTGAAGATGGTCCTCTGGGGATGCAGCATATACTGTGCTACCTCAGGGACCCCTCACCAAGACCAGGCAGACTTCCACTGCAGGCTGCATGTCTTGTTGCAGAGAAAACCAAAGAGTTGACATGGCACACAGCCCTGTGTGCCATGCCCACATGCACTGCATGAAGTATAGGTAAGTCACACCTACTACAGGCCTTATAGCCCTGAGGCAGGGTGCACTATAACCCATGTGTGGAGATATGCTTTAGCACATATGACCCTGCAATATCCAAGCCATTCTTTAATATTTTAAGTGCCCAGAGAAGCCATAGAGAGTACATGGTCTGGATACTTGTCATTACAAGTTTCCTAGCTCCAGGATGGCTTCACTATACCGTAAGATGTTTTGTACCAAACCTCTCATCTTTATAAATCCTCACCGATGCCAGTGTTGGATGTATTAATAAATGTACACAAGAGACCCTTTAAAGGGTCCCTTGAAAACCTACTAAGCACTTGTGTGGTCTCTGCCTAGTCTTAGCCAGCCTGCCATCACCAGACATGTTTCTTACCTCATGGGATGAGCACCAGTGCTCTCAGAGGCCAGGAACAAAGCTGGATCTGTGCGGAGGTGCTTCAGACCACCTCCGGGGCGGAATGGTACCTCAAGGCAGGAAGCTTTAAAGGCAGTGCTGCCTTAGAAATCCAAGCCAAGCATCTCCCGATAGTGGAGGATGCCACCCCCCCCCCCTCTTTCCTGCTCTACGTTTGGCGGGAGGAAAGGCGGAAAAATTCCTTCTATGAGGAGGAGTGCCCACTTAGCCAGAAACACCCCTAGGATGTGGCAGGCGATGTCGACACTACTTTTGCAAGTCTTCCATCGTGAGATGGTAGGAAATCAACCTATCAGGGCTAGGGTAGTGCCCCTTTTTACAGGAAGTGGTCACTTAGAGGGTATAGACAACGTAAAGGTAGGTAGCCCATTGGCTACTACCTGTCTTCCCCTTTAACTCCCGTAAATTAAGTATTTAGATGGCATCCCACATCTCTTAGACGCCCAGTGGTGGCACACCAGGGTGGCATTGGTGATCCATCTGTAACTCTCCCGGCCCCATCTGGTGCCCACCACCGGGCAATAGATGCAGCTGGAAAAACAGACACAGCGATGTTGCTTCTAATTACATTTCCCATTTTACTTCCTCTTGCTTTTCCTGAGAGTATTTGCTGTTTACGGGATGTTGTTTCTGTAGTTTTTTTTTACTCGTGTACAGTGTAAACTGTCTGTATAATTTACATTTGTGCACAAAATCCTTCATGGCTTCCCATTGTAGGCGGTTAAAAAAAGCCCCTATGTTTTTTCTCAACCCTCTGAACGGTCTATAAGAGTCTTCTTCAAGTACACAATTTGCGACTTCAGATGTATACCAAACCAGCGGAATGTAATAAGTTGAGTGTGGAAGAAATTGTAAAACAAATGCATCAACTCTGCAAAATTCCATTGAGACGCACATTGGAAACGAGCAATACATATTAATAGTTAAGATATGGTCTGTTTTGTCTGAAATGGTACAGTCCTTTCTGAATATTTGGACATGTTTGTAAAATTATTTACGTTTTTGGAGCTTCAATGTAAAGAAACATAGTGCTGATTTTGCTCAATTAAAATTTCGCAAAAATGTTAAGGTTTTACCTTAAAGGTATTGCTTTTGGTTTCATCAAGAACAATTTGTCAAGGTCAAATCCAGAGCCTCCTTTAACTTAAGGGTGGGAAATAGGGATGAGGAAAGTCGTCATTTTTTCTTTGTGCACTAGTTTGTCTGATTCGACCAGAATACAGCAATAAATCTGAACTCAATACTGCATTTTAAAGTGGCATTTTTGTGAAAAGCTGCAATTTCTTTAAAGTCGATTTCTTCTACCCTTTATAAAAGTTTCTAGTTGAAATCTTGTTTGAGACCGAAAAGTAAAATGAAATGTCGTAGAACGTGTCTGCTTTTTTCCAGGGCGAGAATACAATATTCATGCTGAGGCAGATGAAAGAAGCACACACTTGTCTGGCAGGAAACACCAGGGAGTTCACAGTCTGAACTGGGACACTGACAGGATGCGAGCTATCTCTTTGAGTGGCTGCAGGATGCATCGTGTCCCAGCCCAACGTTTATTGTTCAGAGAGCACGTGTACTTTCGCTCTTCCTGTACTCTTACTCGGTAAAGTAATGCAGGTTTTTAAATATTGACAAATCCTACCTTTTCTTTTGTGGCCGCCTTTTTTGAGGGCAGTTGCTGCAGAGGCGCCTTTTTATTACAATTGAATCCCATCTAGCAACTCGCCCGTCTCTGTGTGGTGGTTTGAGAAGGTGCAGTGCTATGCGGCGGTGTGAGAACAAGTCAAGTACTAACTAACTCGGTGATTTCTTGACATTCATCACGGTTGGCATCTGCACTTTTGGACTGCACCACGGCCTTAATGCTCTCCAAACAGCACTACTTAGCATTTAGAATTCAAGACTCCAGCCGTGTCTTCAAACTTGACTGTGAGACATCTCTCTGCTCTTTTTGATGGAAAAAGCCGTGCCTCGGGCTTCTCTTCTCCCTTCAAGCTCGTGGTATATGGAATAGTTTACAACAATTTATAGTTAAATGTATCTATATATTTCACAAATGTCCTTTGAATTTATGTCTTTTGTGATCTACTCCTATATGTTCTTCTGTGCATGAGTTTCTCCTATATGCCTTTTGTTAGGTTAAAATAAGCTAAAGGAAGAACTCATTCTGTTACAATATATATATTCTTAGGAATAAATGCTGAGTCTTGACCCATTGCCTGCGATATTTATGTATGTTGTAATTATTTAAATCTGGCAGGCCACTTCCGTTACTTTATGAGTATTGAGGTTGTACCTATTGCTACCTTTTCATTTCCTTTCTTTCAAAACAAAACATTTTAAACTCAAAAGCAAGTCTCCTTTCATCAGCACAGAGGAATATCTTTTACTCAATTGTTGCTATAGTTCATTTTATTTATAAGAAGAAAGTTTAAAAGCACTGGAGCGCACGTCATCATATGTTTACATTTAAGAATGCAGCTGATGAGATTTCATAAAAATACAGTCAATGCGTGCTGGTAGTTTTGGGTGCACCTAAAATATCCCCTTTATATAAAGATATTCGGGTTTTGTTAAACCTTTAAAACTAAAATGCCTTAATTGTTATTAACCTGGGTGTTTCTTAGGTTAAAAATTCGACAGGTGATCTGATTGATCTGAAAATGCAAACAGATACCTTTGGACGTTTGAAAAATAGTTTTGTGAACTTCTAGAAGATTTTGCATCTACAGAAAAAGTTCAAATGTTTAAAAACATCTCTGATTTTTCAAACCACTCAATACTGTTTCCACTCTACCAATAAGCAGGTATCTCGATGGAGTTTACTACTCCTGAGTGTCCTGCAATCTATATTTGATTGAGCTTGGTGCATTTTCCATTTAACATACATTTCTATAGGTAAAGAGTGTGTTATACCTGCTGCTCAGCCAGTGTGAATGTGGAGTGGAATGTTGGTATGAGAGTTGACTTTGGAATGTTGGATGAGTGCGAATGTCAGTTGCTGTATGGGCTAAGCAGTAAGGAGTCTGCTCCTGGTGGGGCTCTCTTCTACTTAAGATCATACCTGGAATAAAACTTAAAGATACTACCTGGACTGGATCATTTTCATCACAACATATTTTGGCGACGATTAACGAAGGAAGAACCTACGTATGCCACCTTATTGGACTGAAACCTGTCAAGCTTGAAGTAAGTGAATTTAAACTGAAGAAATTTTAGAGGAACTTGATGAATCTGGCACCCAGAGCCACACCAGTGACCACCCCATCAGTCGGCTACAACCCAACGGTGCCAGTTTCAAGCGTAATGTTCCAGTTCCTGCTCTGCTTCCCTCCTTCTGCAACTCCTTTGGGACAACCGTCCCCATCCTGCCACATTGGGACAGTTTCACTCCCTTGATTCCTGCTCTACTCCTGTGAAGGAGTTGTTTACAGCTCAACCCTTTTGTGCCAGTTACTACTGCATCTTTACTTGCCCCACAGCCTATTTGCTAGTTCCTGCTCGTCTCCCTGTCCCACTACATTGGGAGTCAGTTTCTTGTTGAAGTATGAATGTTCACAAGAGGCTAGGTAGTAGATTCCAAGTTGCAACTTTATTCGTATTCAAGTTACAGAAGCTTTAGGTTCTAGCCAAGATGGTAAGTAGGCCAGAATGTATGCCCCACCAGGAGCAGCCTCCTAGCTGCTCAGCCTGCAATCACCAACTGACTCAGATCAGGCACCCAACTTTCCAAGGCATCATCAAGATTCCACACATGCTCAGGCGGAACAGCAAGGGGAAAGAGAGAACACATAAAGAACAGGAAAAGTCACACTATCACATATCATCTTTATTTACACTGAAAGAAAAGACAAAGCAAGAAGATATGCAAAGAAGTAAATACTGAGCAAAAAAGTGCAGATAAAGATAAGAACAATGGTAAAAATATTCACACGCACCTAATGCAATAAAAGAAGGCATAAATACAATGCGATGAAGCAATAAATTGTGGCAAAAGCAAGCACACGAACACCATCCCCTTTTCTAACAAAGAAGTGGCAAAAGAAAGTAAAATAAAAGCAGAAAAGTACGTTGCACGTATACCTAGCACCTGAAGGGACAAAAGTCTCAGGAAGCAAACAACATGTACAGAACTTGTACGCCAGACGTCTCCGGCACCTCTATGATAAGTGAATCAAATCCGCCATATAGCACACAGTAAACCAGCACAGTAAGCATGACAGGATACAAAAGAAACTCAGAACATAGAAAAAAATGTACGTACGTGATAAACAATGAATGATAAGTAAACAACAGAATGGCGCAAAGAATGCACCCAAAATCAACGTACCGGGATACACTCACCCATCAATTAAAAACATGAACTGGGATACACTCACCCACAAGAAAAATACCGGGATACACTCACCCGTCAAGCAAAAACAAGAACTGGGATACACTCACCCACAAGCGAAATACCAGGATACACTCACCCGTCAAGCAAAAACAAGAACTCGAATACACTCACCCACAAGCAAAATACTGGGATACACTCACCCTTAAGAAGGAAGTACAGGGATACACTCACCCATTCAGAACGAAGGCCTAAAAAAAGGAAATAAAGAGATAAACTCACCCAAAAAGCAGAAAACAAGAACTGGGATGAACTCAACTAACCTCTCACCCAAGTAAACAGCAAAAGGAACTGCACTACCAGCGCAGGAAAAATAAACAACTCTGAAATACAAGAGTTACACTGTGCACTTGGTAAAACAAGTAGAATAACAGGCATGCACAGTAAGTATAATGCACCACGAACAGCGCACAATCACAGAAGTGTAACGAGAATAGTGAAATATCACAAACCTTGTAGCATAACAAACAATGCATTCAATAAGGACAAAGTAAGCATGGCAAAATAACACCACCATAAGAAAACAATTACCCCAACTATGAATAGAAAGAAAAGTACGAGATGTGACTAGAAGAGTTGATCATGAATATACCCCAAGCAAAAGCAAAGTACAATAGGCTACAAGCCACAAAGTAATAAAATTAACTAAAATAAATAATGTAGTCACCGTAGTCATCTGAATGATGGGAGACACATAGAGTCTGCTTGTAGTTCTAGGTCCAAATGACACATGAAACAACAAAAACAGTACCTGTAATTCTTAGTTACTGCTTGACGAGGATGTGGAGTAAAACGTGGAAATAGTTCCACATAATGCATAATAGTAGTTAGAAGAAAAAATTCAAGTAATTTCGGCCAGGCCGTGTGGACAAACTTGAAATTCTTCCACTCCCAACATCTTCTCCTCTTGACACGATGTTCGTGGTAGACTTCAAAGAGTAAGAAACGTTAATGAAAATGAGACGCATTAACATTAAAAAAAACATGGTTGGCAATAGGTGGGAATACTGGAAGATTGAAATATGCATGTAGGTCCCAACTGCAAGATGGCGGCACGTTTCCTGACGCTACCCTGGGTGGCTCATGGCGTGCAGAAGCAAGCAGGCGTCGATAGGCAGCTGAACGAGACAAGGAAAGACAGGCGTCACGAAGAAACGAGGCGTAACCAGGGCACCCTGCCTCCATGCAACATTAGAAGACAGGTGAGATGCGTGTGCATGTACTTGAATTTGAAAAATGCGCTGCCGTTTGTGAAGGTGGAGGTCTGCCTCAGAGTATAAATAACGGTGAAAGAAAATGTGGCCACTCACCAGAAAAGAATGGTCTTTGCCCTCGCAAATATGCGCATATGCTCACACTTTGGGTGAGCAGGGTGATCAAGCCAGGTGCGTCTCTGTGGGAATTGTAGTTGAAGAGGCTGTTAATAATATGCCGCGCTCCAGGCTGGGTAGGTGATCTAATCATACACCGGGAGTTCAGTGGTTAGCGATGAAAAGCCACAGCAGGAAAGTAAAATCAGTAGAAGACTCACCAAGCTTGAGTGGAGGTTGGAATGCCCAGGTAAGGCTGACCGGTGTCGTTTGGTCACTGGTGGGGCTGGGGCTGCCAGGTGGTAACGCAAAGATGGTTCACGCTTGGATTTCTTGAAGTAGTTGCAGTGTTTGTAGGTTTCTTAGTTGCTGTGAGAAGGTTACTTGTACTGTAAGTCCATTGAATTTGAATTCACGCAGGGTTTGAAGACCAGATCGTCGCCAAAATGTTGAAGTATGAATGTTCACAAGAGGCCAGGTAGTAGGTTCCAAGTTGCAACTTTATTCGGATTCAAGTTACAGAAGCTTTAGGTTATAGCCAAGATGGTAAGTAGGCCAGAATGTATACCCCATCAGGAGCAGCCTCCTAGCTGCCCAGCCTGCAATCACCAACTGACTCAGATCAGGCACCCAAAATTCCAAGGCGTCATCAAGATTCCACACATGCTCAGGCTGAACAGCAAGGGGAAAGAGAGAACACATAAAGAACAGGAAAAGTCACACTACCACACCTCTCTTAGGGGAATTTCATTTTGGAATGACTGTTTCCTGCATCTTTCTCTTTCTTGCTGCCATGTTGCCCAGACACCCACTGTAACCTGCACCAGTGCAGCGAGTGCCAAATGAGGTAGGAGGCAGTTTCTACGTGAATGCTCAGGTCTGTGATGATTTTAATGCTGACTCTGTTATTATGTACTTTGGACTTTACAACTAGTGAGCACCGTGCCTGCATTACCTGCTCTGCTTCGTGGTGCAAACCTCCCCGAAACCTGTAGGAATTTGAGGAGCGGCACCCCTGCCTAGCCAGTGTATTCATTTGGCATTGCAGTGATTCTTACTGCTGTTGTTTATCACTATTTAGTGGCATTTGGTCATTTTCTTTCTTGTTCCACACCATGACAGTTTAACAGTTTAAAAAAAATTCCATGAGCTATATTTAATGCGCTCACTCGGCGCGTGTGTTCCTACCTGCTCGAAAATTTCTGCAGCTCCGTGGGACCTTCTATGACGCAGTGTTCGTTGCTTCCTTGACCTTCTCTAGGACGTGTTGGTGCACAAGCGCACCGAGAGACACCCTGTAACCACATATGTAAACGTGCCGCCATCTTGGGCTTGGCAATGTTATTCTACCATTGCTGCAATGTTTTGTATGTTCTTTCTGCATTTCCACTTCCAACCACGATTTTTTTTTTGGGCTGTGACAATAAAGTTTATTGAAACCTCGTTGCTTTGGGGCGGCAAGACTTTGCTGGTGTTCCTCCCTGGCCTTTGTTTTTGTGTTCGTCTGCCTGGTGCCTCCTCCTTCGTGTTGTGGGAGCCGAGTCTTATTGAAATCATGACATACTTCGTTCCGCTTTCATTTCATGCACCTTTTTATCAGTTTCTCATGGCAATCTTCAACTTAAGGTACTGCTGTGTTTTTCCTCCTTCCAGCCATATATTTTTCAAGCAACATGTCTTCCTTTAAAGTCTCTATGGAGCCAGTGTTTTCTTCTTCTCCCAGATTTTCTGTGACTGCTTACTTGTCCCAGCAATGTGTTGGTACCGGACATTCTTAGCGAGCCTCGCAATTTAAACAATGCTGCTTATGCCTCATAAGAACTTTTTACTATTGCATCGTACTTGCTGTGTTTGGGACTGTACTTTACTCGGGTGATGTATTGATGATTTTACCCTGTGCCGTGTGGTGTCCCCCCACACATTCCACCCCAACCAGTGATGTTGGGGCAAGTTATTTTTATTGTTCCCTGTGGAATTACCTTCCACAGATTCTCATCTCTTTTCTGTTTGCTTTCCTACCATGTTTTCTTGTTGGTACTCTTTACCTCTTGTTGGCCTGGCCAGCCTGCTTGTTTGGTAGTGGAGTTTTAGCTTGTGCTTTGCAGCATGGTAGCGTGTGTTTTGCATTTATTTGGTTTGAATTGTGGAAAGGGAGATGTGGTGAGTGTGCTTGTGTGGCACTTATTTGATGTGATTGCTCGATTGCGCTTTTGTAACTCTTTCATAAATCTATTCTCTGTTACCTAGCATACATGCAAATTTTCCATCATTATCATCTCTACATGTATTACTTTGATTTTGCTTCCTTGCCCCAGTGCTGCATGTAATTATTGTATTACCTTCTTCTACTTGCACCATTAAGTTTTGTGATTCATTTGAAGTTGATTTTCATTTGTGTAAAAAAGGGAGATGTGTTATAGCTGCTGCTCAGCTAGTGTGAATGTGGAGTGGAATGTTGGTATGAGAGTTGACTTCGGAATGTTGGATGAGTGAGAATGTCAGTTGGTGTATGGGCTGAGCAGCAGGTGGGGCTCTCTTCTACTTAAGATCATACCTGGAATAAATACCTAAAGATACTACCTGGACTGAATCATTTTCATTACAACAGAGTGGTATCGCATTTACCTCCTGTGTGTCTTTGTTAGATAGCTGAGAAGACAATAGGGGTGTTTCCTAAAGATGAGCATGTGTAAGTCCGTCTTTCCAAATCACTTCGAGCAGTATCTCAAGACGAATAAGTGTCAAACGACTCAAAGGTGCCCGGTGTTCCAAGAACCAGAGTTTTCAGATGTGATTTTACAGCACCAAGTAATCTCGGGTGTTGGAACAGAGGGCTTGGTTTCTCTAGGTGTGTTTGTGCAATCAGTAACATCACAGGCAGCATCACAGGAGCAGGAAGGAATACTGGATTCACCTACCAAAGCCAAGTGACCCGCATTGGGTTCCATGATCCCATTTACCTATTGCCCGCGTTTAATTCAGAGGTCTTCAAACTTTTTTGCTCTGACCCCCCTAAGCAAAATGTTTTGAGGTCAGGCCCCCTCCAAAACGTAATGGCAAGATTTGGGGAAGCGCAAGGGACATGGCTGCCTGCAGGGCCTGTGAGTTGATTTCAGGAGTACTTTTTCTACAGCTTACAAACCGCACTAAATATGAGACTTATAAAACAGCAAATGCATGAAACAAAAACATGTATTATCCCAAACATACTGCTCCCCATAATTGGGGTGTTGTGAGCTTCTCACACTCTTAGACCCCAAAGCAACTACACTTGCTGCACTAATGATAACTGCAGTCCTGCGTAGCAGGCTATCTCCTCTGCATTGTTTACCTCTTCTCCACCATGATGGATCATCACCTCAGTCCTAATTCTAGAAAGAAAAATAAGCTCCCATGCCTCGTTTTGAAAGGTAGCAAGCCATAGTTGTGATGAAGTGGGCCCCTCAACCCCCTGGGCCCCAGTCCTCAGGGCCGGACTGGGAACCGAAACCGGCCCTGGCAAATTGCTCGGCTGCCCTCTTGGGGGCCAGGGGGGTGTGGCCGAGCTATTTGCTAGGGCCGGTTTCAGCCAATTTTGTTACAGGGGGCCGATATTGCCAGCCCCGGTAACAATAATAGCCCCCAGGGGCCCAAAACCGACCCTCACCCTGGCAGCCCACCGGGAAAACGCCCGGAGCCCGCTACGGTCTGTCCGGGCCTGCCAGTCCTGCTGTATATGCTTCCTTAATGATAACCAGCAGTGGCCACTTACACAGCCGGCAGTAGTACTCACTTCACTAATGAACGGCCACTTAATTTTTTTTTTTTAAAAGACCACTTAAATTGACCCTTTTTTTGGGTAACTCTCTGAAGAAGCTGTCTCTGGCCATTAGTAAACATAACAAGCATTTTTAATGCATTAGGTCTCGCATTTGATAGCTTTTAAGCAATTGGCCTTGTAAATGACAATGCCTTTTATTTATGTGGTTTAAAAAGCAGCACATATATAAAAGGTAGTGTTATTTTAGTGCCAAGAGCTCAACTATCACAAATGCAAGAGCACTTTAATGGTGGCTGCGCCCCTTTTTTTATATGCTACTCACATATTCAGGTTACAGTGAGCAGCGTCTAAACAAAGGGGTGCGGCCAACATTAAAGTGAAAGCGCGTATGGAGCTCTCACTCAAAGTGAAAAAAATTAAAATAATTTCAAAAGCTTCTGTAGCGCGGCCCTTGCTGGTAATTAAATAAGTGCAGCCTCTAAAGCGAAAGCGAACCATGCAGTATATAAAATAATTAAATTAGCGCGGCCACTATAGTTGAAGCTAAATAAATTACTATTAGAATAAAAGCAGGCGGGTGCTTCGATGTCGTGGGTGGGATAGGGGAAGAGCATTAATGAAAATAGTGCTTCCCGACTTATGAAGCAGACCATGTAACAACACCAGTAAAAGGTCCAGTTGTTATAGGAAGTAACAAATGCAGACAAGGCGGTACCAAGGAGGGACAATGACACAAGCCAATTAAAAATATGGGTAGAGAGTGGTCGGGGCTTCAAAACCATTCTCCACTATTGCATGCCTCGCAGCAGATGAAGGCGTTGCCCAGGCTCGACCTAGAAATAAGTCCCCATACAGTGCTCCCTATTCTGGGCCTTCGCTTTGTCAATATCTATGAATCTAGCTAGTTTCCTCTGTCTCCTGGACCATTACTGTGAGGCACCACGGGTTGAGAGGATTAGGACTCTGCACCTGAATGCAATCCTGCTGGCCTTCTACCTGCCACCCATGGACTACGCTTTCACAAAAACACTGCGCCTGAATGGTTAATTCTGACTTTGAGGTGCCTCTGCCTGAAAGCAAAGAGTGTGGTGTTAGTGCAGAAAGTTAAAAAAGAAACAAGCCTTCTTTCTAGCCATTAATTGATTTTCACTTTACGGCAGTGCCACTGGAATTATGAGTTTCTGCAGCAGCAGCATTTTCCACATAATTGTAAGTTTACTGCATTTGCTACATAATCCATAATCTACTGCATAACCTGCAGATTTCAACAAAGAAACTTGATTGTAGCTCAAAAGGAACAAAGGTTACTTAAAACATGGCGAAGTGCTCCTCGGGGCAATTTATGCCAGGAGAGTGTTAACAAGTGTAAAAATGGCAAAATAATCTAGTAATGCCATCACAAAACATGCAGCATTATGCAGCATAATTCGCCTTTGCTTGCTGAATAATTTAGTGAACCCTGCTGCATAATTTGGCCTTCTCCTGCTGTATAATTCCAGTGGCCCTGTTTATAGTGCTATGAAGTCCCAGCCTGTGGCAGAAAGCACTGTGAAAACGTAAGTCAATATTTAAAAATAGTATTTACATAGTCTAAGATAGAGTGCTGCAAAATGATACAGTAATTGAGATAAAAACAAGTTCTTACAAAATATACTTTTTAGTAATAAGTAATCAAACTATATCTAATGCAGACATTTTTGTAAGTGACTCCATTATTCCAGATCTCATTTGAGAAAACACCCCTACATTACATCTCAAAAATAATAAATCTTTGCCAGCATGAAGATTTAATCAGAGCCACTGGAATTATTCAGCAGGAGAGGACCACATTATGTGGCAGGGTTGACTAATTTATGCAGCAAGAAAAGGTAATTTATGCGGCGCAATGCAGCATATTTTGTGGTTAGCATTACTTCATTTTTATGTCATTTTAACTCATGATAATGCTGTCAGGGGAAATATTTCACCTCATTAGTACCAGTTTAACACCCAAATACAGCAGTAAGCAACTACAAGACTACTAGTCAATCTTTGCAATGGGCCTTCCACTGCTCCGGAACACCATATGTGGGTGTTAAAGTGTTACTTATGAGTACCACTTTAAAACCCATGTGTAGCAATAAGCAACATAAAGGTAACCAGTCAACCTTTAGAAAGGGCCTTCCACTGCAGGGTAATGTGTTACTGAATTTTTAGTAACTTTTGAACCGTTCGAGCTCGTAACAATTTGTTTTGTTAAAATCTGCAAATTATGCAGCAAGTGATGAATTATGAGGCAAATGGGGGAAATCCATACCTATGCGCACAATTGCATAATTTAGTGGCCCTGACTAAAAATACAAAGTTCACTATTCTTCTGCACCGACTATGGTTCAAGTATGTGTCACTGAGGTTTAACACACACATACATCTGCAGTGATGGCAGCTGCAGAGGTTTCTAAACCTAAATAAGTACATTTATCACCAGTTATTTAAGCTGTTAGTGCATTTTTTATACACACTTACATGACTGTGAAAACACAAAACACTTAGGGATATATTCACAAGAACGCGTGATAACTACCGCAAGAGTAGCGTAATGCAACTTTCATTATCGCAGCCCATCGCGGCAAAATAACCCTGTGTCAACATGACGGTACCATGCAATAGTCTGCCGAAAACGTGGAGAATGTCTGCAAAACAACCACGTCGATGGAGATAAAAACACAAACCACAACACCAGAAAACCTGCGATGAGCTCTTCCGCGATAAGGGGTAAGCAGGGATAAGCAGCGCGAGGGCAGCAAACTTATGCGCAATGCAGGAACAAGCACAAGAACAGCATACGGAAAATGCCACTGAACAAAATACAGCGTCAGCGGATTACCACGGATACACCCTGGCCAACTGCAGAGGACAACATGCACACCACTACATCCAAGCACCGTGGAAGGACAGAACCGACGGGCACACCGCATGAAAGAGACCAGTGGCAGACAAATCAGAGGTGCAGGAGCGACACACCCACCATGCAGCATACGCACATAATCAGAAGTGCACCTCGACATTGGCAACATCCTGGTACAAACAGCAACCCCTCCACCACTGAACACAGGACACAACTGGATCGGCAAATGTGAACAACCAGGCAAATCACATCTGTAAACCCAGGGATACATAACATGACAATAAACAATTCCAACCTGTAACCTGCAAATATGTTTTATTCACACATGCAGTGCAATTGGACAACAACTACTGTCCCATGATTGCCACGGATGGACACAATGTGACGTGCTCTTGAGAAGTAGGTGTCAAAGATGTAATTCCTGCCGCAGCTGCAGTGGGATGTGGGTCACCAGCCCCAGCCCCATCACCATCATAATTGTCCGGTACCTCTGGAACTGTGATCCATGCAACACACAACATGCAACGCTCCTCTTGCACATGACACCCGGGCTGTACAGAAGCTTCCCACCTGTGCAGTCTAGGCACCTGAAACATGACTTCAACGCGCCAAATGTGCGTTCAACTATGCCCCTGGTGCGTATGTGGGCTGCATTGTACTGCCTCTGGACGGGTGTGTTCGGGTCCCGGAGGGGTGTCATCATCCAAGGGCAGAGTGCATATCCTTGATCACCTGTGACAGTGCAGGGAGAAAAGAGTCACTACTTGGTTCGGCAGGATGTGATGGCAGGCCCACCAATTCAGTGACGCCTGTGCTGGCTGTGTGTGGGGTGAGTGTAAGCCAGCCCTCAGGGAGTAGCTGGTGCTGGCAACAACTTCAACAGTCATCAGGCACTCAGACATGCAATATCAGAACCACAAGGGGGGATGACTCGAGTCGCACAAGGAGAGTGTCCCCGGATGCACAGCGGCCGACACGGGCCCACCGCCACGGGATGCTGACCTGCGGGAGAATGGTGCAGGGTCATGAGGGCAGAGCAGTGCCTCACATGTGTCATGGCTGCATTCCGCATCTCCACACGGCAAGCCGTTGTGTGGCTGTGGTGCCATGTAATGTTTGTATTGGGTGCAGGGGTAGCCCAGGATGACCATGGAGTGGTGTAGTCGTGTCTGGTAGGTGGTTGTGTAGTCTGACATGTCGAATGTGGCTTGGTCACGTGTGCATTCCCACAGATGTGCGTTGTGCATTGGTGGCTGTGGGATGTGTGGTGTGTTGATTGGCACTTACCAACGAGCAGTCCCATTCCATATGTGCCATCCTGAAAGCGCTGGTTGATGATGGACTGTTGGAAGATGAAGGAATCGTGCACACTGCCTGGGTAGTTGGCAACGACATTGGTGAAGAGTACCCGGTAGTCGACTATTGCCTGCACATTGATGGAATGCGTGTGCTTTCTGTTGCGGTAGTGGTGTGCAGTATCCGCAGGGGGCACAAGCGGAACATATGTGCAGTCAATTGCCCCCAACATGGCCGGGAATCTGGCTATGGTGTAGAAGCCTTGCTTTGTCTCCAGCTGTTCCTGCGCAGTGTTGGGGAAGTGAAGGTACTGAGGTATGAAGCTGAGGATGGCATCCAGGACAGGTGTGATGAACTTTGATAGGGCTGGCTGTGAGACTCCTCCGACTCTGGAAGTTGTTTGTTGGAATGTCCCAGAGGCCAACAGGTGCAGCATAGCCAGCAGCTTTGTCTGAGTGGGGATGTTGGTTCTCCGCTGTGTTGGGACCGTCAGCCTGTGGGCAATGTGGGTCATGATGCGTAGAATGGTTTTCCGTTTGAGCCTGTAGTGGGCAATGACTTCCGCGGGCGTTAGGTCTGTGAGAGTGGTGTGTTTTCGGTAGGTCGACAGTCTCACTCTACGCTGCCTCTGTCATGGTCCGGGGGGGGGCAGGTCCGGGTTCTGGGGGTGGTGGAGGTCCTGGGGGTGGTGGTGGTGGGTGTTGTGGCCCTGTTGGGGCTCCGAGCTACATGATGAGTAGCTCCATGGCGTCATTTGTTCTTCGGGTATGGCTGTGTGCGGGGCTCCGTTGCCTACTGCAGGTAGGCATCTGTCTTTACACCTGCTTGAGGCAGGTGTTAAATACCTGCGGCCACCGCGGCTTATCGCCTGTTTTTGGTTCGCTTCGCAGTTCTGTCAGTTCGTTGTGAAAGTGGTGTTGTAGTTTTTTCGTGTGTTTTTGCATGGGAATGCCTAATCTGCATCTCATTAGAGTTAGTTGGTGGTGTCCGCCGTGGTGTTAGATATTGGGGCAGTTATCGTGGGAATACTGGCGATGTCTGCAGTTTGCACCTGCTTGTGAATGGGGTATTAAATCTATTTCCACTTTTGCTGCGTTAAGGTGGAGATAAATCGGAGATAAGTCCTTGTGAATATGCCCCTTAGACTTTAATTTTTTTTCAGCAACTTCTTTGGCCCTCAAGCACACTCACTGACCCCAGCCCCCAGAGCACTCCGATCACAGTTATCACTCAAGGGCTCAGAGTAAATGAAAACAGCCTGGAAATGAAGCAAATAAACATCTTCGCACTTCCAGGCCAGGCCATCTTAATTTACATGTACTTGCAGAGGCATTTGCGCCCCCCTAGGAACCCATTCACACCCTCTGAAGGGGGGGCACACCGCACAGTTTGAAGATCTCTGGCTTAATTTGAGCCAGTGGTTTCCGGTGTTCAGCACCGGCACTTAATTGTCAATACCAGCGCTTGTGACAGTCTTCCACTAGGTTGCACTGTCTAACTACTTTGGAGATAACCACAACAGTAAATTATTCATTCAATATACATTGAAAATGACTATTACCTGTTGCCCAAGCCATTCTTATAGCTTTGGGGGCCAGGAATAGTCCAAATTGTTACACTTGTAGGATTGTGATGGTCAGTAGTTGTTTTGTTACTATCATTGGCAGCACTGACAGGGGCAGTGTGTGATGCAAGCAGCAGTGGCCTCCTGGCGAGAGCCCTGGCCCTTATGTTTTATTACATTTTAAGCACTGCCTCTTGCTCACAGAGGTTGGCAAACTAAACTGGATAATAGATCATTCGGCCCAGGAGGGGGATCCACACGTGTTTTTGACTCTCTAAAACTGGCTCTGCTTGTTAATTCCCATCCTGGACTGAATAACTTGGTACAGACAGATTTAGGTGTGGTCATATTTAGGCTACACAAGATGATGTGGAAAAAGTGGATAGAAACAAATGAAGATGAGCATGATGGCGCTGAGATGAAGGGTACCGAGCAAAAAGGAAGAGGACGATTCTGTTAGAGAAAAAGTAGTATGATTTGAAAGCTGAAATGTAGAGGCAAAAAGTGGAGTTAAAAAGGGAGAAAGATGTTGTGGAGAGGGCGAACAATGGTGAATTGGTGAAAAGGAAAATAGGACCCACCATTCAGAGTCCTGATATGGGTATAGAATACTAAATAGTCTTGGCTTAAAAGAATAGTGTTGCTGATTTTAAAACACTGTAGTAACAAGTTAACAAGCATTGACATAGCCAGCAGGTCTCTTTGTGTTTTTCAAATGATAGTGCATTTGATTTGATCGACTAATTCATCTGTATGGTTGATTGAAAGAATAAGTGAACAGTTGAATAATCAGTTGGATGAGAGAGTGCATGAATGAGTTAGTGAGAGGATCTGTAAGTGCCTTGAGTGCATGTGGTAGATGAATAAGCTGGTGTGCAGGGATCAATCAATGAGTGAATGTGTATTTAGATGATTTTGGAATGAGAGAGTAAGATAAGAGCTGGGATTTCATTAAACAGTAGTATGATCATGGAGGTGAAATAAAAATGACAAACATTTTTATAATGACTGTTGGACCTGCCAACCCTAGGGTGGTCTTCCCCAAAATGTTTGCCTTCTTCCTCCATGTTTGCTGATATTGTTTTGCTGGCCTTAGGACTCTGCGACGTTTACCACTGCTAGACAGTCCTAAAGGGCATATACCTACTCCTTATAACATTGTAACATTAGCTTATCCCAATCATCATATTTAATTTACTTATACATCCCTAGTAAAGTGGTACTGCAAGTACCCAGGACCTGTAAATGAAATGCTATTAGTGGGTCTGCAGCACTTAAGTAGCCCCTTTAAACATGTCTCAGGTCTGCCATTCCAGCATCCATGTGCAGGTTTTAAACTGCCAGTTGAACCTAGCAAAAACAACCTTTTGCCAGGCCCAAATCTTCCTTTTTCACTTGTATATATTGCCCCTCGGCTAGGCCCTAAACAGCTCACAGGGCAAGGTGCTGTGTATTTAAAAAGTAGGACATATGCTTTTACGTTTTACATGTCTTCATTGTGAAAATCTCTTAAATTAGTTTTCACTACTGTAAGACCTACCTCTCCCATGAGATAACATTGGTGTTAACTTATTACATATATTGAGCTGTAATTTACAAATAGGCGCAGTCATGTTTGGTGTCTTTGGAATTGTAATGAAAAATACTAACTTATGGTGAAGTGGGATTTTAAATTCCAATTTTGAGAATGCCACTTTTATAAAGTTGGCATTTTACTGCCTTAGCCATTTAGTGCATGTAGCTTGTCTCTGGGTCACATGATTGTGCTTAATTGACAGTTGACGTGTATTCCTCCTATACAGCCACATACAAAAGAGAGCTTAGGTATACCTGGATATGGAATTACTGGCAGGATGGGAGCTGAGTACAGCCCTGCTTACACTTGACTAGGCTGTGTCATGCCTCCCCACAAAGGGCTGCAAACTTTCAGTAGTTAGTCTGGAGTCTGGTCAGAGGAGGCAGGAAACATGTGCACCTCAAAGGGAAACCTCTAGAAGTTTCTACCACTTCAAAGGAGACATCTGGTAGATACATTAGACCTCAGACACCAAATCTTCAGTACATTTCTGGACCTGTGGAGAATTAGCCTGGAAGAACGACTGCTGTGCCTCTAGACTGCAACCTTGCTGGACTACTGCCTTGCAGGACTGCTGACGTGCTGGATTGCTGCCCTGCTGCCTTTCTGCCTGAATCAAAGTTATTGGACCTGGACCTGCACCTGAACTCAGGACTCCCAGAGTGACTCCAAGGGCTAGTCTGCTGACTTCCTGTTGAGACCACCTGAACTAGCACCCAGATCCATCTGGAGCCAGCCCAAACCCACAAGGGGTGCCACTCAGGTCCTGGGCTCTTGGTGTGGCCACAGTAGAGATGAATTTAAGTTTTGGCTCTTTGGGACCATGAATGGGCCCGTTGGTACAAAAACCTTCTTGCTCATGTTGCCCACCAAAGTGAAGTTCCACTAACCCAAACCCTTTGCACTACAGCATCGACTGCTCACGGGGAGCGCCACACCAAAGCTTCAGCCTGTCCGTTCGCGACAACAACAGGATCTTCACGCTACCACAATTACAGTCTGCGCCGCCAGTCCTGTTCTTTGCGCTACATCAATGACCATCCGCAATGCTTCTCTGCCCTTGCAGCCCCCTCCACCGTGAACAGAACTCTTTACACTGGACTGAGAAGATAACCTTTCAGCAGGATTAACCTGGTCCCAGTATATGTCCCGCCCTCCATCGTGGTCAGCCTGAACATTTGACTTTCTCCCAGACTCACATGACCAGATAGCTGTGAGTTGCACTGTGGACTTTTTGGCATTATTTTCACTTAAATCTTTAAAATTGCATATCTCAGGTTATACTGATTGGACGTTTGTCATTGTGGTCTTGATTTATTCATTAAATTGTGCTCTGTGTTTCAAAATTAGTGTGGGTTTTTTCTTGTGTTGTGGTCTTACTTTATGACTGTTTTAAGTGCTGCATAAATACTTTACATATTGCCTCTAAGTTAAGACTGACTGCTCTGTGCCAAGCTACCAGAGGGTTGAGCACAGGTTAATTTAGGGATTTGCTTGTGCTTCACCCTGACAAGGATTCTGGTTTATGCATGAGTAGGATTTCCCCCCCCCGACCATTAACTGAATATGTTACAGGTGTCAACCCCGGAGTCCATGAAAAGAGGTTGGCAGACCATTCAACGCCTCTCTACACTCTCTCTGCTGCTCAGGAGCTAGCTGAACCCCTTACAAAGTGCTATTCTTCATGTCACTATGCAGTAAGTCAGGAAGAGTCTTCCTTAACTTCCTCTTCTTTAGCCATGACATTCACTGTGTATTCTCTCCAGAGGTAAGGTTTCAGCCTGTTCACATGGAACACCCTTTTGGGTTCCCTTGTGGCACCTCTGTCCACCAAGTAGTTTACCTCATGCACTCTGAAAACTGTCTTATACGGCCCAACACCATTTGTCATCCAAAGCCCTGTAAACAAATAGGCTTTAGCACCAACACCTCCTGACCTTCTTGATACCCAGTAAGTGTAGCATTCTGGTGATACCATTCCTTCATCAGCGCTTGGTCAGCCTAAAGATTTTCCTTTGCCTGACTGATGTGCTGTACCATCAGTTTCCAGAGGCCAATCACATAGTCTACCACATCCTTCTGTGGAGACTCTGAGGTTCCTTCCAACCGAGTCGACTCTGCATCTGTTGTCCATACAGAAGTTCAAATGGACGGAACTGTACTCCCTTCTGCTAAATCTCCTGGCAGACAAACAAGAGACATGCAGCAGAGAAGTGGTAGGTCACACCATCTTACTACCACATAGCTCTCATATAGGAAGAGGTGAAATTAGTTCCCCGATCAGAAATAACCATCCTTGGAAAGCTAACCCTAGAAAAAGTCCCTAGGAGAGCTCTCGCTACGACATTTGCAGTCATGCACCTCAGAGGGACTTTAAACCTGTCTCAGGCCTGCCACTGCAGAGCCTGTGTGAGCTATTTACATTGACATATAGACTTGGCATTTACAGCCCCTTTCCATGCCTTAAAATCCCCTTTTATTGCATATAAGTCACGGCTAAGGTAGGCCCTAGGTAGCCATTAGGGCAGTAGGCTGTGTAATTAAAAGACAGGACATGCACTTTTCAGTTTTGAATGTCCTGGAAGTGAAAAACCCCCAAATTTATTTTTCACTACTGTGAGGCCTGCCCATCGCATAGGTTAACATTTGGAAGTCCTTATTACATCTATAAGCTGTAATTCCTGATTGAGAAAAATTAGTTCTGTCATGTTTCATATCACTGGAATGGTGATGATAAATCCTCTTTTGCCGGAAAAGTTGAATTTATCATTACTATTTTAGAAATGCCACTTTTAGGAAGGTGGCTCTATTCTGTTCTTGCCTCTATATACCTGCACCTATCTTCAATACCCATTTGGGATGAGTGACAGCTTGACTTTGTGCAATCCCTCTAGACAGCCACACACCAAGGGAGGTTAGGTGTGGCTCAGTCATCTTGGGTTGGATCGTAGGGAGGAGCTGACACTTATACCTGAATATGCAGTGTCCTGTCCCAACACGAAGGGCTGCATACCACCCTGTACTGTACGCAGTCTGAAGCCAGAGCTGGGATGGAGGACCTCTGCACACTTCAAAGCCCCTCTGTGAAGTCACATGTACGTCAAAGGCACAACTGGGTATAAGTACTGGGTCTCTGACCCCACCAAATCAGACACTACTGGACCTGTGAAGAACTCTACCAGTTGGAAGGACTACTGTGCTGTGAGAAGGACTATCACTCTGCTGGACTGCTGCTCTGGAAGAACTGCTTTTCTGCTGTGCTGCCTGCTGCTATCTGCCCTGCTGAGGAATATCTGGACCAACTTACTTGAATCCATAGTGATCTCCAAGGGAATGCTGGCTTGCCTCCTGTTTTAAGACTCACGAATATCAAAGTCTTAGCCCCTACTCCTGTGCCTGGTCCATTAGAAGTGGATCCAGGTGCTTGCTCCAGTGGAACCGATGCTCCTCTGCTTCATGAGTCAGAACCAACACATCACCGCTGTTATGGGAACAGAACCAGCACATCACACTTGGAACCAGCTCATAGCCTTCAGAACCGATGGATAACTGTTACAGTGAGAGGCGATAAACGCATCCCCTCAACTGTGTGGAAAAACCCAGGGCCTCAGCTTCAGAGACAAAGTATCTCAGAAAATCAACATATCATCTTAACAGCGAGATTGGCACTGACGCATTGCTTGGCTGCACCCCGCATCTTGATGTTGCAACCAAAATCAAGGTACTTTTGCTCAGTGGGCCTTCGGTGGCTCCTGTGTCCAGCCGGTGCTCCATCATAGTCAGCCTGAACTCTTGACTTTGCCAGGTCGACTAGCTAATCCCATAGGTGCATATTGCTTCTAAGCACTATTTTTCCCTTTTAATGTTGACTAAGTCATATCTCGACTTCTACTTATTGGATTTTTGTTGTTTTTGTCTTGTTTTATATATAAAATCATAATCTATTTTTCTACACTGGTGTGGGGTTTTTCGTGTTGTTTTCACTGTGTTACTATTTGAAGAGATGCACAAATATATTACACATTGCCCCTTCAGTTAAGCCTGACTGCCCTGTGCTAAGCTACCAGAGGGTGAGCACAGGTTTATTTAAGATATGTATCTGATTTACCTTGACTAGGATTGTGGTTCCTGCTTGGACAGGTTGCATACCTTATTTTATTTATTTTTATTTATTTATTTTAGGAGTTTTATATAGCGCTGCCCTGACCCGGGGGTATCAGAGCGCTTTACAACAGTGTTTCATAAGAGATACTTAATAAAGCAATATTAAACAAACGTTCAGAAGTCCACGGGTGCTGCGTATTCTTGAGGTAGTAGAAGAGTCTTGGGGTGTCCTTGTTGTATGCATAGTTGAGGTAGTTCAAGGGACCTGAGGGAACCTCAATTTTGGCTGAGGTGAATCAGTTGGTGCGGAGCCAAAGCGTAACGGGGATAGGGTTTTGCGTGGGGGCGGGAGTTATCCCTTCGGGATGGAGCGGTTGAAGTGAGGGGGAGGGCTTTAAGGTGCATTTTAAATGTTGTGAAGGACGGGATCGTTCTGATGTCTGCTGGAATGGAGTTCCAGATTTTGGGCGCGTTTCCCACGAATGATCTAGCCGCGGTTGATTGTTTGCGTGTTCTCATGGGGATGAAGAGGGAGTTGGAGCTCCTGAGGTTCCTTGTCTGACCTGCCCTCTTGAGCTTGGCGGCCAGGTAGTCCAGTTTCCCTGTGTGTAAGGCTTTGTGTGTGAGGCAGGCCATTCTGAAGTACGCCCGCTGATCAATTGGGAGCCATTTTCGTTCTCTTAGTGCAGGAGAAATGGGATCATATTTCCTGATTCCAGTGACCATTCTGGCTGCAGCGTTGAGGGTTGTTTTGAGGGGAGCTAGGTGGGTTTTAGCGGTGCCGGTTAAGGTTGCGTTACTGTAGTCCAGTCTGGATAGCACCAGTGCTTGGTGGCTTGTTTGAGGTCGTTGTTAGGAATGAATGATTTAATCTTGTAGAGAAGCTTCAGGTTGAGGAAGGCGGTCTTTGCAGAATTTTTGATGTGTTTGGTCATGTCCAGTTTGGGGTCCAGGGTGATTCAGGGTGATTCCTAATGATTTTACGTAGTTAGCCAGGGTGAGATACCGTTTAGAGTATCCAAAGCTTTAAGCCATTCTGCAATTTGTGGGTTCTCTTCTTTGTTGGAGATGAGGAGGATCTCAGTTTTGTCCTTGTTAAGTTTGAGGTGATTTAGGGACAGCCAGTGTTGAATTTCTTTTAAGGTGTTGTTTAGTCTGAGGATGTCGTCTGGGGAGGAGGTTTCCAGATAGATCTGGGTGTCATCAGCATATAGGTGGAAGAGGATATTAGCATTTTTAAGTATGGAGGTGAGGGGTTCCATGTATATGTTGAACAGTTGCGGCGAGGGCACTGAGCCTTGGGGTATACCCCTGCTGACGGGGTGAAGGTCGGAGGTAAAGTTTTTGATTTGTATCCTTTGCGATCGGTTGTGGAGGAAGGAGGTGAACCAGCGGAGGACCGCCTCATCGGCACCCACCCTTTCTTGTAGGGCCTTGATGAGAAGATGGTGGTCAACCGTGTCAAATGCTGCCGATAGGTCAAGGAGAATGAGTAGGCAGCTGTGATCGTTATCGAGTGACTTGTGGATATCATCTGTGATGTTTAGGATCGGCGTCTCCGTGCGGTAGCCTTTTCTGAAACCTGATTGGTGTGGATCAAGAAGGTTGATGTTGTCCATATGCTGAGTCAATTGTTATAGGACGCATTTTTCGAGAATTTTGGACAGGAGGGGTAGATTGGAGACGGGTCTGAAGTTGTTCAGATCTGTGCAGTCCAGGCGTGTTTTTTTTAGGAGTGCCGTTATTTGGCCTACTTTAAGACAATCCGGTATGATGACGGTTCTCAGGGAGCTGTTGATGATTCTGCACCAGAACGGGGCTATTGTGAGTTTGAGTTTTTTAGTCATTTGGGAGGGAATGCGATCGAGGACGTGAGAAGCGGGTTTGGAGGTGGAGATTAGCTTGATAATCTCGGCTTCCGTGATTGGATTGAAGGATTTCCAAGTATTTTTGTGGTGCCTGTATGTGCTTTCAGTTGGGAGTGGGGGCAGGCTTTCGCAGGCATGCTTGGTGGTGATGTCTAGTGAGACCTCAATCTTGGAGATTTTTTCTTTGAAGAAGATGGCAAAGTGGTTTGTTGCTAGATGATTGTAAACAGTTTGTTGGGCCTTTTTTTTGCATTGTCCAAGGCGGAGCAGAAGAAGTTAGATTTTTCATTTCGGATGTGTTTTTTGTAGTTTCTTCGAGCTACTTTGTGTTGCTCGAGTAGGCTAGTGGAGGGGTTGTTTCTCCACAGTCTTTCTGTGGCTCTGAGTTGTCTCCTTTCATTATTGATGTCAGTATTGAACCAGGATCTGGATGGGATGTTCCCGGCTTTTTTTTGTTTCAGAGGGGCTATCTGGTCAAGAATGGATATCAGGGATGTGTTGTAACGGTCGGTGAGTTCTGTCGTGGATAGATCCCCCGTGGAGGTGGTGAGGAGGGAATTTACTTTTTCTTCCAGTTCGATCATGTTGATCTGGGTGAGGTTTCTGGTCCATTTGGGCTCTTCTTGGTTGCGGGGTTGTAGAGTGGCTGGCTGAGTGAGATGGAAGAGGATTAAGTGGTGGTCAGACCAGTCTACGGGCAGGGTGTGGATTATCTTCACTGTGTCACATTTGCCAATAATGGCATCAAGGATTGCTCCTTTGTTGTGAGTTTCTTCTGTGCAGTGTTGCGTAAGGTTGTTATGTAGCAACTCGCTCAAGTTTTGAATTAGCAGGTTGCTCTCTTCATTCCAGTGTAGGTTGAGGTCTCCCAGAATTAGGTTATTCGCCTCTCGTAGTGAGCATTGGGCAATCAGGTTAGACAGGTGTTCAGCGAAAGTGGTGGGGTTGCCTGGGGGGTGGTAAATAAGGTGGCAGGTTAGAGTTCTTGTTGCTCGTGTTGATGTTGACTGTTAGGCAATCAAAGGTGTTGTAATTGTCAGTTTCCGACACAGAAATATTGTCACTGTGGATGATTGCTATTCCTCCTCCTCTTTGGCCTTTTCTGTCTTTGTTGGTGATAGTGAAGCGTGGGGGAACGAGAGTGTCCAGGAGAAGTGTGGAGGAGTCGTTGAGCCAGGTTTCAGTGATGAATGCTATGTCTATGTCGTGAGTGAGGATGGATTCTGCTAATTCAGTGGCATGTTTGATGGCTGATCTGCAGTTTATGAGCATGCAGTTAGTGGGGGTCATCTCTGCTTTGGGTTTTTTCATTAGGGGGGCTGTGGGGATGCTAGTGCGGGTGAACGGCGGTTTGGGTGAGTTCGGAGGGGCTTGGACTCTTCCCAGTCCAGTGATCACCTGGATTTTGAATTGGAGGGTGACAGCTAAAGGATTGTCATATGAGGAGGCGAGGTCCGCCGCGTCGCTCTCAGACATGGCGTCTCTAGTTCTTTTGGGTCTTTGTGCCAGAGAGGGGATGGGGTTGGCTACCCATCTCCGCTGAGGGACTGCGGACGGTCTTTGTTGTGTGTGGGTGGTGGAGGAGTGGGTGTGCTGAGGCTGCTGGGGCACCGCGAGGTTGGCTAGGGTATCGCTAAATCCCCGGATAATAGTAGCTATCTGGGTTTCTAGCTTGGAGAGACGCTGCTCAGTCTTGAGGTCATTGAGATATCGGGGCTGGTCCTGAGCGAGAGTGTTGGGTCTAGAGGGGGGTGTCCCGGGGTATTGAGTAGCTTAGTGGTGGCTGAGTTGTTTGTTTTGGGTCCGGGAGGAAGGAGTCTCAGGGAATTGGACCACCTTGTTTTGGGTGTGTTGTCCGTGTGGGGTCTGGGTGGGGCCGTGAGAGCAGGATGGTGGGGGTCTTGTTGGGGCGTGAGTTTAATGTTGCCTGTGGGTTTGGGGAGGTGGGCATTCAGGTAGTTCGTAGTGTGTTGGGTTACGTGGAGGGTCAGCGGGAGGTGGGGGTGGGAGCTGTAGTTGGGGGGGTGGTTGGGTCTTGTTCTCAATGGGGGTGAGGGGGATGTCATGTGGCGAGGGGTCTTGCTGGGGAGTAGATGCTTTGTTGCCTGTGGGTTTGGGGAGGTTGGTGTTCAGGTTGCTCGTAGTGGGTTGGGGTGGGTGGGTCTTGTTCTCTAGGAGGGTGAGGGGGATGTCATGTGATGAGGGGATGTGCTGTATTGCCTGTGTGTTTGGGGGAGGTTAGTGTTCAGACTGTTCGTGTAGGATTGGAGAGGGTGGGAGGCAGGTACTTTATTGCCTGTGGGTTTGGGGAGGTTGGTGTTCATGTTACTCGTAGTGGTTTGGGGTTGGTGGGAGGCAGGTGGTGGGTGAGGGTGCATGCCTGTAGGTAAAGGATGAGAGAGGGAGTCTAAGGCGGGAAGAAGAGGGGTCCTGTTTCCTCTGGGGGTGGTGAGCCGGATGTCACGTGGTGGGGGAGTGAGGTTGTTAGGGAGGGTCGGGTCGTAGGTGGTGGGTGGCAGTGGGAGCTGTCAGGGGGAGGAGGAGGGGTCCTGATCTCCCTGGGGTGGTTGGGGGGATGCCACGTAGAGAAGGGTGTGTGTGATTGCTAGGGATTACCAGAGCGGAGGGTGCGTTCTGTTGCCACTTTCGGTTCTTCTGAAGGGGGAGTAGGGGAGGTTGGGGGTCGGGTTCGTGGGAGGGTGTTTTCCAGAGAGAGGGGTGTTTCCAGTGTTCCTTGAGCGGTACGGGAGTGCGATTTACAATTTGCAGCTATGTGAAGTGTTGGTGGTTTTTGAAATGTTGAGCTGCGATATGAGGATGGATTTCCATGCTTCTTGACTCTCAGTGTGAAAGATAAGGTCCATTTTTACCTTTCCTTTGGAGGAGCAGTGGTAGATGTCTACAAAAAGTGATTCAGGATGCTGCCTGATCAGTTTCTGCTTAAAGCTCTTCTTCGCTTTAGGTGAGAGGTCAGGCAGGAAACTAATCGTGAGGGAGTTCAGGCCGTGCAGAGTTACATGGTTCGCAGAGGGTGGGACGGTGTGTGTTGCTGCGGCAGAGGGCATTGTGAGAGAGTGGCACTGTAGAGCTCCACCCCTTGGGAGAGGCCAGGGTGGTCGTAGGTTGTGGCGAGGGATGGTCATGCTGCATCAAGGGCAGGTCGTAGTTTGCCAACAGTTGTCAACGCTCCTCGACTGAGGGTTCTGGAGGGGTTGAGCCAGAACTTGAAGTCAGGTCGTATTTTGCCAACAGTTTTCAACGCTCCTCGACTGAGGGTTCTGGAGGGGTTGAGCCAGGACTTGATATCAGCATGTAGGGGTGGCTCATCTATGCAGCTCTACTTCATCACTTACGAGGCAGCACAGAGCCAGCGCAGAGTGGCATAGCGCATAGTAGTCTTCTCCTTACTTCTTGAATTCCACAAGCAGCAGAAGATTTGGCTGTTTCGAGTGGTCCTTCGAGGCCCAATGAGCGATTAGGTTCACACCTGTTCAGGACCGGGCAACCTTCCTGGGTGTGAGTGCTCTCTGCGTATCTACAGGACATAGCAGCCAGTGGTGCATGGGAGTAATGCAGAATCCAGTCTGGCACCACGGAGGTATTCTACTGTGAGGAGCCAGCCGTTAAATGGAGTATTCTTCAGAGAGAAGGTCGGTAGCTTGTTCCTATCATATCTTGTGTGTCGTGGGAGCAGAGGATGGGGTACCTCTGCCAACCAGAAACCCAATGTCTAATAGACAGATTCTACAGAACCTCTTTGGGTCTCACTCTCTGCACATCTCTGGCCAGTAGAACAGAGGGAAATCCTGTCCTGGGTTTTTCTAATCCCCAAGTGTCCTGCTAAAGGCACGTAATGGGCCAGTGGCAACAGGAAGTTCCTGTGCATTAAAGGAACTAAGAGCCTCTTGCTAGTACCTGGCTCAGGATTTACTGGCTCACTATAAAGTCGATCACCCTAACAACCAACATAGTGTTTCGTGCACATTCCTTTACTGACCTGATTCTGGGGTTCCTTCTGAAGTCCCACAAGACATGAACTCTCCTCCTGTGTCTTTGTGGAAATCTTCCTGGGTAGGCTCTCCAGCTGCTAACAAACCCTGCATCTCTGGAAGTAACCCAGACTCCAGCAAATAGTATGGTTCAGGAGCCTCACCCTCCTTATCTCTTTCTGGAGCAGAAGTGATGACCTCCACACCACTGGCTTCCCAAAGTCTGCACTGTCCTGCAAACTACCTTGTCCTAGTTCCTGCAAATCTGGGATGTCCTCAGCCTCACTCTGAAACTGATATGCAGCCTGTGCTCTGGTCAACACAGTTGACATTGCCCAGCCATAAAGGCTTCTTTTTCTGGCACCAAGTCAGGGGCAATCAAATAATTGCCCAAGAGACATCTAGCTCCTGCTTTGCCCTTACTCAGACATAAATCATGGCCTCCTTGCCATTGAACTCAGTGTGAACCCTCACAAGTGGATACACCATGCATTTCCCATTGGCTACCAATCCTCTATCCTTGGTTCCAGGGAATATCTCCTCAGGCTTAAGGTACTTCCTCTCAACCATAGTGCTCCAGGATCCCTCAGGGCAGGCACTTTCCTCCTATTGACGGTAACTTCCTGCACAAACCCCATTGAATTAAGGTATATGTGCTTCAGAGCATAGCATCTGTGTCCCTTTCCCAAATGTCCATAGCTACTTGGTGGAGCGCAACCAGCCCCCCTCAGGTACCTTCACCCATGTGTAACATGCTTGCTATCACAGGTGTTGCTGCAACACGTTTTTTCTCTTGACAGTCTCTCCTGCAGTTTTGCACCTTGTGGTACTTAAAACAAATCACCACCTTGGACTTAGAAGGGCTTCCTTACCTTCCCTTCTCATGATGCTCCGTCCTGGACACACCGTTACCAATCCCATGTTTCCTGGGCCCTTCCCAAGCCCCATGAGAATCCCCCTGGCCCTTACCCTATGGATTAGAACCAATCTGAGAGTTTTTTTCCCTCTTTTTCTTAGAGCCATGCTGTTCCAACCCTTTGTGAGCCCTGTTAGACAACCGCTTATCTGCTACCACTGCAAGTTTGGTTGGATCCCTCTCTCTCAGATCAGACAGGTATTGTCTAAGTGGGGTAGAAAACTGCTCCTTGAGTCACTCAGTCACCATCAACTGGTTAAGGGACTAAAAATCCTTGGCTCCATACTTCTTACCCTGTCACACCACCACGTAACACAATAAATCCAAGTCTCAAATGGAACACCATCTACTTTCTCGCAGTGACATAATCTCTGCAGGTATTGAGCTGGTGTCAGGAAAAACTGCTGAATGAAAGCTTCCTTCTTTTGCTCATTGACCATCTCATCTGCCACAGGCATCCTCCCAATGACAGCTATCCCTTCCAATGGCATGCATTCCATTAAGGTAGCTGCTAATATTCCTCATTTGAGGCCTGCACTATCAAAGCCCACAAAAATGTCCAAAATATCCTGACCTTCCACAAACACATGTACTAGATTTTTAGAACCTTGGCCACAACCTGGACCGAATGGGAAGTTGAGTCACTTACCCCAGATGGAGTCATCATTGCTGCCATCCTGAGTATCTCTCTCTCAAGAGCTATAATTTCCCTTCTCAGCTCTCTTTCCTTTCCCTTCTGTTTTTCCTCCCACTCTCTCTCTTTTTCATCCTTTCTCTCAGTTTCTTCTCTCTTACAATTTCTCTTTCTTGACCCATTCCTCCTGTTACTCCCTCCTCTTTTCCTCTTGTTCCCGGTAAGCTAGTCTCAGCTTCTCCCTCTCAAAGCCTCTGGTCTTCTCATCTTTCTCAGCCTTAGCTTTCTGAAGTGCCAACTGCAATCTCAGAGTCTCTGCTAGACTCAACCAACTCAAGCTATTTCTTCTTGGAATTGGGGCAGTGCTAGCTGTAAATTTTGAGGTGGTGTACAGACCTGAGATATTCTAGAGACTAAAAGTGGTGAATGTCTTAATGAAACTCTGGAAAATGTATTAGGGGACACACTTGGCTTATGTCTGGTATATATTTGTACTAAAGTGATTATAGAGCCTGAGTCCACAGCACACTCTTCCTGGATCCTTACCATGATTTCCTCCCCAGAGTCAGATACTGCCTCTTCCCTTTCACTCAATATCTCAAACCTCCTTCCTTATGTAAATTCTTCATCTGTTCTATGGACATAGTGCCGAGGTAAATTCCCACACCGTGTGTTATCCATTGCCAATGCGTGTCGCATTTGTGTGTAGAAGAAAAAAAACTGCACTTATTGCAGTACTGATGCAAACTTGGAAACGGGCAATGCCACCTCCGTATCTGTGAATCCTAAATGTTAATCATCCCACCACTTTCTGCCAATTGTCAGAACCCCTTGCATAGGTCCACGAGACATGCAGGGGTTATTGAGTTCAACCGTGGTGGTTAAGGCCTTTTACTTCTGATGTTCCAGGGCTTGACCTACTATGGATCCCACACAACTGGGCCAAGTACCCCTACTGCGCTTGACTCTCAGTGGTAGCTGTGGTCAAGCAATCAAGGCTCCCTCAGAGGGGATGCACATACAGCTTAGTGAAAATGACTTATAACTCAAAGTGCAAACATTACGAACAATACATCAATATGCAGCCAAATATTTCCTTTCACAAGAAAAGTAGTATTTTATTTCTAACTCTACACATGCAATGAAGTACAACATAATTCCCCTTGAGTTCAGGTTTCTAGCAGTTGTCAGACAACTCCCTGTCCCACCCTCCTTCATGTAAGGTGTTCAGGGTTATTCCTCATTAACTGGTGGCCACATCAGGGAATGTAAACTATTAGCTACTATACACTCAAAAGTTCTCCCTTTGACTCTAAGAATTTAGTCAAGTGTCTATAGTGTTGCAGCACCGTTAGCAGGAAGTTCGCCTGGGCCCACTTGGCCCAGTTCACATCTTACTCACTCTTAGAGCACAGAAGAGTCCAGCGATGCTCAAAGTCGTCTGGCTGCTTACCGCCCAAGCAGTAGCACCTGGCGGAGCAGGTGCTCTCGCCTGCCAGAGGACACTCAGATGTTGGAGCAGCTTCCTGCTCGCGAAGACAAGTTAAGTTTACTTTGCTCAATGGAAGGCAAGGGAATCCTTTCTGCAGCTCCTGACTGGAGCCAGCGAGCCCAAATTATTTGCCAACATAGATAGCAGCAGCCCCTCCTAGCATATGGGGCTACCATGGTATGTAGTTATACAGCTGCATGCTGGCCCAGCATAAGTACCCTGGCCCAGACTATCACTAGTGCTGGCACTCTTCTAAGTGGTAAATTTACTGGCGACCTCCTCTGGCATACGGGTGACCACAGCACAGCTGCACAAGAGTAGAAGACCTGTATGGCACTCAATATATAGAGCACAGTCTAAAGCTGTCCTCTCCTGGCATGCATGTGTCGCCGGAAGCAGTCGTTCACATGGGCGATGGCCTGATTGGTGCACAGCCGAATCCTGACACCTGCACAGATAGTCCTCACGGTAGGCCTCCCCACTGGACCTTAATCCCTCCAACGCTCTCCTCCTTCACACCGGGCACACCGTTCTCGGCAGGCAGTCACACACTGGTACTCCACCCTCAAGTGCAGGTGGTCTTGGATTCCCTGGGTGATGTTCCCACATCAAGCAGGGAGATTAGAAGATCTTGGCCCCCAATCCTGGTCACAGGCAGAAGCCTTGCAGAGCTTCCCCTTCTCACACAACTCGTCTGGCAGTTTGGCAGATGACACATTTTTGGAGACTCATCCTTCTCTTATTATACTACTTTTCTAGACATGGGTCTTTGATGTTTTATGTCGGGATTCTGCTTCTTTAGATGTGGGCACTTCTTTTCTTCTTTCTTCATGAAAGAGGTCTGTCACAGGAGGCTCAACTCTCAAGCTAATTGTCCATAACACAATTCACAATTCACATCTGGATATCAGCCACAGTGATATGTGCATCAAAAGGTTAATCCTAGAACCCCAATGCTACTCTTTATGATTCCTTTATCATACCCAGCTCCTTCCTGAAGTGTGTCCTGACCCCTTCCTTGTGATCAACCACTGAATCAAAGAGCAGCCGATTTAATATGTAGAGGAAGTCTATTCCTTTTCCCTCCAGTGTGTCCCCACCTAGCTCACAGGAATGCAGCAATACACACATCTGTGTGAGGGGGTTCCTCTTCTCATGTCTTCAACAGGCAGGCCAGATTGCCCAAAATAGAACCAAGGGTCCTCCATGTAATGTACCATTGCAGGCACACTTACTTAGTGGACATCCACAGCACACTCTCTGTTCAGAACTGTTCCATACATTGTACCCTTACATGTACACATGCATTTAGCACACACACTCTGTGTGCATGCACTGTTCAGCACTGAAGCATTTCTATATTTAACCAGGGTGTGCTCTTTACAAACACACACACTGCCCGCACACACACTCACTATGTGCATGCTGCACAACACTTCACCCTTCATGTATTTTACTTCTCACAAGCACACATAAACTCAGCACATGCTTTTCCTGGGCACGCACTGTTCAGCGCTACATCTCTCATGTAATGTATTCCTCTCAGGCATACATACACCTTGTATATGTTATAACTACATATGCTCTGCAGAGTTCTGCTCCCTCCTTGTGCTGTACCCTACCAAGACGCACATACAACTAACGCAGAGTCACTACTTCTGTGCTGTGCAGCACTCCACATCATACCTGATATAGGCCAAGGGTGAATGAAGCACTCAGCAGTGGAACTCTTAAAAAATGTGAGAGAACTTGTCCTCCTCACTCTAGTGACACAGGATAAAATGGTTCTGTTCACTACTACTGATCACTATACAATATGCTGCAACCACCACATTTGTGTTGCTTAACTTCTGGTGAAGTCAGTAGCCTTTCACCCATACGGGGGTAGCGCTTTGGGTGCCCATTACAGTCCAACAAGACCACAATCCTGGTGACAGGCCTATTTCATGACACACAAACGTGATCTGTGCTTGCCTACGACAAACAAAATCAGCATTAGGGATCCGATGAACTGTACAGTTGAACCCTCAGGGCAAGGGTTCACGCCTTTACCATGCAGAGGACTTTTCGATCCCAACACTGTATAAAAACCTGTCTCTAATTTCCTTTTTACAAGTGACTTATGATATCTCTAGTCATCTGTAATAAAGAATGATGTAGCTTTTCAACTGTAGTAAGTTAGTGCAGTTGAGTTCTTATTTCACCTGCCAGAGCCCGTAGCCAGGGTGAAAGGTATATTTACAGCTGCAATTTATACAAGGAAAATGGTAACCGCCTTTTCTTTCTTTTAATATGTTTTCAAAAATAAAAAACATTCCACAGAAAGGAGATATTTATAGCATTGTATATTTTTTATGTGCTGTAGGTCATTACTAGAAAGATACAAATTTTTCTCTTTTCAACACAGCATTTTCTAGATCTGACTTACATGAGATTGAACCTAATATGTTTTTGCCATAATAAATGTAACTGCTTTTTGTTTTGTTTAATTTCGCAGCACAGATTATTCTTTTAATCTTCGTGTCTGAAATGAGAATAAAAGAGCAAGACAAGAAGGATTTAACTAGTGTGTTGGCAGGGAGATGGTGAGACCATGTATTAGAAGGAATACATTACTCTCTGCCATTCACTAAAACGAATTTGGAAGTTACGTTAGTCTTCCATGACCTTCTTAACGAACTCGGCCTCAATTGTTGTTCTATATGGTCATGGAACTCTTCGGTGACTCGCGATATCCTTATAATATATGGCAGAGTGTACTTTTTTTTCAATATATACAGTAGCAGACTTGAACAGGACATGCTATGACTTTGATACACTGGTACCTATAGTGCCAGCCATTTGCTCCTAGATGAAGAATATTACAACAGAATGACATGTTAGAATGCTATATAGAGTAAATAGTATGTTCTGCATCTGTACTGTGAAAGGATGCTGCTTACTGCGTTTATATTGACATGGTTGCTGAGCAGTCTATTGTATTCCTAAAAGGTTTTAGCCATCAGCACTTTGCATATTGTGATTTGTGCTTATTAAAATACAGCTCCCTCATAATTAGAATATTGCCTGGTGTTATCACACATTAACATACTATGAACCTTTATAAGGAGTATACCATATGTAACAAGACAGGGTGGTGCTCAGAGATGGTGTGTACTTGACCAGTATTGCTAGGATTTGGAAGGGGCACTATCACAACACAGTAGGGCGTCTACCCTGTAACATGCCCTTTAGTGGCAGCATTCAAGAGGGTTGCTTTGAGTGGACAGTGTGCACTGTATCTCCTATTTCTAGCCTAAAAGTGGGCCACTGTGGCAGGATGATGAGGATGAACTCTATCTTACTATTCCTATTGTGCACTCAACATGGACCTGCCTGAGCCTCCTCTCCTTCGTAGCTTATGTGGGGATGTGGGTTATACTCATCTTTACACTTCTGGCTCTGGGCCTCGACTGTCACTCACTGTGAAACTCCTGGAAACGTGTCTATGACCTTCAGCTCCCTCTGCCCACCTTGCAGTTCAAGGTCAGTTATCAACGGGCAGCTAGAGAAAGTGGCTGGTTGCAGGATGTACATGACGTTTGTACATACGCGTACACATGTAGGCTGTGTGAGGGCTGCTGTCTGATTCTGCCTGTCATCCACACACAGTCTAAACTTTACCAGGCTTGATATTTAGAGATGCGAAGACATTTTTATTTCTGTATTTACCATAAAGAAACTTTCCTTTTCTTTTGGGCAAGGTGTATAATCCTGTGCGTTTTTCCCAGAGAGCACTTCTTGTCTAACATGGGCGTGGTACATACATGTGTTTCCTTGTTCTCTCGTTTCACAGGATGCACGTTCTGTTTGCTTCCTTTGAATGCACCTTTCATTCAGAGTATCCTTTTCCGTGGGGTGCACCGAGCTGCTGCTCCTGGAACAATAACAATGTTATTGCTACAATAACAATTGTAGCAATAATATTTCAAGTTTACTACTCACAGTCATCGTACAGAGCTTAAATTACTTTATTGTTTTCAGAGTATCTGCATTAATATTGTGTCCTATGTATCGTCGACAAAAAATACTCTCACTGCAGTTAATGACAGAAAATATACGCCAAATAGGAGAACATTTACATTAACGATGTTTAGGACACCAGATTTATGTCAGGCGGAATGTCTGTGTGTGATGTTCTAACATACAACTATAAAATTAGGAAATGTGTTGAGGGCAAGAGTCAGTTTCTTGTATACATTTGTCTTGGTCTAGAATCCAGAGGCGAGGTCTGTTTTATCCCAGCCAGATTCTTTCATGTTCTTGAGTGTGTAGTTTGTTTAACACTCATGAAGTTCACTCTTCCTCTGCCTGTCTAGGTAGAGGTCATTGTTGAACTCCCAAGCTGGCAGATCAAAGTGATTAACTCTGCTACTAAAGGGAGGGGCGCGAGGGGGGTGGGGGGAGTGTTGTAAATTGAAGATGTTGGTGGCAGTCATCTCTTGTTAATTTGGTTAGTTGATGTTCTGCCCTGAGGAATAGAGAGAACGGATTCATGTCCCCAGTGCACTTAAGGTGACCACCTTGACATTTGAGAGAAGGTGACTTTGAAATTTGAGATGAAAAGCCATGACGGTATGGGGAAGAATACAGCAGGGTTCTTGTGGCCTTATTTTGGAAAGATTCAACACATTTTATAGAAAATTCACTGGGCTTACCCCTGTTAGTGTACATTAGACATAGAGAGATAATATGGCCCAGTAGATTGGATAGCTTTCAGCCAGTGATGGAATTCTGAACCTTCATTAGTAACATTCTTTGCAGGCGGGATGGCGTGAGGAAACGGAAGGACCGCCTTTGCCATTTGTGCCCAGCCACAAGGTCTAGTGGTTCCTGGCTTGTCTCTCTGACTTTCTAATGGACACTCTTCAGGGCTGGTGGCATCAAATCATTGATTCTGCCACATCACCAGTGGGTATAGGTGCCTGTTGAGCCCTTCTGGTAACCCTTCTGATCTGGCTTATAAAAGAGGTGACACTGCGGGTTCTTGCCACTGCCCTCTGTTACTCCGGATGAGGCTGTGGGCCTGTGCGGCAGGAGATTACTGGCACAGAGTATGATCTGCAGCTGTGAAGTCGTAGGTTGTTGCTGTGGAGCGTACCCAAACTTTGAATTGCCCCAGCACAGATGACAGGGCTGGACAGGAGGGCATTCTTTGAGCCTTTACTGTGGAGCTGCTATTACTATCAAGAGGAGGTAGTGGCCCAGAGACTGTACAGGGCTGAAGACATTCACTGGATGTGTCTGACTGAGGTAAAGGATCCCTGCATGTCTTGGCTGTGGTGAGCCCCCTTAGCCCCAGGTCCAGTGCCCCTATTTTACCCCCTGTTAGCAGAGTGAGACTCCTCAAAGCCAGACACTGAAAACCCCAGCAAATATCATTCAGTGGGGGTAGAAATATTGACTAATAGAAATGTCACTTGTGTGAAGCTTTCCCACTATTCCTGTGGATAGCATGAGGCTGAGGGTATCTGTCAGCATTGATAAATCAAGACGGTACAGTGATATCTGCCTTTGAAGTAGGCAGCGTTTGGGAAAACTAAAGAATGATTGCGCATTGGAAAAACTGACTCTGTTTACTTCCATTGTCACTGCCATGCCCAGGGGATCACTAAATTTATGCTGGAGGGTTTGTCCTACTTTTTTGGAAAGGTGTCCTTCTGGGATTGCTTAGCATAAGTGTTTGAGCGTCACCAAGTGTGGCATGTCCATGTCACCTGGTCAACTGGACATAAAGTTGGCAGAAGTGAATAACTCCAGGCTTGCATTGCAACAGAACAGATGTCTTAACATATATAGAATGAATAAAATACAAAACATTTCTGGTGGTTATGTTGACGTTAGGCTTGTTGGAGACAAAAAATCCTTGTCTTCTTATACTACATTTCTAGACATGGGTCTTTGATGTTTTATGTCGGGATTCTACTTCTTTAGATGTGGGCACTTCTTTTCTTCTTTCTTTATGAAAGAGGTCTGTCACAGGAGGCTCAACTCTCAAGCTAATTGTCCATAACACAATTCACAATTCACATCTGGATATCAGCCACAGTGATATGTGCATCAAAAGGTTAATCCTAGAACCCCAGTGCTACTCTTTATGATTCCTTTATCATACCCAGCTCCTTCCTGAAGTGTGTCCTGACCCCTTCCTTGTGATCAACCACTGAATCAAAGAGCAGCCAATTTAATATGTAGAGGAAGTCTATTCCTTTTCCCTCCAGTGTGTCCCCACCCAGCTCACAGGAATGCAGCAATACACACATCTGTGTGAGGGGATTCCTCTTCTCATGTCTTCAACAGGCAGGCCGGATTGCCCAAAATAGAACCAAGGGTCCTCCATGTAATGTACCATTGCAGGCACACTTACTCAGTGGACATCCACAGCACACTCTCTGTTCAGAACTGTTCCATACATTGTACCCTTACATGTACACATGCATTTAGCACACACACTCTGTGTGCATGCACTGTTCAGCACTGAAGCATTTCTATATTTAACCAGGGTGTGCTCTTTACAAACACACACACTGCCCGCACACACACTCACTATGTGCATGCTGCACAACACTTCACCCTTCATGTATTTTACTTCTCACAAGCACACATAAACTCAGCACATGCTTTCCCTGGGCACGCACTGTTCAGCGCTAAATCTCTCATGTAATGTATTCCTCTCAGGCATACATACACCTTGTATATGTTATAACTACATATGCTCTGCATAGTTCTGCTTCCTCCTTGTGCTGTACCCTACCAAGACGCACATACAACTAACGCAGAGTCACTACTTCTGTGCTGCGCAGCACTCCACATCATACCTGATATAGGCTAAGGGTGAATGAAGCACTCAGCAGTGGAACTCTTGAAAAAGGTGAGAGAACTTGTCCTCTTCACTCTAGTGACACAGGATAAAATGGTTCTGTTCACTACTACTGATCACTACACAATATGCTGCAACCACCACATTTGTGTTGCTTAACTCCTGGTGAAGTCAGTAGCCTTTCACCCATACGGGGGTAGCGCTTTGGGTGCCCATTACAGTCCAACAAGACCACAATCCTGGTGACAGGCCTATTTCATGGCACACAAACGTGATCCGTGTTTGCCTACGACAAACAAAATCAGCATTAGGGATTCGATGAACTGTACAGTTGAACCCTCAGGGCAAGGGTTCACGCCTTTACCATGCAGAGAACTTTTCGATCCCAACACTGTATAAAAAACTGTCTCTAATTTCCTTTTTACAGGTGACTTCTGATGTCTCTAGTCATCTGTAATAAAGAATGATGTAGCTTTTCAACTGTAATAAGTTAGTGCAGTTGAGTTCTTATTTCACCTGCCAGAGCCCGTAGCCAGGGTGAAAGGTATATTTACAGCTGCAATTTATACAAGGAAAATGGTAACCGCCTTTTCTTTCTTTTAATATGTTTTCAAAAATAAAAAAACATTCCACAGAAAGGAGATATTTATAGCATTGTATATTTTTTTGTGCTGCAGGTCATTACTAGAAAGATGCAATTTCTTCTCTTTTCAACACAGCATTTTCTAGATCAGACTTACATGAGATTGAACCTAATATGTTTTTGCCATAATAAATGTAACTGCTTTTTGTTTTGTTTAATTTCGCAGTACAGATTATGCTTTTGATCTTCGTGTCTGAAATGAGAATAAAAGAGCAAGACAAGAAGGATTTAACTAGTGTGTTGGAAGGGAGATGGTGAGACCATGTATTAGAAGGAATACATTACTCTCTGCCATTCACTAAAACGAATTTGGAAGTTACGTTAGTCTTCCATGACCTTCTTAACAAACTCGGCCTCAATTGTTGTTCTATATGGTCATGGAACTCTTCGGTGACTTGCGATATCCTTATAATATATGGCAGAGTGTACTTTTTTTTCAATATATACAGTAGCAGACTTGAACAGGACATGCTATGACTTTGATACACTGGTACCTATAGTGCCAGCCATTTGCTCCTAGATGAAGAATATTACAACAGAATGACATGTTAGAATGCTATATAGAGTAAATAATATGTACTGCATCTGTACTGTGAAAGGATGCTGCTTACTGCATTTATATTGACATGGTTGCTGAGCAGTTTATTGTATTCCTGAAAGGTTTTAGCCATCAGCACTTTGCATATTGTGATTTGTGCTTATTAAAATACAGCTCCCTCATAATTAGAATATTGCCTGGTGTTATCACACATTAACATACTATGAACCTTTATAAGGAGTATACCATATGTAACAAGACAGGGTGGTGCTCAGAGATGGTGTGTACTTGACCAGTATTGCTAGGATTTGGAAGGGGCACTATCACAATACAGTAGGGCGTCTACCCTGTAACATGCCCTTTAGTGGCAGCATTCAAGAGGGTTGCTTTGAGTGGACAGCGTGCACTGTATCTCCTATTTCTAGCCTAAAAGTGGGCCACTGTGGCAGGATGATGAGGATGAACTCTATCTTACTATTGCTATTGTGCACTCAACATGGACTGCCTGAGCCTCCTCTCCTTCGTACCTTATGTGGGGATGTGGGTTATACTCATCTTTACACTTCTGGCTCTGGGCCTCGACTGTCACTCACTGTAAAACTCCTGGAAACGTGTCTATGACCTTCAGCTCCCTCTGCCCACCTTGCAGTTCAAGGTCAGTTATCAACGGGCAGCTAGAGAAAGTGTCTGGTTGCAGGATGTACATGACGTTTGTAAATACGCGTACACATGTGGGCTGTGTGAGGGCTGCTGTCTGATTCTGCCTGTCATCCACACACAGTCTAAACTTTACCAGGCTTGATATTTAGAGATGCGAAGACATTTTTATTTCTGTATTTACCATAAAGAAACTTTCCTTTTCTTTTGGGCAAGGTGTATAATCCTGTGTGTTTTTCCCAGAGAGCACTTCTTGTCTAACATGGGCGTGGTACATACATGTGTTTCCTTGTTCTCTCGTTTCACAGGATGCACGTTCTTTTTGCTTCCTTTGAATGCACCTTTCATTCAGAGTATCCTTTTCCGTGGGGTGCACCGACCTGCTGCTCCTGGAACAATAACAAAGTTATTGCTACAATAACAATTGTAGCAATAATATTTCAAGTTTACTACTCACAGTCATCGTACAGAGCTTAAATTACTTTATTGTTTTCAGAGTATCTGCATTAATATTGTGTCCTATGTATCGTCGACAAAAAATACTCTCACTGCAGTTAATGACAGAAAATATACGCCAAATAGGAGAACATTTACATTAACGATGTTTAGGACACCAGATTTATGTCAGGCGGAATGTCTGTGTGTGATGTTCTAACATACAACTATAAAATTAGGAAATGTGTTGAGGGCAAGAGTCAGTTTCTTGTATACATTTGTCTTGGTCTAGAATCCAGAGGCGAGGTCTGTTTTATCCCAGCCAGATTCTTTCATGTTCTTGAGTGTGTAGTTTGTTTAACACTCATGAAGTTCACTCTTCCTCTGCCTGTCTAGGTAGAGGTCATTGTTGAACTCCCAAGCTGGCAGATCAAAGTGATTAACTCTGCTACTAAAGGGAGGGGCGCGAGGGGGGTGGGGGGAGTGTTGTAAATTGAAGATGTTGGTGGCAGTCATGTCTTGTTAATTTGGTTAGGTGATGTTCTGCCCTGACGAATAGAGAGAACGGATTCATGTCCCCAGTGCACTTAAGGTGACCACCTTGACATTTGAGAGAAGGTGACTTTGAAATTTGAGATGAAAAGCCATGACGGTATGGGGAAGAATACAGCAGGGTTCTTGTGGCCTTATTTTGGAAAGATTCAACATATTTTATAGAAAATTCACTGGGCTTACCCCTGTTAGTGTACATTAGACATAGAGAGATAATATGGCCCAGTAGATTGGATAGCTTTCAGCCAGTGATGGAATTCTGAACCTTCATTAGTAACATTCTTTGCAGGCGGGATGGCGTGAGGAAACGGAAGGACCGCCTTTGCCATTTGTCCCCAGCCACAAGGTCTAGTGGTTCCTGGCTTGTCTCTCTGACTTTCTAATGGACACTCTTCAGGGCTGGTGGCATCAAATCATTGATTCTGCCACATCACCAGCGGGTATAGGTGCCTGTTGAGCCCTTCTGGTAACCCTTCTGATCTGGCTTATAAAAGAGGTGACACTGCGGGTTCTTGCCACTGCCCTCTGTTACTCCGGATGAGGCTGTGGGCCTGTGCGGCAGGAGAGTACTGGCACAGAGTATGATCTGCAGCTGTGAAGTCGTAGGTTGTTGCTGTGGAGCGTACCCAAACTTTGAATTGCCCCAGCACAGATGTCAGGGCTGGACAGGAGGGCATTCTTTGAGCCGTTACTGTGGAGCTGCTATTACTATCAAGAGGAGGTAGTGGCCCAGAGACTGTACAGGGCTGAAGACATTCACTGGATGTGTCTGACTGAGGTAAAGGATCCCTGCATGTCTTGGCTGTGGTGAGCCCCCTTAGTCCCAGGCCCAGTGGCCCCTATTTTACCCCCTGTTAGCAGAGTGAGACTCCTCAAAGCCAGACACTGAAAACCCCAGCAAATATCATTCAGTGGGGGTAGAAATATTGACTAATATAAATGTCACTTGTGTGAAGCTTTCCCACTATTCCTGTGGATAGCATGAGGCTGAGGGTATCTGTCAGCATTGATAAATCAAGACGGTACAGTGATATCTGCCTTTGAAGTAGGCAGCGTTTGGGAAAACTAAAGAATGATTGCGCATTGGAAAAACGGACTCTTTTTACTTCCATTGTCACTGCCATGACCAGGGGATCACTAAATTTATGCTGGAGGGTTTGTCCTACTTTTTTGGAAAGGTGTCCTTCTGGGATTGCTTAGCATAAGTGTTTGAGCGTCACCAAGTGTGGCATGTCCATGTCACCTGGTCAACTGGACATAAAGTTGGCAGAAGTGAATAACTCCAGGCTTGCATTGCAACAGAACAGATGTCTTAACATATATAGAATGAATAAAATACAAAACATTTCTGGTGGTTATGTTGACGTTAGGCTTGTTGGAGACATTATGGTGATATTATGAGTTTCGGACAGGAGATTGTTTTGTCTCTTGAGACACCTAACGTTCTGATAAAGGCAGCACCCATGTTGGATTTCTTGGAAAAAAGTGGTGTTAACACTGCAAGTGTGTTTTAATTGATGTGAAACGACATGGTAAAGCCGGTTTTCAGTCAAAATATTAAATTTGAAATGTAGAATTACACTAATTTCGAGTATTAAAATATCGTGACACAGAAATATCAGCAGCAAGAATATCGTGTTCAAGAATATTGACTTTAAGTTATGAAATATCTATTTTAAAAATATAGAAGTCATTAATATTGTTTGCAAAAATATAGTTGTTTTAAATATCGATTATTTAATAAGTTTTTGTATTTTAGTGTACATTTTAAATATATGTGATGTATTTTTTTAAGTATTATTTATGTTTTTTAAAATATGTGTCAAATGTCTAGTACTTATTAACTTTATTTTAATAAACGTTTGTGTTTTTTTGTTCAGTAGTGGGTTGTGGGTTCATAGGGGAGTAGGATAGAAAGTAATTAATTATAATACATTAATGAATATATGTATATATTAATATTTTTTTAATTGAGATTTTATAATGTTAGTTGTGTTTTTTTATTTTGGGGTACATTTAGGTGCTGGTTGTGGGATTTATAGGGGTAAAGGGTGGGAAGTAATTAATTTGTATTTCATTAGTAATTAATATTAATTAATTGACAATTAATGATGGCAATTGTGTAATTCATTTTAGGTGTGGATTGTGGGGTTTGTAGGGGTAAAGGGTGAGAAGTAATTTATTTTCAATTAATGATTAGTTGATAATAATAATTAATTGATAATTATGGTAATTGTTTAATTATCTTTTTGTGTGTTGGTTTTGGGTTTATAGGGGTGAAGGGTGGGAAGCAAATTAATTTTACATAGTTGTTAAATACTATTAGTTATTTAATTGAAGCTTTTGTTTGTGTGTAATTAATTGTTTTACAGTTTCATTTTAGGCATGGGTTGTGGGGATTATAGGTGCAAAGGGTGGGAAGTTAATTAAATTGTATGTGTTTTGATTTGTTTTTAATTAATAATATTTATTTAAGTGATAATTAACCATGTTAATTATGTAAATACTTTTCTTTAGATGTGGGTTGTGAGTTTTATGGTGTTTTAGGGTGGGAATGAAATAGACTAAATTAATGTAATAATTAATGTTTTTGTTAATAACAAATTTCTAATTAACAGTATTTATTTGATTGAAAATTATTTTTTACTTTATTTAATGTAATATCTGTAGGTATCTGTGATATGTAGTTAACATTATAATATGTTTTTACTTTTTAATATTAAATATATTTTAATTTTTATTTGTGACATCTTTATATTTTTTATCTACTTTTAAAATATATATTTTTATTTTGTTGACAATATTTTGTTTTGTTTAAAATTTTGAACTGACTGGAGTGACAATAGTAAATTTTAACCACCCGCAATCCAAAACTTTCCCTATTGATGCACTGACTGGAGTGGGAATAATAAATGTTGTCCCTCCGCTATCCAACCCTTTCCCTATTGATGCACTGACTGGAGTGGGAATAGTAATTTTTAGCCCTCCACTGTCCAACACTTACCCTACTGTTGCACTCACTGGAGTGGGAATAGTAAGTTTAAAGATTTTTAAATAGATGAATATTTTAATTTATAATGGAATGTTTTTTCTAAATGATTTGATGTCATTGGTGTATGTATATATATATATATATACATCCATATAAATTTATATATTCAAAGGTTTATAGAAATTAAGCGCACTCTCGAAGGTCTTGGTGCGAAGGCAAATTGCTCTTTATTGCTCAAGCGTTACGTGTTTCGACAAGTAAATGTCTTGATCAATAGAATGTTTTTAAAAATAGATTTCATGTTATTGGTATATATCTGCTTCCCAAACGACCAGGATTTCCAAAGTCTATGGCCCATAGACAGGTGGCAAGTCAAACCGGGCAAGTCTCCCGGTAAATATATCACGCACAGCAATCTTCTTCGAAGAAGGACTCGCACTCAGGGAAAAACCAAGATTTATTCACCACGGTAACGCGTTTCGACAGACAAGCTGTCTTGATCACACAAAGTCGTGTACATTGCAGAGGAATCTTTATAGGTACAGACATAAAAGAAAGACTGCTGTTTGTCAAATGATAATGACCGGCAAACGTGGCGGCCATGTCTAAATGTCAAAAAACACTAACATTGCTTTTCATGTTATACTGAGTTAATTAGTTAGATTGAACATGGAAGTACAAAAAATAAATGTTAAAACATGTATATATCTAAATTTCGTTATTTAGGTACATTATCCATAGTCTGTAGTCAGAATTCATAGTGCAACAACCGTAATATAGGTGAATTGATGTAATCTATAGACAATGATATCTGTAAACGGCCAATAGTGCTCGAGTATTCATAATAATCGACCAAATCACGCATTGTCAGGCGGCAAACTTGCATATTAAGCTGGGATGTGTCAGTCATCTCACAATTTATTCTTTTCACAATATACTGGCGGCATGGCGCCCCTGTTGTATATTGACTCATCATCCACTAAATAAAATATATTTCTAAAGGACTCAGGATGTGCCTGACATGTTACTATATCATAGCAAAATGCTATATCTAGAAGATTGGACCATGATCTAAACAAATGATAGCAGTACATTATTCTGGCATTTTTTTAAAGATTCTTGAAATGCAAGGAAGACAAGATTTATATAGTGCACATCACAACGATTTAAATAAGAAAAAATATAGTAATCTTATCTGGGGAAGAACCCATAGGACACGGAAGAAAAGGGTAGGGTAGCCGGAACGGATGAAACAGTCCGCAACTGGAATAACCCTTCCTTTTTTCCTGTATAAAGAATATCAAATAACAAAAAGGAGAATGTGTGTAAAATCACATATTAAAATATAGGCAAATACTATTACAGCATAGTAAGTACTTCATGATAAAAAAACATCAGTATGAATGCAAGCAGCTATATACACAGACAGCTATAATGCTATATCAGGACTAATTATTACGTAAATGGGTATTCAGTTCTTCATCAAGATTGTGCCCCTTAGGATACTTAGTTTCCAGTTCAATGATCCACCTGGATTCTCTTTTCCGTAACATTAAGGTTCTATTGCCTCCCCTAGGACCAGTATGTACTTGTTCTATCACAAAATAGCTGAGTAACGAGCTATTTGACAGGTGGAACAATTCAAAATGTCTGGCAATGGGGTAATGGGTATCTTTTTTGTTTATGGCTCGCATGTGTTCTAACACCCGTTTCTTAGCCATGAATGTTGTACTTCCCACATACCACATTTGACACGGGCATACCAAGACATATACACAGTATGTAGAGCTGCATGTTAGAAATTGGTTAATATTCTTAGGAGACCTATAACCAGGGATTGATACAGTTTTCTTCATGCCGCTATTGCGACAGGCTTTACAATGCCCACAAGGAAAAAAACCTTTAAGATTATGTTCACTTGAGGGTTTACTAGATGTTATGTCATTATGTATTAAGATATCTCTGATGTTACGAACTTTTCTATAGGTTATTCTAGGTCTACGCTCCATTGTTTTACCAATGGTGGAATCGCTGGTCAAGATGTCCCATTTATCAGCCAGTATTTTGTGTATTTGACTGGAATTTCTATTATAGGTAAGAATTATTCTACCTGTTTCTTGGGTGTTATCATTTTTGTTGGAACTTGTTTGTATCTGGAGTTCAAGAATCTGAGTACGATCAATTTGGTCTACTCTTTTGATGGCTTTTTGGATTACCCATTCAGGGTAACCCCTGTCTCTGAATCTTTGAATCATGGTTTCCTTTTCTTTAGCAAATGCGGCAATGGTACTGCAATTTCTTCGTGCTCTGAGCAGTTCACCAAAGGGGATACTCCACTTGAGAGTATCTGGGTGGCTGCTGAGAGCATGAAGAAGAGTGTTACCAGCAGTTGTTTTGCGAAATAAACTGGTTTGCAGTGTGTTGACCTGAGGTGTTATAAGAAGGTCCAAAAACTCAACAGAATGTCTACTCATATTGCTTGTCAGAACAATATTCTTGTTATTGTTATTTAGTTTTTGAATAAATTCGACGGCTTGTTCTTCAGTATCAGACCAAATGAGAAAAAGATCATCAATATATCGAAGCCATAGTTTGACCTTAGAGAAATATTGATGAAGTGTGGTATCTTGCTTAATGTCCTCCTCCCATTTGCCCAAAAAGAGATTGGCAAAGCTAGGGGCAAAGCATGTTCCCATTGCCGTACCTCTGATTTGTTTGTACAGGGTACCATTGAACATAAAAATATTGCTGGTGAGACAGAGTGACATCATCTCCAGCAACATATTAGTATGTTCAAGGTATTGAATGGGTCTGGTCTTCAAAAAGTGATGACACAACTTTACACCATCAGTCTGATCTATGATAGTATAGAGCGAATTAACGTCTAGCGTTATCATAAGATCATTAGGTTCCCAGGTGATATGTCGAAGTTTGACTAAAAAGTCGGTGGTATCTTTTACATGGGAAGGGAGTTCCGTGACAAACTCACGTAAGAAGTAATCCACATATTTGGATACATTTTCAAGGGCACTCCCTATTGAAGAGACAATGGGCCTCCCAGGTGGTACTGTAGGGTTTTTATGGATCTTTGGCAAAAGATATAGGATAGATAATTTAGGATAATCACGTTTGAGAAAGCAGTATTCCTCCCACGTTAGATAACCTTTTTCTTCCCATTCTTTAAGTTTCTCCCAAATGTTACAAATACTAGCATTATACATTTCCATATTGGCCTTCATATAGAAGTGCTGGTCATTCAATTGTCTTTATTTTATTTTTTTTATTTTATTTTTTCAATTTGTAGGGCGCAACAGCTACCCAAAAAGGGTTTCCCGGCGCCTAGACACAGCTAGTTAGAAGACAGGAGAAAGGGTATTGGCTATTGAGATTTATTGTTCAAATAGCCAGGTCTTAACATGCTTTCTAAACCTGGCATAATTTTCCTCCTTTCGGATGAAGGGAGGGAGCGTGTTCCAGAGGGATGGTCCCAGATGGGCGAAAGATCTGCCACCTACTCTCGCCCGTTTGAATCTCGGCACACAGAAAAAGGCTGCTGACTACGACCGAAGGTTACGCTTGGGAGTGTAGGGGTGGGCTAGGGCTAGAAGATATTTAGGTGCCGTACCCACTTTAATTCTGAACATAAAGTTCAGGGCTTTAAAGCGGATTCTGTTTTCAACCCTAAGCCAATGGAGTTCCCGGCGGTGACTCGAGACTCCGGAGTTTTTAGGAATATTGCACAATAGACGAACTGCTGCGTTTTGCACCAATTGTAGTTGGCCGACTACTGATTTGTTGGCGCCCAGATACAGAATGTTGCCGTAGTCAAGCCTCGATGTTATGAGGGCATTGACTACGGTCTTCTGCGTGGAAAGAGGCAGTATCCAGAGGATTTTCCTCAACCATTTGACTATGGTGAGGCATAGACCAGTAACTTTACTGGCCTGTTGATTCATGGAAAGGGAGTAGTCCAGAATAAATCCCAGATTTCGAACATGGGTCACCGGGGTAGGAAGAGCGCCCATCTGATCAGGCCAGTGTAAGGGATTCCACAGATCTTGATGTTTTCCCAGAACCAGAATCTCTGTCTTGTCACTGTTGAGTTTTAGTTGGTTTCTCGTCATCCAATTCAGGATATTTAGGAGTCCTGCTTTGAGTAGAGAAGGGGAGTTAGGACAGGATTCGGATAGGGAAAAAATGATTTGGGAGTCGTCAGCATAGCTCATAAGAGTGAGACCAGATTGTTCAACAAGGTCGGCCAGGGGTCTGAGGTATAAATTAAAGAACAGAGGACTAAGAATAGACCCCTGAGGCACTCCATGGGGTGCCAACAGGGTATCCGAAGAGGCTCGTGAAGAGGTAATTTGGAAGGTTCGATTTGCCAGGAAGGACCGGATCCAATCCAGTGCCTTTCCGCGTACACCATTTTTGTGCAATTCCTTGACGAGAGTTTCGTGGGAAATGGTGTCGAAGGCCGCGCTCAGATCTAATAGCACAAGCGTGACCGTCTGACCTTGATCAAGGAGCTTACGAATGTGCTCAGTGACTCCAAGCAGGGCGGTTTCTGTTGAGAAAACGGCCCTGAAACCCGACTGTGAGGGGTGCAGAAGAGAATTTTCTTCTGCGAAAGTAGATAGAACAGAATGCACGTGCCTCTCCAAACATTTGGAGAACGCAGGGAGCAGGGATATGGGTCTGTAATTGGCAAGGATTTCCGGGTTTGCAGTAGGTTTTTTTAGAAGAGGCATAACCATGGCATGTTTCCATAGGGCTGGGACAATGGCAAGGTCAAGAGAGGAGTTCAGAAGGTTTGTAATGATTTCCAAGGAACTTTCACCAAGTTGTTTAATGATTTTGATTGGAATAGGGTCCCTGTGGGAGCCGGATTTGATGGTCTTAAGAATCACTTTCAGTTTATCTACTGAGAGAGCAGGCCAGGATTCCAGTATGTTGGCACAAGGGGGAGTTAATTCTGAGTCAGAAGAAGAGGGTGGTTCTTTATTGTTAGCATTGATATCTAGGATGATTTTATCAATTTTTTCAGTAAAAAAGCGTGCTAACGCCTGGCATTGTTGAGTGTTTAGTGGAGGTGCTGCAGCTGTAGTGTGAGCACCAGCCAATTCTTTAACTTTGTTGAATAGGGTTTTTGGCATATTAGTGGCTTTCAAGATGGTTTTTGAGACGAATGCAGCTCTTGCTTTTGCGCAGGCCGTGTGGTAAAAATTCCTGGCTTCATGATAGCTTTTCTTAGTGTCAGGGGTGTAGTTTTTACGCCATTTGTGTTCAAGCGCTTTACATTTAGATTTTTCGGTTTTTAGGCTATCATTAAACCATGGAGCCGGGTGGCGGTGTCTGCTCCCTTTAATGCAAGAAGAGGGCAAGCATTTGTTAGCGGCATCGCTAAGCCACTTATGTGCTGCAGCCGCTAGGCTGTCCATGTTTGGGCTATTACCCGGAGGGTTGTCTTGTAGTGTTGAATTTAGCAATTCTAAGTTCACTGATTTCCAATTTTTCCTGGATGTGTCTGGGAAGTCATATTGCAAATTGAGGGAGGGTGGAAGAGTAATGCTGAATTTTATTAGATGATGGTCAGACCAGCATATGGGCATAGTGGCGAGACATTTTAGTTCTCTGATGTTGGAAATTATAGGGTCCAGCAAATGGCCAGCTATGTGAGTAGGGCTAGAGTTGATCAGGGACAGATTTAGAGCCTTCAAGTCATCAAGTAGGTTAGAACAGGAGGGGGTGGTGGGGTCCTCTAGATGCAAGTTAAAATCGCCCAGCAGGGAAAAATTACTTAAGGTAATATAATGAGGGATGAGAAGATTGGCTAAATTTGATACCCATTGAGAGGGGTTTCCTGGGGGACGATAAATCAAAAGGCCTGACATCGTGAAATTCGGGTTCAAGGAAATTTTGAAAAGGCCCGCTTCACAGTCTGGAATAGCTACTGGTTCAAGAGTGCATTTTAAATCTCTATTAAAAATAATTGCTAGTCCGCCACCTAACTGTTTGTTCCTGTCTATTCTGGCAATGGCGTAGTTGTCAGGGAGGGCGGTAGCAACGTCCGGTCTGGCACTATCGTGCAGCCAAGTCTCAGTTAAAAAGAGGGCACTGGGATTGTTTTCAGCTAAAAGGTTAAAAATGTCGTATTTATGTTTCGGTAGTGAACGACAATTAGTACTATAAAATACGTAATTTAGAAGCTCGTTTTTGCGCAGTAATTTGCGTTTTCTGTGTCTTCTGGAGGTGTCAGGATGGGGTTGACATATTGAGGTGGTCAGTTTGCAGTTAGCGCAGGAGCGTATTCCAGTTTTATGGAGGTTACCTATTGTGCACCTAGGATTGGGGGTAGGGCGTAGAGCTTTCAATTCCGACGACGATCTTACCAGCCTGGATTGTGCAGGGGGAGCGGTGGCCTCTGCCCCGTGCCCGGTCCTGGCACGGACGGGCACAGACGGGCTAGTCTTTGGCGTGTCTTCGGCGTGCCAATGGTGTGCCCGCTGCGCTCGTCCGCTGCGCTTCCGAGAGGTGAGCATGGTAATAAGGAGGAGGAGGGGGCGTAGCTACTTGGGAGGGGCGTGGCCACGAGTCACGTGGGTGGTGACGTTTACAGGGATATTGATCTTCCCACAACAGCGCTCGAGAAAAGTGCAACAAGATTAACACAGTTAACGTTATTAAAATCAACATAAAACAGTGCGAGTGAATACAAGTTTAAAAAAGTTGAGGAGCAACACCCCCGGCTTCCGCCTCAAGGGTAGCTAGCAGGTCAACACCGGCTGTAACTCAGCACGGCGTTTTAAGCCTCCGGGAGGGGGCGTAGCTACTTGGGAGGGGCGTGGCCCCGAGTCACGTGGGTGGTGACGTTTACAGGGATATTGATCTTCCCATAACAGCGCTCGAGAAAAGTGCAACAAGATTAACACAGTTAACGTTATTAAAATCAACAGAAAACAGTGCGAGTGAATACAACTTTAAAAAAGTTGAGGAGCAACACCCCCGGCTTCCGCGTCAAGGGTAGCTAGCAGGTCAACACCGGCTGCAACTCAGCACGGCGTTTTAAGCCTCCGGGAGGGGGCGTAGCTACTTGGGAGGGGCGTGGCCCCGAGTCACGTGGGTGGTGACGTTTACAGGGATATTGATCTTCCCACAACAGCGCTCGAGAAAAGTGCAACAAGATTAACACAGTTAACGTTATTAAAATCAACAGAAAACAGTGCGAGTGAATACAAGTTTAAAAAAGTTGAGGAGCAACACCCCCGGCTTCCGCCTCAAGGGTGGCTAGCAGGTCAACACCGGCTGCAACTTTCCGCCTCCAATATATATTGGTCTCTTTCCCAGAGGACAATGTTGCCACCTTTATCCGCTGGGCGAATGACAATGTTAGTATCGTTAGCAAGTGTTGTCAAGAGATCTTTTTGTTTTCTTGAAAGGTTAGACTGGATATGGTTGTTCGTTTTATGTTTCAGTTTCAATAGGGCTTGAGTGACAACCTCCTGAAAAGTGTCGATGTTATCGTGAGGGAGGTTGGGGTAAAAAATCGATCGAGGTTTGAATTTGGTAGAGGTAATAGAGTCAGTGGGAATATCAAGCTCCCATTCCTGATTGTCAATAGGAGATAGGGGATCAAGTTCTGTAGCGAGATCCTGCATCATGTACAACATTTGGGCATCGGCAATAGTCACATATATATATTTAATTTTTACATTTTTATATACATTTTAAATTATAAAATACCTTAAAATTATTGGTTTCATAATTGTTTTATATATTATTATATATGTCTGTTTAACTTTTTTTAATTAATTTTACTATCTTCTTTAATATATTTATTATGTATTAATTTATTTATTATATATATATATATATATGTATATATATATATATATATATATATATAACATTTTGAAAACAATATTATTTATCTGTTATATTTTTATATATACTATTATAAGTATAGGATGGAGATATTTTTGAAAACGATATTTGTTGAGAATATTTTTGTAGTGGGAAATTTTGGGTGTCGATATTTTGTCAGTGTACCATTAAAGCCTTTAGACCTGATTTTGATTATTATGAAATACAGATGTCAAAAGCAATAGGGCGTTATTAATTAATTATTGAAATATTGTGTTAAAGCCTATATGTGAGTATTTTGCTGCATCGAGTGTCACAGATTAGTAAGCAGGGCTCTGGTGTGGATTGCCCCTTTGGCATACTGTTAAGGTAAACTATATGCGCTGTGTTGAGTCTTGCTCAACCCCTTAGGATTCTAGACATCACGTCCACCCTACGTCCAAGCCCTCTCAACTAGCCCAGGCCTTGCCCACTAGGACACCCAGGGATATTAGTGTGCGGCAAGTAATGATGCCACACTTTTGGACTCCAGTAAAGCTGAAGATTGTGATTTTGAGATGTGTTCTTATTGGTGAAGGAACAACCCATGGCCAACAGGAGTAAGAGTAATAAACTCACCTGCCGTGTTCCTGCCGCTTTTGCCATTGACAATATGTTTTCATTATGCTTAAATGCGTCTAGTCTACTCAGGGTAAAGAGTATGGGCTCATTATCTTACCTCCTTCATTTCACTTTGCCACCACTGATTATTTCTCTGCAGACATGTCAATTGATGGCTGGTCCTTCAGTAAGATACACTAACCAGAGTCTGTCTGGAAAACTGGGGGTTGTCCGTGAAAATCGAGAACAGTTAACGTACTTCACACGGCAGGAATGTTAAATTGTAATTCACTTAAAAGGAATGATTGTGGTAGTATTATGAGATTATCAATAGTTGTCACTATTGTGACAAAATCCTTGCTGCCTCAATGGCATTTTTAAATACATTTTTCTTTATGAAAACACATTTCGTATATTTGTGAAACCTAGGGGGTCATTATGATGGCGGAAAGCCCGCCACCGCCAACAGTGCGGTGGCAGGCTTCCACCATCGGAATGCAATTATCTCCCTGCCACATTACGATGGAGGGGGAAATCTGACCGTGACCGTGGCGGGAGCAAACACCACCCTCCACGGATCCGCCACAGGCAACCGTTACAATTGCCTGGTGGAGTGGTCAGCATCAGTAAAATGGTGGTGGTGCCTAACAGGCACCGTCCACCAGATTAGAATGCTGGCCACAGCCAGCCTTTCCGTGGCGGATAAACCACCATTGAAAGGCTGGCAGGGATTGGTTTCAGGGGCCCGTTGCAGGCCCCCCTTGTGTTGGGGGGAGGTGTTTGTGCACTGGGGGGATTTCACTGCACTTCGTTGAAGGCACCGTGTGGTGCCTGCCATGTAGTGCAGTGAAATGCACAACATGCATTTTTAGCATCATGGCATGTGCTGCAGTCAGCAGCACCCACCGCAATGTTTAATTGCAAAATGCAACCACCATGGTGGTGGTTGCATCCTAATTTAGAGTGAGGGACTGCTGCATGCATGGTGGGCGGGCCCGATTCCCGCAACGATGGCGGTCGGATAAAAGTCTGACTGCCATCGTAATGCCCCCCATAGCTCAGATTCTGAAAGCATCAATGTGGCATTTATTAAAACCTGGGAGAAAGCAGCAAAAAAGTACAGTACTGTCTTTTGATGAACAATTCATAACATGTATGCATTCTTACTGAGATTAGAAATGGGCATTGAAAGAGTATGCACACACTGCCTCCATTGCTATTCCCTCAGTAATAGTGAATCATCGAGTAACTGATAGGTGAGTAATGTCTGCTGTGATGGCATCAGAGACTCCATATAACACATTTGGAAAAAGAATAATAATCAGTCATTAGAAGTATACATATTTGTCAGACAGTGGTTTAAAGAAGAATATGTTAGTGGTCTTAGTAGGAGGATGAGAAAGGGACTGAATGGCTGTGCAGAGTCATGGCACAAAATGGCAAGTTCTGGCAAGTAATTTGAGAGAGAAAAATCCAGCAAATAATTTGCATGCACATTAAAAACTGCTATTATTTTATTTGAAGTAGTCGGTAGTTAATGTAGTTTAGGAGACTCAGTATCTTACAAGAGTAGAAACTGGTACTGGTCACATTCTGCAGAAAACATCAGCAGTATAAACACCTTAGCTACCACCTGATGTTATGCACTGATGCTCCAGGCCCATGCGATGGGGGCATCTCCTGTTGATGCCCTATGTAATAAGTTTGAGATTCTACCACAGTATGGTGCTGATCACGATCCTGTAAAAACCGGGTACGAACCGTCGGACGGAGCAAATTCTCCGTCCGACGCGTACCCGGTCGTCAAAATGTACAAACATGGAATTACGATTCGCACGGAAACACCATTTCCGTACGAATCGTACAAAACCCCGACCGCCGAAAATAAACATACAAATGCGATCCGGGAAAGCGCCGACGTGACGTCGGGACGCACGCAGCCTGCTATTCACGAACCAGGAATTACGATTCACAGCGACGTCATCCCGCATTGTGAATATTTTCCTGCTGCCAAAAACTGCCGGGAAATCAGGACGACGCGAACAAGGAGTACCTGTACGCGACGGACAGACATGGACCCGAACCTACATGTCATCCCGGCCCTCATAGCAGTCGACCTCCTCTACAGGTTCCGACGCAGACGCCGCAGAAGGTCAGAACAACTAAGGGAGGGGGGGAAAGGGGGGGGGCAGGACCAGGGGCAGGCCACAAAACCACCACCAATGTCACACAGCACTCATGCCCTGGACATACCTGACCCCCATGCCCTGGTCACTACGAGGGGGTGGGGGCGTGTCCAGCAAAGCCAGCGTCCGCCACAAAGGAAGTGCCTGACGACGCGAACCGGCAACACAACTATACAGGTACATCCCGTACCCACGCCTTAAGAGCGTGGGTACGAGTCGTACCACGCCCACACCTACGTTACCCCAACAATGGCGGGAAGGCTGTACCCACGTGGCAAAGGCCTGGGTACGGGTCGCACAAGCATCACATAGCGTGGGGACGGATATGTACGGACCGTACCCCCACCACCGTATGCATGGAGCGTACCCCCAACCCCAACAGTGTAAGTACGACCCGTACCCTCACCCGCGTATGTAGACGTCCCACCCCAACAGTGTAAGTACGACCCGTACCCTCACCCGCGTACGTATGGAGTGTACCCCCCATCCCAACAGTGTAAGTACGACCTGTACCCTCACACGCGTACGTATGGAGCGTACCCCCACCCCAACAGTGTAAGTACGACCCGTACCCTCACACACGCATACGTATACGTCCCACCCCAACAGTGGAAGTACGACCCGTACCCTCACCCGCGTACGTATGGAGCGTACCCCCCACCCCACCAGTGTAAGTACGACCCGTACCCTCACACGCATACGTATGGAGCGTACCTCCACCCCAACAGTGTAAGTATGACCCATACCCTCACACACGTACGTATACGTCCCACCCCAACAGTGGAAGTACGACCCGTACCCTCACCCGCGTACGTATGGAGCGTACCCCCCACCCCAACAGTGTAAGTACGACCCGTACCCTCACCCGCGTACATATGGAGCGTACCCCCACCCCAACAGTGTAAGTACGACCCGTACCCTCACCCGCGTATGCATGGAGCGTACCCCAACAGTGTAAGTACGACCCGTACCCCCACCTCGTATGCATGGAGCGTACCCCAACCCCAACAGTGCATGTACGTACCGTACCACCACCCCAACAGTGTAAGTACGACCCATACCCCACCCGCGTACGTATGGAGCGTACTCCCACCCCAACAGTGTAAGTACGACCCGTACCCCACCCGCGTACGCATGGAGCCTACTCCCACCCCAACAGTGTAAGTACGAACCGTACCCCCATGGAGCGAACCCACACACGTGTATGTACTAAGCGTACATATTGTTAAATAGGAGGGGTGTGTGCCTATCACTCCCAGCAGTGCCCAGAGTCAGGAGGGGTGTGTGCAGAGTCCTCCCAGCAGTGCCCAGACACAGGAGGGGTGTGTGCAGAGTCCTCCCAGCAGTGCCCAGAGGCAGGAGGGGTGGGTGCAGAGTCCTCCCAGCAGTGCACAGAGTCAGGAGGGGTGTGTGCAGAGTCCTCCCAGCAGTGCCCAGAGTCAGGAGGGGTGGGTGCCTATCACTCCCAGCAGTGCCCAGAGTCAGGAGGGGTGGGTGCCTATCACTCCCAGCAGTGCCAAGAGTCAGGAGGGGTGTGTGCAGAGTCATCCCAGCAGTGCCCAGAGGCAGGAGAGGTGTGTGCAGAGTCCTCCCAGCAGTGCCCAGAGTCAGGAGGGGTGGGTGCCTATCACTCCCAGCAGTGCCCAGAGTCAGGAGGGGTGTGTGCAGAGTCCTCCCAGCAGTGCCCAGAGGCAGGAGGGGTGTGTGCAGAGTCCTCCCAGCAGTGCCCAGAGTCAGGAGGGGTGTGTGCAGAGTCCTCCCAGCAGTGCCCAGAGGCAGGAGGGGTGTGTGTAGAGTCCTCCCAGCAGTGCCCAGAGTCAGGAGGGGTGGGTGCTTATCACTCCCAGCAGTGCCCAGAGTCAGGAGGGGTGTGAGCAGAGTCCTCCCAGCAGTGCCCAGAGGCAGGAGGGGTGTGTGCAGAGTCCTCCCAGCAGTGCCCAGAGGCAGGAGGGGTGTGTGCAGAGTCCTCCCAGCAGTGCCCAGAGTCAGGAGGGGTGTGTGCAGAGTCCTCCCAGCAGTGCCCAGAGGCAGGAGGGGTGGGTGGCTATAACTCCCAGCAGTGCCCAGACACAGGAGGGGTGTGTGCAGAGACCTCCCAGCAGTGCCCAGAGGCAGGAGGGGTGTGTGCAGAGTCCTCCCAGCAGTGCCCAGAGTCAGGAGGGGTGGGTGCCTATCACTCCCAGCAGTGCCCAGAGTCAGGAGGGGTGTGTGCAGAGTCCTCCCACCAGTGCCCAGAGGCAGGAGGGGTGGGTGGCTATCACTCCCAGCAGTGCCCAGACACAGGAGGGGTGTGTGCAGAGTCCTCCCAGCAGTGCCCAGAGGCAGGAGGGGTGGGTGCAGAGTCCTCCCAGCAGTGCCCAGAGTCAGGAGGGGTGTGTGCAGAGTCCTCCCAGCAGTGCCCAGAGTCAGGAGGGGTGTGTGCAGAGTCCTCCCTGCAGTGCCCAGAGGCAGGAGGGGTGTGTGCAGAGTCCTCCCAGCAGTGCCCAGAGTCAGGAGGGGTGGGTGCCTATCACTCCCAGCAGTGCCCAGAGTCAGAAGGGGTGGGTGCCTTTCACTCCCAGCAGTGCCCAGAGGCAGGAGGGGTGTGTGCAGAGTCCTCCCAGCAGTGCCCAGACATAGGAGGGGTGGGTGCAGAGTCCTCCCAGCAGTGCCCAGACATAGGAGGGGTGGGTGCAGAGTCCTCCCAGCAGTGCCCAGAGTCAGGAGGGGTGGGTGCCTATCACTCCCAGCAGTGCCCAGAGTCAGGAGGGGTGGGTGCCTATCACTCCCAGCAGTGCCCAGAGTCAGGAGGGGTGTGTGCAGAGTCCTCCCAGCAGTGCCCAGAGGCAGGAGAGGTGTGTGCAGAGTCCTCCCAGCAGTGCCCAGAGTCAGGAGGGGTGGGTGCAGAGTCCTCCCAGCAGTGCCCAGAGGCAGGAGGGGTGTGTGCAGAGTCCTCCCAGCAGTGCCCAGAGTCAGGAGGGGTGTGTGCAGAGTCCTCCCAGCAGTGCCCAAAGGCAGGAGGGGTGTGTGCAGAGTCCTCCCAGCAGTGCCCAGAGTCAGGAGGGGTGGGTGCCTATCACTCCCAGCAGTGCCCAGAGTCAGGAGGGGTGTGTGCAGAGTCCTCCCAGCAGTGCCCAGAGGCAGGAGGGGTGTGTGCAGAGTCCTCCCAGCAGTGCCCAGAGTAAGGAGGGGTGGGTGCCTATCACTCCCAGCAGTGCCCAGAGTCAGGAGGGGTGTGAGCAGAGTCCTCCCAGCAGTGCCCAGAGGCAGGAGGGGTGTGTGCAGAGTCCTCCCAGCAGTGCCCAGAGTCAGGAGGGCTGTGTGCAGAGTCTTCCCAGCAGTGCCCAGAGTCAGGAGGGGTGGGTTCCTATCACTCCCAGCAGTGCCCAGAGTCAGGAGGGGTGTGTGCAGAGTCCTCCCAGCAGTGCCCAGAGGCAGGAGGGGTGTGTGCAGAGTCCTCCCAGCAGTGCCCAGAGTCAGGAGGGGTGGGTGCCTATCACTCCCAGCAGTGCCCAGAGTCAGGAGGGGTGTGTGCAGAGTCCTCCCAGCAGTGCCCAGAGTCAGGAGGGGTGTGTGCAGAGTCCTCCCAGCAGTGCCCAGAGGCAGGAGGGGTGGGTGCCTATCACTCCCAGCAGTGCCCAGAGTCAGGAGGGGTGTGTGCAGAGTCCTCCCAGCAGTGCCCAGAGTCAGGAGGGGTGGGTGCCTATCACTCCCAGCAGTGCCCAGAGTCAGGAGGGGTGTGTGCAGAGTCCTCCCAGCAGTGCCCAGAGGCAGGAGGGGTGGGTGGCTATCACTCCCAGCAGTGCCCAGACACAGGAGGGGTGTGTGCAGAGACCTCCCAGCAGTGCCCAGAGGCAGGAGGGGTGTGTGCAGAGTCCTCCCAGCAGTGCCTAGAGTCAGGAGGGGTGGGTGCCTATCACTCCCAGCGGTGCCCAGAGTCAGGAGGGGTGTGTGCAGAGTCCTCCCAGCAGTGCCCAGAGGCGGGAGGGGTGGGTGGCTATCACTCCCAGCAGTGCCCAGACACAGGAGGGGTGTGTGCAGAGTCCTCCCAGCAGTGCCCAGAGCCAGGAGGGGTGGGTGCAGAGCCCTCCCAGCAGTGCCCAGAGTCAGGAGGGGTGTGTGCAGAGTCCTCCCAGCAGTGCCCAGAGTCAGGAGGGGTGTGTGCAGAGTCCTCCCTGCAGTGCCCAGAGGCAGGAGGGGTGTGTGCAGAGTCCTCCCAGCAGTGCCCAGAGTCAGGAGGGGTGGGTGCCTATCACTCCCAGCAGTGCCCAGAGTCAGAAGGGGTGGGTGCCTTTCACTCCCAGCAGTGCCCAGAGGCAGGAGGGGTGTGTGCAGAGTCCTCCCAGCAGTGTCCAGACATAGGAGGGGTGGGTGCAGAGTCCTCCCAGCAGTGCCCAGACATAGGAGGGGTGGGTGCCTATCACTCCCAGCAGTGCCCAGACACAGAAGGGGTGTGTGCAGAGTCCTCCCAGGAGTGCCCAGAGTCACGAGGGGTGGGGTCCTATCACTCCCAGCAGTGCCCAGAGTCAGGAGGGGTGTGTGCAGAGTCCTCCCAGCAGTGCCCAGAGTCAGGAGGGGTGTGTGCAGAGTCCTCCCAGCAGTGCCCAGAGTCAGGAGGGGTGTGTGCAGAGTCCTCCCAGCAGTGCCCAGAGGCAGGAGGGGTGTGTGCAGAGTCCTCCCAGCAGTGGCCAGAGTCAGGAGGGGTGGGTGCCTATCACTCCCAGCAGTGCCCAGAGTCAGGAGGGGTGTGTGCAGAGTCCTCCCAGCAGTGCCCAGAGGCAGGAGGGGTGTGTGCAGTGTCCTCCCAGCAGTGCCCAGCGTCAGGAGGGGTGGGTGCCTATCACTCCCAGCAGTGCCCAGAGTCAGGAGGGGTGTGTGCAGAGTCCTCCCAGCAGTGCCCAGAGGCAGGAGGGGTGTGTGCAGAGTCCTCCCAGCAGTGCCCAGAGTCAGGAGGGGTGTGTGCAGAGTCCTCTCAGCAGTGCCCAGAGGCAGGAGGGGTGTGTGCAGAGTCCTCCCAGCAGTGCCCAGAGTCAGGAGGGGTGGGTGCCCATCACTCCCAGCAGTGCCCAGAGTCAGGAGGGGTGTGTGCAGAGTCCTCCCAGCAGTGCCCAGAGGCAGGAGGGGTGGGTGCCTATCACACCCAGCAGTGCCCAGAGTCAGGAGGGGTGGGTGCCTATCACTCCCAGCAGTGCCCAGAGGCAGGAGGGGTGTGTGCAGAGTCCTCCCAGCAGTGCCCAGAGTCAGGAGGGGTGGGTGCCTATCACTCCCAGCAGTGCCCAGAGTCAGGAGGGGTGTGTGCAGAGTCCTCCCAGCAGTGCCCAGAGGCAGGAGGGGTGTGTGCAGAGTCCTCCCAGCAGTGCCCAGAGGCAGGAGGGGTGTGTGCAGAGTCCTCCCAGCAGTGCCCAGAGTCAGGAGGGGTGGGTGCCTATCACTCCCAGCAGTGCCCAGAGTCAGGAGGGGTGTGTGCAGAGTCCTCCCAGCAGTGCCCAGAGTCAGGAGGGGTGGGTGCCTATCACTCCCAGCAGTGCCCAGAGTCAGGAGGGCTGTGAGCAGAGTCCTCCCAGCAGTGCCCAGAGGCAGGAGGGGTGTGTGCAGAGTCCTCCCAGCAGTGCCCAGAGGCAGGAGGGGTGTGTGCAGAGTCCTCCCAGCAGTGCCCAGAGTCAGGAGGGGTGGGTGCCTATCACTCCCAGCAGTGCCCAGAGTCAGGAGGGGTGTGTGCAGAGTCCTCCCAGCAGTGCCCAGAGGCAGGAGGGGTGTGTGCAGAGTCCTCCCAGCAGTGCCCAGAGTCAGGAGGGGTGGGTGCCTATCACTCCCAGCAGTGCCCAGAGTCAGGAGGGGTGTGTGCAGAGTCCTCCCAGCAGTGCCCAGAGGCAGGAGGGGTGTGTGCAGAGTCCTCCCAGCAGTGCCCAGAGGCAGGAGGGGTGTGTGCAGAGTTCTCCCAGCAGTGCACAGAGGCAGGAGGGGTGTGTGCAGAGTCCTCCCAGCAGTGCCCAGAGGCAGGAGGGGTGTGTGCAGAGTCCTCCCAGCAGTGCCCAGAGTCAGGAGGGGTGGGTGCCTATCACTCCCAGCAGTGCCCAGAGTCAGGAGGGGTGTGTGCAGAGTCCTCCCAGCAGTGCCCAGAGTCAGGAGGGGTGGGTGCCTATCACTCCCAGCAGTGCCCAGAGTCAGGAGGGGTGGGTGCCTATCACTCCCAGCAGTGCCCAGAGTCAGGAGGGGTGTGTGCAGAGTCCTCCCAGCAGTGCCCAGAGGCAGGAGGGGTGGGTGGCTATCACTCCCAGCAGTGCCCAGACACAGGAGGGGTGTGTGCAGAGACCTCCCAGCAGTGCCCAGAGGCAGCAGGGGTGTGTGCAGAGTCCTCCCAGCAGTGCCTAGAGTCAGGAGGGGTGGGTGCCTATCACTCCCAGCAGTGCCCAGAGTCAGGAGGGGTGTGTGCAGAGTCCTCCCAGCAGTGCCCAGAGGCAGGAGGGGTGGGTGGCTATCACTCCCAGCAGTGCCCAGACGCAGGAGGGGTGTGTGCAGAGTCCTCCCAGCAGTGCCCAGGGGCAGGAGGGGTGGGTGCAGAGTCCTCCCAGCAGTGCCCAGAGTCAGGAGGGGTGTGTGCAGAGTCCTCCCAGCAGTGCCCAGAGTCAGGAGGGGTGTGTGCAGAGTCCTCCCTGCAGTGCCCAGAGGCAGGAGGGGTGTTGGACAGGCCACACAGCGGGCTTGCTCCCTCCCCGCACGACAGGGCCCGAGCTCCGGCCCACCAGGCATACCCCCGCTACAAGCACCTGTACCCCGTCTCCCGACGGATCTTCTGCCCTCGGACCACTACTCATCACGGGGTCCAGCCCACCGGCTTCCCCGGCCGGGTCAAGCCTCCATCTTGGGCCCTGCACCACGCGGCCGCGTGGCCTCACCCCGACCCCAACCCCGGGCCTGGCCGGCCCCGACATTCCGGCACCACCATCCACCCAGGAGGTGAGCGGACCACTTGGCAGGTCAATGGGAGAACGAAGCGTCAAGAGCTCTTCCCCCGCCAGGTGCCGATCGCCTCCAGCTCCCCCAGGCACTGGCTCCACCCCCTGCGGGGTGTCTGGACACCTTCATCCCGGACCCTCCGACCTCCAAGTGCGAGGGTCCGGACATCAAAGGGCACCAGCCCTATAACTGGGGCAGCTCCGGAGCAGGAAGGCAGTTGTATCCTGGAGTCGAGAGACACCGAGTGAACTCAGACTTGAGGGCCTACTGGCGCTGCCGTAGCCCGCTTTTGTGACCCATCGTTCTACCTGCTGGCGCTGCCGTGGACCGTACATCGTCCATCTTCCTGGGACCTGCTGGCGCTGCCGCGGCCCGTTGTAACTACCATCTTCACCGGGACCTGCTGGCGCTGCCGCGGACCGTACATCGTCCATCTTCCTGGGACCTGCTGGCGCTGCCGCGGCCCGTTGTAACTACCATCTTCACCGGGACCTGCTGGTGCTGCCGCGGACCGTACATCGACCATCTTCCTGGGACCTGCTGGCGCTGCCGCGGCCCGTTGTAACAACCATCTTCACCGGGACCTGCTGGCGCTGCCGCGGACCGTACATCGACCGTCTTCCTGGGACCTGCTGGCGCTGCCGCGGCCCGTACCACCTAACCACCAAGCTCGAGGATTGTGAGCTCATTATTTCATCCGAACTACCTGACTGGTAAACAGACTGTCCCGCTACCCCCTTTCCTACCTTGCGAGACTCGAATCGAGGGGACCCCTGAGTCCAGACCTCCTTGTACCATTCAACCGTACCTTAAGAAGTGCTTATAAAGAACACTGAACCTTATCCGTGTGTGGTATCTGTCTGTGGGGGGGAAGTTACTTGTCTGTACGATCGCTGGAGACGGTTCTCCCCGGAGACCTCTCCTCCTGACCCCGGCCGACCCTCCCGGTCCGTCTACCTTTTCTAACATTGGTGGCCAGCGGCGCGATCCGAATCAACGCGTAATCGTACAGAGAGTAGCTCACCCCACGACAAAAACACGATGTCGACCAAAGATAGCAGCCCCACCGAGAAATTCCAAATGGAGAAATTGGAAGAATACAACCACCGCGAACTGAGACAATTTTGCATAGAACTTGGCATTGCTACCACCGGCCTAAGTACCAAGGATGATCTAAAGCGCGCCCTTGAGTCATGGACAGAAACTGGGGTCGCAGGACCCTCCGACCAAAACAGCGTCACACCAGACCAAAACAGCGTCACACCAGAGGGGAACGACACGACTCCCGTGGAGCGTGGAACGGGCCTCTCACAGGAGGAGATCCGAGAAAGAGACAGAATCAGATTACACGAGTTAGAGATGGCACGACTCAAGATGGATGGGGAACTCAAGTTAGCTGAACAGAAACTCAACCTCGAGCACATGCGGCTCCGAGATGAACGAGAAGAGAAGCAGAGACAGAGAGAGCTGGAGGAGAAAAAAATAACGCTCGAGCACGAGCGCCGACTAGCGGAGATAGAACTGCGAAAACAGAATAAGGAACTGGGGGTGCCTGAGCGACCACACACCCCGGGGCCAATTGAGAAAAAAGTCCATATCCCCAAGGATGTTGTCCGCGAGTATGTCCGAGAAGACGACATACAGCAATGGTTTAAAGCCTATGAGATCGCCATGACCTCCCACCGGATCGACCGGAGTGATTGGGGAGCCGGACTTTGGGGGAGGTTTATCAACGAGGGTCGCGATGCCCTACTGCAGCTCCCAGATCACCAAATGTCGTCATACGACCACATGAAGGCTGCTCTCCTCACCCGCTACGGCCTCACACCCGAGATGTACCGCCAGAGGTTCAGAGATTGCACCCGGATCCCAGGTACAACTTGGGTAGAATACGTGAACTATTTCAGCCGTGCCTTCGAGGGTTGGATCAAGGGGAGTCAGGTCACCACCTACGAACAACTCTTCAACCTTATGGTATGGGAGCACCTGTCAAACAACTGTTTTGTCGAGCTCAGGCAGCACCTCCTCGACAGTAAGCTGACTGACCCCCGGCAGCTCGCCGCCGAAGCTGACCGATGGGAAAGTACCCGAGTGGGCCGGAAGGGGCCACACGACCAGAACAGAAGCAGCCAAGGCCAGCACCGTCCTCGGGGAGGAGGAGGGGGCCAGGGTCGAGGGAGAGACGCCTTGCCAGCAACACCCGTGGCCAGCACCCCGCCTCCGGCCGGCCGGGGCAACCCCCCGTTGCGGCCCGGGTTCCGAGCCAACGTCACGTGCCACCGGTGCCAGCGACTAGGCCACTACGCCAATGACCCGAGCTGCCCGCTAAACCAAACACCCAAGCCCCGCCAGGTAGCTGCCGCCGCCCTGGGGGAAGAGCGATTATCGGAGGAACCCGAAGAGTATGAGCCGGCCCAGCAAGGGTGGGAACCGGCCGCCATGGTCCTGGCGTGCTTAGGGGGAAGAGACATGGTCCCGCGGGCTCCCCTACCCGCCAACACCAGGAAATACGGTCAGTGGGTGACCATTAATGGACAGAGGGCCGAGGCCCTGCGTGACACCGGCGCCAGTGTGACGGCTGTCCGCTGTCACCTGGTGAAGCCCGAGCAGATCCTGCCGAACATTCTCTGCCCCGTCCGCTCGGCAGATAACTCTGAGAGTATGTGTAAGATGGCCTGCGTCCCATTCGAATGGGGAGGGGTCTCCGGCCTGCTGAAAGTGACGGTCCGGGACGATGCCCCCGTGGACTGCCTCCTGGGGAATGATCTCGAGAGTTCCCCGTGGGCCACCGTCAAGAGAAGAGAGCACCTGGGGATGCTGGGCCTCCCAGACTGGGCCTGCATAACCACCCGGTCCATGGCCGCCCGTGCCGCCCCCCGATCAGAAGAACCCGAATGGCCAGCACCTCCGCCCCCGGTCGCCCCAGTAGAGGGCAACGGCGAGGCCGGCCTCCCGGACCCGACGACCGAAGAGGACGCGCAACCCCAGGACCTTCCGGATCTGGCTCAGTGGCGTCAAGAAGGGGGGCCCACCCAAGAACAGTTCCGCCAAGAACAACAGACCTGTCCCTCCCTCGAGGGACTCCGCCAACAAGCCAGCGCCCAAAGCGCAGGGGACGCCACCGGAACTCACTGGGTCTACTGGGATAACGACCTGCTCTACAGCGAGCAAAGAATCGCCGAGCTGGGGGCCGGTCGAGTTCTGGTGGTACCTCTCCGCTTCAGAGACTTTCTGCTCAACTTAGCCCACGATGTCCCCCTGGCTGGACACCTGGGCCAGGACAAAACGTACAGTCGCCTAGTGACCCATTTTTTCTGGCCAAAAATGAGGAATGACGTCCTGAACCACTGCCGATCTTGCCCCACATGCCAAGCCAGCGGGAAGAGTGGTCGGAAGCTGAAAGCCCCTCTGCAACCCTTCCCTGTGGTCACCACCCCGTTCGAGAGAGTGGGGATAGACATTGTGGGGCCTCTGGACCCCCGCACGGCCCAAGGACACAGGTTCATATTAGTGTTAGTGGACCATGCCACCCGCTACCCCGAGGCGGTGCCCCTACGGACCGTGACAGCTCCGGTGGTTGGCCGGGCCCTAATGGGGATCTTCTCCCGGGTAGGCTTCCCCCGAGAAGTTGTCAGCGACCGAGGCACAAATTTCATATCCAAATACATGAAGTCCCTCTGGCAACAATGCGGGGTCACCTACAGATTCACGACCCCCTATCACCCCCAAGGGAACGGACTAGTGGAGCGTTTTAACCGCACTCTCAAGGGGATGATTGGGGGATTGGAAGAGCCCCTCCGTCGCCAGTGGGATGTACTACTCCCGTGCCTCCTCTTCGCCTACCGGGAAGTTCCCCAGAAGTCCCTCGGTTTTAGCCCTTTCGAACTCCTGTACGGGCACCCTGTGCGAGGGCCCCTCAGCCTAGTCAAAGAAGGTTGGGAGATGGCCCCCCTAACAACCCCTCCAGACGTCTTCAAATACATCCTGGCCCTACGAAACCAGACCCGGCGCTTCAGGGTGATGGCCAAGGCGAACCTCGAGGCCAGCCAGGAGGACATGAAGAGGTGGTATGATCACAATGCCTCCTCCGTTGAATTCGAGCCTGGTCAGCAGGTATGGGTGATGTCCCCCACCGAACCATGTGCCTTGCAAGATAAGTGGACGGGGCCCTTCAGAGTGGTCGAGCGCAAAAGCCCCGTCACTTACCTCATCGACATGGGGACCTCCCGGAACCCCCTTCGGGTCCTCCACACCAACCGACTCAAACCACACTTTGTGCGCTCAGAACTCAGCCTTCTGATGGCTACGGACAGTGGGGCGGAGGAAGACTCCGAACCCCTCCCGGATCTTCTGAAGACTCAGGAGAAGGACGGCTCCGTGGACGGGGTCCGGCTCTCTGACGCCCTCACTTCGGAGCAACGCCAGGACTGCCGGAACCTCCTGCTGCAGTTCGCTGCCCTGTTCTCCCTCACCCCGGGGTCACCCCTTGGTGTTTGCACGACGTAGACACCGGGGACAGCCCCCCTGTCCGACACCGGGCCTACCGCGTACCAGATCGGGTACGGGCCTGCATACAAGAGGAAGTGGCCAAGATGCTCACGATCGGGGTCATCGAGCCCTCGGACAGTCCCTGGGCCAGTCCGGTTGTATTGGTTCCCAAAGCCGCTGCCCCCGGCACCGCACCTGAACTAAGATTCTGCGTCGACTACCGGGGCTTGAACGCTGTCACCCGGACCGACGCTCATCCCATCCCCCGAGCAGACGAGCTGATCGACCGGCTGGGGGCCGCCCGCTACCTTAGTATCTTCGACCTGACAGCGGGCTACTGGCAGATCGGCCTCACACCCAGGGCTCAGGAACGGTCAGCCTTCTCTACCCCCGATGGCCACTATCAATTCAAGGTCATGCCCTTTGGCATGAAGAATGCCCCCGCCACGTTTCAACGCCTTGTGAACCAGGTCTTGGCGGGGCTCGAAGAGTTCAGCGCTGCCTACCTGGACGATATCGCTGTATACAGCCGCCACTGGTCCGACCACCTCCGTCACCTCCACGAGGTCCTACAAGCCCTCCAGCGGGCCGGCCTCACCATTAAGGCCGGCAAGTGCCAAATTGGCCAAGGGTCTGTGACCTACCTTGGGCACCAAGTGGGGAGCGGGCTGGTGGCCCCCCTACAACTTAAGATTGCGGCCATCCAGTCCTGGCAGCCCCCCGTCACCCAGACCGAGGTCCGAGCCTTCTTGGGGCTCACCGGCTACTACCGGCGGTTCGTGAAGGACTACGGCAGCATCGTGGGGCCCCTCACGGGTCTCACGTCCAAGAACCAACCGAAGCGGATTAACTGGACTCCTGATTGTCAAGCGGCCTTCGAGAAGCTGAAGGCCGCCCTGTGCACCGCCCCTGTGCTCCAGGCCCCCGATTACAGTCGGGAATTTGTGGTGCAGACCGACGCCTCCGACCACGGCATCGGGGCCGTCCTCTCTCAGTTGAACCCCGAAGGTCATGACCAGCCGGTGGCCTTCATCAGTCGACGTCTCCTGGCCCGAGAACAGCGTTGGAGCACCATCGAGAGGGAGGCATTTGCAGTAGTGTGGGCCCTCAAAAAGCTCCGACCCTATCTCTTCGGTACCCACTTCCGGGTACAAACCGACCATCGACCCCTGCAATGGCTGATGCAGATGCGGGGGGAGAACCCAAAACTCTTGCGCTGGTCCATTTCCCTGCAGGGAATGGACTTCACCGTGGAGCACCGACCAGGCCAAGACCACGCCAACGCGGATGGCCTGTCCCGCTTTTTCCGCCTCGACGAAGAGAGTCCCCAAGGAGATGGGTGACTCTCCCCGCCTTCAGCTGGGGGGGACGCATGTTGGACAGGCCACACAGCGGGCTTGCTCCCTCCCCGCACGACAGGGCCCGAGCTCCGGCCCACCAGGCATACCCCCGCTACAAGCACCTGTACCCCGTCTCCCGACGGATCTTCTGCCCTCGGACCACTACTCATCACGGGGTCCAGCCCACCGGCTTCCCCGGCAGGGTCAAGCCTCCATCTTGGGCCCTGCACCACGCGGCCGCGTGGCCTCACCCCGACCCCAACCCCGGGCCTGGCCGGCCCCGACATTCCGGCACCACCATCCACCCAGGAGGTGAGCGGACCACTTGGCAGGTCAATGGGAGAACGAAGCGTCAAGAGCTCTTCCCCCGCCAGGTGCCGATCGCCTCCAGCTCCCCCAGGCACTGGCTCCACCCCCTGCGGGGTGTCTGGACACCTTCATCCCGGACCCTCCGACCTCCAAGTGCGAGGGTCCGGACATCAAAGGGCACCAGCCCTATAACTGGGGCAGCTCCGGAGCAGGAAGGCAGTTGTATCCTGGAGTCGAGAGACACCGAGTGAACTCAGCCTTGACGGCCTACTGGCGCTGCCGTAGCCCGCTCTTGTGACCCATCGTTCTACCTGCTGGCGCTGCCGCGGACCGTACATCGTCCATCTTCCTGGGACCTGCTGGCGCTGCCGCGGCCCGTTGTAACTACCATCTTCACCGGGACCTGCTGGCGCTGCCGCGGACCGTACATCGTCCATCTTCCTGGGACCTGCTGGCGCTGCCGCGGCCCGTTGTAACTACCATCTTCACCGGGACCTGCTGGCGCTGCCGCGGACCGTACATCGACCATCTTCCTGGGACCTGCTGGCGCTGCCGCGGCCCGTTGTAACAACCATCTTCACCGGGACCTGCTGGCGCTGCCGCGGACCGTACATCGACCGTCTTCCTGGGACCTGCTGGCGCTGCCGCGGCCCGTACCACCTAACCACCAAGCTCGAGGATTGTGAGCTCATTATTTCATCCGAACTACCTGACTGGTAAACAGACTGTCCCGCTACCCCCTTTCCTACCTTGCGAGACTCGAATCGAGGGGACCCCTGAGTCCAGACCTCCTTGTACCATTCAACCGTACCTTAAGAAGTGCTTATAAAGAACACTGAACCTTATCCGTGTGTGGTATCTGTCTGTGGGGGGGAAGTTACTTGTCTGTACGATCGCTGGAGACGGTTCTCCCCGGAGACCTCTCCTCCTGACCCCGGCCGACCCTCCCGGTCCGTCAGAGTCAGGAGGGGTGTGTGCAGAGTCCTCCCAGCAGTGCCCAGAGGCAGGAGGGGTGGGTGGCTATCACTCCCAGCAGTGCCCAGACACAGGAGGGGTGTGTGCAGAGTCCTCCCAGCAGTGCCCAGGGGCAGGAGGGGTGGGTGCAGTGTCCTCCCAGCAGTGCCCAGAGTCAGGAGGGGTGTGTGCAGAGTCCTCCCAGCAGTGCCCAGAGTCAGGAGGGGTGTGTGCAGAGTCCTCCCTGCAGTGCCCAGAGGCAGGAGGGGTGGGTGCCTATCACTCCCAGCAGTGCCCAGAGTCAGGAGGGGTGTGTGCAGAGTCCTCCCAGCAGTGCCCAGAGGCAGGAGGGGTGTGTGCAGAGTCCTCCCAGCAGTGCCCAGAGTCAGGAGGGGTGGGTGCCTATCACTCCCAGCAGTGCCCAGAGTCAGGAGGGGTGTGTGCAGAGTCCTCCCAGCAGTGCCCAGAGGCAGGAGGGGTGTGTGCAGAGTCCTCCCAGCAGTGCCCAGAGGCAGGAGGGGTGTGTGCAGAGTTCTCCCAGCAGTGCACAGAGGCAGGAGGGGTGTGTGCAGAGTCCTCCCAGCAGTGCCCAGAGTCAGGAGGGGTGGGTGCCTATCACTCCCAGCAGTGCCCAGAGTCAGGAGGGGTGTGTGCAGAGTCCTCCCAGCAGTGCCCAGAGTCAGGAGGGGTGGGTGCCTATCACTCCCAGCAGTGCCCAGAGTCAGGAGGGGTGGGTGCCTATCACTCCCAGCAGTGCCCAGAGTCAGGAGGGGTGTGTGCAGAGTCCTCCCAGCAGTGCCCAGAGGCAGGAGGGGTGGGTGGCTATCACTCCCAGCAGTGCCCAGACACAGGAGGGGTGTGTGCAGAGACCTCCCAGCAGTGCCCAGAGGCAGCAGGGGTGTGTGCAGAGTCCTCCCAGCAGTGCCTATAGTCAGGAGGGGTGGGTGCCTATCACTCCCAGCAGTGCCCAGACACAGGAGGGGTGTGTGCAGAGTCCTCCCAGCAGTGCCCAGGGGCAGGAGGGGTGGGTGCAGAGTCCTCCCAGCAGTGCCCAGAGTCAGGAGGGGTGTGTGCAGAGTCCTCCCAGCAGTGCCCAGAGTCAGGAGGGGTGTGTGCAGAGTCCTCCCTGCAGTGCCCAGAGGCAGGAGGGGTGTGTGCAGAGTCCTCCCAGCAGTGCCCAGAGGCAGGAGGGGTGGGTGGCTATCACTCCCAGCAGTGCCCAGACACAGGAGGGGTGTGTGCAGAGTCCTCCCAGCAGTGCCCAGGGGCAGGAGGGGTGGGTGCAGAGTCCTCCCAGCAGTGCCCAGAGTCAGGAGGGGTGTGTGCAGAGTCCTCCCAGCAGTGCCCAGAGTCAGGAGGGGTGTGTGCAGAGTCCTCCCTGCAGTGCCCAGAGGCAGGAGGGGTGTGTGCAGAGTCCTCCCAGCAGTGCCCAGAGTCAGGAGGGGTGGGTGCCTATCACTCCCAGCAGTGCCCAGAGTCAGAAGGGGTGGGTGCCTTTTACTCCCAGCAGTGCCCAGAGGCAGGAGGGGTGTGTGCAGAGTCCTCCCAGCAGTGCCCAGACATAGGAGGGGTGGGTGCAGAGTCCTTCCAGCAGTGCCCAGACATAGGAGGGGTGGGTGCCTATCACTCCCAGCAGTGCCCAGACACAGAAGGGGTGTGTGCAGAGTCCTCCCAGGAGTGCCCAGAGTCACGAGGGGTGGGTGCCTATCACTCCCAGCAGTGCCCAGAGTCAGGAGGGGTGTATGCAGAGTCCTCCCAGCAGTTCCCAGAGGCAGGAGGGGTGTGTGCAGAGTCCTCTCAGCGGTGCCCAGAGTCAGGAGGGGTGTGTGCAGAGTCCTCCCAGCAGTGCCCAGAGGCAGGAGGGGTGTGTGCAGAGTCCTCCCAGCAGTGCCCAGAGGCAGGAGGGGTGTGTGCAGAGTTCTCCCAGCAGTGCACAGAGGCAGGAGGGGTGTGTGCAGAGTCCTCCCAGCAGTGCCCAGAGTCAGGAGGGGTGGGTGCCTATCACTCCCAGCAGTGCCCAGAGTCAGGAGGGGTGTGTGCAGAGTCCTCCCAGCAGTGCCCAGAGTCAGGAGGGGTGGGTGCCTATCACTCCCAGCAGTGCCCAGAGTCAGGAGGGGTGGGTGCCTATCACTCCCAGCAGTGCCCAGAGTCAGGAGGGGTGTGTGCAGAGTCCTCCCAGCAGTGCCCAGAGGCAGGAGGGGTGGGTGGCTATCACTCCCAGCAGTGCCCAGACACAGGAGGGGTGTGTGCAGAGACCTCCCAGCAGTGCCCAGAGGCAGCAGGGGTGTGTGCAGAGTCCTCCCAGCAGTGCCTAGAGTCAGGAGGGGTGGGTGCCTATCACTCCCAGCAGTGCCCAGAGTCAGGAGGGGTGTGTGCAGAGTCCTCCCAGCAGTGCCCAGAGGCAGGAGGGGTGGGTGGCTATCACTCCCAGCAGTGCCCAGACACAGGAGGGGTGTGTGCAGAGTCCTCCCAGCAGTGCCCAGGGGCAGGAGGGGTGGGTGCAGAGTCCTCCCAGCAGTGCCCAGAGTCAGGAGGGGTGTGTGCAGAGTCCTCCCAGCAGTGCCCAGAGTCAGGAGGGGTGTGTGCAGAGTCCTCCCTGCAGTGCCCAGAGGCAGGAGGGGTGTGTGCAGAGTCCTCCCAGCAGTGCCCAGAGTCAGGAGGGGTGGGTGCCTATCACTCCCAGCAGTGCCCAGAGTCAGAAGGGGTGGGTGCCTTTTACTCCCAGCAGTGCCCAGAGGCAGGAGGGGTGTGTGCAGAGTCCTCCCAGCAGTGCCCAGACATAGGAGGGGTGGGTGCAGAGTACTCCCAGCAGTGCCCAGACATAGGAGGGGTGGGTGCCTATCACTCCCAGCAGTGCCCAGACACAGAAGGGGTGTGTGCAGAGTCCTCCCAGGAGTGCCCAGAGTCACGAGGGGTGGGTGCCTATCACTCCCAGCAGTGCCCAGAGTCAGGAGGGGTGTGTGCAGAGTCCTCCCAGCAGTTCCCAGAGGCAGGAGGGGTGTGTGCAGAGTCCTCTCAGCGGTGCCCAGAGTCAGGAGGGGTGTGTGCAGAGTCCTCCCAGCAGTGCCCAGAGGCAGGAGGGGTGTGTGCAGAGTCCTCCCAGCAGTGAACAGAGTCAGGAGGGGTGGGTGCCTATCACTCCCAGCAGTGCCCAGAGTCAGGAGGGGTGTGTGCAGAGTCCTCCCAGCAGTGCCCAGAGGCAGGAGGGGTGTGTGCAGTGTCCTCCCAGCAGTGCCCAGCATCAGGAGGGGTGGGTGCCTATCACTCCCAGCAGTGCCCAGAGTCAGGAGGGGTGTGTGCAGAGTCCTCCCAGCAGTGCCCAGAGGCAGGAGGGGTGTGTGCAGAGTCCTCCCAGCAGTGCCCAGAGTCAGGAGGGATGTGTGCAGAGTCCTCCCAGCAGTGCCCAGAGGCAGGAGGGGTGTGTGCAGAGTCCTCCCAGCAGTGCCCAGAGTCAGGAGGGGTGGGTGCCCATCACTCCCAGCAGTGCCCAGAGTCAGGAGGGGTGTGTGCAGAGTCCTCTCAGCAGTGCCCAGAGGCAGGAGGGGTGGGTGCCTATCACTCCCAGCAGTGCCCAGAGTCAGGAGGGGTGGGTGCCTATCACTCCCAGCAGTGCCCAGAGTCAGGAGGGGTGTGTGCAGAGTCCTCCCAGCAGTGCCCAGAGGCAGGAGGGGTGGGTGGCTATCACTCCCAGCAGTGCCCAGACACAGGAGGGGTGTGTGCAGAGTCCTCCCAGCAGTGCCCAGAGGCAGGAGGGGTGTGTGCAGAGTCCTCCCAGCAGTGCCCAGAGTCAGGCGGGGTGGGTGCCTATCACTCCCAGCAGTGCCCAGAGTCAGGAGGGGTGTGTGCAGTGTCCTCCCAGCAGTGCCCAGAGGCAGGAGGGGTGGGTGGCTATCACTCCCAGCAGTGCCCAGACACAGGAGGGGTGTGTGCAGAGTCCTCCCAGCAGTGCCCAGACATAGGAGGGGTGGGTGCAGAGTCCTCCCAGCAGTGCCCAGACATAGGAGGGGTGGGTGCCTATCACTCCCAGCAGTGCCCAGACACAGGAGGGGTGTGTGCAGAGTCCTCCCAGCAGTGCCCAGTCACAAGAGGGGTGTGTGCCTAACACTCACAGCAGTGCCCATGGAACGCAAAGGGTGGAGTAGCCACAGATACCATGCCCACAAATTTCAGTCAGGTGCACAAAGACCCTGCAGTACATGTACCACATGTGTGCGAGGCTGGGAGTATACGCATGCATAGCGCAGAAAAGAAAACATGGCCACATGAAGTCATGTCAATAGTCCACATACACAAGTACAATGACTACCAAGAATGCCACGAATGATGCAGGTGGAGACATCGCTCAGCATGCATGTGCAAAGTAGAAGGAGTCCGTCACACACCCAGCTAATGTACACACAGCTCAGCGCTAAATATTGGGAACACCCTGCAGGGAAGATGTCAGGGTACACAGAGGAAGGAATACACCTTTGGACAATTTCACCATGCAGCAACTGCTTACATGAACACAGAAACCTAGCTAACACCATGTGATGGCACACAGATCCCAGGGTCCCCCCTATGACCAGCACACTACTACATTTCCCACACACCCAACACCATGTAGCAGCCCCACCAACAGCAATACCAGCAAAGCAGTAGTGTTCCAAGTGGAAAAAAAAAAATTGCTTTATTCAGCATGAACCAAAAAATCTTGTTTGTAGGGAAGTTCAATATTTACAAAGCCCATAGGGCAGTCCAGAAGTCACAGCTGGATGGGGGACACAGTGGGATGCGTGTCCCCTAGCTTGCCTGCACAATTACATTCCGTCGTCTTCCACAGGGGTGAGGGCATCATGTGGGGGGGAAGAAACAGGCACCGCAGGGACAGGAGGGTGAAGGGTAGGCGTCGTGGGTGCAGGGATGTAGGACTCCACCACAGGGGGTGGGGCAGGGCCAAAGGCGGAGGCCAGGATCTCGCTGCACACCTTAGCAAGGTCCTCCAGGGAATCCCCTGCACCCGAAGGAACCACAGGCCCCAAGGAGGGGGGGGGTCAGAGGGATGGGTCACAGCGCCACTGGGGGAGGGTGTAGACAGGGGGGGGGAATCAACCACCCTGACTGAGGACCTCCTTGACCGCTTGCGTGGTGGTGTCACTGTGGGGCTCAGGGACAGAGCGGCCATGAAGGAGTCTTTGGGGGAGATGTGGCCAGGAGAGCTGAGGGGAGGGGATTTGGAGGGAGTGGATTGGGTGGAATGCGGACTCCCACTCTGGCTGCGTGTCACACGTTTGCCCCCCGACCCAGTGGGTGTGCCTACTTCACCCTGTGTGTGCATGTCAGGAGGTGTGCGGTGGACCTTCCCTGCTGGTGTGGTGCCTGTGTGTGTTGTGGTGGGTGCATGCTGACGTCTGGGTGTACGTGGGACAGGCATGGGAGTGGGAAGTGTGGATGGGGCAGGGGTAGGGGGTGGGACAAAGCGCTGCAGGAGACCCACTGCTGCAGTCAGTGTCGAGTCTATCGACCTCAGCAAGCTGCGTTGGTCAGCCTGCGATGAATGAATGCCCTCCAAGTATGCCTCCATGTTGTGCAGCACTTGGCTGTGGCCATGGAGGACATTAAGGATCGCAGCCTGACCAACCTGCAACTGGATGTCCACAGACTCGGCATTGGCGGCAGCAGTGGAGACAGGGGCAGGGGGTGCGGTGCCTGGCAGGAAGGAGACATGTGGTGACCGGGCACGTTGGGAAGGGACACGAGCAAGTGGGAGGCGGCTGATGGCAATGGAGGGGTGGGGCGAGATGTAGTGCCGCTGTCAGCTGCTGGTGCAGCTGCCGCCCACTCGGACAGATCATCCTCGGACCCGTCAGCTTCATACTCTGTTGTGCCAGTCGACAGGTCCCCGGCTTCACTCTCCTCCGCCTCAGTCCCACTTGATGTGCCAGCCCCGATGTCACCGCTGGCACTGGTGCTCGGTCCCTCTGCTCCGTCTATGCCCATGTCTCCCTCCGTGTCCCCCGACGATGCTGTGGGCAGGGTGAAGAGACAGAAATTAATCATACACCTGTATACATATGTCACATGAGTCCAATCTACATAGGTCACAGTGCATAGCCTGAAACAAAAGAATAGTTACATCTACAAAACAAGATACATATGTAGGGCATGCAAGACACAGTTGTTTGACCCACCATGCCACCGAAAAACTATGGAGAGCATGACACAATAGCAAATGAGATGGAATGGAATTTTGACTGAGGAGCAAGGCCCTGGGGACAATCCAGCACTACATCTGCACCACACAGTGTGGCAGGAAATAGGGATGAGCAGGGACCATATCAAGGAACAAGAGGCACATGCAGCATAGGTTATACTGAAAACATGCCCACCATGACTTGCCCACTGCACCTTGAGTGCATGTCCAGACAAACATCACACACTGGCCAGTTCAAGCAAGGAGATATCAGGTTGTGACATGAAGGCCATGCCCGCACCACCCATCCCCTACATGAGACTATTATTTGGAGACACAGGAAGCACTTACATCCCTTAGTCTGGGTGAAATACACATGGGATGCAACAATTTAAGATTGCACACAAAATACCTGTTAGACGGACCGGGAGGGTCGGCCGAGGACAAGGGGAGAGGTCTCCGGGGAGAGCCGTCTCCAGCGATCGTACAGATGAGTAACTTCCCCCCCACAGATATACACCACACAAGGATAGGATTTAACGTTCTTTATAAGCGATTTCTTAAGGTACGATGGAATGGTACAAGGAGGTCTGGACTCAGGGGTCCCCTCGATTCTAGTCTCTTGGTTGGGAAAAAGGGGGTAGCGGGACAGTCTGATTACCAATCTGGTAGCTGAGATGGAATGGTGGATAGCTCACAATCCTCGAGCTCGATGTTCTAGCTTGGACGGGCCGCGGCAGCATCTTGGACACTTCCGCTTGGATGCAGGCCCGCACCCGATCTGGTACGCGGTAGGCCCGGTGTCGGATAGGGGGACTGTCCCCAGTGTCCACGTCGTGCAAGCACCAGGGGGTGACCCCTGAGGTGAGGGAAAACAGAGGAGCAAACTGCAGCAGGAGGTCCCGGCAGCCCTGGCGTTGCTCTGGGGTGAGGGCACCGGAGAGCCGGACTCCGTCCACGGAACCGTCTTTCTCCTGAGTCTTCAGGAGATCAGGGAGAGGCTCGGAGTCTTCTTCCGCCCCACTGTCTGTAGCCATCAGGAGGCTGAGTTCCGAGCGCACAAAGTGGGGTTTGAGTCTGTTGGTGTGGAGGACCCGGAGGGGGTTCCGGGGAGACTCCATATCGATGAGATAGGTGACAGGGCTCTTGCGTTCGACCACTTTGAAGGGCCCCGTCCACTTGTCTTGCAAGGCACATGGTTCGATGGGGGACATCACCCACACTTGTTGACCAGGTTCAAATTCGACGGAGGAGGCATTCTGATCGTACCATTTTTTCATGTCCTCTTGACTGGCCTCAAGATTTGCTTTCGCCATTTCCCTGAATCGCCTGGTCTGATTGCGTAGGGCCAGGAGGTACTTGAAGACGTCTGGAGGGGTCTTTAGGGGGGGCATCTCCCACCCTTCTTTGACTAGGCTGAGGGGCCCTCGCACAGGGTGCCTGTACAGGAGTTCGAAAGGGCTAAATCCGAGGGACTTCTGGGGAACTTCCCGATAGGCGAAGAGGAGGCACGGAAGTAATACATCCCACTGGCGACGGAGGGGCTCTTCCAATCCCCCAATCATTCCCTTGAGGGTGCGGTTGAATCGCTCCACTAGTCCGTTCCCTTGAGGATGATAGGGGGTCGTGAATCGGTAGGTGACCCCGCACTGTTGCCAGAGGGACTTCATATATTTCGAGATAAAGTTTGTGCCTCGGTCGCTGACGACTTCTCGGGGGAAGCCCACCCGGGAGAAGATCCCCATTAAGGCCCGGCCGACCACCGGAGCTGTTACAGTTCGCAGGGGCACAGCCTCGGGGTAGCGGGTGGCGTGGTCCACCAGTACCAGGATGAACCGATGTCCTTGTGCTGTGCGGGGGTCCAGGGGCCCCACAATGTCTATTCCTACCCTCTCGAACGGGGTGGTGACCACTGGGAAGGGTTGCAGAGGTGCTTTGAGCTTGCGGCCGCTCTTCCCGCTGGCCTGGCACGTGGGGCAGGACCGGCAGTGGTTGAGGACGTCGTTTCGCATCTTCGGCCAGAAAAAGTGGGTCACCAGGCGACTGTAGGTTTTGTCCTGGCCCAGGTGTCCAGCCAGGGGGACATCATGGGCCAGATTTAGCAGGAAGTCTCTGAAACGGAGGGGCACCACCAGCACTCGACTGGCCCCTAACTCCGCGATTCTTTGTTCACTGTATAACAGGTCGTTATCCCAATAGACCCAATGGGTGCCAGTGGAGTCCCCTGCGCTCTGGGCGATGGCTTGCTGGCGGAGTCCCTCGAGGGAGGGACAGGTCTTCTGCTCCTGGCGGAACTGTTCCTGGGTGGGCCCCCCTTCTTGACGCCACTGAGCCAGGTCGGGAAGGTCCTGGGGCTGGGTGACCCCTTCGGGGGTTGGCTCTGGGGGGTCGGTATCGTCGGTGTCCTCTACTGAAGCGATCGGTGGAGGAGGTGCAGGCCATTCGGGTTCTTCTGGTCGGGGGATGGCACGGGCGGCCATGGATCGGGTGGTTACGCACGCCCAGTCCGGGAGGCCCAGCATCCCCAGGTGCTCTCTTCTTTCGACGGCGGCCCACGGGGAACTCTCCAGATCATTCCCCAGGAGACAGTCCACGGGGGCATCATCCCGGACCGTCACCTTCAACATGCCGGAGACCCCTCCCCATTCGAAGGGGACGCAGGCCATCCGACACAGACTTTCAGAATTGTCGGCTGAGCGGACGGGGCAGAGAATGTTCGGCAGGATCTGCTCTGGTTTTACCAGGTGACAGCGGACGGCCGTCACACTGGCCCCCGTGTCACGTAGTGCTTCGGCCCGGCGCCCATTAATGTTCACCCACTGGCTATATTTTCTGGTGTTGGCGGGTAGGGGAGCTCGCGGGACCATGTCTTTTCCCCCTAGGCACGCTAGAACCATGGCGGCCGGTTCCCACTCCTGTTGGGCCTGCTCATATTCTTCTTGTTCCTTGGAAATTTGTTCTCCCCCCAGGGCGGCGGCAGCTACCTGGCGGGGTCTTGGCGTTTGGTTCTGCGGGCAGTTCGGGTCATTGGCGTAGTGGCCGACTCGCTGGCATCGGTGACACGTGACGTTGGCTCGGAACCCCGGGCGCATCGGGGGGTTGCCCCGGCCGGCCGGGGGCGGGGTGCTGGCCGCGGGAGTGGCCGGGACGGTGTCTCTCCCTCGCCCCTGGCCTCCTCCTCCTCCTCGGGGACGGTGCTGACCTTGGTTGTTCCGGTTTTGCTCGTGTGGCCCTCTCCGGCCCACTCGGGTGCTTTCCCACCGGTCAGCTTCGGCGGCGAGTTGCCGTGGGTCAGTTAATTTACTGTCGAGGAGGTGCTGCCAGAGCTCGACGAAGCACCATGAGGTTGAAAAGTTGCTCGTAGGTCGTTACGTGGCTTCCCTTGATCCACCCCTCGAAGGCTCGGCTGAAATAGTTGACATATTCCACCCACGTTGTACCCGGGATCCGGGTGCAGTCCCGAAACCTCTGGCGGTACATTTCGGGTGTGAGCCCATATCGGGTGAGGAGGGCAGCCTTCATGTGGTCATAGGATGACATCTGATGGTCTGGGAGCTGCAGTAGGGCATCGCGGCCTTCGTTGACGAACCTCCCCCATAGGCCGGCTCCCCAGTCACTCCGATCGATCCGGTGGGGGGTCATGGTGATCTCGTAGGCTTTGAACCACTGTTGTATGTTGTCCTCTCGGACATACTCTCGGACAACATCCTTGGGGATGTGGACTTTCTTTTCGGTTGCTCCCGGGGTGCGCGGTCGCTCGGGCACCTCCGGTTCTTTGTTCTGCTTCCGTAGTTCTATTTCTGCCAGTTTGCGCTCGTGTTCGAATGTTAGTCTTTTTTCTTCGAGCTCTCTCTGCCTCTGTTTTTCTTCCCGTTCTTCTCGGAGCCGCAGATGTTCTAGGTTCAGTTTTTGCTCGGCTAATTTTAGTTCACCGTCCATTTTGAGTCGTGCCATTTCCAATTCATGTAATCTGTTTTTTTCCCTTTCTTGGATCTCCTCCTGCGAGAGGCCCGTTCCTCGCTCTTCGGGAGCCGTGGCGTTCCTCTCCGATGTTGCACCGTTTTGGTCTGGGGATCCGGCGACCCCGGTTTCCGCCCACGACTCAATGGCGTGCTTAAGATCGTCTTTGGTACTCAGGCCGTTGGTAGCAATGCCTAGTTCCATGCAGAATTGTTTCAGTTCGCGATGGCTATACTCTTCCAATTTATCCATCTGGAATTTCTCGGTGGATCCGCTCTCTTTGGTTGACATCGTGGTTTTGTCGTGGGGTGAGCTACTCTCTGTACGATTACGCGTTGATTCGGATCGCGCCGCTGGCCACCAATGTTAGACGGACCGGGAGGGTCGGCCGAGGACAAGGGGAGAGGTCTCCGGGGAGAGCCGTCTCCAGCGATCGTACAGATGAGTAACTTCCCCCCCACAGATATACACCACACAAGGATAGGATTTAACGTTCTTTATAAGCGATTTCTTAAGGTACGATGGAATGGTACAAGGAGGTCTGGACTCAGGGGTCCCCTCGATTCTAGTCTCTTGGTTGGGAAAAAGGGGGTAGCGGGACAGTCTGATTACCAATCTGGTAGCTGAGATGGAATGGTGGATAGCTCACAATCCTCAAGCTCGATGTTCTAGCTTGGACGGGCCGCGGCAGCGCCAGCAGGTCCCGGTGAAGGTGGTCGTTACACGGTCCACGGCAGCGCCAGCAGGTCCCGGTGAAGGTGGTCGTTACACGGTCCGCGGCAGCGCCAGCAGGTCCCGATGAAGGGGTTGTTGCAACGGTCCGCGGCAGCGCCAGCAGGTCCCGACGAGGAAGGAGGATGCAGAAGGCCGCGGCAGCGCCAGCAGGCAGGATGATAGTTCACAAGGTAGGGCTACGGCAGCACCGGTAGTCCGTCAAGGCTGAGTTCTTCTCGGTGTCTCTCGACTCCAGGATACAACTGCCTTCCTGCTCTGGAGCTGCCCTAGTTATAGGTCTGGCGCCCTTTGATGTCCGGACCCTCGCACTTGGAGGTCGGGGGTCCGGGATGAGGGAGTCCAGACACCCAGCAGGGGGTGGAGCCAGTGCCTGGGGGAGCTGGAGGGCGATCGGCACCTGGCGGGGGAGAGCCATCGACAGTTCTTTTTCCCATTGACCTGCCAAGTGGTCCGTTCACCTCCTGGGTGGATGATGGTGCCGGGATGTCGGGGCCGGGCCAGGCCCAGGGTTAGGGTCAGGTGGAGGCCACGCGGCCTCGTGGCGCGGTGTCCAAAATGGCGGCTGATCCGGCCAGGGGATCCGGTAGTGGTTCGGCCCCATGATACATGGATGTCCGGGGGCAGGAGTCCCGTTGGGAAACGGGGTGCGGGTTGCCCTTGTGGGTAACACCTGGGAGTCCGGGGAGCGGGCCTTGTCATGCGGGGGGGGAGCAAGCCCCTCATGTGGCCTGTCCAACAATACCCAAGGTGCGCCTGTCCAAATAATCATGTACAAATGGGCATCATCAGATGATTGTAACAAGACACACAGGCAATGTCCACCGTGAGTATGAACAAGGAAAATCAGGTCAGGCTGTACAGTGGACACTTGTACTACATTTCACGTCAATATACATTTGGCCAGAAGACAATGGCACAGAGCACAACCTATGCTGTAGACACAGAGATTGTCGACATATTCGGATTACACACATGATACCTAGGAAAATATGCCCCTGGGGACAGTAGTGGCCACACAACTCCATGCTCCTGAATGGGAATGACTGCAACACACGCCGCCATCCCTGCACCATGCGTATCGCACACTCATGCACATCATATCTGTTGGACCCGGCCTCGTAGAATGGCCCTCCGTGCCCCCGCACCACCGAAACCTGGTACCTACAGCCCAAGCACCCGGCCCAGCCGAACCTCCCCACCAGGACACACGCACCGACCCGGACATCCCCGTCCCTGGCCTCTCTCCTTTCGGCCACCCCGGGCCCGCGTGCCCACTTCATGCACCAAGATGGCCGCCCGGCCCCAGCGCGACCCGGGCCTAGAGGCGCCACTCCGGCTGGAGGACATCACGCTTCCAGGGGATGAGAGAGGGAGGAGCAGTTTCTATCGCACCTCTGAACTCCCTCGGGACGATGGGTTTCGATCGGCCCTCCGGCCTCCCTGAGGGCTGGCTCCACGCCTGCTGGGTGTCTGGGACTCCTCCCGACCTGGCCCTGAAAGGATCAAAAGACTATAGCAGGAAAACCCGACAAGCGACCCCCAGGTGACAAGACCCCTGCCTGCACAGACTCCGGACATCAAAGAGGGGTCGAACTATAACAAGGGGTGCTCTGGGGTTATCCGGCAGATTCGACGCTGGAACAACGAGAGCCTGCTGACGTGGTCGCGGCTCCTGGAACTGGAACTCACCTGAGCCCTGCTGAGTGACTCGCGGCTCCCTGAAGATCGTAAAACCTCCGAACTTGTACCTGAGCCCTGCTGAGTGACTCGCGGCTCCCTGAAGATCGTAAGACCTCTGAACCTGTACCTGAGCCCTGCTGAGTGACTCGCGGCTCCCTGAAGATCGTAAGACCTCCGAACTTGTACCTGAGCCCTGCTGAGTGACTCGCAGCTCCCCCAGACTCTCACGGTCCCGCCGGACCCCGACTCCGACCACGTATCCCCCAGCTCGAGGATTGTGAGCTGTGCGCCGGATACGTCCCTGCTTTGAACCGTTACCAGAGACAGTCCCGCTACCCCCTACCTTTCCGAGACTCTTGAGCCCGTGCTCACCTTGTACATATGTGCAGTGATACCTGTTTGATAAAGCTTGTTCTGAGAATACCCAGTGTGGTCCCTCTGTGACATGTGGTGCCAGAAGTACGATCCTAGTTGCGAGATTCCTCCCCCTGGGGAATCTCCCGCCAGCGCCCGGCTACGATACTTTGAGGGTGGGTCTCAGGGTAGCCAGGACCCCTTTCCGGGCTCCTCTGAGGTCGCCGTCTAACATTGGTGGCAAGCGACGGGATTCGGGCCCATCACCTAGAGATCGTACAGTAAACAACGGACGCACGACCAACAAAGATGGCAGAAGGAAGCGCCACGAGCTCCGCAGAAACCAACGCCAACAGAGTGTTCCAGGTGGAGCATCTAGAAGAATACACACACAAAGAGCTAAAACAATTTTGCAAAGAACTTAAAATCGCTACCACTGGCCTCAACACTAAGGAAGACTTGCAGAAAGCACTGAAAACTTGGGTGGAGACCGGGGCCTCCCGCCCAGAAGGCACGGGGGAGCGCCCCGACCAAGCCGAACCCCCCCAAAGTGAAAGCAGTAGCAATCAGGTGCGAGGCATCGTACCAGACGGGGGCCTATCCCCGGAAGAGCTCGCGGACAGAGAGAGAAGCCGCAGTCATGAGCTCGAGTTAGCCAAACTCAAAATCGAGGGCGAATTGAAGTTAGCGGAGAAGAAGCTAGCAGTAGAGCAAATGCGTGTACAAGGCGAACTGGAAGAAAAGAAGCTCCAACAGGAGCACGAAGGAAGAAAGCTCCAACTGGAGCACGAACGGAGCTTAAAGGAACTCGAGCTCAAGGCCCGAAATGAGGACGGGAGGCCCTCGGGGAACCGAGAGACGGCCCCCCCAGCGGAACAGAAGGTCCACATCCCCAAGGATGTGGTCAAAGAATATTATAAAAACGATGACATTCAGCAATGGTTTCGGGCCTACGAGGTCGCCATGACCTCCCATCGGATTCCACAGAAGGACTGGGGGGCGGGGTTGTGGGGACGGTTTCTGAGCGAAGGAAGGGACACCCTGCTCGACCTACCCCTCTCCCTGCAGACCTCCTACAGCCACATGAAAGAGGCTCTCCTCACAAGATACGGCCTCACCCCAGAAATGTACCGCCAACGGTTCCGGGACTGCAGGAAGATCCCGGGCACCACCTGGGTGGAGTATGTAAACTTTTTTAGTCGGGCCTTCGATGGGTGGGTCAAGGGCAGCAAAGTCACCACCCTTGCCGAACTCACTGACCTCATGTTATGGGAACATCTGGCTACGAACTGCTTCGTAGAGCTACGTCAACATCTGCTGGATAGCAAGCTCACAGATCCCCGGAAGCTGGCCGTGGAGGCCGACCGCTGGACCAACACCCGGGTCTCCCGGGGCATGGTAGGAGAGTACCCCCGAACCAGTCAGGGACCACCCCACCAGAGAGGGGGAGGGAACCAAGGAGGGCCGAGGGAGTCCCAGCCTAGCCCCCCGAAGACACCACCTCCACTTTTCCCGGCGCCCCCCCCACCAGTAACAGGGCCCCCTGGGAGACGGGGACACCGGGTGACCGTCACATGTTTTCGCTGCCAGAAACCCGGGCACTACGCCAATGACTCAGAGTGCCCCATGGCCACCCAAGTCACCCCTGCGAGACAGATAGCCAACGTAGCCCTAGGGGAGGAGGTTGAGGAAGCCGAGGAGTGGGAACCCGCCGCGATGGCCCTAGTATCCCTAGGAGATAGGGAAATGATCCCTGGTAGCCTCCTACCGTCCAACACACAGAAATATGGGCAGCTCGTCAAGATCAATGGCCACCAGGTAGAGGCCCTGCGGGACACCGGGGCCAGTATCACCGGTGTCCTCAGGCACCTAGTTCCCGAGGAGCAGATCCTCCCCAATGTCTTTTGCCCCGTAGTATCTGCAGACAATAGGGAAAGTATGTGTCAGGTGGCCCTGGTGCCATTTGAGTGGGGAGGGGTGATAGGTAAACTCAAGGTGGCCGTAAGAACCTCCCAGCCGGTCGACTGCCTCTTAGGGAACGACCTGGAGAGTTCTCCCTGGAAGCACGTAGAGCGCAAGGCCCACCTAGGAATGATGGGACTCCCCGAGTGGGTGTGTGCCACCACCCGATCTATGACAGCCCGACTCACTCCCCGGAGAGAAGTCGAGAGCGCCCCGGTCGAAGTAGCCAGCACCGTCCCCGCCGAGGGTCCTCCCGTTCCCCCATCGGAAGGGTCCGTCGCCAGCGACGAACCCGCACCAACCGAACCCGCCCCGGTCCCCGAGTTGGGGGATCTACCCGAGTTGGCCCATTGGCGCCACGAGGGCGGGCCCACCCGAGAAGAATTTTGCCGGGAGCAAGCCACCTGTCCTTCCCTGGTCGGGCTGCGGCGCCAGGCCGAGGGCCAAGCCGCAGGTGACCAGACCGGAACGCACCGAATCTATTGGGAGAATAACGTCCTGTATAGTGAGCAGAAATCAGTGGAGCTGGGATCCGGCCGGGTACTGGTGGTACCTCTCCGCTTCCGGGATTTCCTCCTGGGCTTAGCCCACGATGTCCCCCTCGCCGGTCACCTGGGTCAGGACAAGACCTACAGCCGTCTCGTGACCCATTTTTATTGGCCTAGGATGAAAGCAGCGGTAGAGGCCCACTGCAAGTCCTGCCCCACGTGCCAAGCCAGTGGGAAGAGTGGGGGGAAGCGCAAGGCTCCCCTCCAACCCTTCCCGGTCGTCAGTACCCCCTTCGAACGAGTCGGGATCGACATCGTGGGGCCACTGGACCCCCCCACCTCCCAAGGTCACCGTTTCATCTTGGTCCTAGTGGACCACGCCACCCGCTACCCAGAGGCTATTCCCCTACGCACCATTACGGCCCCCGTGGTGGGCCGGGCCCTGATGGGGATCTTCTCCAGGGTGGGTTTCCCCCGCGAGGTCGTGAGCGATCGCGGCACTAATTTTATATCCAGGTATATGACGTCCCTGTGGCAACAATGTGGGGTGTCCTATAAGTTCACCACCCCGTACCATCCCCAAGGGAACGGCCTAGTAGAGAGGTTTAATAGGACTTTGAAAGGGATGATCGCTGGCCTAGAAGAGCCCCTCCGGCGTAAGTGGGACGTCCTGCTCCCCTGCCTCTTGTTCGCTTACCGGGAGGTCCCCCAGAAGTCCTTAGGGTTCAGCCCGTTTGAATTACTCTATGGGCACCCCGTCCGAGGTCCCCTCAGTTTAGTTAAGGAAGGGTGGGAGGCAGCACCCCAGACCACCCCCCGAGATGTGTTCCAATATGTCCTGGCCCTCCGGAACCAGACCAGGAGGTTCCGAGAACTGGCCGAGGCCAACCTGGAGGCGAGTCAAGAAGAAATGAAGCGCTGGTACGACCAGAATGCTACTCTGGTCGAGTTCCAGCCGGGCCAGCAGGTGTGGGTCATGGCCCCCGTGAAGCCTGGCGCTCTCCAGGACCGATGGACTGGGCCCTACAAAGTGGTCGAGAAGAAGAGCCAAGTCACCTACTTGGTGGACGTCCAGTCGCCTCGGGATCCCCTCCGGGTCCTGCACGTGAACCGCCTCAAGCCTCACTTCCAGCGGACAGAACTGAGCCTCCTGCTGGCCACCGATGACGGGGCCGAAGATGAGTCGGATCCCCTCCCGGACCTCCTGTGTATCAAGGAGCAGGATGGCTCCGTGGAAGGAGTGAACCTCTCCCCAGCCCTCACTGCCCAGCAACAAGCGGACTGCCGCCAGCTCCTAAGACAATTTTCTGACCTCTTCTCCCTGACCCCCCGGGTCACCAACTGGTGTGTTCATGATGTGGACACCGGGGACAGCCCGCCGGTGAGACACCGAGCCTACCGGGTTCCTGACCGGGTCCGGTCCTGCATTCAAGCGGAAGTCTCAAAGATGTTGACCCTGGGGGTGATCGAGCCCTCTGACAGTCCCTGGGCCAGCCCCGTGGTCCTGGTCCCGAAGGCAGCGGCCCCCGGTGTCGCCCCCGAGCTCCGATTCTGCGTGGACTACCGGGGGCTCAATGACGTTACCCGAGCCGATGCCCACCCCATTCCACGAGCCGACGAACTCATTGACCGACTAGGGGCAGCCCGGTTCCTCAGCACATTCGACCTCACCTGCGGATACTGGCAGATTGCGCTCACCGAAGGGGCCAAAGAGCGGTCCGCTTTCTCCACCCCCGATGGGCACTACCGCTTCCGCGTAATGCCCTTCGGGATGAAAAATGCCCCGGCCACTTTCCAGCGACTGGTGAATAGGGTCCTGGCCGGGCTAGAACAGTTCAGCGCGGCATACCTGGACGACATCGCTGTCTTCAGTTCAGAGTGGAGTGAGCACCTCCAGCACCTCCGAAGGGTGCTAATCGCCCTGCGCCAGGCAGGCCTCACAGTAAAAGCCAGCAAGTGCCAGATCGGGCAAGGATCCGTGGTCTACTTGGGGCACCAGGTCGGGAGTGGCCAGGTCGCCCCTCTACAGCCAAAGATCGACGCCATCCTGGCCTGGGAACCACCCATCACCCAGACGGAGGTCCGAGCCTTTCTGGGACTCACGGGCTACTACCGAAGATTCATTCGGGGGTATGGCAGCCTTGTCGGCCCTCTCACAGAACTCACGTCTAAAAAACAGCCAAAGAAAGTGCAGTGGACGGCTGCCTGCCAGGAAGCTTTCGATGCCCTGAAAAGGGCCATGTGCACGGCCCCCGTCCTCCAGGCTCCCGACTACGCCAAGGAGTTCATAGTCCAGACCGATGCCTCCGAGCATGGCATTGGGGCCGTCCTGTCCCAAGTAAATGACCAAGGCCTAGACCAGCCCGTCGCCTTCCTCAGTCGGCGGCTGTTGCCCCGAGAACAAAGATGGAGCACCATAGAGCGCGAAGCCTTTGCCGTGGTCTGGGCACTCAAAAAGCTACGACCCTACCTGTTTGGCACCCATTTCAGAGTCCAAACTGACCATCGGCCCTTACGTTGGCTCATGCAGATGCGAGGAGAAAACCCCAAGCTACTGCGGTGGTCAATCTCCCTCCAGGGGATGGATTTCACCGTGGAACACCGCCCTGGTACGGACCACGCCAATGCTGACGGCCTCTCCCGGTTCTTCCGCCTCAGCGAAGAGAACCCCCCAAGCTGATGGGCAGTTCTCTCCAGCTTTCAGCTGGGGGGACGCGTGTTGGACCCGGCCTCGTAGAATGGCCCTCCGTGCCCCCGCACCACCGAAACCTGGTACCTACAGCCCAAGCACCCGGCCCAGCCGAACCTCCCCACCAGGACACACGCACCGACCCGGACATCCCCGTCCCTGGCCTCTCTCCTTTCGGCCACCCCGGGCCCGCGTGCCCACTTCATGCACCAAGATGGCCGCCCGGCCCCAGCGCGACCCGGGCCTAGAGGCGCCACTCCGGCTGGAGGACATCACGCTTCCAGGGGATGAGAGAGGGAGGAGCAGTTTCTATCGCACCTCTGAACTCCCCCGGGACGATGGGTTTCGATCGGCCCTCCGGCCTCCCTGAGGGCTGGCTCCACGCCTGCTGGGTGTCTGGGACTCCTCCCGACCCGGCCCTGAAAGGATCAAAAGACTATAGCAGGAAAACCCGACAAGCGACCCCCAGGTGACAAGACCCCTGCCTGCACAGACTCCGGACATCAAAGAGGGGTCGAACTATAACAAGGGGTGCTCTGGGGTTATCCGGCAGATTCGACGCTGGAACAACGAGAGCCTGCTGACGTGGTCGCGGCTCCTGGAACTGGAACTCACCTGAGCCCTGCTGAGTGACTCGCGGCTCCCTGAAGATCGTAAAACCTCCGAACTTGTACCTGAGCCCTGCTGAGTGACTCGCGGCTCCCTGAAGATCGTAAGACCTCCGAACCTGTACCTGAGCCCTGCTGAGTGACTCGCGGCTCCCTGAAGATCGTAAGACCTCCGAACTTGTACCTGAGCCCTGCTGAGTGACTCGCGGCTCCCCCAGACTCTCACGGTCCCGCCGGACCCCGACTCCGACCACGTATCCCCCAGCTCGAGGATTGTGAGCTGTGCGCCGGATACGTCCCTGCTTTGAACCGTTACCAGAGACAGTCCCGCTACCCCCTACCTTTCCGAGACTCTTGAGCCCGTGCTCACCTTGTACATATTTGCAGTGATACCTGTTTGATAAAGCTTGTTCTGAGAATACCCAGTGTGGTCCCTCTGTGACGTGTGGTGCCAGAAGTACGATCCTAGTTGCGAGATTCCTCCCCCTGGGGAATCTCCCGCCAGCGCCCGGCTACGATACTTTGAGGGTGGGTCTCAGGGTAGCCAGGACCCCTTTCCGGGCTCCTCTGAGGTCGCCGTCTAACAATATCACAGGCCACCACATAGGAAATGCGTGCTGTAAGGCCTCACACTTGAGAGACTAACTCCCATGTCTGGACTCAGCATCAGTGCCAACTGACATGGAACCCACATGTACTGAACTGGACAGGGCACAGGCAAGGTCCCTAAACCTGTTACACACCACCCCCACACATGATGCTACAGGCATAGTTCACGTGGAGAAAGCGCCAGCCTACATTACCCTGTGAAGGAGTGACTACACACAGACCAGGGAACACATTGCAAGGAGGGGAAGGGAGGCAGGAGAGCAATGCAATACTGTGGGTAACAGGATCTGCACAGCACCATTAAACCCTGGCAGTGCATCCATGGAACAGTGCTCTTACAAATCCTGGTGAAACACAACAAACACACATGTACCTACCCCCTTCCTGCTGCTGCATCTCCTGTAAGCGCCTGTCCAAGTCTGGAAATACCACCGCCAGCACACGCTTGTGGATGTGGGAGAGACGGCGGCGCCCGCGGTTCTTATGGCTCTCAGGTGAGTCCCCCAGCAGGACCCGTGCGATCCTCCGCGTCCAGCACCGGATATCCTGCCAGCGTTTCCTCACCTGGGACAGCGCCACTTGGGACCATCCGCACTCCTCATGGCACTGACGGCGGTCAGCCAGATCTGCTCCTTGGCAGAGGCACCTACCTGTGAGGATGAACAAGTGACACTACATCAATACACCTGCAACATGTCACAGAGACACAAATGAGAACAAATTAGCTGGTTACAACAAGGCATGTCATGCAGCCAACGCATTGCACCTTTGCCATAGGGACATACTCCTCTGGGGAAGGGCAAAAGCAGTACGTGCCAGTAAAAGTACACAGGTGGAATGAGGGCAAAGACACAATCAATTATAAAGGCTCACACTGTGCATCACACCCACCCCTCCTGACTCTGGGCACTGCTGGGAGTGATAGGCACCCACCCCTCCTGACTCTGGGCACTGCTGGGAGTGATAGGCACCCACCCCTCCTGTCTCCGGGCACTGCTGGGAGGACTCTGCACCCACCCCTCCTGCCTCTGGGCACTGCTGGGAGGACTCTGCACCCACTCCTCCTGTCTCTGGGTACTGCTGGGAGTGATAGGCACCCACCCCTCCTGTCTCTGGGCACTGCTGGGAGGACTCTGCACACACCCCTCCTGTCTCTGGGCACTGCTGGGAGTGATAGGCACCCACCCCTCCTGTGTCTGGGCACTGCTGGGAGGACTCTGCACCCACCCCTCCTGCCTCTGGGCACTGCTGGGAGGACTCTGCACACACCCCTCCTGTCTCTGGGCACTGCTGGGAGTGATAGGCACCCACCCCTCCTGTGTCTGGGCACTGCTGGGAGGACTCTGCACCCACCCCTCCTGCCTCTGGGCACTGCTGGGAGGACTCTGCACACACCCCTCCTGACTCTGGGCACTGCTGGGAGGACTCTGCACACACCCCTCCTGTCTCTGGGCACTGCTGGGAGTGATAGGCACCCACCACTGCTGGGAGGACTCTGCACACACCCCTCCTGTCTCTGGGCACTGCTGGGAGGACTCTGCACACACCCCTCCTGACTCTGGGCACTGCTGGGAGGACTCTGCACACACCCCTCCTGACTCTGGGCACTGCTGGGAGTGATAGGCACCCACCCCTCCTGTCTCTGGGCACTGCTGGGAGTGATAGGCACCCACCCCTCCTGTCTCTGGGTACTGCTGGGAGTGATAGGCACCCACCCCTCCTGTGTCTGGGCATTGCTGGGAGGACTCTGCACCCACCCCTCCTGCCTCTGGGCACTGCTGGGAGGACTCTGCACACACCCCTCCCGACTCTGGGCACTGCTGGGAGTGATAGGCACCCACCCCTCCTGTGTCTGGGCACTGCTGGGAGGACTCTGCACCCACCCCTCCTGCCTCTGGGAACTGCTGGGAGGACTCTGCACACACCCCTCCTGTCTCTGGGCACTGCTGGGAGTGATAGGCACCCACCCCTCCTGTGTCTGGGCACTGCTGGGAGGACTCTGCACCCACCCCTCCTGCCTCTGGGCACTGCTGGGAGGACTCTGCACACACCCCTCCTGACTCTGGGCACTGCTGGGAGGACTCTGCACACACCCCTCCTGTCTCTGGGCACTGCTGGGAGTGATAGGCACCCACCACTGCTGGGAGGACTCTGCACACACCCCTCCTGTCTCTGGGCACTGCTGGGAGGACTCTGGGCACTGCTGGGAGTGATAGGCACCCACCCCTCCTGTCTCTGGGCACTGCTGGGAGTGATAGGCACCCACCCCTCCTGTCTCTGGGCACTGCTGGGAGTGATAGGCACCCACCCCTCCTGTGTCTGGGCATTGCTGGGAGGACTCTGCACCCACCCCTCCTGCCTCTGGGCACTGCTGGGAGGACTCTGCACACACCCCTCCCGACTCTGGGCACTGCTGGGAGTGATAGGCACCCACCCCTCCTGTGTCTGGGCACTGCTGGGAGGACTCTGCACCCACCCCTCCTGCCTCTGGGCACTGCTGGGAGGACTTTGCCCACACCCCTCCCGACTCTGGGCACTGCTGGGAGACATCAGGCATTCCCCCCCCTGGAACCCCTCCTACAGTACATAGCATGTGTGTCACACCTGGACACAATGGCAGAAGTCACAGTCACAAAAAAGGGGCACAGTCTGTGCTAGTAGCCTCTGCACTCACCTGATACCCTGGTCGCCCATACAGCATGGGGTACTGTGGGAGGATCACATCCAGCAATGCCAGGTTCTCCTCCAGGGTGGATGGCTGTGACCTCTCCACAGACCTTGACATGGTTCCAGGGAATCAGGAGCAGCATCAGTGTGGTAGAATCGAAATATGTGCAGGCAAGTGATCCCTCATGGGACCTGGCTGCCTTATATCTGCCTTGCTGGCCTGTTTCATGCACAGGAGTACAGAGTGATTGGTCACTCACATTTGCATCCTATGTTTCCTCCAATCCCTTCAAACCTAGCACAGTCAGTGGGTTCTTATTGTGTTTTTTTCTTCAGCATGATGTCAACCCCACAAACACATTGCAACAAAGTAGATTCATTCCAACTGACTTCTGCTGTGCACCTTCCAGAACAAATTCAAACTTTAAACTTGGTCTCCATGACAACCAGCATGCATGTAGGCCTTAATACTTGTCCCTCATGTGTCCCCTATGTAAAATTGAGCTTCACACACATGTACGGTGCGTTCCGGGCCCCTAGGGCACCCCAAATGCATAGCAACGGCCCGTACAGGCGTGTGTACGGGCCGTACCACTATGAGTACGCATACTCAAGAACACCCATAGTGGTACGGCCCGTACACGCATGCGTATGTTCACTATCACCATGGGTGTCCTCGCGGATGCGTACTCGTAGTGGTACGGCCCGTACACATGCCTGTACGTTCACTATCACCATGGGTGTCCTCGCGTATGCGTACTCGTAGTGATAGTGAGCGTACAGGCGTGTGTACGGGCCGTACCACTACGAGTACGCATACGCGAGGACACCCATGGTGTTAGTGAACGTACGCACGTGGGTGTACGGGCCGTACCACTGCGAGTACGCATACGCGAGGACACCCATGGTGATAGTGAGCGTACAGGCGTGTGTACGGGCCGTACCACTGCGAGTACGCATACGCGAGGACACCCATGGTGATAGTGAGCATACAGGCGTGTGTAAGGGCCGTACCACTGCGAGTACGCATACGCGAGGACACCCATGGTGATAGTGAGCGTACAGGCGTGTGTACGGGCCATACCACTGCGAGTACGCATACGCGAGGACACCCATAGTGATAGTGAACGTACGTACGCGTGTACGGGCCGTACCACTACGAGTACGCATACGCGAGGACACCCATGGTGTTAGTGAACGTACGCACGCGTGTACGGGCCGTACCACTACGAGTACGCATACGCGAGGACACCCATGGTGATAGTGAACGTACGCACGCGTGTACGGGCCGTACCACTATGGGTGTTCTTGCGTATGCGTACTTACTGACCGTACACATGCCTGTACGCTCACCATCACTATGGGTACACATACGGCAGCACTCCCATAGTGATATGGGAACGTACACAGGCCCTCTTAGCAGCAGTACAGTGGTTTTCACACATCACAGTGGTGACAGGCAGCACACAGGAAGGAATAGGGCTGACATACTTGTCCATGGATGGACAATAAGGCATTGTCTGGGCAGTGCTACATGTGTGGGGCACAGGTGTGACAGGCTGTGATGTGGCACATTACTCCTGAGTCGAGAAGGCACCAGATGTATGATGAGATGTGTACACATGTAATGTGTGACGGTGCAATGTGTGCCAGGCATGCCCTTGACTCCTTTGACATGTGTGCATGTCGTACTGCACACTTGTGATGAGCGTCACTGGCATGGCACGGACACCAACACACGGAAGTCTCCCCTGATGCCCGGTACAGGGGTTACCACACCTGACATGTCACTACCCACGGTGCACGATGTGACTATGTCATGTATGTGTGGGGGGTTCCCATTAGGTTGATGTTGGAGCACCCTCAAAAGCTGCAGCTGTTGCAGCAACCAACATGTGTCTGTGTGTAGATTGACATTGCACACTGTTCCGCACACCATGCCACATGTGGTATCGGATGTGAGGTGCGTATGTATGCATGGGACACGGAGTAGCGTAACAAGGACATGTCTGCATCCTCTCTATGAATGTGTGGTGAGTCAAGACATGTACACCTTCATGGCAAGGTGAGTGGGCTGTCCTAGTGTAATGTCATGTGACCTGTGGCACTAGTGTTATGCTACCAGTCTCTGCAATCGACATCCTACTTCTGCTGTAGTGTGGATGTATGTCACTCCTGTGTTGCGTCTGGCTGTTCACTTGCACTGGGACACAGCTAATCCCATGCCATGGCATGTGGAGGTTCACAATCTCCGTGTGTAGCTGGGTCTTGGTAGGTGTTGGAAGGCGGACCCCGAGGAGTCGGTGAGACCACCAAGGGGGGCCCTCGCACTGCACGAAGTAGCCGAGCGCTGCCGAGAAGTCTCCTGAGAGATCCTTCTCCTATCACGTACTAGCACAGTAACACCACCACACCGGACTCAAGGAGGTTGTCTCAAGACAAGCAATTCTTTATCATCAATAAAAGGTTACGAGTTCAATATTTACACGAAGGGATCGAGGGATCCACCAAAAGTCTCAATGTCTCTTTGGAAGGGTAGGGGTAGCTGGACAGTCTTTGGCAGGAATGTGGTACGAGGGTACCTGGGGCCCAGTTCTTATCCTCCAGCTGGAGGACCTCCGATCTCGGAGGGGTCGAGCCGCGACGGCGTCAGCAGGGCTCTGGCGTACAGTTCGTGGAGAGCCGCGATTCAATCAGCAGGGCTCTCAAGATGGTTTCTGCTCAGCTCGAGCCGCGACGTCGTCAGCAGGGCTCCGAGGAAGGTCTCAGCGAGGTGGGGCCGCGACGGCGTCTGCAGGGCTCCGATGTTCCAGGTGGTTCAGGAAAGGTTCACAAGAGGGAGCCGCGACGCAGTCAGCAGGGCTCGTGATGGTTCCGACAAGAGTTCTTCTCCGTAGGGTCAGCCGCGATTCGATCAGCAGGGCTCTCGACTCCGGGATACAACTGCCGAGCTGTGGTGGGGTCGCCCCAGATATAGGTCTGGAGCCCTTTGATGTCCGGACCCTTGCGCCCGAGGGGGCGGAGTGGCCGGGTGGAGGTGGCCAGACGCCCAGCAGGAGAGGCGCCAGGCCCATGGGAGTTTGCAGGGCGATCACACCTCGAGAGGGGAGGACAGTTGGGGGTCCCAACGATACCGTCCTCCGCCGGGGGCGATGAATGGTTCCTGCGGCACCCCCTGGCCAGTCCGTGGTGCCTCGAGGTCGGGGCTTCGCTGGGGTCGAGGCCGGGTTGAGCGGGGTCGCGCCGGCTGGTGTACGGGGTGACGTAGATGCCAACAAGATGGCGGAGCCATGAGGAGCATGCGACCACGTGCAGTTCCAGGTGAAGGGCCTTGGAGCAGTTCAGACGGGTGGCCCGTGAAGGCCGGGGCGGGGAACGGCCACAGTCCAGGGGGGTTAAGGACCACGCCACGAGGCCGGGTCCAACAGGCGTCCCCCCCAGCCGAAGGCATGGAGAGTCACCCATCTCCTTGGGGATTCTCCTCGTCAAGGCGGAAGAAGCGGGACAGGCCGTCGGCGTTGGCGTGGTCATTGCCGGGCCGGTGTTCGACGTCAAAGTCCATCCCTTGTAGCGAGATGGACCATCGCAGCAGTTTGGGGTTCTCGCCCCGCATTCGCATTAACCATTGCAAGGGCCGGTGGTCGGTCTGGACCCGGAAGTGGGCGCCAAAGAGGTAGGGCCGGAGCTTCTTGAGGGCCCACACCACAGCGAAGGCCTCGCGCTCAATAGTGCTCCAGCGTTGCTCCCGGGGCAGTAGTCGCCGGCTGATGAAGGCCACTGGTCGGTCGAGCCCCTTTTCGTCAGTTTGGGCGAGAACGGCCCCGATCCCATACTCGGAGGCGTCCGTCTGTACCACGAACTCCTTCTGGTAGTCCGGGGCCTGCAGCACCGGAGCAGTACACATGGCCGTTTTGAGGGTGTCGAAGGCTGTTTGGCAGCGGGGTGTCCAGTGTACCTTCTTGGGCTGCTTTTTGGACGTTAACTCTGTGAGGGGGCCGACAATGCTCCCATAGTCCCGGATAAACCGTCGGTAGTATCCGGTGAGGCCCAGGAAGGCCCGGACAGCGGTCTGGGTAGTGGGGGGTTCCCAGGTCTGGATGGCATCTATCTTTGCTTGGAGGGGGGCCACCTGCCCGCTCCCCACTTGATGGCCCAGGTAGGTCACGGATCCGTGGCCGATTTGGCATTTGCTGGCCTTGATTGTGAGCCCGGCCCGCTGGAGGGCGGCCAGGACGGCCTTTAGGTGGAGGAGGTGCTCGGCCCAGTGGTTGCTGTACACGGCAATGTCATCTAAGTAGGCCGCGCTGAAGGCCTCAAGCCCGGCCAAAACTTTGTTCACCAGTCGCTGGAAGGTGGCCGGGGCGTTCTTCATTCCGAAGGGCATCACCCGAAAGTGGTAATGCCCATCCGGAGTCGAAAAGGCGGATCTTTCTTGGGCGCCGGGGGTGAGCTGGATTTGCCAGTACCCGGCGGTGAGGTCCAGCGTGCTCAGGTAGCGAGCGGCCCCTAGGCGGTCGATGAGTTCGTCGGCCCGGGGTATCGGGTGTGCGTCCGTCTTGGTTACTACATTCAGGGCTCGGTAGTCCACGCAGAATCGCAACTCCGGGGGGTGGCCGGGAGCTGCGGCCTTGGGCACCAGGACGACAGGGCTGGCCCACGGGCTGTCGGAAGGCTCGATGACCCCCAGGGCCAGCATCTTCGCTACTTCGGCCTGGATGCAGGCCCGCACTCGGTCAGGCACCCGGTAGGCTCTGTGTCGTATGGGGGGGTTCTCCCCGGTGTCGACGTCGTGGACGCACCAGTGGGTCACCCCCGGGGTGAGAGAGAAGAGGGCTGCGTAGTCCCGCAGTAATCGCTGGCAGTCGTTGCGCTGTTCCGGGGTCAGGGACGAGGCGAGTTGGACCCCTTCGATCGATCCATCGTGAATGTCGGCTTGCAAGAGGTCGGGCAGGGGCTCGGAGTCGTCCTCGCCCCCCTCGTCGGTCGCCAGCAGCAGGCTCAGTTCGGTCCGGGCGAAGTGGGGTTTTAGCCTGTTAGCATGTAGGACCCGGAGGGGGTTCCGGGGGGACTCCAGATCGACCAAGTAGGTGACGGGACTTTTCTTCTCCACCACCTTGAAGGGCCCGGTCCACTTGTCCTGGAGGGCGCCGGGTTCGACCGGGGCCATGACCCATACTTTCTGACCTGGCTCGAATTCTACAGTAGAAGTGTTGCGATCGTACCACCGCTTCATGTCCTCCTGGCTGGCCTCGAGGTTGGCTTCGGCGAGGGCTCGGAACTTGCGGGTCTGGTTTCGGAGGGTCAGGAGGTATCGGTAGACGTCAGGAGGGGCGCCTCGGGGCTTCATCTCCCAGCCCTCCTTGACCAGACTGAGCGGTCCGCGGACCGGGTGTCCATACAATAGTTCAAACGGGCTGAACCCCAGGGACTTCTGCGGGACCTCCCGATAGGCGAACAGGAGGCAGGGCAGCAGGACATCCCATTTCCGCCTGAGTGGTTCTTCCAGGCCCTGGATCATCCCTTTCAATGTTCGGTTGAATCGCTCAACCAGTCCGTTCCCCTGAGGGTGATATGGGGTCGTGAACTTGTATGTGACCCCGCACTGTTGCCACAGGGACCGCATGTACCTGGAGATAAAGTTCGTGCCGCGGTCGCTCACCACTTCGCTGGGGAATCCCACTCGGGAGAAGATCCCCATCAAGGCCCGGCCTACCACAGGGGCCGTTATGGTTCTGAGCGGGACCGCCTCCGGGTACCTGGTGGCGTGGTCCACGAGGACCAGGATGAAGCGGTGGCCCAGGGCGGTTTGGGGGTCCAGGGGTCCCACAATGTCGATTCCGACCCGTTCAAACGGGGTGCTGACGGCGGGAAAGGGCTGGAGGGGGGCCTTGACCCGACCCCCCGTCTTTCCGCTGGCTTGGCAGGTCTGGCAGGACCGGCAGTGGTTGTCCACATCTCTCCGCATCCGGGGCCAGTAGAAGTGGGTCACCAGACGACTGTACGTTTTGTCTTGCCCCAAGTGTCCGGCGAGGGGCACATCATGGGCCAGGTTGAGAAGAAACTCCCGGAAGCGGAGGGGGACCACCAACACGCGGCTGGCCCCGAGTTCTGCTACTTTCTGTTCACTGTACAACAGGCCCTCGGCCCAGTAGATCCAGTGGGTGCCGGTCTGGTCACCGTTGGCTTGCGCGGTCGCCTGCTGCCGGACCCCTTCGAGAGAGGGACAGGACTGTTGCTCTTGCTGGAACTGCTCTCGGGTGGGGCCCCCTTCGTGTTGCCATTGCGTCAGCTCTGGTAGGGCGCTCGGAGAAGTCATCTCTTCGGGGGAGAATTCGCTGGACCCAGGGTCGGTGTCCGCCTCCTCCTCGCTGCTGGCGGGAGGGGGTGTGAGCCCCTCGGGTCGGGCGGTCCCGGAGGTCGAGGATGAGCGGGGGGCCTGGGCGGTCATGGACCGGGTGATGGCGCAGGCCCAATCAGCCAGTCCCAACATTCGGAGGTGCTCTCGTCGTTCTACTTGAGCCCAGGGGGAACTCTCCAAGTCGTTCCCCAGGAGGCAGTCGACCGGGGCGTCGTCGCGCACTGTCACCTTCAGCAGGCCCGTCACCCCTCCCCACTCGAAGGGGACCAGGGCCATCTGGCATAGGCTTTCACTGTTGTCGGCCGTCCGGACAGGGCACAGCACATTCGGTAGAATCTGTTCAGGGGTCACCAGGTGGCAGCGGACAGCGGTGATACTGGCGCCGGTGTCGCGAAGGGCTTCGGCCCGTTGTCCGTTGACCGTGACCTGCTGCCGGTACTTCTGGGTGTTGGTTGGGATGGGGGTGCAGGGTACCATCTCCCGGCTACCCAGGCAGACCAGGGACATGGCTGCCGGCTCCCACTCAGTGTTTTCTCGGTCGAGGGCCTCTTCTTCCTCTTCTCCTCCCCCCAAGGCGGCGGCTGTCAGCTGCCGGGGCGGGGGCCCGCCGGCCCCGTTTCTTCGGTTCAGAGGGCAGGCCGGGTCGCTGGCAAAGTGTCCGGTTTGTTGGCAGCCATAGCAGGTCACTGGTGGCCGTGGTCCGGGTCGGGCCGGGCCCACCCTTCGTGCTAGGCTCGGGGAGAGATGTGGCTGCGGTGGCCCTCGAGGGGGGCTCCTGGGGGCCCCAGCGGGAGGGTCTCGGTTCCTGTTCGGCCCTCCCCCCCCACCGCGCTGGCGTGGGGGTCCGTTGGGGTTCCTCTGGTACTCCCCCATTGAGCTCCGGGGGACCCGGGAGTTGACCCATCGATCGGCCTCGACGGCCAGTTTCCGCGGGTCGGTCATTTTGCTGTCGAGGAGGTGCTGTCTCAGCTCCACGAAGCAATTGTTGGAAAGATGTTCCCACACGATGAGGTCGACCAGCTGCCCGTAGGTGGTTACTTTGCTGCCTTTGATCCACCCTTCTAGGGCCCGACTAAAAAAGTCCACATATTCCACCCATATGGTACCCGGGATTTTCTTGCAGTCTCGGAACCGCTGGCGGTACATCTCCGCTGTTAGCCCGTAGCGGGTGAGCAGGGCCTCCTTCATGTGATCGTAGGAGGTCATCACTTCCTCCGGTAGCTGGAGCAGGGTGTCCCGCCCTTCACTCAGGAATCGCCCCCACAGGCCTGCGCCCCAGTCTTTTCGGGGCACTCGATGGGAGGTCATGGCCACCTCATAGGCCTTGAACCATTGTTGGATATCGTCATTTTTGTAATACTCCTTGACGACCTCCTTCGGGATATGTACTTTGGCCTCGGCAGGCGGTAGAGTGTCTCTCGTACTGGGGGTGTTGGTCCCTCCGTTCTTGGCCTTGATCTCGAGCTCCTTGAGGCTGCGCTCGTGCTCAAGGGTGAGCTTCTTTTCCTCCAACTCCCGGTGTCGTCTCTTCTCTTCTATCTCTTCTTGAAGGCGTAGCTGCTCGAGGGCCAGTTTCTTTTCTGCCAGCTGGAGTTCGCCGTCCAGTCGCAGTCGGGCGAGCTCTAGCTCGTGGCTCCGGACCTTTTCCCGCTCTCGTATTTCTTCTTCGGAGAGGCCGGTTTCTAGGCTCTTTCGTCCTCCGGTTGCCGGGGTCAGTGCGGTTGCTGTGGTCTCCGTCAGGGGCAAGGGCCCTTCTTCCTGGGAGGGGCCTGCCCTGGCCTCCAGCCATGTCCTCAGAGCTTTCTGCATCTCTTCCTTGGTACCGAGGCTGGTGGTTGCAATGCCTTTGTCTCTGCAGAACTGTTTTAATTCTTTGTGCGTATATTTTTCCAGCCGTTCGGGCTGGAACTCCATTGTCGCGTTGTTTTCCTGGCTGCTCATGATGCTATTCGTTTGGATGGGTAGCTAGTGGGTACTGGCTGGTACGTACTGCGTTCGGCTCGGATCCCGTCGCTGGCCACCAAATGTTGGAAGGCGGACCCCGAGGAGTCGGTGAGACCACCAAGGGGGGCCCTCGCACTGCACGAAGTAGCCGAGCGCTGCCGAGAAGTCTCCTGAGAGATCCTTCTCCTATCACGTACTAGCACAGTAACACCACCACACCGGACTCAAGGAGGTTGTCTCAAGACAAGCAATTCTTTATCATCAATAAAAGGTTACGAGTTCAATATTTACACGAAGGGATCGAGGGATCCACCAAAAGTCTCAATGTCTCTTTGGAAGGGTAGGGGTAGCGGGACAGTCTTTGGCAGGAATGTGGTACGAGGGTACCTGGGGCCCAGTTCTTATCCTCCAGCTGGAGGACCTCCGATCTCGGAGGGGTCGAGCCGCGACGGCGTCAGCAGGGCTCTGGCGTACAGTTCGTGGAGAGCCGCGATTCAATCAGCAGGGCTCTCAAGATGGTTTCTGCTCAGCTCGAGCCGCGACGTCGTCAGCAGGGCTCCGAGGAAGGTCTCAGCGAGGTGGGGCCGCGACGGCGTCTGCAGGGCTCCGATGTTCCAGGTGGTTCAGGAAAGGTTCACAAGAGGGAGCCGCGACGCAGTCAGCAGGGCTTGTGATGGTTCCGACAAGAGTTCTTCTCCGTAGGGTCAGCTGCGATTCGATCAGCAGGGCTCTCGACTCCGGGATACAACTGCCGAGCTGTGGTGGGGTCGCCCCAGATATAGGTCTGGAGCCCTTTGATGTCCGGACCCTTGCGCCCGAGGGGGCGGAGTGGCCGGGTGGAGGTGGCCAGACGCCCAGCAGGAGAGGCGCCAGGCCCATGGGAGTTTGCAGGGCGATCACACCTCGAGAGGGGAGGACAGTTGGGGGTCCCAACGATACCGTCCTCCGCCGGGGGCGATGAATGGTTCCTGCGGCACCCCCTGGCCAGTCCGTGGTGCCTCGAGGTCGGGGCTTCGCTGGGGTCGAGGCCGGGTTGAGCGGGGTCGCGCCGGCTGGTGTACGGGGTGACGTAGATGCCAACAAGATGGCGGAGCCATGAGGAGCATGCGACCACGTGCAGTTCCAGGTGAAGGGCCTTGGAGCAGTTCAGACGGGTGGCCCGTGAAGGCCGGGGCGGGGAACGGCCACAGTCCAGGGGGGTTAAGGACCACGCCACGAGGCCGGGTCCAACAGTAGGAGTGTCACCTGGCAGCCATATGTGTCCAGGGCATGTGGCACATACCTGACTCCGTATGTAGCATATGTGTATAGACAGATTAACATGTGCTCAGTACAAATTAATTGTTGTTGTGGTGCACTCACTCTTCCTTGTCACTTCCAAATTACTGCAGAGCGCTGCCTCTTCCCCGACCAATTCCGGACTTGGCTGCCATGCGGGAGAATGACTGTATCCGGTGCTACCGCTTCCCCCAACGGTTGATTCTGGATTTGACGGCGAGACTGGCACCACACCTGCAACCGCTGCACAGGTATCCTACGGCACTGACACCCAAGCTGAAGGTAATGGCAGCCCTACATTTTCTAGCCACGGGTACCTTTCAAAATACCATAGCTCATGTTGGTGGCATGTCCCAGAGCATGTTCTGCCGTGTGCTGCATGATTTCTTAGAGGCCATGTTGGTTCACCTGGATGACTTCATCCATTTTCCTACCCCTGAAATGTTGACTGGGGTCAAGCGTGGATTCTATGCCCTGGGAGGGATGCCCCATGTCATTGGGTCCATAGATGGGACACATGTTGCTTTGGTACCACCACAGGCAGCGTACCGGAATCGCAAGCACTACCACTCCATCAATGCCCTTGTGGTGTGTCTGTCCAACATGGTGATTTCACATGTCTGTGCTCGTTTTCCAGGATCAGCACACGATGCCTACATCATGAGGCGTAGCAGGGTGCCTGAAATGATGACGCGGCTGCGCAACGAACGAGCATGTGTTGTTGGTGGGTACAGTCTGTCTGTCCTGTCTTTTGCGTAGACTTCCAGCACGACCGCTTCTCCTGTCCTGCTTATGTCCATGTGCTTTCCATGTAGGGGACGCTGGCTATCCCAACATGCCATGGCTGATCACACCTCTCCGCAACCCCATCACGCCAGCCCAGCTCCGCTACAACACCGCCCATGGCCGGACAAGGCGAGTGATAGAGAGGACGTTTGGCCTCCTGAAGAGCCGATTCAGGTGCCTACACAAGACCGGCGGCGCACTCCCATATGCCCCGGCGAAGGTCTGCAAAATCTTCATGGTCTGCTGCATGCTGCACAACATGGCAGTTGAGAAAGCTGTGCCACTCATCCTGGATCAAGATGACCAGGACCATCCACCCGTGGAGGACGAAGGGCTTGGCAATGGGGCTAGTGATGTGGAGGATGTGGAGCCGCAAGAGGACATCCGGACTCGGCTCATACGCGACTTCTTTGCTTAGTGGTGAGTACCAGTGTCTGAGTGTGCACGCATTGGTCCCCGTGTGGCATGTGTTGCGATGTGTGTCTCCACCTGCATGTATGGCACGTGAGTCAGAGGTGTGTGTGGGTGTGTCACTGGAGTGATGGTGCCAGTGATGGTTGTATTTCCCCAGTCATAATTGTGACATAGCATGTTGTCATCCATACATGTGTCGAGTACATGCACATGCAAGTGGCTGTGCTTTTTGTGGCTGACTTCTTGTGTGTCTCTCTTCCCCAGGTACTTGCGCATGCCGTCTGCTGCTTGCATTGTTGTGGCACTGCTATTCCTCATGGACACGTCATCGTGTGCTGACTCAGCGTTACAGGCACGGACACGTTTGGAAGTATCCTTAGGGTAACGGATGCATCAGGGGTGTATTGGGTGTGGCAGTTGTTTACGATGTATAAACACTGCCCCTGTCGATGTTTGGTTCCTCTGCAGACATGTTGCATCACCATGGTACACATTACATGCAGCTGGGTACACCTGAATAGATGGTCAGACTTGTTGACAGTCATCTGTGATGGGATAGTGGATTGTGAGGATGGCATCAATGTGTGTAACACTGCCCTCGCACACATACGGTTTGCATTGGCTTGACATGCTGTGGGACTTCCACATCAGCGGATCAATGGTGTATGGCAGGCTCTTCGTGAGCAGCTGGGGGTGTTTAGCTGTTAGCCGACACTTGTGTGCCAGTTCCATGGCTATCACTCATTTGTGCTGCAGAAGGGGGGTGCCAGTGTTGGACCCACATGTTACTCCACATGAACTGTTCATGTGTACTTCGAGTTGCCTCTGCAATCCCGAATACATGACTAATAAAGGTGTCCCTATGCCTCCAAGGTGCCTCTTCTCAGTCAATGCTGGTGTGTTGCCACGGTCCATCCGGCATGTCTGGCATGGTTTTCCCTGATAGTGGCTATGTATCTATGTGTCGAGTAGCAAGATGCAAGCTGTGTGTGTGGGATTAGACTGTGTATTGTGCATGATGTCCATGACTGTGTGGGTATTGTGACATGTGCCATCACCATGCATCCAACGTTGGCCAGGCCCCCATTCTCTGCATCCACCGGACTCAAGCTTGCAGGACATGGTTCTGCCACCTGTCTACACATACCTGGGTGCCCCCCCAGGACACTCGACATGATCCCTGACCTCTGCGCATGACTGTTGCTGTACTCAATATGTCTGTCAGCACGGTTGTGCGGCCACCCCCTCAGCTGGTTGGGCCCATCACGGGTGTGTATGGTGCTCCATGTCTGTCTTGCCTAATACACTGTGACCCGTGTGTCCTGTGTCAGACTCAGGCCCCAGGGTGTGGATGGTTGAAGTCAAAAGAGAACTCAGGCATGTTTAGACTTTACAAGACACATGTCAGGTAATAATGCAACCAGCAGGCATCTTCTCTTCATGGTGTGACTTTTTATTTTAGTTGTGGGGGGGTATGACATGAGGGGCTTTCCGGGTGTTTGGAATCCAAAGTTCAGTAGGGGAGTTGGTGTCCTTGCCATTGGAAATCCTCAGAGTCCATGCCACAGTCTTTGTCAACATTGGTCAGACAGTGACCACCAAGGCCATGTGGCAGAGAATGTCTTTTGATGCTGTGCTGCTGTTGCTCCAGTGGGCCAGGTGCCAGGCCAGGTGTCCTGGGAGATGGTGCTGTAGCGCCGACCCTCACGGTCTTTTCCGTGGACGACCCGCCCTCCTGCGGGGACCCTCAGAAGCAGGCCGTGACGATGTTTGGGATGCTCCATCGGCTGTTTCCTCCTCCTCCTCCTGATCCCTCCCTGTGGGTGGTGATGTTCTACGCCTTCTGGCACAGGGAGGGTTGCCCATGTTGTCGGCCATCCGACGGAGTGTACTGTGAATTCCTGTGAACACCGTCACGAGCTCAGCCTGTCTGTCCTCCATCCTCCGTTGGTGTTGCAGTAGACAGGCATGTAGCTCCGCATGTTGCTGGGCCTGCTGGGTCTTGATCCCCTCGAGGAAGGACACAACCTGGGCCATGGCCGTGGTGTCCTGCCGGTATGTGTCCAGGATGTTTCGGACATGGGAATATACCGGTTCCCCAGCCAACTGGTCAGGCTGGGGCCTCCGCCGTCCTCCACTCCCACCACCCCTGCCCACTTGCGCCTGGCCTGCCGTTGTGGGCACATCGGGTCTCCGGGACCCCTGAGGGATGGCATTTGCGGTGTTGCCTGCCTCCTCCTGGGTGCCCGGAGAACCTTGTCCCTCCTGGACAGACTGGCTGCTTTGTGGTGGTGGGGCAGGGATCCTGGGTGTCTCCTGGGATGTGGCAGGAGTGGGGGTGGTGGTTGGCCCCGTTGTACCTGACGCAGGTGCTGCAGGTTGTTGGACACCAGAGGGGCCAGGTTGGTCGGGGTCGTCCACAGAGTGGTGAGAGTCGTCGCTGCTAGTGGGATCGGCCTCCCGCAGAGCCGGATCCTGTGAGTCTTCCCCCCCAGTGTTGGGGGGTGAACCACGACGTTGACCTGTGTGTGAGAGAGACAATGTTAATTTTGTTCCATGCAACATCCATGTTTCATTATTTTCAAAGTTGGAACATTTCCTCTGGGAATTTGGATCTGTCTTGCATTCCACTAACAGTGCACTTGTGCATGGGTGTGTCCCTTGGGCACAGCTTTGGCGACTTTAACTATGTGTGGCACAGTCTTACTTGCTGCGTCAAGTGTGACTGCAGTCAGCAGTGGAGTGGGCAGGTGTGGCGAGCCGTGCATTGGCGCCTTCCGTGTTGCACTGTACGTGGGCACATGAAGTTGTTCCACACATTCCAATGATGCAGGTAGCTGTCGTTGTGCTCGTGCACAGGTTGTGACATGGCCCTGTGTTTTGCCATTGAGGAGAGGGGGGGTGCTGGCACTGGCCACCCTTATCTACATGCACGCAGTCCACCTGCTGACAAGCAGACATTCCCACACACCACAAGGCTGATTTGCTCTCCGTGTCTCCCTCCCTCTCTGTCCCCCTCTCCCTCCCTCTGTGCGTCGGCCTCCTCCCTCTGTCCGTCTCCCTGTGTCTCCCTCCCTCTCTGTCCCCCTCTCCCTCCCTCTCTGTCCCCCTCTCCCTCCCTCTGTGTGTCAGCCTCCTCCCTCTGTCCGTCTCCCTGTGTCTCCCTCCCTCTATGTCCCCCTCTCCCTCCCTCTCTGTCCCCCTCTCCCTCCCTCTGTGTGACAGCCTCCTCCCTCTGTCCGTCTCCCTGTGTCTCCCTCCCTCTCTGTCCCCCTCTCCCTCCCTCTCTGTCCCCCTCTCCCTCCCTCTGTGTGTCAGCCTCCTCCCTCTGTCCGTCTCCCTGTGTCTCCCTCCCTCTCTGTCCCCCTCTCCCTCCCTCTCTGTCCCCCACTCCCTCCCTCTGTGTGTCAGCCTCCTCCCTCTGTCTGTCTTCCTGTGTCTCCCTCCCTCTCTGTGCCCCTCTCCCTCCCTCTGTGTGTCGGCCTCCTCCCTCTGTCCGTCTCCCTGTGTCTCCCCCCCTCTCTGTCCCCCTCTCCCTCCCTCTCTGTCCCCCTCTCCCTCCCTCTGTGTGTCAGCCTCCTCCCTCTGTCCGTCTTCCTGTGTCTCCCTCCCTCTCTGTCCCCCTCTCCCTCCCTCTGTGTGTCGGCCTCCTCTCTCTGTCCGTCTCCCTGTGTCTCCCTCCCTCTCTGTCCCCCTCTCCCTCCCTCTCTCTCCCCCTCTCCCTCCCTCTGTGTGTCAGCCTCCTCCCTCTGTCCGTCTTCCTGTGTCTCCCTCCCTCTCTGTCCCCCTCTCCCTCCCTCTGTGTGTCGGCCTCCTCCCTCTGTCCGTCTCCCTGTGTCTCCCTCCCTCTCTGTCCCCCTCTCCCTCCCTCTCTGTCCCCCTCTCCCTCTGTGTGTCAGCCTCCTCCCTCTGTCCGTCTTCCTGTGTCTCCCTTCCTCTCTGTCCCCCTCTCCCTCCCTCTGTGTGTCGGCCTCCTCCCTCTGTCCGTCTCCCTGTGTCTCCCTCCCTCTCTGTCCCTCTCTCCCTCCCTCTGTGTGTCACCCTCTGTCACCTCAGCCCAGCTTCCTGGGCACACACTGTTAGCAGATCTTTGAATGGCCCTTGGCTTGTTGATGTGAGTTTGTTTCTGATCTCCAGGCACCCATTGGGTGTAGTGTGTGTGTCTGCGCTGCTGCTGTTGTGGTGTGTGCTGCCACTCTTTCACAGTGTTGGCTGTTCATTAGCTACTGTCATGTGCAAAACAGTGCCTTCACCCCCATGTGTTAATGCAAGGCGTCTTTCCTGTGTGGGGACACACTGAATGTCTGGCTGTGACCTAGGCCATATGGGCAGAGGGCATTGTTGTCTGCTTCTGAGTTGCACTATGTGATTTTTGGGGCCCACCCTCCCGCCATCCGGGTTACCGTGTCATGTGTTGGTGTCTTCTGTGGCCTGTGACTTGACATTGTCCAGCTGGGTGCATGGGGCATGGTGGTGCCAGTGGCATGTGCGTGTGGTTGAGTCATGCGATAGCTTGGGGTGGTTGCGTGCCTGTTTGTGAGTTTGGTTGTGGATGACGTTTCCCCCATGTGAGGTGCGTTGTTTGTGTACTCACCCGGGTCTCGGAGTCCTCCTAATCCTTCGACTGCCTCCACCGGCAGTATGGCCATCACCTTCTCCTCCCAGGGATGGTAGTGTACGGGTCTGCGGGACGGCCCTCCTCCAGTGACGTTGGCCTGGTCGTGTTCATCCGTCATCTTGGCTCGGACCCTCCTCCGCAGATCGTACCACCTGGCTTGGCATTCCTGCTTGTTCCTTCTGGTGTCCACAACAGCATTCACAGCATCGACGATGGTCTGCCACATGGCTGTTTTTGCTGAAATGCTGGTCTGTCTGACCAATGTTCCAAAGAGGTGTGGCTCGACTCTGAGGATTTCATCGACAAGGACCTCCAACTCTCGGTTACTGAACTTTGGATTCTTGCTAGTGGGCATGGTGAGGGGTGTGGGTGTGGATGGTGGGGGGGTGTGTGTGGATGGTTGTGGGTGTGTGGGTGTGGTTGTGCAGGTGTGTGTGTGAATGTGATGAGGGGGTGTTTGTGAAGGTGTGTGTGTGAAGGTGTGCAAGTGTAAGGTGTGGTAAAGCTTCTAGTATGGTGCTGTAGGTTGTCTGTGGGGTCTGGCAGCAGTGAGTCTGTTGCAAAGGCTCATGGTTTGTGTGTGTGGGCCCTTTTTATTGGTCCATTGGTGGGTGTGGCTGTGTATGAAGTTTGGGTGGGTGTGTTATAAGGAGTGGTGGTGTTTTGGGCCTCTGTTTGTTTTTGGAAGTTGCAGGTCAGTGAATGTGTTGTTTTAGTGGTTGTTGGACATGTTTAGTGGCTTTGTGCAATTCGAATGGTGTATTCTTGTGTTGTTTTGGTTTGTCCTGGTTGTGTACGTGCGTTTTTAGCGTGTGTATGGTGTGTACATGGGCCATTTTGTTGTACAGTGCTGTCCTTGTGTGTGGCTTGGTATGACTCGTACATGCGGTTGTGATGTTGGGGCCTGGGGTGCGCTCCGTACTTAGAATGTTGTGGTGGGGGTATGACTCTAACGTACACGGGTGTACATACACGGGGGGTACGACACGTACGGGGGTGTACATACACGGAGGGGTACGACACGTACAGGGGTGTACATACAGGGGGGGTACGACACGTACAGGGGTGTACATACAGGAGGTGGTAGGACACGTACAGGGGTGTACATACACGGGGAGTACGACACGTACAGGGGTGTACATACACGGGGGTAGGACACGTACAGGGGTGTACATACACGGGGGGATACGACACGTACAGGGGTGTACATACAGGGGGGGTACGACACGTACATGGGTGTACATACAGGGGGGGGTACGACACGTACAGGGGTGTACATACAGGGGGGTAGGACACGTACAGGGGTGTACATACACGGGGGTACGACACGTACAGGGGTGTACATACACGGGGTAGGACACGTACAGGGGTGTACATACACGGGGGCACAACACGTACAGGGGTGTACATACGGGGGTGGTATGACACGTACAGGGGTGTACATACACGGGGGTACGACACGTACACGGGTGTACATACACGGGTGGGGGTACGACTCTAACGTACACGGGTGTACATACACGGGGGTACGACATGTACAGGGGTGTACATACGGGGGGGTACGACACGTACATTGGTGTACATACACGGAGGGTACGACACGTACAGGGGTGTACATACACGGGGGTACGACACGTCTTGGAGTGTACATACACGGGGGGTACGACACGTACAGGGGTGTACATACACGGAGGGGTACGACACGTACAGGGGTGTACATACAGGGGGGGTAGGACACATACAGGGGTGTACATACACGGGGGTTACGACACGTACAGGGGTGTACATACACGGGGGTAGGACACGTACAGGGGTGTACATACACGGGGGGTACGACACGTACAGGGGTGTACAGACACGGGGGGTACGACACGTACAGGGGTGTACATACACGGAGGGTACGACACGTACACGGGTGTACATACACGGGAGTGTACGACACGTACAGGGGTGTACATACATGGGGGGGTACGACACGTACAGGGGTGTACATACGGGGGGTGTACATACACGGGGGTGTACATACACGGGGGTACGACTCGAACGTACGGGGGCTGGGGGGGGGTGATGGGCGCGTATGCGGGCACATGTCTCCATGGTTGCTATGGGTGTTCGGTGCGGACGGTGTTTTTTCCATACGTTGTAACTTCTGACGCACGGGATGGATCGTGATTCCGCGGTCGGACTTCACTTTTCACATTTGTACGGTGATTCGTCCGAGGACGTGTCGGACACATTTTCCGACCCGAGGACGTGTGGGGAATTATTCCCAATGCGATTCGTATGGTCTTTTTCCCATGCGAATCATAATTGGCAGTTTGTACGGCACTTGTACGATTCGTACGGTAAAAAGACCGGATACGAGTCGTACGGGGAAAATTTTTAACGGATCGTAATTGGCACCTATGTGTGCAGTGCCGAAATAAGTGTTTATTGAAGAAACACGTGTGCGAAGGAAACCTTGTAAGAAATGTTTGTATTAGTTATACCTAGTTAACCACAAACCTTGTTCGGGTGAAGAGTCATAGGCCTGATTTAGATTTCGGCGGATGCGATACTCGGTCACTATGGTGACAGATATCCTGTCTGTCGAAATTTCAATCCCATAGGATACAATGGGATTTATATTTCGGCGGATGGGATATCTATCACCGCTGTGATAGAGTAATCTGTCTGCAGAGATCTAAATGAGGCTCATAGTCACTAAATTAACCTGGGCTTAAACCCCTGGTAGCTATTGCATAGAGCAGACAGGCTTAACTTAGAAGGAACAATGTATAAGCTATTTATGCAGCACTCAAACAGTAATAAAGTCAAAATACAAAATAAGGAAAATACCAAACCAACTTAGAAGCATAGTGTAAAGTTAAATAAATGAAATGACACTAAAATGACAAAAATTCAAAAAGTAGGACCCAAGTCATTTATTTTTAAAGTTTGAGGTTCAAAATAGAACCAAAATGTGTTAGGTGCCAAATATGGTCATCTGGTTGCTCTTGGACCTAACAAAGGTAAGTTTTAAGGCCAACCACAATGGAACATGGGCCAAATACTGAGACGAGGTTTGTCCCACTGAAAAGTTACATATTCGTTCTCCGTAAAAAAACACACTCAGCTAGGGTTAGGGGGACAAAGGAAGGGGCAGATCCAGGTGTTATATATGCCTGTGACTGGGGAAGTCCTTTTGAAGTTAAATAAGTTCCTGTGCTAAGCCCAGATGGGCAGCCTGTCAAAGGAACACGAAAACTCCTCACACACAAACCCTTTGTCTCAGCTCTGGAAGCACTTTCACACCTCACTAAGGGAGTTATTCAATTTCTGTGTAACAGTTGAAAGCTAGTGCAAATGGACTTCGGCCGGCAACTTTTTAAAAGAATCTGTTCTAAATATTTATATACAAATCCAACCTAATCAATTCATTGGGTTTGTAATAAATATTTTAATAAGTCCAAGAATGAATTCCTTAGTTGTTTCCTAAGCAGACATAGGAATATTAAATATAATGTTGTATCCCAATGTCAATTTCATCCTGTTGAAAGAGGGAGCACAGGCATTTTTCACTGGTTATCGAGTTAAAGTCCACGTAAAGTCCAAAGCGTTCTGCATAAGGTAAAACACTCAAGGCAAAAACTCTGGGGGTACACCACACAAAAGATGGTCATTTCCAACAATAAAGAATTATGAGAATACTGAAACAAAACTTTTTCATAAAAAAATATATTTGCAAGTGGAATGAACAACGTTTAAGTATTTAAGTTTTTGTTTACTGTTTCATTACATCTGTTACCCTAGTCCATCAATTGGGGAACATAACACATTCTCAGCAAAATTGTTCCTATTTTAACCCCTTCTGTGCCCATGACGAGCTGCACTCGTCATGGAGCACAGTCGCGCTGTGCCCATGACGAGTCCAGCTCGTCATGGCACCCACCCACGGGGGAAGCGCTGGCGCTCCCCCCGTGAGTTGTCGATTTTGTTTTTTTTTTACTGGGAAGGCAGGGGAAGACCTTCCCCTGCCTCCCCCGCCCCCCGCATCATCAATGACGTCAGCGCGCAAGCCGCGCTGACGTCATTGGAGGTTTCCCCTTTGCTCTCCGAGGCGCAGGAAGCCATTTGCTTCCTGCGCGTCGGAGAGTAAAGGTGAGTTTTGGGGCTGGGGAGGGTTTTTTTTTGCATCGGTGGGTTTGGGTTAGGGTAGGGGCACTTTGGTATGCTCAGGCATGCCACGAGGCTCGGCTTCGTTCATGTGTGCCTGTTGTTGCTTCCCTGTGAAATGGATCCAAATTTGAAAAACGCTTGTCTTTCTAGTTGCTTCCCTGTGATATGGATCAAAAATGCCGAGAAATGCCTTTCTTTTTAATTTTTCATATCCAAAGTGCAGCAGCATGATTTTTGCATCGGTGGGTTTGGGTTAGGGTGGGGGCACTTTGGAATGCCCAGGCATGCCACGAGGCTCGGCTTCATTCGTGTGTGCCTGTTGTTGCTTCCCTGTGAAATGGATCCAAATTTTAAAAACGCTCGTCTTTCTAGTTGCTTCCCTGTGAAATGGATCCAAAAATGCAGAGAAATGCCCTTCTTTTTAATTTTTCAAATCCAAAGTGCAGCAGCATGTAGAGAAATAGAATTTCTTATATGAGAATTAAATACCTAACTAATAGCAAGACAGAGGGGTTGCAAAGTGGCCAGATTGTTTTTTTTTACATCCAAATACAGCAGCATCACTTTACAGAGTTTGCCAGTGAAGTGCTACTTTCATTTTCTCGTCTTTCTTTGAAGAGCATTGTTGTTTCCAGGTTGGGAAAGTGTACCATTCCTGGAGGTACTGCAATACCTGGTTGATGGGTGGATTGGAAAACACAATGTGTACCATGGCTCTGTGTTTATGGATGTGGTCTTTGTATACCATACGGCTTACGTTTTGTAAGGATATAAGCAATGGACAGTGAAACGGTTCCCTTCAGGGCCCTCTAGTCATGTCCATAACCTTTCAGGTGAAACCACTCGCTGATTTCTGAATAGTTAGTGAGAGATTGTTTAGGTAACCATGTTGTTTCTGCTTACATTTCACATGCTTTGCATTCCCTATGAGTGGTTGCTTTTTTATTTTTTATTTTTAGGCAGCATATTACTCTTATCAAGTGCATAATTTGAATTGAGCCACATCCAAGTGTTTATAACGGGCACAATTAGGTTATAGCTGAAGGCAGTGCAAGTTTCTCTCAGTGGGCAAGTATGGTGTTCAGTGGGGATGTGGCACTATGGCCAGAGCTGTGGAATTTGGAACTGTGGAACCGGGTTCCGCATTCATGACCAGTCCACCACACCACTGTACTGAGGGAGCACATTCCCATGCTAGACCGTAGAAGGCCCCACTAGACCTTAGAAGGCTTGATGTCTTAGCACAAGCAGGTGTACCCTAGTAGTGTCAATTGTGGGTTAACCTTGAAGGCCTGTCCACCACAATCCATACTGAAGTTCATCTCCAGTCTTGCGGGCAGGCCTACGAAGCAGCACACCCTAGAGCAACAGTGATCCAGTCGCTGTGACTGTCACTGAGGTCACATGAACCTTGAGCAGGTTAGGGCGATGCGAACGGTGTGACCTCACTGGGTACCTATTTCGGGTGGGTGTTTGCATTGTGCTGAGGGGATTACCAGGTAATTATTCATGCAGCTCTCTGATGGATGTCACATGAGGTAAAATACTGCATTAAATGGCAGACACTCTGAAAACAAGAGCAAACGTTATGTTACATGAGGCAATGGTGGTAATTGTGCATGAATCAAAAGCAAACAAAATACAAGAGGTAGCAAACAATAGGCTACAAGAGGAAAAGTGACATGTGTGCAAGTTACAAAAGAGTACAAAGTACAAGTAGAGGTATAAAAGTGCAATAAATGGCAGACACTCAAAACACAGGAACACACTGGGAAGGCACTTCTACGGGCATGGAGAACAGAATTTCCTATAATGTAAAGACTTCCTTCAGACAATAGAGAGGGTGTGAATTAAGTTTGGAAGTGTCTTTGCAGGAGGAGAACTTTGAGGTCAGTTTTGAAGGACTGGGAAGAGGGAGGGAGTGGTCCGGAGCTGAGGCTGAGTTCCAGATTCTCGCCGCGTTGCTTGTAAAGGATTGGGCCATCGATCTTTCCTTCTTGAAAGTGGGAGGTTCAAGTAATAAATTTTGCGCAGTACGTGATGGTCTAGAGCATTATATGCATATGTGACAATAACGTTTTTTTCTCCTTTTTATTCTAGTCTAAAGCTTTTGATTCCTAATTCCAGTTTCGACAGTGGTTGTTCTGCAGTTTTGTGTAGTTGCATTGTTTTGGTAAGAATTTTTTTTTTGTTGTATTTACTCCAAATGAGTAATATTGTAATGTCTGAATGAATTTTTTTGTAAGTGATGTCATAATGGCGGCATATTTAGTTAGTGGTTTGAGCATGACATTCTTTGCAGTGTGTTTTGTATAGTCTTATGTGTAATTGCTTTTCTCTTTCTTTTTTAGTGGGATATTGTTGATCCATACTGTGTTTGTACAGAGTAGGTGGTGGTGAGTAGTTTAGCTGCCTCTGGCAAGTGAATGGTATGGTTTTGGAGTATATATGAGTTTTTGATAAAGGTGCTTTTTGTTTATTACTTATTTTACAAAGTGTTTGTTATTGTTGACTTGTTTGACAAGTTACCTTTATTAGTAAGCAATATGGCTAGCCGTAGAATGACTGCTCAACAGGTGGTTGGTATGCTTCTTGAATCTTCCTCTGAGCATGATTATGAGACTGACAGTGCGTCTGAGGGAGAGGAGGGACGGGAAGATTCTGGCAGTGAGTTTTCTCTCAACATGGAATCATCAGATGATGAAGGTACTCTCAGTGCAGATGAAGGTACTCTTGGTGTGGATGAAGCAACTCTCAGTGCTGATGAAGTGCCTGTCTTAGAGGAGGGAACTGCTGTGCCGATGGTGCAAAAGGCATATGGATTGCAGTCTGAGGCTGCTAGGCTTCCTACTGGAAGTGCTGGACTGTGGGTTGATCCAAACATGGTGCAGCCGGTGTTGCCTGCCTTTAGCGGTGATGCAGGGTGTACAGTGGATTGTGAACACTTTTTGCCTATACAGTTTTTTCAGTTGTTTATGGATGATGTATTTTTGGGTGAGATTGTTGAGCAGACGAATTTGTATGCTGAACAGTTTTTGAGGGACAACAGCGACAAACTTAGGCCCCAGTCTAGAGCTACCCGGTGGACTCCCACATATCTGGAAGAGATTAAGAAGTTTTTGGGTTTGACTTTATTGATGGGTGTGGTAAGGAAGCCAACCTTGGCTTCATATTGGTCTACTAGCCCCTTGTTGGCAACTGCCATATTTCCTGCAGTTATGACTCGTAATCGGTATTTACTTTTGCTACGTATGCTGCATTTTGTTGATAATTATATGGCGTTGCCACGAGATCACCCTGACTGTGACCGTCTTTTTAAGATTCGGCCCGTTCTTGATCACTTGGTAGATCGATTTTCTGAGATCTATACTCCAGGGAAAGAAATATCTATTGATGAGTCTTTGGTCTTGTTCAAGGGCCGTTTGGTTTTTAGGCAGTACATCCCTAGCAAGAGGGCACGCTATGGAATTAAGCTGTATATGTTGTCTGAGAGTAAGACAGAATATGTTTTTAATTTTCGTGTGTACACTGGTAGAGATTCTACTATTGACCCCCAGGTTGTCCGTCCACTTTTGGAGTTTCAGAGAAAATTGTGTGGGATCTTGCTAGAAGACTGTTTAACAGAGGACATCATTTGTACCTTGATAACTTCTATACTGCTGTGCAATTATTTAAGGAATTGTATAAAGTGGACACTTTTGCATGTGGCACAATCCGCTCTAACCGTAAAGGTTATCCGAAAGAGCTTGTTTGCAAAAAACTTCAGAGGGGGCAGTGCAGTTCCTTGCGTAGTGATGAACTACTAGCTGTAAAATTTGTGGACAGGAGGGATGTGTACATGCTGACTACCATCCATGATGAGAGTACTTCACCTGTGGCTGTTTGGGGTCAGGTTGCTGAAGTACGCAAACCTGTGTGCATTCTAGACTACAATAAGCACATGGGTGGTGTTGACAGAGTAGATCAGAGGTTGGAACCTTACTCTGCTATTCGGAAGGCTTATGTTTGGTATAAGAAGTTGGCCATCCATTTCTTCGAATTAGCAAATTTCAATGCTTTTATTGTGTTCAAGGAGTGTTCTCCTGCGTCAAACTTGACATTTCTTCAGTTTCAGCACTCTGTGATAGCTAGCCTTGTTGTTGTGGAACATGCAAGTGTTCCTAGATTTGGAGTGGTGGAGGATGTGGTTCGATTGAAAGATCGCCACTTTCCTGATTTCATCCCTCCCACACCGGCAAAAGATTTTCCCACTAGGAGATGCAGAGTCTGTTGGCGAAGAGGTACGCGGATGAGATTCGTATGTACTGCCCCGACTGTCCTTCTAAACCTGGGCTGTGTGTCCCTGCTTGTTTTAGAGCGTACCACACGCAAAATAATTTTTGGGAGCATTCATGAGTGGTAAAGTGAACTGCCTGGTCTGTACTCTTTGAAAAATTTGATTCTGTTTCAAGGTTGGCGTTAGTGCAATGTATTTAGTTTCTGATTTTGTGTTTGTAGATTTGTATTGATTTGCGATTTGTTTGTGTTTTTATTTTTGTCTAAAAAAAATCCTAAATGTGTTGGCGGTGTGTGTGGACTGGCACTTTGTTGGCGGTGTGCGTGTAATGGTGCTTGGCTGGCAGTGTGTGAGTAGTGATTTGCTGCTGGTCACTACACACACTGCTAGCTGAGTGCCACTCCACGCAATCCATCAGCTTGTGTAGTTGCTGTGTCAGGAATGTGGGCGTGTGAAAGTGATGGGCCCTTGAATGGCGCTGTGTGCTGGTGTGAGTTTTGTTATGTGATGGGCCCGCGGCTGGGGGATCCACGCAAGCCATACTTCCCTGAAAGCCCCCGGGTGTCTAGTTTTCAGAAATGTATGGGTTTGGTAGGTTTCTCTAGATGGCCGCCGAGCACCGGGCCAAAAGCCCAGGTGATCCCCCTTGCAAAACCAGGTGGTTTTGAGATAGGCAATTTTGATGTCACCTCACTACGTTTTGGGCCCTTGCCTGTCGAGGGTACTTGGGCCTCCCACACAAGTGAGGCACCATTTTTACTGGGAGACCCAGGGGAATGCTGGGTGGTGGGAAATTTAAGTGAGCCCGGTGATGCCACAACTTTCCCACACAAAAATGTGTGAAAAAAGTGATTTTTTTCAGCTACAATTGAGGTTTGCAGGGAATTCTGGGTAAGGAAACGTTGGGGGATCCACGCAAGCCATACCTCCCTGGAAGCCCCCGGGTGTCTAGTTTTCAGAAATGTATGGGTTTGGTAGGTTTCCCTAGATGGCCGCCGAGCACCGGGCCAAAAACCCAGGTGACCCCCCTTGCAAAACCAGGTGGTTTTGAGATAGGCAATTTTGATGTCACCTCACTAAGTTTTGGGCCCTTGCCTGTTGCGGGTACTTGGGCCTCCCACACAAGTGAGGCACCATTTTTACCGGGAGACCCAGGGAAATGCTGGGAGGTGGAAAATTTGAGTGAGCCCGGTGATGCCACAACTTTCCCACACAAAAATGTGTGAAAAAAGTGATTTTTTTCAGCTACAATTGAGGTTTGCAGGGGATTCTGGGTAAGGAAACGTTGGGGGATCCACGCAAGCCATACCTCCCTGGAAGCCCCCGGGTGTCTAGTTTTCAGAAATGTATGGGTTTGGTAGGTTTCCCTAGATGGCCGCCGAGCACAGGGCCAAAAACCCAAGTGACCCCGCTTGCAAAACCAGGTGGTTTTGAGATAGGCAATTTTGATGTTACCTCACTACGTTTTGCGCCGTTTTCTGTCGCAGGCACTGGGCCGACCCACACAAGTGAGGTACCGTTTTTCTCGTAAGACTTTGGGGAACGCGGGGTGGGTGGAAATTTGTGGATCCATGCTGATTCTGGAACTTTCCACCACAATGTGGGGAAAATGTGTTTTTTTTAAAAAAATTTTTAGGTTTGCAAGGGATTCTGGGTAACAGACCCTGGTGGGAGGCAGTCAATTCACCCCATCCTGGATTCCCTTGGGTGTCTAGTTTTCAAAAATGTATAAGTTTGCTAGGTTTGCCAAGGTGCCCGCAGAGCTAGGGTTCAAAAACTACAGCTAGACATTTTGCCAAAAAAGGGTAATTTTTCACTGCGAAATTGATGTGTGACCACGTTGCGTTTTGCGCCGTTTCCTGTCACGGGCACTTGGCCGACCCACACAAGTGAGGTACCGTTTTTCTCGTAAGACTTTGGGGACCGCGGGGTGCGTGGAAATATGTGGATCCACGCTGATTCCGGAACTTTCCACAACAGAAATGTGGGGAAAATGTGTTTTTTTTGACAATTTTTTAGGTTTGCAAGGGATTCTGGGTAACAGACCCTGGTGGGAGGCAGTCAAGTCACCCCATCTTGGATTCCCCTGGGTGTCTAGTGTTCAAAAATGTATAGGTTTGCTAGGTTTCCCAAGGTGCCTGCAGTGCTATGGTTCAAAATCTACAGCTAGACATTTTGCCACAAAAGGGTCATTTTTCACTGCGAAATTGAGGTGTGACCACGTTGCGTTTTGCGCCGTTTCCTGTCGCGGGCACTAGGCCGACCCACACAAGTGAGGTACCGTTTTTCTCGTAAGACTTTGGGGAACGCGGGGTGGGTGGAAATTTGTGGATCCACGCAGATTCCGGAACTTTCCACCACAGAAATGTGGGGAACATGTGGTTTTTTTGACAATTTTTTAGGTTTGCAAGGGATTCTGGGTATAAGACCCTGGAGGGAGGCAGTCAAGTCACCCCATCCTGGATTCCCCTGGGTGTCTAGTTTTAAAAAATGTATAGGTTTGCTAGGTTTCCCAAGGTGCCCGCAGAGCTAGGGTTAAAAAACTAGAGCTAGGCACTTTGCCGAAAAAGGGTACATTTTCACTGCAATATTGAGTTGTGACCACGTTGCGTTTTGCGCCGTTTCCTGTCGCGGGCACTATGCCTACCCACACAAGTGAGGTAACATTTTTATCGGGAGACTTAGGGTAATTCAGATTTGTAAAGGAACTGTTATTATCTATTGACATTCGATGTATTTCTGCCTTCCAAATGAAAGACATTGTGTAAAAAATAAGTCATTCTAAAAAATGACTGATAATTCTCATGCTAGTATGAGTATTCCCAATTTCAGAAATGTGCAAATATCTACTGTTTCTAAACTCTATATTTTGTTCCCATTTCAGAAATACATAGGTGTCTTTCATACCAATTTTTCCGTGTACACATTTTTACAGAATAATTACTATATACCCGGTACATAATAAAAAACCATTGCAAGTTGCTGCTCAGTTTTTGGCTCTGGGCTCGTCGGGTTCTTGGTGAACCTACAAGTCCTATATATCCCCACAACCAGTAATGTCCAGCAAATGCAACGGTATATTGCTTTCAAAGAGCTGTCATAATTAGAAGAAGTTACAGGTGAAAACGTTGACACAAAAGGCTGTTTTTTCAACTAATTTTCAATTTATCCTATATTTAACTGTTTGTTTCTATAAAAAAAACCTTGATGGATCTACACAAATGACCCCTTGCTGAATTCAGAATTTTGTCTTCTTCTCGAAAACGTATAGCTTTCCAGGATCCATTATTGCTTTTGTACCCATTTCTGCCATTAACTAGAAGGAGGTCAAAAGCACAAAAAATAGCAAAAATAGGCTATGTCCCAGAAAAATGCCAAAACTGTGTAAAAAATGTTGGGTTTCTGACAAAAGTCTGGTATCCCCAAAAAGCTGGGAAAATGGTGAGTTCAACCCCACAACCCCTTTTTTGATGACATTTGCAGGGAAAACCCCAGATGCTTTCATTTGCAGCCCGTTTTTCCAATTTTTCCGAAAAAAAAAATGTTGCTGTATTTTGGCTCATTTCTGTGACCCCTCCAGGGGAATCCACAAACCCTGAGTACCTTTAGAATCCCCATGATGTTGGAAGAAACGGACGCAAATTTGGCGTGGATACGGAATGTGGTCAAAAAGTTACAGGGGCCTAAGCGCGCACTACCCCAAATAGCCAAAAAAAGGCTTGGCACAGGAGGGGGAAAAGGCCTGGCAGCGAAGGGGTTAAATGCAGGCATATAGCAATGAAGACCTTGCATGGCAGTACAAAATGTGCAGCAGATTATGCACCCAGGGCATAGGTACCCCAGTGGCCTCCGATGGGCTGAAGCATGTATTATGCCACCCGTGAGAGGCCATGCAAAATGGATCTACAGGCCTGCCATAGCAGCCTGTGTAGGTTGGTGCCTGCACCACTTACTTAAGATATAGGTTTACCATATCTGAGGGTCACTACACTTAAAACCTATAGGTCATCCCTCTAGCAGGCCTTGACAATCCTGAAGGCAGGGTGCTTGTCTCTAAGTGAGAGGGTGCCACTGCATGAGCAAGACACCCCTGCAGCCTACGGAGTACATTCTTCCAGGTTGTTAGTGCTGCAGCCATTTATGACGTATAGAGTGGCATTGTGCGACTGCATGATGACCAACTCTAAAACGGCTGAAAGTAACCCTATCGTGCTTGGTAGCACCATGTGGGATGTATGATTCCACCCCTCAGAAACTAGCTTAATGAGGTCCCTGGTGTTCCCGGTACCAGCCTTCTAGTCCCAGGCAGCCTAAAAGGGTTGCTGCCAACCAGAGACACATTTCTGCCCTCCAGCTGCTGAGCCAAGCTCGAGCAGGGGAAGGCAGAGCAAATAGGCATACTGTCACAGGGAGTTGTGACCATCTCCCAGACAGGATGTAGGGTATTAGGCCTGGGTGGGTGTGCTTGCCAGCAGCCGAAAGTCTGCATGAGGGGCACATTTGTTGTCCCTGTGCATAGTACAGTTCAAACCAGTCCTGGGAGCCCTTGGCTCCAGCTTTGGCCTGAAACTGGACAAAGGACATGGGAGTAACCTCCCCACTGTCCAGACACTCCCCTGGGAGGGTCCCCTGAGTCTGTCCAACCCTGTCCCATGGGTAAAAAAGGGCTTACCTGGCTGTAGGACTCTAGATTCGGCGTGGACAAGATTCTGAACCAGAAATCAATGAACTTTGACTGTCTGGACACTCTGGACTTTGCTTGGGCCTGACTTTGTCTTCCTATCCGTCCAAAGCATCGTCTGTGTCCGTGCACCATACAGGTTCTGTGCAGGACCTGTGGAGCATCAAGGACAACTGAAGATATCTCCCTTGGACTGAAGGAGTCACTCCCCTGCAACTGCAGGCACCACATCACAATTGAAAAGTCTGCTGCTCCTGAGCTCCTACGGACTCTGAAGGCTCCAGCAACACAGGAGGTGAGTTTCCAAGTCCCTTGAGGTCCAAGCTGCCCTCTCACCAAGTTTGAGATCAGAGTCCCTCGTGGGGGTTGCAATACCCGTACTCCTGTGCACCACGTACTTTTGCAAGTGCATATGCTTGTTGGTGTTCCAAAAACAAGTTCACTGGGCTCCGAGTATCCCCAACCTCCCGCACTATTTCTACTAAGGAGCTTTAGTCTCCTTGTGCTGAGTGCTCCGTGGGTGTTGCTTTGAAATTATTCTTGAGGTCCCCTCACGGCTCCTGTGCCTCTGGCCTGTCAGTCCTCTTGAGAGTCAACACTGCTTTTCTTGGGCTCTTCTGATTGCTCCAGGCCTGCCCTGACTCCCCTGTGCTCGGTGAGTCTCCTAGACCTTGCTGGTCTGAACCGTAACCTTTCTTGACCATCTTCATGGGTTGCCGCTGCCAAGGCTTGTTGGTGGTCCAGCTGGACACTGACCCGTCAGCACTCAACATCCTTAGTGGGACAGCTCGTATCCATCTCCTGGTTGTCCTTGATGTCTCCTGGTCCCGGTGGCTGCAGAGTCAAGAACCCCCTCAACACACCTTGAGCAACCAACATCGGTGGGCATTCGTCTACCGAGCCCCTGGTCACTCCTGATTGACCCAGACTCTGTCCCCTATGCTTTCAGGTACTCTTCATCCCAAATCCACATTTGGGTTCCAACGGACACTTTTCTCCTTCCCAGCAGTGGCTCTTCCTTGAAGTCCTCCATTGAGATTGACGGCGGTTTCCGTCACCACTTCTGCCCTATGCACCCGGGTTCCCTGGGATAGGTAACTCTGGTACTACGGTATCAATGGGTGGGGTGGCTCTTCAACCTTCTATGATCCAAAGGGCTTCCTCGTAATCCACTGGGAACGGTCCTTAAACTTTAAAACTGCAACTGTGACTCTCCCAGAGAATTGTATGGCGCCTGCGGTCGTGTTTACACACTGAACCCGTCCTCTGTGGGGTCCCTACCTACTCACCTTGGGTGGTTCTTTTAGGTCCCAGCAATTCTACATCCTTCAGACACTGTCTTGACTCGAGTCGTGGTTCTCATACCACTATTTTAATATATGTTTTGGTCTCCCCCTGGAGCCCACTGTGTATTAGTGCTACTTATGATTGTTTCTGTGCTACAGTATTGTGTGCTTTGTGTTTATCTGCATGTAGCAGATACTGTGAAGTATTTAGAGTGTGTTATAATAATAAATACATATTTTAAAACTACTGTGTGGTTCTCCTTTCATTTAACCAATATAATAAGGATGCATTCTGGTAAAACAAGCTGCTTAACTTTCCTTCAAGACTAATCCTGAAGGCTGCTCTCCACAACTACCACTTGGATAGCTTTCTAAGGTTATCTTTGACCTCTTAAATCACCATAACGGTTGTTTGGACTGGTCCAGGGTGCCCACTTTTATTAGTGGACAGCATATACCAGGGCAACTTCTCACACACAGAATCACATTTTCACAGTGGTCCTGATTGCAGATTAAAAATACATTGTTACATGCGGTCTTGTTTGGTAGGTAAGGTACGTATGAGGAGAAAACAAAAATATAAGGTCCTGGATTACAGCAGTCTATCAGGATATTCTTGCATAGCATCAGAGAATTTGAGGAAGGTTGGCTTCAGAATGGAAGACTGAAGGAAAACAGGAGAGTCATAGTTTTAGAAAAGAGGTGAGCGAAACATTGTATGAGATTTCCCTAAGGTTGTATACTAGGGGAATTCAGAAAAAGAAGAAACAACGAAATATCAGTTTGAGTTGCTTGTTTTAGACAAATCTAGCCAAAGCGGACCATGAACAGGGAAAGGCCTTGGATACAGACAGCTTAGCAGTTTGTTAGCAATACTTTTGGATCACAGCCTCGATCCTGATTGAATGACTTTGTTGTTTATTTCACTTTCAATCCCTGAATTGATAGCTTTCCTCTGAATCCCTGTGCCTTGTCCCATCGAGGATGATTTATTTTGATTGGTTGACATAACCTTTCACTGCTGACATCAGACCTCGCATGTGATACATGTGGGGGCCCTTCTGTCTCCTTCTCTCTCTCTCTCGCTCTCTCTATCTCTATTCCCCTTTTCCATTGTGTTTTTTAAATCCCTTCCCTTTCTCACCCTCAAACAGCATCCTCTTGCCTCTAGCCCTTGAACTAATTTTTGCAGCATGCTCGCTACTTTATGGGCAGGAAGCCATTCAAAAATATTTATTGACCAGCTCAACTTGGCTGCCACATGTGTGCAGACTTTATGGCAACCTATCCTGCTGAGTCCTTCCCCCCTTCACTCACTACCTGACCGGACTCTTGGGAACAGTGGCCTGGCGGCTCTCGATGGGGTCATTGGGAGTGACTGCTGTTCTGCCTGGATGCAGGCCGGGATGCCTGTGAGCGCCCGACCCATGCTGGTGCTCGAAGTCCTGACCCAATTTCGGAGCTTGAGGCGCTGGGGCACCCCCTGTGATGTTCTGACTCTGTCTCCAACAGCTGCAAGCTCTAACAGCACCACATCTGATCCAAGGTGGACACGAGCAGGGCTTCACCCTGGCCTACACAGGGCTCTACTGAGGCTTGGACATGACGTGCCTGACCTTAAAATGGCGGCCACCTCTGCCGTCATTTCCTCAGCAGCCTAAATGGCAGCCCCCTGCTCCTTCTCTGGATTGTTTCTTACTCTCCCGCCCTTTTCTTTTACCTCTGCCCTCTAGTGAGAACATGTTCTTCTGCTACTTGTCAGTAGCCTATGTATCTATTCTAAACTGATTTTTCTGAACGCTGAGACCCGAGGAACATGTCTGATGCCCGGTGGAGCTGCTAGACAGCTATAGAGGAGATTGGCCCTGGTTTCCCCCTCGACCGTCACCTACCCAGCCGAACATTGGGCACAGTTCTTCCTCATCTCCCTGCTATGGCTCCTTCCTCCACTCCAACCTACGAATTCTCGCAACATTGTTTTTATTTACTGTACCCTACTATGCTCTTGTAACTGATGTAACTTGTAATGCAACGATCCCCTGGTAAAGCGCTCTGATACCTCTGTGTCTAGCCAGCGCTATATAAATCTTTTCAAAACATATCAAATCAAAACTGTTTTCCTGAGCGCCAAGACCTGAGCAACATGGCTGATGCCCGGTGGAGCTGCTAGACAGCTATAGAGGAGATTGGCCCTGGTCTCCCCCTCGGCCGTCACCTACCCAGCCGGACATTGGACACAGTTCCTCTTCGTCTCCCTGCTATGGCTCCTTCCTCCCCTCCCTCCTACGAATTCTCGTAACATTGTTTTTGTTTACTATACCTTACTATGCTCTTGTAACTGATGTAACCTGTAACGCAACGATCCTAAATGTAGAGCGCTTTGATACCCTCTGGGGTCTGGTTCGCGCTATATAAAACTTTATCAATAAAATGGCCACCATGGATGCCCATACATCCATGGTGGCCATGTTTGCATGGGATATGCAGAAATAAATAAAGTGCGTTCAAAGTTGCCCTCCATGGTTGTGCTCACGTTTTGGGGAAGCCTTGGGCAAATCTCCCCCCACAAACGTATCTGTGCAAAGTAAAACATCCTGCTAGAATCAATTTATGCTCTGACTTTGTGAATGTTTATTTGTTCAGGCCTGAACTAGAGGGGTAAGACGTTCAAAAATGTTTCCTCTGCCATCAAAATCCCTATCCCCATCAGGACATTTATTTAAAGTACTAGTAGTAGCAACAACTGAGTTGCCGATTACGATCCGGTAAAAAAATTCCCCGTACGACTCGTATCCGGTCTTTTTACTGTACGAATCGTACAAGTGCCGTACAAACTGCCAATTACGATTCGCATGGGAAAAAGTCCATACGAATCGCATTGGGAATTATTCCCCACACGTCCTCGGGTCGGAAAATGTGTCCGACACGTCCACGGACGATTTACCGTACAAATGTGAAAAGTGAAGTCCGACCGCGGAATTACGATCCATCCCGTGCGTCCGATGTTACAACCGTATGGAAAAAACACCGTCCGCACCGAACTCCCATAGCAACCATGGAGACATGTGCCCGCATACGCGCCGACCCCCCCAGCACCCGTACGTACGTGTCGAACCCCCCGTGTATGTACACCCGTGTACGTGTCGTACCCCCCGTGTATGTACACCCGTGTACGTTCGAGTCGTACCCCCACCCGTGTATGTACGGTGCGTACCCCCAGCGTGGGGGTACGCACCGTACATACACGGGTGGGGGTACGACTCGAACGTACACGGGTGTACATACACGGGTGGGGGTACGACTCGAACGTACACGGGTGTATATACACGGGTGGGGGCACGACTCGAACGTACACGGGTGTACATACACGGGGGGTACGACACATACACGGGTGTACATACACGGGGGGTACGACACGTACGTACGGGGGCTGGGGGGGTCGGCGCGTACATACGGGGGCTTGGGGGGGTCGGTGCGTACATACGGGGGCTGGGGGGGTCGGCGCATACTTACGGGGGCTGGGGGGGTCGGCGCGTACATACGGGGGCTAGGGGGGGGTCGGCGCGTACATACGGGGGCTGGGGGGGGGGTAGGGCGCGTACCGGGCCACCTACTGTGGTCGTTTTGCGCCGTACTTCGCTTTTCCGGCACTTTTTGGGTGCCGTGAAAATATTGCCGTCCGGACTGCTGTCGGTTCGAATCGTACTTCCTGGGCCGTGAAACGCTGCCTGAAAGCGTCCCGACGTCACGTCGCAGCATTCCCGGATCACATTCGTATGTATATTTTCGTCGGTCGGTGTTTTTTACGATTCGTACGGAAATGGTGTTTCCGTGCGAATCGTAATTCCATGTTTGTAAAGTTTTACGACCGGGTACAAGTCGGACGGAGAAAACGCTCCGACCGACGGTTCGTACCCGGTTTTTACCGGATCGTAATCGGCACCTGAGTATAGACCACATTCACTGGAGGGATGTCATGGGAAAGTTTTTCTTAATTCACCAAAAACAGAAAGGAAAATTGTATAAGAATGTTCTCTGCAAGTAATATTCACATTCTTATTTAAAAAAAAAAAAATGGGTGTTACAGGAAAATGACCCACCAACAGACTCGTTAGTAACTGAATGCATTGCCCAGGCTTAGGTGCATGGCATTTGCGGTGCTTTCTCAGGTAAAATCTCTGGGGCATATGGCTTAGGGACTGGCTGTTGGTTATGGAAGTGTATGATGGCGTGTATGTGATGCCGCTCCCAGGCTATACTCACTGCCTGGGTGGCTAACCTCCTGGGAAGCCTATTATTAGACTGGCATGTCTGTTGCATTAGACCGGTGCATCCAGTGTCTTTCCTGTTTGGTACATGTGCATTGCATGCACTAAGTATAAATGGCTGCATTCCTGGTTAGGTAAGACACATTTGTTTCTCAAAAGCCAAAGTAGTCACAGCGGGCAGTATTCCATTTATACAGATTAGAGACTTTGGGGCAGATCTATATTGGAGATGCGCCACTTTTACGCCGCCGTTGCGTCACTTTTGTGACACAGCGTCGGTGTAAACCCTGCGCCACGTTGCACCATATTTAATGTAAAGCCCTGCGCCACGTAAAACCTGCATCAGGTTTCACGTGGGCGTGTCGACAGAGGGGGGGAGTGACTCAGTCAAATCTATAAGATTTGACTGAGTCACTTTCCCAACGCTGATGCGCCAAAACCCTGCGCCTGCTTGAAGCAGGCGTAAGGCTTGACGCACCATGTTAGGGATAGGGTAGGTTGGAACAGTGCTGGAGTTGCGTCGCGCTTGCGACGCAACTGAAGCACTGCGCCAACCTTACGCCATCGGATGCGTCACGCATCTGTTTATTCCTGCGCCATGATGCGCCGGATTGTAAATGTGGCGCATCATGTGTGGCGCAAGGGTAAACTTGCGTGACGCATCATTCCTGGCGCATCCTTGCTGATTTGCAGGGATGCGCCAGGAAACATAAATCTGCCCCTTTGAACCTTCTAATGTTTGGTTACCGTTATGCCCTCACCTTTCACGTCTTATAACTTTTTTTTTGCAGTTTTATATAGCGCTAACTCGACCCGAAGGTATCGGGGTGCTTTACATGAGCACCAATTACATTACACAAGGACACATCCATTTTTTGATAGGTACAGGATGTTAAGCCGCTGAGACCCGAACCTGGGTCCCCAGATTCAAAAGTCGGTTGCTCTGGCCCTTAGGCCACATGAACATAACTTGACACTTCCCGAGCCTCGCTTTCAACTTTGCTAAATCTCTAAAACCCTTTTGTATCCCCATTTGTGTATCAGAACGTGATACACCCTCGTAGCACCGACAAAGTCAGGGCTTCCTCCAAACAAGAAGTTGATCTCTGCTGTACTAACATGAACAGCTTTGGGCAGTGCATCGATTCCGCGTGAATTCCTTCTTTCCTTGTCAACTCTTAGCAGACTTTCTTTACAATCACTAGCCCTGGCACCTGCACTGTTTATATGTGAACCCTATTTTTAAATAAATCAGATTTTTTGCTCTTTCTTCAGAAGTGCCTCTGGCGAAGCATATTTAAGAGCAAGAGTTCAGGAATATTCCATCTCTGAGAAAGGAAAGCTCAATACATATTTCTTTAAAGTGAATCATATGTCATCTATTAAGCATGCTGCTGCAATTTAGTATTATATGCACTACAAATATTGATTCACTCTCCATGTTTATAGGCTTGAGTTTCATATGGAAGCCATATGCCTTCTAGCATGCAATATCTCACTGATGTACAGTACTCATGGTTTGCAGACTCTTAGATGCCAGGTTGATGGTCATTCTACGATATATTTTTCATCACTGTTGAGGTTTGGCTTCCATTATTCTTGAAGTCTGACTTTCATTTTTGATTTATCAACTCTTTTTTGTTGTGTGATATCTTCTTCAAAGCACTACCATCCTACAGTAGTTATTTCTGCTTTGCCTGTGGTGACTGGTTGTCTCTGTTGATGTATTGGCTGTGATTCCACACCGCAGGCTTGCACATTAATAGATCCTCTTATCCTATGGGCTTATGGCACAGCGCTGATGCTATGCGCTGTGAAGGAAGCCTGCATACACTATGTCGAACATTACTGTAACCTGACCCATACATTGCAAGCAGAAACACAGCAATTTATTTTACCTACACATTTTAATTGTTTTATTGATTACGCCTAAATAAAACCTTACATAGTAAAATTGCATCACTTAACATTGTAGAGCCCTGTATATTGATAATTATTTCAAAATGGATTGGAAGCCATTTTAACTAAACATAGAAAGAAATGAATGTGAATACCTAAGCATCATTTGTGGATGAATAAAATGAATTGAAGAACAAGGAATATGGTGAAAAGCAAATCGAGTTTAAAATGGATGAAATTAAGTATAAGAGTATCAAGTATTTGATTGATTGGATTCATTCAGCCATGTAGCTGTGCAACCTGTATGGGAACCAGCATATGGTTTCCTTGTGTTTGGATACTGGGTTACCCCGTTGCTTTATACACTCTCTCTCCTCCAGCGTGGGACGCGGGCACTCCTGGCCATGCCCAAGCGAAGCCGGGGCAAAGGGCGGGCCCGTCCGCGCTGTCTATGCCTGGTCAAGGCTGGGCTGGGCCTACCCTCTTGGTTGACTACCTCGGGACACAGTCTGGATTTGTGAAAGTCTACACCAACGCCGGCCAAACGGAGGGGCTGATCCAGGGCACAGGACCATTAGTGAGTACCCTTTTTTGTGTAGCGAGTTACCTTGGGTACCAGCGCGGAACTAGAGCAATTTATTGTCAGCTCCCTTGTTGTCCCCTTTTGACTTGCTGGGTAATTGGATTTATTGTCATCGGGCCCTGTATGATTCAGCACAAGTGGAAAAAGGAAGGCACAGCCAGTGACTCCCACGGGGCAGTTACACCGCACTATTGACACATTCCTGGCAAAGGCCGTGGTTGCGTTTAACAAGGAGATAGATCGGGCTGAGAGGCAGCTTCAGTTGACATAGGAAGTTCTGGGTCGTGCTTTTCACCCACTTTATCATCGATCCCTAAGGTTCAGGTCCTGGCCGCCCCTCCTCTATATCCATCATTACTGTCCCCAAGCGAGCACCAGTTAAGTCAACTTCTTCTGAACCTTTAGCCCCAAGGCCTGTGCCTTCCCCTCTCCTGTCTACCCTACTCATTGATCCGGCAAGTTAACCTGCTCACAAACTGAAACAAAAGGTCAAGAGGGCCACGGAGGCTCCTGTGACCACATGTCAGGGGCAGGCGAGTGCCATAACCAGGCTCAATGCGGAGGAATTGCTGAACCACCTTGCGCCATCTTTACATAAAATGACAGCGACTCTCACCGACCTTTTATCTCCGCTTCAGAACAGAGTGAATAAGCTGGAGTTAGCCTCCGGGGACTTGGCAAGCGAAATGTATATTCTTTTAGCTTCGTTGGCTAAGCACCCACCTCACCAATTGCCAGAGTGCCCCTTATAAATTGACATCATGCCTTTTTTTAATCCCCAGAGAAGCAGTGGTAGCCCACATGCTAATGGTCCTCCAAAGCCCAAGGGAGTTCTTGCTCAGTATACAGCACCAGGGCCTAGTAGATCTCACATTGAGGGAAATGGCGTTCCCCATGTTGCTCCGTCTACTACCGGCCTTAGGCCTGGTAGACGCTCCTCTTTTAGGGGTGCAACCATCCAAAGAATTTCAGCTCCCAAAGATTGACCTCCCCCCTGCCAGTGCTCCTTATACTGTGGTCTTATCCGGGGTTCCTGGCATATCTGCTCACTTATAGGAATCTACTGTCCAATTGATTAACATGTCCTCCCACTGGTTAGCCCTGTACTCTGGGTATTCTGTCAGGGCTCATAATGACATCTTGATGGCATGGAGTGTGAGGTGGATAGGACCCTCAAGGAAAATGTTCGAGGGAGACGGTATCATTATCTCAGTACGATACCCAGAGTTAGCACGGAAAATCCTCTTTGGAGCCTCTAAATAATTTTCCCCAGGCACATGCATTAAAGTACTTATGTTAGGCTTTCTTTACAGACCCCCACTGGGTAATTTGGGGAAGGAACCTCTTATGAGAGATAGGCTTAATGAAGGAGGCATGGGACGGCCGATGCCACTCACACATTTTTATGCCCCTCTAGCGGACCTGAATGAGTTGAATTAACGTCAGGAGGCTGAGGTGATACATGCTTATTCACCACAACAACGAGGCCCTGCGAGCCAGTGCGTAGAGGTAGGTTGCACTCCACTAGTATAGAGAATAACGAGTTTTCATCAGATGCCCTGCCTCGTGCACTTCTCATGATGCCCCCCTCCTTATTAGCCCTTCCTGGCAACATTAAGCACAACTCTGGTGGAGAATTTAGTCTTATCTCCTGGAATGTGACAGGTCTGTCCTCCAAGTTCTCTGGCGATAGTTGGCTACTGTGTATTAGGTCATATAAAATCATATGTTTACAGGAAACCTGGGAGACCAAGAATAATTTTTTTATGGATGGGTATTATACCATCTTTTCCTTAGCGACCAATTCCCTTATGGCACGAGCTAGTGTGGGCCTTATTACATTTGTGGATTTAGAATTATGTAAGGATTTAAATATTTTGAAGTGGGAATCTCAAGTATTCCAGGGTATAAAATTGCACATGGGGAGTGAACTCACACTTGTATTAATTAATTTTTTATAACTCTAAGAGGAGGGAGAGTGGGGCCTCCAATTTTAATGCCTTAAATTGTGCTTTAGACTCTCTAAAGGAGGAGAATTGTGGGCACACGAATCTTATTTTAGTGGGGGATTTTAATTGTCATTTTTGCCCATCCCTTGTAAAGAACCAGCCGTTTGTGCAGCCTTGGCCGCTTTCGAAGGACCTTATATGGAACACACCATGGAAGGGAAAGAGTTAAAAAAATCTTTTATTTACCCATAATTTGGTATACATCTTAGACCATTGGTACACCTGGGCTATTTTTCATTTACCCCCGTCCTATAAAGGAAGGGGTTACGCCACTATCATAGAATTTATTTTTGTGACAGCCCCTTTGGGCGTGGTTCCTGGGTCATTTAATATAGAGCATAATGCTTTTAGTGATCACAATCCATTGACACTCGTGCCAACAGGGCTGGGTAATCCTCCATCAGGCCCCCGAAAGCCTCAGGCAACTTTAACCCCCACGGGCCAAGGCATGCGCCTTCGGTGGGCGAGCATAGGTGCAAAGGCCTTTAACCAGAGCCTTTTTTTATTCGTGACAGCTAGAGATAGGCATATGCCTGGATCTTTATACATCGAGTGAGGAAATTCTAAGCTTGTTCTCCTCCATCGCCCAGACAGTCTCTGGCCCCTTAACCACACAGGCAGCGGGTGCGGTCTGGTTTTTCCCTCATGGTTTGACCACAAGTTCTCACAGGCTTTAAGGAGGTTAAAATTAGCCCTGAAACAGGTTCCCCGGGAGAAGGATAGAGTGTCATTGTGCCGGCGCCTTTACAAAGAAAAGCTGAAAGATTGTAGGCTTTACCTACAAAAGCAGGCTTGGGAGGATCTAATCAAAGCGGGTGATTTGAGGGATTCAACCTTATTCTGGAAAATCATTATCAGCCCTTGCTTTGCAGAACCAGTCAGACCAACCATGTGCCACCATATGACGCCTGATCAGTGGGTGTCTCACTTTGAAAAAGTATACAACATAGGTTGCCAGGTTGAGCGATGTGTAGATATACATCCCAGCCTGGCTGTCACTCCCATTAACTTTCTCTGGCTGAGGTACATTCAAGCATCAAGTTGTTTGCATTAAATAGGGCCCTGGGCCCTGATGGAATATCTCTGAACCTCTTCCGCGATAACTTCGAGGTCTTGGGCCCCATATTGACCCAAGTCTTAAATTCGGTGGCCTTGGAGGGGATGTTGCCCTCCTGATCTACTGCTATTATAGTACCAAGCTTTAAAAAAAGAGCTAAGGATAACCCACAATCTTACTGCCCGATCTCCCTCATTGATGCTGTAGTCAAGGTCCTGGATCAGGTCCTACTATTCAGATTGTCCTTGTCGGCCATAGATAATCAGATTTGATTGGATGTCCAATTCGGTTTCCGGGAAGGTTTGTCAACTACGGACTAATGTCTTAACCTTTATCTTCTGATATCTAAATACACAGTGGCTCAACCAGGCGTCCTGTATTTAGCTTTTCCTGGACCTTACGTCCACCTTTGACTAAACCAGACCAAGTTGTGGGATATATTTATTTCTTTGGGAGTGGACCCTGGTATTGTCCACCTTCTCATATCACTTTATGCCCACACAACGGCGGCAGTGAGATTCTCTTATGAGGGAGCCCTTACTAATCATTTTAAATGTATTCAGGAGGTGTGCCAAGGCTGTATCTTAGCCCCATCTTTATTTTCGGTTTATATCAACGGCCTCGAGGCTGCCCTTTTGGCACTTCAGTCGGACTCCCCTAGAGTGGGCAGGAGACCTTTGCCAGGTCTACTTTATGCCGACGACGCAGTGCTTATGTCCCATATGGGCCAGGGCCTACAGGTTTTAATAGATGGATTTGTTGCTTTTATGGACAGGCTGGACCTGTCTGTTAATTTCGCTAAGTCCTATGATTTAGTGGCCGGCCCCAGGGGGCTCCGGACAAAAAGTTTTAAAGCTGGCGACCATACCTTTGCAAAGGTCCCGGCTTTTCCCTACCTGGGAGTGTTATTTGATGACCAACTACAGTGGAGAGCTCTCTTAGAAAGGAGGCTGAACGAGCTGAATAAATCCTTGGGAGCTATCACTAGCTATGTAAGCAGATTGGTTTCATGGGCCCCAAAAGTTATCCTAAAACTGTATAAGTCTGAAGGTATTTCTAAAGTTTTATACGGTAGTAAAATGTGGGGGTATGTGCAGGCGGCGTAAACAAGTTTTTGCGCCGGATCCTGCGAGTCCCCCAAGGCACGCCAGCTTGGTCTGTGCATGAAAAGCCAGGGGCTGGTTTTCTGGCAGACTAAGTGGCAATCAGAACTTTAGTGTGCTGGATAAAGATATGGACACATGAGAATAAGGGTTTAAACTGCATGATCCTATCGGATTGTCTGGCTCTGGATCATGGTAATAAAATTCCATGGATGCGATATATAAAGGAGTCTTTTCAGGCTATACGAAGGCCAGACCTTTTGTTTACCCATGACACTTCAAACCCGGGGATATTAATATCATAAAAGAGTTACATCACAAATTTGTTACTGCACACCGTGAAAACATTGAGCTTAGTAAACCCTCAGTGAGGACGTATGCAATGTTAAAGTCAGTCCCGGGTTTTGAACCATACCTTTTGGCTCTAACTAGTGCTCTGAATAGATTTGTAATTACATGTTTCAGATTCAATCAGCTTCATTACCTTTCAGCATCTCCGGCTGGATTTTTTCTTCCGCCAAACAAAAGAGGTCCCTGTGGCTGCAATCTTTGATCTCCTCAGAACACGCTACATTTTGTTTTACTGTGCAAATTCTTTTAATTGCCAAGAAAATGATTTCTCCGGCCCTTGTTAAAAAGCCAGAGGTTTAGGCAGGCTAAAGTGTCCCTCTTGCATTTCCAGTTACCTAACCCCTTTGCACTCTGTGCTGTGATGAGGTTTTTGCGGACCACTTTCAGATCTAGGCTCTCTAGAATTGATTGAACCTGTGTGACCTGCATACTATCCCGTTGATGGATAGGCCAGTATTAGAAAGCATCCTGTCTCAGGTAAAAAGTGGATCGTGTAAAGATCCAGTACCCCTAAAGATATTGAGGCAAGTGGCAGGAGTTGTTTCCCCTGTCATTTACCTCTGGAGTGGTCCCCCTATGGAAGGAAGCAATGGTAAAGGCACTTTTTAAAAAGCCTAGCCTTGATCCTTTGGTTCTGGGAAACTGCCAACCCATATCACTTCTCCCGGGTATCAGCAAAATTGCAGAAAAACACATCAATTCTGTATTGTCCACTTTTTTAGAGACACGCAAACTCCTCCACCTGTCCCATACAGGTTTTTGACCTCACCAGGGAAACTAAACGGCCTTGCTATCAGTCATGGAAGAGTCAAGAAAAATTGTGGACTCCGGAGGCACCACTGTGGTCATCCTTTTGGACCTCAGCGCAGCCTTCGACACAGTCAACCATCATATCCTGGTCCATAGACTCAGAAAACTGGGAGTCACCGGAACTGCTCTGGCATGGCTACAGTCCTTTCTGAGTAACAGATCCTTTCAGGTCTTTGAGAATGAGGCAACCTCTATACAGATGCCCCTTTGTTGCGTAGTTCCACAGGGGTCATCCTTGAGCCCCACCTTATTCAATGTTTACATGTGCTCCTTAGCAGAGGTTGTATTACCTTTTGGTGTACATGTAGTGACCTACGCAGATGACACACAACTAGTGGTAGGGCTCAATCAAGCTGAAAGTTCCCCCCCTAGTTTTCGCCCTTGCTTAGAAGAAATTGCCAACTGGATGAATGATTCCTTCCTGAAACTGAACGGGGAAAAAGCGAGATAATGATCTTGGTGAATCTCTCCCCCCTTGATATAAACACAATGTGGCCGACCACCCTCAGTCCTGCCCCTACCCCAACGACCCAGTTAAAAATCCTGGGTGTCTGGGTGGGCCAAGACCACGGAATATGGTGGCCACGTGCTATGGCATCTTGAAAAGGATTCGAAAAGTCCTCCCCTTCTTCCATTCCAGGCAAGAAAAATCATGGTCCAGGCCCTTATCCTGTCTCGGCTTGAACATGGGAATGCCCTTTATCTGGTTGCTCCTACCGCAACCCTCTCCAAACTCCAGATTATACAAAATTGGGCAGCAAGACTTCTCCTGGGTATGCCTAAACATCACTCAGCTAAACCTGCTTTGAAATCTCTCCACTGGCTCCCCATCCGAGAGAGAGTTAACTTCAAGGCACTGTGCATCGTTCACAAGTCATTAGCTGGAAAGGGTCCCGCCATTCTTCACACCACCATTCAGCCCTACCGGTCTAACAGAAGTCTTCGTTCAGATGATATGAATTTGGTCACTGTCCCCAGAATCAAGAAAGCTTCTCATATAATGCAACCAAGCTCTGGAACTCCCTTCCACTTCACCTGCGAAAGGAAACAAATCAACTGGCCTTCCGCAGACTGTTAAAGACCTGGCTGTTCCCTTAGCTGCTGGACTCCATATATCGGCTGCAACCAGCGCTGGGATGCCTCCGGGTAGCCATGCGCTGTACAAATGTATTTTTCATTTCATTTGTAAAGCTCCCTTAGTGCATTGGTGTGTACAGTCTCGACCCTCATAGTTTTATCAATATATATATTCACTGAAAAAACCATAGGTTTCACACAAGTTATAGTTAGCGGACATTTTACTGATAAAAAACCATTGAAATTCCCCCGTTATAGTTAGTGCAGGCAACTATAACTCACGCGACCGCAATCCTCTGCTGATGCTAATACTGTATTTAGACACTTATTTACCCATGTCTTCTTCCATAAATTTTTAGCTATACATATATTACAAATATTTTTTTTTCATAAAGACACATATGTCATCAGCAGAGGATTGCGGTCGCGTGAGTTATAGTTGCCTGCACTAACTATAACGGGGGAATTTCAATGGTTTTTTATCAGTAAAATGTCCGCTAACTATAACTTGTGTGAAACCTATGGTTTTTTCAGTGAATTTGCAAGGTTTTTTAAATGCTAATTCCTAACTATAACGTGTGTGAAACCTATGGTTTTTTCAGTGAATTTGTACGGTTTTTTAAATGCTAAGTTACTTTACGCCATTCGTGGCGTGCGCGCCCACTTTACGCAGTTCGTTCCGTGCGCGCACGGTGCGCTTCGCGCACCGTGCGCGCACAGTGAGCACGCGGTGCGCTTCGCGCACCGCGTGCCCACTTTACGCAGTTAGTGCCGTGCACGCAGGGTGGGCACGCGGTGCGCAAAGCGCACCGCGTGCCCACGTTCCGCTAGATGGGCCATGTACGCACGATGCGCATCGCGCACCGTCCGCACACGGAGGCCGTATTCGGCGCATCGTTGTTAAAGGTTATCTATTGATTGTTCTTTTGATACATATGCGATGCACAAAAGGTGCCCTTCGGGCACCTTTTGCACACGGGGTGTGGAGAGCATGGATATTGTTTTTTATTTTATTTATTTTTTACCGTACGCGTAAGGTAAGCGTAATCGGCGATTTTTCAAAAATAAACAAAATTACATTTTTTCCTTTGTGGGTCCATTGAGGACATCATAAACATTACTAGGTGGTTGGGAGCTGTCTAGCAAGCCTCTTTTATTGTTTTCCGAGTTTGCTTTTCCTCCACTCCCCTCAGAGTGTGAGAGAGAAAATGGCGGCCGACACTTCCTGGTTTCGACCGATTCGAATGTTTACTAAGATCTAACAGCCAATCAGAATCGCGCTCGCGCACGTCACCGTATGCGTACGGTAAGCTTACCGTAAGCGCACGGTAAGCGCACCGTAAGCTGGCTCAGATATATATATTGATTTAAATGCTATTTTCTCAGGATCTACTGAACAGATTTACACCAGACCTACAAAAGGCACTTCCTTGACCTGAGAACTACCTCTCTGCCAAATTTCAAGTAACTCTGTTTGGCCGTTCGGGCTGTAGCTGTGTCTAAAGGTCCTATGGAAAAATGCATGGGGAAAACGCGTTTTGGGACCCCCCTTTTTTCTCAGCCCCCGCTTGACAAATCCCCCCGAGACTTTCAGGGTAGGAGCGGAGCGTAGCGCCCCACCTATTATGAAAATTTTGCGAGGATTCGTCGACCGGCGCCAAAGTTATTCCAAATAGAATGTTGCGGATTTCCTATGGAAACAGGGTCCTAACTATAACTACCTACTGGCGACCGCCAGTAGGTAATTCACTGAAAAAACCATAGGTTTCACACATGTTATAGTTAGGAATTAGCATTTAAAAAACCTTGCAAATTCACTTAAAAAACCATAGGTTTCACACATGTTATAGTTAGATATTTCACTCGTAAAAAAACAATGAAATTCCACCGTTATAGTTAGTTCAGATAACTATATATATATATATATATTCACAGAAAAAACCATAGGTTTCAGGCACGTTAGCTGGACTTTTCACTCACCAAAAACCATTGAAATCTCCCGTTATAGTTAGTTCAGCTAACTATAACTCGCGCGCCCGCAATGCACTGCTGATGACGTCACATATTACATCACTCATGACATGGTCAGTGACATCACTCATGACATCACTTATGACATATCGAATGACATCACTGATGAAAATTACATATGTTTTATATATGTATATCTCAAGTTCGATGGAAGAATAAATGGGTATATAAGTGTCTAAATGGATGATTTGTTTTTGAAAAAATTGATTGTATAACTGACTGATTAAGTGTAGCTTAGTGAATACATGGCTTAGTGAGTAATGTTTAAATATGTAAATATCTGTATCAGTCTCTCACTTTGTGTAGAAGTGGCTGCATGGGTTGGTGAGTAGCTACATGAGTGTCTATATAGGTTATTAGTTGGTTTTTTGAGTCTCAGTATGAGTGTCTGAGTGTCTGTAAAGTTCGGTGGGAGGTATTAAGTAGTGCATAGGTGCATGCATGAGTGACTTACTGTTTGTATGTGTTGAAGACAGCATGTGTGCAGCACTGTATGGGTGGATGAGTGTGAGCATGGGTGTGTTAGTGAGTGAATGATAGTCTCAATAGTGTCTTTATGAGTAACTACATATGTTTTAAACTAGTATATGTGACTATTGGTGTATATAAGTGAGTATATGTGAGAGTGAGAGATTGGAAGAGTTCCTGTATGAATAAGAATGTGTTTCTATAAGTGATTGTTTAAAAGACTAAGTATGTGTAAGTTTCTGTAGAAGTAAGTGTGGTGGTGTGTGTATAACTGTATATGCAAGTAAATGGATGTTTGATTCTTTATTAGCATGAGTGACTATGTGTGTGAGTAACTATGGATGAGTGGCGTTGTGTAACAGGATGTATAGGTGTATGAGTACATATGATGAGTGAGTACATGTATGAGTGACTGTATAGGACTGTTGGTGAATGAGTGGATGTGTATGTGGATCTTAGAATTACTGAATAGGTTGTTGTAACTGGTATTGGTATGTCCATTGTTTTGAAAATTTGAGTTTCTATTTTTGAATGTGTGTATCAAAGGTTATATTTGGGGGAGAGGAGGTCTGCCACTCTATAACAAGGATGATGTCATCAGTGATGTCATCAGTGATGTCATTTGAGATGTCATCAGTGATGTCATGAGTGATGTCACTGACCATGTCATGAGTGATGTAGTATGTGACATCATCAACAGTGCATTGCGGGCGCGTGAGTTATAGTTAGCTGAACTAACTATAACAGGGGAATTTCAATGGTTTTGTACGAGTGAAAAGTCCAGCTAACTATAACGCCCCTGAAACCTATGGTTTTTTCAGTGAATTTCTAAGGTTTTTTAAATGCTAATTCCTAACTATAATGTGCCTGAAACCTATGGTTTTTTCTGTGAATTTCAAAGGTTTTTTAAATGCTAATTTCTAACTATGCCTACAGAGATAGGACCTGTGAAGAAAGAAGAAAAAACACACAGAAAGAAAAAAAGAAATGCATAAAGGAGCAACAGAAGTCCTCAAAGACGAAGAAAAGTGCAGGAAGAAGGATAACGTGCAGAAAGAACAAACAGAGGAGCAGAAAGAGGCCTTGTTGCAAAATCATCCTGTACCCTCAACTTTTTCAGAGGGATACTGGTGGTAACTGACTCTGACTAACCAGTCCTAGAGCCAGTGCTATGTTAAAAGACACTCAGAATACAGTGAAAACACCTTCGTACACTAGGGAATACTATGCGTTGGGGTCCCCCTGTGATTAGCATGACCTCCTCTGTAAGCCCCTAGTATGTAATAGGGCAGGGATTAAAACTACCTCTTAAAACGCGCCACAGGGTGTGTTTGCACACGTCACCTCAGGCCCCGTCCCCTCCCTTCCCCACTGTGTAAACACGCCCTGTGGCCGTTTTAAGTTGGGAGATTAAGTCCCCTTGAATCCTGAGGGTCCCTAGGGTCCAACTAGACTACTAGGTACCTCCAGTAAGCGCCACAGAGCTGCGTTGCAGAGAGGTGTATAAAGTGGCACGGCCTGGACCACCTCTCTGCAACGCAGCTCAGTGGCGCTTACTGGAAGCCCCTGGTGGGCTAGTTAGCCCCCAGGGGCCCTCAGGATTGAAGTGGAATTATTTCCCCAACTTAAAACGCGCAATAGGGCGTGTTTGCACACGTTACCTCAGGCCCCGTCCCCTCCCTTCCCCACTGTGTAAACACGCCCTGTGGCCGTTTTAAGTTGGGAGATTAAGTCCCCTTGAATCCTGAGGGTCCCTAGGGGCAAAATAGCCCACTAGGTATGTCCAGTAAGCGCCATTGCAGAGAGGTGTAAAAAGCGGCACGGCCTGCACCACCTCTCTGCAACGCAGGTCAGTGGCGCTTACTGGAAGCACCTGGTGGGCTAGTTAGTCCCCATGGGCCCTCAGGATTGAAGGGGAATTATTTCCCCAACTTAAAACGCGCCGTAGGGCGTGTTTGCACACGTCACCTCAGGCCCCGTCCCCTCCCTTCACCACAGTGTAAACACGCCCTGTGGCCGTTCTAAGTTGAGAGATTAAGTCCCCTTGAATCCTAAGGGTCCCTAGGGTCAAACTAGCCCACTAGGTACCTCCAGTAAGCACCACAGAGCTGCGTTGCATAGAGATGTAAAAAGGGGCATGGCCTCAGAACACCTGTCTGCCACGCAGCTCCCTGGCGCATACTGGAGATACCTGTTGGGCTAGTTGGCCCTCAGGGACCCTCAGTATTGAAGGGGAATTAATTCCCCAATTTATAACTGGCCAGGGGGCGCGTTTGCAGAGTGCTGCAAATAGGGGGCGTGGCCTCCGGCGCGATGCCGGTCATTTATTTATTTAATTTTTTTAAGAAGGAGGTGCTGTGTGGCCCCCCTTCTTTTTCTAATTTATTGGCCCTGGGGACCCCATCCCCCAGGGCCTGCACCCTAATTTTTTGTTGTTGAAAAAAATACATTTGGAAGGGGGCCGCGTGGCCCCCCTCCCAAGGCCTTAATCAGCCCCGGGGACCCCAACCCCCGGGTCATGGCCTTTTTTTTTTTTATTCTTTAGGACGGGGACTGCGTTGCCCCCCTCCTCAGGCCACTTAGGGCCCCGGGACCCCATCCCCCGGGGCCGGCCTTTGTTTTTTATTATTTAAAAAATATATATATATTTAAAGAAACACCTAGAACATGCTGGACAAACCGTATGTACCTATCACCATGACGATTTGCGTGATATTCATTAAAAGGCGACTATGCATACAATGAATCCACGTGGAATGTATTTACACCTCTAGTGAAGCTCTGACGTGTCTGACGCCCTACCGTGCCTAATCCCGGCGCCCCCGCCGGTGGGTACTCTCCAAGTAGACACCCTTGTCGTTTATTTATACAAACATGGGTAGCTATTGACGGGCACATTTAATACACACGCACACCAAGCCTTTCAAAGGGGATTCAACAAAAATTCAACCAAACTATGCAAGAAACCCCCCTCACGGTTAATAAAACACACATCCACCGCCGGATGTGTAATACTTTTTATTTTACTCTCTGGAAAGGAGACAAACCACACTTGAGAGTCACAGCGTGCTCCTGGCTGAGCCCAATGCTGTGTACCACCCACCAGTGCCCGCCGAGTGCCACACACCTCTGTGTTGTATTCCACCAGCTAGTGCATATGCTATGACACTCTCTAGCCCATGTGCACTGTAACACCACTCTGTGAATATGTCATGCCACACTTGTCTTCACACGGGTTATATTGCCACATCTAATGTACCTTCCTCGATGCCTATGTTATAACGCACAGTGCTATGCCATACATATTACAATCTGGGATCTATATCTTTGTGAGTGCATATGCAACGTTACACTCCCCAGCACATATTTTATATTACAACTTTAGAGACTAGTTAGGTTACACAACACTGCCCTGTGCATATTACACTCCAAGGCGCATATCGCATAGCAAGCGCTAGTGCATGTGCTATCTCGCGCTCTCCAATGATTCTGTCCTTGCTCACAATGTATTGCATATTATATTTCACGCCCCGGTTCATCTTACATCACACTTTTTGGTGCATAGTTTATACCATATACTATATCTAGTTTCATTTTCAATCGTGCTCTCAGGACTCTGTTCTATATAACACTGCGTCCACCTACCCTTTTCACGGGCATTACATTTTGCGATGGGGGTGGAGGGTCAGGGGGTGTTTCTGCCAAGTGAGCCCGGAGTCACAGTCACAAACGTCCTCTTCTTCCTGAATAAAAGTGAGATTATGCTGCATACTTGTTCATATTTTAAGTAGTTCGCACAGACACACATTTTAAAAACAATAAAGTTCCAAATACCCACCTTCTCTGAACAGTTAGCTTGCTGCCCCATCCACCTCCTCCCTATCCTCTGTTGTCTGAATCCATGGACTAGCCTCCATCCTCCTGCCATGCATGGTCTGATGTGCTGCCACTGCCCTCCATTTAGCATGATGCACCCGTCCACTCCTCCTGCCCTCCATTGCCCAATTCTATGGCCCATCATTGACCTCCTGCTTAGCCTCTGTGCTTAGCTTGCTGCCCCTATTCTCCTTCCCCCTGCCCTCCGATGTCTTTGTGCATGCCCCTGCTCCATCCTTTTTGCCCACCATGTTGCATGGACCTGCCACTCCTATCTACTCTGAGTGTTCTGTTGAGCTGCCACTCCCCTCCCACCTGCCTAGCATTGTCAGATGACTGTAACCTGTCCCTGCCACCTCCACCCTGCCTGTCCACATGACATGCCCCTATCCCCTTCCTCCTGTCCTCCATGGTCCATTTTACTGCCACACCCTTCTGCCCTCCCTGGTCTGTTGTGCTGCAACTGCTCCTCCTGCCTGCCCCGCGCGGTCTGCTGTGAGGGCCCTTCCCCTGAACTCTCTTGTCTGTGCCCAAGTCCTGACCCTCCCTTCTATCCTCCCTGGTCCTTTGTGCATGCCCCTGCACCCTCCTTCTTGCCCATCATAGCCATTGTGCTGCTACTAACCCTCCCGCTTGCCATGCATGGTCTTCTGTGCTGCCATTGCCCCCCCACCTTCCCTGTGTGGTCAGCTAGCTGCTCCTGACCCCCTCCCACCTTCCCTCCATGGTCTGTGTGTATGCCATCATAGTCTCACTGTTGCTCTCCATAGTGTGTCTTATTTCTAGTGCCCATCCTGCCTGACCACCATGGTCATCTTGCTGCTCCTGCCCTGCCCCCTTGCCCCCAGCCCTCTGTTTCCATGTGCAGACCCCTATTCCTTCCCTCCTGGCTTGTCTGTTCCATTGTAATGCCCCTGATCTATCCCTCCTGCCCTTTATGGTCTGTTATGCTGCAGCTTTCTCTCCTGTCTGTCCATTATGGTCAGCTAGCTACCATTGCCTCTTTCCCCTCTGTTCTTTGTTGTCCATGTGCATGGTCCCGTCCCCTCCCTATTGCTTTCTATGGTTTCTTGTGCTGCACTCCAGTCCCGCATGCCCTGTGTGGTGTATTGTGCTGCTGCAAACCCTGATGCCTGCCCTGTAGGGTCAGTTTGGTGCACCTCTCCATGTCCCTCCTGTCCTCTGTTATCCGAGTCCATGTCCCTACCCCAATTCCTCCTGCCTACCATGATCCAATGTAGCATACTTGCGAACATTTTGAACTTGGTAAGAGGGAGATTTTGAAAAAAAACTGGGGGATTGATTTTCCCCTTTGAGTTACATTGAAAAAGAGGAGATTGTAGACAGGAGACAGATCAAATAAAGCCCATTTGAGCTTAAAAACATTGGACGTTTCTTGGCTGAAAAGGGTCTGTTGGCATGTATGGTTGTACTACCACTGCCTCTTCCTTCTACCCACAATGGTCTATTATATTGCCACAGCCTCTCTTGCCATTCCTGTATTGTTGGTTTGTTGCCCCTGACCCCCTTTCCACTGCCCTCCATAGTCTGTTGTGCTGCCACTGCCCTTCCTGCCTGCCAAGTGTGGTCAAATTGTTTCCTCTGCAGTCTCCTACCTGCCTTCAATTTTCAGAGTCCGTGCCCCTGGCCTCTGCCTCTCAACAGTATCCCAATGAACAACTAGATTGCTGACATTCTATATTTATTACAAAAGTGTGGAACGCCTGACGTCATCTTGATGTAATCAAAACTGTAATACCTAGAGCATTTCCTTTAGAAATTACATATATGAGAGGGTCTTATTTGCATCAAAATTATGGTTAGTGCTATAAAAAACTAAAATGAGGACATATTTTCTGAGTTTTCAAATTGCAACAAAGAACTTTTAAATTATTTGTAATCTTTATGTTTTTTTATCCAGTTGACCACTTGATTAAATGTTGCACTTAGGGGAGAGGATGTGGTGTTACTACCAGAGCTGCAGACTTTGCAACTGGGGAACCAGGTTGGAGTTTCTGCTTCAGCTCAACATTCTGTGATTCTGGTCAAATCACTTAATCTCCCCATGTCTACAACCAAAATTAATTTGATCTTGTGTGATGTAACCAATACTCATGTAAAGCACTCCAATACCTGACAAGTCTGCACTATATAAAACTGCAAATACACAAAAAATAAGTGTTTTGCACACTTCTGTCATTGGGCTATATTTGGGCTACATCTAGGTGATTTTGGGCTACATTTGGGCTCTTTTGTCTCCGGTGGCCATCTTGGGAGATTTATTTGTTATGAAGTTTCCTAATTTCCTCATGTGCTGCAGTCTCCTCAGTAGGAAATGCTTTCAGTTTTTTACTTTGATTCCATCATGAAGGTATTCAGATATGTCACACATTTGCCATAAATTCTGAATGTTAGCACTCTAGTTGCTCATTAGATCACTGTAGTAAAACTACTGTTCACCATGGAAGTCTGCTCCTGGTATTAAAAGTGCATGTTTCCATCTGCATGTCAGAATTTTTTAATGAAATAGAAGAGGATTTGAGAAGTCACTCAAAATGTGCCCTCATTTTCTTTCTTCAGCATTAATCATAATTTCTATGGCAAAATGAACCCCCTCATAGTGTTCCTTTTTGAATTAAATGTTTTAAGTGTTACCAGTTTATTCCAATCAAGATGGCTTCAGGTGTGCCATACTTTTGTCATAATGAAGACAGTAAGCGCTCTAGTTGTTTTTAAGAACACTCTGGGACATTCTGTCATTGGGCTATACTTGGGCTACATCTGGGTGATATTTGGGCTACATTTGGGCTCTTTTGTCTCTGGTGGCCATCTTGGGAGACTTATTTGTTATGAAGTTTCCTAATTTCCTCATTTACTGCAGTCTCCTCAGTAGGAAATACTTTGTTTTTTACTTTGATTCCATCAAGAAGGCATTCAGATGTGTCACACATTTGCCTAAAATTCAGAATGTTAGCACTCTTTTTGCTCATTAGATCACTGTAGTAAAGCTACTGCTCACCAGGGAAAACTGCTGCTGGTATTGAAAGTGCATGTTTCAGTCTGCATGTCAGAATTTTTTCATGAAATAGAAGAGGATTTGAGAAGTCACTCAAAATGTGCCCTAATTTTTCTTTCTGCAGCACTAATCATACTTTTTATGGAAAAATGAACCCCCTCATTTTGTTCCTTTTTAAATTAAATGTTTTAAGAGTTACCACTTTAATCCAAGCAAGATGGCTTCAGGTGTGCCATACGTTTATCATAAGTAGGACTGTTAGCGCTCTAGTTGTTCTTTGGAACACTCTGGGGAGCTGCAGTAGAACACAAAGGAATCAACTGACAGTCTCTGCCTTTGTTGGATGTACATGTTTTACTGAGAATGTCAGACTTCATTCTTTCATGACTGAGAAAGATAATGTGAATTTACAGAAAATAAGCTCTCAGTTTAGCTTATAGATCACCTTCCAAACCTCTGTGGGAAAAGCATGAGAAAATATTTTTCTCTCAATCATGAAATCCCAGCAGAAGGCTTTTTCACATGGTGAAATCAGCTTAGAACATACCACAATTCCTAAAATGAGTATGGTACCATCAACAAATGATTTATAATGTAACTAAAGTCTTAAAACCTTCTATTAACTGCAATGCTTTTTAATGAGGTGCTATCATGTATATTGGTCCCAAGATGGCTGCCAACACTTCTTGGATGAAGTGCTGACAGCCAATCAGATCTCAGGATGAGATGAGTGGTTAGGCTCCGCCCACATATATATATATGATTTTACTTTTGATTTTCTCAGGAACTACTGAACAGATTGACACCAGACCTGCAAAAGGCACATCCCTGAGCTGAGGACTACCTCTCTTCCAAATTTCAAGTAATTCTGTTCAGCCGTTTGGGCTGTACCTTGGACTAAAGGTCCCTATGGAAAATTGCATGGGGAAAACGCGTTTTGGGACCCCCCTTTTTTCTCAGCCCCCGCTTGACGAATTTCCACGAGACTTTCAGGGTAGGAGCGGAGCGGAGCGCCCCACCTATTTTGAAAATTTCGCGAGGATTCGTCAACCGGCGCCAAAGTTATTCCAAATAGAATGTTGCGGATTTCCTATGGAAACACGGTCCTAACTATAACTATCTACTGGCGATCGCCAGTAGATAATATATATATATATATATGTCAAAAGTTTCACAGCAAAAGTACCAGCACTCCCAAATCTCATGGAAAATGGAACAGACGATAACAGACCCAGCTATACTTGCAAAGTGGGTTTTTTAATCAAAGCTCAGCATGCCTGCCATGACGCGTTTCAGCCTACCAGAGGCCTTGTTCACATAGCGCCTTTAGAGTAGAATGCCAATATTTAAAGTGCTCAGTGCAAAGTAACACACAATGTGATTGGTTGACTGCACCAACTTATGGACATAGAAGAAATTTTGCCATGCAAGGATATGTAACTATATTGTACAAAATGCTGCAATAAATAGCTTAAAATACTTCATATTAATAACACGTTGTTTGTGCAGATAATCAGTATTTTTAAAATGTAAGCAGTAAAACCGATTTTGAAATAAAAATCCAGTTAAACATAGTGCAAACAATGTTGTACAAAATAGGCAGGAGTCAATAAACCCAAGTGGGTTTAGAATGACATGATGGACACATTAAGATGTCCATATATCATAGCACATATCACTCAACTCGAAATAGGACATCAAATGATTGTCATCTATTTGTAGTAGACATAAGGGAGGACAGGCATAACAAATAGTTTGAGGTACCAAGTCAAGGGATTGTATCTGAAATCATGTGTTCATTTATAGCATTTTATGCTTTTGGTCACACTGTTTGTACAAGAAAGACTGCTTGGCTATTGTGGATGCTGCAGTTGCGTGTATCAAAAATCATCATCACTGTGTTCCCAAGTGGGCAACATAGAAATATGTCCAAATAAATAACCATAAAAAGTGTCAGTGCGAATAATATGCAGAAAGTGCGTAAAGTAGAAAAAAGTGGTGTTAAAAAAGTTAAGATTACATGGATCCAAGGGGCCAGGCCAATGTTATATGATATATTGATAGTATATAGCAATGCTAAAATAGAAGTCTTGTTATAAGCAAGGAAATAAAGTCTTCGCTGGAATTTAAACCCAGCGTCGTCTTGGTATCGAGTTCAAGGATGTATTTAGTCTCAAGAGCTCGCAAGAGGGCTTCTCGGTTACCTCCTCGTCTGAGGGGCAACACTGAGCCTTTAACAAAATATTAAAGGAGCTCACTCTTGTTGTCATGATATTCCTTGAAGTGACGAGCCACTGGATAGGATGCATCACTCCCACTGATTGCCCTAATGTGCTGGAGTATCCGTTTGTGGACCTGCAATTTGGTACTACCAACATATTGCAGGCCACACAGACACTCCGGCACATAGATAGCAAAGTCAGTTTTGCATGTGAGCATCCTATAAATAGGTCTTCGGGCATCACAGAAGGGAATCTTATATTCTGTTTTGTTAATACCATGTCTGCAAGCTTTGCAGCTAGTGCATCTCCTAAAGCCCTTGCTGGAATTGATCCATGATTTGTTAACGACTAATTCAGGACTAGTTTTGACTACAGAATCGCACGTAGACTGAGCCTTCCTGAATTTAATCTCAGGGCTCACTGCCACTAGATCCCCAATGACAGGGTCATTCCGTACCAAGCTCCAATTTTTCTTAAAGATTTTCCGAAGGGTCTGATGCTGGCGATTATAAGTCAGGATCAGTCTGGTAGGCTCATTGCCATGTACCAATACAGCATTAGTTGTTTTATTTTCCAAGACAGTTTGCCTAGGAATATGGTTGGCTTTGGCAATGGCTTTATCAATTGTGGAAGCCGCGTAACCTCTGGCCAAAAACCTAGTTTTAATGGCTTGCTGCGCTGAGATGCACTCAGAATCAGTGCTACAAATGCGCCTAATGCGCAACATCTCACCGTAAGGGATGCTGCGTATCAAGTGTGCCGGATGATGACTTGCGGCGTGTAAGATATATATATACTCACCACACCATGGAGATTTCCTTCTAAACCATGTTTAAGGCCATCTTTTTGAGAGCGTGGAGGTTATACCTGGAGGAGCATGCATGTATGTCTGTATGTAACTTATATAGCACAAGCCAATATACAAAGCAATGGAGTGCTGCACACGAATATGGGTTTTAGGAAGGGTAGAGCAATAGAAAGGGGCAGAAGGAAGGAGCAGTTGGGAAACAGCAGCTAGGGTATAGGTTTATAACAGAAAACGACATTTGACACTCTGAGTATCAGGGGGGCAGCTTCTGGGGGTGTGTTTGGGGTGTCACATTCCACCTCCCTAATAAATGTATTTTCTGATAAGCAGTTGGGTACAGGTGCTGTCAGTCGGGTATTGTGAGATGTCACTCAGATTTCGGCAGAAAGTTTTACATCTGCACAGACAAAAACGCACACACACACTCTTTCACAATATTGTGTTTTCTTTCTAAGTACTCATACCAATCCACATTCCTCTTCCTTTCCATTGCCCCTTAGGCCCCATGCACCCTGCTGCTTTTCGTATAATGTATGTAAACATTATATGTCAGACTGATTGCCAGAAAATCTGAAGCCCAGTCCCCTTCCACACCCAAATCTTACCGACCAAGCTACACTCAGCTGAGTGTTGGGGGTGATGATGACAGTGGCAAAGCCGTGGGTAGAACATTTGAGGGGGAGAGGTGGTAGAGGGAAACCTTCCAGTTGGCGCAGAAATTGAATGGCTACATTGTGGTGAGAAACCTGCTTACATAGGTTTCTGTGAAACCATTTGTGCTTGTTTGCTGCTCATTTTAATTTCTGAGCCATCGTCCATCACACGATTACAGATCTGATTCACCAAGCATTTTCTAAGAGTGTTTTATTGTTGACTTAGGCGAGCCTTGCGTATGAATTTCCAAAAGCAGAAGTGGGGTAGGAGAAAACAAATGCTCATTTAATCAGGAAATTAGGAAACTATGGCTTGCTCCTGGAAATTCAAGAGTAAGTCACACATTTTTAAGACAGGTTGTCTCCCACCAAAGGATAGGAATGGCAGACAACCCCTGTACTGTCCCATAAGCCTGAAAGGTATGCTATTTAGTACAGTGGTTCTTTCTTGTCACGTTCGAGTGTGTTGCACTCCAGTGGAAGACATGAAAAGCCACTTTCACATAGACGTCTGAGCGGGACTCAATGGACCAAGACATGCTGCTGAGTTTCAATCTTCAGCAGCTGGCATTCCTATAGGTTTACTGTTGATAGGTGGTTATTTGCTAGGTTCATGCCACTTTGCAATAAATGCCATGATTGAGGTATTGGATTTTGAGAAGACTGTGTGCCTGACATTTTGTTTTGTGCTCGCCTCTCCCCACACCTTCATGGAATCACGATGCGTTTTAGTATTTGTGTAGCATTGCTGGTGTAACATCTAACTGCACACTTGGCGGTCAGGCATCACAATCGATTCTTACTATCAGGCTGGATTTGTTTCCCAGTACTTGATGGGCAGACCGAAGATATGAGATCCATTTCTTACAGTCCTTCTTTTATTTCACATCCTCGAAAAGGGCTGGCTTTTCACACCTAAGTTAGCCTCCTTTGTGAAGCTAGTGCCTTTACTGGAATGCACACTAGGTGCGCCGCCGGTGCACTACTGCCAAGTACATTCACGGCCCTACAGGCACAAAGCAAACCAATCGGTGTCTTGTACCCCCATACTCTTTCTCGTGGGACCCTCAACTCAAATGATTAGTTCAAGAACCTTCCGCCACTCACTTCTAGTCTCTTCACTAATGTGCAGGTATGGTCTCAGCTGATGAAATCCGTGGGTATTCATAGGGAGGTATCTGGTATTTGTACAAACATGTCCTCTTTGGGCTCTGTTTCTTGTATTTGAATGAATAGTCTCATTTCCAAGACATCTTCAGCCTACGTGACGTTGAACCCACTGAGGATTCATCCATGGGCTGATTGTTGCTTCAGAGAACTGCACACTCCATGGAAGCTTTCGCTGGGAAGGCCACTTTATCCTCTAGTTCTAATCCCCTACATCAGTACAGCCTTCTTCACTCACTGATCAGTCTCCTATTTTCCTCTTCTACATATTCCAAGGAAAAACACCCATATGGACTTTTTTCCTTTTCCTGTAGAAGTTGAGTGGTAATTCCACCATTTTTGGCTTTGTTTGAAAATTATGTTAATTAGGTGATGCATGTTAACTGCTTGTAATGAATTTTGTCTTGAACCTTAAATTCTGTATTCTCTTAACTACACCACTTTTGAGTGAGGACATTAGCACGGCAGAACATCGCAAGCACAATCTATTCCAATATGCCTTACCGGATTTCCTCCTGCCTCTCGATGGACGTTCGATGAATAATCCTTTCCAGGAAAAGCGAGGAGAAAATTCTCTGGTCTTTTCCTGCTTCTCCTTAATATGGGATTTCTTTTTTACGTGTGGGCTACTAGGTTTTTCCAATCGCATCACTTCCGAGACGTTCACGAAGAAGTTGTGGGGCAGTGAGTCAGGCCCTGGTTTTGTTCTCAAGCATTAACTCACAAAGCTCACGTCTCATTTCCCAAGAACACACCTGCCATGAATACATTAATACAGCAACGGATTTATTTGTGTACATTGAGGTGTAATATGATGACCAGTGCATTGCACATGCAACCTAACCTGTTTTACCTTAGCAAATGTTTAAAGAGGTGTCCTATACGTCATAGAAGGAAATGCAAATATTTAATAAAAACAAATATGCAAATCTTCATGAATACATCGCTCATATTTGTTGTAACACCACAGCCTGCAGTCCTGTGAACTTATCCCAGGAGGATAACAGAATGCTGCCAAGAGAGTCAGGCCTGCACTTGTTGAGGGCTTAAACTCGACACTTTCCCTTCCTGGCATTGAAAGCTTGATTGTGATACACGGGCCAATTAAAGCACCGTGCAGACAATGCATGTGATGCAGCCAAGAAGAGTGCAGGCTGCAAACACCCCCACGGAAATGTTTTTCCTCCCGAAGATGACTCTTTTACCTGATTGATATTCAAATCCGGCGAATTCCGGGCATGAGGAATACTGCATACAAGGTAAATGACTGAGAAGAAAATATCTAGTAAAAGACATTTATAAAAGAGATAAGTGCAACTGTTGGACCTGGCCCTTTTTGCAGGGTTATTGCCTTTCTCCTGTATTTTTTCTGACCTGATTTTTTTTTTCTTTTGACATTGAGCACTTCACCACTGCTGATCAGTGGTTAAGTACACGTGTTCTCTCTGTTAAACTTGGTAAAATTGGTCTACACCTGTTATGGCATATTTAATTTACCTGTAAGTCCAATGTACAGTGGTATCCCATATACCCAGGGCCTATAAACTAAATGCTACTAGTGGGCTTGTAGTGCTGCTTGCGCCTCCCACCGAAGTGGCCTTTCATACCTGTCTCATGTCTCTGGCGCTACAGGGACTGCACGTGCAGTTTACTGCCACAGTGATGTGGCATTTAAAGTGGTTGCCACATCTGAAACTCCCCTTTTACTACATATAAGTCACCCCTAGGGTAGGCCCTAGCTAGCCCTATGGGCAGGGTGCTGTGTAGGTAAAAGGTAGTACATGTACCTTAACTGTGCGGCATATCCTGATCAAGCAGCCTATATGGTTTCTCACTGCTGTGAGGCTGTCCTCTCATAGGTTTGTATTGGAAATTCCCTGATATGTGCTTCAGTGTTAATTGTTAATATGAAAGGGGTAGCATGGCCATGTTTGGTATACTTAGTAAGAATGGTCTACACCTGTTATGGCATATTTAATTTACCTGTAAGTCCAATGTACAGTGGTATCCCATATACCCAGGGCCTATAAACTAAATGCTACTAGTGGGCTTGTAGCGCTGCTTGCGCCACCCACCGAAGTGGCCTTCCATACTTGTCTCATGTCTCTGGCGCTACAGGGACTGCACGTGCAGTTTACTGCCACAGTGATGTGGCATTTAAAGTGGTTGCCACATCTGAAACTCCCCTTTTACTACATATAAGTCACCCCTAGGGTAGGCCCTAGCTAGCCCTATGGGCAGGGTGCTGTGTAGGTAAAAGGTAGTACATGTACCTTAACTGTGCGGCATATCCTGGTCAAGCAGCCTATTTGGTTTCTCACTGCTGTGAGGCTGTCCTCTCATAGGTTTGTATTGGAAATTCCCTGATATGTGCTTCAGTGTTAATTGTTAATATGAAAGGGGTAGCATGGCCATGTTTGGTATACTTGGAACAGTAGTAATAAATCCTGCTTATTGGTCAAAGCGGATTTGTTCCTACTATTTTAGTACTGCTACTTTTAGAAGTGGACATTTCTGTGTCCTTATGACTCATTGTGCCCTGCCTGGTTGTGCATTCACCGTCTGGTTTAGACTGACAGAAGAAGGGGATGTGCATTCACTCTAAACAGTCATAAGGGCAATTGAGGTGTCTTCTTCCTTTCATGGGTGACTCAGCGCTGGGCTGAATAGACCTTGGCTTCAGTAGGAGTGGCAGGAGGGGTTGTCCCTTGCACCTGAATGGGTTAGGTCTGCATTTGGAGTGGTGGGAGGATCTGCACCTGCACCTGAATAGGGCTGTTTCTGACTTTCACAATGCTCTCTCTGCCCACCAGAAGTGTGTCTGGAGCCAGGGTTTGGGGTGTGAATAGGGGTGTTGTGCACTTCTACAAATTGTTTGAAGTGCCCCCAGAAAAAGGACTTGTGGAATATAAGTATAGGGGCTGTGACCCCACATGGTTAGACACTGCGTGGACAGGTAACCAGATGTTGCTGGCTCTACAGACTGCACCGGAGGACTATTGGGGTTCTCAGGGAAAACCATCACTTGGACTTGGCTTTGCTGTGCTGGCCTGCTACAGAAGGACAGCCTCTTCACCTTCCAAGGACCCTGAGTGTTGGCCTGCCTGCACCCATACCTGTGTGCCCCAGTGATCTCCCTGGGCTTTTTAGCCTGCCTTGAGTTGCTAGACCAGCGCGTGGAGACCATTTTGCCTTTCTATTCGCTCAGCGCTGTGGAGACTGGGTGGTTAGGGTGCCTTGTTTTCCTATTACCGGACATCTGATCGAGCACCCTCTCTGAGGTTACCCCAGGGGCACAGGCAGACACATGCAGGCATCCACTTTGGTTCCCCCTCGTGGTGTGGAAGCCACATTTGCAAGACGTTTCAGCGAGAACCGCATGCCTACACTGAAGGAGAGAGTGCCTAGGGTGCTCGTGTCACGAAGGGCCTGTGTGGCATTTTCTATCGGGCAGAAGTTGTTGTGTGAGGCTGGGTGTAGCCATGTACCCAGGGCCACACAGGATCAACGACCGGATGTCCTTGCCTTGCGGCCACACCTGGGAAACCTAACTCAACACGGCCCCGTTAGGCCGAGAGTCGGAACGAGCCTCTGGCGCTGCCAGAGGCCACCTTGCACCAGGAGTGCCGGCACATTTTTCATCTTTGCAGTTTATGGCTATGACCTAACCCGCTCAGCCCCCGGTGAGTGGGGCTGAGCTTCACTACTTTTAACAGCTGCGCCTCTCACTCGCTGGCATCCAGCCCTTTGGTAAGGGGAGGTCCCACACCAACGTGGGCAGTGCAGGTGCCTCACCTCTCTTTTGTGCACATACCTGGGGGCACGGTAGCAGATTTGGCAGCACAGGGTAACCTTTGATGGAGGCCCTCACTCATCATTAGGAAATAGGAGGAGTAGTGGAGGTCTCAGTCGGGAGCAATAGTTACTGCATTCCCCTTTGTAGACGGGCAGGTGGCCCAGAAACCTATGGGAGGGGCATTGAGACACCAGGTACCATATAATAGAAGAGCACATGCTGCTCTTGGTGTTGTTTCTTGTTATATATGGTAATGTGGAGATGCTGGGAGTAATTCTGCTGTGTTCTGCTCTCCCTAACAGCTTGGTGCCCATACCCTGATGTTATGATGTAGGCTGTTTTTCCCTGCATTCCCAAGATGGGCATAGTATGCTCAACAGCCATGATTGATGTGTAACCTAACTCCTGAATTTTAGGCCCGGCTGTCTTCTAATGTTTATGCTTTTTACCTTGCATTTGTCAGACTAACGAACATTATTCCAGGATTTGTCCTATATGGTAAGTGATGTTGTTTTCATAACGTGTGCAATCTACGAGTATTTTACTCTATTGCACTATCTAGGCTGTTATGACCATTGGCTAGTGGCAAAAGTGATTTTATCATCTATGTGACATCATGACAAGTGCCTAGTGAAACAGCGTGGTCTAATGTGTTTGATGAAAAATACAATGGATATTTTCATATAACTTGTGTGGAGTCTCTTTTTGTGTGTTTCGCCTAGTTTGTCACTGGTTTGTGTGTGTTACACAAACGCTTTACACATTGCCTCTGGGATAAACCTGACTGCTCTGTCAAGCTACCAAAGGGGTGAGCAGGGGTTATCTTATGTGTGTAAGTCCCTTACCCTGACTAGAGTGGTGGGTTCTGTCTGGCTTAGGTGCATACACTAGCCAACCAGAATCCCAATTTCTAACAGCAACCTAAATCGTGCAATTTCATATTGACATGGTATTGGAGAAGCATGTTTTCAGTGTTGAATAAATAACACTGATCAATTAGGTTCTCTCAAGCTACAAATGAGACATTAGAAAAATGTGAATTCTGCTTTCTAAGCTCCTAATTTAATTTTCCTATCGTAATCTCTGGTTAAATGTTTTCCACTGTGCTAATCTTTAATGCGATAACGATGTGTGTGGTTCCACTGACTTATCGGCAGTCAGCTCCTACACGGAATTATAATGAAATGAGTTTGAAGTTCTCAGATATGTTGAACAGCCCTTGTTTCCTAATGTACAATCATAGGAAATGAGGCCTAAAGCCACAGATGAAGTAATACCAGGTAGGTGAGCCAAAAGTAACAGCCTGGACAAGAAAGTGAATTTGAAAGACTAAAGGAAACTCAGAGTTCATGGAGCAGAACAACTGAGAAGCGTGTAGCACATCACAATACTAGGCTCATACAATTCATCACATCTGTTACAGGCAAAAGATAAAGCAATAGTTTGCAAAGCTGCAGAATCTGCCCCTCCCGGGATATACTTGCAAGTAAATAACCACACCATGTAGGACTAAAGGTTAATGCGAGTACGCAGGCTGGGCGAAGGCTGGGCGTAGGCTGGGGATCATGGGTCCTAGTGCAAACAATGAAATTAGCCCCACCCCCCAGCCAGTATTAAAATACTGCTATGAATGAGGTGCAGTGCACCCATCACACCCCTGGACCCTGGTGTCACTGCACCTGTCACACTAATGTAATTTATGGGCCTCCGTGTTCCTCATTCTATTAGTCTTTTCTTTTCTCTTCCCACTCACCACCCTACCCCACACTCCTCTCATCTCCTTCATAAATGTAATGCTCTCCGCTCTATACCCTTCCTTAGTTTCTCTTTTGCCCCTCTTCTGTCTCACATTCATGCTCAACTCCTCCATCCTTTCTCTCCATATTTCTGGTTCCTGTATCTTCCTTTTCCGTTGCTCACTTTACTCATCAATATCTCTTTCTCGCTCAACCTTATTTCCTTCTCCTATTCTGTCACCTTTTCCTGCCGTCCTCCCTGTTCTTTCACCCCTCTCTTTGTCTTGCATCCCTTTAATCTCTCTTCTTTGTTGTTCCCTCATCCTCTACTCCCTCCGTACCCCTTCCCCCTGAATAGTTAACACATCTAAGCCTCTGGCATGTACAGTGTCTAAATACATTATTAAAAGGCTCCCTCTGAAGTTACATCATCAGGTGCGGGGCAGACTGGGCCCACTCCCACCTCTGGGCCCCGGTGCATTGCACCAGCTGCACCAATAGTAGCTATTCCCTGTATGCAGAATGGGACTGTCCTATAGGGCAAACAGGCCCCTGAAGGGCTAGTCTGATAGGTCAGTATGTGGCCCATATGTTGGATGTTTGTTGGCCCACTTTCATTTAATTTTCTGGTGGATTCGGTGATTTTCCGAATATTACCACTAATATTGCACGCAGCATCCACAAATGCATGCTGTCTTCCAAACGTTGAGAAAGACGTATGCAGTGTCTCTTTACAAGTTCAAAATTGCCCCAATATACAAATTGGACCGTTTTCAAACCATTTGTTGCATGCTGGAAGCCACTTTTATCTCGGAAACGTGCCTATTTCCTGTCCCAGTCCACCCTTGTGGGTAGGTGTGCCGCATCAAGGTTACAAAATGAGGCGTGCCCAAGCAGGTGCAGGTATAATAAAAGTTTGACAGGCGTACTCCATGGAGGATCCAGTAACCGAGCAAATATTTTCTGAGACCAAAGCTAGTTGGAGCCAAACGGTTGCTGTAAACACCACTTATCAATAAGAGGACAGTGACATAGAGACCACGTCGTTACTACTCAGTGAATTCAAAGTCTTGATGGCCCAAATTGATAGCAAGAAATCTAAGAACGAACGCACATACAAAATAACACCCTGAACCGTTTACATTTAAGACAACTCTCATTCACATATTCCCTCTGCTGCAGAATAAAGAATGAGCACATGCGCGCCTCTGTGAGCTATTGTATAACATGGTGAAATCGTAGTTAAGAGCTTCATTTGATTGGGGTTTCTTTCTCCTTACTTGGGTACCTCTCGGCTCACCCTCGTTTGTCGGTGTCACCATCCTTGAGCTCATCGCCACCCTCTAAAAAAGCAAGTTGCTGGATATAGCCTTCAATAAATAAGCTTAATCCTCCTGAAAACATTGCTCTCCATTTATTTCAATGTGATCACCCTCTCAGATAACTCAATATCAACTACCTGGAGGCTGAAAATGCGGAGAGGTGGGACTACACATGCCTAATCAATTGATATACACTCCCCTGAAGTACCTGAATGAAATCCTTGATCTGTAGGTGAACTCTAGGAGAAAAGTGCAGAGATCCTCAAAGGCATCCTCATTGACACGAAGGGTAGAGGGTGCATCTCCGAAATGTTAATTGATTGAGCAGTAGATGCACCATTGTAAAGCAAGAATAGTAGGACAGTGAAGATGAACTATGTATAGGTTGCAGCTTTGTATCCCAGTTGTTATCTTTGTGAGAAGTTGGCCTGATGTATGATGTCACTAGTTCTAGTGTACACCTTGTATCAGTCCAAACAACTCTTATGGTGATTGGTTGTAAAGTCAACCTTATAGACCAGCTATCCTAGTGGTAGCATGGACAAGAGCAGTCTTAGGCTAAACTCTGAATGGCATGTGAAGCCAGCTGTTATACCATATGTAATCCCTTGAATACCAAATGAAAGGACACCACAACAGATATATATAAAAATAGAATGTATTTATTCTAGTCAAACCCTCAGCACTCTTTATGAGATTCGAGGTAAGTACAACACAGCCTTAATTAAGCATACATTAAGTCACACAGGTAAGTAATACAGTTAGGCACTAGGGGCCACGCAAACCATTTACTAAGTAAGTGGTATTAGAACCACAGTCACGAACACAGGATAGGCCTAGGCCTAGGGAATCGCTGGGGCTACACTATACTACCAAAGGTTAGGCAGTGGGAGGCCCATGGGATTCAGGTGCAGAGTGGAAACACTCACGCGTAGTGCGTAAAAGTCGATAGAAATCGAAGTTGTTAGAAATTAACAGTTTTAGGACACTTCTGGTATAGCTAGGAAGTCGAGACTCGGAAACTAGACCCTTGGATAGTCAATACCCTTGTGAGCACAGAAGTACTCAAGTTACCTAGCCCACGGGCTGCGGGTGCATAGGTGTGAACTTGCGTCGGGTTTCGTCGTTGACTCCTATGGATGCCTGAAGGAAAGTTGCTGACAGGCGGTCAGTGAAGAGTGTCCGGTGGATCCCAAGGATGGGATCGAGAAGGAAGGAACCTGCAAGCAGAAGGGACAGAGTCTAGGTCACCAGCCAGGAGCCAGGAAGGAACCAGGAAGGAACCAGGCGATGTCGTGAAGATGCAGGTGAAGAGGTGAAGCTTGTCGCAGCAGCCACAGGTACCAAGAGGCATCGAGGACGACCAGGACCAGGAGGTGAGCTGTCCCACGAAGGCTCTTGCTGACGGCAGCGTCGAAGTCGAGTCAGGACCCAACAAGCCTTGGCAAGCGGAACCCACGTAGGATGGAGGACTTGCTTCTGGTGCAGACCAGGAAGGTCTGGGGTGCTTCTCTTTCACAGAGGAGTGGGTGCCAGTCTGGAGGAGCCGGACCAGCAAGGTGAAAACAAAGGTTCGTCGTCGCAGAGGTCACTAGCCAACGGGCCAGCAACCGGACAACACATCAAGCAACTCAGGTGCAGAAGGGCCCACGCAGAACACGTGAAGTGTGGGGAGCTGGTCTTCTTTGCAGATGGTGCTCGGGATGGGGGCTTCTCAATTCCCCAAGCACAGCCTCGAGGGAGCCTCAGAAGTTGCGCAAGTCAGTACTAGCCACTTTTCCCAAGTTGCCGGTCCCACGTCCCTCGTCGCCTCCACGGGTCTCAGCTTCGCTGTAGATGTGGATCTGTGTCAGAGGTGTCTGGAAGTTTTGGCGCTGGTCAGTCTCTGCAGTCGTCCCTCGTAGGATCAGTCGCAAAGCAAGCAGCGGTCGCTGGATGGTGCCTGGTTGCCCAGGGTGGTCACTCCTTGGCCACAAGGGAGATTTCTTCAGTCTTCTTCCTGAGGTCGAATGTCGAAGGTCCAGAGTTTCTGTACAAGTTGCAGATTCAGGTTAATCAGGGCTCAGGGCTCAGCTGACCACCGCCGAACACCTGCATTTCCAGATCCACACCGACCCGAAGACCACCCTCAGAGGCACCCTGATCTACCGACCCCCTGGACCACGCACGCAATTCAGCGAGGACATCGCCGACTTCGTCAGCCCGCATGCCCTCCCCTCCGCTGACTACATCCTCCTGGGAGACCTCAACTTCCATCTGGAGAACAACAACGACCACAACACCAGCGCCCTGCTCGACAACCTCGCCAACCTGGGACTCAAGCAACTGGTGTCCACCCCCACCCACCTCGCCGGACACACACTCGACGCCGTCTTCTCATCCAGCACAGACATCGACTTCAGCCACGCCACAGAGCTTCATTGGACGGACCACAGCTGCGTCCACTTCACCTTCAAGAGAACGACGACCCACCAACACCAGCAACACACCGCCCGCAGAAGCTGGAACAAGATCACAGCAGACCAGCTCGCAACCTCCCTGAGCCAACACCCTCCGGCCAGCTCAGCGAACCCCAGCCAGGCCGCCGATAACATCACGAAGTGGATCAGCAACTGCGCGGACGAGCTCGCCCCGCTGAGGACCCCGCCCAACAGACCCGGCAGCAAGAAGGCCCCATGGTTCACCGACGAACTCAAGAGCTCCAAGAAGAACTGCCGAGCCCTCGAGAAAGTCTGGAAAAGGGACCCGACACCGGACAACAGGACCTCCTACAAACTGGCCACCCAGAAACACCACCAGCTGATCCGCGCCGCCAAAAGAACAGCATTCAAGGACCGGCTGGACAACAACGCACACAACAGCAAGGAACTCTTCAACATCGTGAAAGAGCTCTCCAACCCCAACGCAGGAAACAACGACATCACCCCATCACAAGACCTCTGCAACTCCCTCGCCTCATACTTCCACAACAAGATCACGGACATACACAGCAGTTTCAACAACCAACCAACGCACACCACGGCCGACCAGCCACCCCCCCCCACCACCACCCTCCACGCCTGGACCCCGATCAGCACAGAAGACACCATCCGCACGATGAACTCCATCCACTCCGGATCACCAACCGACCCCTGCCCTCACCACGTCTTCAACAAGGCCGACGCTGTCATCGCACCCCACCTGAGAGACATCATCAACACATCCTTCGACACCGCCATCTTCCCTGAAAGCTGGAAACACGCCGAACTCAGCGCTCTACTCAAGAAACCAACAGCGGACCCCACCGACCTCAAGAACTACCGCCCCATCTCGCTTCTCCCGTTTCCAGCCAAAGTCATCGAGAAGACCGTCAACAAGCAGATGGCCGCCTTCCTCGAGACGAACGGATCCCTCGACCCCTCACAGTCCGGCTTCCGAGCCAAACACAGCACCGAGACCGCCCTCATCGCCGCCACAGATGACATCCGAGCCCTGATGGACAACGGAGAAACAGCGGCCCTCATCCTCCTAGACCTCTCCGCGGCATTCGACACGGTCTGCCACCGCACCCTAATACGGCGCCTCAGCAACATCGGAATCCAGGACAAGGCGCTGGAATGGATCATCTCCTTCCTCAACGGAAGAACACAGCGAGTCCGCCTACCACCGTACAAGTCAGAGGCCTCCGAAGTCATCTGCGGCGTCCCCCAAGGATCATCCCTGAGCCCCACCCTCTTCAACGTCTACATGAGCCCCCTCGCGGCCATCGTACGCAAACACCACCTCAGCATCATCTCCTACGCCGACGACACACAGCTGATCCTCTCCCTGACCAACGACCCCGCCGCCGCCAGAGCCAACCTGCACGAAGGGATGAAAGAGGTAGCCGAGTGGATGACGACCAGCCGCCTGAAACTGAACTCGGACAAGACGGAAGTCCTCATCCTGGGCCCTTCACCCTCCGCCTGGGACGACTCCTGGTGGCCCCCCGCCCTGGGCACCGCACCCAAACCAACTGACCATGCACGAAACCTGGGCTTCATCCTGGACTCCTCCCTCTCCATGACCAGACAAGTCAACAGCGTCTCCTCGGCGTGCTTCAACATCCTACGCATGCTACGGAAGATCTTCTGGTGGATCCCCACAGAGACCAGGAAGACCGTCACCCAGGCCCTCGTCACCAGCCGACTGGACTACGGCAACGCCCTCTACGCCGGGACCACCGCCAAGCTCCAGAAGAGACTCCAGCGGATCCAAAACGCCTCAGCCAGACTCATCCTCGACATCCCACGATCCAGCCACATCTCCGGACATCTGAGAGGCCTTCACTGGCTCCCCGTCAACAAGAGAATCACATTCCGCCTCCTCACCCACGCACACAAAGCCCTACACGACCAAGGCCCGAGCTACCTCAACAGCCGAGTCAACTTCTACGCTCCCAAACGCCACCTCCGATCAGCTAACCACGCCCTCGCCGCTGTCCCCCGCATCCGAAGAGCGACTACAGGAGGAAGATCCTTCTCCTACCTGGCCGCCAAGACCTGGAACTCCCTCCCGTCCGACCTGCGCCTGACCCAAGACCACCTCTCCTTCAGGAAGAAGCTGAAGACCTGGCTGTTCGAGCAGTAGCGGCACCACCCCTCCCCAGCGCCTTGAGACCCTACGGGTATGTAGCGCGCTCTATAAGTGTCACTGATTGATTGATTGATTGAGCTACCTACTGATATACTGGGCAAGTGGGCTGGGCTACCTGCAAGGTCCCTCCTATGGGTGGGACCAGGAAGGGGAGTGGCTACACCCCCTTTCCTTTGTCCAGTTTCGCGCCAGAGCTGGGGCTGGAGTGCCCCAACGCCGGTTTGAACTGGACTATGCATGGGACACCTTGTGTGCCCCAGGCATGTCTCATTCCTTTCAGCCCTCCCTGCCCCAATAGACTAAAGTCTGTCTGGGGAGGTTCTAGCACCTCCCCAAGCAGGAAACCTATTGTCCAGGCCCCCTTGGCTGGGAGGGCTCCCAGCTGCAGGAGGTCAGACTCGTGTCTGTGGCAGCAGCATCCATTTTGTGATGCTGAGGCTTTGGTCAGAGTTAAACAGCAAAGTAGGATTTTAACATGTCTCTCCCTCTAGAAGGGGGGGATAATATCCTCATCACCAGAAATGGTATGGGGGTATTATTCCAAAGTGTTAAGACACCTTACACGACATGTTTTGATAAAGCTAAACCATAGTTACCATAACCGTTTAAGATTATAAGGTACTTTAAGAAGTATATGGTAGGCTATATCATAGAACAGCTATAAGGACATGGTTCCGAAAGCTGCAGACAGGCTCAGCTCATGCTAGAGCACCATCTCACATGTTACCAAGCACTCTGCCTCCAGGATTGTTAAGGCCTGCCTTAGGAGTGGCTCACGGGTACACATGTGTCTATTTTAAGGGTAGATATAGGTATACTATATCTAAGCAAGGGGTGATTACACGACCTTGCCCCAGCTGAGTGATCAGCCAGTTGTGTCTGATTGGAAGGCCAGACCAGGGGTGGCATAATACATGCTGCAGCCCCTGGGAGGCCTAGGGTACACCTATGTCCTGGGTACCTAGGGTACACTGTACAGGGTCCAATAAGGTGATCCTTACCAATTGGGTATGTACCTAGGTTACATGGAGTCCATTTGAAAGAGAGAGCAGACAGCCTGAGACCCTGAATGGCAGGATCTCAGGTCAACTAAGTCGAAAAAACAGCTAGACACTAGGCAAAAAGTTGGGGGTAACCATAGTCAGATATCCACCTTCCTACACAACCCCCCCAAACGAAAGGAGATAAGGCTGTCCTTGACCAGGTAAGCCTATATTGCCTAAGTGGCCATATAAGGAAGAACCAGCACTGGCATGGTTACCCCCTGTCTCATGGTCCACTAAGCAATCCCTCATCCTAAAGGTATCATAGGGTCTCCACCATAGGGAATCTCTACCTTTGGTGCATCTTTGCTAAGTAAAAGGCTGGTGTTGAGATGGAGTACTGAAGTGAGTGTCCTCAAAGTGAGGCCTCAGCTTCCTCCAATCATCCTCCACCATGGATGCCTTTCTTTCTTTAACTGAGTTGCACTGTGCTCTCAGGGTCAGCCCCTGGCTACCTAAAGCTGGAGGCTGGGTCCCTTTTGTGGGCTTACTGGAGGAACAGGTCAGGTGTGGGGCCCTAAGGTCCCATGTTTGCCTGTGCCCAACAGAATCCCTCTGGGGGAGGTCCCTCACTACCTGTAAAGGAGATCCCTCAGGACTGTTTTTAACCATCACCTGGCTAGGGCTACTAGCCAGGCAATCCTCATTCTTTTGATGGGGGGGTTCTGGTGGACAGGGGCCCTCTTCGGGTCCACTGGCCTCCCTGACCTCAACAGCCCTGGGCTGACTGAGGCAGGGTAGAGAGAGGCAGGCTACCTGCACCAGACTGTGTCCCACCTTGGAAGGGGCCACTGACATCAGAGGCTCTGCCAGGCCAGGCCTGGTTACCTCTGGGGCAGTTCCTTCACAAGGGGTGAGGTCAGATCCCTGAGGAGGCTGACCTTTTCCTAATGTCTGGGGAGAGGGAGACTTTTCTTTCTCTCCACTACTCTCTGTTTGTGTGGAGTGATCCATAGTTTCAAGCTTCACTACACCTATGTCAGTCTGAGTATAGGCTGAGACCATTACAGCCTTGCCAACCTTTCCAGGGAGGCACTCAGTTTGGGTTTGAGCTGTGACTGTCACAGCTCTGCCAATCTCTACAGGGAAGTCTGTTTTTGCCTGTGCTGTGGCTACCACTGCCTTTCCAACCTTTTCAGGGAGGAAATCTACTTGGACAGGGGTTGTGGCTGGCACAACCCCACTACCCTTTGGTGAAAGGCCTACCATTTTAGAATGGGTGTCTTGTTCAACTCCAGCCCAAGCTGAGAGTTCCAAGTCATTCCCCAGTAAGCAGTCTACAGGCAAGGTTGGGGACACTGCCACCCTCTTAGGGCCAGTGACACCTCCCCAGCTGAGACACACCTCTGCCATGGGATGACTGTTCTGTTTGCCATCAATGTTAGTTACCTGGTATGAGAAACCAGGCAAAAGCTGCTCAGAGGGAACTAGTCTGTGGGTCACCATAGTGATGCTAGCTCCTGTGTCTCTGTAGGCCTCAGCTTTTCTACCATTGATGTAGGGTTCCTGTCTGTACCTACCCAAAGTGTTGGGATAGGCAGTGAAGTTGGCAAACCCCATGCCAACATCACAGACAAGAGTAGCTGCTGCAGGGGACTTGGCTAAGCCAGGGTCCACCTGTGTCTCCCAAGAAAACCCAACCAAATTTTGGGGGGCACTCCCACCACCTGGGGGATTACTGCTGACAGTAATAGGTGGTGTTACAGGAGTAATTGGAGGAACAGTTTTGTTTTTAGCCTTTGGGCAACTGCTGTCAGTTTTCCAATGCCCAGGAACTTTACATTCATGGCAGTAAGGCTTTTTAACTGTGGTAGAGGAGGGAGCTTGGGACCAACCACCCTGTGTGGAGTTTTGGGGCCCTGAGGAAGATTTCTCTTTTGTTTTATCCCCACCCTTCTCGTGAGGCTTGGTGGTATCTTTCTTTTGGTCACCACCCTGATTTATAGGCCTAATCCTGGTCCTGACCCATTTATCTGCCCTCTTTCCCAATTCTTGGGGAGAGGTCAAATCTGAGTCTACCAGGTGTTGATGGAGAAGCTGGTTTTGACAATTATTAAGGATCTGCTCCCTCATAATCAAGTTGTACAATCCTGTATAGTCCTGCACCTTGCTGCCATTTAACCAACCTTCCAAAGCCTTAGTGGCACAATCCACAAAATCAGACCAGTCCTGTGTCTGTGTCTTCTGGGTGTCTCTGAACAACAACCTCTATTGCTCAGTGGTTAAGCCAAACCCATCTATCAGAGCACTCTTCAGGACTTTGTAATTGTCAGCATCCTCATCACTAACTGTGAGGAGCTTGTCTCTACCTTTGTCAGAAATGGAGAGCCACAATATAGCTGCCCACTGACTCTGGGGTACCTGCTGTACTTTGCAGGCCCTCTCCAAAGCAGTCATCCACTTGTGGATGTCATCCCCATTCTGATATGGGGGAACTATCTTGCTTAGGTTTCTATGGTCATAAGACCTATCCCTATCTTTAGGAATGTTGCTGCCACCAGTGGGTTCTAACCCACACAATTTTTTCTCTCTGGCCAGGGCAAGTTTCTCTTTGGCAAGGGCAATTTCTTCCCTCTCAATCCTCAGATTGACTTCCCTCATTCTGGCCTGATGCTCTTTTCTCTCTGGAGAAGTCATTCCCCTGTGAGAAGAGGCATTGGAGCTATTAGAGACATGGGAGTGGATAGATTCCCTTGAAGGGGATCTTCCTCTCCTGCTTCTCTGGTTAAGTCTACTTGAGGGTCTGAATGGGGGGGACCCCAGTCAGACTCCCATGTAGGCTTAAGTTAGCCTGGCTCAGTCTCCCAACTTTGACCTGGCTGTCTACCTCATCTTCTGAAGTCCCTTCTGACTCATCTGTAGTGGGTAGACCCTCACCTGTACCTAGGGTACTAGCCTGGGAGGCCCTACGAGCATCATACTCCTCTAGGATCTCTACTAGCTGAATGAGGGTAGGGTTTGAACCCTGCTTTAACTTTCTGGAGGTACACAATTGTCTCATCTCCTGAAAAGTTAGGGTATTATATCTAGAGGGGATCTTTCTAGGATCTACCCCTCCTGGGGAAGAATCAACTTGATCTCCTCTCAGAGACATGATCTAGTGAGGGTGTGGTGTGTGCACCTACCTACACTAGTTGTATCTACTAAACCTCGTAGTTGTAGTCAGGGTGTGCTAGGCCCTTCAACCTACAACAGCTAAGTCCAGTAGGACTTAAGTATTTATAATCTATGTTATATGTACCTAACAATATCTTATGTGATCTTTCAATTTAGTATCTCAAGATTACAATGGTATTACAACAGCAAGCTCAGATCCCAACCGCTGCTCACCAATGTGAGGAGTTGGCCTGATATATGATGCCACTAGTTCTAGTGTACACCTTGTATCAGTCCAAACAACCCTTATGGTGATTGGTTGTAAAGTCAACCGTATAGACCAGCTATCCTAGTGGTAGCATGGACAAGAGCAGTCTTAGGCTAAACTCTGAATGGCATGTGAAGCCAGCTGTTATACCATATGTAATCCCTTGAATACCAAATGAAAGGACACCACAACAGATATATATATAAATTGAATGTATTTATTCTAGTCAAACCCTCAGCACTCTTTATGAGATTTGAGGTAAGTACAACACAGCCTTAATTAAGCATACATTAAGTCACACAGGTAAGTAATACAGTTAGGCCCTAGGGGCCACGCAAACCATATACTAAGTAAGTGGTATAAGAACCACTGTCACGAACACAGGATAGGCCTGGGCCAAGGGAATTGCTGGGGCTACACTATACTACCAAAGGTTAGGAAGTGGGAGGCCCACGGGATTCAGGTGCAGAGTGGAAACACTCACGTGTAATGCGTAAAAGTCGATAGAAATGGAAGTTGTTAGAAATTAACAGTTTTAGGACACTTCTGGTATAGCTAGGAAGTCGAGACTCAGAAACTAGACCCTTGGATAGTCAATACCCTTGTGAGCACCGAAGTACTCAAGTTACCTAGCCCACGGGCTGCGGGTGCATAGGTGTGAACTTGCGTCGGGTTTCGTCGTTGACTCCTATGGATGCCTGAAGGAAAGTTGCTGACAGGCGGTCAGTGAAGAGTGTCCGGTGGATCCCAAGGATGGGATCAAGAAGGAAGGAACCTGTAAGCAGAAGGGACAGAGTCTAGGTCACCAGCCAGGAGCCAGGAAGGAACCAGGAAGGAACCAGGCGATGTCGTGAAGATGCAGGTGAAGAGGTGAAGCTTGTCGCAGCAGCCACGGGTACCAGGAGGCGTCGAGGACGACCAGGACCAGGAGGTGAGCTGTCCCACAAAGGCTCTTGCTGTCGGCGGCGTCGAAGTCGAGTCAGGACCCAACAAGCCTTGGCAAGCGAAACCCACGCAGGATGGAGGACTTGCTTCTGGTGCAGACCAGGAAGGTCTGGGGTGCTTCTCTTTCACAGAGGAGCGGGTGCCAGTCTGGAGGAGCCGGACCAGCAAGGTGAAAACAAAGGTTCGTCGTCTCAGAGGTCACTAGCCAACGGGCCAGCAACCGGACAACACGTCGAGCAACTCAGGTGCAGAAGGGCCCCACGCAGAACACGTGAAGTGTGGGGAGCTGGTCTTCTTTGCAGATGGTGCTCGGGATGGGGGCTTCTCAATTCCCCAAGCACAGCCTCGAGGGAGCCTTGGAAGTCGCGCTAGTCAGGTATTAGCCACTTTTCCCAAGTCGCCGTTCCCACGTCCCTCGTCGCCTCCATGGGTCTCAGCTTCGCTGTAGATGTGGATCTGGGTCAGAGGTGTCTGGAAGTCTCGGCGCTGGTCAGTCTCTGCAGTCGTCCCTCGTAGGATCAGTCGCAAAGCAAGCAGCGGTCGCTGGATGGTGCCTGGTTGCCCAGGGTGGTCACTCCTTGGCCACAAGGGAGATTTCTTCAGTCTTCTTCCTGAGGTCGAATGTCGAAGGTCCAGAGTTTCTGTACAAGTTGCAGATTCAGGTTAATCTAATTTAGCAGGGCTCAGCTACCTACTGATATACTGGACTAGTGGGCTGGGCTACCTGCAAGGTCCCTCCTATGGGTGGGACCAGGAAGGGGAGTGGCTACACCCCCTTTCCTTTGTCCAGTTTCGCGCCAGAGCTGGGGCTGGAGTGCCGGTTTGAACTGGACTATGCATGGGACACCTTGTGTGCCCCAGGCATGTCTCATTCCTTTCAGCCCTCCCTGCCCCAATACACTAAAGTCTGTCTGGGGAGGTGCTAGCACCTCCCCAAGCAGGAAACCTATTATCCAGGCCCCCTTGGCTGGGAGGGCTCCCAGCTGCAGGAGGTCAGACTCGTGTCTGTGGCAGCAGCATCCATTTTGTGATGCTGAGGCTTTGGTCAGAGTTAAACAGCAAAGTAGGATTTTAACATGTCTCTCCCTCTAGAAGGGGGGAATAATATCCTCATCACCAGAAATGGTATGGGGGTAATATTCCAAAGTATTATACACCTTACAGGACATGTTTTGATAAAGCCAAACCATAGTTACCATAACCGTTTAAGATTATAAGGTACTTTAAGAGTATATGGTAGGCTATATCATAGAACAGCTATAGAGACATGGTTCCGAAAGCTGCAGACAGGCTCAGCTCATGCTAGAGCACCATCTCACATGTTACCAAGCACTCTGCCTCCAGGATTGTTAAGGCCTGCCATAGGAGTGGCTCACAGGTACACATGTGTCTATTTTAAGGGTAGATATAGGTATACTATATCTAAGCAAGGGGTGATTACATGACATTGCCCCAGCTGAGTGATCAGCCAGTTGTGTCTGATTGGAAGGCCAGACCAGGGGTGGCATAATACATGCTGCAGCCCCTGGGAGGCCTAGGGTACACCTATGCCCTGGGTACCTAGGGTACACTGTACAGGGTCCAATAAGGTGATCCTTACCAATTGGGTATGTACCTAGGGTACATGGAGTTCATTTTCAAGAGAGAGCAGACAGCCTGAGACCCTGAATGGCAGGAACTCAGGCCAACTAAGTCGAAAAACCAGCTAGACACTAGGCAAAAAGTTGGGGGTAACCATAGTCAGATATCCACCTTCCTACAATCTTGAAGCACTGTTTATGGTAGATTTGATTTTATATTTGTAGTGCGTATGAATGCTCATGGGCGTCCTGGCACTAGCGTCTGCAAATAGTTGTACTGAGGCAACAAAAAGGTATAAAAAGAGAGAAAATGAAAGCAACCAGGATTTAAGATGTTTCCTGAAGCAATTAAAATTTGACTGACATTTAACATGCCAGGGCAGGGCAGTCGATTCCAGAGTTGGCAGGTGGAGTGAACGAAGCTCCTGCCACTCCAGGAGGTTTTATTCATTTTTGAGACCATGATTATTTTGGAGGCTGCAAATCGCACCAATCTATTAGGTGTGTTCCATGTGAACTTCTTCAGATACTAAGGTACAAAACATTGAAGATCTTTATGTGTCATGCAGAGTGCCTTAAAGGCCACTCTCTTTTTTTTTTTTTTTTTTTTTTTTTTTTATAAAACCTTTATTTCTTCAAGAATCTGGACACAGCTATTCAGCCGACAACCCGGAGGTTCGGCAGCTTCGATAGGAGAGTACAAAGAATCGTCCACAGTACATTGAAGGAGCAGTGAGAAGGTTCCATTTTTAATAATTACAAACACACAACAAACCCCAGCAAGGCAACAACACTGAATGCCCACGGTGGTAGCCCCTCAGGGGGAGCCGGACCCCAATCGTCTAACAGTCACAGTATTATGATAAGAGGAAAAAGGGGGAAAAGCAGAGGCCCAAGAAGTCAATTAACCATCACATCTGCATACTGAGCTGGAAAGAAGGTCAAGAAGAAAGCTGTTCCTCGGGGGGATCCAGATCAGGGGCAAGACATATTCCCCCCCTGTATTGATTCCACCGCCCCCAGATGGCATGCCACTTCCGAGGGCGGCCTCTGGCGCAATATACTGTCTTCTCCCTGAGCATACTCCAGTCCATATTTTCTTTCCACGCAGTTAACGTGGGGGGCCCCCCGGAGCCCCACAAGCGCGCGATGTCCCTCTTAGCAACCATGTTACCCAGGGTCACCCACTGGGTCTGTGCCACATCATGGTCAGTGGGCCCCAAGACATTCAGGAGACAACACCGCGCTTCCGGCTGCATAGCAATGCCCGTCACCTCCCCCATCACCGCATGAACTCGCCTCCAAAATTCCGTGATGACACCACATTCCCAGATGATATGTAGGAAAGTACCCACCATACCGCATCCCCTCCTACATAGGCCTTCCTCAGAGAATCCCATATGAACCAGTCGCGGCCCCGTCACATACACTTGATGCAGGATCTTGAGCTGCACCAGCCTCAGACGCGACGGGATCGCAACCTCCTTAGGAGAGGAAACAGCAGACTGCCAGTCCTCATCATCCAACTCGAGTCCGTCCCTAGTCCACTGGTCCCGCAGCCCCAGTAGCATATCAGCCCGAACATTTATCAGTTTCTTGTAGATGAGCGAGATCGTGCTCTCCGGCATATGGCCATCAAGGATCCGGTCCTCCAAAGGAGAGGACTCAGGCACCTTCTCACCCTCCACAAGGACTGACCGCAGGGCATGACGCACCTGAACATATCGGAAAAACTCAGACGCCCCCAACTCATACTCCTTCTGCAACTCTTCAAAGGACTTCACCCTACCCTTAATCAGCATATCTCCAACCCTGGATATGCCGATCAAGTCCCATTTATCAAACCCTTTCGTATGCCAAAGCCTACCCAACCTTTCAGATTCAAACAACGGGGCAGCTAGGGTGAGCCTATCCTTCCAGCTCAGAGAGTCAGTCGCCATCTTCCATACACGCACCGCCACCCCAGTGGGCCCCGTGAGGGATGAGTCGAGGGACCGCGAGTACAACGCCCTAAGATAGTTCCCACCGCGCAACAACCATCTGTCCATGGCATAACCAGGGCTGAGGGCCGGGCCATAGAAACCGTGGTTAATCGCGGACAACTGGGTGGCCCAGTAATAGCGTCGGATGTCTGGAAGCGCGATACCCCCGTCATACCATGGAAGCGTCAATTTAGCAATCGCTATCCGCGGCCGCCCATCCCACAACAACGTCCGTTGGAGGCTTTCGACCTCCCGAAAGTACTTGGCCGGCACCCAATCTAGAGTATTTTGCAATGCGTAGAGGAACCGAGGAAGGGACATCATTTTGAACAAGGCAGCGCGCCCGACGAGGGAGAGCGGCAACCTCCGCCAGCCCTCAACATCCCGCCGCAGGCGCGCCAGGGGGGGGAGCAGGTTTCTCTCATACCGCAAAGCGGGGTCCATGGAGATAAAGATCCCCAGATACACGAAGCCCTGCTGAGCAATCTGGATCGAACAAGTTCGCGGGACCGGCGGAACCTCACCACTCAGGACGTATAAATACGATTTACTCCAGTTGATGACGAGACCCGAATTCCTACCGAAGGATGTAAGAACGTCACAGACCACTATGAGTGAGTTCTTGGGCGAGGCAAGATGCAACAAGATGTCATCAGCATATAGCGAAATGCGGTCCTCGTGTTCGGGCGACCACCGAAGGCCACGTATATCCGGGTGCCAGCGTATCCACGCCGCCAGCGGTTCAAGAGCAAGGGCGAACAACAGAGGCGACAGGGGGCAGCCCTGCCGAGTCCCCCTCCCAAGCCGAAACGGAGTCGATGCCCGGCCATTTACCACCACACTCGCAAGGGGTCCCTCATACAGCAACCTCACCCAGCTCACAAAAGCAGGGCCAAAGCCGAACTTGGCTAGCACAGCCCACAAATACTCCCATTCCACCGTATCGAAGGCCATCGTGGCATCAAGAGACGCCACAATAGCCGGTTCTCGCAGCGTGCCAGCCCTGGCGATCACCCCATGAAGGCGCCGAAGGTTCAACGCGGTGTTGCGATGCGGAATAAAACCGGATTGATCAGGGTGAATCAAGTCTCCAAGTACCCTGACCAATCGGCCCGCCAGGATTTTAGCCAGGATCTTCGGCTCGGCGTTGAGGAGTGATATGGGCCTATATGAGGCACACTTATCTCGGGGTTTACCATCTTTATGGATCACAACAATTGTCGCCAGCCTCTGGTCCAACGGGAGGGTCCCACTCCCCCGCGCCTCCACGAACATGGCGCGCAGGTGAGGGGCTACCCTATCCGGGAACAGTTTATACAGGTCAATCGGCAAGCCATTCGGGCCCGAGGCCTTGCCCGAGTTCAGCGCGCGAATAGCTCCCGCCACCTCATCGACCGTTAAGTCTCCATCAAGATCATCTCTATCTACATCAGAAAGACAGGGCAGAGCGATATCCCGCAAGAGGTCACGCGAGTCCTCGGGCGGCCTATCCGACACTGAGGCATAAACCTTACGGAAATAGTCCGAGAAACACTGGACAATCCCCTCAGGTTCCACAATCACCTCTCCCCCCTCTCCCGTCAGCTCCGGCACTACTCTATTAACCCGTTTTTTTTTATCCAGCCAAGCTAGGAGCTTCCCGGCCTTGTCACCAACATCATACAGGCGGCCCTGCTGTTCCCTACTGAGGGTCTTAGCGGCATTTGTCACAAGGTCCTTATACTCGGCTTGCTTCAAGCTCAGCACATGCAGTGAGGCCGCTGTTACCTCCTCCTCTAGCGCTCCCTCCAAAGCCACGATCTCCTCCTCCACCTGCATAACCTCGCCATCTCTCCGCCGCTTGGCCGCCACTACAAGTGAGAGGGCCTCCCCTCGCAGCACGGTCTTAAATGCTTCCCAGAGCGACACTGCCGAGTCCACGGACCCCTGATTATCCTTGAAAAAATTATCAACTGTCTTCACCAGTGCGCTGCGCATCTTGGAATCTCGAAAGTACCAGGGGTTAATAGGAGCCACCCTTCCCCCTCCCTCTCGGCCGACATCCAGCCTGACCCACACTGGCGAATGGTCCGATATGCCACGCGCCATGTGCCTGGCCTCAGACACCAAAGGGGCGTGCACAGCCAAAGTGAGCAGATAGTCAATCCTAGAAAGGCTACCATGCGCCCCGGAGTGGAAGGTGTATTGACGCTGTGTGGGGTGTCGGAGCCTCCAGCAGTCTATCAGGCCGAGTGTGTCTAGGAAGTCTGGAAGCCACTTCTGAGCCCCCCCTGTGTCTCTGGGCGGGTACCTATCCAGCAGCCCAGAGCCGACAGCATTGAAGTCCCCCCCTACCACTAACATACCCCCCGGGAGATCCAGCAAGGCCCTACCCAGATCTACAAACGTGGAGGCCTGCAGGGCTGGAGGGACATAAACCGAAACTAAAACCAAAGTTCTACCTTCCCACCTCCCTGCCACCGCCACAAACCTCCCCCTATCGTCAACAACGGTGGAGTCCACCTCAAATGGTAGCGAGGCCCTGACAAGGATGCCCACACCCCTAGACCCGGAGGAAAATCCCGAATGAGCTATGAATTTATAACCCTTCCTATTAAGAAACATAGCACGTGTTACCTATAAGGTGTGTCTCCTGCAGTAGGGCAACATCTGGCATGGACGGTTTCAAGTGTTGCAAAACTATCCCGCGCTTAATGCGATCCCCCAAACCATTAACATTCCAGCTAATAACACTTAAACCTCTACCCCCCATCCCCAAACACAAAGAGGCCCACCCCCCCCCCGAAGAGCCACCATGGGACAATACCGAAGATGATCACTACGCCTTGCAGAAACAGACCCCCCAACAACAACCCCAAAATTCCAACCATCCCCCCCACCCTGCACCCCTGCTGCAGCTTACAAAGCCCCCCAACTTGCAGTGTGCCTGTCGCCCTACCAAACCCAAAATCTACAAAAAGCACCCTAAGGGAGGAAAGAGCTCCCCTCGTCCTCCCGCAACCCTCCGCATTTACTGCACTCTAATCAAGTCATCAAATAAAGTCAAATCGAGTCAGACCGGCTCCGAAAAATCAGCCTTGCCCATCCCGGCCACTGTCCCCATCCGTGGCAGTGTCCTCTCCCGTCCGCCGCCGGGGCAAAGCGTCCAGCCATTCATCGGCCATGACAGGAGACTCAAAGAAGAATGTCCGATCTTCGTACACCACACGTAGTCTGGCGGGGAAGAGCATGGCATATTTCAGATCCCTCTCCCGAAGTCGCCTCTTCACCCCCAGAAAGCCCTGTCTCTGCCTCTGCACCTGCTGGGTGAAGTCCGGATAGAAATTCACCGACGCGTTCTGGAAGGGGACCGGGCCCGTCACCCTCGATGCTTGCAGGATAGCGTCCTGATCTCGAAAATGAAAGAGCCGGGCGACAATCGGCCTCGGTGGGGCTCCCACCTTGGGCCTCCCACCCGGCACTCTATGGGCCCTTTCAACCGCAAAGAACTTCCCAAGACCCTTAGGCTGCAGATGGTTAAGCACCAAGTCCTCGACGAGCAGGTCAACCGAAGCCTCATCCGAGGACTCCGGGACCCCGATAACGCGCACGTTGTTGCGCCTGGCCCGGCTCTCAAAGTCCTCCAGCCGGCGGGCGGCGAGATCACTCTCGGTCCTCAGCTTACGAACCTCGGTCTGCAGTTCCGTGACATCATCGGCGAGGCCCGTGGTCTTGAGTTCCAGGGTTTTAACCCGTTCATTCGTTTTGCCCAAGTCCGCACGGATCAGGTTAACATCCACCAAGATGGCATCCACCTTATGCGCCAGGGCATCAAACTGTCTCCCAATCGAAGTCTGCATCCCTTCGAGCGCGCCCACGACATCCTGCAGCGAGAGCTCCGGGGCCAAGGGCGAGGCCGCCTTCTGGGTATCCGGCGACTGGCTCGACCCACTCGGTGATCCCTTCTGCAGAGCATAGCGGTCCATATTATTGACTTGAGTATAGGCTCCCCGCCTGGTAGACTTAGGCTTCAGCCGATCCATCTCTGCTTTGCCCGACATGGTTGGTACCAAGCAGGTCGGTTCAGATAAGACGGCCCTCTCTCAACGAGAGGAATCAGGAGTAATCAGTTCTGCAATGGGCCGCCAGAGTAGCATGTAGAGCGTCCAAAGGATAATAAAGCCGCCAAGAGCTCTCCAGGGGCAAGGCAGACAAAGGGAGAGAAAGCGAAAGTGAAAGGAAGGGGACCTCCATCCGACAGTTCACACCTCGCCTAGCCGTTGTTGTTCAACTAGAAGTCGGGCATCCTGCCAACTCTAGCCCCTGGCATCCCTCGGAGATAGGCCGCAATATTCCGCCATGCATAACTCCGGTGGGCGATCCGACCGCGGGTAGCATCAATCGCCTCCCTGACAGGTCATCTACACGATGCCATGCATACAGACAGGATTAGAGACAGGATAGTCGACGGAGGGCGCGAGGGTCTCGGGAGCTCAGAGCTCACGCGGCCATCTTGGTCAAGCGCTAGGCTCCTCCCCGGCCACTCTCTTTTTAACTAGAAGCCAGTGAAGCTTCAATAGTGCACCCAAAACTGATTTAAACCTCAGTATTTTCTTGAGGCGACGAGCCACTGTTTATTAATCTGGTCGGTGAATGGCAGTTTAGAATCAAAGATTATTCCTAAAATCCTGACCTAGGGTACTGGCATGGGGAGAAGACCTAAAGTCTGGGGCCTCGATGATTGTTTCCAAAATGCAGTATGCTTACCAAAATGGTCCACAACCTTATCAACACTGCTAGAGATTGACACTACAATTTGATTCTTGCCTGCATAGGACACTTTTGAGAAGCCTAAGGAGCGAATCAGCTTGGCTAAGGGAGCAGCATATATGATGAAGAGCGTGGGGCTCAATAATGACCCCTGAGTGACATTACAAGGCAAAGAAAAGGATCTTGAAGTAAACCCCCCCAGGATAACAGATTGCTTTCTGTCAGTAAGAAATGGGCAGAGGAGATAAAGAGCCGATCCACCAATCCCAATTTCTGCCAGGAGCTCCAACAGGACAGAATGGCTCACAATATCAAAAGCTGCGGATAGGTCAAAAAGGATCACTGCAGCCTTCCCTCCATTATCCAAGATATGTCTTAGCTCCTCAGTGACCATAATCAGAGCCCACTCATTTCTATGACTAATTCTAAAGCCAAATTGTGTTGTGCTCCATCAAGGATCCCGTTTTTATCTAGAAACTCTGACAGAGTAATAGTTACATGCTTCTCTAGGATCTTCGCTGGCTTAGGTATGAACAAGATGGGGCCTACGTTTTTTTTCTTATTATGGTAATGGGAGGATGGAAGCCTTTTTCCATTTCTTAAGGAAGTTACCAGTCTTAATAATCATATTCAGTAGAGTGGCAAGAGCAATAGCTACTCTTTCAGCTATGTCATGAAGAACTTTTGGAGGCAGGGTTAGAATGGGCTCTTGATTTAATGTGTTCAATTAATTCTGACACTTGTTCAGCTGTCAAGGGCGGGAAAGTCTGGAGTTCGTTAGTTAAAAACGAGATTCCTGGTTAGTTGACGTAGGCGCTCAGGCCAGGCAGTAACCACCACTTTAGTGAGGGTAAGCTAGATACACTCAAAAAGATAACCTGTGCTCACCCTCTGGTAGCTTGGCACAGAGCAGTCAGGCTTATCTAAAGAGGCATTGTGTAAAGCATTTGTGCAGCACACTCACAATCAATCAATCAATCAATCATAGGCATTTGTATAGCGCACTGCTCACCCGGAGGGTCTCAAGGCGCTAGGGGGGGGAACGCTACTGCTCGAACAGCCAGGTCTTGAGTTGCTTCCTGAAGGCGAGATGGTCTTGCATTGTCCGGAGGTGGATGGGGAGGGAGTTCCATGTCTTGGCTGCCAGGTAGGAGAAGGATCTTCCTCCGGCGGTGGCTCTGCGGATGCGGGGGACGGTGGCAAGAGCGAGGCTGGCGGAGCGGAGCTGGCGGGTGGGCTTGTGGAAGGTCAGGCGGCTGTTGAGGAACTTGGGGCCCAGGTTGTGGAGGGCCTTGTGTGCATGGGTGAGGAGTCAGAACGTGATTCTTTTGTTGACGGGGAGACAGTGCAGGTCTCTCAGGTGTCCGGAGATGTGGCTGTGTCGGGGGATGTCCAGGATGAGTCGTGCTGAGGCGTTCTGGATCCGTTGGAGTTTCTTCTGGAGTTTGGCGGCGGTGCCGGCGTAGAGGGCGTTCCCGTAGTCCAGCCGACTGGTGACGAGGGCCTGGGTGACCGTCTTCCTGGTCTCGGTGGGGATCCACCGGAAGATCTTTCGAAGCATGCGCAGGGTGTTGAAGCATGAAGACGAGACGGCGTTGACTTGTCTGGTCATCGAGAGGGAGGAGTCCAGGATGAAGCCTAGGTTGCGTGCGTGGTCCGTTGGCTTGGGGGTGGCTCCCAGGGCGGGGGGCCACCAGGAATCGTCCCAGGCGGAGGGTGATGATCCCAGGATGAGGACCTCCATCTTGTCTGAGTTCAGTTTCAGGCGGCTGTTCTTCATCCATTCGGCGACGTCTTTCATCCCTTCGTGTAGGCTGGCTCTGACGGCGTCCGGGTCGCTGGTGAGGGAAAGGATCAGCTGGGTGTCGTCGGCATAGGTGATGATCTTGAGGTTGTGTTGACGTGCGATGGTTGCGAGGGGGCTCATGTAGACGTTGAAGAGGGTGGGGCTGAGCGATGACCCTTGTGGAACGCCTCAGATGACTTCGGTGGCCGCTGACCGGAACGGGGGGAGGCGGACTCTCTGGGTTCTTCCGGCGAGGAATGAGGTGATCCACTCCAGGGCCTTCTCCTGGATGCCGGTGTTGTTCAGGCGCTGTACCAGGGTGCGGTGGCAGACAGTGTCACAAAAACACACACACACAGTAACACAATGAATAAACCACAAAATGACTCCACACAGGTTTAGAGAAATAGATTATTATATTCCGAACAAAACAAGATCAGAACGCCAATAATTCAATGTATAGAAGTTGAGACATTAAATTTTGAAAGGGATTAATACAATAAAGCACTTACGATTAAGTAGCTCTAAAAAGGTTACTTTAGGTCATGCTGTACCGGGGCAAAGTCAAAGTTTGAGCAGACCGCGATGGAGCGCCATCTGTCTACAGGACCCATACAGTCCTCGGTGAACAACGTTCCTTTCCTGGTCACAAACAGAGAGATGCTTCCATCTTCTCTATACAGTGAAGGTGATGCATCAGTTCTGAAGACAGGTGCCGGAGTCCAGAGGCATCGAGCCACGCACCGAATTCTGTCATGCAGCCAAGGGATGCATTGATCTCACCAAGCTGCAGCAGCGATGAGAGATGTGTGTCGATCTCTGGAGGCAACATGCTGGTCCTGAGGTGATGCACCAATTTTATTCCCGCAACAGGGTCGATGTGCCGGGTTCTGCTACATGCATCAAAATCCATGTTGCAAGTATCTGGGCCACTTCCAGTGAGCCAGGCACAGGAGCAGGGGTGGAGACTTTGATGTCCCTAAGTCTCAAGCAACAGGATGCAAGCCAACAAGTCCTTGGAGACACTTGGAGTGAAGGGAGAGTCCAACTCTCCTTCGGCAGATAAAAAAACATGCACTAAGGAATTCCCAATGCTGGCCTATGAGAGAAGTAGGCCTCACAGTAGTGAAAAACGAAATAGGTTGTTTGTCATACCAGGAAATGTAAAACATAAAGGTACATGACCTACCTTTTACTTACATAGCACCCTGCCCTTAGGGGTTACTTAGGGCCTACTTTAGAGATGACATTTATGTAATAAAAGGAGAGTTTGAGGCTTGGCAAGTAGTTTTTTTTTCTTTTTGGGGTTTACTAAGATTTATTGAGTAAATAACAGCTATAGAAAAAATAGGCCTTAAATTGACAAAATAACTGTGATATATCAGAAAGGGAAAAAATAGGCAATAAAACAGATTAGAATGCTATTTTCATTTTGACAATATCATAGACAGGGAGGAAGTGGAGAAAAGGGGAACAGAATACAAATCAAGAATTGAAGATCGTGTAACAATAATAAAACTACTTAAGGAATAAACAAATAATTAGAACATCTAAAATGCAATTCAATATTGAAGAAATAATGCAAAGGAGAAAGCAGAGAAAATATTAGTTTAAGGAGCCTGAAAATTTTCACAACGATTACGTAATACATGAGTTGTTGTAGCCTTTGTTAAATAGTTAGTTAATGGTAGCCAAAATAAATCCCTATGGTTTGACAGAGGAGGCAAATCGATGTCCAGTCTGTGATAATGACAAACATTGTTCCACCAAGACTTTACTGAAAGTTTAGTTGAACATTTCAAGTTTAGCAAAATTTCCTGGAAGGCTAAAGCCAACATCAAATCAAATAAACCTTTTTCCTTTAAAGATAATCCCAACGACTCTGATAAACTTCCTGTAAAAAGAATAGAATTTGATAGAGGAGTATGCAAGTTAAAAATAACTGAGATATACAACCAAATATTCTTCCAAAAGGCAGATAAAGTATTACAGGAAAACAGGAGGTGCAGTAAATCAGCTAAAGGAAAATCACAGGACCAACAAGCCTTGTTATTGATGCAGCAGAGTTTACCAGCTCTATTCACACACATACACACAACTCTTGTTTGGGCCCATATACATTCGTACATTCAATGAACTAGTAAATATATGCTGGTCATCAATGTTGATTTACCTTAGACACCTGTTTCACCAGTATCATTACCATTCCCTGTCTCCTTATGTAAATGTACTTTGTCGATAGATCTAGTTGTAGATTAGAATAGGAAGGAAATAACAACACATTTAACCTTTAATTCAAAGAACCACAGACTCAGTAGGAGTGTTAAGGATTTATCTGAATTAATAATTTTGTGAGTCAAATCAGAATACAAGTAGATATACCAAAACTCTCCATCAGGAAAAATTGTACAATTAGCTTATGATCAATTCACATTAGTTAAATTCTTGTAATGATAGTACCTGAGGAGAGAAAGAACAGAGAGCAAATACGGAGCATAACCCCACAGAACTATAACTAGAATGGTGTGAGGACCTAGACATCAGAGTATTTAAGATTCAGGACAGGTTCAGGACCGGGAAGGTGACCTCTTCTAGTGTAACACCAGCGTTACACCCCTCGCTGGTGCTACTCTCTCCAGCTCGGGCTTGTCCGGACCCCTTCCTAGATGTGCCACCTCGGTTGTTCCGCGATTCTTCCCTAGTGTTGGATTCTTCAGTCAGATTTCAGAAAAATAGGGCAGCATCTCAGCATAGCATCAGCATCTTGGCATCAAGTGTGTCTAACTAACTAAAACTTACCTCTGTTATACCAATTCGAGTGTATGATCCACCCCAAATGTTTCAATCCCATGTACACCCCTCAATTTGATTGGGCCAAGCAGTGGAGTGAGGGCATCACACCATACTAAGTGCAATAACTTTCTTTAGAACTATTGTCTAATTCCTCGTACCTTAATTTTAATACCCACAAGCTTTATTCCCACAAGCATTTCATATGTGGATCGATAAATCTGTAGTACAATGTTTCAGCTTCTTGCTTCGTAGGTTCAAGAGTTGAGCTTCTCATGTCCTTGCTGGGCACATGTTTTGGCAGCCATTCAATGACCTCATTGGTCTCAGAACAAGGATGTAGCACGCATGCGTGGTTGTTGCAAAGGGATAGGGCCATCAGTCACCCTCCAAGGCCCAAATACGAGCTATTAATAAAGTCAGAGAGAAACATGTTAGAATACAAAGTTAAATGAATTCACTGTATACCACTTACTTCTACTCTAACCCCATTTACCTAATATGTCGTTTGCATTAATAGCTTATTAAAACTTACATAGGTTAGTTTCAGCACGGCATGTGCGTTAATGTGAGGGTTTCAAGCAGCCATGTTAGAGGCTATTGCGCAGCTGCAAAGATTTCCCACCAAGCGACAGGAAACGTGATACTATGTAGATGCAGTAGACGCATGCGCAGAAAGTTCTCTCGTTTTTGGCGGCCATTTTGAGGACACTCAGGTTACTGGTTAGTAAAATACATAGAAAAGCTTCCCCTAGACACAATATGTAAAATGTGGTGCAACGTTAGTACTCACAAATGTGATGGTTATAGCATTACAGGTTATTTGAGAGGATTGCATACAACAAGTTTCTTTTTATACGAAACCTTGCTCCATCTTTATCAGTGTGTGTAAAATTAGCTATGGACAAGGGAGTGAAATATAATCCATAGCAAAGAAAGAACATGCATTGAGTGGTGGAGGCGGATCTAGAGATCTTCAAAGACCTACCCCATATCTTGTGCCAGAAATCGATGCTCCACACACATCCCAAATCCGTCTCATATGCAGTCTCTATCTTAGATTTAGGACGGTCGGCATTTGGGATAAGAAGGTGTTTATAGATCAGGGATGCTTTAGGAAGCACAGCTGATATTCTGAGACGTGGATCCTCTGTGGGCTTCAGCTCATTTGAAGGAAGAGTAAAAGAAACATCTAGAATTATTCCCAAAAGAATTGAGAATTTGTACCAAAACGAGCGTGGACATTTAAAGGTGTCCTGAATGCGAGAAAAAGAACGCAGAGATAAACCATTAAACAAGTCTTGAACCCAAATATTTCCCCCTAAGTCTCCAGGATTTTCAATAGAGAGGTCTATTATTTATGGTAATGAGACGATTGTACCAAAGAGGAGACTGCAGGAATGTATCCCTAGAGATAATGTTTAATTGACAATGAGGTCTTAATAATGAACATGTGTGTTTAAACAGCAGAAGAGAAGTGACATTGACTTTTGTAGTAAAGGCAAGAACTTCTTTTACAGAAAAAGGTGCAACTAAGAACCATTCAACATTGACCCATAAAGGTATAAAAGTGGAGACTTCAGTAAGGAGCCATTTAGAAGCTAATCTAAGACAGAAGTCCCTGTGATAGAGTCGAAAATCGGGAAACCTCACTCCTCCCATAGATTTAGGTTTTCGAAGATGTGACAGGAAAAGTCTAGATTTTTTATTATTCCATAAGAATTTAGAGAGGATTGAATCAGATTTTTAAAAAATAGACAGTCGGGAAATGAATGGGAATCATAGAAAGAATATATAATAATATAGGAGTAATTATCATTTTAATAGAATCAAGATGTCCCCACAAAGAGAAAAATAGAGGGTTCCAGGAGTAGAGAAGTTTAGAAATACGATCTAGCACTTCCTTCATATTAATTTTAACTGAATCTAATATGGAGTTATTAAACCAGATGCCCAATTATTTGAATTTAGAACTATTCCATCGGAACTCAGTAGCATCAAAATGTTGTTTGAAACACAATATGGTGATGGGGAGCATTTCTGTCTTGTCAGAATTAATCTTATAACCTGAAACTAGGGAAAAATCTGAAATTTCTTGCAATAGGGGAGGAATAGAGGTTTCAGGATGAGATATAAAGAGTAATATGTAGTCCAAATAGGCAGATGTTATGTTAAAATGTTATGTTAAAATCATTTGTAGAGCACACTTACACCAGGCGGTTTCATGGCGCTGTGAACGGGCGGCAGTAGAAATGTAGGGGCAGATTTATAATGCTCTTGCACCACTTTTGCGCCACCATTTTGCAGCGGCGGCGTAAACCATGCGCCACGTTGCGCCCCATTTACAACGTGACGCATCTAGGGAGATGCGTCACGTTGTAAAGCTCTGCGCCACATGAAACCTGCGTCAGGTTTCATGTGGGCGTTCCAGTGCAGGAGGGGGGCGTCCCGGCGCAGGAACGCCTCAGAAATGTGACACAGTGAAATCTACAAGATTTCACGCAGTCACTTTTCCGACGCTGGTGCGTCAAATACTTACGCCTGCTTCAAGCAGGCGTAAGGTGTGACGCACCATGTTAGGGATAGGGCAGGTTGGAACAGTGCTGGAGTTGCGTCGCGCTTGCGACACAACTTCAGCACTGCGCCAAAATTACACCAGCAGATGCGTCACGCTTCTGCTTATCCTTGCGCCATGATGCACCACATTGTAAATGCGGCGCAATGAGCGGTGGCGCAAGGGCAAACTTGCATGACGCATCTTCCCTGGCGCATCCTTGCTGATTTGCAGGGATGCGCCAGGGAACGTAAATCTGTCCCATAGTGAGCAAGAGCTTACTCGTATGCCTGAAAAAATAGAAGAGCCTTAAGGAGTGATCTAAAGTGGGTATAAGAAGTTACAGATCTGAATTCCGAGGGGAGGGAGTTCCAGAATTGAGGGGCCAGGATAGAAAATCTAAGACCACCGTGTTTTTTCCTTTTGAAAGTGGGGATGGTGAGCAGGTTCAGGTGGGATGAGCGAAGTTCACGAGAGGGGGTATAGCGATGGATCATGGAAGAGATGAAAGCCGGGCCATGACCGGACAGGGCTTTGAAGATGGTGCAGCCCAATTTAAATGCACAGCGTTTAGCCACCGGGAGCCTGTGGAGGCTCTTCATCAGGGGACGGACGTGTTGGTGTCTAGGTTGATGGAAGATGAGCCTAGCTGCTTGGTTTTGAACCAGTTGCAGGCGAGGGAGCTGATAGGCTGGGATGCCAACATAGAGTGAGTTGGCATAGTTGATGCGGGAGATGACCAAGGCCAAAATAACAAGAGTTAGGGCCTCGGTGGTTAGGAATCTAGAAATTTTCCGTATTCTTCGAAGATGGAAGAAGCAAGACGATACCACCGCGCCAATCAGAGGGCCCGATTCACAGAACTAACTTAAGACAAAATCCTAAACTTACTACTTTTGGTATTCACAGAAGTTAGGATTTTGTCTTAAGTTTGTCTTAAGACAAACTTAAGACAGACTTAAGACAGACTTAAGACAAACTTAAGACAGACTTAAGACAGACTTAAGACAAACTTAAGACAAACTTAAGACAGACTTAAGACAGACTTAAGTTAGGATTTTGTCTTAAGTTTGTCTTAAGTCTGTCTTAAGTCTGTCTTAAGTCTGTCTTAAGTGTATCTTAAGTCTGTCTTAAGTCTGTCTTAAGTAGGGAGGAGCCAAGATGGCGACCGGAGCAGACGCTTGAGCGCCCGGCTCCGTCGGTCCGTGGCCTCGGACTACTATCCTGATGCCCATCCTCGCCGATTTTCGAGGTGCACCGTGTGCGAAGATGCGCTGACCGCGCTGCCGCTTTCCCGGAGTCTCAGCCCGCCCGGATGCCCGAGTTCTAGGTGCTTTTGTCCTCTGCACCGAAACCCTGCGCCATTACGGCCTTTGTTGGCCCCCTGGAAGCTCCGCAGTTGCCGGACCAGCTAGCGCTAACCTGAGCCCCGCGGTCCCGATTTCACCTCGCACCACGGATCGTTGCCTGACGAGCCCGGAGAGGGACGGCCGGACACCTTCTGCACCCTGTGCCGGACGGGCTGGAGCGGTGGGGTGGGCCCCGGTGCGGCGGGTCCCCTGCCCGCTCTGAGGACCGCGCTGTGGGAGGCAGCTGCCCCCTTCACCTATTGCCTAGCCAGCGGCGGGGGGACCCTGCGAGAAGAGAAGCGATTGTCGGCCTTTCCCGTTGCGGCGTAGACCTGAGGGGAATTGACTACTTGCTACGACCCCCCCCCCGGCCATTGCACCGTATAGCGGCACAACATGGCGTTTAGTGCCTGCTTGCGGTTGGGGGGCGATACTCCGGTCTCGCCCGCCGCCCACTTCGCCCCCTCTCTTCCGGACACCAGCTCCACTGTGCCGTCCCGGATTGCTGCCGCTGTGGGGGCCCAGCCTCCGCTTACATGCGGCTCCGTTCTGGCTGCCCTGCGGGACTTCCAACTACAGATGTGCGCTGGCCTGCAGGCGCTGAGTGAGCGGTTTGACCCCATACTGTCGGCCGCGGGTTGGGAGCGCACTGTTTGCCATCTACAGGGCGTGGGTCTCCCGGTGCTTTTGTCCGCTTGCGGGGACGCAACGGCGGTGTGTGACTGTGTTACTCTGGTGCCTTCACCTGGCGCTCCCGGCGCCCGGGGTACACCGCTCTACACCTCAACTGCGGATGCTCTGTCCCCCTGGTCATGGCTGCCTGCCTCATTGTTGCCTGCCTCACCGCGTCCACTGGACTATCCTGTTGAGAGATGCCTAACGGCTTCGGGGAGCCGTCCGCGGTGGCCCACTGCTGACTTTTTGTGGAACTCCTGTACCTTATTTGCCAGGTTTGGGTTTTATGTGGTGCAAAGAGGGACCTTAATCGATGGGAGGCGGCCATTTCGTGATCCTACTTCACCATCCTTTCACAAGCGACCATCTTGTTTTTGTTTGTTCGGGACACGGGGCCTTCATGCAGGGGCTGGTTTAATCCCAAGCCCGCGATCGGGCCAGGGCTAGACTGACTTCTAATGCCATGGTTTATGGACGGGCTGGCCTGGGACTGGAACTGTATGCATGTTATGCGCGCACTCGTTGCGACTTGTATCCCTTCGCTTACACTGTGGTGCCATGGTATCTTCGCATGCCGTTTTTTGGCGCAATGGGCTCTCAGTGTGTGGGGGCCATGACTGGCTGATGGTTTGGGGCGCTCTGGTGTCCCGTGGGCTCCTCCCCGCCTTCTTTTCTGTTTTCTTATTTTCTTCCCTCTATTCCTACTTTCTTTCTTTTCTATATTTCGGGTTCATTGGGCGACAGGCACTATGCTGGGGGGGGGGTAGGCCGTAGCCTCCGCATTGGTGTAGGGTGGGGGGGTAATACTCTGTTCTTAATTAGTTCTATGGGCCTTTTTTCCTTTATGTCTCTGCGTTCTACTTTCTTCGATTCTGGGTCCGGGTGCGGGGTGGATCGAGTGGGGGCGGCTCCGGAGGGGTGCGTACTTGCTCCTGTGACTATCCTGTTATGTTTCTGCACCGCCTCACTGTTTGAGTTTTTGCTTCAATTGTTGTTCTTCCTGCTGTTGCTGCTCTCCCGTGTGGTGAGGCTATCTTGCGGACTCGAATCTCCTTTGTTCCTATCCTTCATTGACTTTTTTCTTGATAAACTTATCTAAAACTTAAAATTAACCTTCACTTCTCCTTCCCCGAATGTCAAAGATATCTCCAGTATGTGATCCATAACTTGTTGTTAATCCTGACTGTTGACGCACGGGGGATTTAATGTGGGTATCAGTGCTTCATTGTATCGTGGCCGGCCTGAAGGTTGTAGGCCCGTATTTGTTCTTTCAAGATGCACGAATAAAGGTTTTTAAAAAAAAAAAAAAAAAAAAAAAAAAAAAGTCTGTCTTAAGTTTGTCTTAAGTGTGTCTTAAGTTTGTCTTAAGACAAACTTAGGACAAAATCCTAACTTCTGTGAATACCAAAAGTAGTAAGTTTAGGATTTTGTCTTAAGTTAGTTCTGTGAATCGGCCCCTGAGATTTCATAGACAGATCTTTGCTGAATTTGACCCCTAGGCTTTTTACAGATTCTGCTGGGCGAGGAGGATTGCCCATCTGCCTTGCCAGTAGTATGAAAGTATTGAAAGAGCTGTCCATTTTTGGAAGAAGTAGGTTTGAGAAGTGTAAATACAATTCTACCGTAAAACCATCTGGGCCCGGACTTTTATTTTTTATTAAGAAGACTTAAAGATTGAGATAGCTCTAGGGTCGACAGGTCAAATTCTAGAGGTGCGAAGTCTAGGTCTACATGTGAAGGAGGGCGAACATGGACAAGACAGGTGTCAATGAAAGATGCAGGTGAAAGGAACTCCAGAGTATATAGAGTTTTATAAAATTTCATAAATTCATTTGAAATGTCCTGATCTTTAAAAATAAGATTTCCGTCCGATGAGTGAATAGACTTTACCAAAACACGTTCCTTCTGAGATTTGAGATAGTCAGCCTTGAAGTTTGCCAACTTTATTTCGTCCACTATAATACTGAGCGCTATCACGAAGGAGAATAGATGAAGCATTATCCATAGCTGTTTTCTTCAAGTCGAGCTTCGCACAAACAAGCTCCTGTAACGCAGAGTCAGAAAAAGAATAGTAAAATTGGTGTTCTAGGCATTTAATATTAGCTAGCAAAATGTTATGCTGATTAAATAAGTGTTTCTTTTCCCTGGAAACAAATTCTATAATAAAGCCATGTGCAGTAACCTTAAAAGCATCTCATATAATGAAGGTGAAGCATCTGGAGCTACATTTAGAGAAAATAATTTATCTACAAAGGAAATGAAAGTGGAAGAAAAAAGTGGATCCTGCCAAAGAGAATTCTTAAACTTCCATCCAGAGGACTTGGCATGTGAGTGGAGCAGATCGAAATCAGCAACAACCGGGGCATGAACAGAAATGACAATAGGGTTGATTGAGGAGGAAATAAGGTTCTGTATCAAGGCTTTAGAAGGGAAGATGTAATCTAATCAGCTCACGTTGCCATGTGGGGGAGAGAAAAAAGAACATTCTGTAGTATCAGGTTTACAGAGTCTCCAAGCATCTACACGATGTGTCTGAGATATTATGATTTGGAATTGTTTATGAGTCTTGTGAGGGATGAATCGAACTTGGGATTGTTGGTCAAAGAAAGGGTCAATAACTTGGTTACAATCACCTCCTAGTATAATAAATTCATTATTATATTGAAAACACTTTTTTGTAATATTAATACTCTCAGTTAAGTTAATGTTGTTAATGTTGTTAATGAGCAACTTAACTGAAAACCATCTACCTTTCAAATCAGTTTCCTGAGAAATAATAGAGCATTTCACGCATTTATGACATAAAATAAATACACCATTTTTCTTAGTGGTCGTAGGTGACACTAAGTCTAAACCAACCCAATTCTGTTTGAGTTTCTAAGCCTTTGCCTCCGTCAAGTGGGTCTTTTGCAACAAGACTAAGTCAGGATTGTATGAGTCTAAATGGGATAGCATTCTCTGCCTCCTTATAGGGTTAATAAAACCTCTCGCATTTCAAGATACAACTCTGAATGTAGAGAGAATGAATTAGGTATAGAACCACATGATCAACTGTGATGGAAAGACATAAAAAGAATAATGAGAAGAGTATATAGAATGAAATGTCCAGTAAGGTCAGTAAAAGAAAATATGGCAAAGAAGAATAGAAGAGAAAGAAAAAGAACACAAGTGAAAATAAGAGAAGACAGTACATGTCATGTCCAAAATGATGACTGTGCTACATACCTTCAAGGGAAAACAGGAAAACAACAAGGGCTGGCGACAGACAGTAAAGACGGCGCATCCAAGAGGGGGAGACGTACCACATCCTGAAACTAAGAAAGGGGTGGGGTATGGATATGTAGGGATTAAGAATGATCTGCAATGATCTTAAAAACAAAGAAAGACAAATAAAGATGACTATAAACAGTTACAACCACTGAAATATAATCAGTAAAGGAAGTGAAAAATGAGGATTAGAGTGAAATGTACATGGCACTCTCAAAGTTCTTGAAGACTGTCACATAAGATTCAAGGTATCAAAGAAGGACCAGCTGTATCCGTGGAGTGTGAATGAAGAAATTTTCGAAGATCTGCAGGGTCTTCAAAAGTGGAGGTGCTGCGCAACCAAGGCACATAGAGCCGGTTTGAGATCGAGGAACTCCTTCCGTCATTTAGCTGTTACCATGGAGATGTCTTGGGACAAGAACATATTTGTCCTGGACCACATTAATTGTTTCTTAAGCTTGGCTGCATTTAAGACATAAAAAAGGTCCCTGAATTTTAAAAAAAGAAGGATTATGCCACGAGGCCTTGAGGGAGCAGATGCAGAAGAGAGCCCAGGACCCAACCTATGAGCACGCTGGATATTGAGAGACACTGAAGCAGAGAGTCTAAAGGCTTCGGAAAAAAAGAGGCAAAAAATGTCACAGGGTAATTTCCCTCGATACCCTCAGGAAGACCATACAAACAAAGTTGTTGCACCTATTTCTGTTTTCAAGATCCTCAGCAGACTTCTTTAAGAGTATCACATCCTGGAGATTTTAGTAGAGAGATCTTGAAGGTCACTGATGTGAGGGTCAACTGTGGACACCCTGGAATCGAGTGTAGACCCTTTAGTGTCCAGAGCATGTAGACTTGTATTGGTTTCCTCAATAAATGGACGCAAAGCACGTATTAACTCTAAAACAGTGTCCAAAGAAACAGACGAAGCTGGTTTCGGTGGAAAAGGAGGATCTTGCTAAAGTCTTTTATCAGCAGAGGAGGGCAAATGGAATTTTGACAATTCCTGCAATTTTACAGGCATATGTATACATGCATGGTAACTCAAATGTCCTGAAGATTATCCTAGTATGCTCTCCGAAGATCCACACACCGTTGACTATTTGTACACCATAAACACTTTCCTAATTCATTATTTTTGTTTAATGGTGTCTCCTGCATAATCTGTTTGTGGTATCAAAAATGTGTTCTAAACAAATTGTTTTGCCTGAGCCTTCTCCTTTCTGTTGTACGTCCCTCTTGCTAAGTTGGATGCAGGCTTGTGTCCCACTTAAATTGTTTATTTTTGCATACTTACATGATTGAATATTAAATACCTGTCCGGCTGTACAGTGTCCAAATATAGCACTGATTGGGTCTATATTTATTGACCAATTTCAATTACTGTCTAGGGACCATTGTCTTTAGAAATAGGTAGACCGAGTACGACACAGGCAATCCAGTGGTAGTCTTTTTATTAGAATGTAATAAATGTTTGGATCTGCCCATGTAATAAGAATGCTTTAATCCAGTATATGTGTAAAAATCAATAAAGTCTCTTTCTAATGAAAAATATTTAAGTGAAAAGCCCAGGGCCATTTGTTTTATTTTTTTAAATAGTTAAAGTAAGCCAAAATCTATTGAAAAAGAAAGTCCCAAAAGCCAATAAGTGAAAGCAGTACCTCATGCAAGGAGTAAAGCTGAGAAGAATTGTTTCAGTCATGAAGAGAAACAAAATAGCGGTCAGAAGGCAGGAGATTCTGTCTCTGGACGCATCCTGGAGCTCCGAGCTCAGGTGGCCTCTTGGAAAGTAGTTTTAAATGCCAAGTCAAAGTGGTAGTAAAGCTGCACACACAGGCACTGCAGTGGCAGGCCTGAGACAGGTTTGAAAGGCTACGTATGTGGGTGGCACAATTAGTGCTGCAGGCCCACAAGTAGCATTTGCAGTACAGGCCCTGGGTATATGGTATACCACTTTACAAGGGACTTATCAGTCCATTAAATATGCCAATCAGGTATACACTAATGTCATCCTGTTTAGGGGAGAAACATGTGCACTTTAGCACTGGTTAGCAGTGGCAAAGTGCACAGAGTCCTAAAGCCAACAAAAAGAATAAGCAAAAACAGGAGGTAAAACACTAAAAGTCTGTTGAAAGACCACCCTTAGGATGATATGTCTAACATCATTGTTATTGAGAGCTGAGGGAACAAGCTCAGAAATTGGAAGTGAGGCAGTGCAGATTGAATCAAATTCTTCATATATTGCCTCTACTTTGTTTTTAAAACATCCACTAGCTTATCGCAAAGTAACTAGCTGGGATGCAGTGTGTTGGCAATGTTTGGTCTTGAAAGTGAATGACCTGTTTAAAAAAGCCCTTAGTGCATTTTCCAGAGTAGTTTAAATCAAAAACATGCGTATATACTTCTTCTAAACAGTTTTTGTGCCCGCTTTCTTACTTTTCAGTCTTTTGACAATGCCCATCATTCGTTTTAGCAGGTTCCACTTATACACAACACCGGTGCATCATGAGCAACTGTTCTGCCAGGTTCCTCTGTACAAATAAAGGTAGAGGTTATGTAGCAGCAGCAACAGTGCAAGGTTCTGTTTAGTCCCTAATTTGCAAAAGACACACAATTGATGAATGGAATGCAGAACAAATCAAAACATTCACCCCCAGTCTAGAGATCTGGGTTAAATCCATCATTCTTTTGCTCACCATGCCACCCCAGTTTAGACCTGGCCATATGCTAATCAGTCTTGACCATGTGCCTCATGGGAACAGTCCAACCTGAACTGCCAAGCTAGGTCCTCCCTGGACCGGAAATAGGCATCCTAGGACTGGTTTCGGGGTTTCACCCCTCTTCAGCCAGGATAGCTTTGATTCAAGTTGCACAGTGAGCCTAGGACCCACATCTGGGCATACCTGGCGCACTTAGGGCGAGAAAGCAAAAGACACACAATTAATGGACGGAATACAGAACAAATCAAAACATTCACCCCCAGTCAAGAGATCTGGGTTAAATCCATCATTCTTTTGCTCACCATGCCACCCAAGTTTAGACCTGGCCATATGCAAATCAGTCTTGACCCTTTGCCTCATGGGAACAGTCCAGCTCGAACTGCCAAGCCAGGTCCTCCCTGGACTGGAAACAAGCATCCTAGGACCAGTTTTGGGTAAATCCATGACACAAATTTTATGTTAATTAAAATGCATAGAGCCAGAGAGCAGAAGGTCACTGAGAGATACATTGTGGCTACTCAGTGTCTACACATGCCCAAATAATGGCAAAATGTGCTTCAGTGAGAATAATCATTTGATAGGAGCAAATTGTTAAATTGTTAAATATAACATTAAAGCGGTGAGCCTCAGAGTGAATGCTGCCATGATCTACCTTGCAAGTACTGAACCATTCCATACTGAGAACAGAGGCTAGAATGAATAATGGGGAAGGCTTGTGATAATGTCTGCTAAGGAAGCAGCACTTAAACCTAGAAATCGGATTTATGAAATAGGGCACAATTATAGTTGTTCTTTTTTTTATGTATTTATTAAAATGAAAGGATATATTCCCCAACAATATAGGAGGTACACTTATAGGGGGAATAGCCCCACATATAGTTACATTAAGGTTAGCACCTATTTATATACCCTCATCCAACCACAAGTGTAATAGATCACACCATAACTAAACCACTAGTAGCTTATTAATTTCAGCTGCACCTAACAGATACATCCAGTTAAAGAGAGAAGGCAAGAAACCATGTCTCCAAAACTACCCCAACTGTGTCATCAAAAATAACACACAAAGACACCCACTAAAATAAAAGTTCTCTAAAACCCACAGGCAGCTCAGTTATCTAGTGCAAGTCTCTACTCTAGCAACAAAGAAAAGATTAAATTGGCCAGCTCAAGACCCAAGATAGCAAATTTCTTCCTCATGGGCATTAAGTCACGTCTCCTCATCTGTGATGCTGTGCTCATATCAGGTGATATAAGAACTCTTAAATCCTTTTATATAAGGCTTCATAAATGTGATCACACCCGGTGTAAAATGTTGTGTTGCTTGTGAGCTATTTTGTGCTGCTGTGTGACAAGAGATGATTCCATCGGTGTTGCATGGGTGTTCCCATGCAACCCCACATGGGTTTTGATACAAATTCCTATCTACTAACACTGGCACACAGGGATTTGCACCTAACTGTAAGCCTCTTTGAAGCAGGCACAGAGGTTTTTAGAAAATCACTCCAAACATTGTGTGTGCTACACTATGCAGAATGTATCCAAAATGGGAAAGGTATTAAAGCATAATTTTTGTATTGGATGGGTCCCCTTCCAGTAGAATGCATATTCTTGCCAGAGCACACACACCCTTGCACTACAGTGCAAGGATGTGTACGTTGGCGCATAGCAGCCAAAAGTGGGCCAGTGCTGGGCAGAGAAAAGCAGAAAAAATCTTTGTAGATATGCCACAGTTTCACCACTGACACAATGCAGTGCAGCAACTTTGGTTGCTGTGCTGCACTGTGATAAAGTTAGTAAGCACACTCCTAAGTTCTCCAAACTCTGCATGAAAAAGTAAGCTTTATTTAAAAATATAGAGTATTTTAGCTCTCTCCTCCCTTTCTATCAAATGAGCCTCCCTTTCCCTCCTTCAACTGCTTGTCTTCACTCTTTGAGTGCAGCCTACTCTATGTTTCACACCTGTCTGCCCTATTCTCCATTGTCGTATTGCTGCAAAGTTGCTCACACCTCATTTCACAGATTTTAACCTGTCCTTCTTTATAATTACACCCCTGCAGTCTAACAATACTTAACCTCCTCTATCTATTTACTCCACCAACTATTGACATGAGCTCACATACTTCCCACTAAGGATCACACCTCACTTTTATTAATTTAATCTACAAGACAGAAACTGGATTTGAGGCAATGAATGGATCTCTAGTATAAGCACTATTCTTTTCTGAAGTAGTGTACCATTGACTGTAGGGCTCTTCTACACTTCATCAAGGTTTGTAAACTCTATTTAAATGCAAATACAATACAATACAAAGCAAAACAATACAATCCCAGCATCTGATGAGTCAGGAGGACTGACTGATCAGTACACTGTAGCTAATTTAGAACTACTAATATGTACTGAGCAAGGACACATAAGTCACAGAGCATACATACAGGTACGTAATACATAAGAGGGAGTGTTACTGAGCCAAATATTAATGCTTGTACTATCAAAATGGATAATCACTATTCAATGAGGAGTATAAAACTCTTTTTAATCAAGTTCAACTCTTAAAGAGTCCAGAGGGTGTATCTTGCTGAAGGAAGTGGCGCATCTCTTCTGAATCAAATCGAGCTGCCTATGTGCACATGCAAAACTTGATGTGGCTGCGGTTGCAACAATGTGATCTAAATATTTTAAACTTGAGGCTGTGCTATGCAAACATGTGTTGCATTCCATTGCACTTCATTGGGCAAACAATAAAAATGTTCACCTTATACAACTACCTAACCCTAAACCCCAAAATTACCCCTACCATCCTTTGCCACTGCCCACGCTTAAACTCTAAAAATACCCTTACCACCGACTAAACCCTAAAATTACCCTGTCCACCCTTTACCACTTCCCACCTCTAAACCTGAAAATTACTCTAAACACCATTTATCACTACCTACCCCTAAACCCTAAAATGACACTTCTCATGCTGTATCACTCAATCCCACATAACCATAAAATTAATCTAACCGTCCTTTACGACTACCCACCCCTAAACCCTAAAATTTCCCTTATCACCCTTTACCACTACCCATAGCAAAACCCCCAAATTCCCCCAACCACTCTTCACTACTTCCCACTCTTAAACCCTAAAAATACCATTGTCACCCCTAAACCCAAAAATGACCCTGTCCACCCTTTACCACTACCCACACCCAAACTCTAAAATTACAAAGGCAAAGAAACATATCGACTCTGAATTCCTGGTACAAGCATTACAATGTAGCAATAAGCATTGATGCTTTATGTTATTTGCCAAAAATGATAAAACCAGTTTATATTGTATCACAGCATAGTGCATTATCATTCTTTAATTGCAGTTTAGAATCAAACAACAATAATGAATTATTATGAGATTCGAAACTGACCCAATTGTTGTTAGCAATATTTATAAAACCATAAACAACATTCAGACACAAATAGTCTAAATAAATACTTCATGCAAATAAAGTTGAATTTTAATGAATAGAGAAAAAGTTAATTTGCATGAAAAGTATTTGGATACATGGGGTTATGAAGCTTTTCCTTTGAAACATCTGGCATTTCTGTTCCTAGTGTTAATTTCTGGTCAGCAAAGTATGTTTAAATGCAAAGTGTGTTTAAGACTGCAGTACCGCCTCCTGTCTCCAGGGGCAGAGCTGAGTTAAAATATAAACACACTTGATGAAACACAGGTCCCCACAAGGCAATATTTAAAAAAAAAGTTGTAAAAATTGACCCAGATGTTTCTGGAGCCATTTAAAAAAACAAAATGTATAAGACATTACCTTGTGGGGACCAGGGTCCAGGTCCCCATAGTGTGAATGTGTTATCACACCCAAGTCCCCAAAAGGATATTAAAAAAACATATCACACACACAAGAGTTAAGCTGATGACAGTTCGAGGAGGCCATATTCCCCTTTGAAGGACTGCTGAACAGGATTTGCTGCTGCAGAGAAGAACGTAGCGGGAGCTGCAGTAACCAAGGCCGACCAGCGATGAACTCTGGGCAGATAGACAAGGAGGTTGGTCCCGGTCTAATCTCAGTTCTTAGATCAGTTTTTTACTCCCCAAAAAATCTAAATCCAAAGTTTTGTCTTTTGGCTGTCTGGGCACTGTTAGCACCATCACCAAGGGTCCAGGGTTAGAGGGGTACCAAATGGGGGTTAGGACCCCTCAAACTGGGTCCAGATGAGGATTCAAGATGGTTTGATCCTTTTCTATTTCTTAGGATCTGATGAGGAGGCCTGCCAAGTCTAGTAGTCCTAGTTACAAGGAGTGGAACAGGTCTCAAGCAGCAAGTCACGCTTCTGTGGGGTCAAGAAATGCTCTAGTCAGTAAAGCAGTCATTCCAGGTGCAGCAAAGTAAACGCAGCCTTGTGAAGTACACAGCAGGCCACTGCAGCAGGCAGTCCTCTTAGAGTCCTCCTGCAAGCTCAGAACTGAAAAGTGGGTCTGAGAGTCCCATTTTTCGGTCATGCATTCATGACCTTTTGTAAATACTTTAGTATATACTTAAATGTGTATGTACTTTGTGGGCTCCGGAGATCATCCCTAGGACTTGTCTGCTTCCGCTTAGGGACATTTTTTCTGTTCAACTGCCTTTATTTAACTGTCTTGATATAAATCGACCAGTAGAGCTCAGTAAAATACCAAAATTGCTTTCTGCTTGTTCAACTGTTTCTATTTAACTGTCTTGATGGAAAACGACCAGTAGAGGTCAGTAAAATACCAGAATTGCTTTCTGCTGAGGCATTTTATATTTTTTATTTTTATGGTAACTGCCTCTATTTAACTTTCCTGATAGAAAACGACCAGCAGAGGTCAGTAATATACCAGAATCTCTTTAGCATTCTCTAGTTCCAGTCCATGGAAATTGTCTTCCACAAGCACCCGTAGACAATAATATTTTTTTCAAGTCTTGTATTTTCAGGGATATGACTACCAAAGGCCCTGCTTTTATATTAATAACAGAGCTTTGGACTATACCATTTCCCGCTGAAAGGCAATATTTCTCTCTATGTGTTTCCATACCTGGTGTGTCACGCACTTTGGTGCTTACTTTTTCTCCATGTTAAAGAACAGTAGAAACCTTTTTCCCTCCTCTATCCTTCCGCTATCCTTCTCAATCCAAATAACTGACTAACCTATTTACCACTCAAATTACTTTCATATTTCACTATACTAATTCAACACTAATCTTTTATGGGTTCCGGAGTAGCATGCTACTCGCTGAAAAAGCACTTTGACGCCTCGTCCGGGGTAGTAATCGGTATATAAATGCAATTATAATAAATACAATATAAGGTCCAAAAGGCGAGACCGATTGCATTGCAAATGCTTGTTATACCTGGTATTTGTGAATTAGGAGGAGTTTCTAGAGAATTCTCTTGACAGTAATTTAAGTTTCCTGTTTCCCCTGCCCTGGCTCCATGCTGGCTACTTGAACAATGCAGGGGTAATAAGCTCTTTGTGTGAAGGCAGAGCATAGCCTATTCAGTTGCAAGCGGGACTGTGCTCAGCTCTGCCCCTCATCCTGCCAGTTGATGGCCCATCCTAATCCCCCTCGGGCAGGAAAATGCCAACTTTCTTACAGTGTCATTTTCAAAATTGTCACTTAAATTCAACTGTACCATTATTAAATGTAATAAGGCAACTTAATGGTATACTAGGGAGAGGTAGGCCTCACATTAGAGAAAAATGAATTTAGGAGTTTTTGACTACCAAGACACATAAAACCTAAACTACATGTCAAACCTTTTAAGTCCTGTGCACCCTGCCTCATGGTCTACCTACAGCCTACCTTAGGGATGGCTTATATCCAATAAAAGGGGAGTTTATAGCCTGGCAAAGGAGTTGTATTGCCAAGTCGAATTGTCAGTTTAAAACTGCATTCAAGCTGCAATGGCAAGCCTTGGACATGTTTCAATGTGGCTACTTGAGTGGGAGGCACAGTAAGTGCTGCAGATGCACTAGTAGCATTTAATTTACAGGCCTTAGGTATATGGTATATCACTCTACAAGGGACTTATAAGTAAAATAAATATGCCTATCAGAGGCAAACCAATTGTACAATATTAAAGGGGAAAGAACCAGCACTATAGCACTGGTTAGCAGTGGTAAAGTACACAGAGTCCAATAACCAACAAAAACACATTTCAGCAAAAAGTGAAAGGTGAAGGAAAAACGTTTGCGGTGAACATGGAAAGAGGGTCAAGTACAACAGAAGTGTATTACAAAAAGCAAGATATTAAAGTGTGGAAATTGAGGTTGTGTTCATGAATAGTGCTGATAGAACTAAACTGTGGACAAATGAATCAAAGTTCTGAGCTCATTTGGACTCGTGTTTTATTTTGTTGAGATGCCTGATCAAATATGTAGATATATTTTGAAAGCAACTTTAAATTTAACAAAGAAGGTCTCAAGATGCAGGAAGGGAGTTCTGGTTGAGTTCCATGGTTTAACAACCTTGCAAAAAAACGTTTTGCTATTCACTCTCTCCAAACAAAAGGGTTATGTGACAAAAATCTTTTTATTATTAGTTCTAATCAAACACTTATTCTAAACTTCAAAGAATTTGTTGACATATCAGGCCATAATCATAAAGGCATTTAAGTATTTAAACATTTAACTTCATGCATTTAACTGTAATCCAACTAATGACAGGAAGCCAGAGAGGCCACCTTCTTCTGTCGGATTTTATTTATTTACACACCCACCCGGTCTGACCCCGACAGTGAGTTCGCAACCATTGGTCAGAGAAGCCTAATTTCAGTCTGATGGTACAATCAAGTTTTTACAATGAGGCAACCACATTCACATTAGGATCTTCAGGAGTCAGATAATTATTGCAAGGAAAGAGAAATGGTTGGGGGATGTACAGCGGTTATGGAGGTTTAAAATGAAAAAATTATGTCCATTTGTTGAGGGACAGATTAGAATAAAGTTTCACCAATAATTTCCCTTTTGGTGTCGGACTTGAGATCAGGCTGGCAGTCATTTGGGTAAAGTTACTTTTAGCTTTACTTGACATTTTGCACAATGTTAATATACGCACAAGAACCGCTCTTGAATTTGGGGATTGTTACAGAATATTTTGGAAGGTTGGTTATTTTGAATTTTAGTTATTGACATTCCTACTGTGATGACTGGGTATGTTTGTTGACTGCTCTTTTACTGATCTCAAGTTATATTATATGTTAGAATCCTTTGCATGGCGTTTGCGCAATTTGTTTTCCATTTACATGGCAATAGGCCTGTACCCAAAGGAATGAAGAATGTTGTAGATCTTCAGGCTGTAATTGAAAATTGAGGAATTAGTGGCTTCCAGAAAAGACATGCATCTTTGACTTGATTCCTATATTTCCTCTCTCAATTATATGCTGGCGAGTTCTCACTGTTTGGAATATTTTGTACGTGTATACGTGCTGGACTTGGCCCTCTCTCCAGGGCCACCACCAAACCTTCGGCTTTACCCTCATGCCTTCTGAGCCAGTTTTTATTGTATTTTAGGACTCTGCACACTATACAATTGCAAATCTGTGGTTTACACCCAATTGGCACATTTATATATGCATACGTCCCTAGCAAAGTGAAACTACATATACCCAGGGCCTGTAAATTGAATGCTAGTAGCTGTCACGCAGCATTTACTGTGACACCCACTGAAGCAGCCATTTAAACATATCTCAAGCCTTGAATTGTAGCCTTTGTGTCCAGATTTTAACTGCCATTTCGACATGGGAAAATAAACCTTTTGCCCGATCCAAACCTTTCTTGTTAATACACCTAAGTCACCCCTAGGGGAGGCACTAAACAGCAGATAGGGAAGGGTGCAGTGTAATTAAAACACTGGACATGTATTTTTAACTTTTGCAGGCACCAGTAGAGAAAAACCCTTGCATTTTCTTTCACTACTGCAAGGCCTGACTCTCCCACAGGGTAACATTGGGTTACATTATTACATTCAAATGATAACTTTCAATTGGGAGCAGGCACGAACATTGAGTTTGGTCAATAAAGAGTTGTACTTAAAAACCCTCTTTAATGACAACGTTGGATTCACAATTCTGAAAATTGTGTTTTTTGTCCTAACCATTTGGTGCCTACAGCCTATATCCTGGGTCACATCACTAGGTGTACCTGGCAGCTGTGTTACTCACAGACAGCGAGACAAATGGGGAATAGGTGTTGGCAGAATAGGCCATGTCTGACTAGATAGGGGGTGGAACAGTCACCTACCACACTTACATTCACAAAGGTTCTCACACTAGTCTTTTGCGCCCCCAGACAAACTGCTACCAGGCAGAGAGGTGGGAAATTCTGGACACCTCTATGGGGGGGATCTGGATGCTTCTCCAGCTTCAAAGTGGCCACCAGGTACAAATATTGGACCTTCAGACCTAACTCACTTCTGGACTTCTACAGTTTGCCAGGAAGAAGGATTGCCAAGATGTGAAGTCTGCCCGGCTGGCCTGCTGGCTGACCAAGGACTGCTTTGCTACCCAAGGCCTGCTGTTGCTGCACCAAGACTTTTCTCCTGCTGTGAGCTGCCATGCTGAATCCAGCCTGCCAGTGTGTACCCAGAACACCAGGAAATCTTCAAGTGACAGTTGTCTGGGCCCTGGTGTAAGCCACAGGGATCCCTCAGGGGTCCTCGCTCAGTCCTACACTATTCAACATTTATGTCACTCCTTTGGCAAAGCTTATAAAATAATTTGGCTTCACTCTGACATCATATGTGGAAGGTACCCAAATCGTAGTCACATTTGACTCTGATGAGCCAGGAACTGCATCTAACTTCCATGATTGCATGCAGGCAGTTAGTTCTTGGATGTCCTCAAATAGTCTGAAACTGAATTCAAATAAGACCGAGGTTCTGATATTTGGTACACTGCCTCCTTTTCGGTCCTCTGCTTGCTGGCCCTCTGATCTAGGTGCACTCCCTACGATGTGCTGGTGTGTCCTTGGGTGGTGCCTCTTCCCCCATTTGAGTTACTACTCCTCTATCTCCCCTACAAAGGTCATGGAACACCCTAAAGCATCGCATGTTTAACCAACTCCTTTACCCCACAAGATGTTTTCGTTCTTACTTTCTGATGACAATCCACTGATCCCAGTGCGGCTTTACACCAACCGACCTATTGCAGTGCGGCACTCTCCGAAATCACTCTACCTCCTCACTCAGCTCAGCAGTTCACCCTCTTTTACAATCTCTTCCCTAATCATTCATGCACTTCATTCATAGAAACAAGTAACTGTCTGTCCACCGTACAGCCGGTCTGTCATATAACCGACTGACTGCCCGTGAAACGACCGGACAGTCACCTCAGACCATCTGCCCATAAATGGCCGGACAGTCATAAAACTAATTGATAGGATCCAATTGCTTCAAATCATTCACACACACAGTGACCCATGCCCTGAGTCAGCAACTCAAATTGCTATGGTCTGCCCTTGTGCACTAGGTTCCCACACAACTTTCTCAAACTCGCTCACACACGTTCCCTATCTCCCAGTGGGTTTGCCGATGACGCCTCATGGCCCCCACAATTACTAGTCAGACAATTACAACTCTGGTGTTTTCTACACCACAAATCTATCCAGGGATCTTAGGCTACTCGTCGAGCCTGACATAAAAAAAATCTCATGGACTGTGCGTATTCGGCCTGAAACCCCAATCACTCGACTCTCAACCCGTTTCCGCAAGACATCACACAATCAAAGCATAACCGCAATCTAACACAAACATCCCTATTCATACTCCCTCCACTGTGAACTTCCGTCCCTGCCGCACCATCACTCTCTGTCGGTCTCCGCCAAAATCCGTCGTCCTCCACCTTCAATCCTCTGAGCTTTCATCTTCTGGGCTTTTTGGGCTCTACGACTAGCTTTCCCTAATATTCTTAGCTTCTCCCCTCACTGCCAAGGCAACCGTCCTTCTGTTACCAACTGAAAGGGCTGAGTTCCTCCCTACCAATTTACTGTGTAACTCGGGCCAATGGTCCTTTGTTGCCTGCTGAGCTGAGAAGTGTAGAGGGGAGAAATAACTCATTTAAACACTACCACAATTTAGAAGAATCATGGGTTTGAAGAATCACAGACTCTGAAATCCAAGTTAGGTGGTTTATTACAAAGCCACAAACAACTAGACGTACAAGCACCTCATTAAGAAATTTTAAAAGTACATGGGTGCCAATACAGATTCAAACCTACGAGCTAATCTTATGCGATGGATCAGAAACAGAACTGCAATTTCCAGAAGTAAAACACAGGCAATTATTGCCCCCACATCAAGATCCTTCTTCATCTGTGAATGAATGTAGAGCATTAGTCTATCCCTACACTAACACATTTGTGACAAGATCAGGAAAAAGGTGTCAGCGCATCAAGACTTCCTAAGAAGTACACTCACGTTGTATGGGTCAAGTAGCCAAAAGCTATGGAGCTCGTTCTAAGATGCTCCTTCTCTCGCCTTCGAACTCCTCACCTCCTCACCTGACTCCACCCCGGGGCACTGTCCCTATTACAAAACACAAAATGCAAAACACGCCTACAGATCAAGTCATTCTGCTGGAAACTTCTCATAGGTGATTTTCCATGCGGTGTCGATGCTCCCAACTCCTGGCTCGATGACCTTTATTCCCAGGCCTCCCTCAATGTGAAAGAACACTGTGTCCCAATTATCAGCTCTCCTTGCTCATTTGTATCACATCCTCTTGAGCCTAACTCTCCTAAAATTAATCTAACCAAGAATGACGATTTTCTCCACCTGCAACAGAAACGTGAGAATAGAACAAATTCAACACGCACATGAATTTCACTAGCATCCCTATTCCTGAGCCCCCAGGGAAAATACATTTCAGGCCTACAGAAATTGGTCAACATGAGAGTGAAATGCATAGGCCTTTCAAATAGACACATGAGTGACCATTTCATTTAGTCCTTTCTGTATCATTACATTACAAAAACAAATCAAATTCATTTTTATTACAAAAAACTTATGAAATCCTACACGTTAAACATAATTAATGGCACCTACGTGCAGCTTTAATTGTTCGCACATTTGAGTCAAAATTGATTAGCAAAATCGTTAAATAAATGGCAATAAATACTATGTATTACAAAATTATAACATGAAGGCTACATTGTGTCTTTACATGAGACAACACTTTTCCTTCCATTTACACTTTCATGTGCTATTACTGAACACCTTCTAATTATCAAATGTTAACACAACAAAGGAATATATGCAGGTGCGTACTATCCGTGATTATGATGCACCCCTACAAATAACAGAGCACCATCGCGCTCCATCATGATGCAACTCTGAATTTGAGTAGTTTGGCACTGACGTAGTGCCTTCAATCCAGCGATTTGACGACAACACACCGCCTCTTTGCTTCCCGCATCTTAACTTTGTCGGCAATGCATCTAAGGTACTTTTCAGCGGGCCAAGGCTGGTCTCTGTATCCGGCCTGTGCTCCATTGTGGTCGACCTGAACATTTGGATTTACTTTGATCTAGCGCGACCAGATGGCCCCATTGGCACTTTAAGCTTTTTAGCACTACATTTTCATTCATTCTTTAAAATTTCATAACTCCGGTTATGCTTATTGAATTTATGTTGTTTTGGTCTTGATTTGTTCATAAAAATACAAGCTACATTTCTAAACTGGCGAGGAGTATTTTTGTGAGGTTGTCACTGAGTTACTGTTTGAAGTGTTGCACAACTCCTTTCCACATTGCCTCTTACGTTAAGCCTTCCTGCTCTGTGCCAAGCTACTAGAGGGTGAGCACAGGTTAATTTATGATGTGTATCTGGTTTACCCTGGCTTGGACTGTGGTTCCTGTTTGGACAGGGTGCATACCTCTGCCAATCACAATCCCAATTTCTAACACAGCAAATGGTGTTGAACCATTTCTAGAAGGAGGCAGTTCTGTGTCTTGGATAAAATAGACCTATTGTTAAAGCTACTGTGAAAACAGGTGGACTAGCAAGTAGGATTTTCGGTGCAGTTTTCGCAAGTCTGAGTATCAGCATGTAATTTATAAGCTTTCTGAAGGGGTCTTATCTGTCTCCACAAAAAAAGATGAGACATAGTTGTTGATCTGAGAGGGAACCTACTTTGGCACTAGGAAAGGGAGTATGCCAAATACAATATTTTAGCTGTGGACAACCATTATTTTGATATTTGCACTCTACCCTATAAAGAAGACTTGAGTTGTGATCAACTCTTAAAGTTCAGGGTGGTCCTTATAACGAGAGAAGCCATATTGTCTTCAGCTATATATTAGAAAGGCCTCTATTGATGAAAACGCCTAGTTATTTATTATTTTTTCATACTCATAACTCCTTCAGCCCAGCTAACGATGTTTTATTTTGGTTTTGGGTATGGGCAGGACATCATACTTTTACCAGTTTGTAACCTGAAAATTTGGAAAATATTGATATCGGTGAAGAAAGTGTGGGAATAATAGTGGTGGCATCTGTTATGGTGAAGAGTATATAGTCCTCCTTAATGAGACTTTTAGGCTCTCCCACAGAGGTATGAATGCCCTTCTATCTTGTGTATTTGTGACTGCAAATGCTCAAGTGCTAGTAGCAACAGGAAGGGAGAGAGTGACTGCCTCTCCGCTTGATGGCAAACGGGCCACACATGTACCCCCACAAGTGTGTCTTGGTTTCGTGTTCTTATAGCACTGACATAATTTGAAAATAAAGTCCTGTTGCAAACCTTTTACAAACTCCTGAACAAAGAATACCCTTATACTTGATTCAAGGTCTTCTCCTCATTGAGTGATAGTGTAATGACTTCCTCCAATGGCTATCTTGGGAGCTAAAGTAGATGGGAGAGTGAGTAGTTGTTTCTTGCCCTAATAGGAAACCCACCTGGGTTTCATGAAGGAGGTTAGGGATCACATTTCTAATTCTGTGGACTAGGATTTTAGCCAAAATGTTGACGCTCACATTGATGAATAAATGGGCTGCAAAGTCTTTATATTGGGAGCAGTGGTGTAAAACTTGAGGGGGTTCCCCAGCAAGGTACACGGAGGGGTCCCCTCCGAGCTCAATCAGGAGCTCTTCGACCAAAGTACTGTGCTGAGGGGGCCCCTGGAGCTTGGGAGACCCCGCACTGGGGGGGAGCTGCGGGGGCCTGTGTTACGCCCCTGATTGGGAAGGGTTCTGGGGCATGTTGCGTTCACTCTCCATACACTAATACATGTTTGCATATGGTTGTACACCAGCGATACTTTATATTTATTGTCATCCTCCCCTCATCTCATAACCATGTAGTCATGTAGTCTATCCAGTGAGTTATCTCAATTGCATTATGCACCACTCACCTAATCATCATGATGCAGCATTGTTTAGCTCAGCACCCCTTGGCATGTATGTGCTTATGCTATTTAGTGTGCTCTGCTGCCACTGGGATGTTGTTCAAACTACATGAATACCCCCAAAAAGGAATAAAGTCAGGTTTAAATACTCACTATATTATAAATATCAGCACTACAACTTGAAGTGTTTCACCCAGATACCTTGGCTTTTTTAAGGAGCTGATATATCTGGGTGAAACAAAGGAGAAAACGTATGCTAATCGACACAGAAATATTGATTCCTGCATGGCATCCCCGAAAGTAACAAAATAGGGAGTATTTCTGCCCCCTCCCAAGTGACTAATGGCCGGATAACAGAACCCCTGGAGATATCTGGTTTTATTACTGCCCACTGAGGGTACCCCATTTATCGCCACTATTCTACCATTGCCTCTTGTTGGATGATTGAATATTGTTTACTGCAAACTATTCAGTCCGTCTTATGCACCAGCAATCATTGAGTTCTCTACTCCACATGTTTTTATAACTTTACTGTATAATGAAAAAGTAGGTGTAAAGTGCAATTTGAGAAACTAAATTACAGACATAGTATACAACAGTTATAATTAGAGGGTCCTTGTAATAAGTAATTTCGAAAACAGAAAAATAATGTGCCTAAACTGAAGGGCCCCAATCCTTAGTTCAACGTTGATAGTGCTGCATTAGCAGTAAGGAGGTAGACATTCAAAGAAAAATATTTGATGGACATATTAGTCACTGAGGTAGCAATAGTAACTCTATAATAATGGTTGGGTCAGAGTTTCCATTTGAAACCTTTTTTGTTTTCTTGAAACTTTGGAGCCTTTTCACGAATTGGCAGGAAAAGTCCAATAGCTTTGGGTCTTTCACTACAGGTTTTGTGCAGATCCGTCAAGCTGGGGCCATAAACATGTGGCTCCAAAAGTGACGTTTCGTATTTTAACTACCACAGGAATATTTGATCCTCAATGGAGAAATAATGAAAGAATTAAACGAAACATGGCATGAAATAAGAACTTTACTCAAGGAAGTGACACTTGGGTGCCGATTCCGATTTTCTCCGTCTGACTCGTACCCGGTTGTAACACTTTACAAATATGCAAGTACGACTCGTACGGAAATACTATTTCCGTACGAATCGTACAAAACACCGACCGACGAAAATAAACATACAAATGTGATCCGGGAAAGCGCCGACGTGACGTCGGGACGCATGCAGCCTGCCTTTCACGAACCAGGAAGTACGATTCATACCCACAGCAGTCCGGACGGCAATATTTTTACGGCACCCAAAAAGTGCCGGGAAAGCGAAGTACGCTGCGAAACTACCAGATAAGGGGGCCCGGTACGTGCCGTACCCCCCCAGCCCCCGTAAGTACGCGCCATACCCCCCCCAGCCCCCGTATGTACGCGCCGAACCCCCACCCATGTATGTACACCAGTGTACGTACGCACCGTACCCCCACCCGTGTATGTACACCAGTGTACGTACGCACCGTACCCCCACCGTGTATGTACACCAGTGTATGTACGCACTGTATCCCCACCCGTGTATGTACGACGCGAACCCCCAGCGCTACGCGCTGGGGGTTCGCGCTGTACATACACGGGTGGGGGTACGGTGCGTACATACACTGGTGTACATACACGGGTGGGGGTATGGTGCGTACGTACACTGGTGTACATACACGGGTGGGGGTACGGTGCGTACGTACACTGGTGTACATACACGGGTGGGGGTACGGTCCGTACATACACGGGTGGGGGTACGGTGCATACTTACACTGGTGTACATACACGGGTGGGGGTACGGCGCGTATGCGGGCACATGCCTCCATGGTTGCTATGGGAGTTCGGTCCGTACGGTGTTTTTTCCATACGGTTGTAACATCGGACGCCCCGTACGGATCGTACTTGCGCGCTCGGACTTCACTTGTCACATTTGTACGGAAAAACGTCCGGGGACGTGTCGGACACTTTTTCCGACCCGAGGACGTGTCGGGGAATTTTCCCAATGCGATTCGTATGTATTTTTTTACATACGAATCGTACTTGGCAGTTTGTATGGTACTTGTACGATTCGTACGGAAAAAAATCTGGATACGATTCGTACGGGGAAATTTTTTCCAGGATCGGAATCGGCCCCCAAGGTTTGGCATAAATCCATTCATTAATTTTCTAGACATCAGAATTTATAAAGAGTTCCGTGATGGGCAGAAAGAGGTTATATCTGAATTTGTGGATTCTCCTTGTATTTATGAAGCCACTGAGGATTTGAATATATTCAGATAAAAAACATAAAGGCACAACATTGGGCTAGGGGACCTTTTCTCCTATCATCCATTGCAGATTCACAAATCAGGCTGGGGAAACATCCTTAACCACGAAGGCTTTTCTACGCGTTACGTTTACAACGGTACACTTACCACGTAAACGTCTTTACCACGCATATGCCTTCCACGACCGTCTTTACCACGCAAGCTGCACTGGAACGTCCGGTTCAGTCCTTTTTTACTGTCGGCGAAGACGTGTGTTAAAGGCTAGAATTAGAAAAAGGGGGCTTGGGGGGTCTCTCCCCAAAAACAAAAAACAATGTGTGAGAATAAAAAAAGGGGCTTGGGGGGTTCTCCCCCCCCAAAAAACAGAACCTGTTGAAACGTCGGGAAGTGGAGGCAATCGGCGTAGTTTTAGAGGAAACGGATTGACGCTTCCTCTTTACGACGTACGACGTAACCAAGGAAGATCAAGGAGAGGAGACGACGTGAAGAGGTAAGGGAAATATAAGTTAAAAATATATATATATGTATATGGATTGAAGGTAAGGGGCATGGGTAATTATAATAAGGATTGGGGGTTGTGGGGTCACGTAAGGGTACAGGGGAGGGGTATAACCTTTACCAAAGTATGCCATTACCATGCATGAATTTACAACGAAAATTGTTGTAAAAGTATGTGTGGTAAAGGAATATTCGTGGTAAAGGTTATGCGTGGAAATAGCATTCCGTTGTAACTCATGCGTGGTAAAGGCATGCGTTACAACGGAATGCGTTGTAACGACATATAACCATCAGGCTGTGGATTTGTGACTGCCATGCTCTGATTGGCAGCCAGTCAGAGAAGCAGTTTATTTGTGGCTGCTGTTACACAACATGGTGCAACGAGCATGGAGGAAACCTTAAAAGATAAGAGGAATGTAGGAAGCAGATCAGTTTACCCTGACCACAAGCCCATGTCCGGTTACCCCCCAGAGTTACTACCCCAGCACTAAAAGCAAATATTTTAAAAACCATGTTTACACATGATTCATTAATCCAATATAGGCGTTGCAAGTCCTGAATTGGAAAAAAGAAAGAATTCAGTGACCTACAGCTGCGCTTGTCCAATGACAACACAAATGTATGGCAGTATGCAGTGGGTGGAGCACATGGCGTAAGTGGAGGCCATGCCTTTCAGCCAACCCTGCAACACATGGCATCAGTGTTAGTTGCCTGAGGTGGGCTGGATGCAGAGACTGGCCGCAAGCCATGCACAGATAGTGCTGGCCACCCACGAAATGTTGGATGCAAGGCCTGCAGCCATCCACCACAGTGCACGACTGAAAGTTGTGAGTAGAGGGGGTAGTTGTAAAGAAAAAGAGGAGTTAGGCTCAATCGAAGAGCTGATTGCTGTGCATGATCAAAGAAAACACCAATATTCAGTGAAAATCTGACAATTAAAATAAAATTAGAGTTCTCTGCTTATAAGACATGAACATACATTAAAATATATATATACGCTGAAAAAAAACATAGGTTTCAGGGGCGTTATTTAAGGAATTGGCATTTAAAAAACCTTAGAAATTCACTGAAAAAATCATAGGTTTCAGGGACGTTATAGTTAGCTGGACATTTCCCTTGTACAAAACCCTCGTACAAAACCCTAGAAATTCCCCCGTTATAGTTAGTTCAGCTGACTATAACTCGCGCCCCCGCAATGCACTGCTGATGACGTCACATATTACATCACTCATGACATGGTCAGTGACATCACTGATGACATCACTGATGACATCTGAAATGACATCACTGATGACATCACTGATGACGTCATCCAGTGAGTGTGTGTTTCTGTAAATTTTAAATATGTTTAATATATATATTGGGAAAAACCTATGGAAGAATGAGTGGGTGTATACCTATGTGAATGGATGATTTAGTAGGTGCATGACTGACTCTATAAGTGAGTCATTAAACGTATCTTACTGCAGACTAGTGACTAAACTATGTGAATGTCTGTATCTGTCTGTCTGTTGGTGTATAAGTGGCTGCATGGTTTTGTGAATAGCTATATGAGTGTCTCTATGGGTTATTGATTGGTTGTCTGAGTATCTGTTTGGGTGCCTGAGTGTTTGTGTGGGTGGGGTGTGTGTGACTCTGTGCATACATGTGTGAGTGGGTGATTCTATGGGTACATGGTTTTAAGAGTGCATCTGTGATGGACTGTATGGTTGGGTGAGTGTATGTATGGGTGTGTTAGTGATTGAATGTATATCTCAGTGGTACATGTGTGAGTAGCTACATATGTGAAAGGCAGTATATATGTGTGTAAGAGTATATACGTTGGTATATGTGAGAGTGTGTGATTGTGAGAGTGACTGTATGGATGAGTGTGTGCTCGTATCAGTGATTGTATAAGAGCGTAAGAATGTGGTACTATTTTTATGAGTAAGTGAACTTGTGTGTGTATAACTGCATAGGTGAGTAAATGGGAGTGTGATTAATTATTTGCATGACTTACTAGGTGTGAGAGTACCTCTATGGATGATTGGTGGTGTGTCAGTGTCTATGTAGGTGTATAAATGCATATGATAGTCCTGTACTGAGTGACTTTAAGTATGAGTGACTGTACAGGTGAGTGAGTGGATGTGTGTGTAGATCTAAGAGTCAATGAGTGGGTATGTAGTTATTGGTATTGGAGTATCTATGGTTTTGAGAATGGATGTCTGAAATTTTGATTGAGTATATCAAAGGGTGTGAGAAGATGCACTAATTTATCACATGGATGACATCATCAGTGATGTCATCAGTGATGTCATTTCAGATGTCATCAGTGATGTCATCAGTGAAGTCACTGACCATGTCATGAGTGATGTAATTTGTGACGTCATCAGCAGTGCATTGCGGGGGCGCGAGTTATAGTTAGGTGAACTAACTATAACGGGGGAATTTCTAGGGTTTTGTACGAGGGTTTTGTACGAGGGAAATGTCCGGCTAACTATAACGCCCCTGAAACCTATGGTTTTTTCAGTGAATTTCTAAGGTTTTTTAAATGCCAATTCCTAACCCTAATGCCCCTGAAATCTATGTTTTTTTCAGTGAATTTCAAAGGTTTTTCAAATGCTAATTCCTAACTATATCTGGCCTGAAACCTATGTTTTTTTCAGTTAATTACAAAGGTTTTGTTAATGACAATTTTGAATGTATTAATTGTTATACTGATTTTTTTGATACTGATTTACTACATTTTTTAAACTATTTATTTTTATATATATTTTTTTTAATTACATTATAATTACATTATACATTACAATACAAAATATACTTTCTCAGACTGAATTACTATTAGTTTAAATACTTGGCAAATAGGCAACAGACTTTTAAGTACAGTAGTTACAGTTGTTGCAATGGGCAACACAATTTCAAACACAAAGCAACATTGAGCTCAATGTGAATTTCTAGTTAAATGCAATTAGTTACTTTATGGATTACTTTTCTAACCACAGGACTGGATCCTAGATTCAGTCCTTGGACATCTCCTGTAAACAGTTGAGTAAAAGCGCTTTGGTGACAGTAGTGGTTTACTTAGAAACGTTTTCCCATAGAATCACCAATGTAATCCTATGGCAGAAAATTCACTTAGCAGGTACGTAGTGTTATCGCTACTTTTTCTTACTCAGTGGTGGATCCTGGATCCAGCACTGGCCAACCTCCTGTAAACAGTTGAAAGAATGTGTTTAAGTCATACAGACAATTTTTTAGGAATATTTTTAGTTTGTGAAAATAGACACTTAGAAACTTTTCTGGTGAAAACCACACAATGGATTCCTATGGAAGGAAATACAAGTTACTGGTAAGTACGCCTAGAATTACTTTTAAGGGTAGGTGCTGGGCTAAAAGATGCAGCCCTGGGTTCTCTCCTGATAACAGGTGAGTAAATCAGAATTCGTAGTTCGGCTGATTTTAGAGGAATATTTGTACGTTTCAAAAATGGACACTTTGAAAATTTTCTGGTGAGAACCACACAATGGATTCCTATGGAAGGAAATACAAGTTACTGGTAAGTACGCTTAGAATTACTTTTCAGGGTCAGTGCTGGGCTGAAAGATGCAGCCCTGGGTTCTCTCCTGATAACAGGTGAGTAAATCGGAATTCGTAGTTCGGCTGATTCTAGAGGAATATTTGTACGTTTCAAAAATGGACACTGAAAATTTTCTGGTGAGAACCACACAATGGATTCTTATGGAAGGAAATACAAGTTACTGGTAAGTACACTTAGAATTGCTTTTCAGGGTCAGTGCTTGGCTAAAAGATGTAGCCCTGGGTTCTCTCCTGATAACAGGTGAGTAAATCGGAATTCGTAGTTCGGCTGATTTTAGAGGAATATTTGTACGTTTCAAAAATGGACACTTTGAAAATTTTCTGATGAAAAACACACAATGGATTCCTATGGAAGGAAATACAAGTTACTGGTAAGTACGCTTAGAATTACTTTTCAGGGTCAGTGCGGGGCTAAAAGATGCAGCCCTGGGTTCTCTCCTGGTAACAGGTGAGTAAATCAGAATTTGTAATTCGGCTGATTTTAGAGGAACATTTGTACGTTTCAAAAATGGACACAGAAAATTTTCTGGTGAAAACCACACAATGGATTCCTATGGAAGGAAATACAAGTTACTGGTAAGTACGCTTAGAATTACTTTTCAGGGTCTGTGCTGGGCTAAAAGATGCAGCACTGGGTTCTCTCCTGATTACAGGTGAGTAAATCGGAATTCGTAGTTTGGCTGATTTTAGACGCATATCTGTACATTTCAAAAATGGACACTTAGAAAATGTTCTGCTGAAAACCACACAATGGATTCCTATGGAAGGAAATACAAGTTACTGGTAAGTACGCTTAGAATTACTTTTCAGGGTCAGTGCTGGGCTAAAAGATGCAGCACTGGTTTCTCTCCTGATAAGAGGTGAGTAAATCGGAATTCGTAGTTTGGCTGATTTTAGAGGAATATTTGTACATTTCAAAAATGGACACTGAAAATAATTTTCTGGTGAAAACCACACAATGGATTCCTATGGAAGGAAATACAGGTTAATGGTAAGTACGCTTAGAATTACTTTTCAGGGTCAGTGCTGGTTTAAAAGATGCAGCTCTGGATTCTCTCCTGATATCAGGTGAGTAAATCGTAATTTGTAGTTCGGCTGATTTTAGAGGAATATTTGTACGTTTCAAAAATGGACACTTAGAAAATTTTCTGGTGAAAACCACACAATGGATTCCTATGGAAGGAAATACAAGTTACTGGTAAGTACGCTTAGAATTACTTTTCAGGGTCGTTGCTGGGCTAAAAAATACAGCCCTGGGTTCTCGCCTGATAACAGGTGAGTAAATCGGAATTCGTAGTTCGGTTGATTTTAGAGGAATATTTGTACAATGGTGAAGGAAGGGGGAGGGGCCTGAGGTGTCCTGTGCAAACACGCCCTGTGGTGCGTTTCAAGTTGGGGAATTAATTCCTCTTCAATCCTGTGGTCCCCTGGGGGCCAACTAGCCCACCAGGTACCTCCAGTATGCGCCAGGGAGCTGCATTGCAGAGAGGTATTCAGAGGCCACACCCCTTTTTACAACACTCTGCAACACAGCTCTGTGGCGCTTACTGGAGGTACCTGGTGGGCTAGTTGGACCCCAGGGACCCTCAGGATTGAAGAGGAATTAATTCCCCAACTTAAAACGCGCCACAGTGCGTGTTTGCACAGATCTCACCTCAAGCCCCACCCCCTACCTTCACCACTGTGCAAATGCGCCCCGTGAGGTGTTTTAAGTTGGGGATTAAGTCTCCTTGAATCCTGAGGTCCCCTGGCGGCCAACTAGCCCACCAGGTACCTCCAGTATGAGCCAGGGAGCTGCGTTGCAGAGAGGTGTTCAGAGGCCACACCCCTTTTTACAACACTCTGCAACGCAGCTCTGTGGCGCTTAGTGGAGGTACCTGATGGGCTAGTTGTCCCCTAAGGGACCTCTGGATTGAAGAGGAATGAATTGCCCAACTTAAAACGCGCCACAAGGCGTGTTTGCGCAGTATCACCTCAGGCCCCGCCCCCTTCTTCACCACTGTGCAAACGCGCCCCGTGGCACGTTTTAAATTGGGAGATTAAGTCCACTTGAATCCTGAGGTCCCCTGGCGGCCAACTAGCCCACCAGGTACCTCCAGTAAGCGCCAGGGAGCTGCGTTGCAGAGAGGTGTAAAAAGGGGCGTGGCCTCATTACACCTCTCTGCAACGCAGCCCCCTGGCGCATACTGGAGGTTCCTGGTGGGCTAATTGACCCCCAGGGACCCCCAGTATTGAAGGGGAATTTGTTCCCCCTCATCAAACGCGCCAGAGTGGTGTAAGGAGGGGGCGTGGCCTCCGGCACAATCCTTTTTTATTTTCCCTCTGTTTTTTAGAAGGGGGCTGTGTAGCCCCCCTTCTTTTTCTTTTTTTTTGGCCCTGTGGACCCCATCCCCCAGGGCCTGCCCCCAATTTTGATTTATTAAAAAAAAAAAAACGGGAAGGGGGCCGCGTGGCCCCCCTCCCCAGGCCATAATTTGCCCCGGGGATCCCATCCCCCGGGGCATGGCCCTTTTAAAAAAATATATATATTTTTTATGGAGGGGGGCTGCGTAGCCCCCCTCCTGTGGCCACCTGTGGCCCCGGGGACCCCATCCCCCGGGCTGTTTTTTAAAAAATGTTATTAATTTTTTTTTTTCAGGAGTGGGGCCGTGTGGGCCCCCTCCCGGGCCACTTATTGCCCCGGGGAACCCATTCCCCGGGCCTGGCCTTCCCTCACGGCCCCGCTGGCTCCCCGCTTCCTGCGGGAGCCAGCATTGCTTTTCCACACGGGGAGCAGCTAACATGCTGCTCCCCGTGTGGAAAAGCAATCATCTTTGGTATTTGGAAGGGAGAGCAGGTTTCCTGCTCTCTCTTCCAAATACCAAAGCAGTTTGCTATGGCAGGATGGGAGCCGCAAGGCTCCCACCCAGCCATAGCAAACAGCAGTATCCCGGGGGTGGGCACCCAGGGACACTGCAGGAGCCGGCCCTGGGGGGTGGCGGTCCCCAGGGCCATCATTGGCTCCAGGGGGGGGCCGCGTGGCCCCCCTCCCATTAAGTTAAAGCCCCGGGGCTTGGGGGTCTGTAACGGACCCCCTACTTTAAATAATTGGTGCCCCGGGGAGGTGGTGGTCCCCGGGGTGTGTGCAGGGGCTCGAGCCCCCCCACACAGGTAATTTATTTATTTATTAAGCCCCGGGGGTGGCAGTCCCCGGGGCTGCGGGGGGCCCATGAGCCCCCTCATACATCAGTGATGTCATGAGTGATGTCACTGACCATGTCATGAGTGATGTAATATGTGACGTCATCAGCAGTGCATTGCGGGGGCGCGAGTTATAGTTAGCTGAACTAACTATAACGGGGGAATTTCATTGGTTTTTCACGAGTTAAATGTCCAGCTAACTATAACATGTGTGAAACCTATGGTTTTTTCAGTGAATTTGCAAGGTTTTTAAAATGCTAATTCCTAACTATAACGTGGCTGAAACCTTTGGTTTTTTCAGTGAATTTGTACGGTTTTTTAAATGCTAATTTTTGTATTATTTATTTAAAAAAAAAAATGTATATTAAAAATAAAATTCCTATGTATTCATTTATATATTATCTGTATCTTTTTATTTGTTTTTGCTTTTTTTAAAAAATTTCAATTAGGATAAAGTTGAACAGTTTTTTTAATTTTTGCAATTAATTTTTCTCCACTTTTTTTTTTTTATATAAATTCTTGGGGTGCGCGCTCTGAGCGCGCTCCTAGTACAATTTCGTAAGTTTTTTATGAATACCGCCGTACGTTATTTACTTACGCAAATATACGTTATAGTGCGCGCTGGGAGCGCGCACCCAGTACGTATGCGTACGTACGTACGCATGCGTGCGTGCGTCCTACGCGGTCCACGCGGTTTACTTCCGCATACGCTAAAATTACGCGCAATAACGGTCGCGTATACGCGTGTTCAACGTATGCGCGCTACGTACGCGCATATGACATATGCACATGCGCTCCTACGCGTTCGCGCATACGCAATCAGGAGGTGCGCGCTCGGAGCTTGCGCAGTGCAAGCACCTCGGGGTATATGCATAATAAAACAGCACTTCTTATTGGTTATCATTACTTTCAGTTTCTGATTGTTTCAACACCACACCCAATCCCCTCATGGCAAGTCATGTGATCAAGAATCATCACTTTTGATTGGTTTGAAGTACTTTCAGTTCCAGATTCTTCCCAAACCACACCTACTCCCCTCATTATTAGTTCTGATTCCTTTGGAGAAGGAGCTATTCTGTTGTTGAGATACAATGGCTGAACAGCAACCATCTTCAGACAGGGACCAGGACACTCTTGAGAGGCAGAGGAGCAGGAAGCAGAAAGACAGCTTTATATGGCAGTTTTTCACTTTTCCAGAGGGACAAAAATAGGTAAATGCACCTAAAGTTACATGTGTACTTTGTCAAAAAGTCTTGTCACGTGTGAATCCTAACAAGAAATATTCTTTTAGCATTCGCACTATGTTGAGGCATGTTGACAAAATGCATCCAGTGACTTTTCGTCGAGCTTCTGGAGCAAACCCTCCACCTGCTCTACCGACGACATCTGCAGCAGCTCAGCCGAGCACATCTTCGGCAGCTCAGCCGAGCACTTCTTCTGCAGTGGTGCCTTTGCCTTCTTCCACACCTCTTTTTGGACCACCTTGTTTGGCCAGGTTGTCCACACGCTGCACTGATTGCGGTAAACTTATTTCTGTGGGTGAGACCATTCTTGATCTCATTCAGAGAAAATTTGATGCCCATGAGTGCAAGTAGGCCATGGATGTTTTTTCTTTTTTTTTGTTTTTCTCTTCCTGTTTCCCTCCATTAACTCATGGGCTCTTTTAAGAGCCACTTATAAACTAAACCCCCCCAAAAATTTTTGGTTTTTTTTTTTTAATTTTTGGGAGGGTTTTTTTAATTTTTTTTTTTTTTTTTTTAAATGTAATGTTCATAAAGAGGTGAAGAAATGGAAGCATGAAAAGGGAGGATTGAGTAATACTAATATTTTTCACTTATTTTTTTAAAAAAATAAAAAAATTTCTAAAAAAATTTTTTTTAAAGTATTTTGCAAGGGAACAGAATTTTTTTTTTCTTTTTTCTTTCCAGTTCTGCAAAAAAAGAAAAAAGTATTAATATTCAATCATACATTACAAAAAGCATTACATGTTTTTACATATTTTACTAAGCGATTTTTTGCCCTTTTTTTGCTGTTTTCAGAATTTTTTATTTTTCACTTAAAATAGTGAAAACAATTGTATTCATCATTCAACAGCGGGCAAAAAAAAAACAATCTGAAAGATTGCTTAAAAAAAGCCCTAAAACTTTCCTCACTAAAATATACCTTGTTAGAAATATTACATATATATTACAAGTACTTCTCTAGATGAATACAAATTTTCTAGACAAACCGTCTTTAAACCTTGTCGCAAAAGCACACATGCTAAAATAATTTCTGTCAAAGGAGTCCACAATTGTTTTTATTACTTTTCCTTTAGGCCAAATAGTAATTTCAAAATCCTTTTTAAGTGATATCTTCAATTATAATCCTTTAAAAATACAAAAAATGCTTTCTTCAGATGCAGTTTTTAGTTTTCAAAATTTAGGTTTCAGAAAAATTAAGTAAGAATTGGGTAAATCATAAGGCAAACGTTGCTTGAAAATCAATTGGGAATCATTACACAGTGTCCAGCCTTTTTCACATTTAAGATAAACTGTGTAATGTCCAGAAGTTACAGTAGGTCCTTCATGAAAAATTATTGCAACTGTAACAAAAGTTTTTCCAGAAATTGATAATTGCTGTCCTGTAAACTTCTTTATTAAAGTGTCCAATTTTGAACCATCAGTTCTACAACGTTCCATCATTAAAATTACATACTGACCATATTTCTGTAAAAATAATGTAGAAAACATGTCTGATTTACATTCAGAACATTCCATGTTGTGATTGGCATCTTTAACTAATTTACTAAAAGTCACTGATTTACTTTGTGGTAATGGTAAAAATATGAACCTTTCTGAATCAACATTACTACTACATGTGTTCATACAGTTTTCACAGCAATGTTCCCATTTGTAAGAGACACCAAATAAGTTTTCTACTTCTACTCCTTCATCTTCTAGTACACTCAAAATATATATTAAGAATTCCTGAGCATCTTGCTGGACATTTTCTTTAAACTGTGTAGAACCACAACATACATCTAAAAGATTTCTAACGTCAGTAGCACTTTCTATTTCAGTTTTATCATTACTCAGCTTCTCATAAAGGAGACTCAGCAGAGAACACAATCTTTTTCCATGATTTACTATTATCTGTTCTAGCAACTTTTCAAGATAAAATACAACATTCAGCACTACATTTGCATAGCAGTTGACACCAGAGCTATTTTCAAAATGGCAACCAACAACCTCTTCAACAATGTCCTTTTTCTTTTTCCTTGCTATCACAACACTGTCCTTTTCTTTTTTGTTCTGTTCATCCACATTACAGATATTCTCAAATCTCCTTTTCCGACAAACAACATGTTTTTCAATCACAGGATACTGACCTAAATGAGGAGCATAGGTTCTTCTTAATCTGTTATACTCCTTTACACAGTTTGTATCAGCACTAACTTTTGAGTCATCAAAGTCTATCATAAATAAACCAGATAATATTTTCACTCGTGACAAAGCAACATATGCCATACCTTCTTTGAACACAGTAGAACCAATGTTTACAAAAGCACTATCTACAGTTAATCCTTGAGACTTGTGAATAGTTACAGCATATGCTAGAGAAAACGGAAACTGCTTCCTACGTACATATAAGTCTTTCACAAGCATGAAACGAACTGAACAACGACAAATGTCTTTAACTTCTTCTATCTGATTTTTATTTTTAAACATTCAATTCCATCTTTTTCCTGGTAATTAATAAAACCCACAACTCTTCCCATAGCTCCATTCACTAAACCTTTTTCTACATCCAGATTTCTCCTTAAAATCACTCGACAATTCATGCAAACATGATGGGCCCGATTCACAGAACTAACTTAAGACAAAATCCTAAACTTACTACCATTTTCGTATTCACAGAAGGCACTTACTCATTTTGGTATTCACAGAAGACACTTACTCACTTCGGTATTCACAGAAGTTAGGAGTCCTAACTTTAGGACTCCTAAATGCCTTCTGTGAATACCGAAAGTCTTAAAATTAGGATTTTTCTCAGTTTAGGAGTCCTAAAGTTAGGACTCCTAACTTTACTACTACTAAACTGAGAAAAATCCTAATTTTAAGGATTTCGGGAGTCACAGAAGGCATTTAGGAGTCCTAAAGTTAGGAGTCCTAACTTTAGGACTACTAAATTGAGAAAAATCCTTATTTTAAGACTTTTGGTATTCACAGAAGGCATTTAGGAGTCCTAAAGTTAGGAGTCCTAACTATACTACTACTAAACTGAGAAAAATCCTAATTTTAAGGCTTTCGGGAGTCACAGAAGGCATTTAGGAGTCCTAAAGTTAGGAGTCCTAACTTTAGGACTACTAAATTGAGAAAAATCCTTATTTTAAGACTTTCGGTATTCACAGAAGGCATTTAGGAGTCCTAAAGTTAGGAGTCCTAACTATACTACTACTAAACTGAGAAAAATCCTAATTTTAAGGCTTTCGGTATTCACAGAAGGCATTTAGGAGTCCTAAAGTTAGGACTCCTAACTTCTGTGAATACCGAAATGAGTAAGTGCCTTCTGTGAATACCAAAATGGTAGTAAGTTTAGGATTTTGTCTTAAGTTAGTTCTGTGAATCGGGCCCATAGATTTTTTTCTAATCCAGCTGTTTTGGAAATATTCTTCTCTAGTGAATCCAATTTATTTTTCAGTTTGCCTGTTAATGTAAAAGTAATTCTTTCATGCTGAATTTTGTCCTCTGCTTCCATTTTCTTAATCTCTTCCTTTTCCAATTTCAAAAGTTCCTCATTGAATATTGAGCACTCACGTAGTGTTGGCATTAAGCAGATTACAGTATTTTTTTCTGCAATGTTCTGGTATATTTTCTCTGCAACTATTTCTTCATTTGGAAATAAGTTATGTAGCAACCGACTCTGTAATGCTTTTTTGCCAACTTCTGTGAGTAGTCCAATTCTGATATCTTTCAGAATACTTGCATAATCTTTGTCGTTTGCTTGTCTCATATTGGTAGTGAGTTCTTTGTACTCAAAGAACGACCAAATATTCGCATTACCAATGCTTCCTAATGACTTCTTCTTTTTGTCTTCATGTGTCACAGTATTAAACACTGGTTGTCCTTTAACTGGAGTAAGCTGCAGAAGATCCCCCAAAACTATGACATGTTTTCCTCCAAATAACACTTCATAGTCTCTCTTAAGAATTTGTTGCATTCTTAAATGCACAAAGGCAAGCATTAAATTTGAAACCATGCTCACCTCATCAATAATGAGAACTTGCATCTTCTTCAACACTCTTGAAACTTCGAGGCATGCTTCTCCAGTTAGCTTGTGGTATTCTATTTTGTTCTCATGCTCCACTGGTAACATTAGCAAGCGATGTAAGGTAATTCCTTTTATGTTATAGGCTGCTAACCCAGTTGGAGCAGTTACCACACAAGACAAATTTGAAGCTGTTTTTTGCTGTAGGTAGCTTCTGATGACTTTTATTAAGAAACTTTTACCAGTTCCAGCTTGTCCACTCACATACATCCTGATTGGTTCAAATGATGTGCATGAGCACTCTTTCTTTTCATGTAGTAATCCATGATCAATTTTTTTGATGACTTCTTCATAAATTTCTTTTTGTTCTTCATTCAGTTGTTGTTCCAGATTTAGTAAGTCGATTGAATCTTCCTGTGCTTGATTCATAGCCGTTTCTACTTCAGTCATGGCTACTGCAGCTTCATTTTCTATGATTGGTTGTCCTAGGGGATCTTGACTAAGTGTTACTGAACTTTGGCTGTCTTGAGAACTGTCTCTAGCTACTTCAGCTGCAATTTTTGCTTCCTGTTCATTTTCTTCATTTAACATTTGGACATAATTTGTGAAAGTACTGCATTCTATACTGTCTTTGCTAGCATTAAAAGAATCTTCATAGCTTTGAAATTCTCCCAGTAGTTCGTCCTCTGAACGCCATGGTTTAAACAGCTGTAAAAGAGCCAAGTAGTAAAATTCCTTTTTGTCAGTAGTTTCGCAACTGAGCTTCCTGTGATTTATCAAACTTCCATTTGTTTGCTTCACCAAACATCCTTCCTCACCAATGACTTTATATTTTCCATTGTTGATGTCTTCTGTGGCTTTCCGTGAATAAATGTAGTTCTGCAGCACTTCATAGAGACACATGTTCTCAAGATGATGACTTCTCTTTGGGTAATATGTGTCCAACATGTTTGATTTCAAAATATCTGTACTTTCTGGGTCATTCTCGGCCAAATATTCAATTTCTCCAACAGATTTCAGTACCCGATTTCTCATTCCTGCAAGGCCTAAGCTTACCCAAATTATTCTTCTGGATTTCGAGTAAAGACTTGCAGATGATAACCTATCTGAGCATTCGTAGGATCCAATTTCTCGATGCGATAACATCTTTAAACTGAAACTGTACAGCTTCTTACTGACAGTCTTCTCGTGAGAAATCTCTTCCCACATTTCCTTCAATTCTGTTTTCTCAGATTTAGTGATGTAAGATGTCACATACCGAGAAACAGCAATAGAATTGTCTGCCACATACTGAATATCCATGTTAGCATTCCACATGGATAAAATGACTGGGTTGAAGTCATTTATAAATTTTGACTCTTCATTTCTTTTTAGGATTTAGGTATTTTTGGGAGATTTTCTGGTTATAGTATGTCGCACAGCTGACATAAAACTCTTGACTCTTCCTTTTGAAAGAACAGGTCTAGGAAATCCAAATCGACACTTTGTGTAGAATTTATCTTTCGTCTTGTACTTCCGTCGACAGTATTTTCCACACCGATGACTTTGGAAACGTAAAACTTGCTCTTTTAACTTTTTCTCTTCTGTGCTTTTAGGTATAGCACATGTTGCATATTCTTCAATGAAAGATAACACTGCTTCATCAGTATCTGTTCCAAACTTTGGGGCATCCTTGATCCACAACAGCATATGAATATGAGGAGCACCTCTTGCCTGGTACTCTTTTCTCCAAAAGAAATCCACTACTTCTCCAAGAGGTGGATTTTTTAATTGCAGATGAAGGACATCATAGCCTCAAATCTATGATTGAAATATCTGCAAACATTAACTGGATCCAATGAGCACAGTTCTCCAGCTGTCTTGTATTCAATGTTTTTAATGTTTGAATTTGCCTCTCTTAGAAAATCCAGTAAATCATCCCAAGCGTACTCGGCACAGCTTAGGGTTAGAAACCATGTAGGAGTTCCTAAATTCCGTAACATGCATTTTAATTCACCATGGCGTCGGTACCAATATTCATTTGTCCCACGCTGACAAGCCATCAGATTGATCAGTTGTGTTTCCAAATGATCATCTCGGTGCTGCACTTTCTCCATAAAATCCTTAGCAGACACATTTTGTAAATGTACTCCACTTTTTAAAATGTGATTTACTGCATAAGATAATGCAGACAAGTCGCTTTCAAATAAAAGATGGAACAAATAAGGAATACTTTGACGAAATCTTGGATCTTCTGCATATAGTCTTGTAGTCCGATACTCAGAAGCTGGAATCTGTTCTGGACGTTCATCGTATCATCCTCCTTTTCCTGTAGGAAACAGCTGGGGAAAACATCAAGCTTCCAAGCTCTCCTCCCATACACTAACGGGAGTTCCTTTTGCTTTCTTCATCTGAAACAGATCAATAGTGTCTCCCATAACTTCTTTTGAATGAAGAGAGGATGTATGCTAAAATGTTCATAAATGTCTTCTTCCTTTGACTTGTCCACTTTTTCAATTTGACCAGTTGGTGTTTCTGTGTCTTCTTGTAAATCTTCTTCTTCTTCTTCTATATAAATTGATTCATACCATTTATTATTTTTTTTCAAATACAAATTTGCTCTTTGTACTTTTCGTACATCCACCAGCTCTTGCCAAATCTTTTTATTCTTTGTAGGTACACCATTAACCAGAATTACTAATGGTTCAGTTTGCAAAGTATCTGCATCAATAGTTTCCATATTTTTTTTCAAATCCAAGGGCAAATACACCACTCTTCCTTTTAAACCTCTCAGTAAATCAGAAGGAGGTAATTTACCAGTTTTGGGCTCCATACGTACTATGGTCTGGAACGGATGAACACATTGAATGAGTATAGACTAGGGGTGGGCGTAATTTGCGTAATTGCGTTACGCAAATCTCCGCGAAACGGTAAAAAATCTCCGCGAACACGCAGAAATTCCGCGAACACGCGGAATTGCTTGTTCGCGATGCATTTTTCCTGTTCACAATCTCTGTTTGCGTGCTCGGGGAGAAATATCTCTCGAACACGCATTTTGAGAACGCAAACAAGCAAAAAATTTCGCGAAGTCGCGGAACGCAGATTTTTGGGCAATTTCGCGGTCTCCCCGGAACGCGAAATTACCCAAATTCCGCAAATTCCGCGAGCGGAACGGAATTTGCTGCCCAGGCCTAGTATAGACTCATATGTATTTATTTCAGAAAGTTCGGCAGGAATAGCATCCAATTCTAAATTATTATGTACAGCTCTGGTCGGCATTCTATTTTCTTCTAACTTATTATAACAGTATTTACAAATACGCTGATCTTCACCCAATTCAAAACAATTTTCAAGAAATATATATGTTGCAAAATCCTTCCACTTATAATTATCTTCATTTTCCCTTTTTTTATACAGATCAACACTCCTTGTTTGAATTTTATAATGACTTTTGCGGCAACAAATACAAGTAATATTTGGTCTTTCATTAGAGGTGATAGTAAATTTTGTCATTTCATCCTCAAATTTTTTAGTAATAATGAGTTCTACATTCTGTTCCTCATTTTCCTCATTTACTGTGTCCTTTTCTGCACTTTCTTGTTCTGGACCAAAGTAACAAAACTGAATCTCATCAGTAACCTTCACTACATCTGATACAGATCCACGGAACAGAGCATTATTCAACTCATTCAACTTTACTGCTGGACTTTTAGCAAAATACAATGTTCTCACAAACTTTCTCATTTCAGTATGATGAACAGCCAGCATCCTAAAATGATGAAAAACACTTTTACACACTTTTCTAGATAGACAAGCCAGAGAATGTCCCTGCAAACCAGTATTTTCTCTCACTCTGCATGGATCTAGTGTTTGAAGCACCTTCATCTTCTGTTTTACACTCTTTTTACTATATTCTCTTAGAAAGTCACGTAATTTATCAATAGATTCCTGACGCACAGTACAAATACTACTACAGTTCCAAGTGTACACTGGGGCTTTTGGACGTCTCCCCATAGCTTCAGCAGCCATTACTTCTGCCTCATTTCTTGGGACCATTTTCTCTTTTTGCATCACACAACCATCCTTAACTTCATATGCTCTACCATTGGTGTCAACTGCATGCAACAAACTATTACTTTGAAGATAACTCTCTTCATTAAAAAATGGTTCAGTACTTGAACTGTGTTTCCATTCTCCCAAGAACACTTTACAAAAGTTACTTTTTTTCCACTTCTCTTTTCCTTTTGCTTTGTGACTTCATTGCATTCACTAATTTTTCTAATCTACGCATCCTATTCAAAATTAGAATAAAAAGTTTTCTTTTTATTTCCAAAGCCTTACTTACAATATTTTCTATAAAAAAAAATTTCTTAATAAATTTAGTTTTTTTCTTATATTTTTTCACATCCTTTAGCAAATTTAACATCACTCTTCTATGAAACATTTTTCGACGAATGTTTTTAAAATCTAATTTTCGTGTTAAATCAGTTTGACATACTTCTGATTGTACATTAGCTTTTTTTTTGCTGTTGACTGTGTTGTTGCTTTGTACATAAAACTCTTCTTGTTTTACAGTTATTTTTGCCATTTTTTTGTTTTTTGAAAATCTTTTTTAAGAAATCTCTGCTCTGCTTACCAGTAGACTTTTTCTTTTTGCCATCACTAGCTTCTCCTGCTATTTTTTTTTCCCAGTTTTGTCCAGATATACTTGTTGTTGCTTTTCTTTCCTTTTTCTTGTCCTTAAAGGCATTTTTTTTTCACTGTTGCTCAGCAATACCTGCAAGGAACTAAAAAAAAATCATTTTTGTAATTATAATTCATTAAAATATTTTTTTTTACTTTTCATTTATTTCAAATGTTTTTCCATTTGTATCTCATTTCACATTTACTAATTTGTGCACAGTACTAACCACCACAGTTGAAAAAAAACAAGCTGCCCCTTTCCTGCAAGTGCATTTTTTAACAGAACAACTGCAACACAAATAATATCTGTGGCCACAATTCCTGTGCGCACACAGCCTCATGGTGTGCTTCTAAGCAGAAAACAGAATTTGATTTGCAAATTCAAAGCACATTTACTACTCTGGTAGATCCAGTGATAATTGCTGTTACAGCCTTACACATTTTACCTGGAAAATCACAGAGGCAGAAAAGAGCACATTTCCTAACAGCTACTTCATACCATAAGTATCTGCAACCTGCGTGAGTGTTTAGAGTAGAGCAAAGAAAATGAGGCCTTGGTGACGTTGAATGTGTTTGCATTACACACAGACCTGAGTAGTACGCATGGGAGTGTTGGAGAAGCTGCTGCGTGTGTCCCAAGAGTATGTTTCTGCAGACTATGTATTGTCAGCTGCAAGAGACATGAGCAAGGAGATTTCCAGAACTGCATGAAGACTACAGGGATGTACGTAACAGTGCATGTGTGCTAAGGGATAATTTGTGTAAACACAACAGGCTGCCCCTTTCCTGGGACTGCAATTCTTACTGAACAACAACTTCACAAATTAAATCTCTGCCCACAATTCCTGTTCACACACAGACTCATGCCATCATTTTAGGCACATAACACAGGCTGCCCCTTTCCTGGGACTGCAATTCCTACTGAACAACATCTTCACAAATTAAATCTCTGCCCACAATTCCTGTGCGCACACAGACTCATGCCATCATTTTACACATATAACACAGGCTGCCCCTTTCCTAGGACTGCATTTCTTACTGAACAACAACTTCATAAATTAAATCTCTGCCCACAATTCCTGTGTGCACACAGAGTCATGCCATCATTTTAGGCACATAACACAGGCTGCCCCTTTCCTGGGACTGCATTTCTTACTGAACAACATCTTCACAAATTAAATCTCTGCCCACAATTCCTGTGCGCAAACAGACTCATGCTATGTTTTTTGGAACAAAACAGTGTCCCTGAATAGTACCAAATTACTGTTACTGCCTGACACATTTCCCATATCATTTACAGAAGCAGAAAACAGCACATGTCCTAACAGCTCCTTAAGACCATGACCATGTGTTACAGGGTGAGTGATTAGACTAGATCAATTTAAATGAGGCCTTGGTGACGTTGAATGTGTTTGCATTACACAGTGCTATCTGAAACAGCACACAGAGCTGAGTACTACACATGAGAGTGTTGGAGAAGCTGCTGCGTGTGTGCCAAGAGTGTGTTTCTGAAGACTGTGTATTGTCTGGTGCAAGACAGATGAGCAAAGAGACTTCCAGAACTGCATGAAGACTGCAGGGATGCATGTAACAGTGCATGTGTGCTAAGGGATAATTTGTGTAAACACAACAGGCTGCCCCTTTCCTGGGACTGCAATTCTTACTGAACAACAACTTCACAAATTAAATCTCTGCCCACAATTCCTGTGCACACACAGACTCATGCCATCATTTTAGACACTTAACACAGGCTGCCCCTTTCCTGGGACTGCAATTCTTACTGAACAACAACTTCATAAATTAAATCTCTGCCCACAATTCCTGTGTGCACACAGACTCATATCGTCATTTTAGGCACATAACACAGGCTGCCCCTTTCCTGGGACTGCATTTCTTACTGAACAACATCTTCACAAATTAAATCTCTGCCCACAATTCCTGTGCGCACACAGACTCATGCCATCATTTTACACACATAACACAGGCTGCCCCTTTCCTGGGACTGCATTTCTTACTGAACAACAAATTCATAAATTAAATCTCTGCCCACAATTCCTGTGTGCACACAGACTCATGCCATCTTTTTACGCACATAACACAGGCTGCCCCTTTCCTGGGACTGCATTTCTTACTGAACAACATCTTCACAAATTAAATCTCTGCCCACAATTCCTGTGCGCACACAGACTCATGCTATGTTTTTTGGAACAAAACAGTGTCCCTGAATAGTACCAAATTACTGTTACTGCCTGACACATTTCCCATATCATTTACAGAAGCAGAAAACAGCACATGTCCTAACAGCTCCTTAAGACCATGACCATGTGTTACAGGGTGAGTGATTAGACTAGATCAATTTAAATGAGGCCTTGGTGACGTTGAATGTGTTTGCATTACACAGTGCTATCTGAAACAGCACACAGAGCTGAGTACTACACATGAGAGTGTTGGAGAAGCTGCTGCGTGTGTGCCAAGAGTGTGTTTCTGAAGACTGTGTATTGTCTGGTGCAAGACAGATGAGCAAAGAGACTTCCAGAACTGCATGAAGACTGCAGGGATGTATGTAACAGTGCATGTGTGCTAAGGGATAATTTGTGTAAACACAACAGGCTGCCCCTTTCCTGGGACTGCAATTCTTACTGAACAACAACTTCACAAATTAAATCTCTGCCCACAATTCCTGTGCACACACAGACTCATGCCATCATTTAAGGCACATACCACAGGCTGCCCCTTTCCTGGGACTGCAATTCTTACTGAACAACATCTTCACAAATTAAATCTCTGCCCACAATTCCTGTGCACACACAGACTCATGCCATCATTTTAGGCACATAACACAGGCTGCCCCTTTCCTGGGACTGCAATTCTTACTGAACAAAATCTTCACAAATTAAATCTCTGCCCACAATTCCTGTGCGCACACAGACTCATGCCATCATTTTACACATATAACACAGGCTGCCCCTTTCCTAGGACTGCATTTCTTACTGAACAACAACTTCATAAATTAAATCTCTGCCCACATTTCCTGTGTGCACACAGAGTCATGCCATCATTTTAGGCACTTAACACAGGCTGCCCCTTTCCTGGGACTGCATTTCTTACTGAACAACAACTTCATAAATTAAATCTCTGCCCACATTTCCTGTGTGCACACAGAGTCATGCCATCATTTTAGGCACATAACACAGGCTGCCCCTTTCCTGGAACTGCATTTCTTACTGAACAACAACTTCACAAATTAAATCTCTGCCCACAATTCCTGTGTGCACACAGACTCATGCCATCATTTTAAGCACATAACACAGGCTGCCCCTTTCCTAGGACTGCATTTCTTACTGAACAACAAATTCATAAATTAAATCTCTGCCCACAATTCCTGTGCGCACACAGACTCATGCCATCATTTTACACATATAACACAGGCTGCCCCTTTCCTAGGACTGCATTTCTTACTGAACAACAACTTCATAAATTAAATCTCTGCCCACATTTCCTGTGTGCACACAGAGTCATGCCATCATTTTAGGCACTTAACACAGGCTGCCCCTTTCCTGGGACTGCATTTCTTACTGAACAACAACTTCATAAATTAAATCTCTGCCCACATTTCCTGTGTGCACACAGAGTCATGCCATCATTTTAGGCACATAACACAGGCTGCCCCTTTCCTGGAACTGCATTTCTTACTGAACAACAACTTCACAAATTAAATCTCTGCCCACAATTCCTGTGTGCACACAGACTCATGCCATCATTTTAAGCACATAACACAGGCTGCCCCTTTCCTAGGACTGCATTTCTTACTGAACAACAAATTCATAATTTAAATCTCTGCCCACAATTCCTGTGTGCACACAGACTCATGCTATGTTTTTTGGAACAAAACAGTGTCCCTGAATAGTACCAAATTACTGTTACTGCCTGACACATTTCCCATATCATTTACAGAAGCAGAAAACAGCACATGTCCTAACAGTTCCTTAAGACCATGACCATGTGTTACAGGGTGAGTGATTAGACTAGATCAATTTAAATGAGGCCTTGGTGACGTTGAATGTGTTTGCATTACACAGTGCTATCTGAAACAGCACACAGAGCTGAGTACTACACATGAGAGTGTTGGAGAAGCTGCTGCGTGTGTGCCAAGAGTGTGTTTCTGAAGACTGTGTATTGTCTGGTGCAAGACAGATGAGCAAAGAGACTTCCAGAACTGCATGAAGACTGCAGGGATGTATGTAACAGTGCATGTGGGCTAAGGGATAATTTGTGTAAACACAACAGGCTGCCCCTTTCCTGGGACTGCAATTCTTACTGAACAACAACTTCACAAATTAAATCTCTGCCCACAATTCCTGTGCACACACAGACTCATGCCATCACTTTAGGCACATAACACAGGCTGCCCCTTTCCTGGGACTGCAATTCTTACTGAACAACAACTTCATAAATTAAATCTCTGCCCACATTTCCTGTGTGCACACAGAGTCATGCCATCATTTTAGGCACTTAACACAGGCTGCCCCTTTCCTGGGACTGCATTTCTTACTGAACAACATCTTCACAAATTAAATCTCTGCCCACAATTCCTGTGTGCACACAGACTCATGCCATCATTTTAAGCACATAACACAGGCTGTCCCTTTCCTAGGACTGCATTTCTTACTGAACAACAACTTCACAAATTAAATCTCAGACAACAATTCCTATATACACACAGACTCATGCTGTGTTGGTAGGCACAAAACACAGGCTGCCCCTTTCCTGGGTTATCAATTCTTACATAACTAATGCTTTTTTCAAATGTGCTGCCATTTTCCTCTCTTTTCTCTCAAAGTGATTTCTGCTAAATGCTAACCATCACAATTAAAAAGAAGCTGTCCTTTTCTTTCAACTGCAAGTCTTACTTTTCAACAGCAACACAAATTAAATCTCTGTCAACAATTCTTCTCTGCACACAGACTCATGGTTTGATGGTAGGCACAAAACAGTATTCCTCATTGTTACCAGTACACATTAACTTATGGTGAAAACATACTCCATAATATCTTACAAGTTCAAAACAGTTAAATATCTCCCAAAACAGAAAATGTAAATCACAACTTTAAACAAATAATCACAATTCTTTTTGTATATCTAAATTAACCACAAACACCCCCTCTCAAACTCATAACTCACCTTTAAAATTAGTTAGTTGTGAAAGAAATGTGGCAGTCACACAGCAGTTTATCAGACCAGAATCTCTGAGCTGAACACCCCTCTCCTCTCAGCAGAACCAGTTAATGGCACAGTTTCCCTCTCTTTTTTCACACATATCCATGTTAATTTCAAATCTCAGTGCTTCCCACATTTTTTCAAATGAAATCACACATTTCTATTGGTTGAAAACTTCAACCCCTTTCCAAATGTACCCTTCCCCCAACTTGACTTCTGCCTGCTACCATAGGAACAGGTCATGGAACACAGGTGTGAGCAGAGAGGTCAGAAGTTCAGCAGACAATGTTTCATTTCCAAAGAGCAAGAGTGCTTGACTTTTCAAACCTAACAGCAAATCCAAACTAATGTTCTTTGTTCACACATTTTTCTGAACCAATACAAAACATGCTTTTTAAAATTTAAACATACAGCCTAGTTTTAGTGTAGAATGGTTTGAAACAGCCAATGAGTTCTTTTTATAAAAAAAAGTATGTGTGCCCCCATTTTTCAACTGTCTTTCATTTCTTTTTGCCTTTCTACTGAAAGACACCTTCTGAGTGCATCCAGATCTCCTTTGAAGATGTTCACAGTGTGGATTGTAGGTCACAGCTATGTCTTCTGGAGTGAAAAATTTGCAGAAAAAAAAAATATGGTGAGAGACCTTGCTTTGCCAAATGTAGACATTAAATGGATTGGTCAGAGAGGGTTAAAGTGGCACCAATTAATGCCTTTGGTGAAAACCTTTCTACATTACCCACAGCCTAACCTTATTATTGTGCACTGTGGTGGAAATGACCTAGGCACTTTAACTGGAATAGGTCTGGAAATGCTTATTAAGGACACCTTTGTGCAATTGATGTCGCTTTTTCCACAAACTGCCTTTGTATATTCTAACATATGCCAAAGGCAAAAGTGGAACTGGTCCAACCAATTTTGTCCGCAGATTGACAAAGCAAGGAAGCACGTCAACAAATCTATTTCTGCTTTCCTCAGAGACTATGGTATGGGTTCTATATACCACAACAACTTGCGTTACAACATGCAAGACATTTATAGAGGAGATGGTGTACACTTCAATGATGAAGGGAACAGAGTCTTCCTCTTGAAATTTAGACTCTGCATCGGTACTTACTTGTAGGTACCAAAAAACACACAATAAACACAAGGGCTCTTTTTAGAGCCACCTTATATCTTTTTACTTAATTGCGAATTTTTTTAAATTTTTTAGTTTTTAAAAAATTTTCGGGTGCGCGCTGGGTGCGCGCACTCGGCGATATTTTTTTTCAAAATATAAACCTTTTTTTTTGCCCTACAAGGTCCTACTGTGACCCCCTTACAATGCCTAGTGGGTCAATATCTCCCCACTCTGCCCCCTTTTCAAGTTCTCCCCCTTTGTTTTTCACCCCCTCTTTATGCGAGAGACAAAATGGCGGCCGCCGCTTCCTGATTTCCACCGATTCGAATGTTTACTGACATCTAACAACCAATCAGAAGTGCACTCGCGATCGGCAAGGTGCGCGCACAGGACTTGCTCAGTGCGCGCACGCTGCACGCTTACAGATATATATATTGATTTAAATGCTAATTTCTCAGGAAATACTGACCAGATTTACACCAAACCTGCAAAAGGCACTTCATGGACCTTATGGCTACCTCTCTGCCAAATGTCACATAATTCTGTTCAGCCGTTCGGGCTGTAGCTGCGACTAAAGTCCCTATGGAAAAATGCCTGTGGAAAACACGTTTTGGGACCCCCCTTTTTTCTCGGACCCCGCTTTACGAATCACCCCGAGACTTTCAGGGTAGGAGCTGAACGGAGCGCCCCATTAGTTTTGAAAATTTCGCGAGGATTCGTCAACCGGCGCCAAAGTTATTCAAAATAGAATTTTGAGATTTCCTATGGAAACACGTTCCTAACTATAACTACCTACTGGCGACCGCCAGTAGGTAATATATATATATATATATCGAAATCCATCTCCGAGCACAGGGAGCCTCCAACCCTTCAGGGCGGCCTCAGTTCAAGGGCATGGAGCAGCCCTTCAATAGTTTTCCAAACAACAGAGCAAATAGAGGCCCATTTCCAGAGACAAAATCATTTAATTCAAAGCGTAGCAGCACATCAGATTTTTCCGTGTCCTTACGCGTTTCAGCTTAATTGCCTTGTTCACAGGTGGAAATTGTTGCAGTGCAAAGTGCGTCGTGCGTGCTTTTTATACTTAGAGTCACATGACAACTCTTTTAAAATACATGTCCCAAAATGCATTGTGCAGATAATGGTGATTTAATACATGGAATCACAATTGATCCTTCTCGTTTTGTTATTTCAAAGTATTACTTTCTGCATGCATTATTTTTAAGGTCTTTCCTCCCACGTAGTCATGTGAAATACGAAATGCAGTCTTTGCCAGTGCTCACTTACTACAGTAGCCTTGGAAAATGTTCGTCCTCTGGAACGATCAGAGTGGCGGTTGAACCACTCTGAATCCCTTCCTGCAACCAGTCACAACTTTTGCTTCAGTTGCATTTCCTTACGTTGGGTGTGTGACTGCGAGTGGGTCATGCTCCTGATTTGTTATCGAAATCCATCTCCGAGCACAGGGAGCCTCCAACCCTTCAGGGCGGCCTCAGTTCAAGGGCACGGAGCAGCCCTTCAATAGTTTTCCAAACAACAGAGCAAATAGAGGCCCATTTCCAGAGACAAAATCATTTAATTCAAAGCGTAGCAGCACATCAGATTTTTCCGTGTCCTTACGCGTTTCAGCTTAATTGCCTTGTTCACAGGTGGAAATTGTTGCAGTGCAAAGTGCGTCGTGCGTGCTTTTTATACTTAGAGTCACATGACAACTCTTTTAAAATACATGTCCCATAATGCATTGTGCAGATAATGGTGATTTAATACATGGAATCACAATTGATCCTTCTCGTTTTGTTATTTCAAAGTATTACTTTCTGCATGCATTATTTTTAAGGTCTTTCCTCCCACGTAGTCATGTGAAATACGAAATGCAGTCTTTGCCAGTGCTCACTTACTACAGTAGCCTTGGAAAATGTTCGTCCTCTGGAACGATCAGAGTGGCGGTTGAACCACTCTGAATCCCTTCCTGCAACCAGTCACAACTTTTGCTTCAGTGGCATTTCCTTACGTTGGGTGTGTGACTGCGAGTGGGTCATGCTCCTGATTTGTTATCGAAATCCATCTCCGAGCACAGGGAGCCTCCAACCCTTCAGGGCGGCCTCAGTTCAAGGGCACGGAGCAGCCCTTCAATAGTTTTCCAAACAACAGAGCAAATAGAGGCCTGTTGGACCCGGCCTCGTGGCGTGGACCTTACCCCCGTGGATTGTGCCCGTTCCCCGCCCCGGCCTTCACGGGCCACCCTTCTGAACTGCACCAAGACCCCTCATTCCGAGCCGCACGAGGTCGCATACCCCTCGGGGCTCCGCCATCTTGTTGGCATCCACGTGACTCTGTGCGCCAGCCGGCGCGACCCCGCTCAACCCGGCCTCGGCCCCAGCGAAGCCCCGACATCGAGGCACCAAGAACTGGCCAGGGGGTGCCACACGAACCATTCACCGCCCCCGGCGGAGGACAGTATCGATGAGACCCCCAACTGTCCTCCCATCCCTAGGTGTGATCGCCCTGCAACTCTCTTGGGCCGGGCGCCTCTCCTGCTGGGCGTCTGGCCACCTCCACCCGGCCTCTCCGCCCCCCCGGGCACCAGGGTCCGGACATCAAAGGGCTCCAGACCTATATCTGGGGCGACCCCGCCACAGATCGGCAGTTGTATCCCGGAGTCGAGAGCCCTGCTGATTGAATCGCGGCTGACCCTACAGAGAAGAACTCTTGCTTGAACTATCACGAGCCCTGCAGACTGCGTCGCGGCTCCTTCTTGTGAACACCTTGAAGCCCCCGAGCTTGAGCTGAGCAGAAACCATCTTGAGAGCCCTGCTGACCTGATCTCGGCTCCCCACGAACTGAACGCCAGAGCCCTGCTGACGCCGTCGCGGCTCGACCCCTCCGAGATCCGGAGGTCCTCCAGCTTGAGGATAAGAACTGGGCCCCAGGTACCCTCGTACCGAGCTCCTGCCAAAGACTGTCCCGCAACCCCTACCCTTCCAAAGAGACACTGAGACTTTTGGTGGATCCCTCGTTCCCTTTCGTGTAAATATTGATCTCGTAACCTTTTAATGCTGATAAAGAATTGCTCGTCTTGAGACAACCTCCTTGAGTCCTGTGTGGTGGTGTTACTGTGCTAGTACGTGATAGGAGAAGGATCTCTCAGGAGGCTTCTCGACAGCGCTCGGCTACTTCGTGCAGGTGAGGGCCCCCCCCCCCTTGGTGGTCTCACCGACTCCTCGGGGTCCGCCTTCCAACATTTGGTGGCCAGCGACGGGATCCGAGCCGAACGCAGTACGTACCAGCCAGTACCCACTAGCTACCCATCCAGTCAAACAGTAATCATGAGCAGCCAGGAAAATAATGCGACCATGGAGTTCCAGCCCGAACGGTTGGAGGAATATACGCACAAAGAATTAAAACAGTTCTGCAAGGACAAAGGCATTGCAACCACCAGCCTAGGTACCAAAGAGGAGATGCAGAAAACTCTGAGGACCTGGCTGGAGGCCGAGGCAGGCCACTCCCAAGAAGAAGGTCCCTTGCCCCTGACTGAGGCCACATCAACCGCACTGACTCCGGCAACCGGAGGAAGAAAGAGCCTAGAAACCGGCCTCTCCGAAGAAGAAATACGAGAGCGGGAGAAGGTCCGGAACCACGAACTAGAGCTCGCACGACTGCGGCTGGACGGCGAACTCCAGCTGGCGGAAAAGAAACTGGCCCTAGAGCAGCTACGGCTTCATGAGGAGATAGAAGAGAAGAGACGGCACCGAGAGTTGGAGGAAAAGAAAATGACCCTGGAGCACGAGCGAAGTCTCAAAGAGCTCGAAATCAAGGCCAAGAACGGGGGGACCAACACCCCCAGTACTAGAGACACCCTACCGCCTGCTGAGGCCAAGGTACATATCCCGAAAGAGGTCGTCAAGGAGTACTATAAGAATGACGACATCCAACAATGGTTCAAGGCCTACGAGGTGGCCATGACCTCCCATCGGGTGCCCCGAAAGGACTGGGGCGCCGGCCTGTGGGGGCGGTTCCTGAGTGAGGGTCGAGACACACTGCTCCAGCTGCCGGAGGAGGTGATGACCTCCTACGATCACATGAAGGAGGCCCTGCTCACCCGCTACGGGCTAACCGCGGAAATGTACCGCCAGCGGTTCAGAGACTGCAAAAAGATCCCGGGTACCACCTGGGTGGAATATGTGGACTTTTTCAGCCGGGCCCTAGAAGGATGGATCAAGGGTATCAAAGTCACCACCTACGGGCAGCTGGTCGACCTCATCGTGTGGGAACATCTCTCCAACAATTGCTTCGTGGAACTGAGGCAACACCTCCTCGACAGCAAGATGTCCGACCCACGAAAACTCGCCGTCGAGGCCGATCGATGGGTCAACTCCCGGGTCCCCCGGAACTCAATGGGGGAGTACCAGAGGAACCCCACCGGACCCCCCCGCCAACGCGGTGGAGGGGGAGGGCCGAACAGGAACCGGGACCCCCCCGCCGGGGCCCCCAGGAGCCCCCCTCGAGGGCCACCGCAGCAACAACTCTCCCCGAGCCTAGCCCGAAGGGGGGCGACCCCGGCCAGACCCGGACCACGGCCACCAGTAACATGCTACGGCTGCCAACAAACCGGACACTATGCCAGCGACCCGGTCTGCCCCCTGAACCAAAGAAGCGGGGCCGGCGGGCCCCTGCCCCGACAGCTAGCGGCCGCCGCCCTGGGAGAGGGAGAAGAGGAAGAAGAAACCCTCGACCGAGGGACCACCGAATGGGAGCCGGCAGCCATGTCCCTGGTCTGCCTGGGTAGCCGAGAAATGGTGCCCCGCACCCCCATCCCAAGCAACACCCAGAAGTACAGGCAGCAGGTCACCGTCAATGAACAACGGGCCGAAGCCCTTCGTGACACCGGCGCCAGTGTCACCGCTGTCCGCTGCCACCTGGTGACCCCCGAACAGATCCTACCCAATGTGCTGTGCCCCGTCCGGACGGCCGACAACAGCGAAAGCCTGTGCCAGATGGCCCTGGTCCCCTTCGAGTGGGGAGGGGTGACCGGCCTGCTAAAGGTGACGGTCCGCGATGACGCACCCGTAGACTGCCTCCTGGGGAACGACTTGGAGAGTTCCCCCTGGGCTCAAGTAGAGCGACGAGAGCACCTCCGAATGCTGGGACTATCCGAATGGGCCTGCGCCAGCACCCGGTCCATGACCGCCCGGGCCCCCCGCTCGTCCTCGGCCCCCGGTGCCGCCCAGCCCGAGGGGCTCGCACCACCCCCCGCCGGCGGCGAAGGGGAGGCGGATACCGACCCTGGACCTAGTGAATCCTCCCCCGAGGAGATTGCTTCCCCGTGCGCCCTACCAGAACTGGCACAATGGCGACACGAAGGGGGCCCCACCCGGGAGCAGTTCCAGCAAGAGCAGCAGTCCTGTCCCTCTCTCGAAGGGGTCCGACAACAAGCGTCTGCACAAACCAACGGGGACCAGACCGGCACCCACTGGGTCTACTGGGCCGAGGGCCTGTTGTACAGTGAGCAAAAAGTGGCAGAACTCGGGGCCAGCCGCGTGTTGGTGGTCCCCCTCCGCTTCCGGGAGTTCCTGCTCAACCTGGCACATGACGTGCCCCTCGCCGGACACTTGGGGCAAGACAAAACTTACAGCCATCTGGTGACCCACTTCTACTGGCCCCGGATGTGGAGAGACGTGGACAACCACTGCCGGTCCTGCCAGACCTGCCAAGCCAGCGGGAAGACGGGGGTCGGGTCAAGGCCCCCCTCCAGCCCTTTCCAGCCGTCAGCACCCCGTTCGAACGGGTCGGAATCGATATCGTGGGGCCCCTGGACCCCCAGACCGCCCTGGGCCACCGCTTCATCCTGGTCCTCGTGGACCACGCCACCAGGTACCCAGAGGCGGTCCCGCTAAGAACTATAACGGCCCCCGTGGTAGGCCGGGCCTTGATGGGGATCTTCTCCCGAGTGGGATTTCCCCGCGAAGTGGTGAGCGACAGGGGCACAAACTTTATTTCCAAATACATGCGGTCCCTGTGGCAGCAATGCGGGGTCACGTACAAATTCACAACCCCCTATCACCCTCAGGGGAACGGACTGGTTGAGCGGTTCAACAGAACCTTAAAGGGAATGATCCAGGGCCTGGAAGAGCCCCTCAGGCGGAGATGGGATGTCCTGCTGCCGTGCCTCCTGTTTGCCTATCGGGAGGTCCCGCAGAAGTCCCTGGGGTTCAGCCCGTTTGAACTATTGTACGGACATCCGGTCCGCGGACCGCTCAGCCTGGTCAAGGAGGGCTGGGAGACGAAGCTCCAAGGCGCCCCTCCTGACGTCTACCGATACCTCCTGACCCTCCGAAACCAGACCCGAAAGTTCCGAGCCATGGCCGAAGCCAACCTCGAGGCCAGCCAGGAGGACATGAAGCGGTGGTACGATCGGAACTCCTCTACCATCGAATTCGAGCCAGGCCAGAGAGTCTGGGTCATGGCCCCGGTTGAACCCGGCGCCCTCCAGGACAAGTGGACCGGGCCCTTCAAGGTAGTGGAGAAGAAAAGCCGCGTCACCTACCTAGTCGACCTGGAGTTCCCCCGGAACCCCCTCCGGGTTCTACATGCTAACAGGCTCAAACCCCACTTTGCCTGGACCGAACTGAGCCTGCTACTGGTGACCGACGAGGGGGGAGAGGACGACTCCGAGCCCCTGCCCGACCTCTTGCAGTCCAACGTCCATGACGGATCCATCAAAGGTGTCCAACTCGCCTCTTCCCTGACCCCGGAACAGCGTGACGACTGTCAACAACTGCTGCAGGACTACACAGCCCTCTTCTCCCTCACCCCGGGGGTGACCCACTGGTGCGTCCACGACGTCGACACCGGGAAGAGCCCCCCCGTGCGACACCGAGCCTACAGGGTACCCGACTGAGTGCGGGCATGCATCCAGGCCGAAGTAGCAAAGATGCTGGCCCTGGGGGTCATTGAACCCTCCGACAGCCCGTGGGCCAGTCCTGTCGTCCTGGTACCAAAGGCCGCAGCCCCCGGCCACCCCCCGGAGTTAAGATTCTGCGTAGACTACCGAGCCCTGAATGCGGTGACCAAGACGGACGCCCATCCTATACCCCTGGCTGACGAACTCATCGACCGCTTAGGGGCCGCCCGCTACCTGAGCACGCTGGACCTCACCGCCGGGTACTGGCAGATCCAGCTCACCCCCGGCGCCCAAGAAAGATCCGCCTTTTCTACCCCGGATGGGCATTACCACTTTCGGGTGATGCCCTTCGGAATGAAGAACGCCCCGGCCACTTTCCAAAGACTTGTAAACAAGGTTTTGGCCAGGCTCGAGGCCTTCAGCGCGACCTACCTAGATGACATTGCCGTGTACAGCAACCACTGGGCGGAGCACCTCCTGGAGCACCTCCTTCACCTCAAAGCCGTCCTGGCCGCCCTCCAGCGGGCCGGGCTCACGATCAAGGCCAGCAAATGCCAGATCGGCCACGGATCCGTGACCTACCTGGGCCATCAAGTGGGAAGCGGGCAGGTGGCCCCTCTCCAGCCAAAAATTGATGCCATCCAGGCCTGGGAACCCCCTACTACCCAGACAGCTGTCCGGGCCTTCCTGGGCCTCACCGGTTACTACCGGCGGTTCATCCGGGACTATGGGAGCATTGTTGGCCCCCTCACAGAGCTCAAGTCCAAGAAGCAGCCCAAGAAGGTGCACTGGACACCCCGCTGCCAAGCATCCTTCGAAACCCTCAAGACAGCGATGTGTACTGCCCCTGTGCTGCAGGCCCCCGACTACAGTAAGGAGTTCGTGGTGCAGATGGACGCCTCCGAGTATGGGATCGGGGCCGTCCTGTCCCAGGCCAATGAAAAGGGGCTCGACCAACCAGTGGCCTTCATCAGCCGACGGCTACTGCCCCGGGAGCAGCGATGGAGCACCATCGAGCGTGAAGCCTTCGCTGTAGTGTGGGCCCTTAAGAAGCTCCGGCCCTGTCTCTTCGGTACCCACTTCCGGGTCCAGACCGACCACCGGCCCCTGCGGTGGTTAATGCAAATGCGGGGCGAGAACCCCAAGCTGCTGCGGTGGTCCATCTCGCTGCAAGGGATGGACTTTGATGTTGAACACCGGCCCGGCAATGACCACGCCAACGCCGACGGCCTGTCCCGCTTCTTCCGCCTTGACGAGGAGAATCCCCAAGGAGATGGGTGACTCTCCATGCCTTCGGCTGGGGGGGACGCCTGTTGGACCCGGCCTCGTGGCGTGGTCCTTACCCCCGTGGATTGTGCCCGTTCCCCGCCCCGGCCTTCACGGGCCACCCTTCCGAACTGCACCAAGACCCCTCATTCCGAGCCGCACGAGGTCGCATACCCCTCGGGGCTCCGCCATCTTGTTGGCATCCACGTGACTCTGTGCGCCAGCCGGCGCCACCCCGCTCAACCCGGCCTCGGCCCCAGCGAAGCCCCGACATCGAGGCACCAAGAACTGGCCAGGGGGTGCCACACGAACCATTCACCGCCCCCGGCGGAGGACAGTATCGATGAGACCCCCAACTGTCCTCCCATCCCTAGGTGTGATCGCCCTGCAACTCTCTTGGGCCGGGCGCCTCTCCTGCTGGGCGTCTGGCCACCTCCACCCGGCCTCTCCGCCCCCCCGGGCGCCAGGGTCCAGACATCAAAGGGCTCCAGACCTATATCTGGGGCGACCCCGCCACAGATCGGCAGTTGTATCCCGGAGTCGAGAGCCCTGCTGATTGAATCGCGGCTGAGCCTATAGAGAAGAACTCTTGCTTGAACTATCACGAGCCCTGCAGACTGCGTCGCGGCTCCTTCTTGTGAACACCTTGAAGCCCCCCGGAACATCGGGGCCCTGCTGACGCTGTCGCGGCCCAACCTCGCTGAAACCTCCCTCGGAGCCCTGCTGACGACGTCGCGGCTCGAGCTGAGCAGAAACCATCTTGAGAGCCCTGCTGACCTGATCGCGGCTCCCCACGAACTGAACGCCAGAGCCCTGCTGACGCCGTCGCGGCTCGACCCCTCCGAGATCCGGAGGTCCTCCAGCTTGAGGATAAGAACTGGGCCCCAGGTACCCTCGTACCGAGCTCCTGCCAAAGACTGTCCCGCTACCCCTACCCTTCCAAAGAGACACTGAGACTTTTGGTGGATCCCTCGATCCCTTTCGTGTAAATATTGATCTCGTAACCTTTTAATGCTGATAAAGAATTGCTCGTCTTGAGACAACCTCCTTGAGTCCTGTGTGGTGGTGTTACTGTGCTAGTACGTGATAGGAGAAGGATCTCTCAGGAGGCTTCTCGACAGCGCTCGGCTACTTCGTGCAGGTGAGGGCCCCCCCCCTTGGTGGTCTCACCGACTCCTCGGGGTCCGCCTTCCAACAAGGGTCCAGTTCGTTCCGTGCGCGCACGGTGCGCTTCGCGCACCGTGCGCGCACAGTGAGCACGCGGTGCGCTTTGCGCACCGCACGCCCACTTTACGCAGTTAGTGCCGTGCACGCACGTTGGTCACGCGGTGCGCTGCGCGCACCGCGTGCCCACGTTATGCGGGATGGGCCATGTACGCACGATGCGCTTCGCGCACCGTGCGCACATGGGGGACATATTATGCGCATCTTTGTGAAATGTATTCTTTGTTTATTTCTTACCTGTAATAAGCCATGCACAAATGGTGCCCTTCTGGCACCATTTGCACACGGGGTGAGGAGGGTGTGGATAATTTTTTTTTAAAAACATTTTTACTGTACGCGTACGGTAAGCGTAATCGGCAATTTTCCGAAATTATTATTTTTTTTTTTTTGGGCTTGGGGGTTGTTTGGGGACCCCTATATCAATGCTGGGTGGTTAGGATCTCAAGAAACTGCCTCTTTAGACATTTTTTGGCATCGTTTTTGCTGCCCAACTCAGAGAGCGAGAGAGAAAATGGCGGCCGCCGCTTCCTGGTTTCGACCGATTCGAATGTTTACTAAGATCTAACAGCCAATCAAAATCGTGCTCGCGCACGCCACCGTACGCGTACGGTAAGCGCACCGTAAGCTGGCTCAGATATATATATTGATTTAAAGGCTATTTTCTCTGAATCTACTGAACAGATTTACACCAAACCTACAAAAGGCACTTCCTTGACCTGAGGACTACCTCTCTGCCAAATTTCAAGTAATTCTGTTCAGCCGTTCGGGCTGTAGCTGTGTCTAAAGGTCCTATGGAAAAATGCATGGGAAAAACGCGTTTTGGGACCCCCCTTTTATCTCCGCCCCCGCTTGACGAATCCCCCCGAGACTTTCAGGGTAGGAGCGGAGCGTAGCGCCCCACCTATTTTGAAAAATTCGCGAGGATTCGTCGACCGGCGCCAAAGTTATTCAAAATAGAATGTTGCGATTTCCTATGGAAACGTGGTCCTAACTATAACTACCTACTGGCGACCGCCAGTAGGTAATATATATATATATATATATATATATACACAGTGAAATAATACAGTCAAACTGTATTTATGGTTACAAAATGAAACCTAAGCAAATGTACTTTGACAGTTATGGTTACGCAGACCAAACATAACTTGTGCCTTTGTCTGCACTGTTTATAAACTTATATATAACATCACTTATGTCATGTTAAATTACATCATTTAGGACATTACTGATGTCATCTCAAATAAATTACGAGATTACATCCAAGAAGTGAAGCCACAATCCAGTGTCTCTAACCTAGGTTAACTACTTGGATGTAAGTTTACAAAGGATCAAAGAAAATAATGGCAAATTGCAACACTTGTTAAACTGCCAGACAAAATTAATTAAATTCATCAAACTGTTTTCAGACATTGGCATTTAAGAGAAGCAGTCATATGATGAAATTGAAATGAACAATACCACAAGGTAAATAATTTGATTCACAAGTAGAGACAATAAAATCAGATTAGTTGAATGTGGTTACATAACTAGAACTCCAGAAGAAGCAGAAAAAACTAAAACATATACTACAACACTGACAGTCAACATAAAAAGCAAGATACGACAGATAATTGTAGGTTAGTCTTTGCACCAACACCTTTGTTACAGTGTAAAGCCCAACTAAACAGTGACATATGCTAAAGAGAAATTGCATAATATCAATCTACTAAAAATGTAAAAATTTGAAGTAATTTTAGAGCAGCCAAGAGGCGAGATAAAGAAAAAAATACATTTTTAAAGCTGTTGTATACAAAATTGAATAGTTTATATCCAAGGACAATGAAGAGATAATATTAGTACTTAACCTGTTTTTTTTGTAAAGCGTGAGGAGAGAAATTGAACTTAATTCATCTTTAAAATGGAAAGGAAATGCACTTAGGAACTTCTGCAAAGAACCATGAATATGATGAGCAGAGCATACAGCTAATGAAGCTGCCATTAAACTGACAGGTATTGTACAGCAAAAAACTTTCTACTTAACAAGTCAATATATAATGGATTGAGTTAAAATAATGTTGAAGTAATAGTCATTTACATAGTGTGCTGATCAGCAATTTTGTTACGGGGAAGTATACTTTGTTAGAATACATAAGGTATCGAATTTCTTAGGAACAGTATTGTTTCTCAAGATATTTGGATTACAAAGAATGATATTTAATGGACTATGAAGGATAATTTTAATTAAAAATCTAACAATTGTAAAATAATTGAAAAACACAAATTAGTAATTTTAGGTATCCTGACTGACTAAAATGCATACTATTCTCAGAGTGTATGGTTGTTCTGAGTCAAACAGATTTTTGCAAATTCTAAAATAGGATTGTGGGTTACAATCCTCCCCCTATAATATTTGTAATAGTATGAACAGAAGTCAAAAAACATTCGTAAAATCATTATGAAATAAGAAGTGTTTGTTTCCAAATAAAAAAAGTCCATGATTTTTACAGCCGAGCACAGAACCCATGTGTATGAAAATACATCTTTCTGCATGATCACCTCCATTTTCTCTGAACTGGTGCTGCTGCTTTTGTTTACTCTGTATTCTGGGACTTTGGGAACTAGGTCCCAGTGTACGTGCTCTGACCCATAAAACATGTTGAAAGTGGTTACACCTCTAATTGGCATAGTTAACTTATCTTTCAGTCCCTAGTATATGGTGCAAAATGCACCAAGATCATATAAGTTACATTTTACTGGTGGACTTGAATCACCACTTGTTTCACCCCCTACAATGACAGTGCGGACATAACTGCTGGCCTACTATTGTCTCCTGTCTATGTAGTTTTAAAACTGCAAATTCGATCTTACAAATTAACCCCCTTTGACAAGCCTAAACCCTCCTTTTAAATATTTATAAGTCAACCCTAGGTAGACCTTAACACCCATTAGGCAGGCTGCATGATATCTAAAAGTAGGACATGTAAAAACGTAATGGTAAACATGTCCTTGTAGTGAAAAGGCCACACAAGCTATTTTAACTGTAGCAGGGTAAGCTGCCCCATAGGAAAGCACAGGGATGGAAAATTACCTTTAATATGCTTAGTTTCAGTTAGGAAACAACTATAAAACTCATTTTTAGACTTTTTGAAATGTTTGTTAAAGTCAGATTTGTATTTAATAATTTGGAAAAGGTAAGTTTAGAAACTTACCCATTTCCCTTTGTAAAGTCTCTAGAATCCCACTTGCATGAGTTTCAACTGCCATCTGGCAGCTGAACAGCCCCCTTGATGAGGTGTGAACTTGCTCACAGAAACGAGACAATTGCTTGGGGTGTGGGAAAGTGTTCTATTCCTCTTGCAGGATGACCATCTGCGCTGTTCCCAGGAACAAGATTAACTTGAAAAAGGCTTACCGTGTCACAGGTAAATATTACCTGACACCTGGACAGAGCTCTCTATTTTCACCTAGTCAAGCAGGCACCAGGAAGAGCAACCCCAGTTCTGGTTTAGAGTGACCACAGAGGAGGGGTTCAGTACAGTAGGTTCTGCCATTTTGTTTTGAGGAGGAGAGGGGCACTCTGGAAATTGTTTCTATTAGGCCATACAGGAACACACAGGAGCTGCTGCAAAAATGAGTAGGGTTACCCCAGGGAATCTTTTCTCACTTGGTCATGGAGGGGTCATGAGGCATACATTTGTAGCGCCTGGCACCCTACTCAGAACAATAGTGGCATGCAGAAAACAGAAGAAGGGCTGCAACTGCTGTTGAGTTTGGTGATGAGAACTGAAATGCTATATCCAGGATGAAGTAGTGGACTAAGAGGGTCAGTTGACAGACCCCCCATTGACCTACAGTGACCAACAAAGTGCCAGAAGTCCCTTTTTCTGAAAGCCAGCTGTCCAGTTCCAACCGGATCTGCCCGGGACCCTGCTGGTGGCTTCTGCTGAAGTGAATCTTGCACCCCAAGTGTTGTTCCTGAAGTCCTGGACCCATGGCAGTGTCAAAGTGTACTCCTCCTTTCATCTTGAAAGACTGGCACGTAGAAACCTTTTGGCTCCAAAGACCTCCAGAGGACCTGGACAAACCTACCAAGTAATCATCATCAAAATCTTTATTCAGTTTATAAAAACAAACCATAAAAGATACAAATGTAGGGCCTGATTCACAAAAGTAATCTGAGACAAACCCTAACTTTACGACTTTAGGTATTACCAAATGGCATTTATGAGTAGTAAAGTTAGGATTCCTAACTTTACCACTCGTAAACTAAGACAAAATTCTAACTTTACGACTTTCTAACTTTACCACTCCTAAACTAAGAAAAAATTCTAACTTTACGACTTTCGGTATTCACAAAAGGCATTTAGAAGTAGTAAAGTTAGGAATTCCAACCTTACTACTCCTAAATGCTTTTTGTAGCAGTAATGTGTTTCTAGTGAAGCTTAAAAAGATGGGTTTCATGCTAGCTCTGTCAGATACTTACATAATATACTTCCATTTTCTCCGCATTGTTTTTATTTGTCTTTTACGTTGTGGTTTACAATGATTTTGAATATTTGTGCAAAAATAAAAAAGAACCTTTGAACCTTTATGCTACCCACACATCTAACATAATATAATGACCTAAACACTTATATTTACTATATAATGTGCAGCATATCAATATTTGATAAAGCTGAATGGCAAACTAATTACATAAAAAATGTCAGCCCTGTCCCATGTGAACATGCAAATCATTTTACACAGAGCATAGCATGTCCTTGATTTCATTAAAAAGGCTTGGATAAAAATGTTAAACTCTAGGAGAAACATGGACAGATATAATGTATTACAGATTAGCAATTATAATGGAATATTAAGAGATGGGCATATGATTAATTATTTTAATTTGCAGCCATTACCCATTATGTGGGTCCTGCCATGAAAGATTGCGTGGCTACCGGCTCCTGGTTCAGAAGGTGTTTTTGTGTGTCTTGGTAATTTACCCTTTGCATCAGATTGCAATAATACCACTGAACAGCAACCAGGCCCTGCGTCCAATCCCTCAGGCGCGCACAACTGTCTATGTGATGTAACAATATAAAGGGTGTCATTTTAAGTAAGGCCTTGACTTTGCCATGGGTGCAGAACACCAAAATATAAAAAGATGCCTTGTTGGCTTTATCAAGGAGTCAGCACATCAACATATATCAGGCAGACCTATTATCTTTGTCAAGAAGTCACTAATAATAATTATCAAATGCACATTTAAAAAATGTACACATAGCAATGTTTGACAAAAGTGATTCTCATAAAATTATTTTAATAAAACCTTATTAAAAAATAACATAAGCAAGTCTCTCAGTCTGTTTTTAACAATTTCAGGCCACAAAATGCAACCCTAAAACCAACCACAAGGGGTTCTTGCACTCCAGCTGAAGGACATGCATCTCAGTTCAGAATGCTTTAAAAAAAATAGGATAAGCTCTCCAGGGGGCATCCTTTCAATTCGCCCCACCCCATGTTGCAGGGTTGGTATAATAAGGCAGGATATAAATGTATAATTAAATAAAGTAACTTTAAGAATTCACCAAAAAAGACCCAGAAATAGAATTCACTCCCTCGGCATGCGCTGCTTATACCATCACATAGTACCACATTTATGACATGTTCAACGACAGCATTGATAACATCAGTAATGGCCTGCAAAATGACATCATTTATAATAACACTGTGTATAGCTAGGGTACAAGTTAATTCATGGCACATGATATAGTTGCTCCATTTAACTATAACCCATGAATTTCAGTGTTGTTGGGCCAGATGTATCAAAGGGTTTTACCCATTCTGTGTCTATGGGAAAATATGTTCATACATATGGCCCTTTGTTAGTTAAAAATGTCATAACCGTCGTTGTCACCTAACTATAACACCACTTTTCTTCTGAGAAAAAAGCATACATACATAAACAAATTTACACGTAATTAATACAATTTAAATTCTAAACAATGTAAAATTAATTTTTTTTAACTATAACATACCAAAAAGCACATGCAACTTTAAAATATTTAAAATAAATATAACACTAAAATCTTAATGTTAGAACATAAATTAATTGTGTTATACAAATACATGGTTTGTGACTTAAAAAATATTTTATTTTAATTCATAGAAAATACTAAAAGGCATTTAGCAATGTGAATATATCCAAGTGTCAAAATAGTTGGAGGTTTAGGGAAGAGCAAGATGGCGGATTGATGCCGTCCAGGAGAGAAGGCTCGCGGCGGAGCTCCCGAGCCCTCACATCAAGAAAACGGCCGGCAGAGCTCCCGAGCCCTCACATCAAGAAAACGGCTGAATTGGCCTGTGTGTGATGTAATGCACTGGCAAGTGCATGCCCGAGTGTAATTAGAAGTTGCGGGAACCGGAGCTGCATTCCAGATCAAAAGATGGAGATTTGTTGAAGAGCAGTACTTTTAAACTTACCGCGGGTGTTACCTTGCCTGGCCGGATGTGGTGAATGCAGGCAGCGGTTGGTGTCGGGCAGCAGGCACATGCTTTTCGGAGTGCTCGCTGAGTGGCTGGACTCTGCTTGACGACTGGCTGGCTGAGGTTAACGGCCAGGTTACTTTCAAGCTGCGCAGAGAGCATGGCTCCACCAAAGACGACCAGAATGGCGCAAACAGGGCATCCACTAGCGAGCGTAACTCACGGGGGAGGCTTCTCACGGGATGACGGAGTGGAGGACATACAGTTGCTTCAGGGAGGTAACTCTGCTGAAACTTGCCCGAAAGTGGGAAAACCAGTACTACGGTTCTTACAATCAGGCAAGGCAGCGGAATTGCTGGTAGCAGTAACAGCCCCCGAACTTTCTAGTAGTAACAATATAGCTGAAGCCATTCTTGAGGCGATTCCAGCAGAGCATTGTAATAATAAGAATATTTCTTATGGTGTGGAGCCTCTTAATCTTAGTCATAGTAGTATACCTGAGTGCCCAGCACAAACAGATGGGATTCCAGACAAAGTAGTGTAACAAACCAAAGGGATTATTTTATTGTCGGGAATAACAGGTCCTCAGATAGCGGGGAATTCTATGGAGGAAGGACTACCTAAAAATGTGCAATTTGTTGCTGCTGAAGAGTGTGGAAATATACATGGTACACAGGAGAGGGGAAAAATAGCATCTGATTACCAGTCTGTAAGGACTGATGGTTCCATTGACACAACTCCTGCTACGACCCCGTCTCTGCTGCTTCAAGTAGGGGCTTTGAAACTGATGAAGATAGTGCGATAATATCATTAGATATTCCAGAAACTAAGGCTCTTCAACAAGAATCTAAGAAAGATACTGCTTCCCCAGTGCCTAATTTGTCCATAAAAATGAAAAATACTAGACTTAAGGTAATGAAAGGCACGAAGAAATTGAACAATGGGTGTGAGAATACAGTTTCATTACGGGCCAAAGACTCCTCTGTGGATAGCCCTCTTCGATGCAGGGTTCAAGTAAATGGGGGGGGGTAAAACAATAATATTGCATCTATCAGGTGCCAGCTCACTAGATGCTGGGGGTAATATGGCAATGGCTGAAGCAGGCATGGAGAATTTAGAATTAGAGACTGCGCCTAGTACTCCTCGTATATTACTACAGGCTCTGCAACCGACAGGGGGAAAAGATCCGCTGGAGAAAATGCAAGTATCAGAGCAGCCATCACTCTCCTTGATCCTCCAGGCTTTAAGCGATCATAGAGCAAAGGTGCAGGATTATTATGCTCAGGCTAGAGCCGATAACTTAAGGAGGCGAATACTAAGGTGGGGACACTTACAAGCAACATTATGGAATTGCAACAGAGGGTTGCAACTACCAAGGGGACTACCACCCAAATGACTAGTTAACTACAGAGGCATGAGGACAGCATAACAGCTATGCAGATTAAGATAGAGGATCTAGAGAATTGCCAGCGGCATCAGAATTTAAGGTTGTTTGGTGTCCCCGAGAGGGAGGAAGGATTGGACCCAAGAGCATTTATTGTGCAGCTTCTTCAGAATGCTTTTCCTGATTTGGGGGATTGGGATTGGGACTACCAGCTACAAAGGGTACAAAGCGTACATAGGCTTCTGTTGGTTAAGAATAAACAGGGGTCTTGCTACCCAAGGCCATTTTTGATTTTTTGGGGGGAATTTTTTGCTTCTACAGGTGGTATCTCTAAAAGCCCGCCCTAGTTCTCCTGTGACTGTCAATTCTTATACTATTTATGTACGATCTGATCTCTGCAAAGAGACTATGAATAGACGGTGGAAGTTACGCCAATTGACCGATCCACTTAAAGCCACTGGGGCACAGGTTTTTCTACAGGAACCTGCACGTCTGAAAGTGCTGCGTGGGGGTCAATCATATTTTTTTCTGACCGAACATGAGAAAAAAGAAGCAATTGGCAGATGGCAAAAAGGGACTCTAGATACTATTTAGACTGTTTTGATCTGGACTGGTTGTAGGATATAGTTAAAGAAGGTAGCGGAGCGAGGCAGAGGGGGCTTGGTTTAGATACAAAGTATGAACTACTGTGTTTTTGTTGTTCTCTGGCCTCTTCTTTTCATTCTTCCACCCTTTCTCTCTGGGTTGTTTCCCTCTTATTATCTTTTTCTTACTTTTTTCCTATCTTTTATTTGGCTCGGTCTCAATTGGAAAGTAATAAATGGGTTTTTGAATAAAGGGTGTAGGTCAGCTTATGATCTACCGTGCTGGGCGTTGTCTCCAGGAGCTGCCAATCAGCGACAGCCGGTAGGAGGGGATGATTCTCCTCTACTATACAGGGAAGGGGATGGTGTTTCTAAGGGGGAGGGGTTGGGAGAGGGATGTTCAAGGGGCAGAAAAAAGTCAACAAGGAGGTATACAAGAAAGCTAGAGGCAAATTTGTTAAAAGAACACATGAAAATGGAATAAGCACAGGAAGTGAGGAGTATTTGGGGTTGGGCAGAACTTAACTGAAAGGGAAAAAAGTTTTTTCATGGATCGGATTAAGTGTCTTGCTTGGAATGTTGCTGACCTTAAAGGTAGAACTAAGTGACAACTTGTTTATGAGGAGCTGAAAATGTGTAATCCCAATTAGCCTTCTCAATCAGTTGGGGTACGAGACAGTAGTATGTACAACTCAAGGTACATCAACAAGGGCAACTGCTATATTAAGACAAACGGTTTACATGTACGATTTTTAAGATATTGGCTGACCAGAGGGGCAGATGGGTAATTGCATAATTAGGAATCAGGGGTAAGAAATATGTTTTTTGTTCACTATATGGCCCAAACATTGACGATCCCTCTGTCATTGATGCTCTGAATATGGAAATGTTAAATTGGGGGATTTTAATTGTGTGATGGATTACAGTATAGATACAACTAAACAAGGGGTTACTCATAGAATGCGGAAGACTCATACAGCAATTGTAGAATTAGGACGGCTTCAATCTATCAAAGATGCTTGGAGACATTTAAAACCAACTGCCACAGGGTACACTTATTATTCTGCTCCACATAGCTTGTATTCTAGAATTGATATGGCATGGGTGTCTGACTATATAATGATGTCATCAGAGATAAAAGTTTGCCCACGAATCACTTCGGATCATAATCCCATATTACTATCATTTAGGCTAGAACCCGAAGGCAAGATACTCAGACCTTTCTCCTTTCCTAGATATTTGCTTCCAGATAATGGCTATTTGGATAATACAAGGAAACATCTTGAGCTATTTCTCAAGGAGAACATAGGCACAGCTTCGTACTTATGGTTTGGGATACTATGAAGGCAGTAGTAAGAGGTACGACTCAGCAATTTGTATGGCAACAGAATAAGGTTAGGGAAATGGCAAAGAAGGAGGCTATCCAAGCAGTACGTAGAGCTGAGGAACTACACTCAGCCGTGGTAATCAGGAACAGCTCCTTCTTTTGTTGATGGATGCTAGATTGGCTGTAAAGAAGAAATTCAGGGAAAAAATTGCGGTTAGGTACCATAAGTCTAGTTTCACACAATATGAATATGGGGAGAAAATAGGCAGGGTTTTGGCTTGCAAAGTGGCAGAAGATAGAGCTAATACTCAAATAAGAAACATAAAGGGGGCAAATGGCACTCTGTATTCCAACCCACAGGAGATCCTGGAACAATTGTCTATGTTTTATAAGGAGTTATTTACTCCAACGATAGATCCGTAAGAGGAGGATATATGGCGGTACCTTCAGGGTAGAACTTTTCCAATAGTGAGCGAAGAGACATCTGCTTTATTGGAGAGGGAATTTACGAGGGAAGAAATAGATCTGGCAATATCTTCCCTACCATCCAGAAAGGCAGATGGAGAATATTCCATACCTATTGAATTTTATAAACTTTTTAAAGGCATCTTAGCTCCATTATTTATACTAGTATAGGCACTACGGGAAAGGTACCAGAATCTTGGAATATTACACCGATGGTCTTCTTTCTTTAAAAAGGTAAGCCATCTGATGAATGTGGCTCTTATCGGCCAATTTCACTTATTAACGTAGATGCTAAAATCTTTGCGAAGATTTTGGCAAATCGCCTGTCACCAGTCATTCCTGGGTTGGTATCTTCTCATCAACATGGTTTCATCCAAATTAGGGACACTACAGCGCATGTCAATTTGGCAGTGGGGGCTTTTGAAATGGCTGGAAGAATGGCAATTCCCTTGGGTATGATTCTTTTAGATGCCGAGAAAGCCTTCAATAGAGTAGGATGGGAATTTTATTATGCTCTGTACTTGTTATGTTTGGGGTGAAAAGGCAATTTAAACGATGGATACAAGCTATATATATTAAGCCTCAAACTAAATTCTCATATTTAGGCTTGCAGTCAACAATTTTGCCGAATCTATGTGGAACAAAGCAGGGGTGTCCTCTTTTCCCTTTATTGTTTGCTTTATATGTTGAGCCGTTTATTTATGCTTTACAATCTAACCCCCAAATTCTGCCATTTGTGTCAAGTTATGCATCGCTTAAGGATATTGCTTACGCAGATGATATTGCAGTTTTTACAATTGAACCAGCCACAGCTATAAGGGCATCGAGGATGAAGCACTTAAGTTTTGCTAAATTTCAGGGTATAAAGTAAACGTTAAGAAAACACAAATACTACTTAATTTTAAACTGGAGAAACTAATTTTAGGTGTATGCTCTGTGGCCACTTATTTGGGGGTCAGGCTATCTGCGTAGATAGAAAGATATTTTCCTTAAACTATGATTCTTTATTGAAGGATACAGTTAAAGTATTAAGAAAGTGGCATAAACTTCCTATAGGTATTCTAAGACGTTCCAATATCATAAAGATGAAGATTCTGCCCAAGTTTTTAGATCTATTCCATTGCGGGTTCCGAAATTGTTTTTTAAAAAACCAGAGGGTGCTCTGGGTAGTTTTGTTTGGGGTTATAGAAGAGCCATACAGGCTATTGATCTCTTAAAGCTCCCATATGAACAGGGAGGCCTTGACTTTCCTGACTTCAAGAACTATTTTTGGGCTGCTTTTGCTGGGTGTTTTCGCAGTCTTTTAAATCCTGAGTTTAAATTTTTTCCACCAATTTACCTTGGGAGAGGACAGCAATATGTATTCATACAGGATTAATGACCCAAATTATTTTAAAAGAGTCAAGTTTAAGACCATAGGGATAGCACATTTATATGGCGTGCTATATTCACAAGATGTAATTTGTCATTGTACCATGAAAGGCGCCCCTTATGGTGTAACCCGATACTCCTTTTAGGAACTTGCAGACGCAGTATAAACTGTCTGATTGCATGTTCTTGAAATATTTACAGATTAGGGCCTATTTGGTGAGGTATTTAAACTTGACTAAAGTATCTAGTTCTGAAGTCCGGGATTGTTTTTATAGTGAGAAGGTAAATTCTGTCATAAGCCAAATGTATAAATGCATCCCAAATTATAGGCAAAACGATTTTGAAAGAGTGGCAGATCGTTGGAGTAAGACTATGGGGGTTGAAGTAACACCTACCATTATCCAACATGAACTAAGCACTATAAAGGAGTCAGTGCACTCCGTCAATATGCGATTGCAGCAATTTTGCACCATATGCTTGTTGTACTGTACGCAAGAAAGGTCTACGTCTGGTCAGGGTAGTGATCGGACAAAATGCCCTAGGTGTGATTTGTATGCAGCTAGCATTATACATATGTTTGTAACTTGCCCTGAATTAGCAACATATTGGCAGAAGATTAACCACGATTTTCCCAAAGGTTGGGGATAGAAACATCAGTGACTGTCATAGAAATTATGATGGGTCTTAAGATAGTGAGTCATCAACTCACCCGGCTAGCCTCACTATTGCTGGTTGTTACTAGAATGGCAATTGCGCGGGTATGGATTTCTTCTAATCCACCCTCTTTAAATGATTGGTGGTTGTTGGTTAAAGAAACGTATGGGATGGAAAAAGCCTTAGCTAAGACAAGGGGCTCTCCTTCTATGAAGAAATTGGAGGCAATATGGGGGCTTTTATTTTAGATACATTTGGATCATCTTTTTTTTTTTTTTGCAGAGTTTTATATAGCGCGAACTTGACCCGAATCCAATCAGGTATTAGAGCGCTTTACATAGCACCAGTTAATTTACATCCGGAACATTTGTTTATTGTATTTTTTTTCTGTGATATTGATAACTGTCAGGCTTTGATGATTTTTTTCATTTCTTTTGTTGCTGATATGTTGTTTACTTGTGATTGCCTAAAGTTATTCAATTTTGCTTTGATGTAGTTTTATTTTGTTTAGGGAACATTGTGTAAAATTTGTGCCAGAAAATACTAAAATCCAATATAAACATTTTTTAACTCTTTTTATAAATATAAGCATTTATAATCATCAATAATTATTAAAACACTTTCTACATAGTTTATATTTATTAATCCTAAATCACATAAGAACAACAAGAAAAAAATACAAAATAAAACACAATAAACAGTAATTAAAAGAAATTATGTACATTTAAAAACATATACCTCTATATGTAACACTCTCCAAAAAGCATAAAACCCAGTTTGAAGAACAAAATAGTAAGAACTATCTTAAAAACGTTGGATAAAATGCATACACTGGTGAGATCAAATGCATTATTTTCATTACAGTTTATTAAAAGTTGGTGAAAGTACTTAAATTGGGGGAGATCAGATTTACTATTCTATCTCCATTTTGAGAAAGACAGGAAAACATGTATACATGCTGAGGTGGAACAGATTCAATATTCTAACTCAATCATAAGAATCATTGAGGTAGTGCTTTAGTGGTGACAGTCACATTTATTATGCCAAATAAGTGCCTTGACACCTTAGGGCATTTGTTGCACTTTATAAATTGTGCTCTAATCCAATCAAATCAACTCCCTTCCAACAATGGTTGGGGAAAAAATGAAATATTTACCTTCGATACATTGATCCATGATTTTTTTTATAGTCACAACACTTTGACCACAATATTATAGTCAGACAATATTTTTGAGCCGATATGTGGATGAAAAACCGCAAAAAGATCGGGTGAAGTGGAATTCGACATGGGAATACCACTCAGCCCACCTCGTAATGAGGGCCTAATTACACATTGAGCAATAAACAAAATATTTAGAGAATGTAAAGATCAAGAGAGCTGCAAAAAGCCAAATAATAAATGTAAAATATTAACCAAAGAAAATAATGGAAGCTGAAAACTAAAAGCCACTGCACCCTTCCTAAATAGCTTGAGCAGGAGGGTACAAATCAATGCACAGCCATAGATATAAACATTGAACACTATACAAAGAGCAGGGTAAAAAATATCTAATGATGAGTTAGTATTGGCTTCCAGTGTTGTGGTAAAGCTAACCTTGACCACCCTGCCATACACACCTTTAAATGTTAGGCTGGAAAGCTAACTGGACACAATCATTGCATGAAGTGACAATATGAGGCTTACATCCAAGATGGTGACCAAGGGTGGTTATATAATAAATAATTAAAAAATTGTCATAGAATAGGAAATTCTAGGTGAAAGGAACCACAAAAAGTACATTAAATGTTAATAGCCATGGCCCATGAGGATAAGATTGGTGGGACCCGGTTGGGGGGAGGATTTGACAGACCACCATGGGGGAAAATTAAATGAATAATTAATTTTTCCTCTTCATCATCTGTCAAAATCCCCCCTACCCCGGCCTCACCACTCTTGCCTGCACGGGCCGCGGCTGAAGGTTAACCAAAGAAAATAAAAGAAGGGGAAAAACACTATGTGGCTGATTATGATGGTCAGTTGGACAGTAGCCCACTATTGTGGCGGTCAGGAGACCACCCGACAAACAGGAGGCAGTTGGACCACTGCATTACGATGTGGCTAACGTGCTGGTGGTCAGAAAGTGCTCCTTATTATGGTGGCTTGTGTTGCGGTCAAGGAAAAGGGCAGCAGCACAAGCCGACATGATAAGGAGCACTTCCTGCAGGTCCATGGACTGTGTGGAATGCACCATTTCGTACATGGCACACAGTGCCTGAGCAAGAGTGAAGGCACTGCATGTGCTGTCAGGGCCACTTTAAAGTGGCTCACACAGACAGGGACCCTGTTTGGAAGCGCTCATATCCATTTCTGATATGAAAAGGCTGTTGTAAAGGGATATCACAATTGCTGCTGCAATTAAGGGATACAAATCCAACCGCCGCCCCGACTGATCACAGATCCTGTCAGAGGCAGTGGTCTTCCCTCCAACCACAGTGGGTCTGACCAGCGGAATTGTAATCCAGCGGTCGGACTGAAGGGCTGACGGTGGTCGGACTGCCACCGACTGCCACCGACTGCCATCATAATCAGCCCCTTGGTGCCAAAGGGGAATCCTATGGGCGGTACATTGGCATTTCCATGCAACCAGCCATGATTTATCAACTAACATATGTAGACGGGCTTTGCAGTACAAAATGACATCTTGAAGTAAGAGGAAAGAAGGAGAAAATATTTATTTTCTTTTTCATTTCTTTTATCTTTGCATGTGTTGTGCTATACAGCACCCGTACAAAAAAGCATAGTATTTTATTCTGAAATGGTATCTTCACCAGTACAAACCTTACGCTAAACATATGCAGACACCTAGCATTGTGGTGCAAAGGTGTGTGCCTGATGCTAGGCAATTAAAGAGTATGCCAGTACTTGGAAGAGGGCAGCAGCATCACATCTCTGTAAATGTGGCACTGCCCTTATCTTCCCTTGCAGCAGATCCGATTTGGTTGTTATGCTGCCTTGCATGTACAATTTGTAAATTTGCTCCAAGATGTGCACTTTTGGTTCTGCAAATGATTCTGGATTCTGAAGTTCCCTTGGATTATGTCTGAGTCTTGAATGGTGTATTCTGATGAAATCTGAGAGGGTGAAAATAAGAGACATTTGTGGTAGGATAGGTTTGAAACTGAGATGTAGCTAAATTAGTAATGTGGAATTCTACAAGACACATATTTTTGTTTTGAAAGAGTTCAAGCCGGAATGTCTAGGATGGGCCTGTGAATGAATAATATCAACTCCTATCAGTCATATTTATTTGGCATTACCAAGTCAATAGAAGAGAAGTTGAGGGTATCATTTGTTCTGCCAACTGTTTATGTCCTCTTCTCAAATGACTAATCCATGTTAGTTAAGCGACCCGTTTTCGACAATACTCCTGCATTTCTGGTCCCAGAGGCAAAGCCACTCTCCGTAGCAGGCAAAGTCATTAACACCTTGCCAGGTTTGCATATTGAGCCTCTGGATGGTGGCCAAAACGCAAACAAGTTCTCAACCAGTTTTCTCCCAGACATCTCAAAGCGCAGCTGAAAGTTATCAAAAATGTACTTTTCTTATTGCATTACATATTAGAGTCTAAGTGAAAGTTAAATGTGAATCATTTCTCTAGCATGCTTTCAGGAAGAAATATAAAATAATGATTTTGTTTATATCCGGTGTTTTACCAACACAGCAAAAACAGCTTTGGATAACTGCCCACTGGCACAATATTTCCAGTATGTAATATGCTTCCTATTTATATTGTAAGCACTCACCCCTGTGGATTTACAAAGTACAAGTAATAGTGACTTATCTGATATAGAGAAATAGGACTTTCAACATTTCAAAGACCATTTTCCCTACTGCACATTAGTACAGTGCTTTTAAACTGCAGCCTAGTCAATGTGCAATTGTGCTTCCTGGAGCCTTACCTATTTTTCATAAATGTGATTGATGTAAATGCACACTGCAGCCCATATATGGTATTTAACCCCTTTACCTGCTTTACTAGAGATCTGTATGCACCAATTAGATGAAACTAGTTTTGCAGTATTATTTTAGGTACCGAGTACATATTGTAGGACTGGATGTCAATATCAGTGCATACAGGGTTCTAATGCCAGAAAAATTGGGTCTGGAAATGGTGAGGAATCTGAGGTCACCACTCATAAAAGACAGCTTTACTACAGCTAAAGAGATGAAAGTTGACTTAGAGGGAGGTGTGCACTGCAGCTATCATAATCTCAAATGTAGTTGCATAGGTCTAACTCTCAGGTGGGGCATCTCTTTTTCTGGTTCAAGTTATAAAGGACTAATCTGATAGTCACATATATCAAAGTCTGACAATTTTGAATTCATAGCAGCCTGTCTCCATACCATTGTAAGGAGTAGAGAAGGTTTGGGCTCTCTGTAGAAATGCAGGATTTCTTGGAATGGCTGGTAGCTTCTAAGTGAAGCAAGGGAAGAAGCAAGGCAGGCAGGAGATTTGAATCACGCCTTCTCCACATTCTGGATACACTTCAGCAGCAATGGTAAGAGGAGAGACAAGGTCTATAAGATGTTTAGTGTGCTGCTTGGCTGTTTACATATAAAAATATTGGTTATTTGGATGCAGCCCTACACCCAATCACTGTTTAGACGACTTTTGTTAATGTTTTAAAGTTCAGCCAAGCCGGTACACTCTTAGAGAGGAGTCTCAGAATCCAGGAGCCCCTGCCTTAGTGTAAGCATTTAGTTGAACCCACTTGGGTAAATAATGGGGATCCTCTTCAGGAAATGACATGAAATTGAATAAAATTAAGAAAGGAATTTGTAAAGCAAACTTAAGCAGTAGGCATCAAAGTGCTAGAACAAGGCAATCTCCAACAAACAAGGGCAACATGGTGACAGATGCAAGAAACTATGATGAAAGGGGGCAGGTTTCTGAATGTTTTTGAATGGCGTAAAGTAATCAAATTTAGAAATGCAAGGTGTTCCACAGTTTGGCATCTGCAACCAAGATGGAATGCCCTCCCCATCTAGCATTCCGAAGTCTGGGAATCATCACCTTCTTACACCGAGAGGATCTGAGAGGCCTGTTGGGAGTGTACCAATGGAAGAGTGCGTTCAGTTGGCTTGGGCCTTTCTGGTGCAAGGCATAAAAGACCATACAAAAAGCCTTGAAGGTAATCTGATTTTTAACAGGAAGCCAGTGAATAGAGCGGATCCCTTCCCTAAACAAAAGGCATTTGTGAATGTTGACGAATGAATCGGGCGGCCACGTTCTGTGCAATCTCAAGTTCATTCAGTGAAGACCTATGGATGTTAAGATCCAATGCATTGCAATAATCCAAATGTGAGGTGACAAATAAATAAATAAATCCAGTACTTGTATTGCGCACGAATCACCCCCGAAGGGGTCTCTCAGCGCTGGGGGCTGTTGGGAAGATTAAGCAAGCTATTGCCCAGAGTCGCATGGTGCTGGGCAGGCCCCTGCCGCCAGAGCCAGGGATTGAACCGTGATCCCCAGCGCCCAGCGTCAGTCGCCCTGGCCGCGGCGCCGCCCTGGCCGCAGCGCTACAAGACCAACGATTACTGATTGGCACAGTTCCAAAGCAATATGAAGAAAATAAACTCTTCATAATAAGGAAACATAAGCTAGTAGGGTGACTGACCTGGGAATCAAAACTCAAGGTACTATAAAAAATGACACCAAGATTTTTTGCTGTCTTAACTGGAACAGGAAGAGGTCCACATATGTCCGGCCACCAGAAGTTGGACCAGATGGAATCCTGAGTGCCAAACAATAACACCTCCGTCTTGTCTGCATTACATTTTAAGGAATGGTCTCTCATCCAGCTACTATTGCTGGACGTACACTAGTAAAACCTCTCTGCTACAAAAGTCAGGTTATAGGAAATGGACACAATATTTTGTGTTTCGTCTTTATATGATACTTCTTGAAACCCAAACGAATGCACTAGTTCGGCCAGTGGGACCACGTACAGATTAAAACTAGGGTTGGACGGAGCTTGTGGAGTTCTACTCTACGGAATTCTGTTCTGTTATTTAAAAGGTACGGAAAGTTTTGCAGAGTACTGCATGTGGCGGAATGCTCTCCAGACCTACCAAGGAGCTCCGTTATCGACCCTCCATGTAGGACACAATAATAACTCGCATTGCAGCCCTTAAGTGAAAACAATATTGAAGCACCTGACCCCCCGAAGAAGAGGTGAGCAGTATGTGATGGTTGGTAAGATCGGAGATATCCAGGGCAGACTCTAGGGCATCTGCATCAACATTGCGATCTGCGATTCCTTAATTGAGATTTTTACCGAATCGCACTTTACAGTTCACAAATTGGAAGGCAACAAAAAAATCGCTATTATTTTGCGAGTCGGTAATATTCGCAATCGCTATTTGCGATTCTGAAATACCGACTCACAAATTTTGCGAATACGCTATTAGCGAGTCGCAAATAGCGATTCCCATTATATCATTCATAATGATGATGTCAGAACTAGGTAGTGACCATACCCATGCTGTTACCTGTGTGCTGAGAGTGAGGAGGAGGAGGAAGCAGACTGTTGGAGAGCAGCATTCCAGAAAACTTTGGAACTTTAAAACCCGTGCACGTACCAGCATGGCTTCAGCAACACCACAGAATGCAGCATCTTGGATTTGCGCAAAAGATGGTATGAACTGCGGAGTCGTGCCAAAGAAATGGTTGCACAAAGATTTGCTGAAGCCCAAAAAACAGGAGGTGGGCCACCCAAACATCACCCACAGCCATGGAGGACCTTGTGGAGTCCACCTTGAAGCCGGAGGCAGTTGTTGGAGTGACTGCAATAGATTCTTCAGCACCACCCAGTACCTCCCAAGGTAAGATGCATGCAAACCAACATCCAAATTTTAGTTTGAACAAACAAATTGCATAGGTCTGATATGGCTTGGTGTAGAACATAGTATTCCAGACCATGTTTTACTTGTAACACAACAATGCATTATGGGAGTTTCAGTCAGTAATACCACAGTGGAAGGCTGGTGGGTAGCAAAACAGAATAGTGTTCAATCAATTGTACCAGGCAAGTCCGTTTCCACACACTGCGTGTGTCATAAAAACTTTATACAACAATACAATGGACAAAAGTGAAAGCATGTCCAAATATGCTAACTAGTTCCGCACTATTCAATTTCACAGATGCACGTGAGAAGGAGTCAGAGGACAGTGAGGACATGCACCCCCAGAGAGTGAGTCCCAGTGAGGAGAAGACATAGCAGCACCCACAACACCAGCTCCAAAAAGACGCAGGGTCACAGTGGACCCATTGTCTGTACTTGAAACAGAGGATGAGAGACAACCTGAGCCTACAACAGCACAGCCTGGGAATACACCCACAGTAAGACAACGTGTACAGCTGCAACGCAGGAACATGAGAATCAGGAGCCGCAGGGCAGCTGCAATGATGAGAGCTGACAAAGGCGAGAGTTCCACATCCTATGCTGGTCTAGAAAATGCCATGTTAAGGGTACAGCACCTGCAAGTAAAACACATGCCGTTAATACAGGCAAACCTTTCCACTCTTGCAAGCAACATGGGGGTGATGAGTGACAGTGTCAAGCATCTCACAACAGCTGTGCAGGAAGGTCGCAGGGAAAACAATGAACAATTTGATGAGATGACTGTTGCACTCAGGGACCTATGCAAAGTGTTGAAAAATGATCGGGTGTCCCATCGCAAAAGACACCACCAATTCCTTGGATGCTTGGATGGGTACACTAGGGCCATCAACCAGCTTAGCACAACAACTGCACAACTATCCCGACGTGCAATATGCATGCAGTGGAAATTAGCCCTTGCTGAACAGATGTCGCCAGGGGACTGCTCCAATTCACAAATGCTGTGGAGCAGATGCAAACCATTCTGTTGCTGCCAGTAGTGTCATGGGTGGGGGGATAGTGAGGATGCCTCCAGCCGCAGTAGCAGCTTGGCACCAGTGACGGAAAGCAGGAGGCGCAGCACACAAAATACGCCAGCAACAGAGAGCCTTCAAAGGGATGTGTTTGAGCACCCAGAACGGGCAATGGGAGTGCGAGGATGCAGGAAATAGTGTGGCCATGTACCCAGGATTAGTTTTTGGTGAAGCAACTGGAAACTTTATATGTTTGGACTGATGCAAGGTACCATGACAAACATTTATGTCTACCCATCATAATTATTAGGCTTTGCATGTGTGCAATAACAATACTGTTTGATTTTGGATCTAATAAATCTAGTTGTCAAAGCAACAATGTTGTGTTGGATTAGATACATTCCCACCTCAAAAAGAATTCTGTGTAATTTCTGCACATCGCTGCCCTCGATGCACTTTCTGCTTGTTGTGGTTGCAATGTCTACTCATCCTCGTGGGGCTCACTATCCGATAGTTCAAGTGGTACGCGTCTGGCAGTTGCTATGGTATGCAACATGGCGCAAGTGGTGACTATTTTACAGCAGGTGTCTGGCCTGTACTGCAATGCGCCACCTGTGTTATGTAGGTAGCAAAATCGACTTTTCAGCAGGCCAAAGGTCCTCTCAATCACATTGTTTGTTGTCCTGTGTGCTGCATTGAGCTGTTGTCCACTTGGTGTACTTGGATTTAGGTATGATGTTAAGATGAATGGGTGCATAGCATATGCACTGTCACCTATGGAGAAACAGCCAATAGATTAGTCTGTGCTATGTCTCACACGGAAATGATTATCTGCGTAAGAGAGTGACATGTGTTTATCAAGCAGGAATCCTTCACCAAATTCACCCTCAAGGAGACGTCTATGTATGCTGCTGTGCCTAAAGATGTGGGAATCCTGCCTACTTCCTGGGTATCTTGCCACTATGTCTGTGACGATGTTCTTAGCATTGCATATCACTTGTAAGTTCAGTGAATGGTAACACCTCCTATTTCTGAAAATGTACTCATTCACTGAGGGGGGCATATAGCTACATGTGTCCCATCTATGCAACCAATTACATGGAGAATGTTGGCTATCTGCTAAAAGTCCATTTTAGTTTCAAGCAATTCCTGTGGGGTATTTGGGAACCTTATGTGGTGGTGCATCCTCAGCAACATAGCATCCAGGAACATGTTAAAGAAACGTGATAGTGAACTTTGGGATACACCTCCAGCTGCAGCAATTACCCCCTGGAAGCTACCTAAAGCTAGGAGGTGCAGGGAACACAGGACCTGCACATGGGTGGGGATGGCATGTGTCCTGCGAGTCTGACACCGCAGTAGTGAGTCTAATTCTGCAATCAGATCGTGTATCATTGCTGCATTTAATCTATACTTGTCATAGATTTCCTCCTCTGTCTGCCCCAACAGAGTAACGCACACTCTGAAAATGCACTCCTGTATCCTCCTTCTCCTCTGTGCTGCTGCTCTTAGCCTCATCCTCCTAGCCATGACGTAAAGCGCTGCCATTGTGAAACATTCTGAGGCCTTCTGGGCCTGTTAAAATACTTTCCCAAATGTTTCCCACCTGATTTGATTGTTTTTTTCTGGTTACCACCTAATTTGATTAGATGGTATTTTGCAATTGGAAAATTGTGATTCCTTACGTATTCGCAATTTGCGATTTTTCATGCATAGCTTTGCGACTTCGAAATAGTGATTCCCAAATAAGGATTCACAGTTTTGGACATCGTAAAATAGGTAATCGCAAAAAATTGCAAATACCTGGAAGATTCTGCAAATTTTGCTTGATGCATTGCTTATTGCTATTTTGCAATCGCAAACACCCGTTTTCTGCGAAACACACAGTTATCTCAACTAACTATAATGGGGGAATTTCATTGGTTTTTTACGAGTGAAATATCCACCTAACTATAACATGTGTGAAACCTATGGTTTTTTAAGTGAATTTGCAAGGTTTTTTAAATGCTAATTCCTAACTATAACGTGTGTGAAACCTATGGTTTTTTCAGTGAATTTGTATGGTTTTTTAAATGCTAAGTTATGTATGTCTTATTATTTTTTTATATATTTATTTTTCAATAAACTACGTATTACAAATGTTTTCTTTTTTTTTAATGGTTTTTCACCATGCACGCACAGTGCGCGCACCCCCGCGATTAAAAAAAAAAAATGTAAATGTTTTTTTCTGCCTTCGGGGTCCTTCAGGGACCCCCTGACCAAGGCTAGGGGGTCAGGAACTCTCTACCCTGCCCCCTTTTCACGTTCACCACCTTCCTTTCCACTCTCGCACTGAAAACAAACAAAATGGCGACCGACACTTCCTGATTTCGACCTATTCGAACGTTGACTGACATGTAACAACCAATCAGAATTACGCTCGCGCACGTTAGGGTGCGCGCACCGTCCGCGCACGGTGCGTGCACGGTGCGCGGCTATGTATATGTATGTGCTTTTAAATGCAATTTTCTCAGGAACTACTGAACAGATTGACTCCATATATGCAAAAGGCACTTCCCTGACCTGAGGACTACCTCTCTGCCAAATTTCAAGTAATTCTGTTCAGCCGTTCGGGCTGTACCTTCGACTAAAGGTCCAATGGGAAAATGCATGAGGAAAACCCGTTTTGGGACCCCCCTTTTTTCTCAGCCCCCGCTTGACAAATCACCCCGAGACTTTCAGAGTAGGAGCTCAGCGGAGCGCCCCATTAGTTTTGAAAATTCCGCGAGGATCCGTCAACCGGCGCCAAAGGTATTCAAAATAGAATTTTCAGATTTCCTATGGAAACACGGTCCTAACTATAACTATCTACTGGCGACCGCCAGTAGATAATATATATATATATATATATATATATTCACTGAAAAAACCATAGGTTTCAGGAACGCTATAGTTAGGAATTAGCATTTAAAAAACCTTAGAAATTCACTGAAAAAACCATAGGTTTCAGGGGCGTTATAGTTAGCTGGACATTTCCCTCAAACAAAACCCTAGAAATTCCCCCATTATAGTTAGTTCAGCTAACTATAACTCACGCCCCCGCAATGCACTGCTGATGACATCACTTATTACATCACTCATGACATGGTCAGTGACATCACTGATGACATCACTGATGACATCTCAAACCACATCACTGATGAAATCACTGATGACGTCATCCAGTGAGTGTGTGTTTCAATGTATGCTGAGCATTTTAGAATGTATTGAAGATGTAAAAATGTGGAGAAATGAAAACAATTCTCCTTGTTGTGCTTTCCTACACCAATTTTAGAATGGTGCAGCATTCACACACAAATCGAGATTTATGATTTCTGACAAATCTAGACATGTGTCTTGTTCTATGAGTATTCAGTGCAATCATGCACAACAACACTTATAGAACACCCTTTCAATGCAAGCTGGTTTGCATAATGAGGTTGTATTCACACGGAGTATAAAAAGTGCACAGAGTGACTTTTCCTCTCTTTGTAAATATGAAAGAGTGTCTTGCGCAATAACTATGTTACAAAAAGTGACATATTTCCAGTTTAAAAATTCCTTGCAAATGATAGAATGTAAGCACAGAGTTTTGTCTGCAAAGATGTTCAAAGAAGAATGATTGAAATAATTGCGGTCCTTCAATAGCTACAATGGGAAATATTATGAACGCCTCAAATCTCTTTTTTTGCGGGTCACATGATATCTGATTATGGTCAGATTTCAAAACTACATAGGTATAAACTGAGTGTTTTTAGAAACGTGTTTCAACTGTGTAGCTTCTTGCAGACTTCCTCATTCTGCATATTGAGACTTAGTTAAACTTACCTTCACAGTAATAGCAATAAAAAATGGAATACATTTTTTTCACATTTTCATTGCAATCTAAATTTATATAAATTGCTTATTTTTAAATTTGGATCATTGAAAGAAAAGGAAAAAAAAATTATAACATGTAATTATAATTTTTTAACAACACAGCATAATTTCCACAAAGTAATTTGTTTGCCTTTTTTGCTGCTCTCAGATATATTAAATTTCACTAAAAATAGTGATTTCAATCGTACTCATCACTTAAGAGCGGGCAAAAAAAAAACAATCAAAAAGATTGTTAAAAAACAACATGCTATTCTCAACAAAATACCAAAGGATACAAATCGCAGATATATTAAATGCTTACAGCTAACAAAATTTTATAAGTATAACTTACAAAAACTGTAAATGTTGTCGCTTTAAAATATTCACCGAATCTAAGGATGAATTTTTGGAGGACGCACCACGCCCACAACGTTTTCCTTCAGTGGTGTGGAAATTTTTTACTTTTCCCGAGGGGCAAACAAAGATCAATGCCACCTTGGTCACGTGCAAGATTTGCAAAAGAGTTCTGTTGCAAGGGGATCCTAACAAGAAATACTCGTACGGCACGGCAAGTATGATGAAACACCGAAGGACCCTTCATCGAAACAATCTTGCACGAGAAGAGTGCAAACGGATGAGAAACACTCCTGTTCAGTATCTGTAAAAAAGAATCACAAATAAATGTATATTAATAACTTTCAAATTTATACTATTCCATTACTGTACAAACACATTTTATATAAAAACTGACTAAGAAGCTCTAAACCTGAACCACAAGTATGACGATGGTTAAAACACTACATGCTTAGTGTATACTACTTTGAAGCAGTTCATGCCCTAAAGCCTCCCTCACTAAAAGACTACATGCTAACTGACTGAATGATTACAGTACTATAAGGAGACACACTGGGTGAGTGACAGGGTCATTGCTAGAAGTGTAGGAATACTGACTGGGGAATTGAAGGTGTGAAAGACAACTGTGTAGGTGGTTAGAGGCCTGCATGCTTAGTGAATAGGCATTTGAAGCAGTCTATGTGCTAAGGCCTGGCTCACTGCATGAGTACTTGGGAACTGACGGAATGATTAGAATACAGCAAAGAGAGTGCCTGCGTGAATTTATAAGTGGTTGGCTTTTGCCACAGTGAATGGATTAGTACTTGGTACTGAATGGGTCACTAGAGGAGTGCAAAGGGAGTGACAGGATGTTTGCTGGAATGTATGGATACTGACTAGGGAATTGAGGATGTGAAAGACAAGTGTATAGTATGTTAGAAGACTGCATGCATACTGCATAGACATTTGAAGCAGTCTGTGTGGTAATGTATGGTTCACAACATGAATACTTGGAAACTGACTAAATCATCAGACTACTGCTAGGACAGTGCCTGGGTAAAACTTTAAAATTTTCAGTTCTGGCACAGTGAAGAGAATAGTACATGGTACTGCATTTTAGTGTCAAACCCTGGCTCATTTTATCAATGCATAAGCAAAAAATAGCTTCTAAAGCTACTAAAACTTGACAACATGACCGATTTTAAAACAGTTATCTGTCAGCAAATACACCATGTTACCAAATGCTTCTATCACAATCCTTACCCAAATGTACACAGACTCACAGTGTGATTTTAGAAAAGCAACACTATCCCTAGCAGTTTACCAAAACTCATTCACTAGTCTAGAAGAGGTAAGGGTACTGCACACAATCTACATAGTTAAGTACAGCACATTAGTGTCAAAGTATGACTCATTTAATCAACGCATAAGCAAAGACTGGCTTCTAATGCTACTAAAACTTGACAACATGACAGGTTTTAAAAGAGTTATCTGCCAGAAAATACACGATGTTACAAAATGCTTCTCTCACAGTGGTTCCCAAATGCACACAGACTCACAGTGTGATTCTAGACAATAACCACTATACCTAGGAGTTTACCAAAAATCATTCACTACTGTGGAAGTGATAAGGGAACTGCACACAATCTACATATTTCAGGACTGCACTATTGTGTCAAAGCCTGACTCATTTAATCAAAGCATAAGCAAAAACTGGCTTCTAATGCTACTACAACTTGAAAACAAGTCAGGTTTTAAAACAATTATCTGTCAGCAAATACACGATGTTACCAAATGCTTCTCTCACAGTGGTTCCCAAATGCACACAGACTCACAGTGTGATTCTAGACAAGCAACACTATCCCTAGCAGCTTACCAAAACTCATTCACTACTGGGCAAGGGGTAAGGAGACTACACACAATCTAAATATTAAAGTACAGCACATTAGTGTCAAAGCATGAATCATTTTATCAATGCATAAGCAAAGACTGGCTTCTAATGCTACTAAAACTTGACAACATGACAGGTTTTAAAAGAGTTATCTGTCACCAAATACACAATGTTACCAAATGCTTCTCTCACAGTGGTTCCCAAATGCACACTGACTCACAGTGTGATTCTAGACAAGAACCACTATACCTAGGAGTTTACCAAAAATCATTCACTACTGTGAAAGTGGTAAGGGAACTGCACACAATCTACATATTTCAGGAATGCACTATTGTGTCAAAGCCTGACTCATTTAATCAAAGCATAAGCAAAAACTGGCTTCTAATGCCTCTAAAACTTGAAAACAAGTCAGGTTTTAAAACAATTATCTGTCAGCAAATACACGATGTTACCAAATGCTTCTCTCACAGTGGTTCCCAAATGCACACAGACTCACAGTGTGATTCTAGACAAGCAACACTATCCCTAGCAGCTTACCAAAACTCATTCACTACTGTGCAAGGGGTAAGGAGACTACACACAATCTAAATATTAAAGTACAGCACTTTAGTGTCAAAGCATGAATCATTGTATCAATGAATAAGCAAAGACTGGCTTCTAATGCTACTAAAACTTGACAACATGACAGGTTTTAAAAGAGTTATCTGTCACCAAATACACAATGTTACCAAATGCTTCTCTCAAAGTGGTTCCCAAATGCACACAGACTCACAGTGTGATTCTAGACAAGAACCACTATACCTAGGAGTTTACCAAATATCATTCACTACTGTGAAAGTGGTAAGGGAACTGCACACAATCTACATATTTCAGGACTGCACTTTTGTGTCAAGGCCTCACTAATTTAATCACAGCATAAGCAAAGACTGGCTTCTAATGCTACTAAAACTTGACAACATGACCGGTTTTAAAACAGTTATCTGTCAGCAAATACACGATGTTACCAAATGCTTCTCTCACAATCCTTACCCAAATGCACACAGACACACAGTGTGATTTTAGACAAGCAACACTATCCTAGGAGTTTACGAAAACTCATTCACTAGTCTGGAAGAATTAATGGTACTGAACACAATCTACATAGTTAAGTACAGCACATTAGTGTCAAAGTATGACTCATTTAATCAACGCATAAGCAAAGACTGGCTTCTAATGCTACTAAAACTTGACAACATGAAAGGTTTTGAAAAAGTTATCTGTCAGAAAATACATGATGTTACCAAATGCTTCTCTCACAGTGGTTCCCAAATTCACACTAACTCACAGTGTGATTCTAGACAAGCACCACTATCCCTAGGAGTTTACCAAAACTCATTCAATATAGTGGAAGTGGTAAGGGAACTGCACACAATCTACATATTTCAGGACTGCACTTGTGTGTCAAATCCTGACTCATTTAATCAAAGCATAAGCAATAACTGCCTTCTAATGATACTAAAACTTGACAACAACACAGGTTTTAAAACAGTTATCTGTCAGCAAATACACAATGTTACCACATACTTATCTCACAGTGGTTCCCAAATGCACACAGACTCACAGTGTGATTCTAGAAAGCAACACTATCCCTAGCAGCTTACCAAAACTCATTCACTACTGTGCAAGGTGTAAGGAGACTACACACAATCTACATATTAAAACACAGCACATTAGTGTCAAAGCATGAATCATTTTATCAATGCAGAAGCAAAGACTGGCTTCTAATGCTACTAAAACTTGACAACATGACAGATTTTAAAACAGTTATCTGTTAGCAAATACACAATGTTACCAAATGCTTCTCTCACAGTGGTTCCCAAATGCACACAGACTCACAGTGTGATTCTAGACAACAAACACTATCCCTAGGAGTTTACCAAAACTCATTCACTACTGTGGAAGTGATAAGGGAACTGCACAAAATCTACATATTTCAGGACTGCACTATTGTGTTAAAGCCTGACTCATTTAATCAAAGCATAAGCAAAAACCGGCTTCTAATGCTACTAAAACTTGAAAACAAGTCAGGTTTTAAAACAATTATCTGTCAGCAAATACACAATGTTACCAAATGCTTCTCTCACAGTGGTTCCCAAATGCACACAGACTCAAAGTGTGATTCTAGACAAGCAACACTATCCATAGCAGCTTACCAAAACTCATTCACTACTGTGCAATGGGTAAGGAGACTACACACAATCTAAATATTAAAGTACAGCACATTAGTGTCAAAGCATGAATCATTTTATCAATGCATAAGCAAAGACTGGCTTCTAATGCTACTAAAACTTGACAACATGACAGGTTTTAAAAGAGTTATCTGTCACCAAATACACAATGTTACCAAATGCTTCTCTCACAGTGGTTCCCAAATGCACACAGACTCACAGTGTGATTCTAGACAAGCACCACTATACCTAGGAGTTTACCAAAAATCATTCACTACTGTGCAAGGTGTAAGGAGAACACACACAATCTACATATTAAAATACAGCAGCGACGGCCCGTGTAGGGCGTTTTAGTGGGGCGGTGACGTGGCGCAGAGGAGGGGCAGGGTGGGGGGTTGCAAAATGCGGCATACGCCCGATTTCAGGTAAGTTACGGAAAAAAATAATAAAACAAATTTCGTTGCGCGCGCTGCATCGCATTTGGCGATGCAGCACACGTAACGAAATTCGTTTTATTAATTGTTTTCGTAACTTACCTGAAATCGGCCGTATGCCGCATTTTGCAACCCCCCACCCTGCCCCTCCTCTGCGCCACGTCACCGCCCCACTAAAACGCCCTACACGGGCCGTCGCTGAAATACAGCACATTAGTGTCAAAGCATGAATCATTTTATCAATGCATAAGCAAAGACTGGCTTCTAATGCTACTAAAACTTGACAACATGACAGGTTTTAAAAGAGTTATCTGTCAGCAAATACACAATGTTACCAAATGCTTCTCTCACAGTGGTTCCCAAATGCACACAGACTCACAGTGTGATTCTAGACAAGCACCACTATCCCTAGGAGTTTACCAAAAATCATTCACTACTGTGAAAGTGGTAAGGGAACTGCACACAATCTACATATTTCAGGACTGCACTTTTGTGTTAAAGCCTAACTCATTTAATCAATGCATAAGCAAAGACTGGCTTCTAATGCTACTAAAACTTGACAACATGACAGGTTTTAAAAATGTTATCTGTCAGAAAATACATGATGTTACCAAATGCTTCTCTCACAGTGGTTCCCAAATTCACACTAACTCACAGTGTGATTCTAGACAAGCACCACTATCCCTGGGAGTTTACCAAAACTCATTTACTATAGTGGAAGTGGTAAGGGAACTGCACACAATCTACATATTTCAGGACTGCACTTTTGTGTCAAATCCTGACTCATTTAATCAAAGCATAAGCAATAACTGCCTTCTAATGATACTAAAACTTGACAACAACACAGGTTTTAAAACAGTTATCTGTCAGCAAATACACGATGTTACCACATACTTCTCTCACAGTGGTTCCCAAATGCACACAGACTCACAGTGTGATTCTAGAAAGCAACACTATCCCTAGCAGCTTACCAAAACTAATTCACTACTGTGTAAGGTGTAAGGAGAACACACACAATCTACATATTAAAATACAGCACATTAGTGTCAAAGCATGAATCATTTTATCAATGCAGAAGCAAAGACTGGCTTCTAAAGCTACTAAAACTTGACAACATGACAGATTTTAAAACAGTTATCTGTCAGCAAATACACAATGTTACCAAATGCTTCTCTCACAGTGGTTCCCAAATGCACACAGACTCACAGTGTGATTCTAGACAACAAACACTATCCCTAGGAGTTTACCAAAACTCATTCACTACTGTGAAAGTGGTAAGGGAACTGCACACAATCTACATATTTCAGGACTGCACTTTTGAGTCAAAGCCTGACTCATTTAATCAAATTATAAGCAAAAACTGCCTTCTAATGCTACTGAAACTTGACAACAAGACAGGTTTTAAAACAGTTATCTGTTAGCAAATACACAATGTTACCAAATGCTTCTCTCACAGTGGTTCCCAAATGCACACAGACTCACAGTGTGATTCTAGACAACAAACACTATCCCTAGGAGTTTACCAAAACTCATTCACTACTGTGGAAGTGATAAGGGAACTGCACAAAATCTACATATTTCAGGACTGCACTATTGTGTTAAAGCCTGACTCATTTAATCAAAGCATAAGCAAAAACCGGCTTCTAATGCTACTAAAACTTGAAAACAAGTCAGGTTTTAAAACAATTATCTGTCAGCAAATACACAATGTTACCAAATGCTTCTCTCACAGTGGTTCCCAAATGCACACAGACTCAAAGTGTGATTCTAGACAAGCAACACTATCCCTAGCAGCTTACCAAAACTCATTCACTACTGTGCAAGGGGTAAGGAGACTACACACAATCTAAATATTAAAGTACAGCACTTTAGTGTCAAAGCATGAATCATTGTATCAATGAATAAGCAAAGACTGGCTTCTAATGCTACTAAAACTTGACAACATGACAGGTTTTAAAAGAGTTATCTGTCACCAAATACACAATGTTACCAAATGCTTCTCTCAAAGTGGTTCCCAAATGCACACAGACTCACAGTGTGATTCTAGACAAGAACCACTATACCTAGGAGTTTACCAAATATCATTCACTACTGTGAAAGTGGTAAGGGAACTGCACACAATCTACATATTTCAGGACTGCACTTTTGTGTCAAGGCCTCACTAATTTAATCACAGCATAAGCAAAGACTGGCTTCTAATGCTACTAAAACTTGACAACATGACCGGTTTTAAAACAGTTATCTGTCAGCAAATACACGATGTTACCAAATGCTTCTCTCACAATCCTTACCCAAATGCACACAGACACACAGTGTGATTTTAGACAAGCAACACTATCCTAGGAGTTTACGAAAACTCATTCACTAGTCTGGAAGAATTAATGGTACTGAACACAATCTACATAGTTAAGTACAGCACATTAGTGTCAAAGTATGACTCATTTAATCAACGCATAAGCAAAGACTGGCTTCTAATGCTACTAAAACTTGACAACATGACAGGTTTTGAAAAAGTTATCTGTCAGAAAATACATGATGTTACCAAATGCTTCTCTCACAGTGGTTCCCAAATTCACACTAACTCACAGTGTGATTCTAGACAAGCACCACTATCCCTAGGAGTTTACCAAAACTCATTCAATATAGTGGAAGTGGTAAGGGAACTGCACACAATCTACATATTTCAGGACTGCACTTGTGTGTCAAATCCTGACTCATTTAATCAAAGCATAAGCAATAACTGCCTTCTAATGATACTAAAACTTGACAACAACACAGGTTTTAAAACAGTTATCTGTCAGCAAATACACAATGTTACCACATACTTATCTCACAGTGGTTCCCAAATGCACACAGACTCACAGTGTGATTCTAGAAAGCAACACTATCCCTAGCAGCTTACCAAAACTCATTCACTACTGTGCAAGGTGTAAGGAGACTACACACAATCTACATATTAAAACACAGCACATTAGTGTCAAAGCATGAATCATTTTATCAATGCAGAAGCAAAGACTGGCTTCTAATGCTACTAAAACTTGACAACATGACAGATTTTAAAACAGTTATCTGTTAGCAAATACACAATGTTACCAAATGCTTCTCTCACAGTGGTTCCCAAATGCACACAGACTCACAGTGTGATTCTAGACAACAAACACTATCCCTAGGAGTTTACCAAAACTCATTCACTACTGTGGAAGTGATAAGGGAACTGCACAAAATCTACATATTTCAGGACTGCACTATTGTGTTAAAGCCTGACTCATTTAATCAAAGCATAAGCAAAAACCGGCTTCTAATGCTACTAAAACTTGAAAACAAGTCAGGTTTTAAAACAATTATCTGTCAGCAAATACACAATGTTACCAAATGCTTCTCTCACAGTGGTTCCCAAATGCACACAGACTCAAAGTGTGATTCTAGACAAGCAACACTATCCCTAGCAGCTTACCAAAACTCATTCACTACTGTGCAATGGGTAAGGAGACTACACACAATCTAAATATTAAAGTACATCACATTAGTGTCAAAGCATGAATCATTTTATCAATGCATAAGCAAAGACTGGCTTCTAATGCTACTAAAACTTGACAACATGACAGGTTTTAAAAGAGTTATCTGTCACCAAATACACAATGTTACCAAATGCTTCTCTCACAGTGGTTCCCAAATGCACACAGACTCACAGTGTGATTCTAGACAAGCACCACTATACCTAGGAGTTTACCAAAAATCATTCACTACTGTGAAAGTGGTAAGGGAACTGCACACAATCTACATATTTCAGGACTGCACTTTTGTGTCAAAGCCTAACTCATTTAATCAATGCATAAGCAAAGACTGGCTTCTAATGCTACTAAAACTTGACAACATGACAGGTTTTAAAAATGTTATCTGTCAGAAAATACATGATGTTACCAAATGCTTCTCTCACAGTGGTTCCCAAATTCACACTAACTCACAGTGTGATTCTAGACAAGCACCACTATCCCTAGGAGTTTACCAAAACTCATTTACTATAGTGGAAGTGGTAAGGGAACTGCACACAATCTACATATTTCAGGACTGCACTTTTGTGTCAAATCCTGACTCATTTAATCAAAGCATAAGCAATAACTGCCTTCTAATGATACTAAAACTTGACAACAACACAGGTTTTAAAACAGTTATCTGTCAGCAAATACACGATGTTACCACATACTTCTCTCACAGTGGTTCCCAAATGCACACAGACTCACAGTGTGATTCTAGAAAGCAACACTATCCCTAGCAGCTTACCAAAACTCATTCACTACTGTGCAAGGTGTAAGGAGAACACACACAATCTACATATTAAAATACAGCACATTAGTGTCAAAGCATGAATCATTTTATCAATGCATAAGCAAAGACTGGCCTCTAATGCTACTAAAACTTGACAACATGACAGGTTTTAAAAGAGTTATCTGTCAGCAAATACACAATGTTACCAAATGCTTCTCTCACAGTGGTTCCCAAATGCACACAGACTCACAGTGTGATTCTAGACAAGCACCACTATCCCTAGGAGTTTACCAAAAATCATTCACTACTGTGAAAGTGGTAAGGGAACTGCACACAATCTACATATTTCAGGACTGCACTTTTGTGTTAAAGCCTAACTCATTTAATCAATGCATAAGCAAAGACTGGCTTCTAATGCTACTAAAACTTGACAACATGACAGGTTTTAAAAATGTTATCTGTCAGAAAATACATGATGTTACCAAATGCTTCTCTCACAGTGGTTCCCAAATTCACACTAACTCACAGTGTGATTCTAGACAAGCACCACTATCCCTGGGAGTTTACCAAAACTCATTTACTATAGTGGAAGTGGTAAGGGAACTGCACACAATCTACATATTTCAGGACTGCACTTTTGTGTCAAATCCTGACTCATTTAATCAAAGCATAAGCAATAACTGCCTTCTAATGATACTAAAACTTGACAACAACACAGGTTTTAAAACAGTTATCTGTCAGCAAATACACGATGTTACCACATACTTCTCTCACAGTGGTTCCCAAATGCACACAGACTCACAGTGTGATTCTAGAAAGCAACACTATCCCTAGCAGCTTACCAAAACTCATTCACTACTGTGCAAGGGGTAAATAGAACACACACAATCTACATATTAAAATACAGCACATTAGTGTCAAAGCATGAATCATTTTATCAATGCAGAAGCAAAGACTGGCTTCTAATGCTACTAAAACTTGACAACATGACAGATTTTAAAACAGTTATCTGTCAGCAAATACACAATGTTACCAAATGCTTCTCTCACAGTGGTTCCCAAATGCACACAGACTCACAGTGTGATTCTAGACAACAAACACTATCCCTAGGAGTTTACCAAAACTCATTCACTACTGTGAAAGTGGTAAGGGAACTGCACACAATCTACATATTTCAGGACTGCACTTTTGAGTCAAAGCCTGACTCATTTAATCAAATTATAAGCAAAAACTGCCTTCTAATGCTACTGAAACTTGACAACAAGACAGGTTTTAAAACAGTTATCTGTTAGCAAATACACAATGTTACCAAATGCTTCTCTCACAGTGGTTCCCAAATGCACACAGACTCACAGTGTGATTCTAGACAACAAACACTATCCCTAGGAGTTTACCAAAACTCATTCACTACTGTGGAAGTGATAAGGGAACTGCACAAAATCTACATATTTCAGGACTGCACTATTGTGTTAAAGCCTGACTCATTTAATCAAAGCATAAGCAAAAACCGGCTTCTAATGCTACTAAAACTTGAAAACAAGTCAGGTTTTAAAACAATTATCTGTCAGCAAATACACAATGTTACCAAATGCTTCTCTCACAGTGGTTCCCAAATGCACACAGACTCAAAGTGTGATTCTAGACAAGCAACACTATCCCTAGCAGCTTACCAAAACTCATTCACTACTGTGCAATGGGTAAGGAGACTACACACAATCTAAATATTAAAGTACAGCACATTAGTGTCAAAGCATGAATCATTTTATCAATGCATAAGCAAAGACTAGCTTCTAATGCTACTAAAACTTGACAACATGACAGGTTTTAAAAGAGTTATCTGTCACCAAATACACAATGTTACCAAATGCTTCTCTCACAGTGGTTCCCAAATGCACACAGACTCACAGTGTGATTCTAGACAAGCACCACTATACCTAGGAGTTTACCAAAAATCATTCACTACTGTGAAAGTGGTAAGGGAACTGCACACAATCTACATATTTCAGGACTGCACTTTTGTGTCAAAGCCTAACTCATTTAATCAATGCATAAGCAAAGACTGGCTTCTAATGCTACTAAAACTTGACAACATGACAGGTTTTAAAAATGTTATCTGTCAGAAAATACATGATGTTACCAAATGCTTCTCACACAGTGGTTCCCAAATTCACACTAACTCACAGTGTGATTCTAGACAAGCACCACAATCCCTAGGAGTTTACCAAAACTCATTTACTATAGTGGAAGTGGTAAGGGAACTGCACACAATCTACATATTTCAGGACTGCACTTTTGTGTCAAATCCTGACTCATTTAATCAAAGCATAAGCAATAACTGCCTTCTAATGATACTAAAACTTGACAACAACACAGGTTTTAAAACAGTTATCTGTCAGCAAATACACGATGTTACAACATACTTCTCTCACAGTGGTTCCCAAATGCACACAGACTCACAGTGTGATTCTAGAAAGCAACACTATCCCTAGCAGCTTACCAAAACTCATTCACTACTGTGCAAGGTGTAAGGAGAACACACGCAATCTACATATTAAAATACAGCACATTAGTGTCAAAGCATGAATCATTTTATCAATGCATAAGCAAAGACTGGCTTCTAATGCTACTAAAACTTGACAACATGACAGGTTTTAAAAGAGTTATCTGTCAGCAAATACACAATGTTACCAAATGCTTCTCTCACAGTGGTTCCCAAATGCACACAGACTCACAGTGTGATTCTAGACAAGCACCACTATCCCTAGGAGTTTACCAAAAATCATTCACTACTGTGAAAGTGGTAAGGGAACTGCACACAATCTACATATTTCAGGACTGCACTTTTGTGTCAAAGCCTAACTCATTTAATCAATGCATAAGCAAAGACTGGCTTCTAATGCTACTAAAACTTGACAACATGACAGGTTTTAAAAATGTTATCTGTCAGAAAATACATGATGTTACCAAATGCTTCTCTCACAGTGGTTCCCAAATTCACACTAACTCACAGTGTGATTCTAGACAAGCACCACTATCCCTAGGAGTTTACCAAAACTCATTTACTATAGTGGAAGTGGTAAGGGAACTGCACACAATCTACATATTTCAGGACTGCACTTTTGTGTCAAATCCTGACTCATTTAATCAAAGCATAAGCAATAACTGCCTTCTAATGATACTAAAACTTGACAACAACACAGGTTTTAAAACAGTTATCTGTCAGCAAATACACGATGTTACCACATACTTCTCTCACAGTGGTTCCCAAATGCACACAGACTCACAGTGTGATTCTAGAAAGCAACACTATCCCTAGCAGCTTACCAAAACTCATTCACTACTGTGCAAGGTGTAAGGAGAACACACACAATCTACATATTAAAATACAGCACATTAGTGTCAAAGCATGAATCATTTTATCAATGCATAAGCAAAGACTGGCTTCTAATGCTACTAAAACTTGACAACATGACAGGTTTTAAAAGAGTTATCTGTCAGCAAATACACAATGTTACCAAATGCTTCTCTCACAGTGGTTCCCAAATGCACACAGACTCACAGTGTGATTCTAGACAAGCACCACTATCCCTAGGAGTTTACCAAAAATCATTCACTACTGTGAAAGTGGTAAGGGAACTGCACACAATCTACATATTTCAGGACTGCACTTTTGTGTCAAAGCCTAACTCATTTAATCAATGCATAAGCAAAGACTGGCTTCTAATGCTACTAAAACTTGACAACATGACAGGTTTTAAAAATGTTATCTGTCAGAAAATACATGATGTTACCAAATGCTTCTCTCACAGTGGTTCCCAAATTCACACTAACTCACAGTGTGATTCTAGACAAGCACCACTATCCCTAGGAGTTTACCAAAACTCATTTACTATAGTGGAAGTGGTAAGGGAACTGCACACAATCTACATATTTCAGGACTGCACTTTTGTGTCAAATCCTGACTCATTTAATCAAAGCATAAGCAATAACTGCCTTCTAATGATACTAAAACTTGACAACAACACAGGTTTTAAAACAGTTATCTGTCAGCAAATACACGATGTTACCACATACTTCTCTCACAGTGGTTCCCAAATGCACACAGACTCACAGTGTGATTCTAGAAAGCAACACTATCCCTAGCAGCTTACCAAAACTCATTCACTACTGTGCAAGGTGTAAGGAGAACACACACAATCTACATATTAAAATACAGCACATTAGTGTCAAAGCATGAATCATTTTATCAATGCAGAAGCAAAGACTGGCTTCTAATGCTACTAAAACTTGACAACATGACAGATTTTAAAACAGTTATCTGTCAGCAAATACACAATGTTACCAAATGCTTCTCTCACAGTGGTTCCCAAATGCACACAGACTCACAGTGTGATTCTAGACAACAAACACTATCCCTAGGAGTTTACCAAAACTCATTCACTACTGTGAAAGTGGTAAGGGAACTGCACACAATCTACATATTTCAGGACTGCACTTTTGAGTCAAAGCCTGACTCATTTAATCAAATTATAAGCAAAAACTGCCTTCTAATGCTACTGAAACTTGACATCAAGACAGGTTTTAAAACAGTTATCTCTCAGCAAATACACAATGTTACCAAATGCTTCTCTCACAGTGGTTCCCAAATGCACACATACTCACTGTGTGATTCTAGACAAGGCAGGCAGGTTGGCTTTGCGTGGCTTCTTAACTAGAATTGAGATCCCTGTGTCACGCATGTAAGACATTACGCAGGGCAAAAGTGACTCAGGGCTCTCCTAAATAGGTTTGTACCACTGTTTAATTTTGATGCATCAATGTTGGTTTACATGGTATGAATATCAACAATGTCACTTTGAAAGGCAAACATTGTTGCAGATGTCTTATATACTGTAAACCTTAATAAAAATATTAAATACATGAAAGAAATACAATAGCAACACCATGCAAGAGTTGCATATTGACAACATGTGCATCACCAGCATTTGTCTGTAGTTCACTGAATCAAGGTATGGCTGATTAGAGGAGGAGTCACTTTCAATACACTAACACTTGCAAGAAAGAGGAGTCAGGAAACACTGTAAAACATTGCTATCAAGACATCACAGATTCATGAGACATGCATACGTAGTGTACAATATATAAATATGCAAATGGCACTTGATTGGATGTGCATTACAGACTGCATAGGCTGTAAATGACTTGAAACCCACGCGGCGCTTATATGAAACGCTTCTCATGAATGCACAACACTAACAATACTTATCTTTGTTAACAGTACAACAGCCATTGATGACCTAATGCCTGAGATCCCCCAGGCAGGAAGAACAAAACAGGCTGGGGTTGCTACATCTGAGGCTACAAATTTCATCTGAATTTTGAGACAAGGGCTCAAACTATTCGTTGAGACATTCCTATAACTCTGCATGTGACAATATTGTAATGGTTTGTGAAAAACTTCAATGTATAAATTGTAAGTGTGGTATTATATTTCCGTCTGTTCTACTAACGGAATATGAAAGACATACCCCATTTGAGCTTTATATTTATTGTTTAGGTGTTTTATTTATCCTTGCAATTTTCGAAAGCACATGCGTGAGCAAATCCACTCATGAACAGTAAAAGACATCCATGCAAACACAGAAAACGATGCCAGTGCCAAATCATATTAAACAAAAGTAAGCTAAAGGAAACTTAGAAAGAGTCATCATGCGATAGAATGGCGGTGGAGAGGGACTTGCGAAAAATACCTCCGCAGAATAATGATTCAACCAAAGCGTTACATGTAGGTGAAGAAGAACTTTTACAGAGGCAGCAGTCGAAATATGTTACAAGTAAAAGAATTTAAAAAAACAGACAGTGATAGTAGAAATAATTGCAAGTATATTGTAGAGTCTATACAAAACTCGTGAAAAGTAGGCAGTAGAAATATTACAGGTAGGAGAAATTTTAGAAACCAACAGTATTAGAAGAAACAATTACAAACCTGTTGCAGGGAGCACACAATACTGATGCATAGGAAGCACTATGGGGCTTATTTTTGAGCCCCTTGCACCAGTTTTGCGCCGCCGTTGTGTCACTTTTAGTGACGCAGAGGTGGCGTAAATAATGCGCCATGTTGTGCCATATTTATCTAGGCAGATGCGTCACTTCGTAAACTCCTGCGCTACATTATACCTGCGTCAGGTATAATGTATGCAGGGTGGCCGTTCCCCCGCAAGAAAGAGTCGTGGGAGTAGCGCAGCGAAATCTATGAGACGCCAATGCGTCACAACCTTACGCCTGCCTCATGACAGGCGTAAAGATGACGCAGGCCATTTCAAATGGGGCTTACCCCATGTGAAAGGAACATTGCTTGAGTTGCGTTAGACTTCCGACACAACTCCTGCAATGCGCCAGTTTTTGTGCTCACAGATACGTCAGTTATAATGACGTATCTGTCCTTCCTTGTGACATGATGTGTCATATTGTGAATATGACGCATCATTGGTGTTGCAAGGAGAGCGCACTGAGAAGTGGTGCATCGATGCTTTCACGCAGCGATGCACCACTTCTCGTAAATGAGGCCCCACATGTGGCCATATCTGAATTTTGGCTTGGAAATTTCATCTTCAGTTATCACCTTAGCTACGGTTTTCACCGAATAACTCTTCAAGATTTCTTTAAATTGTAGCTCTGTATCCGTCATTTGCACATGGCAATGGGATCTTACAGTGATTTGGAAGCTTAAGGCAGAGAGAGTTTAATGGCTTTAACTATCTCCCCAACTGCGAGAATTCTTCACATTTCGCTTCAGGATCTTTAAATGTAAATGCTGCTGGAAGGTAATTGGCCAATTTTATGACTTATTAAGGTTTTTTAGGTCTTTGTTCACAGCATTGATTATAGTCTTGATGTGTGATGTCTTTGTGCTTGAAATGTACTTTTTATCGTCTCTAAGATACTCTAAAATTATGGAGGTTATCAGGTGAGGGTGAATAGCTCATCACTTTCTTTATCACTCTTAAAGATTTTCTTTCATAATGTAACTTTCCAGAGCACCAAGCAGCAAAATGTTTACTCCTCTTTCCTGTGCGTTTGCTGATGCCAGAACCTCAACATGTTCATTATAATTGTCGCGCTGCCATCCTGAGTGGAGGAGATACGAGGAAGAGTGTTCATGTCCCTTAATGTCAAAGTGTTAAAGTCAATATTTATGGCACCACAAAGCAAATTATCCCTGTCTTCGATTTACCGAACGTTTTACTATGAATGAATTCCATGAAGAAACGTAGCTGGAAATGGTCTGACCTATTACCAGGGTCTGTGTCTCTAATAGTGAGAACATGTGTTTTGGAGATGATTAAATCAGGAGTTTAGATTTCGATGCGGGTAGGGTTAGAGCTCTGTTGAAAAAGTGTATTATCTTATTAAATGGAGGAACAAAGATTGACAGGGGTGTCACTAGTATTACCGCAAAGAAGATTGAAGATACCTTTGCATATATTCGAATTTTAGAGTACTCTTTGATCTGCAAAGTGGTTCATGCATTGTCTTATAAAAGCTGCATTGTCACAGGTAGGGTTGTGTAAAGTGTTGGGGGTGCTAGGCCGACTTGCCTCTCTCACTTGGGGACCTCTCTCACCGGCGCCTCCAGGTGGGCTTTCCTGCTGGACGGTCATGGGACCGTGTGGACCGTGCAGGCTCCGCGTGGGCTGCACTAAGGCGTGGCTTCCGAACTGCCAACGGAACTCACAGCCAAGTCGCTCATGTGTCCGCCAAGGGTGATGTTTCCATCTCGGTGTCTTCGCCATCAGGAATCCGGTTCTGTGTCTTCCTCTTAGGGTCGCAGGGCAACCAGTCTGTGGCCTCCGTGCATCCTGCGCATGTCGAGGAGCTGCTCCCATTTGGGCTCCAATTTCACTGGAATTCCGCTGAGACCCCTTGCCCCTGGATTTCCACTTGACTGCATGGGCTGTGAAGGCCTTTGTGTAGGCTGTACGTAGGGGTCGCTTCAGAACTCCCAACAGGGCCACGGCCTACTCTTGCTTTATCCCAAGGGGTGGATCTTCTAATATCCGGTTGTGCTCTACTTCTGTATTGTTAGACCTGGCGGTTTCGGGTTGGCTAAGGCTTGCGCCAAAGCCAGGCAGAAACCACCACTCTAGTCAGGGCAAGGAAGTTACACGCCAAAGATAACCCCTGCTCACCCCCTTGGTAGCTTGGCACGAGCAGTCAGGCTTATCTCTGAGGCGATGTGTAAAGCGTTTGCGCGCGCACCCAGCAACAACACCCAAGGCCCACCACAAAGGAAACTCCACACAAGGTATTCTATAAAAATAACCTTTGTATTATACACAACACATTAGATAAAAATACACACTTTACAATGTGCCAACAGGCACGGGCAGAATTTACAAGGGATTATGTACAAGACAGGGCCACCTGGACCACTGTCAGGAAGTAGCACTTTTTAGATATTTAGCACACAAAATATATAAAATCACTGTAGCACAAAAATAATATGTATAGCACACAACCAGTACTTACTGGTATCGGGGAAGTACCACCTACGTAACCCTAACTACTTTAGGAGACTGTCACGCAGGGAACTAGAACCTCACTAGCACCACCTGTACTAGGAGAAAGCAACAACCACCTACGTATCACAACACCTGTAGGGGTAATAGAACGTTACACATGATGCATCACATTCAGAGGTGTATGGAAGGAAAAACACATGATGCCTAAAAACATTCAGAGGTGTAAAAAGCAATGGCACATGATGCATCAACACACATTCAGAGGTGCAAGGAAGGAACACAATTGCGCAAGAACTCATATGCCACCACCTGTGGCAGTCCCTAGGCCAACTGGCCTTGTAGGGGCTAGGACGCCCTGTGTTCAGCAAAGTTAGGCTGCGCCAGCTGCGCAGACTAAAACAAGAATGGTCCCCCACCTAAACGTGGCAGCTGCCCACTAAGTGCTGGGCAGCTGGAAAACGACTTCAGGCACTCACCGGCTGCTCGGGGGACTCCCGCGTCGTCTCCACTCTCCGGGGAAGGCTCCGAGGCTTCTTGACACCGCGGAAGGGGCAGGCACCGACAACGTGCCTCGCGCCCCTTCCGCACAAGCTCCGGCCGTGCTCCTCTCACAGTCCGGCGCACTGTGGGCTCCCGCCTGGACCTCCACTCTTCCCGGGCACTTCTCCTCGCTGCACAGGAGCGCGGGGTAGGCTCCCGTCCGCTTCCTGTTTCCAAGTTCCGCCCCCGTCTCCACGAAGGCTGCCTGACTTCCGGGTTTCCTCGGCCCGGGCTGCAGCGGTGATCGGAACCCTCAGCAATAAGAGGGGTAGGCTCCCTCGTACATGCAATCCTCGGCGGGGTAGGCACCCGCCGCAGCGATAAGCAAATAAGCGGGGTGGGCACCCGCAAGCCGAATCAAAGCGCTTCACAGCGCTACAAGGTGAGCCAGCGCTCGCAGCGCTACAAAGGATCCTCAGAGCGCTCCCAGGCTCTGAGAGACAGCCCGTCCAGGGAAAACAGCGCGCACAGCGCTTACAAAGTTCAGGAAGCGCTCCCAGGCGCTATGGATCACCAGAAAGGTCCAGCAAAGAGTCCTCAAAGAACAGGGGGCACAGGCTGGGCCCAGAGCCAGCACACAGGGCCCTCCAGCAGGGAGGCAGTCCCCAGTGGCGGTCTCTCCTGGCGCCCAGCAGCAGCAGGCCCCCCCTCAAGTGGATCCTGCAAGAGAACAACTTCTGTGGGGACACAGCCCCATTTTTATACAGTCAAATCCTTTGTCTAAGGTGCAGGGAAGGGGCGAACCAGTTCCAACAGGTTCCTGAGCACTTTGTTTTGCTCAGCCCCTCTCCCTATTCACTGGCAGGGCTAGGGTCATTAGACGCACCACAGGGGCCGGCGCCAGCATTGTGTGGGGGAATCCCTGTCCTATTCAGGACCCAGGTACACTCCTCCCCAGCCATCAACATGCTAACTCCCCATTCACCACTGGGTGACTCCTCCTGACTCTGGGGAATTCCCTAGTCCGTCACCTGACCTCACCAGCCAATCGCCAGACAAGCCACACATTTCAGACTGCACACTGAAGTGCCCACTTCTAGAAGTGGCACTTCCACACCAGGTACATGCACGCTGCACACATCAACGCGCAGCATTCACTCCCACGAGTCCGCACATACCAAACACGGGCCTGCACACCCCACGCATCAGGAACTACCGGGACACATACATTCCCCCATGCATTCCTATGGGAGGGCAGGCCAACCTCACAACACGCACGCACTTTACCCTGGGACACAGCGGTAAAGTGCGCAGAAGTCACTAAAATCACTAAACCAAGTCACCATTTTAAGCAAAAAGTTTCGGGGTGAACCGGCCAGAAGGGCCAAGTCCAACACGTATGCTGCAGGCTGAAAGGGGTGCACAGACGGTTCCTGGGCGGCCTGCCTTCTTGGACTCCGGTTGCCTGGAGCGTGTGGATTCCCTTAGGTGTCGTGCTGTTCCTTGGTGGTGTTGATAACTTCACCATCATTCTTTGAGGGGCAGTAGGCGGCGGTCCGATGTCTCGGGGTGTTCTCTTCTGTGATGACATGAGTACTCTGCCTGGTCACTTCGCCTCATTGTCCCTCGCACGCCTGTGTTGGTTGTCTGCCCATGGCACGGTGCCACTGTACCTTCCTCCTTTGTAGGCTGACATCCTGTCATCCTCTTCTTTCTTCATGGCATCTTGCCACTCACTCTCCTTCTCTTCCCTTTCTTTGCGACGCGGTCTTGTCTTCTCGCATTCTTTCCCATCCTAACCAGGCATCTCCGTGTAGCGTGCACTCTACACGTTTCCCTCTGGTCTTGTCCCAGCAATAGGACACTGTCTTCTTTTCGCTCCGTGACTGGACCGGTTATCACGACCTTCTTCCTTTGATTCCTTCCACATTCTAGTTACTAATGTTGAACTTCTCATTCACATCACGGACTTCTTCTCCATTCTTCTGATCAGACCTCTTGTCAGACCTCTCCTCTCTGACGACCATCAGGCTGGTCCGCTTATTTTCTTTGGCGACCATCTGGCTGGTTGGCTTCTTCTTTTCACTGGCGACCATCTGGCTGGTCGGCTTCTTCTCTTCACTGGCGACCATCTGACTGATCAGCTTCTTCTCTTCACTGGCGACCATCTGGCTGGTCGGCTTCTTCTCTCCTCTGGTGACCATCTGGCTGGTTGGCTTCTTCTTCTCGCTGGCGACCATCTGGCTGGTCGGCTTCTTCTTTCCACTGGCGACCATCTGGCTGGTTGGCTACTTCTCCCTTTCCCAGGTCTTCGTGCTTCTGGTGGTTCGCGCAACCACCTCTTCTTCTCCGCACTCACGTTGCTGTGGCATGCTTCTGATGGCGCTCTTCCGTTACCTCACTGGGTGCACTCGCTGCGCGTTCCTCTACCTCCTTTGTTCCTGGAGCAGTGTCTGCCGTTCTTGCACGTCTTCGCCCTTGCCTGGTGCTGAGTTCTTGAATCCCCTTTCATTTGTCTGGTGGTGCTCCTTCTTCTTCTTACTGCTGCAGTGACAACCTGTGGCCACTAGGCACCGCTGCACTCTCTCTCTGCCTCAGCTCAGTCCAGTGCTTCTGGTGGTCTGCGCCACCGCTCCGTCGACCTGCTCCTGGTTACTCCCTTTTGCGCGCTCGTGCCTTCGCTCTGCTTCTCTTCTTGGGGTTTCTGTCGCTGTATCCCGTTAACTGCGGGGTACTTGCATGCTGCAACTCTCGCAATAGCCCAGTCGCGTTGTGGGGCTACCTGTCCTTCGACATCTTTTGCGCTGTCTTCACCTCATGCCTTTTGCAAGCTCCCCTTGGCCACGCATGCATCCCTCTCTCCTAGCGCATGGGTATTTTGCTGCATGCACCAGTGCTCTTCTGTTACTCTGTTCCTGTTCTGCTGCACTTCAGTTGCTCCTCTTTCCATCCTTGCACTTTTGGGATGCAGAAGCTACCCCTGTGCTGCATTGCTCTCTTCCTGGCACACTGTTGCCTATTATCACATGCCCTTTTTAGTGCAGTCTTTAGTTTCTTTACCTAAGGCACCTCCTTTGACTAGTGGTTGAGTTTTTGCGCAATAGCCACTAGGTGGCAGTGCTGCCTTCACTTGTGCCTTTCAGTCTCAGCTGAGCTCTACTGCAGAGTGCTTCATACTCGGGGGATGGTGCTACCTGCATTCATTGTGCAGGTACTCTCCCAGGCCACATTGCTGCCTCCTTGCTTCAGTTCCTGCCGGCCACTCGGGACACACCTGTAGCTGGACCTCGCGGGAGGACATCCCCTTCCTTGCGGTGAGTGCACGTCCTTTCTTTACTCATGGGGAGGGGGGCTGATTAGCCTTGCCCCTGCACTTAACTTTACTTCTCCCTGGCGCTGGCCTCATATAGTCACTTTAAACGGCCAAGGTCCGCACGCTGCCTCCTCCTCGCTCTCCCCGCCCGCGGCAGCCTCACTCAGCTCACATGCTGCGCAGGGAGCGGGCGGCGGAGCCAGGGGTCGCTGTTCGATGCTGCGGGTGGGTTCCGCTCTACAACGGTGAGTCACTTCTCTCTTCCCTGTCTGTCCCGCCCCCCGCAGCAGACCACCTCGCTTCACGGGCCGTGCGGGGGGGGGTGCTGGTGCCACTTTCCCTCGGCCCGGTTGCTTCTTTTGTGTTTGCACAACCCCGCGTCAGCTCCCCGATTTACGGCCTCACCGCGGCCAGCGGGTCACCTCCTCAGCACGGGTGGGCTCCGCTGATGCGGGGCGGGCACCAGCTCCGTTTCTCCCGCAGGGAGCTCACCTTCGTTTTCGGCAGCGGGGTGGGCTCCCGCAGACCTTATCATGCTCGGAGCATGCCACGCTTGGTCGCGGGGGACGAAGGATGTGGGTGGGCTCCCACTGGCTTCCCTTTGCGTTCTCACCTTTGGCCGGTGGGCCCTTTCCTCCACGCGGATGGGCTCCCCGTGGTTCCTCACACTTGCGGGGGTCACTCTGTCGCGGCTGATGCGGGTGGGCTCTGCTCGGCTCGCCCTTCTCCGGGGCACTTCTCCACAGGGGGGCGCACAGCGGCAGGCGTGACGGGGTTGGGGTGGGCACCCGACTTCCTCGCCTTCACCCAGGGGCATGTTGCTCGCCCAGAGGTATTTGCTGCTGTGCGGGGTTGGCCCCTGGTCACCGTCTTCATCAGCGCACACTTCCCGCACCAGGACCCGGGGAAGCAAAGCCTCTGCACACGTGGGTTAAGACCCACTCATCGCCATTGTAAAGTGGTGGGGGCGCTAGGCTCACATACTTTAAGAAGGACTACACAGACACCAGATTCATAGTAGATAACTGGCCCAGAGCACGTACGCTCGGCCCCTTTTATTGTCAGGGTCACCTGACTGGTGACGTCTGTGGTGGGTGGGTGTTTAGTGTGGGTTTACAAGCACTAGGAACACTAGACTGTATACAGCTGGATACTACAGGTTGTAGATCACATTTAATCTGATGGAAGGAGCATTTGAGTCTTGAACATTCAAGTACAAATCTGAAAGCTCTCCATTGGACCTACAATCATAATCATAATTCAGGTTTTGTGGACAGCATGTTTTAAATAGGCGAGTCTCACACAGACTAACCAAAAGGGGGTGTTATTACTATGTCAGGTCTCTAATGGGCGCACTGTGGAACACGTAAGTATATGAGCCTGAGTAAATCTACAACGGTGCCACAGAAGAGGGAAAAATACCCCTAAAACCCTCCAATGGTGGACCAAGGTCCACTCATACAAACAGAATACCAATTGTGCACACGTTTATGAGTGTAAAAATGCGTATTAGCATGAAATGTCACAAAACATTCATAGATCAAAACAGTTGTCGAAGCAATGGACCACAGGAAACAGGATTATATTCAGTTTCGCTGTTTATGTTAAGTTTAGGAGATCCAACCAGCCAACACGTGTTTCCTCAAAGGGCAAAGACCCCAGACTTCTTCAGGGCTTCTATGCATGTAGCAGGTATATCAGACCTTGAAACCGGTGATAATTCCGACCCGGTAGGTCTTAGGAGTTATCCACACGATTGATGGAAGCTCTTGTTTTTGGGATGTACTCGTCCTAGATAGAAGCGTTTTTTACGGACTTCACTTGAATAAGCCATATACTTTGTTGGACATAGACGATTCGTATTTCCTCCTAAGACCTACCGGGTCGGAATTATCACCGGTTTCAAGGTCTGATATACCTGCTACACGCATAGAAGCCCTGAAGAAGTCTGGGGTCTTTGCCCTTTGACGAAACACGTGTTGGCTGGTTGGATCTCCTAAACTTAACATAAACAGCGAAACTGAATATAATCCTGTTTCCTGTGGTCCATTGCTTCGACAACTGTTTTGATCTATGAATGTTTTGTGACATTTCATGCTAATATGCATTTTTACACTCATAAACGTGTGCACAATTGGTATTCTGAGTCTCACACAGAGGTCCATGCCCATAGATGAATAGAAATGTGTGAGGTTAGGTCAAGGCAGGGGAGTTCAGAACAGAGGCAGGTTTTAAGATGTCATAGTCATCAATGATATTGCAGATCCCATTGAGCTTGGTGGAAAGATAACTGCTCATTCTGTGGAGATGAGTATCTTTTTGGAACGGTGTGTATGGCATCAGTTGCCTCACAACATTGCACACACCATAAAGGTTTGTGTCAGGGTGAAGGAGTGAGAGAAAGATAAAGAGCATGAAGTTTAGATAAATAGGAGAATTGGTTCATCATATCAAATTGTGGACAACTGTGTTCATACATGTCCTGGGTGGGGTAGCGTGCAAGTGGTGTCTGACAAACTTTGCATAATAAGCTTGGGAAAGCTGGAAGTGCAAGCGCTTTTTTTAACTCTGGGATTTGTGAATAGGATAATTATAAATGATAGTGTGTGATTGAAGAAATTGCAGACATTCAGAAATTTTAGAGCTCTTCTCGGATTGGTGAGAGAAGTGATGCCTGAACTGTTAAAAGAAGCTTTATCTGGAAATGTGGGTACAATGGTACTCCTAATGCCAGGGATTGATTAATGAGCGGTCTTGGGGTACATTGGAGGCGTGTTTCAGGCAAAGATGAGGAAACTAAAGAAGAAATATCATTTTAAGATACAGTAGGATGGTTGAGGCCAGAAGCAGAGGAGGAAGATAAGTGACAAAAATCGAAGTGTAGTTGGATGATGAAAAGTGGATAGAAGTGATTGGATGAGGAGTTGTAAAAAAAGATAGGTGGGAAAGTCTTAGGTTGGAGGCAGTGAGAGGAAGGAGATAACTGAAGCAGGCTATACGTAAGGTTCAGGAGGTTGTAAACAATGAGCTGTGAGTGATAGATAATGTTAGACTGTTTTAGCCTGTTCAGCCCCATTTTTTATGCTGAATGGGACTAGTGGTAGCTGACTCTGACTGTGTCCTGGGCTCTTCTAGTCAGGACCTTGGCCAGTGGACACAAACACATACATTGAGGTTCACTTATAGTTATTTTGACCAACCCTATACGTCCTTCATAGATAATAGGGCCAGGGGATGAAAACCGGCAATTTAGAGGCCAGCAGCCTCTGCTGCGCTTGCATGTGTGCACTGCTAAAGCCTGAGGTCATTTTAAAAGCAACCCTGTTTTACAGCACTGCTTCAAAAAGTAAAATTAACTGCAAATTTGACTTTAGTGGTATTGGTATTTTAAAAGTAATAATCTACCTTATTGTTCCATTGTGGGTACCCCAATTTCTCCCCTAGGTGTTACAGGAATGGGGTGTCATGTAACTATAAGAGGGCTCCCCATAAAAGAGGTTTTATAAACCTTGGTGAGTGATTGTTGCCCATTTTATTTTACTCCAGTGTAGGCAATTCACTGCAGATTAGACTTTGGTGCTATGGGCACTGTGAAATAATAACCAAAATCATTTTTGCAAATTAGGAACCCCTGCGGTCTCCCCTTCCGGGGAGAGTGGAGGTCCTCTAATTATGAGCAGGGGCTTTAGAAAAGAGGTTTTATAAATCCGTGGTTAGGAAAAAATTGCACATTTCACTTTTCCCCTTGAACTTAGTTGGCCTCATAGGCTAAGGTGACAATATGCTACGGATGAATGACCATTGCTTGGAGAGTGTAAAAATATAATTCAAAGACTGAACAGAATGATATTGATAAAGCCAAAGGAAGAACAGGGCAAACAAGCCTGTCAGCCAAGGCCGCCCCCTCTCCCTGCTAGATTGGAGGCTTAAGGAAGGAATTCACAGATGTGAGTAGGGGGAGTTTATGGAAATAAGCCATACTCTGAGTTTTATTTAGTTAGCTCCTGCTGCTGTGAAGAAATGTCAGCCATGATGGATTTTAAGAGAATAGTGCTTTCTGGGACAAGTTTGGAGGAAGTTGTCATGCTTTGGGGTGTTCTCATGCTTTGAGGTATTGCCCTGCACCTCATTGGACAGGGCTGGTCTCCTGCTTGTTGCCAGAGAATACTGAATAAATATGTGAGAGGTGGAGAGCCTCTTAGTTCTGCCACCTGAAACTACAAGAAGAAGAAGGATTTTCCTGCTGGAACCCTGATGTGCACACAAGGGCCTGCCTGGTGAAGTCTATGCCTGCTGCACTATCTGAGACTGCAGCTCTGAGGACTTTGCCTTGCTTCAAGAAGGAGTAAGGAGTGGAATTGCTGCAGCTAAAGGTTAACAGAGCCTAACTGGCATTTCTCCAGCCAAAGCCCTTCTCCTGCAGTGCGTCTATTGGAGTTTTAAGGGGTTGACCAAGTGCATTGTGGGAAGTGAAGTCCAGGCCTGCCAAGGACCATCTAGGATATTCCAGACCCTTGGATTTGTGTTTTGGACGCTTAGAACCCACCAGAAGACCTTCCGGAGCGCAGTGAGGGTCCTCAGGGGAAATCTGACCAAGGCCTACCGTTAGGTTTATCCTAGGAGGGCTCAAGTTTTGAGTTTGTCCAGTTCAAGCGTGACCAGCTGTCCAGAAGTGGTGCTATTGGTTTCTAAGCACTGGAAAGTGTTTGTTCTTTAAAATTTATATATCTGGGTCCCTACATTGGATTTTCATGGTTTTTGCGCCATACCAATACCCAACCTTCCAACAGATACATAGTAATTTATTAGTGAGGCATGGATTGAAGCTCATCACAAGTAATAAAGGTACTTTCCTGTTAGGTCCAGTAAAAGGTTTCAGTAATTTACACCTGAGCTCAACCCTTGGTAGCTACTGCACTAGGCAGACAGGCTTATATCAGAGAAAATGTGTAAAGCATTTAGTAATACCAAAACAGTTAAAAAGCCGAAAACCAACCAAAATAGAAATGGCACTGTAATTTACAAAAAAGTGAGACTATTTTAATGAACAAAATGACACCAAAACAACAAAATTCCAATACCGTTAATGAGTGTTTAACACGATTTATGTAAAAATCAGACCAATGGCAGTTAATGGTACCCTTAGACTGGACGCAAGCATGATTTCTTCCCATCTGCAATGTAGAACAGATTGGATACACAAATCAGGTTCACACAAGTCAGAGGTTTGACCTTGGAACTATCTTTTTTTCTGTAAGTCAAAATCCTTCAGCAGGACAAGTCAGTAGGCTGTATGTGAGGAGGGCTACACAACGTCATATAAGCACTGGACGAGGTCCCCCTGCAACCATTGGTGTTGGTGGGAAAAGGTCAGAGTGGGAAAATTTGAATTTCATGCCCAGGAAAGTCCGAACGCTGTTCGGATTCTTTTGTCTCCTTCACCTGGATAAGATTTGTACCTTCAGACTTAGGGCCTTATATGAGTTTGGTGGTCCGACCACTGTTGGACCGCCCACGGCGCTGGCAGTCCAAAGATGGCCACATTACGAGTCGACTACGAGGCTGGTGGTGTGGATCTTGTAGCACTGGTGAGTACTATTACCAAATATATTGATGCCTGTGTATGCATTTTGACGGCATGTGCGTTGGATGCACACATGTACATAATATATGTGGGACAATACCATATTCCATTACCGGGCTTTGACCCATACGTGGGTAGTCCTGGCAAGGGGTATATGGCACAAAAAAGACTCACCTGTAGAGTCCCCCCAGCCAAGTACACTGTGATGGTTTATCCAATTTTTTCCTTGACAAAATACTAGATATTTTCTCGCAGTTTCATTGGTCCGGAGACTCCTCAGCTCCAGTCTTAAGGGCAACCAAGAAGGAGGTTTTTAACTCCTGCAAGGCTGTCTCTGCGGAGACTTTGCTCAACTAATGCTGACATGTAAATCAGGCTCTCCTCTTGACCCCTGTCCGGCTCAAGTGTTCAACACTCTTGCTCCTCTCGTCTTGCCCCCACTGAACCAGATCTGGAACACTTCCTTACAAAAGGGCTACTACCCCATATCCTGGAAACAGGCCTTGCTTATCCCCATCATTAAAAAACCTGAAGCCGATCCATCGGTATTCAGTAATTATAGACCCATTTCCCTTCTGCCTAAGCCAGCCAAGATCCTGGAGAAAGTTGTGCAGCAACAACTCTGCAACTATATTGAGTCCGGCCAACCTCTCCACGACTCGCAATCCGGCTTTAGAGCCGGCTACAGCACCAATTCTGCACTTCTGGAAGTCTCAGAGACCATTTGCGAATCCGTGGACGCAGGCAAGGCAGCAATGTTAGTGCTGCTCGACCTGTCCGCGGCATTCGATACGGTCTCTCACGATATATTGATAGAGAGACTGTATGACAACGGAATTCGGGGCACCCCTCTGGCCTGGATCAGATCTTTCTTAAGTGATCGTACCCAACAGGTTTTCCTCCAACCTTTTGTCTCAGAGAGGAAACCACTTAGTTGTGGGGTACCTCAGGGCTCTGCCCTGAGCCCATTGTTTTTCAATGTCTATGTCTCACCATTGGCGGCAGTGGCGGAATCTTGTGGGGTCAGAGTGATCTCTTACGATGACACACAACTTGTGTTCTCATTTCGAGATCACTCTGACGCCAGTTTTCTGAACTTCCGCCGCTGTCTCTGTGACATCGCAACCTGGATGTCACGCAACACCCTCAGGCTTAATTCAGATAAAACTGAGGTGTTGTTTTTTAACCGAAAAATCCCCCCCCTTCCCTACTTTGGTGGCCCCCTGTGTTAAATCCCCCTCCTGTTCTGGTGGCCTCGGCCAGGAATCTGTGATTCGTATTTGACAATGAGCTATCTTGTAAGCGACAAATAAATAAGGTCACTTCGGCTTGTTTTGGTAAACTCCGCATGATCTGGACAATTCTCCCATTTCTCCCCGTGGATGCCCGATGTACCATCATCCACGCCCTCTTCACTTCTCATCTGGATTACGCAAAGAGCTTGTATGCCGAAGCCCAGCCTATCAGATTAAACAGCTACAGATAGAGCAGAATGCGGTGGCAAGATTGATCTGTAACATCCCATATCGCCACTCAATCTCACTACACTTAAACAAATTACACTGTTTGCCCGTGACTAGCCGCATTCGGTTTATAGCCTTGGTACTGGCTTACAGAGCATTGAGGGGTCAGGAACCGGCCTACCTTAGAGCCAGACTCAAGCATGCTCAGGCTCCCCGCTCCCCCAGATTAAACCATCTCCCTCTCATACGCACTCCCAGTTTTTGCCGCTCAAGAATGGGGGGAAAGAGCTTTTACGGTCATCACAGCCCAAGCTTGGAACAACTTGCCACTGGTTGACAGAATCAGAATGCATTTTTCGATGCAACTTAAAAACCTGGCTGTTTACCTTCCCTTAGTTGCTGAGTGTCCCGTATGAATCTCTGCTGCTCGCAGCGCCGGGACACCCCCGTTAGGGGTAGCTGTGCGCTATATAAGACTCTATAAGATAAGATTGCTGCACACAGGGTTGTAATCCTCAGGGTGAAGATCCTGCTGTGGAGGTGGGACCTGGAGAATGGGATCCACATTGGAATCTGCCTGTGAGAAGAAGAAAGGGTTGAGTACATACTCCAAATCCTTTGTCACTGCCACCTTGATGCAGGTGGTCGGACCATCGTGGACCGCAACTTGTAATATTCATGGTGGTGCAGCTCCCCTGTACCGTCCTATGGTGACTGCCTTTCCCTGATCATGAACCCGGCAGTCGGTGGTCTGCCAGCGGTCTCGGAGGTCTAGTGGCGGTCGTTGCAAAGCCGATCTTCCCAACTTGTAACACAGTGGTTGGACCCCCGAGCTCACTGTGCTCAGACTGCCACTTACGGAACGGTGATCCACGGGACCGCCAAACTCATAATAAGACCCTTAATCCCTTTTTTCAGAGCTCAGAATCCTTCAGAGGGGCAGGCCTGCAGGCTTTGTCTGATGAAGGCTCCACAAGGCTGGATACCTTCTTTTTGAGGTCCCGCTGAAATGGATTTGCTGCTGCCAAGATGCATTGAGTGAGGGAAATTTGCTTTTCAGCCAGCAAGGTCACGCCTTGGGCAAAACAGCTTGTCAGGTATGTCTCAATCCTCTGGACAACCAAGGGTCCCAGGACTTCAGGAACAGCATGGTAACAACACTCTCCAGGAGAGGCCTCCACCAGGTTCACAGGTCAGGTCCAGTTGGTAATGGTCAGCTGGGCACTTCAGGAAAAAGGCCTCTTGTAGCTTGTTGCTTTCTTATTGCCACTCAGTAGGTCAGCCAACTGACCCTTAGAATGCACTTCTTTGTCTTGGTTAAATGTGGGAGCAGTTACAGCCTATCAAGTCTCCTCACAGGCCTCAAACAGCCGGTGCAGTCCTTCTTCTGCTCATCCACAGGTCCAGAGTTTTCTGAAGAGGGTGCCAGGGGATGCCACATTTCTGCCTGGCACTAGATTGTTGGTGGAAGTGATGTCTGATCCACCGACCAATAGGATAACAGATGCTAGGTTAACCATATCCGCTTTTTTAGCAGTTCCTATGTGCCCTATGGCAGGTAATTCAACAGTACCCCTCACTCACTAAATCCAAGATGGATAATCCCTTCCATTGTGCAGGGCCTCTCTGCCCACCCAGAGGTTTGCCAATGGTGATGAGCTGCCCCTCTTCTGTGATTATTCCAGACAAGTTATGGAGGCAGCTTTCTTCACACTGAATGTGGTGCTTTCCTGACTGGAAGGACAAGAAAAGGACTGTTCAGGTGTCATCTGGCATATACTTGTGACAGGGGCCCTTCGAAGTAATTTAGGTCCCTTGGCAGAGCCCAACTGGTCTTCCTGCCCAGAGACCAAAAACTCCTCCATACTTCCTGGCCGTCTCTGCTCTGAGTGCAGTTTTCACACCCTGTCAGGCTATTCACATTCAAGAGCTTCAGGCAAGGAAAAGGTGATTTTCTAAAAATATGTACTCCCTAATATTTATCAAGATTCCAAATTCATCATTGAGTCAAGTTTTTGATAAATATTTAACACAGTCATTTAATCATTTTCCTAGCTGGTCCCTACCCTGAGATAGCAGAATTACAATCTGATATTGTTTCCCAGTGTTTCTCTATGGATCAGCCTGCCTTCTTACAGTGTAAATTGCTTTTGGGTGCTAAGCACTGAAAGGCGATGTTAACTTTAAATTTCTACATATCCTACTTTCAAATACAATGCTCTCTGCCTTTTGGAATACAAGGCCTAGAAAGGGGTGAGTTGTCAAAATTTGAAAGGGATGTTTTCTCCTGTCAAAAAGGGTTATTTTGGCATATCACTCAATTGTTTTAAAACTGCAGCAGCCAGACCACAGTGACAGGCCTGGCATCATGTTGATTGTCAACTAGTGGATGGCAAAGTAGTGCTCTAGTCCACAGCTGACATTTACCTGTCATGCCATGGGTGTATTTTTGGACACCATATACTATGGTATCATAGCAAAGTTAAATAGGCCAATAAAGAAGTAAGCTAATTTTGACCTGTTTTTGGGCCCATTTAGCACAGCCATGGTGCACAGAATAAACAAATAACAGCAGTGTTAGTACTTAAAAATTGGGGATGACTGTGCAAAACTAGGCCATTTTTCACATATTGATTGTTAAGTGTGAAAGAAGAAAAACCTAAATAAAAGGAGTCTTGGGTGTGGGGAAAACATGCCAGATGTGTGGAGAAAAGTATTCAGGTGATTGTGGAGTGACAGTTGGAAATAAGGCTTAGAAGACTTTTCTAATTTACATATGGTGGCTTTTAATGGCTATACCAGAGTCACATATAAATGGTTTGTGCTGTGAATAAGGTAATAGGATGCTACAACCAATAACTCCTTCCTTCCTCGTAATGGGCACACTCTTTCTTGGGTTGTTGAGTTGGGTGATGAGGTCTTCTTTTAACCCCCCTTTTGTATTCCTCCTTAGGTACGGGTAAGCAGTTGTCACCAATGCACCTCAAGAGACAGGAGAATATCCATGTAAGTGGTTAAAAACTGGAGATAGAGCTTTCCACCTAAGATACGTGCTCCCCTGTTTCCTTCCTTAAGTCTTTTTTAGGATCCATCGTGTGATAATGCCCTCTTTTGGGGTGTGATCCCGTCACTAATGCCCCATGCTCCCTTAGGACTTGTGGGTTCTCACTTTCCTCTTTTATAACGTGGTCTAGGTAGTAGGTCTCCTGCTCCTTCGACTTTACTTGGTTCTACACCTCTGTGTTATAGGTGTATGATAAATGGTTAAACTCCCCTCACATCATGAACCATCAATACCAGTGCCCTTGTACCTTCTTCCCTTCCCTCCCCAAATGTCCTCTTAATTTTCAGCAGAGGATTTGTTTATTTGACTAATAAAACACATCAGGAAGTATTCCTTCCTTTCATTAATACGCTGCAGTTAAGCTATGCTTACACACCTCGGTAGCCACAACTCTATTGAGTTGTGGCAGCATGTCCACAAATGTCGACGACAACCACCAATCCTCCAATTAGCCTTTTTCATCCTCTCCCTCCTCTTTCACAAAATCCGCCCTACTCCCCACCCGCTCCTTCCAGGTTTGGCGTCTTCAGGATGCCTCTTCACCACCTTTTTGACTTTACTTTGTTATTTTCTGTTCATCTCCCTTGTGGCTCCTACTCTCGGATCTGCCCGTATGGGATTCAATGCTCCTTTTCTCCTGCGTGGCAGTCTTTCATCAGTTTTGATGGTTCGGTTTGTTAACATGTTATTCCCTCTCCTTTTCCTAACTGTGGTCTTTCTTCTTTTTCTAAGGGGCCCGTGACATCCGGCAGCTGTACTCTAGAGATCTCTGCCCTGACTACCAGGTAGGTGTGGTTTCCTGCCCCCGTCATCATCACATTGATGAGCATTGCCTATAGGTTCAGTTTTCAGTCGCTCTATAGGTAGGAATTGAGTAAATCCCTGTGGAGTTGTTGGAGAAGTACATAGGCAAGGAGGGAGTAGTAAGCTGAGAACTTTGTGTGGTGAAGGAAGTAATAGAGAGAAGTGTTCTTTAAGAAGTGAAGATAAAATGTTGCTAGAATATCACCAGCCAATTGAATCATGATGAGGATTTTATTAAAAATGGAAAGAGAGACATTGTCTCTAATTAGTGTTGAAGGTCAGTCCATCATTGACAGTCATAAGGAGTTTTCTAATGAAAGGATGTAGTCAAGCCTTTCAGCATGATTTTGATCCAAAGAATCATATCATCTGAAAAAATGATGACATCAGTTTTCAGACTACCACCTATGCAGTGATATATGTCTCTCAATTGTTTGTTTTCATATTTTGTACATCGGTTTGGAAATCTTGGTTGGGGACAGCATTTTCAAAGAATACAGACCTTATCTGAGTAGGCAAAATGTTGGGTGGGAAACATTGTAGGGAGGCATATTGACAGTATAGGCTCACCAAGAGTAGAAGGAAGAGTGAGTGCAAGCAGGGGAAACGTGTGCAGCTGAAATAGAAAAGATCCATGAAAAGGAAAGTAAGAGCAGCAATGAACATTTACCAAGAAATGTCTATCTTATATACACCATTATAAAGAAATGCAAGATAATGGATTGAAACACAAAAATCACAGGTATGTATGGGTGAATGAGAAGCTCAAGTTACACTATTATAAAAGGCATCTCTTGTAATTAATTATAACCGATTTATCCAGTAATCAGCAGATTTAAAGGGGAAAGTATGGAGATTAAGGATAGTGTGTACGTGGATGGCCAGAAAATAGGCTTGAATCCTCTGTTAGAAATTAAATATTGAGCAAGTCTCATATACAGAGAATAATACAGGTCATGAGGTGAGCATGGCTAGAAATATGGACCCAGATTTTCTAACCTTACACGCAACGCAGTATAGCTAGGCAACATGATGCGCTGCATAGTGCGAAGGGGAGGGAACAGAAATATACCATATCTACTTCGATATGGCGCACTTCTGCTCTCTTGCGCTTGCACCCTTCAGAAAGCCTAGTGCCAATGCAAACACCCTTGCACCATAGTGAAAGGGTGCCTGCATTAGAAGTAGAATTATATTTCTGCAGGGAGGCATTCCTTCCTGCCCCCAAAAAATCCCTTGAGGCAGTACCCTCCTTCTATGTCCTCTGCATTCTACAGTGCACAAAGAAAGAGAAAATAACAAGGAGAAGAAGTACTTTTTGCCCTGTTAAGCCATCCTCTGGGAGGCATAGCGATTTCACACAATTCCAGGTTTACAAACCTGGATGGATGGGAACGCCAATATTTCTCCAGAATGAAATGCAGCACAAGTTTCGGTGTTGCACTACATTAATTTGCAAACCCACGCATGGTGGCGCTAATTGCCACTTGCGTCGCTTTGTAAATATCTACTAGCATTTTGAGATTTTTCCCTCACATAAAAGTCAATCACATTTGCGTCCCAAAGTCACCCAGTGGCCCAGAGTGACCGGAGTCACAAGAGACGCTGATGCTAGAGTCACAATTAGGCAGGACCTAAGTGTTAGAATCGTGTAGTTATAATTATCCCTGGGTAATAAGGGGCAGCAGTACTGGGACTCATGCCAGCTGCCACAGGGGAATAATCGGTCACCATACTGGCGAGTCTAAAAGCAGCGTCTGTCTCTCATGGGTGTGGCAGAGGTGTTACCTTCACCACACTTTTGGGGCAGGAGCATTTTGGTCTCACAGTGTTTTGATTTAAAGCCTTGCCTGCTTCCACTGCATTCTTAAGGCAACTATTTGCAATTGTACACTGTTCATGAAAGCATATGTTTTCATGCACCCCTGCACTTTCTTTTCACTCACCTGATGGTCTCCACCACACTCTCCATTCTGCTTCCTGTGTTAATTTGTTGTAAAAAAAAATTCTATTACCCATAGTTGAACACTGTGGCTAGGCCGCGTGCTCCCTTTCTTGTGCTTTGTATGCCCATTGTCATGACTGTTTTTAGAAAATTTTCATTTATTGCTCTAAAATAAACATCTGCCATGTTAGAGTGTTAAATTAAACAAGCATTTGCAACGAAATAGGTCTGGCATTTGCAACACTTTAAGGTATTTTCATTGTAAATGACAATGCCTTTTATTTATCTGTTTTGATAATTAAAACATAAATAAAAGACATTGCCATTTACAATGTCAATAGCTTGGAAAGTGAAAGCGCTGCAGCAAAGCATGTCGTGCCTGCAGTAGGAGAAAATAGTGCTTACATACAAAACGAGACATACCCTGTAACAGAAGTAAAAGTGCCAGTCCTCATGCGAGGTTAGAAATGAAGAGAAGGTGATACTAAGGAGGGACTAACAAGCCTATCAACGAATCAGGAGCCAGCATCTACAAAGGAGAATGACAGAATGACACAAACCAATGAAATATATGGACGCAGATTGGGCAGAGCTTCAAGTCAATACTCGAATACAGCATGCTTCGCAGAGCAGCGCAAGTGCTGTCCAGGCGACCTAAACATGGCTGAAATGAGTCCAGATGCAGAAGTGAGCATGTGTTGTGAGTAGGACATGAGTGCGCATCGGCGGCCATCTTCAAATGGGATCTTTTTAACAGAAACCAATTACAAGATTGCCTGTTGTGTCTGCACAGCATTCACATGAGATTGGCAGCAAGCATCATTGAAGCCAATAGTTTGCCCTTTTAAAGCGACACCTATTGCTTTGCCAATGCTCATTTATCAATTCGTACTATGATTGTATTTCCGTATCAAGTCGGCACCTTCAGCATGTCAGATTTTTCAGGATCTTAATTGCACTTTTGACCTAGCAGCAGGACCATTCAGACATGGTCAATTTCTCTTGGACACCTTCAGAGACCTGGTAGTTAATGTCATCAATCCACTCACACAGGATGTAACATACAATAATTTTATATTCAAATTTGTTCTCATTATAGCGAGGGTTGAAATGCACATCCTTTTCAGTTTTAGAAAGATTAATCCTTTTTACCACACGTGCATGCCTAACTTTACCTCTGATGTGACATTGTACCAATACACCTCCGGTAATCGAGAAGAATGAAAGAACTAATTAAAACCTAATCTTGAGATGACACCAATGAAATATAGAGGCATCGGTACATTTTCCACCCTGGGAACCATTAAAGCATTCCAGTATAATATTAACATATTCCATAAGAACAGAATTAAACACTACGAGATCTACTGTTTGCATGTCCTGTTTACCAATTACATTTTGTTTGAGTACCATGGAATGCTTACTCACACGGGGACATGCTAAATGAAGGGCACTTGGACTAGTAGCAGAACAAAGTAGCAGCCATTTGAGAGGAGCTCCTGGGAAATGCAAAGTAAAGCTTTAAAGTCCCTCAGCTCCACGCCCGGGGGCGGTCTGGAGGACACTGTACAGAAAGGATTCACAGCTCCTGCCAGTAACCGCCGTGGAGCGGTGGGGCCACGGGTTGTTTAAAGCATACTTAACCGAGTCATGACATTGTTCCTGGCAAATGGATGAACTATTATGTACTCAGAGGTCAGGCAGTTTTCTTGTGAATTTCCAGTTAGTTCCTCGTTGTGTGGCCTGCACAGATAGTTTTTTGAAAACGATACTACAGAATCATTGACAAACAGGCCAGCCTAATTGTGGCCTGGCAAGGTTACAAAACAATTACAGATGCCCTTCTCCTTGTGACAGTGAAGATCATTGTTTCCAGAGCCGAGTCACACATGAATGATTGGCGTGGATTAAAGGCCCATTGAGTTCAGCCTGAGGCGACTGCCAAACGCCGGGCTTGGCGGGCTCTCTTGTAGTTGGTTGAAAAGGAAATTAAAAAGAGTCAGTGTTGTTGCAGGGGAGCAATGGGCGTAATACAAGCAACGAATATGAGCCCCTCTCGCCCTCAGGCTAGGTACTGAAAGACACTCATGAACTGAGGGGCAGTGGGCTCCTCACACCCCTGAACCCAGGAACACTGCACTGCTCGCCCCTTTGATAGCTACCCCCCTGTATGAACTATGCAATGGTGAGTAACCAAGCACCTTTTAGGTAAAAATAACCTCTACATTTCTTACAGATTTCTCTAGTTATCATTTTGGAATTCTCTAGCCCTGCTCTTATGATGCACCTCTAGGAGTGCATTATGTTATATATCATACATTATTTTACATATCATAACATTTTTATTGGCATTTGTTAGACCCAGTGGTTTCGGGCCGGCTAAGACGCATCAAAGCCAGTCAGAATCCACTGTTTCAAATAGGATGAGTACGATACCCTTGTCCGATAGTCTGTGCTCACCCTCTGGTAGCTTGGCACCGAGCAGTCAGGCTTATCCTCAGGGCTCAAGTGTAAAGTATTGGCACAAACCCACACCCTCACAACACCCTGCAAACACTACAAAAAGACTCCAAACCGTATGTATAAAAACACTTGTCTTTGTATTACACACACACACACTGAAATCAAAACGAAGTACACATTACATATACACTCATTTATACGCAATTGTCAAACTTCTCTATTGAAATTGAAACGAAATACACATTGCGTTACAGTTATATGCAATTGTCAGACTTTCCCTGTAGCAGAAAAGTTAAACAGAAACAATCTTTTGACTACGCCTCGTGACCCAGCCCCTCAGTCTTCAACTGCACCAGCAAGCAATACACATTGCCCCGGCTGGTGCCCTGTTGACAAGACACTCAGAGCCACCTAACATGGAAAGAAATAGTTACGTAGTTTCATCAATTCGGATTAGCCCTCTAGGCACCCAACAGCACCTGCATGAGTGTGGAGCGATATCGCCCCATGAGAGAAAACATTATGACCCAGGAAGTTGGTGTGCTCCCAAGTCAGGAGAAATAATGTCCCCTCAAGCGGAGATGAGATCTGCCATAGACCCCCAACAGTCAGATGCAGATGCCCACAAGGCACATGAAACCCTTCTGGGCTCGTCATGGTTTTTTCCAAAGCAAAGCACAATGTGGCGTGGGTTGAGGGAAAGGGAGGCAGCGACTTCGGACAGAGGCTGCAATGTCAGGTACTGTTGTTCTCCTGATCTGGAGGCCGAGAACAGTCTCAGATCCTGCCTCAGGTTCCCCCAACACCCCTCAGACACCACATGCTCTGGAGCGCAAGGCAGCATAGGTCCCCTGGTTGCAAACACGGGTCCCTTGGACTCCACAAGCTGCCCCCACACTCCCTGAACTCCTTACTTCCCGGCACCTAAGATGGCTGCTGATCTTGCTCTTACACTCCTCTTGCGCAGTGAGATGATGGAGTATGTCAGTGTGGTCCTTGTCCCAAGCACGATCACTTCCACCTGTCTCCGCCGCACCCAGTGCAGTCCTTGTGATATTGTGGAGACAGTGAGATACTTTGTGTAATTGGGATCACATGGACAGTGGCCAGCTCACCGGCCCTAGGAGAGTACTTCGAGACCAGGCCACAACAGTTGATACTTAGCTGCAGGCCAGCTACGTCCAGACAAAATCCACCAAGTGATAGTTCCCTTCTTGGAACATGACAAGCTCCAGCCCTACTGATTCCTCGTGTCAACATCCCAGTATCGAACCAGCGTAGTATGGTCCCAAATTCAAAAGTGTTTCTTCTTTTGAAGGCTGAAGACCCAGTTGCTATTCCCACTATGGCCTGTGCAGATTTGATCAGTTGAAAGGGCCACCTTTGAAATGCACAGGCCCTCTCTAAATGTTGTTCTTCCTGCCATCCTATGCGGGAGGTTTGATTACAGTGTGGCCAAGACCCTGCTTCTGCAAGTGCCAATTTCACCCCCTTGTAACCGTCCCAGAAAGGCCCCTTTGAGTCAGAGGTCTGCAGTTTACCATGAACCCCGCATTTATGGCACTTTATCAGGAATGCACAGATGTGGCTTCTCCCCTCGCACTTAGTTGTAACTAACATTGAAATATTCACGTTCCCAAAGAGACATTTCCTGCACCATAATGTTGAACCCCCTCCCACTACCGGAGAGGATTCACCATTATGAACTCATTGATACAAAACACTAAACTGTTACTGATCTGCCTGTAGGAAATAATGCTCGACAGCCTTTCCTGACACCCCCTCATGCTAATCCAATGCGAGAAGAAGGCCCCATTGTACCGAACACACTATACGGTGCCATTCACGACTCTAAAAGGTAACACATTCGCACACCTGCCCAACATAGCAGAAGACATGCAGAACCTTGGCAAGTAGCTTTATAAATGCCAAACTGAAAAACAGTAACCTGTGCACACAGGCCCCACCAGGGCCAACCTGTGGCACAATTGATAAGCTACCTCTGTGGATGGCACAACCAGTGCGACAGGCCCACGGAGGCCCATTTGAGATTCATGCTCCAGGTATAGGTCTTACCCCATGACAAGGGACTTGCAGGTAACTCGAATCAGCCAATCATATATACACTGATCCACAGTATGTATATGACGAGCACTACAATTTGAAACTGCACAGCAGTGCCAAACATGCTCAAGTCCTAAGGCTAATTCTAGAGACAACTGCCCCTTAACAAAAAATGAAATACAGTTCCATAAACAGATTCAATGATCAGAGTTTTCAATTTTATTACCACAATTCGATAAAAATGTGAATTACCCCAGCCAGAATAATGTCAAAAACCAAAGATCAAGAGAGCAAACAAACAATGAGCAAAAAAACAATAATGCACAGAAAACCAGGTGTTAAAAACTGACAATAAAAGACATATAGACATATACAGGCAAGCAAACAGTGACCAACATTATATAACACCTTAGGTTACTTGTTATTAAAAGCAAAAAACTACTGCACCCAAAACAAAATTACTACAAAGCATAGTGTACAGGGTCAGAGTGTATGTCGGCGACCTTTCAATCCTGTAAAAATATGGGATCTTCATCAGGACTGAGGATCAGTTGCCTCTCATTGTATCAATTGATATATTACATGAAGCACCTGATTTTTCAACAATCTGTAATTAAACACACAAAAGGCTTTTTCAACACAATTAGTGCCTGTCCATGAGTATCATACAAAGATGAAGCACCTTCAAGGTAGTGCACTGTTGTATCCAAAAATGAGTTTGACATTGGAAAGAGTTTAGGGCTGATCTGTTCTCTATTTTTCACAGGTGCACTGACATGAAAATTACTCTACGTAGATATTAGGCAAAGACTGGCAGAGTTTCCTGGCTCCCCTATTTTCTTCCTGACAGTCATCCTCCTCTAATGGCCTAGGTCGACCTCCCAACCAAGACATATATTATACAAATTTGTCAAGGGCATTAATTACAACTACCGCACAACAGACCTGTGATGGTCTCTTTACCAAATCAGGCTGAGTTGCAGTCTTGCATATCTTGGTTTGAGTTCAGGGAGAACATCATGGTCTGATATCTATATCTCTAGCATTCTTAGCTGATGGTACCTAAACAACCAGGACTTATACAACATTTAGGCCCATATTACTAAGAAACCATGCAATGCAGTGCACCAAGCAAAGTTGCTGAGTTGCATTGCATGACTAGTAGAGAACAGAACAGCACCATATCATAAGATATGGCACTGTTCTGCCTTTTCCCTGCACTTGTGCAGTTTATGCTGCACTATTTGTGCCATAGTGCAAGAGTGTCTGTGTTGTGGTAAGCATAGTTTTTATTCAGGAAGAAGTACATTCCTATCCAAAAATTATACTTAATGGACTTTCCCTCTTTTTATGTGTGCTGAAGAATGCAGCACACATGGAAAGAGGGAAATGGGTAGAAATTAAACTCTTTCTCTTTGTTATGGCTGTTGTCTCCTGTGTTTATGTGCATGTAGACCCTAGTGGTCCTTGGCAGACTTCTTACAAGTATTGCGTAAGCGGATGGGTGTGGCTGGGTGTGGTGAATAAAGTTTCTGATGAGGTGCATTCAATTAATGGTTGCAAGCTGAAGAATAAAGATGGGCTAACCAGAGGTCTGTGTGTGGCATGGTCCGTTACATGCTACTGGGCTGGGGAGGAGGCTACAATTGGCAATGGTGATGTCAGTCAGAGATCGATGTGCGCATGTAGGATTGGCCGCTTGAAAAAAAAACACAAGTCTGAAAAGAATCTCAAAATGAAGCAACAAAGTTTTTTGGGACATTGTCCTAAAATCAACCTCAAGTCCTACAACTTTCATTAAAGACAGAGGTGCATCGATAAACATCATGCTGGCGTAAAAATGTCTCTGATACCACTTTCCCACACCGTCAACAACCAAGGTGTATACCTGGCCAGCAACTATACTCTTGCGGAGTGAGGGATCCTCTGTGGCGACCATGCAACTCAAGAAAACAACAGTACAAGCACAGAATCATGTACTCCCAGGTACTTCATTAAGTGCATGTTTATTAAGTTTCAACACTGCTGATGACATGGGACTGATTAACTATAACTTAAATGCCCATTCAGAAATAGTAAGCCGATTTCCAACATTGTTTCATGAATTTTGGAAGGTTCAAGACAAATAAAGGTACAGCTTCACATTAATGAAGATATTTGCCCCATGCACAGCAACACCATCGAATAGCTTTTCACTAACAGGAAGCCACTGAGAAAGAACTAGAAACCCTGTTAAAGCATGACTTCATTGAGCACTCTACTGGTCCAACACCGTGGGTTCACCCATTGTGATGGTGCCAAAAAAGGACATTGGAGGTTCAGTGTGGATTTGTTTTGATATACGACAGGCCAACAAAGCAATCGAAAGAGAAAGACATCTAGGTCCACACATTGCGGACATGATCACACAGCCAAAGTGTGCCAAAGTCTTTTTCCGCCTTGATCTGAACAAAGGATACCATCAACTTGAACTGGAAGTAAACTGTAGGCACGGAACAACTTTTTCAACACATATTAGTTTGTTCAGATATAAAAGACTCAGTTTTGGTGTGTCGTCAGCTGCAGGAATCTTTCAAGATGTCATTCGTTGAGTAATTCCGCCTTTCACACATGTCTTTCATCTACAGTGATGATATTGTGGTGTAACCTGTTACTGAATCGTAATTTGGGTTTGGATTTGGTATTGCGAAGGGGAGTGTTTAGGGCATCCCTTCCTAATAACTAATTGCAGTGCCATGTATGAATGTTTTGCGATGGAAATGTGGTCGCCAAAAAAATTCAGAATCTACCACCAACATCAAGTTGGCGGTAACCCCTTCACAAATGGGATGGGGCCTCCAAGGGACCCCTTCCCCTTTGTGAATGTTTGTAAAAACAGTTTTTGAGAGCAGGCTGTGGTCCCATTGACCGCTGCCCACTCTTCAAAAATGAAAAGAAAACTTTTATATTTTCTTTTTGAAATGCATCCTGTTTTCCTTTAAAGAAAACGGTCATCATTTAAAAGAAAATGTTTTATTGAAAAACAATAACAGACATAGGGGCATATCAGCATATCAGCAAGCAGGCAATAAAAAATTATCGCCGCTTTTGCGTCCGTTTTCGGATGAAAAGCGGTGATAATTTTATCGCCTTATCAGCAAGGTCACGCTATCGCGTGAAACCTTGCCTTATCTCCATTTCCCTTAACACCCATCTTTGCATCTCTAATGAGATGCAAAGTGGGTGTTCCTCCCCAGGATAACGGGAGAAATGTCGTTAAGCGACATTTCTCATATTATCAAGCCTCACGCAAAGCAGCATAGCGACAAGAAAAGTAGCGATAACCTCTGTTATCGCTACTTTCCTTACGCCTGCTTTGAAACTGACTAAGCCATGATATCCTATGGAAGGTGAATATCATGGCTAAGTATGTGAGGCCCTATCAGCAAGCTATCGCCAAATTTTGTGGGATTATCGCTGGGTTTCCAGCGATAATCTCACGTTTGGCAGTTAGCGCTAGGATTTTTATCGCTTTTGAGAGAAGCGTTGCTAGTAGCACGCTATCTCAGCGATAAAAATCCACGCTAGCCGGTGATAGTTATCCTAGCGCCAAGTGTGCTTAGCGATGATTATCGCCGGTTGTTGCTGATATGCCCCATGGTGTTCTGCTGACCCCTGCAGGCTGGCATCACTTTGATTTTTGCTATTCCTTATAGGTCGCAAACCAAGACCTGACTCATAAATATTCATGAGGTAGGTATATTTGTGACCCACTGGTAATCTCTAAATGTGTAATGCACTCATTTGCACATAGGTGTTTGTGACTACCAAATAGCAAATCGCAAAAACTCGCTTTTTAGTAATAGCAATAAATTACCTACATACATCTGGCCCTGAATGCAAAAAAGTGTGAAATTCACAAAAACAGACTTAAATTCTTTGGACATATTTTCTCCGAAATGGGGATGACTCTTGACCCTGCAAGCATTGTCATCTAATTTAAGAGAACTAACAAGGCAAGATATTCGGTTTTAATGGTCATCTGAATGTGACCGAAGCTTCAAGAAAACAAAACACACAATAGAAAAAGCAACTTGTTAGAAATCGGGGAGTCTAGTTGGCAGAGGTAAAAACCTATGTCCAAATAGGAACCCTTGCTTCTAGTTAGGGTAATGGAGATACACACCTTAGATAACCCCGGCTCACCCCCTGGGTAGCTTAGCACGAACAGACAGACTTATCCCAAAGGCAATGTGTGAAGTATTTGTACTGAAAACACACAGTAATACAGTGATCACACCACAAATGGACACCACACCAGTTTAGAAAAATAAAGAATTTTTATCTAATCTCAGCAAGACCAAAACGACAAAAATCTAACATACATGTAATAAGAATATGACTTTAAAGAGGTTTCAAACGACCTGGTCCATAGAAAACTATGGATGCGTGATTTCTCACAAAGTTCCTGTAGATGTGTCAAAATTCACAAGGCCAAACAGGCGCAGAGGTTCTGGTCCGCAGGTGATGCATTGGGAAAACTTGTCGCACAGGTACGATGTGTGGAAATCTGGGATGAGTTGGCGATCGATGCAGTGGCATCGAGCAGTGCTGCATTGGTATGTTCATCCGCGATCCCTCAATGCGTCAGTTCTTGCTGTGGCTATGTGTGGAGATTTTTCTTGCACAGAGGAGATGCGGCGTAAAAACAGCAGCAAGAAGAGTGATGCGTCGATTTTATTAGTTCTTCAGGTTTCTTCCAGCTCCCAGCAGAAAGCACAACCTCCAGAGGCCCAGAACCTGAACAGGCACCTCCTGACAGGTCATAACTCTCAGCAGCAGAGTTCAGGGGAGCTGAGGTGAAGTCCTTGTGTCCCTGAGACTTCAGAAAAAGAGGCCAGCACACATAGGTCCTTGGAGATCTTCTTCAAGCAGGTTCAAAGCAAAGTTCCAGTCTTTGTCCTTTACTTGGCAGAACAGAAACTGCAGGCTAAACCCCCAAAGTACACAGCAAAGGGGCAGTACTCCCCTCACAGCTCTTCAACTCTTCTTCTTGGCAAAGGTTCCTCTTGAGTCCAGAAGTAATCTAAATCTCTGGGGTTTTAGGTCTAATACTCATACCCCAAAATATCTTTGTTCTCTTTGTACAAGGGTCTCCGAGCCAAGTCCAAACCAGTCCTGTCCTCACTGCTGCAGTATGACCACAGGGGGTGGAGACATCATTGTTCAAGGGAGGCAGGCCCTATTTAGGTGCAAAGAAATCTCCTCCCATTACTCTAAATTCAGCCAAGGTCTATTCAGCTCAGCTCTGAGTCATCCAGGAAGGGCCATGCACACTTCAACCCCCAAGTGGTTGTCTACAGTGAATGCACATCCCCAGCCCCTGTCACTCTAAAAACCAGACAGTCAATACACAAATAGGCAGAGGCACACAGGGGCCGATTCACAGAACTAACTTAAGACAAAATCCTAAACTTACTACTTTTGGTATTCACAGAAGTTAGGATTTTGTCTTAAGTTTGTCTTAAGACCACCTTAAGACAGACTTAAGACAGTCTTAAGACAGACTTAAGACAGTCTTAAGACAGACTTAAGACAAACTTAAGACAGACTTAAGACAGACTTAAGACAGACTTAAGACAGACTTAAGACAGACTTAAGACAGACTTAAGACAAACTCCTAACTTAAGGCTGTCTTAAGTCTGTCTTAAGTCTGTCTTAAGTTTGTTTAAGAATCTTTATTCGGTGATTAAAAAACACCATAAAAGCACACATACATATACATAGATAAAACGGCATTAAATATTAGTCAAGATCCTTGTGCATAAATAACAATAAAATGCTAACATACAAGGCTGTAAATTTAAAACAGGGAGTCACAAGTCTTTTAATCCTCTCCCCTCGTCTTCCTTAGTCGGACCGCAACCTTGATAAAATTCATAACACAACACAAGGTTAGCGGGTCAGAAGCTTTTTGCAAGTAGATTAGTGCATCTCTGGCATGTTCCAGGTGGGCCTTTTTTAGGATGTCTACTAGGAATCTACGCCTGGGCATTGAATAATAGGGACAGAGCAAAGTAAAATGAAGGGAGTCCTGCGGAGACCGATTGTCGCAGCCGCAGGGTCCCTTCTGCTCGATTGACATGGTAAAACCTGCTGGCGAGGCCAACATAAAAGGAAGTAGGCTCAGTCTGAAACGGCACATAAGAAATCTGTCCTGTGTATTGTGTACAAGATACAGGTAGGGCTCCATACCCTCCACACTCTTCACCAAAGTATGAGCCCTTATTGACTTTTTTTCCCCTTCAGCCAGAGCACGGCATTGGGTTTTCCGCTCTAGGAAAATTTCCCCTACTTGTTTCTTGTGCTGTGCTGAAATGGTGGTGGGGTTCTTGAAGAGGTTTCCAAACCCTAGTTGCTCAAGAGTGATTCTCACATATTTGAGCCATGGGATACGCATGCAGTGGGTCCTACCTAGGCAGTCCATTAAGATTTTTCTACTTAGATGCGCGTCTGGATTTACCCAGATTTTTAGCCACGCCACAATTGGCCTAAGTTTTAACAAATCGACCAGATATGGCCTCCCTAGCTCCCTGTGAGCTATGAGTCCAGCAGTGCTGGGTGGTACCCTCAGGATAGATTTCAGATGTTTGTTCTCTTCCTGGTCAATTCTAGAGGTATTCACGAAGCCCCAAACTTCTGCCCCATAGCTTACTTTAGCGCATGTTATGGAGCCATACAGGTTCATCACCTGTTCCGGACTCCATCTGCCCAACCTCCTGCCATATCCGGCTATTGCCCCGTTAGAGGCAATCATTTTGTTACAGCGCTCTTCCACCAAGGAGTTAAATTGAAGAGCACCATCAAAGGTTACTCCGAGATAGGAGAACGTTTTAACCTCCTCTAAACAATGGGAGCCTATTGTGTAAGAAAATTTTGAGGAAGGTTTTTTGCCTGCCAGGAGCACGTAAGATTTGCTTAAGTTGACAGATAAGTCCAGATCGCTCATAAACTTGACGAACCCATCTATCAGAATCTGTAGGCTTCGTGGTGTACGCGCCAGCAAGACCGCGTCGTCTGCGTAAAGCAGGACAGGGATTTGCCGCGTCCCAACCCTTGGGGAATCTGCCTTTAAGCCCAAAAGAAACTGTTCCAAATTATTAATATAAAGGGAGAACAAAAAAGGGGCAAGAATACAACCTTGTCTGACTCCACTTTTGCATGGAAAGGAGTCCGTCAAACCTCCCTCCCTGTTAAATCTAACTCTAGCCGTGGTGTCGCTATGCAGCTCTCTTAGTATGGTAATTAGGCCGCTCTCGATCCCCATCCCTGCCATCATGTCCCACAACTTCCCTCTGTTGACGTGATCGAATGCTGCTGCCAGGTCCATGAATCCCATATAAATGGGTTCCTTACTGGCCAGAGTATATTTGGCAGTCAGCATATATAGGTTCAGGCATTGGTCGCTGGTGGACCTCCCTGACCTGAACCCATATTGAGTGTCCGAGAAGATGTTGTTCTCTTCGGTCCACTCGGACAATCTGTTCAGGAGTGCCCTTCCCAGAAGTTTAGCCGAGACGTCAATCAGGGAAATAGGCCGATAACACTTGGGGTCGTCCTTGTTGCCCTTTTTAAAGATTGGCACAATGATCGCTTTAGACCATGATGGAGGGAGACCGCAGGTGATAGCAGTGTTTAGGACCCTGGTCATCAGTGGGGCCCAAAGATCTATATTACTAAGAAAAAGGTCAGGGGGAATTCCATCTGGGCCCGGGGCTTTATTCTTAGTTAGACTCTCCATCCTTGCCGTGATCTCCTTAAGGGTAAATACTACCGGAGGAGCCTGACTTGGGGTTACTGATGACTCTACGTGGGGACCCGATTCATGGTTATACAGGCTCCTAAAGTGTGTGACCCACTGCTCCGGGAGGATGTTAGCCCCTATCTCCGGAGAATCATTTTCTTGAAAGGTCGGTTTATTGATGATTCTCCAGAACCCCGCTAGGTCCCTTCTTTCCCCTGCCTCTCTCAGATCTGCCCAAGCTTCTGCCTGCAGGGTGAGTTTCCTCCTTTTGGTCTCTTTTTTATATTTTTCTCTACATGCCCTGATTACTTGTGGATCTCGTGGTTTTGACTTAAGGGAGCATTTCAGTTCCCTCAGTGCCTTGGAACAATCTTTATCAAACCACCGGGGATTGACCAGATTACGCGTGGGCGCACTGGACCTTAGTAATCCGTCTATCAGGTTGGCAATGTGGTTAAATGCTTCTAATAACCTTGGTCCCTGGACTTCCAGATCCAAACATACATTTATGGCCAGCAGACCCTTATCGCTCAGGTTTTTATAGAACTTTGCCCCATCTATTTTGGACCATTTCAGTCTCCTACCTTGATCGGTGACCCTCTCCACGATTGAACGATGGGCATTGGAGCCGATACCCGCCCTATATGCGAGCATTAAAACAAGCGGGTTATGGTCGCTGAAAGTGTTCCAGTCTATCCCTACACTGACAACTTTATTAACCAGGGATCTCGAGACCAGAATATAATCTATAATAGACGAGCAGCCCCTGCCCTTAAAAGTTGGTGGGAGTGTACCATCCGACTGTGGGTCTACCATATTAATGGTGTGCTCCAGGTCGTACTTAAGCCGAAGCAACCTAAGAGCCGACCCAGTAGGCGAGTGAGAAAAATGCGGTCCCTTCTCAATTGGGCATTGCGCCCAATCTGTGTTCTTTTTGACCAGTACCGGACAAAGGTGACAATTAAAATCCCCCACCACAAGCAGTCCACCAGACGGTCCCTTATTCTGGGATATGATTTATTTTCCTAACCTTTGGTCGAGTTCAGTTAATACCGGGGTGTGGCTATTTTCTAACTCGGTGCTATATATGTTAAAAACAGAGAAACGTAACCCCTTTCCCTGGAACCGAACCGCCTGTATCCCATATGAGAACCAGTCTGGAAAGGACCAAGTGCCTGGCAGGTCTAAATCTACATAGATGGACAAACCGCCCATTGCTCTCCCTGAGCTAGATTTTCGGGCGGGAACAAAAAAACACTTGTACCCCTGCAGATGGTAGTTATTCTCCACAGCCCATGTCTCCTGTACACATATAATGTGAAATGTTCTAATGAAGTCCACCCATTCCTTATTGTTGAATTTGCCCGCTATACCCGCTATATTCCATGAGATAAGTCTCACACCCTCTCCACTCCATTCAGCACCCCCCTGGGCCCTTGGTCTTCTTTCCCACATTGATCTTTGCATTCCCTGCCCATGTCCCCCTCCTGTCTTGTCTACAACTATTTCCTTTGGCACAACGCAGTTTGGTTCCCCCTCACCAACCACCAGGATTTGCTGAGCCTTGGATCTTTGCTCCTCCAGTCTTTCTACCGTACCTCCAATTTCTATACAACCCTGGGGGGCATTGTCTGTCTGTCAATCGACCCCTTCAAGGCCATTTAGGCAATGGAACCGGTTATAGGAAAAAAAGGGTTGTTCAGGTTGGCCACAAAACGGCCTAGGGTTGAAGGCCTGGTGACTCCCCCTCCTGCCAACCCTCTCCCAGTTGTCATGAGTTTGGGGTTGCTGAGATAGGACTGGGATGATGGGAAAAAAGAACGACACATGGAGGGTTTGGATGGTGGATTCCCTAGATCTGTTTTTCCCTTGACATATATGGGACACCGTTCCTGTGTCCCTAAAACTCACCAGTATGCAGTCCCCTGTAATAGATTTTTGTGTTCTTCCCACCCATGGTACCCTTCTTACCATTATAATTTCGTTATTAAAATGTGTCGGGAGGGGTCTATTTATGTTTAACCACTTGATTACCCTACTTTTTAGGGCACAAAAATCCTCCGTTTCACCTTCCTCAAGTGGGGGGACACCTGCCATAACGACAGTAAAAGCATTGGTCTCTGGAGGTAAATTGGGTCTGCGTGGTCTCAGGGTGAGCTTCATTAAAGGGGTCGGGGTGCTCTTGTCTACCGGCTGTGCCGGGGGTACAGATCCTAAAGGAGGGTTGGGCATATTGGTGTTAGGGGGCTTAGCTGTTGCAGGCTTTGGCCTTGTGGGTTGTTGCGAGGGTGCCACATTCACAGCTTGTGGAGGGACTGGATTGGCGACACTATTTGCCGACTGCTTAGGGGCTATAGTGGAGGGAGTGGACTCTGATTGCCTTCTCTGTCTGCCAGCTGGAGTTTTCAGACTGCCCAATGTGGCCTCTAAAATGGTTAGTCTGATCTCAATCTTTTTAATACTCTCGCTGATCGGTAATAACAGGGACCTTAGCAAAAATTCTAGGTTTCCCAGCGGGACAACAGACAAGGGAATATTAGCAATACCAACTCCTGTGTCTTTTATCATAATAGGAGCTGGATCCTCATGAGCAATGGGTTTAGGGTGTAAATCGACCAATGGTTTCTCTACTAATGTGGGGGTTTTTAAAAACTTCCCAAAATCCGAGTGTGGAACCTTGGGTTTGCTCTTTCCTTGAACTCCCCTCGATTTCCTCCTGCGTTTATTTGGAGGAGGTCCAAAGGCTACTTGTGTGTTAGTTGGCTTAGATTTAGTTTTCCTAATCTTCGAGGCTGGAGGGGCCGGAGGTGGTTGGGACACTAAATCAATGGTCACCCTTGGGGGGCTAGAACTAATTTCTGGGGCTATACTCAAGGCTTCAACTGGTGATATGTTAGTGCAATCCCTCAGCAATAGTGGGACATCATCAATTCGGGACAACTCCTCCCTTGGTAAAATAAGTTGGTCTCCGAGGGGCGTGTTTTTCATGTTATCTATTGAGCGTCTCCGTTCTGCCCTTAACCTGGACAGATTACACTCTTTGTCCCCCTCCCCCACTGCCCGGGAGAAATAATTCTCTAGAGTCCTATTCTTTGCTCCACCCGGTTTTAGTGGGGTGCTCTCCCTTGCAGGGGACGGCATAATGTTCACAATAAATTAAACTCGGCGGGCGGCTCCACCGAGTGTAAAAGACCAGGGATCGGAAGCACAATCCAAGAGGGTAGGCCCAGCCCGGCCACCTTCGGCCCCGGACGGCCACAGACGGTCCCGCCATTGTCCCGGGCTTCTCCCGGCGCCCTCCCGCGCGCTCCCGCGCCGCGGAAGAAGCTGCACCTGATATAGGGGGAGGATGCTTAGGGGGCGTGGCCAGCAGGGAGAGCGTCCAGGTGCAGGAAATGATGGCAGCACAGGGACTCCTGGGCAATGGAGTCCCTGATCCTCACCTGGCGCTCGCAGCCCTGCTCCCCGAGATTCAGGCAGCTCCCCTGTCAGGAATCAGCAACGATGCGCCCAGGCACACGGGCGAAGCGGGACCCGCGGAGCGGGTTCCGCGAGGTGCAGCAGCAGAACAAACAGCCCAACAGGAAGGACCTCGCAGGACAGAGCTCGCGCTCACAGGTCAGTCAATGTCTCCCAAAGAGCTAGGGACAAGCAGGCTCTTTTCAGCTGTGCTTAGGGGGCGTGGCCAGCAGGGAGAGCGTCCAGGTGCAGGAAATGATGGCAGCACAGGGACTCCTGGGCAATGGAGTCCCTGATCCTCACCTGGCGCTCGCAGCCCTGCTCCCCGAGATTCAGGCAGCTCCCCTGTCAGGAATCAGCAACGATGCGCCCAGGCACACGGGCGAAGCGGGACCCGCGGAGCGGGTTCCGCGAGGTGCAGCAGCAGAACAAACAGCCCAACAGGAAGGACCTCGCAGGACAGAGCTCGCGCTCACAGGTCAGTCAATGTCTCCCAAAGAGCTAGGGACAAGCAGGCTCTTTTCAGCTGTGCTTAGGGGGCGTGGCCAGCAGGGAGAGCGTCCAGGTGCAGGAAATGATGGCAGCACAGGGACTCCTGGGCAATGGAGTCCCTGATCCTCACCTGGCGCTCGCAGCCCTGCTCCCCGAGATTCAGGCAGCTCCCCTGTCAGGAATCAGCAACGATGCGCCCAGGCACACGGGCGAAGCGGGACCCGTGGAGCGGGTTCCGCGAGGTGCAGCAGCAGAACAAACAGCCCAACAGGAAGGACCTCGCAGGACAGAGCTCGCGCTCACAGGTCAGTCAATGTCTCCCCCCTAACAAACTGCACACAGACACTGCAGTGGTATTTCTGAGATACCTTTTCAGGGCTCCTCATGTGGGTGGCACAATCCGTGCAGCAGGCCCACTAGTAGCATTTGATTTACAGGACCTGGTACACGTCAGTGCACTTTACAAGGGACTTACCAGTAAATCAAATATGCCAATCAGAGAGAACCAATTGTAATCACAATTTACACAGGGAGCACTTGCACTTTGACACTGATCAGCAGTGGCAAAGTTCCCAAAGCATCTACCCAGAAAAAACACTAAATCCAGCACAGCATCAAAAATACAGGAAGTAGAGGTAAAACGTCATGGGGAACCATGCCAAAGATGCCAAGTCTAACACAAATTAAATAGTTTACTTTGATCCTAAATTGCATACAGAACCTGTGGTGGAGTCAAGCCCTTTGGGGTTGGGAGTGATCCTTGCCCAAAATAATGGACAACCCGAAGTTCAGAGACACATTGTGGGCTAGCCGGAGTCTATCTCAGACTGAATATGCTATTCTCTGTATAATGACCATCTGAACTCCTCCATGTGTTTTTGTATAGAAAGTATTATACCCTTGCATCGAGAGGTAGGGGTTGTGTCTACAGGAGTATGATTACACTATCGTGCACAAACCAGGGAAAGGTCTAAACCCAGTAGACTACATTTCACAAGTGCCGCTACAGTGTAATAGCACAAAGTCCAAAGTGGCCAAGGCCTATTTCAATTTTACAGTAAAGTCATGTGCGCCTGCAGCTCTTTTTATTGAATAGATTCTGGCAGCTAGTAATGTTGACAAAGACATGCTTAAGCTCAAGCAAATCATTGCAACACAATCATGGAGGAAGCATGCTCAACCTCTCACAGATGATGTTGAATACCAGAAATTCAAAAATGTTCATGAAGAACTTTCTGTTGCACATGAAGGTGTCATACTAAGAGGGGCTGGAACTGTTATCCTTGAAAGCCTGAGGTATCAAGTTATTAAACTGGCACACAAAGGACATCGTAGCATTGCTGCAACTAAAAGAGCCCTCAAGGATCTAGTGTGGTTCCCACGTTTTGCCGAACACGTTGAAAGGTAGCTCAAAGCTTGTCATCTATACAACTGCCTGTCTCCCAAAATGACTCAGCACCCATTGAAAGTGTCTAATCTACCTAACCAAGCTTGGGAGAGGATTGCTGTTGATTTCTTTGGACCTCTCAACAACGGACATTATCTCATGATAGTTGTTCAGGAGTACTAACGTTTTCCTCTAGTGGAAGACTTGTCACACTTAAAACTTTGCCTCGATGTTCATCAGATCCATACCTCACGAGTAAGGTAAAGCCACCAGAGTGCCCAAGTCAAGCATTCAATTCTTCTCCGGAGATGCCAAATCTATTTATCTCGCACAACTAGTTCTGGAAGATTGGTGCGTGCACTTCAACGACTCATCGAGGAGTTGCAATATTTACATGTTTATATATTTGTTTGTACTTTTTATTTAACAAAGGGGGAGATGTTGCATCCTGTGTTTATGTGCATGAAGACTCTAATGGTCCTCAGCAGACTCCTAACGGGTATTTTGTAATTGGATGGGTGTGGCTGGATGTGGTTAATAAAGTTTGTGACAAAGTGTGTTCAGTTAACGGTTGCATGCTGAAGAACAAATATGTGCAGACCTGTGGAGTGGTGTGTTGCATGCTCCCGGGCTGGAGAGGACGCTACAATGCCTGCTTCATGGAGACACAGGAGATAGGCATAAATCCCTATTTACTATTGTTAATAGATAGAGATTTGCATCAAAACCCATGGGTGGTTGCCTAAGAAAGCTCATGCACCACCCAAGTTATTCTCCTTTGATGCAAAATAATGCAAGGCAGCACACTGTGCAGCTTTGCATTACCTTTGTTTACAGTACAACACAAATTGTGATTCGTTTTGGATTGTAAATAGCAGCACAAAACTTTAAGTCAGCTTTGGATTACAAAAAAAAGGCAAACCAGTCGCAAAATCTTTAAAAGTCTGAGCTGGAGTCCTTACTAAAGAATTGTGATTCTTAAAGGTTAACTGAATAAAGAATCAATATTTTATTAAAGACAAAGGAGGCTAGCATTGTGCATAAATCTTTTAGTCACTCCTTCTGAGCAGCACCTTCAAAAGCTTCCAAAATAGAACTTTGAAACATCACAATGAATTGGAACTTTCAGTCCCATAAATGCTGCTTGTCCTCCATCTTTTTCCTCTTTTGATTGCTGCTTCTGAGCAGATACGTATACTTGTCTTTTTTGTCCCTGTAGAGGCAAAGGTTAATAGTATTAATGAGGATGATGAGTTGTGTGTTTGGTATTACCAAATTTGTGGTTAAGAATCTTTAATTTAGACTAGGATGTTTTTGCAATTATATACTTATATTTGAGGAATTTCAAAAATAGACCACTGCATACTATTCATACATGGATGATACCAATGTATTTCTATCAGGGAAGTACATATTGATCTATGCTCAAGCCATCTTTCTGGTAAGTAATTTAATTGTTTTTTTTAAAAAAAAGGCATTTTACCTCACTGTGCCGAGCAGGAGAGACAATTGTTCATGCTCTAGAGTAATTCAGAGCGCATTTGATATGCTAAACGCGAGAAAGAGCTTGTTCTTAGTTTACGCGCAGCCACGCGACACCACAACTTAGTAATCAGCATTGAAATAGATGCTTACGCATCAAACGCATGCGAGTGTCTGTTTCGAAAAGAAAGCGAGTCATGTTTTGAGTTGGGAAAGGCATTGCCTAGCAAAAGTTTGTAATACCGGAGTATCTACAGGAGGTACAGCACGTTTGACAGCATTTTGCCTTTTTTCGGAAAGAAATAGATTTGTGAAGGCATTGCTTAGAAACGTAGCGCTCATGAGAGCGTTTTTTGAGGAGAAACAGCAGTTGATGCCTCTCAAAGAGAGAAAGGGAGTTACAGTTGCATAAGTATAAATTCTGAATTAATTGACAGAAAGCACTATTATATGACAATTGAAAGAACAGCGAAGTGTAGAAGATACCCAAGAGAGCCTGATAAGAAAGATTATTTCAAAGGAGTTAGGCCGTGCTGTACAAGATTTAATAAAACAGGTTTTAATGTAAAAAGGGGGCAATCGGTTTGCATGACGAAGAATACTTTACAATCTCAGATGAGGTTGAGGTACAAAGAGGCCCAGGAGGAAAATGTGTGAAGAGGAAACACATGGAGGTTACATCCAATACGAAGGGAGCCTTAGGCAGTTCAGAGGGAGAAGGTGTTAAAAGTGGCATGCAAGAAGGGCAGTCAGGCACTGCAATTGATATACCATCAGAGGAGATCGAATTAAGAGTAGGTGCATCCAATTTGATATGGATTACAATGATAAAATTGGCAATTGGTTTGATATAAGTCACACTAGAGTAAATTACTTGTGACCTGTAGACCATATATCCAACTATATTCAGCATTAGATAAGGAAACTCCTGGAGAAGGAGGAGCACAATATTATACAAACTGAGTGCTCTCAGCCAGTAATCAATGAAAAACTGATGATGACTCCAAATCTGAATACGGAGCGGATCACTTTATGGTGAGAGATCCTACGAAAGAATTGGAAAAGTCTCTCAAACAATGCCAACATAGGCTTTTAGATGTTCTAGGGCCATTTGCAAAGATGTTCAATTTGATGGAATATGCATACCCTGAAGGAAATATCTGAATATAAATCTCTGAAGGGGCTGGGGCCAATGCGCTATATGTTTCCTGGGCAATACAATTCCGGGTCTCCTGGAGAAGAGGCGCAAATCTATATTAATGCACATAAACTGAAAATTTAGTGATTTGGCTAAAAAAATAAATGAGTGACGATGCCAAATGCATATTATTTGGAGAGGGCAGGGTGAAATCCTGAGGAAAGTACGTGCAGACATTTACTAACTTAGAAAAAGCCTAGTCTTTAATAGGAATAGTTTTTCCAGATGAGCTGTAAGGAAAGGGCAACCTTCCAGCCAGCCAAATTATAAGACCCAGTACTCTGGTTACCAGACAAGTGAAGGCAATAGAGGCTCCAGAGGTAACCAACGAGGTTTCTACCCCCAAAGTGGAAGAGTAGGAAGGTATAGATCAAGTAGAGGTTGAGGGCAAGCAGACAGTTCAGTATGAGGTGAGTATGAGAACATTTACTGGTTTAACCCCATTAAAGGTTGGAGGAAGATTAACATTCTTCCAAGATTATTTGAAACAGATAACAAAGGATGTTTGGGTTTTAGAAACTGTAAAAAAGATGCCGAATAGAGTTTACAACTCAACCTTTCCAATTAAGAGAGCCAAACGAATTGGTGTTCAACAAAGATTTGGAAGATATTTTAATGGAAGAAATAGAGCAAATGCTAACAAAGGGAGCTATAATGGAAGTAGCAGGGTAGAGAAAAGGTTTTGTAAGTACATTTTTCCTTATAGAGAAAAAGGACAAGGGATGGAGACTGGTAATACATTTGAGAAATTTAACCTAGTTTGTAACTTACCGACATTTCAAGATAGAAGGAGTCTATCATGTTATGAGACATACTGCAAGAACAAGATTGGATTGTGAAAATGGATCTCAAAAATAAATTTTTCACAATTCCAATAGGGAGGAAAGTCAGAAATATTAACATTTCAGATGGTAAGGAGTTTTATACCAGTTTCAGAGTTTTCCGTTCGCTCTATCTGCAGCCCCTTGGTGTTTTGCAATCGTTTTAAAGCCAGTAGTGGGATTCCTAAAGGAAAGAGATGTTTGAATGATAATATACTTAGATGATATTCTGTTGATGGGTCAGAATCTGAAGGAGTTGAAAGAACATTTGTTTCTAGTGAAGGACCTGTTGGAACATTAGGGATTCATAGTGAACATAGAAAAATCATTTTTGACACCAACCAAACATTGGGATTTTTTTGGGTTTTGTAGTAGACACGATGCTTTGTCAATTTCAAATTGTCATTGATACAAACGATCTTTCCAGGGCCAATGCATTACCGAGCACTATAATGGTTGAAGAATCTGGGTTTGTCCAGAGGTCTATGGTATGGATACAGGGTAACCTAGAATCAGGATGCAAATGTGGAATTGCAATGGTGGAAGGAGAATTTGGAGGCATGGAGTGAAAGGGCGATATTTGGAATAAAATCTGATTTATTTCTGGAGTTAGATGCAAGCAATTTAGGATGGGGAACCTTTTTGCTCAGGACAGGAAACAGGAGGACTATGGAATAAAGGGAGACTCATATAAATTACCTAGAGATGAGGGCAGAATTACTTGCCTTGCAGTGTTTCAGGAGACAGCTAGAAGGACATGCTCTCCTCATAAAGATGGACAAGATATCAGGATTGACTTATTTCAACAATCTGGGAGGTACCAGATCAAAGAGATTGCCAGAGTTAACCCAGGAAATGTGGGAGTCTTGTTTGGAACACACAATTATCCTGAAAGAAGAATACTTACTCAGGGCATACAATGCAATAGCAGATTGGAATTCAAGGAATTTGTCAGATTTCAGCAATTGGAAACTGAGGGTGGATTTGTTTTAGAGAATTCAGGAGATTTTGGGTTCCTTTGGGGTAGATCTGTTTGCATCCAGATTTACAATCCAGTTACAGAGTTGCATACGTAGGAGACCAGTTCCAGGTGAAATAGGGATATACACATTCACACAAGATTGGTGAAAAATGAAGAGTAATGCTTTTCCCATTTTTTCAATGATACAGAGGGTATTAGTTCATACGAGGAGACAGAGGTGTCAAATAGTTTTGTTAACCCCATTTTAGAAAACTTCAGCTTGGTTCCCCACATTATTAGAGATGGCGGTCGACATCCATATTTGATTCAGTCGAGTGAAGGACTCTTAAAAGGAGTAAAGCAAGAAGAACACCCTTTAGTGTTTGTGGGTTTACTCAACCTTTTAGTATGGAATATATCAGAAATTCAGGAAGACTCACAGGCCTATTGGGAGCAGCTACATAATTACTCAATGAGTTGTGGGCATCTGGTACTAGGAAGAGATACACAGGGGCAAGGACAGTATAACTACATTGGTGCTCAGGTCTATGAAGAATGTGATTTGATTACAATCCAACACGTGCCCACTATGGATATTTCGATAGCATTGCATTGTTTAAAACCTGAGAAGCTGTGTGCCTGTATTTGCTAATTTCAAACCTACTGTGGGGTCTTTTGGTTTTGCTGGCGATTCCATCCCACCCCACCCAGTGAGACCCCTATGCTGGCAGTGAAGAACTACCTTATAGAAGGGATGAAGGGAGAGTTGGGGGTATTAGGATGCTCTATATCATGTCGCGTAAGTCTGTCCCTACCAAGCCCATTAACTTGAACCGAAAACCTGGATTATCTCTTTGTTCAAATAGCCAACCATTGAGCACCAGTAGCCGAAAAATTCAGTATTAGTGTTGCATGTCAGCCATGGCAAGACTGCACGTGTACAATGATTGGACACATTTATTGTATGAGGAAACCTTAGTTCTACTCTTCTCTCTTTTTTGGGAGGGTCTATATCTGAGTTTGATATTTGTTCTTCTCTTTTGTAGTTTCTTTGATGTTCTATGTTTGGGTTATTTATTGCACTGATTATCCATCAGGTCTTTGCTTGTGGCAATATGCCATGGTGAATGAACATTTCTTAATAATAATAATATTAATAATAATAATAATTATAATAATATGCTACTTTGGGTAAATTATTGGCCCAAAGGAAAGCTCTGGATTATTGATAATTGTAAAACAATTCCAAACGGATACATTTATAGACCCTAACACAAGTGTGGAAGGTCCACCATATTAAACAAGAAACCTGTACAAAAAAAGGGAGGTCAGGAGTGAGTTCCAGCAGAAGAGGTTAGTATTGAGGGAGACACAAGTGGTGCCATGTTGAGCTCCAAAGAGTGCTGTGGATCCCTCATAATATGGATTTCAAGATATTTGAAGCTGTCCCCAGCTACTCTAAGTTGGGTTTGTCAACCAGCCAGTAGGTTTCTTGACCCTGTTACAGTTTGTCGGTCAGCCTTTGTGTTCTTTACACGGGCTGTATTTTTCCTTTAGTCTCTCACATGTCTGACACTTTGCTTTTAAATGGTTAGAATTTTTCCTCACTGTATTTATAACTTTATCCAGCAAAATCACAGTGGAGCATTATGCCTCTGCACTTCCCTGGTCATGGAGAATCCTTTCTGGTATTCTCCTGTGATCATTAAAGCACCACTGGAGGGAAGACAGGTAAGTGACTTTCTTACATTACCACAATATTGCTGATAATATGCTTCAATGGTATTCTAAAGGTGGTTGTACTTTAATACATATGTACCTACATTCAGGGTTCCATCAGTAATGCAAAGCTTCCCCATCTTGAATCTTGAAGTACTGGGCATCATGGGCAGAAGAATGTACTGGACCTTCAGTGTGTTTCTCTTTTCCCTATCAACATTTTCCACAATGTATTGTACTGTACTGCTGTACATTTGTCAACACACATGACAGAGAAGAGAGGACAGGGGGGTAAAACCTGATGCAATCACAGTCATGAAACCTGACTGTTTGCCATGTGTATCATAAATCTGGAAGTGAATCTACTACAAACGTGGCCTAGGCTGGCTCTAATGTATAGGGTGAGCTCAAACATCTCATCAGGCTATGGCCTTTTTGTTATATGAAAATAATCAGTTTGCAATACTCTCCAAAGGTCCACAGCCAAGTACATCAACAAGCAGTTACCCCTGCAAGATCCAGCATGGGCCAGAGTATACTTCCAGAGAGCAGTAATGACTTAGCTTAGAGAGCATTCCAAACTACATATAGTGGTGCCTTTTTTTAGCCCCTTCTGACTAGCATGGGTGTAATTCCATATCTTTGAATCTTGCTTAGCATAATGTAATTTTACATTTTTGCACTTGCTGATACAGAGGTCTTCAAACATTTTTTAGGCTGAGCCCACTGGCTAAATTTGTTGGCGTCAATCACCCCAACCACCTGACAAAAAATTCTGGAAGCTGGTATTCTGCATCATTGACAGCCATCCTCACCCACAAATCCCAAGTCATATCTGGCAAATAATAATAAACCCAGTAAGCGTGATTAGTAAACTGCAGGTTTGGGTGTGCCTGTGGTTAGGTGACAGTTGTGCATTACACAGTTTATATGAAAAGTCTCTAAGAAACAATTTGCACAAAAGAATTACAATGATGATTTATTTTTCACATAAAACACATAATTTGGCATCGATTGATAAAAAAACCTTCAGAACAAATGTAACGGGTGGGCCTATTTTTCATCACAGAGATGCCAATCTGTGGATAGATCCTTGCTACTACCATCCACAAGTTGTACTCCACTTCCAGTCTTGAATTGTACTCAGTCTTTAATACTGCAAGGCTGGGAACCTGATCTTGCACAAATATGAGGAACTGAAAGGGCAGAGTATCAACAGCAATTTCTCTCAAAGCACAATGTTGTACAGGCATTTTCTGTCAAAAAATCTCCCAACAACAGTTTGCTGAATTGCATATGCAGTGTGCGGTCACTCTGGAGATCAATTCATTTTTCGTGCATGTGGAGCGGGAGATGGACCCACCCACACCTCAGTTAGAAATGGTCCCAGTCATTGATGTGATCGTTTTCCTGAAAGCAGACATGTTTATAATCATTGTGAAAGAAGTGATTTCAGCTCCTTCCAAAGGCAGAATAAGGGAATTAAATTTCTCAAACATGTTAGCAGGGTATGCTAAAAGCACAAGGCAGGGATGATTACATGATTGTTTTACTTTGCAGGGGTCCAAATCCAAAGGTTATAGTTATGATGTTGCATTCTGGCAAGGCCAGGATAGTCTTCCATTGTAATAATTTTTGTAAATCAATCATTCATATGTTTCCTTGCAGCTCCTTAATTCACTATCCCCCACACACAACACATCTACTTTCCTGCAAGCACTGGGTATTCTTTACTTTTGACTTGCCAATATTTTGCCAGCTGTGTATTTCATATAGTTTCGCACAGAATCACAATTACAATTGTCACATGTGACTACTATAAGGTGCGCTCTGCAGAGAGGTCCAGGATTGCATGAGCATGTGTTCGGAGCAACTTTATGACCCACTGACAAGCACTGTGAGTAACTTGCAGTTTTTGGACAGAACATTGGTGAAATATATTGTGTTACAAAAATATCACTTCAAGAATATCAAGATATCAAAAATATCTTTGACAGGAATATCAACAAAAAAAAGTGTGGCTTTTTTATCGTTGTAAAAATATTGATTTAGCAAATATCATTGTATTTAAAATAATTCTTGACTGACTCATTATTTGATTTAACAATTTTATCCTGCAATTTTTTTTTAATTTGTATGTAGTAGAAACACTTTGGGCCTCATTATGATGTCGGTTGGAAAGGCTCCGAATGGCATTCGGAGTTTCCAAACCCATGTCGGAAACCATGTTTCCGGCCGACTCTGAAACATTCTCGACCGACCGATTACAATAGAAGGTAACCATTCAGTCTTTCCGACTCTGTTCCGACCGGCATTCGGAGAGTCGGTAGGAGCTGAATCGTACAGGTCTATGGATCATGTTTCTGACCGATAAATTACGATGACGGATTCAGACAGCCTTACCAAATCAGTCTGTCTGACACAAAAGAGCTGTTGGAAACTGACTTTGGGGGCCCGTAGCAGGCCCCCTTCACCAAGAGGCCTCCGCTTGGGGCCCGTGGGGGTACCCATGGGACCCCTATTTCCAACCATGCACAGTGTGGCAGGCACCATGGAGTGCCTGCGACAGGGTGCAAGGTTTTCTTCAACCACCCCTTTTTTTAATGGGCGTCTGTGTTGTCAGTCAGTACACAGGCTCCATTTGAAGTCAATTGGAGTGTGACCGAATGGTGTTCGGAACCATCATGGTCAGTCGGACTCCCCGAACCCGAGTTGGTCGGAAACGATTCTGACAAGGAGTCAGTTGGAATGCTTTCCGACTAACATCATAATGAGGCTCTTTGTGTTATTTTATTAGTATTGTTGGTGATTAGAAATATAATAAAAATAGTGAGACATTCTGGATCCATCACAACATGGTTTTAGGCCACCGCACTGTACAGAACCAGCCTTAGGGCCTGATTACGATGGTGGAAGGCCCTCCACCAACAGCAATTGTACTGTGGTTTTCCGTCCGCCAGATTACTATGGCTGGTGGAAATGTGGTGGTCATAAAGATTGACTCCTAAGGTTCCGACTGGTGGTCATTTTCTGACCGCCTGTCGGAGTAGCCGCATTGCTTAGCATGACGGCGGTGCATGTCAGGTGCCGCCATTGGCATTATGATACCCCTTTCAGCAAACCAGTTCATGGTGATTAACCCTCCATGAACAAGCTGGTGGAAAGGGACCTTGGGGGCTTGTAGAGGGCCTCCTTTCAGCATGGGCACTTTCTTTTAGGGGTTGTGTGGCACCTGTGGTGCCCCCTACATTTCCATGCACGTGTGGCAGGTACCGCATGGTGCCTGCCACGTAGTGCAGGTAAATGTAAACAGCGCCTTTTTTTACATCACAGCGGGTGCTGCAGCAAGCAGCACCCGCCGCAATGTAAAGTATGGCAAGTGCCATCAATCATTCATATGTTTCCTTGCAGCTCCTTAATTCACTATCCCCCACACACAACACATCTACTTTCCTGCAAGCACTGGGTATTCTTTACTTTTGACTTGCCAATATTTTGCCAGCTGTGTATTTCATATAGTTTCGCACAGAATCACAATTACAATTGTCACATGTGACTACTATAAGGTGCGCTCTGCAGAGAGGTCCAGGATTGCATGAGCATGTGTTCGGAGCAACTTTATGACCCACTGACAAGCACTGTGAGTAACTTGCAGTTTTTGGACAGAACATTGGTGAAATATATTGTGTTACAAAAATATCACTTCAAGAATATCAAGATATCAAAAATATCTTTGACAGGAATATCAACAAAAAAAAGTGTGGCTTTTTTATCATTGTAAAAATATTGATTTAGCAAATATCATTGTATTTAAAATAATTCTTGACTGACTCATTATTTGATTTAACAATTTTATCCTGCAATTTTTTTTTAATTTGTATGTAGTAGAAACACTTTGGGCCTCATTATGATGTCGGTTGGAAAGGCTCCGAATGGCATTCGGAGTTTCCAAACCCATGTCGGAAACCATGTTTCCGGCCGACTCTGAAACATTCTCGACCGACCGATTACAATAGAAGGTAACCATTCAGTCTTTCCGACTCTGTTCCGACCGGCATTCGGAGAGTCGGTAGGAGCTGAATCGTACAGGTCTATGGATCATGTTTCTGACCGATAAATTACGATGACGGATTCAGACAGCCTTACCAAATCAGTCTGTCTGACACAAAAGAGCTGTTGGAAACTGACTTTGGGGGCCCGTAGCAGGCCCCCTTCACCAAGAGGCCTCCGCTTGGGGCCCGTGGGGGTACCCATGGGACCCCTATTTCCAACCATGCACAGTGTGGCAGGCACCATGGAGTGCCTGCGACAGGGTGCAAGGTTTTCTTCAACCACCCCTTTTTTTAATGGGCGTCTGTGTTGTCAGTCAGTACACAGGCTCCATTTGAAGTCAATTGGAGTGTGACCGAATGGTGTTCGGAACCATCATGGTCAGTCGGACTCCCCGAACCCGAGTTGGTCGGAAACGATTCTGACAAGGAGTCAGTTGGAATGCTTTCCGACTAACATCATAATGAAGCTCTTTGTGTTATTTTATTAGTATTGTTGGTGATTAGAAATATAATAAAAATAGTGAGACATTCTGGATCCATCACAACATGGTTTTAGGCCACCGCACTGTACAGAACCAGCCTTAGGGCCTGATTACGATGGTGGAAGGCCCTCCACCAACAGCAATTGTACTGTGGTTTTCCGTCCGCCAGATTACTATGTCTGGTGGAAATGTGGTGGTCATAAAGATTGACTCCTAAGGTTCCGACTGGTGGTCATTTTCTGACCGCCTGTCGGAGTAGCCGCATTGCCTAGCATGACGGCGGTGCATGTCAGGTGCCGCCATTGGCATTATGATACCCCTTTCAGAAAACCAGTTCATGGCGATTAACCCTCCATGAACAAGCTGGTGGAAAGGGACCTTGGGGGCTTGTAGAGGGCCTCCTTTCAGCATGGGCACTTTCTTTTAGGGGTTGTGTGGCACCTGTGGTGCCCCCTACATTTCCATGCACGTGTGGCAGGTACCGCATGGTGCCTGCCACGTAGTGCAGGTAAATGTAAACAGCGCCTTTTTTTACATCACAGCGGGTGCTGCAGCAAGCAGCACCCGCCGCAATGTAAAGTATGGCAAGTGCCACTGCCACAGTGGCAGTCGCATTGCAATTCCCCCTGTGGGACGGCTGCCTTGTAGGCCAGAATTCCCACTCCCTGACACGATGGAGGATGGACTGAAGTCCGTCTGCTATCGTAATGACCCCCTTAGTTATTGATTCTGAGGAGATTTGAATGCAGGTGGACAAGGGAGAGAGAGCTACACTCATCCTGCAGGACCTCTCAGTCACGTTTGACACAGTTAACCATCAAGTTCTTGTCAATTAGCTAGAGAGATTGGGGATTAAGAGTGCATCTCAGACCCTACTTCACTCTTTTCTATCAAATAGAGAACAGACTGTGGCACTCGTACGGCATACCTCTAATTAATTTTCTCTTCCATGTGGGGCACCTCATGGATCATCATTATCCCCAACACTATTCAACATCCATGTCACCCCCGTGGCAAAACTTATTTGATCTCATGTTTTTTCTGCAAAATACTATGCCAACGATGTAGACGTTGTGGCAAAATAAATTAACAATTGTCTGGCACACATCACAAACTGGATGCAGGAAAACTGTCTTAAGTTAAAAACAGAGAAAACTGAGGTGATGTTCTCCAAACAGATCAATCATACTACATCTTCATGTTTTTATCTTACAGTATTTCTATTCATTCAATAAGACATGCAAAACATGGTAGTTGTTGCAGTGGTTTTATCTCAGATAGATTATTGCAACACTCTCTATTTGGGAATTTATAAACCTCTCCAATCAAAGCTTCAGCCTCTGCAGAATGCAGCAGCCCGCTTGCTTCTAAAAATCCTAAAATGTTGTTCTATATCAAAGAGTACTAGGAACTGCCACTAGCTGCCTGCTGGTGAAAGGGTAAAATATAAGGCCTTATGTATGGTACACAAGGCACTGCATGGAACTGGATCTCTCGATTTCCAGAAGACCTTTGCATGGCATGACTTAAGATCATCTGCTGCTAAGTTAGTGGTCATTCCTAAGATAAACAAGGCAAATTGGTGTGCAAGACGTTTCTCGTACCTGGCATGCAAGCAATGGAATTCCATGCACTTCTTGTAGCAATCTCAATTTAGGAAATCCTTGAAGACCTGCCTCTTTGTCTCCAGTGTTAAGTATTTCTCCTGTCTTTTGCCAGCTCAGTTGCAGCACGCTAGCGCTAAGATGTCTCAGTGCTTTATATACTATATTAATTATTTAGTTGTATGTTGTAATAAATAATATACTAAATTACATTGTTTCATGTAATAAAGACATGTCACATATTTTTCTTATTTTATTTATGTTTTTAAAGTTTATTAATTGTATATTTTGACATTTTTAATGATATATACTTCATCTAAAAAACTGACGTTACTTATATAAAATATTTATTTTTCATTAATAAAAGAACATGTAAAATATATTTAGATAGTACTGTGTGTTGTACATTTTCAACTAATATTTTACAATGTTATCAGTTTTTTAACATTTGTTAATTTTTTTGTAACATACATAATTGAAACACCATTTTAATATATATTATTTCAGTGCATATTAAATAACTGTATATCATTTAATACATTATTTAATTTATACTTTATACACTGCAAACATTTTTTAACAACATATTTTGGCATGTTCTACAAGTCTGATATATATTCACAATTTTTTATACATTATTCAACATTTTTGCAAAATTTGCCATTAATTTCTATAGGAGATAGTCTTTTTTTAGTTTCTGTTAGAGGTCACTTATTTTACCGCTATCTTTATTTTGTAATCTATCTGTGTTATTTTTAGGCTATTGTCCCAGAACCACGTCATGGTAAGGGTAGGTAGGGTTTAGAGGGAAGGTCTAGAAGGTAGGAATCCTGTTGTTTGTGGGCTTTTTGTAGATTTAGATGTATTACTGTTATTGTTTTTTGCTAGTTTGTAGGTGTGCATTTTTATACACTGTTTTAGTACCGTATTGCTATGTTATGATAAATAAAGTGATGTTAGTTATAGTGCAATGATTAAATATTATGTATGTGTATTTTTGGGAGTGTAATGTGTTATGCAATTGGGCTATTTAATTAACTTTACAGGTTTTTGTTTACAAATGTGTGCCATGGGTATTGAAAGCTTACTTTTTTTTTTAAAAGGAGATCATTTTTGGTTTATAATAAACCAGTGCTTTTTAATTTGATTTCCTTTTTTTTGTTTTCGTGGGGCATTTATTATTTTAAAATTGTGATTATGATCCCTACATGTTTTGAATTGCTTTGAGGGATTTTTACTGGATTAGTTAATTTTTTTGCATTTTGGGGGGCTTTTTGGACAATATTGGGAGGAGAGGAGTTGGCCTAGCGGCTATGGCGGTCGACCTTGAATCTGGGGAACTGGATTTGAGTCTCGACAATGATGCTGAATGAATGTGTCCTCATGTAATGCAACTGGTGCTACGTAAGGAGCTCTGATACCCGATTCGGCTCAAGTTTGCGCTATATAAAACTATGTAAAAAAATGAATTGTTCTTTTTTTGGGTGGAATACTATTTTTTATTACTTGGATACAGAGGAATATATGCAGCTACAGAACAGTGGGTGGAAAATTTAATTTTATAATGTTTGTGCAAATATTACATGAATATTATGTGGAATTGTTTGGTTTATGTGTTGTAATTAATGTATGCAATGGATTGAATTTGTTTTTTACTTTCTTAATGGGTAATGGTTGCATTTTATTTTAAATAATTTATGTATAGTTTTATTAGATCAGACTTCATTAACATTGGAATTTAAATACATTTTTTCTCATGTACTGAAATATTATATTTATTATTTAAAATAAAAAAAACGTTTGATATATTTTGCTAGATTACTATTTATTTTGTAATATGCTTTTAACTATCATTTCTAAGTAATGTACTACTTTATTATTTATGGAGAACTGGTCTTTAAATTGTAGCATATCATACATTCTTTTGTGGTTTGTTTGCTAAGTTTCGGGGCAATTTGGGTAACATTGCTCAATTTTTGGTTGCTGGTAGCTTTGTTCTTTTTATAATGCTTCTCTAAATTTGCGCAGTGTAGGTTTGGTTCTGCCTTATGTTGGTTGGAAGGCATTGGGCCATCCTTCCAAAGCATTGTTTATTTGTGCTTCCTGTGCTAAGGTGCTTTCATAGACATTAGACCATGCTATCTGGAATTTGGATTGACATCTGTGTTCTGAGTGATGCAGTCTACTAAACCAAGTGTTTTTGAAATAGTCCATTAGGGGTCTAAGTTTGTCTTTATTTTGTTTGAAGAAATGGCATTCTAATAGTAAATTGTAGCGTTTTGCTACTTCTGTGAAGGGAACATAGACTTTTTGTAGAATATTCCACACTTAGGGCCTGATTATGAGTCTGGCGGTTCGTGGACCGCCAGACTCGTGGTGGTGGTCTTCTGACCACCCGAATATGACTCGGGCTTTGGGACTGCTGATGCTGCCAGGAAACCGCCATTCCCTAAAGGGGCGCAGCTTTCCAGAGGCTGAAATATGCTTGGCGGGACAGCATATTACGAGTTTCCCCTCAGCCAGGGTTTTCATGGCGGTTCCTACAGGGCGCCCTTGTGCCTCACATCCTGTGTATGCACACAGGGGGGGCACAACATGTGCCCTCCTGTGTGCATGCACACCAGTTCCTGCATGGCATAGACTTTTGAGTCCATGCCGTGCAGGAACTGTTTTTGGCATTTCCATTGCCGTACCTATTTTTAAAGGCACTGTCATTGGAACATCACAAAAAAACCACTAGACACGCATTTAGCTCATAATCTGGTGGGTGGCCCGACCACAGGTTTGGTGGTGGTGCAGCAGGGCAGAATCACCGCCACACCGTCAAACTCGTAATTGGGCCCAGAGTGTAGTTTTTGGAAGGTGTCTCCATATACTTTGATTGAAATGACAGTACAAGCCCTGTATGTCTGTGTGGGGGTACATTTTAGAATGTTTGAATCATGGCTTGCTCAAAGTCTATGATAATTTTTTTGGGGTAGCAATTATTTGTTTTATGTTTGATATGGTTTAGGAGGTCGTAGTAGGTGCTCCTATGTATATTTGGCAGTAGGGTGTCTATAAAAGGGATATTTGTGTTTTGATATTTACCTTTGATGGTGTATATTTGAGTGAACAGTTTGGGGCACATTTTGAAGGTCTTATTCATCATCCATGTTTAACATTGGCTAAGTTTTAGAAGTTGTCTGCTGTTAAGAATATTAAGATTAGTATTTCGTTATTTAGGTTGTCATGTAAAAGAAATGTTCCTCATTATCTGTAGTTGTTAAATGTTAAGATATGTGTATGTCTTGGTATCACTGGTGGCTTTTGTCGTTCCTGCAATTAAACATTTCAAAGTTGGGATAGGTGGTAGTTGACGTGTGGTGTGGTCGGGGACTTTAGCTAGTATATTTTTAAGAATTTTGATTATGGGGTCCTGGGAGCCAGTGCTTGCCTCTCTTATATCCTTCAATATCTTCCTTACTTCTATTTCTGTTACATTCAGAGGATGGTTGTGCTCTCTTCCATGAATTACAACATCATCTTTTGTAGTGGGCCTCCCATAGAATGCATTAGGATAATATTTAGTACATTTCCAGTTTATAGTTTTTGCTGATGGACTTTCTTGGCTGTAGGCTGTAGCCCATGTGATTTAGTAACTGTTTCTCCTTTCTGTGGAATTGAGATACTTTGCAGGTTCTGTCATTGTATCTGAAAGTACTGTAATAGTATAAATATAGAGAATATTTTAAAGTTTGCAATTTTTTTTATCACATGTAAAAATATGCAACTACTTCTATTTTGAATACTTACATGTATGTTCTGGTTAGATGTTTCACACGATTTTGCAGCTTTTCTGTTGAAAGTGTTCTAATGTGGAGCAAGTGCTTTCTTTTCTGTGGGATACAAAAAAATTGTGAGTTTAATTTTAAATGTTAATTTGTTGGTAGCTTGCAGGGGTTGGCTTTGTTTATTTTAGCTTGCTAACTGGGTAAGATAATACATTTGAATTATTGTATGTATACTTATATTATGATATCTTTTTATCAGTTTGTGATAGTTGGTTTTTTTCTGGCAGTTAATCGCTTTTTCAAGTTTTTTTTTTTTTTTAGGAAGTCTATGTAAAGAAACAGAAGTTGGAGAGTATCTTATCAATTATTTATTATTTAATAACGTTTTTAAGCTTAACAGGAATGTTTTAGTTTGACTAAAAGTTTTACTTACTTGGTTAAGTAGTTATTGAAATGTATATATTTATTATTTAATGGTCTCGTGAGAAAACCTGGCAGAGTTTCTTTGTCTTGCAGCTTTTGTCATTTTTGAAGTAGGGAGTTGTTTAAATTAGTGTGATTTTTATATTGTTGATTTGATTGTTTGTTTGATTTTATTGGTTACAGTTGTTTATAGTTTTATTATGTTGGTTGGTTTAGTTTTTGATGACATTTTTTTTCATTTGTTTTATATAGTAAACACTAATTTAGATATTACTTTTTATGTATGATATATAGTTTGATACTTTTGAATATAGGATTATGTATTCAAAAGCATACATATTTATTCATATTTAGGTTGTAGTTTACATTTTTGTAGTTCATGCTTATTTGTGGGGATTTGTATTCTTATAATTTTAGTTACATATTTTTTTTAGATAAATAATAAATATTTAGTTGATGTAATTTATTTGTATTTATTTAAGCATGTATATGAAATTTTCTAAGTTCCTTTGAAGTAAGTGATTCATGTAAAAATTGTTTTTCGTATATTTAGTAATGAATATACAATTAGTTTGGCAATAATATTGTAATCAAGATTGTGTGAATCAATATTTTTGTCAAAATATATTTAAATGTAAAACAAACAATATTTTTGTATTCAATATTTACATTTTCGATAGACGTAAGAATCAATATTTTTAACAACGATATTTGTCTTGTCAGTATTTGTGGTTTTACTAGTTGAGTATGGGACTCGATATTTTTGTTATCGACAGTTAATTTCTGATTTTTTTTCTTTCAATATTGTATGCATTGGTATTATGTCAGTGATCCTAACTTCCTCTGCCTTTGAGTCTCAACTCCCAAGGTCTCAGTTGTGGTCCACTATAGACACCCACCTGCAATCTCAACTCATATGGACACCCAGAGGTGACTCGGTTCACAGGATACACTACATATAAGTAATAAGCTGCATGACAAAAATACAAAAGCACAACAACCTGTAAAAAGAAACAATCTTATGGTATCCATGGTTAAATGAAACATGTGGAACATAAACAGAAACTTTATTGAAACCTGACCCAATCCTGTTTTTACTGAGACGTGTAGGAGTTTTGGTTGGTCTTCAACTTTCTTAAATGTCCATGTGTCAGTAGAGCCAAATAAACTCTTTTATCATTTTTGCACTGGTTTGTCATGTCTTCTTTTTTTATGACAATACTGGGGCCGATTCCGATCCTGGAAAAACCGGGTACGAACCGTCGGTCGGAGCGTTTTCTCCGTCCGACTCGTACCCGGTAAAAAAACCATACAAACTTGCAAGTACGATTCGTACGTAAACACCATTTCCGTACGAGTCGGAAAAAACCCCGATCGACAGCAAAATACATACGAATGTGATCCGGGACACCGCGGAAGTGACGTCCGGACGGAGTTAGGCATGTTTTCACGTCCCAGCAAGTACGATTCGTACCGACAGCAGTCCGAACGGCAATATTTTTCCGCCACCCAAAAAGTGCTGGAAAAGCGATGTACGCTGCGATGCGAGCGGAATAGGGGGCCCGGTACGCGCCGTCCCCCCCCCAGCCCCCGTATGTATGCGCCGTCCCCCCCAGCACCCCGTATGTACGCGCCGTCCCCCCAGCCCCCCGTATGTACGCGCCGTCCCCCCCAGCCCCCCGTATGTATGCGCCGTCCCCCCCAGCCCCCGTATGTACGCGCCGTCCCCCCCAGCCCCCGTATGTACGCGCCGTCCCCCCCCAGCCCCCCGGATTGACGCGCCGTACCCCCCCAGCCCCCCGTGTGTACGGCGCGTACCCCCACACCCGTAGGTACGGCGCGTACCTACGGGGGTGGGGGTATGCGCCGTACATACACGGGTGGGGATACGCGCCGTACATACACAGGTGGGGGTATGCGCCGTACACACGGGGGGCTGGGGGGGTGTTCGGCACGTATCGGGCACCTGTTTGGACGTCTCCATGGTTGCTTTGGGAGTTCGCTCCGGACGGTCTTTTTACCATACGGTTGTACAATCGGACGGACGGTACGAATCGTACTTGCGCGCTCGGACTTCAGTTTTCAGATTCGTACGTAAAAATGTCCGGGGACGTGTCAAACACCTTTTCCGACCCGAGGACGTCTCGGGGAATTTACCCAATGCGATTCGTATGGACTTTTTCACATACGAATCGTACTTGCCAGTTTGTACGGGACTTGTACGATTCGTACGGTAAAAAATCCAGATACGATTCGTACGGGGAATATTTTTACAGGATCGGAATTGGCCCCATAGTATGGTAGCTTAGTATAGAATGTGCTTGTCCATTACAACACTCATTACTATTGAGCTATGTTTCTGGGCACTGCCTAGAAAGGTTTGGTTAGATTCCAATTTATCAAGATTGTATTTAAGGATTATTTTTGGGCTGTATAAATATTGACCCTATATTAGTAAGGACCCATCTCTGATAGGCTCAGGAGTTATACTTATTTTGCATGGGGTCCTGGTCTTTGCTTGTGGGCCTGTGCCACACTACAGATGGAAGGCCAAGGTCAAAAAGCACTTGGGAAAATAACTAATTCACTAATTCTACACCAACCAAAAGGTGCGGAATAGCATCTGGAAAGAAACAGCAAGGGTTCGAGGGATGCTATGTGTTGGCACAATGGAAGACTGGTGGTGTCCCAGAACAGCCACTGAGAGTGCAGTAGGAACTGTGCTGTATGTTTTCTGCAGGGGTATCCTGAAGACCTCTAATGTGGATGCAAGTTGGGCTTGCCACTAATCAAGTGAACAGTGTTGGATTTTTAGGAGCCTCCCTCAAGGGCTGAGAACCATCTGCATGAAAATACAGTGCAGCAAGTCTTTGGTATGGCAACTCAGACAGCACCATTTTCTTTTGTTGACCAAGTATATAGGATTTAATTGCAGACATACCCAGTGAGGGTGAATACACCAGAACTTTGGGCCCAATTGATAATCTGTCCACATTCTTCTGATTTGCAAAGTGAGTTAGTCACTAGACCACATCACCAGTTGATAAAACACAATCCAAACCATGCCGTGGTATCAGAGTGTGCCCTTCTGCAAAAGATGTAACCAAGGAAAATGCCTTATATTAATCAAGCACACTTACAATATAATTGGAAATAGGATAGAATTTTATATCACATGAATAGCTGGAAAAACTCATAAATTGTCAACCAAATAAAAAAACATAGGCAGTTTGTGACTTAAATAGTTTGTAAAAAATGGGCAGCTTTAATAAAGCCATACTGTTGATACATTGTGCTCAGTGTATCAAAAATCTGCGTTCTCTATGTGGCATTTTAGATCTTTTTTGCTGATATGAATATTTCAGATATTATTTCATTATAATAATAAAGCTTCATTTTGCGAGCTATTGTTTTGAGCCAAACTCCTATCATTTCCTTTTTTCTTTAAATAGTAATCGTTTAACATCACTGGTGGAGATAACTAAAGAGGAAATGTTGACTCCAAGTCCTGTATGACCTCTGATAACGCAATGCAAACCTAGTCATTTCATATTTGCCATGCTTGCTTTTAAATGTAAATGTAAATTGTAAATTGATACTTGTATAGCGCACTACTCACCCTCAAGGGTCTCAAGGCGCTTGTACGAATACCGCTGTGGAACCCATCCTGGCTTTCCCTGTGAGGCGTCCACTCCTGGGCACCCCCAAGGTGGAGGCCAGGCATCCTTTAGCGTTGTGGGGGCTTGTGTGAACTACAGTGACTCCATAACCCTTTGTAAAACCAGGTACTCAAACTTTGTATGTCTACTAGCACTGCATTCATGGTAAAGCTGAACAGAATTGCTTTCAAGCTACAAATGTGCATATTTTAACAGGAAAGGAGCCCCCTAAATAACACTTTTATATGAGGTCTGGGACTAGGGGGAAATGGCAACACCATATACAATGAGCTGTCCCACCTGACCTGTATTTTTTCACTTTGGGGCCTAAATAGGCTCTCGAATCTGGCCACAATGTAAGGAATCCGCACAATTACACTTTTATCATATATTTCCAGTTTTATTATCCCTTTCTTTCTTTATTTTATCTGTTATTTCTTTATATGTTTTGCTCTGATTTAGAGTCATAAAAAGGTGAATACAATTTAAACAGTGCTACACAATATGTGCATGATTATACAGTGTAATGCAAAATACAATATCAATTTCATTTCATACATTACTTTATTTTACATTTTTAAGACACAAGGAATCTTTTCCATATATGTGCATTATTTCATAAACAAGATATACTCATGACTGTAAACTACCCTCACACATTGGCTGAACCGCTCATTCCTCATATACACACACATTCATTCCCATACTTTTGCCATTCACACTTTGTCCACCATTATTCTACAATCACCATCTAGTAGACAACAGGGAAATGTCTGTTTACTCAACCGTTGCTGTGTTGCTGGTTGGAGGGACCTCGTTCGGCTGCTCCGGCCTCATGCAGCACTTCTCGGAAACAGATTGCTTTCTTGACTCACTGATGACTTTTGAATTATATTTCAGGTACTAAGAGCCTAATTTATAACTTGGCTGACAGGTTACTCCATTGCAATGGCAATGGAGTATCCTTACCACCAAGATAATGGTCCATACACCAGATTTAGATTTAAATGTTGATGAAACGATTATGTGACTACAGTGGAAACATCTCCGTCTCCACCATGGTCACACCAATACAACTGCCCGATGGCATAAGTGTCGTCAGAGGCTGATCTGTATGTCTGCTCACTTAATTTAGATAGGTGGACATATAGGTCAGTTTTCACTGCCCATCACTGCCAGGAAAACACTCGACATGGGAGGTAACTTCCATGGCAAGAGGGGCATTTTTTATTCATTTTAAAAAAGAAAATCCTGCTTCTGGAAATTCGTTTTGAAAAATGAAAAAAGAGGGACAGATGGTACATCAAACTTAAATAAGCATTGACAGGAACCACAGTGACATCAATTCATATGAATCCTTTAAAAATGACTGCCGACTTGGCAGTCATTTCTAAATTTGGAAGGTGGAAATATCCTCAGCCTGCCAGACCTTAAGTCCTTCACCAGGCCGATGGAGAATACTCCAACTGCCTAAAGTTAAATTGGGGCCTGGCTCATGGTGTGTTGTGTGGGTGGTTCTCGCAAGAACATCAGCTGAGACTGAACCCCTAAGTAAAGAGCAGCAGGGGTGGATAAGATCGAGAGGTTGCTCAAGCTACGGAGGTATTAGAAAAGTTAAACACACAAAGATAAACATGTATATATATATTTACTGTAAAACAATTAATAAACTATTCATTTTAATGTATTTTATAATTTTTAAATTATATTAAAATTTACACACAAAAAAAAAATATATATATATATATGTATATATATATATTAGTACCAATAACATAAAATCTAATGAAAAAACCACATTAAACTATTTAAAAATCTTCTAACTTAAATTTCCCACTCTAGTCAGTGCAACAGTAGCTAAAGTGTAAGATAGCAGATGGGTAAAAATGACTATTCCCACTCCAGTGAGTGCAACAGTGGGGAAAGTGTTGGATAGCACAGGAGAAAAAATTACTATTTCCCTCCAGGGAGTGCAACAGTAGGGAAAGTGTTGGATAGTGGAGGGGTAAAAATTATTATTCCCACTCCATTGAGGGCAGCAGTAGAAAACTGTTTGATAGCGGAGGGGTAAAAATTACTATTCCCACTCCAGTGAATGCAACAGTAGGGAAAGTGTTGGATAGCAAATGGGTAAAAATGACTATTTCCACAACGGTCAGTGCAACAGTACGAAAAGTGTTGGATAGCAGAAGGGTAAAAATTACTATTACCACTCCAGTGAGTGCAACAGTAGGGAAAGTGTTAGATAGTGGCGGGATCAAGTTTACCATTCCCAGTCCAATCAATGCAACCTTAGGGAAAGTGTTTGATAGTGAAGGGGTAAAAACTACTATTCCCAATCCGATAATTGTAACAGTAGGGAAAGTGTTGGATAGTGGAGGGGTAAAGATTACTATTCCCACTCCAGTGAGTGCAACAGTAGGGAAAGTGTTGGATTGAGGAGGAGTAACAATTAATATTCTCACTCCAGTCAGTTCAACATTAAAACAAAATATTAACAACAACAATATTTAAAAAAATAAATAAATAAATATATATAAATATGTTAAAAATTAAAATACAAATATATTTAGGTGCCGATTCCGATCCTGTAAAACCCGGGTACAAATGGTCGTACGGAGCATTTTCTCTGTACGACTCATACCCGGGAATTCCACTGTACAAACCAGCAAGTATGATTCGTACAGAAATACCATTTCCATACGAATCGTAAAAAACACCGTACGGCTAAAAAACTACATACAATTCCGATCCTGGACAGCGCGTACGCGACGTCCGCACGGAGTCAGGCAGCGTTTTACGAACCAGCAAGTACGATTCGTACCTACAGCACTCCGCACGGCTATATTTTTACGAGAGCCAAAAAGTGCCGGAAAAGCTAAGTACGCTGCGATGCATGAGGAAAAGGGGGCCCGCTACGCGACGTACACGCCATCACCCACATCGTACGTGTCATCATGTACAGTGCGTACCCCAACATTGCATATGTACGGCCCGTACCCCCCACCCCCCATATGTACGGCCCGTAAACCTCACCCCCGTATGTACGGACCGTACCCCCCACCCCCGTATGTACGGACCGTACCCCCCACCCGCGTATGTCTGCACCGTACCCCAGGCGTACCCCCCACCCGCGTATGTCCACACCGTACCCCAGGCATACCCCCCACCGCATATGTTCGCACCATACCCCAGGTGTACCCCAATCCTCGCGTATGTACGGTCCATACATACGCGAGGATTGGGGTGCACCTGGGTATGGTCCGTACATACGCGAGGATTGGGGTGCGCCTGGGGTACGGTGCGGACATACGTGGGTGGGGGTACGCCTGGGGTATGGTGCAGACATACACAGGTGGGGGTATGCCTGGGGTACGGTGCGGACATTCGCGGGTGGGGGGTACGCCTGGGGTACGGTGCAGACATACGCGGGTGGGGGGTACGCCTGGGGTACGGTGCGGACATACGCGGGTGGTGGTACACCTAGGGTACGATGCGGATATACGCGGGTGGGTTGTACGCCTGGGGTACGGTGCAGACATACGCGGGTGGGGGGTATGCCTAGGGTACGGTGCAGACATACACGGGTGGGGGGTACGGTCTGTACATACTGGGGAGTGGGGGGTACGGTGCGGACGTACGCGGGAGGGGTGGGAGGCTGGGGGGCCGGACGACTCGTACCCCGGGCACAAGTGTACTCGGGGTAGGGGTCGTACAGAGTTCGCTCCATACGGGGCCTTTTCCATGCGCCTGTGTTTTCGGACGGGCGGTACAGATCGTACTTGCACGCTCAGACTTCAGTTTTACGAGTTGTACGTAAACCTGTCCAGTGACGTCTCGTAGACTTTTCCCAAGGCGATTCGTATGTATTTTCCACGTACGAATCGTACTTCGCCATTTGTACGGGACTTGTACGAATCATACGTAAAAAAATACAGATACGAGTCGTACGGGAAAAAAAAATCCAGGATCAGAATCGACCCCTTAATGTTAAAAAAGTTAAAAGACATATTAAAATGTTAAATATATGACAAATACCTACAAATATTATTTTAAATTAAAGAAAAAATAATTTCCAAACAAATACATATTTTAATTAGAAATTATTCAGAAACAAAAACATTATTACATAAATGTACTTTTTGTATTTCCTTACCCATAACACCACACAAGTCACAACCCATATCTACATTTTTTAGAAAATGTACTTCCTTAAAAAGTATAAATAATTTCTAATTAATGAAATATTATTGAATTAAAAATAATATAAATCACATACAAATTAATTGACTTCCCACATTTTACCCTTATAATCCCCACAACCCATAGCTGAAATTAAACTGTGATAAAATTGATTACACAATTCATGCTTATTTCCAATAAAATTACTAATAGTATTTAACAACTACTTATAAAGTAGTTAAAATTAATTTACACCCCACACTGTACCTCTATAACAGTAAATCCCACACAAAAAAATAGAAACAGATACCCTAATTAAATATAAATTAATTAATTATTATTAATGATCAATTCAATATTAATTAACTAAACATAAGTTTGCACCATATAGGGGTCGATTCCGATCCTGGATTTTTTTCTCCCGTACGACTCGTATCCGTATTTTTTTACGTACGAATCGTACAAGTCCCGTACAAACGGCGAAGTACGATTCGTACGTGAAAAAATCCATACGAATCGCCTCTGTAAAAGTCTACGAGATGTCCCCGGACAGATTTACTTACAACTCGTAAAACTGAAGTCCGAGCGCGCAAGTACGATCCGTACCGCCCGTCCGAAAACACAAGCGCATGGAAAAGGCCCCGTACGGAGCGAACTCTGTACGACCCCGAGTACACTTGTGCCCGGGGTACAGTGCGGACATATGCGGGTGGGGGGTACGCCTGGGGTATGGTCCGTACATACGGGGGGTGGGGGGTACGGTTCGTACATACGGGGCGTGGGGGGTACGGTCCGTACATATGCAATGTTGGGGTACGCACCTTACATGATGACACATACGATGTGGGTGATGTCGCGTAGCGGCCCCCTTTTCCTCGTGCATCGCTGCGTACTTAGCTTTTCCGGCACTTTTTGGCTCCCGTAAAAATATAGCCGTGCGGAGTGCTGTAGGTACAAATCGTACTTGCTGGTCCGTAAAACGCTGCCTGACTCCGTGCAGACGTCGCGTACGCGCTGTCCAGGATCGGAATTATATGTAGTTTTTAGCCGTACGGTGTTTTTTACAATTCGTACGGAAATGGTATTTCTGTACGAATCGTACTTGCCGGTTTGTACGGTGGAATTCCTGGGTACGAGTCGTATAGAGAAAACGCTCCGTACGACCATTTGTACCCGGGTTTTACAGGATCGGAATCGGCACCATAATGTTAAATATGGCACATTTTTGCCCTCTCCCTTACATGCCATGCAGTGCAGCAAGTTGTATTGCTATGTTGTGTACATTAAGGTTTGATAAACCTGGCCACTGGTAACCACACAGTTTGCCATATTTGACACACCTATAATCTTCATTATACTTGGAACTACATGGTTACGCAAACATGATCAAATAGAAGTTGGGGTAGAAAGGTATCATCTTGGACTACAGAACAGGCATGCTATCCGGATTCTATTATCACTACTACCCAAAGAACACAGTTATGGTATTGCCCAATGCCTATAAGGATTTCGGGGGCATGTTTAATGTGAAAAGAGTTAATACATTCCCTCCACACTATGAATACGACTGTTCCATTGGTTTAAGCCATGAGCAAAGATACCTCATGAACATAAACATCCACTCAATGTGAAGGAGGGCTTAGTGCTCAAAACCTGCCTAAAAGGGATGGTGGCTTCATTCAGCACTCAAAATCACCTGCATGACCACCTAGTTTCTTTGATCAAAGCCAGGAAGTGAGTACAGACTTGTAAGAAAACAGAGAATTTGATTCCCTTCCTTGTGATTTCTACTCTTTTGCACCAAATTAGAACTACACATATCTTCTAAAAGTTGGATCACAGTCTATTATCTGGTATGCTTTAGAGGATAGGGGTATTTTGAATGCCCTTCAGATTATCCAATGCTCTCTCAGCCTTCCAGCACTAGTTTTCAAATCACTGCTTTTCACTTGGAGGGGTAGTCCATGAGCCTCAAACGCAGGGGGCCAGGCCAAAGTCAAAGTTTCAGGCCAACTGTGATGGAGTGCTGGTCGGGTGCAGGGGCGAGGTTGGTCTGAGTCAAGCTTTCATCTTACCACTTAGGAACTATTCCAGTTCTTTATTTATCAACAGGACTTGTTGTTGGGTTCCTCTGAATCTTTGATCCGCCATCGAGTCAGATGTCAGCAGACAGGTAAAGTCCAGAGGTCCAGTATGAGCCCTGGATCTCAATGAGAGTGTAAGGCTATCCATAAACCAGCAAACCCTTTCAATGGGTACGACTTGTAGTCAGTGACCCAGGAAGACTTCAACAATGACAGGGAGCTGAGAAGCAGTAGGAGAAACGTCACACTCTAGCACCAAGCAATGGTCCTGTTATGTTTTGTTATGTCAAACGGTTCTTGATATGGTGCAAATGACTCGCACCCAAAGGGACATCTCCGCGCTGAGTGAACAGAACAGATAGGCTAGCTGCTAATCAGAACAACCAAGGCAAGAGATGTTTTTGAAGCCAGAGAAATGAGTGCATGCACAAATAAATGAATGGAGTCTGTGCCAATGGTAGGGAGAAAGAAAATACCCGACCTCCAATTTTGATGTCCGAATGCGTCCAGAGCATAAAGAAAGTTGATTTTTGGATCTTTTGTTTCTGTTAGGTTGAAAGAGGTTGATTTGTGCGTCAGACATAGTAGTTTAAACAGAACTCTTTTACTAATGGGGAGCCCGTGAAGGCCTAGGGGCTGAGAATGTACGAGGGGGCAGATTTTTGAACAGGTGGGCTGCAGTGATTTGAACTACCTGCATTTTGGAAAAAAGAGATTAGTTGGATGCTAAAATAAGGGCACTACCATAGTCAAGGCGACTGACTATCAGCTCCTAGGTAAGTGTATTTCACAAGCTCAGAGAAAGCCACTGAAAGACTCCTGAGAAAGGTGCATTGTTCCGAAACAGGTGCCAAATGTGGACGTAATCTGATCTTTCACTGACAATTTGTCTTCCGAAAGTATATTCAGGTTCCTGGCAGTTTTTCTGGGAGATGGAAGGGAGCTAAGCTCAGCCGGCCACCAGTCCTCTGTTCGATGGCACTGAGCTTTGCTAAATAGAAGGATCTCTGTTTTGTCTCAATTTAACTGAAGACAGTTAAGAAACATCCAAGTGTCAATTTTCCTCATGCAGGCGGAAAATCTCTGTTTGGCGTTCTTAATGTCCTACCCAAAGTAGATGACTAATTGGGTGTCGTCTGCATAAGAATGTATCTCAAAAATAGGCCTGGGCGTAGTTTGCGGAGTTTTGCTATGCGGAACTCTGCAAAGTTACAAAAAAACTCTGCAAAGTTCAGCGAGTGGCGGAGTGCAGTGCGAACTGCAGTTTGTGCAGGTATTACTGCCGCTCAGGTATAACTTCTACCTGAGCAGCAGCTCGCGCTCGCGAACAGTGAACTTACATTTCGATATCGCGAGCGGGGAAAAAACTCAGCTGCACATCGCGAAGCGGAGTTTTCTGCACTCCGCGAGCTCCGCGGAGTGCACAAAACTCCGCAAACTCCGCAAACAGAGTGAAGTTCACCGCTCAGGCCTACTCAAAACCACTGGACTTGACTAGCTGGGAATGGGGAGCTACATAGATGTTAAAGAGAGTGAACACAAGGAATATCCCTGAGGAACCCCCTTGCCCAGAGAGAGGGTTTTTGATTGAAAAGTGGCAATGGAAACCATTTGGACCCTATCGTTGAGAAAATCTTTAAACCAGTCAAGGGCGGTGCCCTGAATACATATCTAATAAAGGTGCTGAATCAGGATGGAGTGAGAGATAGAATTAAACTAGGCCTGGGTGGTGAACTCTGCTCAATTCGTGGAGTTTGCAGAGTTTTCTTCACTCCATACTTCACGTAGCCAGCGGAGTGCAGAAAACTCCACTCTGTGTAGTGCAGTGGAGTTTTTTCCCTGCTCGCACTCTGCCACATGCGGAACTATGCAGTTTTTTGTCACTTCGCCGAGTTCTGCTTAGCAAAACTCTGTGAATTATGCCCAGGCCTGTATTAAACACCACCGACAGGTCAAGAAGAACCAGCATTGCATCTGGGGGAATCTAACTGTGTCTACCACTGCTAGTAGAGCAGTTTCAGTGCTGTGGGACGGTCTGAAGCCCGATTGATATGCATCGAGCAAAAAGTGATCCTCCAAAGAGGAGGAGAGCTGTTTTTCGATATAGCACTCCAGAAAGTTGCCCAATACAGGAAGAAGAGATATAAGGTGACAATTAGCTGGATCCTTAAGATCAGCGTTGGACTTTTTTTAAATGGGTGTGACATGTGCTGCTTTCCATACCAGAGGAATGGCAGCTAGGGTTGGCTATTGATTGCACAGAGATGTTATGGTGGGCACCAGAAGAGTGGATAGGGTGGTTATTAAATGAGGAGGACAAGGATAGGAGGGGGATTTGATTTTTGCTAGCAAGTCTATGTAAATGAGGGGGATTCTAGGGGCAAAGTTGGGTTGTCAAGAAATCCTTGGAATGAAAGCTTCAATATATGTTATAGATTTTAGTTTCAAAATGGCTGGCTCAGGTATTGCAAAGCATCTGGGAGGAAGGGATGTCTTAGTTGCAGGTATGAGGTTTGGTACATTTGTTTAGGACCTTGAATAACTCTTTTATGGAGTTTCCCATTTGATCTATCTTATTGGTTATGTGTTGCCAGCATACTGCCCTAATTTTCCTGTGATAAACACCTGGTGATAGTTTGTAGTTAAATTTATCAGTGCTCGTTTTTTAGAATCTCTATTTGCTTTCCAGTCTTTTTCAGCTTGTTATATCGATTTTCAGTTTGGCTGTATTCCAGGGGACATTAGGTCTGCATGATAAGGTGTTAGGTTGTATATGAGGAGCAACGATATAAAGAACATGGGAAAAGGAGTCATTGAACATGGCTAAGCCCAAATTAATGTCCCTAGTGGGTAATCTGAAGATTAATAAAAAAAATGGTCTGTCCAAGTCAATGGCTTCAGAATGTCAACCTGAAATAACCTGGAGGTGGAATAAATGAGGTCCAATGTACGACCTGCTTAATGTTAGTCAGTAGGAATATCAGCCTTGATGCAGTATTGGTGATTTTTCACTGCCAAGACATATAAAACATAAGAACACATTTCAATCAATCAATCAGGATTTGTAGCGCAGCTGGTTCACCCATGAGGGTCTCGAGGCTCCAGCATTTTAAATGTCATGCACCCTGCCCTATGGGCACTTAGGGCCTACCTTAGGAGTGATTTACCTGTACCAAAAAGGAAGGTTTTGGTTTGGCAAAAGGGCTATTTTGCAATGTCAAATTAGCAGTTTTAAAACTCCGTACTAAGGCTGCAGGGGCAGGCCTGAAAACATGCTTTGTACTGTCAATTTAGTGACGACTTATTAGGTGTAGCAATTTACTAGTGACATTTAACTTGCAGGCCCTGTGTAACCAGAGCGTTATATACTAGGGACATATGAGTAAGTTACATTTGCCAATAATGGATTAGCAAACTCTACATGTTTTTAGGGGTCAGGGTGCATGACTGAGTGCCGGATGTCAGCACCCCAGCACTAAATCTAGCAAAAAGTGCAGGCAATCCTGCAAAAAGAGTATTTCTTCACACTGACTTTGTCTTCCTACTTTAACAAATGCTCAAGCTCTGGCCTTCCAAATAAGATTTTTTTTGTTGGATTGTCTACATGTGTCATTTAAATGCATGGTATAGGGTTAGGCAAGAAACATTTATTACTATATGAACTAACATCGCTTTCACTTCCTGGTTGGTGCTCATGGTTCTGAGTTTGATGTGTTTTTGAAAGGTATAAATATCGAGATCCAAAATGGTGCCTTAAATCAGGAACAACTTGTTACTGTGGGGACATGCTGGTAGTCTGTGCAATTTCCAGGTAAGTGATCTCTAGAGACTGACTCAAACACTAAATAGCGTCAGTGGCGCAGCGTGGGTTGCCAGTGCTCGGGGCAGGCAAGTATAATTCCACTTTTCTTTTAAAATTTTGCAAGCCAAGGAATGCCCCTGAGAATTTTGCGCCCGGGGCAGCTGTGCCATTGAATAGCATCCTTTTTAAAAGTAACCTTTAAATTCAATGTTTAGGGCCCAATTCCGATCTCGCTGGGGAAGCCCTATGGCCAACTCGCACCCGTAGAGCTTTCCGACCGACTCGTGCTCCTGGGCTCCGAGCGACAGAGTACGATGCGCTGCAGCGCTTATGGACTCGACTCGCTCAGAGCCCCATTGAAGTCTATGGGAGTCTGGTGTACGTTGTGTACATAGGCTCCAATAAACAACAAACACACGTCTCGGCCAAGGGCGCCCCCTGTTGCAGGGACGCCTCGGTCCCACCTGCACCGTGCATGCATGTATAGGGGGGACCATTGGGATCCCCCAGTGATCAAGTCGTAGGGCCCTGGCTGAAGGAGGGCCCACTATAGACCTCCAAAGTCTGCTTCCCAGAGCTTTTTCGAGTCAGAGGGTCCGAGTCGATCCGGCTGCTCGACTTGCGCATCGTACTTGGTCGCTCGGGAATCGGACCCATTGCGCGGTGCGCGTCAATGACGTCGGAATCGTCCGGACAGCGTCGCTGACAGGTACGAGTCGGTCAGAGCACAAGGCTATCCTCGCATTGTACTTGCTCACTCGTAAAGTTGTCCAGAAATTGCATGTGCGAGATGGAGTCGTTCCTGACGAATGCCGTCAGGAACCCCTCCGACCGAGATCGGAATCGGCCCTGAATGTTTTAACGGATAAAGTTACAATCCAATCAGATACTGAGAGATATTTGAATTCATGGGACTGGGCAACCAATTTTGAGAAAGATTTTCTGGTTAATGATTCCCTAAAGATCAACTTCATTATGAAACAATGCTTATTTAATAGTTAAACTGTTTGGATCCAATCTTTTCTCTATGAGAATATTTCACATTTTGGGGCCGATTCTGATCCTGTATTTATCTTTTCCGTACGACTCGTATCCGTATTTTTTTCTGTACGAATCGTACAAGTCACTTCCGACCCGTGAAGTACGATTCGTACGGGAAAAAGTACATACGGATCAGCCTGATCCTTACGAGTCGTAGCTGGAAAACTTGTACGAGACGTACCCGGACACTTTTCCGTACGAATCGTAAAAATACAGTCCGAGCGTACATGTACGATCCGGACCGGCTTTCCGATTTATGAATCATACGGAAAACGTCCCGTACACGGGGAATGACTCTGCCCGCTACGAAGCGAAGTTTGTAAGACTTGTAGCCCGGGAAAAGTTGTTCCTGGGGTACGAGCCGTACAGGCCCCCCGAATATGTACACACCGTACCCCCCCGCGTGTCTGTACGCACGGTGCGTACATGCGTGGGGGGGTACGGTGCATACATACATGGGGGTACGGTGCATACATACGCGGCGGATACGGTGCGTACACACGCCGGGGGGTACGGTGCGTACATACGTGCTGGGGGTGCGGTGCGTACATACGCAGGGGTACGGTGCGTACATACGCGGGGGGTACGGTGCGTACATACGCGGGGGGTGCAGTGCGTACATACGTGGGGGGGTACGGTGCATACATACGCGGGGGTACGGTGCGTACATACGTGGGGGGTACGGTACGTACATACGCAGGGGGGTACGGTGCGTACATACGCGGAGGGCCTGTTCAACTCGTACCCCTGGGGACTCAGCTATTACGGCTTTTATTGGCTCCCGTAAAAAAAGTGACGTAGGGACGAATCGTACTTGCTGGGCCGTAAAACGCTGCTTCCATACGTACGAACGTCGCGTACAGGCTGTTCCGGATCAGATTCGTACTTTTTTTTTACCCATATGGTCTTTTGTACGATTCGTACGGAAATAGGCTTTCTGTATGAATTGTACTTCCTAGGTTGTACGGACAGTTTACTGGGGATGAGTCGTACGGAGAAAACGCTCCGTACGACGATTCGTAGGGCCTTTTTACAGGATCGGAATCGGCACCTTTATCTTTACATATCCTCAGTGGGGAAGGATATTTGACTTAATCATTAACATTGGGCAACCAACTTTGAAGAAGATCAATAATATGAAAGACTGAGCTGACAATTTTATGATAATGAATGCTTCTTCTCTGTGAACTATTAAGGGAGTATAAGCTTGAGATTTTGGGGGAAAATAAATGGAGAAATGGTCAAGATAGGATCAGCGCTATATGACAGAGTTATATAAATGGCAGACAACAAAAATGTGTTATCTGTATATGATGTGTTTATTGTTCATATTTTTTTATTCACAAAGCGAGTTTTCTCGATGTGCTTTGGCTGTGTAAATCAACTACGAGGTATTTTTTCATAAAAAAGTTTTCTTATATACTCGAATATGATACTTCAGTGTTTAATAGATAATATCAACCTGGATTGAGAAAGTTACTAATAAACAAATTTAGCCATATTGAAACTGAGTTTTATACTTGGAACTCCCATGGAGTCTGAAATCACGTGTATTGGCCTATTTAATTTACCTGTCAGTCCCTTGTAAGAGAAGCACCTCAGGCCCTGAGAAGACATCAGGAGGAACCCTGGGACGCCCCGGTGAGTGGGGGTTGATCTCTTGGGGGAGTCTACCTTTGTTTTACAAAGTCCACATGGGGTTGGGGAGCATTCCTTGGCGCACTCAGTTTTTAGTGCCAGTTAAGGCACCGGAAGTGCCAGTGCTGATTGGGGCAAATTGTCGGTGCTCATTATTTATCACAGCTGCCCTGCCTGACAGTGGGCAGCTGCAACGTGGGGCAAAGTTATTTACAGAGCCCCAGAGTGGGGCTCACCAGGCACAGTAGGGCCAATGCTGCATTTTATTTCTCAGTTGCCCCACCATAGCGGACAACTGCAACTTGGAGGCATTTGTGTTTGCAACAGAAGAGGGGTGAGAAGCACCCCAGGCACAGCGCAGTGCACCACTTGTGTTTGCTACCAAGGTAGCCAGGGGGGTCATTTGATAGCTCCCCCCTAGAGCCCTGACATTTTGGACACCGGACATTGGAGCCCTAAAGGAAGGCCAGTTGGCCAGGGGGTTAGTTTCATGATTGGTAGGGCGCAAGGCCCTAATGTGATTTATGCTTCTGGTGTTTATGCTATTGTGATGCCCCTTTCATCATGTGTTTATGCCTACAGATATTGCTATGAGGTCTATGCGTAATGTGATTTAGGTTTGTGATGCCTATGACATCATGTGTTTATGTTTAGGATGGTTATGCCTACTGTGTTGATGCTGGTGAGGCCTAGTGTGTAATGTGTTTATGCTTAGGAGGTTGTCTAATGCTAATGTGATAATGCTTAGGTCATTATGGTACCAGTAGTTACAGGTTGTGTTTTGCATTTACCTACCTGATCTGATGGTTCTGACCGTGGCTTGTTGGCCTGGTCCTGAATATAATTCCCTGTGAATATTTCCTAGTGCCAGTTGGCACAGTGTAAATGTGTGATTACGTTTCTAATGTGTTTATGATAATACAAAGGCTATTTTTATATACCCTTGTGTGGAGTTTCTTTTGTGGTGTGCCTAGTGTGTTGCTGCTGTGTGTGTGTGTTGCGCAAATGCTTTACACATCGCGTCTGGGATAAGCCTGACTGCTTGTGCCTAGCTACCAAGGGGGTGAGCAGGGGCTATCTTCAACGTATTACTCCCTTGCCCTGACTTTCTGGCTTGCTTTGGCTCAAGCCTTAGCCAACCAGAAATTCCATTTCTAACCATATATATATATATATTTATTAGGGTCCTCACCCACAGGTACCACCTGTGGCTTGCTTCATCATTGGACCCTCACTCACACACATAAGGTGTGTGAGTGGACTCGACATGTTTATAAGCGGAGTTCCATGATAACTGTGAGTGAAGGCAGGGGATCTTGGTGAGTTTAAAATACCCTCTGAAACCTAAAAAGTTATTTAATGGCGTAGGTTTAGGGGCTAGATTAAAAGTATGAAAAGTGATACTATATTAGGATATAATAGTCCCAAGGGTTTAATCGGTAGACATGTTTCAGCCACAAACTGCCCCAAAAGGTCAATTGGCTTTCTTCAGGACCTGTGTTTTCCCTGCTAGTTATAATAAACAGCCTATTGGCATGTACAAATCACATTGTTTTTTTGAAAACCATGCAAATTCACATACAGACCATACACTGAGCACCTTTTCCTTGTATGGTCTACTGATGTCTAGGTCAATTTACCAACATCAGAGGGAAATTTCAGGGATGGACCGTCCCTATAGTCACACATTCATCAAGGGTACTGGTCCCCTCAACCCGAGGGTCCCCTTGAGGGGGAGATGGGAGCCCCTGTAATTTAATTAGCAGAGGGGCTGGAAGGGGACCGTTAGGGAAGTTTACCCAAAGCTGTAGGTTGGGTTAGCCAGACTTGAACTCCAGCAGAGATTTTCTTCATTTTGGGTTTTTAAAGAACAGTGCTTTATGGGACAAGAATATGCCACTCTTCAGGGGAAGTGGTCATCATTGTTGGTGGCACCCTGCACCCCCTTGGTCAGTGGTGCGCCCCTGATTACTTGCAGCGAAATCTGGATAAATATGGGCGAACTGTCCAACAACTCAGATCTCAGTCAGGAAGAAATGAGAAGAAGGACTGCTCAGTTGAACCAATGGCTAGCACGAGGAGTACTTTTTATTATTATTATTTTTACAAACACTTATAGAGCAGATAGCTACCCAAAGGCATCCCAGAGCTAGCAGCATCACACAGACAGGCAAGCTAGATGGTTTATGGGACAGCACTTTGGAACAACCAGGTTTTGAGGAGCTTCTGGAAAGAAAGATGATGGGTCACTGAGCGAAGATGTGTGGGAAGGGTGTTTCACAATCTAGCAGTGTTGTATAAAAAGGAACGTCCGCCACACTACTGCATTCTGAAGAACTGCACCTGCTGCACAGCTTGGGCTTAAGCAAAAGAAGGACTTTGCCTGACTCTGAACGTTTGAGGAGTGGACTCCCTGAAATCAACAGGTTAAAAGAGCTTCTCTACATCACTTCCACCAAGAAGAAGCCAGCTGGAAAGCGTTCAGTGGACTTTTAAGGATTTGACCAAGTGCATTTTGGGTCTTGTAGTCCCAACTTCCCAAAGAGTAAGTCAAAGATTCTGGAAGTGGATTGTTCCCAAGTACCAAGAAGGAGATGACATTGGTAAACGGCTGACAACATTTGAGTGGGCCGTGAGGATGAGAAGGGTTAGCTCCAAATACTGTGGCTCACTCTGTGAGAGTTGATCCTAATAGCTGGGAGGGATAGGCTTCTCATCCTAGAGGGGATGAAGCAAAATCTTACGCCCACATGAAGAAACATCTGATCAGTTTGGTCTCACCTCCGAGCAGTACAGGATGAAGTTTAGGGGCACCCTGAAAGGAAATCCACAGTCCTGGGTGGACTTTGTGGCCATCTCAGTAATGGCACTAGAGGGCTAGATACAGGGTAACCAGGTACGTACCTATGAGGGGCTGTACACTATATTAATGAAAGAGCACATCTTGAATAATTGTTCCTCAGAAAATTTATGATAGTATCTAGTGGACTGTAAGCTGTCTGTTCCCAGGGAAATGGGGGAGACAGCTTATGAGAGGGTAAGAACCAAGGTTTCCACAAAATACCAGGGGGGTGGTCAAATGAAAGGAGGACAGGTCACCTCCCAGCGGAAAGCCCTGAACAAACAAGATAAAAAACAAATAAAGTCTTGACAAGACCCAAAAACACCTGCACAAGGGGTGGGGGGTGCGAGCCACCCCAACGTCAAGGGGATGGGGTGCCAGGGAATGCTTTTGACCCTGTATAGGCAAGAACATTCTTTGACCCCTAAAGGTGGGGAGATGTTATGACTGTAATCAGTCAGGACACAAAGAAGAGAGTCTGCACAAACAAGCCCCCTACTGGTGGGCCAGCTTCACTGGGTGGGGTGGAAATTGCAGTCATGGTCGGCTTGCCTCCCAGGATGGAGAGGTACAAGCAGAGGCCTAAAATCAAAGGAACTTAGGTGCAGGCTCTGAGAGATACAGGAGCCAGTGTGACCATAGTAACAGAGAATCTGGGTTCTCCAGAGCAGATCCTACCTGTTGTGTAACACCAAACTCCATCCAATGGCACTGATTAGTTTGCAATGGGGAAGTATGAGAGGCCCTAAGAAGGTAGTTGTGTCTCCTTCCCTCCCAATAGAGTGTCTACTGGGAAATGATCTTGAATCTTCTGACTGGTCAGGGATGGAGAGTATCGCCCATGCAAGGATGCTGACCCTCCTTTAATGGGGATGTGCTGTGACCAGGTCCCAGGCTGCACAGAAGAGAAATGCTGGACACTTGGACCTTGGAATAATGGACTAATGTAGTATCTTCCATGACGTTATGTACATTAGCAATGCATTATTATCATATAGTAACTAGGTCCCTACTATTGTGGAATGTCAATCAGCTGAATCTAGAATGTTAGAGTGCTTGGGTCTGGTTGCCTAGTACTCATGTCAGTTGCTGTTGGGAGTCTTGTGGATGGGACCTTAACTTTACCTGTAACTTGAATAATGAAGATTTCTTCTAAACTACATGTTCCTGGTACTTCATTACAACTAAGTCTCCAAGGACAAGAGAAAGGGCACAGCGTCTGGTAAGCCACCCAAAAGAACTGTGGTGCAGGAGGAATCTGACCCTGAGGTGGAGGATCTCACCTCTGAGGTAAAGATTCCAACCCTGCAAGATTTGCCCGACCTGTCAGAATTGCAAGGAGTTGGTGAGCCCTCTGGAGATGAAATGTGTCAGGAACAGAGAGAGTGTTCCACCCTTGAGAGCCTGAGGCAGACTGCCTCCAGGCAAGAGAAAGTAGAAGTCAGTGGATTCCACAAAGTCTACTGGGACGAGGGAGTCCTGTATACTGAGGACAGAGACTTCAAGGACATATATATATGTAGGTAGTTTTAGTTAGGACCTATTATCCATACGAAATCCGCAACATTCTATTTAGAAAACCTTTGGCGCCAGTTGACGAATCTTCGCAAAATTTTCAAAGCTGGTGGGGCGCTCCGGTCCACTTCTATCCTGAAAGTCTCGGGGTGATTCATCAAGCGGGGGCAGAGAAAAAAGGGGGGTCCCAAAACATGTTTTCCCATGTAATTTTCCATAGGAACTTTTAATCGCAGCTACAGCCCGAACTGCTGAACGGAATTACACCAAATTTGACAAACAGGTAGCCCTTGGTTCACACTCGTGCCTTTTGATTAAATGGTGTAAATCCGTTTAGTAGTTTCTGAGAAAATCAAAAGTAAACTCACATATATATCTGGGCGGAGCCTAACCACACATCTCATCGTGAGATCTGATTGGCTGTCAGCACTTCATCCAAGAAGTGTTGGCAGCCATCTTGGGACCAAAATACATGATAGCACCTCATTAAAAACCATTGCAGTTAATAGAAGGTTTTAAGACTTTAGTTACATTAAAAATCATTTGTTGATGGTACCATACTCATTTTAGGAATTCGGGTGTGTTCTAAGGTGATTTTACCATGGGAAAAAGCCTTCTGCTTGGATATCATGAATCATGTTTGAGAGAAAACTATTTTCTCATGCTTTTCCCACCGAGGTTCGGAAGGTGATCTATAAGCTAAACTGAGAGCATATTTTCTGTAAATTCACATTATCATTCTCAGTCATGTGAGAATGAAGTCTGACATTCTCAGTAAAACATGTACATCCAACAAGGGCAGAGACTGTCAGTTGATTCCTTTGTGTTCTACTGCAGCTTCCCAGAGTGTTCTAAAGAACAACTAGAGCGCTAACAGTCCTACTTATGACAAACGAATTGAACACCTGAAGCCATCTTGATTGGAATCAAGTGGTAACTCAAAAAAATTTTTTTTTTAAAAGGAACAAAATGAGGGGGTTCATTTTGCCATAGAAATTATGATTAGTGCTGCAGAAAGAAAATTTAGGGCGCATCTTGAGTGACTTCTCAAATCCTCTTCTATTTCATTAAAAAAATTCTGACATGCAGAGCTGAAAAATGCACTTTCAATATCAGCAGCAGAATTCCCTGGTGAGCAGTAGCTTTACTACAGTGATCTAATGTGCATCTAGAGAGCTAACATTCTGAATTCATGGCAAATGTGTGACACATCTGAATGCCTTCTTGATGGAATCACAGTAAAAAACTGAAAGTATTTCCTACTGAGGAGACTGTAGTAAATGAGGAAATTAGGAAACTTCATAACAAATAAGTCTCCCACGATGGCCACCAGAGACAAAAGAGCCCAAATGTAGCACAAATATCACCCAGATGTAGCCCAAGTATAGCCCTATGACAGAATGTCCCAGAGTGTTCTTAAAAATAACTAGAGCGCTAACAGTCCTACTTATGACAAACGTATTGCACACCTGAAGCCATCTTGATTGGAATAAAGTGGTAACTCTTAAAACATTTAATTTAAAAAGGAACAAAATGAGGGGGTTCATTTTGCCATAGAAATTATGATTAGTGCTGCAGAAAGAAAATTTAGGGCGCATCTTGAGTGACTTCTCAAATCCTCTTCTATTTCATTAAAAAAATTCTGACATGCAGAGCTGAAATCAATACCAGCAGCAGACTTCCCTGGTGAGCAGTATCTTTACTACAGTGTTCTAATGAGGAACTAGAGCGCTAACATTCAGAATTTATGGCAAATGTGTGACATATCTGAATACCTTCTTGATGAAATCAAATTAAAAAACTGAAAGCATTTCCTACTGAGGAGACTGCAGTAAATGAGGAAATTAGGAAACTTCATAACAAATAAATCTCCCAAGATAGCCACCAGAGGCAAAAGAGCCCAAATGCAGCACAAATATCCCCCAGATGTAGCCCACATGTAGCCCAATGACAGAAGTGTGCAAAACGGTCCGCAATGTTGTATATAGGCCCCGGGGGATGGGGTCCCTGGGGACAATAGAAACTAGTCATAGGTGCTAATTTTTTTTTACGGGCAAATTAGGAGTCGTGCACCCAGCGTGGCACTCAGCGTGGCCCCCTGGTGTGCACGCGCTGAGTGCGCGACTCCTAACGCGTAGAACACGTATATGATGTCACATGCAAGCGCGCGAGCATCGCGTAAAGTAATACGTTTGTGTCGCGTATGCGCCTGGAGTCACGTACCCGTCGCATAGCAATCGCGCAGGAAAATACGCACCCATCACACATCCTACGCGGATCCTACACAACAATCCTAAAATGGCGGCTAGGTTCTGCACAGCGATCGAAAAAGGCACGCTTTGGGTGCGCGACTCCCCACAAAAAAATTCAAAAAGAAAAACAATAAAGAAAATAATATAGATATATTAAAAAAAAAAAAAAAAACATAAGTTTCAATATTTGAAAAAATATATATTTTTCCATTTATATTAAAAAATATAAAATGTAATTTAAAAACTAAAATTTGTAAAAATAAATAGTTACAAAAATGTAGAAAATCAGTATAAAAAAAATAAATATAACTAGTATTACATTTAAAAATTGTCATTTAAGAAATCTTTGAAATTCACTGAAAAAACCATAGGTTTTAGACATGTTATATTTAGCAATTAGCATTTAAAAAACCTTTGAAATTCTCTGAAAAAACCATAGGTTTCAGACATGTTATAGTTAGGAATTAGCATTTAAAAAACCCTGGAAATTCACTGAAAAAAACATAGGTTTCAGACATGTTATAGTTAGGAATTAGCATTTAAAAAACCTTAGAAATTCACTGGAACAACCATAAGTTTCAGACATGTTATAGTTAGGAATTAGCATTTAAAAAACCTTAGAAATTCACTGAAAAAAACCATAGGTTTCACGGGTGTTATAGTTAGCTAGACATTTCACTCGTACAAAACTATTGAAATTCCTCCGTTATAGTTAGTTCTACTAACTATAACTCGCGCGCCCGCAATCCACTGCTGATGATGTCACATATTAAATCATTTATGACATGGTCAGTGACATCACTGATGACATTACTGATGACATCTCAAATGACATTACTCGTGACATCACTGATGACATCATCTAGTAGATGTAATATGTGACATCATCAGCAGTGGATTGCAGGTACGCGAGTTATAGTTAGTAGAACTAACTATAACGGAGGAATTTCAATGGTTTTGTATGAGTGAAATGTCCAGCTAACTATAACACCCCAGAAACCTATGTTTTTTTCAGTCAATTTCTAAGGTTTTTTAAATGCTAATTCCTAACTATAACATGTCTGAAACCTATGGTTTCTTCAGTGAATATATATATATATTCACTGAAAATACCATAGGTTTCAGACACGTTATAGTTAGAAATTAGCATTTAAAAAAACATAGAAATTCACTAAAAAAACATAGGTTTCAGGAACCTTATAGTTAGTTGGACATTTCACTCGTATAAAACCATAGAAATTCCGGTGTTATAGTTAGTTCAGCTAAATATAACCCATGCCCCTGCAATGCACTGCTGATGACTTCACATATTACATCATTCATGACATGGCCAGTGACATCACTGATGTCATCACTGATGACATCTCAAATGACATCACTGATGACATCACTAATGACATCATCCAGTGACTGTGTGCTTCCGTAAAGTTTTAATTTGTTTTATATATATGCCAAGCTGTATTGAAGAATGAGTGGGTGTAAAAGTGTCTGTACGGAGGATTTAGTGGGTACTTGACTGACTGTATAAGTGAATGATTAAATGTGTCTTTCTAAATGCATGGGTTAGTGACTAAACTGTGGGAAAGTCTGTATGTTGTGTAAGCTGCTGCATGGGTTGGTGAGTAGCTGCAGGAGTGTCTATATGGGTTATTGATTGCTTGCCTGAGTATTTGTATGGCTGCCTGAGTGTGTGTGTGAGTGGGTGGGTGGTATGTTGCTCTGTTCATAGATGTGTGAGTGGTTGATTCACTGGGTGTATGGGTTTAAGAGTGCATGTGGAAACAGCTGTATGAGGGGGTGAGTGTGTGTATGGGTGTATTGGTGAGTGAATGGATGTCTCAGTGGTACATGTGCAAGTAAGTACATATGTAAAAGGTAGTATATGTGAGTGATGGTGTATATAAATAACTATATGTGAGAGTCAGTAATTGTGAGAGTGGCTGCATAGATGAGTGTGTATTTGTATCAGTGATTCTAAAAGAGAGTAATTATGTTTTAGTATCTGTATGAATAAGTGAGGTGGTGTTTGTATAACTGTATAGGTCAGTAAATGGAAGTATAATTGATTCTTTGCATGACTGACTAGGTGTGTGAGTAACTCTGGATATGTGGCAGTGTGTGAGTGTCTGCATAGGTGTATGAGTGCATATGATAGTGTTGTATTGATGAGTGACTGCATGTATGAGTGACTGTATGGGTGAATGAGTGGATGCGTGTGTAGACCTAGGAATCAGTCAGCGCATATTTAGTAACTGGTATTGATGTGTCTATTTTTTCGAAAATGGTAATCTGTATTTTAGGAGTGGGTATATCAAAGGTTATATTCAGGTGTGAGGAGGTGCATTAGATTTTCACGTGGATGATGTCATCAGTGATATCATCAGTGATGTAATTTGAGATGTCATCAGTGATGTCATCAGTGATTTCTCTGACCATGTTATGAATGATGTAATATGTGATGTCATCAGCTGTGCATTGAGGGGGCACGAGTTATAGTTAGATGAACTAACTATAACACCGCAATTTCTATGGTTTTGTACGAGTGAAATGTCCAACTAACTATAACGTTCCTGAAACCTATGTTTTTTTCTGTGAATTTCTATGGTTTTCTAAATGCTAATTTCTAACTATAACGTGCCTGAAACCTATGTTTTTTTTCAGTGAATTTCAAAGGTTTTTTAAATGAAAATTTGTAAGTGTAATGTACCTCAATCCTATGTTTTTTTATTTTCTATACTTATATATATATATATATTAAAATAAAAAAAATTGTTATTAATGTTTAGTTAGGAAAACTATATTCATTCTTTTTTTTGTAATATTATACAGAAGTTGCGCACCCTTCGCGCATCCTACACGATGGCTGCGTGCATTCCGGTAGCCATTTTGAAAAGTCGCGCTGGGGTCGCGACATTGGCGTAATTTGTAAAGTATGGAATATCTTTAAATTAAATATAAATAAAAGTTTTCCTTTAAGTGTTTGTCTAAATTTATTAATAAAAGTATTTTTAAAGTATTATTTTCAATATAATTTCCACGAAAGTAAAGTTACGAAATGCATGGTGTAGCCGCTTAATGTGAGCAACATCTCCCCATGCATATTTCCGTAGTCGTGCCGTGATCGCGCTGAGATTGAGCCGAAGTCGAGACTTCGGCCTACTTTTAAAGTTGAAAAAATGAATATGATATTAGACTGAATAGTTTTGCTAAATAAACTTATTAAAAGTTCATAGAAATGTTTATTTATAGTGTATAATGATATATATGATTTTCACGGGTGCGTGACGAGTGCGTGCACCCTACGTGACTTCATGTCAGCAAAAGAAAAAAGGAACATGATTGTTTGAAATCTATTTCATTGTGAAAGAGGGAGGATCCATCCTTCTGATATTTCCCTTACTTTTTGTCCTTGATAGAGAGAAGACTTGTTTCTTGCTTCTCTTGATATTGATATACCTTTTTTGTGTGTTTGTTTATTTTTAATACAACTATGGCTTCTAGTTTTGCCGAAGTTGATCCACTTCCAGTAGAGGATGCAGAAGAGATGGTGCAGCAAAAGAAGAAAAGAAAAGAAAATAAAGCATTGTTTGGTCCTTTTTTAGAGTACAAGAGGGGCTGCAATGGATGCCGCTTCTGCCTCCCGTAACCTAGAACGGCACAGTACGGTCAAACTGCGGTGCGACGCACACTCGTTGACCTCTCATGGCACTGCTCAAACACTTCGAGGAGGACGCTTTCCATTAGCTGTGTTTTCTGATGACGTGTCGCGCCTGCCCCATCCAACAACAGAACTCCTTTAAATCGAAACCGACTCTTCCACTCTCTCACTGGAAGTGAACCCAGGCCACGCAGACACTTTCACAATACAACAGCTGGGAATGCACTTTTTGGTAAAAAAAACATATTCCTTCCTCCTAATCAAATAAAAGACTCACTGAAGAACAGGGGCCAGCTACGATCGGTAAACAGCTGTTAATTTTTTTAGAACGTAGGTCATTTACCACGCATGCCTTTGCAACTAATTTAGTTGTGAAGGTGTGTATGGTAAATGACCATGCGTTCTAAAAAAAATGTAGACGACCCACGTTGTTGTAAGGAAACATAGGCTGTTCTGTTTCCTCCCAACGACATGCACCGCCCCTCAGAGACGACGTGAAGCAGGAACCACGAGGAGTGAAAGGTATGGGAAATTGGGCATGGGGTGGGGTTACTTTTCTAGGGTTTAGGGTAGTGCAGTGGTGTTTGGGTAGTGTAGGGGGTCGTGGTAGGGCAAGTGTTTTAGGGTTTAGGGTAGTGCAGTGGTGTTTGTGTAGTATAGGGGGTCATGCTGGGGGTAGTGTTTTAGGGTTTAGGGTAGTGCAGTGGTGTTTGGGTAGTGTAGGGGGTCATGCTGGGGGTAGATTTAGAGTTTAGGGTAGGTCAGTGGTGTTTGGGTAGTGTAGGGGGTCATGCTGGGGGTAGATTTTGGGTTTAGGTAGTGCAGTGATGTTTGGGTAGTGTTTGGGGGTTTGTGCTGGGGTAGTGTTTTACAGTTTAGGGTAGTGCAGTGGTGTTTGTGTAGTATAAGGGGTTGTGTTTTAGGGTTTAAGGTAGTGCAGTGGTGTTTGGGTAGTGTAGGGGGTCGTGTTGGGGGTAGTGTTTAGGGTTTAGGGTAACACAGTGATGTTTGTGTAGTATAGGGGGTCATGCTGTGGGTAGTGTTTTAAGTATTAGGGTAGCGCAATGGTATTTGGGTAGTGTAGGGGGTCATGCTGGGGGTAGTGTTTAGGGTTTAGGGTAGTGCAGTGGTGTTTGTGTAGTCTAGGGGGTCGTGCTGGGGTAGTGTTTTAGGGTTTAGGGTAGCACAGTGGTGTTTGTGTAGTGTCAGGGGTCGTGCTGGGGGTAGTGTTTCCGTAGTGCAGTTGTTTTTGGGTAGTGTAGGGGGTCGTGCTGGGGGTAGTGTTTTAGGGTTTAGGGTAGTGCAGTGGTGTTTGTGTAGTGTAGGGGTTCATGCTGGGGTAGTGTTTTAGGGTTTAGTGTAGTGCAGTGGTGTTTGTGTAGTGTAGGGGGTAGTGTTTTAGGGTTTAGGGTAGTGCATGGTGTTTTTGTAGTGTAGGGGTCGGGTTTTAGGGTTTAGGGTATTGCAGTGGTGTTTGGGTACTGTAGGGGGTCGTGCTAGTTGTAGTGTTTTAGGGTTTAGGGTAGTGCAGTGGTGTTTATGTAGTGTAGGGGGTAGTGTTTTAAGGTTTAGGGTAGCGCAGTGGTGTTTGTGTACTGTAGGGGGTCATGCTGGGGGTAGTGTGTTAGGGTTTGGTGTAGTGCAGTGGTGTTTGTGTAGTATAGGGGGTCGTGTTTTAGGGTTTAGGGTAGTGCAGTTGTGATTGGGTAGTGTAGGGGGTCATGCTGGGGGTAGTGTTTTAGGGTTTAGGGTAGTGCAGTGGTGTTTGGGTAGTGAAGGGGTTGTGCGAGTGGTAGTGTTTTAGGGTTTAGGGTAGTGCAGTGGTGTTTGGGTAGTGTAGGGGGTCATGGTGGGGCTAGTGTTTTAGGGTTTAGGGTAGTGCAGTGGTGTTTGTATAGTATAGGGGGTCATGCTGGGGGTGGTGTTTTAGGGTTTAGGACAGTGCATTGGTGTTTGGGTAGTGAGCAGCGCATGCACCGCGTCGCTAGGTGAGACCTACAAAGCATTGCACCAAGATGGCCGCCAACACTTTCTGGATTGAAGTGTTGGCAGCCAATTAGAGCCAAGCTTGTACTTGTGTAGTTAGTTCCCACCCAGATATATAAAGATTTTTTTCCTTTAATATCTCAAAAACTACTAAACAGATTTACACCATTTAAAAAAAGGACGCTTTCTGAACCAAGCACTACCTTTTTGCTAAATTTGGTGTAATTCCGTTCAGCTGTTCTAGCTGTAGCCGTGTCTAAAGTTACCAATGGGAAATGCATTTTTCGACCTTTTAATTTCTCAGGAACTACTAAACAGATTTACACAATTTAACAAAAAGGTCTCTTACTGAACCAAGGGCTACGTTTTTGCCAAACTTGGTGTAATTCCCTTCAGCAGTTCGAGCTGTAACCGTTTCCTATGGAAAAAAACATGGAAAAACATGTTTTGGGACCCCCCCCTTTTTTCTCAGCCCCTGCTTGGTAAATCACCCCGAAACTTTCAGGATAGGAGCTGACTGGAGTGGGCCATACGTTTTCAAATTTTTTCAAAGATTCGTCAACCGGCGCCAAAGTTATTGGGAAAACAAAAAACACTTTTCCCATGGAAACTAGGTCCTAATTATAACTATCTACTGGTGACTGCCAGTAGATAATATATATGTATATCTATGGGCCCGATTCACAGAACTAACTTAAGACAAAATCCTAAACTTACTACCATTTTCGTATTCACAGAAGGCACTTACTCATTTTGGTATTCACAGAAGACACTTACTCACTTCGGTATTCACAGAAGTTAGGAGTCCTAACTTTACTACTACTAAACTGAGAACAATCCTAATTTTAAGGCTTTCGGTATTCACAGAAGGCATTTAGGAGTCCTAAAGTTAGGAGTCCTAACGTTACTACTACTAAATTGAGAAAAATCCTAATTTTAAGACTTTCGGTATTCACAGAAGGCATTTAGGAGTCCTAAAGTTAGGAGTCCTAACTATACTACTACTAAACTGAGAAAAATCCTAATTTTAAGGTTTTCAGTATTCAAAGAAGGCATTTAGGAGTCCTAAAGTTAGGAGTCCTAACGTTACTACTACTAAATAGAGAAAAATCCTAATTTTAAGACTTTCGGTATTCACAGAAGGCATTTAGGTGACCTAAAGATAGGAGTCCTAACTATACTACTACTAACCTGAGAAAAATCCTAATTTTAAGGTTTTCGGTATTCAAAGAAGGCATTTAGGAGTCCTAAAGTTAGGAGTCCTAACTTTACTACTACTAAATTGAGAAAAATCCCAATTTTAAGACTTTCGGTATTCACAGAAGGCATTTAGGAGTCCTAAAGTTAGGAGTCCTAACTATACTACTACTAAACTGAGAAGAATCCTAATTTTAAGACTTTCGGTATTCACAGAAGGCATTTAGGTATCCTAAAGTTAGGACTCCTAACTTCTGTGAATACCGAAATGAGTAAGTGCCTTCTGTGAATACCGAAATGAGTAAGTGCCTTCTGTGAATACCAAAATGGTAGTAAGTTTAGGATTTTGTCTTAAGTTAGTTCTGTGAATCGGGCCCTCTCTCTCTCTCTCTATCTCTCTCTCTCTCTCTCTCTCTCTCTCTCTCTATATATATATATATATATATATATATTACCTACTGGCGGTCGCCAGTAGGTAGTTATAGTTAGGACCCTGTTTCCATAGGAAAACCGCAACATTCTATTTTGAATAACTTTGGCGCCGGTCGACGAATCCTCGCGAAATTTTCAAAACTAATGGGGCGCTACGCTCCGCTCCTACCCTGAAAGTCTCGGGGGGATTCGTCAAGCGGGGGCCGAGAAAAAAGGGGGGTCCCAAAACGCATTTTCCCCATGCATTTTTCCATAGGACCTTTAGTCGCAGCTACAGCCCGAACGGCTGAACAGAATTACTTGAAATTTAGAGAGGTAGCCATAAGGTCAAGGAAGTGCCTTTTGCAGGTCTGGTGTAATCTGTTCAGTATTTCCAGAGAAAATAGCATTTAAAAGCATATATATATCTAAACGCGCACAGGGTGCGCGCAGGGTGCGAGCACCGTGCGAGCACCCTAACGTGCGCGAGCGTAATTCTGATTGGTGGTTACATGTTAGTCAACAATCGAATCGGTCGAAATCAGGAAGTGTCGGCCGCCATTTTGTTTGTTTTCAGTGCGAGAGTGAAAAAGGAAGGTGGCGAACGTGAAAAGGGGGCAGGGTAGAGAGTTCCTGACCCCCTAGCCTTTGTCAGGGGGTCCCTGAAGGACCCCGAAGGCAAAAAAAAAAATAAAACATTTTTTTAAATCGCGGTGGTGCGCGCACAGTGCGCGCACCCTGAAAAGCCCCAATTTTTTTTTTTTTTTGTTTTTTAAAATTCGCAGGGTGAAAACCAAAAAAAAAAAATTATAATTTTTAATACGTAGTTTATTGTAAAATAAATATATAAAAAAAATAATAAATAAATAAATTAGCATTTAAAAAACCGTACAAATTCACTGAAAAAACCATAGGTTTCACACACGTTATAGTTAGGAATTAGCATTTAAAAAACCTTGCAAATTCACTTAAAAAAACCATAAGTTTCACACATGTTATAGTTAGCTGGACATTTCACTCATAAAAAACCAATGAAATTCCCCCGTTATAGTTACTGCAGGCAACTATAACTCACGCGACCGCAATCCTCTGCTGATGACATCAGATATTACATCACTGATGACATATATGTCTTTCTGAAAAATAAATATTTGTAATATATGTATAGCTAAAGATTAATGGAAGAAGACATGGGTAAATAAGTGTCTAAATACAGTGATGTAATATCTGACGTCATCAGCAGAGGATTGCGGTCGCGTGAGTTATAGTTGCCTGCAGTAACTATAACGGGGGAATTTCATTGGTTTTTTATGAGTGAAATGTCCAGCTAACTATAACATGTGTGAAACCTATGGTTTTTTAAGTGAATATATATATATATGTGTGTAGTTTAACCTAATAAATCGGGTTAAATCATCCTCCGTGAGTGCTGTTCTTTGTACTTTGTAGCAGTGAGATATATATATATATATATATATATATATATATACAAATATATATATATATTTTTTTTTTTCAAAAAGCAGAAAAAATGTGTATCATACACTCTCAGGATGAGAAGCAAGACAATATATATACTATACTTATATTACTGACTGGCAGTCGCCAGTAGGTAGTTATAATTAGGACCATGTTTCCATAGAAAAAGCGTTTTTTGACTTGCCTATATCTTTGGTGCTGTTTAGCGAATCTACATGGAATTTTCCAAACAAAGTGCTTGTTACACATGGAAAGTTAAGCAGGAGCCGAGTAAAAAAGGAGTAAAAGAAAGTATGTTTTCTCGTGACATTTGAGATGTCATCAGTGATGTCATGAGTGATGTCACTGACCATGTCATGAGTGATGTAATAAGTGAGGTCATAAGCAGTACATTTGCGGGGGTATAAGTTATAGTTAGGTCAGATAACTATACATGCTAAATTTCTCTGGATTTGAATGAGTGAAATGTCTGCCTAGTTATAACATTCCTTTAACCTTTAGTTTTTCAGTGAATTTCTAAGGTTTCTTCAATTCTATTTCCTAACTATAACGTCTCTGTATCCTTTGGTTTTTTGAGTGAATTTGAACTTTTTTTTAGCTAGTAGTCATGTTTGCAGAGCAGTGGAGAAAGGGGCATCTCCGACTAGCTTTCAGGAACCCTGCTGTTTCAGACTTAACGGAGGTGAGGAGGTGCATTTGCAGAGTGGTGGAGAAAAGGGGCGGGCCTTCAATCAGGTCTCAGCAATCGCACTGTGTGGGACTTACTGGAGGTAACAGGAGGAGGAGTTCTTGGCCCCCAAAGACCCTCAGCGTCCAACAGGACTTTATCCTCCAGCCAGAAGTGCACCAGGAGGCCAGTTTACAGAGTGGTGGAGAAAGGGGGCATAGCCTCAGAAGACCTCTCAGCAATCACGCTGTGTGGGCCTTACTGGTTGCAACAGAAGGGGTTCTTGTCATCCAAGCACCCTCAGCAGCCAAGGGGACTTCATTCCCCAACTAGTAGTGCACCTGGAGGTGTGTTTTCAGAGTGCTGGACAAACAGGGCAGGGCTTCCAACGGCCTCTCCGCAATCCAACTGTTTGAGACTTACTGATGGAAACAGGAGGGATTTTTGGCCCCCAAAGACCCTCAGCATTCAAGGCGACTTTATCCCCCAATGAGTAGTGTGCCAGGATGTGCATTTGCAGAGTGCTGGACAAAGGGGGCAGGCCTCCTACGAGCTCTCAATAATCCCGCTGTGTGAGACTTACTGATGGTAACAGGACAGGTTCTTGACTCCCAAGGACCCTTAGCATAGAAGGGGACTTTGTCCCGCAAATAGTGGTGCACCAGGAGGCGTGTTCACAGATTGGTGGACAAAAGGAGCAGGGTCTCTGACAAGCTCTCAGCAATCCCACCGTGTGGAACTTAGTGGTGGTTACAGGAGGGATTGTTGGCCCCAAGGAATCTCAGCATCCAAGGGGACTTCATCCTCCAACAAATAGTGCTCCAGGCAAGGCGTTTGCAGTGTGGTGGACAAAGGGGGATGGGCCTTCATAATTTAAGCCCCAGGAAGATGGTGGGCCCAGGGTTCAAATCTACCCATGGAGGAGGTTCATCGCAGCCCCCCTCCAATATTTACTTAAAGCCCCAGGGAGGTGATGGTCACTGGGGCTCAAAGAGCCTTAGGAGAGGGGCCTCGTGTGACCCCCTACTTTAAAAAAAAAAATGCCTTCGGGACCTGGCCCAGCCGGGGACTCTAATCAAAACAGGCAGGGGACCCGCGCCTGTTTAAAAAAAACAAATGCCACACATTCATAGCTCTGTTGCGTTTCCATGGCAATTTACTTTTTAAAGAGTGCCTATAGGCCCTGTCAGGGTCACAGGGGGACCCCAGTACCACAGTTAGGGGGTCAGGGTATTCCGACCCTGCACCCCTTTTCTTTTTTTAAGTGTTTTTTGTGAAACAGAGCTGAGACCGAGTCCCAAGATGGCTTCCAACACTTCCTATTTGAAGTGTTGGCAGCCAATCAGATTTCAGCATGAGACTGTCGGATTTTCAGGGGATCAGCATCCCCATATATACCAATTTGGATTTCTTGTAAGAACTCAAAAACTACTGAATGGATTTACACCAAATAACAAAAAGCACTCTTTCAGTATCAAGAGCTAGCTTTCTGCCAAGTTTGGTGCAACTTCATTTTGGCTGTAGTCGAGTACAACATTCCCTATGGAAATGAACACTGGAAAAACATTTGATTCTCTTTTTCTCAGCCCCTGCATGATGGATCATCCTGAAACTTCCCATGCACAACAAGAATCATCGTCACACTTTAGAAAAAAACTTTTGTTGAAATTCTTGAAGTGGCACCAAAGATATAGGCAAGTAAATAAATAATTTGCCCATGGAAAGATGGTCCTAACTATAACTACCTAGCGGAATTCTGCAGAGTTACCGAAAAACTTCGCTAAATTCCATGGAGTTCAGTAAGACAGGCGGATTTATATCAGTCGTCTGTGTTCCCCATGTAAATAGGTGTGTATAATATTTACAATGTCCCACAGTTAGGTGTTAGGGTAGAAAATGGTGAGCTGTACTGTATTGGCACAGCAATCTGCCTGAACATTCACTCTTTGCTCCCTCATGCTGAAGCAGCTGCCACAACAACAGATCTGTTTGCATCCCTCTGGGCCCACCCCCAAATCAGACGTGGAGAGTATACAAATTATATGGCCATCTGCCACTTACCTACACTTTCTGTGGCCCTTGAAGTCTGATACTCGCCGGGAATCAAGGACACGGACTCCTCCTGGGCATGTCCCTCAGAATGTGAAGCCCTGAAAAGGCGCGCTGAGAATTTCAACAGCACGATCGTGGAAGAATGCTGGGAAATGTAGTCTCAGCGTCTATGGGACTTGCTCGGTATCCCTCCCTAGTATGAAAGTCCAACCTCACCTGGCACAGGTATGCCACTAATGATGCCATTGTGCAAACTGTTGGTTTCGGTCCCTATCCCCCTGTGCCAAATTATGTGACATCTAGAAGAAACGTGTCTACAGTAGTCGCCGCCTTAATTTTGCATAACACAATTAGATTATATGTAATTAATTTAGAAAGTTTGTTCATTTTCAGGTGTTTTGTAAATTTTTTCATGAAGGCAAGTGCAAAGCCTCATACCCAAGTAACAAATATAGTAAATTATTCTTAGATGCAAACATTCCATACCAGCAAAGGTGACACCACGGCTCCAGTTATTTTTCGTGCAAATGGTTTACTATTTGCGATCTTTTTGTACAGAGAGCAGTGTTTTATTAGAGAACAACCTAAAAACACAGCAGAGGGATTTTACAGAAGACGCTTCCAACAAAGTGACTTTCCCCGGTTTTCACTTTGATAAAATGAATGTGCCACCTGCATACTGACATGCATTGCAAACCGAGCCCAAGGAAAGTGTATAAGTTGCTGAACAGAAGGCTTCCTTTGCAGTCGAGTGCATGGTAAAGAACTGTTTTACGTCTCACAGTGGCACTGAATTATCCACAAACCTTGTCGGTCTCCTGTCTGTCAAGTAATACATGAGGCTGTCTGCCTTTATGTTAGACCTCTAATTACATTTAAATTCAGACTAAAAAATCTACACACAGATATTAGCAAAGAGATTAGGAGGGGTGGCAGGGTCCCTGATTCACTTAAATCAGAAAGGGTTTATTAAAAATAGACAAATTCACGAACTATCACATGAGCTAGTCAGCGCAATTGACATCGCTACTCAAAACCTTGTACCATTGGCGGTGATAACATTCGATGCCGCAAAAGCATTCGATAGGGTCAGTTGGCCCTTCTTGCATGCCACCTTATCTAAATTTAACCTCGGGAATAAGTTTGAGCATGCTATTATAAACATATATAAAAACCCAACAGCTAAAGTACTTGTTAATGAAGCCCTTACGGATAACATAAAGATAAAAAGAGGCACAAGACAGGGATGCCCTCTCTCCCCGTTGCTGTTTGACTTATATATAGAACCCTTGGCATGTCTTTTGAGAAGAGAAGAGGGGATAATACCTTTTAAACATCGAGGCTGGGAAAAGAAAGTAGCGTTATATGCCGACGACCTCATGATATTTACTGGTAACTTAAATAGCTCATTGCCACTGATAGAAAAAGTAATAGAGCAGTTTGGGTCGGTCTCTGGATATCTCGTTAATCAGTCAAAAACGGAAATCTTAGAATGGAATACAACTTCAGGCAACCCTTTAGTAAAAGAAAAAATTAAATATTTAGGTATAGAATACATAAAGGACCTCGATAAGATACCCAGCATGAATTTCATTAGAATCCACAAAGAGATAAGAAAACTCCTTAAAGCCTGGTCAGGTCTACAATTGTCTTTTTTGGGTAAATCCAACCTGATCAAAATGAACATATTACCCAAATTCACATATTTATTCAACTCTATTCCGTTAGACTTAGACTGAACAGATAAAAAAACTACAAGGGGAGATATCTAGTTTTATTTGGGCGGCTAAGGGGGTGAGGATTTGATGGAAGAAACTGAGGAGAAGTAAGATACAAGGAGGAATTGCGAGCCCAGATATACTTGAATATTGTAGAGCTTTCCAATTCAAGAACATAAGGAAACTCCTGGATATGCGGGAAATGTGGCCTACCTACATGGACGCCCTTATCGAACAAGACGGAGATCATTTTTTGTACAAATTTGGTCACCCAAAATTTTTCAAAAAGATTAAACTAAAGACTTTAAACGCAGCTGTAAGAACTTGGTACAGAATAAGAACGATTCTGAAAATTCCCTACTATAGTACAAATGCTCCCATATGGGACTCACCAGGCACCCCTGAGACAGTCTAGCGACTCCTATGAGGAAAGGAAATATAAACTATTGGGGACAGCTAATAGAAAATAACAAAATTATCGACTGAGAGATTCTGGAAAAAAAATCAGCTGGTTCACTAGCAAGATTCAAATATTACCAACTCAATAGTTGGATAAAAGATATCAAGGAAAACCTGCAAGGGGATTATGACATTGAACAGAAGTTGTTAAATATAAATCCTTTCAAAAAGGAGGTGTCATTTTGGTACTGGGCCCTCATAAAATCAGGTGAAACAGAATATAAAATCCCAAACGAAATTTGGGGTAAAACCTTTCCAAGTCTGGATATCCCACAGTACTGGCAAACCTCGATGGCAACCTTTGGGCGAGTGGTTAAATCAGCCCCACTAAAGAAGAATCTTCTGTTCACGATACACAGATCATATTGGACTCCTAAAAAAACTGTCCAAAATTAACAGCAGTGTGATAAAGAAGTGTCCTAAATGTGGGGAAAAGAGAGCGGATGATCTTCATATGTTCCGAGACTGCGCCGAGCTGGAAGAATTTTGGAAACAAATTGGTAAAACTCTCTCGGAGGTACTGGAACAGCCCATAGAGGTAAGCATGATAACATTTATTTTTGGGATTAACATACAAAATACAGCCTATCCCCTATTGAATAGAGATCAAGAAAACATGCTCTTCCTATTTATCTTGCTCGCTAGAAGGGAGATTTGTATTAATTGGGTAAGAAGTATACCTCCAACCTATAGAGAATGGCTGGCGTCTATATTAAGGGTATATAAATTAGATAAACAAGGGAAAAAAAGTAAGAACAAACATTTTTGGAGAATATGGGAAAATTATAATCAAGTAAATGATAGGGTGTCCAATGATTAAGGCATTGGTAACAATGATTTCAAGCTGGGTCTTGAATTGAGGGGCCATCATGACCAGCTCCCTCCACTTCCAACAATCTTGTGCCAGGAGATGGACAAAAAGGGGCCCCAAGGGTTAAGAGCAAGTTTGTCCCCCAAAGTCACACTCAAAGGTATGGACGCATCGAAATCAGAGTGTTCGAGGGGGCCCCTGATTCCTCCAAAAACTCCAAAAGAAAACTGCTTATGAGGACAAAAAAAAAAAAATAGACCTCTAATTGAAGCTGAGTTTTCCATATCCAAGGCACAGTGAAACCCGAGTGCAAGAACAAGCCTATTCAGGCTGCAAACTTCCCAAGCTCCCCTAAGGACCCACAGCATGGGATTCGCCTGTTGGATCAGGGTGCACGGAGGGAGAAAAGCAATGGCAAACCTGGAAATCTGGGGCTAAAATAGCGACTCACCAACTGGGGAATATAAAGCTTACAAACCAGTAGCATCTCAGGGTTGTGATAGCAATATCTGAATGTACAGCAAGCGTGCACCTGCCTAATTCAGCAAAGAGGACATCAAGCCATGTGCTTCTTAGTGGATAGCTGGGTAACGTGGGTCCGGCAGGTGCTGTTTTCTTAGGGGAGCTGATACTGTTTGAAAGAAGTTCCAGCCTACCCACAACTCCTTTCTCTTCCGGGCAAAGCCTGGGTGAAACAGCACAACGCAATGCCTGTCAGCAGGGCAACTGTTGAGTCATTAAAAGCCCGCAGGACACCAGCGAAAAAATCACTTTCACCTTTCATCAGTGAGCAGGGCTTTTGAGTTTCTCCATGGTCGGAGAATGAACCATGCAGTCTGTGCCCTTGGAGTTATTTGAAATTGGTACTTTACACTTGCACAGACATTCTGGTCACATCTGTTGTTCACACAAACTCAGAGGTATTGAATGCATATGACTTGTGTTTAGTCTAGGGTTGGTCGGTGGGTGCCGGCAATCTCCGACATGCAGTGGAGTAGAAGTTTTTGCAGAAATCTGCACTGAATTCCGAAGTGTGGAGTAGCAAAACCCTGTAAACTCCATTGGCGTAGCGGAGTTCACCGCCCACCCCTAGTTATTTTATGTTTAAAAAATCCATATTTTTCAAAGGCTGAGTTGTTAGTCATGGTGGCTGAAATCATAAGAATAGAGCCACAATTGTATGGAATCAAGTCCCACATACTCCTCTCAGTAGGAAAAGGGAAATGTGGTCCAGGATAGTCGACAGAGTAAATGCTGTAGGTACCACCGTGTGCACAAAGGAAGAAATTAGGAAGAGGTGGAAGGATCTGAGGGGGAAGGCATATTCCCCGGCCTCCAAGCAGCACCTGGAGGTCCAGAAGACAGGCAGTGTTCCAACCAGCTGCCCATTACAACTATTTCCCTGGGATGAGAAGGTCTTGGCCATCCTGCATTCTGAGGGCTAGACAGGAATAGCTCCTGGAGTGGAGTTTGGTAAGTTACACCTCACTAACAGTTACAACCCTTCAATGTCCTGTCTGCTCTCATCTCAGCCTTTGCTATTGAGATGTCTATCAACTTTCCTAACATGCAATACTCAAAGTATCAGACGTGTTTGATTGTCAGTGTTAATGTGTATTCTTCAATATAAGATCAAATGTATCAATATCCATCACATTGTACATGTTGCAATGCTGTATGTAAGTGTAGTTCTATGAAAATAACATTCAAGGATCCATGATATGTGTGAATATATAAATGTATGGTCCATACCACTTGCATTTTGACAACAGGTATGTTACACAAACTATGTTGAAAGTGTTGTCAAGTACAGATTGAAATGACTCCAACTAGCATGAGGCCCTATTTCTGCAACACTAAAGAAGAATCATTTGTGATTTTGCCCATTCTCACTTGTCTGACAGATTACTACCGATGTTCATTTCCCATAGAGGTAACCATTATGCAAGTGTTGGCAAGTACAGTTTGAAATGACTACAATTATAATGAGTTCCTGTTTCTGTAACCCTAAACAAGATGCAATTGTGATTTTGCCCAGTCACACTTGTCTGACAGATTGCAACTGAAGTTAAATTCTCATGGACTGAGCAATTTACATACAATGCTCTGCTCAGAGACACGTCTGTCTTCTTAGCTTTATGTTGCCCTGGTCTCCTCTATTGAAACTCTTGATGGCATGAATAACACCATATCAAGTTTTTAGCTTAAATATTTGTAAGATATGATGGTAACTCAGCTACGTAGAAGTGGCAGGTGACCCATTGACTCTGCATTGCTCACATGATGACTAATGCTAAATATACAACCAAGTTGTGTCAAGGCCTATAAAGTACACATCTAGGACTTGGAATGACACAATACAAGTCAGCTCTCCACTGTGTTGGCTTCAATGTTTGTGAAATCTCATGTTTAGTCTCTGATCCAAAATTCAACATCTCAGGACATCTAATGACCTACTTAATTCAAGAACAGGTATTGACTTTTCTCTAAATGTCTTGTTAACAAGATCAATATCACTGAAAATACCACATTCCTAGGTTTCTACATACTGTGTCACAAAACATTTGGCTGTAGATACCACACTTCCGCCAATGACAATGTTCTCTATTTCACAACAGGTCTACTGACAGAGCACCTGGCCAGAGCTTGCACATTGAACTGACTCCACTCCAGCCCAGGATCAAGCCCTTAGTGATAACAACACTCCTGGAAATGTGGATGTGGATGGTATTGCTGGCCCTTGTGGACAGCCTGGGCAGATAGCAACAGTGAGTCTCACTGTACCCACACCAACATCTCCCACACCAGCTACAACACCTCAGACAACATCAGCCCTCTCAATCTGTGTACCTAGTGCAGTTCCAAGCATTGTGTGTCTCCCAGTTCTGGATCCTGAGCTTACAAACACCAGCCCACCTAGAGAGGATTCAGTACCCAGTGGGAGAGGGCACCCTCACACGCAGGCTACCTTTGACCAAGCCTTGGGAGTCTATCATGAGTCTCGAGGCATGATGGACTAGGTACTCACCGAAATACTGGAGATGAAGGGACATACACAAGCAGATGGATGCCGCCAATTTCAACATGGCCTCCCTAATTGGGGTGCTGTAGTACATTCACACAACCCTGAGTAGGACATTTCCATGACCAACTACTTCTTCCTATGGTCCAACTACATCTGACATATGTACATCTGCTGCAGCCAAAGGAAGGGAGACTCTGCCAGACGAAGAGACACCTGCAGACACCCCTGTCCCTGCAGTTGTGGACCCCCCTCATTATCAAGCAGAGATATCCACGCAAAGTTCCAGTAGGTGAGGATGGCCAGCATGAAATCTTAACCATAATTTCTTACAGTGTGTAACACATTCACTCTGTGGACTATTTCTGGACACATTTACCTTTCTGATCGGAGTAGTATTTTGGACATTGGACACCAAACAAATTGACTTCTACAACTATGGTTTTATTCACCATGACTGTCTTCTTAACTTTTTTATGTTCCTGTTTGTCTTAGCTAAATGTTTATTTGCTCCTTGTTTACTTCAATAAATACACTATTCATAAACTCATTGTCTGCTGTAGGATATCTCACATTTAGCAATGTATATATGTACTTCCATCTGAATTTTACAATGGGGAAAAAACTACTTGTCTAACCACGGACATGTTGCATGTACACAATGTTTATCTGAGGATCACAACCATATTACACCAGCACACATGCAAGTGCATTGTTTCACAACACCTTTATTCCATTGTCCCAACAATAGGCTGACAATATGTCAGCAACATAGCAGTTCATACGTGACTCATATATTGTGTGTCAGTGATCACATTTTCAGGTGTAGACCTTCACAACATGGAAGGAGGAGATCCATCCGAGTATTTACTATTGAGTAAGAAAAATGACATTGGTTTATATCATCAGCTGTAGCCATATCGCCTACCTCACAAATTGAATCCCACATCACTAAGACCAATAAACAGACACATGGCAGTACAACAATTTCTGATCACAGCATCATCCCAATATAGTGTAGCCACATCCGAATGTTACAAACAAATGTCAGTGGTGTGCCACAAGCACTTTGGCCTACAATGAGGAGACACATCCACAGCTACATACAGTTTATACACAATAAGGTTTATCCAATATGAAGGGAGACTAGCATGATTTGACCCCACAAGAACATTTTGTTGGAGCACATGATGGCACACATATTGCATTAGGCCCACCACACGACAAGGAACAAATCCAATAGATTCATCCTAACTTTCACCCTATCGCAGTGCAAGCTGTCTTGGTACGGGACTTTAACACCCAAAGTCTCTGACAGACATTCCCAGGAACAACCCATGTCCCCATCATACTTCCAAACAGCATCATATATCCACTAATGTCACAACTCTGAAATGTCCAAATGTTGATGACATGGTGTAAGAAGGACATCAAGCAGGAAGGTTGTAGTTAATAGGTTTAATCCATAGAAAGATCCCATCCACATAAACAGGTCCTGTAGGGATGAAAGCTAGGCAGCAACTGTCCTCTAGTCATTACATCATAAGACTCATCCAGATGATAACATTCTTCAGTGCTTAGCAACATAAGTGACATCTCAAGATGCCACACATCCCAATCCTTTACAACAGAAACAAATGAGTCTACAGCTAGACAATAAACATGAGCTAATAACACATGAAATGACCTATTTTACAAAATCTCTCAAAAACTTTGGTGGAGAAGAGACTCGTGAAGACTTACGAATAGCAACAGGGCTAGGTTTTGGTTCTGCAGAACTTGAATCACATTGACCAGCTGCAAAATCTTTCCTAACCACCACCACCCTGTTTAAATTCCAAATACGATGATCCGCAGTCTTTATAGCATTGCTGAAAATTTTGATTACTTGGATGGGTTTCAAAATCCCTGACATGGATTTCTTCTTTGAGGGATTCTTTATAAGAACCCAATCCCCCACCTTGACTAAAGTTTTCCTAACAGAGTTCCTTAGATCATGGATTCTTTTCCTGGCTTCTACACTTTTAGACTCATGCAGTTTCCAATTTTTGTTTTCATTCTCAACAAGTAAACCAGGTTGCATATTGTTTACCCAAGGGGGTGCAATCAGAGTCTTTGGGCATCTAGACCTAAACAATTCAAAGGGAGTTCTATTTGTCACAGAGTGAGGAGACACTCTGTAAGCCTCCACCTTTTTCCAAATTTGGGTACGCCAATCCAGACCATTCGTCCGTGCCATGCTGATGGTCTCTTTAAGCACACGGTTAAATCTCTCAACCATCCCATTCGTTTCTGGATGGTGCAGAGAGGACCTTTTATGTTTGATACAATGTGCAGCCAAAAATACTTGCATTTCCTTAGACACGAACTGTACCCCATTATCAGTTAGGATACTATCAGGTAATTCTTCCCTAGCAAATATCTTTTCTAGAAAATTTATGACGTGCCTGGTCTCAATTCCTCTGGATATTCCAATCCCAGTCCACCTAGAGAAAAAATCTATTAGAACAAACACATACCACTCAGTACCAGAAAACTGTATAGGACCAAGAATGTCTAAACCTACTTCTTTCCAAGGAGCATCTGTCTCTTATGATCATGGGTTGCGTTTTAGGTTTGGCTACCCTCTCACTAAGGGCACAATCAACACAATCTCTTATCACACGTTCGACCTGTATATCCATGCCTGGCCACCAATAATTTAATCTAAGTCTCTCCTTAGTCTTAGAAACGCCCTGATGAGTCATATGTGTCAACGATATAAGCTCTGCTCTAACAGCGGTGGGCATGTGGGGACACCACACGCCCACCGCCCCAAAAGTGCCGTGCCTCGTCGAGGACAATGACAGTTCAAATCAGCAGTGGATAACACGCTTTCCAGGCACCAAAGCCAATTCAGAGCGACAGCGCTGCTTCTCTGCCCCCATGAAAAGCGTCTGTGCCAAACGTAGAGTTCAAGCAGACAAAGTTGTGCACTTCAAACGAATAAAAAAAAAATCAATCCACAAAGGGGCAACAATCCAGGGCAGCTGTGAAGTAGATAACACGCCAAATATAATCCACGGTAAAACCAAGTAGCTAAAAAGACGTGAAGTAGAGATTTCACCAGCAGTTCCACAGCTTTGATGAAGTAATGTTGAGATCTTTCCATTTGTAAAAATAGTCCTTCAGGTATAAAAATCAATGTCTTCAGGTGTATCCCATCCTCAGTCGCCAAATGTAAGAAGGACATCAAGCAGGAAGGTTGTAGTTAATAGGTTTAATCCATAGAAAGGTCCCATCCACATAAACAGGTCCTGTAGGGATGAAAGCTAGGCAGCAACTGTCCTCTAGTCATTACATCATAAGACTCATCCAGATGATAACATTCTTCAGTGCTTAGCAACATAAGTGACATCTCAAGATGCCACACATGGTGAAGGTACCTAAAACAGACAAAAACAAAGAGATTAACTATAAAATCATACATATAACACAGTTCACATTGTCACCTTCTGGAGAACACAGTCCCTGAAAAAATATCAAAAGCTGAACAAAGCAACACTAACAAAATGACCATGCAAAGTGTCCTGTTGTTCTACAACGGAAACACTTAACACTTGAGAAATCAAATGTCTTTCCTATTTCTTTTGAATTGTCAATCTTCTCATTACCCTTGTTACCTGTTGTCACTCTAGGTTTAGTGGCAACAGCTTGAATAGAATTTTTCTCTTTGCTTTCACCATTTTTCTTTATAACATCAACACATTTTAGTGAATGCTCTATTCTTTTTGCAATTACAATTACGTCTTCCAAATTTGGCTCGTCTTTTTGCCACAATTCTTCCCTAACGCGTTCAATGCTGCAACCCAGCATGAACTGATCTCTTATTCTCTCATCAAGTGTTCCCTCAAATTTACATGACGAAGCCAATTTCCTAAGAGATGTAACGTAATTCTCTATACTCTCATCTTCTAATTGACTCCTCCTCCCAAAATGGTATCTCTCTAGAATGGTACTGACTTTGGGCAAGTAATGTTTGTCAAGCTTAGCAATGCAAATTTCATATTCATTAAGGGTGCGATCATGAAGTTCAGGAAGATGATCAAAGACTTCCTGTCCTTCGGATCCTAAACAATGTAAGAGTAGTGCGGTTTTCCTCTCTGGACTTAGGGACGAGCCGCACACTCTTGCATATCTTTCAAAAACCTTTCGCCATTTTTGCCATTTAAGGGGGGGATCACCTGGCGTTGACAGAAAAAACGGAGGTGCAGTTACGTTCTGCATTGTCTTCCCCGTCCTTTAAATACTACCTTTAAAGCAAAATCAAAAACTATACCCTTTTTTTTTTTTTTTTTAAATAATAAAAAAAAAACTTCAACTTCAAGCAATCATCCATAGGAATGTCAAGAAAGTGAGAGAGGAAAAACAATACTCCATTTTTTTTTTTTAAATTTGTGACACACAAAAGTGTGTGTATCACTGTTGTGGACTCAAAATTTGAAGAAAGTGTGTGTATCACTGTTTATGATACACTTTAAATTCACCTCGACCTGTTGTATATAATAAATAATTTGGAAACCAACTGATTAAAACCGGCTTTCGCCTTCTTAACGTAAGCGCTGAGTGCTGGAGGCGGTCATGTTCCTCTGTCTTTTCCTCGTTTCCCCCAGCGCGATTAACGCGGAGAGGAGTTGTGTATTGTTACTAAGCAACCATGCGTCACGTGTAGAGGTGTCGTTGAGTGCCTACGCACTTGCCGTCGAAGAGTTCTGTGACAAGACGCAGGCTGTCGGGGTGACGGAGCGTTGAAGATTAAGTTCCATGGAAGGAACAGAACTCGTGGGGCACAGAACACCGCTGGACTCAAACACTGGTCCGCGAGGTGAGTGCGTGCCGTGTTTTTTCAAAAATAAACTTTTCCGCCCTTTTTCGGTGAGCACACTCTGACGCGGCGAAATCTCCCAGACTTGTATCGGGAGATGAACAGTTTATCGGAAGTCCGCGGTGGGGCACAACACACCTGTAAACGCCTCCTCAGTTCAAAGGGAGTCAGCGGTGGGGACACCACACGCCCACCGCCCCAAAAGTGCCGTGCCTCGTCGAGGACAATGACAGTTCAAATCAGCAGTGGATAACACGCTTTCCAGGCACCAAAGCCAATTCAGAGCGACAGCGCTGCTTCTCTGCCCCCATGAAAAGCGTCTGTGCCAAACGTAGAGTTCAAGCAGACAAAGTTGTGCACTTCAAACGAGTAAAAAAACATCAATCCACAAAGGGGCAACAGTCCAGGGCAGCTGTGAAGTATATAACACGCCAACTATAATCCACAGTAAAACCAAGTAGATAAAAAGACGTGAAGTAGAGGTTTCACCAGCAGTTCCACAGCTTTGATGAAGAAATGTTGAGATCTTTCCATTTGTAAAAATAGTCCTTCAGGTGTAAAAATCAATGTCTTCAGGTGTATCCCATCCTCAGTCGCCAAATGTAAGAAGGACATCAAGCAGGAAGGTTGTAGTTAATAGGTTTAATCCATAGAAAGATCCCATCCACATAAACAGGTCCTGTAGGGATGAAAGCTAGGCAGCAACTGTCCTCTAGTCATTACATCATAAGACTCATCCAGATGATAACATTCTTCAGTGCTTAGCAACATAAGTGACATCTCAAGATGCCACACATGGTGAAGGTACCTAAAACAGACAAAAACAAAGAGATTAACTATAAAATCATACATATAACACAGTTCACATTGTCACCTTCCGGAGAACACAGTCCCTGAAAAAATATCAAAAGCTGAACAAAGCAACACTAACAAAATGACCATGTATAAAAATGTTCCTGCACAAAACACATTTCACCAGAATTTTCCAGAGCTTTACCTACTTAATATTTTCCCTTAACATACTCCTCACATCATCACAAGAGCAGCTGCAACAGTCAAAGTCATGACATTTCACAACATACACTCATGAGAAGAAGTTGTTTAGATCTTTGCACAAGTCAACTCTTTCCTCTTTACCACTATTATCATGATTTGGAATTTCAGGATCCTCACACGGTGGCACTTCATGATCTCCATCCTCTGCGAAACAAGGGATGTTCCTTCACAGGGCGATGTCAGGGAGCATGAAGCTGGCCACGGTGTTATGACACACCTTCCGGGGTGAGTAGAGGAGGGCTCCCCTAGTCTTGTCCAGACATCTGAATCTGGCCTTCAGGAGCCCAGAAACCCACTCCACTTGCTGCTGTATATTTCCATCATTTAGGGCAGACTTTTCCTGGAGTAGTTGGATTCCTCAAAGGAGCCAACAACCATGTACGGTTGGGATACGCTGATTCTCCTAGATTGAAGACAGATATAAGTGCAATAAAACGTTACACAATTTCTGAGCATACTACCTGTCATCACCCACACAAATTTAGGATAGATCAAACTTTCCAACAAGCCAGGACCTCTCCGGTAGTAGTTCTGACATCAGCTGGGGTATGGTGCTGTTCCACAGTATGAAGGAATCAAGGGCTGATACTGGGAACTGGGCACAGATGTTTGAGATGTAAAAATCTGGTAAGCAGACAACTTGCACATTGATAGAATGGAAGTGCTTCCTGCTACAGTAACCTTGATCCTAGGCTTGCGCTGGTACTAAGGCGATATGGGGGCTGTCAATGGCTCCAACCACATGTGGGAGGTGACCAAATTCATAGAAGTCAACCTTCACATTGGCTAAATCCTCATGTCTGGGAAACTGGATGTAGCTGGCAATGTGTCTCATCATTGCTGAAAGCACATCTTTTAGTACACCACTGAACATTGGCAGGTGCATACCACCAGATATAGACACAGTGTACTGAAATGAACCTGCATCTAGAAAATTCAATACTGCCATAAGTTTCACAATTGGTGGGATACATGTGGGATTAGTGTTTTAAGGAAGGAGATCAGGCTCCAACTGATAGCATGAATCCTGTATTTTTTGCCTATTCAAATGAAACCTCTTGATTACATCCCTTTCTTCAATGGTCTGAAGGTCTGTAAATGGGTGGTACACTGGAGGCTGTTGTCTTCTCCCTCTCCCAGGGTGTGGAGTGAAAACAATTTTGAACATTGGCCACTGTAACCAGAGTAACATATTTGAAGAATAAGCCCAAAGTCATGTGACAAAACATAACTTGTTCAGAAAGCATTACACATAATAATTGTCTACTGTCCAATATCCACCTATCATCCCCATTGTGGTCTTCACATGTGTCTATAACAGAAATGTGCACATAATACCTCCAAAAATGTATCATGAGCACCTTAATATTGTAAAGTTTTGAATAGTTCTCACAAAATACCATCACTGTCAGTGTACAGTGCACCGCTATAACATAGCGTTTATGCACAGTAATGTACTACACAGATGTTTGTGTAAAGGAAATTACAGGGCAATGAAGTAGTACATATTTATGTCTTAATCAAAAGAGAGTGACCTTGGTGTATATTCTGGTGCCTTTTGTATACCAGTTTTCAACCCGAAACACTCAACTAATATTTACCACTGGTGGTGTTAAGTGACCAATATGGTGTCATATCGGACCGCATCATCATTGGATCTCACACCTAGGTACTCTCTTTCCTAGGTGAGTACCACCTCCTTTTGAGGGAAAGTATTGGTGGGATCTAAGTGGTGAAACGGTATATATTGGATGAGGGTTTCGGGTTGAAAACTGGTATACAAAAAGCACCAGAATATACACGAAGCTCACTCTCTTTTGATTAAGACTTGCTACGTTTATGGAAGCTGAGTGACCTTGCTGCTTGCTTCTACTTCCCCCTTTTTAGGTCTCGCCTAGCGTTACAGCGCGAATGCGCTGCCATCGCTTTGCGAGGCATGCAGTATATACTGTAGTGTGGAAGCTTCGTGGAGGCTCCACCCACTCTCTGCCCATTGGCTTTTGTCTTAAATGCTGCCTTCGATTGGTTTGAGGCTTGTTAGTCCCTCCTCATTCATCATTTGTATCCCTTCACGGCTATTGGTCCCTTTACTCCTGAAACTATTTTCTTTTAGGTCTCGCCTAGGGTTGCAGCGCGGATGCGCTGCAGTCGCTTTGCGAGACATGCAGTATATACTGTAGTGTGGATGCTTCGTGGAAGCTCCGCCCACTTTCTGCCCATTGGCTTTTATCTTAAATGCTGCCTTCCGATTGGTTTGAGGCTTGTTAGTCCCTCCTCATTCATCATATGTATCCTTCCACGGCTATTGGCCCCTTTACTCCAAACACTATTTTCTTCCCTGTCTCCCCACTCCACCGCCCCCTCCCTCAGTCTGTGACTTCTCACCCTCCCCCACACCCCCCACCCCACTCCTGTTCATGTTTTCTTGCCTGCCGGCACTTCTGTTTTCATCTTTATTTATGCCACCTTGAAATATGCAAGTTCAAGATGCGTGCTGTACAAAAACTTCTCGTGTTTAATGAACTAGATTTTAATGTTACTCTAAATATAATAAGACTCTAGGCAACATTTGGGGTATGCATGACAACTGACGCCTCTTAGTCACAAATGGCATTGTTGTCGGGCGGAAGGAGCGGCAGTGTTTTAACTCATGGTTAAAACAAGCTTTTTTAATAACTTCCTCTCAATTCAGTGCTATAATCTTGTGTACTGAGGTGACGCACTAAAGAAATGCACTTTTTTGAATTCTAAAGAGGCATTATTGCACATTTACATCATGTTTACTGTATAACCAACATGTTGATCATTTTCACTGCTCGCCCACTGGCTCGTATACGCTTGGCTTGTCTCCGGCTGGCTCTACCTGTTAATTAATATATTGGTTCGTGCAACTCTAACAAAAAGAGATAAATGCATACATGACAGTGAGCCCGGTAGATGGTAGAGAAATAGACTGGTGCAGACAAACAGACAAAGTCAGTCTCCATTGCCTCACGTCAGAATCATCACTTTCAATAACCTGGAAATCTGCCAGCAACTCCCACATGCCCCAACCTCATCCCCCTCACCTATTCTTAGCAGAAGCAGCAGATTCTGAGCTGTACCCTGCTGGTGCAGAGGAGCACGGCAGAGTCTGTAGAAGCGCTGGGATCCCTAGCCTCTCCAGGCGAGCACCTAAGCCTTCCGGGTGCCTTAACACACAGGATAAATGAATACTTTTGTTCTGTGCTTTAGTCACCCCTCTGTGAGCACTGTCTGGTAGATGAAGCTCTGTGTTAATAAACACATTCAGAGAGGTGGTTGTGTACAAACAAACAACAGCCACAATCCCATACGTTTTGAACGTGAAGTTCAATACCTGCTCATCGAGTACCTCATTGGCTGATTATTCCATGGCACTACCAAAATTACATTTGGACACATTTTCTCAACTGTAAAACACTCCCTTCTATGGGTCATTTGACAACTCGGGGCTTTGGGGTTAGGTAACCTACTTTGGATGCTGTGTAAAAGAGTAAATACAAAAATTAATGCAATGAAACTAAGCAACCAGTACTGTCTGAAACACTGTGAAAACAGACACGCATTCTGGCATTTTGTTTAGTTAATGTCGATTTTCTCATAGATGCGAGTAAAGTACTCTTAATACCCTAATGAAATCTGCACACTTTTAAATAATAGCACCGGGCGACTTTCGACAACTAAGCAATGAATACATTTTCATGTACCCCCGAAGCCCCCCTACCCCCTGCCCCCTTGGCAAACTTCATTGCCTCCCAGTGTTTGGGGGATAACCAAGATGCAGGAGAGTGAGTCAAATAGTCTAGAAAATGAAAGAGAAGCCGGGATTCGGATTCAGATGCTCCAATCCCGATCGCGTTGGTTATTCTGTAAGAACTACTTTTATTAATGAGTTTCACATTAGTAAAGCACTACGGTGTGCATGTGTTGCGACACTTCACCCATGAGGTATGTGCCAAGCAATTGTTGACACAATCCACACTTTGCGTCTTTTTCAATATATTTATTACGAAGTGCAGGACCTTTCCAAGGGATTATGCACATCACATACATTCAATCCAAAAATAAACCGTGTAGGTAAAAAATATTGCCATTTACAATGTCAATAGCTCTAACTCAAAAATGCGAGACCTTTTTGCATTGCAAATGCTTGTTGATTTTTGTCATAGTACATATGTATAAATGTAACAGCTCATTTGTAGTGGTGGTGACATGCTTAACTCTCACCAATACTGTACTTCTATCCACTAAAATAACGGACATTCGGAACATACCGTCGTCTGTGGAAGTTGACTGCATGGTGGGCGGTTTCATCCACTGTGGACACAGCCACAGGCTAACGTTGGTGATTGTGATGATTGCAGCCCAATGGCTATGTCCATCTACGCTGATGACCGCGTATGTGGCGTACATGTACACCATGATTTGAAAAAGAACTCACTTGCCTTGTGACACTGCAGATATCAACACCTCCTCCACTTTATCTGTTGCTTGCCACCTCTGGGAGCAATCATGCCAGACCGAGCAGGAGCTGGAGCAACTGGTTGAAGAAGTCCTTCCCCTGTATGGCCAGCTCTATGACTCACCAGAGGAACATGTAAATCTCTCACATACATAGTTTACTCTGTTCAACTCTATCCTTTTCATTCCCATAAGCTAAAAGGCGCCTCTTAGTCCTAGGGCAAATTCAGATTACTGTAGTAACATTTTGTGGTCCCTACATAGGGCAATCATGTAATGGATTGTGGAGCACTGTATGTTTTGTACTTAACATCACCATTGTGATGTGTGATAAGCCCTAGATTCTACTGGTGTTGCATGCACATATTTATGCATGTATACATCTAAAAGTACCTTTGATATATTTGCTAATCAGATCATGGTAAAGGTGAAAAGAAACGTATAGGCTTTACAGCATGAGCTGTGTATGTATCCTGTAAGAAGCAGTTGAGTGTGATGCTAGCTATGTGTACAGTTCCACATATCACTCTGCCCAGATCAGGGCTCACCAAAATGCTGTCTGGGAGCTAGCTATAACTAACAGATCCTGTCAGAGTACCACAGAACCCTGAGGTCATGTATTAGATGACCACAATATGTACTTTTATGTATTGAAGTGGTGGAAATGTGATGCTGATGTGGGACCCAAATGCCCAGCTTGCAGAGAGCAAGGCCTGACAATGGTTTGTGCATACTCTGGTCCAAGGCCCAGGCTGGGACAGAGATGCTGTGGCGATATAACCGATGGACAGAGTAATCTCCCTGTAGACCTGCAGATCCTTGGATGTTCCCCAAATGAGTTTTTCAAGCCAATAGTAGCCCTGATTGCTTTTACATGAACTACATTTGAAATGGTGACCTGATACTTCTTTCCATTGACCCACATTGTCAATGTGTGACATTTACCAATGACAGGCCCCTTACTCATGCAAAAACAACAGTTGATGGACAGAATGCAGAACAATGTCATACATTCACCCCAGTACAGAGATCTGGGCCTAAATCCATCATTTTTTTGCTCACCATGCCGTTCCAGTTTGAACCCAGCCATATGCAAATCAGTCTTGACCCTGTGCCTCATGGGTACAGTCCAGCCCGAACTGCCAAGCCAGGTCCTCCCTGGACTGGAAACAAGCATCCTAGGACCGGTTTCGGGGTTTCGGGGTTTCACCCCTCTTCAGCCAGGATAGCTTGATTCCAGTGGCATGGAGAGCACGGGACCCACGCCTGGGCATACTCTTCCCACTCAGGGTGACAAATGCAAAAACAACAGTTGATGGACAGAATGCAGAACAATGTCATACATTCACCTCAGTACAGAGATCTGGGCCTAAATCCATCCTTTTTTTGCTCACCATGCCGTTCCAGTTTGTACCCAGCCATATGCAAATCAGTCTTGACCCTGTGCCTCATGGGTACAGTCCAGCCCGAACTGCCAAGCCAGGTCCTCCCTGGACTGGAAACCAGCATCCTAGGACCGGTTTCGGGGTTTCACCCCTTTTCAGCCAGGATAGCTTGATTCCAGTGGCATGGAGAGCACGGGACCCACGTCTGGGAATACCCTTCCCTCTCGGGGTGAAAATGCACAAACAACAGTTAATGGACAGAATGCAGAACAATGTCATACATTCACCCCAGTACAGAGATCTGGGCCTAAATCCATCGTTTTTTTGCTCACCCTGCCATTCCAGTTTGAACCCAGCCATATGCAAATCAGTCTTGACCCTGTGCCTCATGGGTACAGTCCAGTCCGAACTGCCAAGACAGGTCCTCCCTGGACTGGAAACAAGCATCCTAGGACTGGTTTCAGGGTTTCACCCCTCTTCAGCCAGGATAGCTTGATTCCAGTGGCATGGAGAGCACGGGACCCACGTCTGGCCATACCCTTCCCACTCGGGGTGACAAATGCAAAAACAACAGTTGATAGACAGAATGCAGAAAAATGTCATACATTCACCCCAGTACAGAGATCTTGGCCTAAATCCATCGTTTTTTTGCTCACCATGCCGTTCCAGTTTGAACCCAGCCATATGCAAATCAGCCTTGACCCTGTGCCTCATGGGTACAGTCCAGCCCGAACTGCCAAGCCAGGTCCTCCCTGGACTGGAAACAAGCATCCTAGTACCGGTTTTGGGGTTTTACCCCTTTTCAGCCAGGATAGCTTGATTCCAGTGGCATGGAGATCACCGGACCCACGTCTGGGCATACCCTTCCCACTCGGGGTGACAAATGCAAAAAGAACAGTTGATGGACAGAATGCAGAACAATGTCATACATTCACCCCAGTACAGAGATCTGGGCCTAAATCCATCGTTGTTTTGCTCACCATGCCGTTCCAGTTTGAACCCAGCCATATGCAAATCAGTCTTGACCCTGTGCCTCATGGGTACAGTCCAGCCCGAACTGCAAAGCCAGGTCCTCCCTGGACTGGAAACAAGCATCCTAGGACCGGTTTCGGGGTTTCACCCCTCTTCAGCCAGGATAGCTTGATTCCAGTGGCATGGAGAGCAGGGGACCCACGTTTGGGCATACCCTTCCCACTCGGGGTGACAAACGCAAAAACAACAGTTGATGGACAGAATGCAGAACAATGTCATACATTCACCCCAGTACAGAGATCTGGGCCTAAATCCATCATTTTTTTGCTCAGCATGCCGTTCCAGTTTGGACCCAGCCATATCCAAATCAGTCTTGACCCTGTGCCTCATGGGTACAGTCCAGCCCGATCTGCCAAGCCAGATCCTCCCTGGACTGGAAACAAGCATCCTAGGACCGGTTTCGGGGTTGCACCCCTCTTCAGCCAGGATAGCTTGATTCCAGTGGCATGGAGAGCACGGGACCCACATCTGGGCATACCCTTCCCACTCGGGGTGACAAATGCACATAGGTCTGTTGTCACATTTCGATAAGTCATGCTTGCACTGTACAGGCCTATTGCACATGTGACACATTAACCATACAGATAGTTGGTTACTTCTGAAGAGATTTTGATCTGTGAATCACCAGCTTTGTTACATTCAACCAATCAAACAAGAAATTCAATGGTAGGTTGATGTCATCCCTGTAACAGTGCCACATATGACAAAAGGTGTGTCCTGTGATGGCAGTACATACCACTCAAACTCAATTAGACGTAGTGTGATATCCCATCAAGTAGTCCACATGTCCACACAACCCCAGAGAGGAAGCTCTCAGTGATGAACATGCCAGCCGTTTCATTGTGACCTAAGTCTTAGGATGTAGTCTATACTATGGTACCAGCCGGTATGGACAGTATGCATCAAGTCAATGGGCGTGGCTGTATAGGTGTCTGTACAATCATGCACAAGTAGTTTACCTTCCCAAAGGTCACAATGGTGTGTTGTGTTTCACAGTAGCTCACATCACAGTATATGTAGGATGGTCCTGGCCTACATGATGTTAGTGGGCTGGCTTAGTCAGTGTAGGTCATGACCAGGGTTGAGGATAATCAACAGATGACAACAACAGTGTGTATTCATGCCTTTGTAGTGCTCAGCAAGTGTGAATTACACATGTAGTCTGTTAACTATTGATTAATGCTTGTGCTAGATGTTTAGAAAATATGTGTCAACCAAACAGATATCCAAAAACATTCAGTTATAATCTGCTTATTCTTCTGTTGTATCCATACAGGTCAATGCCCATCAAAAGCAAACCATTTGGAAAGTCATCGCTTGGAAGGTGCGGACCCTGGGGTTCTATCGCCGGTGCAGGGTCCATTGCAGGAAAAGGTGGAAGGACCTGAGGCGCTGGACCCGGAAGATCACAGAGGTCCAGCCGGGTATGTCCTCCCAACATGGACAGGGCGCGTGTCAGACCCTGACCCCCTAATGGCACGCATACTGGCGGTGGCCTACCTGTAGCTTGATGAGGAGTTGAGGGCCCAACAGCAGCTACAATGGGGGAGTCCTGGCCAGAGTCATACATGTTACATTGCAAACTTTGTGTGGTACAGGCAGGCATTTCCCCATCAATATTGGGGGTGGCCCATGTGCAACGCACAAGAAGAGTCATTGTTTGTGTAGGTCTGGTACTAGGTACATGCTGATGAGCTTTGCCTATTGTATATATGACCAGGAACACAGCAGATTCCAGTCCACTACCAATTTACAACCTTAATTAGACACATAGCTGACTGAAGATATTAATCAGTTCATGTTGTTTGATATTCTGGGTGGCAATTGTACCAAACAGGCCACTTGTCTTCATTGTGTCAGGAATGATGCTCCCTCACTACTGTGTCTCTTGATGGTGTCCTCTTACATGTAAAATAGCATGCAGTGCACTTTGGATGCAGTCGCTGGGCAATACTTCTCCTTGGTAAGTGGGGAATCTACAGTAACATGGGATAACAAACATCACTGGTGCAATCAGTATTAGCTCCTACATGTTGGCATGTATACCTTCCCCTGTTGTAGTATAATTTGCACTACTGTTTCATATATGATCTACGTGTCTTCCCATTAGGACACAAGTAAAACCTCCTCTTCATGAAATGGAGATTCCCGGACTCTCAACAACCTTCAATGTTCTATATCCTATCAGTTATGCAATATAAGAATGGTGTTCTCACCAGTACCAAATTGTTGGATTGGGGATGTCCCTAGGTCTTGCTGATACATTATTCTGTGGATATTTGTGGACAAATCTCCCAGATATTTTCTGTGCTAGATTTGATACATAGCTAAGCTACGGAAGTACAGCTTTCATGAGACTATTCTGACAATGGACATATGAGGACATTTCTATTAGGTAGTGTCAATAGTGGGAAAATGAGCATTTCAATGTTACCTTCTTTCTTCTGCTTTACATATTGTTGCAACATAACTGTGGTGATGTCACACAGTCAGTGGACTTTGTGGAATTGCACTATGTCATCTGGAATGTCAGCTTTGGCCATGTTCTGACTGTGTGGACAGTGACAATTGATTTTACTTTGCCTTGGTCTGCTTTTGGGACGGCTCTCTTTGCTACTGAATAAACTTCACTGGAAAAACTCAAGCTGTGTGTCACCATCTTTTCACTAGCGACAGAAGATGGGATTCTATTTAATCCAGTGACATTGTGTGACCATTTTTTTGTCTGAAATTGGACTGAAGGTATTTCCAACTCGCACCCCTTCAATATCACTGTGAGTACAATTTTTTTTATTATTGAATTATTTGTGCATCTTGTCAAGGCAATCATCTACAAGAAATAAGAGAGCCGTGCCCTTTTCACCTGTCTTGAGGTTCGATACGCATCGTTAAATTGCCTAATGCATGACATACTACGTGAAGGAAAGTGTATAATTTATTTTTTTAACTCTGTGGCTCAGAAACGAAAAAGGAACGGAAGTGAGATCTCTAATTTTCAAGTTGCCAAAGATTATTATGCTAAACTTGCATTGTTGTGAGTGAAAATAACTGGTAACTTTGCTCGAGCCTTACATTCCTCTCACCTCTCGAGACTTGGGGCCCGATTCACAGAAATGCCTTCTGTGAATACCGAAAGTCTTAAAATTGGGATTTTTCGCAGTTTAGTAGTAGTATAGTTAGGACTCCTAACTTTAGGACTCCTAAATGCCTTCTGTGAATACCGAAAGTCTTAAAATTAGGATTTATCTCAATTTAGTAGTCCTAAGTTTAGACTTAGGACTACTAAATTGAGAAAAATCCTAATTTTAAGAATTTCGGTATTCACAGAAGGCATTTAGGAGTCCTAAAGTTAGGACTCCTAACTTCTGTGAATACCGAAATGAGTAAGTGCCTTCTGTGAATACCAAAATGAGTAAGTGCCTTCTGTGAATACCAAAATGGTAGTAAGTTTAGGATTTTGTCTTAAGTTAGTTCTGTGAATCGGGCCCTTGGTGCGCACTCCTCCTCTCACGAGCTTGTTGTTCCGTGCGCGCTGCGCTTGTTGTGACATTGGTGCTCATCATTGTCTCACGGCAGACAATACATCAACGAGAAGATTCTTCACGACTTGCTCAGCTTCAGTGACGTCAGACGCGGCTGGAACGGATCCTTGGTTCTACCACCACTAAAAGAAAAGTTAGATCTGATTTTTGGTGGCCTAGAATGGACATCCAAGTTGACAATTTAGTTAGACAGTGTGTACGATGGAGTGCTAGTGATAAGGTTCTTGTACTGGAGGGTTCTGTTGAACATCCTGTATCTCCTGCTGCGAGGGCTTGGCAGAAATTAGGCATGGACTTCCATGGGCCTATTCATGTTCTGCCTGCATACTCAAAGAATTTTTTAGTTCTTGTGGACCATTTATCTAGATGGGTTGAAGTTGAACCGATTGGTGTACCAAATTCAAAAAGTGTCTTCAATTGTCTTAATAAGATCTTTATCAGAGAGGGTTATCCAGAGGAGATTCTCACGGACAATGGTGTTCAATTTATTTCACAAGAAATGAATTTTTTCTTACATTCTTGTGGTATCAAACACACCAGGACTCCTCTTTACCATCCACAAAGCAATGGTAAAACTGAAATATTTAATAGAGTAGTTGTGGAATGTGTCCAAGCTGCTTTTAGATCTAAGAAATGTATTTTTCAGGCAGTTAAAGATCTTGTTTGGTCATGCCGTACTTCTCCTCATGTAACCACCAATTTCAGTCCGTTTGAACTCATGAGAGGCAGAAAGGCTTCCTCACAGGTCTATCCTTTTTTGATGGTGAAATCTTTCCACCAGGGTTGTGACATGAGAAGTATGTGGGATTCTGCTAACAAAAAATCTTCTGAAATCAGTGCTAAAAAGAGTGAATCTATCATTAGGAAAGAAAACCACAAAATTAGAGTTGGGGACTGGGTAAGAATAAAAAATTCTGTGTCTGTCAGGAAAGGTTTATCAAAGTTTTTGGATCCTCAACAAGCTGTTGAGATCAGAAAGAATGCTGTTAAGTTGTGTAATGGTAATTGGTGGAACACATCTCGTGTGGCTAAAGATCCTTCCTTTTCTCAAGGAAAGGTAACAAATGACAAAAATATTTCAGGAGGGGGAGGTGGTGTCAGGAAAAGCACAAGAGATCATGCTAAACCAAGTTGGTTACGAGAATACGCATAAGAAAGACTGTTTATTGTTCATGTTAGCTATTGGTTCTATATTCTTTTTATCTTTTTCTTTCCACATTCTTTTCCATTCTTAGGTTTCTTCTACAGTTTTTTCCTGCTTATATGTCCTTCTTTTTTCCTGTCATTTCAAGTATTACTTTATTAAAAGGAGGGAGGTGTGTGGTGATGTCACACAGTCAGTGGACATAGTGGAATTGCACTATGTCATCTGGAATGTCAGCTGTGGCCATGTTCTGACTGTGTGGACAGTGACAGTTGATTATACTTTGCCTTGGTATGCTTTTGGGACGGCTCTCTTTGCTACTGAATAAACTTCACTGGAAAAACTCAAGCTGTGTGTCACCATCTTTTCAATAACTTTATTACTTGACCATCATTTCATCATGATGTGGTATTAAGTATATGCCCATTTGCTGAATGAAGGGCCATATGTGTAATCTGTATGAATTAATTTGTCATTGCTATCCTAGTTGATGACATCAGGTCACTGTAGTATACTACAAGGGCTACACGCTACAAGGTGATCACGTATCCTACTAGATACACAAGGATGGAATTCAGAGAACTTCACTCATGCAATTGGAGCTGTCTGTGGTTATGGCTTCACTGTGAGCAACTGTTTCTAGGTACTGTAGCATACATGCATGTGCCCATGCTAATGTTGAAGCCAGTATAATGGACCTTGCAGCTAGAGTATTCTGTGCACTCTAGTAATGTTCTGTGTTCAAAGCTTTTGCTCAAGTGTGTTCTGGCACATGCAATGAAACTATTATTTCTTTAAGTATTTTTATTGGCATTTTGGAATATTCAACATTCATTTTATAACTTACATTACATCATGTATAGGAATAAATGACAGTTGATAGCTATATCACAGATCAAAAGGCGCAGAACTCCATATTCAAAAGCAGAATCCAAAAACTGGTTCTAACTACTCCTTGTGCAGACTAAGTATACAGCAGAGCATGTCAAGTAGGGTATCATTCTGTTGCCACTAACCTCAAGCAGTGACTACAATTCCTAGTACATGTTCCACTAACGTTTGGTCACGATAGCTTAATCATGGGGATGTCCATCAATGATTTGAGATACAAGCATATCATTCATACATATCTAATGCTACTTCAATTATCAAAAGGAGACAATCCTTATAATGAAAGAAATACCAATAATAAGAAAAACGATAAAGAAGTAAATAAATCATGTGCAAAGGAGGGCAGTAGATCACATCCAATATAGTACGTGTAGGGAGGAATCACAGCACAAGTACGCCTCTTGTTATGGTGAAAGAGCAGGGGTGTAGGGCTCCCAACCAATGTCAGAACTACCATGCCTGAACAGCCAGTCACTGCCCAGTAGGGTCCCACAGAGCTACTAGTCGGTTCAGTACTCAGAGTGTCCCTAGGGACCTCTAGCATCTTCACGCTGCACACTTTCAGGGTGGGACCCTAAACCAGGGTCTGAGCCTGTCACCACAGATGTAGCATCTTCAGGCATTTTCCAAGCTACCATCGCCTCCCTCCATTGGCCAGCTATTGGGTGCTTCCTCATGCCTTTAGACTCTTCCCAACAAAGCGCTCTACATTCTGCCCCAGCCCACATGATAAAATCTCTGTTGCAGGTCTCGAACTGCGGCCCCCTCGGGGACTTCCACTCCATCGCTATCCTACGTTTAGTCAAGCTCAATGCGAGGTCAATAAGCCTATTTCCAACCTTATGTTTTGGGGGTCTCGGAAAAAGACCTAGCAAGCACGTCTGTATTGTGGGAGGCAACACTCTACCCAGCACCTCCTTGAGTTTACCAAGCATAGCCTCCCAGAAAAGACGCAAGCTGCGACAATCCCAGGACATATGGCCGAAGTCCACATCTGGGTGTATGCATCTAGGGCACGGATGGACTCCTCCCCATACGTCACATTGAGGCGGTGCAGTGTCATATAAGCCATGTGTGTGTAATTGAATATATTTTAAGCGTGTGTTGCGGGAGATCTTAGGGTAATACAGGACTCTGTGCCACTCCACGTCTGTAAGCTCTCTGCCTCCGAGTCTAACCCACTTTGCCCGTATCCCACTTCGGAACCCCACGGACACTGATTGCAATGCAACCTGACACCCCTTCACTAGGTGCCCAGCCGTCCCCAGCGTGAACAGGGCGTGTAGCATTGGGTGTGTCTCCAGGTCGTCCCTCCTTTTATTCCATAGCTGCGCGAAAGTACGAGTCAAGGCCTCATATTGTAGGAACTGCCCCGAAAGAAGATCGCAGCCCTCCACCAGCTCTATGAACGGGAGCAGAGATTTGTCTAGAAAGCAATCTCCAACAATAACCAATCCTGCCTCAGTCCAATGGACCAATTGTCCGCTCGTGAATAGAGTTTGGGGGTCGCCATGCGGCTGTCCTACGAGAGGTACCATAGGGGTGAATTTGGCGGTCCGCGGCTCCGTGCCCTGGCATCTCCTCCAGGCTTGGAAAGCCGTGCACTGTAGCAGAGAGCAGTACGGGGTCGGCGTTGCCTGTATTAATAGTTTTGCCATCACGAGGTTGGGGCGGGAACCCGCGAATGATAAACACGTACCCTCCTCTTTCACACCTTCCACCCATTGCGCCAGCCTCTGCAAGTGTGCAGCTAGCATATATATTATTGAAACTTCGGTACCCCCAACCCCCCCTCAGACATGGGGCACTATTGCGTTTTGAGAGACACCCTAGAGCGCCCATCTTCCCACACCAGATCCCGTAATAGGGTATTCAAGGGGCAAAAACATCTGCTGGGCATAAGGATCAGGAGGTTAACCAAAAAATACAATAAGCGTGGTAGCAGGACCATTTTGGAAGGGGAGACCCGGGCCATGATGGGCAGTTGCAGAGTTCACCAAAGCTGCACACAGGAACACAGCGAGTGCAGCATTCTACCCAAGTTTCCTTCCTTCAGATCCTCCAAGGAGTGAAAAATGTGTATGCCCAAATATTTAAACAAATTCTTAGCCCATAATGTATCGGCCATCAGTGCCTCAGGCCTGTACATGGGGCCAGCTACAGGGAATAAGTATGTCTTTGTTTTGTTGACTCGGAGGCCCGAGAGGCACACAAAAACATCCAGGATTTGCATGGCCGCTGCGGTGCCCACTACTGCCCTTGACAGGTAAATCAACAAGTCGTCAGCATAAAAGAAGATATGATGCAACCGCCCTTCAATAGTCAGCCCGATCCCATTCCCTCCCTTGACGAATTTGCTCAGCCATGGGTTCGATTTCCAGAGCAAACAGGAGGAGCGAAATGGGACACCCCTGTCTAGTTCTGAAAGGATATCCTGTATTGCCTGGAGAGTGTTCTGCCAATTTTAACCCTCACCTTATGGGCAGCATACAAAAGCCGCTCCCACTGCACCCATTCCTCTTCCAGTCCCAAGCACAACATCACCTCAAATAAGTAGTTCCACTCCTCCGTGTCAAAGGCTTTTTCGAGATTGACGGAAAGCACCGCTGCCTGGCTTTTGGTTGGGGCCTCGGCATGATATGGTACAAAATAAAGCCTGCGGAGGTTATAACAGGTGTTGTGAGTTGGAATAAATCCGTTCTGGTCAGGGTGTATTAATGTCTTTATATGTGGGAGTAATCTCCCGGCCAACACCTTGCTTCGAATTTTGAAGTCCATGATGAGCATGGAGAGAGGTCTATGATCCTTAACACCCGCACCAGCCTGTTTGGTTTTCCGGAGAGGAATCACCAGGGCCGACTGCGTGGAGCAAGGCAACTCCCCCGACTCATATGCATCAGTGTACAGCTTGACAAGATGCGGTGCCAGTAAATCTGTAAAGTGTTGGCAAAACTCTGCCAGGAGGCTGTCCGGCCTCGGCGTTTTGCCAGGTGCTAATGAGCTAGTAGCGGCTCTGACTTCCTGCAAGTTTATCTGTTCTCTCAGTTCTTCCCGGTCCTCCTCCTCCGACACACAGAGAGGCAGAGACTCCAAGAGCTCTCGAATGTAAAGCCAGGAAGCCACAGTTGGGGCCGTATACAATTGCTCGTAGTATGTGAGAAAGGAATAATTAATCACGTCTGGGTTGTCCACCACTTCCCCAGTATCTAAGCTAATTTGAGTGATTGGAGAGGCCCCTAGCTCAGATCTGATCAATCTTGCTAAGAGTCGGCCCGCCTTCCCTTCCTCCCTCTGCACCTTATCCAATTAGTCCTTATGATTGTACCATCGCAGCCACCCAATGCATTGTTATACTTTGACGGAACAGACAGTAGTGCTGCTCGAGCCATTTTGTCCGTGCCCTGAGTGTTATCTAACCTGCGGATGCTTTCCTCCAGGTCTAATATTTCCTGTCGGAGCTCTCTATGTGCCCGCACAACAACCTTAAATGCCTCCCACTCCACTTGAGATGAGGATGCAGTATTGACATTAATGGGAAAATACGTGTCTAGGAGTGTGTGCAAAGAAGCGTGGAAAGGGGCATCCTCGAGCATTGCGGGGTTCAGTTTCCAGGTGGGTATCGGAGGGCAACGTCCCGGGGGCTGGCGTGTCATTAGCAGAGGGCTGTGATCCGATAGTGTGCACCCTAAGTATTCGTTGTGTTTAACAGACCTATTAAAGGCAGGGAAGCACAGGAACGTGTTGAGCTGTGTATGCACCTGATGGACCATTAAAAAAAAGAAAAATTCCCTATCCCTATTGTGATGTGACCTCCAAGTATCTTCGAGACCCCAGTTAGAGATCCAGTTGGGAACCCCAAGGCTTTGCGGTGTGGCTGTGACCCCAGCAAAGGAGGGTGCGAGTGGTCAATAACAACATCCGCAACACAATTAAAATCTCCTCCAAGTATCTAGTTGCCACTTAGTTTATCAGCCAATACAGAAGAAAAGGATTCCAGAAAGCCTATATGGTCCTGGTTAGGAGCATAACTATTGCCAAGGGTAACCTCCTGCCCGCCAACCTCCCCGTGACCAGCGCATACCGGCCTTCTGCATCCAACCATGAATGCTCAAGAGCGAAAGGGACCCCCGGCTTAACCCATATTAGAATCCCTCTGGCAAACGCTGAGGAGGTGGTCGCAAAGACATGGCCCTGCCATCGTTGCTTCAACTTCCCAGCTTCCTCACTGTTCAAGTAGGTTTCCTGGAGCAGCGCAATGTGTATGTCTCCACACCTCAGGTATGAATAAATATTATGGCGTTTTGCAATAGACCCCATTCCTCTTATGTTCCATGTGAGGAACCGTATAACACTACGAGTGTCCGCTATTCATGGTGAGTATCAGCAAGTGGCTTGCCGAAGGAAGCCCGCCACCATCGCCCCCTCAATCCGGCACCACTTCCCCCCTCTGTGGACATCAGAACACAAAAAACAAACAAATGGACCCATATGATGGTCAACACACCAACCCCAGGGCAGTCTGACAAGAGCTGGCCGCCCAAACATCATGTGAAACAGTTAGTATTAAATGAGGCCCAAACCTAGTGTGACACTCAATGGGGGTGAGCCCCTGAGGCATATATCAGTATGCTCCCACCCGGGAGAGAGCACCAGCCCCCAAAGTAACGAGGCAGCTAAGGGTATGAAACAGATAACTGTGATTCAGCATTCTCCTATGTGGTACATACACTGTGGCTTACCAATTACATCATATAATATCGTCTGCAGTGTTGGGGGTCACTACCGGCAGCTTCACACTATCACTGCGGGAAGTGTCAGATTCATTGTCCTCAGTCTCTCTCTCTCTCTCTCTCGGAACCGCCCCCCGCCCCCGAGGCAGGACTCCGGCCCTGCATTAGCACTGCCACTGTCTGCAGTGCCTCAGTCCTCTCTTTCTCTGTCTGCCATGAGGAAGGTTTCTTCAAGGTCCCCCTCCGAGGTCGTCATCTCAGGCATTTCCCAAGTTCTGTGGCCCTCTGCGTGGTGAATCTAGGGCCCCTGTCCTGTGGTGCTTCCCCCTAGTAAGCCTCCAACCAGTCCCAGGCATCTTTAGGACTGTCGAAGGAGTGAGTGTTCCCATCAAGCATTATTCTCAGACGGGCTGGAAACATCAGAGTATTGAAGGCCTTCCTCGCAACGCCTTCTTGACCTCCAAATATGAGGCCCACTTCCTCTGTACCTCCAGCGTGTAATCCGGGAAAAGGGATATTTTGCTGTTGTCCAATATGAAAGGGCCCTCTACCCTTGCCTTCTGCAGGAGAAGGTCCCTGTCCCGAAAATGGAGCAGATGGGCCACCACAGGCCGCGGAGGCCTCCCAGGAGCCAATGGCTTGGCTGGTAATCTATGGGCCCTTTCCAGCGTGTAAAAAGTGGACTGACCCTCAAGTGCCACTACTCTTCTAAGCCAGTGCTCCAAGAAGGACACCATATTGTCACGCTCCACCCCTTCCGGCAATCCCAGGATCCTGATTATTTTCCTCCTGTTGCGCCCTTCGCTCTAGTAAACACACTCTGTCCGTAAGGACCCCCATCTGCTGTTCCAGAGCCTTTTGTGCCGGCGCCAGTTCCAAAACATTAGACTCAGTTTCTTTAACCCTCTGACAATTTCTTATGTTCTTCCCTCAGTAGGCCGAGCCCCACTGCAACCGTGTTAATGTCCTGGTGAAGGGTGGCCTTTGTGTCGGCTATGGCCTCTAAGATTTTACTGAGCTGCTGTTGCACCGGATCCTCTGGGGTGGATTGAGACTGTTCCTGGGCACTGTCTTCCGGGTCCTGAAGGGCCCCTGTCTGGCGGCCTCTGGGTTCTCCCATGGTGTTGACAGCCAGCCGGGCCAGATCAGCACCCACCGTAGACGCTTGTTTAGTGGGGGTAGGAAATGCTGCAGACTTGATCTGGCAATGGACAGAGAAGCCATATCCCAGGCAGGGCCGCGCCATCACTTGCCAGGGTAGGCCCGCTTGGCCCTCACCACACTGGTCCGATAGTCATTGCTGTGTGCCTCTTCAGTGCCGGCAGTTCCGCCCAAATCCCACTGGGCTGTCCCGTGCCCACTGAAGTTGTGAGCAGTGGAGCCCACTAAACCTTGGGTCCAGCCAGCTCACTCTTCAAACTCACAGTTAAGGCCCAGCGCCTTCCTCTCTCTGGCGACGCACCCAGGAGTGCCCCTGCCAGCGCTCTGCCTAGGTCGCCCGACGAAGACCCGACTCCAGGCGGGCACCAATTATTGAATGGCCAGAAGCTGTGCCCCAAGTCCGACAGGCCAGGTCAATGCAGTGCTGCCCGCTTCCACAGCCCCACCGGCAGACACTGAGATGCTGTTCAAGCAGGTCTCATCCAGCATTCCAGCACACCAACCTCTAAATGCAGCAGCACCCTCAGTCTAGATCAGGGGGGGCGCCGCAGCCCCCTCCAGGCCGGCCCTTGGGAACACAAGCAGCCATCTCACCTCTAGACCCTCATTCAAGGTCCCAGGTGCCAATGCGCTGACTCCGGCTGGGACCGCAAGCTCTGGCAGGCCCCCCCCAGGGGCACTCAGCGACTATCTGCGTCTCTGGAGGCATTGTATGAGGCACCCCAGAGCCAGGTTGCATACCAGCCAGTCTGTTAGACTTGCCGGGTGGGGCCTGTCAGCGATGCTTCAGCGACGGTTGATCGTGCCTCAAGGAACCAGCTATGCCCACCTGATGGGCACAAAGCAACACGCAGGTCAAGGTTGCACGATAGGGCCCTCAGGCCGGACCAGTGCTGCCCGCCTCTGGAGTCTCTCTGGGAAACCCAAGGATGCAGCTCCAGATGGCCCTGCTCTGCTCTCCCGGTCCCCCGCCGCTGCGTTCAGTGGTAGCTGCAGACTAGGGAAGGGGGGGCCTCTCCAACTTCAAGTGCCCGTTCAAGGCTTGTCTCTCAGGGGGCCCCGACCAACCGCCGCGCCACTAGGCCCTTATGCAATGTTGGGGCGCCGGTGTGCTGCCCCCAGCCGGGTCCTCAGATCCCGGTGCTCCCCTCCCGGGGCACGCAGCCATTACCTCTGTCCTGGGAGGCAGTCATACACTGTTGAGGGCGCCCCCGCTCCGAAGCTCGGGCAGGCGACGATCAGGCTGTATGGCTCTCCCTGCCGGCAGGCATTGCAGCGGAGGCCCGCCTGTGATGAACCAAAAATGCTCATGGCTCACCCCTGGGCCACAGCACCTGTCCCTATCTCGGGGACCTCTGCAGTTCCTCTTGCTGCTGCCGCTCAACGTGCAGCACTGTTCTCGGAAGAAGCGGCGGTCGCCTGCCCATGCTCCATCTCCACGCTCAAAAAGTCACTCGGGCACCTCCGTGTTGTCCACTGCCGCCATTAATCTGGCCTCAATCATGTTCCACTCACTGCAGAGCTCTTTGCCCACCTGCAGTTGCCACCAGATCTCAGAGGTCATCCAGGTGCACCCCACGGCACACGGACCACTGAGGGGCTGGTGGGAATCTTACAGCTCTCCCCAGCTGCCTGTTCCAGGAGAATTAACTGCAGGCTGGTGCAGAGCTCTCAGCTTACGCATCCGCCATGATCCTCAGCTAGGCCACGTCCCCGCAATTAACCTATTTTTAATGTCATTTCAGCATCATCCCAGGCAAGCAGAGGAGACAGGCCCAAAATCGTTGGGAAAGTAGCTGGCCACAGTGGCTCTGGTTGTGACATGACAGACACAGAGGGAGCCAGTGGTCCAGAGTGGGAGGGGAGTGCCACAAAGGAGGCAAACTCAACGTCATCATTTTCAGGGTCAATCTCCAGTGGACAATGAGGCCCACTTCCTCTGTACCTCCAGCGTGTAATCCGGGAAAAGGGATATTTTGCTGTTGTCCAATATGAAAGGGCCCTCTACCCTTGCCTTCTGCAGGAGAAGGTCCCTGTCCCGAAAATGGAGCAGATGGGCCACCACAGGCCGCGGAGGCCTCCCAGGAGCCAATGGCTTGGCTGGTAATCTATGGGCCCTTTCCAGCGTGTAAAAAGTGGACTGACCCTCAAGTGCCACTACTCTTCTAAGCCAGTGCTCCAAGAAGGACACCATATTGTCACGCTCCACCCCTTCCGGCAATCCCAGGATCCTGATTATTTTCCTCCTGTTGCGCCCTTCGCTCTAGTAAACACACTCTGTCCGTAAGGACCCCCATCTGCTGTTCCAGAGCCTTTTGTGCCGGCGCCAGTTCCAAAACATTAGACTCAGTTTCTTTAACCCTCTGACAATTTCTTATGTTCTTCCCTCAGTAGGCCGAGCCCCACTGCAACCGTGTTAATGTCCTGGTGAAGGGTGGCCTTTGTGTCGGCTATGGCCTCTAAGATTTTACTGAGCTGCTGTTGCACCGGATCCTCTGGGGTGGATTGAGACTGTTCCTGGGCACTGTCTTCCGGGTCCTGAAGGGCCCCTGTCTGGCGGCCTCTGGGTTCTCCCATGGTGTTGACAGCCAGCCGGGCCAGATCAGCACCCACCGTAGACGCTTGTTTAGTGGGGGTAGGAAATGCTGCAGACTTGATCTGGCAATGGACAGAGAAGCCATATCCCAGGCAGGGCCGCGCCATCACTTGCCAGGGTAGGCCCGCTTGGCCCTCACCACACTGGTCCGATAGTCCTTGCTGTGTGCCTCTTCAGTGCCGGCAGTTCCGCCCAAATCCCACTGGGCTGTCCCGTGCCCACTGAAGTTGTGAGCAGTGGAGCCCACTAAACCTTGGGTCCAGCCAGCTCACTCTTCGAACTCACAGTTAAGGCCCAGCGCCTTCCTCTCTCTGGCGACGCACCCAGGAGTGCCCCTGCCAGCGCTCTGCCTAGGTCGCCCGACGAAGACCCGACTCCAGGCGGGCACCAATTATTGAATGGCCAGAAGCTGTGCCCCAAGTCCGACAGGCCAGGTCAATGCAGTGCTGCCCGCTTCCACAGCCCCACCGGCAGACACTGAGATGCTGTTCAAGCAGGTCTCATCCAGCATTCCAGCACACCAACCTCTAAATGCAGCAGCACCCTCAGTCTAGATCAGGGGGGGCGCCGCAGCCCCCTCCAGGCCGGCCCTTGGGAACACAAGCAGCCATCTCACCTCTAGACCCTCATTCAAGGTCCCAGGTGCCAATGCGCTGACTCCGGCTGGGACCGCAAGCTCTGGCAGGCCCCCCCCAGGGGCACTCAGCGACTATCTGCGTCTCTGGAGGCATTGTATGAGGCACCCCAGAGCCAGGTTGCATACCAGCCAGTCTGTTAGACTTGCCGGGTGGGGCCTGTCAGCGATGCTTCAGCGACGGTTGATCGTGCCTCAAGGAACCAGCTATGCCCACCTGATGGGCACAAAGCAACACGCAGGTCAAGGTTGCACGATAGGGCCCTCAGGCCGGACCAGTGCTGCCCGCCTCTGGAGTCTCTCTGGGAAACCCAAGGATGCAGCTCCAGATGGCCCTGCTCTGCTCTCCCGGTCCCCCGCCGCTGCGTTCAGTGGTAGCTGCAGACTAGGGAAGGGGGGGCCTCTCCAACTTCAAGTGCCCGTTCAAGGCTTGTCTCTCAGGGGGCCCCGACCAACCGCCGCGCCACTAGGCCCTTATGCAATGTTGGGGCGCCGGTGTGCTGCCCCCAGCCGGGTCCTCAGATCCCGGTGCTCCCCTCCCGGGGCACGCAGCCATTACCTCTGTCCTGGGAGGCAGTCATACACTGTTGAGGGCGCCCCCGCTCCGAAGCTCGGGCAGGCGACGATCAGGCTGTATGGCTCTCCCTGCCGGCAGGCATTGCAGCGGAGGCCCGCCTGTGATGAACCAAAAATGCTCATGGCTCACCCCTGGGCCACAGCACCTGTCCCTATCTCGGGGACCTCTGCAGTTCCTCTTGCTGCTGCCGCTCAACGTGCAGCACTGTTCTCGGAAGAAGCGGCGGTCGCCTGCCCATGCTCCATCTCCACGCTCAAAAAGTCACTCGGGCACCTCCGTGTTGTCCACTGCCGCCATTAATCTGGCCTCAATCACGTTCCACTCACTGCAGAGCTCTTTGCCCACCTGCAGTTGCCACCAGATCTCAGAGGTCATCCAGGTGCACCCCACGGCACACGGACCACTGAGGGGCTGGTGGGAATCTTACAGCTCTCCCCAGCTGCCTGTTCCAGGAGAATTAACTGCAGGCTGGTGCAGAGCTCTCAGCTTACGCATCCGCCATGATCCTCAGCTAGGCCACGTCCCCGCAATTAACCTATTTTTAATGTCATTTCAGCATCATCCCAGGCAAGCAGAGGAGACAGGCCCAAAATCGTTGGGAAAGTAGCTGGCCACAGTGGCTCTGGTTGTGACATGACAGACACAGAGGGAGCCAGTGGTCCAGAGTGGGAGGGGAGTGCCACAAAGGAGGCAAACTCAACGTCATCATTTTCAGGGTCAATCTCCAGTGGACAATGAGGCCCACTTCCTCTGTACCTCCAGCGTGTAATCCGGGAAAAGGGATATTTTGCTGTTGTCCAATATGAAAGGGCCCTCTACCCTTGCCTTCTGCAGGAGAAGGTCCCTGTCCCGAAAATGGAGCAGATGGGCCACCACAGGCCGCGGAGGCCTCCCAGGAGCCAATGGCTTGGCTGGTAATCTATGGGCCCTTTCCAGCGTGTAAAAAGTGGACTGACCCTCAAGTGCCACTACTCTTCTAAGCCAGTGCTCCAAGAAGGACACCATATTGTCACGCTCCACCCCTTCCGGCAATCCCAGGATCCTGATTATTTTCCTCCTGTTGCGCCCTTCGCTCTAGTAAACACACTCTGTCCGTAAGGACCCCCATCTGCTGTTCCAGAGCCTTTTGTGCCGGCGCCAGTTCCAAAACATTAGACTCAGTTTCTTTAACCCTCTGACAATTTCTTATGTTCTTCCCTCAGTAGGCCGAGCCCCACTGCAACCGTGTTAATGTCCTGGTGAAGGGTGGCCTTTGTGTCGGCTATGGCCTCTAAGATTTTACTGAGCTGCTGTTGCACCGGATCCTCTGGGGTGGATTGAGACTGTTCCTGGGCACTGTCTTCCGGGTCCTGAAGGGCCCCTGTCTGGCGGCCTCTGGGTTCTCCCATGGTGTTGACAGCCAGCCGGGCCAGATCAGCACCCACCGTAGACGCTTGTTTAGTGGGGGTAGGAAATGCTGCAGACTTGATCTGGCAATGGACAGAGAAGCCATATCCCAGGCAGGGCCGCGCCATCACTTGCCAGGGTAGGCCCGCTTGGCCCTCACCACACTGGTCCGATAGTCCTTGCTGTGTGTCTCTTCAGTGCCGGCAGTTCCGCCCAAATCCCACTGGGCTGTCCCGTGCCCACTGAAGTTGTGAGCAGTGGAGCCCACTAAACCTTGGGTCCAGCCAGCTCACTCTTCGAACTCACAGTTAAGGCCCAGCGCCTTCCTCTCTCTGGCGACGCACCCAGGAGTGCCCCTGCCAGCGCTCTGCCTAGGTCGCCCGACGAAGACCCGACTCCAGGCGGGCACCAATTATTGAATGGCCAGAAGCTGTGCCCCAAGTCCGACAGGCCAGGTCAATGCAGTGCTGCCCGCTTCCACAGCCCCACCGGCAGACACTGAGATGCTGTTCAAGCAGGTCTCATCCAGCATTCCAGCACACCAAGCTCTAAATGCAGCAGCACCCTCAGTCTAGATCAGGGGGGGCGCCGCAGCCCCCTCCAGGCCGGCCCTTGGGAACACAAGCAGCCATCTCACCTCTAGACCCTCATTCAAGGTCCCAGGTGCCAATGCCCTGACTCCGGCTGGGACCGCAAGCTCTGGCAGGCCCCCCCCAGGGGCACTCAGCGACTATCTGGGTCTCTGGAGGCATTGTATGAGGCACCCCAGAGCCAGGTTGCATACCAGCCAGTCTGTTAGACTTGCCGGGTGGGGCCTGTCAGCGATGCTTCAGCGACGGTTGATCGTGCCTCAAGGAACCAGCTATGCACACCTGATGGGCACAAAGCAACACGCAGGTCAAGGTTGCACGATAGGGCCCTCAGGCCGGACCAGTGCTGCCCGCCTCTGGAGTCTCTCTGGGAAACCCAAGGATGCAGCTCCAGATGGCCCTGCTCTGCTCTCCCGGTCCCCCGCCGCTGCGTTCAGTGGTAGCTGCAGACTAGGGAAGGGGGGGCCTCTCCAACTTCAAGTGCCCGTTCAAGGCTTGTCTCTCAGGGGGCCCCGACCAACCGCCGCGCCACTAGGCCCTTATGCAATGTTGGGGCGCCGGTGTGCTGCCCCCAGCCGGGTCCTCAGATCCCGGTGCTCCCCTCCCGGGGCACGCAGCCATTACCTCTGTCCTGGGAGGCAGTCATACACTGTTGAGGGCGCCCCCGCTCCGAAGCTCGGGCAGGCGACGATCAGGCTGTATGGCTCTCCCTGCCGGCAGGCATTGCAGCGGAGGCCCGCCTGTGATGAACCAAAAATGCTCATGGCTCACCCCTGGGCCACAGCACCTGTCCCTATCTCGGGGACCTCTGCAGTTCCTCTTGCTGCTGCCGCTCAACGTGCAGCACTGTTCTCGGAAGAAGCGGCGGTCGCCTGCCCATGCTCCATCTCCACGCTCAAAAAGTCACTCGGGCACCTCCGTGTTGTCCACTGCCGCCATTAATCTGGCCTCAATCACGTTCCACTCACTGCAGAGCTCTTTGCCCACCTGCAGTTGCCCCCAGATCTCAGAGGTCATCCAGGTGCACCCCACGGCACACGGACCACTGAGGGGCTGGTGGGAATCTTACAGCTCTCCCCGGCTGCCTGTTCCAGGAGAATTAACTGCAGGCTGGTGCAGAGCTCTCAGCTTACGCATCCGCCATGATCCTCAGCTAGGCCACGCCCCCGCAATTAACCTATTTTTAATGTCATTTCAGCATCATCCCAGGCAAGCAGAGGAGACAGGCCCAAAATCGTTGGGAAAGTGGCTGGCCACAGTGGCTCTGGTTGTGACATGACAGACACAGAGGGAGCCAGTGGTCCAGAGTGGGAGGGGAGTGCCACAAAGGAGGCAAACTCAACGTCATCATTTTCAGGGTCAATCTCCAGTGGACAATACCTCGTGGTAGCAGAACACACAGGAACAGTACCTACAACACCAATGTCCGCCAACCCCCTCCATCTCCACCCTCCCTGTTTCTCCCCACCCATTTGGCAGAGCCTGCTCCCCTAATAGGAGAGCCATCTCCTTCACTCCAGGCACCTCAGCCCCTGCCACTGTAATCCCCGCTGCCCTTGGTGAGGAGGCTATTAACCTCCTGAGACACATCTCTGTAGGGCAGACAGCTCTATTGAATGCCAGGTAGCCATCTACAACATATGGTGGCCTACCTGGAAGGCATCCACAGGGCTATATCTGGCCTACAGAGAACATTTCAGGCTCTGGCCTCCTCCCTCACGGCAGCCTTCCACCCATCCCAAACTTTCCATACCACTTTCTGTCTCTCCTCCATCCAAATTCCCTATTCCCATGCCAGTTTCAAGCACACTCACACATATGCTTGCATACATGTCACAGCTCCAAGAAGCACATGCAAACAAAAACACCAATAAACATAGAAGCATGCACCACTCACCCCCACCACCACCCACAGCACACCCCCAGACACCACACTCACAGATCCATCCCCAACACCCAGCATTCTCCCGACACCACACCCACACCCATTGACCCATCCACCACCCCAGAATTCCCCCAGACACAACACCCACATCCAAAGACCCATCCCCAACACCCAGCATTCCCCCAGACACAACACCTACACCCAGAGACCAATCCATTATCCCTAGCATTCAACCAGACACCGTGCACAGCACACACTGACCCATCCACTACCCCAGTATTCCCACAGACACCACACCAGAACCCACAGATATATCCACCACCCCCAGCGTTCTCCCTGACACCACCCCCGCATCACCAGACCCATCCAAAACACCCAGCATACCCAGCATGTCCACATCATGCAACACCAAAAAACGCAAACACCCACACTCACCCACACAACAGACACATACAAAATACAAACATGATACCTCAACCACACAGACACCTGCACCAACAATACACACACCCACATCTAACGCTTCTACTCCCTCTATCTCCCAACCCCTACTCCCTCACGAACATCCTGCCCATTTTCCCAATGAAAGCATGTTTTTGCCCTTGTCCTTATCCCTGTCAAAGCTGAACCCCCAAAGCCAAAAGAACCTCTTCCACACCAAAATCCATCCTTTCTACATTTCAATCCATCCCTGAGAAAAATGATCCCCCTCACCACTAAACGCAAGCGTACCCTAAGAAGAAGAAGATCAAACCCTGACCAAAAGTAAAGACACCCCTCCCAAAGTCAGGACCACACCTCCCAATATCGATCCACCAATGAATGGCATGTTTAGTGGCACAGCATGTTTTTTATTTCTGCAAAATGAACACATCAAATTGGCTTTTGGTTTATTCCATTTGTTCCTTTGGTGAAATAGAAAACTTTGCTTGGTTTAGAACATATTAATCCTGCAATTGCTTTTCTAACTATTTGATGTTATTGGATACTTTAGGATGTGTGACTACAGATGTGCTTGTTTCACCCTGATTGATGATCCATTTGAAGAGGCTAGCATGATCTGAACTTGGCAACAGTGCTGTGATGTAGGTTGGATATGTGTTTGATGTGTACAAGATAGTTATTTGTTTATCCACACATGGAGGGTGTTAAATTGTCATACCTTTTTAGACATTTTTATGGACATGTGTCTATGTTCGTTTGTGTACCTTACACCTACTTTATCTACATGTGAGACAAATGCTGTTACTGCTGTGTTTGCTTTCATGACTTGCACTTACACATTTTCCTCATATGGATGGCACTTGGTTATGCTATTAGTTGTCCCTGATATACTGCAAGCCACAGGTCCTGTGCAAATAGAGGTTTTGAGGCATGTGCAAAGTGGACTGTGGCCCAGGGCCCCAGTCTTTCAGGGGTCCCCTGGTAGAGGCAAACCTATTCTTCAGAGAGTCTTTACATTGTGACCTTTGAATGCTTCTCCACACTGATTATTTGGAATCCCATGTACCTAACATTACCTTTTAATTTGAGTGATGTGTGAGAAACCATTGCAGTAATTTAACATTGAAGGTGTGTTTCAGTTTCATGACACATCCATACAGATGTATCTTTGATATCACAACAGGACCTAGCATGTGAGCAGTGTGTGGGTGTCACAGAGATTACTAGCTGTGATATTCATTAGGAGGTGCTGTTGTGTGACACAATTCAATGCACACATCAATATGCCTCATTATGAGATGCGAACACGTCGACTTTGGTAGAGTGTGCCTGTGTAGTGTCAGTGACCTGGCCAAAGAGGGCATCATAGAGCTGTAATTGGATCATACATTCAGAAATGGTTAAGAGGGCGGCTTACCATTGGTTGCTTCCACTAACGTGTTAGTTTTGCACTTCATCAAACAGTAACAACAGCGGCAGAAGCAAGTGTTTTTACTGACATCACGGGGCTGGTTTTCTATGTGTTGGGTCAACTTTTTTAATATAAATTGTTTTCAAGTTGTTTTTAAAGAATTCTTCTCTATTGTTGCTTAGGGAGCATGAGCACGAGTTAAGTGCCTGTTTCCACCGACTGATGGTCATCTTGTTCTGCTGTCAGTCTGCAGTGGTTAGGAGTCTGGCCATGCCATGCCCGGCCTTACTTAACACGGCCGTGGCACGGACGCGCTCCCCAGAAATAAGTGTTTTTACTGACTTCACCAGACTGCTTTTCTATGTGTTGGGTCATCTTTTTTAATGTAAATTGCTTTTAATTTGTTTGTTAAAGAATTCTGCTCTATCGTTGCTTATGAGGCGTGAGCATGAGTTGAGTGTCCGTTTCCACTGAATGACGGCCATCTTGTTATGTCATCAGTCTCCGGTGGTAAGCAGTCCAGCCGTTGTATGCCGGAACCTACTTAAAATGGCCGTGGTGCAGACGCATTCCACACAGCAAGTGTTTTTACTGACTTCACAGGGCTGGTTTTCTATGTGTTGGGTTATCTTTTATAATATAAATTGCTTTTAATTTGTTTTTTAAGAATTCTGCTCTATCGCTGCTTATGAGGCATGAGAATGAGTTGAGTGCCCGTTTCCACCGACTGACGACCATCTTGTTGTGTAGTCAGTCTGTGGTGGTTAGCAGTCTAGCGATTGCACGCCTGGCTCTTCTTAACACGGCTGTGGTGCAGACGCGCTCCACACAAGAAAGTGTTTTTACTGACTTCCCGGGGTGGGTTTTGTATGTGTTGGATCATCTTTTCTAATATCAATGACTTTTAATTTGTTTTTTAAAGAATTCTACTCTATCGTTGCTAAGGAGGCGTGAGCACGAGTTAAGTGTCTGTTTCCACCACCTGATGGCCATCTTGCTGTGCCGTCAGTCTGCGGTGGTTGGCAGGCTAACCATTGCACGCCCGTCCCTACTTTACATGGCCGTGGCACGGATGCGCTGTGGCGCACCTTGGCGCGCCTAAGGGAAGCCAGTCTGCACCTGTCTGTGCCCGACCATGCCCAGGGCCCAGGAACTCTGCCTCTTTTCAGCTGGATGTTTTAAAGTATGGATCTCAGCAATTAATATCACTTCGCCTGGGCAGTTTGGAAGGCTGCCTAACTGGCATGGCCCTCAATGTTATTTGCACCTTTATCACAAGATCCCCATGTCATAATAGAAACATGAGCTCACTTTTACCCTAGTCATATTGACAATAGGGTCAAGGAGGGTCAAGTAGAGCAGCAGGGATTCCTTTCAGTTTTATAGCATTAACTGTCGCTCTCTACCTAGACACCAACAGGATCTGTTTGACTTCCTGGAAGAAAAGTCCCCAGATGCTCTGTTTCTCACAGATACCTGGTTAAATGAGTCTTCAACACCAGATATAATTGGGGCCCTTCCCCCAAGCTATCTGATGGTAAGAAGGGACAGACGATATAAAAGAGGAGGTGGCATTGCAATTATTTTCAAAAACAGTTTCAAATGTCAAATTGAAAATCTTTCAATTGAAGACTGCGAAGCTTTCTTTTTCTCGTTATCCCTGTCATACAACTTTAGGATTTCAGGAGTATTGATCTACCGCCCTTCAGGACATGCTGGTACCTGGTGTGCCAATAATATGGACAATTTCTCCTCTTTTATTCTTAGAAGCGCTAACTTTACCTTGCTGGGTGATTTGAATATTGATCTAGAAGACCCCTCCTGTGTGCTAGGCATCACTCTTATTGAAGATTTGAATGCCCTCAATCTAACTCTCTGTAACTCCACTCCCATGCATGAGGTGGGGCATCTGCTGGATCTCATCTTCTCTGATGTGGATAGTCTAACAACAGCACCGCTTCCGCTCACTTGGTCTGACCATGTGGCCATTCCTTTTCTCATAAATTTTCAACTGGCCCTTCAAAACTTAAGGCCAAGTTTAGAAACTGGTGCAAATTAGATGCCCCAGCCCTTAACACCTTACTTCGTAACTCCAAACCTAATCTAATGCAGAACATTGACGTTGGCCACCCCTTAATTGATAGTTGTATTAGGGAGGCCTTAGAGTCTTGTCTTCCTTTGACTGTTAAAATCACAAGTAGATTGCGTTCGCCGGTTCCCTGGTTTAATGATATGCTTCATCTAGAGAGGAAAAAATGCAACGGTCTGGAAAGACTTTGGAAGTTAACCTATGAGCTGGAAGCTAAACTTAATTATAAAATTGCCATTAAGAAATATTATCCCTTCTGTAGAGTAGCAAAAGCTTCTTATTACTCAGATAAAATCACTAAGACACAGAACTGTTCTAACACTCTCTTTGATGTTGTAAAAGAATTTTCTGACCCGAGAAAATGGTCTTCTCTCTTTCTTCTGTCTCAGTCTCAATGCTCAGAATTAGCAAAATGTTTCATAAATAAGCTGACTAACATTCAAACGCAATTAAAGGCTAATTTGAAGTCTGGCGAATTTAGAGAGAAAATGGATAGTACTCTCCAACCATCTTCCACTCAGAACCCACCTTTCCCTGGTATGCCTAGCATGGCTCAAGAACTGGAGACTTGGCCTTTGGTGTATTGGAATGGCTTTTTGTCCATCCTATTCTCTATCAAATCAGACTCTTCTTTGGATCGGCGTCCTCCAGCCAAGCTCTTTGACGTGACCTGCTACAAGTGGTAGTAGATCTACTCAACTGCTCGATCAAAGATCGCCATATTTCACAGGCATAGAAACATGCTATGGTATTCCTGGTTCTAAAAAATCTAATCTTGAACCTACTATATGTAGGTAAATTATAGACCCATCTCTGTTGCCCCTTTTTCCAACAATGTTATGAAAGAAAATTAAAGCATCTCTCACTACATATGCTGCAGCAATCAACTTTTTCACCCTACTCAATCAGGTTTCAGGAGGGGTTATGGTACGGAGACCACCTTATTAGGTGCCACAGAGCAACTAAGACGTCTTCTGGATGAGGGAAACACTGATGCCTTGATTCTGTTGGATTTGAGTGTGGCCTTTGGCATGGTGTCCCACTCTATCCTGATGGACAGACTGAGAACAATTGGCCTGGACGGCACTGCCCTTGCGTGAATGATTTCATTTTTGGAAGCTAGATCATTACAATTATTTTTGGCTTATTCTAGGTCTGAGTCCTACACAATATCCTCAGGAGTTCCTCAGGGTTCCGCACTGAGTCCCCTGTTGTTCAATCTTTAGAAGTGCCCGTTAGTTGGTGTGGTGGAGAGCTGTGATATATTATTTTCGTATGCAGGCGACACCCAAATTATTGTCTCATTGTCGTCCCCTCAGAAGCACCACGCTGAGCTAATTTATCTTGGTCTCAGACGGATTGCCTCCTGGATGGAAAGCAATTTGATGAAATTGAATGGTGCCAAACAAAGGTTCTGATTATGGGTAGAATCCCTCAATCGTGGGGCCCAGAATATTGGCCTGCATCTTTAGGAATTGTTCCTACTCCTTCTACCAAAGTGTAAGCCTTGGCTTTTGGTTAGATGACGCTCTGTCTATGCGACCTCAAGCTGCTATCGTAGCATCCACCTGCTTTGCACTCATGAAATGGGTGAGGAAAATCATCTGGATTATCCCTTACTCAACACTGACAACCCTAAATCAGGCCCTTATCATTTCAAGCCTGGATTATGTGAATGTTTTCTGTCTGGGCGCTGACAAGGTGGCTATTCGTCGCCTTCAGGTTGTGCAGAATTATGTGGCTAGGCTTCTTTCTCGGCTTCTGAGCAGTACTGCTGCCACCCCCACTCTCAGACAACTGCATTGGTTACCTATTGGATAAATAGTACAATTTAAAGCTCTCTGCTTTATGTTTAAAGCTAAAGCAGAACTTGGCCTGAACATGTACAAGAGCTGGTCTCCCCTTATATCCCCTCGCGAGATTTGAGATCTGCAAGCCAGGTCGATACTGTGTGCCCAGAATTCACAGGATTCGATCCAGAGAACATGCTTTTGGCTATTTAGGGCCGAAACTGTGGAAAGCTCTTCCTCAGTATATGAGAAACTGCACTTCTTTAATGCAATTTTGCAAACTTTAAAAAACATGGCTCTTCTAAATATGGTGTCTTCAGGATCTCTTTGCATAAATCAATACCGGGAAACGCGTTGGGTAGCTGTGCACTTTACAAATGCCAATTAACATAGGATTGGCTCGATGGTGGCACAGGACGTCTGAAGCAGAGTACATGTGAGTTTCAGACTTACATCCCTACCTTTCTGCCAGCTCAGATATGGTGGTTGGACTGCCGTAGTCACGTCGGTGGGAAGGCATATTGTGATGGGGCCATCTGTAACACTGGCGTATGCCCTTCGACAGATGCATTGGCCTATCTCACTGCCGCTGCTTTGAAGATTTCCTGGCGACGATGGCGGTACTGTGGTGGTCTTTCGTCAATGAAACGGCAAACATCATGATTCCTATACCGTTTCGACAGCGGTTCCATGACCGACAAACTCGTAATAAGGCCCTAAGGAAGTAAAACTTATATTTAAATTAAAACTTATATGTAAATTAACTTCAAAATATAAAATCGCAAATAATTAATAAAATACTCTCCAACTTCCATCTCTTTGCATGTACTTCCTAAAAGAAAACACTACGACTTTTAAAAACGATAAGCTGCCAGAAACAAAAACTATCACAAAGCAGCAAAAATATATGAAAAAGAAAGTATAAAAAATTATTAAATAATAAATACATTATTCAAAGTTATAAACTCAGCCCTGTGGCAAATTAAACTAACAACCTCAACCTCTACAAACTACCACCAAATAACCATTTGAAGTAAATATCAAAACACAAATATCACTTTTATATATTTCTAAACAACCAGAGCAGCACTTGCTACAAACTCTTAAACCACATTAAATATAAGACAAATAACTGCTACCCAAAACAAATATTCATAGATTTTGAGCAAGCCATGCCTCAAACTAGTTTAAAAATTCACCCTGACAGCCATACAAGGCTGTTACAACCATTTAAATCTAAGCATATGGAGACACCTTCAACAATCCGCACAAAGTGTAGAATATTACACAAACAGACAATTTGCCTTTCAAATAAAATAAATGATGGCACTAGCCTATGTCCCTGTCACAGAGGTAGCTAACCACTACAATTTATTGATAGAAAGCACTTTCTACCAACAAAATGAAGACAAACTATGCTCTATAATGGATTATTTTAAAGACACTTGGATTGGCAGACCGCATCGCTCCGGACAGAAAGGGCAACCGAAATTCCAAATACCATGGTAGAATGTCTATGACAGCATTCTTGGCACAGGAAGCCAAAAAAAACAACACAGTGAAAGGATGACATAATGCCTTCCAATCCACATTAGGCAGAAGCCAACCTACACTCAATAAATCTATAGAAGTGTTACAAAAAGTACAAAGCTACCAACAACTATGAATGGAGCAATCTGTTCTCCAAACTGCACCTAAACTATGTAAACAAGCCAAAAGAATGTACTACATGTTACAATTTAAAGTCAAACTCTTTATAAACAAGAAAGGGATTATTTAGAAATAATTGTCAAAAGTATATTATAAAATAAATAGTTAGGGTCTGATTCCGATCTCGTTCGGAAGGGCCCTGAATCGGATTTGGTTTTACTTAAACCGATCCGGAGCCCTTGCTTCCAACTGTCTCGTTCCCGATTCCGAACCACCAAGTATGATGCCTAGAAAGCCTTAGCACTGACCGAATCGTTTCCGGAAGGCATACAGAGAGATAGAGTCCTCCAGAGTCGAATCGTACACCTCTATGGGGTATGTTTTCCAAGCGAGCAAGTATGATGAACGATTCAGACAGCCTTCACGATTCCTTTTGCCCAGATGGAAAAGGCTGCTGGAATCAGTCTTTGGGGGCCCATAGCAGGCCCCCTTTCACCCAAGGCCCTCCAATATGTGCCCATGGGGGTACCCATGGGTCCCCCCCTTCAGACCATGCACAGTGTGGCACGCACCAAGGGGTGCCGGCCGGAGGGTGCACGATGATCCCCAACCACCTCTTTATCAATTGGAGCCTTTGTACATGTTCGGTACACAGGCTCCCATGCATCGTATCCGGATGCATTCAAATGCATCGTACTTGTTCGGGTGGACTCCCCTGACATGAGTCATATGGAAAGTTTTCCACACATGAGTCGTTCGGTTTGCTTTCCGTACGAGATCGGAATCGGCCCTAAGTATCTTTGTAAATAATAACATTTATATTTTATTACACCAGTCCAAACATTTAATAAAACTCAAATGTTATATAAGACTGAGATAATAAAATAATATATAAATTATTTACTAGAAAAATGTAAACCTCACCAACCAAAAAACAAACTCAATCCATCACATAAAATAAAAACAACACATAAACCGCACAATTCCAAATAAAATTGAAATAATATTTACACAAACTAATAAATATAACATTTCCCACCCGAAAGAAATGAAATAAAGAAGCCTTAGGCCCTGATTATGATTTTGGCACTCTGACCACCGGACTGCTGTTGCAGCGATCGGGAGAACGCTGCCAAGCCAGTGGGATCTCGACCACCATATTGCAATTACACTGATGGGCTGGCTGTGTTGTGTCGGCAGTGCCACGGTGACGGCATACTTCGGCTCATAGAGAGTCTGAAGCATATGCCGCCGCTGTTGCAGTGCCACTTGCATGTCAGGTGCACTGTGTACCATGCACCATGTCGTGCATGGGCACACAGTGCACACACTACAGTGCAATAAGAATGAGGCACAGGCTTGATGAATAGAAGCCCCAGCTAGGCCCGCAAGAGACAAGGGTTCGCTCTTCTGTAACGAGATCTATAAGGAAGTTGGCACGGAAACTGCAAAGTACAAAAACAACGTTTATTAACCCTTAAGGGTGGTCCTACAATCCACACAACACTCTTCAGTATTGCAAGGAGTAGCACACAGAACTTGCGTACACAGTCCCCTTTTATACACAGCAAAGGGGCTCATGAGTGGGTGGATACCACATGAAGTCGAAGAACATTACCATTTAGGGTCATTCTCGATACCAAATCAATACATGGGCGGAGCTAACACACTCCTTGAGCCCGCGAAAACACATGGTCAGGCAAAGCTAATTATAACAGATGTGGTCAAGTCTGGGCATGCGCCAGATGGACAAGGAGTAGCTATTTATAACTGTTGCTAGGCAGATTACAAGAGCAACTAACACAGAGGTCGGACTCTCCTCGTGGTGAGCACGTGGCAGCATGTCAATACAAAATGGAGTCCGGACTTCGGCCAACATAACGAGGAAAACACGATAAAAGGGAAGCACTAATGTTTTCAGTGAATGCTTAATCACATTCTGCCTTAATTTACAACAGACGACCCTTTCAGCATTTACTGAAAACATCCGGTTTCCAAGAATAATCATCGTATATGTCAATTATCATCATTCCTTTAACCTCTTTAGCTAGACCCTTCTGGCGGGCAACATCGGCAATAGCTTTCTTATCTGGAATGCAAAATGAAATGCATACGGAACAGCACAATGGTCCACATTGAATACACATACAGAGAAGGAACAGAATTGCTACAATAATGCAGAGACCAGTTAAGACCTTCCATCCCCAGGCAGTAACCAACGCCCAAAACCATCCAGAAAAGGACCAAGTGCCGTTTTCCGTGTGGATTTCAGCTGCTATTTTATGCAGCTTATTAATGGCGTTATAAACGGATGGCGTATGATCAGGGATGAACACACAGCAGCTACTTCCAATAATTTTACAGGCTCCTCCTCGATCAGCTAGCATCACATCCAATACCATACGATTCTGTAATGCAACAATCCTGGTAATCTGTAATTCTTCCGTAAGATTCCCAAGAGCAGCAGCAGTCTGATTAGTCACAGCTTCTACCACTCTTGTTAATCTTCGGATCTTCCTACTATTCAAAGCGGCTCCGACAAAGAAAAACAGTCCTAAATTGAAATCAATATACTGTTGCAAACTGGTATCAGTTTGATCCACCTCATTAATAGATAGAGTACGTTTATATCTATTTACAGTCACATTATTCAATAGTTTCAAGTCTTTATGATACGATGCAGGTGCTAGGAATACAGGAGGTAATAGGAATGATACATAGCATACCCCAGACCACCCAGCCGGCAAACGGTAATAACCTTTATTTCCACATACGAAATAGGTATTATGGGATGCTAGGAAGGTGCTGTTGTTCAGCCCATCGATGTTTAATACGGTTATACAATCACTGACACCGACAGGGATAAAACCCACACTCTGGACGCACAGGTCCGCTTGGGCTTGTGCCACTTGGATTACAAATTTTTCCTTCCCCACAGTGTCTCTGGTATTCGTGAAGATATAGGGAATGGATTCATTGTCCGGTCGGTACTCTTCCCATTCCCAAATTGTCCCATTCGCTTGTGGATATCCACTCTTGTCCTGATGGCATTCTTTATTAAGTCTGAAAAGCAATTGTCCCACTGTCGGTTTTCGAGTGGCAAACAACAGAGTGTACCATGCTCTACAAGAGCCATTGTGAGAGAAAGGAAGGGGTATGAATGGCGTACCTCCTTTCTTCTGATGGGCTGGCATCATCCCACATATCCAACAGTTCGTAGCATTTGTAGCAACGTGGGTGTGGTGCAGCATCTGAATGAAAGTGTTATTCAAATAGGATTGTCGATGCTTCAACTCTTGGTATGGCAATGTGTAAAAGTAGTGCTCCGCAGGCACTGGAGTCGTCAACACAAGTGTCTCTCGGGCAGGAGTTGCCTCCTCCACAAACCATGTGGTTGTACCAATGATAGCTACTGTTAGCATGAACCCCAGTGCACAAAGAATTTTCTTCTTCACCATGTCAAAGGAAACAATACCCTGTTATCTTCCTGAAACTAAAAAGTCTGTCAGAACTCTTCCCCTTGGGCAGCGGTTGATTTCTTCACCAGCGGGCCAAGACGGGTGTCGCTACACTAATGCAGGGCTGATCCCCCCCCCTTGCCTCATCGGCTCTCCGTTTCACTAACCCAAGGGCCGTTCTGACAGTATGTCCCGGTACTGGAAACCTCACTTCCTTGGTCGCAGATGATATCGCCTTCCTCCAGAAGTCGTGTGGTCCGAAAAGAGCTCCTCAGTGTCGTTTGGCTCTGCAGCACGGCCTGTCTCTGCTGCTAGGATGTCTCGTTGATCGGTCAGCACGGCAGATTCCACCAATCCGGGCGGTACCTTTCGACAGTGCAAGGAATGGATCCAATTCTTCTTGTTCGAGACTCGCACAGCCGTCCTCGTCGCAAGAAGGACTTGCTCAGGTCCGACCCATCTCGGCTCCAAACTGTTCGATCTGTCGAAAACCTTCAGCATGACATGATCCCCAGGCCGGAGACCATGTCCTTCACCGGTAGACCGATCAGGGAGCGCCTCTCGGACCTGTTGATGAATAGAAACCAAATTATCCGTTAACTGTGCCAGATAATCACTCATCATCACACAAGGTACATCATACACAGCCTTAGGTCTTGGTGGACCCCAAATATTCATTGGGCGTCCAAATACAATCTCATAGGGTGTAAGGCCGGTTCGGGAGTGTGGCACCGACCTAATTGACAATAACGCCAGTGGCAAAGCGTCTGGCCAAGTCAAAGACGTTGAAGCTTGAATTTTGGCAATCTTAAGCTTCAGTGTACCATTATATTTCTCGACTAGTCCTGCAGACTGAGGGTGGAACACGGCGTGGAACTTCTGGGTGATGCCTAGGCCCTTCAAGACATACTTTATAACATCCGCTACAAAGTGAGGGCCATTATCACTCCACAGAAGTCTACAGACGCCGTATCGGGGGAAAAACTCTTTCAGCAATAGCTTCGCTGTAGTCATTGCAGTATTGTCTTTCGCGGGGTACGCCTCGACCCATTTACTAAAGGCGCAAACCACTACTAGAACATACTTCAAATTGTTACAGCGCTCAAGCTGGATGTAATCCATCTGCAGAACCTCAAAGGGTGCAGTGGGTGTCGCAAATCCTCCTGCTGGAGTTCGCGTGCCTTTCCCTGGGTTATACTTCAGACAGATCATACAGGTCTGCACCACCCTCTTTGCTGTGCTAGCAATCTCTGGATGCTCCCAGACTTGGGTAAGCAATTTCACAATTGCGGAAGCTCCAACATGTGCTAGCCCATGTGCCATCTGGACCATAGGTTGTACAAAAGCCGTGGGTAATTTCCATCTATCCATCTGCTTATTTCTCCAGCAACCCTCATCATCCAGTTCTCCTTCGCTAGCCCATTGTTCCCGCTCTTTGTCAGAAGCGGTCTTTTGTATTTCTCGCACTTCCTCCTTCGCATCATGCCATCTCTCCACCTGTGACTTCACTACATACATGGCAGTAGCACCGGGCTGCATCGCAGTCTCCCGTGCTACTCGATCCGCTAACGCATTCCCTTCTCCAACCTTATCAACTACTTTCCTGTGGGCACTACACTTAACAATGGCAATTTTCTTTGGGTATGTCAATGCAGTTAAAAGATTGTGGACTAATTCCCCATGCATTATCTGCACCCCATGTGACGTTAGAAACCCTCTCTCCTTCCAGAGCAGGCCGAAATCGTGCGCTACTCCGAAGGCATAGCGGCTGTCTGTGTAAACATTCACACACAATCCTGTACTAAGCTCACACGCTCGTGTTAACGCTATCAGTTCCGCTGCTTGAGCTGATTTCTGTGGTATGCGTGCTGTCTCCACTATCGTCTATAACGTGGTAATTGCATACGCTGCTGAAGTCGTACCATCTGGTAGCTTCAGGCATGATCCATCTACCCACAACTCTCCATCTACATCTGAAAAGGGCGTATCCTGGAGATCAATACGACCCTTTGTTTGTTCCTCAGTCACAAGAATACAATCATGCGCTTTCTGTGCCTCAGGCTGTGTCTCGGGGTATGGCAACAATGTGGCCGGGTTTAATGTCACGCACCTTTTTAACGTAATGTGAGGAGCTAGAAGCGTCAACTCATATCCCGTTAAACGGGCACTGGTCAAATGCTGCGTCTTTGTTTGGTTAAGCAGGGCATCAACAGCGTGGGGAACTAACACCAACAGTTTATGGGACAATACAATTCCTTCACTCTGCCGTATTGACACAGCTGTCGCCGCTACCGAGCGAAAACACCCCGGCAATGCTCGGGCGACAGGATCAAGTACAGCCGAAAAGTATGCACAAGGGCGCTGCTTATCGCCGTGCATCTGCACTAAGACTGATAATGCACATCCATCTTTCTCATGCACATACAACGAAAAGGGTTTTGCATAATCAGGGGTCCCTAACACTGGTGCTGAACAAAGGGCCTGTCGCAATTGCTGAAAAGCAGCATCACACTCATCTGACCAAGGGATTGGGATAGGCGTATCTTTTGTCAAGAGGGCTAGTAATGGCTTAGCCGTGTGTGAAAACCCCAATATCCACTGTCTACAAAAAGAAACGAGGCCCAAAAATGCACGCACATCCTTCTGCGTGGATGGCCTCGGTGTGTCCAAGATTACTTGGATACGATCTGGTGTGAGTGCACGCCCCTCCTTAGACAAAAGGTGACCCAAATAAGTAGCTATTTATAACTGTTGCTAGGCAGATTACAAGAGCAACTAACACAGAGGTCGGACTCTCCTCGTGGTGAGCACGTGGCAGCATGTCAATACAAAATGGAGTCCGGACTTCGGCCAACATAACGAGGAAAACACGATAAAAGGGAAGCACTAATGTTTTCAGTGAATGCTTAATCACATTCTGCCTTAATTTACAACAGGCTGTGCCCCCATTCCACAGCTGTGGGATCCAGGATCCAAGCAGTGGTGGCGGATTTGTGGGGGTCTGTCCACCATGGTCATATTTAGGTGGTCGGACCACTGAGAATGATGTGGTCGGCCTGCCATCCGAGTACAGCAGGTCTTCAGACCGTTGTACTCGTAATCAGGCCGTTACTGTTCTGTATCTGCAGATCATCCTCTGTATCCATGTAGTCAAAAATAATAATCCACCCAAAACAGGAAAAATATTGTTCAAAAATCCCCCAAAAATGCAAAAATAAATGAATCCATCAGACATCCTTCAAAGCAATCCAAACTATCTAGGGACCCTAAAAAACCTGAAAAAGTGTTAAAAAAATAATAGCTCCTGGAAACACGGAAATAAGGAAACCAAAGAAAAATAATATTGGTTTATGTTGGTCTCGGCCCTTTTTGCGGGGTCATCCCAGAACTTTTTGCCTTCCTCCTGTATTTCTTTTACCTGTTGTTGGTGGTTTGACGACTCTGCTGATCAATGCTAAAGTGCATGTGCTCTTTCTTTTAAACTGGGCAAGATTGGTCTACACCTGTTTCGCATATTTAATTTAGCTATTAGTCCCTTGTACAGTGGTATCCTATATACCCAGCGCCAGTAAATTAAATGCTAATGGTGGGCTTGCTTGCGCCACCCTTCTAAGTAGCCTTTCAAACCTGTCTCAGGCCTTTGCCCCTGTAGGGCCTGCCCGCGCAGTTCACTGCTGCTGTGACGTGGCACATAACGTCACAGCGTCTGCCACGTCTGCCACGTCTGCAACTCCCCTTTTACTACATATCAGTCACCCCTAAGCTAGGCCCTAGCTAGCCCAATAATCAGGGTACAGTGTAGGTAAAAGGTAGGACATGAGCCTTAACTGTGTGGCATGTCCTGGTAGTGACAAACAGCCTATTTGGTTTCTCACTGCTGTGAGGCTGCCCTCTCATAGGGTTGTATTTGGGAGTCCCAGATATGTGGTTCAGTGGTAATTCCTGACATGAGAGTGGTAGAGTGACCATGTTTAGTATGTTTGGAATAGCAGTGATAAATCCTGCTTATTCGTGAAAGCAGATTTATTATTACTATTTTATCCTCGGGGCGTTGAGGTGTGTCCTGCCCTGCTTGGGTAACTCCAAACTAGGCTGAATAGACCATGGCTGAATTTACTTTAGCAGGAGGAGTTTTGCCATGCGCCTGATTAGGCCTGGTGTGCATTTGGAGCAGTGGGAGGAGTAGCAGCTACACCTGAATAGGGCTGTGCCTGCCTTCTACATGCTGGCTCAGCCACCGGTGGTGTGTCTGCAGCCAAGGCTTACACTGTGAATGGGGGGGTGTTGTACATTTGTAATTGTATTTTAAAGTGCCCCCAGAACATCGATATTTGGACTATAAGTAAAGGGACTGTGACCCTATGTAAAGAGAAGACTCTGCGTGGGACGTGGGACCGGCAGGCTGCTGGACTGCTAGGAGGAACTGCCTTGGGACTGAAGTTTTCTAGGGGGCTGATCTCCTGCCTAGTGGGCTGAGATAAGGTCTGCCACTTTGCTCTGGTCCCTTGTGCCTGCCTGCCTGGCTGCACCCTACTAGCGTGCCCCCAGTGCTCTCCCAGGAATGCTGCTATGCCCGTGGTCCATGCAAACTTAAGCGCTTTATTCATTTGGGTTTGTGGTCCTGAACCTAAGCTTGGGGGAATGCTGTGAATAGTTTGCCTGAGCCCCAGGTGTGGGCTCATGCTGCAGTAAAGTGAACGCGGCCCTAGCAGGGTGTCCTAGAAACCAGTCGGCCACTAAGGAAACCAGCCCCGCCCAAGGGTTTCCAGAGCAACCAAAGTTTTGGACGAGGCCGCAGATCCGAGGTCTGGCAGGAGGGAGCTGCATGGAAGGTGTTGCCAAGCAACCAATGTGAGCACCGAGGCTGGGGACGCCTCAGCGTTATCAGTCGCCTGTTAGAAAGGGGATTTCTGGTTGGCTAGGGCAAGAGCCTAAGCTAGGCAGAAACCAGCAATCTAGTCAAGGCAAGGGAGTTACACACCGAAGATAACCCCTGTTCAACCCCTTCGTAGCTTGGCAGAGCAGGCAGGCTTATCCCAGGAGCAATGTGTAAAGCGTTTGCACAAAACACACACACAGCAGCGACACACTAGGCACACCTCAAAAGAAACTCCACACAAGGTTATGTGAAAATAGCCGTTCTATTACTCATAAAACACATTAGACCGCCATCACATATATGCACTTACACTGTGCCACCTGGCACTTAGTATTACTTTAAAGGGATTATATTCACTACAGGGCCAATCGGGCCACTGTCATAACCAACAAATCATCATTAGCGAGAACAACCAGTAACTACTGGCAATAGGGCACTGTACGTAGCATAAACACATTACGCATAAATCATGAGCATGAACATCATAATTACATCAGGCCCCTTTTAGACATAACCATCACAATTAGTGAGAACAACCAGTAACTACTGGTAAAGGTACACTTAGCATAAACATATTAGGCAAACATCAGTGCACCATAGTAAACAAGGGCCACGTGTACACGTTATCAACACATCCCATTATGGCACACGTACCATATGCAGGGCAAGGGGGTAACTACCCCTAGATTGAACACCTTAAATCAGTGACGAATAGCTGTGCATCAGATGAGACCATCTGCACCTAAGTCACCCCAAGCAAATGCAGAAGATCACTTTGGGGCAGTAACCCCAGGAACTCGCTCAGGAAAACGGCAGGGCTCTCACCTGCACAGGAGCCCCACCCACCTCCAGGCAGAAGGCTTGCTTGACTTCCAGGTCCTCCCTACCCCGACTTTAGGCAACCTGCGGGGCTCTCCCCTTCCTTCTTGTAGTCCTGCCCACGTTCAGGCATTCTCTGGCTGTCTCCTGCTTTGTGGTGCGGCTGTTCTCGCCGCCAGAACCATCTCCTTCTCGCACACGCGGTAGCAGCCTGGGGCCACTCAGCAGAGTCCCGGCTGCTCACACCACAGGGAAACAGTGATAGGCTGCCAGGAAGAGGGGGAACACTTCGCCTGGTTCAGCTCCCCTCTCCGTCCCTCAATGGCCCCCGGCAAGGGCGGCACAGTAACAAAAAGTGAAAGCGCTTCACACACGCCTCCACCCTTAGGTCATAGAGAGGACGAGGGAGCACCCTTGAGTGCTCCACACACTTCCCTTCAAAATAACAGGAGGGATAACAGTCTAGTCCATCTTGTACTCCAGGCCGGAGCAGCGCCTCCAGTTCAATTCACCTCTCACAGCAGGTCAGCATATAGAGTAGAGCAGGGCCCAGGCAGGCCAGTTCACAGGGCCTTCCAGCAGAGGGGGAGTCCTTCATGGCAGTTCCTCCTGGCGTCCAGCAGTCCGTTCAATCCGAGTCAGCACACAGCACAATATATGGGATCACAGCCCCAATATTTATATTGCAAAAGTCTTTGTTCTCCCCCTGCACAGGACTCTGAGCCCGGTCCAAACCAGTTCTAGGGGCACCAACACATGTGCGCAACACCCTTTTTTGTTTGTGTAGGTGCTGGCCCCAGACGCACCACAGTGGGGCGGAGCCAGCATTGTGTGAGGTAGGCTCTGTCCTATTCAGGCCTAGGTGCTACTCCTCCCACCATTCCAAGTGTGGATTGGCCTATTCAGCCTAGTGCTGACTCACCCAGCCCCTCTGGAGCCACTGCACCTCCCCAGCCCCTGTCACTCCAGAGCCAGACATACAATACACATCAGGTAGGCAAAAAGACACATAGCACACAGAAATGCCCGCTTCTAAAAGTGGCATTTCTAAAATAGTGATAATAAATCTGCGAACACCATTATGCAGCATTTATTACCACTATATCGAACATACCAAACTTGATCACGCCATCCTTCTCATTTCAGGAATTACCACTGAAACATATATCAGGGAATCCCCAATGCATTCCTAGTAGAGGGCAGCCTCACAGTAGTGAGAAACCAAAATGGTTGTTTCTCACTACCAGGACATGCCACACAGTTAAGGCACATGGCCTACCTTTTACCTACAGCGCACCCTACCCATAGGGCTAGCTATGGCCTACCTTAGGGGTGACTGAGATGTAGTAAAAGTGGAGTCACAGACATGGCACCCACTTTATGTGCCAAGCCACAGCGGCAGTAAACTGCATGCACAGGCCCTGCAATGGCAGAGGCCTGAGACAGGTTTGAAAGGCTACTTTGGTGGTTGGCGCAAGCAGTGCTGCAAGCCCACCAGTAGCATTTAATATACTGACCCTGGGTATCTTAGATACCCCTTTACAAGGGAGTGACAGGTAAATTAAATACTCCAAACAGGTGTAGACCAATCTTACCATGTTTTACCATAGAGAGCACATGCACTTTATACTGGGTAGCAGTGATAAAGTGCCCAAAGTACTAAAACCACCAGCACCATGTCAGAAAAAAGACTAGGAGGAAGGCATAAAGTTCGGGATGACCCTGCAAAAAGGGCCATGTCCAACACCCTGCCCCAGTCGCAAAGGACCGACTTGGCGGTGCACTGACTAGAGAAGCAGCGCCTCCCTCGGGAGCCCGGCAGGGAGGTGAGTGCCTGCGGGACATCCCTGTCCCCAGACACTCTGCCTATGCGAGGCAGCTGGAGCAGTTGAGGTCTCAGAAGCGCCCCTTGTAGGAAGCAGGCCGAGGCAGCAACACTGCCAGTCTGAGGGCAGCAGCTGGCAGGTTCTGGGAAAACAGGAGGACCTGGAGAGGTCACCCCACACCACCTCACCTAAAATAAGGAGTATTCATGTGGGGGGCATCGTAGTCACTGGTAGGCACATCGCACCCAAATCTGACAGCCCGTGCCAGTGCACCGGAATGGTGTGCTAGCAAGTGCTAATCCCAAGAGGGAGATTTTGGCAGAGAAAATGATATTGCGCGTCATTCTAATTACCCCATATACTTGCCCTGACGAGGTTATGACTATTGTGTGACATTGTCAGGTTGGCACGTACGTACAATATTGAATGATTATGTGTTCTTCTTCATCATGTGTTCCAGGAGTTGATTACGGGGGGATGATGTGGTTATGACGTATTGGTGTTTTCATAATGTGTGCACTCTACGAGTATTGACCATAATGCACTGATGATGATGTCCATGCATAATGTTTTATGCGAAGTGTAATCCTACCAGTAGTTACTGGTTACCCTAACTGTGATGTTTATGACAATGGCCTGATTGGCCAAGTGATTTATGTAAATCCCCGTGAAGTCATGACAAGTGCCTAGTGGCACAGTGATATATGTGATTGTGATCTAATGTGTTTTATGTGCAATACAAAGGATATTTTTATATAACCATGTGTGGAGTTCTTTTGTGGTGTGCCTAGCGTGTCACTGCTGTGTGAGTGTGATGCGCAAACGCTTTACACATTGCCTCTGGGATAAGCCTGACTGCGTTTCCAAGCTACCAAGGTGATGAGCAGGGGTTATCTTTGGTGAGTAACTAACTTGCCCTGACTAGAGTGGTGGGTTTCTTCTGGCTTAGGTGTATACCCTAGCCAACCAGAACCCCATTTCTAACAGTTTCTTATAAAACAAAAGGGATTTCCTTTAAGAAAATTAAAAACCGGTAACTCCCATTACCCATAGCGCATGTTTCTAGACAAAAACCTGTAAAGTAAATAGGGAAACCCACCCCCAAAACACATTAAATTCACAAAACTACATATACATACACTTAATCATCATAAAACAGGTAACAAAACAAAACGTAAGGTAACATAGTGATACATTACTAAAACAGTATACGAAAAACCCAAAATAAAACTAATAGAAAACACTACTGCTAATACAACTAAGTATACAACACAAACAACACTAAAACTAACTTCTAGACCTCCATCTGCACTCCCCTACCATCAAAACCCTTCTCAAAACATAAAAAAGGACTTACCTGTTCCGACGAACAGTATCTGGGAAAATAATAGACTACTAATTATGCAAATAGACTACAAAAAGTAGGTAGCAGTGAAAAGAAAATGACAGCTAAATGAAGCTAAAAAAGGTTATATCCCCGTAAAAATGAATTGGAAATAATTTTAAAATGTTAAATAAATGTATGAAAAAATGCTTCAAATTATTAAACATGTAAAACATGACAGAATGTTATGAAAATGTAAAAAAGTTTTTTCCCTCCTCTCACGGCTTGTGTTATACACGAAACAATTGAGACCGATTGGCAAACAGGAATTGTCATATTTGGCCTTTATGTCTGTCTTTCGTAAAAATACCTAAAGACAAATTTTCATTCTTGAGTTCTATTTTTTATTAATTTTTTTTAATTCATGTTTCCCTACATTTATTACATTTTTGTATATATAGGGGCAGATTTACAATAAACTGACGCATCTGTAGAAATGCGTCAGTTTCCCTACGCCAGCCTGCGATACCCCTGCCCCACCATGGATGCGCCGGATTTACAATACGGCGCACCATGGTGCAAGGATTGACAGATGCATCAGAAATGCTGACGCATCTGTTGGTCCAAAAGTCATGCATTGCGTGTTGCAAGTACGTTGAGGCCTATACTTATTGTACTGCGTCCCTCTTTACGCCTGCTTGTAGCAGGCGTAAGGTTTTGACGCAGTGGCGCCCTATAATTGGCACAGTGAAATCTTGCATATTTCACTGCTTCACTTTTACGAGGCTTTCCTGCGTGGGAACACCCACCCTACATACATTATACCTGACACAGGTATAATGTGACGCAGGGCTTTAGAACGTGACTCTTCTTCCTAGATGTGTCACGTTGTAAATTGACCGCATTGTTAAGGCCACTGCTACGTCACAAAAGTGACGCAAGGGTGGCGCAAAAGTGTCGCAAGGGGTTTGTAAATCTGCCCCATAGTGTTTATTTTTGGTGCTTGTCAAAATCCTTCTGTTTGTGGGCTCTTCATATGCTTTGTTTGCGATGTTTATATTTGTATTGATGAGGTAAATTTTCTTTCTGTTATCAGGGTTTGTCTTCTGTGGTGGTATTTGGGAAGGGGATAATATTTTGTGCAACAGGCTGAGTTGGCACATCCAGCTGCGGACATATAATTAGGTGTTTGTGCCTGTGGGCAGTAACAGTTATTAATTACCCTCCCACTAGTTATGTGTTTGAGCCACAGTTGTGGATACATACCAAGGGCGAAATTAACAGTCATTATTGTCCCATCGGTAAGGGATATACGTTTATTAGCACCCCCTACCACTACCCCCAAGTGTTGTATAAGAACAGAAGCAGCCGCTCACCCGAATAATTGGATGGAAAAATGATTGCATTCTCCTGCAGCGCTCCCCCGGCCTCTCCTGAAGCAGCCGCAGGTTCAGAGAAGGCTGTCCGGGTCCTCCCAGCCCAATCAGCTAAAAAGCAGTACAAAAAGTTTGTTAATGTTTTTCTTCTATTCTATTGAGCTTACTTATCCGTAAAAATAAGGAGGGAAGCCTGAGCTGCTGTGTGAGGGACAGCTGTGGGAGAAGGGACAGTTTTTTCACCCCATCTTTGGGGTGAGTGGCCTATTTTCTCACAGCACTGCAAAGTAATTCTAGTAGCTGCTAGACACAGAATGCTCCCTTTGCAGGTCGTACAGTTAACTATACCCAGCAAAGGGCGACTTCTGATCGTTTGGCCTGCTCCAAACATTTCACTGTCCATGCTAATGAAGGAAATAGCCTGCAGCAAAATGTTAATAGCAATATTGGTATTTCCCTGGCATGCAGGGATAGCTGCCCTAAAAAATAATTGGTTGCCAACGTTCTCCTGTCTCATACGATCAACTCCAACTGGCTGACAGTTGCATCTGCCCGACACACACAAATGCGTATTGCTACCTAGTTTTAACTCATTCAGTTATAATCAGCTCTTGGAGGAGAGAGCAGACAATGACAAGCCTTAACAAATGCTGCTCAAATATTTCAACACTATTTACTGCCACTAGGCAGAGTGGCCCCTGTCTCCATCTGGATCCGTAGGAAGGAGTGTGAAACAGCCCTATTGAGAATGTCTGTTTTTAGTGGAATTCCAGTTGTTTAGACAGTTCCATCCAAGAGCACCTGGAAGCCCTCAGATCCCAGAGGTCAAGGTTGGACTGGGACAGAAAATTGGCCCAGGCACCAAAATAAAAGTGGCCCACATAAGCGAATAAGATACCTAAAAATGTGGACCGCTTTTGCAAATCAGGTGAGCTCTGAACTTGTAATGACAGTGTGTAAGTACTTTGCAAGGAATGCAACAATGCATGTATTTAAGCTTGGTGCAGGCAATGTTTGTTTTGATATCAGAGAAATCAACAGCAAAAACCAAACCATTGGGCCATAGAACTGGCCCACACACTGTTCTGCAGCCCAGCCCATCGGGCACTGCCTGATGCCCTATATGCCAGTCTGATCCTGCCAGAGGTGTGCATGGTTTCTCAGCTAACCTGATTGGTTGATTCACAACATTGTTCTTGGTTGAAACAATTTACAGGTTCAGCACAATCAGGAAATGCTATTCAACCATCCCTAATTAGAAGCTCATGATGTGTCCTGTGTGAATACCTTGACTGAGTCATTAAAAACATGAACGTAGAGTATTCTATAGACGGATTCCTAATATATTTACCCATTTCGCAGTCCCATTGGAAGAAATTTTCCTACTTATTTCCACGACTCACACCACGCCTTCTGATGTTTTACCACATATTACATTTGGTTTCAAAGCAATCCTTTAGAGCCTGGGAGTTATAGGATTTTTTTTAAATGAAACAATCTGAGCCCATGTTCAAATGTCAATTCATCCCAGGCTTTTAACTTTGTCTTTGTTAAAATATCAGATTTTAGATTTGTAAAATGTACATCTTTTACATTGTATCCTGAACAATTATTGGTTGAATGTGTGTTTCAAAGTTAAGTCGTGGCAAAGCCCTTTCCCATCTCATCAATTGCACCAGAATACACTGGTGATATCGCTGAGATATTGCAAAATGTCAAAACAAAACAGCTTTTCAGCACAACGAGGCGTCCTTTTGAAACCTCGGTGCTTTCCTGGGCCCTCTTATCATTTTGTCTAGCACAGATACACACAAGAACACAGAAAAGCCATTTGTCATTTGTGTATCATTGTAGAAGAGAGAGCGCTTACTCAATCACTGTCAAGCACCCACACAACTCAAAAGAGCAGCTGGGAAATGAGATAAATGCGCTTGCTGGGAATTCTCTGCAGATACACCAGGCTGGCTCGCATTCAGCAGCAAAGCATGCATGAAGATCTGCTATGGTACTGCTGCTAAGTTTACAGGTGACAGCCCTTTAGATTTAGCAGCAAACCCGGTGCTTCGCGGACTTTTGTTCGTCCATATTATTAGAGAAAATGTGATTAAAGAAAATGGCTGGACGTTTAGATTTCACGTAGACTTGGTTGTTCTGGGCATGCAAACACAGCATGCTGCCACGGTGACCTGCCAACATATACACACTCGTGTAATTAAGGCATAATAAACTGTGTGTAGAGTTTGTCATAAGGAAGTGAATCGAGAATCCTTCACGGGTCATACAGTTCACCCCATAGAAGTGACAAAAAACTAAAAGTGAATGAAAGCATCATTCATCTGTCATTAGAGACGATGCAAGCAAGGACAGATCTGAACGATAAGAGCACAGAAATAAACGCCTGCTGCTTATCAATTTAGCTCATAAATAATGAATCTCTTGCAGCCCCATGACGTACGTGGCAATAGACACCCATTATATCTACCCTAAAAATCTATAGTATAATTCAAGCACGTTTCTGTGGCTCGAATGAACTCTTCGTATATTTCCATAGATTTATCAAACTTCAAAACAGGATAGTTCATGTGGCAAACAGGTAGTCAGCATGTGATGAGACCCCCTGTCCTCAATGCTTAGGGCTCAAATAGATACATTTAATAGAAAGGAGCCATTCAGAATGGGAAAATAAAGTACCAATAAAGAATTGGAGAAAAAAAGAACACACTGGACCCGATTGAAAAGTAAGAAATCTATTGTGGGCATGCTTTTCGGGATTATGGATGTAATCTCTAACAAAGATGAATTTTATGCCAAGGAAAAAATCATCTGCCTATTTAGGGTGAAGCAAGTTAGTGCATCGCTCTATATTTTTCTCGTTTCTTTTATGTATATACATTTTTCTATACAGCACACTTATGCCAGAAGAGGTTAGAGCACTTAAAGGGATATTCTGAGTAGATAGCATCAATTTACATTCCACATTGTGTGAGAATGTACAAAGAAGGATTTCACGATCGGTGGTGATTGAATAGTTCGCTTGTGCTAAAGTGTTGTAGGAAAAAACACAATTGTTAGATCTGTCAGCCTTAGGGTGGTCTTCCTTCAAACGTTTTGCCTTTCTCCTCTGTTTTTGCTGGTCTCCGTTTTACTGGGCTTAGGACTCTGTGCACTTTATCACTGCTAACCAGTGCTAAAGTGCATGCTCCTACTCCTTAAAACACAGCAATATTGGCTTATCCCCAGTAGTCATATTTAATTTGCGTGTAAGTCCATAGTAAAGTGGCAGTGCATGTGCCCAGGGCCTGAATGTGCCACCCACTTAAGTAGACCTTTAAACATGCCTCAAGCCTGCCATTGCAGTTTGTCTGTGCAGTTGTTACCTGCCATTTCGACCTGGCAAAATAAACCTTTTGCCAGGCCCAAACCTTCCCTTTTTGTACATATAAGTCACCCCTATCATAGACCCTGGACAACCCAGATGCCAGGGTGCAGTGCAGAACATTTGCTTTTAAGTTTTACATGTCCTCTTAGCAAAAAACTATTACACAGTTTTTTCACTGCTGCAAGGCCTACCTCTCCAATAGACTAACAACGGAGTTACTGTATTATATTTAATAAGATGTAATTTCCAATTTGAAGCAGGTCAGACGTGAGTCCCTTGCTCACTTTGCCACTGGATTCAAGCAAGCCTGGCTGAAGACGGCTGAAATGCCAGAAACCGGTCCTAGGAAGCTTGTTTCCGGTCCAGGGAAGGCATGGCTTGGCAGTTCGGGCTGGACTGTTCCCATGAGGCACAGGGTCAGACTGATTTGCATATGGCCATGTCTGAACTGGGGTGGCACAGTGGGCTAAAGAACGGTGATGGATCAAACCCAGATCTCTTGACTGGGTGTGAGTGTTTGATTGGTTCTGATGCTCCGTCCATCACCACCCCCTTTTGTACCGCTTTGTTCGCCATAAGTTGGCAGGGTATGCTCAGACGTGAGCCCCTTGCTCACTTTGCCACTGGATTCAAGCAAGCCTGGCTGAAGACGGCTGAAATGCCAGAAACCGGTCCTAGGAAGCTTGTTTCCGGTCCAGGGAAGGCATGGCTTGGCAGTTCGGGATGGACTGTTCCCATGAGGCACAGGGTCAGACTGATTTGCATATGGCCATGTCTGAACTGGGGTGGCACAGTAGGCTAAAGAGAGGTGATGGATCAAACCCAGATCTCTTGACTGGGTGTAAGTGTTTGATTGGTTCTGATGCTCCGTCCATCACCACCCCCTTTTGTACCGCTCAGTTATTTGTACAACAACCCTCAAATTCGTAGAGGTGATAGAGAGGTAAGTAAACATCTGAAGAGAGAGAAATAATTATGCATACCCAAAAAGAAAACTATTAAGGAGCTCTATTGGATGTGCATCTTACCATGGTAAGTTAATGTAACATATCCCATTTGGAGTCTATAAGGCTTTCCCCACCGAATGGTCCCAGCAAGAGTCCCTTAAAATATATATTTTATTTTGTATATGAGTAAACATTCATATTAACAATATACATTTTTTTAAGAAAGAGATAATGATTAAATAATTCTTAACAAGTCACCCGCTAACAACACCAAAACAAATCTTACCTATCAATTCGACAAAATTGTATTTCACCAAACTACATGACTTATATGTTACATTTATTCTACATGACCAACACATCTATTAAAATCTAGTGGTTATACGGCAAAAATAGAGGGCCTGATTAACAAAGGCAATCTGAGACAAAAGTCTAACTTTATGACTTAAGGTTAAAGTCAACACTGAGGGGAGCGCAAATTGTAGACTACATGTACCATGATGCAAACCTTTCTGGGATATCATGTAGTATTCGGCCACACCCTTTCCCATGCCCAAACTGGGATATGATGCAGTGTCAGGCCACAACCTTTCCCATGCCCAAACCGATTTCCATGACCTCCTCTACCATTAATCACATGTTCCTAATGTTCCTTTTTGTAAAAATTGCATTCTGGCCCATAGATTACACTTCATCCGGCCCAAGCCGGTGAGTACGGCCCAAGCCAGAAATACGGCTTTAGCCGGAGAGTATGGCCTGGGTGCCGAGAGTACGGCCCAAGCCGGGGAGTACGGCTTGAGCCAGAGAGTACGGCCTGGGTGCAGAGAGTACAGCCCAAGCCGGAGATTCTGACCCGACTACAGATGTAAAGATACGACTCGTAAATGACCTCTGTGAATACCAAAAGTCGTAAAGTTAGACTTGTCTCAAATTGCCTTTGTGAATCGGGCCCAGAGAGTGGCCTACCTTTTCTAAAATGCAAAGAGAACAAGAGAACATAATAGAAACAAAGACAAATATATTGTGTAACCAAGAAATGCATTCACACCGTCAGAGAATAATTAATGGAACTGGCATAATAGTGTGCAGTTACAGCTGGAGTGAAATCTGTAGCCACAATTAAGGCAAATTAACCATCAGTGTATCATTGATAATATTAAGGACACATATTAGCGTGCAGTTGTGGACAGAGTAATCCTTCCACCCATCATACTCTTACCAGCGAGCACCAAAATAGTGTGCGGTTGCACATAGAGTAAACCTTACAGAATTCACAATCTTACAAAAGTATGTAGTTAGCAAAGCCTGCGGTTGCAGATAGAGTAAACTTAACTGCCATCATACTCTTACCAAAGTGCAACCAAGTAGATCGGGGACGTATATACCGCAGAGCGGTTCATAACAAGAGAGGAAGCGGATACCGCCTTTCAGTTGGGCGTGGGGCTGTTCTTGCAGTATGCCAAGATTTCCACGGTGGCCAGGGAACTATGGCCGTCATTTCCACAAGAGCCGCTGACCTCATCGGTGCTGCAGATGATAACTACTCTGGCGGGGGGATGTAGGCTGGTCTCACATATCTATGGAGCATTACGTGAGGATGTCCCTTCAGCTCCTCTACCACTACACAGGAAATGTGATGATGCAATGAAGGAGCCTCTTATGGAAACACAATGGTGGAGGGTACACAAGGGGGTCAAACAAATAAGCTCCAACGCGCACTTTAAATTGATCCAATACAACGTGGTGCATCAAGTATACCTTACTCCTCGCATACTACATAAAATATATCCGGAACGGGAAGACAGGTGTCCCAGATGTAAAAGCTCAGGTGCTCATTTTAATCATATGCTGTGGGACTGCCCTGAACTAGTAAGCTATTGGGGGGCAGTCATAGACACCCTGCAGACCGCTATAGGATGGGTCATTCCACCCACTATAAAGGAGGTGATATTGAGTCTCCTGCCTTCACCAAAAGGCAAGAAGCTCACTAGAAGGTTTGTACAGCTGGGGCTTGTACTGGCAAAAAGGTGAATCGCAATACACTGTCTCAGTCCTACTGCATCTAGGGTCGAGAAGTGGCTTACAGATATGCTGGAGTGGGCCATTGGGGAATCAGTACGAATGAATAAGGTCAGGAGGGATGATAAAGTTGAAGAAGATTTGACGGCCTGGCATCTAATGATTACAGATTTAACCAAAGTAAAGGATTCCGGGGGGGGGAAGGGAGCCGAATGCCTCATGTTTCACCCAGGAAGAGCTTCGCCCGCCTTCTATTCCAGATGCCTCTCACATGCAGTGGACTAACATAGGTAACGGAGACAATTGCTAGGTCTGATGGACTCCAAGTCCTGGAATGAATATTGCACCCATGACCGGGGGAATCGGGGGGGTAAGGGAGGGGGTACAGTTTATAGTTTCTTGTTATTAAATTCCTACAAGTGGACATGAAATGACAACATGAGAATGTGGGGGGCTGGGGTTAGAACTATGTAAAATACTGTTAACATTCTATGCCGATTGTTCCTATATTATGATTGCTTTTCACAGAGAACAATGTAATTGATGTGATATAACTGTTTACAGGAAACGTTGTTGTCTTACAAATGCCAATAGAAATATTTCCAAAAATAAAAAGTGCAACCAAGTAGTCTATGGTTCTAGATAATAAACCTTACTGCCATCCTACTCTCACCATAGCACAATAAAAGCTAAATAAAATTCAGAAAAAAGTACATACTTTGTATGAATAAGGCAAGCACTAGCGCCCTCAATAAGTAATCAATAGAAAAAGCATGTATGCGTATGGTTACAAACCCAGTAAGCCTTACAAGTTGTTTTTTGGCGTCCTACCAATGACTTCTTTCTCCACAGATACCTTTACCACCACCCTCCAACAGTGAACTTCATCTCTCCGTAGCCCCCAACACCCCATGACCTCCTCCTTGAATTCCCTCACTGCCATCCTTCACCAGTGCCCCTCATCTCTCCATAGCCCCTCCCCCTATTGTCCTCCTTCTCGGATTCCCTCACTGCTGCCCTCCACCAGTACCCCTCATCTCTCCATAGCACCTCCCGCAATTGTTCTCCTTTTCGTATTCCCTCACTCCCGCCCTTCGCCAGTGCCCCTCATCTTTCCATAGCCCCTCCCCCTATTGTCCTCCTTCTCAAATTCACTCACTGCCACTCTCTGCCAGTGCCCCTCATCTCTCCATAGCCCCTCCCCCTCATTACCTCCTCCACGGATTCCCTCACTGCCACCCTCCACCAGTGCCCCTCATTTCTCCATAGCTCCCCCCTCATGACCTCCTCCTCAGACTCCCTCCCTGCTACTCTCCTCCAGTGCCCCTCATCTTTCCTTAGCCCCCGATTGACACCTACTCTGATTCCCTTGTTACCACCCTCCACCAGTGCCACTCATCTCTCCATAGCCCCTCCCCCTCATGACCTCCTCCTCAGACTTCCTCACTGCCACCCTCCTCCAGTGCCCCATATCTCTCTAAAGCCCCTCCCCCCATTACCTCCTCCTTGGATTCCCTCACAGCCATCTTGCACTAGTGCCCCTCATCTCTCCGTAGCTCCCGCCCCCAATGACCTCCTCCTCGGAGTCCCTCACTGCCACCCTCCACCAGTGCCCCTCATCTCTGTGTAGCCCTTCTTGCATATGCATTTTATTTGTTGTATTGCGATACTCATATCAGTGTAGGGTGTCACAGTACTTATTATCACGCACACATTTTACAGAGACAATCAATAATGCAAGTATGTAAATCAGTCTACAGGGAGTGTCACATAAGCCAATGAGGATTTCAAGGTGTAGGAATCACATGTCATCCATGCTGGTGAGCAATGTATTTTAAGAGGGTTTGGTCTGGAGAAGCACAAACTCAGGATTTAAAGAGTACTCCAGTGGTTGCGGATTGGCTTTACTAATAAAAATATATATCTGCCGAAACAAACTCCCTTTAGCAACATTAGAATAAAGAAACACCAGGGAAGTTCTAACTATATCACAACACAAACAAGGTTAAGTTTGTATGCAGCTCTTTGATGACAGTTCAGAGGTCACTGTCCTATGTTAGGATTGTAACTTCTGAACTGCACGTAACGCAAGGATCTCTGTGACAAAGGCAGTAGCCCACTGAGCTACCCACATAAAATACAGTTTATCTGCACTTAAAAACTACCAACAGACAAATGACTGCTCTCCAGCAGGATCATAAATCTCCAGTTATCTGAACATTTTTTATTGTTGTACCTCGGTGGCATATTAATTACGAGGGCCAAGGCTCATGTTTGGGTGGGCCTGGAACACCCGGCCCACACTCTAGAACCGGGCCAGCTTTCAACCGTAAGCAGCCACAGTTCTAAAATATAAACTTCAGCAGACTCTGCCAAGTCTGACGTCTGACCTCTCGAATCTAGGGGCATATTATCAAGGCTGGCGTTAAAATTATCGCCGCTTTAGCGGCAGGAAACTGCTGCTAAAAGCGGCGATAATGGGCTTGATAATATGCCGCAGAGAATTCCAATAATTTTAACGCCGTGTCTTGATAATGTGCCCCCTAGTGAGCCCAACATGTAAGACTGCAGTCTCTCACCTCTTTTTTCACAAACCGTCCATAAGTTCCTGTTTCCCGTTTGTGTTTGAAAGGTACCATAGTGAAAGTATATAGAGGGTAGGCTGGAAGTTAAATATGCCAAAAGTAAGTTCACTTTAACTACACCAGTTTCCACGTCGGGCAGTACTGTGCACGGCAATGTAAACGCGCATGACAAGCAAGTCTCATTCAATCATACACCACAATAACCTGATGTAATAACAAAATGTACCAAAAACAAAAAGAAAACACATAGTATTTGTCAAACTGTACCTGGCGGCTATCTCAACAGTGTAGTTCATTCTAAAACGTAAAATGTAAATGAAAAAGAGTGTAGTTTAGCAGAACATTGAGACTTAAAGAGATGTGCGCAGCCACACTTATGCACATGGAAGCATGAAAAGATCTGGAAGCTAACCCAGATGATCACGCAAAGTATTTATATAAGCCTATATTTGTAAACTTCACAGAAACTCTTTTTTTTGGAAACGTAAAATGGATAAAATGCAATACAATACAACACAACACTTATCACAGTGGCAGTCTTGAAATGGTGTATGCACAACCATTTGGATGAACATGAATGCTATTACCTAATAGAATGATCCAACTGTTAACAAGAAATAACACACAAAAATAATTAAGTAAACCTCAAGCGCATCCTTAACAGCTTCAAAAACAACCAAACAAAACCAATCAATCAATCAATCAATCATAGCATTTGTAAAGCGCACTACATACCGTTGAGGGTCTCAAGGCGCTGGGGGGCGGGAACCAATCAAAAGAGTGAAAAAATGACCGACTCATGTCCAGTGGCCATGTTTGAACATGTTACTGTTACGGTATACAGTGCAGAGTAACACGTACCCTCCAATGGCAGCCATCGTGCTGCGATATATTTTCATAAGCACAGTAGTCAGAACTAAATCAAATCACATAGAAAATAAACCGCATGTAAGTAAAAGACACAATTTGTAAACTAGACAAATAATGTAAAAGTACAACATTTACCCAATATCAAAAATGTTTAACCCGAAAATGTTTACTCAAATACAAAATTAGTCTGTGATGTCACTGTTCAGTGGGATCTGATCAGATCTATTATATCCGAAGTACAATCAAAGAGAAAATATGTAGCTTATTTACAAAAAATTATGAAATTCATGTTCCTTAAGCAAGAAATGAACTTAGCTTCATGTTGTCTGAGGAGGCGTTCTCTGTCACCACCTCGTGCATCCTTTTTGAGATTACAGCAATTCCATGAAAGCAGAATGGACAGTCTTTACTTTTGTTACAATCATGGGATGCCAATGGTCAAGATGGATCTTTGTCATGACCAGCTCTCACGTGCTCTGCTATACTGAATCCCAATTCACCGCTAGCGCTCCCTAAATAGATCTTATCACAAGCACAAATAATCACATACATTTCAAATTTCTTCAGACAATTTATAAACGCAGTGATCTTATGGTGAAGATTAGAGTTATATTTAAAAAAAGTGATTTTCTTTATTCCCAATCTGTATGAAAAGCAAGTTGTACAAGTGTAAAAACCCAATAGTTGTTTTGGTAGCCAGGTTGTTTCCTTTTCTATAAAGTGAAATAGCTGGGGCTGATTATATCCTTGATAGTACATCCCTCCTATAGGTAACCTAAACTATAACTTACGCCCTCGCAATGCACTGCTTATGACATCACATATTACATCACTCATGACTTGGTCAGTGGCATCACTTATGACATCTCTGATGACATCTCAAATGATGACATCTCAAATGGCATCGCTGATGATGCCAGTTTCTTCCCTGGGGAGGTGGGGCGACATTGCTTTCACAGACAGGGAGCTGTTGGAAAGGAAGCTCCCACTCTGTGAAAGCAATTCTGCTCTGCTTTCCGCAAGCGAGAGCGTTTTTAATCCTCTCGCTTGCTGGAAGTGGAGCATTTGATATGGCTTTTAAAAAAAGCTGTAAAGCTCCAGCCAAGCCACAGCAAACAGCTATATCCCGGGGGTGGGCACCCAGGGACATAGCAGTAGCTGGCCCTGGGAGCAGGCTGTCTCCAGGGCTAATATTGGCTCCAGGAGGGGGGCTGGATGACCCCACTCCTTTCTTGTATGAGGGACCTCCCTGAGGAGGTGGCCATCCCTGAGGCTGAGAACCACCTGAGATGGGGGCCGCACTGCCACCTCCCCACTTTAAAAACTGATATTAACCCCGGTACAATGGTGGGCCTGGGGCATCCGTAAGGCCACCCCATTTTAGAAATGACACAGTTCCAAAGAGGTGGTGGTCTATGGTGCATGGGGTCCATGAGGTCCCCCCGATTTTATTACTATTAGCCCTGGGGAGGTGGCGGTAAACAGGGCTGCAGGGGATATCATAAGGGCCTCCCCACATTAATTTTATAAATATACCCAGGGAGGTGGAAGTCCCAGGGGCCTGGTGGGTGATGTGCGGGCACCCCTGCATAATTAAAAATAAGTGCCCCCGGGAAATGGAATTCCCCAGGGCATTTACAAAGCCCTGGAGGGGGGCACGATTAACCCTCTCTTTTTTTTTTTAATGCCTGCATGCCCCTGGGATTTGGCCCACCCGGGAGCTTCCTTGAAAAGAAGCCTGCACTTTTTTTTTCAATTTTGCAAAAAAAAAAAAAAGACCCCTGGGGACCCCACCACCAGTTTATTGTTTACATTTTTTGTGGGACTCAGATCAAGCCGAGTCCCAAGTTAACTGCCAGCACTTCCTAATTGAGCACTGGGACAGTTGGATACACGTTGATATAAAAATTTGTCTTCAGGTTAATATTTCTCAAACTACTGAACAGATTTACACCAAATTACAAAAAGCACAATCTGTGTACCAACATCTAGCTTCCTGCCAAATTTGGTGTAATTCCGTCCAGCAGCTCAGGCTGCAGGCTTTTTCTAAGGTCCTATGGGATTTAACATGGGAAACACACCTTTATTGTCCCCCCCTTTTTCTCAGCTCATGCTACATGAAACTTTCCAGGCTCCAACTGTACCGGGCAAATTTATTTAGAAAATTTCATGAAGATTCATTAATTAGCGCCAACTGAAAATCACCTTTTTGATCGAAACTTCTCCTAATTATAACTACCTGCTGGCGTCTGCCTGTAGGTGATAACGTGATATATAAATATATATATATATATATATTACCTACTGGCAGTCGCCAGTCGGTAGTTATAGTTAGGACCTATTATCCATATGGAAAGCGTTTTTTGATTTGCCAATATCTTTGGCGCCGTTTGACGAATCTTCGCTACATTTTCAAAACTAATGACCAGCTCAGGTCAGCTCCTGTCTTGAAAGTTTGGGGGTGATTCGTTAAGTGGGGGCTGGGAAAAAAGGGGGCTGTCAAAACACATTTTCCCCATGTTAATTTCCATAGGAATTTTTGGAACAGGCTATAGCCCGAACTGCTGAACAGAATTACACCAAATTTGGCAAAAAGGTAGCTCTTGGTTCAGAAAGCGACCTTTTTTTCAAATGGTGTAAATCCGTTCAGTAGTTCCTGAGAAATTGAAAAATTAAAAATATCGATATCTGAGCACAGAGGAGGATTTGGGACTCCTCCAGAGTACGAGCTTCATTCTGATTGGCTGCCAACACTCCAAACCAGAAAGTGCTGGCAGCCATTTTGTGAATCGGTAACCGAGTCACAAAAAATAGGAAACAAAAAGTTAAAAATGAAGAAAAGGGGGCAGGGTAGAAACACCCTGACCCCCAGGCCTGCTCAGGGGGTCCTACAGGGATTCCCCAGGCCCAAAAAAAGCATTTTTAAAAAAAAATTATTCTGCTGGAGTCACACTGGGTGCGCAAATACCAAATAATCTTTTTTTTTAAATTCGAAGTGCGGTTTCCCGCACTTCATTTTCTCAAATCTCCCCGGTGGGCCAGGTCCCGGGGGCAATATTTAATAATGGTGCAGGGGGGTGCAGGGTCCCTGCAGCCCCAGGGACTGCCACCATTCCGGGGCTTTATTTTATTTTAAAAAAGCATGGGGTTCTTGCCCTCCCATGCAGCCTCGGGGACCGCCACCTCCCCAGGGCTTTGATAAAAGGGGCGGGGGGGCCTCATGGACCCTACAATCCTTAGGGACCACCACCTCCCCGGGGCTCCAATCTAATTAAAAGAGGTGCTCCTGCCCCCCACGCTGCCCCGGGGACAAAAACCTCCCCGGGGCTGTCTCCACTTTGGGAGGATGGCCGAGTCCTAGATGGCCCTGGGGACTGCCATCCCCCAGGGCCTGCTCCTGCAATGTCCCATTTGTGCCCACACTCGGTACATTGCCGTTTGCTATGGCAGGGCGGGAGCACGGCTCTCGTCCTGCCATAGTAAACTCCTGCTTTGCTTCTTGGAAGCGAGAGCAGGAAACCTGCTCTTGCTTCCAAGAAGCAAAGCAGAATTGCTTTTGGGCTAGGGGAGCTGCATGTTAGCAGCTCTCCTTGCCCAAAAGCAATGTCGGCTCCCACAGGAGGCAGGGAGCCGGCAGGGACTGTGGGGGCATTGGGGCTCCCCCACGGTCCCCAACTTGAGGGCCAGCCCCAGGGGATGGGGTATCTGTTGCCAGAAATGGCCCGGGATGTGGGCCACTCAGCCCCCTCCCTTTTGGTGTTTATTTAAAACATTTTTAACAATAAGGCCGGGCACTGGGTCCCCGGGGCCAGAATTGGCATAGGGAATGGGGGCCATGCAGCCCCCCCATCCCGTAATCAATTAAAAAGGAGGCCAGGCCCTGTGGGGTGGGGTGCCTGGGGCCAATAGTGGCCCAGGGAAGGGGGCCACGCAACACCCCTTCTGTATTAATAATTTTTTTTTAAACTAGACCATGCCCCGGGGGTTGGTTAGCCTCCGAAGTCCCTCAGGATTAAAGTGGACTTCATCCCCCTTCCCGTACTCTGCCAAGAGGCACGTTTGAAGAGTGGTGGAGAAATCGGGCATAACCTGTGTCCACCTCTCAGCAATCCCAATGCGTGGGCTTACTGGCGGTAAGAGGTAGGCTAGTTGGCCCCTAACAACCCCCAGCAGTGAAGGGGACTTCAATCCCCATCCAAGAGCACACCAGGGAGCCAGTTTGCAGAGTGGTGGGCAAAGGGGACGTGGCCTGCTATGAGAATTTAGCAATCCTGCTGTGTGGGACTTACTGGAGGGTTTAGGGATGGGTAGTTGGCCCCCAAGGATGTCCTTGGGGGTCAACTACCCCTCTTGTTACCTCCAGTAAGTCCCACACAGTGGGATTGCTAAAACGTCTTCGGAGGCCACACCCCCTTTCTCCACCACTCTGCAAACGCACCTCTTGGCAGAGTATGGGATGGGGGATGAAGTCCACTTTACTCCTGAGGAACTTCGGGGGCTAAGAAGCGCTCCTGGTACCTCCTGTAAGTCCTCAGAAGCGGAATTCATAAGTGCTGGTCGGAGGCCCAGCATGCTTTATCCAGCACACTGAAAAGACGAACACTAGTTAAAGAAGCATTTGCAATGTAATAGGTTTCGAGTTAGAGCTACTGGCGTTGTAAATGTAAAAGTGTTTTAAATAATTTTTCGTGGAGTGGATGTAGGTTGTGTGTAGTGGAATTATGTGGTATGTTGTGCAGTGAAATTATGTGGATAGAAATTATATGGGATTATGTGTTATGGAGAGTAATTGTGTGGTATGATAGTCTGTGTTTTGGAGTTGTGAACTCAGGTTTAGTTTTCCTCATTTCCATAGAAGCTAAACTATGAACTCAATGGGACAAAAAAAGAAGGAACCACTAAGGAGCACTTCTGGACCTAGTCAGAGGTATGAGCAGGACCACTGGAATTATGCAACTGTTTGGCTGCACCGACTTTTGCACAAATATACATTTACAGCATTTGCCACATAATCCATCATCTCCTGCATAATATGCATATTTGACAAAAAAAACATTGTTTCTAGCTCAAACGGCTCAAACGTTACCAAAGATGCAGCGACAAATGTTACAGCTTGGTTGAAGGCCCTGTGCAAACCTAGAATCGTCACCTGTTACTTATTGCAAAATGTGGCTATTAAATTGGTACTAATGGTGTGTAAACCACTCTTGCTTCATTCTGCACCTCTCTTGCCTCTTTCTGCTTTTCTGTTGCTTCTTTCTGCTTTTCTGTTGCTTCTTTCTGCAACCCTCATGCCTCTTTCACACCCCTCTTCCCTCTTTCTGCACCCCTCTTTCTGCTCCTCTCTTGTCTCTTTCTGTATCCCTCTTTTTTGGTTTTTGTTGACTCATCTAATATGACCTCCGCAGCTATGGCACCCATTCGATCTGAACCCTCTTATGCCAATAGCTTGGTGAATCCACTCTCAGCTGGTGTTCTTTACGGGGGGTGTACCCATAACACACCACTTGAGCTGACCAGAGGTTTTAATCATTGGGTCATTGTCCTCTCCCTACACTCAACCCGATGTCTCATTATCCAGAAGATCCAGAAGATCCCAAAACCATCCCTTCTCTACGCTTTCCCTATAAACATTTACTCTTTGGTCCAATGCTCTAAAATATCGGACAGAGCTCCACCAAGCAGACCAAGTAGGGGGAGTCTTCTGGCGCCACAACTTACAAATCTCCCTCCTGGCCAGCAGAATCAAATAAAAAACCAACCTTTGTTTAGGCCCTATCTGGGCCAATACTCCCCCTAGTGCTGGAGTAAGACCAAATAATATGAGAGATGGACTCACCTCTATATTGCAACCCAAGGCTCCGGAGATAGTCTTACCCACATCTACCCAGAATTCTTGTATCCTGGAACAGGATGCAAATACATGGATATCATCCGCGTTCTGGCTGCCGCATCTTGTACAACTGGCTTCTCCACCGCCCTTTATCTTGGAAAGCTTAAAAGGGGACCAGTAGATTCTATGGAGTGTAAAAAAGTGTTTTTTCCTGAGTGCGGCAGATTTAATCAAGGGGTAAATATTGTCTAGAGATACTTGCCATAAATTTTCCAGGTCTTCATTTGGCAAGTGACTCTCCCAGATTCTATAGGGTAGGTTTATCTTCTTATCTGTAGCTGCCAGGAGATGGTTATACCATTGTGCCACCTCTTTTTTCCTTGGAGCTGGGTCCTGTAGCTCACATTCCATGTTGTTATTTTGCACGATTGGCCAGGATTGACAGTTACACCAAGAAGAAAGCTGGTAAAACTTGAACCTAGACAAAGTGCAGTTGGTGGTATAGTTCCAATATTCCCAGGGATGGCATTTATCACCCAGTACCAGATCTGTCCAAAATACAACCCCTGCCTCTTTTAGTGGATGGGCGAGGGAATCCATAAGACACTCAGGTGTTCAAGGAGAGTCTCAAACCGGTGCCCAATCGCTGTAATACGACAGTCCCAAGCAGTTTCGGCAGTCTGACCAAAGCCTAGCCTCCGAACGCAGAGTCTTTAAGCGGATTTTTTAAAAAAAATTTGGAGAGCCAAATTTATACATAAAACCTGACTCCTCTTCCCCTACTAACAAAGCTTTAAGCATGCAACCTATCAATGAACTGTCGGGGAGAGCAGAAGCATTCTACAGTTCTTTAGTTGGTAAGCCCAGCAGTACAACTGGAAATCTGGAAGGGCCACCCCCCTCGCTGAAGTTTGCGCCTGAGTTTTTTCCAGGATAACCGGATCGCTTTATTGGCCCAAATAAAGGAGGATATCTTGCTCTGGATTTTAAGCCTTTCTGGTTTAAGAAACTCCAATGGGATGTTGTTTTAGAGATACGTATACTTTGGGAGTACGCACATCTTGATCAGGTTAACTCGACCATACAACGATAATGGGATACTTTGCCATCTTTTAAGTAAGATATCAACCTCCTTTGAAACTCTATCTAGATTGGTCTTGGAGATTTTGGCAAGGTCTTGAGTAATTATAACTCCTAAATATCTAAGTTCTTTAGCAAAAATCCCCATCCGGTCATTTATATTCCAGGCCATGATCTCGGTTTTCTCATTATTTATCTCATAACCTGACAAATTTCCAAAGGTTTGGGCTTCGACCTCAAGCTCTGGGAGTGTAATGCTAACATTGGATGATAAGAGGATCAAGTCATCAGCATACAATGCTAACTTTCGTGTATACCCATTTATCTCAAAGGGAACAATCTTCTCGTTTAGCCTTATACTCTGGGCTTGTGGTTCTATATATAGATCAAATAAAATGGGGGAAAGGGGACAGCCCTGCCTAGTTCCCCGCCCAATCTTGACTACAGGGGAGAGGGTTCCATTGATCAGAATCTGAGCCCGTGGGGATTTGTATATTTCTTTCAGCACTAGCCTAAAACTATCAGGGAAGCCAAAGACCTTCAACACCCTATCTAAGAATAACCAGTTCACCGGGTCGAAGGCCTTGGCTGCATCGACAGTGATGATTGAGAGAGGAAGGCCCTGTGTCGAGGCAAGGTCAATGGACCCTATTAAAGTCTGTGTTAAATCTGACATCTGGCGGCCAGGCAAGAAGCCCTTTTGGTCCTGATGAATTATCGACCCAACAACTTTACTAAGCCGAGCATTTAGAATCCCAGCAAAAACGTTATAGTCCACGTTAAACAAAGAAATTGGTCGATATGACTGGCACTGAGCTGGGTTCTTCCCTTGCTTTAAAATCAATGCTATAACTGCATAGCTCCAGGAATCAGGCAAAGGGGAAGTAAAGTCTAGGATGCTGTTAAACAATTCCACCCAAACCGGCATGATCTCCTCTCTCAACATCACATAGACCTCGATCGGAATTGCATCCGGACCAGCTGCTTTCCCCTTCCTCCCAGCATCTAAGATAGTTGAAATCTCTAGTCTTGTTATTGCTGACGTAAGAATTCCATGGCTGCCCACGGGTAATGTAGGGAGGTATTTGTCTCTAAGCCACCTATCCATGTGGTCTTCTGACACCTGGAGATGATCCTCATAAAGTTCCTGAAAAAATTGCGTGAAAGCAGATGCTATACTACCCTTATCCTCCAGGATTTGAGAGCCCCTTTTAATTTTAGTGATGTAATTATTGGCTCTATCGACCCTGCCTTTCATTGCCAGGAGTTTACCACAATTCTCCCCCTGTTTGAAGTCCCTCATTTTACTTATCTCCCACTTTTGACGTAGGATTTCCTCAGACCTCAGTTTAAACCTCAACTGCAATTCTTCAACTTTCTTAATTAAGTTTATATTATCCGCTCCAGGAGAACCACTAGCTTTTAAATCGATCTTTGCCCCCGCTAAGTCTGTTTCTAGGTCGGCTAATTATTTTTTCTCAGCCCTGTCCCAGCCCACTACCGTGCCTTTTAATATCCCCCTCAGGCAGGCCTTAAAGGTATCCCACACAACATGTAAACTTGTTGAGCCTAAATTCTCCTGGAAAAACGGGGCAGATTCTAACTTCAAAAGGCCCAGAGTTGAGGGCTGTAAAAGGAATCTTCTATTTAGGCTATCTAGGCTATCCAGGGAACCTGGAAGCCATAAGGTTGCATTATCCCATACATCTTGAGAAGGATGAGAGGGCAGTCAATATAAAGGAGGCCGGGGATGAGATTACTTGCCATCTTATGGAGCCATCTGCCACCTAGGAAATAAAGAGATCGGAGCCGCTAAGAACGGTTTGGTCAAATTAAAGAAACCAGAGGTGTCCCTTGGGAAAAGATATAAATTGAGATCACGTACACTTTTAAATGGTGGGCTTGTTGCTGAATATCTTGGCCAAACCTGTCAAGCAATAGCGGTCTCTGCGACAACAACGAATCTCAAACAAAAGAAACTGACTAGCAGAGTAGGAGAAACTGGGAAGCCCACTCCTGTGAACAGTAGGAAGAAAAAAAATATTTGCCCAGTTAAATTTACTCATTCCCTTCGGTCGTACTTTATGCCTAATACTCAGGTTATGGGGAAGTCTAAACCCCAGGTCGGGACAAACCTAGTAATGGCTCCTCCGGTAGAAGAGTGTCAGAATTTGCTGGCTGTTATTCCCGTCTCTAATCGGTACTCCCTCCTTAGTGATCCCCCGAGAGCCTCCTCGGATGACGGGGGAGTCAGATTGAATCGGATGTTCCAGAGGGCTTATCATCAACCCCCCCAACTCCTGAAGTTCAATCTCAATCTCAAAGCCCAGACTCACTACATGGGATGTTAAGGAAGCTGTCTATTGAGATTGGAGTACGATTTTCAACCTCAGAATCAAATCAAAAGAAGATACAAGATACCTGCAACAGTTTAGAGGAAAATCTTGCAGAACTGACTCATAGAACCGAAATCCTAGAGTCCAGAGTGGAAGAATTGGGTTCAGTTGGGTTCAGAAGTCAGAGAAAACTCTAATGAGGTGCAGAGATTGAGGGGCAAAGAGCGGGATTTGACAGAGAGGTTGGAAAACATCTCGAGACGGAACAACATAAGAATTGTAGATCTAAGGGAAGGTTTAGAAGGAGATAATCTAAAAGCTTTTGTTATTAACCTTTTGAGTGAAGCCTTCCCACAAATCACTACATCTACTCCCTGGAAGTCCGAGATTCAGAGAATCCACAGGGATCCATGTACAAACACCAAACCAAATGCACCACTTAAACACTATAAGTTAAATCAAATTCAAATTCTTGAGTAGTTTTATGTTTTCTCAACAGATTCTTCTTTATTTTACGGTAACTTTTACAATTAAAACCCAAAGTTTTCCAGAACAGCCGGAACAGCCGACGCGTTTCGTCCACCAAAGGACTTCTTCAGGGCTGTAACAGATATATACAAAAACGTATTGAAAACTTTTTTTTGACAAGAGGACAAGACACAAGTAGACATTACATAATAGTGCTATGAGTTCCATGTCTATGCAGAGTGTAAACAGACGCATCTACAAGTGTTTTTAAAAGGTTGTTCAAAACCCACACAAGTACAATTATAACATATTAAGAATGAAACATTACATGAAGAAATTTATAAATTTACAGCATGACACAATAATTTATATTAGAAAAAAATACATCAAATCAATATATGTATAACCATCTATATAGAGCTTATGGTCAGTAGACATTTCTAGTGTTAGAGCACTCCTCTCGAAATGTCTCAACCCAAGCATGGTTAGGTTAACTACAAGTACGAGGTGGGATGACCAGGGGAATGGGAAAAGCAAAAAATCTGATAAAATCTAAAATGGGGAGGGTAGAGGGGGGGTAGAAAAAGGTCGCGGAGAAAAGCTATTTGTCAATATCATGTTTAAGTATCTCAAAGCACAAAAGGGCAAGAGAAGAATACGAAATGTATACACACCAAAAAATTGATGTGACGTTAAAGGTATCTTCATATACTATTCTTCGTCTTGCGGTTTCCTCACAATTGCAGATATCCACAGTAATAAGATCAGAGGTCAATGTTTCTAAAGAGACAAACATAGTATATAGACGTCCATGATTAAGTCAAAAGCCTGGCTGAAGAGTAAAAGGTCAAAGTACAACCATGTTAATCAATCGGACAGTACTCACTTCGTGTCAGAAAAACAAATGTCAAATTGACAAGGCCAAATAATTGATTGAAGAACCCACATCCGGTTTGGAACGAGAAACGAAGGACGGTCTAAGTCAAGGTTCATTCAATATGTGAGGCAAATATAAAAAAGTGAAGATACCTATAATGAAAAACAAACAACATATATGTATCCTAATGTAACCATAATTCTGTATTTACAAGATAAAAAAATCTAGGCTCGACCCTAGTTGTCAATTGGGAAAGATCTGTATAGTCTGAACAGTCTATTGTAATGAGGGAGGGTCTCCAGTGAAAAAAGGGGAGAAAGGAAAAGAGAAAAGCAGTAACAATGAATAAAAGCTATTTACAAGGAGCCGTAACAACGGTTACCAGTATGTTGGCGAAAATGACACACCCAAAAACGGGGGAGGCACACCAAAAAAACCAAACAAAACCCACAGTCTCATGTGTGCTGTGATGGTAACTGAAGCGGATCTGCTCAGTAATCCAGGTACAGCACAGGAACCCATATGGATGCTGGATATGAATATTTGGCGTCCTGGATTCAAAATACCATCTCACTAGTCTCCCCAAGGGGGAGATCAACTACATAAGAGATGAATTTGAAAAGAAATTAAAACCAACGCGCTAAAGTGCTTTAGTTATGTCACTGCCTACAACAGTACGAGGCATGAAAAAAATCGTAGCATATGGCTATTCAAGTGCACGCTCACTCGTGTGCTCCCGAGAAACAATTTACCAAATCAAGGATGAATAAAGTTAACAAGTCGTTACTCCTACAGGTCACAATGACATTACTCCTAAACAACCATGCATCCCATGCTTTGAGACAGACGGGTATCTAATGCCATACGAGCGCTTACCAGAATCCGTATCTCCAAAGGAGGGTCAAACATCCACCCATCCAATCAGGCAGCCGCAGGACCTCCAATGAGAGAATCCCATATTTATAGTCCAAATGATTGGGCGAAAGTGATCGCACCTGGTTGTGCAATGTCCTAACCGGAAGTACGGGACGATGGAAGAGTCGAAAACCCCGATACAGTGGGCGCCATCTTAGAACTATTGGACCGCCAAATAGTTGAAATATGTTAAATATATTTAAATACATGGCTTCAACATGAGTCCCCATCGGTGGGAGTAATTTGAAGCCGACGGTAGATCCACGTTGGTGTGCCCCAAAATTATATACTGAACAAACGATAAAAACCCTATTTGGTAAACGACACCGCGCAATATTAGGAGAGCATATAACAGCGTCAAAACGGTGGAGCTGGTTGTTATAAGCGTTAGGTGGAAGTGCGTGGGGACAAAGGATTCGGCGATCCCTGATGTTGGGACCGCCATCCTGAAACGGTCTATGGAGCCATTAAAGAAAAAGTGTGGCCCTGGTATAGAGGCCGCCATCTTGGAATGGTCTACGGGACCATTGAAGTAAATATATAGCCTATATTTAAGTACCCCTCCTTGGCACCTCAGTTAGGCAGTGTCAGTTAAAAAGGGGGTCATGTGAATTCATTCATAGAATCTCACTGCGAGAAGTGTATCTCGATGGTATATTCATGAATATGCAGCAAAAAACCTCATTTTCAATGTATAGAAATGCGTAATACCTAGCAACAAACCACGCATCTGTGAACGACGGACAGGTCCAAGCTAAGATAAGTAACGTGACCCATCCCCACATGGCTAATGTAATAAACCGAAATACGTCCCGGTACCATAAAAAGCCACTGTTATTGCGGCCGATACTTTGAAGTGTTCAAAGGGGCATGGTCAACAAAGATCATGAAAAGATAAAGAAAGTCCCAATACACCATCAGAACCACCCATAAAGTAGAGTATCAACCCAAAAAGGAAAAGCCCTCTAGAGGGAAAGGTGAAAACGGTTCTAAAAAAATGATAAGGGGGCGTGGCCAAGATGGCGGGGTGAGCGGACGCTTCCTCCTGTAGCTCCTCCGGCCCGGCCAAGCTAGAGCCCTTTTCGTATGCTTTTCTCCCCCCGCTGAGGCTCAGCGCGGGAGAGGAGCGTGGCGGAGCATCAGGGGTGCACATTGGTGCTGTTTTGGTTCGGATCGCCTCGGGGGAACCCCCCCAAAAGTTCGATCGAGACCAAGGAACGACGACGGCGAGCCCGAGGGGCGGAGCGCATTGGAGAGCTGTCCGGGCGCCTCGGCTGGGCCTGGTGCTGAAAGTTGCGATCTGGAGGGGATCTGGCCCGCCGTTCGCCGGTGACTGAAGGAGCCTTGCGGGAAGGGACCCGACGGTGTGGAAGGCTTGGGACGGGTGCCCCGGCACTCAGACTGGTGACGGCGACACCCCGCACTGCGGAGGCCCTAACCCCTAGCCGAGGTACAGCGGACTCCCTGATGGGGTTGGACCATCTAGGCCCCTGTGCGTGACAGACGGGGGCCGGTGGTGGAACTTATTTTACTGTGGGGTGCCTCGGGGGGCCCGGGGGTGTCGTCGGGCCTGGTCGTTTTGGCTTGCTCCGCCCGGCCGCCATTTTGTCCCCGAAGGTGCAGTGGTGGCAGCCTTCGCCGGAGTCCTGGCTGCTGGATGCAAGCGACCCCCGCTGCTGCTGGGCTGATTACCGGAGGGATGTGCTGATTAGACCCCTCTGCTGCGGCCCCCTTTGTTGTCTCACACACGCTCTTGCGGCTGACGGTGACCGAACTGGGCCGCCATTTTGTCACCTGTGACGCAGCGACCTCACTCGTGGGGGATACCCAGGTCGAGTGCTAGCCGGCGGCTGAGCATCCCTGGAGTGCCTGGATCGGTGCCCGACTGCGGAGCTAGCGATGTCTGGAAGAGGAGGCCCGAAGAAAGGGGACCGTACCCTGCCGGACATGCTTGGCAGGGCCCAGCACTTGCGGGACAGGACGCAGCCCTCACCGGGGCCCTCCCGGGCTCCGGTGGATGTGACTGGAGGGGAGCCACCCGTCACGAGGGCCTTTATGGAGGAACTGTTCAGCTCCCTCAGGGAGGACTTCCAGACACTGAAGCAGGAGGTGGCCAGCGAGGTCCGAGAAGTGCGCAGGGAGGTGGAGGGCCTTGGCGAGCGTGTGGAAGCGGCGGAGACGGAGGGCCAACAGCGAGCGGAGGAGATAGTCCACCTCCAGCAGGACGTTCTTCGCCTCCGGGAACAGTGTGTGGAGCTCCAGGCCCACTCCGAGGACCTTGAGAACAGATCTCGGAGGAACAACATCCGAGTGCGTGGCGTGCCGACTGCGGACGAGGGGTCCGATCTGGGGAGCTACCTGCGGGCCCTGTTCCGAGAGATCCTGGGGGAAGCTGCGGACTTTCCCATCAGCATTGACAGGGCGCACAGGGTTGGCCGGCAGCGCCAGTCATCGGCGCCTCCATCGGACATTCTGGCCTTCCTGCCCGACTTTCCACTAAAGGAACGCATCATGGCTGAAGCCCGCAGGAAACAGCCCCTGACTTTCCGGGATCGGCCGGTGGCGCTTTACCAGGACCTCTTCGCCATCACTCTGCAGAAACGCAGGTCCTTTAGGATTGCCACTGACTTTTTGCGCGAGCATGAGACGCCGTACTCTTGGGGTCACCCCTTCCGCCTGATCTTTCGGTGGAACGGAGTGCTACACCAGCTACGCTCCTTGCAAGACATTTGTGGGGTCCTGGGGCTCACGGCGGCGGAGGAGGAGGGAGCTACGCCGTCGTGGAGGTCCTCGGAGAGACGGAACCGGCGGAGGTCAACGAGGCGGCGCTCAGCGACCAGTGTGGGGCGCCCGGACTCCCCCACCATCAGAGCGGACATGGCCGACGCCCTGAGGGTGGCGGCCGGGGACTCGACCGGCTCCTCTAGCGTGGCCTTGACGGCCTAACACACACTCCGGGGGGAGATGTCTTTAGCTTCTTTACATGCTTGGTACGGGGCGGGGGGGTTGGGGGGGAACGGTTGGAGGTGAGTGGCTGGACGTCCACTTTGCTCTTTTCTACGGACTTGCCCGTTTTGGGGCTTGACTGAGACTATGGGGTGTTTGAGTTTGTGGGTGGCTAGTTGCCAGGGTTGGGTTTTGGGTGGGGGAGGGGGTTGTTTGGGGTTGGGAAGGTCCCGTCCGATGTTGTATGCCCGCTTTGTTTTGGCTTGTCCTGCGCTGTGGCCCCGCGCGCCCCACCCGCTGATTCCCTGCCCATTGCATGGCGCTCCCGACCCCTGCGAGGAATGCCGGGCCTAAAGGTAGTGACCCTTAATGTTCAGGGTCTGAACAACCCGGTGAAGCGCAGAGCGATCCTGTCGTTGCTGGAGGGGACGCAGGCGGACATTTGCCTTTTGCAGGAGACACACTTATTGCCCCGAGATTGCCATAGGATGCGCTCTGCTAAGTTCCCTACCCAGTTCTTTTCCTCGGCAGCGAACAAGACGGCGGGGGTAGCCATTCTCCTAGCGAGCTCCTTTCGGGGGGAGGTGTTGCATAAGTGTGCTGAACAGAAGGGGAGGCTCCTTGCGTATCGCATGCGCCTGGGAGGCATAGCATTTACGGTCGGTTCAGTTTATAGCCCAAACGATCACCAAGAGCGCTTCCTAGATTCCGCGCTGGTGGATGTCACTGCTTCCCCCGACCGCCACATTATCTTGGGGGGAGACCTCAACATTGTCTTTGACTCTGCGATGGACAGATCGGCGCAGCGCTTCCCGCAGACGGGGGAACTGTCCCAGGCTGGGAGGGCCCGGATTGCGGAAATGGATCTGCACGACCTCTGGCGCTCCATGCACCCCACGGATAGGGACTACTCTTACTTCTCGCACGCACACCGAACCTACTCACGGCTGGACTACCTCCTGGTGAGTGGACCGATGCGTGCCGCTGCCACGGCGGCGGACATCGGGGTCCTGACCCTGTCTGACCACTCCCCAGTCACCGGCGTTTTCCAGTGGCCGGCGGCCTCCCCCTCTCGGGGGGTGTGGCGCCTCCGGGATACACTTCTACACAAGAAGTCGGTGGTGCAACGCATCGGGGAGGTCATACAGGACTATCTCACCCACAATAGCAACACTGACACCTCGCGGGCGACACAGTGGGCGGCATTGAAGGCCGTCCTCCGGGGGGAATTCATCTCTATCTCCGCAGCTGAGAATAGGGAGCGGCAACTGAAGAGGGACGAGCTGACAGCTCAAGTCCGGGAGCTCGAGCAGGTCCACCGCCGTACGGGGGCGCCGAGGGTGTGGAGGCAGTTGAAGGCAGCGAGGAAGCTCCTGTCGGCTCTGGATCTTGACAGGGCGGAGTATGCCGCCCTACGCTTGAAACATGCCTACTACACTGGGGGGGACAGATGTGGCAAGCTCCTGGCCCACCGGCTCCGGGTCGCGCAACAGCGCAGCGTTGTGAAAGAATTGGTGGGCGCGGACGGGGGGGTTGTCTCCGGGGACGCGGAGGTAGCGGAGTCTTTCCGCGGCTTCTACGAGGCGCTGTATGCTGAGGAGCCCTCCTCGCCACGGGATGCCGACGGCTATTTGGAGTCGGTGACCCTCCCGGTGCTGGATCCGGCTCAGGCTGACCACCTGGAGCGGGACATCCATGTGGAGGAAGTGATTTCCGCTATCGCGCGGCTGAAACATGGCAAGGCCCCGGGCCCGGACGGGTACACGTCGCTATTTTACAAGACTTTTTGCACGGCCGTGGCCCCTGTCCTTACTCGGCTATTTAACTCTTTCTCCGAACCCGGAGCCATCCCTCCGGATCTCCTGAGGGCGACGGTCGCGGTAATCCCGAAACCTGGGAAGGACCGGGCCCTCTGCGGCTCGTACCGACCCATCTCGCTTTTGAATGTCGACCTCAAGCTGTACACGGGGATCCTCGCGTCCAGGCTGAGTCCACACCTCCCCGACCTGGTGGAGGCGGACCAGGCTGGTTTTGTGCCCGGCAGACAGACGGTTGACAACACTAAGAGGGTGACGCATGTTCTGGAGAAGGCCTCAAGGATCTCGGGGGAGCGGATGTTGCTGTCCGTTGATGCGGAGAAGGCCTTCGACAGAGTTCACTGGCCGTATCTTGAGCTGGTCCTCAAGAAACTGGGAATCGGCGATAAGTTCCGCACCATGGTCTTTAACTGCTATAAGCATCCTTCAGCGTCGGTGCGGGTCAACGGGTGTAGCTCCGGTGGCTTTGCCATCGAGCGCGGCACGCGGCAGGGCTGCCCTCTTTCGCCGCTCTTGTTTGCCCTCTACATGGAGCCGTTTGCTCAGAGGATTCGTAATAATCCGGATGCTGTCGGGGTCCGGATGGGCCAGTACGTCCACACCGTCAGTCTCTACGCGGATGATGTCCTGCTGACTTTGGACGACCCTAGGAGGTCGCTGCCTGCTTGCCTCCGAGAGCTGGACGCCTTTGCGGGGGTGGCCGGCTTCAAAATGAATATGAGCAAGTCGATGGCATTAGACGTGTCCCTGGCTGCGGAAACCAGGAGGGATCTTCAGCGGCTCTTCCCCATGCAGTGGTCCTCGTCCACGGTGCCGTATCTGGGGATTCTGCTGGCGCCTACATTATCGGGGATGGTTACGGCCAATTATGCCTCCCTCAGCAGGAAGATCAAGGACGAGCTTGGCCGCTGGAACAAAGGCCTGCTGTCCTGGCTGGGGCGAATCGCGGCGGTCAAGATGACGGTGTTGCCCCAGATACTATATCTTTTCCGGGCCCTTCCGCTCCAACCCCCGGCGGGCTGGATACGACAAATGCAGGCTGACATCTCCCGCTTTGTCTGGCAGGGCCGCAGGCCACGCATGAAGAGGGTCCTCTCCACGCTTGCTCCGGAAGCGGGGGGTCTCGGCATTCCGGACCTCCGTAAGTACTTTCAGGCGGCACAGCTCCGCTATCTGGTGGAGTGGAGCAGGTGGGAGTCCGACAAACATTGGCTCTTCCAAGACCAGGCAGTGGCGGGCCGCACCTTACAAGAGGTTCCATTCCTGCGCCGCGCGCATCGCCCCCATAATCTTTACGCTTCCTTTGTTACGCGGGTCCCCCTGCGGGTGTGGGACGCGGTCTGTGAGGCCCGGGGCCTTACCACCTTCCCTTCGCCGCTCACGCCCATTGCGGGCAACCCGGACTTCTCCCCAGGGATGGAGCCGGGGGTTTTCTCCCACTGGGTGCGGGCGGGCTGCAGGGCACTCTTCCAGATCTATGGCCCGGAAGGAGTGGTTCCTTTTCAGCAACTCCGCCAGGAGTTCGGCCTGACGGAGCTGGACAGATTGCGCTACATGCAAGTTCGGCATTGGGCCCTCCAGCCCCAGGTGCGTGCCACCGCCGCCCGTCCAATTACACCGTATGAGAGGTGGTTGGCTACTCGGACCTCCGACGCTAAACTGATCACCGATCTGTACAAATACCTACAACCCCCGCCGTTTCACTATTACAACCCGGGGAGGGAGCGTTGGCACAGGGAATTGGGTAGGACACTCAGCCACAAGGAATGGGACAAAATTGCGTATCGGGCGCGGCACTCTGCATATCACACGGGCCTTACGGAGACCTTTACTAAGGTATCCACATACTGGTACTACACCCCGGAGAGACTGTATGAAATGCATAAACACACTGACAGGGGGTGCTGGCGGAGCTGCGGGCAGGAAGGTACCCTTACACACATTCTTTGGGATTGCCCAGTGCTGACCGCCTACTGGAAGGAAGTCTTGGACGAGGTGGATAAGCACTTTGGGATAGAGCTACCGCGACTCCCGGCGTATGTCCTGTTGGGCCTCCCCAATGACCTAATGTACCCACTGAAGTCCCGTAGGGGTAGGCAGATCGCAATCGCGCTGGGGTCTGCGGTTCAGAACATTCTAATCCACTGGCGCACAACCACCGTCCCCTCCATCACCGGTTGGTTGCATAGGCTCTGGCATGTGCTGGGGATGGAGAAGCTGTCGCTTACGGTTGCGGGGGAGATAGACCAATTTGAAGAGCTGTGGCAACCCTTTCTAGCGCTGCTGTCCACTGAATTCCGGGAGCTCACCTGCCCGAGGTATCTTAGGCTGCTCAGGCTGACGCCGCCGGTGACCCCGGCGGACTAGCTTACATGTGAAACGGGGACCCCCCGGGGAGGGGGGGGGGGTGCGGGGCTTCCTGGTTAGGATTACTCTGATGCGGGACCATAGGACGGGGGGGGGGGGGAGTGTTGTTGTTTAGTTACTGGGAGGATGGGGGATGGGAGGGGGGGGATTGTGTTCTATTGAGGTGTTGATGGGGGGGTTTTTATTGTTTAGATTTGGGGTGTCGGATAAGCATGCGGGGATTTCACAGCTTGTATTTCTAGCCTTCATTTACTGTGTTTTTCCCCCTGACCCACCGCGCTACCTATTGCCAACCCTCTGGAGTTGCACCCTTTTTCTTTGATTGTATTCCATGTATCCTGCCCTCCTATCCCCCTCCCCCATGGTTTGTTTTGTCTCAATAAAAACGTTTTAAACGTAAAAAAATGATAAGATAAATAAAACCGCCAAATGGGGGAGGGGTAAATGCCAAGAGGAAACAACTGCATAAAGGTCCAAATGAAATTACAATTTGGACCAGAACCTGTGACATGTGAAGAGGGGTGCTCCTTAACAACATAAAATGAATCCAGATTTTCAAAAAACAAAATACCACTGCGAGAGAGCATGCAGTCATACCCCTCTTGCACCTATGACAAAGAGAGGGATACCCAGTGTAATGCTAACCTAGCATGTGTCCCTGAGTCTTTTAATATGCTAGGGTAGAAGTATTCACAGAATGAATAAAAAGTGATCTGAGGGCATCAGAGAAAATAGATCATCTCTGATTCACTATTGTGGCCCATCTCGACACAGCGGAGCTTACAAATCCAGCCGGCCTCATTCCTTCTTAAGGCAAGTTCCCTGTTTCCTCCTCGGGGTGACACTGGTATGTGGTCTATGCCAAGGAACCATAGTTCATTGGACTTGTGTTGCCTTTCCTGGAAATGGGATGTAAGGGGGTATCTGGAGTCCCCGTTGTTTATTGCTCTTTGGTGTTCCTGTATTCGAATCCTGAGTTCCCTTTTGGTACTGCCCACATAAATTTTGTTACAAGGGCATCCTAAGATGTATGTGACAAACGTGGTTCTACATGTTATGATGTGTCTGATCTTGTATGTCCTTTCAGTGTTGAATTGGAAAGTGCGCGTTCTATTTTTTCCAATCTTGCAGACACAACATTTGGTACATGTGTAAAAACCCCCTTGGCCCTCTCTCATCCAGTTGGATTTGTTTAGCGATTTGATCAGGCTAGGGCAGAGCATATTTCTCAGGCTTTGGCCACGTCTATAGGTGATTTTGGGGTTTTGTGTGATCGAATCCTTAAGGCCTGGAACTTCCTCCAGGAGTCTCCAGTGTTTGCGAAGGATATTATAGATCCTGCTGCTGTCTCTATTATACCCTGTCACCAGGGCCACGGGCAAGTGATCCCCTCTCTTTTTACGTGGAGTTCTCTCTTCTAGTGTACTTTCACGTTTGATGTTCAGTGCCCTCCTCTCTGTTTTGTTCATAAGGGTAACAGGGTAACCTCTAGCCAAGAATCTTTTCTTGGTTTCTGTAATGTGGTGAACAAATGAGTCTTGGGTGCTGCAGATCCTTCTCATTCTCACCATCTCCCCGAAAGGGATGTTGTTTACCACTTGTCGGGGATGGGCGCTTTCATAGTGTAAAACACTATTACAGGCGGTATTACCTGTCCGTCGTTCACAGATGCGTGGTTTGTTGCTAGGTATTACGCATTTCTATACATTGAAAATGAGGTTTTTTGCTGCATATTCATGAATATACCATCGAGATACACTTCTCGCAGTGAGATTCTATGAATGAATTCACATGACCCCCTTTTTAACTGACACTGCCTAACTGAGGTGCCAAGGAGGGGTACTTAAATATAGGCTATATATTTACTTCAATGGTCCCGTAGACCATTCCAAGATGGCGGCCTCTATACCAGGGCCACACTTTTTCTTTAATGGCTCCATAGACCGTTTCAGGATGGCGGTCCCAACATCAGGGATCGCCGAATCCTTTGTCCCCACGCACTTCCACCTAACGCTTATAACAACCAGCTCCACCGTTTTGACGCTGTTATATGCTCTCCTAATATTGCGCGGTGTCGTTTACCAAATAGCGTTTGTTCAGTATATAATTTTGGGGCACACCAACGTGGATCTACCGTCGGCTTCAAATTACTCCCACCGATGGGGACTCATGTTGAAGCCATGTATTTAAATATATTTAACATATTTCAACTATTTGGCGGTCCAATAGTTCTAAGATGGCGCCCACTGTATCGGGGTTTTCGACTCTTCCATCGTCCCGTACTTCCGGTTAGGACATTGCACAACCAGGTGCGATCACTTTCGCCCAATCATTTGGACTATAAATATGGGATTCTCTCATTGGAGGTCCTGCGGCTGCCTGATTGGATGGGTGGATGTTTGACCCTCCTTTGGAGATACGGATTCTGGTAAGCGCTCGTATGGCATTAGATACCCGTCTGTCTCAAAGCATGGGATGCATGGTTGTTTAGGAGTAATGTCATTGTGACCTGTAGGAGTAACGACTTGTTAACTTTATTCATCCTTGATTTGGTAAATTGTTTCTCGGGAGCACACGAGTGAGCGTGCACTTGAATAGCCATATGCTACGATTTTTTTCATGCCTCGTGCTGTTGTAGGCAGTGACATAACTAAAGCACTTTAGCGCGTTGGTTTTAATTTCTTTTCAAATTCATCTCTTATGTAGTTGATCTCCCCCTTGGGGAGACTAGTGAGATGGTATTTTGAATCCAGGACGCCAAATATTCATATCCAGCATCCATATGGGTTCCTGTGCTGTACCTGGATTACTGAGCAGATCCGCTTCAGTTACCATCACAGCACACATGAGACTGTGGGTTTTGTTTGGTTTTTTTGGTGTGCCTCCCCCGTTTTTGGGTGTGTCATTTTCGCCAACATACTGGTAACCGTTGTTACGGCTCCTTGTAAATAGCTTTTATTCATTGTTACTGCTTTTCTCTTTTCCTTTCTCCCCTTTTTTCACTGGAGACCCTCCCTCATTACAATAGACTGTTCAGACTATACAGATCTTTCCCAATTGACAACTAGGGTCGAGCCTAGATTTTTTTATCTTGTAAATACAGAATTATGGTCACATTAGGATACATATATGTTGTTTGTTTTTCATTATAGGTATCTTCACTTTTTTATATTTGCCTCACATATTGGACGAACCTTGACTTAGACCGTCCTTCGTTTCTCGTTCCAAACCGGATGTGGGTTCTTCAATCAATTATTTGGCCTTGTCAATTTGACATTTGTTTTTCTGACACGAAGTGAGTACTGTCCGATTGATTAACATGGTTGTACTTTGACCTTTTACTCTTCAGCCAGGCTTTTGACTTAATCATGGACGTCTATATACTATGTTTGTCTCTTTAGAAACATTGACCTCTGATCTTATTACTGTGGATATCTGCAATTGTGAGGAAACCGCAAGACGAAGAATAGTATATGAAGATACCTTTAACGACACATCAATTTTTTGGTGTGTATACATTTCGTATTCTTCTCTTGCCCTTTTGTGCTTTGAGATACTTAAACATGATATTGACAAATAGCTTTTCTCCGCGACCTTTTTCTACCCCCCCTCTACCCTCCCCATTTTAGATTTTATCAGATTTTTTGCTTTTCCCATTTCCCTGGTCATCCCACCTCGTACTTGTAGTTAACCTAACCATGCTTGGGTTGAGACATTTCGAGAGGAGTGCTCTAACACTAGAAATGTCTACTGACCATAAGCTCTATATAGATGGTTATACATATATTGATTTGATGTATTTTTTTCTAATATAAATTATTGTGTCATGCTGTAAATTTATAAATTTCTTCATGTAATGTTTCATTCTTAATATGTTATAATTGTACTTGTGTGGGTTTTGAACAACCTTTTAAAAACACTTGTAGATGCGTCTGTTTACACTCTGCATAGACATGGAACTCATAGCACTATTATGTAATGTCTACTTGTGTCTTGTCCTCTTGTCAAAAAAAAGTTTTTAATACGTTTTTGTATATATCTGTTACAGCCCTGAAGAAGTCCTTTGGTGGACGAAACGCGTCGGCTGTTCCGGCTGTTCTGGAAAACTTTGGGTTTTAATTGTAAAAGTTACCGTAAAATAAAGAAGAATCTGTTGAGAAAACATAAAACTACTCAAGAATTTGAATTTGATTTAACTTATAGTGTTTAAGTGGTGCATTTGGTTTGGTGTTTGTACATGTATTTTCCAGTTCTTGGAACGACATTGTGCTGGCGGGTGTCTACCAAATTTGCACACTTGGGGTGATTGGATTATATCACCAAAACTGACATTGAGTAATTTTAAATCCGGTGCTGTTCTAGAGGGCTACCGCTAGCTTTGTGATTAGTTGTCTATACTTTGTCACCCCTGTTAGCACGGATTTAGCTCTCATATCTCCTAGTGGGACACATTTTTGTATATAATTAGTTTTCCAATACCTAGTATATAAATGGCTCAGTTTAAGGACAGAAGACACGAGTTGGCACAGGACCTATTCGGTAATAGCCCGGGGGCCGGGGGTACGACAACAACAACCCCGAGCCCTGAGGGTTTAAAGATTAAATTTCAGAAACTTGAGAGATTAAAAAAGGCAGAAATGGCAAGGTGGTGGGATGGCACCACCTTAGCAAAATATATGGAAAATGACAAAATTCCAAGGGGTTTGAGAATCTTAATCTTCCCCACCTTTGAGAATTTAGAGGAGGATGACCTCAGGGATTGGGAAAAAAACCTTCACGATGCCTCATTCGTGATGATGAAAATCCTTATAAAAAATGCAGAAGGAAAAGGGAGAAAACTACAACAAGAGATTACTGAACTTGAGACCGAGATAGCCTCTATGGATCCCAAGGAGACAATTGGGAAAAATTACGAAATCCTGAATAATATCTTGGACGATCATCTCATTTATCTTAAAGATAAGAAAGTAAAGAAAATACGCAGGGACGACAGAGACTATAGGGATGGAAGGGTGTACACATTTGCTCGAAAATACGACAACATCAAGGTAACAGGGGAGGGAAAAAGACAACGTGAAGATACCCTGAGATCATCATTAACGGGCAGTGTGTCATCAGTCTCATCTTCTGTTAGCTCCATAACCCCAGAGACGCCAACCCCCAAACCGGCAGAGAACATCCAGACTTCGTCTTTTTTATTAGAAATGGAGAAAGTCAGGGTAGGGGGAAGGGCTATGGGAAAGGACACAAGACAAGACGGGGGGGTAGGAGATGGCAGGAACAGCGCCTCAAACAAACCCACAAACGAAATCCCAGAGAGGACAACCAGAACAAGGAGGGGAGGAATCAGGAAATAGGGGAACTCGGGACAAACGTGATTGACGAATTGAAAATAGTTAATCTTTCCAAAAAAGATCTCACTGACAATGAAATTTCTGTTCTCAGTAAGGGACTTGGGTTTTGCCCGACACAAACGGGTAATGATGTTGACATTTTTGTTGATGTGTATAAATTTGTACGTCATCTGAAATTAAAGGATCATTTTGCAAATACTTTGCCTCCCCGTGTGGAAACTAATTCCGAACAACTTTATGTTGAACAGACGGTTTCAGAATTTAATGCCCTCAAAGCTATGCTCTCGATTGAATTTGAGACAGAAATAGATACGGAGGATCTACGTATTGAACTAGACTTGACGGAAGATCTAAGTGTGAACAGCAATCTTAAAGAGAAATCCAAGTTTATACCAATGGGGACACACCCCAATATTGACATCTTTTATGGTAGGGTATGCCACGATTTATACAACATGAAGGCCTCACACACCAAAAACAACACGACAACATTTAATCTATCTCTGGCCGAGAACCAGGCACTCAAGGAACTAAGAACAAATCCCACATTAGTCATCCGAGAGGCCGACAAAGGGGGCAATGTGGTCATCATGGAAAAAACAGACTACATGGGTGAGATAGAGAGACAACTTTCGGATACCACATGTTACACGAGACTTACTGTTAATCCCATCAAACAGCTATGTGATTATATCAATAGCAGACTTTTTGAATGGCGGGAAATAGGCCTTTTGGACGAAAAAGAACATAGATATTTGATAGTCATGGAGCCCACATTTCCATGCATCTATGTCCTACCGAAGGTTCACAAAGGTGGTCCTTTCCCACCAGGGCGACCCATAATCTCTGGGATCAACTCCCCGACTGAGAGGTTGTCGCAATATGTGGATGGCTTTCTGCAACCCTTGGTTCAGAGACTACCGGCTTACATTAAAGACAGTAAAGACATTCTTTCCAAATTCGAGGGATTGGAATGGCAGGACTCCATGATTTTTGTCACATTGGACGTGACCAGTCTCTACACCTGCATAAAAAAGGAGTTTGGTGTCAGAGCCTTGGAATTCTATCTGGGTCAGAGAACGGCTGACCACCTGGCTCACAATGACATGCTCATGGAGATGACAGACATAATCCTGTCTAAAAATTATTTTCTCCATGACAACAGGTGGTTTCAGCAGATACAGGGTACAGCCATGGGGTCCAGGTTTGCGCCCGCTTATGCCGGCCTTTTCATGGGCTGGTATGAGCGGGTGCATGCCTGGGGTAGACATTCGACCACATGGACTGAACATGTTTTGTTCTGGGGCAGGTACATCGACGATGTCATTATCATTTGGAATGGACCTGTCCCAGACCTTTTGGAATACTACACCTACCTTAATGATAACCCGTATAATGTAAAGTTCACCTTAAATTGGAACAAGGAGAAAATAGATTTCCTAGATATCCAATTTTTTGTGCAGAACAATGTGATCCATAGCACAGTCCACCGAAAAAATACCGCCTGTAATAGTGTTTTACACTATGAAAGCGCCCATCCCCGACAAGTGGTAAACAACATCCCTTTCGGGGAGATGGTGAGAATGAGAAGGATCTGCAGCACCCAAGACTCATTTGTTCACCACATTACAGAAACCAAGAAAAGATTCTTGGCTAGAGGTTACCCTGTTACCCTTATGAACAAAACAGAGAGGAGGGCACTGAACATCAAATGTGAAAGTACACTAGAAGAGAGAACTCCACGTAAAAAGAGAGGGGATCACTTGCCCGTGGCCCTGGTGACAGGGTATAATAGAGACAGCAGCAGGATCTATAATATCCTTCGCAAACACTGGAGACTCCTGGAGGAAGTTCCAGGCCTTAAGGATTCGATCACACAAAACCCCAAAATCACCTATAGACGTGGCCAAAGCCTGAGAAATATGCTCTGCCCTAGCCTGATCAAATCGCCAAACAAATCCAACTGGATGAGAGAGGGCCAAGGGGTTTTTTACACATGTACCAAATGTTGTGTCTGCAAGATTGGAAAAAATAGAACGCGCACTTTCCAATTCAACACTGAAAGGACATACAAGATCAGACACATCATAACATGTAGAACCACGTTTGTCACATACATCTTAGGATGCCCTTGTAACAAAATTTATGTGGGCAGTACCAAAAGGGAACTCAGGATTCGAATACAGGAACACCAAAGAGCAATAAACAACGGGGACTCCAGATACCCCCTTACATCCCATTTCCAGGAAAGGCAACACAAGTCCAATGAACTATGGTTCCTTGGCATAGACCACATACCAGTGTCACCCCGAGGAGGAAACAGGGAACTTGCCTTAAGAAGGAATGAGGCCGGCTGGATTTGTAAGCCCCGCTGTGTCGAGATGGGCCACAATAGTGAATCAGAGATGCACTATTTTCTCTGATGCCCTCAGATCACTTTTTATTCATTCTGTGAATACTTCTACCCTAGCATATTAAAAGACTCAGGGACACATGCTAGGTTAGCATTACACTGGGTATCCCTCTCTTTGTCATAGGTGCAAGAGGGGTATGACTGCATGCTCTCTCGCAGTGGTATTTTGTTTTTTGAAAATCTGGATTCATTTTATGTTGTTAAGGAGCACCCCTCTTCACATGTCACAGGTTCTGGTCCAAATTGTAATTTCATTTGGACCTTTATGCAGTTGTTTCCTCTTGGCATTTACCCCTCCCCCATTTGGCGGTTTTATTTATCTTATCATTTTTTTAGAACCGTTTTCACCTTTCCCTCTAGAGGGCTTTTCCTTTTTGGGTTGATACTCTACTTTATGGGTGGTTCTGATGGTGTATTGGGACTTTCTTTATCTTTTCATGATCTTTGTTGACCATGCCCCTTTGAACACTTCAAAGTATCGGCCGCAATAACAGTGGCTTTTTATGGTACCGGGACGTATTTCGGTTTATTACATTAGCCATGTGGGGATGGGTCACGTTACTTATCTTAGCTTGGACCTGTCCGTCGTTCACAGATGTGTGGTTTGTTGCTAGGTATTACGCATTTCTATACATTGAAAATGAGTTTTTTTGCTGCATATTCATGAATATACCATCGAGATACACTTCTTGCAGTGAGATTCTATGAATGAATTCACATGACCCCCTTTTTAACTGACACTGCCTAACTGAGGTGCCAAGGAGGGGTACTTAAATATAGGCTATATGTTTACTTCAATGGTCCCGTAGACCATTCCAAGATGGCGGCCTCTACACCAGGGCCACACTTTTTCTTTAATGGCTCCATAGACCGTTTCAGGATGGCGGTCCCAACATCAGGGATCGCCGAATCCATTGTCCCCACGCACTTCCACCTAACGCTTATAACAACCAGCTCCACCGTTTTGACGCTGTTATATGCTCTCCTAATATTGCGCGGTGTCGTTTACCAAATAGGGTTTTTATCGTTTGTTCAGTATATAATTTTGGGGCACACCAACGTGGATCTACCGTCGGCTTCAAATTACTCCCACCGATGGGGACTCATGTTGAAGCCATGTATTTAAATATATTTAACATATTTCAACTATTTGGCGGTCCAATAGTTCTAAGATGGCGCCCACTGTATCGGGGTTTTCGACTCTTCCATCGTCCTGTACTTCCGGTTAGGACATTGCACAACCAGGTGCGATCACTTTCGCCCAATCATTTGGACTATAAATATGGGATTCTCTCATTGGAGGTCCTGCGGCTGCCTGATTGGATGGGTGGATGTTTGACCCTCCTTTGGAGATACGGATTCTGGTAAGCGCTCGTATGGCATTAGATACCCGTCTGTCTCAAAGCATGGGATGCATGGTTGTTTAGGAGTAATGTCATTGTGACCTGTAGGAGTAACGACTTGTTAACTTTATTCATCCTTGATTTGGTAAATTGTTTCTCGGGAGCACACGAGTGAGCGTGCACTTGAATAGCCATATGCTACGATTTTTTTCATGCCTCGTACTGTTGTAGGCAGTGACATAACTAAAGCACTTTAGCGCGTTGGTTTTAATTTCTTTTCAAATTCACCTCTTATGTAGTTGATCTCCCCCTTGGGGAGACTAGTGAGATGGTATTTTGAATCCAGGACGCCAAATATTCATATCCAGCATCCATATGGGTTCCTGTGCTGTACCTGGATTACTGAGCAGATCCGCTTCAGTTACCATCACAGCACACATGAGACTGTGGGTTTTGTTTGGTTTTTTTGGTGTGCCTCCCCCGTTTTTGGGTGTGTCATTTTCGCCAACATACTGGTAACCGTTGTTACGGCTCCTTGTAAATAGCTTTTATTCATTGTTACTGCTTTTCTCTTTTCCTTTCTCCCCTTTTTTCACTGGAGACCCTCCCTCATTACAATAGACTGTTCAGACTATACAGATCTTTCCCAATTGACAACTAGGGTCGAGCCTAGATTTTTTTATCTTGTAAATACAGAATTATGGTCACATTAGGATACATATATGTTGTTTGTTTTTCATTATAGGTATCTTCACTTTTTTATATTTGCCTCACATATTGAACGAACCTTGACTTAGACCGTCCTTCGTTTCTCGTTCCAAACCGGATGTGGGTTCTTCAATCAATTATTTGGCCTTGTCAATTTGACATTTGTTTTTCTGACACGAAGTGAGTACTGTCCGATTGATTAACATGGTTGTACTTTGACCTTTTACTCTTCAGCCAGGCTTTTGACTTAATCATGGACGTCTATATACTATGTTTGTCTCTTTAGAAACATTGACCTCTGATCTTATTACTGTGGATATCTGCAATTGTGAGGAAACCGCAAGACGAAGAATAGTATATGAAGATACCTTTAACGTCACATCAATTTTTTGGTGTGTATACATTTCGTATTCTTCTCTTGCCCTTTTGTGCTTTGAGATACTTAAACATGATATTGACAAATAGCTTTTCTCCGCGACCTTTTTCTACCCCCCCTCTACCCTCCCCATTTTAGATTTTATCAGATTTTTTGCTTTTCCCATTCCCCTGGTCATCCCACCTCGTACTTGTAGTTAACCTAACCATGCTTGGGTTGAGACATTTCGAGAGGAGTGCTCTAACACTAGAAATGTCTACTGACCATAAGCTCTATATAGATGGTTATACATATATTGATTTGATGTATTTTTTTCTAATATAAATTATTGTGTCATGCTGTAAATGTATAAATTTCTTCATGTAATGTTTCATTCTTAATATGTTATAATTGTACTTGTGTGGGTTTTGAACAACCTTTTAAAAACACTTGTAGATGCGTCTGTTTACACTCTGCATAGACATGGAACTCATAGCACTATTATGTAATGTCTACTTGTGTCTTGTCCTCTTGTCAAAAAAAAGTTTTCAATACGTTTTTGTATATATCTGTTACAGCCCTGAAGAAGTCCTTTGGTGGACGAAACGCGTCGGCTGTTCCGGCTGTTCTGGAAAACTTTGGGTTTTAATTGTAAAAGTTACCGTAAAATAAAGAAGAATCTGTTGAGAAAACATAAAACTACTCAAGAATTTGAATTTGATTTAACTTATAGTGTTTAAGTGGTGCATTTGGTTTGGTGTTTGTACATGTATTTTCCAGTTCTTGGAACGACATTGTGCTGGCGGGTGTCTACCAAATTTGCACACTTGGGGTGATTGGATTATATCACCAAAACTGACATTGAGTAATTTTAAATCCGGTGCTGTTCTAGAGGGCTACCGCTAGCTTTGTGATTAGTTGTCTAATCCACAGGGATCCATTTAAGTTGAACCCGGCCCGGAAAAAGCCTAGGAAAGTCCTAATCCACTTTCAGTCTTATCTGTTAAAGGAGCAATTGTTAGGGGCTGCTTTAAAACTTAAGTCCATTCAGGTTCAGGACGTTACCTTCAGGGTCCGGTCAGACATTTCCCGGGTCACAGAGGATAGAAGATGGGAACTGGGCAAGAGAATGGATGCATTGAGGGAGTTGGGAGCACAGACACAATTGTGATTTCCGGCCTTTTTAAAAGTTGTATGGGCTAACAAAACCGACAACTTTAGATTTCCAGAGGAAGTGGATACCTTCTTGAGGCAGACTAAAACTAGCTTATCCAGTTTTTAAGGGGGTTCCATACTGTTACTGACACTATGCATTATGCACCTTTCTTTTTCTTTTTCTTTTTCTTTTTTTTTTATTAGGCCGGAGGGTCCCGGCCTGAACAGGCAATATCTATTGCCAATGAGTAGTCAGGGAGGGTTCCCTCAGTGGGGAGGATGTGTTGGTAGTGGGTTTTAACAATAATCACGTTTTTTGGTGGGGAGCATTGGGAAACAATAAAAAAAAAGCGCAATCTCAATCTCAAGTGACATAATAGCCTCTAGTAGCAGCATTTGTAGTTGTTGTAGAGTGGGAAGGCAAGACAGTGATGGAGGATAGACCCACAAGGGGAGGGAAATTCCATCTTAGCCTATTAACTTGGAATGTGAATGGGTTGAGGGTGAAAGGGAGACAACGCTTGATTCTGCAATACCTAAAAAATAGTACAGCCAGTATCTTAATGTTACAGGAGATGCATTTCTCACAGTCAGAATGTTTAACACTATTTGGAACATTAAGATGGGTTGATAAGATCATTGCGACAGATCAGCAATGCTCTCCAGAAGGGGCTGCTGTAATATTTAAAAACAACTCAGGAGTAGGAGGAGGAGCCAAGATGGCGACCGGGACGGCAGCGTAGGTTCCCGGCTCCGTGAACCTCCGCATCCCGCACGGATATCCTGCATGAGATCCTTATTCTGCGCTACGAGATCGTGTTCGTAAACGAAAGTGGCAACCGATCGTGTGACCCTGAGGTTTCTGACTGCAGTACCGCCGGAGAAATCAGCGATTGAACTTTGCGGCCCGTGCGGTCCCGAAGCCGGGACCTCGAGTGGACGCCTTGGCCGGGCGGCAGTTTAACAACAGCGGCCTGTGGTGACTGGGTGGAGTCGGTCCGCCGGAGTGGTGCTCCCTTCGGCCTGCATTTTGCTGTGGTCGCTCCCCCCCTGCTGAGCGCTGCGGACCGAGGACATGCCCGGGTGTGCAATTCTCGGATTCTGTGGTGTTTGCCCCTGCCTTTGACGGTGAGCTGCCCGGACGCCGTCCCTGGTTCGGCCTGATCCTTGCGGGCTGCTCCCGGCTTTTTGCGGGAGCTGGTCCGTGGCGGAGACGACTATTGCCCGTGACCGCGCAACGGTTGAATCTGTTCCTCCCCCAGGATCCCTGTCTTCAGCGACGTGGACCTTGAGGCGTTGGTCCCGGGGTCCTGGCCCCAATACGAGTCGGGCCTTCCCAGCGGCCATTTTGTCACTATGCAGCCTACCATCCTGTCCGCCGGGACGCAGCGGGACTGGGGGTGTGTGGCGGTCGGGAGTGTGGCAGAGCGATCGGAGAGAGCTGCTCTGGGGTACGGCGACCTCCTGGAGGCCCTTGGTGCCCTTCATTACTCCTTGGCTCATGGCGCCGGGGTCCTGGGGAGGAAGCTAGATGGTGTGGTATCAGCGTTGGGACAGTGGCGGCATGCTGGTCCACAAGTACACAGTGGCTTTCCACCCTGCACACAGGAGGAAGATGTTGCGGCCCCCCCCGCGATTAGTGTACAGCCGGACACTCCGGACAGTATGCTACCGTGTGGTCGGCTAACTGTGGGCTTGATCTGCTCCGGAGGTATTGGACCTGAGCGGAAGATGGTGGCCTTGTCCCGTGCGCAATCTCCGGCGGCCCTGGGACGATTCCAGCAACGTGTGTCTCATTTGACTGCTTCAGCCTGTCTGGACCTTGTGTGCAGTGCAGATCCTGGGGCGGCACTGGAAAAGACGCCCCCCCATGAAGCGGTCCGTGCTGATGCTCAGAGACTTCCACCCCACCTGTGTGCGTCGCTTCCCGACTGTTTTTGGACACTCCTGTACCTTGGGACATCGGACATGGTGCTGGGTCGAGGGGCAGGCATGGGCAGAATCGCAAAGAGCGGTCAAGGCTGAGGCTGATCCTTCGGGAGTGGTCACCTAGTAGACAGGCGGACTCATGGTTGCGTGCTCTCATGGTTATTCGCATAGTTGGTGCATAATGCTCCCCACTCCCCCCCTCCTTTTTTGATATGATCAACCTGGTGCTGCTAATTGTTTGCTGTGGGGAGACTTCACCGTGCGGGAGGGAGAAGCCGGGGGTATGTTTTGAAGGCCCTCCTCCAGTTTATTACATTCCCTCCGCCCCCCCTGTCTCTTCTATATTTCGGGTCTAGTTCCAGGGCGACAGGCACACTGCTGGGGGGTGGGGCCATACTCATTCGCAGAGGTGCAGGGTGGGGGGATGGGGGAGGGGACTCTTTAGTCTTTATCTCTTTTTCCATGGCCTCCTTTTTCTTCTCTGTTTCTTTTTGCTTGTTTTTCTGGGATCAGCGCGGTACACCTCTCTTATTGTGAATCGCTTGCTCTTAATGTGTGCCACAGTTTCCGGGGGGTTCGCTGGGCTTTAGGTACGGGGACCTGTAGGCGCCACTATCTTTGATATTGCTCCCCATCCGTACTTTCCCGTGTTTGCGCCACTGATTCAATGTATTGCTGCTTGCTGCTTGCGTCTCTTATCCTTGCCCCTTATCGCTGTTGGGAAACTGTTTGGCACCTGATCCTACTGTTTTGTTTTATTATAAAATGAAAAACCCTTTCTCTCCTGGTGTCCTACCTGAGCGGCTCATTGGCCGGACTATACTGTATTGTAGACTTTGCTCTCCGAGGTGCCGCCTGTGTTTACATGTGCTTTTATTGTTCTGATTGCTTAGCGGCCGGCCCCGGGGGGTTGTAGGCCCATACGTGTAAGTGATTGAAACGTCAATAAAGGTTTTTCAAAAAAAAAAAAAAAAAAAAAAAAAAACAACTCAGGAGTAGAAGTAGTCAAGGCTCAAGTGGATAAGGAAGTGCGCTGGGTCCTAGTAGCAATTAAATGTCGGGGGGCTAAATATACAATAGTCAGTTATTATGGGCCTAATGATGATGATATCACCCCCCTGAACAACCTATGTCTTGCATTAGCGGATTTTGATTCAGCTTTGATTTTAGGGGGAGATTTTAATGTACTTCTGAATAATAAATTTGACAGGTCCACCCCTAGAAACCAGGTAGCATTGCAGGGGGTTAAAATCCACCTGTTGGCCATGCTGAAAAACTTTAACCTTATTGACATATGGTGGAAAAAAATGGGTGAGAAGAGAGAATACTCCTTCTATAGTAAGAAGAACTCCCACTATTCAAGAATAGATTACATGTTTATGGAGCATTCCGATCTGGACAAAATTTGCACAATGGAATATCTCCCTATACATTTATCCGACCACGGTGCTATACTTCTGAAATTGGAACTCCCTACAGAAGTATTTCAGACAAGGTGGAACTTAAATAGAAGATTCCTTTTACAGCCCTCAACTCCGGGCCTTTTGAAGTTAGAATCTGCCCGGTTTTTCTGTATCCCTCTTGCCTCATTCTCCACCCCACTTCCCCCTAACACATCTCTGTTGCTTCTTTATGCACTTCTCTGACTTCTTTCTGTACTTCTCTTGCTCTTTCTGCACCCTTTGTGCCTCTTTTAGCACCTCTGCTGCTTCTTTCTGCACTTCTCTTCCTTCTTACTGCCTCTTTCTTTACCTCTCTTGCCTCTTTGTTCACCTCTTCTACCTTTTTCTGTACCCCTCTTACTTCTTTCTGCATGTCTGTTGGTTCTTTCCGCATAGCTCTTGCTTCTTTCTGCACCTCACTTGCCTCTTTCTGCACTTTTCTTGTTCTTTCTACACCTCTGTTGCTTCTGTCAGCAATTCGCTTGCCTCTTTCTGCACTTCTCTTGCTTGTTTCTGCACCTCTCTTGCATCTTTCTGCACCAATGTTGCCTCTTTCTGCACCTCACTTGCTTCTTTTTGTACCCCTGCCTCTTTCTGTACTTCTCTTGCTTCTTTCTACACCTCTCTTGCGTCTTGCTGCTCCTCTCTTGCCTCTTTGCGCATTTCTCTTGCCTCTTTCTGAACTTCTCTTACATCTTTCTGTACCTCTCCTGCCTCTTTCTGCACGTCTTTTGCTTCTTTCTGTACCGCTCTTGTTTTTTTCTGCACCCTTCTTCCCTTTTGTGCATCCCTCTTGCTTCATTGTGCTATTCTTTTGCTATTTTCTGCACCTTTCTTGCCTCCTTGTGTACCTCTCCTACCTCTTTATGCAGCCCTCTTTCCTCTTTTTGCACCTCTGTTGGTTCTTTCTGCACTGCTCTTGCTTTTTTCTGTACCTCACTTGCCTCTTTCTGTACTTCTATTGGTTCTTTCTACACCTCTGTTGATTCTTTCAGCAATTCTCTTGTCTCTTTCTGCACTACTCTTGCTTGTTTCTGCACTTTTTTTTCTTCTTCTGCACCTCTCTTGCTTCTTTCTGCACCCTTCTTCCCTTTTTTGCATCCCTCTTGCTTCTTTCTGCTGTTCTCTTGCCATTTTCAGTACCTCTCTTGCCTCTTTATGCACCTCTGTTGCTCCTGTCAGCAATTCTCTTGCCTCTTTCTGCACTTCTTTTGCCTGTTTCTGCACCTCTCTTGCGTCTTTATGTACCTCTGTTGCCTCTTTCTACATCTCACTTGCTTCTTTCTGAACCCCTCTTGCCTCTTTCTGAACCCCTCTTTTCTCTTTCTGCACCTCTCTTGCATCTGTATGCACCCCTGTCCCTTGTTTCTGCACCTTTCCTGCTTGTTTCTGCACCACTCTTGCCTCTTTCTGTACCTCTCTTGCCTCTTTGTGTATCTCTTCTACCTTTTTCTGTAACACTCTTGTTTCTTTTTCCACCTCTGTTGGTAATTTCTGCACTTCTCTTGCTTCTTTCTACACCTCTGTTGCTTCTTTCAGATATTTTTTTGCCTCTTTCTGCACTTCTCTTCCTCCTTTCTGTAAACCTCCTGCCTTTTTCTGTACCTCTCTTGCCTCTTTGTGCACCTCTCTTACCTCTTTCTGCACTCCTCTTGCCTCTTTCAGCACCTCTGTCGCTTCTTTCTGCACTTCTCTTCCTTCTTTCTGTACCTCTCTTGCCTCTTTGTGCACCTCTCTTACCTCTTTCTACACTCCGCTTGCCTCTTTCATCACCTCTCTTCCTTCTTTCTGCACTGCTCTTGCTTCTCTCTGCACCCCTCCTGCCTCCTTCTGTACCTCTCTTGCCTCTTTGTGTATCTCTCCTACCTCTTTCTGCATCCCTCTTGCCTCTTTCTTGCACCTCTGTTGGTTCTTTCTGCACTTCTCTTCCTTCTTTCTACATCTCTCCTACCTCTTTCCGCACCTCTCTTGCCTCTTTCTGCACTCCTCTTGCCTCTTTTTGTACTTCTGTTGGTTCTTTCTGCACTTCTCTTGCTGTTTCGGTACCCTTCACACCCCTTTCAGCACCTCTGTTGCTTCTTTCTGTACTTCTCTTCCTTCTTTCTGCACCCCTCCTGCCTCTTTATGTACCTCTCTTGCCTCTTTGGGTGCCTCTTCTACCTTTTTCTGTACCCCTATTGCCTCTTTTTGCACCTCTGTTGGTTCTTTTGGCACTGCTCTTGCTTCTTTTTGCACCTCACTTGCCTTTTTCTGAACTTCTCTTGCTTCTTTCTACACCTCTGTTACTTCTTTCAGCAATTCTCTTGGCTCTTTCTGCACTTCTCTTCTTTCTTTCTGCAGCCCTCCTGCCTCTTTCTGCACCTCTCCTACCTCCTTCTGCACTCCTCTTCCCTATTTGTGCTCCTCTATTGGTTCATTCTGCACTGCTCTTACTTCTTTCTGCACCCCTCTTGCCTCTTTCTGCACCCCTCTTTTCTCTTTCTGCACCCTTCTTGCATCTTTATGCATCCCTGTTCCTTCTATCGGCACCTTTCCTCCCTGTTTCCGCACCTATCTTTCCTCTTTATGTACCTCTGTTGGTTCTTTATGCACTTCTCTTGTTCTTTCTACACCCTTTGTGCCTCTCTCCGAACCCCTCCTGCCTCTTTCTGTACCTCTCTTGCCTCTTTGTGCACATCTCCCACCTTTTTCTCTAACCCTCTTGCCCCTTTTTTGCATCTCTGTTGGTTCTTTCTGCACTGCTTTTGCTTCTTTCTGCACCTCACTTGCCTCTTTCTGCACTTTGCTTGCATCTTTCTACACCTCTGTTGCTTCTTTCAGCAATTCTCTTGCCTCTGCACTACTGTTCCTTCTTTCTGCACCCCTCCCGCCTCTTTCTGCACCTCTGTTAGCTCTTTGTGCACCTCTCATGCCTCTTTCTGCACTTTACTTGCTTCTTTCTGCACCTCTCTTGGCTGTTTTGGCACCCCTTTTGATTTTTTCTGCACTCCTCTTGCCTCTTTCTGCACTTCTGACTTAGAGGTAGATTTAATCCCCCTGCCCTATTATGTACTAGGGCTTTACAGGGGAGGTCAGGCCAATCACAGGGGTATCTCAAACCATAGTGTGCCCTAGTGTATATAGGTGTTTTCACATTATTCTAAGTGGGTTTCAGCATGGTACTGGCTCTGGGCCTGGTTAGTCAGAGTCAGTTACCAGCAGTCCCAGTCAGCAAAAAGTTGGGGGCACAGGATGACTTTGCAACAAGGCCTCTTTCTGCACCTCTGTTGGTTCTTTCTGCATAGCTCTTGCTTTTTTATGCACTTTTCTTCATCTTTCTGGACTTTTGAAGCCTCTTTCTGCATTTCTCTTTCTTCTTTCTGTGCTTTTCTTCCTCTTTCTCCACATGTCCTACCTCTGTAGGCACAGTTAGAAATTAGAATTTAAAAAACCTTTTAAATTCACTAAAAATCTATAGGATTCAGGGACATTATAGTTTGGAATTGGCATTTAAAAAACCCTAAGAAATTCACTGAAAAATTCATAGGTTTGAGGGACGTTATAGTTAGAAATTACCATTTAAAAAAATCTTTGAAATTCACTGAAAAAACTACAGGTTTCAGGGACATTATAGTCAGTTGAACATTTCAATTGTACAAAAACAGAAAAATGTGGCCGTTGTAGTTAGTTGAGCTAACTATAGCTTGCACCCCTGCAATGCACTGCTGATGACGTCACATATTAAATCATTCATGACATGGTCAGTGACATCACTGATGATATCTCAAATGACATCATACATGTTATAATCTGATGCACCTCCTCATCCCCTAATATAACCTTTGATACACCCACTCTAAAATACAGACTACCATTTTTGAAACTGTAGGAGAGTAGGATCTGCACTTATGTTGCCCCTACTTTTTTTCTGATGTATACACTGGTTTCTGGCTATAGTCTGGCTGGGTCCCTGCTAATCAGGGCCCCGGTCTCTCTGTTCTCTCTAAACAACTTTGAGTGCATACTAGATGCACTAGTGATTGGATACAGTGGTACCTTATAAGCCCCTAGTATATGGTACCCTAGGTACCAAGGGCATAGGTACTTCACAGGCCTACCAGGGGCTGAAGCATGCATTGTGCCACCCTTGGGAAGCAGACTAAATCTGACACCACAGGCCTGCTACTGCAGCCTGGGTGAGGTAGCGTTAGTACTCCTCACTGAGGTATAGGTTCCTATACCTCACCATACACTCACATATAAACCTATCAGTCACCCCAAGGCAGGCCCTATCAATCCTGAGGGCATGGTGCTTGGTTTATAATGTGAGGGGGTGCCTCTGCCTGAGCAGGGCCCCTCTGCAGCTGGCAGAGTCTATTCTCTGTGGCTGTTTGTGGATGCGGTTAAACCATATACTCTTAAGTGCATTATAAATGCTAACTTTGGAATGACTGCATCAACACATGTCGTGTTTGGTGTCAAACAACTTGGAATCATAACCCCACATCAGTCCATGATGTGGGAGCATGATCACACCCTTCTAGAGGGGACGACATGTGCCTACTGTGGTAACATGGTAGAAATCTGAAAGAGCCCTGGCATCACAAAATGGATGCCACCAGCACAGAAACAGGGCTGCCCTCCTGCTGCTGACTGAAACTCGCAGTGGAAGAGGCCCAACAATAGGCATCCTGTCACAGGGAGGTGTCACTACCTTCCAGACAGGATTTAGTGTATTGGGGCTAGGTGGGTATACTCCTAGTGTGCTTTGAAGTCCTGCACTGGGGAGCAGTAGGCTCCTCTGTGCATATGCCAGCTCAAACCAGTTCAGGGGCTATCTGTCCCTGGTCTGGCATGAAACTGGACAAAGGGAAGTGGGTGTAACCACCCCCTACCCTGACCCTCCCCAAGTAGTGGTCATAGAGCTAGTCCCTCCCCTATCTTCAGTATAAGATAGAAAACCTTGCCATTGCAAAGTAGATAAACCTGGAAGATGCTTTACAAGAAGAATCCTGGTCCTTCAAACGTTCCACTACCTTTGGAAGATGGAAGAATCTCCCTTGGAGTCAAGGAGTGACTCCCCTGCTTGGCAGGCACCAAAACTTGAATCAACGGTTGCAAACTTTCCTGCTCCCGCTGGAGACCAAAGTCTCTGCAGCCCTCTAGGTAGATTTCCTGACTTCCCTATGGTCATTGTGAGTCCCCAGTGAATCTGAGGCGAGTGGACCCCACGAGTGATGAGGAAATGCAATACCTGGGAACCATGCACTATTGTCAAGTGCAACCCCTTCACGATGTTCTACAAACTCGTGCTTTGGATCATTTATGTCCCAAGCCTCCAGCAGGTTGTGCAGTAAAAATCAGAGGTCTACCCCATCCCAGGTGACCGTGGGCTCCTGTTAAGCATTTTCTCAAGAGGTGTCTTTGCAATCCCTTGCTTGTTGGCTTGTGGGTCCCTGAAGACTTTCTGAACAAACCAAAGGGCTCCCCTGATTGCTCCAGGCCTGCCCTCACTTACCTTTGCTGGGTGAGTCTGTCAGACCTTGCTGTTCTGCACCATTGACTAAATACACTTTCCACAAGACTTGCTGTTGCCAAGGCTTGTTGGCTACAATCTGGTTGTCGACACTGCAGTCAGCTGCAGACATTGTGGCACATTCTGAATCCAGCTGCTGGTTATCATCAATCTCTCCTGGAACTCGTGACCAAAGAGTCAAAACACCCTTGATCACCTGAAATCACCCGACATCCGTGGGCATCCATCTTCCTGGCCCCGGGTCACTGGCAAGTGACTGTGAACACTGCCCCTTCAATTTTCAGTTCTTCTACATCTTGAATCCAGCCTTGGATTCCACCGGACACTTCTTTAGTCTTCGTAAGCAGCAAATCTTCTTTGGTCTCCATAGAAAACAGCGACGCGACCCGACACCAAAAGACACCTATGCACCTAGCTTCCCTGTGTGAGGTAACTCGTGCACTCCGGTGCCCTAGTGTGTGTTGGCCCTCGAATTACTTACCTTGTAAGTGGCTTGCTTGTAGACTTCCTCGAAGTACCCTTAAACTTTAAAAATCAAACCACGACTTGCTCCATTGTAATCAATAGGGAACCCGTGGCTGTGTTCTCACACTGCATGCGTCTCCCGTGGGTCTGTTACTTACCTGCTTCTACTGCATTAGTGAAGCCCCAGCGATTCTACAGGCCCTAGGCCTTGTCATTCTGCAAGTCGACTTTCCTAAACCTCTTTTTTAGTATATGGTCTGGTACGCCCCCTAGGGCACCAGGCATATTTGTGCTTAACTTATTGTGAAACGTTGATATTTGAATGTGTTCCTGGCTTTTAATCTCATAAAAAGATTAGTAGAGTGTGTCTAGAAATAAATACATATATATTTGATATATATACCTGTGTGGTGTCCTTTCATTTGGTAGTTCCAGAGATTGTAAGATAAAACAATCTGCTTTACATTCCTCTGAGACTTAGCCTGAAGGCTGCTCTCCACAGATACCACTAGGATAGCTTTCTTTAAAAGGTTGTCTTAAACCTATCTACCATAAGAGTCGAATTGAACTGGTGCAAGGTGGCCACTATTACTAGTGACCAGCATATGCCAGGCCAACTTCTCACAGTGGTGGCAGCGGTGGGATTCCAGCTTGCCATTGTTTTACAGAAAATCTCTATTTGAATTACTAACTGAAAACCACTAAAGGTACTCAAGGTACATATAAAAGTCAAGCTTAGTATCAATAAGTTCTACTGAACTTAGAGTTGTTTGTGAAGGGATAGCACACCCTTGCTACAGCTCAAACTAGGATCAGTAGGCCACAAACTAGTGTAGGTAGTGCAACACTGCATAACACTAGAATGTCCTCAAGGGATGGAGCCAGTGGGTCCACCAAACCTCAGTATAAAGACATGACCTTCTTTGACTTGAAGGCCATGTGTGTTGCAAGACACCTGGGGTTAAGAAGACAGAGTCCCTCCACACAACACCTGCCTGCGACTCCTGCTCCCGCGCATTCGCGACACATGCGCATTACGGTACGAGATGTTTGCGCGGTTGCGGGTCCCGCGTGACATCATATACGTGCTGGGGCGCGCTGGGTGCGCGACTCCCGCAAAAAAAATGTATGTTCCAGAATGATATGTCTTTAATATACATATTAAGGCAAGAGATTATGTAAGATATTCATCAAAATAATATATTTGTACTTATATTAAACTTATATTCTTTTTTAATATATTTTCGCGAAGTTGGTGCGTGCATCGTGAGTGCAGAAAACCAGGTCAGCAGAGCTGCTGTAGAGCCAGAGAACCGGGTCAGCAGAGCTGCTCTAGAGCCTAAGAACTAGGTCAGCAGAGCCGCTCTAGAGCCAGAGAACCAGGTCAGCAGAGCTGCTGTAGAGCCAGAGAAACCAGGTCAGCAGAGCTGCTTTAGAGGGAGAGAACCAGGTCAGCAGAGCTGCTTTAGAGCCAGAGAACCTGGTCAGTAGAGCTACTCTAGAGCCAGAGAACCAGGTCTGCAGAGTTGCTGCAGAGCCAGAGAAACCAGGTCAGTAGAGCTGCTTTAGAGGGAGAGAACCAGGTTAGCAGAGCTGCTTTAGAGCCAGAGAACCAAATCAGCAGAGCTGCTTTAGAGCCATAGAACCAGGTCAGCAGAGCTGCTGTAGAGCCAGAGAAACCAGGTCAGCAGAGCTGCTTTAGAGGGAGAGAACCAGGTCAGCAGAGCTGCTTTAGAGCCAGAGAACCAGGCCAGCAGAGCTGCTTTAGAGCCAGAGAACCAGGTTAGCAGAGCTGCTTTAGAGCCAGAGAACCAGGTCAGCAGAGCTACTCTAGAGCCAGAGAACCAGGTCAGTAGAGCTGCAGCAGAGCCAGAGAAACCAGGTCAGTAGAGCTGCTTTAGAGGGAGAGAACCAGGTCAGCAGAGCTGCTCCAGAGCCAGAGAACATGTCAGCAGAACTGCTTCAGAGCCATAGAACTGGGTCAGCAGAGCTGCTCTAGAGCCAGAGAACCATGGCAGCAGACCTGCTGTAGAGCTAGGGAAACCAGGTCAGCAGAGCTGCTTTAGAGAGAGAGAACCAGGTCAGCAGAGCTGCTTTAGAGCCAGAGAACCAGGTCAGCAGAACTGCTCTAGCTGAAACTGACTGACTGACACTGACTGACTGACACTGACTGATTGACACTGACTGACACAGATTGACTGACACTGACTGACACTGATTGACTGACACTGACTGACTGACACTGACTGACTGACTGACTCTGACTGACACTGATTGACACTGACTGACACTGATTGACTGACACTGACTGACTGACACTGATTGACTGACACTGACTGACACTGATTGACTGACACTGACTGACTGACTGACATGACTGACTGACACTGACTGACACTGACTGACTACTCTCTACTACTCTACTACTGACTCTCTACTACTCTCTACTACTCTCTCTACTACTCACTCTCTACTACTCACTCTCTACTACTCTCTGCTACTCACTCTCTACTACTCTCCTACTCTCTACTACTCACTCTCTACTACTCAATCTCAACTACTCACTCTACTACTCTACTACTCACTCGTTAGTAATCTCTACTACTCACTCTCTACTACTCACTCTCTACTACTCACACTCTACTACTCTCTACTACTCACTGTCTACTACTACTCTCTCTACTACTCACTCTCTACTACTCTCTACTATTCACTCTCTACTACTCACTCTCTACTACTCACTCAACTACTTTCTACTACTCTCTACCACTCACTCTCTACTACTCTACTACTCACTCTCTACTACTCTCTACTACTCACTCACTACTACTCTCTTCTACTCACTCTCTACAACACTCTCTACTACTCTCTCTCTCAACTACTCTCTACTACTACTCTCTACTATTTACTCTCTACTACTCACTCTCTACTACTCTCTACTACTCACTCTACTACTCTCTGCTGCTCTCTACCACTCACTCTCTACTACTCTCTCTCTACTACTCACTCTCTACTACTCTCTCTACTACTCTCTACTACTCACTCTCTAATACTCACTCTACTACTCTCTACTACCCACTCTCTACTACTCTCTCTCTACTACTCACTCTCTACTATTCACTCTCTATTACTCACTCTCTACTACTCGCTCTCTACTACTCACTCTCCACTACTCACTCTCTACTACTCGCTCTCTACTACTCTCTACTACTCTCTCTGCTACTCACTCTCTACTACTCACTCTCTACTACTCTACTACTCTCTACTACTCGCTCTACTACTCACTCTCTACTATTCTCTACTACTCACTCTACTACTCTCTCCTACTCTCTACTACTCTCTCTCTACTACTCACTTTCTACTACGCACTCTACTACTTTCTACTACTCACTCTCTACTACTCTCTACTACTCACTCTGTACTACTCACTCTCTACTACTCACTCTCTACTACTCTCTACTGCTCACTCTCCACTACTCATTCTCTACTACTCGCTCTCAACTACTCTCTACTACTCACTCTCCTACTCACTCTCTAATACTCTACTACTCTCTCTACTTCTCACTCTCTACTACTCTCTCTCTCTCTACTACTCACTCTCTACTACTCTCTACTACCCACTCTCTACTACACACTCTCTACTACTTGCTCTCTGCTACTCGCTCTCTACTATTCTCTAGTACTCACTCTACTACTCACTCTCTACTACTCTCTCTCTACTACTCTCTACTACTCACTCTCTACTACTCTCTACTACTCACTCTCTACTACTCTCTCTCTACTACTCTCTACTACTCACTCTGCTACTCACTCTCTACAACTCTCTAATACTCTCTCTCTGCTACTCACTCTCTACTACTCTCTACTACTCACTCTCTACTACTCTCTACTACTCACTTTACTACTCACTCTCTCCTACTCTCTACTACTCACTCTCTACTACTCACTCTCTACTACTCACTCTACTACTCTCTACTACTCACTCTCTGATACTTTCTCTACTACTCTCTACTACTCACTCTCTACTCTCTATTACTCGCTCTCTACTCTCTACCTCTCTACCTCTCTCTACCTCTCTCTCTACTACTCTCTACCTCTCTACCTCTACCTGTCTACCTCTCTACCTCTACACCTCTACCTATACACCTCTACCTCTTTACCTCTCTGTACATGTGCACATATATATATGCATATATATATGCATATGCATTTATATATATGTATGTGTATATATATATATACATATATAAACATATAAATATAATCTGCATATCTATACAAATATAAATGCATGCAAACATATACATATACATATATGCAGACATATGCATGGTATGTACATGAAAGTTTGAAAAACACTAATACAAGCAAAGCTAAAAATCCACCTATTTACAAACAGAATTGCTTTAACTTAAACGAGGGCGAAACCTATTGCATTTTCAATGCTTGTTTACTTTGATTCCATCAAGAAGGCATTCAGATGTGTCGCACATTTTCCATAAATTCTGAATGGTAGCACTCTAGTTGCTCATTAGATCACTGTAGTAAAGCTACTGCTCACCAGGGAAGTCTGCTGCTGGTATTCAAAGTGCATATTTCAGTCTGCATGTCAGAATTTTTTAATGAAATGGAAGAGGATTTGAGAAGTCAAAATGTGCCCTAATCTTTCTTTCTGCAGCACTAATCATAATTTCTATGGCAAAATCAACCCCCTCATTTTGTTCCTTTGCAAATTAAATGTTTTTAGTGTTGCCACTTTATTCCAATCAAGATGGCATCAGGTGTGCCATACTTTTGTCATAAGTATGACTGTTAGCGCTCTAGTTGTTCTTTAAAACACTCTGGGTCATTCTGTCATTGGGCTATACTTGGGCTACATCTCGGTGATATTTGTGCTACATTTGTGCTCTTTTGTCTCTGGTGGCCATCTTGGGAGACTTATTTGTTTTGAAGTGTCCAAATTTCCTCATTTACAACAGTCTCCTTAGTAGGAAATACTTTCAGGTGTTTTACTTTCATTCCATCAAGAAGGAATTCAGATGTGTCACACATTTGCCATAATTTCAGAATGTTAGCACTCTAGTTGCTTATTAGATCACTGTAGTAAAGCTACTGCTCACCAGGGAAGTCTGCTGCTGGTATTGAAAGTGCATGTTTCAGTCTGCATGTCAGAATTTTTTTATGAAATAGAAGAGGATTTGAGAAGTCACTCAAAATGTGCCCTCATTTTCTTTTTTCCGCACTAATCATAATTTCTATGGCAAAATGAACCTCCTCATTGTGTTCCTTTTAAATTAAACTACTCACTCTCTACTCCTCACTCGCTACTACTTTCTACTACTCACTCTCTACTACTCTCTCTCTACTACTCTCTACTACTCTCTACTACTACTCTCTACTACTCACTCTCTACTACTCACTCTCTACTACTCTCTACTACTCACTCTACTGCTCTCTACTACTCTCTACCACTCACTCTCTATTACTCTACTACTCACTCTCTACTACTCTCTACTACTCTCTCTCTACTACTCCCTCTCTACTACTCACTCTACTAGTCTCTACTACTCACTCTCTACTACTCACTCTCTACTACTCTACTACTCTCTACAACTCTCTACTACTCACTCTCTACTACTCACTCTGAACTACTCACTCCCTACTATTCTCTCTACTACTCACTCTCTACTACTCTCTTCTACTCACTCTACTACTCTCTCTCTACTACTCACTCTCTACTACTCACTCTACTACTCTCTACTACTCTCTCTCTACTACTCGCTCTCTACTACTCTCTACTACTCACTCTACTACTCTCTCTCTACTACTCTACTACTCTCTAATACTCTCTCTGCTACTCACTCTCTACTACTCTCTACTTCTCACTCTCTACTACTATAATACTCTCTACTACTCTCTCTACTACTCACTCTCTACTACTCATTCTCTACTACTCTCTACTACTCTCTCTCTACTACACACTCTCTACTTCTTGCTCTCTACTACTCACTCTACTACTCACTCTACTACTCACTCTCTACTACTCCCTACTACTCACTCTACTACTCACTCTCTACTACTCACTCTCTACTACTCCACTACTCTCTACTAATCACTCTCTACTACTCACTCTGTACTACTCTCTACTACTCACTCTCTAATACTCTCTACTACTCACTCTCTACTACTCTCTCTCTACTACTCACTCTCTACTATTCACTCTCTACTACTCCCTACTACTCACTCTCTAATACTCTCTCTCTACTACTCTCTACTACGCACTCTCTACTACTCTCTACTACTCACTCTCTACTACTCTCTACTACTCACTCTACTACTTACTCTTTACTACTCTCTACTACTCTTTACTTCTCACTCTCTACTACTCTCTACTACTCACTCTCTACTACTCACTCTACTACTCACTCTCTACTACTCCCTACTACTCACTCTCTACTACTCTCTACTACTCACTCTCTACTACTCCACTACTCTCTACTAATCACTCTCTACTACTCACTCTGTACTACTCTCTACTACTCACTCTCTACTACTCTCTACTACTCACTCTCTACTACTCTCTCTCTACTACTCACTCCACTACTCACTCTCTACTACTCTCTACTACTCACTGTTAGACCTGGCACCGTTGGCGTGGGGCACCCTTCCATTTTTGTTTGTGCCTCAATGTATTTTTGTGATGGTGTTAGCTGCTCAGGGCCCTGTGACACTGCCATCCAGTGCCACAGGGCAAGTGCTCCCTATGGTAAAATGTATCATGTGAATTGACTTCCACGAATGGTTTATTTGGTTTACTGTCAGCCCCTAGTAAAGCGCACCAGGAGTGCCAGGGCTTGTAAATACAAATGCCGCTAGTGGGCTGCAGCACTGGTTGTGCCACCCACAGAAGCGGCCTAGTAAAATGTGTCTAGGATCTGCCACTGCAGAACCTGCGCGCAGTCAGGTACTGTCGCGCTTGCTGCGCAAGTGCCCCCACTTGCCAGTCCCTAAACCTTCCCTTAACTGCATGTTAGTCACCCCTCGATAGGCCCAAGGGCAGGGTGCATTGCAGGCATAAGGTAGGACATGCCCTGGTGTGTGTGGCATGTCTTACTAGTGAATTACAGCCCTTGTCGTTTTTCGCTAGTGAAGGCTACCTGCTCTCCATAGGCCAGAATGGGCTGCTGGGATCGCTACACACTGTGATCCCAGTGGACTCATAGAGCATGGTAGAAAGTCATGTTTAGTATGCCTGAACTCAGAATAATAAAATACTTCTTTTAGTAAAGTTTATTTTAATATCCTGTGTTTGTAAATACTACTTTTAGAAAGTTAGTATTTACTGATCTGGCCATCCAGTCCGCCTCTGCGCTGTGTGTGTGTTCTGCCTAGTAACAAGAGGAGCAGGGCTGGGGAATTCCAGGAGACAGGCTGGCTGCCAGGTGGTGGGTAGAAAGATTACCCCAGGATAGGTGGGAGGAGTACACCTTGACTCTTGAATAGACCTGTGCTCTGCCACCACAAAGCCGGCTCCGCCCCCTGTGGAGCGGCTGATGTCTCTGCCCAGCTGCTGAAAAGAAAGAGCAGAGTCACCACAGCAAAGTGCTCCAAAACTGGACTGAGCCAGGCCCAGGCCCCCTGGCGACCAAGAACAAAGGATTTGCGCTTTAAAAGAAGGAGCCCTGCTCCTAAGAAATCAGATCCTGCTCGTGACCAAGAAGAACGCTCTGCCTGAGGAGGAGGAACCTGAAGCTGAAGGAGGAAACGCTGTTCCTAAAGTCTGGAGGACTTGCCTGCAGTGGTTGCCTCGCTGCCAAAGGAGAGAAGAAACTCACCAAGACTTGCTTTATTTATCTGCTCAAAAACTTGTGCTCACAGCACTCTCCAAGGGCTTGATTGAGCTTGCCCCCTGAACGGAACCCCAAGACCAGTGGGTTCCCCGTGTCTCCGCTCGTCTGATAATCGAGCCGTGTGCTTTCTCCCGCCGGAGTGCTCTGCGAACCTTCGCATCCCCCTCCTAGGGCCGTGACACCCAGAAGCCTGGCCGCCTCCACTCGCCGAGAGCCCCGCTCTACCTGAGTCGCTCTTGATCCATCGGGTCTGGCCGCCCGCTTCCCTGTCACCTGCCTGCCACTGGAGCGTGCTTGGTGCCCCCTCGCCCTCCCGCCGGATTTCTAATCGGAAAGCGAAATCAAGCCCCGGACGGCCGCCCGTACGTCGTAACGTACCCGGCCGCCCCGCTTCGCCTCCCAACCAGAGTCTGACCGTGCCGCCCTCTGAAGTGACCTCCCGCACAGCCTGTGTCGGAGGCCCGGGGCCGCGCCTGTCTACTGAGAGCCGACCGCTGATTCCCGATCCGGAGACCCTCGAGGTGCAGAACCTGCACCGCCCACCAGAGACCCGTCCAACCCACCGCACGTCCCCAGGTACAGTGAACTCCCTATCGGACTCGGGGTCCGCAACGTTCTGATTTCCCCGTATCACTGTACCCTGGGCGCATTGCGTATCACCGTGGCTGGACAGATCCAAGAAAGCGCTACAGAGCGCCCGTAACAAAGAACTTGCCCACAAAAGAGAACCGTGCCGAACTATCATCTTGTGGCTCCCATCTCACGAACGTTATTTATGGTCTTGTACTAAGTCTGCATAACAAAGAACCTTTTACATAAAGTATACGTATTTTTGATACAACTTACACCTGGCGTCCATTTGTGGGGATCTGGTGATTTACTGTGTGTGCTCATAAATGCTTAACTGACGTGACGCCCTGAGGTTTAGCCCTGACTGCTCGCGCCACACTACCTATAGGGTGAGCAGGGGTTGTTCTGAGGGAGTAATTCTCTTGCCCTGACTAGAAGAAGGGACCACTGCTTGTCACAAGTACCTACCTGTGCCAACCAGGGGTTACCCATTCTAACACTCACTCTCTACTACTCTCTATCTCCTACTCTCTACTACTCTCTACTACTCACTCTCTACTACTCTCTACTACTCACTCTCTACTACTCTCTCTCTACTACTCTCTACTACTCTCTCTCTACTCTTTACTCTCTATTACTCATCCTCTACTCTCTACCTCTCTACCTCTCTCTACCTCTCTCTCTACTACTCTCTACCTCTCTACCTCTACCTCTCTACCTCTACCTCTCTACCTCTACCTCTCTACCTCTACGTCTCTACCTCTACACCTCTACCTCTCTACCTCTCTCTACACGCACACATCTGCACATATATGCATATGCATTTATATATATATATGTATGTGTATTTATATACATACATATATAAACATATATATAATCTGCATATCTATATAAATACAAATATAAATGCATGCATACATATACATATATGCATGTTATGTACATGAAATTTTGAAAAACACTAATAAAAGCAAAGCTAAAAAGCCTCCTAATTACAAACAGAATTGCTTTAAATTAAACGAGGGCGAGACCTATTGCATTTTCAATGCTTGTTTACTTTGGTTCCATCAAGAAGGCATTCAGATGTGACACATTTGCCATAAATTCTGAATGGTAGCACTCTAGTTCCTCATTAGATCACTGTAGTAAAGCTACTGCTCACCAAGGAAGTCTGCTGCTGGTATTCAAAGTGAATGTTTCAGTCTGCATGTCAGAACTTTTTAATGAAATAGAAGAGGATTTGAGAAGTCAAAATGTGCCCTAATTTTTCTTTCTGCAGCACTAATCATAATTTCTATGGCAAAATGAACCCCCTCATTTTGTTCCTTTGCAAATTAAATGTTTTAATTGTTACCACTTTATTCCAATCAAGATGGCTTCAGGTGTGCCATACTTTTGTCAAAAGTAATACTGTTAGCGCTCTAGTTGTTCTTTAAAACACTCTGGGATTTCTGTCATTGGGCTAAACTTGGGCTACATTTCGTTGATATTTGTGCTACATTTGGGCTCTTTTGTCTCTGGTGGTCATCTTGGGAGACTTGTTATGAAGTTTACTAATTTCCTCATTTACGACAGTCTCCTCAGTAGGCATACTGTCAGTTTTTTACTTTGATTCAATGAAGAAGGCATTCAGATGTGTCACACATTTGCCATAAATTCAGAATGTTAGCACTCTAGTTGCTCATTAGATCACTGTAGTAAAGCTACTGCTCACCAGGCAAGTCTGCTGCTGGTATTGAAAGTGCATGTTTCAGCCTGCATGTTAGAATTCTTTAATGAAATAGAAGAGGATTTGAGAAGTCACTCAAAATGTGCCCTAATTTTTCATTCTGCAGCACTAATCATACATTCTATGGCAAAATGAACCCCCTCATTTTGTTACTTTTTAAATTAAATTTTTTAAGAGTTACCACTTTATTCCAATCAAGATGGCTTGAGGTGTGCCATACGTTTATCATAAGTAGGAGTGTTAGCGCTCTAGTTGTTCTTTGGAACACTCTGGGAAGCTGCAGTAGAACACAAAGGAATCAACTGACAGTCTCTGCCCTTGTTGGATGTACATGTTTTACTGAGAATGTCAGACTTCATTCTCACATGACTAAGAAAGATAATGTGAATTTACAGAAAATATGCTCTCAGTTTAGCTTATAGATCACCTTCCAAATCTCTGTGGGAAAAGCATGTGAAAATAGTTTTCTCTCAAACATGATTGATGATATCCCAGCAGAAGGCTTTTTCACATGGTAAAATCACCTTAGAACATACCACAATTCCTAAAATGAGTATGGTACCATCAACAAATGACTTATAATGTAACTAAAGTCTTAAAACCTTCTATTAACTGCAATGCTTTTTAATGAGGTGCTATCATGTATATTGGTCCCATGATGGCTGCCAACACTTCTTGGATGAAGTTCTGACAGTCAATCAGATCTCACGATGAGATGTGTGGTTAGGCTCCGCCCAGATATATATGTGATTTTACTTTTGATTTTCTCAGGAGCTACTGAACGGATTTACACCATTTAAGCAAATGGCACAACTCTGAACCAAGGTCTACCTTTCTGCCAAATTTGGTGTAATTCCGTTCAGCAGTTCGGGCTGTAGCTGCGTCAACAGGTCCTATGGGAAATTGCATGGGGAAAATGCGTTTTGGGATCCCCTTTTTTCTCAGCCCCCGCTTGACGAATCACCACAAAACTTTCAGGATAGGAGCAGACGGGAGCTGGCCAAAAGTTTGGGAAATTTTGCGAAGATTCGTCAACCGGCGCCAGACTTATTGGGAATAGAATGTTGCAGATTTCCTATGGATAATAGGTCCTAACTATAACTACCTAATATATATATATATATATATATATATATATATATATATATATATATATATATATATATAACATATTTAAACTTTACAGAAACACGCAGTCACTGAATGATGTTATCAGTTATTAGCTACTCACCAACCCATGCAGCCACTTATACACAAAGTGAGAGACTGATACAGATATTTACACATTTAAACATTACTCACTAAGCCATGTATTCACTAAGATACACTTAATCAGTCAGTTATACAATCAATTTTTCAAAAACAAATCATCCATTTAGACACTTATATACCCATTTATTCTTCCATCGACCTTGAGATATACATATATAAAACATATGTAATTTTCAGAAAAACACACAATCACTGGATGATGTCATCAGTGATGTCATTTGAGATGTTATCAGTGATTTCATCAGTGATGTCACTTACCATGTCATGAATGATGTAATATGTGACGTCATCAGCAGTGCATTGCTGGGGCACAAGTTATAGTTAGTTCAACTAACTATAACGGCCAAATTTCTCTGGTTTGAACGAGTGAAATGAGCAACTAACTAAAACGTCCCTGAAACCTGTGGGATTTTTCAGTGAATTTCTAAGGTTTTTTAAATGCTAATTTGTAACTGCAACGTCCCTGAAACCTATGTTTTTTAAGTGAATATATATATATATATTTATATATATATAGAGAGAGAGAGAGTGCACGAGAGAGAGCTATATATATATAGATAGATATACATATACATATTTATTCACTGAAAAAAACAACTAGTACATGAATGTTATAGTTAGGGAATTAAATCATAAAAACCTCAGAAATTCACTGAAAAAAAGGATAGGGGACGTAATAGTTAGGCTGATATTTCCCTTGTACAAACAGAGAGAAATTCAGCAGTTATAGTTAGCTGAGAAAACTATAACTCATGCCCCTACAATGCACTGCTTATGACCGCACATATTACATCCCACATCACATGGTCAGTGACATCACTGATTATATCACTGATGGCATCTCAAATGACACCAATGATGACATCACTGATCACATCTCAAATGACATCCATGATGACATAATCAGGAGAAACACTAACACACTCACACCCCCATAAAAATGTCATACATTCACTGCCACACAATCATTAACAAATTCATTCACAGAACACATGCAAACACTCACACATCTCATCACTGATCCATACATCCAGTAACACATAAACTCATCCTTGGAGCCACTAACAGAACCAGTAACTCACATATACAGACACTCATGCACCCACTCACTTACCAATACAGCCAGTCACAGATCCAGTTATAGAGACACAGACACACTTAAAAATCCAGGCATATACCCATACAGCTACAGACAAAGCACATGATTTAAACATACACCTACTCACACATCTATTCACTCACCCATACAGTCATAAAACTACTAACTCACCCATAGAATTACTTATACAGCCCTTCACTTACATATATATATATGCTAATACATGCTCACTCATCTATACAGTGAATAAGAGAAAAACATACTTTCCTTGACAACATACTCACTTATTCACCCATACAACCACTCAAACACCCATTTGCTCACACATACAGTCACTCATACTCCCACTCATTCACCCATACACCCACTTACACCTCCATTGATGCATTGAGACAGCCACTCATGTACCATGTCACTCACCCATACAGACACATATTGTATCTGCTCAAACAGCCATTCAGCTACTCATGCACCCTTTAAATTCACCATTTACAATCACTAATACAACTCAATCAACTATACAAATACTGACACATCCACTCGCTCACCTATAAAAAGTCACACACCCACTATCTCATTTATACAGTTTCTTATATGCCAAGTCTCTCTTGTATACACCACTTACACCAACCCACTTATCTATACAAATACTCAGGCAGCCAATTAATAACTGTTAGATTTGGGGGTCTCTAGTTGGCACAGGTAGGTACTTGTGACAAATAGGGACCCTTGCCTCTAGTCAGGGTAAGGGGTACACTCCTAAAATTACCCCTGCTCACCCCCTTGGTAGCTCAGCACAAGCAGACAGGATTATCTCAGAGGCAGTGTGTAAAGCATTTGTGACCACATACAGTAACCCAGTGACAACACTACAGATGGACACCACACAGGTTTTATATCAAAAATACGTATACTTTATATAGATTTACCACATGACCATAACCGACAAAAATACACAATACTATTACTTTAAGATGGTAGTTTTTAGCTTATTTCAGTTCAGTTCTTAAGATGCGACACTTTGCGTCAATGTACCTTACGATGCGTTGCGCTTCCACGACAAGTAATGTTGCAGCGATGGAAATGCGGCAAAGTTCTGGTGCAAAGAAATAAAGACGTGAAGATCTTCCAGATGCGGCAAGCTTCTCCGGGGATGCGAGAAGTTCTCGGTTTGATGCGTGGACTGCAGCGGTGGCACCCTTGTTCAGAAGTGCGACGGCAACAGCTTCAGCTGCGACACTCTTCTCCCAGTTTGCGTGAAGCTTCCGCACAATGCGACAACTACAGCAGCAACATCCTTGTTCAGAAATGCAATGGCAGCAGCTCCGACGGCGGCGCGCTTCTCTTGGGATGCGAGGCACTTTCCTCGATGCGGTGCAATGCGACAGTTCTAGCGGCGACACCCTTGTTCAGAAGTGCGATGGCAGCAACAGCGACGGTGACACGCTTCTTCCTAGGTGCGAAACCCTTCTCTCGATGCGGTGCAGTGCGACAACTCCATCGGCGACACCCTTGTTCAGAAGTACGACGGCAGGCAGCAGCGACGGCGACACGTTTCTTCTTCGTTGCGAGACGCTTCTCTCGATGTGGTGCAGTGCGACAACTCCAGCAGCAACACCCTTGTTCAGAAGTGCGACGACAGCAGCGGCGACGGCGACACGCTTCGGCTTCGTTGAGTCGCGCTTCCAGCTCCTTGCGACACGCAGTCCCTCAGAAGGCCCAAAACAGCAGGAGGCACTTCCTTAGAACTCTGGGGAGCTGGGGGTTGAAGTCTGTTGTCCCTGAGACTTCAGCAGGAGGCAAGTTCTGTTCCAAGCCCTTGGAGATACTTGCAAGTTGAAATAAGCACACCAAGTCTCTGTTCCTTCCTTTGGCAGTCAGGCAAACCACTAAAGGCCAATCCCCCAAGCAGCACTTCAGCTTAGGGATAGTCTCTCCTCAGTTTCTTCAGGTTCTGTTCCTCAGTAAGGGGTTCTTCTTGTTCCAAAAGTGATCTAAATTCTTGTGATTAGGGTCCCACTACTTATACCCCCAAATCCTTTGTTCTCTGAGGGGAGAGGGGCCTTTGCCCAGTCCAAACCAGTTCCTGAGCACTCTGTTTACCAGACTTCTCCTTTCCTTTCACATTGTAGGGCAGAAACATCAGACGCCCCACAGGAGGTGGAGCCAGCATTGTGGAAGGCAAGAACAGCCCTGGAGCACTTTGTTGACAGGATTCCTTCTCTTCATTCACTGTGCAGGGCAGAGATATCAGCCGCTCCCCGGGAGGTGGAGCCAGCATTGTTGGAAGGCAGGCACAGCCCTATTCAAGGTTCAGGTGTATCCCCTCCCTCTCATCTAGATGCAGATCTCTCTATTCACCACTGGGCTGACTTATCCTGTCTCTTGGAACCCCCCAGCCCTGTCACTCACAGAAACCAGACAAAGGAATACACAACCTAGCAGAGGCAGGCTTGAAAGGTTAGGCAAGAAAATACCTACTTTCTAAAAGTAGTATTTTCAAACACAGAATGTTAAGACCACCTTCACTAAAGGATGTATTTTATCATTCTGAGTTCAGGCATACTAAACTCGAATTTCTACCATGTTCTCTAAGTCAGTTAAGATTATAAACATGTAATAATCTAACAGCCCATTCTGGCCTATGCAGAACAGGTAGCCTTGCAATAGTGAAAAACGAAAATAGCTGTAATTCACTATTAGGACATGCCACACACATCAGGGCATGTCCTACCTTATACTTACAATGCACCCTGCCCTTGGGCCTACCATAGGGGTGTCTGACATGAAGAAAAGGGAAGGTTTAGGGACTGGCAAGTGGGTGCACTTGCCCAGTCAGCATGACAGTACCAGACTGCACGCAGGCTCTGCAATGGCAGACCTTAGACACATTTTACAAGGCTGCTTCTGTGGGTGGCACAACCAGTGCTGCAAGCCCACCAGCAGCATTTGGATTTAAAAGCCCTGGGCACACTCAGTGCACTATACTAGGGTCTGACAGGTAAACCAAATCAGTCAATCATGGAATCACTAATCAAAACATTCATTTACAGTAGGGAGCACTTGCACTGTGGCATTGGACAGCAGTGGCACAGTGCCCAAAGCATCTAACACCAGCAAAAACACATGAGGCAACAGCAAGAAATAGAAGGGAGACCCACGCCAATGGTGCCAGGTCTAACACGTGTCCCCTCCAGCTGAAATGTGAGGAGAACTACCCTTCCTCCTGGGAGTTCTCAGCACTAAGGCGGAAAAATCTGGACAGACCATCAGCGTTGGTGTGTTCTGTACCAGGGCGGTTTTCCACCGTAAAGTCCATACCCTGTAGGGAAATGGACCACCTCAACAGCTTTGGATTCTCACCCCTCATCTGCATTAACCATCTGAGGGGCCTGTGGTCTGTCTGAACCCGGAAGTGAGTCCCAAACAGGTAGGGTCTCAGCTTCTTCAGTGCCCAGACCACAGCAAATGCCTCATGCTCAATAGCACTCCACCTCTGTTCCCGTGGAAGTAGCCTTCGACTGATGAAGACTACAGGTTGATCTAGGCCCTCCTCATTCATCTGTGACAAAACAGCCCCCACACCATGCTCTGAAGCGTCTGTCTGAATGATAAACTCTTTGGAAAAGTTGGGTGCCAGGAGCACGGGCGCCGTGCACACGGCAGCTTTCAGGGCCTCAAATGCTTTCTGACAGGTGTCAGTCCAAATCAACTTCTTGGGCTGCTTCCTGGAAGTCAGCTCTGTCAAGGGTGCAACAATGTTGCCATACCCCTTGACAAACCTCCTGTAGTACCCTGTGAGTCCTAAAAAGGCTCTCACCTCTGTCTGGGTTTTGGGGGGTTCCCAAGCCAGGATGGTTTCAATCTTGGGTTGTAGGTGCGCCACCTGGCCGCTCCCAACTTGGTGTCCCAAGTACACCATGGAACCCTGCCCGATCTGGCACTTACTCGCCTAGATCCTGAGGCCTGCCTTTCGCAGTGCCAACACTCAGGTGGTGCAGATGTTCTTCCCAACTGGCGCTGAACACTGCGATGTCATCCAGGTAGGCGGCACTGAACTCATCCAGTCCAACCAACACCTGGTTGACCAACCTCTGGAAGGTGGCAGGGGCATTCTTCACCCCAAAGGGCATAACCCGGAACTGGAAATGCCCATCTGGTGTGGAGAATGCTGACCTCTCCTTTGCCCCATCAGTCAAGGCAATCTGCCAGTACCCAGATGTTAAGTCAAACGTGCTGAGGTACCGTGCAGCCCCTAGCCGATCAATGAGCTCATCAGCTCTGGGAATGGGGTGCGCATCAGTCTTCGTGACAGAATTGAGCCCTCGGTAGTCCACACTGAACCGGAGTTCTGGTGTGGCACCCGGCACGGCAGCCTTTGGGACCAAGACCATTGGGCTGGCCCAAGGACTGCTAGAGGACTCAATCACCCCTAGCACAAGCATCTTTGAGACCTCCTCTTTAATGCAAGCCCTCACCCTGTCAGTTACCCTGTAAGTTTTGTGCTTCACAGGTAAGCTGTCTCCTGTATCCACATCATGGACACACTAATCTGTAATACCAGGAACCAGGGAGAACAGGTCAGAAAACTGTCCCAGCAACTGGCGGTAGTCATTCTGTTGCTCAGGGGTCAGGGTTGAAGAGAGGTTAACACCATCCACTGACCCATATTGCTCTGTGGCAGACAGGAGGTCAGGAAGAGTCTCAGTCTCCTCCTCCATTCCAGCATCTGTTGCTAAGAGCATGCCCACTTCGGACCTCTCCAAATGGGGCTTAAGGCGGTTGACATGCAGGACCCTCAAGGGGTTCCTGGGAGACCGCAAGTCCACCAAGTAGGTAACTGGACTCTTGCACTCCACAACCTCAAATGGTCCGGTCCACTTATCTTGGAGCACGCAGGGCTCCACTGGGGCCATGACCCACACTTTCTGACCAGGCTGAAGCTCTACCAGAGTGGCATTCTGGTCATACCATCGCTTCATCTCCTCCTGGCTGGCTTCCAGATTCGCCTCAGCGAGTTGCCTGAAACGCCTAGTCTGGTTCCTGAAGGCCAGCATGTAGCTATATACATCCTGGGGAGGTTTCCTGGGAGATTGCTCCCAGCCTTCCTTGACCAGACTCAGAGGCCCTATGACTGGGTGTCCTTAGAGAATCTCAAAGGGACTGAACCCTAGAGATTTCTGTGGCACCTCACGGTATGCAAAGAGTAGGCATGGTAGAGGACGTCCCACTTGCACCTCATGGGTTCCTCAAGACCCATTATCATGCCTTTCAGGGTTCGGTTAAACCTTTCAACCAACCCGTTTCCTTGGGGGTGGTAAGTATTGGTGAACTTGTAAGTTGCCCCACACTCCTGCCACAGGTACTTCATATACTTAGAGATGAAGTTGGGGCCCCGGTCAGACACTACATCGCAAGGGAATCCCACTCGGGAGACAATTCCCATCAGTGCTCGTCCCACCACTGGGGCCGTCACTGTCCTCAGAGGTATGGCTTCCAGGTACCGAGTGGCATGGTCCGCCAAGACCAGGATGAACCTGTTGCCCATGGCTGTCTTGGGGTCCAGTGACCCCACAATGTCAATCCCAACCCATTCAAATGGGGTACTGACCACAGGGAATGGCTGGAGAGGAGCCTTCTGCTTCCTCCCACTCTTTCCACTTGCCTGGCATGTCTGACAGGTCCTGCAATGGGTGTCTGAATGCTTGCGCATTTGGGGCTAATGAAAGTGGGTGACAAGCCTTTCAAATGTCTTGTCCTGCCCCAAATGTCCTGCTAACGGCACTTCATGAGCCAGCCCCAGTAGGAAGGCTCTGAAACTCTGGGATACCACCAGCACACGGGCTGACCCAGGTTCAGCAACCTTAGGCTCACTATACAGGAGACCATTCTCTCAGTAAATCCAACGTGATCCTGACTGATCACCTGCTGCCTGGCTTGCAGCCTGTCGCCGCAAACCCCCAAGAGAAGGGCATTCTCTCTGCTCCCTGCAGAATTCTTCCCTGGAGGGGCCTCCTTCTTGCTGCCAATGGGTCAGCTCAGGCAGGTCCCACAGTTCAACTACTTGTTCCCCGATAGGCTCCAGGGCATCCCCATCAGGGTCTACCTCCTCCTGGGCCGTGGGAACTTCAGGGGCCGGTTTCCCGCACCCGCGGCCTCTTCTCTCTAAGGCAGCTTCCTGGGCCTCCCTCTCAGGCTCCAGGTCCTCTTGAGAACCCCTACTGGCTGCCATTGACTAGGTGGTCACACACGCCCAGTCAGGCAGACCCAACATCTCCAGGTGAGTACTCTTCTCCACCTTTCCCCAAGGTGAGCTCTCCAAATCGTTCCCCAACAAACAGTCAACAGGCATGGCGGGCCTCAGAGCTACCGGAAGAGTACCAGAGACCCCCCCATTCAAAGGGAACCTGAGCCATTGGACAATGGCTCTCTGTGTTGTCGGCGGCAACAACTCGGCAAAATGCATGAGGGACAATCTGCTCTTGAGACACCAGGTGACACTTGACAGCTGTCACACTGGCTCCTGTATCTCTAAGAGCCTCCACCTTGTGGCCATTGATGGCCACCCACTGCCCATATTTCTTAGTGTTCCTGGGAAGATGGGTCCCTGGGACCACCTCACAGTCTCCTAAAGAGACGAGGGACATCTCTGCGGTACCCCACCCACCTTGGACATTAATCTCCTCCCCAAAGGCTACACTAGCCATCTGCCGGATCGGAGCACCAGTGGGTGCTGTCTTTACAAATAGGCGGCACCTGGGATCATTCGCCTTATGACCCAGGTCCCCACATTTGTAACATTTCAGGGGCCCCTGTGGAACAGGACTACCTGTCGGGACCCCCTGATTTCTCTCAGGGGAAAGCTGGGAACCTTTCCCTTGGTTCCCTTGGGGATTACTTTGGGGCCCTTTATGGAACTCCTTCTGTTTACCCTTGCCCCCCCCCACTCTTCTGCTGGGGACCCTGCCCACCTTTGGCTGAGTCTCCCATGTGACCCTTTTGGACCCTGGTGCAAACCCAGCGGTCCGCCTCCTCAGCAAGCTTCCCAGGGTTAGTCAGCTTGCTATCTATCAGATGCTGGCACAGCTCTGGAAAACAATTATCAGACAAGTGCCCCCATGCAATCAAATCAAAGAGACCTTGAAAATCATTAACCTTGCTGCCCTTCACCCAACCATCCAATACTCTGCAAAAGAAAGTGACATATTCTACCCAGGTACTGTTTTCTAACTTTTTGCATTTCCTGAACCTCTGTCTATAGAGTTCAGGGGTCAAACCATACCTAGACATTAATGTATCCTTCATGTGGCTGTATGAATTGTGGACGTCTGAAGGCAAGTCTAACTGTGTGTCCCGCCCCTCACTAAGGCACCTTCCCCACAACCCCGCTCCCCAATCTCTCCCAGGGACCCGGTGGGAAGACATGGCTACCTCATAGGCTCTGAACCACTGCCCAATATCATCATTTTTATAAAATTCTTTCACCACTTCTTTGGGAATGTATACTCTAGCTTCCACTGGCACTGACGGTACACTGCCACCAGAGGGAGTAACCTCTAAACTCTTGGTTTTAAACTCCAACTCCCTCAAAACCTCTTCATGCTCAAACTGTAACCTTTTTTCCTCTATGTCTAATCTCCTATGTTCTAACTCCAGTTGCCTGTTCACCTTGAACTTGGTCATCTCCATTTCGTGCCTCCTAGATCTCTCTCTGTGCTCCAACTCCTCTGGAGACAGACTCTTGCCAGAAGCACTGCTACCTGCGGGTGAAGGTACTTTTCTTCCTCCTTGGCCCACTGGCCCTCCAGCTGTGCATCTGCATGGTCATCCCCCTTCTCAATTTCAGGGGTTTTCCTTGCTTCTACCCAGGCCCTCAGCGCCTTGTAGAACTCTTCCTTCTTGGTGCACCCAACAGTGGAAACCTTGCATTTCTTGCAGAAGTACTTCAGCTGTCTTGCTTTGTAGCTTTCTAGCTTCTCTTCTTCCCATTCACAATCAATAGAGGCTACAGATTCTGCTCTCTCCATGACAACTGAATTTGGCATCTTTCAAAAATAGAAAATTCAAAAAGAAATCTACCAAAAAGTATGTGGTTGCGTTATGGTCTGCACTCACTAAGTAGTGTTCACCAATCACTACATAAGTCACAAATTCAAGTCCAGAATCCTCACCGCTGACCACCAATGTTAGATTTGGGGGTCTCTAGTTGGCACAGGTAGGTACTTGTGACAAATAGGGACCCTTGCCTCTAGTCAGGGTAAGAGGGTACACTCCTAAAATAACCCCTGCTCACCCCCTTCGTAGCTTGGCACGAGCAGACAGGCTATCTCAGAGGCAGTGTGTAAAGCATTTGTGACCACATACAGTAACCCAGTGACAACACTACAGATGGACACCACACAGGTTTTATATCAAAAATACATATACTTTATATAGATTTACCACAAGACCATAAACGACAAAAATACACAATACTATTACTTTAAGATGGTAGTTTTTAGCTTAGTTCAGTTCAGTTGTTAAGATGCGACACTTTGCGTCAATGTACCTTACGATGCGTTGCGCTTCCATGACAAGTAATGTCGCAGCGATGGAAATGCGGCAAAGTTCTGGTGCAAATAAATAAAGATGTGAAGATCTTCCAGATGCAGCACGCTTCTCCGGGGATGCGAGAAGTTCTCGGTTCGATGCGTGGACTGCAGCGGCAACACCCTTGTTCAGAAGTGCGACGGCAACAGCTTCAGCTGCGACACTCTTCTCCCAGTTTGCGTGAAGCTTCCGCACAATGCAACAACTACAGCGGCGACATCCTTGTTCAGAAATGAGACGGCAGCAGCTCCGACAGCGGCGCGCTTCTCTTGGGATGCAAGGCGCTTTCCTCAATGCGGTGCAATGCGACAGTTCCAGCGGCGACACCCTTGTTCAGAAGTGTGATGGCAGCAACAGCGACTGCGACACGCTTCTTCGTTGTTGCAAGACCCTTCTCTCAATGCGGTGCAGTGCGACAACTCCATCGGCGACACCCTTGTACAGAAGTGCAATGGCAGGCAGCAGCGACAGCGACACGCTTCCTCTTTGTTGCGAGACGCTTCTCTCGATGCGGTGCAGTGCGACAACTCCAGCAGCGACACCCTTGTTCAGAAGTGCGATGGCAGCAGCAGCGACGGCGACACGCTTCGGCTTCATTGAGTCGCGCTTCCAGCTCCTTGCGACACGCAGTCCCTCAGAAAGCCCAAAACAGCAGCAGGTACTTCTAAAGAACTCTGGGGAGCTGGGGGTTGAAGTCTGTTGTCCCTGAGACTTTAGCAGGAGGCAAGCTCTATTCCAAGCCCTTGCAGATCCTTACAAGTTGAAATAAGCACACAAAGTCTCTTCTCCTTCCTTTGGCAGTCAGGCAAACCACTGCAGGCCAATCCCGCAAGCAGCACTTCAGCTTAGGGATAGTCTCTTCTCAGTTTCTTCAGGTTCCGCTCCTCAGTAAAGGTTTCTTCTTGTTCCAAAAGTGATCTAAATTCTTGGGATCAGAGTCCCACTACTTATACCCCAAAATACTTTGTTCTCTGAGGGGAGAGGGGCCTTTGCCCAATCCAAACCAATTCCTGAGCACTCTGTTTACCAGACTTCTCCTTTCCTTTCACAGTGTAGGGCAGAAACATCAGACGCCCCACAGGAGGTGGAGCCAGCATTGTGAAAGGCAAGAACAGCCCTGGAACACTTTGTTGACAGGATTTCTTCTCTTCATTCACTGTGCAGGGCAGAGACATCAGCTGCTCCCCAGGAGGTGGAGCCAGCATTGTGGAAGGCAGGCACAGCCCTATTCAAGGTTCAGGTGTATCCCCTCCCTCCCATCTAGATGCAGATCTCTCTATTCACCACTGGGCTGACTCATCCTGTCTCTTGGAATCCCCCAGCCCTGTCACTCACAGAAACCAGACAAAGGAATACACAACCTAGCAAAGGCAGGCTTGAAAGGTTAGGCAAGAAAATACCTACTTTCTAAAAGTGGTATTTTCAAACACAGAATGTTAAAACCACCTTCACTAAAAGATGTATTTTATCATTCTGAGTTCAGGCATACTAAACTCGAATTTCTACCATGTTCTCTGAGTCAGTTAAGATTATAAACATGTAATAATCTAACAGCCCATTCTGGCCTATGGAGAACAGGTATCCTTGCAATAGTGAAAAACAAAAATGGCTGTAATTCACTATAAGGACATGCCACACACATCAGGGCATGTCCTACCTTATACTTACAATGCACCCTGCCCTTGGGCCTACCATAGGGGTGTCTGATATGAAGAAAAGGGAAGGTTTAGGGACTGGCAAGTGGGTGCACTTGCCCAGTCAGCATGACAGTACCAGACTGCACGCAGGCTCTGCAATGGCAGACCTTAGACACATTTTACAAGGCTGCTTCTGTGGGTGGCACAACCAGTGTTGCAAGCCCACCAGCAGCATTTGGATTTACAAGCCCTGGGCACACTAAGTGCACTATACTAGGGTCTGACAGGTAAACCAAATCAGTCAATCATGGAATCACTAATCAAAACATTCATTTACAGTAGGGAGCACTTGCACTGTGGCACTTGACAGCAGTGGCACAGTGCCCAAAGCATCTAACACCAGCAAAAACACATGAGGCAACAGCAAAAAATGGAAGGGAGACCCGCGCCAATGGTGCCAGGTGTAACAATAACCCATACAGACACTCATGTAGCTACTGACCAACCCATGCAGCAGCTTACACAACAACAAACAAACTGATACAGACATTCACACAGTTTAGTCACTAACCCATGCATTCACTAAGACACATTTTATCAATCACTTATACAGTCAGTCATGCACCTACTAAATCCTCCATCCAGACACTTATACACCCACTCATTCTTCAATACACCTTGACATATATATAAAACATATTTAAACGTTAAACAAACACACAGTCACTGGATGATGTCATCAGTGATGTCATTTGAGATGTCATTTGAGATGTCATCAGTGATGTCACTGACCATGTCATGAATGATGTAATATGTGATGTCATCAGCAGTGCATCGCAGGGGCGCGAGTTATAGTTAGCTGAACTAACTATAACAGCCGAATTTCTCTGGTTTTGTACGAGCGAAATGTCCAACTACCTATAACGTGCCTGACACCTGTGTTTTTTTCAGTGAATTTCTTACGTTTTTTTAAATGCTAATTTCTAACTATAACGTTTTTAAAACCTATGGTTTTTTCAGTGAATTTCGAAGGTTTTATAAGTACTAATTTTTAACTACAATGTCCCTTAAACCTAAATTGTTTTTAATTAAATTTAAAAAAAACGTGCATACTTTTTGTAGTGAAAAACTAACTGTAACAGTAGTGTGTTATAAGTTATAATTTAACAATGTTTAAAATTTTATTAGCACTAATTAACATCTAAGTGTGGAAAAAGTGTGACGCAGCAGCTATGATACCTGACTTTGAACAACAGCATTCACAGTTCGATTCCCGGCTCCGGCGACACGTTAGCCCACCACTATGTCACTGTGGGCAATACCTTGCTTAATCTTCCCGACACCCCCGAGCGTCGGGACACCTCTCTGGAGGTAGCTGTACGCTTTACAAATACTGGCATTTTTTTAATTAAAAACCATAGTGATGAGAAATATTAGCACCTATTTGTTTTTCTTCTATTCTGAACGATTTTTTTTAATATCTTTTATTTACAATTACCGCAAATAATAGATGTTTTTAGTCACCAGAAAGGAAATGACACGGTTTGCCGGGTAACAGTTTTTAAGCTCTCCAATGTATGTACATATTAAGGAGCTATGAGGATCGAAATCTAAACCTTTACCGCTTCACATTTTGTAACTTTTCCCAACACGTGCACAAGTTAAACAGTGAAAACGTAAGCACGTGTCAACTGTAAAACGTGACATCTAAATGGGCAGAGCCGCATGTTCCTTCCATAGACTACTGAATAGCCAAAAAGTATATAAACCACACCCGTTGATCGATTAGTTTTGTTTTTGTGAGTTATTTACGCGTGTCCATTCTGTGATGCAGGTTCCGTTTTCTAGCGTCAGATTGTAAGTTCTTTGATTATGGCATAGCAGATATTTATAATACATAGCTATTTGTGATTATTTAAAGATTTGTATTTAGGAAAAAGTGTTATTGATTGTTTGTGCCATGTATATGTAACGTCAGCAGCTTGTATTCAGAAACAGACAGAATAGAGAAAACATTGTTCCTTTTCTCGTTCCTTTGAGCTCATATAGTGTGACTTCCTATATTATAATATTGACACTATACTTGACCTCAGAGGTGTTGGTGACCCATGGGCACGAAGACTAAAGATTTATATGTAACGTCAGCAGCTTCTGCTTCTTAATCTGTTTCCCTCCTGAGATCATATAGTGTGAATATGTATATTGTAATATTCACATTCATACAGACCTCAGTGGAGTTCATGACCCGTCAACGTTAAGACGAAAGATTTCGAAGTCCTGGAGAAAAGAAGCTTTGAACATATTCACCGCTGGAAAATATTTTGGTATTCATCTTGTTTTGTGTTCATGACTATTTTCCTTTTCCTATTGTCTGGCATCAGTGACACTCTGTATATTGTAGTACAGTGTTATTTTTTCAGAAAACAAGAGTTGGGGATTTGTTTGCACCAGGAGTAAACCATCTGCAATACAGCTTACTGACCTTTAAAACTTACTTGATCAGATATTTTTACAGTGATATTTTACAGTAATTGCACTTTAACAAAAGATTGTTTGCATAGATACTTTCTCACTGAATGCCTTTGATTAACCCTACATTTCTGAATGATATTTTGGTATTTCTCTTTTTCTCTGTTGTGGTTCCTATTCTCCTTCTCCCTCTAGAATATATACCATTAGTAGTGTATATTATACTACTATTGTATATGTTCTTAAAAGAGTAGGTGATCTCTTAGCAGAGCAGTGAGCGACCTCTAAGCACTACGACAGAACTTTCCCGAGTTCTACAGCATAGAGATTGTAAAAAAACTTTTTTTTTTTGTTGTGGTCCTTATTCTTGTTCTCCTGTGAAATACTATAAACTCACCCTGTATATTTTAATACTGTGACTTTCTGGTAGTTCAAAGGGGTTGGAGATCTATCTGTGCGAGAAATTAACAACATATACTACAGTTATTTCCATTGATAACTTACTACCTCACAGTTTGTAACACTGCTAATGTTTTATAAAATAGTAGTTGCTAAAAACAATTGTATACATAGTGCTTCATTAAATATTTTGATAAAGCGTATATTTCTATGTAATATGAAGTAATTTGTGTTTAACTGTTTTTTACTTGTTATTGTTGTTATGACTTGAGATGATGTAGTGCGGGAGTGTTTCTAGTAGCACTTCTTTTCTACTTTATCTAAAAGTAACTGATGCCCTTTTATATGAACAAGAATATGGGGCAACACTTTTATAAACTATAGGCGACAAAAAAAGGCAGGGTGTGGCCACGCTTAAGGGATATTTTATGAATTGCATTTTCATTTGTCACTCCTCTGATATATACAGGTTCACTTTCCTAAGAAAGTATATTTGTGATTGCTTAATAAAAACTGCTTCAAACCTAGACTGACATTTTTGCAGTGCAACCACACCTCCCTGTCAGAAAAGTAAACACCACATTCTAAGTAAATAGTGCTCCTGGGAAGTATCCCACCCGCGGACATAATAAAAAGAAGACCGCAACAAACTATGTTATTTTCCCGCCGTGATTTGTAGGTTCAACAAGTCCACAGTGTTCCTACTATACCCTCTTATACAATTTTTCTCTTTTTTCCCCTACTCCTTTCAACTGAGTCACAAAATGGCTACCAACACTTCCTAATTTCAACTGTTCACAGCCAATGAGCCGCAAGCTGTCAGATGTCAGAATTCTCAAATATCGATATCTGTAAATTTTGATATTTCTCAAAAACTACTGAACTGTAAATTCTGATATTTCTCAAAAACTACTGAACGGATTTATACCATTTAAACAAAAGCGTGCTTCTGGACCAAGACCTTTCTCCCTGCCAAATTTAGCATAATTCCGTTCATCAGTTTGACCTGTAGCCTTGTCTAAGGTTTCCTATGGAAATTGCATAGAGAAAACACGTTTTGAGACCCCCCTTTTTTCTCAGCCCCCCATTGACGAATCACCCCCAAACTTTCAAGATAGGAGCTGATCTGAAAAAAAGATTTTTTGGGGAACATTTTGTAAAGATTCATCACACGACACCAAAGTTATAAGCAAATCAAAAAATGCTTTTCCTTTGGAAACTTGGTCCTAACTATAACTACCTCCTGGCAACCGCCAGTAGGTAATATATATATCTATATATATATATATATTCAGTGAAAAAACCATAGGTTTCACACACGTTATAGTTAGTGGACATTTCACTCATAAAAAACCATTGAAATTCCCCCGTTATAGTTAGTTAAGCTAACTATAACTCGCGCACCCGCAATCCACTGCTGATGACGTAACATATTACATCCCTCATGACATGGTCAGTGACATCACTCATGACATCACTGATGACATCTCAAATGACATCACTGATGACATCATCCAGTGAATGTGTATTTTTCTGAAAATTAAATATGTTTTATATATGTATATCTCAAGGTCGATGGAAAAATAAATGGGTATATAAGTGTCTAAAAGGATGATTTGTTTTTGAAAATTTGATTGTGTAACTGACTGATTAAGTGTATCTTAGTGAATACATGGCTTAGTGAGTAATGTTTAAATATGTAATTATCTGTATCAGTCTCTCACTTTGTGTATAAGTGTCTGCTTGGGTTGGTGAGTAGCTACATGGGTGTTTATATTGGATTTTAGGTTGTTTTTTGAGTATCAGTCTGAGTGTCTGCATGGTTCGGTGGGGGGTATTACGTAGTGCATAGGTGCATGTATGATTGACTCTCTGGTTGTATGTGTTGAAGACAGCATGTGTGCATGACTGTATGGTTGGATGAGTGTGTGTATGGGTGTGTTAGTGAGTGAATGACTGTCTCAATAGTGTCTTTATGAGTTACTAAATATGTTTTAAAGAAGTATATTTGACTATTGGTGTATATAAGTGAGTATGTGTGAGAGTGAGAGATTCAAACAGTTCCTGTATGAATAATTATGTGTTTTTATTAGTGATTGTTTAAAAGACTAAGTATATGTAAGTTTCTGTAGATGTAAGTGTGGTGGTGTGTGTATAACTGTATATGCAAGTAAATGTATGTTTGATTCTTTATTAGCACGAGTGACTATGTGTGTGAGTAACTCTATGGATGAGTGGCATTGTGTTACAGGATGTATAGGTGTATGAGTACATATGATGAGTGAGTACATGTATGAGTGACTGTACAGGACTGTTGGTGAATGAGTGGATGTGTATGTGGATCTTGGAATTACTGAATAGGTTGTTGTAACTGATATTGGTATGTCCATTTTTTTGAAAATTTCAGTCTCTATTTTTGAATGTTTGTATCAAAGGTTATATTAGGGTGAGAGGAGGTCTACCACTCTGTCACAAGGATGATGTCATCAGTGATGTCATTTGAGATGTCATCAGTGATGTCATGAGTGATGTCACTGACCATGTCATGAGTGATGTAATATGTTACGTCATCAGCAGTGGATTGCGGGTGCGCGAGTTATAGTTAGCTTAACTAACTATAACGGGGAAATTTCAATGGTTTTTTATGAGTGAAATGTCCGCTAACTATAACGTGTGTGAAACCTATGGTTTTTTCACTGAATTTGCAAGGTTTTTTAAATGCTAAATCCTAACTATAACGTGTGTGAAACCTATGGTTTTTTCAGTGAATTTGCAAGGTTTTTTAAATGCTAATTCCTAACTATAACATGTGTGAAACTCATGGTTTTTTCAGTGAATTGGTATGGTTTTTTAAATGCTAATTCTTACCTATAACATGTGTGATTCCCATGGTTTTTTCATTGATTTTTTATGTTTTTTTTTTTACAAATTCTTATATTAAACGTGTTTTTTTTTTATTTGCAAGTGATGTTTTTTTTTTTTTACTTTATATTCTCTTAAAACACTATGCTTAATTTTAAAAAATTCTGCAATATATTAATTTTTCTCATTTTTTTTATTTTCCAAACAGGTAAGATATATTAGTATAACATAGAGATTCTTTTTTTCCTTTTTTTTTTTTTTAAGTGCGCGTACGGTAAGCTTACGGTAAGCGTACGGTTTGCGTAATGTTCGTAATTTTTCTACACTTTTTGCGTATGGTTACGCAATTTACGTAGCAGTGCGTACTGCGTACGTGGCGCGTAAGCGTGTACGCTACACGCGCACGTTACGCGGAAGTGTTGGGGCGTGCCCGTTATGCGCATGCGCGCGAGCGCGTGTCTTTTTTATGCGCATGCGTACTTTTACCGTAAGCGCTCCGTAAGCGCACCGTAAGCGTAACGTACGCGCTTGATTGGTTCAATGTAGTTTCAGTTCTAGAACTCTCCTACACCACACCCATTCCCCTCATTTCTGCTTGTGATCCCTTAGGAGAACGAGCTGACTTGTCTTTGGGATACGATGGCAGACCAGCACTCTTCTGCTGAGAGTGAGGCTAGCAGCACCACCATCAGGCAGAGAAAGAGGAAACAGAAGAGCTCTTTTATATGGGATTATTTTACTTTTGTTGAGACACCTTGAGGATGTACATCCTAGGACACATGCACGACATACTAGAGGCAACCCTTCAGTAAGTCGAGCAAGCACATCCACAGCAGCTCAGCCGAGTCCTTCTTCGGAAGCTCAGCAGAGCCATTCATCTGTGGGGGCAGATTCTCCTCTTTCTGGTCCTGTGGAAACTAACCATCGGTTTGCGAGGGTTACTATGCGGTGTTCATTTTGCCATGGTCTAATTGTTCATAGGGAGACCAGTCTTCCCCTCATTAACAACAAAATAGACCAGCACATTTGTCCTACCAGCTAATGTTCCCATTCTTCCTTTCCTCTGTCCCTGCATGAACACAACGGCTCTTTTAAGAGCCAACCTTACCTCTCAACTTTTTTAAATTTTTTTCTTAAAAACTTTTTTTTTTTTTTTTACCATACGTAAGCGTATTTTTTTTTTTTTTTTTTTAAAAACACTAAAAAACAATTATCACATTACAAGGTCCTTGAGGGTTAATAACTAAATACTGAAAATCTGTTTGAGGAGAAGTGGAAGAAAGGGACAATCTAATTTCTGACTTACCTGACCCACCCAAAAATTTAATTATAATTTTAAATTTAATTGAAATTGCTTATAAAAATGGCTTTATTTTTCGAAAATTTTCTTTCTCAATCTGGAAAAAAAGAAAAAAGTATTAATATTTAATAAAACATTTTATAATACAGTACACGTATTTACATATTTTCCAAAAAACAATTTTTTGCCTTTTTTTTGCTGTTTTCAGAATATATTGCATTTCACTATAAATCGTGAAAGCAATTGCATTCATCACTTAACAGCGAGCAAAAACAAATTAACAATCTCAAAGATTGTTTTAAAAAAGCCCAGAATCTCTTCTCACTAAAACATAACATTATAGAAATGCAAAATATTCAAAAAAAATGTCATCTAATAACAATAACTATTTCTTTAAAATACCGTCTGACAATTTTGTTACAGAAGCATAATCACAAAAATAATATATCTCAAATAACTCCACAATACATCTGGTTACCTTTCCTTTAGGCCAAATGATAATTTTAAAATTCTTTTTTGATTAAATTTCCAATGGTAATCCAATAAAATTCCAAAATTTAAATTGGACAGATGTTACCGATTCTCTCTAAAATTTTGGTTTCTGAAAGATTAATTAGGAATTAAATAAGTCCACAATACAATTGATTACCTTTCCTTTAGGCCAAATGGTATTTTTAAAAATCTTTTTTGATGAAATTTCCAATGGTAATCCAATTAAATTCCAAAATTTAAATTGTACAGATATTACCGATTCTCTCTAAAATTTTTGGTTTCCGAAAGATTAATTAGGAATTAAATAAGTCCACAATACAATTGGTTACCTTTCCTTTAGGCCAAATGGTAATTTGAAAAATCTTTTTATTTGTAAATTCCAATGGTAATCCAATAAAATGGTAAAATTGTTTTGTACAGATCTTGCCAAGTCTCTCTAAAATTTAGGTTTCAGGAAGATTAGATAGGAATTTGCTAAATCAAAAGGCAAACGTTGCTTGAAAATCAATTGGGAATCATTACACAGTGTCCAGCCTTTTTCACATTTAAGATAAACTGTGTAATGTCCAGAAGTTACAGTAGGTCCTTCATGGAAAATTATTGCAACTGTTACAAAAGTTTTTCCTGAAATTGATAATTGCTGTCCTATAAACTTCTTAATTAAAGTATCCAATTTTGAACCATCAGCTTTACATCGTTGCATCATGTGGAAATATGGATTTTTCTGATCAGTTATGTCCCCTATCTTGGACCCCAACGGTTTCATGTATGAATCACAAGTACATGTATGTTCCCTCCAGTTCCAGTTATGAAGACGCAAATACTTGTGCGTCCACCGTTAACATGTCCTCTTTCAGATCCGCCATGAATAGACTGGATATTCCATTCCTAAGTATGAAAGGCCACCGGCTTTATATGGTTCACTTATGCAATTTTACAGTCCAGGCAAGTAGGCCCTGATTCTGTCATCAAGCTTTTCTTACTTTCTGCCTCTGAAGCTCCAGTCTGAGCCTGCATCTGTGACCATGAACTTTGTCTCATTCCCTGCGCGGCTCACGATGCCTGACATCAGCCTGTTGCCTGCCAAGAAACTGTATTTCACCTTCGAAATTATCTGCTCCGCTCCCTGCCCAATGCATTCCTGTCTAGTAGTTTAAGTAAACATTCTTCCAGCTACCGAGCAAAGGCCCGGTTTCTCTGTCTTTATGCAAGTAATTCATAGCCCTGTTACTATGGAAGATTCCTGCCCTCGCATCTAGTGTAGACACTTAGACGCTTGTACACGCACTAACAGTCAGTATAGTCAGTATAGAATAAGATTCTACTCTAAGAGACCTCTCTTTTGGATAACATAGTTCTTTAAACATAGGATGTTAGATATGATTTGGGATTAGGTTGACTTGACCCTCCAGACATCTGTCGCCACATGTAGAGCTAAATGTCAAGTCCCCTTCACCCCCTAGTTGCACGTCAATCATACGTCATGCTGCTGTGCGCGCATTTCTGCCAAGTATTTCTGCTGACATTGTGAAATTCTTTCATGGAACCACCCTATTATGACATCACACCTGATGACGTTCTTTAGTCACACCCAGTTACACCTACTTTTGCTACGTATGTATGTTTTATCCACACTATCAATTGTTACGCCTCTTGCATTTGCTTCACTGTAATGCCTATTGTATAAAAGTGATTAATTATCAATAATGTATGTACTTCACTTCCTGAACCTTCGTGGTGATGGAACTTGGAGCAACCGATTCGAATCGTCCATTGGAATAAAGCCCATTCCGAACCTCTAATACCACGGATTCTGCCTCTTATTTATTGAGCTATTTTTATTATGTTTCTGTATCAAATTAAGTCCCGGTAATTAAATTATTTACCACATGAATGGCGCCCGAACAGGGACACTTTCTCATCTCACGCGCCGGCGGTGCGTTGCAGGCCCGGTCTCCTGCCACAGCTGGACGGACAACAACGCGTACCAGCAGGATTTCCTGTATCTCCCTCCGGTCAAGCGGGGGCGACTGAGGCTGCGATCAACACCCAGACGAGGCGGTGAGAAGTGCGAATTATCCCGACCAGAGCCTAGCTGAGAGAGCAAGATCCGAGGTATACAGAGGCCCACCAGGTTTCCGAAGCTCAGAAGTGTCCGAAGTTGTCGAGTCGAGTCCAGTCCGGTCCAGTTCAGTTCAGTTCCGTTCCGAGGCCTTCCGTTCCGAGCTACCCGGTGAGTACCATTACTGGGGAGGCGTTCTGGCGTGCACATAAGTTGTGCCGGTCTAGACGGGTTTGGGTACACAAATCCGGTCTGCACTGTTTTAGCAGTGTATCTGTACTGTTTAGCAGTATATCTAGTATATCAAGTATATAAATTCAGAATAATTCAGTTAATGCCGAGTATTATGTTTAGTGATTAAGTTTCCTTAGATCGTCATCATCATCGTTGCTCAGTTAAATGTTAAATGTTAAATGTTTTTAATACGTTCTGCATATTGTGGTGTGAATGACTGTTCATTATCGTGTTTTATTGTATTAAGTTTGTTCAAAATCAAGTACCAGATCAGTTCTCAATATGCCGCTCTTTTCGAAATTAAGACAGATCACAACTAGAAAAGGGGTACTCGAAGAAGCTGTTCCCATTCCTCCTAGGGACACTCCAGGGTACTTCATGTATCATAAACATGGCCTAGACGCCATATTATTTCTTGATCTATGGGTAGACTACACTAAGGAATTACCAGAAAGTCAGAGGTGGCCCGCAGCTGGGACCTGGGATGCAGATTGCATCGTGAAAGTAGAGGAAGAATTATGGAAAAAGAAAGCTAGACAATCACAGAAAGACGCCATTGAATTATGGCGTAAAGAATCGTATAGACGTACAGAAAAAGCACGTAGACAGGAAGAGAAGAGTAAAGAGAATTCAAATAAAGTCCGAGAAAATCTATTAATTGAAGAAGGTACACGAGTGAAATCAGAACAAGTAGACAGACAAAGAAATGCCCTTATGAAGGGTATGTATCCCCTTCTGGCCGAGGGATTACCTAAGGCTACTCCAGAGATACCAAAAGACTTGCCACCCCCATTATTTCCAATAAAAGTACATCCTAAGGGGCATCCTAGAACAGCAGAAGATGTTTTTCTTTCCTCATATTCTCATATTTAGATGACGCAGCTCCCGAGTATGCTAACCCCGCCCCACATAGACCGTCTGCCGGGGAGGTTCAACGCCAAGATCCTGTATCTGTATCTCTACAACAACGAATCCTGACACCAGTTCCGGCAAGCACATCTGTTTCCACATCTGTTCCTACAGCTGCTTCCACAGCTGTGCCCACACCTATAGTTGCTGTATCGCGTTCTACGAATCCTTTCACGCCCGATACCCCAGACGGTGCTACGGGAGGTGCTACCAACATTTTTTCTACGCCACCCAGAATAAATAAACTTACTTTTCAAGAGTCAGCACATCCACGTACCCCCAAACTCATAAATGCCCGCACGCTTAAGGAACTTCTTGTAGATTGTAGATATGACCCTGTGCCCGGCAAAGAGGACGAAATGATCATGGCATCATTACGTATCAGACGAGCCGCGGTGTATTTAGGGAAGTTACCAGGAATGACTATGCATCTAGATAATATATATCATTTTGTCCAAACAGGGCGAGATTCTGAATGTATTAACAGAGCTATGGAATACCAGAAAGTGGAAATACAGGGGGAACTGTTACGTTTCCTCATAAATTGTGTGATCAGAAATCAAGACCGACCGGGGGTAGACCCGGAAGCAATGCAAATTCTTACCAGATGGAGCCAGAATATATCAGAAGGGAGACATGATAAGCAAAAATGTATAATAGCCATGTGCAGAAAGATCCGTAAAGAAATAGAACGCCTACACGAAGAGAGATTAGCGGTAGACCAGTTTGAACAAAACGAGGAGGAGGAAGGATCAGGACTGCCCACAGGACAGTCAGAAACCATAGCCTATGTAGGTAGAGGAAGATCTTGTAATAGTACTAGATGTTTTACTGACCCGATACGTCCGATATGTCCAGATAATAACAGGAATTTCCAAACACCTATAATAAATATAAGGTCCCCCGAGCATTCGTTCCAAGCCGCTGACAAATTACTGCGAGAACGAAGGGGTTATCATTTACTCGATTCTATGGATGAACAAGAATTAGCCAGGTCAGCCGTTCATTGGGTTGACAGTCCCGGAAAATATGGTGATGATACAGTAGCACACACATTTTTGAACCTCACCCCAGATGAACAGCGTTTAGCTGGGATTTATATGATTCAACAACTTCTTATACTATATAAAAGCCAACATTCAGATCCTGGTCCCTTACCTGATATATTGACTGAATTACTCACGAATAGATGGAGAGGTTCAGGTACTAAGCTAATTAAAGAAATACTAGAATCAAGAAAGCAGTACATTCTTTTTGTATGTCCAGAACATGTCTCACTGCCCATCAAGGAAAGACCGATGTATTACATGGACAGACAGAATCCCTTACGAGAAGTACACCCAATAAAGGGCGAGGACAATCAGTTTAAACGTGTATTTGTATATACGCCCATATCGAAAATAGAATTGTTAGAAATGAAGAAAGTGGTACCCAGTCATGACAAAGACCCAGCGGGTTTCCACCGAGAAATTAAAGACATGTTACTCATGGGAGAGTATACCTATCCCGACATTATGACAATATTAAAGGTATTAATGCCTGCTGGCATTTATGAAAAACTCAAGGAAAAAGAGTGGGAGGTGGGAGACCAAAAGATTAACTGGACAGCATTAGAAAATGAAGAAAGGGCCCGAGGTCCAGGTTCGGGACTTGGGGACAAAACTAAAGCACTACCAGGTTTACTAGTACAGGTACTGCCACGTTTATTAACCACGAAAAAGGAAGACTGGGGTGCAATCTCAGCCTGTAAACAAAAGCAAGATGAAGACACTAGTGATTTCTATGCCCGATTCGAAAAATGTTTTGGTATAAATAGTGGTATAAAAGCAAGTAGCGAGTCATACCCACATCTGTTTGTGACAAAATTAGTTGAAAATTCCTTGCCCCAGGTGAAGAATAGAGTATTATAATTCGAGAGTACCTGGCAAGGTAATACCCCATCACAAATGTTACAAATGTTACAGTACCATTACAATAGAATTAGAGAGGAACAAGAACATGAACAGAAACGCATGAAAGACACGAAAATGAAAATGCTAGTCTCTCAGACAGTTCCAGCTGAAGGACATAAAAAGGGTACGACACATTCCGGTGATTCAGCAGGACCTGTAAAAGGGACATGCAACTATTGTAAACAGCCAGGACATTACATACACGATTGCCCAGTCCTGAAGCGTAATATTGCCACAGGTAAAACACAAGAAAGACCACGGCCACCTAGACAGGATCAGAATGAACAAGGAGCACCACAGCATGCACAGTCCATGCCAGCTCCACAACAGTCTATACAGTTTGTGCCAGCTGCACCAGCGCTGCCGGTTGCTGCCACACAAACCACGACACGACAGCTGTACCAGACCGCACAGTATGATTATCCTGATTATCAACGATACGCATGAACCAGCCTAGAGAGGGAAGTTGACTTACCCCTTATCGAGGTCCCTGTAGACCAAGAAGGACCTTATGTACATAGTGAATTATTAGGCCAAGATAGAAAATTTTTACTTGATACAGGGGCAAGTCGAACAACAATAAAACACAGTGAAGTTCCAGGGGCACTCCTCTCAGGCTCACAGAATATTTCCCTTGGTTTTTCAGGAAAACCTATTGTTAATGAAGTATCACAGCCTCTTCCACTTACGATAGGACCCTTGACCAGAACTACAGATTTATTGCTTACTAAATCATGTCCAGAAAACTTGTTAGGTATAAAAACACTGAAAGCTCTAGGAGCTATAATATGTTGTTCTCCGGAAGGAGTAAGATTGTTTTTACGTGATTTCAAAGGTCACTATGTGTCTCGAGACATGGATCCTCGACTGCAGACTTTACCTACACATTTATGGGCACAAGGCCCTACTGATGTGGGTTGCATGAATATTACACCATATCGAGTTACATTAAAGGCAGGAGTGGTACTACCACGAATGCGACAATACAAGTTACCACCAGATGCTGTAGTGGCTTTACTACAAATCATTGACGAGCTCATTGCCCAAGGAGTGGTTGTGGAAACAGACTCCAATGTATGTAATTCCCCGATAATTCCGATTCTTAAACGAACAGATCCAAAGGCCCCGCCAGTATATCGATTGGTTATTGATCTGCGCGAATTGAACAAATGCATTGTGCCACAATTCCCTGTGGTCCCAGATATCTCGTCATTACTGACAGCTATTGATTCCGAAGCAACATTCTTTACTGTAATTGATCTCAAGAATGCCTTTTTCAGCGTCCCTATAGATCCGGAAAGCCAATACTTGTTCGGATTTAGTTTAAATGGACGAAGCTTTAAATTCACACGCGCACCTCAAGGATTTACAGAAAGCCCCAGCATCTATAGCCAAGCACTGAAACGAGAACTCGACAGTATCCACATGCCAGTAAACACTGCCCTGCTTCAATATGTCGATGATCTGCTGATCACCGCTAGAAGCGAACCTGAATGTGAGAAAGCATCACTGACAGTTTTACAATTTCTAGCCGAAAAAGGGCACAAGGTGTCCCCTTCTAAGCTGCAATTCTGTGTCCAGCGAGTTGTTTATCTTGGACACTCGCTGTCCAAGGAGGGAAGGCAGCTTACACCCGACCGCATTCAGTTAATAGCTAACATGCCAATACCCAAGACACAAAAGGAGGTGCGGGCTTTTATAGGCCTCACTTCATATTGTAGGCAGTGGATCCCTCAGTATGCATTTCTAGCAAAACCACTCATTCAATTGACAACACAGGAGGCAGCCACATCGACTGTTCTCCCTTGGACTCAGGAACATGCACAAGCTTTTGAAAGCCTAAAGAAAGCCTTATGCCAAGCACCGGTTTTAGCAACACCATGTTACAATAAACAGTTTACACTCTTTGTTACAGAACGCGAAGGTACTGCCTTGTCAGTACTCACACAGGAACAAGCAGGATCACACAAACCATGTGCCTATTTTTCTAGTACATTAGATCCCGTAGCTCAGGCTTTGCCTGCATGCCTGAAATCAGTGGCAGCAACAGCCTTAGCAATCAGACAAAGCGATGCCATAGTATTAGGACATCCATTGACAGTTCAAGTACCACATGCAGTAGAGGTTCTTTTGAATCGAACGCAAACACAACATTTGACCATAGCGCGACTTACAGGGTATGAATTAACATTGTTTCAGCCACATATAGAAATCAGACGTTGTAACACATTGAATCCTGCCACACTTTTACCCGTAATCGGAACAGACCCACTAGCTCATGATTGTATTGAAGTTATCACTATCACAACGAAACCCAGACAAGACTTGACAGACGTCCCATTGTCAGACCCAGACCTAACGTTGTATGTAGATGGTTCATGTATGAGAACAAGTACAGGAGAATTAGTGGCCGCTTACGCAGTCACAACAGATACTGAAATCATTGAAACAAACTGCATAAATACCTTGTCCGCTCAAGCAGCAGAGCTCGTCGCTCTGACACAAGCCTGTATTCAAGCCACAAATAAAAGAGTTAACATATACACTGATTCACGTTATGCATTCGGAGTTGTACATGACTTCGGCGTGCTGTGGCGAGAGAGAGGTTATTTAACTTCTCACGGTGCCCACATTCAGCACGGACCCCTCATTCATGCCTTATTAGACGCAATACATCTACCCACTGCAATATCAATTATGAAATGTAAAGCTCATACGAAAGTTACTGATATCATTTCTCAAGGCAATAATCTAGCTGACAGAACAGCTAAACAGACTGCTCAAACTCAAACATCCGACATGACAAAGACAATAGTCCCGACGCCAACACATTGCATGATGGTTAAGGATCCCGCTCTTGACGTAATTGACATACAGACACATGCTACTCCAGACGAAATAAAGAAATGGACTGAATTAGGAGGGATCCAAACGGATCAAGGATGGATGACAAAGGAAAAATCTGTGTGGTTCCTTCCTGATTCAATGGTCCAAGTCATTATTAACACTGTCCATAGTCCAGCACATCTAGGAGAAAAAGCTATGCTAGACAGCATTCAACACATTCGGTTCAACAAACATTTACGAGCAGCAGCTAAACAAAAAGTTCGTACCTGTATGATCTGTTGTCAGTTCAACCCAGGAAAAAGCATTCCCGTGGAACAGGGTGGATTTCAGCCTCCTGATCACCCTTTTGAAATCCTCCAGATGGATTATATCCAGATGGAACGATGTTGAGGATTCAAATATGTTCTCGTAGTTGTCTGTGCTCTTTCCCGTTGGACAGAGGCATACCCGGTTTCAGATTACACTGCCCCGACTACTGCCAAACAGTTAGTTCGAGAATTCTTCCCACGATACGGTTTACCACGTGTTGTCTACTCAGATAACGGCCAGCCGTTCTCATCCGAACTAATGAAACACGTTTCACTTTTGTTAGGTTATCAGTGGAAATTCCACTGTGTCCGACACCCCGAGGCAGCAGGTCTCGTGGAAAGACATAATCAAACTCTGAAAATTAGATTGTCCAAAATATGCAGAGAGAAAGGTGTCGACTGGGTAGTAGCATTACCAGTTGCACTCTTTTACATGAGAATGGTAGCACACTCTCGAACAGGGCTATCCCCGTATGAGGTGATTTTTGGCAGACCACCAAATATGTGGGGGACGCCTATACCACGTAAAATAACTGATATTGACTGTAATATGCTGACAGATTATTTGGCTTCCTTGATGTCTGCACTACAATCTTGTCGTTCACAGGTAGCTGCAGCTTTTCCTGACAACACTGAGGTGAAACCCCATGACGTAGTTCCGGGGGACCTGGTCTTGGTGAGGAACTTTGATCGAAAGACTCAGCTGGATCCTAGGTGGAGGTCGCCGCAACTGGTCTTGCTCACCACAAGGACAGCCGTGAAGATCGAAGGCAGGAAAGGCTGGGTACATTCAAGTCATATCAAGAAATTTCATGGACTACCATCGGATGTAAATACCACACCTTGTGTGTCTTCACCCATTGACTCAAAACTTCCTTTGGTTGAATCTAGTAATCACGAACAATATAAACTAAAACTCAGGTCTAATCAGTCGGGCAATTTGATTGTTTAAGTCCTCTCCAAGGTGAAGCGGTTGAATTTGTCTCTGACATGTATCCCTTAGACCTGAATAGAGAAAAAACCCGAAAAATGTTGAAACGACATGCATACTGTAAATCACTGCGTAGTCATTGCACAGTGACGTTATTAATTTTGTTTTTCTTAAGTCTTTTAATAATTACTGCAAGTATATTGTTGCACATATATTATCCTATTTCTAGACATGTTTATAATGTTACTGCTGAACATTCTTTTAGTGAATTACCTCCGCATGAGTTGTCTTATAGATTTGCGCTGCGCAATAATACGTTTATTAGTATGTTACATCATTCCCATCAGGTTAGCAATGCTACAAATTGTTGGATATGTGGCCGACTCCCTCCCTATCAGAATTATAAAGGAATTCTACCTCTTTTTCCATACCCATTCACACACAACGGCTCCTGTGGAGCATGGTTTAGTTTAATTAATTCCCTAGATTCAAATTCTGCAGTTTATCAAGACAACTGGGTATGGGGAAATTTGAACTTAGTTTTACTTAAAGTCTGCTACCCTAACAAGGAGGGACTTCCCAAGAGAACAGGAACTGATCTAGAAAATGAAGTATATGGATTAGGTAATTTTACGCTTAATCTTATGATCCTAAATGTCGAATCCGAAGCTACTCCAATTTTATCCGCCATGTCAGTATTTCCAGTAAAAGGTGAATTATGTGTAAGAAAGAATGGTTCCATACATATGGGCCATAGTAGATGCACCACTGTAATAGAATTTAGTGATCAGGGCAAGTCTACATTTAGAGCTTCCCGCCATTCCTATTTCATATGTGGTCAGACGGCATATGTACGTTTGCCTCTAGATTGGGATGGTACCTGCTACATTGGATTCCTTTTGCCACCTGTTTTCCTAGCTCCTCCTGATTATCACAGAAATACTCATTTAGTACACAATAGAGAAAGGAGAGATCTCCCAATAGTCGATTACACTGAAACAGCATGGGAAAAATACACAGATTTCAATAAAGGTCTCTTTCCCTATATAGGTACCGTTACTAATAGTAAGTTGATACGTAGATTAACTAGAACCCTTGAAGCAGTAGTGAACGAAACTATCTCCGCCTTAGGCAATTTAACAGAAGAGCAGTCTGCTATGCGGATTGTTGTGCTTCAAAATCGTCTTGTCCTTGACGTCATCCTGGCCGATAGGGGCGGAGCTTGTAGGGTCATCGGATCAAGTTGTTGCATTTTCATACCAGAAAATTCGCCGTCTGTATATAAAGCCATAACCCGCCTTCATAAGATTGTAAGCCAGATACACCAGAATCCAGGCACCTGGACTTGGTCCGGTTGGTTTTGGAGTGTATTATCTACCTTTGGATGGAAGGTCCTATCCTTCCTAGGTATTGGCTTTCTCATATTATTCAGTTGCTGTCTATGCCTACAATGTGGACCAGCGATTTGTGGCCTGTGTGCCACATCGTGTATTCCATCACCAAGATTTCATTCGTCCCAGAAGAAAAAAGAAGAACAAATGATGCTATATGAACAGATCAATGGATTGATGAAGATTGATATCTCTTGATGGGCAAGTAGGGGACAAGGAGGGAATGTGGAAATATGGATTTTTCTGATCAGTTATGTCCCCTATCTTGGACCCCAACGGTTTCATGTATGAATCACAAGTACATGTATGTTCCCTCCAGTTCCAGTTATGAAGACGCGACTACATGTGCGTCCACCGTTAACATGTCCTCTTTCAGATCCGCCATGAATAGACTGGATATTCCATTCCTAAGTATGAAAGGCCACCGGCTTTATATGGTTCACTTATGCAATTTTACAGTCCAGGCAAGTAGGCCCTGATTCTGTCATCAAGCTTTTCTTACTTTCTGCCTCTGAAGCTCCAGTCTGAGCCTGCATCTGTGACCATGAACTTTGTCTCATTCCCTGCGTGGCTCACGATGCCTGACATCAGCCTGTTGCCTGCCAAGAAACTGTATTTCACCTTCGAAATTATCTGCTCCGCTCCCTGCCCAATGCATTCCTGTCTAGTAGTTTAAGTAAACATTCTTCCAGCTACCGAGCAAAGGCCCGGTTTCTCTGTCTTTATTCAAGTAATTCATAGCCCTGTTACTATGGAAGATTCCTGCCCTCGCATCTAGTGTAGACACTTAGACGCTTGTACACGCACTAACAGTCAGTATAGTCAGTATAGAATAAGATTCTACTCTAAGAGACCTCTCTTTTGGATAACATAGTTCTTTAAACATAGGATGTTAGATATGATTTGGGATTAGGTTGACTTGACCCTCCAGACATCTGTCGCCACATGTAGAGCTAAATGTCAAGTCCCCTTCACCCCCTAGTTGCACGTCAATCATATGTCATGCTGCTGTGCGCGCATTTCTGCCAAGTATTTCTGCTGACATTGCGAAATTCTTTCATGGAACCACCCTATTATGACATCACACCTGATGACGTTCTTTAGTCACACCCAGTTACACCTACTTTTGCTACGTATGTATGTTTTATCCACACTATCAATTGTTACGCCTCTTGCATTTGCTTCACTGTAATGCCTATTGTATAAAAGTGATTAATTATCAATAATGTATGTACTTCACTTCCTGAACCTTCGTGGTGATGGAACTTGGAGCAACCGATTCGAATCGTCCATTGGAATAAAGCCCATTCCGAACCTCTAATACCACGGATTCTGCCTCTTATTTATTGAGCTATTTTTATTATGTTTCTGTATCAAATTAAGTCCCGGTAATTAAATTATTTACCACAATCATTAAAATTACATACTGTCCGTATTCCTTTAAAATTAACGTTGAAAACATGTCAGATTTACACTCACCGCATTCCATGCTATGATTAGCATCTTTAACTAATTTAGCAAAAGTGACTGTTTTACTGTCTGGCAATGTTAAATAAATAAACCTTTCAGAATCAACATTAGAGCCACATGTATTGAAACAGTTTTCACAACTATGTTCCCATTTATAAGAGACACCAAACATATTTTCAATTGGCACCCCTTCTTCTTCCAGTACCTGAAGAAAATACATCAAGAATTCCTGTGCGTCTTGCTGTACATTTTGAGAAAACTGTGTTCGTCCTGAACATACATCTAAAAGTTTTCTAATTTCAGTAGCACTTTCTATTTGAGTTTTATCATTACTCAGCTTTTGAAAAAGGAGACTCAACTCAGAACAGAATCTTTTTGTCTGATTTACTATTATCTGCTCTTGCAAACTTTCCAGATAAAATGCAACATTCAGCACTACATTAGCGTAGCAGTTGACACCAGAGCTATTTTCAAAATGACAACCTACAACCTCTTCAACATTTTCCTTTTTCTTTTTGCTTGCAATTTCTTCACTCCTCTTTTTTTTCCTCCTCTCTACATCCTCATTACAGATATTCTCAATTCTCCTTTTTCGAGAAACTACACGTTTCTCCAACACAGGATACTGACCTAAATGAGGAGCATAGGTTCTTCTTAATCTATTATACTCCTTTACACAGTTTGTATCAGCACTAACTTTTGAATCATCAAAGTCTATCATGAATAAACCAGATAATGTTTTCACTCGTGACAAAGCTACATAAGCCATACCTTCTTTGAACACAGTTGAACCAATGTTTACAAATGCACAATCTACAGTCAATCCTTGAGACTTGTGAATAGTTACAGCATATGCTAGAGAAAACGGAAACTGTTTCCTTTGTACATATAAGTCTTTCACAAGCATGAAACGAACTGTACAACGACAAATGTCTATAACTTCTTCTATCTGATCAAATTTTATTTTTAAACATTCAATTCCATCTTTTTTCTGATAATTATTAAAACCCACAACTCTTCCCATAGCTCCATTTACTAAGCCTTTTTCAACATCCAAATTTCTCCTTAAAAATACTCTACAGTTCATGCAAACATATAGATTTTTTTCTAATCCAGCAGTTTTGGAAATGTTCTTCTCTAGTGAATCCAATTTATTTTTCAGTTTGCCTGTTATTGTGATAGTAATTCTTCCATCCTGAATTTTGTCAACTGCTTCCAATTTCCTAATCTCTTCCTTTTCCAATTTCAAAAGCTCCTCATTGAATATTGAGCATTCACGTAGAGTTGGCATTAAGCAGATGACACTTTTCTTTTCTGCAATGTTCTTGTATATCTTCTCTGCAACTATTTCTTCCTTTGGAAATAAATTATGTAGCAACCGACTCTGTAATGCTTTTGTGCCAGCTTCAGTGAGTAGTCCAATTCTGATATCTTTCAGAATACTTCCATATTCTTCATCGTTTGCTTGCCTCATATTAGTAGTAAGTTCCTTGTACTCAAAGAAGGAGCAAATATTTGCATTACCAATGCTTCCCAATGACTTCTTTGTGTCTTCATGTGTCACAGTATTAAACACTGGTTGTCCTTTAACTGGAGTAAGCTGTAGAAGATCCCCAAAAACTATGACATGTTTTCCACCAAATAACATGTCATAGTCTGTCCTTAGAATTTGCTGCATTCTTAAATGCACAAAGGCAAGCATTAAGTTTGATACCATGCTCACCTCATCAATAATGAGAACTTGCATCTTCTTCAATACTCTTGAAACTTCCAAGCATGCTTCTCCAGTTAGCTTGTGGTATTGTATTTTGTTCTCATGCTCCACTGGTAACATTAGCAAACGATGTAAGGTGATTCCTTTTATGTTATATGCTGCTAACCCAGTTGGAGCAGTAACCACACAAGACAAAGTTGAATCCGTTTTTTGCTGTAGGTAGCTTCTGATGACTTTTATTAAGAAACTTTTTCCAGTTCCAGCTTGTCCGCTTACATACATCCTGATTGGATGAAATGATGTGCATGAGCACTCTTTTTTTTCATGTAGTAATCCGTGATCAATTTTGTTTCTGATCTCTTCATAAATTTGTTGCTGCTCTTCATTCAGTTGTCTTTCCAAATTTGGTAAGTCTATAAATTCTTCTTGAGCTTGATTCATAGCCGTTTCCACTTCATTCATGGCTATTGCAGCTTCATTTTCAACGATTGGTTGTCCTAGGGGATCTTGACTGAGTGTTCCTGAACTTTGGCTGTCTTGAGAACTGTCTCTAGCTACTTCAGCTGCAATTGTAGTTTCCTGTTCAATTTCTTCATTTAACATTTGCACATAATTTGTGAAAGTACTGCATTCTATGCTGTCTTTGCAAGCATTAAAGGAATCTTCATAGCTTTGAAATTCTCCCAGTAGTTCATCCTCTGTACGCCATGGTTTAAACAGCTGTAAAAGAGCCAAGTAGTAAAATTCCTTTTTGTCTGTAGTGTCGCAACTCAGCTTCCTGTGATTTATCAAACTTCCTTTTGTTTGCTTCACCAAACATCCTTCCTCACCAATGACTTTATATTTTCCATTGTTGATGTCTTCTGTGGCTTTCCGTGAATAAATGTAGTTCTGCAGCACTTCATAAAGACACATGTTCTCTAGATGAAGACTTCTCTTGGGATAATATGTGTCCAGCATGTTTGATTTCAAAATATCTGTACTTTCTGGGTCATTCTCGGCCAAATATTCAATTTCTCCAACAGATTTCAGTACCCGATTTCTCATTGCTGCAAGGCCTAAACTTGCCCAAATTATTCTTCTTGATTTCGAGTAGAGACTTGCAGAAGATAACCTATCTGAACATTCGTAGGATCCAATTTCTCGATGCGATAACATCTTTAAACTGAAACTGTACAGCTTCTTACTGACAGTCTTCTCGTGAGAAATCTCTTCCCACATTTCTTTCAATTCAGTTTTTTCTGATTTAGTAATGTAAGACGTTACATATCGAGCAACAGCAATTGAATTGTCAGCTACATACTGTATATCCATGTTAGCATTCCACATGGATAAAATGACTGGGTTGTAGTCATTTATATTTTTTGATTCTTCTTTTCTTTTAAGGTTGTAGGTATTCTTAGGTGATTTTCTTGTAATAGTATGTCTCACAGATGACATAAAACTGTTTACTCTTCCATTTGAAAGAACAGGTCTAGGAAATCCAAATCGACATTTAGTGTAGTATTTATCTTTGCTCTTGTATTTCCGTCGACAGTATTTTCCACACCGATGACTTTGGAAACGTAAAACTTGCTCCTTTAACTTTTTCTCTTCTGTGCTTTTTGGTATAGCACATGTTGCATATTCTTCAATGAAAGATAACACTGCTTCATCAGTATCTGTTCCAAACTTTGGGGCATCCTTGATCCACAACAGCATATGAATATGAGGAGCACCTCTTGCCTGGTACTCTTTTCTCCAAAAGAAATCCACTACTTCTCCAAGAGGTGGATTTTTTTTATTGCACATGAAGGACATCATAGCCTCAAATCTATGATTGAAATATCTGCAAACATTAACCGGATCCAATGAGCACAGTTCTCCTGCTGTCTTGTATTTGATGTTTTTAATGTTCGAATTTGCCTCTCGTAGAAAATCCAGTAAATCATCCCAAGCGTACTCAGCACAGCTTAGGGTAAGGAACCATGTTGGTGTTCCTAAATTCCGTAACATGCATTTTAATTCACCATGGCGTCGGTACCAATATTCATTTGTCCCACGCTGACAAGCCATCAGATTGATCAGTTGTGTTTCCAAATGATCATCTCGGTGCTGCACTTTCTCCATAAAATCCTTAGCAGACACATTTTGTAAATGTACTCCACTTTTTAAAATGTGATTTACTGCATATGATAATGCAGACAAGTCGCTTTCAAATAAAAGATGGAACAAATAAGGAATACTTTGTCGAAATCTGGGATCTTCTGCATATAGTCTTGTAGTTCGATACTCAGAAGCTGGAATTTGTTCTGGACGTTCATCGTATCGTCCTCCTTTTCCTGTAGGAAACAGCTGAGGAAAACATCGAGCTTCCAAGCTCTCCTCCCATACACTCACGGGAGTTCCTTTTACTTTCTTCATCTGAAACAGATCAATATTGTCTCCCATAACTTCTTTTGAATGAAGAGGATGTATGCTAAAATGTTCATAAATTTCTTCTTCCTTTGACTTGTCCACTTTTTCAATTTGTCCAGTTGGTGTTTCTGTGTCTTCTTGTAAATCTTCTTCTTCTTCTTCTATATAAATTGATTCATACCATTTGTTATTACTTTTCAAATACAAATTTGCTCTTTGTACTTTCCGTACATCTACCAGCTCCTGCCAAATCTTCTTATTCTTTGTAGGTACACCATTAACCAGAATAACTAATGGTTCAGTTTCCAAAGTATCTGCATCAATAGTTTCCATATTTTTTTTCAAATCCAAGGGCAAATACACCACTCTACCTTTTAAACCTCTCAGCAAATCTGAAGGAGGTAATTTACCAGTTTTGGGCTCCATACGTACTATGGTCTGGAAAGGATGAACACATTGAATAAGTATAGACTCATATGTATTTAATTCAGAAAGTTCGGCAGGAATAGAATCCAATTCTAAATTATTATGTACAGCTCTGGTCGGCATTCTATTTTCCTCTAACTTGTTGTAACAGTATTTACAAATACGCTGATCTTCACCCAATTCAAAACAATTTTCAAGAAATATATATGTGGCAAAATCCTTCCACTTATAATTATCATCATTTTCACTTTTTCTGTAGAGATCAACATTCCTGGTTTGTTTTCTATAATGAGTTCTGCGGCAACAAATACAAGTAATATTTGGTCTTTCATTAGAGATTATTGCAAATTTTGTTATGTGATCATTAAATACCTTACTTACAGAGGTTCTACATTCTCTTCCACTTTTTCCTCATTTACTGTGTCCTTTTCTGCACTTTCTTGTTCTGGACAAAAGTAACAAAACTGAATTTCATCTGTAACCTTCTCTACATCTGATACCGATCCACGGAACAGAGCCCTATTCAATTCATCTAACTTTATTGCTGGACTTTTAGCAAAATACAACCGTCTCACAAACTTTCTCATTTCAGTATGATGAACAGCCAGCATCCTAAAATGATGAAAAACACTTTTACACACTTTTCTAGATAGACAAGCCAGAGAATGTCCCTGCAAACCAGTATTCTCTCTCACTCTGCATGGATCTAGACTTTGAAGCACCTTAATCTTCTGTTTAACACTTTTTTTTACTATATTCTCTTAGAAACTCACGAAATTTATCAATAGATTCCTGACGCACAGTGAAAATACTACTACAATTCCAAGTGTACACTGGGGCTTTAGGACGTCTCCCCATAGCCTCATCCGCCATCACTTGTACCTCATCTCTTGGAATCATTTTCTCCTTCTCCATTATACAACCATTTTTCACTTCATAAGCACGACCTCTGGTGTCAACTGCATGCAGCAAACTATTACTTTGAAAATAACTCTCTTTATTAAAAAAAGGTTCACTACTTGAACTATGCATCCATTCTCCTAAAAACACTTTACAAAAGTTTGTTCTTTTCACTAGTCTTTTCCTTTTGCTTTGTGATTTCAGTACATTGACCATTTTATCTAATGTACACATCCTGTTCAAAATTAAAATGAATAGTTTCCTTTTTAATTCTAAAGCCTTTGCTGCAATGGCTTCAATTTCTTTTTTTCTTTTATAAAATTTAGCTTTTTTCTTATATTTCTTCACATCCTTTATCAAATTGGACATAACTCTTCTCTGAAACATTTTTCTACAAATCTCTTTAAACGCTGTTTTTCTTTTTAAGTTAATCTTTATTGTTTCTGAAGGTACATTTGCATTTACTAAATGCTCAATTTTTTCCTGTTGTTTTCTATTTAAAACATTCTTTCCAGTACAGACATTTTGTACATTTTTCCTTTTTTTGAAGATATTGCTTAAAAAATCTTTTGTCTGCTTACCAGAAGACTTTCTCTTTTTCCCAACATGAGCATCTCCAACTAACTTAGGTCCTCCAGTTGTCTTTAAATATAGTTTTTTTTTGTGGTTTTTCCTTAGTCTGGATTTTGTAGGCATCTTAAATTTTGTTCACTGCTCTTCAGCAATACCTGAAAAAAACTAAAAAAAATTCCTTTATTTTATTTAAATATATTACTACATTTTTTATGATCTTTTCAAATCTTAAAATACTATGTACCCCTTTCCTACAAGTGAAAATCACAATAACACCATCACAAATTAAATATCTAAAAACAATTCATGTGTGCACACAGAGTCATGGTTTGAAATTAGGCAGAAAACGAAATTTTGCCAATTAGAAAGCACACTTACTACTCTTTTTTTGGCAAGTGATATGTACTTTTACAGTTTGACACATTTTGAATCCACTTTTCAGATTCTGAAAAAAGCACATGTCCAAACAGCTTTTTGAGACCAGAAACATGTGTAACCTGGGTGACTGACTACACTCCAGCAAGGGCAACCAGCCTTAGTGATGCTGAATGTATTTGCATTACTGACTGCAACCTCAAACCCTAAAAGTATTCCTCATTTATATCAATACACCTTATTTTATGGTGAAAACATAGTCCATATTATTTTACATGTTCCTTACATTTAAATTTCTCCCAAAACACAAAACGATAAACACAACTTCAACAAAAGGAATTCCAATTCTATTATTCATTTCTTAATTTAACATATACATCCCCTCTCAAACTCATAACTCACCTTTAAAATTAGTTAGTTGTGAAAGAAATGTGGCACTCAAACAGCAGATTATCAGAGCCAGGATCTCTGTTCTGTACACCTCTCTCCTCTCAGCAGAACCAGATAATGGCAATGTTTCCCTCTCTTTTTCCACACATATACATGTTAATTTCAAATCTCAGTGCTTCCCCCTTTTTTTCAAATGTAATCACACATTTCTATTGGTTGGAAACCAACCCTTCCCCCAACTTGACTTCAGCCTAGTACCCTTCCCCCAACTTGACTTCTGCCTGCTACCATAGCAACAGCTCTTGAAACACTGCTGTGTAGAGTTAGGTCAGAAGTTCACCACACAATGTTTCATTTCCAAAGAGCAAGAGTGCTTGACTTTTCAAACCTAACAGCAAATCCATAGTAATGTTCTTTGGTAACACATTTTTATGTACCAATACAAAACATGCTTCTATATATTGACACATACTGCCTAGTTTTTAGTGTAGAATGGTATGAAACAGCCAATGAGTTCTTTTTATTTTAAAAAAATATGTATGCCTCCATTTCCAAACTGTCTTTCATTTCTTTTTCCCATTCTACTGAAATACACCTCCTGAGTGCACCCCGATCTCCTTGGAAGATGTTCACAGTGTGGATTGTAGGGCACAGCTATGTCTTCTGGAGTGAAAAGTATGCAGAGAAAACAGGTATGGTGAGAGACCTTGCTTTGCCAAATGTAGACATTAAATGGATTGGTCAGAGAGGGTTAAAGTGGCACCAATTGATGCCACTGGTGAAATCCTTCATGCAAATCCAACACCCTGACCTCATAATAGTGCACTGTGGTGGCAATGACCTAGGCACTTTGACTGGGGTAGGTCTGGAAATGCTTATGAAGGAGACCTTTGCACAACTGTTTTCACTTTTCCCTAAAACTGCCTTTGCGTATTCTAACATATGCCAATGGCAAAAATGGAACTGGTCCAATCATTTTTGTCCGCAGATTGACAAAGCAAGAAAGCACGTCAACAAATCTGTTTCTGCTTTCCTCCGAGACTATGGTATGGGTTCCATTTACCACAACAACTTGCGTTACGACATGCAAGACATTTATAGAGGAGATGGTGTACACTTCACTGATGAAGGGAACAGAGTCTTCCTCTTGAACCTTAGACTCTGCATCGGTACTTACTTGTAGGTACCACTAAAAAATCAAATCACTTCATAAACACAACGGCTCTTTTTAGAGCCCCCTAATATCTAAACACTTAAATCTTAATTTTATTTCTTTTTTTCTTTTTTTTTACTACCGTGCGCGTACGGTAAGCTCACCGTAAGCTTACCGTACGCGTACCCCCGATTTTTTTTTTAAATTAATAAATGTTTTTTTTGTACTTTTCTGTCCTTCTTTGACCCCCTTTCAAATGTTAGGGGGTCTGTAACTCTCTTCCTTGCCCCCTTTTCAAGTTATCTCCCTTTTTTTTTCTGTGTGAAACACACGAAATGGCGGCCGACACTTCCTGATTTCGTCCGATTCGAATGTTTACAGTCATGTGACAACCAATCAGATTTGAGCTCGCGCACGGCACCGTACGCGTACGGTAAGCTTACGGTAAGTGCACCGTAAGCTGCCACAGATATATATATTGATTTAAATGCTATTTTCTCGGGAACTACTGAACAGATTTACACCAGACCTACAAAAGGCACTTCCTTGACCTGTAGACTACCTCTCTGCCAAATTTCAAGTAACTCTGTTCAGCCGTTTGGGCTGTAGCTGTGTCTAAAGGTCCTATGGAAAAATGCATGGGAAAAACGCGTTTTGGGACCCCAGGGCTGTTTCAATTTCCCTTATCCCAAAAGTTAGTACGATGTCAGAAACTATCTCACACCTGAGTGTCTGATGTAGCAGCAAATTGGGCCTGATAGTGTGAGACCCATTGATCTGGAGCTACATTGTTAACCGGAACTGGCCTAATTTCAGCGCTACCCCATTTTACTGTCTGCCAAAATTTCTGCATGTTCTTCATATTACTTGCGTGCAAAAGATCATTCCATCTTTGTTCATCAAAATCCTTTTTGGCCATACATTGGCCTTTTTTGTATGCTGTGCGAGCGATTCTAACCTCCTGTGCGTTTTTTGTCCTAATGGCTTGGGAGCGATATTTGTATGCAACTCTACAGGTCATACCACTTTGCTGACTTTTGAATTTTCTGACTACTGGGTTTATTTTTCTTAGTATAAAAAACATTCAGCTTTGCAAACAGCTCCTCATGTACCTTCGTGTAAACGGTGGCAGTATCACCCTGAATCTTTAGGGTTGAGATAGCTGTTAGCGTATCTTCCACAGCTGACTTTATCTGATCAAGGACATTATCATTCTCTAATAGCATTTCCCATTTTATCCTGCGCATATCATTTGTCATTATTGTATCTGCTGTCACTATCTCATTGTGCTCCGTCTGTGGTTTCAGTCCCCATACCTCCAAAGTTAACAATAAGGGGTTATGCTCACTCTCAGTTCTTTGTACTATCTTCATGTCCACAAGCCGGGGCCATAGTTCTAAATTAATAAGAAAGTAATCAATTTGACTGCTTCTTATCCCATTGTTATATGTGTGCTGACCTTGACAATGACCTCCCATTTACTGCCCTTATGCCCTTCTCTAGGCCTAGGCTTTTTAGCTGAAGTGCTGCCTCAGTCCATTTCTTAATTTGAGGCAACGTAAGCAGTGGGATGCCCCAATTGGAATCCTCTTCACTACTAAGGTCACAATCTTCATAACCAAGGGGGTCAAAAGTACAGTTGTAGTCACCTGCGATTACCATGTGATTTTTCACCCTATGTGCGTCGATAAAATCTTCTAACTGGGAGACAGTGGTTGATAGTTTCCCACCCGCCATCCCTCTCGCATACACATTAACCACTACTATATCTAGGTCGTGTCTTGATTGAATTTTAACGGCCAGGATATCTGGGCAGTCTGTTAATAGCTCCTCTACCTGGTATTCAGAGTGTTGCCGTACCCAGATAATAAGCCCCCCAGAGGATCTCCCTGTTTGTCTGGTGATGGCCGATTTGCAAAAGGTCAGGTAGCCTGGGCGAAAGATTGGGTTCTTTGACCAAGTTTCCTGGAAAGCACAAATGTCATGCTCCTCTATGAAGGATGACCAATCTGATGACACAGTCTTAGATGGTAGGCCGGCAATGTTCCAAGAGATGATAACTAATGTGGAACTAGCCGATCTGCCGTTTAAATGGGGGATTATCTGGTTCTCGCTACCCTCCAATTGAATGGGATATATTATCTGTAATACTTGCTTTGTGTCGAGGGCTGGAGTCGATTGGCTGGGGTTGTTCTCTATGGGGTTTGGGAGAATTGGCTGCAGTCAGTCGTATTCTTCAAGGTCTGTTAACGGGGCGAAACTGTTAGCAAGACTTAAGTCTGTGAATCTGGGTAGACTTCTTGGGGTTGCCCATGACTGACTTGCCACACATAAAGGACCGCTCCTTGCTTAAATTTGGGAGTGAGGTTTATAAATAAAAACTAGTGGCAGCACAGTGATCTAATCAGGGTGACTATCTATGTAATTTCCCAGATAGTCCTAGAGAAGTCACACAATAGGCCCATTATTGAAGTTTACGACCACACAGGGCCCTAAAGGGCCCTATCCAGGCAGTTCTTCTAGCCATAATCATTTGGTTGTGTATGTCCCCGTCCAGAACCCCTACACCCATCAATCGCTGACCCAGCCAGTGCATAACCTTAAAAATTAATTGAGCTGTGGATTTGGCCTGTCCCTCCCGCAATAATGGCACATTCCCCAAGACCACCACCAAGGGAGCAGCTGCAGGAGGCAGATCTAAGGTCCAAAGTCCTACAGTATAAGAAACGTTATCTGATCTTCCATGCTTCCTGGACGATCCTGAGCCACTCCACCCAGGTGGTAAGCTTTCATGGCCTGCTGGCGCACAGTTAGTATTAAAATTGACCTTTAGTGTGGAGTTTGTGTCTTTCACTGGGTTGTGAACCTTGTCGCCCAATAGACTCTCGTTAAGTTGGGCGAATTCGCTAGACGTATTGTGTGTCTCAGAATTGTTCTCAACCATGGCTGTAACTGTACTAGTGACTATGGAGGGAGTCTTCTTTAAAGGTACAGATTTCTTAGCAGGTGGCTTGCTAGGTTTGTCTGCAGGAACAAGTTTGCTTGTCTCATTCGTTGGTTGGGGATTTCCATTGGGTCATGGCATTAACGGTGGCTCTGCTTTAATCAATAAACCCTCAAGTGCACAGAAGTTAGACTTGGCCTGGGAATCAAAGATGTTTAGTCTTTCTTTGATCCGACTCAATCTTTCTGCAATGGGGTTTAGGGATGTGAGTACCAGATGTTCCAGTCTCATCCACATGGCCTCGTTTGTGACAGGGCACGGGGTACATGATGGATCAGGATTCAGTGTAGCAGCATTTATTGGGGTTTCTTCATCTGTAGTGATTGTATCTATTGTACCCCCCCCCCTCCGCTTTTGTTCTTCCTGCTTGATTTTGCAGTTTTCGGTCTCTGCGGGCCCCCTTTCCCTCTTTCTTTTGACTGCGGGGTCTGGAGTCACACCTAAACCTGAGGGTTTTATTTGGCCCAGAACTCTATTGAAGGTTTGCTGTGTAGCGCAGATCATGGCAGACTCGGGCCCAGTCTCTCCAGGTGTCAGTCTAGTTGGCATTGGCATTCCCTGGGTCTTGTCAGAGTCCGGTGTGGATTCAGTCACCTTGTCAATACATAATCCGCGGTCGGGGATATTGTTGGAAGCCATGCACTCTTACCCTTTCCCTCTCGCTTATTCATCTTGATGCCGGGGTTAATAGCAAGTAGCGGTGTCGGGATCGCTTGAGTCGTTTGATTAATAGGTAAATAAGTGAACAAGACTAACCTTAGGGTTGGTATGAAGCTTGATGCTTGGAGAGAGGGCCCGGTCCAGTCTCCTCCGGTCTCGGATAGGCTCAGACGGGCCCGCCCTTAACCCAGGCATGCCCAAGCGCGTTCTGCGTTGCTGGAGCCCTGGCCCCTTTTTGAGCGCCTCTCGGTGCTTCAAAAAGCGGTGCGTGGCGTGCACGCCGCAAAGGATGACAGGGGATGTAGTCCCCGACAGCGGCGGTAATGCGCTAGAGGTCTCATGTTCCGTGGCAGTAGCAGCAGACTCGTGTGGCCAAAGCAGCAGGTAAAGATTACGGGCTCCCGCAGCTGGCCCCTTTTGAGTGCCATCTGGCGCTTCAAAACACGGTCCACGGCGTGCGCGCCGCAAAGGATGACAGGGATGTAGTCTCCGACAGCGGCGGTAATGCGCTAGAGGTTTCGTGTTCTGTGGCAGTAGCAGCAGACTCATGTGGCCCAATCAGCAGGTAAAGATTACGGGCTCCCACAGCGCGGGGGCCCTGGCCCCTTTTTAAGAGCCTCCTGCCGCTTCAAAACGTGGTGTGCAGCGTGCGTGCCACAAACGATGATGGGGGATGTAGTCCCTGACAGCGGCGGTAATGCGCTAGAGGTCTCGTGTTCCGTGGCAGTAGCAGCAGACTCGTGTGGCCCAATCAGCAGGTAAAGATTACGTTGCCCCTTTATGAGCACCTCCTGGTGCTTCAAAACGCGGTGCATGGCGTGCGCGCCGCATACGATGATGGGGGATGTAGTCCCTGACAGCTGCGGGAATGCGTTAGAGGTCTCGTGTTCCATGGTAGTAGCAGCAGACTCGTGTGGCCCAAGCAGCAGATAAAGATTACGGGCTACCTACTGGCAGTATATATATATATATATTACCTACTGGCAGTCGTCAGTAGGTAGTTATAGTTAGGACCTTGTTTCTATTCAAAAAGCGTTTTTTTGTTTTCCCAATAACTTTGGCGTCGTTTGATAAATCTTCGAGAAATTTTCAAAACTAGTGGGTAGCTCCAGTCAGCCCCTGTCTTGAAAGTTTTGGCTTGATTCGCCAAGCAGGGACCGAGAAAAAAGGGGGGTCCCAAAATGTGCTTTCAACATGTAATTTTCTATAGGAAACTTTAGAGAAAGCTACAGCCCGAACTGCTGAAGGGAATCACAAACAGGTATGTCTTGGTTCAGAAAGAGCCATTTTTGTTAAATGGTGTAAATCCATTCAGCAGTTCCTGAGAAATTTAAAAAAGAAAAAGTTTCGATATCTGAGCGCCAAGGAGGGTTCGCGAACCCTCCTGAGTACGAGCTCAATTCTGATTGGCTGCCATCACTCCAAACCAGGAACTGTTGGCAGCCATTTTGTGACTCGGTAGAACCGCGTTAGAAGAAAACTGGGGGAAAAAGAATGAAAAACAAGAAAAGGGGGCAGGGTAGGAAGACCCTGACCCTCTAGACCTGCTCATGGGGGCAAAAAAGGACCTCCAGGACCAAAAAAAGAATTTGTTTAAAATAATCGGCCAAATTCGCACTGGTGTCGCGAATCCGGCCGAGAAAAACAAAAAACGAAGCGTCATTTTTAAGACCCTGGGTGGTCCAGGTCCTGGGGGCAGTGCCAAATTGTATAGCGGGGGCCTGCAGGGGCCCCCACAGCCCCAGGGACCGCCACCTCCTCGAAGGTTTTTTCATTATTTGATGGGGGGCGCATAGCCCCCCGGAGCCCCGGGGACCACCACCTCCCCGGGGCTCTCATGTTTTTTTATAGAAAAACGTATGTGTGGGGGGCTCAAGCCCCCCCACACGTCCCGGGGACTGCCCCCTCCGTGGGGCTCTATTTTAAAAAAAAAAATAACCTGTGTGGGGCTCGAGCACTAAATATGCTAATGCGGGGGTCTGTTTAGGACACCCAATCCCCAGGGATCACCACTGCTTTGCACTCATAGGGAAGGGGCCACGCAGCCCCCCTTCTGAGCCCTTGATGGCCCTGGGGACCGCCACCCCCCAGGGCCGGCTCCTGCATTGTCCCGGGGTGCCCACCCCCGGGACATTGCCGTTTGCTAGGGAAGAGGTGTGGCACCGCAGCCAGGGTGACTGACGCTGGAATCTGGGGCCCACGGTTCGATCGCCGGCACCAGCGGTAGGTCAGCCCAGCACCATGTGACTCTGGGCAATAGCTTGCTTCATTTTCCCGACGACCCCCAGTGCCGGGATGCCTCCGGGTAACTGTTCGCGCTTTACAAATACTGGATTTACATTTATTTTTTTGCTATGGCAGGGTGGGAGCACGGCTCCCCGCCCTGCCATAGCAAACTCTTCCTTTGCTTCATTGACATGAGAGCAGGAAATCCTGCTCTTGCTTCAATGAAGCAAAGCAGAATTGCTTTTGGGCAAGGGGAGCTACATGTCAGCAGCTCCCCTTGCCCAAAAGCAATACCGGCTTCTGCAGGAGGAGGGTTGCCAGCGGGACTGTGGGGCTTTGGGGCTCCCCCCACGGTCCCCAACGAAGAGGTCAGGCCCCAGGGATCCAATTTATATATATATCCAAATTAACTCCTTCCCGTTCCGCCAGTCTTCCTCGGGCAAAAGAAAGAGCATGGACCACCGTGGCTCGCCAGCCGTATTTTATTTAAACTCGCCAAATAATGCAATATATATATCAGGCACCGACCTAAGCTCATATCTGGGTTCTGCCGAAGACTTGAGAAGCAATCCAATTACAAAGACTTATTATTCCAAATAAGTGATAGTGCTAGAAAATGAACACAAACATTCCTTCAAAGGAAAACAAAGAGAAAGATGCAGAGGTACAAAAACCAAAGAGAAAAGAAGACAAGAACGAAGACAAAGGAACAAGCAGAGGCATGGGAACCACAGGCCGAATGCAAAAGAAAATATAATAGCTGTAAATTCTAAGGAACTAATGGTAATGAACTTATCAAAGAACCAAGTGTCAGAAGTGGAGATTGAGACTTTAAAACTAGGACTTTCCTTTTGCCAGGATGCCAGGCTTGACTATGCACAAATAAGAGTTGATTTATACAAATGTGTGAGAAAGTTGAAACTTTTTAAAGTACACTCTCTTAGACCTAACAGAAGTGCTAGGGGAACAATACCCCAACCTGTACCAAACACCAACAGTCTAACAATTGGGGATCTGGACACACTGCAATTATTACACAGTTTAGAAATAACTGAAGAGATTAATCCAATATGTGGCAACCCAAGGGATCCCTTTAATCTAGATAGTCTGGATACCATTATCACGATGTTTGGTATTGACATATGGGGAACTCGGCCAACTGACTTTAGGGTACAATCAAAATCCATCCCACACTCCCTAGGGATAACATTGATGTATTCTCAGATATTGTTGTTAATTATGTTCAAAAACCCCCAAAATGCAGCAATTTGAGTAATATACAATGAATATCATAACTCTACAGAAAGATCAAACTATAATGATTAAACCCTCTGACAAAGGAGGAAATACAGTTACCATGGACAGGGAAAGTTATGTAAAGGAAGGATTGAGACAGGTGAGAAACAGTACCTGTTATACTAAAACTGATAGAAAGTACCTACAAAATGTTTGTTCTAACTATAAAGACAGACTGTTGTCTTGGCACGAACAACAACTGTTGATTTGGGATGAATTCCAATTCCTAAAGAATGATATAGCTACTATTCCTACCTTATACCTGTTACCCAAGGTACGTAAGGATCTCTTCAATCCCCCAGGCTGCCCCATCGTCTCCTCAAAGAATAGTATCTTTGAGAATACATCAACCTTTGTCAATTACTTCCTATCACCATGTGTACAAAATCAGAATTGCTATATCAGGGACACAAAGGAATTTATACAGAAAACTAACAACCTATGTTGGAAGAATGCATACTGGCTTGTGTGCTTAGATGTGGAGAGCCTCTATACTAGCATTAGACACAAAGATGGCATGAATGCATGTAAATATTTCCTTCGAACAAGGAGTGCTAACGTCCTGCAGCACACACAAATGATAATTGAGTTGATTAAGGCATGTCTGAAATAGAACTTTTTTTCTATTTGAGAACACTTTTTATAGGCAAATACAAGGGACAGCTATAGGGACTTACTTTGCCCCTATCTATGCCAATCTTTTGCTGGGCTAGTGGGAGGAGCAGGTCCTCTGGAATTGTGACCTCAACAGATGGATAGACTGCATCAGTGTGCGCCTGAGATGCATTGATGAGGTTTTCTTTGTTCGGGAAGGAAGTGAAGAAGATCTGAAACTATTTCATGAGGAACTTAAAAGGAATGAGGTGAACCTGAGATTTACAATGCAATGTAGCAGGGAAAGTATCGATTTCCTGGACATCAGACTCACCCTTAAAGATGGTATCCTACAGACAGAACTCTTTAGGAAAGATACTGCTGGAAACTGAATTTTTCATGTAGACATCCTCCTAGCTTCCACTGGAATATACCCTACAGTGAATTTTAAAGGGCTAAGAGAATCAGCAGTACAGAAGACAGTTATAGAAAAACAAAGCAAGAAATGCTGGAACGTCTGATTGTCAGGACAAGTCTCCTTAAAGCTACTATGAAGGTAGATCAGAAATCTAGGGAGGAACTGTTGCAAGACAAACCCCTGAGAGAAAATGAATCAGAAGTGGCACCTATAAGATTTATTACTAAATTCAATAGCCAGGCGAACAACCTGAGAAGAATCCTTAAGAGCAGATGGACAATACTTACACAAGACACTTTGTTGAGGGCAAAGATAGGAGAAACACCTAACATCATTTACCAAAGGAAATTTATCTTTAAGGGATATGTTAGTACAGAGCCATTTGAATACAAAAAATATGACTTGGCTTCAACAAAGCAAAGGATTTAAAAGATGTGGGCACTGCAAAGCATGCAAGCACAGTACGAATGTTCAGGAGATCACCCTAGAGAGAGTGAGGAAAAGGCACCACATTACAAAACTGATCACATACAAAACTGACCACGTTGTCTATGTAATCACCTGTCCCTGTGGCAGATGGTACATAAGTTTGACGACATTTCCAGTACAGAAGTGCATTTTAGAACATTGGAGGGCAATCACAAACTCAAATGTGAGTTATATGACACAGCAAGACTCTTCAGAGAAGACCATGAAGGGGATTGGACAAAGGCAAGATTTTTTGGTATTGACACAGTAGTAAAAGATCCGAGAGAAGGCGACAGGATTTCTGCTCTACGCAGAATGGAATCTTGATACATATTGGAAGCAGGTTGCCTTACCCCACATGGTATGAACAATGATGAAGAATCATACACACACTTATAAAACACATTAGCCCCTTAAGAATATTATGTACAGCTTGGGCATTTTAATTGTTTTTTTGTTACTATGAATCTTCTCCCTCCCTTGATCTAATATCTAAATATTCCTCGGTTATTTTAGACCTGAACTTAGAGTACATTTGAAGTAGTTCATTTTAATATTTGATTATGTGCTTTCTTTACAGACCTAAGGAAGGCCTACATACAAATCATGCTGGCAAGAGTTCATTGGAAGCGTAGAAGGTGATCCCCATGTGGAAACACCTTTAGAACCTTAAGTATCAGTAAGAAGCGGAATTTTCAAATTGTGTACTATACCCTTTAGTTGTAATACACTCATGAAAAAAGAATTAAGGTATTAACCGAAAATAACATGTGGTGTAAGACATGTCAAATAAATGAGTGTTTCATTATAATTTCCAGATATGATTTAACATAAAATATGGCATTACATTTTTTGGAGCAAAACAATGTTGATGTGACAATTTGAACAAAGATAAAATGTTGTATTAAGAAATGTCAGACTGATAAAGTTAGATAAGTTTGAATTGAGGAGGGAGCTGAGTAATTTACATGAAAATTATTTTGTTTAGGTTTATCAAAAGATGTTCTGTGTGATGTAGTGTAAGAGTTACTGATTGAAAAAACGGGTTATGTGAATGAACAAAACAGTCAGGTCAAAACGCATCTGTTTCTGTTGCCCAAATGAACACCCGCTACTTCATTGCTACGTTGGAGCGGCTGTTATTCTTCTGTGAGTGCTCAACGAGGATTTCCAGTGTAATATATATATTACACTGGAAAACAAACAGCGGCATGTATATTAACAATGTCTTTTAAAATGATAGATGAATTCTCATTGGCAGCTGTGCCTAAATGGAGAAAGGGGATTGGTTGCTTGTGTCCCAATAGCATAACCCTCTGTTGGTGATCAGGAATTTTTCTTCTAAGCGCTGCGGGAGTCAAATTAAAACAATTAGAGTCTGACATAGACAGCCTAGGCAAACGCCGAAACGCGTCCTCGCATGAATAAAGCAATTTTTGATGGAACCCTGTGAGTGCAGTTTGTTTCTGTTGGAGACAGGGGTCTTAATTATTTAAATGGACCCACCTCAATTTTTTTGTGCACCCGTCAAAAAGAGGGCAGTACGCCCTAAGGTGGAAAATGGAGCCCAGTATTTCTACACGGCGATGTACACCGCCATGCAGGCATCTTGGGGACTGACGCCGACGCTGTCGCAAGTCATTCAGACTGTTGGGGATACGGCGATCTACCGACTCCAGCGTCATGTTCCTTGGAGCTTCATGGTTGACGAAGGGTTCATCAAAGGAATCATCTGTACAGCGTGACAAGGTATTGTTAATGAGTGGCAGCAGACAATGGAGGACTTTTAAGAACATTGTGAACTGCAAGGGTGCCCATACGCAGGCACAATCTGTAAACATTTATTGTCATTCAGACTCTAATTGTTTTAATTTGACTCCCCCAGTGTTTAGAAGAAAAATTCCTGGTCACCAACAGAGGGTAATGCTATTGGGACACAAACAACCAATCCCCTTCCTCCATTTAGGCACAGCTGCCAATGAGAATTCATGTATCATTTTAAAAGACATTGTTAATATACATGCCGCTGTTTGTTTTACCGCGCGCAGAGGAAGGCAAAAGCCGAATCGCGTCCTCGCATGAATAAAGCAATTTTTGATGGAACCCTGTGAGTGCAGTATGTTTCCGTTGGAGACAGGAGCCTTCATATATATATATATATATATATATATATGGACTAGTCAAACGGCCCCAAGGGAGAGCGCGCTATTCCATAGCGGGTGCCAGTGTCGAGAACGGGCAAGTCCTCGATTCAATTTTTCACCGATTTCCTCAAAGAAGGAAACACTGCACACCAAGGAGGTTATGTGATTCAGAATTGTATTCTTCCGTGCAAATAGTCACCAATCTCCACCACCAACGCGTTTCAACCACAATCGGTCTTGCTCACGGTATGTGAGTCTTTTTTCAATGTTCTTTATTTATAGTAATACCCATATTAGCCTTTAGGAGGAATTATGGGAATTGTAGTTTCATTTCAAATGTATCATTTTGACATGTTTACGATATGTTAATTGATAGATGTTATTTCAATGTATCTATTCAGGGAATTAATTGTATCCGTGTATTCTGATTATTTACATTGTGTCAATGTAGATGGTATACATGATTGTATTGTACTACATAGCATAAGTATGTTATGCATTAAATTCTTATTTGTTCCAACCATGGATTATAAGATAGTTGCTTAGTGCATAATTCCTAAATAATCAGACCGATTGTGGTTGAAACGCGTTGGTGGTGGAGATTGGTGACTATTTGCATGGAAGAATAAAATCCTGAATCACATAACCTCCTTGGTGTGCAGTGCTTCCTTCTTTGAGGAAACCGGTGAAAAAAAAAAAAAAAAAAATATATATATATATATATATATATATATATATATATATTGGACTAAAGGTCCCTATGGAAAATTGCATGGGTAAAACGCGTTTTGGGACCCCCCTTTTTTTCTCAGCCCCCGCTTGACGAATCCCCCCGAGACTTTCAGGGTAGGAGCGGAGCGGAGCGCCCCACCTATTTTGAAAATTTTGCGAGTATTCGTCCACCGGCGCCAAAGTTATTCCAAATAGAATGTTGCAGATTTCCTATGGAAACACGGTCCTAACTATAACTATCTACTGGCGACCGCCATTAGATAATATATATATATATCTATATATATATATATATATTACCTACTGGCGGTCGCCAGTAGGTAGTTATAGTTAGGACCCTGTTTCCATAGGAAAACCGCAACATTCTATTTGGAATAACTTTGGCGCCGGTCGACGAATCCTCGCGAAATTTTCAAAACTAATGAGGCGCTACGCTCCGCTCCTACCCTGAAAGTCTCGGGGGGATTCGTCGAGCGGGGGCTGAGATAAAAGGGGGGTCCCAAAACGCATTTTCCCCATGCATTTTTCCATAGGACCTTTAGTCCAAGCTACAGCCCGAACGGCTGAACAGAATTACTTGAAATTTGGCAGAGAGGTAGTCCTCAGGTCAAGGAAGTGCCTTTTGTAGGTTTGGTGTAAATCTGTTCAGTAGATTCTGAGAAAATAGCCTTTAAATCAATATCTGAGCCAGCTTACGGTGCGCTTACGGTGCGCTTACCGTACGCGCACACCGCCGTGCGCGAGCGCGATTCTGATTGGCTGTTAGATCTTAGTAAACATTCGAAACCAGGAAGCGGCGGCCGCCATTTTCTCTCTCGCAGTCTGAGAGGGGGTTAAAAAACAAAGGCCCAAAACATGTAAAGGGGCTGTTTAGACAGCTCCTAAGCACCTAGCCATGTTGAGGGAGTCCTCAAAGATCCCCCAAGGCCAAAAACGGAATTTTAATTTTTTCGATAATTTCACCGATTACGCTTACCGTACGCGTACGGTTAAAAATTAATCAAAAAAAAAAAAAATTATCCATAATCTCTCCACCCCATGTGCAAATGGTTCCCGAAGGGCACCATTTCTGCATGGCATATTACATCAGTGAAAAATTAAAAATTAATAAAAAAAAAAAAAGTATCCATACTCTCTCCACCCCATGTGCAAATGGTGCCCGAAGGGCACCATTTGTGCATTGCATATAACAGATGTGAAAAATTAAAATATTACCTTTCACAACGAAGCGCATCATATGTCCTCCATGTGCGCACGGTGCGCGAAGCGCATCGTGCGTACATGGCCCATGTAGCGTAACGTGGGCACGCGGTGCGCATAGCGCACCGCGTGCCCACCGTGCGTGCACGGCACTAACTGCGTAAAGTGGGCGCGCGGTGCGCGAAGCGCATGCGCACCGTGCGCGCACGGAACGAACTGCGTTAAGTGGGCGCGCACGCCACGAATGGCGTAAAGTAACTTAGCATTTAAAAAAACGTACAAATTCACTGAAAAAACCATAGGTTTCACACACGTTATAGTTAGGAATTCGCATTTAAAAAACCTTGCTAATTCAGTGAAAAAACCATAGGTTTCACACATGTTATAGTTAGGAATTAGCATTTAAAAAACCTTGCAAATTCACTGAAAAAACCATAGGTTTCACACAAGTTATAGTTAGCTGTACATTTCACTCGTAAAAAACCAATGAAATTCCCCCGTTATAGTTAGTGCAGGCAACTATAACTCACGCGACCGCAATCCTCTGCTGATGACATATGTGTCTTTATGAAAAAAAAATATTTGTAATATATGTATAGCTAAAATTTAATGGAAGAAGACATGGGCAAATAAGTGTCTAAATACAGTATTAGCATCAGCACAGGATTGCGGTCGCGTGAGTTATAGTTGCCTGCACTAACTATAACGGGGGAATTTCATTGGTTTTTTACGAGTGAAATGTACAGCTAACTATAACTTGTGTGAAACCTATGGTTTTTTCAGTGAATATATATATAGATATATATATATATTACCTACTGGCGGTCGCCAGTGGGTAGTTATAGTTAGGACCTTGTTTCTATTCAAAAAGCATTTTTTTGTTTTCCTAATAACTTTAGCGCCGGTTGACGAATCTTCGGAAAATTTTCAAAACTTATGGCCCGCTCTGGATAGCTCCTATGCTGAAAGTTTCGGGGTGATTTGCCAAGCAGGGGCGAGAAAAAAGGGGGGTCCCAAAACACATTTTCTCCATGTTATTTCCCATAGGAAACTTTAGATACGATTACAGCCCGAACTGCTGAACGGAATTACACCAGAATTTAGCAAAAAGGTAGCCCTTGGTTCAGAAAGAGACCTTTTTTTAAATAGTGTGAATCCATTCAGTAGTTGCTGAGAAATTCAAAAAATAAGACTCAAAAAATCAACTTCCCATAGGAAACTTTATGCAAGGCTACAGTCGAAACTACTGAACGGATTTACCCCAAATTAGACAAAAAGGTACTGCTTGGCTCAGAAAGCGACCTTTTTAAAAATGGTGTAAATCCGTTCAGTAGTTGCGGAGAAAATCAAAAATAAAAGTTTTGATATTTAGAGGCGCGGAGGATCCAAGGACCTGCGCGGTGGATTCGCGCACCCTCCCGACCACGAGCTTTATTCTAATTGGCTGTCAATATTCCAAACCAGGAAGTGTTGGCAGCCATTTTGTGACTCGGTAGAACCGAGTCAGAAAAAAACAGGGAAACAAAGGTGGCAAAGAAGAAAAGGGGGCAGGGTAGAAACACCCTGACCCCCTAGGTCTGCTCAGGGGGTCCCACAAGGACCCCCAGGGCCAAAAAAGCATTTTTTTTTTTTTAAAACACAGCGGAATGCGCGCTGGGTGCGCGGATCCGGGTGACATTTTCTCGCTTCGTTACTTTTAACCCCCCGGGTGGGCCAGGCCCCTGGGGGATTTGTACAATGAAAAGCAGGGGCCCGCAGAGGCCCCCACAGCCCCGGGGACTGCCACCTCCCCGGGGCTTTGGAATTCTTGCACGGCTTCCCTCCTGGAGCCTGTGATGGCCCTGGGGACCGCCACCCCCCAGGGCCGGCATCCTACAGTGTCCCAAGGTGCCCACCCCCGGGACAATGTTGTTTGCTATGGTAGGGTGGGAGCATGGTCTCCTGCCCTATCGTAGAAAACTCTGGTTTGGATTTTGAAAGAGAGAGCAGGTTTCCCTCCAAAATCCAAAGCAGAATTGCTTTTCCACACGGGGAGCGGCATGTTAGCAGCTCCCCATGTGGAAAAGCAATGCCGGCTCTCACAGGACGCGGGGAGCCGGCGGGACTGTGGGGGCATTGGGGCTCCCCCCACGGTCCCCTACGAAGTGCATAGGCCCCGGGGGATGCGGTCCCCGGGGCGAATATAAATTACTGGTAGGAGCCAGTTTTTTTAATCTAAAAATTTGGAGCCGTGACCCTAGCGCGACGCTCAACAAGGCCCCCTAGTGTGCACGCGAGGGGTGCATGACTCCCAGCACGGCCCCCTGGTGTGAAAGCGAGGGGTGTGCAACTCCCAGCGCGGCCCCCGGGTGTGAAAGTGAGGGGTGCAGAACGCCCAGCGCAGCCCCCTGGTGTGAACACGAGGGGTGCATGACTCCTAATCACGCTGGGTGCGCGAATCCTAATACAAAAAAATAAGATTTTTTTAATTAAAAAGCTATATTATATGTTAGCATCTTGGGTGGCTCTAAAAAGAGCTGTTTATTGTGAGATTTTTGTAGCTACATGTAAGTACGGATGCAGAGTCTGAAGTTGTTGAGAAAGACTCTGTTTCCCTCATCTGTGAAATGTACACCATCTCTCCTGTATATGCCATCCATATTAAAACGCAGATTGTTGTTGTATATGGACCCCATACTATGGTCTCTGAGATAAGCAGAAACAGCTTTATTGACATTTTTTCTAGCTTTCTCAATCTGAGGACAAAATTGATTGGACCACTTCCGTTTCTGTCTTTGGCATGTGTTAGAGTAGACAAAGGCAGTTTGGGGGAAAAGCAACATCAATTCTGCAAAGGTGTCCTTTATTAGCATTTCCAGACCTACCCCAGTCAATGTGCCTAGGTCATTGCCACCACAGTGCACAATCATGAGGTCAGAGGGTTGGAAAGTGCATAAAGGATTTAACCAATGGCATCAATTGGTGCCACTTCAATCCTCTCTGTCCAATCCATTTAATATCTACATTTTGTAAAGCTAGGTCTTTGTCAATACCTCGGCTTTCAGCATACCTTTTGCACCAGAAAACATAGCTGTGCCCAACAATCCACACCGGAAGCATCTTGAAGGGATCTCTGTAAATAATCAGAAGATGTCTGTACCTGAGGTTGGCAGGTGGTAGAATGAAATCCGCAACATTCTATTGAGAATATCTTTGGCGCCGATTGACGAATCTTCGCAAAATTCTCCAAACTTTTGTCCAGCTCCGCTCCGCTCCTACCCTGAAAGTTTCGTGGTGATTCGTCAAGCGGGGGCCGAGAAAAAAGGGGGGTCGTAAAACACGTTTTCCCCATGCAATTTCCCATAGGATCTGTTGTCGCAGCTACAGCCCGAACCGCTGAACGGAATGACACCAAATTTGGCAAAGAGGTAGTCCTCAGTTCGGACTCGTGCCTTTTGCATATATGGTGTGAATCTGTTCAGTAGTTCCTGATAAAATTAGGGTAAAAAAGTTACTGATATCTATGGCCGCGGAGGATCCGCGGACCGTACCCGCACCGTAAGCGCACCCTCCCCGAACCGAGCGCGCACCCTCCCGATCGCGTGCTGAATGCTAATTAGCTGTTGAGTGTCTCTCTACATTCGAAACCAGGAACTGTTGGCGGCCATTTTCTGCCTCGGTAGAAGCGAGGCTGATTAAGTAAGGGGAATAAGTGTGTAAAACATATAAAGGGGGCAGAGTGGAAATACTCTGACCCTCTAGAGGTGCTTAGGGGGTCCCAGAAGGACCCCCTGGGGCCCCCCTTTTTAAAAAAAAGAAAAATGGCGAAATGCGCGCACGGTGCACGCATCCTATCGCGTTGGATGCACGGATCCTCTTGCGGTGGGTTCGCGGATCCAAGGGAAAAAAAATGAAATTGTTGGGAGATAAAGATTAAGCTTAAGTGTTTTGTTCTTGAGTGGCTCTAAAAAGAGCCGTTGTGTTCATTGAGAGTTTTTGGTACTTATAAGTAAGTACCTATACAGAGTCCAAAGTTGTTGAGGAAGACTCTGTTTCCTTCATCAGTAAAGTGTACTCCATCTCTCCTATACATCTATTGCATATGAAAGCGCAGATTGTTATTGTAAATGGACCCCATTCTGTAGTCTCGGAGAAAAGCAGAAACAGATTTATTCACATGTTTCCAAGTTTCTCAATCTGTGGACAAAAATGATCGGACCAGTTCCATTTCTGCCTTTGGCATATGTTAGAGTACACAAAGGCAGTTTTAGGGAAAAGTGAAATCAGTTGTGCAAGGGTGTCCTTCAAAAGCATTTCCAGACCTACCCCAGTCAAAGTGCCTAGGTCATTGCCACCACAGTGCACTATTATGAGGTCAGGGTGTTGGATTTGCATGAAGGATTTCACCAATGGCATCAATTGGTTCCACTTTAACCTTCTCTGTCCAATCCATTTAATGTCTACATTTGGCAAACCTAGGTCTTTGTGAATGCCTTTGTTTTCTGCATACATTTGGCTTCAGAAAATGTAGCTGTGTCCCACAATCCACACTGTAAGCATCTTGTAAGGAGGTCTGGATGCACTCAGATGGTCTCTCAAAATGAAATGGCAGTTTGGAAATTAAGATGTTTCTAAAATGGTGGCTAAAATGCAATTTTGAAAAAAGACAAGAAATCATTGGTTGTTTGACAACCTTCTACACTGAAAGGTAGGGTGCATATTTCTGTTTTTTAAAGCATGATTCTTATTGGTTAACAAAAACTGATTGTAAGGAACATTATATATGATAAGCTGATATGTTGAGAAGTCAAGCACACTTGCTGTTTTGATTAGCACCATTGTGTGTGCTGAACTTGTGACCTGTGTGCTCACTACAGTGTTCCATGACCTGTTTCTATGGTAACGGGCAGAAGGCAGATTGGGGGAAGGGTTGAAGTTAATGTCATTTGGAAAGGGTTGAAATGTTTAACCAATAGAAATGTGTGTTTGCTTTTGAATTTATGTGGGAAGGAATGTGATTTGATGTTTACATGTATATGTGTGGAAAATGAGAGGGAAACTTTGCCATTCTTTGGTTCTGCTGACAGTTGCACAGTGCAGAGATTCTGTATAAGAAAATCTGGTGTGTGTGACTGATATACTTCTTAATCTACAAAACAACTTGAAAGGTGAGTTATTTAATTGCGAGGGGATGTATGTAGACTAGTTTTATGTTAATCAGACTAATGTATTTCTTCTGCTAAAGTGTAGGGAGTACTTTTTTTCTACAATGTTATTGACAGTGTGTGTGCATGTAGAAACCATTTTGTGATAAGGATTTGTTTTTTTCATGTGTTTTTAGACAGATAACTATGCAGTTGTTATATTTTGGTAGAATTAGAAACCAGTCATTGTTTATGAATTTGTGAAATGACTTATGTTTCTGCAGTAAAATGTAGTACTCCTTGTAGATGAAGAAATGTGTTTTGGTATAGTGCAAGGGATAGTGTTGTTTGTCTAGAATCACACCGGGAGTCTGTGTGCATTTGGGAACCACTGTTAGAGAAGCATTTGGTAACATTGTGTATTTGCTGACAGATAATTCTTTTAAAACCTGTCATGTTGTCAAGATTTAGTAGCATTAGAAGCCAGTCTTTGCTTTTGCGTTGATTAAATGAGTCAGGCATTGACACTAAAGTGCACTTTTGAAATATGCACATTGTGTGCAGTTCTCTTACCACTTCCAGTGTAGTGAATGAGTTTTGGTAAACTCCTAGGGATAGTGGTGCTTGTCTAGAATCACACTGTGAGTCTAGGTGCATTTGGGAACCACTGTGAGAGAAGCGTTTGGTAACATTGTATTTGCTGACAGATAACTGTTTTAAAACATGTCATGTTGTCAAGTTTTAGTAGCATTAGAAGTCAGTCTTTGCTTATGCGTTGATTAAATTAGTCAGGCATTGACATTAAAGTGCAGTCGTGAAATATGTAGATTGTGTGTAGTTAGTATACCACTTCCACTGTAGTGAATGAGTTTTGGTAAAGTCCTAGGGATAGTGGTGCTTGTTTAGAATCACACTATGAGTCTAGGTGCATTTGGGAACCACTGTGAGAGAAGCGTTTGATAACATTGTATTTGCTGACAGATAACTGTTTTAAAACATGTCATGTTGTCAAGTTTTAGTAGCATTAGAAGTCAGTCTTTGCTTATGCGTTGATTAAATTAGTCAGGCATTGACATTAAAGTGCAGTCGTGAAATATGTAGATTGTGTGTAGTTAGTATACCACTTCCACTGTAGTGAATGCGTTTTGGTAAAGTCCTAGGGATAGTGGTGCTTGTCTAGAATTCCACTGTGAGTCTGTGTACATTTGGGAACCACTGTGAGAGAAGCGTTCGGTAACATTGTGTATTTGCTGACAGATAACTGTTTAAAAACATGTCATGTTCTCAAGTTTTAGTAGTATCAGAAGACAGTTATGGGTTATGCTTCCATTAAATGACTTAGGTATTGACAGTAAAGTGTAGTCGTGAAAAATGTAGATTGTGTGCAGTTCCCTTACCACTTCCAGTGTAGTGAATGAGTTTTGGTAAACTCTTAGGGATAGTGGTGCTTGTCTAGAATCACACTGTGAGTCTGTGTATATTTGGGAACCACTGTGAGAGAAGCGTTTGGTAACATCATTTATTTGCTGACAGATAACTGTTTTAAAACATGTCATGTTCTCAAGATTTAGTAGCATTAGAAGCCAGTCTTTGCTTATGCGTTGATTAAATGAGTCAGGCATTGACACTAAAGTGCAGTCGTGAAATATGTAGATTGTGTGCAGTTCCCTTATCTTTTCCACTGTAGTGAATGAATTTTGGTAAACTCTTAAGGATAGTGGTGCTTGTCTAGAATCACACTGTGAGTCTGTGTACATTTGGGAACCACTGTGAGAGAAGCGTTTGGTAACATCGTGTATTTGCTGACAGATAACTGTTTTAAAACATGTCATGTTCTCAAGTTTTAGTAGTATTAGAAGACAGTTATGGGTTATGCTTCCATTAAATGAGTTAGGTATTGACAGTAAAGTGTAGTCGTGAAAAATGTAGATTGTGTGCAGTTCCCTTACCACTTCCAGTGTAGTGAATGAGTTTTGGTAAACTCCTAGGGATAGTGGTGCTTGTCTAGAATCACACTGTGAGTCTGTGTACATTTGGGAACCTCTGTGAGAGAAGCGTTCGGTAACATCGTGTATTTGCTGACAGATAACTGTTTTAAAACATGTCATGTTCTCAAGTTTTAGTAGCATTAGAAGCCAGTCTTTACTTATGTGTTGATTAAATGAGTCAGGCATTGACACTAAAGTGCTTTCGTGAAATATGTAGATTGTGTGCAGTTCCCTTATCTCTTCCACTGTAGTGAATGAGTTTTGGTAAACTCCTAGGATAGTTGTGCTTGTCTAGAATCACACTGTGAGTCTGTGTACATTTGGGAACCACTGTGAGAGAAGCGTTTGGTAACATTGTGTATTTGCTGACAGATAACTGTTTTAAAACATGTCATGTTGTGAAATTTTAGTAGCATTAGAAGACAGTTATGGCTTATGGTTTCATTAAATGAGTTAGGTATTGACAGTAAAGTGTAGTCGTGAAATATGTAGATTGTGTGCAGTTATCTTACCACTTCCAGTGTAGTGAATGAGTTTTGGTAAACTCCTAGGGATAGTGGTGCTTGTTTAGAATCACACTGTGAGTCTGTGTGCATTTGGGAACCACTGTGAGAGAAGCGTTTGGTTAGATCGTGTATTTGCTGACAGATAACTGTTATAAAACCTGTCATGTTGTCAAGATTTAGTAGCATTAGAAGCCAGTCTTTGCTTTTGCGTTGATTAAATGAGTCAGGCATTGACACTAAAGTGCACTTTTGAAATATGCACATTGTGTGCAGTTCTCTTACCACTTCCAGTGTAGTGAATGAGTTTTGGTAAACTCCTAGGGATAGTGGTGCTTGTCTAGAATTACACTGTGAGTCTAGGTGCATTTGGGAACCACTGTGAGAGAAGCGTTTGGTAACATTGTATTTGCTGACAGATAACTGTTTTAAAACATGTCATGTTGTCAAGTTTTAGTAGCATTAGAAGTCAGTCTTTGCTTATGCGTTGATTAAATTAGTCAGGCATTGACATTAAAGTGCAGTCGTGAAATATGTAGATTGTGTGTAGTTAGTATACCACTTCCACTGTAGTGAATGAGTTTTGGTAAAGTCCTAGGGATAGTGGTGCTTGTCTAGAATCACACTATGAGTCTAGGTGCATTTGGGAACCACTGTGAGAGAAGCGTTTGATAACATTGTATTTGCTGACAGATAACTGTTTTAAAACATGTCATGTTGTCAAGTTTTAGTAGCATTAGAAGTCAGTCTTTGCTTATGCGTTGATTAAATTAGTCAGGCATTGACATTAAAGTGCAGTCGTGAAATATGTAGATTGTGTGTAGTTAGTATACCACTTCCACTGTAGTGAATGAGTTTTGGTAAAGTCCTAGGGATAGTGGTGCTTGTCTAGAATCCCACTGTGAGTCTGTGTACATTTGGGAACCACTGTGAGAGAAGCGTTCGGTAACATTGTGTATTTGCTGACAGATAACTGTTTAAAAACATGTCATGTTCTCAAGTTTTAGTAGTATCAGAAGACAGTTATGGGTTATGCTTCCATTAAATGACTTAGGTATTGACAGTAAAGTGTAGTCGTGAAAAATGTAGATTGTGTGCAGTTCCCTTACCACTTCCAGTGTAGTGAATGAGTTTTGGTAAACTCTTAGGGATAGTGGTGCTTGTCTAGAATCACACTGTGAGTCTGCGTATATTTGGGAACTACTGTGAGAGAAGCATTTGGTAACATCATTTATTTGCTGACAGATAACTGTTTTAAAACATGTCATGTTCTCAAGATTTAGTAGCATTAGAAGCCAGTCTTTGCTTATGCGTTGATTAAATGAGTCAGGCATTGACACTAAAGTGCAGTCGTGAAATATGTAGATTGTGTGCAGTTCCCTTATCTTTTCCACTGTAGTGAATGAATTTTGGTAAACTCTTAAGGATAGTGGTGCTTGTCTAGAATCACACTGTGAGTCTGTGTACATTTGGGAACCACTGTGAGAGAAGCGTTTGGTAACATCGTGTATTTGCTGACAGATAACTGTTTTAAAACATGTCATGTTCTCAAGTTTTAGTAGTATTAGAAGACAGTTATGGGTTATGCTTCCATTAAATGAGTTAGGTATTGACAGTAAAGTGTAGTCGTGAAAAATGTAGATTGTGTGCAGTTCCCTTACCACTTCCAGTGTAGTGAATGAGTTTTGGTAAACTCCTAGGGATAGTGGTGCTTGTCTAGAATCACACTGTGAGTCTGTGTACATTTGGGAACCTCTGTGAGAGAAGCGTTCGGTAACATCGTGTATTTGCTGACAGATAACTGTTTTAAAACATGTCATGTTCTCAAGTTTTAGTAGCATTAGAAGCCAGTCTTTACTTATGTGTTGATTAAATGAGTCAGGCATTGACACTAAAGTGCTGTCGTGAAATATGTAGATTGTGTGCAGTTCCCTTATCTCTTCCACTGTAGTGAATGAGTTTTGGTAAACTCCTAGGATAGTTGTGCTTGTCTAGAATCACACTGTGAGTCTGTGTACATTTGGGAACCACTGTGAGAGAAGCGTTTGGTAACATTGTGTATTTGCTGACAGATAACTGTTTTAAAACATGTCATGTTGTGAAGTTTTAGTAGCATTAGAAGACAGTTATGGCTTATGGTTTCATTAAATGAGTTAGGTATTGACAATAAAGTGTAGTCGTGAAATATGTAGATTGTGTGCAGTTATCTTACCACTTCCAGTGTAGTAAATGAGTTTTGGTAAACTCCTAGGGATAGTGGTGCTTGTTTAGAATCACACTGTGAGTCTGTGTGCATTTGGGAACCACTGTGAGAGAAGCGTTTGGTTAGATCGTGTATTTGCTGACAGATAACTGTTATAAAACCTGTCATGTTGTCAACTTTTAGTAGCATTAGAAGCCAGTCCTTGCTTATGTGTTGATAAAATGAGTCATGATTTGACACTAAAGTGCAGTACCATGTAGTATTGTCTTCACTGCACCAGAGCTGAAAATTTCAAAATTTTACCCAGGCACTGTCCTAGAAGTAGTCTGATGATTTAGTCAGTTTCAAAGTACTTATGTTGTGAACCAACCATTACCAAATAGACTGCTTCAAAAGTCTATGCAGTATGCATGTAGTTCTCTAACCACCTATACAGTTGTTTTCACACCTTCAATTCCCTAGTCAGTATCCATACACTTCTAGGAAACACCCTGTCAGTCCCTTTGCAGTCTTCTAGTGACCCATTCAGCACCATGTAGTAATCCATTCACTGTGCCAAAACGCAAACATTTATAAATTCAATAAGACACTCTGTTTATAGTACTGTAATGATTCAGTCACTGTCTAAGTATTCATGCACTGAGACAGGCCTTAGCACATGGAGTGCTTCAAACCCCTATGCACTATGCATGTAGTTTTCTAACCACCTACAGACTTGTCTTTTACACTTTCAATTCCCTAGTCAGTATCCATATAGTGCAGCAAACATCCTGTCACTCCCTTTGCACTCTTCTAGTGACCCATTCAGTACCAAGTACTAATCCATTCCCTGTGCGCAAACCCAACCACTTATAAATTCATCCAGGCAGTCTCCTTGCTGTAGTCTAATCATTCAGTCAGGACCGAAGTACTCATGCAGTGAGCCGGGCCTTAGCACATGGACTGCTTTAAATGCGTATGCAGTATGCATTCAGTTCTCTAATCAGCTACACAGTTGTGTTTTGCACCTTCAATTCCCTAGTTAGTATTCATATACTTCTTGCAAACACCCTGGTACTCACCCAGTGTGTCTCCTTTTAGTAGTGTAATCATTCAGTCACTTAACATGTAGTCTTTTAGTGAGGTAGGCTTTAGGGCATGAACTGGTCCAAAGTAGTATGCACTATGTATGTAGTGTTTTAATCATCGTCACACTTGTGGTTCAGGGTATAGTTTCTTAGTCTGTTTTTATATAAAATGTGTTTGTACAGTAATGGAATACTGTAAATTTGAAAGTTATTAATATACATTTATTTGTGATTCTTTTTGCAGATACTGTTTTTCAACGTTAAAATTGAGAAATTATGCCAGAAAAAAAAAGAAAAAGAAAAGAACAGAGACAGGAGGATTATTTGAAGAAACATCAACCACAAGTATTGAATGAACAAGATAATGTGGCTAAAAGGAAAAAATATTCTGGTAAGATCATGAAGCAATTTATTAAAAATGTTTGTAGGAGCAAACAGAATGTAGAGAATGCTGCAACTTCAGAAATTTTTTTAAGTAAGAAAAAAAATCAAAATAAGAGGAAAAGTAGAAAAGGAAATGTTCAGTCAAAGGAGATAAAGTATGGTAAAAGAAGACAAAATCAGTATAAGGAATTACGCAAAAAAATATTTTACAAGAGAGTAGTGCATAATTTGCTGAAATATGTGAAGAAATATAAAAAGAGAGCTTTATTTTATAAAAAGAAGAAGCATATTGAAAGCATTGTGGAAAAGGCTTTTGAAGTAAAAGGGAAACTGTTTATTTTACTGTTAAACAGAATTCGATCACTAGATAAACCAATATTTGTAATGAAGGCCAAAAGTAGGAGGAAAAGAGTTATTGATAAAAAAAAATGTTGTGATGTTTTTTTGGGAGAATGGAAACACAGTTCTAGTTCAGAGCCTTTTTTTTAATGAAGAGAGTTATTCACTAAGTGAAAAATTATTGTATGCAGTTGACACCAGTGGTACAGGTTATGAGGTTAGTGATGGTTGTCCAATGGAGAAAGAGAAAATGATTGAAAGAAATGCAGAAGAAGTGATAGCTGATGAAGTTTTAGGGAGACGTGCTAAAAACCCTGTGTACACTTGGGATTGCAGTAGTGTTTGTAGTGTACGACAGGAATCTATTGAAAAATTATGTAGTTTTTTACGAGTCTATACTAAAAAAAGTGTAAAACAAAAGATTAAGCTGTTGCAAGGACTAGACCCTTGCAGAGTGAGAAAACATACTGGTTTGCAAGGTCATTCTCTGGCTTGTCTTTCTAGGAAAGTTTGTGAAAGTGTTTTTCACCATTTCAGAATGCTGGTAGTTCATCATACTCAAATGCGGAAGTTAGTGAGAAGGTTGTATTATGCAAAAAGTCCAGCACTAAAGTTAAGTGAGTTGAACAGTGCTCTTTTACGTGGGTCAGTTTCAGATGTGAAGCAGGTTTGTGAGGATATTGAGTTTTGTTACTTTCGGCCTCAGCAAGAGAGTGAAGAAACTAACACATTAGTGGAACAAAATGTTGAAGACAATGTAGAACCTGTAATTACAGAAAAATTTGAGGATGAAATCACCAAGTTTAAGGTAATTTCAGGTGAAAGACCAAATGTTTCTTGTATTTGTTGTCGGCGAAATCACTATAAAAATCAAACTAGGGGTGTCAATCTGTATTTAAAAAGTGAAATAGAAGATAATGATAAGTGGATGGAATTTGCAACTTATTTGATGGTAGAGGATTGTTTTGATTTGGGATGTGAGCAGCGTATTTGCAAATACTGTTATAATAAATCAGATGAGAATAAAATGCCTGCTAGAGCTGTTCATAATAATCTAGAGTTGGTTGCAATTCCTCCAGAGCTGATTGATTTAAATACGTATGAGTCTATTCTGATACAATGTGTTCACCCGTTTCAGGCTATTGATCGTATGGAGCCCAAAACAAGTAAATTACCTCCATCAGAGTTGCAAAGAGGATTGAAAGGAAGAGTTATCTATTTACCATTAGATTTAAGGAAAAATGTTGAAACTATTGGTGTAGATCATGCAGAAAATGAGCCACTAGTCATTCTAGTTAATGGTGTCCCTACTAAGAATAAGAAAATCTGGCAAGAGTTAGTGGATGTTAGAAAAGTGAAAAAGGCATCATTGTATCTGATAAAAATAATGAGTACTATGGAAATGTGTTTGTTGGAGAAGAAGAAATAGATTTAGCAGAAGATAGTGAAACATTAAGTGGACAAATTGAAAAAGTGGACATGTCCAGATGTGAAGAGAGCTATGAACATTACAGTGTACATCCACTTCATTCCAAAGAGGTGATGGGGAATACAATTGAGTTGTTTCAAATGAAAAAAGCAACAGGAAGTCCCATGAGTGTATGGGAAGAGAGCTTGGAAGCTCGTTGTTTCCCGCAGTTGTTTCTAACAGGAAAAGGTGGACGAAATGATGAACGTCCTGTGCAGATTCCTGCATCTGAATATCGGACAACAAGATTATATGCAGAAGATCTAAGATTTCGACAATGTATCCCTTATATGTTTCATCTTTTGTTTGAAAGTGACTTGTCTGGACTTTCATATGCAGTAAATCACATTTTAAAACCTGGAATGCATCTGCAAAATGTAACTGCAAAGGATTTTATGGATAAAGTGCATCAGAGAGATGATCATTTACAATCTCAGTTGATTAATCTGGTGGCATGTCAGCGTGGGACTAATGAATACTGGTACCGTCGACATGGAGAACTGAAATGTATGCTACGGAACTTGGGAACTCCTATGTGGTTTCTTACCCTAAGCTGTGCTGAGTACGCTTGGGATGATTTACTTGAATTTCTTCGAGAGGCAAATTCCAATATAAAAAATATTGAATACAAGACACCTGGAGAATTGTGCTCCTTGGATCCTGTCAATGTATGCAGATATTTCATTCATAGATTTGAAGCTGTCATGTCTTTCATCTGCAATAAAAAGAATCCTCCACTTGGAGAAGTTGTGGATTTCTTTTGGAGAAAGGAGTATCAAGCAAGAGGTGCTCCTCACAAACATATGTTGCTATGGGTCAAGGATGCCCCCAAATTTGGAACAGATTCAGATGAAACTGTTTTGTCTTTCATTGAAGATTATGCTACATGTGCTCTTCCAAATAGCAGAGAAGAGAAAAACTTAAAACAACAAGTCTTACGATTTCAAAGTCACAGGTGTGGAAAATACTATCGACGAAAGTACAAGTCAAAGGATAAGTTCTATACCAAATGTCGATTTGGATTTCCACGTCCTGTATTAGCCAAAGGAAGAGTGAACAGTTTTATGTCAGCTGTACGACATACCATCACAAGAAAGTCTCCGAAAAACACCTACAACTTAAGAAGAAGCGAAGAATCGAAATAAATAAATGACTACAATCCAGTTATTTTATCCATGTGGAACGCTAACATGGATATTCAGTATGTTGCGGACAATTCCATTGCTGTTGCTCAATATGTAACGTCTTACATTACTAAATCAGAAAAGACTGAATTGAAAGAAATGTGGGAAGAGATTTCTCACGAGAAGAGTCTAAGTAAGAAATTATACAGTTTCAGTTTGAAGATTTTATTGCATCGTGAAATTGGAGCATATGAATGTTCAGATCGGTTATCATCTGCAAGTCTATATTCCAAAAGTAGAAGAATCATTTGGGTGAGTCTAGGTCTTGCAGGAATGCGAAATCGGGTACTGAAATCTGTTCAAGAAATTGAATATTTAGCAGAAAATGACCCTGAAAGTACAGATATTTTGAAAACCAATATGTTGGACACATACTATCCAAAGAGAAGTCATCATCTTGAGAACATGTGTCTCTATGAAGTGCTGCAAAACTACACTTTTAAACGAAATATTACAGAGAACATCAACGATGGAAAATATGGAGTGTTTGGTTCTGAAAGATGTCTGGTGAAACAAAGGAAAGGAAATTTAATTAATCACAGAAAAATTAGTTGTGACACTGCTGACAAAAGGGAATTTTACTATTTAGCCCTTTTGCAAATGTTCAAACCATGGCGTTCTGAACTGGAATTACTTGGAGATTTTCCCAGCTATGAAGATTCATTTAATGCTTGTAAAGATAACATACAATGCAGTGCTTTCGCAAATTATGTGAAAATGTTGAAAGATGAAATTGATCAAGAAGCTACAATTGCAGCTGAGATTGCTAGAGACAGTTCTCAAGACAGTCAAAGTTCTGCTGCACTGAGTCAAGATCCACTAGGACAACCAATTGTTGAAAATGAAGCAGCGATTGCAATGAATGAGGTGGAAACAGCAATGTATCAAGCACAAGAAGATGCAATACAGTTAGGAAACTTGGAAGAGCAACTAAATGTTGAACAGAAAGAAATATATCAGCAAGTAAAATAGCAGATTGACCATGGATTACTTTATGAAAAGAAAGGGTGCTCATGTACATCATTTCAACCTATCCAAATGTATGTGAGTGGTCAAGCTGGAACAGGAAAGAGTTTCTTAATTAAAGTAATTACAAGTTATCTGCAAAAAATAACTGAGTCACATTTGTCTTGTGTTGTCACTGCTCCAACTGGGTTGGCAGCACATAACATTAAAGGAATTACTTTACATCGTTTACTAATGCTGCCAGTAGAGCATGAGAACAAATTGGAATGCCACAAGCTATCTGGAGAAGCTTGTTGTGAAGTTTCAAGAGTGCTGAAGAAAATGAAACTTCTCATTATTGATGAGGTGAGCATGGTTTCAAACTTGATGCTTGCCTTTGTGCATTTAGGAATGCAGCAAATTCTTAAAACAGAGTATGACGTGTTATTTGGAGGAAAACACGTCATAGTTTTTGGAGATCTACTGCAACTGACACCGGTAAAAGGACAACCGGTATTTAAAACACTTGCCCATGAAGATACCAGAAAGTCTCTTGGCAGTGATGGTAATGTGAACATTTGGAGTAATTTTGAATACAAAGAACTGACAACAAATATGTGACAGGCAAATGATGCTGAATATGGAAGTATTCTTCAAGATATAAGAATTGGAATTCTTTCAAAAAAGGGAAAGAAGCTTTGGAGAGTCGATTACTTTGCAATGTCTTTCCAAATGAAAATGCAGTTGCTGCAAAAGTGTACGTGGAAATTGCTAAAAATAAGTCAGTGATTTGCTTAATGCCGACACTGCGTGAGTGTTCAATATTTAACGAAGAATTATTAAAATTGGAAAATGAAGAAATTGTTATAATGGAAGCCATCGATAAAATACTACATGAAGGAATTACTATTATTTTGATGGGTAAGTTGAGATCAAAACTAGATTGTTTAGAAAAAAAATATCTAAAACTGCTGGTTTGTAAAAGACACTGTATGTGTGTGTAACCTGTGGGGTAATTTTAAGGCGTAATTTGGATGTAGGGAAAGGTTTAGTTAATGGTGAAATGAGAAAAGTGGTGGATTTTGTGAATTATCAGAAAAAAGAAGGAATTGAATTTTTAAAAATTAAATTTGATCAGATTGATGAAGTTAAAGAAATTGGTCGTTGTTCAGTTCGTGTTTTTGCTTGTTAAAGATTTATATGTCCGTAGGAAACAATTTCCATCTTCTCTGGCATATGCAGTGACTATTCATAAATCTCAAGGATTAAGTGTAGACAGTGCATTGGTGAACATTGGATCTACTGTATTTAAAGAGGGTATGGCATATGTTGCTTTGTCGCGAGTTAGAACATTATCTGGTTTGTTTTTGATTGATTTTGATGAGACAAAAGTTACGGCAGATGCAAACTGTGTAAAAGAGTATAATAGGTTAAGAAGGATGTATGCTCCAAATTTAGGTCAATATCCTGTATTTGAAAAGCGTATGGTTAGTCGGAAAAGAAGGTTAGAGAATATCTGTACTGAAGATGTCAAGAAGGGAAAAGAACAAGATAATGTTGCGATTGCAGGTAAAAAGAAATTGGACACTGTTGAAGAGATTGTTGGTTATCAGTTTAGAAATAGTTCTGGTGTGAACTGCTATGCTAATGTAGTGGTCAGTGTTGTTTTTTATCTTGAAGGTTTGCAAGAACAAATTATGCAGAATCGGGAAAAATGATTTTGTTCTCTGTTGCATTCTGTTTATGAAAAATTGACAACAGATAGAAGTAAAATACAATCTGTTTCAGATGTTCGTAATCTTTTGGATGTGTGCTCTGGTTCTACACAATTTACACAAAATATCCAACAAGATGCTCAGGAATTTTTAATGTGTATGCTTACCATTTTTGAAAATGAAGGTGTAGAAATAGAAAATATTTTTGGCCTTTCTTACAAATGGGAACATTATTGTGAAAATTGCATGTATACATGTAGCACCAATGTAGACACTGAGAGATTTCTGTATTTAACATTACCAGACTGTAAATCAGTGTCTTTCAATAAATTAGTGAAAGGTGCAATTCAAAACATGGAGTGTAGCCAATGTAAATCAGAAATGCTATCCACATTATTCTTAACAAAATATGGAAAATACATAATTTTAATGATGCAACGTTCTACAGCTGATGGAAGAAAATTGGATACTTTAATAAAGCAGTTTGTAGCATTACAAGTATCAATTTCAGGAAGGACTTTTGTAGCAATTGCAATAATTTTCCATGATGGTCCTTCCTCAACATCTGGACATTACACTGCCTATCTAAAATGTGACAAAGGCTGGACACTTTGTAATGATGACCAGTTGGTTTTCAAACAACGTTTGCCTAGGGAATTGCAAAATTCCTACCTAATATTTTTAAAGCCAAAGTTTTAGGAAGATAATTCAGTCTCTGAGGAATTTATTATTATAATTTAATAGGACTACCATTGGACAATTTACATAAAGAAGAATTGCAAAAATACCATTTGGCCTCAAGGAAAGGTATATTTTGAATTATGGACTTTTTGGTGGTCATTTATTCGTTGATTATTTTAATGCGGCAACATTTACAGTTTTTATGTTAAAGTTATAAAATGTTGTAATCTGTAAGCATTTCATATATGTATGATTTGTATTTTCTGGTATTTTACTGAGAATAGTATGTTGTTTTTTTTTTAACAATCTTTCTGATTGTTTTTTTCTTGCCCGCTGTTAAGTGATGAGTACCATTGAAATCACTATTTCTAGTGAAATTCAATATATTCTGAGAACAGCAAAAAAGGCAAACAAATTACTTTGTGGAAATTATGTTATGTTGTAAAAAATGTATTATTATATGTTATAATTGTTTTTTTCTTTCACAGATCCAAATAAGCAATTTTTAACAATTTTTATTTGAATGAAAAACAGCAAAAAATGAATACCATTTTTTAATCCTCTTACTGTGAAGGTAAGTTTAACTAAGTTTCAATAGGCAGAATGAAGAGGCCTGCAAGAAGCTACAAAGTTGAAACACGTTTCTAAAAACACTCTGTTTATGTAGTTTTGAAATCTGACCATAATTAGATATCATGTGACCTGCAAAAAACGAGATTTGAGGGGTTCATAATATTTCAGGTTTTTAGCTGTTGAAGGACCGCAATCATTTCAATCATTCTTATTTGAACATCTTTGCAGACAAAACTCTGTGCTTACTTTTATCATTTGCAAGGAAATTTAAAAACGGAAATATGTCACTTTTTGGAACATAGTTATTGTGCAAGACACTCTTTTATATTTACAAAGAGAGGAAAAGGCACTCTGTGCACTTTTTATACTCCATGTAAATACAACCTCATCATTTAGACCACTTTGTGTTGAAAGGGTGTTCTATAAGTGTTGTTGTGTATGATTGCACTTAATACTCATAGAACAAGACACATGTCGAGATTTATCAGAAATCATAAATCTCGATATGTGTGTGAATGCACCATTCTACAATTGGTGTAGGAAAGCACAGCAAAGAGAATTGTTTTAATTTCTCCACATTTTTATATTTTCAATGCATGCTGAAATGTTCAGCATACATTGAAGGACAAAAATGCATTTTCTCATTGTTTTTGTACAGGAAGGTGTGTCTTCCTGTAGAAAAACAAACAGCACATGACACAGATATCCTTGCACTATTTTGCAAGGGTGCCTATGTCACCACATCGCTGCAGTTTAAGCAGCCGTGCAGACAGAAGCATAGATGTGCAACATATTTATGTACATATGTTGCATCCCTGTGCTTCGGAAGTACTACAGCACACTGCAGCTAAAGAGGTTACTGTGTGATGCTGCAGCACTACCTTATAGTTCTGCACTTATACATTCACCATACGCTACTAATGCATTCATTCAGTCAATTACGTACTACACATACATTTATGTAAACTTTCACACAATAACAAAGAAATTTAGCTCTTTTTTTAAACCAGGAAAGTTAGTTGTTACAAGAACTTTTTTTTTTCTTGTTTCTTCTTTTATATATTTTCTTGGGTTTTCGGAACAATTTTGTGATTTTTTTGATTTATCTGAAAAAAAAAAGAAACCAAAGAATGAACTTCAGGGAACAATAAAAAAAAACCTAGCAAATATGACTTTCTTGGCGGCGGCAGATCAGATCGATCGACTGCTCGCCATAGCACAAAGTCTTATTGCACTTAGTGCAGAGCACTTTTAAAAATTGAAATTGATGACGGATGTCCAAGGTTTGGTCTGATGAATGCACTCTTGATGTGCTCGGCTGCGATGAGGTGGATGGAGCAGGAGCAGGAGTGTTTCTCATCTGTCGACACTCTTCTTTTGCAAGATTGTTTGGATGAAGGGTCCTCATGTGCTTCATCATACTTGCCGTGCCGCAAGATTATTTCTTGTTAGGATCCCCTCTCGATAGGACTCTTTTGCAAATCTTGCATGTGACCAAGGTGGCATTGGTTTTATTCTGCCCCTCGGGAAAAGTAAAAAATTTCCATACCACTGAAGAGAAACGTTCTTTGCGTGGTAATTCCGGCAAAAATTCATCCTCAGAGGTTTGAGTTGATGCAGATGATGCCTGCTGCCCTGAAGCCATTTATGGTTGAAAAAAATTAGAGCTAAGTGTAAACTTAGTCTACAAAATGTTCTTCTCTCCAAAGAGGTGGTTCTCCAAAGAAGCTCAAAGAAGAATGATTGAAATGGGTGGGGTTTTTCAGTAGTTAGAACAGGAAGTGTAATGAACCAATCAAATCTCTTTTTTTGCAGGTCACATGGGATCCGCGCACCGTGCGCTTACGCAGCACGCACCCAGCGCGCATCCGCGAAATTGAATTAAAAAGAAATATAGGATTAGATGTCAAAATATATTAGTTTTAAGACTAGTTTAGAGTTTGTCTTCAATTAATATTAACATGCAATACATAAATATGTATTTTTAAATGTTAAATACTTTGCAAGATCCGCGCACCCACCGCGTCATAGACGCAGATGACGCATCGCGGAAGAGCGTAAACGTCGCGTTACGTGCATCGAACGTGTCCCGTATAGGCTAGGAGTCGCGTACCGGTCGCATTGAAATCGCGCACTAACCACGTACCCGCCGCATGCCATGCGCGGATGCTATCGCGTAGGGATCGAGAACGGTGCGCTTAGGGTGAGCGGATCCAAAAACATTGAAAAAATATATAAAATAAAGTTTAGCACATATAGTTAAAAAAATATTTTGAAAAATATAAAAAAATATGTTTGAAAAACCCATTAAGTTCAAATAATATTTTTTAATTTTTAAAAGAATTAATTGAAAAATACATTTAAAAATGGTGATAAAAAAGTATTTTAACAAAAATGTAATTAATGAAATGACACACTGAATTTGAAAAATATAGAAATCTAATCAAAATCATTAAACATGATATCTTCAGAGATAAGTTATAGATAGGAATTAACATTTAAAAAACCTTTGAAATTCACTGAAAAAACCATAGGTTTCATGCACGTTATAGTTAGGAATTGGCATTTAAAAAACCTTTGAAATTCACTGAAAAAACCAAAGGTTTCAGATGCGTTATAGTTAGGAATTGGCATTTAAAAAACCTTAGAAATTCACTAAAAAAAACATAGGTTTCAGGGGCGTTATAGTTAGCTGGACATTTCCCTCGTACAAAACCCTAGAAATTCCCCTGTTATAGTTAGTTCAGCTAAATATAACTCGCGCCCCCGCAATGCACTGCTGATGACGTCACATATTACATCACTCATGACATGGTCAGTGACATCACTGATGACATCACTGATGACAACTCAAATGACATCACTGATGACATCACTGATGACATCATCCAGTGAATGTGTGTTTTTCTGAAAAATTTAAATACGTTTTATATATTTATAGTGAAAGGCCTATGGAAGAATGAGTGGGTGTACAAGTGTGTGAATGGATGATTTTCTAGGTGCGTAACTAACTCTATAAGTGAGTCATTAAATGTATCTTACTGCAGACTAGTGACTAAACTGTGTGAATGTCTGTATGTTTCTGTCTGTTGGTGTATAAGTGGCTGCATGGTTTTGTGAATAGCTATATGAGTGCCTATATGGGTTATTGATTGGTTGTCTGAGTATCTGTATGGGTGCCTGAGTGTTTGCGTGGGTAGGCTGTGTGTGACTCTGTGCATAGATGTGTGAGTGGGTGATTCTATGGGTGCATAGTTTTAAGAGTGCATCTGTGATGAACTGTATGGTTGAGTGAGTGTATGTATGGGTGTGTCAGGTATTGAATGTATATCTCAGTGGTACATTTGTGACTAACTACATATGTGAAAGGCAGTATATATGTGTGTAAGAGTATATAAGTGGGTATATGTGAGAGTGTGTGATTGTGAGAGTGGCTGTATGGATGAGTGTGTGCTTGTATCAATGAGTGTATAAGAGCATAAGAATGTGGTACTATTTTTTATGAGTAAGTGAACTTGTGTGTGTATAATTGCATAGGTGAGTAAATGGGAGTGTGATTAATTATTTCCATGACTGACTAGGTGTGTGAGTATGTCTATGGATGATTGGTGGTGTCTGAGTGTCTATATAGGTATATAAATGCATATGATTGTCCTGTACTGAGTGACTGTAAGTATGAGTGACTCTACAGGTGAGTGAGTGGAGGTGTGTGTAGACCTCAGACTCAATGAGTGTTTATGTAGTTATTGGTATTGGAGTATCTATGGATTTGAGAATGGAAGTCTGAAATTTTGAGTCGGTGTATCAAAGGGTATATTAGGGTGTGAGAAGATGCACTAATTTATCACATGGATGACTTCATCAGTGATGTCATTTGAGATGTCATCAGTGATGTCATCAGTGATGTCACTGATCAGCAGTGCATTGCGGGGGCGCGAGTTATAGTTAGCTGAACTAACTATAACAGGGGAATTTCTAGGGTGTTGTACGAGGGAAATGTCCAGCTAACTATAACGCCCCTGAAACCTATGTTTTTTTTAGTGAATTTCTAAGGTTTTTTAAATGCCAATTCCTAACTATAACGCCCCTGAAACCTTTGTTTTTTTCAGTGACTATATATACATATACCCATCTTTGCCCAGCAAATGAGGCCACACACCACCGCTGGTAAGGAACATCTTTTATTTAAATAAGCAAACAGGCAGCTTCCAATCCCGTTGTGAAATCGCTGGCCTGACACGTTTCAGAGTCTCATTCTCTTTCCTCAGAAGCCACCATGTGCATTTGGTAAGTTACTTGCACTGACAAAATTCCGTGCGTGCTTTCAATAATTTTTGATATTTATATATATATATATACATATATATATATATATTCACTGAAAAAACCATGGGTTTCACACACGTTATAGTTAGGAATTAGCATTTAAAAAACCTTAGAAATTCACTGAAAAAACCATAGGTTTCACACACGTTATAGTTAGGAATTAGCATTTAAAAAACCATAGAAATTCAGTGAAAAAACCATAGGTTTCACACATGTTATAGTTAGCTGGACATTTTACTCGTAAAAAACCAATGAAATTGCCCCGTTATAGTTAGTTCAGCTAACTATAACTCGCGCGCCCGCAATGCACTGCTGATGACGTCACATATTACATCACTCATGACATGGTCAGTGACATCACTCATGACATCACTGATGACATCTCAAATGACATCACTGATGACATCACTGATGACATCATCCTTGTGATAGAGTGGCAGACCTCCTCTCACCTTAATATAAGCTTTGATACACACATTCAAAAATAGAGACTAAAATTTTCAAAACAATGGACATACCAATACCAGTTACAACAACCTCTTCAGTAATTCTAAGATCCACATACACATCCACTCATTCACCAACAGTCCTATACAGTCACTCATACATGTACTCACTCATCATATGTACTCATACACCTATACATCCTGTTACATAATGCCACTCATCCATAGAGTTACTCACACACATAGTCACTCATGCTAATAAAGAATCAAACATACATTCACCTGCATATACAGTTATACACACACCACCACACTTACTTCTACGGAAACTTACACATACTTAGTCTTTTAAACAATCACTTATAGAAACACATACTTATTCATACAGGAACTCTTTCAATCTCTCCCTCTCACATATACTCACATATATACACCAATAGTCACATATACTAGTTTAAAACATATGTAGTTACTCCTGAAGACACTATTGAGACAGTCATTCACTCACTAACACACCCATACACACACTCATCCACCCATACAGTCCTGCACACATGCTGTCTTCAACACATACAAACAGTGAGTCACTCATTCATGCACCTATGCACTACGTAATACCCCCCACCGAACCATACAGACACTCAGACTGATACTCAAAAAAACAACTAATAACCTATATAGACACCCATGTAGCTACTCACCAACCCATGCAGCCACTTATACACAAAGTGAGAGATACACTTAATCAGTCAGTTACACAATCAATTTTTCAAAAACAAATCATCCATTTAGACACTTATATACCCATTTATTCTTCCATCGACCTTGAGATATACATATATAAAACATATGTAATTTTCAGAAAAACACACATTCACTGGATGATGTCATCAGTGATGTCATTTGAGATGTCATCAGTGATGTCATGAGTGATGTCACTGACCATGTCATGAGTGATGTAATATGTGACGTCATCAGCAGTGCATTGCGGGCGCGCGAGTTATAGTTAGCTGAACTAACTATAACGGGGCAATTTCATTGTTTTTTTACGAGTAAAATGTCCAGCTAACTATAACATGTGTGAAACCTATGGTTTTTTCACTGAATTTCTATGGTTTTTAAATGCTAATTCCTAACTATAACGTGTGTGAAACCTATGGTTTTTTCAGTGAATTTCTAAGGTTTTTTAAATGCTAATTCCTAACTATAACGTGTGTGAAAACCATGGTTTTTTCAGTGAATTTGCAAGGTTTTTTAAATGCTAATTCCTAACTATAACGTGTGTGAAACCCATGGTTTTTTCAGTGAATTTGCAAGGTTTTTTAAATGCTAATTTTTTTTTTATTCTTCATTTTTTTCAAACATATTTTTAATTTAATTTTCTTTCCTTTTATAAAGACTATGCTTAAATTTTTAAAATCCTTAAATATTATTTTTTTAATATATTTTTTAAAATAAACATGTAAAATTTATTTCCAGATTTTTTTTTTTTTTTTTAGTACGCGTACCGTAAGCTCACGGTAAGCGTACGGTTTACGCAACGTCCGTAATCTATCTACGCTGCTTGCGTATAGTTACGTACTTTACGTAGCCGCGCGTACTGCGCGTGGGACGCGTGCGCGCTTACGCCACACGCGCACGTTACGCGGAAGTGCCGGGTAGTGACTGTTATGCGCATGCGCGCAAGCGCGTGTCTTTTTTACGCGCACGCGTACTTTTTGCCGTAAGCGTACCGTAAGCGTACCGTAAGCGTACGGTAGGTCATGTGATCTTGAAACACAACTTTTGATTGGTTGAAACTACTTTCAGTTCTAGAACTCTCCTACACCACACCCATTCCCCTCATTTCTGCTTGTGATCCCTTGGGAGAAGGAGCTGGTTTGTCTTTGGGATACGATGGCAGAACAGCAGAGCTCTTCTGAGAGTGAGGCTAGCACCAGCAGCACTGTCTTGAGGCAGAGATCGAGGAAACAAAAGCCTTCTTATGTTTGGGATTATTTTACTTTTCCAGAAGGCCAGCAAAAGGTGAATGCACCCTTAGTTACTTGCTGTCTGTGTAAGCGTGTACTTTCTAGAGGTAATCCTGACAGGAAGTATTCCTTTGGGAATCACACCATGAAGAGGCACCTCCAGGATGTACACGGAAGGACACATGGTCATCTTTTTGGAGGTAACTCTTCAGAAAGACGAGCCAGTACATCCACAGCAGCTCAGCCTGGACCATCATCTGCAGGGCTGACTCCTTCCTCTGCAGGTCAGGTGAGCCCTTCATCTGTGGGGGGAGCATCTCCTTCTGCTGGCCCTCTGGAAATTAACCCTCGATTTCTGAGGGTTGATATTCGATGTGCCTCTTGTCATGATCTAATTTGTCATAGGGAGACCAGTGTTTCCCTAGTGAACCTCAAAATAGATCAGCACACTTGTCACAGAGACTAATTTTCCCATGCTTCCTTTCCTCTGTCCCTGCATGAACACAACGGTTCTTTTAAGAGCCAACCTTATCTTTCATCTTTTTTTTTACATATGTTTTTTAAAACCTTTTTTTTTTTTTTTTTTACCGTACGCGTACGGTGCGCGTACCTTTTTTTTATTTTTTAAAAAAAAACACTAAAAATCAATTATCACATTACAAGGTCCTTGAGAGACTACAATTATTATTATTGACTTACCATACACACTCAAAAAAATATTTATTCATTTGTTCTTTTAAAAAATAGTCTTAAAAATGGTTGTAGTTTTCGAAAATTTTCTATATCGATCTGAAAAAAAAGAAAAAAGTATTAATATTTTTTTAACAATTTATAATACAGTATACATATTTACATTTTTTTCCAAAAAATATTTTTGCCTTATTTTTGCTGTTTTCAGAATATATTGCATTTCACTATAAATTGTGAAAGCAATTGCATTCATCATTTTACAGCGGGCAAAAAAAAATAACAATCTCAAAGATTGTATTAAAAAAGCCCAGAATCTCTTCTCACTTAAACTTATCATTACAGAAATGCATATTATTCTAAAAAAATATCATCTAAAAACAATACTTATTTCTTTAAAATACCGTCTGATATGTTTGTTTCAGAAGTATAATCACAATATTATATCTCAAATAACTCCAAAATACATCTGATTTCATTTCCTTTAGGCCAAATAGTTTTTTTTTTTTTTTTTTTGGAATAAATTTCCAAGGGAAATCCATTAAAATTCTAAAGTTTAATCTGTCCAGATCTCACCGATTCTCTGTAACATTTTGGTTCACGAAAATTTTTTGAATAATTTATTTAGTCCACAATAGAATTGCTTACTTTTCCACATGGCCAAATAGTAATTTTTTAAATCATTTTTGAAAAAATTTCCAATGGCAGTCCAATAGCATTCCAAAATTTAAAATGTGCAGAAGTTACCGATTATCTCTAAATTATTGGTTTTTCAAAATTGCATTAAAAATTAAAAAAGTCCACATTACAATTGGTTATCTTTCCTTTAGGCCAAATGATAATTTTAAAAATATTTTTTCTATAAGATTGCAATGGTAATCCAGTAAAATGGTAAAATTATTTTGTCCAGATCTTGCCAAGTCTCTCTAAAATTTAGGTTTCAGGAAGATTAGATAGGAATTTGCTAAATCAAAAGGCAAACGTTGTTTGAAAATCAATTGGGAATCATTACACAGTGTCCAGCCTTTTTCACATTTTAGATAAACTGTGTAATGTCCAGAAGTAACAGTAGGTCCATCATGGAAAATTATTGCAACAGTTACAAAAGTTTTTCCTGAAATTGATAATTGCTGTCCTGTAAACTTCTTTATTAAAGTATCCAATTTTGAACCATCAGCTCTACATCGTTGCATCATTAAAATTACATACTGTCCGTATTCCCTTAAAATTAATGTTGAAAACATGTCAGAATTACACTCACCACATTTCATGCTATGATTAGCATCTTTAACTAATTTTGCAAAAGTGACTGTTTTACTCTCTGGCAATGTCAAATAAATAAACCTTTCATTATCAACAATAGAGCCACATATATTATAACAATTATCACAACTATGTTCCCATTTATAAGAGAGACCAAAAAAAATGTCAATGGGAACTCCTTCTTCTTCCACTACCTGAAGAAAATACATCAAAAATTCGTGTGCATCTTGCTGTTCATTTTGAGAAAACTGTGTTCGTCCTGAACATACATCTAAAAGTTTTCTAATATCAGTAGCACTTTCTATTTGAGTTTTATCTTTACTCAGCTTTTGAAAAAGGAGACTCAGCTCTGAACAGAATCTTTTTCCCTGATTTACTATTATCTGCTCTTGCAAACTTTCCAGATAAAATGCAACATTCAGCACTACATTAGCGTAGCAGTTGACACCAGAGCTATTTTCAAAATGACATCCTACAACCTGTTCTTCATTGTCCTTTTTCTTTTTGCTTGCAATTACATCACTCCTCTTTTTTTTCCTCTTCTCTATATCTTCATTACAGATATTCTCATTTCTCCTTTTACGAGAAACTACACGTTTCTCCAACACAGGATACTGACCTAAATGAGGAGCATAGCTTCTTCTTAATCTATTATACTCCTTTACACAGTTTGTATCAGCACTAACTTTTGAGTCATCAAAGTCTATCATGAATAAACCTGATAATGTTTTGACTCGTGACAAAGCTACATATGCCATACCTTCTTTGAACACAGTTGAACCAATGTTCACAAATGCACAATCTACAGTCAATCCTTGAGACTTGTGGATAGTTACAGCATATGCTAGAGAAAACGGAAACTGCTTCCTACGTACATATAAGTCTTTCACAAGCATAAAACGAACTGTACAACGACAAATATCTTTAACTTCATCTATCTGATCAAATTTTATCTGTAAACATTCAATTCCTTCTTTTTTCTGATAATTAATAAAACCCACAACTCTTCCCATCGCTCCATTCACTAAGCCTTTCTCAACATCCAAATTTCTCCTTAAAAATACTCTACAGTTCATGCAAACATATAGATTTTTTTCTAATCCTGCTGTTTTGGAGATGTTCTTCTCTAGTGAGTCCAATTTATTTTTCAGTTTGCCTGTTACTGTGACAGTAATTCTTCCATCCTCAATTTTGTCCACTGCTTCCAATTTCCTGATCTCTTCCTTTTCCAATTTCAAAAGCTCCTCATTAAATATTGAGCATTCACGTAGAGTTGGCATTAAGCAGATGACACTTTTGTTTTCTGCAATATTCTTGTATATTTTCTCTGCAACTATTTCTTCCTTTGGAAATAAATTATGTAGCAGCCGACTCTGTAATGCTTTTTTCCCAACTTCTGTGAGTAGTCCAATTCTGATATCTTTCAGAATACTTCCATATTCTTCATCGTTTGCTTGCCTCATATTAGTTGTAAGTTCCTTGTACTCAAAGAAGGACCAAATATTTGTATTTCCAATGCTTCCCAATGACTTATTCGTGTCTTCATGTGTCACAGTATTAAACACTGGTTGTCCTTTAACTGGAGTAAGTTGCAAAAGATCCCCAAAAACTATGACGTGTTTTCCACCAAATAACACGTCATAGTCTGTCTTCAAAATTTGCTGCATTCTTAAATGCACAAAGGCAAGCATTAAGTTTGATACCATGCTCACCTCATCAATAATGAGAACTTGCATCTTCTTCAATACTCTTGAAACTTCCAAGGATGCTTCTCCAGTTAGCTTGTTGAATTGTATTTTGTTCTCATGCTCCACTGGTAACATTAGCAAACGATGTAAGGTGATTCCTTTTATGTTATATGCTGCTAACCCAGTTGGAGCAGTAACCACACAAGACAAAGTAGAATCCGTTTTTTGCTTTAGGTAGCTTCTGATGACTTTAATTAGGAAACTTTTTCCAGTGCCAGCTTGTCCGCTTACATACATCCTGATTGGATGAAATGAAGTGCATGAGCACTCTTTTTTTTCATGTAGAAATCCGTGATCAATTTTGTTTTTGATCTCTTCATAAATGAGTTGCTGCTCTTGATTCAGTTGTCTTTCCAAATTTTGTAAGTCTATAAATTCTTCTTGAGCTTGATTCATAGCCGTTTCCACTTCATTCATGGCTATTGATGCTTCATTTTCAACGATTGGTTGTCCTAGGGGATCTTGACTGAGTGTTCCAGAACTTTGGCTGTCCTGAGAACTGTCTCTAGCTATTTCTGCTGCAATTGTAGTTTCCTGTTCAATTTCTTCATTTAACATTTGCAGATAAGTTGAGAATGTACTGCATTGTATGCTGTCTTTGCAAGCATTAAAAGAATCTTCATAGCTCTGGAATTCTCCCAGTAGTTCATCCTCTGTACGCCATGGTTTAAACAACTGTAAAAGAGCCAAGTAGTAAAATTCTTTCTTGTCGGTAGTGTCGCAACTCAACTTCCGGTGATTTATCAAACTTCCTTTGGTTTGCTTCACCAAACATCCTTCTTCACCAACAACTTTATATTTTCCACTGTTGATGTCTTCTGCAGCTTTCCGTGAATAAATGTAGTTCTGCAACACTTCATAGAGACACATGTTCTCCAGATGATGACTTCTCTTGGGATAATATGTGTCCAACATGTTTGTTTTCAATATATCTGTACTTTCTGGGTCATTCTCAGCCAAATATTCAATTTCTCCAACAGATTTCAGTACCCGATTTCTCATTGCTGCAAGGCCTAAACTTGCCCAAATTATTCTTCTTGACTTCGAGTAGAGACTTGCAGAAGATAACCTATCTGAACATTCGTAGGATCCAATTTCTCGATGCGATAACATCTTCAGACTGAAACTGTACAGCTTCTTACTGACAGTCTTCTCGTGAGAAATCTCTTCCCACATTTCCTTCAATTCTGTTTTTTCTGATTTCGTAATGTAAGACGTTACATATCGTGCAACAGCAATGGAATTGTCAGCTACATACTGTATATCCATGTTAGCGTTCCACATGGATAAAATGACTGGGTTGTAGTCATTTATATTTGTTGATTCTTCTTTTCTTTTAAGGTTGTAGGTATTCTTAGGTGATTTTCTTGTGATAGTATGTCTCACAGCTGACATAAAACTGTTGACTCTTCCATTTGAAAGAACAGGTCTAGGAAATCCAAATCGACATTTAGTGTAGTATTTTTCTTTGCTCTTGTATTTCCGTCGACAGTATTTTCCACACCGATGACTTTGGAAACGTAGAACTTGCTCCTTTAACTTGTTCTCTTCTGTGCTTTTTGGTATACCACATGTTGCATATTCTTCAATGTAAGATAACACTGCTTCATCAGTATCTGTTCCAAACTTTGGGGCATCCTTGATCCACAGCAGCATATGAATATGAGGAGCACCTCTTGCCTGGTACTCTTTTCTCCAAAAGAAATCCACTACTTCTCCAAGGGGTGGATTTTTTTTATTGCAGATGAAGGACATCATAGCCTCAAATCTATGATTGAAATATCTGCAAACATTAACCGGATCCAATGAGCACAGTTCTCCTGCTGTCTTGTATTCGATGTTTTTAATGTTTGAATTGGCCTCTCGTAGAAAATCCAGTAAATCATCCCAAGCGTACTCGGCACAGCTTAGGGTAAGGAACCATGTTGGTGTTCCTAAATTGCGTAACATGCATTTTAGTTCACCATGGCGTCGGTACCAATATTCATTTGTCCCACGCTGACAAGCCATCAGATTGATCAGTTGTGTTTCCAAATGATCATCTCGGTGCTGCACTTTCTCCATAAAATCCTTAGCAGACACATTTTGTAAATGTACTCCACTTTTTAAAATGTGATTTACTGCATAAGACAGTGCAGACAAGTCGCTTTCAAATAAAAGATGGAACAAATAAGGAATACTTTGTCGAAATCTGGGATCTTCAGCATATAGTCTTGTAGTCCGATACTCTGAAGCTGGAATCTGTTCTGGACGTTCATCGTATTGTCCTCCTTTTCCTTTAGGAAACAGCTGGGGAAAACATCGAGCTTCCAAGCTCTCCTCCCATACACTCACGGGATTTCCTTTTGCTTTCTTCATCTGAAAGAGATCAATATTGTCTCCCATAACTTCTTTCGAATGGAGAGGATGTATGCTAAAATGTTCATAAATTTCTTCTTCCTTTGACTTGTCCACTTTTTCAATTTGTCCAGTTGGTGTTTCTGTGTGTTCTTGAAAATCTTCTTCTTCTTCTTCTTCTTCTATATAAATTGATTCATACCATTTGTTATTTTTTTTCAAATACAAATTTGCTCTTTGTACTTTCCGCACATCTACCAGCTCCTGCCAAATCTTCTTATTCTTTGTAGGTACACCATTAACCAGAATAATTAATGGTTCAGTTTCCAAAGTATCCGCATCAATAGTTTCCATATTTTTTTTCAAATCCAAGGGCAAATACACCACTCTTCCTTTTAAACCTCTCAGTAAATCTGAAGGAGGTAATTTACCAGTTTTGGGCTCCATACGTACTATGGTCTGGAACGGATGAACACATTGAATGAGTATAGACTCATATGTATTTAATTCAGAAAGTTCAGCAGGAATAGCATCCAATTCTAAATTATTATGTACAGCTCTGGTCGGCATTCTATTTTCCTCTAACTTGTTGTAACAGTATTTACAAATACGCTGATCTTCACCCAATTCAAAACAATTTTCAAGAAATATATATGTGGCAAAATCCATCCACTTATAATTATCTTCATTTTCACTCTTTCTGTAGAGATCAACATTCCTAGTTTGTTTTCTATAATGATTTCTGCGGCAACAAATACAAGTACAATTTGGTCTTTCATTAGAGACTATTGCAAATTTTGTTATGTGATCATTAAATGTGTTACTTACAGAGGGTTCTACATTCTCTTCCACTTCTGCCTCATTTACTGTGTCCTTCTCTGCACTGTTTTGTTCAGGACCAAATTAACAAAACTGAATTTCATCAACAACCTTCTCTACATCTGATACCGTTCCTCGGAACAGAGCCCTATTCAATTCATTTAACTTTATTGCTGGACTTTTGGCAAAATACAACCGTCTCACAAACTTTCTCATTTCAGTATGATGAACAGCCAGCATCCTAAAATGATGGAAAACACTATTGCACACTTTTCTAGATAGACAAGCAAGAGAATGACCCTGCAAACCAGTATTCTCTCTCACTCTGCATGGATCCAGACTTTGAAGCACCTTAATCTTTTGTTTTACACTTTTTTTACTATATTCTCTTAGAAACTCTCGAAATCTGTCAATAGATTCCTGACGCACAGTGCAAATACTACTACAATTCCAAGTGTACACTGGGGCTTTAGGACGTCTCCCCATTGCCTCATCTGCCATCACTTGTACCTCATCTCTTGGAACCATTATCTCCTTCTCCATTATGCAACCATTTTTTACTTCGTATGAACGACCTCTGGTGTCAACTGCATGCAGCAAACTATTACTTTGAAAATAGCTCTCTTCATTAAAAAAAGGTTCACTACTTGAACTATGCATCCACTTTCCTAAAAACACTTTACAAAAGTTTGTTCTGTTCACTACTCTTTTGCTTTTGCTTTGTGATTTCAGTACATTAACCATTTTATCTAATGTACGCATCCTATTCAAAATTAATATGAATAGTTTCCTTTTTAATTCTAATGCTTTTGCTGCAATGGCTTCAATTTCTTTTTTTCTCTTGTAATATTTTGCCTTTTGCTTATATTTCTTTACATCCTTTATCAAATTGGACATAACTCTTCTCTGAAACATTTTTCTACGTATCTCTTTAAACGCTGTTTTTCTGTTTATGTTAAACTTTTCAATTGCAGAAGGTATATTTGCATTAACTAAATTCTAAATTTTTTGCTGTTCTCTATGTTTTGTTACATTTTTCCGAGGACAGACATTTTGTACATTTTTCTTTGTTTTGAATATTTTGTTAAGAAATTGTTTTTTCTGCTTACCAGAAGATTTTTTCTTTTTCCCAACATGAGCATCTTCTACTAACTTTGGTCCTCCAGTTGTCTTCAAATATAGGTTTTTTTTTAGCGTTTTTTGAACTCGAGATTTTGTAGGCATCTTAAATTTTGTTCACTGTTCTTCAGCAATACCTGAAAAAAACTAAAAAAAAAAACCTTTATTGTATTTAAATATATTACTACATTTGTTTTCACAATAGTCACAAAACAAAATTTCTTTGCCAATTTGAATGCACACAAACTGCTCTTTTTTTTGGGCAAGTGAAAATCTCTTTTACAAACTGTCACATTATGAAACCACTTTTCAGATTTTTTAAAAAGCTCATGTCCACAGTGCTACACTCCAGCAAGGGCAACCAGCCTTAGTGAAGCTCAATGTATTTGCATTACAGACTTAAACCTGAAAACCCCACTCGCTTGTAAATACTTTGCATGACTATACATGGCAAGCACATGGGTGTGTGCTAAGACTCTGCTTCTTCCCCCAAAAATTCGCTCCCCCTTTCCATCTAATGCAACTGTGAAATCACCAGAGCAAGACGCAATAAATCTCTGCCTATAATTCCTCTATGCACACAGAGTCATGTTTTCACATTAGTCCCAAAACGAAATTTCTTTGCCATTTTGAAAGCACACTTACTGCTCTTTTTTTTTGGGCCGAGTGAAAATCACTTTTACAGACTGACACATTATGAAACCTTTTTAAAAAATTTATTTAATTGCACATGTCCAAGCTGTTTTTTTTTCAGACCACCACCATGTGTATTCTCTGTGTCTGCCTACACTCCAGCAAGGGCAACCAGCCTTAGTGATGCTGAATGTATTTGCATTACAGACTTAAACCTGAAAACCTCACTGGCTTCTAAATACTGTGCATGACTATACATGGCAAGCACATGGGTGTGTGCTAAGCCTCTGCTTCTTCCCCAAAAAATTCGCTCCCCCTTTCCATCTAATGCAACTGTGAAATCACCAGAGCAAGACGCAATAAATCTCTGCCTATAATTCCTCTATGCACACAGAGTCATGTTTTCACATTAGTCCCAAAACGAAATTTCTTTGCCATTTTGAAAGCACACTTACTGCTCTTTTTTTTTTGGGCCGAGTGAAAATCACTTTTACAGACTGACACATTATGAAACCTTTTTTAAAAATTTATTTAATTGCACATGTCCAAGCTGTTTTTTTTTCAGACCACCACCATGTGTATTCTCTGTGTCTGCCTACACTCCAGCAAGGGCAACCAGCCTTAGTGATGCTGAATGTATTTGCATTACAGACTTAAACCTGAAAACCCCACTGGCTTCTAAATACTGTGCATGACTATACACGGCAAGCACATGGGTGTGTGCTAAGCCTCTGCTTCTTCCCCCAAAAATTCGCTCCCCCTTTCCATCTAATGCAACTGTGAAATCACCAGAGCAAGACGCAATAAATCTCTGCCTATAATTCCTCTATGCACACAGAGTCATGTTTTCACATTAGTCCCAAAACGAAATTTCTTTGCCAATTTGAAAGCACACTTACTGCTCTTTTTTTTTCGGGCCAAGTGAAAATCTCTTTTTACAATTTGAAATCACTTTTACAGACTGACACATTATGAAACCACTATTTTTGATTTATTTAATTGCACATGTACAAACTGTTTTTTTTTCAGACCACCACCATGTGCATTCTCTGTGACTGCCTACACTCCACCAAGGGCAACCAGCCTTAGTGATGCTGAATGTATTTGCATTACAGACTTAAACCTGAAAACCCCACTGGCTTCTAAATACTGTGCATGACTATACATGGCAAGCACATGGGTGTGTGCTAAGCCTCTGCTTCTTCCCCCAAAAATTCGCTCCCCCTTTCCATCTAATGCAACTGTGAAATCACCAGAGCAAGACGCAATAAATCTCTGCCTATAATTCCTCTATGCACACAGAGTCATGTTTTCACATTAGTCCTAAAACGAAATTTCTTTGCCAATTTGAAAGCACACTTACTGCTCTTTTTTTTTAGGGCCAAGTGAAAATCTCTTTTTATAATTTGAAATCACTTTTACAGACTGACACATTATGAAACCACTATTTTTGATTTATTTAATTGCACATGTACAAACTGTTTTTTTTTCAGACCACCACCATGTGCATTCTCTGTGACTGCCTACACTCCACCAAGGGCAACCAGCCTTAGTGATGCTGAATGTATTTGCATTACAGACTTAAACCTGAAAACCCCACTGGCTTCTAAATACTGTGCATGACTATACATGGCAAGCACATGGGTGTGTGCTAAGCCTCTGCTTCTTCCCCAAAAAATTCGCTCCCCCTTTCCATCTAATGCAACTGTGAAATCACCAGAGCAAGACGCAATAAATCTCTGCCTATAATTCCTCTATGCACACAGAGTCATGTTTTCACATTAGTCCTAAAACGAAATTTCTTTGCCAATTTGAAAGCACACTTACTGCTCTTTTTTTTTCGGGCCAAGTGAAAATCTCTTTTTACAATTTGAAATCACTTTTACAGACTGACACATTATGAAACCACTATTTTTGATTTATTTAATTGCACGTGTCCAAGCTGTTTTTTTTTCAGACCACCACCATGTGCATTCTCTGTGACTGCCTACACTCCACCAAGGGCAACCAGCCTTAGTGATGCTGAATGTATTTGCATTACAGACTTAAACCTGAAAACCCCACTGGCTTCTAAATACTGTGCATGACTATACATGGCAAGCACATGGGTGTGTGCTAAGCCTCTGCTTCTTCCCCCAAAAATTCGCTCCCCCTTTCCATCTAATGCAACTGTGAAATCACCAGAGCAAGACGCAATAAATCTCTGCCTATAATTCTTCTATGCACACAGAGTCATGTTTTCACATTAGTCCCAAAACGAAATTTCTTTGCCAATTTGAAAGCACACTTACTGCTCTTTTTTTTTCGGGCCAAATGAAAATCTCTTTTTACAATTTGAAATCACTTTTACAGACTGACACATTATGAAACCACTATTTTTGATTTATTTAATTGCACATGTACAAACTGTTTTTTTTTCAGACCACCACCATGTGCATTCTCTGTGACTGCCTACACTCCACCAAGGGCAACCAGCCTTAGTGATGCTGAATGTATTTGCATTACAGACTTAAACCTGAAAACCCCACTGGCTTCTAAATACTGTGCATGACTATACATGGCAAGCACATGGGTGTGTGCTAAGCCTCTGCTTCTTCCCCAAAAAATTCGCTCCCCCTTTCCATCTAATGCAACTGTGAAATCACCAGAGCAAGACGCAATAAATCTCTGCCTATAATTCCTCTATGCACACAGAGTCATGTTTTCACATTAGTCCTAAAACGAAATTTCTTTGCCAATTTGAAAGCACACTTACTGCTCTTTTTTTTTCGGGCCAAGTGAAAATCTCTTTTTACAATTTGAAATCACTTTTACAGACTGACACATTATGAAACCACTATTTTTGATTTATTTAATTGCACGTGTCCAAGCTGTTTTTTTTTCATACCACCACCATGTGCATTCTCTGTGACTGCCTACACTCCACCAAGGGCAACCAGCCTTAGTGATGCTGAATGTATTTGCATTACAGACTTAAACCTGAAAACCCCACTGGCTTCTAAATACTGTGCATGACTATACATGGCAAGCACATGGGTGTGTGCTAAGCCTCTGCTTCTTCCCCCAAAAATTCGCTCCCCCTTTCCATCTAATGCAACTGTGAAATCACCAGAGCAAGACGCAATAAATCTCTGCCTATAATTCCTCTATGCACACAGAGTCATGTTTTCACATTAGTCCCAAAACGAAATTTCTTTGCCATTTTGAAAGCACACTTACTGCTCTTTTTTTTTTGGGCCGAGTGAAAATCACTTTTACAGACTGACACATTATGAAACCTTTTTTAAAAATTTATTTAATTGCACATGTCCAAGCTGTTTTTTTTTCAGACCACCACCATGTGTATTCTCTGTGTCTGCCTACACTCCAGCAAGGGCAACCAGCCTTAGTGATGCTGAATGTATTTGCATTACAGACTTAAACCTGAAAACCCCACTGGCTTCTAAATACTGTGCATGACTATACACGGCAAGCACATGGGTGTGTGCTAAGCCTCTGCTTCTTCCCCCAAAAATTCGCTCCCCCTTTCCATCTAATGCAACTGTGAAATCACCAGAGCAAGACGCAATAAATCTCTGCCTATAATTCCTCTATGCACACAGAGTCATGTTTTCACATTAGTCCCAAAACGAAATTTCTTTGCCAATTTGAAAGCACACTTACTGCTCTTTTTTTTTCGGGCCAAGTGAAAATCTCTTTTTACAATTTGAAATCACTTTTACAGACTGACACATTATGAAACCACTATTTTTGATTTATTTAATTGCACATGTACAAACTGTTTTTTTTTCAGACCACCACCATGTGCATTCTCTGTGACTGCCTACACTCCACCAAGGGCAACCAGCCTTAGTGATGCTGAATGTATTTGCATTACAGACTTAAACCTGAAAACCCCACTGGCTTCTAAATACTGTGCATGACTATACATGGCAAGCACATGGGTGTGTGCTAAGCCTCTGCTTCTTCCCCCAAAAATTCGCTCCCCCTTTCCATCTAATGCAACTGTGAAATCACCAGAGCAAGACGCAATAAATCTCTGCCTATAATTCCTCTATGCACACAGAGTCATGTTTTCACATTAGTCCTAAAACGAAATTTCTTTGCCAATTTGAAAGCACACTTACTGCTCTTTTTTTTTAGGGCCAAGTGAAAATCTCTTTTTATAATTTGAAATCACTTTTACAGACTGACACATTATGAAACCACTATTTTTGATTTATTTAATTGCACATGTACAAACTGTTTTTTTTTCAGACCACCACCATGTGCATTCTCTGTGACTGCCTACACTCCACCAAGGGCAACCAGCCTTAGTGATGCTGAATGTATTTGCATTACAGACTTAAACCTGAAAACCCCACTGGCTTCTAAATACTGTGCATGACTATACATGGCAAGCACATGGGTGTGTGCTAAGCCTCTGCTTCTTCCCCAAAAAATTCGCTCCCCCTTTCCATCTAATGCAACTGTGAAATCACCAGAGCAAGACGCAATAAATCTCTGCCTATAATTCCTCTATGCACACAGAGTCATGTTTTCACATTAGTCCTAAAACGAAATTTCTTTGCCAATTTGAAAGCACACTTACTGCTCTTTTTTTTTCGGGCCAAGTGAAAATCTCTTTTTACAATTTGAAATCACTTTTACAGACTGACACATTATGAAACCACTATTTTTGATTTATTTAATTGCACGTGTCCAAGCTGTTTTTTTTTCAGACCACCACCATGTGCATTCTCTGTGACTGCCTACACTCCACCAAGGGCAACCAGCCTTAGTGATGCTGAATGTATTTGCATTACAGACTTAAACCTGAAAACCCCACTGGCTTCTAAATACTGTGCATGACTATACATGGCAAGCACATGGGTGTGTGCTAAGCCTCTGCTTCTTCCCCCAAAAATTCGCTCCCCCTTTCCATCTAATGCAACTGTGAAATCACCAGAGCAAGACGCAATAAATCTCTGCCTATAATTCTTCTATGCACACAGAGTCATGTTTTCACATTAGTCCCAAAACGAAATTTCTTTGCCAATTTGAAAGCACACTTACTGCTCTTTTTTTTTCGGGCCAAATGAAAATCTCTTTTTACAATTTGAAATCACTTTTACAGACTGACAAATTATGAAACCACTATTTTTGATTTATTTAATTGCACATGTACAAACTGTTTTTTTTTCAGACCACCACCATGTGCATTCTCTGTGACTGCCTACACTCCACCAAGGGCAACCAGCCTTAGTGATGCTGAATGTATTTGCATTACAGACTTAAACCTGAAAACCCCACTGGCTTCTAAATACTGTGCATGACTATACATGGCAAGCACATGGGTGTGTGCTAAGCCTCTGCTTCTTCCCCAAAAAATTCGCTCCCCCTTTCCATCTAATGCAACTGTGAAATCACCAGAGCAAGACGCAATAAATCTCTGCCTATAATTCCTCTATGCACACAGAGTCATGTTTTCACATTAGTCCTAAAACGAAATTTCTTTGCCAATTTGAAAGCACACTTACTGCTCTTTTTTTTTCGGGCCAAGTGAAAATCTCTTTTTACAATTTGAAATCACTTTTACAGACTGACACATTATGAAACCACTATTTTTGATTTATTTAATTGCACGTGTCCAAGCTGTTTTTTTTTCATACCACCACCATGTGCATTCTCTGTGACTGCCTACACTCCACCAAGGGCAACCAGCCTTAGTGATGCTGAATGTATTTGCATTACAGACTTAAACCTGAAAACCCCACTGGCTTCTAAATACTGTGCATGACTATACATGGCAAGCACATGGGTGTGTGCTAAGCCTCTGCTTCTTCCCCCAAAAATTCGCTCCCCCTTTCCATCTAATGCAACTGTGAAATCACCAGAGCAAGACGCAATAAATCTCTGCCTATAATTCTTCTATGCACACAGAGTCATGTTTTCACATTAGTCCCAAAACGAAATTTCTTTGCCAATTTGAAAGCACACTTACTGCTCTTTTTTTTTCGGGCCAAATGAAAATCTCTTTTTACAATTTGAAATCACTTTTACAGACTGACACATTATGAAACCACTATTTTTGATTTATTTAATTGCACGTGTCCAAGCTGTTTTTTTTTCAGACCAACACCATGTGTATTCTCTGTGTCTGCCTACACTCCAGCAAGGGCAACCAGCCTTAGTGATGCTGAATGTATTTGCATTACAGACTTAAACCTGAAAACCCCACTGGCTTCTAAATACTGTGCATGACTATACACGGCAAGCACATGGGTGTGTGCTAAGCCTCTGCTTCTTCCCCAAAAAATTCGCTCCCCCTTTCCATCTAATGCAACTGTGAAATCACCAGAGCAAGACGCAATAAATCTCTGCCTATAATTCTTCTATGCACACAGAGTCATGTTTTCACATTAGTCCCAAAACAAAATTTCTTTGCCAATTTGAAAGCACACTTACTGCTCTTTTTTTTTTCGGGGCAAGTGTAAATCACTTTTACACACTGACACATTATGAAACCACCATGTGTAACTACAACAAAAACAATTCCCATTTCTATTATTCATTTCTTAAGTTACCACATACATACCCTCTCAAACTGTAAACTCACCTTTAAAATTAGTTAGTTGTGAAAGAAATGTGACACTCAAACAGCAGATTATCAGAGCCAGGATCTCTGTTGTGTTCACCTCTCTCCTCTCAGCAGAACCAGATAATGGCAAACTTTCCCTCTATTTTTCCACACATATACATGTAAGTTTCAAATCTCAGTGCTTCCCCCTTTTTTTCACATGTAATCACACATTTCTATTGGTTGAAAACGAACCCTTTTCCAAAAGTACCCTTCCCCCAACTTGACTTCTTCCTAGTACCCTTCCCCCAACTTGACTTCTGCCTGCTACCATAGCAACAGCTCATGGAACACTGCTGTGTGCAGTTAGGTCAGAAGTTCGACACACAATGTTTCAATTCCACAGAGCAAGAGTGCTTGACTTTTCAAACCTAACAGCAAATCCATAGTACTGTTCTTTGGTTACACATTTTTTTGTACCAATACAAAACATGCTTCTATTAATTTTCACATACAGCCTAGTTTTTATTCTAGAATGGTATGAAACAGCCAATCAGTTCTTTTTGTTTTAAAAAAATATGTATGCCTCCATTTCCAAACTGTCTTTCTTTTCATATTGCCATTCTACTGAAAGACACCTCCTGAGTGCATCCAGTTCTCCTTTGAAGATGTTCACAGTGTGGATTGTAGGGCACAGCTATGTCTTCTGGAGTGAAAAGTATGCAGAGAAAACAGATATGGTGAGAGACCTTGCTTTGCCAAATGTAGACATTAAATGGATTGGTCAGAGAGGGTTAAAGTGGCACCAATTGATGCCATTGGTGAAATCCTTCATTCAAATCCAACACCCTGACCTCATAATAGTGCACTGTGGTGGCAATGACCTAGGCACTTTGACTGGGGTAGGTCTGGAAATGCTTATGAAGGACACCTTTGCACAACTGTTTTCACTTTTCCCTAAAACTGCCTTTGTGTTTTCCAACAGATGCCAAAGGCAAAAATGGAACTGGTCCAATCATTTCTGTCCACAGATTGACAAAGCAAGAAAGCACGTCAACAAATCTGTTACTGCTTTCCTCCGTGACTATGGTATGGGTGCCATTTACCACAACAACTTGCGTTATGACATGCAAGACATTTATAGAGGAGATGGTGTGCACTTCAATGATGAAGGGAACAGAGTCTTCCTTTTGAACCTTAGACTCTGCATCGGTACTTACTTGTAGGTACCACTAAAAAAATGACTTCATAAACACAACAGCTCTTTTTGGAGCTCCCTAATATCTAAACTCTTAAATCTGCTTTTCATTTATTTATTTTTATTTTTTTTACCGTACGCTTACCGTAAGCTTACCGTACGCGTACCCCGTGATTTTTTTTAAAATCAATAAATGTTTTTTTTGTACTTTTCTGTCCTTCTTTGACCCCCTTACAAATGTTAGGGGGTCTGTAACTCTCCTCATTGCCCCCTTTCCTTGTTTTCACTCTTTTTTTTCAGAGTGAAATACACAAAATGGCGGCCGCCGCTTCCTGGTTTCGGCCGATTCGAATGTTTACTAAGATCTAACAGCCAATCAGAATCGCGCTCGCGCACGCCGCCGTACGCTTACCGTAAGCGTACGGTAAGCGTACCGTAAGCGGGCTCAGATATATATATTGATTTAAAGGCTATTTTCTCAGAATCTACTGAACAGATTTACACCAAACCTACAAAAGGCACTTCCTTGACCTAGGGACTACCTCTCTGCCACATTTTGAGTAATTCTGTTCAGCCGTTCGGGCTGTAGCTCGTTCTAAAGGTCCTATGGAAAAATGCATGGGGAAAACGCGTTTTGGGACCCCCCTTTTATCTCAGCCCCCGCTTGACGGATCCCCCCGAGACTTTCAGGGTAGGAGCGGAGCGTAGCGCCCCACCTATTTTGAGAAATTCGCGAGGATTCGTCGACCGGCGCCAAAGTTATTCAAAATAGAATGTTGAGGTTTTCCTATGGAAACGTGGTCCTAACTATAACTACCTACTGGCGACCGCCAGTAGGTAATATATATATATATACATTATATTTAGGAATTAGCGTTTAAAACACCTTAGAAATTCACTGAAAAAAACAAAGGTTACAGGGACATTTTAGATGAAAATGGAATAGAATTAAACCTAAGAAATTCACTGAAAAACCAAAACAAAACAAGTGAAATCCAGCAGTTATAGTTACCTGAACTAACTATAATTCACACTCCCGCAATGCACTGCTTATGACCTCACATATTACATCATAAACAACATGGTCAGTAACATCATTGGTGGCATCCCTGATGACATCAATGATGACATCTCTGATGACATCACTGATGACATCACTGACATCATCCAGTGATTGTGAGTGATTTAAAAAAGTTAATGAGTGTTAGATAAATATATATATATATATACCAAGGAATATTAGTGAATCAGTGTGTGTAAGCGAGCCTGTATGGATGAATCAGTGGGGGCATAACTGACTGTATAAGTGAGTGATTAGGTGACTCATTGAATGTATGGGTGAGTGACAGGTTGTGTGAATGTTTGTATCACTCTGTCAGTTGGTGCTAAGTGGCTGTATGGGTATGTGAGTGGGTAAGTTAGTGGCTGTCTGGTCGAGTGATTGGTTGTCTGAGTACCTGTATGGGTGTCTTAGTGTTAGTGTGGGTGGTTGATGGAGTGTGTGACTGCCTTTATGGATGAGTGAGTCAGTGGCTGTATGGGTTAGTGAGTGTGTGTGTGAGGTGCTGCATGGGTGAGTGAGTGTGTGTATGGCTGTATGGGAGAGTGAGTGGATGTGTCAGTGGTATATGGGTGAGCAACTAGGTTTGTAGAAGGCAGTATATGTGAGTGATGGGGTATATGAGTGACTGTATGGGTGAATGAGTGTTGGAAATGGCCCTTTTTGCAGGGTTATCCCCAAACTTGTTGCTTTTTCCTCCTATTTTTCCTGACCTGCTGTTGTTGGTTTTAAGACTCTGGGCACTTTACCACTGCTGATCAGTGCTAAAATGCATTTGCTCTCTGGGCAAATTGTGTTATGGATTTGTGTTTCCTTGATTGGCATATTTGATGTACTTGTCAGTCCCTAGTAAAGTGCACTGAGTGTGCCAGGGCCTGTAAATCAAATGCTACTAATGGGACTTCAGCACTGATGGTGCCACCCACAGGAGTAGCACTGAAAAGGTAACTCAGACCTGCCACTGCAGAGTCTGTGCACAGTTTGTAACTGCCATGTCGACTTGCCAAGTGCACCCACTTGCCAGGCCCTAACCTTCCATTTTCTTACATGTGAGTCACCCCTAAGGTAGGCCCAGGGTACCCCTGTGGGCAGAGTGCAGTGTATGTGAAAGGTAGGACATGCACTCATGTGTGTGACATGTCCTGGTAGTGAATTACAGTGCATTTCGCTTTTCACTATTGAAAGGCTATCTGGCCCGTAGGAAAGCATGGGAGTTAATTTATAACATCTTATAAATATAACTTCCCATTTTGACCAGATCGGTAAATAAAGTTTAGTATGCCTGGACTCAGAATGTTAAAATGCATCTTTTAGTGAAGATGATTTTTACATTCTTTGTTTGAAAATGCTCCTTTTAGAAATTAGGTATTTTCTTGCTTAGCCATCCTGTGTACCTCTGCTGGGGTTGTGGATTGACTGTCTGGCTTTGGGATGACAGGGGCTGGGGAGTAGCAGTGGTTCCAGAGAGTCTGATGAGTCAGGGTTGGGCTGAATAGACCTGGACTGCATTCAGTGTAGTGGGAGGAGTTTTCACTAGCACCTGAATAGGCCCGGTCTGCATTTAGAGTGGTGGGAGGAGATTTCCCTTGCACCTGAATAGGCCCCATCTCCCTTAGACAATACTGTCTCTGCCTCCTGCTAGGAAGCTGGGCCAGAGTGGACCAAACTGGTTTGGACTAAGCACAGACACTCTCTGTCTGAGAAAACAAAGGATTTTGGGCTATAAAAAGTGGGATCCAAATCCCTAAACCTTAGAACTCTTTTTTACCAAGAAGACTGCCAAGAAGAAGAGCTGGGGAAGTTGTGTGGAGAAAATACCACTTTTCTTTGTGCTTTGCTGTGTTGGCCTGCAGTGGCTGCTTCTGGTTGGGCAGTGAAAGTATTGGACTTTTTACAAACTTCTTTATTGTGTTTCTCCAAGGGCTTGAGGTAGAGCTTGCTCCCTGGCCAAGAAGTCTCAGGAGCAGCAAAGACTTCAAGTTCTTCTACCATTAGCACTGGGGACTGTGTGTTTTGTGCTGCAACAGAATAAAAGCAACCCGAAGCTGTCTACGACGCCGATTCCGACTCTGTGTCCTGAAGGCACTGCAGAGGCCACCGCCACAATGCTGCACCGCAACCCTGGTCTCACTGACGATGCCACCTGACGCAGCCGCAAGCTGCTGCTTGCACTGCGAGTGGGCACCGCACTCTGCACCGCCTCGCTTCACGCTGTCGCCCTGGTATTCCTGACAACACCGCTTGCACCGTGGTTCGGGGCACTGCTCGTAAGCTACACTACGCTCCGTCCTCATCCCGCAGCCCTGGCCTACCAATGCCAAAACCATCGACTCCAGTTTGTCAGCCAACGACAGCGCTTCAGCAACAACGACACTGCTGCTTGCACCGTGACGTGCCAGCACCGCGGCGATCACTGCATCACTTCGCACCGTGGCCTCACCACCGCCGCTAGACGACCGTCACCGAGCCACTGCCTGCACCGCGACCTGAAGGCACCGCATGCTGCACCACTGCACTTCGCACCCCAGTACCCGATGCCTGCCGGCGCTCCTGACTTCAACACCTAGGAGTTTGATCTGCAACGCGTGTGACTTCGATGGGCCCGACGACTCCTGCACCGACCTCCGGAACCGACGCCTGTGGACACCATGCTTTCGGAGCTCAATGAGAGGTCGCCGAATCCATGCATTTCTGAAGGTACTGTTTTGCGGGTCTTCCTGACACTGTAGCTGGCTCGCGACGCCGCGGTCTGACCGAACTGATTGCATTTGTTGTTCACGACGCCGTGATATCCCCAGACGGAGCTATTGACTTCAAGGAACTTTATTTCAAGTCTATTTTTATGACTGAAGAATTCTAAGCACTGTATTGTGGATTTTTATTATTTTTAGTCTTGTATTAAGTATATAAAAATATTGGATATTTTTCTAAACTGGTGTGATGTCCTTTTGTAGTGCTTACACTGTGTTACTGTTGGTTATGTGCAAATGCTGTACACGCTGCCTCTAAGATAAGCCTGAATGCTCATGCCAAGCTACCAAAGGGGGTGAGCAGGGGTTATTTTAGGAGTGTAACTTCCTTATCCTGACTAGAAGGAAGGGTCCCTATGTGGACAAAGGTGCAAACCCTTGCCAACTTGAAACCTCCATTTCTAACAGTGAGTGAATATGAGAGTGGCTGTGTGGGTGAGTGTATGTTTGTGTCAGTGACTGTATAGATGAGTGAGTATGTGTTAGTATCTATATGAGTAAGTAAGTGGGTGTGTGTGTAACTGTATGGGTGAGTATGTGGCTGTGTGATTGACTGTATGGGTGAGTGAGTAGATGTGTGAGTAGCTCTATGGGTGACTAACTCAGAGTGTGAGTGGCAGTATGGGTGTATGAGTGGATATGTTACTGACTGTATTAATGAGTGAGTGGGTTTTATGAGTAGCTGAATGGTTGAATACATTCATGTGTGTGTATATCTATGAATATGTGAATGGGCGTGTAAGTACTGATATGTGTCTGTGAATGGGTTTGTGAATGGTTGTGTGGGAGAGGCAGTGGTTATATGAAAGGTTCTATGGGGGTGTGAGTGGGTGTGTTAGTGATTTTATGGATGATTTCTTCAGTGATGCCATTTGTGATGTCATCAGTGATGTTGTCAGTGATGTCACTGGCCATGTCATCAGTGATGTAATATGTGAGGCCATAAGCAATTCATTACGGGGGCGTGAGTTATAGTTAGCTCAACTATCTATCTGCTGAATTTCACTGGTTTTGTACGAGTGAAATAGAGCCTAACTATTCCTTCCCTGTAACTGTTGTTTTTTCAGTGAATTTTTAAGGGTTTTCCCATTCAATTTCCTATCTATAACGTTCCTGCAACCTTTTTTTCTTAGTGAACTTCTAAGGTTTTCGAAATGTTAATTCCTACCTATAATGTCCCTGTTGCCTTTGTTTTTTTTCAGTGAATTTTTATTTTTTGAAGTAGTAACCATGTTTGCAGAGTGGTGGAGAAAGGAGGCGGGCCGTCCCACAGTATAGGACTTACAGGCTGTACCAGGAGGACTTCTTGGCTCCCAAGGTCCCCTAGCATCCAAGAGGACTTCATTCCCCAATATGTAGTGCACCCGGAGGCACATTTGCAGAGTGGTGGAGTAAGGGGGCATGGCCTCAGAAGAACTCTTAGCAATCCCACTGTGTGCGACTTACTGGAGGTAACAGGGAGGGGTGTTCACCCCCAAGGATCCTCCGCTGCAAAGGGGACTTTACCCCCAACTAGTAGTGATCCATAAGGCGTGTTTGCAGAGTGGTGGAGAAAGGGTCTGGCCATGAAGACCTCCCAGCAATCCCGCAGTGTGAGATTTACTGAAGGTAACAGGAGGGGTAGTCAGCCCCCAAGGATGTCCTTGGGTGCCAACAAAATCCCCATAGACATAACATAGGGAAAATGTGTTTTGGGACCCCCCTTTTTTCTCACCTCTCGCTTCCTTGACGGACCACCATGAATCTTACAACACAGCAGCTGAACAAAAAACTGGACGTTCTGTTAAAAGTTTGGAAAGATTCGTCAAGCAGCACCAAAGTTACTGGAAAAAACTAAAAAGATTTTCCTATTGGAACTTTGGAACTAAATTTAAATACCTACTGGCTACTGGTATATATATATATATATAAACACCTACTTGTGAATGCCAGTAGGTGGTTAGATTTATGTCTGCTTTTCCATCGATAATGTTTTTTTTTTTTTGCTAATAACTTTGGCCCAATTTGATAAATCTTCATGCAATTTTCAGCCAGCCACCCCAGCTCCTTCCTGGTGTCGGGGTGATCCATACAGCAGGCGCCGAGAAAGAAAGGGGTCCCAAAATGTAAAATCTCCATGCGTTTTCCATAAACTTGTGCTAGACAAGTTATAGCAAAAGCTGCTGAACGGAATTACACCAAATTTGTTAGGAAGCTAGATATTGGTCCGCAGATTGCACTTTTTGTGATTTGATGTAAATCTGTTCAGTAGTTTTTGAGATACTGAGAGTAAAAGTAATTGTACATTTTGGCAGTTGGACTCACAAGAGTCCCTGCGAGCATCCTGCGAGAACGCAAAATTAAAAATGGAGCCCTATGATTGGTTGGGAGCCCAATTTTTCGTACGAACCTTTATGCTACTGCGGGACCAGTAGGCTACTGCAATTCTCAAGAGCAATCTGATTGGTTGGCTGTTGGAATGTTAAAAATAAAATCAATGCCATTACTGTTTACTGTTAAAAATTCCAGGTGTTGTAGAACTGAAGTAAAAAAGCTATATAAAGGGGCAAGAGAAAGTCATGCTCTCCCCTTAGATTTAGAAAGGAGGTGTCTAAGGGATAACTACTGTGAAGAGACACTCAAAACCATAAAAAGTCAGCACTTAAAGTTATATTTCTATTAGGTTTTTATAACTCGTACCCTAAGGAAACTATAACTCGTGCCCTCGCAATGCACTGCTAATTACCCCACATGTTACATCAGTCATGACATCTTCTATGACATCATAGATAATCGCACTGCAACGTTTGCAGTGAAAGTATTGATGTGCATCTCGGGGTCGCGAGCTATAGTTGCCTTAGTGCATAAGTTACTTGAGCTAACTATAACTGTAACTGCTGAATTTCTATGGTTTTGTGTGTGCAAATCTGAACCTAACTATAACATCTCTGTAACTTTTGTTTCAGTAAATTTCTAAGATTTCAAAAAATCCTATTTCCAAACTTTTATGCCCTTGTAACCTTTGCTTTTCTCAGTGAATACAAATAAGCCATACAGACGCCAAAGCAGTCATGGCAATTGGGAGATGGGTTGCAGCATTAGAGCTGCGTGTACGGATCCCAAGACACTTTGAATTTGTTAAGACGAAATGGTTGCTGGAAGGTCGCAAACAAGGGATTCTACAGTTGTTGATTCCAAGTATACTTGACAGACAGCACAGATCAATTGAGAATGCAGGGTGCATGAAATGAGTTAATGGAATGTGCGCAGCAAACCTGAAGTGATTGGCACAACTAAATGACTTCACATTTGGAGTTAACTAATTGACTTAGTGAGGAACTTTTATGCCCAACGACATCATGGCAGATAATTCGTGCTGTGACTGGCATCCTGAACGGACTTACACCAAATTTGGCAGGGAGGTAGACATTGGTTCAAGGAAGTGCCTTTTGCTTATTTGGTGTAAATCAGTTCAGCAATTGTTGAGAAATGTAAGTTTAAAATTATAGTGATATCTCGGGTCACCGATATTTCGTGGGGGTTTCTCGATTAAGCCAGAATGTGCACACCAACGGGAATGCTGTGATTGGCTGGATGGCTGGATGAAACCTGAACAGAAATTTGCAGCCACCATTTTGTTGCTCTGCAATGGTTCCCTGGGCTAGATAATTCTGAAAAAGCTAACATAAGGGGTCAGACCCCCTGTTTGAGAAATGGTGGTGTTAGTGACTCAAGTTATGTGTCCAAAATTGATTTTTTTTAATCGCAGCAAGGTGTCAGACTTTAAGTTCTGTACACTACTACACAGGAACAGAGATGCTAGCTCCCAAAACCACCCCGACAGCAACCTAGAGCTTAGTGTAACAAGTCTCTAGAGAGGCTATCATGGGGAAAGGGGGAAAAGTGGATAAAATAACAAAAGAGAGAAGAGACTGTTCTGGCTGGTTTCTTCAGTAGTCCGTCCTTCAGACTTCTATTGTTGATGAGAAAAACCTGTAGACAAGAGTTAATGTTATCTTAAAACTATTTAATCCTTAAACCTGTCTTTATCTTTTTAACCCTGTTATCTCGCTTCCTTACCCTACTAATTCCAGAACACAGCTCCTCTTCTATTTCTATTTAGTCTTTTCTGTGTGTGCTCTTTTATTCTTTAACTGAATTCTTCGTCTGCAATTAGAAAAACAACTTTAACCAAATGTTTATCTTCTTTATGCTACCTTTTTCTTTGTCCCCTGTGTAATTTTACTTACTTCTCTATTCTCTGTTTATTCTCTTCTATTTTAATCTTCCTTGCTATCTGCCTTTATTCGCAGTTTTTCTTTCTTTCTAGTACACCTGCCATATATTTACATTTTTTGTTAAGGACTTCCACTCTCCTCTTTGAGTCTGTATTATTTATATTCAAATTAGAATTCAACTTACTGTTTTTTGGGTCTTTTCCTATTGGTAATTAATCATTTGTTTTTAATGTATTTTCTCTTCTTGTTTCAGGTTTGCCTTAATGCTCTCGATTCCTAAGCTACAGACTGAGACGTCTTTTATCTCTATAGCGAGTATTGTTTCTCTTATTTTTACTATTTACACCTTACTCATGAGTTCTAACATGTAATTCTAACAACCTCTTCGTTGTTACAGGTCTTGCCGACTCAGCGCTAGACTCCAGTGCTGGGTTACAGAAATGTCGTTTTCTTCACAGTAAGTTCATTTACTTATATAGCTATCAGCAAAAGTACTTCTATTCACAGTCATGTAAAATACGCTTTTGATAACTTAGCTTTGTTTTCTTCTTCTTTTTTCAGATGCTCCAGTGCGACGCTGCTTCGTCTCTCTCAACGTGGTACAAATGCCTCAGCAACACGGAGACCTGCCGCTCTCCTCACTAGCTGCTTAACTTCTTTGAACACGGTTCACGGATTCGTTATCAGCAGGCTCCCGAAAACCTTTCTCTACCCTGATAACGATAAACCCTCAAAAACTAACACAATAACTATTTCGCTAAAACGCTCCTGACTCCCTACAAATTCTTGGTGAAGTGCGCAGTTCACAAGCAGCGCAAGCCTCACCTGGAATTCCAGAGCGTTCTCTGCTGGGCACTAGAACGCTTACAGCTACTCGATTCTGGTGGCCTTTTTAGGTGCCATTTCCGAGTCAGCTCCACCCATGTATCTTCCATAGCCTGGGGAGTGTAAGCTTTGACCTTTCGATGCGCTATTAAACCTATCTGTAATTTTGGAGTCCTGACACATGGCCCAAGTACCAACGCGGGAATGTCACGACTATCGACTCTGTCATGAATATTGGTGGAAATATAAAAAAAACAGTGAACCAATAATACGCAATGTTATAGAGATATTGAGATTTTGATAAATGTTTATATATATATATATATATATATATATATACATATATATATATATATATTACCTACAGTGGTCGCCAGTAGGTAGTTATAGTTAGGACCTACTTTCCATAGGAAAAGTGTTTTTGTTTTCCCAATAACTTTTGCGCCAGTTGACGAATCTTCGTGAAATTTTTAAAACTAGTGGCCCGCTCTGGTCAGCTCCTGTCCTGAAAGTTTTGCGGTGATTCATCGAGTGGGGGCCGAGAAAAAAGGGGGTCCCAAAACACGTTTGCCCTATGGTAATTTCCATAGGAAATCTTAGACACGCTACAGTCCGAACTGCTGAACAGAATTACACCAAATTTGGCAAAAGGTAGCCCTTGGTTCAGAAAGAGCCCTTTTTGTTAAATGGTGTAAATCCGTTCAGTAGTTCCTGAGAAATTTGGAAAAGAAAACGTTTCGATATCTAGGGCAGCGGTGGATTTGCAAACCCTCCCAAGCACGAGCTTCACTGTGATTGGCTGCCAACACTCCAAACCAGGAAGTCATGGCAGCTATCTTGTGACTCTGTTCCACAGTGAAAAAAATGTTTAAAAACAAGAAAAGGGGACAGGGTAGAAACACCCTGACCCCCTAGGCCTCCTCAGGGGGTCCCACAAGGACCCCCAGGGCAGAATAAAGCATTTTTGGGGTCATGAATCCCGCCAAAATTATTTTAAAAAATGAAGCGCAGGATCCCGCGCTTCATTTAAATGAGGCCCACGGGTGGGCCAGGTCCCGGGGGCATTGCTCAATTCATAGCCCCAAGGACCGCCACCACGCTATGCTGATTGTATGCAGGGGGGGCACACGGCATGCAACATACATGCGATTTAATGCTACATATCGCCTTTATTTATAAAGAAAACATCAAGATATGAGAAGCTGGGGCAGCGGGGCTTGAACATTAACAGTGGCCCGGCACAGAGAGGTTTTTGGGGGAGGAGGAGGTGGAGGTGGAGGGCAGGCAGAGGGCAGGCACCGAGGGCGCGAGAGCAGGATTCACGCAAACACACCAAAAGGCTGCTTCCTTCCTTCGCTCAGACTTTTCCAGGTGCTGCAATGAGCCATGTTGTAACTGTATCAATCTCAGGGAGATTTGGGATGGTTTGGGGAACCAAGGGGTTGACTCATCCTATGTATACACACCTGTGTGTTTGTGAACGTGTATCTGTGTGGGTTTCTTCATGTGTGTTTGTGTGTATGTCTGTCTGCGCCTTTGTGTGCATGCTTGTTGGGCAAAGGGAGGAGAGGTGGGGACATGCAGCAGATCAGCCAAGCTTCCGCCCCAGAGGTTATCCTGGCCTTTGGTAATATATGGCAGTTCGTGCGGCCAGCCCAGCAGAGCCATAAAGTGTGTGTAAATGATCTCAGAGGCTGGGGCCATGCTGGGGCATAAAACAGGGATGTTACTGAGTGCTAGACATGGAAGAGAGACTCCTGCTCCGGGGATGGGGTGCTTCATTAGAGAAGAAGGGCCCATACACAGTAGGCAGGTGCTCGACCAGGAGAGAGAGACCTGCACCGGAGTACAGGCTGCTGCACTAGAGAGAGGGGCCTGTTCATGGGGAGAACCACATGGAGAAGGAGAGCTGCACTAGAGAAAGGGAGGCCTCCATGAGAGAGGGAGTGAGAGGGGGAGAGAGAAGGAGACTGCTGCATGCAGCTGAGGGACATCTGAATTCAAAGATTGACACACATTCACTAGCGAGATGGACACCAACATGGAGCAAGGGTACAGGGAGAGTAGGCAGATTCACCAGGGGCAAGGCTAACTGCGCGGGAGAGAGGAAGGACTGTGTCGGGAGTAGGGGCTGCTGAACCCAAGGTACTAAGTTAGTGACCTATCCACCAGGGAGAATGAGATATGCACTGGGAGAAGGAGACCTGCACCCAGAGTGAGCTTTCTGCACCAGGGCTCAGGAGATGCAGAGGGGAAGTGAAAATTAGGGCGATGCACCTGGGAGAGGGGCTGTTGCACCAGGAAGAGGGACGGAGGAAACATTTGTCTGGCTCCTTCACCAAGGCGAGGGGTGTATCTGCCGTGGGGAGGAGAGTTGGGGATTTTCAGCTGTATAACGGAGATAGACAATAGCTGCTGCAGCATGGAGAGGGACACCTGCAGCAGGGAGAGGGTGAGAGGGGGGGTTGAAGGACAGCTGTACCAGGAGGCAGGAGAGGGGCACCTGCAGATGGTGAAGGGCAGCTTCACCGGGGTCAAGGGCCCCGGCAGTGGGGTATGAACACCTGCAGCACGATGAAGGGCTTCCGAGGAGGGAAAGTGACTGCATAATACCAGAGCGGGCGTGGCCGTGCCAGGAAGACGCCAGCTAAACCAGAGAGAGGTGGCGGTGATACCGTGGCGGAACCAGAACAGGTGCAGCTGCATTCAGGACAGAAACTGCCCCAGGGTAGCTTGCTGTAGCACCAGGGTGGGCACACGTTGCTGCACTTTGTTCCCTGTGCATGCAGTTGGTAGTTGTAGGTTGGGTATGGCAGCACGGAGGTGGCACCCGGTGCCCTGCTGACTGGACCAGGGTGGGGAATGGCAACACCAGGGACTGGACTATTGAACTTGTGACCCCAGGAAGGGGGAAGGGGTTTGGCAACATCGGGGATTGAGCTGACCCACAGGGTTTTTGAGTGGGGCTGCCGAGGGTGGGCCCTGAATTACTTCCTAACCGCCCACCCCTCCCCCGCCCAATCGCTACTGAGTCTGTTTTCTGCCAGAGCAATGCTGCCAGTCCAGGACATCATGCCGAGGCACTTGATTGAACCCTGAAACAGAGGTTTCAGGGACGTTATAGTTAGAAATTAGCATTCAAAAAACCTTTGAAATTTACTGAAAAAAACATAGATTTCAGGGACCTTATAGTTAGAAATTAGCATTTAAAAAACCTTTGAAATTCACTGAAAAAACCATAGGTTTCAGAAACGTTATAGTTAGAAATTAGCAATTAAAAAAACCTTTGAAATTCACTGAAAAAACCATATGTTTCAGGGACGTTATAGGTAGTTGGATATTTCCCTCATACAAAACCAAAGAAATTCGGCCGTTATAGTTAGTTCAGCTAACTATAACTCGCGCCCCTGCAATGCACTGCTGGTGGTGGTTATATATATATATCTACCTGCAAACCTGAGTGCGACTCTTACCTTGCTGTTGTGAGACAGGAGGGCTTTTTCACACATATATATGTGAATGTGCTTTCCCCTCGGCTGCAGCTTCTACAATAAAAACGAAATTCACCCACCTTTAAGTGGCTTTTCCTTCATGGGCAAACTTTTGTGGTCTAATGTTGAAACGGCTGGTCCCGGTCGTGGGAGAAGCCCTGCCACATGGAAGTGGACCGAGTTGGAAGTGTTTGTCTACCAGCGCTTCAAGGACAGGAGGTCGTTTGTGGAAGGTTACATGTGCAGCCCAGTGCAAGAAAGACTGTTGCAGCACCCACTGTGGTTTAATTTTAACTTTATTTTAGTGAAGTGCAGCAGCTCACTCGAGTGTTATTTGGGCACTACAAAACCAGCAGGCTCAGCTTGAGCCGACGCCCACTGAGGCGGGTGGTTCGAAAAGATTCAAGTACTGCCTTATGCGTCACTTCACTTAATGAACTGCCTCTGAAGAAATGCTTTCTGAGCATGAAACGCGTCAGGCTGATGAAATCCTTTGTGAATGTGCTTTCCCCTCGGCTGCAGCTTCTACAATAAAAACGAAATTCACCTACCTGTAAATGGCTTTTCCTTCATGGGCAAACTTTTGTGGTCTGATGTTGAAACGGCTGGTCCCGGTCGTGGGAGAAGCCCTGCCACATGGAAGTGGACCGAGTTGGAAGTGTTTGTCTACCAGCGCTTCAAGGACAGGAGGTCGTTTGTGCAAGGTTACATGTGCAGCCCAGTGCAAGAAAGACTTTTGCAGCACCCACTGTGGTTTAATTTTAACTTTATTTTAGTAAAGTGCAGCAGCTCACTCGAGTGTTATTTGGGCACTACAAGTACCAGCAGGCTCAGCATGAGCCGACGCCCACTGAGGCGGATGGTTCGAAAAGATTCAAGTACTGCCTTATGCGTCACTTCACTTAATTAACTTCCTCTGAAGAAATGCTTTCTGAGCATGAAACGCGTCAGGCTGATTAAATCCTTTGTGAATGTGCTTTCCCCTCGGCTGCAGCTTCTACAATAAAAACGAAATTCACCTACCTGTAAGTGGCTTTTCCTTCATGGGCTGGACATTTCCCTCGTACAAAACCCTAGAAATTCCCCTGTTACAGTTAGTTCAGCTAACTATAACTCGTGCCCCCGCAATGCACTGCTGATGATGTCACATATTACATCACTCATGACATGGTCAGTGACATCACTGATGACATCACTGATGATATCTCAAATGACATCACTGATGACGTCATCCATGTGATAAATTAGTGCATCTTCTCACACCCTAATATAACCTTTGATACACCGACTCAAAATTTCAGACTTCCATTCTCAAATCCATAGATACTCCAATACCAATAACTACATAAACACTCATTGAGTCTTAGGTCTACACACACCTCCACTCACTCACCTGTAGAGTCACTCATACTTACAGTCACTCAGTACAGGACAATCATATGGATTTATATACCTACATAGACACTCAGACACCACCAATCATCCATAGACATACTCACACACCTAGTCAGTCATGGAAATAATTAATCACACTCCCATTTACTCACCTATGCAATTATACACACACAAGTTCACTTACTCATAAAAAATAGTACCACATTCTTATGCTCTTATACAATCATTGATACAAGCACACACTCATCCATACAGCCACTCTCACAATCACACACTCTCACATATACCCACGTATATACTCTTACACGCATATATACTGCCTTTCACATATGTAGTTAGTCACAAATGTACCACTGAGATATACATTCAATCCCTAACACACCCATACATACACTCACTCAACCATACAGTTCATCACAGATGCACTCTTAAAACTATGCACCCATAGAATCACCCACTCACACATCTATGCACAGAGTCACATTCAGCCTACCCACACAAACACTCAGGCACCCATACAGATACTCAGACAACCAATCAATAACCCATATAGGCACTCATATAGCTATTCACAAAACCATGCAGCCACTTATACACCAACAGACAGAAACATACAGACATTCACACAGTTTAGTCACTAGTCTGCAGTAAGATACATTTAATGACTCACTTATAGAGTTAGTTACGCACCTAGAAAATCATCCATTCACACACTTGTACACCCACTCATTCTTCCATAGGCCTTTCACTATAAATATATAAAACATATTTAAACTTTTCAGAAAAACACACATTAACTGGATGATGTCATCAGTGATGTCATCAGTGATGTCATTTGAGATGTCATCAGTGATGTCATCAGTGATGTCACTGACCATGTCATGAGTGATGTAATATGTGACGTCATCAGCAGTACATTGCGGGGGCACGAGTTATAGTTAGCTGAACTAACTATAACAGGGGAATTTCTAGGGTTTTGTACGAGGGAAATGTCCAGCTAACTATAACGCCCCTGAAACATATGTTTTTTTTTGTGAATTTATAAGGTTTTTTAAATGCCAATTCCTAACTATAACGCCCCTAAAACCTTTGGTTTTTTCAGTGAATTTCAAAGGTTTTTTAAATGCCAATTCCTAACTATAACGTGCATGAAACCTATGGTTTTTTCAGTGAATTTCAAAGGTTTTTTAAATGCTAATTCCTAGCTATAACTTATCTCTGAAGATATCATGTTTAATGATTTTGATTAGATTTCTATATTTTTCAAATTCAGTGTGTCATTTCATTAATTACATTTTTGTTAAAATACTTTTTTATCACAATTTTTAAATTTATTTTTTCAATTAATTCTTTTAAAAATTAAATAATAATTTTTGAAATTAATGGGTTTTTCAAACATATTTTTTTATATTTTTCAAAATATTTTTTAAACTATATGTGCAAAACTTTATTTTATATATTTTTTTCAATGTTTTTGGATCCGCGCACCCTAAGCGCACCGTTCTCGATCCCTATGCGATAGCATCCGCGCATGGTATGCGGCGGGTACGTGGTTAGTGCGCAATTTCAATGCGACCGGTACGCGACTCCTAGCCTATACGGGACACGTTCGATGCACGTAACGCGACGTTTACACTCTTCCGCGATGCGTCTATGACGCGGTGGGTGCGCGGATCCCGCAAAGTATTTAACATTTAAAAAAACATATTTATGTATTGCATGTGAATATTAATTGAAGACAAACTCTAAACTAGTCTTAAAACTAATATATTTTGACATCTAATCCTATATTTCTTTTTAATTCAATTTCGCGGATGCGCGCTGGGTGCGTGCTGCGTAAGCGCACGGTGCGCGGATCCCATGTGACCTGCAAAAAAAGAGATTTGATTGGTTCATTACACTTCCTGTTCTAACTACTGAAAGACCCCATCCATTTCAATCATTCTTCTTTGAGCTTCTTTGGAGAACCAACTCTTTGGAGAGAAGAACATTTTTTAGACTAAGTTTACACTTAACTCTAATTTTTTTCAACCATAAATGGCTTCAGGGCAGCAGGCATCACCTGCATCACCTCAAACCTCTGAGGATGAATTTTTGCCGGAATTACCACGCAAAGAACGTTTCTCTTCAGTGGTATGGAAATTTTTTACTTTTCCCGAGGGGCAGAATAAAACCAATGCCACCTTGGTCACATGCAAGATTTGCAAAAGAGTCCTATCGAGAGGGGATCCTAACAAGAAATAATCTTGCGGCATGGCAAGCATGATGAAGCACATGAGGACCCTTCATCCAAACAATCTTGCAAAAGAAGAGTGTCGACGGATGAGAAACACTCCTGCTCCTGCGCCATCCACCTCATCGCAGCCTAGCACATCAAGAGTGCATCCATCAGACCAAACCTTGGACATCCGTCATCAATTTCAATTTTTAAAAGTGCTCTGCACTAAGTGCAATAAGACTTTGTGCTATGGCGAGCAGTTGATCGATCTGATCTGCCGCCGCCAAGAAAGTCATATTTGCTAGGTTTTTTTTTATTGTTCCCTGAAGTTCATTCTTTGGTTTCTCCTGGTTTCTTTTTTTCAGAAAAATCAAAAAAATCACAAAATTGTTCAGAAACCCCAAAAAAATATATAAAAGAAGAAACAAGAAAAAAAAAAGTTCTTGTAAGAACTAACTTTCCTGGTTTAAAAAAAGAGCTAAATTTCTTTGTTAGTGTGTGAAAGTTTACATGAATGTATGTGTAGTACGTAATTGACTGAATGAATGCATTAGTAGCGTATGGTGAATGTATAAGTGCAGAACTATAAGGTAGTGCTGCAGCATCACACAGTAACCTCTTTAGCTGCAGTGTGCTGTAGTACTTCCGAAGCACAGGGATGCAACATATGTACATAAATATGTTGCACATCTATGCTTCTGTCTGCACGGCTGCTTAAACTGCAGCCGTGTGGTGACACAGACACCCTTGCACAATAGTGCAAGGATATCTGTGTCATGTGCTTTTTGTTTTTCTACAGGAAGACACACCTTCCTGTACAAAAACAATGAGAAAATGCATTTTTGTCCTTCAATGTATGCTGAACATTTCAGCATGCATTGAAAATATAAAAATGTGGAGAAATTAAAACAATTCTCTTTGTTGTGCTTTCCTACACCAATTGTAGAATGGTGCACCATTCACACACATATCGAGATTTATGATTTCTGATAAATCTAGACATGTGTCTTGTTCTATGAGTATTAAGTGCAATCATACACAACAACACTTACAGAACACCCTTTCAACAGGATGTATGACGTTACAACGCACACTATTACAACGCATACACTTACAACGCATTTTTTACAACGCATAATCCATTACAACGCATGACATTACAACGCATGACACTACAACGCATTTAAAAAAAATACCTTTACAACGCACTACCATTACAACGCATACTACCTTTACAACGCATACCATTACAACGCATAATATTAAATTACATTTAAGGTAAGTATTAGATAGTATAGGGGTAAAAATTACTATTCTAACTCCAGGGGGTGCAACAGTAGGGTAAGTGTTGGATAGTGTAGGGGTAAAAATTACTATTCTAACTCCAGGGGGTGCAACAGTAGGGTAAGTGTTGGATAGTGTAGGGGTAAAAATTACTATTCTAACTCCAGGGGGTGCAACAGTAGGGAAAGTGTGTTCCAAATTTGGGGGCGTCCTTGACCCATAGCAGTATATGTTTGTGAGGAGCACCTCTTGCTTGATACTCCTTTCTCCAAAAGAAATCCACAACTTCTCCAAGAGGAGGATTCTTTTTATTGCAGATGAAAGACATCACAGCTTCAAATCTATGATTGAAATATCTGCATACATTGACAGGATCCAAGGAGCACAATTCTCCAGGTGTCTTGTATTCAATATTTTTTATATTGGAATTTGCCTCTCGAAGAAATTCAAGTAAATCATCCCAAGCGTACTCAGCACAGCTTAGGGTAAGAAACCACATATGAGTTCCCAAGTTCTGTAGCATACATTTCAGTTCTCCATGTCGACGGTACCAATATTCATTAGTCCCACGCTGACATGCCACCAGATTAATCAACTGAGATTCTAAATGATCATCTCTCTGATGCACTTTATCCATAAAATCCTTTTCAGTTACATTTTGCAGATGCATTCCAGTTTTTAAAATATGATTTACTGCATATGAAAGTCCAGACAAGTCACTTTCAAACAAAAGATGAAACATATAAGGGATACATTGTCGAAATCTTAGATCTTCTGCATTTAATCTTGTTGTCCGATATTCAGATGCAGGAATCTGCACAGGACGTTCATCATTTCGTCCACCTTTTCCTGTTAGAAACAACTGTGGGAAACAACGAGCTTCCAAGCTCTCTTCCCATACACTCATGGGACTTCCTGTTGCTTTTTTTATTTGAAACAACTCAATTGTATTCCCCATCACCTCTTTGGAATGAAGTGGATGTACACTGTAATGTTCATAGATCTCTTCACATCTGGACATGTCCACTTTTTCAATTTGTCCACTTAATGTTTCACTATCTTCTGCTAAATCTATTTCTTCTTCTCCAACAAACACATTTCTATAGTACTCATTATTTTTATCAGATACAATGATGCCTTTTGCACTTTTCTAACATCCACTAACTCTTGCCAGATTTTCTTATTCTTAGTAGGAACACCATTAACTAGAATGACTAGTGGCTCATTTTCTGCATGATCTACACCAATAGTTTCAACAGTTTTCCTTAAATCTAATGGTAAATAGATAACTTTTCCTTTCAATCCTCTTTGCAACTCTGATGGAGGTAATTTACTTGTTTTGGGCTCCATACGAACAATAGCCTGAAACGGGTGAACACATTGTATCAGAATAGACTCATACGTATTTAAATCAATCAGCTCTGGAGGAATTGCAACCAACTCTAGATTATTATGAACAGCTCTAGCAGGCGTTTTATTCTCATCTGATTTATTATAACAATATTTGCAAATACGCTGCTCACATCCCAAATCAAAACAATCCTCTACCAACAAATAAGTTGCAAATTCCGTCTACTTATCATTATCTTCTATTTCATTTTTTTTTTTTTTTTTTTTTTTTTTTTTTTGAAAAACCTTTATTGACATTTCAACCAATAACAAGTATGGGCCTACAACCCCCGGGGCCGGCCGCTAAGCAGTCAGAGCAACAAAAATCAGTATTCATCACAGGCAACACCTCGGGGAGCAGAATATCCATGCTGGTATACTCTCGGCCACTAAACAGCCCAAGTGGGAGACCATGATACAAAAAGGTTTTCATTTTATAATAAGAGAGAGTGGAAGGATCAGGTGCCAAACAGTTTCCCGGCAGCAAGAAATGGCAGGCAGAGTAATAAACGTCCACAATATACAGCAATTTATCTAGTCAATGGCGCTGAAACAATAAGTTCAGGATGTGGAGGAATATCACGGCCATTTGCACCTGCAGTCCCCTGCCCTAAGACCCAGAAAACACCACGGAAATTGTGGCACACATGAAAAAGCAGCGATTAACGATGAAGGAGTTCTACCATGCTGATCCCAGAAAAGAAAGACAAAGAAGAATAAGAAAAGAAAAAGGAGGCCATGGAAAGAAGAAGGTTAAAGACTAAAGGATCCCCTCCCCCACCCCCCTACCCTGCACCTCTGCAGATGAGTACGGCCCCCCCCCCCCAGCAGCGTGCCTGTCGCCCCGGAACCAGACCCGAAATATAGAAGAAACAGAGAAAGAGGAGTAGGAAAAGAAACCCCACCAGACGGGGGGGTAGAGAGAATATTAATAAACTGGAGGAGGGCCTTCAAAACATGCCCCCGGCTTCTCCCTCCCGCACAATTTGGTTTCCCCTAAAGCAAATATTAAACAACACAGAATCGATCAGTCGAAGAAGAATGGGGAGCATTATGCGCCTAGTACCCTAACAGTTATGCCGTGAGAGCATGCAACCCCTGAGCCCGCCCGCCTATTAGATGACTACCCCTGAAGGATCAGCCTTATCCTTGGCCACTCTTCGCGAATCTGCCCATGCATACCCATCGACCCAGTGCCATGTCCAATGCTACAAAGAAGAGGAGCGTCCAAAAGAGAACAGGAAGCGACACACACAGGTAGGGTGGAAGTCTCTGATCACCGACACAGTCAGCAGTATGGAGAGTCATCTTTCCCAGTGCTGCCCCAGGATCTGCACCGCACACAAGGTCCAAGAAAGCGAAATCAGCCAGAGCAGTCGACCGTTGCTTGAATGTTGCCTGGGTTGCCGGAGGCCGCGCACGGGACAAGGCCACCACCCCCCACTCAGGTCCAATACCTCCGGAACAGACCAGACCCACAGCCAGCCGATCACACGTTAAGATACTGTCCGGAGTTTCCAGCTGGTCACTATCTACAGGGGCGGCCACGACACTGTCCTCTTGTGTGCGGTGTAGGAAGTCCCCGTGTACCTGGGGACAGGCAGGCAGCAACTGTTCCAACGCTGATGTCACCTCATCAAGCTTACTCCCCAATACCCATGCGCCGTGAACCAAGGTGGAATGGAGGGCACCGAGAGCCTCGAGAAGATCACCATACCCCAGCACAGCTCTCGGCGCTCGCACCGCGACACTCCTCATAGGCGCACACTTCCGATCGTGCTGCGACCCAGTGTACAGGATAGTAGACTTCGTCCTGTCAAGATGGCCGCCGGGTAGGTCCAACCCAGATTGGGACCAGGACTCAGGGACAAACGCCTCAGGTTCCATGTCACTTGAATCAGGGTTTTGGGGGCAGGCAAAAATATATCCGGCGTGTGGTCACGGGCAACAGTCAACCCCTCCACGGACCTGCGCCCGCGAAAATCCGGGAGCAGTCCGCAAAAATCCGGGCGAGTTATGGGCAGCGGCCGGGCGGCTCACCGGCGAAGGCAGAAACAATCGCTGGGGAATCTTGGATTAGCCACCTCGGGCATGCCCTCGTTCCGCTACGCTTAGTGGTAAGAACGACCACGGCGAAGTGTAGGCCGATATTCGCACCGCTCCGGCTAGGCCGACTCCACCCAGTCATCAAAGGCCGCTGTTGTTGAACTGCCGCCCGGCCATGTTGCCCACTCGAGGTCCCGGTTCCAGGGCTGCACAGGCCGCTGACTTCAACTGGACATTTCTCCGGCGATACCGCCGCCAGAGACTTCGGAGTCACACGATCGGTTGCCGCTATCCTTCACCAACACGGGCATATAGCGCAGGCTAAGGATCTCATGCAGGATATCTGTGCGGGATGCGGAGGGTCACAGAGCCGGGAGCCTACGCTGCCGTCCCGGTCGCCATCTTGGCTCCTCCCCTATTTCATTTTTTAAATACAGATTGACACCCCTAGTTTGATTTTTATAGTGATTTCGCCAACAACAAATACAAGAAACATTTGGTCTTTCACCTGAAATTACCTTAAACTTGGTGATTTCATCCTCAAATTTTTCTGTAATTACAGGTTCGACATTGTCTTCAACATTTTGCTGAGTCCAAAAGGAACAAAACTCAATATCCTCACAAACCTGCTTCACATCTGAAACTGACCCACGTAAAAGAGCACTGTTCAACTCACTTAACTTTAGTGCTGGACTTTTTGCATAATACAACCTTCTCACTAACTTCCGCTTTTGAGTATGATGAACTGCCAACATTCTGAAATGGTGAAAAACACTTTCACAAACTTTCCAAGAAAGACAAGCCAGAGAATGACCTTGCAAACCAGTATGTTTTCTCACTCTGCAAGGGTCTAGTCCTTGCAACAGCTTAATCTTTTGTTTTACACTTTTTTTAGTATAGACTCGTAAAAAACGACATAATGTTTCAATAGATTCCTGTCGTACACTACAAACACTACTGCAATCCCAAGTGTACACAGGGTTTTTAGCACGTCTCCCTAAAACTTCATCAGCTATCACTTCTTCTGCATTTCTTTCAATCATTTTCTCTTTCTCCATTGGACAACCATCACTAACCTCATAACCTGTACCACTGGTGTCAACTGCATACAATAATTTTTCACTTAGTGAATAACTCTCTTCATTAAAAAAAAGGCTCTGAACTAGAACTGTGTTTCCATTCTCCCAAAAAAACATCACAACATTTGTTTTTATTAATAATTCTTTTCCTCCTACTTTTGGCCTTCATTACAAATATTGGTTTATCTAGTGATCGAATTCTGTTTAACAGTAAAATAAACAGTTTCCCTTTTACTTCAAAAGCCTTTTCCACAATGCTTTCAATATGCTTCTTCTTTTTATAAAATAAAGCTCTCTTTTTATATTTCTTCACATCTTTCAGCAAATTATGCACTACTCTCTTGTAAAATATTTTTTTGCGTAATTCCTTATACTGATTTTGTCTTCTTTTACCATACTTTATCTCCTTTGACTGAACATTTCCTTTTCTACTTTTCCTCTTATTTTGATTTTTTTTCTTACTTAAAAAATTTTCTGAAGTTGCAGCATTCTCTACATTCTGTTTGCTCCTACAAACATTTTTAATAAATTGCTTCATGATCTTACCAGATTTTTTTTTCCTTTTAGCCACATTCTCTTGTTCATTCAATACTTGTGGTTAATGTTTCTTCAAATAATCCTCCTGTCTCTGTTCTTTTCTTTTTCTTTTTTTTTTTGGCATAATTTCTCAATTTTAACGTTGAAAAACCAGTATCTGCAAAAAAGAATCACAAATAAATGTATATTAATAACTTTCAAATTTACAGTATTCCATTACTGTACAAACACATTTTATATAAAAACAGACTAAGAAACTATACCCTGAACCACAAGTGTGACGATGATTAAAACACTACATACATAGTGCATACTACTTTGGACCAGTTCATGCCCTAAAGCCTACCTCACTAAAAGACTACATGCTAAGTGACTGAATGATTACACTACTAAAAGGAGACACACTGGGTGAGTACCAGGGTGTTTGCTAGAAGTATATGAATACTAACTAGGGAATTGAAGGTGCAAAACACAACTGTGTAGCTGATTAGAGAACTGAATGCATACTGCATACGCATTTAAAGCAGTCCATGTGCTAAGGCCCGGCTCACTGCATGAGTACTTCGGTACTGACTGAATGATTAGACTACAGCAAGGAGACTGCCTGGATGAATTTATAAGTGGTTGGGTTTTCGCACAGGGAATGGATTAGTACTTGGTACTGAATGGGTCACTAGAAGAGTGCAAAGGGAGTGACAGGATGTTTGCTGCACTATATGGATACTGACTAGGGAATTGAAAGTGTAAAAGACAAGTCTGTAGGTGGTTAGAAAACTACATGCATAGTGCATAGGGGTTTGAAGCACTCCATGTGCTAAGGCCTGTCTCAGTGCATGAATACTTAGACAGTGACTGAATCATTACAGTACTATAAACAGAGTGTCTTAGTGAATTTATAAATGTTTGCGTTTTGGCACAGTGAATGGATTACTACATAGTGCTGAATGGGTCACTAGAAGACTGCAAAGGACTGAAAGGGTGTTTCCTAGAAGTGTATGGATACTGACTAGGGAATTGAAGGTGTGAAAACAACTGTATAGGTGGTTAGAGAACTACATGCATACTGCATAGACATTTGAAGCAGTCTATTTGGTAATGGTTGGTTCACAACATAAGTACTTAGAAACTGACTAAATCATCAGACTACTTCTAGGACAGTGCCTGGGTAAAAGTTTTAAATTTTCAGCTCTGGTGCAGTGAAGACAATACTACATGGTAATGCGCTTTAGTGTCAAATCATGACTCATTTTATCAACACATAAGCAAAGACTGGCTTCTAATGCTACTAAAAGTTGACAACATGACAGGTTTTATAACAGTTATCTGTCAGCAAATACACGATCTAACCAAACGCTTCTCTCACAGTGGTTCCCAAATGCACACAGACTCACAGTGTAATTCTAAACAAGCACCACTATCCCTAGGAGTTTACCAAAACTCATTCACTACACTGGAAGTGGTAAGAGACCTGCACACAATCTACATATTTCATGACTACACTTTACTGTCAATACCTGACTCATTTAATGAAACCATAAGCCATAACTGTCTTCTAATGCTACTAAAACTTCACAACATGACATGTTTAAAACAGTTATCTGTCAGCAAATACAATGTTACCAAACGCTTCTCTCACAGTGGTTCCCAAATGCACCTAGACTCACAGTGTGATTCTAGACAAGCACCACTATCCCTAGGAGTTTACCAAGACTCATTCACTACACTGGAAGTGGTAAGAGAACTGCACACAATGTGCATATTTCAAAAGTGCACTTTAGTGTCAATGCCTGACTCATTTAATCAACGCATAAGCAAAGACTGGCTTCTAATGTTACTAAAACTTGACAACATGACAGGTTTTAAAAGAATTATCTGTCAGCAAATACACGATGTTACCAAATGCTTCTCTCACAGTGGTTCCCAAATGCACAAAGACTCACAGTGTGATTCTAGACAAACAACACTATCCCTTGCACTATACCAAAACACATTTCTTCATCTACAAGGAGTACTACATTTTACTGCAGAAACATAAGTCATTTCACAAATTCATAAACAATGACTGGTTTCTAATTCTACCAAAATATAACAACTGCATAGTTATCTGTCTACAAACACATGAAAAAAAACAAATCCTTATCACAAAATGGTTTCTACATGCACACACACTGTCGATAACATTGTAGAAAAAAAGTACTCCCTACACTTTAGCAGAAGAAATACATTAGTCTGATTAACATAAAAATAGTCTACATACATCCCCTCACAATAAAATAACTCACCTTTCAAGTTGTTTTGTAGATTAAGAAGTATATCAGTCACACATACCAGATTTTCTTATACAGAATCTCTGCACTGTGCAACTGTCAGCAGAACCAAAGAATGGCAAAGTTTCCCTCTCATTTTCCACACATATACATGTAAACATCAAATCACATTCCTTCCCACATAAATTCAAAAGCAAACACACATTTCTATTGGTTAAACATTTCAACCCTTTCCAAATGAGATAAACTTCAACCCTTCCCCCAATCTGCCTTCTGCCCGTTACCATAGAAACAGGTCATGGAACACTGTAGTGAGCACACAGGTCACAAGTTCAGCACACACAATGGTGCTAATCAAAACAGCAAGTGTGCTTGACTTCTCAACATATCAGCTCATCATATATAATGTTCCTTACAATCAGTTTTTGTTAACCAATAAGAATCATGCGTTTAAAAAACAGAAATATGCACCCTACCTTTCAGTGTAGAAGGTTGTCAAACAACCAATGATTTCTTGTCTTTTTTCAAAATTGCATCTTAGCCACCATTTTAGAAACATCTTAATTTCCAAACTGCCATTTCATTTTGAGAGACCATCTGAGTGCATCCAGACCTCCTTACAAGATGCTTACAGTGTGGATTGTGGGACACAGCTACATTTTCTGGAGCCAAAGGTATGCAGAAAACAAAGGCATTCACAAAGACCTAAGGGGCATATGTATCAAACTCCCCTTTAGCGAATCCTAATTTGCGAGATTTTGCGATTCGCAAATTCATATTCGCTAAACGGGATGTATAAAATAAATCGCTAATCATTTGCGATTACTTATAAATTGCAAATAATTCGCAGAATCCCGTATTGCGATTTCTTAATAGCGAAATTCGCTAATTAAGAAATCGCAAAAACGGGAATCTGCAAGCCTGGTGCAGGCTGATGACATCACAAACAGGAAACTATAGTGATTGCCTGAACCTGCTCACCTGAGCCACACCCAGAGGCTGCTTGTGGAGTGTGAGGAGGGTTTCCTGGAGACAGCCACCAGCAATGGATCCCAAACAAAACCAGCAGGGCAAGGATGCAGAAAAAAGAAAGAGAAAACACAAGTTTTCAGAAAAGGAGCAGGAGGTCCTCATTGAGGAGATGGTCTGCAGCCATGAGCTCCTCTTTGGGAAGAAGGCACTCAAAGTCCCAGAGGCCAGGAAGAGGAAAATCTGGCTGGAAATACAGAGCAAGGTGAATGCTGTTGGAGTCACCACACACACCATCGAGGAGCTGCGCAAGCGGTGGTATGATATGCGCCAGAGGTCCAAGGAGAGGGTGGCAGCCAGACTCAAGGATGCCAATCAGACTGGAGGAGGACCATCCACTGCAGAGCAGCCAACCCCCCATGAGGAGCTCGTGGAGTCTACCCTCCTGGCTGAGAGCGTTGGTGGTGTGGCTGCAATAGACAGCTCCGACCCCTCATCCAGCAGACAAGGTAAGATGCATGCCAAATCAACCTGCACTCCTCCCCATCCCTTGCACACTCCCCCAAATGCGCATAGTAAACTCCCAATATGCCAATCCAGCCCAGGTCTTACAGCACACCCAGCAATGCATCATGGGACTCGTAGTACTGTGTCTGACTGTGTGTCCATGACACCATCACAATTAAATGCAACATATGTGTTTTGGGGATCATTGAATGGAAATGTGTCAGAGGTTAGCCGTCAAAGAATTGTAACTTTATTGAGTGCCACATGCAGACAGTAACACAAACTCATGTAGTCCCCTTTACATCCACAGCACACGGCATGCCACAAGAAGACAGCGCAGAGGGAGAGGAGCCTGCAGACCCTGCGGACTCCAGCGATGACACAGAGCAGCAGCCAATTCAGCGCAGGAAGCGCGCACATGTGCCCCCACTGCCTCCATTTGAGGACGAAGTCCCAGCAACAGGCGATGACACCGACAGGAGAGAGGGGAGTCAGGGTGTGACAGACATGCCCCGTCATGACGCACCAACACCAAGGCAAAGGGAACAAGCCACATCCAGGTCAAGGCCCAGGAGCAGCACTGCAACAGAAGGAGAAGGCACCGTGTTCTCTGGCTTGGAACAGTGCATGCTGCAGGAACAGCGCCTGCAAAGCAAGGCAATGCGGTCAATAAATCGCCAGCTAGGCCGCATACATCAGGACAATCGCAACATGGTAGCGGCAATACATGAGCTCTGTGCCACTTTGAGGGACACCCAAGCTGCCAATGACAGGGCTGGATGACGTGCCAATGCACGGATACACAATTATACAAAGGCAGTCAACCGCCTCTGCACCACCACCAGCGCACTCACACGCAGAAGCGTAACCATGCAGGTGGACATGGCACATTGCTGCCAGAACATTGCACGAGGGTTAGAGCAGGTAACCACTGCTGTGGAACAGCTGCAGAAAGCCAATGCTGGTGGCAGCGCACTAATGGCCTCTGCTGAGAGTGAGGACACATCGAGTCACAGCAGCATCACTCCAACCTTGCCAGGTGAAAGACGCCGCAGTCGCAGACAGGTAGCAGGCCAAGGGCGCACCATGGGGGGCACTCACCCTGGACGGCACCGACGGAGGTGATCATCTGCGGGGACACTGACTGCAACACGGGTGCATTAACCCGAAAAGGCTGTTTGCCCTATTACTTGTGCCTTCTCTGCACTGTGTGTACAACATGTGCTGGGGACAATTACAATTTCTTTCATGTGAAGTGTGATTAAACACTTGACACATCATCAGGCTTTGTAGTCTCATTTCCTCAATACTCACCTAAAAGTAGTTTTGTGTGATCTCAGTCCGTCTCTGGCGTCCAGCAGCTGCCCCAACTCCTGGTGCTGGTCTGGCAGGGGGAGCAGGGCGCTCGTCATCCGATGTGTCTGTATCGGTCACATCAATTGTGGTGCCTTTCCTCATTGCCATGTTATGTAGCATTGCACAGCTTGCCACGATTTTACAGCAAGTCTCAGGGCTGTATTGCAGTGCGCCTCCACTTTTATGCAGGCACCTGAAGCGGCTCTTCAGGATTCCGAAGGTTCGCTCAATGACACAGCGTGTAGATCTGTGTGCCCTGTTGTAGCTCCTCTCACTTGCATTTGCAGGATCCAGGTATGGGGTCAGGATGAAGTCACGCACTGCATAGGCACTGTCACCTGCATGGAAAAAAACACAATAGGTGAGTCAATGTCCCCCCCCCCCTCAAGTGATGTAGTGGATGTATTGATGTGTGCAATGTATTTACCGAGCAGGTACCCCTCCCCAAAGTCTCCAGCACTCAGACGTCTGTGTATTCCACTGTGTCTGAAGATGAAGGAGTCATGTGTACTGCCGGGGTATTTGGCTACGATGTCTGTGATGTGATACTTAGCGTTGCACACAATCTGTATGTTGAGGGAATGGTAGCATTTCCGATTTCTGTAGACATATTCAGTTTCTGCTGGGGGTGTGATGGCCACATGGGTCCCGTCAATGCAGCCAATGACGTGGGGGAAACATGCAATCTGGTAGAAGTCCAGTATCGTTTGCTGTAATGCCTGTTGGGTGGTGGGGAAGTAAATGTGATGTGAGAGCCTCAGTAGCATTGCATCTAGGAAGGCATGGAAGAAGCGCGAAAGTGCACTCTGTGACACCCCACCGACCTCCGCTATGACCCGTTGAAAACTCCCCGACGCCAGGAGGTGCAGGGAGCACAGGACCTGCACATGTGTGGGAATTGTTTGTGTCCTGCGAGTAGGGTGCTCCAAGTGGGGTTTCAGCTCCTCAATCAGGTCCATTATGGTCTGTGGGTGCAGTCTGTACTTGTCATAGATGTCCTCTTCAGTGTTCTGGAACAGGGTGATGCGCAGCCTGAAGATACGTTCCTGTCTCATTCTCCTGTGAGCAAGGGCCCGAATACGCAGCCTCCTGGCTATCACGTACATTGCAGCCATTGTGGGTGTGTTTGTTGCATTGTGGGCTGGTTTTTGTACCTTGCACCAGTTTACCACCTGCAAGCAATTGGTGTTAATAGCGATTTCTTAAATTGCGAATTTTGTGAAATCGCAATTTGCGACAATTTCATACATGTGTTTGCGATTTCTTAGCTTGCGATTTCTTGTTAGCGATTTTCGCAACGCTAAGGAATCGCAAATTAAGTATTCGCTGTTTTCATGTTTCGCAGCCTAAGAAATCGCTAATTTAGCGATTTCTTATTTTTCTGTTTTGAAGTGTGTCATACATATGAAATAGCGAAAAATCTGTCGCAAACGTTGTTTTTTGCGATTCGCAGCGTTTGCGACTAATTTTTCCTTTCATACATATGCCCCTAGGTTTGCCAAATGTAGACATTAAATGGATTGGACAGAGAGGGTTAAAGTGGAACCAATTGATGCCATTGGTGAAATCCTTCATGCAAATCCAACACCCTGACCTCATAATAGTGCACTGTGGTGGCAATGACCTAGGCACTTTGACTTGGGTAGGTCTGGAAATGCTTATGAAGGACACCTTTGCACAACTGATTTCACTTTTCCCTAAAACTGCCTTTGTGTACTCTAACATATGCCAAAGGCAGAAATGGAACTGGTCCGATCATTTTTGTCCACAGATTGAGAAACTTGGATACATGTGAATAAATCTGTATCTGCTTTTCTCCGAGACTACAGAATGGGGTCCATTTACAATAACAATCTGCGCTTTCATATGCAATAGATGTATAGGAGAGATACATGAGTGAGTACACTTTACTGATGAAGGAAACAGAGTCTTCCTCAACAACTTTAGACTCTGTATAGGTACTTACTTATAAGTACCAAAAACTCTCAATGAACACAACGGCTCTTTTTAGAGCCACTCAAGAACAAAACTCTTAAGCTTAATCTTTATCTCCCAACAATTTCATTTTTTTTCCCTTGGATCCGCGAACCCACCGCGAGAGGATCCGTGCATCCAACGCGATAGGATGCGCGCACCGTGCGCGCATTTCGCCATTTTTTTTTTAAAAAGGGGGGCCCCAGGGGGTCCTTCTGGGACCCCCTAAGCACCTCTAGAGGGTCAGAGTATTTCCACTCTGCCCCCTTTATATGTTTTACACACTTATTCCCCTTACTTAATCAGCCTCGCTTCTACCGAGGAAGAAAATGGCCGCCAACAGTGCCTGGTTGCGAATGTAGAGAGACACTTGACAGCCAATTAGCATTCAACACGCGATTGGGAGGGTGCGTGCTCGGTTCGGGGAGGGTGCGCTTACGGTGCGGGTACGGTCCGCGGATCCTCTGCGGCCATAGATATCACTAACTTTTTTACCCTAATTTTCTCAGGAACTACTGAACAGATTCACACCATATATGCAAAAGGCACGAGTCCGAACTGAGGACTACCTCTTTGCCAAATTTGGTGTCATTCCGTTCAGCGGTTCGGGTTGTAGCTGCGACAACAGATCCTATAGGAAATTGCATGGGGAAAACGTGTTTTAGGACCCCCCTTTTTTCTCGGCCCCCGCTTGACGAATCACCGCGAAACTTTCAGGGTAGAAGCAGAGCGGAGCTGGCCAAAAGTTTGGAGAATTTTGCGAAGATTTGTCAATCGGCACCAAAGATATTCCCAATAGAATGTTGCAGATTTCATTCTACCACCTGCCAACCTAAGGTACAGACATCTTCTGATTACTTACAGAGATCCCTTCAAGATGCTTCCGGTGTGGATTGTTGGGCACAGCTATGTTTTCTGGTGCAAAAGGTATGCTGAAAGCAGAGGTATTGACAAAGACCTAGCTTTACAAAATGTAGATATTAAATGGATTGGACAGAGAGGATTGAAGTGGCACCAATTGATGCCATTGGTTAAATCCTTTATGCACTTTCCAACCCCCTGACCTCATGATTGTGCACTGTGGTGGCAATGACCTAGGCACATTGACTGGGGTAGGTCTGGAAATGCTAATGAAGGACACCTTTGCAGAATTGATGTTGCTTTTCCCCCAAACTGCCTTTGTCTACTCTAACATATGCCAAAGACAGAAACGGAAGTGGTCCAATCAATTTTGTCCACAGATTGAGAAAGCTAGAAAAAATGTCAATAAAGCTGTTTCCGCTTATCTCAGAGACCATAGTATGGGGTCCATATACAACAACAATCTGCGTTTTAATATGGATGGCATATACAGGAGAGATGGTGTACATTTCACAGATGAGGGAAACAGAGGGCCCGATTCACAGAACTAACTTAAGACAAAATCCTAAACTTACTACCATTTTGGTATTCACAGAAGGCACTTACTCATTTTGGTATTCACAGAAGGCACTTACTCATTTCGGTATTCACAGAAGTTAGGAGTCCTAACTTTAGGACTCCTAAATGCCTTCTGTGAATACCGAAAGTCTTAAAATTAGGATTTTTCTCAGTTTAGTAGTAGTATAGTTAGGACTCCTAACTTTAGGACTCCTAAATGCCTTCTGTGAATACCGAAAGCCTTAAAATTAGGATTTTTCTCAGTTTAGGAGTCCTAAGGTTAGGACTCCTAACTTTACAACTACTAAACTGAGAAAAATCCTAATTTTAAAGCTTTCGGTATTCACAGAAGGCATTTAGGAGTCCTAAAGTTAGGAGTCCTAAACTTAGGACTACTAAATTGAGAAAAATCCTAATTTTAAGACTTTCGGTATTCACAGAAGGCATTTAGGAGTCCTAAAGTTAGGAGTCCTAACTATACTACTACTAAACTGAGAAAAATCCTAATTTTAAGACTTTCGGTATTCACAGAAGGCATTTAGGAGTCCTAAAGTTAGGAGTCCTAAACTTAGGACTACTAAATTGAGAAAAATCCTAATTTTAAGAATTTCGGTATTCACAGAAGGCATTTAGGAGTCCTAAAGTTAGGAGTCCTAACTATACTACTACTAAACTGAGAAAAATCCTAATTTTAAGACTTTCGGTATTCACAGAAGGCATTTAGGAGTCCTAAAGTTAGGAGTCCTAACTATACTACTACTAAAGTGAGAAAAATCCTAATTTTAAGACTTTCGGTATTCACAGAAGGCATTTAGGAGTCCTAAAGTTAGGAGTCCTAAACTTAGGACTACTAAATTGAGAAAAATCCTAATTTTAAGACTTTCGGTATTCACAGAAGGCATTTAGGAGTCCTAAAGTTAGGAGTCCTAACTATACTACTACTAAACTGAGAAAAATCCTAATTTTAAGACTTTCGGTATTCACAGAAGGCATTTAGGAGTCCTAAAGTTAGGACTCCTAACTTCTGTGAATACCGAAATGAGTAAGTGCCTTCTGTGAATACCAAAATGGTAGTAAGTTTAGGATTTTGTCTTAAGTTAGTTCTGTGAATCGGGCCCTGAGTCTTTCTCAACAACTTCAGACTCTGCATCGGCACTTACATGTAACTACAAAAATCTCTCAATAAACAGCTCTTTTTAGAGCCACCCAAGATGCTAACATATAATATAGCTTTTTAATTTAAAAAATCGTATTTTTTTGTATTAGGATTCGCGCACCCAGTGTGATTAGGAGTCATGCACCCCTCGTGTTCACACAGCGTTCCGCACCCCTCACTTTCACACCAGGGGGCTGCGCTGGGAGTTGTGCACCCCTCGCTTTCACACCAGGGGGCCGTGCTGGGAGTCATGCACCCCTCGCGTGCACACTAGGGGGCCTTGTTGAGCGTCACGCTAGGGTCACGACTCTAAATTTTTAGATTAAAAAAACTGGCTCCTACCAGTAATTTATATTCGCCCTGGGGACCGCATCCCCCGGGGCCTATGCACTTCGTAGGGGACCGTGGGGGGAGCCCCAATGCCCCCACAGTCCCGCCGGCTCCCCGTGTCCTGTGAGAGCCGGCATTGCTTTTCCACATGGGGAGGTGCTACCATGCCGCTCCCCGTGTGGAAAAGCAATTCTGCTTTGGATTTTGGAGGGAAACCTGCTCTCTCTTCCAAAATCCAAACCAGAGTTTGCTACGATAGGGCAGGAGACCATGCTCCCACCCTACCATAGCAAACAACAGTGTCCCGGGGTGGGCACCTTGGGACACTGTAGGATGCCGGCCCTGGGGGGTGGCGGTCCCCAGGGCCATCACAGGCTCCAGGAGGGGGGCCGTGCAAGAATTCCAAAGCCCCGGGGAGGTGGCAGTCCCCGGGGCTGTGGGGGCCTCTGCGGGCCCCTGCTTTTCATTGTACAAATCCCCCCGGGACCGGTGGGTTAAAAGTACCGAAGCGAGGAAGCCCTCGCTTCGTTTTAAAAAAATAATGTCACCCGGATCCGCGCACCCAGCGCGCATTCCGCTGTGTTTTTAAAAAACAAAAATGCTTTTTTGGCCCTGGGGGTCCTTGTGGGACCCCCTGAGCAGACCTAAGGGGTCAGGGTGTTTCTACCCTGCCCCCTTTTCTTCTTTGCCACCTTTGTTTCCCTGTTTTCTTCTGTCTCGGTTCTACCGAGTCACAAAATGGCTGCCAACACTTCCTGGTTTGGAATATTGACAGCCAATTAGAATAAAGCTCGTGGTCGGGAGGGTGCGCGAATCCACCGCGCAGGTCCTTGGATCCTCCGCGCCTCTAAATATCAAAACTTTTATTTTTGATTTTCTCCGCAACTACTGAACGGATTTACACCATTTTTAAAAAGGTCGCTTTCTGAGCCAAGCAGTACCTTTTTATCTAATTTGGGGTAAATCCGTTCAGTAGTTTCGACTGTAGCCTTGCATAAAGTTTCCTATGGGAAATTGATTTTTTGAGTCTTATTTTTTGAATTTCTCAGCAACTACTGAATGGATTCACACTATTTAAAAATGGTCTCTTTCTGAACCAAGGGCTACCTTTTTGCCAAATTCTGGTGTAATTCCGTTCAGCAGTTCGGGCTGTAATCGTATCTAAAGTTTCCTATGGGAAATAACATGGAGAAAATGTGTTTTGGGACCCCCTTTTTTCTCGGCCCCTGCTTGGCAAATCACCCCGAAACTTTCAGCATAGGAGCTATCCAGAGCGGGCCATAAGTTTTGAAAATTTTCCGAAGATTCGTCAACCGGCGCTAAAGTTATTAGGAAAACAAAAAAATGCTTTTTGAATAGAAACAAGGTCCTAACTATAACTACCCACTGGCGACCGCCAGTAGGTAATATATATATATATATATATATTATCTACTGGCGGTCGCCAGTAGATAGTTATAGTTAGGACCGTGTTTCCATAGGAAATTCGCAACATTCTATTTGGAATAACTTTGGCGCCGGTTGACGAATCCTCGCGAAATTTTCAAAATAGGTGGGGCGCTCCGCTCCGCTCCTACCCTGAAAGTCTCGGGGGGATTCGTCAAGCGGGGGCTGAGAAAAAAGGGGGGTCCCAAAACACGTTTTCCCCATGCAATTTTCCATAGGGACCTTTAGTCCAATATATATATATATATATATATATATATATATATATGAAGGCTCATGTCTCTGACGGAAACATACTGCACTCACAGGGTTCCATCAAAAATTGCTTTATTCATGCGAGGACGCGATTCGGCTTTTGCCTTTCTCTACGCGCGGTAAAACAAACAGCGGCATGTATATTAACAAAGTCTTTTAAAATGATACATGAATTCTCATTGGCAGCTGTGCCTAAATGGAGGAAGGGGATTGGTTGCTTGTGTCCCAATAGCATTACCATCTGTTGGTGACCAGGAATTTTTCTTCTAAGCACTGGGGGAGTCAAATTAAAACAATTAGAGTCTGAATGACAATAAATGTTTACAGATTGTGCCTGCGTATGGGCACCCTTGCTGTTCACAATGTTCTTAAAAGTCCTCCATTGTCTGCTGCCACTCATTAACGATACCTTGTCACGCTGTACAGATGATTCCTTTGACGAACCCTTCGTCAACCATGAAGCTCCAAGGAACATGACGCTGGAGTCGGTAGATCGCCGTATCCACAACAGTCTGAATGACTTGCGACAGCGTCGGCGTCAGTCCCCAAGATGCCTGCATGGCGGTGCACATCGCCGTGTAGAAATACTGTGCTCCATTGTCCACCTTAGGGCGTACTGCACTCTTTTTGACGGGTGCACGAAAAAATTGAGGTGGGTCCATTTAAATAATTAAGACCCCTGTCTCCAACGGAAACAAACTGCACTCACAGGGTTCCATCAAAAATTGCTTTATTCATGCGAGGACGCGTTTCGGCGTTTGCCTAGGCTGTCTATGTCAGACTCTAATTGGTTTAATTTGACTCCCGCAGCGCTTAGAAGAAAAATTCCTGATCACCAACAGAGGGTAATGCTATTGGGACACAAGCAACCAATCCCCTTCCTCCATTTAAGCACAGCTGCCAATGAGAATTCATCTATCATTTTAAAAGACATTGTTAATATACATGCCGCTGTTTGTTTTCCAGTGTAATATATATATTACACTGGAAATCCTCGTTGAGCACTCACAGAAGAATAACAGCCACTCCAACGTAGCAATGAAGTAGCGGGTGTTCATTTGGGCAACAGAAATAGATGCGTTTCGACCTGACTGTTTTGTTCATTCACATAACCCGTTTTTTCAATCAGTAACTCTTACACTACATCACACAGAACATCTTTTGATAAACCTGAACAAAATAATTTTCATGTAAATTACTCAGCTCCCTCCTCAATTCAAAATTATCTAACTTTATCAGTCTGACATTTCTTAATACAACATTTTATCTTTGTTCAAATTGTCACATCAACATTGTTTTGCTCCAAAAAATGTAATGCCGTATTTTTATGTTAAATCATATCTGGAAATTATAATGACATGTCTTACACCACATGTTATTTTCGGTTAATACCTTAATTCTTTTTTCATGAGTGTATTACAACTAAAGGGTATAGTACACAATTTGAAAATTCTGCTTCTTACTGATACTTAAGGTTCTAAAGGTGTTTCCACATGGGGATCACCTTCTACGCTTCAAATGAACTCTTGCCAGCATGATTTGTATGTAGGCCTTCCTTAGGTCTGTAAAGAAAGCACATAATCAAATATTAAAATGAACTACTTCAAATGTACTCTAAGTTCAGGTCTAAAATAACCGAGGAATATTTAGATATTAGATCAAGGAAGGGAGAAGATTCATTGTAACAAAAAAACAATTAAAATGCCCAAGCTGTACATATTATTCTTAAGGGGCTAATGTGTTTTATAAGTGTGTGTATGATTCTTCATCATTGTTCATACCATGTGGGGTAAGGCAACCTGCTTCCAATATGTATCAAGATTCCATTCTGCGTAGAGCAGAAATCCTGTCGCCTTCTCTCGGATCTTTTACTACTGTGTCAATACCAAAAAATCTTGCCTTTGTCCAATCCCCTTCATGGTCTTCTCTGAAGTGTCTTGCTGTGTCATATAACTCACATTTGAGTTTGTGATTGCCCTCCAATGTTCTAAGATGCACTTCTGTACTGGAAATGTCGTCGAACTTATGTACCATCTGCCACAGGGACAGGTGATTACATAGACGACGTGGTCAGTTTTGTATGTGATTAGTTTTGTAATGTGGTGCCTTTTCCTCACTCTCTCTAGGGTGATCTCCTGAACATTCGTACTGTGCTTGCATGCTTTGCAGTGCCGACATCTTTTAAATCCTTTGCTTTGTTGAAGCCAAGTCATATTTTTTGTATTCAAATGGCTCTGTACTAACATATCCCTTAAAGATAAATTTCCTTTGGTAAATGATGTTAGGTGTTTCTCCTATCTTTGCCCTCAACAAAGTGTCTTGTGTAAGTATTGTCCATCTGCTCTTAAGGATTCTTCTCAGGTTGTTCACCTGGCTATTGAATTTAGTAATAAATCTTATAGGTGCCACTTCTGATTCATTTTCTCTCAGGGGTTTGTCTTGCAACAGTTCCTCCCTAGATTTCTGATCTACCTTCATAGTAGCTTTAAGGAGACTTTTCCTGACAATCAGACGTTCCAGTATTTCTTGCTTTGTTTTTCTATAACTGTCTTCTGTACTGCTGATTCTCTTAGCCCTTTAAAATTCACTGTAGGGTATATTCCAGCGGAAGCTAGGAGGATGTCTACATGAACAATTCAGTTTCCAGCAGTATCTTTCCTAAAGAGTTCTGTCTGTAGGATACCATCTTTAAGGGTGAGTCTGATGTCCAGGAAATCGATACTTTCCCTGCTACATTGCATTGTAAATCTCAGGTTCACCTCATTCCTTTTAAGTTCCTCATGAAATAGTTTCAGATCTTCTTAACTTCCTTCCCAAACAAAGAAAACGTCATCAATGTATCTCAGGCACACACTGATGCAGTCTATCCATCTGTTGAGGTCACAATTCCAGAGGACCTGCTCCTCCCACTAGCCCAGCAAAAGATTGGCATAGATAGGGGCAAAGTAAGTCCCTATGGCTGTCCCTTGTCTTTGCCTATAAAACGTGTTCTCAAATAAAAAAAAAGTTCTATTTCAGACATGCCTTAATCAACTCAATTATCATTTGTGTGTGCTGCAGGACGTTAGCACTCCTTGTTCGAAGGAAATATTTACATGCATTCATGCCATCTTTGTGTCTAATGCTAGTATAGAGGCTCTCCACATCTAAGCACACAAGCCAGTATGCATTCTTCCAACATAGGTTGTTCGTTTTCTGTATAAATTCCTTTGTGTCCCTGATATAGCAATTCTGATTTTGTACATATGGTGATAGGAAGTAATTGACAAAGGTTGATGTATTCTCAAAGATACTATTCTTTGAGGAGATGATGGGGCAGCCTGAGGGATTGAAGAGATCCTTACGTACCTTGGGTAACAGGTATAAGGTAGGAATAGTAGCTATATCATTCTTTAGGAATTGGAATTCATCCCAAATCAACAGTTGTTGTTCGTGCCAAGACAACAGTCTGTCTTTATAGTTAGAACAAACATTTTGTAGGTACTTTCTATCAGTTTTAGTATAACAGGTACTGTTTCTCACCTGTCTCAATCCTTCCTTTACATAACTTTCCCTGTCCATGGTAACTGTATTTCCTCCTTTGTCAGAGGGTTTAATCATTATAGTTTGATCTTTCTGTAGAGTTATGATATTTCATTGTATATTACTCAAATTGCTGCATTTTGGGGGTTTTAGAACCTAATTAGGAACAATATCTGAGAATACATCAATGTTATCCCTAGGGAGTGTGGGATGGATTTTGATTGTACCCTAAAGTCAGTTCCCCATATGTCAATACCAAACATCGTGATAATGGTATCCAGACTATCTAGATTAAAGGGATCCCTTGGGTTGCCACATATTGGATTGATCTCTTCAGTTATTTCTAAACTGTGTAATAATTGCAGTGTGTCCAGACTGTTGGTGTTTGGTACAGGTTGGGGTATTGTTCCCCTAGCACTTCTGTTAGGTCTAAGAGAGTGTACTTTAAAAAGTTTCAACTTTCTCACACATTTGTATAAATCAACTCTTATTTGTGCATAGTCAAGCCTGGCATCCTGGCAAAAGGAAAGTCCTAGTTTTAAAGTCTCAATCTCCACTTCTGACACTTGGTTCTTTGATAAGTTCATTACCATTAGTTCCTTAGAATTTACAGCTATTATATTTTCCTTTGCATTCGGCCTGTGGTTCCCATGCCTCTGCTTGTTCCTTTGTCTTCGTTCTTGTCTTCTTTTCTCTTTGGTTTTTGTACCTCTGTATCTTTCTCTTTGTTTTCCTTTGAAGGAATGTTTATGTTAATTTTCTAGCACTATCACTTATTTGGAATAATAAGTCTTTGTAATTGGATTGCTGCTCAAGTCTTCGGCAGAACCCAGATCTGAGCTTAGGTCGGTGCCTGATATATATATTGCATTATTTGGCGAGTTTAAATAAAATACGGCTGATGAGCCACGGTGGGCCATGCTCTTTCTTTTGCCTGAGGAAGACTGGCGGAACGGGAAGGAGTTAATTTGGATATATATATAAATTGGATCCCTGGGGCCTGACCTCTTCGTTGGGGACCGTGGGGGGAGCCCCAAAGCCCCACAGTCCCGCTGGCACCCCTCCTCCTGCGGAAGCCGGCATTGCTTTTGGGCAAGGGGAGCTGCTGACATGTAGCTCCCCTTGCCCAAAAGCAATTCTGCTTTGCTTCATTGAAGCAAGAGCAGGATTTCCTGCTCTCGTGTCAATGAAGCAAAGGAAGAGTTTGCTATGGCAGGGCGGGGAGCCGTGCTCCCACCCTGCCATAGCAAAAAAATAAATGTAAATCCAGTATTTGTAAAGCGCGAACAGTTACCCGGAGGCCTCCCGGCACTGGGGGTCATCGGGAAAATGAAGCAAGCTATTGCCCAGAGTCACATGGTGCTGGGCTGACCTACCGCTGGTGCCGGCGATCGAACCGTGGGCCCCAGATTCCAGCGTCAGTTGCCCTGGCTGCGGTGTCACACCTCTTCCCTAGCAAACGGCAATGTCCCGGGGGTGGGCACCCCGGGATAATGCAGGAGCCGGCCATGGGGGGTGGCGGTCCCCAGGGCCATCAAGGGCTCAGAAGGGGGGCTGTGTGGCCCCTTCCCTATGAGTGCAAAGCTGTGGTGATCCCTGGGGCTTGGGGGTCCTAAACAGACCCCCGCATTAGCATATTTAGTGCTCGAGCCCCACACAGGTTATTTTAAAAAAAAAATAGAGCCCCATGGAGGGGGCAGTCCCCGGGAAGTGTGGGGGGGCTTGAGCCCCCCCACACATAAGTTTTTCTATAAAAAACATGAGAGCCCCGGGGAGGTGGTGGTCCCCGGGGCTCCGGGGGGCTATGCGCCCCCCATCAAATAATGAAAAAACCTTCGAGGGGGTGGCGGTCCCTGGGGCTGCGGGGGCTCCTGCAGGCCCCCGCTATACAATTTGGCACTGCCCCCAGGACCTGGACCACCCAGGGTCTTAAAAATGACGCTTTGTTTTTTGTTTTTCTCATCCGGATTCGCGACCCCAGCGCGAATTTGGCCGATTATTTTAAACAAATAATTTTTTGGTCCTGGAAGTCTTTTTGTGCCCCCATGAGCAGGTCTAGAGGGTCAGGGTCTTCCTACCCTGCCCCCTTTTCGTACTCAGGAGGGTTCGCGAACCCTCCTCGGCGCTCAGATATCGAAACTTTTTCTTTTTTAAATTTCTCAGGAACTGCTGAATGGATTTACACCATTTAACAAAAATGGCTCTTTCTGAACCAAGACATACCTTTTTGTGATTCCCTTCAGCAGTTCGGACTGTAGCTTTGTCTAAAGTTTCCTATAGAAAATTACATGTTGAAAGCACATTTTGGGACCCCCCTTTTTTCTCGGCCCCTGCTTGGCGAATCAAGCCAAAAGTTTCAAGACAGGGGCTGACTGGAGCGCCCCACTAGTTTTGAAAATTTCTCGAAGATTTATCAAACGACGCCAAAGTTATTTTGAAATCAAAAAAACGCTTTTTGAATAGAAACAAGGTCCTAACTATAACTACCTACTGGCGACTGCCAGTAGGTAATATATATATATATATTGCCAGTAGGTAGCCCGTAATCTTTATCTGCTGCTTGGGCCACACGAGTCTGCTGCTACTACCATGGAACACGAGACCTCTAACGCATTCCCGCAGCTGTCAGGGACTACATCCCCCATCATCGTATGCGGCGCGCACGCCATGCACCGCGTTTTGAAGCACCAGGAGGTGCTCAAAAAGGGGCAACATAATCTTTACCTGCTGATTGGGCCACACGAGTCTGCTGCTACTGCCACGGAACACGAGACCTCTAGCGCATTACCGCCGCTGTCAGGGACTACATCACCCATCATCCTTTGTGGCGCGCACGCTGCACACCGCATTTTGAAGCGGCAGGAGGCTCTTAAAAAGGGGCCAGGGCCACCGCGCTGTGGGAGCCCGTAATCTTTACCTGCTGATTGGGCCACATGAGTCTGCTGCTACTGCCACAGAACACGAGACCTCTAGCGCATTACCGCCGCTGTCGGAGACTACATCCCTGTCATCCTTTGCGGCGCGCACGCCGTGGACCGTGTTTTGAAGCGCCAGATGGCACTCAAAAAGGGGCCAGCTGCGGGAGCCCGTAATCTTTACCTGCTGCTTTGGCCACACGAGTCTGCTGCTACTGCCACGGAACACGAGACCTCTAGTGCATTACCGCCGCTGTCGGGGACTACATCCCCTGTCATCCTTTGCGGCACACACGCCACGCACCACTTTTTGAAGCACCGAGAGGCGCTCAAAAAGGGGCCAGGGCTCCAGCAGCGCGGAACGCGCTTGGGCGTGCCTGGGTTAAGGGCGGGCCCGTCTGAGCCTATCCGAGACCGGAGGAGACTGGACCGGGCCCTCTCTCCAAGCATCAAGCTTCATACCAACCCTAGGGTTAGTCTTGTTCACTTATTTACCTATTAATCAAACGACTCAAGCGATCCCGACACCGCTACTTGCTATTAACCCCGACATCAAGATGAATAAGCGAGAGGGAAAGGGTAAGAGTGTATGGCTTCCAACAATATCCCCGACCGCGGATTATGTATAGACAAGGTGACTGAATCCACACTGGACTCTGACAAGACCCAGGGAATGCCAATGCCAACTAGACTGACACCTGGAGAGACTGGGCCCGAGTCTGCCATGATCTGCGCTACACAGCAAACCTCCAATAGAGTTCTGGGCCTAATAAAACCCTTAAGTTTAGGTGTGACTCCAGACCCCGCAGTCAAAAGAAAGAGGGAAAGGGGGCCCGCAGAGACCGAAAACTGCAAAATCAACCAGGAAGAACAAAAGCGGAGGGGGGGGTACAATAGATACAATCACTACAGATGAAGAAACCCCAAGAAATGCTGCTACACTGAATCCTGATCCATCATGTACCACGTGCCCTGTCACGAACGAGGCCATGTGGATGAGACTGGAACATCTGGTACTCACATCCCTAAACCCCATTGCAGAAAGATTGAGTCGGATCAAAGAAAGACTAAACAGCTTTGATTCCCAGGCCAAGTGCACTTGAGGGTTTATTGGTCAAAGCAGAGCCACCGTTAATGCCATGACCCAATGGAAATCCCCAACCAACGAATGAGACAAGCAAACTTGTTCCTGCAGACAAACCTAGCAAGCCACCTGCTAAGAAATCTGTACCTTTATAGAAGACTCCCTCCATAGTCACTAGTACAGTTACAGCCATGGTTGAGAACAATTCTGAGACACACAATACGTCTAGCGAATTCGCCCAACTTAACGAGAGTCTATTGGGCGACAAGGTTCACAACCCAGTGAAAGACACAAACTACACACTAAAGGTCAATTTTAATACTAACTGTGCGCCAGCAGGCCATGAAAGCTTACCACCCGGGTGGAGTGGCTCAGGATCGTCCAGGAAGCACGGAAGATCAGATAATGGTTCTTATACTGTAGGACTCTGGACCTTAGATCTGCCTCCTGCAGCTGCTCCCTTGGTGGTGGTCTTGGGGAATGTGCCATTATTGCGGGAGGGACAGGCCAAATCCACAGCTCAATTAATTTTTAAGGTTATGCACTGGCTGGGTCAGCGATTGATGGGTGTAGAGGTTCTGGACGGGGACATACACAACCAAATGATTATGGCTAGAAGAACTGCCTGGATAGGGCCCTTTAGGGCCCTGTGTGGTCGTAAACTTCAATAATGGGCCTATTGTTTGACTTCTCTAGGACTATCTGGGAAATTACATAGATAGTCACCCTGATTAGATCACTGTGCTGCCACTAGTTTTTATTTATAAACCTCACTCCCAAATTTTAGCAAGGAGCGGTACTTTATGTGTGGCAAGTCAGTCATGGGCAACCCCAAGAAGTCTACCCAGATTCACAGACTTAAGTCTTGCTAACAGTTTCGCCCCGTTAACAGACCTTGAAGAATACGACTGACTGCAGCCAATTCTCCCAAACCCCATAGAGAACAACCCCAGCCAATCGACTCCAGCCCTCGACACACAGCAAGTATTACAGATAATATATCCCATTCAATTGGAGGGTAGCGAGAACCAGATAATCCCCCATTTAAATAGCAGATCGGCTAGTTCCTCATTAGTTATCATCTCTTGGAACATTGCCGGCCTACCATCTAAGACTGTGTCATCAGATTGGTCATCCTTCATAGAGGAGCATGACATTTGTGCTCTCCAGGAAACTTGGTCAAAGAACCCAATCTTTTGCCCAGGCTACCTGACCTTTTGCAAATCGGCCATCACCAGACAAACAGGGAGATCCTCTGGGGGGCTTATTATCTGGGTAAGGCAACACTCTGAATACCAGGTAGAGGAGCTATTAACAGACTGCCCAGATATTCTGGCCGTTAAAATTCAATCAAGACACGACCTAGATATAGTAGTGGTTAATGTGTATGCGAGAGGGATGGCGGGTGGGAAACTATCAACCACTGTCTCCCAGTTAGAAGATTTTATCGACGCACATAGGGTGAAAAATCACATGGTAATCGCAGGTGACTACAACTGTACTTTTGACCCCCTTGGTTATGAAGATTGTGACCTTAGTAGTGAAGAGGATTCCAATTGGGGCATCCCACTGCTTACGTTGCCTCAAATTAAGAAATGGACTGAGGCAGCACTTCAGCTAAAAAGCCTATGCCTAGAGAAGGGCATAAGGGCAGTAAATGGGAGGTCATTGTCAAGGTCAGCACACATATAACAATGGGATAAGAAGCAGTCGAATTGATTACTTTCTTATTAATTTAGAACTATGGCCCCGGCTTGTGGACATGAAGATAGTACAAAGAACTGAGAGTGAGCATAACCCCTTATTGTTAACTTTGGAGGTATGGGGACTGAAACCACAGACGGAGCACAATGAGATAGTGACAGCAGATACAATAATGACAAATGATATGCGCAGGATAAAATGGGAAATGCTATTAGAGAATGATAATGTCCTTGATCAGATAAAGTCAGCTGTGGAAGATACGCTAACAGCTATCTCAACCCTAAAGATTCAGGGTGATACTGCCACCGTTTACACGAAGGTACACGAGGAGCTGTTCGCAAAGCTGAATGTTTTTTATACTAAGAAAAATAAACCCAGTAGTCGGAAAATTCAAAAGTCAGCAAAGTGGTATGACCTGTAGAGTTGCATACAAATATCGCTCCCAAGCCATTAGGACAAAAAACGCACAGGAGGTTAGAATCGCTCGCACAGCATACAAAAAAGGCCAATGTATGGCCAAAAAGGATTTTGATGAACAAAGATGGAATGATCTTTTGCAGGCAAGTAATATGAAGAACATGCAGAAATTTTGGCAGACAGTAAAATGGAGTAGCGGTGAAATTAGGCCAGTTCCGGTTAACAATGTAGCTCCAGATCAATGGGTCTCGCACTATCAGGCCCAATTTGCTGCTACATCAGACACTCAGGTGAACTATCCTGAGATAGTTTCTCACATCGTACTAACTTTTGGGATAAGGGAAATTGAAACAGCCCTGGATGCAGTCCCTACAGGAAGGGCCCCCGGCCCGGATTGCATCCCTGCTGAAATATTAAAACACGATAAATCTACCTGGCTTAAATACATTCACGTATTATCCAACGCCATAGCCAGAGGGGCCCTGTTCTGCTCAATTTTCCCGGCCTTCTTGTGAGGAACAATGATGGAATGTGACTTCAGTCTCTTATCATTCAAGTCTAAGGGTTAGAGTAGTGAATGGAGCCTATTTACTAGGCACTTCGACATGATTCTGTGCTCTTCCCCATAGATCAGGGCTTGCACACATAGCCTAGGGGATAGATTCGTTAGTATTAGGGATAACCTGTCCTGTAGTGAGGGTATTTCATGGAGCCGTGCTGAATTCAGGCCTGGTAGGCCTCAAACGGGAGAGACTCCATCTTTCTTTCTGCTCCGGCAGCTTGGGATGTTTCTAGGTCAAATGTAATGTTTTAGTTATGAGGTGTTATTCGCGTGGAGAGAACCGGTTCAGGCCGGCCCTTATCGAAGGATTGTATTTTTCTTCATGCCGAAGACACTACATCAGGCCGGCCGGCTGGGAACGTGTCCTTGGTACGGGGAGGTACAAGAATTTGGTGGGCGGCAGGTTACAGGCCGGAATTTTCCATGAGGAAACGCACCTCTATATTAGTGAAAGTTAGAGGCAGTTACATGTTCAGTCCGTAGGCGGCATCTAGCCGTTAGCAGTAAAGCTACTACTTATTCCAGGGAAGACAGACGCCATCTTGAAGGCGGAGAAGAACCGAGAGGCAGATGCTCTCCTAGCAGAATAGCCAGAGAGGAGAGAGTAGCCGATAAGGAAGAGGTCCCAGTGACTCGGAGAAGGGTGATTCCAGGCGAGCCGAGGCACAGACGAGAAGGGAACCTAGATGACCACTGAGTGCAGGCTACATACTACTAAGGTGATGTTGACCCTTTCTTATTAGAGTGTACAACTTAATCTTTCACTTTTCTTTGCAGGTTATGTGTTATATTGTAATGTTATGTGATTGCGTATGTAATGAGTAATAAAGTACCCAGTTTGTAGTGAACCAACATGTGCTGCGTGTTCTTGTATGAGAGGGTAGCCTATTCTTCTAGTCAGCTGCGGCTACATGAACAGATGTTAACCCTGATCAGGTAAGTGGTAACTGAATAAGGGAAAGAGGAGCCCCTCGAACCTGAGAACAGGCTATGCTCGAACTGGCAATCCTTGTGTGATCTGATGAATAGTGAGACTGATTCCCTTTTTGTATGTTATGGTGATCATAGGATGAACTGTCGTATGAGACTGCCGTCTAGGTAGAGAGGTCTGGATTCGTATAGGATCGCGAGGCCGCCACTTGTGATACTGTCGTATGGGCAGAGAGGTCTGGATTCGTAGGGGATCGCGAGGCCGCCGATTGTGCTGAGACTGCCGTCTGGGTAGAGAGGTCTGGATTCGTATAGGATCGCGAGGCCGCCACTTGTGATACTGTCGTATGGGCAGAGAGGTCTGGATTCGTAGGGGATCGCGAGGCCGCCGATTGTGATGAGACTGCCGTCTGGGTAGAGAGGTCTGGATTCGTATAGGATCGCGAGGCCGCCACTTGTGATACTGTCGTGTGGGCAGAGAGGTCTGGATTCGTATGGGATCGGGAGGCCGCCACTTGTGATACTGTCGTATGGGCAGAGAGGTCTGGATTCGTATGGGATCGCGAGGCCGCCGATTGTGCTGAGACTGCCGTCTGGGTAGAGAGGTCTGGATTCGTATGGGATCGCGAGGCCGCCACTTGTGATACTGTCGTATGGGCAGAGAGGTCTGGATTCGTATGGGATCGCGAGGCCGCCACTTGTGATACTGTCGTATGGGCAGAGAGGTCTGGATTCGTATGGGATCGCGAGGCCGCCACTTGTGATACTGTCGTGTATGGGCAGAGAGGTCTGGATCCGTATGGGATCGCGAGGCCGCCCATTATAAGAGGTCTTGGTATGTATAGTAGGAATTCCCTGTCCTTAGGTGATAGATATATGTGGTTGCACTATTGTAAATAGGTTCTAGGGAGGGGGTAACGTTCTGGCTGGGTTAGTGAGGCTCTGATGAGCGGGTTCTATCTGATCCGAAAACCCAAGCAGAACATTTGGCGTCACGAACCGTTTACGAAACCTGTGTGCGTTGTGGTTGTATCGTGTTTGCTTTCGGCGCGTGCGTGGTTTCGTTTGTATATTATTTGTATATAATTGTGTGTAGTTTTCTTTTCTCTTTCTTCTTTCTCTTTTTCTCTTTTTCTTTCTTTTCCGAGATGTTTTCTAGAAAGTCGAAATCTGCTTTTAAGTTGCCCGTTGATATTCCCGGCTGGGATTCAACGCCTTATGAAGCCTTAGCCCGTGAGTGGGCTGATTCTACTGGTTTGAGTGAGAATTGGAATTCTTTTTTGGAGCTGGCGGAGCCGGCTAATGTGATTACTTGTTCACAGAAGGCGCCGGTCTCTAAGGGTGATGAGCTTCCCGTTTTGGGGCGCAGAGGTTGGATTGTTCTGTCTGCGTACAGGATTCTGCATGAGAGGTTGTTGAAGTTACAGAACTTGCATACGGATTTGGAAGCGAACTTTGTTGAGATTCAGAATGCTCATACTTTGTTGCGATGTCAAAATAAGTTGCTTGCTGATAAACTTGAGACGTACCAAACTATTGCCGAGAGGGCGGCTGTGCGAATTGCTCGTTATAAATACAAGAATCGGCGTGGTCGGGTTTCGACGCGAAAGGTGCGTCTGGTCGTGGCGAAAGCCGGACTGGATTGGAATCCAGATGAATGGGATGGTAATATCTGGAACTCGAGTGATTCTCCTTCCTCGGGTGAGGAGTCTGCCAAGCGCGAGTCCTCTCGCTCCGGCCGTGATTGTAAGTCTGCTTCTTGCGCCTCTGATGGTGCACCCCGTGATTGCGCTCGTCCTTCGAGCGGGGTCGATGCTTCTTACACTGATTGTTCCTCTACGTGTACTGGTCGAGCTCCTTGTGATGCTCGTCCCGCGGTCTCGGTGCATCCAGTTTTTCGGCGGAAGTTACAGCAGGCTCCCGGTGCTCCGAATGGTATTGCTTTAGACTCTTTGGAGGATTTTACTCAACAAGAAATTAGTGATATTTTGCAGCGATTTCGGCAGCGAGCTGGTGAGACCTTACTCACATGGATGGTGCGCCTTTATGAACTGGGCGCTGCTGGCATTATGTTGGATGCTGGCGATTGTTTGAAATTTTGTTCCTTGAGTTCGGATTCTACTGTACAGGATCATTTTCGTAACTTTAATGTTGGTGGTCAAATTTCTTTGCTTCAATTGGCGACTGAGGGTTGTTATCAAAAATATCCTACTGAGTCTGACTGGCCTGTGAATGACAAACCGTGGTATACTTTGCGCGATGCTGCGCAACGTCTCAAAGAGGAGGTGATGAAAACGGCAATTTTTCTAAATACTGCTGACAGGTTGCTTGATGGTTTCTTGACATCTTCTGTGCGGAATCGTATTATTCGTTCTTCCCCTGTTGCTTATAAGCAGGTCATGATGACTTTATTGATTAATCAGACTGGTAACATGTTATCTGTGGTGCTGGAATCGGTACGCCAACTCGGTGAGTTGGGTGAGTGGTTTAAACCTGAACGGCAGTCCCGGCCTGACACTCGTACTCCTGGTGAAAATAAACTTACTAGACGTGATATGTTTTTTGGTCTTATGGCCGATGGTGTGCGGAAGGAGGACATTGACGGTGAGACTACTTCTCGTTTGTGGGAAATGTTTCGCAAACGTGGCTTGGATCGAAAGGAGGGTGCCCGGCGTGTTCGGACAACTGAGTGTGATCGTGGTTTTTCTGACGGTAGCGGTGATGACGACCGCCGTGGGCGCTCTGATCGTCGTGATGATCGACGTTATGTACGTGATTTGTCCCCCCGTCGTGAGAGAGACAGGGAGAGAGAGGGGGAAAGAGAGAGGGGGAGAGATGATTATGTTAACAGCAGACGTAGAGATGATAGGGATCAATCCCCTGAGTTGAGAAGGAGAGAGGATCGACACATATTGGCCGATCGAAACCCGCAGTACAATGCAGAGAACAGGAATCCATTTCGTAATGGAGATGGATATGAACAGGAGGTATCGATACCTGGGAAACGTGAGAGTCTTTATCCTGATTTATCCTGGTACACAGAACGCAGTAAAACTGACTAGGAAATAGGTCAAGCTCCAGTACACAGATGGGCTCACAGAGATAATAGACCCTATGTAGATATTGATATTTATTGGAGACATCGTAATATCCAAAGGGCCCGAGCATTGGTAGATACAGGAGCGGAGGCCACTCTTATTCATGGAAAATCAAAGAAGTTTAAAGGTCAGCCTTTTACAATTACCGGATTAGGTGGAAAGGAAACTCCCGCAGTTCAAACTTTACTTGAAATGAGAATAGGTAGAATTCCTAGAAAAGAATACTCTGTATTAGTGGTGCCACTCTTAGAATTCATAATTGGAATTGATATTTTGAAAGGAATGACTTTGCACTTAGATGATGGATGTTACCAATTTGGAACTAAACATTATATATCGTCCAGGCCTGTACGGGTTGGTCGTTTAAGAATGCCCCCCATAAAAGTTCCCCAGGCGACAAAAGTGGTTCGTCAGAAGCAGTATCGTATTCCAGGGGGTCATGAAGAGATTAGTACCACTATTCAGGAGTTGGTGGATGCAGGAGTTATAACCCCAGTTACTTCTGCTTGGAATAATCCTGTTTTGCCTGTACGTAAGAGTGATAATTCTTGGCGCCTGACTGTTGATTATCGAGAATTGAATAGACACACACCCTCTTTGACTGTTGCAGTACCGGATGTTATTACCCTAATTGAAAGAATCCAAAAACATCCAGGTACATGGTATGCGTCCATTGATATTGCTAATGCTTTCTTTTCGATTCCGATTGCCCCTGAGTGTCAGGAACAATTCAGTTTTACGTGGAACGGGCGTCAGATGACGTTTAGAAGTCTTCCCCAGGGCTATGTGCATAGTCCTACGATATGTCACCGGCTGGTGGCAGAGCATTTGGCTGAGGTACCGGTTCATCCGCAAATTCAGATATGTCACTATATTGATGATATTTTGACCCAAGGCGAAACACAAGAGGAAGTTCAGACCCAATTAGATAGAGTCATTGAGTGCTTGCGTGAGAAAGGTTGGGAAATCAACCCGGATAAATTACAAGGTCCGTCCCAGGCTGTGAAATTTTTGGGCATTAATTGGCATGAGGGGCACCGAGAAGTGATCCCTCAGGTTAAACAGAAAATTCTTGATTTTGCAGTTCCGAGGAATAGGAAAGAAGCCCAAAGCTTCATTGGCTTGTTTGGTTTTTGGCGCCAGCATATTCCTCATTTAAGTCAAATATTGGCCCCTTTGTACCAGGTCACTCGTAAAAAGAATGCATTTGAATGGGATAAACCACAGCAAGATGCGTTCAGTCTGGCAAAAGAAGCAATTCAGCATGCTCTGGATTTATGGCCTGTATGTGATGGTGATGTGGATTTGAATGTGTCTGTACAAGGCCTTTATGCGAATTGGAGTTTGTGGCAGAAACAAGGCAGGAGTAGAGTACCGTTAGGTTTCTGGACCAAAAAGTTACCTGATGCTGGTGAGCGTTATACACCTTTTGAGAAACAGTTACTTGCATGTTATTGGGCTCTGGTGGATACCGAGCAATTGACTTTGGGACATGATATAGTTTTGCGACCTGAAATTCCTATCATGCAGTGGGTTATGAGTTCGCCGAAAACTCACCGAATTGGACACGCTCAAGAGGCGAGTGTGATTAAATGGAAATGGTATATACAAGACAGGGCACGTGTGGGACAAAAAGGAGTTGCATCTTTGCATGAGCAGGTGGCACAGGCGCCATCAACTGAGACTGAGAGTGAATGTTCCGTACCTTTAGTACAGGAGTCTCCTGTTAAGTGGGGTAGACCTTTTGATGATTTGTCCGTAGAGGACAGAAACCATGTCTGGTTTACGGATGGTTCAGCAAGGTTCATAGGGACGAAACGGCATTGGAAGGCGGTGTCCTATAATCCGATCACACAAAAATTGCTGAGTACAACTGGTGAGGGTAAGAGCAGTCAATTTGCTGAACTCTATGCTGTTTATCAAGTTCTGAAACAAGAGTTACCTGGCACATGTCATATTTTCACCGATTCTTGGTCTACTGCCAATGGACTGGCAGTTTGGTTACCGACTTGGCATTCCCATAGTTGGAAAATCCATTCAAAAGAACTGTGGGGAAAAGAATTATGGCAGGAGATTTGGGAAATGCTCCCACAGAGTACTGTTACAATCTTCCATGTGGATGCTCATACCCCGATAGACTCTCTTGACAAATTCTTTCATAACATTGCAGATGAGAAATCTAAAATTGCTGAGGCAGTGGTGGACAGGCAAGATTCTGATATTGCGGGATTGGCGAAATGGGCCCACCAGAAAGCAGGACACTTTGGAGAGAAAGCCACTAGCAGGTGGGCTGCTGATCGAGGAATTTATATTCCCCTAGATTTAATCAAAAATGTTATTCTACATTGTCCCATTTGTCAGCATATCAGGCAGCGCAAAGTGCCCCAAACTGTTAAAGGTCATTTACATCGCGGGAAATTGCCCGCTCAAATTTGGCAGATTGATTACATCGGTCCACTTCCTATGAGTAGGAATTGTCAATATGTTTGCACTATTGTTGATACATACAGTGGCCTGTTGGTGGCCCTTCCCTGTAAGCAAGCTACCCAATTGAATACTATTAAAACATTGGAATTGATTATGATGTATTATGGTGTGCCATTCCAAATTCAATCTGATAATGCATCCCATTTTCGTGGAAGATTGGTACAGGAATTCTATGTGGAAAACAATATTGAATGGGTGTTTCATATACCATATTATCCACAGGCCTCGGGTCTTGTGGAGAGGTTGAATGGCCTGCTGAAAGACCAGTTACGTAAATTAACAGATGACAAGTATAAGAATTGGCGAGACTTTTTGCCTCAAGCGTTATTGATTTTGAATAACCGTCCTTTTCTAAATGCTGAATTCCCACTTATGCGTTTGTTTCCTCCGAATGTTGATGCTAAGCCCAATGAAATCAGAGAGACCGTGATGTACTGGGAGATTACTCCCGGAGCTTTGGCTCCATGTAGAGCGACCCCAGGGTCGGCAGGTTTAGACCTGCATGCCATGGATGACACCGTTATAAAAAGTAAGGATCGAGTCATCATTGAAACTGGTGTTGGTGTTCATATACCAACTGGAAATTTCGGATTAATCGCCCCTAGATCGGGGCTGGCTGTAAAAGGCATTCAGGTGCTTGGAGGAATCATTGATAGTGATTATCAGGGAGAGATTAAGGTGCTCCTGCTGAATAGCAGTGAGGTTGACTTACTGATACATCAAACTGACCGAGTGGCTCAATTGCTAATAATGCCTGTTTTCAGTGGTGAGATCACAAAAGGCACTGCCCCAACGTTGCTAACTGTACGAGGCCAGAAAGGTTTTGGCTCCACAGATAATCCTGGGGCCAGAGTTTGGGTCCAGTCGCCTAAGAATCCCCCTGAACAAGCAGAAGTCATTGCAACCGGTCAAGACAACACCATTTTAGTTATGAGACCAGGGAAAGATAGCTGGGAAGCAGTCCCGGCTGACAAATGTTACTTACGAGAATGATTAATGCCTGTATTTGATTCTCTTTCAGATCATTCTTTGGACTGTTGCTGCAGGATGTGTCGGCGTTGGACTCCTTTTGGGCTGGTACGACGAGAGAGGAGGGATCCCATCAACCCGGGCTGAGTTGAGAACCCGAGTGTCGCGTTCCTTCGCTGCGTGGGATTCGTCGTCGAACTTTTGGATTACATTAGCCAAACAAGTGACTAAAGCCCCTCATTTCTGCTTGACACCGATGAGATCGGTGACGGACATTCTAGCGACTTGTTTAGTTGCTGTCCCTGCTTCATTGGAGACTTTGACTCATATTTTTAATATATCAAATGCTCGCCCCAATGTTCTTCTGGGCGATTTCGCTGCCCATGAGTATTGCCCCTTGTGTACTGTACTGTCAGACCCGATACCCCCCATCCAGTCCCAAATAGTTACCTATAATATCACACAGGGTGATTTGTGTTTTTTCCTTACTTGTGATCCTAGTGCGATTTCTGAATGTATGCGTTTAAGATTGAAAGGTGCCACTTCATTCACCGCTCATGAACGAACTTTGTGCCTTCAAAGGACACCGAAAACATGTACTTCTGTTCAGAATAACATGACTTGCAAGAGTTTGGTAGTTACCCCCAGTCATTATCGCACGATGTTACTACCTGCCGGATGGCTTTTCTCATGTGGTAATACTTCCTGGCCATATATTCCCGCAAATATTTCTGGAGGCCCTTGTGCCATTACTAGACTGAGCTTGTTAATGTTTTCTCCACATCCGAATGCCAACTCTCGTGTGATTCGAGATACAGTAAGGTTACAGGAGGATTGTGACTCATCTTTGCATTTATATTCCAAGTCTGAATACCTTAGCCTGGCTATTTCAATTGTTGGTGTTCCTGCTTTGGCAGTTTATAATGCCAAATCTATTGGGAAAATGGCCTGCTGGATGGTAAAATCCATCAATCATACTTCTACAGTCCTGTCTGACATGCTATTAGACGCCCAGGGTGAACGTAGGGCTATCTTGCAAAATCGAGCGGCCATTGATTATCTTTTGCTTAAACATGGACACGATTGTTCTGATTTTGAGGGTCTTTGTTGTTTTAACTTGTCGGATCATACGAAATCCATTCAAGCTCACATTGATAAACTACATGACTTAACAGAGGAAGTTAGAAAACACATTGACCAGGGCTGGTTTGACTGGCTCTTTAATTGGTTACCTGATTTGCATATGTTACGTCAGATATTAGGAGGTATTCTGATTACTATCGGCATTTTGATTTCTATCTGTTGCTTTATTCAGTGTATTCCTTCACTACTTCAATTCTGCACACCTGGTACTAGACATAGATCAGTTAGTCTTGTTTGATATTATTCTTCCACAGATATTAGTTCTGTTTAATGAATGTATAATAGACTGAAGTCAAGGGTGAAATGTTCTGCTCGATTTTCCCGGCCTTCTTGTGAGGAACAATGATGGAATGTGACTTCAGTCTCTTATCATTCAAGTCTAAGGGTTAGAGTAGTGAATGGAGCCTATTTACTAGGCACTTCGACATGATTCTGTGCTCTTCCCCATAGATCAGGGCTTGCACACATAGCCTAGGGGATAGATTCGTTAGTATTAGGGATAACCTGTCCTGTAGTGAGGGTATTTCATGGAGCCGTGCTGAATTCAGGCCTGGTAGGCCTCAAACGGGAGAGACTCCATCTTTCTTTCTGCTCCGGCAGCTTGGGAAGCTTCTAGGTCAAATGTAATGTTTTAGTTATGAGGTGTTATTCGCTTGGAGAGAACCGGTTCAGGCCGGCCCTTATCGAAGGATTGTATTTTTCTTCATGCCGAAGACACTACATCAGGCCGGCCGGCTGGGAACGTGTCCTTGGTACGGGGAGGTACAAGAATTTGGTGGGCGGCAGGTTACAGGCCGGAATTTTCCATGAGGAAACGCACCTCTATATTAGTGAAAGTCTGAGGCAGTTACATGTTCAGTCCGTAGGCGGCATCTAGCCGTTAGCAGTAAAGCTACTACTTATTCCAGGGAAGACAGACGCCATCTTGAAGGCGGAGAAGAACCGAGAGACAGATGCTCTCCTAGCAGAATAGCCAGAGAGGAGAGAGTAGCCGATAAGGAAGAGGTCCCAGTGACTCGGAGAAGGGTGATTCCAGGCGAGCCGAGGCACAGACGAGAAGGGAACCTAGATGACCACTGAGTGCAGGCTACATACTACTAAGGTGATGTCGACCCTTTCTTATTAGAGTGTACAACTTAATCTTTCACTTTTCTTTGCAGGTTATGTGTTATATTGTAATGTTATGTGATTGCGTATGTAATGAGTAATAAAGTACCCAGTTTGTAGTGAACCAACATGTGCTGCGTGTTCTTGTATGAGAGGGTAGCCTATTCTTCTAGTCAGCTGCGGCTACATGAACAGATGTTAACCCTGATCAGGTAAGTGGTAACTGAATAAGGGAAAGAGGAGCCCCTCGAACCTGAGAACAGGCTATGCTCGAACTGGCAATCCTTGTGTGATCTGATGAATAGTGAGACTGATTCCCTTTTTGTATTTTATGGTGATCATAGGATGAACTGTCGTATGAGACTGCCGTCTAGGTAGAGAGGTCTGGATTCGTATAGGATCGTGAGGCCGCCACTTGTGATACTGTCGTATGGGCAGAGAGGTCTGGATTCGTAGGGGATCGCGAGGCCGCCGATTGTGCTGAGACTGCCGTCTGGGTAGAGAGGTCTGGATTCGTATAGGATCGCGAGGCCGCCACTTGTGATACTGTCGTATGGGCAGAGAGGTCTGGATTCGTAGGGGATCGCGAGGCCGCCGATTGTGATGAGACTGCCGTCTGGGTAGAGAGGTCTGGATTCGTATAGGATCGCGAGGCCGCCACTTGTGATACTGTCGTGTGGGCAGAGAGGTCTGGATTCGTATGGGATCGCGAGGCCGCCACTTGTGATACTGTCGTATGGGCAGAGAGGTCTGGATTCGTATGGGATCGCGAGGCCGCCGATTGTGCTGAGACTGCCGTCTGGGTAGAGAGGTCTGGATTCGTATGGGATCGCGAGGCCGCCACTTGTGATACTGTCGTATGGGCAGAGAGGTCTGGATTCGTATGGGATCGCGAGGCCGCCACTTGTGATACTGTCGTATGGGCAGAGAGGTCTGGATTCGTATGGGATCGCGAGGCCGCCACTTGTGATACTGTCGTGTATGGGCAGAGAGGTCTGGATCCGTATGGGATCGCAAGGCCGCCGATTATAAGAGGTCTTGGTATGTATAGTAGGAATTCCCTGTCCTTAGGTGATAGATATATGTGGTTGCACTATTGTAAATAGGTTCTAGGGAGGGGGTAACGTTCTGGCTGGGTTAGTGAGGCTCTGATGAGCGGGTTCTATCTGATCCGAAAACCCAAGCAGAACAGGCCCCCATTCCCGAATCTTGGCATGGCGCTGAAATAATTCCTATATATAAAAAAGGAGACCACGCTAGCCCAAGCAACTACAGGCCAATAAGCCTAATAGATACAATCCAAAAAATCATGGCCAGGCTTGTGCTAGGCAAAATTAACACATGGATAGATGATTATGACATACTATCCAACCTACAGGCAGGTTTTTGCCCCCATGTAAGCACAATCGATCAAGTCTTCAGGTTCATGATGATCTACTGGAGTACTGTAATCTTAGCTGGGGGGACCTTATACGCAGCATTTATAGATTTAAAATCTGCGCTCGATTTAGTTCCCGGAAACAAACTATGGGACACATTAAAGGACTCAGGGATGCCCCCGGAACTATTACTTATTATTGTAAAATTTCATGAGGCAAATTACGCTCAGGTATGTTGGGGTGAACTAACGGATCGCTTCCCAGTAAGTAAGGGGGTCCGATAAGGGTGTGTCCTGGCACCTACACTCTTCAGGGTCGTCACATATTTTAGAACATATCCCACCGATGCACCCACACTCGCTGGATCAAAGGTACCATTACTGATGTTTGCAAACAATACTCTAATTCTGTAAAAAGACCCAATCTGGACTACAACGAGCTCTGGACAGATGTATGGTCTTCTGCAATGACCATGTCTTAGCGGTAAATGTTGATAAAACAAAGTTTATGGTGTTACATAAACATAAAATAGTGAAAGGGAGAGCGATTATGAATAAGGCCCCTTTGTAACAAACTGACACCTTTACATATTTTGGTGTCAGTCTGGGTAAGAGGTTAAATTGGAAACCCCAGATAGACTTACTGGCCCTTAGGCATAGCCAACTTGCAGGAGCCCTACTGAAAGAGTATCGACTCTCTTATACTAAACCGGTAGGGCCCGCGATAATCATCTATAATGGGAAAATTAGGGCATCGATACTTTATGGTGCAGAGCTATGGGGCTTCGAAAATTTGACCCCCCTAGTTCAAGCTCAAAACAAATTCCTGAGATCTCTAACTGGTCTTGCTCAATCGACCCCCTAAAACCACTACTCCTAAATTTGGGTTGCAATGCACTTGAGGAGATTGACCATTGTAGACCCCTAGCATATTGGAAAAGGCTTTGGACTACTTCGGAGCTTTTACCATACGTAAATGCACTAAAATATTTAAAGGAAGTAGACACGTCATGTGAAATCAAGTGGCTGCAAAGATCAAGTGCTCATTGGTTGATATGGGGCTCAGCCACCTGTGGGAGGATCCAGTAGGTAATTTGTTTCCATCAAAAAATGACTATAAGGCAATCTACTGGAATATGGTCACCCTTAAGTCCATGTCATTGGCGAATAACACCTCGCTGACAGGCAGTTTCCTGGAGCATAAGCATGAAATTAGGTTTGAAGCTTACTGGGATTTCATTACCAGATCATGCGACAGGAAATTGTACCATCAATTGAGAGTTGGGTCTCTCCCCATAAAAACGTTTACATCTAAATGGCGGAATGCAACTGATATTAAGTGGTCCTTGTGCCCACTGATACATACTGTTTGCATGTCCTGCATACAAGCGTCCAAGATATAAATAGCTCAAGCCGATTTGTTCAAATCTTAGTACAAGATCATGCAAAACAGCACTTCGTATTCTGAAAACAGATACTCGCAAAGACATAGTTGTAGCAATGGCGAAGTTTTTGAGCTGGATGTGGGACATTCGAAGAAACAACCTGTAGGCTACAGCCCAGTAGTAATTTGTCAATAGCTTTTCATATAATATGTGAGGTTTAATGTACATCAATCTGTTTTTAAAAACCCATATATTATGTTGGCGACTTTAATACGCCTGGTGTGGAAACTCCTTGAATAACCGTGTACTATTATCAAATGCTAATTTTTTTAACGCTTTTAACATTTTAAATACACTTATTCTCATATTTTTAACAAACATTTTTTCAAACTCAATGCTTGTTATAGTTAGGTGGATATTTCACTCGTAAAAAACCAATGAAATTCCCCCGTTATAGTTAGTTCAGATAACTATAACTCGCGCGCCCGCAATCCACTGTTCATGACGTCACATATTACATCACTCATGACATGGTCAGTGGCATCACTCATGACATCACTGATGACATCATCCTTGTGATAGAGTGGCGGTCGCGCGAGTTATAGTTATCTGAACTAACTATAACGTGGGAATTTCATTGGTTTTTTACGGGTGAAATATCCACCTAACTATAACATGTGCGAAACCTATGGTTTTTTAAGTGAATTTGCAAGGTTTTTTAAATGCTAATTCCTAACTATAACGTGTGCGAAACCTATGGTTTTTTAAGTGAATTTGCAAGGTTTTTTAAATGCTAATTCCTAACTATAACGTGTGTGAAACCTATGTTTTTTTCAGTGAATTTGTACGGTTCTTTTAAATGCTAATTTATTTATGTATTATTTTTTTTTATATATTTATTTTACAATGAACTACGTATTAAACATTTTTTTTTGTGGTTTTTTACCGTGCGCGCGATTTAAAAAAAAAATAATAATAATTCTGCCTTCGGGGTCCTTCAGGGACCCCCTGACAAAGGCTAGGGGGTCAGGAACTCTCTACCCTGCCCCCTTTTCACGTTCGCCATCTTCCTTTTTCACTTTCGGACTGAAAACAAACAAAATGGCGACCGACACTTCCTGATTTCGACCGATTCGAACGTTGACTAACATGTAACCATCAATCAGAATTACGCTCGCTCACGTTAGGGTGCTCGCACGGTGCTCGCACGGTGCGCGCACCCTGCGCGCGTATAGATATTGATATGCTTTTAAATGCTATTTTCTCAGGAAATACTGAACAGATTTACACCAGACCGGCAAAAGGCACTTCCTTGACCTTATGGCTACCTCTCTGCCAAATTTCAAGTAATTCTGTTCAGCCGTTCGGGCTGTAGCTGCGTCTAAAGGTCCTATGGAAAAATGCATGGGGAAAACGCGTTTTGGGACCCCCTTTTTTCTCGGCCCCCGCCTGACTGATCAACCCGAGACTTTCAGGGTAGGAGCTGAACGGAGCGCCCCATTAGTTTTGAAAATTTCACGAGGATTCGTCAACCGGCGCCAAAGTTATTCAAAATAGAATTTTGAGATTTCCTATGGAAACACGGTCCTAACTATAACTATCTTCTGGCGACCGCCAGTAGATAATATATGTATATATATATATATATATATATATATATGTTACTTACTGGTGGTCGCCAGTAGGTAGTTATAGTTAGGACCTAGTTACTATAGGAAAATGGCAACATTCTATTCTCAATAACTTTGGTGCCGATAGACGAATCTTCGCGAAATTTTCAAAACTAATTCTTTGTTGAGATCAGCTCCTATGTTGAAAGTTTGGGGGTGATTTGTGAAGGGGGCCTGAGAAAAAAGGGGGTCCCAAAACGTGTTTTTTCAATGTTAATTTCCATAGGAAACTTTAGACAAGGCTACAGGTCGAACGGGTGAACAAACTTACCCCAAATTTGGAAGGGAGAAGGGTCTTGGTCCAGAAAGCACGCTTTTGTTTATTTGGTGTAAATCCGTTCAGTAGTTTTTGAGAAATGTCAAAATTTACAGATATCGATATTTGGGAATTCTGCCATCTGATTGGATGAGGCGTTACGAGCACGAGCTTGCTGGTGATTGGCTGCGAGCGGTGCGAGTGGTTGCAACTAGGAAGTGTTGGCTGCCATTTTGTGATTCCGTTGAAGCAAGTAAGGGGAAAAAAGGGAGAAAAAAGTGGGAAAGAGGAGGGTCGGAGAGCTGTGAGGTTTGTAGGGTGGTTAGGGTGTGCCCACTGTGAGATGGTGCTGAGGTGAGGTGCCGGTACACTCTGGGATGAAACCGTGCATCTAAACTGTGAGCTGAGTGCTGTAAAGTGATGTGCTCTGGGCGCTGTAGCATAGTGGGCGCTGTAGCATATCTGTGCAGGTGGTGTTAGTATGCGTTTAGAGTATAGCGGGAGTGGGAAGCAAAGTACTTAGTGGTATCGGTATGAAGACTTGGGGATGAAACTGTGAGTGTAAGTCGTGAGTTTATTACTGTGAAGTGATGTGCTGTGGGCGCTGTAGGATACTGGCCACTGTATCATACCTGTGTAAGTAGTGTTAGTGTGCATTTATTCTATACAGGGAGTTTGAAACAAACTAATTATCCCTATTGGTCTGAAGAGTCGAATGTAGTGTTTTAGGAAGCAGGAATAAAGGAATAATTGTGAAGAATATAATGCAGAATGTTGCAATGCCAGAGAAGGAAAATGGTAAAATGAGTTGTGTCTAAGAAAGTGGTTGTGTGTAATAAAGGGATGGAGTTTGAAAATTGTACAGAAAGTGTCTTTATTTCAGGGCCATAATTGGACCCACTGGTGGAAGAGCTAGGGTACCCATCTGATGCCAAGTTGAACCACTTCTGCTGTATTCAAACGTAAGCTCTGGCATCGGTGAATTGTATATTACATGTTACAGTTGCATGTGAAATAAACAATAGCTATTACACTTGAATGACTCTACATTCTATAAAGAAAATAAAGGTAGGATACGATTACCACATGTATCGTTTAAGAAAAGAAAGAAATTGCAAAATTTAGTCATCAAACTTTTTTTGTACCTTGGCAGTGCTTTTTTGTAACAGAACATTAACAACAGTAGAATAGTTATCAATCGGTTGTACAGTAGATTCAATGTGGTGCGTGTCAGAATTGGTACTAGTTCTACCCACATTGGAACTTTGAGGATGAATATAAACATTTCTCTTCTGAGAAGCACATTCGGTACCTTTGTAGTCAAACCGTACATTATTGTCTTCAGCTGTTTCAAAAAAACATTCTTGTGTAGAGAACTAAGGCATCGAGCTTAGACAAACTCTAATTGCTTCTGCTGTAGTCAAATCGAAGTTCCTGCATCAGTGAATTGCACATTATGGCGCCAATTCCGATCCGGTAAAAACCGGGTACGAACCGTCGGACGGAGCCTTTTCTCCGTCCGACTCGTACCCGGTGCGAAATCCATCCGAAAATGCAAGTACGATTCATACGGAAACACCATTTCCGTACGAATCGAACAAAACACCGACCGAACAGAAACTAAACACAATTCCGATCCTGAAAGGCGCCGACGTGACGTCGGTACGCATCCAGCCTACGTTTCACGAACCAGGAAGTACGATTCGAACCGACGTCATCCCGCACGGTAAATATTTACCGGCTGCCAAAAACTGCCAGGAAATCAGGACGACACACGCAAGGAGCAGCTGGACGCGACGAACAGACATGGACCCGAACCTACGTGCCATCCCTGCCCTCCTAGCAGTCCACCTGGCGTACAGGAACCGACGCAGACGCCGCAGAAGGTCAGCACAACAACCAGGGGCAAAGGGGGGGGCAGGGGCAGGACACACAACACCAACACATGGTACCAAATCACACATGGCCTGGACATACCTGACCATCAGGTCCTGGACACTGCCAGGGTGTTGGGCCAGGCCAGCAACGCAAGCGTCCGCCACAACGGAAGTGGATGGTCACGCGAACCGGTACGTACCCTACCCAGGCCGCAAGAGCGTGGGTACGGAACGTACCACGCGTCCCCCTACGTCACTCCAACAATGGCGGTACGGCCCGTACCCACGTCAGAAATGCCTTGGTACAGCTCGTACCAGCATTGCTGGGGTCATGTAGGGGTACGCGTGGTACGACCCGTAGCCACGCCCCCAAGGCCTGTATACGGTGCGGACCCCACGGCACCGCAACAATGGGGGGACGCACCGTACCCACCCACCAAAGGCATGGGTACGGCCCGTACCCAGGCACGCAGAGCGTGGGCAGGGGTATGTACAGACCGTACCCCCACCCGTGGAAGTACGGCCCGTACCCCCACCCGTGCATGTACGCCCTGAACCCCCACCCGTGTATGTACGCACCCAAGCACCACCCGTGTATATACACCCCGAACCCCCAGCCGTGTATGTACGCCCCGAACCCCCACCCGTGTATGTACGCACCGAACCCCCACCCCACCCGTGTATGTACGCCCCGAATCCCCACCCGTGTATGTACGCCCCGAACCCCCACCCGTGTATGTACGCCCCGAACCCCCAGCCGTGTATGTACGCACCGAACCCCCACCCCACCCTGGTATGTACGCCCCGAACCCCCACCCGTGTATGTACGCCCCGAACCCCCACCCGTGTATGTACGCACCCAAGCGCCACCCGTGTATGTACGCACCGAAACCTCACCCGTGTATGTACGCACCCAAGCGCCACCCGTGTATGTACGCACCGAAACCTCACCCGTGTATGTACGCACCGAAACCTCACCCGTGTATGTACGCACCCAAGCGCCACCCGTGTATGTACGCACCGAAACCTCACCCGTGTATGTACGCACCGAACCCCCACCCGTGTATGTACGCACCAAACCCCCACCCGTGTATGTACGCACCGAACCCCCACCCGTGTCTGTACGCACCAAACCCCCACCCGTGTATGTACGCACCGAACCCCCACCCGTGTATGTACGCACCGAACCCCCACCCCACCCTGGTATGTACGCCCCGAACCCCCACCCGTGTATGTACGCACCGAAACCTCACCCGTGTATGTACGCACCGAACCCCCACCCGTGTATGTACGCACCAAACCCCCACCCGTGTATGTACGCCCCGAACCCCCACCCGTGTATGTACGCCCCGAACCCCCACCCGTGTATGTACGCACCCAAGCGCCACCCGTGTATGTACGTACCGAAACCTCACCCGTGTATGTACGCACCCAAGCGCCACCCGTGTATGTACGCACCGAAACCTCACCCGTGTATGTACGCACCGAAACCTCACCCGTGTATGTACGCACCCAAGCGCCACCCGTGTATGTACCCACCGAAACCTCACCCGTGTATGTACGCACCGAACCCCCACCCGTGTATGTACGCACCAAACCCCCACCCGTGTATGTACGCACCGAACCCCCACCCGTGTATGTACGCACCAAACCCCCACCCGTGTATGTACGCACCGAACCCCCACCCGTGTATGTACGCACCGAACCCCCACCCCACCCTGGTATGTACGCCCCGAACCCCCACCCGTGTATGTACGCACCGAAACCTCACCCGTGTATGTACGCACCGAACCCCCACCCGTGTATGTACGCACCAAACCCCCACCCGTGTATGTACGCACCGAACCCCCACCCGTGTATGTACGCACCGAACCCCCACCCCACCCTGGTATGTACGCCCCGAACCCCCACCCGTGTATGTACACACCCAAGCGCCACCCGTGTATATACGCCCCGAACCCCCACCCGTGTATGTATGCCCCGAACCCCCACCCGTGTATGTACGCACCGAACCCCCACCCGTGTATGTACGCACCGAACCCCCACCCGTGTATGTACGCACCAAACCCCCAGCCGTGTATGTACGCACCGAACCCCCAGCCGTGTATGTACGCCCCGAACCCCCACCCGTGTATGTACGCACCGAACCCCCACCCCACCCGTGTATGTACGCCCCGAACCCCCACCCGTGTATGTACGCACCAAACCCCCACCCGTGTATGTACGCACCGAACCTGCAATAAGAATGGGGTGTGCCAAACACCCCCAGCAGTGCCCAGACACAGGAGGGGTGGGTGCAGGGTCCTCCCAGCAGTGCCCAGACACAGGAGGGGTGGGTGCAGGGTCCTCCCAGCAGTGCCCAGACACAGGAGGGGTGGGTGCAGAGTCCTCCCAGCAGTGCCCAGACACAGGAGGGGTGGGTGCCTATCACTCCCAGCAGTGCCCTGAGACAGGAGGGGTGTGTGCCTATCACTCCCAGCAGTGCCCAGACACAGGAGGGGTGTGTACCTATCACTCCCAGCAGTGCCCAGACATAGGACAATATACCCCATCAACAAGTTCAGTGACCTACAAGGGTGATACCCCAGATGCAGGCCAAGCCATCGCTGAGCCAGCATGGCTATATTGAACGGCAACCCTCACACATCCAGGAAATGTAGACACAGCACAGCACAGCATTTGGGAGACACCCTGCAGGGAAAATGGCCTGCTCCACAGAGGATGGAACACACCTTGGGACAATGTCACCATACAGTGAGAGCAAACATGACCAAATACCATTGGCAGAGACCTTTGTGATGGCACGCAGATGGCAGGGTACACCCCATGAGCAGCACACTCCAACATTTCACAGACCCCTAACACATTATCACCACCCCAACGCAGGGAGCACCAGCACCAACAGCAAGTCCAGGAAAGCATCAGTGTGCAAAACCAAAAGAAAAGGCTTTATTCAGCAGGAAAATATATCTGAGAAAATGTCCACTATGTACAAGGGCCATGGGCCAGCCCAGCAGCAAAGTCCGGGGGGGGGGGGGTACACATCGGGACGTGTGTCCCCTAGCTTGCCTGCACAGTTCACAAGTCCATTTCATCCACAGAAGAGGGGGCATCAGGGGGGAGGGTGGAAACAGGCACCGCAGGGACAGGAGGGGAAAGGGTAGGTGTTGTGGGTGCAGGGAGGGATGATTCTGCCACAGGGGGGGTTCCAGCGCCAAAGGTGGAGGACAGAATGGCGCTGCACACGTCGGCAAGTTCCCCCAGCGACTCCCCCGCACCCAATCCAACCACAGGCCCCAAGGAGGGGGGGGCAAAGGGATGGGTCGCAGCGCCACTGGGGGAGGGTGTGGACAGGGTGGGGGACTCAACTCCCCTGGCCGGGTCCCGCCTCCACCGCTTGCGGGGTGGTGTCATCCCTGGGGCTGGGGGGCACACTCGCAGTGGATGATGCTGTCACTGACTGTTGGCCAGGAGAGCTAAGGGGAGTGGATTTGGAGGGAGTGGGTTGTGTGGAATGCGGACTCCCACTGTGGCTGCGTGTTCTACGTTTCCCCCCTGACCCAGTGGGTGTGCCTTCCTCACCCTGTGTGTGCGTGACAGGAGGTGTGCGCTTCGACTTCCCTGGTGGTGTGGTGCCTGTGTCTGTTGGGGTGCGTGCACGCTGACGTCTGGATGTGCGTGGGACAGGCACGGGAGTGGGAATTGTGGATGGGGCAGGGGTAGGGGGTGTTACGCAGCGCTGCAGGAGATCCAGTGCTGCAGTCAGTGTGGAGTCTATGGACCTCAGCAACTGCCGTTGGTCAGACTGCGCAGCCGACATGCCCTCCATGTATGCCTCCATCTGGGTCAGCACCTGGGTGTGGGCATGGAGGACATTTAGCATCGCAGTCTGACCAACCTGCAACTGCCTCAGGATGTCCACAGACTCCGCACTCACCGCAGCAGTGGTGACAGGGGCAGGGGGTGCGGTGCCTGGCAGGAAGGAGACATGTGGGGACCGAGCACGGAGGGAAGGGCCACGAGCATGTGGGAGGCCGGTGATGGAACCTGAGGTGGCGGGGGGATGTGGAGGGCTGCCATCAGCTGGGGGGGCAGACTCCGCCACCTCTGGGAGCTCAGCCTCGGACCCGTCTGCGTCATAGTCTGTGTTGGCAGTCAACAGGTCCTCTGCCTCACTCCCTTCGGCCTCCGTGCCACTCCATGTGCCAGACAGGACAGCACTGCTGGCACTGGTGCTCAATCCCTCCTCCCGGTCCGTGCTAGTGTCTCCTTCCGTGTCCCCCGGCGATGCTGTGGGCAAGGTGAAGAGACAGGAGAAAATCAGACACCTGTACACATATGTCACATGAGTCAAATATACATAGGTCACATTGCATAGCCTGAAAAGCAACAGGAGTAACACCTACAAAACAATGTACACATGTAGGCCATGGAACACACAGTTTTTCGACCCACCATGCCACTGAGACACAATGGAGATCATGACACAACAGCAAATCACTGCACCTGAAGTTTTAGAGAGGAGCCAGCCCCTGGGGACAAATGTGCACAGCACCTGCACCACACTGCGTCGTCAAAAAGGGATGAGCATGAATCATATCCATTTACTCTTGCCGCATGCTGCAAAGGCAATACATGAAACCAGGCCACACATGACAGGGTCACTGCACCTTGAGCGTATGTCCAGTCAAACATCACACACAGGCTAAACCCAGCAAGGAGGATGAAGCTTCTGACATGTAGGCCTTGTACGCACAAACCACCCACACCTGAGACAATCTCATTGAGACGGAGAAAGTATGTACACCTCTTACTCTGGGATGGAAACACATGGCCTCCACTAATTCATGACTGTACACACACAGCCCCTGGTGGCCATGTCCACACATCATTGACAGGCAAACATCATCAGATTGTCTCAACAACACACACAGGTAATGCCCACTGTGAGTATGCACAAGCAAAATGGGTCCCCCTGTACAGTGGACACATGTAGCAACCTGTAGGTCCTAACAGTTGAGCCCAGGGTACAATGCCACCCTACCCAACCCATGGTGAAGACACAGTGAATGGCCATATTGTTGGATGACGCACATGATACCTAGGAAGAGGTGCCCCAGGGCACAGTAGTGCCCACACTCCTCCATAGTCCAGGATGGACATGACTGCAAATTAAGCAACCGTCCCTGCACTTAGCAGGCCTCCCACTCAGGCACATCATGTCAGAGGGCACACAATTGGACATGCATGCTGGAAGGCTGTACATTTTGGAGACACACCCCTATGTCGTGATTCACAATCAGTGCCAAGTGACATGGACACCACAATGACTGAAATTGGCCATGGCACACGCAAGGTCCCCATACCTGTGGCACATCACCCCCACACATGATGCTGATAGCATAGGGCACCTGCATGAACTGCCTGCCTAAATAACCTTGTGCAAGAGTGGCTACAGACATACCAGGGAACACATGGCAAGGAGGGGAAGGGAGGGAGTGAGAACAGCACTGTGCTACTTTGTGGAGAAGTTGACGCACTGCACAATCAAACCCTGGCAGTGTATCCATGCAACTGCACACTTACATTGGCTGGGGACACACAACTGACACACATGTACCTACCCCCTTCCTGCTGCTGCCTCTCCTGTAGGCGCCTGTCCATATCGGGGAAGACCACCGCCAGCACACGCTTCTGGATGTGGGTCAGACGACGGCGCCCACGGTTCTTACGGCTCTCAGGTGAGTCCCCCAGCAGGAGCCGTGCAATCCTCCTCGTCCAGCACCGGATGTCCTGCCAGCGTTTCCTCACCTGAGACAGGCTCCGCCTCCGACCCTCTGTACCCCTCACGGCACTGACGGCTTCCCTCCAGATCTCCCCCTTGGCAATGGCGCCTACCTGTGAGGATGCAAAAGAGAGAATACATTAATCCACATGAGCAAAGACACAGAGACACACATATAGAACAATCCTCATTATGAACAGGCCATGGTATGCATGCAACTAATTGCACCTTTGTCATAGGGACATTATCCACTGTGGAAGGCCAAATGCACTACGTGCCAGTGAAAGCACACGGGTGGCATGAGGGGTACCACACACTCACTGACCAGGGATCACACTGTGCCTCACAGGCTACACCAGGATTATGTACAGCACCTCACAGCAGTCACCTGCCCCAGCACACTGATGCTACCTCAGCAGAGTACACAGACACACACAGGTACAGGACAATCACATGGCATTGCCAACTGCGGGTACACACCTCACTCTGCCCATGTGCCATTAGACGGGGGTGTCACAGGTGTGGGGCTGGCTCAGCACGGCATGCACACAGCACTGCTCCCTGCTCACATCGGATGGCCAGGCCATATCCATCCCTCATGCTGCTTGTGTGCAACACTCCCCATATGCACTCACCCACATGACAGGGGACTAACACACACACCAATGTGCAGGGGACGAACACGGCCTTTGGACACTCACAGCACAGGTACACTGAACAAACACACATCCATGGGTACTGACACCTGTCACACTGGGGGGAACACAGGATCACATCAGGACTGTGGAAACAACATCCCCAGGAGGAGTATGCAGGCAGAATGTGGCATGCACCTTGCATTCATTGTCACAGTAGGCACTATGCAAATGAGGAGTGCACACAGGAAACACAGCATGCTCTGCATGGGTGACATGAGGCCTTCCACACCCTGGGACCCACTCCAAACAACAGTGCATGTCTGTCACACATGGACACAATGCCAGAAGTCACTGTCACACAAAAGGGGCACAGTCTAAGCTAGTGGAGTCTGCACTCACCTGAACCCCTGGTCGACCATACAGGCTCTGGAACTGTGGGAGGATCACATCTATCAGGGCAAGGTTCTCCTCCTGGGTGAATGGCTGTGACCTCTCCACAGTCCTGGACATGGTGCCAGAGGAATCACTATCAGCAGCAGTGGTCATGGATGAATGGATGTGCAGGCAAGTGCTCTCTCATGGGACCTGGCTGCCTTATATATGCCTGGCTGGCCTGTTCATGTATAGGAGTACAGATTGATTGGTCAGTCACATTAGCATCCTACGTTTCATCCAATCCCTTCAAACCTACCCCAGTGTGTGGCTTTGCATGGTTTCAGTTTTGATAATGATGTCAAGTCAACATCCACATTGCAACAATGTAGATTCTTTCAAACTGACTTCTGCTGTGCACCTGGTGCTCAAATTCAAAAATTTAACTCAGTCTCCATGGCAACCATCATGCATTTAGGCCCTTATACTTGTCCCTCATGTGTCCCCTATGTGTTTTCATACATTTACACACAGGTACGGTGCGTTCCACGCCCTAGGGCACCCCACAAGCAGTGATACCGACCGTACAAGCGCTTGTACGGTCCGGATCACAATATGGGCGCTGGCGTATGCGTACGCCACAGTAGTACGGACTGTACAAGCGCTTGTACGGTCCGGATCACAATATGGGCGCTGGCGTATGCGTACGCCACAGTAGTACGGACCGTACAAGCGCTTGTATGGTCCGGATCACAATATGGGCGCTGGCGTATGCGTACGCCACAGTAGTACGGACCGTACAAGCGCGTGTACAGTCCGTACTACTGTGGCGTACGCATACGCCAGCGCCCATATTGTGATCCGGACCGTACAAGCGCCTGTACGGTCCATACTACTGTGGCGTACGCATACGCCAGCGCCCATATTGTGATCCGGACCGTACAAGCGCTTGTACGGTCCGTACTACTGTGGCGTACGCATACGCCAGCGCCCATATTGTGATCCGGACCGTACAAGCGCTTGTACGGTCCGTACTACTGTGGCGTACGCATACGCCAGCGCCCATATTGTGATCCGGACCGTACAAGCGCTTGTACGGTCCGTACTACTGTGGCGTACGCATACGCCAGCGCCCATATTGTGATCCGGACCGTACAAGCGCTTGTACGGTCCGTACTACTGTGGCGTACGCATACGCCAGCGGCAATATTGGCCCAGGGACCCTATACACGCACTCCGAGCGTATGTACGGTGCGTTTCACAACTGTCAGTGGTGACAGGCGGCACACAGACAGGAATGGAGCGGACAGGTATTGCCAAGGGTGGACACCAATGCATTGTCTGTGCAATACCACATGTGTGTGACACAGGTGTGTCAGGATGTGATGTGGCACTTTACCCCTGAGGTGTGGGCAAAGCACATGTACGATGAGCTGTGTACACATGTCGTGTGTGATGGTGCGCATTGTACCACACATCCCCTGCACTCCTTTGACATGTGTGCATGTCGTACACACTAGTGGAGCCATGAGTCACTTGCATGTCCCAGTCACGGACACCCGCACCTGTCCCCTGATGCCAGGTACACGGAATATTACACATGACATGTGTATGGCTGCGTTGCACGCTGCAACCATGTCATGTGTGTGGCATGTCTTTCCATGATTTTGCTGTAGGTGTGTGGTTCAATGCATCAGCAGTTGCTGCTGCCAACATGTGTCTGTGTGTCGATGGGCATGGCACACTCTTCCGCACACCAGCCCACATATGTGATTTGCCATGAGGTGTGTATGTATGCAACTACACGGAGTATCAACACAAGTACATATCCACATGCTCCCTATGTATGTTCTGTCTCGACATGTACTCCTCAAAGGCAATGTGTGTGGCCTGTCCTATTCCTATGACATGTGACCAGTGCATATCGCATCCAACTACCTGTCTGTACCATACGCATACTACTTCTGCACATGTGTGGATGTCTGTGAATCCTGTGATGCGTGTGCATGTTCACTTACACTGGCCCACAGCTAGTCTCATGCCATGTCATCGTGATCTTGCCCCCCTCCGTTAGTGGCTGTCCCTTGGTAGGTGTGTCACCTGACTGGCGTACGTGTCCAGGAAATGTGGCACAGACCTGACTCACAACGTGGCATATGTGTATTGGCTGTGTAACATGTGCTCAGTGCATTGACGATGTCGTTGTACAGTGCTCACTCTTCGGTGTTCCTTCCATTTCACTGCAGGGCTCCGCCTCTCCCTCGACGTATGCCAGACATGGCTGCCCTGCATGAACGGGACTGTATACGCCGCTACAGATTCAGCCAACGGTTGATTGATGAGTTGACTGGCCGGCTGGAAGCACAACTCCTCCCGCGCCACAGGTATCCCAGTGCACTGACACCCAAGTTGAAGGTGATGGCAGCCCTACATTTCCTTGCCACGGGTACGTTCCAACATACCATTGCTGATGTCGGGGGCATGTCCCAGACGATGTTCAGCCGTGTTCTGCATGATTTCTTAGAGGCCATGTTGGTTCACCTGGATGAGTACATTAAATTCCCAAATCGTGAGCAGTTGACAGATGTCAAGCGTGAGTTCTATGCCCTGGGAGGGATGCCCCATGTCATTGGGTCCATAGATGGGACACATGTTGCGTTGGTACCACCACAGGCACAGGAGGTAGTGTATAGGAATCGCAAACATTATCACTCCATTAATGCCCTTGTGGTGTGTCTGTCCAACATGGTGATTTCACATGTCTGTGTTCGCTTTCCAGGATCAGCACACGATGCCTTCATCATGAGGCGTAGCAGGCTGCCTGAAATGATGCTGCAGCTGCGGAACGAGCGAGCATGTATTGTTGGTGGGTAGACTCTGGCAGTTCAGTGTTTGGCGTCATCTTCCAATCTCACTGCCTGTGCTGACACACTTCTGTCCATGATGTTTCCTTGTAGGGGACGCTGGCTATCCCAACATGCCATGGCTGATGACGCCTGTCCGCAACCCCAGCACGGCTGCCGAGCACCGCTACAACAACGCACATGGGCGGACCAGGAGAGTCATTGAGAGGACGTTTGGACTTCTGAAGAGCCGATTCCGGTGCCTCCACAAGACCGGCGGAGCACTCCCATATGCCCCGGTGAAGGTGTGCAAGATCATCATCGTCTGCTGCATGCTGCACAACATGGCAGTGGAGGAAGCTGTTCCACTCATACTGGATCAAGATGACCAGGACCATCCACCCGTGGAGGATGAAGGCCTTGGTGACGGGGCAAGTGATGTGAGGAGGAGGAGGCTGTGGAGGACATGCGGAGTCGGCTCATACGCAACTTCTTTGCTTAGTGGTGAGTTCCAGTGTCTGAGTGTGCACGCATTGGGCCGTGTGTGGCATGTGTTGCAATGTGTGTGTCCATCTGCATGTCTGCCAAGTGAGTCAGTGGTGTGTATTGAAGTGTCACTCAAGTGATGGCGCAATGGAAGGATGTTGTCTGAGGGTCATCATTGTCACCTGTCATGTTGACAACATGATACGTGTTGAGTACATGCTTGCGGATGTGCTCCTTTGTGCTGACTCCTTGTGTGTCTCTCTTCCACAGGTCCATGTGCATGCTGTCTGCTGGTGGCATTGTTGTGCTCCTGCTACTCCTCATGAACACAGCAACATGTGCTGATTCAGCGTCACATGCACGGGCAAGTGTTGAAATCTCCTTAGGGTAAGGGATGCCTCACGTCGTTTTGGGTGTGTGAATTGTTTGTAGTCTGTGTGCACTTCTCCGGTTCATGTGTGTTCCATTTGCATACATGGTGATCCTACATGGGGAACATGACATGGGGCAGGCTTCACCTGGAGCCATGGTCAGACTTGGTGACTGTCATGTGGCAGGGGATTGGGGATTGTGATGAGGCCATCATTGTGTGTAACACTAGCCTCGGAAACATACAGGTTGCACCGGGTTGACATGGTGTGTGATTGCCCCATCAGGGCCTCAATGGTGTATAGCGGCCTCTCCGTGGCAGCAGGGGGTGTTTAGCTGTTATCCGTCACTTGTGTGCCAGGTCAATGGGATACCAGCATCTGTGTTGCAATGGGGGGTGCCAGTGTTGCTCCCACATGTTCATCCACATGACCTGTGTATGTGTTGACAGAGTATCATTGTCATTCCAACACACATGACTAATAAATGTGTCCCTCTGTCTCCAAGGTGCCTCTTCCCTGTCAATGGTGGCCTGTTGCCACTGTGCGTGCGGCATGTCTGGCATAGTTTTCATAGGTGGTGCATATGTGTCTATGTGTAGAGTGACAAGATGCTAGGGGTTTGTCAGGGAGTGGGAACTGTATTATGCACAAGATGCACAGTTCCATCCACCTCAAGGCAAGAGAGACCATCCCCCAGGGCAACTACAACATCCGTGTCGAATCCTACCCTGCAGTCTACGGACATGTGCCTTACGACTCCCATGGTACTTGTCCATATCCGGAGTGCATCTGCACAGCTCTGCTACTGCGTCGGGCAACCAGGCCACATCAACGTCCAAACGGGATGGGGGGAATGTTTCACAGCCAGCTGCAGGATGACCTTCTCGATCCACGCCCACACTCATGATGCAGCCCACAACCCCAACACAACCATGTGGCACTGTGATCCTAAACTGCATTCTGGCATCTCCATGCATCCAACCTTGGCCTAGCCACCATTCTCAACATCCGCCTGACGCAAGCATGCTGCACATTGTAGGGACACATGTCTAGACATACCTGGGAGCGGCAAGCCAGGTCACTCCACATGATCCCTGACCTCTGCGCATGACTGTTGCTCCCCTGAATGTGTCTTTAGCCACAGTTGTGCGGGAACCACTCAGCTGGTTGGGCCCAGCACAGGTGAGTATGGTACTCCATGTCTGTATCAGATGATACATTGGGACCCATGTGTGTCCTGGGCAAGACTGCGACCCCACGGTTTGGATGGTTGGAGTTAATTCTGAGATCAGGCATGCTTTGACTTTACGACACACACATGTATTGTAATAATGCAGAATCACGGCATCATCTTGTAAGTGTGATTAATTTATTTGTGGTGGGGTACGGGTTTGTGGGGATGACAAGAGGTGCACAGCGGGAGTGTAGAATCCAAAGTTCACTGGGGGAGTTGGTATCCTTGCCGTAGCAAAATGTCAGAGTCCATGCCACAGTCTTCGTCAACATAGGTCAGACAGTGACCAGCAAGTCCATGTGGCAGAGAATGTCATGTGCTGCTATTGGGCCAGAGGGCCAGGTGCCAGGCCAGGTGACCTGGGAGATGGTGATGTTCTGCTGACTCTCACAGTCTTTTTCGTGGACGACCCACCTTCCTGAGGGGACCCTCGGAAGCAGTCCGTGACGATGTCTGTGACGCTCCGTCGGATGAATCCTCCTCCTCCTGATCCCTCCCTGTGTCTGGTAATGGCCTTCGCCTGGTGCCACAGGGAGGGTTGCCCATGTTGTCGGCAATCCGACGGAGTACACCGGTCATTTGGGTTTGCACCGCCACGAGCTCAGCCTGTCTATCCTCCATCCTTCCTTGGTGTTGCAGTTGACAGGCATGTTGCTGGGACTGCAGGGTCTTCATCTCCTGGAGGGTCCCCTTGATGTCATTGAGGGTGGACGCAATCTGGTCCATGCCCCTGGTGTCACGCCGGTATGTATCCAGGATGTTGCTGACCTGGGACACTACCGGGTCCTGAGCTGCCTGGTCAGGTTCACGCCTCCGCCGTCCTCCACTCCCGCCACCCCTGCCCATGTGCACCTGGCCTGCCGTTGTGGGTGCATCGGGTCTCCGGGACCCCTGAGGGATGGCATCTGCGTTGCCGCCTGCCTCCTCCTGGGTGCCCGGAGGACCGTGTCCCTCCTGGGCAGACTGGCTGGGTGGTCGTGTGCGGGCAGGGCTCCTGGACGTCTCCTGGGATGTGGCAGGAATGGGGGTGGTGGTTGGCACAGTTGTACCTGACGCAGGTGCTGCAGGTGGTTGGACACCAGAGGGGCCAGGTTGGTCTGGGTCATCCACGGAGTGGTGAGAGTCATCGCTGGCGGTGGGGTCCTCATCCCGCGGAGCCTGGTCCTGTGAGACTTCCCCCCCAGTGTTGGGGGGTGTTCGTCGACGTTGACCTGTGTGTGAGAGAGACAATGTTAACAGTGTCACATGTGGCATCCATGTTGCATGCATTTCTGATTTGGCACTCTTCCTCTGGGTAGTTGGATCTGTCCTGCATTCCTCTCACAGTGCACTTGTGCATGGCTATGTCCCTTGGCCACAGCTGTCAGGGCTTTACGCATGTGTGAGACACAATCTTAGTTGATGCATATATTTGGGTACACAGTCAGCAGTGTGGTATGCGGGCGTAGCGAGCCATGCAGAGGCGCCTTACGTGTTGCACTGTACGTGGCCAAATGGTGTTTTGCCAAGGCAATTTGATGTTGCAGGTAGGGGACTGAAGCATTTGTGACAGGGTTCTTACCGACACAGTGGGTGGGTATACTGGGTGTGTGGTTAGGTCTGTGCCTGCAGCACGGATGGACTCGTGCACAGATTGACACATGGACCGGTCTTCATCTACGGAAGGGGGGGTTGAGGCACTGCCAGACCTGGTCTGCATGCACACAGTCCACCGGCTGACGAGTGGACATGGCCACACCACCCAAGGGTGATTTAGTCTCCCTGTGTCTCCCTTCCTCCCTCCCTCTGTCACCCTCCTCCCTCCCTCTGTCGGTCTCCCTCTGTCACCCTACTCCCTCCCTCTGTCTGTCTCCCTGTGTCCCCCTCTGTCTCCTTCCCTCTCATTCCCCCTCTCCCTCCCTCTCTTTGTCACTCTCTGTCACCTCAGGCCAGCTTCCTGGGCACACACAGTTAGCCGGTCTTTGAATGGCCATTGGCTTGTTCATGTGAGTTAGTCCCTGTTCTCCGGGCACCCATTGGGCAGTGTGTCTGAGTGTAGGCTGCTGCTGTGGCGGTGTGTGCTGAGACTCTATCAGAGCGGTGCATCTTCATTGTCTGCTGTAATGTGCAAATTCTGCCTTCAGACCCATGTCATCCTGCATGGCAGCCACCATTTGCAGGCAAGACAGTACTGTGTGGGTACACACAGTTTGTATGGCTGTGCCCAGGGCCATATGGGCTGAGGGCATTGTTTTGTGCTTGTGAGTTGCTCAATGTTAGTTTTGATGCCCCCACTCCCAGCATCGACCACATCCTGTGTTGTGTTGGTGTTTTGTGTGGCCTGTGACTTGGCATGGCCCTGATTGATGCATGGGGCATGGAGGCGCTAGTGGCATGTGTGTGTTTGTGGAGTGTTGTTGTGTGCGGTGGTGGCTTGGGGGGGTGGCATGCATGATTGATTGTGTATGGCATCCCCCCCATGTGAGGTGAGTTGTTTGTGTACTCACCAGGGTCTGGGAGTCCAGGCAGTCCGTGTAGTCCCTCCACCGCCAGCGTGGACATCATCTTCTCCTCCCAGGGATGGTATTGTACCGGTCTGGGGGGCGGCCCTCCTCCAGTGATGATCCCCTGGTTGTGATTGTCAGTCATCTTCCTCTTGACCGTCCTCCGCAGATCGTACCACCTGGATTGGCACTCGTGCCTGGTCCTTCTGGTGGTCCCAACAGCATTCACAGAATCGACGATCCTCTGCCACATGGCCGTTTTTTCGGATATGCTGGTCTGTCTGACCAATGTCCCAAAGAGCTGTGGCTCGACTCTGAGGATTTCGTCGACAAGGATCTCCAGCTCCTCCTTTGTGAACTTTGGATTCTTGGTGGTGGACATGGCGTGGGGTGTGGGTGTGGATGGTTGTGGGGGTGTGGGTGTGGATGGTTGAGGGGGTGTGGGTGTGGATGGTTGTGGGTGTGTGGGTGTGGTAGTGGAGGTGTGTGTGTGAATGTGATGAGGGGGTGTTTGTGTAGGTGGTTGTGTGAAGGTATGCAAGTGTGAGGTTCAAGTATGGTGGTGTGGGTCGTCTGTGGGCTCTGGCAGCAGTGGGTCTGTTGCAAAGGCTCATGGTTTGTGTGTGTGGTCCATTTTTATTGGTCCATTTGTGGGTGTGGCTGTGTTTGAAATTTGTGTGGGTGTGTTATGAGGAGTGATTGAGTTTTGGGCCTCTGTTTGGCAGTTTGGCAGTTGCAGGTGAGTGTATGTGATGTTTGTGGGGTTGTTGGGCATGTTTGGTGGTGTGGGGAAACTCTACTTGACGCTCCTTGTGTAAGTATGGTTTGTCCTGGTTCAGTACGTGTTTTTTTGGCGTCAGTACGGTCCGTACATGCACTGGTGGGGGTGCGGTCCGTACATTCCCTGGTGGGGTGTGGGTACGGCCGTACATACACGGGTGGGGGTTCGGTGCGTACATACACGGCTGGGGGGGGTTCGGTGCGTACATACACGGCTGGGGGGGGTTAGGTGCGTACATACACGGGTGGGGGTTCGGTGCGTACATACACGGCTGGGGGGGGTTGGGTGCGTACATACACGGGTGGGGGTTCGGGGGCGTACATACAAAGGTGGTGGTTCGGTGCGTACATACACGGCTGGGGTGGGGGTTTGGTGCGTACATACACGGGTGGTGGTTCGGTGCGTACATACACGGCTGGGGGGGGTTCGGGGGCGTACATACACGGGTGGGGGTTCGGTGCGTACATACACGGGTGGGGGTTCGGGGGCGTACATACACGGGTGGGGGTTGGGTGCGTACATACACGGCTGGGGGGGGGTTCGGTGCGTACATACACGGCTGGGGGAGGGGTTCGGTGCGTACATACACGGCTGGGGGGGTTTGGTCCGTTCATACACGGGTGGGGGTTTGGTGCGTACATACACGGGTGGTGGTTCGGTGCGTACATACACGGCTGGGGTGGGGGTTTGGTGCGTACATACACGGGTGGTGGTTCGGTGCGTACATACACGGCTGGGGGGGGGTGTGGTGCGTACATACACGGCTGGGGGGGGTTTGGTGCGTACATACACGGGTGGGGGTTCGGGGGCGTACATACACGGGTGGTGGTTCGGTGCGTACATACACGGCTGGGGGGGGTTCGGTGGCGTACATACACGGGTGGGGGTTCGGTGCGTACATACACGGGTGGGGGTTCGGGGGCGTACATACACGGGTGGGGGTTCGGTGCGTACATACACGGCTGGGGGGGGTTCGGTCCGTTCATACACGGGTGGGAGTTTGGTGCGTACATACACGGGTGGGGGTTCGGGGGAGTACATGCACGGGTGGTGGTTCGGTGCGTACATACACGGGTGGGGGTTGGGTGCGTACATACACGGCTGGGGGGGTTCGGTGCGTACATACACGGCTGGGGGGGGTTCGGTGCGTACATACACGGCTGGGGGGGGGGTTCGGTCCGTTCATACACGGGTGGGGGTTTGGTGTGTACATACACGGGTGGGGGTTCGGGGGCGTACATGCACGGGTGGGGGTTTGGTGCGTACATACACGGGTGGTGGTTCGGTGCGTACATACACGGCTGGGGGGGGTTCGGGGGCGTACATACACGGGTGGGGGTTTGGTGCGTACATACACGGGTGGGGGTTCGGGGGCGTACATACACGGGTGGTGGTTCGGTGCGTACATACACGGCTGGGGTGGGGGTTTGGTGAGTACATACACGGGTGGGGGGGGTTCGGTGCGTACATACACGGGTGGGGGGGGTTCGGGGGCGTACATACACGAGTGGGGGTTCGGTGCGTACATACACGGCTGGGGGGGGTTCGGTGCGTACATACACGGCTGGGGGGGTTAGGTGCGTACATACACGGGTGGGGGTTCGGTGCGTACATACACGGCTGGGGGGGTTGGGTGCGTACATACACGGGTGGGGGTTCGGGGGCATACATACACGGGTGGGGGTTCGGTGCGTACATACACGGCTGGGGGGGGGTTCGGTGCGTACATACACGGCTGGGGGGGGGTTAGGTGCATACATACACGGGTGGGGGTTCGGTGCGTACATACACGGCTGGGGGGGTTGGGTGCGTACATACACGGGTGGGGGTTCGGGGGCGTACATACACGGGTGGTGGTTCGGTGCGTACATACACGGCTGGTGTGGGGGTTTGGTGCGTACATACACCGGTGGTGGTTCGGTGCGTACATACACGGCTGGGGTGGGGGTTTGGTGCGTACATACACGGGTGGTGGTTCGGTGCGTACATACACGGCTGGGGGGGGTTCGGGGGCGTACATACACGGGTGGGGGTTCGGTGCATACATACACGGGTGGGGGTTCGGGGGCGTACATACACGGGTGGGGGTTGGGTGCGTACATACACGACTGGGGGGGGTTCGGTGCGTACATACACGGCTGGGGGGGGGTTCGGTGCGTACATACACGGCTGGGGGGGGTTCGGTCCGTTCATACACGGGTGGGGGTTTGGTGCGTACATACACGGGTGGTGGTTCGGTGCGTACATACACGGCTGGGGTGGGGGTTTGGTGCGTACATACACGGGTGGTGGTTCGGTGCGTACATACACGGCTGGGGGGGGGTTTGGTGCGTACATACACGGCTGGGGGGGGTTTGGTGCGTACATACACGGGTGGGGGTTCGGGGGCGTACATACACGGGTGGTGGTTCGGTGCGTACATACACGGCTGGGGGGGGTTCGGGGGCGTACATACATGGGTGGGGGTTCGGTGCGTACATACACGGGTGGGGGTTCGGGGGCGTACATACACGGGTGGGGGTTCGGTGCGTACATACACGGCTGGGGGGGGTTCGGTCCGTTCATACACGGGTGGGGGTTTGGTGCGTACATACACGGGTGGGGGTTCGGGGGCGTACATGCACGGGTGGTGGTTCGGTGCGTACATACACGGGTGGGGGTTGGGTGCGTACATACACGGCTGGGGGGGGGTTCGGTGCGTACATACACGGCTGGGGGGGGTTCGGTGCGTACATACACGGCTGGGGGGGTTCGGTCCGTTCATACACGGGTGGGGGTTTGGTGCGTACATACACGGGTGGGGGTTCAGGGGCGTACATGCACGGGTGGGGGTTTGGTGCGTACATACACGGGTGGTGGTTCGGTGCGTACATACACGGCTGGGGGGGGCTCGGGGGCGTACATACACGGGTGGGGGTTTGGTGCGTACATACACGGGTGGGGGTTCGGGGGCGTACATACACGGGTGGTGGTTCGGTGCGTACATACACGGCTGGGGTGGGGGTTTGGTGCGTATATACACGGGTGGGGGGGGTTCGGTGCGTACATACACAGGTGGGGGGGGGTTCGGGGGCGTACATACACGGGTGGGGGTTCGGTGCGTACATACACGGCTGGGGGGGGTTCGGTGCGTACATACACGGCTGGGGGGGGTTAGGTGCGTACATACACGGGTGGGGGTTCGGTGCGTACATACACGGCTGGGGGGGGTTGGGTGCGTACATACACGGGTGGGGGTTCGGGGGCGTACATACACGGGTGGGGGTTCGGTGCGTACATACACGGCTAGGGGGGGTTTGGTGCGTACATACACGGCTGGGGGGGGTTAGGTGCGTACATACACGGGTGGGGGTTCGGTGCGTACATACACGGCTGGGGGGGTTGGGTGCGTACATACACGGGTGGGGGTTCGGGGGCGTACATACACGGGTGGTGGTTCGGTGCGTACATACACGGCTGGGGTGGGGGTTTGGTGCGTACATACACGGGTGGTGGTTCGGTGCGTACATACACGGCTGGGGGGGGTTTGGTGCGTACATACACGGCTGGGGGGTGTTTGGTGCATACATACACGGGTGGGGGTTCGGGGGCGTACATACACGGGTGGTGGTTCGGTGCGTACATACACGGCTGGGGTGGGGGTTTGGTGCGTACATACACGGGTGGTGGTTCGGTGCGTACATACACGGCTGGGGGGGGTTTGGAGCGTACATACACGGCTGGGGGGGGTTTGGTGCGTACATACACGGGTGGGGGTTCGGGGGCGTACATACACGGGTGGGGGTTTGGGGCGTACATACTCTGCTGGGGTGGGTTTTCGGTGCGTACATACACGGGTGGGGGTTCGGGGCGTACATACACGGGTGGGGGTTCGGGGCGTACATGCACTGCTGGGGTGGGGGTTCGGTGCGTACATACGCGGGCGGGGGGGGTGGTGGGGTGTTCGGCGCGTATGCGGGCACATGTGTCCATGGTTGCTATGGGAGTTCGGTTCGGACGGTGTTTTTTGCGTACGGTTGTGAAATGGGGAGGACGGGAGGGATCGTACTTGCGCAGTCGGACTTTATTTTTCCGCACGGTGGGTTTTTCGACCGGGGACGTGTCGGTGACTTTTCCCGACCCGAGGACGTGTGGGGAAATCTTCCCAATGCGATTTGTATGGACTTTTTTCCGTTCGAATCGTACTTGGCAGTTTGTACGCTACTTTGACGATTCGGACGGAAAAAAATCCGGATACGAGTCGGACGGGGAATTTTTTTACCGGATCGGAATTGGCACCTATATGTTACAGTTCTATCTGACCCACAGAATAGCTATTAGACATGAATAAATACATTGTGTAATGAAAATAATGGTAGTTTATGATTACCACACTGTGCCAACCAGTTCCTAAAGAAAGTCGTCATTTCACATTTTTATCGTGAGGTTCTGAGCAGAGGCTGACTTTAAGTAACATTGTGTGAAAGGGCTTTGTGAATAACAGGCAGGCAAAGAGGTGTGTGCACAAAGAATAGACGTGGTTTCTAAATGGGTGTCGGTTTTATGTTAATTTTGGAAGTAAATAGAGTATTTGCATAAGTCATACATCACCGATTCCTGGTTAGACTGGAGACGTAAGGGGGAATAATGAGGATAGAGTTCAAATGTCTGAGTATACTTAGAACGTTATTATATCAAAGTAGTTGGACTGAAGTGTATTATAAAAAATTTGATAAAAAAGTTAAAAAAGATGGAGAAAAATCCAGTCAAGAATAATGTGAGTTTCTTACAAGTCTTGGAGATTCCAGTCCAGAAGTTCTTCAGCTGCTTGAGGTGCGTAATGTTCCAAGAGGCTATTGTTGCCATCGTGTGAGAAAAGTGAAGCGATCCAATTCATATCCTCGAAGGGACAGTAATGTTCCTCGAATGTTGGTGCGGTAATTTGAATGGGCAGGCAATCTGCGATGTTGTGAAAGGTCGCACGTTGCAGGAGATCTTTCTTGGCTGCGCAGAAATTCTATTGTGCTGCAATTTCTTTTTGCATTGCGTTCGCCATTGCTCTGATGCCAGAACAATCACATTCATGGTTTTCAAGATACTCCATTACCTGCTGGATATCAGGAGCGATTGTTGAGATGTTGGCAAGGCATACATCCATTCGCCAGTCGAATGGGCAAGTTTTGCAATAAAACAATGGTTGTACGCATATTGCATAAGTGTAGATAAAAGTTATGTTGTAGCAAGCTCCGATAATAGATAGAGGTAGGCAGCCGAAAAGTTTTTCAGTTTTTTTACAGTATTGATGTAGCTTTGCGTAGAGGCGTATTCTGTCAGACATAGTTGTTACCATAGAGAGCGTAGCCATTTCTAGAAGTAGAATTAGTAGTAGGATGGCCGCAAAGAGGGTGAGAATTATGGGCACTGTTCCTGTTATTCCAGAGATGATCGAAAGAATGTCTGAATGTATAGAAGAAATGAGAAGGTCAGGGCACTCGAAGACTGCACCAATCAAGAAAATGTGATACAGTATTATAAATGAAAAGAGATGTGGTGCAAGAAGCCAGGGACGTGACCCTCATGCGCCCCTAATATTTGGTGTCACCCAAAAAAATGCACAAGACAGAAGTGGCTCAGCACACAACTTAAATACAGATATAACGGACAAAATTATTCGTCATAGTCAATAAACAAACAAATGAGTAATGTATCCCCAAAGATTCACGATAAACTTCGAAGTCTTGAAGATGAGTTTCTCTTTATTTGGTAATTCAGATTTTTCATTTAAAATTACAGCATACAATTCATAGCCAGTTCATAGCCGACGCGTTTCGTCCCAACGGGACTTCTTCAAGGCTATAAAAATACATATATAAAACATACATTATTATATACAATTAAAATTATCAAAATGATAAAGGAGAACAGAAAATGCTGTTATTACTTCAAGACCTGAGGTATAATCTTAACACATTTCTTATACCCAATATGACCTGTGAATCTAAGCAAACTGGGGGATACAGCCTAATACGAATTGGAATTACAAAATATTTTGAGACCATTTTTGAAGCAATATATTTGAGCAGTTTAAGACAGATATTTTAAAACAATTTTTAAGCGATTTTTTGAAGCCATTTTTTGAGGTTCTGACAGGATGTCCCTAATCTTTTTAAGTACAACAAGCAAAGTATATTTATGTTCATTATTGACCTGCTAGTTCTTATTTATATTCATTTTTAATTTGATTCAAATTAATCAATTGATATTATGGACCAATTATAAGCCAAAGTTCTATTGGTAAAGCTTACTTCAGTTAATACTATGCGGTAATAACCAACAAAAGAATGAACCTATTGTTTATTCAATTTTTACATACCTTGCGAACAGTAATTTTAATAAAATCCACACAAATTAGAGTTTTCCATTTTCTCTTATTCTGTATTTATGCGGTTAGATGTCTACGATCTACGAAGAGCAGAGATTTGCGACAAATTATACGTCAGAATTACAAACAATTCACAAAAAGTTATTGTCTTGAGTAAAAAACCATATCAATTAGTCTGCTTGTATCAAAGTCAAACAATTAGTTCTTATTCTGACAATGTCAATAAGACTTATTAGCATATTAAACTTATAAATTAAACAGTCAGCATCATTTACTCAGAACACGAACTTTATACACATGTGGTACAAGGAACATACCTCAATATTGGCCTAGACCCAGTGTTGGTATGGAGTGAAATGTAGAAAGGAAAGGTACGATGGCCTTGAAATGTAGAAAGGAAAGGTACGATGGCCTTGATCCTATCGAAAAGGAGGAGTTCATATTAAGAATCATTAAATTATTATTTTTGTATATTAGTCTTACTATTCAAACGGTAATGAATTTATGTTAAACACTGTGACATATCAAATGTGTCAATTTAAACAATGTTTGATTAATTGGGGCTGACACTCCAAAAACCATGTTGAATATAGGAAAAGCCCATGCTATCCAGATGGTCATATTTGCATTCCAAAGAGAAGTACAGGCAATGTTATCTTTTTACTTGTGCGCAATGTGCTCTGCTCTGCGAACTGTATCACGAACGAGTTAAGATATATCTATTGTTTAAATTGGCATTATTGTGAGTGAAAAAGATGTTTATTGCATAGTCCTACACTGTTAGTTAAAACGCATTCAAATTGCAAAATTTAACATATCTAGTGTGTACTCAACTAGCGCTCTCAAATCGGTCAACGTGAGTGAACGGGACGCACATTCAGTGGGCGCATTCCCAATGTAACCTTGTACCAAAAGCGGATGTGGCTAGTTAAGCATGTCTTGTCTCGTCTTAATAAAGTAGCCGTTAGCTCTTCTTGCCCTCGCTCATGTATGAGAAACCGCGCCGTATATATAATTTAACTTATAATATATAGAATAGCTAGATAGTTTTAAAAAAATAGCAGTGTCATTAATAGAAAATTTTTTTTGAAGGTGTAAAAGTTAAACAAAAATTGTAACAGAAAGCCGTAAGGTTTTGAAACTTACGTGCGATATGTTCAGAATCACCGGGTCCGTGCTCCGTATATGCCAAGAGGTCGAGATTGACTAGGAGCACCAGGCCTCTATATATATCCATGATTAACTGTCCACACCTGTGGCTAATGCACCAATTTGAGCAAAAATACGGTAACCGTGTAATAAAAAGGAACACCTTCGCGAAAGTTTCGGCCATCTTGGAGCCGTCAGAGATCCTAACCGTGTATGAAGAATGTTTAAAGATTAGAGCAATATCTGAAATGCATATTTGTATGTGAAGGTCAAGATGATAATTAGTATTATTATTCAACGAAACGGCACCAACTTCAGATGGAGCTTCAAGTGATATGCTAATGTTATATTGTGGAACACTATCCCTGAAAGTACTGTCAGCCATTTTGTAGTGGCGAGCCATCGTTATTAGCTCAAGGTGCCGAAAAAAGAAAGGGATTGTTTGTGCTGTATATAATCTAACATATATATTAAAATGAAGTCTAAGTAATCCCTTTTAGATTTGTGTTCAAAGGTGGTGGATCAGTTGTGAAACATTGGCATTAGACATATCGGGAATTTTGTTACCGTAGTTGCAAAGAAACTTGTCGGCCATATTGTAATGGTGTTTTGTTAAAACGAAAAAAGGAAACCTTTTTTATCGTTTTATCGTTCTAGATAATCCGGTGGGGATGAAAGAGATATATTATACATATCTGTCTTCTTCTAAGCTTAAAAATGCGCCGACTTAACCACCATATTATAGTGGTTAGTGACGAAGGTACGATATTTTGCGAGAACATCAGTCATAGAGCAAAAAATTGAACAATAAATCTAGTGATACACTTAGGTTGTACACACTTGGCGATCAATAATAGTGTGTAATATTATTCAATGGAATGAGCAGAATTAATGTGATACCCAGTTTATTGAAATTTAATGAGATGTAACTGCCAAGGTCGACTATAGTGGGAGGACTACTATCAACAGTTCCTATTTGGCCTGACTCCATGCACAAAAAAATTGTCATATGCATCAAAGAGACAATGTCTCTGCATGATACTATTATTAATTAATTAATATATGGGCAGTGTTGTTTTGCATAATCAGAATCGCATGAGAGTAAAAATTTTTAAGCTTAGAAGAAGACAGATATGTATAATATATCTCTTTCATCCCCACCGGATTATCTAGAACGATAAAACGATAAAAAAGGTTTCCTTTTTTCGTTTTAACAAAACACCATTACAATATGGCCGACAAGTTTCTTTGCAACTACGGTAACAAAATTCCCGATATGTCTAATGCCAATGTTTCACAACTGATCCACCACCTTTGAACACAAATCTAAAAGGGATTACTTAGACTTCATTTTAATATATATGTTAGATTATATACAGCACAAACAATCCCTTTCTTTTTTCGGCACCTTGAGCTAATAACGATGGCTCGCCACTACAAAATGGCTGACAGTACTTTCAGGGATAGTGTTCCACAATATAACATTAGCATATCACTTGAAGCTCCATCTGAAGTTGGTGCCGTTTCGTTGAATAATAATACTAATTATCATCTTGACCTTCACATACAAATATGCATTTCAGATATTGCTCTAATCTTTAAACATTCTTCATACACGGTTAGGATCTCTGACGGCTCCAAGATGGCCGAAACTTTCGCGAAGGTGTTCCTTTTTATTACACGGTTACCGTATTTTTGCTCAAATTGGTGCATTAGCCACAGGTGTGGACAGTTAATCATGGATATATATAGAGGCCTGGTGCTCCTAGTCAATCTCGACCTCTTGGCATATACGGAGCACGGACCCGGTGATTCTGAACATATCGCACGTAAGTTTCAAAACCTTACGGCTTTCTGTTACAATTTTTGTTTAACTTTTACACCTTCAAAAAAAAAAAAAAAAATTTCTATTAATGACACTGCTATTTTTTGAAAACTATCTAGCTATTCTATATATTATAAGTTAAATTATATATACGGCGCGGTTTCTCATACATGAGCGAGGGCAAGAAGAGCTAACGGCTACTTTATTAAGACGAGACAAGACATGCTTAACTAGCCACATCCGCTTTTGGTACAAGGTTACATTGGGAATGCGCCCACTGAATGTGCGTCCCGTTCACTCACGTTGACCGATTTGAGAGCGCTAGTTGAGTACACACTAGATATGTTAAATTTTGCAATTTGAATGCGTTTTAACTAACAGTGTAGGACTATGCAATAAACATCTTTTTCACTCACAATAATGCCAATTTAAACAATAGATATATCTTAACTCGTTCGTGATACAGTTCGCAGAGCAGAGCACATTGCGCACAAGTAAAAAGATAACATTGCCTGTACTTCTCTTTGGAATGCAAATATGACCATCTGGATAGCATGGGCTTTTCCTATATTCAACATGGTTTTTGGAGTGTCAGCCCCAATTAATCAAACATTGTTTAAATTGACACATTTGATATGTCACAGTGTTTAACATAAATTCATTACCGTTTGAATAGTAAGACTAATATACAAAAATAATAATTTAATGATTCTTAATATGAACTCCTCCTTTTCGATAGGATCAAGGCCATCGTACCTTTCCTTTCTACATTTCAAGGCCATCGTACCTTTCCTTTCTACATTTCACTCCATACCAACACTGGGTCTAGGCCAATATTGAGGTATGTTCCTTGTACCACATGTGTATAAAGTTCGTGTTCTGAGTAAATGATGCTGACTGTTTAATTTATAAGTTTAATATGCTAATAAGTCTTATTGACATTGTCAGAATAAGAACTAATTGTTTGACTTTGATACAAGCAGACTAATTGATATGGTTTTTTAGTCAAGACAATAACTTTTTGTGAATTGTTTGTAATTCTGATGTATAATTTGTCGCAAATCTCTGCTCTTCGTAGATCTTAGACATCTAACCGCATAAATACAGAATAAGAGAAAATGGAAAACTCTAATTTGTGTGGATTTTATAAAATTACTGTTCGCAAGGTATGTAAAAATTGAATAAACAATAGGTTCATTCTTTTGTTGGTTATTACCGCATAGTATTAACTGAAGTAAGCTTTACCAATAGAACTTTGGCTTATAATTGGTCCATAATATCAATTGATTAATTTGAATCAAATTAAAAATGAATATAAATAAGAACTAGCAGGTCAATAATGAACATAAATATACTTTGCTTGTTGTACTTAAAAAGATTAGGGACATCCTGTCAGAACATCAAAAAATGGCTTCAAAAAATCGCTTAAAAATTGTTTTAAAATATCTGTCTTAAACTGCTCAAATATATTGCTTCAAAAATGGTCTCAAAATATTTTGTAATTCCAATTCGTATTAGGCTGTATCCCCCAGTTTGCTTAGATTCACAGGTCATATTGGGTATAAGAAATGTGTTAAGATTATACCTCAGGTCTTGAAGTAATAACAGCATTTTCTGTTCTCCTTTATCATTTTGATAATTTTAATTGTATATAATAATGTATGTTTTATATATGTATTTTTATATCCTTGAAGAAGTCCCGTTGGGACGAAACGCGTCGGCTATGAACTGGCTATGAATTGTATGCTGTAATTTTAAATGAAAAATCTGAATTACCAAATAAAGAGAAACTCATCTTCAAGACTTCGAAGTTTATCGTGAATCTTTGGGGATACATTACTCATTTGTTTGTTTATTGACTATGACGAATAATTTTGTCCGTTATATCTGTATTTAAGTTGTGTGCTGAGCCACTTCTGTCTTGTGAATGTCTGAATGTAGTCTGGTATTAAAAGAAGAACAGTTTGAAAGCGTGTTAGAAGGCTGTAGAAGACAGTGTTAAAAAAGTGTGCCAGACCTTGACTGTGACATGTGTTGAAAATTGTGTAACAATTCACAAAGTGTAATTGGCGGTTCGTATTTAAAAGGGAGTGTATTTTATATGAAGTTTGTGGTATCTGCAGTCGATACATTTCTTTTGCAGAAGTGAGGGAGACTTCTGTTCTGAACAAAGGTGCTTTTAGTTTGGTTTGTTTCTTGAAATGTGTTTACAAACTAGGAATTGAAGGCCAAGTTGAAGTTTGGGAGTTAGTTTTTGTGGTTGGGAATAGATATTGCCACAGGAAGTTACTGTATTTGAAACAGTAAGGACAAGCGGTATGCCAGCTCATATTCCGTAGGAGTGTATGTTATTGAGAAGCAGATAACTGTTGTTAGAAAGCTGTGTGAATGTTGGTGTGATTGTGGGAGTTGGCGTCCTTTTAAGAAAGGACGCAAGATTGGTGGCTGTAAGCTTAGAAGCGTTGTGCAGTTGGACATTCTTGGATAGTAATGAATGACTGCCATTGTGTTCGCACTATTCACCTGTGAGAAAAACTTTTGTATGCCCTTTAAGACAGCGATATGTAAATGGAATAAGCCACTGCTTGTGAATAAACGTGCTACCTTATATAATGACATTCAACATGACAAACAACGAATGTCTGACAGAATATCGACGGACAGAAAATCGACCTACAAAAATATCGACACAAAAATATCGATGACAAGAATATCGAGATCCTATCTACAACATGGTAAGTACAAAAATATCGAAAATAAAATATAGAATGTCAAAAATATCGTTATTAAAAATATAAAGTATTTTTTAGTTAAAAAAAATATGTAAAATAAACCAAATAATACTTATAAATAAAATAAACATAATTAAATATATGTTATATTGTTTAAAATTAATAATTAATATATATAATGTAACAAAACATTAATTAAACATATACATATAATATATAATATATATACTTACTTAATAATACATTTTAATAATTGTTTTAATAACTTATAACTTGTTAAAAATTATTATAAATTACAAATACATCATACACATAAAACAATAACATGAATAAAAATTAAATAATTATATATAACACATTAAAAAAATTACATTTAATTTGAATATTGTTAAAATTAATTATATATTACATTAGCTAAAATAATACAAAAAATATTAAATAGCACCGACAATAAAACTACTACTCCAGCTCCAAAAAAAAACAGTAAAGAAAATGTTGGATAGCGTAGAGCTAAAAATTACTATTTCCACTCCAGGGAGTGTAACAATAGGGAAAGTGTTGGATAACGTACAGGTATAAATTACTATACCCACTGCAGGGAGTGCAACAGTAAGGAAAGTGTTGGATAGCGTAGGGGTAAAAATTACTATTCCAACTGCAAAGAGTGCAACAGTAGGGAAAGTGTTGGATAGCGTAGGGGTAAAAATTACTATTCCCACTCCAGAGAGTGCAAAAGTAGGGAAAGTGTTGGATAGCGTAGGGGTAAAAATTACTATTCCAACTCCACAGAGTGCAACAGTAGGGAAAGTGTTGGATAGCATAGGGGTAAAAATTACTATTCCCACTCCAGAGAGTGCAACAGTAGGGAAAGTGTTGGATAGCGTAGGGGTAAAAATTACTATTCCCACTCCAGAGAGTGCAACAGTAGGGAAAGTGTTGGATAGCGTAGGGGTACAAATTACTATTCCAACTCCAGAGAGTGCAACAGTAGGGAAAGTGTTGGATAGCGTAAGGGTAAAAATTACTATTCCAACTCCAGAGAGTGCAACAGTAGGGAAAGCGTTGGATAGCGTAGGGGTAAAAATTACTATTCCAACTCCAGAGAGTGCAACAGTAGGGAAAGTGTTGGATAGCGTAGGGGTAAAAATTAGTATTCCCACTCCAGAAAGTGCAACAGTTGGTGAAAGTGTTGGATAGTGTAGGGGTAAAAATTACTATTCCAACTCCACAGAATGCAACAGTAGGGAAAGTGTTGGATAGCGAAGGGGTAAAAATTACTATTCCAACTCCAAAGAGTGCAACAGAAGGGAAAGTGTTGGATAGCGTAGGGGTAAAAATTACTATTCCCACTCCAGAGAGTGCAACAGTAGGGAAAGTGTTGTATAGCGTAGGGGTAAAAATTACTATTCCAACTCCAGAGAATGCAACAGTACGGAAAGTGTTGGATAGCGTAGGGATAACATTTACTATTCCAACTCCAGAGGGTGCAACAGTAGGGAAAGTGTTGGATAGCGTAGAAGTTAAAAATAACATAGTTATAAATAAAATAATTATTTAAAATAATTAGTGATTTAATTATTAAAAAACTCAAAATTATTTACAAATACCAATAAATAATTATTACAAACATAACTACCAAAGAATAATTAATTAACAATACATGAATAATAAATACCAATATATATTAATTAATAAATATTAATTACCAAATAATAAATATTAAACGATAAAATATTTTTCATAACCAAAAACATCTGAATTATTAAAAAGTAAATACCAATTAAAATATATTTAACCATTTAAAAAAATATATACCGCAAAATAATAATTAGGAAACATTAATTACCAATTAAAAAATATTGAACTATTAAATATTTTTCATACGCCAAAATAATAAATATTACACATTAATTACCAATTAATAATTACTTATTAATATATTAATTAGAAATATCAATGCATAATATTTAATTATATTTAATTCACAATTAATGATTAATCAACAATTAATTATTTTTCATAACCAAAATATTATAATTTAAAATAGTTACCAATTAATAATTATTGTCCAATTAATTAATTATCAATACCCAACCACTAATTTAATAATTACTTAATTAGATTTCAATTACTTCCAACACTATTCCCCTATAAACGCACGACGCATTCCACTAATAAAATAATACACTTAACATAATTATCAATTAATCAACTAATTAAAACTAATTGCCAATTAATAAAAAATTATTACCAATTAATACTTAATTAACAATAATATAATTATCAATACCAATAAATGAAAATAAATTATTAATTAATTACAATTAAATTACTTCCCACCCTATTCCCCTATAAACCCACAACCCGCTACAGAACTTAAACGCAAAAATGTATTAAAATCAATTTATAATTCCTAAAAATGTATAATTAATTCCATATAATTAAATTACTTCCCACCCTATTCCCCTATAAACCCACAACCCGCTACAGAACTTAAACGCAAAAATTAATTAAAATTAATTTAGAATTCCTAAAAATGTATAATTAATTCCATATAATTAAATTACTTCCCACCCTATTCCCCTATAAACCCACAACCCGCTACGGTACTAAAACACAAAATTGACTTAAAAAACCATTGTTAACATATAAAAATTGTATACATATATGTTAAAACCAGTAGAACACTTAACTAAAAACATATAACACATACATATTAAATACATATTAAAATACATAACAATAATATAAATATCGATATTAGTAACATCAATATTAGTAAAATCGATATATTTGATGTCGATATTACTAACTTCGATATTACTAACATCGATATTAAAATACTTACCTTAGGATCGATATTCTGTCCATAGATATTATTGACATCGATATTCTGTCCCTTCGATATTTAAAACTCGATATTAGTGTAGGTAGATATTTTAGTTTCGATATTTTGGCTGCTCACCACAAACAACATGTGCACTTAGCAGACTCGATGACACTACGTACGGTGAGAACCGTGGCTAGCCATCTACACAAACCAAACATGGCATGGTACCTCTGCCTCACTATGCAGAATGCGGGGAGAGATTAGAGCAAAGTATGTGCGAAGGTGGCAAGTAATTCTCGATTATAAAAGTATACAATGCAAAGTCTTGAGGGGATGTGCCGGACAGACTTGAGTATGTAGAGCACAGACATGTACATGTCAACATACACTGATGGTCTATTGAGTGAAGTGGACAGTGGACGCAACCATGATAGTACAGTCAGTAGGGAAGATTATGGAATGGTAACGCGTACGTGCCTCCCCCCCCCAAATGTTTAGGGAAGTGGGCTGGCTCGCCGTACGCAAGGCTAGTGTAGGGGGTATGAATAAAAGGCACAACTCTTTGGGTGTGGTTCTCTTCCAGATTGGCGAACGTGTCTGCCAGGTCTGCGCAGCTTACACCACCACGAGGCTGACACTGTGAGCGAAGGTGGGTGCGTGAATGATGCTCTCAGCCAGCTGGCACTCAGAAACTGCCATGGCCGCTGTGACGCATATATGCCCCACAGTTCACCTTTCGACACTGCTGTATGTGAAAGAGGGCCGACCACGTGCCGGTGGAAGGTCCTGGGCTGAGGTCTGCGAGCTCGGAAGACTCCTGAGATTAACGCTGGCTACCACAACACAGTCACACAGAGCCCAACCTGAGGCCCAGGAGCGTGGAGTGCTCTGTATAATAGTAACACAGTAGTCCGACAGGTACCGACAGTGGAACGGTGTTTTGACACCATAGTGGGCGATGTTAGAACTGTATCTGAGAGTGGAGATGAAGGTACTCCCTTCGACCAGCTGCAATCAACTCTGGGTCCCAACAGTGGAACAGTGTCTTGATCCCATAATGGACGATGTCCAATATTACCTGCTGCTGAGTTTTCAGAGAACTCCCTCTGTTGAGGTGCATCACACTCAGTGCTTCCGTAGCTAACTGCTGTACAGGATTATTGGGCTTTGTTGACTGTAGTTGCTGGACTATAGCGCGGTACAGCAGGTCTGAAGAATGAAACGGGGTCTTGATTCTATGATTGAGGATGTCAGAAGTTACAGTCTGTGATGATTTCTGTGTACCCCCTCCGACCAGGTGCAATCAACTCTGGGTCCCAACAGTGGAACGGTGTCTTGATCCCAGAATGGATGATGCCGATATTACCTGCTACTGAGTTTTAAGGGAACTCCCTCCGTTGAGGTGCATCAGACTCTGTGCTTCCGTAGATAACTGTTGCACATGGTTATTGGGGTTGGCTGACTGCAGTCGGTGGAGTACACCGCGGTACAGCAGGTCCGAACAGTGGAACGGTGTCTTGATATCACAATGGACGATGTTAGAACTGCATCTGAGAGTGGAGATGAAGGTATCCCCTCTGAATCAGGTGCAACCAACTCTAGGTCCGAACAGTTGAATGGTGTCTTGATCCCACAAGGGATGATGTTAGAACTGCATCTGCGAGTGGAGATGGAGGTACTCCCTTTGACCAGATGCAACGAACTCTGGGTCCCAACAGTGGAACGGTGTCTTGATGCCATAATGGATGATGTTAGAACCGCATCTGAAAGTAGAGATGAAGGTACTTCCTTTGACCAGGTGGAACCAACTCTAGGTTGCAACAGTGGAACGTTGTCTTGATTCCACAATGGAAGATGTCCGATATTACATTCTGCTAATTCTTTACAGAACTCCTTCCGTTGAGGTGGATTAGACTCTGTGCTTCTGTAATTAACTGCTGCACATGATTATTAGGCATGGTTTGTTGCAGTTGCTGGAGTACACAGCGGTACAGCATGTTCGAACAGTGAAACGAGGTCTTAATTCTATGACTGAGGATGTCAGAAGTTAAAGTGTGTGATGATTTTTGTGTATAGCTTCTGATGAGGCGCAACCAACTCTAGGTACCAACTGTGGAATGGTGTCTTGATCACACAATGGACGATGTCCGATATTAGCGGTTGCTGGTTTTTCACACAACTCCATCTGTTGAGGTGCATCAGATTCTGTGCTTCTGTAGTTAAGTGCTGCACATGGTTATTGGGCTTAGTTGACTGGTATTGCTGGAATACACCGCTGTAGAGCAGGTCCAAACAGTGAAATGGGGTGTTAATTATATGATTGAGGATGTTAGAAGTTACAGTTTGTGATGACTTCTGTGTACCTCCTCCGATGAGGTGCAAGCAACTCTAGGACCCAATAGTGGAATGGTGTGTTTATCCCACAATGGATGATGTTAGAACTGTATCTGAGAGTGGAGATGGAGGTATTCCCTTCTACCAGCTGCAACCAACTCTAGGTTCCAAAAGTAGAACGTGTGTTGACTCCACAATGGATGATATTAGAACTGCATTTGAGAGTGGAGATGAAGGTACTCTCTTCGATCAGGTTCATCCAACTTCCGAATCCAATGGTATGTGGCTGTGATATGTGAATGACCACTGGATTTGGTGTAGACTGCAGTTCGCAGGGTTCACAATTTAGATTGCGTGGTGATTGTTTAATTACAAAATCCAGTAGTAATTAATTAGAACGTCTATTGAAACATACACAATATTGTTTTAGTATACTTGCTTCAAGAAGTTTTTTTATATCAGTTATAGGTTTAGTGAAATGACTACATTTATCTTGGAAGTCCAAAGGAACAGTGAATAGTGTAGACTGTGGAGAGATTAAATCCCAATTCGAATTGTTTTGATTTATTCATTGTAGAGTTTTCTGTAATTTATGTTGTTTTATTTTGTAAAGAGGGAGTGAGAAAAAGTATTGATGGTTGTGTGTGTGAGTACTGCTTTTAATTAACAATGCAGACAGTAGTGTTCACAATTCAGATTGAGTTGCTATTGTAGATGATGCAGTCCTGTAAGAGAAGAGATTGCTGTAGTGTGCTCTGTCTGCACCACTCATACGCATTATTGCAGGCTCAACACACGTTTTCTTTGCTTCTTGTATTGCAAACTGTAGAGCTCAAGTTAATGCTACGTGACTGTGGGCCCTTGCTGAACGCTCTCTCTGGCCTATACTGCAGACTTCAGTGTTCACATTTGACATTGAGTCAGTATTGTAGATGATGCAGTCCTGTAGGAAAAGACATTGCTCCAGTGTACTCTGTCTGCACTACTCATACGCATCATTGTGGGCTCTGCACATGTTTTTTTCCTTTGTGTATTGCAAACTGTAGAGCTCAAGTGAATGCCAGGTGGCTGTGGGCTCTTGCTGACTGCTCTCTCTGGCCTACACTGTAGACAGCAGTGTTCACAATTCAGATGGAGTCGTTATTGTAGATTAGGTAGTTCTGTAGGAAAATACATTGCTCCAGTGTGCACCGTCTGCAGCACTCATACGCATCATTGTAGGCTCTGTACACTTTTTTTTGCTTCGTGTATTGCAAACTGTAGAGGTCAAGTCAATGCCATGAGGCTGTGGGCCCTTGCTGAACGCTCTCTTTGGCCTATACTGCAGACTTAAGTGTCCACATTTGACATTGAGTCGGTATTGTAGATGATGCAGTCCTATAGGAAAAGTAGGAAAAGACATTTCTCCAGTGTGTACTGTCTGCACCTTGCATATGTATCATGCAGGCTTTGCACACTCTTTTTTGTTGCTTGGCTGACGACAAACTGGGTAGGTGAAGTCACTTTACGTATCTGTGGGTCCTTTGTGACAGCTCTCTATGGCCTACACTGCAGACAGCAGTGTTCATAATTAAGATTGAGTCGATATTGAAGATGATGCAGAGTTGATGGCAACAGATATTGCTCCTAGTACGGCCTGTCAACAGCATGCATTATTGTTGGCTGTGCACATGTTGAATGCTTTTGATGTGGTTTTGTGAGTGCACTCGAACTGATGGAGCATTTATGATATAATCTTTTTTTGTATTATTTCAGATCTATTTATTGTGTGTCAGTATACCACAAGTTGTTGTTCTTTTACAATGGAATTATTTCTGTATTATTTCACATCTACTGTCCCTACCTTACTGCAGCATAAATTATTGATTCTTTTAATATTGAATCTCTGTGTGTGATCCAATGCTTACTGTTGTAGTTGATGCTAGCAGCAAACATTGACTGAAGGCTGGTTTAGCCTTACCGCACACACATCCAGCAGAGACGTCACTGGATATGTCACCATGGTAATAAAAAGGAGTCGAGCGTACGTGCCCGTATCCACTTCCACTATCTATCTGTGTCTGTGTGTTCATTATCTATGCATGATACTGTCTCTGGGCTGTACTATATTACGTTGTGTTGTGGACAGCAAATGCAACCATGTTACCTGTGGTATTGGAGAAAATTTCGGTAATGTAACTTTTAGGTGTATGGGTATCATAGGTGGAAGGCTACTTTACAGAGCATGAATATTGATGAAAATGATGGTTGCATGTTGTGTGTAGTGTAAGATATGTGTATATTGCAAAACATTTTGAACAAAGCTCTCTAAGCAGAAGAGGTGTGTCTCATGAAATGCAATACAGATATTGACTAAAATGGGTGGATTTTCGAACTGTTACATTGGGAAATGTTATAAACTAATGAAATGCTTTTTTTTATGGTTACATGTCAATCGTGCAGTCAGTGCGCAATGAGACCGCACCCGATGTGATTTTGAGAAAATATATTTATTATAATATAAGTTTATTAGAGTTAGAAATATATAACTGTTTAAAATATTTTTAATTATCGCTTGCTCTCATATACACTTTAAAGTCTTTCAGATATAGTTTTGAGACAAAAAAATGAGGGAATGGTGTATGCGGCGTGACATAGTACGTCTATGATGTAACACAGGGCATGGCAGCGTGAACTTGTCGCATACGCAACACACAGCGGGCGTGACTCTATACATACACGATGTAACGCATGGCTTGGTAGTGCGTACCCGTCGCATACCAAAGTAGCAGCTGCCCGACCTCATATGTACATGCTGTTACGCGGGACACGGTGCCACAAACCCGTTGGATACGAAATGCACATCATTTACATGTGGTGGATAGGATTCGCGTGTTGATCGACCTTGGTAGACTACCGGTACGGGACTGTAGTTTTCTCAACAACAAAAAAAATATATACATATTTTGTGGGGAAGATATAAAAGATTATATAATTTGTAAAGTTTAAAAAAAGGATGATAGAGTTGCAAAATATTAAAAACAATTTGAAAACATATAGGTTTTATAAATATTAAAATATGAAATTAACATTTAAAAAACCTTCGATATTCACTGAAAAAAACATAGGTTTTACAGACGTTATAGTTAGGAATTAGCATTTAAAAAACCTTAGAAATTCACATAAAAAACCATGGGTTTCAGGGACGTTATAGTTAGTTAGACATTTGACTCATATAAAACCAGAAAAATGTGCCTGTTATAGTTAGTTGAGCTAACTATAACTTGCGCGCCTGCAATGCACTGCTGAGGACGTCACAAATTAGATCACTCATGACATGGTCAGTGACATCACTGATGACATCTCAAATGACATCACTGATGACTTCACTGATGACATCATCCACGTGATAGTCTGACACACCTCTTCACACTGTAATATAACCTTTGATAGACGCACGCTAAAATATAGACTACCGTTTTGAAAAGCATAGACACACTAATACCAGATACTAGATATCCATCCACTGATTCCTATCTATATATTGTGAGCCAGATATACACTGATACAGGCACTCATACATGGTGTCAGTCATCATTACATCAGTATAATATCCACTCATGCATGTATATATACATTTGCACAGTGCTACTGATTCATAGAGTTACTCACACATCTATTCAGTCATGCCAAACATCAATCATACACCCACTTACTCACCTATGCAGATATATACACAACACCTGCCTTATTTATACACACATCACTTTCCTTATTTATATAGATACTATCACATACTTACTCTCTTATAGAATCACTAATACATGTACACATTCGTGTATGTAGACACTCTTGCAATCACTGTCTTTCACGTAGTCAATTATACACCCCAAAACCCACATATAGTGTGTAAAAACATATATAATTACCCACATATATACAACTGAGACATCAATTCACTAATCAACACAACTGTTCACACAGTCAGCTATCTATAGAGCCCTTCTGAGATGCACTTTTGAATCTATAGAACCAGTGAATCGGCCATTTGGACGTGTATGCACAGAGTCAGACACCACCCACACACCCACATAGACTGTCAGACCCCCATACAGATACTCATACAATCAATGAAAAACACATATACACACTGATGTAGCTACTCACCAAGCCATGCACCTGCTTACACACCAAGTGAGAGAGTAAGAGAGACATTCACACAGTCTAGTCACTAATTCATGGATTCAGTAACATACATTCAATCAGTGACTTATAGAGTCAGTCACGCATCTACTAAATAATGTATTCAGGCACTTTTACATCGACTTATTCTTGAATAGACCTTGGCATAGATATATATGAAAAATATGTAAACTTTACAGAAACACACATTCACTGGCTGATGCCATCAGTGATGTAATTTGAGATGTCATAAGTGATGTAATGAGTGATGTCACTGACCATGTCATGAGTGATGTAATATGTGACGTCATCAGAAGTGCATTGCAGGTGTACAAATTATAGTTAGCTCAACTAACTATAACAGGCGAATTTCTCTGGTTTTATATGAGTTAAATGTCCAACTAACTATAACGTCCCTGAAACCTATGTTTTTTCAGTGAATTTCTAAGGTTTTTTAAATGCTAATTCCTAACTATAACGTCTGTAAAACCTATGTTTTTTTCAGTGAATATATATATATGTATTACCTACTGGCAGTCGCCAGTAGGTAGTTATAGTTAGGACTTCATTTCTATTCAAAATTTATTTTTTCTTTTGCCAATATCTTTAGCGCCGTTTGACTAATTTCCGCACAATTTCCAATACTAGAGGGGCGGACCAGTCAGCTCCTATGTTGTAGGTTTCTGGGTGATTTGCCGACAAAAAAGGGGGGCCCAAAGCGCTTTTTCCCCATGTTAATTTCCATAGGAATTTTGAACTAGGTTACAGCCCAAACTGCTGAACAGAATTACACCAAATTTGGCAAAAGTTAGGTCTTGGTCTAGAAAGAGTGCTTTTCTTAAAAATGGTGTAAATCCGTTCAGTAGTTTCTAAAAAAATTAAAAAATAGAAAAATCTTGATATCTGGGCGGAGCCTAACCACACATCTCATTGTGAGATCTGATTGGCTGTCAGCACTTCATCCTGGAATTCTTGGGGCCAATATACATGAATGCATTGTAGTGAATGGAAGGTTTTGAGGGTCACCAAAAGGAGAACTATAAAGGGTGATAACACATTTTTTATTACATTAGAATTAATTTGTTGATGGTACCATACTAATTTTAGGAATTGTGGTGTATTCTAAGGTGATTTTACCCTGTGAAAACCCTTCTGCTGTATCATGTTTGAGACAAATCTATTTTCATATGCTTGTCCCATAGAGGGTTGAAAGGTGCTCCAGAAGCTAAAATGAGAGCATATTTTCTGTAAATTCACATTATCTTTCTCAGTCATGTGAGAATTAAGTCTGACATTCTCAGTAAAACATATACATCCAACAAGGGCAGAGACTGGCAGTTGATTCCTTTGTGTTCTACTGCAGATTCCCAGAGTGTTCTAAAGAACAACAAGAGAGAACAGTCTTACTTATGAACAAAGTATGGCACACCTGAAGCCATCTTGATTGGAATATACTGATAACACTTAAAACATTTAATTTAAAAAGGAACAAAATGAGGGTGTCCATTTTGTCATAGAAATTATGGCTAGTGCTGTAGAAAGAACAATTAGGGCATGTTTTAAGTAAGATCTGAAATCCTCTTCTATGTCATTAGAAAATTCTGACATGCAAACTGAAACAATCACTTTCAATACCAGCAGTAGACTTCCAGTTAACTCCCCGGTGAGCAGTAGCTTTACTACAGTGATCTAATGAGCAACTATAGTGCTAACATTCCTAATTTATGGCAAATGTGTGACACATCTGAATGCCTTCTTGATGGAAAAAACTGAAAGCATTTCCTACTGAGGGGACTGCAGTAAATGAGGAAATTAGGAAACTTCATAACAAATAAGTCTCCCAAGATGGCCACCAGAGAAAAAAGAGCCCAAATGTAGCACAAATTTCACCCAGATGTAGTCCACACATACCCCTATGACAGAACTGTGCAAAACACTTTTTATTTTTTGTTTTTTTGCAAGTTTTATATAGTGCAGGCTGGTCAGGTATTGGAGTGTTGCATCCTACTTGGACCCCTCATTGCATATTTTGTACGAAATCCATGAGATTGATCTTGTGAAACATTGAAATTTACTATTCTGTTAACCTAAAGTTGCTCTGAACCGGGCTTTGTAACACCCGTTTTTACCTACTGGTTTTAATTAATTCTCACTGTATTGTATTAAGAAAGACGATTTACTGTTTTTAGGTACACTTTTATGATCTATGTTTCTAAATCAGATCGAATAAAGTTTATTGAATTTAATAATTTAATTGAAGTCTCCCAAGATGGCCACCAGAGCAAAAGGAGCTGAAATGTAGCACAAATATCACGCAGATGTAGCCCACGTATAGCCCAATGACAGAAGTATGGAAAACACTTTTTATCCTTTTTTTTCTGCAGTTTTATATAGTGCAGGCTGGTCAGATATTGTAGTGCTTTACATAAGCATTGGTTACATCATACAAGGACAAACTCATTTTAGTTGTAGGCATGGGGAGATTAAGTGATTTGACCAGAATCACAGAATGTCGAGCTGAAGCAGAAACTCCAACTTGGTTCCCCATTTGCAAAGTCTGCAGCTGTGGAAGTAACACCGCATTCTCTCTCCTAAGCGTAACATTTAATCAAGTGGTCAACTGGATAAAAAAATATAAAGATAACAAATAATTTAACAGTGCTTTATCGCTATTTGAGAACTCAGAAAATATGTCCTCAATTTAGTTTTTTAGAGCACTAACTATAATTTCTATGCAAATAAGACCCTCTCATTTCTATAATTTCTAAAGGAAAAGCTTCAGGTATTACAGTTTTGATTACATCAAGATGACGCCAGGCGTGCCACACTTCTGTACTAAATATAGAATGTAAGCAATCTAGTTGTTCATTAGCATACTGTTGGGAGGCAGAGGTCAGGGGAACTGACTCAGATAATTGAAGGCAGGTAGGAGGGTGCAGAGGCAAAAATTTGACCACACTGGGCAGTGGCAGCACAACATGGAGGGCAGTGGAAAGGGGGGCATGGGCAATAAATCAACAATGCAGGACAGGTAAGAGAGGCTGTGGCAATATAATAGACCATTGAGGGCAGAAGGAAGAGGCAGTGGTAGTACAACCATACATGCAGTCAGAGCCGATTCAGGCAGGAAACGCCTGATGTTTTTAAGGCCAAAAGGGCTTTATTTTATCTGTCTCTTGTCTACAATCTCCTCTTTTTCTATGCAAGTCAATGGAAAAAATTCCCCAGTTCTTTTTTCAAAATCTCCCTTTCACCAAGCTCACAATGTTAGCAAGTATGGTACATTGGATCATGGAAGGCAGGAGGAATTGGTGTAGGGACATGGACTCAGATAACAGAGGACAGGAGGAACATGGATAGGTGCACCAAACTGACCTTACAGGGCAGGCATCAGGTTTTGCAGCAGCACAATACACCACACAGGGCATGCGGGATGCCAGTGCTGCACCACAAACCATGGAAAACAATAGGGAGGGGACAGGACCATGCACATGGACAACAGAGAACAGAGGGAAAAGAGGCAGAAAGCTGACCATACTGGACAGACAGGAGAGAAACCTGCAGCATAATGGACCATAAAGGGCAGGAGGGAGGGATCAGGGGCATGACAATGGAACAGACAAGCCAGGAGGCAGGGAAGAGGGGTCTGCACATGAAAAGGGAGGGCAGGGGGCAAGGAGGCAGGGCAGGGCAGGGCAGGGCAGGAACAGCAAGCTGACCATGGAGATCAGGCAGGATGGGCACTAAAAGCACAACACACCATGGAAGGCAACAGTGAGACTACAATGGCATACACACAGACCATGGAGGGAAGGTGGGAGGGGGTCAGGGACAGCTAGCTGATCATACTGGGAAGGTGGGTGGGGCCGTGGCAGCACAAAAGACCATGCATGGCAAGCAAGAGGTTTAGTGGCAGCACAATTTGGCCATGATAGGCAAGAAGGAGGGTGCAGGGGCATGCACAAAGGATCATGGAGGTTAGAAGGGAGGGGTAGGAGCTGGGTACAGACAAGAGAGTTCAGGGGAAGGAGCCTCACAACAGACCATGCAGGACAGGCAGGAGGAGCAGTTGCAGCACAACAGACCAGGGAGGGCAGAAGACAGTTGCAGTAAAATGGACCATGGAGGACAGGAGGAAGGGCATAGAGGCATGGAATGTGGACAGGCAGGGTGGAGGTGGCAGGGAGAGGTTACAGTCATCTGACAATGCTGGGCAGGTGGGAGTGGAGTGGCAGCTCAACACAGTTTAGTCACTAACCCATGCATTCAGTAAGACACGGTTAATCACTCACTTATACAGTCGGTCACACACCTACTAAATCATCCATTCAGACACTTATACATCTACTCATTCTTCAATACACCATTGCATATATATATATATATATATATATATATATATATATATATATATATATATTTTTTTTTTTTAATTATATATATTCACTGAAAAAACCATAGGTTTCAGGGGCGTTATAGTTAGCTGGACTTTTCACTCGTACAAAACCATTGAAATTCCCCCATTATAGTTAGTTCAGCTAACTATAACTCGCGCACCCGCAATGCACTGCTGATGACGTCACATATTACATCACTCATGACATGGTCAGTGACATCACTCATGACATCACTCATGACATCTCAAATGAAATCACTGATGACATCATCCAGTGATTGTGTGTTTTTCTGAAAATTACATATGTTTTATATATGTATATCTCAAGGTCGATGGAAGAATAAATGGGTATATAAGTGTCTAAATGGATGATTTGTTTTTGAAAAATTGATTGTATAACTGACTGATTAAGTGTATCTTAGTGAATACATGGCTTAGTGAGTAATGTTTAAATGTGTAAATATCTGTATCAGTCTCTCACTTTGTGTATAAGTGGCTGCATGGGTTGGTGAGTAGCTACATGAGTGTCTATATAGGTTATTAGTTTTTTTTTGAGTATCAGTATGAGTGTCTGAGTGTCTGTATGGTTCGGTGGGGGGTATTACGTAGTGCATAGGTGCATGAATGAGTGACTCACTCTTTGTATGTGTTGAAGACAGCATGTGTGCAGGACTGTATGGGTGGATGAGTGTGTGCATGGGTGTGTTAGTGAGTGATAGACTGTCTCAATAGTGTCTTTATGAGTAACTACATATGTTTTAAACTAGTATATGTGACTATTGGTGTATATAAGTGAGTATATGTGAGAGTGAGAGATTGAAAGAGTTCCTGTATGAATAAGTATGTGTTTCTATAAGTGATTGTTTAAAAGACTAAGTATGTGTAAGTTTCTGTAGAAGTAAGTGTGGTGGTGTGTGTATAACTGTATATGCAAGTAAATGGATGTTTTATTCTTTATTAGCATGAGTGACTATGTGTGTGAGTAACTCTATGGATGAGTGGTGTTGTGTAACAGGATGTATAGGTGTGTGAGTACATATGATGAGTGAGTACATGTATGAGTGACTGTATAGGGCTGTTGGTGAATGAGTGGATGTGGATGTGGATCTTACAATTACTGAATAGGTTGTTGTAACTGGTATTGGTATGTCCATTGTTTTGAACATTGTAGTTTCTATTTTTGAATGTGTGTATCAAAGGTTATATTAGGGGAAGAGGAGGTATGCCACTCTATCACAAGGATGATGTCATCAGTGATGTCATTAGTGATGTCATTTGAGATGTCATCAGTGATGTCATGAGTGATGTCACTGACCATGTCATGAGTGATGTAATATGTGACGTCATCAGCATTGCATTGCGGGCGCGCAAGTTATAGTTAGCTGAACTAACTATAACGGGGGAATTTCAATGGTTTTGTACGAGTGAAAAGTCCAGCTAACTATAACGCCCCTGAAACCTATGATTTTTTCAGTGAATTTCTAAGGTTTTTTAAATGCTAATTCCTAACTATAACGTGCCTGAAACCTATGGTTTTTTTAAGTGAATTTCAAAGGTTTTTTAAATGCTAGTTTCTAACTATGCCTACAGAGATTTGAAGAAAGAAGAAAAAATGCACAGAAAGAAAAAAAAGAAATGCAGAAAGAAGCAACAGAAGTCCTCAAAGACGAAGAAAAGTGCAGGAAGAAGGATAACGTGCAGAAAGAACAAACAGAAGAGCAGAAAGAAGCCTTGTTGCAAAATCATCCTGTACCCTCAACTTTTTCAGACGGATACTGGTGGTAACTGACTCTGACTAACCAGTCCTAGAGCCAGTGCTATGTTAAAAGACACTCAGAATACAGTGAAAACACCTACATACACTAGGGAACACTATGCATTGGGGTCACCCTGTGATCAGCATGACCTCCTCTGTAAGCCCCTAGTATATAATAGGGCAGGGGATTAAAACTACCTCTTAAAACGCGCCGTAGGGCGTGTTTGCACTTGTCACCTCAGGCCCCGTACCCTCACTTCCCCACTGTGTAAACACGCCCTGTGGCCGTTTTAAGTTGGGAGATAAAGTCCCCTTGAATCCTGAGGGTCCCTAGGGTTCAACTAGACAACTAGGTACCTCCAGTAAGCGCCACAGAGCTGCATTGCAGAGAGATGTAAAAAGGGGCACGGCCTAGACCACCTCTCAGCTACGCAGCGGAGTGGTGCTTACTGGAAGCACCTGGTGGGCTAGTTGGCCCCCAGGGTCCCTCAGGATTGAATGGGAATTATTTCCCCAAATTAAAACGCGCCACAGGGCTTGTTTGCACACGTTAACTCAGGCCCCGTCCCCTCCCTTCACCACTGTGTAAACACGCCCTGTGGCCATTTTTAGTTGGGAGATTAAGTTCATTTGAATCCTGAGGGTCCCTAGGGTCCAACTAGCCCACTAGGTACCTCCAGTATGCGCCACAGAGCTGCGTTGCAGAGTGGTGTAAAAAGTGGCACGGCCTGGACCACCTCTCTGCAACGCAGCTCAGTGGCGCTTACTGGAAGCACCTGGTGGGCTAGTTAGCCCCCAGGGGCCCTCAGGATTGAAGGGGAATTATTTCCCCAACTTAAAACGCGCCATAGGCCGTGTTTGCACACGTCACCTCAGGCCCCGTCCCCTTCCTTCCCCACTGTGTAAACACGCCCTGTGGCCGTTCTAAATTGAGAGATTAAGTCCCCTTGAATCCTAAGGGTCCCTAGGGTCAAACTAGCCCACTAGGTACCTCCAGTAAGCGCCACAGAGCTGCGTTGCATAGAGGTGTAAAAAGGGGCGTGGCCTCAGAACACCTGTCTGCAACGCAGCTCCCTGGGGCACACTGGAGATACCTGTTGGGCTAGTTGGCCCTCAGGGACCCTCAGTATTGAAGGGGAATTAATTCCCCAACTTACAACTGGCCAGGGGGCGCGTTTGCAGAGTGCTGCAAGGAGGGGGCGTGGCCTCCAGTGCGATGCCGGTCTTTTATTTATTTTATTTTTTTAAGAAGGAGGGCTGTGTGCCCCCCCCTTCTTTTTCTAATTTACTGGCCCTGGGGACCCCATCCCCCAGGGCCTCCACCCTAATTTTTTTTGTTGAAAAAAATACATTTGGCCCTCCCAAGGCCTTAATCGGCCCCGGGGACCGCAACCCCCGGGTCATGGCCTTTTTTTTATTTAAATTCTTTAGGAGGGAGCTGCGTTGCCCCCCTCCTCAGGCCACTTATGGCTCCGGGGACCCCATCCCCCGGGGCCGGCCTTTGTTTTTTATTATTTTAAATATATATATATTTATAGAAACACCTAGGACATGCTGGACAAACCGTATGTACCTATCACCATGACAATTTGTGTGGTATTCATTAAAAGGTGACTATGCATAGAATGAATCCACATGGAATGTATTTACACCGCTAGTGAAGCTCTGACGTGTCTGACGCCCTACCGTGCCTAATCCCGGAGCACCCCGCCGGTGGGTACTCTCCAAGTAGACACCCTTGTCGTATATTCATACAAACATGGGTAGCTATTGACGGGCACATTTAATATACACGCACACCAAGCCATTCAAAGGGGATTCGACAAAAATTCAACCAAACTATGCAAGAAACCCCTCTCACGGTTAATAAAAAACACATCCACCGCAGGATGTGTAATACTTTTTATTTTACTCTCTGGAAAGGAGACGAACCTCACTTGAGAGTCACAGCGTGCTCCTGGCTGAGCCCAATGCTGTGTTACACCCACCAGTGCCCGCCGATTGCCTCACACCTCTGTGTTGTATTCCACCAACTAGTGTGTATGCTATGACACTCTCTAGCCCATGTGCACTGTAACACCACCCCGTGAATATGTCATGCCACACTTGCCTTCGCATGGGTTATATTGCCCCATCTAACGTGCCTTCCTCGATGTGTATGTTATAACGCACAGCGCTATGCCATACATATTACAATCTGGGATCCATATCTTTGTCACAGTGCATATGCATAAAAAACACATCCACCGCCGGATGTGTAATACTTTTTATTTTACTCTCTGGAAAGGAGACGAACCTCACTTGAGAGTCACAGGGTGCTCCTGGCTGAGCCCAATGCTGTGTTACACCCACCAGTGCCCGCCGATTGCCTCACACCTCTGTGTTGTATTCCACCAACTGGTGTGTATGCTATGACACTCTCTAGCCCATGTGCACTGTAACACCACCCCGTGAATATGTCATGCCACACTTGCCTTCGCACAGGTTATATTGCCCCATCTAACGTGCCTTCCTCGATGTGTATGTTATAACGCACAGCGCTATGCCATACATATTACAATCTGGGATCCATATCTTTGTCACAGTGCATATGCAACGTTACACTCCCCAGCACATATTTTATATTACAACTTTAGAGACTAGTTATGTTACACAACACTGCTCTGTGCATATTACACTCCAAGGCGCATATCGCATAGCACGCGCTAGTGCCTGTGCTATCTCGCGCTCTCCAATGAATCTGTCATTGCGCACAATGTATTGCATATTATATTTAACGCCCCGGTTCATCTTATATCACACTTTTTGGTGCATAGTTTATACCATATAGTACATCTAGTTTTCATTTTCAATCGTGCTCTCAGGACTATGTTCTATATAACACTGCGTCCACCTACACTTTTCACGTGCATTACATTTTGCGATGGGGGTGGAGGGTCAGGGGGTGTTTCTGCCAAGTGAGCCCAGAGTCACAGTCACAAATGTCCTCTTCTTCCTGAATAAAAGTGAGATTATGCTGCATACTTGTTCATATTTTAAGTAGTTCGCACAGACACACATTTTAAAAACAATAAAGTTCCTAATACCCACCTTCTCTGAACAGTTAGCTTGCTGCCCCATCCATCTCCTCCCTATCCTCTGTTGTCTGAATCCATGGACTAGCCTCCTCCCTCCTGCCATGCATGGTCTGATGTGCTGCCACTGCCCTCCATTTAGCATGATGTACCAGTCCACTACTCCTGCCCTCCATTGCCCAATTCTATGGCCCATCATTGACCTCCTGCTTAGCCTCTGTGCTTAGCTTGCTGCCCTATTCTCCTTCCCCCTGCCCTCTGATGTCTTTGTGCATGCCCCTGCTCCATCCTTTTTGCCCACTATGTTCCATGGACCTGCCACTCCTATCTACTCTGAGTGTTCTGTTGAGCTGCCACTCCCCTCCCACCTGCCTAGCATTGTCAGATGACTGTAACCTGTCCCTGCCACCTCCACCCTGCCTGTCCACATGCCATGCCCCTATCCCCTTCCTCCTGTCCTCCATGGTCCATTTTACTGCCACACCCTTCTGCCCTCCCTGATCTGTTGTGCTGCAACTGCTCCTCCTGCCTGCCCCGCGCAGTCTGTTGTGAGGCCCCTTCCCCTGAACTCTTTTGTCTGTGCCCAGGTCCTGACCCTCCCTTCTATCCTCCATGGTCCTTTGTGCATGCCCCTGCACCCTCCTTCTTGCCCATCATAGCCATTGTGCTGCCACTAACCCTCCCGCTTGCCATGCATGGTCTTCTGTGCTGCCATGGCCCCTCCCACCTTCCCTGTGTGGTCAGCTAGCTGACCCTGACCCCCTCCCACCTTCCCTCCATGGTCTGTGTGTACGCCACCTTAGTCTCATTGTTGCTCTCCATGGTGTGTCTTGTTTCTAGTGCCCATCCTGCCTGACCTCCATGGTCATCTTGCTGCTCCTGCCCTGCCACCTTGCCCCCAGCCCTCTGTTTCCATGTGCAGACCCCCTATTCCCTCCCTCCTGGCTTGTCTGTTCCATTGTAATGCCCCTGATCCGTCCCTCCTGCCCTTTATGGTCTGTTATGCTGCAGCTTTCTCTCCTGTCTGTCCATTATGGTCAGCTAGCTACCATTGCCTCTTTCCCATCTGTTCTCTGTTATCCATGTGCATGGTCCTGTCCCCTCCCTATTGCTTTCTATGGATTGTTGTGCTGCACTCCCGTCCCGCATGCGCTGTGTGGTGTATTGTGCTGCTGCAAACCCTGATGCCTGCCCTGTAGGGTCAGTTTGGTGCACCTCTCCATGTCCCTCCTGTCCTCTGTTATCCGAGTCCCTGTCCCTACCCCAATTCCTCCTGCCTACCATGATTCAATGTACCATACTTGCGAACATTTTGAACTTGGTAATAGGGAGATTTTGAAAAAATAACTGGGGTATTGATTTTCCCCTTTGAGTTACATTGAAAAAGAGGAGATTGTAGACAGGAGACAGATCAAATAAAGGCCATTTGAGCTTAAAAACATTGGACGTTTCCTGGCTGAAACGGGTCTGTTGGCATGTATGGTTGTACTACCACTGCCTCTTCCTTCTGCCCACAATGCTCTATTATATTGCCACAGCCTCTCTTGCCAGTCCTGTATTGTTGGTTTGTTGTCCCTGCCCCCCTTTCCACTAACCTCCATAGTCTGTTGTGCTGCCACTGCCCTTCCTGCCTGCCCAGTGTGGTCAAATTGTTGCCTCTGCACTCTCCTACCTGCCTTCAATTTTCAGAGTCCGTGCCCCTGGCCTCTGCCTCTCAACAGTATCCCAATGAACAACTAGATTGCTAACATTCTATATTTATTACAAAAGTGTGGAACGCCTGACGTCATCTTGATGTAATCAAAATTGTAATACCTAGAGTATTTCCTTTAGAAATTACATTTATGAGAGGGTCTTATTTGCATCAAAATTATGGTTAGTGCTCTAAAAAACTAAAATGAGGACATCTTTTCTGAGTTTTCAAATAGCGACAAAGAACTTTTAAATTATTTGTAATCTTTGTGTTTTTTATCCAGTTGACCACTTGATTAAATGTTGCACCTTGGCGAGAGGATGTGGTGTTACTTCCAGAGCTGCAGACTTTGCAACTGGGGAACCAGGTTAGAGTTTCTGCTTCAGCTCAACATTCTGTGATTGTGGTCAAATCACTTAATCTTCCCATGGCTACAACCAAAATGAATTTGATCTCGTGTGATGTAACCAATGCTCATGTAAAGCATTCTAATACCTGACAAGTCTGCACTATATAAAACTGCAAATACACAAAAAATAAGTGTTTTGCACACTTCTGTCATTGGGCTACATGTGGGCTACATCTGGGTGATATTTGTGCTGCATTTAGGCTCTTTTGTGTCTGGTGGCCATCTTGGGAGATTTATTTGTTATGAAGTTTCCTAATTTCCTCATTTACTGCAGTCTCCTCAAGGAAATGCTTTCAGTTTTTTACTTTGATTCCATCAAGAAGGTATTCAGATATGTCACACATTTGCCATAAATTCTGAATGTTAGCACTCTAGTTGCTCATTAGATCACTGTAGTAAAGCAACTGCTCACCACGGAAGTCTGCTGCTGGTATTAAAAGTGCATGTTTCAGTCTGCATATCAGAATTTTTTAATGAAATAGAAGAGGATTTGAGAAGTCACTCAAAATGTGCCCTAATTTTTGTTTCTTCAGCACTAATCATAATTTCTATGGCAAAATGAACCCCCTCATTGTGTTCCTTTTTAAATTAAATGTTTTAAGTGTTACCAGTTTATTCCAATCAAGATGGCTTCAGGTGTGCCATACTTTTGTCATAAGTAAGACAGTAAGCACTCTAGTTGTTCTTAAGAACACTCTGGGACATTCTGTCATTAGGCTATACTTGGGCTACATCTGGGTGATATTTGGGCTACATTTGGGCTCTTTTGTCTCTGGTGGCCATCTTGGGAGATTTATTTGTTATGAAGTTTCCTAATTTCCTCATTTACTGCTGTCTCCTCAGTGGGAATACTTTCAGTTTTTTATTTTGGTTCCATCAAGAAGGCATTCAGATGTGTCACACATTTGCCATAAATTCTGAATGTTAGCACTCTAGTTGCTGATTAGATCACTGTAGTAAAACTACTGCTCACCAGGGAAGTCTGCTGCTGGTATTCAAAGTGCATGTTTCAGTCTGCATGTCAGAATTTGTTTATGAAATAGAAGAGGATTTGAGAAGTCAAAATGTGCCCTAATTTTTCTTTCTGCAGAACTAATCATAATTTCTATGGCAAAATGAACTCCCTCATTTTGTTCCTTTGTAAATTAAATGTTTTAAGTGCTACCACTTTATTCCAATAAAGATGGCTTCAGGTGTGCCATACTTTTGTCATAAGTAAGACTGTTAGCGCTCTAGTTGTTCGTTAGAACACTCTGGGACATTCTGTCATTGGGCTATACTTGGGCTACATCTGGGTGATATTTGGGCTACATTTGGGCTCTTTTGTCTCTGGTGGCCATCTTGGGAGATTTATTTGTTATGAAGTTTCCTAATTTCCTCATTTGCTGCAGTCACCTCAGTAGGAAATACTTTCAGTTTTTTACTTGGTTCCATCAAGAAGGCATTCAGATGTGTCACACATTTGCCATAAATTCTGAATGTTAGCACTCTAGTTGCTCATTCGATCACTGTAGTAAAGCTACTGCTCATCAGGGAAGTCTGCTGCTGGTATTCAAAGTGCATGTTTCAGTCTGCATGTCAGAATTTTTTTATGACATAGAAGGGGATTTGAGAAGTCAAAATGTGCCCTAATTTTTCTTTCTGCAGCACTAATCATAATTTCTATGGCAACATGAATCCCCTCATTGTGTTCCTTTGTAAATTAAATGTTTTAAGTGTTACCACTTTATTCCATTCAAGATGGCTTCAGGTGTGCCATACTTTTGTCATAAGTAAGACTGTTAGCGCTCTAGTTGTGTGTTAGAACACTCTGGGACATTCTGTCATTGGGCTATACTTGGGCTACATCTATGTGATATTTGGGCTACATTTGGGCTCTTTTGTCTCTGGTGGCCATTTTGGGAGACTATTTGTTATGATGTTTCCTAATTTCCTCATTTACTACAGTCTCCTCAGTAGGAAATACTTTCAGTTTTTTACTTTGATTCCATCAAGAAGGCATTCAGATGTGTCACAAATTTGCCATAAATTCAGAATGTTAGCACTCTAGTTGCTTATTAGATCACTGTAGTAAAGCTACTGCTCACCAGGGAAGTCTGCTGCTGGTATTGAAAGTGCATGTTTCAGTCTGCATGTCAGAATGTTTTTATGAAATAGAAGAGGATTTGAGAAGTCACTCAAAATGTGACCTAATTTTTCTTTCTGCAGCATTAATCATACTTTCTATGGCAAAATGAACCCCCTCATTTTGTTCCTTTTTAAATTAAATGTTTTAAGAATTACCACTTTATTCCAACCAAGATGGCTTCAGGTGTGCCATACGTTTGTCATAAGTAGGACTGTTAGCGTTCTAGTTGTTCTTTAGAACACTCTGGGAAGCTGCAGTAGAACACAAAGGAATCAACTGACAGTCTCTGCCCTTGTTGGATGTACATGTTTTACTGAGAATGTCAGACTTCATTCTCACATGACTGAAAAAGATAATGTGAATTTACAGAAAATAAGCTCTCAGTTAGCTTATAGATCACCTTCCAAACCTCTGTGGGAAAAGCATGAGAAAATAGTTTTCTCTCAAACATGATTCATGATATCAAAGCAGAAGGCTTTTTCACATGGTAAAATCACCTTAGAACACACCACAATTCCTAAAATGAGTATGGTACCATCAACAAATGATTTATAATGTAACTAAAGTCTTAAAACCTTCTATTAACTGCAATGCTTTTTAATGAGGTGCTATCATGTATATTGGTCCCAAGATGGCTGCCAACACTTCATGGATGAAGTGCTGACAGCCAATCAGATCTCACGATGAGATGTGTGGTTAGGCTCCGCCCAGATATATATGTGATATTACTTTTGATTTTCTCAGGAACTACTGAACGGATTTACACCATTTAAGCAAAAGGCACATGCCTGACCTGAGGACTACCTCTTTGCCAAATTATCAAGTAATTCTGTTCAGCCGTTCGGGCTGTTCCTTCGACTAAAGGTCCTATGGCAAAATGCATGGGGAAAACATGTTTTGGGACCCCCCTTTTTTCTCAGCCCCCGCTTGACGAATCACCCCGAGACTTTCAGGGTAGGAGCTGAGCGGAGCGCCCCATTAGTTTTGAAAATTTCACGAAGATAAGTCAACCGGCGCCAAAGTTATTCAAAATAGAATTTTCAGATTTCCTATGGGAACTCGGTCCTAACTATAACTATCTACTGGCGACCGCCAGTAGATAATATATATATATATATGAAACATATTTAAACTATACAGAAACACAGTCACTGGACTATGTCATCAGTGATGTCATTTGAGATGCCATCAGTGATGTCATCAGTGATGTCACAGACCATGTCATGATGCAATATGTGACATCATCAGCAGTGCATTGCGGGCGCGTGAGTTATAGTTAGCAGAACTAACTATAAAGGAGGAATTTCTATGGTTTTGTATGAGTAAAATGGGCAGCTAACTATAACACCCCTGAAACCTATGGTTTTTTCTGTGAATTTCTAAGGTTTTTTTAAATGCTAATTTCTAACTATAACGTCTCTGAAACCTATGTTTTTTTTCAGTAAATTTCAAAGGTTTTTTAAATGCAAACTTTTAAGTGTGATAGTAGTTATATCTATTTTTTTGTACTGATTTTCTACAGTTTTTTTAACTGTTTATTTATAAATATTTTATTCATTAAATAACATTATATATTTTTCTGAAAATTGCAACAAAAAAATGTTTTAATTAAAACTGAAATATTGATTAATCTTCTTGTTTTCATTTTTTATTTTAATATATTTATATTATTTTCTTTAAAAAAAAATCAATTTTTTTTCAGAGTCGCGCACTCAAAGTGTACACATCAAGGTGGGTGCGCGCATTCTAGCCACCATTTTAGAAAAGTCATGAAGGATCCGCGTATGGTGTGCGACGGCTGCGTGTTTTTCAGTTACATCATATACATTTAATATCACGTGATATGCGCGATTGCTATGCGTCCAGTCTGCGACTCCTGCTCCCGCGCATTCACGACACATGCGCATTACGGTACAAGATGTTTGCGCAGTTGCGGGACCCGCGTGACATCATATACGTGCTGGGGCGCGCTGGGTGCGTCTCCCGAAAAAAAATTATGTTCCAAAATGATATGTATGTGTCTTTAATATACATATTAAGGCAAGAGATTATGTAAGATAGTCATCAAAATAATATATTTGTACTTATAATAAACTTATATTATTTTTAAATATATTTTCGCGGAGTCGGGTGCGTGCATCGTGAGTGCAGAAAACCAGGTCAGCAGAGCTGCTGTAGAGCCAGAGAACCAGGTCAGCAGAGCTGCTCTAGAGCCTAAGAACTAGGTCAGCAGAGCTGCTTTAGAGGGAGAGAACCAGGTCAGCAGAGCTGCTTTAGAGCCAGAGAACCAGGCCAGCAGAGCTGCTTTAGAGCCAGAGAACCAGGTTAGCAGAGCTGCTTTAGAGCCAGAGAACCAGGTTAGCAGAGCTGCTTTAGAGCCAGAGAACCAAATCAGCAGAGCTGCTTTAGAGCCATAGAACCAGGTCAGCAGAGCTGCTTTAGAGCCAGAGAACCAGGTCAGTAGAGCTGCTCTAGAGCCTAAGAACCAGGTCAACAGAGCTGCTCTAGAGCCAGAGAACCAGGTCTGCAGAGCTGCTGCAGAGCCAGAGAAACCAGGTCAGTAGAGCTGCTTTAGAGAGAGAGAACCAGGTCAGCAGAGCTGCTCTAGAGCCAGAGAACCATGTCAGCAGAACTGCTTCAGAGCCATAGAACTGGGTCAGCGGAGCTGCTTTAGAGCCAGAGAACTAGGTCAGCAGAGCTGTTGTAGAGCCAGAGAACTAGATCAGCAGAGCTGCTCTGTAGCATAAGAACTAGGTCAGCAGAGCTGCTCTAGAGCCAGAGAACCAGGTCAGCAGACCTGCTGTAGAGCCAGAGAAACCAGGTCAGCAGAGCTGCTTTAGAGAGAGAGAACCAGGTCAGCAGAGCTGCTTTAGAGCCAGAGAACCAGGTCAGCAGAGCTGCTCTAGCTGACACTGACTGACTGACACTGACTGATTGACACTGACTGACACAGATTGACTGACACTGACACTGACTGACACTGATTGACTGACACTGACTGACTGACACTGACTGACTGACTGACACTGACTGACACTGATTGAGACTGACTGACACTGATTGACTGACACTGACTGACACTGATTGACTGACACTGACTGACTGACTGACACTGACTGACTGACACTGACCGACTACTCTCTACTACTCTACTACTGACTCTCTACTACTCTCTACTACTCTCTCTCTACTACTCACTCTCTACTACTCACTCTCTACTCTCTATTACTCGCTCTCTACTTTCTACATCTCTACCTCTCTCTACCTCTCTCTCTCCTACTCTCTACCTCTCTACCTCTACCTCTCTACCTCTACACCTCTACCTATACACCTCTACCTCTCTACCTCTCCTTACATGCACACATATGCACATATATATATGCATATATATGCATATGCATTTATATATATGTATGTGTATGTATATATATATACATATATAAACATATAAATAAAATCTGCATATCTATATAAATATGAATGCATGCAAACATATACATATACACATATGCATACATATGCATGGTATGTACATGAAAGTTTGAAAAACTCTAATACAAGCAAAGCTAAAAAGCCACCTAATTACAAACAGAATTGCTTTAACTTAACCGAGGGCGAGACCTTTTGCATTTTCAATGCTTGTTTACTTTGGTTCCATCAAGAAGGCATTCAGATGTGTCACACATTTTCCATAAATTCTGAATGGTAGCACTCTAGTTGCTCATTAGATCACTGTAGTAAAGCTACTGCTCACCAGGGAAGTCTGCTGCTGGTATTCAAAGTGCCTGTTTCAGTCTGCATGTCAGAACTTTTTAATGAAATAGAAAAGGATTTGAGAAGTCAAAATGTGCCCTAATGTTTCATTCTGCAGCACTAATCATAATTTCTATGGCAAAATGAACCCCCTCATTTTGTTCCTTTGGAAATTAAATGTTTTAAGTGTTACCACTTTATTCCAAACAAGATGGCTTCAGGCGTGCCATACTTTTGTCATAATTAAGACTGTTAGCGCTGAATTTTGTGTAAATCCGCTTAGCGAATTGGGCTGTAGCTGTGTTTAAAGATACTATGGAAAAATGAATGGGGAAAACACGTTTGGAACGCCTTTTTTTCTCAGCCTCCGCTTGACAGATTACCTTAAACTTTCCATGCGCAAAATCCTATGGAAACACAATCCTAACTATAACTACCATAGTGGCGACCGCCACTTGATTACATAAATATCTACTTTGGTGTAATTTGGTTCAGCCATTTGGGATATAGCGCTGTTCAAAAATCCCTGTGGAAATGCATGGCAAAATTGAGTTTTGCATCTCCATGCCTATTTTCTCGTCCCCTGCTTGGCGGATCACCCGCTGCACTGAATACAAAACAAAGGTGAATGTGATGTTATAGTTAAATGTTGAAATAATATACAAACTAATGTTAAACACAAAGAACCCTCTGAACTGCACTTGTTATTATTTACTGAGCAACCAATAACTTGCACCCCAACATGCTCTGCTTATGACATTACATATTAAATCAATGACAATGTAAACAATGACATTGTACTGTGGAAATATGGATTTTTCTGATCAGTTATGTCCCCTATCTTGGACCCCAACGGTTTCATGTATGAATCACAAGTACATGTATGTTCCCTCCAGTTCCAGTTATGAAGACGCAAACACATGTGCGTCCACCGTCAACATGTCCTCTTTCAGATCAGTCATGAATGGGCCGGATATTCCATTCCTAAGTACGAAAGGCCACCGGCTTTATATGGTTCACTTATGCCATTTTACAGTCCAGACAAGTAGGCCCTGATTCTGTCATCAAGCTTTTCTTTCTTTCTTCCTCTGAAGCTCCAGTCTGAGCCTGCATCTGTGACCATGAACTTTGTCTCATTCCCTGCGCGGCTCACGAAGCCTGACATCAGCCTGTTGCCTGCCAAGAAACTGTATTTCACCTTCGAAATTATCTGCTCCGCTCCCTGCCCAATGCATTCCTGTCTAGTAGTTTAAGTAAACATTCTTCCAGCTACCAAGCAAAGGCCCGGTTTCTCTGTCTTTATGCAAGTAATTCATAGCCCTGTTACTATGGAAGATTCCTGCCCTCGCATCTAGTGTAGACACTTAGACGCTTGTACACGCACTAACAGTCAGTATAGTCAGTATAGAATAAGATTCTATACTAAGAGACCTCTCTTTTGGATAACATAGTTCTTTAAACATAGGATGTTAGATATGATTTGGGGATTAGGTTGACTTGACCCTCCAGACATCTGTCGCCACATGTAGAGCTAAATGTCAAGTCCCCTTCACCCCCTAGTCGCACGTCAATCATACGTCATGCTGCTGCGCGCGCATCTCTGCCAAGTATTTCTGCTGACATTGCGAAATTATTTCATAGGTCCACCCATATGTGACATCACAACCAATGACGTTTCCTTGTTACTCCCAATTACGCCTCCTTCAGCTACGCATGTGAAATGTTATCTTTGCTATCAATTGTTACGCCTCTTGCATTTGCTTCACTGTAATGCCTATTGTATAAAAGTGATTAATTATCAATAATGTATGTACTTCACTTCCTGAACCTTCGTGGTGATGGAACTTGGAGCAACCGATTCGAATCGTCCATTGGAATAAAGCCCATTCCGAACCTCTAATACCACGGATTCTGCCTCTTATTTATTGAGCTATTTTTATTATGTTTCTGTATCAAATTAAGTCCCGGTAATTAAATTATTTACCACATGAATGGCGCCCGAATAGGGACACTTTCTCATCTCACGCGCCGGCGGTGCGTTGCAGGCCCGGTCTCCTGCCACAGCTGGACGGACAACAACGCGTACCAGCAGGATTTCCTGTATCTCCCTCCGGTTAAGCGGGGGCGACTGAGGCTGCGATCAACACCCAGACGAGGCGGTGAGAAGTGCGAAGTATCCCGACCAGAGCCTAGCTGAGAGAGCAAGATCCGAGGTATACAGAGGCCCACCAGGTTTCCGAAGCTCAGAAGTGTCCGAAGTTGTCAAGTCGAGTCCAGTCCGGTCCAGTTCAGTTCAGTTCCGTTCCGAGGCCTTCCGTTCCGAGCTACCCGGTGAGTACCATTACTGGGGAGGCGTTCTGGCGTGCACATAAGTTGTGCCGGTCCAGACGGGTTTGGGTACACAAATCCGGTCTGCACTGTTTTAGCAGTGTATCTGTACTGTTTAGCAGTATATCTAGTATATCAAGTTTATAAATTCAGAATAATTCAGTTAAAATATCGAGGATTATGTTTAGTGATTAAGTTTTCCTTAGATCGTCATCATCATTGTTTGCTCATTTAAATGTTAAATGTTAAATGTGTTAATACGTTCTGCATATTGTGGTATGAATGACTGTTCATTATCGTGTTTATTGTATTAAGTTTGTTCTAGATCAAGTATCAGATCAGTTCTCAATATGCCGCTCTTTTCGAAATTAAGACAGATCACAACTAGAAAAGGGGTACTCGAAGAAGCTGTTCCTATTCCTCCTAGGGACACTCCAGGGTACTTCATGTATCATAAACACGGCTTAGACGCTATATTATTTCTTGATTTATGGGTAGACTACACCAAGGAACTACCAGAAAGTCAGAGGTGGCCCGCAGCTGGGACCTGGGATGCAGAGTGCATCATGAAAGTAGAGGAAGAGTTATGGAAAAGGAAAGTCAGACAGTCACAGAAAGACGCCGTTGAGTTATGGCGTAAGGAATCTCATAGACGTACAGAAAAAGCACTCCGACAGGAAGAGAAAAATAAGGAGAATTCAAATAGAGTCCGAGAAAATCTATTAATTGAAGAAGGTACACGAGTGAAATCAGAACAAGTAGACAGACAAAGAAATGCCCTTATGAAGGGTATGTATCCCCTTCTGGCCGAGGGATTACCTAAGGCTACTCCGGGGATACCAAAAGACTTGCCACCCCCATTATTCCCAATAAAAATGCATCCTAAAGGGCATCCTAGAACCGCAGAAGATGTTTTTCTTTCCTCATATTTAGATGACGCAGCTCCCGAGTATGCTAACCCCGCCCCACATAGACCGTCGGCCGGGGAGGTTCAACATCAAGATCCTGTATCTGTATCTCTACAACAACAAATCCTGACACAAGTTCCGGCAAGCACACCTGTTTCCACGTCTGTTCCTACAGCTGCTTCTACAGCTGTGCCCACACCTATAGTTGCTGTATCGCGTTCAACTAATCCTTTCACGCCCGATACCCCAGACGGGGCTACCGGAGGTGCTACCAATATTTTTTCTACGCCACCCAGAATAAATAAACTTACTTTTCAAGAGTCAGCACATCCACGTACCCCCAAACTCATAAATGCCCGCACGCTTAAGGAACTTCTTGTAGATTGTAGATATGACCCTGTGCCCGGCAAAGAGGACGAAATGATCATGGCATCATTACGTATCAGACGAGCCGCGGTGTATTTAGGGAAGTTACCAGGAATGACTATGCATCTAGATAATATATATCATTTTGTCCAAACAGGGCGAGATTCTGAATGTATTAACAGAGCTATGGAATACCAGAAAGTGGAAATACAGGGGGAACTGTTACGTTTCCTCATAAATTGTGTGATCAGAAATCAAGAACGACCGGGGGTAGACCCGGAAGCAATGCAAATTCTTACCAGATGGAGCCAGAATATATCAGAAGGGAGACATGATAAGCAAAACTGTATAATAGCCATGTGCCGAAAGATCCGTAAAGAAATAGAACGCCTACACGAAGAGAGATTAGCGGTAGACCAGTTCGAACAAAGCGAGGAGGAAGGATCAGGACTGCCCACAGGACAGTCAGACACCATAGCCTATGTAGGTAGAGGAAGATCTTGTAATAGTACTAGATGTTTTACTGACCTGATACGTCCGATATGTCCAGATAATAACAGGAATTTCCAAACACCTATAATAAATATAAGGTCCCCCGAGCATTCGTTCCAAGCCGCTGACAAATTACTGCGAGAACGAAGGGGTTATCATTTACTCGATTCTATGGATGAACAAGAATTAGCCAGGTCAGCCGTTCATTGGGTTGACAGTCCCGGAAAATATGGTGATGATACAGTAGCACACACATTTTTGAACCTCACCCCAGATGAACAGCGTTTAGCTGGGATTTATATGATTCAACAACTTCTTATACTATATAAAAGCCAACATTCAGATCCTGGTCCCTTACCTGATATATTGACTGAATTACTCACGAATAGATGGAGAGGTTCAGGTACTAAGCTAATTAAAGAAATACTAGAATCAAGAAAGCAGTACATTCTTTTTGTATGTCCAGAACATGTCTCACTGCCCATCAAGGAAAGACCGATGTATTACATGGACAGACAGAATCCCTTACGAGAAGTACACCCAATAAAAGGCGAGGACAATCAGTTTAAACGTGTATTTGTATATACGCCCATATCGAAAATAGAATTGTTAGAAATGAAGAAAGTGGTACCCAGTCATGACAAAGACCCAGCGGGTTTCCACCGAGAAATTAAAGACATGTTACTCATGGGAGAGTATACCTATCCCGACATTATGACAATATTAAAGGTATTGATGCCTGCTGGCATTTATGAAAAACTCAAGGAAAAAGAGTGGGAGGTGGGAGACCAAAAGATAGACTGGACAGCATTAGAAAATGAAGAAAAGGCCCGAGGTCCAGGTTCGGGACTTGGGGACAAAACTAAAGCACTACCAGGTTTACTAGTACAGGTACTGCCACGTTTATTAACTACGAAAAAGGAAGACTGGGGTGCAATCTCAGCCTGTAAACAAAAGCAAGATGAAGACACTAGTGATTTCTATGCCCGATTTGAAAAATGTTTTGGTATAAATAGTGGCATAAAGGCAAGTAGCGAATCATACCCACATCTGTTTGTGACAAAATTAGTTGAAAATTCCTTACCCCAAGTGAAGAATAGAGTATTAAAATTCGAGAGTACCTGGCAAGGTAATACCCCATCACAAATGTTACAAATGTTACAGTACCATTACAATAGAATTAGAGAGGAACAAGAACATGAACAAAGACGCATGAAAGACACGAAAATGAAAATGCTAGTCTCCCAGACAGTTCCAGCTGAAGGACATAAAAAGGGTACGACACATTCCGGTGATTCAGCAGGACCTGTAAAAGGGACATGCAACTATTGTAAACAACCAGGTCATTATATACACGATTGCCCAGTCCTGAAGCGTAATATCGCCACAGGTATTACAAAAGAAAGACCACGGCCACTTAGACAGGATCAGAATGAACAAGGAGCCCCGCAGCATGCACAGTCCATGCCAGCTCCACAACAGTCTATACAGTTTGTGCCAGCTGCACCAGCGCTGCCGGTTGCTGCCACACAAACCACGACACGACAGCTGTACCAGACCGCACAGTATGACTATCCTGATTATCAACGATATGCATGAACCAGCCTAGAGAGGGAAGTTGACTTACCCCTTATCGAGGTCCCAGTAGACCAAGAAGGACCTTATGTACATAGTGAATTATTAGGCCAAGATAGAAAATTTTTACTTGATACAGGGGCAAGTCGAACAACAATAAAACATAGTGAAGTTCCAGGGGCACCCCTCTCAGGCTCACAGAATATTTCCCTTGGTTTTTCAGGAAAACCTATTGTTAATGAAGTATCACAGCCTCTTCCACTTACGATAGGACCCTTGACCAGAACTACAGATTTATTGCTTACTAAATCATGTCCAGAAAACTTGTTAGGTATAAAAACACTGAAAGCTCTAGGAGCTATAATATGTTGTTCTCCGGAAGGAGTAAGATTGTTTTTACGTGATTTTAAAGGTCACTATGTGTCTCGAGACATGGATCCCCGACTGCAGACTTTACCTACACATCTATGGGCACAAGGCCCTACTGATGTTGGTTGCATGAATATTACACCATATCGAGTTACACTAAAGGCAGGAGTGGTACTACCACGAATGCGACAATACAAGTTACCACCAGATGCTGTTGTGGCTTTACTACAAATCATTGACGAGCTCATTGCCCAAGGAGTGGTTGTGGAAACAGACTCCAATGTATGTAATTCCCCGATAATTCCGATTCTTAAACGAACAGATCCAAAGGCCCCGCCAGTATATCGATTGGTTATTGATCTGCGCGAATTGAACAAATGCATTGTGCCACAATTCCCTGTGGTCCCAGATATCTCGTCATTACTGACAGCTATTGATTCCGAAGCAACATTTTTTACTGTAATTGATCTCAAAAATGCCTTTTTCAGCGTCCCTATAGATCCGGAAAGCCAATACTTGTTCGGATTTAGTTTAAATGGACGTAGTTTTAAATTCTCACGCGCACCTCAAGGATTTACAGAAAGCCCCAGCATCTATAGCCAAGCACTGAAATGAGAACTCGACAGTATCCACATGCCAGTAAACACTGCCCTGCTTCAATATGTCGATGATCTGCTGATCACCGCTAGAAGCGAACCTGAATGTGAGAAAGCATCACTGACAGTTTTACAATTTCTAGCCGAAAAAGGGCACAAGGTGTCCCCTTCTAAGCTGCAATTCTGTGTCCAGCGAGTTGTTTATCTTGGACACTCGCTGTCCAAGGAGGGAAGGCAGCTTACACCCGACCGCATTCAGTTAATAGCTAACATGCCAATACCCAAGACACAAAAGGAGGTGCGGGCTTTTATAGGCCTCACTTCATATTGTAGGCAGTGGATCCCTCAGTATGCATTTCTAGCAAAACCACTCATTCAATTGACAACACAGGAGGCAGCCACATCGACTGTTCTCCCTTGGACTCAGGAACATACACAAGCTTTTGAAAACCTAAAGAAAGCCTTATGCCAAGCACCGGTTTTAGCAACACCATGTTACAATAAACAGTTTACACTCTTTGTTACAGAACGCGAAGGTACTGCCTTGTCAGTACTCACACAGGAACAGGCAGGATCCCACAAACCATGTGCTTATTTTTCTGGTACATTAGATCCCGTAGCTCAGGCTTTGCCTGCATGCCTGAAATCGGTGGCAGCAACAGCTTTAGCAATAAGACAAAGCGATGCCATAGTGTTAGGACATCCATTGACAGTTCAAGTACCACATGCAGTAGAAGTTCTTGTGAATAGAACGCAAACACAGCACTTGACTATAGCGCGACTTACAGGGTATGAATTAACATTGTTTCAACCACATATAGAAATCAGACGTTGTAACACATTGAATCCTGCCACACTTTTACCCATAATCGGAACAGACCCACTAGCTCATGATTGTATTGATGTTATTACAATCACGACGAAACCCAGACAAGACTTGACAGATGTCCCATTGTCAGACCCAGACCTAACGTTGTATGTAGATGGTTCGTGTATGAGAACAAGTACAGGAGAGTTAGTGGCCGCTTACGCAGTCACAACAGACACTGAAATCATTGAAACAAATTGCATAAATACCTTGTCCGCTCAAGCAGCAGAGCTCGTCGCTCTGACACAAGCCTGTATTCAAGCCACAAATAAAAGAGTCAACATATACACTGATTCACGTTATGCATTCGGAGTTGTACATGACTTCGGCGTGCTGTGGCGAGAGAGAGGTTATTTAACTTCTCACGGTGCCCACATTCAGCACGGACCCCTCATTCATGCCTTATTAGATGCAATACATCTACCCACTGCAATATCAATTATGAAATGTAAAGCTCATACGAAAGTTACTGATATCATTTCTCAAGGCAATGATCTAGCTGACAGAACAGCTAAACAGACTGCTCAAACTCAAACATCCGACATGACAAAGACAATAGTCCCGACGCCAACACATTGTATGACGATTAAAGATCCCGCTCTTGATGTAATTGACATACAGACGCATGCTACACCAGACGAAATAAAGAAATGGACTGAATTAGGAGGGATTCAAACGGACCAAGGATGGATGACGAAGGAAAAATCTGTGTGGTTCCTTCCTGATTCAATGGTCCAAGTTATTATTAACACTATACATAGTCCAGCGCATCTAGGAGAAAAAGCTATGCTAGACAGCATCCAACACATTTGGTTCAATAAACATTTACGAGCAGCAGCCAAGCAAAAAGTTCGTACCTGTATGATCTGTTGTCAGTTCAACCCAGGAAAAAGCGTTCCCGTAGAACAGGGTGGATTTCAGCCTCCTGATCACCCTTTTGAAGTGCTCCAGATGGATTATATCCAGATGGAACGATGTCGAGGATTCAAATATGTTCTCGTAGTTGTCTGTGCTCTTTCCCGTTGGACAGAGGCATACCCGGTTTCAGATTACACTGCCCCGACTACTGCCAAACAGTTAGTTCGAGAATTCTTCCCACGATACGGTTTACCACGTGTTGTCTACTCAGATAACGGCCAGCCGTTCTCATCCGAACTAATGAAACACGTTTCACTTTTGTTAGGCTATCAGTGGAAATTCCACTGTGTCCGACACCCCGAGGCAGCAGGTCTCGTAGAAAGACATAATCAGATCCTGAAAATCAGATTGTCCAAAATATGCAGAGAGAAAGGTGTCGACTGGGTAGTAGCCTTACCAGTTGCACTCTTTTACATGAGAATGGTAGCACACTCTCGAACAGGGCTATCCCCGTATGAGGTGATCTTTGGCAGACCACCAAATATGTGGGGGACGCCTATACCACGAAAAATAACTGATATTGACTGTAATATGCTGACAGATTATTTGGCTTCCTTGATGTCTGCACTACAATCTTGTCGTTCACAGGTAGCTGCAGCCTTTCCCGACAACACTGAGGTGAAACCCCATGATATAATTCCGGGGGACCTGGTCCTCGTGAGGAACTTTGATCGAAAGACTCAGCTGGATCCTAGGTGGAAGTCACCGCAACTGGTCTTGCTCACCACAAGGACAGCCGTGAAGATCGAAGGCAGAAAAGGCTGGGTACATTCAAGTCATATCAAGAAATTTCATGGACTACCATCGGATGTAAACACCACACCTTGTGTGTCTTCACCCATTGACTCAAAACTTCCTTTTGTTGAATCAAGTAGTCACGAACAATATAAACTAAAACTCAGATCTAACCAGTCGGGAAATTTGATTGTTTAAGTCCTCTCCAAGGTGAAGCGGTTGAATTTGTCTCTGACATGTATCCCTTAGATCTGAATAGAGAAAACACCCGAAAAATGTTGAAACGGCATGCATACTGTAAATCACTGCGTAGTCATTGCACGGTGACGTTATTAATTTTGTTTTTCTTAAGTCTTTTAATAATTATTGCAAGTATATTGTTGCACATATATTATCCTATTTCTAGACATGTTTATAATGTTACTGCTGAACATTCTTTTAGTGAATTACCTCCGCATGAGTTGTCTTATAGATTTGCGCTGCGCAATAATACGTTTATTAGTATGTTACATCATTCCCATCAGGTTAACAATGCTACAAATTGTTGGATATGTGGCCGACTCCCTCCCTATCAGAATTATAAAGGAATTCTACCCCTCTTTCCATACCCATTCACACACAACGGCTCCTGTGGAGCATGGTTTAGTTTAATTAATCCCCTAGATTCAAATTCTGCAGTTTATCAAGACAACTGGGTATGGGGAAATTTAAACTTAGTTTTACTTAAAGTCTGCTACCCTAACAAGGAGGGACTTCCCAAGAGAACAGGAACTGATCTAGAAAATGAAGTATATGGATTAGGTAATTTTACGCTTAATCTTATGATCCTAAATGTCGAATCCGAAGCTACTCCAATTTTGCCCGCCATGTCAGTATTTCCAGTAAAAGGTGAATTATGTGTAAGAAAGAATGGTTCCATACATATGGGCCATAGTAGATGCACCACTGTAATAGAATTCAGTGATCAAGGCAAGTCGACATTTAGAGCTTCCCGCCATTCCTATTTTATATGTGGTCAGACGGCATATGTACGTTTGCCTCTAGATTGGGATGGTACCTGCTACATTGGATTCCTTTTGCCACCTGTTTTCCTAGCTCCTCCCGATTATCACAGAAATACTCATTTAGTACACAATAGAGAAAGGAGAGATCTCCCAATTGTCGATTACACTGAAACAGCATGGGAAAAATACACAGATTTCAATAAAGGTCTCTTTCCCTATATAGGTACCGTTACTAATAGTAAGCTGATACGTAGATTAACTAGAACCCTTGAAGCAGTAGTGAACGAAACTATTTCCGCCTTAGGCAATTTAACAGAAGAGCAGTCTGCTATGCGGATTGTTGTGCTTCAAAATCGTCTTGTCCTTGACGTCATCCTGGCCGATAGGGGCGGAGCTTGTAGGGTCATCGGATCAAGTTGTTGCATTTTCATACCAGAAAATTCGCCATCTGTATATAAAGCCATAACTCGCCTTCATAAGATTGTAAGCCAGATACACCAGAATCCAGGCACCTGGACTTGGTCCGGTTGGTTTTGGAGTGTATTATCTACCTTTGGATGGAAGGTCCTATCCTTCCTAGGTATTGGCTTCCTCATACTATTCAGTTGCTGTCTATGCCTACAATGTGGACCAGCGATTTGTGGTCTGTGTGCCACATCGTGTATTCCATTACCAAGATTTCATTCGTCCCAGAAGAAAAAAGAAGAACAAATGATGCTATATGAACAGATCAATGGATTGATGAAGATTGATATCTCTTGACGGGCAAGTAGGGGACAAGGAGGGAATGTGGAAATATGGATTTTTCTGATCAGTTATGTCCCCTATCTTGGACCCCAACGGTTTCATGTATGAATCACAAGTACATGTATGTTCCCTCCAGTTCCAGTTATGAAGACGCAAACACATGTGCGTCCACCGTCAACATGTCCTCTTTCAGATCAGTCATGAATGGGCCGGATATTCCATTCCTAAGTACGAAAGGCCACCGGCTTTATATGGTTCACTTATGCCATTTTACAGTCCAGACAAGTAGGCCCTGATTCTGTCATCAAGCTTTTCTTTCTTTCTTCCTCTGAAGCTCCAGTCTGAGCCTGCATCTGTGACCATGAACTTTGTCTCATTCCCTGCGCGGCTCACGAAGCCTGACATCAGCCTGTTGCCTGCCAAGAAACTGTATTTCACCTTCGAAATTATCTGCTCCGCTCCCTGCCCAATGCATTCCTGTCTAGTAGTTTAAGTAAACATTCTTCCAGCTACCAAGCAAAGGCCCGGTTTCTCTGTCTTTATGCAAGTAATTCATAGCCCTGTTACTATGGAAGATTCCTGCCCTCGCATCTAGTGTAGACACTTAGACGCTTGTACACGCACTAACAGTCAGTATAGTCAGTATAGAATAAGATTCTATACTAAGAGACCTCTCTTTTGGATAACATAGTTCTTTAAACATAGGATGTTAGATATGATTTGGGGATTAGGTTGACTTGACCCTCCAGACATCTGTCGCCACATGTAGAGCTAAATGTCAAGTCCCCTTCACCCCCTAGTCGCACGTCAATCATACGTCATGCTGCTGCGCGCGCATCTCTGCCAAGTATTTCTGCTGACATTGCGAAATTATTTCATAGGTCCACCCATATGTGACATCACAACCAATGACGTTTCCTTGTTACTCCCAATTACGCCTCCTTCAGCTACGCATGTGAAATGTTATCTTTGCTATCAATTGTTACGCCTCTTGCATTTGCTTCACTGTAATGCCTATTGTATAAAAGTGATTAATTATCAATATTGTATGTACTTCACTTCCTGAACCTTCGTGGTGATGGAACTTGGAGCAACCGATTCGAATCGTCCATTGGAATAAAGCCCATTCCGAACCTCTAATACCACGGATTCTGCCTCTTATTTATTGAGCTATTTTTATTATGTTTCTGTATCAAATGAAGTCCCGGTAATTAAATTATTTACCACAGTACAATCATTCTGACATTATCCTATATGATTAGCAGACATGAAGGAATTGAACACACTACATCTGGGGATAACTGTCTATTGACTTTAATGAGAGTACTTTCTTATAGTTTGCTGACCTTAGGGGTGCAGCTTTGGCAGGGTGTTTGGGGCATTACACCCACCTAAAAAATGTGTTCTGTTGAAAATTGTTGGGTACAAGTGGTTTCAGTAGAGTATGGTGAGGTACCTATTCGGTTATACCAGGGAATTTTACATACATATAGACAAAAACACACATACATCCAGACACACAAACATACGTTCTCTTTTCTGTTTTGAAGGTATTCAAAATATTGATTAGTTTGAAAAATATTCTGTCTAGCAATACACATCCCCTGAAGTCCCCACTCTCCCACAAGTTTTGCTTAGTTTGTTGGGAAATCTGAAGTTCACCCCCCAATCTTACTGACCTAGCTACGTCCCTGACTGAGCTAACTATAACTTATGCCTCCATCATGCACTGCTCATGGCCTACCATATCACATCGCTCAATGATGTAATTTGATATGTCATCAATGATGTAAATGGAATGTAATTGTTTGTCACTGTGCACATCACTTCCCATTGCGCATATAAAATCTTTGACACAGTAAACCTTTAGTGAAATGTCTGCATATATTTTCCAGCTTTACTGGATTCATTTAGATGGAAAAATTCCTTGTAATTCACAGCAAAACTTTGTAAGGCCAAACACAAAAAGAAGCTGGAAATGTGCAGGCTTGCAATCAGTAGAAGTAGGAATTGGGTGCTTCACAACACTTTACTATGAAACTCCTTGCTCTGAAGCACCATTAAAAAAACTGTGATTTTCAAGCTTACAATATTCTAATGTTTCCGCTTGTAATTTTGTAACATGTAATACACAACTGGGAAAAGTTGTGCAGCACTGTAACACTCATATGTTTACCTGATTGTACAGCCCTACTTTAACTTAAAGCAAAACACATTATTTACCATATTCTCAGTTATGAACAATTAAAATAGATTTCCATGAACATATGAAAACTATAGTATGCACAACACACAACAGAGGACAAATAGGCAAACATAATTTGGCAGTCACAGACACAGATCTGCAAGTTTGCACATGTAAGTGAAAGACTTTTTTCACTGGTGTGCATTTTTCATGATGTGGCCCTTGATCTCGAGGACAGTACAAGCTGATTTAAAACTTTGAGAAATTGGGTTGTTGACTGTCTATTTCATTGCAAGTGGGTTTGTGTGCAGCTCCACCCCCATCCAGACACGCCTAATCCCTCTAATGTGTGGCAGTCTGGGAGGAATAAATAAAGTCCAACTGCCAACTAAACCAAGTCATGTGACCAAGTGACAGCCTGCAGGCACCAAATAGTTAGAGCAGGAAAATGGCAACTATTAGAAATGGGACCTACCGGAGCGGTACTGCCAGACACTAGAACCACAGGAGCCCTGTTTACAGGCGCTCCAGGTCCTCCACTCACTAAAAGATCTTCCTCAAGTGGACTAACAGGACAGCCTAGGTCCCCAACTTGGTGTTCCCTCATGAAACCATCCAAGTCCCGAGGCAGGGTTTCGGGCGTCTGGGGACCCTCGGTCACCCCCTCATTCCTGCTCCACTGAGCCAGGCAGTGAGCCCCTACACCCTCCTCGCTATCCTGGGACCTAGCTGGGCTACACTGAGCCTCCTCCACCACGCTGGGCTGGAGAATCTCTGACCCACTATTGTTGGAATCACTCACTAATGACACTAGAGGACCTCTAGCACTTTCCCAGCGCTCTGCTTCATCTCCAAGCTCAAATGGCTCAGACAATCCAAACCCCAACAGGTGTTGGCGCAACCCCGGCACACAACAACTGAGCAGGTGTTCTTTGAGAACCAGATTACACAGTTCATCAAAATCGGAAACTCCTATCCAAGCAAACAGTGCATTCTCACATCCATCCACAAACTCCTCCCAAGACTGGTGAGACAGTTTCCTACTGCCCCTGAATTTCAACCTTAACTCCTCCTCCTGGGAACCAGGTACCAGACTGGGGGAACTGGGATTGGGATTTCCTACACTGGAATCTATATGGCTGCCACCACTGGACTCAACCCTCCCTGGGGAACCCAGAAAATTAAAACTGCGCGCAGGGGATAGTCCACCCTCCAGAGCTGATTTCTCCCTGGTGAAGGCCCTCTCAGCCTCCGCTATCATCTCCTGCGCTAAGACCCTCTCGGTCTCCAACTTTTTCTCCTCCACATCCAGCTGTTGCTTCTCGACCTCCAGCTGCGCCATAGCCTGGGCATGCTCTAACCTGAGCTTTTCTAACGTCAGCTGGTGCTCCCTTTCTTTCCTCCTATGTTCCCACTCCTCTGGGGACAGGGAAAGGGATGAGGCGCTGCCTCCTACGCTGGACCCAGCAAGGGACTGCCTACCTATGGGGTCTGCACTCTCTACTGGCGTCCAGGTACTGACATCCTCTTCCGACTCTTCAGGGCTCCCCACAGACCCACCACCCTCCAGGTGTGAGGCCCGGGCCCTTTCTATACTGTGCTCAAGATCCCATCCACCCTTTTGCCATAGGACCAGGTGGTCCTGAAGTTCGTACAGAGTGTCGGACTCTCCCCCTGTACAGGACCTTTCTAACTCCTGCCTCTGGCGCCAAGCTAGCTCATAGGGATCACAAGCAGGCTCCATTCTGGCGGACGTTATGGTGAAAAGATTATACAGGGCACCTAGGGGTCTGAGCCTAACAGGAGCACACAATTCACAAAAAGATTCAGCAAGCTCTCTAACCCAGAGAACTCACACTCACTTGCCTAGTGCCACACACCATCCATCCACACACAACCCTCCCCTCGGACTGGTAAGGCAGTTTCTACCACCCCTGATTCCTCAACCTGACCACAAGTGACACAGGTACCTGACTCTGGGCGCAGGGCGGGGGACAAATGTACTGGACACTATTACGCTGCCACCACTGGATCCCACCCTCTGGTGAATCCAGAAAACACAATGCACTAAGGGGGATGATCTACCCTCCCGAGCTAGGGACACCTAACTCACAGTGCACAAAAACACATTTCCAAAGAAATGACAATTAAAACCAAACTTAGAACAATAATCCCTATACCATGTGATTTATCTAAATGCAGAGTTTTGTAGTGCGGCCAGTTGCCGCTGCGGTACAGCGCAAACGCAAGTCCAAATCCCACCGCTGATCACCAATGTTAGAAATGGGATTTCTGGTTGGCTAAGGCTTGCGCCAAAGCCAGGCAGAAACCACCACTCTAGTCAGGGCAAGGAAGGTACACGCCAAAGATAACCCCTGCTCACCCCCTTGGTAGCTTGGCACGAGCAGACAGGCTTATCCCTGAGGCGATGTGTAAAGCGTTTGCGCGCGCACCCTGCAACAACACCTAAGGCCCACCACAAAGGAAACTCCACACAAGGTAATCTATAAAAATAGCCTTTGTATTATACACAACAAATCAGATAAAAACACACACTTTACAATGTGCCAACAGGCACGGGCAGAATTTACAAGGGATTATATGTACAGGGGACAGGGCCACATGGACCACTGTCCGAAATTAGCACTCTTAGAACTTAGGAATAATACTTTAGAACATGGCACATACAATCACTGTAGCACTAAAAATAGAACATGTAGCACACAACCAGTAACTACTGGTAACAGGTAAGTACCACCTACGCAACCCTAACCACCTTAGGAAAATATCGCGCAGGGAACTAGGACCTCACTAGCACCACCTGTACTAGGAGAAAACAAACAACCACCTAAGTATCACAATACCTGTAGGGGTCTAAGCACATAAAAACATGATGCATAAAATACATTCAGAGGTGTAAACACAATTTAGGAAAGAAAATATCATGAAGGCATTGCGCAGGCGCAAAAAGTACATGTATGAAAATCACCAGGCGCCCCAGGGGAGGGCACAACACAAGATAACTGTCCCCAGGCCAACTGGCCTCTCAGGGGTGTAGAAATGACCAATATCCAATACTGTCAGGGCGCGACTGCGCAGGCTGCGCAAGCCAGGGCGCACAAGGCACAACCTACACGTTGCAGCTGCCCACTAAGTGCTGGGCAGCTGGGAAAAGGAGCGTGGGCACCACTGTGCCCTTCCACACAAGTATGTCAGCCGTTGGAGCCTTCTAGGCTCTGAAACAAATATGCCCCCTAGAGCCTTTCAGGGCTCTATTAAAATATGGCCCCCGACGTTGGAGCCACGGGGCTCTGAAACAAATATGCCCCCAACGTTGGAGTTCCACTTCGTGGGGAACTCGCGAGCCTCGCAGGCTCTAAAGCAATGTGCCCCAAACACGTTGGGGCGGCCCGCTGCCTTCCGGGGCAGCCCGATCCTTACAATGCTCCGGTGCCTTTTTGGAGCCTTCAGGCTCTAGAACCAATATGCTCCTCCTCGCGTTGGAGCGGCCCGCTGCCATCCGGGGCCGCTCGTAGCACCAGAGTGGTGCCCTCGTGGGGGGAATCCCTCGGGACTCTGTACAAGTGTGCCCCGTCGTGGGAGCGGACCGGCACTTCCAGCACACGCACGGAGCCCCCCCCAAGCCCTGCTCAACTCACCGACTGTGGCTCTGGGGGCTCCCGCGTCGTTCCCGCTCTCCGCTCTCTCTTCAGGGACCGGCAGCACCGACGCTGCTTGGACGTCTCCGGTGGCGGCGGCGTTTCACTACTCGGCGCGGGGCTTCCCTCGATCCGGAAGTCCCGCCCACGGAGTCCCTGCCTTCCGGGTCGCGCTGGGCAGCTGCCCGGAGAAAATCCTACGCGCTGCTCGGGCCGCGGCGGTGATTCCCCGGCCGTGAGAGGGGTAGGCTCCCTCGTAATCACCACCACTAAGCGGGGTGGGCACCCGCCGGCTAACCAAATAAGCGGGGTGGGCACCCGCCGGCTGAACAAACAAATAAGCGGGGTAGGCACCCGCCAACGAGCACACAATGCGGGGTGGGCTCCTGCCTTAAAACCGGCAAGAGCAGGGGAATCCCTATGTCGGGGTTCCCTCGCAGCTTATCGTAGCGCCGCGCTACGGGCCAAAATGATGGCGCTCTTCAGGGAAAGCGCATCTCGATGCTGGGGCCACAACCAAAGCGCTCCTAGCGCTATAAGTGAAACAAGAGCGCTTCCAGGCGCTCTAGGGGAGAAATAGAGTCCAGCAAAGGTTTAGGAAGGTAGGCAAGGGGCCAGGCTGGGCCAGGGGCCAGCTCACTGGGCCCTCCAGGGCAGGAAGGCAGTCCCAAGTGGCGGTTCCTCCTGGCCTCCAGCAGCAGCAGCCCCCCTCAGGATCCTGGAAGTGAACAGTTTCTGTGGGGACACAGCCCCATTTTTATACACTAAAACCCTTTGTTCTTGGTTCAGGGTGAGGGGGAAAACCAGTCGCAGCTGGTTGGGGAGCACCCTTGATGTGCTCAGCCCCTCACTCTATTCACTGGCAGGGCTAGGGTCGTCAGTCGCACCACAGGGGACGGAGCCAGCATTGTGTGGGGAAAACCCTGCCCTATTCAGGACCCACCCATCTAGCTGCTGATCTCCCCATTCACCACTGGGTGACTCATCCTGACTCTGGGGAATCCCTAGCCCGTCACATGACCTCAACCAGCCAATCACGCGACAAGGCACACATTTCACACTGCACACCGAAGTGCCCACTTCTAGAAGTGGCACTTCCACACTAGGTACATGCACGCCGCACACATCATCGCGCAGCATTCAATCACACGAGTCCACACATACCAAACTCGGGCCTGCACACCCCACGCATCAGGAACTACTAGGGACACATACATTCCCCATGCATTCCTATGGGAGGGCAGGCCTATCTCACCACATGCACTCTGAGCGCGCACGCACTTTACCCTGGGACACAGGGAAAGTGCGCAGAAACCAAAAATCACCACACCAAGTCACCAATAAAAAGCAAAAAAGTTCAGGGGTGAACCTGCCAGAAGGGCCAAGTCCAACAGCAACTTTCTAAAAGTTTCATTTATAGCATAAGTATCTGGCTGTAAGAGTTTGGAAACACTTAATCTAAGAGACAGAAGTCAAATAAATTCATAGCCTTGGTCTATGTATTTATTTCACATTTATCTATGCAAATATTAACAAATCAATTTACTGTAGTTAGAGATATGTCCTACAGAACAACTTTTTCTCTTCTTCAAAAAAATACCTTTTTTTTAGTAGAAAAGAATAACATCAATAAATCAACATACAAACATTAATAACAATATAAAAAGATTAATTAACCACCACAACCAACTTACAAACATTCATAACATAATAAAATTGATTTGAACCAACTTTATTTAGTTCAATGACAATACCAGTCTTACGGGATTTTGAAATACCAGAGGTATTATGTTGTGAATGTGTGTAATTTGGTAGTGGGGTTAATTAATGTTTCTACATTGTTACATATGTTTGAATGTTGATTTATTATGTTATTCTTTTCTACTAAAAAAAGGTCTTCATTGAACAAGAGAAGAGTGTAACTTGTTTGTAAGCACACATTTTGTACAACACTAGGAATATTTTATCTTTGTGCGGTGTCATGGAGACATAAATATAAAGAATATCTTTGATTTTTGTGTTGCAAAGTGGTCTTTCCACCTTTGGTTGCCATTCTAGGTGACTGATCGGTGCACAGCAGCAAAAGACAGTGATACATGAAAACAGAAAAGGACAATTACATGGTGGTACAAAACAAATCACAGATGCAGGTGATGCACTTATGATCGGCCTGGCAGGAGCAGTAAGATAAGGACAGTCTCTTCACATAAAGGACCAAAACTATTTTCAGAATTTCAGCTTCTTATTCTAAAACACAGGCGATTGGAATTTTCAGTGCCCTTCATTCGCAAGAGTTGCCATGCCTGCTATGAAATTCATTGTTTCAAGCTTTAAACATGTAAAACTCGGTGGATAAAATGTGTGTATATTTGGGAGTTTAGAAAGAGAACAAGGTACAAGAGTAAAATTAATGGTTTATATGACACGTTTGTGGTGTTCTATGTAGGCATTTGCATACCTAAGTGCTGCACCCAAATATTCTGCCTGCATGTGGCATGATTAACGGGCATATTTGGTTATGGTGTATGAGAGGCTTATAAACACATCTGAGTCCACAAACTTGGTAACAGTTCATTGCAATTGACTATGCATATCTGAGTCTTTAATCTGACTACAGTAATAAGGCAAAGATAGCGTAACAATGGCATAAAAGGAGATCAGAGGTGGACTGCATTGCAGCTCAGAATCATCCCCATGAGTGAATCCAAAATTATGTAACCCCACTATGCTGTAGATTTCTGTAGCCAGCCTCCGTTAAAGTAAATGATGTGTCTAACACTAGTATGGGCCGTGGAATCCACAGGACCTTAATGTGTAGTGTGTAAAAGTGAGACTTGACAAACATGGAATCGGCGTGTCTCTAGAGTAACAATAATGCACTGCTTACTACATAAAGCAGAAGCAGCAGTTCCATTTCCATATTGTTAAGGTCTACTTTGAGAAAACTCTAATTTCTCTAATTAGTCGATTTAGGAAATGACTAGAACACCCCCCCTCCTTGCAGCCTAATGGTAACTATTAGGGGTGGGTGGAATTTGTGAAATTTACTTTTGCAAACTATCGCGAAAATGTTAAAAATCTCCGCAAACACGTGGAAATATCGCGAAGACGCGGATGTTTTTTTCCCGCCCGTTCGAGGTATTTTCTGCGTGATCGCGGCTTGCCAACCTACCCATGCGGTTGCTCACGGGCACGGCCATCTTGTTTTCACTTGTCCCGCCCGCTCGCGTTCAATATGACGTGCCCCGTCCTCGTGGTGGAGAATGACGTGTTCGAGATCTCAATCATCTCATACTCTCGCGGTGCATGATCGCGAGAAGAAAGACGTGATCGCGCGACGAATGATGTGATCGCGCAGCAAATGACGTTAATGCGGGCGCGAACTGTCGCGAGACAGCGCAAATGGCTACCAACAATCCAACATCCCGTGGAGAATGCGACCGGATCGGGAAAACTTGTTGGCGAACGCGGAGATTCAGGTAAGGCGATCACGCGCACGTGAGAATGTATTTTTTTACAGTGCGAGCAAGAAAAAAATTTCCGGTAAGATGCAGATTGCGGAAATGTTGACATTTTCTCGCTCTCCGCCGAATGCGAAAATGTCAAATTATCGCAATTTCCACGAGCGGAACGGAATTTTCGCCCAGGCCTTGTAATTATCAAAACCATTGGTGATGGGTAACAATATAACATTAGGAACATCAACCCACAGTTACCTTGTAATGTGAGTAGAGGAGAGAGAAGAGATATGCCAGTTGGACCACTCAAAGTGCAACCAGGAACTCTCTCAGTAGTATGCTTGTACTAACGGAACTTAAGTGAAAAGTTTGTCTTTGAATGTGGCATGCCCCTCGCCAGGTTGGCTCTTCTGAGAGGCATGACAAATTTCCACACAGTGTGTGGAGCTCCTACAATCTTTGAAGACTCCAAGAAAAGTGCCTCCTGGAATGGTTTTTACCCCCAAGTCACTATTAATAATACCTTTTTTGTCAGAAATAGATCGTTGTTTACCTGTTTGAGTATAAGAAGTTCTCCTCTGCAAACACTATCAGGATAATGCCTAGCAGTAGACACTAAGTATACCTCCTGAAGTATGTGTTTCTTGGATATGCGGTCTGCAGTCAATTCTGCAGCATGTGTACCTCTGCTGTCGTGCCTGGTCTAGAAATTGCTAATGTCTCTAGAAATGTAAAGGACTCATTCCAGAACATTTTCCCAAAACACGGAAACAATTAATATATTTCTGGAATCAGATACCGAGTACTAAATATGTGTTACAAAAATCGACAATGTGTTGTGGGTTAAACTGCACATTTAGGCACTTGTGGCCATATTTATAAGCCCCTATCGCCACCACAACGTCACTTTTCTGGACGTTGTGGTGGCGATAGGAGCTTCACCTTATTTACCAAGCAGCGTTAAGCCACTTAATGTGGCTTAACGCTGCCTTGTAAATAAGTCACCCTTTCACGCTACACTTAGTGTGAAAGGGGAGGGCAATGGGTGTTGCTGTGGGCGGTCCACCACAACACCCATTGATTTTGACCTACCCCATATTTACAAGGGCAGTGCCAAAATTAAGACCCGGGAAAGCCTGGTTTTGCCCTGGCAAAACGAGGAGAAATGCTTATTTTCTCTTCGTTTTTGCTCCATGTGTGCTGCGTTGTGCAGCACACATGGAAACAGCAAAACACTTATGATTGTTTATGCACAGGTAGGTATCCCTTCCTGTGCATAAACAAACATTTAAAAAAAATTATGCTTTGCAACTTCTATATGTGATGCATTGAGCAGCACACATGGAAGTTACAAAACGTAATTTAAAGGTTGTTTATGTGCAGGAAGGGACACGTTCTGTTCCTGCACACAAACAATCTTCCCCTACAATGCAGACACCCTTGCACTGTGGTTCAAGGGTGCCTGCGTTGGCGGTAATCAGCTAGATTTAGCGGCAGCACAGGGGAAACGCAGGGCTGCACCATATTCTTGTAAATAAGGTGCAGCCCTGTGTTTCTGAAGTGACGGAGGGTGTCATTAGCCTTCTTGGCTTAACGACACGCTTCACCACTTAACTCGTAAGTATGCTCCTTTTTTTGAATCTCTGTTTATCATTTTTGTCAGCATTGCAGCAGAAACACCTAATTCTTCTGGGCCAATATACCGATAAGTTTAACTATAACAAATTGATATGATTTGTCTGAAAATAGATGTGAATTAGTATTATTTACTATGATAAATCAACCCTCCCCCCACACTGTCTGCTTTAAAGTGTCTCATCCTTCAAGGTTTGTTTGTCAATTCTTGATCAAGCAAATATATTTCACACATATCACCAATGAGCTACAAATGGTGGATCCTGACTCTTCCAGTTCTTGGTCCTTGTTAAGTATGCTACTCTAAATCCCATGAAAACTAAATCATTTTTAATCCTGTCATTCACTTGTAGCATAAGGATGACATCCAAAGGATCAGTTCTATGGCCTTTATATCTATTCTCTGACTAGAAGACATGTAGTGAACATATGTTTTTGATTGGTTGCTTCTAGGGTGCATCTGGGGCACTAATGGGATAATTGTACTGTTCTTGATCAAAGCACTCTGATACCTTTGGGTCGGATTTGCGCTATAAAACTGCAAAACAAAATATATATATATTTTGTACATGGGATGACGTTATGTAAAAGTCAAACAAGGTGTGATAATGTTGCAGCCTGTACTTTGTTTGTACATCAAATCAGTCATAATTTTTTTAATATGTCTTCCATCCTGGTGTATCTTATTGCATCATATTTCTCAGAAACTGATAGATTGTGAAAATGTCTAGTGTACAACCTTTCAACTTGAATTTAACTACTAGTGGAATGTACGCAGCACGAGTAGTATTCAAGGAAGTGCTAACGTATATATTACAATTACTGATGGGGAATTAGATATTGGTTTTGGAGCTCTCCAAAGATATTCATCCTAATATATTCACATAATTGGTGGACAAACTAAATTTTGTTTCAATACTACACATTTTTAAAGACATTACAAATAATTCTGGAGGTTCATTGCTTCCACAAAAAGCCACATTGCCATGCTAGGAATGTCCCTTCTCAATTCTCGCACAGGTATTTATGGTCTTATACTGAAGTGCCTTGGTCACATTCAGGGACGTTGAAATTTGAGTAGACAAATGTGATTTGTGATGCAAAAATATTTTAAACAGGTTCAGTAAAGTGGGAATGTCCCAACACCCCATTTGTCTTCCACATTTTAAATATTTCAATGCATATCTTGGTCACTGTAATCCCAGATGAATGAGGAGATAGTTAACTCGGTGTCGCTAGAACATCCTTGCTTGCAGTAGACAAAACAGTTCTTACCTTTCGGACCTATTTGGGTTGCCATCCTTGCTGCTAATCGCCTCTCCCTCCCGCTGTTGCGCTGGTGATTTACGCGACCGCTGTGTGAGGGAGCTACGAACCACGAGTCCCAGGCTCCTCTGCTACTGCCAACCGGAAGCTGCCACCTTGCATTTCGCGCCTGAAGGCGCTTTAAAAATCAACTCCACCCTCGGCAGAGCGGGTGTCGCCAGAACATCCTTGCTTGCAGTAGACAAAACAGTTCTTACCTTTCGGACCTATTTGGGTTGCCATCCTTGCTGCTAATCGCCTCTCCCTCCTGCTGTTGTGCTGGTGATTTACGCGACCGCTGTGTAGAGGGAGCTACGAACCACGAGTCTCAGGCTCCTCTGCTACTGCCAACCGGAAGCTGCCACCTTGCATTTCGCGCCTGAAGGCGCTTTAAAATCAACTCCACCCCCTCATCGCGGGAACGCGCGCGGGCAGCGCCGGGCTAAGCCCGGGCAAAGGGCGGGCCGTCTGTGGCCGTCCGAGGATGTAGGAGGACGGGTCGGGCCACCCCCCTTATATTTCTTCTGCCGATCCGTTACTGATAAGGCCACGGACATAAAGGTACTGTTGGAACTCAAGTACTATTTGCTTATTCTATATAGTGTCGTAACATCGCTACACATATGTGAACTATCTTAATTGCCCAATCTTTATTTGTTACTTACGGGTTGGCACAAACGGTGTAGAGAAATAGCGTGGCTTTAGCTAGATACCTTCGTGAGATATGTCTAAGCAAAAGGTTTCCTCTGCGCCTAACACCATGGACAATTATCTGGTGCAGGTTGTAAGTAAAATTAACAATGCTAGAAGGGCGTCATTAGGGTTGTGTTGTTCTTCTATTCCCCCTACGATGGGTTCTTTGTCAGAACCCTCTCTAGAATCCTCATTACAGGTCACTAGTAGTGCCGTTGACGACGTAGAGGTCCTAGCTAGTGACATTTTCGAACTAAGTGCATCTTCTGTCACCAACCTGCAAATTAATCTTGAAGTAGAAGTAGTTCCAGACACTGAAGTAGAGAAATCCCTGACTCCCGTCCCCCCACCTGTGACTAGAGCAGTCATAGCGTGTAGAAAAACTCAGTGCAAAAGTGGTGGGTTACGTTCAGGAAGGAAAAAGACAATCTCTGCATCTAAAAGCCTGGACAAGAAAGAGGTAAATGGGATACACGATGATAAAGAGAACGAGGATGAGCAATTCATAAAAATAGCTAGTATGGTCGACTCAAAGATTAAGTGTATCATCAAACCATTGGTGGCTAAAATCGACCAGCTCATGGCAGAGGTAACAAGACTGAGCGTTCTTCTAAATAAGTCAGGGGAGGAGGTGGGTAGCTTATCAACCCTGGTGCCAAGTAGACTCGCACTAAATGTGGAGCACCCTAGGTGTGGGGTAGGGGCGGAAGAAAAAGTGATAGTGAACCCTCCCCCTACTAATCCATAATAGCTAAGGACGATCAGAATGTAGTTAAAGAAGATCCTCCACCAAGACCTACTGCATTGCTCCAAGAGAGAGATACATTCCAATGTATCGTTGAGGCTTCCCCCCTTGTATTAGTTCTAGCTAATGTACCCACCCTGTTGCCTGGCAAAGTGGAATCTACATCCTCTTTGATTAGTAAATCGTTGCATTGGATGTTAAACTATATGAAGATGTCTCCTTGGGGTGAACAACAACTAGCAGGGGAAATTATCATGGCAAGAAGAGTAGGGAGACTGTATAGTTCTCAATTTCTCAAACGCAGGTGTACTCCCCAACGTCCTGGCCAATATATTTCCCCCACAACAAAGGTGTACCGCTATAATCCCACTAACGCTAGAATATTTCTATCGTAAGGGAGGCAGTGAAATGAATCCGATGAGATTAAGACCAAAGCGGATTCCTGCCTCTAATAAATGGGGTAGGAGCGACTTAAACAGCAATTGGGGCATTAGCTTGGATAACAGGTTTGGGGTCCTGTCTGATCTGAACGAATGTGACTGACTTGAAAGGGATGGTAGATTGGAGAAAAAGAACCAAGACAAGTTTGACAGACTGTGTGCTCCTTTAGTGCAGAGATCAACTTCATTGAATGTTGTTTCTATCCCCCGACCTGAAACGAGGGGAGTATCTAATCACCTAGAGAGACAGCCCGAGAACACCAACTTAGCCCAGTCGATATGCTCTAGCCCTCTAGATAAATGTGAAAGTTTAGGATCTGAGGCATTAATAACTGAGCCACTTGGTAGCATATGTACTAATGCTGAGCATGAAATCAAGAAGGAGGGTGAGATTCAAAGTTTATTAACAATACAAGACCCTTCTTGTTTGTCGGCAGTTGAGGCAGGATTGACTTTTCTTTCTTGGAACCTTGCTGGAATTAGCAATAAGTTAATGTCTCCTGAATGGTGTAGCTTTGTTGACCAGTTTGACATCATCCTCTTCCAGGAATCCTGGTCATTGGTCCCAGTACATCGTTTGGGGTTCCTTAATTTTCAAACACCCGCTATTAAAAAAACTAAAGGTCGGCCATCAGGGGGTTTGATAATTTGGATCCGCCAATCACTATGCTGCGAAATTAGGCAACAGAGCTCCCTATCAAATGACATCCTGTCAGTGAACATCAAATGGGCATCTGGTCATGGAGTGGCAATTTTTAACATTTATGCTAGAGGGATGGTCGGGGGACACACATCCGATGTAATCACTGCTCTCGACCTCCAGCTTGTAGCATTCCCAACCCAGCTGCCCATCATTGTGGGAGGTGATGTTAATACCACATTTGAGCCACTTGGACCTGAGGACCAATTTCTCGCTGCTGAGGAGGATAGTAAATGGGGCGTCCCACAGCTAGAACTTCCCATAGTTAAAAGATGGTCAGCAGTAGCTATCGAACTCAAAGCCTTATGCTTAGAGAGAGGGCTTAGAGCAGCCAATGGGCGTACCCCGTCTGATCGCCAGGGAGTAAAAACATTTGACAATGGTAGGTTCTCCAGTCGCATAGATTACTTCCTGGTGGATGTTAGAGAATGGCATAGGCTGATTGATATGACCATAATATCTAGGGTGGAAAGTGACCACAACCCTCTCTGCATGGAATTCCAAGCATTTAATGGATCTAGAGAACCTAAACTAGGGGGGGGGGAACCACCTTGGACATTGTAGCATCGAATAATATGCGCCACGTTAAATGGGGCAGATTTATTAAGAACCCAGAGAAGCTGGAGGACCTTAAAATAGTGGTGATTGATGAAGTGGCTATCTTAAACATTCAATCTGCCAATCAAAATATCCCCCAAATTATGCTTGAGGCTCATACCCACTTCTTTAATAAACTTCAAGGGTTCTTTATGAAGACCATAAAAGCAGACAAGACCAAGAAAATAAAAATACTTGAGGCGGGATGGTACAATAAAGCTTGCAAAGTAGCCCGCCAGAACCTCAGTGCTGAACTTAGATCTAGAAATATTTCAGGTGTGAGAAAGGCTAGAAAGATATACAGGCACACAAAGGAAGTGGCTAAGAAACAGTGGGATGAAGAACAGTGGCGTGATCTGAAATTTGGTTGTGTAGCTAAAGATCAAAAGCAATTTTGGGCCATAGTCAAGTGGGATAGAGGAGGGATCGCCCAACCGCCCCAAAATAATGTTGCCAAACACCAGTGGGTTGATTTATTTAGACCGCAATACGCCTGTAACCCATCCGAAGGAGAGTGTTCATTACCCCCCACTATTTTTTACCAAAAGCAGCTATTTACGATCAAAGACGTTAATCTAGCACTAGACTGCGTGACTGGGGGCAGAGCCCCAGTGATGGATGGCATACCAGCTGATGTGTTTTTAAGTGATAGATTATCTTGGTGTCAGTATTTTCAATGGCTGGTTAATTCTGTGGCTATGGGTGCGCCTATCCCCACCTCATGGAAAGGTGCGGAAATAATTCCGGTTTTTAAAAAGGGTGACAAATCACTACCTAGCAACTATAGACCTATCAGTCTCATAGACTCAGCCCAAAAACTTATAGGTCGACTAGTGCAAAATAAACTGCAATCGTGGGTAGAAGAAAATGACATTTTGTCCCCGTACCAAGCTGGTTTTCGACCCTGTACTAGCTCCGCTGATCAGGTCTTTTATTTTTTAGCACTTTTTTTGAGGAACGTGACTTTGACCAATGGGACTGTTTACGCGGTCTTTATAGACCTGAAATCAGCCTTTGATCTATTCCCCCGTTCCAAACTTTGGAGGGTCCTCGCTGAAGCAGGGATGGCGCCGGAACTGTTAACGCTACTTGTCCGCCTGCATGAGAACAACTACGCAAGAATTAGGTGGGGGGCTCAGGGTGAGGTGACCGACTCATTTCCTGTCGAGCGTGGTGTCCGACAGGGGTGTGTGCTGGCACACACGCTGTTTTCCTTATACATCAACGGCATAGTAGATCACCTTAGTAGTTCCCCCACAGATGCCCCGGTATTAGCAGGGGTTCGCGTGCCAGTCCTCATGTTTGCAGACGACACGCTGATAGTTTCCCGGACACCGAGTGGGCTTCAGAAGGCAATAAACGCGTTTGGAGATTTCTGTCAAGCGCGTGGACTTGAGATAAACACCTCCAAAACCAAATTCATGTCCCTGAATCAGCGGAAAACTTTCAGAGGTGTAATTAATTTTAATGGTATCCCGTTAGAACAGGTTGAGGCATTCACGTACCTAGGAATATCTCTTCAGAGCAGTATGAGCTGGAAAAGTCATATTGATATGGCTGTCTTAAAATTTCACCAGCTGGCAGGTGCAATTGCTTCTAAGCATAAATCTTCTTTAACCAAGCCCATTACTCCTGCCTTAGAAATCTACAACATGAAAGTCATAAGTGCCTCTTTGTACGGTTCGGAACTGTGGGGTTTTACTAATTTGAAACAATTAGGATTGGGAGAGAACAAGTTTTTACACTGTTTAGCCGGGGTTCCCCAAAGTACCCCAACTGTTCCGCTTGCGTATGACCTGGGTAGGAAAAAATAGAGGATATAGCACGGTTACGTCCCCTACTTTATTGGAGACGAATTATGACAACTCCCGAATTAGCCCACTATGCCACTGCCCTGAAGGATATCACCAGGGTAGATCCTTTCCATTCCATTCTATGGCTTAAGGAAATCAGGAGTTTGTTAATAAAGCTGGAACTAGACTACTTATGGGATGATCCAAATGGCTCAAGCTTCCCATCAAAGTCAACCATTAAAAAAATTTACTGGGATATGATTTTAATGTCTGCCATTAGTTCTGGTCCAAATGCTAAGCTAACTGATCGCTTTCTTGACATTAAACCCATACCATCTTGTGAGGCTTATTGGGATATCATAGAAAGGGTTCCCGATAGAAAACTGTACTTTCAGTTCAGAATTGGGACTCTTCCCGTAAAAGCGTTCACCCATAAATGGTCATCTACCCAGGACGATAAGTGTCACTGTTGTAAAGACCTGACTGAGGATATAGGCCATCTGCTGTTTGTATGTCCCCTGTACACTAGCCCTCGTCGTAAGTGGCTAAAACCAGTGTGTATAAATTTGGGGACACGTAGGTATAAAGAGGCCTTAAGAATACTTGAATCAGACTGCACACCCTGTATGGTAATTGCTGTCGCAAAATTTCTAGGGTGGGCCTGGATTATACGCTCCCGCACTTTAAAGCCTCCGGAAATTAGCAAATGAACTTTTGACATCGAATAATGTATGACTAACTTTTAAAATCACGTTTTTTCTCTGAATTGTTTTAATCCATTGTTGTTGAAATCCTTTTAATCTTTCTAATCAACAGCATCATGGTTTAATGAGTTTTTAAAAAAAATAATGATTTTTATTTTGTAGTATTTATAGTATGTGTTAGGATGTTTACATGCTTTTATGACAAGCTGTCGAATAAAGCTTGAAATTTGATTTGGTAACTCAATGTTTACTTTAAAAAAGGACCTAGAATATATATAACAAGTGCCCTTTATTAGTACAAAGCTTGGGCAAGGCTACTATGTATACCACATTGCTTTTTCCATTCTCTGAGAGAGGTAGAGCTAGCCATCTTTTCAGAATTGATTCACATTCTTTCCATACAAGCTTGCAGTTGTATACACGTCTCAGTTTATTTTTGTTTGCTAGAGTTATTCCAACTATTTTGCAGTTCAGAGAATTCAGGGATATTAATATAGATTGTTTGTGCTTAATTTATGTTTAGTAGGTACCTGTTCACTTCCCTGAACTATGTTGCTAATGTTTCTATCATTGCTGTACCTGTTTTAGGCAGTTCTTACAGTTATTAATTCAACTTCCTGGTTTAGAGTAACTATTAGCAGCAACCCGTATTGATGCCATTGTGGCTTCAATGCTACTTTACAGAGCCCTATTATATCATAGATAGTGTCATCCTTATGAGAGTCTTGTGTTTTTTGTAGGCACCTGATATCCCATCAAATTCTGTGATCCAAAATGCTTTTTTCCATCTCATTAGGCCCTTTAATGTTCCATGTTTTACTCTAACTTTGACATGGTGAACTATGCATTCCTTACTTCTGAAGCAGCTGTTGTTTTCAATCTTGCACCCCCAAACTAGCCCCTTGCGTCCATCCTTATATACTACCCCATAGGCCCTCTTCCAGTATCCCTCCCCATCGGCCCTTGTGTCCCGTCCTGGCTTCTTTTCTCTTAAATGCACTCTTGGGCAATTCCTTGAGAAGAGGGGCTTTCTTCGGTCTAGAGGTTTTGTGCCCCATTTTATTTACCAAACTTCCTGTGTATCACCGAGACTTTAGTTTTAAAATGTTTAATATCCTATCATATGCTCCCACAATATTTTACACCCTTGAATCTATGTTTTCAATAGAGACACTTTAGAAGAATCTCTGCCAAGTCCTTCTAACAACAGTCTCGCTGTGATGGACTCACAATATCTGACCAGCAATACTGGATTAACTCTCCACTTTGATTTCTTGCAGCAAAACAACAGTTTCTTCGACATCACCTATAATCTTAAATTCTCCTCACCGTGGCACTCACAGCCAGGATTGGTGCACCATCAACAATTGAGTTCCTGCCACTTTAAACTCTGGTATCTAGTTTCTCATTGTTTGACCTTCGAGCCCTGTCAATTGCCATATCTGGAAAACTTTGGAATGTAAATCCTGGTGCTACTTAAAAGACTTTAGATGTACTTGTGTTATCAAGAAGTGCCTCTATTATTTTGAAATCTTAACAGTAAACTAAGATATTGTGATGGCCTTTGATTTGTGAAATAGTTTCACAACTGACAAATCCATATTTTGGAGTCTATTCATTTTTATCTTCATAACTGTGCCCTTGATACGATCCCCCAAAAATGAGGCTAAGATGGTTGATCCTTCCACTGTCTCCGGGAACCCCAATTCTTAGCATATCTCTTTGAGAACGATCTTCCAGGTCCTATCTCTTTTTCAGACATTGCCCACGGGCATGGTCAACAGCTTCCGGACTGATTTTAGTATTTTCTACTAGAAGTCCCAGTTTGGATTCGTTCTCTTGAAGATGAGTCATGAAGGACTCTACTCTTTGCTATATCTCCCCCAATTTTGATTTGACTGGGATGCCTCCACACAATATTTTCCTGGAAGCTGGAATTCATTTGAAATGCTGTGAGGCATCTGTTGTATTAGAGAAGAAGTTTAATTCTTACCACATTTCATAAACCACTTCTTCCCAATACTTCCTTCTGTAGTGGCTTCCCTTCTGGGCCCTCTTTGGTTCTTCCTCAACTTTGCATTTTTACATGTTTTAGGTTGAGTCTGCTTTGCATGGCCTCACATAATATAGTTGATTTGCTACATTGTCCTAGGAGTACACTGTAATTTGTTATTCAAGCACAATTCTCTGGATTGTTTCTGCACATCCAGTACAAGGTTACAGGAAATACATAATAACATGATGTGCTGTTTTCTTTACATGAAAGTTTAGACATAACACGGCAGCTCAGCTGCATCTCACAACAGTAAAATTTCATTAAAACGGTGTCTAATGCCCTTGGGGGTAGAGAGGAGCATTCCAGTGTAGAGCCCTGATCTGGAACGAAAAGCAATGCCTTGAAATGCAAAAGCACATCGTCACGACTCACGATATGGACTTCCTAAAGCCAGGTACAGGGTCCGGAGCACAATACCAGGGATCTTCTATATATAAAATCTCCCTGTACTTATACAGTAATGTGTAGAATTAGCTAGATAGATAATTTGCCATGGTGGGCTCATGTATTCACTGTTTGCATATTCCTAATGACTGCACATCTGCTTCATCATAGACTACTGTTGTTTCAATAAATATATTGTAAACTCTTATTCATGCCTTTCTTGTGTTTACCAAGGAAATTCTATGAGTGAGTAGGGGAAAGATCTGTCACCACATTTCTCTTGAGGATTAGAGGGTCATGTTCGAGGTTACTGACATCAGCTGGTACTCTGGGTAGGTTAGGAGTTCAGGTGAGGCACTGTGGGCTAGCTAGGAATTGGGCCAACAGGTACCGACATGCTAGAGAGACTCAGCCTCTACATCCTAACGTACTGTTGTCCCAATACACAGTCCTGCTTTGAAAATAGGATCCATGCAACAAGGCATCACTAACGATTGTTCAGGTACTTCTCTTTCAGGTCTCCTGAGTAGAGCTTGTATTTGCCCTTGGTAGCATACATACTGCTATCAGAGATGCCTGGGTGTTGGGGATTTATCCTTCATAGTCTATTAGGTAATTCCTAATTTTGTTTAGTGTTTATACAAGCTTGAATGTTTAAAAGGAGCTCCCATTTTAGTGTTTACCTTTCTGCCTTCATCTTTTAAAATAAATGGCAAATGCAATATATATTCCCGTCAGTTGCAGACAAGATGTAACCAGACATTTAGAGAAAATGGCCTTGGCTTGGCTGAGAGTGACATAACCATTGTGGTTAACACACACAATCAGTAAGCTACTGATGTTTTATACATATGGTGCAATTTAACAACGTATCCATATATACAGCCATGATGCACCTCAAAAATGCATACAGAGCATATCATGATTTGGAAATACTGCTTTCTTTTTGGGAACATCATACTTGGTGCCCTACCACACGTTTTCAATAATATACGTAAAGGTCCACTCAGCAATGACAGCCCCACATGGCCAGCATTGACTGACTATACACCTTATCATCCTCCTGCAAACTTAAATGCTAATGACATTCATGCCCTATATATTGTAGTGACCGCCTTATGCTGACGATTGACTAATTATGTTTTACGTGCTATATTTGCTGCCCGGGACCAGCAGTGGCAGCGGTGCAGCCTCATATGGCTATACATTCTTTTATGGGCAAATGCCCAACCAAACGGGATGATGTTCCATTTTGGATTGCACAAAAAACTAACTAACTTAAATCTGTTTTCCCCCTCATGGGTCCACAGGATAAACACAGAAATGTGACTGCTTGCCTCCCATTTGGAATAGTTCCTGCTGTAGATGACTGTGGCATTTGGAGCACAGTCTTTGTTGCTGTCTATACACACACTCATGGTACATCATCTATGGCTGTGCTGCCGGAGGCATTAAAAACATACTCAAAATGAATATGGCATGGATCCTGCCATCTATTTGAGGATGAAACTGATCTGTAGTTTTCACATGGTCTCTGCCATGATACTATCTAGCTTTGAAGGGGAAGCAGCATCTCTGGCTATATGCCAGAGACTCACTAAGGCTGCACCAAATGACCAGGAACATAAGTTACCTATTAATATTGCTGAGACATATACTTCTGCAGGTCGGAATCATTTGGGAGCTAGACTGAATAAGCCACAATCTGAAGGTGCAAAAAATGGCCAGGAGTTTGTTAAAAAACACTGGGAGAAACCAAAATCTAAAATAAATCTAAGTCACGCAGGGGTTCTCTACAACAAGAATCCTGTGAAAAACTCTACAATTTGCGTGATCACACTCAAATTAGAACATCATATAAGTATACTGATGCACTAACTTCTCGTTTCTTCCAGGACACACCAAAAACAAAATAAGGGAGGGGGATGTTCAGAGTGCAGACAAGAAGAGTATGTAAAACCGAAAAGGGTCTTCCAACGCTCGTCTGACATACAAGTAAAGAAGGAAGAAAAACATCCTTCACAGAAACTGCAATTTATGAAAAAGAAGATTTCAGGTGTTACAGCTGAAAATTCCGCTGACGTTGAGCACTCTCCTCCTGAACAAGAAGTGGGCAGTAGCTATCCTCAACAGTATGGTGGAGGTCACTATAGTTTACCAGAATCTGTAAGAGTTTCTGAAGGCGACTAATGACTTTATTGAGGTACAAACTAGCGACCAGCGACTCGGCTTCCTGATAAGTTATATCATCTGAAGTTACAAGTTGAGGGTGACATACAGCGCAGTATTAGAATTATTTTCTGGGAAAAATTACCATTGTTTTATGACATTCTTTTAGCGGAACTTAACTGGCCCCCTGACTTTGTTCAAAAATGCCCACAGGGGGAGGAAGTTATTCTGACATCATTTTCTGTACTTGTACCAGAAGAAGTTAACCAAGCTTACATGGCTAAAGGTGCTTGTTCAAGTCCCAGCACTCTATCGTAACCATGTGGGCTGGTATAAGGAGTCCCCTTATTATATCATACCAATAAGGTCCAACCCACAGGCACAGCCACAATGTCCTATAAAGCGGGATGCTAAAGCATATCAGGTGCAGAAAGAATATCTGGGTGTCATTAAACTCTGTATATCGCACATGAATAATCCACTTTTTCTGGGAATAAATAGTCATGCATGCAGTTTTACCATACAAAATACTCATAGTACTGCACTTATTAACAATATAGCTAATAGTTCATAAAAAAAATATAAAAAACCCTTGGATTTATCCAATGTTTTTTTCTGCCAAAATGTAGCACCCGAATGCAATGACTGGACCGCCTTCTCAGTGTTAGGCTTTACTTGACTACCGGTGGGGGTATAAGAACAGTCCAGTACTGTTTGCTTCCTACATTGTGTTAATTTATTCTACATGATATTGACCAGGACGCATTGTCTTATGCAGATGATATCTACCTTACGGACAATTAATTAAATACACATTTAGCCAGCGTAGATCGCATAATACTTGGGTTTGCACAATTTGCTACAAATTCAGTTTTAAGAAATCACATATAGCGTTTTTTTGTGTCCTCCTTATTGGATACAAACTTACACATGAATATAAGAGCCTTGCACCACACTTCCTAAAGAAGTGTGCTCTTCTACAACAACCAAATACACTTCTGAAACTGCAATCCTTATTAAGGTTCACTTTTTATAATGCACTGGCGGCGCAGTGTGCAGGCCTATATTTACAAAGCCACAAAAAGCAATCCTGCACATGGATTCTGCCACATTCCCAGATTTACAACATTTTATAAACCTGGGAATGCGGCAGACTCTTACACCTCCTCAGGGGAGTCGTAAGAGTTGTGCAACGAGGAGAAATACTTTTATTTTTCCTCGTTTTTTCTCTTTTTATGTGTGCTGCACTCTGCAGCACAAATAGAAAGAGGAAAATGCTAACAATGATTGTTTTTGCGCAGGAAGGTGTACCCTTGTGCACAACAACAATAATACTTGCAACGCAGGCACCCCTGAACCATGGTGCAAGGGTGCTGCATTGCTGCGTGGCTGCTGTTTTAGCACTGGTGCAGGGGAGAGCACAGGGATGCACCTTACTGCTGTAAATACGACGCATCCCTGTGCTTTCAAAATGACGCAGATCAGTGCAGCAAAATGGCTTGCGGCGCCGCGCTGCGCCATTTCCTCATAATTAGGCCAGTTGTTTATACTGATGGTTCAGCTCAGCCTGCCATAGGGGCTAAACACCAATATTCAGCTGCATGCACCTTTGTTCATGGTGTGATAGTGGATGGTAAATTACATCCAGAACAAACTTGCACTCAGTCCCTTGGAAACTGCCCTGAACAGTTAGCAGAACTCAAAGCATTCCATTTTGAAAACACAGATCATGAATACCACACACTGATCGTGTGTGAGTTGTAATATTGTGTTCAATCCTTTAATTATAACTTACATTATTGGTGCCTGGATGGATTCAGGGATTCTAAAGGTAAAACAATAACGCATAAGTTGCTTTGGGGGAAAGTAGCAGCCCTTAGAGACAGATTGCCACTGGCTCATGTTGTTCATACATTGAGTTATCAGCGTGTTGGTATACACGTCGTAGGGAATTCTTTGATGAAACAGCAAAATCAGCAGTTTTAACTGCAACAGTTGCTGCGATTACTCTTTCTCATACGTGGATAGATGACAATATAAATGCTGTTGTTAATGCTTTGTGCACCAGCGCCCCTTCTCCTAAGGGCTATGCAGCAAAGTATATTATTAACCATTTAAGTGAACACAATGTTCCCAATGCTACTATTCCTGGGGTGGGTGATTGAGTGATTCCCAACTAAGATAGCAGACTTGCTTTAGTGATAGCTGCACATGATGGTGTTGCATCTGCACATGTAGGTGTGGCGGCCACAATTTCATTACTGCAACAACGCTATTAGTGACATCGCTTGTATAAACAGGCAAAGAATTAAGGCCTCAGTTGTGACATTTGTCAACAAATAAAATGTTTCACTGTGGCACGTCAACCGAAGACACTCCTGTTAATTTCTAGCAAACCTTTTCATTGCATTTATTTGGACCAATTGCGATCCACTTGATTCAGATGGAGAATTTAAATGTATCCTACTTGCAGTTGATTCCTGCTCCAGGTTCCTTTAGGTATGGCTACAATGTGCAGCAGACACTCACACTATTATGAAAGATGGGTTTTTTTTGCAGTTTTATATAGCGCAAACTTGACCCGGGTTTCAGAGCACTTTACATAGCAATAGTTGCATTACATGAGGACACATTCATTTTTTGTTAGGCACGGGGAGATTAAGTGATTTGCCCAGAATCACAGGATGTTCAGCGTCATTGCCGAGACTCGAACCCAGTTACCCAGGCTAGAGGTTGACCACCCTAGCCGTTAGGCCAACTCCTCTCCCCAAATCTTTATCAGTTCATGTGCCTGTTCTACATTTCATTTGGACCAGGGGCCTGCCTTCACCTCTAGGGTATATAGGGATTCCATGGCCTACTTGGCTGTAGAGGCACATTACTCCTCCCCATACCATCCTGAGGGAAACTCAGTAGTTGAGAGGATGAACCGTGACTTAAAGCAATCTTTAACAGCAAGGTTATTAGGTTCAGTATGTAGCTGGATCCATCCCTTGTATGGGGTACAGAGAGTACCTAATGTCTCCCCAAATGATCTCTGGGTGGCTGGACCCCATAAAAGGTCCTATTTGGGATCAAATTCCTCAGATACTTCTAACATTTCAGATGCTACACATGCTAGTGTTTTCTTTTCATGCCTGAAACACACTTATCTGATTCCTCCTGGGAGGAACTTATGGATAACATTTTCCTTGGGTTTTTACTTCTTTGGATTGGATTTCTGACTGTTTTCTTTTTATTGATAAATGGACATTATATTCTAGAACGTTCTGCCATTGAACTGGTGGGTAAGGTGCTAACACCTCATTCATCCTCACACAAGTTGAGGAGAGATCTGTCCCTTTTGAACATTCCAGCCGTTCCAGTAACTGATGGAATTGTTTGGGATAAGGTCCCCTATGATATTTCTGGTCCTGCTGAAATACTGCAGATACCTTATAGATTTAAGGTAGAAATGGGAGACGTCATTATGTCTGGGTCGCATTCTGATGATGGGATGTTGAAACTGTTAACTCCATGCTCTCAGAGCTGGAATAATATACTGTTTTTGAAAGTGAAGATGTGTACCTAAATTCTGCTAATTATGATGAAATGCTCTGTTATCATCATTACCACATCATTATTTGCATAAAACCAGTGTTCAGTGCACACCTATCAATTATACACAGTGGAAATATTGTCCAACTCCACCAGAGGGAAGTTCTAAAAAATTACACCTGAAATATTTGTCCTTTAAACTTTTCCCTACACTGCCAAAAAGTTACATGTTGACACAAACCAAGTCAATAAATACAGATTACATTTAGCATCTAGCTATGAATATTGGAAAGATACTATTGATTTCGAATCAATTTGGAGCAGGTTAAGGGAACAGTCACCTTGTTTAGAGCATGCCTGATTCCAACACCAATTATGTTTCTGAATGACACAGTCCAACAGACAACATGTCTGGGACTTGCTAAAATTAAAGAAATGAATCCCCCCAGTATAGCTTCCATTGCCCAGTTTAACAATTTGGAACATTTGACATACTATAACAAGAAAACAGCTTAATGCTGTAGTGCAGAATGGTACATTTAATTATACATTTTCAGGTCCTAATGAGTGGGTATTGTGGCTAGGGTACACAAATGGTAATTGCACTTATTTTTCTTCTGCGTTGGGGTTTAGAGCAAGATTGTCATTATTCCGAGTGTCAACACTCAGGAATAGTCACTGCGTATTTAGTATGGAAAATCTGCCAAAAATGGCTGGAACATTCCACACTATCTGCAGTCTTTCCCTCCTTTCGGAGAACATGGACTTATCAGATTTGCTGTTGGGCCCTAAGTCTTCTTGTTCTATAGGATTCATTCATGCCTCTTATTATGACATTTGGAAGCTATCACAGATGGAAGCAAATGCACGTTTGCGACAAATTGATCATGATATTTTGGATAAAGTGCATGCAGTTGTTGATAATAGTATTAACACACTATCTTCTTATATTTACAGCTTGAATAACATTGTATTGTCTGTAACTGATGTTATGCAAAATGGGCAAAGTTAGCCTAGCAAACATGAGATGGTGGCGTAATATGCCCCAGTCCCAGGGTGCAGTAACTATAAGGCAGAAATGTGGACAATACGCAAAAAGGTAACCTCATTTCAACAAAGTTTACCCATTTTGATCCATTTATTCTATAATTTTTTCTTCAAAAGTTCCTTCAATGTTTTTGTAAGTGCAGCATAATAGCATTGCCCAATTTTGTAGAAAAAGACAATCCAAGCCTTTTTCAACAGTGCATAAACGTTCACCATTCGTCATAGTGATGCAAATCCAATACATTTCAGGTACATTCCCTTCATCAGGGGCAACTATGTTGTTATGATATGTTATGTCATGGTATGCTATGTTATGTTATATTAGAAGAATTGTAAAGTGCCTGGTTACTCCATTCAGAGTGTCCCCACGCTGGATTCCAACTAGAGCCTTGCAAACCTTCCCAATACAGCTAATAAAATAAGTTTGTCCAAAGAACCAGGTCCTCAATTTTTTCTGGAACAGAATTTCAGAAGGCTCCATTCTTAAGTCCAGAGGAAGTAAATTCTAGAGCCTGGCAGCCAGGAAGTTAAAGGAGCCACCTCCCAAATGTGCTCTGTTTATTTTAGGGATCACAATCCAAGCAGTACCTGAGGGTCTAAGGCATCTGTTAGGGTGAGAGGGAAGAGGTAGCGAGAACCTTCCTGATTTAAGATTGTTTGGCAGAAACACAGTGTCTTAAAGGATACTTTGTCCTTGATGGGAAGTCAATGAAGATTTGATAGAGCTGTGCCAGTGGAGGAGTGTCTAGGGATGTTCAAAAGCATCTGGGCAGCGGCATTTTGTACCCTTTAAAGCAGTGGTTCCCAAACTGTGCGCCTTGGCTTCCCTGGGAGCCATCAAACCTAGCCAGGGGAGCTGCACACTAAGCGTTTAATGTTGAAGGGTCTGTTGGCTTCAGTTAAACTAATTAGACTTAAACCCATGATGTCGATGATTTGTAAGTGACATGCCTAAAGCTGTAAACGTAGTGCATGATTAATGGCATGTCGTGGGAGATGACCTCCATATTTCACTGTATCCCCACGTTCCAACACTCCAAAAGTAAGCCAAAGATGCCTGATTTATTTTGTTTGATTTGCAAATAGTTTAGTTTTTTTCCAAATGCATTTTAAACCAATGCAAGTTATCAGGAAAGTACAGGTGTCCTGTCTATTGAGTATTGACATTTGTACTTGAATCATAGGTACTTCCAGTATGCATTTCTTTCAGTACACACACATTTCCAGACAGGCATGCTCTCTCCTTGAGCACAGGGAAGAAAAACACCATATACCGCATAATGCCAACATTTGGAAGAAAGAAAGAGGGACGTTTAAAAAAATAAAATCTGAGGAATTTATTTGACTTGCAATGATTTGGAGGCAATTTTGGGGGGGAAACAGCAAAAACAAAGCTGTATGTGGTTTAATAAATTGTGAGTCACCCTGCTTAGACAGGTGTGTTGGCACGTATGCCATGGGTAGAAATGAAAGTGCATGCAAATATTCTTCAACCACAGAAACACTTTGGCAATAGGGCCTACATGCATAGGGGTGTTATCTAGCACTGTAAGTGGGATAAAAAAGTTTGAGCGGGTACTCTAAAAAACGCATGGGCAAAGAAGTGTAACTAGGAATATTTTGTTAGAGGCGCCGCCTCAGTAATACTAAACACCTTGCGTATATGATTATAATACCTTCATCTGCTTTATCCCAATTATTTCCAGGGAGAAAAATGAAAGTACCTCAGTGGTCAGGCTTACATCCACTCCACCCTCCATAAATAGTAACAGTGGAGAGCCACGGGCAATGGCCAAAGGGTCAAGGGAGCCGCAGGTTGAAAAAGTTGGGGAACCACTGCTTTAAAGCATTCTCAGCCTGCCCTTAGATGCCCCTAGGTTGAGTACATTGCAGTAATCCAAACGGGACACCACAAACGACTGGATTATGGTCTTCCTTGGTGAAAAGAATTATATCAAAACCAGCAATAATTAATTCATGATCAAATGTTCTGTTCAGATTGTGATGGTATGACTAAATAATGTGTAAATGTTTAATGTGGATACAGAACTTGTTGTGACGGTACACATGTGTCCATAAAAATCATATTTAAACAAATGCTTATTTTCCAATAAATATTTCTAACAAACCAGGAAGTGACTTGTTAATCAGTTATGTTTTCAAAACCACCCAAAAAGTGTGCCCCTGATCCCAAACTCATGCAATTTCATGAACAAGCTGAATGAAAGTGTAAACCAAGCCGAGACTCACAATATTTATGAAACCTGTTACAGTGTAATATACCTCTAAGTGGGTTCTGCCTACAAATCTGACTTCTATCTTCCAAACAGAGATCTATGAGATAAACATTGTGTAAACTGTTTTAGATTGAAGCAGATGCTCATATGTTGCTAGAAGCTTGATTTGCCTTTGATAGGTGCAGATACCTGAATCATGCAACCCTAGAACCTCAGTTTTCCAACCGAAAAAAACAAGTGTGGCTCAAGCTTTTCTAATGTGCTGTGAAAATCATCTGTACTATGTTACCCTCAAGTTGTATATGCCATAAACATTAACAAAAGACTCCAACATGCTGTGGATGTCAGAGCGTAAATAAAATAATTTTAATGTGCTAAAATAAAGTGTGCCTAAATATTTGGATGAAAAAATATAAATGGTTTTTACAAACTGATTATTATAAACATATATCAATCCACATAATATTACACAATTTTCTATATTACGACTATGGGGCTGATTACGATGTCAGTCGGAAGGCTCCGAAAGGGATTTGGATTTTCCTAACCCATATCTGAACCTATGTTTCCGACCAACTCGGAAACATTTCCGACTGACAGATTATGATGGAAAGGTAACTGTTCGGTGTTTATGGCTCGGTTCCAACTGGCATTTGGAGACTCTGAGTCAGTCAGAGCCAAATCGTACAGGTCTATGGACCGCGTTTCCGACCGACGTATTACGATGTCTGATTCAGACAGCCTTTCCAAGTCAGCGGTCTGTCTGACACAAAACGGCTGTCGGAAACTGACTTTGGGGGCCTGTAGCAGGCCCCCCTTCACCAAGAGGCCTCCTGTTGGGGCCCATGGGGGTACCCATGGGATCCCTCTTTCCAACCATGGACATTGTGGCAGGCACCATGGGGTGCCCGCCACAGGGTGCAAGATTTTTCACAACCACATCTTTTTTCGAAGGTAGCCTGTGTTGCCGGTCGGAACACCAGTTCCTATTGAAGTCCGAATCGGGCGATGTTTTTGTAAGTGCAGCATAGTACCATTGTTCAATTTTGTAGAAAATGCAATCAGGTACTAGCAGGTGAGTATTGTGTCCAATGGTTGTAATGCTCAACTTTTTAATTCGACATCGGGGTTTATAGCAAGCAGACCAGATCCTCTTTATTCCAAGTCTCAACACTCAGGAATAGTCACCGCATATTCGATATGGAAACTCAGTTGGCAATGGTTGGAACATTTCTCTTATAATGAAATCTGGAAGCTATCCCAGATGGAAGCAGCTGCACAAATTGATGAGGATAATTTGGATAAAGTACATGCTGTTGTTGACAATAGTATTAGCACACTGTCTATTCATATTTACAGCTTGAAAAACATTGTTTCATCTGTAATTGATGTTACACAAAAGGACATGTCTTTATTATACCATGGGCAAACTCAGTTTAGATCATTTATGCAATTTATTTGGACACTTCAGGTACCAAATGCATGGCCAAGTTCCATGGCGGTATTTAAACTCTACGCAATTGCTCCTACTCTTTAACCTGATATGTAAACAACATCTGATGGCAAAGAAAGATGCCACTTATACAATGTTACACTTCGAGAAACTAAAACCACTGCATTTGACAGTATCTGATACACCACTGCAATGCAGTTAATACATGGTGTAATATCTTTACCGATTCCGACATTCCAGTTTACATCTTGCATGAAACATTTTCCAGTAGGCAGATATGAATCACTGGAATCGAGATTTATCCATGTGTTGCGGTCACTTCTTTTTGATTATCGCTGTGTAAGAGTGGACAGATAAGTGTTCCTTACTGGTAAAGAATGTGATTCTTCTGCCAGACATTCCCTTGTTTCTAAACAAATTACTATTTATGAAGCTTGTTATACTTCCTTAGCAAATTTGGCCTGTTCATTTAAGGGAATACCAGCTGCTTCAATTATCCCCCTTATTAACTTACTTCCAAATAAATGTATTTGATCTTAAATGACCAAATTTGCTGCAGTATGAGAGTAGGTGTTCTGTATGTTATTTCTGTTAGTCAGACAGTAACTTACTGCAATAATGTGCTCCATTTCCAACGCACAGGGTCTCTGATATTATTGGTTGGCCTTCAATTCCAACTTTAAAGGCTGACTTTGATAAGCTGAGCTGACTCAAAGCCTTATTGTTTCAAAAAGATGTGATGCTTACATCCGCCCAAGAAACCTTTGAACAGCAAGTTCCAAGGATATCCTGAGAAATACAGTCACTTTTAACCACTAAACTTCTGCAGCATTTTGGTGAGGTTGTGCATCAAATTGTTAATGTTTCCAATACTGCAAGTATAGTCCACTTTTTTAAGACACTTGGGGCTGGCTTAGTCAGCTCCTTCCAGAAGCTCTTTGGAGGAATATCAGCTTTTATACATTCTCTATTTCCGAGCGTTTTGGGAGATATACCCCAGTGTTATTCCTCATTGCCAGCAGTTTTGTTCTATTTTTGCTTCTCCACAGTGAATGGTTATGTTATGTTATGTTAAGAGAATTTATAGAACGCACGGCTACCCCAGCAACAGGGTGACCCAGCGTTAGTGGACAGCTGATCAGGGGAGATGTGGCTAGATGAAAGTGAAAAGCCAAGTTTTGATCAGTTTCCCGAAAGCCCAGTGATCATGGGTGCTGTGGGCAGCTAGTGGGATGGAATTCCATAGTACGGGGGCCTGAGATTTAAAGAAGCGACCCCCGGCTCTACACCGGCGGACCCGTGGGATGCACAGCAGATGGTGATCAGTGGAACGCAATGTACGCAGAGGAACATAAGGGGTGCAAAGTCCCTGCAGGATTTGGGGGCCCTGGCCATGTACAATCTTATGTATGCTGCAGAGGGTTTTAAACTAGACTCTCTGTTTGATTGGCAGCCAGTGTAGACGGTGAAAAAGATTGGAGGTATGACATTTCCTAGGGAGGACAAACAGAGTATGGGCTGCTGCATTCTGTACCCGCTGGAGTCTTGCAGTAACTGTTTCATTTACGCCAAGCAGAAGACCACTACAGTAGTCCAGACGTGACTGGACAGCTGATTGGACTGTCAGTTGGCGGGTGGCAGCATTAAAAAATCCTAAAATGGGTTTTAAGCCACGCAGAAGACCGAAGCAGGTACCGGCCACTTTTTTGCATGAGGCTCGAATGAGAGGGCGGTGTCAATCAGGACCCCTAGATCTTTAACTGCATTTTTCGGTGTGGGGGGAGGGCCCAAGGTCGTAGGCCACCATTGGTAGTCCCACTTGTGAGTGTCCCGGCCAACCACGAGCACCTCCGTCTTTGCCGAATTAAGTTGTAGATAGTTGTTTGCCATCCAATCTCCAATGGCCAGAACATTGGCACAAAATTTCGGTTGGTCCAGAGCAGGATTGTTGGAAAAGGTGAATACCAGCTGGGTATCGTCCGCGTAAGATACTATTTTGATGTTGCGCTCTGTAGCCAGGAGGGCCAGAGGGCGGACATACACATTGAAAAATGTGGAGCTCAAGGTGTAGCCCTGCGGGACACCACAGCTAACAGGGTAATTAGTTGACTGGTAGGAGGGGCGATGTACCCGAAAAGAGCATTCTGAAAAGAGGCAAACCAGGCCAGAGCCCTGCCTTTCACCCCGTTTTCCTCAAGGCGTTGAAGAAGAATCTTGTGGGAGACCGTGTCAAAGGCAGCACTAACTTCAAGTAAAAATAGTGCTGAGGTATTGCCTTCATCTAGTGGGGCCAACAGCTGCTCAGTGACCGCCAAAAGAGCTGATTCTGTGCTGTGCCTTGGACGAAATCCATTCTGAGATCTATCTAAGATCTGGTTGGCCTCCAGAAATTTGGTCAGAGTGATGTTGACATAGGACTCCAAAGTTTTGGCCAGGTAGGGAAGCAGGGAGATAGGTCGAAAATTCTCCAGCAAAGATGCATCTAGTGTGGGTTTTTTCAGCAGAGGGATGACTTTGGCGTGCTTCCACGACTTTGGAACCACTGCCCACAGAAGTGGGCCATTGATGAATTCCCAGCCCTCAGTCATAAGGCAGTTATGGAATTGCCTGAAGATATCCGGTTTTATGCGATCATCATGGGAACCTGATTTGACTTTAGCCGCTAGGGTGGCTATGTCTTTGAGAGACATGGGTGGCAAAGTTTGTAAGGTGTCTGGGAGTGCTCTAGAGGGGGGCACAATGGATTCACTGAAAGTCCGCCTCATTTCTAGCGTGTTGTACATACAATCTACTTTGTTAATAAAGTACCTTGCCAGTAAGTCACAGTGAGTGTTGGAAGATATGGTGTTGTTGGTTCCTGTGGGAGATATTGACATATCTTTCATAAGGGAGAAGATAGTTTTGGAGAGGTTGGAGCTAGATGAGATCAAGTTGGTATAGAATGAGGCTTTAGCCTTTTGAACTGATTTCTGGAAGGTTTTTTTGGCCTTCCTATAGGTATTTTTAGCAATGGCATCATAAGTATGTCTCCAGGCCCGTTCCAAAATGTTATATTTTTTCTTTTTCACCCCGTAGGGATTCATTGTACCCTGCATGCGTATACGTGCACCTAGTCCCCGTCAGTTTCATCAGGATGCACTGGTCAAGCGAATTATTAATCCAGCCCCTAAAGGCTCTATCAGCAGCCTCCAAGTCCGCAGGCCAGTCTGGGAGGGACGTATTTAAGGCAGATAGGAAGGTGGTTTCATCCAATTTGTGCCACGGGCTCTTCATGAGGGATTGGCTAGGGGGCCTCAGGATAGGGCCTGCCATTTCAAGACGCAAGGAGATCAGAAAGTGGTCAGTCCAAACCAAAGAGAGAGGGGTATTAGCTACTAAGTTTAAGAGATTCGAAAAGATTGGATCCAATAGCTGGCCTGCCTGGTGAGAAGGTCCTTCCAAAAGATGGATTAGTTGGCAGGCCTCCAAATCCCCCAGGAAGTTGCAGATCTCCTAGGAATCCCGGCATTCCAGGTTATGATCTCCTACAATGTTAAAGTTAGTTGATTCTAAGGCAAGGGTGGAAACAGAGTGGACCAGGGCCCCTTGAAAAGCCTTGGCTGGGCCTGGTGGGCGATAAATAAAAAGCCCCGTGAAGGTAAAGTTATGTGACAAGGAGATTTTAAACAGGGCGCTTTTGCAACCCGGAATAGTTTGTGGGGACAGTGAGCAGTGGAAAGCACTTTTGAATAAGACAGCAAGACCGCGCCCTCTTCCGCTAGGCCTGTTCTGAGTGAGCAAAGCGATAAAAAAGGGGATGATGGACGGAGCGTTTGAGCAAATCAAACACTCACCCCCAGTCAACTGATCTGGGTTTAATCCATCATCATTCTTTAGCTCACTCCACCACCCCAGTTCAGACATGGCCATATGCAAATCAGTTTGAACCTGTGCCTCATGGGAACAGTCCAGCCCGAACTGCCAAGCCATGTCTTCTCTGGACCGGAAACAAGCATCCTGGGACCGGTTTCGGGTTCATAACCCTCATCAGCCAGGCTATCTTGAATCCAGTGGCAAAGTGAGCAAGGGACCCACGTCTGGGCATACCCTGCCAACTTAGGGCGAACAAAGCGATACCAAAGGGGATGATGGACGGAGCGTTTGAGCAAATCAAACACTCACTCCCAGTCAACTGATCTGCTCAGACGTGAGTCCTGTGCTCTCCATTCCACTGGAATCAAGCTATCCTGGCTGAAGAGGGGTGAAACCCCGAAACCGGTCCTAGGATGCTTGTTTCCAGTCCAGGGAGGACCTGGCTTGGCAGTTCGGGCTGGACTGTTCCCATGAGGCACAGGGTCAAGACTGATTTGTATATGGCTGGGTTCAAACTGGAATGGCATGGTGAGCAAAAAAACGATGGATTTAGGCCCAGATCTCTGTACTGGGGTGAATGTATGACATTGTTCTGCATTCTGTCCATCAACTGTTGTTTTTGCATTTGTCACCCCGAGTGGGACGGGTATGCTCAGACGTGAGTCCCGTGCTCTCCATGCCACTGGAATTAAGCTATCCTGGCTGAAGAGGGGTGAAACCCCGAAACCGGTCCTAGGATGCTTGTTTCCAGTCCAGGGAGGACCTGGCTTGGCAGTTCGGGCTGGACTGTTCCCATGAGGCACAGGGTCATGACTGATTTGCATATGGCTGGGTTCAAACTGGAATGGCATGGTGAGCAAAAAAACGATGGATTTAGGCCCAGATCTCTGTACTGGGGTGAATGTATGACATTGTTCTGCATTCTGTCCATCAACTGTTGTTTTTGCATTTGTCACCCCGAGTGGGACGGGTATGCTCAGACGTGAGTCCCGTGCTCTCCATGCCACTGGAATCAAGCTATCCTGGCCGAAGAGGGGTGAAACCCTGAAACCGGTCCTAGGATGCTTGTTTCCAGTCCAGGGAGGACCTGGCTTGGCAGTTCGGGCTGGACTGTTCCCATGAGGCACAGGGTCAAGACTGATTTGCATATGGCTGGGTTCAAACTGGAATGGCATGGTGAGCAAAAACACGATGGATTTAGGCCCAGATCTCTGTACTGGGGTGAATGTATGAAATTGTTCTGCATTCTGTCGATCAACTGTTGTTTTTGCATTTGTCACCCCGAGTGGGACGGGTTTGCTCAGATGTGAGTCCCATGCTCTCCATGCCACTGGAATCAAGCTATCCTGGCTGAAGAGGGGTGAAACCCCGAAACCGGTTCCAGAATGCTTGTTTCCAGCCCAGGGAGGACCTGGCTTGGCAGTTCGGGCTGGACTGTTCCCATGAAGCACAGGCTCAAGACTGATTTGCATATGGCTGGGTTCAAACTGGAATGGCATGGTGAGCAAAAAAGCGATGGATTTAGTCCCAGATCTCTGTACTGGGGTGAATTTATGACATTGTTCTGCATTCTGTCCATCAACTGTTGTTTTTGGATTTGTCACCCCGAGTGGAACGGGTATGCTCAGACGTGAGTCCCATGCTCTCCATGCCACTGGAATCAAGCTATCCTGGCTGAAGAGGGGTGAAACCCCGAAACCAGTCCTAGGATGCTTGTTTCCTGTCCAGGGAGGACCTGGCTTGGCAGTTCGGGCTGGACTGTTCCCATGAGGCACAGGGTTAAGACTGATTTGCATATGGCTGGGTTCAAACTGGAATGGCATGGTGAGCAAAAAAACGATGGATTTAGGCCCAGATCTCTGTACTGTGGTGAATGTATGACATCGTTCTGCATTCTGTCCATCAACTGTTGTTTTTGCATTTGTCTCCCCGAATGGGACGGGTATGCTCAGACGTGAGTCCCGTGCTCTCCATGCCACTGGAATCAAACTATCCTGGCTGAAGAGGGGTGACACCCCGAAACCGGTCCTAGGATGCTTGTTTCCAGTCCAGGGAAGACCTGGCTTGGCAGTTCGGGCTGGACTGTTCCCATGAGTCACAGGGTCAAGAGTGATTTGCATATGGCTGGGTTCAAACTGGAATGGCATGGTGAGCAAAACAACGATCGATTTAGGCCCAGATCTCTGTACTGGGGTGAATGTATGACATTGTTCTGCATTCTGTCCATCAACTGTTGTTTTTGCATTTGTTCTGAGTGAGCAGCCTATAGCTTGTGGGTAAGGCTAATGCTGGTATTGTTATGGAATCTGTGGTTTGCCAGGTTTCTGTCAAAAACAGTATGTCTGGGGCCGAGTCCATAAGAAGATCGAAGATGTCTGCATGGTTTGTTACCAGTGACCTGCACTTAAAGTGAATATACTGATATGGGTGGAACCTGGGGCCATATGGGAGCATTTAGGGTCCGTTGTAACTTTAAACCCACAGTTGTTACACTGTTTCTGCGGGGTGTCATGATGCCACATATAGTTTTTGCAGGGCTCGTTGGGTTGCAAGGCAAGCAGCAACTCCCAAGTATAGGATAGGTTTTGGGGGAGTCCAGGAATGGGGTCCTGGTGCCTGGCGACGTACAGGTGCGGTGGCTGCAGACGGGCTTGCCTTAGGCGCGCCAGTAGAGATTTGTTTATTCTGGCGTGGAGGGCGTTCCCGTAGTCCAGTCTGCTGGTTATGAGTGTGTGGGTGATGATCCTTCTGGATTCGGGGCGATCCATTTCAAGGTCTTGCGAAGGATGTGAAGGGTGTTGAAGCATGTGGAGGATACGGAGTTGATCTGTTAGCTCCTGGTGAGGGAGGAGTCGAGAATGATGCTGAGGTTGCAAGCATGGTCTATGGGTGTGGGAGGTTCACCGAGGGTGGTGGGCCACCATGTGTTGTCCCATGCTGAGGGGGTGAATCTGAGGACAAGGACTTCCGTTTTCTCTGAGTTGAGCTTTAGGCAGCTGTTGCTCACCCAAGAGGCAACGTCTTTCATACATTCCTGGACGTTGTGTCTAGTGAAGTTGGGTTCCGTGGTGAGGGAGAGGATGAGCTCGGTGTTGTCGTGTACGATACTATGCTGAGTAGATGTTGAAGAGCGTGCGGCTGAGTGAGGATCATTGGGGTACTCTGCAGCTGATTTTTGTGGGTTCAGAGAGGAATGGTAGGAGTCTGATTCTTTGGGCTTGGCTAGTGAGGAAGGAGTGAATCCAGTCGAGGGCGGTTCCCCGGATGCCGGTGTCTTGGAGTCTGGCAGTAAGTGTACAATGGGAGACGGTGTCAAAGGCTGCTGAGAGGTCTAGTAGGATGAGGGCTGCCATGTGGCCCTGGTCCAGGAGGGTGCGGAGGGTAGTTTTGGCACAGTGGTTGCTGCAGAATTCCGATTGGGAAGAGTCTAGGATCAAGTTGGATTCTATGCAGTTAGTGAGCTGGTTGTTGAGGATCTTCTATGTGACTTTTGCTGCGAAGGGGAGGAGAGAGATGGGTCAGTACTTATTGAGGTCCATTGGGCCTGCGGTGGGCTTTTTGAGGAGAAGCTTGACCTCTGCGCACTTCCAGTCATCGGGGAAAGGGCCTGTTTTGAGGGAGCAGTTGATGGTACGACGTAGTTCGGGTGCGATGGTTGAGGCGGCACTATGGAAGATGTATGGCGGACAGGGGTCACTGGGTGCTACAGAGTGTATACTTCTCATGGTCTTGGCGGTGTCTTCTGTGGTGATGGGGGTCCAGAAGGTGATGGTCGGCTGTGTTGCATTGTCGGGTGGAGGTGCAGGGTCGATGTCTGGGTTTTGATCGCCAAAGTTGTTGTATAGAATTCTGATCTTGAGGTGGAAGTAGGAGCCAAGTTTGTTGCAGAGGTCCTGGGAGGGAGGGACATCGGGGGATTCGCTGGGGGTTTGGTGAATTCTTGAACGATGCTGAAGAGTTCCTTAGAGTTGTGGGAGTTGGTGAGTGTTCTGTTATGGATGAAGCTCTTCTTTGTGGTTCTGATGAGTTGGTGGTGTTCTGTCATGGAGGTCTTGTAGGCGGAGCGTGCTTCAGGGGTTTTGCTGTTCCTCCAAATTTTCTCGAGTCATTGACACATGTGCTTGGATTCTCGGAGCTCGGTGGTGAATCAGGTAGCCTTTGTGGTACGCTTTCTGTCGGAGATCTGGAGCGGGGCGAGAAAGACTGCACAGTCAGTGATCCATCTGTGGAGTGTGTTGGCCGCGGAGTTGGTGTCGGTTGTGGTGGGGGAGGAGAGTGGTTGAGGGTGGAGTTGAGGTGCTCCTCAGTGATCTTGCTCCAGTTTCTGCTCGGTGGCCGAGGTGTGGGCCTGTGTGCGGTAGGTTTGGAGAAGAAGTGGACGCAGTGGTGGTCTGTCCAGATGGGTTGGGTGGTCTGGCTGAAGCGAGTGTTGTGTCCTCCAGAGAAGATGGGGTCGAAATTGTATCCTGGCTGTATCCTGGCCTGTGGGTGGAGGTGGTGACAAACTGTCTCAGTCCGATATTGACGAGGTTGTCCAGGAGGGATGTGGAATAGGGGCCGTTGGGGTCGTTTGGGTTGTCAAGGTGGAAATTCAGTTCTCCGAGAAATATGTAGTCCATGGGTGCGATGTAGTGGGATGCAATGAGGTCTGCGATAGTGTTGGTGAATGAGTTGCATGGTCCGGGTGGTCTGTAGGCAAGGGTGCTGCGAAGAGTCATTCTGGGGTTGATCAGGATCTGAAAGTGCAGATGTTCCATGGTGGATGTGTTGCCGTTCATGCTGGGTGTGGTGAGTCAGAGAGAGTTTTTATGTATGATGGTGAGTCCACCACCAGGGTGGTTGGGGCAGTCCTTCCTCTGAATCTTGTATCTGTTGGGGACGGCGTTGCGATGTCAGGTGCGGAGGTGGCATTGGTCCAGGTTTCTCTGAGGAATGCAATGTCAGGTGGGAGGGTGCTGAGCATGTCCCAGATTTCGACTACGTATTTGTGCAGGGAGCGAACATTGAGAAGGATGCAGCTCAGGGATTTGTGTGCGCTGGCGGGTTGTGGAGGCGGTGGGCGTCCAGAGAAGGATCAAAGTGCGGCAGTAGTTTCGGCAGGATAACTGGCCTTGGGTGGTGTTTGGTGTCGATAGCTGGCAGTTGTTGTTTCTTCAGGGATTGAATGCGTGGAGGGTTGCTGAGTCATAGCACTGGCGGGTCGGAGGACCAGGGTTCCTGGCGCTGGTCACGGGTGGGTCGCGGACGGGTGCAGACGGGCTTGCCTTTGGCCCACCTTTGGCGTGCCAGAGGCGGGGCGGAACAGCGGCCCCCATTAAGTAGGGGTAGGGAGAAGGCGGTAAACAGCTGAGAGGCAGGAGGGGCTCTTTATTAGGGGTGGGCGGATTTTGCGTAATCGCGCTACGCAAATCTCCGCGAAACGGTAAAAAATCTCCGCGAACACGCAGAAATTCCGCGAACACGCGGAATTGCTTGTTCGCGATGCTTTTTTCCTGTTCACAATCGCTGTTTGCGTGCTCGGGGAGAAATATCTCGCGAACACGCATTTTGAGAACGCGAACAAGCAAAAATTCCGCGAAGTCACGGAAAGCGGAATTTTGGGTAATTTCACGTTCTCCGCATAACGCGAAATTACCCAAATTCCGCAAATTCCGCGAACGGAACGGAATTTGCCGCCCAGGCCTACTCTTTATCTGTTATTCTCTCTTTTTAGGTCTCACTGAGTCAGTGCGCATGCGCTGCTCGGAGAGACATTTAGTAGGTGAGTTTTCAAATTGCTGCTGGCTGGCCTAGCGCTTGCGTTCACGCGAGCGTGCATGCGCGCAGCCAGCCGCCAGCTGTCTTTCACGGGTCATTAGCACCGTGATGACTTTCACTTTCGCAAAAGTAAAGAAATAGAAAAAAACATCTATTTCTATACTTTTGCTATAATCGCGGCACCCGCGCTTTACTTTGAACATTAAAAGTAAAGCGCGGGTGCCGCAAGTATAGCACAAGTAAAGAAATAGAAAAAAAACATCTATTTCTTTACTTTTACTATAATCACGGCAGCCGCGCTTTACTTTTAATGTTAAAAGTAAAGCGCCGGTTACTGGCCTACTGCATGGTATTTCTATTGAGTGGCTACTCCTCCCCCTCATAGGCAATGTAATATCATGAGGTGTTACTGTGTGTAAGCATATAGTACCACAGTCCAAAAAGAAACCCTTTCCAGCTATCCCCTTCCTCCACCCACACTGAAAACCCCAAATATGAGTGACATAAAACCCTCCCATCCCACAAATATTCCCTTCTACAGAAGAGGGGAGAATACTTCATAAATAAAACGTGGGTACTGAGCACAGACGCAACCAGCAGTCATCAAGCCGCTGCTACTCCCTTGCTGCTCCCCAAAAACCCATGAGCTACATTCATCTCCACTTATCTGACAAAATAGCTCCATTTTACTATAGAGTTTAAAAAGCCTGTACCACGCTGCAGGTCTAGAGTGTTAGTGACTATTCAGCCAATTAACCAAAAGCAAAATGTTCAACAAGTAAGGACATTCAACCCTCCACATACCACCATAGGGACAACAATCCGTTTCAGAGCAGTGGACATGTGGGCATGAAATACTCGGTTGTTGTGCTCTTATTCCTCCCTAAATTACAAAGTGTCAGGCGGAGGGTTGCCAGCAATTGTGGTGTGCTGCTTGATACTTGAAAGGCCATTGCAAAGCCTGTTTAAAGAAGGACTGTAATGCTGTGAGTTGTGACTATGCATATCCTATCGCAGTAGTTTGTAATGACATGCAACTTTCTTTTGTCCAGGTTGTACTTGTTAATTTTTCAAAAACTATTTTACAAATACATTTAAACTACAATTTAAAAATGCTCAGACGGTTCTTACTCTACTTGCCAAAGTTTCAACACCATTGTCAGGAAACCAATTTCCTACCTTTTTATTGTTAGTCACATGTTCTTTTTTCCCTACTTCAACAATTAAGTGATCAATTCTGGCCAGTAGTTTCTCCAACGCATACCTGAAAGCTGTAAGAAGAACTTGAGCCCTGTCCAGTCTTCTTTTGGGTTCAAAAGGTGTATAAACAAGCATTGGCATAGCCAATAGGTCTCGCCTTTGGGGCCTTATAAGTATTTAGTTATGCAGCACAATATCCTTCCTGCAACAACATCAACTGTTGCATAGTTAAACACTTATAAGGTCCCAAAGGCGAGACCAATTGGCTATGCCAATGCTTGTTCTTATTGCCACAGATGGCTTATGCTGGTACCATTTTGTAATATTTAGGATGTCTCCTTTGCTGCTTCTTTTATTTGAATCTTCATACTCTCGACCGTAATCTCCACCCATTTACCTGTTGTCTTGTGTTGCCTTTCTTTCAGATTTCTGGTGATTTGTAAGAGTGGCTTCTTCTGTGTGTTAGCTGGTGCAGGAGCTGGGTCCCTGACTCTACTCTCTGCAGTCAGTAAAACAACAAGAGAAGAAGAGGGATCCAGATCATCTAGTATTTTTCTGTGCTCAGAGTGGCATATTGTTACTAAAAGGGAACATAGAGGGATACTAATTTGGGCACCCTCCAACAACAAGCAATTCTCTTCTGACTCTGGAGGTTTATGGTACTAACAGGTCAGTGGCAATGGCACACAATCATGGCTTAGGCCACTGGTCAATATGCCTTGCATCATTCTTGGCCTAAAATTCAACAGGGGGGTACCATGCGTTCCCCCTAGGCCGCTATTCAATGGCCTTGCACCCAGGGGGCCCTGCTGGGGGCCCCCAAAGTCAGATTCCCACAACCTTTCTGTGTCGGAAAAACCGGCACTGAAAGGCTGGGAAAATCTGGCATCATAATCCCTCGGCGGGAAAGAGCCAGCCGAGGGATTACTGAAGGCTTTCTGAATAGCAGACGGGCTCTCCGAGCCCGTCGGAGGCCATTCAGATATCCGATTCAGATTCCCTTCCAACCGACTCCATTAAAATGGGTCAGTCAGAAAGGAATACGAACAGCAGATTACGATGTGGTCTGAAACGGCTCCGACCATCGGCCCCTTGGTGTTGAATCTTGTAGCTTCTTGCTTTTAGAATTCTATTTACTGTAAACCCCAACTCATCTTGGTGATGGTTCTTTGAAGGGTTGAAAAGGTTTCTTAACTACACTTTTAAATAAAAGTTCTAAAATTCGACCTCACGGTTTTATACACAGGGTGTCAAATATGCACTGCATTTCAAAACAACTTTTGGACAAATATTGTTCTTAGAATGCTTATTTGTGTTTTCTTCTTTCTGTGCACCATTACATCAGCCTTGAAAAACTCCAAAGGAAATGACGGAATCATCTGTTATTTGTCATTACAGGGTAATGTCATCTGCTACTTAATTACTGAACAACTGTATTGACTGTGTGACTGCATCAGGAAGAGGCAAAAAAAACATCTACTACACTAAAGTCTGGACTTTTTGTTGAAGAATTGCACAATAATTGAAATCTGTTTGGTATACTTGCTGCATTCATACCCAACAGGATGTCAGTTTGATTAACTGATTTGTTCATTTGTGTATTGAGTGCGCCACTATTTTTCTAAATATAGGACCTAATTAGGATGTCGGGCGGATCACCACCAATAGCCTTCATCCCGTCGATCAGTATTATGATGAGGCAATCAGACACTGTGGGACGGGGGACAGACCTGCATCTCTGACTCTTCTGACAGGATCTACTGATCTCGACGGGGTAATCCCTAATAACGGTGGTGCAGAGGCAGGCACCACTGTCAGGATTACGAACTCTGTTTCCAACAGCCTTTTCATGGAGGTCAGACCGCCGTGAAAAGGGTGTCAGAAATGGACTTTGAGGGCCCCCAAACAGGGCCACGTCCCTCATGGGCCACTGGAAAGTGGCCCTGAGGGCAGATGCAGTGCCCCCAGGCACATTCATGCACTGTGTTCCATGCACCACATGGTTCATGGCTCACAGTGCATGGATGTGCACAAAGTGTTCTTTTGCACTGTGGCTTGAGCTGCAGCCCTATTCCACGGCCGCAGCACAAACCATCGTATTAAAGAGTACTTTTTCAACTGCCAGCTCGGCGGTCGCATCATTAGTGGGTGGTCAACCGCCGTCTGCTTGTGTCCTTGTGTCCTGACGAACGTGAAATCGGGTGGCGGTCCGATCAACCGTTATCGTAGTCAGAGCCATAGCTTGGGCTAGGGTTGACAGTTTAATGCGGGATCTTGTCATAATACATAGTGGCAATGGATGTGACGATAGTGATGAGCACCAAAAATATTGTGATCACTAGACTTGAAAGGTGGGGATGTGTGACACTTACACCAAAGTTGCCTTTTTCTGTTCTTCATTCAGATCCATCATGAAAAGATTGAACAAACATGGGGCTAATATGCTCCCCTGTTTTAACCCATTTGATGCTTCAATTCGCTGGGTGATACAAGTTTCATCTCCCAACTTGACCTGGAACCAAGTATTCGTATAGAGCAGGGTAATAAGGTTTAATAATTTCACACCCCATGAAGCTAACTTTTTCCATAATAAAGCAAGGGGGACTATGTTGAATGCTGCTTTTAGATAGACAAAACATATATACAGTTTTTGCTTCTTCAGTACTGCTCTTTCAGCCATCAGCGTTAGCGCAAGGAGATTGGTTGATATCGAGTAGCCTTTATGAAATCCAGACTGATTCATTGGGACTAGTTGCGCTAATGCTAGCCAATGGTCGAGCCCCTCTAAAAGACGAGAGGTGAAGGCTTTTGCCTCCTCACCAATCGGAGCTATTAGTCATTAGTTTGTTAGAACATTAGGCGGCCGCTTTCTAAATAGGTGGTAAAATACTTCCTTGCCATGAATCAGGAACCATTACCATATTATACAGGTGGGTCAAAATCACTGGCCACAGATCAGGATGCGCCCTAAAGATTGTATTTGGGAGGCCATTCGGGCCAGGTGCCTCATTTGGCCTAATCTATTTAAACAGTGCTTCAATTTATTTTTCCAGCAGATCCATTATAGGGTGAGACGTTGTGTCGGTACTGCTAGTTGCCAAGATCGAACATTGTTTGTATTTGTGTGTGATGCTTCCTTTTTTCCTTCCAAGATTCTCTCTTAGTTTATTATTCCAAGAGGACTTATACTCAGGAGAAAGCGCCAATCGTATTCCATGCAATTTGGTAATATAGTCCATCCAAGCGATTTCTGTGATTTACTGGCCATTTTACCATTATAGTCAAAACCATTGAATATTGCCCAGAAAGCCTTTCTATTATTGACTTGCTTGCAGATAGCAATGGTTAGCAGTGGTAAAGTGTCCTAAGGCCATGAAAACGAAGTCAGCAAAAGGTGGAAGGCAAAAAGGTTAGGGGAAAACTACACGGATACCAGGTCTAACAAACACTATAAAATAACTATTATAGATAAAACGCTTAACAAATTATAATTAATATCTTAATGTATTAGAGCAAATTAAATCGGTCACACAATCAATTATCTAACTAACCAATTAATTAAAAAAGGGGTACCATATTGGTAAAATTATCTATTAAATAGCTGAAAGAATGATATTATCATTTATCTAGCTAACAAATTAAAACTTATAAGAAGCTATAATCAATTCAAAGAAATATTTAACTAACTTCCCACCCTATTCCCTTACAATCCAAACAACCTGATGAAAATAAAAGACTTCATATAAAAAAAAACCTTAAACGTTTTTACCAAATCAAACAATTAATGTTAAAATATTAATAACGTATCACAAAAATTAAAAAACCTGAACTAAATAATAAAAGAAATATTATTTACAATTATATTTTTTTTAAACAATATAAAAGACTTTAAAACAATATTCTTATATTATGTATTCTGTTGCAAAATATTTTTGGCAGTACAATATTTTTTACACAATAGAGGTGTCTCACATTATTTTAAAACAATATTTTTGTTGAATACCTCTTCATCCATGAGCCTTAGCACACTTGTAGACAACCTTGTAGATAACAATGCCATTTGATTTATGCTTCCCTGCAATGCCCATTTGTGATTGTTTTTAGTTTGAAAAATGTTTATGCTGGGCAGAAAAACACTACTGCAGTGTTTTCTTTCCATGCCTCTCAGGGTGTTTGGATAAAAGTTCAGAAAAATAAATATTGTGATTCAAAAATCATGTGTCAAGAATATCAGATGTCCAAAATACAATCAACAGGAATATCGAAGATAAAAATATTGTTTTTAGTGTTATTTTTAATGACTCTGGTATCTACTAAATCTAGTTAGGGGGCAAAGAAAATTGAAACAAGTAGTGATTGGTTCTTGGCATATCTATTGGATCTTTATGCTGGGGATCCGCAACAAAATAAACTGATAGTTGTGCATGTCTTTGTAAATCAAAAAGACTCTAGAAAAAAGGAATGGGAATCGTTCCAGAGACACCTGATAAATCTTCAGGGGGAATACCCGATATTGTTATTAGGGGAGGAAGGCTGACTCTGCAATCCCAGATATCCTAGAGTGTTATAGTATTCCGACCGCAGATTTTCCAAAATATGTTCGGTTGAAGCTTGATAGGACTATGGTGAACTTTTTGGCAGAACTAGGGTTTGTAAGCCTAAATGGCCATTTCAAAGAGGATGACCCGGTACACCAAACATTTTTATATGGGAAACAACAATGCCCCATTGACTACATGTTTATACAGGCATGGTATTTTAACCTCTGCAGGGGATTTATGGTGCTAAGACTAAAGGGAAGCGATAATCGGGGGCTAAAATTAGATATAGCGATAGCTCCATTAGTGAGAGATCAAGCTGCTGAAGAACCAGGGTTTAACCCAGCGGCGTCAGAGGCACGCCTAAGATCTTCGAGTTCACCTGTCTTGGTATACAGAGACACAGAATACTTCTGGATGGCATCAGAGACCAAGTTTATTAGCTGCAGCTAGTAACAGTGATCCTAGAAATACATCACGGTGTAAATTCTCAGGAGACTGCTCATTTTACTAAGGCGAGACATCTCTTTTTATACCCAATATTCACATTATAAATGTACACCCACTGCACAAAATTCTAGCCAATAAGGTACATTTTCAAACAAAGTGTCACATAACAAAAACTCAATTTACAGTATCCCAACCCAAAAGTTAATTATTAGGAATGTCCCAAATTCAATCTCCACAAGCCGGACAAACCTATAATTGAAAGCATAACCCATGTAATGAAGAAACATAAAAAAAGAAACGGTAACAGATGCTGAACAAGATAAGGCATGTGCAAGGAAACTAAAAGTTAACGATGTCCTGAACATTGATTGGCAATCTCAGACAAAGATCGATCAGGGAAATTGGCTTTGCGGGGTCAGTTTCAGGTGCAGAGGTCAGTTTCTTACAGTTCATTTCAGAGTCAAAAAGAAACCTAGTTAATGTATACATGAACTAAGAAGGCCAGGCCACTTTATTCGCCAGGCTACCTTCACAGGCCTACATGAGGGCAACACAAAATGGTGGCACAGAACAAAATGGAGTCAGACTCGAGAATTACAGAACCTCAGACCCTCCTTTTGCTATTACGTAGGCAATAACCTAAGACTCATGTTAATCTGAATCTAGGTCTATGTCGATATTCATTAGGTCATCAAGGTGTTGCTGTAGCATCATCTTATTATTCTCTACTTCTCTCGGGACAGGTCTCCGAACACACATAGTAGCACAAAGACTACAAATGGCGGGACCACACTGGATGCAAAGACAACAAGAGAAAAGGATGGTTAAAACCATACCAAGGAATGTCAAAATCTTCCATCCCATTTGGACAGCAGTCCCCAAAACCATCCCGTCAATGACCAGTCTCCTTCGTCTACATGGATAGACTCAGAGATTTTATACAACCTAGAGATGGCTTGGTACACTGTAGGGGCATTATCTGGTATGTAAACACAGCAACTGGATCCAATCAATTTACATACTCCTCCTTGATCTGGAAGTATGATGTCTAATACCATACGGTTCTGCAAAGTCATAAGACGGTCCGCTTGAAGCTCAGCTGTAACATTACTAAGAGCACCTGCTGTCTCATTAATAGTAGCTTCAACAACACGGACAAGCTGTCGAATATGCCTACTATTGATCATAGGACCCCAAAAGGGCAAGAAGCCCTTGAAGAAATCTCCTACTTCGTGTGCTGCGGTATCTTCCTTATTGAAGACACCTCTACCATATCTCGTTCTATGATAGTCTGAAGCAGTAGTGTATGTAGGGGGAAGTAGAAACGCCACATAACACGTTCCTGAAAAATCAGGTGGCAACCATGTGTAGGCTCTGTCATGACAAACAAAATATGTGCCTTTAGCTGGCACAAACGGTGGAGAAGTCCGAGATGAATAGACATAGGTTTGAGCACACACACTCTTACCTAGCTGAGCTTTCGGATTCCGACCATTACCTTGAAAACAAAAGTGGCCTCGGTGGGGTACAATCCAAATAGGGGGAGACCTTTTTCGTCTCTCCTTCTCTGTCAAACTGGTACTATATCCAGTCACGTTCCAACCAACGTAAGCCTGCACCTCATCCTTAGGGATAGCATTATATGCATCAATATCTCGGATCATAGCTACTATTCCCCTTATTAAGGCACTATTGCTCGAGTTATCTTTAAGTGAACGTAAGGGGCGTACCTCATTTGCATAGATAAACATGGTCTGAAAAGCCCACACAGACCCATTAAAAGAAAAAGGCAAAACCAAATATGGCATACCTTTATCTGTCATATGAGGCATAAGACCAAAAACCCAACAATTAGTGGCATTTACTACTAACTGATACTGATACTGATGCTGATGCAACAACTGTATAAACGAGTTGTTGACAAATTCTGATCTCCTTGTCTGTTCATGTTCAGGCAACGTATATAACTGGTGCAAAGAAACAGTAGTGAAAGAAAGCATAGGTTGGGAGGTGGGTGCAGATGTCTGTTGTGTAGCATAGACAGTCCAACCCACACAAGCTAATGTGATACTTAAAAACATCAAAAAGCACAACATTATAAAACATTTGCTATGTATCAATGTACAAAATCTTATCTTAAGATCTATTCTCTCAACATCTCTTTCAGTTACAACAGACTCCATCCTCTAACGTGCTGCTCGCGGCAATTTTCCTTCTTCACTCAAGTGTGCGTCCAGGCGTCCTAGACGTCCCTAGAACTGCAGACCTTTCGTCAATACGCGGGCCACCCCTTAAGTTCTTATACCGCGACCCTGCAGCTGAACCCGGATGGTGGTTCAAAAAAGAAAAAGAAAAATAGTCTCTTGTCTGAAAGAGTGTAATTCACAAAAAAATTCTAATTTTATTTGTCCTTTTTAGACATTAAGTTGTAGCGTTCTTTACCAGGCACAGTTTGATCCTGAAAGAGTGTCTCTGGGTGCGTAGTATCAAGTCTCAAACACGGCGGCACAGCTTCTTGCAAGACTTTATCATCCGCACGTTCTGACTGAGTCCATTCCAGATGTGCATCGCTAAAAGGTACAAATCTCGGAACCCTTTCACTCTCGGAATCGGCAACACATTCCCGGACCCACTTATCGTACGGTAAGGGCAAAGATATCTTCTTACAATGGGTACCATGTACCCAGTTTTTCTTGCCGAACACCTTAATAGCAGTCCGAGTTGATAACAGGACTTGATATGGACCGGTCCATCTTGGTTCCAAGTTCTTCGACGTCTGGAAATTCTTGGTTAGAACCCAGTCACCAGGTTGAATCGTGTGGCCTGCGTCTACAGAAACTGAAGGCAAAGTGTCATGAACCTGTTGGTGAAGAACACGCAATTTAGCAGTCAAATCATGTAAGTAGTCAACCAACATGGGGTACTCGATATCACTGTACTTCTTAGGCCTCGGCACACCCCAGAAATTCGCCGGGCGTCCAAAAACAATCTCATATGGGCTAAGTCCCACGCATGAATGTACTGTCGTTCTCGTGGACAAAAGTGCCAATGGTAAGGCATCGGGCCATGTAAGACCAGAGCTCGCTTGCACCTTGGCCAACTTCAGCTTCAGAGTGCCATTATAGCACTCGACCAGGCCTGCTGACTGGGGGTGATTCGCAGCGTGAAATTTCTGTTTAATACCCAGACCCGCACATACTTTCTTCATAATCTGACCCACTATTTCACTTCCATTATCACTCCATACCATCCTCGGCAAGCCATATCTGGGAAAGAATTCTTTGAGCAAAACCTTGGCTGTAGACAAGGCAGTATTATCCTTTAGAGGGTAGGCCTCTATCCATCTGAAAAAGGCACAAACAACCACAAGGACATACTTCAAGTTATTGCATCTTTCCATATGAATATAGTCTATCTGCAGCACCTCGAACGGATACGTTGGAGGAGCAAAATGACCCGCTGGAGTTGGGGTTCCCTTTCCAGGATTATGCATCAAGCAAATCATGCAGTGTTTAACCAAATTCTCAGCACACTTAGGAATTCCACCATTCTACCATACCGGAGCCAACAACTTACATATCCCTTTTGTACTAATGTGAGCCAACCCATGAGCCAACAGCCTGTTGAATCCAACATTCCCGTATTCTCTCTCCACATACTCAATTCTTTCTCAGTAGCTTCTGCCTGAATCATCTTCACACTTTCTGTTGTATCTTCACACATCCTCCTTCCACAACCCATCTGGCAGGACCTGCAACATACATCCGACTCGTCACATCTTTCGCCGTTTCTCTCGCTACTTCATCTGCAAACACATTCCCTTGACCCACATCATCCGTAACCTTCTTATGCGCACTACACTTCACTATCGCAATTTGGGTCGGCAAAGTAAGTGATTCAAGAAGTTCACTCACTAATTGTCCATGCTGAATTTTCGTACCATGGGAAGTAAGAAATCCTCTCTCTTTCCACAAGCGACCAAAACTGTGAGCCACGCCAAATGCGTATTGGCTATCAGTATAAACCTTCACTCTCTTTCCTTTTGACACCACACACGCTCTAGTCAATGCTATCAACTCCGCTGCTTGCGCTGAATTCTGTGCAACACGTGCTGTTTCAACAATCGTGTGCAAAGTTGTGACAGCATATGCTGCAGTCGTCTCGCCATTCGGAAGCTTAAAGCACGAACCATCTACCCATAGGGTACCATCAGGATTCGAAAGAGGAGTATCTTTCAGATCAACTCTACCCTTCGTTTCCTCCTCTGTCCGGAGAAAAAAGTAATGCTGTTCCTGAGCATCCGTCTCTACAAAAATCGGCAACAATGTAGCTGGATTCAATGTGTTGCACCGCTTGATGTGCACATGGCTAGCCAAAAGCGTCAACTCATAACCTGACAAACGCGCACTGGTAAGATGTTGAGTCTTCGTTCTATTCAATAAGGTATCCACTGCATGTGGGACCATCACAATCAATGTATTATCCAATACCAAACCAGCAGACTGTCTGATAGAAACAGCCGCTGCCGCTGTAGCTCTTAGACAACTAGGCAACGCCCTAGCTACCGGATCTAAAGTAGCTGAAAAGAACGCACATAGGCGCTGCTTGTCTCCAAATTGTTGCGTCAACACTGACAACGCACAACCTTCTCTCTCGTGTACATTAAGTGTAAAAGGTTTACTGTAGTCGGGGGTACCCAAAACCGGAGCAGAACACAATGCATCACGCAATTCGGAAAAACTCTTCTGACATTCGTCAGACCAAGGAAGAGGGTGTGGTGTGTCCTTAAGAGTAAGTGCCAACAAAGGTTTCGCTAGCAAAGAAAAATTTGGAATCCACTGTCAACAATACGAGGTGATACCTAAGAAGGCACGCACCTCTCTCTGTGTACATGGCACAGTCATTTGGGCAATTGCTTGAATACGCTCTGGGGTCAATCACCTTCCCTCCTTCGACAAGAGATGACCTAAGTAGGTCACTTCTTGGCGGCAATACTGCAACTTCGAAGGTGACACTTTATGATGAAGGTCAGACAGGTGTTGCAACAAAGAAAGAGTAACTTATTTACAAATCTCTTCATCATCAGCAGCAACCAACAGATCATCAACATACTGGATAAGAGTAACACCAGAGGGCAATGCAAGAGTATCAAGCTGAGTTTTCAAAGCCTGACTGTAAATGGAGGGACTCTCACAATAACCTTGAGGAGCGCGCTTAAACCGGAAACTGCGGCCTCCTAAAGAGAAGCCAAAAATATCCCTACTTTCCTCAGCAATCGGAATACTGAAGAAAGTGTTCTTCAGATCAATAACAGAAAACCAAGCAGCTGAGGCAGGGATCATAGTCAATAAAGCAGTAATGTCCGGGAACACAGGAAACTGTGGCACAACGATCTTATTGACCTCTCGAAGGTCGATCACAAACCGATACACAGGTGGCTGAGAAGAGTCAGTACGATTAAGGACAGGCAGAACAGGACTGTAACACACATTACCTCTCGTTTCTTCAACCACACCTTTCTCAACCAAATCATAGATAATCGCTAAAGGAGCTCTTTCACCATCACTGGAAATTTTGTACTGGAGAATGCGAGGTAATTTAGCATTCAACTTAAGGGTAACAACGTAGGGTGGAATCTGCAAGAGACCAACATCATTGGGACCTTTAGCCCAAAGTGTATCAGGGAGAGAACGCAGTTCCAGTGGATCCTTAGACAGATACATCGGGAGAATCACTTTCTTACCCACCGTAAGATGTACTCCCGAAGGAGAACAATGTAATGTCGCATGCAATCTTTTCAACAAGTCCAAACCCAACAGATTCTCGCCACAGCCCGTCGTTAGAATAAGGGGAGCCTCCAATTCACAGGGACCAATAGAAAGGGGCAAAGGACAAGAAACCGGATTACGAACTGGGGCGCCAGAAAATCCTACTGAAACATTGGTCAAGCCAGACAAAGGTGCGCCGGGGAGTTTAGAGTGCATGATAGAACTCTTTGCTGCTCCAGTATCCAAAAGAAAAGGTTCTGCCACACCTGATGTAATCACTTCAACATAAGGTCCACTCTGATCTACTGGAACTGACACTACTCCCTCCCTTTGTCCATGGCTGTCCTAACTATCATTAAAGCCAGCACTCTCATTTCCAACATAATAATCATCAGTGTAGTACTGAGCGGACTGGACGGTCGGAACATTCTGTTGGTCAAAATAATTCATAGACTTCTGAGGGGAAAAGGAACGTTCATTCTGGGGAAACGTACCACGTCCCCTACCCCTAGGTACTTGTTGGAAACCACCACGACCTCTCAGACCAGACATACCATTCGCAAGCTGTAGCAAGATCGGGCAACTATTCTTGAAGTGACCTTCTTTTTTACAATAAGCACACTGATTAGGGCCTAGCAGGAGTCGCGAAGCAAAAGACTCAGGCTTCTGCAACAGTTTCTGAAACTGTGGGGGTTGCTGAAACTGGGAAGGTTGCTGAAACTGACGCTGATTAGGGCGAGGCAGATAAGTCTGCTGCAGAAGAACTTTCATTTTTAATTCTCTAGTCTTCTTCTCTACTTTATCCTTCTCATCTTTATCTCTATTCTCATAGTATTGTGCAGTAGCCAATATCTGAGCCGAAGAAGAAACAGCCCATGAACTCTCAGAGTCCTTTAACTTATTAGAAAGTTTAGGAAGTAAATTAAAACAAACTTATCTACAAACAACCTCTGACCACCTTCTGTACTCATATCCTGACCACTTTGATCAATGAATGTTTCCTCAATCCTAGTGAAGAAATCAGACACACTCTCGTCTTTCTTTTGTTTGCATGCTGCTAACTTGTCCCAATTCACCCGCAGAGGAGGCATCATAGTTTTCATTAAATTAATAATCCTACCAGGTAGTTCTGCAACTAAGGGTTCAGGTTTGGCACCTCCTACCTTCCGACCATCTGCAGCAGTAATATTAACCCACGTATCTCCTAACTCTGGCGCGTGATCCTTGTGACGGATCTTCACCCACAAGGGTTGAGGAACTACATTACCCATCAACATATCTATGTCAGCTAAATTCATAACACACGCATCAACTGTCTGAGACAACTCCTTATAATAACCAGCAGGATTTTTACGGGGGTCAGGCAAAGTCTGCTTAAGAGCCAGGACCTCAGCTCTCTTCCAAGGGACATGCACCCACACTCGCTGAAAATGAGCCGGTGCAGCCGCAATACCATGAGCGGCATCAGCCACAACTGCCTCTCTCCATACAGGGGGAACCTCTCTCATAGGATACTGCTTCACTTTTTTCCTAATAGAAGGGTCAGGTTCGAACAATGACTGAGGTGGAAGTCTAGACCTAAAAGTGAGTAGTGTCTCTACCGCTTCCTCAACACCGGAACCCACTATCGTCCCTTTAGCAAATTCAGACTGAACATTAAGCAATTCCAGTGGAATTGAAGCCAACTCCTTATCTTCCCACTCCTGACGAAGGAAGGTACACATGACATCAAAAACATACCTTTGTTTTGGTGCCTCCCACTGTAGGAAGATATCCATAACCACTTGTGGACTGTACTTGGAGGTATTCGAAACCCATCTACGAGCAAGGAGATCTAACACTGCCCGCTCTTTGGGACCAGGGAGCTGACTACGTCTCTGCTTACGTTCAGAAACAGGGGTCATATTCAGTGACCCAAAGAAAGGAGACAAAAGACTAGTGACAGTCTCAGTCATTTGTTGCCGAGCAGAGGGAGAAGAAGTTGACATGAGGACAGGAGACAAAGTGTTTTGAGGTGACAGAGACGTAGGGACAGAAATAAGAGAAGTCGAAGATAAAGGAGTGTAAGGCAAAGGAGTTTGAGGCAAGGCTGGTGGCAAGGCTGACGGCCCTGGAGGGGGCTGCGCCGGGGGAGGAAGAACCACCTGTGAAGCAACGGGTGGCTGAACAACAACAGGGGGTTGAACGACAACAAGGGGTGCAACAACTGGAGGTAACGGAGGTGCAGTAGCACCCTGCACATAAGGGGGTGGTAATCTCAGTAAATGTGACATCAAAGGATCCTTTTCAGGGTCTATAGTCACATTTGAAAGGGGAGGTGGCAAAGCCGGGTAACATTTGTCAATGGCCATGCAATGTTGTCTATCTGACACTTCAATCGCACGATCTTCTTCATCTTCCTTAAACTGCCTAGCAGCTTGCATTACGATATATTCCTTTCCTTCCTATCTCTCTTAGCCTGCTTAATTTCTCGCTGTTTGGCTTCCTTACGCCAAAGGCGGAAAGAGTCAAACATCGCCGGCCGGGCTTTCTTCTTAAATAGCGCAACTTCTAGGTTATCTAAAACATCTGATTCAAAACTACCATGTTGGGGCCATCGTAAAACACCATCTTTCCTTGTATAACGGACCCATACTTCATTAAAGTTAATGGGACCTACACCATGCTTTGAATAGAGCTCATAATTTGGAGTTCCAACCGGAGGTATCGGACACGAGTCCTCCAATAGTGAATCCCTATTACAACTACAACAAAACCATTTCCTAAATTTGCTAAAACCAGGCATCCTTTAGCTCACTAGTCTTGCTTCAAACTTCAAGGGGTTATCAAAAATGAACCCCCCGGCTTCGACTATTGCAATGGCCGAATCAAAACCAAGAAACAAAACAAAGTCGTGGAAGCGACCCATTTATACTTAACCAAAATGTCTGTCACGCCACCAGAAGACCGTCTAACGTCTCGCCTTACAAATCATCACAAGAGGGTCCAAGACAGGGCGACAGTCAGGGCAGCAGTCCTTCGCAGCCATCGGAAAGGGGAAGCCTCGCAGAAAAAAACCATCGGTCCACGTCGACATGCAGGGGTCGATGAAGTGGCGGCTGTCCTCCAGAATTTCCTCACGGGGCTCCTCACAATCTTCGGGCTTGGACCAGTACCGCTGAAGTCGCCCAACGTTGGGCGCCAGTTGAAGAACCGGGGTTTAACCCAGTGGCGTCAGGGGCAAGCCTAAGATCATCAAGTTCACCTGTCTTGGTATACAGAGACACGGAATACTTCTGGATGGCATCAGAGACCAAGTTTATTAGCTGCAGCTAGTAACAGTGATCCTAGAAATACATCACGGTGTAAATTCTCAGGAGACTGCTAATTTTACTAAGGTGAGACGTCTCCTTTTATATCCAATATTCACATTATAAATGTACACCCACTACACAAAATTCTAGCCAATAAGGTACATTTTCAAACAAAGTGTCACATAACAAAAACTCAATTTACAGTATCCCAACCCAAAAGTTAATTATTAGGAATGTCCCAAATTCAATCTCCACAAGCCGGACAAACCTATAATTGAAAGCATAACCCATTTGTGAGAAGTTGGCCTGGTATATGCTGCTCACTAATTCTAGTGATCACCTTGTTCCATGCCAAACAACCCTTATGGTGGTGGTTGAAGTCAACCTTGATAGACCAGCTATCCTAGTGGTAGCGTGGACAGTGCAGTCTGCAAGCTAAACTCTTGAGGGCATGTGAAGCCAGCTGTTTTACCATATATAACCTCCTTAAATACCAAATGAAAGGACACCACACAGATATATATTCAAAATATATATGTATTTATTTACTAAAAGTATCCCCTATACTCTTTATGAGCACAGAAGCACATTCGTTTAAAACAAGGCAGTGTTTAAATATACAAAAGTTGCACAATTATGGATGGGCCAGGTGGCCAGCTAAACCATATACTAAAATAGTGGTATAAGAACCACAAAAAGAAAGGAACGAAGGCCTAGGGCCTTTGGAATCGCTGGGACGACAAGGAGCTAACTGTAGTTAGTGACCAGGAGGCCCACAGGATGCGTGTGCAGTGTTAAAAGTTACACGCGTGCACCTATTGAATTCAATGGGTGCGTAAAAGTCACAAAGTTAAAGGAAAAGGAGTCTTCCGGATGGACCAGAACCTATCAACTTGAAACCTAGACACTAGAGATGTTTCTCTACCCAGGAGCACCGGAGTGCCAGCGTTACCTCACCCACAGGAAGCGGGTGCATAGGGGTCAAAGTGCGTCGGGTTTCGTCGTGCAGGTCTATGGAGCCTCAGGATGAAGATGCTGCAGGCGGCCAGACAGGAAGAGTTCTGGTGGATCCAAGGATGGATCTGAAGAGTAGATGACCTGCAAGCAGAGGGGACAATGTTCACAGTCACTAGCCAGTGACCGGCGTGGCACCAGGAAGGAACTAGGCGATGTCGGGTGCCAACAGGTGAAGAAAGGAAGCTTGTCTCTGCAGCCACGTGAAAGTGAAGAGGTTGATGACGTCCAGGAGTCACTCACGAGCTGTCCCACAAAGGCTCTAGCTGATGGCGGTGTCGGCTTCTTGATTGGAGCAAACAGGCCTTGGCTAATGCAAGCCACGCAGGAATCGAGGAAAGCTTGGTGTTCTGGCCAGCAAGGTCAGAGGGGCTGCTCCTTTTCACAGGAGCAAGGGCCAGTCCGGAGCAACCAGACCAGCAGTGTTAGTCGTAGTTTTCGTCGCCAAGATGGCCACTAGCCAACGAGCCAGTAACTGGGATGACACGTTGAGTGGCAAAAAGCAAAAGGGCCCCACGCAGGTATCGTGGATGCTGGAGGGCTGGTCTTTGGTGCCAATGCTGCTCGGTGTTGGGGCTTCTCAGGACCCAAAGCACAGCATTGAGGATGCCTCAGGTGCTGCGCAGTCAGCTTGTCGTGGATGTTCCAAGATGGCCAGTCCCACGTCTCTCGGTGCCTCCACGGGTCTCTTCTTTGCAGGGACTGTGGATCTGGCTCAGAGATGTCTGGGTCTTGTCAGGCTCTGGGCTCGGTCTCCGGCGGGAGGTGGCGGCAAAGCAGTCATTGAGTTGCTGGATGGTGCCTGTATTCACAGGGTGGTCACTCCTTGGCCACAAGGGAGATTCTCTTCAGTCTTCTGTGCAGCAGAACGTCGAAGTCCAGTAGTTCTTCTTATTAAAGTCGAGTTTCAGGATGATCTGAAGTCTTGGGACACAGCTCCTACTCTTATTCCAAATCTAGGGGCCGGATTACCTGCTAGGTCCCTCCTCTGGGTGGGACCAGGAAGGGGGGCGGTTACACCCCCTTTCCTTTGTCCAGTTTCATGCCAGGACTAGGGCTGGAGAGCCCCAGCTCCGGTTTGAACTGGCATATGCACAGGGACACCTTGTGTGCCCCAGGCATGTCTCAATCTATTCAGCCATCCCTAACCCACTACACAAAATCCTGTCTGGGGTGGTGCAAGCACCTCCCCTGACAGGAAACCCTTTGTCCACACCTCCCAAGCTGGAAGGACTCCCAGCAGCAGGATGGCAGACTGTGTCTGTGGTGGCAGCATCAATTTTGTGATGCTGAGGCTCTGTCTAACTTTACCCGGGTTTCAGATTAGGTACATGTCGTGTCCCTCTAGGAGGGTGGAATGCTACCCCCGTTGTCAGAATTGGCGAGGGGGTAGTATTGCAAATCGTATGACACCTTACTCGACATGTTTTGATAAAGCCAAACCAGAGTTAGCATTTGACCGCGAGGTACATAATGCACTTAAGAGTATATGGTATGGCAATCTCATGAAACAGCTAAAGGATGTTGTTTCGAAAGCTGCAGACAGGCTCAGCTCATGCCAGAGCACCATCTCACATGAAACCAAGCACTCTGCCTCCAGGATTGTTAAGGCCTGCCATAGGAGTGGCTGATAGGTTACCATGTGTCCCTATATGTTAGATATAGATATACTATATCTAAGTAAGAGGTGATTACACCAACTTACCCCAGCTGAGTGATCAGCCAGTTGTGTCAAATAGTGAGGCCAGGCCAGGGATGGCATAATACATGCTGCAGCCCCTGGTAGGCCTTGGATACACCTATGCCCTGGGTACCTGGGGTACATTGTTACAGGGTCCAATAAGGTGAACCAGTTCCAATTGGTAATGCACCTAGCGTGCATTGGCATTAATTTAGGGAGAGAGCAGCAGGGCTGTGGGTCTGATTAGCAGGCCCACAGCCACACTAAGTCATAAAACCAGTGAAGCAAAAGCAAAAATTTGGGGTGACCATAGGATAGCAGACCCTACTCTCCTACACCATGTAATGAATAAACATAAAAAAAGAAACGGTAACAGATGCTGAACAAGATAAGGCATGTGCAAGGAAACTAAAAGTTAACGATGTCCTGAACATTGATTGGCAATCTCAGACAAAGATCGATCAGGGAAATTGGCTTTGCGGGCTCAGTTTCAGGTGCAGAGGTCAGTTTCTTACAGTTCATTTCAGAGTCAAAAAGAAACCTAGTTAATGTATTCATGAACCAGGAAGGCCAGGCCACTTTATTCGCCAGGGTACCTTCACAGGCCTACGTGACGGCAACACAAAATGGTGGCACAAAACAAAATGGAGTCAGACTCGAGAATTACAGAACCTCACTACCTTAATGGCATTAGATCTCCCCAAACGTTTAACTACAAGAATTGATGGGATATATATTGAGCAGTTAATGCAGTTTCAATCAATCAACTATATGAACCACTATAGGGCCATGGGAGACCCCAATTGCGCTTGGTATGCAGCTAATATTGCAGAGGTTGTAAAGAGATTGGTACCAGTTGAAAGGGTAGGTAAGAAGAGGGGGAAAAGGGAGCAGCGGGGCCAAACTTCAAACCGACAATGGTTCAATAAAGAGTGTGCTGTAGCCAGGAAGGAGTTAAGGAAAATAGGAAGGGCAAGGCGATCAAATGATCAAGCAAAGCTAGTTGAAATGTACTGCTGTAAGAAAAGGGAATATGAAGCTCTGATGAGGAGGATGAAGCAGGCTTTATTTGATTTGAATTGGGATGTGATGATCTGGACACTCCATGAAAAGGATATGAGAACATTCTGGAAATTGGTCCAGAAGGGATGTGGCATGGCTGCCTCTCCAGCAAGATGTATGGTTCCAGAAACAGATTGGGTACACTTCTTAACGAATATTTATAAGCCAAGTGGGTCAGTGGTGAAGAAAGACTGACCAACTGTGGGTGTGGGGGCCTTGGAGTCATTCTTTATTAAACTAATAGATAAGTTGATATCTTCCTTGAAATTAACAAAGGCAGCGGGTCCAGATAACATGCCAGCAATTATAATTAAGTCAAATCACTTGTGGTGGGCTGGTTTCTTCTCCAGATTTTTTATCCACATAACTAAGGGGGTGACCAAGTCCGCCCACCACCGTAGCGGTGATTGGGACTGCCCATCAGACATGTGGCGGTCCCACCACTGCGATTAGGATGCACCCGCCATACTTGTGGGCACATCCTGGGCCTTTAACATTGGGGGCGGTGCTGCTGGCTGCAGCACAGCCCACAATGTTAAAGGTGCTGGCACCGCATTTCCCTGCACCACGTTACAGGCACCACATGGTGCCTGCCACTTGGTGCATGTAAATGCAGGGGCGTACCATGGGTACCCCCCAGTGCAGCAGCACACCCCCAGATGAGGGGGGCCCGCAACGGCCACTACCAGGACACATCCTAATAAGCCAGACAGTGCCTACCAGGCACCGCCACCATATTAGTGGCCCTTTTCCATCCGCCAGGCAATCGGTGCGATTGCCTCTGGCGGAAAAGCAGTAGATGGACTTTCCATCTGCCGCGGTACCCACCGCTATCCTAATTTGGCGGAGGGTAAATTCACTATGTGATGGCGGAAGGACCACCATCGCTGGTCTGGCGGTGGCGGTCCTTCCGCCATCATGATGAGCCCCTAAGATCAGGATAATGCCTCTGAGTTGGAAGGGTGCAATAATTAAACCCATACACGAAAAAGGTGCGAAGGAAGACCCAGGGAATTAGTGGTTAATAAGCCTGCTGGATGTAGGTTAAAAGCTGTACTCCAAAGTAATACTAAGGGCTTTAAAGAACTGGTTAGAAGGAAATAGTATTATCCCATTGGAGCAGGGAGGCTTTAAAGCCAGGCACTCCACAATAGATCACTGCTTCAATTTATGGACTTTGGACAAGAAAGCAAAATAAACAACAGGGAATCAATTTTGTTGCTTTGTTGATTTTACCTCAGCCTTCGATTTGGTCGATCGTAGATTACTTTGGGGAAAATTAATATAACTGGGTATTCCTTCTCCATTAACAGAAATTCTGCAGGAATTGCATACTGGGAACTGGGCCCAAGTAGATTTTGACTAACACAGGGCCCTCTCTGAGAAAATACCCTTGGGAAAAGGATTAAGCTAGGGCTGTGTCCTAGGTCCCACTTTGTTCTCCCTATTTTTAGCTGATCGACAAGGGGAGTTAGCAGCAACACATTTGTTCTCCCCGAAAATGGGAGGAAGACATATGTCGTGCCTACTATATATGGCTGCAGCCCACAGCACAAGCCCCAATATAAAACGTTCACTTTCCCACCGCAGCGAAGGCGGTCGTTTTGTAATAATGGAAATGGGACCACCAAGTCTTTTTTGGGCTGACCCATTTCTGATACAGTGTAGGTCGGACACTCGTCTGACTGACATCGTAATTAGAGCCCTCGTGTCTAACAGTTTTTAAAAAATAGTTCATGTTGGAATGCGATTATTCAATTTTATAATTTTTGTCTGAAATCCTTTATTTACTTTTTATTTATGTAGCAGAAATAGTTTGTGTTATTTTATTAGTATTGTTGGTGTTTAGGAATATAATTAATACAAAAGAGTTGTATGTTTGTAGGCAATAAGATGATTAATACATCTTTTGGTAGAATGAAGGTATTTAACAAATTATTCTCATTTATTTATGTTTTCAAATTAAATTATTGTATAATTTTATATTTTTAAACATATATATATATATATTTCAACTTAAATATAAACATTTATATAAAGTTAAGTAAATAAACAATTCCTTCATGATTTTTAGCTATTAAAACAAAGTTAATTATATTTAATTGCTATTGTATATTGTATATTTTCCAAGTTTAATTTCCATTTTTTGACAGGTTTTTTAGCCTATCTTACATTGTTTTATAAACATATTTTCAACTTCAATTTTTTAAAATATTTTTAACAATATATATTGACATGTTTAACAAGTTTAATAATTTTGTAAATTTTTACATAAATTTATTTTGCATTTTTAGATTATTCCCCATAATTTTTATGGGCAGATAGTATTGTTTTTTAGTTTTATTTAGTGGCCATTTTTTGTTTACTGTTACCTTTTATATTGTAATCTATTTTTGTTCTTTTCATTCTATTTTCCCAGAACCAGGTTGTGTGTGGTGGTGCTGCTGTTCGTTGGAACAAGTAGGCCCTTTATTAAGGGTTTGGTGGTAGGTGGTGATACGGGCTAAGGTCTACAAGTAAGTCACAGTGTTGTTTGTGGATTAATGGTATATTAATTAATAGTGTTTTCACTAGTTAGTAGTTTTGGATTTTCATACACTGTATTAGTAATGTATTGTTATATTATGTTAAATTCTGTTATGTTACTTATATTTTGATGGTTAAGTTTAATGGATATGTATTTTTGGGAATGTAATGCATTTGCGGGTTAGTTCTCTAATTTACTTTACAGGTTTTTGGCAAATGACAAGTTCTATGGGCATAGGCAAATTTCATTCTTTTTTTTTAAAGGAAATCAACTTTGGGTTACAAGAAACCAATGCTTTTTACTTTGATTTCTTTTTTTGGGGTTTCTTGGAGTGTTTATGGTTTTTAAAACACTTTTCCAGTTTTTTTATGGTTCCCAGACACTTTGGATTGTTTCGAGAGATCTCTATTAGATTCCTTCCATTTTTGCATTTTCTGGGCTTTTTGTACAATATAGGGCCTGATTACGATGATGGTGGGACCGCCATCGACAGCCTGTCAGTTGCTGTCCCACCACCATCGTAATTGGGTTTTCCTCAGGCCTCATTAGGATGGCAGGTGAATGGGTTGTGGACGGAGAGACCGACCGCCATGGTCCGTCGGAGGAGCAGAAAACAGTGGTGGCGGTGCCTGCCAGGCATCACCGTAGGTATTACAATGTTCCTTTCTGCCGGTACATTCATGGCGGTGAACCTGCCATAAAAAGGCAGGCAGAAAGGGACATTGGGGGCCCGTATCGGGCCCCCTTCCTCCCAGGGTCTAACCTTTGGGGGCACCTATGATGCTCCCTACATATCACTGCACCATGTGGCAGGCACTACATGGGGCCTTCAAAAATGGGGAGGCGGTCAATCGCACACCAGATTCTTCCGTATTTTCATATTGCATTATTTGAACTATCATTGTGCACGCCTGGAACGTGGTCTGCCCTGTCCCACGTGCTTATGAATGCGACAAGTGATTGAGCGAGGTATCACTGACTGCTCTATAGGCAATCTGCACCCATGGATTACTGGAGAAATTCAACACATAACAAAACAAAAAATTGTGGCATCTTGGTTATGCACTAAGGATCGAAGCTGTGTGTCCGGATTTGGGGTGATACCTCACTCCATCACTTGTCGCATTCATAAGCACGTGGGACAGGGCAGACCACGTTCTGGGCTTGCACGCGGATAGTTCAAATAATGCAATATGAAAATACGGAAGAAACTGGTGAGCGATTGACCGCCTCCCCCTTTTTTGAAAGTATTACTGACTGCTCTATAGGCAATCTGCAACCATGGACTACTGGAGAAATTCAACAAAAAACAAAACTAAAAATTGTGGCATCTTGGTTATGCACTAAGGATCGAAGCTATGTGTCCGGATTTGGGGTGATACCTCACTCCATCACTTGTCGCATTCATAAGCATGTGGGACAGGGCAGACCACGTTCTGGGCTTGCACGCGGATAGTTCAAATAATGCAATATGAAAATACGGAAGAAACTGGTGAGCGATTGACCGCCTCCCCCATTTTTGAAAGTATTACTGACTGCTCTATAGGCAATCTGCACCCATGGATTACTGGAGAAATTCAACAAAAAACAAAATAAAAAATTGTGGCATCTTTGTTATGCACTAAGGATCAACACTGCGTCTGGATTTGGGGTGATACCTCACTCCATCACTTGTCGCACTACATGGTGCCTGCCACGCAGTGCAGGGATATTTGTTATGTCCATATTTTGTACTGCAGTGTGTGCTGCAGCCCGCAGCACCCGCCGCAATACAAAATATAAAAAGAACAATTGATGGACAGAATGGAGAACAATGTCATACATTCACCCCAGTACAGAGATCTGGGCCTAAATCCATCGTTTTTTTGCTCAGCATGCCATTCCAGTTTGAATCCAGCTATATGTAAATCAGTCTTGACCCTGCACCCAATGGGAACAGTCCATCCCGAACTGCCAGGCCAGGTCCTCCCTGGAATGGAAACAAGCATCCTAGGATCGGTTTCGGGGTTTCACCCCTCATAAGCCAGGATAGCTTGACTCCAGTGGCATGGAGAGCACGGTACCCACATCTGGGCATACCCATCCCACTCGGGTGACAAATGCAGAAAGAACAATTGATGGACAGAATGCAGAACAATGCCATACAAAATATGGACATTGCGACTGCCATGGTGGCGGTCGCATCCTAATATGCCTGGTGTGACCTCCGACTTGTAGTTGGGCGGTCCCATTTACAAAAGGATGGCAGTCATACGAAAGTCCAACTGCCATCCTAATTGGCTCCATAGTTCCTATTTTTGGTGGATTACCATTTTTGACTATGTGGATACAGAGGAAGATCTGCAGCCACAGAGCAGTAAGTTTATTTATTTAATTTCTTTTGAGTGGGAATTGTGATATTTTATTGTTTGTGTAATATATATGATTGTCATTTGGAATTGTGTGGTTCATGTGTTGTAAATAATATATGTGATGGATTGAGGGGCTTTTTTTTTTCTTGGTTGGTGACAGTTACATTTTTTATTTAAATAATTTATATGTAATTTTATTACTTCAGTCTTCATTAAGACTGGAATTTTAAGTAATTTTTTGACTGATGTAATAAAATATTATATTTATTATTTATAAAAACTTGATTTGGTATATTGGTTTAGATTTTGCAATACATTTTTAGGATTTTTCAGGTTAATTTTTTTAATAATATACTTTTGGTTATCAGTTCTATGTAAGGTACTCCTTTGTTATTTATGAATATTGTAGCATGTCTCACATTACTTTGGTTTGTTTGCTACGTTTAAGGGCAGTTTGGCTTACAGATTGCCCTATGCATAGTTGTTTGCTCGATTTGTAATGCTTCTATAAATTTATAGATTGCAGGTTCGGTTCTGACTAGTGTGGATTGGAAAGTATTGTATGAAGATTTATAGATGGTTTGCCACAGAAGCCCAGTATGACATAACAAGGAAAATGTCTGGCAGATACAGGAAGCCACAAAGACCTGTTAATGACAAAGGGGTTGATTCCGATCTCGTTCGGAAAGCTTACCGAATGACTAGGGTTCAGAATGCTTTCTGGACGACTCGGATTGGGGGAGTCCGACCAAACAAGTACGATGAATCCGTATGCATCCGGATAGAATTCTGTTGGGCTCCCATTGGTTTCAATGGGAGCCTGTGTTCTGAACGAGAACACAGGCTCGCATTTTAGAAAGGGGTGTTTGGGGATAATCGTGCACCCTGTAGCGGGCACCCCTTGGTGCCTGCCACACGGTGCATGGTTGTGAAGAGATGACCCATGGGCCCAATTCTGAGGGCCCCAAGCAAAGTGGGCCGGCTATGGGCCCCCAAAGACTGATTCCGGCAGCCTTTTCATTTCAGGCAAACCGAATTGGAAAGTCTGTCCGAATCGTTCATCGCACTTGCTCGCTCAGAAACCTAATCCATAGAACTGTATGAATTAGCTCCGGAAGGCTAGATCTCTCCAAATGCCTTCTGGAACCAATTTGGTCAGCCCAGACAGTTTCCATGTATCGTACTTGCTAGTTCAGAACTGGGAACGAGTCAGTCAGAAACAAGGGCTCCGGATCGTTTTCGGGAAAGCCAAATCCAATTCGAAGTCCTTCCGACCATGATTGGAATCAACTCTAAAGCTGGGAAGACCATTATGTGTAGCGAAGGACAACAACGAAGTTGGGTGGAGCACTTTGAAGAATTGCTGAGACAACCCATGCCGCAGTCCCCACCAGACATACAGCCAGCTGGCAAGGACTTGCCAATTGACTGCAGCAGACCAACCAAGGAATAAATACGGTAGGCCATCAAACATTTGAGAAATGGGAATGAAGCAGGACCTGACAATATTCCTCAGAGGCACTGTAGACATTGAGACATTGGTAAACATGCTCTACCACAAGTTTGGAAGGATCTGGGAAGATGAAAAGGTGCCATCAGACTTGAAGGAGGATATCTTATCAAGATCTCCAAGAAAGGTGACCTGAGTAGCTGCGCAAACTACAGGGGGATAACTCTTCTATCAACCCCAGGCAAAGTGTTCAACAGAATCATCCTGAACAAATTGAAGGAACAAGTCGACATTCAGTTGTGAGACCAACAGGCTGGCTTCCACAAAGTTAGATCCTGCACAGACCAGATTGAGTCATGGCGCATTATCATTGAGAAGTTGATGAAATAGAATCCCCCCTCTATGACAACGTCATTGACTGTGGGTAGGCATTCAACAGCATGGACACAGAGACCCTTTGGAAACTCCTCTGCCACTATGTTGTGACAGATAAACTTGTAAGAATCATCAGGAATTCTTATGAGAGAATACCCTGCAAGATAGTCCATATAGGAAAACTCATGGAAATCTTCCAAGTGAGGACCAGAGTCTGACAGCGTTGTTTACTCTCGTCTTTTCCTGCTGGCCATAGACTGGATCATGAAGACATCCAGAGGAAGGAGAAAAAAATGAAATCCAGTGGACACTTTGGACGGCATGGACCTAGCAGATAACCTGGCCCTACACTATCATACCCATCTGCAGATGGTGATGATGATGAGGAATTTATAAAGTGCAACAAATACCCTGGGGTGTCTAGGCGCTGCCCTTTACACATACAGATCAAGACGGACGAAGTATGAGAATTATGCCTTAAATAGCCACGTTTTTAATCCCTTTCTAAAGTTTACCAGGCTAGTCTCTTTTTTAAGCGAGGTTGGCAGAGAGTTCCACAGTTTGGATGTTGTAGCAGTGAAACTCTTGCCATCCCACCTAGACCTGCTAACTCTAGCAACATTTAGGTTTCCATGTTCGGAAGAGCTAAGGGGTCTTGCAGGAATGTATGGCTTAAAAATGTAACCAGTTGCATTGGCCCTAGGTTGTTAAGTGATTTAAAGGAAATGCAGAGTGATTTAAACTGGATCCACTTGGCTACCGGCAAACAGTGAAGATGGAGTAAAGCTGTGGAGATGGAGTCGAATTTAGAGATACCTAGGAGTACTCTTGCTGCTGCATTCTAAGCAGTCTGTAGCTTTTGAATGCTACGCTTGGGGGCACTGGTAAAAAAGGCATTGCAATTGTCCAATCTTGAGGATATCAGCACCTAGACCACCATTTTCCTCAAATTCATAGGTGCTGTAGAAAGAATTTTCCTCAAAATTTTCAGGATGAAGAAGCAAGGCAAGGTCACTGAATTAGTTTGCGCTGCAAAAGACAACTTAGTATCAAAGATAACTCCTAGATTTTTAACTTTGGGTACTGGTTTAGGTAAAGGACCAAGTTGGACCAGCCACCAGCTATCTGTCCAGAATGAGGGATTGTTCCCCAACGCCAAAACCTCAGTCTTGGATGAATTCAACTACAGACAATTGTCTGTCATCCAATTGGCTTTATTGCTCATACAGTCATGAAAGCTAACAGCTGTCAGGCTGGATGGGCTTCTCACAGAGACAATAATCTGTGTATCGTCTGCGTAAAATACAAGGGCAAAGTCATAACATTTTACTAGTCTGGCAAGGGGTATAACATAAAGGTTAAAAAGCGTTGGACTCAGGGAAGATCCCTGAGGAACTACACCCGGCAGCGAAAAGGAAGGTGAGACATAGTGCCCTAACGCAACTTTCTGAGACCATTCGGACAGGAAAGAACCCAGCAGGGAGAGCGCCTTTTCCCTAATCCTGATGGCAGCTAGATGGACCCGCTGCAGCTCATGATTACCAGTATCAAAAGCTGCTGATAAGTCCAAAACGATCAGGGCAGCACCCTCCCACCGTCTAAAGTCTGCCTGAGCTCCTCTGTTGCTGTGATAAGGGCCGACTCTGTGCTATGATAAACACAAAATCCAAATTGGGTGGAATCCCAAATAGCATTATAAATGATAAAAGAAGATAGTTCAATGTTAATAGCTTTCTTGATCACTTTAGCAGGGAAAAGGTGTCTCAATATAGGTCTATAGTTGAGAGTCTCCTTAGCATCCAGATTGGATTTCTTTAACCCCTTCAGTGCCCGCCCCTTTCCCCGCCCTGTGCCGGCCGTTGCATTAGCGGGCGGGGTCTATGACGAGCTGGACTCGTCATGGGCACAGCGCCACCGCGGCCCATGACGAGTCCAGCTCGTCATGGGCACTGAAGGGGTTAATAACAGAAGAATGGAGGCTTTCTTCCACTCCATTGGAAAGAGCCCTGTTGAGAACATGGTGTCAAAAATCACTGTGAGGGTAATAGCTATGATTTCAGGAGACATATGCAGAATTTATGGGGGGCAGGAAAGCCTGATTTAATTGCACCAATAATTTTTGAAGTCTGTTCAATCATCAGGGCAGTGAAAGAAGAAAGAATTGGGGTAGCTGACTCTGGTAAACCTTGTATCTTGTCATGAGTTGTTGATTGAATCTTATTGAGTTGGACAGGGGTCTGAGCTAGGCAATTGTCCTGAAGCACAAAAGTGTTAAAAAACAGATCTTGTGCTGAAAGGATTCTGCTAAGGAGTTGCAAAACTCCTGACTGATATTTATATCTGGTGCAGTTGGCAGTTTGGACAGATTCTTTACCGTAGTAAACAGGGCTTTAGGACATCTGTCGGCAGCTATGATTTTCTCTGAGAAATAGGAAACCTTTTCCCCTAAGGATGAGTTTCTTATATGTTGGTGATTGAATTATCCTCAAGTCTCCATTTCCTCTTTAATTGACGGCATAGTTGTTTATGAGCTCTCAAAATATCATTAAACCACGGTTCAGAAGGTGAGCTCCTAGAGCGTTGACAATGTTTGGGAAGAGCTAGTTGCCTCATAGCTGAATCAAGCAAAGCAAAGAATTATATTTAGCTGCCGCTTATCAGAATCAGTAGACAAATGTGGTAAATTTTCTAAAAGAAGAGGATTTAGTGATTTAGCCTCTAATTTATTCCACGGGCGACTGACAATAGGTTTCCCTGGGGACTTAGAGCATTTTTTATGAGGCAGTATTATTTCAGAAAGAACTGCCTTATGATCAGACCAGATCATAGGCAGAGATCTGGTCCATCTTAGATGGGGGTTGTCTGAAAAAATCCCATCTAAACATTCTCCCGCAGTATGAGTCGAACCCTTAACAAGTTGGCACAACCCTGCGCTAGCCATCTGATTAATGAGTACTTCAGTATCTGGGTCGCTGACATTTTCCAGGTGAAAACTAAAGTCACCTTGCACTGAAAAATTAGAGTGTTCGGCTTTGCGAGCTAAGAGGAGACCTAGATTATCAATCAAAGCGGCCCTAGATCTGGGTGTACGATAAAGTAAAATGCCATTAAAGGAATATTGCCCATTAAATTCAGATTTTAAGTCAAGTGCTTAGCAGTCCCGATTGTCCAAGTTCACTTTAATGCAAGATGTACAACATGATTTAAGAATGAGAGCTATGCTATGGTATGAGAGAGGCAAGAGAAGACCAACAATGTGGCAGCCACGTCAGCACAACTCGGGCTCAACTTCCACAGGGGAAAAACCAAGATCCTGAAGGCTAACATGGCCAACACAACTGCAGACACTATAACAGGCGGTGCCCTGGAAGAGGTTGAGGCCTTCACCTACCTGGGCAGTGTCCTAGACAAGCAGGGTGGCACAGACACCAACATCAAAGAAGGACTAGGCCAAGAAAAGGTGCCTTCATTCAAATAAAGAAGATCTGGAGCTCCAAAGACCTAACGCTGTGAACAAAGATCAGACTTTGTAATACTAGAGCAAAATCAGTCATTCTGTATGGAGAAGAACCTTAAACGATAACAGTGACCACCACCAACAAAATCCAGACCTTCATCAACACCTGTCCGAGTAAAATCCTCCAAATCCGCTGGCCAAACACCATCAGCAACAACAACCTATGGCAGCAGACTTACCAACTCCCTGTTCATTAACAAATCATGAAAAGTTGCTGGAGCTAGATAGGTCACACCATCTGCAAGCCCAAATCAAACACCACCAAGCAAACACTGACCTGGAACCTTATGAGGAAAAGGAAAAGAGGAAGGCCAAGAAACACCTGACTCCAGGTGTAACCCATCTTCTTGCAGTCAGCCTCGAGGCTGACTACAAGAAGATGGGTTACATCTGGAGTCAGATTGAAAGAAAAGCCAAGGGCAGAGATGGATGGAGAGTCTTGGTTGATGGCCTATCACCCAGGAGGCATAGTAGGCATAAGTAAGTAAGTACTTACTCTTTAGTGCATTATTTTCCTGTTTTGTACCTGTCCTGATAGTGTGAGAGAACTGTATGATGTTCTTTCTGCTGCTGCCACCTGTTCTTACCTTATTATTTAATGTGTTAGGGAAGATTGTGCTGTGGCTGTCCATGTTGTACCATTGTTGGGAAGCTTGGTATAAAACTTTTCACTAAACATGACAAACAAATGAGCACCATTGTTAATGTTTTTTTAATGCAACATGTAAGTTAAAGAGGGAACCCACACAAAATATATGAGTATTTTTCTTTTTACGTTTGAAACAAGCATTTTTTGCAATGGAGTAGGCAACTTTGTAAAATTTTTGAAGCTAGCTGAAAGTGGCTCCATGTCATGAATAATAACTCCTGCCAATTTTGGCAATTAACCAACAGCACTTTGCATGCTGATGTTTTGATGTGATAATTATACTGTCAAGAGCAAAACTGCAAGCCCTAGAATACAACATGCAGTTGGGTGAAAGAAATAGATGATCTATCTATTTCTACATAGAACCTTTATTGTAGAGCCAAAGCACAGAGTTGTGAAAGGCAAAATAAAATGTAGTTCTTGCTTTTTGCCTTTTCTCTTGTTGGCAATCTCGGGATAAACAGCCCAGTGGATGAGAGGGAAGAGATAGGCTTTCAGATGCAACTGGCAGTATCTCCTGTCAATGGGATACCCGTAACACTCCTTGAAATATCAGCTTGCTAATAGGATCTATTTAACAGAACAATACCAACTTCAGCAAGCCAGAGTGTCTAGGAAAACAACAAAAAAAAGAACACCAATGACCTTTCACCCACTCTTCTCCATCCATCCTCTGGATTTGTGCAATTTAGGTGGCACACTCAAAACACCACTGTGAATGGATCCTGCCACAAACAAGTGCAGCACAAGCTATAGGTGCTGCCCCACAAGGGCCGCCAGTGACAGACATACATAGTATGTTGCAGGAAATATATTTTAATGATTCGGTTACTTACTGGTAATCTACATTACTCTAAGGTATAGTCTTCCTCGTCACAATGCTTACCAATAAGTACTGTTTGTTCAGTGGACAGAATTCACCCAAGGAAGTAAATACAACAAACTCGCCCCACCCATAATAGCCTCACAGGCAGTTCCAGTCATGTGATATTTAAAGGTGGGTTGAGCCTTAAGCACATTCTGGAACAGCAAGCCAGCGTTTTTCCCCCATCTTCCCATAGAGAGGGAGGGAGGGATTTAGGACTGTGATGAGGAAGGCCATGTCTCGAAGTAATTAAGATTACCTGTAAGTAACTGTGTCATCTCCTACCTCCTTCATCTTTCTCATGACATTCTTTCCAGGAAGTGTAAGCCAAAGCTTCTGAGAAAAAATTGCCAACATAGTTGTAGATGCACATATTTGAATCAAGGAAAACAATGTGTAATCGTATAGAAACCAACATCAATTAGTGAACAGAGGATAAAAATTGGCCACCCAAAATCTAAAACAATCCCATCCCTCGTTCTCAACTTCTAATGATGAAATACACATATGTAGAGTGGCTCACATGACTGCCACACAGATGTCCTTCAATGAGGCCCCCTTGAAAGCTTCCCGGGAGGATGCTACATATCTGGTTGATCCACCTTGAAATGCCTGAGGGAGAGACACCCCTGATTTCTGATAAACCAGGGAACTTATCGTCCATACCCAGTGAGAGAGAGCTGAAGTAGTAGGACAATGACCCTACACCAAAAATGACAAAAAGACAGTCAACCTTCTTAAAAGCTGCCATTCTCTCAAGATCAATGGAAAGAGCCTATGACAAACCAAGGGAATTTAAAAGGATGTCATTGTCCTTTGAGGCATAAGGAAAAAAAGCCAGTAGACCAATATCTTGAGAGATATGAAAAGCAGATTGAACCTTGGGAAAAAAGGAACGACCTTGTACTGAAAAAACTTTAGATACGGAGGATGGGAAAGCAATGCACCAATCTCTGTCCCACTGACTATGCAACATGGACACTGATAGACCCAAAAGAAACCCATCCTTAAGGAATTCCAAAACTTGACCCCCACCCAACCCACAGGTGGTGGGAGAAAATCCTCTAGGAACACAAAAGGAAGAAACATTCTTCCAATGCCTCTCATATATTCACAGGGTGCTCACCTTTCTTGGGTTCTGAATTGAATGAGAGAGCAGAACTAGGGCAAGAGAGCATTGAGGGGAGAAGCAAAGAGGTCCAGCCATGGGTCCCCAAATCGGACCACAATTTCCTGAAACACCTGAGGAGATAAACACATTGAGACTGAGAAAGGGAGCTAGTGACTCAGCTGATCCACATGCAAATGTTTCCTCCTCGGAAGAAGGAATGCTGAAAATGTCTACAGATTGTCCTCTGGCCAAGCCCTTATCTGGTTTGCAAACAAGGCCAGGAGAGAAGACTGAGTGCTCCCCAAAATGATTCAGATAGGCTCAGGCCACCTGATTGTCCGTCCTGATTTGCAGAGGTTTCCCCCATATAAGAGGTGCAAAGATTGTCTGGGCTTTGAAGACAGTTGTTAGTTCTTTCCAATTTGAGGTCTTCAGGGACTCTGCAGCTGAATGTTTCTCGCACCCGAGCCAGGGAATTGTCAATCGTAGTCAATATCAGAGGAAGAGGTGATTCCAAGAAAATCTCTTTGTTGAGATTCGAATGTTGCAGCCACCTCTGGAGTTTCTCAACAAATGGAGCCAAAACCAGATCCAATACCTCGACCTACTGAGAGGCCGGACTCCAGTGAGAGGCAGTATTACACCAGATGACTGAGGTGTCTACGAGCCCAGGGAACCAGATAAAGAGCTGCCGCCATGTCCCCCTGGTCTCTCAGCCATTTCCTTGCTAGAGTTGCAGAAGTTTGAACCAGACACTGAAGATAAGACATGAGCCTTTGATGCCACAGAGGAGGCAAGAATACCTTCCCCAACCTTGTGTTGAAGAGAGCCTATGAATTGAAGCTCTGTGTTGGAAGATGATGGGATTTGCTCAGGCTTAGGATAAAACGATGATCATCCAAACGTGACCGAGCCATCCAAGCAGCATCCAAGCCTTTGAGAAAAAATAATGCAGAAAGCAACCAGTCATCCAAGTAAGGGAATAGAAAAATACCCAAATAATGAAGGTTTCCCACCAAGGGAACTAGAGTTTTAGTGAAGAAATTGGGAGCAGATGCCAAACCAAAAGAGAAGACACAGGACTGAAAGTGCTGTTCCAATGCACAGAACCTCTGTGAAGATGGATGAATAGGAATTTGAAAATAATTATTCAAAAGTCACAGGAAGTCAGAAAGGAATCAGGAGAAATAAGAACCAAAATTCTCTGTAAATTCACCATCTTGAACTTCCGATAAGCAACATAGCGGTTGACCAACTTCAGATCTAGCACAGGGCGAGAAGCAGCCCCAATGTAGCACTCTCACCATAACACGGAGAAGAATGACTGCCTCCCTGTTGCTCCCCACGAGAGACAGCCTGTGCAGGCAACAGCGGCTGCCTCCCAATCGCCCAGTGTGGGAGGTAGCACAGTGCAATAGAAAAACAACAGTCGCTTTAACAGGCCAAAATTAAAATAACCAAATAAAAATAAAGAACATTAAGAATCACTCACTTCAATTCGGTGAACTTCACAGCACACAGAATAAAAAAACAGGATGTGCTTCATGCTCAACCCACCTCTATGAGTCACATGACAGGAACTTCCTGTAAGGCCATTTTGGGTGGAGAGTTGGTTGATTTTACTTCTAGGGGTATGTTCTGTCTACTGAACAAAGAATGCTCACTAGCAAGGACTGCGATTAGGAAATATATCTTGTTTTCCCTTTTCATACTCTATATGTGACTCATATATGGTCACATGTAGTTACAGCTAGTCTCCAGCCACGTCCGTTCCCTGGTGTCTGGCGAGATGACTTTTTTTTTTGTTTTCCTACTCATCCTATTCATTGCCTCTTCCTATTGAGCATCGACCTGACAAACCCACCATGTGTGAGCCACGTCTCGACAGACTCATAGTACAGAACGAGATGAAAAGGAACATACCTGCAGATAGATCCATGATAAAAATCCACATTAAATGATCAGGGGCCCGAGTCGTCTACAGCTACTGATGGGGTGCATTCATAAGGGTTGTCAAGAGTAACACAAAAAGACACTTAAAATATTCGCTAGGCAAATGCTATTTTTTCCATGTTTTGCTACATGTTTCATGTAAAATGTCGGTAAAAGATATATGTAAACTTCATGTTTATTACACCTGATTCCATGTATCGCTTTCGTAAATTCAAAGTATAAAAAGATGCTTAAAATTCCAAAGCATTTAAATTATTGGCATATTTTTGGGCAACATCTGTATTTTATCCTATAAATAATGTGTTGCTGCCATTAATGTCTTAGGTCAGCATTCTCGAATTAATTGAAAACATCTCAGTGCCAGCCAGCCACAAGAGAAGCATCAAACTCTTATCTGCAGATGTGTCGAAATTTGCTGACATGTCTCTGCGAATCCAGCTGAGGGAACACGATAGCTTTAAATGTAGTGGAAAAAGTCGATCCCGAAAAAAGTACTTATAAGTGAGAATCCAATTTCTATGACACATTGTTGTCATTTCAGCTGTCAAGTGCTCTGAGAAATACAGTATAGTTTTTTTTTTCCTAAATACGCTTTAGTTGTGTTACTAGTTTGTGTCTTTTGTTGAAAAGTCTCGAGCAAACCTTTTCCCTTCTTCAATTGTAATAACGGCATTAATAATGGGAGAGATTGCATGCCCCGCACCGTGGACTGCACATTTTAGAATGGTGACGAGGCCTTTTTGCACCGAACATTTTTCCGATTGACCAGTGAAAAATGAAGGGGCATATCAACAAGGGCTTTATCTCTGCTTTTTTGGCTTTAAAAGCCAAAAAAGGAGAGATAAAACTAGCGCCCTATCAACAACAGGGTGCTAACATGCAAATTTGCATGTTAGCACCCTTTTACTCTACGCTTCCCCTTGCATCTCTAATGAGATGCAAAGGGGGCGTTCCAGAGTAAAATAATAGGAGAAATGTCGCTAAGCGACATTTCTCCTATTATCATGAATGTTGCTAACCCTGTTAGAGACAAAAAAAGCAGCGCTAACCACGGTTAACGCTGCTTTTTTACGTCTGGTATTTTTCTGACTTAGCCATGATATCCTATGGAAGGAGGATATCATGGCTAAGTTTGCCTGTCCCTATCAACAAGTTAACGTGAGATTATCGCTGAGTTTCCAGCGATAATCTCATGTTAGCCTGTTAGCGTGAGGATTTTTATCGCTATTGAGATAAGCGTTGCTAATAGCACGCTATCTCAGCGATAAAAATTCACGCTAGCCGGCGATAATTATCCTAGTGCTAAGTGCACTTAGAGATAATTATCGCCGGTTGTTCTTGATATGCCCCTTAGTTTGCTCTGCCCGATCAGCGCAAGAACGCTAATTGTTTGAAATGGCAATTTTATTTAGAACTAGTACTTCATTGATAATACAAGGGTTCAGTTAGACCTATTATCTTGGCGCCACTGTGGCCGGAATTGCAATTGTCCGGGATGAAGTGCAAGTGAAACCGATACCTCGTGGCTCTAAATTTACCAAGAAATATAATTCTAATTCCAAATTTCCCTGGTGAAAATGAGGAATGTCAAGCGTAAATGTGTCTTTTCGCACAGAAGTCAACACCTCGCACAGGCGCTGGAAGTAGGGGCGAAGGGGGCAGCCCCAAAATATTCATGCTGAATTTTAGAAGGTGAATGAGCAATAAAGATGGCTGTAAATGTTATTTGTATCTAGTTACCTTTGCTGCACCTCCAGACACAGAGGGATAAAGCCTGATGTCTTCTGCTAATTTGTTGCTTATTCTTTTAACATGATGATTGGTGTTTACTTTTCTTACTCTGACTGTAAAGTGAAAGTATTTCATAAAAACTACATCACCGTCTTGCTGGCCTGAAAAGAAAAGCTGCAGCATTTCAATTCTTCTAGCACATAACAAAGTGTAAGACATACATGAACTGTACACATCTTTGAAAATATATCAGCAATTAGGAAAGGAAGCACTTTTTTGTAATTGCGAGGTAAGATGGAAACAAATATGAATAGGATCAAAACAAATCAAGACACTTTATTAGATAATGTGCAAATGTAAAATGTTTGCTGACACCTACTTTCCACACATTTTCCTTTGTGGGCTATATAGTTTTATCACTAAAACTGGATGCCTTTGTAACTTTAGTAGCCACTTCAATGGAGATTGGGCTGTCTGTAAATGAATGGGCGCTACCACACCAAGCTTTAGTAATATTACAACAATGTGCTCCACGATGCACGACTAGCAGCATTCTGATCCTTTACCACTCTCTCGCCAAATGGGCGTGACTCATTTGCTCCACTTGTTTTTGTGTGATGCGAGTTTCACAATCCCTTTAAATTCAACTATGACGTCAGCACCCGCACTTTGAAAATTGTTCCGGCACCACTGTCATCTCAGAGTGTAATTGACATTTTTCACACTGTAAATTTCAGCAGGTTTTGACCTGCTGAAATGTACCGTGGGAAAAATACGGGGAGACATAACATTCTGATTCTGCCGCAAACATTTCTTTTGGACGAGGAGCAGACGTACAGATGCCATTTGCAAAGAGGTTCAACTCAAACAAGAGTAATTAAATGGATACATCTAAATAGTCAAATTGAAATGATTTTAGGATACATCCAGTTATAGGAAGCGAGTCTTTCAGCTATTCCTGACCTGATGAGAACCTCAGAAGTAGAGCTATGATTTTTTTTTACTACATGGGGAAAGTCTTCCTTGGGCCAGGATTGGGCTTTTCCTGCTTTCAAACTCTGGACTAGCCCAGTGCTTATTTTGTAAAAACATAAGTGCCAGGATCCAAAGTATTGGACTGCAGACAGCCTCACAGACAGCTCACCGAACTGCTGCCAAATGGCAGTGACACCATCACCTGCTGACCATCACACTTTTAAAAAATGTGTGACATTTCGGACAACTGTAGGTCATCCCATTCTATTAGGATGGCATGGAAGTCCAAATCTTTCATTTTCAGTTCATTGAATTGATACACACTCGTGCTGAGCTAAAACATAGGCTGAGAGCACCATTGTGTGGTGTGCTCATAAAAAGTGGCTCAAATACAGCACCGGTCTAGTTTTACCTCACCAATTTACAATATTGTCTCACAGTTTTATCGCGACTTAACTTTAAAACCAATCTGGGATGTTGTCTAGCCTAAATTAGGTTTGAAAGTCCTGATCATAATGTGAAAAAAACACATGTAGATCATTTTTTCAACCTACTGTTAGAAATCACAGTATTTGCAAGAGCTACTGGATTGTTTCAGGAATAAAACTGTGCAACTCTACTCAGAATCCTGGATGCCTGCCTGAGCATACAACAGAGAAATCTGCCAAAGTAAAGAGTTCCTTTCTGTAGATTATATGGCACATTATACATTCAGTAGAAAGTTAGAAGGGTCCAAAAAATGCCGAAGTACTTTCATCCTCCGCTGTAATGTATCTTAGTGGAAACCCTGAATTTTACGCGAAACTGCTTCTGATTCTGTGCAGCTGAGTGAAGTTAGCGTAGGGTAGTATTATCTCCTTCATTAGTTGCATACTGACTTTCAAGATGGGTGTGACGGTGTGCTAAGATAGTGCTTTTGATAACTGCATGATTTCTTAAGAATGCAATTAGTTTCCTGGTGTTCTCTATCCACAGAATCATAGATGTGTAACAGTGAATACTGGGGATGGTTTTCACCAAGGAGATTTTAGGGACTTCAAATAGTCAACAAGAGCAACGTTTGAGTTGGCTCTGTTGTCCCTTAGAACCCCAAGGTTAAAACATGCCTGTTATGTTGTTTATGTTATGTATGCCCCCCAAAAATCATTTCGCCATATATTCAACTGCTACAAAGAGGCAGAGGCATATTGTGCAGCCATATATAACTTGGTTTCTCCTTCGTCTCCCAAATGCATAGAAAATAACAAGCCTCCAGTCAAAAAAAGCCACCACACTCAGTGACATCTCAACCCCCTTCCCTCCTGAACCTGCTCCATCTGCCCTCTGCCCTCCATCAGACCTGTAAGCCAGTGATACTCTGACAGACTCTCAGAAAGCCCTTTGATAGCATCCTGCAATTCCTTTATGCCATAGCAACAGTGGTTTATATTACCCAATGTTGCAATACTGTAGCAGTGAATAGCCACATTTAGAATTTCTTGTTCACACTAATGGCTCTCTGTGACAGCTATACATAACAATGCTGTGAGGATCTGGATTTATTATATGAGATGGCTGTGGGGCCTTATTGTCTAATGGACTCACAAAACGTGTCTTGGGCCTAATCAGGCTCGTTTGCAAACCTTATGCTTAAACCTGGGTAGCTGTGGCTTTGATCAGCAAGGCTCAACAAAGGAACTGACTGTAAAGTATTTAACAGCACCAAACAACGGAATAAGAAAGTCACACAACAAGATAGAGATACTACCACAATTTATAAAAATAGAGCATATTGTTATGAACTTTTAGAGTCCTTAATCATCAAAATCCACAAGAGGGTTCTGAAGATACAGATCTTTGAAGAAATAAATACTTTTAAATGAAACCGCAAACAAGTATTGATCAACAAACACTTTGCAAGTGCTTGAATAGTTTGAAACAGTTAGCTCAGCGACTTTAGCCTGGCATAGGCCCAAGTGAGCATGTTACAAAAGCAAACGTTACGTTACATGAGGCAATAGTGACAATTGTGCATGTATCAAGAGCAAACAAAATACAAGAGATGATACATTACAAGAGGAAATAGTGACGTGTGCATGTTACAAAAGCATAAAAAAGAACAAGTAGAGGTATAATACTGCAATAAATGGCAGACACTCAAAACACAAGAACAAACGTTACGTTACATGAGGCAATGGTGGCAATTGTGCATGTATCAAAAGCAAGCAAAATACAAGAGGTAGGAAACGATACATTACAAGAGGAAAAGTGACGTGTGCATGTTGCAAAAGAGTACAAAATACAGGTAGTAGTATAATACTGCAATAATTGGCAGACACTCAAACCACAAGAACACACTGGGAAGGCACTTCTATAGTCATGGAGAACAGAATTTCCTATAATGGAAGGACTTCCCTCAGATAATAGAGAGGGTGTGAATTAAATTTGGAAGTGTCTTTGAAGGAGGAGAACTTTGAGGTCAGTTTTGAAGACCTTGGAAGAGGTGGGAAGAGGTGGTGGTCCGGAGCTGAGGCGGAAGTAAGTTTCAGATTCTCACCGCGTTGCCTGAAAAGGATTGGGCCATCGATCTTTCCTTCTTGAAAATGGGAGGTTCAAGCAATACATTTTCCGCATTACGTGATGGTCTAGAGCCTCCAGATAGTTTCAGTTTATTCGCCAGGTAGTGAGGAGAAGAGGAGTGCAAGGCTTGGTGGGTGATACAGGCAGTCTTGAAGATAGATCTTGCCTCGATGGGAAGCCAACGGAGGGTGGATAAAATGGGTGTGATGTGGTCGCTTCTTTTGGCCCCATATATGAAATGAGCTGCTGAATGGAGAACAGATTTAAGGGGGGAGAGGTGGGATTTGGGGAGGCCAGTAAGAAGAGAATTGCAGTAGTCCAGTCTGGAGAGAACCAGCGATTGGACCAGGGTTTTCAGGTCTTACTCCAGGAAGAAGCGACAAATCCCCCAAAGAAGGCGCAGTTGGTATCGAGCAGACTTTGCAATGGAATTGATGTGGGAGAGTAGATTGAGTTTTTTGTCGAGTATGACACCAAGGGATTTTGCGCTGTCGACAATGATGGGTTTATTGTTAAGTAGATTCATCTGATCCATCCATGATTGAACCAGGGGAGGAGAAAGTGAGGATGATAGGAGGAGGAATTCAGTTTTGGAGGGATTCAGAATTAGTTGATGAATTAACATCCAGTTTTGAATGTAGTAGAGAGTAGAGCCTAGGATGGAGAGATCGTGAGTGGAGGCCACCTTGAGGTAGATTTGAGTGTCGTCCGCATAGAGATGATAGTGGATCCCGGATTTACTTAGGAGATTTCCCAATGGTTCTAAAAAAAGATTGAACAATGTGGGTGCAAGTATAGAGCCTTGAGGAACACCTTGACCTACCGCCAAACCAGATGAAAGACTGTTCGCTATTTTGATCATTTGGGATGTATCAGAGAGGAAGGAAGCAAACCATTTAAGCATAGTGCCCTCCATGCCCATTCTCTGTTGAAGAGTGTTAAGGAGAGTGTTGTGATTGACAGTGTCAAAGGCTGCGGAAAGGTCAAGGAGAATTAGAAGACAAGACTCCCCCGAATCAAGTATCTGTAGCGCGTCATCAATCACTTGCAGCAGGGCTGTTTCAGTGCTGCAGTTTTGAATGAAGCCGGACCGGAAATTGTCAAGAAGATCATTGTCCTTGATATAACGGGAGAGTTGTTTCGGTACACATCTTTCTGTGATTTTCGCAAGAAAAGGTAGGTTAGTGATGGGGCAGAAGTTGTTGAGGTCGATCGCATCAGCGGTGGGTTTTTTAAGCAGAGGGGTGACCTGCCCAGTTTTGAAGGAAACAGGAAGGGAGCCTTGACAGAGGGTGAAGTTAACCAGCGTGGTCCAATAGGAAAGAGAATGGGTATAGAAGTCAATGGCAATGGAACTAGGGATGGGGTCAAGAGAATGGTTGGAGGGCTTTGCTTCGAGGATGCATTTGAAGAGGGCATTTTCAGAGATGGGGTCAAAGTTCTGCCAAATGGCTAAGTATTTGCGCTCCTCTGGAGGGGTAGGATGAATGACCTGATCCATAAGTGATTTCACTTTTTCATCAAAGAATATAACGAATTCCGCTGTTTTCTTTGTAAAATCCTCCAACTTGAAGGTTGGGGGAGAGCAGTTTGGATTCTTGATGAGATCGAATAGTTTTTAGGTCTATTTGTGGCTGAGTCGAGGAGGGTTCTGAAGTGTACACTTTTCCAAGGAAGATGTGCTTGTGGTACTTGGATCTTGCTGAATGAAGCGTGGCCAAATTATCAGTGGAGGGTGCTTGTCTCCATTGTTTCTCCAGGAATCTTAGGTACTTCCTTTCTTCATAGAAGGATTTGTTGAACCAAGGTGCTGAGGGAGTAGGCCTTTTCTTCTTGCTTTGGAGAGGAGCGACGTTATTGATTTCGACTGCAAGGACTGTGAGGCATTGGGAGGTGAGTTCGTTAACATCTAAGTTCGGGTCTAGCCTTGGAAGTGATAGCAAAGCTGATTCACAGAGGGTACAGAGGTCAATATTTTTAGTATCACGGAACCAGGAGGTAGCCCTCTTAGGTTGGCCGAGAGTTATAGAGTGTGATAGGTGAAGAGAGAATGGCATGAGGAGGTGGACAGACCAGTCTATATGAATAGGGGTAGCGATAGTAAGCATGCCTGCTTTAGAAATAACAAGGTCCAGTATTGAGCCCTTAGAGTGTGTTGTTTCTGTGCAGTGTTGGATAAGATCGTTTGGAGAGAGGAAGGTGGCCAGCAAATTTGCAGAAGAGTCTTGAGGTGAGCCCCAGTGGAGATTGAAGTCACCCACGAAGATCTGATTGTCTCTTTGTGAGTATTGGTCGCTGATGAAGTCAGTGAGTTCCTCCATAAACGAAGGGCCACTACCAGGGGGGCGGTAAATGGCATGGAATCTGAGGGGTGAGCGGTGGTGCAATTGAAGCTCAAGAGATAGGCATTCAAAAGTGCGGAAGGAGCTGTTAGGAAAAGCGTTAAGTTGAAGGGAGTTTCTAAAGATGACTGCAACACCTCCCCCAACTTTGTCAATTCTGTCATTTCTAAATATAGAATAGCCTGTGGGTAATAGGAGATCAAACATAGAGTGAGAGGTATCATTGAACCAGGTCTCTGTGAGGAAGAGCATGTCAATATTGTGAAGGATGATGGTATCGGAGATTTCAAGTTTGTGTTTTATTGCAGATCTGCAGTTGTGGAGCAGACAGCGCAGCTCTGTCGAGACTGTTTTGGTGACGGGGCACTTGGGCTATGAGGGGTGATAGGGATATTGTACTTATACGAGGGTGCTCGGGAGGGTTTAGGTGGATGAGTGGTACTGACAGAGGAGATGGTCGGAATAGTGTAGATAGTAGGGTTACTTGGAGATGAAAGTGGAAGAAGGGTGGTGTTCGAGGGCTTGTGTGAGTTTGCGATGTTTTCAGATGACAGGTTATGCTTGGCTATTATGGGGTGTGGGGGCGAGGTGCCTCTCGTGGGAAGGTGAGTGTTTTCCAAAGGAATTGAGGTGTATGGAAAAGTGGAATCTTGGAGCTAAAAAGTGAAATGGTAGCTTCAAGTTTGTAGATGGAGGTGATAAGAGAGCCTAGCTTATTTTCCAGAGAGAGTAGGGCAGAGCACAGCATGTTGGGTGGCTCGATGGAAACAGGAGGGGGTGCAATTGGCGGTGGAAGGCAGGGAGAGGTGGGGGAATGGGAGGGGAGTTGGGGTACAGGGTTCAGAGGTGGGGAAAGGTGGTGGTTGAGAGCGGGCGTTGGTGCATCAGAGGTGAAAGGAGAGTTGTCTTTGTTGGCGTTGCAAGAAGGATAGGAATTAAGGACATAATTAGGGGGAGATAGGTGACGAGCGAGGCGGTGGGGCAGAAGGAGAGGGGAGGAATATGTGGAGTCATAGGAATGAAGGAGGTTTGGGAGGAAAAGAGGGGCAGGGTTGGAGAGGTCATGTCATCTAGGTGAGGTGGCTGTGAGGGAATGGGCATCTGGCAGAGTGAGGGGGGTTGGGAGATAGGGAAGTTGAAGAAAGGAAGTGGTCCTACTAGGCCCGAGAGAGGGAAAGGGAAAGGGTTACCAAAGGGGGAAAGGGGGTAGCACAGCATTGCTGGAGGAGTGGGGGGAAGGAGAGAGATGCAATGGGTTTGTGGAGAAATCAGGGTACATAGCGAGGGGAGGAGGGGGTAGAGAAGAGGAGAAGAGGAGGGAGTAAAGGGAACGTAAGGAAAGTTAACTAGGGGAGAAGATTGGAGGAGAGGTGGACTAAAAAGGGGGGTGGCAGGTAAGGATAGGGGGGAGGAGATGAGATTGGCGTACCGGGACGGTGCAGATTGGACGAGGAGCGTATTAGCTAGAAGTAAGGCTGAAGTGATGAAGGGGGGGCATACTGTGAGGAGGGAAGAATGGGAGAGGAGGGCACAGGGGAGGGGGAGGGAAGAGGGTCGACCTGTGCCTCCCGAGGGTGCAGCCTATTGGAGTGTAGGGGTGTCAGGGGAGGAGAAAGGGAGTAATGGGTGGAGCTAGATGAAGAGTTAAGGGATAACCCGGTCGCAGGGGAGGGGAGAAGGGAAGGGAAGAGGTGGTCAAAGAGAGAGAGACAGGTGTCTTTGGCTTGGATCATGACAGTACCGTTGTTATAGAGTGAGATAGTGAGGGAGCCGTTGAAACACGCAGAGGGGGACATTTTTAGCTGTTTCCCATGAGGGATAGAGGAGGAGGAGGTGACGTTAAGGGAATTATATAAGCTGGTGGACCAAGAGGGGATGTCATGAGTGAAAAAAATGAAATAGTTTTTGAGCCTCCCATAACAACCATTGTAAAATTGATCAACATAAAGGGAATCAGGGAAACATTCAATGGTGTTATGCTTGAATCGTTTTGCTGAAGCTTTAGTCAGGTTAGGAGGATAAATGATTTTGTAGCAACTAATTCCAGACTTAACTCGAGTGGTGGCCATGTTGGGAAAATGAGGAGGAGGAGGGTGGTGGGATCATGAGAAGGGTGTTACTAGGAAAGCGGTGGTGAGGAGAAGTATAAGGACAAAAAGGGGGCACATATTCCAGATGTCGGGTGGAGATATCTGAACTAATGTGCAGTCCGGGAAGTGAGGCGATTAGGAACACGTTGTTACTTCAGAGCAGGAGAAGATGGGGTCACAGATTCCAGTAGTCGAGAAAGCTTTACTGCTTGGGAGTCTCTATGATTCCGCTGGTATTTGATGGGCCCTTCACCTAGGTAATCACATATTATACATGGTGCCACCTGGCACTAGATCATATTTACAAGGGAATTGTTTACACATGACAGGGCCAACTGGACCACTGTCAGAACCATCAAAAATCGAACTTAGTAAAAGTAAAACAGATCATAAACGTACAACCAGTAACCACTGGTATTCACTGTACTTAGCATCAGCCTGTAACATAAACCACATTATGCACAGCATCACATTAGGCGCCAAACGCATTGTACGCCCATAATCTCAACAGTCTAATATTAGACCCTAACCTCCTAAGTATCACTAACATTAGGGGCATAAAGCACAGGGTGGAACATAATCTCACTAGCATAAACCATAATATGCAAGACAACCTCATAATCATAAAAAACACATTTAGAGGTAACCAGAACAGGGTGCGAAAATCATACTACATGAAATACATTTCCTAGCACCACATAATCACATTAGGGCCTGGCACCCAACAAACCTCACAGTCCCCCAGGCCAACTGGCCATCTCAAAGGGGCTCAAATGCCCTGTGTCCAGAATGTCAGAGCTTCTGCCAATGCAGCGAAAGTCCAGGGTGCGCACTTGCGCAAACCTAAATTTTGCAGCTGGCACTAAATGCTGAGCAGCTGTGAAGGGATGGGGCAAAGAAGTGCATCTCACTCCTAACTCAAACAGAACTGCCCCCAAGGATTAAATGGCCTAAACGGTGCAGCTGGCACTACTTGCTGCGCAGCTGTAAATGAGAGAAAGGCCTGGGCACTCAATGTGCCCTTTGAATAGATAGGTAGAAACGTTGCAACTGCCTGTGCTGGTGCGGCGCAGCTGGGAATAGAACAAATGGGCCCTGGAACAACTGTGCCCTCTGGGCCTTGCTGGGGCTATACCAACACCATTGCCTCATGTGGCGTAACGTTTGCTTTTGTAACATGTAACATTACTGTTCATATTGCGAAGCGCTCTGACACCTTCAGGTAAAGTCCATGCTATATAAAAACGCATAAAATAAAAAAATTAAAAATATAGGCGATCAAGCCCAACAGGGTGGAGGTCTAGGAGTCCAATAAGTTTACTTTGGACAGTTACCTGGCCACCAGAACCTTTACCAGTCCAGTTACAGCCTTCAGGAAACAACCGCCGCAGACAAGAATGAATGGTCCTGATGCTGGGGATACAGGTAGGAAAGATGCTCAATGATGCTCCTGAAGCTGTGCGGTCGACGGGGGTGAAGTGCGGTTGATCCTTTGGTCCACTGGGGGTTAGTGTGACTTTGACCATGGCACTTGAGCTCTCACAACATCCTCTCTGCAATAGTAAAAGGCCAGATGTTCTGAGGCCTCCAATTTTGTAACACAGCGGTCACATCGAATATTCTTGAGGGTGGTTAGTGTCTCTCTTAGTCATCAAATCTGCTCTCTAACAGCATTTCTTGGTCTGGCAGATATGGGTGAAACTTTTGACTATCTCGGATTTGTCTCTTGGTGTGCCTAGCATTGGCCAGTGGCGATCCCTCAGGAGTAGCTACTGCTTTGCCGGTTTGGGCTTCCTCAGCTTTGATGTCTCTGGTGCTATTCCAGGGGACCAGCTGATTGACACTTTGAGTCACTTCTACAATCTGGGGCTGGAGATCAACTTTTCCCTAAGCCAGGAGCCACAGGCACAGTACAATCTCACTAGCCAAGAGTGCAGCAAGTGCAGTCCTCCTGACGGTGCAGCCTCACTTTGTACATTTTGAAAGGCAGCAGGACATCCCTCTCTCAGTTCACTCTCTAAATGCATGGTGTACTGAAGATCAGGGTTCTAGAGGTGGCCATTATATCCTGGGAAAGTGCTCTGAGGGGCAACGCAGGTGCAAGCCATTGGGCTATTAGGTCCCCTACTCTTTGGTGACAAATTTCCGGTGATGTATGGCATTTGACAGTCCCAGAGTGCAATATTCTTGCCACTCTCAAGATGTCTGAACCTTTCCTTGACTGTGATGAGCTTGGTGATTGGCTTGGTAGCCCACATCAGAGATGTGGCTACCTAAGAGCTACACACCCATGGGAAAACCAATTTGGGTACAGGATTTTCCTCTCTATCCGTGTCTTCAACATGCCCACAGGAACAAAAGGCATCCTGCTCGGGTGTGTTGTCACTGGCGGCCACTCAAAAGCGGCTTCCCCTTTGAAGCTTGCCTTCTGGGCTAACACTCCATGCAGCCTTCCTGGGAGAGGAGGTCACACCTCACTCTGCGGAACTGCCTTTATTCCTGAGCCTGGGAGTCATTCAAAGATCTCACCAGGTGGACAGAAATCTGTGCCAGGGCCTTTGTGAGGCCACTGGACTAGGTGGGGCAGCGTTCTAAAAGTTGCTTAACTTTAATAGCAACATAAATCTCGACCTGGGCATCAAGTCAAATTTAATGCCACAATGAATGTGATACCATGCGGTATCCATTTGGGTAGTCCCATTCAGAAGTTAGCCAGGCTGGGATGCCAGCCGTTAACCCTGTGTTAGCCAATGGGGCTACTAACTTCCCTCAGCAAAACAAAAACCTTTAGGGGTTTTGGTGTTTAGACATATACAAACCTATATGTCTATCTTAACAATATGCAGCTCCCTGCCATAGGGCTCTATAGGCCTTCCTTAGTGGAGACTTATATATACTTATAAGGGAATGGGCTGGCTTTGCCATTACTGGCAATGTCAAAGTTGAACTTGCAGTGTGACAGCTGCTGTTGCAGTCTGCAGTGGCAAGCTGGGAGACATTTTGTACTTTGTAACACACAGGGTGGCACAAAGAGTGGCACAGCCCTGGATGGACACTCCATGTACTAGGGACTTATAAGTAAGTCAGCACTTGCCAATTGGGGACATCCAATTTGACATACCTTTTACAATGGGTCAGAACACCGGCACTGAGGTCTGAACAGCAGTCCTCAGTGCACTTTCAAAGTGAAAAATAACAGCAGCTAACTGTCTAAATGAGGGCAAAATGTGGGGGAAACCTGCAAAAAGCCTGTAAGTCTGACCATAGACTACTAGGGAGCGAGGACACACTGTAAAAGCATTACTAAAATTATATTTTGGTTTAAGAAGGTTTTAACAACATGAATTGGATGTAATATTTAGAAAACTAACTAGAAAATACCTTGTTGGGTATTTATTTGAAGACCTCATCCACCAGTTCTCACAGAGGAGGCTTGTATGAAGTCAGTTGCCTTGTATGGTGCAAACTGTTTCGCTTTGGTGATGTAGGAGGATTAGTAGCGATCCGCCCGACATTTCCCACCGCCCGCATCCTATTTCCCCCCCGCCATATTATGATGGCGGGGGGGACCCTGGCGGACGGAAAGACCGTCCGCTGGTTTTCCACGGGTCGACGAGTCGACCGGGTGGAAAAAGGGCTGTATATGGTGGCGGTGTCTGCAAGACACTGCCATCCATATTACAATGCAGGCGGGAAAGTGCTTTTCCATGGCGGCAACTGGCGGCCGGTCCCAGCACCGCTAGGGTGGCGGGCAGACAAAATTCCGCCCGCCATCCTAATAGGCCCCTAAGTAGTTGTTATATTGGAAATCTTCACGACTGGTTAGAACAAATTCAGTATTCTGACATGCTGCTTCAGTGGGCTGCTCCAAGTTAAAAGGCTTGCCACCAAGTTCCTGCAGTCCTTGTGGCGGCTTTCTTTGAAATTCTTCAAGTAGACTCCATATTCCTCTATTTTCAGAAGCTCTTCAACTTCCAGGTGCTTTCAGGAGCCAAGAAGGCTCACTCCACAATAATATTCAGACCTCAGCTGATTCAAGATCTGTTGGAAATGGCCCTTTCTAGTGTGCTTTCCCTCGTCTTTTTGCTTTTCTCCTTCCCAGTTTTCCACTGCTCTGGATGCTTGCCTTAGCACTTTCAGTGTTTTTGACACTGCCATTCAGTGCCAAAACGCTATGCTCGTCATATACATGATTGACTAATTCGACCTAGCTGTAAGCCCCTTGTCAAGGGATAAGACATATACCCAGGGCATGTATCTCAAATGATCCTCCGTGGGTCTGCAGCACTGGCTGTGCATCCACAGAGGTAGCTCATTGATTGTGCCACAGGTTTGCCCTGGTGGGGCCTGTGCGCATGGGTTACTGTTACTTGACTTGGTGTTTTAAAAGCTCTGAGCCAAAAAGCTGCACGTCTCTTGCTATATCAAAGTTCTCCCTGGTGACAGGGTGCAGCAATTGGAAGAAGTAGGGACTGTGCATGTGTGCGTTACATGCAAGGGTCATGAATGGCACTGGGTGGTGTGTTCGGAATGACAGTGCCTGGTTCTTGCATTGGGTTGGCATGAGTGGGTTCAGGGAAAGGCTATCAAGCAGTTTTTCCTACGTGCAGAATAGTAACAGTATAGTGTTTGGTGCTGATGAGTTAATAGTGGCAAAACCTCTCCGATTTTGCCAGAGGGTTCAATATTACTGTGATTTAAATGTCACTTTAAGAAAGTGGGCAGTTTGTTGCTCATGGGTCCATGTGCCTGTCTCGTAATTTTCATCTGGGTGCTTGGGGGACAGCCACATCTGTGTATTCCTGATAGAAGGCCATAAACTAGGGGCTCAAGGGAAATTGCAGACCTCTGACTCTGAGAGGACTTGCTGGGACTGTTACGTGGGAGTGGAATTGGTACCTTCATTCCAAAGAGCAGGGTCTTGGCCCCACTAAAGATAGTGATCAAACCCCGGGACAGAATGGCATACAGGACAAACTTTAGAGAGGGCATGTGCATTTCAACTGTGGCCTTTTGAACTGATCCTATCTCCAAAGGCAATTGTGGAAATAACTACTGGGGCTCTGGCCCATGAAAGTAGAGACACTTTTGGATTTGGAACCATAATACTGTTTTGATGCTGGGACATAAATAATAATAATAATAATAAAAGGGATCTTGTCATGCGCGAACATAGCCCAATGGGCGTCAAGGCGCCTAATTCCAAATCCAGCTCGTAACAAAGCTCCTGCAGCTCAACCTGTGTAAGCTCTGGAAAAGCACCAAGTTTTTAGGGCCTTTTTAAACAGCGCTAAAGAGGGCAGGGTCTTCAACTCTATCGGCAAGTTGTTCCAAAGTTGTGGAGCAACAACTGAAAAGGCCCTGGCTCCCCATCTGGTGAGCTTAAAGCGAGGAACAACAAGTTGAAACAACCCTGAAGAGCGCAGAGGCCTTGAGGGGCGGTAACGAGTAAGCAGAGAGCTGATAGCGCCTTTAGATTCATCCTCCAGTGCTCTATATGTCAAACACAGAATTTTAAAATAAATTCTGTGCTGAATAGGCAACCAGTGAAGGTCTCTCCTCGCAGCAGTAGCAGAAGAAGCCCTGGAAAGATCCAGGACAAAACGTGCGGCAGCGTTCTGCACGATTTGCAGTCGATGTGTAAGGCCCTTGTTGGCTTCCATGTAAAGAGAGTTGCAATAATCCAACCTGGAACCAACAAGGGCGACTGCAATCTGCTTACGAGCTTGAGGTGACAAATAAACACGAGGAATCATTAGGGCAGGAGGGACTACAACTGACTATCTGCAGACTTGTGGTGTTTTGGAGCTTTTCGCGCTCCAGGAAAGTAACTATCACTTTTTGTCTGGATGTTGGTGGCCTGCAACTAAGTGCCGTCTGTTTTGGCCTGGGTCCCGAAGTACCCTCCAAGGGCTGGTGAGCTGGCCTCCTGTCCACAAGATCCCAGAGACACATAGGATCTTATTGTCTCCACAAGATCGTAGGGACCGCATAGGGTGCAGCAGAGACAGGTGGAAGTGATAATGGTTGGGACAAGCCCCATCCTGACGTACACCAAAATCACACTGTGGAGAGGAGTGTGCACGTAAATACCAGAAGCCACCTGAGGTGCCAGGAAGTGAGGAGTTTGGAGGTGGAGCTTTCAGAATCTGAAAAACCCATGCTTGTATCTAGGGGACCGTGCTCGTTTGTGCTCCAGAGCATGTGGTGTCCGAGGAGTGTTAGGGGAACCAAAGCCGGGAGCCTCCTGATCGGGAAGATCACAGTGCCTGACATCGCCCCAAGTCACAAGGTGCTTTGTTGTGGAGAACACCATGATTAGGGCCAAGGGGTTTTGTGCTCCTTGTGGGAACCTACAGCTGACTGTCGGGAGCTGCAGCATGTCACTCCTCCATTTGAGGGGAAAACATTTCTCCAGATTTGGAAGCATGACAGCTTTCTGGTTCACAACCTTTAATCCATGAGGGATCGCGCTCCCCCACTTGATCAGGTGCTGTCGGGTGTTTGGAGGTATAATCCGGATGGACGAGACTAAGTAACTGATTATTTCAGTGTTAGGTGGTTCTGACTGTCTAGTCAATGGGGCACCAGCCGGGGCAATGTGTATCTTTGGCTAGTGGAGTTGAAGGACTGAGGGGCTGGGTCATGAGGCGTAGTCAAAGAACTGAGACTATTTGACCCTTCTTCTAATGGGAAAGTCTGACAATTGCATATAACTGTATATTCTATATGCAATGTGTGTTTCATTTTGATTTGAATAGAAACGTTTGACAATTGAGCATCGCTGTAGAGTGTATATACAATGTGTATCTTGTTTTGATTTCAGTGTGTGTGATACAAAGTCAAGTGTATTATACATATGGTGTGGAGTCCGTCCACCGAAATATAAATCCCATAGGATATGATGGGATTTATATTTCAGCAGACGGGATATCCGCCACTGTTATGACAAAGTAATCCATCTCTCAAGATCTAAATCAGTCCCTCAGTGTTCCTGAAAACATGTTCGAAATAATGTTTTCATTTTCCTCAGTCGACATCCTTCAGTTAAATGTTAAAGTGAAGGTTGGGGCAGCTTTCCCAAAATTTTCTCCAGCAGAAGAAGCTGTGATTCTTCTTTTTTCCCTCTTTCCCAGTTCCAAGATGAGGAACACAAACAGACCATATCATGTCCAAGTCAAGTATGCATGCCTCCCTCTAAAAGTCAGTCCTCTGCTACACAGAGACCCCATGATTCACTTACCATTGAAAAGGTCTTACTGCTTAGATATTAAACTTGGCACTATTTGACAAGTGATTATAAAATTAGGCACACAATTGCCATATTTCTGATACATTTTGATATGTAGATTTCATGCAGACATGCCTACAGATATAGATATTGTTCATAAGGATAAAAGATCTTGTGGTTTTGATGCAGGATTCGTGGAGATGTTCATGAACTTGCAAACCCTGATAGCTGCTGTGTTGTGAGTTTGCTTCAGAGTAGACGCTCACCACTGTGGATCTTCACCTTCATTTTAGAGCTGCTGTACTGGATCCAGAAACACAGTGAAAAAGAGACTGTTGAGGGAATGTTAAGGGTTATGGCCAAAGGCGGTGTGCAGTGGATTACATCTAAAGGAGAGGTCTGTGCATAGCCTGGCTGAAGTCCAGCCCCTTTGCCCAAATCTGCAAACACAGAGTTGAGTCTAGGACCTGACAAAAGTCTAGGACCTCTGCCCCGCACCGCACAGAAGGTAAAATAATGGAAAGGGGAGGGAGGTTACTGTGGATGATGGAGGTGGGTGACTGACATTGTTTAAATTTAATAATTGGATATTTCTTTGTAGAGGTGAGACGGTGGTGCATGGATTCCCATGTCTTCTCTCCAACAGCAGTCAATACTCGTGAATGTCCAAGCTGTGCAACTTTGTGGACACCATAGAGTGACACTGAAAGTTTAGGGGAGGATAAATTCTTCCACTAGACAAAGGAAATATAGCTATGGTAACAACAAGGGAGGAGAAAGGTGACTGAACCAACAGAATTATGGTTTTTACATAGTTTAGTAATCTACTTTTTATTTAAACATGTCGGGACAGCAGCCCACTGATTGGGAGAGAAAGAGCTGTATATGTACATTACAGAGGAGACAATGATGTTGCATTGTTACAATCATTTCATCCTTTCTTAATTTTGTAATTATTATTCACCTGTTTTGTACATCAGGCATCTGCTATTGAAATTACATATAATATTTTTTATTAAGATAAAGGTGTTGCAGCTACTCAGAGCCAGGAGAATGCAGTTTGGCAGCCCCAACTCACTGTCCTCCTTTGGAGGTGGGCCTGTGTACGAGTTGCATACGCCCAATTTCCCATTTGCCAGAAGAATTGCTGCAGGAAGGAGTGCAATGGGAATGAATATGCTTCCTGCTATGCATTATGTTGCTATTAGGACTTTCAGTCTTAGGGTGGTCTTCCCCCAAACCTTTTACCTTTCCCCCACCTTTTTTCTGAATTAGTTTTTGTTGGCCGTTAGGACTCTGTGCGTTTTAACACTGCTACCCACTGTCAATGTACTTGTGCTCTCTACTTTAAACATGGTTAAACAGGCTAGCACCCAATTGAAACACTTAATTGACTTAATCTTTGAAACTGCATAACTCTGGTTGTACTAGTTGGATTTTTGTAATTTTGGTCTCATTTTCTTTATTAAAGTCTACTCTATGTTTCCAAAGTATTGTGAGGTTTTTCTTGTGTGATTTTTCACTTTATTTCTGGTTGTGTACTGCATAAACACTTTACACTTTGCCTCCAAGGTAAGCCTGACGGCTTTGTGCCTAGCTACCAGAGGGCTAAACACAGCTTAATTTATTGACTGTTGAGGTTCACCCTGGAAAGGATTGTGATTGTTGCTTGAGAAGGGTATTCACCCCCCTCAACCAATGACCCAATTTCTCTCAATTACCAAAGGGTTTCTCTGCTGTCCATCAGGGAGCGGTGGCCTGGGGTGATATTTAGGAAACCTGCCCAACATCCTGACAAAGAACTTCAGGCTGCAATGATATTTGTTAGGGTGCTCTATGAATCATTGCATGCAGACATTGCAATAGCTATTAGGAGCCTTAGTCCATCTTAAGGAGGAGGCATGTTTTGTGACCTTTAATGCTGTATTCAAAACTTTGAGGGTTGGGAGGAGGAATAATGTTTATATTTTATAGATCAGATTAAAAATAAGGGTGGAGGGCACAGTTACAGAATAAGAGTACTTGTTTTAAAGCGTTTTTGGATGTGCTTCCTGCCATACTACTAATCATTATCTTGTTCATAGTCCTACCCATCAACTGCAGGTGGATGTGGGTGGAAAATGGTGGCTACTGGTCAAGGTGGTAAGTCATGATGCTTCCTTCCTAGTTCACAGTTTAACTTTATTTGTATAACTTCATCTGTTTTGTAGAGCACTCATTGTATTTAAGTTGCGTAACCAAGCCCTTCCTAATTGCACAACATTTTGGAAACTTTTGCTTTGACGTATTCCCACTGTTGTGAAACTGGCAAAGAAAACAAGCATTGGCATAGCCAATAGGTCTCGCCTTTGGGACCTTATAAGTGTTTACTTATCCAGCACAATATCCTTGGTGCAACAACATTAACTGTTGCATGGCTAAACACTTATAAGGTCCCAAAGGCGAGACATATTGGCTATGCCAATGCTTGTTTTAAATACCTGAGCTTTAGTGAATACCATCCAGCCAAAGTGCATGATCTGTGGTTTTTGGCTACTCTAAGTGGGGCCAGTTTATTTGCTGCCTCATTAATCCAATTGGAAAAACGTGCTGCAGGCTCCTTTAGTTTACCAGTACTACAGGAAAAGACGATTCTAAGGTCTCCGTCAGTTAATTCCTATCAACTTTATTCCAGGCCCGAAAAGAACTGACTCAAACCTTTCTGGTCTCCTTCAATTTCGCTGAAGTGGTAAGGATACTAAACCTTAAAACCATATGATCAAGTAACCCGGAGAGTATCATTAAACTGCAAGTCAGGATGATTAGCAAAAACAGCATCCAGACTATGTCCCGCAATATGGGTGGGGGTGTTCACTAACAATTTAAAATCAAACGTGCACAAATTATCAATAAGCAGCCTTGATTCTTTGTTGGCCTCGTCATCCAGATAAAAGTTAAAATCTCCTAAGATTGTATTGTTGGCATATTGTATACTAGTCTCAAGAAAATCGCTGATAGCTTCAAGAAACTTCAGTTTAGGGCCAGGTGGTGGTTAAATCATTAGGCCATAAAACTTGGCATGATAGTTTAATTTACAGTTAAAGGAAAGAGCTTCAAAGCCAACAGCAATGAGAGGATCACACACAATTTCAAGATTATCCCTATCGATTATTGCCAATCCGCCGCCCTGTTTTTCCCTCTCGGTCCAGCCTAAAAGTCACATAGCCTGCGGGGAGTGCAACCTATGTAAATCTTGTTCGGAAAACTTGTTTGCCCAGGTTTTTCTTAAAAAAGAAATATCGGGGGTGTAAGAGTCCAGATAATCAAAGAGCTAATATTTGTGTTTAATTGCCGATCTTGTGTTCAGCAAAATACAGTTCAATTTTGTCGTTGAGTCAAAGGAGGCCTGAGAAGGGGATCACTGTTCTCGGTGAGACCCACCTTGCGCTAGACCCAAAGAACAGGAATCGTGGCAGTTCGCACACTCATAGTTATTGTCCATCAAATTAAAAGTAAAAGGATTACATGAAGAAATCTTACCTACAGTATTTAGTTGGAGGAGCATTTCTTTTGTATATTTCGAAAATTGGCCAGGGTTCCTGGCGCGGCAAGCATTCGGGCGCAGATGGGCTTGTGGTCTGCGAGTTAATTTCAGAGCTGGCATCTGGCATGTGGCATGGCCGGGAGGAATCCACTGAGTGTAGCGTGAGTCATCGCTTCGAGAAAACAGAGATTGGGCAAATAATGGCTCAAACTGGGGTCCAGCAACCCCTAGCACCTGGTTCAGGCACCCCTGAGCCAGGTGCATACTGGGAAACGAAGTTTAAACTGAAATAGGCATGAGAAACAGAAAGCATAATTGTAAAATAAGCGGGCAGAGTTCGTAGTACTCAGTATTGAAGGAGCTAGGCACAGCCTTAAAACAGGCAATACAGGCGTACAAGGAAATAAAAAGGGTCCGATTCAGCACGTCATCAAAGCAGCTGTGGTGCAAACGCGGTCCTCAAGTCATTTTCAGAGCCGGCATGGGGAGTGGTCGGGGGTATCCAATGAGTGTACCGCGAGTCAGCGCTTGGAGAAAACAGTGACTGGGCAAGGAATAATTCAAAACGGGGTCCGGCAACCCCTAGCATGTGGTTCAGGCTCCCCTGAGCCAGGAGTATACTGGGGAAACAAAGTTTAAACTAAAATAAGCATGAGAAACAGAAAGCATAGATTTAAAATAAGTGGGCTGAGCCCGTAACACTCAGTACTTGAAGGAGCCAGGTACTTCCTTAAAACCGACAATTTAGTCGTACAGGGAAAAAAAAACAAGCGTTGGCCGTGCGCGAGCGGCTGGAGACTCAATATGTGGTGGGGGAGGGGGAGAAGCGGGAGTTGTGTGTGCGCGTGCGTCATCGTGATCGCGATCGCTCTGAAAGCAAAAGTGATCGCGATCGCGATGACACACGAGTTTTCAAAGTGCTGCTGGCGGCCGGCTGCGCGCGTGCACGATCGCGTGAACGCAAGCGTTAGGCCAGCCAGCAGCACTTTGAAATTCCCACATACAAAATGTCTCTTCGAGCCAGCGCATGCGCTGGGCTCAGCGAGACCTAAAAAATGAATGGAGGGTGTAAAAAGATATGGCTGGCACTTAATCAATCAATAGACTTTATTTTGGTCGAATGGCCATAAAAGTGCAACATGCAATACAATACATGATAAAATAAGTTAAAATACATAAGAAAATACATATATTACAAGACACAAGAACAATTGCAGGGGATTAAGCTAATACCAAGTGACAGCCCACTTTATCAATCCATCCTTCCATTTAAACAAGTAAAACCAATAGCAGCAGAAACCTCTAATAAGACCTAACAGTGGGCTAAAAAGGGTCTGCTATGCTGTTTAGGTTCTCCAAGCCAGATGGAAATTATGTGAGTCTTAGTATTTTTTATTTGTCACTATAGGCTTGTTCTATGAGCTAAAACATAATAAAATACCATTATTGCCTTCAGAAGACAGAGGATGTCAAAGTGTGGGAACCAGATTAGCAGCATTGTACACACAGGGCTTCAGGCTACATACTTTTAAACGCACAAGCACAAGAACACAAATACATACATTAATCTCCTGATGGAGATAGATTGTTTATGATTTCTAAGCAGTAGACCTAATCAGTCGATCATCTCGACCCACCCATTGCTGCCATAAAAGCTCTGCTTGGCGTCTCCAGTCTCCTGTTGCCGGAATAAGGCAGTCAGCGGGGGTGCAGTGGGATGAAGAAATATGCTACTCATCGCACATTTGGTTTGCTAAACTTGATTCTCAGTGGATTAAGGAAAGAACTCTTTTGAGTGGAAGAAGAACAAACACCTCCTGGCAGCGTGATGTCCTGCTGAAGCACTTCACACTGCAGGGCCATGTCTGTGCTCATGTCTGTTGTTTGCACAGCTCGCACTGCAGCATGTCATTGCTTTCACGCACTTTTATAGATAGGATAGATGTATAGTGAGATTACTTCGGTGGGGAAAGGATCAGCCAGGCAAGGCAGGCTTCTTGTTCTCCCTCAGTGATCTGCATCTACTAGTGAAGGGGTTTCTATGTAATAATAAGAATGCTAACGCTTTCCAAAGAGGAGGGGTGTATGGATTGGGGCTGACATGAATATCTATAGAAAATATAGCCATGTAGAGTCACTGTTTTAAATTGTGCACATATATGCGTTAATAGTTAACCTGTCATATCCTCCTTACCCTAATTCCAGTCACTAACACTTTTTTCCATTTCATTATATTGCATCTCTGCCATTTTACAGGCCGATGGTACACTTCCCCTATCATTTTTAAAGTTCTGAGTCCATCACTTCCACCATCATATAAAGCTTTCTTTACTCTAACGCTAACTCAGCCTAAATATGACAAAGAAATTACAAATGTTTATTCCAAGACAAACTATATAAAAAACAACCTGTCCTTTCACCATCCCTTACTTTAAATCGAACCCTACCCTATGTCCTAAAACTCACATAATCTTAACCCAGAAAGGATATCTGTAGAACTATTGATAGAATAATACATGTTGGGAGGTGCAGGACTAGTAGTATGCGCATGTTGAACCAGCGGCTTCGTGTGTCTTTACAAACCTGCTTACTTTGGTTGATATTACCAATCAGTGTATGTTTTCTTCATTTAATATGAACGCAACAGTTTGTTGCTGTTGGGCAAGACCAAAGAAAATGAGGCAGCAGCATGACGACTGGCCTACTAGGAAATAGCTTACGTAGCTGTAGCGGTAGCCGACTGAGGAAATAGCAGTGGGCGTTGTCAACTGTGGAGGAAGCAGGGGAGGTGGAGGCACCAGTGACACCATCAGCAATACCCATGTAGCAGCCAGAAACTAACCAGAGAAGACCAAGCCTACAGAGCCTTCACAGACTCAGTCCCTGTCCACTCAGGTTTTGCTGCAGAAAATCTTGAACCCTTTATTTTGATTCTTGTATCCTTTTTGATTAGGGGAATAGTAAAGCCAGCTTGTCAGATATTGAGAAAGACATACAGGACTTGAACAACAGCAACCGTCAACCTGCCTTTTATTATTTGCATTGAGTGGGTAGAGTCGGGCAAGAAATTGTTGGGAGGGGGTGGTCGTTGCGTGTACTGTATGATGGAGGGGCAGGGTATGTAGTGAGTGGTGTGGGTTTAGGGAGGAATTGTTTTACTTGTGGTGGTGTAGGTGGGTTGTTTTGGGTTTAGTTCATATCTTTTTTATTGGGAGTGGGGTTCGTTGGTTTTATGGAGGAGGTGGATATGGTGTGGGTGGTATTTGTTAGAGTGTTGTGGTATTTGTGTGGTTGAATACAATTTATAAAACGTATGTTTTTTTATTTTGTTCATTTTGTATTGTATTATTCATCTAAAGCTCTGCTACCACTCTAAGCACAACCACACTTTAGGTAGGTACAATAAGATGGTTTGATTTTATTGTGCATGGCAGTCTGTTAGTCTTGAGGAGTTGAATTTTTAGGGCCTCATTTATGAAAAGTGTTGCATTGCTGCGTGAAAGCAGTGATGCAACACTTTTCAGTGCGCCCTGCTTGCGACATGATGGATGAGCAGTATTTATTGTACAGCGCAGCATGTCGCAAGGAATGACATATACGTCAGGAATCCTGGCGTATCTGTTGGCGCAAAACCCACGCATTACTGGAGTTGTGTTTTAAGCATGACACAAATCCAGCAATGCATGGGGGAGGCCTATTCCCATTTATCTGTGCTACCCTTATGCCTTCTGTGAGTCAGGCGTAAGGTTGTGACGCAGTAAGTCCTAGAATTGGCGCAGTGAAATTTGATAGATTTTACTGCACTACTTCTAGGCTTTTTCACTTGGAAACGCCCACCCTGCATACATTATATCTGACACAGGTATAGTGTATCACAAGCATTTACAAAGTGACGCATCTGTTTAGATGTGTCACTTTGTAAATATGGCGCAACGTGGCACATTATTTACGCCGCAGCTGTGTCACAAAAAGTGACACAATTGTGGCGTTGAAAGTGTTGCAAGCCTTCATAAATAAGGCCATCAGTGTCACACCTACAGAATGAAGATGTATTTAAATTGCAGGGAAATTTCAGGTTTGCTTAAGCATGATTGGAAAACAAAGACGTGCAGAGATGTGCACAGAGTTCTTACATCCTTCAGGCGACAAGCTTAGAAGTAACAAACCTTTGATGGTGTTTTTAAATAGGGTGGCTTGTAAATTGAAGTTTGGAGTGGAATGCTTTATTCCTCTACGAGTGGCATAGGTACAGCCCTGTGAAACACAATGAGTATTGCTGCAAATAGAGTCACTGCATTCATTCCACCCAACAGGCTCCTAATGGATCACTCAGAACCCTTCAACCTCAACTCCACACTAAGAGGTCTATTACGATAACGGGCGGACAAAGTTTGCCCGCCACCGCAATGGCAAAAGGGACCACCCGCCCTAGTTGCGGCGGTCCCGCCATACAAATTAGGATGCGCCCGCAACACTGGGGGGCGCATCCCGAATTTTTCACATTGCGACAGGCGGTGCTGAAAACAGCACCCGCCGCAATGTAAAAAAGCATGTAGGGCATTTGCATGCACAACGTGACAGGCACCACGCAGTGCCTGCCACCTTGTGCATGCAAATGCAGGGGGGTACCATAGGTACCCGCCATGTGCAGCCCACACCCCCCAAAACTCTGGGGGCCAGCAACAGGCCCCCAAATGTAGGAACCGGATGCCTTTCCATGGTGGCAATGCCGCCATGGAAAAGCCAATCTCCGCCATCATGATAATATGGATGGCGGTGTCTTGCAGACACGCCACCATATTTTGCCCCTTTTCCACCCGGTCGACTCATCAACGGGCGGAAAAGCGCCTAATATGGCGAGGGGTTATTCAGGCGTGAATGGTGGGTGGATCGCTCCGGCCAGGCCGGCGGTGGCTACCGCTGGCCCGGTGGGGGCGATCCATCCGCCATCCAAATAGGCCCCTTAGTGTTTAGGAAAGCAACAGGTCCATCCAGGTGCCGTTGAGTGGTAACTAAGAGGGAGTGCAACACAACTTTGTGTAATCCAAGTGGAAATACATATATGAGGTTTTTGAAGATCGACTGGTATACAAGGGGCAACCTACTCTAAGCTGCTGTTACCCAAGGGGCAGTTCTTCTTCTGCTCTTCAAATGACAAGCTCTGTTGATAGACCACCTTTTCCTTACCAGGTTGACACTGGAGTTAAAAGTACACTTCCCGGAGAGCAGGTGAATCGAGATTGCGTGGTCCACATTAGTGGGTGTTACTAATAAAACAGTGATTCAGTGCAATCAAAAAATATTTGAAAACGAATATAGTTATATTTACAAAGAGGTGGTAGAGGAAACTAAACTGGACATGGTGGGATACCTAGCCAGAGATTGTTTTGCCCAGGGCCATAACTGGCCCCCGCAGCAGGTGGGTTCAAACAGTGAAGACTCCACTGTAGATGCTCTTACACTCTCCTCTTTTTCCTGGATGTACTGGAGGAGAGGTCAAGTATATCATACCATCAACAGATCTTCGAAAGGTGGGAAGTCCTCAAGGCCACCTGAGACTCAAAATAGGAAATATAAACATAGTCAACCGGCAGGAGAAGGCCTAAGGGCAGGGCGCTGTAAGCAGGTCAAGGGCAGGAGCGGAGACCGGCTTGAGAACCAACGATGGTTCATGGAATTGTGTTTACTTTAGTGGTGAAGGAAAGAAAGGATGAGCCCAGTTCTGTTAAGCAAACAAAGGTTATCAAAGTGATAGCATTCAATGACAACAGGAATCAACAAAATGATTCTGCCCTTAGGTGAAAGTCAGTGCCATGTTGAAAGCCAAGCCGAACATCAGCAGTGCTGCTACTCCAGTAAAGGAATGAGACAGAGGCCGTAGCAAAAATCAAGCTTACTTCAGAAATAGAAAATTATTCTCAATATTTGGAACAATTATTTCCATATACGTTATATAATTCATATGGGGTAAAACATGTACTACACCAGCATAAACGTCTGGATACATTGGCAAATTTTGGGCTATCTAACTCCAGCATGTTCCCATGGAGATGCAGGAAAAGAAAAGCACAAGCCGCTGTTCCCCACAGTGATGATTTCCTACCTCAACATGTCTGCTATGTGGGACACCTGATATGAAGCAGGGGACTGTGTGAATAAGTTGTCCTTCTAGATGGATGTGGGCAAAATCTGTCCCATCGACTAAGAGATCTTTTGTGAGTAGAAATGACTGATTACATAAACATAAAATCTCAGAATGGACAACACTGTGGGGTAACCAGCTTAGTGAACTGGGATCATAAGAAATACCACAGAGAGACCTGAAAAGCCAATCAAAGAAGACAATTTTCCAAATATCACACACTGCACTCCATCCCTCATACTGCTAAGTGCAGGATCCCATTACAAAATACCCACATCTCAATGGTCATCAAGCATGACTACCCACATAGGATTTTTTTTAAACAATACTCTTCCAACTATACCCCCTACATGGTGCAGCGCGCTTCCCATGTACTGGGGTTCCATTGTTTTGACAAAATTCCATAATGAGGAAACTCAGTCTGACAAAATAAGGCTGACAAAATTATATTGGGGAAAAATACTATGGGGCAGATTTACAATCCCTTCGCACCACCGGTGCGTAATTTTTTGTGGCGTACTGGTGGCGCATTTTACTGCTTCATATTTACAAGGACAGGAAAAGCCACCCTGCGTGACTTTTCCTGTCCCTGTAAACATGGCCCCTTTATACGAGAAACAGCCACTACAATGCAGCCGTTTGAATGCATAACCATAACCACGCATGCATTACAATGCATGCGTGGTTACCATGCATAGCATTTACCACGCATACCTGTACTACGAGATACGTAGTAAAGGCAAGTGTGTAAAACGAAAAATTAAAAAAGTGGGTTTGGGGGGTCTCACCCCCCCAAAAAAAGCGTGTGTTTAACAAAGGGAGCTTGGGAAGTCTCACCCACAAAAAACGCACCTGTTTCTATCGCGATGTGAAGGCAATCGGCGTCGTTGGAGGAAACGGAAAGACACGTCCGCTTCGTCTTTACGACGTGTAACGCAGATCGGAAGAGCTGGGAGAGGAGAGGACGTGGGGAGGTAAGGGCGATTTTAGTTTAAGAAAAAAATAATTTAAGGGATGAGGAGGTTGTGTTGGGATCAGAGATAACCTTTACCAAGAATTTGTCATTATCATGCATGGTTTTACAACGAAAATCGTTGTAAAGATATGCGTGGTAAAGGGATTTTCGTGGTAAAGGTTATGCGTGGTAATGGCATTCGCTTTGTAACGCATGCGTGGTAAAGGCATGCATTGCAACGGAATGCGTTGTAACATCATTCAACCCGTTACACGCAGCTCTTTGCATGAAAGGGGCGTTCCATGGGTGTTCCTGTGGGTGTTTCCACGCAACACCCATGGAACCTGACACATTTCCAGATTAACAAGGAATCGTAAATCTGGAAATGTGTGTGAATGCTATGCCTCGGTGCAACGAGGAGAAATGTATTAATTTCTCCTCGTTTTTCTTCCTGTTTCTATGCGTGCTGCATTCTGCAGCACATATAGAAAGAGGAAATCACCTCTAATGATTGTTTTTGTGCAGGGAGGAAACCCTTCCTGAACAAAAACCAATCTCCCTACGACACAGACATCCTTGCACCATGGTGCAAGGGTGCATGTGCCGGCGCATGGCAGCAGTTTTTGCGACAGCGCAGGGGGAAGCACAGACATGAGACGTATTGTTGTAAATACGTTGCATCCCTGTGTTTTGAAAGTGACTCGGTGCGGCACAGCCAAATGGCTTTGCGTCACGCACTGAGTCACTTTCATTGTAAATCTGCCCCAATGTTTTTGTGGAAAAGGTATATGTCTATTTGTAAGGAAACGGTTGCTGCTGATTTAATAGAAGAGGGTAGCACTAGGGGTAAACAGGAATGGGTAAAAGAAGCGGAGAGAGGGAGGGAGAGATGGGAACCCAACTTGAAGAAAGCATTTATTGAACAAAACATGTGTTCATTGTGTTCCTTTTTCTCTTAGACTCGTTTAAGGGAGGGCACCACCCCTTTTAAAAGGTAGCTGAGAGGAGAACCCCCCTTAAAAGAACAAACAGAAAAACAAACACGAAGAAGCTAATGTTTCCTCAAGAATTGTTTTCTTCTGTATAGTTTTGTCTACCTGGTCAAAACCACAAAGGAAAACTTGCCATTAAAGTTTCGATCAAACAAATCTGTCAGACCACATTCTTCATGTTTGTTTTTAATGGATAACACATACAACCCGTGTAGGCAAGAGCTTCAGTGCCCCCTCAAAGGGGTAATAACCGTCATATAAACATCATAACACAATACAATCTCTCACACCTCCAGTTCTATCCCTCTTCCCAGTGTGTACTCCTAGGTGACCTGATAAGTGGTTTTCAGGTGTGCCCCCTCCTTCCTTGAGCAAGTTATGCATCACCGATATCACCGACCTCGAGGAGGCTTCGCTCTGGACAACGCCAAGAAGGTCCTTGGGTTATCTGGTTGCTGCTTTTCTATTAGATGGGAACAATGTCAAGGGTCTAACCTGATAATATGTCAACCTTTTCCTTTATAGAGGACTCTGATTTACACTGTGCAAAGGATTCAATTTTCTTTTCAAGGAAAATGTCTCTCAGAATGCTACAGAATGGTTTCCTCTCCACTGCAGTTATACATTTGAGATTACAATGTAATAGAGTCTCCGGGGAGGGGACGATGTCTGCTATAGGTGAACGTATATGGAGTCCCATGTGTCTTAAGAGTGTTTATAATTGTCTAGCATATCTGTTTGCCATCCTTGTCACTCTGAGTAGTCACAGGAGGACCCAGAGATGCACGCTGGCAACTGCTTGGTACATATGGCCCAATTTGCTATAGTCTAGTGTCATTGTCTGTGGCAATCTCAATGACCACCCATTTCTTTTTGCCTATGTTATTCCAATCTGAGTCGACAGTGGCTGATTTCCTAAATGTTAACGTACAGAATAAAGAGGACCAAGGGGGCCTTAGGATTTTTACATGATGCCCAGAGGGCTGAAAGTGTCGATGTTGCTGCTAAATGTTTTGTAGAAAGTGTGACAGGTCTGGGGTGCTCATTGGCTCTGGGCATTTTCCAAAATAAAATCCTGCAGAATTATGACTTCTGCATAATTTATTGGTTGTTTTCATGAAGTCCCTAGAAAATCAGAGTTCTATACGCTGGAAATAAGTCTTGGGGCATGTTTCAGGAGCTATTGCCTTTGCTTTTATTCTATTATGTTGATTGTTTTAAATTATAGTTATATTCAAACATTTGGTGGTTTTAAATGTTAGTTTTATGATGTGGAAATTGTCTTGCATATGGCCGTATTGCAATGGTTTAGGACTAAGCACTATTTGATTACAACAGTTGTTGTGTTAGTGCATTATTTACATTTTGTTTACATCAAAGGATGAATCTGAAGGATCGGTATTGATAATTTCTGAAGAATTCCTGTGCCCTTCAAACAAATACAATAGGTCTAGCTGAACTGAAAACACACACCAAGGATATAATAGCAATATGAAATAATAGGTTTTTCATTTCCACTTTTCTGAGTTCTGGCCACTGTTCGTGATTCTCATGTCAACACAGCAATGACTCGTGATGGGCAGGACATTGTGTTTCTCAAACAAATGAAATGCTGAGGTAACCATTAAGCCGGAATTACATTTTGGCAGGACACATGACTTTGGCGGCTCTGATGGACATCCACTTGCCACATTTAGAGATTACCACTAGCCCAGCGGTTATTTCTGTGTCTTCAGAGGAACTACCGTCATGGAAGTTCCTCTGGGGGCACTGCAAGTTAGGTGTGCAGCAGCCATCTTTCAGGCAGCCACACCCCAATTTGTTCTTGTCTTTTTTCCAGAGCAGGAGTTTTTTTTTGTCAAACTCTCTTTATTAAGTTTCAAGAAGCATACAGCAAAATAATGTCAATATAATGTGTAGAGGGGTCCGCTAGGACACATTCAGGTTGCTAATAGATTACACCGTTTTGGCGATAAAGCAGACTCGTGAATTCGTTGAAGCCAATATCTTCGAGCCGTATCCTGAATGCAATTATTATAACAAAACAAAAAAAAGACATTTTCGCCCTCAGAACCCCCACCAAACAACCCAAAAAATGTACATAAGTGTGTCTGCTGTGAAGTGGATGGCACGGGAAGAGCCATCTCATGAGCAAATGGAGAGCAAGACGGTCTGGTTTCCAGAGTGTATGAAGCCATATTAACCTTTTGTCTGCACTATTCGATAATCCAACATTGGGAGCGAGGTAGAGCCCTGGTAAAAGTTTGGCATGTATAGAGTGGAAGTCCCATTGAGAGGAATCAGACCAGGGGACCCCATGTGTATTCAGAATTCTTATAATTCATCAGGAACAAATCGGTCATCCGTTCCATACTTAAAGCTGCGCCCAGTCAAGGCCAAAGGATAGATCCGTACCCAGATATCTAGTATCTAAGACTGCAAAAAGAACTGATGATGGACGGAATGCTGAACAAATCAAACATTCACCCCCAGTCACCAATCACAGATCTGGGTTAAATCCATTGTTTTTCTGCACGCTACACCATTCCAGTTTAGACCCAACCATTTGTAAATCAGTCTTGACTCTGCTCCCCATGGGAACAGTCCAGTCTGACTGCCAGGCCAGGGCTTCCCTGGACCAGAAACAAGCATCCTGGGACTCATAGGCCAGGCAAGCTTGAATCTGATGGCATAGCAAGCACAGGACCCACATCTGGGTATACTCTTCTCACTTAGGACGACAAATTCAAAAAGAATGGATGAGAGACGGAATGCTGAACAAATCAAACATTCATCCCAGTCATAGATCTGCGTTAAATCCATTGTTTTTTTGTATGCCACCCCACTCTAGTTTAGACCCAGCCATATGTAAATCAGTTTTGATGCTTATTCCCATAGGAACTGTCCAGCCTGAACTGCCAGGCCAGGTCTTTCCTGCACCAAAAACAAGCCATCTGGGACTGGTTTTGGGGTATCGCCCCATATCAGTCAGGCTGGCTTGAATCTGGTAGCATAGTGAGCACTGGACCCACATCTGAACATACCCTTCCCACTTAAGGTGACAAATGAAAAAAGAACAGATAATGGACGGAATACTGAACAAATCAAACATTCACCCCAAGTCACAGATCTGGGTTAAATCTACAGTTGTTTTACATGCCAAACCATTCCAGTTTAGACGCATTCATATGCAAATCAGTCTTGACCCTGGATTGGATGGATTCAACCCAGATCTCTTGACTTGGGCGATGTTTGATTGGTTCTGCATTCCATCCATCATTTGTGTGGCTTTTGCTTCCTCGACCAAGCTGGGGCTGCCCGGACGTGGGGCTTGACGTTGATGTGCCACTGGATTCAACCTAGCCTGGCTGATGAGAGGTAATGCCCAGAAAAAGGACCCAGATGCTTGTTTCTGTTCCAGGGAGTACCTGTCTTGGCTGTTCGGACTGGACTATTCCCATGAGGAGCAGGGTCAAGACTTATTTGCATATGGCTGGGTCTAAACTGGGGTGGCATGGCGAGCAAAAGAACAATGGATTTAACCCAGATCTCTTGACTGGGGGTGAATGTTTGATTTGTTCCACATTCCGTCCATCATTTGTGCCTCTTTTGATATCTAAGAGTGTCATTTCATAACCCTAGGAGGGTGGACTCAAGATTATAGGGGATTGGATAGCCGAAAATATATTTTATCGGGGTAAGAAGTTCAGCCCAAAAGGTTGAATAATGGGACAGTCCCACCAAATGTGTCTTAATTCACCCAGCAGTCCACAGCCACACCAATATAAGTCTGATGTGATCAGAAATATCTTGTTAAGTTCAGTGGTTACAGATACCAGTCATTCAGCACTTTGTAGTAAGCCTTATGCATTTCTTTAGAGTGATTGAATCTAGGAATGTCTATCAAAATCCTAAGCCACTGTTCATCAGTGAATGTTACTCCAAATAACTGCTCCCAGAAAGTGGTGTGACGGGGTCTGAACTTATGTGTGGTGGAGAGCAGTAATGAATATAAGAAGGAGATACATCCCTTTGGACTCCTCTTCTTCCTAAACAAAATTCAATAGGGGAGAGCTCTCTTATAGCTGTCATGTCTGTGTCAGGCTGGAGAGCCCAATGCTTTAACTGGGTATATCGATAGCGCTCTGTCACTGGGATAGAAAAATCATGTTGACAGTTCACAAAGGTCAGTATCTCCCAGCCATGAAAGAGATCAGAAAGAGTCAGGCAACCCCCTTCCCTCCAGAGTCCAAAAGGTCCAGGCCTGAGAGCGGAGGGAAAAGCTGTGTTAAAATGAACAGGTGTATATAGAGATGGAAATGTCGCCCAGCCTGCCACGTGGTTCACCTCGTTCCAATACTGTGAGTGTGGTTTCTGGTCAGTGTACTAAGGTAAGCTTTAGGTGGTCTGTCCGGTTTTGGTTTCCACACCACATCACAGATTACTCTCCCTACCACGGTATGGTCCATACACAGCCAATGTTTGTCTGATTCTCTTAATGATCATCAGACAGTACTCTTAATTGAGCCACTTTGTAGTAATGTGTAAAGTCAGGAAGAGCAAGACCCCCTGCATCTCTAGGTAACTTCAGTAATCTGTAGGGAAGTTGAGTCCTTCGCCCCTGCCACATAAAGTGTGTAACTAGGGCACATAGAGTGGCAAAGAGGTCCTGATCTACCACTATTGGAAGACCCTGGGATAGATACAGTAACTTGGGTAAAACAGACAACTTGACCGCATTACTGCATCCAATCCATGATAAGTATAAGGGTGCCCATCTTAAGGTCTGCCTTAAAGAAGTTGCAAAAGTGGAGGTTAGTTTGCCAGTTAGAGGTCGGAGACCTTAGGGGTGATCTTAGTCCCTGGTAAGTGATTTATTTCCTAGCCCATTGAAAGGGGGTGGAGCCCACCAACTCCTCCATCTCGCCAACTAGGAGAGTCAGAGTCATGAGAGATGATTTGCATAGGTTTATGCGGAAACCAGAAACCACCTAAAAATCGGATAGCTCCTGTTGAAGGGCGTTTAAGGACTCCTGAGGTGTTGCAAGGGAAAGTAAAACTTTGGCTCCAAACATGGAGATTTTGTGTGTCACAGAGCAAAAGCTTATAGGAGGTTTTTTCAACCAGATTATCCACCCTCCGCAAATTGTCATAAGTCTGTCGCCCCTTAATAAAACTGGATTGATTCAGATCGATGAAATACGGCATAATTTCCTTAAGCCTTGTAGCTAAAAGTTTATTGTACAGCTTAGCACCCTAATTCAGTAAAGCAATTGGGCGGTAGGAAGTGCATGACTGTGGATCCTTCCGCGGTTTCGGTATGGCTGAGATTAGCGCTACTCCCATTGTATGCGTAACTCAACGCAGTTCTGCCACATAATTGAACAAGGCCGTCAAGTTGGGTATTAAGTCAAAGCTGAAGGTCTTATAAAATAGGGCAGTGAGCCCATCGGCCCAAGGTGATTTGTGCAGTTTAAGCACATCTATAGCTGATTGGACTTCATCCTCCCTGATGAGACTTTCAAGGTTTTCATTATGCTCATCCAGCACTCTGCTAGATAATTCCGGTTCATTTGAGGGGTCTCAAGTGTAAAGGCATTTATTGAAGTCACGGAAAGCGTGGGCTTTGCCTTCTTCTGTAATGGCAACCTCTCCTGGGCATAAGCAAATTCTACTGATGTATTCTTTCTCAAGCTTTGCCCTGAGTTGGGACTCTAGATAGCCCCCTAGCTTGTTCCAATCTCATATGTGATATTTTTGAGATGTAGTAGTGTCAGTCCTGCTCTATTCTTGTGACTAGCATTTAACTTGCCCCATAAGGCTGTAACTTTCAGTTATAATAGTAGGGAGGGTGCGTCTTTGTGGGCCCTTTCAGCATTCAATAGCTAAGTTTCTAGTGTCAGATCTTGAGTTTTCTGTTGAGATAGGGTAGCCATCAGTGAGATGCATTTCCCCCATAACACCGCCTTAAAGGTATCCAAGGTGTTGGATGGATTACTATCAAGTGGGTTGTTTAGTTTAAAAAACTCCCTGATCTCTTTACGCAGCTCATCCCGAAAGAGACGGTCTTTAATGAGAGGGGATGGAAAGAACTATTGTTGGGCCTTCGTGGCAGCCCAATCCAGTATGATCTCTATGGGAGCATGGTCAGAGCATGGTTGGACAAAGTAATGGGATGGAATTGGGCTCCCTGACTAGAATGATGGAGAATTTTGCTAAAAAAAACATAGTCGAGTCGGGAATAGGTACGGTGGGTATGGTAAAAAAAGTAAAATCCCTGATTGTAAGGCGAATAGCTTGCCAGGCATCAACCAATCCCATATCCTGGAAATCAAGGCGTAAGGACTTCGAGAAGCTCCGTGTTTGGGTCCTATGTGAGTGCGAGTAATCTATAACAGGGTCCACGTGAGATCGAAATGCCCATTAAGATAATCCCTCCCTCGGCGAAACCCTTAAAAAGGGCCAGAAGTGTGTGGATTAACTGGGGTTTGGTTCATATATTGAGACCACTGTGCATGTCCATCCTCTGAGCCTTACCACAACCAGTATTATCCTTCCCTATTTATCCATCTTAGTCAATAATGGTTGAAACTTTAATGAGGAGTGAAAAAGGAGAAAACCCCATTGTGTGTGGCAGTGGCAGGTGACCTAAAAGCCAAAGGGTTTGCTTAGTGCCATAGCCTGTTTTCTTCACTGTGCTTGAGGTGCATTTCTAGCAGGGCCACAATCTATTATCTCCAGTCTAGCAAGTATTTACAAAGATTATGTTCCATAGCTGTAGAGTTTAGATATTTAACGTTTCAGGATTTAGTATTTACCACCATTTATATCATGCTGTACCAATGTCTACTAGCTGTAGTGACCTGAGACAGATTGTGATACGGCTTGCCCTAATCCCCCCCCCCCCAGTTGCACAGATACCTTCATGGCTCTTGGCACTCACCCCGCCCCACACCCCCTCTACATCAAGTATACTGGTAACCACTCATGCAATTGTGACATAACTTGCAAAGCAGTAAAACTTAGTAACCTAGTTCCCTGAAAACTATAGTTATTCACTGCTAAAATTCCGATCATATGCGTCTCGGTCATAAACTGCTATTGTATTCTGTGTGAAGCCAATATTGTTCAAGGCAATTTGGCCTCCAGATGCCCCTACGGCCAGGTCCCAGAGTCCCCATCTGTGCAAGGCCCCAGGGGAGACAGTCTGGACCTGAAGGGCCACATAATGGCCTGCGCTCCCGCTCTGTCCCCATAGTCCCTAGGTATTGGATCAACTAAGGGTCCAAACTTCACCTGATAGGGAAATACCTCAATCTTAGTCAAGTATTCAAGTGCCGAAAAGCTTTCCGTGGCTCAAGGGATCATACAGCAGATTAGCGTTTTCTCTGTTGCAGTGGACGTCCCTACATTTGCCATTGTTCTTTAGAAGAGTCGGACCTCAAAATCGGAGACTTCTCTCCTTGAGCACCCTTAGTCTCCTCAGGTTTAGGGAGGAAGATCCCCAGCAAAGATGCCCCATCATGGAGATGCACAAAATGGTGAGACTTATAATTTTAGTCAGAAAAAAGGCCGAAGGGATAAGTCAATTGATGTTTAACCTGGTCTTTGCACAGCTTCTTAGTTACAGGTTTGAATTGTTGTCGACATAAAAGTGTGGTAGGAGCAACTTCTTGAAATAAGGTGAATGTCGACCCCTGAAAAGAAACACGGTTGAGCTTTCTGGCTGCTTGTAGAATTGCTTATTTCATCCTAAAAGATTGGAGCTTCATGAGGACATCCCAGGAGCATCTACCTTTTCCAGGACACAATGGGCCAACTGTATATACCCTGTCTATCCTGATGTTGGCAGACGTCTCACCCATAATTTCAGAGAACAGGCCAGTCACATAGCCCTCAAGGTCCGGCCCTTCAGCTTTCTCCTCTAGATCACAAATTCAAACGTTCTCTCGCCTGGAGCAATTTTTCCGGTCCTCACACTTTAATAAAGCTTTTTGTAACTGGTCCCAAAGGAGATCAGGAGTGTATTTAACCCGCCTGTTTCAATGTTTTAGGTTCTGGTACTTTGAGGTGAGTTACAGGGTGCAGGTCCCCACCGAGGTCACACATTCCTGGAGAGAGGTGAGTTTTGCGTTAATGTCAGATTTAAGCGTTTCAAGGGATGTGGGCATGCAAGATTCTTTTCTTCAGTGATTTAACAGGCAATCCTTACATTTACCTGTGCAACAGTGGAAGAGCAACAGCTATCAAATAGATCCACTTAGAACCCTTCATTTCAGACTATGGTTGCCTCAAATTCCAGTAATACATTCCTTGCAAAAAGTAAATGAAAAGAGGTTAAGCATCAATATTTTGGACAGCTTCCTATTGTAGAAACAGACCAAAATTTTGGTATGGTATTTTCGTTAGTGCTTTTTCTAATGGACAGTGCAACCTAAATTTACTTTTCTAAAGTTGGGTTCCTAGGTGCATATATCCATTTCCTAGTGCTAGCTAGAGGTTAAGGATGCATTATCATCATCATCATCAAACTAGCTGTCATCTCTGTTTGGTGTTCCATGCACTTGAGTGCATGTTTATGTCTCAAATGGAATGATAGACCCGCATCGCCAACAAGTGTGCTTGGCTTCCCATGACATCTTTTTGCCCTCAATGTTTCTCATATTCCGCATATATAGTTTTTTTGTTTCTTCACCATTGAACAAAACATTTTGATAATCAGTTTGTTGCCATACTTGTACCTAAACTTGCTCCCTCTTCCCACACATCAAATCACACACTGGTCTATATGGAGGGATTCTGTTTATTGCAGTCAGGTTGAAACAACAGTTACACAGCATATGCCTACAACCAATGGCCGGCAGCGTATATTATGTGTAACTAGAAATACACAGCTGTGTGCCCACAACCGGCAGCGATTGGTAACCTGAAGGTACAGTTACCAAGGCTGCCGTATAAAATAAAAGGAAGAAGGAAAGGAAGGAAAGGAAAAGAAAGGAAGAACAAAGAATGAAAAGGGAAAACAAAAGGGGTAAGAAGAACACTCAGTCTACAAACCTAATTCCCTTTTCCCTCCCTCCCACCCCCCACTCCTCCACACCAACTATCTGAAACAATTTCCACCCAAGCCTCCTCGAGCCCCCTATGTGTCCCCTACTAAGCTTGTCTCCATTATCTGGAGTTCCGATATGCCTGTGTTTACGGGGGTATTAAATGCATGATCTGTAAATATTTGAGACCTGTCAATCCCTGAATTCTGGTGTGAGCAGGCGTGGGGCCCAGGGATCCGCGAATGTCTCTGTTTTATTATCCTCCATCAATGATAATCGTTTCTTTTACCAGGGTTGACCAAAGCCTTCACAGCTGCGAGGCATGCTCTGGGACATGCCCTAAGCCCGATAGCACCAGAATAACCTGGCATGCTGTATTCAGCGCCATGGCCATCTGTCGGCCCCGCATGGAGAGAGCGGGAACGTCAGGGGGTTGGACAAACCAAGTAAAGTGTACACCGGAAAGCGTGGCATTGAGTTGTCAAATGTGGGATGAATATTAGTTAATACCTGATCTCAAAACCTAGCCAGTTTGGGGCAGTGCCACAATACGCGCCGACATCCCCTACAGCCAGCACAGCTCTGAACGTCCCTTGTCCCACTGGTGTATCCGCGCTGAGCTGTAGTACCAGTAAGATGCTACCTTGTAGGCTGCTTCCGTCCCCGCTGTATTGTACCTGGTATGGTGCGCTCTGTGACATACGTCTGCCCATTCTTTGGATGGGAGTGTACGCCCCAGTTCTGCTTCCCACCTTGTCTGACCCCTGGTCTTAACCGGTGCGTCTTCTCTCGTGAGCATAGCATAAAGCTCTGAGATAAGGCGGCTGTTGTCATCCTTACGGACCAGTCATTTCTCGAACGTGGTGAGCGGACACGAGGCTGCTGCCTTATAGGTCGGGCAGTCACCCAGTGTTTCAGCTGCATATAGGCGAACACGTTAGCAGCCGGCAATGCATTGTCCCGTCAAAGCTGCTCAAAAGGAATGATCCCTGCGAGATCGAAGAGGGACCCCACCCACAGCCCGAAGGGAAATCGGGGTTGTCCATGATTGGGGTCCTGCTCAGGGTGACCCTATCCAAGACTCTCATTGTCATCTTCGTGACCGGTGACGAATATAGTCCCCATGCCCTGGATTTACGAGAGGGCCATATTTCCAGCCATATGTTGACCTCCGCCACCATCTAGTCCATAAAGGACCAGTGTTTTTCAGAAAGGGGTCTGTTCCATTCCACAACATATCTAAGGTGTGTGGCTTGATAATATCTACTGATCATGGGGAGTCCTAGTCCTTCCTCACCTTTTGGCCTTGTCAGTTGCTTAGCTGGTTGGAACGGCCACTTCCCTCCCCATAAAAAACTTCTTGATAGCTAGTTCAAGTGACCGCAGCATCGCGAGGGGGGTCTATCGGGTTCATTCAAAATATTTAGAGAATGCCCAGTAGTGCAGTCATTCTGACTTCCTCTATGCATCCAGACCAAGCCAGTCGCAGTCTCCCTCACTCCATCAGCGACTTACATGTTTGGTCCACAAGGGCCCCATAGTTGATCACCATGGTCTTAGCCACTGTGGGAGCGAGCTGCAGCCCCAGATACAGGTCAGTGTCAGCTGCCCAGGTCATTGGGAATAAGGATCGGAGCACTGCTTCTTGCTTCTTGAGCCTAATTGACCTTAAACTCTGAGATGGCGTTGAAGATCTGTAGCTCTTCCAGTAGCTTCGGTAGGGAGTCCATTGTGTCTGCCAAAATGAGTATTACATTGTCTGCATACATGCTAATGGTATGCATCTCTGCGCCGAAGCGGATACCAAAAATATGCAGGTGATCTCTAATGAGCTGCGCAATGGGCTCCATATAGAGTGCGTATAGGAGCGGGGGAGGGGGATTCACTGCGGAGTACCGCGCTTTATCTCAAACAGGGGGGAGGATACTCGGTTGAACCAGAGAGCTGCTCTGGGGGCACTGTAAATACAGCTTATCAACTTCAGGAATATCTCACTGAACCTGAAATGGCGGAGTACCTGAAACAATTATGGCCAGTGGACACAATTGAATGCTTTCTCAGCATCAATACAGAGAAAGAGTGCTTCCTGACCCCATCTCTTAGTGAAGTCCAAAAGATGTAGCAGCCGTTTAGCATAGTCCGCCCCTTGTCTTGCCGCAATGAAACCAAATTGATCTGGGTCTATCAGACCCACCATCACTGGGTCAAACAGGAGGCCAACATGCAGGCAAAGATCTTGCCGTCAATGTTAAGGAGGGAGATGGGTCTATACGATCCAAATTCCTTTGGATCTTTCCTGGGGTTCAATATAACAGAGACAGAAGCCACTAGCATGGAGCATGTCAAAGTCCCAGTCTCACAAAAGGAGTTGAAGAGTCTCATGAGGACAGGAGCCAGTTCCTGATATCAGAATTTGTAGAATTGGGCTGAGAAGTCATCTTGTCCCAGCGCCTTTGCGTGTTTCAAACGCGCAATGGATGCAATGACTTCCTCTAGCAGAATGAGCAGATCCATCTGCGCTGCCAGCTCCCCCAGCATGAACGTCACAGAGGCACCCTGAAGATAGTGTGTCGGGCCGCCCAGTGGCCATCCGAGTCAGAGTACAAGGATTGATAGAATTCCTTGAATGTTGACGCAATCTCCTTGTCCGAGTGTGCCGCTTTACCCGAGGCATGCCTCACTGAGTTAACTGAGCCCGTCAAGATTTTAATGTGCAGTCTGTGCGCAAGCATGCAGCCACAGCGATTGCTGCTAAAGAAACATTTGTGTGTGAGTCTGAGATGGGCGGATTCTGCCCGATCGAGGTCGAGGCGCTTCAAAAGTAGCTGCTTTCGTTCTAAGTCACGCCATACCCTAGGGGCCCTGGTATGCTTATGTATTGTTTCTATTTCAGAAACTGCCTGTTCAAGCTGCTGTCATTTCTCGTTTCGCTCCCGGTTCTCTGCAGAATTTGTGATGAATTTGCCCCTGACCACAAGGTTCAGAGTCTCCCATATTGATTCCAGGGGGCTACGTTCCATATCATTGATGCTTAGGTAGTCTCAGGGAAACTTGCGAATTGCTGCAATATTGGAAGGGGCTTGCAACAGCCTATCGCGCAATCTCCAGCGTGTGGCATTGGTTGGAAGATTACCTGCCCGCAATGATATTGTGATAATGGAATGGTCTGAATGAGAATTTGGTTCTATGGACACCCCTCCCACCCGGGTCAAAAGTGTTGGACTTGTGAGGAAATGATCGATGCACACATCTGTTTTGTGTGCCGTCGAGTAAAAGGAGTTGTCCCTGGAGGAGGGGTGCAGTCTGCCCCATGCGTCAAAAAGGCCCCCCTCCGCAAGCCACTGAAACCCTCCCACTGAGAATGCCCGTGTTTGGGAGCAGCATTGGCTAAAGCGATCTAGCATGGGTCCATAACTAAATTGAAATCTCCCCCTATAAGCACTGCAGAGTCTGGGGTGGCAAGCATCGCTGCGAGCACAATTTAGGATGAAGGGCTCTTGGCGCTCATTGTTAGCAAAAGTGAAAGTCAACAAGCCTCATTGAGTATGAATAGCTAAAAGGCGTCCTTTAATCTCCGTAATCGCGCCTAGTATCTTACCACTGAATGTTCGTGAGAGCAGAATAGCCACTCCAGTCTCCTTCACAGGCCCAGAGGACCAAAGTTGACGGGCAAACTAGCAGGAATGCATGCAGGAGGGATCTTTGGGGAGGAAATATATTTCTTGTAGTAAGCATATGTTCCCTTTTGTGCTGTCTAATAGGTATAGTATCGCTATGCACTTAACTGGGTTATTTAGGCCCCATGCATTAAGACTGAGTATTTTCAGCTCTTTAGCCATGTCCTATAGGGGGTATATTGAGCTCAGCATGTTGCGACTGTGGGCCTATCACCGGGTAGGGATCAGACCAGTGGCCAAGGGGAGGAGCGCGCCGCCTACTGGCTCGCCATGAAAGAACCTGGTGCGGAGGAGTACGAGACACAGCAGTACTCCAGATTCATCGATGCAGCCTGTTGGGGACCAGGCTCCTGCTGTGTCATGGCCTGTTGTATCTTATCTGCAGGTGCGGTGGCAGGAGGCCTGTCTCACCTGACGCTGTCAGTGCGGGGCTCTCCGTTAGCCTCCTCCACCGGGGTTGAGCAGTTCCTTGAGTGGGAGAAGAGCGAGGCAGACAGCCCCACATAATCCCCCCCACAGTATATGCCACTGCCCTTTCTCCAGCCATCCTCTCCAGTGTGGGCATGGCGGGCCATGCTCCCACCTCTTTGATGTTGTGTAGATCATAGATTTATTGCCCAATTCCTGTATCATATTTTTGGAGACTGCGCAGCCCAGGCAGGTCGTATTGCCACACTAAAATTATACATTTGCTTGTATTGTTACGTCCATCCGGAGCCCTGCCTCACAAATTATGGACCCACTGCCTTACAAAAAGGCTCTGCCCCCAAGGTAGGTAGGTAGAAAATAAGTTTATTTAGACAACTGTTCATAAAACATTCTAAAAACAATTTAAATCATTAAAAGGATCCCATGTTACTACTCGACACCCCCTTCCCACTGTCATGTAGGTCCTATATACCTTATACAGGATCTGCGCTTTTGCATAACATAAACTGTGGGATTGGTGGCAGACTGATTCTGTGCACCTCCATCGGATACGTTAGCATGTCTTTTGTCAGCTAGCTCACAGTGCCACTGGAATCTCCTCTTACCGGGGAGAGAATAGTTCTTGGCAACCTCAGAACATGACAACCCTGATCCCTCTGGATCGTGGAAACAATATACTACTTTTCGCTCAGTCACTTGGGCTCACTTTTAGTTTGTCTCAGAGATACACAGAATAAACAGGCTGGGCGTTTCAATAAGAATGTATTGAACAGTTGTTATTCTAGTGTAGAATAGATGAGCTGCAACAACCATTAGACAGTAGCAGAGATATATGATTATAAGCACTATGAAAGTAAATGGATGGTATAGCTCTACCATTTTGCAATAATCATGAATACATACAAGTGTATAAAACACATGATAAGAAGTGCGTACTCCTACGATGTCTCCCTAACTAGATGTACCTAAATGTACCTAGCATCTATGTAGGTGTTATGCCAAGAATCCCTCTAGGATTTAGTCAACCCCATTTACCTGAAATAAGAGAATGTGGGACCCCATCCTTGTCTCGAGTTGGACACCCCGTGAGGGATGTTAGACCACTGCGAGCTGGAGCGTCTGCATGCAGGAACCTCAGCGTATCTGGTCAGTGTGTCAGCTGGGAAGTCTCTATCTCCTCTATCTTTCTAAGCAAGACATGATGTATATATACCCATAGGTCTCCCCAGGGGTCCTACCTTGTTGTGTTACTGTGTCGGCCTAAAGGATGACGTTGGACCTGAACTGTATACAGAGATATTATACAGGTGATGTCAGTCCTGCTTTTAATCCTGCTGTGCTTGCAAGAAGACTCATGCATAATGTGTGAGATTCGAACTAGGGAAAAACCCGCATTCTGAAGGCAGTGTCAAATCTGGGTAAAAGGTCAGTCCCTATGAACTGTTATGTATGTAATGTAGAAAAGGATATAGGTGAAAGGTTGCAATGTTACCTGCGCCAATATAGGATACCTATATGGAATATAACACCACTATAATTTGTCATTAAGATTCAATTTAAGAGACCGTAAAAACAGAGAAATTCCAACTGCAACATCTAAATAGCGCATTTCTGATAACGACTACACAGCTTTCCTCCTATGGAGAGTATCATATTTAAAAAACAGAGGTCATGAAAACATAATTTGTTTTGCAAAATAAACGACACAGTCCATAGGCATATGCAGCAAGGAATATTTTGCATTGAGGGGTCAGGGGCAAAAACCACTATTATCCTGGACCCTGGCCCGGTCGGGGCAGGATGAGTAGATTGAATTATATCCCGACCTGACCCTTAATATTTCATTTTGCAACCCTGGATCTGGTAACTGTAACAAGTAGGGAAAGACAGGGTCCTGTCCCAGAGTAGAAATTGAGAAGCTGATAGATGGTTTCTTTCTTATTTTTTTTTTGGTCCTCATACATGGCATTCAACCGATGGGCGGGACTGGGTACGTACTAACTAGGATGACCATTTCTGCACCTCTACCCAGGGAGCCATGGCCCTATTAAACTATATATCTGGAGGTATATGCGATCTGTCCGAACTCCAGCAGTGTTCAATATGCCTTAATCATTGGACTTTATTATACCTCTTATTCTATGCATTAATAAAGGCTACCCTTACATGCCATCACTTGAGGTCATATCCCAAATTGGTTTCCACATTTTAATCCACCTAGATGAACCTTTAATGCAATCTAATGTACAAGTATTTCTAACGTATGCCATCCATTCTCTTAATGAAGGTGCTGTTTGTGTTACCCATTTTCTAGATATTTCTCTACGTGCCATGATTATCAATGCAAATAATAAATGTGCTTGAGAGATATTCGCTATATAATTTGTATTACCTTCGTGCCTTATCCCAAAAATAACAAGATCAAGGCTTACCTGAACTTCAAAGCCTAGAGTTGTGGAGGCAAACTCACCCACCTCGTGCCAAAAGGTCTGGATTACCGGACACTGCCATAACATGTGTACATTGTCCGCATTTTCCAACTCTGCCTAGTTTGGCCAACTTTTTAGGAGACCAGTAGACTATGTATAGGGTAAAAAGGTGATTCCTTCTTAAAGGTGCAGGTCGGATATTTAGCCAAGGTGCTGCATGCGAAACTTGCCATAAGATGTGGGTATCCGCGCCAGGCATGTCCGTTCTCCTTAACTCCTCTGGTGCGGGCAATTTGCTATCCTCTGTTTCCACTAGCATTCAATACCACTTGGACACTTCCTTTTTAAATTCTAGATCTTTCACAAATTCACCCTCCCACTCTGAGTCTAAACTGAGCTGTCTTTCATTCCGGATCCAGCTTGCCAATTGAAGATACTTAAATTTTGACAAAGTATGGTTCGTTTTTAAGACAAGTACATCCCAAGGAATTAATTCTCCCCAAGTTGTTAGGCCTGCCCTCAATAAAGGGAGAGCTAAGATATCCGAGAGACATTCTGGAGTACCTGGAGAGTTCCAGATTGGAGCTTTACTACTATAATATAATATACCCATGACTCGTTTAATTTGTACCCAAATCTTACAGGCAGCTTTCAAGACTTTAAATCTGACTTTAAAAAAAATGTGGGATGACCATATTTAAATAGGAAGAAGTTACCTTCCTCAGGGAAGTTATTTTTTAATGCCTGCAGATGTGGCATAGAGTTTTGTGCATTGTCAACTAGAAAGTTGTGTTAGCATTGAGCTTATATCTACAGAGCATTCCTTTGTTTGTTCATCAGGGAGGCTTTCTATGTTTGTGTTAGTCTTTGAGATATTTAAGTTGTGTTCACTTTCAATCGAGACACATGGTTTCTCTATGTTATCTTTTTGTTGGGTTGAAGATTTTGATGTTACCATGAAAGGAGAGACTCGAGTTGGAACTATGCCACCAGCTCTCCCCTTGTCCTTATCAGTGCTCCCTTCTCCTTCTCCTTCTCTCTCAGCTAGTAGCTGTATACATTCTTCATTCCTCAGAGAGTATCTGTTTTTTATCAATTTCGCGTTTCCATGTGAGAAACCCACTTTAAAAGAAACATAGATATATGACATCAAGTCCATCAACAGTTCCATACCTTTGAACTGAACTAGGAAGTGTTGTGCATCATGTGTTGACTAGAATATAAACAGAAAATACACATTTTATTGTAGGCCATGACACTGTCCAGAAAAACTTCCTCCACAATTATCTCTGCTACACGCATAGGTGTGACATCTGGTCAGGCACCCCACACTGGACAGATGCGAGTCCCTAGTACGTTTACCAAGTAATGACTTTAACTAATACTCATGCTCCAAAAAATTGGATTAATTGTCCGCAGTATGTGGTGTGTGTCTAATATCACTACAACAAACAAATGATGGACGGAATGCTGACAATGCATACATTCTCCCCCAGTCAAAAGATCTGGGTTAAATCCATCGTTCTTTTGCCCACTACACCACCCCAGTTTAGACATGACCATATGCAAATCAGTCTTGACCCTGTGCCTCATGGGAACAGTCCAGCCCAAACTGCCAAGCCATGTCTTCCCTGGACCGGAATCAAGCATCCTAGGACCGGTTTCTGGCTATCAGCCGTCATCAGCCAGGATAGCTTGACTCCAGTGGCGTAGTGAGCACGGGTCCCACGTCTGGGAATACCCATCCCACTTAGGGCGAAAAGCGTTACAACAAACAAATGATGGACGGAATGCTGACAATGCATACATTCTCCCCCAGTCAAAAGATCTGGGTTAAATCCATCGTTCTTTTGCCCACTACACCACCCCAGTTTAGACATGACCATATGCAAATCAGTCTTGACCCTGTGCCTCATGGGAACAGTCCAGCCCAAACTGCCAAGCCATGTCTTCCCTGGACCGGAATCAAGCATCCTAGGACCGGTTTCTGGCTATCAGCCGTCATCAGCCAGGATAGCTTGACTCCAGTGGCGTAGTGAGCACGGGTCCCACGTCTGGGAATACCCATCCCACTTAGGGCGAAAAGCGTTACAACAAACAAATGATGGACGGAATGCTGACAATGCATACATTCTCCCCCAGTCAAAAGATCTGGGTTAAATCCATCGTTCTTTTGCCCACTACACCACCCCAGTTTAGACATGACCATATGCAAATCAGTCTTGACCCTGTGCCTCATGGGAACAGTCCAGCCCAAACTGCCAAGCCATGTCTTCCCTGGACCGGAATCAAGCATCCTAGGACCGGTTTCTGGCTATCAGCCGTCATCAGCCAGGATAGCTTGACTCCAGTGGCGTAGTGAGCACGGGTCCCACGTCTGGGAATACCCATCCCACTTAGGGCGAAAAGCGTTACAACAAACAAATGATGGACGGAATTCTGACAATGCATACATTCTCCCCCAGTCAAAAGATCTGGGTTAAATCCATCGTTCTTTTGCCCACTACACCACCCCAGTTTAGACATGACCATATGCAAATCAGTCTTGACCCTGTGCCTCATGGGAACAGTCCAGCCCAAACTGCCAAGCCATGTCTTCCCTGGACCGGAATCAAGCATCCTAGGACCGGTTTCTGGCTATCAGCCGTCATCAGCCAGGATAGCTTGACTCCAGTGGCGTAGTGAGCACGGGTCCCACGTCTGGGAATACCCATCCCACTTAGGGCGAAAAGCGTTACAACAAACAAATGATGGACGGAATGCTGACAATGCATACATTCTCCCCCAGTCAAAAGATCTGGGTTAAATCCATCGTTCTTTTGCCCACTACACCACCCCAGTTTAGACATGACCATATGCAAATCAGTCTTGACCCTGTGCCTCATGGGAACAGTCCAGCCCAAACTGCCAAGCCATGTCTTCCCTGGACCGGAATCAAGCATCCTAGGACCGGTTTCTGGCTATCAGCCGTCATCAGCCAGGATAGCTTGACTCCAGTGGCGTAGTGAGCACGGGTCCCACGTCTGGGAATACCCATCCCACTTAGGGCGAAAAGCGTTACAACAAACAAATGATGGACGGAATGCTGACAATGCATACATTCTCCCCCAGTCAAAAGATCTGGGTTAAATCCATCGTTCTTTTGCCCACTACACCACCCCAGTTTAGACATGACCATATGCAAATCAGTCTTGACCCTGTGCCTCATGGGAACAGTCCAGCCCAAACTGCCAAGCCATGTCTTCCCTGGACCGGAATCAAGCATCCTAGGACCGGTTTCTGGCTATCAGCCGTCATCAGCCAGGATAGCTTGACTCCAGTGGCGTAGTGAGCACGGGTCCCACGTCTGGGAATACCCATCCCACTTAGGGCGAAAAGCGTTACAACAAACAAATGATGGACGGAATGCTGACAATGCATACATTCTCCCCCAGTCAAAAGATCTGGGTTAAATCCATCGTTCTTTTGCCCACTACACCACCCCAGTTTAGACATGACCATATGCAAATCAGTCTTGACCCTGTGCCTCATGGGAACAGTCCAGCCCAAACTGCCAAGCCATGTCTTCCCTGGACCGGAATCAAGCATCCTAGGACCGGTTTCTGGCTATCAGCCGTCATCAGCCAGGATAGCTTGACTCCAGTGGCGTAGTGAGCACGGGTCCCACGTCTGGGAATACCCATCCCACTTAGGGCGAAAAGCGTTACAACAAACAAATGATGGACGGAATGCTGACAATGCATACATTCTCCCCCAGTCAAAAGATCTGGGTTAAATCCATCGTTCTTTTGCCCACTACACCACCCCAGTTTAGACATGACCATATGCAAATCAGTCTTGACCCTGTGCCTCATGGGAACAGTCCAGCCCAAACTGCCAAGCCATGTCTTCCCTGGACCGGAATCAAGCATCCTAGGACCGGTTTCTGGCTATCAGCCGTCATCAGCCAGGATAGCTTGACTCCAGTGGCGTAGTGAGCACGGGTCCCACGTCTGGGAATACCCATCCCACTTAGGGCGAAAAGCGTTACAACAAACAAATGATGGACGGAATGCTGACAATGCATACATTCTCCCCCAGTCAAAAGATCTGGGTTAAATCCATCGTTCTTTTGCCCACTACACCACCCCAGTTTAGACATGACCATATGCAAATCAGTCTTGACCCTGTGCCTCATGGGAACAGTCCAGCCCAAACTGCCAAGCCATGTCTTCCCTGGACCGGAATCAAGCATCCTAGGACCGGTTTCTGGCTATCAGCCGTCATCAGCCAGGATAGCTTGACTCCAGTGGCGTAGTGAGCACGGGTCCCACGTCTGGGAATACCCATCCCACTTAGGGCGAAAAGCGTTACAACAAACAAATGATGGACGGAATGCTGACAATGCATACATTCTCCCCCAGTCAAAAGATCTGGGTTAAATCCATCGTTCTTTTGCCCACTACACCACCCCAGTTTAGACATGACCATATGCAAATCAGTCTTGACCCTGTGCCTCATGGGAACAGTCCAGCCCAAACTGCCAAGCCATGTCTTCCCTGGACCGGAATCAAGCATCCTAGGACCGGTTTCTGGCTATCAGCCGTCATCAGCCAGGATAGCTTGACTCCAGTGGCGTAGTGAGCACGGGTCCCACGTCTGGGAATACCCATCCCACTTAGGGCGAAAAGCGTTACAACAAACAAATGATGGACGGAATGCTGACAATGCATACATTCTCCCCCAGTCAAAAGATCTGGGTTAAATCCATCGTTCTTTTGCCCACTACACCACCCCAGTTTAGACATGACCATATGCAAATCAGTCTTGACCCTGTGCCTCATGGGAACAGTCCAGCCCAAACTGCCAAGCCATGTCTTCCCTGGACCGGAATCAAGCATCCTAGGACCGGTTTCTGGCTATCAGCCGTCATCAGCCAGGATAGCTTGACTCCAGTGGCGTAGTGAGCACGGGTCCCACGTCTGGGAATACCCATCCCACTTAGGGCGAAAAGCGTTACAACAAACAAATGATGGACGGAATGCTGACAATGCATACATTCTCCCCCAGTCAAAAGATCTGGGTTAAATCCATCGTTCTTTTGCCCACTACACCACCCCAGTTTAGACATGACCATATGCAAATCAGTCTTGACCCTGTGCCTCATGGGAACAGTCCAGCCCAAACTGCCAAGCCATGTCTTCCCTGGACCGGAATCAAGCATCCTAGGACCGGTTTCTGGCTATCAGCCGTCATCAGCCAGGATAGCTTGACTCCAGTGGCGTAGTGAGCACGGGTCCCACGTCTGGGAATACCCATCCCACTTAGGGCGAAAAGCGTTACAACAAACAAATGATGGACGGAATGCTGACAATGCATACATTCTCCCCCAGTCAAAAGATCTGGGTTAAATCCATCGTTCTTTTGCCCACTACACCACCCCAGTTTAGACATGACCATATGCAAATCAGTCTTGACCCTGTGCCTCATGGGAACAGTCCAGCCCAAACTGCCAAGCCATGTCTTCCCTGGACCGGAATCAAGCATCCTAGGACCGGTTTCTGGCTATCAGCCGTCATCAGCCAGGATAGCTTGACTCCAGTGGCGTAGTGAGCACGGGTCCCACGTCTGGGAATACCCATCCCACTTAGGGCGAAAAGCGTTACAACAAACAAATGATGGACGGAATGCTGACAATGCATACATTCTCCCCCAGTCAAAAGATCTGGGTTAAATCCATCGTTCTTTTGCCCACTACACCACCCCAGTTTAGACATGACCATATGCAAATCAGTCTTGACCCTGTGCCTCATGGGAACAGTCCAGCCCAAACTGCCAAGCCATGTCTTCCCTGGACCGGAATCAAGCATCCTAGGACCGGTTTCTGGCTATCAGCCGTCATCAGCCAGGATAGCTTGACTCCAGTGGCGTAGTGAGCACGGGTCCCACGTCTGGGAATACCCATCCCACTTCAGGTCGGATATTTAGCCAAGGTGCTGCATGCGAAACTTGCCATAAGATGTGGGTATCCGCGCCAGGCATGTCCGTTCTCCTTAACTCCTCTGGTGCGGGCAATTTGCTATCCTCTGTTTCCACTAGCATTCAATACCACTTGGACACTTCCTTTTTAAATTCTAGATCTTTCACAAAATCACCCTCCCACTCTGAGTCTAAACTGAGCTGTCTTTCATTCCGGATCCAGCTTGCCAATTGAAGATACTTAAATTTTGACAAAGTATGGTTCGTTTTTAAGACAAGTACATCCCAAGGAATTAATTCTCCCCAAGTTGTTAGGCCTGCCCTCAATAAAGGGAGAGCTAAGATATCCGAGAGACATTCTGGAGTACCTGGAGAGTTCCAGATTGGAGCTTTACTACTATAATATAATATACCCATGACTCGTTTAATTTGTACCCAAATCTTACAGGCAGCTTTCAAGACTTTAAATCTGACTTTAAAAAAAATGTGGGATGACCATATTTAAATAGGAAGAAGTTACCTTCCTCAGGGAAGTTATTTTTTAATGCCTGCAGATGTGGCATAGAGTTTTGTGCATTGTCAACTAGAAAGTTGTGTTAGCATTGAGCTTATATCTACAGAGCATTCCTTTGTTTGTTCATCAGGGAGGCTTTCTATGTTTGTGTTAGTCTTTGAGATATTTAAGTTGTGTTCACTTTCAATCGAGACACATGACAAGTGTTCCTCCAAAGGTGTACCTGTGTCATCTACATCATGTTGTTCATGTTGTTCTAAAATAGAATATCTATTTGAGGTAATTAAGCTGGTTTCCGCTATCTGCTTTTCCACCACTATGGTTGCCATGGTATCTGTAATAACTTTAGCAGATTGGATCTTGAGTGATGTCGGTGTATTTAAAGGTTCTGCTTCTTTTAATTTAAAAAAGGATCTAAGGGATGGAGTAACTCTCGGATTCCCTGTATAGTTTGTGTTCCGTCTTGTGACTTTCTTTGGTTTCTCTATGTTATCTTTTTGTTGGGTTGAAGATTTTGATGTTACCATGAAAGGAGAGACTCGAGTTGGAACTATGCCACCAGCTCTCCCCTTGTCCTTATCAGTGCTCCCTTCTCCTTCTCCTTCTCCCTCAGCTAGTAGCTGTATACATTCTTCATTCCTCAGAGAGTATCTGTTTTTTATCAATTTCGCGTTTCCATGTGAGAAACCCACTTTAAAAGAAACATAGATATATGACATCAAGTCCATCAACAGTTCCATACCTTTGAACTGAACTAGGAAGTGTTGTGCATCATGTGTTGACTAGAATATAAACAGAAAATACACATTTTATTGTAGGCCATGACACTGTCCAGAAAAACTTCCTCCACAATTATCTCTGCTACACGCATAGGTGTGACATCTGGTCAGGCACCCCACACTGGACAGATGCGAGTCCCTAGTACGTTTACCAAGTAATGACTTTAACTAATACTCATGCTCCAAAAAATTGGATTAATTGTCCGCAGTATGTGGTGTGTGTCTAATATCACTGCTTTCTTCCCATCTTCATATGCACAAATATGGCTCATAACTCTATACCACTTCATAGCATGTTGGCTGATGAAAGGAAGACTCAAAATGTGTGTTAAGTGAGAACAGTACTTATATAATTGCAAATCTTCTCTCTATAAAGAGGAGTGTCTACAACTGGGTTGACAGTCCATTACATGAATAATCTCCAACAAAATCACAGGGCCTCAAATGTCTGGTAATTGATGTGGATGAGGGCTATGCTGATGCCAGCAGGGTTGTGGTTGGGGAGGGGGCTTGGGGCTGGTAAGGTGAGTGTAGAGGACGTGATGCATATACATCTGATGGCTGAACTGCACAAAGCTTCTCCACTTGGCTAAGTTGTGTGATCCAAGTCAATTGTTGATTTTCACTTTGTCACCACTGTAAACCCATAAAAGCTAACCTCGCAATGCATTACTTCAGGATGTATGATGTACAAAACCGTATCCAGTGTCATATAAAATAGACTATGATGTTGTTTATGTATATTGGTAACACAGGACACCAAAAGAGTGCACACCACAAATATTTGACCTCCTAGTCCACAATGGGCATTATTGTTTGGGCGGGCTGGGGACTGTTACCCCAATGTTGGAGTGATAATTTTACATATCAAACTTTTACTCTACAATGCACAGTCATGATCTGATGTGCGAGGCAAAACTGGTCAACATGTCGAGGAACAATCCTTTAGAATTTTAGAAAAGACCACATCATACCTATGAAGCATGATGCCACAAAAAATTAAGGTTTATCCCAAGCAAGGCGGTGCAGGTCACCCTAGTTACTTCCTTCCTTTAATGAATAATAGCCTTCAATTACATAGTTGCCTGGTTATTGTCAGTGCCGTGTGAAGTTAACCGATTTACAGTGCAGCTGTTGATTAGGGGGCTGCATGTGAAGGTCAGAAGGGACACATGTGGCCCCCACTCGTAAATTGAATATCACTGCCTTATACCTATGACATATACATGTGAAATCACTGCCATCATCCTTAAACTTATTTATGGACATGTATGCCACATTACAGCTGCTGACAGAACTTGCTCAGTGATACAGATGACTCAATCCAGGGGTTGGGGAGACATCCGGGGAGCGGCAGTCAAACCCAGTCGCATCGGTCCACCAGGTAAGCGTGCCATGTAAACAATTGAATCCCAAATCATGCACAATAACCAAATAACTGTGGAAGGACATTAGCAGATATAGCCACTTCTACATGGCACCTGAAATTGGTGTGTATAAAGTTCCCAACATCCGTTGATGCTAAGATCATTTGACTCAACGATAGTAGTGCACCACCTGATATAGTAAGGCAAATACTTACAGGTGCAGAGCACGATGAGTCGCATCAGGAAGAAAGACCATCCACCAGTGGTGGCTGACAGGCAATCCAAGCATAGAACCCACTCATCTTCCATGCAGCCTTATCAGCTGGCAGTAATGCACAGAAGGAGGAGGAGGCAGTAGAGGAGGATGAAGAATATATGGTGCTGCTAGCAGAGGAGGAGGACTCAGATTCACTGCATGACATTGTTGGCCTACTGGGCAAAAATCAAAGTCCACACCTGCTCTGGCAGGTAAAGTTGCTCCCAATTCACGGCTGAGGATTGCCTATTCCCAGGAGTCAGCCAACCATCCACAGCATTCACCTACCCCAGCACAACCATCAACCCCTAAAAGCCCTCATGTCCAGGTCTGATGTGTTAGATCCCCTACATACTCTTCCTATGAAAGTGTGTTCTCTTCACTGTCTGAGGGACCTACTACCCCTGTCCAGAATCAGGTATCCCGTAGGCATCAATCTCCTGCCCACAGCTTCTCCCCGGCCACTCCACCCCCTTTGTGGTAGACCTGACAGTTGTATCTGAGTCCATCCCACGTGGTCGGAGCCACCAGATAGATGTGGTGGCCAGTGGGATGTAAGGCAGAACATTTGTGTCATAGGGGCTACTCAATCTGACATGTCTGATTCACTACAGGACATGCACCAGATCACACTGATGGTGGACAGAAGTTATGGGCAGGGTGGGTAACTCTTGCAAAGACATGTCAAAGAAGATAAATGACATCATATCCATCCATAGGGAAGACAGTGCAAGACACCATGCCTAGGCAATGAAGATGATGGAGGGCATGCTGAAACAGTTTCAAAGTCTACATTCACGGTCAATGCATGGAGGGGTTTCAACACATCTACCTGTAACACACCACACCCAGCCACCTCTACCACAACCTGCACAGGTACCCCTCCAACTTCACAGGTACCTCCTCTCTTACAGATGACCCTTCTGCCCAGTCACATCTCCCACCTGCAAAGGCAACTCACCCACCTGTACAGGAACCCCCCCACCTGTACAAGGAACCACACCCCCTATCCTGGCACCTCATTCACCTGTACAGGCACTCCCCCACCTGTAAAAGCAGTCACATCCCCTGTCCTGGCACCTCCCCCAGCTGTACAGGCACCACACTCACCCAATTAGAGTATGGGCATTTGATGCTGAAAAGGCTGTTGACAAAATTCCTTGGCAATATTTATTTCGTACCTTATTTGAATTTTAATTTTGGAGATTAATTTATTCGTATGATACCATCACTTTATTCTAGGACATCCTCTTCACTTTTCATCCGTTTTAAGGATACTAGACAATGTTGTCCCTTGTTTCCCTTACTTTTTTTTTCTTGTTATTGAACCCTTACTCACCATTATTGGAAATTGTGTAGCTATTAATGGTATTAGTATTTAATGCTGATAGTGTGTTTTTGTAATTTGTTTATTAGCAATCCTGAATCTACCCTTCTTCCTTTATATGATCTAATTTACTCATACTCACATATTTCAAGTTATACATTAAATACTAATAAAACAGCATTTTCCCTCTAAATGTTTATTGCACCCCTGATATGTAACCCATGAAGGTAATAATAATTTGGCAAAAAGAAAAATTTAAATATATTGGTATTTTATGTTCCCATACCATAAACAATTTGATCATATTAAATTGTCAAAGTATTATAAATTATGTTAAAGACAAATTTCTCATGGTGGAGGAAAATGGAAGTAATAGAAATAGATATAGCTCCAAAATATATTTTACCTCCTTGCTTTGATTGCTATTCAATTCCCTCTTCAGTTTCATATAAAAATGTTGATAAACACTTAACTAAGATTATCTGGAATAACAAAACTCCTCGTATCATACAAATTCAAAATTGCGAAATGTAATGGAGGCTTTTGTTTACCAGATTTTTAAAATGATCATGAAGCATTTATATGAAAGCAAACCTCCCTTTGGTTTAATCATGCCCATCTTAATTACTTTCCTGCATGGCGTCTCATAGAAAAGGGGCTGATAGTGCCATTTCCTTTGCCTGCTCTAGTGATTATGTCTAATTCTTCAATGTTACTTAGTATATCCACTATTTTTAAATCTACAAAGTTACTATTAGATGATTTATATTTGTTTTTTCAGTCTAATATATATCACATACCTTAAATATATCATTAAGGCATAAGCCAGTGATAAAACATACTCAAAATGCAAAATTTTGGCAATCCTGGATTAAAGCTGGTAGTTTTCATTTGAAAGATATAGATCATAATAACACTTTTTTATCGTTTGAAGAACTGCAACAAAAATGTTGTTTATCTCCTCCTGATTTTTCCAAATATTAACTTTTATGTAATTCTATCCTAGATTATTTTCCTGAAAATTTTCCTTCAAACGTTCCTTCTGATTTCGAAATGTATATTCATATGGTAGCTACGTCATCTCATGCTGCATCATTAATTTATAAAACAAAATGAATAATTCTCAAGGGAATAATATTACTTTTCAATCTACATTTTGGAATAATGAATTATTCTTAGTGTTATCTCATGACATATGAAAGGAAATTTGGTTAAATAATATTTCAGGATAGCCAACTGTGTCCTTTTATAAAACAAATTTGTTCATACTTTTTAATTGCCTATGGACTCACTTATAGTTATTTCATCTAAAAGTTTTATCTTCTTCGAATTGTTGCCATTGTAATCAGAATCCTAGTTCACAAAAGCATATGATTTTTGTTTCTAAGTTTTAGAGGGAGGTTTGGGGTGTCAAAAAAATATTCAACATATCTGATACTCGTTGGTATAAAATCCTGATTTGTAAATCTGTAGCTCTTTCCACAAATATGTCTGATCTGAACTGTAAACTCGGCAGCTTTAAAATCTATTAGTGCAAATTGAAAAGATGCTACATTAATATTACTTCATACATGGTGGTCATGAATAATTTTTACTAGAAGAGGTGCTAATCTGTCTTTATTATGTGCTGTACATAACTACTCTACTTATCATTTATTTTAGAAACTGATTGATAATTATATAGCTCTATATTTATAAATAAGTATTTCTAAATATGTTATCTATTGCTTGATATATAAAAAATGTAAGTTTATTATAAGCAGCTCCTGAAAGCAATATTTGTATTGATGAGAACATGTTTTTTTTCCTCTCCCCGATTACTGCATTTTCTATTGCATATCACATAGTAATTGTTATTGTATGGGTACACATATTAAATTAATGCTCATAAAGTAATTATGTGAGTACCTCATTCTGTGCTATTTTTTGTATTGTCTTTGCCTTGTTCTAAAATTCGATACAATATTTTCAACAAAAAAAAAAGAACTATTGCATTTAACTTTGCTAAAGTGTGACAGAAAAACATTGTTGGTGTCATCATTCGAGACGCGCATTGTGATTATGTCATAAACACGGAATGTGTTTTTTTTTCAAAAAAGTAGTTCATGCACAGAAACAATTATAAAAAAATATATGAAATGACCCCTTCGGGAAACAAGCACCACTGTTATACTGACATCTACAGCATTGTATGAAATGATGGCAGTGGTCGAGGGAGTTTGAATCCCCACTCAGACAATAACCACAATCATTGTCATGGTGAACAATAAAAGTAATTAAATTACTCTCTGCTTAACCCCCTGATAGTTTGGCACAAAAGCAGACATGCTTAAATTAGAGGCAATGGGTCAAATATTTATGCATCACACAAACAGCAATAAAGTGAAAATACAATACAAGAAAAATCCCACAACAATTTAGAAAACTAGAGTGCATTTTAAAAAATAAAATGATAACAGAGCGGAAAAAATACAGAGATATTTTCTTTACATTTTTAGGTAAAAAATATGCCAAGAAACAGAAAGATCGTCTCACAGATATCTGGTCACACTGGACCAGGAGAAACTCAAAAGTTCAGGCCGATCGTATATGGAGATCAGGTCAGATACAGATTATTGAATGAATGAATGATGAATATTTGTATAGTGCACAGCTACTCCAGGAGTGTCCTGGTGCTTGCACATCAGCATCCAGTGGCAGACTGAAGACAACACCAGACCAGAATCCCCCAACCCATAGTTGCTAAAAAGGTTTACAACATCCTTTTAACACTGCCCTCCTCATACATTAGTCTCAAATGTCTCTGCAACTGGTTCCACAGGCCTGTAGCCAGGACCGTCAACGAAGAGCCCACTCTGCAGTCATTTAAAGCGGGGCACCATCAATAGCTCTGCCTGACAAGAGCATAGCAATCTCACAGGATCATAACCTTTAATCCTTTCATTCAGATACAACAGACCCCTGGCATGCAAGGCTTGATGTGTCAGAGTTAGTGCCTTAAACAGCACTTGTTTGCTCACTGAGAGCCAATCAAGCTTCTCGCGAAAGGCGATACATGTGAATGCCTTGAAAGTCTGAACAGTAAACGTACCGCAGTATTTTGCACAATTTTTAAGCGTTGGATTAGATATTCCGGACTGCCTAGGTCGAGTACATTGACATAATTAAACTGTGACATAATCAGCGCCCTTACCACTGGAACCTGTGCTTCCTGAGGTATCAGGTACAACATTTCCTAAGGAGGCTAAGAATCCAAAGACAGGATTTCACCACCACAGAGACCTGGGCTTTAAACTATAGATTTGATTCAAACAGGATGCCAAGATTTCTAGCCACCTTTATTGGGAGCGGCGGTGGTGCAACATTGCTTAGCCAAGCCCTTGTCCATCCTAGAAGAGTATCAGGTCCAATCCAAACAACAGAATCTCAGTCTTCTCCAGGTTGCACTGAAGTCAGTTCTGTCTTAGCCACTCAAGAAGCGCATTTAGACTGTAAGCAAAAGTTTCCTTTGCCTTGACTGAATCTCCTTCATAGGTAATTAGGAGCTGAGAATTGTCTGCTTAGGAAATAATCTTAATGATGAATGATTCCAACAGATATACCAGAGGAGACAGAGGGTGGAGATCAAGGCAGAGCCCTGTGGCTCCCCCATCTCAACTGCTTAACTTTAGACAAATATGGCTTCATTCATACAACCTGGCTCTCTTTTCACAAGAAATTAAACCAGCAAGCCGGATGCTGTGGCCCACTGTGTAAAAATCTGCTGACGGGTCCAACATCACCAATGCAACATTGATACCGGCATTTAAACTCAACCTAATTGATCCCGCGATTTCAAGCAACGCTGACTCTGTGCTGTGTCGAGTGCGAAAGCCAGACTGAGAAGGGTGTAGGAGCTTATTGTCGGCCAAAAATGGTTCACAAACTTTTCAAAGATTTTATCAGATGATGGGAGTAGTGAAATCAGCTAAAATATAGCTGGTACTTCGGTGTCTGCGTTCATATTTTTAAGAAGGAGAATCACATTTGCTATCTTGCAGGCATCAGGAATAACATCTGACTGAAGTGAGACAGAAAACAAATTCTCATAGAAAGGGACAATATGGTCTGCATGCGTCGCCAAAATATGTGGGGTGGAAAAGGGTTTTCCGGTGAGCCTGATTTGCACAGTGCCAACTGCTTCTTCACATCCTCTAATTTAAGTGGTACAAAGCATGTCAGCTTGTTTTCTGCTGAAAGCCCTAAAATTATGCTACCTAATGAGACAAAAGTCCATGAATTCGAACTTCCCATATTGGCTTGAATTTTGAGAATCTTATCTTCAAAACATTCACTTAGCCTTTTGCATATAGTCTGATTAGCTAATAATTTTGCTGAAGAGTTACCTTCTCAAATCTGGTGTGAAGAGTTCTGTTTGCTTTGGAGAAGGCCACATGGAGGAGGCGTTTTGTGGGAAGAGCAATACGAATGTCGCTGTTGGTCTTCGCTGTAGCGCTAAGAGCTGCTCGCCGCTGTAGCTTTGCATTGGTGGTCGCTGTTGCCTGTCAGTGATGTATCCAGAAGTGCAGACCTAGCATTTCCAATCAATATGTTATGCTATGTTATGTTATAAAAACTTATACAGCACACTTATACCCAAAGGTGTCCTGGCGCTAAGCTCTGACTCGTAGGAAACAAAAGAGGGGGGCTTATACTGTGAATAACCATGTCTTCAGCCCCTTTCTAAAAGAAAGGAGCCCCGAGGTATTCCTGAGATGCAACAGCAGAAGAAAAAGCTGTTGCCTCCCCAACTAGTTTTTTTTATTCGGGGAACAGCTACTAGTCTTCCTTTGGATGAGTGCAACGCAACGTACCATTCAAAGCATCTGCTCAGAAATTCCGGGCCACTGCCCATCAGTGATTTAAAGACAGTGCACAGTGTTTTAAATTGTGCTCGTTTTGTTACTGGCAGCCAATGCAGTTGCCGGATTCCCTCTCGAGCTGAGGCAAACCTTGGAATACATATTAGCAGTCTGGCCGTCGCATTTTGTACTACCTGTAGTCTGTACAGATGTTTTTTTTTCAAGTTCAGGTACAGATTGTTACAGTAATCCAGCCGAGACAAAATGAGGGCTGAGACTGCTGTCCTGAAACCATCAACTGGAAGGAAAAATGTAGTTTTCCTCAATATTCTAAGGAGGTAGAAATAAGTAGATACAACTCCGCTGACCTGGTCACCAAAATCAAGTTTGGGATCCATGATCACACCCAAATTCTTGGCTTTAACTGTGGGAGCTGGTAACTTTCCCATTACTTCAGGCCACAGGTCAGGTGTACAGAGATTGGGATTGTTCCCAAATATGATGACCTCTGTCTTGCCTGCGTTCAATTTCAGGCAGTTGGAGGCCATCCAGCCAGAGATGTCTTTCAGGCAGTCATGGCATCTGGAGGCCATAGCTTCTTGGGTCCCTCGTTGAATGGACAACACAATTTGTGTGTCATCTGCATAGGATGTTAATTGCAGTCCGAATGATCTTATCAGTGCCGCCAACAGGCTGACATAAATGTTAAAAAGCGTGGGACTGAGGGAGGACCCCTGCGGCACCCCGCATGGGAGAGCAAAAGGCTTAGATTTGTCCCGCCCCAGATCCACTGTTTGGATTCTGTCAGTCAAGAAAGATTTCAAGAGGCTCCAGGCCCTGCCTTCTATCCCCGCCTTCGATAATCGGTCCATCAGCACATCGTGATGGACCGTATCGAAGGCTGCTGACAAATCCAGAAGAATCAGTACCGCCGTTATGATCGGTTGCTGTTGATGCAAACAGCAGGTCTCACTGTAGCTTCACATTGGCAGTTGATCTTAAGCGCAAAGATGTCTCTTTACAGATGTGAAGAGCCCAAACTGAAGGAGTTTTTGTTTTTTATTGTGGGGGAGCTCTTACTGATACCAGCCCCTGGGAGGCCCTTCTTAGGGATTGGGACTTACTTATGCAGAGGCCAGCAGTAGGGGTAAAGGAGGTCCAGTCAGTGCTGGTCAGCTGGGCAGTTGCAGGGAAGCCTCTGGAAGATTATTGTGTCACTGTAGATCTCACAGGAGGTCATCCAACTGACTCCCTTGGAGTCACACTGGGTAGTCCGGCATCAAGGGGAGCAAGTCCAACCTTCCTTCTTCAAAAATCAAGACAGTTCTTCAAGCAGCAGGGAAGTTCTTCCGGCAGCAGGGTAGTTCTTCTTCTGAGTCTTGCACAGGTTCAGGAATTTTCTGAAAAGTTGTTCAGAAGGTCCCCTTTTATACTTGGTGTTGGTATTTGTGTGAGTGAGTTCCCTAACCTAACCAAAAACTGGTTCTGGTCTGTTCTTGCCCTTCCACTGATCCTGGACCCAAACTGTCTAAATAGATAAAGGAATGGGAGTCCTAGTGTCAGGTTCCCTTGTGTGTGCTGTGGGCGAAGCCCTTTGAAATTTGATCAGGGCAGTGTACAGCTCCTCCACAGCTATTCTGCCAAGAAGACCCTCTCCCAGCTACACCCAGCTCCCAGTTTTCACTTTCTGGCCCGAATACACATTCTTGAGGGTGGAAACCATTAACAGGCCCAAACAGCTGAAAACTCCTGGAAGGGCTACAGAAACATTGCGCATGAAAATTCCAACTTTCTAAAAATTGAATTTTCCAAATTATAATCTAAAATCCAACATAACCATTAAAGAGAATTATACATTACCATTCATTTGAGTGTGAACAACATATCTCTATCTGCTTCTAATCTTAAGATGCTTTGTTCGCCCTAAATTGGCTGGGTAGGCTCAGACGTGGGTCCCTTGCTCACTTTGCCACTGGATTCATGCTAGCCTGGCTGATAACGGCTGATTAGCCAGAAACCGGTCCCAGGATGCTTGTTTCCGGTCCAGGGAAGACATGGCTTGGCAGTTCGTGCTGGACTGTTCCCATGAGGCACAGGGTCAGACTAATTTGCATATGGCCATGTCTGAACTGGGGTGGCTAAAGAATGATGATGGATTAAACCCAGATCAGTTGACTGGGGGTGAGTGCTTGCAATGTTCAACACTCCGTCCATCATCCCCTTTGGTTTTGCTCTAATCTTAAATTAGCACTTATTAAATGTAAAATGGTAATCCAGTGTTAGCCTATGGGAGAGATAGGCTGTGAAACAGTGGAAAGCAACTTTAGGAGTTTTTCTCTGCTCAGACATGTTAAACGTAACCACACATGTCCTACAGTTGAAATACTATGCGCCCTACCCTACGGGTGTTAAGGGACTACCTTAAAAAGGAATGTTTAGGCCTGGTAAAAGCTTTATTTTGCCAGGTCGAAATGACAGTTTAAAATTGAATGCAGTGGCAGGCGTGTGGGATTTTATAGTGCTACTTTAGTGGGTGGAACCATGAGTGCTACTGCCCTCTAGTAGTATTTTAATTACAGGCCCTGGGTACATTCGGTACCATTTACTGGTGAATCATAAGTAAATTTGTCAATTAAATGTAAGCCAATTTTCCCATGCTTTAAGGAAAGATCATAAGGAACTTGGCACTAGTCAACAGAGGTAACGAGCACAGGATCCTATTGGTAACAAAAAGAGTTAAGTAAAACTCAGGGAGTTAAGGCAAAAGGGTTGTAAGAATACCATGGCAAGGATGTAAAAAAGCATGCACACACTCATCTGATAATGATGTGCATTTCATAATCACGATATTATTCAAATATGTATAAAGTTCAATAATGTGAATAACTTTAAAAGGTATGTACATATGATATCTTGTCTTGTAACAGAAGTCCACATAGAAGATGCATTATATTTTTCTTCTACCCTATTTTGAGATTAGCAGCATTGGTGTGAGTAAACACCCTTTATCGGTTAACCCTGTCATTCATGTACAGATTGTCAGAAAGAAATGATGATCCACCCAAAAAAGTTTAAGGGGTTTCTAACTTTGAGAAGGAAAAAAGGGCAACAAATAACTTTCAGGCAGCCCTTAGCACTCAGAGCCCGGAACTATCTCCTAACATGGAGGCAGCCAACAGCTCCTTTCAGGGCTGGATCACTCAAGCACTAGACAGGTGCATTCCTGCCAAATTGACTCACCCTAAAAGATCTCGGGCCAATGTCTGGTTTGATGAGCCCTTGACCCTAGCCAGGAAAAATTGCAAAGTTCTAGAACGAGCCTGGAGACACTCCTACGAACCTGAAGCCTAAACACGCTACTTAGATGCTATTAAGGCCTACCATAAATTGATTCGGAAGTCAAGGGATGTGAACTTTGCAAAAAAAAAAAAACACCCACTTAAACTATTTTCTCTCTCCTAAAGAACATGATGAAACCCTGATGATAACGATGAAAGCTTCAGTGAGCATAATAGTAAGGATTCAGACCCACATGAAGGGCCTTCCTTGGGTAACCCTTCACCATCTCTCTTCTCCTTCCGCCCTATCTCCTCTGAAGCTCTCTTAGCTCTGTTTAACAAAGTAAAGTCAGGTTCTCCTGATGACCCCCTTAAACCTGACCTCTTCCTAAAGTTCGAGGACTGTCTGCTCCCTGGGTGTCTGGAACAGAGAAATCTGTCTCTGTCTTTAGCCTCGGTACCGGAATCGTGGAAAACTTCAAAAGTTATTCCACTGTTAAAAAAAACATGCTGTACGCCTCTAGGCCTGAAAACTTCGGCCCTATATTTCTGCTCCCTTTTCTTGCCAAAATGATAGAATAGCATGCCAATGCTACTTTAATTCAGCTCCTGGAATCCAACTCGATTCTGGACCCCACCCACAATGGTTTTAGAACCCAGCATAGCAAGTAATCAGCTCTGCTAGCAGTCAAAGAGCTGTTACGGATCGCGCTAGATGAGGGCAGATCTTCGGCACTGATCTTGCTCGACCTGAGTGCAGCATCTGACACAGTCTCTCTCCAGATCTTGTTGCACCGGATCCGGGAGATCAGTATCAGTGGCAAAGCTGTTTCCTGGCTCAGAAGGGCTGTGAAGACCTGGCTATTTTCTGATTGTTAACTTTTCCTCGCCAGCCCTGCTTTGCTGATACTAGCTCTGGAATGCCCCGGTGCTGGGGCAGCCATGCACTTTATAAATATTTTAACAGAACATAAAGTTTCTGAAAGATGGGAAAAGGGTGACCATAGCATATTTTTTTCTGTTGATGCCATTTTTTTGTACACTGGAATTTGAAACAAGATTTCTAAAGCATAGATTTTAAAAATAGAAATGTCTTGATTTGGTAGATTTCCTGGGCACTGGATAACTCCAGACCCAAAAACCACACCGTAACAATGGAAAAGTTAAAAGACAATCTCTATTTCGGGCATAATGTTTGGATTGTAGGAAATTCTCAGTAAGAAAATCTTGTGAAAATTACACAGGATTTCCCTGGGTCATTAGTGTTTAGTTTTAAGAATTACACAGGGTTGGTAGGTTTATCTAGATACCAGTCAACCCCATGCCCAACTATCTCAGACACCCTTCACTGGAATTGAGAAGTGTTGGACCTGGCCCTCTCTGCAGGGTCACCACCAAACATTTTGCCGTTAGCCTCCACTTTTTGGGTGAATTCACTTTTGTTGCCCTTATGACTCTGTGCACTTTACTAATGCTAACCAGTGCTAAAGTGCTTGAACTCTCTCTTCCAAACATGATTTAATTGGCTTACACCTGAATGTGATATTTATCTCACTTACAAGTCTTTTGTAGAGTGATATACCATATGCCCAGGTTCTGTGAATCAAATGCTACCAGTGGGCCTTCAGCACTTATTGTGCCACCCAATTAAGTAGCACTCTAAAATATGTCCCAGACCTGACATTGCAGCTGGAATGCAGTTTTAACCTGCCATGTCCACTTGTCATTTACACCCTCTTGCCAAGCCTTAAATTCCCCTTTTATTACATACAAGTCACCCCTAAGCTAGGCCCTAAGTAGCCCATAGGACAGGGATGCTGTGTAAAAGGTAGGACAGGTATTTTCAAGGTTTACATGTCCTAGTAGTGAAAGACTCTCTGTTAGAAATGTGTTTCTGATTTACTGGGTGTGAGCCCTGGTGAAGCAGTAAACACAATCCTAGTCAGGGTAAGGCATTAGCAAACCCCAAATTAACCTGTATTCACCCTCTAGTAGCTTTACACAGAGCAGTCAGGCTTAACTTGAAGGCAATGTGCAAAGTATTTGTGCAACACTTCCAACAGTAAAACAGTGAAAACACCACACAAAAAGGTCCCATAGCAGGTTTAGAAAAACAGAGTGATTTTTAATAAATAAAACAAGACCAAAAAAATCCAATCAGTAAAACAGGAGATATTGAATTTTTTTTAAGTTTTGCGTTCAAATAGAGCTAAAAAGCACAGAGCGCCAACAAACCATATCTGGTTGCAGGACCATGACAAAGTAACAAGTTCAGGCCGATTACTATGAGGCGTGGGCTAGTGACAGGGACCCACTTTGGCACGCTGAACTTAAATCCGCTGAGTAGATCTGGGTCAAAGAAGCGCTGTGCAGTTGAGGCAATGTGTCGGTTCCCAGATGCAATTAGGCTGTGCTGTGAGGTCCTATTGCGTCGATGTCGAGGATCGAGCTGATGGGGATTGCTAAGCAAAGTCCGGGTGTTGAGAATACAGTGCACAGCTGGCTATGTGTTGGTTCTGAAGAGCTGTGAGGTTCCGATGAGGAAGCTGTCATCGTTGTTGAGCTGCAGTCAGCAAGAGATGTGAGGACCAGGGATGATGATGCACCACCCCATTGGGGATGAGTTGGTTCTGAGGTCTGCAAGGGCAATGCAGACCTTCTGCACCGGGTCCATTCCAAGCAGCAGTGGCAATGCGTCAGTCCTGTCAGAGAATGAGCCGCTCAGCCAAGGAAATAGATCAGTTTGGCTAGAGAATGCCCCCAGCAGCAGAGGAGTTGTGTTGGTTCCGCTGGGAAACACCTTAGTCCCACTTCCAAGGGTCTAGGACTGGGTTGGCACTACTTGACAGGGAAGACTCACAGATGGCAGAGTCCAGGTGGAAATGCAAAGTTGTTGGAAGCCTGTTACATCCCTGTGGCTTCAGCTCGGGATGCCAGCCAACTGGCACTTGGAGTCACTCTGGGTTCTGGGCTCCAGAGAGGCAGGTCCAGTACTTCTAACCCGAGCAAGAGGGCAGCAGGCAGCGGGTCAGCAGAGCAACGTAGGAGTTCAGCAGAGTAGCAGTCCAGCAGAGTGGCAGTCCTTTCAGCGGCACAACAGTCCTGCTTCCTGGATGAGTAGCCTCAGGTTCAGAAGTGTACTGAAGTAGTGATGTCTGAGGTCCTTCTTTTATATACAGTTGTGCCTTTGAAGTGGGTAGAAGATTCTAGAGGCATGCTTTTAAAGTTCACAAATTCCCTGCCCTGCCCACCCTGGCTTCAGACTCACTACAGGAGGCTAGTCACCCTTTGTGTTTGAACAGGACACTGCTTATTCAGGTGTAAGTGAGGCTGTGCCCAGCTTCTCTCTCCCATTCTGCCAGGATGGCCCATCAATTCACACCTAAGCTCCTATTGTGTGTGGCTGTCTAGGAGGAATACACAAAGCCCAACTGCTAACTACACCCAATTATGTGACCATAGACAGGCTGCAGGCACCAAATGGCTAAAACGATAAAATGCCAACTTTCTAACAGTGCAAAAACCAAAGGAAATGATGGACGGAGTGTTGAACATTGCAAGCACTCACCCCCAGTCAACTGATCTGGGTTTAATCCATCACCGTTCATTAGCCCACTCTGCCACCCCAGTTCAGACATGGCCATATGCAAATCAGTCTGACCCTGTGCCTCATGGGAACAGTCCAGCCCAAACTGCCAAGCCATGTCTTCCCTGGACCGGAAACAAGCTTCCTAGGACCGGTTTCTGGCATTTCAGCCGTCTTCAGCCAGGCTTGCTTGAATCCAGTGGCAAAGTGAGCAAGGGACTCACATCTGAGCATACCCTGCCAACTTATGGCAAACAAAGCAAAAACCAAAGGAAATGATAGACGGAGTGTTGAACATTGCAAGCACTCACCCCCAGTCAACTGATCTGGGTTTAATCCATCACCGTTCATTAGCCCACTCTGCCACCCCAGTTCAGACATGGCCATATGCAAATCAGTCTGACCCTGTGCCTCATGGGAACAGTCCAGCCCGAACTGCCAAGCCATGTCTTCCCTGGACCGGAAACAAGCTTCCTAGGACCGGTTTCTGGCATTTCAGCCGTCTTCAGCCAGGCTTGCTTGAATCCAGTGGCAAAGTGAGTAAGGGACTAACAGTGGCATTTTCAGAATTGTAATTTAAAATTCAACTTCAGGGGGGCGTGGCCAAGATGGCGGGGTAAGCGGACGTCTTCTCGACCGGCTCCCGATCCCCTAAGCCTCCGGACCTGGTTCTATCGCAGATTCTCCCCCCAATTCTTCGGGAGAACAGGCAGAGGAGCCGTCGGAGCACGAAGGGAGGCTGTTTGCTGAACCAGAGGGCGCGACACATGCCAGCGGCACCCTCCGGACCGCAGGGAAGGAAACACCGAGAGGAGGCGGAGCATCAGGCCGGGCCCCGGGAGAGCGTGCTCGGCCGCAAGACTACGTGAGCACTGAGCCCAGCGACGCGGCCTGCAGCCTCGGGACGGGGCCTGCTGATACCAGACAGTGGAGGGCAGCATCAGCCGAGCGGAGAGGGCACACCAACAGCGGCATACCAAGGGGAGAGCAGACCCCGATGGACACGTGCCCAGCCCCAGGCCCACCACGAGGTATATCGCACGTGGAGTGGTGGCCGGAGCGCAGGGCCCCAAGGTCGCCGCGGAACCCGGGAGATAGTGAGGTGCACCGGAGGGGTGTGGCGCAGCAACGGCCGACGCCCGGAAGGCGGCAGGCACGTAGACTCCCCGGACAGCGGCCTTCCACGGGGCGGACTGCGGCCCCAGCAGAGCAGAGCTACCGGGACAGTGCTCCTCCACACAGGCGGCGGCGGTGGAAGGACCGTGACACGGTGCCTTACGGGGGACGGGCTGGAGTGGTCTGGTGGCACCCAGAGGCGGTAGTGGCCGGACGTCCCCTCCGTTTTATTTTTCCCCCCCCCCCAGCCTCAGTCGGACAGAGCTGGGACACGGCGGGAGCAGAGGAACACCGAGTGGAGCACGAGCCGGGGCGGCCTGGTGGCACAAGTAAGACGGGCGGGGTAGAGGGACTAGACCCAGCCACAGCCAGGCTCCCCCAAGCACCGGGTCGGGAGGCTGTAACCGAGGGGGAGCTGGTCTACAGCATATAGCACCTCCAACGGCCGGGGGACAGGGCCTGAGCACTCACGCTAGGAGGAGGAGAAGGCCACGAGGACGGAGGAGTAGGGGTGTGTGGAGAGCGCACAGATGCGCGGAGCTCGAGCAGGGGACCCGGTGGAGGCCCAGAGACACGGACATGGCAGGCAGCAAAGGAGGGAAGAAAGGTGAACGCACCCTCCCCGAACTATTGAGTCGCCACCCAGAGTGGACAGGGGGCAGCAGTCGCCCCACGCCTCCGGTAGTGGCCCGGATCCCAACAGGGGAAAACCCCCGCTCACCAGGTCCTTTATGGAGTCCCTCTTCGGATCCCTTAGGGAGGATTTTCAAACTCTAAAAAAAGAAGTAGCCGGAGAAGTGCGGGAGATCCGCCGAGAGGTGGATGGCTTGGGCGAACGAGAGGCCACGGCGGAAGAGGCAGGCCAACGGAGGGATGAAGAGGTTGAACAACTCCAACAGGAGGTACTGAGACTCAGAGACCAGCAGATTGACCTTCAGGCACATGCTGAGGACCTTGAGAATAGGTCTCGGCGAAACAACGTACGGGTTCGCGGAGTCCCATCTGCAGAGGAAGGAACGGACGTAGCAGGTTACTTGAGAGGCCTGTTCTGAGAGGTTCTGGGTGAGCCGGAGGAATTTCCCATCCGCATAGACAGGGCGCACAGAGTAGGGGCACCGCGGAGAGCATCCATGCCTCCCCCGGACATTCTGGCTTACCTTCCTGACTACCCGCTCAAGGAGCGTATCATGGCGAAGGCTCGGAAGCGGCAGCCCCAGACTTTCCGGGGACACTCGGTGGCCTTATATCAGGATCTGTCGGCCATCACGCTCCAGAAACGAAAGACATTTAAAATAGCCACCGACTTCCTGAGAGAACACCGAACGCCCTACGCCTGGGGCCACCCCTTCAGACTTATTTTCAGATGGAATGGAACCCTGCATCAATTACGCTCCCTACAGGAAACGTGCGGAGTCTTGGGCCTCACAGCTGTGGAGGATGACATTGTTTCTGGAGAGGACGGATGGCAGCGGGTGACCGGGCGGCGATCCCGGGATCGGCGAGCCCGGCCGGACTCTCCCACTCGGGGGGCAGGTATGGCCGACGCGGTATCGGCGGTGGCCGAGACCACTGGCTCCGGCGATGTTGCGCTGACGGCGTAAGAAAGTTCCGGGGGGAGATCACCACAGCCAACTTCTACAGCAGGTTTGGGGGCTGGGGAGTGTGGGGGGTCGCGGGGAGGGGGCAGTGGCTGGACGTCCACTTCGGAACTTCTCCATTGACTGGTTCCCTCGGGAACTTGACTTGGACTATTGAGGGATGGGGATTGGAGCAGGGGGAGGAGGGAGAGGGGAGGAGGGAGAGGGGAGGGGGACTCAGGGGAGTCGGAGGGTTGTTGTGGTTTGGGTTTGGGGGTAGTTTCAGGGTGTTTTGAGGGGGGATGGAGGGAGGGAGGGAGGGAAGGGGGTCCGTGGGTAGGGTGGAAGGGGGGGGACCCAGGGAGGGAAGGGGGGGCGTCCAGTGCGTTAGCGGATCCCGAGCCGCAGGGAGGGCTTTTGCGTCGTGGCTGCTCGGCCTACAGGTGACCTATGCTATCCCTATAGTCTCTCAACATGCCACCAGTGTCCCTTAAGATTGTAACGCTTAACGTCAGGGGCTTCAATAACCCAATTAAACGGCGCGCAGTACTGTCCCTGTTGGAAGGCACCCAGGCTGATATATGTCTCCTTCAGGAGACTCACCTCTTACCCAGGGATTGCCACAGACTGCGCTCACATAAATTCCCGACACAATTCTTCTCGTCAGGCAACACTAAGACAGCGGGGGTTGCGATCCTGGTAGCTAGGAATTTTAGGGGAGAGGTCCTCCACAAATTAGCGGAACAAAAAGGCCGACTGTTGGTATACCGGTGTAGAGTGGGGGATCTTTCCTTTACGATAGGATCCCTCTACAGCCCGAATGATCAACAGGAGCGCTTTCTCCGCGCGGCACTGGGGGAGATCACGGCCACACCGGACAGGCACATTATAATCAGGGGGGACTTCAATATGGTCTTTAGCTCGGCGCTTGACAGATCGGCACACCGCTCACCTCAGGCCAGTGAATTCTCGGCCGGGTGCAAGGCACACCTGACCGACATGGACCTTCATGACCTATGGCGTAGCCAGCACCCTACGGCGCGGGAATACTCATACTATTCTCACCAGTGGTGGCTGGTGACATTTGAAAGTGGTGCGCCGTAACATTGTCGTACTGCACTGCGGCGAGCGAGCGTAGCGACCGAGCTCGAACAACCTATGGGGGGTTTGGGGGGCTTACACCCCCCAAGAAAATTTTGTGGACAAACGGTGCATTTTTAAGCAAATTTGAGGAAGCATGAAGGTTAATAAAGCAATTAGTGCTGGGGCTAATAAACAGATCGGTCACTGCACCTCCCCTCCCCTCACTTCACACAGCTTTGCTCTTGTACCTTCACCCAGCTCCACAGAGACCCATGCTCACTATATGTGTACACACACCTTTCTACTGGGGATTGCGAAGTAGACAGACAAATGCACAACTAACAAGCAGACACATCTCAGTCTTGAAACTGTAAAGCAGAGACACCCAAACGGATCTTATAATAGGAATTATAATGCAGACAAATAGTCAGACACTAAGCCCCCTCCCCCTTCCATCTCAAATGTTCAAGCTTGTACCTCTGAAACACCACACTGCTTTCTAAAAGCCGGGAAGTAGTTAGGGGTATGAGGCATTGTTTAAATAAATACAACCATTACTTTTCCATTAACATATTGCACGTTTTATAAAATGGTGCACTGTTAAACAGTCAATAAAGGTATAACCCCTTAAGTCTGCCTATTTCCTGCCCATTCTCTGCTACAGGGTTATACCAAATCACTCCACAAACACTGGCAAATATGAAACATTATGCGATGCGATTGTATCAGGATCACACCTTGCATCAATGGGGACTGAGATGGTGTTGATGTACAAAGAGGAGAAAAGGGAAAGCAAAGCACTGTGTCCCTTACTCCCATATGCTACGTGAGCCTCCGTGCTTCTGCTGTGACACAAGCACTGCAATTTTGGAGCAGCTGCAATGCCCACAGATGACTGCTTCTATCTTTTCTCTGTATACTCCCCCGTCCCTTCGATCAGAGGCATGGGCTCAGGGGTTTATATCCTTTTACCTCATGCACTTTTGGAAGACAGATTATGCTGTCGTGTTTTTGGGACATCGCTCAAGGAGCCTTATTAGCATGGTTCGTGCGCACAGGTCTCTGTGGTGGGGAAGAGACGTCCACGTGACACAAAGCACAACACTCCTACCAAGAGGAGAGGTCTCGGCGCCGCTGCCCCATGAACACATTCAGGGCTGGATGGAGACGCCAGGTGCTCCTGCCAGAGGAAGGCGAGAGTGCTAACCGGTGCTGCATGTCTCACACATTAATAACTGATAGAAGCAAGGCGTGTCATGTAACTCTAGTCAGCACCGGAATTCATGCTTTACATGCATGCAGACCTTTCACCTAGTGGCACAGATACAAGCATGCTATGGTGGTGTTTTCACATATGGATTTTCGTAAATATCCCATAAAACACTGGATTTTAAAATAAAAACTAATGTGAGGCCTACTTACAAATGAGGGGCATTTCAACATGACACTGAAATCGTTTACACTCAGGGGGAAAGTCTGACACAACGGGCAGGTTTACAACAAAAAACTAACACTGGGTTCTTAAACAGTTGTGGTACAGTGCTGCTAATGCCATTGAAATAGCACAACTGATGATACCAATTCGCTCAATGACGGAAGAACAGCGTGTGTGAGTACAGGGAACAAAACTGGGAGCAGAAACAGCAACGACGCCTTCAACTTGGTTAAAGGGATTTTTGTCTGAACCTGGTCCAACAGTCACGCTCCAGGGAGCATGCAAGAAGAAATAAAGTGCTATATGGCTATGCTACCAGGTTCAGCAACCTGCTGCCAGTAAAGCAACCCAATAAAAGTCCTGCTAACTAACCCTGCACCTCACCACAGCAAGAGCCCGGCCACCAGAAGCAGTGACCACTGTGCGAGATGCTCTCCGAGCCAGCACCCCAGAGAGAGGCATGAAAGCCCTGATACAGAGACTAACAGTCCGTTGTGTGGCCCACGACCAAAGCTATCAGTCAACAAGTGACAAGATACCGGGTAAAGCACCCCAACAATTCGCCTGCTCCTATGTCAACAGCAAAAGGCCTTAAAGCCATTGTGACCACTGCTACTGGGATTAGCCACAGAGGAGCAAACCCTGCTATCAAACCATCAGCAAGGGATAGCTGTAAAAAGGAACCAAGCGCTCAGAGCCAGGATTAGAAGCACAGGAGTCTGGATTAAATTACCAGCAAACTATAGGGAATCCTGTTACCGTGACCAGCAGCTCCCAGGACGCAGGAAGCTCTGCTACCGGAACCGACTGCCTATATAAACAAACACCAGGTTACAGTGGCAAACTGTGCTCTACTTACACTAAACGTGTTAAATCAATCTCACATATGTTGCTGGCAGCTGTCTTTAGAACCGACAGGTTACATGCACAACACCCCATGCAGCCTGCGCACGAACCCACGCAGCTACTGTTTCACGATCCCAACCCGTAAAGTGCAGTAAAAGACACAGAAGCGCGAACACAGTCACACTCACACATGTCTCTCCTGTTAAGATTGTGCCCTGGGTGACCCCCGCAAGATGCAGACAGCCCTCAGCAGCTAGTGCACGAATCCACCGAGCTATTTTTCAAAGCTGTACCTTGTCCTGTACACAGAGAGACGATGGTATCGGGCACACCGACCCCCGGCAATCTTCCACAGGTTCAAACTCCTGCCCTGCAGGATGCGGACACAGTTCTCCACAGTTGGCACATGAGCCCACTCTGCTGTCTGTCATACAAGCACAGCACACAGACCTATAATAACTGCAGGTTACACATGGGTCCCTCCAGCAGGCACACTAACCGGCCCTGCTACTTACCAGGCTCGCCCACCCCCAACTAAAGACACGGATCTTTACACTCTCTGCAGACCTATCTTAAACCGGGTCGAACACGTACCCTGCACTGCACGTGCGTGCACGCACACACACCTCTGCAGCTGGAGCAAGAACCCCCTGAGCTGCTTGTCGTCCACATACCTTGCCCAGCACTGCAGTTTGCCCCTCCGGTAGAGTTTTCCGCTGCCCGGGTCCCGTCCCGGACATAGTCCATGGGGGGCACGGGTGGGCTCCTCACTGCAGGCCCACAGGGGGCCCCCAGCCCCAGGCAGACCCCGTGTACAGACTCAGCATGGCAGGCCCTGTCAGCACCTCGCACTGCTGGTTAGCAAGAGAGCTGTACTATCGGAGGAGGGTGAGGGGGGTTGGGGGCCAGGAACGTTTAAAAATAAATTATAAGAAAAGAAACTTACCGGTCTGCTTGACTGCTCCTCCTGGGCCGGGGTCCCGCGCGCGCTCTTCAAAGAACAGGAACAGCCGCGACATCACTGCCAACGAGGAGGTCGCCGGGGGTGGGGGAGGTGGGGGGGGGTCCCGTTGGCGCCTCTTCTAATGATTGAACAGCACTGGTTGGCAACCCCTCTAAGCCAATACTGACGCTGCTCCAGCAGCGCCAGCATTGGCTTAGAGCAGGGTGACTCACCGCCCGCCTGCCCATTAGGAGACCGAGGTTTGAGCCTTTGCTCAACCCTCGCTCTCCTAAGGGGCATGCGCCAGCCACAGCAGACAGTAGTGCGCATGACTGGGCACGGAGCAAAAATTCGCCTCCTTCACCCAGCATGCGCACTGCTGCCTGCTGTGCACTCTGCGCCACCCCTGGTCTGCTGCATGTCAGTCACTCAGCAGCATGACGTCGGACCGCCCTCCCACTTCAGAATCTGAAGGGGGTGGGCAGTCCGAGTTCATGCTGACTGTGACTGACATGATTGCGACGCCGAGGGAGCTGGCGGTGCGTGCGGCTTGTGGGGCAACGCCCCAGTGCCCTTAATGGACGCACCGCCACTGATTCTCACGCACACAAAACTTATGCGAGACTGGACCACCTACTGGTCACTGGGCCGGTACGCACCCTGGCCACCGGGTCGGAGATAGGAGTGATCTCCTTGTCGGATCACGCCCCAGTTAGCGCTACACTTAGCTTGCCGCCGGTTTCCTGCCCCCCTCGGGTGTGGCGTCTGCGAGACGCTTTACTACACAAGCGAGCGGTCGTCTCGGGTATATCTAACAAGATTCGAGAATATCAGTCCCACAATGACGAATCGGACACATCTCGAGCGACCCACTGGGCGGCTCTGAAGGCGGTACTACAGGGGGAATTTATTGCTATCTCGTCGGCGGATAACAAGGACCGGCGGCATAAGCGGGAGGAACTCACTCAAAGGGTACGGGAGCTAGAACAGATGCATTGTAGAACAGGCGCTCCCCGGATCTGGCGCCAGCTTAAGGAAGCAAGGAATCTCTTGACAGCCTTAGATATGGACCGCGCAGAATACGCGGCCTTGCGTTTACGGCACGCCTATTACACGGGGGGGACAAATGCGGTCGGCTGTTGGCGAATAGGCTAGGAGTGGCCCGACAAACACAGATAGTGAAAGAAATCTCCGACCCTACGGGTCGGTTGATCACGGAGGATGCTCATATAGCAGACACCTTTCGGAGGTTTTACGCTGACCTCTACGCCGGGGACCCCCTGGACGAATCCGCGATGACGAGGTACCTAGACTCAGTTTCATTGCCTTCCCTGTCCCCTACACAAGCGGCGGATCTGGAAAGGGACATACGGGTGGAGGAAGTGATATCCGATATTGCCAACCTCAAGCACGGCAAATCTCCTGGGCCGGACGGCTATACACCCCTCTTCTATAAAACGTTTTGTGGGTTGTTGGCCCAACTCCTCACACGCCTTTTTAACTCGTTCTCCGAGCCAGGTGCCATCTCACCGGACCTGCTGCGGGCCTCCCTGGCAGTCATTCCCAAGCCAGGGAAGGATCGGGCGCAGTGTGGGTCTTATCGGCCAATATCTCTTTTAAATATAGATCTCAAACTATATACCGGGATCCTAGCGTCCCGATTGGCCCCTCACTTACCGGGACTCGTCGACCCGGACCAGGCGGGCTTTGTCCCGGGACGGCAGACGGTGGACAATACCAAGAGGATTGTTCATCTTATAGAGAAGGCGTCACGGATTCCGGGTGAGAGAATGCTTCTCTCGATAGACGCCAAAAAGGCGTTCGACCGAGTTCACTGGCCGTATCTGGAGCGGGTGTTACTGAAGGTGGGGCTGGGGGACAGGTTCCGATGTCAGATCCTCAATTGCTATAAACTCCCGACGGCGGTGGTTCGGGTGAACGGTTACAGCTCCAGGAGCTTTGCCATCGAGAGAGGCACGAGGCAGGGATGCCCGTTGTCCCCTCTCCTCTTCGCTCTGTACATGGAGCCTTTTGCTCAACGGATACGTGACAACCCAGCTATGAGAGGGGTGAAGTTTGGTGGCTTTACTCACGCTATTAGCCTATATGCTGACGACGTCATCTTGTCCCTAGAGGACCCAATCCAGGCCCTTCCAGCCAGTATTGCAGAGCTGACCGCCTTCGCAGAGGTTGCAGGCTTTAAGATGAACATGGGGAAATCGGTGGCATTGGATCTGTCTCTTAAACCGGCAACCCGCACCCACTTGCAGGACCGTTTCCCGATAGTCTGGTCAGCGGACCTGGTACCCTATTTGGGGATCCAATTGGCCCCCACGGTCCCCGCTATGGTGGCAGCTAATTACCTCGCCTTGGGCAGGAAGGTTCGGGACGAGATAGGCCGATGGGATCGTGGCACCCTCTCGTTGCTGGGTAAAATAGCGGCCGTCAAAATGACGATCCTGCCCCAGATACTGTACCTGTTCTGAGCGCTCCCAGTGCAGCCACCAGTCGGCTGGATTCAGCAGATGCAATCAGACCTGGTACGTTTTATTTGGCAGGGCAAGAAGCCTAGGATGAGGAGAGCTCTCTCAGTGTTGGCGCCGGAGGCAGGGGGTCTGGGGATTCCGGATCTCCGTAAATACTATCAAGCGGCACAACTACGTTACCTGGTAGAATTGAGCAGATGGGAATCGAACAAGCACTGGCTCTTCCAGGATCAGGCGGTGGCGGGCCGACCACTACAAGAAATACCGTTCTTGCGTAGGGCTCACCGACCGGCGAACCTTTACGCCTCCTATATTACAAGGGTGCCTTTGCGGGTGTGGGATGCCACCAATGCCATACACGGTCTGACGACCTTCCCATCGCCGCTAACGCCCTTGATAGATAACCCCGACTTCACCCCGGGAATGGACGGAAGAGCCTTTGGTCACTGGCACGAGGCGGGCTGTAGGGCCCTATGCCACATGTATGACTCAGAGGGGGTTATCCCCTTCACGCACTTACGACAGGAATACACATTCCCGGAGACCGAGAGGCTGCGCTATTTGCAGGTTCGCCACTGGGCCATGAATCCTCAGGTACGGGAAACTGCGAATCGGAGACTCCTTCCCTACGAACGCTGGCTCCTATCCCGCACGACCGACGCAAAGCTCATAACTGACCTTTATCAATTCCTCCAGCTTCCCGCCTCGCACTTCCACAACCCAGAGAGGGAACGCTGGGAGAGAGAGTTGGGTAGGCCCCTGAGCACTAAAGAGTGGGAACAAGTCGCCTATAGAGCCAGACACTCGGCATATCACACAGGCCTCACTGAAACTCTCACGAAAGTCTCCACATATTGGTATTACACCCCGGAACGCATACACGACATGGACCACAGTAAAGACGCCAGCTGTTGGAGGGGATGTGGACGGGTGGGTACATTGACACACATTCTGTGGGACTGTCCGCTCCTGGTTTCCTACTGGAAAGAGGTGATAGACGACGTTGACCTTCATTTCGGTATTGAACTGCCACGTCTCCCAGCCTATGTCTTACTAGGCCTCCCGAACAGCCTGATGTACCCGTTAAAATCCCGCAGAGGTAGGCAGATAGCCATTGCATTGGGATCGGCGATACAGAACATCTTAGCACACTGGCGCACCACGACACTGCCCACGGTTACGGGATGGCTCCACAGACTGTGGCATGTCTTGGGCATGGAGAAGATGTCACTTATGGTGGCGGGGGACGTGGAGCAGTTCCTTGATCTTTGGCAACCGTTTCAGTCTCTACTGGTTACGGAGTTCCGGGAACTGACATGCCCGAGATACCTCCGACTCCTGCGGCTTACCTCGCAAGAAGATTAGACCTCCTGAATAGACGCAGAGCGGGGACCTGGGGGGGGAGGCGACAGAAGAGGACGGGGAGATCTGACATACGCACTGGACGGAGGGAGGGTTGGGGGTGTGTGGGAGTTGGGGTTCTTTCTTCTCTATTTGAGTGTCAAGAGCGGCTGATGTCCGGGGGGACTGAGGCGCTGTTGAGCCTTCTACTCCGCATAGAGCACTGGCCTTCTAGCGTTGCAACCTTCTGGGCCAATGACTTCAGGAGGGGTGCTTCCCTTATTCTATAATACAAAGCTTCCCATGAAGGAACAGTCCTCCGGCGGAGGCTAGGTGGGAGTGGGTGTGTCCTTATCCTTCCTGTTAGAGACGCGGCCGGCCCAGAAGGGTTGTAGGCGACATGCTGTGTTAGAGCTCATGCTGTTCGATATGTCCCCAACGCTGCTAACATGCTGCAATTGTTTTGTGACATTCGCCGGCCCGCTGGGTTGTAGGCGCTACATGCTGATGCCATTCTTGATACTCTTCAATAAAAAAGACCTAAACCTAAAATTCCACTTCACCATAAGTTAGGATTTTAAATTAGAATTCCGAAGGCACCAAACATGGACCAGGTATCTCCCACTTGAAAATTATGCCCATAAAATGCAATAAGGTAATCTTAATGTTATCCTATGGGAGATAGAAGCCTTGCAGTAGTGAAAAATAAATGTAAGAGTTTTTCACTACTAGGATTTGTAAAACTAAAAAGTACATGTCCTGTTTTTTGAATATATTGTACCCTGCCCTCTTTGCTGTCCAGGGCCTTCCATATGGGTGACTTACATTTATTAAAAAGGAAGGTTTAGGCCTGGCAAGAGATTTATCTTGCCAGGTCGACATGACAGTTTAAAACTGCCCACACAGGCCCCACAGTGGTATGCCTGAGAGATGTTTACAGGGCTACTTACATGGGTGGCACAATCAGTGCTGCAGGCCCGCAAATAGCATTTAATTTACAGGTCCCTGGTACCTCTAGTGCAATTTACAGGGACCTATAAGTATATTAAATGTGCCAATTAAGGAAAGGTAATTCTACCATGTTTCAAGTAAAGAGCACAAGAACTTTAGCAATGGTTAGCAGGGGTAAAGTAATGATAATTTCACATCTTTTATTAACATTTTGAAAATGCCACCATAAGAAACATGGCATTTTCCTGCTTTTGGTAGTTTTGTACCTCAGCCTGTCTTGGGTCACATGACTGTGTGTAACTTTGTGAATTCCTCTCAGACAGTCACACAATAAAGGGATTATGTGTGCCTGAATGGGCCATCCGCTGGCAGGATGGGGTGGAGCTGAACAAAACCCCACTTACAACTGAATTGCATGTGCTCTGCCTTCACAAAGGGTCAAACGACTCCACATTGATACTGTGGTTAGCTTTGAGCCAGAACTGGGAAGTCAGAAAATTCTATACACTTCATGCTACAGTATAGAAGCCTCTCCCAATTCCCAGAAGGTGGGCTCCAGGGTATAAAAAGGGGACCTCAGTATACTTATACTTTAAAAAAAATAAACTTTATTTACTGTTTTATTACAGTTCTGATATACAAACAAGAGTGCTTACTGTCATCGATATATTGGCATAGTAATACACAGGTGCAATGTTCAAAAGGCCAAATCGTCAAGGCTTTTATAGACAAGCAACATTGTCAAAGAATGCAGGTGCGGTCCAACTGGCAGGCAAGCATCACGCATAAGTTATCCCCATCTGCCCGCCATATATCCCTCCCGTCCACTGACCCCATGCAGATACATACATGGCTATATGTGAAGACATCAACAGCGACCCCCTGGAGGCCGAGGTGAAACAAGTGAGTGTGCTGTGTAAATCAACTATCCCACACCAGTCGGAACAATGCCCTGTGTTATTTAAAAGGCAGCAGTCGGGCGGTTAGCCTGCGTGTAGGCCCCGAATGGCCCCCAAATGTCTTTGGGCCGGGAGGCTCGAGGCAATGTGGTGGAGTAGAGTTCTCTATTGGTGTTGCAAAAGGCTAGGCTTTGAAGCCATCCCTGCAATGTGGGAGCTTTTTTAGTGCAATTTCCCTTTTAGCGAGCAGCAAACTAAGGGCAGAGTATCTATGTGTGTGCTTGGGAAAGTTTGCTACATAGCCCAATGATCCAGTTTCCGGAGTGTGGATGAGGGTCAGTTCAATCATATCTCCCAGTGTTTTGTGCACCACCTCCCAGAAAGTTAATAGTTTGGGACACGTCCACGAAAGGTGGGTGAAGTCAGCATATGGAGAGTTGCATTTGCGGCAATTATGCGGTCTGGAGGGGTCAAGTCTATGAGATCTGGCCGGGGTGATGTAAATTCTGCGCGAGAACTTAAAATGTAGCAGCTTATGCCGACTATTCAAAGAGACCTACCTCGTAACAGTGCAGCAATTGACCCATTGGTCATCTGTGATCTGGTGACCCAAGTCAGCTTCCCAGTCTCTACAAATGTTGTCGTCCTGTACTGGAATAATCTCGGAACAGGCCTTGTACAGCTTGGATATGAGCTGTATCCCTTCTGGGCTGTCAATGATTATGGACAAAGCGGGAAATTAATCTAGTTCAATGGGAAAAACAGGCAGGGATGCCTGTATCGCTGCTCGGGCTCGCCCCAAAACAAAGCGATCCATGAAGGTGGCATCATGGAAGCGGTCTTCGTCACAAAATCGGGGTATAAGTCTCCCATTTTGGTAATGGAAAATGTAGCCAAGGTGTGCTGTACCAGCCTCCCTCCCGTGATCGGAAGCCAGCGGGCATTGGGAAGCTGCAGTGTAGAGGAATAGAGTGTAGATTGTGATCCGTTTCAGTTTCTCCCATGCCCAACTGGTGGTGGAAACTGTTTGTATGTCAATGGGGTCTCTGGGCAGGCCCCTGGTTAATACAGCTGAGAGCGTGTCAGGCAGCACCAGATCTGCCTCAGGGCGAAGATATGGGATCCTGGCGTCTGGGTGGTACCAGGCGAAATAATAACTACATTGGGCCACTAAATAATACAACTGAAGGTCAGGCGCCCCAAACCCCCCTCTCTCATACGGAAGGACCATAATCTGTCAGCGCACCTTGGCCTGCTTGCCTCCCCAGACCGGCTTTATGAGATGCGAGCGTAACGTAATGAAGAAGCTGTTAGGGAGGGGAATGGGGATGTTGTTGATGAGGTATAAAAATTTAGGGAGCATGAGCCTCTTGATGAGAGCCACCCTGCCTTCAATCGAGAGCGGCAAGTGCAACCAGCGCTCCACCTGTGCCTCCAGGGCATTGATAGCTTGACCATAATTTAGACGGATAATGTGAGTTGTGTCAAGATGTTTATGGATGCCTAGATATTTAACGGAGTCCTCGCACCACTCGAGGGGGAACTCACAGTCCCATCGCAATGTGCTTGGGGTTAAAGGGAAAATGACTGATTTGTGCCAGTTGATGACCAAGCCCGAGTGCTGTCCGAATCAAGTTATTTCTCTGATGAGGGGATCCAAGTTAATGCTCGGTTCCAGAACATAAAGTATAGTGTCATCTAAATATAGGGAAACCAATAAGGGGCCAGTGTTAAATTGGAGGCCCCTTTGCAAATGCTTCTCCTGGAAGTATCGGATTAGAGGGTCCATTGCAAGTATAAACACCAGTTGGGACAGGGGGCAGCCTTGACGAGTACTGAGGGATAGAGAAAAGGGCTGGGAGAGGGTGCCTTTGAGGCGGAGTCTTGCTGTGGAGCGCATGTACAGTAATTCTGTGGTGGCAATGAATCACACTGGCATCCCCATTTGACGCATGATTGACACAAAAAAGGACCACTCAAGAGAATCAAACGCTTTCTCCGTGTCTAATAAAATGGTGGCCGCTGGGACCTCAGGGTTGATCCTGTGAAGCAGCGAGAACAGCGTTCTAAGATTCAGGGAGGTGGAACGATGAGGGGCAAAAGCCTGATTGGGCCGGGGAAATAATGAATTCCATCAAGAGTGATAAGCGCATTGCGAGGATTTTGGCCAGGATTTTATAGTCTATGTTCAATAAGGAAGGGGACAGTAAGATCCACATAAGGACAGATCTCTGCCCAGTTTGGGGAGGAGGATGATGACAGCCTCGCGGAAGGTGGGGGGTAGGACTTGCCTCTCGGCATATACTCGATTAGCTGGGGGGCCAGGAGGTCTTTGAACGCTTTGTAAAAATCCCCAGTGAAGCCAACCAGGCCAGGGGCCGAGGACCCACGAAGAGCTTCAATAACGTTATTGACATCATCAATGGAGATTGGTTCAGCAAGGAAATCTTGAATGTGTTTCTCTAAGCAAACCAAAGCGATTTCGGAGAGGTAAGCTTCTTGCGCTGTGGGGTCCTGCCCTAGCTTCGAGGTGTATAATGAGGTGTAATAATCAAGAAATTTGTCTCGGATATGGGATGTGGATGTAAGCATCTGACCAGTGGATGAGGTCAGCTCTGTGATCTAGGCTTTATTATATGGCGGGCGGGGCAAGTGTGCCAGAGCTCGGCCTGGTCTTTCACCGTACTTCCGTGCGATAGAGTATTTGCCTAGGAACAGTATTTCCCGGTCTGCAATGCCTTTGAATTCAGCGATGAGGGCCAGTCTGCGTTTTGTCGAGTCTGCGGTAGGGCTGCTAGTTGTGTTGCTATCTATGTCCTGTAAGTCACGCTCCAGGCGAGATAATGTGGAGCGGAGAGCCTTTAGAACCCTTGATTGTTCAGCTAAGCAGACCTCCCTAATGTATGCCTTAAAACCTTCCCACAGGACTGCCCAAGAGTCTACCGAGCCCGAATTGATAGCAAAATATTCTTTTATAGCCTTGTGTACTTCTGAGTGGAAGAGGTCATCGTTAAGGGCTCTACTTTGAAAGCGTCATTGTAGTTCGTACCCGTCGGGTCTGGGCACTGTAAAAAGGAGTTTAACCGGGGAGTGATCGGAATATGTTCTCGGCAGTGTAACAAGTGATTTGTACCAACAGGTGATGCCAGGGGAAAGCAGCCAATAATCTATCCTGGTCCAAGTGCTGTGATAACTGGAGTAATGTGTGTATTCGGTGTTTGTAGGGTTGCGTGTGCGCCATATGTCGCATAGTGAGAAGTGCTCGCAAAGTTCTGATGTGGTTCTGCGTGTGCGTGGCTCGGTGCCAGGGGAGTTGGCAGTACTGTCTAAAGCAGGGTGAAGAAGTAAGTTGAGGTCTCCTCCCATTAGCAACAGGGTGGAGTCTAACTTAGTGAGTTGGGTCTGTAGGGAGTAGAAGAACTCCGGGGAGTCAGTGTTCAGAGCATAGACGCATACCAGGGTGACGCTGCGCCCCATCAACCGGCCTGTGACTATTGTAAATCTGCCTTCATCATCCCCAATATTGGAGTGAAGACTGAAGGGCACCCTTTTGTGCATAATGATAGCTGTACCTCGGAAATAGCTACTGAAGTTGGAGAAATACCTGTGCGTGCCCCAGCTTGAGGTGAATTGTGCGGGGTCCGTTTTGGGCAAGTGTGTTTCCTGTAGAAAAGCATCATCAACATTTAGGCGTAACAAATAATGTGTACAAAACAAAAAGCTCCACCCTTAGATAGATGTAAAAGCCATGTCCTCCCAGATTAGATGTGTTTCCAACAATGGTGGGAAAAACACACAGCTTGTTTAAATACCCCTCACACACCAAAAGGGCCCTTGGTGTCATGCTTTATCATAGGGGTCTTCCCGCCCGTCTATGGGACGGGGCGTGCTGTGACCAATGGCTACGCGGGAGCACTGTTGTTGTGAGATGACTATGTGTCGTGTAGGAGTGTGAGTGGAAGGGTCAGGAGTGAATGGAAGATAAAGTTAAAAAATACCTGGCTCGTTGATCAAAAAAACTTTAATATACCTTTGAGCTGGCATTATTAAAATATGGGGAAGGAGGTATGTTGCCTCAGTGAGTCATGCCTCCTGTGTGTCAACATGTTTCAAAGCCCTCTCCTGGCTTCTTCTTCGGGACCAAAAGGATCCCTTCTACACTCACTTTCTAATGTGGTGCGTAATTTGCTAAACTTATCTACGATATGTGTATGTACAAATAATGACTATGTGAAGTGCATGTTAAATTAACCATGCACATTATACAATACCTAAACAGGTATCTGATATCGTGATATGGAAGAAAAATTGCAAAATATTAAAATGTAAGACATTAGCATCCTCCATCGTGACAAGCGGTGACCTGCAAGATAAGAGTGTGGCGTGACAATGTATTACTTATCCGTAATCAGAATGAGAAATTATGGTTATGGGCCCTATCCAGTTTGTCCAGATGATAAATGCATTGCTAGATATACTAGATATCGCTGTATGTCAAATTTCTACAAGAGAAAGGTACTTCTAGGTACCAGGATTGCCAACCTACTTGATTGTAAATGAGAAAAAGCCCCATGAGCCTTTTATGGGTGGGAGGGGTGCCTGTATTTACAATCTAAAGAGTAGGAAAAATGAAGAGGCAATTGGTTTTAGCGTAGTCATGTCGGTCTGAGACCTAGTCAATATGAAGCTTGCTCCTCGGCTATGCCGTACTTACTAGTCCTGGGGCACTGCCCCGCCGTGACTGGCCTCCCCGCTGCTCCGCTGAACAATGGAGCTGAGTGGGGGGCATCCTTAAGTAGTATATTTAATTGTTGTTTCCACCGTTACTCACGGGCATAAGGTGTTACACCTGTTCTCAACCGGAAGAGAACCTAGGAGCCCCTTGATCGATGTCAGCTAGTGCGCCAACCTCTGGCGCAAGCCCCCGTGACTGCCGTCACGTCGTGCATCTTAGCATTGACCCGGAAGTGCTTAAAACGACATGAGGTTAGCGTTGTGTTCCTTTCAAACTAGACTGCAAACCTGCATAGTATCTCGCGGTCATTAAGGAAAATGGATCATGCCAGGAAAACAAAACAAAACAGCTTTAAAACGTTTAATGCGACACGGACATGGTTCCAAAGAGGTGGTGCAAATAGCGTCTTGCTAGACAGGTAGCTGCATTAGTATAACGGAGTGGACGTTCTAGACAGAGGTCAGATGCTTTTCTTTGTTATTGATGACAGGGTTTGTTAGGTGCATATGGCGCCATTTGTGGAAGCCAAAACCGAGCCTTTATTAGTTGCGTGATCATCTGGAATGAAGTCACGCATATTCTGCTTAGGCCCCTCAGGCCTTAGTTATTAACGACAAGGGTTGGTTACAGATAGTGTCGTTTGTGATGGCTAAATAGAGTCTTTATGAGGTCACGCATATTCTGGCTAGACCCCTTGTGCTTTAGTTATTAATGCCAGGTGTTGGGTACCCAGGGCGCAGTATTAAATGGCCTACAACACAGTTCATGTGGGTTCCAGAACATCACGAGGTGATCCAGTTGGTGCATGGAGAAAAAGCCCCCTTATTGTTCACCCGGTTAAATACCTCTTATGTCAGCGTATGCCTACACCCTACCCTGCACATATACTCTAAAAAGATGTTGGTTGATCACAGGCAGGATAAAAATGGATTTCATGATTACCATGGGTTATGGCACCCTATGGGAAGAGAAAACTGTTGGTCCCTAAGCCTTAAGCTGTGTCTAAGCTTATGTAGCGGTATACGTACATTTGCATGTTAAATGGGTAGTTTCTTCAGGAGAACTGGTTCCAGGATATATCATCGAGGCCATCGGTGTGTGTCCCAAGACGGAACACCCAACTCTGTTCTTTTTCGAATAGGCCACTCTCGCCATTCAGTTGTTCAATTGCGGTCCATTTTAAATCCTCCACCCCGTGTTGGGTGGTCAGGTAGTGGGTCGATATCTTGGTTGTGCTCTTTCTGCAGCAAAATTTGCTCATGTGCTCCCCAATGCGAACCTTGATGGGTCTAGTGGTCATTCCTATATACTCAAGGCCGCATGGGCAGCTGCTCATATAAACAACATTCTTGCTGTTACAATTCGTAAAACCCCTTTGTTCCCACTCGCTACTATTTCTCAATTTTATGTACTTACTCCTGCAGGTTAAGTGGCATGTGCTGCAGTTGCCACATGGGTGGTGACACTGCACTGATGGCAGTAGTAGGCCTGCAGTTGGTGGCGTTACCCTTGGCCTAGTGTGGATGAGCATGTCCTTCAAATTTCTTCCTCTCTTGTGTGTGAACATGGCTTTGGGAGGTTAAGTTGGCAGCAATTGAGGAGTCTCCAGTGTTTATTAACAATTTTCATGATTTGGTTCGAATGGGTGTTGAACGTGGTTACACAGATAGTTCTCTCTTCCTGCTCAATGGTAATCCTGTCCTCCATCAGGGAGTCCCTGTTGTTGTTTCTTGCCCTCTTCATAGCTTTGTTGATGACTCTTTTGGGGTAATTTCGTTTCAAATGTTTGGTTTGCAGGTTGGATGCCTGGCTCCTGAAATCCTCTAGTTCTGTACAATTCCTCCAAAAGCGGAGGAATTGTCCATAGGGGAGATTCTCCCTGAGATGGAGAGGATGACAACTGTTATATAGGAGTAAGCTGTTCTTAGCCGTTGCTTTGAAATGTGCCGTCGTTTTCAAGGTCCCTTAATCTGGAAATATGTTGAGGTCCAGTAAAACCAGGTTGTCCCGTGAGGTTGTGCTTGTAAATTTAAGAAAAATTGTTCTGATGATTTAGCCAAATCATAAAGGCTTCCGTAGATGGGATGTCCCCTTCCTATATCACTAGGACATCATCGATGTACCGTTTCCAAGTCCTTATATGACGAAAGAAAGGGTTGCTGGGGTTCAGGATTTTCTTTGTCTCTAGATGGTAAACACAGAGACCAGCTTTGCTGGGAGCGAAAGTGCTCCCCATGCTGGTCCCGTGTTTTTGTTGGTAGAAAGTGTCCTCATACATGTATCGTGAGTAATAACAATACACACTCCATCACCACATTTTGTGCTGTCTGATACTACCATTCGGTGGAACATAATCCTTCCTCATTAATGGTCAGTGTTTCATCGTGTGGGAGGCTCATATACAAGCTCTCCACATTGAGTCCAATGAGGAGGTTTTTCTCGGGGTCAAATTCAATGACCCAGAGTAATTGTAGGACCGCCTTGGTGTCTTTTAAATAAGTTCCTGTTGCTTGGACCAGAGGACGGAGGAACGCATCTGCAAATTTAGACAGTGGTTCTAGAATGGAATCTATCCCCAAGACAATTGGGCTTCCTGGTGGTTGCCCTACATTCTTGTGAATCTTGGGTATGGTGTAAAACTATGGGATTCTTGGTGACTTCTTTGTAAGGAATTCCGCCTCTTTTTTGGAGATCCAATTATGGGCTACAGCCTCTTCCACCATGGTGGTTATCCGGATTCTGATGGATTCCGTAGGGTCCTCGCAGATGATCTCATAGTTCCTGCGGTCCTCGAGGAGTTTCCTACATTCGTTATCATAGGAGGTGGCTGTCTGTATGACAATCGCCCCACCTTTGTCAGCTGGTTTAATGACGATGTTTTTATTAAGTGACAGTCGGTGTATTGACTCATTTTCTTACCTTGATGTATTTTGGAATGTCGTGTTTACTTGTGTAGAGATGTTCTGCATTTACTCCATCACAGCTTTTTCAAATGCCAATAGTTCCATGGGGAGTGTGGAATCCGGGGGGATGAAGGATGACTTGATATGTAGGCCTGTATCCTTATCGTCTCCCTCTGGTTTTTCTTTGTCTTTGAAGAAGGCTTTTAATTTCAATTTGCAGATGAATTCCTTCACCTCTGCACATGTTTTGAATTTGTCTATCCGTTTTGTAGGTACAAATCCCAGTCTCCTTCAAGGACTCGTCCTTGTGTCTGTGTTAGGTGGTAGGCCGTCAAGTTCACCACTAAGTTCACCTCCTGCTGGTCGATGGTTGGGCGTTCGTTGCGCCGGACATGCTCCTCATTGAGACTCACGGTGTCTCGTCCTCTGAGGTGGACCAATGGACATTGTTGCCTCTCCAGTTCCTGTCTCTCGGTGATTCTTGGCGTGCCCCTTAAAAAGCCGGTGGACCATATTAGTTGTAATTGTACTCCTGTGACGGAGGTGTCCAGTGCTGATATGGTCCCCTCATTGGTGGTGGTCCATAGGGATATGGTGGGAAAGATGGTGGGCCATGGTAATTCCCCCATCCTCTTCTTCTTGGGTTGAATGGACGTTGGTACAGGCCCCCCCTCCTCGATGGTATCGGCAGCCGCTTCCTCTGCTGGAGTTGGAATTGTCCGATCCTGTGCCTGATGTTTCACCATCCGAACTCTGATCTTGCTTTGAGTTTTTTTATGTAAAATCATCCCGTGTATACGGGTATACCCGTTCATGACTGAAGCTCGCAGTGTCTTTTTTTAGTTTGTTGTACTTGCTCAGCTTCAGTGTGATTTCAAAATCCGTTATCTCTTGGTTAAGTTCCTCCATGCGTTTCTTGAGGACGTTTGTTGGATCTTGATTTTGAGCTCCCGGGTGAGTCTCGTGGCCGTCTTGATTATCAAGACCAGCCAGTCACGGGTGCAATTCCACGATATCAGTGACCAGTCTTTCTTGAACACTTTGTCAGGTTGGAAGATGTACAGTTCATTTCAAACAATCAAGCCTTGTGGAGCCGCATTGGCCCTGAGGTACTCAGTCATTAGTACATGCAGAGCTGTCTTCATCTGCGTCCTCCTTAGATTGGCCAGTTCGTCCCAGTCTGCATTATTGGGGCCCGGTTCTGTATGGCTCAACCCCTCAAAAGGGTTGATGGCTGCAAGGATCCTATCTACCTCTTCCTCAGCGAAAGTGAGGCCAGTGTTTTCTGTTTTCTGCTGGAAAATGCCAATGGTCGAATGACCTCCTAGGATTGTCGGTAATCTTAATGATGTACCGGAACCAGAAATTCTGGGATGCTCCCACAGCTGCACGCTGCCTATTAATCAAAAAAATAAAAAGGGGAGTGCCAAACAGCACCTCTTCACTCCCCTTTTTGTTTTTTTTGAGTATAAAATAATGACCAATCTGATGTTTCTTACGGTTGTCATTCAAACCTCGAACATTCCAGGATAGCAGGGATAAGTTTGAGGGACCATCGACATTACCTAGCTGTGCCATTTAAGTGTCTTGACAGTCATAACCAACAAAGGCAATTGTTGATAAACATTTAAGTCAACAGTGAGCAGTGCAATAACTAATTTCAAATTTCTGCAGTAGAACAGCTTTCCCCCCCAATCCCCACCCGGCCTCATCCAAAGGGGAGCGAGGCATGCCCTAAATCTGACTGTGAAGTAAGATATACCAATAAACTTTAAGCTGGAATAGAAAAACTCCATCTCGGTACATACATATCCCTAGAAATTAAACCAAAGGTGTACACCACGAGGGGTGGCGACGGCATTAGAAACATTATGGAGTGATGAACTTTAATATTCTAAGCTGAATGAATGAATGAATGAAATTAAATTTATAACGCGCAGAACTCAGCCCCAAGGGCATCAAGGCGCCTAACATAATACCTTGAGTAGCCCTGCAATGTTAGTGATATGCTTTCCTGAAGAACCAGGTCTTGAGGGCTCCTTTAAAGAGGGGCAAGGATGAAATGGCCTTGAGCTCAGAGGGGAGCGCGTTCCACAGACGCGGAGCAACCGATGCAAAGGCTCTAGCTCCCCATCTTGTCTTCTTGGTAGGGGGGATGACAAGGAGATTCTGTTGTGAAGATCTAAGACATCTGCTAGGTACATATTAACGTACAAACTATTAATGTCTATACCCTTATTATGATAATGTTAAATAATTCATCGATATCCACTTTCCGTTGCCTCTACTCATGTCCATGGTTAACTCTTACGAGAATAATGTGACTCTTTCTTGCTATTTCACTCTCGAACTAGTATCCGGGATCATTCACAAAGGTGTTCACTTGGATATAGGAGTTTGAGGAAAGGGGTTTATCTGTTTGAGCCTGTTACCCATTTTGGTGCATACCCTTCTAATAAAGTTGGGCTTTTGCTTTCATATTCTAACTGACAGAGTCATCGGTTTCATACGGACACATTCTAATGATTCATGTAACTATTTATGCCCCAGTAATGCACTGACCATCAGTCCCTTGATTTAAGATTGACAATGTCTCCTTATTATAGTGCAATTGTACACCCTATGCATCAGTCCCTGAACTCAAGTTGGATAATGCACTTTTAATATAGTGCCACTGTTTGCTTTCATGCATATTGATTAAAGGCCTCTTGAGTGGTCCATACTAGTTTTGGATAATATACCATTTATGTTTTTAGTGGTGGAATTTTAATATTTTGTTATGGATTTGCGAGCTTATCTCCATTGATGACCACATGAAATCTTTGGGTATTGAAGTACACAATTCATAGACCCCCGCATATAATACAAATCTTATTACCTTCCCTTTCTTGATATTTTCATGACCATAATTTAAAAAAATGTAGGTGCCACTGATGTGTAAATATAACCTGCTGCCATACAAATGGATTCAATTAACACAATGGCTATAAATGTCCCAATACAAGGAGGAGGAGTATTATCCCTGTAGCCAATCTACATTCTATTCAAATGGTAGAATTCCTTATTCGATATGCAGAAGATAAGTCCTTATTCCTAATAATGGTAACGTGTCTTCATATGACATCAACTATGTGTTATGGGGAAGTATGATATGAAATATTACAGGGTATAACAAACACCCTTTAATAGCTGGGATAGATATGGAGTTAAGATGGTGTCCTATTCCTACTTTTATTTTCCTATGTGATTCAAATAGGTTTCTGTTATATAGAATGTTTGTGTTTATATATATGGGGGATGGTGACCATTCACTGTAACTATGTGTGTCATTTTCAGTGATCTATTATTGTTGTTTGTACAATCTATGTCTTGTGTTGTTTGTGCCACTTACATAGTATTACATTATGATCTTTTTAATTGTGCCAGTTATGTGAGTATTTTTGCCTCAGTGCGTGTAAAGAACTGGTACGTTTATTTTTGGTTTCCGTATGATTTGTTTGTATATTTATATTTTATATGTTGTTTACAGCCCTGACAAAGTTCAAGTGTGATAGTTCGAATGAAACGTGTTGGCTGGAGGTTTCATGTATGTGGATTTCATATAAGGAGTTAATGTTGAACATGAAAGAAGAGTAAAAATAAAATAAAAAGGAATACTAATCATAAACTGTTTTGATCAATCATCTGGATAAGGACTTTTCTGGAGCACCATTCCACTTCAAGTATAATTATTATTCTGCTGAGCAGCTGTACTAAACAACGGCAGGCACAGCAATTGTTGAGCATGGATTCTTTCGAGGAAACAAGAAGTGAGGTGCAGCTTTTATAGTCCGCTGTTGTGGCCTTGATGTTTATGGTTTTTGAACTCTTCAGTACACTTCTTGGCCTGTGGATACTCTGTCAGGGAGAAGGCCTGCTGTGCTCCTGAAAGGACTGCCACTCTGCCGGATTTCTGCTCTGAAGGACTGCTGCCCTGCTGTGCTGACCTGCTGCCCTCTGCCTCCTTGCCTGGGGGAAGAGAACTGGACAGATGGACATACTTGTATGCATGATTCTCTAAGCTTAACCTCCTGGGCAGCCATTGATGACATATTGCTATTCTGTTCTGTTATTCTGTGATGTTTGGTGGGAAATTGGTAAGTCTATGATGGAAGACCTTCACCAGGCAAGGAGGCTTAACAATGTAAGCTCTGATGATCTATCAAGAGGTTCATACCCCTTCCAGTTTATAAGAAACTGTAGGTAGCTGTTAATAAACATGATGGGAATTGAGGTTTGAACATACTTTATATTCATGTTCTTCACTGTTAACCACTTCACTGTAAATTATTGTCAAAGGTGACATAGTAGATCGAAGAGCAAGGAAAAGAGGCGGTTTTAGTAGAGAGATGTGGAAAAAAGCATGCATGCTCCAATGACTGAATAGAGAAAGGTGCACTGTAACTGGTTTGAATATCTGACTCTTTGGATAGGGACCAATAAATCTTGGTTTGAACTTCCATAGTATTATGAAAGAGGTAGATGACAGATTGATAACCCAACTGGATCCCCCATTTTAAAGATTGGAACAGGTCGACAATGACAGTCGGCATTATAATTTTACATTCTTATGGCTGTATTTAATTGTTGTACAATGCTGTTTTGAACTTCATGAATTGAATAAACAAGTGCTTTGGCATAGAGTACTAAACTCAATAGGTCATGAGTGGGAAGCACCCGAGTGTGAAATATATCACAGTAATAAAATAGTAATGATTTCAAATAATTGTGTAGTGAAATATTGTACATATATTCGGCAAATGGAATACATCTACACCTATCATCGTGGTACTATATTGCAAAGCATTTGAGATATTGTTCTATTGCCTGTTTAACTCTTACTCTCTGACCATCAGACTGTGGATGATAACTGCCGTATTTATGTAAGTTGACTCCAAGAAGGTTCATTAAAACAGACCAACATTTAGAAGTAAACTGCGAACCTTCATTGAGGTGAGAGTGCAAACGTAGATATAGGTTAGATGAAGGTGGAGGGTAAGACCTCATATGTTCGGTATATTTAGGATTTTACCACCCAAATTGTAATTTCAACTACTCATATAGGCAACTGCCGTGCATGTCAGAATCCTACTCTTATGCCCCATAATCATAATCATATAGCAGAAATACCCACAATTTGCAAATGTAAGCCAAATGTCTTTATTGGGACACCCATGGTATACTTGGATGTCCATCAGAAATTATAGGAGGTCACAATATGGCAGGGAAAAAACAAATTGATGATAATAAAATGCCACACAAAGGAAGGAAGGATCACCTTATTCCATGGTTCCAAGGGAGATGACTGGAAGTGTGAGGGTGAGGTGGCTGTTTGATGCAGGGGATTGGAGCCACAATATACAAAGAGTAATAAAAAAGACATACATACACATGCACAGATGCTCACAAAAAACCTTGCAATTTCATGGACAAATGTCTATTCACAGACACGTCCTACTCGTTGCACACACTCAATTAATCTCAGCATACATAGAAGCTCAGGGGCATATTATCAAAATGTCACGCAACGTAGTGCAACAAGGCATCTTTCTGTGCAGCGTTGTGTGACAAGGAAAGGGCAGAAATGTGCCATATTTAACATTATATGGCACATTTCTGTCCTCTCCTCACTATGTGCAAGGTTGTCTGCATTGCAGGCAGGATTATTTCTGTGTAGCAAGGGGGAATTCTTTGAGGCTTTTCCCTGTTTCCATGTGTGCTGCAGAATGCAGCACACATAGACAGTGGAAAAACAAAGATAGTTCTCCTTGTTACTCCTCCCTGGGGTCGGCGTAGCATTTTAAAGCAGTCCCAGGTCTACCACTCATGTTAAATCTGGGAATGCGCCAATATACATGGGTGAATGCATGGGAACACCCATGTCCTTACCCATGTAATACCTCTCTGGGGCAGAGCAATGCAACCATGCGACTTGCGCTGCCTTGCGTTATTCCAGATTTACCGAGCACTGAAGGGCCATGCAAGGTGGCCTTGCATGTCTTGGTAAATCTCATCTAGGTTATGTGATACCCTTGCATTACCTTACATGGTGTATGGCTGATGCAAAACTTCGATAAATATGGCCCTTAATGGCACACCCATGCACTCCAATGCAGTAAGTGCATTCTCCTCTTCCCCCACATCTACAGTACTGTATTTCGGTGCGGGCTTAGATTACTGAAACTTTGCTTAACAGCGACATCCAGCTTCTCCAGAGTCAACCAGAGGTTGTGGGAGCAGGGAGGACTCAAGGGGAGATAGGTAGACGCCAAGGGTGGACAGTCAAAACTCCATTCACTTTTTAGTGGTAAGCTAAGGAAATTGAATGTGGCCAGACCCACATACAGGCTCTCCCTACCTCACTGCATAACTTTGGTAAATGGTATTGTATTACCTGGATGTACAATTTAGTGGGCAGATTGGGGATGAACCCCCAATGTGCCTCGCAGGATGCTAGAAATGGCGTAATGCCGCTGGAGATAGGGGAAAGATGCAGTCCCATGTCTGTAGGGACTGGCCATCTGACTCCATTTAGTTTTGAGCTGCATAAAATATGTTTTTTAGTGGGGCTGTCTAACCCCTACTGTGTAGATAGCCTTGAGGGGAAATGGCGAGTGCAGACCCATGTCAGGAAGCCTGCTTCCCACAATATATGTTTCTTTTTGGTTAAACAACCCTGTATCATGTGGACCCTGTTCCCTCTCTGAGAGTCAGATTGTAAGTAAGTCCACCAAGCTGCCTTATAGGGTGATTGAGACTTTATGCTAGTGTAAGGTCTCATGCCGAGATGGGCCATATCCCCTCTACATTTATTTGCACATAATCATCTCTGGTATTTGCTAGTTTCCACACTTCCCATGGGATTTTGGGGTGTAAATTCTCCAAATCTGCCCCCTAGAGAAGAACAAAGACTTTTATTGATGATGCATTTGATGGAGTTGGGCCCCATGTTTGGAAGGGGATGCTCCCCCATTAACGAAAGAAGGCCTTGTCGCATTTCAAACAGACCATGTTTCCTATCATATAACCAGTGCCTTGCCTAAACGAAAGTCCTAGGAACCAAAAACAACATTTGGTGTCTACAAATATTTACAGCACTCATGGAAATTCATGTATTGTACCTTATATAGGTACAGGTAAACATCACAACCTTTCACCTATATTCCTCCCTACATTACATACATAACGGTTCTTAGGCACTGACCTTTTACCTAGATACGATACTGCATTCAGAATGCATGTTTTTCTTGCTTCTTCGAAGCACAGCAGGACTCACAGCAGGATGAACATCTCCTGCATAATATCTATGTTAACGTTCAGGTCCGACTTCATCCTTTCGGCGGACACAGTAACACAGCAAGGGAGGACCCCTGGGGAGACCTGTGGGCATATATACATCATGTCTTGCTTAGAGAGGGAGAGGGGACCGTGACTTCCTTGCTGACACACTGACCAGAGACGATGAGGTTCCGGCATGCAGACGCTTCAGCTAGCAGTGGTCTAACATACCTCGCGGGGTGTCCAACTGGAGACCAAAACGTGGTCCAGCATTCTCTAATTCTCAGGCAATGTGGTGGATTAGACCTTAGAGGGATTCTTGACATAACAGCTACACAAATGCTAGGTACATTAAGGTACGTCTAGTTAGGGAGACATCGCTGAAGTACGCACTTTCTTATCATGTGTTTTATGTACTTGTATATATTCATGATTGCTGCAAAATGGTAGAACTGTACCATCTTTTTACTTTCGTAGTATTGCTAACAATAGATCTCTGCTACTGTCTAATGGTTGTTGCAGCTCATATATTCTACTCTATATAACAACTGTTAAATAAATACGTATTGAAACGCCCAGACTGTTTATTCTGTGTATCTCTGAGACAAACTAAGTGAGCTTGAGTGACTGAGCGAAAGTAGTATATTGTTTCCACGATCCCGAGGGATCAGGGTTGTCATGTTCTGAGGTGCCAGAAACTATTCTCTACCCGATAAGAGGAGATTCTAGTGGCACTGTGAGCCTCCTAACGCAAACAGGCTAACGTATCCAGTGGGGGTTCTCGGAACCAGTCTGCCACCAAACCCCCAGTTCATGTTATCTGAAAGGCGCAGATCCTGTATAGGTAATATAGGAACTACACAACATGGCGCCGCCAACATTGTTTGGGTACTTATTTAACAGTGGAATCTGAGTAGTTCAGTCGTGCTATTCTCAGAGACACCTACTCACAAAACACCAGAGATGTCTTGACTGGGTGGACACAAACTCCGCCACAGCTGAGTAGGCAAAAAATCCTATTTATTAGCTGTTGGTTATTTAAGCTTGAAGGACACTGTGCTCCTAAAATTGTGTATTAAAACCTTATCTTAGTTCCCTTGAACAAACTTCTTCTCTACAAAAATGACTGAGGGCAGAGATTACCCAGTAGTGGATCTGCACCTCTCAACAGGATAAGAAGATACAGATGCAATACAAATTGCACCAACATTCAGGCATACAATCACCCTGAAACTGTTAGAAAATGGTTTATCAGCCAGGGGTGGCTTAGTAGCTTTTGTGATTGAGGCACACGAATCAAACAAAACAGAGGTATTTTATTTGTGGGTTACATTCCCAGCAACAGATGTGAGAACGCATACATTTCACTCTTACACAGAGGGAGATGCACCATTGGAATATGACCAGTTCAAGGACATAGAGATTCAACTCACGTACCAGGAACATTTATACTAGTTTAAAGGTGCCCTACCCCACAATAGAAGAAGAGTAAGATTAGGCCTGCTTGGAGGAGAAGGGACTACGTAGCCGATATTAGCAGCCTACACACCAGATCCTGACATTGACATAATGCCACAGGCAGACTTACTCATACAACACAAAGATTTAATTAAAATCTATAGAAACTTGATGCAATTCGTCATGAGGACTTTCACAGTCCAGCCAACAACAATTGCAACAAATGGAACTCAATCACAGGGTACAGCAAATAAAATCACACCACAAACGTTACACACGGTATTGGGCAAAATGCCCACAAAACATGAACAAATGCCATTCTGGGTAGCTCAGAAAATAACTCAGCTCGACGCAGTATTCCCAAATACTACCCCATATGAAAAACACAGAATGCTAACAATCTGCTTGCCCATTGGGATAACACCACAAGTAGAAGATTGTACCACTTGGGGTAGTCTTTGCTGCAATTTATACCAGAACTCATGGTATTCCTTTATTAGCAGTGGTACCAGACATATTAAGACAAATACAAAACGAGTATGGAGCAGAACCTGCTCTGAACTTAGGGCTGAAGTTACTAGGTAACTATGACCAGGTATCAGCCATAATACTTGCTAATATTAAAGGGGAAGCGGCTTCGGTGGCAATCCACCAACGCCTAAGGGAGTTCAGTCCTATAGATCAACAACACGAACTACCAAAAATAATTGAAACTGCATGTGCAAAATTAGGGAGAGATTGTTTGTGTGGGAAAGCTTTTAAACCACAACTGATGGGCAGTCCTGAAAAGGACATTTCAAAGCAGACACTTGCTTCTTCTAAAAAGAAGTGGGATAATAAAAAGCAACAAAAAATTCAAAAGAACCGGTCCAAATCCCCAGGTAGATCTCCTCCACAGAAGCCCTCCGAAAAGAGGTATAACCTTAGGAATAGGGATAATATTAGGAAACCTGACAGGTATCAGGATACTGATACATGTTCCTCTCGTTCCTTTCAGTGTTCATTGAAAAACTCCTAGAGGGGAGGACGGTCAGAAAGACAAGAAGAGCATACAAAGTCCAGAGACAAGCAGCACGCTCAAGATTACACTTCCAAAAAAGAAGAAAAACCAAAGCAAAAGCCACGTTCAAGTAAAGGAAAAAGCCTGGCAGCAAACTTTTTAGAAAAATGTGCTCTGCCCAAACTTCAAGATTATTAACAAATTATATAATCAATACTTGGATTCCTAAATTTTGGTACAACATACATTTTGGATTCCGCAGAAAGAGTCAAATCTTTCTACGACTTAATAAAACCTGATTTCTCAGCGAGAAACTGGACACAGGAACACACAGGTACACTTAGTTCCTTACAAGCTGACATGATAGCTTTCAAACACTTAAAGGCACGCGTAAACGTACGCAACCTGTTGATCCGTATAATTGCGGGTCAATCAGGGTACACCTATCTGACATACAATGAAGGTGAAACAGTACCCATTTCATACAAGTCACATTTATACACAAATGCTGAGATGCGCTTTGCATCCACAGAAAAGATTCTTACAGCGGTACAGACTGCTGAAGTGAGAGAAAGAACACTGGCTCAGGGGAAACGAATAATAGTAGTGACTCCAGTCCCAGCCTTAGAGGCTGCGACAAAGGCAAGTGTTTAAAACGCTAAAGCCTTACATCCAAGATGGATACAATGGCTAATTCTCTCACTGCAACAGATGTAGAATATAGGTACGACGAAAATTTAAAGACACAAGCATTCCTGCAATACGAATAAGAATATCCTCTTCCAAATGAAATAATGCCTCTGGATCAGTATGAATATATTATTTACACTGACAGATCTGCTCAACCGGCCATACGGAGTAAGCAACAATACAGCGCAGCATGTGCTGTCATTAAAGGTCGCATGCAGGATGGAAAGTTCCATCCAAGTTGCACCAATATACAATCTCTAGGAGAATTCACTGCACAGTTGGCAGAGTTTAAAGCCCTGCTACTGGCACTTCGAAACACAGATCGAGAATTCCCACCACTAATTATGTATGATTCATTTTACTGTGTACAGTCTTATAATGAATACTTGCAATACTGGGTTCAAAATGGGTTCAAAGATGCAAAAGGTGGCACAATTAAACATAAAATGCTATGGGAACAGGTAGTGAAGTTTAAATCGGAACTACCAAGGACTCACTGATATACACACTGAGTCTTCAGTGTGATGGCGTTCACGTTGAAGGGAATTCATTGGCTGATGAAGCTGCAAAGGGGGCTATACGTATAGCTTCCATAGATGCAATCACTCGTTCTAAGCAAGCACAACGGTACAGTACCAAAATTATTTCCACTCAAGTACTCTTACAAGTTAGATGTCAATAACATTCCATTTCCTCAGATTCCTGGAATGGGGGATAGAGTAATTCCAAACATGGATCGTACTTTAGGTTTAATACTAGCAGCACATGAAGAGATAGGTTCTGCACATGCAGGAGTTATTGTGACTGTTTCATTATTGAAACAACGCTACTGGTGGACTGGATTAACAAAGCAGACTAAAGACTGTCTTAAAATGCGACATCTGCCAGCAGAAGAAGGGTTCCACCGTAACACGTCCTGCGCGGACACTATTGTTAATATCTGCAAAGCCACTAGCGTGTGTCTACCTAGACTGCTGCGGCTTCTTAAAAAGAGATGGGGCTAAAAGATACATCATGGTTGCAATGGATTCCTGCTTGGGTCCCTATGGGTGTGGCCCCAGCGCTCGGCTGACGCTCAAACTGTTATAAAAGATTTGAGAGTCTTCATAGGGACATACGCAATTGGCACATTACATTCTGACCAGGGCCCTGCGTTTAGCTCTAGGGCTTACAAGGAAGCCATGGATAGTCTGGGTTTAGCATTGCGGTACTCATCTCCGTACCATCCCGAGGGAAATTCAGTAGTGGAAAGAAAAAACAGGGACTTAAAGCAATCCTTAACAGCTAGAGTATTAGGCACGGGTGAAAGCTGGGTAAAACATCTTTATGGAGTCCAGAGGGCCCTTAACAATATGCCAAGACATTCTCTAGGGGGTGTCACTCCTTATGAGGTCCTCTTTGGGAAAAGAATGTGGGTGCCTGATCTTGATTGTGAAGGCGCAGTGGTGGATGAAAAACCATTTGATATGGATGATCATTTGGCTGTTTTACAGGATCTGAATGAATCCACGACAAAAAAGTAACATCTACCTGAAACAGACCGCCACTGGGGACGTCAAATCAGTCACGGCAAGACCTGTCTGGATCCCAAAAGTTGGCGGACAAGAAAGAATTTGGACCATCCTACAGAAAACCTGTACCAGTCCACACAATTGAATGAACAAGAATAGTACATCTACTGTCTCTTGCCGGAAAAAAGGAGAAAAGATTTGTCTCAATTGACCTAATCAAACCACACTATGTGGCTGAAACTAAGCAGTAGGCCACGTGGACTCCAAAGTAGCCGACGTCTCCTCTCTCTACAATTCAAGAAGTTCAAACGGAAAGACTCATCACATTTGAAGAGCCTCCTGTATGGAATGAAGGACTATGAAACAATGCTATGGAACTCGTTCCCCTTGAACCCGAAGTTCAACTTCAAAATGAAACTCAAAATAACATACAATTGGCTATAAGACCAAATACTGATGTTTATGTGAACATGCCTCAACGAGAGCAAAGTACGATTTCGACAAATCCCGATGCAATTCCAACGATTGATCGAACTGAATCTGGCTACTTCATAAACCTTGATGCGTTTTTTATCTTGGATCCAAGTGAACCAGAAATGATGCCAGCCCGAAAATCATGCAAGCAGCATGTTAAAGACTTTTTGAACTTTCTTAGAAAGACTTACCTGATATCACCATGGGTAGAACTACTGATAATCACTGGGATGCGTTTCTTTCTTTTCTGGTTCGGCTTTGCAATAGTTTTTAACATGCTTATTAGTGGACAATACATTCAGAAAAACTCTACAGCCCAAAAGGTGAATATAATTTTGAAGCCACATCAATCACCTCATCGAGAACAAAGAGACTTGTCATCAGTGAACATTACAGCAGTTTCTGTACCAGATGGTATAGTTTGGGACAAGGTTGATTTCAATATATTTGGCCCGACAGAAATTTTAAAAATTCCACATTCATTCAAAATATCATTGAGGGATATCATCACCTTTAGTACATTTTCCGATGATCGGGACTTTGAAACTGTAAAAAACATGTTGTCTGATATAGAAAAACCTGCTGCATTTTCTAATAGTGAAACATCTGAGAGATTATGAATCAATGTATTGTTATCAAAATTATGGTCATCATCCTTTTCTGCATAGATCTGCAAATCCTAGAAATATGTTCACATACCACCTGTGGGATCATTGTCCAACACCGCCAAAAGGCAGTTCAAAAACATTTGTACAAAAGTTTCCATATTTTTCAGGGTTTATTATGTCTGACCCAGCCTCATTTTATTATAAGGTTGCACCAACATCAGCACAGAAAAACATGTTAACAAACACCAAACAGATTTACTCTGCATCCTTTATTGCCCAGTTATCTGAACAGGGTTATGACTTATGGAAAGACACAATAGACCTGAATTCAGTCTGGGGTACTAGAGAATAGCAAGTGCAGGGGATAGAAGCTTTATTTAGAACATGCCTTATCCCTCAACAAATCATGTTTTTCAATGAGACAGTGCAACAGATGCCTTATCTTGGACTAGTCAAGAACAAAGACTTGAACACACCTCGGCTGCAGACACCATCATACCGCGAGGGTAATGAAACATCACATACAGGGGTTACATTATATGACATCATACAATACAACAGATCAGATTCTGATTGGTGGAAATGGTTGATTTGGCCCACAGACACCAATGACTGTCAGGAAAGATTCATGGGTAGAAACAAAGGGTTTAGTATCCATAGGCAGGATCCACGCTATGTACAGAGACAACATCCAGGGGTAGTGACATCCTACAGTGTTTGGAAGTTGTGCCTTAATTGGCTAGAAACCTCAACACTCACAGAAGTGAAACAACACTTAACCTTACTCACACCGGACATAGATCTTAGGGATTTTTTACTAGGTCCCAGGAAATCACATCAGAAACGTTTCATATATGATGGCATTTACGCTGCCTACAATGAAACTTGGAAAATATCACAAGAGGCCGCAGAAAGGATATGGAAAATAGACCGTATTAAAATGGATTAACTGCATTGACCTCCAGGATATATTCCTTAGGCAACATTGTATCTTCTGTGATAGACATACTGGAACGAGATTTGGCCATATTACAACACGGGCAATCTCAATTACGTTCTATTATGTTGTTAAGATGGACGCTGCAATCTTTGGTGCAGGCTAAATGCCATTGAGTTTTATAAACAGTACGTCTCTGTTTTCTGAATACAATCTAATAGATAAACAGATAGAAATGGCACAGAGGGGAGCAAAATATACAATGGTGTGTATTGAAAAACTGGATAGATTTCCGTTCACAGTGACGGAATCGCCGGTCACAGAATGGCTAATCCATGGCCACATAACTCTACCGGTCACTACTTTTTAGTTTCAATATTGCCTTGAACAAAAGCAGGCAGGCAAATATGAAAAATTAGGTAAGGAAGTCATAAATTGAATACATTGAATGTGTCCTAATGTAACACAACTGGTGCTATGTAAAGCGTTCTACTACCCGATTCAGTTCAAGTTTGCGCTATATAAAACTGTATTAAATAAAAACATTAAGGAATCTTGGGAATTACCATACAGATTTCGATGCCGGAGCGGGGATCGAGAAGTGCTTCTCAGTGGTACAAACTGTGAGAGCCCTTTAAGCGCATCGCTCATATGTCAGGGCATTCTACTGCACGGGGCTTGTAATAGTTCTGTGGCAAACCTGTCCTGTCATCTGAGGGATTCCCCAGCTGCAGTGATTACTCCAGCGTTTGGAATACTTTCGAATGGGAGTTACTTGATGCTGAGCGATCAAGGCTGCTGTGGAATGCTCACGGGAATCACATATCTGGTAAACGTGAGCTGCAGGTTTACTTGTTGTATGCAAGTATTGTTTCCACCGACACAAACAGTCATGGAGGCACTGTTATGGCCTTCACTGAATTTTACTTTAATACAGGTTGATACTATAGGCAGAATGAAAGCCATGCTTTTACAGAAGTCTGTGCCCTTAACATCCGCTCGAGAGACTTTTAAACTCGAGATCGCAAGGTCTTCAGCTGAGATACAGGCACTTATTAATACCAACTGCCCCTTCCATTTAATAGAAATGGTAAATTGTATCTTTAACATGTCTGATACGTCCTTTCAGACGGTACTTTTATCGTCCTCACCCTGCACACTATGCCCTGCAGGAGTCCAACAGCTACCATCTGCAGGCCTCTCAGATTTACCTCTGTTTGCTGTGTAATCATTCTTCTCGCCTGTGCCCTGCAGGGGTCCAACAACTACCATCTGCGGACTTATCCGATCGAACTTTACTTGTCGCATAAACATGCTTTTCGCCTACACCCTGCAGGGGCCTCACAGCTACCATCTGTGGACTTATCAGATTAACCTTTGTTTGACATATAATCATGCCTTTTTCACCTATGCCCTGCAGGGGACAAACAGCCAACACCTGCTGATTGTATCAGAACTGACCATTGCTTGTCTGTAAACTATTGGTGTTTGTTATTGTTCACCTAGCATGCTCAGGGTGGGGATGAAGGGTATATAAGGTGCAGAACCAAAGCACTCAGCAGTCTGCCTCCTCAGACAGCTATGGGTGTCTGTTGTTGATGCTTTCTCTCTCATGACATTGTAATAAATATCCTTTCTCTCCGTGCTACAGTGTTGGTCTCAGTTTGTATTCCGGACCCGTGGACTATGGGGTGACCCTGCACCTTTGGGTGGTCCCCCAAAAGACACCCAAATCCACAGGGTGGTGTTGCTGTAAACGGACAGAGCCAGGTATTCGCAGGAGTCTGTGGGATCTGCCAGCAGTTCGGTAACGTGGAGCTTGGAGCGGTGGATGCAGGCAATGCCTCCCCTTTTTTTGGTAGACTGCCTGTCTAGTCTAACAATGTTATAATTGGGAGGGACTAAGAGGTCTAGGCAGGGTACTGAGGATTCATGATGCCAAGATTCGGTTAGGATCGCTAAGTCGGATTTTTGGCTCAAGATGAGATCAGCGACATCAGCGGCATGCTTTACTGCTGACCAGCAGTTAATTAGTAGGCCGGATAGTGGGGAGTCGGGGTGACTGTTCTGAAGGCATGCGCTGGTAGTAGGGTAGTGGGGCTAGGTCGATCAATGTTGTGAACCAATGGGGGAGTTCTGATAGTCGAAGGGGAGGGAGGAGTTTGCTGACAGGGGGTCAGAGATTTGAGGACGTTTCTATTGGAATGTGGTGTTAGCGTGGTGGAGGGGCTAGGTCAACTGGCGTCAGGAGCCCTAGGAGGAGTCACAGTAGATGTATAGGAGGGAATAGTTTGCGGGCAGGGGGTCAAAGGGTAGGGCACGATTTTGTGGGCATGCGCTGGTAGAATGGTAGTGGGGCTAGTTTGGCCTGTGTCGAGAGCCCTTGGAGGGGTGGTTTGAGACTGGCAAGGCACCCTAGGCGGATGGGTCGATGGTTGATGCAGGGGGAGCGTGGATGAAGAGGGTTGTGTGTATGTTTTTTGAGGAGTGAGAAGAGGTCTGCGAATATGTTGAGGTCTTTGGGTGGAGCTTGGATCAGGACGATGCAGTTTTTGTATAACGTGATAGTGAGGTCAGAACGCAGGTTTGGGGAAGGAGCGATTGTGAGATTAGTGCCGTGAGGAATTTTCCTGGCTTTATGTACATTCAGGCGGTTCGAGAAGGCTTTGCGCCATAGGGAGGTTTTTCTGGTGTAAAAGATGAGGTCATTCGTGACTATGCCCTTGTTTGCGCTGAATTGTAGGTCAGAGATCAGAGTCTCGGGGTGGCTTTTCAGGATGGAGCGTTTGAAGGATTTTGCAGCGGTTTTGGAAAGATTGGGAGGATAGACCACGGTGTAGGAGTTATCGCCCGTAGAGCTCACTGAAGGACCTGCCATGCTGACAAGAACAGGCCGCTTAAGGTTAGGAGGGAGCTGAGAGAGGTTGCAGGTATGGTTCCAGCCGTTGTTCAGCTCAGGCTGGGGAAAAGCGCTCCTGGGCCTGCACTGGAGATCCGCAGCTTAGCCGTACGTCCAGAGGACAGGGAGCGGGCAAGGATCGGGAGGCTGGATGGAATGCATTAGACTGGGGTGTCTTTGAGGGGGAGAAGGACTCACCGGTAAAACTTGCCCGCTGTCTAAGCTGGCCCAGAGCGTTGGAGAACAAGGATAAAGACAGCCTGCTAAACGGCCATCTTTCCCCATGAGATGCGCAGCATAATGTCAAGTGGGCTCAAGACTGTGTAGAGGTATCCTTTCATCAGGCTTTGAAACTCTTGAGATCTGGTGGTAATATCCCATGGGAAGGAGTTAAGTCCGATATGGCCACGACGTTCGCTGCCAGTGGCTGATCATGAAAGTTAGTCCAAGATGGCCGCCCCTTTTGCTGCCGGTGGCTGATCTTGAAAGGTAGTCCAAGATGGCCGCCCCTTTTGCTGTAAAAGGTTGCTCCTGGGCGGTAGTACTATTGCACTTTCGAAAGTGGGTTGTCTTAGGATGTGGTCCTATTTCAATTACTGTTTGCGCCGTGTTGGTTAGTCCTACCTTCCTTTTCTCTATGGTGGATTTTATGGGGGAAGTCCTATGTCTCTTTCCAATCTAAGCCTCGGTAATAGTTGGTCCTTTTTCATCTTTCTGCCTAAAATCATGCCCGGGGGAGTCCTTTCTCCATAGGTGTATGCTAAGCTGCCATTTTGTTGAGTAGGGTGGCATCTGGTGTAGTTCCCAAAATGGGTTCCCTATATTGAGCAATCAGGAGGCAGAGGGAAAATAACAGAGAAAAAAAGAAAATATTAGTAAAGATAGCCGATGGGCAGAATTAATCCTAATTAGGAGACCCTCTTGTCAGGGATCTTAGAGGAATAGAAATGCCAATCAAAGACTTCCCAGAATGGCATTATTAAATCCAACAATATCATATAGTTGAATTTCTCCTAAAGTGTACATACAAGAAGTTATAAGACTTTCTTGTTTGTAAGTCCAAATTCAGCCTTCCAGTGGTCTGCCCTGATTGGTCAAGAGGATTAGCCAGGCTGCCCTGTAGAGGTGATAAAGAGCCCCTGGGGTTGACCAGCTCTGCTGGGAGGGCAGTGTGCTGTCCCATAGGAATGCCAGGCCAGGGGGAGGAGTCGTAAACCCTGGTCTTCAAAGAGGAGAGCAGAGACCAGTGTCATTTATGGCTCTGAACTTACCACCTCAGACAGATGGTAGGGTTAAGGAAGGTATGAGCAGATGCAGGGGGGAGAGTCTAAGTAAATTAGCCGTCCTAGGGGTGTGTTTAGCCACCTTTTACCTCCTTGCTGGAAAATCAGCCATTATGGATTTGGAAGATTTGATTCACTCTGGGACAAAAAAATGCCACACTCTACAGGAATGTGGTCATAACTTTGAGGAGTTGCCCTGCTCCCATTGGTCAGAAGTGACCACCTGCATGACCCAGAGAACTTTGAATAAGTATCTGAGAGGGGCAGAGCCCTCCAGATCTGCTGCTTGAAACTGAAGAGAATCAGAAGGGTCTGTCTGCGCTGAAGTGCATTTCCAAAGGCCAGGACTATGAGTTTGCACCTTTTTTGCACCATTGGAAAGTACAGCCCTGTGGATCAAACCTGCTTCAAAAGGACTAAAAAGTGGACTCCCTGCAAGCTACAGGTTAATAAAGCTCACTTGACATCCCCACAAAGAATTCCCAGCCTGGAGTACCAGTGGATTTGTAAGGGTTTTGGTCAAGTGGATTGCGGAATTGAAGTTTCACACTTTCAAGGACCCTCTTGAAGATTCCAGAACCTTGGATTATGTGTTGAATACTTTGGGACCCGCAAGCAGAACTTCAGGAAGGAGTTCTAACTGGACCCCGACTGCTGGAGAAGGCGGCACAACGCAGTGGTGAGAAAGTTCTCCAGAACAATTTCCAAAGCTGTGTCTCTGTCAGAGAAAACTAAATGACTAAAAGGGGCACTGTTGGTTTCTACGCACTAGAAAGTAACTAATCTTTAAAAATCCATATCTCTGGTTCCCTACAGTGGATTTTTTCGTTTTGGTGTCATTTCAAATATCAAAATATTACCTATTTTTATAAATTGGTGTTGGATTTTTGTTTTGTGTTGTGTCTTAATTATTTACTGAGTTGGTGTTTTTAAGTGCTTTACATACCTGTCTTTGAAATTAAGCTTGTCTGCTTGCAGCCACGTTACCAAGGATTGAGCATAGGAATAATTTTCTAAGACCTATGTTGAGACCTACCATATGTTAGTGGCCTTATTGCCAGTGGCAGAAATACATTTGTCCCTACCAATAACCCACTTTCCAACACATCCATATTCATTGGGGCGGACAGCCCTATGCCCCTCCTCTGACGGCAAAGCTGTGTCCAAGGCAGGTTTCCATTGACAGAGCTGACGTCAGCTACTATGATGGAAATATGGCAGTCCACCCAACTCCAAATGAGGCCTGTGGTCCATTGGCTTGGCGGACAGAGTACTGCATCGCATTTTCAACAAAGTACCCTGCCTGCCAAAGGCTTAACCAGGTCCTAAATCACTGATGCACAGGATGGAGTCATAACATCTGCACTGCAGCTGAATTTCTACACACATCGACTACATATGCAAATCTTAGGGGCCTATTTACGAGCACTCACCACCCCCAGGGCATCACTTTTTTTGACGCTCCGATGGCGCAGCGCCATTTTCTATATTCAGAAGGTGGCATTTAGACACTTTCCATGGCTTAACTCCACCTTGTAAGTATGCCCCTTTCTGCCGCAGTTCTCTGCGGAAAAGGGGCATGTAATGGGTGTTGCTGTGGGCATTTCACCGCAACATCAGTTGCTTTTTGACGCTGACCCAGATTTACAAGACTGAGGCAGCGCTGAAAACTAACGCTATGAAATACCAGGCATTAGAATACTGATATCTCCTTTTTTTGCTCTTTCCATGTGTATTCTGCAGCACACATGGAAGGTACATATTGTCATGAATGACTGTTTATGTGCAGGAAGGTGTTCCTTCCTGCACATAAACAATCAACCGTGCAATGCAGGCACCTTTGGAACATGTTGGCAAGGTACCTGTGCTGGCACTAGGCAGCTTTATTTTTTTGCACAAGCACTAGGGGAAACACAGCTCTGCGCCGTATTCTTGTGAATACAGCGCATACCTGCGTTTTGAAAATGTCGGAGCGCGGCACTACTAAATTTTACGCAGCTCCGCACTCTGACATTTTATTGTAAATATGCCTCTAAATTCTAAATAGTTTTTCTTTAAATACCAGAAGGAAAAAAAAAGACAGCTAATGTTCTGGTGTTTCCGGTTTACTTTTTCTTCACACTCACATCACGATAGTATCTGTTGTACAGTCCTTTCCAGTTTAGATTCCATTGTACACGAGCCTCGGTGCCTTTTTGTACTGTCACGACATTTGACGGTTGATTTGATTCCGAATTCAAATACCATCCATTCCTCGATATGCGGATTGCACCAATTCAGCAAGGCTGTAGGCTCGAGTTAGGACAAGTTTGTTTGAAGAAAGGAAAGATATCAAACAGCCTTGCTAACTAATATAGGGGCATATTATCAAGCCAGGCGATAAAATTATCGCCGCTTTAGCGGCAGAAAACTGCCGCTAAAATGGCGATAATGGGCTTGATAATATGCTCTAAGGAATTCCAATTGAAGTCCATGTTAGACGTACTTCACATTTAACATGGGCTTCAATTTCAATTTCATAGAGCATATTATCAAGCCCATTATCGCTGGTTTAGCGGCAGTTTTCTGCCGCTAAAGCGGCGATAATTTTATCGCCTGTCTTGATAATATGCCCCATACTCTCCTCTAGTCATTCCGTTCACTATACTCCTATGTTTGAGAAAATCTCCAAAGAACATTTTAAGGCCGAAATAGTAATTGTAAGGTAAACCCAGAAGAAAACGAAGAAATGTGCACGTGAATTGAAACGCTATTTCCCATTGGCAGAGAGACTTAAATAGCGTGATCCTATTATACCTCAGGGAAATCTGAGAACAAATGAACGTTGCGCCAAACGTGTTCCTGTTTACCGTCATGCCGCAGTGTGTGAGCGTCGAGTGCGGCCTCTGGCGGCGCTGATTTCCATCCATTGCTCCCGGGTGCCCGCAGGAGACAGGTAACAGCCTAATGGACACAGCATAGAAATATATGTGTACAGGACCAAGAAGCGCTCCCGGCAGCGATTCATTGTATGAGTTGATAAGCTGTTATTGCAAGCACATCTTTTATAAATGGACGCTCGTTTCAGGATTCCAAATTGTACTCGTGAGAATACATATGGCTTTGTTAATAACCTCGCCAATCAGTGATGAGGGGATACATTGGGCATTTTAAGTATACAGAGCTCATAAGCCATTTATTACTTACTGATATTGTGTTATTTTAGCGCGCACAACCTCACGGTGTCCTTAATGTGCTTCTTTGCACAGTAAAAGGAGCTGCGAGCTTCGCACACTTCTCCAGCTCCCACAGATGAGCAGGGATGTAGCTCTGACAAGGCGTTCCCGTCGAAAATAGTCAGAGAGGGGCTGGGAAAGAGGGAGTGGATGATAATTGGAAGGGTGAGGGTCATTAGTTTGGAGTTCTTTGGAACAATAAAGATGGTTTTGGCGGAATTAATATATAGCCATAAAGTTAACCATAAATGTAACACACACACACATAAACCAATGATAGGAATGCTTGCAAATAGTATAACCACTGGAAACCATTCTGGGTAGCATTCCAACCCATCATTTTGTGTCTACTATGCCACTATAGGAAGAGACCTGCCTAATCCAAATCAGTATAAATCCTGCTGCTTATGAGAATAGGTGAGACCCTTCCAGAAGGGAAGAGAAGTAACCCCAGGGCATGGGTGACCTTGTTAGGCCTCATAAGTGACTTATAGCCTGGTTTCTGTGGCACAACGAGCAAGGGTCGCAGGTCTGGGTATATCCTTGTCCTCTAATGTAAAGAACGCAAAAGGTAATGGAAGAGACACTTAGAAATAGTGTAACCACTGACAATAAGCTCTCTAAGTAGCGTTCCAGCCCATCATTTTTCACGCACACTTGGTCTCACAGTTTTGGAAGCACTCTCCTCATGAAAAGCAGGGTCAGAGATGGTTTTCATAAGATGAGCCTTTGTCTTAAGAGGCAAAAAAATGGATTGAAACTATGGGCCATATTATCAAGAATGGCGATGACATTATCGCTGCTTTAGCTGCAGGAAACTGCCTCTAAAGCGGCGATAAGGGGCTTGATAATATGCCCTTGAGAATTCCAATAGAAGCCCAGGTTTGATGTCCTTCACACCAGAACCTGGGCTTCTATTGGAATTCTCAAGGGCATATTATCAAGCCCCTTATCGCTGCTTTAGCGGCAGTTTCCTGAGGCTAAAGAGGCGATAATGTTATCACCATTCTTGATAATATGGCCCTATGGCTTCTAATGCTACTCACAGCAATTACCATTGGTTTAAACTATATGCAATCATGCCTGGTATCATCTTTTTTGTATTTTAGCAAAAAATTAAGACGTAACTAAGTTTGATTTTCTACTATTTACTTACAAAGTTCAGTATAATACTATTAAAGGTTTTTTATTATGTACTTAACATGCGTCTGTATACTAGTCAGATACCACATATTACTGTTAAGTGTTTCAGGCATCTGTTTGAAGTAGGTGCATAGTGCTTTAAATATTTCAGAAGGATTGTAACTTGTGACCCACAATTACACAAGGATCTCTGCAACAATGGAAGTAATCCACAGAGCTGTCTTACTTAGAATACAAAAGTATCGCCTGTTTGCATGCAGTGCTCTGAAAAACACACAGTAATCTTCCAATCTATTTAATGAGAACTCAAACCTGTGTCCAGAGATGGCACACAGCACTCAAGTGATTTTAACCACCAAATGTATCAAGCACCAGGGACTTCCACTACTTTCAGCGCTTCAGAATGACAAGGCAGGCATGAAGCATTACCTTAACCCCTTCAGTGCCCATGACGAGATAGTCTCGTCATGGAGCGCGGTTGCGCTGTGCCCATGACGAGACTATCTCGTCATGAACCCCGCCCGCTAATGCAACGGCCGGCACAGGGCGGGGAAAGGGCGGGGCACTGAAGAGGTTAAAAACTAGTTTTTCATAATTCTATTTCTAACCTAAAGTGTACATGTCTCTAGGGGGATTCGGATCATCTACGCCACACTGAATGTATCATCACCCTGGCCCCAGTACAATGGATACAGGGATAACTTATGCGGAGTATGGATGGCTGACACTGACATGCCATGGGAGAGGCTAACGAGAGCTGGGGTATGGTGCTTTGGTGACTTAGAAACTCAATTCCTACCAAGAAAATGTGTCTCCTGATAAAGTTTCTAAAGGTGAAGGATTATTTTGTGTACTGATCCAAGTATCACCAAAGATCAGTTAAAAGGCATGCAGCTCAGACATTCTCGGTTAAACACATGGGTCGGGGAGATGAAAGTTGGTGCTGCTATGGGGCAACAAAGCGTACTCGGAAACCCCTCCCTCTCACTGGGTAAAGCGTGCAGAATCCTGACCTGAACAGTAGAATGAAGATTGGCCTAGTGTGCTGTACACAGTTCCAAAATGCATACGCCTGCTATGCACATCAGGTTCTTGGGGTCATCCTGCCTGGTATGTACTGCGAGTCAAGACAGCGGCCCATAAATCCACTCTCTGGGCCCTAGCATGCACAACAAATATACACATTGGGGTAAACACTCTAACTGACCTGTCTTAAATGTAACTTGGCCATAACCTGACTCAAAAATGTTCCAGAGGGGGTTGCAACTCCAAACACCTAGCTGGAGACATCCTAAATAAAAGGACTTTGGGCCATATGTAGGAAAAACGTGTTTTGCGATTCTCAAATTGCGATTTTTAGGGAATCGCAATTAGAGAATCGCAAAATGCAATGTAGGTAGGATTAGGAAAATATTTTGCGAATCCCACCTATTCCTTATTTGCGAATCGCAAATTGAGATTCGCAAATAAGGAATACCTTGCCATTCATTCCTATGGGCTAGAAGGCCCATAGGAATGAATAGAAAGACATTCTCAATTTGCGATTCTCAGTTAGAGAATCGCAAATTGAGAATGCAATTTCAAGGTTGCAAGGGTGTCAATAGGACACCCTTTTGCACCCCTGAATTAAACATGTGTGCACATGTGGCGCACATACATGTGCTAAGGGCATGTATGTGCGCCACATGGCACTTTGAAAAATGCAAAAAAGTGCATTTTTCAAAGAAATCGCAAATCACCACCAACCTGAAGTTGGTGGTAATTTGCGATTCCTTAAGCCAAAATCCCACAACTTGGGTGCTTCCTACATTGCATTTAAGGAATCGCAATTTCGGATTCCTTAAATGCATTCGCAAAATAAGGAATCGCAAATTTTGCAATTCCTTATTTTGCGTGTGGGTTTTTGTGTGCTACATAGCACACTGCCCAAAATGCGATCGCAAACGCTTAAATTCTGCGAATTTCAGCATTTGCGATCGCAATTTGGCTTCATACATATGGCCCTTTATGTATTAATTGCTCTATCGAATTCGAATTCCTAGTATAAATGTTCTAGAGCTGGAGTTAATACACACTTAAATCATTTGGCTTTTAGAAATGGGATAAATATTCTTCTCTTTTGTTAAAAACTGCTATGCTTCAATAACAGCAGGCAATCTGCATTTCACCTTGTCTTGTCATCCTTATTCTATACATAAAACGCATGAGGCTTCTTGCCTCCATCACAGACATTGCAGATACCCTGCTTCTTTCCAGATGTCTTCTATTTTTCTATTTTCTTCAAAGCTGCTCTCTGTGGGCATGCTATAATTCCCAGGGTGGCACAGGCATTTCCTGGGCAAATCAATGAAAAGAAGACACAACCACGCATGATATGGGGATGGATAATAGGAATAAAACCAGGATGACAAGGCTAGAGCATTGCACACTGTTTGATGTAGTTCAAACGTTGCCACCAGCATTTGTCTTTCACTGTTTTTCTTCATCACACATGAGGATCTCAAAGAATATAAGGCCAACATAAAAGACTTTTTGCTATAGGAGTTGCAATAGAATGTCTGCCAAAGAATCAAAGGGAGAATGAAGTTGCATCTCCCAAACCAACTACAGATCCCAGAGAGCAATAACAACATTCCTGAGAGAATTGGGAATCAAAAAGCACTTCAGAAGCATAGGGACTTGCAACACCCTCCAGAAGGAGCCTGATAAGCCTTAATTACAGCCCACTGGACCTTGAGTGTCGGTGTAGCCAAGCTCAGTTGAAACTCATGCAGAAGGAAGTCCATGATTTGCTTAGTATGACAGTAGGGACTAGTCTCCCTTGCACAAACAATAGGATTGGAAGGAAAGCCAACAACGATCATACACCTTCCCATGGATAATCATCTGGACTGATGCACAGCAGCTGGAGCACCCCTGATAGGCTCACCCGCACCAAGCCTAGACAATCAGTTTCCAAACTAGCCTCATTCAGGATAAGGACAGTGGAGAGGTTTCCATGGACACCACTGGAGTCTGAAATAGAGGCATCACCCAATCATTCACACCTCTACCTGCAGAACCAGGGCAAAACACCACCACAGAGGCCAGTAAGGTAGAACCACTAGAGATGAAGCCTTCTACCGCAACTCCCCTAAGAAGAACCCAATGAATCTGGTGGAAAAGTTGGAAAGTATAAGGAGAACAATGGTCACAGTGAAATCTATCAGAAACTGTACTGATGGACTGTGTTTTACTCTCAGAGTGATTGCAGAAGCAGCACGGACCCAACAATTATCCCACACGCACTGAATTGAGACAAAACAGGGATAATTATGTATTAATTAGGGAGGGTAGTCAAGAAACAATACATCAAAATATCAATTTTCACCCCCCAAAAAAACTGGTGTGTGCTCATTTCCCATTGAGAAAACAAACACAAAGCTTGCCAATCTTGTACCAGGCAAGTAGGTCCCCATCCCAGCACATTGACATCCATTTTGAGTGCCTAGAGAATAAGAAGGTCGAGATCTGCTTCCCCTTAACAGGTTGCAGGAGAAACCAACAATGACGTGGCAAAGGAGGAAAAAGTCACATCATATCATAGTCTGATTGTGAAACCCCATGCTATAATGTATCAGAGGCTTCAAATGAGACCTGGGCCACAGGACCAGGAACATTGTTCATGCCATAAGAGCTTTGATTTGGAGCAATCCTGAACCTGAGCTGCCAGTACCTGAAACAAGATCACCCAACTGAATCCTCTGTTCCAGCAAAAAGGCCTTTCCTACTGATCTACTGAATTCCAGCCACTGTTTTGTGACAAAGGGACATTTGAAAAGACCTATGAAAAATATGAGGTGAGGGAAGGTCAGTTTGTGCTTGTTTGCCTTTCTTTTGTCCCCTTTTTTGCTTTTATGATTGATATGTGACCTGCCGCAATGTCAGAAAGATCTGTATGGAATGTATTTGGGACCAAGAGGGGGAATGGTTTGACACCCATTGACAGAAAACAGGCTTATAGACCTTTTGTGGTGCAGGTATAATCATAACACTTTCCTACTTGAGTTCAAGAATAAACATATATATCCTCAGAGTTCAACAAATTCAACTACGCTAGCTCATTACCAAACATAAGTAACAATCACGCGCTTTTTCAAAGATTTGCCATGCCGATCAGTGCATTTAACAAATTAGTTCCATGTAGCATATACCTCCTGACAAATAGGTTCTTTTAAATCCATGCTTTGCTATATTTTAGAAATTGAGAAACCTTGTCCTACTTCCATAAGTTCCAAGATAAGCAATCCCAGATACAGTGGGTTTAAATCAACTCAACTTTGTGTCCTTTGTAAACAGGTGTAAGTTAAGGTATAGCGAGAAAAAGTGCATTTTCTATTATCTGTCACCAACTATAAATCATGAAGGCATGAGCTGGTTATCAATCTTTTCACCATAACCCATAAATATTCGATTTATGCTACACCGCAGGCTCTTGTGAATTGAGTTGCAGCACACAGGTGAGAACACTGCTCTCGGGTTTTAATTTTAATCATGTTCTTTTCACTTCTGTCCTTGATGTCACAAAAGAACAACTTACACGAGTAGACAAACAAGAAGGGTATTAGGATTTTAAGCGTTTGTGTGAGTGAACGCTGCTGTACATGCATTCAAATGTCCAGAGAGTTGTTGAATTGCATGATGTTTATAAAGTGATTTTCTACATGTCGAGTTTTGAATGAAAGACAACTGATTTTGAACTTGATTCTGGCTTCTTTTGGAATCCATTGTCAGTCTTTCATTAATAAAGTGATGTGATCCTATTTTGGCTTTGCTGACATGAGTCAGGATGTGGAGTGAAGAACATCTTGAATCCTGGGAAGAGCGGACTGTGGAAAACCTGCCAAAATGCTGAGAAGCTATTTTGGTTCGGGCAGGAGGGCTTGATTTCTTTAGCAAGAGCAAGAACAATTGACTAATTAGGCTAGGTGTTTTTAATGTGAGGTGATAATCATTGTGTTGCCAACAGCAAAACCCAAAGATTCGATTTTAGTAGAGAGGAGAACTTGAGGTTCGCCTGGGTTCATCTAGAAGGGCATATATCACCAAGTTTAAAAAAAGGAGTGGCATACAGAAAATTCAAATTTTCTTGGAGATACAGTAGAGATACAGCAATTAATGAACACATATGCCATCAAAAAGCAATACAGAGCAAAAGTTATACATGTAAAGCATTCTCAGGGAAAATGACATGTGAGCAGAATAATAAAAGATACAAAACTCTACATCATAAGTAACTGTGTAATAAAACAGGGGGTGCAGGGGGAAGAAAGGGGAGAGCAAAATGTAACTTGTTAATATAAACCAGGAAATGTAACATAATCTAATACACTGTAGCCACTGAGGCAAAAAAGATATAGACCATCATCTGTCAATTATGTTATTTTGAAAAACAAAGTTAAAAAATTGTGCGCAAGGTGGTTTGCGTACTTTATCCGGAACAGAGACATTAATCTTATTGGAAGAGGTGCAAAGGGATAAATACATTGTTAGTGGAAGCCATAAAACATCTCTTTTAATTGCAAGGGAAATGAGGGTGATCTAATTTGTGTCCAATCTATGATGAAAACTAATGGCATTCCACCAGGACCTGAAAGTAACGTTGTGAGGTTGTTTGCAATGTGATTTCATTAGGTGAAATGCAACAGCCAATAACAAATCTATTAATCAAAAAACAGGAATAGAATGAGGCCATTAAGTAGCCAAACTACCTAAGAAAATATTAGTGAAAGAAAAGGAGACGGTGATGTTAAAAATCTTATTAATTTGTGACCAGACCAATTTCCTGAAATAATGGATAGCAGGGTGTTGCAAAGATGAATAATACGTAGGCCAAGCGATGTAGAACAGGATCACAGCTTTATTCATAAGATCACTTCTTGGTTACAGCTTGCAAGATGTCAGTCAGATCCTTTAAAGTGCCCCACCAGGAGCAGCCTCCTCGCTGCTCAGCCCTTCCACACTAACTGACTCTCTCTTCCAATACAAACACACTCAACATTCTATATGACCTCATCATAGGCTGAGCAGCAAGGCAGAGAACTTCTGTAGGGAGAGTGCATTGAGTAATTAGTACATTACAATACAGGGCACTCAACCAACATATGTTTAAGATCTGCGATGGGACAGGAGCAGGACTAGCACAAAGAGGCAGTATCTGAAGCAAAGGATTTTAGGGTAGCAGTAGTAAAAAGTGAACAGCCATAAACAGAGCAAAGAGTCTGAGTAGTATTTGCAGCTCGTGTAGTTTTGTGGAGCTTAAGCCAAATCTTATCCCAGAAAATGGTAGGCTAACATAACCCCAAATCCTGCTCCCAATTAAGTTCAACTTTTGATTTGAGTCTATCCGGAGTAAGTTGCAACAACTTATAAATGGCAGATTCTGATGGGTTGGCAGAAAGCAAGGGGAAGAGCATGGTAGAGACTGATGAAGGAGAGACAGTAAGCGGCAGAGTGAAAATATAGTGGTTAAGGGAATTGCATAGAAGAGAGTATTGTTTTTTGGAGGAGGATGACAAAGAAAATTGTGACTGAAGCTCAGAGAAAAACAATAGTTGATCATTAGAAAAAAGTTGAGAGATCCAACATACCCCCTTGGAATGCCAAGTTTACCAATAAAGGGGATGATTATTAATACATAACGCTTTATTAAGGCAAATGGGTAGTTGCTGATAGTTGGTAAATGCAGGATATGATAAGGGTAAAAGAGGCTTCAAGATTTTATAAGAATGGGAAATGACAGGAGAGCGTAATTAAACTATAGGAGCAGTGAAGGCAAGAATCTCGTCAAAAGCAAAGGGAGCAATAAAGGTTGTTCTAGTTGTAACCACAAAGGAGAATGTGGGAGGAGATCAAAAGAAACCCCTCTAGTAGCTTGTTTCAGAGACAAAGCATAATAATACTGTTTACAATTTGGAAAATTAAGGCCCCTAGTGGATTTATCTTTTTTTAATAAGGATAAAGCTATACGAGGAGGTTTACATTTCCATAAAAACTTTAATAAGAGGGGATCGATCTATTGTCTTAAATTAATACCCAAGGATAGAAATAAGAATCATTGCAAGAAGATATGAAATAAGGGGAGTGACCATCATTTTAATAGAATCCATTCTACCCCACCAAGATAAGAATAGTGGATGCCAACGAGCAATGCTATCAATTAATGACTTAAGAATATAATCAAAGTTTAGTTTTAAAGTATCTTTAATATTGTATGAAAACCACACACCTAAGTATTTTGACTTGTTGGGTTGCCAAGTAAACCCTGTGTGTGCAAAAAGTTGCTTACTACACAATACATTCAAGTGGTAGCACTTCATACTAATCAGCATTAGGCCTATACCCTGACAGTTGAGAAAAGGCAGACACTTGCTGAAAAAAGGAGGAAGAGAAGTTATGGGATCAGCACAGTAAAAGAGAATGACGTTAGCATATAGTGATATCTTAAGTTGTTGTGAACCCATTGAGAATCCTCTAATGACTCCATCCTGCTTCACCTTCATTAAAAAAAGATTCAAGTGCTATGATAAACAAAAGAGGGGATAGAGGACATCCTTGGCGAACACTTCTGTATAAGGGAAAATAATCTGAAAGAATACCATTGTCAACAAATGCAGCTTTAGGGCCAGTATCGACCAAGGATATTAGAGCAATCAATTTGGGAGGAAAGCTAATCCATTTTAATGACTGGAACATAAAGTCACAACTGAGTCGATCAAAAGCCTTTTCTGCATCCAGAGCAATAACAGCAAAGGGATGATCTAGCATTGAAGCTTTGCTGAGGACGTTGTAAAGAACCTGAGTGTTGTCTGAAGCCAAATCACCCTTAAAAAAACAGATTGCTCAGGTCATATTAGATCAGGTAAGATAGGATCAACACATAGAGCTAAAATCTTGGCAAAGATTTTGTAGTCTGTGTTAACTAATGAGACAGGATGATAATTTTTGCATTGTAAGGGGTCCTAATTCTCTTTAGGAATTCAACAGATCATGGCATCTTGGAAGGAGCCACGAGAAACCTCTTTGTTAGCAAATAAGGTATATAGAAGTAAGAGATGGGGAAGAAGAAGTTTAGAAAAATGACTGTAAAATTCAGTAGCAGAGCCATCTGGGCCAGGAGCTTTCCCTCTACGCAAGACAGAAACTGCATAAGATATCTCGGAGAGTGAAATATCAGCTTCTAATGCATCAACATTGATATGATGGGAGGGAGGAAAAGTAATAGTTTGAAAATAGGTAGTCAAATCCGATTCCATAGGTTGTGCTTCTGAAGAATATAATTTGGTATAAAAATGAACAGATTCATGTAAAAATATCTTCATACTTAAAGAGAGTAGACCCTGTCTCAAATTTGTTTCTGCCTTTTCTAATTTTTAAATAATTTGCAAGCAATTTATCCATCTTGTCTTGACCACCATAATAAGTGAGGGAGGTGAGCAACATCAAAAGACGACAGCAACAACCTCCGAACTCCATGGGACAGCAGGGCAAATTTGACATAGGTGCGAACACCTCGTTAGAATGGAACTTTATGGGGACAAAATGTGAAGACAGACAACTTGTGGTAAAAGAAAAAGCAATACCAAATTAGAAAATGCTAAAAAGAAAAAAACAAACAGCATCATAAGAAAAGACAATAGAGATAAACAATACATAACCCTTAGGCAGATTACAAGACCAAAAAGTACAAAAAGATATCAAGTAATCCTTGAGGTGTCTATATCATCTCCTTCATGCAGATAAAGAAAACTCTTGAATGCAGTAGGCTCTTCATAAGTTGTTGTTTTATCCTTATATGTCCCTTTAAATGAGCAGGGATGGATTGGACCATAATGTGCATTCATGGCTCTAAACTGGGGCCACATATCCAGAAATTGTTTCCGACGGTATGCAGTGAGTTTAGCAACATCCTGAGAAAAGAACAGTTTGTGGCCATCTCAAACGATTTTCTTTTTTGACTTAACAGCGTACAGTACTTGTAGCAAATCAGTGTATTGCAAGAAAAATAGAATGACTCCTCGCGTTTCGCAGAAACTTTAGGACCAAGTCTAAGAGCACTTTGTATGTTCATGGGAGTAGTTTTAGACATACCAAGGAGTTTTAGTAGAACATTTTGAAAGTAAGTTGTCGGATTAGATCCCTCCACATTTTCTGGAAGCCCATAAATGTGTAAATTATTTCTGCAATTTTGATTTTCAAGGTCCTTAGTGTATATTTTAAGCAGATGTACTTCTGACTCCAGATGTGAAATACGCAGGGATTCCTGCTGTAGATTTACAGTTTTTGTTCCACTAACAAAACACAAGGAACATCTGTCATCCAGATTTTGCAGCGTTTTGGTTGTCTCCTCCAGAAACGCACCACTTTTATCAAGGATAACCTCCATGGACGCCGGCGCCAGTTTTATTGGCAAGGGAGTATCATTTTTAGGTCTTTTGTTTGCACCGAACGGCACTTTGGTACAAGAAAAGTATATAGGATGAGAATCTGAAGGAGAATCAGATTTCTGAGAGACAGCGTCATCAATGTTGTTGTGGATGGGATCAAAGTCCAACAATAAGTGGCTATTTGAGGCACCTGCAAGTATAAGATTTCGTGTTTTCTCCATAAATGGAAAAAAAGATCAATAAAAAAGAAAATAATATTCCTGGAGAGGAGAATAAAACAATGAAGGAAATGGTCCAAGAGCCGAAAAGAAAAAAGCCGAATTAAAGCTCCTCAATATAAATTAAATATTGAGCATGCCATAGGAAAATGATAAAAAATAGCAACTCACTCCAAATAAAACAGATGATATAAGAAAAACATATGAGCATTGGTTATTTGATTATCGACATATGTCAGAAGTTATTAGGAGTCATTTTAAGGACTGAAAAGCATTGAAAAGTGAAAATATTGTCCCTAAGAGGATAAAGTAAAATAAATGTTTCCCCTGAGGAGAAAAAAGTAAAGCTGAGAGGAAATGCGCCCTCAGCATTCCAAAATGGAGGGTGCAACCTCTCCCAGTGTGGCGACAAGCCCCCGGAGCCAGCCACAATCAAAGCAGGAAGCACAGAGCTGTTAAAAGGTCTCCAGAGACTCACCAGAGCAAGGCTCGAGACACATAGTCGTCTTACAGCCAGGAGAGCGATGAAACCATCCCCCGTAGGTCTACAAAGGCCTAAGTCCACGGAGATCAGCGCGGCATCACCATCTTGATCTGTGCCGTAACCACGCCCCCTAAGGAAATTATAAATGTAACCATAGAAGAGAATGGGCTCTGCAAATGTAGAAAGAACAGATGAGAATACCACAGAATATGCACTGCCTGTCAAAAGGAAGCCTGGAAATAATGAGCCAAGAGCCTGAACTCTTCAAAGCAGCATTTCATAGCCTTTTGACTTGTGTGGACCTCCTCTGATTCACTATTGGAAGCAGGGAAGTCGGGAACGAGCTTAAGCAATATCCACGATTTGAACTTCAAAACTTTTTTACAAAATGCAGAAATGTATACAAAAATGGAGATGTTAACTATAACGTAAATCTTTCCAAAATTAGGTTTTATTTCTAAATGAAAACGCAATACTGTATTCTTTAGCATGTTACTTATCTTATTTGCCCCTAACAAAACCTCTCTTTTTGTAGTCACTTACCAGTGCTTGAACGGAGGCCATGAAATGTGCATTTTGCTGTTTTCTGTACTTGTGCTGATATCTTTAGTCAAACAAAGGATACCAACTTATGTTTCGCCTCCAATTTATTTGTTTCTACTTTTACAGAGGGTTTTAATCTTTTCGGTTTGATTTTGCTTTTTTTTATGTAGATACTTTGCTTCTATGCTAATATTTAATTTTCTAAGGAGTGGTGGACTCCTTGAGCAAGCATCGCTGTTCCCATTAGGTCAGCAAACCGGAGTTTAAGAATCTCTGCTTTACAGTGTAGGTAACTGAATAAAATCGAATTTCAAATCCTTTGAGCTGAATGTATGATAAACTCTGTATTGTCTTTATCTCTTTTTTAAAATACTTTTTAAAGATGTGATTTCATACATGTTGTATTTAATTGTCTGGGCATACCCATTGCACTTCAAGAAGGACTGGCCTGGCAAATCGGGCTTGACTGTTTCTATTGGCACAGGTTCAGGACGGATTTGCATATTGTTGGGTCAAAACTGAGGTGGGTTGGTGTGCAAAATAGCAATGGACTGGAATGTGGCAACTAGTAATTACCAGTAGCTGAGAATAACTCAAGCATTCCACCCATCACTTTTTTTGTTTACTTTAGTGTGATGCCCTAAAGTCACCGGGCAGCCATATGTGGTTCGCGTGCTCACCGTGCCACTGGAATCAAGCTACACACAAATAAAGAGACCCAACAAGGGTGAAACTAGACTTGGTTTGTTTTGTGTTCCAGTTCAGGGAGGACGTGGTCTGGCTACTTGGGCTGGATTGATCCTCTTAAACAGGGTTAAAACTGATTTTCATACTGCTGGGTCCAAACTGACATGGCATGGTGTGCAAAATAATGAATCGCTAGGATGCAATCTGGAATAATTGAGATTAATTCAAGCATTCCACCCATCAAATTTTCATACACATTAATCAAAGTTATAGCCCCTTTTCTTAGACGAGTTAGCTAATTTTAATTTCTTCCTAAACTCTATTGTGATGTTTTTTCATCACAGACTATTATGACGGACAACACAATATTATTATTTTAATGGTAGTTTCTTTTTCAAAGACAATCATTTGCCCCAGAGTCTAAGTACATCTTAGATGCAAATGATACTCCCATAATTCCTTGATTAATTTTCCAAACTTTGACAGATTTTGCAAAAAAAACCTTCCTTACTCCAACCTTCTGTGGTGCTGGTCATATTCTCTTTAAACTCTGGAGGTGTAAAGGTGCATTTCTAAGACACCAACTGCATTTACTACACATTCAAGTGTGATAAAATTAACAAATTTATATATATTGTAAGAAAATTATAGAAACATGGTATACAAAATTGTTGTGCGGAAAGAGAACAGATACATCTCTAATTGGTTTGCTTGCATGTTTCATATACCTTGGTTAACTGTGCCAATCAATCCCCTACACTGATCATGGATATTTTGAATTTCTTGAAAGTTTACCACACAATGTGGTTCCATGTATGATCTGAAGGGGCAACCGCTCAGTGATAAATGTCCAGTCTCTGCTCGTGAACGATATGTTCGTGAAATGCTTGTGTATGACACTTGGCATTATAGTCATTAAGAAGTCCATCTTGGGCCTCTTGGACAAGTCTAGCAGCACGTCATTGTAATGACCCCATGAGAAATGGAATATAACACAGTTCATCTCTCCCATCTTTTAGACGTCCTGCATTTTTTGATTGTGTGCTGCAGAGGAAGGGTGAACAAAGTGGTGGGGTTGAAATAGAGTGGATGATGGCATGGTTATGATCTCTGGTCAAAACCTATTTTCCAGAAAACGACAAGTCTATGTTGCAAAACCTGTAATTTAGCTATTAGTTGCTGTGATAAATTCTGATAGACAAGCATTAGCCAAGCTTGGAGAGCATGACTCTTTTGGGCAGTTTGGTATGGATGGTACCTAGCACTGGAAACATTTTAGTAGGTTATGCAAATGGAAGTGGACCTCATTCATTATTGTCAAGATTTATGGGGCAATGAGAGTTCAAAACCAGACATGACACCATGGTTCTGCACTGGCTTTATAGGGTTTGAGTGGTGGCCTAATCATTTGTCCACTGAAGCATCTCTGTGGCTGAAGCGCCGATCCCATTGTCACTGTTTTGATTTTACTGGACTTTAGGCACTGCAAGCTTTTGGACATCGAGATCTATATGACTTAGAAGCATAGTATTTTTTTTATATCAAGGCTTGTACCCATGGAGATCAAGAATGATTTGGTCCCGGCACCTTAGTTGCGTATCCTGGCACCCTAGGAGTCTTATCCTTAGATATAATTGGACTGGGGCAGACATGTCTGTTCATAAGAAGAGAAGTGATCCATTTGAGACCACAATCATGCACTCCAAACTCTTGGTTTACATGGGTAAGAACAAACTCATGGTGTATGGTATTGAAAGTTGCATATAGTGTTAACAGGTCAAGAGCAGCACTTGAACCTTTGTCCTGGATCTCTAAATGTTTCTACCTGAAATCAAACATCAAAGTTGTGTTGTTTTGTCTAGACCTGAAACCTGCCTGGAACTCAGAGACCAAATGCCTTGGAGGCAGTCTGAAGCTCTTCTTCAACCCCATGGGTCGATTAAGGTGTTTACTCCCATACTGCCAAACACAGGCAGGCAGTAAGGCCACTCCTTTCTGACACTCTGCCACCACAGGGACAAACACAGCCTTTCTGCCTCCCCGTGGGCATATTTCAGGGGCTTGCCCTAAACCTGCCTACCCCATAGTGGCAGAAAGCCCACTAGACACCGGGGTCCATCGCGGCATTGAACGGCACCTGCCAACCTGGGATTAGAAGGCCCAATAGGTCACCAGGGATTACATTTTGTATTTGGCAGTGGGATGTGTAGGCAGCCATTCCTTGCATTTGGCAGCAGCTCACCCTGGGATCAAATATAAACTTTCTGTCCCCTGTGATATTTTGGTGATTTTATCCCCAATCTGCCCTTCCAGGAGAGGCAGAAAGCACAGGTTGGCACCAGGGGGTGTCAATGGGGCAGGTGACTGGCTCTTCGTGTCAATAGGCTTTATTCCTGGCACATAATTCAGTCTTTTTGTCCCAAACTAAACCCTCAAATGGCAAAAAGTGCACAAGAATACCTTTTTCTTATTCAGTGGACAGTTATGGGTGGCCATGGCCTGCATCTACTACTACAAGGGTAAAATAGCCTTTCTGCCACATGGGGACACATTTGAATGGTGTTCCGATAATTTTCCTACTCCAGGGGGACAGAGTGCATTCTAGATGCCAGGGAGTATTATTTAAATCAATGGGTGGAGGGCTGGACCATTCATGGTATTGTGAAACGCCCCCAACTCTTGAAGGTCATAGGGGCATATTATCAAGCCAGGCGATAAAATTATCGCCGCTTTAGCGGCAGAAAACTGCAGCAAAAACGGCGATAATGGGCATGATAATATGCTCTATGGAATTCCAATTGAAGCCCATGTTAATTGTGAAGGACATCTAACATGGGCTTCAATTGGAATTCTATAGAGCATATTATCAAGCCCATTATCGCCGTTTTAGCGGCAGTTTTTTGCCGCTAAAGCGGCGATAATTTTATTGCCTGGCTTGCTAATATGCCCCTTAGAGTCTTATGGCTCCCTCTCCACTTGTACTTATGTCACAACCAATGTAAAACAATCACATTTTTCTCTTATTTGCCATGGGGGGCACCTGCAGCATTTGGGCTCTCTCAGCACCCACACATTGTAAAAACCCTGGGATTTTCTGGTAGATATTGGCCTAACACAACACTGGGTGTTGTAGTTTGTGTGGAACCTGGCTTATTTTTCTTACCCAAATTGCATATGGAATGTCATAATTATACCTATAGACACATAATGTCCTCTCACTTTCTATGGGAGATGGCTGCAGTATGCAAACATGGAGTAGGAAGGCACACAGGGATTCTAGCAACCCTTGACATTTCTGAAATCTATAGACTGAAGGCAATCCAGGGAGGTCTGGCATCCATTGATTCCAGCACGTTTCATCCACCCAAATGTCCAGCAAATGTCAAAGTATGGGTCAAAAGAAACATTTCCCACATTTATGTGACAGAAATCTAAAAAACTACCAGCTAATGGCAAAAGTCTTACCAACCTACATTCTCACCGGACTTCGGAAAAAAACAGTAGTGTAAATGTGTTAGCGGGCCTAGTCCACATCACAGGAATAAACCAAAACAGTAACCATAAAAAAGATCACATTGACACAATACTGACATCATGTGGTCTCAGTTTTGATCCATTCCTGTCCAAAGTGAAAGACCCACCTGCAAATGTGTGGTATCTTTTTCAATTGGAAAAGTGTGGGAATGCAATGAAATCTTAGCTGTTGGCTACACGATCTGGAATTTCTGTTATATAAATGCAAATATTTCGTTTTTTCAACCTCTGTTTAATATTTATAGGGCATTTGGATAGGAAACAGTGGTGGAATCACCACAGGCTATTTTCTCCTTGACTCCACTGGGTGTCTAGTATTCACAAATTTCTAGGGGTGGCAGGGTTCCATTGGCTAGAGTATTGCAGGTAATTCTCATTGATGGCAAGAGGAAATTGGGTATTTTCAGGCAAAGTTATGACATTTGGTGGGCATTCAGAGTAATAAAGTCTAATATTATTAATGCTAGCAATACCACCCTGGAATCTACTTGTTCTATAGTTTTTAGAAATGTCAGGGGTTGGTAGGTTTCTATTGGTCGACTGATCCTGGCCCCAAATACCACAGCCATGACCCCGCGGATAGTGATAGGAAATTGGATGTTTTAGGCATAAGTTTTCAGGTCATTCTCTGTAAAAAATAAGTATTGGGATTCCTTCAAGGCACACCAATGAGGATTTCCCTTGATGTATAGTTTTCAGAACCCTTTAGGATTGGTAGATTTTCCTAGGTGCTAGCTGAACACTAGCCATAATAAGACAGCTACCTAAATCCCAAGAACTGATTTAAGTTCAGTGCAGTACTGTTAGAAATTGGGTTTCTGTTTGGATAGGGTATGCACCTAAGACAGGCAGAACCCATCACTCTAGACGGTGTAAGGGAGTCACGCATCCAAGATAATCCCTGCTCACCCCTTTGGTAGCTTGGCACAATTAGTCAGGCCTATTTCAGAGGCAATTTGTAAAGCATTTGCGCAACACAAACACACACCGTGACACAATAAATACACCACAAAAGAGACATTAAACAAGAGTATATAAAAGTATGTATCTGTATTGCATATAAACATAGACCAAAACCACATAAACCAATAATCACTTTGCAAACAAGGCAATTGTCATAACACCATGGTTGGTTCAATAAGATGAAAACTTTTATGATACACACGTCCACCCAGGTATTGCTCTGGCGAAACTAGTGTATCTCTCACAAAACAACTCTACTGTGCATATCCTTACTGCCGTGAAATCGTACTCGGTACCCTGATCCCCACACAGTAGAAACTACAGAAATGCAGTACATTCTCTCCTAGATATACCAAAGATAACATTCTTTATGTTGGCAAAACAGGGCAAAACGATGCGACTCACACAAGTACCTTGCATGTTATCACAGCATATCAGGCTAACCCTGGTTATACCGTACAAAACAAGGTGACAACGTTATAAATCAACCACGTATTTATTTAGTTATCAACTATTCAGGAATGAAGACAAGCATGGTGCTAGGTAATTAATGTGTGTTCATTAGGGTTTCACTCATGGCCCTGTGTCGCCCTTGGGGGCCACTCCAGAGGCTTCCCCCACCAGTGGAAAGCGGCCATAATGCCTACACCACAACAAGGACCGATGCCAATGATTGATGGGGCACCCACATCACTGATTGCTGTGGAGAAACCTTGCTGGGTCCCCCCCAAACTGTGTTGGTGGAAAGGCCGCGGCGGCAGGGTTTGCGGGCTTCGAGCACAAGGCCTACGTCATCAAAAACATGGAAGTTCTCCTCTGTTGAGTGGCATGGTGCTGCTCCAGAGTCGGACACGGGCCTCAGCCTTGTGGCCACACTCAGGTCGCTGGGGAGGTGAGAGCACCCTTGCCCTTGTAAGGATCAGGTGGGATCTGCCACGATCTAGGTTGGCCGCCCCAGCCTTCAGGGGCGTGTGTCCTGTGCAGTGTGGCAGCTTCCCTGCAACAGGTGCCCCACTGGGGTGGTTCCGGATGACCAGTGACAGGGAGGGGATACCACTGCACTGAACTTCTCCCCAAACACGATACATTGCAGTCCCCTCGCTAGGGGGTCGGGTCGGACTAAGACCACACACCTGAACGTGAGTGATCAGTAGTGCTGGACCCATGCTGTTGGGGTACACCAGCAGCGCTCACTACACATTGGCTGAGGATTTCCTCCAAGTAGTGCTTTCTCCTTCCTGGTCAGGTTTCCAGGGTAAAATGTAGCATTTCCACCACGCTATCCCCGAGTCAGAAAAGACAAACAACGCACACCCTGCGCTAGTTTCAGGTGACTGGCAAGGCCTGACTCAGAGTTCCACAGCAACTTCTAGAAAGTCACTAGTCACTGGAGACTAACTGGGGAGATGAGAGAAGAGAACAAGCAGCAGGCCAGCACCTCAAGGTCCTTACAACAAAGTGAGAATCCTTCTAGCCATCATGCAGGCCACAGGTCAGCAAAACAAGCAAGTCTGTCAAATGGCAGTTCTTCCTGGCAGCCTAGAAGTTCCTTCTGGCAATGTATAGTCTGCAGAGCCAGCAGTGTCTGGTTACAAGTCCCGCGCAGTGCCTGAAAACATGGACTCAGAGGCCCTGTACTCAAAATGTCATTGATGTGGAGGAGGTAACTTCAGAAGAACTTTAGAAGTGCACAACACTCTCCTTTCAACCCCGGCACTGGCTCCAGACATCAGTGGGGGTAAACTATCCCTTTGTATGAGGGCAAGACACAGCCTTTACAAATGTAAGTGCAGCCCATCTCCCTCTCTCCCAGCCCAGGAAGACCATTCAGTATGCAGATGCACGCAGATTTACCCCTGTTACACCCAACCCTTCATGTGTGATGGCTGACTGAAAAGTATGCACAAGCCCAGCTGTCTCTCTACTCTAGACGTAGATTGGATTCAGGCTGCAAAGAACAAAGAATTATAAGCACATAAAAATGCCCACTTTCTAAAAGTGTCATTTCTAAAATAGTAATGAAAAATCCATCTAAACCAATAAGCAGGATTTATCACCACTATTCCAAACATACCTTACATGCCAACACTTCTCATTCCAATTCAGAAATTACCACTGAAAAAAACATATCAAGGCATTCACAATACAACCTATGAGCGGAGCAGGCTTCACAGCAGTGAGAAACCAAATAGGCTGTTTGTCACCACCAGTGAATGCCACACAATGAAAGCCCTTGTCCTACCTTTTACCTACACAGGACCTGCCCATGGGGCTACCGATGGCCTACCTTAGGGGTGACCTATATGTAGTTTCAGACTTGGCAAATAACTTTAAATGCCAAGTCAATGTGGCAGTAAACTGTGCATGCAGGCACTGCAGTGGCAGGCCTGAGACAAGTTTGAAAGGCTACTTCTGTGTGTGGCGCAAGTAGCGCTGCAGGCCCACTAGTAGCATTTAATTTACAGGCCCTGGGTATATCGGGTACCACTGTACAAGGGACTTACAAGTAAATTAGATATGACAAACAGGTATAAGCCAATCATACCAAGTTTCAAGGAGAGAGCACAAGCACTTTAGCACTGAATAGCAGTGGTAACGTGTCCAGAGTCCTATAGCCAACAAAAACAGGTCAGAAGAAACACAGGAGAACTGCAAACCGTTTTGGGATTACCCTGCAAAAAAGGCCAGGTCAAATAAATGCTCTTGAAATTTCCAGACTGCATTTCTGGATATTTGCTGTTCTAGCAGTAAACCCACCAACACAAGTGAGATACTGTATTTATTGTAATAAATGTTTACTTCCTGTAGATTCATGACACTTCCATCATAACATAGGAACAAAAGTCTGTTATTTCACCCAAAGTTTGACATTTGCAAGGCATTCTTGGTAAAAAAAGAATCTAGTGGGATCCATGCCAAACACATAGCCCTGGACTACCCTGGGTGTCTAGTTTTTCAGAAATGTCTGGGGTTGCAAAACACATAGCGTTGGACTGTCCCTGGTATCCAATTTTCAGACATGTGTGGGGTTAGCAGTTTTTCCTTGGTGCTAGACAAGTCCAGACCCAAATGTGGCAGCAATCCACATATCAAGAATGCCTGTAATTGAAAGATAAAATCTTAAGGTTTCTACATTACATTTTAAGGTCTTTCCTGTCACCTGCAATAGGCCAATCTACTCCAATTAGGTATGTTTATATTGGGATAAGGGTGGAAATGCTGGGTGGTAGGAGTGCTGTTATTTGCAGAGCATTCTGTGTAAGAAAAGGTTGTGTAATCCATGCAAACCTCACACCCTGGATGCCCCCTTGTTTCTAGTTTTTCAAAATGTCCGGGTGATAGGTGTCTTTAGGTTGCAGTCAGGTGCTGCATCCAAACACAGTTGGCAACCACCACTGCTAAAGTCTATTTCATCCAAACTTCATATGGTATAGTTTTGGAACATTTTCTCATGTGATATTCTCATTATATTGTGTAGAGTGTTGATATACATAACAGCAGGTCATTCATTATAATCTTATGCATTTCTATATATTTGTGGTACCCAAGTGTAAGTCAGTTAGACAAAACACATTTTCTAAACACACTCTCAGACTAACCAGGCATTATGGGTAACCCAAAATTTGGAAAGATAAAAATAATCAATTTCCTTTCAGGGTTTACAATGCTACTTTATGATGCTTTGATTTTTTATTTAGACAGGATTTATTCAATTAGGATATAGAGGCTCCATGACATTTGTTGATTATATAAATATGTTATGTTGTATATGCGTGGTTTGTAATCATTTCTCTTCTGAAAAAAAAGTCTTTTGGACATTCAGCAGCAATTCAATAGCATGCATCAGTTCATATATTTTTGGGTCGGATTTTGCACACTCCAGCCTTTTCTCCATTGACCATGTAATATGTCATAAGAATATGGCTATCTAAATAAATGAGTCTATGGGTTTCCTTGCTACTGAAAATGGAAATAATATCATGTCAGAATTTCTTCTAGGGTCATACTGGGAAAGAGCTACAAGTGCAAGTTTTTTTCTGTCCAAGAGATTCACGAAAAACAAGGAAGGATTGGAGGCTGTGGACTACCGGCTCTTGGTGACTGGCTCACACAGAGGGTTAAAACAGACAGTTCAGGTCAGGGCCAGTAGAGGTAGAACAGCACCTTTGGTCTCTATAGAAAGGCTAGGAACGTGCAAGATTGTGCCTGTCAACTTTTAGCTTGTTGTACGGCTCTTGCTCTTACTTAGTTATCCACTGTAATTCTTTTCCTTAACTTTTGTTGTGTTGTTCCCTTCCCCATTTCTTGTTTGCCCTGTTGCCTTGCCTCCTTTCTTGCTAGATCCCTGTGCCACATGATCCTGGTCAAGTTGGTCCCAATTCTATAGCTGATTTGCCAGACTGATCGGCAGGTGTTTCTGGGCCTCTGGGTGTTTCATGGTACCTACTGGTCTTCCATTGTAAGCTTTCATGGGTGATCCATATATATCCCATCTACACTTGACTAGGAACATGCCCCATGGAGTTAGACTATTCTGGACTCTAATGTGACTTAATATGATCCCTATAAATCGGTCAACATCTAAATGGCATGGGCCGTCAAATGCATGCAACGTTTGTCAAAATGGGGTCCAGGACCAAAAGCATGTTTTATTTGTTTGTCCTGCTTTATTGTTGTGTTGGCGTAAGATGTTAATATCTCTTTTTTTAAGTTTTCTGTCCGTTCATCTACTGAGGCCCTGCAATTGATGTTTATTCCTCCTAACAAAATATTTTGTACTGAATTCTTACATTTAAAAAAAAAAAAAATTGTGTTGAAATTCCCAGTATGTATTCTACTATTGAATGAAGCGTAGGGGTAGGCAGTTTAATTGTGTTTTACGCTTCCTATTATATATTTGTTTGTTTTATTTTATGTTGTGTTTATTTATGCGGACCAGTTATAGTTACCTGAGCTAACTATAACTTACGCCCCCACAATGCACTACTTATGACCTCACATATTACATCACTCATGGCATGGCCCGAGACATCATTGATGACATCTCAAATGACATCAATAATGACAACACTGATAACATCATCCACAGTCCTACTCACCCACCCACTCACTCCCATACAACCTTTTGTATGCCACTCACAAACCTGCACAACACCTCACTCATAGAGCCACTCACACAACCTTTCACTCACTCATATTGCCCCTCATACAACCAGTCACATAGCCTAACACTCGCCCCTACAGTCATTCTCACACCCACTTATTTATCTACAAAGTCACTCACACACCCACTCACTCACCCATATAACCTCTAAACACAGCTACTCACTCACCCATACAAACCCTCACACACTCACTCAGACAACCACACAACTACTTATATGCCCATTCACACATCCATTCAAGCACCCACACATCCGCTCAGCCATACACACAGACACTTACTCCCCAATACAGCGACTTACACATTGACTCACTTAACCAAGCACCCATTCACACAGCCACTCACTTACCTATAAGTCACTTACACACCCAGTCATTCACTCATTCAGCCATTCAAACACCCACTCACTCATCCATATAGTTACTACACACCCACTTACCCACCCATAGAGCCACTCACACCACCACTCACTCACCCACACAGCTACTCACACACCCATTCATACACCAGTACAACCACTCACACACCCATACACACAAGGATACATAAAGTCACACAGCCACTCACATAATATATATTAGAAATAGTATCACTCAGTAGTAGTTCACCTAGTAGCTTAGAATATATGTTTAACACTCATTAATCCTTAAACTCACTAGATAATGTCATCAGTGATGTCACTGACCATCTTAGTAAGTGATGAAATATGTGAGGTAATAAGCAGTGCATTGCGGGGGTGTAAGTTATAGTTAGCTCACGTAACTATAACTGCCGAAGATCTATGGTTTTGTATGAGCAAAATCTGAGCCTAACTAAAACGTTCCTGTGACCATGGGTGTTTCAGGGCATTTCTATGTTTTTTTAACTAGTAGTCACGTTTGCAGAGTGGTGGAGGAAAATGGTGGGGCCTTCAACCATCTTTCAGGAATCCCGCTGCGTCACACTTACTGTAGTTAACAGGAGGGCTTCTTGGCCCCCCAAGGACCCTCAGCATCCGAGAGGACTTCATCCTCTAGCCAGTAGTGCACCGGAAGGCCCATTTGCAGACTGGTGGAGAAAGGAGGCGGGCCTCTGACCTGTTCTCAGCAATTGTGTTGTGTGGGAGTTACTGGAGGTAACAGTAGGGGTTCCTGGACCCCAAAGACCCTCAGAATCTAAGGGGACTTCTTCTCCCAACCTGTAGTGCAGCAGGAGGCTCGTTTTCAGAGTGCTTAAGAAAGGGGGCGGGTCCATGATGACGATTCAGCAATCCGGCTATTGGGGACTTACTTGTCACAACAATAGTGGTTTTGGCCCCCAACCACCCTCAGCAGCCAAGGGGAGTTCATCCCCCAACCAGTAGTGCAGTAGGAGGCCCCTTTGCAGAGTGGTTGAGAAAGGGGGCGTTTCTCTGATGACATCCCAGCAATCAGGCTGTTGCAGTCTTACTTGTCACAGCAATAGTGGATTTTGGCCCTCAAAGACCCTCAGCAGCCAAGGGGAGGTCATCCCCCGACCAGTAGTACGCCAGGAGGCCCCTCTTCAAAGTGGTTGAGAAAGGTGGTTTGGGCCTCCCACCATGTCTCAGCAATCCGGCTGTGGGGGACTTAGGGGCATATCATCGAGGAAGAGCGGTAAACATCGCTAAGCACACTTAGCGTGAGTCTGTTTATCGCCGTCTAATGCTGAATTACATCGCCGTGTTAGCGGCGTATTATCAACGCTTTGCGAACTGGCGATGTAATTCCAGCAATAGACTGTGAGAAACAGAAACATCGCCTGAAATTCAGCGATAATATTGGAGATGCTTGCTGATAGGGGAGTGTGGTCGTAACATGGTGATCCACCTCCCATTATCAGCATAGCTAAGTAGAAGAAAAAGCAGACGTAAAATACATGCGATAACTGCGGTTAGCTCGGTTTTGTACATCGCTGGGGCCGCATTGTAAATAGTGCGAAGGTCTGTCTGCCACCTAAATCATGCAGACATTGTGAGGAACGCAAATTTTGCATGTTATTAGCGATAATAATCGCTGACATGCAAAATTGAGGGGAAACAGCTAATGCATCAAGGAAACAAGCATTAGCTTTTATGATATGCCCCCGAGACCTGGTGTTGCAGGGATTCTGCCCAAACACAGAACTATGCGCAGGAATATGGGACCTTGGTGTATTGGTACTGGGTCTTCCTACCAACTTAGTGCCCATGAACCCAGGACTGACTAGCTATAGTGTCTCACTTGCTCTCCTACTCACTCTCAGAGGAACACATGATTAGACACCCCAGAACACAACACTCCCAGATCTCTCCAGAGTCGCCGTAACAAGACACAATTTCGCTCACACTCTTGAACTTGACCACAATAACGAAACAGTTTAAAATATTTATTTTAACTAATGGGCCCTAACACGCAGTATACATGCCACAACAAGAAGTACAAATGCAGAGTACAAATAAAGTCAGCATAGCAGCTAGTCTATATATCATGAAGGGAGATGTTATCATAAAAAGACAAGGGAGAAAAGACTATAGTGCCTCACCTCCCTCCCCTTGCTAAGAAGTATTGTTATATAATAGAAGATCTCTGGGCTTTGTCAGCAGACCCCATACCTTAGCCTATAGATGGTAGATCAATAACATGATTGCTGTCTCGCTCTTCTCCCTGGAAAGGCCCCTCTCCAAGTGTGTGCTACCTATTCGTGTATTCTAATAAAACCCAAGTACATTTGTCCAAACAACAGCTGCATCAGTATGTTTTGTCTAAGGGCTAAGGTCTGGCCAGAACAAAATAACAAGGGGCATTGTTGTTCGACCTTGCACATAATGTTCAGTCAAAATCCCAGGAACATGCAGAGAGGGAACACAGTGATGAGGGCTCATTGAAATATTGCAAAAATAAAGATGTGTATTAACGTGTGCAAAAGCAGCAGACAAGCTGCGACGTGCTCATGCTAACTTAGTGAAAAATGACAATGTCCATATGGGACACGTGACACCCTCACCTTTGTCAGGGTTTAGCCCTATACAAAAATCAGAGGTAAGCAGAGGCAAAGCATCTTAGTCGAAGTCCAATTTGTATAGTTATGAAGCCCAAAAAAATTTATATATTTTTCGTACTGCCAGGTTATGATGTTACAAAACATGTTGCTAATTGGGTGCTCAAAAAATGCATACCTTTCATGATTAGTCTTCGGAGACAAAAATGTTGCAGGAAAATCAAAACGCCATGAACTCCATTATGTTGTCTTTTCCTTCCATTGTAAAAAGGTATGCCATCTGGTTGAGTAGATTGAAAGAGCACACATGCTCCTCATATCCAGAGGCTGTTAGGAGCATCTCAGGGCAACCTGCATCAACTTTGATGCAATGAGGCGCTGCGCACGGGCACAGGTACTCAAGTCTGCTGTTGGTCCAAGCAAAGGATCGCACAACAAGCACCTACCCAGTCCTGGTCATGGGCCTTCAACGGACCCAATAACAGATCGCAATCCAGGGTAGCAAAAGTAGTATTGGAGAGGCAGACATCCAGGGCCCATTGAAAAGTGCACCGGAGGCAGTAGAACACTGGTTGCACACAGGTGAAGTAGGCATAACGGAAGGACAGCCAATAGTCGATGGGAAAGGATCTCACTGGCATAGAACCAAAATGCTGCCAGATCCGATCACTGTACAGTTGCAACTGTACTGGGTTTGGTAGCTCCACAGAGCGATCAAGCATTGCGAAGCAACAATAGGAGAACCAGCACGCCGCAAATCAACAGAAGCAGAAGGGGAAACCCCTCAGAAGTCCCTGGAAAAAATAGAATGAATAAAGGCCTAATATTACTTCAAAATTACACTGAAAGGGAGTAACAAGGATGGATTCCATGAGTTTGTTTAAAAAAGTGGGCAAGGCCCTCTCTATCAGATGCATTGAATATTTGATGTATTAATTCTCCAAAATGGAGTGGGAGATTCATGTTTAGCAGTGAGTGTATCTACTTGCGGTTCTTGCCACCTGCAGTTCAAAGGTCGCTCGAGCTGATGTGAGAGCGACTTCTTGTTGAAACAATAGCGCTTGAGTTTGCTTAGCTTGGTAAAATCTGTTTTCAAAGTTGGAATTGAAGGCCAGAGAGAACTATCTACAATCCCATGCGGGGGTGGAGACAGGACATTGCTGCAACATATAACGCGTTGGGAAACTGTTACTATATACAGGACGCCTGCCCGTAAGCTGCAGGAGTCGTGGTTATTCAAAATAAGAGAACTGCCGTTAGAAAGCAAAGTTAGCGCGCGAATAATAGCTGGGACAGGGGTACTTTTTAAAAACAAGCCAAATTAGGTGCCAAAACGTTGAAGGGTCAGTGTTTACAGACTAGGGAATGTCCTACTGTGGAATCGCAGTCCTCCCCTATATGGAAAATGTCTTCATCCACCTGCTGACATCTATAGGTGAAAGGTAGCGACCATAATTCATTAATATAATTATTGCTGAGGGGTTCATATCTACCAATTAGGTAGTGTTTCATGCAGACTGTAAACTGAAAAAGGAAGATGGGCAATGTATTTACCACACAGCAGAATCAGTTTCTGCTACAGAAAATGGTAACTGCTCTAATTGTTCAATATGTACCAGTATGTCTGTTGCGTCTTTCATGGACATTAATTTCTGTTTAGCAGTCAAATTAAATGGCAAAAACAGTGCAGAAGCATTTAAATAATCCCATGGCACTTTTCCATTTAAAAAAAAACTTTTTATTTATTTTCAACAACCGGGCACTTTTCCATTTTTGAGTGTTTACAAGGTCCAAGCAAACTGTATTACAGAACTAAAATGATTTTGACCATGATATAAAACAGACACCTCATATTGAACAATGTCAATGAGAGATTATACAATATTATCCAAAGTATATATATGGAAAGACAGTGTAATAATGCTGTTATTGACAACTGCAAGAACTTTTTCTAAATTAGCTTGATCAATTTGGCACAGACGCACCACAGCTTCCATCTACGACATTTTCCCAAATTCATTATACGCTGAATAAATAAAGCGTCTAGTACAAGGGGACTTCGGACCTAAAAGAAAATCAGCCAGATCGATATCACCTGACAGAAGAGAAAAGGTGTTGTTTCACAGACGACAGTGTGGAATGTTCCAACCATTGCTGACATAATTTACCTACAGAGTATGTGGTAACTGTATGGGAGTGTGGGAAACGAGGATCAGGTCTGCTTTGTGTAAAACCTTTTGTAGTATTCAGAAAAATTAATTGGCAAGCATTGGAGCTTGTTGGCCACACTAGCCATCCCAAGGGGGAAATATTAGACGAGTTAAGTGTGCTATTTTGAAAAATGGCAGCCAAATTGTCAATTGTGTAGTGTGTGTTTGCCATGTATCATATGTAGCCAACAATGGAATGGAGGGAATATTTAAATTTTTGGCCATGGCTAAACCAAAACAAGTAGTCTGTTGTTAGGCCTGGGTGGTAAATTCCGTTTCGCTCGTGGAATTCGCGGCATTTGTGTAGTTTTGCGTTCCGCGGAGAATCGCGGAATTTTTTGCTTGTCCGCTCTTTCATGCATGTTCGTGAGATATTTCCCCCCGATCACGCAAATAGCATTCGAGAACAGGAAAAAAGCATCGCGAATGGGCGGAACAAGCAATTCCGCGTGTTCGCGGAACTCTGTGTGCTTGCGGAGATTTTTTCCCGTTTCGCGGAGCTTTGCGTAGTGTGACTATGCAAATTCCACTAACCCCCATCTGTTGTACCATGTCATTTTCAGACCTATTTTCAGGAGATCTATCGTGAGGACCAAAGGTTAGACCCAGTCAGGGTTCAGAATTGGTTGAAGGACATTACCCTTCCTTGTCTTGGACTGGATCAACAAAAATATTTGGACCAAGCTTTTACTCAATCTGAGGTTAGAGAAGTCATTCAACGCTACAAGATAGGGAAAGCAGCGGGCCCTGACAGCCTTCCAGCGGAGATCTATAAGTTGCTGGGAGATAAGATTGTCCCCGTTCTAACGCAGTTGTTTAATTATGTGCTGGAAGTTGGTTTAGGGCTCCCAGCTTCATGGGATGACGCTTTAATAATTCTTATATTGAAACCCGGGAAACCTCCATCAAGCTGTGGGTCATATAGACCCATCTCGCTTTTAAATGTAGACTATAAAATTTTCACCTCCATTATGGCAGCGAGATTGGGTCTTATGATAGGAGATGTTCTTCACTTAGATCAGAAGGGTTTTGTCAGGAACCGACAGCTTTCAGACCTTACGTATGATCTTATTGGTGCTGTTGACCTTGCCTCTACATATTCCCTCCCATTAGTGGCCATGACATTGAATGCTACCAAGGCCTTCGACAGAGTAAATTGGATTTACCTGTCGGAGGTCTTGAGGAAGTTCGGCTTGTGGGATAGATTTTGTCACATAGTCCAGTTGATCTATCATAGTCCCATGGCTAGGTTACTGGTTAATGGGAATATCACAGACTCATTTAGAATCACAAGACAGGGCTGCCCACTCTCCCCGCTTTTATTTGATCTTTACATTGAGCCATTTGCTCAACGTCTTAGGTCAGATTCTAATTCCAGCCCTTTAAGTATGGGGAGTGGGAGAGGAAGGTAGCCCTGTACTTTGCCCTGCTAGGTCGCTCCCCAGCCACTGCGCTGCCCCCCTGTGTGCCGCTCTGGTTTTGCCCGCTGCCTGATTGCCTGGTTCCCGCTCCCTGATCGCCGATTCCTGCTCATTTTTTCCCGCTCCCCTTCCCCTCGCTGCCTTGGTTCCCGGCCCCCTTCCCTTGTTGCCTGGTTTCCCGCCACTGCTCCCCTGCAGCCCCGTCCCCCGAGCATCCCATTCGCCACCCCGCTCCCGCCTCCCAGCTGCCCCTCCCTCCCTCAGCCCCTCTTATGGAGGCCGCGCAGCGGCCGCATAGCGGTCGCGCGCAGCAGGCGTGCCGCCAGCGCGCCAAAGGCAAGCCCGTCTGCGCCCGTCCGCACCTGGACCACGCCCAGTGCAAGAACCCCTGGATCCCACGCTCGCCGCGACGCCAGACTCAGATACGACGCCGACTCCCTCCATGCACTCAATGCCGGCTGACACAACACCTGCTTCCAGGCCGCCCCGAAACGGACCCACGGACCCTTCTCCTGCCGCACCTGCAGCTTCACCTGCGACAGACCCACCAAACCTCCAAGAACTGGACCCAACCACCTCCACTGCATTCTACTCAACACCCGCTCCGCACACAAACACGCCGTCGAGATCTGGGACCTGCTGGACACCCTCGCCCCAGATGTGGCCTTCCTCACCTAGACCTGGTGGAACGACTCCTCGGCACCCGACATCACCATAGCCATCCCGGACGGCTACAAGATCACCCACAGGGACCCCACCAACAGAATCGGAGGCGGAATAGCCATCGTCTACAAGTCCACCCTCAAGGTCACCACCCATGCAGACGACACCCTCAACACCGCCGAACACCTGCACTTCCGGATCCACACTGACCCCAACACCACCCTCAGAGGAACACTCATCTACAGACCCCCCGGACCCCGGGCTCAGTTCAGCGACTCCATTGCTGACCTCACCAGCACCCACGCACTCGCCTCCACGGACTACATCCTCCTCGGGGACCTGAGTTTCTACCTCGAGAACAACAACGACGCCAACTCCGAATCCCTGATCGAAAACCTCGCCAACCTCAGCCTCAGACAACTCGTCACCGCACCCACCCACGCCGCAGACCACCCACTGGACGCCGTCTTCTCCACAAGCACCCACGTCAACTTCGACCACACCTCCGAACCCCACTGGACTGACCACCGCTGCATCCACTTCACCTTCAAAAAACTAACCATGCACCATCGCACCCAACAGCTGCCGCGCCGCTGCTGGAACAAAGTCACCGAAGACCAGCTAGCCGCCACCCTCACCCAGAACCCACCTATCAACCCCACCTGCCCTGACGCCGCAGACCGCGACCTCAGACAGTGGATCGACGACTGCGCCAACACCCTCGCCCCACTCAAGAGACCATCCAACAACCACGCCAGCAGGAGAGCCACCTGGTTCACCGACGAGCTCCTGACCTCCAAACGCGCCTGCCGTAAGCTGGAGAAGAAATGGCTCCACAAACAAACGCCAGAAAACCACGCAGCCCACAAGGACGCCACCCACAGACATCACCACCTCATCAGACTAGCCAAGAGATCCTCCTTCAAAGACCGCCTGGATTACAACGCACACGACAGCAAAGAGCTCTTCCGCATCGTGAAAGAACTTTCCAAGCCCGATGCCAGCGCCAATGACATCTCGCCCTCACAAGAGCTGTGCGACTCACTGGCCATCTTCTTCCACTGCAAGATCTCTGACATCCACGACAGCTTCAACTCCACGACCGCACCAACGATGCACGACTCCACCCCCCCCGCGATCACCAACAGCGCCAACCGCCTTACCTCTTGGGCCAACACCAACGGTGACGAGACACGCAAGATCATGAACTCCATCCACTCAGGATCTCCGTCAGACCCATACCCACACCACGTATTCAACAAAGCAGACGCGGCCATCACACCCCAACTACGGAAGGTCATCAACATCTCCTTCGAAAAAGCGACATTTCCGGAAAGCTGAAAGCATGCCGAAATCAACGCCCTCCTCAAAAAGCCCAAGGCGGACCCCAAGGACCTCAAGAACTTCCGACCCATCTCCCTGCTCCCTTTCCCGGCAAAGGTCATCGAGAAAATCGTCAACATTCAACTGACCCGCCACCTCGAAGACAACAACATCCTGGACCCGTCCCAATCCAAATTCAGATGAAACCACAGCACCGATACAGCCCTCATCGCCACCACAGACGACATCAGACGCCAACTGGACAACGGCGAGCCATCAGCCCTCATCCTCCTGGACCTGTCAGCCGCATTCGACACGGTCTGCCACCGCACTCTAAAGACACGCCTCCAAGAAGCCGGAATCCAGGAGAAGGCCCTTGACTTTACCACGTCCTTCCTCTCCGGCAGAACCCAGAGCGTCCACCTTTCCGGTCAGAAGCCACCGACATCATCTGCCGAGTCCCCCAGGGCTCATCCCTCAGCCCAACTCTGTTCAACATCTACATGGCCCCCCTAGCACAAGTGGCCCGCCACCACAACCTCAACATCATCTCCTACTCCGACGACACCCAGCTCATCCTCTCCCTCACCAAGGACCCTCACACCACCAGCACCAATATTCACGAGGGCATGAAGGCCATCGCTGACTGGATGAGGAGCAGCCGCCTGAAACTGAACTCGGACAAGACGGAGGTTCTCATCCTCGGACTCACCCCCTCAGCCTGGGACGACTCCTGGTGGCCGACCGCTCTGGGGACAGCACCGACACCAACCGACCATGCACGCAACCTAGGATTCATCCTCGACTCCTCCCTCTCCATGTCCAAGCAAGTCAACGCCGTCTCCAACTCCTGCTACAACACCCTACGCATGCTCTGCCGGATCTACAAATGGATCCCGACCGAAACAAGAAGAACAGTGACACAGGCCCTCGTCAGCAGCAGGCTGGACTACGGCAACGCACTCTACGCAGGAATCCCAGCCAAACACCAACAGCGGCTACAACGCATCCAAAACGCCTCCGCCCGACTGATCGTCAACGCCCCCCGCCGCAGCCACATCACTGTCACGGTTGCACTTAAATATAATCATGCCAAGTGTTCCTAATCGTGTTAAGTTTCCTTAAATTGTTTTTTGCGGCAAAATGTATTTTTTCTCATTGTTTTGGTTGTATATTTGGTACCAACAACTCAATAAGAGGAGGGACAAGGAGCAGTTAGAGAGAGGTCCTGAACCAATGCTCCTAAAAGTAATACTTTATTCCAACGGATGGTTTCAGTTCCTTCAAAGTAGAGGGGGAGTTACAGCAAACAGGTAAGCTGTAAATAGTGGGGAGTGTCTCCAAAGGATGAGTGAGTGTGCAAAGTGAGGAGAGAGTACTCCTTTGTGTGGTACTTTGTGCCCTCACACACCCTTGCGGATGCATAGCATCATCATCGGGCAAAGTTGCTCCTCGTGGGGGTGGCGCTGCAGTCCCTCACGGGCCCTTGGTTAGGGGCTCTCTGGCGGAGTTCTTTTAGGAGTTGCCGCATTTGTGTATGAGGGTGTGTGGGTTGGGGTGTGCTAGTGAGTGCAGGTTAAAATGAGACAGGGACCTCAATAATTTTAATCAAGAGGTCCCTGGTTCAGAATAAAAAATTCACGGGGATTGAGATGCACGGTAGTGCTGCTTGGAGAGGAGAAACGGGACCAAATAGAATCCCACTTCTCTCAACCCGTGAAGTGTATAACTAAGGTGATTTTAAAGAAAGGTCAACATGTTTCGCGCTGTAGGACGGTCCCTATTGGATCCAGGATCCATGAAAAAAATGATGAGAAATGGGATTCGGGAAAAGACAGCCCGTAATCCCAAGTGTTACCTAGGTCAGGTTTGCTCGACAATTAGTGTCCAGAATCCGTTCTTATACGTTAATCCTGTTCACAGCCTAGAGGGAGACACAAAAAAGGGGGGGGGGGAGGGGAGAGACGAAAAGGGAAAAAAGACAGTAACATATCAAAGGTATATGGTACATATTTAGCTTAGAGGGAGACACTCGTGCACGGTGTGTGCCCAAGTGCCATGTGCATGAGACAGACAACAACCAAGATAGTGTCATTGTGTTCATGCGGAGTCTGAAAAACATTGTGCTAGGAATCTACCCAGCGTAAAGGAGGAACCCGCGGTGATAGTGGTCGGTTCCAGCCTAAGTCATCTTAACCTCTTCAGTGCCCATGACGAGATAGTCTCGTCATGGAGCACGGTCGCGCTGTGCCCATGACGAGACTATCTCGTCATGAACCCCACCCACTAATAAAACGCCTGGCACAGGAGGGGGAAAGGGCGTGGCACAGAAGGGGTTAAGAGAAAGAAAATTATTTGTGATACAGAATGTGGTCGTTACTCACTGGAAACCTAAGGTTCAATGGTGCAGGTGGGGGTGGCAAGACGGACACAAGCTCGTCATGTGTCATAGGTTGTGCCCACTGTGAGGAGTAGCGTCGATCTGAATCACTATGAGGCGCGTGGGCGGTGTGGAGACCCTAGACAGGTGGTCAACAGTGACTATGGTGCAACCGGGGGTGAGAGGATTGCCATAGTATAATTATCGTGCCTTGTCAAATGTAGCGGGGCGAACAGAAAGATATATATTACAAATAGTGTAAAACAAGGACAACAAGATCACATGCCTACCCTCTCCTAATAGAAGATGGGCTCCGTCAGCAAGTACCGCGGAGTAAGGCTACGGACAAACAGAATGAGAAACAAGGCTACGATATGCGATCCCTGACTCGTGGTCAAAGCTCGAGGGTCCTAAGCCGGTAGTAAAGGTACTTACTTGGAAAGGTGCCTTACGTCGCGGGAAACCTACCCGTGCAGCTGTACTGCCGGTAACATTAGTTACGAGGAACCGGTCTGATTAAGTAGTGCTGCCGGGATGGGAACGGGAGGTGAAGAGGGTGAGTTAAGAAAGAAAAATAGAGAATACAAATGTCCCACGGCCGATGGCCGTACTAAACATCAACAACTCAATAAGAGGAGGGACAAGGAGCAGTTAGAGAGAGGTCCTGAACCAATGCTCCTAAAAGTAATACTTTATTCCAACGGATGGTTTCAGTTCCTTCAAAGTAGAGGGGGAGTTTTTTTGGAAAGGGGATGAAGAGACATGCAGGACATTTTTCACGTGGATCAATACCCTGAATCCATACCTACAATTTGTGGGCACCTTGTCATCTGAATCCATTCCATTCCTTGACCTTCTGATATCCCTGAAAGAAGGTTGCCTGATGACCACCAACTACAAAAAGCCCACAGATAGGAATAGTCTTCTCCTATTCCAAAGTCACCACCCAAAGTCCTTAAGAAACAACTTACCGGTTGGGCAGTTCCTCCGCCTACGCCGTAACTGCAACACCATAATGGAATTCGAGAAAGAGGCGGACACTTTGACAGAGAATTTGATAAAGAGAGAGTATTCAAAAAGAATCGTGAAGCTGGCCCATAAAAGAGCTAGGAATATTCACAGAGAAGCTCTACTAGAAATCAAAGAAAAAACCACCTCAGATATACTAACGTGTGACATCTTTCACCCTGAACTCCAACAAGATCCAGAGAATAATCAAGAAACACTGGAAGATCCTTGAGATGGGGGAGTTCCAACCAGGACCGAAACCTCTCTTTGCCTTCAAGAGAACACAGAATCTGAGGGACATGTTAGTCCACACACGCCCCAAGAACATTATCAAAATGCAACCAACACTATGGAATCTACCCCCGGTAGTTGGTCATTACCCATGTGGTTCATGCACAGTATGTCCACTGACAAGCATCACCAAGAAACTTGATCTAGGACTCTCGAGACCCTGGAAGCAGTTACATCATACCAACTGTAACACAAAAAATTGCGTTTACATGATCACCTGTCCCTGTGGGTCACGATACATTGGCATGACAGTGAGACCAGTCAAAACCCGAATTGGGGAACATAAGAGCACGATCCGGTGTAAACGCACAGCCACGAGACTACAAAGTAATTTCTTGGAAATGAATCATCCCCCCGAAAGCTTACGATGGACTATTATCGAATCAAACCCATATTGGTCAGCATCCACATTGTTCAGACAGGAACAACGGTGGGTTGTCAAACTGAGAAGCAATAAAGGGGGACTCATCGAAGATATACCCTGGGTCGATTTATCCCAATAGCTGCATATCGTGAGATCACCTCACGGTAGTAGTCCACACAAGTGCAACTAGATAACTGCATCCACAACCACCTTTATATCTGGGACACGAGTTACATGAACCATCAGTTCCAAGGTAGTTCTCGCTGCATACGATGTTAGGTGGTTAACGCTACACCTGCGTCCTCGTGTACCTAGGAGTCTAGGCTACCACCAATACCCCTCTTTCCCCCTGGTACGCGTTATAAGCATTTCTCCGTTTCACTGCCCCCCTGTGTTTTCACTTAGCAGTGAGCACACGTGTATAAATATTGGTTCAGCAATCACTACAATATTAAAGACGCCTTAAGTAACTGGTGACCCTGGGCTGGTGGCACATAGGACAAATCCCCTGTAAAATAAAACTAGCACACGAGAGTTCGGGATAATGTCCGAACAGCAAGCATCATTGCGCCCACCTGGACCATGACCTACTCACATTTTTTTTAGAAGTCACATCGTACACCGATGACGTAGTACATATTAGTTATGAAAAAATTAAAATATAGGTAACACCTACTATAGAATTTACTTTACCGCCATGTCTAAGAGAGGTATGAAGTCAACCTTTCATACCATGCCCCTGTTGTACCTCTAGAGGTAGTACCTCCTGCCCCCACATCCCGTTATTGTAACGTGGTCCGTATACCATTCCAATATGGCCGCGGCAGCCAACAGCCCATTTCCTGTTGTCCTACTTCCCGATCCTCGGGCGCCATGAGAGGACGTCATCGCCCGGGGCCCGTTCCCATCCCGGCAGCACTTCTTAATCAGACCGGTTCCTCGTAACTAATGTTACCGGCAGTACAGCTGCACGGGTAGGTTTCCCGCGACGTAAGGCACCTTTCCAAGTAAGTACCTTTACTACCGGCTTAGGACCCTCGAGCTTTGACCACGAGTCAGGAATCGCATATCGTAGCCTTGTTTCTCATTCTGTTTGTCCGTAGCCTTACTCCGCGGTACTTGCTGACGGAGCCCATCGTCTATTAGGAGAGGGTAGGCATGTGATCTCGTTGTCCTTGTTTTACACTACTTGCAATATATATCTTTCTGTTCGCCCCGCTACATTTGACAAGGCACGATAATTATACTATGGCAATCCTCTCACCCCCGGTTGCGCCATAGTCACTGTTGACCACCTGTCTAGGGTCTCCACACCGCCCACGCGCCTCATAGTGATTCAGATCCACGCTACTCCTCACAGTGGGCACAACCTATGACACATGACGAGCTTGTGTCCATCTTGCCACCCCCACCTGCACCATTGAACCTTAGGTTTCCAGTGAGTAACGACCACATTCTGTATCACAAATAATTTTCTTTCTCTTAAGATGACTTAGGCTGGAACCGACCACTATCACCGTGGGTTCCACCTTTACGCTGGGTAGATTCCTAGCACAATGTTTTTCATGAACACAATGACACTATCTGTCTCATGCACATGGCACTTGGGCACACACCGTGCACGAGTGTCTCCCTCTAAGCTAAATATGTACCATATACCTTTGATATGTTACTGTCTTTTTTCCCTTTTCGTCTCTCCCCTCCCCCCCCCCCTTTTTTGTGTCTCCCTCTAGGCTGTGAACAGGATTAACGTATAAGAACGGATTCTGGACACTAATTGTCGAGCAAACCTGACCTAGGTAACACATGGTATTACGGGCTGTCTTTTCCCGAATCCCATTTCTCATCATTTTTTTCATGGTCCTGATGAAGCGCTCCTGGATCCAATAGGGACCGTCCTACAGCGCGAAACATGTTGACCTTTCTTTAAAATCACCTTAGTTATACACTACACGGGTTGAGAGAAGTGGGATTCTATTTGGTCCCGTTTCCCCTCTCCAAGCAGCACTACCGTGCATCTCCATCCCCGTGGATTATTTATTCGGAACCAGGGACCTCTTGATTAAAATTATTAAGGTCCATGTCTCATTTTAACCTGCACTCACTAGCACACCCCAACCCACACACCCTCATACACAAATGCGGCAACTCCTAAAAGAACTCCGCCAGAGAGCCCCTAACCAAGGGCCCGTGAGGGACTGCAGCGCCACCCCCACGAGGAGCAACTTTGCCCGATGATGATGCTATACATCCGCAAGGGTGTGTGAGAGCACAACGTACCACACAAAGGAGTACTCTCTCCTCACTTTGCACACTCACTCATCCTTTGGAGACACTCCCCACTTTTTACAGCTTACCTGTTTGATGTATATTTGGTACCACATTGTAAACATTAACATGTTTGGCATAGAACTGGCATAGAACTGTATATTTGCCCCTGGGAAACCGTTATTGGCACATGTTGAATATTAGCATACACGAGGCGCTTAGCATACACGAGATGCTTCTCATGCGCGAGGCATTGAAAACAGCAGTCACACGTGTCCAGGCTGGAAGCTTCCTCACGCGGCTCACACGAGCAAGGAAACCCTATTTAAACCGCCCGCGTAAGCATTCACATGCTTAGTCTCATCTGAGAGAAACCTCTTACCTGAACTCCTGTTGATCGCGTCTTGCTTCCGACGGCTTCCTGGATTCCTGCTCATCGGACCTCGGCCCCTCGTCACCTCCTGAACTCCGGCCCCTGGTTGCAACGCTTCTAGGCTTCGGAGGAACGCGCTCCACATCCCCGATCCTGAAAGATAAAAGCGAACAAGAAAAAGGCTTAAAGACACAGATAAGTAAACAAATCTACCAAGCAGCATACCAGTTGGTGAAACGATGCATCGGTGAGTCATACCTTTTTGGATTCACGCAAAGATTGTTGTTAAAAAGTGCTCAAAGGCCTTACTAGTTATTCATTGAATCATTATGATAGCACTTCATTGAAAGACATTTACAACGGAAGCTTTAGAACTAGTCTTGAAAAAAGGACATTGGCAACAGAAAGATTGCAGAACTATATTATTGTTTAAAACTAGTGGTAAGAAGAATTACCACAAAACAAAGGTAATCACCGGAACATTGCGAATCCTGAGTAACGTCTTCTTTTGCAAAGACGCAGAATTGAAGGTTTTCTTTTATGCGTATTTTGCAGGACAAGAAGAGTTTACACAAGAAAAAGAGAAATACTAGCTTGATTGCGGAATTGTGATTATCTAGGTAACATGACTATTAGGGTAGTTAAGAAAATCGTATATTTGTAAATGCTTATAATATATGTCTAATTAATGTTGTTTGACACTTTTCCTAGAATACATGAATGTTGTCAGGTAGCAGACGCCATATAAGCAGCTACGCAACGAGTAAGAGGCAACTGCATTCTATCAAGATTTTTCTCTTGTCTCTTTGTTTTTTCCACTCCCCCTTTCCCTTGGGGAACCTTTGAACCAACAGAGTTAACCGAGTTCTGTTGCTGGAAAGGTTTCTGAGGGGACTGGGGTTCGTTCATCTCTCAAGAGAAGAGTCAGGAGTCCAGGTGAGTGGTAATCGTGACAAATACCCCCCTCCTGAGAGACCTGCACTGGCTCTCCATCAACAAGAGGATCACCTTCAAGCTCCTCACCCACGCACACAAAGCACTCCACAACGCCGGACCAGCCTACCTGAACAGCAGACTCAGCTTCTACACCCCCACCCGCCAGCTCCGCTCCGCCAGCCTCGCCCTCGCAGACGTCCCCCGCATCCAACGAACGACCGCCGGCGGCAGATCCTTCTCCTACCTCGCTGCCAAAACCTGGAACACCCTCCCAACCTGCCTACGACAGACCCAAGACCTACTCGCCTTCAGAAGACTCCTCAAGACCTGGCTCTTCGAACAGTAGCAGCACCCCCCCACCCCCAGCGCCTTGAGACCCTCACGGGTAAGTTGCGCGCTTTACAAGTTCCCCTGATTGATGATTGATTGTATGCCGATGACATCTTGATCCTCTCAGCTGACTTACAATCAGCATTCCCAACAGTCATTGGCTTAGCTCAGGAGTTTGGTTCTGTCTCTGGATATGAGATCAATGCGGCAAAAACGGAAATTATGACTTGGAATGTAACAGAGACTTTGCAGCATCACCAGCCCAGCTCCAAAATGAGGTATCTGGGAGTTTATGTGGTTCAGGATATTACAAAAATCGCTGAGATCAACTTGGATATAGCGGTAAAGGAATGTAAAAGGCTATTGAAATTTTGGGCCATACTTCCTTTGACTATCGTGGGAAGAATCAATCTGATCAAGATGACAATATTACCAAAGATTACATTTCTTTTTAATTGTATTCCTCTTTATTTTGAAAAATCCATGATTGATAAACTCCAGAGTGAAATTAATTCATTCATTTGGGCATCTAAATCTTCGAGAATTGCATGGAAAAAGTTGAGGCGGAGAAGAGAAAAGGGGGGCCTGGCGTTGCCGGACCTCCAGTTGTATGCCTGGGCTTTCCAACTCTCACACTCATGCATGTTATTGAAAATGCCTGTGTATACTGGGATCGGAGGGATGTTCTTGGCCATGCTCAGGGGTGCTAAACTGGCAGAAGAGGGCTTTTTGTTTAAGAAGTTTTAAAAAAAATTAAGCTGAAGGTTCTGCAAGGGGTAGCCAAAACTTGGGCCAAGGTGAGAGGGGCAGTGGGTCTTGATTACTTTTCCAGCTTGGCCCCCCTATGGGATTCCCCTGGCACCCCAGAGTGTCTGAAGGATGGACTGGCAAAACCCTTGAAAGACATAGGGCTCGCGGTCTGGGCACCCTTATTTCCTTGGAACATCTCCAGGATAAGGTTGGTGGAGGTCTCCATCGGTTCAAACATTATCAAATCGCAAGCTGGGTTCAATCCTGTCCACAAAAAAATCCTACAGGCTGTGGCAGTATTTTAGCACACCAGCTTGTGAATAAGCCCCCGGGCAGGAAAGAAGTCTCCTTCTGGTATCAAACCCTATTGGAAGAAGTAGATGGCGAATTTAAGCTAGCCGAGGAACTATGGGGGGTTCTTTACCCATACAGGACTGGGCTAAACTATGGCAGAAATCATGCAAGATACTACATGAAGTTGTGAAACCAGCTTGGTTAAAAAGGAACCATCTATTTACTATCCATAGGGCCTATTTTACTCCTTACAAGTTGTCACTAATGTCCAAAGGGCCGCCAGTTAGTTGTAAAAAATGTGGCCAGGCTTCAGCTTCTGATATACACATGTTTATGGAATGTCCTGCCCTTGCCAGCTTCTGGAGAGAGGTTGGTGATTTTCTGACAAGTGTTTTGGGCTGTACTGTTAACTTGAACCTATCTTTAATAATATTCGGCCTTGCAGAAAATATCACTGGCCCCGCTGGACTGCTCCTTTTCTATTCCATTTTAATAGCTAGGAGGCAAATTTGTATAAAATTGACAGAATCAAGTCCTCCCACTTTTTTGGACTGGCAGTCTTCAGTATTGGCAGTCTCCAAATTGGATCTGGCCAGACAAGGAAGTGGCAAGAAGAAGGCTTTCTGGAAGCCTTTGCAACTTTTATGGGTGGCCCAGATGGCAAAGTAAAATCGTGGATGTCCCCTATTTTTTTTTCCCCCTAGAATCCAATGATTAAGCCATTTAACTCTTCGGGCTAAGCCATGTACTACCAGGTATAGTGGTGGTTCTTTCGGCGAATGTCATCTTGCTTTAAGAGCTTGGGAGAAGAGATATCTCAGAGGTTTTCTTTGTTGATCTACATGGTGTTCCTGGTACTAGTAGGCGGGTGTTCCATTTCTAACAGCCTATACTCCTCAGTTTCTGAGAGTAAGTACAGATACCTGGAGCGCAATTTGAAGTGAGATTAATGGCGAAGGAGGACAAAAAATAAAATAAAAATAATGCTGTTATTGACAACTGCAAGAACTTTTTCTAAATTAGCTCGATCAATTTGGCACAGACGCACCACAGCTTCCATCTACGACATTTTCCCAAATTCATTATACGCTAAATAAATAAAGCGTCTAGTACGAGGGGACTTCGGACCTAGAAGAAAATCAGCCAGATTGATATCACCTGACAGAAGAGAAAAGGTGTTGTTTCACAGACGACAGTGTGGAATGTTCCAACCATTGCTGACATAATTTACCTACAGAGTATGTGGTAACTGTGGGAGTGTGGGAAACGAGGATCAGGTCTGCTTTGTGTAAAACCTTTTGTAGTATTCAGAAAACTTAATTGGCATGCATTGGAACTTATTGGCCACACTAGCCATCCCAAGGGGGAAATATTAGATGAGTTAAGTGTGCTATTTTGAAAAATGACAGCCAAATTGTCAATTGTGTAATTAGTGTGTGTTTGCCATGTATCATATGTAGCCAATAATGGAATGGAGGGAATATTTAAATTTTTGGCCGTGGCTAAACTAAAACAAGTAGTCTGTTGTTAGGCCTGGGTGGTAAATTCCGTTTCGCTTGCGGAATTCGCGGCATTTGGGTAGTTTTGCGTTCCGCGGAGAACGTGGAATTGCCCAAAATTGCGTGATCCGCAGCTTCGCTGAATTTTTTGCTTGTCCGCTCTTTCAAAATGCATGTTCGGGAGATATTTCCCCCCAATCACGCAAACAGCATTCGAGAACAGGAAAAAAGCATCGCGAATGGGCGGAACAAGCAATTCCGCGTGTTCGCGGAACTCTGTGTGCTTGCGGAGATTTTTTCCCGTTTCGCGGAGCTTTGCGTAGCGTGACTATGCAAAATCCACTTACCCCTATCTGTTGTACCATGTCATTTAAAAATAATATTTGAGAGAGTATCAGACAAGCACGATGCAATGCTACGGTGCCTTTTACTTGCCAATCTCTAGTACCCCAAATGGATTTTAAATCAATTGTTTCCTTCCAGTGATCATAACCCTTCACTGACAAATCATTCCAGAAGGACATGGAGTAAACCAAGTTAGTGTATGTTAACATAAATTTAGTTTGTGGCGGCTTCTTCAATTTATAAAAATAGGACTGTGGGTCTGATAGATTGTTACCAGAAAAATACACAAATTTACTTTGTTGAGACTTTGAATTTCCATGTTAAGGTATTGGGCAATGTTGCCACTGGGTATAATTAATAAACGGTCTCAGAGTCTAATGTAAAACATGATGGCCATAATGTTGATAACAGAATAAATCATCATAATTTACAGAATTCAAACACAGTTCTTCTGTGTCGAAAGCAGCATAATATTTCAAATCATAGAACAATGAATGAACAGCATGAACATCCCAGTCATCAGATTGTATGTCCAACAAAACCACATCTCCTAAGGAAATGCGGAAAACGTATGGAATGTTCAAAATTTCGGTCAAGCCATGGATCTCGTATGAAACTTTATCCGAAACAAGGTCATCAGCAACAGGAAATGTCGAAATATTGACAAGGGCTTGGTGTCTTTTCATGACATGTGGCGATGTATGAGGGGCTAGAACTCCGTCAGCAAGGTTCACAATAGAGCATTCAGGTAAATAATGGCCATTAATCAAGAGGAAAAACACAGTCACGAACCAAATCCATATGAAAAGGAAAACCAATGTCAGCACCATCCAGACGTATGTCCATGAAGGGACCAGGTAATTCTACTTGAACCAGGAGATGAAAAGACTGGTATGGGTAGGGGGCTCTGCCACAGAAGATGATGAGGAAGATGTGTCAGAGGAAAAGCTAGTACGCTCCATATATTAACCACTGGACCCCAGCTAAAACAACAGGGGATGTGAAGCATTGGATGTATCAGGTATGGGACTCTGAGGAAGGTCAATTATGAACTTAACTGGAGGAGAAGCATACTCAATATCAGCAGATGTGGATGTAGAATGAAAAACCGGTAATAAATCAATTGAAGTTTCCACCTCACCCTCAATGTGTTGGGGAGTAGATAATGAAACAGAAGCCATCGGATTCAATGAAAGATGCTAGCGTGGAACGATTGGAGGCATACCATTCAGTATTGACCATATGGTGTAGCTTGACATGTTCTATTGAAATGTAACAATTCTCCTTACAACCAGGTAAAGGAGGCAGGATCACAATACGGGTGCTTTTAAACCAAGGACTCTGACAGTTGCACTGTAGGATAGACCAAATTCCTTTTTGTTCTCCACCTTATCTCTGACAAAATCTCCAACTTTAGGAAGCCAGCCAGAAACAGGAAACAGCACTGCTGGATCTGAGGAAGAGGGCAACTGGGCTCTTGCTTGTGAATCACGAGCTGTTTGTAGATCCTGTAACACAGCACAGCACAATGATTATATACGTCAAAGGTTGGGGCAGCCACCACAACGTCTAGACCATGAAGGTCTGGCACAAACAGTTTAATGCCAAAGAGCTTTTCGTATGGGGGCCGCCCACCCAGAGTTCTTCTAGGGAGATTGAGTGCACGTTGGACTCCATAGAGATAAGTCAGCCAGCCCTTGCCAGTACCTAAGACTCTCGCTGTCAAACATTGCTTTAAGTCACGGTTCATCCATTCCTCAACAGAATTGCCCTCAGGCGGATATGGAGATGAAAATTGCACCAGTACCCCCAGAGACCTCATCACAACCCGGTAAGCCTTAGAGGCAAACACAGGACCTTGGTCAGAATGGAAGGTGCCACAGGCTAATGTCCTGACGAAGACACGCACATCTTTAATGACAGTTCAAGCGTCAGCACTACGTTGTGGCCAAACACAAAGAAATCCATTGGATGAATCCACTGCAATAAAGATGTGTTTAAATGCCGTGTCAGATGTCAAGGGACCACAGTGATCAAGATAAATGCAGCCAAATGGCTGATTGGAGATGTAAAGCTGAGTGTGGGGTGGACGTGCAACAGTAGCAGGCTTAATTTGTAGACAAATGTTACAAGAAAGAACATATTTACGTGCCTGTTGCCACCAGAAACATTGCTGTAAAAGAGACACTGTCGCTGACACTCCGGCATGCGCATAAGCTATGCTTTCATTAGAGGCAATGACCAAAGAAAGTCTGCGGTCCTCATTGGGAATCAGCCAATTCCCAATGGACGGGATAATTGCAAATGGGACTTGATCATAAGACAAGTGGTATGAATAACAAGAAGGAAAACCTTGGGCAAACACTGTTCCCTCCTTCGTGGTTGCAATAGCTGCTAGAATATCATCATCAATTTTAGTCCTAAACCTAGTGACTTCTGCTACTGAATAAGTGGCTACTGTATATTCGGCTGCCTCATCAGCCAACAAATTACCAACAGCATGTGCTCCCACACGTTGATAGCCCAAAGTATGGATAACATATGTGAGTGGCAAGCGCTCCTTCAGAGCAGTCACTTTAACCCAAAGCATTTTATGCTTAATTGTGCTAACTTTAGAATCAAGAAAATCATTTTTGTGTCTAGAAGAACAAGTTGTCATTGAAGGATTGCACACAGTAAAACAAATCGCCCACTATAAGCATAGGAATCTCGGGGTCAGCAAATTACAGGGCTAAAACCAAAACTGACAGCTCCGCCAATTGAGCTGTGCAATATCCTTTAGACTGTGTGTGTACCAAGGAGGATGTAAAATCCCCGTCAACAATATGTCCTGCGACAATCACGTAGGCAGCAGAATAAGCATGTTTAGATCCAGTGGCGGGCTGCGCAGAACCATCAGTGTAAATCATGCATTTATACTGATCAAGTGGGAGTAACGATAAAGGAGGAGGATGAACATGTTCAGAGTGTAAAAACTCCTGCGTCTGTAAAGAAGGATCCAAGATAAAGTTGACATCAGACGATGTCAAAGAACTAGCCCATTGTATCCATCGAGGATGCAAGGCTTTAGAATTCGGGACACTAGCCTTTGTACATGCTTCTAAAGCAGGTATTGGCGAGACCATGAAAATGCTTTTACCATGAGCCAGAGAGCGTTCTTTAAGAATCACCATTTGGACAACTGTCAAAAAGTTTTCTGTAGAAGTGTACAAATGTGATTTATAAGCAATGGGGACCGTGTCCCCCTCATTGAAATTCTAGTAGGTAAAGCCTAACACGCATGGTACAATCCTTAATCCAAATTTGCAGAATTGTCATGTATTAGCAAGAAGTTGGTCTCAAGCAGATCAGACTGCAGAGACCGAAGAATTGCGGTATGTTCCGGAAGCGAACAGGAAGCCGACAAAGAAGGTTGTATCAACGAGTAAAGAGGTTTAATACACTGGGCATAATCAGGAATATATGTCCTCCCAAAATTAATTTTTAAGAGTAGATGGAGGTTGCAATTGAGCACATTTCTCCAGAAAGTGAGGGGCAACCCTCTACCTTCATTGTTGAGTTTGTAAACAAGAAAAAGAACTGCCACTAATGTGATATGAGACTTAGCAAAATTGAATTTGTAACCAAAGTTTGCAAAGTGTGTGATAATGCAGTCAACACACAAGAGATGCGACTGTAATTCATCATCCGTCAAGTAAACGTCATCGACGTACAAGAAGGCATCTGGGTCAATCTCATGCAAAAGGGATACTATGCGTGCCGCAAATACACCAGGGCTACTCTTATATCCCATTTGCAATCTCGCGTATCTGTGCTGATTGCCCAATGCACTAAATGCGGTCAAATGGCAGCTCTCGGAAGCCAAAGAGTGGCTGTAGAAGCCATTGGAAATATCCAAGGTAGCCTTGTATTTTTTGCAAACAATGTTATTCATTAACTCAGGAACCAAAGAGTGGCTGAATAAGCCATTGGAAATATCCATGGTGGTCTTGTATATTTTTGCGAACAATGTTATTCACTAACGCAGAGCTATATGTGTTCTGAACCGCAAAGGTACGAACATGACTGTTTAAAGGTCTGTAGTCTAAAACTATATGATATGACCATCCGGTTTCAATATCGGAAAAAGAGGATTATTAATCGATGAAACACAGGGTTCAGTCACACCTGATATTCCAATTGTGTCAAGATTTCAGTTATGGATGCTTTCGCTTCTCATTTGATTGGATATGTTGGTTAGGGCAGAGGTGTGGAAAGCAGAGGAATCACATAACGACAGTACGACGCTGACGTTTCATGCACCCGGGAGCCACATCTTTCTCAGAGTCCTCTCTCAGCGTGGGGACACACCGGTGCTGTAACCATGCGCTCTACAAATTAATAAATAAATAAATAAACATGAACTGGGGAATCCGCGTCCCAACCTGTATGACTGCAAGATAATGCTGGGGCTAAGGCTAAAGCCCACTTGGAGGCATAAGCCATTTTATCGTCATCGGAAACATATTGGGAAAGACTCGGTAAAATAATATCTTCCCCTCTAGAGGAAGCTAAGACAAAAGGGGGAGGCCAATCAAACTCTGTCAATAAGATGTCATATGAAGAAGTGAGGATTTCCCAAAACACTGCTTTTACTGGCCGTTTAATATCACCTTCAATTTGGAGGGTCACTTCGTAAAGTCTACCCGGAGGAGCAACTCGAGTATCAGCTGTCTCTATGGTAATAAAATTGTCAGTTTCTTTCGCCTCCAGACGCTGGTGGAGCATCTGCCACACTATGGTTAACTCCGTGGCACTGTCCAGGTGGGTTACCGCCCAATTCCTTTCGAGGAGCAGGCTTCTCACCATCTGAGGCATACTTTGCAGTCAAAGCGGCAACTTCTTTCTTCAGAAATGGGGCACAATATTGAGGTGGTTCCCCCTGCTTGACTTTCACATCAAACTGGTGCTCCAGGTCACGTCTAGCCTGCATAGACTCGCTTTCCCTGTGATCCTGACACCCCCCTCTGCTGAACTGTTGATCTGACAATTCCTGAAAGGAACAAGGAGAACAAGGATCAGGAACCAGGAACCTCTCACGTATCTCAATTTTAGAGCAGTCACGCCAATCATATCTACATTCAGATGTGTCAGGTGGAGGGGAACCTGCACGAGAACCAGGCTTCTGTTGTTGCTGCTGTTGATTCTTATTCCAAGCCTTTAGGCAAGACCGGTCTTGCCTAAAGGCTTGGAATAAGAATCAACAGCAGCAACAACAGAAGCCTGGTTCTCGTGCAGGTTCCCCTCCACCTGACACATCTGAATGTAGATATGATTGGCGTGACTGCTCTAAAATTAAGATACGTGAGAGGTTCCTGGTTCCTGATCCTTGTTCTCCTTGTTCCTTTCAGGAATTGTCAGATCAACAGTTCAGCAGAGGGGGGTGTCAGGATCACAGGGAAAGCGAGTCTATGCAGGCTAGACGTGACCATCCTTTTCAGGAGGGACTTTGTTCTGTACCTGAGTAAAAGCTCTTGCTCCCAAAGTATTGTAACCTAATGATGTATACACATCCGCAATAATGATCGGCAACTGCCACTGTCTGTCAACGTCCACCACTGGCGAGAGGCGTTGACACACTTGCAACCCAACTGCCTCACCTTTGACATTGGCCAGAATCATATCGGAGACTATAGGGAACATGCCCACTAACCTCATCCCCAATTCCAGGGCTGGACCATCCCCAGGTTCATTCTGTACCTTCTTTGGAACGCTCGGTAGAACGCTCATGGAGGTGGTGCCAAAGTACAGTGTGTACACCACAGCAAACACTGTCCCCCAAGTGGTGCAATCAGCCAAAGCGGGAACAATACTGCTTGGTAAACTCATTGTCAGGATCCTGTGTTTCTCAGCAGGTGTAGTATGAGGAAAAACCGCCTCGAGTTGCTCAAATTTTCCTGCAAGACAATACAGTAAATCGTCTCTATTTTGAAGATGTTTGCCCACACCAAATTAATCATAATGCGACTAATGACTAGACCACCACCATGTCCAGGTGGCTCTGGAGTGGCTCCAGCCGGAGCCACTTGAATATTACATGACAGAAATTATATGGCACTTTTGTGTATATGAATTAATGATGTATGTAACTAACGCAGCTCTGCGAGTTTAACATGACGATAATTTGGATGTGGTGTAAAACCAGCCAAAACATGCCAAGTGGCCTCATCGACTGATAAGGGGCCTAAACGGACCACTTAAACTGGGTGAGGAAGGGCGCAATTAAACCAGATGGCATGCTGCCAGGCCATTAACGGAAATTCAAGTAATGCATATGGCCGATAATTCAGTGGAACCGCAGTTGCTGTATATTCATGAAAGAAATTATTATGCTGCTGTGTTCACATGCAGAGAGTGAACACAGAGTGAACACAGCGATGAGTTCTCATGTGAAAGCATTCATTGACATTTTGCAAAAATAAAGACATGTAGTAATGTGCATAAAAGCAGCAGACAAGGTGTGACATGCTCATGCTAATTTAGTGAAAAATGACAATGTCCTATGGGCCATGTTACACTGGCCCCCTGTGGGTTATTTAAAAGTATGGGCCACAAATTTGCGAATTTCGCAGCAATTTTTATTTTTAAAAAAATGCTTTTTTGGCCGGTTTTTGTGTCAGGGTATTCCTACTCTGTCCCCTTTTCTTTTTTTTAATACTTTTTGGGGGACTTGGTTAAAGCCAAGTCCCAAGATGGCTCCCACCCCTTTGCTGGTTAAAGAGTTGGCAGCCAATCAGAGCTCTGATTTCTGCTGCAGAAGCTTGTTTTTTTGCGCAGTCATCACAGGCAGTGATATCACTAACTATATTTTTTTAAATTTCTCAAAAACTACTGAACGGATTTGCACTAAATAAAAAAAAGCTCAACCTGCCTAACAACATCGACCTTTCTTGTAATCAGCCCCTAAATGTGCAGGGGTGCCACTGCCTGTGCCACACTGATAAGGAAACTGCAATGGAAGACAGGTGGGACAATTCTCAGGAGCTGACTGGAAGCCTATTTCAAATCAACAATAGCAGTGGGAAATGAAATCCTCCTTGTTCCAAGCACTGCTTGATATTATTGGGAAGAAAATGAATCAAAGCTCATTCATCAAATTGTGAGAAGCCGGTGCCAATGCCTTTCTGGCTGCCACAACCACAAGATATGCTTAGAACAAATGGATTTAGTTGATGCTCTCTCTGTGTCATCTTGAGGATTTTGGGGCTCCGGCTAGACACAATTTGAGGCCTCCTTTTCAGCACCACTTTCCAGTGTGTAACCCCTTTCCTGCTATTTCAGGACGGCATGATTCCCAAAGATATAATATGTTAAACTTTCAGACAGAAAGAGAAAGAGAGAGGTGGAAGCAGAGATCTAGACAATGGTGGTGTAAAATCACTCTCCCAGAGAGTCCCTTGGAGGTTGGGAGCCTGGGGCATTTGCATACTTTTCCCATGCCTTAAAACGTCGCTCTCTCTTTCTTCTGGATATGACAGTTTGCATTAGTGGGTCCTAGCAGCATAGGTAAATCAATAGTGAATTATCTTCTATGCCCGGATTTTGACCTGCCTTAAATAACTATGTTCAGGTTGCTTGTAAGGAAGGACAAAGGTATTTGAATGGTAATTTCCAAGAATGATGACTTACTAGGTATGGACGAAACAGAAAGACAGTCGATGAGCTGTGCTCCTCCTGAGAAACTTACTACAGAACATTGTACAAGTTTACACTGTTGACCAAGCTCAAACTTTATTATATTTTATTTCATTTTTTGTAACTATTTTTTATGGTGTTAATGTGACAAGGGGAAATTCCAGAGTGCAAATTATAGAGAAGTGTGTGGTAGGTATATCAAGTGTCTGACAATGATATGAAGTTCGTTTCCTGGAGGAAATGTGATGGGAGTCCATTCTAGAGGGTGAAGCCATGTGGATGCAAGGATCTTCCCTCAAACCATTTCAATTGTGGTCTTATTATTGAGACAATGTTGAGAAACTGACCTTAGGCTTCTGGTTAGGCACTGAATATTAAAATCTTAGTGCGATGCAAGGCCTGGTGAAGCAAAGGGTTTTGGTTCAATCGTTTGGTTAAAAGGAAGTCATTGAAAGGATTCCATCAGAGCCCTTTGGGTTGTAGGCATGATGAGTTCTTTGCGATTTGATCAATGTCTGGGTTAGAAGGCTGCTATAGACCCCATTGCAATAATAGATTCAGGAAAGAACAACAGCTAAGGTGAGGACAATTTGCTCCTGAATTTTCAGTAATGGGACAATCCCATGACAGTCACTAGAATTTCCTTAGTGAATAATAAGAGGCCATTGTTGAAGATACCGCCAAAGTTCCTGGGTTTGGGGCCATATGGTGACTAGGGGTTTCAGTTTAACAGGGCTAAGTTTAGAACCTTAAAGAGACAGACAATTCTTGTCATCCATTTCTATACTTGCTAAAGGGAGATAAGTGCTTCGCTGTGATTTTACAGATCCTTAAGGATTTTGCGGTGAATCTTGCTTTCACCAGCGTGCATAGTGCAGTGATACTCAAAGAATGGCCCTGGGGGCCGCATGTGGCCCTCCTGACTTTTACATGCAGCCCCCTGACAAACCGCAGCACTGGGCTGCTCTTCTCTCAACTTAGCACTAACAGTATAAAGATGGTAAATACACAGGCAAGCTTTTATTTAAAGGTTAATTGATGTTAAAGAAAGGAAGTAACTAAGTTGTCCTGCACCACTTTAATTTTAGAAACATCTTCATTTTCAAACCCATCCTGCGGCAAAAGTGTAATAATATGATAAGGTCTCTTCAAAATTGATAGAGTGTATTTCATTAACATGCATAACCATTACACCTTCGTATATTAGCTTATATCAGTGCACTGAGAAGTATTTTTTAAGTGATTGTTTCCAAATATGAATTTGGAAACATTCATCATCCCCCCCTTACACTGAAAACAATGCCAATAGTGAACTAAGAGGAAGTCCGTTGTTATGTGCACTCTTAGAGTGGCCGAGGTTCCTGTTATACATGAACAGCATTGTAGTTTATTAATTTAAACACAGGAGAAGGTTTTGTACAGCACTAATCCTGAAGTAATGTATTTCGAGGTAATCGTATATGATAATAAAAGAAAAATAGGCAAAGTAAAAAAGAAACAATTGCCTAGTATCACCCAATTTGGTAAAGTGGGGAAGCTGGGATTAATCCCAGGTTTTCTGGTTTCACGCTGTGCAATTCAGTCACTAGATGTATATGCTTTGCTTCCCCTATACCCACCTTACCACTCACCGACCCCAGCATTGACACCCTGCTGACATTGATGTGTCCCACTGGTCACAGGCCAGTCTTTGCGGCTCTTGGGAAAATGTTTGTGAGTACCCATGACATAGGGCAGCCAACTTTGCAGTTTTTGAGGTCCACAGTGAGGGTGGGCAGGTACATGTGTACAGAAGAGCTGTAGAGAGGGAAGACCTTTGGTGAGGCCACAGGTCAGGGTCAGTATTTTAGAAGATAAATAATTAGGATTCACCTGATTGGTGCATTTGGCTAAGAATGACGAACTATTGGAGGACTCCCCTTGTTAGCTCAAAGTAGGACTCCAACTCCGTAAACAGCTTTTACCATTGTCTATGGTAGAAAGTTCTTCTTTGATGTTGACTACTGCTGATTTTTAACTCCCTTCTGAAGTCCGAAGCCAGTCTGAAACGAGTGAAGAGGTTCTTCTCCAGTTAAGCAGAGAGTTAATGAATGGCAACCGGCTCTTCATGATGTTAGGGCGGATCTCGTCAGTTTGCACTTGGAAACCACCTTAAGGCATGTGGATGGGTTCTTAAGATAAAGCGTAATGTTGGTGGGTTTGAATGTATTGGGGATGATACCGGTTACATGAGTCTAGTGATGTTCAGTGCTACTGTGGATTGGTCCATTTTAATGGCTCTTGCATTGCAGGTATCTGGCGGTGTAGTCATGGGCTTTAAATGATTTTCTTTCATGAGAGGGTGCACTTTTTAATCTACGAGGTCAGGCTCACTCGACAACATAGGATTCATGCTTCTTCCTTTTTTTCAAATTTCTTTTTTCCTAATCATCACATTTTCAGAGACTTGAATTGAAAAGGACCAACCATGTCAATTGACTGCACCTCTTCTATTTAATTTCTTTTCATCAAACTGTTTCATTTATACAGTTTATAAAGTTACATTCCGGGCGTGCAACACAATATGGCATTTATCAAGAACATTGAAATAGAAGATGGCTAGTAAGAAGTACCATTAGTGAGTGAAATCTAATTCTATCACCTAGCAAATATCAGCAGGGTAATTGCTAGCATCGGATGCATGTGGAACATTCCTAGCCAGTGGAACATCACATTATGGAGGAGAAGCCTAGAGGCAGAGAGGCGGGCAACCGTTCACTAGTCTGATTTCTTTACAAAGCTTATAATGGACTAAAATGGTTCTATACCAGTCAGGCCATGCACTATATTTCAGAGTGGCAGAGTGGTTCAAAAACATGTCACTTGGTTGATATGAGTCAATCAAGGGGAACTAATATACTGCTGTGACTTGAATCATACGTTTTGGATATGTTTTCCCAGCACTGACATCCCTTCTCCTGGTTGTCACTGGAAGTATATAATAGAGGAAAGATTAATGCCAAGTGAATCACTCGAAGCGCACGCTGTGCACGTAAATAGCATGCCTCCTTTCATACAATGCCGGCCATACCCAGCTGCACATACATTAGTCAGAGCATGAACAGTGTTGCTTCTGCACTACATGACTAAAATGATATTTTGGGGGGAAACTATGGGAACGCGATAGCAATCATGTTTATTTGGTGTTATTTACTCATCTTCCAAAGTCAGATTGTAATGTGCTGGCATCCTTTGTTGTTCACTCTATCCTTGACCATAGTACAAAGGTTAAATGTGGCATCTACTTAAAGATTCTTTTCAGTACCTAGACTTTTTTCAGTGCACTACAATATATCTCTGATTAGATGCACATGGGGGATAATGGAATGTTGTTTCACAAGAACGAGTAGCATGAGGTAAGATCGCTATATGTGTGAAATAAGGCGTGCACTGCGGATATTTTCATATAAACTCAATTACACTGGTGGGAATATATGACTCAGCCTTTCACGCGAGCGAGCTTGGTCAAATACGGACCATTGAGCATGTAAAACTAATGCCTCTGATCTTAATCACCGCGGCAGAGAGTGGCACAAGGTACTATATTATAAAGTTATTGCATACAATAAATGGAAATACGTTTTGATTAGTATGCTCTTCTTTGCACACACCATTAAACGAATCACCAAAACATGCACGAACACCAGTGAAGGACATCTTTTGACTCGATGCTGGCTCCTTCTCCATGTCACAGACAAGCGCTGATCACAGGAGGCTGGCTCTCCCGCTGGGCATGTCCGGTCTTTTCAAAGCTCGCGGGAGACCAGGCAGTCAGATTAGCAGCAGCAGCCATCGCCTTACTGTCGCAACAATCGACGTTCTTGGAGCATTCATCGACCTGCGCACAATCAAATGCGTGCTAGCTGGTCAATTCAGTGCGTCTCACTTAAGCAGAATTTATTTTAAAATAATTGTGTTAAATTGGAGAACTAATATATTGAAAGCCTGGTCCATAACCCGGTGAAAAATATCTACCTCGTGGTGTGCGATATGCTGCTTGGAGAGATAAATTGGAGCATGGCTGCACCTTCTGAGCTGCAGTCATACCGAGTAGGCTGTGCCCCACGCGAGGCCCTCTCCCACCCCTTGATTTTCACCAGCAGGAGGTCGAGGTGGCTCTGCAGGCAAAATAATAGCGCTGCAGACTCCTCCTTGCTGAAAATATTGCAGGGTGCCACCTCCATGCAGTGCTGTTAGGGGACTGCTGTCTGTCTCTGCAATGATGGGAGGGCGGGCAGGTGACAAAAAATAAAAAAGCATACGGACAAGAAAAAACATAAAAGCACAGGGGCCCCATAACAAGACAGAAAGTGAAATTAAAAGTAAAAATAAATAGGGAAAGAGAGGTAGGAAATAGCTAAACTGGCTGGGATGGGTAAAGAACAGGCAGAAGCAGCCTGGAGTCTCGAGTGCCGCACCCTTCGAAATGGCCTAAAGAGCTGTCGATGATGGTTGAGGTATCAGGGAACGTCGACGGTGAAACGCACAAAGGAAACCTCTGGGCGTTGATAATGCTGCAATTAAGATCATTCTTATGAATAAGCCCAACTCCTAGCCCTGTCTTTCCTGATTTCTTCTTGCGTATATTGTATCTGCGTCCTAGGACAGGGACCGCCTATAAGAGAGCAGCCTGAAATCAGTGTTGGGAATGTGAGGATAATGGAGGCAGTGCTACGCTGATGAGTGGTAGTTTAAAAGAGAAATGTGAATGTAATTTCTATTGCAGACCTCAAGAGATAGACTGTCAATTAGCAATGTGTAAGCATCAACTGGGAGAGATGTTAGCATTAAAGTCTCAGGAGAGCAAAAGCATTCATTGTAACCATTAAAACATACCAAGCATTAATTCAGATGAATGTTCTGTCCAGCTTCATACTGTGGATGTATCGCAGAGGGCGCATCAGCAAGTGTCAATGTTCACAGAAATGCAGTTAAACAGTTTTTAAACATCTGTTTAGTTGCAGGGGTTCAAATACAGTATTTGAGGCAAGTTAAAAAGGATAGGACTTTAAGGTGGTAAAATCTATCCATAGAGTAAAGTCATCTTACATTTTCAAGAAGCAGTAACTCAACAGTTGGAAAGTAGCAGTGATAGTAGTAAAGATGTTCCGTAAAACTTGTCTGAGAATTGGCTAGCAGTGTGCTAGTAATAGTTCACAATTTGCATCACGCAATAATCCTGTCGGGATACTGGTAAGAGAGGTTGTTTAACTTTAATATTGGCAGTTTGCAAAGCTTATTGATCATGGGAGATAATCTACTGGCATTGAAGTGAGAAGCATAAATTTAGTGGATATGACAGAGAATTATTTGCATCGACAGCTAACACACCATAATATTGATTGTGTAGTCAATATTCTGCTGTTACCTGTCATTTGTTTACACAGAAGAGAAAAAAGCTAAATACTTTCTCTTTAAATTGAGTGAACTCTTGTGGCAAACATTTTTCACTAACCCCTTTTAATTGTTGTACTCTATTCGACTAAATGGTGAGGTGGGGACATTTTGAAAATGCCACTTATAGAAAGTTGCCATTTACTCGCCTAAAAGCCTCAAGTTAATCCTGAATTGCCACCTATCCTGCTTGGAGGTTCTAATTACTCCCAGGAAAAGGGAAAAAGGGCCTTGGCTGGAGAAGGTGTGACCTACTCCTAACAAGATGGTCTGGGGGATATGCCAATCAACTGTCAAAGCCTCAAATAGGCATCTGCTGTCACAGACAGATATAACTCACACCCCATCCTGCTCCTGACTTTATCCAGGTACCCAGAGTGGCACTCATCCAAATGGGGGGGGGGGGTGACCTGTTTCAGGGGGAGTTCCTAATTTCCATTGACAGAAATCAGGGGTATGCTAAGAGTTCTGACCAGGGAAGAAACATTTTACCATGTAGAATTGGGACAAGAACGTGGCACTTTGGGACTGTTTAAGGCCACAACCCCAGGAAATGATGCTAAAGTGGGCACAGGTGCCCATAGCAATTTTGAGCTTATTGGCTGGGGTGCTCCCTTACACCCAGTACTCCTGGATACCCTCCTCAAACCACTTCTGTACCTGAGAAGTAGAGGAGAAAGACTGCACCAGCTGAACCTCATTCTGGGCTTCAGAAAGAGGACTCCAACCACTGTAATCTCTGGAAAGAAACCTGAGGGCTTGACCTGCTTTCACCTGAACCCAGGACAGAAGAGTGGACTCGAGAGACTAGTTAGCTAGCCTCCTGTTAAGCTAGAGGTACACTAAAGTTCAAAACTGGACTTGCCTGGACCCTGCTTGTTGCTTCCGCTGGAGTAGGTCCTAATCCCCAAGTGTTTCCCCAAGGTCTTGGGGCCCTAGGATAAGTCACAGTGTGTATGTCTCCTGCCTCAGCCTAAAAGCTGAGACTTTGACTCTTTTTCAAGGATTTGTCTTAAAAGAACTATAAGCTACCACCAGACTGTCACCAAGCTGCAGCACTGCCAGTCGGCCTCATCTTGCTTGTTTACCTCACTAAAAGGATCCTAAAGTCCAAAAAGGTGTCTAAGTCCTAAGGTAAAGTTAGGACAAAGAAGATTCTGGCCAGTGAGGGACCTTCTTTGGGTGCAAAATTTGAATTTCTCCTGCTTTGATCCTTCGCAGCAAAACTCAATGGCTTTACCAGGATTTCGGCTGATGGCTATCCAGCCTTTCAAGCCACAGCCTAATCCCTTGCCATGCTGAAGATCTTTGACTTCCATTCTAGAGTTAGAAGCTAAAACTTCCACCGGACAAAACCTGGTCCTTGTGTCTGACCCATGCCATATGATGGTTGGCCTTAATTTTTGAGTTTGACCCATTCTAGCATTGCCAGATACCTGTGGTTGTTTGTGATTTGTGATTTTTAGTAGTCGAAACATCTAAAATTATGACAAATCTTATCTCTAGCTCCCTACATCGGATTTTTGGCATATTGGTTTCTATTTGGTCATTAAAATATTCTCTGTTTTCATAAATTGGAGTGGAATGCTTACTGGCTTGTGCCCCCCCCCCCAGCACCTTGAGACACTGATTGATTGATTGATTGATTGCTTTCTACCTTTCAGTAGTACTTTGGCACTGGTTAATGCTTTACACATTTCTCCTAAGTTCAGCTTGTCTGTGCTGTGCTACAACTACCAAGAGGGGAGCTCAGCTTTAAATATTGACACCTAACTGGACCTAGTAAGGAATAGTGCTATTATCACTTGAAAAAGACTACCATCCACTTCAATTAATGATCCACTTTCACAGACAGCTCTTGAGGTGTGATGAATGGCAGAACTAGAGTTAAGCAACATCTAGCTCAGGCAGCCCAAAGTGCATTTTTATAAAGTTTCCTTTCTGCGTAAGTTATCAGAAATCAGAAGTCACTTTCAACTCAGATTTTAAACAATAAGCAGAAAATTGCTTTTAAGCTTTTTCGTAGACCTTTTCTATCTGGAAATAGTAAATTAGGACTGTAATCACATCTGATGTTACTTCTGAAAAGTTTGCTAGGCTTACACAGCTCAAGACCTGGCTTCTCAACAGAGACCTGGCACCTCAGCACCCAGATGCCACTAGAACTGACAGTGTGTTCTCTACAAATACTGATTGATTGACTGACAGAGAAGTAGCCATTTGCTTTTATTTCACTTTGAGGTCACACTTACCCCTACACGTACCATTCCATATAGAATTACAAGGTACACATCAGGGATCACTTATAAATATACAAAAATATGCAATAACAACATGACAAAAGCATTTTTCCATAACATATGTCACTACAGTGTATTTACCCTACTGAGCATGTTCCCAATATTCTGTAATATGGGGGCAATTCCCCACTAAGGGTGCGTGAAATTTGCATTACTGGCTTTTGTGTAATAGTGTAAACTTTTAGGGAAAATGACACAAAACTCAGCATAAATAAATGAAATGCAAGTCCATCATTTAGCACTACATTTTAGCGCAAAATGTGTCCCCATTTCACAGTAAGACAATAGCGCAAAAAACATGTGTCGCGAGCAACAACTACTCGCACTATGCTCTTTCACTTTATTCCCATGTGCTCATGGTAAAAGTTTACCATGAACGGCATCTAATTACGTGATGTGGCATAATGAATTTAACTTTGGGAATTTTGCATAACATGAGCCACACAAAATCACCGAAATTAGGCACACTTTGCTAGCACAATTTACATTTTGTGTGTGCCTATTCACTACCAAATGGAAAAAATCTGCATGGAGGGAGTCATATTTTAGACAAAACAAGGCACTCTCCCTATTATCAAATTCAATTTCTGTGACTTTACGTATGTTTGATGTAAAACATTTAACTGGGAAATGGCATGTGTGCACGCCTAGACCTTATCCCTTTCACTATCTTCATGTTCCATACCCAGATTGGTCTCCCAGTTTGCCCTAGGTTTAGCCATACTTATTCAAGTCACAGAGACCAGGGGTTTATATAACCATGTTACTAATTTGCGCCCAGCTCCCACTATGACCAACAGTTGCAGGATATCTTGTTCAGAGGGTTCTCTCATTTTCGTTCCCCATCTATGTGTCAGTGTATGCATTAAAGCCTCATTAGTTAGAAATTGTGCACGGGCCAAACCATATTTCAGTCAAAGCATCGACAGATTACCCTGTTTCACAGCAGTCCCTCTTCATTATAAGCCCTACCTCCGTCCATTCAGACATTCTTCATGCCATACAAAAGCCTCCTACTGTGGGGAGACTGACCAATGGTATTGCAGATATTGCAGGAGCAGGAGCATAAAATTGAACATCCTGGCCCTGATTCACAAAGTTAATCCAAACTTTTTGTGCAGACCTACTACTTTTTGTATCCACAAACTCCAAGTTTAATTTCACTAATAGTAATTTTACAACTGCAGAGACACGTGGGTTGGGGAGGAGACTCTGCACATAAAATGATAGGCCTGTCCTTTCCTTTTATATGAGGAGTTCTCCATCCTGACTGCGGAGTCTCTGCACTCGTGAGTTTGTGGATACAAGAAAAATAGTAAGCTTACACAAACATGTAAGTTTACCTTTGTGAGTTAGGCCTGTGTTATTTTCTTCATGCTCTGTTTCCACCAACAAAGGTCTAACCTGAGCAATCTAGATCCCACTTTGGTTCAATACCAATATTTCCATCTCTTCCAGGTTTTTGTCGTCTAGCCACCTGACTACCCATTGTAATTGAGCAGCCAGAAAGTATAGATCATAATTCAGGTACCTAGATCACCTTTCAAAATGGGCAATCTAAGCATTTTTATTGCAACTCAATGTCGCTGGCCATCCCAAACTAGCTCCTTGAGTAAGGACTCTACTGTGTCTAGCAGAAATAATGAGATAATATCCAAACTGGTACGTTTGCAAAAAAATATAGCAACTTTGGGAAGAATACCATTTTGGATAAGGAAAAGCAGACAGACTATAATTGACAATGTAATTGGTCTCAAGAGTTGCACTGGTCCCTGACACATTTCTATGATACATTTTGTCCCAGATAATATTTCATATGCTATTTCTATATAATATTGCAAAGGTATTTGATGAAAGACAGTATCAGCGTCATTGGGGGCTTTGGGGAATGCATGTTTTGGCCTTCTTCACCTTAATTCCTGATAATCACTCAAAATATTTAAGTAGCTGTTTGGATGGTTTGAGGCCCATTGTTCCACGGCTCAGAAATATTAATACCTCATCTGCGTGAAGTCAAATGGTGTGCATCTTATAATGCAAGGGATGCCCCTGGCGCTTTTTTCCGTTCTCATGAGTTTAGGAAATGGCTCCTTTGCCACAGCAGTTAGCAGGGAGGAAAGTGGAAACCCCTGCCTGGGGCCTCTAAACCTGGTCATACTGTTTAGAGATACATTTGCCAGGACGCACCCTTGCCACCACTTCTGAGGAGAGCAGTGTGATCCATTTGATCCATCTAGCCCCTTATCCCGTTGTGGACATAGCTGTCATAGTGTATTTCCACTGCAGCGTATCAAATGTTTTTTCTAGGTCAAGGGCACCCACCATCGCCTTTGCCTCCATGTTTTCCCGGGTCTTCTCTCAGATCCTAAATATCTTCCTAATGTTAAGTGAGGTGTTGATATAATACCATTCTGGTCCCTATGAAACAATGATAGTAAGTTATGGAAGAGGGTAAAGCCTGGTGGCCAGAACCTTGCTGAGAATTTTGTAGTCCGCCTTAAGCATTGGTAGTGGTCTATGTTAAGCCACCTCCATCAAATCTGAACTGGCTTAGATACATATATAATCAGGGCTTCTGTAACTAGTGCAGGTAGTGTGCCATGCTCCAGCACCAATGCATATATTGCTGTGAAGTATGTGGCAAGAAGATCAATATATGTCTTGTAGAATTCTCATGGCCGCCATCTGTGCCTGTGTCTTACCTTTTGTTAACTCATTAATTGTATTCCTAATTTCAATTTCAGTAATAGGCACACCCAATAATTCCCTAGTTGCAGATGCAACCTGTTTGAGAGTTACTTTGCCCACGTAGGTCTAGATAACATCATTTGTGGTTTCTTCTTCGCTCTCATAGAGTTTACAGTAGTATTACAGGAAAACTGTTTATTTTTCTCATTGCGAGTGCACAATTTGCCGTGCCTGGTTTCTCACCTGTGTAATCGGAGCTCCTCTTGATTTGAGTTTCCCTCCTTGTGTGAACATTCCATGCACTCTGTGTAATTATGACATCTTATCCTTGCTATTATTGTTGCATGTTTTCCCATTCCTCATCTAAGTGCCCCTGCCTGTTCAGATGTGTTGCCTTCTCCCATTCCAGGCAACATGTGTTTTCTTTTGACACACGTATCTCATGCTTAAGTGTCTTCCCTATTTCCACGATTGGGCCCATGCAGTGACTTCTGACTGCTGTTTTGAATACTTCACACTCAACTAGCACACTGAACACTGTACCCTGATTGTGCATAATTCTTCCTAAACAGGTTGAGCAACCCCATATGAGATGCTCTCCACCATATATCAGTGCACGCAGCACATCTCCAACCCATGGGTATTTCCAGCACGTTATCTTACTTAGCCAAGCCACCATATTATCCCAACTCCACGAGCTCAGGTTAAAAAAGTAATGACCCTTCACCCAAACAATTTAACTTGTGTAACCAATAGGTCAATTCTTCCTCCCATCACTGTGTGGGGAGATGACAAGGATGCTGTGCCTTCAAAGATTCATACCTGCAGCCAGGTTACACCCATCATCCCTGTTTTATAATGTTGCATTGCAATCTATGTAGTGCCCTGAAGATCAAATGTGACCTACCTAGATGAAACACATCTCATTAGTTATATTTGTTTATTTTATTATCTTTTCCTAACAGTGGTGGTCCTCTCTCCCCAGCCACCGCCCCTCCCTGATCCTATCATATAAGTCATCTGCCAGCATGTGTCAAATGAGGTATCTCTAAATGTTCATCTGACAGCAATTCAAACGCTGTGCTTCTGTTGGGACAGTCAGTGTCCTGACTGTCCCCAGAATAAATGCTCTGAGTTGTAGTAAATGCCACTCTGTCCTTTTTGGCTAGAGATCTGGAAGGGCGCTTGACTTCTCTGAGGGTTAAACTCCTCCTCCTTCTTCTCTTTGGGAGTTGATGTCTCCTTTCCACTTTGCCATTATTTTCTGCTTTGTGCTGTCCGTGGTGTCTGTAGGCTCAGGACAAAAAGACTTGCAGTCAACCATTACTTTTCATTTCACGAGAAGCAACAACATTTAGTGAAGCTCATCTTCTCTCATTGCTCTCTCAAATGACATGTATGATGCCCTCTTGAACTGGAGAGCTGCCATGTAATTTGGAAAAAACAACACTGGGCTGTTCTCCACCTTATACAGTCTGTCAGTCCTAGCCCTCGACAGTAGCGCATCTTGGTCCCAGTAGTGAAGTAAGAGTGCAACCACTGGTCTAGGTACTCCTCCACGTGGGAGGAGGGGGTGAAAGTTACAATCTCTCTGGACCCTATGGAAACTTTGAAAAACCTTAAAGGGCCAACCTTTCAGGCAGGAAACGTCTGCCCCCTGAATCCACCCACCACACCGATATTATTGCAGTGACTTCTGCTTTGGCATCCTTCATATTTAAAAAAGTGCATCCTCTCTATGATATCTGAGACCTGTTTTTTAAGGTTATCCACAGATGGGCACATTTCTGTCAGGATATCTTTCATATTTTTCACCCTATCTGTCAGCTTGGTTGGTCACCTCTTAGAATAACCAGGTCAACAAATCACTGTATTGATTTCCAAGGCTTCTCTGGAGGTAGAAACAGCCTCCAGTATCTTTTCTAGCTTATTTTGTAATCAGTCATCCAATTCAGGCTCTCCACTTGATGTGGGATCTTGAGTGTTTGTGATGTGACCCATCTGGCTAATGCCATTTTTGTTTGCGTTGGATATCCACATGTTTATTAAAACCCCTTATTGAGAGGGACAGTCTCGATCTGCCGCATCGCTGGAACTCAGTTACAAAAGAAAACAGACAAGTACACCGATCAGTCCTTCAGTCCCCAAACCGTTTTTTCCCTATGTGATCCACTGTTAGATAGCAGCAGTGTACCTGCATGCACCTATGTGCCTCGACCAGGGTCTAGCTCAAAAACAGTTTCTTAGTGTTTGCATCCAAGTAGGATCCGGCAGCAGGTCTCACAGTGCTGCTCGGGAGTGGGGTATCCTGCTTTTAACTTCCCTCGCTGCCCTCACAGCCTCATTTGATTTGATTTAAATTTTGTAAAGAGCAGCGTATACCCAAGGGCATCTTGGGGCTGCCTATTGTATGAAGGAGGAAACTGCCTAAAAGAATCTATAGGGGAAGTAAAACAAGGTTTTAAGTGATTTTCTGAAATCAAGGAAGTTAGATTTACTCCTCAGATGCTCTGGCATTTGATTCCAGAGATGGGGAGTAGCATAGGAGAAGCTTCTACCACCCCAAGAGGCTTCGTGAATAGAAGGGATAGACAATTTTTTAGCTGCTGCTGAGAAAAGCGATCTATTCGGAGTGCACCAAGAGAATGTGTTTTTAAGGAAATCTGGACCATGGTGATAAAGTGATTAATGAGCTATGCAGAGTGCCTTATAAGCAATTCTCTTTTTGATGGGTAGCCAATGAAGTTCTTCCCTGGCTTTGTAGACTGGTTTGAACGTATTAATATTTTTCAGAACCTGAACTGCTGCATTTTGTAGTGTATCTCAATCATCAAAATAAAAAGTGCATCTAAAGGCCCAGCTCTGCAGCAAATCCCTTTTTAGGTCTCGCTGATGCCAGCGCATGCGCTGGCTCGGAGAGACATTTTATAGTTGGGATTTTTAAAGTGCTGCCTGTGGCCTAAAGCTTGAGTGCACGTGAGCGTGCACGCGCGCAGCCGCCAATCATTGTTGCGCGCGCACCACTCACTTGCACTCAAGCTTTACGCCACAGGCAGTGCGCTCTCGCCGTCCGTCAACTATCCGTTTATCGTCCATCTTTAATTTTCATTTTTTTTCCAATGTGAAACTAAAGCATTCCCACTGAGGACGAAAATTGAAAAAGTACATAAATATGTTTACAAGTTAGTTCATTTTTTCAATTAAGAAAAAACACTATCAAAATTCAAGAAGATATTATTCAGCAGGTCCGCTTATAGAACAAGAGGGTATGAAGTTCCTTATGAGAGTCTTAAGCGGGGAGAGCCAGGTTAACTAATACTATGGGGGTCGTCCAACTAGTGTTACAAAGTGAGAGGGGAATTCCTCTGTTGGGAACTAGGGCCCTCACACACCCAGCCAGCTAGGTGTCATGCTTCATCATTGGGCCTGCTCCTCGTCGTGTCGGCGCTGCAATACCCGACGGGCACCCAATGTGGGGCTCTTTGGCGGAGATCTTTTGTTCCACGCCGTATGGTGTAGTGGGGGTGAGGGGCCCAATGTGAGTAAATGTAGTGAAAAAGTGTGTGCAGTGATTAAAACAGGTAAGGGAATCCAATAAGCGGCCTTTATTCAAATAGGTTCCCTGCCTCATTAAAACAAAGGTAGAGTAGTGTATATGTGACTGTGATAAATCAAAATATTTACGCTCTACTCGTATTTGTACAGGTCAACATGTTTCTTGCCTCGCTCGTCAGGAGGATCGCATGGCAATTCTTCAGGACCAAAAAACTTGCATCTGCACATCGTGGTGAGGTGGAAACACCTACCTCCCAAATAATCGAACTGTGGGAAAAGTGACCACAGCGATGGAGGACGACCTATAGGAGAGCAATAATAGAATCTCAAAAACATAGTTGTTTAAATCTGTGTGGACATAGTAACAGTAACGACTCTCTCAACACTCCAATTATTAGATGTTAATAATCACGACCCTAAGTATGAGCATTCATACTTCACATTGACGCATAACTAAAGTGCCAATGTTTCTTAAAAGGCTTAGAGTGAGCTCATGGTAAAGAAAACTAAAATCAGGACTCAAACTAGTCACGAGGATGGTGGCAAAAGGACTCGCCTACTGTTGTAGGAGTCATGCCTCAACGGTGTACCAGCGGGTCTTAGGACACCTGTCTTGTAGTGTCCTATAGGAACAAAATGATAAATGAAATCACCAATTAATTGCAAACTGCCAATAGTTTACGGGAACTACCTGTGGTAGAAGAACAAATGTAGGTTGGTGGCGGGCGGGGAGGGCAGCGTAATGCATGCATAACCCCAAGACCTGAGAGTGTAAACAAAAGCCCTTAACCTAGTCGGAGCAAAGGAGAGCCACCGCAACCCCTGTCAGTTAATAGTTAAGACACACCACTATGTTGGGTTCCTGGATGGAGGGTGCGGAAGGAGCTTCTCCCTGTGTTAGCAGCTCGTACTAGGGGTGGTTAACTCATGGATCAAGGCACTTGCTTACTGCCATATACAGCCGCCTCTCACCCAAAGCCCGAACCTCGGTGGCATTGCAAAAAAGGGGCCGAGACCGCTCGTGAAGACGCTAAGGCTCACCTGGTTAGCAAGGAATCCAAGCGTGAGACCTACCCTTTCTCCTCCACTCCATCCACAACTGTGTCTTTGTAAGATGGCCACCCTGTTTAGCCTTAACCAGCTTCGAAAGGCTTCTATCCTTTTTAGTCCTTCTTCTACGACGGAGCACTGATCGAGGGTCCTAGTGTCACACGCCCACATAGTCCCCTTAGAATTTTGGCCTCTCGCTTTCCGTTCCGTGGCCCGGCTTGTTCAATTTTTACTCTGCTGTTTATCGTGGATTGGGGACTGGAAACGCGTGCACAACTGTGATGCTCTGTAAACAATAGAGTGGTGTGTGGCGGACTACAGGAACAGACAGTGAGTACCTGCCTTCCTCATCTCACCTATTGAATGTTCGTGCTACCACAATGGACCGTGGGTCGTACTTGCTAACGTTGTAGGTTGTCTGGAGGTCTTGTTTTAACCACTCAGCTTGAGTTTTTGAGCTATTGGCATTGTAAATGACAATGCTTTTTATTTAAGTTTTTTTTTTTTTTAAACATAAATAAAAGGCACTGTCATTTACAATGCTAATAGCTCAAACTCTCGTTTTTCTCTGCAGCCTGTACTTAATGCCGTCTTCGTTTTCCATGTTTTTTCTGTTAGTGGCTCTCGCGGTAGCAATGCATGTTTTTGAGTCCCGCCTCTGCTAACCCTGTCCATGATCAGAGAGACCCTCTCTGCCCCTAACCCTGCAGAACCTCTTGCCCTCCTAGGTTGGGCCACGTCTGCAGTCTCAGCAAAGAGGCCAAGGTGCAGTGCATGGGCGTGTGGCCGGCGCGGAGTGCCAGGAACCCATTCCTCAATGATGCATTCAGAGTGATGTGCGCCGGGACACTTTCCCCTGCTTCTGTACAGAGGGAGTGCACCCCTGAGGCAGGGGCTGTCATCAGTTTCTCCTCACCCTGACTGTCGATCCGCCGCTGGTTGGTGCTCTTTCCTTCTCTCCATAACCTGCACCAAATAACGGCCCTGTCTCTCTGTCTTGTATTTTCTTGCAGGCTGTGTCTCCACTCCAACCTTATCTCTTCCCGCACGCAGACTTCCTCTCTCACTCTATCAACCCAAAACTCTCTCACTCTCACATCCTAGTAACGTCTCTCTGCAAAAACAGTGCCTGTCTTTCCTCCCTCTGACTCTCCATTCAAAGCAACCTCCCTGTGCCCACACACACCACAGGCCCCTGCCTGCCCTTTCCTGCTCCTGTCCCTCCATCACATGTTTCTACTCCTCACTCTGTCTCGTCGGTTATTGCAGGCTGTCATTCTGTCCTCACTGCCCCTTCACACCCTGGCTCTGCCTTCCTCACTCAGCCCCGCTATTCATTTAATTGCATTTTTATAGCGCATAGTACCACTGACGGGGTGATGCAGGTCTTCATCCTCTTTTACCCTGTTCCTTTACTCGGTGCATTCTGTCCGTCGTTCATTGCCCCTCCATTCTCTAGAGGCCCCCTCTGCCTTTTCTCATCCTGTCCATACATTCATTGCGAGCTCTCTGCTTTCCCTACTCTTAGCTCCCTTAATTCATCACGAGACTCCCTGCTTCTTTTCCTAACTCTGATCCTCCTTTCATCTTACACTTTTATTCTCCGCTTCTCACTCGCTCCCAACTGCTCATCATAGGTTCTCTCCCCTTTCGTCATTCTGTCCCTCCTTTCACCAGAGGCTCTTTGCTTCTTACCCGGTCCTTCCCTTTATCTCAGGCTTTGCTCGTCCAGGCCACGTTTTTTCTTTGCATGGTGAGACTTGTAGTCTCAGTGTAATACCGACATGAATTATACTGCAAATTGAAAAAAGCAACTGGAGAGGTACTTGGCAAATATTACATCTCTGCATTCCCATTTTTGTAGTTTACCTATGTGTGGCATTTTACTGGCTTTGGCGGTACTCTTTGAGAGGAGAAAACAATTGTCCCCTCAGTGTGAGCTGATTATTTACTGGTAATCTTCATTACTCTATATTCCTCCTCCCAGTCATCACCTGTGAGGTATTACTTTGACATCATAACCACTTTTTTATGGTTGACCCAGCAAGAGTATAAGCTAGCACATCTCGCTGCAAGACACCTTTGTTTACAACAAGCATTGGCATAGCCAATAGGTCTCGCCTTTGGGACCTTATACGTTTTTAGCCAGGCAGCAAATTATCTATTACATTAGCCATTTAAGATATTAAATTTGGGGGTAAATCAATGGCGGGAGACAGTTCATATGCTGTCAAAAAAATCCATCAAATAAATGAATATGCAAGCACATTAGTAATAATGATTGTTTTTTCAGAAATTGATTGATACCTTGATTAACTGCTAAAAGGCTTCGGACCAGGTGTTTGCTATGTGTAGATTCGCTTCTGTGTTCTGTAAACCCCACACTGCATGGAAGGCACAGACATACCCATTTGGAGCAATGCTGTATTCGAGTATGGACATGAAGCTCCGCTCACTCTCCACCCATATTTTTCATTAGCTTGCGTCGTTGTCATTTGTAAATGCTGGCTTCGGATTCGTTAATAGGCTTGTTAGTCCCTCCTTAGTACCTCCTTGTCTTCATTTGTAAACTCACATGAGGGCTGGCCCTTTTACTTTGTATTTAATCTGTAAGCACTATTTTCTTTAATGAGTTTCTCCTACTGGAGGCACGACATGCTTTCCTGCAGCATTCAGCGCACCATGCGTGCTTTTACTTTCCAAGCAGCCTGTGAAAATGGCGGACGCTTCTTTGAAATGAAATAGGTCTCGCATTTCCAGGAGTTTGAGCTATTGGCATTGTAAATGACAATGACTTATTTATGTGTTAATTATTAAAAACAGATAAATAACAGGCCTTGTCATTCACAATGTCAATAGCTTAAACTCTCGCAAATGCGAGACCTATTGCATTGCAAATCCGTTTTTGGTAGTTGGGCTGGGGGAAGGGTCATCATTTTCCTGAGCCAGACTCCTTGAAGTTCACCCTGGGAGCTTAGTGTTTGTAAGTGTAAGTGTTGCTCCAGTACTCCATGCAATTCTAATGAATGGGCAACATTGCATGGCAAGGGAACCGAGAGGCCACCCTGCATGCTCGCCCATCCAGGTACTTTTATATATATTGCTGCAGCTCACTCTCAGCTGTGTTCTGGTGTGTGGAGTCAAAAGGGCACTCCTCTCAGCCCTCAGTGGGATTTCTCTGGGGCCCCGAGAACCCCCTGGTCCACTGGTAACTCTCAGCACTACCCTTTCTTGCTCCGAGCCACCTGTCTCAGGCAGTGAGCAGTTCAGAATTCTCTTCACTTCAACTTCACCTGTATTCCAAGGGATCAGACCCCATGGGGACTCCTGTCTTCGCTGACACTGACAGAGTCATTGGGTCCATGTCGCCTCACAGAGACAGCTCAGTCCCTGGTTCACAGCCTGCTCCACCTTCGCTTCAGCTGTGCCATTTTAAATTTGCAGCCTGGTCACCCTTGCTCCTCGTAGGCATTCAATCCTAAAGCTCCAAGCCAATCAGGGCTCCTGTGTCACTCACGTCTCACTGAGTGCTTCAAAGAAAGGATTATATCATAGTAGTGGCCTTCAGGCACCCAGGATTATGGAAGGTTAGGGGCTCGCGGCCAGGAACGCAGCTCAGGGGGAATTGCTCTATGCGCTGTCAGGTACTACCCTCATAATGTTCCTTTAATTATAGTAATCTTGAGATGCCAATATGAGAAAGGGAGATGCTCTCTGTAACCTGCTTCTTGGCTTCAGAGCCCATATTATGAGTGGCTCAGCAAATGCTCCCCCCCCCCCCCACCACCCCCCTCCAGGAGTTACCAATACCCGGGACACCCTTCACTCCAGAGATACAGAAAATCCAACCCATTATGAATTGAAATATAAGGCTCCATTTGACTGTAATACTGTCTCTGTGATATTTAATTGCCAATAAAGTTAATTTAAAAAAATAAAAAGGGGATCTGTAAGAAATGAGGAATTACTGGAAAGATCTGTAACTCTGCCCTCCGATTCCCTCGTAGTGGCTTTCATTTTCAGGCAGAATTTCATTACAAGAATATCCAAGAGAGAAGTTAAGAAACCCATGGTTTTAGAGTGTAGTTTCCAATCCAATGTGTCCGGTAACTGCTGTTATTAGCCCATCGGAATTAAGAGGCCACTCATAATAAGGGCTCAGGTGTCTGTCATTCCACATCCAAATAAGATTATTTTAGGGTTGTCGTTGATTGCAGGTATTGCTTGGTCATTTTAAGTAAACATTTGTAACTAATTAGTAAACTTTCAAATTGGCAGATGGGCAAATGAGGGCAGGTCTACAGGAATAGGAAGTTGCTAGAAGTAGCTATCCCGGGATGACATAGACTGTGCCAGTGTAATTGCACGGTTGCTTTTCATTTACATCGTTTGGCGTGTGCAAAGCTTACAACTGTGCTTGAGTGCTCAAATGAAAAATAATATTTCTCTCACACAAGTCCTACAAATGTTGGCGGGCCGGTACTAGTGCCATCTATAGTCTCTGAAAATGTTGGGAAATTGTAGGACACCAAAGTAATCTATGCGATCTTGAATTGTTAATTGGGCAATCTCGAAATATATGGGCAAATCTACCAGAACCAGCCCAATCTCAGTAATGCAGCTCCTTTTCGACTGATCATTTCGAAAACATAAGAGTATGAATCATAGATGCAAAAAAAGCACTGTCCCCACATTCAGAAAAATGTGTTGTGCAATATTAATAATCTTTGAATTCCCGTTTCCTGCATTGTTGCCTGTTCCTCGTGGGGTTCATGGTCTGTGAGGCGGTGCCTGCTCTCTTAGACAGTATTACGAGGCTGTTAAACTTTACTGAAAGGCATTAAACATTCCTGTGCATACAAAAAAGGAGGCTGTCTGCGTAACCTCGTCCATAATGAGCTCTTTGTGGTGAATCACAGATTCTTACTACGGTAGTCGTGATTAAGTTGAGGAAATTGGTTGAAAGGGAAAGGAAGACAATAAGACAAATCAATGCGCTTTAAGTGCGCCGTAGTGAGTTATAGTCAAAGCATGCCTGTATACATTAGCATGGCGGATTGCTGGAAATACGGCTTGCAACCCTGCTTTCCGCAGCGGTTCTGAAATCATCGGCCGCTGATCTGAAAGACAGGCGTTCGCAGGCATTTATTTAAGTTTCACGAATGGTTTACTTCAGCTTGTTTCTCAGTTCATATCAGCAGCTTTCAATGAAACGTCTACTTCTGTGGAGCATGGTGCAGTGTAGTATTATCCTACTATTGCTATTTTGGGTCGCAGGGCATGTCTTCTCTGGTTATCTCGATGAGAGCGTCGTCAAGAATGTACTGATTGCTCTATGTATCCGCCACTGAGCACCGCTCCTATCACTCAGTGGAACTGGATGTATGTTGATTCACAATTCTCCATAGTATCAAAGGTGATTATCATTGCACGACATCATGGGTACTTGCAAACATTTCCGGGGGGGAGGGGCACAAAGTACTGTCTGTGGCCTCTGGAGGGCCGCACAGATGTCCGCAGGGGAGGGTTCGGGTGTTGAAAGGTGGGCTTAGGAGGATGCAAAGCAGATGCGTGCTAAAGATAAGTTGTCTAGAAAACATTCTTTGCTTCTTTACCTTTAGTTTAGTTAACCTGCGAATAAAGTATGCCTGTTTCACAGCTTTTTGAATGTTCCTGCTCTGTGAAGTGAGCAACAGCCCAGTGCTGCTGTTGAGCCAGGGGGCTGCAATTAGAGCTCAGGAAGGCCGCTTCCGGCCCTCAGGCCATACTTTGCGTATCACTGCACTAAATAGTCCTGCAGATATCGCTCTGCAGTGTGCCTAAATACTCTGCACAAAGTTTCCTGTTGTGTATGATGGTTTGCATACAAAGAGGTATGATCAATAACAGTAGGAAATATATTTCTAATTCATTTCTCATCACTTCTCTGTAGATTCCACAGTTGGACGCCCTGCAACAAAAGGTTCAGAGTCAGGAAAGGGGAGGAGTAGGGGTGTAATGTTCCATTTGGAGTGAGACGATGGGGGTGACCAGGCGAGTCACCCACTCGCGTCTCTAATTGGGTTTGCCCCCACATGACATAATGCAGGGGTATAAAAATAAAGGCGAGGTCCGGTGACGTCTATCACGGCAGCACGGTGTATGAACTGAACCTGGCTCCACGTCATCCTTGCAGCAGTGCAGCACCAGGCCTCTACACTGGCAGTGAGGGGATCGCTAACCTACGCGACCGCTGCTGCCGCGGTGCAGCTACACACACTGCTTGCAAATCTCTCTGTGGGGCAATTTAGAGACTGTCTACCTATACTTCTTACGACCTTACGGCAGATGATTAATTACTCTTTCAGCATGGCAATGGTCCCTTCGGCATGGAAACAGGCAAAGGTGCTCCCCCTTTGGAAAAAACCTTCACTGGACTCCACCAAGCCGAAGAGTTTTCATCCTATCTCTCTTCTGCCTTGGGTTGCAAAAATCGCGGAGGCCCACACCAATAGAGTCCTTTCGGACTTTCTGAATGACAGCAAAATTCTAGACCACTCCCAGAATGGTTTCCGCCCCGGTCATAGTACCGGGACAGCGCTTTTAGCTGTGAGTGAACATCTGTGGACCATTTTGGATGAGGGTCAAACGGCGGAGCTGATATTGCTTGACTTGAGCACCGCGTTTGACACGGTCTCCCACCAGATCCTCCTGCGCCGCTTAGAGGAAGCAGGGGTAGTCGGCCTAGCATTGGAATGGTTTCGGTCCTTTTTGTCCGATAGATCCTTTCAGGTCTCTGCCCCTCCCTTCCTCTCCTGCGCCCATTCCATCAAGCAGGGGGTCCCCCAGGGCTCAGCGTTAAGCCCGGTTCTATTTAATCTCTATGTCCAACCCCTGGCACAAGTCGCGCAGGACCATGGTTTAACCATGGTCTCCTATGCTGATGACACCCAGCTGGTGGTGGCCCTTTCTGATGACCAGTCTCGGGATGCCATTCAGTTCCGGAATGGTTTAGAGGCGGTCGCTCGCTGGATGACTACAAACTACCTAGAGCTTACCGCTAACAAAACTGAAGTGTTGTTGGTGGGAAAGGACAAGGGGCTTTTGAATACACAGTGGTGGCCAGTATCCTTGGGCTGTGCCCCTACCCCTAAGTTGGTGGTGAAGAATCTAGGGATCTGGCTTGACTCCACTCTTGGATTCCAAGATCATACTAAAAAGATTGTTGGCACCTGCTTTGGACTCCTAGGGGGTCTGAGGCCTATATTAGGGTTCTTTGACCCAGCCACACGTCAGCTGATAGTCCAGGCGACTATCTTGTCGAGACTTGCCTATGCCAACTCCTTATTGTTGGGTGTCAATAAGGCGGAAGATAACCACCTTCAACGAGTTCAGAACGCAGCCGCCCGAGTCCTGCTCAGACTCCCCAGAACATGCTCTGCGTTGGGCGCTCTACGTCGCCTTCATTGGCTTCCCATCTCCAAAAGGATCTAATTTAAGACCATATGTCTAGCTTTCAAAATGTTAAAACTTTCCACCCCTGAGTTCTTATCCAATTTGCTGGTCCCCTATGTTCCCACCCGCCAGTTACGCGCTGCTGGGCAAATTCTGGCCACTGTTCCTCGAGTGAAACGCACTAGGGCGGGGTGCAGGTCCTTCCGCTATCTGGCCGCTAAGTTATGGGACTCCCTCCCTGTGCTGATTCGTCGTTTAGACTGTCTGTCATCCTTCCGCAAAATCATTAAAACTCACCTGTTTCCTACAGTTTAGCTTTGGCTCTCTTTGGACACTGCTTTCAGCGCCAGGACGCCCCTTCGCTGGGGCAGCTGCGCGCTATACAAGAGGTTATAACATAACATAACATGTGTGCCAGAGATAAGTAGCAGGCATGCACTGCGGTGCTGCCTGCATCCATGTGGTGCTCATGTGGCAGAGTCTGGGCTCTGCACACAAAGGCAAGTTGTGCAGAGGTGTCAGGGCCCCAAAGAGCCATCTAATGCACAGAAACAAGGCTTTCTCTATTGGAATAGAACTGTCTCCTCCTCCACATGGCTGAAATTGAATTTGAAGAGAATTCAAGGTAACCTAATTTATTCTTTCCTGCGGAGAGACACTGGGCTCCCCCTTCATATGCGCAGAACAAAACATATGGAATTCTAGGGCAAGGCTAGCCCCACACTCCAAACAGAAGCCCTCACAACCCCAAGAAGAAAGACACACAGTAGCATCTCACAAGGCCACACTGTCTCAGACCAGCCACAGTCAGCAAGGCCGCCTCTGAGGGGCGGCACGAGGAGAGACCGCCTACACAACACCACAAATCAGAGGAACAGCACTCCCTAGTGGGGAGAACGTATTCCCTTGGTCAGGTGGCTGCCTAAAGACCTCTGTAGCAAGGCAGCGCTAATGCCGCAAGGTGCTTCCAACATCAGGATCACAATGGCGACTATCCCTGCCATCGAGCCTTTTGTGGTTGACAGTATACCGCCTTCTCTAGCCCCAAAATGGAAGGATTGGACCGACCTTCTGCAGTTCTACTTTGAAGGGGCGGGCATTGCACGACATCGATGCTGAGCACTACTACTCCACTTAGGGGGAAAAGACATACACCAGATCCACAAAACCCTGGAAGAAGCCACCCATAAGACATACGCCATGCTCCTCAGTGCTCTGAATGCTCAATTTGAACCAATGGCGAACAGGGACTACGAACGGTTCATCTTCAGGCAAGACCAGCAGGAAGCGGATGAATCACTAGACACATTCCACGGACGTCTGAAGGAACTAGCCAGTGCATGCAGATTTCAAGATGAGCAAGTGGAGATCAGGGCCCAGATCAATCAGGGCTGCTACTTTGCAAAACTCTGGGAAAATATACTCCAAGAGTCGGGGAAGCCAATAGGGGACATTCTGTCCATGGAAAGTTCCAAAGAATTGGAAAGGGCTGTAGCATCACACATGGAAGCAGCACTACATCGCCCTATCAAAACTGAACAAGCCAATGTAGTGAAAGCTAGACCACACCCTTCCTCGCAAAACGCGCGCAAGAGAGGCAGAAGGAGTGCGGCTTCTGCGGAGGTGCTCTGCATTGCATGAGAGAATGCCCAGCTAAGGGGAAGAGGTACTCAGCCTGCTGGAAGATAAATTATTTTTGCAAAAGTCTGCAGATCCTCCAGAGCACAGAAGGAGATAGTGCAGGTGGTAGAGGATACCCCGGACAGCGAAGACATGGATTACGACACAGGAGTCTATCCTATGCACTACACGCTCGCAGTAGACCAACAGTCAAAGAAGCAGCACCGGCTGCCCAAATGCCAAATCAAGATCCACCACCAGGATGTCCAGGCCACCATCGACACCGGAGCTTCAATTGAACTCATGTCGGCAAGCACGTACCCGTCCCTGAATCCAAGCCCCCCTCTGCAAGAGCCCGAATTTTAGTCTTTGCGTACAGGTAGTAGACACACATTCCATTCATTGGATGTTTCAAGACGGAGATCACGCACCAAAACCTGACCACACCCACCAGGTTATACGTTTCGAGAGAAGGACACGGGATGCTAGTAAGCAGATCCACTGCCGAAACACTCAAGTTAATTTTGTTTGCATTTGCAGTACAGGAGGAGGAGATCTTGACGATCTTTAATGAGTTTGGAGTTGTCTTCCAAGGCATAAGGTGCCTTACAGGAAAAGAGATTTTGCTTCACATAGATCAGTCAGTCCAGACAGTGGCACTGAGACATCGCTGCATTGCGTTCCACCTCAGACAGAAGGTGGAAGAAGAGCTCGAAGCATTGGAGAGACAAGGCATCATTGAGAAAGTCACTAGCCCCACCCGTGGGTGTCCCGACAGTGGTCACCAGGAAACCAAAGCAACCAGGGTAGGTGCGCATCTGCGTGGACATGCACCTCCCAAATACCACCATCAAATGAGAATGCCACATCACCCCTACAATCGACGACATTCTGGAGGAGCTGAACGGGGTTGTGTGGTTCTCAAAGATGGATCTGTGCTAAGGATACCACCAGCTGCCCCTCCACCTGGACTCACACTATATCACTATGTTTTCGACGCATGTTGGCCTTAGGCGATACAAGCGCCTCAATTTCGGGATTTCTAGTGCCGCCAAAGTGTTCCAAAACACCATCAGAGAAGTACTAGGCAGTCTCCCGGGGGTCCTGAAAAATCAGTGACCATATACTGGTGCATGCAAAAAGTCCCTCGAAGACCACCACCAGCATCTCCGAGGAGTTCTCCAAAGCATCTGTGAGTCTGCTCTAACATTACATCAGGAGAAATGTGAGTTACTACAGAGGCGGATCAGCTTATCGGACAAAGGGATTGCCCTAAACCCGGACAAGGTGCTTGACATCCAGGAATCTCCAGCACCTTCCAACGTATCCGAGAGGCAAAGTTTTCTTGGAATGGTCAACTTCTGTGGCTGATTCATCCCGGATTTGACGAATCTCACACACCATATCCGGGATCTCACAAAATCCACCACCCTGACCGAGCTTTCACCAAGACTAAAGAAGCCCTTTCTTCAGAAACCACCCTATCATACTTTGACCCGTCGCTGCCCACGAATATCGCTGTCAATGCCAGCTCATTTGGGCTAGGGACAGTATTAATGTAGCAACAAACAAATGAAAGCTAGGCCCCATAGCCTACACTAGCCATTCCCTGACAGACATAGAGAAGCCATATTCCCAGGTTGAATGGGAAGCTATTGCAATCCACTGGGCATACCGGCATTTTCACATCCATGTATACGGGCACCCATTTACCATCTCCACGGATCATAAGCCGCTCCTACCACTATTCCAAGGTTCAGCGTCAAAGCCTCCTCCAAGGATCAAGAAGTGGATCCTCCAACTGCAAGAGTATGACTAAAAGCTGGAATACAAACCAGGAGCATCCAACCCTGCAGGGAATCTGTCGCGACATCCGTGGGCAGCCGCTGCAGAGGAAAGGGCAAAAGCTGAAGATATGGAGAAGTACGTACGTCTTGTGACGGACCGATCACGCGCCCTCCCAATGGAGTTGGACACACTGGTTGAGGGCGGCAACCAAGAAAGATGAATGCCTACAGCTCACAATCTTTGCCCTCTGAGCCAACGACTGGCGCCCTATCATAGCAAGTCTGACATGAGGATACCAAAGGCCAAGGAGATTCTGGAGTCACTGATACATGTGCAGGAGGAACTATCCACAGACATCAGTGGATGTCTCTTGAGGGGCCCCAGTTTAGTTGTTCCATCAAGCCTCATGTTGCAGGTGGTGCAGTTGGCCCATTGCGGACACCAGGGTATCGTGAAGACAAAAAGCAGACTGAGAGCGAAGGTGTGATTACCTGGAATGGACAAGATGGTCAAGCAAGCAGTCGGCTCCTGTCAGTGGTGTCATGTATCCAGAAATCCTGAACGGCCAACCCCTGTCATTACTAAGGGCAACCCAAAGTGACCATGGGAAGCTTGTTTCCGGTCCAGGGAAGGCATGGCTTGGCAGTTCGGGCTGGACTTTTCCCATGAGGCACAGGATCAGACTGATTTGCATATGGCCATGTCTGAACTGGGGTGGCAGAGTGGGCTAAAGAACGGTGATGGATCAAACCCAGATCTGTTGACTGGGTGTGAGTGTTTGATTGGTTCTGATGCTCCGTCCATCACCACCCCCTTTTGTACCGCTTTGTTCGCCATAAGTTGGCAGGGTATGCTCAGACGTGAGTCCCTTGCTCACTTTGCCACTAGATTCAAGCAAGCCTGGCTGAAGACGGCTGAAATGCCAGAAACCGGTCCTAGGAAGCTTGTTTCCGGTTCAGGGAAGGCATGGCTTGGCAGTTCGGGCTGGACTGTTCCCATGCGGCACAGGATCAGACTGATTTGCATATGGCAATCTCTGAACTGGGGTGGCAGAGTGGGCTAAAGAACGGTGATGGATCAAACCCAGATCTGTTGACTGGGTGTGAGTGTTTGATTGGTTCTGATGCTCCGTCCATCACCACCTCCTTTTGTACCGCTTTGTTCGCCATAAGTTGGCAGGGTATGCTCAGACGTGAGTCCCTTGCTCACTTTGCCACTGGATTCAAGCAAGCCTGGCTGAAGACGGCTGAAATGCCAGAAACCGGTCCTAGGAAGCTTGTTTCCGGTCCAGGGAAGGCATGGCTTGGCAGTTTGGGCTGGACTGTTCCCATGAGGCACAGGATCAGACTGGTTTGCATATGGCCATGTCTGAACTGGGGTGGCAGAGTGAGCTAAAGAACGGTGATGGATCAAAGCCAGATCTGTTGACTGGGTGTGAGTGTTTGATTGGTTCTGATGCTCCGTCCATCCCCACCCCCTTTTGTACCGCTTTGTTCGCCATAAGTTGGCAGGGTATGCTCAGACGTGAGTCCCTTGCTCACTTTGCCACTGGATTCAAGCAAGCCTGGCTGAAGGCGGCTGAAATGCCAGAAACCGGTCCTAGGAAGCTTGTTTCCGGTCCAGGGAAGGCATGGCTTGGCAGTTCGGGCTGGACTGTTCCCATGAGTCACAGGATCAGACTGATTTGCATATGGCCATGTCTGAACTGGGGTGGCAGAGTGGGCTAAAGAACGGTGATGGATCAAACCCAGATCTGTTGACTGGGTATGAGTGTTTGATTGGTTCTGATGCTCCGTCCATCACCACCCCCTTTTGTACTGCATGGGAGAATTTGAGCATGGATTTTGGGCTCCTCCCAGATGGGAGATATGTATTTGTTGTCATTGGTGACTATGCAAAATATCCTGAAGAAGAGATCGTCGGAAGCCAAACTGCTGCTGAAGTCATCACCAAAGTCGAGAAGATCATAGCAACCCATGGATTCTTCAAAGTGGGAAAGCCCAACAATGGTTCTAAATGTCACAACCAAGAGTTTGCTAACTACCTCCGTTCCTGGGACACACATCATCGAAATGTAACACCAAGGTGGCCCCAATCCAACGGAGAGGTTGAGCTGTTCAAGCGGATCCTAAACAAGGTAATTCGAATCGCTCATGCCGAAGAATCGTCGGTGGAAAGGGCTATTTAAAGTTTTTTCACAGAATACCAGCTGACACCTCATGTCATGACAGAGAGAGCCTCAGGACATGCCATCATGGGGTGGGTGGTGCAGGACACCATCCCACATCATCCCAACTGGACCCATTCACCCTTTGATCATGCCTGGGTCCTAAGAAAAAGGACTGTCACAGTAAAAGGCGAAAGGCCAGGATGTAAGCCATCAGCCAAGGGGACTTAGTGTATCTGAAGGACCAATACCCCGGAAGCAAGTTCTGTCTCCCATTTGAGCACCATCCATGGACAGTTACACACCAGAATGGAACTATGATCACAGCATGCCAAGGAGAAGAGGAAGTCACCAGAAATGTTTCGTTCTTCAAGAGACTCCACGATTTGACAATCGCCTCAGACTCTCCTGATGGGGTCACTGCCAGGGGCATCTATGGCTTGTCTCTGGACTCCGCTATGCAGAGCCCCAGCAGCACTCCCAGGAGGCCTCCACTAGAGGAGAGCATGCCAGAGTGGCGCCAACCCCACACCACTGGGGTGCTTGCTTCGGGTATCATCTGCAAGGCAATCCGGCTCCATCCTCCCATCAGGCAGAGTTCCTGGTGTGATGTAAGCGATGCGAGCAGCAGGAGTCAACGGACTGGTAACTGTACATTGCTCAACGCTGGACATTGTGATTGTATGTTACACCATCTGTAATGAAATAATTTCCTAATTTTCAATTTTTATCAAATGTGTTTTATTGTTAAAGATAAGGAGGAATGTAATGTTACATTTGGAGTGAGACGACAAGTGTGACTGGGCGAGTCACCTGCCCGTGTCTCTAAGTTGGTTTGCCTCCCGCATGATGTAATGCAGGGGTATAAAATGAAGGCATGGTCCGGGGACGTCAGTCCCAGCACTGCGGTGTGTGAATTGAACCTGGCTTTGAGTCATCCTTGCAGCAGCACGGTGCCAGGCCTCTACAGTGGCTCATGCTGTTCAACCCATATCCACGGAGTCTGAGGTGGGCATTCCCAGTGGCCTGCAAATCTGGGAAGTGGGAAGGAGATCATCTGACATGGAATCAGGATTCTGAAATTTGTAGGTTAACTGCAGACCTGTAAATAAACCCCCACAGGTTCCCCAGCTGAAATCTCCAGGGGTGGGGAAATATGAGGGATATTGCTGAGGAACTGAGACACATAATTACTAAATCCATATTATTTCCTTAGTTCTCAGAGTTTAGGGCAGAATCCCCATTAATTCTGCACTATTGTAGTTAATGGAACTCCAAGTATCCTCCGGCGTAACAGGCGTAGCCCTAATGGGGCACTTGTAATGCAGCAGGTTGTATATTAGCCGGATACAAATCATTTCATTTCTATTAGCACACTGGTCTCCAGGATATGATTTACTCGCTCCCCCGCCATGCACCATGTTGTAATGAATGATGTCATTTCAGATGTTGCAGTGATGTTATCAATGATGTCGCAAAACACGTCATAAGTGATGTAATATGTGAGGTAATTAGCAGTGCATGACAGGGGCACACATTTTAGTTAGTTACAATAACTATAACTGGTGAATTTCATTGGTTCTTTTTGTTTAAAACTGTGTGTTTTAACCAACATTTTCACCTAACTATATTATCCCTCAAACATTTGTTTTGTTCAAGGAACTGAAGAACTGGGTTTTTAGAAACCAGCGGCGTCAGGGGCACGCCCAAAGACTTCGGGTTCACCTGTCTTAGAATACAGAGACACAGGATACTTCTTGGTGGCGTCAGAGATCGATTTTATTGGCTGCAGCCAGTAACAGAAGTCCTAGAAGTCATCACGGTATGAGTTCTCAGGAGACTGCTCAAATTTACAAAGCAAGTCATCCCTTTTTATGCCAGAAACATCACATTCCAGACAGACACCCATTATTTTACAAATTGTCCAATCGCATGTAACCACACCAAAAGTATCGCATGACGGTAAAACCCACTTTTCAGGTGTCCGGCCCATGATCAATCATCGAACAATCCCAACATTCTTCTTTAGACAAGCCGGACAGACCCATGATAAAGAGACCACAACCCATATCGTAAACGGACCATAAAAGAAGAAACAGAAACAGATAGAAGTAGGATGGGGCATGTTTGTGTGCAATAAAACTTTACGAGATCCCGTGCTGTGACCCTTAATCAAGATCAGCTAGCGGGCAGGAACGGGTTTGGCAGGGTCGGCCTCAGGCAACGAGGTAAGTTCATTCAAGTCATGTGGGAGTCAGCACAAACTCGAGCTAAAGTGCGCCTGACTAAAAGCTTGTTTAGCCACAACCATCGGCCTATGTGAGGGCAACCACAAAATGGCTACCATGCGCAAAATGGAACCCAGGGTTTGGAACGAAAACCCAAAATACGCAGTGAATCCATTGGTGTAATGTGACGAAAACACACGTACTAGCCGAACTCACTAGTTACGGTTCGCTGTTACCAAAATCGTAACGGAACCATGATATTTATAGCGCAGATTCAGATTTCACGGAACCTCAGACCCTCCTTTTGCCCTTACATAGGCAATCTCAGTCTACATCTGAATTGATGTCGATATTCATCAAATCATCAAGGTGCTGTTGAAGCATCATCCTATCTCTCTGTACCTTTCTCAATACAGGCGGTCTCCTAACACAGGTAGTAGCACAAAGGTCACATATGGCAGGATCACACTGTACACAGAGACAACACAAGAAAAGGATCACTAAAGCCACACCAATGATCGACAGAATCCTCCATCCCCAAGCGGATAACAGTCCCCAAAACCATCCAGTTAACGACCAATCTCCTCTGTCTGTATGTATTGACTCGGAGATCTTATGTAGCCTGGAGATGGCTTCGTATACGGTCGGAGCATTATCTGGAATGAAAACGCAGCAACTCGATTGGATCACTTTACATACTCCACCTCGATCTGCAAGTATGACATCTAAAACCATACGATTCTGCAATGTCATAAGGCGATCCGCTTGAAGCTCAGCTGTCAAATTACTAAGGGCACCGGCAGTTTCATTTATGGTGGATTCAACCACTCTCGCCAATTGCCGCAAGCTCCTACTGTTAACCATAGGTCCCCAAAACGGTAGGAAACCCTTAAAGAAGTCTCCTACTTCTTGTCCAGCGGTATCTTCCTGATCGAAGACACCCCTGACAACTCTCGTCTTGTGGTAATCTGCGGCAGCAGTATACGTAGGAGGCAACAAATATCCAACATAACATGTTCCTGAAAAATCAGGGGGCAACCATGTATATGCTCTGTTGTAGCAAACAAAATATGTACCCTTGGCTGCCAAAAACGGCGGGGAAGACTGAGACGTAAAAACATACGTTTGAGTACAAACACTCTTCCCTAACTGAGCTTTCGGATTCCTGCCGATACCTTGCAGACAAAAATGACCTCGGTGGGGTACGATCCAAATCGGAGGTGACCTCTTTCGTCTCTGCTTTTCACTCAGGCTAACACTGTATCCGGTCGCGTTCCAGCCAACATAAGCTAGTAACTCGTCCTTGGGAATAGTCCTATACGTATCGATATCCCTACTCATATTCGCAATTCCCTTCACCAAGGCTTTATTACTCGAGTTATCTCTTATGGAACACAGGGGATAGACTTCGATAGCATAAATGAACATCGTCTGGAAAGCCCATAAAGACCCATTCTGACTAAACGGCAGAACCAGATAGGGAATACCTCTATCCGTAGTATGTGGCATAAGACCACACACCCAACAATTAGTGATGTTTACTACCAACTGATGTTGATGCAGAAGCTGTACAAATGTGTTTTTTGCAAATTCTGACCTTCTAATCTGCTCGTGTTCGGGTAAGATATGAAAAGAATGCAAAGAAGTAGTCTTCACACCACGACCTTACAGCTGAACCCGGATGGTGGTTTGAAAAAACAGAAAAAAGATCAAAACAGTTCCTCGGCTGAAAGAGTGCTGTTCTCAAAAATGAAAGGAATTATTTGTTTTTTATTAGTCCATTGTCTCTAGACCGTAGGTTATAATGACTTTTACCGGGCTCTGTCTGACTTTGAAACAACAGTTCAGGTTCAGTGGTGTCCAATCTTAAAGGTGAAGGCACAGCTGCTTGCAAGACATCGTCATCTCCTTTCTCAGACCTTGTCCATACCAATTCTGCGTCGCTAAACGGTGTGAATTTCCGGAATCTCTCAGTTTCGGTGTCTGCGATACCTCCGCGGATCCATTGGTCGTACGGCAGTGGTAAGGGTACCCTCTTACAGTGTAGGCCGTGGATCCAATTTCTTTTTCCGAAGACTTTTACAGATGTCCTTGTAGACAACAACACCTGGTGAGGGCCCGTCCAGCGGGGCTGATCGTTATTAGTCCTCTGAAAATTCTTTACCAGGATACAATCACCAGGATTGATAGTATGACCTGGGTCCACGGATGCTGGTGGCAAGCTATCATGAACCTGTTGATGCAAGACACGCAATTTAGCCGTCAGGTCATACAAATAGTCCACCAATACAGGGTAATCGATGTCACTAAATTTAGTTGGTCTCGGCACTCCCCACACATTTGCCGGTCGACCAAAAACAATTTCATACGGACTAAATCCAATTCGGGAATGCACTGTGGTTCTAGTTGACAAAAGTGCCAATGGCAAGGCATCGGGCCATTGGAGACCAGAACTCGCCTGAATCTTGGCTAACTTCAGCTTCAGAGTGCCATTATAACACTCCACTAAACCAGCTGATTGGGGATGATTCGCAGCGTGGAATTTCTGCTTTATGCCCAAACCCTCACACACTCTCTTCATGATCCTACCCACAAACTCACTTCCGTTATCACTCCACACCATCCTTGGCAACCCGAACCTAGGGAAATATTCTTTGAGCAAGACTTTAGCTGTGGACAAGGCAGTATTATCCTTTATGGGGTATGCCTCTACCCATCTAGAAAAGGCACAAACAACTACGAGGACGTATTTCAAATTGTTGCATCTTTCCATGTGGATAAAATCCAATTGCAAAACCTCGAACGGATACGTCAGAGGCGCGAAGTGACCAGCTGGAGTTGGAGTTCTCTTACCAGGATTATACATCAGACACACCATACAATTCTTGACCACATTCTCCACACACTTGGGAATTCCTCCGTTCTCCCACACTGGAGCCAACAGCTTACAAATCCCTTTCGCACTGATGTGAGACATCCCATGTGCCATCGTAACCACCGCAAGCACATACGCATCGGGTAACATCCATCTTTGGTGTTCCGACAACTCAACCCAACAACCAGTCGAATCCAATCTACCCGTGGTTTCTCTCCACACGTTTTTCTCACTCTCCGTAGCTTTGGCCTGAATCGATTTTACACTCTCAATCGTATCCTCACACATTCCAGCCGCACCAGTCCATCTCGCAGGGCCTGCAACATACATTCGACCCATCACATTTTTCAGTGTTTCTTTCGCAACTTCGTCCGCAAATGCGTTACCACGGCCAACATCATCCGTAACCTTACGGTGAGCACTACACTTCACAATCGCAACTTGCTTCGGCAGAGTAAGTGACTCAAGAAGCTCATTCACCAACTGCCTATGTTGGATTTTAGTCCCATGCGACGTAAGGAATCCTCTCTCTCGCCACAAGCGTCCAAAACTGTGTGCTACACCAAACGCATACTGACTATCGGTATATACATTCACTCTCTTTCCTTCAGACAAGACACACGCTCTTGTTAATGCGATCAATTCCGCTGCTTGTGCTGAATTATAGCTCACTCGTGCAGTTTCAACAATCGTACACAATGTCGTCACGGCATATGCCGCAGTCGTATCACCATTCGGGAGCTTGTAGCATGACCCATCAACCCATAGCGTACCATCTGGATTTGAAAGAGGAGTATCTTTTAGATCAACTCTACCCTTCGTTTCCTCTTCTGTCCTAAGAAAGCAATCATGCTGTTCTTGACCATTCCCATCCACAGGAATCAGCAACAATGTCTCTGGATTTAATACGTTACACCGTTTAATGTGCACGTGACTGGCCAAAAGCGTCAACTCATAACCCGACAACCTTGCACTAGTAAGATGCTGAGTCTTTGTTCTGTTCAATAAAGTATCCACTGCATGTGGAACCATCACTACCAACGTATTATCCATCACCAACCCAGCAGACTGTCGGATGGAAACAGCCGCTGCTGCTGTAGCTCTCAAGCAACTCGGCAACGCTCTAGCTACCGGATCCAGAGTCGACGAGAAATACGCACATGGACGCTGCTTCTCACCAAACTGCTGCGTCAAAACTGACAATGTACAACCCTCTCTCTCATGAACATAGAGTGTAAAAGGCTTACTGTAGTCAGGAGTACCCAACACCGGAGCAGAACACAACGCGTCACGCAATTCAGAAAAACTTTTATGACAATCGTCAGACCAGGGAAGAGGACTCGGTGTATCCTTACAAGTCAAAGCCAACAAAGGTTTTGCCAACAAGGAAAAATTCGGAATCCACTGTCTACAATACGACGTGATACCCAAGAAAGCGCGTACCTCTCTCTGCGTACTAGGCACAGTCATTTGAGCAATCACTTGGATTCGTTCTGGGGTCAACCTTCTTCCCTCCTTCGACAAGAGATGACCTAAGTAGGTCACCTCTTGGTGACAGTACTGTAACTTTGAAGGTGACACTTTATGATGCAAATCAGACAAATGTTGTAACAACAAAAGAGTAGTTTGTTTACAAGTTTCCTTATCATCAGCAGCCACTAACAGATCGTCAACATACTGAATAAGAGCAGCACCCGCAGGCAACACAAAAGTATCAAGCTGAGTTTTCAAAGCCTGACTATAGATGGATGGACTTTCACAATAGCCTTGAGGAGCGCGCTTAAACCGGAAGCTTCGTCCTCCCAAAGAGAAGCCAAAAATATCTCTACTTTCTTTGGCAATTGGAATACTAAAGAAAGCGTTCTTCAAGTCTATGACGGAGAACCAGGCAGCTGAAGCTGGAATCAAAGTCAACAAAGCAGTAATGTCCGGAACAACGGGAAACTGGGGCACAACAATCTTATTAACCTCTCGAAGGTCAATCACAAACCGGTACTCAGGTTGCTGAGAAGAACCAGTACGCTTCAAGACAGGCAGAACAGGACTGTTACACACATTACCTCTCGTCTCTTCGATCACACCTTTCTCAATTAAATCATAGATGATCGCTAGAAGCGCTCTTTCACCATCACTCGAAATCCGATATTGGGGAATACGTGGCAATCTAACATTCGAATTGAGCGTCACAACATATGGTGGAATCCCCAAAAGACCCACATCCATAGGACCAGTAGCCCAAAGAGTATCAGGGAGACAACGCAATTCCAGTGGAAGCTGATCTCTAGACAGATACATCGGAGAGGTCACTCTCTTACCCAATGTAAGGAGTACTCCCGAAGGAGAACAATACAATGTCGCGTGCAGTCTCTTTAACAAATCCAGACCCAACAAATTCTCACCACAACCTGTCGTTAGAATAAGGGGTTCTTCCAATTCACAAGGCCCAATAGAAAGAGACAAGGGACTAGAAACTGGATTACGAACCGGGGCGCCAGAAAATCCCACTGAAATATTCGTTAAGCCAGACAAAGGTGCGCCAGGGAGTTTAGAGTGCATGATAGAACTCTTCGCTGCACCAGTATCCAAAAGAAAAGGCTCTACCACACCCGATGTAACCACTGCAACATAAGGTCCATCCTGGTCTACTGGAACTGACACTACTCCCTCTCTTTGTCCTTGGCTGTCCTAGCAATCATTATAGCCAGTACTCTCACTCTCAACATAGCGATCGTCAACGTAATATTGCGGAGATCTGCCAGTCTGTACGTTCTGCTGATCAAAATAATTCATAGACGTCTGTGTGGGAAAAGAACGTTCGTTCTGAGGAAACGCGCCACGTCCTCTACCCCTAGACACAAATATGGTGACAATCACAGAGATGCAGCAACATGCACCTCCAGACAACAAATGGCATCAGATTGCACGCGAAACATACAGGTCAGCCTTGCTGGAAACTACCACGACCTCTTGGAGCCAACATACCGCTCGCACGTTGTCGTAAAACAGGGCACTCATTCTTATAATGGCCTTCCTCTCTACAATACGCGCACTGATTCAGACCCAAAGGTGGTCTTGGAGGAAAGTACTCAGGTTTCTGTGACAGTCTCTGAAACGATGGGGGTTGCTGAAACTGTAAATGTTGCTGTGATTCTTGCTGATTCGAGCGAGGCGGATACGCCTGCTGCAGAAGAACCTTTGTTTTTAAGTCTTTGGTCTTTTTCTCTAATCTATCTTTCTCATCCTTATCCCTATTCTCATAGTACTGTGCAGTCGCCAATATCTGGGCCGACGAAGAGACAGCCCAAGAACTCTCGGAATCTTTCAACTTATTACACAGTTCGGGAAGTAAATTAAAAACAAACTTATCTTCGAACAATCTCTGGCCAACTTCCGTACTCATATCTTGACCGCTATGATCTATAAAAGTCTCTTCAAACCTGGTGAAGAAATCAGACACGCTTTCGTCCTTCTTCCGCTTACAGGCTATCAACTTGTCCCAATTCACTCGTAACGCTGGCATCATCGTTTTCATCCTATTAATAATTCTACCGGGTAAATCCGCAATTAGAGGCTCAGGTTTAGCTCCTCCTACCTGTCTAGCATCTACAGTCGCAATATTCACCCATGTATCACCTAATTCTACCGCATGATCCTCGTGGCGAATCTTCGCCCACAACGGTTGAGGGACTACATTACCCAATAACATATCCACATCAGCTAGATTCATAATGCATGCGTCGACTGTCTGGGACAACTCCTTATAATACCCCGCGGGATTCTTACGGGGGTCGGGTAAGGTTTGCTTAAGAGCCAAAACCTCAGCTCTCTTACAAGGGACATGTATCCAAACTCTTTGGAAATGAGCCAAAACAGGTGGATTAGCGTTTGCGTCTCCCTCTCTCCAAACTGGAGGAACCTCTCTCATTGGATATTGCCGTACCTTCTGTCTAACTGAGGCATCAGGCTCAAACAATGGCTGGGGAGGAAGTGCAGACCTATATGTAAGAAGTGTCACTACCGCATCCTCGACACCAGCTCCCACTATCATCCCTTTGGCGAACTGACTCTGAATATCAAGCAGTCCAACAGGGGCCAACTCCAATTCATCATCTTCCCACAGTTCCCGAAGCAAAGTACACATCCTATCAAAAACATACCGCTGCGTCGGCTCTTTACAGTGTAGGAACGTATTCAGCACCGCTCCCGGATCATACCTAGAAACATTCGTAACCCACCTACGAGCCAACGAATCCAACACTCCACGCTCCACAGAACCAGGGAGCTGACTACGTCTCTGTCTATCGTCAGAAACGGGGGCCGTGACTAGCGACCCAAATAGAGGAGTTAGGAAATTAGTAACAGTGTCAGCTACTCGCCGACGAACAGAAGGGGAAGCAGTCATGAGAACAGGAGAAAAGGTACCTTGCGATGGCAAAGAAAAAGACGCAGAAGTGGAGGAAGTCGAAGGGACAGGAGCAGGAGGCAAAGCAGTCTGAGTCAAGGCAGGCAAAGGTAAAGTAGGCAACCCAGGAAGAGGGGGTGCCGGAGGAACCTGAACCAACTGTGGAACAGGAAAAGGGGGTTGCGGAGGGACTAAAGGCTGACCAGAAACCTGTTGTACAACAAGAGGTAATATCGGTGCAGTAGCACATTGCACGTAAGGGGGAGGTGACTTCAACAAGTAATACATTAATGGATCCTTTTCGGCATCCTTAACAGGATTCACAGGTGGGGGTGACAAAAATGGATAACATTTGTCAATAGCCATATGATGTTGCCTATTTGACACCTCAATCGCTTTACCTTCTTCATCTTCTTTAAACTGCCTAGCAGCTTGCATTATCGATACACCCTTCTCTCTCTTATCTCTTTTAGCTTGTTTTATCTCTCGTTGTCTGGCTTCTTTGCGCCAAAGGCGGAAGGAGTCGAACATTGCCGGCCGGGCTTTCTTCCTAAATAATTTTGCTTCCAAATTGTCTAAAATCTCTGTTTCAAAGCTACCATGCTGGGGCCATCGTAAGACACCATCTTTCCTAGTGTAGCGGACCCATACTTCATTGAACGTAATGGGGCCCATGCCGTGTTTAAAGTAGAGCTCATAAGTCGGAGTTCCAACTGGAGGTATCGGACATGAATCTTCCAATCGGAACTTCCTGTTATAACCACAACAAAACCAAGTACCAAATTTGCTACGATTAGGCATCTTCGCTCACTAATCGAGCTTCAAACTTCAAGGGGCTATCTCTACCGATACACTCGTAAATATACGAGACCCTCTGCTTTGGAAATTGCAATTTTCAAATCAAAACTAAGGACCAAACAAACTAGGAACCAAACTAAGACCAAGCAAAACCAAACTAAGGACCAAGTAAAACTAAGAACCAAACAAATTAGTGGGAGCGACCCACTTATACTTAACCAAGTTTTCTGCTGCGCCACCCAGAAGATCCGTCGGTCGTCTCGCCTTACGAAGTTTCACAAAGAGGGGGGGTGTCCAAGACAGGGCGACAGTCAGGGCAGCGGTCCTTACATAGCCGTCAGAAGGGGGAAACCTCGTGGAAAAGACCTTCGGTCCATGTTTTCGACATGCAGGGGTCGCTGAAGTGGGGGCCCTCCTCCAGAGTTTCCTCACGAAGTTCCTCTCGATCCTCGGGCTTGGACCGGTACCGCTTGATGTCGCCCAATGTTGGGCGCCAACTGAAGAACCGGGTTTTTAGAACCCAGTGGCGTCAGGGGCGCGCCCAAAGTCTTCGGGTTCACCTGTCTTAGAATACAGAGACACAGGATACTTCTTGGTGGCGTCAGAGATCGATTTTATTGGCTGCAGCCAGTAACAGAAGTCCTAGAAGTCATTACAGTATGAGTTCTCAGGAAACTGCTCAAATTTACAAAGCAAGTCATCTCTTTTTATGCCAGAAACATCACATTCCAGACAGACACCCATTATTTTACAAATTGTCCAATCGCATGTAACCACACCAAAAGTATCGCATGACGGTAAAACCCACGATTCAGGTGTCCGGCCCATGATCAATCATCGAACAATCCCAACATTCTTCTTTAGACAAGCCGGACAGACCCATGATAAAGAGACCACAACCCATATCGTAAACGGACCATAAAGGAAGAAACAGAAACAGATAGAAGTAGGATGGGGCATGTTTGTGTGCAATAAAACTTTACGAGATCCCGTGCTGTGACCCTTAATCAAGATCAGCTAGCGGGCAGGAACGGGTTTGGCAGGGTCGGCCTCAGGCAACGAGGTAAGTTTACTCAAGTCATGTGGGAGTCAGCACAAACTCGAGCTAAAGTGCGCCTGACTAAAAGTTCGTTTAACCACAGCCATCGGCCTATGTGAGGGCAACCACAAAATGGCTACCATGCGCAAAATGGAACCCAGGGTTTGGAACGAAAACCCAAAATACGCAGTGAATCCATTGGTGTAATGTGACGAAAACACACGTACTAGCCGAACTCACTAGTTACGGTTCGCTGTTACCAAAATCGTAACAGAACCATGATATTTTGTTGTGGGTTACTATTTCTTCTTCTCCTTTTCCTTTTGGTCCTACCTTGCTTTCCCCTCTTGTGTCTGGAATGTATGTGTACATTCCGGGCCTCATGGGGTGGAATTGTGTGGGGAGGTTCTGGAAGGGTGGGAGCTTGGGCAGTTGAAGCTGGGACTGTTGGATGCTGTGCCACTTTGTATCAGTGGTCCTATTTATTGGAACTTAATTAAATCTACAAGAAGACTATCACGCCTCCTTCGTCTTCTTTACACTGGCGACGAGTTGAACCTGTGTGGGGACAGGTGTCAGGACCACTGGTTTCCCCATCGAACCCAGATGTGTGAGATGAAGATTGCTTCTTCAAAAATAAAAGAAAAAGAGTTGACGATTTCCACTGTAAAACCTGCTAGGAAATCTGCTATTTTTACTAAATTCTGGAAGGACTAATATTGTTTGTACCTCGGAAAGTGAACGATTGACAACGGCTGTACTCTGCCTACCTGGGTTGCCTTGACGACTGCCGTTGGTCGCTGGATCCCTGCTGTGGAGATCTCCGGTTTCGAGTGAAGGTGACGCTGTCGGCGAGCTTCGCGGAGAGGCAGGGCTCCGGTGCGACAGGGAGCACATTTGAGTTTCCGGAAGATTTGGAGCTGGCACACTCGCGTCAGAAGCAGCAAGGAAGCAGCGATCTTTGTGAGAAGATTTGGAGCTCGCGCATGCGCGTCGGAGGTAGCAAGGAAGCAGCGATCTCGGAGCTGATCCCTCTGACATGCGCGCTAGTGTGTGAAGCTTCTGTCCATGCGCGGTGATGCGCACACCACTGTTTCGTTAGCGTTAAGTTTTCAGTGCAATATATACGCATTTGGGAGTGGTTCTCTCTGAATTTCTCACGAGGGCTGAATCTTTCTTTGCGCGGTGACGCGCACACCTTCATTTTCTCTCTGAAATTTCTCACGAGGGCTGAATTTTTCTCTGCGCGGTGACGCGCACACCTTCATTTTGTTGAGGAACTTTGTTGTTGCCTTGCACATGCGTGGTGATGCGCACACCTCTGTTTCATTAAAGGATCCTTATTGCCGTGATGCACGCACTGCTTGTGGAGGTACTGTTATTTATTTATCTTTGACATGCACATTTCTTCGCGTGGAGTTTAAGGGGCATTTCTTCACTGCTTCGTGATCTCTCCGTGATCAACACCAACATTCCTTACTGAAGTACTGTTTTCTTGTGGGTGTGGGTCAGTGGTACTCTTTTATCAATTGTAAGACATTTTTTTTTTTGTACATTTGTTAACGTAACTATAGGTTTAGATTAAGTTTCTTTCGTGTGCTTTTACACCATGGCTACTGGTATGTCACAACCCCCACAGTTTCTTTCGGATGCAGGTGATCCCATCTTACCGTGGAAGAGATGGAAGCCTTTGTTTGATTCGTATTTATTAGCTATTGGGGGAGAAAAAGTTTCAGCGGTACGCAAGCAAGCCACTTTGTTACATAATTTGGGGGTTGAAGGCAGACATGTGTATGATGGGTTGGATGAGATTGTTCTTGGACGTGGGGAAGGTGAGCCTGAGAATATTTACGACATGTCTATCATGATGCTTGAGAGGCATTTTGGTTCTAAAATTAATGTGGTTTTGGAACGTCATAAGTTTTTTAGCAGGGTTCAGGGTAAGCATGAGAGAATTACCAGTTATGTGGCTGCTTTGAAGACGTTAGCTCGCACTTGCGAGTTTGAGCAACTGACTGACTCTTTGATCAGAGATCAAGTTGTTAGATGCACGAATGATGTGAAGGTGCAGCAAAAGCTTCTTGCCAAGAATCCCGATCTTAAGGAAACCCTAGCCATTGTTGAGGGTATGGAGAACACTAATATGTGGGTGCGAGAGATGAGACCTGAGAAAGGTAATGATGCTTCAGCTGATGAGAAAGCTATTCATGAGATAAAAAAAAATGATTTAAAGAAAGATGATGCTAGGGAAGGTAAGGTGGGGTTCAAGGGTAATGTTGGTGACAAGGACAAAAAAATTCAAGACTCTGAACAATCTACTTTTAATTACAAGACTTCCAATTCTGAACAGAGTGGGTTCAAGAATATCAGACCTGGTTTTAAGTGTTTTAGGTGTGGTAGCGACAGGCATCTTCCTAATAGTTCTAACTGTTATGCAAGGTCTGTAATTTGTAATAAGTGTGGCAAAAAGGGCCATTATGCCAGAGTGTGTCAGTACAAAGGTAATCAGGTTGTGCGTTATGTTGAAGAGGAGAAGAAGTTTGTATGTAGTGTCAAGGAGAATGGACTGGTGGATGGTGATGGTTTAGACATGCCCATGTGCGATGTATTGATTGGTGGTCAACAATTTCCCGTTTTGGCTGACTCTGGTTCACCCTATACGATGGTTGGTGATGCCAATTGGGATGCGGTTTTTGGTCTAGATAAGATTGAGTTATTCCCTCCTGACATCAACCCTGTGGGCTATGGGGGTGTCAGAATAGATGTTTTGGGATATGTGGTCAGGAAAATTCAGTATAAGGACAGGGAAACCGTGGGGAAGGTGTATGTGGCTAAGAGAGGTGATAATCTTTTGGGCTGGAGGCACCAACGGGACATGGGGATCATTTTGAATCCCAATTCTCCTGAAAAAGTTTTACTTTTGTCTCAAGAGGTGTTAACTGGCAAGGATGTCAGTTTGTGTTTTCCTAAAGTTTTCAGCGATGAGTTAGGGTTACTGAAGAACTTTGAGCATAGGATCGTGCTGAAAGAAAATGCTCAACCTTTTGTTTCCAAAGTGAGGAAAGTTCCTCATTTGATGATGGAGCCTTTAAAGCAAGAACTTGATAGGCTGTTGGTCATGGGGGTCATTGAAGAAATTGAGTGTTCTGAATGGTTGGCCCCCATTGTTTTGGATTCTAAGGATGGTGGGAAAGGGATCCGCATGTGTGTGGACTTGCGCGGTTTGAACAAGCACATTTGGGTTGACAGACAGCCTTTGCCTAACATTTCTGAAACTCTTGCTCTTATCAAGGATGCTAAGTGTTTTAGTGTCATGGATCTGTCATCCGCATACCACCAGGTGCTACTTCATCCAGACTCGAGACATTTGACATCTTTTGTGACACCTCTGGGGGCTTTTAGGTTTGTTCGCATGCCTTTTGGTTTGGCTTCTGCCGCAGCATGTTTCCAGAGGGTCATGAATAAGGTTCTGGTAGGATTGTCAAAGGTTCTTATCTTCCAGGACGACATTCTTGTGTATGGGAAGGATCAAGAGGAACATGATGAGCATTTATGGATGGTTTTGCTGAGGCTACAGGAAGCTGGCTTGGTTATTAAGAAGGAAAAATGTAAATTTGGGGTGTCCTCTGTGAGTTATTTGGGACATACCATCTCTGCTGAGGGGATTAGTCCTAAATTGGATCTAGCAGAGAGCATTGTGAAGGCTCCTGTACCTATCAACAAGGATCAGGTACGATCATTTTTAGGACTTGCGGAGTTTTGTTCTAAATTTGTACCAAACTTTGCTGTGATTGCTTCTCCTCTTAGGTTGCTGCTTAAGAAGGGGGTGCAATTTTCATGGTCTGATGATTGTTCTTCTGCCTTTGACTCCATTAAGGGGAAAATTGGTTGTATGCCGACCTTAGGGCATTTTGATGCTCGCAGGAAAACTGTATTGTGCACTGATGCTAGTATGCTTGGGTTGGGGGCAGTTCTATCACAAGTTGTGGATGGTGAATCCAGAGTAATTGCCTTTGCGTCTCGTTCACTCAAGGGTGCAGAAGAGCGCTACTCTGTGATTGAGCGGGAGGCATTAGCGGTTTTCTGGGCAATACATCACTTTAAGTTTTACCTTTGGGGGATACCTATTGTTATTAAATCTGATCATCGCCCTTTGTGTCAAATTTTCACCTGCAGGGAGGCTGATAATATCTCACCTAGGATCAAGCGCTGGATGGAGGGGTTGATTGAATTCAATTTTGTGATTGAATACGTGCAAGGTTCAAAGAATGCAATTGCGGACTGTCTTTCGAGGTTACCCTTGCAGCAATCAGGTGTGGAAGTGGAAAATTCCTTGGTGGCATGGGTGCATGAATCTGCTGTTGGTTCTGATGAGTGGTCTTTCAATTCTCATGAGGATAAAGATTTGGAGATGCTCAAGGAGTATTCTATCAAGGGTTGGCCTGCGGACAGTGAGGTACCAGAGCCCTTGAAGCCTTTTCTTAATGTTAAGGATGAATTGAGTGTTTTTGATGAAAAATTGTTGAGGGGTAATCGGGTGATACCTCCTCAAGGGCTTAGGGGGAAGATTATCAATTTGGCACATGAAGGGCATTTGGGGAGGAATCTGACCAATGCCAGAGTACGTGAATGGTACTGGTGGCCAACAATGGATCGTCAGGTGGAAGGTGCTGTAAAGGACTGCTGGGAATGTGCCAACAGTGACAAAAGCAAAAAAACTCGAGTGGCACCTCTTTCTCCAGTAGATGTTCCTTCTGAGCCATGGTCCAAGTTGGGTTTGGATATTGCTGGGCCTTTTGAGCTATTTCCTCCTGATGAGCGTTATGTGTTGTTATTGGTGGACTACACCTCTAAATGGGTGGTCACTAAATGTGTGTCTGTTGTCAATACTAGAACTGTTATTGAATTCCTTTCAGAGGAATTTTCAAGAGAAGGCATTCCCAAATGGCTTATTACAGATAATGGGGTGCAATTTGTCTCGCATGAGATGAGCAGATTTTTAAAAGAGTTGTCCATCATTCATTTCAAGACAGCGTTGTACTCACCGCAAGCCAATGGTCTTGCGGAAAGCATGAATAAATTGGTTAAAAATTGTGCCCAGAGGGCTTTGCAAACTAGGTCTTCTCTTAAGAAGATGCTCAGGGAGACGTGGTGGGCTCATCGCACCACTCCAAATTGGCTGACTTCTGTTTCTCCTTTTTCTATTTTAAGAGGAAGGAAGGCTCATGACAAGCTGAGTCCTGCTTGGTTGAAGTTGGATGTGAATGATTTCAAAATGAATGAGCAGGTAGACTCGAGGAGAAGTGTCTATCAGAGAGAGTATAAGCGCAGATTTGATCAGAGAAACTCCACATCTTTTAGACACTGGTGTGTGGGGGATGAAGTATTGATCAGAAATCCTGGTCTGTTGAAAAAGGGGCGGCCGCGGTTTATGGGGCCCTTTGTCATTAAGGAGGTCAGGAAGAATGTGGTTGTTTTGGACTCTGGTGAAGTGTGGAGCATGTCCAGGTTGGTCAAGTGGGAACCTGGGGTTGATGTTCGTGAATCTGACCCGACATGTGAATTTGTTTCCAAACCAGCCCACAGCAATGCCACTTCCCGGGTTCCAGGTTTTGGCACTTGTAGAAGGTTGAGATGTAGGCCGAATTGGCATAAAGATTATCAGATGTCTTGAGATGTCTATTTTGTTCTTACCTCATTTTCTTGCATTGTTGTGTAATGTTTTTTTGACTTCATGTATTCTGTTTCTTGCATCTCTGTCCCTTGCAATGTAATCATCCTTTATTGTAAGGGTGGGGGATGTGTTGTGGGTTACTATTTCTTCTTCTCCTTTTCCTTTCGGTCCTACCTTGCTTTCCCCTCTTGTGTCTGGAATGTATGTGTACATTCCGGGCCTCATGGGGTGGAATTGTGTGGGGAGGTTCTGGAAGGGTGGGAGCTTGGGCAGTTGAAGCTGGGACTGTTGGATGCTGTGCCACTTTGTATCAGTGGTCCTATTTATTGGAACTTAATTAAATCTACAAGAAGACTATCACGCCTCCTTCGTCTTCTTTACATATTTATAGCGCAGATTCAGACTTCACAGAACCTCAGAACGTCTACGTTTTTTTTATTGTTTACATAAGCTTTTTTTCAGTAGTTTTCTCGGTTTTAATGTGGGTCATTATAAATATTTAAAAGGCAGGACTCAGTATGCATACATACTGGGTTTGTCAAGGGATCAATTTAATGTCTGTCAATTAACATTTAAATCAAGCTTTTACACTCAAAACAACATTTAACAAGAGTCAGAGTCTTGCTTTTACAGTCTACAAGCCACATTATTCAGACATAAGACCAACCAAAAGAAGTCTCTGCATTCCTAAGCTGAAGAGGGAAAGATCCAGCTCTGGAAATACTTCACAATATCAACAAATATTGCTGGGGTTATGTTCTATAGACTCCATGAAAGATAGGGTTCATTTCTATTCAGTATTCCTGGGGGGATGCTGACTCCCTGCAGTCCCCCAAAACAATATGTTGGTGGTGCATCTGCCCACATTGGGGCACCACCATCCGTTAAAATATATTTAAACTAGCCAACAGATGGCATCATGGGGCCCCTTCTCAGAGCAGTTATCATTAAATAACTGGATCCAGTCTCTCATTTTTTATTCTTTCTCAAGTTTTGTTTTTAGTATTAGTATTTTTGTGGGTGTCCAATCCCACCTTGGATTTCCACACCTTTTTGTTTTGTTTGGAGGCATGGGGGGGAGCACCTTCCAGTTCCCCAGCCAGCAACCATTGTGGGTTGTTTGGTTTCTGGTGAATGCTGTGGTGCCCCACAGGGGACACCCATGGATTTAATTTTTCTAAGACAGCAAAATGTGGACACTACAATGCTGCTGCAACAACAGCCTTTTAAACATTATTTCTGGAGGCAGCACAGCGAGGCCACTCCCACGCTGTTGAAATATCTTTTTTTTTATAAATGTTGTGCCCCTGTCCCACTCAGGATTGGCTTTGTTTTTTTTTTAACACGGTGGCAGCTTCTGAGCCAGCTCCCTACCTGCCAGCAGTTACCTGCTGGCAAGCGGGGACCTAGACACTTTCTGCTCCTTGCTCACTCCATACAGGCAGGGAGATAGATGTGATGTGTGCCCGCTACCCCTGTCATGGGGAGTGGAAGCACCCCTCGCCAAAGTACGGTGTACAGAGGTGCCCTTCAACTTGTGGCATTGTGGTCCCAGAGACAGGATCCCACAACATTATACAACTTCCATCGTGTTCTGTGAAGGAGGGCACCCCAGGGGGCAAGTAGCATTGTGTGGGGGATGTGTGACAGTGTCAACCCATAGATTTTGCTACATGGTCCCAGGGGTGGGGTCCAGACCTCCTATAATCTGCATAGTTCCCGGAGAAATGAGGTCCCTGGTGGCTTCTTGAATTTCAGGGAGGTGGCCATACACATGCCCCTTCCTCAATTATAAAAAAGCATCCACTCGCCATTCCCCCAGACCCTGACCCACCCAGGAGGCCTTTCTTAAAAAGGGTAGGAGGCAACCCTTATTTTTTTTCAGCACATATGCAGATCCTCTGCAACTTTGCAGTAATTTCTTTTGTCAAAATTACATTTTTGGCTTCCTGGGGAATCCCTCTGGGACCCGCCACCAGGCATAGGGGGCAGGGTATCCCTACTGTGAACCTTATATTTTCAAATTGAATTTCTAAGGTTTTTCAAACTCTATTTCCTAACTATAACATCACTGGAAGCGTTGTTTTTTTAAGTGAATTTCCATGGTGTTTGAAATAGGAGTCACGTTTGCAGAGTGGTGGAGAAAGGGGATGGGGCCTCTGACCAGCTATCAGGAATCCCGCTGTGTGGGACTTACTGGAGGTAACAGGAGGGCTTCTTGGCCCCCAAGGTCCCTCAGCATTGAAGAGGATATCTTCCCTTAACCAGTAGTGCGCAATGAGGCACAATTGCAGAGTGGCAGAAAAAGGGAGTGGGGCCTCTGACCAGCTCTCAGCAATCTCGCTTAATTGGACTTACTGGAGGTAACAGGAGAGGGTTCTTGTCCCCTAAAGACCGTCAGTATCCCAGGGGGCTTCATCCCCCAATCAGTAGTGCACCAGCAGGTGCATTTGCCGAGTGGTGGAGAAAGGGGGTGTACCCTCCAAAGACCTCTCAGCAATCTCACTGTGTGGGACATATTTGAGGTAACAGGAGGGATCTTTTCGCCCCAAGGACTCCCAGCAGCCAAAGGGACTTCATCCCCCAAACTGAAGTGCACCAGGAGGTGTGTTTGCAGATTGGTGGAGAAAGGGGGCATGGCCTCTGAAGGCCTCTGCATAATCCTGCTGTCTGGGATGTACTGGAGGTAACAGGAGGGTTCCTGGCCCCCAAAGAACCCCCGTATCCAAGGGGATTTCATCCCAACCAACCAGTAGTGTGCTTCCTAGTCCATTTTTCTTCCTTCTTGTTCTATTTCTCTTCTCTTCATTCTATCCCCGTATATTATGTGAGATAGATATCATAGAACATGTCATGAGTGATGTAATATGTGAGGTCAGAAGTAGTGCCTGGTAGAGCTGAGCAAGTTATAGTTAGCCCTGCTGGGGAATTTCTGTATTTTATTTCATTCAAACGTTAATGTTGTCACTGACATATTCATTTAACTTTAATGTTACTTTAATTTTACTTTAACCTTCGGAAAATAGGCCCAATAAAGGAGAATTTAAAAGGAAATCTATTCTGATGTCAGATTATTATACAGAATTCTTGGTTTTACACAAATCTATGAGTGGCACTGCACAAACACAAGTACTGGATCCCAAAAACGGTCACCAATGTAAGAAATTAGGGCATAAGGTGAGAAGTGTGGAAGCCCCACTCAAATAACAAACACAATACGTGACAGAGTGAGCCACATATTCACTAAGTAAACCTGTGCTTAACCCTATAGTAACTTGGAAAAAAGCAGTCAGGTTTAAAGGTACTGTGTAAGCTATTTATTCAGCGCTCAAACAGTAATAGTAAAAAACATAAAACATAACACAAAAAATCCCAAACCAATTAAAAAAAATAGAGTGAATTTCAATAAGTAAAATAACAGCAAACTGACAAAACTCTAATCAGTAAACTGGAGATATTTGTTTTCGAAGTTTTAGGTGAAAACAGCACCAAAAAATGCCACTGGCAGCTATCTGGTCGTGCAGGGCCGGAGGAAAGTCACAAGTTCATGCCAATTGCAATGGAGTGCAGGCTGGATATAGGGACAGGATAATCCATCTGAAGAGTCACCGTCTCAAGTCGGCTTGATGAGTGCAATTTGCATATGCAGGAAGGATGTTGTTGGTACAAGGAGCAGGTCTGATGTTGTGGACAGCAGCTACTGTAGCGTGAAGAGCAAGTAGTCACTTGAGGTTTGCAATGGCTGTCAATGCAGTCTGTTGCCACAAACTGTAGATCTCGCACTCATGGACAGTCACTTTCTGCGTGAAAAATAAATCTCGCTGTTGCATTGGTGGTTGTCGCAGATAGTCGATTCTAGGGGTGAACTGGCCACATTGCGGTTGCGAGGAGCTCAAATCTTCTGTTTCTTCACCTTTTCTTCAGGAGGAGTTAACTCTGATACCAGACAAGGGTCACCTGTTGGGGGTCAGGACACACTCCAGCAGAGGACAGCAGCAAGGCTCAGGCAGGTCCAGGCAGGTCCAGTTAGTGCTGGTCAAGTGGGCAGTTGCAGGGAGGCCTCTAAAACATGTGTTGTGTCCCTGCAGCTCAAACAAGAGATCAGCCAACTGACACTTCAAGTCACTTCTGGAGACCCTGGATTCAGGGCAAGCAAGTCCAATCTTCCTCCTTTAAATAACAGTGATGAATATTCCACAGGTTCAGGAGTTTTATACCTGGCTCCAAACTGTCATGGATGATAATGGCTAGGGCAGGTCTGGTGTCAGGTCCCTTTGTGGGTGCTGCAGCAGGGCATTTTGTAGTGTTATCAGGGTAGAACACAACTCCTGCACAGCCATCTTGTCAAGAAGACCCTCTCCTCTGTCAAATGCCAAACACACATGTGCTATAACCTGCATGTATCTAGGTCCAGCAGGAGCGATGAAGATGACAGTCCGAATACTCCCAATGCTGTTTTCCTTTCAGAACAGGAAATTGCTCCCCAAGAAGCACGTCAAGGGGAATGGAGGTTGGGACAAAATAATAAAAGACAGCTTGAGCTGTAGCGGACCTCCCTCACCGGTTATTATTCCTGGAGCTGGTGAATGCAGGGACTGGAAGACCCAGGGATCGTCTAAAGACTGTGTGAGAGAAGAACAAGAAGTATCAGCATGCTTAGCCTCCTCAACCACATAATCAATAAACATACAGGGTATTAGATGTCCGGTCGCTCAAGTCTTCCTGCAGGAACTGGATTCGGACGTCAGGAGCAGAGGCTGTCTCATGCTGATAGGCGGATTGCCTAGCAAAGGGCGTGATCAGTGGGAGTGGTTATATACGCTCCACAGACCAACGCCAAGAACGTAACAGTGACTCATAAACAGTGACTCATAGCCTGATGGGAGATGAAGTGTGTAATCAGAATTGCCATGGCCTAAACAGTGACTCATAAACAGTGACTCATATCCTGATGGGAGATGAAGTGTGTAATCAGAAGTGCCAAGTCATTGTGGCAGAATATGTGGCAATGAACAGTGCTTCTTTATTCCAAAGCCAAACTATGGGTTTTGTTAATTCCAATGTGTCAAATGGTTACTAATCACATACAAGTATACTCTTGCCTTTAAGACACATACCAATTCCACTACAAAGAATAACCGCAGTACATTCCCGATTTTATGCTGAACCTTCCATATCCTCCCAATCATGCTCAAGCAAGGATACCCTAACGGACTTGGTATAATATCTCCTGCGCTGGGAGTGAACACCCCAATGGAACCCTGTGGGCAGAAGGGTCCTTTTATGTACATGAGTTCTTGTAGGCAGAAGTTGAGTACCCATGACACCCCTCACACCTTTTGTCTCAATGACTCGAAGCAATTCACAACCCACAAGAGCAGAGCCATTCACAGTCATGTGACTCAGGACAGTGGCAGAAAGGCCCAGTTGGTTCAGGCAGAAAAGTGCCAACATTTTAGAACTGTCATTTTCAGAATATGGCATTAAAATCTGACTTTAGCATCAGGGTTCCCTCTAATTATTTCCCTTTGTGCGTGGCAACACTGTGCTTATGGGCACACTTTTCCTGACTATGTGCGGAATCCATAATAGTGATGGGAGTGATAGTAGTGAGCAAAGTTGGCAATGAGGGGGTTGTATGGCAGAGATAAAAGGCTAAAAAAGGCCAAGCCAAAATGACTATAAATCAACTGTCACCAAAAAAAGAATATTCTCTGTGGCTTCTAAGTGATCCAGTTGTAAAAGATGTATCCTTATTTTATGCAAAATGTCTTGACTACACTGTGCCCTAGCCAATTATTTCCAGAAATGCTGAGGTTATCTGCATAAACTGGTTTGCATAAACGGGGTTAGGGTTTCAGTAGTAGGTTCAGTTCATTCCACTACTGGTTAGCTATTTAAGCAGTTCATAAATGTTTAACAAACTTATTAATAGCCATAAATGTGTTAATTGAATTCAAAATTAATTTGGAGACTGCTTTTGTTGCATTCATTCCTAAAAAGAAAGACTGGTGCAACAAACAGGTAGAGGCTGTATTTTCATCATTGAGAAGATACCCAGAAAGTTTACATCTTTTTTCATCGACTTGCTTGAATCCTGTCTTGAAAACCAAAGTATCTCTCAGTGAGAAACATAGCTAATACTTTGTTGTACAACCATCCTTTTCTTTATGAAAATAGGCATTTCCACAGGTGTTAGACTGTGCTCTTGAAACTGAATGCAAGTTCTAGAAGAAAATTGGAATATACACAAAATATCATACACATCTTATATTACAGTAAGTGTGAACAGGCAGGTTCATTTTCTGCAGAGTTGTTGGACTTGGCCCCTTTTGGCTAAAGTTCCCTAAACTTTTTGCGTTCTCCCTAGACTTTTTATCTGACATGTTGTTGCCAACTTAGATGTTTTGGGCACTTTGACACTGATGATTAGTGTCAAAGTGCAAGTGCTCCCTGTATAAAGTGTAATGGTAATTGGTTGTCCATGATTGGAATGTTTGCCTTACTAGTAAAGTTCCTTGTAAAGTGCACTATGTGTGCCAGGGCTAGTAATGCAAATGCTACTATTAGGCCTGCAGCACTAATTGTGCCACCCACAAAAGTAGCACTAAAGAGAGAACTCAGGCCTGCCACTGCAATGCCTGCACGGTTTGTTAAACTGTCCTGTTGTTTTGAAAAGTGCACCCACTTGCCAGGCCTTACCCTTCCCTTTTTATGCACATCAGACACCCCTATGGTAGGCCCAAGGTACCCCATGGGCAGGGTGCAGTTTATGTGAAAGGTAGGACATGTACTGAGATGTGTACCATGTCCTGACAGTGAAATACTCTCCATTTCGTTTTTCACTGTTGAAAGGCCATCTTGCCCATAGGACAGAATGGGGAGGCTGTGTAGTATGTTTCCAGCCTATCTTCCCATAGGCTTAAGATGGAGGGATGAAGTTTAGAGTGCCTGAACTCACCATTTAATAACACATCTTTTTGGGAAGGTAGTTTTTGCATTGTGTGTTTAGAAACCACTCTTTTAGAAGTGGCTGTGTTTTTGTGTTCTAACATTTCTGGCTGTAGATTGACTGTCTGGATTTGAATGTGATAGAATCTGGGAAATGTCTTGACCCAGGGGAGGAGTAGGTGAGACAGTCACGGCTGACCTGCATCCGGAGTGTAGGTGGGAGGAGTAGCCCCTGGAGGTGAAACAATGGCTCCATCTCCTGCTGAGTGATCGAGGATCCAGACCCCCACTATTAAAGGAAGAAGGTATCACTGGCAGGGAGACACCCAGAACTGGTTTGGACAGGGGTCAGTGCCCCCCTGAACACAAAGACTTCAAAGACATTTAGGGGTATAACTAGGAGAGCTGAAACCCCTGAACGCTGGAATGGAACTGTTCAAGACTGTACAGGATTGAAACTACTTCGTGGTTAAGAGGAACCTCTGCCAAGGAAGAACCCGCTGAAGAGACTGAAGGAAAGGACTGACCCTTGCTGTGTGCTCTGGGGCTGTCCTGCAGTTTGCTGATTTAACCAAGGAGAGGCTAAAGGTACTTTGCTGTGTGCTGTGTCCCCCTGCATGAAAGGACTTTGCTATGTGCTGAGTGCTGAAGTAACTTATCCCCAAGGGCCAGTGGAGAGCTGGCTCCATGTTGTGGAAACTCAGGAACACAAAAGTTTCCAGGTGTGTCTCAGTGACGCTGTATGCATGTCTTCTTCGTGCAGCCTGAGACCTTCATGAGGATTGACCTGTGATCGTGTGCATCAGGAGTCCAAGTGAGTCTCAATGACACTGTGTGCGTGTGCTTCGTGCAGCCTGAGACCTTCGTGAGGATTGTCCTGTGACCGTGCACACCCGGAGCTCAAGTGAGTTGCAGCGACGCTGTGTGCGTGTGCTTCGTGCAGCCTGAGACCTTTGTGAGGATTGCCCTGTGACCATACACCCCCGGAGCTCAATTGAGTCTCAACGACACTGTGTGCGTGTGCTTCGTGCAGCCTGAAACCTTCATCATTGCCATCGACCCGGACAGGCATCACCAGGGAAGGTGTACCCCCGGCCCGAGCCTGCCGTTGCCAAGGAGGGGCCTCGAATGATCCCTATCGGGAGGGGCAGAGTTCCACAGCCCAAAATCACCGAAGTCGCATTGGAGGCCCAAGTCGCGAGGAGAGGAGAGCGAGGTCGCACCCTCCAGGTAACTCTCAGTGAGCGTGCCTGTGTTGCCGCCTGGGGCATGGTTCGGGCTCGTAGAGAAACGCTCTCAGGGTAAACAACCATTAGTATTGAAATTCCAGTTCGCATACCATTACTACGCAAGCGAAACAATGCATGCGCTGTAACAAAGTGTAGCCTTTACTATGCATGGTATTACTTCGCATGTGCTGTTACAACGCATGCGTTGTAATGCGTGTATGGCTGACAGTAGTCAGGGTATGGATTGGCGAGCTGTGGGAGTTACGAGGAGGCAGCGATGATGAGGAGGCAGCGATGACGGAACACACCCAGAATTGTTGCAGTGATGAGGAGGCCCACAAGACAGCGTGGTGGAAGGCGACCTGGTGACCACAGCATTGAAGCAGGGGCACAAGGGGCTCTAGGCACACCCGCACTCATCTCAGCACCCCAGTAAATCAGAGGAAAAATTGGGCACTTATGCGTGTATGGCTGACGTCAGTCAGGGTATGGATTGGCGAGCTGTGTGAGTTACAAAGAGGAAGCAGCGATGATGAGGAGGCAGCAAAGACGGCACACGCACAGAATTGCAGTGACGAGGAGGCCCACAAGACGGCGTGGTGGAAGGCGACCTGGTGACCACAGCAATGAAGCAGGGGCATGAGGGGCTCCGGGCACACCCGTACTCATCTCAGCACCAACGTAATTCAGAGGCTTTTTAGAGGAACTTCTGCTGTCCTTTCATTGACAATGCTTGCAGCCGAGGACAAGGGACATGCACCGAGGAGAGAGAGGTAAGAGGGACTGTGTATTTTTGAAGGGTTTGTGTTTGAGGAGTAGTGTTTTTAGTTTTAGGGTAGTGTTGTTGGTCATGCAGGGTAGTGTTTGTGTGAAGAGACAGGAGTGGGAGATGGGGGAGGGTCGTGCAGGGGTTAGTGTTTTTGGGATCAGGGTAGTGTTGTGGTGTTTGTGTAGTGTAGGGTAGTGTCAGGGAGCATGCAGGGTAGTGTTACAATGTAGGGAGAGGACTAGGGGTAGGGGCTGGGTCGTGCTTGGGGTAGTGTTTTAGGGTTTAGGGTAGTGTTGTAGTGTTTGTGTAGTGTAGGGTAGTGTTTTAGGGTTTAGGGTTGTGTCAGGGGGTTGTGCAGGGTAGTGTTTCAGTGTAGGGGCGGACTGGGGGTAGGGTCATACTGGGGGTAGTGTTTTAGGGTTTAGGGTAGTGTTGTAGTGTTTGTGTAGTGTAGGGTAGTGTTTTAGGGTTTAGGGTAGTGTCAGGGGGTCATGTAGGGTAGTGTTTCAGTATAGGGAACTGACTTGGGGCAGGAGTAGGGTCGTGCTGGGGGTAGTGTTTTAGGGTTTAGGGTAGTGTTGTAGTGTTTGTGTAGTGTAGGGTAGTGTTTTAGAGTTTAGGGTAGTGTCAGGGGGTCGTGCAGGGTAGTGTTTCAGTGTAGGGAGCAGACTAGGGGTAGGTGCAGGGTCGTGCTTGGGGTAGTGTTTTTGGGTTTAGGGTAGTTTTGTAGTGTTTGTGTAATGTAGGGTAGTGTTTTAGGGTTTAGGGTAGTGTCGGGGATTGTGCAGGGTAGTGGTTCAGTGTAGGGGACGGAGAGGGGGTAGGTGTAGGGTCGTGCTGGGGGTAGTGTTTTAGGTTTTAGGGTAGTGTTGTAATGTTTGTGTACTGTAGGGTAGCGTTTCAGGGTTTAGGGTAGTGTCAGCGGGTCGTGAAGGGTAGTGGTTGCGTGTAGTGGCAGGACTGGGGCACAGGGTACGGTCGTGCTGGGGTAGTGTTTAAGGGATTAGAGTAGTGTTATGAAGTTTATGTTGTGTAGGGTAGTGTATTTGCATTTAGTATTTACCGTAGTGTTGGGTGTTTATTTATTTATTTAATGTTTGAAAAATATTTTATTACGTTTCTAACTGTTGGGATGTTTATAAAAAGAAAATATGTGATGTAAAACTATGCAGTGTATTAAATTTCATACCCGGGTATTAACTTTTAAAATATATTTAAAATTGCTCCCCCACCCAAAACCCCTATTTCCCTGGCATCCCGTCCCAGGGGGTAGGTTACTTTTAATTTAAAATATAAAAAATGTCCATGTACACGAAGTAGTGGTACGCGAAGTAATGATGTGCGCTGTAAAAGTAAATTATTATCTTATTAATGCATTTGCGAAGTAATGGAATGTGCAGTAAAAATATGCGATGTAATGGCATTTGCGATGTAATAACATCGCACTAAAAGCATGCGTACTAATGGCATCCTAAGTATCGCCTTATATTTGCTCTCGGCCTTTCCCATTCTCGCAGCGCGAGCCTCCGCTCAATCTCGTATCTTGGCCCATACTTGCCGAGGAGTGGCAGTACCGGGGCCAGAGTGTGGGGCTGCACTTTGTTTTCCACCATCCCTGTGTTTGGGGAATATTTTGGTAGTAGCTGACCGCGGGTCAGTACGAGTGGCATATAAACTGTCCAGAGCACCGTGATCGGTGCCGGAGTACATTATTGTTGGCATTACGAACTGCCTGATTGTTGCATTATGCATTGCATTATTTTTGCATTACGAACTGCCTGAATGTTGCATTACAAATTGCATTATTTTTGCATTACTAACTGCCTGATTGTTGCATTATGCATTGCATTATTTTTGCATTACGAACTGTCTGACTGTTGCATTACGTATTGCATTGTTTTTGCATTACGAACTGCCGGATTATTGCATTACGCATTGCATTATTTTTGCATTACGAACTGCCTGATTGTTCCACTACGCATTGCATTATTTTTGCATAATGAACTGCCTGATTATTGCATTACGAATTGCATTATTTTGGCATTACGAAATGCCTGATTGTTGCATAACGAACTGCATTATTTTTACTAACTGGGTACTATCCCGGCACTCTAGTGTAGAGAATTACTGTATCACACAGTATGGTGAGAGGTAAAGTTTAACACAGCAGTATTAGTGCTCACAGTTCTGACTGTCCTCCAATATTCAAAAATAAACAGTACTGTACCAACAAAATTCGGTCATAACACATAGTTAATTTAATTTGCACGTGATTCTGGATTCCAATGTTCACAACATGAGTAAATAGTCCCTTTACAGTGCACCAATTTCTACTAACGTGAAGGCATAGTAATCATAGCACATGTTATTCCATGACTATTTGGTTCCTAATTGCAGTGTATTTTTCGTAATCAACACCGATACATACGTAATTCAAACTTGCAATATTCTGATTACAAAGATGCATAAATAGTCCCTATGCAATGCACCAGTTCCTCGTGCAACGAAAACAAGTAATAGCGTATTTGAAGTTGAGTAGAATGATGATCCAGAAACAGCCGACACGTGTTTCGTTACCGATGTAACTTTTTCAAGGCTGTTGGAGTAAGGTTATAGAACACTTAAAACTGATCAAAGTGTACAAATACAGTCACAAACGTGGTTCAATCGTATCATGATGCTCATGTGTGTTAGTTCCAGTAACATATAGAGAAAGTAATCCCGCAAAGAATTTCGGTTTCCGAGGGTAGTGAAGTTTCCATATATTCATTGGTACAGTGATATTCACCATAAACCCAATAGCTAGGTAAACCAGAAGGCAGGAAAATAGACCCCAAACTCAAAGTCACAAACCAAACAATGTGGAGTAGGCAAATAAACAAAGAAGTGAGGTGGATGGAAAAGACCCAAGAAGCCCAAAATAAATCATAGTGACGTTCTAGAATACTAGATCAAGATATGCAGAGTCTTGAAGTTTTACCTTCTTTAAGTCATGGATAAGTGCAAAAATTGTGCCATGACATTTCAGTCCCAAGGAATATTCCAATGCTAGGCCAGGATATGTGCCGAAAGCCTGTAGGTGAGTTCTTTCCAATCTGTCCGTGTTCTGAAATAGACACGTATGCGTGAGCCACTTAGGAACAACAAAATAATTTTGTGTCTGTAATCGGCCCGTCTCTTGGGACTGGCCCATCCACAAAGTCGTCCCTGACACCCCATTACCTTTTGTACGCACTCCCTATATAGAGACTGGGGAGAAATTTCCGTGGTCCCAAACGTCCAGGGTCTCAGAATCCGGGCCCTGGTGGGGATAATTAGCGGGATTCTAATGTAATCCAAGCAAACCCCTAACAAGAAAAGGAGTAAAAGACAGAAACGATTTATATCTACTGCTGACTCATATCTATCAAGCAAAGTTTACACTCAACGTATTTGAAGGGATAGCCAATATTACGCGCTTAGACAAGGTCAGTTGTATCGTATACGATAAAAGCTTACTATAGTCAGCTCATTTCCAGGACCCCTCCTGCGCAATAGTATGCGTAATAAAAGTGAACCCGAAAGTCTCAAAAAGGACCTGAGAACAAGAGCCAAGAAGAATCAGTAATTACCTGGTCACCAAAGTATGGGAACAAGTAACATCAAACACATTAGGTTAGCATGTCCGTTCTTACCCACAAGGAAATTATGTTCAAACGTGGTAGAGTGGGTGTCCAAACTGTCGAAGTCGCGCTATTCGAACAATGCCAAGTGTCAGGTATGGACGGTATTAGGAGGGAAAAAAACACTTATGATCTCCCATGAAGTAAAAGATACACCTATAAAACAAGAGACCCAATGTCACCGAGTACTAAAGACAAAAAGTCACAAATAAGCAACATGTCAGGTTACTTAGCGTAGTAAAACGCCCGAGCGCACATGTTGGAGCAACCGTGAAAGTGTTGCAAGTTCCAAAAACCCAAAATGATCCTGGTAAACTAAGACAAAAAACAATGATCTTACTTATATATTCTTATGTTGGCCGTGTAGCAGAATGTTCTGCCGAAAAGCACTATGGTAGGTGCCTGCATGAAAAAACGGTAATACATGTTAAGTACATTTTGGCGTTATTCCAGGACAGAAATAAAGTCCAACCCTAAACTACTCTCAATATCAACAGTAAGCGCGGTCTCTCACATGTTCACTTACTAGAAGTGCACTACAATAGTTCAGCAAGTCATGCAGGCGCGTCCGTAAAGGCGGTCTCTGACGGTACCGTCACCTCTATTAGTATCCAAAGATAGAAAAAGTAAAAGGACTCCATGTCTTAGGTAGACTTCCTGTTCCGGGATTCAGAAAAACAGGACTCCGTTTCCTGCAAATACATCCGCCAAATTAGAGTGGAAAGTTCATCAGAAGAGGGGATGGCTATATATTAAATACCTAGGCAAACCACTAACAGTCGATACGGTAAGCGGTTGCTAGAAATATGTTGGAAGCCCCCTCATGTGCGTTCAGGCTGGGGAGGGTAAATAAAATATCAAAGTGTCCTAATGTCACTCTTCCTATTAAATAAAAATTTGGTTGTACTCTAATCCACAAGGGCAGAGTTAGTTCTCTCTCAGCCCTTAAAAGAACCTATCTATCCATTCCAAAATAAGTTGCAGCAAACATCAGTGGGAAAAGAAATAAAATGCCATATAGAATCGGTAAACAAAAAAAGACAGGGGAAAATCTTGAAAGAAATTAGGCATAGACAAAGGAAGAACTGTGAGGGTTAATATACACAATGTATTCCGTATCATTTCTAATTAACATCTTACAATCCCTAACAAGTTTCTGTATATTGGTACATTCAGTATAAGGGCATCTACTCTTTAAGAAAGACTTGTAGCTCCCTATCAAAATTGATGCCCTGTTCTACGGCCCGTAGGCGAATAATCCATTGCGCCTCCAGCTTTCTGAGGTTCAGTGTCCGATCACCCCCCCGGGGTGATTGTATGCCTGAGTAATTCCGTGAAATCTGATATTAAGGAGTGAGTTATCTGAGTGCATAGTGTTAAAGTGTACTGCCAGAGGATAGCTCTGATCATTTTTCCGAATAGCCCTCATATGTTCCTGAATCCTCTCTTTAAGCGTACGGATGGTGCTGCCAATATAAATTTGGTTACAGGTACATATTATACAGTAGACTATGTATTTTGAATCACAGTTCATGAAATCTCTGATATAGTGAACAGTGCAGGTGTTATAACTGAATTACTTAATACCATTCATCGCCAAGGGGCTGTTTTTCTATCCGGATGGGCACCAAAAACTGTTCTAGCTACTAGGGAATAGATGTGCGACTCAGTTCCATCACTACCTTGTTTCAGATTGATGCATTATTTTTACATTATGAAGTGCCTGTTTCTTGCAATACAAACTGCATAGTATTGCATTAGGACTGCATTGGATCATCTAGAGTTGCTCATTAATACTGCAAGAACCTACAAGGGCTTGCTGGCATAATAACCTGCCAGGTAAAATATTACAAATACACATATGTTGGATTTTTATCGTGTAGTCTCATTGTATATCTTTTTTTTATAAACATATAATTGTTTTTATGAAACTCGTGTGGAGTCTATTTGTGCTGTCATCATTGGGTTACTGAGAGCGTGGTTGCAAATACTTTACACATTTGCCATGGAGATAAGCCTGGCTGCTCGTGCCAAGGTACCGAGGGGGGCAGCAGGGGCTATCTGAGAAGGTGTCCTTCCTTTCCCTGACTAAGAAGCAAGGGTCTCTATTTGGACTAAGGTACCTACCTCAGCCAACTCGAGACCCCCAGTTCTAACAAAAGTGCAATAGTGTATTGTGTTTTTTACAATTCATTTCAGTCTTGGAGCAAAAAATGCTGTTGTGTTACGATTAAAGTTGCAGACTTTAGAATTGATGACTCAGGTTGGAGTCTGCAACATAAGTACCTAATTTGTAAAATATGAAGTGCCAGGGCTCTGACCATGAGGCCACTGCAGCCTGCACCACCCATTGCTCTTGTCATCACTGCCACAACAACTACTAATCATCTCTCTCGCATGTAAATGCGACAGTTCAGAATCTTCCAGGTCCCCAAAGCTAAAGGAAAGGCAGGGAAGGCAGGTATTAATAATTTTAATGTATATTGTATTCCTAACCAACCGTTGTTCTGCTCATCACTAAATTAGATGAGCAGTGCCACCATGTGGTAGACTGTTCTAAGTACGGTGTTGACAATTAGGTGCTGGTGCCGAGCACTGTAAACCAATTAAGTGCCGGTGCTTAGCACCAGAAAGCACCAGCTCAAATTCAGCACTGTGCAGCGCCCTGTGATTCTGGGAAAATCACGTTATATCCACTTGCGTAAAAATTGAATGTGATCTTGTGTAGCGTAATTGGTGCCCATGGTGCCTCAGGGCGAGTTTGCGCCATATAAAACTGCAAAAAAAGAATAAAAATGGTTTAAAAGTAGCATTCTAGTGTGTTCTAGTGCATTCATGAAGGGCATAATCACAACAAGTTGCTTAATAACATTTTGAACAGTATCTGTTGAATGTCAATATTATTGTCTTTAGGAGCCAGTGTATTTGCGTTTGCATTGATATTTACTTGAACCAATAGGTTGTAAAATGCCAAAATACCTAGAAAATACTTCTGCATAATGTGCAGCCTAATTTGCCATTGCTGCATAATTTGGAAACAAAATTCCCTTTAAATGAGAATCTTTCTTCATAAAAGATGTTGGCAACTTTGTCAGAGCATTTTGTCCTCCACTGATGCATGATCCGATCGGCTTTATTTGTAAAGCGGCAGGATCAGGATCTGACTCTTCCGTAGGGCACACCACACTGTTGATCCACAAATCACACAAGACTCACAACTCTGCCTGTGCACCTCCTTCACTCACTGCTACAGCACAATAATGTATCCTGTGCCTCAGGTGTGTGCACCGCTCTACCTGTACACCTTATATTTTCACTATACCAACAAGGACTGTTCAGTTCGATCATAGAACATAACACACTCTGCCAAGGCACTTGAATCCTTCTATGCAGCAGCCACCTCATTTTATTTGACCACTGGAAAACTCTCAACTCTGCTAGTGCACCTCATCTCTCCACAGCTGCTGCAGCACCTTTGCTGTTTCACCACTGGCCAAATCCAAAGCTCTTCCAATGCACCTCAGACCTTCCATGCCAGGGGCTTTACACATGTCTGTGTCTCCCCTTCAGGGAGAGGTGTGGGTCACAGATCAGGGCTCCTAGTCTTTGGGGCAGAGGGGACTCAGCCAACTATCATCTTCAACTAGAAAGTCTCCCTGGGTGTGGGGAACATGCACGCACTCTGCAAGGAGCGTGTCCTCAGGTTGTTTTTCTGTTATTTATTCATGTGGAGCTTTGCATGTGCATGAAAACTGTTCACCAGAAGCACTCCCTCCAATTCTGCTAGTAGGAAGTACAAAGATCTATTAATGTACCAGGAAAATGTTACCTTAAGAAGCAGAGATGTTACACAGGCAGTGCCGCATTAGGTCTGAAATAAGTAAGGCACTTAGAAAAGAAGGTGATGGCATGAGGTGTATTTTGGTGCGCTCATCTGTGTATGTGCAAAAACACGCATTTCTTCTTTTTGCAATAACATCGGCAGTCAACTAAAAAGCACTAAAGTATTAATTTGACAAGGTTCTTCTTTAGTTAATGTAAAATAGTAGAGAGGGTCTCTGACACATTTGAGGTCCTGGGCAGAACCAGTGACGTGTGAGGCAAGCTCCAGCACTACAGGTCATTTAAGGCACCGGTTTCTTGGGAAATCAGCAGATTATTTCAGAAATGGCCAGTGCACCTTGGAGGTTGAAACAAAATTGTTTAAAAATGTTTATATTTTATTTTCCTCCCACTACTTACTGTAATAGGATGTATGTAATGAGGGCTTAAATTGGTTGTTTGCCTTCCTCCTGCTAAAACAAGGAACAATGTTTACAAGTATACAGCAGCTCATAAATTTCACTTTTCTTCTGCACTGGGTCAGCACTTAAGGGAGAAAGAGACGCTTAAAGAACACAATCTACTGCCTCTTGACTCAGACATCATTAAGATTTGTGTGCTCACTCACGCTCACTTTTTTTGATAATCCTAGAGCACTGTAAAGCCACTATTCTAAAACTGTTTTCAAGTAATCAGTTTGTTCTGGATTCTGCATTCCAGATAGTTTCAACACAAACACATACCAATCTTCTGAATAATGATTTAATCTCTCAAAAACATTACCATGCAATTCTTCTGGCTCTGACTGTCCTAAACCAGCAGGGGACACGCTTTAGAGTCTTTGAAAAAATAGCACTGAATGTAATGGCCACTCCGTGCTTGGTGTGATGATTGTTATAATTTGTTTCCTTTTTGTGCAGGATCCTAGAGGGGAGATACCATTAAAGAGGATTTTAAATGACAGTTTATTTGAGTATAAACAGCTTTTCTCTTTCTGGTCCCAAACTGAAGTTAGCGCTTATAAAGTGTAATAAGGTAACCCATTGGTAGTCTATGGGAGAGGTAGCCTTACAGCTGTGAAAAACTCCTTCAGGGTTTTTTGCCTGCTACAACATGTAAAACCTTAAATCCACGTGATCTACCTTTTAAATCCCATACACCTTGCCCTGTGAGCCTATCAGGCCTACCTTATGGGTGACTCAGGCGTATTAAAAAGGGACGGGTTACGCCTGGCGAAAGGTTTATTTTGTCAGGTTAAAATATCAAATTAAAACTGCACTACAGGTTTCAGTGACAGGCTTAAGACATGTTTTATAGTGCTACTGAACTGGGTGGCATGATGTGTGCGGCAGCCCACTTGCCATATTTAATTTACAGGCACTGGGTACAGGTAGTACCATTTACTAAGGGTTTGTAAGTAAAATAAATGTGCCAATTGGGTGTATGCCAATTTTACTAAGTTTGAAGGGGAGAGCGCAAGGACTTTGCCAATGGTTAGCATGTGGACAGTTCATAGAGTCCTAATGTCAGAGACAGAAGTGGGAATACCCTGCCAAGGATGTCAGAGCCACCCTATATACAATAATACCATAGGCAATACCAAACGAACACTATGTTAAGCACAGAGTATATAATTTAAGGGAAAATACACATTAACCAGAACACTGCTGACATTCCTACGTGGTCACAAAATGATATGTAACTTCTTTCCAACAGCAAAGAAGAAAGAACAAAAAGGACAACAAATAATATTTATGGTGCCTGGTGATCTCAAATTGCTAACTTATGTTTATTTCAGGGATTGATCTTTTTATTCTGCATGATTGAAGATTGTTTGTGTTGCTATGAGATTACATCAGGAGAAATACCTCTGTTTTGAGATAACAAGTATTCAAGTGATGTGGATTAGCATTTACTCAAACATGAAGCTCTTGTACCGTTATTTCTTCAATATTAATAGACCACACACCTTCCCTTGAAAAATTAAATGGAATCTCATAAAGCTCATGAAGATATGATTCTTAACAATCATATGTTGCAGAAATGTGACATCCACTTGACTGCTTCAAGCATTGAATTTGTAATTATCTTCATTTAATAGGTTTATATGAAAAATCATAAAAAAGTCAAATTGGGATTCATTGTTCCCAGGGTGGCATGTAATTCTTGAGTTACAGCAAATTCTCCCCCCACGATGGCAGGAGCCCCAGAGGGCAGAACGTGTCGGCAGGTGTCACGGAAAGGTGGATGTTGCCTTCTACGTTGCACCCTGTTGTTAATAATGGAATCGGCGTTGCACACAGATAAATGTTGTCATTGCGCATTTCCACTATAATTAAAATGTTTCAGTTATTTCAGAGCAAATATAATGTTTCAGGTTTACTGATTTGGAAACAGAATAATGAAACTAGAAAATATGTTTCATTTGTTGCAATTTACCTGCTTAATATAGCACGCTATTCCTTCCCCAGATATTCCCCAGACAATAAGACAGCGGTGGGAATGTGTTTGTACATTTCGCTGGCATGGCTGCGGGGGATGTCATTGCGAGTGAACGCTTCCACACAGCTATTTTCAGATGTGATTTTATGTTCCAGTGATTACAGAGATGTGTACATACAGAGATGCATGCTGTGCATATAGGTCATTCATACAGCGCGCAATGTTGCATCGCTCAAATCCGATAGTGTTGTGTCTGGCCCAAGGCAAGCTTCACCCAGGGGTCTGTTAGCCCTCATTACACCGACTGCATCAGCACAATCACCCAGGAATTAAACAGAAGGCTGGCTCGAAGGACAACTTCCAGTAAAACAGGGACAGCCCCAGTAATCCATGCCAAGCCCCACACTTATAAATTAATAAAAACATGTTCTTAACTGTAGGTCAATCTGTGAGTCGTTTGCCAGGGTCATTTGCTAGCTCGTTATTGTCTCCAGCTGAGAATAAACTCTGGTTAACAGCGCGCGGCAGGGCCCCAGGCAAACTAGCACATTAATAGACGCATGATGCGGCGGCGGCTCGCGGACACGATCTATTCTTTTTAGTGACTGGCTTTATTCACATCTCCAGAACCAACCATAACAGCAATATATCTTTTCATACATTCGTTATAATTAGTAGTGCATATGCACTATATTCCTGTGGGTAAATACAGAGGAGGAACTGAGGGTCACAGAGAACAGTTTCTCACGTTTTATAGCTCATGGCAGTGAGCAATGTGTCAAGAGAATGGATTTACAACGAAATGTGGTTTTTAGAGCATGCCAAATGAATCGATTACCGCTGAGCAGTTTAACACCGAATGGAAATTCATCGGCGTGCCATCTGTGCACATCAGGGCACGGTATGGTAAACATTTGCACTCTATCAGGATTATAAAATAAACGAAATGCTGCAAAGGGCCGGCGAGTTTTCCGTACTCTTAATTTATCAGCTATAATCCGTGTGCTGGCGTTCAGAACAGGCCAAAATTTACAGCATTACCACATATTATTTTGTAATTTTATACAGCGCAAACTCTGCCGAAGGTTTTGGAGCGCTTTACATGAGCATCAATTAAATTACACGAGGTCACATTTATTTTTGTTTTAGACACGGGAGATTAAGGGCCATATTATCAAGGAACGGCGATAACATTATCGCCACTTTAGATGCAGTTTCCTGCCGCTAAAGCGGCGTTTATGGGCTTGATAATATGCCCTTGTGAATTCCCATGGAAGCCCAGGTTCTGGTGTGAACCTGGGCTTCTATGGGAATTCACAAGGGCATATTATCAAGCCCATTATCGCTGCTTTAGCGGCAGTTTCCTGTCGCTAAAGCGGCAATAATGTTATTGTCGTTCCTTGATAATATGGCCCTAAGTGAGTTGCCCGGAATCACAGGAAGTTGAGCCAACATGGAGATTCAAAAATGGTTCCCGGCTTCTACAGTCAGCAGCTCTGCTGTTACGCCACATCCTCTACCACTTTACCTCCCATACCAAGCTGCAGAACTTGGAATGGATCGGTAATACTGCACTGAGGAATAGGCCTGGGCAGAGTTTGCAGAGTATTGCGACGCAGAAGCCGAAAAAACGCAGAGATCTGCAAGCTGCCGAGGGGGGTTAGTCGCTCTGCTTGCACTGATTTTGTGTGCCGGGAGTTTGTCCCGTGCTGTAAATTCAGCACAAATAGCACCACGCACAATGCACGCGTGCACTGCTTCTTTCTGCAGCTCAAGTAGATGTTCCATTCGAATGGCAGTTTCCTCAATACAAGTGGCAGGTTTCTCAACATGAGCAGTAGCGACCTGCTGCGACTGGCCTCGGTGAGAAATTTCCCCAGTAGGTGATCTCATATACAATTTTACTCACTCATGCTCGCCAACTTAATGTTGGTGAGCCATGAGGAAGGAACAACTCTGCTCCGCTATGCAGAGTTTTTCAGAACTCTTCACTCTACGTGGAGCGTGGGAGTGGGAAAACTCCACAAAATCCACAATCAGAGCGGACATTTACTGCCAGGCCTAGAGAAGATAAAGAGACTACTGTGGCATCAGTATTTTCCTGAAAGATATTACATTCCAGTGATGTCGTAGACCATGTAAGGCGGGCATTAGTACCAAAAGAATTAGTCAAATATTTCTAGAAAAGTATTAGCAAAGTCAATAGGGCTTGCCTATGAAAGAACCATGGGTAAATAAATAAAAAAGCATTATGACCTGCCAGTGCTGACCACAACATAGTGTTTTGTTTTCTTCTGGTTGTAAGGGGGTGCGCAAGACAGACAACGTGAGATAGGTTGGAAGGTAGGAAATGGGCAAAACAAAATACATGAGAGGGGATGGTTATGAGAAAAAAAGGTTATGACGCTTTTTTTGCTCATGGTTAGGGAGGAGGCAACACAGAAAATGAATTGGTGCGCGTGGAAGGAACACAGACAAGGTTGAGTGTGGGAGGGTAAGATGCAAGGGGATGGGAAGGGAAGATGTGATGGTGGAAGAATACATAAAATAGAACCTCAAACCCAACAAGCAGTGGATGAACAGTAAAAGGACACTAGTAAAAGTAATTCAAGCAGTACTTGGTTGCAACTCCAACTGTTGAACAGAGTGACATGAGCAAGTGGCAGCCAATTAGGAGGCAGCACATGCGAGTGACAACAAAGCCAAAGAATGGTAACCAATAGGCATGTTTCAAGCCCTCTATTTATGCAATTTGTTAAGCGCGCAAATACCCGTGGGTGTCTCGGCGCTGAGGACAGTGACCAGGAGGTGAAGAGGATGATTTATTGGTTGAAAATCCAAGTCTTTAGTTGCTTCCTGAAGGCGAGAAGGGAAGGGCAGGTTTTAATGTTGAGGGGGAGCTTATTCCAGAGTTTAGTGGTTGCAGAGAGAAAGGATCTATCTCCCCATGACGCTTTTTTTGTGCGGGGGTCAATGAGAAGATTGGCTGAGGATGAGCGTAGTAATCTAGAGGGAATATAAGGACGAAGTGATTGGATGAGGAAGAGGGGTCCGATGGAATGGGTAGCCTTGTAGGCGAGGCAAAGTGCCTTAAACTTAGTTCTACTTCTGACAGGGAGCCAGTGGAGATGGCGTATCACGTTCGAAATAGGATGAAACTTGGGGGTGCCTGTTAGGAGCCTTGCTGCCGCGTTTTGCACTAGTTGGAGTTTGTTGAGAACTCTTTCTTGGGCATTAATAAGAAGACTATTACAATAGTCTACTTTGGACATGACAAGAGTGCTGATAAGGGTTTTGGCGGTCGGTATTGGAACAAATGGCAGAAGTTTCTTTATAATTTTGATGGTGTAAAAAGCTGAAGAGACCACTGCGTTAGCATGATGCATGAACGAGAGCTTGGTGTCGAAGGTGACTCCGAGGTTTCTCACTTTAGTAACGGGTGAAGGGGCGGGGCAAGATCTGCTGGCCACCAGAGAGGGGACCAGGGAGGTGAGAGATTACCAAAAATCATCACCTCCGTCTTGGTGGAATTTAATTTAAGGCAATTATTTGCCATCCAAGAGCTTATGGCCAGCATTCCCTGCTGGAAGTTGGCAGCCACTTTGGCTCCGTCGTTGTGGACCGAAAGCGCAAGTTGGGTATCGTCAGCGTAGGAGGTTAAACACAAATTATAGGATTTAATGACCCTGGCCAAGTCAGACACATAAATATTGAATAAGGTCGGGCTTAGCGAGGAACCCTGTGGCACACCACATGGGAGGGTGAAAGGGGGGGAGCTGAAATTACCCAGAGTGACCGATTGTGCTCGGTCAGTGAGAAATGAGGAGAGGAGGGTCCTTGCCAGATGGGAGATGCCTAAGGTGGTAACACGGTCTATTAAGGTGGCATGGTCGACCGTGTCGAATGCCGCAGAGAGGTCGAGCAGGATGAGGACGGCGGCTCCTCCTGAGTCCAAAATCTGTTTAATTTCATCAGATGCTTTGATGAGGGCAGTTTCGGTGCCATGTCCCTTTCTAAAACAGAATTGTGTGTCATCTAGTAAGTGATTTTCGTCGATGAAGTGGGCTATTTGACTGTTCATAACTTTCTCGACAATTTTAGCTGGTAGGGGGAGACACGCAATAGGTCTATAGCTCGATGTGTCGGCTGGATCAAGGTTAGTCTTTTTTATGAGAGGTTTGATTACTGTTTTTTTCCAAATGGAGGGATAAATACCCGTGTTGAACATAGAGTTGAATATATCAGTTAACTTGGAGCCTATAACACCAGGAAAAAGTTTGAGGGTGGTCGGGGGCAAGGGTCGTTAGGTGAGCCAGATTTAGTTGAAGAGAGAAGGTGAGAAATTAGATCAGAGGAGACATCAGTGAATTTCTCAAAGCAGGGGGGGTGAGGGGTATTAATGAGGGTAGATTCCCGGGGACGGGGGAGGACTGTGTGGTGATTGGTATCTGCTTTGTTTTTGTTAGATGAATTATTTAAGGTAAAGTTGTCATATATGGTGATGACCTTCTTTTGGAAATATGAAGACAAAGAGTTGCAGAGAGTCTGAGACGTAGGGATAGGAGGGGATACTCCTTGTCCTGATAATTTAGAGACAACCTGAAAAAGTTGCTTAGCAGAGTCTTGTGCGGATTCAATTTGGCTGCGGTAGAAAAAGCTTTTTGCTGCGATAAGAAGATGTTTGTATTTGGCAAGTAATTGTTTATAAAGGGTTTTTTGGACAGGATCATAATTTAAACGCCAAAGGCGTTCTTGATGTCTGCATTTTTGTTTTTCACGCCTTAGGGAATCATTGAACCAGGGGGCGGAAGCCTTAGTTCTATTGGAAGATCTTTGTTTGATCGAAACAACTAGATTGACTGCATCACTGATCCATTGAGTATAGAGAATGGCCGCTAGGTCGGGGTTAGTGGGAGGAAGGTCGGGTTGGGAGACAAGTAAGGAAGAGTGGAACTTGAGAGGGTCTATGTTGCTCCAAGCTTTGAACTGAAGGGGTGGTGTGGGAGTGGAAAGAGGGGGTGGGGTGGTTTTGGTGTGGATATCAAAGAAGACTGCGTGGTGGTCTGTCCAGGTCAGAGGGAGAATTTTACCTAGGACAAGGTGTAGGTTATTGGAAAAAAGACCATCTAAGGTATGTCCCGCAGAGTGTGTAGGGGCGGAGACAATTTGTGATAATCCCACCGCTTCAAATTCGGATAGAAGTGCAGATGTATCGTGGTCATCCCGTAATTCGAGGTGAAAATTAAAGTCACCTAAAATGGAGAAGTTGTTTTCACCTGCTACTGATTCAAGTAAGCAGTCCATGGAGGCCAGGAACTCTGATCGTGATCCGGGGGGCGGTATAACAAGATGCCTTTAAAGGGAGTGGTGTTCTTAGCATTTCTAGTGACGTCTCTTGCAGTAGTGTGTTCTGGAATGTTAGATGACTAGAATGTGAGCTACTTAGCTTTGTTTGAACTGGTGTCAGTTGTCTTGAACTTGCTGCTGGATGGGGTCTTAATCTATGCCTTCTCCTAAATAAACTACTATTCAACATCCACTCCTGCCTACGACGTCTTCTTGGGAGAGTACTTACTCCCACATTTTGGCGACGATTTACCTGCGCGTTTAAAGGCATAAGAGACCTCAACGGCGAACCATTTACAAAAAGGCTCCGTTCCTTACTCAACACTTCTCAACTTTTAAATGAAGATTGGAGGACCGCTTCATTGCGAGCGAATGAGAGTGAGTTGAGAAGAAAAATGTACAACTGCCATGAATTCGCAAGCTTCTACTAACAACAAAACATTGTGAAACGGTAGGATCTTTTTTTTTTTTTTTACCTTCTTACAGCATGGTGTCCCGTTCCTAATCCACGGACATCTGGGGTAGTTTCACTGAAATTCAAGAGTCTACTCCCACGTTATCTTTTTTTAACGGAGCCTGGAGACAAATTGTTCGTTTGCGCATGCTCCGGTTTGACGTTTCCTCTTTCTCTCTCTTCGTTGCTGTAACGCACAACTGGAACACTCAGTACACGTTCTCTCTGCGCATGCTCATTGCGGTTACAGTGCTTCCTTAACCTGGAAATCGATGCCTCTGCTTTCATCGTTGCTGTATCACGCAAATAGAGCGTTGTGGTCGTACAGAATAGACTTGACAAACTTAAGTCTAGAGGGAACACGTTCTGGCTGCGCATGCTCACAACAATTGTTTCAAGAAAGATTGTAGCGAGGACCTGAAGGGTTTTTGGAATGTGAAAGAAGAATTGGCTCTAGTAGATGGACTTCTGTTACGTGGAAGTAAGCTTGTTCCCTCTTCTTTACTAAGAAGTAAACTGGTTGACACTGCTCATGCATCTCATATGGGCATTGCTAAGACCAAAGAAAGAATTAGGGAAGCATACTGGTGGCCAGCCATGGACGTTTTTGTTGAAAGGATTGTTCGAGATTGTGTAAAATGTGCGGATTGTGACAAATTGCTTAAATGCAGAACCCAACCTATGGTTGTCAGAGAGCAAGCTGTCAGTCCTTGGTCAGACATCTCGATAGACATCTTAGGGCCTGTGAGGTTTAGTTCTCTAGATAGATATGTTACTGTATGTATGGACCTGTTTTCTCGGTGGCCAGTGATTAAGGTGGTAAACTCAATTGAGGCGGTTGTTGTAATTGAATTCTTAGATTACATTTTTGAAAGTGAGGGATTTCCACACACACTTCTGTCAGACAATGGTGTACAATTTACATCAGGATTGATGCAAGAGTTTTTGGCTTCAAGAGGAATTAAGCATAAGAGGTCTGCTTTGTATCGCCCACAATGCAATGGTGTTGTAGAGAGATTTATCAAAGTCTTGAAGGAATCGATGCAACAAGCTAGGTCTGCTGGTGAAAATTGAGAGGTTGCGTTAAAAAAAAAGGTCAGGGAGTATAGGTTCACTCCTCATTCTTCCACTGGGGTGGCTCCTTTTCGTTTGTTTAAGGGTAGGATGGCAAATACTGAAGCTGTCCCATTGTGGGTGTGTGATAAGAGATCCTTGGTGTGTGATAATGTGGGTAGCACGGATGGTTGGAGAGAAAGGGAGAAAAGAAAGATGGATGAACGGAAAGTTCGATATGATGAAAGAAAAGCTGTGAAGAGTACAATTGTTGGTCTTGGTGATTGGGTTAAAATCAAATCTCCTAGGAAAACAGGCGGTATCTCCAAGTTCAGCAAACCTTTTCAGGTCATCAAGGTGTTTAAAAATGCTATAAAGACAAGTGATCATAAAATTTGGAACCTGAGTAGGGTTGCGAGAGTTCGCCCTGGCACGTCTCTTGATGGCACTAGTGTGCCTCCTACACATGAAGTGTTCCCAAAGTCTCGTTCTGATGAAAGACGATCCAGACCTATTCGTGTGAAACGCGTTCCTCTGAGATTGCAAGATTGTCTTCCTTGATTGTGCTACTTCTTGGTGATATTTCATGTGTTTTGTTATACAGTGTTTTTGTTGTATTTATTTTATTTTGTTTTCTTTGATATTGTTTCAACTTATTAATTTGTGAAAGGGGGAGGTGATGTGGTGTTCTTAGCATTTCTAGTGACGTCTCTTGCAGTAGTGGGTTATGGAATGTTAGATGACTAGAATGTGAGCTACTTAGCTTTGTTTGAACTGGTGTCAGTTGTCTTGAACTTGCTGCTGGATGGGGTCTTAATCTATGCCTTCTCCTGAATAAACTACTGTTAGAAGGTGGTTCTGACACTATGGACCGCCTGGATTTTTTGCTTTTTGAGCACCTAATTGTTGAGCTTTTACTGTGGGGGAGCCTCATAAGTTGGGACTCACGCACAGTGAACTCAGGATGTAAGAGACTGCATGGGGATTTTTCTGGTGTTCCCCTGGCTTGACCAGGCCACTGCGCAGCAGCTGGAGTAAGGGACACCGGGCTGGTTACATGCAGACACATGTGTACATGCGTGTGCACACGTGTACGGGCAGCTCAGGGGAGATTCCTAGCGTGTGCAGTCCAGGAGCAGCTACAAAGTGAATGGTGTGGCAGGACTTATGCAGTATTGGGTGGAATAGGCTTTATACACTGGAAACATGCCAGGGAAAGTCAGTGTGTCTTACTGTGTTTTCACTTCATTATTTCCCTAAGGGAATGTGGGGCCTATGGCTAAATTAACTTCCACAAGGCCTACAGTTTCCAGACATGCACTAAAGTCCATTGTATTGGAGGTGAAAAGAAGTATTCTGCAGAGTCCAAAGTCATATTTGTACTGCTTTTGGGTCATATTTCTGTGAGCCAGCCAGGACCAGACCCAGGCTGAGGGCTGACCTCAGCTGGATGGATTGATAACCTTTCTTCCACAAGCTAGGGCCTCCTCTCCACGAAGAGAAGATGGGGAAGAGAAGATGGGAGGGGATACAGGTTCATCAATTAGCAGCTGTCACTGGGTGCCAGGCACCAGGCTGCACCAAGGAGGGAAGGCAGCGTGGGGGATGAGGCTTCAGACATGTGGCCAGAAACCCTGGACGACACCATTTTGAACAAGCTCAGAGGCTGGACAAGAAGGAGGGAGCAGGGGCAGGGACGTGATGTGTCACTGTTTGATAGGACCAACAGAGACTTCCTGCCAACCCCCTACTCAACTTTTAAAAAGTGCTTGCACAGGAAGAGAAGGGCTCTCTGGGGTGTGGTCTGCTGAGGGTGAAGGTGCTGGAGCCTGGTGCAATGGGCAGTTGGAAGGAGAGACCCCCTGACTGCTCCCAGGACCCTATCAGCACCAGAAGAAGAGCCCAGGACTGATGCACAGAAGCAGGGGCCTCTGCGCAGGGAGAACAGAGTCCCAGAAGGAGAGCCTGGCAAAAGGCTGGCGCAGGGAGCCAGTGAAGACAGCACACTGCTGAATCTACCCTCTCAGAGTCCCAGAGGGCAGAGGAGAGTGTTCCCAGTGGCGGGGGCTGGTAAAGAGGAGCATGAAGCGCCCCATAATGCGTCGCCAGGCATTTGGAAATCTGCCGTTTTGGTGCTTTGTGGCCCCCAGAGGAGGGGGGTCACCCTCACTTCTGAAAAGGTGCTGGGGAGCTGCTGGAGAGGCACAGTCTTCCCCCCCCCCCCCCAGCACGAAGAAATCTGCCATTTTGGTGCCTGGTGGCCCCCAGAGGAGGGGGTCACCCTCATATGTGAAAAGGGGTGCAGGGGGGCTGCAGGAGCACGCAGTCTCCCCCAGCATAAAGAAGAACAGTCCACCCCTAAGTTTCACGGGGCATCTGAAAGAATAACCTCTCAAGGGCACAGCCAGCCTTTAACACCTTCTAGGCTGGAACTTATGTTCTACAGCTGAGGGTGTACTATGAAGTGCATCACGGAGTGAAGGGCTGAGTTGGGGGATGTCTGGAGAAGGGCATCCCCTGGAGGTGAAGTGGTGTAATTGCACCGAAATGCATTTACTATTGGTTATTTCTTTCTAGGTGGACTGAAAGTCACATGTGTAGAGTGAAGTACCCGTGTAAGGTGATGTTAAGCTAAATGGAGTTATGTTGCTGGACCTTCCTGCTAGGGGGTCTGGCTGTATTTACGTAATCTCATGCTTTTACCTGGGATTCCTTTTAAAGTGAAGAGGGACCCTGCAGGAGAAGTGTAGTTGCCAGGAGTACTTCTTTTGAAGGGACTGTAAGTCACATGTGTAAGGAGATGTCATCAGCCAAGTGGGGTTATGTTGCCAGACAGTCCTGCTAGGGTGTCTGGCTGTATATGCGCAATCCTGTGATTTCATCTGTGATGCCCTTAGGGGCTGTAATTGCAATGCATTCAAATGATCAACTAAGGTGATGAGTACTGTCATTCTAAAGTGTGCGTAAACATGGATTCTTGCTGCTGCGCTTAGGTGAAGACCCCAGACTGCTAGCCCTTAAGATATAGAGGTGCATACTTTATGGTCAGTAGGAGATGCTCAGTCAGGGTCATGTGTCACCAAGGCAGGTTTACCCCTTTTTAATGCTTGTTGAGGTAATGGGGTGGGTCGCCACTGGGATGGTGCCAGTGCGCAGGGCCCTCGCTCCAGGTTATGTTCAACTAACTGCATTGGGGGCAAGTTGATGTGCATACATGGGAGTGGTGGTACTAGACCCCACCCCCCCTGCGTGAGTGGTGGAGATGTTATGCAATGTCACAAAGTAATTCCAACAGCTTATGTATATTTGTAAATTGGTGCATAGTATTGAGTGGTGTGTGTGTTTAATAAATGTACTCTTACTTTTATAAAGCAAAGTACAGACTGGACAATCAATTATTGAGTGTTATTTTTGTGCACCTGCAAATGGCGATTACCAGCCCACACCACCTCCCTTGAGTCAGCCTCAGACTGCTCTGCAACGCTACCCTCTGAGAGTCAGGCGCTACAATTGGGTGTTTGGTTCCCAGTGAAGGACAAATGTAGTCATGTTATTTGTGCAGGCCTCACAGATGCTGCCTCGTTTTCCAACAACTACTATTCAACATCCACTCCTGCCTACGACGTCTTCTTGGGAGAGGACTTACTTCCACACCCTCTACAGTAAACAATACCTCTTCAGAAACAGCCCATTGTGGTTGGCAGGTGAGACCTAAAAAGTGACATAACGTTGACTAAAAAACAATGCTTTTGAGGAACTTCGATTTTCGATTACGATCGAATCGACCCGCCATTTTGTAACCCGCCGCCATTTTGTGTTGCCACCACTCAGGCAGTACGGCGAACGAAGTATTTTCTGCTTTTCCCTTAGCTTAGTGTCAAAATACGTCCTCGGCCTTGTTTGCGAGGCTGGTGTTTGGACTAGCCGAGTACACTAATCCGTGTCTGCTTCCTTAATCCCTGTTTCAACTATCTGTAGGCTCACACCATTCTTTCCCGATCATATCTTATCAACTGGCCTTCACTGTCTCCTGCTAGCATTCTCTTGTGTCATGCCCGTCCTCCAATACACACAAACGTATCTCACCACCTGCAAGTCAGTTGTAATCTGTTAATATATTAAGTTCGGGGGTGGGATGACAAACACAGTTAGAGGAGAGGTCTCTTCGAGTCATCTGATCTTTCTGTTTTCGAACCCTTCTTACTGGTTCCACTTTGTTTTCCACTTACCCTATTGGCTCTTTTCTTCTTTGCTTGGGGTGTGTGTTCTGTTAATAATGTCATATTGTATAGTATTTAATCTGATGCGCCACAGAGTAAAGTGGCAGTCTCCAGAGAACCTACCTTGTGTACTTCTAGGATAACTGTACTAGCTGCAGCTAAATAAATCCAATCTTCTACCGCCGACAGAGTGTCCCGTGTCTCTGTGTATCGAAGCAGGTGAACCCAGGAGACGGAGGGCGTACCCTGCGCTGCCAGGCCCAAAAGGTTCTGGTTCATCAATTGGCGCCCACGGTGGAGCGGCTTCAGTGGTACCGGTTCTGCTCGAAGGTCGTGAGGAACCTCGCAAGAAAATTCCGGAGGGTTCGCGAGCCACACCAAGTGACCCCTGTATGTCGAAAGTGGTCTGAAGGTCTTTTGCAGCGCGGTTACTCCTTCCTGACGGCTACTGGCGACCGCTACCCTGACTGCTGCCCTGCTTTGGCCCATTCCTTTGGTGATGTATGGTAAAGCGAGACGATAGACGGGCCTCTGTTGGTGGAAGAAGACGTCCTTAGTTAAGTTAAGTATTTTCGTGGGTCGCGCCCACAACTTTGGTTCTTTGTTTGATGTCCTTAGGTATCTTAGATTTAGTCATTGCAATGACTAAAACCGAGGGTAAGTGCATTTGTGCTGCGTAAACTGAGTTTTACTCCCTTGAAGTTTGTGAACAGTCCGGAGTCATTGTGAAATGCCTGGTCTGACTAAGTTTGGAAGAATTTGTTGTCTTGGTTGTAATAGGGACTCCCGACTTGAGGACTCTTGTCCGATTCCTTCGGTTGGAACTCCCACACATGAGCTCTACTCAAAACATGGTATCGGCCCCATTGCCTTTAACGAGACATGGACTCGATACACGAAGAAAGATGGTGTTCTTAAATAGCCAGAAAACTGTAGTTTTGATCCTAGTGTGCTAGATAATTTAGAAACAGTTTTGTTCAAAAGAAAAGCCCGGCCGGCAATGTTTGACTCTCTTCGCCTTTGGCGTAAGGAAGCCAAACAGAAAGAAATTAAACAAGCAAAACGAGATAGGAAAGCACAGGGTATGACGATTATACAGGCTGCGCAACAGTTCAAAAATGATGAAATTGACAATGTGACTGAAATTTCAGAAAGACAACATCGTATGGCGATAGATAAATGCCATCCGATGTTGCCTGTATCTCCTTCTGATAATAAGAAAGATATAGAAGAAGATCCCCTAATGTCCCGCTTATTGAGGTTGCCTCTGCCCTATGCGCAAAATGCTAATATGCCTCAGCCGTTACAGCCTGCTCAGTTGCTGGTAGTACCTCCGCCGGTTCCGGCTCCTCAGCATCTGCCTCCTCCAGTATTACCGCCCTTGCCGGTATTACCAGTTTCTCAGCCATCATCTCCTTTGCCTTCTGCTCCTCCTGTAATTCCTAGTTCTTCTCTTGATAATTCTCCTAATATTCTGTCTCCAGTTCTGATGTCTAATTCACCGTCTATGCGTAAGCGTCTCACAGATTCTGTCACTAGTATTTTATCTCCTTTCTTTGGAGCTCTTAATGCGTCTCCGGCTTTTGCTCGAAGACAATCACGTAGTCAGTTCCAGATTTTGAGGAACGAGAGAAGCTAGATTCTCTTGCACGAAGATGGATCAAGAAGGGTCCACAATATAGTATATCTGATATTATGCCTACCTTTTTGCAATGGAATGCACCTACACAAAGGTATGTTTTCAATGTAATGTGCGACGTTCTCATTAAAGAATGGGAAGATGTGAGTTCGAGTCAGATCTCACAAGATTTATTAGATGTCCAAACTGATTTTGAAAAAGGTCTTATTTTAGGTTCCAAAGTTGAGGAAGCTGTAAGGACACTCATCTCTTACAGAACCTTATTATTCTCTCAGATTTTTCTTGATTCTGATCCGTCGGTTAAACTGACGTCGAAAAATTATCCTATGAGAGAGGTTCCTCCAGTATGGAAATAAGAGGTTCCAGCAGCTGGTGCTAATCCTCTTATTCCTGCTCACTTCCAGCGTATATGGGTACATGTACCATGGAAAAGATCTGAAGTTTTGGCCCTTAAGCAGACTCTACCAGATCCTCGTAAGAACCCAGCAGGTTATTACAAAGAATTATCGCAGACAATCGATGCTTGTATAATGAATCTGGCAGATATTGATATGCTAATGGTGATGTAGTTCCACAGACAATATGGACAAAGATTCGTAAAGAGGATCATGTACAGGAACTGGGTGCTACTTGGGATGCCATAGCTGATACAGATAGAGACCAAGTGGGTGGTGCAAAGCCTGACGCTTTGATTTCGGAGCTTCCTGGTATAATCATTACGTTAATGAAATCTATGATGCCTGCATTAAGAGTGAATTGGGATAAGCTAGCAGCATGTAAACAGAAGAAAGATGAAAGTATCTCTGATTTCTTTACTCGGTTCGAAGAGACATTCATCGATCACAGTGGTCAGGACATGGCTACCGAGGGTGGACAGCGATTATTCGTGGACAAATTTGTATTCAATTTGCTTCCCGAGCTGTCACATAAATTAAAGGATTCAGAAAGTTTGTGGGCTGTTTCTTCTTCTGCTAAGATATTGGCTACTGCACAATATTACGAGAATAGAGACAAAGAAGAAAAAGAAAAACAAGAAAAGAAAACAAAAGAGCTAAAAACGAAGGTTCTTTTACAGCAAGCTTATCCGCCACGTTACGTTCAGCCTCAAACTCAACAGCCACCGCAGTTTCAGAGATTGTATCAGAAACCTGAGCCATACATTTCGCGACCTTTGTTAGGTCCTAATCAATGTGCCTATTGTAAAGAGGAAGGTCATTTTAAAAGCAGTTGTCCGACTTTATTGCAGCGCAATGGAGCGTCATCTGCTCCACGAGGTCGTGCTGGCCTCCAGTCAGCAAACAGAGGTAGAGGTCGAGGTATATTGACTCAAGAACAGCGTGCCCTTCCTTCTCCTAATTCCATTAACTATTTTGATCAGCAAAATGTGAGATCCACTCAATATTATAATGAGGACCATTATGTTGAAGGCGAAAATGAGAGTCTTCATGCCAACTAGGACAGCCATGGACAAAGTAGAGGAGTTGTGCCAATCCCAGTAGATCAAAATGGCCCTTATGTCGACGTCACTACTATGGGTGTATCAGAGCCGTTTCTTCTAGATACTGGAGCAATGAGAAGTTCTATCATTCATTCTAAACTCCCTGGCGCACCTTTGTCTGGCTTAACGAATGTTTCTGTAGGATTTTCTGGCGCCCCTGTTCGCAATCCGGTTTCTTGGCCCTTGCCTATTTCAGTTGGTCCTTATGATTTGGAAGCTTCACTTCTGTTAACGAATGGTTGTGGTGAAAACCTGTTGGGTCTAGACCTATTGAAAAGAATGCATGCTACCATATATTGTTCTCCTTCAGGCGTACATCTCACTCTAGGTCAAAAGTTGATCTCCCCAATGTATCTGTCTAAAGATCAGTTTCCTCCTGAGTTGCTTTCTCTTCCGACAGCACTTTGGGCCACAGGTCCGAACGATGTGGTTGTCTTGAGATACCGCCTTATGTTGTTACTCTCAAGCCTAATGTTGAATTACCACGTATTCCACAATATCGAATTTCTGCTGAAGGTGAAAAGGCGCTTTTAGAAATCATTCACGATCTCATTCGGAAGGATGTGGTCGAAGAAACAAGAGGCAATACATGCAATAGCCCTATTCTTCCTGTTCTTAAACGTACTGATCCTTCTCAGCCTCCTGTGTACCGGTTTGTGATTGATCTGCGAGAAGTAAACAAAATTGTGATTACACTATTTCCTGTTGTTCCAGATATCACTGCCTTGTTGACTATGATACCTTCCACAGCGACTTGGTTCTCTGTTATTGATCTAAAGAATGCCTTCTTTAGTATTCCAATTGCAGAAGAGAGTAGGGACATTTTTGGTTTTTCTCTTGGAGGCCAAAGCTTCCGGTTTAAGCGCGCACCCCAAGGGTACTGTGAAAGTCCCTCCATTTATAGCCAAGCTTTGAAATGTCATCTTGATACTTTTCACTTGCCGTCTGGTGCTGCCCTTATCCAATTCATGGATGACTTGTTAGTCGCCGCTGACTCAGAAAATATCTGCAAAGATGTCACTGTTGCACTGCTACATCACTTGTTCAAGCTGAATCACAAGGTTTCACCTTCCAAACTACAGTATGTTTGTCGAGAGGTTACCTACTTGGGTCATCTCCTATCAAAGGAGGGATGACGATTGACACCAGAACGAATTCAGGCAATTGCGCGAATGTCAGTACCATCCACACAAAGGGAAGTACGTGCTTTTTTGGGAATCACTTCTTATTGTAGACAGTGGATCCCTAACTTCTCTTTGATCGCCAAACCCTTGTTGGCACTCACTTTAAAAGATACACCTCAGCCCCTTCCTTGGACTGACGAGTGCCAAAAGAGTTTCACTGATTTACGTACTGCTCTGTGTTCTGCTCCTGTACTGGGTACCCCAGATTACACTAAGCCTTTTATGCTGTATGTTCACAAGAAAGAAGGTTGTGCATTATCAGTTTTGACACAGCAATTTGGAGATAGACAGCGGCCATGTGCTTATTTTTCGGCTACGTTAGATCCCGTAGCTAAAGCATTGCCTAATTGTCTCAAAGCCACAGCAGCCGCAGCGATTTCTATTCGACAGTCCGCTGGGATAGTGTTAAATAACACTCTTATTGTCATGGTGCCACATGCAGTGGATACCTTACTAAACAGAACAAAGACACAGCATCTCACGAGTGCACGTTTAACTGGTTACGAGCTGACGCTATTGGCTAGTCATGTACACATCAAACGATGCAATACTCTGAATCCAGCCACTTTGTTGCCCCTTCCTAATGAGGAGAGTGTTGAGGATCAACATGACTGTTTCTTCCGTACTGAGGAAGAAACAAAAGGAAGGATTGATTTGAGAGACATCCCTTTAGAGAATCCAGATGGGACTCTATGGGTAGATGGTTCCTGTTTTAAGATGCCTAATGGGGATACGGTTTCAGCCTATGCTGTAACTACCTTACACACGATTGTGGAAACTGCGCGTGTTAGACACAACTCAGCGCAAGCAGCAGAGTTGATAGCACTGACGAGAGCTTGTGTACTATGAAAAGGGAAAAGGGTGAACGTGTACACTGACAGTCAATACGCCTTTGGTGTCGCGTTCAATTTTGGGCGTCTCTGGAAAGAGAGGGGTTACCTAACTTCACATGGCACTAAGATACAGCATGGTCAGTTAGTGACTGATCTCCTTGAATCACTTACTTTACCTGTCCAAATTGCGATAGTGAAGTGTAGTGCTCACAAGAGGGTTACGGATGATGTTGGACGAGGAAATGCATTTGCTGATGAAACAGCAAAGAAAACAGCGAAAGATTCAATGAGTCGAATGTATATGGCAGGTCCTGCGAATTGGGTCAGAGAGAGAGGAATGTGTGAAAATACAGTGGAAAGCGTGAAAACGATTCAGAAAGAGGCTACAGAAAGAGAAATAAGCAAGTGGAGAGAAAGTACGGGAATGTTAGATGAGATGGGTTGTTGGGTAGAATTGTCCGAACATCAACGATGGCTGTTGCCAGATGCTTATGTACTCCCAGGGGTTACTATGGCTCATGGTCCAGCTCACCTTAGTGCAAAAGGCATTTGTAAACTGTTAGCTCCAGTTTGGCAGAATGAGAACATCCCTAAATGTGCAGACAACGTAGTAAAGCATTGTATCGTTTGTCTGATGTATAATCCAGGAAAGGGAACCCCCACTCCAGCAGGTCACTTTGCTCCTCCGACATACCCATTTGAAGTGTTGCAAATCGATTATATTCCTATGGATCGATGCAACAACCTGAAATATGTTCTGGTGGTAGTATGTGCCTTTTCGAGATGGATAGAAGCATACCCTTTGAAAGACAACACAGCTTTATCCACAACCAAAATCCTTCTTAAAGAATTCTTTCCCAGATTTGGATTGCCGCGCATTGTCTGGAGTGACAATGGGAGCGAATTTGTTGGCCAAGTCATGCAAAAAGTTTGTGCAGGTCTTGGAATCAAACAAAAGTTCCATGCGGCAAATCATCCCCAATCAGCAGGTTTAGTAGAATGCTACAATGGGACCCTGAAATTGAAGTTAGCGAAAATTCAAGCAAGTACGGGACTTAATTGGCCTGATGCTTTACCGTTAGCTTTGCTATCCACCAGAACTGCAGTACACTCTCGTCTGGGACTTAGCCCTTATGAAGTGGTGTTTGGCCGTCCGGCCAACATATGGGGAATACCTCGTCCTAAAAAGTACTCAGATTTGCCCTACCCAATGTTGATTGACTATTTGCATGACATTACAACTAAATTGCATGTCCTTCATCAACAGGTTCGGAGTGCTTTGCCGGAGGCTTCCACAGATCCAGGTCACTCCATCCATCCAGGTGACTGGGTCTGCGTCCGCAATTTTCAGAGGAAAAAGAATTTGGAGCCCAGATGGCGACAGCCCCGAATGGTTCTTCTCACAACGAGAACAGCAATTAAAGTTGAAGGAACGAAAAATTGGATTCACGGTGTGCACTGCAAGAAAGTACCTTTGCCCTTGCCTTTTGATCAGTGGGTTCGCAGAGGGGTTGGTGACTGCTAAGGCGAAACAGTTTCACGATTCGTACCCTTTAGCGATGCACACCTGAATGGGACATTGTCTGAGAAAGAGGACGACGACATCTTACAGAAAGCGATTCCATTGCAACTTCGCTTGAACACGACTGAACCAAAAACATTGTTTCAAGATCAGAGTGTTCCTGGGAAGAATCGCTACAATCTTAGACCCAGACAAAGTAACACTTGAGACTTTTTTATTCTTCCTTCTCGTTGTGTAGTGTTCTGTTTAGGTTGCAGGGTCACGGTAGGAGTCTAGGTCACGACCTGAGTAGTGACAATAGGTCTGCAGGATCTTTCAGTGTCATAGGACGGGGAGCATCGTTATTTTAGTGATTAAGGAAGATTGCCGTGAGTATCCACTAATGAAAATGGAAACTACACCACGTATTGAAGAGAGAAGAAATGAAACAAAGAAAGCATCTTGTAAAATAATGTACAGTCGTTACAGTATAACCCTGTTGGAAACAGCCCACTCCCACTCCGCAGGGTGGTGGTGGACTCCCCGAACACACTGTGGTAGCTTGGCTCGAGTGGTCAGGAAACAGGCGCAGTGCTAAGCATACAATATACCCATACAATAACTATGCGTGCATCCGTTCCAAAAACGACTCTACACCGTAAAAATTATGAAAATATTCTTCTTTATCTTTTTCTCTTAGTTGCTGATTGGAAAAATAAATAAGTCAATCACAATATACAATTTTAAATAGTGCAGGCCACATAAATATTATCTGAAGATTCAATAAATAGGGGTGATCATAAATACAAGGGACATAAATATCAGTGCAGGTAATACAGGCAATTAAATATTTTGAGGCAATAAATACTGTACCAATAAATATTGTACACCATCAAGTCCTGTGGACCTATAAATATAGTGAAGCAATAAATAGGTAAAAACTCAATAAATACAGTACCCCCAATAAATAATTAAAAGTATACAGCAACACTCATGTAATCAGTTGACATTTCAATTCCTAAGGGCTGATTTGGCCCAGGCACAGCTTGTAGGGTTGTGGAAGGCTTGAGGGGGGCTACTCCCTGGCTGAGACAAGGCTGAGGCCTAAACTGAGGTAGATCAAAGGGGGGAATACCAGTGCCCTGGCTTTCTCTCTCCACACCACCTCTCTAGGTTAGTCCCAGTTCACCCCAGGCACAGTCAGGTTGGTTTCAGCACCTCCCTAGCCCCTTAGAGCAGTCTCTCAGGTCTCCACAGGGCCTTAGGCGCCCTCTACTCCACTTACTGCCCTTTTTCTGATGTTCCGACGCCGCTGGAGTCGTGTCGACGCCGTGAGGCGGTTCCGGTTCGGTCTCGGCGGCCTCGGCACAATGTCAGTTCTTTGACGACGCCGGTAGGCGGTTCCGGTCCGATGTCGGCGGCCTCGGTTCAATCTCGACCTCCGATTCGACGGCGTCGGGCAGTCTCTACTCGGTGTCGACTTCGGGCGGCTCCGGTCCGATGGCGCTCTCGGCTCCGATGACGTCGGCCGGCCTGGCCTCGATGTCGACTTCCGGCGACTCCGGGGTGCGATCCTCACCCCCGACCTCCGGTGCTCCTCCTCTCAGGTTCCGGGCGACTCCGGAGTGCGATCCTCACTCCCGACCTCCGGTTCACCTCTACCTCGGTCTCCGACGACTCCGGAGGGCGGACTTCACTCCTCCGATGACGCCGCTCGCTCGACCTCGGTTCACTTCCTCCTCGACCTCTGGAATTCCTCACGACCTCCGTCGGCGCCCTCTCACGACCTCAGGCGGCTCCGGGTACGACGTCTGCTACTTCAGTCAGCGCCGTTTCTCCACCTCGGGCTCCAGGTCTCAGGCTACTCGACGCCGGACTCCAGGGAAACCAGTTTCCAGGTCAGGATCTTGCTGCTTTCTGCTTCTAAGGCCTGTTCCTGCTGTTCAGGTCCTTAGGATGAGTTTTTCTGTCTTCTTCCCACACAGGGCTATAGGCTGGGATCCATCAGTAGGGACTAGTATCAAGGGTGGGTTTATGGACCCCACTCCAGGCACCAGTTTCCACCCCTGCTGCTTCACTCCTTCCTCCTTCACTGTTGTGCTGCTCTCTCTTCACCAGTCAGGTGCCAACTGCCAGCTCCAACTGCCAACACTCTGTCTTAACCTCCCAACATTCCAAACCGCCTCCAACTGTCACAGGGTTCTGGAATCTCCTGGAATGTTCTGGAAGGTGCTGGTAGGTTCCAGTGGATGCTGGTGATGTCACAGGTGGCCACCATTTTGTGCTCCAGGCCCTCAGACAGAAGTTTCAGGGGTAGGTAAAATGGCTCCCTGAATCTGCAGCAACACTAAAAAGTCTGGTGGTTCCCAAAAAGGAAAAATTCAAACAGGGTTTGAGGCAAAAGTGGGACAAAATAAATAATGATGAGGAGGGACCACCCAAAGGGCTGACAGGTCTAACACGCGTCCCCCCCAGCTGAAAGTGGGGAGAGCTACCCAACCCCTTGGGAGTTCTCATCACTAAGGCGGAAATACCTTGAGAGACCGTCTGCATTGGCGTGGTCCACTCCAGGCCGATGTTCCACCTGAAAGTCCATCCCCTGTAGGGAAATAGACCACCTCAACAACTTGGGATTCTCCCCCTTCATTTGCATCAGCCAACGAAGGGGTCTGTGGTCGGTCTGAACTAGGAAGTGCGAGCCAAACAGGTATGGCCGCAACTTCTTCAGAGCCCATACCACTGCAAAGGCTTCACGCTCTATTGCACTCCACTTCTGTTCCCTGGGAAGTAGTCTCCGGGATAGGAAGACCACGGGTTGATCCAGACCCTCTTCGTTGAGTTGCGATAACACTGCCCCAATGCCATGTTCTGATGCATCTGTCTGGACAATGAACTCCTTGGAAAAGTCTGGGGCCCGTAAGACCGGGGCCTCGCACATGGCTTTCTTCAATCTCACAAAGGCCTGCTGACAGGCCTCCGTCCAGACTACCCGTCGAGGTTGTTTCTTGGACGTGAGCTCCGTGAGGGGGGCTACGATGGTACCGTACCCCTTCACGAAGCGGCGGTAGTATCCCGTGAGGCCCAAAAATGCTCGGACCTCAGTCTGTGTCTTGGGGGGTTCCCAGGCCATGATGGCCTCGATCTTCGCCTGGAGGGGTTGCACCGCTCCCCTACCCACCAAGTGTCCAAGGTACACTACCGACCCCTGCCCGATCTGGCACTTGCTGGCCTTGATCGTCAATCCAGCTTGTCTCAGGGCCTGGAGAACAGCTTGCAGGTGACGCAAGTGATCCTCCCAGCTGTTACTGAAGACGGCTATGTCATCCAGATAAGCAGCAGAGAAACTCTCCATTCCGGTGAGGATCTGGTTTACCAGGCGCTGAAACGTGGCAGGTGCGTTCTTGAGCCCAAAGGGCATCACACAGAACTGGTAGTGGCCATTGGGCGTGGAGAAGGCTGACCTTTCCCTTGCTCCATCAGTCAACGAGATCTGCCAGTACCCTGAAGTAAGGTCAAAGGTACTTAGATATTGGGCAGCTCCCAGCCGGTCAATCAATTCATCCGCCCTAGGGATCGGATGAGCATCAGTTTTTGTCACTGAATTCAGTCCCCGGTAGTCCACACAGAACCTCAGTTCTGGTTGGGCACCCGGTGGTGCAGCTTTCGGTACTAACACCACCGGACTAGACCAGGGGCTGCTAGAAGGTTCAATCACTCCTAGCTCCAGCATCTTAGTGACTTCACTATGAATGCTGGCCTTCACCTTGTCTGACATCCGGTAGATCTTGGACTTCACAGGTGGGCTGTCTCCTGTGTCCACGTCATGGACGCACAGGTGAGTCCTACCCGGGACAAGGGAGAACAACGAGGAGTACTGCCCCAGGACCTGGCGACAGTCCTCCTGCTGTTCAGGAGTTAGAGATGGGGAGAGAATCACTCCCTCCACCGACCCATCCTTCTCTTGAGACGCAAACAGATCAGGGAGAGGCTCGCTTTCCACGTCCTCTCCTCCGTCAGTCACCATCATCAAGATGACTTCGGGCCTCTCATGGTGGGGTTTGAGGCGGTTGGCATGCAGCACCCGCAGGGGCTGACGAGGGGTCTTCAGGTCCACCAAGTAGGTAGCCTTACCCTTCCTCTCCAACACCTCAAAGGGTCCTGACCAGCGATCCTGGAGGGCACTAAGCTCTCCCGGTTCGATCACCCACACCTTCTGGCCAGGCTCCAACTCCACCGGGTGAGCCTTGTGGTCATACCACGCCTTCATCACTGCTTGGCTGGCTTCCAAGTTGTCAGAAGCTTGCTTCCACAACTTAGCCATTTGGCTCCGGAAGGCCAGCATGTAGCTCACCACATCCTGGGGGAGCTTTCTGGGAGTTCTTTCCCATCCGTCTCTCACCAGGTTGAGAGGTCCACGTACAGGGTGCCCATACAGAAGCTCGAAGGGGCTGAAGCCCACTCCCTTCTGTGGCACTTCCCTGTAGGAAAAAAGTAAACAGGGTAGGAGGACGTCCCATTTCCTCCGCAGGCTTTCAGGCAGACTTCTGATCATGCCCTTCAAGGTTTTGTTAAACCTCTCCACCAGACCATTGGTCTGGGGGTGGTAAGGAGTAGTGAACCGGTACGTCACTCCACACTCCTTCCACATTGCCCGCATATACGCTGACATGAAGTTGGTCCCCCTGTCGGACACAACTTCCTTGGGAAAACCCACTCGGGTAAAGATTCCCATCAGGGCCCTAGCCACAACAGGTGCTGTTATGGTCCTCAGAGGTATTGCCTCTGGGTACCGTGTGGCATGATCCACCAGGACCAGGATAAACCTGTGACCAGCTGATGTTGGCGGATCTAACGGACCCACAATGTCGATGCCCACCCTTTCAAAGGGGGTGCTAACGACAGGAAGTGGTTCCAGGGGAGCTCTCAGCTTCACCCCTGTTTTCCCACTGGCTTGGCAAGACACACATGTCCGGCAGTAGGTATCGGACGACACTTTCATCTGAGGCCAATAAAAGTGTGGGACAAGACGGGCGAAGGTCTTGTCTTGCCCCAGGTGTCCTGCCAATGGTATCTCGTGAGCCAACTCCAGAAGGAAGGCTCGATAACGTTGAGGAACTACCAAGGCTCGTGACGATCCATGTAGGGGTGCCTTGGGTTCACTGTAGAGGAGGCCATCCTCCCAGTAAACACTGTAGTTCCCTTCAACGTTCCCTGCTGCCTGGGCTTCGGCCTGTCGCCTCAGCCCCTCAAGGGTAGGGCACTCCCTCTGGCCCTGGCAGAACTCCTCCCTGGACGGGCCTCCCTCCACGTGCCACTCGGCCGGGATGGGTAGGTCCTCCAGGTTGGTAACGTCCCCCTCCGCAGACTCCTGGTCCACCACCTCCGGTGGCCTATCCGTCCTACGGGGTGGAGACGCCGAGGCAGGCTCCTCCTGTCCTCGGTTCTTCCCTTGACTGGCAGCTGGCTGGGCCTTTGTTCCAGGCTCCAGCCGAAATGAACTCCCTCTTCGGGTAGTCGCGGACCTTGTGCTAACACAGGCCCAGTCAGGTGTACCCAGCATCTCGGTGTGAGTCCGGTATTCCACCTCCTTCCAAGCGTTGTGCTCCATGTCATTCCCCAGCAGACAATCGACTGGCACGGCAGGGCTTACGGCAACTCGAAGTGAACCTGCAATCCCCCCCCATTCAAAGGGAACCTCGGCCACGGGATAGTGACCTGTTCTGCCGTCAGCCATCGCGGCTGGGTGGAGTACATCGGGAATTACCTGCTCTGGAGACACCAGTTGACTACGCACCATAGTCATACTGGCTCCTGTGTCTCTCAGAGCCTCCCCTCTTTGGCCGTTGATGGTGATCCACTGCCCATACTTTGCGGTATTTGCGGGCACCTGGATCTTAGGAACCATCTCCCGTTCTCCCAGGGACACTAAAGTGACACCCGCCCACTCCCTTCCCTTAGTTAAGGGCATCTCCTCCCCGAGCACTGCACTAGCTACTCCGGGGGTCTTTCCTCCAGTGGGAGGGGGTGGACGTTTCTGGCACTTCGGATCTCCTTTATAGTGTCCAACGCCACCGCACTCATAGCAATGGACAACCCTTGGCTGCTGACTCTGGCCAGGATTAGGGTTTCTGGGTGGGTTAGCCTTAGAGGTGAATCCTGTTCCCTTCCCTTGGAAGTTATTTTGGGGGTCTTTGGAGAACTCCTTTTTCTTTTCCCCTCCCTCTTTCTTCTGGGGGGCGCCCTGTCCGGCCTTTTGAGTATCCCCTCCAGTCCCCCTTGTGGACACCCGGGTACTAGCCCAAATGTCCGCCTCCTCAGCAAGCTTCCGGGGACTGGTCAGCTTGCTATCCACCAGGTGTTGCCGCAGTTCAGGGAAACATTTCTCGAGCAGGTGTTCCTTCAGTACTAGGTCAAACAACTCCTCGTAGTTCCTCACTTCACTGCCCTGAATCCAACCTTCCATTGCCTTCTTCGCATAGTCCAGGAAGTCCACCCAATTCTGCGTGCCCAGCTTGTGACTACCCCTGAACTTCTGTCTGTACTTTTCAGGTGTTAGTCCAAACTTTCTGATGAGCGCCAGTTTCATGGTGGGGTAGTGGGTCTGCTCATCCTCCTCGAGGGCCAATAAAGCATCCCTACCAACTGGAGGCATGTACTTATACAATCCCCCTCCCCAGTACTTCTCCGGAACCCCATGGGCCCTCAGTGAGACCCCATAGGCCGCTAGCCACTTGGCGATATCGTTGCCCACTCCATAGCTAGCCACTATGTCCTTTGGCAGGTAAGGTTTGGATTCCCTGGTGATCTCTTGGGTTTGGCTGCCACCATTAGGAACAGGTTGTGCCCCGATTCTCAAGATCTGAAGATCTATTTCTTTCAGTCGCAATTCATGGGCCATCCTCTGCTCCTCCTTCTCCTTCTCCAGCCTTGCTAAGTCCCATGTGAGCTGTCTTTTCTCCCTCCGGTCCGTTAGCTCCACTTCAGACAAGCCACCGCTAGAGGCACTGCTGCCCTTCCTAGAAATGGTTCTGGGCCCTGCTGACAGGTTCCCCACCTCAGGTTGGTACATCTCAGCCCCCTCGGGGTCAGGCTCTCCATCCCTGTCTTCCTCCTCAGCCTTGCTTTCTCGGCGTGCCTCCCCCCAAGCCCTTAAGCTAGTTTGGAGTGCACCCTTCTTTGCTCCTGGGGGGCAGTACACCCCCTCCCGCTGGCAAAACTCCCTGAGTTGGGCCACAGTGTACGTTTCTAGATTTTCTAGTACAAACTCCATCTTGCCCACTCAGGTTAGAGGACAGGTTTTTGTGCAGTAACTATGCAGGGGGGTACCTTTAATAATACCTCCTCCCACCACCAGAGTAAATTTGGAAAAAACAAAAACCCACAATCAGGAAGGCCGCAATTGAGAAAACTCCCGGTGTAGGCCTATTGACTACCCACAGTTATTGTTGAGTATACGTAGGCACAGCTCGATCCCACCACTGAACACCAATTTATGTTGGAAACAGCCCACTCCCACTCCGCAGGGTGGTGGTGGACTCCCCGAACACACTGTGGTAGCTTGGCTCGAGTGGTCAGGAAACAGGCGCAGTGCTAAGCATACAATATACCCATACAATAACCATGCGTGCATCCGTTCCAAAAACGACTCTACACCGTAAAAATTATGAAAATATTCTTCTTTATCTTTTTCTCTTAGTTGCTGATTGGAAAAATAAATAAGTCAATCACAATATACAATTTTAAATAGTGCAGGCCACATAAATATTATCTGAAGATTCAATAAATAGGGGTGATCATAAATACAAGGGACATAAATATCAGTGCAGGTAATACAGGCAATTAAATATTTTGAGGCAATAAATACTGTACCAATAAATATTGTACACCATCAAGTCCTGTGGACCTATAAATATAGTGAAGCAATAAATAGGTAAAAACTCAATAAATACAGTACCCCCAATAAATAATTAAAAGTATACAGCAACACTCATGTAATCAGTTGACATTTCAATTCCTAAGGGCTGATTTGGCCCAGGCACAGCTTGTAGGGTTGTGGAAGGCTTGAGGGGGGCTACTCCCTGGCTGAGACAAGGCTGAGGCCTAAACTGAGGTAGATCAAAGGGGGGAATACCAGTGCCCTGGCTTTCTCTCTCCACACCACCTCTCTAGGTTAGTCCCAGTTCACCCCAGGCACAGTCAGGTTGGTTTCAGCACCTCCCTAGCCCCTTAGAGCAGTCTCTCAGGTCTCCACAGGGCCTTAGGCGCCCTCTACTCCACTTACTGCCCTTTTTCTGATGTTCCGACGCCGCTGGAGTCGTGTCGACGCCGTGAGGCGGTTCCGGTTCGGTCTCGGCGGCCTCGGCACAATGTCAGTTCTTTGACGACGCCGGTAGGCGGTTCCGGTCCGATGTCGGCGGCCTCGGTTCAATCTCGACCTCCGATTCGACGGCGTCGGGCAGTCTCTACTCGGTGTCGACTTCGGGCGGCTCCGGTCCGATGGCGCTCTCGGCTCCGATGACGTCGGCCGGCCTGGCCTCGATGTCGACTTCCGGCGACTCCGGGGTGCGATCCTCACCCCCGACCTCCGGTGCTCCTCCTCTCAGGTTCCGGGCGACTCCGGAGTGCGATCCTCACTCCCGACCTCCGGTTCACCTCTACCTCGGTCTCCGACGACTCCGGAGGGCGGACTTCACTCCTCCGATGACGCCGCTCGCTCGACCTCGGTTCACTTCCTCCTCGACCTCTGGAATTCCTCACGACCTCCGTCGGCGCCCTCTCACGACCTCAGGCGGCTCCGGGTACGACGTCTGCTACTTCAGTCAGCGCCGTTTCTCCACCTCGGGCTCCAGGTCTCAGGCTACTCGACGCCGGACTCCAGGGAAACCAGTTTCCAGGTCAGGATCTTGCTGCTTTCTGCTTCTAAGGCCTGTTCCTGCTGTTCAGGTCCTTAGGATGAGTTTTTCTGTCTTCTTCCCACACAGGGCTATAGGCTGGGATCCATCAGTAGGGACTAGTATCAAGGGTGGGTTTATGGACCCCACTCCAGGCACCAGTTTCCACCCCTGCTGCTTCACTCCTTCCTCCTTCACTGTTGTGCTGCTCTCTCTTCACCAGTCAGGTGCCAACTGCCAGCTCCAACTGCCAACACTCTGTCTTAACCTCCCAACATTCCAAACCGCCTCCAACTGTCACAGGGTTCTGGAATCTCCTGGAATGTTCTGGAAGGTGCTGGTAGGTTCCAGTGGATGCTGGTGATGTCACAGGTGGCCACCATTTTGTGCTCCAGGCCCTCAGACAGAAGTTTCAGGGGTAGGTAAAATGGCTCCCTGAATCTGCAGCAACACTAAAAAGTCTGGTGGTTCCCAAAAAGGAAAAATTCAAACAGGGTTTGAGGCAAAAGTGGGACAAAATAAATAATGATGAGGAGGGACCACCCAAAGGGCTGACAGGTCTAACAAACCCTATATGTTTTGATATCATTATGTATTGCTTTGTCAATTATCGGTTGGATAGTTTATGTTTTGCAGCCAAGACACACCTCCCCTTCCTTTTCTTTGCCTTCTTCTACTATCTCTCCACACTTTTTTTATACTTTCCCTTCACATGAACTTGTCAGGAGAATCGAGTATTACAATAATTCTTTTGTTCAACTATTACACCAGCATCAATTAGTAATTAACACAACTGATTGTTGGGTATGTGGTCTTATGCCGCATACTACTGAGAAGGGAATACCATTTCTAGTTCTTCCTTTCTCCTACGAAGGTTCCGCTTGGGCATTCTTTGTTATTTTCTCAAATGCATATCAAAGTAAATTCAGACGGTCTGTTGCTTCACAAGTTAATTATCTGGATTTTAGTCATAGTTCTTTGATTAAGGGTATGGTGGTTATGGCTAAAATCATGGAGAATAGCAAGATTTCTATCGATGAAAGAAAAGCATACACTAATTGGAACGTCACCCAATACATGTCGAGTCTTAATAATAAAATGGGAAAGGAGAAATCCTCACCGATCTGGACTGTACCGCATCAAGGTAACTTCTGTTTAAAGATAAACAAACACTCTTCTGACACTGTACCAAAAAGTAACTGTTCCTACACATACATTTATTCCTCTCTGAACTCACCTCCTCTAGTACCGTCACAAGGCACCTATTTCATTTGTTATGATAGAGCCTATACCTGGTTGCCAACGGGTTTCTCTGGTACCTGCAATATAGCTTTTCTTCTTCCCCCTACTTACACTGCTTCTGCCAATTATCACCGAACCCGTCTCAGTCGAGGAATTATTGATTCGAAAGACACCGCGGGGCAAGAAGGAGGAGATTTCCTTAAAGGTTTTCTTCCCTTCTGGGGTCCAATGGCCAATAGCAGAAATATAAGGCAACTGGTCCGTGTCGTAGAGACTACAATAGACATCACTGTAGGAGCCTTGAGTAATATCACGGCGGAACTACAAGCGGATCGTCTTATGACCTTACAAAATCGAGTTGCCTTAGACTTTATTCTTGCCGATCGTGGTGGAGTGTGTAAATTGATCGGGTCAAGCTGCTGTATTTTCATTCCTAATGACGCTCCGACAGTATACCAAGCTATTTCCAAGTTACACATAATCTCCGAGTCTATTCATCAGGACGAAGGAGATTGGTCCCTAACGGAATGGTTTTGGGGACTACTGTCCAAATGGGGCTGGAAAGTATTGACATTCCTTGGAGTAATTTTGACAATCATATTCTCTTGTTGTCTTTGTATGCACTGTGGTCCCGCTATCTGTGATCTTTGTGCCACTATGTGCATTTCAAGACCCAAACCTCAAGTGACAGAAGACATAAGGATGATGTTACAACAACAGCTTGATGATCTCATGGCTATTGATGTGGACTCAGATTAACGTGAGTCTATCTTGCCTGAGTTCTGGCAAAAGGAGGGTCTGAGGAACTTCGATTTTCGATTGCGATCGAATCGACCCGCCATTTTGTAACCCGCCGCCATTTTGTGTTGCCACCACTCAGGCAGTACGGCGAACGAAGTCTTTTCTGCTTTTCCCGTAGCTTAGTGTCAAAATATGTCCTCGGCCTTGTTTGCGAGGCTGGTGTTTGGACTAGCCGAGTACACTAATCCGTGTCTGCTTCCTTAATCCCTGTTTCAACTATCTGTAGGCTCACACCATTCTTTCCCGATCATATCTTATCAACTGGCCTTCACTGTCTCCTGCTAGCATTATCTTGTGTCATGCCCGTCCTCCAATACATACAATCGTATCTCACCACCTGCAAGTCAGTTGTAATCTGTTAATATATTAAGTTCGGGGGTGGGATGACAAACACAGTTAGAGGAGAGGTCTCTTCGAGTCATCTGATCTTTCTGTTTTCGAACCCTTCTTACTGGTTCCGCTTTGTTTTCCACTTACCCTATTGGCTCTTTTCTTCTTTGCTTGGGGCGTGTGTTCTGTTAATAATGTCATATTGTATAGTATTTAATCGGATGCGCCACAGAGTAAAGTGGCAGTCTCCTGAGAACCTACCTTGTGTACTTCTAGGATAACTGTACTAGCTGCAGCTAAATAAATCCAATCTTCTACCGCCGACAGAGTGTCCCGTGTCTCTGTGTATCGAAGCAGGTGAACCCAGGAGACGGAGGGCGTACCCTGCGCCGCCAGGCCCAAAAGGTTCTGGTTCTTCACTTTATTAATTGAAATATGCTGAGTAAAATGTAATGTGCAAAAAACTCCTTCTGGAATAAGATGATCAACATCATGCAAGGATGTGCAAGTAGTTGAAGTGTCTATTTTATGCAATTGTACTAACTGTCTGTGGAGGAGAGGGCTTCACCTGATGAATACCTGCTTAGATTATCTTTCAATGACCCCTCTTTAACACTGAGGCAATGTACACTTGAAGCACAAAAGCACAGTGTCCTCAGGCTATATTGTGTCAATTTGTACTTGAACGTTGTGTCGATCTGGGACCAGTCATTACGCAAGTTATTAATTTTACAGCACTAGCATCACCGCGTTGTTTTTGTTCAGGTGGATTTATTTATATTTGCGGAATGTATAATATATTACAACTCTGTTATTTGCTAAAGGACGTCATAACTTTTTAGTTACAGAGTTGATCATTGCAATGATTTTACGATTAGTATTTGTTAGAAATGGGATTTCTGGTTGGCTAAGGCTTGCGCCAAAGCCAGGCAAAAAAATCACCACTCTAGTCAGGGCAAGGGAGTTACACGCCAAAGATAACTCCTGCTCACCCCCTTGGTAGCTTGGCACGAGCAGTCAGGCTTATCCCGGAGCCAATGTGTGAAGCTTTTGTGCAACCCGCACACAGCAGCAACATACCAGACACACCACAAAAGGAACTCCATACAAGGTTATAACAAAAATAGCCTTTGTAATCTCATAACACATTAGAATAGCAATCACACAATATACACTGTGCTCTCTGGCACAAGGTAATATCTACAAGGAATTATACACACATGACAGGGCTAATTGGACCACTGTCAGAACCATCACTAGTGAACATAGTAAATGTAGAACATATCATAAGCGTAGAACACAACCAGTAACTACTGGCAAGCACTGTACTCAGCATTATCCTGCAACATAAACCATATTATGCACAGTATCACATTTAGGCGTAAAATACATTCTGCGTCAACCTCACCAGCATAAACACATTATGCAATCATCTCATAAGTCTAAACGCATTAGACCATAACCTCAGAAGTATAAACACCTTATGCAGTACCTCATAACATAAATCACAGTAGAGGCATAAATCACGGTGCGTAAAACACAGTACTTGAATCACATTTACTAGCACCACATAAATCACCTTAGGGCCTGGCGCCCAATCAAACTCACAGACCCCCTGGCCAACAGGCCTTCTCAAAAGGGCTCAAATGCCCTATGTCCCAAATGTCAGGGCGGCTGACAATGCAGCAGAATCCACGTGCGCAATTGCGCTAGGTCAGAGGAGTGCATCTCACTCCTATCTCATTCACAATGCCCCCAAAGAGATATCAGCCTAAACGTTGCAGCTGACGCTATTAGCTGTGAAGAGAACGTGGGCCTGGGCACTCACCATGCCCTCTGGACAAATATGCAAAATGTTGCAGCTGCCCACTGTCCGGTGGGGCAGCTGTGTACAAATTAGCCCTGGCACCAATGTGCCACCTGAGCTCCTCTCTGGGACTCTCTACACAAATTGCCCCCATCGGTGCAGCTGCCCTCTAGCAAGTGGGGCTGCTGTAGAACATGGCCAAAACTGGAGGGCAGGGGCCCCTCTGGGCCCTCTCTCAACAACTATGCCCATCATTGGGGCAGCCTGCTCTCTCGTGGGACTGCCCAGACCAAACAGGACTGCCCGGGTGCCTCGTGTACACCAACAACAAGGAAAAAAGAACGGCCTCGGGCCCACTCACTGGGTCTAGGATTGGCTTCTCTGCCTCCTTTGGTCTCGTCCTTAGGTCGCAGGGACAGGCACGGCCTGTGTGCCTCGGCCCTGCTCACAAAACCTCTTTGGCTCCGCCCGGTCCCTCTTCTGCGAGGCTCAGTGAGGTCTAGGCTGCGCGCGGGGCTCTCCTCTCAACACGATAGCCTCGCTCAGATGCTTACCGGCTCCTGGACTCCTCTCACGGGTCTCCAGACTTCCTCCGTCTCCTCAGCTGATGTAGCAGGGCCCTCTCTCGGGCATGGGAGCCTCACCGGTCCTGCACTGCAGTGTCCCCTCGCTTCCGGCCATAGGCTCCACAACTCTGGCACCTCTTTCGGCCCAGCCGCAGGTCCCGCTCAGAGTCAGGCAAACTCTGCCTGGCTTCCGGGTCGGCGGCCTCTTTCACTCAGGCTGCTGCGTTGATGTTTCCACATTAGAACGCGGGGTGGACACCCATCAGAATTAAAATAAAACACCAGCGGGGTGGGCACCTGCAATTAATATCTAAATGAGCAGGGTGGGCACCCGCAGGAAATTGAGAAAAACGTGGGGTGGGCACCCACTGTTTCCATTAGCATGGGGGGAATGCCTATAAGGGGGATTCCTTCACCAAGGGCTGCAGCTCAGCGCTGCACAGCCCCCAAGCTCTCCTCCTTCTTTGGGGAAAGCTTAAAAGTAAAGCGCTCACAGGGCGCAACATGCAGCAAAGGTCCTACATTAGAAAGAATAAGTCCAGCAAATCGTTCCTCCAGGTTCAGGGGCACAGCTGGGCCCAGGGAGGCCAGCACACAGGGCCCTCCAGCAGGGAGGTAAGCCCCCATGGCGGTTCCTCCTGGGCCACAGCAGCAGCACGCCCCCTAGTCAGGAACAGCCCGTTTTCATGGGGTCACAGCCCCAGTATTTATACACCTTTTCTCTTGGTTCTGCAGAGCACAGTGTAGGAGAGTAGGATCTGCTTCACATGTTTACCCTCACTTTTTGCTGGTGTTTCACTGTTTATCGACTTTAGTCTGGCTGGAACCCTGCTATTCAGGGCCCCAGCCCAGCTGCTTCCTCTCTAAATTGATTGCATGTACTTTAGGTACACCATTGATTGGATCCTAAGATACCCTTGTGAGTCCCTAGTGTGTGGTATACTATGTACCCAGTGCATAGGTGCCACAGAGGCCTACCAGGGGCTGAAGCATGTATTATGCCACCCCTGGAAAGCTACCCAAAATGACATCACAAGTCTGCTCCTGCAGCCTGGGTAAGGTGGTGCATGCACCCCTTACTGAGGTATAGGTTCACTATACCTCACCTAACACTGCACATACAAAACTATCAGTCACTCCTATGGCAGGCCTTAACAATCCTGAAGGCAGAGTGCTCGGTTATATGTGAGAGGGTGCCCAGGCATGAGCTGAGCACCTCTGTAGCCTTCGGGGTTCTCAGTGGTGCAGCCTGACCATATACTCTTAAGTGCATTATATCTTAAACGGTGCTAACTTTGGACTGACTGCATGGAAACATGTTGTGTTTGGTGTCAAACACCTTGGATTCATACCCTCACATCAGTTCTTGATGTGAGGATATGATCCCACCCTTCTAGAGGTAGAGACAAGGCAGTACTGGTATAGCCAGTAGAAATCTAATAGAGCCCTGGCATCACAAAATGGATGCTGCAGCCACAGACACGGGTCTGGCCTCCTGCTGCTGACTGAAACTCTGGCAGGGGAGGCCTGGACAATAGGTTTCCTGTCACAGGGAGATGTAGCCACCTCCCAGACAGGTTTATGTGTATTGGGGCTGGGTGGGAGCACTCTCTGAGAGCTTTGAAGTCCTGCACTGGGGGCACATTTGGTGTCCCTGTGCATACTCCAGCTCAAACTGGTTCAGGGGCTTCTAGCCCCTGCTCTGGGGCAAAACTGGACAAAGGAAATGGGTGTATCCACCCCTCTTTCCAAACCCTCCCATAGATGGGTCCCCAGAGCTTGTCCAACCCCTTCCTTAGGTATAAGTAAGGAACCTCTGTAACCAGAACTTTAGATATCCCTGGATGAAAATCTGAAGCTAAATCCTGGACCTTCGACGCTCTAGTAAAGACAAGCGGACTGAAGAAATCTCCCTTGGGGTCAAGGAGTGCCTCCCCTGCTTGGCAGGCACCAACATAGCATTTTGCTGGTCTGAATTTCTGAAGCTCCCACCAGACTCCAAAATATTTGCAGCCCAGGAAGAGGATTTCCAGACATAACAGAGGCCAACCCGAGTCCCCAGCAAAGATGAGACCCGCAGCCCTCGTGAGTAACGTGGAACCAGAACTCCTGGTCACGGTGCACTTTTGCAAGTGCATTAACTTCTCAATGTCTCTTGAAGTCGTGCTTAGACTTACTTGTAGCCCCTACCTCGAGCAGAAGATCCACTGAAGATTGTTGGCCTAGTCACCCCAAGTGTCTTGTGGGCCGCCATTTTGTGTGTCCTCTTGAGGTCCCTTTGCAATCACTGGTCCGTCGACTGGTGGGCCCCTGAGGGGGTAACTTTGAATTTCCTTGGGTTTTCCTGGTTGCTCCAGATGTTCTCTGACCCCCAACTAAGTGGTGATTCTCCCAGACCTTGCTGGTCTGCACCGAAGCATCTTTCTCATGTCTGCGTGGGTTGCTTTTGCCAAGGCTTGTTGTGTCCAATCCGGGCACCGATGCTGCAGCACTCGACATCCTTTGTGGGACAGCTCAAATACAGCTCCTGGTTGTCCTCGACACCTCCTGGTCCTCGTGGCTGAAGAGTCAAGCTTCACCTCCTTCACCTGAAATCACCCGACATCGGTGGGCATCTGCCTACTACCTTCCTGGTCACTGGCTAGTGACCCAGACTCTGTCCACTCTGCTTTCAGGTTCTTCTCATCTTTGATCCAGGCTTGGATCTCTTCGGACACTTCGCATCTTCCCGGCAGCAGCACTTCTTCGCCAGCTTCTGTTGAAATCGACGACACGACCCGACACCATTTGACACCTATGCACCCGGCTTCCCTGGGTGAGGTAACATGAGTACTCCGGTGCTCCCATGTGTGTTGACCCTAGAACTTCCTAAGTTCCAAAGGGGTTGGTCCTGACTCATTTCTAAGTGTCCCTAATCTATAAAAATCTAACCGCGACTTTCCCCATAGAAGCTAACGGGTGTTCGTTGCTGTGTTCACACACTGCACACGACCCCCGTGGGTCCCCTGTGTCACTACCTTGGGTGATTCCTTGGGGTCCCAGTGATTCTACAGGCTCTAGACCTTGTGTCTAGTTAAGTCGTGGTTCTTATACCACTATTGTAGTATATGGTTTGGCTCGCCCCTAGGGCCTAACGTGTATTTGTGCTATTTTACTGTCATATTCGAAGCGTAACTTATGTGTTTTGACCTCTAGTCTCATAAAGAGACAAGGAGGGTGTGTTCAGTAATAAATACATATATTTTATATATATACCTGGTGTGGTTGTCTTTCATTTAGGTTCTCAAGAGATTATAGACTGGTAAAACAAGCTGCTTTACATTCCTTCAAGACTCAGCCTGAAGGCTGCTCTCCATAGCTACCACTAGGAAAGCTTTCAATAAAGGTTGTCTTTAACCTAGACCTAATAGGGGTTGTTTGGACTGGTACAGGGTGCCCACTATAATTAGTGGACAGCATATACCAGGTAGGCCTGGGCGAAAATTTCGTTCCGTTCGCGGAAATTGCGATAATTTGACATTTTCGCGTTCCGCGGAGAGCGCGAAAATGTCAAAATTTCCGCTTTCCGCAGCTTGGCGATAATTTGTTTCTTGCTCGCGCTGTAAAATAATACATTCTCGCGTGCGCGCGATTGCTTTACCTGAATCCCTGCGTTCGCCGACAAGTTTTCTTGATCCGGTCGCGTTCTCCATGAGATGTTGGATTGTTTTTAGCCATCTGCGCTGTCTCGCGACAGTTCGCGCCCGCAGTGACCTCATGCATCGCGCGATCACGTCTTTCTTCTCGCGATCATGCACCGCGAGACAACTCAAAACAAGATGGCCGCGCCCGCGAGCAACCACATGGGTAAGTTGGCGACCCGCAACCATGCAGAAAATCTCGCGAACATGCGGGAAAAAGAATTCCGCATCTTCGCGATATTTCCGCTTGTTTGCGATAATTTTTAACATTTTCGCGATAATTTGCGAAAGTGGATTTCGCAAATTCCGCCCACCCCTAATACCAGGCCAACTTCTCACATTGGTGTGCAGCGTGTGGGATTCCAGCTTGCTATTGTTTTACCAGATAATCTCAATTGAGTGACTAACTGGAAACCACTAAAGGTACACTAGGTACATATAATACAAGCTTTAGAATACAGTAAGTTCTACTGAACTTAGATTTGTGTGTTAAGGGCTTAGCACTCCATTTCTACAACTCAAGAGAGATTAGTAGGCCACACTAGAGCAGGTAGTGCAATACACCAGACCTCACTAGTAATATCTTCAAGGCCAGGATCCAGAGGCTCCCTGCCAGAAGCCAATGGGCTTCTAGTTTCCAAGTATGATAACCTCCCATTCATGGAACTGAGAGCATCATGCACAGCTTGGAAACTGAGGACAGGCAAAAGTACAACCACCCAGCATCTCATAGAGGTACTCAGGCTAGAAGATCTCAGCAGACCTATAGGGTCTGAAGGGGTAGGCAGAGTTGGTGGGACAGCACATGAGGAAGGTCCTAGGGGTGAAATTCCGCATGACCTGACCTTTAATGCTGACCAGGAATATGACAATGATCTTGACCTGGAAAATCCAGCTCCCCTGGAAGATGAGGGGGAGGGCCACACTGGCCCCTCTTTGTCCCTCCAGGAAGAGTTGGTGGTGGGCCTAGAAGGTCTAGATCTCCATCAATGGAGTCTAACCATTCTGGTTCATCTATAGGGACCTCTATCTCTTCTCATAGGAGGGAAACCTCTCAGGAGAGGAGGGAGTGACTGCTTAAGTATGAGGAAGCTCATCTTGAAATCAGAAAGAAGCAGGTAGCCCTAGATAAGGAGGCCCTAGAGCTCTACAGTGGTGGCAGCAACATCCCTAGAGATAGGGAGAGGTCTTTTGACCATAGAAACCTGAATAAGATTGTCCCTCCCTACCAGAGTGGGGATGGCATCCACTGTTGTGTGCAGATTTAGATTCCGTATGTAGGTTTCCCGATTTATGCCCTTATATAGGTACAATTCACATTGCCCTTATTTGGACATAGAAATCCGGCCCTTATATAGACATTGTCCATACAAACCAAATACAGGCATAGTCACCTACATCCGTTCATCCATGTCACAACGAATTCTTGAAAAACCAGACCCTTAAGCCTTTAGGAATTTCTCTCAGCTTGAATATTGATTTCTTCAAGAACTCATTAAGTATGCATAAACATCTATTCCTTAGGGGTTCATTCATGACGTTCCTCTGCTAGGGGTGGGCGGAATTTGCGAAAGTGACTTTCGCAAATTATCGCGAAACTGTTAAAAATCTCCGCAAACACACGGAAATATCGTGAAGATGCAGAAGTTTTTTTCCCGCCTGTTCGCGGTATTTTCTGTGTGGTTGCGGCTCGCCAACTTACCCATGCGGTTGCTCGCGGGCTCGGCCATCTTGTTTTCACTCTTCTCGCGGTGCATGATCGCGAGAAGAAAAACGTGATCGCGCGACCAATGACATTATTGCGGGCGCGAACTGTTGCGAGACACCGCAAATGGCTACCAACAATCCAACATCTCGTGGAGAACGCGACCGGATCGGGAAAACTTGTCGGCGAACGCGGGGATTCAGGTAAGGCGATCGCGCACGAGAATGTATTATTTTACAGCGCGAGCAAGAAACAAATTATTGCTAAGCTGCGGAATGCGGAAATTTTGACATTTTCGCGCTCTCCGTGGAATGCAAAAATGTCAAATTATCGCAATTTCCGCGAGCGGAACGGAAAATTAGCCCAGGCCTATCCTCTGCCCGATTTTTACGTCAATACTGGCATTCCTAGACACCTTCAAGGTATAAATATACCAGCACTTGCCCTGGCAAATTACGGTTCCTGGAGGAGTCAATCCAACCCAGGCTACACGGTTCGCCATGGCAAGTTCGGAAGGAGATCGAGTTCCAGCCTGATGCACTGCTCTGATGCTGCCATCCTCCTCGCAGAGAATCCAGCTCCAGTGCTCTCTGACTTCCCTTGCGGGGGTTAGACTATCGAGTCCAGAAAAGAGATTCCAACCTCTCTCATTCTAAGGTATGGAGCTGACTAGAACTTAGAGAAACTTTTGGCAACTCTTGGCTAATCTAAAATATAGCTAGCTATACTTTAGAAATGGCACCTACTTCAAACATCGTACTGCACTTAGGTTAGGTACACTGAGGTAGAACAATTTAGAAGAATCAGATGAGTATCAAATTTTAACTTATGTTATTTATGTATGTATTTTGATTAATATATGTCATAGCTACAAACCATGCTATTGCAGTATTATTTTATCTTACTGCTAACCTCGTACATATTGTACTTTGCAATCTGTCTTACGATTGTAGCAATTCATATCTCTTGCATGAGAAATAAGACTGTTCAATAAACCCTTTTATTGAAACGCCCATCTCTCTATTTCTGTGCAACTCTGTAGAAACGAAGCATGCACGATTGACTGAGTGAAACTGTTATCTATTGCTTCCACGATTCTGAGACTGTTCCGATTCTAAAAGGAAACAAAGTTGTCATGTTTATGCGGTTGTCTGAAGTAACTCAGTCGTGCTTTTCTCAGAGACCCTCTACTCATAAAACTCCATAAGACGTCTGGCGTGGGCAGGGATAATATCCGCCAAAGCTGAGTAGGACGAAAGTCCTATGTATTAGCTGTTTGGTTTTGTTCAACGTTGAAGGATACAGTGTTTCAAAATATTGTGCACCTTTTCTTTGTTTCCTTGAAACTTGCTCTGCAACTTTCATTAAACAATGTCGGAGAACAACGATCCTATTGTCAACAACGGTCAAGCTGCTGCTGACCTTACAGGTCTTAATGAAGGCGAGAAGGGTGTTATACACATCCCACCAAATTTAATGAGAGCCATCACTCTAAAACTTATAAAACATGGTCTGACACCAAGAGGTGGTAGAGCACTTTTCGTGATAGAGGTACATGAATCTTACCAGACAGAGGTATTCTATTCATGGATAGTATTCCCAGAATCAAATCCAGTAACACATATGTTTCACTTCTACAAAGAAGATGAACCACCTGAGGAATATATTCCCTTCGAGGATATTGAAATTCCACTCACATACCAAAAGCATGAGCTCTGGTTTAAAGGCACCCTAAAACATTACAATCACATTACCACTAGGTAGACCAGGAGCAACATGGCCGATTTTAGTGGGCTATACACCTCACCCTGACATTGAAACTATGTCAGACGTAGATTTACTTGCTCAGCTCAAGGAGTTAATCAAGATATATAGACAATTGGTTCAATATGTCATGCGGACTTTCACAGTCCAACAACCATTAACAATTTAAATCCAGCCCCTCATCAGGGGAATACGTTAAAAATTACTCCACAGACTTTACACTCAGTCATGGGTAAATTACCTGCAAAACGAGAACAAACTCCCTTCTGGTTAGGTCAAAAAATTACTCAAATCGAAGCAGTATTTCCTAATACTACCCCTTTTGAAAAACACAGAATTTTAACAATTTGTTTACCAATGGGGATCACACCACATCTGGAAGACTGCACCTCTTGGGGCACAGTCTTTGCTGCTATCTACACAAACCCACACGGTGTTCCGTCAATGGCGGTAATACCTGATGTCCTGAAACAGATTCAAAACGAATACGGGGCAGAGCCTGCTCTGAATTTAGGTATGTTTTATTAAAAATTTCGACCAGGTGTCAGCAATAATATTATCTAATATTAAAGGAGAAGCAGCATCAGTGGCGATCTGCCAGAAACTAAGGGAATTTGATGTAACAGAAAAACCTCAAGAACTAGCCAAAATAATTGAAAAATCCTATGAGGAATTAGGCAGAGACAATCTGGGAGGGAAACCAGTAGATTCACAACTGTCTGAAAGTCCTGATAAGGTCTTTCTAAAAACAATCCTACCTCTTCTAAAAAGAAGTGGGAAAATAACAAACAGAATTCCAAAGAGAGGCGTTCTCATTCCCGAGGTAGGTCTCCTCCACAGAAGAAGCCGGCTGAAAGGAGGTACAACCTCAGGAATAGGGATAATTTGAGAAAACCTGACAGATATCAAGATAATGATACACGTCCCTCTCGTACCTTTCAGATATCGTCACAGACATCTGAAAGAAGAGGACGGTCAGAAAACAAGGAAGAACGCATGAAGTCCAAAGACGATCAACACGTTCAGAAAAATAAAGCAAAACCTCAATTCTCCAAGAAAAAGGTAGCAGGTCTGAAGATCAGAATGCCGAGAATACTGAGAACCCAACTCAAGAACGGAGAATGGGCCCAGACCATGCTGGACAGTGCAGCAGAATTTACAATAGCACGCCAGAACCTGAAGGGACTTCTGGAGACTGTGGACTTGAATGAAGACATACAAGTTGAGACTGTAGACACCAGGGTTAGTTCTCCACATAGGTTAAATGAAAAAACACTCCGGATGGAGGGAGACTTTTCAAGAAAAGTGAAAGCACTCTTTTGGGAGCATCTTTCAAAGGGTTACGATATACTTCTAGCAGAACAGGACTGGCCACCAGAATTTATCAGGGAGTGCCCACATGGCGAGGACATCATTATGCCTGCCTTCTCCAACCATGTTCCAGTTCATTTAAAATATACATTAGCCAGGAAATGGGCAGTAGCCCAAGCCCCAGCACTGTATAAAAATCATATAGGATGGGATGAGGACTCACCTCACCATAGAATCCAGTTAAAGAATCAACCGACTGCACAAAGGCAGTACCCAGTTAAGCAAGAAGCTAAAAAAAAGGTCAGGGAGATTTTAGATCAACTTGAATATCAGGGGTGATTAAAACATGCACCTCATCAATGAACAATCCTTTGTTTCCTGTCTCCAAACCAGACAATACATATCATTTAGTTTTGGATTACAGACACTTCAATTCTTGTTGCAAAAAATTTGCAGTGCAAAATGCACATGGTACAGCATTAATGAATAACATTGTGCGTAAAAAATATAAAACCACATTAGACATTTCAAATGGGTTCTTTTGTCAAAATATTGCACCAGAAAGCAGATATTTGACCGCTTTCTCAATAATGGGGACTCTGTGTCTATTTTGTCGACTGCCCCAGGGATTTAAAAACAGCCCGGGTTATTCTCAGCAAGGGTAACAGACTTACAACAAACTTATGATGACGAGACGTTGTCATATGTCGATGATATATAGCTGACAGATTATGACCTGGATAGGCACTTGAACAGGGTGAGCACCACAATATTAGGCTTCGCCTCAGAGGGTTACAAATTCAACTTTAAAAAGTCAAGAATTGCCCACCTCAAAGTCATTTTACTAGGATATGAACTATCAAGTGAAGGCAAAAGCCTGGCAGCCAACTTTTTAGAAAAGTGTGCGCTGCTCCAACCACCAAAAATGCTGAAACATTTACAGTCGATTCTAGATTTCCTGAATTTTGGAAGAATTTACATTTTAAATTACGCAGAAAGGGTTAAACCTCTTGAATTAATCAAACCTGATTTTAAAATAACACATTGGGCACAAAACCACACAGAAATTTTGCGTTCACTCCAAACAGACATGTTAGCAACAAAATATTTGCAAACACGCGTAAACGTACGCAACTTAGTAATCCGAATAATTCCGGGTCAATGCGGATTCACCTACTTAACTTTTAACGAAGGTGAAAAAGTACCAATTGCTTACAAATCCCACTTGCATACACAAGCAGAAATGAAATTCACTTCTACAGAAAAAATTATGACAGCAGTTCAAACCGTTGTAGCAAAAGAAAGAGCCCTAGCACAGGGGAAACGCATTATGGTTGTGACTCCTGTACCAGCCCTAGAGGCAGTTACAAAAGCTAGCATTCCAAATGCAAAAGTTTTACATCCGAGATGGATACAATGGGTTAATTCTCTTGCTGTAACTGATGTTGAATACGTTTTTGATCTATATTTAAAAACACAAGCATTCCTGCAATATGAACACGAATGTCCTCTGCCTACTGAAATTCTCCCTCTTGACCAGTACGAATTTATAATTTGTACTGACGGATCTGCACAGCTCGCTACAGGGAGCACATAAGCTTGCATGCGAGATGGCAAATTCAGACCAATGGTCACAAAAACCCAATCCCTAGGAAATTGTACAGCTCAGTGAGCTGAACTACAAGCATTTAAGATGGCACTTGAAAATGCAGATCGCGAATTCCCCACATTGATAGTGTGCAATTCTTTTTACTGTGTTCAATCTTAAAATGAATATTTACAGAATTGGATTCAAAGTGGTTTCAAAGATGCAAAAGATGGCACAATCAAGCACAAATTGCTTTAGGAGCAAGTAGCTCAGTTGCGAAACCGACTACAAAACACTCACGTGATACACACGCTGAGTCACCAACGTGATGGTGTTCACGTTGAAGGGAATTCATTGGCTGATGAAGCAGCGAAAGGGGCTGTGCAAACGGCTTCCGTATCTGCAATCACTCGTTCAAAAACGAAAATAGACAGCAAAATATTGATGGCTGTCATAACGCAAAGGCAGCCGTGCGCCATTACCTAAAAAGTTTCCACTCAAATACTCATATATAATTGATGCGAATGTTGTTCCGTTTGCTCGAATCCCCAGAGTGGGGGATAGAGTAATTCCAAACTGGGAACGTAGAGCAGCTTTGATTTACGAAGCGCATCTGGGAGAGGGTCTGATACATCAGGGCATCTCAAAGACAATTTTAGAGTTAAAAGAGATGTACTGGTGGTCAGGGATGAATACTCTCATTCACATCTTCATTAATAACTGTATAGCATGCAATAGAGATCGCAGTACAGAACGCCACCAGACACCTGACTACAATGTAGCCAGCCCAGTTCAGACACCATTGTTAGATAGCATCAGACTAACAATATACATGCGTCCTCATGGACGAATGCAATCCCAGAAACACTAAGTCTAGGTTCCTATGCATGTGGCCTCAGCACTCAGCTGATGCTCAAACTGTTGTAAAAGATTTGCGAGTCTTTATCGGCACATACGCAATAGGCATACTACATTCTGACCAGGGTCCTGCGTTTAGCTCTAGGGCTTACAAAGAAGCCATGGCCAGTTTGGGCATAGCATTGCGGTATTCTTCTACATTCCATACTGAGGGAAATTCTGTTGTGGAAAGAAAAAAATGGGACATAAAGCAGTCTATAACAGCTAGGGTATTAGGTTCGAGTGATGGGTTGGTCATACATTTATATGGGGTCCAGCGCGCAATAAACAACTTGCCAAGAAGTTCTCTAGGGGGTGTCACTCCATTTGAGGTCCTGTTTGGGACTAGAATGTTGGTTCTGGACTTGGATATGAAAGGCACAGTGGTAGAAAACAAACAATTTGATAGCAAAGATCGTTTGGCTGTTTTACAGGACTTAAATGAACTAAAAACGCAACAAAGCAACGTGGTCGTGAAGCCAACCACCACTGAGAAAAATCCGTCCGTCCCAGCAAGGCCTGTCTGGATTCCAAAGCTTGGGGATATAGTCAGAGAAAAGATCGCGGATAAGAAGGAATTTGGGCCTTCATACAGACAACCAGTACTTGTCCTAGCAATCCATGGATCAAAAACAGTACTTTTGCCGCCCCTTGCTGCTAAAAAGGAGAAAAGATTTGTGTCCATCGACCAGATCAAACCACACTATGTGGCCAAGTGGACTCCGCCAATGTAACAGATGCACTCCTCTAGCTAAAATCCAAGAGGTTCAAACTGAGAGACTCATCACCTTTGAAGATTCGATAGTAAGAAATAGAGGACTATGCAACAATGCTATGGACCTTGTACCTCTTTAGACCCAAATAACAGTTCGTCCAGATAAACCTGTTTACAACGAAGTAACAAGTGATCAACTGGTTCCAGCAATTTCATCAAATACAGATGCAATTCCAACCATTGACAGAACTGCTTATGGCTATTTCATGAACTTTGATACGTGTTTTGAGGATCCCAGCGAGCCTGAAACGACACCAGTACAAAGAACTTTCAAAGAACAAGCAACAGACTTTTTTCATCTACTGGAAAAAACTTATCTGGTTTCACCATGGATTGAAGTATGGATTGTTTTGGGAATATTCTTCTTTCTACTTTGTTTGGCTCTGGTAATAACTCTGGGTATGCTCATTAATGGAAGATATATTCAAATGGACACAGCAAGTAAAAGAGTGAACTTACTTCTCCAGCCACACAAATCATCCCATCGTGAAGCAAGAGACTTGTCAGCAGTGAACATCACAGCGATTCATATACCTGATGGTATAGTTTGGGACAAAACCGAAAATGACATTTTTGGCCCGTCGGAGCTTTTGAAGATTCCACAATTATTTAAAATTTCATTAAGTGACTTTATTGTCCAAGTACCTTTTCTGATGATTGGGACTTCGAGACTGTTAATAATATGAAGTCTGATCTACAGATATCAACTGCATTCACTAATAATGAATATTTACAAGGTTCATCAGACTATGAACAACTGTATTGTTATAACCACTACGGTCATCATTTTTTGCATAAATCTGCAACACCTAGAAATTTATTTATGTATAACCAATGGGAACATTGTCCTACGCCACCAAAGGGTAGCTCGAAAACATTTGCAATGAAATTTCCATATTTTTCAGGGTTTAATATCTCGAATGCAGAGACACTTTACTTTAAGAATGTCAACAAGACAGGAATTAAAAATATGTTAACGAATACCAAACAGATTTATTCTACAGCCTTTATTGCCCAGCTGTCTAGACAGGGTTACGACTTTTGGAAAGACAACATTGAGATGTAAACTGTCTGGGGTACTAAAGATTGGCAAGTACAGTGAATAGAAGCTTTGTTTCGAGCCTGTATCATCCCTGAGCAAATTATGTTTTTGAACGACAATGTCCAACAAACATCATGCCCTGGCATAGCCAAGAAAAAAGACATGAACACTCCGTCTATATCTGCACCTACAAGTGAAAGCACTACACAGGGGGAGGTCGACGTACATACCATATTGAATAATAACAGATCGGATCCTGAATGGAAAATATGGTTGCTCTGGCCCTTAGACACAAACAACTGTCAAGATTGATTCCTGAACAAAACACAAGGTTTTACCTTTCACAGGCCAGACGCACGATATGTCCAAAGACAGCATCCGGGGGTAGTAACAACATACAGTGTAGGGAAACTTTGCCTTGATTGGCTACAGAAAGCTACACTAGAGGATGTAAAACAACACTTAACTTTACATCAAGAAGGCGCAGACCTTAGGGAATTCTTGCTAGGACCAAGAAAACCGCGTCAAAAATGTTTCCTATATGCTGATATCTACGCTGCTTATAATGAAGCATGGAAGGTCAACCAAGCAGAGACTGCAGAACAAATACGAGAAATTGATTGTATTAATTTAGAGAAATCTCTCTCTGTAGTAGACAATGTGTTAACGACTCTGTCGTCCAGGCTATATTCTTTGGACAGCATTGTATCCTCTGTCATAGACATCATGGAACAAGACTTGGTCATGTAGCAACATGGTCAGTCACAGCTATGTTCTATCATGCTATTAGGCTGGACGATTATTCAAAACCTGCATTCTGGCTATGTGCCTTGGCGTTTAATCAATACTACATGACTATTTGCAGAATTTAATCTCACTGATAGACAGATCAAACTGGCACAAAGGGGAGCAGACTATACGGTGCTGAGCATTGGAAAACTGGAGAAATTACAATTCACAGTGGCAGAAAAACCAGCTACTGAGTGGATCATACATGGTAAGATTACTCTGCCTGTTACGACTTTCCATTTTCGGTATTGCCTAAAAAATATACCAGCAGGCAAATATGAAAGGTTGTGTAAAGAATACATTAAGACATTCTGGGATTTACCTTACACACACAGATGTTGGAGTGGGGGTCGTGAAGTGTTTCTTAGCGGTGAAAACTGTGAACACGCACTAAGTGGTTCTCTCCTTTGTCAGGGTATTAATTTACACGGGGCCTGTGACGGTTCCACTACAAACTTATCCTGCCACCTGCACTGTTCACCGGCAGCAGTGATTAATCCAATCTTTGGTCAACTTTCAAATGGTGTGTTACATTATGTTGAATGATCACAGCTGCTGTGGCATGCTGCCAGGTATCCCATATCTAGTGACGGTTACATCCAGGGTCACTTGCTGTATGCAGGTCTTGTTTCCCCGAAAAAGGCATAGTCTGGGAGTCGCCTTTATGGCCTTCACTGAATATCTCTTCTATACGAGTTTATACTCTAAGCAGAATGAAAGCCATTCTTTTACAAAAAACTGTGCCTGTGACCTCTGCCAAAGAAACCTATGATCTCCAAGTCGCAAGGACTTCTGCAGAGATACATTCCCTTTTGTATACAAACTGCCCTGTGCATTTCTCAGAAATGTTAGGTTGTATCTTAAACATGTCTGATATGAGCGGTATTGTACATATATTTAAGAACGTGTGTGCAGGACTGTTAGCACTTTTACAAGCAGTCCTCGGAATTTTTCCAAACTAAGTGCACTATGTGTTTGCCAGACTGCCACTCCTTTTAACACTCGTTGCAGGGATACTATTTTTGCTCCTACTGCTATGGTATGGAAAGCCAAATCACCAGCGACACCCAGTTCACCATGGAAAGAACTCTATTGGAGATGAAGTGTCGTGAGCGCATCATCTGAATTCTGGGTTTACCTCGTCTATGAGAATTAAACACCAATTGGTTTCTATCATTCAGACCAATCTGGCAAGATTGCATCTCACCTGTTCTACACTGCCTGCTATGCGGTGAAGAATGCGTGCTGGACATTTGTCTGACACTCCCATCAGTCATGCCTACGGATATCGATACTCTGCTGGACCCGATAACGGCCCATGCTATGTGTTGTCCCCAGCGGCTACCAATCCTAATGGCGGCATTCATTGAGATCTCAAAGACACAACATGCTACTGTGAGGTACGAGAGGAAACACCAGGCGCGCAGGTAACATCCAATCCGGACATTGCTGATGCTTCCCATGCTGAAGGCGATAGTTTGCATCTATGTGCTGTTGATCTTGTACACGAGGTATTCCAACCCTCACCCACAACGGTAGATGACTTGTTGTCTACAGGATTAGAACATTTTATGTTTTTTTCATCCCCACACACTGACTTTTGATTCAAGCACACAGTGTTCCGGAGAGACTCTGAATTTGGTCTTCATTCTTTTATCAATCGTGATACTGACTTTGGAACTTGTTCTATGAATATATTTTTTTCTTCCCGTCCTACAATTGTGTTTTTCATTTTTCTGCACAGTAATCTGCTTATAGTAGAACTATTCATAAAGAACAAAATTCTTTGATAACACTTCCAGTGACAGTATGCCACCTTGTCATGAATAACAAATTGACTTGCGTAACCTGATATGAAATGGCTTCGGCCCCTTTTTTCTTCTGTATTTACGAGCCATTTCATCACATATATATATTTTGGTTCATTCATTTAGCATTCCAATGTGATCCTATGCTTAAAATGGAACATTGCCTTTATATGTACAACACTTTATGCATAGCAATGGTTTGTTAATGTATTTTTAGGACATGTGTTTTAGATATGTTTTTAGCTTATTTTAGCAAACCCATATGATACTCTGTTTTAAGATATGTTTAGAACGTTTAGGATTTAGTAACGTTGTTCATACGAAACTGGAGTGGGTGATGTGTGCAGATTTAGATTCCGTATATAGGTTTCCTGATTTATGCCCTTATATATGTACAATTCACATTGCCCTTATTTGGACATAGAAATCCGGCCCTTATTTAGACATTGTCCGTACAAACCAAATACGGGCATGGCCACCTCCATCCGTCCATCCACGTGACAACAAATTCTTGGAAAACCAGACTCTTAAGCCTTTAGGAATTTCCCTCAGCTTGAATATTGATTTCTCCAAGAACTCATTAAGTATGCATGAACATCTATTCCTTAGAGGTTCATTCATGACGTTCCTCTGCCCGACTTTTACATCAATACAGGCATTCCTAGACACCTTCAGGGTATAAATATACCAGCACTTGCCCTGGCAAATTGCGGTTCCCGGAGGATTCGATCCAACCCAGACTATGCGGTTCGCCACGGCAAGTTCGGAAGGAGATCGAGTTCCAGCCTGATGCACTGACCTGACGCTGCCATCCTCCTCGCAGAGAATCCAGCTCCAGTGCTCTCTGACTTCCCTTGCGGGGGGTTAGACTATCGAGTCCAGGAAAGAGATTCCAACATCTCTCATTCTAAGGTATGGAGCTGACTAGAACTTAGAGAAACTTTTGGCAACTCTTGGCTAATCTAAAATATAGCTAGCTATACTTTAGAAATGGCACCTACTTCAAACATCGTACTGCACTTAGGTTAGGTACACTGGGGTTCAACAATTTAGAAGCATCAGGTGAGTATCACATTTTAGCTTATGTTATTTTTGTATGTATTTTGATTAATATGTGTCATAACTACAAACTATGCAATTTCAGTATTATTTTATCTTACTGCTAACCTCATATATATTGTACTTTGCAGTCTGTCTTATTCTGTCTCTTGCATGAGAAATAAGTCTGTTAAATAAACCCTTTTATTGAAACGACCGTCTCTCTATTTCTGTGCAACTCTGTAGAAACGAAGCTCGCACGATTGACTGAGTGAAACTGTTATCTATTGTTTCCACGATTCTGAGACTGTTCCGATTCTAAAAGGAAACAAAGTTGTCATGTTTATGCGGTTGTCAGAGACTAATCCCTTCTTGTATATTCGGGAAGTTTCTAGTGACCTCTGAGTTAGCTGGCACACACAAGTAATTAAGTTTAATATATCCTCGATAGAGACATATTGACCTTAGTCCTATGTCAAATCTATAGTGTATGTTATTCCAATGTGCAGAGCCTATCTGGGATATTGGAACTACACTACACCACAAATGGATAACTGCACTGGAAAGGGCCTGTAAAGTTCAAAGGGTCCCCCAGGAGCAGTGGGCAGCAATCCTATGGCTTTCCGTTGCAGACAAAGGTAGAGATAAACTCCTCACTGTTAGACTGGAGGAGACAGATGATTACAACTGTCTGAAAAGTGCATTAATTGAAGGGTTTGGCCTAACCACTGAACAATACAGGTTAAAGTTCAGGGATACTCAAAAGGCACAGTATCAAGACTGGGTAGACTTTGTAGATTGTGCTACTAAAGCTTTAGAGGGTTGGTTACTTGGCAGCAAAGTGCATGACTTCTAAGGATTGAACAATTTGATTATGAGGGAGCAGATCCTTAATAACTGTCAAAATCAGCTGTTGCACCAGTACCTGGTGGACTCAGATCTGACCTCTCCCCAAGAATTGGGAAAGAAGGTAGACAAGTGGGTCAGAACCAGGGTGAAGCAGAAGGTACATAACCAAGGTGGTGAACCCAAGAAGCAAGATCCTAAAAACTCCGACAAGGGTGTGGAGAAAGATAAAGACCTGAAGTCATAACAAGGGCCCCAAAAATCTTATTCAGGTGGGGATTCACAGTCTAACAAGGGAAAAGGCCAAAAGAAACCATGGTGCAAAATCTGTAAGCAGAACATTCACTGGACAAGTGACTGCACCAAGTCCAAATAATCTACTCCAGCCACCATTGCCCCTAAGGTAACTGTTCCCCCTACTACAGCTACAATTGGTGGTGGTAATGTTCAGAATAAGGGTGTAGTAGGGTTGACCCTGGGTTCTGAGATGGACTCTGGCCTAGTCAGAGTTCCAACTCAGGCTGTGAAGGAGGCATCGATATGTCCTCCTTTGTGAATCTCAGTAACTTGGGCAAATACAGACAACAGCCTTTAATAAATGGAAAAGAGGCCTTGGCATTCAGGGACACAGGAGCAAGTGTCACAGTGGTGACAAAAGATCTTGTGGATCCTTGGCAGAATATATTGGTGAAATGTACCAAATGACCAATGCTACCAATGTCAGAACAGACCTTCTCTGGCAGTTTTTGACTTCTCCTGGGGAGGGGTAACTGGCCTTAAGAAGGTTGTGGTAAGTGCAGACCTACCAATATAGTGCTTGCTTGTCAATGATCTAGAAACTTCAGCTTGGGCTGAAGTGGAGCTCAGGACACATGCAGAAATGTTAGGTATTCCTGTTCATGTCTTTGCTGTGACTAGGTCACAGGACAAAATGTCTCACACTGGACAGGCCCTGGATTCTGGAATAATGGACCAGGTACCTCCCAAGAGGAGGCGCAGTAGGGTTAAGGCAGTGCCTTCCCACCTGACTCAGAATGCAGATCAGTCTCCTCAGGGAGATGATCTTGAGCCTGAAGAAGGAACTGTCCCAGAGGAGCTTGAACCTGACCAGGTTGAGTTCTTGGGGACAGGGGGCCCTTCCAGGTCTGCTCTGAGCCAGGAGCAGAAAACCTGCCCCTCTCTTGAACCGCTCAGAAAGTAAGCTGCTGGTGAGGATGCTGGGAATGCTAGTGGCACCCATAAGATTTATTGGGATGATTGACTTCTTTACTCAGAGAGTAGAGACCCCAAGCCTGGTGCATCCAGGAGGTTGGTTATACCTCTGATGTTTATGGGCTTCCTATTGACACTAGCCCATGATATTCCTCTAGCATGACACCTGGTCTAGAACAAGACTTGGGACAGAATTGTCCCTCACTTTCAATGGCCGCACATGTCTGAAGGCCCTAAGGAGTTGTGTGGCTCCTGTGTGACCTGCCAAGCCGATGGCAAGGCAGGTGGACCCACAAAGCCCCGCCTCCCTGATACCACTACCTGTGGTGGGGGTTCCCTTTGGGAGGGTAGGGATTGACATAGTTGGTCTCATGGATCCTCAGACAGCATCTGGGCACAGGTTTATACTAGTGGTGGTGGACCATGCCACCAGGTACCCATAAGCCATTCCCCTCAGGACCACTACAGCACCTGTGGTGGCAAGAGCTCTCTTGGGTGTATTCTCAAGAGTAGGCTTTCATTAAGGAGGTAGTATCTGACAGTGGGGTAAACTTCATGTCTAGTTACTTAACTGCTATGTGGTAGGAGTGTGGAGTGAATTACAAATTCACCACACCCTATCACCCACAATGCAATGGTTTAGTTGAACGGTTTAACATAACCTTAAAGGGCATGATTAAAGTTCTCCCAGAGAAGCTTAGGCGGAGATGGGACATCCTTTTGCCCTGCCTTTTGTTTGCCTACAGTGAGGTGCCACAAAAGAGGGTTGGTTACAGCCCTTTTGAACTTTTGTTTGGCTATCCAGTTAGGGGTCCTTTGTGTCTGGTGAAGGAGGGATGGGAGTTACCTCTCAAACCCCCTAAACAGGACATAGTGGACTATGTACTTGGTCTCCGCTCCAGGATGGCTGAATACATGAAAAAGGCAACTAAAAACCTTGAGGCTAGCCGGGAATTACAAAAAGCCTGGAATGACCAAAAGGCTGTACTGACTGGTTACCAGCCAGGACAGAAAGTGTGGGTGTTGAAGCCTGTGGCCCCAGCAGCCCTCCAGGAAAAATGGATTGGCCCCCATACAATTGTTCAACAGAAAGGGGAGGTCACCTACTTGGTAGACCTTGGAACCGTCCCCACAGGGTACTTCATGTCAACAGGCTTAAACCAGATGTTGACAGGGCAGACATGGGCTTGCTCATGGCTACTGATGGAGGACAGGAGGTAGAGTGACCCACTCCCTGACCTGCTTTCTCAGAACCCTGATGACGGGTCAGTTGATGGTGTAGCCTTGGCTGGCAGCCTTACTGCCCAGCAGCAAACTGACTGCAGAAAGCTTCTCAGCCAGTTCAGACATTTGTTTTCTATGACTCCAAGTCAGATCACCTGGTGCACTCATGAAGGGGACACTGGGGACAGTCTGCCTGTGAAGAATAAGATCTACAGGCAACCTGACAATGTCAGGGACTGTATAAGGACATAAGTCCAAAAGATGTTGGATTTGGGAGTCATTGAACCCTCAGATAGCCCTTTGGCTAGTCCAGTAGTCCTGGTACCTAAACCTCACACCAAAGATGGCAAGAGAGAGATGAGGTTTTGTGTGGATTACAGGGGTCTCAATGCAGTCACTAGGACTGATGCCTATCCCGTCCCCAGGGCAGATGAAATTATAGATACTTTGGCCTCAGACAAGTTTCTAAGCACATTTGACTTGACAGCTGGCTACTGGCAGATCAGACTTGCTGATGATGCGAAGCCAAAGACAGCATTTTCTACCCCTAGTGGGCACTGTCAATTTGTGGTAATGTCCTTTGGTTTGAAGAATGCACCTGCCACTTTCCAAAGGTTGGTGAATCAAGTCCTTACAGGCCTGGAAGACTATAGTGCAGCATATCTAGATGATATTGCTGTCTTTAGCTCCATCTGGGAGGATCACCTGGTCCACCTGAGGAATGGTATGGAGGCCCTGCAAAAAGCAGGCCTAATGATCAAGGCTACTAAGTGCCAGATAGGGCAGAGTCAGGTTGTGTACCTGGGCCACCTTGTAGGTGAAGGCCAGGTTCAACCATTGCAGAGCAAAATCCAGACTATAATGGACTGGGTTGCTCCAACTACCCCGACTCAGGTGAGAGCCTTCTTAGGCCTGACTGGGTACTACAGAAGATTTGTCAAGGGGTATGAATCAATAGTGACACCCCTGAATGACATAACCTCTAAGAAAATGCCTAAAAAGGTTCAGTGGACAGTTAGCTGTCAAAAGGCATTTGATATCCTGAAGCAGGCCATGTGCACTGCTCCCATTCTGCAAAGTCCTGACTACTCCAAAAAGTTCATCTTCCAAACAGATGCATCTGAGTTGGGGGTAGGGGCTTTAGTGTCACAGTTGAATGATGAAGGTCAGGATCAAGCAGTAGGTTTCATAAGCAAAAGGTTGACACCCGGAGAGAAACGTTGGTCAGCCATTGAGAGGGAGGCCTTTGCTGTGGTTTGGGCTCTGGAGGAGTTGAGGCCATACTTGTTTGATACTCACTTCATTGTTCAGACAGACCATAAGCCCCTCTTACGGCTAAAACAGATGAAGGGTGAACATCCCAAACTGCTCCGGTGGTCTATTTCCCTTTTGGGGATGGACTATGCAGTGGAACATAGACCTGGGAGTAACCATGCCAATGTAGATGGATTCTCCAGATATTTCCACTTAGAACATGAAGACTCAAAAGGTCAAGGTTAGTTTAATGTCCCTGCAGTTGGGGGGGTTGTGTAGGAGAGTAGGATCTGCTTCACATGTTTACCCCCACTTTTTGCTGGTGTTTCACAGTTTTTCGACATTAGTCTTGCTGGGACCCTGCTATTCAGGGCCCCAGCCTAGCTGCTTCTTCTCTAAATTGATTGCATGTACTTTAGGTTAGGCCTGGGCCAAAATTTCGTTCCGTTCGCGGAAATTGCGATAATTTGGCATTTTCACGTTCCGCGGAAAGCGCGAAAATGTAAAAATTTCCGCATTCCGCAGCTTAGCGATAATTTGTTTCTTGCTCGCGCTGTAAAATAATACATTCTCGCGTGCGCGCGATCGCCTTACCTGAATCCCCGCGTTCGCCGACAAGTTTTCCCGATCCGTTCGCGTTCTCCACGAGATGTTGGATTGTTGATTGCCATTTGCGCTGTCTCGCGACAGTTCGCGCCCGCAGTAACGTCATGCGTCGCGCGATTACGTCTTTCTTCTCGCGATCATGCACCGCGAGACAAGTAAAAACAAGATGGCCGCGCCCGCGAGCATCCGGATGTGTAAGTTTGCGAGCCGCGACCAAGCAGAAAATACCACGAACGGGCGGGAAAAAAACTTCCGCATTTTCGCGATATTTCCGCGTGTTTGCGGAGATTTTTAACATTTTCGCGATAATTTGCGAAAGTGAATTTTGCAAATTCCTCCCACCCCCAATTTAGGTACACCACTGATTGGATCCTGAGGTACCCTTGTGAGTCCCTAGTATATGGTATACTATGTACCCAGGGAATAGGTACCACAGAGGCCTACCAGGGGCTGAAGCATGTATTATGCAACCCCTGGAAAGCCACCCAAAATGACACCACAGGTCTGCTACTGCAGCCTGGGTAAGGTGGTGCATGCACCCCTTACTGACGTATAGGTTCACTATACCTCACCTAAAACTCCACATACAAACCTATCAGTCACTCCTATGGCAGGCCTTAACAATCCTGAAGGCAGAGTGCTTGGCTATATGTGAGAGGGTGTCCAGGCATGAGCTGAGCCCCTCTGCAGCCTTCGGAATCTCTTCTCTGGGGTTGTCAGTGGTGCAGCCTGACCATATACTCTGAAGTGCATTAAATCTTTAACGGTTAATGCTAACTTTGGACTGACTGCACGGAAACATGTCATGTTTGGTGTCAAACACCTTGGAATCATACCCCCAAATCAGTTCTTGATGTGAGGATATGATCCCACCCTTCTAGAGGGAAAGACATGGCAGTACTGGTATACCTGGTAGACATCTAATAGAGCCCTGGCATCACAAAATGGATGCTGCAGCCACAGACACGGGTCTGACCTCCTGCTGCTGACCGTAACTCCAGCAGGGAAGGCCTGGACAATAGGTTTCCTGTCACAGGGAGGTGTAATCACCTCCCAGACAGTCTTATGTGTATTGGGGCTGGTTAGGAGCACTCTCTGAGTACTTTGAAGTCCTGCACTGGGGGCACATTTGGTGTTCCTGTACATAGTACAGCTCAAACCAATTCAGGGGCTTCCAGCCCCTGCTCTGGCGCGAAACTGGACAAAGGAAATGGGTGTAGCCAGCCCTCTTTCCAAACCCTCCCATAGGTGGGTCCCCGGAGCTAGTCCAACCCCTTCCTTAGGTATAAGTAAGGAACATCTTGTTGAATTTAAGATAGTCCAGTGCCAGAAGGTTTCTTAATCGTTTATTGAAGGAAGATAAGAAGAGAACAGCACCAACATTTCAGCCTCTCTCGCAGCCCACAAAGACGATCCTCAACCCCCCATACATTCTCAAGATGACCGCATCACATTCTAAATGTGAACGGCCACGAGCAGGCCACGAGATCACAACACATACCCTTCCCACAAAAGAATTAAAAACAGATACCACATAAAAATACAACATACCCAACAACAGTAAGGGCAAGAATAATCCCACCCAAAAATGAATGAGAGAAGAAGAATGAAAAAGAAAAAACCCCACCCAACAACAGTAAATAGCATATTAACAACTTACAAATTACCACTAAAATCACACACTAATGTAAAACAAAATCATTGAACCTGGCAGGCATATGCCTATTCCTGGGACTCCTAGCATTGACACTAGCCTCAGGCAACTGAGGTTTGGAATCAAAACATGACGAAGAACCCAATGATTTCTCCATAAACTTCACAAGTCTGGACATACTCCAGGTAGAACCCGAATCAACTCTCACTACATTTTTTTTATGGCAACTCTGGTGAAAGGACTCAAGAAAGCAGACTTGCCTTTCTGGGTATAATTAGGATTCTTGACCAAAGCTTTATCACCAAGTTGCTATTTCTTCTGTCTCACACACATTCTTGAATCAAAACTCGATTTATATTTCTGTTGATAGCTAGAAATCCTGGCACTTTTAGTCTCAACAGAAATACCATTATCTAAACAGACTGGCAACCAAGTAGGGTTTAGTTTGGAGATAGCCTTTCTTTCCCTCAGAGCTTCAAAAGGTGAGATGCGAGTAACAATATTGGGAGCAGTACGATGTGCCCACCAAGTATCTCTCAAGACACTCAAGACATTCAAGAGCACGCTGAGCACAACTTTTGACCACTCTATTCATTCTCTCAGTCAAACCATTACTTTGTGGTGAGTACAGCGCAGTTTTTTGATGAATGATGTAATGATCTTTTAAAAACTCACACATTTCGTGAGAGACAAATTGCACTCCATTATCCGTTACCAAAAACTTGGGCACCCCCTCCATGGTAAAAACGTCCTTGATAAAGTCAATCACAACCCTAGTGCAGAAGAAACACATTTGGTGACCACCCACTTCGAGGTGTAGTCCACCAACAAAATGACAAAACGTTCACTGGAAGGCAAACGTTCAAATGGACCAGCAATATCCAATCCAAGCTTGGTCCACGCAATTTCAGGAATTCCTACAGGTGAGAGCGGGGCAACATTACTAACACGAGATTTATCATTTGCAGCACATTACATGCAATTCTTAACAACATCCTCAGTTATATGATCCATATTAGGCCACCAATATCTTTCTCTCACCCTGGCTTTAGTAAGGCTTCCCTCATGGGCAATGTTGATCAATCTGCTCCTGAAATTAAGAGGAGGAACCACTCTGTCACCTCTCAAGACATTCCCATCATAAAATGATAACTCCTCCCTTACAGGCCAATAAGATTTCATTTCATGGTCCAACATTTTATAATCAGGCCACCCTTGACTTATCCACATCTTGAGAGAAGAAAGAACCTTATCCTTACCTACCCCATCTGACCATTCTTCACCAGACAAGGTTGGCTCAGACATCCAGCAAACACTCTCAGTTTCAATCTCACTCTGGTCTCTGATCTCACTCTGATCATAGTCAATAGGTAATCGTGAGAGACAGTAAGCAGACTTATTCATGTTCCCTGGTATGTATTGTACGCAGAAATTAAATTCCTGGAGACCTTCACTCCAGCGTTTCAATCTGGGTGTAAACTGTTCAGTACGATGACATGAGAATATTTTAACCAAAGGACGATGATCTGTTTTAACCAGAAAAGGTATACCCCAAAGATAAAATTTTAAATGATTTACAGCCCAAAACACACTCAGAGCTTCTCTCTCTATACATGAATAATTCACTTCAGCAACTCTGAGAGCCCTAGAGGCAAAAGCAACAGTCCTCTTTACCTCATCCACAACTTGCGAAAGAACCGCCCCCAAACCCTTAAGACTGGCGTCAGTGGTAAGAATAGCCTTACGGTGGACATCAAAAGGCCCCAACGTAGGTAACCTCCCAATCTCTTTTTTAATCACAGCAAATGCATTCTCACACTCCTCCGACCAAGCAAAATGTGTCCCTTTCTTGAGTAAAACCCTAATGGGCTCAGACACACTAGCAAAGCCTTTCACAAATTTAGAGTAAAATTCAGCTAAACCCAAAAATGATCTGACCTGATCTTTATCTTTGGGAGCCGGAGCCTTTACAATGCTGTCCGCAAGTTCCATTTTGGGTTGAATACCTTCACCGGAGATTACATGACCTAGATAAGTAACTGATTTCAGCCCTAGGCGGCATTTTTGTTTTTTCAAGGCGAGTCCCTTGTCCTTTAGTCTTAGCAACACACACGTCAGGTTGGAATTATGTTCTTGCTCATTTTTCCCATAAACCAAGATGTCATCTTGGAAAAACATGACATTTAATATTCCCTTTAAGACTAGCTTCATTACCCTCTCAAAGCATGCCGCTGCTGATGCTAAACCAAAAGGCATCCTTAAGAATCGATAAGCTCCCAGAGGTGTAACAAAAGACGTAAGATGTCTAGCGTCTTTGCGAAGGGGAACCTGGTGATAAGCAGAAGATAAATCTAGTACACTAAAGACTTGTGCACCTTTGAGCATGCTAAGAGATTCCGAAATGTTAGGTAGAGGTTGGCGATCCACCCATATCCATTCATTAAGTCCCCTCAAGTCCACACACATCCTGACACTGGTCCCACCATCCTTGGGGGCTAAAACAATTGGGGCCAACCACTCTGATCCTTCAATCTCTTCAATGACTCCCAGATTTAGAAGTCTTTTGAGTTCCGACTCTAATGGTGCCAACATCATAGTTGACACTCTTCTGACTTTATGTACACAAGGTATAGCCCTATCTTTAAGAATAATTTTGTGCTCAAAACCTTTAAGGCACCCTAGAGAATCGGTAAAAACTTCTGGAAATTGGTCAAAGTAATTAACAACTTGACTACTTTCTGCAAAATCCACTAACATAACTTGGTCTCTAGGATCAATAGAGCTGGCATTAAGCATAATGCCCAAATCACGTTGATGTCTCCATCCCAGGAGATTATCCCCCCTTTCAGCTATGTAAACTAGGGGTGGGCGGAATTTGCGTAATTGCGTTACGCAAATCTCCGTGAAACGGCAAAAAATCTCCGCGAACACGCAGAAATTTCGCGAACGCGCAGAATTGCTTGTTCGCGATGCTTTTTTCCTGTTCACAATTGCTGTTTGCGTGCTCGGGGAGAAATATCTCGCGAACACGCATTTTGAGAACGCGAACAAGCAAAAATTTCGCGAAATCGCGGAAAACAGACTTTTTTTTAGCAATTTCGCGTCCTCCGCGGAGCGCGAAATTACGCGAATTCCACAAATTACGCGAGCGGAACGGAATTTACCGCCCAGGCCTAATGTAAACCTTACCTAACGTTTGTCTGCCCTTGAATTGGATGTTGGCTATTACATATCCTAACACATTTATTTTAGTACCACCATAACTTACTGGATTTATATCTGGTGGTAATAACAACATACTGTCAAGGCCAACAATCTCATCCCATTGCTTGTTGCCCACCATTGTGAAAGGCGAGACAGAATCAGCTAAAACTACAAAGTTATATCCATCAACCAAAATGTCACACTCTGGCATAACCACTTTTCCATTGTCAATTCCATTTCCATCATCCTCAATGTAGAAAATGATTGTTCGTACAGTTTCTGTACCCTTCTCCGGATACCTTGACTTGACAGAAGATCTGCAAACTCTGGCATAATGTCCCTTAATGCCACACTTGTTGCAAATAGAGTCTTTGGCAAAACAATGAGGATAATTGGAATATTGTGTAAGACTACCACACCTGAAACACTTTGGTTTAGAAACCTCTCCAGAAGTTTTATCACTATTGCCATTATATATGGTAGAACGATTATCATGATCTCCCTTACCAGTTACCGTTTTTGTGGGGTAACGTGGCCGTACATCTTTTTCGGAGATCTTTTGTTTGTCAATGGGGGTAACCTTGGCAACATTGTCACTGCTTTCTTGGGCAGGATTGTCACTTAAGACATGAACTTTCTCTTTTACTTCTTTCTTCTCTTCTCGATCCTTTTTCATTTCTTTCACCCAGGTAGAGGTATTCTCTAAACCTTCTACAATAGCACACGCTTCTGACAACAATGGATTTTTCGACAAGAGTTTTTCTTGAACCTGCGTGCTGTTGGTGCATCTTACAAGTTGATCTCTATTGAGAGACTCAGTGAGTTCCCCAAATTCACACGTTCGAGCCAAAGTTTTAAGAGAAGCGACATAACTCTTAACTCGTTCCGAAGGGCCTTGTATTCTGGGAAAAAATGTATGGCGCTCTAACACAACGTTAATCCGAGGGCCAAAATATTTCTCTAGCATAGTCATGGACATTTCAAACACATCAGCAGGTTCACCATCCCCACGACCCACTGGTATAACGTCCATGCTGTCATAAACATTTCTTCCTTCCACACCAAGATTATGTAGAAGGATAGCTTGCTTCCTAACGGCTGAAAACTTCTCTCCACCAATCGCTACAATATAAGAGTCAAACAAAGTCTTCCATCTTTTCCAAGGAAGAATAGGGTCACCTTCTTCAGAAAGGAAAGGTGGCGGTTGAGACAAATGCTGGAAGTAGTGGCCATGATGAGAAAAGAAGATTGACAGAAATACTTAAAATTCTGCACGTTCCAATGAGAACACTGTGAGAATAAGCTTGATGTGGCCAGTGAGTAAATGCTGTAAGGAGCTCGAGTGTTTGATGTACTTGTCAGATAAAAATTGGCAAGTTAATACAGTCCATTGAAGAATTTCCGATGCAATTCAATCGCGAAGAGTATAAATAATTCATAAAACAAAACAAGTTAATAGAGTTAATGTCATCCTCACCATGTATGAATCCGTGTAAAGATCTGTGCACCGCCGGTAAATATTTCCTTTTTACCATGTAACACACATCTGTGCAGCGCCGGTAAATATTTCCTTATTCCGTGTAAACCACAAGATGGCAGCACGTTGCGTGGGTCCAACGTGAGAGCGTGCGTTCCAGTGACCAAACCAACGATGACAAATACTGATGACGTCGACAATGGGGCGTGCGCTTGTAGTGTAGCGCGTGAGACGGAGCTCGAGAGGAAGCTGTTACCTGTGAGTAGATTGACTAACGCCTTTTTAAGTGAAAAATAAGCATCAAATTAACTTACAAGATGTTCCAATTATGTAGATAAGCCGTCGAATAAACATGAAAAAGGTAAATATGTTGCGTTGCCTGTTGTTCGTTGGTCGGTAGGTCGCTCACTCAAAAGTTCAAAGGGGAGTTGGTGCGGAGGTACCTGTCCCCAAGCAGGTTAAAACAACTCGTCGCCAGTGTTGAATTTAAGATAGTCCAGTGCCAGAAGGTTTCTTAATCGTTTATTGAAGGAAGATAAGAAGAGAACAGCACCAACGTTTCAGCCTCTCTCGCAGCCCACAAGATGACCGCATCACATTCTAAATGTGAACGGCCACGAGCAGGCCACAAGATCACAACACATCTGTAACCAGAACTTTAGATATCCCTGGACGAAACTCTGAAGCTGAGTCCTGGATCTTTGATGCTCTACTAAAGACTAGAAGACTGAAGAAATCTCCCTTGGGGTCAAGGAGTGACTCCCCTGCTTGGCAGGAACCAACAACACATTTTGCCAGTCTGCATTTCCAAAGCTCCCGCCGGACTCTGATGTATTTGCAGCCCAGGAAGAGGTTTTCCAGACATCTCCGAAGCCAACCCGAGTCCCAAGCAAAGCTGAGACCCACAGCCCTCGTGAGTAGCGTGGAACCGGAACTCCTGGTCACCGTGCACTTTTGCAAGTGCATTGACTTCTCGACGTCTTTTGAAGTCATGCTTGGGTTTACTTGTAGCCCCCACCTCAAGCAGACGATCCATCGAAGATTGTTGGCCTAGACACCCCGAGTGACCCGTTGGCCGCCATTTTGTGTTTCCTCTTGAGGTCCCTTTGCGATCCCTGGTCCGTTGACTGGTGGGTCTCTGAGGGGGTAACTTTGAATTTCTTGGGCTTCCCTGGTTGCTCCAGAAGTGCCCTGACTCCCAACCAAGTGGTGAGTCTCCCAAACCTTGCTGGTCTGTACCACAGCATCTTTCTCTTTTCTGCATAGGTTGCTGTTGCCAAGGCTTGTTATGTCCAATCCGGGCACGGATGCTGCAGCACTCGACATCCTTCATGGGACAGCTCAAATACAGCTCCTGGTCATCCTCGACACCTCCTGGTCCTCGTGGCTGAAGAGTCAAGCTTCACCTCCTTAACCTGAAATCACCCGACATCTGTGGGCATCTGCCTATTGCCTTCCTGGTCACTGGCTAGTGACCCAGACTCTGTCCCCTCTGCTTTCAGGTTCTTCTCATCTTCGATCCAGCCTTGGATCTCTTCGGACACTTCGCATCTTCCCTGCAGCAGCACTTCTTCGCCAGCTTCCATTGCAATCGACGACGCAACCCGACACCATTTGACACCTATGCACCCGGCTTTTCTGGGTGAGGTAACACAAGTACTCCGGGGCTCCCATGTGTGTTGACCCTAGAACTTCCTAAGTCCCAAAGGGTTTGGTCGTGACTCATTTCTAAGTGTCCCTAATCTATAAAAATCTAACTGCGACTTTCCCCATAAAAGCTAACGGGAGCTCGTGGCTGTATTCACACACTGCACACGGCCCCCGTCGGTACCCTGTGTCACTACCGTGGGTGGTTCCTTGTGGTCCCAGCGATTCTACAGGCTCTAGGCCTTGTGTCTAGTTAAGTTGTGGTTCTTATACCAACCACTATTTTAGTATATGGTTTGGCTCGCCCCTAGGGCTTAATGTGTATTTGTGCTATTTTACTGTCATATTTGAAGTGTAACTTATGTGTTTTGACCTCTAGTCTCATAAAGAGACTAGGAGGGTGTGTTTAGTAATACATACATATATTTTATATATATATACCTGGTGTGGTTGTCTTTCATTTAGTCACTCAAGCGATTATAGACTGGTAAAACAAGCTGCTTTACATTCCTTCAAGACATAGCCTGAAGGCTGCTCTCCATAGCTATCACTAGGATAGCTTTCAATAAAGGTTGTCTTTAACCTATAACCAATAAGGGGTTGTTTGGACTGGTACAGGGTGCCCACTATAATTAGTGGACAGCATATACCAAGCCAACTTCTCACACACAGGGCTTGGGGAAACCAGTTCCAAATGGTTCTGGGGGGGTGTTGAAGCACTTTGTGGACAGTGCTCACACCCTCCTTTGTCAGGTGGGGGCTTGTCATCAGACACACCACAGGGGGGTGGAGCCAGCATTCATTAGGGCAGGCACCATGCTATTCAGGGACCAGGGACTTCTCCTCCCACCACTCCATATGCAGATGTCCCATTCAGCCTAGCGCTGACTCACCCTTCCCCTCCTGGAGCCACACACACCTCCCAACCCCTGTCACTCAAAAGCCAGACATGCAATTCACATCCGGGAAGGCAGAAACATAGCACACAGAAATGCCAACTTCTAAAAGTGGCATTTCTAAAATAGTTATAATAAATCTACTCACACCATTGGGTAGCATTTATTATTACTATTTCAAACATACCAAACTTGACCACGCTGCACCTCTCATATCAGGGATTACCACTGAAACACTTATCTGGGAATCCCCGATGCATTCCTATGGAAGGGCAGCCCCACAGTAGTGAGAAACCAAAATAGCTGTTTGTCACTTCCAGGACATGTCACACACTTCAGGTACATGTCCTATCTTTTACCTACAATGTGCCCTGCCCATAGGGCTAGCTAGGGCCTTCCTTAGGGGTGAATGACATGTAGTAAAAGGGCGGGTCAGGGATATGGCGCACACTTTAGGTGCCCCATCACAGTGGCAGTAACACTGCGCGCACAGGCCCTGCAATGGCAGAGGCCTGGGATAGGTTTGAAAGGCTAGTTTAGTGGGTGGCGCAATCAGCGCTGCAAGCCCCCCAGTAGCATTTAATTTACCAGCCCTGGGTATGTGAGATACCATTTTACAAGGGACTGACAGGTAAAGTAAATAGGCCAATCAGGTGTAGACCAATCTTACCATATTTAACACAGAGAGTGCACACACTTTACACTGGACAGCAGTGCTAAAGTACCCAGAGGCCTAAAACCACCAACACCATGTCAGAAAAAAGGCTAGGTGAAAGGCAAAAAGTTTAGGGATGACCCTGCAAAAGGACCAAGTCCAACAGTATGTTTATTATGCATGCTGTTAATTGGTTGTTAAAATCTTCACAAAAATGTTTAGCAAGAACTGAGTTCTGTTTGGTCAACTTATTACATTCTGCTGTCCTTTAAAACCGAGCACATTCATTTGCTGCACAGTAAGGGCAATATTGCAGACGCACGTAACTACAGAAGAATCGCTGTCCCAGATGCCTCAGGCCAGTTTGTAGCACGGTATTATTTAAATAGTTAGAATCTTTAAGATTAAATGACGTGTCTTCATTTATCCTGTCATTTGTATATAATGTTGTTATTCATCTAACTTATTAATGCAGTCTGTATAGTGAACTGAGGATACAAAGTATTGGAAGAATATAAATGTTGTGATCAAGCAGAGTAATTCCATGTCAGTGGCAATCTGCTAGCCCGAAGTGAAAAAGTTGGGTTATCTGTAGCACAGTGACTACCTCTCTAAATCAAGATAGACAAGGCAGCCAGAAAAATTCATAAAATAATGTCTCCTAGCTAGAGAACCTAATATATTTAAGTGTAATCATAAAAGCTTATACGGGTAAAGCAATTTCATTTATATCTGGTCTCTCAAAAGCAAATGCTAGGGTTGCCTAATTATCAGTTAGAAGTGTCATTGAAGACAATCATTTTTATAATAGTTTTGAAAGATTCTATGGTTGGTCCTGATCTCACATGTGAGTTCAGTAAGTTCTAGAATGGGCTCCCTGTGTTATCTTGATTTTTCAATCATTTTTCTTTGCATTTTGAGGGGAGATCAAATTTGCATTGCTGAGTGTGCAGGTTCAACAGAATATAGTTGGGGTCATGTTTTTGAGGTACGTGGGACCTTCTCCACAGGAGGATTTGAAGACTGTACATAGAACTTTCAGTGTAATAATTTGTTCCACTAGAAGCCAGTGAAGCTGATTTAGGACTGGAGCTATGCTATGGTTGTTTCTGAGACTGAAGAAGCGACTGAAGCAGGATGCTATTGCATAAATATGAATCCTTTATAGTTTTGGCATATTCTAATTTGGGGTGACTATGTGGAAGATATTGCAATAGCCCATCCAAGAATGCACCAATGCCCTTGTAAGTTTAATTTAGTGGCTTAGATTTTGTAATAGTACTACTAGTCCCAGCATCTTGGGTTGGAAATTAACTTTTTTGTCTACTACCATTCTTTACTAACTGAATAGGTGTGCAGGGCAAAACCAGAGATTTCGTTTTTTTAAATGAATTGTGCTGGTGTTGAGGCATCACCCAGTTACATTGGTCAACTGACTGATCAGCATGGATAAACCAGCTTTCCTGTAATGATCACTGTTGTGACATGTTTGAGCATAAGAAAAGCTATTTTTTCCAAAATGACATATATCTAAATCAGTCCGAGGCCTTAGAAATTCTGTCTTTAGTTTTTTTCTTGGGTCTCATTTTTATCCCATTTCTAACAAGCGTCATTAGCCTGCACTGATAATTGCGACTGATGTTAGCCAATCACTTCTGTTAGAGGGCACATGTATATGCTAAATGAACCTAATAATTTTGCCATGTGATGAACTTTTCATGAGATGGATTTGGCTAAAGAGGTGGCATATTCTTGTCTGACATTTTGGCTCTGATCAGACGAGGAATAGATTGATCAACTGGAGTAGTGAGTGAGTTATTCCATGCATGTGTTATAGATTTGCGCCAGTAGTGCATCTTCCACTGTGTCATACGCTGCTGACAGGTCCAGGAGAATAAGAACTTCTATTTGGTTGGTACTCAGTGATGAAAGAAGACCCTATCTGATTGCTGCTGTGTTTAATGTCCTTTTCTTTTGTCTTAAAACTGAATGAGCATTAGGAAGGGTGTTCTCCGATTCGTGAACATTTTTGTAGGGGTCTAGTAATTCTGGCTTCCAAGAGCCTGCATGGAAGTGGGATATTGGATAAATGTTGATAATTTTCACGGTCATTAGAATCGGAGGTCAGATTATAACTACTGGGGTTATGGTTTCATGCTTTAAGGCTTTTGGGACTAGGTTATGATTTAATGCATAGTGTGGTTCACGGAACCACAGAATAAGTCTGACATTTGATTTTCTCTATTAGATGACTTGCTGTCACCTTAAATTGATAAATAAATTCTGAGAAGTTCGGATTTTAGGCATGCTCATGTGAGAGTATATAACGTTTTGACTTGAGGAGCCTGAAGATATCATTGGATGTTCTGTCAAAGAAGTTCACAGGAATTCATGTGCTATTTACATAAGGCCCTCTCATAAACATGTAGCATTCATCTAAGGAAGATATACAAATAGAAAAACAAATTGACAGTGGCTAAAACCTGTAAATTTTGTACTTTATACATCTAATTCTCAATGGATTTGTTGCAAATAAACTCATTTACAGCAACATTGTACTGATATAAGTAACCACTTCCTGGATTTTTCGTCGGAATTGTATCACCTATGAAACACTAACATGCTTTCCATTATTGTCGACCCATCCAGCGAATGTTGGGAGGAAATTGCTGCTCCCTGTACTTAGAGCATGTGCAATTCACATATGAAGTCAAGCTTTAATTTTGCTTTTGAATAAAGTCAATTTCTGGTTCTGTTGCAGCTCATTAGAAAACAAATTCCACATTACAAGTGGCTAAATGGTTATTTCTTAGAGTTATTTCATATATATGTATCACATTTCTTAACGTTATATCATATGTGAAAAATGTGTATATTCAGGTTTTATATTGGTTATTACAAAACTGTAACTTTCAATCTTTTCATTGTCGTTGTACTATGGTTGAAAACAAGCTTCATCATATAAAAGATATTTCCTAAAATCTCAATTTTGATTTGATTATTTTGCACTTTGCTGTAGTGATCTCAACAAGTAAATAATGTGTATTGGTTCTGAACATCCTCCCTCATCTGGATGGTCAGGTCCAATATACATTAATTACATGTTGAGGTCACTACAGGGGTGGGCATTAGTCTTGACCTAGATGAGAGAGGAATGGAGGATGCACTAGATATATAATGTTGGGGACAGTGAAATGGTATCATTAAATGCTAATCATGTATTTGAGTACTGTGATTATATTTACAAGACATGCTCCTTTTTTATTCATAGACTGCTGTAAGAATGAAGGGGCCTATTAGAATCATGGGGGGATCGCCACTGCCGGCCCAGTGGTGGCGATCCGGCCGCCAAATGTTCCTGCTTCACCCCCCGCTATATTAGTATGGCGAGGGGCACCGCAGTGGACAGAAAGACCATCCACTGCTTTTCTGCCAGCTGGATTGCCGGCTGGGCGGAAAAGGCACACAATATGGTAGCGGTGCCTTGCAGGCACAGCCATCCATATTATAATGCCTGCCTTTCCATGGCGGAGACTCCACCATGGAAAGGCATGCGGGAAATCAATGTGGGGGACCATTGCAGGTCCCCAGGGGGTGGGGGTGGGTGGGTGTATGCACTGGGGGGTACCTATGGTACCCCCCATCATTGCCATGCACAAGGTGGCAAGCACCACGCGGTGCCTGTCACGTTGTGCATGGCAATGCACAACGTGGGCTTTAACATTGCGGCCGTGCTGCTTACAGCACCACCCGCCGCAATGTTAAAGTCGAGGATGCGCCCGCAGTGTAGCGGGCACATCCTAATTGGCCTGGCGGGACCGCCGAACCTCTGGCGGTCGGTCCCGTTTTCCGTTACAGTGGCGGGTGGACAAAGTCCGCCCACCATTGTAATGGGGCCCTAAGTTTCTTTGTCTGTAGACCACTAAGAGAATTAAAGGTACACTTGATTTAGAGCATTGTAATTAGGGCAGTGCAAAGGGAACAGTATAAATAAAAACAAGGGTGTAAACCACAATAGGAAAACACTAAAAGAGTTTTCAATAAAATAAACAACTCTCTTGCCTTGAAAATATTGCATAGAAATCACCATTGGCAGAAAGTAATTGAGACATGCAATGCCTAAAAAGTAAACGTTATGGATCACCTAAAAATGCACTTAATACAACTGTGGGTAGCAATTGAAGACTGTCAAACAGGAGTCTTCTCTGCAGCAAATGTCTCATACCCATAGATGTTATATGTACAGCTTTCTGGAGTGTGGAAGCTCTTCTCAGTGACAAGTTGAGATAGGCGAAAATGTGTTGGACTTGTCCAGGTGTGGCAAACGGAATCAATTTGCACTAAACAATGGAAACTGAGACGTCGAGGATCATGTATTCTCTTATACACTTCCAGACATTGCAGGACAATGTGTCAGGGCAAATGTATAAACAAATACACGAATTCCCTTTTTGTCTGTTCTCCTGCCCACAATGATACTTGTTATAAAGCAGCTATCCTCTCCACTCATATCCCTCAGCCACTGGACCATTGGCAAGTATTAAATTCCCATCCTAGAGGCACCGGTGTGTTGCAGACTTCAGCTCAGAGCTGACTGTACCACTAGGGGAGGGGAGGGGTCAGCGAGTAGAAGTATAATACGGCCAGTTGATCACTACATTAAATCTACATCACTCCCTTTAGTGTACACTGATAGCAACTAGTGTTACTGACAGCCCTCTAGCATTTGATGACAACGCCCTAGTGCTACCTTTGAGCATCCGTTTACATTTTCCCAGTGTTACTGATAGCTTTCCACCATATGATTTTCAGTGCTACTGACAACACTCAGCAAATGACAAGACAACAGTGTGAATGGTGGATGCAGTCCAACCATCCTAAATGTAACACCTACAAAACAGAGATCATACTTCTAGGTAAGCCCAACTCCTTCGATCTGAAAACATGGTGGCCAGATTCTGCACCTCCCCTGCTTAACACAGTTGAAGTAGTAAAAAACATGGGCGTGACATTTGTTATACGCAGGCACAACTAAACAGATTCTTCAAAAATTGCAGATGGTACAACATAAAGCTGCCTGGCTCGTGCTGGAAATGCCACGTCGTTCCTCTGCCTCAGCTGCCCCTAGAGCCCTCCATTGGTTCCTATACACAAGGGGGTCCTATTCAAAATTCTCTGACTCACTTTTAGAGCTTATAGAGCAGTAGGACTCAAATATCTAACTTCCATTATCCTACCTCTCGCACCTTGAGATCCTCCTCGACCAATCTTCTCAAACTCCCTACCTTTAGGTGTGAGACCAAGGGTGGCAAGTCTCTGGGAGCACTTGGGACAAGGGCCTAGGATCAAATCCCAAAACAACTGAGATGTCTTGACTCCAAACGGCCTTTTATGAATCTCATCGTCTGAGCCATTGTGCCACTCACTCATACGGTAAAGTTGAGGTTTTTCCCCATTTCTGCCATCACGAACTCTGTTCCTATCTGCCTGGCGCCCAGACGCTCTATTGGGAGCGAAAGTTAGGCTTTTTAAATACAATATTCATTAATTCACTGACAGATCTATGTATTCTATAAGAATATTTAATTCTGACAAGAACTGAATGATCACCAATTTCTCTCTTAGAGAAAAATGCATCACAAAGACAACATAACTATTTTCCACATGGCGCAAATATTCTCTGTTGTGCGTGGGTGCTTTTTTCTGGATACAAAAAAGCCTAGTTGGCATTTAAAAAAAATCAGCCGCAGAGAAGCAATGCAAAGCGTGTGGGAAATCCTAAATATTGAAATTGCACCTCTGGATCTTTCTGCTGCCCAGTCACTCTGTCCGACCTCGGTTGAGTTCGTGAGTTTGTCATACCATTGACAAGGAGACGTTTCGAGTCACAAGCCAGAACTGGTGCTGGTATCCTTTGCTTACAGTGACCCATCTATCCCATACCATAACCTTAGGAAAAAAACGTAGAATAAACATACGTGGGCTCTGTAAAGAGGGGTTATTACATCTGGCTACAGCCAAGATCTTTCGTCATGAACATGAAGAATATAGAGATGGCCTTAGGATCAGCCCCCTTCTACCATTGCTTTAAACAGTATCTTTCTCAACTTGGATCTGCCTAGATGAGTTTTTTTGTTTCTCTGCCATTCGTTTAGGTAGTGGGTGCATTATTGAGTGTAAGCTTTTAGCTCCTAGGAGGGGTGGGGGGGGGGGGGCTTGCAATACAATGCAAACAATACAAACACTTTAAGGATAGCAGTATGCAAGATAACTAAATGATTACTCCAAGTATCACCTGAATAAGTATGTACATGCTTTACAATATTTAGCAAGCGCTCAAAATATATTTTTTTCAAAATATAGCACTTTCTCATTTAATAACACAAATATTTGTATTGTTATGCGGAGTTAAAGCATGGACGTCGTTTAGGGGTGCTACCCCTGGCCTGCCCTTTGCGACCCCTGGCAGTGCCTTTGCGACCCCTGGACTCAGAGATCGCAAAGGCAGACCCGAAAAGAGAAGTGCAGGGGGCCTCAGAGGAGCACTGTTTACTTGCTATTACTAGACTAGAACTGGGGTATTTTAAAGCATCCGGTTATGTATCACACAGAATGGGTTTATTTTGCAGATAGATGCATTCTGAATCGTGTGCAATGCACACTACAGTGAATTGAATGTTTCTTTGCTGCTGATGAATTACAAACAAACCCAGTTCATTTCAGGTCTGGAAGTAGCTGCTGAGTGTTTTCACTTACTCTTTTGCTGCTGAAATCCCTATATCCCCGAGCAGCGTCCCTCTGCCCTGGCAAGGAGAGAGGAAAACCAAACGGAGCAAGACAGCAGGTCTTCATGTGTGTGGCTTTCCTGTAATGGGGTAACAGGCTGCACATCTGCCAACAGTCTATGACCAAAAATAGGTAGGCCATTCCCAGTTTTAAAACCACTAATTAGCAGAAAAGATATCATATAACCCATCGGTGACTTTACAGAAACTCAGGGTACACTGCATCAATAAAAATAACAATGTGGTTTCTGACCCCGACCATGGCATCATGAGAAGATAAATGGGTTGATATAAACATGTATTTTGTTGCTGTGCCAGGTTGAACCTTGTTACTGGCTGTTTCATCCACAAAAAGGCTTGAACCTTTTCAGCCCCTCCTTTTCTGAGTTGACTGCTTGTGCTCTGTAGATGAAATGTTCCTGTGGATCCCAACGGAATACTATCTCTGAAAAGCTTCCAGCACATTCTGCCTCATTACGTGTGAACAAGACACATAATGCAATGGTTAGATCACAATATGGATCTGATCACTCCAACACACCCATTATTAAGAGTGATCTAATAAGGAGACACCAGAAAGCCACGGGTCCATAAAATATTTTACTGCATAGAATAAATTCATGGAAATGGGTTTGCAATTCGGTATTAGGAAGGGGTGTGTTTAGGGCATCCCCTCCTAATACCAAATCGCATCGGTATGTATGAATGTTTTGTAACCGCATTTGCGGTCGCAAAACATTTGCATGTTACCACCTACTTCAAGTAGGTGGTAACCCATTCGCAAGGACCCCTTGCCCATTGGGACTGTTTGTAAAACCATTTTTAAGAGCAGGCAGTAAAGCATCTCGGAAAACAGGCTGCTTTACAAAAAGAAAAGATCGCTTTATTTAAAAGCAATCAGGGACATGGTGGTCTGCTGATCTCATCAGGCCACCATCCCTGTGATTTTTGCGATTCCTAGGGTTCGCAAATTGCGACCTACCTCATTAATATTCATGAGGTAGGTCATTTGCAACCCCCTGGGAATCGCAAAAGGTGTACTGTACACCTATATACATGGCATTTTGCAATTCCCTAATTGCGAATCCTTGTGATTCGTAATTAGGGAATCGCAAATAACTGTCTTGATACATCCGGCCCTTTATCTGTATTTATCCATAATCAGTTTGGGTTTTCTGGAAAACATAAACTGAAATGAGCATATTTCCACATTTACTTAACCAATAAATATGCGCTCATGATTGAATGTCTTCCATGTTTCAGTGCTGTGAACACCCGTAGAAGGTAAATCAGTGCACTTATATAAAAATATGCAAATTTCAGTATCAACCTTGTGCATACTTGCTGCTGATAAAGCCTCTTTACCAAAATACCTTTCTTTTTAACTCCCTTATCTTTCAATCCACACATCTATTAGCCTAGCAGTCATGGCAGGCAGTATTTAGAATTACTCAAAAAATAACCCAATTTCCGTTTTTATACACATTTTAAAATAAATGCATACAAGAAAATTTATGTTTTCTGTCTCTATTTATCTGTAAAAATCAGTAAAAACTGAAAATAGGGAGGCCTAATTATAATCCAAGGGACATACCTCACTCCCCGGAAGATGAACAAATTATATGGCAGCGAAATCATCTTTTTCCTAGTGGAAAACGGAAGATGCTGGGTTCTTTCATGGTATGAAATGTCCCGTGTTAGCCTAATAATATTTGGCATTACACGAACGCTGACATGTAACTGGCAGGTTCATTCCCATGGTTCATTCCGATGTTACCTGAGGCATCCTGACAGGACCTGTTCTTCCACCATACGAACAAGAAAACCAGTGGTACATGTATAGGCTTGCACTGTCATTGAAGTACACAAGAGACCGACAGCTGGGTTAGAGAAAGTTCAGGCTTGGTTAGGGGAGTTTGCTGCTGGGTCCCCACTACACTTACCACACACCTGGATCCTCCGGGGCAAAAGGGGCATATAGGGACACAACCAAATTCATGACTATGGATATTAATACCACTGTATTACATACATTTTATTCCCCACTTCTGCTTTTTCCATCGTTAATGCATTTGTATACACAGTGTGTCATTGCTTTTACAATGAATATTGGCTGATTGAGTTTAAAATAATAAAGGAATGGATGAAACAATTCACCAAAAAGGTGCACCTGGACAGAAGGTCTTTAGCTCTCCAAGTTTAGAATTTTTCTTCAGCAAGCAGTTCAACCTACTCTCTAAATAAAGAGAAAATGTTTATTGTCAAGAAAGCACAAACCTATTTCAGAACATTTGGTAACACCCTCTGGATCTTTGGGAGGGCCTTGGTCTTCAACTTGCTTGCCATATACACAAACGTTTTAAGTAGAACAATGCTATCAAGTGAAATGTCTTAGCAAGATATTATCTTTATATGTTATTCTTAGGGTCTTTGCTCTATGTATTCTTCCACTTTATGCTGGACATCCTCACCCATAGGCTCACAAATATGGTCTCTGACATAGGCCCTCATTTAGAGTTTGATGCAGTGAGAACTTTGCCCTAAATTGGCAGTGCTCCTGGCCACTAAACCAGTGTCCATCCACTTTATTTAGCACTGGGAGAACTGAAAAGCCTCCAACAGTGGAACCTCAACTAGCTGCATCAGCAGAAACCCTTCCTCTGAGGATCTGACTGTAGTAGGGATGGCTGTTCACAGCGCCATCACCCCACCCTGCTTAGGATTGTGTGACCATCTCTGTTCTTCTTTCCTTGGTCTGACATGTGAGGCACAGCAGAGCTGGGCACGCAAAGCAAACAATGGTGCCCTTGGTCTGACATGTGAGGCACAGCAGAACTGGGCACGCAAAACAAACAATGGTGCACACCCGTAGGAAGAAATGTTGCTGCATGTCAGGGTCATTGCTATTTTGCTTTTCAGAAATAAACTCCCTCTTTTGCAAAGTGTTTGTCAAACAAACCCAATAAATGCTGAATGGCAGCCGCGGCTCATGCAGGTAAGAGCGGTGGTGCGAGGGCGCCAAGTGAGGGTGATTTCGACAGATGACCAGGAGGGAAATTAAATAAATAGGTAATATTCCCTCGTCATCATCTGTCAAAACCCCCCTTTCTCCGGCTCCACCGCTCCTACCTGTTCATATTGAAATGCTCAAGGGGAAATGGTCACTCACTGATATATCGTTGGTGTAAAAATCCTCAGCTCTAGAGGCATACCTACATGACATCAAAATAAAATCTATTGTTGAGGATTTACCTTGCCCATTACAGGTAGGGTTAAAAGGCACTGGATTTGAACATAACATATTTGCAAATCCTAGGTCTGCATCGAACATAACTTCATTTAAAATGTCTCCATATTTATTATGTACAAAATGCTGAAACGACTGATCTTTATCAAAAAAGATACCACAACATCCACTATCTGCATATTTACTTATGTTGCAGTTAAAATCCCCACCCCATAGTATGCACAGATCTCTAGAGGACGAAGCATGGGTGCTTTGAACAGATGTATTAATAGACCTCAATACATCTTCAAATCTGTCAGGTGAAATGTTATTATAAAAATTAACAACCAACAAGCACAGCAAACTATCAATGGTGAGCAACAAGACTAATCAAAACAGTTTTTTCCAGGTTCAAAAGATTCGACACATAAAGACATTGACCCCCCCTTTGCTCTCCCATGAGATGATGGAATAGCTGGGGTATGAAAGGATCTGTAGCCATTTATATGTATGGGGTCCTAAGTCCAAGTCTCCTGGACAGCAAATACCTCGAACCCTTTCACAAAATCGTACCAAGTATGGTCTGTCACTTTTGTTTTCAGCCCTGCAACATTCTAAAACAAAATCTGGCAGCAATTCCTCCTAACTTCCCCCTTCACCACTGCATGCACTCCTGTTTTAGCTACTGAAAGAATAGACTGATGGTGCTGCACAACCGATGATCTAATATTTATGTCAGTAGCGATAGGACTAGGAATATGGGTTTCATCCCCCATAAAAATGCTCTCATTTTTACCAAGTTTATGTCCTGCGCTAAACCTACATGGGTCCTCTAGAGACCCTAAACCTTTCCCCGTTTGAGCATTCATGTTTATGTCACGCTGGAACTGCAGGGTACTCTCAAAATTGTTACTGCAAAAAACAGTCAGAGAGGCCTGCTTCCTGCACTCATGTGAATTCAGTCAATCCACCTCTTCGAGGTTGGGGAGGAACTCAAATCTATTATGAACCTGAACATTATACTGTTGTTTATGATTTACTAAGTGGGGGACTGTATGAACTACTGGGGAAAGATCATATTTTGGTTGATAAAAATAACCCAGGGGAAGAATATTTATACCGTCTAGTACAACAGTCTGGTTACCACCCCTAGACAGGATCAATTGCACAAACCACGGGTTGGCAAACGATAGTACCACACAATCACCGCTTAGCCTTTTTAGCCCGTGCCCTACCCATCTTATCCTTCTCGCCATCTTGAACTCAGAAAATAACTTTACAGTATGGCCGATCTTTGTGCCTAACCAAGAGAGACTTTTGTTTCTGAGCGAATCCCAGGACTCTTCAACCCCATAGGACAATATCGGTACGTTAGCCAATACCACAATATATGGCATGACCGCTGGGGGGAGGTCCAGTGTAGTAACCTTTTGAGAGACTTCCTGGTTAACCTGTATTGAACGGGCACCCATATTTCTCTCCTCTGCTGATATTAAGGGTTGTGGGCCTGGATCTAGCCTCTCTGGTAACAGGGTCTTATAATGATTTTTTAACGCAAGAATGCTTTGATGGTTAGACAGAGATGAGGGGACAGGCATAGATGGATTAGACCGAACAACTGACTGTGCGAAGTTGTTATTTGGACTTTCCTTGCCTAGATGGGCCCTCGTAGGCAGTAGACTCTTTGTACTCGTGTTCCCAAGATTAGAGTGCAAGGTAGAATATCGCCCCCCCGAAACAGCACTACTATTTGGCAAAACCAATTTCTCAACTGGCTCTACACGCCTTGTCAAGGAGGTCACTATGACATCTAATTTAGTGGAGATAGTGAACATAAAATCTCTAATGATATTATCCAGAGACTCCATTTTAAGTTTTAAGAATTCTAAATCCTTCTTAGGACAATTTTCAATCTCCACAGCCAGTATTCCCTTATTACTTTGTTTAGCTTTGGATTGTAACTTGAATTGTTTTGTTGTTTTCTTAAAGTGTGTATGTATAGGGTTAGTCACCTCAAATACAGGGGCTATTGCGGTCTCAAGCAGTGAATCTACTTTTCTTGATCGCTTGCCTAGTGGCTGCATGGCGCTCTCCGGTTCACTATCCACAATATGGTCAGATATATCTAATATACAACCATTTGGATTGGCTTCCCTTCTTGATGGACTTATGTGGGAGGGCGGAGAAGTGGTCCACAACCAATTCAGTGACTGCCGTCATCGAGCAGCCCCGTAGTGTTGTTCATAGGAGGGAGGCAGGGGTGCGAGTAACATGTCCCCAAATGAACACGCTCTGACATTTACTTAATAAAAATATTTTTGAGCACTCAGACACGATGGGGCAGAAGGGACCTTTGAAAGAACGAGTATTGGCGTGCGTGGAGAAGTCAATGAATTTTTCTGGGGTAGTCAGTGGTCATTTACATCAGGCGTCAAAAAAAGATTCAGTAAAAGGTCCCATCAGAGTTTCTGTGTCATCTCCTCACTCAGGGTGTGAACTAGAACCAACTCAGCAGCAGAACCACATACCACTGCTGCACATGGGGCAGCCTTATAAGTCAATGACCAGTAGTGATAGGTCTGATAAGGAGCACCATAGACATCATCCAAAAAAGTCTGAGTAGTAACTCCTAGTACCAATGCGAGTAACACCCAAGGCCATATAAAAACACTGAATTCCCGTAGATGCAATGTAAAATCTGTCCATAGATACCTTGATGTTGTGCAATGGCAGAATACCTAAATGTTTGCATGAGTGTGAAAAAATGGCATCTACAACTGTCCAGCTTACATGTTTGCAAGCCACCTTCTCACGGACCAGACCCACACACACGAAAGTGTTCCCCCTGGACAGTCAGCACACTCAAAGTACTGTTGTGGAGACCACCAAAAACACATGCAATGACACATTTCACCAAACAGTCCAAAACAACAATTTCAGAGGTGACAGATTGTTTACATATGCCAGTGTGTATGTGAAGCATCCCTGCAGAAAAGTAACTGACAATGCACATCACCTGACTGACAACATACCCAGAAAATTAGACCCATACTATGCATCCACAATGTGTTTCATATAACACACATCTCCCCAGCACCCCCTCCCCCCACATTGTGGATAAGGCTAGGGTGTTGAATTCCAGGTCCAAATGTAAGTAGTTTACCTTGTATGTAATATCACTAAATGTATGTACCTACCACATCTGAGTGATATTGCCTATGTCCACAACTTGAAAATCTACCCCCTCCCACTCACATAATGTACATGTTGTTCAGTGCAGAAACTGCTGAGAAACAGAGTGCAAGAAACAGTGGCACTAAACATCACCTCTACACAAAGGCCATTACTCTTGTAAGTTGTGATACACTAAAAATATTTAAAAAAGCAAACTCTTCAATTGACATAGATAATATGACTGTGTGGATGTCTGTGTCAGCAACTGAAGTGCTACACTTCAAAAGCACTGTAGTGGACCTTTCTGCATCACACACATAAACATGATGTCTGGTCAATGGGTCAGCCAATTACTAAAGTCACATATATATAAAGATAACAATGTAAAGCCAGCCTAAAGATGAGGGAGTCAAAGAAAGTTGTACTGCTGGAAGGTAACAGGTCAAGCATACAGTTAAAGTAGCACCTGCAACTCAAATTGTGCATGGGATCATTGCTATGGCCTAGAAATGGGCCAACAACTGTTCTCACAAATTGGCCATCCTCATGTGGCTGATTTGAAAGTGGAAGACATTACCAATAACCCCACAGCACCAGCACTGTGAGAATAGCATTTGAAGAGCACATATGAAGAAGCACACACGTGCTTCAAAAGTAAGAAAAGATACACAAATGATGGACGGAATGCAGAACAAATCAAAACATTCACCTGCAGTCAAGAGAGCTGGTTTAAATCCATTGTTCTATTGCTCACCATGCAACCCCAGTTTAGACCCAGCCATATGCAAATCAGTCTTGACCCTGTGCCTCATGGGACCAGTCCAGACCAAACTACCAAGCCAGGTCCTCCTTGGGCCAGAAACAAGCATCCTAGGAACTGTTTCAGGGTTTCACCCGTCATCAGCCAGGCTAGCTTGAATCCAGTGGCACAATGAGCCTGGTACCCACGTCTGGGCATACCCGGCACACTTAGGGCGAGAAAGCAAAAGACAAACAAATGATGGACGGAATGCAGAACAAATCAAAACATTCACCCCCAGTCAAGAGATATGGGTTAAATCCATCCTTCTTCTGCTCACCATGTCACCCCAGTTTAGACCCAGCCATATGTAAATCAGTCTTGTTCCTGTGCCTCATGGAACAGTCCAGACCGAACTGCCAAGCCAGGTCCTCCCTCAACCAGAAACAAGCATCCTATGACCGGTTTCAGGGTTTCACCCCTCATCTGCCAGGCTAGCTTGAATCCAGTGGCACAATGAGCCTGGGGCCCATGTCGTGGCGTTCCTGGCTCACTTAGGGTGAGAAAGCAAAAGACACACAGATGATGGAATGCAGATCAAATCAAAATATTCATCCCCAGTCAAGGGTTAAATCCATCATTCTTTTGATCACCATGCCACCCCAGTTTAGACCCAAAAGTAACAAGCATGCAAAATTACAATGCACTACCTAAATATATATAAACGTAAACCTACTCATCAGAAATGTCACACTTTTCAAACACACACCTCTCCTAATACTGGAAGCCTAAAGATGTGGACATTGCTCAAGGTGACTTGATCTACACACAAAGACAAGTATGCTACAATTGGGACATAGTACAAATGTAAAATCATGCTACATAGACCTATGTCCTTGGTCACTCCATAATGTCTACCAAGGCAAACCAACACTTTTGTTGTCACACACCCCAAAATGTGTATTGGTTACCTAATATAATCAGTAGCAAAAGTAGGATGAAGGTTGTTATTATTTGTTGTTTTATAATTCAAACAAATGGCATACAAGGACAAAAACAAAGGCAAGTGGCTAGTCCAATACAGAGCATGTGGATTAGCCCACAGCTATGCCACAACACTTGCCGTCAATAACACTGCCAGGGAACCAACCCCAGGCACCTCTGAAGAGTTAGTGGGGTGGGTGGTGTTTGGTTTGGTGGAGATGGGTGGTGCCTGAGGAGGATTAGGGTTGTGGTAAGTGGGTGGGAGTGACGTGGTACGGATTAGGTGGTGTGTTTTATGGTGTGGGAGAAGGCAAATCAGGATTGGGAGGGCTGAATCAGATGATTTTGGGGATCTTCTATCCCTTTAGGGTAGTGATTGGAATAGGGAGGGTGAGAACAGTTTTACTTTTTTTTCAGATGAACTGGCATAGGTAGGTGAAGAGGATCTTCTTCATGGTTTTGAAGGGAGGGTTTTATGGGTACCAGATGGGCTAGCTTTTATGGGTGTTTATGTGGAAGGGTGAGTTAGGGAGGGGATACAGACATTTTGGGTGTGGCTGTGGGGGCAGGTGTGGCAGGGAAAATGTCGAGGGCACCCTGGGTAAGAGCTTGGCGACTCTGGGGAGAATGAATTGCAGGGGGTTGGGTTTTGGAGGTTTTGGAGATAGAGAGATGTGAGATGCGGATATCTCTATGCTGGAGCTGTGCAAAGTTAAGTCCGGCTCTCCAGCCGACCCCTGCCCACCTAGGTTCTATAAACTCTTAGCCTCTCGGCTGAACCCCATACTTAACTTCATTTGGAACTCCTCTTTGAAAACAGGCACTTACCCAACTAAGTGGAAAACAGCTTTTGTCCAATCAATTCTGAAGAAAGAAGATGCAGACCCGGCAGACCTAAAGAATTTTAGACCGATCTCGCTTCTCTCTGTACCGGCTAAGGTACTTGAGAAGGAAGTCCAAATACAACTGGCCTAATTCTTAGAGTCTCACAAACTTCTTCATGACTCTCAGTCAGGTTTCAGGTCTGGCTATAGCACCGAGACGGCTCTGCTGGAAGTGTTGGAAACTCTAAGGGAAACTGTGGACCAGGGTAACTGTGCGATGCTAGTGCTGCTGGATTTATCCGCAGCATTCAATACAGTGTCGCACCAGATCCTCCTAGAAAGACTAGCGTCTCTGGGAGTGAGAGGAACTACCTTAAGCTGGTTCCGCTCCTTTTTGGAGGGATGTTCTCAAAAAGTGTTCCTTCGCCCGCATGTGTCCTCTTCCAGCCCCTGCGGAGTTCCACAGGGCTCAACCTTGAGCCCTTCTCTTTAATGTTTAGCTGGCCCCCTTAGCTCCAATAATTTAATAACTGGGGGTAAAGGTCATCTCGTATGCTGATGACACTCAGCTTGTGTTCTCTGTCAGGGATCACTCAGAGGCAGCATTCACCAACTTCAAGCGGTGTCTGCTGAAAGTGGCGACTTGGATGACTGATAGCTGCATGAAGTTAAACACAGAAAAAACTGAGGTCAGAACTCTGGTGGCCCTCAGAGCTGAATTCCCCACCCCTTCCTGCAACGTCGGCTAGGAACCTGGGATCTAAGTTTGACTCCAATCTATCAGGCAAATCTCAGATTTGCCAGGTTTCTTCCACATGTTTCTGGAAGATGAAAGCCTTGAGAAGATTCTTGAATCTACTGCCGATGGACTGCAGAAAGTCAGTGGTCCACGCATTAGTCATTTCACAGCTGGACTATGCAAACAGTCTATATCTGGGTATGCCAGACTACCTAATCAGGGAACTGCAGACTATACAAAATGCGGCAGCAAGGCTTTTTAGGAACATGCCATACCACCAAAACATATCCCCCCAGCTCCAGAGCCTACACTGGTTGCCGGTTAAGAGACGTATAGAGTTCAGGCGTTGACCCTGGCCTACAGAGCAACTAGACATTCTCATCCACAATATCTCAAGCAAAGACTCCGGAAATACCATCAAACTAGGGCTCTGCAGTCAAATCGTCAGGAGTTATTGGTAACTCTGCACTTTAGGAAAGCTAGGATTGGTGGCCGGGCCTTTTCGGTAAGAACAACCTTGTTATGGAATTCTATGCCGGTACATCTACGGAAGGCCAAATCGGAATGCATATTCAGTAAAGCACTAAAAACGTGGTTGATTAACTTGAATTAAGCACTCTTAGGGCCCAATGCTGGTAAATATGAAATACCGATTCATAAATACCGAATTTTACCAATTCGGTATTTAGGAATCGGTATTTCATATGTAGCTAATATTTCGGTAAAGAATACCGAACCGGTAATAGGGGAGCATATTCAAGGGTGGCAGGGTGTCACATTGACACCCTGTTGCACCCCTGAATCGTGCATGTGTGCACATGTGGCGCACATACATGCCCTAAGGGCATGTATGTCTGCCACATGGCACCTTGAGAAAAGCAAATGATTGCTTTCTTAAAGGTATTCGGTATTTACCACCAACTTGTAGTTGGTGGTAAATAACGAATTCTGAATGCAAAAATGCACTCACTTGAATGCCTCCTACATAGCTTTTAACGATTTGGTATTTTACCGATTCCTTAACATAAGGAATCGGTAAATTACCGAATCCTTAAAACCTGCCTCCTACATTAGATAGGGCTAAATACCTGTCAGTAACGGGAAAATTACCGATTTTCGGCCATTACCGGTAGGGGTGGGCAGAATTTGCGAAAGTGACTTTCGCAAATTATGGCGAAAATGTTAAGAATCTCCGCAAACACTCCGAAATAGATGCAGAAGTTTTTTTCCCGCCCGTTTGCTGTATTTTCTGCGTGGTTGCGGCTCGCCAACTTACCCATGCGGTTGCTCGCGGGCGCGGCCATCTTGTTTTCACTCTTCTCGCGGTGCATCATCGCGAGAAGAAAGACGTGATCGCGCGACCAATGACATTACTGCGGGCGCGAACTGTCGCGTGACAGCGCAAATGGCTACCAACAATCCAACATCTCGGGAAAACTTGTCGGCGAACGCGGGGATTCAGGTAAGGCGATCGCGAGTGCGCGAGAATGTATTACTTTACAGCGTGAGCAAGAAACAATTTATCGCTAAGCTGCGGAATGTGGAAATTTTGACATTTTTGCGCTCTCCGCGGAACGCGAAAATGTCAAATTATCGCAATTTCCGCGACCGGAACGGAAATTTAGCCCAGGCCTAGTTACCGGCCGGTATTTAGCTACCTACATATGGCCCCTAGTCTCCTGGTCACATCGTTGCTCCTGTTGCTAGTACCGGGACACCTCCGTTGGAGGTAACCGCGTGCTCTACAAATGGCAATAATACTTTGAGATGTGGATGCGTGTGCAGTGCGTGCATGTTTGAGGGTGTGTGATGTATGTTTTTTGGTTTGATGAGGCTTTTGTTTGAAAGTGTGTAAAGTCTGTGTGGCTGGTATGGGTGTGGTGCCTGTTTGTCTGGTGGTAGTGTCTGTGGCTGGTGTTGTGGGTGTGGCGTCTTTCTGTCTGCTGGTAGTGTCTATGGCTGGTGTTGTGGGTGTGGTGTCTGTCTGTGTGAAGGTGGTAGTGTCTGTGGCTGCTGTTGCAGCTGTGGCCTCTGGTGTATATTTCTGGAAGTGGTGGTGAGTGCATGGTGAGTGGGTGTGATGGTTTCAATCATTGTATGTTTGTCTTTGCTTGTGCTGTATATGACTGTTGACGTGGTAGCATGACGTTTGCGTGTGCTTTGGACAGGTTGGGTGATAGAGATAGTGGTTGGGAAGGGGCAGGAGGTGGGCTGGAAAAATGGGAAAGTTCAAAGGTTGCCATGAGCGTGGAATCCAGGGCCTGAAATGATCTCTGTTAGCCAGACAGATCAGTGTAAATTGCTTCCATGTATGACACCATCATGTTTTGAAGTGACGTTTGCACATGGAGGGCATTCAGCACTGCTGTCTGACCCACAGAGATCTGCCTCAGAAGGTCAAAAGCCTGCACACTCAGGGTAGCAGAGGAGACAGCGGCAGGGGGTGAGGTGCCTGGGGGGAAGGATACATTACACTGCTTAGGGGAGCAGGGCCTGACATCTGGTTGGGGAGCAGCAGGGAGGATGGAGTTGATAGGGGGGTGGTGAATACAGATGTAGCAGACTGATGTCTAGGCAAGTCCACCACCACTAGGGAATGCCCACTAGAGCCAAATGAAGATGTTGATGAGTCATCTTGTAGCTCCTGTGTGACACTCCCACCATCCTCCGGGCCACTGGGTCCCTCAATGTCACTTGGAAGTATGGCACCACTGTGGCCAGCTGTGTCCCCACCTGTCTCAGCCCTGTGTCCTTCACTGCCTTGAGGTAATCTGGAAACAAGCAGAAACAAATGTAAGTTGGAACAGCCTGACCACATTACACAAACATAACATTACACAACACATCACACAATAGCTGCTAAATAAGATTGCCAAGCTATAATGAGTTTGCCCTCACATTGCCAAGAGGACATAGGTAAATGGTGAATGAGCTGTGCACAGAACCAAATAATGGTGTCATCACCACTGTCACCTCCAACTATATGTGTCATAATTTCCATACTCCTGCCACATTTGCATAACAAATGTTGGGGCATATATACAATGAAGTGGCGTAGCGCAGCGTTAGCCTCCTTGGCTTAACGCCATGCTCCGCAACTTCTGAAATGCAGGGCTGCACCATATTTACAACAATATGGTGCAGCTGTGTGTTTTCCCATGTGCTGGAGCTAAATTTAGCAGCTTAGCGCCAATGCAGGCACACTTGCAACATAGTGCAAGATTGTTTTTCTGGCTTTTTTAGAACTTGCAAAACTTCATTTTGTGTATTGATTGTTTATGTGCAGGAAGAGAGACCTTCCTGCACATAAACAATCAATGGCCTTTTGCTGTTTCTATGTGTGCTTCACAACGCAGCACACATAGAAACAGTCAAAACGAGGATAAATGAAACATTTCTCTTCATTGCACCTGTTTAAGATCAGGTTTTACCTGGTCTTAATTTTGGCACTGCCCCATATTTACGCTGCCCTTATAAATAGGGGGCAGCGTCAAAATCAATGGGTGTTTTGGTGGAACGCCCACCACAAAACTCATTGCCCACCCCTTTCATGCTAAGTATAGCGTGAAAAGGGCTCTTATACACAAGGCGGCATTAAGCCACATTAAATGGCTTAACGTTGCCTTGTGAATAAGGTAAAACCCCTATCGCCACTACAGCATCCTGAAAAGTGAGGTGGTGGTGATGATAGGGGCTTGTACATATGCCCCATTGTCTTCAAGCTGTATACCTAGGACCTTAGCTCATACCAATGGTAAGATATTTCATCTAATGGGATGCAGCTATTGAAACCTACATTGCACATTGTCATGAGGCCCTGCAATCAGCTTCAGCTCAGGTTCCAGGCACAAACTACATGTACGACAGAAGGGTCCCTACTACAGAGACTGACAATCTGAACAACACTGTGAAGTGCATATTAAACATGTTTGGCACTTCACATGTGACACTTTAAATCAGGTTCAAAGCCAGATGAAACTGTTGATAGATTCCTCAGAGTAGGCAACAGAGGTGCAAAATGTACCACATATGAATCTAATGCAGACATGGCATGACCATTTGTTGTGTTTTGGCTGGGTAAATGTCCATTGTACTTTAGTCTGTTTTCAAACATTCCCTGTCCATATTGACTGCTGTGTGCCTACGTACTTAACAACATTGATGAACGTTCAAATGACGACTGAACATTTGTTGTACATGAGAGTTTGTTGATGTTGAGTCAACAAAGTTGGATCACTCATATTGAATAGTGAAGTCTATTAAATTGATAAGTAATGGATAAATAACACATATACGTATGCAGCTGTGACTGGTGAAACACACTTGAGCCCAACATGTCAGCATACTACTCACTGAGGGACCTCACCAACCACATAATGGCCATACACTGATGCACATGTGCTTACCTCCTGACTGCATACACTTCACAATGTTCAGCAAAGGATCATTGCTTAAAGGTATATGAAGCATGTACAAGCCTGTGTGCCAATGCTTCCATATTGGACCTGTGTACTGATGGATGTCAATGTCGATGTGTGACTCACAAACCCATGGCTGCATGCTACAGTAATTGGTTACCCATACTCTGCATACCCTTCATTAATTCACATTGTCATGTACACATTTATCAAAACATGATATAATGTTGAGGGTTGTCAGGATGAATTGGGCATCCTCTTCAGTATGGAGCAGTGGTACATTTGGCAGTGCAACTTAGAACTTCACACATCTCAGCATGTTAGCAACAACAGATAGGCGAACATATTTTTCTAGCCACATCTTGTTACCGAAGATTAGCCTGTTACCAAGTTGATTTGGTGCTCAGTGCCTGAAAACACAGTGTATTGTATCACATGCCATAAGTGAGGGCTCCACCATCAAAAGACACACAGTAGTGTGCAGCAAGACTCCAGACACAAGGCTTATAAGTGAACTGTCTGGGATTATTCTCTGGAAATCCTACCAAAGATGATGTAGGCAGACATGTCAAAGCTCATCATTGGACACACCAGTGTGACTTCTGCATGTTAGATCATAGTCACATGTAAAGTGTCTTACAAGTGGTCCTACATCCACACACACACATGCAAATACGTACTCCTTGTGTGGAACATTAGTATACTTCCAGCTAAAATGTTAAATAGGTGCCTGTACGTCAAAAACAAGATCTGGTCAGGTATGACATCATACTGAGGGAAATAATCACCCCCTCCTAGCTGCTGTTGGGCTCGCCACTGCCCATGAAGGTTGGGATATGCCACCACCAGTATGCGAACATTAGGGTGGTACAGGGGTCGGCAATCGCCCCTTCTACTGAGGAAGGACAGGCCCAGCTTGAACTCTTCAATTTTCTTGGTCCATCTTCTATGGTCCTCCAATTGCTACTTGAAGTAAGCACTGCCTCCGACGACCCCCAGGGTCTAAACCCTCTGGGCAATGGCTTTTCCCATCTTTACCTTAAGATGGGCCCTGATCTGTATGGTTTCAACAGACAAAGAAACTGAGTGAACATGCCACTATAGAAGTCATCAGCTAGGGTGACACAAAGCTACAACACATTAAGCATACACAACATTGGATACGTAACATGTTTGAAGTGCACATGCTGACCTACTGACAACACAATACTGAACACTATATCACGTCTCTGTGTACTACTGTCAATATCAATAATGTCTAAACCCACACCACAGCCCTGACATCACATACCCATGGACATTAACACTTATGCCATGTAAGTTATTTATAATGAATGCCATACACTGATTGTAACCTGCAGGAGGCTACACTTGTATAGCTCCTAGGGACAGACACCTGTACAGTGTACATATCTGATTTACAAAGCATGTGGGTAAAAAGGCAATACCAACATGGCACTTAGTAGATACCATTTGTTGGATTGCATTAACTCAATTGGCCTACCATGCATGTACATGAAAATAGTAAGTACGTGTATCAAGGAATATGAAAATTCATGAACTGAGCCTCAGACATCCTCTGCATGTGTTGTTGGGCCCGATTCACAGAACTAATTTAAGACAAAATCCTAAACTTACTACTGTTGGTATTCACAGAAGGTATTTAGTAGTCTTAAATTAGGATTTTGTCTTAAATTAGGATTTTGTCTTAAATTACGATTTTGTCCTAAATTAGCATTTTGTCTTAAATTAGGATTTTGTCCTAAATTATGATTTTGTCTTAAATTCGGATTTTGTCTTAAATTAGGATTTTGTCTTAAATTAGGATTTTGTCTTAAATTAAATTTAAATTTAACTTACGTTTGCCTTAAGTTTAACTTAAGACAAAATCAAAATTTAAGACACAATCCTAATTTAAGACAAAATCCTAATTTAAGACTACTAAATGCCTTCTGTGAATACCAAAAGTAGTAAATTTAGGATTTTGCCGTAAGTTAGTTCTGTGAATCCGCCCCTGTGTGTTTAGAATCGAGATTAAGGAACACTCTGTATGCCAGATGTGGTAAGATTTATTTGGCACAACATCGACATAGCATTGTATTTCCTGCGCAATTGCACAATCAAACACCTGTGAAGATGCTGTTTTGAACTGCAAATCAGATTAGCCTAACTCTCAGATGTAAAGGTATTATTTACATGGACATTTTCCTGTATTTTTGTAGGTACAACCTATTTTCATTCAAAATCTGAAGAATGTTGAAGTTAGGGGCCTGTGCTAAGGCATTTACAAACTCTGAGAACATTTTTAAAATCAAGAGTAGTCTCAGATGTGTGTCTATCATCGTGTACCATACTCAATGCAGTTTCACTAGGTGCATTGATGCTAATTCCTGTTCCTGTGACACTGCTGCTGCCCACACATCCTGTACTCTCAGACTGCCTCCTATGTCTTCATTGGGAGTGTTGTTAATCCTCACCTCCTCAGCTTGGACTGGGAGGCAGGAGATGTTGCGGGCTGTGCTAGGTGCACTGGTTGTTGAGGCAGAGATCAGCACAGATGTTACTGCTGCTGCGGGAGTTATGGTCATGCTGAGAGTCACTGCTGCTGTTTGCCCAGGCCCACCAGATGGGCCAGCTCTATCCTCCTCATCCATTCCTCCAGGAGAACCAGCATCACTGAGGGTTTGGGGTGGAGATGGAGTCTCTGCAGTGTCTTGACACTGGTAAGTCGTACCAGATCCACCTGTTAAAAGTATAAGTAAAAAGTCAATTTAGATGTGTGTTTTTGACAGCAAAATCATCATTGACACAATGGGTTTAAACCTGTGGAGAACATTAGGTACAGACCCTGGCTGCACTTAAAGTGGTGGGAGGAGTTTCACTTACACCTGAATAGGCAGTGTCTCCTCTGCGCAATGCTGTCCCCACCTTCTGTAGTGATGCTGCACTAGAGAGGACAGAACTGGTTCAGACTGGGCTCAGAGACCCACGCCACAAACAGAACAACAACAAAATGGGGTATAAGTAGTGGACCTTAAACCCCAAAGAATTAGATCACTTCTGCACTCAAGAGGAACTTTTGCCAAGGAGAAGAGCTGGAGAGCTTTGCTGTGTGTTGTGTGGGGTTGGCCTTCAGTTGCTGGTTCGGCCAAGGAAAGAACAAAGACTGGAACCTTGCTAAGAAGAATCAAAAGCAGCTGGGTCATAAGAGACTGCACCACCAGAATCAGTCACTAGTAATATGCGATATTGTCCACCTCAAACGATCTGCTGCTTGTAGATCGCAAATATATACTTAACAATTGTTTGGATGAGAGGCAATATGATAGCACAGGTAATCAAATAAACAGTAATGTTTCAACATAAAGCATTTCACATGTGAATGTTTTTCCGATCTTTTTATTTTCCTTGTTGCACTTCATAAAAACAGCCAGCCAACGCGTTTCACCCAATCATGGGCTTCTTCAGGGCTGTAATGGCATGCAATATAAAACTATTTTTAGAAAAGGCAAAGAAAAAATCATTGTATTACAGTCACTATAAACTTAAAATAAGGTAAAGTGAAAAAAGATAAAGAGATGAAGAAACCACATTGTGTCAAGCCAAGATTTGTGTGAAAGAACACATTAAAAAACGAAAATACATCTAGAAAAAGCCAGAAAAACAATCTCCAACGTCAGTGATGCCGTGACTTGAACCGGGGCCGCTCATGAAGTGCATGTCATACCGCCCCACCTGCACCGCAGCTTCTATGCCCTTCTACACCTGCAGTTATTGGCCTTCCTGATGCCAGGGCTCGCATCTACGCCATCACCACCAGCACCGGCATCCCGTTATCACGGAGCCTGAGCAGATATATGCTGAGGGTGACTCCACGAGTCTCCAACTTCACATCACCTCACCAGAACCGATGCCACACCGCCGACGCAACCAACTTCTCCTGTCCTGAACTCGACACGTCATTGCAAAATTGGCAACAAGAATTTGCACTTGCAAAACTATGCATTGCACAGAGGTTCGGGTATTGCAGCCCCCACAAGGGATTCTGGCAGCAAAATGGGTGAGAGGGCAGCTCTGGCCTCATGGGACATAGAAACTCACCCTGTGTTGTTGAACCCTTAGGGGGCCATAGGAGCTCGGGATCAGCAGACCGCCAGCAGTGTTGCAGTGCCTGCGAATGCAGGGGAGGGACTCCTTCACTCCAAGGGAGATTATCTGCAAGTGTCTTGGATGCTCCATAGTTCCTGCACGGTTCCTATATGGTGCACAGGCACAGACAAGGCAGCAGACTGAAAGGGAGATGAAATCAAGCCCAAACAAAGTCCAGCGAAGTCCAGAGTGCCCAGATGATAGAAGTACAGTGTTTTCAGTTCTGAATCTTGTCCATGATGAATCTAGGGACCTACACCCAGGGAAGCCCTTTAGTACCCTACCTAAAGGGTTGGGAAGATTCAGGGGACCCTCCCAGGGGAGGATCTGGTCAGGGGGGAGGTTACTCCGATGTCCTTTGTCCAGTTTCACATCAGAGCAGGAGCCAACGGCTCCCAGTACTGGTTTGAACTGGGCTATGCACATGGGCACGAAATGTGCCCCTCATACAGACTTTCAAGCGGTGGCAAGCGCACCCACCCAGCCCTAATACCCTAAATCATGTCTGGGCGGTGGTCACACCTCCCTGTAACAGTATGTCTATTGTTCTGCTTTCCCTTGCTCGAGCTTGGCTCAGCAGCAGGAGGGCAAACATGTGTCTCTGGTCAGCAGCAACCATTTTGTGCTGTCTGGTACTAGAAGGCTGGTACCGGGAACACTAAGAGCCTAACGGAGGGCTCTCCCGGTGGGTGGAATCATACCTCCCACACCGGTAATGCTGTGGGTGTATGATTCCAACATGTTTGACACCAAACATGATAGGGTTCGTTACAGCCATTTTCGAGATGGCCATCACGCGGTCATGTAATACCCCTCTATATTAGTATATGGCTGCTTCACTGGCAACCCCGGAGATTGAACTCTGTGGGCTGCAGAGGTGTCCTGCTCATGCAGAGGCACCTCTCACTTAGAACTAAGTACCCTGCCCTCTGGATTGTAAAGGTCTGCTAGAGGGGTAACATATAGGTTTTGAGTGCAGTGACCCTTAGATATAGTAAACCTATATCTTTAGTGAGTGGTGCATGCAACAACTTACACATACTGCATTGGAAGGCCTGTAGTTCCATTTTGCATGGTTTTTCATGGGTGGCATGATGCATGCTTGTCAGGTTGTCAGTAGCACAAGATACAATCGACGCCACTAACCTTTTCCTTGGGGCTATCAGGGAAGATGGTAGCTGATATTTCCCCCGATTCCCCTGAACGCAACCCCCAACAGAGGAAGAGAACCCTGCAGCAAGAGGTCGCGCCCGGGGGGAAAGGGAGAAAATAATAAACTTGGCTGCAGGTGCTCTTGCCCTTCCCTGGTCTGGTCTAGGTGTCAGGAAAGGAGCCCTTCTGGAATGAAACCACTGCAGGACAGGAGAAAATACAACAGGTATAAGGGGCCCACACTCACTATACAGATAGGTTATCACATATATTCTCTGCACCCACTCACCAGAAGTCCTGCAGCTAACCTCTTATAAATAGTCCAGAGAGCACTGTGTAGTATATAAAGAGTGATGCTCACAATGTGAATAGTACTAGGAACCAGCTAGCGAGTGTCATGCAATTCATAACAGAGACAATATCCCCTATTGTTGAAAGTCACAGCATCATCTGATCTCCAACCTCGTTACATAGTAAATGTAAAGCACGTACTTTGGAGTGTTAGAGGAGTTTTACCCCTGTGGTTCGAGTCTTCGGTATAGTGGGGAATATGTCGTACAGAAACAAAAGAAACATCCAGCTCACAGACCTACTGCAAGCTCCTGGCCTGTGCTGGAAGGATACGGCGTGATGGCACGGCTCAAACATAACTAAGGAGTCCTCCGGTATCTAAGAACGATTTGCTGACAACTGTGTTCCTAACCGGGAGTAATATGGGGAGGGGCTGATGATTCTCGGCAATACAAGATCTACACCAAAATGAAAGAAGACGCTAAGCGCGTCTTTCATGAAACCTTAATGTGCAAAGTAACACCCAGAGGAGCTGCAATGAAGGAAACGGTCCTGCGTTTCGCTCGAGTGCACCGCTGGCACAGAGACAATGTTAAAGTCGATGAGACGGAAGGAAGCGCTCCGGTGCTTCTTCCCAAAAATACCTGTACCTCTGAGCAAACTCCGCCTGAGTCCAGGGCCAGAGTCGAGGTCCGTCGGCGCTTCTCCTCGGACAAGGGTTCTGGAAAACGCGGCAATGCTTCAGGCTGAAATCCGGCGGGGAACACCATCCACCATCTTCATTCCTCAGCAACGGATTGTCAAGCACCTTCCTCATGAGGAGGAGGTGCTTAAGTACGGGGCTGCCCTTAACCTTGTTCTGACACGCCCCACTGTCTGCTGGGAAATGTAGTGCCCAAGGCTATTTCTCGCCCTACTTCCGGGATTTTGAATGCGATTGCGACGCGGATGGGTCTGTCTGGTTACTACCTTATGGGTGACTGCTACAATGCTTCAGCCCATGTTGGACCTCTGGGTTACCTATGCCCTGTGTACATGGGTACCATATACTAGTGACTGATAAGGGCACCCCAGTATCCAATCTGGGATTGTACCTAGGTACTAACACATCAGTTTAGGGAGAAAGCAGATAGACTGGGGTCCTGATTAGCGGGATCCCAGTCAGACTAGTCAAAAACAGTGTCACATCAGGCAAAAAGTGGGGGTAACCATAAATAGCAGATCCTACTTTACTACACATGCCCACCTGAAATGTTTCATGTGGTTTCAGACTTTGTAGCTGAGCAACTATCTGCTATGTTTAACTTAGTGATGGATTCGGGCCATTTTCCAAAGTTATAGAAAGTCACAGTAAGATCACTGTTAAAGAAGACTAACTTAGACCCATTTTATATGAACAACTGTCACCCTATATCCCTGCTGTTAGACCTAATAGCCTTAGTGTTGTCTTCCCCCAACACTTTGCCTATCTCCTTCACTCTTCTGATTCCATTTTTGCTAAATTTAGGACTCTGTGCACTTTACCACTGCTAACCAGTGCTAACATGCTGGTGCTTTCGCCCCTAAAAATGGTAATATGGCTCATCCCGAATTGGCATATTTAATTTACTTGTACGTCCCTAGCAGAGTGGTACTCTAAGTGCCATGGGCCTCTAAATTAATGCAGCACTTATTGTGCCATTCACTTTAGTAGCCCTCTAACCATGGCTCAGCCCTGCTACTGCAGGCCCTGTGTGTGCAGTTTGCACTGCTGTTTCGATCTAGCAATATAAACCTCTTTCCAGGCAAAAACCATCCCTTTTCATACATATAAGTCACCCCTAAGGTTTGCCCTGGACAACCTAGAGGGCAGGCTGCCATGTATTTAAAAGGCAGGATATGTACATTTCAGGTTTACATGTCCCGGTAGTGCAAAACTCTCAACTTCGATTTTCACTACTGCAAGCCCTATCTCTCCAGTAGAATAACATTTGAATTACCTTATTCCATTTTTTAAATGAAATTTCCAGTTGTCATGAGATAGACTTTTTACGTTTGGTGTCTCTGGAATCACAATTGAAATAAAAATCACAACGTATGGGGAAGTCGGATTTTACATTGCAGTTCTGAAAATCCAACTTTTAGAAAGTTGGCATTTCCTTACTTTAGCCAGTTGGTGCCCGGTGCCTGTCTCTGATACACGTCTGGGGAGGGTGACAGCCTGGCTTTCTGTATTCCCCTCAGACAGACACACACAATGAGAGCTTAGGTGTGACTTGATGGGCTATTATGACAGGATGTGAGGTAGAAGCTGGATCCAACCTCACTTACACCTGAATAGGCCGTGTCCTGTCCACACACAAAGGGTTGCATATCCCCTGTAGTGAGTATAGAGCCAGAGTAGAAAGGGAGTACCTCTGTGGACTTCAAAGCCCTGTCTTTTAGGTTTCCCCCACTTCAAAGGCACAACTGGGTATAGGAATTGGACCTCTGACACCACAAGTCCACCTCAGTCAAATATAACTCTCTGGACCTGTGAAGACTCTACCAGGAAGAAGGACTGCTGTGCTGCTCAGGGACTGCCACTCTGCTGGACTGCTGCTTTGTTAGACTCATTGTGCTGCCCTGCTGCCTGCTTACCCCCCCGCCTGGGTGAGATGGACTGGACCTGAATCACTTAAACCCAGAGTGACTCCAGGGGTTAACTGGTACTTTTGTGTTCTGCTGGCCTCATTGGGTCCTGTTCTGATGTCTCAGGGACATAAAAGAATTTCACTCATGCTGCTTTTGCATCTAGCCATCTGTGAGTCTGCCCTGCCAAGTGGTGTCACCCTAGTTCTGCAACCTTGGAAGTGGATCTAAGGTACATTACAGCAAAAGCCACACATCCTCTGTAGAACCAGCACATCGCCTTTGTTGCGTAGATGAAACCAGTGAATCACTCCTGTTGCATGGATCAGAACCCGGAGACATCGCTTACTTTGCGTGCGTTACATCGCATTCCATTACAACGCGGTCATTACAATGACCGTGTTGTTACATCGCATACAATTACATCGCAAGTCATTACAGCGACTTTCTGTTGGGGGCAGAAGGTGTTGGATTAACAATCCAACACCTTCCCTGCTGTTGCACAAACTGGAGTAGAAATAGTAAATTATATTATTCCTAAGTCCAGTGTGCCCTCTACAGCAAGTCGTTGTAATGACTTGCGATGTAATCGTATGCGATGTAACAAAGTGGTTGTTGTAACGACCGCGTTGTAATGGCATGCGATGCAACACATGCGTTATAATGACATATAGTCATCAGAACTGGCACATCACTCCTTCAGTGTGACCAGAAGTGGCACATCACCTCTGTTGCATGGATCAGTCCCGAGGCACCGCATTTGGAACCACCATGGTGCAACTCTCCGTCGATGGCATCCTCGATGACAAATTTCCACATTGCAACTGTTTGCTCATCAGAGTCGACGCATCGCTGCTGCTAGACAAATCGGGACCAACGCAATGCTACCACTGCATGGATTGACACTGATTCATCGCTTCGGCTGCATCCCGCATCTTCATTGTCAATGCAGACAAGATCAAGATACTTTTGTGTTCAGCTAGCCTCATTGGCTCCTGTTATGATGTCTCAGGGACATAAACGAATTTCACTCACACTGCTTTTGCATCTAAACTCTGCCATCTGTGAGTCTGCCCTGCCAAGTGGTGCCACCCCAGTCCTGCACCCTTGGAAGTGGACCTAAGGTACACGCTACAGCAAAACTCACACATCCTCTGTAGAACCAGTACATTCCCCTCATTGTGTATATGAAACCAGTGAATCACTCCTGTTGCATGGATCAGAACCGGGACACATCGTTTACTTCGCATGCGCTACATCGCATTCCATTACAACGCTGTCATTACAACGACCATGTTGTTACATCGCAAACGATTATAACGAAAGTCGTTAAAACGAGTTGCTGCTGGGGGCTAAAGGTGTTGGATTTGCAATCCATCACCTTCCCTGCTGTTGCACAAAGTGGAGTAGAAATAGTAAATTATACTATTCCTAAGTCCAGCGTGCCCCTACAGCAAGTCGCCGTAACGACTTGCGATGAAATCGTATGCGATGTAACAACGCGGTTGGTAGAACAACCGCGTTGTAATGGCATGTGATGTAACACATGCGTCATAATGACATATAGTCATCAGAACTGCCACATCATTCCTGCAGTGTGACCAGAAATGGAACATCACCTCTGCTGCAGGGATCAGCCCTGAGGCACCGTATTTGGAACCACCACTGCGCAACTCTCAATCGACGGCATACTCAATGACGAATTTCCACATCACAGCTCTTTTCTCATTGGAGCCAATGCATCGCTGCTGCTAGACAAATCGGGACCAACGTAATGCTACCACTGCGTGGATTGACACTGGCGCATTGCTTCGGCTGCACCCCGCATCTTCAATATCAATGCAGACAAGATCAAGGTACTTTTGTGTTCAGCTGGCCTCATTGGGTCCCTCTATCCGGCCTGCTCTCCATTGCGGTCGGCCTGACCTTTTGACTTTGACCTGGCCCGGTGCGACCAGGTATCTTAAACAAGCGCTTATTGCTTCAAGTGCTATTTTACAGTTTATTCTTTAAAAAATCACATCTCAAGTTCTACTTATTGGTTTTATGTCATTTTAGTCTTGTTTTATTTATAAAATTAGATTCTATTTTTCTAACCTGGTGAGGAATCTTTTTGTGTGGTATCTTCACTGTTTTACAGTTTGAAGTGTTACACAAATACCTTACACATTGCCCCTAAGTTAAGCCTGATTGCTCTGTGCCAAGCTACCAGAGAGTGAACACAGGTTACCTGCTTCTTGCCCAAACCAGTATTGTGGTTGCTGCTTGACTAAGGCTAATAACTCATTCAAACTACAACCCAACTAGTAACACCTGCTACCTTTTCCAGGTAAATTGCTGGAAAAGTATCTTGATCAACAACTGATGACTTTCATTGAAGCACAGGATTCATTGGGCCCCACACAGTAGGGCTTTTGAAGCAAGCACTGCACGGAATCTGCACTGGTTGGGGCACTAGATGATATCAGACTACTAGTAAAGGCTTGAGAGGCCGCCATCCTGGTCAGTCGGATCTATCTGTTGCTTTCAATAAGGTGTCTCCAGCACTGCTAACATCCTTCCTATCCAAGTGCAGGATTAAGTGTAAGGCCTTGAGTCTTTTAAAATTCTTTCTGTCAGAAGGATCACAGACAGTAATCTGTGGACAGTTGTCTCAAAGTCATTTTCCTTGCCATATGGGATTCCACAGGTTCTTCTCTAAGCTCCGCATTGCTTAATCTCTATGTATCTTCTCTTGCCAAGCTAATCAAGCCATTTGGCCTTTGAGTTCTATCATATGCAGATACCACTCAAATCATAGTTACCATTTTGAAAGATGTGCAAATGGTAGCCAGGAACTTTTACTCCTGTAAAAGGGTGTACTTGGATGAAGGACAATTGCTTAAAGCTAAATGCGGGTAAGAAAGAGGTTCTTATGTTTGGCAGCGATACTTCTGTATGGAATAGCAATTGGTTGCCAGAGGCATTGGGGTCTCGCCCTGTACCTGCCAATTCTGCGAAAAATCTTGGGGCGATCTTTACCAATCATCTCTCTTTTGACCTACAGGTTAATCGTACAGTGTCTTCATGAGTTAACATTATTAGGTCTCTGAGGAAAATACTCTCTAACATTACAATTTTGGTTGATAAAGTAATAGTTTGGGCATTGATTTCATCATGGCTTGACAACTGCAACACTCTGTATATTAACATCAAGAAAACATCTTTGATTAAGCTTCAAATGATCTAAAATGCCTTAGCTGTGATGTCTCTAAACACCAATCAGCGTCGGTAGAGCTTGAGAAGCAGCACTGACTTTCAGTGAGAAAAATAATTATTTTCAAGTCCTTGTGTCTTGCACACAAGGCTCTTAACCATCAAGACCGAGGTTCATCAAATCCAAGTTTCACTGGTAGGTTCCTACCTGTAAACTTAGATCAGCGAGTCGAAAGCTCGTGGTAAACCCCAGGTTTCGTTTGGCCGGATAGGGTGGCAGATCTGTTGCTATCACCACAGCTAAATTGTGGAACTCTCTGCCCCTTCAGTTAGCAGAGACTGAAAGCCAGTCGACATTTGGAAAACAGCTTTTTACCCCACATTTGCATTAGGATACTCCAGGGAACGTAGCTTTCCTTTCAGCTATCTTGGGTTAAGTAGGCTTTTTCAGTGCCTTGATGCCTTAGCAGGTAGATGTTGCACTTTATACATTGTTTTTCATTTTATTCCCCATAAAACTGAATGTTACGTTATCATGTCCTTGGCCTCCCTTTTAAACCAATGACTGTGTTCTTAGAGATGAATGTCCCCCTTCACCTTTTTTGCCTTCTGTACCCTTTAGAGCTGTGTCTTGAGAGCTCAGTGTCTCAATGTAACTACCTGAACCTTGAAAGTCTTGTCTTGAGTGGTCGATGCTACTATCCTGTTTTCTTGGCTATGCCCAGAAATAGGTCCGGTGATCACTGTCCTATAGGACTCAAGGTACATCCTTATGGCAAGGCCTAAAGGCAAGGCCTAAAGAAGCCAAACGGTAGTCTGGGATTGCTTGTGTTTTTGCTCAGAGGGGACCTAGCCTGGAAGTTCTGACTAAGCAATTCCTATTTAGAGCATGATCAATGTCAATTTGTATGGAGTTGGTTCCTGTCTGAGATGCCATGGTTAGAAAAAAACGATGGGGTGATTAGATTGCAGTCCAAAGGAATTTCTATTGACTGAGATCCACCCTTCATGTTTTTCCCATTTCTTTCTCACTGCTCTCTAGGACCTGTGTCCTGGGTGTTTGATGTCCTGTTTTCTCCACTAAACCCAAGAACTGTGTTAACAATTGATGGGTGAGTGTAAGTGCCACTGTAAACTCTTTGACCCCATAACTTATTGATGACCCAATGTTTGGTGAGTCAAGAGACTCTAAGTAATTAATACCCCAAGCACCCCAGTCAAATATAACTCTGAGTAACTGGTGACTATATGTGACCCTCATATTAGTAACTGTCCATACACATGTGGCACCTGAGTCCAGTTGAGCTTAAGGAGAGGCTTATATCTACTACCAAATTCTCCACTACAAACACTTTTCTCTTTATTCTGTGCATCTTTCTCCCCACAACCAATGACCTGCATGGCCACTCTGGATACGCCTCACTTCAAAACGCTAAACATGTATGAACATAAAGCCTCTCTCACAACCAATATACAAACATCTCAACCAGAGGACTTGATTATGTCCCAGAGAGTGACCATCAAACAAACTGCTGAAAATGTTAGCCACTAGGTCCCCTACACTATTCTCTCAATGTCATGTTAATTTATTAATGAGACCACATTTATTCCTTCAGACTCTGATGCACCATCCTTCCACAATATGACACACACTGGAATCAAATCTTGAAACACTGTCAAACTGACTGCCCTCCAAATAAACTATGAAACCCAACTCATCCCTCATAATCACTCATAACCATTGCAATTTCTCCAGTGATTACTGCCGAATCTCTCAATTTAGTTTCCCTTACAATAATATAATGCAGTCTGTCACATTTCAGGGGACATTGGATTATTACGGCATGGCCTTGTCATCATTTAATATTCTCTTTCTCCCGCTTCTCCCCTCAAATTCTTGGAGTCCTCAGGCACAAAGTGAAAAGCAACCAACACATTGTGCTCTAATAATTCTATTAGTAGTTGCTAATTAGTGTTCACTTTGTTGCCCCCAACCACATGCTTCTCAGCCTAGGTCATATATGTTGATGGGAGCAACCACTTCCTCCATTTAACCCAATGCCCATATCTAGAAAGATAAAGGGGCATATTATCAAGCACCGCGTTAAAATTATTGCCGCTTTAGCGGCAGAAAACTGCCACTAAAGCGGCGATAATGGGCTTGATAATATGCCGCAGAGAATTCCAATAGAAGCCCATGTTGACACCAGAACATGGGCTTCTATGGGAATTCTCAAGGACATATTATCAAGCCCATTATCGCCGCTTTAGCGGCAGTTTTCTGCCGCTAAAGTGGTGATAATTTTAATGCCATTTCTTGATAATATGCCCCAAACAGCCTTCTCTGAATTCATACCTTAGCAAATTCCAAACCAAAGTAAGTCCACTCCTCAATAGTACTTCATGACTTTATTTTCAACACTCACGAGTTAGCGTTGGACTTTCACTACAACACACACTTACTCTAAGAGCCTTGACCCTTAATATTGGGCCACTCCTTTATTTGATATATGCTCTTCCACCATACATACACATATAGTTTGTGCTCTGCCTACCTTAACTATCTATCCACTCCCACAATGGTCATCGCTATATCCAGACTCTAATTCTTTAGCCTCCCAACATTGCTCATGTGAGATATTAGGGGCCCGATTCACAGAACTAACTTAAGACAAAATCCTAAACTTACTACTTTTGTTATTCACAGAAGGTAGGATTGTGTCTTCAGTTTGTCTTAAGACAAACTTAAGACAGACTTAAAACAAACTTAAGACAGACTTAAGACAGACTTAAGACAAACTTAAGACAGACTTAAGAATGACTTAAGACAGACTTAAGTTAGGATTTTGTTTTAAGTTAGTCTTAAGTCTGTCTTAAGTCTGTCTTAAGTTTGTCTTAAGTCTCTCTTAAGTTTGTCTTAAGACAAACTTAAAACAAAATCCTAACTTCTGTGAATACCAAAAGTAGTAAGTTTAGGAGTTTGTCTTAAGTTAGTTCTGTGAATCGGCCCCATGGTTATTAATTGAGAGGGGTAGAAGCCCTACTCAAATATTAAACCATATCTTTTTCAGGGTGAACCACAAACGTCACTACTAAAACCATTGCTTAGCCCTCTGTTAGCTTGGCACAGTCAGTCAGGCTTAATTTAGAGGCAATGTGTAAAGTAATTATGCAGCACTCAAACAGTAATAAAGTGAACAAATAACACAAAAAACACCAAACCACTTTAGAAAGAAGATACCAAAAAGGACAGAAATCCAATCAGTAGAACCAAAGATTTTTAAAGTGTTTAGATGAAAATAGTGCCAAGAAGCACAAAGCGCCACTTAGGTTTATCTGGTCATCCTGACTTAGGGGAACCACAAGTTCACACCAACCAGAATGGAGTGTAGGTTAGATACAGAGGCCAGGTTCATCCTGCTGAAGCGTTACATTCTCAAGTTTTCTTGGTGAACAGCTACCCAAGTGGGCGATGGACTGCAAGTAGGTTGTTGCTGTCACGAAAAGCAGGGATGGTCCTGGATACTCGCTTCTGTATCACGAAGATTCAGGCATCACTGGAGCTTCGTGTTGGCAGTCATCATGGGCTGTTGCTGTCGGCGCAATGAGCAGGTCTCATTTGAGCTTGTCATTGATTGTTGTCCTGGTCAGTCACTTTGCGGTGAGGAGCTGCACAGAATATCTGTAGCTTCAACTTTTCTTCAGGAGGAGTACACTCTGATGTCAGCCAAGGAAACAGGACCTCATGGGCACCTCTTGGGGATCAGGACTCACTCCAGCAGTGAACACCAGTTGGGTTCAGGCAGGTTGAGGTGAGTGCGATTGGTGCTGGTCAACTGGGCGGTTGTAGGAGGCCCCTTGAAGTTTGTTGTGTGCATGTAGCTCAAAAAGGGGGTCAGCCAATTGACCCTTGAAATCTCTTCTGGGGGGCTTGGGTTTAAGGCAAAGAGTTTCAATCTTCATTTATGTCATACAGCAGTAAAGTCCTTCTTCTGTAAATTCCACAGGTCCAGGAGTGTTATTATGAGAGGTTCTGAAGGTGCTACTTTTAAACCGGATGCCAGTCTTCCCTTCCCCCTAGGTTTGACTCCAAAGTGTCTAGGGCAACAAAGGCAATAGTAGGCCTGGTGTCAGGTTTTCCTTGAAGTGTAATCAGGGCATGGGACAACTCCTTTCCAGCTATTCTCTCAGGAAGAACCTCTCCCCTCACACACTGGCCTCTTTTTTTCTCATTGTGGGAAAGCAATGCACAGCAATGCACAACCCACAACAAGAGAGTCATTCACAGTCACGTGACCCAGGGCACTGGCAGAAAGAGATAGTTGGTTTCAGGCAGAAAAATGCCAACTTTCGAAGTGGCATTTTCGAAGCACTAACATATAATCCGGCTTTTCATTAAAGAGGATTTTAAATTACAATTAATTTGAGTGTAAACAGCATTACTCTATCTGCTCTCAAACTGAGAAGTTAACACTTATTAAGGGTATTAAGGTAACTCCGTGTTAGTCTATGAGAGAGATATCCTTATAGAAGAGAAAAACAACATTGCAAGTTTTTCACAGTTAGAAAATGTAAATGTTAAACCAACATGTCCTGTGTACCATGCACTCTGCCCTGCAAGGCTTTAGCGTCTACCTTAGGGGCGACTTATAAGTGAGGCTCCCTGTTTTCTGTTTTTACAGATTTGTACAGATAAATACCGACAGAAAACAATGTGTTTTCTGTCTGGATTTATTTTTAAAGTGGATAAATATAGAATATTGTTTTTAAATGTTCTCGGTGCTGTCTTTCATGAATTATAGCCCAGCAGCTGAGCAGATGGACAGCATGGGAAGTTAAAAAACAGGATGAAATTTCTTTAAATAACAGCATGTCAATACACATGCGTGGTATAATGCTGGTACTTACCAGTTTATGTATTGTTATGTAATATTTGGCAGCTTAAATAGCTAAAACATGATGGACATCAAAGTATCAGTGCGCGTCTATCAGTTAAATAAATATGGAAATGTACAGTTTTACAACTTGATTTATTTGCAAAACGCAAAATAAATATGGATAAATACAGATAAAATGGGCAAACAATAAATAAGGATAAATACTGACGGAAATGGTAAAAAAATAAATACTTGAAAACCGGAAACCCTACTTATAAGTATTAAAGAAGAAGATTTTGATCTTGCAAAAATGTTTAATTTGCCATGCGAAAGGGCAATTTAAAATTGCATTACAGGCTGCAGTGGCAGGCCTGAGACATGTTTTACAGTTCTACTCTGGTAGTCCAATTGTAGCATTTAACTTACAGGCTCTGGGTACAGGTAGTATCATTTAATAGGGACTTAAATGTGCCAATTATGTGTATGCCAATTTTACCATGTCTCAAGGAAAGAGCAAATCACTTTACCACTGGTTACCAGGAGTCCTTATTCCAACAAAAACTAATTTGGCAAAAACTCAGGGAGTGAAGACAAGAGGTCTGGGCTAATAGCACTCCAAGAATACCAAGTCTAACATCAAATCACTTTGTGATCAGCTCCTGGCACCCACCTAACACAACTATGAGACCACCTCTCCACACAAGGAGCATAAACTGCACTAAGAACCCTTCTATTTCTAGTTCGTATGCATCCAGGACTCTACATGTCTACATGGCCTGAGCAGGTCTAGACCCTCCCTTGCCCTAGGTCATGCAACTCTGCACCCATCACATCATTACTGGCAAGAGTCCACTGCCTCAGAAATGACACTATCACAGCAGACAGGTCTGAAACCTGTCAAACTAAGTTCCAGTACCGTCATTCATCCGGGTCACCATACCCTATAGATGCAGACCCAGACTTCTCACTGGACCTCTGACCCTCACCAACAGTAGATACTCTCTGGTCTAGCAATGCCACCACACCCATTTGGGATGACCGTACTTCCTAAGGAAACCACAGCCCAATCACAGAGTGCCTACTTGAAAAGAGTCACCCCAGGCAGTTCCCAGCACTGGAACCCTTCACCCCTGGACTCTGAAGCCCCACAGGAGAACTGGGAGTGCCGCTGGGCACTGTGTAGGCAATGCCTTACTCAGGTCCCACTTCAGGCCACTTTCAACCTGAACACCTAGAGATCACTTGTAGGCATACACTGCTGCCTTCTACCACCTCCACAGGTCATCTGCCCCTACTATTACACCTTAAGTGCACCAACCTTTACTTTCAAGTAAAGTCCTTCACAGCCTACCTAACACCAACCCAGACTGATGAATCCCTTGATTAAAGATAGGCCCCATCAGTCTACCTGTTGTGCCACCATGCTGGTAAAGCCAGGACTTGAAATGACCCCAAGGCCTCACCCTAAGGCCGGTACATGGGCCATATTACAGAATAAACCCCAGGGACCCAACTGCCATGTGCGCCCTTTTTGTGCACTCCCAGAGCACTTTGGTATTACAGGAAGTGTCACAGACACTTCGGTAACACAGATAGCTCTGGTGCACATGTAGGTCCAGCACTATCATGAGAGGACATTTGCATAGAGGCATGGCCACATGAAAATGGGAGAATCACTTTGCCTCTGCACCAGTGCCCTATTACTCACATGGACGCAGATGCATCCATGCCTTTAGGAAGTGCACCAAAAGAGTGCCACAATAAAGCTGTATACTTTCAGTGCACCTCCTAAAAGCAACCTTCTGGGGGTGAGGAAGGGGGCCCCATGGACCATTCCCCAGACAGGCGGGTGAAGTCACTCACTGCTTCCACCTTCAAGAGGATCTCTAATACCCCTTGAAAAGGCAGGCAGGTTGCTGCCTGCACTGTGAAACACGGACCAGCTTTTAAACAGCTACTCCATATTTCACTTGAATGCACTGCCCCTAGGGCAGCGTTAGGTTGTGGCGGCCCTAGTGGTTGCGCATCCTCTTTGATTTGGTGCACTTTCCTTGTTTGCGCATGGTGCATCTTTTGAAAGGTGCGCCCTGGGACAAACAAGGAAAGTGAGCCATATTCAAAATACAGTCCCAGAAGTGCACCAGACAGCAGTCCGATAAGGCAGAGCCTCTGCAGCCTGTCCTGACAGCTCAGAGCCTCAATCCCTAAAAGATGTACTTCCCTAACTCCAGACTAATGCTCAGCGGACTCTCAAAGAGTAGGCACCACCCATCTACCTGGTCAGATCACGATGAACTCATCCACCTCCTGCACACTCGCCATCTACATGGTCTCCACCCTCAGTCCTGGATCTGACCTCACAGGACCTATCTGATTGGACACCAGGCTGGGCAACTACATAGCTACCATTTCAGGTTCAGGTGAAAAAGTCATAGGATGATATCATTTACTGAACTTGGGCAGTTGCCTACCCTGCCCTCACATCTCAGTGTCCACCAATAAGCCATCCCAGGATTTTAGGGAGTCCTTCTCTATTCTACCCAGGGACAGTCACTGCACCTTCTGCCTCAAAAACCATCACTTTACTGGGCCACCCACCAGCTATGGCCACCCTTGGACAGCTCCCCTTCTTTACCAGATAATGTATGGGGACAATGGGAACAACAATTTTGTCTCACTCCCCACCAAGAGAAAATTCTTGGGACCATCACACTCTCCTGGTGGAAACCCCTGGGGGGAGTCGATATTTCCCAACCCACCCTTCCAGTGTTTTTTGGCCTGCATCATTGACAGGAAACATTCTGCAAATAGGAATGACTTACAGTAGACTCCCACGAGGGTAATCTGCTTTGCCCATGGCAAGAACAAGAATTTCCTTGAGTCCTCAATCACTTCCCACAGCCCAAGAAGCATATCCTACCCCTTGCTATGGAGGAGGCTCTGAAGTGTTGTGGAAGGTTGTTCCATATTTTGGGTGCAGTTGGACTTGGCCCTTACCTCAGGGACATCCTCAAACATTATGCCTTCACCCTCAGTGTTTGTGCTCCCTTCCTAAAACATGGTTACATTGGCTGACACCCAATTGGCCATTGAATTTAAGCCCGTAGTAAAGTGATATTGCATGTACCCAGGGCTTCCGCGTTAAATTCCACTAGTTGGCCTGCAGCTCTGCCACTGCAGCCTGTGTGTGCAGTTTTCCTATGCCATTTCAAACTGGCAAAAAAAAAATTTCGCCAAGTCACTCTAAACCTTCCTTTTTAATACATATAAGGCACCCCTAGGGTAGGCCATAAACAGCCCAGAGGGAAGGGTGTAGTGTATTTAAAAAGTAGGACATGGCACTTTTAAGTTTCACATGTCCCGGTAATGTAGCACTCTTAAATTTGTTTTTCACTACTGCAAGGTCTACCTTTCCCATAGAATAACGTTTGCTTACCCTATTAAATTTAATAAGTGATACCCTCCAATTGGAAGCAGGTAAGAATATCAAGTTTGGTGTCTATAGAATTGTAATGTAAAACCATCTGTATTGGTAAAGTTGTATTTTAGGTCCCAATTCTGTAAATGCCACTTTTAGGAAGTTGGCTTTTTCCTGTCCCAGACATTAGGTATCTGTAGCCTGAATCTTGGAACACAGGACTAGGTGTAGCTGGCAGTTGGTCTTTGGGTATCACTTTCAGAGAGTGAGATGAAGGAGAATAGGTGTTGGTAGGATGGACAATCTCTGACTTGATAGGGGTGGAGCTACCACACACCAAACTTTCACATCACATCACATCACAAAGACTCTGCCTCAGCACACTCACACAAGGTTTGACACTAGTTTTTTGTGACCCCAGATACACCAGGGCCAAGGCAGGGAAGCCTCCAGAAGCTTTTCCAACTTCAAAGCTGGCACCTAGTATAAATATTGGACCTTCAAACTCACCTCTTCAGTGAACATCTGGCCTCCGAAGATGGACTGTTGTGCTGCTCTGCTGCAAGAAGGACTTCTCCCCTGTTTCTCTGCTACTCTACTGCCCTGCTGCCTGAATGGGAATGACTAGACCCGCATTTTAAACCTAGGACGAACAGAGTGACTCCAAGGGAGAGGAGTTGGCCTAATGGCTAGGGCTGTCGCCCTCGAATATGGGGACCCAGGTTCGAGTCTCAGCAATGACAGTTGAACATTCTGTGATTCTGGGCAAATCAATTAATCTCCCCGTGCCTAAGAAAAATGGATGTGTCCTCATGTAATGTAACTGGTGCTATGTAAAACGTTCTGATACCCGATTCGGGTCAAGTTTGTACTATATAAAACTCTGTAAAAAAGGGATAGTTGGCTGGCCGCCTGATCAAGGCCTCAGGGACAGAAAAAGCTCCAACTCCCTTTCAACCGTGACCTGGACTCTGCCTAATGTCAGTTATAACCCCCAAATAATACACCTTCAGTCTTGCACCCATTGAAATGGGGATAGTGGTGCCTTGTCAGCCTAGTGGAAGTCTTCACGAAATCCAGCGCACAGCAATGCGAAGTTCCACAAAGCCCCACTGCATAGTGACATGCTCCATTGTAACCGACGCCAAGCGATGTGGAGCCCTGCAGAACCTTGCAGCCCATCTGTAGCCCATGGGATTCGACACAGAGTGACACAAAGCCATGCCTCACACATCCACAGGGTCTGACACAGCATGACACAACTTGACACTGGACCTCGCCTCTCCGAACAGATGCCGGACAACGCAAAGCTTTGCAAAGCAATGTATCACAGATAACCCACCAGAATTTACTTGGTCCCTGTTTTAGGCCCGCACTCCATCACAGTGGACCTGAACTTGTGACTTTGTACTGGTCCGAATCGCGACCAGATACCCACAGTTGGCGATTTATGCTTTTAAGCATTGTTTGCACTTAAAGCTTTAAAATTGCATATCATCGGTTTCACTAATTACATTTTTGTCATTTTGGTCTCAATTAATTTATTAAATTTTACTCTTGTTTTAAAAAAATTGGTGGGTGATTTTTCTGGTCTTGTGTTTTAACATTATTACTGTTTAAAGTGCTGGTAAATACTTTACACATTGCCTCTAATTTAAACCTAATCACTTTTGTGCTAAGCTACCAGAGGGTTATGCATAGGTTAATGTATGGTTTGTTTGTGTTTGACCCTCACAAGAATTGTGGTTGCTGCATGAGTAGGGTTTCATACTCCTCACCTAGTAACCCAATTTCCTATAGGTGCGATGTAAGAGAACAAGCGACCTCCTGCTCTGCTTTTGTTAATAGGGTTTGTATGCGAGTGAGAGTGAGGTGGCACATAGGTGTCCGGCAGGCTGATGAAGTGAATGTGCTGTTTTGTGCAAGGTTGTTCATGTGTGCATGCAGAGAATGAGCTGAGTGTGTTTGTGAATGTGAGCCAGTGGAGCTCTCTGAGGTGGGACGAGATGTGGCTGTGGCTTTGGAGTTTGAGTATGGGTCTTGCAGTTGCATTCAAGATGATCTGAGGTCTATGTGGTAGCTGCTTGGAGATTCTGGTGTAGAGTCGGTTGCTGTAGTCAAATCTGCTTGTGATGAGTGCTTGTCTGATGGTGAATCTGGTGTTTTGTGGCGCCACTTGAAGATCTTTTGTAGCATATATAAGATGTGTATGCAATCGCACTCATTGCATTGACTTGTGGCAGCATATTGAGCTTTTCATCCAGGATGATTCCCAGATTTCTGGTGAAGTCAGTGGGTGTTGATGTTGGTCTTAGCTCTGTGAGCCACCAGTTTGCGTCCCATGGAGCGATCCTATTTCCGTAGACCAGTACTTCCGTCTTGTTGGAGTTAGGCTTCAAGCAGTTTGTTCTCATCCATTCTGCCACTATGGTCATGTAATAAGGTAAAGTGAAAAAAGATAAAGAGATGAAGAAACCACATTGTGTCAAGCCAAGATTTGTGTGAAAGAACACATTAAAAAACGAAAATACATCTAGAAAAAGCCAGAAAAACAATCTCCAACGTCAGTGATGCCGTGACTTGAACCAAGGCCGCTCATGAAGTGCATGTCATACCGCCCCACCTGCACCGCAGCTTCTATGCCCTTCTACACCTGCAGTTATTGGCCTTCCTGATGCCAGGGCTCGCATCTACGCCATCACCACCAGCACCGGCATCCCGTTATCACGGAGCCTGAGCAGATATATGCTGAGGGTGACTCCACGAGTCTCCAACTTCACATCACCTCACCAGAACCGATGCCAACACCGCCGACGCAACCAACTTCTCCTGTCCTGAACTCGACACGTCATTGCAAAATTGGCAACAAGAATTTGCACTTGCAAAACTATGCATTGCACAGAGGTTCGGGTATTGCAGCCCCCACAAGGGATTCTGGCAGCAAACTGGGTGAGAGGGCAGCTCTGGCCTCATGGGACATAGAAACTCACCCTGTGTTGTTGAACCCTTAGGGGGCCATAGGAGCTCGGGATCAGCAGACCGCCAGCAGTGTTGCTGTGCCTGCGAATGCAGGGGAGGGACTCCTTCACTCCAAGGGAGATTATCTTCAAGTGTCTTGGATGCTCCATAGTTCCTGCACGGTTCCTATATGGTGCACAGGCACAGACAAGGCAGCAGACTGAAAGGGAGATGAAATCAAGCCCAAACAAAGTCCAGCGAAGTCCAGAGTGCCCAGATGATAGAAGTACAGTGTTTTCAGTTCTGAATCTTGTCCATGATGAATCTAGAGACCTACACCCAGGGAAGCCCTTTAGTACCCTACCTAAAGGGTTGGGAAGATTCAGGGGACCCTCCCAGGGGAGGATCTGGGCAGGGGGGAGGTTACTCCGATGTCCTTTGTCCAGTTTCACATCAGAGCAGGAGCCAACGGCTCCCAGTACTGGTTTGAACTGGGCTATGCACATGGGCACGAAATGTGCCCCTCATACAGACTTTCAAGCGGTGGCAAGCGCACCCACCCAGCCCTAATACCCTAAATCATGTCTGGGCGGTGGTCACACCTCCCTGTAACAGTATGTCTATTGTTCTGCTTTACCTTGCTCGAGCTTGGCTCAGCAGCAGGAGGGCAAACATGTGTCTCTGGTCAGCAGCAACCATTTTTTGCTGTCTGGTACTAGAAGGCTGGTACCGGGAACACTAAGAGCCTAACGGAGGGCTCTCCCGGTGGGTGGAATCATACCTCCCACACCGGTAATGTTGTGGGTGTATGATTCCAACATGTTTGACACCAAACATGATAGGGTTCGTTACAGCCATTTTCGAGATGGCCATCACGCGGTCATGTAATACCCCTCTATATTAGTATATGGCTGCTTCACTGGCAACCCCGGAGATTGAACTCTGTGGGCTGCAGAGGTGTCCTGCTCATGCAGAGGCACCTCTCACTTAGAACTAAGTACCCTGCCCTCTGGATTGTAAAGGCCTGCTAGAGGGGTAACATATAGGTTTTGAGTGCAGTGACCCTTAGATATAGTAAACCTATATCTTTAGTGAGTGGTGCATGCAACAACTTACACATACTGCATTGGAAGGCCTGTAGTTCCATTTTGCATGGTTTTTCATGGGTGGCATGATGCATGCTTGTCAGGTTGTCAGTAGCACAAGATATAATCGACGCCACTAACCTTTTCCTTGGGGCTATCAGGGAAGATGGTAGCTGATATTTCCCCCGATTCCCCTGAACGCAACCCCCAACTGAGGAAGAGAACCCTGCAGCGAGAGGTCGCGCCCGGGGGGAAAGGGAGAAAATAATAAACTTGGCTGCAGGTGCTCTTGCCCTTCCCTGGTCTGGTCTAGGTGTTGGGAAATGTGCCCTTCTGGAATGATACCACTGCAGGACAGGAGAAAATACAACAGGTATAAGGGGCCCACACTCACTATACAGATAGGTTATCACATATATTCTCTGCACCCACTCACCAGAAGTCCTGCAGCTAACCTCTTATAAATAGTCCAGAGAGCACTGTGTAGTATATAAAGAGTGATGCTCACAATGTGAATAGTACTAGGAACCAGCTAGCGAGTGTCATGCAATTCATAACAGAGACTATATCCCCTATTGTTGAAAGTCACAGCATCATCTGATCTCCAACCTCGTTACATAGTAAATGTAAAGCACGTACTTTGGAGTGTTAGAGGAGTTTTACCCCTGTGGTTCGAGTCTTCGGTATAGTGGGGAATATGTCGTACAGAAACAAAAGAAACATCCAGCTCACAGACCTACTGCAAGCTCCTGGCCTGTGCTGGAAGGATACGGCGTGATGGCACGGCTCAAACATAACTAAGGAGTCCTCCGGTATCTAAGAACGATTTGCTGACAACTGTGTTCCTAACCGGGAGTAATATGGGGAGGGGCTGATGATTCTCAGCAATACAATATCTACACCAAAATGAAAGAAGACGCTAAGCGCGTCTTTCATGAAACCTTAATGTGCAAAGTAACACCCAGAGGAGCTGCAATGAAGGAAACGGTCCTGCGTTTCGCTCGAGTGCACCGCTGGCACAGAGATAATGTTAAAGTCGATGAGACGGAAGGAAGCGCTCCGGTGCTTCTTCCCAAAAATACCTGTACCTCTGAGCAAACTCCGCCTGAGTCCAGGGCCAGAGTCGAGGTCCGACGGCGCTTCTCCTCGGACAAGGGTTCTGGAAAACGCGGCAATGCTTCAGGCTGAAATCCGGCGGGGAACACCATCCACCATCTTCATTCCTCAGCAACGGATTGTCAAGCACCTTCCTCATGAGGAGGAGGTGCTTAAGTACGGGGCTGCCCTTAACCTTGTTCTGACACGCCCCACTGTCTGCTGGGAAATGTAGTGCCCAAGGCTATTTCTCGCCCTACTTCCGGGATTTTGAATGCGATTGCGACGCGGATGGGTCTGTCTGGTTACTACCTTATGGGTGATTGCTACAATGCTTCAGCCCATGTTGGACCTCTGGGTTACCTATGCCCTGTGTACATGGGTACCATATACTAGTGACTGATAAGGGCACCCCAGTATCCAATCTGGGATTGTACCTAGGTACTAACACATCAGTTTAGGGAGAAAGCAGATAGACTGGGGTCCTGATTAGCGGGATCCCAGTCAGACTAGTCAAAAACAGTGTCACATCAGGCAAAAAGTGGGGGTAACCATAAATAGCAGATCCTACTTTACTACACATGCCCACCTGAAATGTTTCATGTGGTTTCAGACTTTGTAGCTGAGCAACTATCTGCTATGTTTAACTTAGTGATGGATTCGGGCCATTTTCCAAAGTTATAGAAAGTCACAGTAAGATCACTGTTAAAGAAGACTAACTTAGACCCATTTTATATGAACAACTGTCACCCTATATCCCTGCTGTTAGACCTAATAGCCTTAGTGTTGTCTTCCCCCAACACTTTGCCTATCTCCTTCACTCTTCTGATTCCATTTTTGCTAAATTTAGGACTCTGTGCACTTTACCACTGCTAACCAGTGCTAACATGCTGGTGCTTTCGCCCCTAAAAATGGTAATATGGCTCATCCCGAATTGGCATATTTAATTTACTTGTACGTCCCTAGCAGAGTGGTACTCTAAGTGCCATGGGCCTCTAAATTAATGTAGCACTTATTGTGCCATTCACTTTAGTAGCCCTCTAACCATGGCTCAGCCCTGCTACTGCAGGCCCTGTGTGTACAGTTTGCACTGCTGTTTCGATCTAGCAATATAAACCTCTTTCCAGGCAAAAACCATCCCTTTTCATACATATAAGTCACCCCTAAGGTTTGCCCTGGACAACCTAGAGGGCAGGCTGCCATGTATTTAAAAGGCAGGATATGTACATTTCAGGTTTACATGTCCCGGTAGTGCAAAACTCTCAACTTCGATTTTCACTACTGCAAGCCCTATCTCTCCAGTAGAATACCATTTGAATTACCTTATTCCATTTTTTAAATGAAATTTCCAGTTGTCATGAGATAGACTTTTTACGTTTGGTGTCTCTGGAATCACAATTTAAATAAAAATCACAACGTATGGGGAAGTCGGATTTTACATTGCAGTTCTGAAAATCCAACTTTTAGAAAGTTGGCATTTCCTTACTTTAGCCAGTTGGTGCCCGGTGCCTGTCTCTCATACACGTCTGGGGAGGGTGACAGCCTGGCTTTCTGTATTCCCCTCAGACAGACACACACAATGAGAGCTTAGGTGTGACTTGATGGGCTATTATGACAGGATGTGAGGTAGAAGCTGGATCCAACCTCACTTACACCTGAATAGGCCGTGTCCTGTCCACACACAAAGGGTTGCATATCCCCTGTAGTGAGTATAGAGCCAGAGTAGAAAGGGAGTACCTCTGTGGACTTCAAAGCCCTGTCTTTTAGGTTTCCCCCACTTCAAAGGCACAACTGGGTATAGGAATTGGACCTCTGACACCACAAGTCCACCTCAGTCAAATATAACTCTCTGGACCTGTGAAGACTCTACCAGGAAGAAGGACTGCTGTGCTGCTCAGGGACTGCCACTCTGCTGGACTGCTGCTTTGTTAGACTCATTGTGCTGCCCTGCTGCCTGCTTACCCCCGCCTGGGTGAGATGGACTGGACCTGAATCACTTAAACCCAGAGTGACTCCAGGGGTTAACTGGTACTTTTGTGTTCTGCTGGCCTCATTGGGTCCTGTTCTGATGTCTCAGGGACATAAAAGAATTTCACTCATGCTGCTTTTGCATCTAGCCATCTGTGAGTCTGCCCTGCCAAGTGGTGTCACCCTAGTTCTGCAACCTTGGAAGTGGATCTAAGGTACATTATAGCAAAAGCCACACATCCTCTGTAGAACCAGCACATCGCCTTTGTTGCGTAGATGAAACCAGTGAATCACTCCTGTTGCATGGATCAGAACCCGGAGACATCGCTTACTTTGCGTGCGTTACATCGCATTCCATTACAACGCGGTCATTACAATGACCGTGTTGTTACATCGCATACAATTACATCGCAAGTCATTACAGCGACTTTCTGTTGGGGGCAGAAGGTGTTGGATTAACAATCCAACACCTTCCCTGCTGTTGCACAAACTGGAGTAGAAATAGTAAATTATATTATTCCTAAGTCCAGTGTGCCCTCTACAGCAAATCGTTGTAATGACTTGCGATGTAATCGTATGCGATGTAACAAAGTGGTTGTTGTAACGACCGCGTTGTAATGGCATGCGATGCAACACATGCGTTATAATGACATATAGTCATCAGAACTGGCACATCACTCCTTCAGTGTGACTAGAAGTGGCACATCACCTCTGTTGCATGGATCAGTCCCGAGGCACCGCATTTGGAACCACCATGGTGCAACTCTCCGTCGATGGCATCCTCGATGACAAATTTCCACATTGCAACTGTTTGCTCATCGGAGTCGACGCATCGCTGCTGCTAGACAAATCGGGACCAACGCAATGCTACCACTGCATGGATTGACACTGATTCATCGCTTCGGCTGCATCCCGCATCTTCAATGTCAATGCAGACAAGATCAAGATACTTTTGTGTTCAGCTAGCCTCATTGGCTCCTGTTATGATGTCTCAGGGACAGAAACGAATTTCACTCACGCTGCTTTTGCATCTAAACTCTGCCATCTGTGAGTCTGCCCTGCCAAGTGGTGCCACCCCAGTCCTGCACCCTTGGAAGTGGACCTAAGGTACACGCTACAGCAAAACTCACACATCCTCTGTAGAACCAGTACATTCCCCTCATTGTGTATATGAAACCAGTGAATCACTCCTGTTGCATGGATCAGAACCGGGACACATCGTTTACTTCGCATGCGCTACATCACATTCCATTACAACGCTGTCATTACAACGACCATGTTGTTACATCGCAAACGATTATAACGAAAGTCGTTAAAACGAGTTGCTGCTGGGGGCTAAAGGTGTTGGATTTGCAATCCATCACCTTCCCTGCTGTTGCACAAAGTGGAGTAGAAATAGTAAATTATACTATTCCTAAGTCCAGTGTGCCCCTACAGCAAGTCGCTGTAACGACTTGCGATGTAATCGTATGCGATGTAACAACGCGGTTGGTAGAACAACCGCGTTGTAATGGCATGTGATGTAACACATGCGTCATAATGACATATAGTCATCAGAACTGCCACATCATTCCTGCAGTGTGACCAGAAATGGAACATCACCTCTGCTACAGGGATCAGCCCTGAGGCACCGTATTTGGAACCACCACTGCGCAACTCTCAATCGACGGCATACTCAATGACGAATTTCCACATCACAGCTCTTTTCTCATTGGAGCCAATGCATCGCTGCTGCTAGACAAATCGGGACCAACGTAATGCTACCACTGCGTGGATTGACACTGGCGCATTGCTTTGGCTGCACCCCGCATCTTCAATATCAATGCAGACAAGATCAAGGTACTTTTGTGTTCAGCTGGCCTCATTGGGTCCCTCTATCCGGCCTGCTCTCCATTGCGGTCGGCCTGACCTTTTGACTTTGACCTGGCCCGGTGTGACCAGGTATCTTAAACAAGCGCTTATTGCTTCAAGTGCTATTTTACAGTTTATTCTTTAAAAAATCACATCTCAAGTTCTACTTATTGGTTTTATGTCATTTTAGTCTTGTTTTATTTATAAAATTAGATTCTATTTTTCTAACCTGGTGAGGAATCTTTTTGTGTGGTATCTTCACTGTTTTACAGTTTGAAGTGTTACACAAATACCTTACACATTGCCCCTAAGTTAAGCCTGATTGCTCTGTGCCAAGCTACCAGAGAGTGAACACAGGTTACCTGCTTCTTGCCCAAACCAGTATTGTGGTTGCTGCTTGACTAAGGCTAATAACTCATTCAAACTACAACCCAACTAGTAACACCTGCTACCTTTTCCAGGTAAATTGCTGGAAAAGTATCTTGATCAACAACTGATGACTTTCATTGAAGCACAGGATTCATTGGGCCCCACACAGTAGGGCTTTTGAAGCAAGCACTGCACGGAATCTGCACTGGTTGGGGCACTAGATGATATCAGACTACTAGTAAAGGCTTGAGAGGCCGCCATCCTGGTCAGTTGGATCTATCTGTTGCTTTCAATAAGGTGTCTCCAGCACTGCTAACATCCTTCCTATCCAAGTGCAGGATTAAGTGTAAGGCCTTGAGTCTTTTAAAATTCTTTCTGTCAGAAGGATCACAGACAGTAATCTGTGGACAGTTGTCTCAAAGTCATTTTCCTTGCCATATGGGATTCCACAGGTTCTTCTCTAAGCTCCGCATTGCTTAATCTCTATGTATCTTCTCTTGCCAAGCTAATCAAGCCATTTGGCCTTTGAGTTCTATCATATGCAGATACCACTCAAATCATAGTTACCATTTTGAAAGATGTGCAAATGGTAGCCAGGAACTTTTACTCCTGTAAAAGGGTGTACTTGGATGAAGGACAATTGCTTAAAGCTAAATGCGGGTAAGAAAGAGGTTCTTATGTTTGGCAGCGATACTTCTGTATGGAATAGCAATTGGTTGCCAGAGGCATTGGGGTCTCGCCCTGTACCTGCCAATTCTGCGAAAAATCTTGGGGCGATCTTTACCAATCATCTCTCTTTTGACCTACAGGTTAATCGTACAGTGTCTTCATGAGTTAACATTATTAGGTCTCTGAGGAAAATACTCTCTAACATTACAATTTTGGTTGATAAAGTAATAGTTTGGGCATTGATTTCATCATGGCTTGACAACTGCAACACTCTGTATATTAACATCAAGAAAACATCTTTGATTAAGCTTCAAATGATCTAAAATGCCTTAGCTGTGATGTCTCTAAACACCAATCAGCGTCAGTAGAGCTTGCGAAGCAGCACTGACTTTCAGTGAGAAAAATAATTATTTTCAAGTCCTTGTGTCTTGCACACAAGGCTCTTAACCATCAAGACCGAGGTTCATCAAATCCAAGTTTCACTGGTAGGTTCCTACCTGTAAACTTAGATCAGCGAGTCGAAAGCTCGTGGTAAACCCCAGGTTTCGTTTGGCCGGATAGGGTGGCAGATCTGTTGCTATCACCACAGCTAAATTGTGGAACTCTCTGCCCCTTCAGTTAGCAGAGACTGAAAGCCAGTCGACATTTGGAAAACAGCTTTTTACCCCACATTTGCATTAGGATACTCCAGGGAACGTAGCTTTCCTTTCAGCTAACTTGGGTTAAGTAGGCTTTTTCAGTGCCTTGATGCCTTAGCAGGTAGATGTTGCACTTTATACATTGTTTTTCATTTTATTCCCCATAAAACTGAATGTTACGTTATCATGTCCTTGGCCTCCCTTTTAAACCAATGACTGTGTTCTTAGAGATGAATGTCCCCCTACACCTTCTTTGCCTTCTGTACCCTTTAGAGCTGTGTCTTGAGAGCTCAGTGTCTCAATGTAACTACCTGAACCTTGAAAGTCTTGTCTTGAGTGGTCGATGCTACTATCCTGTTTTCTTGGCTATGCCCAGAAATAGGACCGGTGATCACTGTCCTATAGGACTCAAGGTACATCCTTATGGCAAGGCCTAAAGGCAAGGCCTAAAGAAGCCAAACGGTAGTCTGGGATTGCTTGTGTTTTTGCTCAGAGGGGACCTAGCCTGGAAGTTCTGACTAAGCAATTCCTATTTAGAGCATGATCAATGTCAATTTGTATGGAGTTGGTTCCTGTCTGAGATGCCATGGTTAGTAAAAAACGATGGAGTGATTAGATTGCAGTCCAAAGGAATTTCTATTGACTGAGATCCACCCTTCATGTTTTTCCCATTTCTTTCTCACTGCTCTCTAGGACCTGTGTCCTGGGTGTTTGATGTCCTGTTTTCTCCACTAAACCCAAGAACTGTGTTAACAATTGATGGGTGAGTGTAAGTGCCACTGTAAACTCTTTGACCCCATAACTTATTGATGACCCAATGTTTGGTGAGTCAAGAGACTCTAAGTAATTAATACCCCAAGCACCCCAGTCAAATATAACTGAGTAACTGGTGACTATATGTGACCCTCATATTAGTAACTGTCCATACACATGTGGCACCTGAGTCCAGTTGAGCTTAAGGAGAGGCTTATATCTACTACCAAATTCTCCACTACAAACACTTTTCTCTTTATTCTGTGCATCTTTCTCCCCACAACCAATGACCTGCATGGCCACTCTGGATACGCCTCACTTCAAAACGCTAAACATGTATGAACATAAAGCCTCTCTCACAACCAATATACAAACATCTCAACCAGAGGACTTGATTATGTCCCAGAGAGTGACCATCAAACAAACTGCTGAAAATGTTAGCCACTAGGTCCCCTACACTATTCTCTCAATGTCATGTTAGTTTATTAATGAGACCACATTTATTCCTTCAGACTCTGATGCACCATCCTTCCACAATATGACACACACTGGAATCAAATCTTGAAACACTGTCAAACTGACTGCCCTCCAAATAAACTATGAAACCCAACTCATCCCTCATAATCACTCATAACCATTGCAATTTCTCCAGTGATTACTGCCGAATCTCTCAATTTAGTTTCCCTTACAATGTTTGCAAACTTCAAAGCACATATAATGCAGTCTGTCACATTTCAGGGGACATTGGATTATTACGGCATGGCCTTGTCATCATTTAATATTCTCTTTCTCCCGCTTCTCCCCTCAAATTCTTGGAGTCCTCAGGCACAAAGTGAAAAGCAACCAACACATTGGGCTCTAATAATTCTATTAGTAGTTGCTAATTAGTGTTCACTTTGTTGCCCCCAACCACATGCTTCTCAGCCTAGGTCATATATGTTGATGGGAGCAACCACTTCCTCCATTTAACCCAATGCCCATATCTAGAAAGATAAAGGGGCATATTATCAAGCACCGCGTTAAAATTATTGCCGCTTTAGCGGCAGAAAACTGCCACTTAATCGGCGATAATGGGCTTGATAATATGCCGCAGAGAATTCCAATAGAAGCCCATGTTGACACCAGAACATGGGCTTCTATGGGAATTCTCAAGGGCATATTATCAAGCCCATTATCGCCGCTTTAGCGGCAGTTTTCTGCCGCTAAAGTGGTGATAATTTTAATGCCATTTCATGATAATATGCCCCAAACAGCCTTCTCTGAATTCATACCTTAGCAAATTCCAAACCAAAGTAAGCCCACTCCTCAATAGTACTTCATGACTTTATTTTCAACACTCACGAGTTAGCGTTGGACTTTCACTACAACACACACTTACTCTAAGAGCCTTGACCCTTAATATTGGGCCACTCCTTTATTTGATATATGCTCTTCCACCATACATACACATATAGTTTGTGCTCTGCCTACCTTAACTTTCTATCCACTCCCACAATGGTCATCACTATATCCAGACTCTAATTCTTTAGCCTCCCAACATTGCTCATGTGAGATATTAGGGGCCCGATTCACAGAACTAACTTAAGACAAAATCCTAAACTTACTACTTTTGTTATTCACAGAAGGTAGGATTGTGTCTTCAGTTTGTCTTAAGACAAACTTAAGACAGACTTAAAACAAACTTAAGACAGACTTAAGACAGACTTAAGACAAACTTAAGACAGACTTAAGACAGACTTAAGACAGACTTAAGTTAGGATTTTGTTTTAAGTTAGTCTTAAGTCTGTCTTAAGTCTGTCTTAAGTTTGTCTTAAGTCTCTCTTAAGTTTGTCTTAAGACAAACTTAAGACAAAATCCTAACTTCTGTGAATACCAAAAGTAGTAAGTTTAGGAGTTTGTCTTAAGTTAGTTCTGTGAATCGGCCCCTAGGTTATTAATTGAGAGGGGTAGAAGCCCTACTCAAATATTAAACCATATCTTTTTCAGGGTGAACCACAAACGTCACTACTAAAACCATTGCTTAGCCCTCTGTTAGCTTGGCACAGTCAGTCAGGCTTAATTTAGAGGCAATGTGTAAAGTAATTATGCAGCACTCAAACAGTAATAAAGTGAACAAATAACACAAAAAACACCAAACCACTTTAGAAAGAAGATACCAAAAAGGACAGAAATCCAATCAGTAGAACCAAAGATTTTTAAAGTGTTTAGATGAAAATAGTGCCAAGAAGCACAAAGCGCCACTTAGGTTTATCTGGTCATCCTGACTTAGGGGAACCACAAGTTCACACCAACCAGAATGGAGTGTAGGTTAGATACAGTTCTGTCGTTGCTGTCTTTCATGAATTATAGCCCAGCAGCTGAGCAGATGGACAGCATGGGAAGTTAAAAAACAGGATGAAATTTCTTTAAATAACAGCATGTCAATACACATGCGTGGTATAATGCTGGTACTTACCAGTTTATGTATTGTTATGTAATATTTGGCAGCTTAAATAGCTAAAACATGATGGACATCAAAGTATCAGTGCGCGTCTATCAGTTAAATAAATATGGAAATGTACAGTTTTACAACTTGATTTATTTGCAAAACGCAAAATAAATATGGATAAATACAGATAAAATGGGCAAAAAATAAATATGGATAAATACTGACGGAAATGGTAAAAAAATAAATACTAGAAAACCGGAAGCCCTACTTATAAGTATTAAAGAAGAAGATTTTGATCTTGCAAAAATGTTTAATTTGCCATGCGAAAGGGCAATTTAAAATTGCATTACAGGCTGCAGTGGCAGGCCTGAGACATGTTTTACAGTTCTACTCTGGTAGTCCAATTGTAGCATTTAACTTACAGGCTCTGGGTACAGGTAGTATCATTTAATAGGGACTTAAAGGTAAATTAAATGTGCCAATTATGTGTATGCCAATTTTACCATGTCTCAAGGAAAGAGCAAATCACTTTACCACTGGTTACCAGGAGTCCTTATTCCAACAAAAACTAATTTGGCAAAAACTCAGGGAGTGAAGACAAGAGGTCTGGGCTAATAGCACTCCAAGAATACCAAGTCTAACATCAAATCACTTTGTGATCAGCTCCTGGCACCCACCTAACACAACTATGAGACCACCTCTCCACACAAGGAGCATAAACTGCACTAAGAACCCTTCTATTTCTAGTTCGTATGCATCCAGGACTCTACATGTCTACATGGCCTGAGCAGGTCTAGACCCTCCCTTGCCCTGGGTCATGCAACTCTGCACCCATCACATCATTACTGGCAAGAGTCCACTGCCTCAGAAATGACACTATCACAGCAGACAGGTCTGAAACCTGTCAAACTAAGTTCCAGTACCGTCATTCATCCGGGTCACCATACCCTATAGATGCACACCCAGACTTCTCACTGGACCTCTGACCCTCACCAACAGTAGATACTCTCTGGTCTAGCAATGCCACCACACCCATTTGGGATGACCGTACTTCCTAAGGAAACCACAGCCCAATCACAGAGTGCCTATTTGAAAAGAGTCACCCCAGGCAGTTCCCAGCACTGGAACCCTTCACCCCTGGACTCTGAAGCCCCACAGGAGAACTGGGAGTGCCGCTGGGCACTGTGTAGGCAATGCCTTACTCAGGTCCCACTTCAGGCCACTTTCAACCTGAACACCTAGAGATCACTTGTAGGCATACACTGCTGCCTTCTACCACCTCCACAGGTCATCTGCCCCTACTATTACACCTTAAGTGCACCAACCTTTACTTTCAAGTAAAGTCCTTCACAGCCTACCTAACACCAACCCAGACTGATTAATCCCTTGATTAAAGATAGGCCCCATCAGTCTACCTGTTGTGCCACCATGCTGGTAAAGCCAGGACTTGAAATGACCCCAAGGCCTCACCCTAAGGCCGGTACATGGGCCATATTACAGAAAAAACCCCAGGGACCCAACTGCCATGTGCGCCCTTTTTGTGCACTCCCAGAGCACTTTGGTATTACAGGAAGTGTCACAGACACTTCGGTAACACAGATAGCTCTGGTGCACATGTAGCGCCAGCACTATCATGAGAGGACATTTGCATAGAGGCATGGCCACATGAAAATGGGAGAATCACTTTGCCTCTGCAACAGTGCCCTATTACTCACATGGACGCAGATGCATCCATGCCTTTAGGAAGTGCACCAAAAGAGTGCCACAATAAAGCTGTATACTTTCAGTGTACCTCCTAAAAGCAACCTTCTGGGGGTGAGGAAGGGGGCCCCATGGACCATTCCCCAGACAGGCGGGTGAAGTCACTCACTGCTTCCACCTTCAAGAGGATCTCTAATACCCCTTGAAAAGGCAGACAGGTTGCTGCCTGCACTGTGAAACACGGACCAGCTTTTAAACAGCTACTCCATATTTCACTTGAATGCACTGCCCCTAGGGCAGCGTTAGGTTGTGGCAGCCCTAGTGGTTGCGCATCCTCTTTGATTTGGTGCACTTTCCTTGTTTGCGCATGGTGCATCTTTTGAAAGGTGCGCCCTGGGACAAACAAGGAAAGTGAGCCATATTCAAAATACAGTCCCAGAAGCGCACCAGACAGCAGTCCGATAAGGCAGAGCCTCTGCAGCCTGTCCTGACAGCTCAGAGCCTCAATCCCTAAAAGATGTACTTCCCTAACTCCAGACTAATGCTCAGCGGACTCTCAAAGAGTAGGCACCACCCATCTACCTGGTCAGATCACGATGAACTCATCCACCTCCTGCACACTCGCCATCTACATGGTCTCCACCCTCAGTCCTGGATCTGACCTCACAGGACCTATCTGATTGGACACCAGGCTGGGCAACTACATAGCTACCATTTCAGGTTCAGGTGAAAAAGTCATAGGATGATATCATTTACTGAACTTGGGCAGTTGCCTACCCTGCCCTCACATCTCAGTGTCCACCAATAAGCCATCCCAGGATTTTAGGGAGTCCTTCTCTATTCTACCCAGGGACAGTCACTGCACCTTCTGCCTCAAAAACCATCACTTTACTGGGCCACCCACCAGCTATGGCCACCCTTGGACAGCTCCCCTTCTTTACCAGATAATGTATGGGGACAATGGGAACAACAATTTTGTCTCACTCCCCACCAAGAGAAAATTCTTGGGACCATCACACTCTCCTGGTGGAAACCCCTGGGGGGAGTCGATATTTCCCAACCCACCCTTCCAGTGTTTTTTGGCCTGCATCATTGACAGGAAACATTCTGCAAATAGGAATGACTTACAGTAGACTCCCACGAGGGTAATTTGCTTTGCCCATGGCAAGAACAAGAATTTCCTTGAGTCCTCAATCACTTCCCACAGCCCAAGAAGCATATCCTACCCCTTGCTATGGAGGAGGCTCTGAAGTGTTGTGGAAGGTTGTTCCATATTTTGGGTGCAGTTGGACTTGGCCCTTACCTCAGGGACATCCTCAAACATTATGCCTGCACCCTCAGTGTTTGTGCTCCCTTCCTAAAACATGGTTACATTGGCTGACACCCAATTGGCCATTGAATTTAAGCCCGTAGTAAAGTGATATTGCATGTACCCAGGGCTTCCGCGTTAAATTCCACTAGTTGGCCTGCAGCTCTGCCACTGCAGCCTGTGTGTGCAGTTTTCCTATGCCATTTCAAACTGGCAAAAAAAAAATTTCGCCAAGTCACTCTAAACCTTCCTTTTTAATACATATAAGGCACCCCTAGGGTAGGCCATAAACAGCCCAGAGGGAAGGGTGTAGTGTATTTAAAAAGTAGGACATGGCACTTTTAAGTTTCACATGTCCCGGTAATGTAGCACTCTTAAATTTGTTTTTCACTACTGCAAGGTCTACCTTTCCCATAGAATAACGTTTGCTTACCCTATTAAATTTAATAAGTGATACCCTCCAATTGGAAGCAGGTAAGAATATCAAGTTTGGTGTCTATAGAATTGTAATGTAAAACCATCTGTATTGGTAAAGTTGGATTTTAGGTCCCAATTCTGTAAATGCCACTTTTAGGAAGTTGGCTTTTTCCTGTCCCAGACATTAGGTATCTGTAGCCTGAATCTTGGAACACAGGACTAGGTGTAGCTGGCAGTTGGTCTTTGGGTATCACTTTCAGAGAGTGAGATGAAGGAGAATAGGTGTTGGTAGGATGGACAATCTCTGACTTGATAGGGGTGGAGCTACCACACACCAAACTTTCACATCACATCACATCACAAAGACTCTGCCTCAGCACACTCACACAAGGTTTGACACTAGTTTTTTGTGACCCCAGATACACCAGGGCCAAGGCAGGGAAGCCTCTAGAAGCTTTTCCAACTTCAAAGCTGGCACCTAGTATAAATATTGGACCTTCAAACTCACCTCTTCAGTGAAAATCTGGCCTCCGAAGATGGACTGTTGTGCTGCTCTGCTGCAAGAAGGACTTCTCCCCTGTTTCTCTGCTACTCTACTGCCCTGCTGCCTGAATGGGAATGACTAGACCCGCATTTTAAACCTAGGACGAACAGAGTGACTCCAAGGGAGAGGAGTTGGCCTAATGGCTAGGGCTGTCGCCCTCGAATATGGGGACCCAGGTTCGAGTCTCGGCAATGACAGTTGAACATTCTGTGATTCTGGGCAAATCAATTAATCTCCCCGTGCCTAAGAAAAATGGATGTGTCCTCATGTAATGTAACTGGTGCTATGTAAAGCGTTCTGATACCCGATTCGGGTCAAGTTTGTACTATATAAAACTCTGTAAAAAAGGGATAGTTGGCTGGCCGCCTGATCAAGGCCTCAGGGACAGAAAAAGCTCCAACTCCCTTTCAACCGTGACCTGGACTCTGCCTAATGTCAGTTATAACCCCCAAATAATACACCTTCAGTCTTGCACCCATTGAAATGGGGATAGTGGTGCCTTGTCAGCCTAGTGGAAGTCTTCACGAAATCCAGCGCACAGCAATGCGAAGTTCCACAAAGCCCCACTGCATAGTGACATGCTCCATTGTAACCGACGCCAAGCGATGTGGAGCCCTGCAGAACCTTGCAGCCCATCTGTAGCCCATGGGATTCGACACAGAGTGACACAAAGCCATGCCTCACACATCCACAGGGTCTGACACAGCATGACACAACTTGACACTGGACCTCGCCTCTCCGAACAGATGCCGGACAACGCAAAGCTTTGCAAAGCAATGTATCACAGATAACCCACCGGAATTTACTTGGTCCCTGTTTTAGGCCCGCACTCCATCACAGTGGACCTGAACTTGTGACTTTGTACTGGTCCGAATCGCGACCAGATACCCACAGTTGGCGATTTATGCTTTTAAGCATTGTTTGCACTTAAAGCTTTAAAATTGCATATCATCGGTTTCACTAATTACATTTTTGTCATTTTGTCTCAACTAATTTATTAAATTTTACTCTTGTTTTAAAAAAATTGGTGGGTGATTTTTCTGGTCTTGTGTTTTAACATTATTACTGTTTAAAGTGCTGGTAAATACTTTACACATTGCCTCTAATTTAAACCTAATCACTTTTGTGCTAAGCTACCAGAGGGTTATGCATAGGTTAATGTATGGTTTGTTTGTGTTTGACCCTCACAAGAATTGTGGTTGCTGCATGAGTAGGGTTTCATACTCCTCACCTAGTAACCCAATTTCCTATAGGTGCGATGTAAGAGAACAAGCGACCTCCTGCTCTGCTTTTGTTAATAGGGTTTGTATGCGAGTGAGAGTGAGGCGGCACATAGGTGTCCGGCAGGCTGATGAAGTGAATGTGCTGTTTTGTGCAAGGTTGTTCATGTGTGCATGCAGAGAATGAGCTGAGTGTGTTTGTGAATGTGAGCCAGTGGAGCTCTCTGAGGTGGGACGAGATGTGGCTGTGGCTTTGGAGTTTGAGTATGGGTCTTGCAGTTGCATTCTAGATGATCTGAGGTCTATGTGGTAGCTGCTTGGAGATTCTGGTGTAGAGTCGGTTGCTGTAGTCAAGTCTGCTTGTGATGAGTGCTTGTCTGATGGTGAATCTGGTGTTTTGTGGCGCCACTTGAAGATCTTTTGTAGCATATATAAGATGTGTATGCAAACGCACTCATTGCATTGACTTGTGGCAGCATATTGAGCTTTTCATCCAGGATGATTCCCAGATTTCTGGTGAAGTCAGTGGGTGTTGATGTTGGTCTTAGCTCTGTGAGCCACCAGTTAGCGTTCCATGGAGCGATCCTATTTCCGTAGACCAGTACTTCCGTCTTGTTAGAGTTAGGCTTCAAGCAGTTGGTTCTCATCCATTCTGCCACTATGGTCATGTAATTGGGGAAGTTGGTCAGGTGGTGGCTGTCTTGCACATCAGGGAGAGTATGAGTTGGGTCTTGTAGCATAGGAGATGAGGGTGATGTCTTGGGATATGAGGATATTGGTGAGCGAAGTCATGTAATTGTTAAACAGAGTAGGGCTGAGAGACGATCCCTTGAGGATTCTGCAGCTCAGACTCTTAGGGGTACATGAATCAAGCTATTTTGTGATCGCAAACATTGCAAATCACAAAAATTGGCTGTTTGCGATCGCAAAATAGCCATAAGCAATGCATGAAGCAAATTCACAGAATCTTCCATAAAACACAAAATTTAGCGATTACCTAAATACCAAATCTATAACAGGAAACTGATAATTGGTGATCGCAAACCTATGCATAAACAAATCGCAAATTGCACTTCTGCTGCAAATCGCAAATTGCATTTGCTAAATACCACCAAATGAAACCAGGTGGTAACCATTTCCAAGTTAACAAATCAGGTGGTAACCCTTCCCAAACTACTTTTCACAATGGCAGCGCTCTATGTCATGGCGAGGAGAATGAGGCTACGAGCAGCAGCACAGAGAAGAAGGAGGATACAGGAGCGCATTTTCACTGTGCGCGTTACATTGTAGGGGCAGACAGAGGAAGAGATATATGACAAATTATAGGTTGACTGCAGACATGATCTATGATCTCATAGCTGAATTTAGCAAAGAATACCTGCTTGATAAACATATGTAAAACGTCTTGCAGACTCTTTGGCCATGGTGACACATAGCAGTGAGTAATGTTTTTGTTTTACACCCTGTAGGCGATAGCACATACGCTGTGCGCGCCTTCATACTGACGTAATACCTAAATCCAAGTACCCCAAGTGAGCAGCGATATAATGAGGTGCATATTTCCACCCACAACATGAGTGAGAGGAAATTTGGACTACTGAAATCTAGGCTCCGCTGCCTCCACAAAACTGGTGAGGCATTACAGTACAGGCCAGATACCTGCTGCAGAATTGTGGCCACTTTTGCCATGTTGCACAACATTCCTACTACTAGAGGCATACCCCTGGAACTCTCTGACAGCAAGCCTGAGGAAGACAATCAGCCAGGTCGACCACCACAAGCAGCACGCGGTCCAAGTGCCACAGAGGGGAGACAGAAACGTGCAAAAATCACACAGTATTTTTTTTAAGGTGGGTAATGATGAGACAACACTCTACATGGTCAACTGTTTAATTTAACAAAATGTGGTTGTGTTAATGCACACATACCAGGTGCAAACAAGCATTGTGTTTTACAAAATTAAACAACATGACATTACCATGGTACTTAAATGGCAGTCCAGACAATTTTCATGCTAGTGGTTAACTCACCAGATTTAACAGTGTCCGAAAATTTACTTCTTGCAGCCATGCACTCCGTCGGGCATTTCTGTGGGCTCTGCCACATCCCTTGTGGAGCCTTCGGAGCCAATGGTGCTCTGAGTACTGCGCCTCCAGCTTGTTGTTACTGCTGCCAGGAGACTACTGAGGCTGGAGGCCTCCTCACTCTCCCCCCCCCCCCCCCACAAGAATGTTGTTGCCACCAACTGCAGCAGTCTGGAGTTGCTGCAACACATTGGTGACCTGTATAAGGCCCCTAGCAACATCCCCACAGCAATGTGTAATCTCCACTTGCATCCCCACAGCACAACGGGACATCTGAGCTGTGGTTGTGCTCAGCCGATTGATGGCCCTGGTGTACCCATCTAGGCGCACCATCAAATTATGATGCCTCTTAGGTTGGGATGCATGGTCATACTGCATCACCCTGCATAACTCATGCATGGCTTCGGTGACATTCGTGAAATTTTTATTTGTGGCCCTCTGTCCTTCCACAACAGCAGTGGTGAGCTCCTTAATGCAGTCCCTGATTTCTCCAATGTTTGTGGCCAATGTACCAAGTTGGACCTGCATTAAGTGCATTTTTTTTACATTGTAGAAGCTGCACCTTCAACATTTGTCCCTCCAGGCCTCCCCAGACAGCAGACCCATTGTCTCCTGCTCCTGCCATGTGTGACCTTGCCCTGCGCCTACAAAAATGGACGGCTCTGCACCACATTGGTGCCTCTGAACTTGTTGTGGGGGTTTGGCCTGCCTGTGATGTTGGAGGGTCAGGTTGGCTCCCCTCTTCACTTTCAAAATCTGGCAGTGGTGGCACTGTGATCCTGCATCTAGTGGATGCAGGTATTGGTGTGGCTAGTGCCACTTCTGTCTCCTCTTCTGACTGTGCCTCGGTATCCTGTGTATCATGGACTTCACCACCGTCAGACTCCTAAGCAGCTGCATCTGTGATGTTAAACAGTGCAAGTTCAGTATTTTTTGTGGACATGTATGTCACATTGAGCATGGCATTGTTTAATAAATTTATTTAGTATCACACGATGTCTAGTTTCTTCACCTGCTTGTTGTACTATGATGCACTAGTTCTGTTTGGATCCCTCCTTGCCTTTCATTTTGTATTTGCTGTATGCTAATACCGTAATGTATTTGGGTGTGGCAAGTAAAATGTGGATTGGAGACTTTTAAGATTCAACAATGAATGATAATGTGCATTGATCTTACCTTGTGAAGACCCGGCCTGTTCTGAGGTGTCAATCTGTGTTATGCCACCTACTGCTTCCGGCTGCAGTGTTGACTCCACCATGTCCTCCAGGGGTGTGTTGGCAGGTTCTGTGGATGGTCCCCCTCCTGTTTTTTTGGCATCTGCAAGCCTTGCGGCCAACCCTTCCTTAGCATGGCTCAACAGGTCATACCAGCGCTTGCGTATGTCTGATATGGAGCGCTGTGTGACCCCCGAGCATTGATTCTGGATTGGATCCCAAGCCATATTTTCCTTTTCCTTGACTCTGAGACCTGCAGTTACTGCTTTCCAAACAGTTTGTCATGGATCTCGGTGGCTTCCTCAATGAGGACTTCAAGTTCTTTGTCCCAGAATTTCAGCTTCCTTTTGCACACTTCTGCTTTCTTGTCACCTGCTCCAGGACCCATGCTAGTGTTCTTGCACAGGTTCTGCTCTCCAAGAAGCTTCCTTCTACTCAGGTCCAGCAGTCTACCTCCTTCTCTGCCTCGCTCAGTACACAGGTGTGAACACTTCCAGCATCACTTCCTGGTTGTGATGTCATCATGCTGCATCGACATTTGTGAATCGCTATTTGCGATTCGCTCATAGGGGATTTGCTTTTTGTGATTCGGTAATACGTAATCGCTAATAGCGATAGTGAATTTTACCGATTCGCAAAAAACAGTGTGATTTTTTGAATGAATAGACATTTGCGATTACCAAATAGAGATTTCTTAAAATTCGCTATTAAGAAATCGCAAAGTGAATGCTTGATGCATGTGGCCCATTGTCTCCTATGTGAAGAGGGGCAGTTTGACTTTTTGTGTTCTTTTTTTTATAAACCTTTTTATTGAGTTTTCCTGATGCAGACAGAGTATACATGCATTGACAACAACATTTGCAGTTTTCCGTCCATCAATTACATTAAACTGCCAGTATGGTGATCAATTGGGTGTGTTGAGTGTTTGCATGTGTGCTGCCTGCCAAACGTGGCATGAGTGTATTTGTGGTGCTCTTGGTTGCTAGGATCTCATCAGAGATACTCAGTTGAATTTTTGTGTTCTACTCTGGGGGAAGGAGCAGATATAGTGGAGTGCAGGTCCTTGGGGGCCAAGCTTGTGGAGTCTTCTGATGAGTGTGTTGATGGAAGACCGTGTTGAATGCTGGGTAGAGTTTGAGCAAGATGAGGGCTGCTGTCTATCCTTGGTCCATGATGGTGCAGATGTCGTTGGCGACTGTGATGAGTGCTGTTTCAGTGCTGTGTTGTTGTTTATTTATCCTGATTGAGTGTTGTCCAGTAGGTAGTGTTGTTCTAGGTGGGTTGTGTGTTGTTTGTAGATGGCCTTCTCTACTTCTCTATCACTTTGGCTGGGGGATCAGGGAGATAAGATGGAAGTTGCTCAAGTTGGCTCAGATCAGCTGACAGCTTCTTGAGGAGGGCGTTGACTGCTGCATGCTTCCTGTATTCACGAGATGTGGTGGGTATGATGGAGGTGTTGATGATGTGGGTGAGGGTAGTACTGAAGGGTGATGCTCCAAGGTTATGGAGGTGATATTTGGGCATTAATGTATTGGTACGCTCTGATATTTGTGCATTAAAGCATAGGGAATGTGCGGCTCAACTGAACTTACCAAATGTTATCAATGCGTACCAGAATTGGATACTATTGATCTCAGCGCTGAACACCAATGGGATAAATCGAGTTCTTAGTTGTGCAGGCTGTGAGTCCACAATTGTCTCCTTAATTGGAACCAAACACCCCATTTTAGCACATGACTCTCTCAGGGTAGTGAAGCAGAGCAGTCCAATGCCTAGGAAGAGGATGTGGGTTTCTAATTGATATTCAATGGCACACATTAATAACACTTGATAAATGATTGGCCAGTCAGAGCTTTTTCTTTGTCACATAAACACACTACTAAATATTATTCATTAATTTACAAATATATACTTCAGGAAGAGGGAATTACCTTAGGTGACATTCTGAAACCACATTTGACCCCTAATTGGCCACGACCCCCGAAATCACACCAATATCACCACATCAATATGTAATACATGGTCTATTGGCTTTGTCCAGGGCTTACCACACTAAAAACCCAATAACCACATGTTAAAAATACCCCATCATTGATATCAGTAGCAATATTTACATCCAACTATTATTGTTAAGAAAGCATTGCAATGTTTATCAAAAAACACAGTCCACAATATACTGTTAATAAAGCATTTAAAATCAACCTCATATATCTGAGTCTTCTAGTACTACTTTAGGCAACATAGAATGCAGCCATAGAAACAAACACTAGTGGTACCTGCATACTATTCACTTCAGTGTCTAATTAAGTTAAGACCTTCCCTCAGCGTATCTACATTGCATTTTAGATTTTTGCGGTAACAAGATGACTTTTTAGTCTGTTGTTGAATTTGTTGACAAGTTTCATATTCAGTATTGCACAACTGCAATGTGTTCTATTTCATATTTTCAGTAATAGCATGCATAAAAGGCAAAGACATAAAAATGAGTTCAGCATTCATTGGTTGAGCCTTAGGAGATATTTGGAAAAAAATAACATGTTGAAAACTGATCTCTGTTTTTATATTTTTGGAGTAAAAAGTGATTACGCAGCAAAACATGGCTGACAACTTTGCTCTGTAATTGCCACACATGGTAGGCAAGAAGACAGATGGCGATGGCCCACTTCTTTCATGTAGTGCTAGATTCTAAAAAGCAGTGCAGGTGCATTTTAATTATATTTCTGCAAGAAAAATGCGGGTCAGGCTAAAGAAGGTGATATGCAATTCTTAGGAAACAAAAATTTCACTCAAAATAGTATAAAAGACATCTCCATAATTAGAACCAGTATAACTCTGGACGGTTGCAAGAGAATACAGCTGCTTTTGTTTCCTCTGTAGCATTTCTTCCATAGACACAATTACACGTGTAGCCATTTGGAGCGCGTGTGTGAATTTGCTTTAAAATACTAACTTTAATAGTATTTCAACTTTTGTACAGTCTCTCCTGATTGTGACATCAAGGTAGGGGGCAAAGTTAAAATAAAACATTAAAATTAGAAAATCATTTGGGTGCTCTGTTTTTTTGCACCTTTGTGAGTTCCTTTTTATGCTCAAAATCGTGTTTTTCGGTCTCCCAACTTTACCTTTCTTTTACATTGCAGAGGCAACATGTTCATTCATGTATGTGAACCGAGAGAACGAGTCTAGTGAGGATGAGGAATCTAGGGGCATATTATCAAGCACGGCGTTAAAATTATCGCCGCTCTAGCTGCAGAAAACTGGCGCTAAAGCGACGATAATGGGCTTGATAATATGCAGCAGAGAATTCCAATAAAAGCCCATGTTGACACCAGAACATGGGCTTCTATGGGAATTCTAATTTTAACGCCTTTTCTTGATAATATGCCCCCTAGTTTGTTCGGGAAAAATCATATTATCAGACATTTATCGCTTTCTTAATCAACCCCAACAGGCATCTAAACCCCCGCCCAGCGCCGATGGGAGATGGAAGTAGAGGACACCTTGTCTGCAAGGGAATGGCCTGACATCTATCACATAACAAGATCCTCAGCATTTATCGCATCGGGCAGGGAGGCACTGCTGAAGCTTACTCAGCATTGACATTTCATTCCTGAGCGCATTGGCGCAATGGCGGACCTTTGCAGGCGGGGTTGTGGTGCACTGGGCACATTGACACACCTCATGTTGTGTAGTCCCAAGCTCAAGCATTGATGGGACCCAGTTCTGCAAGACATTGATGATATCTTTAACACCATTCTTCCTAGATTCCCAAGCTATAGTATGATTGGCCTCCCTTGTTAGCTAGTCTTTGCATTAAAATCGCTCAGGGGCAAGGCTACCACCTTGGCCTTGTGCATGACCAAACAGGCTATAACGATGTGATGGGGCACGGATAAGGTCGCAGAGGACATGTGCTCGCTCTATCGGCTTTGGGACATTCTAGGCATGGAAAAGATAACCTAAGCATTGAGGCATACTCAGCATATATTTGTCAAGATGTCAGGCCCATGTATAGGTATCCTCTCACAGGAATTTGAAGCACTCACATGCCCAGTGTATGTTTGTGAACTGAGACTTACTGTCGCTGGCCATTCTCCTGCAGCACCTCCGACAACCCTGGTTATCTGACCGCCTGTCTGGAGGGAGGATGTTGGCAATGGCTGTAATAGAAAAGTTACTCATACCGATACAAGCCAACACACAGACACCAGTGAGCTTTATCTTAGACTGTACACATATGGTTCTGACAAGAAAAATATGAGGGTGATTACTTCCTACAGACCCATGATACTTCCATGGGCAGCACTTGTGTCCCAAGCCTGGCATGCCTGTACATCCATAACTTTGAGAGGAAGTACATCTATGATGATGATAACCCTTTTCTCTACCAGATGAGGCTGTGGAGAAGGGACATTGATGACATCCTCGAGATGTAGCAAGACACCAAAGAGGAAGCAATGGGTTTTTCGAACTGGCTCAACAACCTGGGCACCTTCCTAAAATTCACAATGAGCATGAGCAATAAAGAAATGCCTTTTCTGGACTTGTGGATTTACCCCAAGAGTGGCATCCTCAAAACTGAGGTATACCACAAACCAACAGATAAAAATAGCCTCTTAAGAATCGAGAGCTACCACCCATGCACAATGAGAGAGGGACTACCTATAGGACAATTCCTAAGGCTAAGACACAATTGTACCAAAACTATGGAATTTAAAGGGCATGCACAAATACTGAGAGCAAAATTGAAAGAAAGCAACAACTCAGAGAGTACAATCACACAGGTATGCAAGAGAGCTATGAATAACAACAGAGAGGCCCTACTTCCTCTGGATAGACTAGAACTGGCCACGCCCCTGAAGCCACAATTTCAGGATGCCTGCGGCGCAGATGTGCCGGATCTGACTGGTAGGAGCGTTTTCTTTAAAAGTGTATTCCACTTCCATCTGAGTGCCTAATCACTCGGACTGGAGTGTTTTAAACTATTTAATTTCCTTGTAGCACTTAATGTGGGGAGGTGCCTGGCTCCCTTCTATTCTGTTATAATTTTACTTTCCCTGTAGCACCTCAGTGTAGCGGTTGCCTGGTCCGCTTTTCTAACTTCTTTTCAATTTAACTGCTGCTGTATTGCTTATTACATATCTCTGAACGATCGATTTTACCTGCTGAGGCACTGACTGCAGGAAGCGATAAGTGTACTCATTTTCTGCCCTATACCCTGTGGATAGGCTGGAACTGGCCACGCCTCTGGAGGCAGACTATTTCAGGAGGGCCGTGGACATGCGCAGCTGGTGCGGCACTGGCAAGCCCGTCTGCACCCGTCCGCATCTGGCTGGTATGACCTCTTGTCAACATTTAAAATACTCAGCTGATCAACTTAGAGGCTTAGCTTTCCAGATCTCTGAAGCATGCTGTTACAATTTAATTGTAGACTCTCACACACCTTCCTGCCTTCATTGTGACTACAACCCCGAACATATAAGGCTGGTGCCGACTAGCAATGGCAACCTGTAGTATCTGTTAATTAACTGCCAGTCACGGATTAGACATAAAAACTAAATGTTTGAAATTCCTGTGGAAAAACAGCCTGATGCCTTGTTTCAGGCAGAAACCTGGCTTAATACATCCTCAGGACCTGACATATTCTATGCCTTACCACAAGGTTACAGGATACTAAGATAGGACTGCCAAATTAAAAGAGGAAGCGGGATATCAATAATTTACAAACTGTCCCTAAAATGTACCATTAAGGCCGCTAACCTTGAAAATTGTCAGGCCATCTTTTTCACCCTCTCCGCAGTAGAAGATTATACCTTAGCTGGCTTTCTAATTTATCGGCCACCAGGACCTGTGGCTCAGTTCATATGCAGTCTCGCTGAGAATATTGTTCAGCCAACACTACGACATAATCATTTGATAATCCTAGGTGACCTTAATATGCACTTCGATAATAACTCTAACATGGAGGCTCAATATCTATGTAAGAAACTTAGAAGCATGAATCCATCTCAAAACGGGAGCACCCCCACCCACCATTTAGGACATATTTTAGACCCGATATTCAGCAATTTTCCTGAGAATGAAGTGGATGCCCCACTAATAGTTCCATGGTCAGACCACCTCTTGGTGGCCTTCTCTTCACCTCTTTGCAGGCCCCACCTCACTACTCAGTCTAGTCACCTGATCACCCGAAGGAAGTGGGCTAAGTTTAACACTGAAATCTTCGTTCAGACCCTATTGAGTACTAATCTCCAACTCAAGGAGGATGTTGATAGGGCTAACATGGATGTCAAAAAATAGATACCAGGAGCCATAGATGAAATAGCACCCTGGACCACTCAGAATACACACAGGACGTGGAATCCTGCACACTGGTTCAACAAAACTCTGACTATAGCCCAAAAAACGTGTAAACGCCTAGAACGTACGTGTAGGAAGGACTATTAGAACCACTTACAAAAACAAGGCTAAAGAACATCATGCGCTTATTAGGAAAACGCTTTGTGTTTTCTATTCTATTAAAATAGAGCAAGCCAATAACTTGTCTAAAGAACTTTTCTCTATTCTTAAATCACTGTCTTCGCTGGAACACACAATGGCTTCTCCTTTGTTATCCCCTAAGAATTGTAATAAAATTGCCGACTTCTTTGCATCTAAAGTAGTGAACCTTTATGATATATTCCTGTTGGAAGCACGTAGCAGTATTAATCGTCACACCTCTTATGACGAAGCTATTGGTGGGATCGGTCTCTGTGAATTCAAGACCCCTACGATGAATGATCCGAAGTGCCTGGCTATGAGCATCAAATCGGGCTCTCCTCTTGATACAGCTCCATGCAAAAATCCTGATGTAAGGAATGGACATTATGCTTCCCTATATCCAACAGCTGATAGCTCTATGCTTTCGCTTGGGAGAAATCACACAGTAATGGAAGTAAGCGGTAGTATTCTCTCTGCAGAAAAAACCTTCCGCTGACCCTATGCTGCTAGAAAACATATGCCCAATCTCTTTGCTACCATTTTTCACCAAAATTGTGGAGAAAGTGATGAATAATCAAATTGTAAATCATATCAATTTGAATGATTTATTTCACCCTTCACAATCTGGATTTAGAGCCTCTTACTCCACGGAGTCGGCCCTACTGCTCACAACTGAAGCTCTGAGAAAATGTGCTGACGCAGGACAAACTGCAGTACTGGTCTAATGGACCTAAGCGCGTTATTCAACACCGTATCGCATACCCTACACCTTTAAAGACTAAGAAGATCTGGGGTTAGGGGCACCACCCTACACTGGATGACCTCTTTTCTCCTTTCTCGTAGCTTCCAAGTCGTCCAGCAGCCACATATATCAGAGAGTATTGCCCTTATGCAAGGGGTCCCACAGGGTTCTATTCTGAGCCCCACTCTATTCAATCTCTACATTGGTCCCCGTGCAGAAATTGTAAAAAAACACAATGTAACCATTGTGTAATATGCGGATCATATGCAACTTATTGTCACTCTATTACAAGACACGAAGACAGCTGCAAACCAGTTCTCCTTATGTCTAAGAGAGCTTGCCACATGGATGTCCAACAACTGTCTAAAACTAAACCGCAATAAAACCAAAGTAATGAAAGTTGGGAAAGCACCTTTGATCTGGTCATCAGCCTGATGCCGAGGCCCTGGGGCAAACCCCTGTTCCTAAAGAAGAAACTAAAAATCTGGGGTCTGGTTTAATCCCAAACTTTCGTTTGAGAGTCAAACTGGAAACAAGTTGGAAAATGGTTCGGGACTCTCAAAATCCTAATACAACTCCTACATCTACTACCTATTTTGGCTAGAAAAACCATTGTGCACACTCTGGTCACATCGCAGATAAAATATGGTGACATTCTCTATCTGGGAGTCTCCCCAAAAAATTGAACTAAATTTCAACGTATCCAAAATGCTGCAGCACGTTTGGTCCTGAACCTTCCAAGAAGAGCATGTACTTCTAAAGCTCTGCCTACTCTTTACAGGATGCCAGTGGAGAAGAGGATTACCTACAAAGCCATGTGCTACAGCCAAAGAATTCTGTGGAATAAAGGCCTGAGCTACCTCTGCTCGATGATAAACTCTTACACACCTGGTCGAAATCTGAGATCTACAGGAGCCCATCTGGTCAGAGTGCCATAAATCCAAAGAACCAGGATGGGAGCCCGATCCTTTGGCTATCTCGCCGTCAAAAAGTGGAATTATTATTATTACTCAAAATGTACATAAAACCAAGAGAATCTAAGCTAACCTGCATGATAACATTCGCCCCTAGATAGAATTCAGTAAAATAAAACTGTTCAAGAACCAAGGGGCATCCTCAATACAGGGAATTTAAAAATTAAAACCTATTTATTTGCATTGGAATGAAGTCAAAATATACAAGATGAGGCTGTCCAGACACACCCAAAAAGAAAACCAGTGGAGCACAACAGTGACTCTGGAATCTTCCCCATCCACAGGCCATCAACCATGTGGTGGATATGGGGTATGCAAATTTACAAAGAAATACACCTCGGTGGGCCTGGGACTCCCCATAGCGTGGAAATATAAGCACTTCACAACCTGTATTACTAGCAATGTGGTATATGCCCTAAAATGCCCATGTGGACTGTTATACATAGGCTTGACATCACGTAAAATTAGGGTACAGATTACAGAGTATAGGAGCACAATTAGGTGCAAATAAGACAACACAATGTTGATAAGACACTAAACAGATTTACAGCACACAGAAAATGATATAGAATGGTACATCATAGAAACGCTGGAACAGAAAAAACAGATGTAATGCACTTCTAATATTTGAACAGTGCTGGGTGTTCCACTTATGTACTGACAAAAATGGACTGAAGGATGATATCCCATGGGGATTACTGCGCAGATGAGGGAACTGAAGTCCCGATAATAGTGATAACTCGGACACTCTCACCATTATATAACATTCCACAGGAAGGGGGAGATGATTTTTGATATATTACATTGAAAGAAATGGAAAATAAACAGGGAATTACACCGGTGATCTAGAAGTGCGACCGAAGTATTGCAGAGGCAGAATGAACCACTTACGTATGATTTGATGGGGGGTGCAAAAAATGTTCACACAGGCGAACGTGTCCGCTGCATACATCCTACGGACTACATATCCCAGGGTTCATCGGGGCGTGGTTTTGTGTTAGTGAGTTATAACTATTGCTCCTGCGATTCCGTCATGGGCTTTGGGCCAGTATGGTCCACGATGCACCCCAGACACGCCACGGGTAACATATTGGCAGCGCCGAAAACATGCGGTAAGAACCAAGGGTAGACACACACTCAAGAATGGAGGGCTAAAGAGCAGCTCCCCCTTAAACCCAGTACATGCATCCCGTTTACAATGCGGAATGGGAGAGGGTCGGTACTTGAGAAAGGTGGCCCACAGTTTTAACGGGGATTGAGGAATCTCTCACTCCGCCCCGCCTTTTAGCTCGGGCTTCTCCTGCCCTGAAGCAGCAGTAACAGGTTGGACCATTAACAGAGTAAAACACTTCCCTGTGCCGGTGGTTCATAGGGAAGCAATTCCAGACAGGGATTCTCCACCAGTCGGCTGTTCAAAGGGGGCACGGTAGGATACATGTGGGTTCTCCACCTTGACAAAGTAAGTGAAAGAAATCTGATTATAGAAAAAAATCTCACAAAGGAGCACAAGGTTTTTTGATCTCACTGCAAAAGAAGGGTTTGTTCTAAGCTAATGATATGATTTCAGTATGTTTTTCTTTATGGCTTTATGTTAATAAGTCTACGTGGTGCGTGTTACCCTACTACTAGAGTGTGACTACAGAAGAGACACACCCCAAACAGACCATGCAACAATTAGCACAACAGAACTAGGTCAAAACAACCCTCTGTGTCTTCACGTGTTTCTGTGCCCCGTATGCATATCATGTCAACTAATGTTTTTATAAATCATCTGATCACATTTGGGTTACCATCATATATTGCTAAGGTTTTTTAATCGCAGTCTTCCTCGGGGTGTACAAATAATAGGCTCCCCAGAGTATATAACAAAGAAATGAGGAAAACAGAACTTAATAAATCTTTTTCTGCTGTCTTTAGTATAAAAATGATGTTTTTCTGCTACTTCTCTTTACGTACCTTTAGGTTATTCCTAACTGAAAGACCATAACTGAAAGGCAGGTCCTCTCCAAATACATATTCTTTCTCTATGATTACCCTTCACTGACTAATTGCAGTATAGGGACTCATAGATACAGCCCTGATGAATGCCATAGGCGAATAGACCAACAGCAGAAACATGTTGGCATGAATATTTACTCATATGCAGTGACGCATTTTGGTCATTACACCCATATATGCCTCCTGTAGTTACTCTTTTAGTAATTTTTAATATACCTAAGATACCGCCTGAATAAAGCACGCTTTTGTGGTCTGTCCTAATGTGTTTTTAAACAGTCAATTGGATCATAGTATTCTCGAGATAGGATAAGTAATATCTAAGAACTCCCTCAGGTTAGCCCCAGCCTGAGGTTGAGTCTGCCCTGGTAAGACCACCTGACCAGGGTAGGATGAGGTGGCAAATGATGAAGCATGTCACATTACATAAGTGAGCCATCCTCGTCCAGTTCTTGGAATTGCCAATAAACTGGGAGTGAAGTAGGTATCGGTAACAGGGATGTCAACACATCCCTCTCTCATATTCCGCTAAATTAGTGAACTGAGGTTATGCACTAGGGTGTCACGCCATTGTTATGTTTTAATTACCTACCACACTTGTACATCACAAAGGCTCTGCCTGGGCACACTCACAAAGGGTTTTACAGTAGTATTTTGTGACCCCCAACAACCTGGGGTCAGGGCAGGGAGGCAGGATATTCAAAATACCTCTGGAAATGAAGTCCACCAGAACCTTCTCCTACTTCAAAGTGGACACCACGTCTGAAATAATGGAATCTCAGAACCCGATCTTCAGTACACCTCTTATTTGATTTTAATTTGGTTTTGTGAAGTGCTCGATTGGTCTGAGGCTTCTTGGCACTGCTTCTCTCATTAAGAGGGAAATGCAGAGGCTAATTGTTGAAGTCAGGTTTACAAATTATTTTTGAAAGACAGGAGGTTGGGACAGTTTTTCAGATATATGGGAAGGGCGTTTCACAGTTTGGCCATTCCTGAAATAAAACATCTACCTCCCCAGGAGGCTTGTTTAGTTTTTGGAATCACCAAACAACTTGGCTGTTGATGGGCTGAGTTTTCTTAACAGGGTGTATCAGATGTATCTGTCTTTTAAAAAGTCCAGGCCAAGATTATGCAGTGCCTTAAAGGCTATGCAGGTTGATTTAAATTCATTTTTTTTTTCAACCGGAAGCCAGTGCAACTTGGCTAGGCCTGATTATAACAATTAATTTCTGTGAATGCTCAGCAGTAGCTAGGCTCATGCATTCAGCAGCATCAGTAATTTCTGGAGTAGTCTTTTTTGGATGTTCAGAAAAAGCGCATTGCCATAACCCAGTCTGGATAAGGCTAATGTGGTCACAACAGTTTTCTGGGGATTAGGTGGAATAAAAGGTCGGATATTCCTAATGATCCCTAGGGTGTAAAAACAGAAGACACAAGAGCTTTGATTTGATCTTCAAAATTTAGTTAACTGTCAAAGACAATACCCAAATTTCTTACTTTCTGTACCAGCCTTGGTGGAGAGCTACCCATTTGGTGACCAGAAGGAGATGTAATTTCCCAAACGAAGAACTTCCATTTAATCAGAATTAAGTTTTAAACAATTAACTTCATCCAGTTGTCTGAATGACCCAAACAGGAGTTGAGACTTACTGCTGTTTCAACTGGAATCGCTGGTTACCGAGACCACTATTTGAGTGTCATCAGCAGATGAGACAACAGATAAGCCAAAGGATCTAATAAGTCTTGCCAGTGGGGTCACATAAACATTAAAAGGGATAGGGCTCAACAAAGAACCCTGCAGTACCCCATATGGCAAGCTAAACTGGTTGGAGGTCAATTCCCCAATCTCAATGGGTTGTCCCCTCTCTGAAAGGAAGGATTTTAATAGCCTGAGGGCAGAACCTCATATACTAAGCTCCGCGAACCTGTCAATCAAGATTTCATGATTGACCATTTTGAAGGCCACAGAGAGATCCAATAGGATTAGAGCGGTCTTGTGGGTCATAGTTAGAGCTCCACGTCAGCTCTTTCCTCCTGCAGGGCTGTTTCAGTAATCTAAGACTTTTGGAGAACCAGTGATCTGAGGGAGTTTCTCTGTGGTGGGAGAAGGTTTTTACCAGTGTGCCTTTGAGCCTGTGGAAGACTCAGAAGGACTGCTGTTCTGCTCTGCAAGAAAGACTGCTACTCTGTGGCCCTTTGTGCCTCGCTGCCTGCTGCCCTGCTACCTGACTAAAAGGACTAGACCTGCATCTTAAATCCTCAACCACCAGACGGACTCCAAGGTCTAGTTGGCTGGCCTCCTTATCAGAGCCTAAGGGACAGAAAAGGCTGCAACCATCTTGAACCCAGCACCTGGACTCTACTTGCTGTGAGTCTTGCTCCACAAGTAGTGCCTCTCCAGTCCTGGAACCTTGGAAATGGGCCTGGAGGTGCTCTGCTTGCCCAGTTGTGTTCCTGCAAGCAGAACTGATGCAGCGAGGCACATTTCCTCACAGGCACATTGGAACTACCGCAGCGTGATGCATTCCCGACACTGGACTCTGCATTGCTGCCTACTATTGTATCAGAATCCCCGCTGCGTGGTGCATCCTCCATGCAGGCCCTTTATATTGGAAGCCCCTCATTGACGGCATCATCAAGGATGAACCAGGACTTCGCTTCACAGCTCCTCCTGAACTACAGGTGCCCTACATATCTTCGGTGTGGGAGTTCTCATCGCATGCCCGTGGTCAACAGTATCGTGAATGAAGACTAGGGGTGGGCGGAATTTGCGTAGTCGTGCTATGCAAAGCTCCGCGAAACGGTAAAAATTCTCTGCGAACATGCAGAAATTCCGCGAACACGCGGAACTGCTTGTTCGCGATGATCTTTTCCTGTTTGCAATCGCTGTTTACATGCTCGGGGGAAATATCTCACAAACACACATTTTGAGAACGAGAACAAGCAAAAAATTCCGCAAAGCCACGGAACGCAGAATTTTAGGCAAATCCGCGTTCTCCGCAGGAAGCGAAATTACCCAAATTCCGCAAATTCCATGAGCGGAACGGAATTTACCGCCCAGGCCTAATGAAGACGCAGGACACTGCACTGCGGTCTCGCAGCACCTCGGAACAACCACTGCATGACGCATCTGAGACGCAGGATTTCGCAATTCTCCTCAAGCAGGATTTAAGGTATTTTGTTCAGCCGTCCTGAGTTGGTCCCTGTATCCAGCCCATTCTCCATCATGATCTGCCCAAAACTTGTGACTTAGTCCCGACTTAATCCTGATCCGGTACAACCAGATTACTACAGTTGGTTCTTTGTGCTTCTAAGCATGATTTTGACTTAAATTGCATTTCTCCAGTTCTACTGATTAAACTTTTGTAATTTTGGTGTCAAATAAAGTATTACATTTTACTCTTTGGTTCTAAATTGGTGTGGGATTTTTCTTGATTTGTGTTTTCACTTTATTACTGTTTGAAGTGCTTTACATGCTCTATTTACACAGTGCCTCTAAGTTAACCCTGACAAATTTGTGCCAGGCTACCAGAGGATTAAGCACAGGTTAATTTGAAGTTTCTTTCTGACTTCACCCTGGCAGAAGTTGTGACTGCCTTTTGAGAAAGGTTTCAGCCCCCTCAACCAGTAACCCACAATCCAACACCCATTCACGGGTTCAGTACAGAGGGTTCCCGAGGCTATTTGGAAGATATCTTTTACGGATTCCAGATTAGATCAGCCATCAGAGCCCACTCTATTATGCCATCCACCATCTCTAGCAAAAGACACACAGATGATAGAGGGAATGCAGAGCAAATCAAACATTCACCCCCGTTCAAGAGATCTGGGTTAAATCAATCGTACTTTTGCTGACCATGCATCCCCAGTTTAAACACAGTCATAGGCAAATCAGTCATGACCCAGTTTCTCATGGAAACAGGCCAGCCTGAACTGCCAAGCCAAGTCCTCCCTGGACTGGAAACAAGCATCCTGGGACCAGTTTCGGTGAATCAGCCTTCATCAGCCAGACTAGCTTGAATACAGTGGCACAATGAGCCCGGGACCCATGCCTGTGCATACCCGGCACATTTAGGGCTAGAAAGCAAAATACACACAGATGATAGATGGAATGCAGAGCATATCAAACATTCACCCTGTTGCAAAGTAATCCTGTGCCCTGGGCACCCACCAACGTTTTGCTGACTGATGCTGGTGGTAACTGACTCTGACTGACTCTGGGCTCTGTCTAACCCGGCCCAGGCCAGTGCTATGCTGAAGAAAACACATTAGAATACTTAGTTAAACCACCTACATACACTAGGGTACTCAATGGTTTGGTGGAATACCCCTGTGATTGGCATGAACTACCCTATAAGCCCCCAGTATATAATAGGGCAAGGAAGTGAAACTACCTAGAAGTCCCCAGTAGCCTGGGGCATTGCAGTTTAGAGGCCAGCAGCCTTTTTCTGCACTTGCATGTGTGCACTGCTGAAGCCTGAGGTCAGTTTAAAAGCAGCCCTGGGTGCCAGGACTGCTTTTAAAAAGTAAATTGTGCCCAAACTTTACATTGGTGTTTGGGGCACTTAAAAATGGATACCCTACAATGTTTTGGCATATTAGGGACCCCCAGGGTCTCCCCTAGGTATCCCAGGGGTGTGGGGTCAGGTATTTATAAGGTACACCCTTATAGAATTAGTTTTTACATACCTGGGTTAAGTGAAATTTCACAGTTCACTCGCCACATTGTGTTAAAGTGCTGCTCAAATTCGACTTTGATGCTAGGAGCACTGTAAAGGGAAAATCTGCAATCTTTCTATAGATTCAGAACCCCTAAAGTCTCCCCTAGTTGCACATGGGTTGGGGTTCCTGTAGATATAAGGCAAGTACTTGTTAGTCCTGGTGCTGCAAAAATGCCCAAGTCATTTTTCCCATTGCAAATCCCCAGTTACATAGGGTAACATGGTAGAAAGTTATTGATTAATAACTATTGGTAGGAGATGACTAGACATGCCATTCAAAGACTTTCCAGAATGATATTAATAAATCCAACAATATCATATTGTTGAATTTCTCCTAAGGTGTACATACAAGAAGTTATAAGACTTTTTTGTGTGTAAATCCAAATTCAGCCTTCCAGTGGTCTGTCCTGATTGGTCAGAGTTAAGTGGATTAGCCAGGCTGCCTTGAAGATGTGATAAAGAGCCCCTGGGGTTAAACAGCTCTGCTGGCAGGACAGTGTGCTGTTCAATAGGAATGCCAGGCCAGGGGGAGGAGTCATAAACCATGGTCTTTAAAGGCAGAGGGATGGCCACAGTGTCAGTTTCCACTTGACACTTTTGACCCCCACCAGACCCAAGATTAGGGAAGGTCGGTGCAGATGGTAGGGGGAGAGTCTGTGAAAATAAGCCATCCTAGGGGGTATGTTTAGCCAGCTCTTATCTCCTTGCTGGAAAATCAGCCATTATGGATTTGGAAGATTTGATGCACTCTGGGACAAATTAAAGCCACCCTTTACAGGATGTGGTCATAACTTTGAGGAGTTACCCTGCTCCCATTGGTCAGAAGTGACCTCCTGTCTGACCCAGAGAACTTGGAATAAGTATCTGAGAGGGAAGGAGCCCTCCAGATTTGCTTCTTGAAACTTACTGAAGCAAGACGTGGCCTGCTGAGAAGTTTTGCTGTGAAAAGATTTCTAAGGCCTGACCACTGAAAACTGCACCTTCTGAACCTACAACCCTGTGGATTATTTTGCTGAAATAGAACTAAAGAGTGGACTCCCTGAAAGCTACAGGTTAAAAGAGCTCAACTGGAACATCACCAACTAAATCTACACCTTGTGGACCCATCAGTGGATTTGTAAGGGTTTTGTACCTGTGGATTGCGGGAACTGACGTCCTCAACTTTCAAGGACCATCTTGGAGCTTCCAGACCCTGGGAGTAAGTTTGAGACACTTTGGGACCCCTTGAGGAACTTCAGGAAGAAGTTCAAGAAGTTTGGAGAACTTTGGAGTAACTTTGAAAAAAAGCTCCATAGAGGGACCGACTCAACCTTGTCAGCCAGGCCGCCTGCCTTCAACCGCGAGTCCGCCAAGCCATCCAGGTTAGTCACACTAAAAGCTCCATTGCATCAACTTCCAGAGATTGACCAGGACTAGAGAAAATCTGAAGCCGGCGAACCCTCACCGGATCCGGTTACATGAGGAGCATTGAGAGACCCCGCGATAAAAAGCTCCAGAAAAGTTTCTAAGTCCGCTCGTAGAAAAGGTGACCGGGAGCAACCGCGAGAGCCAAGCGCCTGCCTTCCATCGCGTGTCGGCCTGGATTCCTGGGTTGTCCCGCTGAAGCAATCTTGAAATATTTTCCAAGTCCTCTCCAGGGAAGTTGACCGGGACCTCGTCACAAGTCAAGCCGGCGAACCCTCAACGGATCTGGACTGGCTGGGAGCTTTGAGGACCCTCGGGAAGAAAAGCTCCAGAAAAGTTTCTAAGGTAGAAACTGAGACCGGAACCTACCGGGACCTGTAGCTCCGATTCCCTACATTGGATTTTTTTCGTTTTGGTGTCATTTTAAAGATAAAAATATTTCCTATTTTTATAAATTGGTGTTGGATTTTTATTATGAGTTGTGTCTTAATTATTTACTGAAATGATGTTTTTAAATGATTTACGCACCTGTCTTTGAAGTTAAGCCTGTCTGCTTGCAGCCACGTTACCAAGGGTTGAGCATAGGAATAATTTCCTAAGACCTATGCTGCGTCCTATCATGTGTTAGTGGCCTTATTGCCAGTGGCAGACCTACATTTGCCCCTACCAATAACCCACTTTCCAACACACCCCCAGTCAAGAGATCTGGGTTAACTCTATCGTTCTTTTGCTCACCATGACAACCATCTCTAAGCATGAGTGCACCTGACGTATGCTGGTGAAGAACCCATGCAATCTAATGTCACAGGTCCAGGTATCATACAACTGCCTGTACACCTGTAATGGGTCCACAATTACATACCTCAGTCTACCGTCTGAAACATCGCCTCCTTGTGTGCTCACTTGGCACACTACAACAAGATCTTCCTTTACAGTTTATATTGCCGGTCTCAATATTAGCCATAGTAGAGTGTGTATATATTGACTCCGTCCTCGATGCAACATCAACAAGGGAAAAATTCAGTATGAAGCCGATAGCAGCAATATCTGTATTTATTAAAAAAAGATGCCACAATGTGCTTCTAATATGCCTATCGCACATCACCCTCGCCAAAGAAGTGCCTCTCATGGATACTGTAAAGGATAGATATCTAAATCAATATATCCCAATTCAAAATGGAGGACAGTCCAAAAGTAGCCCACTCCCCTTTCTGATTCTGACACCCTACCCCTTACAAAATGCCTTTGCCTTCATTGTGTGAAAGAGCGACTCTATACAGGTCTATATCCTTCTGTTCTCAGTTGATGTATGACTGCTGCTCTATGTATACAATACTTTGCTTTTGGTTTGTACTGTTTACTATCAAGATTTTCTTTTACATTCACTCACGAACATGTATATAGGAAATGACTTCCTTTGTAAAATTTGAAGCAGCCTGTGGGTTTCTACTCTTTCTAAGCCATTCCACTGTAATAACATCTCGGCCTGATCTGTGTGAATTCTTAAGGGAGCGCTAGTTGTGTGTCGTGTGTTCTAAAACCAGTCTTATTGTGTCTTCCAGATCACCATGAGTTATTGAGCTTAGCTAGGCACCCCTACTCTGGTGTGACTAATGGAGCATTGTGGTTCTTGATTAGCGTACTTATGCAACATCACTTAAATTGTTCCTGAAATTCGCTTAAGTCAGAGAGTTGTACGGCCAACTAGTTTCACCAATGGATTTTTTGTAAATTTAACTTTATTGGCATTTAGATATCACAGTGACAGCATTACAGTCAAATGTTAAGATACCAACGTATTCCTCGTTCCTCCTTAGTAATCATAGGCCAGGCATCAATCCTTTCATACCCGTCATCATAATACATCATAATACACTATCTGTACATGTCAAGGAAGCTGAATAGGGAGGAGTCCGTATTTCGACTTGCTTGTCCTCCATGTCATTTACCTTGTCATTTGAGATGTCATCAGTGATGTCATGAGTGATGTCACTGACCATGTCATGAGTGATGTAATATGTGACGTCATCAGCAGTGCATTGCGGGCGCGCGAGTTATAGTTAGCTGAACTAACTATAACGGGGGAATTTCATTGGTTTTTTACGAGTGAAATGTCCAGCTAACTATAACATGTGTGAAACCTTTGTTTTTTTCATTGAATTTCTAAGGTTTTTTAAATGCTAATTCCTAACTATAACGTGTGTGAAACCCATGGTTTTTTCAGTGAATTTGCAAGGTTTTTTAAATGCTAATTCCTAACTATAACGTGTGTGAAACCCATGGTTTTTTCAGTGAATTTGCAAGGTTTTTTAAATGCTATTTTTTTTTTTTCTTCTATTTTTTTAAACATATTTTTATTTTAATTTTCTATCCTTTTATAAAGACTATGGTTAAATTTTTAAAATTCTTTAATATATTTTTTTTAAATATATTTTATAAAAGAAACATGTAAAATTTATTTGCAGTACATTTTTTCCTTTCTTTTATTTTTTTTTTTAGTACGCGTACCGTAAGCTTACGGTAAGCGTACGGTTTACGCAACGTCCGTAATTTATGTACGCTGTTTGCGTATATTTACGCAATTTGCGTAGCCGCGCGTACTCTGCGTGGGACGTGTACGCGTGTACGCTACACGCGCACGTTACGCGGAAGTGTCGGGGAGTGACTGTTAAGCGCATGCGCGCAAGCGCGTGTCTTTTTTACGCGCATGCGTACTTTTGCCGTAAGCGCACCGTAAGCGTACCGTAAGCGTACGGTAGGTCATGTGATCATGAAACACAACTTTTGATTGGTTGAAACTACTTTCAGTTCTAGAACTCTCCTACACCACACCCATTCCCCTCATTTCTGCTTGTGATCCCTTAGGAGAAGGAGCTGGGTTGTCTTTGTGATACGATGGCAGAACAGCAGAGCTCTTCTGAGAGTGAGGCTAGCACTAGCAGCACTACCTTGAGGCAGAGAGCGAGGAAACAAAAGACCTCTTATGTATGGGATTATTTTACTTTTCCTGAAGGCCAGCAAAAGGTAAATGCACCCTTAGTAACTTGTAAGCTGTGTAAGCGTGTACTTTCAAGAGGTAATCCTGACAGGAAGTATTCCTTTGGGAATCATACCATGATGAGACACCTCAAGGATGTACACAGAAGGACACATGCTCGACTTACTGGAGGTAACCCTTCAGTAAGTCAACCAAGCACATCCACAGCAGCTCAGCCTGGACCATCATCTGCAGAGCCGAGTCCTTCTTCTGCAGGTCAGGTGAGCCCTTCATCTGTGGGGGGAGCATCTCCTTTTTCTGGCCCTCTGGAAATTAACCCTCGGTTTGCGAGGGTTGAAGTACGGTGCGCCCATTGTCATGATCTAATTACTTATAGGGAGACCAGTGTTTCCCTGGTGAACAGTAAAATAGATCAGCACACTTGTCGTACCGTCTAATATTCCCAATCTTTCTTTCCTCTGTCCCTGCATGAACACAACGGCTCTTTTAAGAGCCAACCTTATCTTTCATCTTTTTTTTATATATGTTTTTAAAAACTTTTTTTTTTTTTTTTTTACTGTACGGTGCGCGTAATTTTTTTTTTTTTTTTTTTAAAAACACTAAAAATCAATTATCACATTACAAGGTCCTTGAGAGACTACAATTATTATTATTGACTTACCATACCCACTCAAAAAAATATTTATTCATTTGTTTTTTAAAAAAATTGCTTTAAAAATGGTTTTAGTTTTCGAAAATTTTCTATATCAATCTGAAAAAAAAGAAAAAAGTATTAATATTTTTAAAACATTTTATAATACAGTATACATATTTACATATTTATCAAAAAATATTTTTGCCTTATTTTTGCTGTTTTCAGAATATATTGCATTTCACTATAAATTGTGAAAGCAATTGCATTCATCATTTAACAGCGGGCAAAAAAAAAATAACAATCTCAAAGATTGTATTAAAAAAGCCCAGAATCTCTTTTTACTTAAACTTAACATTATAGAAATGCATAATATTCTAAAAAAATATCATCTAATATCAATACTTATTTCTTTAAAATACCGTCTGATATTTTTGTTTCAGAAGTATAGTCACAATATTATATCTCAAATAACTCCACAATACATCTGGTTCCATTTTCTTTAGGCCAAATAGTAATTGTAAAATTCTTTTTTGATTAAATTTCCAATGGTAATCCAATAAAATTTTAAAGTTTTATTTGTACAGATCTCACCGACAGTGTGGATTGTAGGGCACAGCTATGTCTTCTGGAGTGAAAAGTTTGCAGAGAAAACAGGTATGGTGAGAGACCTTGCTTTGCCAAATGTAGACATTAAATGGATTGGTCAGAGAGGGTTAAAGTGGCACCAATTGATGCCATTGGTGAAATCCTTCATGCAAATCCAACACCCTGACCTCATAATAGTGCACTGTGGTGGCAATGACCTAGGCACTTTGACTGGGGTAGGTCTGGAAATGCTTATGAAGGACACCTTTGCACAACTGTTTTCACTTTTCCCTAAAACTGCCTTTGTGTTTTCTAACATATGCCAAAGGCAAAAATGGAACTGGTCCAATCATTTCTGTCCGCAGATTGACAAAGCAAGAAAGCACGTCAACAAATCTGTTTCTGCTTTCCTCCGTGACTATGGTATGGGTTCCATTTACCACAACAACTTGCGTTACGACATGCAAGACATTTATAGAGGAGATGGTGTGCACTTCAATGATGAAGGGAACAGAGTCTTCCTCTTGAACCTTAGACTCTGCATCGGTACTTACTTGTAGGTACCACTAAAAAATCACTTAATAAACACAACGGCTCTTTTTAGAGCCCCCTAATATCTAAACACTTAAATCTGAATTTCATTTTTTTTTTTTTTTTTTTTTACCGTACGCTTACCGTAAGCTTACCGTACGCGTACCCCGCGATTTTTTTTTAAAATCAATAAATGTTTTCTTTGTACTTTTCTGTCCTTCTTTGACCCCCTTACAAATGTTAGGGGGTCTGTAACTCTCTCCCTTGCCCCCTTTTCAAGATATCACTCTTTTTTTCCGGAGTGAAATACACAAAATGGCGGCCGCCGCTTCCTGGTTTCGGCCAATTCGAATGTTTACTAAGATCTAACAGCCAATCAGAATCGCGCTCGCGCACGCCACCGTACGCGTACGGTAAGCTTACGGTAAGCGTACCGTAAGCTGGCTCAGATATATATATTGATTTAAAGGCTATTTTCTCAGAATCTACTGAACAGATTTACACCAAACCTACAAAAGGCACTTCCTTGACCTGAGGACTACCTCTCTGCCAAATTTCTAGTAATTCTGTTCAGCCGTTCGGGCTGTAGCCCTGTCTAAAGGTCCTATGGAAAAATGCATTGGAAAAAGGCGTTTTGGGACCCCCCTTTTATCTCAGCCCCCGCTTGACGAATCCCCCCGAGACTTTCAGGGTAGGAGCTGAGCGTAGCGCCCCACCTATTTTGAGAAATTCACGAGGATTCGTCGACCGGCGCCAAAGTTATTCAAAATAGAATGTTGCGGATTTCCTATGCAAACAGGGTCCTAACTATAACTACCTACTGGCGACGGCCAGTAGGTAATATATATATATATATATATATATATATATATATATATATATATATATTTTATCTACTGGGGTCGCTAGTATATAGTTATAGTTAGGACCTAGTTTCCATAGGAAAAGCGTTTTTTCTTTTCCCAACAACTTTGACGCCGATTTACGAATCTTCACGAAATTTTCAAAACTTGTGGCCCGCTCCTGTCAGCTCCTATCCTGAAAGTGGGGGGATTCACCAAGTGGGGGCTGAGAAAAAAGGGCGGTCCCAAAACGTGTTTTCTCCATGTTATTTCCCATAGGAAACTTTAGACACGACTACAGCCCAAACTGCTGAACGGAATTACACCAAATTTGGCAAAAAGATAGCCCTTGATTCAGAAAGAGACATTTTTTAAAATGGTGTAAATCCGTTCAGTAGTTATTGAGAAACTCAAAAAATAGAGGTAAAAAAATCAATTTCCCATAGGAAACTTTAGACACGATTACAGCTGAAACTGCTGAACGGAATTACACCAAATTTGGCAAAAAGGTAGTGCTTGGTTCATAAAGCGATCTTGCTTTTAAATGGTGTAAATCAGTTCAGTAGTTTGAGATATTAAAGGAAAAAAATCTTTATAGATCTGGGCGGGACCTAACTACACAAGCACGACTCTAATTGGCTGCCAACACTTTAATCCAGGATGTGTTGGCAGCCATCTTGGTGCAATGCTTTTTAGGTCTAGCCTGGCAAAGCAGCGCATGCGCTGCCCACTACACAAACACCACAGCACTGCCCTAAACCCTAAAACACTACCCCAGCACGACCCCTACACTGCACGAACACCACTGCACTGCCATAAACCCTAAAACACTACCCCAGCATGACCCCCTACACTGCCCGAACACGACCCCCTATACTACCCAAAGACCACTGCACTACCCTAAACCCTAAAACACTACCCCTGCACAACCCCCTTACACTACCCAAACACCACTGCACTACCCTAAACCCTAAAACACGACCTCCAGCACGACTCTCTACACTACCCAAAGACCACTGCACTACCCTAAACCCAAAAACACAACCCCCTACACTAGTGCCCTACCCTAAACCTTAAAACACTACCACCAACACGACCCCGTACACTACACAAACACTGCTGCACTACCCTAAACCCTAAAACACTACCCTCAGCACGACCCCCTACACTACCCAAACACCACTCCACTACCATAAACCCTAAAAAACTACCCCCCGCACAACCCACTACCCAAAGACCACTGCACTACCCTGAACCCTAAAACACTACCCCCTACACTACACGAACACCACTGCACTACCCTGAACTATAAAACACTACCCCCAGCACGACACCCTACACTACCCAAACCCCAATGCACTACCCTAAACCCTAAAACACTACCCCCAGCAGTACCCCCTACACTACCCAAATACCACTGCACTACCCTAAACTCTAAAACACCACCCCCAGGAGTACACCCTACACTACCCAAAGACCATTGCACTACCCTAAACCCTAAAACACTACCCCTAGCAGTACCCCTGACACTACCCAAAGTCCACTGCATTACCATAAACCCTAAAACGCTACCCCCAGCATGACCCCCTAAACTACCCAAACACCACTGCACTACCCTACACCCTAAAACACTCCCCCCAGCATGACCCCCTACACTACTCAAACACCACTGCACTACCCTAAACCCTAAATCTACCCCCAGAACGACCCCCTACACTACCCAAACACCACTGCACTACCCTAAACCCTAAATCTACCCTTAGCATGACCACCTTCACTACCCAATCACCACTGCACTACCCTAAACCCTAAAAGACTACCCCCTGCATGACCCCCTGCACTACACCAACACCACTGCACTACCCTAAACCCTAAAACAATACCCCAGTATGACCCCCAACACTACCCAAACACCACTGCACTACCCTAAACCCTAAATCTACCCTCCAGAACGACCCCCTACACTACCCAAACACCACTGCACTACCCTAAACTCTAAATCCACCCTTAGCATGACCCCCTACACTAGCCAAACACCACTGCACTACCCTACACCCTAAAACACTCCCCCAGCATGACCCCCTACACTACTCAAACACCACTGCACTACCCTAAACCCTAAATCTACCCCCAGAACGACCCCCTACACTACCCAAACACCACTGCACTACCCTAAACCCTAAATCTACCCTTAGCATGACCCCCTACACTACCCAAACACCACTGCACTACCCTAAACCCTAAAACACTACCCCAGCACGACCCCCTACACTACCCAAACACCACTGCACTACCATAAACCCTAAAACACTACCCCCTGCAGGACCCCGTACACTACCCAAACACCACTGCACTGCCCAAACCCTAAAACACTACACCCAGCTCGACCCCTACACTACACAAACACCACTGCACTGCCCTAAACCCTAAAACACTACCCCAGTATGACCCCTACACTACACAAACACCACTGCACTACCCTAAACCCTAAATATACCCCAAGCACGGCCCCTACACGACACAAACATCACTGCACAACCCTAAACCCTAAAACACTACCCCCAGCACGACCCCCTACACTACACAAACACCACTGGACTACCCTAAACCCTAGAAAAGTAACCACCACCCCATGCCCAATCCCCCTTACCTCTCACTCCTCGTGGTTCCTCTCTCCTCGTGGTTCCTGCTTCATGTCGTCTTTGAGGGGTGGTGCACGTCGTTGTGAGGAAACGGAACAGCCTCTCTTTCCTTACAACGACGTGGATCGTCTGCATTTTTTTAGAACTCATGGTCATTTACCATACAGACCTTTACAACAAAATTTGGTGTAAAGGCATGTGTGGTAAATGACCATGCGTTCTAAAAAAAATGCGTAGTAATGACTTTGCGATGTACAACGCATGCGTGGTAATGCATGCGTTGTAATGGTATCACAAAGTAAAAAAGTGGTTCTAACGGCTGTTTACCAATCGAAGCTGGCCCCCGTTCTTCAGTGAGTTGTTTATTTGATAAATTAGCTGGAAGGAATGTGTTTTTTTTACCGAAAAGTGCATTCCCGGCTGTTGTATTGTGAAAGTGTCCGCGTGGCCTGGTTTCACTTCCGGTGAGAGAGTGGAAGAGTCTGTTTGGATCTAAAGGGGTTCTGCTGTTGGACGGGGCCGGCGCGACACGTCATCAGAAAACACAGCTAATGGAAAGCGTTGTCCCCGAAGTGTGGAGCAGTGCCATGAGAGGTCAACGAGTGTGCGTCCCACCGCAGTATGACCGTACCGCGTAACCCATGTGCCGCCTCCAGTCCAGGGAAGACATGGCTTCAAGATAGCCTGGCTGATGAGGGTTATGAACCCGAAACCGGTCCCAGGATGCTTGTTTCAGTGATGTCATGAGTGATGTCACTGACCATGTTATGAGTGATGTAATATGTGATGTCATCAGCAGTGCATTGCGGGCGCGCGAGTTATAGTTAGCTGAACTAACTATAACGGGGGAATTTCAATGGTTTTGTATGAATGAAAAGTCCAGCTAACTATAACGCCCCTGAAACCTATGGTTTTTTCAGTGAATTTTTAAGGTTTTTTAAATGCTAATTCCTAACTATAACGTACCTGAAACCTATGGTTTTTTCAGTGAATTTCAAAGGTTTTTTAAATGCTAATTTCTAACTATGCCTACAGAGATAGGACATGTGAAGAAAGAAGAAAAAAACGCACAGAAAGAAAAAAAAGAAATGCAGAAAGAAGCAACAGAAGTCCTCAAAGATGAAGAAAAGTGAAGGAAGAAGGATAACGTTCAGAAAGAACAAACAGAAGAGCAGAAAGAAGGCTTTTTGGAAAATCATCCTGTACCCTCAACTTTTTCAGACAGATACTGTTGGTAACTGAGTCTGACTAACCAGTCCTAGAGGCAGGGCTATGTTAAAAGACACTCAGAATACAGTGAAAACACCTACATACACTAGGGAACACTATGCGTTGGGGTCCCCCTGTGATTAGCATGACCTCCTCTGTAAGCCCCTAGTATAATGGGGCAGGGGATTAAAACTACCTCTTAAAACGCGCCACAGGGCGTGTTTGCACACGTCACCTCAGGCCCGCCCCCTCTCTTCCCCAATGTGTAAACATGCCCTGTGGCCGTTTTAAGTTGGGAGATTAAGTCCCCTTGAATCCTGAGGGTCCCTAGGGTCCAACTAGCCCACTAGGTACCTCCAGTAAGCGCCACAGAGCTGCGTTGCAGAGAGGTGTATAAAGTGGCACGGCCTGGACCACCTCTCTGCAAAGCAGCTCAGTGGCACTTACTGGAAGCACCTGGTGGGCTAGTTAGCCCCCAGGGGCCCTCAGGATTGAATGGGAATTATTTCCCCAACTTAAAACACGCCATAGGGCGTGTTTGCACACGTCACCTCAGGCCCCGTCCCCTCCCTTCCCCACTGTGTAAACACGCCCTGTGGCCGTTTTAAGTTGGGAGATTAAGTCCCCTTGAATCCTGAGGGTCTCTAGGGGCAAAATAGCCCACTAGGTACGTCCAGGAAGCGCCATTGCAGAGAGGTGTAAAAAGGGGTACGGCCTGCACCAACTCCATGAAACGCAGAGCAGTGGCGCTTACTGGAAGCACCTGGTGGGCTAGTTGGCCCCCAGGGTCCCTCAGGATTGAAAGGGAATTATTTCCCCAACTTAAAACACGCCACAGGGCGTGTTTGCACACGTCACCTCAGGCCCCGTCGCCTCCCTTCACCACTGGGTTAACGCGCCCTGTGCCCGTTCTAAGTTGAGAGATTAAGTCCCCTTGAATCCTAAGGGTCACTAGGTACCTCCAGTAAGTGCCACAGAGCTGCGTTGCATAGAGGTGTAAAAAGGGGCATGGCCTCAGAACACCTGTCTGCAACGCAGCTCCCTGGTGCATACTGGAGATACCTGTTGGGCTTGTTGGCCCTCAGGGACCTTCAGTATTGAAGGGGAATTAATTCCCCAACTTACAACTGGCCAGGGGGCGCGTTTTCAAAGTGCTGCAAGGAGGGTGTGTGGCCTCCGGCGCGATGCCGGTCTTTTATTTATTTTATTTTTTTAAGAAGGAGGGCTGTGTTGCCCCCCTTTGTTTTCTAATTTATTGGACCCCATCCCCCAGGGCCTGAACCCTAATTTTTTTTGTTGAAAAAAATTAATTTGGAAGGGGCCTGCGTGGCCCCCCTCCCAAGGCCTTAATTGGCCCCGGGGACCCCAAACCCCGGGTCATGGCCTTTTTTTTTTTTATTCTTTAGGAGGGGGGCTGCGTTGCCCCCCTCCTGAGACCACTTATGGCCCCAGGGACCCCATCCCCCGGGGCCAGCCTTTGTTTTTTATTATTTAAAAAAAATATATATTTATAGAAACACCTAGGACATGCTGGACAAACCGTATGTACCTATCACCATGACGATTTGCGTGATATTCATTAAAAGGCGACTATGCATACAATGAATCCACGTGGATTGTATTTACACCGCTAGTGAAGCTCTGACGTGTCTGACGCCCTACTGTGCCTAATCCCGGCGCCCCCGCCGGAGGGTACTCTCCAAGTAGACACCCTTGTCGTTTATTTATACAAACATGGGTAGCTATTGACGGGCAAATTTAATACACACGCACACCAAGCCATTCAAAGGGGATTCGACAAAAATTCGACCAAACTATGCAAGAAACCCTCCTCACGGTTAATGAAACACACATCCACCGCTGGATGTGTAATACTTTTTATTTTACTCTCTGGAAAGGAGACAAACCTCACTTGAGAGTCACAGTGTGCTCCTGGCTGAGCCCAATGCTGTGGTACACCCACCAGTGCCCGCCGAGTGCCACACACCTCTGTGTTGTATTCCACCAGCTAGTGCGTATGCTATGACACTCTCTAGCCCATGTGCACTGTTACACCACCCCGTGAATATGTCATGCCACAGTTGCCTACGCACGAGTTATATTGCCCCATCTAACTTGCCTTCCTCGATGCCTATGTTATAACGCACAGCGCTATGCCATACATATTACAATCTGGGATCCATATCTTTGTCACAGTGCATATGCAACGTTACACTCCCCAGCACATATTTTATATTACAACTTTAGAGACTAGTTAGGTTACACAACACTGCCCTGTGCATATTACACTCCAAGGCGCATATCGCATAGTACGCGCTAGTGCCTGTGCTATCTCGCGCTCTCCAATGAATCTGTCATTGCGCACAATGTATTGCAAATTATATTTCACGCCCCGGTTCATCTTATATCACACTTTTTGGTGCAAAGTTTATACCATATACTACATCTAGTTTTCATTTTCAATCATGCTCTCAGGACTATGTTCTATATAACACTGCGTCCACCTACCCTTTTCACGGGCATTACATTTTGCGATGGGGGTGGAGTGTCAGGGGGTGTTTCTGCCAAGTGAGCCCGGAGTCACAGTCACAAACGTCCTCTTCTTCCTGAATAAAAGTGAGATTATGCTGCATACTTGTTCATATTTTAAGTAGTTCGCACAGACACACATTTTAAAAACAATAAAGTTCTTAATACCCACCTTCTCTGAACAGTTAGCTTGCTGCCCCATCCACCTCCTCCCGATCCTCTGTTGTCTGAATCCATGGACTAGCCTCTTCCCTCGTGCCATACATGGTCTGATGTGCTGCCACTGCCCTCCATTTCGCATGATGTACCAGTCCACTCCTCCTACCCTCCATTGCCCAATTCTATGGCCCATCATTGACCTCCTGCTTAGCCTCTGTGCTAAGCTTGCTGCCCCTATTCTCCTTCCCCCTGCTCTCTGATGTATTTGTGCATGCCCCTGCTCCATCCTTTTTGCCCACCATGTTCCATGGACCTGCCACTCCTATCTACTCTGAGTGTTCTGTTGAGCTGCCACTCCCCTCCCACCTGCCTAGCATTGTCAGATGACTGTAACCTGTCCCTGCCACCTCCACCCTGCCTGTCCACATGCCATGCCCCTATCCCCTTCCTCCTGTCCTCCATGGCCATTTTACTGCCACACCCTTCTGCCCTCCCTGGTCTGTTGTGCCGCAACTGCTCCTCCTGCCTTCCCCGCACAGTCTGTTGTGAGACCCCTTCCCCTGAACTCTCTTATCTGTGCCCAGGTCCTGACCCTCCCTTCTATCCTCCATGGTCCTTTGTGCATGCCCCTGCACCCTCCTTCTTGCCCATCATAGTCATTGTGCTTCCACTAACCCTCCCGCTTGCCATGCATGGTCTTCTGTGCTGCCATGGCCCCTCCCACCTTCCCTGTGTGGTCAGCTAGCTGCCCCTGACCCCCTCCCACCTTCCCTCCATGGTCTGTGTGTACGCCATCATAGTCTCACTGTTGCTCTCCATGGTGTGTCTTGCATCTAGTGCCTATCCTGCCTGACCTCCATGGTCATCTTGCTGCTCCTGCCCTGCCCCCTTGCCCCCAGCCCTCTGTTTCCATGTGCAGACCCATATTCCCTCCCTCCTAGCTTGTCTGTTCCATTGTAATGCCCCTGATCCGTCCCTCCTGCCCTTTATGGTCTGTTATGTTGCAGCTTTCTCTCCTGTCTTTCCATTATGGTCAGCTAGGTACCATTGCCTCTTTCCCCTCTGTTCTCTGTTGTCCATGTGCATGGTCCTGTCCCCTTCCTACTGCTTTCTATGGATTGTTGTGCTGCACTCCCGTCCCGCATGCCCTGTGTGGTGTATTGTGCTGCTGCAAACCCTGATGCTTGCCCTGTAGGGTCAGTTTGGTGTACCTCTCCATGTCCCTCCTGTCCTCTGTTATCCGAGTCCATGTTCCTACTCCAATTCCTCCTGCCTACCATGATCCAATGTACCATACTTGCGAACATTTTGAACTTGGTAAGAGGAAGATTTTGAAAAAAAACTGGGGTAGTGATTTTCCCCTTTGAGTTACATTGAAAAAGAGGAGATTGTAGACAGGAGACAGATAAATAAAGCCCATTTGATCTTAAAAACATTGGACGTTTCCTGGCTGAAAAGGGTCTGTTGGCATGTATGGTTGTACAACCACTGCCTCTTCCTTCTGCCCACAATGGTCTATTATATTGCCACAGCCTCTCTTGCCAGTCCTGTATTGTTTGTTTGTTGCCCCTGCCCCCCTTTCCACTGCCCTCCATAGTCTGTTGTGCTGCCACTGCCCTTCCTGCCTGCCCAGTGTGGTCAAATTGTTGCCTCTGCACTCTCCTACCTGCCTTCAATTTTTAGAGTCCGTGCCCCTGGCCTCTGCCTCTCAACAGTATCCCAATGAACAACTAGATTGCTAACATTCTATATTTATTACAAAAGTGTGGAACGCCTGACGTCATCTTGATGTAATCAAAACTGTAATACCTAGAGCATTTCCTTTAGAAATTACATATATGAGAGGGTCTTATTTGCATCAAAATTATGGTTAGTGCTCTAAAAAACGAAAATTAGGACATATTTTCTGAGTTTTCAAATAGCGACAAAGAACTTTTAAATTATTTGTAATCTTTATGTTTTTTTTATCCAGTTGACCACTTGATTAAATGTTGCACTTAGGGGAGAGGATGTGGTGTTACTTCCAGAGCGGCAGACTTTGCAAGTGGGAAACCAGGTTGGAGTTTCTGCTTCAGCTCAACATTCTGTGATTCTGGTCAAATCACTTAATCTCCCCATGTCTACAACCAAAATGAATTTGATCTTGTGTGATGTAACCAATGCTCATGTATAGCACTCCAATACCTGACAAGTCTGCACTATATACAACTGCAAATACACAAAATATAAGTGTTTTACACACTTCTGTCAATGGGCTACATGTGGGCTACATCTGTGTGATATTTGTGCTGCATTTGGGCTCTTTTGTCTCTGGTGGCCATCTTGGGAGATTTATTTGTTTTGAAGTTTCCTAATTTCCTCATTTACTGCAGTCTCCTCAGTAGGAAATGCTTTCAGTTTTTTACTTTCATTCCATCAAGAAGGTATTCAGATATGTCACACATTTGCCATAAATTCTGAATGTTAGCACTCCAGTTGCTCATTAGATCACTGTAGTAAAGCTACTGCTCACCACGGAAGTCTGCTGCTGGTATCAAAAGTGCATGTTTCAGTCTGCATATCAGAATTTTTTAATGAAATAGAAGAGGATTTGAGAAGTCACTCAAAATGTGCCTTAATTTTTCTTTCTTCAGCACTAATCATAATTTCTATGGCAAAATGAACCCCCTCATTGTGTTCCTTTTTAAATTAAATGTTTTAAGTGTTACCAGTTTTTTCCAAACAAGATGGCTTCAGGTGTGCCATACTTTTGTCATAAGTAAGACTGTTAGCGCTCTAGTTGTTCTTAAGAACACTCTGGGACATTCTGTCATTGGGCTATACTTGGGCTACATCTGGGTGATATTTGGGCTACATTTGGGCTCTATTGTCTCTGGTGGCCATCTTTGGAGATTTATTTGTTATGAAGTTTCCTAATTTCCTCATTTACGCCAGTCTCCTCAGTAGGAAATACTTTCAGTTTTTTACTTTGGTTCCATCAAGAAGACCCTCAGATGTGTCACACATTTGCCATCAATTCTGAATGTTAGCACTCTAGTTGTTCATTAGATCACTGTAAGCTACTGCTCACCAGGGAAGTCTGCTGCTGGTATTCAAAGTGCATGTTTCAGTCTGCATGTCAGAATTATTTTATGAAATAGAAGAGGATTTGAGAAGTCAAAATGTGCCCTAATTTTTCTTTCTGTAGCACTAATCATAATTTCTATGGCAAAATGAATCCCCTCATTTTGTTCCTTTGTAAATTAAATGTTTTAAGTGTTACCACTTTATTCCAATCAAGATGGCTTCAAGTGTGCCATACTTTTGTCATAAGTAGGACTGTTAGCGCTCTAGTTGTTCTTTAGAACACTCTGGGAAGCTGCAGTAGAACACAAAGGAATCAACTGACAGTCTCTGCCCTTGTTGGATGTACATGTTTTACTGAGAATGTCAGACTTCATTCTCACATGACTGAGAAAGATAATGTGAATTTACAGAAAATATGCTCTCAGTTTAGCTTATAGATCACCTTCAAAACCTCTGTGGAAAAAGCATGAGAAAATAGTTTTCTCTCAAACATGATTCATGATATCACAGCAGAAGGCTTTTTCACATGGTAAAATCACCTTAGAACACACCACAATTCCTAAAATGAGCATGGTACCATCAACAAATGATTTATAATGTAGCTAAAGTCTTAAAACCTTCTATTAACTGCAATGCTTTTTAATGAGGTGCTATCATGTATATTGGTCCCAAGATGGCTGCCAACACTTCTTGGATGAAGTACTGACAGCCAATCAGATCTCATGATGAGATGTGTGGTTAGGCTCCGCCCAGATATATATGTGATTTTACTTTTGATTTTCTCCGGGACTACTGAACAGATTTACACCATTTAAGCAAAAGGCATGAGTCTGAACTGAGGACTACCTCTTTGCCAAATTTGGTGTAATTCCGTTCAGCAGTTCGGGCTGTAGCTGCGTCAACAGGTCTCATGGGAAAATGCATGGGGAAAACGCGTTTTGGGACCCCCCTTTTTTCTCAGCCCCCGCTTGACGAATCACCGTGAAATTTTCAGGATAGGAGCTGACCGGAGCTGACCAAAAGTTTGGAAAATTTCGCGAAGATTTGTCAATCGGCGCCAACGTTATTCCAAGTAGAATGTTGCGGACTTCCTATGGAAAATAGGTCCTAACTATAACTACCTACTGGCGACTGCCAGTAGGTAATATATATATATACAAATGCATAACCAATAAAGGCATAAAGAAATAGCAACAGATTAAGCATTTCTCACTACTAAAACATAAGCATGATTAAGAAATATTAAAAACATTCATGCCAAACAGTAAAAGCATCTTTTAGGTAGAAACAGGTGGACAATGGGGAGGTAGGTGGGACAGTGAGGAATCCACAGGCAGATACCATATCCACCAGAAAAAGCGTTACCGAAGGTAAGTAACTTACTCTTCTGATGGATAATTCTGCCTGTTGATTCCTCATCTTTTGAATAGACTCCTCAAGCCGTACCTCACCCGGAGGAGAGTGTCCACCTGACTAGACCAAAAAATCTTGCAAAACAGATCAAGCAAAATGGCAATCCCTCCTAACCTCCAAATCCAATAATAATCAAATAATTTTAGTCGAAATTATATTGAAAATAATTCTTTAAAAATACTTTTATTAATAAATTTAGACAAACACTTAAAGGAAAACTTTTATTTATAATTAATTTAAAGATATTTCATACTTTACAAATTACGTCGAAGTCGCGACCCCAGCGTGACTTTTCAAAATGGCTACCGGAATGCGTGCAGCAATCATGTAGGGTGCACGACTTCTGTATGATAATAATAATTAAAAAAAAAAGAATGATTATAGTTTTCCTAACTAAAAATTATTCACATTTCTTTAAAAAATATATATATACATTTATAAAACCATAGAAATTCACTGAAAAAGCCATAGGTTTCAGGCATGTTATAGTTAGAAATTAGCTTTTAAAAACCCATAGAAATTAACTTAAAAAACCATAGGTTTCAGGAACGGTATAGTTAGTTGGACATTTCACTCGTACAAAACCATAGAAATTCCGGCGTTATAGTTAGTTCAGCTAACTATAACTCGTGTCCCCGCAATGCACTGCTGATGATGTCACATATTACGTCATTCATGACATGGTCAGTGACATCACTGATGACATCACTGATGACATCTCAAATGACATCACTGGTGACATCACGGATGACATCATCCATGTAAAAATCTGATGCACCTCCTCACACCTGAATATAACCTTTGATACACCCACTCTAAAATACAGATTCCCATTTTCGAAAAAAATAGACAAATCAATACCAGTTACTAAATACGCACTGACTGATTCCTAGGTCTACACACACATCCACTCATTCACCCATACAGTCATTCATACATGCCGTCACTCATCAATGCAACTCTATCATATACACCTATAGAGACACTCACACACTGCCACACATCCAGAGTTACTCACACACTTAGTCAGTCATGCAAAGAATCAATCATACTTCCATTTACTCACCTATACAGTTATACAGACACAACCTCACTTATTCATACAGATACTAACACATAATTACTCTCTTATAGAATCACTGATACAAATACACACTCATCCATGCAGCCACTCTCACAATTAATGACTCTCACATATAGTTCTTTATATACACCATCACTCACATATACTGCGTTTACATATGTAGTTACTTGCACATGTACCACTGAGACATCCATTCCCTGACCAACACACCCATACACACACTCACCCACCCATACAGCTATTTCCACATGCACTCTTGAACCCATACACCCAGTGAATCAACCACTCACACATCTATGCACAGAGTCACACACTTCCCACCCACCCACACAAACACTCAGGCAGCCATACAAATACTCAGGCAAGTAATAAATAACCCATATAGACACTCATGCAGCTACTCACCAACCCATGCAGCAGCTTACACAACAACAGACAGACTGATACAGACTTTCACACAGTTTAGTCACTAACCCATGCATTCAGTAAGACACATTTAATCACTCACTTATACAGTCAGTCACGTACCTACTAAATCCTCCCTACAGACACTTATACACCCACTCATTACTCAATACAGCTTGGCATATATATAAAACAAAATTAAACTTTACAGAAACACACAGTCACTGGATGATGTCCCCAGTGATATCATCAGTGATGTCATTTGAGATGTCATCAGTGATGTCACTGACCATGTCATAAATGATGTAATATGTGATGTCATCAGCAGTGCATTGCGGGGGCGCCGGAATTTCTATGGTTTTGTACGAGTGAAGTATCCAACTAACTATAACGTTCCTGAAACCTATGGTTTTTCAGTTAATTTCTATGGTTTTTTAAATGCTGATTTCTAACTATAATGTGCCTGAAACCTATTGTTTTTTCAGTGAATATATGTATACATATATATATATGTATATGTGTGTGCAACAAACATGTCCTCCATTCCTCTGGCAATTTTCTTAATTCAAAAAACTTTGGGATAGTTTCCAGTCCGGATGGAAGGTGTTTTCAGTCCACAGTTTCCATATTAGAGTCGCGTATTACTCTTTTTGTGATATTTTGAACTTTGTGAGTTCCAAGACACATGCTGATTTCCCCCTGGATGACATTAAACCTGCCACAGCCCTTTATGATCCTTGCAAGATAAACAGAGAGGCCTTCAGATATGCGGCCTCAAATGTAATACTGGCCATTTTAATAGAAACCATTTAGCACAAGTAACTCGGCTGCTGCTACTAGTTGGTTTCATGTTTTACAGCGGCCATTATTTTCTTCCTCAGAACGTGACCAATAAAATGTTTCTTGGCAAAGTCTTTAGTTAAACTTTGCTCCAGCAATTTCATGTTTATTGCCCCAGAATGCAATGATTTCTTTTCAAGGTTGTTTCCACCTCTGCCAACACCAGCTGCTGGGAGGGGAGATGAAGGAGGGGGGCTCAGGTAAGATGCTGCAGGGACTTCTTGTCATTTAAAAATAATTTTCTCTTACTCTTCAACCTTATCTTCCTGTGTAGTGCTGGATACGTTTGCATGCACCGTATTTTATATGCTTCTAGGAGTCAACAGCATTAATTACTATTTTATGTCTATATTTGATTAAATTTGAGCAGGTAGGACAACACGGGCACATTGCAGAGATTAATGGACCTAAATTATCACAAAGAAAGGCACCGTCATAAACTAATGGAAAACGGGGGGGAAGGGTTGTAAGGCAACTGTGTCTGAGCACAGGTTGGAACGGGAACCTTTGTATCACATTCTGCTTCTTTGTTTTGCATGTTTGTTTCCTTTGCACAGGTTGGCTCAATCGCTCTCAGGGGTTTTATTCTGTACTGCTGCATATGGCGGATAATGACCTACACTTTTCACGAGCTCAGGCAAATCCACTCATTTAGAGGATTTCTCTGCAATCTAGTGTTCCCATCTCTCACATACCTGTTTAGGTCTGGCATTAGCCAGAGCTTTTCATTTTACTAAAATTATATGTATAATAAACGTGCTTCAAGGGGCTTTCAGCTAGTGCACTTCATCTATTAGGTAGTTGTGTCATTCACATGCTGCTTCCACCCACTACAGTATGCGGCATGGGGCAGTCTATTTCAACCACTAGCTAGCTTTACTTTGAGTGATTGCATTTTTCTCTCTTACAAGGTGCACATCCGCACAAACTTTAGCTTTCTTCAGTGCCAGTTTTTTTGTTTTTACTTGATTATTATTTTAGAATTGCCTTTGTGTCCTGATGTTATAGCAAAATGCTTTCTACCAGCTGCTTTTAATTTGAGCACAAGAGCACATTTCGGCTTTATCAGTTCCTGTCTTTTGCTAATGCTGTTGTAAATACATTTGGAGTGGCCTTTGTTTCTCTGACTGCTACTGTTTTACTGCACACCAGACTGTGTCTACTTGAAATTGTTTTTTATGAAGTTAACTTTTTTTCTATTATGCATGCAGGAAGACTATTTACAACTGCAGTCCTGTAAAGCATACCTATCTATCTATCTATCTATCTATCTATCTATCTATCTATCTATCTATCTATCTATCTATCTATCTATCTATCTATCTATCTATCTATCTATCTATCTATCTATCTATCTATCTATCTATCTATCTATCTATTTGTCTGTCTGTCTGTCTGTCTGTCTGTCTATCTCTCTATCTATCTCTCTAGCTTACTATCTATCTATCGATCTATCTATCTCTCTAGCTTATATATAGCCAATATAATTAGTGAGACACTATAAATTAGTCAAGTAAACAGTCAATCACACTGCTACTAAATCCTCCATCCAGATATTTACATTTATATATCCACTCATTCTTCAATGCAAATTGCTATATATATAATACATATTTAAATAACGAACCAAACCACATTCTCTGGATGATGTCATCAGTGATGTCATCAGTGATGTAATTTGAGATGTCATCAGTGATGTTACTGACCATGTCATGAATGATGTAATATGTGACATCATCAGCAGTGGATTGCGGGCGCGCGAGATGTAGTTAGTACAACTAACTATATCGGAGGAATTTTAAATGGTTTTGTTCGAGTGAAATGTCCAGCTAACTATAACACCCCTAAAACCTATTGTTTTTTCAGTGAATTTCTAAGGTTTTTTAAATGCTAATTCCTAACTATATCAGGCCTGAAACCTATGTTTTTTTCAGTGAATATATATATATATATATATATACATATATATATATACATAAATATATTCACTTAAAAAAAACATAGGTTTCACACATGTTATAGTTAGCTGGACATTTCACTCATAAAAAACCAATGAAATTCCCCCGTTATAGTTACTGCAGGCAACTATAACTCACGCGACCGCAATCCTCTGCTGATGCTAATACTGTATTTAGACACTTATTTACCCATGTCTTCTTCCATTAATCTTTAGCTATACATATATTACAAATATTTATTTTTCAGAAAGACACATATGTCATCAGTGATGTAATATCTGACGTCATCAGCAGAGGATTGCGGTCGCGTGAGTTATAGTTGCCTGCAGTAATTATAACGGGGGAATTTCATTGGTTTTTTATGAGTGAAATGTCCAGCTAACTATAACATGTGTGAAACCTATGGTTTTTTAAGTGAATTTGCAAGGTTTTTTAACTGCTAATTCCTAACTATAACGTGTGTGAAACCTATGTTTTTTTCAGTGAATTTGTACGGTTTTTTAAATGCTAATTTATTTATGTATTTTTTTTATATATTTATTTTACAATAAACTACGTATTAAAAATTATTATATTTTTTTTTTTTTGGTTTTCACCCTGCGAATTTATTTTTTTTTTTTATAAAATTTTTTTATTTATTTTTGTGTTTTTCAGGGTGCGCGCACTGTGCGCGCACCCCCGCGATTTTTAAAAAAAAAAAAATTTTTTTTTTGCCTTCGGGGTCCTTCAGGGACCCCCTGACAAAGGCTAGGGGGTCAGGAACTCTCTACCCTGCCCCCTTTTCACGTTCGCCACCTTCCTTTTTCACTCTCGCACTGAAAACAAACAAAATGGCGGCCGACACTTCCTGATTTCGACCGATTCGAACGTTGACTAACATGTAACCACCAATCAGAATTACGCTCGCGCACGTTAGGGTGCTGTGCTCGCACGGTGCGCGCACCCTGCGCGCATATAGATATATATATGCTTTTAAATGCTATTTTCTCCGAAAATACTGAACAGATTTACACCAGACCTGCAAAAGGCACTTCCTTGACCTTATGGCTACCTCTCTGCCAAATTTCAAGTAATTCTGTTCAGCCGTTCGGGCTGTAGCTGTGTCTAAAGGTCCTATGGAAAAATGCATGGGAAAAACGTGTTTTGGGACCCCCCTTTTATCTCAGCCCCCGCTTGACGAATCCCCCCGAGACTTTCAGGGTAGGAGCGGAGCGTAGCGCCCCACCTATTTTGAAAAATTCGCGAGGATTCGTCGACCGGCGCCAAAGTTATTCAAAATAGAATGTTGCGGATTTCCTATGGAAACGTGGTCCTAACTATAACTACCTACTGGCGACCGCCAGTAGGTAATATATATAGTAATTATAGATAGGACCTAGTTTCCATAGGAAAAGCGTTTTTTGATTTGCCAATATTTTTGGCTCCCTTTGACAAATCTTCGTGAAATTTTTAAAACTAATGGGGCGCTCCAGTCAGCGCCTGTCTGGAAAGGTTCGGAGTGATGCGTCAAGCGGGGGCTGAGAAAAAAGGGGGGTCCAAAAACATGTTTTCTCTATGTTAATTTCCATAGGAACTTTTGTCGTGGCTACAGCCCGAACTGCTGAACGGAATTACACCAAATCTGGCAGAGAGGTAGCTCTTGGTCCAGAGTGCACTCTTTGCTTTAAATGATGTAAAGTCGTTAAGTGGTTCCTGAGAAATTTTTAAATAAAAAAATATTGTTATCTGAGGGCCAAGGAGGATTCGCAAACCCTCCTGATCACAAGCTTCATTCTGATCGGTTGCCAACACTCCAATCCATGAAGTGTTGGCAGCCATCTGGTGACTCTGTAAAACCAAGTCTCAAGAAAAAAGGGAAGAAAATGGTTACAAAAAAGGAACAGGTGGCAGGGTAGAAACACCCTGACCCCCTAGGCCTGCTCAGGCGGTCCCACAGGGACCCCCAAGGCCCAAAAAAGCATTTTTTTAAAAAACAAATTGGGCGGAATTCGCACTGGGTTTGCGAATCCCACCCAAAATTTTAATAAAAAATGAAGTGCGGGATCCCACGCTTCATTTTCTAGTAGCACAATTATCATGCAAGGGCCTGTGGAGGCCCCCACAGCCCCAGGGCCCGCCACCTCCCAGGGGTTAAAATAAAAAAAATCAAGGGGGGCTCCAGCCCCCCACACTGCCCCAGGGACAACCACCTCCCTGGGGCATTTTTTAATTTTGTTTGGGGGGCATCACGGGTCCTGAGGACCTCAGGACTAAATTGGATTTTCTCCCCCAAGAATCAGTGCACCAGGAGGTGCGTTTGCAGAGTGGTGTAAAAAGGGGGTGTGGCCTCGGAACACTCTCAGAAATTCAGCTTTGTGGGGCTTACTGGAGGTACCTGGTGGGCTAGTTGGCCCCCAGGGACCCTCAGGATTCAGGGTGACTTAATCCCCCAACCCAGGACAAGCCAGGAGGTGCATTTGCAGAGTGGTAGAGAAAGGGGACATGGCCTGTTTCCACCCCTCAGCTATCCCACTATCTAGGGCATACTGGAGGTATCAGGTAGGGTAGTTGGCCACTAAGGACACCCAGCAGCGAAGGGGACTTTAATCCCCATCCAAGATATCGCACCAGGAAGTGTGTTTGCAGAGTGGTGGGGAAAGGGAGCGTGTCCTGGTATGAGAACTTAGCAATCCTGCTGTGTGGGACTTGCTGAAGGTAATAGGAGGGGTAGTTGGCCCCCGAGGTTGACCTTGGGGGTTAACTACCCCTCCTGTTACCTCCAGTAAGTCCCACACAGTGGTATTGCTCAGAGGTCTTTGGAGGCCACGTTCCCTTTCTGCACCACTCTGCAAATGCGCCTCTTGGCACACTACGGGTTGGGGGAGGAAGTCCAATTTACTGCTGAGGGACTTTGGGGGCCAAGAAGCCCTCCTTGTACCTTCTGTAAGTCTTACACAGCAAAATTCCTGAGCGCTGGTCAGAGGTCCAGCCTCCTTTCTGCACCACTCTGCAAATGCGACTTCTACATTATAGTTATAAATTAGCATTTAAAAAACCTTAGAAATACATTGAAAAAACCATAGGTTTCCGGGACGTTATAGTTAGTAATTAGCATTTAAAAAAACCTTAGAAATTTACTGAAAAAAACATAGCTTTCAGGGACGCTATAGTTAGAAATTAGCATTTGAAAAACCTTAGAAATTCATTGAAAAAAACACAGGTTTCAGAGACGTTATAGTTAGTTGGACATTTCACTCATTTATAACCCGAGAAATGTGGCTGTTATAGTTAGTAGAGCTAACTACAACTCACGGCCCCGCAATGCACTCCTGATGACGTCACATATGAAATCACTCATAACATGGTCAGTGAAATCACTGATAACATCTCAAATGACCGGAGACCGAGAAAAAGGGGGGAGTCCCAAAGTGCTTTGTCCCCATTTTAATTCCCATAAAGATTTTAGACACAACTACAGCTGTCGGAACTACATCACATTTGACAGAAAAGTCGCTCTTGGTCCAGAAAGAGCCCTTTTTGTTATTTGGTGTATATCCATTCAGTAGTTTTAGAAATATTGAAGAAAAAACTAATTTGCATATCTAGAGGTGCCAACCTTCAACGAATCCAACCGATCTTGTGCAAAGATCTGATTGACTGCCAACACTTCAACCAGGAAGTGTTGGCAGCCATCTTGAGACTTAGAATATAAAAAAAAAGAGAAGGGGGCAGGGTAGGAACACCCTGACCCTCTAATCCTGATGCTGGAGTCCCCCAGGAAGCCTGTCAGGGCCAAAAAGCATTAAGAAAAACAATTTGGGGTACAAATCACGCCGGATTTGTGAATTTGCGGCAAAAATAAAAATTAAAACAAGAGCTGCCTCCTGCGCTTGTTTAAACATCGCCCCCTGGGTGGGCCTGGGGGCAAGTGTATACTAAACAGAAGGGGAGGGGGTGCATGTGGTCCCCCTCTCCAAGGGCTGTTTAAGCCCCAGGGACCATGACCATGACCTTACCAGGGTTTGTTTTTATAAATTGTGGGAGGGAGGCCACAAGCGCCCACACTTGTGGCCTTTAAAGGCCCCAGGACCACCACTTCCCTGGAATTAAATTAGGATGGAGGCCGTGCAGACCCTCCTCTTGGGGCTCAATGGAGCCCTGGGCACCACCACCTTCCCAGGGCTTTAACAGTAAATTGTAAAGGGCCATGCAAACTCACCCCCTTAGCCATATTCTACTCATGGGGCCACAACCTTCCCAGGGTAGGCTCTAGAAGAAGCGAGGAGGGGACCCCCTCCTGGAGCCATTAATGACCCTGGGGACTGCCACACCCAAGGCTGGCTTCCTATGTCCTGGTAGACCCATCCCCAGAACATATTTGTTTGCTTTCAGGAAAACAGATGAACGGGTTGTTCCCACATGCCAGGAGCAGCATTTTTAGCTACTCCCTATCTATGGGAGCAATGCCAGCATCCGCTGGAGGCAGGGAGCTGGCAAGTCCCACAGGGGCTGTCAGGATTTCCTTCCAGTCCCCAATGTAGCACACTGGATGCCCTGGGTGGGCTCCATGGTACCCTGATTGAAGAAGCCCCCTTCCCATTGAGTTTATCCTGGCCCCAGAGAATTAAGTATCTGGGGCCAAAATCAGCCACTGGAGGAGGACCGTGTGACCCCCTCCCCATGTATAATTTTTTTTAAAAAGGGGGATCATAATTTTTTTTTACCATGACTATGCAAATGCCCAAAATCATCTGCAAGGTCAGGTAATTTGGCCCGCCCCATTTTCCTTAGTAGTATGCAAATGTCTTCTTGCCCTTTCCTATGAAGATGGACAGTTTACCAAAAAGCCCCTGAGCGCGTTTCCCACCTTTTTTAGTGACGCATTCTTGATGCAAAGACATCTCAACCAAACAATCAGGCACTTACTTCATATAGTTATGAGAAAGTACCCTTGTTTCGTGGAGACTCCCCTCTTTGTAGTCTAAACCTCTTCTCTAGACCATTCTTTCTGTACTACTAAGTGATACAAATTCTAACATATGTGATCTGAGAGACTGTGAGGTTGTCCAAATCTACATCTGAGTGGTTGTCTGAAGGGCTGGATGTGTGTGTGAGTGGCTAAGAGGGTAAATCAGTGGGGGTGTGAGTTACACAACAAGTCAGATCACATATGTTAGAAATTGTATCATTTATTAGAAGAACAGTTAGAATAGTAATTTAACTTATCCAGTAGCTTAGTATATATCTTTAAGTCTCAGAAATGTTAATCAAATATTTACACTGACTGGATGATGTAATCAGTGATGTCATTTGAGATGTCATCAGTGATGTCACTTACCATGTCATAAGTGATGTAATATGTGAGTTCATAAGCAGTGCATTGCGGGGCGTAAATTATAGTGAGCTCAGGTAACTATAATTACTGAATTTCAATGGTTTTGTGCGAGTGAAATCTGAGCCTAACTATAACATCTTGTAACCTTTGTTTTTTCCAGTGAATATATATATATATGGCGGAATAGCACTAAATAAACTCGCTTGCACGAAGGAAACCTGGTGTCCGTTCCGTTTGTAACTCAGGATTTACGAAGATTCGGTATTTGCTGATATATAAATATATATATATATATATATATATATATATATATATATATATTATATATATTATTATATATATTATATATAAATATATAGTAATAGATATATAGATATATAACCTACTGCCAGTCGCCAATAAGTAGTTATAGTTTGGACCTAGTCTCTATGGGAAAAGCTCTTTTTGACTTGGCTATAACTTTGGCGCTGTTGGACTGATCTTCATGAAAGATTTTTTTAAAAGTGTTAATGTAGGTTCTGTGTGTTTCAGGAAGTTTGGGGGTGATCTGTGCAGTGGGGACCGAGAAATTGGGGCACAAAATAAGGGGCATTTGTAATGTTAATTCCTATAGGAACCTTTAGCTACCGCTACAAGCCCGAACCGCTGAACAGACTTACAACAAATGTGGCAGATAGGTAGATGTTGGCTCTAGGAAGTGCCTTTTGCTTATTTGGTGTAAATCTGTTTGGTAGTTTTTGAGAAATGTAAGTAAAAAATCACGGATATATCTCTGACCATGGATATTTTGCAGCGATTTCTCGGTTAATCGCGGATGCATGCGCCAATGGGAATGCTGTGATCGGTTGGATGCCACCTGAACAAAAAGTTGTGACCGCCATTTTATATATCGGGAATGGGTCTGAAAATTATTTGTAAAAGCTGATATAAGGTGTCAAAGTGGAGATACTCCGTCCCCATGTTTGAAAAATGGGGGTGTTAGTGACACAAGTTATGTATCCAAAATAGATCTTTTTCATCACAGCCGATATTCGCAATGACGCACTGACTACAAGCCGGGACGTCGCGACTATCTCAAAGTCATCACGAATATTAATGAATATTAATGAAAATACATTAAAACCCTACCCCCTGAGAAGCCTAAACTGCTCAACCACACTATCACAAATAGAGCCCTTGGGATTATTAATTTAAGCCCTGTAAACAAATAAGGATCGTCTGTACTTTTTGTATTATGTAGCTTTTCATTGGCACTACCGCATAAAAAGTCAGCTTCGTACATATTGCTTAATATGATTTCAAATCTTTGTGGAAATTTAAAATATTATACTTTTGCACTTTTAGTATCTGTGGACGATTAAAATGTGATTGTGACCTTATTTCGATTTGAGCAATTGTTTGTAGATTGTGGGGGGTTATGTTGAAACTTGGTGAATTTAAAACTTGGAAATTTGTTTCAATTAAGGATCAAATGCTTTTTTATATTACATTATTTTTCTTGCTTCTTTTGTTATCTGTACACATCAAGTAACTGTTGTCTATGAATACAATCAAAACGGGTGCATTTGTGAAAATGAAAGGATAAGAATAATGAAACATTGCTTTTTGTGTCTTAGTGCTTCGAGGAAACCCCGTTTTGTAACACACAACATTTGTAAAGGTTGGAATGTATCGTTTTTTAACCTAAAAAATTATAAGTATTCAACTGAAGCTATATGTGTGGTGCTCTCACTTAAGACAGTATATGATTGAAAATTCAGCATTAATAGCAGAACATCAACAGCACAGGTCCATATCTTCACCCACTTGATAACAAGTGGTCATCTTGATAAAATGAGAACCCCCCACTGTCAAAGAAATGTGTAAATCTTCACCTATGCATGAGTGTTCAAATGGGAATTCATAAAGGTTTCCAAGAGTAGCTCAGGAAGTCTGTGCAGTGGAAGGTTTCCATTAGTGCTCCTAGAAAGTCTTAGTGCAATTTTCAGGGAAAATAATTTTACCAATGAAGAAACTCTTCCCCTGCACTCACATCAGTTTTTTGTTGTGTTCTAATCCCAATTCTGGAAAGAGTCCAAGGTCTAATTTAGTTTGGCGGATAGGATACTACATCACATATGTGGCAGATGTCCTGTGCACCAAATGTATTATTGCCTATGGCACTTGCAATACGGCAGACAGGATATCTGCCACATTTTGATGGAGTATCCTATTTGCCAAACTTTGAAGAAGGGCCTAAGTTCAGCTGTTGATTGGAGTTATTTTTCAGTTTTTCCAGGGTGCAAAGGGGTTGCATAATATTACTGCACACTGTGTATTGTGAATTTCAGATTTCATTATACACCTATAAACCAAACACTTGTGCAAATGTCATTGTAAATCAGGCCCTGAGGTCATGCAGCATATGTGAAAAATGTCTAGAAAAACGGTATACGGATATTTGGGGAATATGGGGAGCAAGGGCCTTGAAGGTACTGCAACAAAGCCAGGCAGTGTAACTTTGCGGCTGACATTACATCCTGTGATGTCCTCAATCTATTAATCTGAGTGAATAATAGGGACTAAAGGGAATCTGTCTGCATAGAGCAGTGGGGCATATTATCAAGAAACGGTGTTGAAAATTATCGCCGCTTTAGTGGCAGAAAACTGCCTTTAAAGCAGCGATAATGGTCTTGATAATATGACCTTGAGAATTCCCATAGAAGCCCATGTTCTGGTGTCAACATGGGTTTCTATGGGAATTCTCTGCGGCATATTATCAAGCCCATTATTGCTGCTTTAGCGGCGGTTTTCTGCCGCTAAAGCGGCGATAATGTTAACGCGGTGCTTGATAATATGTCCCTAAGTTTGCTATCAGCTGCATAGAAGATTTTCTTTCAACTAAAATGTACACCAAATATTCTACAGCAAATACTATAGCTCATTTTGCATCAGGCAGGAATACTCTAGGAGGACTGTGGTGACATTTCTGACTTTGCTGAACTTAACCGATAAGATAGGATTGGTGAATGAATATTTAAATACTTATTCCCTTGCTACTGCTCTATTCCATCATGCTATAAGAGAAGCCAGGCGCCCACAGCACCACAACTGAAAATAAGGGTATATTTCCAGGCCCAGTTACAACATGCTAATGAGTGTTCATTGACCTGTGAATTGCTGGTGTATTTCATATGCCTAAAACGGACACATCACATAATGTATCAGGTGTCCCATGGGTAAAAGTTTCATGACATAAAAAATGTGTGGTATGATTGATATTTCCATCCTGCATCAAATAGTTCAACTCTACAGAGAAGTGAGTGGTGCTTATAAATATTATATTCCAGGTGTGTTTATTGTTTGGTAGGTGCTGCCATGTGTTAACGTATGGCACTGGTATTTTGTGATCTTGGATGCCTATTCCACAGATTTGTGTGTAACTGCCACATGTGTTATGTCAGTTGTGAGGGTGTACTTGTTCTTCCTTTCCTTCAAACACTTTGAGTCATCACTACCCACATCAACTCTACGGGCAACCACATGAAGGAACCCTGCTTGCCGCCCTGACCACCTCAGCCATCATGTCTTCCATGCACTCCGGGATGCCCACCAACCCCTGCTCCCACCCACCAGCTTTGTAACCTCGCAATGAATCCAATCAGCACACAACTCATTAGCATCCTCAACACCTCTATCTCCATAGTAACCTACCCGGACAGATAAAAACACACAGATGTCAGACCCCTCCTAAGGAAATCCTCTGCCGACCACAGCAATCTGAAAAATTATCATCAGTCACCCTGCTCCCCTACTTGGCCAAATGATCAAGAAAGCTCAACCTCTCCCAGATAGACCTTCCTAATGTCCACAATATCAACTCTTGGGTTACTCATTTTAGCAGTTTGTATAGTGGTGTATATCCTCAAAGTCATGTAACAGCCCTCCCCCAGATGGGGAGGCCCCTTTGCCCTGATGCATCATGAGAAGAAATATCCTGCTCTAGCCAAAACTCAGCTTACCTTTAGTCTATCAGAAACTAACCAAGCAGTGGAATTAATAAAGAAATGCAAGGCACCAGGAATGGATGGTGTTCCTGGTGACCTTTTTCTTTATCAACCAGACATCTGGTGCTCATATTTGAATGCTTTATTTAATAGCATATTAAAAGGTAACTCAATACCACCAAAATGGCATGGTGCTGTCAAAATACCAATTTTAAAAAAAGGTGACAGAACCAACCCCTTCAACTACAGACCCAATAGCCTGGTAGACAATACGCAAAACATATTCTGCAGATAGGTTCTCTTTAAATTAAGCAAATGGGTCGAACATAACAACATCCTTGATGAGGTGCAAGCAGGATTTAGAACAAAGATCACCACATTTGACCAGGTCCTCCGCTTCAAGGTGATAACTTGGAAATATGTCACCTTGAAGCGTGACCATCTATATGTCGCTTTCATCGACTTGAGGGCGGAATTCGACCTGGCCCCATGAAAAACCCTGTGGGAAGTATTGGTAGGATATGGCATCCCCCCCGAGATATTAAGAATATTAATAGAGCTTCACGCTACCACCTATACAAGGGTCAGATGGAATAATTTAGGTAGTCTGACAGAAAGGATAAAGATTAACCAAGGAGTCAGGCCAGGGTGTGTCCTCGCTCCATCACATTTAAGCTTATATATTAATGGTGTGGCTAGGAAGCTGAAGGAATGTCTGAATGATGCCCCTAAATTAGCTGGTGTGCCCACCCCTACTCTGATGTTCTCAGACAATACCCTGCTGATTTCTCGTACGCCTATGGGTCTGCAAACTGAATTGAATGCCTTTGTTAGTTTTTGCAAGAAAAGAGGACTTAAATTAAACCCTTCCAAATCCAAGGTTATGATTATAAACCCACATACAAAATATTGAGGCAACATGCTTATTGAGGGACTTCCTCTAGAAAAAGTGTCCTATTTCGATTAGCTTGGGGTGAGGTTAAGCAATAGTCAAACTTGGGGTCCGCATTTAGAAAAAAGCAAAGCCATACTCCAACAGAAAGCCTCTGCAAAAGCGAGAAAACATGGGGCCGCATCGGTAGGAGCGATGTCTCCTGTTCTCACGGTATACAGCGTAGCAGTGGTACCATCGGCAAGATATGGAGCTGAGATATGGGGCCATGCTACCTCGTGTCCCTAACCAAGATTGAAAATAAGTTTATAAATGGTTTATTTAAACTTCCCGCAAGCCCACCCACCACCCCATTACACCTTGAGCTAGCACTAAGCCCTATACAATTAACAGTCCAAATAAAACCACTTTTATATTGGATTAGACTGTGGTCCACGCCATAATTAGGAACCTATAGAGATTGACCTTGATAGGTCACTGCGCACCCCATGGCTGAAGACTATTAAAGAATCTTCACATAGAATAGGCATGGATGAACTATGGTCATCCCCTGAGTCGATTGCCAGTGGTGATGCACAAAGAGCAAAACAGCTATTGTAGGAGGCAGTCTTGACCCAGAATTTGGAAACATACCCAGATAGTATCCTGACAGGCCAGTTCTTAAATCATAAGTGTCTCCCAAGTTTTGAACCCTATATGGATAGAATGTATCCTTTTCAGGCCAAATGTTTATATGTTCAGTTTAGATGTGGGCTTCTACCCTTGAGAATCCACACCTCGGCATGGACCAATGTCCCTTCCCCCATAAAATTCTGTCCAAAATGCCCTAAAATTGAAGAAACTGAGGCCCATGTTATGCTTTTCTGTCCTTTATATAGGTTTGTGTGGAAGAAATGGCTTTTAGCAGTATGTAAACTTGTGGGTATAAGACACTATTGGGAGGCCTTGAGACTCTTTAAGAGTGATACCAGTGAACAATTAGCCTTTGCGGTATCTCGGTATCTGCATTGCGCATGGAAACTAAGAAAGAAGGCTATAGATAAAACCTAACTACGATAGCTATTATGCAGACTAAAACTCAAATAGGCCGTCTAGTGTCCGCTCTCTCCTTTTATACCCAGGATATTGTCTGATGCTTATTTTTATGATCTGTTTTTAGATTGAACATATGTATGTCTTTTATATTTATAAAATTGATATCTTCTCTTTTTAGATTGTGTGTTTTATAAGAGATTATACTTTTTCTTTCTTACATTAGTAATATGGTCACAATCAAGTGCATTTATAACAATGATTTGTTAGCTGCTATTTTTTCTTTTTAAGCTGGTTTTATCTGAATTTCCTCATGTGTAACAATTTTGCTTGTATGATGATCTCTGAAATTGTTTATTTATGCAACCTTTTTATGGCTTGATGCCGAAATAAAAGATATCTATCTATCTACTCAAGAAAGTCATTAATCAGCAGCTCGCTAAATTCCTGCAACAAAGTCACCCACTGGAAGTCTCGCAATCATGATGCCGTGGCAACCACAGCACCGAGACTGCTCTGATTGCCGCCACTGATGACATCAGAACACCCCTCGAAAATGGCGAAACTGTGGTCTTAATCCTCCTCGACCTCTCCGTGGCATTCAAAACCGTCTCCCAAAACACCCTTATCAACAAACTCTTCAACATAGGCATTCCGCAAGACACCCTCAAGTGTATCGTCTCCTTCCTTAAAGGAGCATCTGACTGCCTCCCTTCACCTCCACCCCCAAAAACATCAGCTGCAGCGTACCAAAAATATCATACCTCAGCCCCACCCTGCTCAACAACTACATGACCCCCTCCAAGACATCGTCAGATCCCATGGACTCAACATAATCTCCTACACAGAGGACACTCAACTGATTCTTTAATTTACCAAAGACTCTATGCCAGTATCCCCACCCAGCTCCTCAGAGGACGATACAGAATGCCACAGCCAGACTCATCCTGGAACTACCCCAAAAAAAACACATCACCCCCCACCTGAGAGACCTCGACTGGCTCCCCATCCAGTAGAGATGCCAGTTCAAGATCCTCACACACGCCTACAAAAATGTCCAGGGCCTAGGACCTACCTACCTCAACCATTAACTGAACTTCCTCTAAACCTCTAGATACCTTGCTCCTCCTCTCTCGCAATCACACCCTCTCCATCGCAGCTGTGGCTGCTCCTTCTATATTGCTGCCAAGACCTTTAACAACCTTCCCCTCCAGCTCCATACAGCCCCGTCACTGGTAGACTTCAGAAAGAAACTCAAGACCTGGCTCTTCGACAGAGACACAGCGCCCAGATACTCCTAGGGGTGACAATGTCGTGCTTTTCAAATGCTGTTGATTGATTAATTGATTGTAACTGTAACTGTACATGGCAACAGTGCGGTAGTGAAAGACCTCTGAGAATTGTTTCTTATGACTAAAAGGAAGTCAAAGAACATGCTCACCATCTTGCTCATTACCGTCAATATAAAATTCAAATTACACAAGACTAAAAGGGGTGGAAGACACAATTGGGTAGATTAATCAAAATTTTGCATGTAGCAAAGTCATGCAAAGCGAACGACAAGTTGCAACAATTTAACATTGAATTTACTTTACAATGCAAAATGTTTTTTTGTTTTACTGGAAAGTTGTTCAAATAGCTCTTTGCACTGCTTTGTGCTGCTTTGCATGGAGGGGGCTCTCTAAGCGTGATAATGGGTCATACCAGCACTACCACCCATGCTTTTTGGTGCAAAGCTACATCTAAAAAGATTGTTTTTGGTTTTGCATCACAAAAAATAATGCCTCAGCTAGGCAGGCTGTTGGGACAGAAAAGTCCTCAACATGGTAATAGACATGAACCCCTGCTCTGAGTACTCAACCTTGTTGATGGCTGGATCCCTCCTGCTGATTTTTGTTGTTATAGGCAACCACTGTTCATGTGTGTGTGCCATGATGCAGGGCTGTCTCACAGATGTTGGTCTTGTTGGACCGGGAGAGGCACCTAAGGTGCTAACCTCATAGTGGTGGAAGGGTACCACCAAGAGTGAAGCACTACAAGGTTGTTGGTTGCAGCATACCTTGCATTGATCAGTAGGAGTGAACATGTCCTTTTAAACTTCTCTATTAAAGTGCCCTGTTGTGTGCTTAACTCACCCTTAGCCTACATCAGGTTGGTGTAAAGTGCTGTGCAGGGCAGAAGTGGTGCATCTGCGCTTGGTGTATATATGTCTGGGAAGGGTGCAATACAGGAATAGTGCAGTACCAAGCGGTGTGTCCATGGCGTATGTATGTGCTAAATGTACATGTGCCTATGGTGGTACACTAACTGAGGGATGTAATGCTGTGGCTGAAAGACAAACGCATGTGCTGGGTTCATCAGGGCCACTGGAATTATGCAATTATGCCACTGCAGCTATTTTCGCATAAATATAGATTTGCCGCATTTGCCACATAATCCATCATCTGCTGCATAATCTGCAGAATTTAACAAGAAAATACTGTTCCTAGCTCTAATGTATCAAATGTCACTAAAAATGTGGCAAGATTTGTTTCCATGCAGTGGAATGCCCTTCCCAAACTTTAAACGGTCATCTCTTACTTGCTCATTTCAGTATTTGGTTGATGAACTGATAATAATGAGGTGAAATCTTTGCACAGAGAGTATTCGTATGTGTACAAATGAAAAAAATTGGTTATACTATTAAAAAATGTGCCATAGTATGCCACATAATGTGTCTGTTCTTGCCACATAATTGAGTCAACCCTGCTGCATAATTTGCTGCTACCCTGCCTCATATTAAATTTTCCAGTGGCCATGGTGTATATGTACTTGTGTGTCGCACAATGCATGAAGGATATAGTGTAAGCGTGTTAAATTCATATGGTGGCAGTAGGGGACCGTGGTGGGAGTGCTGCGCGGCGGTGGGCGGGGTGGGGGAAGAACAGGGTAGGGGTTAGTAAACTAAGGCATACGGCCGAACAGAGTTAAGTAAACAAATAAATAAATAAATTTAATTGCGTAAGTTGCATTGCCAAATGCGATGCAGCGCACACAATGAAATTTGTTTTATTTATTTATTTGTTTACTTACCTCCGTTGGGCCATATTCCATAGTTTACTATACCCCACCCTGCTCCACCCCCACCCCGCCTCGCCCACTGCCCCACAGCACTCCCACCACCGGTCGCTACTGTATGGTGGATGTATGTGAACCTAAGAGTGGTCTAATAAATTAAAGATACAGTGCGGGCAGTGAATGTTATGTTATGTTCAATATATTTATAGAGTGCTCGATTACCCAAAGATATCTTGCCACTAGTTCTGGTTTAGAACAAGGAGAGATAATGCCTAGTTCTTGAAGAGCCAAGTTTTCAACTCTTTCCTGAAGACATGCAAGCTAGGAAAGGATCTGATGTAAAGGGCAAGAGATTCCAAGCCTTAACTGTGCTGGTGAAAAAACTTCTACCACTCCAGTTGACTCACTTGAATTTAGGAACAAACAGGCTTTTGACGCCAAAAGAATTAAGAGTTCTATTGGATTCAAACCATTTAAAGCTTTGCTTAAGGGGGTAGGGACCTGTATTATGGAGTGCCTTAAAGGCAGTACAGAGGGCCTTAAACTTAAAACGACACCTGATGGGGAGCCAATGAAGATTCTGAATGGCAGTGGTTACAGATTTAAATTTAGGAGTACCAGACAGTAACCTGGCAGCAGTGTTTTGTAACATTTGCAACTTGTTCAGGTGCTGTTGCTGCATGTTCAGATAGAGCCCGTTACATTAATCAAGTTTAGATAGGACCAATGATGTGCCAATTTTTTCTGAGAATCGGTGGCGGGGTGATGTAGTGGAGAATTTTTTTAATCATCCACAAGTGAATTAACCTAGTCACCGAAGGTGAGTATACTGTCCGCTTTGTCGCATGGGTTTTTGCCTTTGCTCACAGGTTTAGGGAGGGTGCTTAGCTCCTCTGGCCACCAGGATGGTGACCAGAAGGAAGTCTGATTTCCAAAGAGGATGACTTCCATTTTCCCTGATTTAAGATTTAAGCAGTTTCTACACATCTATTTACTGACGGCCAACATGCAGTCATGGAATCTGGATCCTGTGTCTGTATCATGGTTAGCTAATGATACGACAATTTGTGCGTAAGAAGTAATTGAATAGTCATAGGATCTTATCAGCAAGACCAGAGATGATACATATATGATAAACAGTGTGAGGCTGAGTGAGGACCTCTGGGGGACCCTGCAGGGGAAAAAAGGGTTCAGAGAAAAACAAGTGAAGGGCTACTGATTGTTTACGTTCAAGAGGAAGGAATGCACCAAGGTCAGTGCTATCCCTCTTACTCCGATCTTGGCAAGACGTTCAGTCAGATGGTCATGACTGACCATATTAAACGCTGCTGAAAGACCTTCAGCATCCAGGGCTTCTCTGAATTCCTTTGGAAGCTTTGATCATAGCAGATTCAGTACTGTGGTCACTTCTGAAGCCATACTGCGTGGGATCTAAGAGCTGATTAGCCTGAATAAAGTCAGATAGCTGAGTATTCATGTTTTTTTCTACTACCTTGGCAGACAGCCGAAGATTCTTTATTAGAGGGTGTATGGAAGCCACCTTCGCTTTTGGAAAATGGGCTGTTTTGAACATCAGATTAAACATAATGGTTACAGTTTTGGCCATAATCTCTAGTACCAGTGTAATTTAAAAAAAGGAGACACGGATCAAATGGGGACCTGGACTTAGAAGCTGGGAATAGGCATATAACTTGGTTGCTCATGAGTGGGAAGGATTCTGAAAAGACAGTTTGTACCATCTGTTTAGTCTGTTCTATGTCAGACTTGATTTTTTAACATACCATTTCTTTAAAGAACCCCAGGTACTGCACAACTTTAATTCAACTTTTCTAATCACATCCTTATTTTCTTTACCCTATTCTCTGTACTCATCACTCCCATCTAGTGATTCAAATATACCCCATTTGTTTTAATTTATTTTGTTCATTACCCTCTGCACAATATTTTCCTGTAACAGTTTTTCTCTTTCCGATTATCTGTAGATTCCATCTTTATTTTCACTCTTATTTTATATCTTTCACTAATCAGATGCATTTGATGAGAGGGACGTCTCTTTTTTTGATCTTAAAGAATACAAACATTAATTTTGAAACCAGTAGTCTTATGCTTGTTTACCATTATGATTCATAGATGTAGAAGAACATACCCTAGTTCTCTGAACTACGAACCAATTTACTCTGTATGTCCACATAGAAGCTTTGATTGTGTTATGGTAATTATAACTAACAGTAAATTCTTGCAAATTATGAGTATCTTTTCCAGGTCTGAAAAAGCGGGTATGAGTCCGCGAAACACGTCTTGGCAACTTCAGTATTTGTATCATTTTCAGACCAATGTACATATCATGTTGACAACATGATTTACATGTTTTGTGTATGAGAACTATACAATTTTGTATTATGAAAACACATTTGGCTGGTACTGTTAATTTGTGCACAAATTTTTGACTCTCCACAACCCCTGGTTATCTTATTAACGTATATGTCAGAAGGATAACTGACATAGTGGGTGAGTGAGCATGGCCTTAAACTCGGATTATCCACTGTGCTTTAAAAACTTTATCATGAATATGCCTTCACCATGCATGCTTTTACAATGAAATGTAAGTATTATTTAGGATTTAGAGGTGGGTAAGGGTATTAGTGGTAAGAGTGTTTTTAGGGGGTTGGGGTTGGTTGAGGGGTAGAGGGTAAGGGTGTTTTTAGGGTTTAGCAGTGGGTGATGGTATTGTGTGGCAATGGTGCTTTTAGGGTTTTTTTGGGTTGGTAGGGGCATAGGGTGGTAAGGGTGGTTTTAGGAATGGGGAAAGTTATTAGGTGGTAAAAGTGTTTTAGGGTTAATGGGTGAGTAGGTATATGGGGTAGTGAGAGTGTCTTTAGGGTTTAGGGCTAGAGGTGAGAGTACATAATACTGTTATAAGCTTTGGCTGAGCTCCCACAAAGACGAAAAATCGTATCCACATGGTTTACCTGGTATCCGATTCACATGGTGTATCTTTTATCTGTAAGGACTTTATGCCTGACCCTTGGTTGCTTGCCTGGGCAGCAGAGTTTTCATCAGATAAAGTACATGTGTTATGTTTGCAACAACTAAAGCAACATAGTTACGATATAAAGAACCAATGTGTTCAAGGGCAAATATGTTTCTATAGCTAGATAAATATGTTTCTACTAAAACAGTTCACCTGACATAGTGGAAATACTGTTAAACATTATGCAATCCCAGGGAAATGGATTGAGGCATTTGTACTCCAAATGGAACTATGTGCTAGCCTCTAGACAGCTAAAGGCACAACTTGTTGCCATGGGTTGAACCTGGTTCAAGTTAGCTTGAATCCTGCTAGTTAAACAGGTTCTTGGTGACAGAATGATTCAAATTGTGTGGGGTGGGTGGGGGAGCTAAAAGATTCCCAGAGTAGATTCAGGTTTGTTTGTGACTCTTTCAATGAACCAAACTCCCTTGAGCAGTCTCTATCAGCTGCTTTGTCTGAGCACAGGATCTTCTTAGCACCAAATCTTTTTAGAGTAAATATCTCCCAAGCATGGCACATTTTCTCACTGGAAGACTCTGTTATGCTGTACAGTATACTGACTTCTAAGAGCAATTTTCTCCTGCATGCAGGCTCTTCCAAGGAAATGGGTCAAAATATGTCTCTATACTTTAAGGAAGGATGGAGAAGAATGTTGGAGGAAATGGTTCAATAAATAATTCTCTCTAACGCTCTAGCAGTCTGCAAATAATTCCTCTGTTCAAGTGACCAGAGAAGAACTCCTCTTAAGGCAAGCATGGACATTATATGTTTGCCTTCGATTCTAAAAAGGTTCTCATATTTCAGTGACTCAAGTTTGGACTTTTTTAGGTAAACTCATTGGTTTTGATCCCTGAAAACAATCAAATAGTAGTCCTATGTTTCATATTCCTACTTTTGTGACAATGTAATGCGCATCCTAATATGGGAATGTGCTTATGGCATATCAACAGTTCTAGAGTTTCAATAGCCATTCCATTTGCAAGTTTTATTTCAGTCATTATAGACCATAAAATCAAAAGGTAAAATATATACATTACTGAATTTGGGCAGTAAAAATATCAATGAGCATTTCCAAATATAACCAAGTACAAATGAGTTGATCAAATTTCATGGCAGTTTAAAAAAGATATTAAAATGTAAAACGAGTACAAAACAATGATTTCATAAGTTAACAAAGTTAAAACAGTAGGAGATAAAAAGGGGACATTTATCAAGTGCTGGGGGAGTTTTAAAACTTGTGGCGCCAATAGCACTTAAGTCCACAATGGTTTGATCTTGTGCCAACAGTGCAGATCTCTGCTCTGCTTTGCAACTGTACACTTGCTATCACAGTTGAGTTCTATAAAGCATAAAAAAAGTTACTCTGGTATATTAAATACAACAAGACTGGAGTCCCATGCTGGATTTTGTAGATTTATTCTTAATAAGGCACGGACCGCACATGGCGATTCTGGAACATTCAGTTGGAATCTAATGTGAGCATTCCAGTTTGGAACATAACATACATCTTCCCCCTTAACAAACAGTTACAATAACACAACCAAAAACTAAATGTAAATGTAATGTAAAGATATTTATATAGCGCAAATCACCAACCGGTCTCTAAGCGCTTGCTTAGGGAACCCGTCCTGGTATTCCCCTGTGAGATAACCCAGCAGGGCATCCACAAGGTGAAAGCCAGGCATCCCGCCGCAAGGGGCCATTGTGGAGATTAAGCAAGCTATTGCCCAGAGTCACAGAGTGTGAACCCATGAATCGAGTATGCACTGGAGCGAGAATTATCGAGTCCATGGACAATTTATGGACTCAAGACCCAGCCGAGCCGGGAATTGAACCCTGGTCCCAGGATGACCTCTGCTTCCAGGTCTGCCTATTCTAACCAGTGAGCCACACTTCTCCACAACTAAAAAAGGGAATGCATAATAGAGGATAATACAATCGAACCAAAAATGAAAATAACATCTGAAAAAAGGAAACAGGATGCTACATACAGCAACTGTTGTGCTAGAACACATATGTATGTGTTTATGTATGTATGTGGCATTTAAAGAACTTATAGTGTGACACATACTGGCCAGAGAGTTCTAGAGATGGTGACTGTCATAGCCATGTTCTTAGCAGTTTTTGGAGTAGAACTTCCATGTTAGCTGCCCGGAGTGAGAAAGGGAGGGAGTTTCAGAGTTTGGCCATGCAGACTCTGAAGGAGTGACCTCCACTTTGAAGGATCCCAATTGTTTTTGGGGGGTATAGGGGAAAATCAGGGGTCGAGTGATAAGGGGGCCTTTGTCAAGGAAGGCCCTGTGGACTATGCAGAGAGTTTCAGATCTGATCAACTGGGCCACTGGAAGCCAGTGGAGAGAGATCAGGGCTTGGTGGACTGACTCACGCCTTGGAAAATGTTGCAGAATACAAGCTGCAGAATTCTGCACCACTTGCAATTTCCTTACTAACAATTTTGGACCACTCAAGTACAATGAATTTCGATGTTCCAGGCGAGAAAGAATAAGTGCTTGGACTACTATTCTTTTTGAGGATGGAGGGATTAGGTGGTGAATTTTCGGGAAGCATCCTAAGGATGCTGTGGCAAGTTGCTACTAGCTTTATTGCCTGGGTACCCATGGTCAGGGATTTGTCTAATCATACTCCGAGGCTCTTTATGGCAGTCTTGGGAGCAGGTGGGGTAGCTAGGCAGACTGGCCACTCCGGCTCATTTGGACATTCGGGGAATTGCGAAGGAACATAAGCTACTATTTATCCCCATTTACTTTGATGAAAGAGCTGTTCATCCATTTGGCTACTTCTTCAAAGCAAGGGTCTATGGCTGGGAATCAGGGATCTTGGGTATGAGAAAGAGATAAGACCAGTTGTGCGGACGCGTATACAAATTAAATAATGTCAGGCTTAATGATGAGCCCTGAGGTACTCCACAATTAAGTGAAAACATGTCTGAGAAGCAGCATCCCTCAAATACCTGAAAGGTCCTATCCCAAAGAAAGGATTGGAGCCAGAAGCAGGCTTGTCCTGAGACTCCTGCAGTGTGAATCCTGTCACTGAGAATATCATGGCTGACAGTGTCAAATGCTGTGCAAAGATCAAGGAGAATGATAGCAACTGAGCCTCCTTGGTCCACTGCTAGAAGCACAGTTTCTGTGCCGTGTTTAGGTCTGAACGCTATCAGAGTAGGGTGGAGAATGTTGTGTTCTTCTAGGAATTCTGAGAGGGACTGAATAATGATTACTGTGTTGTTCCAACGCCTTGCTCGGAGCAGTGGAGCAGCAAGATTGGTCTGTAATTTTCAAAGACCAGGGTGTTCAGGTGTTTTTTTTTTAGAAGTGCTTTAACTATGACATGCTGCCATGTCTAGGGTACAATTCATTTGGCTAAGGAGAGATATAGCATATTTAGAAAGGTTGGCAAAATCTGGGCTGTCACGTTAGCTAGGATATGTGAATGGGCTGGGTACAGTGGAGATCCTGATTTGACTTTCCTAAGAGTGCCAGAAAGGCTGTATGATGTCAGGGCAGGGACGGCTGTGAGGACAGTGTCACAGCTATTCTGCCTGTCTCTCTTAAGCCTAAGGCTGGGGCCTTGGTCAAATTCTTGAAAGGTTAGATAAATGTCTTGGATTTTTTTCTGAAAAAATATTGCTAGATCATTGCATTGAGATGTTGAAGGTTCAGGAATAAAACAGTTAGAGGGCTCCAGTAAAGTTTTGAAAATGTAGAATATTTCACATGGGGTGTTGGAGGTGTGATTGATTTTTTCATCATAGTAAGTAGCTTGGGCATTTTTTGATTTCAGAATGCTATTTTCTGATGGCACCTTTATATTTTTCTTTGCTTATTTCGCTATAGTCTTTCCTTCATATTCTCTCTGCTTTTTTGTAATCATGCTTTAGCTTCCAGAGGATGGGGGTGTACCATGGGGCCGATTTATCAGTGGTACATCTGGAGAGATTTTGTATAGGGATCACTTGAATCAGTGAATGTTTAATCCAGTGAGAGAACTTATTGCTGACTGAAGTGGGATCTGGAAAGCTCAGGTGTGGTATTGTTAGGACCTTTATCCAAGTATTGTAATGTCATAGGATGAAAAGCAAATGCGTACAGACAGCAAATCACTTTACATCACAAACACCTAAATCAAGAACTGTTGTGGCCCAACATTACAAGCAAATGCAGAAAGTCTGCAAGACACTATATATCATAAAGGCCGTAATCATTAATCAAAAATATAATCCTGCAGATAGCTGGAGAATTTGTGACCCTTCCACCCACCCTCGTAGAGGAAACAGCGGGAATAATTATTATCTGCACAGTTGTCTTCGTTGCATTGATCTTTGCCTTGATGCCTCAAGCTAAATATAGTTTTTCCATGTCCATCCCTAGATCTCGCTCCTCCCTCACCCCCGCACCTTGTCCTGATAAAGACCCTGACGTAAGGGATTAAACTGCCTATGGTATCTATGGGTCAAAACGTCGACATTTTACTGCAAAGCCAGTATTGCCAACAGATATTTCATGCTTTGTTACTGTTGTGTCCATGGCTGCTTACTAGTTCTGTTAAGATTGAGATTCATAGGCTTGATGGTAGAGCCTCATATGTCCGAATTAATGTACTGTTTTTTGCTTGACACAACCTTTTCTAATCATTTCCCTATCCTCACGAAACACCATTACCCACCTTCCCTTCGTTCCCCTCACCATGTTCCGGTCTAGGGACATAGATATTTGTAATAACATGAATTTGTTCATTAAGAGAGTCATGCCCAGTGTGAATTAAAACACTGAGTATAACCAATACCTTGTGGTTTATATTTTTTTTGTTGTTGTATAGTTTCTTTGATCTCCTAAATTGTATTGTGACTTTCTGGAACCACTGCCCTTATGTACTGCAGCTGTCTTCCAGAGCACAGGGAGCATCCCTATGAGAAACAACATGTGCACTGGTATCTCCTCCACCATGAATCTGTAACCTTGCCCTGGTCACTTGCCTCAAGTCTGGGTCTTCCACTCCACACTCATTGCCAAGCTACCAATCCTCTAAAACACTCATATTTGCAGCAGCAGTATTTACAGTAGCACTAACAGCGCTACCACTCTTTCTGACACCTTACCCACCCATGTAGCAGGGAAGAACTTCGACCCTCCCCTTTTCTTTTTACCTCGGGGTCATTTGATTTTCCCTTCATCTTTCACTGTGAACTGTACATCATTCACACTGTTCAATGCATCATTTCTTGCTTTACTCTTCCTCTGAACATCCTCTATTTTGTGACAAACATCTTTCCATTTCGCCATTCTCCTATCAGCCCTTGTCCTGTACAATACACACCCAGGTGACAGCTCGCATGAGCAGTGTCTTCTCCTCAACAATACAAATGAAGACGCTCCAGTGGATAAGTGTGGGGTGTTATGATAACTCCACATTCTGTCCCACACTGATTTCAGCATCTCTTCACCAGAGGACAAAGAATCCTGAACACTCTCATTTAACATTCTGTTTACTCTCCCCACCATTCCATTTCCTTCTGGGATATATAAGGCAACAGATAAATGCTTGATAGCATTTGAACTAAGGAAAGTCTGCATAGTGCCCTACTTGAATTGCACCCAGTTGTTGGTTACCAACACTTAGGCAATTCCTTCCCTTCTGAATAACTTAAAAAAGAAAATCTATGACAGCAGTTGTAGTATGTTCCCTCATAAATTTGCATTCCACCCATTTTGAAAAATAATCGACAACCACCAAATCATGCCTCATGCTTGCAGGGACATTATACATGTGACTCACAAAATACATGCTCAATTCTCCCACAGCTCATTAGGGCATTCTACTGGACACAGCATGTCTTGCATACTCGCAAGGATTTGTCAGCCTGATTTCACTTCATACAATTACTCCAAATCATTTTTATCTCATTGTCCATCCAGAGCCACCAGTAGTAACCATGTACTCTTTTTTTGGTCCCAGTCATTCCCAATTGGTCTCGGTGAGCCAAAAGCAGCAACCAACTCAATCAGAGGGATTAACAAATGTCCTTGCAACACCAACTCACCTTTCAGTAGCAATTCATTCTTGACCTTGAAATAAGGCTTGAACTTATTTCTTAAATTTCTCTCTTGAGGCCACCCCTAAGTGATGAACTTTCTCAAAGATGTTTGACATGCATTGCGCATAGGGCAATCATTCCACTCCTTGAAAGATACCATTACCCTAGCAGCCACATTTCTATCCACAATACCGATGACACATTCAATTTCCTCCTTATTTGATCCAGTCTTATCACCATTCACTGGACATCTAGAGAGAAAATCTGGCCAAGTATTATTCACCCCAGATATGTGCCTGATGTCAAAATTAAATTGGTACATCCTCGTCAGTAGTCTTCCTAGCCTAAGACTTGCTTGATTTAAACTCTTCTCGGACAATAAAATCAGCAATGGTTTCTGGTTAGCGAGAAGTGAAAATTCCCTCCCCAGTAGTTAAGTTGCAAACTGCTTTGTTGCCCACACACATGCTAGCGCTTCCCTCTCAATGGTGCTGTCGTTTTTCTCAGCTGGAGACAAGCACCTTGAGGGAAATGCCACTCTATTGTCCTTGCCATCAACCATCTAAGAAAGGACTGCACCCAAATGTTCAGCACTAGCATCCAGAGTCACTGTTTACATCACATCATCTCTAAAGGCTTTGAGTTCAGGGGGATCGATAAAAATTTCTTCAACCTCCTGAATAATTCACATTCTTCAGCCTCCCATACCAATGTCTCACCCTTGCGTAACATTTTTATGAGAGGTTCAGTTTGTGGGGCGAAACTTTCGATGAACCCAGAATAGTACTCACACATGCCTTGATGACAGCCATGGGTGCTGCAGGTAAGAGCAGTGAGGTGTTGGGGCCAGGTTGAGGGGGATTTCGAGACATGACCACAAGGGAAAATGTAATAAATAATACATTTTTCCTAGTGGCCGTCTCTCGAAATCCCCCCCACTCGGCTCCACCGTCCAACCGCTCTAACCTGCAGAGGCCGCGGCTTCTATATGACATCAGCTGTTCTTTATCTACAGGCTCAGGACTTTCCTAATGACATTTACCAAATCCGCTTTAAGCCTGATACCTGCTCCCCAGAACACATGCCCAAAATACTCTACTTCCAGCACCATAAAGAGGCATTTTTCCTTCTTCACCATGAGTCCTTGATCCCTCGGTATGTATGTAACACATTGCTCAAACTTTGGAAGTGATCCTCCTCATTTTCAGTGAACACCAGACTATCATCCTGGTATGCCATCACCTGTTTGTTGTCTCCGAACAGCCGAGACATTAATTTCTGGAAAACTGAAGTGGCTGAAGCCACGCCAAATGGCATACACAGGAGCCTACATACATAAAAGGGGGTGTTGAATGCAGTCAGCGATTTGCACTTCTCATCCAATTTTACCTGGTGATAGGTTTTTCTCAGATCTATTGTGGAGAACACTATTGCACTTCCCAGCTGGGATAGCATCTCCCTAGGGAGGGGGAAACAATGCACCAAGATGTTTCTGTTTAAAGATATGAGATCAACACATAATCTCATCTCCCCATTCTTTTTCTTCACCACACCAATAGGCAAAATCCATTGGAAGGAGTTAACTGGTTCTATGACCCCTTTTGAGCCCAAGTTGTTCAAATGCTGCTTCAATTGACCTCTCAAACTCAATAGGATGCTTCTGATCTTGTGCCTCACTGGTATTACATTCTCCTCTAGAACAATCTCATGCTTGCACCTCTTAACCAACCGCAATCTATCTTCAAAAAGCTTCTTGTGTGTGTCAAATAGGTAATTCACTGACTGAGGCAAAGAGGGGACAGGAGCAACTAGAAAAATAGGACATTCAGTGCCGGGCCTTAAAACCATGTCAAAAGCTCCCTGGTCCCTCCAACCCAGAATGTTGTACCCCTTCCTGGCTGTGTACACTTTAGTAGAACAAGCTCTGTCCTTCAAAATGATCGTTTACGGAAAGTACCCCATCATATCAATACTGTGCCTTTCAAAAGCCACCGTACGTATATTTGGAGAGGACAAATGGACTGCACTCCATTCTTTCTCAAACAATTTATCCGTAATAATGGTTTTTGGCAACCCAGAATCCACAGTAACTGCCACCTTCACCTCCCATATACCAACATCACACACTGGGTCACCACCCTTGCGGCCATCTTGTTGTGTCTTTATCATTTTCATGGATAATAATACACTTCTATCACAATATTTTGCATCCTCATTAGGATTTTCCTGGGATCTCTTCATCTCTGATACACCCTAATTTCTGAACATTCTTTCACACCCTACCACCATGCTGCTCCTCCAATGCCCATTCAATGCTTATTAAATAGCAGTCTGACAACCAACCACAGCACTGCTCCTATTTCAGTGGATATATGCAGCCTGGCACGAGCAGAGAGTGCACAATGTGAGTATGACTCGTTTTACCTCTTCCCTTGGTGTGAGAAGTTGGCCTGGTATATGATGCTCACTAGTTAAAGTGATCACCTTGTACCATGCCAAGCAACCCTTATGGTGTGGTTGTAAGTCAACCTTTTCGGACTAGCTGCCCTAGTGGTAGCGTAGGCTAAGCAGTCTGAGGCTAAACTCGTGAAGCGTGTTAAGCCAGCTGTTTTACCAAATGTAACCCCCTTTTATACCAATGAAAGGACACCACACAGATATATATTCAAAATATATATGTATTTATTTCTCAAAGTAACCCCTAGTCTCTTTATGAGCACAGGAGCACAAATCGTCAAACAAGATTATCACAGAATACACAGAAGTTGCACTTTATATGGATAGGCCCTGGTGGCCACTCGAACCATATACTAAAATAGTGGTATAAGTACCACGAACAGAAAAGGGAAAAGGCCTAGGGCCTCTAGAATCGCTGGGCCTACAAGGAGCTAACTTCAGTTAGTGACCAGGAGGTCCACGGGTGGCGTGTGCAGAGCAAATAGTCACACGCGTGCTCCCATAGGTTTCAATGGGTGCGTAAAAAGTACAAAGTTACTGCAAGGAGGATCTTCCGGATGGACTAGGAACTCAAGATTTGGAACACAGGCACTAGAGATGTAATACTACACTTGGGCACAGGTGTGCCAGCTTTACCTCACCCACAGGAAGCGGGTGCATAGGCCTCGAAGTGCGTCGGGTTTCTTCTATCTGTTCCGTGGAGCCTGAAGACAAAGATGCTGCAGGCGGTCGGTCCGGGAGAGATGCAGTGGATCCAAGAGTGGATCGGAGATGTTGAAGACCTGTAAGCAGAGGGGACAGTGTTCACAGTCACTAGCCAGTGACCAGCGTGGCACCAGGTGGGTACCAGGCAATGTCGGGTGCAAACAGGAAGAAAGGTGTAGCTTGTCTCTGCAGCCACGTGGTCCCTGGAGGTCGACGACGTCCAGGAGTCGGTTCACGAGCTGTCCCACGCAGGCTCTCGCTGTCGGCGGTGTCGGCGACTCGATCGAAGCAAACAAGCCTTGGCAAAAGCAATTGTTGTAGGAAATGAAATAAGCTGATGGTTCTGACCAGCAAGGTCAGAAGGACTGCTCCTTTGGAGGGGAGCAAGGGCCAGTCTGGAGCGACCAGACCAGCGGTGTATTTCTTGAAGTTCGTCGCCAAGATGGCTACTAGCCAGCGGGCCAGCAACCGGTTAGGCGCGTCGAGTGGCAAAATGCAGAAGGGCCCCACGCAGATCGTGGAGATGCCAGAGGGCTCACCTTTGGTGCAGATGCTGCTCGGGTGTTGGGCTTCTCAGATCCCAAAGCACAACTTGGAGGGAGCCTCGGTTGTTGCACTTGTCAGCTTGTCGTAGTCGTTCCAAGATGGCTGGCTCCACGTGTCTCGGTGCCTCCACGGGTCTCCTCTTTTCAGGGACTGTGGATCGGGCGGTGAGAGGTCTGGAGGTCCAGGTCTTGTCAGTCTCTGGGCTCGGGCTCCGGCGGGAGGCGGCGGCAAAGCAGACGTTGATTCGCTGGATGGTGCTTGCGTTAGCAAGGTGGTCACTCCCTGACCACAGGGGAGATTGGCTTCAGTCCTCTGTGCAGCAGAGCGTCGAAGTTCCCGTCTTCTTCTTAGTGTTAAGTTGATTCCAGGATGTCTGAAGTCTTAGGACACAGCTCCTACCTTTAAGCGGATTCTAGGGGCCGGACTACCTGCTAGGTCCCTCCCTAAGGGTGGGACCAGGAAGGGGGGTGGTTACACCCCCAATCCTTTGTCCAGCTCGCCCCAGGCCCGGGACTGGTGTGCCCCAGGACCAGTTTGAACTGGCATATGCACCGAGGCTCCTTGTGAGCCACAGGCATGTCTGGTTTCTTTCAAGCCCTACCTGACCAATACACAAAATCCTGTCTGGGGTGGTGCACGCACCTCCCCTGGCAGGAAACCCTTTGTCCACACCTCCCAAGCTGGAAGGACTCCCAGCAGCAGGAGGGCAGACTTGTGTCTGTGGTGGCAGCATCCATTTTGTGGAGCTGAGGCTATGTCTGATTTTACCCGGGTTTCAGGTACTGTACATGTCGTGTCCCTCTAGAAGGGTGGAATGCTAACCCCGTCGCCAGAATTGGCGAGGGGTTAGTATTCCAATTCGTATGACACCTTACTCGACATGTTTTGATAAAGCCAAACCAAAGATAGCATTTAACCGCGAGGTTCATAATGCACTTAAGAGTATATGGTATGACGATATCTGGAAACAGTAGAAGGAAGTTGTTCCGACCACTGCAGACAGGCTCAGCTCATGCCAGAGCACCATCTCACATGGAACCAAGCACTCTGCCTTCAGGATTGTTAAGGCCTGCCATAGGAGTGACTTATAGGTTACCAGGTGTCCCATTTAAGGTTAGGTATAGGTATACTACACCTAAGTAAGAGGTGATTACACCAACTTACCCCAGCTGAGTGATCAGCCAGTTGTGTCAAATTGTTAGGCCAAGCCTGGGGTGGCATAATACATGCTTCAGCCCTTGGCAGGCCTTGGGTACACCAATGCCCTGGGTACCTAGTGTACACTGGTACAGGGGCTGACAGGGTGATCCACTTCCAATTTGGTTATGCGCCTAGGGTGCATAGTTTTAATTTAGTAGAGAGAACAGCAGGCTGGGGGTCTGATTGGTAGGCCCACAGCCTCAATATGTCAAAAACCAGTGAAGCAAAAAGCAAAAATTTGGGGTGACCATAGGATAGCAGACCCTACTCTCCTACACAACCCCCCCCAAACGCTGGGACATTAAACTAGCCTTGACCAGTCTCGTCTTCATGTCCTAAGTGGAAGTACCTGGAGAGACCATCTGCATTCCCATGGTCAGTACCTGGCCGGTGCTCCACTGTAAAGTCCATCCCCTGTAGGGAAATGGACCACCTAAGCAGTTTGGGGTTTTCACCCTTCATCTGATTTAGCCACAAGAGGGGCTTATGGTCGGTCTGAATCTTGAAGTGAGTGCCAAACAAGTATGGCCTCAGCTTCTTCAGGGCCCACACCACAGCAAAGGCCTCCCTCTCAATAGCTGACCAATTCTTCTCTCTGGGGGTCAACCTTCTGCTAATAAAAGCAATGGGTTGGTCTTGACCATCTACATTAAGTTGTGACAGCACAGCTCCCACACCCAACTCAGAAGCATCTGTTTGGACAATAAACTCTTTGGAGTAGTCAGGACTTTTCAGGATAGGTGCAGAGCACATGGCCTCCTTCAGGTCATCAAATGCCTTTTGACAGCTTACTGTCCACTGAACCTTTTTGGGCATCTTCTTGGATGTCAGATCATTAAGAGGAGTCACAATGGACCCATAGTTCTTAACAAACTTCCTGTAGTACCCAGTCAAGCCCAAGAAAGCTCGAACTTGAGTCTGGGTGGTTGGAGGGGACCAGTCCTTGATGGATTGTATCTTACTCTCCAGTGGTTGAACTTGGCCTCCACCTACAAGGTGGCCCAAATATACAACCTTACTCTGCCCTATCTGGCACTTTGTAGCCTTGATAGTGAGGCCTGCCCTTTGCAGAGCCTCAAGAGCCTTCTTCAGGTGGATCAGGTGATCCTCCCAGGTGGAGCTAAAGACAGCAATGTCATCCAGATATGCTGCGCAAAAGTCATCCAACCCAGTAAGGACTTGGTTCACCAGCCTTTGGAAGGTGGCAGGTGCATTCTTCAGACCAAAGGGCATCACCACAAACTGGTAGTGCCCACCTGGGGTTGAGAATGCTGTTTTGGCCTTAGACTCCTCAGCTAATCTGATTTGCCAATAGCCAGCTGTTAAGTCAAATGTGCTCAAAAACTTTGCAGAAGCTAGTTTGTCTATGAGCTCATCTGCCCTTGGAATAGGGTGTGCATCTGTCCTGGTGACAGCATTGAGACCCCTGTAGTCCACACAGAACCTCATCTCTCTCTTGCCATCTTTGGTGTGAGGTTTGGGGACCAGAACCACTGGGCTAGCCCAGGGGCTCTCTGAGGGTTCAATGACACCTAATTCCAGCATTTTATGTACCTCAGCCTTTATACAGTCCCTGACGTGGTCAGGTTGTCTGTAAAGCTTGTTCTTTACAGGCAGACTGTCACCAGTGTCCACCACATGGGTACACCAGTCAGTTTGACTAGGTATCAAGGAAAACATATGTGAAAATGATTGTAGAACCTGTCTACATTCAGTCTGCTGATGGGCAGTGAGGTTGCCTCCAAGGGTCACTCCTTCAACTGAGCCATCTTCAGGGTTCTGAGACAACAGGTCTGGGAGAGGGTCACTCTCTTCCTCCTGTCCCTCATCTGTAGCCATGAGCAAGCCCATGTCTGCCCTGTCAACATATGCTTTAAGCCTGTTAACATGGAGTACCCTGTGGGGACTCCTGGGAGTTCCTAGGTCGACCAAGTAGGTGACCTCTCCCTTCTTTTCCAGGATTGTATGGGGTCCAGACCATTTGTCTTGGAGTGCTGCTGGGGCCACTGGCTCCAACACCCATACCTTCTGTCCTGGCTGAAACTCAACCAAGACAGCCTTTTGGTCATGCCAAGCATTCTGTAAGGCCTGGCTTGCCTCAAGGTTTTTGGATGCCTTCTCCATATACTCAGCCATCCTGGAGCGGAGACCAAGTACATAGTCCACTATGTCTAGCTTAGGCTTTTTGAGAGGTAACTCCCATCCTTCCTTCACCAAACACAGTGGGCCTCTCACAGGGTGCCCAAACAACAATTCAAAGGGGCTGTAGCCAACTCCTTTTTGTGGGACCTCTCTGTAAGCAAACAGAAGGCAGGGTAGAAGGATGTCCCATCTTCGCCTGAGCTTTTCAGGTAATCCTTTGATCATACCCTTTAGGGTCTGGTTGAATCTCTCAACAAGCCCATTGCATTGTGGGTGATAAGGGGTGGTGAACTTGTAGTTGACACCACATTCCTTCCACATAGCTGTCAAGTATCCTGACATAAAGTTGGTACCTCTGTCAGATACTACCTCCTTAGGAAACCCCACTCTGGAGACTACTCCCAGCAGGGCCCTGGCCACAACAGGTGCTGTAGTGGTCCTAAGGGGAATTGCCTCTGGATACCTGGTGGCATGATCCACTACCACCAGTATAAATCTGTGCCCAGATGCAGTGGGAGGATCCATGGGACCCACTATGTCTATTCCCACTCTTTCAAAGGGGACCCCCACCACAGGTAGTGGTATTAGGGGGGCCTTTGTTGTGCCACCTGATTTGCCACTGGCTTGGCAGGTAACACAGGAGCGACAAAACTCCTTTGTATCTTCATTCATGTGAGGCCAGTGAAAGTGAGGGACAAGTCTGTCCCAAGTCTTGTTCTGGCCTAAGTGTCCTGCTAAAGGAATGTCATGGGCCAAGGTAAGAAGGAAGCCCCTAAATTGCAGAGGTATAACCAACCTCCTGGTAGCACTAGGCTTGGGGTCTCTAGCCTCTGAATAAAGGAGCCCTTCATCCCAATACACTTTATGGGTACCTTGAGCATTCCCAGCAGCCTCAGCAGCAGCCAGCTGTCTGAGGGGTTCAAGAGAGGGACAGGATAACTGAGCCTGCCTCAAGTCAGCCCTTGAAGGTCCCCCTGTCCCCAGAAACTCAACCTGATCAGGTTCAAGCTCTTCAGGGACAGTTCCTTCAGGGTCCTCTAGATCAGCTTCCTGGGAAGGCTGATCATCACTCTGAGGCAGGGGGGAAGGCACAGCCTTGACCCTCCTGTTCTTCTTCTTGGTAGGTGCTTGGTCCATTGTTCCAGGATCCACGACCTGAGGTTCAGTGAGGCACTTTTTGGCCTGTGACCTGGTCACAGCAAGGACATGTGATGATATACCTAACATCTCTGCATGAGTCCTGTACTCCACTTCTGACCATAGAGAACTCTCTAGGTCATTGCCCAACAAACATTCTACTGGGAGGTCTGCACTAACCACAACCCTTTTGAGGCCAGTTACCCCTCCCCATGAGAAGTTAACAACTGCCACACTATGTGAAGTAGTGGCATTGCTGGCATTGGTCACCAGGTAGTTCTCACCTGGTATGTACTGTCCAGGGTCCACAAAGCCTGGTGTCACCATAGTGACACTGGCACATGTGTCCCTGTAGGCTTGAGCCACTTTTTCATTAATTAAAGGAGTCTGTCTGTACTTGCCCAGGTTACTGGGGCTCACAGTCAGGGACAAATCAATGTCCCCATCACAGATCAAGACTGCCTGTGTCAGGGTTCTGTCTAAGTCAGAATCTCCTTCAGTTCCCATAGTGATTCCCACTACACCCTTTGTCTGGGGACCAACACTGCTAACAGTAGTACTGGGAGCAGGTGCCTTAGGGGCAACAGTGTTGGGGGCTCCACCCTTTTTGCAATCACTAGTCCAGTGAGTTGTATTTTTGCAATGATTTCACCAGGGTTTCTTTTGACCTTCTTTCTTCTTTTTGGACTGTTGTTGGGACCCACCCTCCTTAGCAGTAGTTTGGGGCCCTGTTGAAGACTTCTGGTCTTTAGATTTCTGATCTCCACCCTTCTGGTCTGTTTTCTTCTGATCACCCCCTTGGCCCTGGTTCTGGTTCTTTTGCTTAACCCTGGTTCTGACCCATTTGTCTGCCTTCGTTCCCAATTCTTGGGGAGAGGTCAGATCAGAGTCAACCAAGTGTTGATGCAGTTGCTGGTTTTGACAGTTATTTAAAATCTGTTCTCTCATCATCAAATTATACAATCCTGTAAAATCAGATACCTTACTTCCCAGCAACCAACCCTCCAAAGCCTTAGTGGCACATTCAACATATTCAGACCAGTCCTGAGTCTGTGTCTTTTGGGTGTCTCTGAACATTAACCTGTACTGTTCAGTGGTTAAGCCTAACCCATCTACCAGAACACTCTTCAGGACTCTGTAATTTCTGACATCCTCTTCTCTAACAGTGAGGAGTCTGTCTCTGCCTCTTCCTTCAAAGGAGAGCCAGAGGATTGCTGCCCACTGGTCTTCAGGAACCTGCTGTACTTTGCAGGCTCTCTCAAGAGCAGTTATCCATTTGTGGATGTCATCCCCACTTTTGTAGGGGGGCACAACCTTAGACAGGTTCCTATTATCAAAGACCCTATCTTTGTCCTTAGGGACAATGCTGCCACCAGTGGGTATAGACCCACTCTCTCTAGGTTGCCTAGCCTTGTTCAGTTTTTCTTCCATCAGGGCTACTTCTAGCTCCTGCTTCCTGATCCTCAGCTGGGCTTCCTGCATTCTGGCCTCATGTTCCCTCCTCTGAGGGGTGGTCATCCTTTTCCTGGAGTGACCTTGAGAACCTCTAGAGCCATGAGAAGCATTGGAGTCACCTGAGCGATTCCTTTGCCTCCCAAGCCCTGTGTTAAGTCCACTGGGGAGATCCAATGGGGTAAACCCATTGTCAGTCCCCAATAGCCTTAGTTTAGCTGGGCCAAGTATAATACTTGGCACTGGGCTAGTTCTCCCTTCATCATCACTACTTTCTGTATCCTCACCACTTTCCTCCCCTGTAGTATGATTCTCATCTAAGGGATGGCTATTGGTACTGGGTACCTCTGTAGTATCTTCAGAAGGGGGGCCTCCTGTTCCTGACCCTAAGGGGGCTAACTGGGAAGCTTTCTTGAGTTCTCTCTGATTCTCATCATTTTGTAAGAGTTCTCTGAGCTCAGCAGAGTTAGGGTTCTTGGGCTGTTTAAGGCCCCTAAGAGTTGCCAAATGCCTGAGCTCATTCTGATTAAGGGTAGCAAAGCTGGATGGTGCCCTCTGGGGGTCACTCTCAACAGAGATGGGTACAGTGGACCCCTCTGCCCCGGCCATTGCTCTTAAGTGTGGGTGGATGTGTTGCAATCTACCTACACTTGGGTTTACCTACTAAACCTATCTAGTAGTTGTAGTCAGGGTGTGCTACTCCCTTTGCTCTACAACAACTAAGTTCAGTAGAACTTATGTATATCTAATCTTGTTTTATATGTACCTACAGGTACCTATGTGATCTTTCAATTGGTAACCAAGAGATTACAATGGTAAAACACAGCAAGCTCAAATCCAACCGCTGCTCACCAATGTGAGAAGTTGGCCTGGTATATGATGCTCACTAGTTAAAGTGATCACCTTGTACCATGCCAAGCAACCCTTATGGTGTGGTTGTAAGTCAACCTTTTCGGACTAGCTGCCCTAGTGGTAGCGTAGGCTAAGCAGTCTTTGAGGCTAAACTCGTGAAGCGTGTTAAGCCAGCTGTTTTACCAAATGTAACCCCCTTTTATACCAATGAAAGGACACCACACAGATATATATTCAAAATATATATGTATTTATTTCTCAAAGTAACCCCTAGTCTCTTTATGAGCACAGGAGCACAAATCGTCAAACAAGATTATCACAGAATACACAGAAGTTGCACTTTATATGGATAGGCCCTGGTGGCCACTCGAACCATATACTAAAATAGTGGTATAAGTACCACGAACAGAAAAGGGAAAAGGCCTAGGGCCTCTAGAATCGCTGGGCCTACAAGGAGCTAACTTCAGTTAGTGACCAGGAGGTCCACGGGTGGCGTGTGCAGAGCAAATAGTCACACGCGTGCTCCCATAGGTTTCAATGGGTGCGTAAAAAGTACAAAGTTACTGCAAGGAGGATCTTCCGGATGGACTAGGAACTCAAGATTTGGAACACAGGCACTAGAGATGTAATACTACACTTGGGCACAGGTGTGCCAGCTTTACCTCACCCACAGGAAGCGGGTGCATAGGCCTCGAAGTGCGTCGGGTTTCTTCTATCTGTTCCGTGGAGCCTGAAGACAAAGATGCTGCAGGCGGTCGGTCCGGGAGAGATGCAGTGGATCCAAGAGTGGATCGGAGATGTTGAAGACCTGTAAGCAGAGGGGACAGTGTTCACAGTCACTAGCCAGTGACCAGCGTGGCACCAGGTGGGTACCAGGCAATGTCGGGTGCAAACAGGAAGAAAGGTGTAGCTTGTCTCTGCAGCCCTGGAGGTCGACGACGTCCAGGAGTCGGTTCACGAGCTGTCCCACGCAGGCTCTCGCTGTCGGCGGTGTCGGCGACTCGATCGAAGCAAACAAGCCTTGGCAAAAGCAATTGTTGTAGGAAATGAAATAAGCTGATGGTTCTGACCAGCAAGGTCAGAAGGACTGCTCCTTTGGAGGGGAGCAAGGGCCAGTCTGGAGCGACCAGACCAGCGGTGTATTTCTTGAAGTTCGTCGCCAAGATGGCTACTAGCCAGCGGGCCAGCAACCGGTTAGGCGCGTCGAGTGGCAAAATGCAGAAGGGCCCCACGCAGATCGTGGAGATGCCGGAGGGCTCACCTTTGGTGCAGATGCTGCTCGGGTGTTGGGCTTCTCAGATCCCAAAGCACAACTTGGAGGGAGCCTCGGTTGTTGCACTTGTCAGCTTGTCGTAGTCGTTCCAAGATGGCTGGCTCCACGTGTCTCGGTGCCTCCACGGGTCTCCTCTTTTCAGGGACTGTGGATCGGGCGGTGAGAGGTCTGGAGGTCCAGGTCTTGTCAGTCTCTGGGCTCGGGCTCCGGCGGGAGGCGGCGGCAAAGCAGACGTTGATTCGCTGGATGGTGCTTGCGTTAGCAAGGTGGTCACTCCCTGACCACAGGGGAGATTGGCTTCAGTCCTCTGTGCAGCAGAGCGTCGAAGTTCCCGTCTTCTTCTTAGTGTTAAGTTGATTCCAGGATGTCTGAAGTCTTAGGACACAGCTCCTACCTTTAAGCGGATTCTAGGGGCCGGACTACCTGCTAGGTCCCTCCCTAAGGGTGGGACCAGGAAGGGGGGTGGTTACACCCCCAATCCTTTGTCCAGCTCGCCCCAGGCCCGGGACTGGTGTGCCCCAGGACCGGTTTGAACTGGCATATGCACCGAGGCTCCTTGTGAGCCACAGGCATGTCTGGTTTCTTTCAAGCCCTACCTGACCAATACACAAAATCCTGTCTGGGGTGGTGCACGCACCTCCCCTGGCAGGAAACCCTTTGTCCACACCTCCCAAGCTGGAAGGACTCCCAGCAGCAGGAGGGCAGACTTGTGTCTGTGGTGGCAGCATCCATTTTGTGGAGCTGAGGCTATGTCTGATTTTACCCGGGTTTCAGGTACTGTACATGTCGTGTCCCTCTAGAAGGGTGGAATGCTAACCCCGTCGCCAGAATTGGCGAGGGGTTAGTATTCCAATTCGTATGACACCTTACTCGACATGTTTTGATAAAGCCAAACCAAAGATAGCATTTAACCGCGAGGTTCATAATGCACTTAAGAGTATATGGTATGACGATATCTGGAAACAGTAGAAGGAAGTTGTTCCGACCACTGCAGACAGGCTCAGCTCATGCCAGAGCACCATCTCACATGGAACCAAGCACTCTGCCTTCAGGATTGTTAAGGCCTGCCATAGGAGTGACTTATAGGTTACCAGGTGTCCCATTTAAGGTTAGGTATAGGTATACTACACCTAAGTAAGAGGTGATTACACCAACTTACCCCAGCTGAGTGATCAGCCAGTTGTGTCAAATTGTTAGGCCAAGCCTGGGGTGGCATAATACATGCTTCAGCCCTTGGCAGGCCTTGGGTACACCAATGCCCTGGGTACCTAGTGTACACTGGTACAGGGGCTGACAGGGTGATCCACTTCCAATTGGTTATGCACCTAGGGTGCATAGTTTTAATTTAGTAGAGAGAACAGCAGGCTGGGGGTCTGATTGGTAGGCCCACAGCCTCAATATGTCAAAAACCAGTGAAGCAAAAAGCAAAAATTTGGGGTGACCATAGGATAGCAGACCCTACTCTCCTACACTTGGTGACAAGATTGTGTATGCGTGTGCTACCACACACGCCCTGTGCCTTCTTATGCTGCCTTCTCTAGATTAAAGCAGCCTGTGATTCTGCCGCACCGCCTCAAGGTTGATCCTTGCAACTGTTGCTTCCCTTGCCCTTAGCTAGCAAATCTACTGTTCTTCCTCTGTTGCTGGCACTTTGTGCAGATGCTTCAGTTTCAGTGATGTGACACAACACTGGCAGCACGACAACTGCACACGCTGTTACAATTGAAGGCAGGTGAGCTGCCGCATGCACTACACGCGCTGCAAGGAATGACAGCGGCCATCCTTGCACGCACAGCCCAGTTCGGCCATGCGTCCCTCAGAAAAAATACTAGAGGTAATCCGTGCTCACAGACAGCTCGGGCCTCACGCTCCATCACATAAATATTTGGCAATGCGCTGGTCAGATGCACATGATTACAGCCCTCACAGTCACTTTAATTGAAAATTATTCACTGGCCCGATTATAATCTGAGCTCCTCCAAAACAAATGTGCACCAGAACTACTTGAAAGATATTACGCCGCAGCTTTTACCTGGTGTCAGTTCATTTTCACCACCCGACAGCCAGAGTTATGTTTTATCCCTCTCAGAAGACAATCTGTGGGCTCACAGCACAAACCACAGTTTGATCAGTTTGACTTTCTCTAGAGAACGTGGCAGCCATCCACAACCACTGCACGGAGGTTTTAGCAAACAGTGCGCATATCGGCAATTCCCTCACCAAGGGCTAAAGTATGATTGTGGCACACCTTCCTTGTGCCATCCATGAGGCTTAGGTTCAAGTTCCACTCGTTGCTAAAACGCGTTACATCAAACAACACAAGACTTACATCTAATTCTGGATTTTGTAGATTTCTTCTTAATAAAACACAAACAGGAATTCTCTTGGCTGTTCCAGATACCGTCTCAACTGCAGTGATCTGGAACATTCAATTGGAGTCTAATGTGAGCATTCCAGTTTGGAACATAACAACTCCTCCAGCCTACACTTTACCTGGGCCTCCAAAAAGTTGTTCTAGCTTGCTTTCCAAATTGAGAAGGCTGTTACTAGGCCTGGGCGAAAATTTCGTTCCGTTCGCGGAAATTGCGATAATTTGACATTTTCGCGTTCCGCGGAGAGCGCGAAAATGTCAAAATTTCCGGTTTCCGCAGCTTGGCGATAATTTGTTTCTTGCTCGCGCTGTAAATTAATACATTCTCGCGCGCGGGCGATCGCCTTACCTGAATCCCTGCGTTCGCCGACAAGTTTTCTTGATCCGGTCGCGTTCTCCATGAGATGTTGTATTGTTTTTAGCCATTTGCGCTGTCTCGCGACAGTTCGCGCCCGCAGTGACGTCATGCGTCACGCGATCACGTCTTTCTTCTCGCGATCATGCACCACGAGACAACTGAAAACAAGATGGCCGCGCCCGCAAGCAACCACATGGGTAAGTTGGCGACCCGCAACCATGCAGAAAATGTCGCGAACATGCCGGAAAAAAAATTCCGCATCTTCGCGATATTTCCGCTTGTTTGCGATAATTTTAATCATTTTCGCGATAATTTGCGAAAGTTAATTTCGCAAATTCCGCCCACCCCTAGCTGTTACAGAATCTATTCAGGAGCAGTTGTTCCCCTGACATGCCTTAAGCAACCCGTCCTTCCCATTATGTGAATTGTGTGATGGCACTTAAATGCGGCCAGTGCAGAACAAAGCAATGCAATGTTAATTAATTATGTGGTGTAAGAAAGTGGATTATTATTTGGAGTAGACAAGTGTCCACATCAAAGGATAAGGCCACAACCTGCTAGATATAAAAGTAAATAATTATTATAAACCAGTGCTCAATCTCTGGTAACATGACACAAAGCAGTCAGGCATAACTCACAGCTAATGTGTAAGGTACCTAAGGAGTTCTAAAACAGCAAAAGTCTCACAAAACATAATAAAACTCCATAACATATGTCAAAGTAAAGAGACAAATTGTATGGGTAAATTAAGACTGAAAAGACAAAAACATAATAAGGGGAACCAGAAATATGATTTTTTTAAAGAATTAAACTGAAAAAGCTCGAAGAAAAAGAAAGGGGCCAATGTAAGTCAATGGTCATGGTAGACCGGGACCAAGGTGCATGCAGTTTCAGGCCCACAGCAATGGATCTCTGGTTGGATACAACAAGTGAAAAAGTTCAAAATAGATTATAGGTCCCATTTCAGATAGGGACTTTGTCATTTTCTTTGAACAAATTGTGGCCATTTCTTTTAAGTCTCAAAACAGATTGAGACTTTGTCACTCTTGTAAAAGGAAAATCCCTCTGTGTGGGACGCCAGTGAAATTGTACTCTTTGCCATAGAACCAAAGGAAGGGTACCCAAAGCACTTTAGTCTTGCTGGCAATCTGGAACTTTTGAGATTTCTCTCTGAACATTTTTTAAAGCCCAATGCAGCAGAATGAGATTTAGTTGTGTTTTTGGAGGTGTCGAGATCTTAGTGCTGGACAAATTTGAAATTCAATCCATTGCTGTGCAACTGCTGGTCAGAATTTTTTTTTGTTGGGTCCAGTTGAAACTCTGGAACTCTGGAGAGTAGGTTTTTCAAAGTTTCAGAACTTTCTTCTGGTACCCGAACAGCCACAGGAGTACTAGTCTAAGGCCTCCAGTCACTTAGATACTCACAGATTGTCAGGCAGAAGCCAACATCAAAATTCAGCCCCAGTCTAGTTGCTACTGATCCACTGGGTTCCTTCACTGGATTGTCCTTTTCAGCTTTTTCATGTTTCAAGGAGCTAGTGGGGGTCCTATGGTCCTATGGTGCTATGAACGTTGGAGATCTTTCTGTCCTTGGATTTCAAGTCCAACCTGCTCATGTCCTCTCTCAGGTCACAGATGCCAAGTACAGCAGGTGCAGTCCATCTAGTATCTTTTCACAAGTCCAGACGTGTTCTGAGGAAGGTTTAGTGAGGGTCCAGCTTTTTAGGGCTCACGAGCCTCAGGGTGGCCGACACCCTAAGACACTCCTAGCCCCTCTCAAACCAATACAGTAAATGGTTAAAGGCCCTGGCCTACCTTCTTTTTCAGTAGTTCCTGGTTGTTTTACTTCAATGAGTCCCAAAATGCAATGTGTCTGGGCAAATTCAAGATGCCCAATGTCTGCAGCCACACTAAATTTGAGCTCTGAAAGGTAGGGGTGTGTAGCGGGGTTCACTATGAAAAAGTTCCAGTGTCTTCCCACATCTTACACTAAAATACAGTTTGAAGTAGGCCCTAGACCCACTACAAAAAAGGAGATGGACATCTAGGAAGATAAAGCTGGGGCCTTCAGTAACCATTGAAAAGCACTGGGTGAGCCTCACCCAGTGTCCCCACATTGCACTCCTGGGGGTTCGATGACCCTTGCTTTAAAGATCAAATAAATTTGACCAAATATGTTCCACAATGTAGGAATGTTTTTTTTTCTTTATTTGTTATCGTCTTTTTAAATCACAATGTTGTTAATCACATGTGGATTTCATATTATTATTCGATATTACATTTTCAAGATGCAATTAAACATGGCATTTAGATATTCCCAATGCATTTCAGATGCGTACCCTTCTTCAGGGGTTCATTCTCTGAAAAGAAACAGATCTGAGAATCAAAATCCAAAATCATTCTAGCCTTCAGGAACCAGACAGAGGATAAAAAAGATTTATGATCTGGACCTGTTTGATCCCTTAAAAATGCAAAGGATTTACATGTGCATCAGGCAGGCTTGTCATGCATGGACGGCTGACGCGATCCTTGTCGATGGACGGCTGACGCGATCCCACGCGCGCCGCCGTTGTGCTTCCTGGCCCCGCCCACGAAGGTATCGCCAGAGCTGCAGAGCTGCTGAAAAGGAGCCGCCGAAATGCTATTCATGCCTGCTGCCATGCGAAAAACTGTGAGCATGATCCATGCCCCTGAGTTTCTTCCCTGCTAATCTGCTACTGTGCTGCCGTAATGCCGCAATGCCGTACACAGGACTGCTACGGGGATTTCAAGACTACGCAAGTATGAAGCATTGAGGTACACAGGATCACGGGGGTTATTTTTGCTTATGCCTGCATGCCTGCTCACCTGCCTGCTTGCTCGCCTGCTCACCTGCCCATCTCTTCACCTGCTCGTATCCAGCATTTAGCGTCCAGCCGTCATCCAGCCTTATCGACCATACCTGTTTTGCGCCCTGTGTCAGAGTCACGGAGTTTCTTGCCGACAGTCTGTTTGTCCACCACTCTGCCATTTCGTCACTCGTCTGCTCCTTGTTGTTCTGGGACCGTTTTGGTGCAATGGGCGCTGTGTGGCGGTCCTGGCGGTGTGCCTCGGAGGAGAGGAACGGAGAGGTGACGAGAGGCAAGGAAGTATAGGAGACCTCGTAACCCTCTCAGATCACATTGTTTCATCTCTGTCTCATCTCTTGCCCCGTCTTCCACGCCTTAAACGGCGGTGTCTCCACTTCATCCCGCTGCACCAGCTAAACTCCACACAGCAATGGCGACAAAAGCAAAGAGTAAGCAGGTCAAGCTGGAATTGGTCAGGGTGTTCCCGAAGTCGACGATCAAGACCTCGCCAGCGCCGAATGGAGGGAGGAGAAATAAAAGGAAAACTCAAAAAACGCTCCGAGACAAAAGACTGCTGAGTTACATGCTGGTAAAAATAAATATAACGTTCTGAGAGAGCAAAGCGACGAAGACGAAGATGATGAGGACAATGAAGACGATCGGGAGGAGAGCAAGGGGGGCGAAGATACAGATATTCTGTCCCTGCCTGAACATTCAACAGAATTGAGCTTAATAGCTGCCGCAAAAGGTGAGAAAGGCGTGAAAGGTGAGAAAGACGCGAGAGGCGAAGTGAATGGAAAGAACAAAGGAACAAAGACGGGCCTGGTAGACAATGTGGTTAATAATCTGTCCCCAGCTAAGGAGATCGGGAGTCAGCCAACCCGTAAGCAATACCCTCTTTTTTCTAAACCCCTTCTAAAACAGGGGCAACTTTCGAGCACTCCTATACGAGAGGGGGCGAATCGAAGGGGGGAAAGCGACAAGTCAGAGCAAGGAGCTTTTAATGCCGGAGAGGTTTCAACCAGCCTCATAACAGCTGAGATAGTAGGAGTAGGAGTAGCGCAGAGGGTGGCACTAGGTCAGGAAGGCCTTGAAGATTCCGAAGAAGGCTCTGAAGAAGCAACTTCTACAGCACCAACTTCAGAAAATAGAAATTCTTCCCACACTGCACTGCCCCAGGTCCTTTCTCACCCTCCGGCTCAGCTGTTCACAAGTCCTTGCCTTATTCGCATTACGAAAACTCCAAGTCAAGAGCTAAGCCCTCAGGTTTCTCAGGTCTCTCAAGAGGATGGGCTGTTCTCCCTCCTGAATACTACAAAATCAAACTACATTGAAATTTTGCTCGGGACTATCCTTCAGGAATGAAGGGATTTCAAAAATTCCCAGGCTCAGGAAATCTCTCAGCTGCACAGCAGGCTCACAAAAATGGAAGAAAATTTCGGGAACTTTCCCTTAAGAGTCACCGAAGCTGAAACGCGGATTTCATCCTTAGAGGACTCTCTATCGGCAATCCAGAAAGACCTCTTGGTGGCCAACAGAGAGAGAATTCAGCTAGCGGAAAAAATGCAGGACCTTGAAAATTATAATAGGAGGTTGAATCTACGCTTGGTAGGCATACCAGAAGGATTGGAAGATAAGGACGTAGTTAAGTGGTCAGAGTCCCTTTTGAAAAAAGCCATACCTGAGCTCCAAGGAGATTTAACGATCACAAGAGCGCAAAGAGTCCCTGCGCATAAACCAAATAATCTGAAATATCCGCGTACAATTTTGCTTAATTTCTCTGATTTTAGGGTGAAGGAGAACATTTTAAGCACTGCATATTCTAAGAAATTATTCAATGCTGATGGCGCGAATAATTTTCGAATTTTTTCAGATATGTCGGCAGCTTCTGCTCATAGACGCAGGGACTTTGTTAAACTGATTGACTCTTTTAAAAGCAAGGGAGCCCAGGCTATGATTGTGCAGCAATCAAAACTTAAAGTACTGGCCAAAGGGAAGTTTTTTATTTTTACGAACTTATACGAAGCTCAGGCACTCATTGAAGGTCTAGGTCCATAGCTCACAGCTAATTCTCTTTCTGTTTAACTGGCGAGCCCATGACAGGGTCAGGAAGCACACAAGGATGCAACGACATGGCATCCAAAAAGAAGAAATTCGAGAGAAGGACGGATGTGGGACACGGGGGGGGGTACCGTCTGCTCTAAGGGGGGGTGGGGTGGGAAGGGAGGTGAAGGGGGTGTTGCAGGGGAAAAATAGAGAGTTCATTCATTGAAGAATCTTCTGTTCTAATTCTAAATTCAACACAGTTTTGGTACGGACAAGGCCTTCTGCCTCATTATTTAGACTGATACGTTCTGTTATGGTTTGCTTACTTGCACAAAGAGAGGGTTTGCTGCTATTATATGATCACATTGCCGATTTGCCTTTTTGCACAAAAGAGAGGTCTCTGCTGCTATTATATAACTGCACTGTTTACTTGCTTATTTGCACACAGAGAGGTTTTTGCTGCTCATTTGCAAAATTATTGCACAACCGTATTTCCCATTTGCATAAAGTGAGGTTGTGCTGTTTTCATATGTTATGTTATCTGGTGTTTTATTGAGCACTCAGCTACTCAAGCAGAGTGTCCCGGCGCTGTGTACTGCTGGGGAACCCATCCTGGCTTTCCCTGTGAGATGGTCCCTTACTGGGCATCTCCAAGGTGAAGACCAAGCATCCCTGGTGCTGATGGGGCCGTAAGTGGAGATTAAGCAAGCTATTGCCCAGAGTTGCTGAGTGTGATCGATGATTAGAGTAGGCACCAAGGCGAGAATTATCGAGTCCGCTGACCTTGGCCTAAGACCCTGCCGCGTCGGGAATAGAACCCTGGTCCCTGACTGACCTCTGCTTCCGGGTCTGCCGCCTCTAACCAGTGAGCCACAACACTTCACTATAACTGCACTGCTAAAGGTTCTCTCTGGTATTGTACAACCATTTTGCTCATTTGCCTATTTGTTTAGAGAGACGTTCCTGCTCCTTAGTTGCGTATTTCCACAAAGTGAGGTTTCACTATTTTTATTATACAACTGCACTCCTCATCTGCCTATTTGCACAAAGAGTTTACTATCGGTAATTTTTGTATGATTATTTATTGATGGATGTTGATTAATACTTATTTCCACAGGCTGAGGTTTAAAATTCCCTTAGCCATATTCATTTACTTCGGCTGCCTTTTCGCATGTTCCATCATCCTCCTCTTTAAAATTTAATAACATGGTGAAGTTTATTTCTTTTAATACAAATGGTCTTAACAATGTTCGAAAAAAAAATGCTATTGAATGCTGGTTAAAGAATTTAAACCCAGACATCATCTACTTACAAGAGACCCATTATAAAGATCAGGAGGACTCAGATAAAATTCTGAAGAATTGGGCCGGCCATAGGATATCCTCTTCAGCTGGGTTGGCACAGAGAGGAGTATGCATATTAATAGGAAAACACGTAGGTTTTACTCTGGCTGGCACAGCAACAGACCATAGAGGTAGATGGGCAATTGCACATGGTAAATTAAATAATATAGACATAATCCTCGTTACAATATATGCACCAATTTTAGATAACTCTTTGCCAATTTTCCAATTAAAGAACGCCATAACAGGGCTCCCTGGGTTAATATTATGGGGGGGAGACTTTAATTTTCTTCAGATCCCTCAATTGGACCCCTCCAAAAGATCGCCGTCAAAATAAACCCCAAACTGCTTTGGCCATTCAAACTTGTAAATTAGACCTTGATATCATGGATCATTGGCGATTCTCTAATCCTCTTAAACGAGAGTATCCATGCCACTCAGCAAAATATAACTCTGCATCCAGATTCGATTTTTTTTTAACTTCTCATGATATAGAGCTATATAATTATCTACATCTGTCTAATGCTTTCTCCGATCATGTGACAGTCTGCATGGAGGTAAAGTTGGGGTTACAAGATATAAGCCCTTCTAGAAGATGGTTTTTTAACAATCTTAACCTCCTTGATCCTAAATGGTGTACAGACATTGAAAAATTTATCGAGCAGTTTTTTACACAGAATAGAGGTGCTGCCCCATTAAATATGATGTGGGATTCATTCAAGGCTACACTCCGCGGGCTCATAATATCTAAAGAAATACCAAAGCAGAAGGCAAGAAAGGAGGAGAAAATAAAACTTCAAACTGATCTCACGGAGGCAACCCAAGAACACTACAAGAGTAGATCAGCGCACTCAGGGCAAAAACTCTACGAGGCTAAGGGCAGGATGAGGGACTTTTATTGCATCCTGGGTGAAACTAATAATAATCTCTATGCCCAGAAGATCTATGAGGAGAGCGAATATACAGGCAAGCTCTTGGCCTGGCAAGCCAAAGAAAAGCAGGCTCGCAATTGAATAGATCAATTAATTAATCCCATCACTAAATCATATGCTAAGACCACAGCCTTTATTGGCGAGTTGTTTTTAAACCACTATGAGGGAGTCTATCAAGTGACCGAAGGGGCCCCATCTGATTCCATTGGGGAGTTCTTAGAGCATCTGGCAATACTGAAATTAAATGATGGGGGCAAGAAATGCCTCATAGAGGACTTCTCAATGCTAGAATTAGATGACGTAATTATCTCTTTCCCCAATGGTAAGGCAAATGGTGATGATGGTCTTCCTATTGAATTTTTTTTTTTAAATTGGAGGAAACTTTTACTTTTATTGAATGACCTACTCCAAGGAGGCTCACCGCCAGATTCTTTCCATTCAGCTGTGGTGGTTAGCATTTTAAAAAAAGGAAAGGACAAGGAGAATATAAATTCATATAGACCTATAAGTCTCCTAAATACAGATTATAAAATCTTTACAAAACTTTTAGCAAACCGATTGAATAAAATAGTGGGATACCTCGTAGCTAATGACCAGTGCGGTTTTATTGCAGGCAGGCATCTCCACTCAAACACAAAGTTTGTATTGGAAGCACTAGATTTTTTTTAAACTAATAAAGTGAAGGCTCAAATCTGGTTTTTAGACGCAGAGAAGGCCTTCGATCTAGTGTCATGGGACTGCCTTTTTGCTATTTTGCACAGTTTTAATTTCCCGGAGGCTTTTATCGTTCTTTTAAAACATCTATATATGGATTCTAAAGCACAGATTATCATCAACAATTCTAATATTGGAACATGTCTGGTCACTAGAGGCACGCGCCAAGGATGCCCTCTGTCGCCAATTTTATTCGCGCTATTTATTGAACCTTTGGCGATTGCGATCAGGAATATATGGACCGACACAGTCCCAGTAGCTGGCATGACTAATATAAAATTATACGCCGATGATATTGCCCTTTTTTTAGATTCCAAACCCTCTAGTCAATCGAAAATTTTAAAAATATTCTCAGATTTTCAAAATCTAGGGGGTTATAAAATTAATGTTAATAAAACGGAAATTATTCTAGTAAACTGCACTGTAGACACTTTAATACCAGAATTAAGGCAAATATATAATCTATCCCCAAAGAGGTATTTAGGAATATTTATATCGGATAATCTGGAAGATCTGTTTTCATTGAACTTCTCACCATTGTTAAAAAAGGTGGGGTCTCTTTTAGATCGTTGCAACTTATTACCCCTGTCCTTAATGGGGCGAGCAGCATTAATACCAATGTCGGTCTTACCTCTTTTTAATTTCTTGTTTGACGCTGCACCCTGTCCAATTCAGGTGTCTTTTTTTAATAAAGTGGATGCTCTGATCTCTTCTTTTCTCTGGGCTAAAAAATCTCCTAGGCTTGCACGTGACACTTTATACCTTCCTTTCGCACAAGGAGGGTTGTCCCTTCCAAATATTAGAGAATATTACTTTGCTTCCTTTGCACATCATAGTTTTAGTTTTTGTTTTTTCAGACACTAACGAAGCAGACAATTTTTTTATGAAGAAGATGCTGTCAGAAATAAAAATAATTGATCCGATTAGAATTATAAAAGATCCAAAGAAAGTTCGTTACAAGTCCCTTCAGTGGATTTTCAAACAGAAAATTCAGTTTTTGAAATTCTACTCTGTATTGTATTGTATTGTAATTCATTCTTGTAGACCGCATCTATCACCCTACGGGTATCCTGGCGCTAGGACTAAAATGGAAGAAAACACTTTAGCCAATCCAGTGTCCACATCCTACAGAAACGAGAAAGAAGAGAGACAGAAGAAAAAAAGGCCGGCCAAAAGTGCAGGATTAGGAGGTCATAGGCCCCTCCCTGGGAAAGAGCCAGGTTTTAAGACTCCGCCTGAAATCCATCAGGGAGTTGGCTTGTCTGATATTCAGAGGGAGGTCATTCCAGCAGCGTGAAGCCACTGTGCTAAAAGCCCTACCCCTCATCCTAGCCTTCTTAACTCTGCCAGTACTTAGCAGAGAGGCATGCGAGGAGCGTAAAGTTCTTTGAGGCTTATACCAAGACAGTCTCTCCTGCAGAGAAATTGGGCCAAGGCCATGAGCCGCTCTGAAAGCAATGCATAGAGATTTAAACATGACTCTCTCTTTTATGGGAAGCCAATGGAGCTCTTGTAACGCTAACGTGGTTGAGGAGCAGCGTTTCTTGTTCAGTGCTAATTTGGCTGCCATAGACTGGACCCTCTGCAAGCTCTGATAGATGTAGAGAGGAGCTCCCAAATATAGAGAATTGCAGTAGTCCAGCCTACTCAAAATAGTGCTGCGTACCACCATCGGTCTGTCCCCCATAGGCAAAAGAGGCAGAATCTGTCGTAGAGCTTTCAGAAGGGCAAAGCATGCACCAATTGTTTTTTTGGCTTGGGAGGCCATTTGAAGATTATCATCAAACATGACCCCCAGATTCCGTACCGTGGTCACAGGGGCGATGGGTTCCGCCTCTGGGGTCAGTCTGAGATCAAAAGGCGTGTCCCGCACTCCCGCCGAGGGACAGTAGATCACCTCTGTCTTTCCTCCATTAAATTGCAGGGAGTTATCCCTTAGCCATTCTGAGGTCTGGCGCATACATTTCTGAAAGCTGTCCATAGTCAATGCGCCCTTTCCCTCCAGAGAAAACACCAGTTGGGTGTCGTCAGCATAGTTGATCAAGTCAATCCCATGCGACTTGATGATAGGGATTAGTGGCTGCAAGTAGATATTGAAGAGGATGGGACTGATGGCCGATCCCTGAGGGACCCCATGCTCCACCAAGGTCCTGCCAGAGGTGAAAGGAGGCAGGGTAACCACCTGTTGTCTCCCTGTGAGATATGATTGCATCCATCTCAGAGCACGGCCACTGACTCCCAGGTGCTCCAATCTGCTTAGCAAGATTCGGTGGTTAAACATGTCGAACGCGGCTGACATATCTAAGAGGACCAGTACCGACGAGAGGCCTCTGTCAGCCAGCATCCGCAGGTTATCCAGCACGGTGATCAGAGCTGTCTCCGTCCCATGGCCTGGCCGAAAGCCAAACTGGTTCTGGTCCAGGAGATGGAACTCTTCCAAATACCCTGAGAGAGATCTACTCACTACCTTTTCGAGAATTTTTATGGGAAACGGCAGCAGAGAGATAGGTCTAAAACTAGTAGGATCTCCCGGGTCCAAGGAGGGCTTCTTCAATAATGGGGTGACCACCGCCAGCTTCCAGGCTTCAGGCACCACCCCTTCCTCCAGAGATTGGCAACATATCTGCCACATCTGGGGGAACAGTGTCTGTGCATGCTCTTTCCAGATCTTGTTAGGGAGGGGGTCTAATGGAGATCCTGACCTAACTTTCTGTGCACAGCTATTAAACAGCTCGTCTGTAAGGGGTGTAAAATGCTCCATAGAGGTTTCCGCCGAATGTTCCTCCTTAGACATTTGACCATGAAACTTTTGGATGGTAGGGTCACAGGAGTTAGTCCCCCTACAATTTTTGAAATTTTCTCCTCAAAATGGGAGGCAATTTTATCGCACAACGCCTGCGAGGCGACCACTTTATTTCCTAGGCTAGTGGGGGTAGAGAGGTCTCTAACGATCTTAAAGAGAGCTCTGGTGCTGTTTGGTGCTGACAAAATGGTGTTAGTAAAAAAGTCTGCTTTGGCCTTAGCAATCATCTCTTTGTATTGAGCTAGCACCCTTTTAAAAACTACTTTATCAGGCTCAGCATAGTGCCTGCGCCAACTCCTCTCTGCCTGCCGGCAGAACCTACGAGTATTTCTCAACTCTTCGGTGTACCACGATGCGGAGTACTTTTTCCTGACCTTCAGGCGTTTCAAAGGCGCATGCCGATCTAATACTTCATGGATATAGTTATAATAAAGGCGATAGTTCATATCCACTGACTCGTGAGGGTCGAAGGGAGGCAAGTTTTGAAAGGGTGACTCCGCCCTACCTTCCAAGATTTTTGCCCAGTCTCTCCCCATGCGATATGTTACTGGAGGCTGTCCAGTATTTTTTTCTCCAGGTATTCGAATCCGAAACTGGATCAGCGAGTGGTCGGTCCATGTCTGGGGTAGGATGTTAACCACCTCGGTTTCAGTACGGTCAGCAAACAGAAGATCCAGAATGTGCCCTCCTTCATGGGTGGGTTGCTGGACCAACTGATGCAAATTACAGCTCTCAGAAGTTTCCTTGAGATCTCTTAGATCTCTAAAATGCCATTCTCCCACAGATTAAAGTCACCCAGAAGCAGCATTCTAGAATGGGTCAGTGACTGGGCCGTAATGACATCCAGGAGCGCCTGGTACTGAGTATTAGAGCTTGGGGGTCTATAACCGACCATCCCAGTGAGGAGCCTCCCCCTCTGTTCTTGTAGGGAGAATCCCAATAGCTCAATGCCCGCAACTTCATCAGCCTTAAACGGGGCAAAGTCCCAGGTGTCCTTAAACATCACCCCAACCCCTCCACCTCTACCCGTTACTCTATCCCTAGAATAAGTAATACAACGGATTTGAACAACTTTAACTTTGGAGAAGAGGGAGGTATGGAGAGTAAAATAATAAATCTCTGGAACGAAAACGGCTTTGTGAAGATTGAAGACTTCCTCACCGGCAATAGGTGGAAGTCATGGGATGAAATCTCCAGACAGGTACATTATTCGTATTCCACCTTGAATTGGTCTTTCTGTATGCTCAATCCAAGGCTTAGAGAGTTGGATATAGGAAATCTACACCACAAAGAAATTATCTCGACAGCTTTGAATAATAAAATTCAAAAAAAGATGAGTATCTGGATCAAATTATTAAAAGAGGATAAAGGGCAGGAATGCTCCAGTAGGATCATTGAGAGGTGGAAAAAGAGGGAAAATATTGAAATCAACAAGCTTGTATGGGACAAGATAAATAAATTTAATAAATTAATTTTTCGTGGTGCTAATTTTAGACGCATGCAATTTTACAATAAATGGTTGATTTATAGAACTCCCGCTTATCTCCACAGCATCTTTCCCCTAGTTGTTGATAAATGTTTTCGGTGTGAGGAGAAAGGGAACTGGAAACATATTGTCTGGTAATGTCCTAAAATCCAGCCATTCTGGAAGGAAATTGAAAAATACCTCTCCTCTGAGCTTAAAGCCATTATAATATTCGACGACTTAGTTCCTGTACTAGGCTGCTCTACTAGCCACACTCCATATGATGAGTCCCTTTTCATAGCCTCTTTAATAGCCAAATCTCTTATTTTGCAGTCCTGGAAAACCGATCAAGTACCAACTTTTCAGGCTTGGAAGGCAAAATTACTACGAATCATAGGCAGGGAAAGAAAATATGCTCTGAGATTAGGGGCACTCAAGAAATATGAGAAGTTTTGGAGTGTGTTTGAAACATAGTTTTTTCTACTGTATTTTCTGACAGCATTTAATTTTAACTATATCTTCTTAACTAATAGTCTGCTAGATTGTTTCTCCTTACGCATTTCGCACTTTACAATCGCACATTGCACTTTACTATTAAGATCTGAATTGTCGAATTTCGTTGATGAATTTTGGTTTTACACTTTGCACTTTATAATCAAGTTTCGAACTGATGAATTTGGAAAATGTTTTTACACCTATGTGCCTTGTACCGTATTCATTTTACTACAAATGTGTTCTGTATTGATGATTGTGTCTTTATGAACTCTCAATAAAAAGAATTTTTTTAAAAAATGCATGATCTTCACATTGTTTTGCCAACAGGAGAGGCAGCATCTACCATCCTGAATATTCTGATGTGCTCTGATGGGTCATCCCTGCACATTCAGGTCAGCGTGTCAATTAAAGTGGTGTATTGTGTAGCTTCTGGGAGGAATTTCAATCAATCAATCAATCAATGAATTTGTAAAGCGCGCTACTCACCCATAGGGTCTCAAGGCGCTGGGGGGAGGGGGATCCGCTACTGCTCGAAGAGCCATGTCTTGAGCTGTTTTCTGAAGGAGAGATGGTTCTGGGTCAGTCGTAGGTGGGTGGGGAGGGAGTTCCATGTCTTGGCCGCCAGGTAGGAGAAGGATCTTCCTCCGGTGGTGGTCTTGCGGATGCGCGGGACGGTGGCGAGGGCGAGGCTGGCGGAGCGGAGGTGGCGGGTGGGTGTGTAGAATGTGAGGCGGTTGTTGAGGTATGTGGGTCCCATGTCGTGGAGAGCCTTGTGTGCGTGGGTGAGGAGTCTGAACGTGATCCTCTTGCTGATGGGGAGCCAGTGCAGGTCTCTCAGCTGGGGAGAGATGTGGCTGAAGCAGGGGGTGTCCAGGATAAGTCGTGCAGAGGCGTTCTGTATGCGCTGGAGTCTTTTCTGTAGTTTGGCTGTGGTTCCAACATAGAGGGTGTTTCCGTAGTCCAGTCGGCTGGTGACGAGGGCCTGGGTGACAGTCTTCCTGGTGTCGGTGGGGATCCACCGGAAGATCTTTCGGAGCATGCGCAGGGTGTTGAAGCAGGATGACGAGACGGCGTTGACTTGCTTGGTCATCGTGAGGGAGGAGTCCAGGATGAAGCCCAGGTTGCGAGCATGGTCCGTTGGCTTTGGAGTGGAGCCCAGGGCAGGAGGCCACCAGGAGTCATCCCAGGCAGAGGGGGATGTTCCCAGGATGAGGACTTCCATCTTATCTGAGTTCAGTTTCAGCCGGCTGAGCTTCATCCATTCCGCGACGTCTTTCATTCCTTCCTGGAGGTTGGCTCTGGCGGGGTCGTTGGTGAGGGAGAGGATCAGCTGGGTGTCGTCGGCGTAGGAGAAGATGTTGAGGTTGTGTTGGCATGCGATGGCTGCGAGGGGGCTCATATTGACGTTGAAGAGGGTGGGGCTGAGCGAGGATCCTTGCGGGACGCCGCAGATGACTTCGGTGGCCACGGACCGGAACGGGGGAAGGCGGACTCTCTGGGTTCTGCCGGCAAGGAACGAGATGATGCATTCCAAGGCCTTTCCTTGGATTCCGATGTTGCTGAGGCGCTGTATCAGGGTGCGGTGGCATACGGTGTCGAAGGCTGCCGAGAGGTCCAGGAGGATGAGGGCAGCTGTTTCCCCATTGTCGAGCAGGGACCTGATGTCGTTGGTGGCTGCGATGAGGGCGGTCTCGGTGCTGTGATTTGCTCGGAAGCCGGACTGCGAGGGGTCGAGGGATCCGTTGGACTCGAGGAAGGCGGAGAGTTGTTTGTTGACGATCTTCCCCATGACTTTGGCTGGAAAGGGGAGGAGCGAGATGGGGCGGAAGTTCTTGAGGTCCGTGGGGTCTGCGGTGGGTTTCTTCAGGAGGGCGCTGAGCTCGGCGTGTTTCCAGCTCTCTGGGAAGGTGGCGGATGCGAAGGAGCTGTTGATGATGTTCCGGAGTTGGGGTGCGATGATGGAGTCAGCTTTGTTGAAGATGAGGTGTGGGCAGGGGTCAGTTGGGGAGCCGGAGTGGATGGTGTTCATCGTGTGGGTGGTATCTTCGGTGCTGACCGTCGTCCAGGTGCGGAGGGTGGTGGTGGGAGGCGCTGGATCGGTGGTGGCTTGCGCGGTCTGTGCGCCGAAACTGTTGTGTATGTCGGCAATCTTGTGGTGAAAGAACGAGGCGAGTGAGTCGCAGAGGTCCTGCGAGGGTGTGATGTCGTTGTTGCAGGCGCTGGGGCTGGAGAGCTCTTTGACGATGCTGAAGAGTTCCTTGCTGTTATGGGAGTTGTTGTCCAGTCGTTCTTTGAATGTGGTCCTTTTGGTGGTGCGGATCAGTTGGTGGTGTTTGCGGGTGGCGTTCTTGAGGGCTGGCATGTTTTCTGTAGTCTGGTCGTGGCGCCAGGCTTTCTCGAGGGTACGGCAGGTTTTCTTGGAGTTTTTGAGGTCGTTGGTGAACCAGGAGGCTTTCTTGCTGCCGTGTCTGCTGGGGGGGTTCTTCAGTGGTGCGAGGTCATTGGCACAGTTGGTGAGCCACTGTGTGAGGTTGCGGGCTGCTTCGTTGGGGTCCGTCGTGTTGGTGGGGGGGTTCTGGCTGAGGGAGGTGGTGAGCTGGTCGGCGGTGATCTTGCTCCAGCTTCTGCGGGGAACCTGTTGAGGGTGGTTGTGGGTCGTGGTTCTCCTGAAGTTGAAGTGGACGTAGCTGTAGTCTGTCCAGTGCAGTCCGGTGGAGTGGCTGAAGGAGATGTGCTTGCTGGAGGAGAAGATGGGGTCAAGCGTGTGGCCGGCGATGTGGGTGGGAGTGTTCACCAGTTGCTTGAGTCCGAGGTTGGTGAGGTTGTCCAGCAGGGTGGCGGTGTTGCTGTCATTGTTGTTCTCCAGGTGGAAGTTGAGGTCTCCTAGGAGGATGTAGTCTGAGGAGGTAAGGGCGTGCGGGCTGACGAAATCTGCGGTGGCTTCGCTGAATTGTGTGCGTGGTCCCGGGGTTCTTTAGACAAGGGTGCCTCTGAGGGTGGTCTTGGGGTCGGTGTGTATCTGGAAGTGAAGGTGTTCGGCGGCGGTGAGGGTGTCGTCGGAGTTGGTCGTGAATCGGATGGTGTTTCTGTGGACGATGGCGATGCCTCCTCCGGCTTGGTTGACGCGGTCCTTCCGGGCGATCTTGTAGCCATCCGGGATGGCTATGGCGATGTCGGGAGCTGAGGAGGCGTTCATCCATGTTTCTGTGAGGAAGGCGACATCTGGTGATGTTGTGTCGAGAAGGTTCCAGAGTTCGACGGCGTGCCTGTGGATGGAGCGGGTGTTGAGCAAGATGCACTTGAGGTGGTCGTTGCTGGAGCCTGGCTTGGTGGGTGCGGTGCAGGATCGGGTGCAGGTGAAGTTGCAGGCATGGCAGGTGAATGCTCCGTGGGTGTGTTTTGGGTTGACTTGGTAGCAGGCTGGCTGTCGGCCGGTGTTGAGTGCGTGGAGGGTGGCGGCGTATCTCTGTCGGGTTGGCTGGCTCCGGCGGGGCCCAGGGGTTCTGGCGCTGGGCGCGGTCCAGGCATGGACGGGCGTAGACGGGCTTGCCTTTGGCGTGCAATCGGCGTGCCCGCTGCGCTTGGCTGCTGCGCGTACGCGCGGTCCCCGCCATATATGGCGAAGTGGGAGGGAGGAGCAGGCGGGAGAGGGGCGGCAAATGGGGAGCGGGTGCCAAGAGAAGGGGGCGGGCCGCAAGAGAGCAGCGGCGGGGAGCGGAAGGGGGGTGGAAAGAGCGGGAAGACGGAGCGGGAGAGCGAGGGCAAGCCTGGGCAAGCCAGGGCAAGCCAGGGCAATCCTGGAGAGCAGGGGCCTTAAGGAGAGGCGGCAGCAAGAGAGGCCAAGAAGGCAGCAGCAGCAGAATCTGGGCACACGGGGGCCGTGCGGAGTGGAGTGACCGGGTCAAGGGTCACTGCTCACTGCCGCGCGGTCCCCGCCATATATGGCCAAGTGGGAGGGAGGAGCAGCTGGGAGGCGGGAGCGGGGCAGCGAATGGGGAGCGGGTGCCAAGAGAAGGGGGCGGGGCCGCAGGAGAGCAGCGGCGGGAAGCGGAAGGGGGGGTGGAAAGAGCGGGAAGACGGAGCGGGAGAGCGAGGGCAAGCCTGGGCAAGCCTGGGCAAGCCTGGAGAGCAGGGGCCTTAAGGAGAGGCGGCAGCAAGAGAGGCCAAGAAGGCAGCAGCAGCAGAATCTGGGCACACAGGGGCCGTGTGGAGTGGAGTGACCGGGTCAAGGGTCACTGCTCACTGCCGCGCGGTCCCCGCCATATATGGCCAAGTGGGAGGGAGGAGCAGCTGGGAGATGGGAGCGGGGTGGCGAATGGGGAGCGGGTACCAAGAGAAGGGGGCGGGCCGCAGGAGATCAGCGGCGGGGAGCAGAAGGGGGGTGGAAAGAGCAGGAAGACGGAGCGGGAGAGCGAGGGCAAGCCTGGGCAAGTCTGGAGAGCAGGGGCCTTAAGGAGAGGCAGCAGCAAGAGAGGCCAAGAAGGCAGCAGCAGCAGCAGAATCTGGGCACACGGGGGCCGTGTGGAGTGGAGTGACCGGGTCAAGGGTCACACCTCGTTACAGGTAGAAGAAGGTTAACTAGTAGCTGCAGACTTAGGCTAATTAGCCTATAGTGGCTCAGGCAATTAAATATAATTTTTCTGAATGCTGTATTTCCTATCTAGTTAGAAATAACCCTATTTTATCAAATGAATTGGATTTTTAAAAACAGTTAGGAAAAGTTTTTTTTACTTTTTCTGTAGCTGTTTCCTGCTGGATAATTCAGAAATGGTAATTTCATCTTCTGTACCAGCATTTTCTATGGGAACAACTAACCCAGTACACTGAAAAGAGTTTCTGGTGATCTAGTCACTTAAGTGCATGCTAAAATTAAGTTAGGCATATACCGATTATAGGCACTATCCAACCTATCTTATGGATAATAAGCGAGTTTTAGGGGATAATCATTTAGTGCTTTGAAAGGGTTTTTTTGGTCGATAAAAGAGTTTATTTTTACAGTTCTGTCTACAAACATGAGCGATTTCAGGCTGCAGCGGACCATGCCTTGTTGGAGGACTGTATCCTGATTTCAGAGTCACAAAGTGGATGGTACAATATGTTGTTTTGGTCCACATGTAATGTTTCAACTAATTATAGGCAGAATATTGTTCATATGTGGTTCTGATCATATTTTTCAATCAAAATGTACCCATTAAATATCACTTTACATTTTGGATAAAGTGAATTTGTTCCCATAAGATTGGCTGTTAGGAAAACATGCAGTCCCACATATAATGATTAAAGCATGGTTAGAACAAACCCATTCTTCAGCACATGTTTCCATATCTGAACTCTTGGCAAGATCACAGTGAACATGTTGTCAGAAAAGAAGGATAGTTCAGGCAATTTAGGAAATAAACATGCCTATTATTGAAGTGAAGGAAAACGAAAAGTTGAAGAGTGGAATGTTTCAATTCACTCATTGGTCACTACTAAGGACCACATTCCAGTCTACATTTTTTAATGGCCAAGCCACAATAGACAACCATATGCAATTCAGGAAAAGTCCAGCCCTAACTGCCAGACCAGTTTCACTCCAGATGGCAAGACAAGGAACTTGTGAAGACCTGAGGCTTCTTAGTACAGAGTAGACCAAAATCCGCGGGAGCGAAGAAAGAGCCTTTCCTCTCCCCAGAGATAACTCTCCTCTTGCCTATTAAAATAGAAAGAACAGGGAGAAATACCTGAGGAGCGAAGAGACAGGAATGAGCCACCAGGAGGTTTTCTAACTTGTTCTGTATGAAAGCAGGAGAAGACGAAACTTGCACACAGGATTTGTATGCCAGAAACTTCTAAGGCATTCCGTAATGGTAGTCGTCACAAACTGAGTCCCAGGGCGTTAATTTACTTTTGTTTTCAGGAGTGTAAGCGACCAGTTCAGTAACCAAAAAGGGGTAACAGATATCTACAAAAAAAAAACATCCAAGAGCTCCACAGGTTTGTGACCCTGATTCAATTAACAAAAGTCTCGTACATTACTGTATCCTTGAATGCACTTACTTGAGGTCAGTTAGGCAAAAAAGATAAATAAAGATCAGGGCGTCTCTTCTCTCTCTTGATATCACAATTCCTCGTGTAGCAGTAGATTATTGTATTATGAAATGTAGAGCACCACAGTTCATCTTTCCATATGCAGCTTAAAAAAAGAAAAAAGGATTTAGCGCGTCCTTCGCGCTTTTAACGGTGTGCTGCTATTGGTGTCATAGCAAGACCCAGTGTTGTAGAAATGAGGAAATGAGAAACAACTTACAGCGTATTCTGGTGGGAGTAGTGAAGCACGAACGAGTCCTTGCGCCGTGCAGAGAGAGCAAAACGTGGCTTCCAATTAGCGCGTTCTCGCGCTATGGCCGTTAGTCCAAACAAGCTGTTCACAACAGCGCTACCTCACGCTACGGCATCCAGGGGAGGGTCACCGGGAAAGATTAATCAGCGCGTCCTCACGCTCAAAGTGAAAGAGTTTAAGGTAGACTCGGCACCATTAAACTCGCACCAAGCAGGGATTCCACACGGAGTCTTTGTGCCAGGAGAAAGTATCCGAGCACTCACAGGATAGGGCGTGACTCAATTACCAGGAAGCAAAGCCAAGCACCTGAGAGCAGCCCCTGCACGCTTATACGCTGTTCAAGTCAGCTGATAATTTCCCAGTGCTATGTGGGAACGTACACAAGTCGTCTGCCCTCATGGTGCATTATGGGACTGGTAGTTCTAATGTTACAAGTGTTACTATACGCGATATTCCTACTGTCTAACAGAACCTCAGGCTGGTTTCAGATTATTTAAACTTTGTCAAGGAGATATAGCTTGATTTTGTTATGGGACAGTGAGCACTGGACCCACTCTGTGTATATGTTTTACTCAGTGTGAGGAAGCAAAAATGGGTACTTTGATGGGTTGGATGCTTCAAATCATCTCAGCTACTGGTAATTACTCCAGTGATTTATTTTACACCCACTGTAGACACCGATTAGCCATGTGCAAATCAGCCTTAGTGACTCTCTAATAAGAACAACCCAGAATGAAATGCAAGACCAGGTCCACTACAGATGGAAATGCAAATAACCCCAGGTTGATTTCATCCTATTTAGACATTATCAGTAAAAGGCATCTTGATTCCTATGGCTCATTGACAGCGGAAACCACCAAGGCCAAACCACGCGGACTAAGGCTATTGTACTAATCTTAACTACTGGAATTACTCAGGACATATTTTAGTCCATCGTTTGTTTATCCTCAAGTAGGCTGAAACCTGTCTGGGGTTGCGTATGTTCCTCTCTGGATGGGACCTGATCTGGCATTCATTCTGGATTGTTCCTATTGGAGAAGGACCAAACCTGATTTGCGTATGGGTGGTTCCCGTCTTGATTAAGTGGTGTGAGCTGGACTGGAATGCAGCCTCAATGATCTCCAGTGGCTAAGAATAATTAAAAAATGCAATCACTTTGTTATAAATTGTAGTAAATGCTCTAAGCCTGACTGGGATCCCCAGACATAGATCCTGGGCACACTGCGCCACAGAAGTCAAGCTATACTTCACTGAGAGTGCCTACATAGACTTCTACCAGTCCAGGTCTGCTGTGTTACCATATAGAGATAACTTGGCTTGCAACTGGGCTAGACTGTTCCTACTGGATAAGGACCAAGACTGGTTTGCATATTGCTTTGTTTTGTGTGTAGAGTGTGACAGTGTGGAAAAACAATAGACTGGAATGTGGCTCGAGCAATCCCCAGCTTAATTCAGTCATTGTTTTCATCATTTTGTTGGGTGATGGAGTAGAAACCTTTTAAATGTAGTGTGTGTGGCTGGGTATATTCAGTGGGCTGCAGCAGCAGCAAATACCAGATATCCAGTCCAAAGAAACAGGAGACACTCACCAGTAAAATGCATTTCATCACACAAATCATGGGAGTATATGGACATTGTGCCGAAGATCACTTTGCCCTTATTCAATTGCTCAGGAGGAGAGCATATTTCACATAAAGGTAGAGTACCAGATGCATTTCTCCCGGCTATACCCATCTGACTGCCTCACAGCAGGCGTAAGACTGACGCAGGCCCTTTCACATGGGGCTTGCCCCATGTGAAAGGACACATTGCTGGAGTTGCGTCACTTTTGTGTCACACTCCAGCAATGCGTCACTTGCGCCTACAGATACGTCAGAAATACTGAAGTATCTGTAACTCCTTGCGACATGATGCGTCATACAGTAAATAGGACGCATCCATCATGTCGCAAGGAGGGCGCACTGAGAAGTGACGCATCGCTGCTTTCACGCAGCGATGCGTCACTTCTCATAAATGAGGCCCCATATGTTTATGTTTTAGGCTGTCATTGCACACCAGTCCAGCCTGCAAGGATTTCCGCGAACACTGCATTAGAAGTCAGTAAATCGTGGTAAGTGGGGAGCCAAGCCGTAGATTGTGCTCTAAAACATGAGGGGTTCGTCCTCATAAAACTTTTAAACAGTCGCATTTCCTCTTACCCTGACAAGTCGCAAGCAGGAAACCTGCTATTAAATTTAGAATTGCCGTATTGATTTCGTAAGTACTCGAGACTGGGATGTAAATAATTTAAATCGCAAGCATCCCGTGGTTTGAAATTGTATATTTATACATTTATTAGACATATAATTCAAATTTTCGTTGCACTTGAATGGTTACTTTTTCCTAACAGCACGAGCGCGTTCTCCTCTGCTAATATTTCAGCGTTCCATGTGAGTGGACACATTGAAGGACATGATAAACTAAATTAGCCATTATTGAGTCGCACCCAAACCGGTGGAAAAAAGTACATTTACTAAAAGCAGCTCGCATACCCAAATATATGAACACGAACTTCGACCAAGAGCGTGCCTAAAACTACCCACATGCATCTTAAAATGTAACTGCTTGTTCGTTTTATCTTCAGTGCTTGTGAACATATTGACAACAAATGATACATCAAAGCAGTCAGACAGTGGGGCATATTATCAAGCCAGGCGATAAAATTATCGCCGCTTTAGCGGCAGAAAACTGCCGCTAAAACGGCGATAATGGGCTTGATAATATGCTCTATGGAATTCCAATTGAAGCCCATGTTAGATGTGAAGGACGTCTAACCTGGGCTTCAATTGGAATGCCATAGAGCATATTATCAAGCCCATTTTATCGCCTGGCTTGATGATATGCCCCACTATGTGTATAACAAGCTCTACATGAAATGCAAACAGAACAAATGACAGCTATAATTACAAACAGACTCGCATCATTTGCAAATATTCGCTGTTTTTTTCTTACAGGTTCACATATTTGCTGGAATTTATTTACATAATTCACTGAAAAGTGATATGAAAAGCTGCAAACTATGCCGGGATGCAACACTCACAGGGAGGTGGGTACGGGGCGGCACGTTACACGTGCCACTTCCAGGACGATAGTTTCATGGGTTCAAATACTTGCGGCCCCGAATTATCCACTCTCCCGTCACGGGTGATGACGTAAACAGGTTTGTGTTGGAAAGCCGCAGCACTGGGTATAACAGGGTAACGTTTGAGGGCTATGTACAAAATAATGCAATATAAGGACATGCCAGTTTTATGCTCAGAGCAGAAAAGCCAGTAAAGTTGCTCAGAATCTAGATTGTGCATGCCAGTAAAGCCCACAGCTGATGTTTCTGTTACTAAAACCAACTCACTTTGTAAAGAAAGTTAGAATAGTGCAGGGGAATAATAATTTTCACAGTGGTGTTAAATGTATAAATTACTTTGTATCCTGTCAATAGTAATGCGGGGGCATGTTTATCATGGTTTTGCGTCGGTCTTGCGCCACGCAAGGGGGCACGTAAGGGTGATGCAAAACCTAGAATGACATTTAACAAGCCACGCAAGGCAGCCTTGTGTGGTCCTGTGTTGCCTGCTAAATCTGGAGTAATACAGGCAGCACCAGTCGCTGCCTTGAATTACTCTTCCCCATGGAGGCGTTCCATGGGGCAGAGTGAGTGTTCCCACGCATCCACCCATGGATTTTGGTGGGTTCCCAGGTTTACCATTTGTGGTACACCTGGGAATGCGTCAAAATACTATGGGAGGCATAACGAGAAGAAATGTGATAATTTCTCCTCTTTGTTTCCTCTGTCTATATATGCTGCCTTCTGCAGCACACAGTAGTGGCTGCTACCGAACAGGCTGAGGGGTGAGGGAGAGCGGAGAGGAGAGGGATTTTTCTTTTTTAAACCACTTACCAGTATGCAGCCGCAAGCTGGCCGACTAACCCTCTCCTTCATCCTCCTCTCTTTTTTCGGGGAAGCATGAAGCACGCAGCCTCCCAGACTCCCCTGACCAATCACAACGCTGCCTTACAGCAGCGTTGTGACTGGTCTGAACGTCGTAGTTTGGGGCTCAGACAGGGGCTGGGAAGCTTGGCTTGTTCTCCACCCCGGCTGTAATGGAGCCAGGGTGGAGAACATGCAAAGTGCTAGCCGTGGCCGCTGCAGGTAAGAGCGGTGGGGCAGGGGGCCAGGTGAGGTTTTTTTTGAGAGACGACCACGAGAGATCATTAAATACTTATTTAATTTTCCCTCATGGTCGTCTCTCGATATCCTCCCTCACTTGGCCCCACCGCTCTTACCTGCAACGGCCGCGGCTGCAAAGTGTCTACCACTCCTCCACCAGTCTCTAAACATCCCACTCCCACCCTGCCCCCACCAACTGAGCCAGTACGGTTAAATAAAATGATAATAACATTAAGTTATTATTATTTTATGTTTCTGTTTGTAATTGCTCCGTGGGGCAACGCTCCTTCGCCCTACTGGAGGAGTCACCACTGGCAGCACACCTAGCAGCACACCTAAAAAGAGGAAAAAACCTGAGAGGATTTTTTTTGTGCAGGAAGGCGTCACTTCTTTCACAAAAACAATGCTGCCTACAACGCAGGCACCATTGCACCATGGTTCAAGGTTCAAGGTTGCCTGTGTTGGCACTTGACAGTAGTTTGTGTGCCAGCAGTGGCAGAGAGCAGGAATGCACCTTATAGTTTTCAATACAGCGCATTCTTGCCCTCTCCCTTTCATGGAGCACAGCACAGCTCAGCACAGCTCAGCACAGAAAGGTGGTTTGCTGGGTTGCGTTGCATCAATATTTCATAAATATGCCTCATAGTCTTCACATTTTTTATCCTGAGCAGCCCTGGAGCAAAGCAAAATACCTCATACCCTTTCCCCCTGCCTCCCAAGTGACGTATGGCTTCGAGAATGTAAAGAAAAATATATATTTTTAAAACAGGCAATGGTCCCATGTGCCTCAACTTGCTCTTAAAAAACTAAACGTAAAAGCTCAATTTTCTCTTTTGAAACTCATCCCATTTTCCGATTATGGCGGAGGGCCGAGCATTGTCGTGTGCTCTCTCAATGCTCCCGGGCACATTGCTGATTATAAATAAATATATATATATATATATATATATATATATATATATATATATATATATATATATATATATATATATATATATATATATATATTATCTACTGGCGGTCGCCAGTAGATAGTTATAGTTAGGACCGAGTTCCCATAGGAAATCTGAAAATTCTATTTTGAATAACTTTGGCGCCGGTTGACTTATCTTCGTGAAATTATCAAAACTAATGGGGCGCTCCGCTCAGCTCCTACCCTGAAAGTCTCGGGGTGATTCGTCAAGCAGGGGCTGAGAAAAAAGGGGGGTCCCGAAACGTGTTTTCCCCATGTATTTTCCCGTAGGACCTTTAGTCGAAGGTACAGCCCAAACGGCTGAACAGAATTACTTGAAATTTGGCAAAGAGGTAGTCCTCAGGTCAGGCATGTGCCCTTTGCATATATGGTGTCAATCTGTTCAGTAGTTCCTGAGAAAATTGCAGTTAAAAGTACATAAATATCTATATGCGCGCACGGTGCTTGCACGGTGCGCGCACCAAATGTCCGCGAGCGTAATTCTGATTGGTGGTTAGATGTCAGTCAACATACGAATCGGTCGAAATCAGGAAGTGTCGGACGCCATTTTGTGTGTGACAGTGAAAAAGAAAGGTAGAGAACGTGAAAAGGGGGCAGGGTAGAGAGTTCCTGACCCCCTAGCCTTTGTCAGGGGGTCCCTGAAGGACCCCGAAGGGTGAAAAAAACATTTTATTTTTTTTCAAAAAATCGCGGGGTGCGCGCACGGTGAAAAACCCTTAAAAAAAAAAACATTTTAAACTGTTTATAAGTTTATAGAAGATATTAACTATGCTGTTCAACTTTATCCAAATAAAAAAAAAAGAGCTGAGCCATTCCATATTACAGGATACAGTCAATCTATAACTATATACATAGGTAGTTTATTGTAAAATAAATATATAAAAAATATAATAATACATACATAAATTAGCCTTTAAAAAACCTTACAAATTCACTAAAAAAACCATAGATTTCACACACGTTTAAGTTAGAAATGAGCATTTAAAAAACCTTGCAAATTCACTTAAAAAACCATAGGTTTCACACACTTTATAGTTAGGAATTAGCATTTAAAAAACCTAGCAAATTCACTGAAAAAACCATAGGTTTCACACATGTTATAGTTAGCTGGACATTTCACTCGTAAAAAACCATTGAAATTCCCCCGTTATAGTTAGTTCAGCTAACTATAACTCGCGCGACCGCAATCCACTGCTGATGACGTCACATATTACATCACTCATGACATGGTCAGTGACATCACTCATGACATCACTCATGACATCTCAAATGACATCACTGATGACATCACTGATGACATCATCCAGTGAATATGTGTCTTTCTGAAAAATTAATTGTATAACTGACTTGTTAACAGTATCTTAGTGAATACAGTGATGTAATATGTGACGTCATCAGCAGTGGATTGCGGTCGCGCGAGTTATAGTTAGCTGAACTAACTATAACGGGGGAATTTCAATGGTTTTTTATGAGTGAAATCTCCAGCTATAACGTGTGTGAAACCTATGGTTTTTTAAGTGAATTTGCAAGGTTTTTTAAATGCTAATTTCTAACTATAACGTGTGGAAACCTATGTTTTTTTTAGTGAATATATATATATATATATATTTATTTATGACACCAGCATGCCACTGTCCGTGTGATGACTATCGTTTCTAATGAGTCACAAATTGCGACCAGACTCAGTTTCATTCATGAGATTGGTCTATTTGCGACCCACTAGTAATTGCAAATAAAATAATGTTACATACATTAGGAATAGCAACTTCCCAATTGTGATTTGGAGATATTCGCAATTAGAAAATTGCTGTTCATAATATTAGTACATCTGGCACCAACTCTTCATTAATATCCTGAAACTAGGATACCATCTTGACTTTGAGTAAAATCTTGCCCTTGCCCAATGATGAGTTACTTGTCCCTTTGAAAGAGCTTTTTCAAGCACAATACTACATATGCACATGCAAACACACAAATGTAACACATTTTCCATATCTCTTGTTTCTGCAGTCTTGCAACTAATTGGCATGTGCTTTCTGTCCAGTAAATAAAGTAACCTGCATATCACAATAAACAAATCAGTCTGTTGTTGTGGTGGTCCTTGTGTTACCCATAGGTCTCACTTTCTCCCTTTATTTCCTCTTTTTTCTCCTGCCCTGCCCAAACCATATGAGATCCTTCCTCTGTGGAAGTTCAGAACTTCTCCAATACCTTCTGCCCCTCCTAATCCCTTTTACTGTTCCCCTTCTTCCACCTATTTGATCCTCTCCAACGGGGTGCCCATCAAGGATGACCAGGTGAGAAATTAATCATTGAGGGCACCTTCCTGTGTAACCTTCCCCATTTGGGCCCTTTAGGCCATGTGAGGGGCGGTAGCATTGGTAGTGCTGGTGTGACATTGAAGCATACACTCTGTCTCTTCCTCTCTCCTGTCCCACCCTACACCCCTCTCATTGAATCCTGGGTGAGCATTATACACAATTCCTTATGTGGCTTTAACTCTGTTTCCAATGTGTTGAGGCTACATGGTTCCGAGGCAGACTGCATACAATGGTCCTTTGTGGTTTGACCCCTCTAATGAGTTGGTCTTCTATTGCTCTTCTGTTGCTCCTGGCCATGTATCGTATAATACTTTTTTGTGGTTTAACAGTGACTCCAATGGGTTGCTCCTCCCCAGTGGATCTGGTGGAGCTCCTTCAGGCGTGGTGTGATGTGAGTGTGGCGAGGGAGGGTAAGAATGATTCTGGTTGCCAAGTGCTGCATAGTCTGCAGCTTTTGGGTGAGTTTGTTGTTGATTCAAACATACAGGGTGTTACCAAATTCCAGCTTCCTTGTGTCCAAGGCATGCTTGACAGTTTCCGAAGCTGATTGGGTGCCATTTGAAAATCTTCCTCAGCATTTTGAGGGTATGGAAGCATGAGTCGGTGATGGCATTGACTTGGGAAGTCATGTTGAGTTTGCTGTCATGATGATCCCAAGATTCTTGGCGCTGGTTGTGAGGGTGGGTGTTGTTAATTGCTCTGTTGGCTACAAGGTGAAGTACCACAATGATTTGCTCTTGCTGAAGATCACAACTTTGGTCTTTTCAGTGTTCAGCTTTAGACAGTTGGTCTTTATCCAATGGGCAATTTCAATCATTTAACTTTATCTGGGTACTGGCCGTTTTGTCAGTGAGGAAGAAAATTAGTTGTGTGTCATCGGTGTATGAGAAGACAATGGTGTCATTAGGGCGGATGGGCTAGAGGGATCATTTATGCCTTATAGAGGATCGGGCTCAAGGAGAATCCTTGTGGAACTTCGCAGATGAGGTAGCAGGCATCTGAGGTGTATAGTGCCAGACTGACTGACTGGGCAATTACAGTTCTAAAGAAGCAGATCCATCGGAGTTCTTGTCCTTGGATTTCGATGTCGTGTAGGCCTTGGATGAGGATGGGGTGGGAGACTGTGTCAAAAGCTGGGGAAACCAGACTAAGTGGTGTTAGTACTATTTGAGGTATTCCGTTAGGCGTTTGTTGATGATTTTCTCTAAGACCGTGACCTGGAATGGTAGAAGGGAGATTATTATGTAGTTGGCAAGCATTGAAGGATATGCAAAAGGTTTCTTCAGCAATGGGAGGACAGTTGTTTGTTTCCAAGCAGAAGAGGCCTTTTGAATGGGTGTGTGCATGGCGCTGATGGGTTGCAGTTCTCTGGAGTAGGCGTGGTCTGATGGGGCCCCACAGTGGATCGACTTAATAGTGGTTTCTTATGGGTCAATGATGGAAAGTGGTTAGGACTGGTTCTTTGGATAAGATCAGGAGACATTTGATGAGATCTGCGGATTTGGTTGCAGACTGAAGTTGCTGTAAATGGTGGTGATTTGGTTGCTGATGAATTGAGAGAGATTGTTGCAGAGGTCCTCAAAGATGGTGATGAAGCTAGATGAAGCCAACGGTGAGGTGAAATCTTTCACAGTGGCAAAGATTTATTTCTTGTGTTTGTGCTGTCATCAATGTAGTCTGCCAGAGTGACATGTTTGATGGTACAGATCATTTGGTGGCAGTTGTTGGGGCAGATTTAAATGTGTTGCTCTTTAAATTGCCCTGGCTCACTCTCCATTTTCACTCCAGTTACTTGCAGGGGCATTTTATCAGTCTAAATTGCTCCGAGGATCAACTAGCCTGGGGACTGGATCTTGTTGTATTGCTATGTTTGAGGGAAGGGGGAAGGTAGCTGGCACAGATCTGACACAATTGTTGAAATGTTTGATGATTTTAGAGAGGCTTTTGCTGTGTTCAGGACTTTGGATGTTGAGAGTGGTGTTCAGTCCTTGCCAGTGATGCTGTTCCAGTTACAGTGGACTGGTCTGGCGGTGGTGCCTGTGCATTGGACTGGGCAGGGATGTAGAACTTCACAAGGGTGTGGCCTGTACAGGGAATACGTGTGGGCACGTTGACTCAGATGTTGTTGGTAAAAATAGAGGCCAGGATGTGTCTGGCGATGTGGGTAGGTCCCCCTACTCATTGAGTGAGGCCCAGGCTTGCAAGGTCTTTAATAAGTGCTATTGAGTTGCGGTTGGTGTGGTCTTCCAGGTGGAACTTGAGGTCTTCAAGTCAGATGTAGTTGGTAATGGATGTATGATGGAACAACTCATTCCTGTGTAAAGAATACCATCACAACACGGCTGTTACAATGTGAATCCTATTACCACGCACAGTCTTTACCTCCCATATTTATGCACCGATTATGCCTTTACCACACATGCCTTTGCAATGAATTTTGTTGTAAAAGCAAGACTGTTAAAGGGATATGCATTGTAAAAGTTGCAGAGGGTTGCATGGATCTGAGGCAAAAAGCGTTGCGCAGTTGAAGCAATGCATTAGTTCTGAGATTCAGCAAGGCTGTTGTTCAAGGTCCTGTGTATTGTCATTGAGGATCCTGTTGACAGGGCTTTGGCTGCGAAGTCTGGATGTTGAGGATGCAGAGCACAGCTGAGGTGATGGGTCGGTTCTGAAGGGCTGTGAGGCTGTGATGCGAAGGGCGGAGTCTTGTGTTGAGCTGCCATCAATGAGGGATGCCAGGACCTGAGTCAGAAATGAACGATTCCTAACTAGCGATCGCTACTTGGATGAGCAACAACTATCTTCAGTTGGACGCATACAACACCAAAATCATGCTGTTAGGGAAAGCCCAACAACTTTGGCCCCCAGACTTATGGCTCCCAGAACTAGGCTCTGCCCCATACCGAAACAAGTTGTGAAAACTTGGGCATTCACATAGACCAATCCTTGTCTATGAAAAAACAGGTCCTTGTTACGATGGGCGCATGTTACCATATTATGGGCCTGTTGCAGAAAGCTCTTCCTATCCTCCCGCTCTCAGATAGGAAGACTCTGGTACAATCTCTTATAATGAGCAGACTGGATTATGGCAACCCGCTGTTCACCTCTGACAATGATACGCTATTAGCCAAATTACAAGTGGTCCAGAATACTGCTACCTTTTTCATCCGCAACCTCCCATCTAGCTCTGCTTCCACTCCTTAGATTTCTGCACTGGCTGCTATTCCACAAATAACTATTTTAAAAATCTGCTGTCTTACCTATAAGACACAATTGAGAAAAGCCCCTAGCTACCTAATTTCAACGCTAAAACTCTCCTGTCCAGCCAGATGCCTCAGATCTAATGACAAATCTCTGCTCGCTATCCCACATACCAGAAAAGGCCAAACGGGAGGTCAGGCCTTTTTCTACTTAGCCCCTCCCTACTGGGCAAAGTTACCTCACCACATGCACATATGCTCTGACCACCTGAAATTCAGAAAACAGCTCAAGACAGAATTAGTTTGAGTTGGTGCTTCTTTGCCTGCAAGCTTTCTGAGCGCCAAGATACCCCTCCCATGGTAATTCATCTACTATACAAGCTAAAGTAACATAACATAACATAAAAGATGCACCACACGTTCGGCGATGCACCGGTTCCGAAGATGCAAGGTTGATGCAGATCTTCTGCACCAGGTCCAGTTGACGCAGCAGCGGCGATGCGGCTGTTCTACTTGAGAATGCACCGCTCAGTCAAGGAGATGTGTTGGTTTGCGCAACTTAGGCCCACTTCCAATTCTCCAGAAGTGGTTTGGCACCAATTGACAGGGTAGATGCGGAGATGGCAGAGATGAGGTGCAGATGCAAGGTTGTTGGAAGCCTGTTATGTTCCTAAGGCTTTAGATCAGGAGGCCAGCCAACTAGCTCTTGGAGTCACTCTAGGTTCTGGGTCTGATAGATGCAGGTCCAGCCCTTCTCATCCAGGCAAGAGGGCAGCAGGCAGCAGGTCAGTACAGCAAAGCAGGACTTTAGCCGAGTAGCAGTCCAGCATAGTGGCAGTCCTTTAAGCAACACAGCAGTCCTTCTTACTGTCAGAGAATCCACAGGTCCAGCAGTGTACTGAAGTGGTGTCTTTTTTTTAATCCAGTACTTATCCCCATTAGTGTCTTTGAAGTGGGTGAGACTTCAAAGAGATGCTTTTGAAGTGAACAGCTGTCCAGCCATTCCTGCCTTGGCCCCAGACTAATTACAGAGTGGGATACAGCCCATTGAGTGGGGGACAAGACACAGCCTATACACGTGTGAGTGAGGCTCGATCCAGCGACTCTCTCCCATCCTATCTGCATGGTCCATCAGGTCACACCTAAGCTCCCAGGGTGTGTGGCTGTATAGGTGAGATACACAAAGCCCAGCTGTCATCCACCCCAGACAAGTGATCAGAAACAGGCTGCAGGCACCAAATGTCTAGGGCAAGAAAAATCCCACTTACTAAAAGTGGCATTTTCAGTGTTGTAATTTAAAATCCGACTTCACAATAAGTTAGGATTTTAAATTAGGACTCCAGAGACACTAGATTTGATCCAGTTATATCTTCCCATTTAGAAATTACGGTTATAAAATGTAATAAGATAATCACAATGCTAGTCTATGGGGTATAATGGCCTTCCAGTATTGAAAAACAAATGTAAGAGTTTTTCACTACAAGGGCATGCAAAACTTAAAAGTACATGTTCTACTTTTTAAATACATTGCACCCAGCCATCTGGGCTGTCCAGGGCTTACCCTAGGGGTGACTTATGTGTACTGAAAAGGAAGGTTTGGGCTTGCGAAGAGATTTATTTTGCCAGGTCGACATGGCAGTTTAGAACTGCATGCACAGGCTCTTGAATGGCATGCCTGAAATATGTTTACAGGACTACTTAAGTGGATGGCACAATCAGTGCTGCAGGCCAACAAGTGGCATTTAATTTACAGGCGCTGGGTACAGGAAGTCCACATTTCAAGGGACTTATAGGTAAATTAAATATGCCGATTGTGGATAAGCCAAGGTTACCATGCTTTAGGGAAAGAGCACAAGCACTTTAGCGCTGTTCAGCAGTGGTAAAGTACGTAGAATCTGAAGGCCGCCATAACAAATGCAACAAAAACAGGAGGTTTGAAGGCAAAAGCATAAGGGAAACCACACCAAGGACGCCATGTCCAACAAGGTGCACAAAGTATACTGGTAAGCGACATCAGAATTTGTCCGGAGCATATTTTAGAGGCGAACAGCATGGTAGAACATACAGAATATATAAATACGGATCCGGGAGGCACTTGAAAACAGCTCCAGAGACTACTGACACTATATCATGCTTGTTTCTTTCAAATGCACCTTGGTTCAAAAATCAAATACGAAATCGTTTGTTAACAGCAGTGCTCAATGATAGGATGTCAAACAATAGGATGTTCTCCTCGTTTTCAAACATGTCATCTCGGAGAAACACACAAAAGGAGATGGGAGGAATTCTTGCAAATAGTTTAATCAGTGGCAATCACTCAGGACCATATTCCAACTGATTGTTTTCATCCACTGTAAAACTCTAAACAAGGGCCCTCCTTATGCTAATCAGTACTGACCCTGCTCCTCACGGGACAAGTCATTCATTAACTTGCATTCAAGGCCCCATCCAAAAGGAGTCAAAGCAGCCCCAGACTGGTTTTGGCCTTGTTAGGCCTCCTCAGTGAGGCATAGCTTGGGTCTTGTGGCACAGCGAGCAAGGGACCCACATCTGGGCATGCCTTTGATCACTGAAGCCATTACATAAAACACTCAAAAAGTGATGGAATGCAGGCCTCAGTGGGTATCACAGCATGCGGCTGCCTGTTAAGGGCCATAGGAAACAGTAGTGGGGGCAGGTTATCGGAGGATCGCTGCTGTGTCCTGATCCTGCCGCTACTGGCCTCAGGGCACTAATACAGGCCTCAAAGACTTGTCTGGAAAGCCTTCCATGGGCAGGAAAGGGTAGTGTCTACTTGGGCCCACGCCCGTAATGAAGCCTGACCGAGATCGAAGGCCTTGCTGGGACCTTGACCATAAGAGGAACTACAGCAAGGGGGCTTGAATAGAGACCTCTGCAACCAGTGCGAGGGTGGAGACAAACCACGCATCCATCTCCGAACTGCTGAGGGTCATGTGGAAGGGCCGGGCAGGCTCCAACTGAGCCAGAGTAAGAGACTCCCTCTGCATTGTGGCCTCTGGAGGGGATCCAGGCAAAGGCAGCCTGGAGTGACGGAGCACCTGCAGTGATCCAATTGGACGCAAGTAAGCGGGGGGCATAGGCCTCCCTGGGGGAAATACGACAGGCGGAGTGGAACACCGACAGCATCCACAGACTCACAGTGGAGACTACTCTGGGAGATCTGCAATGGGCCCCCACCCCGCTGCTCCACTACCTTCCATCAAACTGTCCCTCCCACAACCGTCGACCAAGATGATGGGGGAAGGAAGCACGCAGCACTCATCAAACTAAATTGGACAAATTCCCTTTTGTAGTAGAGCAGACTTGGACGGACACGCAGGGCAGGTATGCGGTGATATCAAGCATATGGGAGGGAAGGACGGTAACAATAGCGATAACATATGTCCCACCAGCACTGCATAACTTAGCCTTCCAAGATTTAATCAAAATGTTGTTGGACATACCAGAGGGGGAACTCCTGATAGGTGGAGATTTTAACATGACACTGAGCGACTAAAAAAAAGGGACCCACTCCCCCCACGGTGCCCACCAAGTAAACGCTCTGATCTCTGTGACATTTTGTTGGCCATGGGGCTGTTCGACGTATGGTGAACACAATAATCCAGACATACAACAGTACACTTTTCACTCAGGAGCACACAACAGTCTCTTGAGAATAGACTTCATCCTTACCCCAGTTGACCAGGTCATCAACATTCCTAAAGTGCGACACCTGGCGAAGGGAATCGCTGATCACTCCCAGGTTTGGGCGACTTATAGAGCTCTCGAAGGACCATATTGCTGAACCCGTGGTACCTAAAAGTCCCACGTATTGAGAACGGGCTGGTTCAGACAGTGGACCTAACTTTAGAGAGAATGAAGCCGCAGTCGAGTCCCCAAAGATTTTGTTGGAGGCCCTCAAGTGGTGGTCACAGGACAAACACTCTCTTTCTTGATTGGGTACTAAAGAGATAGGATAGCAGCCGTAGAGGCACTGGAGAAGGAGATACTAGAATTAGAGACCGAACAGGCAAATGGGAATGATGACATTACGGGAGACACACTAGCTCTCAAGAGACAGGAATACAGAGACTTAGCAACCAAGGCATCGAAAGCGAGGCAGTTGGCGACACAACACAAAATCTATGAAGTGGCTAATAAAGCGGGGAAATTAATAGCATGCCTTGAGAGGCACGAGCCCATGGGTAACTACAATAAACTCTGGCGCAGGAAGAATTATAAAAGATCCACAAGAAATCACGAAGCCTTCAGTGCCAACTACTCTTTACTCTACACCCCCCGCTACTCAAACGATAGCCGACAATGCCTGCGAACTGCTGACTGAAATGCCCCTCCCCACCCTTTCATCTGAAGTCCTGGCACTAACGGAGGGGGACTCAACTGATGAGAAAGTGACTCATGAGATCTGCAGTCTTCAGGCAGGTAAAGCAGTGGGACCGAACAGCCTCCCTATAGAGCTTTATTAGTTAGTTGCCTCCAGGGGTAGCTCCTTATCTACAGAAATATACTTGTGGCCATCTATAAGGATGGTGAGCCAGTGGAATATTGTACTTCCTATCACCCCAGCTCTCTGCTTAACGCAGAGGTTAAGATTCTAGCTAAGACACTAGCGACCCGACTCATACAAATGATCCCTAAATTGTTTCACCCAGACCAGTCCGGCTTTATCCTGGGGCATAAATAATCCGGCACTCAATCTGCTTCATCTTCAGGGAGTACTGGGGCGGGTGCAGACCATACTGGAAGACGCAGTGGGTTTATACTTGGACGCCCATATGGCCTTCGACACTGTCAAATGGCCATATCATTTCACTGTGCTGAAGCAAATCGGTTTTGGTCCTAAGTTCCTCATGCGGCTTTGGCTCCTTTCCACAGAACCCTCAGCGCAGGTGGGGGTAAATGGGTGTGGTTTGAATGTTTTTCCCCTTTGGCACGGAACAAGACATGGTTGCTGCCTGTCCCCACTAATTTTTGCATTAATTCTGGAGGCCTTGGTGGTCTGGGTTGGGGGTGACCCACTGATAGGTGGGCTGCTTTGGACATAGGACTGGGATGACAAAATATCTCTGTATGCACACAGAATGAGGGTAGAGGCTATAGATACCGCACTTTGACAAATGAAGAGTGTTTTCTTTAAGTAGAGCTCTTACAGTGCAAAGAACCAAGGAACACTGCCCTCTACGTTCCTTATCAGGACAAAGGCCCTGTTACAAAATTTCATTCAAGAGGGTTCAGCACCGTTACAAGAATAGCCAATAAGTATTCAAAGAAATGTTCAAGACGTCAGTCATTTTCTTGAGAAGATTCTCTTTTTTTATTATTGTGCAGTCACATGGAAATGAAGAGTCATATTCGCAATTGACATGAAGAATCTTAGCCGACGCGTTTCGTCTCTTACAAGGAGACTTCTTCAGGGCTAATAGAAAAACATATATAACATACAGTTATCACCATGAAAAGTAGAGCAATATGTGCAAAGGTACAGTTATCAAACTACACACACCTAGAGTACCAAAACTAATAATACAATTACACAATGGAAAAACAGAGCCACAAATGTATCTACGTCGTGTATCATGTCTTGTGAGATAACAAACCCAAATTAGAAATAAGTTTCTTTCAAGTACAAGTGCTCAATTCAACATGTTTGTAACAAACATAATCGGAGATGTTAATCACTTTCCATGTCAAGACATTTATCATCCATCATGTGAATATTTAATTTCATACCTTTCTTTTAACAATTGACTGATGCAGACTGCGAGTTGTTTGCAAAATAGAACCAGTAATACAGGTTTTTCACGCTGGCAAAAAGAATTTCAAGGATGATCATTAGTCTATGGGAGTCAGTGTTTAAAGCAAATCAGACATCAAAGGTTATACATTAAAACAACATTAAATTATATAAATCCTGTATTTTTTGTTGTCATGGGTTTGTTAAAATCAAACAGGTTATAGTAAACCACCAGAGTCAATTTGAATGAGAGTGTGAATAACTATCAACAATCTGGATTAGCATTAACACAATTTGGGGATCATTGATAGTAATCCAAAGAACTTATTATAAGAGAAATTGTCAATCAATGAGAGCAAGGCCTAATACATCATACCTGGGTGATTGTTCCAATAAAATTAATAGCGTGGCAACTGTAACCTCATGCTACCAATGAAGCAGCAGTTATTAACATCCTATTTAAGTGAACAACTTTCACCCAATACAAAGAGAACTTTCTTTTTCAAAAAAGAATATTATATAAAATTCACAAAAGACACCCTGTAACGATAAGTTGCATGATTCCAATAATTATAATATAAACGATTTACCAATGCGGTCATACATACCAATTCAAGGACAATCCAACAAGTAAGTATCTATAAACAGATTAATAAAAGGTACGAGATTAGTATTTGCTTTTAGAGGTTTCCTGAGTTCTTAACAAACACCAAGCAAAATCCGGAGCAGTGAATATCCTAAGCGCTTTTTATTTGCATCATTGTTTTGTTTGCGACCGCCGTCCTTAATGGAAGACGCTATCAAGGAACGAGAATTCACTCGCTCCCTCCAAGATTGTACGCGATTCCTGATTTCTATGAATAAAGAATATGGCCAATCAGTAATGCATGAGCTGTATCTAGCGAATTCGTACATGGGCTCAGTGAAGAGAAAAGTATATATTGTCTAAAATTAAAAGCGGTTAAGTTAATTCTATTAAACCGGCCGAGTTTGCGCAAGAGTTGCTTAGGTTACACACAAATCTGATGCGCCTCAATACATGAAGGTCTCTACAACATATTTAAAAAAAGTTTAAAACAAAGACGCTCGATTATTTACTTGCTCCTAATAAGGAGAGGCATATCGAAGCATTAAAGAAATGACATGTTATCGTCTTGCAAGCGCTTACCTAGTAGGGTATGATAGCCCGTGTCTTCTGCTCTCGATCTTTTCAGTGGATGAACAGAGTTGCCAAAAGTGAGCGCTTTTAAATCATCCGCTCTAAAATCCCATACACCTGTGTGTATTTGGACATCAACGACGGGCCAAATATCTGAAGATTCCTAGTTTACGTATCGGCCATTTTTAAAAGGTAAAGCGTGATGTCACTATAGTACATAGGAAGTAGTTTCTAATGTGAGCCCGGGAATTTACACAAATTGAGCCCAATCTAAGTTCGTAAATTGGTTTATTAACCAGAGCGTTATTTTAATATCCGATTAGTCTCCTGAAAACGAAATGTTGTGTTAAGGCGCAATTTATTCTGTCACTATATATAGCGATGATGTATCGGCACTAGCATGGCAGCCATCTTAAAAGAGTAATCCTGTTCCCTCAATGCGATGCTAAATGTGAACAAAGTCAAAGAGGAACGCTCCGAATACAGAAATTACGAACATACTTTGTATCTCACAAAATGTTCATATAGAAAGAAAAGTATTTATCAAATGTCAATACACTCAAACGAATTATCGCGAACGGAACAATTTTATTCGTGTGATATATTTAAGTAAGTCTTGATAACAGACGTCGTTTGTTTCAGAGTTTCAAACTTGTGTAACTTTAAAAGGCATATGGGCACTGTCATGAATAGGCTGTTGTTAATTCTTACAGCGATGTGTCAGATATTTAAATATTTCCTGGTAGGTAAATCTTGTGATTACGGCGGCCATCTTACTGCAGTATACTTCAACCTAACAATACCTGACAGCTAACGAAATATCGTTAAGGGCAGCACTGGATTCATCGCTGTAATATATGTTCAGCAAGTGGTTTAAGTATGTATCCCAAATCTTGAAATCTAGTGCAGATAGGATCTCAAACAACTGAAGGAAAATGAATGAATAATATGTCAGCACCAATACAGAGAAGATAAAATTGCATGTAGGTGAAATAGTAGCACAGTGAACGATGTCAAGATCAGGCGCTAAGACATGTAAAGAGTACAATTGGATTTCATAAGTTCAGTAATAGGCATATTTACATAAATGTTTCTGTTCGAGACTATGACAACAATTGGATAATGCGAACTGAATATCCCTTACCAAGGCTAATGAAATTTTTAACCATGGGCACATGACATACAGCTTGCCTATAGAAAGTAATGTAATTCATCATTAAAGTTTAGGCCAAACTTATTTGCTCTCAAGCGGCATATCCAGCTCGCCTCCCGCTGTCTAAGCAATAATTCTCTGTTCCCTCCTCTCCTGGGCATTTTCACATGGTCAATCCCACAGAAGGAGATATTTTTTTCTCCCGGGTGTTCCTGATGTATGTGCTGGGCCATGGGGTATTTTGAGTCACAATTTCTGATTGCTCGCACATGCTCCTGGATTCGCAGTTTCAAACTGCGAATACTGCTACCAATATATATCTTATTGCAGGAGCATGTGATCATATAAACTGTAAAGATGGTATTGCAGTTGATAAAACAGTTTATGGTGAACTCCCTTGATTGATTGCTCTTAAACTTCTTAAGCTTGTTCTGCCCCAGTAGTTTGCACACACAGCAATCATTGCATGTGTAGAACCCTGAAGGTTTTTCAGGCAACCATTTTTTGATGGACGTTTTATTGTTTGTGACATAACTGGGACTAAGTATGTCCTTGAGAGTTTTGCTCTTGGAATAAACCACCTTAGGTTTTTTTGAGATAATGTTGCGCATGTGATCTTCTTTCTCTAATAAGTGCCAGTTTTTTCTTAAAATGTTGTAAATGTGGTTGCTGAATACATTATATTCTGTAATGAATAACACATCAGAATTATGTTTGGTACCAGGTCGCTTATTGAGTGTTGTAGGAGTCAGTGCTTCCTTTCTATTTAGAGAAAGAGCTCTTCTCTCTGCATTATCCAAATAAGTTTGGTTGTATCCTCTCTTTGAGAAATTTGATTTAATGTGGTGTATATTCTTTATGAAGTCCTTCTCCATGCTACAATTTCTTCTAGCTCACACCATTTCACCATATGGTATGGCTCTAATGGTAGACAAATTTACAATAGTCAATGCATTACAAGAGGGAAGAATATCCGAGTTTATGGTTTCATTCAGTATTGAACAATTTATTTCTTGTTTCCCATGTTCTGTTCCCTTGCCCTCATGCCTGATCTTGTGTTTTTTGCCACCCCTCCGCCTGCCTCTTCGTTGTAAGTTTTTGTACGGTTTCCCAAACGGTACCGCCGTATTTCTTGTAAAAAAACAGAGGGGGGATCTGTAGAAGGAACACAACTCGTTCCTTCACCAGGATCACTTCCTAAGGAGGAGATTGAGGTGTTACTTGAAGAAATGCTGACAGGTTTCTCACATGTTTTTTCTTTTTCTTGAGGTTTGGGAACAAGGTCATCAAACTTTCTAGCAAAAGTGAAGATGCGTCCCCTCCTATAGTCTCCCTCATCTCTCAGTATTGCAACAGTTACTTGCATGCCACTAGCGCCCATCCTCAATCCACCATTAGAGCCATACCATATGGTGAAATGGTGCGAGCTAGAAGAAATTGTAGCATGGAGAAGGACTTCATAAAGAATATACACCACATTAAATCAAATTTCTCAAAGAGAGGATACAACCAAACTTATTTGGATAATGCAGAGAGAAGAGCTCTTTCTCTAAATAGAAAGGAAGCACTGACTCCTACAACACTCAATAAGCGACCTGGTACCAAACATAATTCTGATGTGTTATTCATTACAGAATATAATGTATTCAGCAACCACATTTACAACATTTTAAGAAAAAACTGGCACTTATTAGAGAAAGAAGATCACATGCGCAACATTATCTCAAAAAAACCTAAGGTGGTTTATTCCAAGAGCAAAACTCTCAAGGACATACTTAGTCCCAGTTATGTCACAAACAATAAAACGTCCATCAAAAAATGGTTGCCTGAAAAACCTTCAGGGTTCTACACATGCAATGATTGCTGTGTGTGCAAACTGGGGCAGAACAAGCTTAAGAAGTTTAAGAGCAATCAATCAAGGGAGTTCACCATAAACTGTTTTATCAACTGCAATACCATCTTTACAGTTTATATGATCACATGCTCCTGCAATAAGATATATATTGGTAGCAGTATTCGCAGTTTGAAACTGCGAATCCAGGAGCATGTGCGAGCAATCAGAAATTGTGACTCAAAATACCCCATGGCCCAGCACATACATCAGGAACACCCGGGAGAAAAAAATATCTCCTTCTGTGGGATTGACCATGTGAAAATGCCCAGGAGAGGAGGGAACAGAGAATTATTGCTTAGACAGCGGGAGGCGAGCTGGATATGCCGCTTGAGAACAAATAGGTTTGGCCTAAACTTTAATGATGAATTACATTACTTTCTATAGGCAAGCTGTATGTCATGTGCCCATGGTTAAAAATTTCATTAGCCTTGGTAAGGGATATTCAGTTCGCATTATCCAATTGTTGTCATAGTCTCGAACAGAAACATTTATGTAAATATGCCTATTACTGAACTTATGAAATCCAATTGTACTCTTTACATGTCTTAGCGCCTGATCTTGACATCGTTCACTGTGCTACTATTTCACCTACATGCAATTTTATCTTCTCTGTATTGGTGCTGACATATTATTCATTCATTTTCCTTCAGTTGTTTGAGATCCTATCTGCCCTAGATTTCAAGATTTGGGATACATACTTAAACCACTTGCTGAACATATATTACAGCGATGAATCCAGTGCTGCCCTTAACGATATTTCGTTAGCTGTCAGGTATTGTGAGGTTGAAGTATACTGCAGTAAGATGGCCGCCGTAATCACAAGATTTACCTACCAGGAAATATTTAAATATCTGACACATCGCTGTAAGAATTAACAACAGCCTATTCATGACAGTGCCCATATGCCTTTTAAAGTTACACAAGTTTGAAACTCTGAAACAAACGACGTCTGTTATCAAGACTTACTTAAATATATCACACGAATAAAATTGTTCCGTTCGCGATAATTCGTTTGAGTGTATTGACATTTGATAAATACTTTTCTTTCTATATGAACATTTTGTGAGATACAAAGTATGTTCGTAATTTCTGTATTCGGAGCGTTCCTCTTTGACTTTGTTCACATTTAGCATCGCATTGAGGGAACAGGATTACTCTTTTAAGATGGCTGCCATGCTAGTGCCGATACATCATCGCTATATATAGTGACAGAATAAATTGCGCCTTAACACAACATTTCGTTTTCAGGAGACTAATCGGATATTAAAATAACGCTCTGGTTAATAAACCAATTTACGAACTTAGATTGGGCTCAATTTGTGTAAATTCCCGGGCTCACATTAGAAACTACTTCCTATGTACTATAGTGACATCACGCTTTACCTTTTAAAAATGGCCGATACGTAAACTAGGAATCTTCAGATATTTGGCCCGTCGTTGATGTCCAAATACACACAGGTGTATGGGATTTTAGAGCGGATGATTTAAAAGCGCTCACTTTTGGCAACTCTGTTCATCCACTGAAAAGATCGAGAGCAGAAGACACGGGCTATCATCATACCCTACTAGGTAAGCGCTTGCAAGACGATAACATGTCATTTCTTTAATGCTTCGATATGCCTCTCCTTATTAGGAGCAAGTAAATAATCGAGCGTCTTTGTTTTAAACTTTTTTTAAATATGTTGTAGAGACCTTCATGTATTGAGGCGCATCAGATTTGTGTGTAACCTAAGCAACTCTTGCGCATACTCGGCCGGTTTAATAGAATTAACTTAACCGCTTTTAATTTTAGACAATATATAATTTTCTCTTCACTGAGCCCATGTACGAATTCGCTAGATACAGCTCATGCATTACTGATTGGCCATATTCTTTATTCATAGAAATCATGAATCGCGTACAATCTTGGAGGGAGCGAGTGAATTCTCGTTCCTTGATAGCGTCTTCCATTAAGGACGGCGGTCGCAAACAAAACAATGATGCAAATAAAAAGCGCTTAGGATATTCACTGCTCCGGATTTTGCTTGCTGTTTGTTAAGAACTCAGGAAACCTATAAAAGCAAATACTAATCTCGTACCTTTTATTAATCTGTTTATAAATACTTACTTGTTGGATTGTCCTTGAATTGGTATGTATGACCGCATTGGTAAATTGTTTATATTATAATTATTGGAATCATGCAACTTATCGTTACAGGGTGTCTTTTGTGAATTTTATATAATATTCTTTTTTGAAAAAGAAAGTTCTCTTTGTATTGGGTGAAAGTTGTTCACTTAAACAGGATGTTAATAACTGCTGCTTCATTGGTAGCATGAGGTTACAGTTGCCACGCTATTAATTTTATTGGAACAATCACCCAGGTATGATGTATTAGGCCTTGCTCTCATTGATTGACAATTTCTCTTATAATAAGTTCTTTGGATTACTATCAATGATCCCCAAATTGTGTTAATGCTAATCCAGATTGTTGATAGTTATTCGCACTCTCATTCAAATTGACTCTGGTGGTTTACTATAACCTGTTTGATTTTAACAAACCCATGACAACAAAAAATACAGGATTTATATAATTTAATGTTGTTTTAATGTATAACCTTTGATGTCTGATTTGCTTTAAACACTGACTCCCATAGACTAATGATCATCCTTGAAATTCTTTTTGCCAGCGTGAAAAACCTGTATTACTGGTTCTATTTTGCAAACAACTCGCAGTCTGCATCAGTCAATTGTTAAAAGAAAGGTATGAAATTAAATATTCACATGATGGATGATAAATGTCTTGACATGGAAAGTGATTAACATCTCCGATTATGTTTGTTACAAACATGTTGAATTGAGCACTTGTACTTGAAAGAAACTTATTTCCAATTTGGGTTTGTTATCTCACAAGACATGATACACGACGTAGATACATTTGTGGCTCTGTTTTTCCATTGTGTAATTGTATTATTAGTTTTGGTACTCTAGGTGTGTGTAGTTTGATAACTGTACCTTTGCACATATTGCTCTACTTTTCATGGTGATAACTGTATGTTATATATGTTTTTCTATTAGCCCTGAAGAAGTCTCCTTGTAAGAGACGAAACGCGTCGGCTAAGATTCTTCATGTCAATTGCGAATATGACTCTTCATTTCCATGTGACTGCACAATAATAAAAAAAGAGAATCTTCTCAAGAAAATGACTGACGTCTTGAACATTTCTTTGAATACTTATTGACTATTCTTGAAACTGTGCTGAACCCTCTTGAATGAAAAAAAAATATCTCTGTATGCCGACGACAAAGTCCTCTATGATGTGACACCATGTGCCTCAATCTATAGAATATAAACATATTCACCAATTATAGCAGGTATTCCGGATACACAATTAATTGGTCCAGATCCAAGATATACGTCCAGAGCGGCCTGACCCCAGCCCTACCGTCGGGGTGTGCGGCAGCACTGACAACAGACAGATTTCGATACCTCAGGATATTAGTTACGGCAAACCCTGATCTCTTCTACACCCATGATCTTCAGGCTCCGCTGATGTCCGCCATTGGAGATCGTTGATGCTCTCCTTGCGTGGGCGGGCAACCCTATTCAAAATTATGTCTCTCTCTCGATTCTTCCATGCATTACAAAATGCACTGTATCTGCTTCCAGGGTCCTATTTTAAGGCCATAGAAAGTGAGAGCAGAGCATTACTGTGGGACGGAAAGACCCCGCGAATAGGCACGGTGAAGTTGACACGAGGATGGCATGATGGAGGGATAGATAGCACAACCTGATATCAGGAAATATTACTGGGCCAGGCAACTGACATTAGTCAATCAGTGGGTACACAGAGCCCAAGACGAACCCGCATATTGAATGGACAGATATGTTCCTCATCCAGGAGGATATATGCGTGCCCTATATGCCAATCCCAGGTGTCTCCATCTTACTGGGCCGACCGAAAGATGGTTTGTCTCTGGCACATGGTACCATGAGAGCTAGGTTGGCAGGACAAGATCACACACACTACAACGCTATGGGGCTAAGAATGACTAGATTCGTTGGGCAGATGCCCGGCCTTCGACAAAAAGGATCTTATAGGCATTTCAAGAGTGGTTGATCTGTAGTCGAAAGGAGATGTTGTCCCTTTTCCCGAACTGCAGCAAGATTATGACCTTACACCAACGGAAACATTCTGATACCTGAAAATAAGGCATGCCCTCCTTGTGTTTATTGCACATGGACATGAGCTCCCTGAAGCATCCCCATTACAAGGCAGATTACTAATGGAGCAGATAGACCATAGGGCAATCTCCCTGACCTATCAAAGCCTTATTAATAATTCCCCGGATGCCCTCCTCCATCTTCAGAACAATAGCAAACAAAATTGGGACAAATAGCAGATGATGAATGGTTGGTAGCCCTGGCCTGTCCTAAGGAGGTGACCATATCAGCGAGACTGAGGCTGCTTCAACTCAGAATACTTCATGGATCTTATTTCTCCTGCAGTACCCTGGCTAAGATGGGCAGAGTCTCAGACCCTAGCTGCCATAGGCAGTGCAGGAGGGAACCTTCTACCATATGTTATGAGAATGCCAAGCAGTGAGATATTACTGGGGAGCCTTAATGAATTGCATGCACGAAGGGTTAGGGTTGGAACTGTTACCCTCACCCAAGTGGTGTCTATTGCACAGATGAAAAACTATCGATCTGAACCGTAAGGAGCTATTCTGGGTAACCCCGGTGATTACTATTTCAAAATGGAACATTGCCAGATTGTGGGTAGTTCCCACAGCACCATCCCTTCGTGACTGGGAAAAGGACATGGAATTGTGCATGGAGGCCGAGAACATGGTCTATGAAAGTAGAGGTTGTCCCAGGAAGTGGGAAAAAGTCTGGGGTAAATGGAATATCTACAGAAGAAGCTCGTGCTTGGCCTCCACAGGGGGAATGAGATCTATTGTAGACCTGAGTCTTGATAAATATTGTGATTATATTGATGTGGACGAATAAGGGAGCCTTGCCTAATGGTGAAAGTGTGAACCTGTGTGTTATATACCCTGTTACTATGCTTGTTATTCTGGATGTATTTGCCACAGAATGCTTTGTTATGTCTTCAATAAAAAGAAAGTAAAAGATGCTTGTAAACAGTCTACCACTGATAATCACTCATGACAGCATTCAAACCCATCTTTTTTCTCTCACTGTACTGCTGTAGGCATAGGCCCACCATATGCAATTCAATTCTGACTCTGGCCATGCGTATGCCCACTTTAGAAGTTACATTAAACACACAAAGAGGCATCTAAATGATCTAGGTGGTAGATTAGGCTTTGTCCACAACCATAAGTGCCCTGGACATCCCATATCTGTTTGAGTGATCAATGAGCTTCTGAACTTTCAAACGTTGCTCTTCGAATATGTTTAGATAGTTGTTATTTATAAAGTCTAAATAGACTCAAAAGGTTTTCTTCTTGCTGAGGAAAATGAACTGATTACATCTAACATATACTGAAACCCATCAGGTGTCATCAGCTTAGGGTATAAAGAAATTGCCTTCAAGAAATGGTGAGCTAAAAAGAGATTGTAATTGTGAACACATTGGGAGTACTTGACGTTTTACACTTTGATGTGATGTCAGGCAATTTTACCATTTTCACAAGTGGTTAAAGTTTTCCAACATTGCCCAACACACAGTTTAGGCACTCGGCTCAGTAAGTGAAGATGTTTTAATGCCAGATGTCCTAAAAATGAGCTGAAGAACATCTGGCATCATGGGATTCTTAATTATGTTGCTTTAGCCGCTGTCTGGGGGCATGTCATTGGGAGTAATTTACAAGCAATGGCTTAGGAGAATGTGTAGCTCTGAGCTACATTGGGCAAATCCATCACTCGGTGCACTGGTGACTCCCCCTATAGGAAGTACCAACTCTCTGAGGGTGGAAAATTGAGCCCTCACATTTTCCCTCCACAGAGAACATTTGTTTCCTATGGTAAATTTCCTTCTTCCCCACTGCCATCAAATACAGGGTTGATCTTTTATCCCTCCCATCCTGGTAGGGGAGTTACTGCTCCCCTGTCCTGAAGTAAATCTTCACCAAGTTCCAGGGTGGAAAGTGCATAGAAAGGAGTTTGGGGTTGCCCACAAACAAACATATTTGTGGGTGTTCCCAAACATCCAAGGCAACCCTTGCTTTGGGCCACACTTTTCACCCCAGGAATGAAATATACATGTGTGGATTTCTTGATTGTCATGATGGAGGAATCTGTGGTTGTACATACATTTATCCTTGCCAGGAATCCCTTATGAATTCCTGCCAGTTGTTAGCAAGCATTGGTAAACACACAAGGTTTTGCGTATGTTGCAAAGTCATCCTGTGCCTTGGGCACCCCCATTTTTTGCTCACTGGTACTGGTGGTAACTGACTCTGGCTGGACCTGGGGTCTGCCTTAACAGGCCCAGGGCCAGTGCTATGGGGATAACACAGTGAAAGTACACACACATTAGGCTACACTACCTGTCAGGGTACCCCTATTGATTGGCATGACCTATTCTACAAGTCCTAGTACATAATAGGGCAGGGGGATTAAAACTACTTTCATGTCCCTAGTATATTATAGGGATTAGGGATTGGCAGTTTAAAGGCCAGCAGACCCTTTTTGCACTTGCACATGTGCACTGCTGAGAGCCTGACATCATTTTAAATGCAGTCCTCTGTTGCAGCCCTGCTTTTAAAAGTAAATTGTGCCACAAACTCGACTTTGGTGGTAGAGGCCTTTAAAAAGTGATACATTACTATATTTAGGCATATTAGGTACCTCCAGGTTCTCCCCTAGGTGTCCCAGGTGTAGGGGGTCGGGTACTTATAAATAGAACCCTAATAAAAGAGGTTTTCATATGACATGGGGACAGAGAAATTGCAAATTTCACTTCCCCCATTGTAGTAAAGTGCCTCCCAAAATCGACCTTTGTGCTGGGAGCACCCAGAGTGAGGAGCTACATTATTTTTGCATATTCAGGACACCTAAAGCCTACCCTAGATGTCCCAGGGATGGTGCAGTCATGTAGTTATAAGCATGGTCATTATAAAAGATGTTTTATAGGCCCTTGTGTTGAAGAAATTGGACATTTTATTTTCCCCACTGTAGAGTCACATAGGTTACCATGGGAGTAGTTTATTAATTATTAACTATCACTGGAAATTCATTAAAAAAATATAATTCAAGGACTTAGGAGAATGGTACTGATAAACCCAGCAATATGCTTTTGTTAAATTTATGCTAAAATATACAGATGATAACTTATAAGACGTTCTTGCCTGCAAGCCAAAATTCAGCCTTGCTGAGGTCTTCCCTGATTGGCCAAAGTTAGGAGGAATAGCCAGGCTGCTTTGATGAAGTGAAAAGTGGTTTACCAAGTGAGAGGCTATCTTTTGTAAGAGAGCTCTGCTACACAGGAATGCCAGAGTAGGATGGTCGTAAACCATGGTGTTTCAAAGGGAGTCAGGACTGGCAGAGAAGGCCAGGACCATCTACACCCCAGCCCTCTGACCCAGCCAGATGGCAGACTTAAGGCAGGAATTTGAAGATGACATGGGGAGGAGAGCTATGGAAATGAGACATGCTGGGGGTTGGTTTAACTAGTTCTTGCTCCTCTGCTGCAAGTTCAGCAATATTGAAGTTTGGAGAAACGTGCTTTCTGGAGAAGAATATGCCACATTTGGAAGGGGTGGTCATGCTCTGGGGTGTTGCCCTGTACCTCATTGGAAAGGAGTGCCCTCCTGCTTGACCCCATAGACTACTGAATAAATATGTGAGAGGTGCAGAGCATCTCAGATCTGCTGCTTGAAACTAAGAGAAGAAGAAGGCTTGCCAAGCTGTAAACGTGATTTGCACCATCGGGCCCAGAATTCTGACTGACTGCACTGCTGCATTATCTGGGACTTCAGCCATTTAGATGTACCTTGCTTCAAGATGAATATAGAGTGGACTCCCTGCAAGCTGCAGGTTAACAGAGCTCACCTGGACCATCACCACCCGGAATCCCCAGTCTGGAGTGCATCCGGTGTATCTGTAAGGGTTTTGTCCTAGTGGATTGTGTGAACTGAAGTCCCAAACTTCCAAGGACCATCAGGGAGATTGCAGACCCTTGGATTGTGTTTTGGACACTTTGAACCCTTATCAGAACTCCAGGACGGAGTTCCAGAACTTTGGTGATCTTTGGATCAACTTTGAAAAATGTTCCAGAGGTGGACAGATGCATCCGTAAGAGCTAAACTGTAAACTGGCCTGCACTGCTGGTTCATCCCGCTGAAAAGCGCCAGAGGTCCCACTTCCAGAGATTGACCAAGTGCTCCTGTAGTAACCTGTATTGTAATTTTACTGGGGAGCCTTAATGAATTGCATTCATGAAGGGTTAGGGTTGGAAATGTTACCCTCACCCAAGTGGTGTCTATTGCACAGATGAAAAACTACCGATCTGAACGATAAGGAGCTATTCTGGGTAACCCCGGGGAATACTATTTCAAAATGGAACATTGCCAGATTGTGGGGAGCACCCACAGCACCATCCCTTTGTGACTGGGAAAAGGACATGGACTTGTGCATGGAGGCCGAGAACTTGGTCTATGAAAGTAGAGGTTGTCCCAGGAAGTGGGAAAAAGTCTGGGGTAAATGGAATATCTACTGAGGAAGCCTGTGCTTGGCCTCCGCAATGGGAATGAGATCTACTGCAGACCTGAGTCTTGATAAATATTGTGATTATATTGATGTGAACGAGTAAGGGGGCCTTGCGTAATGGTGAAAGTGTGAACCTGTATGTTATATACCCTGTTACTATCCTTGTAAATCTGGATGTATTTGCCACAGAATGCTTTGTTATTTCTTCAATAAAAAGAAAGTTAAAAGAAAAGTGTGGGATGGATGCTTGTAAACAGTCTACCACTGACAATATCTCATGACAGCATTCAAACCCATCTTTTTTCTCTCACTGTACTGATGTAGACATAGGCCCACCATATGCAATTCAATACCAATACTGCCACCACCAAAACCACCACCACCAATGCCACCACCACCAGCACCAATACCACCACCAATACCAGCACCACCAATACCACGACTATGAATACCACCACCACCAATACCACCACCACCAATACCAATACAGCCACCTCAGTGCCTCTCACTCACTAGTAATAGCATGGGTACTGTACGGAGCTGCAGCAAAGACTATCCCTCCCTCTCTCCATGCCTGCCATAAAGCACAGACCGCCCTGCACCAGGAGGTGAAGCCAGGGCACTCCTAGAGCTGAAGTGTTTATTATTCGGCCAAAGATAGCAATGACATTACGCTACGCCACACTGCACACTCAAATCCCGGGGAGAGCGGGAATAGCCCCTCTCTTCATCCTGAGCCGCGACAGTGTAATCACAGAGAGAAAGGTGTTGGAGCGCTTTGTTAGTGTTTATAGCTCAGATCATATGTAACTCTCACACTTTGTGTCTGTGTAGTTCACAACCCTTACACATCTTCTTCACTGCACTATTCATCACTACTTTGAAGACTTCGCCGGCCGGTCTCTTCCTCTGATATTTACAATCTAACAAGCGGTTGAGAAGGTCGTTTATTGCAATGCAATAGGTCTCATACTTGCGAGAATTTAAGCTATTAATATTGTAAATGACAATTCCTTTTATTTATGTTTTAAAACCCAAAACATAAATAAAAGGCATTGTCATTTACAATGCCAATAGCTCAAGCTCGCATGAATGCGAGACCTATTGCAATGCAAATGCCTGTTATAAATTGGTAGGTTTTCTATTGTGTGTTGTGTCTTAATTATTCACTGAATTGTCATACCTGTCTCTTAAATTAAGCTTGTCTGCTCACAGCCAAGCTACTAAGGGTCGAGGATGGGAATAATTTACTGAGACATTTTCTCAGCCCTAGACTGTTAATGGCCTTATTGCCAGTGGTAGATGCATATTTCCACAACTAATAACCCACTTTCCAACATTTTATGCGATTGATATGTTTTTTTCCCTGTAAGTTGTAGCGTGGTAAATAGTTGTGCAATATAAGTTACTGAAAATCTGGAATTATTTTAAGAAAAAGAAAAAGTGTCTGAGCAACAAAGAAATGTAGTTGTTCATGTTGAAGAAGTGTATATGAATGAATGAAAGGACATTTGTATAGTGCATGGCTACCTGGAAGCATACCAGAGCTGAACGTGACTGATCGGATAGGACTGAGGAGGATTAGGGGAACAGAAAGGTTTTTAATTGTCTTCGGAAGACTGGGTGGTTAGGTTCCCTCAGTAACTGGAGGGGCAGTGCATTCCATTGTTTGGCAGCATTAAGAGAAAAAAAACGGCCACCACTTCTGGCCCTCTTGTCTTTTGGGACCGACACCAAGTGGAGGTCATTGGATCGGAGATTCCTGTTAGCTTTATGTGGGCGAATCATGGGTACCAATAATGGAGGTCCATTCCCTTGAATGGACTAATGAACAATACAAAGGGCTTTAAAATTGACCCTTTCCTTCACCGGCAGCCAAAGCAGGGAGCGAATGGATGGTTTAGCTGAGGTACGATTGGATACACCTAGCAGCAGTCTGGCTGCACAGTTTTGGATCTTTTGTAATTTAGTCATGACTGCCGTTGGGACACCTAAATAAAGGGCATTGCCATAGTCAATCCTTGAAAGTATCAAGGACTGGACCAGGACTTTCTTGGCTAGTGGAGGAAGAAGAGGAAGCACTTTCCTAGCCATTCTGAGCAGGCCGAAACAGGTGGCCACTGTCTTTCTTGCCTGCACCTTGAATGACAGATCCTGGTCGAGCCAGATGCCAAGGCTCTTTATTTCAGTTTTATAAACTGGAAGTGGGCCCATGCATACTGGCCACAGGGACTCCAATATAGCTGGGGCGTGGTTGCCCAAAATCATAATCTCTGTCTTATCCCCATTCAGCTTCAACTGGGAGGCATTCATCCATTTAGAGACCTCAGTTAAGCATAAAAAAAGGGCCTTCGTCTGGTGAGTTGCTTGGTTAAGAGCCACGACCAATTGAGTGTCGTCAGCGTAGGTTACCATCTGAATTCCAAATGGTGCAATGATTGCTGCCAAGGGGGGCATATATATATTAAAAAGAGTCAGGCTTAGTGACGAGCCTTGGGGGACGCCACATAGCAGAGGCTGAGGTAGTGAGCTCACATCTCCTTCAAAGACCTATAAAAAACGACCCTCCAGAAAGGAACAAAGCCATTTCAGGGCCGTACCAGCTATTCCTATTTTTTTGAGACAGTGGATGAAAGTACGATGGTTTACCGACCCCGTATCAAATGCTGCGCTTAGGTCGAGAAGGATGATGGCTGACGACCCTCCGGCGTCCACAATCTTTCTACTTTCCTCTACTACAGCTACCAGAGCGGTCTCCGTGCTCTGTCGTGGATGGAATTCGGTCTGAGAGGGGTGCAGGACACTATGAGATTCCAAAAAATTGGAAAGTATAAAGTTCACGTGTTTCTCTGCCACTTTGGCGATCCCAGGAAGGAGGGAGATAGGGCGATAGTTATCTAACTCCACAGGGTCCAGGTTAGGTTTTTTCAATAATTACTTTACCATTGCCCTTTTCCACTTAGGGGGCACTACTCCTGTGTTATGGGAGGTATTAATCACATCTGCAACAACAGGGGCGACTGTAAATACTGCCTTTTCCAAAATGTTCATGGGAGCCGGGTCCCTGGGTGAGCCACTTTTCACCCGAGAGAACAGGGTCAAAAGGGTTTCTTGGGAGAGAGGGGGAAAGGACTCCAACAGATGACTAGGGAGAGTGGCGCATTGATCATCGCGTACGTCCTCAACATGAGATGTTATGAATTTTAGTGCTAAAAAATTCTGCCTGTTTATTGCATCGTTTCCCTGACATATCAGGGGCGATAGGGGGGGTAGGGATGGTTTCTCTAGGGGAATTTGATGGCAAAATAATTTTTTCCTCTAAAAAAGATGCTTGGACCCTCTTAATTTCTGCTCTGTATTTACAGACGGCTCTTCTATAATGGTTCTTCTTACTGGCAGAGAAATCTTTCCTCAACCTTCTTTCATGTACTTTGCAACATTGCTTAAGACCCCGCAGTTCCGCAGAGTACCAAGGGGATTTATAGGAGCTGTTCTTGATCAAGGTTTTTGGTAAGACCTGATTTAGTGAGTCTTCAATCCAGTTGCAGAAGACCTTATCAGCTGCAATTGGACAGGGATCAGGTACAGGTCTGGTCTTATCCAGTTGTCTGGATTGAGCTTGGACCAGGGCCGACTCAAGGTCATTTTATGGGACACCATAAAAGGGGAATCAGGAAGTGGTCAGAAAAGTGCCAGAAAATATAACACAAACATCAAATGTCAGTGGTAAAAAATGCAGGGAAAGTTAAATTAAGTTAATTAAAGGCCCAATTAAATACTTAAAGTATGTAAGAAACAAAGTAATGTAGCACTGGGTGGTAACAAATAAAAAGTCGTAAAATGTGTTCTTTAAACAGCACAAAGGTTAGATAAAAGGAGTTTTGAGCGCCAAAACAGAAAGTATATGGCTTTAAAGCACTGTATAAATGTGTGCTCATAGGATAAGCTTATTTAGAACACACCATAGGCTGAGCAACGAAGGTTTTACCTTAGAATGTGGCCGCCTTTTTCCTGGGTAAAGATGTTGTCGTGATGTTTTGGTAGTTAAGAACGTCTCAATAGTTTTTTCCCCCATTTCAAAGAGGAATGAAGCTTTTTTGCCGGTGTTAAAATGTTGCCGACTTTTTCCTGTAAAGAGATGTTATCACGTTGTTAATGACGATCGACCTGCAGAAGCGTGCAATTTTGCACAGATTAAGTTTTTTTTTTTTTTTGTGAGTTTAAAAATTGTTAGAGGTTTGCACTTTAAATATTGGCAGCACAGTACAAATACGTGATGATAGGACAAGCTTACAGGTAAGAACAATTTTGACAAACAACGAAGCTCTTTGAAAGTACGTGAATAAATGTGGGCAGGCAGGGAAATTTAAATGCAAGTGTGTGGGAAACAATATAGCCATGCTTGACAAGCTTACATGTAAGAAATAAATGGTATGAAACAAATATTTGCACAAATACGCAAACAAATGCCGGCAGTCTGGGAAAGTTAAATAAACGGCAATGAAACAGTGAAAGTGTTTAAACAAAGAAGCAAATGCATCGCTAAAAGTAATCAGAGATAGATGCTCTGTATGTTTGCAAATGGGTGTGGAAATAGTAATAATTATTTAAAGTATGAATTACAGTTGAAAGTTTTGTGCACAGAAGGCGTTTTAATAAATTATGTTGCTTTTATGGAAACGTATGCACCTTTCCAGCACGCTTTAAATGCCTGCTAAAACAAATTTCAACATTACATATCTTTAGAATAAACAAAGCAATATAGCCATGTGTGCTAATAAATAGGTTTTGTTAAATGAAATTTATAAAGAACAGAAACTGTTTTTAAAGGAGTTGGAGCTGCAAAATAGTCTGAAATCATTTTTGTTTAGAAGTACAATACAATGTGTGTTATTAGGACAAGCTTAGATGTTCTAAATTGTTTGACAAACAACAAAGAACGAATGTGTGCAGATATGGAAAGTTAACAAAAAGGCCTAATGAAAAATTAAAAGTGTCGTATAAGTAAAGAAATATAGCCATGTGTACTGCCCTGAAAATATTTCTTTATATGCCTCCGAAAAAGTTAGCAAACATTAGTTTGATCCCAACACAAGTACACATAAATGGAGGCAGGAAAAATTCAATAAAGGCCCAATGAAATATTAAAAGTGTCGGCTAAACACAGAAAAGTAGCAATTCAAAATGTTGTGTTGTTTCTAGATTAAAGTATGCAATTTGCAATCATGCTTGAAATGCGTGCAGAAAGAAAACTTACATGTTAGGTATTGTTGAGCAAAGTACGAAACGTGCAAATGCACATAGCCATGTAACGTTAAAGAAAGACCCCCTGAAATAAAAAAAGTGTGTTATATTTAAACAAAAATGCGTTAACATTAGTGAAAAAGAGCCCCATCCAAACACATGAACAAATGTGTGCAGGCAGGTAAAGTTAAGAGCTAATGAAATAATTAAAACGTCGGAGGAAACTACAAAATGTAGCCGTGAGTGCTGCAACTAGTAACTTTTTTTTAAATGCCTCTGCAAAAGGCATAAGAGATACGTGGCTTTAAATGTATGAAAATAGGTGTGCGAATAGTATTAAATAATACAATTCGAAATCTCACTTCAAATTATTGGTGCACAGATTATAAGTCATTAAATACTTTGGGGTATATTCACAAGAACGTGTGATAACTAACGCAAGAGTAGCTTAACGCAACTCTCAACATCGCAGGCTGTCACAGGAAAATTACGCCGTGCCAACCAAGTATTCGCAAAGCGGCGGTAGCTTGCGATAGTCACCAGATAACGCGTCAAATGGCCGAGCAAAAATCAACGCCACGCTGCAAAACTGCGAAACTCAAATGCCAAAAAAGCTGCGATGAGGCCAATCGCGATACAAAAAGCCACGGAAACCAGCGGAAGGCCAGCAAATCCCATGCGTCTGGTGAGAAAATGCACTATAAAAGCAACAAAAACAACACACCAGAAAGAATCCAAAGTGCGTAGCAACATGGATGCACCCTGACCCAGCGCAGAGGCCAACGCGAACCCGAAAAGCCCCACAGACCACCAGCAAGGAACAACGGGGTCGGGGAGGCCAAGGAGAAGAGGGAGAGGAAGATGGGGTGCAGACGGCAGGAAAACAAGACCAGCGTCATGGAGGTGACAGAACACTACCAGCAACTGACCCACAGGCAGACTATCTTGAATGCAGAAGGAGTGTCGAGGAGGCCAATGGAGGAGGCCAAGAGGCGCTGGCATGACGTGGAAATATAAACCAGGCACAAACCCGCTGCTAACAGGAAGGCAGCAACGGCGACAGGAGGTGGGAGTCCTGCACCACAGGAGGAGCTGGAGTAAATGGAGGCCAGTCATCAGTGTGGAAATGATGCAAGGAGTTGGGAGTCCGGACACAGCTTGATAGGACCTGACACAACAACAACAGGGTGAGGATCTAAAAGGGACTGGGGAAACGGGGGGAGATGGGCACAATGGCACACATGCGCAACGATGTGTAGCACAATGCACAACAACAAATACCCATGGACCTATTCCCCATCCCCGTGGCACACTGCAGCACACACACATAGCAATCACAGCGCATCCCATGACAATGTGGCACAAAGTGCAACATCGACACTGCAGAACAGGGGACAAAACTGGGTCCACCCATGTGCAGAAACAGGCCGATCACATTGGAAAGAGCAGGAAACTGTGAGATGCATATGTACGAGTACCACCTCACCTCAGACATGTAGTCCAAATGTCCACTGTCCCAACTCAAATTGCCAGCACCGCCCAAACAGTCATGATGTACATTGTCACACAATCTACATGTGCACAAGAACAATGCGCCAACATAAATGTCAACACAATGTCAACATGCATCTCCCCTTCACATTGCAGAGGGACAAACAACATCTCCAGCTGGTCACACCACACAACCCACCAGTGATGCTGGAGACGACCACCACACCTTCAACACCGATGCCCTACAACAGCCCATGGACATCCCGCGCAACACACCACCAGGACCAGGGCAGAAAAGCCACTTAGAGGAGAACCCAGCCCCTGCAACAGACCACACAGCATGAAGCACCCGCATGCACGGCTGGCACACAACACTTCACCGACCCACACATGGCACACCAATGCCACGTATCAGAACGCCAAAAGGAGGTGGCCCAACAGGTGCAGTTGAGGTCTGAACCCATGGAAGGCTTAACAGAGCACATACGTTGGTGTCCATTACCCTTCAGGGACCACCTACACCCCACAAAGGAGACCCAAACTGCCATAGAGACACATGCAGATGCACATTTCCAGTACAGAACCACGCCCAGGGGCACGCACATATCAGTCACACACCCACGTTGGCTCTGTGTATGATGGCACAGGCCACTTCCCTTACGAACTGAGTTGGTGACGACAAAGCTACATGTCCAAGCTCTAACCTGCTGCCTGCGGTGACATGTCTGCTTCCACTGTACACAGCACAATGTAATGTCGTAGGGCCCAGAGCCCTCATGCATACATCAAAGTCCACAGGGACACACGCAGATATTATGTCAAACTGGCTATGGGCACGTGCGCCCGACCTCTTTTTTGGCAGGGCCACAAGTACAGTGACGCCTGTGCTGGATGTGTGTGGGGTGGGTGCAAGTCAGCCCTCAGGGAGTTGTTGGTGTGGCAACAAATACAACAGGTAACACAATGAATACGGAAACAGACAAGACCAGCATTACAGGGACAACTGTGGTGCATTATGGAGGTAGCCTGAGCAAGTCCAGAGGGCACACAATGAGCAAACAGAAGTGTCCGTGAGTTGCAGTGCGCTGAGTCTGGGGCACCAGAACTGAGCACGCTCCTGTGAAGAGAATGTCTCGGATTCTGTCTCTTCGAGACCTACATGATGCAGCTGCAGTTGGGGGGTGTCGCACCTGCATCATCTTCCTCATTGTCGTCCAAAGTCTCCCAGACCGCCTGAGGTGACATTGCTGCGTGAACCCACCACAGTAAATACCCAAGACAGTAATGGATGATGATTCATGGTGCACTGAGTCAGTGGCACCTGGAGTGCTGAGCAGAGGATCAGGCAGAAGATGGCATCCATGACATGTGGAGGCAACTCCGTCAGTCTGCCAGTATGACCATTTTGACACATGCATTTTGCGGTTGGAGTCGATCCTGGCAGTGATGGCCTGCACCTCCTGTGGTGATGCGACGTCCAGGCCAGTCAGGACTCGATTTGATGTGTGAACCCTGGTGGGCCGCAGTTGAGGCCGGAGGCTGTGGACAGCGCAAGGCCACAGACACATGGCGTTGATGACCTCAAGGCCATCGCTTCAGAGGCCATCCAATATCTCAGAAGAAGGGGTCCCGGACATGACCAGCACAGAGTTAGTGGCCCCGGATGCACTGCAGCTGGCACAGGCACCCAGCCAGGGGACGGTGACTGGCGGTGCAGTCAGATTGGCCAAGTGACCTGAGCGGGTCCTCATCAATGTCCAAGGTGTATGTTGCGGAGGGTTGCGGGGGACAGTGGAAGGTTTAATCTAGGGCATGATGTAGAGGGTGGAAGCTGTCTGGAAGCAGCAAATGGAGTGGTGGAATGCCACAGCTCGTTTTTGCCACAAAATCAGTATCACCGCCATGATGGGGATGACAACCCCAAGTCCATGGACTCAGTCGCCACCAAAGTCCAACCAGAAAGTGTCCATGGGTCTCGGGGAATAGACATAGTGGCACCGGGGCTGAAAGGGGAAGCAGTCTGCGATGAGGCCTGTACAATGACATCAAGCCAGCCATAAATAAATCAAGGCTGAATTTGAAATTGTGTGTGACCTGTTTGACCGCAGTGTAGACCGGTGTAGCGGTCAGCAAGGGCCCACAGCCACGTGTCATTGGGATGCTATGCACATGGTTGCTGCCACCTGACCGAAGGGAGTACAGTGAAGTAGATTGTTCCTTATTGTACGTACACGGAAAATGTATGATCAAGACTCGGTTACAAATGTGTGACCTACTTGTCCGTAGTGTAGGCCGAAGGCAGTAGTCACAGGGGACAACAGACATGTGTCATAAGAATGCCATGTACAGAGTTGGTGGCACCTCATCGAAGGGAGTACACTGATATAAAATCTGCAATGAACATATGTACTCTGCCATCGTGTAATGAAGACTCAGTTCCAAATGTGTGACCTACTTGACCATGGTGTAGGCTGGAGGCGGCAGTAGAGTACGTAAACGAGAAAGGACTAAAGCGGGCCTGTTCGTGGAGGAGGTGATAGTATGAGGAGGCTGCCAAGGTCGCGGGCCTCGGGCTTGGTGCTCGTGCAGGCACATGGTGGGCCCCCCTTACACACGCCGGTGTCGGAAGGTGATCAGTGTGGCCTGGCTATGTAGGGGCGGGCCTGATGGGTTCGGGGTCCTGTGGGCTGGGGTACGGCAGGTGCACAGGATTGCTGGCAACTCTGCTCACGAGGATGGCGTCGGCCTTGTGGCGTGGTGAGAGGCACCGCCCTAGCAGAGACATTGGGCTTTCCGGAAGAGGACCACGCCCAGGGGTACGTGGTTTTTATTCACACACCTACACTGGCCTGGCCTACGCCGGGCCATCGAACTCCGCTCACGCTTACATGGGGGACATAACAGGCAACATTTCCGCAAACTCCCCCACTGGCTAGGGTGACATGATTGCGTCCACTGTCCTCCACACTCCATACACCAGAGGTGTATGTCGCCATGGAAATGGGTGTGTTCTGCATACTGTGGTCTGTCCAGCACATCTCCGCCACTCTTGGCATTGTGTACTTACCCAATCATGGTTCTCCTGCATCCTTCACACATGCCTGGTTGCCACCTCTCCCCACATTCGGCTATTGTGTGGCTGGGGTGCCATGTCGTTGATGGCTCATGTTCACGTCTTGCCCAGGTTATCATTGTGAGTTTTTCTGTCGTGTCTGGTGGGTGGGCATGTTGTTTTGCATGTTGGTTGTATTTTGTGACATGTGCATTGCCAGAGTTGTGAGTTGCATGGTTGTGGATTTGAGGTAAGTGGGGTGTTCATTTGAAACTTGCCAAGGGGCCGTGCATTTCCCTTGGTGCCATCCTGGGAATGCTGGTTGCTGATGGACTGTCGGAGGATGGAGGAATCATGCACACTGGCTGGGTATTTGGAGGCGACATTGGTGGAGGTTCCATGGTGTTCAGATGTTGCCTGCACATTGATATGAGACGTGTGCTTTCTGTTGTGGTGATTGTGTGCTGTGTCACCAGGGGGCACAAGTAGGACATGTGTGCTGTGGATTGCCCCCAACACGTGCGTGCATCCAGATATAGCTTATGGTCCTTGCTTGGACTCCAGCGGATCCTGCGAATTGTGTTGGACATATAGGAACTGGGGTACCAGGCTGATGGTGATGTCCAGGACAGGTGTGAGGGACTTGGATGTGGCTGGCTGTGAGACTCCTCCGACTCTGGCGGGTGTTGGTTGGGAGGTACCAGGGGCCAACAGGTGCAGCACAGCCAGCAGCTTTGTGTGGGGTGGGATGTTGGTTGTCTGCTGTGGTCGTGCTGTCGGCCTGTTGATCGATGATGGTCAGGATGCGTATGATGGTTGTCCTTTTGAACCTGTAGTTGGCAATGACATTGTCAGGTGTTGGGTGTGTGAGGCTGGTGCATTTCCTGGGGGTCCGCTGTTTTTGTCTGCGCTGCCTCTCTGGTGGTCCAGGGGTGGGGTTCCTGGTGGGTGTTGTGGCCCTCTGGGTGTCCGGGCTACATGACCAGTGGCTCCATGACATCTGTTGCCCTTCCAAAGTGGCTGTGGGCTGGGCTCCCTTTTGTGATGCAGGCTGTCGTCCTACTTTGCACCAGGTCTGAGCAGGTGTTAGTTTCCGGGTGCTAACGCCCCTTATAACCTGTTTTGTGTTCTTATCGTCGATCTGGCTGGTCGTTGAGAATGTTGAGGTGTGGTGTTGTCGTGGCTTTTCTCACGGGAACGCCTACTCTGCATCTCATTAGCGATTGTTGCGGGGGTCATCTGTGGCGATGTTTTTTGCCACCGCTATCGCGGGTATACTGGTGCTGTGGGCTGTTAACACCAGCTTCTGATTGGGGCGATAAGTTTATCACAACTTTGGCTGTGATAAAGTGCTGTTAATTCGGTGATAGATCCTTGTGAATATGCCCCTTTGTGTTGTTTCTAGATAAAAGTATGAATCTTGTCATCACGCATGAAATGCATGCAGAAAGAAAGCTTACATGTTCGGAATTGTTGGGCAAAGTATGACGATGAAAGAAAATATGCGATGCGAGCAAATGCAATCACCGCCATGGAAAGTTAAAGAACGCCCAATGAAATAATAAACGTCTTGTGTAAAAAAGAAATGTAGCCATGCAGGCTGCCACCAGAATAATTCTTTAATTGCATCTGCAAAAGCACACAAACATTAATTAAAAGGAGTTGGATACCAGCCTTAACCTAATAAAAGAAGTTCCAGCCATAAAAGAGGATGGAGAATAAGTAATTGGGCCATCGGACACTGATAAGAGAAGCGCATACTAAAAAAGTTAGAACCAATGGAAACTAAGAAAAACTAAAGAGACAAGCACACTGTCAAATTGGAAGCCCCTTTTAAGATATTTTGAAAACAATAGATTTCACAAGCACAGAGCAAGCACCGTGGAGGCCAAACTTAAAAAGGAACATTTAGTTGCTAGTTTACATTTTGCAACAAAAATGTTTGTCCTGCTTACATAAAGATAAAACATGACTCCATTGATGTACCGTAATCTCCAAGGTACTAGTTCAGTAATGTATTGGAACCAGAATAGTTATCCTTTCTATTGGGTTTGTGCAACTACTTGCGTGTGTCTTCTCTGCTAATAAACTAGCATCAACATACCCTATAGATGTATCTAAGAGAGAGAGAGAGAAAAAGTTAGAGAGAGTGCACGAGAGAAGCGGGAAACAGGAAGAGTGAGTGAGGCCAATGGAGATAATGGATTAGAGACAAAGTAATAGAGATAAAAACAGGAGCAGGGGATTAAAAAACTGTGTAGGGAAAGAGTAGAGGAGAGAGAAATTAGCACCACAGAAAAGGACGGAAGGTGGAAAGAGGGAGGCAAGCGAGGAGAGCGCTAGAAACTGTTAGGGGCAGAAAGAGAGAGAAAAATGGGGAGACTTACAGACAGAGAGGGACAAGTAACAAGCGACAATGACCTGGCAAAAGAAAGGAAATTGGACAGAAAGCGTAGAAACATCTGAGAAAAGAAAAGAAAGGCAAGACAGGAGAGTGAGGGGAAAGGGTGTGACAAGCATTTTGGGGGATCCAAATGGTTATGGAGGTCCAATGGTAGAAAAATAAATGGTATTTTTCATTAGAAGAAAAACAAAACTGCTTAGCAGAGCCTGCAGAAACAGGACTGGGTAGATGTTAGCCCTGGCATCCTTGGCATGGAATTCCCCAAAGTTTTTGCCTGCAGACTGCCTGTTTTTGCTGACTTAGTTTTGGCTGGCTTTAGGACTCTGGGCACTTCACCACTGCTAACAAGGGCTGAAGTGCTTGTCTCCTTCTCTAAAAGATGGTAACATTGGCTTATACCCAATTGGCATTTTTTATTTACTAATGAGTCCCTAGGAAAGTGGCACTACCTGTGCCAGGGGTCTGTGAATAAATGTTACTTGTAGGCCTGCAGCACTGATTGTGCGCCCACTTAAATAGCCCTCTAAACATGTCTCAGGTCTGCTACTGCAGAGCCTGTGTGTGCAGTTTTAAACTCTAATTTCAACCTGGCAAGGTAACCCTTTTGCCAGGCCCAAAACTTCCCCCTTTAATACATATAAGTCACCCCTAAGGTAGGTCCTGGACAGCCCCATGGGCAGATTGCAGTTTATTTAAAAAGTTGAGCATGTACGGTTACATTTTACATGTCTAGGTAGTGAAAAACTCTTAAATTCATTTTTTTCTACTGCAAGGTCTACCTCTCCCATATGATAACATTAGAATCATTTTATTAAGCTTTATAAATGTAAAGTCCAAATGGTAACAGGTAACCCATTCATGTTTGGTGTCTCTGGAATTGCAATTAAAAATCCGGATTTTAAATTACAATCACGAAAATTGCACTTTAAGAAAGTTGGCATTTTCTCACTTTTTGGTTCCTGCAGCCTGTTTCTGTGTGACACTTGGGCTTTGTGCATCCCTCCTAGACAGCCACAGACTACGGGGAGCCTAGGTGTGCGTGGATGGGCCAACTCTGGCAAGATGAAGGGAGGAGCTGGGCCAAGCCCCGTTAACCCTACATAGGCAGTGTCCTGTCTCCACACAAAGGTCTGCATACCTCGTGTAGTTAATCTGGAATCAGGGACAGGAAGGCAGGGCACCTGTACCCTTCAAAGGCATGCCTCTCGAAACATCTCCACACTGCAAAGGCACAACTGTGTATAAATACTGGACCTCAGACGCCACCACTAGAGTGCACTTCTGGACCTGTGGATACTCTACCAGGAAGAAGGATTGCTGTGCTTCTGAAAGTGAAAGGACTGCTACTCTGCAGGACTGCTGCTCTGAAGGAACATTTGACCTGATGTGCTGACCTGGTGCCTGCCTCGCTCTTCCCTGGGTGAGAAGGACTAGACCTGCATCTGTTGAACCGAGAACCCTGAGAGACTCTAAGGGCTAGTTGGCTGGCCTCTTGATCTGAAGCCACAGGGACACAACAGACTTCCAACAACCCTGCATCTGCACATGGACTCCGCCCTCTGTGATTCTACCCTGCTAAGTTGTGCCACCCCAGCACCTGGACCCTTGGAAGTGGGGTTAAGGTGTCTACCGGCCTAAGTAGATACAGCGGAACCAACTCATTTCCACTGCTGTGTTGCACAAACCTGATCAGATTTGCGCATTGCCACTCCTGCGTGGATTTGACTCGTCACAAAGACCCGCATCACAGCTCTTTGGAACTAACACATCTCCCCGAATGTGTGACGCATTCTTAGTGCAAGTCCTTACAGCCCACATTGACAATGCAGGACTCCATATTGCAACCTTATTGCTCTTTGAAATTCAACATATCATCCCGAGTGTGTGCCGCAAACTTGACGCCAGGGTTTGCATCGCAAGCCCCATCAACAGGATTCTCAATGACGACATAGGCCCTTGCATCACACCCTTGATGCATCTCAGGACCGACACTTTGCTTTGGCTGCATGGTGCCTCTTCAATGCATATCCTCTCAAGGCTCCACAAACCAGGATTTAAGGTACTTTGTTCAGGGGACCTAACTGGACCCTTGTAGCCAGTGTGCACTCCATCACATTCAGCATGAACTTGTGACTTTGGCCCGGTCTAGCGAGACCATATATCCAATCGGAGTTTTGTGCTTATTGGTGATATTCTCACCAAAATCTTTAAAATTGCATATCTCTGGTTATACTTATTGGATATTTCTCATATCGGTCTTGTTTTATTTATTAAATTGTACTCTACGGGGCAGATTTACAAGTCCCTTGCACCACTTTTGCGTCACTTTTAACATGGGAAAAGTGAAGCAAAAGGGGTGCAAGGACCTTGTAAATCTGCCCCTATGTTTCTAACTTGATGTGGGATCTTTTTGTGTGGTATTTCCACTGTTTTACTGTTTGAAGTATTTTACAAAAGGTGTACACATTTTCTCTAAGTTAAGCCTGACTCTTCCAAGCCAAGCTACCAGAAGGCGGAGCACAGATTAATTTAGGGTTGGTTTGTGCCTCCCCCTGACAAGGACTGTGGTTGCTGCTTGACCAGGGCTCACACCCTTGTCAACCATTAACCCAAAGTCTCACACTGGTAGCAGCAGTGGGAATAGGACTTGTCTTTGTGTCGTGCCATACAGTGATTTGGTGTGTACTACCATCCCATATCGGAGACCAATTTGATTTTGAAATTCTCCCTGATTGCTTTTTTTTTGTTGCTCTTTCTGTGTCTGAACTCACCTTTACAAGTATGGAGTTTGAGCTGCCTAACATGGAGGCCTTATTGTAGCCCACCTCAAGGAGTTCTCTAAGGAGTGTTGACTTCCAGCTAAGAACACCTCCAGGAAGGTGAAGCTGCAATAGGCACTGAGGACCTGTGTGGACGCCAACCAGTCACTGACTACAACAGTAGGAGATGATGAGATGGAGAGGCAAGAAGAGGATTTGGAGGACATTCTTGAGTGTCAGGAATGTGCTGAAGGGGAGGATGTCTCTCATGAGCTTGAACCCTCTGCAGGAGGCAGTGTGTATTCACAGGGCTTGTCCCAAGAGGAGCTGGCATACAGGATGACAGCGAGAAAGTTCAGTCTGGAGGTGGCCAAGCTCAGGATAGAGGAGGGGAAACTAGCCATAGAGGCAAAACGGAAATAGGCTGAGGCTGAGAGAGCCTTGGAGGAGAGGAAAATGTTGCCGGCTCGCAAACTAAGTTTGAAGGAGCTGCACCTCAAGGCCAAGCAGGCAGGGTCCAGCAGTAATGGTGGCAGCATACCTGCAGTGTCCTCTGGAGACAAGATGGTCCATATCCCAAAAGGTTTGGTGCCTGACTTTGTTGTGGGGGACAACATTGACAAGTGGTTTGAAGCTTCTAGGAGATTGCTTTACAGATGCACATGATCTATGAGGAGGAATGGGGGGCTAGTCTGTGGAAGCACATCAGTAGTGAAGGGAGGGACATCATACTGGCCCTAGAGAAGGGGGGCAGGATGAGGTATCCCCCATGAAGGAAGCCCTCATCAGGAAATATGGCCATACCCCAGAGAAGTATAGGCAGAGGTGTAGGGTCAGCAAGAAGTTACTCCATCAGATTTTGGTTGATTGTGTGGATTCCTTTTACAAGGCACTGAATGGTTGGGTGAAGGGCAGGGAAATAAAGTTTTATCAGGGGCTGTACAATTTGATTGCAAAGGACCACATGTTCATTCTTTGTTTTGCAGATCTGTGCCAACATCTGATTAACAGTAAATTCACTGACCATAGGGAGCTTGATAAGGAGATGGATCACTGGGTCAGCACCAGGGTCCTAAAGAAGGTATCTGGAGGGATCACCACAAGGGTGGTCAGGGCTCACACTAGAAGAAGGAGGGGGAGACAAAAATACATCGAAATAGTTCTCAAAAGACCCCCAATACTGTTCCATGGTCAAGATTCCTATCCCCCAACTGAGAAGAAAAAGAAGTGGTTCACTGATAGTAAGCCTTCAGGGAAGGCACCCTCCAAGTGGTATGAGTGCCAACAGGAAGGACACTTCAAGGGGGATGCCAATTGTCCTAAGCAGGCAAAGCTCCCCACTGGTGGGCAGTAACTTGAGTTGGAAATTGTAGCACTTGGGGAGGAGATTGTCCCAGTTAGTGGGGGGACAGTGTAGAGGTTACCCTAGTGTCACTGGGTGACAAAGAGTATTAATAGGAAATACAGGTTGTGGGTTGCCATCAATGGGTAGAGGGTGGAGGCTCTGAGAGACACTGGAGCCAGCATGCCAACAGTCAGTTGTCATTTGGTGGCCTCAGAGCAGGTAGTCCCTAATTGATTCCACTAAGTAGTTGCAGCAGACAACCATGGGAGTCATTAACCAGTGGTGGCTCTGTGTGTCCTTTGGGTGGGGGGGACTCTGGTTCCTAGAGGGTAGCTGTGAGCTTATTCATACCTGTGGATTGTCCTAATTGAAGGGAAAAGGGCCTGCTTGACAGCGAATCCGTCGGTCTAACAGCAGCGTGCGACATCCTCTTGACTTGGCAGCTGCCCTTTGATGTCTGGGGCCCACCGGAGGGCTGTAGAAACTTTGGCAAAGAATTAAAGCAGGAACTATCGACTGCATCGAGACGGACCCCACTGAAGGGGAATATTGAACTGCAACTACCAGTATGCCTCACTGGAGAGAGCATACAAAAATGGAAAGTTACGGTTGCGTTTTTTTTCGTCAGTAGCAGCCTGCCCCATGAAGAAGAAGCATGTTGCTTTGAAACGCGTTGGGGAACATATTAATTCCAGCGTTGATGTGCAGCTGCGAAAATAAAAGGTTTTGTAAACCCATCTTGCACGGAGTGGCGTCTTTGAGTTCAGAGGCACTTTGGGTGAATTAGTTATATATATATGTAATCTACTTGCCAAGAGTAGGTAAATTAAATAAATGTCACACATCTGATGTGTCCATTCAGAGACAGTACTGAAATAAACAGGGAGAGAATAGATTCCCTAGTACGAATGAATCTCAGTCTGGTCAGTCTGTGGTAAAGAATCACTTGAGAACAGAGTTTTTAAATTAAATTAGGAAGGGGACACCAGTGTGTACCCGGTTATAAAATTTAGTATAGCTAGTCCAAGGTGAAACTGGGAATTGATTTAATCAAGGGACCACTATTCTATTTGAATAGGAAAGCTCAGCATCAACATAAAAAGGTTGGGAATTACTTACTGGAGGATGGCCAGAGAAGCTGTATGTCTGAATCCAGTTGAAAGGCAATTAGATCAAATGTACATAACTAAGCAGCCACTTGGGCCCCCTTGTCTGACCACCTTCTCTCTCTCTCTTTATTCTAGAGATACAAGGTGCTGTCCTTATGATGATCTCATGTGATGAATGAGATCGAAACACTGTTGACCCGCCTAACTCCTTATTTCATTGTATAAAAAATTCTCAAAAGTACTTTCTTGTGAGCACTGGATTGTGATAATAGTTATTATAAAAAATAAATATAAAGAGACAAAAAAACAAAAAATGAGATAATGTGCTGCAATGGATAAATCTATCGCAACAAAATCATTATATTCCATCCAGCATCATACTTGCCTTTCGAATTGAATTAGTGCATTCGGGTCCCGAATGTAAAAATACAGACTAGAAAACACTTGGTTTTCAGATACGTAGGTAGGACTAAATGGCATCAATGAACCACTTTTTTCTTAATATTCTCTACTAACCTAGTTTCTTGAAAATTGTGGGGTTTCCCTTGTTTTAAAAATACATACTATGAGTTGAAAGAGCACAAAGAGTGAGGTCACCAACTTGGTGGACCTCAAGACTCCCAGAAACCCTTTAAGGGTTTTGCTCCTCAATCTCCTCAAATCCACTTAGAGAGGTCTGAGTTAACCATGCTCCTGGTCACGGACGATGGGGTGGAAGAGAAGAGTGAACCTCTCTCTGACCTCCTTTCTTCCAAGGAAAACGATGAGTTTCTGGAGGGTGTCAGCCTATCACCTACATTGACTCTAGAACAACAAAGAGACTGTCACCAGTTGTTGGGGAAGTTTGCCTCTTTATTCTCCTTTACCCCGGGCCTCACTACATGGTGTACACATGATATTAACCCTGGGTAGAGAATCTGACTGCCGTTTAGAGCCCTACCGATCGACATTGTAATCGGCTCCTGAGAGTTGAAAAATAAAGTATGCTATGGGTTGACTCAGATCACTAACTTTCTATCTTCGAGTATGATGATATCCTACTGGTGAGAAGAATTGGGTAGATTGGCCATTCACCAAAGCTTATAAATGGAGACTGCATGGAAATAAACTGGAGAAAACCAGGCAGGGCCCTACACTTAACCAAAACTGGTAAAAGGGCTGGCAAACTAGGAGAAGTTGCCAACATTGTTCCCCTAGGCTATTTCTACAAACCTGATCCACTGCAACAGCTGGGCGGGAGTGGGCACCTACCTTCTGGAGCGGATGCCGCTGGAGTCTTCGCTGTTCCTACCCTCAAAATATACCTTCCTATATCTGAACTGGAAACCAGTGATTGATACTTTCCTTTATTGGAAGTGGGTAGGACGCCTAGCACTGATGGACCTATGGAAGCAAGTACTAGTTTTAATTTATTGCATTCTCTTATAGTTGATATTGTCCCTCACTTATTGAATGATGCCCACAGCTCATCTAGCATTGGTGACCCTTTGTCTCATGCTAAATCCCATACGAAGATTGTCTCCTGGAGCTTGGAGGGTATTAGGAACAAGCTTTCATGTCAAGAGTGGTGTAATTTTGCGGACCAATTTAACCTTTTCATGTTTCAGGAGGCTTGGGCTGTTTCCCAACAGTTTCGAACTGGGTTTGCTAGCTTTGACCAACCAGCATCCTCATCTGGGAAAGTCAAACCCTCTGGGGGCTCTACAATCTAGATCAAAACTACCCTGTTTTGTACCTCAAAAGTTATTGATCTTGATTCTCCTGATGTTTCATCATGTGCGTTATCATACAGTTCCCCTCCGGGCTTCCCTTTGTATGTGTAATGTTTACTGCAGGTACGAGAGTAATAACAGCAACTTATCCATTACTGGCTTAATCAATGTACATCTATAATTCCTCCCCACTGGCTATCTCAGAATTCTGGCAAGCAATTTTAATTGTAATTTTCAACTCCTTGGCACTGACACTAGTACCCTTAGTGGCGACGAGTATAAAGAATGGGTAGTGCCTGTGCTCGCCCTGTCACCCATTGGTAAATGGTCTGCTGCTGCCCTGCTATTAAATGCTTTTCCCTCAGTAACATTCAGTCTGAGAGCCTGTAATGGGAGATCACCATCTAATAAAGAAGGTAGTCACACTTTCAATCCTCTGGGTAGTATTAGGCTCATAGACTATACACTGTTGCATATCAGGTTGTGGCCACACACGATAGACATGGAGGTGATCCCTCGGCAGGACAACAACCATAACTCCCTGGACCTCACTCTGAGACCTTTGGGTTCCTCTGTTCCATCCCACAGTATCAAACCATTTGACAGGAGGCTTACACCCACTAGTAATGGTCGTAGGTTGAAATATGTAGTTGCTGGCACTCCAGCTATTCAGGCACAGATTTATGAGGTTCTAGTCACTGCATTTGAAGATGTACAGGTCATGGGATGGAACGCTCTTGAAATTACCTTTTAGATGGAATTAATACCATCCACAATTCCATGTTTATTCCCCTAAAAAACCTTTTTCTGTTTGAGTCTAGGTGGGAAACATCCTTAACATCGCAGTCAGTACACCGCGATGCTGTTACATTGCGGTCGTTACAACGAACGCGATGTAACCACGCTATGCCATTACAATGCAAGTCTTTACATCGACTTGCGCTAGATGGCGTGCTAACATTACAAATAGTGTAGTTTACTATCCCAACACCTTCCCTACTGTTAAGTGGACTGGAGTTGGAATAGTAAATTACACTTATCTAATGTTAGCACGCCATCTAGCGCAAGTCGATGTAAAGACTTGCGTTGCAATGGCATAGCGTGGTAACATCGAAGTCGTTGTAACGACCGCGATGTAACTGCACGCGTTGTAATGACTCGCGTTGTTACGTCATACATCCGTCTAGGTATCTTCCCTTAAGGGCTAAAGCGACCCCTTGGTATGCTAGAGCTTGCTTTGTTGCAAGGTCTCTCCTAACTGATGCACTCACAGGTGGGTCCAGAACTCTGATACAAGAGGCCAGTTGCTCATATAAAGCCACTATAGCAAAGGCCAAGAGAGTGTATGAACTGGCCAAATGGAAAGCCTTATTGTCAGTGGTCAAGGGGAAAGTCCAATGCTCCTCTTGGCAAAGCTTGGTTAGCAGGAGATTAGAACGCGCCACTACAATGACCTGTAACATTACTGCTGCTGCTTGAGTCAACCCCTTCTCTGCATTGTATATATGTGATTCGAGTGGGGACCATCACAAATGTGAAATGGAGGGGTCACACGTTGCTGGAAGAGAGTTAGCACCTGTAGGTGTGACATGTTAATAATGTGCTTCAGTAGATTCAATGACCCATGTAGGGGGTAGTCGAGTAGATAGTGGTAATCAAGGAGTGGTTTTATTGAGGCAGGATGACTTTGATATTAGTCCCATTACTCTCATTGAAGTTGCCAAAGCATTTAGCAGGATTACCCCAGGGAAAGTCCCTGGGTTGAACAAAGTACCAGGGGATTTTTTAAAAGCGAATAAGGATATCTGGTGCTCCTACCTTGCCCTGTATTTTAATAACACAATAGGTAGATCCCCGATGCCCCTCGCTTGAGCAGGAGCCCAGATCATCCTGATTTTCAAAAGGGCCTAAGGTCCCTTCATACCAACTATCGGCCATTTAGCCTTATTGATAGCTCACAGAAGCTCGTCAGCAGAATTGTGTTGGACAGACTGCTCAGTTGGATAGAAGGTGTGGATCTGATAACAACTTTGTAAGCTGGGTTTAGAGTGAGGACTAGCACCATTGATCAAGTATTTTGTTTGCAATTAAATTACTGGAACTATTTCACCTTAGGGGGTGGATATCTTTAGGTAACCTTTGTTGACCCCAAGTATGGCAAATGAGAGGGACCTGGCACTCATGTTTGTAAGCGACACCTTACTGGTCTCAAAATCCCTCTTGGGGATCCAAAATCTAGTAGACCAGTTTGGAGTCTCCGGTAGAAAGAGAGTCCTTGAGATTAATCTTACCAAAATCAAGCATATGGTCCTTAATCCCTGCCCCTTGACTCAACCACATCCGATACTAAACGGCATCCCCTTGGAGAGTGTGTGCACATTTGAAGACCTAGGGTTTATGCTTACAGAGCAGTATAGTTGGTCATCGCAGATACAGAAATTTAGACTCAGGTTAGAACATTACATGAGGTGCATTGTGAGGGCTCTTGTATGGTTCTGCATGTCGTCCAATATCCCTACCCCTCCAAATGAATAATTCACAAGCACTTGGATTGTCATTAGATGGTGGGGAACTTTGGGGGCACCAGAATGTAATTAAAATGAAGCTAGTTGAGAAACTCTTCCTTTGCCTCTTCACTAATCTTCCTTCCAGTACCCCACTTACTCCCCTCCAGCTAGAGCTAGGCCATAGACCCATTGCATGCAGAGTGGGGCTTAGACCTCTGCTTTATTGGAGGAGGGTATCGTCATCTACAGATCTAGAGCCCTATCGGATGGGTTGAGAGAAAATTAAAAAATTACCTGTGGTTGCCAGGAGTCTATGATTTGGGTTTATGAAAGCTGCCTTAGTGAGCTCGGGTGAGAGAATTTTGGACAAATCCAAAGATCGCATGTAGAATCCTTACATTTCTTCTCAAGGGGCTGTATTGGAGGCATGTTGATGGCGAGATATTTAGGAGTGGGAGGATGGGCTCCCTTACAACAGCCTTCCTTGAGTTTAAAGACCCTACTATTTGGAAGTTTACATGGTTGAGATTGAGCCCCCATTCGCCAAAGCACTGTATATAAAATTCAAGATAGGGACCATGGCACTCCAGGCAGTCACTGAAAAATGGCAAAGTATTCATAGAGAGCAAGATATGTTTTGTCCCTTCTGTCCTGGTGCAGAAGAGGGTACTGAGCATGTTGACTCCTTTTGCCCCCAGTATCATGCCTATAGGAGGAAGTGGATATTGCTGCTTTGCTGTAACATGGGGATTAGGGATTTCAGGATGGCTTCTAGCATATTTGCTGTCTCTCGCTTCCCCTTAAATATGTGGAGAAATAGATTAAAAAAATAGCCCATTAAATGCTGTGGCGGTTGGGTCCTGAGTTCACACCTCGAGCTGCATATTAGATCATAGGATTCTATGTTCTTTTAATTTTATATGCATGGCCTGTATTAAAGCCAATGATTGTTTCTATTAAACCGTGCTGCTATTGTATGAATTTTATGTGCATTATCTACCATGAACCTAAGATTCCTAATAGATCTTATGCAACCAGGTCTGCATTTTTTAACAATGATTGCACCCAGCAGACTTTGGGTCTGGTGGCTTAGTGGACTAATGTGACCACTGTAGGGGCCTGTGTTTGACCTCACAGTCACAGATTCAAATCCTGAAGGGTTCACTCAGCCTTTCATCCTCCTAAGATTGATGAAATGAGTACCATTGAGTTGGCTAATAATAAACATCTGCTATTCAGCGCCAAGATGCCCATGGGTGACCGTGCGCTTTACAAATACACTTTTTTTTATGTTTTGCTACTACTTTATGAATGTTATCACTATATGTTTGGCAAGATGATTCTAAATGGTTTTATCGTTTCAATGCACTGATAGATCCCACACACTCAAGTTTGCATTTTTGCATCTAGCAAATTATGCAGCTACTGAATGCATTTGATTGCTATATTATTTTTCAAGATTATTCTAAATTATGGTAATGTTTTTATGTTTTGATATTTTATGTGCTATTATGGCAGTTTCTGCCAAATAAAGAATTTGATATTTGTTAGAAAAAGATATTAAAATCAGGTTAGTACAAATCAGTATAAAAAATGCTGCGGTTCAAAATGATTAGCGATATTCCGTATTTTTTATAATTATGTAAAGCATTCAGAAAATGAAACAATTTATACATTTCTCCTTTCTGCTTCTCACTTTTTTAAACTGCCCCTGGCAGGCCCCCCATCCCTCTGCGGCCTCTGCTATGGGGCCCAGGGGGCCAATGGCCTATGATGCCCCCCTGGCATGTGTGGCAGGCACCATGCGGTGCATGGATGTTTGACAACATCCATTTCTCAATTGCAGCTTGTGCTGTGGGCCTCTTCTGCCCACCGCACAAGGTGCCATTGAAAAATGGATGCTTCCGCAAGGCCATTGGGTGGTCGCAACCAAATTGTAAGGTCGGAATTTCCGACCTATGGTCGGGCAGTTCCAAACTGCAACTGTATCTACATTGCAATGAGACCTATATTCATTTATTACATGCAACTAGAGCTGTCACAAGTCACCTGTAATAAGGACAGTAGAGACGGGTTTGTGAAAAGGGACTTCAGGCTCCTATGTTTACATTGAAATTATGTTTTATTTGATGCAATTTTTTTTGTCTTTTTAAGGTTTATCCCCTCGTCTTTAGTTTTTAATGTATATAAATAAACATGTACATATATTTAAATGCCCTGAAGCCCTATGGTAACTATATCTTACGGCCTGCTATTAACAGTTTTCTCATTAATGATTTCATGGCAAATGTTGCAGTGATATTTTCAAGGATGTCATAGACAATGTTATGAATGTTGTAATACGTTGAAGTAGCAGTGCATGGCGAGGGCGCAAGTTATAGTTACCTTAGGGCATGAGTTATAGTTACCGAAGATATCTATAATATGTGAATTTCAGTGGTTTTCTATGTTTTGCTACTACTTTATGAATGTTATCACTATATGTTTGGCAAGATGATTCTAAATGGTTTTATCGTTTCAATGCACTGATAGATCCCACACACTCAAGTTTGCATTTTTGCATCTAGCAAATTATGCAGCTACTGAATGCATTTGATTGCTATATTATTTTTCAAGATTATTCTAAGTTATGGTAATGTTTTTATGTGTTGATATTTTATGTGCTATTAGGGCAGTTTCTGCCAAATAAAGAATTTGATATTTGTTAGAAAAAGATATTAAAATCAGGTTAGTACAAATCAGTATAAAAAATGCTGCGGTTCAAAATGATTAGCGATATTCCGTCTTTTTTATAATTATGTAAAGCATTCAGAAAATGAAACAATTTATACATTTCTCCTTTCTGCTTCTCACTTTGTTAAACTGCAGTTCTAATTATGCTCTAGCTTCTGCGTTTGTCCTTGGCTGATGGCTCTGGCAGCAGGGATTGTGTCTCAGAAATCAACTATAATAAGTTATCATAGTTAAGGGCTATGGGCCCGAACACGATGTCAGGTGGAAAGCCTCCAACTAGCTGTTGGAGGCTTTTCACCCTTCATTGTACAACGGCGGTCGGAGAGAAACCCGCGGGGGGGATTCTGATGCACTTCCGGGCTCAAGGAACCTGTCGGTACATCGGAAAGCCTCACAATCCCATAATGACGGCAAAGTCAGCCTCGGCTCCGCTGTCAGGATTATGATGACACTTTCCAACAGCCTTCTAATGTCGGCCTTTCTGACATGGTAAGTCTGTCGGAAAGTGTCATTAGGGGCCCCTGGCAGGCCCCCCATCCCTCTGCGGCCTCTGCTATGGGGCCCAGGGGGCCAATGGCCTATGATGCCCCCCTGGCATGTGTGGCAGGCACCATGCGGTGCATGGATGTTTGACAACATCCATTTCTCAATTGCAGCTTGTGCTGTGGGCCTTTTCTGCCCACCGCACAAGGTGCCATTGAAAAATGGATGCTTCCGCAAGGCCATTGTGTGGTCGCAACCAAATTGTAAGGTCGGAATTTCCGACCTATGGTCGGGCAGTTCCAAACTGCAACTGTATCTACATTGCAATGAGACCTATATTCATTTATTACATGCAACTAGAGCTGTCACAAGTCACCTGTAATAAGGATAGTAGAGACGGGTTTGTGAAAAGGGACTTCAGGCTCCTATGTTTACATTGAAATTATGTTTTATTTGATGCAATTTTTTTTGTCTTTTTAAGGTTTATCCCCTCGTCTTTAGTTTTTAATGTATATAAATAAACATGTACATATATTTAAATGCCCTGAAGACCTATGGTAACTATATCTTACGGCCTGCTATTAACAGTTTTCTCATTAATGATTTCATTGCAAATGTTGCAGTGATATTTTCAAGGATGTCACAGACAATGTTATGAATGTTGTAATACGTTGAGTAAGTAGCAGTGCATGGCGAGGGCGCAAGTTATAGTTACCTTAGGGCATGAGTTATAGTTACCGAAGATATCTATAATTTGTGAATTTCAGTGGTTTTCTATGTTTAAAACATTACAATGTCATGAAAATTGCCAACTAACTATACTGGTACTTTAACCTTTGTTTGTTTTCCATGAATTTCTAGTGTTTTTTTATGTCAAGTAATATTTTGTTACCATATATAAAACCAATCCCCCTAGTTTGAGGCAAGGCTCTGCATCCACCTGGTAGGCATCCAATCCAATGCTGTGCACAGCCTTTGGACGTGCGCAGCAGGGGGTTGGCCACATGGCCTCGCCTGTGGCCAGGCCTGTTTTCCAACCCCCCTCAGGCAGCAAACACCATGCTGTGCATGGCGTAAGGCCGTGGGCAGTATAGGATTGTCCACAAAGCCTGGCCTGTGCCCAGGCCCTGTATCCAACCCATTAGCACATCCCTCCTCCCCAAGCCACTATGAGTCCCGGAACCTCTTCATGCCGTGTCTTTTTTGGGGGGATGATGCATGTGCCCCCCTCTCTGAGCCACTTTGGGCCCTGTTGTCCACATCCCCGGGGCCAAAGGATATTTGTAGATGGTCACATGCCACCCCTCCTCAAGCCACAAGGGGCCCCGGGGACCCCCACCCCCAGTGTCTTTTATGGGAGGGACACATCGCCCCACTCCTCAAGCCAATGGTGGCCCTGGGGACCCCATCCCCTGGGCCTTAAGGAGGCACCAGATTTTTCCACAAATCCTGTTTACAATTCTTTGTAAACAAAACATTGTAGACTAGTGGGCCATTACTGCTAAAATTCCAATGTTGCTCCGCTGTTACTTGATGCCTCATATTTTTACAATTATAGACTACTTGAACCTGATTCTGAATTTGACCAGTCGTAATCCACTTGTGTCATATTTTATATTTTAAGATCAGAGATAAAAGGTGTGGAGGGCGTCCTCTACCAAAGTTGCACATTTCTTTTGTTTTCACTTTATTTTATTTGTTGATGTGGGGGAGCTGTTTTCCAGCGTTTTAACTTGCAGTCATCACGTTTTTGATTCGGAGGGGGCGGGTGGTGTGTGGCAAAGTAGCTACCATTTTTATTTGCAGTCAGCGGTCTAGTTCTTGGTTAAGGGGAAGTCCCTGCCCCATTAAAGATGATCCGATGCAGTGATAACTAGTAGACTAGTGGGCCATTGCTGCTAAATTTGTCTGTTGCTATGTTTTTTGATGCCTCATATTTTAAAAGTTATTTATTATTAGAATCTGATTCTGAATTTTACCAGTTTTAGTCGGTTTGTGTTATAGTTAGCATTTGTGCACAGTGGGCAAGCCTGTCTGCGCCTGCCCACACTTGGCCTGTGCGTAGTACCAGCCATGATGCCTGATTATACCCAGCAATGCATATCTCCTACTTCCCCTTGGAGTGTAACACACAGCAATAAAAAACGTGATTTAACAGAAGTCTGATTTTTAACAAAGGTGATGCTGGGAGTTGTAGTTGATACCATTATTGTGTTAAGCAGTAAGAATAGCCTTCTGCTGCGCTCACATGTTAGAACAGAAACATTGGGGCAGATTTACAAGCCCCTTGCAACGCTTTTGCACCACTGTTGCATCACTTTTGTGACTCTGTGGCGATGGCGTATAAAATGCAGCAAATTTGCAATGAGACGCATCTAGGGAGATGCGTTAAAATGTAAAGCCCTGCGTCACATTATATCGGCATCAGGTATAATGTATGCAGTGCGGGTGTTCCCATGCAGTAAAGCCTCGTAAAAGTGACGCAGTGAAATCTAAAAGATTTCACTTTGCCACTTCTAGGACGCCTCTGCGCCGAAACCTTACACCTGCTTCAAGCAGGCGTAAGGAGTGACGTAGTGTAGTGAGAATAGGCTTCCCCATGCATTGCTGGAGTTGCATCGTGCTTGCGACGCGACTCCAGCAATGCATCAAATGCATCAGTACTTCTGACGCATCTGTCATTCCTTGCACCATGGTGCGCCGTATTGTAAATACCGAGCATCCATGGTGGCGCAATGGTTTCGCAGGCTGGCGCCGGGAAACTGACGCATCTCTACAGATCCTTCAATTTCTTGTGAATCTACCCCATAGTCTTTAGTCATTAAAAAGTGTATGGATAATAAATCAAATGACTAAATGTATATTGCCACTATTGTAAAAGTCTCATGGGACCTCCATTGAGGTAGAAAGGTGCAGAGCTTGTTACCTTCAATGAAAAAGCAAAACCCATTATTCTTAGAAGACATAGCCAATCTCAGACACCTCATTTCATCCAGTTTCAGCCGTCTTCAGTTTCATTATCATGAAGGCCTCCAGGAGCAGTAGCGTTAAATCTCCACTGGGACTCACTTGAACGTATCGCAACTAAGTCCATTTCAATTCCATGATTGCATGACTGCTTTGAATGAAGTCATGTACTTGAGGGGCTGACATAGACCAGCACCTAATCCATGATTTATGCTGGCTAATGCAATGTCGTACTTCCTGTGAGGTTTTTCAAATGTATGCTTTTTGAAAAGGGCAAAGGATAAATCACATTTTGTGATCTGTATTTAGTGAATTCGTTATGTTTAACTAAAGTATTGTTATATGTAAAACCAGTGCCCTCAATAGCAAGATCTCACACAAAACAATTCCCACATTTATGGTGACCATGTATAGGTGGTAATCCTAGAAGGCTTCTGAAATTGCTCTGAAGTTTATGTCTTTCCGTGTTGGAATGAACCAGTCTGTCTTTCAGAAATTTGTTGTGTTTCAGTGCGTATTGAGTATTTCTTTAAATGGATCCAATGTTGAAATCATATCCCAGTGGTTTCTGGTTATTTGCTTGACAACTGTTGGAATAAAATTTTGCAGCGCATACCAGTTTATCCAATTCTTTTTTCAGAAGATTTAAGACCTGTCTGACTGTCATTTTCCATTGGATGCAGCTCAGTAACCCACAGTGTAATGCCAATAAAACAGAGATCCTTTCATTTGGCTCTCCCCCCCACTCTTGGGATGGTGAATTCTCGCCCAGTCATGTTCCGCCTCTGCCAACCCCGGCTACTACAGTGCACAGTTTTGGAAGAACGTTCCCAGGTGGCCAGTGTGGTAGGGTCCTGGTTTGCACTTTTAAAATGTTTTAGGAAAGTGTCCCTTTTGCATGGTTGCCCCCCACTTTTTGCCTGATGTTGATGCTCTTTGTCTAATTGTGCACAGGGCCTGTGGTCTTTCCCTAAAACTGTACCTTTGCACTCCCAATTGACACCTTTCTGGCCACATGTAAGTCCCTTGTGAAAGGTACCATGGGTATCAAGGGCACTGTGACCAGGGAAGGCCTTTAAGGACTGCAACACATATTGTGCCACCCTTAGAGGCCCTGTACCTTAACACACACACTGCCCTTGCAGGCTGCATGTTTTGGTGCAGAGAAAAAGAAAAAGTCAACATGGAACACAAACTCTGTGCCATGCCCACAACCCACTGCCTGTGGTATAGATAAGATACCCCTCTAGCTGGGTGCACTATACCACTGGTGAGGGTACAGGTGTATGAGCCCTGTACCCGTACAGTGTCTAAGTCCATTCTTAGACATTGTAAGTGCAGTAAACCCATAGAGTATATGGTTGGGGAGTTTGTCATAAAGAACTCCACAGCACCATAAAGGCTTTACTGAATTCTGGGAAGTTTGGTATCAAACTTCTCCGCCCATTCAACCCACACTGATGCCAATGTGGGATTTAATGTGAAATGCACACAGAGGGCATCTTAGAGATGCCCCCTGAATAACACCCTGACTCTAGTGTCCTGGCTGAGTGGCTGCTCGCTAGATGCCACCCCCAGACATGTTTCTGGTCCCCTTGGTCAAGAGTCTCCCGCTCGGGGGTCCTAAAACAAAGCACCTAGGCAGAGGTGCCAAGCCTCCTTTCTAGGATGAGCAGGGTCCACGACGGGGAAGCATCAAAGGCTTTCCGCCTTTGTGAGATGATCCAGCCATTTGCTGCTCCCAGCAACTGGCCCCCACATGTTCTAACCCCCACTTTGGGAGGGAGAATCAGTGGAAAAACCAAAATAGCAGGAGAGGTGTGCCCAGCTTTGCAAACTCCACCCCTCGGGTGAAGGAGGCGAGGCGAAGCACAACTCTCAGTTCCTGCCCTCTTGAAGATCAGGGGACCCAGCTAACCAGAAAGAGGCTTATGACCCCTTCCACTCGAGGATGGCATAATAGGGGGTGCACCCACCCCAAGGAAGGGACCCATGGCCCAAGTTCGAGTGGCCCTACACCCCAAGGAGGTCCCACCACTGAACCTGACTTGGGATATGGTGATCCCTGACCTATCTCAAGCCTCCCAACGCCGCCTGCAGCCTCTAGCTGCAGGATCCTCCCGACTTCGACCGGAGCTGGTCAGGAAACCCAACACCTAAAAACACCCCTGCACCCTACGCCCCATGGCCTTGGGTGTCTCAACCAAAGGAGTCCAGGAAAACCCCCAGCATCCCAACTTACCTCTCCAACTGGTGGTCGCCGCCAGGAAGCCTCCCTATCCGAACCTGCAGTGTCTGTTCCGACTGGGGAAATCCAATTGAAACCAATTTGGCACCTGATGTTAAATCAGCACCCTGCACCTAGCTGCCCCTGTACCGCTGTGGGTGCACCCTGTGTGCTACCTCTTATCCCCCTTTGCCCTGAGCTTAACTCTAGGAGATATGCTCCCCCAACCTCTAGAGCAGCCACCAACCGACCGCCTCCTAGCCCCATAAGCTAACATTGGGCCTCATCACTCTGCACTTGGCCGCCCTAGTGCTGCTGAGGGTGCTCTTGGAGTGCATCCTTGACCCTGGGGGAACCCTTGTTCTAACCCCAGAAACTCAACCCCAAAGACCGATTGCCTACCTGCAAACCGATAACTTCATTTTTGTCAATAGGATTGCATTGACTGTTTTCCTCTAAAAAAGTTCTAAGTTTTGATTTGAATTTGTATGGAAACGTAAGCAACTGTGTTTTAATGCAAAACTGTTTTACTTACCTTTGTCTAGGAAATGTCCCAATGTGATATCTAGGCATTTTACACTGAGTAGAAAAAGTAATCTAAAAAGTACTCTCAAGATTAATCTGAAAAGTAATTACAAAGTAATTACAAATACCTATTGTCTTTAATATTATACAAACCTGTAACAAAATTAATTTAATCCAGCTGCTTATTTTGAACAACCTGTTTTGAAAAGTACAATTCTACTTACCTGTACCAAGTTCTGCTTGATTCTAAAAATAAAATACAGCTACAGAAATATGTTTGATTCGAACAATTGGTCTGAGTTCAGTCTTTGAGTGTGTGACATTATTTCTTGCCTGAGTGTGTACAATAAATGCTTAACACTACCCTACCCTCTGATAAAGCCTTACTGCCCGCCACACTACCACAAATTGAGAGTAAAGTATTAGCTACTTTTACCTCTGTAAGCCTTTGGGGATTCACTGGACTCTTACACACTATACCTCACTTTGGCATAGTATGCAGACATTTCTGTATCTCCTTCTGCCTGAGACCCAGAAGACAGTTATTTATGCCCTCATTACCTCCCTGCTATTCCAACTTTCTTTAATGTGGCCTTCGACCATACCAACTGATGAGACTCCAGCTGGTTCAGAATGTTGCTGCACAGCTTTATTTGAAAATCCCCAGAGGGGCACATGTTCACCATCACCTTATGGAGCTTCACTTGCTGCCGATCAAGAGAGGATTGAGTTTAAAGTCTAATTTTGGCACATAGAGCCTTTTATCGGACTGTCCCTTTGCATTTGGTATCATCCAGCTAGAACCCTTCACTCCTCTGCCGCCAAACTTGCTGTGGTTCAATGAAGCAAGAGAAAAACATGGGGAGGTACTTCGGGCCATATTATCAAGAACGGCGCAAACATTATCGCCGCTTTAGGGGCTTGATAATATGCCCTAGAGAATTCCAATAGAAGCCCAGGTTCTGGCGGGAAGGACATCAAACCTGGACTTCTAATGGAATTCTCTATGGCATATCATCAAGCTCCTTACCGCCGCTTTAGCGTCAGTTTCCTGCCGCTACAGCGGCAATAATGTTATCGCCTGTTCTTGATAATATGGCCCTTCATTTTCCTACCATGCTGCCACAGCTTGGAATGCCCTCCCCTCGAACCTTCGGGCTATGAAAGATGAGCACTGTTTTAAATGCAATCTGAAAACGTGGTTGTTTCACTCTAAATATCAGTAGGCTAGTCTTTGCTGTGATGGGTCATTAAGTCTGCTTAGCGGTGCGACGCTCCTTGATTAGCCATGCACTCTATAAATAATATAATGGGTGTTTACCAATGGAATGTATATGCACAACCAATATAGCGACCTCTTGGCACAAAATAATGCAAGGCAGCACATTGTGCAGTCTTGTCTTACTTGTGGTTAGAAATTCAGTCCTGGGCCTAACTCGCGTAATTTTCTGTGGTGTAATTACATGAAGTTACAGCAAACGTATGCAACACTATTTGGAATTATGCGAGGACCAGAACCTTGCATATAGCACTATTTCTTTAGTGCAAAAGGCACCCTTGTGTCGGAAATGGACATGCAGATGTATTTCACCCTAATGAAAAAATGCAATATGAAACAGAACAGGAACAGCAGCAGCCAGTGGCTGCTCACTCACTATTCCTGTGCTCTTGCAGTAGGTATTGCTGCCCCAAGTTGCTCAAAATTACAGGAATAGGCTTAATCATGTACATTTTGGATAATTTCATGAAAGAAGAGTAACGCAAAATGACAGAAATTACTCTGATTACTCCAGAGTTATTAAAATTTCACCCAGGCCTTGTTAAAAGCCAACACAAATTGCAGTTTGTGCTGAATTGTAAATACTAGCAAACACTTTGAGTCAGATTTCAGGTAAAAAGGGAGCACAAACCCACGGCAAATTCTTTGTGAATCTGGGTCTTACTGTAGAGCGCTGTAAATGAGAAAAAAAGTCTCCTGCATCTGTGCAGGGCACAGAATGGGCCCATGAAATAGTACCTGGACAGATCAGAACATGTAAAACACACAAGATGATGGACGGAATGTTGCACAATGGCAAAACATTCACCCCCAGTCACAGATCTGGGTTTAATCCATCGTTATTTTGCTCACCACGCCACCCCAGTTCAGACATGGCCATATGCAAATCAGTCTTGACCCTGTGCCTCATGGGAACAGTCCAGCCCGAACTGCCAAGCCATGTCTTCCCTGGACCGGAATCAAGCATCCTAGGACCGGTTTCTGGCTATCAGCCGTCATCAGCCAGGATAGCTTGTCTCCAGTGGCGTAGTGAGCACGGGACCCACGTCTGGGCATACCCTTCCCACATAGGGTGAACAGCAAAACACACAAGATGATGGACGGAATGTTGCACAATGGCAAAACATTCACCCCCAGTCACAGATCTGGGATTAATCCATCGTTATTTTGCTCACCACGCCACCCCAGTTCAGACATGGCCATATGCAAATCAGTCTTGACCCTGTGCCTCATGGGAACAGTCCAGCCCGAACTGCCAAGCCATGTCTTCCCTGGACCAGAATCAAGCATCCTAGGACCGGTTTCTGGCTATCAGCCGTCATCAGCCAGGATAGCTTGTCTCCAGTGGCGTAGTGAGCACGGGACCCACGTCTGGGCATACCCTTCCCACATAGGGTGAACAGTAAAACACACAACATGATGGACGGAATGTTGCACAATGGCAAAACATTCACCCCCAGTCACAGATCTGGGTTTAATTCATCGTTATTTTGCTCACCACGCAACCCCAGTTCAGACATGGCCATATGCAAATCAGTCTTGACCCTGTGCCTCATGGGAACAGTCCAGCCCGAACTGCCAAGCCATGTCTTCCCTGGACCAGAATCAAGCATCCTAGGACCGGATTCTGGCTATCAGCCGTCATCAGCCAGGATAGCTTGTCTCCAGTGGCGTAGTGAGCACGGGACCCACGTCTGGGCATACCCTTCCCACATAGGGTGAACAGCAAAACACACAAGATGATGGACGGAATGTTGCACAATGGCAAAACATTCACCCCCAGTCACAGATCTGGGTTTAATATATCGTTATTTTGCTCACCACGCCACCCCAGTTCAGACATGGCCATATGCAAATCAGTCTTGACCCTGTGCCTCATGGGAACAGTCCAGCCCGAACTGCCAAGCCATATCTTCCCTGGACCGGAATCAAGCATCCTAGGACCGGTTTCTGGCTATTAGCCGTCATCAGCCAGGATAGCTTGTCTCCAGTGGCGTAGTGAGCACGGGACCCACGATTGGGCATACCCTTCCCACATAGGGTGAACAGCAAAACACACAAGATGATGGACGGAATGTTGCACAATGGCAAAACATTCACCCCCAGTCACAGATCTGGGTTTAATCCATCGTTATTTTGCTCACCACGCCACCCCAGTTCAGTCATGGCCATATGCAAATCAGTCTTGACCCTGTGCCTCATGGGAACAGTCCAGCCTGAACTGCCAAGCCATGTCTTCCCTGGACCAGAATCAAGCATCCTAGGACCGGTTTCTGGCTATCAGCCGTCATCAGATAGGATCCACATCTGGGCATACCCTTCCCACATAGGGTGAACAGCAAAACACACAAGATGATGGACGGAATGTTGCACAATGGCAAAACATTCACCCCAGTCACAGATCTGAGTTTAATCCATCATTATTTTGCTCACCACGCCACCCCAGTTCAGACATGGCCATATGCAAATCAGTCTTGACCCTGTGCCTCATGGGAACAGTCCAGCCCGAACTGCCAAGCCATGTCTTCCCTGGACCGCAATCAGGCATCCTAGGACCGGTTTCTGGCTATCAGCCGTCATCAGCCAGGATACCTTGTCTCCAGTGGCGTAGTGAGCACGGGACCAACGTCTGGGCATACCCTTCCCACATAGGGTGAACAGCAAAACACACAAGATGATGGACGGAATGTTGCACAATGGCAAAACATTCACCCCCAGTCACAGATCTGGGTTTATTCCATCGTTATTTTGCTCACCACGCCACCCCAGTTCAGACATGGCCATATGCAAATCAGTCTTGACCCTGTGCCTCATGGGAACAGTCCAGCCCGAACTGCCAAGCCATGTCTTCCCTGGACCGGAATCAAGCATCCTAGGTCCGGTTTCTGGCTATCAGCCGTCATCAGCCAGGATAGCTTGTCTCCAGTGGCGTAGTGAGCACGGGACCCACGTCTGGGCATACCCTTCCCACATAGGGTGAACAGCAAAACACACAAGATGATGGACGGAATGTTGCACAATGGCAAAACATTTACCCCCAGTCACAGATCTGGGTTTAATCCATCGTTATTTTGCTCACCACGCCACCCCAGTTCAGACATGGCCGTATGCAAATCAGTCTTGACCCTGTGCCTCATGGGAACAGTCCAGCCCGAACTGCCAAGCCATGTCTTCCCTGGACCGGAATCAAGCATCCTAGGACCGGTTTCTGGCTATCAGCCGTCATCAGCCGGGATAGCTTGTCTCCAGTGGCGTAGTGAGCACGGGACCCACGTCTGGGCATACCCTTCCCACATAGGGTGAACAGCAAAACACACAAGATGATGGACGGAATGTTGCACAATGGCAAAACATTCACCCCCAGTCACAGATCTGGGTTTAATCCATCGTTATTTTGCTCACCACGCCACCCCAGTTCAGCCATGGCCATATGCAAATCAGTCTTGACCCTGTGCCTCATGGGAACAGTCCAGCCCGAACGGCCAAACCATGTCTTCCCTGGACCAGAATCAAGCATCCTAGGACCGGATTCTGGCTATCAGCCGTCATCAGCCAGGATAGCTTGTCTCCAGTGGCGTAGTGAGCACGGGACCCACGTCTGGGCATACCCTTCCCACATAGGGTGAACAGCAAAACACACAAGATGATGGACGGAAAGTTGCACAATGGCAAAACATTCACCCCCAGTCACAGATCTGGGTTTAATATATCGTTATTTTGCTCACCACGCCACCCCAGTTCAGACATGGCCATATGCAAATCAGTCTTGACCCTGTGCCTCATGGGAACAGTCCAGCCCGAACTGCCAAGCCATATCTTCCCTGGACCAGAATCAAGCATCCTAGGACCGGTGTCTGGCTATTAGCCGTCATCAGCCAGGATAGCTTGTCTCCAGTGGCGTAGTGAGCACGGGACCCACGATTGGGCATACCCTTCCCACATAGGGTGAACAGCAAGACACACAAGATGATGGACGGAATGTTGCACAATGGCAAAACATTCACCCCCAGTGACAGATCTGGGTTTAATCCATCGTTATTTTGCTCACCACGCCACCCCAGTTCAGACATGGCCATATGCAAATCAGTCTTGACCCTGTGCCTCATGGGAACAGTCCAGCCCGAACTACCAAGCCATGTCTTCCCTGGACCGGAATCAAGCATCCTAGGACCGGTTTCTGGCTATCAGCCGTCATCAGCCAGGATAGCTTGTCTCCAGTGGCGTAGTGAGCACGGGACCCACGTCTGGGCATACCCTTCCCACATAGGGTGAACAGCAAAACACACAAGATGGTGGACGGAATGTTGCACAATGGCAAAACATTCACCCCCAGTCATAGATATGGGTTTAATCCATCGTTATTTTGCTCACCACGCCATCCCAGTTCAGACATGGCCATATGCAAATCAGTCTTGACCCTGTGCCTCATGGGAACAGTCCAGCCCGAACTGCCAAGCCATGTCTTCCGTGGACCGGAATCAAGCATCCTAGGACCGGTTTCTGGCTATCAGCCGTCATCAGCCAGGATAGCTTGTCTCCAGTGGTGTAGTGAGCACGGGACCCACGTATGGGCATACCCTTCCCACATAGGGTGAACAGCAAAACACACAAGATGATGGACGGAATGTTGCACAATGGCAAAACATTCACCCCCAGTTACAGATCTGGGTTTAATCCATCGTTATTTTGCTCACCACGCCACCCCAGTTTAGTCATGGCCATATGCAAATCAGTCTTGACCCTGTGCCTCATGGGAACAGTCCAGCCTGAACTGCCAAGCCATGTCTTCCCTGGACCAGAATCAAGCATCCTAGGACCGGTTTCTGGCTATCAGCCGTCATCAGCCAGGATCCACGTCTGGGCATACCCTTCCCACATAGGGTGAACAGCAAAACACACAAGATGATGGACGGAATGTTGCACAATGGCAAAACATTCACCCCCAGTCACAGATCTGGGTTTAATCCATCGTTATTTTGCTCACCACACCACCCCAGTTCAGCCATGGCCATATGCAAATCAGTCTTGACCCTGTGCCTCATGGGAACAGTCCAGCCCGAACTGCCAAGCCATGTCTTCCCTGGACCGGAATCAAGCATCCTAGGACCGGTTTCTGGCTATCAGCCGTCATCAGCCAGGATAGCTTGTCTCCAGTGGCGTAGTGAGCACGGGACCCACGTCTTGGCATACCCTTCCCACATAGGGTGAACAGCAAAACACACAAGATGATGGACGGAATGTTGCACAATGGCAAAACATTTACCCCCAGTCACAGATCTGGGTTTAATCCATCGTTATTTTGCTCACCACGCCACCCCAGTTCAGACATGGCCATATGCAAATCAGTCTTGACCCTGTGCCTCATGGGAACAGTCCAGCCCGAACTGCCAACCCATGTCTTCCCTGGACCGGAATCAAGCATCCTAGGACCGGTTTCTGGCTATCAGCCGTCATCAGCCAGGATAGCTTGTCTCCAGTGGCGTAGCGAGCACGGGACCCACGTCTGGCATACCCTTCCCACATAGGGTGAACAGCAAAACACACAAGATGATGGACGGAATGTTGCACAATGGCAAAACATTCTCCCCCAGTCACAGATCTGGGTTTAATCCATCGTTATTTTGCTCACCACGCAACCCCAGTTCAGACATTGCCATATGCAAATCAGTCTTGACCCTGTGCCTCATGGGAACAGTCCAGCCCGAACTGCCAAGCCATGTCTTCCCTGGACCAGAATCAAGCATCCTAGGACCGGATTCTGGCTATCAGCCGTCATCAGCCAGGATAGCTTGTCTCCAGTGGCATAGTGAGCACGGGACCCACGTCTGGGCATACCCTTCCCACATAGGGTGAACAGCAAAACACACAAGATGATGGACGGAAAGTTGCACAATGGCAAAATATTCACCCCCAGTCACAGATCTGGGTTTAATATATCGTTATTTTGCTCACCACGCCACCCCAGTTCAGACATGGCCATATGCAAATCAGTCTTGACCCTGTGCCTCATGGGAACAGTCCAGCCCGAACTGCCAAGCCATATCTTCCCTGGACCGGAATCAAGCATCCTAGGACCGGTGTCTGGCTATTAGCCGTCATCAGCCAGGATAGCTTGTCTCCAGTGGCTTAGTGAGCACGGGATCCACGATTGGGCATACCCTTCCCACATAGGGTGAACAGCAAGACACACAAGATGATGGACGGAATGTTGCACAATGGCAAAACATTCACCCCCAGTGACAGATCTGGGTTTAATCCATCGTTATTTTGCTCACCACGCCACCCCAGTTCAGACATGGCCATATGCAAATCAGTCTTGACCCTGTGCCTCATGGGAACAGTCCAGCCCGAACTACCAAGCCATGTCTTCCCTGGACCAGAATCAAGCATCCTAGGACCGGATTCTGGCTATCAGCCGTCATCAGCCAGGATAGCTTGTCTCCAGTGGCGTAGTGAGCACGGGACCCACGTCTGGGCATACCCTTCCCACATAGGGTGAACAGCAAAACACACAAGATGATGGACGGAATGTTGCACAATGGCAAAACATTCACCCCCAGTCACAGATCTGGGTTTAATCCATCGTTATTTTGCTCACCACGCAACCCCAGTTCAGACATTGCCATATGCAAATCAGTCTTGACCCTGTGCCTCATGGGAACAGTCCAGCCCGAACTGCCAAACCATGTCTTCCCTGGACCAGAATCAAGCATCCTAGGACCGGATTCTGGCTATCAGCCGTCATCAGCCAGGATAGCTTGTCTCCAGTGGCGTAGTGAGCACGGGACCCACGTCTGGGCATACCCTTCCCACATAGGGTGAACAGCAAAACACACAAGATGATGGACGGAAAGTTGCACAATGGCAAAACATTCACCCCCAGTCACAGATCTGGGTTTAATATATCGTTATTTTGCTCACCACGCCACCCCAGTTCAGACATGGCCATATGCAAATCAGTCTTGACCCTGTGCCTCATGGGAACAGTCCAGCCCGAACTGCTAAGCCATATCTTCCCTGGACCGGAATCAAGCATCCTAGGACCGGTGTCTGGCTATTAGCCGTCATCAGCCAGGATAGCTTGTCTCCAGTGGCGTAGTGAGCACGGGACACCACGATTGGGCATACCCTTCCCACATAGGGTGAACAGCAAGACACACAAGATGATGGACGGAATGTTGCACAATGGCAAAACATTCACCCCCAGTGACAGATCTGGGTTTAATCCATCGTTATTTTGCTCACCACGCCACCCCAGTTCAGACATGGCCATATGCAAATCAGTCTTGACCCTGTGCCTCATGGGAACAGTCCAGCCCGAACTACCAAGCCATGTCTTCCCTGGACCGGAATCAAGCATCCTAGGACCGGTTTCTGGCTATCAGCCGTCATCAGCCAGGATAGCTTGTCTCCAGTGGCGTAGTGAGCACGGGACCCACGTCTGGGCATACCCTTCCCACATAGGGTGAACAGCAAAACACACAAGATGGTGGACGGAATGTTGCACAATGGCAAAACATTCACCCCCAGTCATAGATCTGGGTTTAATCCATCGTTATTTTGCTCACCACGCCATCCCAGTTCAGACATGGCCATATGCAAATCAGTCTTGACCCTGTGCCTCATGGGAACAGTCCAGCCCGAACTGCCAAGCCATGTCTTCCGTGGACCAGAATCAAGCATCCTAGGACCGGTTTCTGGCTATCAGCCATCATCAGCCAGGATAGCTTGTCTCCAGTGGTGTAGTGAGCACGGGACCCACGTATGGGCATACCCTTCCCACATAGGGTGAACAGCAAAACACACAAGATGATGGACGGAATGTTGCACAATGGCAAAACATTCACCCCCAGTTACAGATCTGGGTTTAATCCATCGTTATTTTGCTCACCACGCCACCCCAGTTCAGTCATGGCCATATGCAAATCAGTCTTGACCCTGTGCCTCATGGGAACAGTCCAGCCTGAACTGCCAAGCCATGTCTTCCCTGGACCAGAATCAAGCATCCTAGGACCGGTTTCTGGCTATCAGCCGTCATCAGCCAGGATCCACGTCTGGGCATACCCTTCCCACATAGGGTGAACAGCAAAACACACAAGATGATGGACGGAATGTTGCACAATGGCAAAACATTCACCCCCAGTCACAGATCTGGGTTTAATCCATCGTTATTTTGCTCACCACGCCACCCCAGTTCAGCCATGGCCATATGCAAATCAGTCTTGACCCTGTGCCTCATGGGAACAGTCCAGCCCGAACTGCCAAGCCATGTCTTCCCTGGACCGGAATCAAGCATCCTAGGACCGGTTTCTGGCTATCAGCCGTCATCAGCCGGGATAGCTTGTCTCCAGTGGCGTAGTGAGCACGGGACCCACGTCTGGGTATACCCTTCCCACATAGGGTGAACAGCAAAACACACAAGATGATGGACGGAATGTTGCACAATGGCAAAACATTTACCCCCAGTCACAGATCTGGGTTTAATCCATCGTTATTTTGCTCACCACGCCACCCCAGTTCAGACATGGGCATATGCAAATCAGTCTTGACCCTGTGCCTCATGGGAACAGTCCAGCCCGAACTGCCAAGCCATGTCTTCCCTGGACCGGAATCAAGCATCCTAGGACCGGTTTCTGGCTATCAGCCGTCATCAGCCAGGATAGCTTGTCTCCAGTGGCGTAGTGAGCACGGGACCCACGTCTGGGCATACCCTTCCCACATAGGGTGAACAGCAAAACACACAAGATGATGGACGGAATGTTGCACAATGGCAAAACATTCACCCCCAGTCACAGATCTGGGTTTAATCCATCGTTATTTTGCTCACCACGCAACCCCAGTTCAGACATTGCCATATGCAAATCAGTCTTTACCCTGTGCCTCATGGGAACAGTCCAGCCCGAACTGCCAAGCCATGTCTTCCCTGGACCAGAATCAAGCATCCTAGGACCGGATTCTGGCTATCAGCCGTCATCAGCCAGGATAGCTTGTCTCCAGTGGCATAGTGAGCACGGGACCCACGTCTGGGCATACCCTTCCCACATAGGGTGAACAGCAAAACACACAAGATGATGGACGGAAAGTTGCACAATGGCAAAACATTCACCCCCAGTCACGGATCTGGGTTTAATATATCGTTATTTTGCTCACCACGCCACCCCAGTTCAGACATGGCCATATGCAAATCAGTCTTGACCCTGTGCCTCATGGGAACAGTCCAGCCCGAACTGCCAAGCCATATCTTCCCTGGACCGGAATCAAGCATCCTAGGACCCGTGTCTGGCTATTAGCCGTCATCAGCCAGGATAGCTTGTCTCCAGTGGCGTAGTGAGCACGGGATCCACGATTGGGCATACCCTTCCCACATAGGGTGAACAGCAAGACACACAAGATGATGGACGGAATGTTGCACAATGGCAAAACATTCACCCCCAGTGACAGATCTGGGTTTAATCCATCGTTATTTTGCTCACCACGCCACCCCAGTTCAGACATGGCCATATGCAAATCAGTCTTGACCCTGTGCCTCATGGGAACAGTCCAGCCCGAACTACCAAGCCATGTCTTCCCTGGACCGGAATCAAGCATCCTAGGACCGGTTTCTGGCTATCAGCCGTCATCAGCCAGGATAGCTTGTCTCCAGTGGCGTAGTGAGCACGGGACCCACGTCTGGGCATACCCTTCCCACATAGGGTGAACAGCAAAACACACAAGATGGTGGACGGAATGTTGCACAATGGCAAAACATTCACCCCCAGTCATAGATCTGGGTTTAATCCATCGTTATTTTGCTCACCACGCCATCCCAGTTCAGACATGGCCATATGCAAATCAGTCTTGACCCTGTGCCTCATGGGAACAGTCCAGCCCGAACTGCCAAGCCATGTCTTCCGTGGACCGGAATCAAGCATCCTAGGACCGGTTTCTGGCTATCAGCCGTCATCAGCCAGGATAGCTTGTCTCCAGTAGTGTAGTGAGCACGGGACCCACGTATGGGCATACCCTTCCCACATAGGGTGAACAGCAAAACACACAAGATGATGGACGGAATGTTGCACAATGGCAAAACATTCACCCCCAGTCACAGATCTGGGTTTAATCCATCATTATTTTGCTCACCACCCCACCCCAGTTCAGTCATGGCCATATGCAAATCAGTCTTGACCCTGTGCCTCATGGGAACAGTCCAGCCTGAACTGCCAAGCCATGTCTTCCCTGGACCAGAATCAAGCATCCTAGGACCGGTTTCTGGCTATCAGCCGTCATCAGCCAGGATCCACGTCTGGGCATACCCTTCCCACATAGGGTGAACAGCAAAACACACAAGATGATGGACGGAATGTTGCACAATGGCAAAACATTCACCCCCAGTCACAGATCTGGGTTTAATCCATCGTTATTTTGCTCACCACGCCACCCCAGTTCAGCCATGGCCATATGCAAATCAGTCTTGACCCTGTGCCTCATGGGAACAGTCCAGCCCGAACTGCCAAGCCATGTCTTCCCTGGACCGGAATCAAGCATCCTAGGACCGGTTTCTGGCTATCAGCCGTCATCAGCCAGGATAGCTTGTCTCCAGTGGCGTAGTGAGCACGGGACCCACGTCTGGGCATACCCTTCCCACATAGGGTGAACAGCAAAACACACAAGATGATGGACGGAATGTTGCACAATGGCAAAACATTTACCCCCAGTCACAGATCTGGGTTTAATCCATCGTTATTTTGCTCACCACGCCACCCCAGTTCAGACATGGCCATATGCAAATCAGTCTTGACCCTGTGCCTCATGGGAACAGTCCAGCCCGAACTGCCAAGCCATGTCTTCCCTGGACCGGAATCAAGCATCCTAGGACCGGTTTCTGGCAATCAGCCGTCATCAGCCAGGATAGCTTGTCTCCAGTGGCGTAGTGAGCACGGGACCCACGTCTGGGCATACCCTTCCCACATAGGGTGAACAGCAAAACACACAAGATGATGGACGGAATGTTGCACAATGGCAAAACATTCACCCCCAGTCACAGATCTGGGTTTAATCCATCGTTATTTTGCTCACCACGCAACCCCAGTTCAGACATTGCCATATGCAAATCAGTCTTGACCCTGTGCCTCATGGGAACAGTCCAGCCCGAACTGCCAAGCCATGTCTTCCCTGGACCAGAATCAAGCATCCTAGGACCCGTGTCTGGCTATTAGCCGTCATCAGCCAGGATAGCTTGTCTCCAGTGGCGTAGTGAGCACGGGATCCACGATTGGGCATACCCTTCCCACATAGGGTGAACAGCAAGACACACAAGATGATGGACGGAATGTTGCACAATGGCAAAACATTCACCCCCAGTGACAGATCTGGGTTTAATCCATCGTTATTTTGCTCACCACGCCACCCCAGTTCAGACATGGCCATATGCAAATCAGTCTTGACCCTGTGCCTCATGGGAACAGTCCAGCCCGAACTACCAAGCCATGTCTTCCCTGGACCGGAATCAAGCATCCTAGGACCGGTTTCTGGCTATCAGCCGTCATCAGCCAGGATAGCTTGTCTCCAGTGGTGTAGTGAGCACGGGACCCACGTATGGGCATACCCTTCCCACATAGGGTGAACAGCAAAACACACAAGATGATGGACGGAATGTTGCACAATGGCAAAACATTCACCCCCAGTCACAGATCTGGGTTTAATCCATCATTATTTTGCTCACCACGCCACCCCAGTTCAGTCATGGCCATATGCAAATCAGTCTTGACCCTGTGCCTCATGGGAACAGTCCAGCCTGAACTGCCAAGCCATGTCTTCCCTGGACCAGAATCAAGCATCCTAGGACCGGTTTCTGGCTATCAGCCGTCATCAGCCAGGATCCACGTCTGGGCATACCCTTCCCACATAGGGTGAACAGCAAAACACACAAGATGATGGACGGAATGTTGCACAATGGCAAAACATTCACCCCCAGTCACAGATCTGGGTTTAATCCATCGTTATTTTGCTCACCACGCCACCCCAGTTCAGCCATGGCCATATGCAAATCAGTCTTGACCCTGTGCCTCATGGGAACAGTCCAGCCCGAACTGCCAAGCCATGTCTTCCCTGGACCGGAATCAAGCATCCTAGGACCGGTTTCTGGCTATCAGCCGTCATCAGCCAGGATAGCTTGTCTCCAGTGGCGTAGTGAGCACGGGACCCACGTCTGGGCATACCCTTCCCACATAGGGTGAACAGCAAAACACACAAGATGATGGACGGAATGTTGCACAATGGCAAAACATTTACCCCCAGTCACAGATCTGGGTTTAATCCATCGTTATTTTGCTCACCACGCCACCCCAGTTCAGACATGGCCATATGCAAATCAGTCTTGACCCTGTGCCTCATGGGAACAGTCCAGCCCGAACTGCCAAGCCATGTCTTCCCTGGACCGGAATCAAGCATCCTAGGACCGGTTTCTGGCAATCAGCCGTCATCAGCCAGGATAGCTTGTCTCCAGTGGCGTAGTGAGCACGGGACCCACGTCTGGGCATACCCTTCCCACATAGGGTGAACAGCAAAACACACAAGATGATGGACGGAATGTTGCACAATGGCAAAACATTCACCCCCAGTCACAGATCTGGGTTTAATCCATCGTTATTTTGCTCACCACGCAACCCCAGTTCAGACATTGCCATATGCAAATCAGTCTTGACCCTGTGCCTCATGGGAACAGTCCAGCCCGAACTGCCAAGCCATGTCTTCCCTGGACCAGAATCAAGCATCCTAGGACCGGATTCTGGCTATCAGCCGTCATCAGCCAGGATAGCTTGTCTCCAGTGGCATAGTGAGCACGGGACCCACGTCTGGGCATACCCTTCCCACATAGGGTGAACAGCAAAACACACAAGATGATGGACGGAAAGTTGCACAATGGCAAAACATTCACCCCCAGTCACAGATCTGGGTTTAATATATCGTTATTTTGCTCACCACGCCACCCCAGTTCAGACATGGCCATATGCAAATCAGTCTTGACCCTGTGCCTCATAGGAACAGTCCAGCCCGAACTGCCAAGCCATATCTTCCCTGGACCGGAATCAAGCATCCTAGGACCGGTGTCTGGCTATTAGCCGTCATCAGCCAGGATAGCTTGTCTCCAGTGGCGTAGTGAGCACGGGATCCACGATTGGGCATACCCTTCCCACATAGGGTGAACAGCAAGACACACAAGATGATGGACGGAATGTTGCACAATGGCAAAACATTCACCCCCAGTGACAGATCTGGGTTTAATCCATCGTTATTTTGCTCACCACGCCACCCCAGTTCAGACATGGCCATATGCAAATCAGTCTTGACCCTGTGCCTCATGGGAACAGTCCAGCCCGAACTACCAAGCCATGTCTTCCCTGGACCAGAATCAAGCATCCTAGGACCGGATTCTGGCTATCAGCCGTCATCAGCCAGGATAGCTTGTCTCCAGTGGCGTAGTGAGCACGGGACCCACGTCTGGGCATACCCTTCCCACATAGGGTGAACAGCAAAACACACAAGATGGTGGACGGAATGTTGCACAATGGCAAAACATTCACCCCCAGTCATAGATCTGGGTTTAATCCATCGTTATTTTGCTCACCACGCCATCCCAGTTAAGACATGGCCATATGCAAATCAGTCTTGACCCTGTGCCTCATGGGAACAGTCCAGCCCGAACTGCCAAGCCATGTCTTCCGTGGACCGGAATCAAGCATCCTAGGACCGGTTTCTGGCTATCAGCCGTCATCAGCCAGGATAGCTTGTCTCCAGTGGTGTAGTGAGCACGGGACCCACGTATGGGCATACCCTTCCCACATAGGGTGAACAGCAAAACACACAAGATGATGGACGGAATGTTGCACAATGGCAAAACATTCACCCCCAGTCACAGATCTGGGTTTAATCCATCATTATTTTGCTCACCACGCCACCCCAGTTCAGTCATGGCCATATGCAAATCAGTCTTGACCCTGTGCCTCATGGGAACAGTCCAGCCTGAACTGCCAAGCCATGTCTTCCCTGGACCAGAATCAAGCATCCTAGGACCGGTTTCTGGCTATCAGCCGTCATCAGCCAGGATCCACGTCTGGGCATACCCTTCCCACATAGGGTGAACAGCAAAACACACAAGATGATGGACGGAATGTTGCACAATGGCAAAACATTCACCCCCAGTCACAGATCTGGGTTTAATCCATCGTTATTTTGCTCACCACGCCACCCCAGTTCAGCCATGGCCATATGCAAATCAGTCTTGACCCTGTGCCTCATGGGAACAGTCCAGCCCGAACTGCCAAGCCATGTCTTCCCTGGACCGGAATCAAGCATCCTAGGACCGGTTTCTGGCTATCAGCCGTCATCAGCCAGGATAGCTTGTCTCCAGTGGCGTAGTGAGCACGGGACCCACGTCTGGGCATACCCTTCCCACATAGGGTGAACAGCAAAACACACAAGATGATGGACGGAATGTTGCACAATGGCAAAACATTTACCCCCAGTCACAGATCTGTGTTTAATCCATCGTTATTTTGCTCACCACGCCACCCCAGTTCAGACATGGCCATATGCAAATCAGTCTTGACCCTGTGCCTCATGGGAACAGTCCAGCCCGAACTGCCAAGCCATGTCTTCCCTGGACCGGAATCAAGCATCCTAGGACCGGTTTCTGGCTATCAGCCGTCATCAGCCAGGATAGCTTGTCTCCAGTGGCGTAGTGAGCACGGGACCCACGTCTGGGCATACCCTTCCCACATAGGGTGAACAGCAAAACACACAAGATGATGGACGGAATGTGGCACAATGGCAAAACATTCACCCCCAGTCACAGATCTGGGTTTAATCCATCGTTATTTTGCTCACCACGCAACCCCAGTTCAGACATTGCCATATGCAAATCAGTCTTGACCCTGTGCCTCATGGGAACAGTCCAGCCCGAACTGCCAAGCCATGTCTTCCCTGGACCAGAATCAAGCATCCTAGGACCGGATTCTGGCTATCAGCCGTCATCAGCCAGGATAGCTTGTCTCCAGTGGCATAGTGAGCACGGGACCCACGTCTGGGCATACCCTTCCCACATAGGGTGAACAGCAAAACACACAAGATGATGGACGGAAAGTTGCACAATGGCAAAACATTCACCCCCAGTCACAGATCTGGGTTTAATATATCGTTATTTTGCTCACCACGCCACCCCAGTTCAGACATGGCCATATGCAAATCAGTCTTGACCCTGTGCCTCATAGGAACAGTCCAGCCCGAACTGCCAAGCCATATCTTCCCTGGACCGGAATCAAGCATCCTAGGTCCGGTGTCTGGCTATTAGCCGTCATCAGCCAGGATAGCTTGTCTCCAGTGGCGTAGTGAGCACGGGATCCACGATTGGGCATACCCTTCCCACATAGGGTGAACAGCAAGACACACAAGATGATGGACGGAATGTTGCACAATGGCAAAACATTCACCCCCAGTGACAGATCTGGGTTTAATCCATCGTTATTTTGCTCACCACGCCACCCCAGTTCAGACATGGCCATATGCAAATCAGTCTTGACCCTGTGCCTCATGGGAACAGTCCAGCCCGAACTACCAAGCCATGTCTTCCCTGGACCAGAATCAAGCATCCTAGGACCGGATTCTGGCTATCAGCCGTCATCAGCCAGGATAGCTTGTCTCCAGTGGCGTAGTGAGCACGGGACCCACGTCTGGGCATACCCTTCCCACATAGGGTGAACAGCAAAACACACAAGATGATGGACGGAATGTTGCACAATGGCAAAACATTCACCCCCAGTCACAGATCTGGGTTTAATCCATCGTTATTTTGCTCACCACGCAACCCCAGTTCAGACATTGCCATATGCAAATCAGTCTTGACCCTGTGCCTCATGGGAACAGTCCAGCCCGAACTGCCAAACCATGTCTTCCCTGGACCAGAATCAAGCATCCTAGGACCGGATTCTGGCTATCAGCCGTCATCAGCCAGGATAGCTTGTCTCCAGTGGCGTAGTGAGCACGGGACCCACGTCTGGGCATACTCTTCCCACATAGGGTGAACAGCAAAACACACAAGATGATGGACGGAAAGTTGCACAATGGCAAAACATTCACCCCCAGTCACAGATCTGGGTTTAATATATCATTATTTTGCTCACCACGCCACCCCAGTTCAGACATGGCCATATGCAAATCAGTCTTGACCCTGTGCCTCATGGGAACAGTCCAGCCCGAACTGCCAAGCCATGTCTTCCCTGGACCGGAATCAAGCATCCTAGGACCTGTTTCTGGCTATCAGCCGTCATCAGCCAGGATAGCTTGTCTCCAGTGGCGTAGTGAGCACGGGACCCACGTCTGGGCATACCCTTCCCACATAGGGTGAACAGCAAAACACACAAGATGATGGACGGAATGTTGCACAATGGCAAAACATTCACCCCCAGTCACAGATCTGGGTTTAATCCATCGTTATTTTGCTCACCACGCAACCCCAGTTCAGACATTGCCATATGCAAATCAGTCTTGACCCTGTGCCTCATGGGAACAGTCCAGCCCGAACTGCCAAGCCATGTCTTCCCTGGACCAGAATCAAGCATCCTAGGACCGGATTCTGGCTATCAGCCGTCATCAGCCAGGATAGCTTGTCTCCAGTGGCATAGTGAGCACGGGACCCACGTCTGGGCATACCCTTCCCACATAGGGTGAACAGCAAAACACACAAGATGATGGACGGAAAGTTGCACAATGGCAAAACATTCACCCCCAGTCACAGATCTGGGTTTAATATATCGTTATTTTGCTCACCACGCCACCCCAGTTCAGACATGGCCATATGCAAATCAGTCTTGACCCTGTGCCTCATGGGAACAGTCCAGCCCGAACTGCCAAGCCATATCTTCCCTGGACCGGAATCAAGCATCCTAGGACCGGTGTCTGGCTATTAGCCGTCATCAGCCAGGATAGCTTGTCTCCAGTGGCGTAGTGAGCACGGGATCCACGATTGGGCATACCCTTCCCACATAGGGTGAACAGCAAGACACACAAGATGATGGACGGAATGTTGCACAATGGCAAAACATTCACCCCCAGTGACAGATCTGGGTTTAATCCATCGTTATTTTGCTCACCACGCCACCCCAGTTCAGACATGGCCATATGCAAATCAGTCTTGACCCTGTGCCTCATGGGAACAGTCCAGCCCGAACTACCAAGCCATGTCTTCCCTGGACCGGAATCAAGCATCCTAGGACCGGTTTCTGGCTATCAGCCGTCATCAGCCAGGATAGCTTGTCTCCAGTGGCGTAGTGAGCACGGGACCCACGTCTGGGCATACCCTTCCCACATAGGGTGAACAGCAAAACACACAAGATGGTGGACGGAATGTTGCACAATGGCAAAACATTCACCCCCAGTCATAAATCTGGGTTTAATCCATCGTTATTTTGCTCACCACGCCATCCCAGTTCAGACATGGCCATATGCAAATCAGTCTTGACCCTGTGCCTCATGGGAACAGTCCAGCCCGAACTGCCAAGCCATGTCTTCCGTGGACCGGAATCAAGCATCCTAGGACCGGTTTCTGGCTATCAGCCGTCATCAGCCAGGATAGCTTGTCTCCAGTGGTGTAGTGAGCACGGGACCCACGTATGGGCATACCCTTCCCACATAGGGTGAACAGCAAAACACACAAGATGATGGACGGAATGTTGCACAATGGCAAAACATTCACCCCCAGTCACAGATCTGGGTTTAATCCATCGTTATTTTGCTCACCACGCCACCCCAGTTCAGTCATGGCCATATGCAAATCAGTCTTGACCCTGTGCCTCATGGGAACAGTCCAGCCTGAACTGCCAAGCCATGTCTTCCCTGGACCAGAATCAAGCATCCTAGGACCGGTTTCTGGCTATCAGCCGTCATCAGCCAGGATCCACGTCTGGGCATAGCCTTCCCACATAGGGTGAACAGCAAAACACACAAGATGATGGACGGAATGTTGCACAATGGCAAAACATTCACCCCCAGTCACAGATCTGGGTTTAATCCATCGTTATTTTGCTCACCACGCCACCCCAGTTCAGACATGGCCATATGCAAATCAGTCTTGACCCTGTGCCTCATGGGAACAGTCCAGCCCGAACTGCCAAGCCATGTCTTCCCTGGACCGGAGTCAAGCATCCTAGGACCGGTTTCTGGCTATCAGCCGTCATCAGCCAGGATAGCTTGTCTCCAGTGGCGTAGTGAGCACGGGACCCACGTCTGGGCATACCCTTCCCACATAGGGTGAACAGCAAAACACACAAGATGATGGACGGAATGTTGCACAATGGCAAAACATTTACCCCCAGTCACAGATCTGGGTTTAATCCATCGTTATTTTGCTCACCACGCCACCCCAGTTCAGACATGGCCATATGCAAATCAGTCTTGACCCTGTGCCTCATGGGAACAGTCCAGCCCGAACTGCCAAGCCATGTCTTCCCTGGACCGGAATCAAGCATCCTAGGACCGGTTTCTGGCTATCAGCCGTCATCAGCCAGGATAGCTTGTCTCCAGTGGCGTAGTGAGCACGGGACCCACGTCTGGGCATACCCTTCCCACATAGGGTGAACAGCAAAACACACAAGATGATGGACGGAATGTTGCACAATGGCAAAACATTCACCCCCAGTCACAGATCTGGGTTTAATCCATCGTTATTTTGCTCACCACGCAACCCCAGTTCAGACATTGCCATATGCAAATCAGTCTTGACCCTGTGCCTCATGGGAACAGTCCAGCCCGAACTGCCAAGCCACGTCTTCCCTGGACCAGAATCAAGCATCCTAGGACCGGATTCTGGCTATCAGCCGTCATCAGCCAGGATAGCTTGTCTCCAGTGGCGTAGTGAGCACGGGACCCACGTCTGGGCATACCCTTCCCACATAGGGTGAACAGCAAAACACACAAGATGATGGACGGAATGTTGCACAATGGCAAAACATTCACCCCCAGTCACAGATCTGGGTTTAATATATCGTTATTTTGCTCACCACGCCACCCCAGTTCAGACATGGCCATATGCAAATCAGTCTTGACCCTGTGCCTCATGGGAACAGTCCAGCCCGAACTGCCAAGCCATATCTTCCCTGGACCGGAATCAAGCATCCTAGGACCGGTTTCTGGCTATTAGCCGTCATCAGCCAGGATAGCTTGTCTCCAGTGGCGTAGTGAGCACGGGACCCACGATTGGGCATACCCTTCCCACATAGGGTGAACAGCAAGACACACAAGATGATGGACGGAATGTTGCACAATGGCAAAACATTCACCCCCAGTGACAGATCTGGGTTTAATCCATCGTTATTTTGCTCACAACGCCACCACAGTTCAGACATGGCCATATGCAAATCAGTCTTGACCCTGTGCCTCATGGGAACAGTCCAGCCCGAACTACCAAGCCATGTCTTCCCTGGACCGGAATCAAGCATCCTAGGACCGGTTTCTGGCTATCAGCCGTCATCAGCCAGGATAGCTTGTCTCCAGTGGCGTAGTGAGCACGGGACCCACGTCTGGGCATACCCTTCCCACATAGGGTGAACAGCAAAACACACAAGATGGTGGACGGAATGTTGCACAATGGCAAAACATTCACCCCCAGTCATAGATCTGGGTTTAATCCATCGTTATTTTGCTCACCACGCCATCCCAGTTCAGACATGGCCATATGCAAATCAGTCTTGACCCTGTGCCTCATGGGAACAGTCCAGCCCGAACTGCCAAGCCATGTCTTCCGTGGACCGGAATCAAGCATCCTAGGACCGGTTTCTGGCTATCAGCCGTCATCAGCCAGGATAGCTTGTCTCCAGTGGTGTAGTGAGCACGGGACTCACGTATGGGCATACCCTTCCCACATAGGGTGAACAGCAAAACACACAAGATGATGGACGGAATGTTGCACAATGGCAAAACATTCACCCCCAGTCACAGATCTGGGTTTAATCCATCGTTATTTTGCTCACCACGCCACCCCAGTTCAGTCATGGCCATATGCAAATCAGTCTTGACCCTGTGCCTCATGGGAACAGTCCAGCCTGAACTGCCAAGCCATGTCTTCCCTGGACCAGAATCAAGCATCCTAGGACCGGTTTCTGGCTATCAGCCGTCATCAGCCAGGATCCACGTCTGGGCATACCCTTCCCACATAGGGTGAACAGCAAAACACACAAGATGATGGACGGAATGTTGCACAATGGCAAAACATTCACCCCCAGTCACAGATCTGGGTTTAATCCATTGTTATTTTGCTCACCACGCCACCCCAGTTCAGCCATGGCCATATGCAAATAAGTCTTGACCCTGTGCCTCATGGGAACAGTCCAGCCCGAACTGCCAAGCCATGTCTTCCCTGGACCGGAATCAAGCATCCTAGGACCGGTTTCTGGCTATCAGCCGTCATCAGCCAGGATAGCTTGTCTCCAGTGGCGTAGTGAGCACGGGACCCACGTCTGGGCATACCCTTCCCACATAGGGTGAACAGCAAAACACACAAGATGATGGACGGAATGTTGCACAATGGCAAAACATTCACCCCCAGTAACAGATCTGGGTTTAATCCATCGTTATTTTGCTCACCACGCAACCCCAGTTCAGACATTGACATATGCAAATCAGTCTTGACCCTGTGCCTCATGGGAACAGTCCAGCCCGAACTGCCAAGCCATGTCTTCCCTGGACCAGAATCAAGCATCCTAGGACCGGATTCTGGCTATCAGCCGTCATCAGCCAGGATAGCTTGTCTCCAGTGGCATAGTGAGCACGGGACCCACGTCTGGGCATACCCTTCCCACATAGGGTGAACAGCAAAACACACAAGATGATGGACGGAAAGTTGCACAATGGCAAAACATTCACCCCCAGTCACGGATCTGGGTTTAATATATCGTTATTTTGCTCACCACGCCACCCCAGTTCAGACATGGCCATATGCAAATCAGTCTTGACCCTGTGCCTCATGGGAACAGTCCAGCCCGAACTGCCAAGCCATATCTTCCCTGGACCGGAATCAAGCATCCTAGGACCCGTGTCTGGCTATTAGCCGTCATCAGCCAGGATAGCTTGTCTCCAGTGGCGTAGTGAGCACGGGATCCACGATTGGGCATACCCTTCCCACATAGGGTGAACAGCAAGACACACAAGATGATGGACGGAATTTTGCACAATGGCAAAACATTCACCCCCAGTGACAGATCTGGGTTTAATCCATCGTTATTTTGCTCACCACGCCACCCCAGTTCAGACATGGCCATATGCAAATCAGTCTTGACCCTGTGCCTCATGGGAACAGTCCAGCCCGAACTACCAAGCCATGTCTTCCCTGGACCGGAATCAAGCATCCTAGGACCGGTTTCTGGCTATCAGCCGTCATCAGCCAGGATAGCTTGTCTCCAGTGGCGTAGTGAGCACGGGACCCACGTCTGGGCATACCCTTCCCACATAGGGTGAACAGCAAAACACACAAGATGGTGGACGGAATGTTGCACAATGGCAAAACATTCACCCCCAGTCATAGATCTGGGTTTAATCCATCGTTATTTTGCTCACCACGCCATCCCAGTTCAGACATGGCCATATGCAAATCAGTCTTGACCCTGTGCCTCATGGGAACAGTCCAGCCCGAACTGCCAAGCCATGTCTTCCGTGGACCGGAATCAAGCATTCTAGGACCGGTTTCTGGCTATTAGCCGTCATCAGCCAGGATAGCTTGTCTCCAGTGGTGTAGTGAGCACGGGACCCATGTATGGGCATACCCTTCCCACATAGGGTGAACAGCAAAACACACAAGATGATGGACGGAATGTTGCACAATGGCAAAACATTCACCCCCAGTCACAGATCTGGGTTTAATCCATCGTTATTTTGCTCACCACGCCACCCCAGTTCAGTCATGGCCATATGCAAATCAGTCTTGACCCTGTGCCTCATGGGAACAGTCCAGCCTGAACTGCCAAGCCATGTCTTCCCTGGACCAGAATCAAGCATCCTAGGACCGGTTTCTGGCTATCAGCCGTCATCAGCCAGGATAGCTTGTCTCCAGTGGCGTAGTGAGCACGGGACCCACGTCTGGGCATACCCTTCCCACATAGGGTGAACAGCAAAACACACAAGATGATGGACGGAATGTTGCACAATGGCAAAACATTTACCCCCAGTCACAGATCTGGGTTTAATCCATCGTTATTTTGCTCACCACGCCACCCCAGTTCAGACATGGCCATATGCAAATCAGTCTTGACCCTGTGCCTCATGGGAACAGTCCAGCCTGAACTGCCAAGCCATGTCTTCCCTGGACCAGAATCAAGCATCCTAGGACCGGTTTCTGGCTATCAGCCGTCATCAGCCAGGATCCACGTCTGGGCATAGCCTTCCCACATAGGGTGAACAGCAAAACACACAAGATGATGGACGGAAAGTTGCACAATGGCAAAACATTCACCCCCAGTCACAGATCTGGGTTTAATATATCGTTATTTTGCTCACCACGCCACCCCAGTTCAGACATGGCCATATGCAAATCAGTCTTGACCCTGTGCCTCATGGGAACAGTCCAGCCCGAACTGCCAAGCCATATCTTCCCTGGACTGGAATCAAGCATCCTAGGACCGGTGTCTGGCTATTAGCCGTCCTCAGCCAGGATAGCTTGTCTCCAGTGGCGTAGTGAGCACGGGACCCACGATTGGGCATACCCTTCCCACATAGGGTGAACAGCAAGACACACAAGATGATGGACGGAATGTTGCACAATGGCAAAACATTCACCCCCAGTGACAGATCTGGGTTTAATCCATCGTTATTTTGCTCACCACGCCACCCCAGTTCAGACATGGCCATATGCAAATCAGTCTTGACCCTGTGCCTCATGGGAACAGTCCAGCCCGAACTACCAAGCCATGTCTTCCCTGGACCGGAATCAAGCATCCTAGGACCGGTTTCTGGCTATCAGCCGTCATCAGCCAGGATAGCTTGTCTCCAGTGGCGTAGTGAGCACGGGACCCACGTCTGGGCATACCCTTCCCACATAGGGTGAACAGCAAAACACACAAGATGGTGGACGGAATGTTGCACAATGGCAAAACATTCACCCCCAGTCATAGATCTGGGTTTAATCCATCGTTATTTTGCTCACCACGCCATCCCAGTTCAGACATGGCCATATGCAAATCAGTCTTGACCCTGTGCCTCATGGGAACAGTCCAGCCCGAACTGCCAAGCCATGTCTTCCGTGGACCGGAATCAAGCATCCTAGGACCGGTTTCTGGCTATCAGCCGTCATCAGCCAGGATAGCTTGTCCCCAGTGGTGTAGTGAGCACGGGACCCACGTATGGGCATACCCTTCCCACATAGGGTGAACAGCAAAACACACAAGATGATGGACGGAATGTTGCACAATGGCAAAACATTCACCCCCAGTCACAGATCTGGGTTTAATCCATCGTTATTTTGCTCACCACGCCACCCCAGTTCAGTCATGGCCATATGCAAATCAGTCTTGACCCTGTGCCTCATGGGAACAGTCCAGCCTGAACTGCCAAGCCATGTCTTCCCTGGACCAGAATCAAGCATCCTAGGACCGGTTTCTGGCTATCAGCCGTCATCAGCCAGGATCCACGTCTGGGCATACCCTTCCCACATAGGGTGAACAGCAAAACACACAAGATGATGGACGGAATGTTGCACAATGGCAAAACATTCACCCCCAGTCACAGATCTGGGTTTAATCCATCGTTATTTTGCTCACCACGCCACCCCAGTTCAGACATGGCCATATGCAAATCAGTCTTGACCCTGTGCCTCATGGGAACAGTCCAGCCCGAACTGCCAAGCCATGTCTTCCCTGGACCGGAATCAAGCATCCTAGGACCGGTTTCTGGCTATCAGCCGTCATCAGCCAGGATAGCTTGTCTCCAGTGGCGTAGTGAGCACGGGACCCACGTCTGGGCATACCCTTCCCACATAGGGTGAACAGCAAAACACACAAGATGATGGACGGAATGTTGCACAATGGCAAAACATTTACCCCCAGTCACAGATCTGGGTTTAATCCATCGTTATTTTGCTCACCACGTGTCAGAGGTTGCAACTAGCTTGCATAAGGATGCACAGGAGCAGAATGATGCTAAGCCCCCTATGCCCCGCTCGGAACTTCCCGCCGGGTATTAGGACTCCTTGCAGGTAAGTTCCAAAGAAGGGAAAAGGGGAATGGGACGAGAAGAGACAGCTCCAAAAACTCTGCCAGGCCTGCTACGTCTTCTATCGGTCTTCTTTCTGGTCTTCTGGCTAAAACATTTTTTATGCAATTTATAATCTGTACTTCTGTTTAACTTACTGTATTTTAATCTATAGATAACTTATCTTACCAGGAAGGCTTTTGGAGCTTGCTACTCTTCTTACTTCTCTTGTGCGATGTATTACACCAAGTGAAGTCTTCACTCTGTTTCATTTACAGGCTGTCTCCCTGCTTGATTCTGCACTAAAGAGGGAGTGAGAAAATAGGGTGAGTATGTTTCTAACTGTAAGTATGATTGTGATGCTATATGTCTTTCTTGTTCCCTTTCTCCACTCACGAGGTTAGAAACTGGTGAAGCCTGGTATAATAGTCTCTGGATGATTGATTCTTGGCTGTCTGTTATAATGGAATCGGGGAGAAGGGTTCTCCGTGATGTCAGCTGTCTTTATAGTTATTTTTTCCTTAATTGGAGTTTTAGACCTGTCACCCCGATTACAGCATCCTACTATTACATGTAGTGCTAATTCCTTTGTTCTTCCCGCTATTCGGAAATGTGATTTTAATTGCACGCGCTTATTTTACACAACCGCGTTGAGTAATGATTCCTTCTTCAAGAATCGAAAACGGAGTGCTAACGGGATTAGCCTCGTGTTTATTTTCCTTTTCTTTTAACTTGCTCGAGACCGTATTTCCTCCGTTAGCGTGAATGCCTAATTTACTGTGTCACGCTGCATGAGGAAAGCCTGCGTCGAGTTAATTGAATTCTTGGCAGGCTCAATCGAGAACACGTCAGCGGAAGCCTCCGACTGGCGGTTTCAAGGGGTGCCGGTTTAGCGCTCTGAAACACTGTTGACGAGAGCTTAAACCGGAGTCTTATTACCAAGGATTAACGTTGTGAGCTTCAAGGGGATTTCTCAGTCAAGTGCAGCGTCTGAATAGATAAACGCTCGCACTTGAATTCTCTAGTCAGCTCAGAAATTATAGTGCTTGCCAATATGGTTCATTACCTATAAACCTCTTCTATAATTTGTAGTTTTGAATTCACTAACAGCTGTTTAGTTTTTTAATGAAGTCGATATTTTTTCTCTCAGACAATATTATTGAACAATAATGAGTTAAGCTGACCTGTTTCCTGAAGTGTATGTAGACCGGCGCTTACTAACCCCGAGTTAACGCTTCTACCCTAACTATCTTCCACGACGCTTGTAAACAGGTGTTCCTCTCGTGATTTCCTCAGTGAAGTGCACTGAGGAATGTTGAAGAACATTCCTCAGGCAGTTGATACAAAAAACACTAGACTGCTAAACAGCGGTATGTTGTTGCAGTATTGGATTATTGGCAGCCATGTTGGAATTTCTGCGATGCCAGCAATTGCTCCAGCTAAAGAGGTCGTTTGTGCTTGAATGGTTTTGTAAAGCAAAAATAGTAGCCACAGTGGAATTTGAGGGAGGAAACCTCCCGTGATTCCTGACAGTACCCCCTCCCAACGGGGTTTCCTCCAGATGGGGTTTAGCAGGGAATTGGGCATGGAATGCTTTAATTAGACGAGGAGCATGGACATCAGTATTCTTTACCCAAGAGCGTTCATCCGGACCATAACCTTTCCAGTCAATAAGATAAAAAAGGTCATTATGGATGAATTTTGAATCTAAGATCCGTTTGACTTCATACTCAGGCTCACCATGTAAGATTAAAGGATCAGGAGGAGAAGACCTACGCAATCCTGGGTGAACTGGTTTTAGTAGGGAAACATGGAAGACCGGATGGAATTTGGTAGAACCAGGGAGAGATAGTCGATAAGTGACAGGATTAATGACCTTCTCAATGGGATAAGGACCCATGAAACGGGGCTGGAATTTACGTGGACCCTTGAGTTTGAGGTTTTTTGTGCACAACCAGACTAATTCTCCCACATGAAGTTCAGGTGCCTGTTTTCGTTTACGATCAGCAAAGTGTTTGTAACGGGTCTTAGCAGTTGTTAAATTCTGGGTTACAGTGTGGTGAATCCTAGTGAACTGTTGGGCAATGTCTCCGATGGCAGGAGTGGTAGCATTGTCAAAATTAGCATAGGAATTCGGGTGTCTGCCTGAATTGATAAAAAAGGGGGAGTAACCAGTAGAGACATTGAGTGCATTATTGTAAGCATACTCAGCAGTCCATAAATGATTAGGCCAGTCACCCTCGTCGTCTATCAAATATAAGCGAAGGTGTTGTTCAAGTTCCTGATTGACACGTTCAGTCTGACCATCAGTTTCTGGGTGAAAACTAGTAGAGTAACGATGATCAATGTGGAGGCCCTTGATATAAGCCTTCCAAAAATGTGAGAGAAACTGGGAACCCCTATCGGAAATGAGGACTTTAGGAATACCGTGAAGGCGAATTATGTGTTGGTTGAAAAGGTGTGCCAATTGTTTAGAAGTGGGTGTACCTTTGAAAGGGACAAAGTGCGCCATTTTACTGAAGGTGTCAACCACTACCAAAATGGTGTCGTAGCCCTGAGATGAAGGTAAGTCAACAATCAAATCTAGGGAAACCGTGTGCCAGGGATATGGAGGAGTGGGCATGGGTTGTAAGAGACCTTTGGGAGCTTGCCTATCAGATTTACCCCGTGCACACAGCTCACAACTTAGAACATATTGACGAGCATCGCGGCACATGAATGGCCACCAAAAGCTTCGTTTGAGTAAATCTTCGGTTTTAAAAATGCCCTTGTGGCCAGCCAGAGGGTTGTCATGGCATTCCTGCATTGCTTTCAGTTGAAGTTCTTTAGTGGGTAAATACAGAGTGGAACCGTGGTAAGGGAGGCCATGGCGGATGGAGCGAAGTGGATCCTCAGAGGCCCAGGTCTCTATATCCCAATTCGACAATGAATCACGAACAAGCTGCTCAAACGGTTCCACTGCAATGAGTCCGATGAATTTTTCTTCTGGAATGATTTGTTGATTTTCAATGACTGGCGTTTGATTTTCGGTATCCAATCTGGAAAGAACATCAGCCTTCCCGTTTTTTGAGCCCGGACGGAAAGTGATAACGAAATCAAAATCCGCGAAGTACAGAGACCAACGCAACTGGCGTGGAGTCAGAGTGCGAGCTGAACGCAAAAACTTCAAATTGCGGTGGTCTGTAAACACCGTGACAGTGTGTTTAGCCCCCATTAAGTAATGCCTCCAATCTTTGAAGGCATCCTTAATAGCCAGGAGTTCCTTTTCAGTAATTGTATAGTTGCATTCCGCAGGGTTGAGTTTGCGGGAGCGAAAGGCCACTGGATGCAACTGGCCCGTGTCTTTGTGCCTCTGAGAAAGTATTCCTCCAATGGCTAGATCCGAAGCATCCGTTTCCAAATAGAAGGGTTCAGAAGGATCCGCATGGAGTAACACTGGTGCTGTGATAAAGCTGTTCTTCATCGACTGGAAGGCCTGTTCCGCCTCTGCAGACCATTGGAAGGAAACACCTTTTTTCAAGAGACGAGTCAGTGGCAAAATTTTGGAAGAGAACCCGTGAATGAATCTTCTGTAAAAATTTGAAAATCCGATAAAACTTTGAACTTCCTTGATACAAGTAGGGGATTTCCAATCAGTTATTGCCCGCACCTTCTGTTCATCCATTTGAACTCCATTAGGGGACAACACAAAGCCTAAAAACTCCACGGTATCGGTGTTGAATAGACATTTCTCCAATTTTACGTAGAGCGAGTTCTCACGTAGACGTTGCAACACGGCTCTAACCTGGTCCTGATGTTCAGCGGTCGAATGGGAATATATCAGAATGTCATCGATGTAGACTATGACACATTGATCAATGAAGTCACTTAATACATCGTTGATGAAATACTGGAAGGCCGCGGGTGCGTTACAGAGACCATACGGCATCACCAAGTACTCGTAAAGTCCGAATTTGGTCCTGAACGCAGTCTTCCACTCGTCGCCTTCTCGAAGTCTAATGAGATGGTACGCTCCTCGTAGGTCCAGACGAGTGTAGATTTTAGCTTCCTTCACTTGATCAATCAGTACTGATATAAGAGGTAATGGGTATCGGTTTTTTACTGTGATTCTATTGATGGCCCTAAAGTCAATGCAGGTCCGAAGATCTCCTCCTTTCTTCGGAACAAAGAAAAGGGGAGAAGAGACTGGGGACTGGGATGGTCTGATAAAACCGTTCTCCAAATTTTTTGCTAGATACTCCTTCAAATGGGTATTCTCCTTTTCAGTTAAGGCGTATATTCTGCTGCAAGGTAAGTTGGCACCAGGTTCTAGATCAATTTTGCAGTCATAGGGCCTGTGAGGTGGTAGCGTTTCTGCCTTGATCTCATCGAAAACGTCTGCAAAATCTTGATATGCTTCTGGTATCTCCATTGTTTGAATCGCACATACAGAACTGCCATTAGTACATAACGGTGTAACCACTCCGGTCTCAGTATGTTTAGCCCATTCTGCAAAACAATGTTTCATACAATATTCAGAATTCATTTGAATTGTTCGGGCTCCCCAATCTATCAAAGGGTTATGTTCAGTTAACCATGGAAGTCCTACAATCAATTGAAATTGGGGGGCGTCGATCAAGTTAAATTGCAATGTCTCTTGATGTCCTTCGATTGTGGTCATATGTACTGCTTCTGTGTGGCTAGTAATTGGCCCAGAAGTTAACTCCGTACCATCCACTGCGCGGACCTTTTCCACTTTTTCCTTTTTGACTGCTTGTAATCCAATTTGGTCTGCGAATTTGTGGTCACAAAAATTCCCGGTTGCTCCAGAATCCACCATGACAGCCACTCCGTTCAAAATGTTCCCTCGGAATTTTAGTGTCACTGTCATAATCAAATGGGGTGAAGAAACTTGTAAGGTGTTTGCCAATTGGTGAGTGTTTGGAGTTGTTGCTCCATTCGCATCCACAGGTCCAACTCCGCTTACCTGTGGTGCCGCTAGTTTCCCTTCTCCTTTGTCGGTAACTTGGGTCTTTTTAGACAATTTTTGACAAAATGCCCGCTTCCTCCACAGTATAGGCATAGTTTGTTTAATCTTCTTTTCTCTTTTTCTTCTTTCGTGAGCGGGCCTCTAACTACTCCAATTTGCATAGGCTCTGTTCCTGAAGCATTTTCTGCCGACCGAACAGCCTCCGTTTTGGTTCGGTCGAAACGTGGGACACTTGATCTAAACTCTCTTCTTCGTTCACCCTTTCGTTCACTTAGCCTATAGTCGATTTCCAATGTCAAATCCACCAATGCTGAGATGTCGGTAGGACGATTTGGAATTTGCGATAAGGCGTCTTTCAATTCTTCTCGTAGTCCCCTATAAAACACTGCCGCTTGTTTATCTTCGGGCCAGCTGGTTTCCACTACTAACTTATTAAACTGAGCTAGATAAGTTACGAGTTCCTTGTTTCCCTGTCTCAACTCTAAGAGCTCATTATCTGAAGCCTGGGAAGCTGTTCTCCGGTCAAATATTCGAAGGAATTCTTTCTTGAAATCATCCAAATTATATAGAATTGGGTCATCTTTAGTCACTAATGGCATGGACCATGAAGCTGCATCCCCGCTGAGGTAGGATAAAATGAATTCCACCCTGGACTGGGCATCGGGAAATATCGTGGGACGACACATAAAGTGGAGTGAACATTGAGTTAAAAAAATTTGGGCCTTCTGTGGGTCTCCATTAAATCTTTCTGGTGGGGCTAGAGGAATTACTGGGGACAAGGAGTGTATGACTTGAGTGGGGGCAAAAGACGATGTGCTAGGGTTGGGATTTAGAGTTCCAAAGGAAGTGGTACCCTGACTAATTCCTAGACCTGAAGCTCCTGTCTTAAAGGTTATAATCTCTTGTCTTAACGCCTTATTATCCTCCCTGACTGCCTCCAAATCCCTTTGTATATTGCTCAGAATGTCGCTTAGCCTTTTTAGATCTAAGCCTTCTGCCATTCTGCTCGGGTGCTAGTACCAACGTGGGCACTTCACTCTGTCAGAGGTTGCAACTAGCTTGCATAAGGATGCACAGGAGCAGAATGATGCTAAGCCCCCTATGCCCCGCTCGGAACTTCCCGCCGGGTATTAGGACTCCTTGCAGGTAAGTTCCAAAGAAGGGAAAAGGGGAATGGGACGAGAAGAGACAGCTCCAAAAACTCTGCCAGGCCTGCTACGTCTTCTATCGGTCTTCTTTCTGGTCTTCTGGCTAAAACATTTTTTATGCAATTTATAATCTGTACTTCTGTTTAACTTACTGTATTTTAATCTATAGATAACTTATCTTACCAGGAAGGCTTTTGGAGCTTGCTACTCTTCTTACTTCTCTTGTGCGATGTATTACACCAAGTGAAGTCTTCACTCTGTTTCTTTTACAGGCTGTCTCCCTGCTTGATTCTGCACTAAAGAGGGAGTGAGAAAATAGGGTGAGTATGTTTCTAACTGTAAGTATGATTGTGATGCTATATGTCTTTCTTGTTCCCTTTCTCCACTCACGAGGTTAGAAACTGGTGAAGCCTGGTATAATAGTCTCTGGATGATTGATTCTTGGCTGTCTGTTATAATGGAATCGGGGAGAAGGGTTCTCCGTGATGTCAGCTGTCTTTATAGTTATTTTTTCCTTAATTGGAGTTTTAGACCTGTCACCCCGATTACAGCATCCTACTATTACATGTAGTGCTAATTCCTTTGTTCTTCCCGCTATTCGGAAATGTGATTTTAATTGCACGCGCTTATTTTACACAACCGCGTTGAGTAATGATTCCTTCTTCAAGAATCGAAAACGGAGTGCTAACGGGATTAGCCTCGTGTTTATTTTCCTTTTCTTTTAACTTGCTCGAGACCGTATTTCCTCCGTTAGCGTGAATGCCTAATTTACTGTGTCACGCTGCATGAGGAAAGCCAGCGTCGAGTTAATTGAATTCTTGGCAGGCTCAATCGAGAACACGTCAGCGGAAGCCTCCGACTGGCGGTTTCAAGGGGTGCCGGTTTAGCGCTCTGAAACACTGTTGACGAGAGCTTAAACCGGAGTCTTATTACCAAGGATTAACGTTGTGAGCTTCAAGGGGATTTCTCAGTCAAGTGCAGCGTCTGAATAGATAAACGCTCGCACTTGAATTCTCTAGTCAGCTCAGAAATTATAGTGCTTGCCAATATGGTTCATTACCTATAAACCTCTTCTATAATTTGTAGTTTTGAATTCACTAACAGCTGTTTAGTTTTTTAATGAAGTCGATATTTTTTCTCTCAGACAATATTATTGAACAATAATGAGTTAAGCTGACCTGTTTCCTGAAGTGTATGTAGACCGGCGCTTACTAACCCCGAGTTAACGCTTCTACCCTAACTATCTTCCACGACGCTTGTAAACAGGTGTTCCTCTCGTGATTTCCTCAGTGAAGTGCACTGAGGAATGTTGAAGAACATTCCTCAGGCAGTTGATACAAAAAACACTAGACTGCTAAACAGCGGTATGTTGTTGCAGTATTGGATTATTGGCAGCCATGTTGGAATTTCTGCGATGCCAGCAATTGCTCCAGCTAAAGAGGTCGTTTGTGCTTGAATGGTTTTGTAAAGCAAAAATAGTAGCCACAGTGGAATTTGAGGGAGGAAACCTCCCGTGATTCCTGACACCACGCCACCCCAGTTCAGACATGGCCATATGCAAATCAGTCTTGACCCTGTGCCTCATGGGAACAGTCCAGCCCGAACTGCCAAGCCATGTCTTCCCTGGACCGGAATCTAGCATCCTAGGACCGGTTTCTGGCTATCAGCCGTCATCAGCCAGGATAGCTTGTCTCCAGTGGCGTAGTGAGCACGGGACCCACGTCTGGGCATACCCTTCCCACATAGGGTGAACAGCAAAACACACAAGATGATGGACGGAATGTTGCACAATGGCAAAACATTCACCCCCAGTCACAGATCTGGGTTTAATCCATCGTTATTTTGCTCACCACGCAACCCCAGTTCAGACATTGCCATATGCAAATCAGTCTTGACCCTGTGCCTCATGGGAACAGTCCAGCCCGAACTGCCAAGCCATGTCTTACCTGGACCAGAATCAAGCATCCTAGGACCGGATTCTGGCTATCAGCCGTCATCAGCCAGGAAAGCTTGTCTCCAGTGGCGTAGTGAGCACGGGACCCACGTCTGGGCATACCCTTCCCACATAGGGTGAACAGCAAAACACACAAGATGATGGACGGAATGTTGCACAATGGCAAAACATTCACCCCCAGTCACAGATCTGGGTTTAATATATCGTTATTTTGCTCACCACGCCACCCCAGTTCAGACATGGCCATATGCAAATCAGTCTTGACCCTCTGCCTCATGGGAACAGTCCAGCCCGAACTGCCAAGCCATATCTTCCCTGGACCGGAATCAAGCATCCTAGGACCGGTTTCTGGCTATTAGCCATCATCAGCCAGGATAGCTTGTCTCCAGTGGCGTAGTGAGCACGGGACCCACGATTGGGCATACCCTTCCCACATAGGGTGAACAGCAAGACACACAAGATGATGGACGGAATGTTGCACAATGGCAAAACATTCACCCCCAGTGACAGATCTGGGTTTAATCCATCGTTATTTTGCTCACCACGCCACCCCAGTTCAGACATGGCCATATGCAAATCAGTCTTGACCCTGTGCCTCATGGGAACAGTCCAGCCCGAACTGCCAAGCCATGTCTTCCGTGGACCGGAATCAAGCATCCTAGGACCGGTTTCTGGCTATCAGCCGTCATCAGCCAGGATAGCTTGTCTCCAGTGGTGTAGTGAGCACGGGATGTAGTGAGTTCTCTCTGAATACGTACAGGCATTGTTAAGTTAGCATAACCACGTTAGATGTTAGAAAGCCATCTTTTTGCTTTTGCACACGGCACTGCGTTTACATGTTATTTCTTAAAACAGACTGTTGACTCGAGACTTGCTTCACACAAGCGCGATCTGTTGTTACTATCCCAAGCTCTGCGCAGCGACCTTGGTCTGTACATGGTGTGACAAACAGTCTGGGGTATTACACAATGCATGTTTTTCACTCTAGGTTGATCGGCCCACTATTTAGCCATAACACACGCGCAGCTGCAAATGCCTGAAAATTAGTGCTTTTAGTATCACAGACATCATGTTTATTATTCAGACCGAAGACGAGCCTTCCTGCGAGAAGTCTCCTGATGCTCCTGTGATGTGATTTCACTAAGCTGATCTTTGAGGTATGGGGTCCCCTATTCAAGCCTAAGAGACCTTCTATTAGCATAATAATAATATTAGCTTCTTAGTAAAGGGAAGGTGGTAGTATCCACTGTCATTATAATATGATCACCCCTTTTATATTCTATGGTATTGTAACTATGTTGCTGGTTTTGATATTAATCATTTGTCTGCTTGTATTAGCCAAAGTACTGCATCTTAGGACACGTGGTCTATAAAAATAAACCCCTTTTATTTACAACGTGTCTCTGTTGATTATTGTTGTGGACTGATGTGAGAATAATATACGAACAGGTATTTCCGATTCCCACCATTCCTGAGTATGTACTGAGTCGCTTGTTCTGGGTTGTCTACACATTGGGACCGCCGAGCTAAATCTCGGATAACGAATGGGACACTTATGCTAGCCGGATACTGGGTTCTGGGTTCTGAGGTGAGTTTCTGGTACACCACAATTCACTGAGGTCCTGGGGTTCTTCGCATAGTTCTGTGTATCAGCAGAATCCCTGCAACATGGCGCACCTAACGTTTGGTCTATGAGTTGAAACGCCTTAGTAGTGCTTACATTTAGTCCACAGCACCCTCATTCTTGTTTCCGGACAACAAGTCTGACGGATTTCAAACCTACCTAGTTCTATTGATATAGGTTCCTTCAAGCTTGATTATTAAAAAGGTTATTGAACCCTTGTGCTACTGAATACTTGAAGTGTAGCTTGTCCTTATGGCAATTAATATTGCGGCGCATAGCCGTGCGGCCCTGAAACGTCACTTGACGCAGTATGGGGTGCCGGACGCGGGCATGGACGTCATCTTTGTGGTGGGAGCCGATGCGGCTCACCCCTTTGAGTTGTTCTACTCTTGGGTGACGATTCCGGCAGTCAGTGGTAATGATAATACATTTCATTCTTACACTGCCACTGCCGTGCCTGCCGCCTATGCGCCTTATAGGACACAGGAGATACCAATATCTGCTTGGCAACATCAGATTTGGTCAATGGCGCCCTCCCCCATGTGGTTATACCGCCGAGAATGGGCCCTTTATCAATTGCGGGGGCCACTTGGCCGGTACTAGCCGGATTTACGCCTCATCCCCGTTACCTCACGGTGACGGTGGATGAATTGCGTGTACTACACACTGCCCTTATAACAGTATATAGGGCGTTAGTGCAGTATGTGTCGCGCACTGTACAGGCGGGGGCGCCTGTTAGTGCGGGACAACCTAGTGATCGTCACGCGGTGGTCATTAGTCCTGTTATGGTCAATTCTGTTGTGGGCAAGCGCCCCCTCACAAGGGATGATTATCCTTTTTGGCTTGCTGAAAAATTTGACCAAATAGAGGCGGTTTATCCGCATACAACTCCTGTGGAAAAACACAGGATCCTCACCATTAGTTTGCCTAAAGACTTAGTTCCCCATATAGATGACTGTGTATCCTGGGGTAAGATTTTTGCTGCGACGTACGCGCAGTGCTTCGGCACTCCGTCTATGTTACAGCTGCCCTCCATCATTAAACAGGTTCAAGAGGACCATGGAGCGGAGTCTGCGATAGAATTGGGGATGCGGCTCCTCGGAGATTTTGGCCTGGTGGCTACCATGATAATGGGAAACCTTAAGGGTGATGCGTTGCACTTTCAGGTTCGTAATGAACTGAAGAAGGTTGCTGAAGAGGACAAGCCGCAGGAATTTGCTAAAATAATCGCAGAAGCATATCGTGATTTGGGTCGTAGCTCTTTAGGAGTTAAGCCTGTGATCAAGAATCCCGATTCTAAGCAGCAGGGTAAGGCAGGAACTTCTGGTAAGGATGAACGTCCCTTTTTTCCAAAACAAAAGTGGCCGTTTAAACAACAGGGCAAGCAGCAGCAGAAACAGGGCTCTCGGCCTGCCTCTCCCGTACAGTCAAGTAGTGAACGCACTTATGATCTGCGAGATCGTGCTACTATTAAGTCTCCTGATAGATTTCAGGTTTCTGAACCGCGTTCTCCTCGTTCTTCACAGGAAACATCGGCTACACAGTCTGGTGGCGGAGGCGGTGGCAAAGGTCGGGGTGCTCCACAACAGCGTGACCAACCCCGACAGACTGAGGGTAAAGGCAAGCAGGACGAGTTTGCTCGACAAAGACCCCCGTTTCAGAAGAAGAAAGTGGCGGCTCTGACGGCAACATATGCCTCAGATAGTGCGGACACAGCTTCAGAACCGGACATGGGCGCTGACGCTACTAGACAGCGCAGCGGAAATTACCATAGTCCGTCAAGCTCTGCGTCCATTTCTGGCGGCGACAGCAACTGATGTATTGGTTACTGTTGAAACAGCTGACACCAGAGTGGCTCCCCCTGATAGACTTTATGAAATAGTCTTATTAATAGAGGGTGACATACAACGTACTATAAAAGGGATTTTTTGGGATAATCTGACCACCACCTATGATATCCTCCTAGCGGAGGCAGATTGGCCCCCGGCCTTCATTTTGGAAGCTCCTAGAGGGGAGGAGAAAATCCTCCCGTCCTTTGCGCACACGGTGCCTAAGGACCAAGCTGAAATGTACGCTGGTGAGTGGGCGCTGGCGCTTGCGCCAGCGGTATATCGTACTCAGGTGGGTTGGGACCGGTTGTCCCCCTGCCATGAGATTCCATTGCGGTCTATGCCCCAGCCTCAGCCCCAATATCCCATGCGTCGTGAGGCTAGACCTCACGTCGCGGCGATCCTTGAACAATTGGAATATCAGGGTGTAATTGAAACATGTGTGTCCCCTATGAATAACCCTTTATTCACTGTGACGAAGCCTGACGGCTCGTACCGTTTAGTTTTGGATTACCGGCACCTAAACTCCCATTGCCGGACCTGCGCGGTACAAAATACACATAGCTCGGCTCTAGTCGACAGTCTCGTGCGTAAACGATTTAAAACGACACTTGACATTTCCAATGGCTTTTTTAGCCATAACCTGTCCACACTGAGTAGCCAGTGGACAGCGTTTACTTCGGGCGGTAAACAAAAACAGTTTACGAGATTAGCCATGGGCTACAAAAATAGCCCTGGCGTCTTTTCCGCTCGCGTGGTTTCCCTCTTAGAAAGAATAGACCCCGAGGCATACTCCTATGTTGACGATATCTACCTCACGGATGACGAGCTGTTGCCGCATCTGTCTCGAGTCGACAATATTGTAGTGAGTTTTGCTGACTATGGCTACAAATTCAATTTTGCGAAGTCTCACATCGCGGAATATACAGTGTTGTTTTTGGGCTACGAGCTCAATAATGAAGGAAAGGGGTTAGCTCCCCACTTTCTGGAGAAGTGCGCATGCTTGAGTGCGCCAACGACACTAAAGAAATTACAATCTCTACTGGGCTTTCTGAATTTCGGCCGTACGTACATTCCTGATTATGCCCAGCGTATCAAGCCGCTTTACGCCTTGGTACAACCCACATTTTCGAAGTCTAGCTGGCAGCTGGAACATTCTAAAATTTTACAGTCTTTACAGGCTGACCTTCTTGCTTCACAATATTTGCTGACACGTGATAACCGCACCAACCTGGTAATAAGAATAGTGCCAGGCGCCGTGGGTTTCACGTATTTGACGTTTAATGAGGGCGATACAGTCCCCATTGCGTACAAATCCCACTTGTACACCTCTGCTGAATTACGTTTTTCCGCGGTCGAAAAAGTTCTGACTGCTGTACAGATGGCGATCCTTAAAGAACGTGCACTGTCACATGGGAAACAGATTCTGGTTGTAACACCCTATCCCGCCTTAGAAGCGGTGACAAAGGCAAGTGTACCAAATTCTAAAGCTTTGCATCCTCGGTGGATACAATGGGCCACAACACTGACGTCGCCAGACGTCACCTACATCTTTGATGCCTCATTACAGACTCAAGAGTTCTTGCAGTATGAATTCGTTCATCCGGCTCCTCTGTCTTTGCGCCCGCTCGAAGAATACCATTGTGTCATATACACTGACGGGTCTGCGCAGCCCGCAATTGGATCAAAGCACGCCTACTCAGCGGCTTGCGCAATTGTCGTAGGTACTTTCGTAAATGGTGAATTCCAATCTGATGCAGTGCATACGCAGTCATTGGGCGATTGTACCGCGCAATTGGCGGAGCTTCGGGCTCTAGTGCTTGCACTGGAGTTTGCCGATCCCCGAGTCACTACTCTAATTGTGAGTGATTCTTTCTACTGTGTCCAGTCCTATAATGACAATTTACACTTCTGGTCTCAGAATGATTATCGAGACACAAAAGGTGGCACAATTAAGCATAAAACGCTTTGGGTTCGAGTGGCAGACTTTAAAGAACGTCTCCCACTCGTGAATGTAATTCACACTCTTGGTCACCAACGACTTGGTGTCCATGCTGTCGGCAACGGCTTGGCTGACGAGGCAGCAAAAACAGCAGTGGCTACATACTTAGTGGCAGCAGTAACCAGATCAAAGAGTAAGATTGAATAAGACATCTTGGCAGCTATTGCTGCTACAGAAAAGGGAGGCGATTACCCGAAGGGTTTTCCTTCTCGTTACATTTACCATTTAAGTCCTGACAATGTCCCATTAGTGAGGATTAACGACGTTGGTGACAGAATTATTCCCAACGCGGACTGCAGACCCGCACTGATTCTGGCTGCTCATGAGGGGTTAGCGTCAGCCCACGCCGGAGTGTCAGCCACTATATCTCTGCTACAACAACGTTACTGGTGGTTCGGTTTATATAAACAAGCGCGCGCTTATGTTCTCGATTGTGACATTTGCCAACAGATTAAACCTTCTACTGTTGCGCGCCCATCACAAACACAGTTGTACATATCCAATAAACCATTTGGTTGTGTTTATTTGGATCACTGCGGTCCTTTTTCTTCTGATACTGCGTACAAGTACATCTTGGTTGCAGTGGATTCGTGCACACGTTTTCTGTGGGTATGGCCACAAAGGAGTGCTGACTCGCGGACTGTCATCAGAGATTTGCGTGTCTTTGTGGGAACTTTTGCGTGTGGTACCTTCCATTCTGATCAGGGCCCTGCGTTTGCCTCTAAGGCTTACAAGGAGGCTATGAGAAATTTGGGGGTCCTAGTCAAATTTTCGTCCCCCTACCGACCTGAGGGTAATAGTGTGGTGGAGCGAATGAACCGTGACTTAAAGCAATCATTGACAGCCCGTGTTTTAGGCACAGGCCGGAACTGGCTAGCCCATTTGTATAACGTTCAACGTGCACTTAATAATCTCCCTAGAAGGTCTCTGGGTGGGCGGACCCCGTACATGATGCTCTTCGGAATCAGAATGTTTGTACCAGACCTTGATGGTCTAGACATGGCGGCGTCGACCGCACCCTTTGACGTAAATGATCACTGTGCTGTTTTACAGACTCTGCAAGAAGCCAGAGACACTCTATCGAAGGAACACATGCCCTCCACATCTGAAGCTGAAGTTCAGATTCCGGTAGTCGGCTGGCTACCCCGAGTTGGTGATCTGGTCCGTGAGAAGGTGGAGAACAAGAAGGAGTTCGGCCCCTCTTATCGTGCACCAGTTCCAGTGCTTGGAGTGCAGGGTACAAGAACAGTCATTTTACCTCCACTTCCTGGTCGCAAAGAAAACAGGTACATCTCTATTGACAATGTCAAACTTCAGCGAGTGGCCGATACTTCTTAGTGTGACTCCAGCAGTTTCATGCCAGACGATGCAAAGAAATTCAATGTTGACTCTTGCTTCTAACACCTTGCCTGATGTTGCCATCGAGATGCAATCGGTTACTGATCCCTTGTTGATACCATCGGCTGGTGGTTTGTCCGAAGAGACTGAGTATGCTTATCCTACACGTGGTCCCTCACCTGTTTTACAATCTACGGCGCTTGGACAGTCCCGTTTCTCCTTTGACACTAACTCATTGCCCTCAAGCCCCCCATCGAACATTGCAGTTTTTTTCAGCTGGTTTAAGAGACATTTTTTGATTGCCCCTTGGACATACATTTGGCTGTTGCTTTTCAGTGTTTTTTTGTTTATGTCCATTGGATTTGTAATAGTTTTTTTCCGTCTTGTGGATGGCCACTATCTGAGTGAGAGATCGACAATTAGACTTATCAATGGAACTTTGGCCCCCCACTCCTCGTCCCACATCATGAAGAGGGACCAGACTTTTGTGAATATTACTGCCTGGCCCGTCTTGGATGGAATCGCATGGGATGCTGTTAAATTCCAAATTCATGGGCCTACAGAGGTCATTAATGTACCTAATGTATTTCGTGTTTCTATGGGTGATGTGGTTAGGCAGAACATACGTTCTGATGATTGGGATGTACACGCCATTGAATCACTGTTTTCTGATTTGAAATATTATGCCGCTTTTGATGCTGAAGATTTATACGAAAATGCGGCTAATTATGCGGAACAGTATTGTTTTCAACATTATGGCAATCATTTCCTGCATAAAGCAAATACGTTTAGAAATTTTGTAAATTTTACCCAATGGGAACACTGTCCTACTCCCGAATTCGGAAGTTCACAAACACTGGTTAACAAGTATTCATATTTTACCGATTTCAGTGTTTCCAACCCGGCAGCGTTTTATTTTAAGGTGATGCCTGAGTCTGCCGCAAAGGTTAGACTGACACACACGAAGCTACTTTATTCTAAGTCCTTTATGGACGAGTTGTCAATCAAAGGTTATGATGTATGGAAGGCTACTATTGATCTAAAGTCGGTTTGGGGTTCCAAGCCGTGGCAAGTACAGGGTACAGAGGCTTTACATCGTGCCTGTCTTATACCAAATCATATTTTATTTTTAAATTCATCCATCTTCCAAACCACCTGTTTCGGATTGGCTACTTCTAAACAATTAAAGTCACCTTCTGTGCCAGATCTGGGCGCTTATCCCAATTGGGATAACCACACAGATCTGTCCCGCGCTGCTTTGCAATCCTTAGTTTCAAATACATCTTTCAATATTTCGAAAGTTAATAGTGAGGGTTGGTTAATTTGGCAAAGCAGTTCAGATACCTGTCAACGACGTTTTCTGGGACTGAAACCGGGGTATACTCAAGAACGTGTAGACCCTCGGTTTGAGTCGTCACATACTGTCACTACATACTCTGTGGGCAAGTTATGTCAATCTTGGCTGCGACATTCCACTTTGGCGTCTGTCAAGGATCACTTATCACAATTACATGACAGAATAGATTTGAATGATTTTGTTAAGGGTCCTGTGGGCGGCAGAACCAAAAGGTGGGCGTATGCTATTTACAACGAAGTCTGGAAGTTGTCACAGATTGAGGCGGCTTCCAGATTGAGAGCTATTGACCAAGCAAACATGGAGAAGGTTTTAGCCGTTATAGATAATAGCATTAGCACTCTCTCTTCTAGGATTTATACATTAGATAATATTGTTTCGTCAGTTGTTGATATTGTGCATGATGATATGTCTGTGTTATATCATGGTCAAAACCAGTTGCGTTCTGTTATGCAGTTTGCGTGGACATTGCAGACGTTAAAGGCAGGGAGGGTCCCTTGGGACTATTTGAACACTACATCGTTATTCCTTCCCTTTAACCTTACTGACAAGCAGCGCTTTATGTCCATGAAGGATGCGACATATTCATTGTTACATATTGAAAAATTAGAGCCATTGCCCTTCTCAGTAGCGGAGATCAATTCGGCTACGTGGCTAGCACACGGATTGATAACTCTCCCTTTTGCGCTTTTTAAGTTTACGTCTTGTATGAAACATTATGCTTTAGGTAGATATGAACCGCTAGGCACCGCTTTCATACACGAGGTATGGTCCCTCCCCTTTACGTATAGATGTACTAGGGACGGAACTGAGGTTTATTTGAAAGGCGAGGAATGCACCACGTCACCAGACCATTCCTTGGTTTGTAGGCACATTCAATTACACGGCGCGTGCAATGTACAAGCCCCGAATTTGGCCTGCGTTCTGCGAGGTATCCCAGTGCCTGTGATTACCCCTTCTTTCACGCTGCTTGCTAACGGTAGTTATTTAATTTTGAATAATGAAGCTTGCTGTGGGATGTTAGTGGGAATCCCATACATAGTAACTGTCTCGCAGAAAGTTGTCTGCTGCAATAATGTTCTCTTTCCACCCCCGCATGGGCGGCTGGATGTTTCTATCTGGCCTTCGATTCCAACCTTGAAAGCAGAGTTCAACAAGTTGAGCAGAATAAGAGCCTTATTGTCCCAAAAAGAGGTGTCTTTGACTTCCTCTCGTGAAACATTCGACCTTCACGTAGCTAATACGCGCACAGAGGTACAGGCGCTTCTGAATACTGACCTCCCCCTACATTTCGGCTCTTTGATCCAAACTATTTTCAATGCCTCGTCCACGACCGGCCTGGCTCATTTTTTTAAACTTGTGGGCTCGGGTCTCGTGACCTCTTTCCAAACTATTTTTGGTGTGGTTCCGGGCTTTTTTCATTCCCTTTTCTCGAGCATCTTTGGAGGTGTTCCGCTACTTCTGGCGCTAGTGGCAGGTGTGCTGCTTTTCCTTTTCATACTACGAAATGGCTGCTCCATCTGTGCCACTCGTGCACCTGTCCCGCCTGCAGCTTCTTCGGGATAGGATGCTTGACTTTTATGGAACTCTGCCATTGGCGACATTAAGCCTGGCATATGGATTGTCCTTCCGGTATTGCTACTTCACCTGCGTACAGCCTGTGCTACACTGCCTGGATTGCCCCTTTGAATGGCCTTTGGATTTGTGCTTGACCAGCCTGGTGTCTCCGGTGCCGGATTTCGATCGACTAATGAGGCCCTTAGTGTCTCACGAGTTGACCTGTTCTGGTGTCCGGATAATGGCTTGTGGCGCAGCACATGGGATCCTGGGTAATTGGGACATCTCTACAGCTGCCTACAACTTCTTGGCTATGAGCTATTTGGAGGAACATTCCGGGTGCCCTCTGATCGTGCTGGAAGCTCCGCTGATTGAAGAACACGTGTGTTCCTTCTCGTTGATGGATTGGATGGCTGAGACTTTCGCTGGCCCTGCAAATGATTTTTTGTTGGAAGCGGTTGCCACATATGCTGCCTATACATTCATGGATTGACTGAACTATCGTCCTTGGCGCCTGTCGCTCCTGGACAGCACCCTGCCGCGGCATATACACTTTTTATTTTCTCCCTGATGGTTGTTTTGAGTTTTTTTTTTTAATTGATTATATTTTTTTTCCGGACTCCACAGTTTCCCCTGTTGCTTTTCAATTTTTTTTCGTTTCAGACTTTAACTCATTCTGAACCTTTGAATTGGTTACGCCTTGTTCTGCTCTGACGAAACTGAACTCTGCGTTCTCTCTTTTCTTGCTTACTAAATAGTGCTTCGATCAAGGGGGCGTGTAGTGAGTTCTCTCTGAATAAGTACAGGCATTGTTAAGTTAGCATAACCACGTTAGATGTTAGAAAGCCATCTTTTTGCTTTTGCACACGGCACTGCGTTTACATGTTATTTCTTAAAACAGACTGTTGACTCGAGACTTGCTTCACACAAGCGCGATCTGTTGTTACTATCCCAAGCTCTGCGCAGCGACCTTGGTCTGTACATGGTGTGACAAACAGTCTGGGGTATTACACAATGCATGTTTTTCACTCTAGGTTGATCGGCCCACTATTTAGCCATAACACACGCGCAGCTGCAAATGCCTGAAAATTAGTGCTTTTAGTATCACAGACATCATGTTTATTATTCAGACCGAAGACGAGCCTTCCTGCGGGAAGTCTCCTGATGCTCCTGTGATGTGATTTCACTAAGCTGATCTTTGAGGTATGGGGTCCCCTATTCAAGCCTAAGAGACCTTCTATTAGCATAATAATAATATTAGCTTCTTAGTAAAGGGAAGGTGGTAGTATCCAGTGTCATTATAATATGATCACCCCTTTTATATTCTATGGTATTGTAACTATGTTGCTGGTTTTGATATTAATCATTTGTCTGCTTGTATTAGCCAAAGTACTGCATCTTAGGACACGTGGTCTATAAAAATAAACCCCTTTTATTTACAACGTGTCTCTGTTGATTATTGTTGTGGACTGATGTGAGAATAATATACGAACAGGTATTTCCGATTCCCACCATTCCTGAGTATGTACTGAGTCGCTTGTTCTGGGTTGTCTACACATTGGGACCGCCGAGCTAAATCTCGGATAACGAATGGGACACTTATGCTAGCCGGATACTGGGTTCTGGGTTCTGAGGTGAGTTTCTGGTACACCACAATTCACTGAGGTCCTGGGGTTCTTCGCATAGTTCTGTGTATCAGCAGAATCCCTGCAACAGGGACCCACGTATGGGCATACCCTTCCCACATAGGGTGAACAGCAAAACACACAAGATGATGGACGGAATGTTGCACAATGGCAAAACATTCACCCCCAGTCACAGATCTGGGTTTAATCCATCGTTATTTTGCTCACCACGCCACCCCAGTTCAGTCATGGCCATATGCAAATCAGTCTTGACCCTGTGCCTCATGGGAACAGTCCAGCCTGAACTGCCAAGCCATGTCTTCCCTGGACCAGAATCAAGCATCCTAGGACCGGTTTCTGGCTATCAGCCGTCATCAGCCAGGATCCACGTCTGGGCATACCCTTCCCACATAGGGTGAACAGCAAAACACACAAGATGATGGACGGAATGTTGCACAATGGCAAAACATTAACCCCCAGTCACAGATCTGGGTTTAATCCATCGTTATTTTGCTCACCACGCCACCCAAGTTCAGACATGGCCGTATGCAAATCAGTCTTGACCCTGTGCCTCATGGGAACAGTCCAGCCCGAACTGCCAAGCCATGTCTTCCCTGGACCGCAATCAAGCATCCTAGGACCGGTTTCTGGCTATCAGCCGTCATCAGCCAGGATACCTTGTCTCCAGTGGCGTAGTGAGCACGGGACCCACGTCTGGGCATACCCTTCCCACATAGGGTGAACAGCAAAACACACAAGATGATGGACGGAATGTTGCACAATGGCAAAACATTCACCCCCAGTCACAGATCTGGGTTTAATCCATCGTTATTTTGCTCACCACGCCACCCCAGTTCAGACATGGCCATATGCAAATCAGTCTTGACCCTGTGCCTCATGGGAACAGTCCAGCCCAACTGCCAAGCCATGTCTTCCCTGGACCGGAAAAAAGTCTCCTGCATCTGTGCAGCGCACAGAATGGGCCCATGAAATAGTCCCTGGACAGATCAGAACATGTTCCTTAAATGTAACACATTACCTAAAAAATTCAAAACCTTTGCCCAGACAGAACAGAATACCATTAAATAATAAAGAACACAGGACTAAATGAACGAATGGATTTTGTGGCTGCAAAGTCACAGTGCTTGCAACAGCAAAATTCCTTTTTCTAATGACTAACCAATTTTGTGACTTGGAAAAGTTATTCTGAATCGCAAAATTGGGTTTACAGACTCATCCGGAATCACAATTTGGAAGCAGCATGTAAGGTGCGTTCTTTGCAAACTGGCATGTATATGGCATGTATCTAGAGTTTGTGACCCTAATTCCGTTTACAAACCATCCATCAGTTACTGACTTCCAGTCTGAGATGGTAACTCATTCATAAAGGGGAAAGGTTTCCCTTGAGCCTCTTCATTTTTGGGACTCAGGGTAGCAGCCTCAGTAGAAGCTGTCACTGAGGCTTTCCAGATAGTATCTTTTATTTACTGCAGCTTTAGTTCCCTTAAGAAACTCGGCCTGTATTGGAATACAATTACAGGGATGGTGGCCTGCTGGCCCTGGCAGGTCGCCATCACTGTGATTGTAGCCAATTGAAAGAGTCACAAATTGCTACCTGAGTAGTGAATACTAATGAGCCAGCTCGTTCAGCATCCCCCTGCAATTCCTTATTTTGAATACCGACCATTTAATACATAGATTATGGTTGGCAAAATAAAATACTCGTTGCAAAAAATTGGTGCAGCAATTGTGACCAGGAGGTACGTTTGGCCCTGTAACCTTTATATCTACAATAATAACAAATCTAAAACTATCTGAGAGCATTGCTCAGATAATCTCCACAGCAGATTTATGGCCCGAAATATCATAGTGCCCTCAATATGTACTCAATACAAATATATTAATTGTTCACTTTCTTTATAATTAGTGATCTGTGGGCTGCATTTGGTGGTGCAGTCAATTTATGGCACGCTTCATTCTGAAAATGTATTTTTTAATAGGTTTACAAGAAACTGAAAATTCCACTGGTATATTTTGCAAATAAATATCTTAATTTATGGCTATTCTCCTCTCTGTGACTTGTAATTTATGAGTAGAACACATTTTGGTCTGCTTTAGTAAAGCCACCTTCCACTGTATTTGGGTTTGAAATGGATTGAAATTTAATGGAAGAGACAGCGCTCATTGTTTTCCTTTGTTCTCGACAGAACTCCACAAATGTCTGTTATGACTTTGATCAACACTCCAGTCACCTTTTCTGAAAAGGCGCCTCACGAGTGATATTATTAACAGAGCGAAACGTGAGACAGCCGCTCCCAATTCAATTTGGGAGGCTATTTTCGCACCTCTTCGCATCCTTCTGCAGAGTACAGGATAACTGCACTTTGACTTTGATCAACATCACAGCCTCCTGTTCTGTGGTCTGATGAGACATAATATTGGCAAAGCCTTTTCTGGCCGCAAGACATTGAATTGGCCCTGCCGGTTTCATTCAGACATCCTTTTGTGTTTTCTCTTATTAAAGGGAAGGTTCAGTGTGTGAGTTTTTTAATAATGTAAGTTTTTAGCGCAGCAACCTCATGAGGACTAAGGGGCTTATTTACAAGCTCCTTGCGCCGCCGGTGCGTCACTTTTAATATGGGAAAAGCGATGTACCTGCGGCTCAAGAGGCTTGTAAATAAGCCCTTATGTATATAATGTTTTGAGACAAATTGTGGCGATTTCTACGCACATTGGGGCAGGAAGGGTGAGAAGTGGAGGAGCGTGGCATTAGCCACCTTGGCTTAACGCAGCGCTCCGCCACTTCCAAAACGCACGGCTGCACCGTATTTACAAGGATATGGTGCAGCCCTGCATTCCCCCTGCGTTGACGCTAATTTTAGCTGCCTAGCGCCAACGCGGACACCTTTGCACTGTAGTGCAAGGGTGCCTCCATTGTAGGAGAAGATTGTTTATGTGCATGTAGGTGTCCCTCCCTGCACATAAACAATCCTAAATGGCATTTTGAAACTTAAAGCAACACAAGTAAAAGTTGCAAAACGTCATTATTTTTAACTGATTGTTAATGTGCAGGAAGGGTCACCTTCCTCCACATAAGCAATCAACAGCTTTTTGCTGTTTCTATGCGTGCTGCACAAGGCAGCACAATAGAAATAGCAAAAACAAGGAGAAATTAAGCATTTCTCCTCGTTGTGCCTGTTTAAGACCAGGCTTTCCCTGGTCTTAATTTTGGCGCTGCCCCATATTTACGCTGCCCTTATTAATATGGGGCAACGTCAAAATCATTGGGTATTGCGGTGGAAAGCCCACCGCAACACCCATTGCCCACCCCTTTCACACTAAGTATAATGCAAAAGGGGCCTTACTTGCAAGGCAGCATTAAGCCATGTTAAGTGGCTGAACGCTGCCTTGTAAATAAGGCAAAGCTCCTATCGCCTCCACAACGTCACAAAAAATGACGTTTTGGTGGTGATAGGGGCTTGTAAATGTGCCCCATTATTTTTGCTTTAGGAATGTCTTTGTTGGGGCGATGTCCAGGGCTTCTGTCTAAAATAAACCACTAATTGTGTCTCTTTTTATTTTAGGGTGTGGTAGTCTGTGAAGCTAATTTCGACAAAAGTCTTTAGGTTCGTCACAAAAGTTGCAGGTACGCCTTGATATATTTGTTTGAAAACCATCAATTTTGAAACAATTTATGACACAGAGGGTACAATTGCAGTGATTGCATTAATTTGGCATAGTATATAAAACAACTTGCAAAAGACAAGCCTGCAAAGAAAAAAACCTGCATATGTTGTCTACATGGGATAGGTTTCACTAAAGCGAACCTTATCCAGCAATGTGATGCAAATCATGTCTCAATGCACATAAAAATCTTTGTATAGGTAAAGGCGAAGTTAAAGCATTAAAAACAACAAACGTGAAAGGTGCCCTGCGCCATTGGTCAGCCACACATGAGTAAGGATCTCTTCATTTTCAATTCCCCTTTTCATTCACGCCACGAAAACTCAAGCTTGAAACCAAAACAGGACAATTTAATTGGCCCGCCTAGCTTTAAATATACACCATTCCGAGGTCTTCTCCTGGTGTTTCAGCTGGACCTGTATGCTTGTCCGACTCTAGTAGCCTTTAATGAATGCACAAGACCACCCTCAATAATACAACCAGTATTTACTACCCTATTTGCACCTCCTCCTTTTGATATCGTAAGTCCTGATTAGTAAATGTGTATATTTCCTTAGTTCCCCAGGTACATCTGAATCCTGAGGAGACCCTGGAATCATATAAAAGGTCGAAACGCTGTTGACACCAACAAAGACAGACTTTATTTCTGTGTGAATTAACACTGGGATCCTACCAGCTGTATTTCAAATATATGTGATGCATTTGGCTATCTTTTAAAGCAATAACCAATATACAATTTATGTTCACTGATATTGTCACTTTTCTTTTTGATGGTTTTGGTTCTTGTCACTTGGGGTTCTTGCAGAATATCTCTTCATCCCTCACTTGACTGTTTAATTCTTTGACTTTGACTTGTTATTTTTGAAAAAATAAACTTCGAGTCGGCTGAATCGTATTTATTTTGAATCCTGGTTGTTTTTTCTTTAAGATTAATACACAACAGAATTTCTTTTCTGTAAAAATATTTGTGTTCTTCCTGAAATTAAGTCTATCCAGAATTTCCTGTACTATCATATTGTGTTTTAGAAAATGAGTTCCATGTAAACACTTGCACCAAGTTATACACTTGAGTTGTGCTCTTTTTATTGTGAATTTAACTTTCAAAAAGTGGCATTTTCAAAATTGTGATTTAAAATCTGACTTTACCAATAAAGAGGATTTTAAAATACTATTTCCTAGTCACCCAACGTGAATGTCACACTGGCTCCCAATTACATATTAGCACTTATTTAATGTAATAAGGCATCCCAATCTTGACCTATAGGAGGAGTAGGACTCTCAGTGGTTAAAAATCAAATGTAAGAGTTTTTTACTACCAGGATTTGTACAACTTAAAGGTACATGCTCAACCTTTTACTTACAATTAAACCTACCCTTTGGGATATCTAGGGCCTACCTTAGGGGTGGCATTTGTAATAAAAGGGAAGTTTACAATTTGACAAGAGGGTTATATTGCCATGTTGAATTGGCAGTTTAAAATTGCATAAGGCTGCAATGGCAGGCATAGACATATCTTAAGGGACTACTTAATTGGCTGGAATAAGTGCTGCAAACCCACTAGTAGCATTCAATTTACAGGCTCTGGGTATATGGTATACCACTTTTTCAGGGACACAGAAGTAAATTAAATATGTCAACCAGGTGTAAGCCACTTTTACCATGTTTTATGAAGTGAGCAAAGCACTTTAGCACTGTTCATCAGTGGAAAAGTGCCTAGAGCTCTAAAGCCAGCAGAAACAAATTCAGCAAAATAGGAGTGGGAAGGCAAAACCTTTTGAGGAAGATCACCCTAAGGCTACCAGGTGTAACACACAGTTTATGCACATCTCCTTTCTGCTTTGACTATATAAAAGTTCAACCCACTGCTCCACTTGTTGTTTCGGTACCAAGTTATTTATGACCAAGGAAGTGAGTCCTCTGCAAAGTACGTTAAGGATGTCTGTGCTACCAGAGCTGGTGTCTGTTAGCCAGCTACCCGGAAGTGAGGGAACTTGGTGGATGGAGCATCACCCATTAGCATCAGCATCACCCTCACCCAAATCATCAACACCTCCATCACATCCGCTACATTCTTGGAAGACTGGAAAAATACATGGATCAATGTCCTCCTCAAGAAACCACCAGCCGACTCGAGTCAACAAAGCAACTTTCGTCCTATCTCCCTGCTCCCCTATCCAGCCAAAATGATAGAAAAGGCCATCAAAAAGCAACTCGCAACCCTCCTCTAATAACACTACCTATGGAACAACGCTCACTCAGGATTCAGAAAAAAACCAAAGCACCAAACCAGCACTCAGTTTAGACACTAATGACATTCGGAGCATCCTGGACTGAGGAGAAACAACGGCCCTCATCCTGCTCAACCTCTCTGCGGTATTCAACACGGTGTCCCAAAACACACTCATCTGAAGACTCTACAAGCTTGGCACCCAAGAACCTGCACTACTCCTTCCTCACTAGAAGAACCCAAAAATTCATACTGCCACTTTTCATTTTGTAGACCAAGAGCCTGATCTGCAGAGTACTCAGGGATCATTCCTCAGCCCTCCCCTGTTCAACATTTGCGTGTCTCCACTAGTCAACATCATCTGATCCCAAGGCTCCACTCTCATCACCTATGCCAGCGACACACAACTTTTCCTCTCCCTGACAGACAAGACGACCAGCACCTGAGCCAACTTCACCAATTCCATGACCATGGTAGCAGAATGGATAAGAACCAACTGCTTGAATCTCAACTCCAACAAGATGGAAGTATTGGTCTTTGAATACAAGGCCTCCTCGTGGGACACCACCTGGTGGCTGACAGAGCTTGGACCAACATCCACTGAGAATGCCAGAAATATGGGGATCACCCTGGATGACAAGCCCAAAATGATGGCACAAGTCAGTGCAGTGAGTGCTGCCTGCTTACATCACCTAGGTATGCAATGAAAAGTCTTCAGGTAGCTGCCATATAACACCAGAGAAACCATCACACAAGCACTCTTCACAAGCAGACTTGACTACATCAACATACTCAATACCCTTAATCTCCAAGCAGCTCCTACACGGACTTCAAACCATCCAGAATGCTGCTCATGCTCAACCTCTGAAGCTGCATCCACCTCTAACACCACCTCAGAACCACTGGTTTCTCATTTATGGACGCAGTCAATTCAAACTTCTTAGGCACACATACAAAGCCTTGCACAACACTTGGCCAGAATATCTGAACAGCTGCGTACACTTGTACTAAGCTGCCAGGCACCTATGCTCAGCCTCACTTTCACTCACCTACACCCCACACAGTCACAAAAGCAAAGCAGGATATTGCTCACTCTCCTACATTGCACTCAAAATGTATAACGAGATCCCACTACACATTACTCACTTCTTGAATTCCATAAGAAACTGAAGACCTGGCTCTTTGAATTACTCAATAGAGACCACACGCCTACACACCTGATCAAGTGCCTGGATACCTGCACCGGTGATTAGTGGACTTTACAAATTGACATAACATATTATTAATTATAACACACATAACACATATCATAACATAAAACATAACATAACATATAACACAATATATCATTAAATTAAATCAGAACAGAACATAAAACAGAACATAAAGCATGGCATATCATAAAACATGTCATAACATGAAACATAACATCTACCCCTTGCTGGAACAGCTGTTTACCCTCTCTGAAATATCAAGAAACCAGCCTGCTGCTGAGAGAAGAAAGGAGCCTGTGAAACCCTGTAGGAGGAGTAACTTTCTCAGAGGAGCCTAACCCTGGTGCGGTTGAGGTTTACCAGAAGAGGACGACTGTGGAGAGCAATCTGTGTACCCATGTTTTTTTGGGTAACATAATCTTCTCCCATAGTTCGTGCAGGATCCAGGATGATGCAACCTGAAGATTGCATAAGTACAGATCGTATACAAAACGGGGTACAAAGTTCCTCTGACACGTAGAAGAGGTACAAGGGGAGCGAATGCAAAGTGAGGAAAAGCTAGTCCTCCACTTACTCCCAATTTTAACCAAGGGAAGAGAAGGGAGGGGTGGAAGTTCCCTTGGTGGAACTAGAGCTCTCACACACCCAGCGAACTAGGTGTCATGCTTCATCATATGAGCTTGCCCCTCGTCAGGTCGGCGCTGCAATATCTGAAGGGCTCCCGAACCGGGGCTATTTATCGGGGATCTTTTGTTCCTGCCGGTTGGTGCATGGGGGTGAGGAGCCTTGTGTGTGTGTAGATGTGAGTGAAAGTGGATTAAAACGGGTCAGTTAGTCCTAGTCAATATTTATTCATGAGGTAAACTGCCTAATTAAAATGGTGTAGAGTGGCTATGTACTAGAGATAAGGTGTCTAGTCGTGTAGCTCTATTCTAAGGATCAACATGTTTCATGCCTTATTAGTCAGGAGGATCTGGGCACTTCTTCAGGACCAGAAAACAAACCTATCTACACTACGTGGTTAAGTGTGCTCTACATACCACGTTCTCAGGTCCCTGACCTGGCCTGTTACTTAGGATTACTAGCAATAGACCTTGCGGTAACATAAAATGGACCCCGGTTCCTGGCGGCAGAGTAGGTGACATAGCCTGGCGTGACTTCACGCGGGACACAAACGGTGTCCATTTTATGTTACCGGCAGGACTGTTGCTAGTAATCCTAAGTAACAGGCCAGGTCACGGACCTGAGAACGTGGTATGTAGAGCACACTTAACCACGTAGTGTAGATAGGTTTGTTTTCTGATCCTGAAGAAGTGCCCAGATCCTCCTGACTAATAAGGCATGAAACATGTTGATCCTTAGAGTAGAGCTACACGACTAGACACCTTATCTCTAGTACATAGCCACTCTACACCATTTTAATTAGGCAGTTTACCTCATGAATTAATATTGACTAGGACTAACTGACCCGTTTTAATCCACTTTCACTCACATCTACACACACAAGGCCCCTCACCCCCATGCACCAACCGGCAGGAACAAAAGATCCCCGATAAAGAGCCCCGGTTCGGGAACCCGTCAGGTATTGCAGCGCCGACCTGATGAGGGGCAAGCTCATATGACGAAGCATGACACCTAGTTCGCTGGGTGTGTGAGAGCTCTAGTTCCACCAAGGGAACTTCCCCCCTCCCTTCTCTTCCCTTGGTTAAAATCGGGAGTAAGTGGAGGACTAGCTTTTCCTCACTTTTCATTCGCTCCCCTTGTACCTCTTCTACGTGTCAGAGGAACTTTGTACCCCGTTTTGTATACAGTCTCTTTGGGCTTGTACACTGGACCTCGTTAAACCAGCCCACCCTGTCCCCCCCTTTGGAACACATAAGTACACTTTGGGCAGGGATCCAAGTCGGTGTGGTTTGCACCACCGTCATATCAGGGGAACAGTAGCATGTGACCTGGACACTGTGCCCAAAAGAAATTATAATTTGACTATAACTGCTGTGCCAGAAGAAATCACAGCTTGATCTTAGTTTCAATGCCAGAAAAAAATCATGGTTTAACCTTAGTTACCATGTACGATAGCAATGAGGCTAGTGAGTGGTCTTCTTACCATGCTGAGATTGCGTTGAGGACTGTCCTGTGCATGGTTACGATGAGATCAGTCTAAGTGGGGTGCACTGATCATCTGTCCACCTGTTCTGTGTGTGATTCAGAATTCTGCAGGAACCACTGTCCCTGTCTACAAGACCACTGTCTGCAGCCATCGGTGATGTCAAGCAGTAAACTCTCTGAAGACACGTCTCTGAAGCCTGGGCCCACAGCCAGAGAAGACGAAGAGTGGGAAGATCAATGATTGCTCCAAAGCCAGCATAGACTAACCATGTCTCACCTAGTAATAACTGTGAGCTTTAATTGTGAAATACTAAGCACTATTTGCTATAGGGGGTTGCCCTGCACCTAAGCCTAATAATTATATTACATCAACCCTGGGGGAGACCACCCAGACAAGAAGAGGGGACCAGAGGGAAGTAGCGTGTAGAGGCACCACAAGACCTCAGTACCAATTAACTTTCTTCTTGAAAGTAAAGTAAAACACTGTGTTGGGCAATCAAATATTGTGCAGCTGTGTGTGTTGTTGAGTCCTACGATGAAACACCCCCAGACAACCTCCCTGAAAAGCATGCAACTGCTCGTCATTGCCACCACTGAGAGTCAAGTGATGAAAATGTTGTATGTTTTCTAGTTTACAAAGCCAGAGTTGGGTAGACCCTGGAACATCAGAAAAAACAACCACAACCGCCACAGTTGAGGCCCTGTAGCCTATGCTTGCCATGTGCCCCCTGCCACCAAAAAGGGTTTGACAATAATGTTACTCATATTGGTGGTGGTTTTAGTATTTGTAGTAGTATTGGTGGTGGCATAAGTAATGTTTGTATTAGTAATATTATTGGTGCTGGCCTTGTGGTATTGTTGATATTGATGTTGGTATTTACATTGACATTGGTTATTGTATTGTTAGTATAGATATTGTCGGCATTCTAGTGGTGGAGGTGGTATTGTTGATAGTGAAATTGGCGGTGGTCTTAGTACTGGTGGTAGTATTGGCTGAATTGCAGGTGGTGATATTAGTGGTTTTGGAGGTGTATTGGTGATATTGGTAGTGATGCTGATGATAGTGTGGTATTGTTCATGGTGTGATGTGGTGTGGTATTAGTGCTGGTTTGGTATTAAATGTAGTGTGGTATTAGTGGTTGACAAATTGGTGGTGGTACGGAAGGAGTGGTGGTGTAGTATTGGTGGTGGTGTGGCTTTAACGGTGTTGTTTTATTGAACGTGCAGGTGCTGGTGAACAGTATGCTTGTCTACAGTGCTTTGATTGTTTCCTCTCTGTGAATTTGAAAAGCTTGATTTTAATTAGCTGTATCAGCAGAATTGATAAATGATGGCACAGAGCGAAAAATATCCAAGGTAATTTTAAAAGAACATTTTGATTACTTACTTTCGTGCGAGTCACTGTAAAACCCAGGCTTCTTTGCACACAGGTACACAAGAAGTAGTTTACGGAAGTTTACATTGCTAGCCTATCTTCATTTCACATAGAAGAATGCAAGAGTATATCACAGGCTAACATAGCAAGAGGGCCTTCATTATAGCCCTGCTTCCACCCCGCTTCCTTTTGTTCTGATCAAGTTCCCATATAGTAATGTGTACATTTCGTACGCTGCCGGATTGCTTTTTGTTTATCACATGAGGACAGGCTCACTCCAAGATAGCAGTTCCAATGTATTAAGCAAAAAACAATTAACTTGTGATGCTAGAGTCAGGCGGCTCGCACTCAAATGTAAAAAGCAAGAAAAATGTCTGTTAAAGTACAAAGGGATTGATGTTCTAAAAGAATCCATGTATGAGATAACGGATGTGACAAAAAGTGTATTGTTTGAGATGTGAAATGGCTCCTCGTGGATTGCATTGTAAACACTCGATAATAGGCGGGATGATACACCAAATAGCCAATGGGGGTAAAAGAAAAATACTTGTATGGGTTGATCTAAGATACCATTGAAAATGCTTCGAGCCTATGCTGAATCAGACAGAACCAAACAAGCCAATTGTCAATGGGGACCCAACCACGGATCACTGCATGTCTATTACAAACAATAGGCCTTGCAGACAGCTGCACTGACAACTCAGAGACTGCCAACCTGGGCTCAGAAATGGACCAAACATAGTCCAAAGTTGCTTTAAGTTCAAGTTAATTTTGAATGTGCCGTTCAAGGTAAATCAGTGGGTTCAAATATTCTTTCTCAAGCATTGGATCAGTGTTGAGTTCAAGGCTCAGGATGGTGCACTGTAGCTCCAGATCCAGGAGCAGAATGATGGATTTGAACATGAGCAATTGATTTGCAGCAAACTTTGATGAACGTGGTCTGCGGTTGCTGAGTCTCTGGGTCAATGTAGCTAAAGAGCAGTCAATCAATAAATTAGTCAAAATGCAGAGGGAGGCTAGTCAAGGTAGTATCCCTAGTGCTAGGGTGTCTTAGGTTACTTAGATTAGACTTAGGCTGCAGACAGTGATGTGGAATAATGTCCCAGCTCGTGCAGGGTCATCTTGTAGCCGTAGCTCAGTGCGGCTGACTTGACTTGCACTCCTATCCAACACAAAAATTCTCTTTCATGCCTAACTTCAGATTTATTAGCATAAGTCGTTAGATTCAGTGAGCAAGTTAAGGTCTCTTCAGGGAAAGTTTTTCTATAAAATGCACTAAGAAGGTTAGCAGATCTCCTTGGAAAGTTACAGTCAACCATACTCCAATGTACAGTCTCACTGAACAGTTCCTTCTGGTCCTAAGTGTTTTCGCCTTCTACGCAACTAGGCTCCTCGTGGCTAATTCTTCTCAAGCACTCAAGCATGGTAGCACGGATGCTCTTCTGAAACTCCACAGGGCCCATGCTTCTTGGTGCAAGTACCCCTAAGTGACAGACTCTTCAAAAGAGAGTATCCAAATATCCTTGTGGAGACCATTGCAGTAACCTGGTGCTGCAAGTTCTGGAGATGGAGCTGGAGATAGATCTGGAAACAGCTCTCTTCAATGTATCTTGTTAGCAGTTTTATATCGCAGAAACTCAGCTCGAAGGTGTTGGAGCGCTTTACATGAGCACCAGTAACATTACACAAGGGCATATTCTTTACTTTTCCAGGCACAGGGGACTATGTAGTTTAGCCAGAATCACAGGAGAGACTCAAACCTGGTTCCATAATTCCAAAGTTGGCAGGTCTAGCCCTAATGCCACATCCTCTCAAAATCTCGCAGGTACAGTGTTGGGTTCTACTTGTAGAACCTCGGGTTACCTGGGGAACGGAATGTTAAAAGTGTCGGTTAGGAGTTGGGGTTTGCTTTTCTTTGGAGTCGGAGGTGCCGACTCGTCTTGTCATTCCTCTCTTAATAAAGGACTACTCACCAGCTGGTGTCCTTTTATTGGCGATGAGTTGAGTGGGACAGAACGAGTCCTCCACGCGGTGTTCCAGCCTCCGGACACCTTGGGGCAGATTTATGACGACTGGCGCATCCCTGCATATCAGCAGGGATGCGCCAGTTATTATGCGCCACAGCTGCGCCACCATGGATGCGCCGCATTTATAATGCGGCGCACCATGGGGCAAAAACGGCACAGATGTGTGACGCATCTGTGCCGAAAAGTGGCGCATTGCTGGAGTTGCGTCGCAAGCGCGACGCAGCTCCAGCAATGATCTGGGGGGCCCTATCTGTACAATGCTGTGTCAATCCTTACGCCTGCTTCAAGCAGGCGCAGGGTTTTGACGCAGCATGGGCCTAAAAGTGACTGAGTGAAATCTTGTAGATTTCACTCAGCCACTTTTAGGAGGCGTTCCTGCGCCGGAACGCCCCCACCTGCCCTGGAACGCCTACATGTGGCGCAGGGCTTTACAACGTGACGCATCTGGGAGATGCGTCACGTTTGTAAATGCCCCGCACCATGGCGCAGGATTTGCGCCGCTGCTGCGTCACAAAAGTGACGCAACGGCGGCGCAAAAGTGCCGCAAGTGCAACATAAATCTGCCCCCTTGTGTTTGCCTTCAGTGCATCTGCTTCAGGCAGTCTGAATTCTTCAGTCCAGGTAGCAGACAATTCTCCTTTGCACCTGCAGCTCAAAATACATTCACGATTCACAGTGTTATTACACGCTTTTGAATAAGATTATTCAGTTTATCATTTGAAGTGATGCCTACTCTAACAATTCTCTGTTTTCCATCATATTTTCACCAAAGTCATGCTCTGTTTTTCTATGAACGTGTCTTGCATTATTAAATCTATCCAGAGCTCCAAGCATCTATAAGTGAGATGGTGAAGCTTTCTCTCAGTTGCACAGAGATGCCCACTCTCTCCCTCCTCCCCCGGTGCCACATGAAGCTCAGCTTACACGAGCGGACAGGAAGCTCTCCCACACATCCTATCTTTTGTATATCAGCCTTTTAAAGTGGCTTTTGGCACTCACGATCTGTAACCTAAGAGCAAATTTAAACAGAGTATATTTCATTTCTCAGAACAGCATTCATTGTACAGCATATTGGAAGCAAAATATTAGAATGACTTTTATAGCAGGTCACTGGGGCACGGCTAATTTGGTTGTGATCATATGTTTCCTATAAATGTTGCACATTATTGGTCCATTTGACAAAGCTAAAACTTGCACTATCCTGCAGGGAATTGTGACAAATATGTAGCCTAAATGTAATAATTGACTTGATCTCACTTCTGTGAATGAGAGTGTAGTAGTCAAATTGGGAAATAAAGAGAGGGCTAGATTTAATACATGATATAAATATTTTTTCCTATAAAGCTATACGATTCACATGAATATTGAAACCAAAAGTACTTTTCTCATATTTATGATACTAAATGAATCCACAACTCACTAGGCTTTAATGATAAAGGAAATCTAACATCATAATTGTCATAATGAAGCCCACACACCATTCAGTAAAAGCAAATAGCCAAGAGGGTGGTTTTATGTAGTTTACGGGATAACTGCGGAAACGCTACCATATATTATCAATCCTAAAATGTTTCGTTAGCTATGCAGTTGTTTTTATGTGTGTCTCTAATACATATTTTGATGTGACTGCTGGGAGCTAAAGTCTCAGCCATTGAGTATCTTTGTAGAAATCTTGCGTGCCGCACAGTTTTGCACACACCATCGCTCTGTGGGTTACATGTGTGGGGCAGAACATGAAATAATAGCAGCGCAGGATGGGACAGCGCAGCATCAGTTTTTGATGCATGACCAATGCTCATATGGAACCCATTGAAGTAGGTAGGGTAATGAGGGCGGGGCATGTTGTGATTATTGAAGCAGCGCAGGAATGAGTGTGGTGGTTGGCAGGGTGATGAAGGTCACGTTTGGTGTCACAGGACAGACTTGGGACCAGGTCCCAATTCTAAATGTGGTCTATCAGTATCACAGACTTTGAGGTATGAAATGAACAGTACTTCCTATGGAAGGGCCCTTCTTTAAGCCAAGTCATATAGCTTTTCAGTAAGTTAGACAGCAAAATATACCTCTTGAACAATGAGAAGTGCCAAAGTCTAGTATGAAGTGCTGAATTTTCCCGAACAATGGGCAGTAGTGGCTGTCTCTTAGTCTCCAGTGTGTCACCACTTACATTTTCCTTCTATTATGCAGAGATAATGAACTAAAGTGTGACATATTGTAATATCCCAATGTATCGTGAGCTAAATGTTGAGGGCCTGTTGTTACATGCAGGAGTCGCACTCTGGTAAGGAGACTCAGGAAGCAGGCAGTAACAACTATAGGCAATTTATTCAGGAATCATTTGCAGATATAGGAACCCACCGGAAACTATGGTTTAACCAGGTCAGCCACAAACTGCAGTCAACAATTTAAACTGACACGGATAGAACACTCACTCTATGACATCACATATTCCACGTGACTCACAACATTCTATACCAGGCTAAGACAAAAGACGGTATACCACATCTTCCTTATGAGAAGAAGTCGTATATAGGCAACCTGATCTTATCACCAGAATTATACTGCATGGTTAGTCGCTCATCTAGAAACATATTTTAGGCAGCTGTTTCAAGTGGGGTCATTTGAAAATGTTTGTAGTGTTTAGTCACTGCTCACTGCATTGGTAAATAACAAAAGAATTCTTACTGGCAAATCGATTGAAAAAGTTTGAGCAATCACTGGATTCTGCTATACAGTAATCCTGACCTTGCACTTTTTTTAGTAATTCTTTATTAAGTTTTTCAAAGTGCCTTGAGTAACGCAAGAATAGAACCAGTACAGTGACGGCTGGTGCAGGTAAGAGCGGTGTGGCGGGGCAGGGGGTACGGGGTAGCGGGCGAGACGATGAGGGAAAATAATAAAAAACAGAAAACCACTTACCTTGTGCTCACCGCATTGCCGTCTCGGTTTTCATTTTTTTTAAATTTTATTTTCCTTGTCCATGTCTGTCAACCCCCATCCCACCCCATCGCTCTAACCTACAACAGCCGTCACTGAATAGAACACATCAACCCATCATAAGAAAGTTAGCGAGTACTGAAAGTAATACCCAGGTGACCGTCATTCGAAGGTCCTTCTCTATACCATGAGGACCAGTTGTGAACAAAAGACCAATCTCCTACCACCTTGCTTTCATAGTCCCCTACCCCCGTCCCCAGATGCAGAGGAATACAGAGAAGCCCACACAGGGAAAACAAGACTTACCATTTCTACTCCTCCTACATATATTTGGGTTCAGGTGTGAGATGGCGCGTCCTGTGGTACTGTAAATTTCGGAAATCATGTTGGTAGCATGGTCCTACCCTGCCGATTTTGGTATCAGCGAACCGCAAATGACTAATGCGGTATGTATGAGTGTTTTCGTCATATGTCACCGATGAATTCACCGTGTATACGATACAACATGTCGAACCCTCGGGTTCCATTTTAAAAGGGTAACCATTTTGTGGTTGCCCTCACATAGGCTGCGCTTTGAGGCCATGCCTCGGCCTAAAGGACACGCAATCTTTCTTTGACTTCTTTGTGACCTATGCAAACTGACTCCGCTGCCCGAGGTCAATCCTACCCGGCCGGTTCCTTTTACTGTGGCCTTATGGGATTAGCATCAGGGCCCAACACATCATAAAGTCGTGTATCCCACGCGACTTCTGACTAATCCCTTTCACACCTGACTCTGGTTCCTACTTTATGGCTTGTTTTATGAGGAAGAGGTGTCCTTTTTATTGGGGTCTGCTGATATCTGATGAGGGTTCTGAGCCTCGCTGGGTAAATAATTATGTGCTGACCGAGCTGAAATGTGGGATTATCATCATGACTGTGCTCTTTCTTTGAAGTGAAAATATGTGAACGACCACTTGTAAAAGAGGGGCGTTGTCGCCCAGAGCGTAATATTCTGTATATAAGAAAAGACTGGTTTTTGGTTGGGAGCAGTCTCCTGAGAACATACATCGTGTTGTACTTCTCGGATACCTGTGATTGGTCTGCAGCCAATAAATACGATCTTTGACTTCACCTAGAAGACTCTGTGTTTCTGTGGTCCGAAACAGGAAGAACTCGAAGTCTTCGGGTGTGTCCCCTGGCACCGCTGGGTTGGTTCTGAAAAACCCAGTACTTCAGTTGGTGCCCAACGTTGGGCGATTTCAGCGGTACCGGTCCAAGCCAGAGGTTCGTGAGGAGCTTCGTGTGAAAATTCTGGAGGAAGGCCGCCAGTTCATTGACCCCTGCATGTCGACGTGGTCCGAAAGTCTTTACTGCGAGGTTCTACGCGTCCCGACGGCTACAAAGGACTGCTGCCCTGACTATCGCCCTGTCTTGGACCCTTAATGATTTGGTAGGGCGAAACGATTTAACGAGTCTTCTGGTGACGTCATCGATACCTCAGCGATACCTCAGTTAAGTATAAGTGGAGCGGCTCCCAGTCTTTAGTTTGGTTTGGTATCCCTTCGGGATCACTTTGATTTGCAACTTGCAAGTGCCAAAGCCGAAGGACTCATGTATTCACGAGACTATCGTATTCGATAATCCTTTGAAGTTTGAAACTAGACTAGTGAGCGACGATGCCTGGTTCTAGTATATTTGAAAATTTGTTTTGTTTGGGTTGTAATAGGGACTCCCGACTAGAGGATTCGTGTCCGGTTCCTCCAATTGGAACTCCAACGTATGAGCTTTATGTGAAACATGGCGTGGGCCCCATTGCGTATAATGAAGTATGGATCCGATACACCAGGAAGGATGGTGTTTTAAAATGGCCCCAAAATGGTAGTTTTGACACAGAAATCCTAGATAACTTAGAGGTTAAATTATTTAAAAAGAAAGCCCGGCCGGCGATGTTTGATTCTTTCCGCCTGTGGCGAAATGAAGCCAATCAGAAAGAAATCAAATTAACCAAGAAAAATAAAAGAGAGAAAGGTATGTCGATAATGCAAGCAGCCTTGCAGTTCAAAGATAATGAAGAAGAACAGATGAATGAGCAGCTGCACAGGCAACGTAAATTAGTGATTGATAAATGCTACCCAGTTTTGCCCCCCTTCAGCAAGGTGCGTTAGAAGAAAAGGAGAAAGATCCCCTAATGTCACATTTGCTGAGTTCGCCACCCCCGTATGCGCAGAGTGCTACAGCGCCTCCGCAGCCTTTAAATGTACAGCCTCTAGTTAACTTGCCGCAAGCTTTCCCGCAGCCGCCAGCTCCTCCTCAGCTGGCTCCTATGCCTACGGCGCAGCCTTCTCAAGGGCCGCCGGTTTCGCTACCTATCTCTTCTGCGCTTCCTGCGACTTTACCTAGTACATCAGCTGCCTCCCTCGACGCTCTCCCTGATACGACCCCTGTACCTGTATCTGCACCCGTTTTTCTTCCCTCTGTCTTTCCCCCTGTTCTTGCCTCAACCTCTCCTTCTACACGACAACGAATAGCTAGTGCGGTCACTAGTTTTATATCGCCTCTCTTTGGGTCATCTAGTACGACCCCTGGTTCACAACGTACGCAGTTGCGTAGTTATGTTATGTTATGTTAAGGTAGCTTATATAGCGCATGGCTACCCCAGCAACGGGGCGTCCCAGCGCTTTGCAGGCGGACTAGATGCTCAACAACCAGGCCAAAAGTAGGGAGAGCCGCAGAGTCGGGCTAGAGGGTGGCAAATAGCCAGGTCTTAATTCTCTTCCTGAAAAACAAATGATTCGTGATAGCGCGAGCTTCGAGCGGGATTGTGTTCCATAGTTTCGGGGCCAAATATCTGAAGGCCAAAAGCAAATCTGCAGAACGGAGAGCCCGAGTAGGGACATATAGAGAGCTTAGATTATGCAGAATTTTTGGGCCCGAGGAGTAGAGAATTTTATGGGTGAGGCAAAGTGCCTTAAATTGAATGCGCTGCTTTGCAGGCAACCAATGCAGCTGCCAGGTTCTGAAGAGAAAGAAGTATTAGACCGCATGGCATATAAATGGATTGTTTTTCCTTCAGGTTATGATGTAGAGTCTGTTGTAAATGTTTTTCATCAATGGGAAGTACCAAAACAGAGATACGTTTTTGAGAAAATGTGTGAATTCCTCTGTGAGGAATTGGAAGATCATGGTTTGGACTTAAGCCCGCAGGAATTGTGTCATGTACGGTTTGAATTTGGAAATGGTACGATTGTGGGTCCCAATGTTGGGAAAGCAGTGGTGACATTATTGTTTTTCAGGATCGAGGATCCTTCTCAGTCACTGTTTAAACGTGACTCCTCTGATAGGAAGGTTAGACAATACCCTATGAGAGAAGTCCCTCCGATATGGAAGGACGCGGTTGCGGCTGATGCCGCTAACGGTATTGTTGCTATGCCAGCTCATTTCCAGCGTGTTTGGGTACATGTTCCTTGGAAGCGATCAGAAGTTTTAGCCCTTAAGCAGACATTGCCTGACCCCCGTAAAAACCCCGCAGGATATTATAAGGAGTTATCACAGACTGCAGAATCGTGTGTCATGAACCTAGCTAACATAGATATGTTGTTCGGGAATGTCGTTCCGCAGCCTTTGTGGGGGTTGATTCGTAATGCAGATCATGCTGCAGAATTAGGTGACACATGGGCTAATATCACTGCTACAGACACTAGACAAGTTGGTGGTGCGAAACCTGAGCCCCTAGTAGCAGAACTCCCTGGTAGAATTATTACCTACATGAAGACCTTAATGCCAGCGATGTGTGTGAATTGGGATAAATTATCCGCATGCAAACAAAAGAAAGACGAAACAGTGTCTGATTTCTTCACCAGGTTTGAAGAAACATTTATCGACCACAGTGGTCAAGACATGAGTACGGAAGGTGGTCAACGGTTATTTGTTGATAAATTTGTGCATAATTTGCTTCCCGAGTTGTGTAAGAAATTAAAAGATTCAGAGAGTTCTTGGGCTGTTTCCTCATCAGCACAAATACTGGCTACTGCACAGTATTACGAAAATAGGGATAAAGATGAGAAGGATAGAGCAGACAAGAAAACAAAAGAATTAAAGACAAAGGTTCTTTTACAGCAGGCTTATCCGCCACGTGGAGATCAGAATAACTATAAGCAAGGTCAGAGTAGCTATCAACAACCCCGACAGTTTCAGAGTAACTCGCAAAGGTTCGGGTATTCCCAACCGCGTGTTCCTGTGGGTCCCAATCAGTGTTCGTATTGCAAACAAGAAGGTCATTTTAAGTATAGTTGTCCTATATTGTTGCAGCGCACGAATATTGCTTATGGCGCGAGAGGTAGAGGTGGCCAGCAAGCTCCTAGAGGTAGAGGACGTGGGAATGTTCCCCAGAACGCGCGTCCTCTTCCGCCTCAAAATACGATGAACAGTTCTGATCAGCAGGCCAATGTAACTAGTGGGACAGCTCAGTACTATAATAACGACTATTATGCAGAAGATGGAAATGCGGAAGGTAATGATTACTAGGACAGCCGTAGACAAAGAGAGGGAGTTGTTACAGTGCCAGTGGATCAGAGTGGACCGTATGTTAAGGTGACTACAGCGGGTGTGACAGAGCCTTTTCTATTGGATACTGGTGCTGCAAAGAGTTCAATTATGCACTCAAAACTCCCTGGCGCGTCTTTGTCTGGCGAAATGAATGTTTCGGTAGGTTTTTCTGGCGCCCCGGTTAGGAACCCGATCTCTAGTCCTATGCCCCTTTCTGTTGGACCTTGTGAGCTGAAAGCACCCCTTATCCTAACAACAGGTTGTGGTGAAAACCTGTTAGGATTAGATTAGTTAAAGAGATTACATGCAACATTATAATGTTCCCCCTCGGGAGTACAACTTACACTGGGTAGGGAAGTGATTTCTCAAATGTATTTGTCGAAGAATAAACTGCCAGCTGAATTGTCGTCTCTTCCGGATGTCCTTTGGGCTACTGGTCCTAATGATGCGGGTCACTTTGAAAGCCAATGTTAAATTGCCACGCATTCCCCAGTACAAGATCTCTAATGAAGGTGAGAAAGCGTTGTTAGCGATCATCTATGACCTGATTGAAAAGGATGTAATTGAAGAGACAAGAGGCAACGTTTGCAATAGTCCGGTTCTGCCTGTTTTAAAACGTACTGACCCTTTTCAGCCACCTGTTTACAGATTTGTGATCGATCTTAGAGAGGTCAATAAGATAGTTGTGCCACAGTTTCCGGTTGTCCCTGATATAACTGCCTTGTTAACTATGATCCCAGCTTCCGCTGCTTGGTTCTCAGTGATTGATTTAAAGAATGCTTTCTTTAGCATTCCGATTGCAGAGGAGAGCAGGGATATTTTTGGTTTCAGTCTAGGAGGTCGCAGCTTCCGCTTTAAACGCGCTCCACAGGGCTACTGTGAAAGTCCATCAATATACAGTCAGGCTTTAAAGGCGCAGCTTGATACAATTGTCTTACCTAGTGGTGCTACCCTTATTCAGTATGTTGACGATTTACTAATCGCCGCGGATACTGAGGAGATTTGTAAAGAAGCTACATCGTCATTGTTGCGTCATTTGTCTGCCTTTCATCACAAAGTATCTCTCTCAAAACTGCAATATTGTCGACAAGAAGTGACCTACTTAGGTCATCTCTTGTCGAAGGAGGGAAGGAAACTGACCCCAGAAAGAATTCAGGCCATTGCACAATTGAGCGTGCCAAGAACACAGAGAGAAGTGCGTGCTTTCTTGGGTATTACTTCATACTGTAGGCAGTGGATCCCGAGTTTTTCTTTGCTGGCAAAACCTTTGATAGCATTAACATGCAAAGATACACCGAATCCCGTCCCATGGTCTGAAGAGTGTCAGAAACGTTTTTCGGAATTACGTAAGGCATTATGTTCGGCTCCTGTATTGGGTACCCCCGACTACAGTAAACCTTTTACATTGTATGTTCACGAGAAAGAAGGTTGTGCGTTGTCAGTGCTGACACAGTCTTTTGGAGACAGACAGCGTCCATGCGCGTATTTTTCGTCGACTTTGGATCCGATAGCCAAGGCATTGGCAAGTTGTTTGAGAGCCACAGCGGCAGCAGCTGTTTCTATTCGACAGTCTGCTGGGTTAGTAATGAACAACACGTTGATTGTGATGGTGCCACACGCAGTGGACACGTTATTAAACAGGACCAAGACACAGCACTTAACTAGTGCTCGATTTTCAGGGTACGAGTTGACACTGCTAGCGAGTCATGTGCACATAAAGAGGTGCAATACGTTGAATCCAGCTACTTTATTACCGATTTCAACAGACACAGATGAGATTGAACAGCATGATTGTCTGTTCAGAACAGAAGAAGAAACAAAAGGGAGAGTGGATCTTAAAGATACTCCCCTGGTTGAGTGTGATGGTACCTTATGGGTGGATGGTTCGTGCTTCAAGCTTCCGAATGGTGATACGACTGCAGCATATGCTGTCACGACTTTGCACACGATTGTTGAAACTGCACGTATACCACATAATTCGGCTCAAGCAGCAGAATTAATTGCACTTACAAGAGCATGCGTGTTGTCGAAAGGAATGAAAGTGAACATATATACTGACAGTCAGTATGCCTTTGGCGTGGCCCATAGTTTTGGGCGCTTGTGGAAAGAACGTGGGTTCCTGACTTCGCGTGGAACTAAGATTCAGAATGGTCAGTTGGTGAATGATCTCCTTGAGTCGTTGACCTTGCCATTACAAGTTGCGATTGTGAAATGCAGTGCACACAAGAAGGTTATTGATGATGTTGGTCGTGGTAATGCGTTTGCTGACGAAATCGCGAAAGAAACAGCAAAAGTTGTGACGAATCGAATGTATGTTGCAGGCCCTGCAAGATGGGTTGGTGATGTTGGAATGTGTGAAGACACGATAGAGAGTGTGAAGTCCCTTCAAGCTGAAGCCACAGAGAAAGAATTGAGCATGTGGAAAGAAAGTAAGGGTAAATTGGATGAAAATGGTTGTTGGATTGATTTGTCAGAACACCGGCGATGGTTCTTACCTCATGTCATATGTGCTTCCAGTGGTCACGATGGCACAGGGAATGGCGCATATCAGTGTGAAAGGGATTTGTAAGTTGTTGGCTCCAGTATGGCAGAATGCTGGAATTTCCAAGTGTGCAGAGAATGTGGTCAAAAATTGCATGGTATGTTTGAAATACAATCCTGGTAGGGGAACCCCAACTCCAGCTGGTCATTTTGCGCCTCCAACGTATCCGTTTGAGGTTTTGCAGCTAGATTTCATCCACATGGAAAGGTACAACAATTTGAAATATGAACTTGTTGTTGTCTGCGCTTTTTCTAGGTGGATAGAAGCATATCCCCTAAAAGACAATACTGCCTTATCCACAGCTAAAGCCCTTGTTAAGGAATTCTTCCCTAGGTTTGGAATGCCAAGAATGGTATGGAGTGATAATGGGAGTGAATTTGTGGGACGAGTGATGAAGAATGTATGTGAGGGACTAGGCATAAAGCAGAAGTTCCACGCTGCAAATCACCCCCAATCAGCTGGACTAGTAGAGTGTTACAATGGCACATTGAAGCTCAAATTAGCCAAGATCCAAGCGAGTTCTGGTCTTAAATGGCCTGACGCTCTACCCTTAGCACTCCTATCAACAAGAATGACTGTGCATTCACGAGTGGGGCTTAGTCCCTACGAAATCGTGTTTGGCCGCCCGGCCAATATATGGGGAGTGCCAAGGCCTACAAAATTCAGAGAGATTGAACATCCAGTACTGCTTGATTACCTGTATGAATTGACGGCTAAATTGCGTGTTTTACACCAACAGGTGCATGATACTCTGCCTCAGGTCTCTGAAGCTCCAGGACATCCTATCAATCCTGGATCATGGGTGCTGGTCAAAAACTTCAAAAGGACGAAGAATGATGAGCCCCGTTGGACCGGCCCCCATCTCGTCCTTCTTTCCACGAGATCGGCTTTTCGAGTAAAAGGGAAAAATAATTGGATACACGGCATTCATTGCAAGAGGGTCCCTTTGCCTTTGCCCTACGACCAGTGGGTCCAGAAAGGGATCGCTGACTCAGAGACTGAGACTGTTCCTCGTTTTCTGCCGTTTAGCGATGCACGAGTAGAAGGAACGCTTTCTCAGAAGGAAAGCGATGACATCTTGCAAGAAGCTGTGCCACCGTCAATTCGATTGGACACTACAGAGCCTGAACTCTTGTTTCAAGACCAAACAGTACCTACAAGAAGTCGCTACAATTTGAGGCCGAGAACTATGGACAAATAAAAATTATTTTTCTTTTTTTTTTTTTTTGAGAAGTGCAACTCTCTCTTCCATCTGAGAAACTTTCTTATTTTTGCTTTTTCGAACCGCCATCCGGGTTCAGCTGTAGGGTCGCGGTGCCGAGACTTTGGGGTGCAAGCCGAAGACGTTAGGTCAACGGTCTGGTTGGTCTAGGGCGTTCCCTGGACTGACAGGTGTGCTCCTTAGCAGAAGACACTCATCCGCCGCGAACAGCACGATTAGAGGATGGAGTTTTTCGAGATGAAGAGACCCGCTGAGGAAATACATTTTAAGAGCAGAATATGTAAAGCAATGGATAGCAAACGTTTTGTAATATTATGTCTGTTTGTCCTATTTAGCATGATGATGTTTTCTGTAGGTTATGTATTATTGTCTTTTCAAGTGCCGTTTGCACCCACTATACAACCCATACCTCCTCCTACTGTTTCCTCACACTCTTTCCACCCTCTGCCTGAACACGAACAAGCTAGACGTTCTGAGTTCGTAAACAATTAGTTTATTCAACTCCTGCACCAACACCAACTAGTTATGAACACAACAAATTGCTGGGTGTGTGGTTTGATGCCGCATACCATTGATAAGGGTATCCCGTATCTAGTGCTGCCGTTTAGCTATAATGGGTCATCATGGGCATTCCAGACTATGTTTCTTTTTGCACTTGGGACCTATTCCCCACGACCACCGCGTTCCATTAGACCTAGCACGAACAATAAAGCCTTGATGTGAGGAGTTGCTGATATGAGTAGAGATATCGATGCATATTCATCTATTCCCAAGGATGAGTTGCGAGCTTATGTGGGTTGGAACGCGACGGGGTATAGCATTAGTCTGGGCGAGAAACAGCGTAAAAGTTCATCCCCGATTTGGGTCGTACCCCACATGGGTCGGTTCTGTTTACAAGGTAATGGTCAGAATCCAAGAGCTCAATTAGGGAAGAGTGACTGTGCTGAAACGTACATTTTCCCATCACAGTTTTCCCCTGCGTTTTTGGCTGCCAAGGGTACATACTTTGTTTGTAATGATCGAGCATATACATGGTTGCCCCCTGATTTCTCGGGCACGTGTTATGTTGCAAATTTGCTACCGCCGACATTTACTGCCGCCTCTGATTATCACAAGACCAGAGTTGTGAGAGGCGTTGTTAGTAAGGAGGATACTGCCGGTCAGGAAGCGGGAGACTTTTTCCTGGGTTTCCTGACGTTTTGGGGATCAATGGTCAATAGTAGGAACCTGAGACAACTGACTCGTGTAGTTGAAACCACTGTTAATGTAACGGCTGGTGCCCTTGGTAACTTGACAGCTGAGCTCCAAGCGGATCGCCTCATGACGTTGCAGAACCGTATGGTTCTAGATGTCATACTTGCAGACCGTGGTGGGGTATGTAAGGTTATCCAATCAAGCTGTTGTATTTTCATACCAGATACCGCTCCGACAGTCTATCAAGCCATCTCCAAACTGCATAAGATTTCCGAATCCATCCATGTGGATAAAGGAGATTGGTCGATGACGGGGTGGTTCTTGGGACTGAAATCAGCTTGGGGATGGAAGATTCTAATAGTCACTGGTACGATCTTAGCCATTCTTTTCCTGTTCTGTCTATGTGTACAGTGTGCTCCTGTAATGTGTAGCCTCTGTGTTACATCACGTGTAAGGAGACCTGTATCAAGGGACGAACTAAGCAATAGGATGATGCTACAGCAACATCTTTGTGACTTTATGAATATAGACCTGGACTCAGATTAGTATGAGTATAGTTATTGCCTATGTAAGGGCAAAAGGAGGGTCTGTGGTACTGTAAATTTCGGAAATCATGTTGGTAGCATGGTCCTACCCTGCCGATTTTGGTATCAGCGAACCGCAAATGACTAATGCGGTATGTATGAGTGTTTTCGTCATATGTCACCGATGAATTCACCGTGTATACGATACAACATGTCGAACCCTCGGGTTCCATTTTAAAAGGGTAACCATTTTGTGGTTGCCCTCACATAGGCTGCGCTTTGAGGCCATGCCTCGGCCTAAAGGACACGCAATCTTTCTTTGACTTCTTTGTGACCTATGCAAACTGACTCCGCTGCCCGAGGTCAATCCTGCCCGGCCGGTTCCTTTTACTGCGGCCTCATGGGATTAGCATCAGGGCCCAACACATCATAAAGTCGTGTATCCCACGCGACTTCTGACTAATCCCTTTCACACCTGACTCTGTTTCCTACTTTATGGCTTGTTTTATGAGGAAGAGGTGTCCGTTTTATTGGGGTCAGCTGATATCTGATGAGGGTTCTGAGCCTCGCTGGGTAAATAATTATGTGCTGACCGAGCTGAAATGTGGGATTATCATCATGACTGTGCTCTTTCTTTGAAGCGAAAATATGTGAACGACCACTTGTAAAAGAGGGGCGGTGTCGCCCAGAGCGTAATATTCTGTATATAAGAAAAGACTGGTTTTTGGTTGGGAGCAGTCTCCTGAGAACATACATTGTGTTGTACTTCTCGGATACCTGTGATTGGTCTGCAGCCAATAAATACGATCTTTGACTTCACCTAGAAGACTCTGTGTTTCTGTGGTCCGAAACAGGAAGAACTCGAAGTCTTCGGGTGTGTCCCCTGGCACCGCTGGGTTGGTTCTGAAAAACCCAGTACTTCAGTCCTCCGCTGTTGCTACAGGGAGGCGGATCGTAGGTGTCAGGTCGGATAGTGGAAGGTAACAAATTTGTTGAGGTATGCTGGTCCTTCGTTTAGCAGTGCTTTGTATGCCTGGGTCTTGAATTGGCTTCTCTTCTGGTGTGGGAGCCAATTACATTTTTTGAGGTGGGTTGTGACATGGGTCCATCTGGGGAGGTCGAGGATGAGTCTTGCAGCTGAGTTTTGTATTATATGTAGTCTCTTCAGGAGGTATGCAGTGGCGTAGCGTATGCCTCCGTAGTCCAGCCTGCTGGTGACAGTCCTTCTGGTGTTAAATGGGAGCCACCTCAAGATCTTGTGGACAATTCGTAGGTTGTGGAAGCATGCAGATTAGACTGCATTTACCTTTTTCTTCATAGATAGCTTGCTGTTAAAGATAATGCAGGGGTTGCAAGTGTGGTCTGTCAAGGCATGGGAGTGTCCGAGTTTAGCAGGCTGCTATGCATTGTTCTATGGTGAAGGGTTGTTTTCAAAGATAAGGAATACCATCTTGTCCATGTTGGGATTGAGACAGTTGTCCTTCATCCGGTCGGCAACGTTCATCATACATCTATGGATGTAGGCTTTGGTGGTGGAGGGGTCTTCTGACAGGGGGAGGATGAGCTCAGTGTCATCCGTGTAGGAGATGATATTGAGTGCGTGCGATCTGACTCTGTTGGCCAGGGAGGTCAGGTATGTGTTGAAGAGGGTGGGGCTGAGGGACGATCCTTGGGGGATGCCGTAGATGATCTTACTGGGTTCCGAGGTGAATGATGGGAGATGCATTTTCTGAGTTCTTCCAGGGAGGTATGAGGCGATCCATTTAAGGGCATCTCCATGGAGTCCGATGTGATGTAGTCTGTTGATCAAGGTGTGATGGGAGACGGTGTCTAAGGTGGCTGACAGATCCAGGAGGATGAGGGCTGCCATTTTCCTGTGGTCCAGGAGGGACCTGATTTCATCAGTTGCTGTGATCCGGGCAGTCTCAGTGCTGTGGTTGGTTCAGAATGCAAAATGAAAGGGGTTCAGGAGGTTGTTGTGTTCCAGGTGTTCGGTGAGTTGGAGGTTGATTGACCTAAAACACTACTACTCTCCTCTGATCAAAGACATTTTTGATATCTAAGATCAAGAATTAGAGTCTGCACTTTAAACTACCTGGCTCCAAAGCTTTGGACTTTCCTACCCCCATCACTAAGACTTTTCAAAGAAGAATCCAAATTCAGAAAATTACTTAAAACACACCTCTTTGAATGACCTACTTCTGGCCCAGTGTTTGAACCGGCGGTCTCTAGTTGGCAGAGGTATACACTTCTGACAAATAGGGACCCACCAACTCTAGTCAGGACAAGGGGATTACACACTCAGATAACCCCTGCTACCCCCTTGGTAGCTTGGCAGAGCAGACAGGCTTATCTCAGAGGCAGTGTGTTAAGCATTTATGACCACATACAGTAATAAAGTGAATACACTACAGATGGACACGACACAGAAGTTATTACAAAAATAGTATTTTTATATAAGGCTTAGCACAAGACCAAATAACGACAAAAATATACCACAATCTTAATAAATACTCTTTGGAAGGAAAAATAATAGTTCAGGTAAAGTTTCTTCTCAGGAAATAGTTCTTTAGCAACAAAATCAAGTATTCTTCTGAAACACAGTTCTCTGGCAACAATGTGACCCCCCACAGGAGTCACACGACGTTGAGTCTACGATATTCCCAAGGTTCGGCGTCGACCGCGAGGAGCGCTACATCGAGCCTGGAGTCGCAACAGAACCCCCAAACACAGTACCTTTGGAAATGAAGAAAACGATGATCCACGGCATCGAGATGTCGGCGTCGAGATGTCGGCGTCGAAGTCGGCGTCGGTCGTGCCTCGGATTCGTGTCGATCCGCAGCGGCGTTGAGGGTGTCGCGCCGGAGCAGCACTCACGGCGTCGAGAAGGGCGTCGAGTCGATGCGATCAGCAGCGGCATCGAGACGGGGTCGCTTAGAGCTGGAGCCGATACTCACTACCCAGCGGCGTCGCTACTGGCGTCGATCGGGCCCGGCGTCCGGCGTCGAAGACTCGGAACACTGGAGCCGTTACTCACGATGTCGAGCTGGATTCGGCGGCGGCGGCGGCGTCGTAGAGACTGCAGATTTCCCCTGTGCACTGGAAATAACACTTTTCCAGCAACCAGCAATTCAGTAGAGGGTGAAGTCCTTTGTGACTTCAACAGGAGGCTGGCACTCTTCCAGCCCTGGGAGATTTTCTAGCAAGCTTTAGAGAGTACACACCAAGTTCCTCTCTCCTTGTTCCTTGGCAAAAATAAAGAAGCAGCTTCAGGTTCCCCACAGCAAACAGCACTCTGGCAGAAAGGGGAGGAAAGTCCTTAGATCAGCAAGCTTCTTGTCCTTGGTAGAGGTTTCCTTGTCAGAAGTGATCTGAGTTCTTGGTTCAGGTGTCCTTCTCTTATACCCCTTTTCTGCTTTGTTCCCATTGTCCAAGCAGGGAAATTCCCCCCATCCTGGGTTTGTTGTGGGTGTTGCCAGGCAGAGGCACCTGGTCTATTCACTGAGCAGGGCAGGGTCCTCAGCCGCCCAGCAGGAGGCGGAGCCAGTATTGTCACTGGCAGGAGCAGGGCTATCAGTCGCCCGGCAGGAGGTGGAGGCAGCATTGTGTCAGGAAGGGCAGGCTACTCTTCCCTCACTCTAAGTGTAAATGCCTCATCCACCCCACACTGACTCATTCAGACCTCTGGAGCCACCCAGCCCCTGACACACACACCAAACCAGCAGAGACCGGTGGATAGTTGGACAAGAAAATAGCCACTTTCTAAAAGGGCTATTTTCAAACACAGAACTCAAAAACCATCCATCCTAAAGGGTGTGTTATTAAATTCTGAGTTCAGGGATACTAAACTCGATCTGCTACCATGCTCCCTGAGTCAGTTAGATTATAATGGAGTTAATAATCAGTCTGCCCAGTCTGGCCTATTGGAGGCAGGTAGCCCTTCAATAGTGAAAAACGAAAATGGCTGAAATTCACTATTAGGTCATGCCACACACATCAGGGTATGACCTACCTTTTACCCACAATGCACCCAGCCCTAGGGCCTACCATAAAGGTGTCTGAAATGTGGCAAAGTGAAGGTTTTAGAGACTGGCAAGTAGGTTTCCTTGCCAAGTCGACATGGCAGTCAGGGACTGCACACAGGCTCTGCGATGGCAGGCCTGAGACACATTTTACACGCTGCTTCTGTGGGTGGCACAACCAGTGCTGCAAGCCCACCAGCAGCAGTTAACTTACACGCCCTTGGCACACGCAGTGCACTAGACTAGGGTCTGAACAGTAAGTCAACCAAGCCAATCATGGTAACACCAATCAATGTCTCAATTTAACATAGGGAGCACTTGCACTGTGGCACTGATCAGCAGTGGCACAGTGCCCAAAGCAATATTCCAGCAAAAACATCGTAAACAGAGGAGGCAAACGGAAAAAAATGGAGGAGAGACTCATGCCAATGATGCCAGGTCTAACACGTGTCCCCTCCAGCTGAAATGTGGGGAGAACTACCCTTCACCCAGGGAGTCCTCATCACTAAGGCGGAAAAATCTGGACAGACCATCAGCATTGGCGTCATCTGTACCAGGGCGGTGTTCCACCGTAAAGTCCATCCCCTGTAGGGAAATGGACCACCTCAACAGCTTTGGGTTCTCACCCCTCATCTGCATTAACCATCTGAGGGGCCTGTGGTCTGTCTGAACCCGGAAGTGAGTCCCAAACAGGTAGGGTCTTAGCTTCTTCAGCGCCCAGACCACAGCGAATGCCTCACGTTCTATCGCACTCCACCTTTGTTCCCTGGGAAGTAACCTCCGGCTGATCAATGCTACAGGTAAGTCTCGGTCCTCCTCATTCATCTGTGCTAGAACAGCCCCCACACCATGCTCTGAAGCGTCTGTCTGGACAATGAACTCTTTTGAAAAGTCGGGTGCCTGGAGGACCGGTGCTGTACACATTGCAGTTTTCAGGGTGTCAAAGGCTTTCTGACAGGCGTCAGTCCAGATCACAAGTCTTGGCTGCTTCCTGGAAGTCAGCGAGGTCAAGGGGTGCACAATGTTGCCATACCCCTTGACAAACCTCCTGTAGTAACCCGTGAGACCCAAGAAGGCTCTCACCTGCGTCTGGGTTTTGGGCGGTTCCCAAGCCAGGATGGTATCTATCTTGGGTTGCAGGGGGGCCACCTTTCCGCTCCCTACTTGGTGCCCCAAGTACACCACTGAACCCTGCCCAATCTGGCACTTACTGGCCTTGATTGTGAGGCCTGCTCTGCGCAGGGCCAACAACACTTCCTGGAGGTGGCGCAAGTGTTCCTCCCAGCTGGTGCTGAACACTGCTATATCGTCCAGGTAGGCGGCGCTGAAATCTTCCAGCCCGGCCAATACCTGGTTAACCAACCTCTAGAATGTGGCAGGGGCATTCTTCATCCCAAAGGGCATCACCCGGAACTGGTAGTGCCCATCTGGTGTGGAGAATGCAGACCTCTCTTTTGCCCCATCAGTCAAGGCGATCTGCCAGTACCCAGACGTTAGATCTAACGTACTAAGGTACCGGGCAGCCCCCAACCGATCGATGAGCTCATCAGCTCTGGGGATGGGGTGCGTGTCAGTCTTGGTGACCGAATTGAGTCCTCGGTAATCCACACAGAACCGAAGTTCCGGTGAAGCACCAGGCGCTGCAGCCTTTGGGACCAAGACCACTGGGCTGGCCCAAGGACTGCTAGAGGACTCAACCACTCCTAAGGCAAACATCTTGGAGAGCTCCTCCTTGATATATGCTCTGACCTTTTCAGTCACCCTGTAGGCCTTGTGCCTCACAGGAGTGCTGTCCCCAGTGTCCACATCATGGACACACCACTGAGTGACACCAGGGATTAAGGAAAACAGATCAGGGAATTGTACCAACAGATGGCGACAATCTTGCTGCTGCTCAGGGGTCAGTGTGTCAGAGAGGACAACACCATCCACTGACCCATCTTGCTCTTTTGCACACAGGAGGTCAGGAAGAGGCTCACTCTCCTCCTTCATTCCAGCATCTGTGGCTAGGAGCATGCCCACTTCGGACCTTTCTAAGTGGGGCTTTAACCGGTTGACATGCAGGACCCGCAAGGGGTTCTGGGAGACTTCAAGTCCACCAAGTAGGTGACATCGCTCTTTTTCTCCACAACCTCAAATGGTCCAGTCCACCTGTCCTTGAGCGCACAAGGTTCCACAGGGGCCATGACCCAAACTTTCTGACCAGGTTGAAGCTCAACCAGAGTGGCATTCTGATTGTACCACCGCTTCATCTCTTCCTGGCTGGCCTCCAGATTTGCCTGAGCAAGATCTCTGAAGCGCCGAGTCTGGTTCCTAAAGGCCAGCATGTAACTGTATACATCCTGGGGAGGTTTCCTGGGAGATTGCTCCCAGCCTTCTTTGACCAGACTCAAAGGTCCTCTTACCGGGTGTCCATACAAAAGCTCAAATGGGCTGAACCCTAGAGACTTCTGTGGCACCTCACGGTAAGCAAACAGTAGGCATGGCAAGAGGACGTCCCATTTACGCCTCATTGGTTCTTCAAGACCCATGATCATGCCTTTCAGGGTCCGGTTGAATCTCTCAACCAGCCCATTACCTTGAGGGTGGTAAGGAGTGGTAAACTTGTAGGTTACCCCACACTCCTTCCACAGAGACTTCATATAATTCGAAATGAAGTTGGTGCCCCGGTCTGACACCACTTCTCTGGGGAACCCCATGTGGGAGAAAACACCCATCAGTGCCCGTCCCACCACGGGGGCCGTCACTGTGCGGAGAGGGATGGTTTCCGGGTACCGGGTGGCATGGTTCACCAAGACCAGGATAAACCTGTTGCCCATGGCTGTCTTGGGGTCCAGTGGCCCCACAATGTCAATCCCCACTCGCTCAAAGGGGGTACTGACGACGGTAAAAGGTTGGAGGGGAGCCTTCTGCTTCCGCCCACTTTTCCCACTTGCCTGGCAAGTTTGACAGGTCCTACAATGGATATCTGAATCCCTTCTCATCTGGGGCCAATAAAAATGGGTGACCAGCCTGTCATAGGTCTTGTCCTGCCCCAGATGTCCAGCTAACGGAACGTCATGAGCCAACCCCAGTAGGAAGGCTCTGAAGCGCTGGGGTACCACCAGCACACGAGCTGACCCAGGCTCAGCAGCCTTAGGCTCGCTATACAGGAGGTCGTTCTCCCAGTAGATCCAATGTGATCCTGACTGATCACCTGTCGTTTGGGCTGAGGCCTGCTGCCTCATACCCACAAGAGAAGGGCACACTTTCTGTTCAGCACAAAATTCCTCCCTGGAGGGACCACCATCCTGCTGCCAATGGGTCAGCTTGGGCAGGTCTCCCAGTTCGGCCACTTGTTCTCCTGTAGGTTCCAGGGCATCCCCCTCAGGGTCTGCTCCCTCCTGGACCGCGGGAACGATGGGGGACGGTTTCCCGCGCCCCCTGCCTCTTCTCTTCACGGTTGGGACCTGGGCCATACTTTCAGGCTCTAGGGCCCCATCAACACCCTTACTAACTGACATGGACCGGGTGGTCGCACACACCCACTCAGGCAGACCCAACATTTCCAGATGCGATTTTCTCTCCACCTTAGCCCAAGGGGAGTCCTCCAAATCGTTGCCCAGGAGACAATCAACAGGCATGGCGGGCCTCACAGCAACCTGAAGAGTACCTGAGACCCCCCCACTCAAAAGGAACTTGAGCTACCTCACACTGACTCAGTGAGTTGTCAGCAGCTACAACGGGGTAGAATGCATGAGGGACCACCTGCTCTCGGGACACCAAGTGACACTTGACAGCTGTCACACTTGCTCCGGTGTCTCTGAGAGCTTCCACCCTATGGCCATTAATGGTCACCCACTGACTATATTTTTTAGTGTTATTAGGCAGAGGGGTTGGAGGGACCATTTCCACGTCTCCTAAAAAGACCAGGGACATTTCTGCGGGACCCCACCTACCGGGGGCACCCATCTCATTCCCTCCCAGGGCTACACTCGCTACCTGACGAGGGGGTGCACGTGGTGGTGCATTGGAATCCTTCATGGGACACTGGGGATCATAATAACGGTGTCCCACCTGCTTACAAACATAGCAGGTCATGGGGCCCCTTGGAACAGGTTTACCTGTCGGGGGCCTCTGGCTTCTTTACAGGGGAGGCTGGGAACCCTTCCCTTGGTTCCCTTGGGGATTACTTTGGGGCCCTTTCTGAAACTCTCTCTGTTTACCCCTGTCCCCCCCACTCTTCTGCCGGGGACCCTGCCCACCTTTGGCTGAGTCTCCCATTGGACCCTTGTGGACCCTGGTACTGACTCAGCGGTCCGCCTCCTCAGCAAGTTTTCTAGGGTTAGATATCTTGCTATCAACAAGGTGCTGTCGTAGCTCTGGAAAACAGTTATTAGACAAGTGCTTCCAAGCAAACAAATCATAAAGAGCATCATAACTATCAACCTTGCTACCCTTTATCCAACCATCCATGGCTCTGCAAAAAAAAGACACATATTCAACCCACGTAGTACCAGGCAACTTCTTACATTCTCTAAAGGTTTGTCGGTACTTTTCTGGAGTTAAGCCATATCTCAACATTAAAGCATCTTTCATATGAGTATAAGACATCCTATCCTCAGCAGGCATGCTCAACAAGGTATCTCTCCCTTCATTTGTAAAGCGGCTCCACAACCCCGTTCCCCAATCTTTCTCAGGGACCCGGTGGGCCAACAATGCTAACTCATATGCTTTAAACCATTGACTAATATCCTCATTTTTACTGTAATCCTTGATCACATCTTTGGGAAAATAAAACCTACTTTCTGCAGGCACAGATTGAGTGCTGCCACCAGAGGGATTCAACTCTAAACTCTTAGTTTTCAGCTCCATCTCCCTCAACATCTTCTCACGTTCAAACGCTAATTTCTCTCTCTCAAAATCTAACCTTTTGCTCTCCATTTCAGCTTCTCTCTTGCTTCTTGCATTCTCTAATTCCAACTGCCCTCCTAATTTAAGTTTTGCCATCTCTAACTTGTATTCCCTCTCCTTCTCCCTGTCTTCCAACTCTTCAGGAGAAAGGCCCTTAGAGGAAACACTACTGCCGGGAGATGACACTGGCCCCTCTGTGTGCTCTTCCACTTCCTCTTCCTCCTCCTCCTCCTCTTCCGGTTCCGCCGCCGGATCAGAGGGATTCAGCGCTTTGAGGAAGTCGCCTCTCAATTTGAGACCTGTGGTAGGAACTTTAAACTGCTTGCAAAATCGTTTTAGATCCTTTAACTTGTAGGTATTTATCAATTTCTTATCAAATTCCTCCACAACAATAAGAGAAGGGGTAGCAGCTCCGGCATCCTCCATGATCAAAACTGGCAGTGTTTAAAAAATAAGCTCCAGGAAAGCGGAGAACAAAAATAGAAGATCCTACCAAAACAGATTGTGGCTGCGCTATGGTCTGCTTTCACTATGTAGCGTACACTAACCACTGCACATGCAAAGTTCAATCCTCACCGCTGACCACCAATGTTAGAACCGGCGGTCTCTAGTTGGCAGAGGTATACACTTCTGACAAATAGGGACCCACCAACTCTAGTCAGGGCAAGGGGATTACACACTCAGATAACCCCTGCTACCCCCTTGGTAGCTTGGCAGAGCAGACAGGCTTATCTCAGAGGCAGTGTGTTAAGCATTTATGACCACATACAGTAATAAAGTGAATACACTACAGATGGACACGACACAGACGTTATTATAAAAATAGTATATTTATATAAGGCTTAGCACAAGACCAAATAACGACAACAATATACCACAATCTTAATAAATACTCTTTGGAAGGAAAAATATTAGTTCAGGTAAAGTTTCTTCTTAGGAAATAGTTCTTTAGCAACAAAATCAAGTATTCTTCTGAAACACAGTTCTCTGGCAACAATGTGACCCCCCACAGGAGTCACACGACGTTGAGTCTACGATATTCCCAAGGTTCGGCGTCGACCGCGAGGAGCGCTACGTCGAGCCTGGAGTCGCAACAGAAACCCCAAACACAGTACCTTTGGAAATGAAGAAAACGATGATCCACGGCGTCGAGATGTCGGCGTCGAGATGTCGGCGTCGAGGTCGGCGTCGGTCGTGCCTCGGATTCGGGTCGACCCGCAGCGGCGTCGAGGGTGTCGGGCCGGAGCAGCGCTCACGGCGTCGAGAAGGGCGTCGAGTCGATGCGATCAGCAGCGGCGTCGAGACGGGGTCGCTTAGAGCTGGAGCCGATACTCACTACCCAGCGGCGTCGCTACTGGCGTCGATCGGGCCCGGCGGCCGGCGTCGAAGACTCGGAACACTGGAGCCGTTACTCACGATGTCAAGCTGGATTCGGCGGCGTCGGCGGCGTCGAGACTGCAGATTTCCCCTGTGCACTGGAAATAACACTTTTCCAGCAACCAGCAATTCAGTAGAGGGTGAAGTTCTTTGGCCCTGTGACTTCAACAGGAGGCTGGCACTCTTCCAGCCCTGGGAGATTTTCTAGCAAGCTTTAGAGAGTACACACCAAGTTCCTCTCTCCTTGTTCCTTGGCAAAAATAAAGAAGCAGCTTCAGGTTCCCCACAGCAAACAGCACTCTGGCAGAAAGGGGAGGCAAGTCCTTAGATCAGCAAGCTTCTTGTCCTTGGTAGAGGTTTCCTTGTCAGAAGTGATCTGAGTTCTTGGTTCAGGGGTCCTTCTCTTATACCCCTTTTCTGCTTTGTTCCCATTGTCCAAGCAGGGAAATTCCCCCCATCCTGGGTTTGTTGTGGGTGTTGCCAGGCAGAGGCACCTGGTCTATTCACTGAGCAGGGCAGGGTCCTCAGCCGCCCAGCAGGAGGCGGAGCCAGTATTGTCACTGGCAGGAGCAGGGCTATCAGTCGCCCGGCAGGAGGTGGAGCCAGCATTGTGTCAGGCAGGGCAGGCTACTCTTCCCTCACTCTAAGTGTAAATGCCTCATTCACCCCACACTGACTCATTCAGACCTCTGGAGCCACCCAGCCCCTGACACACACACCAAACCAGCAGAGACCGGTGGATAGTTGGACAAGAAAATAGCCACTTTCTAAAAGGGCTATTTTCAAACACAGAACTCAAAAACCATCCATCCTAAAGGGTGTGTTATTAAATTCTGAGTTCAGGGATACTAAACTCGATCTGCTACCATGCTCCCTGAGTCAGTTAGATTATAATGGAGTTAATAATCAGTCTGCCCAGTCTGGCCTATTGGAGGCAGGTAGCCCTTCAATAGTGAAAAACGAAAATGGCTGAAATTCACTATTAGGTCATGCCACACACATCAGGGCATGACCTACCTTTTACCCACAATGCACCCAGCCCTAGGGCCTACCATAGAGGTGTCTGAAATGTGGCAAAGTGAAGGTTTTAGAGACTGGCAAGTAGGTTTCCTTGCCAAGTCGACATGGCAGTCAGGGACTGCACACAGGCTCTGCGATGGCAGGCCTGAGACACATTTTACACGCTGCTTCTGTGGGTGGCACAACCAGTGCTGCAAGCCCACCAGCAGCAGTTAACTTACACGCCCTTGGCACACGCAGTGCACTAGACTAGGGTCTGAACAGTAAGTCAACCAAGCCAATCATGGTAACACCAATCAATGTCTCAATTTAACATAGGGAGCACTTGCACTGTGGCACTGATCAGCAGTGGGCACAGTGCCCAAAGCAATATTCCAGCAAAAACATCGTACACAGAGGAGACAAACGGAAAAAAATGGAGGAAAGACTCATGCCAATGATGCCAGGTCTAACACCCAGCCACTATGTGACGGACTTGGCTGTCAGCACTGGGAGGCCCGTCAGGTTAACCCAATGTCAAACAGAACCTGTCTGCACCTGAAGACGCACTTTGCACATGCCCAAGAATGGTGCTTGCTGATTCACATGGTAAATGATGACATGTAAACAATATTATATCCCAATTCTCAACATAATCAAAAGTTCCTCAACAGTGTATTCAATAGTAATGCACACAATATTATTCAAAGGAAATTGTTATCCAGGAAAAACTGCAAATATACAAAAGGACAAAGCAATGAATGAGAATGTACATCAATCACAGTTTAAGGCACTGTGTTTCTGTTTATTTTCCTTTTCGTATCCTCATTTCTTGATAGCATCAAATGGCATCAGACACAGTTCCCAATGCATTTCGGTGTGAACCACCTTCGTCAGGGGAATGCTGAAACAATATATACAGTATAATGTATTGAAAATATACAAAAGACTAGAAAATGATATTAATTCTAAACAATTGCGATGTCATTTTCTAACAAGGATGCCGTGAGTTAACAGGCCAAGCCAGTGAATGAATATGTGACAATAGTGAAAACAGTGAAAGAAAATGGTGGTTAACCTAACAAAAACAATTGTGTTTTGAGTGTTTAAAATCAACAGATTTCAAGTGTTTGCAGAACCGCAGAATGAACAGGGTACCAATACCCTATGCACCAGTGAAACCCTGTCCATAAGTCAGCGCAGTGCATAAAACCAAAAACCATGCCTTTTTAATGCTCCTCAATTAAGTCGAAAAGGACTCACCTACTCAAATGCCATGCAACTGCAATATGAAGACTGAACACGTGCCCAATACTAATGGAGAATGGCAGAGGAAAAACATACAAATGAACGGTAAAACGTGATGATGATAATTATCGGGACTTAGTGCAATGAGAATCAGAAACCGACAACAAACAAAACTCTACATACTTCTGAATAGTTAGGTGCGTGCGCTCTCCTTACTGCTACCGGTTCAGAAACGTCAATGGAAGCGGTGTGCTGCAACGTAGGGGAAACCTCGTTAGAATGGCTCTCACTATTGCTCGGTAGACTTAAAAATAGGTTCACTCCATACTCGTACCTTAAAGTTCGGATTCAGAGTGAAAAAATGCTCCTCTCTCCCACATTCGCGCTGTGCCCGATAGTGCTTATGCGTCTGTATTTAACCCCTTCAGTGCCCCGCCCTTTCCCCCTCCTGTGCCGGGCATTGTATTAGCGGGCGGGGTCCATGACGAGATAGTCTTGTCATGGGCACAGCGCAACCGCGCTCCATGACGAGACTATCTCGTCGTGGGCATAGAAGAGGTTAAACTTCAGCGTATGATGTCACAGAGTAATAGACATCGAAAACAGACCAATATTGATAACGTTGAAACCAGGAAGTACCGTAGTAAAGGTAAAGATGCATGAATGACTCTATGATGTGATTGCGCAAATCACACGTTGATATCTAAAAATAGATATACAACGTGAAATCCCTAATCCCACACGTGCCAGGTCTAAATACACTCAATTGTTTATGCATTATACCGGCCAGTAAAAAATAAGTCTCAAGTGAATCTACTAAATGTGTATCATATCGGAACCCAGCAAATTAAAATGAAACTAAAAATAAAGATAAAAACGTAGATGGGGTCAAGTGAAAACGGAACGTTAACGTAATCCACACTTGAAGGTCAAAAAACCGTTAAAAATCCTGTATACAAAATTGTACAGCTGAGCATTCTGCGTGTTTCCAAACTTAAAGAAAACTAAATGATAATGGTCAATCATCACAGAGATTGAAAAAGTGTAAGAAAATCTCATAATATTTGAATACATTCTGCTAATGCCACATATTAACAAAAATAGAACAATAAAGTTACATTTATAAAAAAACAAGTAAATTCAATGTTGTCATTCAACCCACAAGGACTCATGGTATTTAAAAAACGAATCCAAAATGTTTCTCTTTGAGCCAGTAGTCTGGCAACATCAACATGCGTTGTGGCTGACACCTGTTCCAGTACTGTAAAGTGTAATTGGGCTATGGTATGTTTTTTATCTGCCCACTGTACTGCTAAGCTTGACTTGAAATTAGCCATGCGGATCATGCTTTTGTGTTCGGTTAATCTAATTTTAACCTTCCTTGTGGTGCGGCCTACTTATACAAGACCGCATGGACACTTAATGGCTTATATGACCATACCCGTGTTGCAATCTGATGTATGTTTTAGTTTGATTTGCTGCCCTGTATGTGGGTGTGCGAACTTGTCACCTACGATCCCATTGCCACAGTGACCGCAGTTGTGACATTTCCGCATGCCCAACATCGTGGTGTGAGTACTTGTTATTACATGTTTTTTTAGCAGCTCCTTGATGTTTTTAGATCTAGAGTAAGCAATGATTGGACGACCCTTAAACACTTCCTTAAAGTCATCTTCCTGTTCAATAATTTCCCAACGTTTTAGAACGCTGCGTTTAATCGCTGTGTCTGCTTTGGAGTATTTTAAAACACAAATTTCCCTAGTTGATTCAGGTTTGATAGATTTACCCAATAGGTCAGTTCGAACAAAGCTAACAGCTCGGCATTTGGCCACCTCTACAACTATAACCTCTTTTTTGATATTGTTGTGCCAATTCCTCAATGCTTGTTCTTCCCTGAATGTCGTCAGAACAAATCGTTCTGACCCTGATGAATTGAGATAATGGTAAGTGCTTTTTGAGAGTAAATGAGTGAAAACTATTATAATGCAAAGCATTATTTCTATCAGTAGGTTTTTTGTAAACCCTCGTGACCAAACGGTTGCCCTTCTTTTCAATAAAAATATCCAGAAAGGTAATGGTGGTGAAATTGATTGAAAGGGTGAACTTGATTTGGGAGTGACAGTTATTTCATGTTACAAGAGAATTTTTAAGTTGATGTTGTGTTCCTTTCCATAGTATTAAAATATCGTCTATGTACCGTAAGAACAATATGAGGTGATTCGACCATGCTTCGTTGTGTAGAATGTCTGTGTCCGCGAACTTTGCCATAAGAATATTTGCATACGCTGGTGCCCCAGTAAAGCCCATTGAAGTGCCTGTTTTCTGTAAATAAAATTGCTGTTTCCAGGAGAAATAACTGTGGTAAAGAGTGAACTGAAGTAGTTCCAATAAAAAAATATTCAGTTATTCTTCATCTTCATTTCTTAGTAGTAACCACTCAACCGCTTCAAATACTTCCCCATGTGGGATTGATGTATACAATGCTAATACATCAATGGTGCTTAACCATATTTCTGCATCTTCTGGGATGTTGACATGTTGCAATTTGTTAAGGCAATCTGTTGTATCTTGAACGTATGTGAACCAATGCTGAACCAAAGGTTGCAAATGATAATCTAAGAATTTCCCAACAGGTTCATGCAAGGCCCCGCATCCCGCCACAATAGGGCGGAATGGAGGGTCAATCGAATCTTTATGCATTTTAGAAAGCATATAAATATGCGGTCATTTGGGATGATCTGAAATTAAAAATCTATAGGTGTTTTCATTGATCCATCCAAGATCTTTAGCTTTGTTCAAAATCTGTAGTAGAGTGGCCTGAAAGACAACTGTAGGATCTGATTCTAGAGGTATATAGGTGTCAGTATCACGTACATGCTGTTCGACTTTAGATTCATAGTATGCAGTATCCATGACCACTAACGCTCCGCCCTTGTCAGCTGGTTGGAACGTTAGGTTCTCGTTCTTTGCCAAATTGTGTAAAGTTGTTAATGCCTTGTGAGACAAGTTCCTCTGCTTGTACTTTTTCTGATGTATGTCTACAAGATCTTTCTTAATCAATAGTTCGAAAAGGTCATGTGTCTTATGTGAGATCGGAGACATAAACGTGCTTTTTGGTTTAAAGATTTTTGTTGACTCAGATGTGGAGATGTCAGTAGTTGTGTCTTGTGCAATATGGTGGAAGAACCAACGTAATCTTAATTTCCGCATAAATTTGAAGAGAGAGACTTCATTTTTCCGTGGGTTGGTGTTATATGTGGGAACAAAGGCCATACCTTTGTTGAGAAGAGCTTTTTCATGAGTTGTCAATTCTATGCTGGAAATATTCATAACTGGTTCCTCTTTGGGTTGCGGTGTGTGCAGTCTTGTTTTTTTGAACCCTTGACCCCTCCTTGTTCGCCAGATTTCGCGGAACCTTGTTCTTGCGGGGGATGATTGGATGTGAGTCCTGTCTCTAAAAAAGACTGCTTGGAAGTTCCACTGGTGGTCGCTATTTCTTCAGGTGTCTCCACACTTCTGGATGTGGTTTTAACAGGAGGACGTGTTGGTAATGTATCTTGCTCAGTAGCAATGTTCTCTTCCGATGTTGAAGCATCCGTTTTTTTGAAGATGCGTCTTTGTGCATACATGTCTGCCCAAGTGTAAACTTCATCCAGTTTATAGTCAATGGTGTCCCACCTGAATTTGAGTAATTTACGCTCATGTACTTCCTTAGCGTGTTCTTCTAGTGTCTCATTTACATTTTTAAGTGTTTGTTTGAGTTCATCTGAAGACATTCTTTTAGATAAATCCGTTTTCAGATCTTGAATTTCGGTTTCCAATTCTTTAAGTATGTCAGATAACTCTTCAATGATCAGAAGAATAAGATCTAAAGAGCATTTGTTAAGAATGGCAAACCATTTGGTCATGAAAGGTTTATTGAATTTAAATAGCATGGGTCTTAATGCTATACGTAGTCCTCTTGGTATACGTTGTGCCTTGTGGTATTGAATGAGGGTGGTGGCGTGAAGCCTTTTGTTGACTTCTTTTTTTAGAGTATATTGTAACTGTTTAATCAATTGACTAGTAGATCCCGGTTTGGCCTGAAATGACCTAGTTTCTTGTATTAAAGAATATATATTTCCTGCTTCTTCGACTGTGTACCCTTTGGTTTCTGCCTGATTCAAAGTTAAATGAGCTATATCGCATACCGTGAGGACTACGTATAGCATTAAGACCCATGCTATTTAAATTCAATAAACCTTTCATGACCAAATGGATTGCCATTCTTAACAAAGGTTCCGTGAAATCAGGCAAATAAGGAGGGGACAAGGGTTCAAAAAAACAAGACGGCACACGCCGCAACCCAAAGAGGAACTAGTTATAAATATTTCCAGCATAGAATTGACAACTCATGAAAAAGCTCTTCTCAACAAAGGCATGTCCTTCGTTCCCACATATAACACCAACCCACTGGAAACTGAAGTCTCTCTCTTCAAATTTATGCGGCAATTAAGATTACGCTGGTTCTTCCACCATATTGCACAAGACACAACTACTGACATCTCCACATCTGAGTCAACAAAAATCTTTAAACCAAAAAGCACGTTTATGTCTCCGGTCTCACATAAGACACTTGACCTTTTCGAACTATTGATTAGGAAAGATCTTGTAGACATACATCAGAAAAAGTACAAGCAGAGGAACTTGTCTCACAAGGCATTATCAACTTTACACAATTTGGCAAAGAACAAGAACCTAACGTTCCAACCAGCTGACAAGGGCGGAGCGTTAGTGGTCATGGATACTGCATACTATGAATCTAAAGTCGAACAGCATGTACGTGATACTGACACCTATATACCGCTAGAATCAGATCCTACAGTTGTCTTTCAGGCCACTCTACTACAGATTTTGAACAAAGCTAAAGATCTTGGATCGATCAATGAAAACACCTATAGATTTTTAATATCAGATCATCCCAAACGACCGCATATTATATGCTTCCTAAAATGCATGAAGATTCGATTGACCCTCCATTCCGCCCTATTGTGGCGCGATGCGGGTCCTTGCACAAACCTGTTGGGAAATTCATAGATTATCATTTGCAACCTTTGGTTCAGCATTGGATCACATACGTTCAAGATACAACATATTGCCTTAACAAATTGCAACATGTCAACATCTCAGAAGATGCAGAAATATGGTTAAGCACCATTGATGTATCAGCATTATATACATCGATCCCACATGGGGAAGGAATTGAAGCGGTTGAGTGGTTACTACTAAGACATGATTATGAAGAATCACTGAATATGTTTTTATTGGAACTACTTCAGTTCACTCTTTACCACAGTTATTTCTCCTGGAAACAGAAATTTTATTTACAGAAAATAGGCACTTCAATGGGCTTTACTGGGGCACCAGCGTATGCAAATATTTTTATGGCAAAGTTCTAGGACACACACACTCTACAAAACGAAGCATGGTCGAATCACCTTATATTGTACTTACGGTACATAGACGATATTTTAATACTATGGAAAGGAACGCAACATCAACTTGAAAATGATCTTGTAACATGAAATAACTGTCACTCCCAAATCAAGTTCACCCATTCAATCAATTTCACCGCCATTAACTTTCTGGATATTTTGATTGAAAAGAAGGGCAACCGTTTGGTCACGAGGGTTTAAAAAAAAACAAATGATAGAAATAATGCTTTCCATTATAATAGTTTTCACTCATTTACTCTCAAAAATCACTTACCATTATCTCAATTCATCAGGGTCAGAAAGATTTGTTCTGACGACATTCAGGGCAGAACAGAGCAGAACAAGCATTGAGAAATTGGCCCAACAATATCAAAAAAGAGGTTATCCGTCTGAAGTTGTAGAGGTGGCCAAACGCTTTGATCGAACTGACCTATTGAGTAAATCTATCAAACCTGAATCAACTAGGGAAATGTGTGTTTTAAAATACTCCACAGCAGCCACAGCGATTAAACGCAGCATTCTAAAACATTGGGAAATTATTGAACAGGAAGATGACTTTAAGGAAGTGTTTAAGGGTTGCCCAATCATTGCTTACTCTAGATCTAAAAACATCAAGGAGCTGCTAAAACAACATGTAATAACAAGTACTCACACCACGATGTTAGGGCATGCGGAAATGCGACAACTGCGGTCACTGTGGCAATGTGATCGTAGGTGACAAGTTCGCACACCCACATACAGGGCAGCAAATCAAACTAAAACATACATCAGATTGCAACACAGGTATGGTCATATATGCCGTTAAGTGTACATGGGGTCTTGTATACGTAGGCCGCACCACAAGGAAGGTTAAAATTAGATTAACCGAACACAAAAGCATTATCCGCACGGCTAATTTCAAGTCAAGCTTAGCAGTACAGTGTGCAGATAAAAAACACACCATACCCCAATTACACTTTACAATACTGGAACAGGTGTCAGCCACAACGCATGTTGATGTTGCCAGACTACTGGCTCAAAGAGAAATGTTTCGGAATCGTTTTTTAAATACCATGAATCCTTGTGGGTTGAATGACAAAATTGAATTTACTTGTTTTTTATAAATATAACTTTATTGTTCTATTTTTGTTGATATGTGGCATTAGCAGAATGTATTCAAATATTATGAGATTTTCTTATACTTTTTCAATCTCTGTGATGATTGACCATTATCATTTAGTTTTCTTTAAGTTTGGAAACACGCAGAATGCTCAGCTGTACAATTTTGTATACAGGATTGTTAAAGGTTTTTTGACCTTTAAGTGTGGATTACGTTAACGTTCCGTTTTCACTTGACCCCATCTACGTTTTTATCTTTATTTTTAGTTTCATTTTAATTTGCTGTGTTCCGATATGATACACATTTAGTTGATTCACTTGAGACTTATTTTTTACTGGCCGGTATAATGCGTAAACACTTGAGTGTATTTAGACCTGGCACGTGTGGGATTAGGGATTTTACGTTGTAGATCTATTTTTAGATATCAACGTGTGATTTGCGCAATCGCATCATAGAGTTATTCATGCATCTTTACCTTTACTACGGTACTTCCTGGTTTCAACGTTGTCAATATTGGTCTGTTTTCGATGTCTATTACTCTGTGACATCATACGCTGAAGTTTAAGCGCATAAGCACTATCGAGCACAGTGCGAATGTGGGAGAGAGGAGCATTTTTTTCACTCTGAATCCGAACTTTAAGGTACGAGTATGGGGGTGAACCTATTTTTAAGTCTACCGAGCAATAGTGAGAGCCATTCTAACGAGGTTTCCCCTACATTGCAGCACACCGCTTCCATTGACGTTTCTGAACCGGTAGCAGTAAGGAGAGCGCACGCACCTAACTATTCGAAGTATGTAGAGTTTTGCTTGTTGTCGGGTTCTGATTCTCGTTGCACTAAGTCCCGATAATTATCATCATCACGTTTTACCGTTCATTTGTATGTTTTTCCTCTGCCATTCTCCTTTAGTATTGGGCACGTGTACAGTCTTCATACTGCAGTTGTATGGCATTTGAGTAGGTGAGTCCTTTTGGACTTAATTGAGGAGAATTAAAACGGCATTGTTTTTGGTTTTATTCACTGCGCTGAATTATGGACAGGGTTTCACTGGTGCATAGGGTATTGGTACACTGTTCATTCTGCGCGTCTACAACCACTTGAAATCTTTTGATTTTAAACACTCAAAACACAATTGTTTTTGTTAGGTTAACCACCATTTTCTTTCACTGCTTTCACTATTGTCACATATTCATTCACTGGCTTGGCCTGTTAACTCCTGGTATCCTTGTTAGAAAATGACATCGCAATTGTTTAGAAGTAATATCATTTTCTAGTCTTTTGTATATTTTCAATACATTATACTGTATATATTGTTTCATCATTCCCCTGACTAAGGTGGTTCACACCGAAATGTATTGGGATCTGTGTCTGATGCCATTTGATGCTATCAAGAAATGAGGATACGAAAAGGAAAATAAACAGAAACACAGTGCCTTAAACTGTGATTGATGTACATTTTCATTCACTGCTTTGTCCTTTTGTATATTTGCAGTTTTTCCTGGCTAACAATTTCCTTTGAATAATATTGTGTGCATTACTATTGAATACACTGTTGAGGAACTTTTGATTATGTTGAGAATTGGGATATAATATTGTTTGCGTGTCATAATTTACCATGTGAATCAGCAAGCACCATTCTTGGGCATGTGCAAAGTGCGTCCTCAGATTCAGACAGGTATTTATGTTACCTGGCAGGGGCCAGCCAGGCTGTACTGAGGGCAGCACCTGTTTTATAAAACATAGGATTCCGTTTTTTCAAAAAAACATAGGTTTACTTTCTCAATAACCAGTTATATTTACCTTAAGGTGTGCAGGTTATCGACACCCGTTTACAGGTCCGTCAGGTTGCCATGTGCCACAGCATCGCATGGCATTCTCGAGAACCTTTGCTGGAAGAGGAAGCAGGGAGATCTTCAGTTCTGTTGCATCAGCAGATGATTTGTTCAGTAAGTGTCTCGCTCCAGCGTGTTTCCAGTCTTCAGGGAAAGAGGCCGAGGTGAATGAGGTGTTCAAGACTTTCTTGAGATCATCAACAATGCTCTCAAGGTTGAAGATGTGTTGGGACAAAGGTCCATGGGTTCTCCTGAGTGCACAGAGTTTATGATGGAGATTGTTAAGATGTGAGAGTGTCCTAATAGGCTAGCAGGTGGTTAGGGTTTGTGTTCATTGGTTTGAGCAAGCTGATAGTGTCTGCCGTGGGGGGGTTTGAAGTTTTTGTAGATGACTATGATCTTGTCATGGAAAAAGTCCGCCAGTGTGTCACACAGTTCTTGGGAGGAGGTGATGTAGTTCTCAGCAGCTGCAGGGTTAGAGAACTCCTTCATGGTGGCAAAGAATGCCTTGCTACGATTTGTGCTGGCTTCTATGCGTTCTGCTGGGGAGTTTTTTGTTGTTGTTATTTTCGGAGGTGTTCGTACTGGTTGAGCGTTGTCTTAAAGGTGGCACGGCCACCTGTCTCTTTGCTGGTGCACCACTTCCTTTCTAGTTGCCAGCATTTGCATTCGGCAGATTTCAGCCCTGTGGTGAAACAGCTCGCTGTTCTGGCAGGTCCTTTGGATTTTTCTGGCTTGGCTGGGGCGAGTGTGTTGGCACATTATGTGATCCACTGGGAGAAGTTCTTCATGGCCTTTTCTGGGTTGGATATTGTGTCTGGAAGATGGGAGCTGTGAGCATTGTTTTGCTGGTCTTCTGAAATCTTTTTTCCAGTTTCTGCATGTGAATCTAGGACGGATGCTGCCAGGTGTTGGTAGGTACTGATATCATAAAGTGGAAGCTGTAGTAGTCTGTTGAGGTGGGATGTGGTTGAACTTGACTCTGTCTCTGGATGTGAAAATGGGGTCGGGCGATGTGGGTAGGGTCCTGACAAGTTGCTTGAGGCCGATGCTGCTCATGTCTTTCAGGACGTCGGTTGTGTTGTTGTCGCTGGGGTCATCAAGGTGAAAGTTGAGGTCCCCTAGGAAGATGTAGTGCTTGGTGTCAATGGCGATCAGGACGATGAGGTCAGGGATGGTGTTGCAGAAGATGCAGCATTGTCTTGGTGTTCTGTAGGCGAAGGTGTCTCTGACGGTGCGTTTTCCGTGTGTTTGGAGTTTGAAGTTGAGATGCTCCATATCTAGGTTGAGTCGTATGAGGAGGTCATACGGCAGATGGTGTCCTTGTAGATGATGGCAATTCCACCTTAAGGTTTGTTAGTTTGGTCCATTTGTGTTATATTGTAGCCTTCGGAGTGGCAATGGCATTGTCCGGCGTGGAGGTGAGGGTTCAGCCAGGTCTCTTTGAGGAAGATGACATCAGGAGTGAGGCATGAGATAGTGTACCAGATCTCTTGTGGTGTGTTTGCCAAGTGATCATGTATTGAGTAGAATGCACTGGACGTGTGCCATGGCGGTCTTGTTCGGCGTGGTGGATGCAGTTGTCTTTTGTGGTGTCTCCGGCATTGTTGGTTGCTTCAGTGTTGCATGTGAAGCAGCACTGCTGGCAGGAGAACGGCCCTCTGGTTGTGTGTGGCGATGTGCGGCAGCAGCTGTTGTTGTTGATGTGCATGGGATCCTGTGTAGTGTAGCTGCACGGGGTGTAAGAACCAGGGATCCTGGCGCTGCATGCAGTCCAGGCATGGACAGGCTCTGACAGGCTTACCTTTGGCATGCCTTCATCATGCTTGGGGTGCGGCCACGCTGCGGATTCCATTAAGTAAGTCTTTGGAAGCGGGCAGGGTGCTGGGTGGTGGGAAGAAGAAGAGGAGAACAGGTGGGAGAGAAGAAAATGGTGGGGGCCCCGCCCCCCCCTCTGCCCATTCGCTGCCCTCGCCTCCCAGCTGCTCCTCCCTCCCACCTCCCCATATATGCCGGCCGCTGCGCGGTGAGGAGAGTGACCCTTGACCCCTCCAGGTAGGTCGCTCCCCCTCCGCACAGCTTCGCCTGTGTGTCCCCACCCCAGCTGCCGCTGCCGAAGTATCGTAAGTTGCTCATCTCCCGCCTACTGCATCACTGTATTGCCTGTATTCTCTCTGTTATATCTGTGACTGCTGTTCTGTCCCCCCGCTGCCTGCCGTAGTCCTTGCCCGTTACTCTCCTCTGTGCCCCTCGCTACCCTCGTATCTATGCCCGGTTCCTTCTGTTCCCCTCGCTGCCCCCGTGCCTCTCGGCCCGTTTTGCCTTCCGTTTCCCCGCTGCCCCATATTCTGTGTCCCTTTTGCCTTCTGTGCCACCCGTTGTATTGATTATGTGTCTCTTTTGCCTTCTGTGCCACTCGTTTACCCCCTGATTTTGCACCCTTTTGCCTTCTGTGCCACTCGTTTTATTGATTCTGTATCCCTTTTGCCTTCTGTGCCACCCGTTTTATTGATTCTGTGTCCCTTTTGCCTTCTGTGCCACTTGTTTCCCCCTGATTTTGCGCCCTTTTGCCTTCTGTGCCACTCGTTTTATTGATTCTGTATCCCTTTTGCCTTCTGTGCCACCCGTTTTATTGATTCTGTGTCCCTTTTGCCTTCTGTCCCACCTGTTTCCCCCATGACTTTGTGCCCTTTTGCCTTCTGTTCCCTTCGCCGTCCCTCTACGCCCCTGCCGCTGTGTCCCCTGCGTCCCCGCCCCCCTCCTGCCCATTCGCTGCCTCCGCCTCCCGCCTCCCAGCTGCTTCTCCCTCCCACCTCCCCATATATGCTGGCCACTGCTCGGCCACGCAGCGGACGTGCCGAAGGCACGCCTAAGGCAAGCCCGTCTGCGCCTGGACTGCGCCCAGCGCCAGAACCCCTATCCCCCGCTCCTGCCACGATGACCGCCGCTGCTACGATGCCATCACACTCCACACCCTCAACCCCGGACGGACCCACACCTGCTTCAAGGGCGCCCCGAAACGCACACACGGTCCCTTCACCTGCCGGTACTGCAGCTACACCAGCCTCTGAACCGACGAAACACCCGCCAAGAAAGACCGCACACACCTGCGATGCATACTACTGAACACCCGCTCTGCGCGGAAACATGCCGTCGAGCTCTGGGACCTGCTTGACACAACATCCCCGGACATCGCCTTCCTGACAGAGACCTGACTGAACGACTCCTCCGCACCCGACATTGCCATAGCCATCCCAGACGGCTACAAGATCACCCGCAGAGACCGCACCAACGGAGTCGGAGGAGGAATCGCCATCATCCACAAGAACACCATCAGGGTCTCGACCAACACCGCTGACGCACTCAGCAGCGCCGAACCAATGCACTTCCAGATCCACACAGACTCCAACTCCACCCTCAGAGGCACCCTCGTCTACCGACCCCCTGGACCCTGCCCCAAGTTCAGTGACTCCCTCGCCGACTTCATCAGCACGCACGCCCTGACCTCCACCGACTACATCCTCCTCGGAGACCTGAACTTTCACCTTGAGAACAACAACAACAACTCCACAACCCTGATCGATAACCTCGCCAACCTCAGACTAAAGCTACTCGTCACAACGCCCACCCACTCCACCGGCCACACGCTCGACCCCGTCTTCTCCTAAAGCCCGCACGTCTCCGTCAGCCACACCACCGAACTCCTCTGGACCGACCACCGCTGCATCCACTTCACCTTCCAGAAACTGGAGCAAAATCACCGAAGACCAACTACATGCGAACCTCGTTCTCAGCCCACCCACTGAACCCTCCAACAACGACAACGCTGCCCACAGCCTCAGACGCTGGATCAAAGACTGCGCCAACATCCTCGCCCCACTGAAGAAACCCCCCCACAGAGACAACAGCAAGAGGGCCAGCTGGTTCACCCCAGAACTCCTAGCCTCCAAGCAAGCCTGCCGGAAACTAGAGAAAAAATGGCACAGCGAACAAACTCCGGACAACCGCGCAGCACACAAGGACGCCATCCGCAACCACTACCACCTCATCAAGGCCGCCAAGAGAACCTCATTCAAAGACCGCCTCAACAACAACACACACAATAGCAAGGAGCTCTTCAACATTGTGAAGGAACTCTCCAACCCCAGCTCCAACATCAACAACATCCCGCCGTCACAAGCCCTGTGCAACACCATCGCCACCTTCTTCCACCGCAAGATAGCAGACATCCACGACAGCTTCAACACCCAGACTGACCCAACAGACAGCAACACAGCAGACCCTCCGCACACCATCGACCACGACCCCTGCTAGCCTAGGCCAGCGTGAGCATCGATGACAACGTCAAGACCATGAGCACAATCCACTCCGGCTCTCCGTCAGATCCCTTCCCGCACTACGTCTTCAACAAAACAACCCGCTCCATCGCACCCCACCTGCGCAATGTCATCAATCTCTCCCTCGAGGCCGCAACCTTCCCAGAGAGCTGGAAACATGCCGAGATCAACGCCCTACTGAAAAAACCCAAGGCTGACCCAAGAGACCTTAAGAACTTCTGGCCCATCTCTCTGCTCCCCTTCCCGGCCAAGGTCATCGAGAAAATCATCAACAGACAGCTAACCCGATACCTCGAAACAAACAGAATCCTGGACCGTTCCCGGTCAGGGTTCCGCAGCACCAAGACCGCCCTCATCGCCCCCACCGACGACATCAGGACCCTGCTGGACAACGGCGAGACCGCAGCACTCATCCTCCTAGACCCCTCCGCCACCTTCGACATCGTCTGCCACCGCACACTATGCGCACGCCTCCACGCCGCAGAGATCCGAGACAAGGCTCTGGAATGGACAACCTCCTTCCTCTCCAGCAGAACCCAGAGCGTCCGCCTCCCCCCTTTCCGGTCTGAAGCCTCCGAGATCATCTGTGGCGTACCCCAGGGATCCTTCCTCAGCCCGACACTGTTCAACATTTACATGGCCCCGCTCACACACGTCGCCCGACAGCACAACCTCAACATAATCTCCTACGCCATCGACACTCAACTGATCCTCTCCCTCACCAAGGACCCCATCACCGCCAAAGCCAACCTCCACGAAGGAATGAAGGCCGTCGCCAACTGGATGAAGACCAGCCGTCTGAAGCTGAACTCAGACAAGACAGAGGTCCTCATCCTCGGCTCCAACCCTTCAGCCTGGGACGACTCCTGGTGGCCGACGGCACTAGGAGCAGCCCCGACACCCACCGACCATGCACGCAACCTGGGAATCATCCTCGACTCAATATTCTTAATGACCAAGCAGGTCAACACCGTCTCCTCCTCCTGCTTCTACACCCTCCACATGCTCCACATGCTCTACAGATGGATCCCTACAGATACAAGAAAGACAGTCACCCAGGCCCTCATCAGCAGCAGACTCGACTACAGAAACGCCCTCTACGCGGGAGCCCCAACCAAGCTCATCAAACGACTACAACGCATCCAAAATTCCTCGGCCCGACTAATCCTCAACATACCACGCCACGGCCACATCACCCCCCACCTGAGGGACCTGCACTGGCTCTCCGCCAGGAGGAGAATATCCTTTAAGCTCCTCATCCACGCACACAAGGCACTCGACAAGATTGGCCCAGCCTACCTCAACAGACGGCTCTCCTTCTACATCCCCAACAGCCAGCTCCGCTCTGCCGATCTCTCACTCGCCACCAATCCGCGGATCAGGAGAACAAATACCGTCGGGAGATCCTTCTCCCACCTCGCCGCCAAGACATGGAACACCCTCCCACAGACCCAAGACCTGCTGACCTTCAGGAGGATGCTGAAGACCTGGCTGTTCGATCAGTAGTGGCCCCCCATCCCCCAAGCACATTGAGACCCTCGCGGGTATGATGTGCGCTTTACAAATGATTGGTTGATTGATTGATTGAGTTAGACAGGCATTGAGCAGAGTGGCCACCCAGTCCCTGCACATTTGTCCCACTCTTTCTTTGTCAGATGAGTTTCCTGGATGAATGCAATGTCGGGTTTGCGATGTCTGAGGACGAGAGCACTTTCCATAACAGTAGGGGGGGGTTCTAGCACAGTGGTTGCCCTTTGCGAAAGTGATCTCACCTTCCATCCTCAATGTGAGATAGACCAGTAGTGATGAAGACAATCTAATAATTCCAGTGATCCACGCCTGGGGCCCCTTCCAGTCAATGATTAAGTGACATGGGGGGATGTCAGGAGTATGTTAAAGCAGTTGGGCTCTGGAGCATCCAGTAGTAGGCCTCACCCAGGTCAGAAGCATTATTGCTCCAACATCCCGCTATGCAGGCTGGAGTCTGCAGAAAGCTGTATCCCTCGATAGTGGCATTTCATGATAACCATACGCAGTCCCCACAGTGATACTTAGTTTTACAATTTGATGGGAGAGAGTGATTTCTCTCTGCCAGTTCATGCCTCATGGTGCCCTGTTTTGACAGTCATTCCCCATCTCTGCGTCATCTACTCCAGGCTCTGACATTCCTTAGAGGCCGCCCTGTCCCGTGATGCTGCTCCTTTGCCGGTTCTTGCTGGAGGGGGTCTCCGGAGATGCAGTTTCCATTTGACTTGTGTCTTTCCCATCTATTTCATCCGTTCAATGCTCCAGGTTCTCCGGTTCATCACAGTCAGTTTTCTGAACTTCCAAAGTATTCAGCATTCTTGCAGATTCCATTAGACCATGTTTTCTCTCTCTTTTCTGCAGTCATGGAGGCAGTGCAAATAATTGTTTCCTCTTTATTCTTGTTTGAAATGTTAAGTCTGGCAAAAGGAGAATTTCATCATTTTCAAACGCATATGGCCCATGTTGTTTTGCCGTGGCCAGAATTTGCCGGGTGTATTGGTGTCACATGCAGAATGCTAGAATCTACTGTGCCTTGAATGTGAGAGTGGTTGGCGTAAATGTACCCTGTGAGGCCCCTGGAACTCCGGGGAGGGGGTCAAAGGTAATGTTCAAAAGATTCCGAAGCCATTTGGCTAAGAAATCCATAACATTATACTTTCCCACATTTTCGGGCATCCCTAAAATTTGTATGTTGTTCCGGCCCCTATATCAGTTTGATTGTGCCAACTGACCGCCACACATCCGACTACCTCTTTTCCAGAGTGTTTATTTTAGTTTGAAAATTATTAGTATACCATTGAGATATTTAAACCTCATTGGAAGTGGTCAAGATCATATCATTGACTGCCTCATTTGAGAGTTTGATATCAGAGAGTTCTTTCAGCAAAGTGGCCAGAGCAATCTCAGACAGTGTGGTCGGTCCCTCCTCTGCGATAGCATTCCTCAGGGCTTTTGACTTCCCTTTTCCAGCCACTGCCTCCAAAAACCTTAGTTGTCTGATGTGTTTGGATTTCGAGTCCTGCGACATGAGGTATCCCTAGCAGGTTCACTTGCCACCATTGAGGCCAGGATAGGCAACTCTTCACGCTTTCTCACCTAGGTGGAAGCCTCCCCGGGTTAAGTTCGCAAGGGGGTAATAATTTCCAACTCCTCACTTGACCCTACTGATCAGGCAGAACTTCATTTAACATTTCCTATATACCAAGAACGGGGCTCGGGAGTCTGCTGTAAACAGTATACAGCCCCACAACACAGAATGTGAGGAAATTCAACCAAAAGTGGCTATTAATGACAATTCGGGGGAGGTACAGTGAGATTTGCATTTTAATGTGGCACCTCCCAGAGGTTGGAACCTCAAGCAGTCACGAGGTACGATCTAGCCTCTCTGGGCTTCAGTAGATTAGAATAACCCCAGGCTGGCCTTCCAAGGGAGAAGAAGAGAACTGCTTACTGTGCTGATGTTAGAGCGCAGACCATAGGAACCTGTGGTGAGCCCAAACCAAGATGGCCGATTCACCCCTCCCTGCGGTGGGTCTCTCCCGGTGCGTTGCAGTCAAGCCAGGTTTGGGAGTCGTATCTCACATCCGTCTCCTCTCCCTGGGCCAAGAACCTCAGTCCTCATGGAGCAGCGCATTATGCTGGAGTCTGAAGTGCAGCAGCCACAGCACTTTCAGAGGAGTATTGGTTACAATTCCTAAGTGCCCACTGATCCAAGCGGTCCTCTAGCTGAAGCTGGTAGTCAGCTGAGGGTGCTGAATGCAGCTCTCAGGGATGGAAACATTCTCCCTGATCTCCGCTGTGGCCCAGGATCTGACAATTTCTACTGATCCTCAGTTAGAGAAAGCCCTGAGATTGGTACTTTTGTGTTAGGGGTGCTCTGTGATGCCTTCCAGTAATGAACACACCGAGGTATTAAGAGACTCACTACTTTAACATCACTTAAGGGGTTTTGGGCCTGCAGCCATCACAGGAGCATCAGCCCTATGCTGCCATGCATCGCTGGCATCCAGCAATACCCACATGAACTTGCATTTTGAACTGTAGAGTGCTCTAAGGTAAATGTGAGCTTGTGGCCAGCACTGTATTGAACTCCCCAATAAATAAATAAATACATTGTGTATTATTCAGTTGTATGAGCTATCCTCCATGTACAACAAAGTACTGTTTCATGTCTCCTTTATTGTCACTATTTCACCGTCTTATTGTGGATGGCCTCACATGCCTGTGATGTAAATTGATTCCTCAAGTAGAAATAAGCTCTGCTGCTCACCTATGTATTCTAATTACACTGATAAAATAATCATGCCTGCATGCTGTAAGCAAACCTTTTGATAATGCAAAGGAACCATTTTTAGCAAGATGATCTATTTTTCAAGTAAATTATTTTTATGTCTTGAGGACCTCCTCAGCTGTGTCTCAGTAATGTGTGCAAGCGTTTAAGGATGAAACAGCAAGAGTAAAACAGCCATGACTGGTTATTAATTGTTTGTTTGTGCACAGATTACATGGTTATACACACTATTTGTCACTGGTTGCTGAATTTTAGATCACCATAAATAATATTGCAGTAGCTCCTAAAGGAATTTCACAAAGGAGTGTTCACTGTAACAATAATGGATAGGGCTGAAGTTGAAGCATAATACCGTAGACCATTCTAAAGTTAAATATAAATATCTTATCTCGACTGATGCATATCATTGGTTTTGCCAACTTTATTGTTTTCTCAGAAATAAAATTAATAGGTTGGTAGAATCAGTGAAGGAGAGGGTGCATTTATATAATTAGGTGCAGATTTATGAACACCTTGGGCCACCAGATCATCACTTTTTGTGACGCTCCAGCAGCGCAAACCTTTAAATAATATCTATGAGGCCACAAAAAGCCACTTTGTGTGACTTTGAATAGCCTCATAGATATGGAGTAAAGGGAGTCAGCTCAAATCCCTATGTTACCTGACTCTGCGTCAATGAGACGTTCCATGTGCGTTGTGTTGGGTTTTCCCATGCAACACCCATGAATTTTAACGCTGCCCCAGATTTACAAGGTCATGTAAACCTGGGGTAGTGTCAAATCCTTACACCTTCTGAGGTGAGGCACAATAAGGAGAAATATCTTTATATTCATCAATAGATTTTTTTTAAAACAAAAAAGCACAGTCATAGGCGTCATAGGAGTAGATGAAGTGAAATGGGGAGGTAAGCTGCCAGTTCTGTCTCGCATAAGGAATGTGTTGAGGTGGAGTTTGTATGGGCTATGGGTAAGGAAAGTTTGAATGGAAGGCGGTGTTGTGTTAGGAAGAGAATGAGAGGTGTATAGGTAGTTTGGGTTATGTATATGAGTTTACACGTATCAGAACGAGCTATGCTTAAGGTGATGGTTGGATTTTTGGGATTGAACAGAAGGACGGGGTTTTAAAAGCAGTTTGCACACATGGGGTTTTCAGTGGTTTGAGTGAGGCAGGCAGTGAGTATGGAGATATTGCGTGTCGGTGCACGTTTGTAGATGAAGAGTTGGCATGCAGTGGGGAGGGGATTGGTATTGATTGTGAGTTTTCAGAGAGTTGGTTGGGACTATCAGTGAGGGTTGCTGAGGGTGGGGGCATTGGGTGCTAATGCACTAATCGTTTACAGTTAGTTTATACTGAGCAGTCAGTTGAACTGTATTTTTTATTTGTTCTAGTGACCCCTGATGAAGAGCCATGCGGCTCGAAATGCATTGGGTATAATGAAATTAGCCCATTTCGACATCTGATTGTCCTTAAACATGCCAATGTTGAAAGCCTGGATTGGCATGCAGTAGAAAACTGAAACTTTGAATAAAGACATAAGGTGAAATAAAGCTGTCTCCGGAGTGATTAAATCACGCAGAAAGATTGATGAAACTTGGATAAGTAGAATTATTGGCATGCTACGGTTAAAAGCACGGGAGAATTCAGGAGGAAGTGGTTTAATGAAAGGATCTTTTCCTCATTTAGCAGTGCGACAGGCGGGCCCACGAGCAGTGTGCCTTTATGGAGATCACATTCTGAGTTCAGACATACTAAACTTCGTTTCTCTATGACGTCCCAATGGGAAGATATACTGAGGAAATTCGATTTTCGATCTAGCTTGTATTCAGCCACCATTTTGTGTTCCACCGCCATTTTGTGTTGCCCTCACTCAGGCAGCACAATGAACGAAGTTTTTCTGCTGATCTTACTGCGACGTGTCAAAATAACCTCCTGCCTCTGTTTACGAAACTAATGTCAGGGACTGGCTGAGTCCACTAATCCTCGTCTGGTTTGACTAAGCCCTGTCTCGACAGTCTGTTGGTTCGCACCATTCTTTCCTGACTTTATCTTATCTTCTGGCCTTTGCTATTCTCTACTTGTATTCTCTCATTTCACAACTGTCCTCCAAAGCATACAAATATGTCCTGCCACCTGCAAGTTGAGTTGTAGACACTATCACTGATTAACTTGTGGGGAGGGGTGACAAAAACAGTTGGAAGAGAGCTCTATTTGGGTTACTTGATATCTTGTTTTCAAACTTTTCTCATTGGTTATATCTTGTTTTCAAACTCTTCTCATTGGATAATCATGTATGCATTGGGAGTGTTCTTGGTGAATCACTTTTGCGCTATACAAGATTGTGCGCCACGGAGTAAAGTGGCAGTCTCCTAAGAAAATACTGAGTGTACTTCTGGGACAACTGTACTTAGCTGCAGCTAATAAACCTGATCTTCTACGCTCAACAGAATGTCCAGTGTCTCTGTTCAACAAAGCAGGTGAACTTAGGAGATTAAGGTGTGCCCTGCGCTGCTAGGCCCATAAGGCCCTGGTTCTTCAATTGGTGCCCTCTGTGAGGCGGCTTCAGAGGTAGCAGTTTTTGCCTGAGGGTCGTGAGGAACCCTGCAAGAAAATTCTGGAGGAATCGCGAGCCACGTCAAGCGACCCCTGTATGTCGAAGTGGTCCGAAGGTCTTTTTCAGCGTGGTTTCTCCTTCCTGGCGGCTGCTGACGACTGCTGCCCTGACTGCCGCCTTGCTTTGGCCCTTTTTGGTGATGTATGGAATCGCGAGACGTTAGACGGGCCTCTGTTGGCGTAAGAAGACACTTAGTTAAGTATTGGTGGGTAGCTCCCACTATTTTGTTTTGATTTGGGTCTATTGCAAAAGCTGAAGCCGAGGGGTGAGTACGTTTGTGCTATATTATTTGATTTAACCCCTTGATGTTTGTGAACAGTCCAGTGAAATAACGATGCCTGGTCTGAGTAAGTTTAGAAAGTTTTGTTGTTTTTGGTTGTGATAGGGATTCCCGGCTGGAGGACTCTTGTCTAATTCCTCCGGTTGGAACTCCCACTTATGAGCTTTATTCTAAACATGGTGTTGGCCCCATTGCCTTTAATGAGGCATGGATCCGATACACGAAGAACGATGGGGTTCTGCAGTGGCCACAGAATGGTAGCTTTGAGCCTGACATATTAGATAATTTGGAAGCAATTTTGTTTAAAAGAAAAGCCCGGCCGGCAATGTTTGACTCTTTCCGCCTTTGGCGCAAGGAAGCCAAACAGAAAGAAATAAGACAAGCAGAAAGAGATAGGAAGGAAAAGGGCATGACTGTTATACAGGCTGCCCAGCAGTTTAAAGATAATGAGAATGATTATACAATTGAGGTTTTAGATATACAACATCGTATGGCAGGACATATAGCAGTCTGTTGGGCTGTTTTTTTTGCAGTCTTTTGGAACACTATTAAGAAGCGTTTCTTGTAAATATGACTTGCAACTAGTATTTACAAATGGTTTGGTTTAAGTACAGTCTGTGGGCTGTCCTTTGTTTCTGTCTTAAGTGTTGATCTGTGGGTTAAAATGTGTGTTTCTGTGGGTTAAATGTATGTGTCCTGAGTGTTTGACCCCTTTCTGTTTTTGTCTGAAATGAGCTCAATGTGTGTTTGTGGTTTTTCTTGATGTTTTCAGTCTGTTAAGCAAAATGTCAGTTAATTAATATTAAGTAGAAATTAAATAAAAATCCAGAAATGAACCATGTGATATGCTAAATAGCTATATGTTGCTATATAATTTATAGAGTAAGCAATTATGCACATGTACAAACTGTTAAATGCTTAAAAAATAAAATTAAAATTCACATTCACTAGGAATACAATGGCCTCAAAAACGAAATTGTGTGTTTTGTAGAAAAATAAGCTTATAGTATTTTTTTTTACTTACATACACTGTATTAGATATTAACAGGCAAACACTTCAGCTGAAGTAAATTTTTGCTGAACTCAAACGCAACACGCATTGATATGTCTTAGTTTGAAAAAGACTGCCACCGTGCTCATGTTACAACACTGAGAGACAAGCTTTTATTGTCGCTAAGCAAGCAGCTCTAATAGACAGGAATGTTTACTCAGCCAGGACTTCGCCCTGTGGTAAATATTTAAATTACCTGTACTATTTTTTATGCGGTAAAATACAATACGAATAACTCAGTAAAAATAAGAGGCAGAATCCGTGGTATTTAAGGTTATAAAAGGGAATTTATTCCTTACAAAGGAATGATGGTTCGAACCAGGCAATCGAGTTCCGTCACCACGAAGGTTCAGGAAGGGATCAGCAATACATTATTGACATGTTAGCATATTTATATTAAAGTGCATTACAGTAAAAACATATGCAGAAGGCGTAACAGCTGATAAGAATATACATACATAATGAAAAAGGCGTTACAATAGGCGTGCATAGAGGCGTATACTAAAAACGTCATTATGATGATGACACAAGTGGGTGGATCCATAAGAGAATCCTGCAAAGTCAGCAGAAATACATGGCAGAGATGCGCGTGCAGCCGCATGACGTGTGATTGACGTGTAACTAGAGGGTGAAGGGAACTTGACATTTAGCCCTACATGAGGAGACAGAAGTCTGGGGTGTCAGGACAACCTAGTCCCAAATCATATCTAATATCTTGTGTTTAAGGAACTATATTATCTAGAAGGAAAGGTCTTTTCGGACAAAGCCTATTCTATACTGACTGCTAGTGCGTGTACAAGCGTCTAAGTGTCTACATGAGATGCGAGGGGGCATGGGCCTACCATGGTAACGAAAGTCATGAATTACTTGCTAGAAGACAGTAAGGCCGGGCCCTTTGCTCTGCAGCTGGGGGATGTTTACCTAAGCTACTAGACAGGAATGCATTTCTTGAAGAGCGGAGCAGATAACTTGAAGGCTGAATACAGTTTTGGCAGGCAACAGGCCGGGTTAGGCACCGTTAGCCGCGCAGGAAGTAAGACAAAGTTCATGGATACAGATGCCGGTCCAGGCTGGAGCATTCAGAGGCAGAAGCAGGAAAAGCTCGATGGCAGAATTCAGGGCCTACCTTGTCAGAGCTGGAAAACGTGAAAAGTATACCATATAAAGACGGTGGCAAGGCATACTTAGGAATGGAATATCTGACCCATTCATGGCAGATCTGAAAGAGGACATATTAACGTTGGACACAATTGTATTTGCGTCTTCATAGCTTGAAGTGGAGGGAACATACATGTACTTGTAGCATGTACATGGAGCCGTTGGGGTCTAGATAGGGGACACAATTGACCATAAAAATTCATATTTCCTCATTCCCTCCTTGTCCCCTACGGACCCTCATGAAATATCGATCTTCAGGAATCCATCAATCTGTTCATGTAACATCATTTGCTCTTCTTTCTTCTTCCGTGATCTTGAATGAAAACTTGAACGAGGAATACACGATGTGGCACACAGGCCGCAAATCGCTGGTCCACATTGTAGACACAGGCAACAACTGAATACTATGAGAAGGCCAATACCTAGGAAGGATAGGACTTTCCATCCCCAGGCTGACAATATGCTCCAGAACCAACCGGACCATGTCCAGGTGCCTGGATTCTGATGTATCTGGCTTGCAATCTTATGAAGACGAGTTATGGCTTTATATACGGATGGCGCGTTTTCTGGGATGAAAACACAGCAACTTGATCCGATGACCCTACAGGCTCCGCCCCTATCGGCTAGGATGAGGTCAAGGACAAGACGATTTTGGAGAACAACAATCCGCATCGCAGACTGCTCCTCTGTTAAGTTGCCTAGGGCAGAGGTAGTTTCATTCACTACTGCTTCAAGGGTTCTGGTTAATCTACGTATCAGTTTACTATTTGAGACAACACCTATGTAAGGAAAGAGACCTTTATTGAAGTCTGTATATTGTTCCCATGCTGTTTCGGTGTAGTCAACAATCGGGATATCTCTCTGGGGTCTATGGTGTACTAGATTGGTATTTCTATGATAATCGGGAGGGGCTAGGAAAACAGGTGGCAAAAGGAATGCAATGTAGCAGGTACCATCCCAGTCTGGAGGTAGGCGTATATATGCGGTATGACCACATATGAAGTAGGAATGACGGGAAGCTCTAAATGTAGACTTGCCTTTATCACTGAATTCGATCACAGTAGTACATTTACTATGACCCAGGTGTACTGAACCATTCTTTTTTATACAGAATTCACCTTTGACTGGTAATACGGACATAGCAGGCAAGACTAGTGTAGCTTCAGATTCAACATTTAGAATCATGAGGTTAAGTGTAAAATTACCTAATCCATATACTTCATTTTCTAGATCAGTTCCTGTTCTTTTGGGAAGTCCCTCCTTGTTAGGATAACAGGCTTTAAGCAAAACTAAGTTCAGGTTTCCCCATACCCAGTTGCTCTGGTAAACTACAGTGTTTGAATCTAAAGAGTTAATCAAACTAAACCATGCTCCACAGGAACCATTGTGTGTAAATGGGTACGGAAAGAGAGGTAGAACTCCTTTGTATTTCTGATAGGGAGGGAGTCGGCCACATATCCAACAATTGGTAGCATTGCTGGTCTGATGGGAATGATGTAACATACTAATAAATGTGTTGTTGCGCAGCGCAAATCTATAGGACAACTCATGTGGAGGTAGTTCACTAAAAGAATGTTCGGCAGTAACATTGTAAGCACGCTTGAAAATAGGATAGTACATGTGTAACAGTATACTTGCAGCAATAATAAAAAGACATAGAAAAAACATAATCAACAATGTCACTATACAGTGACTATGAAGTGATTTACAGTACGCATGTTTCTTGAGCTGTTTCTGTCTATTTCTCTCTCTAATTCGGTCTAGAGGATACATGTCAAAGACTTAATTCAACCGATTCACCTTGGAGAGGACTTAAACAATCGAATTGTCTGACTTGCTAGACCTTAGTTTCAGTTTGTATTCCTGTGTTTCGGTCCTTTCAACCAGGGGGAGTTTTGAATCAGTCTCTGGAAGGGGGCAGGGTTGAGAGTTCAGATCAGACGGTAGTCCATGAAATTTCTTAATATGACTCGAGTGTAACCAACCCTTGCGACCCTCGACCTTCACTGCTGTCCTCGTCGTTAGAAGAACCAGCTTTGGTTGTTGCCAACGAGGCTCCAGTGGGCTCCTCCTGTCGAAGTTTCTGACGAGAACTAGATCTCCAGGAACCACTTCATGGGGCTTTACCTCGGTGTTGTCGGGAAAGGCTGCAGCTACCTGTGAACGGCAAGATTGTAGTGCAGACATCAAGGAAGCAAGGTAATCTGTCAGCATATTACAATCAACATCAGTTATTTTACGAGGTATAGGCGTCCCCCACATATTTGGTGGCCTACCGAAGACCACCTCGTACGGGGATAGCCCTGTGCGAGAATGTGCTACCATTCTCATGTAAAATAGTGCAACTGGTAAGGCTACTATCCAGTCGACGCCTTTCTCTCTACATATTTTAGAAAGTCGTATTTTCAGGGTCTGATTATGACGTTCCACGAGACCTGCTGCCTCGGGATGTCGGACACAGTGGAATTTCCATTGATAGCCTAACAAGAGTGAAATGTGTTTCATTAGCTCGGATGAGAACGGCTGGCCATTATCTGAATACACGATACGGGGCAAACCATACCGTGGGAAGAATTCACGAACTAATTGTTTGGCAGTAGTCGGGGCAGTGTAATCTGAGACGGGATATGCCTCTGTCCAACGGGAAAGAGTGCATACAACTACGAGGACGTATTTGAATCCTCGACATCGTTCCATCTGGATATAATCCATCTGGAGGACTTCAAAAGGGTGATCGGGAGGTTGAAATCCACCCTGCTCTACAGGTACGCCTTTACCTGGATTGAACTGACAACATATCATACAAGTTCGGACTTTCTGTTTGGCTGCAGCTCGTAAGTGTTTGTTGAACCAAATGTGTTGAATACTGTCTATCATAGCTTTTTCTCCTAGATGTGCTGGACTATGTATTGTGTTAATGATAACTTGAACCATTGAGTCGGGGAGAAACCATATAGATTTTCCCTTCGTCATCCATCCCTGATCTGTTTGGATCCCTCCTAATTCAGTCCATTTCTTTATTTCCTCTGGTGTAGCATGTGTCTGTATGTCAATTACATCAAGGGCGGGATCCTTAACTGTCATGCAGTGTGTCGGCGTCGGAACTATTGTCTTTGTCAAGTCAGTTGCATGAGTCCGATTCTGTGCTGTTTGCTTAGCTGTTCGGTCTGCTAGGTCGTTACCCTGGGAAATAATATCGGTGACTTTTGTATGAGCTTTACACTTCATGATAGATATTGAAATAGGTAGATGTATTGCATCTAACAGAGCTTGAATGAGGGGACCGTGTTGAATGTTGGCACCGTGAGAAGTCAAATAACCTCTCTCTCGCCAAAGAACTCCGAAGTCGTGTACAACTCCGAATGCATAACGTGAATCTGTGTATATGTTAACTTTTCTATTCTTGGCTTGAATACAGGCTTGTGTCAGAGCAATAAGTTCTGCTGCTTGAGCTGATAATGTGTCAATACAATTTGTTTCAATGACTTCGGTGTCTGTCGTGACTGCATAAGCGGCCACTAACTTTCCTGTATTTGTTCTCATACATGAACCATCTACATAAAGTGTCAGGTCTGGGTCTGGTAATGGAACGTCTGTCAAGTCTTGTCTGGGTTTCGTCGTAATAGTGATGACTTCAATACAATCATGCGCCAGTGGGTCTGTTCGACTTAATGGCAAAAGTGTGGCAGGATTTAATGTACTACAACGTCTGATTTCTATGTGTGGCTGAAACAATGTGAGTTCGTAACCTGCCAGTCGTGCTATAGTCAAGTGTTGTGTTTGTGTCCGATTCAAGAGAACCTCTACTGCGTGTGGTACTTGTACTGTCAATTGATGTCCTAATACTATGGAATCGCTTTGTCTGATCGCTAGAGCTGTCGCTGCAACTGATTTCAGGCACGCAGGAAGAGCTTGAGCTACGGGATCTAATGTGCTAGAAAAGTAAGCACATGGTTTGTGTGATCCTGCTTGTTCCTGAGTGAGTACTGACAAAGCAGTACCTTCACGTTCTGTAACAAAGAGTGTAAAAGGCTTACTGTAACATGGTGTCGCTAAAACAGGTGCTTGGCATAAAGCTTTCTTTAAGTCTTCAAATGCTTGTGTATGTTCTGGAGTCCAAGGGAGGTCTGTCGATGTCGCTGCCTCCTGTGTTGTCAACTGAATGAGTGGTTTTGCAAAAAATGCATATTGGGGGATCCACTGCCTACAGTACGAAGTGAGGCCTATGAAGGCCCGTACCTCCTTTTGGGTCTTGGGTGGTGGCATGTTTACAATTAACTGGATGCGGTCAGGTGTGAGCTGTCTCCCCCATTTGGACAGCAAGTGCCCTAGGTACACAACTTGCTGGGCACAAAATTGCAGCTTCGAAGGGGACACCTTGTGCCCCTTGTCGGCCAGAAAATGTAAAACCGTCAGTGATGCTTCTTCACATTCGGGTTCGCTTCGGGCGGTGATCAGCAGATCATCGACATACTGAAGCAGTGCAGTGTTGACTGGCATGTGGATACTGTCAAGTTGTCTTTTCAGTGCTTGGCTGTAGATGCTAGGACTTTCTGTAAATCCTTGAGGTGCGCGTGCGAATTTAAAACTTCGTCCATTTAAACTGAATCCGAACAAATATTGGCTTTCCGGATCGATTGGGACGCTGAAGAAGGCGTTCTTGAGGTCAATTACAGTAAAGAACGTTGCCTCTGAATCAATAGCTGTCAGTAATGAAGAGATATCTGGGACCACGGGATATTGTGGTACAATGCATTTATTTAATTCGCGTAGATCAATAACTAATCGATATACTGGCGGTGCTTTTGGATCAGTTCGTTTAAGAATCGGAATGATCGGAGAATTACATACATTGGAGTCGGTTTCTACAACCACTCCTTGTGCAATGAGCTCGTCAATGATTTGCAGTAAAGCCACTACAGCATCTGGAGGTAACTTGTATTGTCGCATTCGTGGTAATACCACTCCTGCTTTGAGTGTGACTCGATATGGTGTAATGTGCATACAACCTACATCAGTGGGGCCTTGTGCCCATAAATGTGCAGGTAGATTCTGTAACCGGTGATCCATGTCTCTTGTCACGTAGTGACCCTTAAAGTCACGCAAAAATAGTCGTACTCCGTCCGGAGAACAACATATTATAGCTCCTAGAGCTTTCAATGTTTTAATACCTAACAAGTTTTCTGGACATGATTTCGTAAGCAATAGATCTGTAGTCCGTGTCAATAGACCAACTGTAAATGCAAGTGGTTGTGATACTTCGTTAATAGTAGGCTTTCCTGAAAAACCAAGGGAAATATTTTGTGAGCCTGAGAGGGGTGCCCCTGGGACTTCGTCGTGACTTATAGTTGTTCTGCTTGCCCCTGTATCAAGTAGAAACTTTCTGTCTTTCCCTAATACTTGACTCTGTACATAAGGACCCTCTTGATCTACAGGAACCTCAATAAGGGGTAAGCCAACTTCCCTCTCTAGGCTATTTCATGTGTATTGCTGATACTCTGGATAGTCATTTTGTGCGTACTGGTACATCTGTTGTGTCGCGTTTTGTGTTGCGGCAATAGGCTGTGGCTGTGGTACCGTTATGGTCTGTTGTGCAGCTTGCATAGGCTGTACATTCTGAGGTACTTGTTGTTGGATCTGATCCTGTCTAGGCGGACGAGGTCTCTCCTTCGTTTTACCCGTAGAGATATTATGTTTCAGAACTGCACAATCGTTTATATAATGACCTGGCTGTTTACAATAGTTGCATGTCCCTTTAACGGGAACCGCTGAATTACTGGACTGTGTCGCACCCTTCTTATGACTGTCAGCTGGAACTGACTGAGCGACGAGCATTTTCATTTTCGTGTCTTTCATACGTCTTTGTTCGTGTTCTTGTTCTTCTCTAATTCTATTCTGGTGATACTGTAACATTTGTAACATTTGTGAAGGAGTGTTAGCTTGCCAAGTGCTCTCAACTTTCAATACTCTGTTTTTAACCTGTGGCAAGGAATTCTCGACTAGTTTTGTTACAAAAAGATGTGGATATGAATCACTACTTGCTTTCAGGCCGCTATTAATACCAAAACATTTTTCAAATCGGGAATAAAAATCACTAGTGTCTTCCTCGGGTTTCTGTTTACAAGCTGATATTGCTCCCCAATCTTCCTTTTTCGTAGTTAATAAACGTGGCAATACTTGCACTAATAATCCTGGTAATGCTTTAGTTTTGTCCCCAAGCCCTACGCCTGCAGTTCTGTTATTTTCTTCGGTTTCTAATGCGGTCCAATCAATCTTTTGGTCTCCCACTTCCCATTCTTTTTCTTTGAGTTTCTCATAAATACCGGCAGGCAATAATACTTTCAATATTTTCATAATGTCTGGATAGGTATAATCACCCATGAGTAACATGTCCTTTAGTTCACGGTGGAAACCTGCTGGGTCTTTGTCATGGCTGGGCACTAATTTTTTCATTTCCAATAGTTCTATTTTAGTTATGGGCGTGTACACGAATACGCGTCTAAACGTATTATCATCATTTCTAACTGGGTGTACTTCGCGTAAAGGATTCTGTCTGTCTATGTAGTACGTTTTTCTCTCCATGGAAAGAGCTGGATCATGTTCTGGACACAAAAAGGCACTATATCTATGTCGGTATTCTAGAATTACTTTAATTAGATCGGTACCTAGACCTCTCCATTTATTCGTGAGTAGTTCTATCAATATATCAGGTAGGGGACCAGGATCGGAGTGTTGGCCTTTATATAATGTAAGGAGATATTGTATCATGTATATACTAGCTAAACGCTGTTCGTCTGGGGCGAGATTCAGAAACGTGTGTGCTAGCGCATCATCGCTGTATTTTTCAGAGCTGTCAGCCCATTGTACTGCTGACCTAGCTAATTCTTGTTCATCCATAGAATCGAGCACATGGTACCCCCTTCGTTCTCGAAGTAATTTATCGGTAGCCTGGAATAAGTGTTCAGGGGTCCTTGGATTTGAGATAACTGTTTGAAAAATTCTGTTACATTCTGGACGTATCGGACGTATTGTTTTATTAAAGGATCTTCCGTTTCCTACATAAGCTATCGTTTGTCTAGCTGGTAATTCTAATTGTCCTGTGCCCATTTCTGACTGTTCCTCCTCCTCTTCCTCTGATTCAGTTTTATCTGCCTCTACTCTTCTTTCATGTATTCGTTCTACTTCTTTTCTTATTTTTCGGCACATGACTTCTATATACTTCTGTTTATCATGTTTCCCGTCTGTTATATTCTGACCCCATCTGGTAAGTACTTGCATTTCCTCCGGGTCTACTTCAGGCCTATCTCTGTTTCTGATCAAGCAGTTTATAAAAAAGCGTAACAATAATTTTTGCATGTCTACTTTCTGGTATTCCATGGCTTCGGCAATACTTTCAGGACCTTGCCCTGTTTGGATAAAGCGATATATTTTGTCTAGATGTTCAACCATTCCTGGTAACGTCATTAAATAGTTTGCAGCTCGTCGCAAACGTACTGAAGATAGCAACATTCTGTCGTGTTTTCCTGGCACTGGATCATATCTACAATCGGAAAGAGGCTCATTTAATATATTGTCATTAGCTCTTTGGGGTGTGCGTTGGTATGCTAAATCCCTGTAAGTCAATCTAGTTGTTGGCGGTGGCGTGGAAAAACCTCCTGTCGCACCTCCTGAGGTGCCAAGTCCAAAAGGATTTGTTGGGTGTAGGGTAGAGAGTGTGGGTGCAGGAAGGACTGTAGAAACAGATGGAATGGTTAGGACTTGAGTAGGAGTTTGTTGCTGCGGAGGTGGGTGCAGCTGTTCTTGGGGTTGAGCGTCGTTAACGGATGGTGTGCGTTGCTGCGCACCATTAGCATATTCGGGGGCTGCATCATCTAAATAGGAGGAAAGGAAAATGTCTTTTGCGGTCTTGGGATGTACTTTAATCGGGAGTAATGGAGCTGGCAGATCTTTTGGTACCTCCAGGGTGGCCTTAGGCAAACCCTCGGCCAGAAGAGGATACATACCATTCATAAGAGTGCTTCGTTGTCTGTCTACTTGTTCTGTTTTTGCTCGGATACCTTCGTCAATTAATATGTTTTCTCGGGCTCTTTCTGAATCTTCCCTGCTTTGCTCTTCCTTTCTGAGCGCTTTCTCTGTGCGCCTATGCGATTCTTTACGCCATAGTTCAATGGCATCTTTCTGTGACTGTCTGGCTTTCTTTTTCCATAATACTTCTTCTACTCTCATGATGCAATCTGCATCCCATGTTCCGGCAGCGGGCCATCTCTGACTCTCTGCTAAATCCTTGGTGTAGTCCACCCATAAATCAAGATACAATACGGCATCTAGGCCATGTTTATGGTACATAAAGTACCCTGGAGTGTCCCTAGGTGGGATGGGAACAGCTTCCTCGAGTATCCCTTTTCTAGTTTTTATCTGTCTTAATTTTGAAAATAACGGCATCTTGAACCTTGCTACTTAATTCTTACTCGGTCTTGAACACAATAATTACAATAAACACAATAATGAAGATCGAACAATCACTCATACCACGACATTTAAAACATATCAAAACATTTCAGAACGAACAATAACAATTAGAATAAAACTAGTTAACTGCATAATACTAAATATACTGTATGTACTGCTAAACAGTACAGATACACTGCTAAAACAGTGCAGACCAGGTCTGTGTACCCAGACCCGTCTTGACCGGCACAAACTAATGTGCACGTCTAGATGCGTCCCCAGCAACGGTACTCACCGGGAAGCACGGAACGGAAGGCCTCGGAAGTCTGGACTGGACTAGACCAAACTGGACTGGACTCGACTCGTGACTTAGATACTTCGGAACTTCGGAATCTGGTGGGCCTCTGTATACCTCGGATCTTGCTCTCTCAGCTAGGCTCTGGTCGGGATTCTCCGCACTCCTCACCGCCTCGTCTGGGTGTTGATCGCAGCCTCAGTCGCCCCCGTTGGCCTGAGGGAGATACAGGAAATCCTGCGGGTACGCGTAATTGTCCGTCCGGCTGTGGCAGGAGACCGGGTCTGCAACGCACCTCCGGCGCATGGGGTGTGAGAGGAGTCCCTGTTCGGGCGCCAATTATGTGGTAAATATTTAAATTACCTGTACTATTTTTTATGCGGTAAAATACAATACGAATAACTCAGTAAAAATAAGAGGCAGAATCCGTGGTATTTAAGGTTATAAAAGGGAATTTATTCCTTACAAAGGAATGATGGTTCGAACCAGGCAATCGAGTTCCGTCACCACGAAGGTTCAGGAAGGGATCAGCAATACATTATTGACATGTTAGCATATTTATATTAAAGTGCATTACAGTAAAGACATATGCAGAAGGCGTAACAGCTGATAAGAATATACATACGTAATGAAAAAGGCGTTACAATAGGCGTGCATAGAGGCGTATACTAAAAACGTCATTATGATGATGACACAAGTGGGTGGATCCATAAGAGAATCCTGCAAAGTCAGCAGAAATACATGGCAGAGATGCGCGTGCAGCCGCATGACGTGTGATTGACGTGTAACTAGAGGGTGAAGGGAACTTGACATTTAGCCCTACATGAGGAGACAGAAGTCTGGGGTGTCAGGACAACCTAGTCCCAAATCATATCTAATATCTTGTGTTTAAGGAACTATATTATCTAGAAGGAAAGGTCTTTTCGGACAAAGCCTATTCTATACTGACTGCTAGTGCGTGTACAAGCGTCTAAGTGTCACATGAGATGCGAGGGGGCATGGGCCTACCATGGTAACGAAAGTCATGAATTACTTGCTAGAAGACAGTAAGGCCGGGCCCTTTGCTCTGCAGCTGGGGGATGTTTACCTAAGCTACTAGACAGGAATGCATTTCTTGAAGAGCGGAGCAGATAACTTGAAGGCTGAATACAGTTTTGGCAGGCAACAGGCCGGGTTAGGCACCGTTAGCCGCGCAGGAAGTAAGACAAAGTTCATGGATACAGATGCCGGTCCAGGCTGGAGCATTCAGAGGCAGAAGCAGGAAAAGCTCGATGGCAGAATTCAGGGCCTACCTTGTCAGAGCTGGAAAACGTGAAAAGTATACCATATAAAGACGGTGGCAAGGCATACTTAGGAATGGAATATCTGACCCATTCATGGCAGATCTGAAAGAGGACATATTAACGTTGGACACAATTGTATTTGCGTCTTCATAGCTTGAAGTGGAGGGAACATACATGTACTTGTAGCATGTACATGGAGCCGTTGGGGTCTAGATAGGGGACACAATTGACCATAAAAATTCATATTTCCTCATGAACACGGGTGAACTTTGCATTTCAAAATGTTGTTTTAAAAAGGTTCCAAAACTAAGGTTCATTATTTTGTATTACAGGAAGACATTTCAATTAAGGGTTTCTTCTTTTTAAGCATTTTTATAAGAATATTCTCGGTTCTAATGTTAAATTGCAAGAGATATGTCTAATGTCCAATATCTGCAATCTGTAAAGAACATTCTGATTATGAATAATATGTAGCACAATTATAAGACATTTATTTTTAAGTGCCCCAAATATCAAAGTCAAAATTGGGTAAAATAGACAATTTAACAGCATTCTTGCCCTTTACAATAGCTTTAAAGTGTCTTAGGCTTCAGTAAATGCATATATTTAGATATAATACAAATTTGCAGGTTGTTCCCATTTGGGGTTGCTTTTAATGTCTCAGTGAGCCAATGTGCCCAGTGCAGAGGTTTGGGTTTAATACCAAGATTGAAGGTTCTAACTCTAGCTAGACCTACTGAGACGTTCATCCTTTTAAGGTTGATGAACTAAGTACCGTTGCATAGGGTAGTAACAAACATTTGTTCTAAAGCTAGTATGTTATGTTATTATGTTCTGTGAGTTATTCACAGTAAATGTTTTTAATAATTTAAGAATAGAAATAAATTGTAGCCCCTAAAAGAAGTAATATATATAACATGTGTTTTTAAAAAGGGTTAATTATTGCAGGTTAGGATGAGTTAGGAAGGTTTTTTTGTCTGTGACAAGCTTCAGGGTGAGGAGAGAGACAGGCCTAAAGAGCGCAGAATGCGATGCAGAAATTGAAGGCAGATTTTGACCTTGAAGCCTATAAGGTGGGGGCTAGAAATAGGAGCCAGTAAACCAGGAGGTGAAATCACTGCTTAGAAAGCTTCTCTGACATGAAAATGTGTAATGCTTGCAGCAGGAGAGCCTTGGAAAGAGGTGGGGGCCAGGAGTGCTCGCAGTGGCTGGTTCCGCTCTGAGGTGCTATTTTTCGCCTTTCTGATAAGATAGGACAGCCGAGAATCGTTACAGAGCCCTGTCTGTTCCCATATTGTTCAAGACAAAATAAAAAAAAAAGGGGTGCTGAGAAGAAAATGATACATTGGTATTTCTGCTTTTGAAAAATAATGTCCACGTAGTTGCCTTCATTTAACAAATGTGGCATTAGCCTCAGACAAAAAGTAAGATGAAGCTCTTTCTTATAATTTTGTGGGCTACATGCCTAGGTAAAAACGATCAGCAAATTAAGATTCATTTTTCACAGGAGGAATTGTGGCGCAAGGGAACACAGAGTGTCTGTGAAAATGTTTTCCTTTTAGACAGTTAAAATTAAGGTGGCTTAACATGCTTACATGTTTTAGTCATTGCAAAGTTGACAAGATGGTTACAGTTAAGTACCACTAGGTTTGTATTTTTTTATTTTTTGTGTTTTGTTAATGTGTGTTATGTTTTGTCTCTTGATTAAAAGTTATAGTTGATATTTTTGTGTGTTATGTGAAGTGTTTTTCTTTTGTGTGTTGTGTATTTTTTTTTTGCTTCTGCCCACAGATCATTCATGGATTGTTCTGGGTGGTTCGAAGGCTGACAAGACTACAGTTGGACACGTGAGTTGGTTTGACGAAGATGTCAGTTGTGAAGGAATAATGGTGAAATGAGCGCCCTGAATGGCTATAGGCAGGAAATCAGGGTGAGAGAAGACTAGAAAGGACTGAGAATGTTACAGTAGGGGAAGAGGAGTAGTGAAAAAGCAGGGGTTAACAGCCAACGAAACAGCGATGGTCCATATCATGAGGTGGTGGAACGAGTGTTCCATATGTCCCTGTGGGACCTAATCAATGAGCAAATTGCAAAAAGGAGGGTGCTGTCAGCTGTGTGTTGAAACAGATGTGTTTTTGCATACCTTCTTTGGAAAGAAATGTTTGTGTTTATTTTTGTGTATTTTGTCTTTCTATGAATTGTTCCTGCTGGTCCTGTGTGTCAGAAGCGACACAGTCAGTTATTTTGACAGCCGGTCACCAGCTGTCAAAAGAGGGGAGTAAGGAAATGGAATATTATTTTTGAGCCTGACAAATTAGGCAGGCCAGAATATTAGTTGCTGGATTGCAGGTTCATTGTGCATAAAGTGCATGACATAGTGTTGTGCGTCACCGTTCATTTACATATGATATTGAAATTTGTCTCTGCTTTCTGTGCTTGGTATACAGCAAGTATACCTGATGGCTTGGCATGTGTGTTTTTATTTTATGCACGTTTTTTGTTTTTGCGTTGTGTTTACGCTTTTGCTTTTAATACTGTTACAAGCTCCCCTGTGTTGTGAGGGGATGGTCATGACGATGCCCATCGCTACGCAACAGTTGGTTGGACTTGTTCTGGTTACTAAATTTCATAGATATGATATTTCATGCTGTGAATATGACAGACAACACTTCACCAGTGCATGTCTATTTGGCTATAATGGTATTGAAAAAAAATAAACAAAAAGAGATATACAGGATTAAAAGTGTGTCACCTGCAGTTAGTCATGTTACTGCTCCTTCTTTTAAGGGACGAGCAGCCTAGATTGATGTTCCTTGATTAGACTCTAGGGATGAACTATAAATCTGTGGCTCTTGCTAAAGGTGACCTAACTTTCTTTATGATATTGCACTTCTACATGTAGTCATAAGAGACACCAAGAGTTTCTTATTTGCTGTCCTGAGTAGCAGGATTGTGATGTTAAGTGGGTATAGTGCCCCCTCCGGACAGGTGACTAGGGAAAGGAAAATTGTAGATCAGACACCAGAGACCTGAGAATTATTAGACTAGGGTGACAGGTATTCTCAGTGATCATGAGGAGATATTGTTTAGCCTGTGTATTGCATGGTGCACTTGCTGCATAATTATTAAAGAGAGGTATCTGCAAGCCCCTGATAATTTGTATCTTGCGTTTCCCCTTTTGAGGTGTTCTAGATAAGGAATGTAGGCACACACAGATATAGTAATTTAAGAGATGTTTATCCCATTAGAAAATCATGAAATTAATATTTGTAAATCCATAAGGGACTGGCCTATCTGTAAAACTGGTGCCACTATGAACCACGTCCAGTTTTACTAATGATATCAGAATATTTAATTGATTGGTTATTGAATTTTCCTTTTGGATTCCCCTCCTTTATATCTGTCCTACCTCATGAGCACTTTCTTTTTTCACCCCCCCCCTTGGAGCAACCTCTTTCTCTATTAGGAGCATTTAATATGGTGATCTGTTCTAAATGTCTCTTAGTTTTCTCTGGTCTGTATCATACCCTGTTCTCCTCAGGTTTTGAGCTGATCATGCATCTAACTGACACATTTTCACTCTGACTCCTGCAGTCCTGCATTTTGGTGGGTCAGCACTGATTACAGCTCAGGCTACTGCTGCCATACCTTTTTGATGGTGCACTGTTCACACACATGTTGTGACTAATAAAGGAGAGACGGCAACATGGTCAATCTCCTTGTGGCTTAATTATATTGACATTGGATACAGACCGTCATGTAGCAGATCCTATAGGCTGGCACACTGTGTGTTTGAGTGTTAGTATGAGTTACTGTGATACGTTTGGCTGGCTGTCACTCTTAGGGTCTTGAGATGATCAGTGCTGCCTTCTTTAATAGGCACCTACTCTGAAATTGATTCTGGGCTTAACTTCATCTCAGAGAGCTACTTTGAAGGTACTGGCGAGCTACCAGTGGCTCCCGAGCTACTCGTTGGAGACCCCTGGACTAGAAGTACTGCCTTTGCCTTTGCATCTTATGAGAGTGACAGTGCATTCTAAACCAGAGTTGTCCCATGGCTTCTGGCCACTCCCTTGAAGATTGCAGGCCACCTGCCTGCAGTCCTATTGTTAAATGCAATGAACTGTTTTTATACTAAACTGAAGGAAACTAACAACTGTGTCACATTTCCTACCTCACTAGATTCTGCGGGAATTAAGTCATAATAACCTGCAGAACATTGATTTAAGCCTAATTCCCATCAGTGACAGCTACAGATGAAAGGCGGACGTCTTGCCCTACAGTCCCAGCACCCAGAAAGTAGCAAGGCTGGACAGCGATCGCCAGCGCGCCATCAATGGTATCTTCAAAGCATCGTACTTGCTCCATCAGACGGCGTTGGACATCACAAAACCAGAGTTTCAGTGTAAAAGAGCGAAAGAGAAGGATCCCTGTTGTTGATGGCAGGGCTGGTTTGAGGCTTCAGTTTTCTACCTGTCATGTGCTGGTAACCTCTGACAGTGTGCAGTCCCTTGAGCCCCTTGGCCTGAGTTTTGGTCAACCCCCCTCTTTTCTTTGCTCCAACGGAAGGGCAGTGCACCGGAGGATCTAAGGCACTACATGATGAAAGGAAAATTAAATGAAAGAGCAGCCCGAACATCCTCTGACACTGAATAGCGAGTGTTGGAGTCTGAAAGTGTTGCTGAGCGTGAAAGTCTGTTGCTCTTTCCGATTAATAGTACTTGGGTCTGCACGGGATGATCTGTGCCCAGGACCAACGAAGAGCACAATATCTGTATTGCCTGCCGCAGAGGAAATATATTGGTGCACTGCCTTGAGACATTGAGACTTTCGAGTGAGCTGTGAGTGTTTGCCAGGAGGGCACTCCAACGGATACTGAGAAGCACTATTTTCATGGAAGGCCTGAATGAAGAGGCCCAATGCGGAAGAAAACAACAGAAGCAGATTTGATGGACGATAGAAGCCTACCAGAGAGGCTTAGAACGGACTTTGGGCATAGTTATGGTTGCACAAGCGGTTCCCGTGCAATTGCATAGAATGGGTGTTAGGAGACTGATTCTTATTGTTTTGCTGGCATTGTTTTAGAGTAGTGTTCTGTTTAGTAAAAGCAGAATGAAGTCTATCCTCTGTTGAAGAGTATCTCCATTTCACCTGAGAGCATTGATAAGGATCGCCACTGTTTCACCTGAGTATACAATAGTCACTGAAATGCATGCATAAGAGCCCTGAAAAGGTTCGCTAAATAATTTTAGGATTTGTTTTTGCCGAGGGTTGTGAAAAAATGATAATCCTGTTTGTAATAATGGTCATTACTTTCTTCTGCTATCTGAATGTTAATTATGACCCGATGCTTTGTTCTCTTTGTATCCCTGTTGATAGCTTACATATACCTGCTTAAATGAAATGTGTAGAATGGAAAATGCTCACCTAGCAATGAATCTGTGTGTTTTGCCTGAGTTATGGCAAAAGGAGGGTCTGAGGGAATTCGATTTTCGATCTCACTTGTATTCAGCCACCATTTTGTGTTCCACCGCCATTTTGTGTTGCCCTCACTCAGGCAGCACAATGAACGAAGTTTTTCTGTTGATCTTACTGCGACGTGTCAAAATAACCTCCTGCCTCTGTTTACGTAACTAATGTCAGGGACTGGCTGAGTCCACTAATACTCGTCTGGTTTGACTAAACCCTGTCTCGACAGTCTGTTAGTTCGCACCATTCTTTCCTGACTTCATCTTATCTTCTGGCCTTCGCTATTCTCAACTTGTAGTCTCTCATTTCACAACTGTCCTCCAAAGCATACAAATATGTCCTGCCACCTGCAAGTTGAGTTGTAGACACTACCATTGATTAACTTGTGGGGAGGGGTGACAAAAACAGTTGGAAGAGAGGTTTATTTGGGTTACTTGATATCTTGTTTTCAAACTTTTCTCATTGGTTATATATTATTTTCAAACTCTTCTCATTGGATAATCATGTATGCATTGGGAGTGTTCTTGGTGAATCTATGTGCTGTAAAAGATTGTGCGCCACGGAGTAAAGTGGCAGTCTCCTAAGAACATACTGAGTGTACTTCTGGGACAACTGTACTTAGCTGCAGCTAATAAACCTGATCTTCTACGCTCAACAGAATGTCCTGTGTCTCTGTTCAACAAAGCAGGCGAACTCAGGAGATTAAGGCGTACCCTGCGCCGCCAGGCCCATAAGGCCCTGGTTCTTCAATACTCGTAAAATGTTAGAGTAGTCCACATTCTATCCTATGGGACTGATAGCCTTTCAACAGTAGAAAACTAAATATACTGTATTTCACTATTAGGACATGTCACACACACCTGAACATGTCCTACCTTTCAACTACACTGCACCCTGCCCATAGGGGTACCTTGGGCCTACCTTAGGGATGAATCACATGTGCTGAAAGGGAAGGTTAGGGCTTGGCAAGTGGTTGCACTTGGCAAGTCGACATGGCAGTAACAATTGTGCGCAGACACTTCATTGGCTAGTCTGAGAACCCTTTTGAAAAGGCTGCTTGAGTAGGTGGCACAATCAGTACTGCAGGCCCACTAGCAGCATTTGATTTACAGGCCCTGGCACTCTCAGTGCAATTAACTAGGGTCTTGCCAGTTAATCAAATATGCCAATCATGGAAACATCAATCCATAATCCAATTTGCAATAGGACCACTTGCACTTTAACACTGAACGGCAGTGAGAAAGTGCGCAGAGACACTAAAGTAGCAAAAACAGAGTCCAAACTGGGAGGTCAGAAAGAAAAAAGACAGGGGGAACACGCAAAAAGATGCAAAGTCTACATGAACATACTGCTTTTTCACTGACATTCCTATAGGATTTGGGAATGTGTTTTAAATATACAAACATAGGTAAACTAAAATTCATCACATTAAGTGGTGTATGTTTTTCTAAACATGTTTAGTTTATGAAGACAGTCTCATTATGATATTACTTTATTATTCCATTCGTTTTATTTATTTATCAAGAGGTTCTCCTCTTGAAAACCTCTTGGTGCACAGGAGAAACCCACATACAAACTTAAAGGACAAGATGGAATATACAGGCAACAATTAACAAAACAGCAAAGTTTAGGGGCTTTTTTAAATATAAGGTGATATAGCAGCCTACAAATGCTACTGGTCGCTGTTTCTGTTCAAAATAGTTTATTGAATTTTATGATCAGCTAAGACAATACAAAAAAGAGTACCGCAGTAAGTACCCTGAAAAACCTTTCTATCAAAAACAATATATATAAATATTTAGCAGGTAAAATTTAGCATGAACGATAATAAATCAGAAAGTGAAAGTAAGAAAACAAAATATTATTATTATGTAAAACATTTATTTTTTCAACAGAGATACTCATAATTACCATTTACTAATTATAATTAAGAGATAAAATAAAAATGATAAGTATGAAGTAATATAATCATCAATCAGTTTCCAAAATGAATGATAAGAGGGACTATTGTGAACAATACCTGACAAGGATAAATTAGCACCTCTTCTAGTTAAAATAGTCAATGACCACCAAGCATGAAGAGATAATAGGGACACATCTTTCCAACATGCAGTAATAGATTTTAGAGCAGCCGACAATAAAACATGTAATAGCTTGCAGTTTATATCAGACAGATTCGTGGAAAGAGCAATGGATTTGCAAATCAAAATATTAAATGAAAGTAATTCAGAAAATGTAAATATTTTTTTTATAACATCCCAAACATTACTTCAAAATGTAAGAACAAAATTACATTAAAAAAGCATATGTTTTAACGATCCTGGATGTAAATTACAGTGCCAACAATTTGAAGTAGATAGAAGCTTAGCTTGAAATAACTTTAACGGAGTCCATAAGCAGTTAAAAAGAATAAAGGATTTTGTTTGATATAGTGATACAGGTAACCATACTAAGGTATAATTGAACTATATTTTCTTAGATGTATCATATGAGAAAGATGTTGAAAGTTCATTATTCCAAACTGTTGAAATCGATCAATCAGGGAGATTGTAAGCATGCTACTTACCCGTGAGGGTCTCAAGGTGCTGGGGGATGGAGGGGGGTGGGTTGGGTCAGCAGTTGTGTTCATCAAAGAACCCAGGTCTGAAAGTGTTCTGGGAGGGGTCGCGTCTGATGTCGATCGGGAGCTTGTTCCAGGTCTTGGTCGTGATGTAGGAGAAGGCTCTTTCCCCTGCTTTGGCCCTGCGGGCACATAGGGTCTAGGTGAGGACGAGGTAGGTGGATCAGAGGTCTCTTTTGGGTACGTAGAATGTGATTCTATCATTGAGGTATTGGGGTCCGGTGTTGTGGAGGCATTTGTAGGCGTGCGTGAGTATCATGCAGGTAACTCTCTTCTGGATGGGGAACCAGTGGAGATCCCGAAGGAGTTGGATAATGTGTTTGTGTGTTATTAAACTTTTTTCTATAAGAAGCCATGCAGGGGGATTATTAAGGTGGGAATGATTAAACTAAAGAGAACTTTGTTTTAATATAAACGATTTATGATAGTTAAAAAAATCTGGCAAGCCAAAACCTCCATTACATTTAGCCATTTTATTTGTTTTAGCCTATATGGGGTGTTTTAATATTCCAAAGAAACTTAGAAAAATGCAGATCAATAGTCTTATAAAACTGCATAGGAAATTGACTAGGAATCATAGCTAGGGAATAAAAAGTTTTAGGGGTTATTACTATTACCATTTTTATTGAATCAGCTTTTCTCCACCATGACAGATGTAAAGCAGACCATTTAGAGAATATATCTTTAATATACCTGATAATAGATTCACATTTTAATGTCATTGTTTTTTTTATAGAGGTGGAAAACTGAATACCAAGATATTTAATTTTATCCCTTTGCCAAATTATTTCTTGTACGGGTAACATATCGGGTGAACAATGAATATTTAGAGGAACAAATTAAGTTTTGTAGGTATTTAACGTATAACCTGAAATCTGAGAACATATTAAGATAATATCTAATAATGGAGGAAGTGAGGATTCAGGATTACAAATAAAAGTATATCATCTGCATATGCTAATGTTGTATGATCACATCCTTGATATTATACCAGTGATATCAATACATTTTTTAATAGTAGTAAGTAAGGGTTCAATAACAAGAGAAATAACAGCAGAGACAATGGACAATATTGTCTAGTACCTCTAAAAAGAAAAAAACTTATTAGAAATGTGACCATTTGTGAATAGGCGAGCAGAGGGCAGATATCATGCGAATAAATAGATCACCAAAATTAAATGCAGATAAAGTATGAAATAAAAATTGCTAATGAAATTTATCAAAAGCTTTTTCAGCATCCAATGCAAGCACGCCAGAAGGTAAAGAAAAGTAAGACCCCTGATCAATAACATGCAATTAGACTCTAGTTTTATTGACAGAAAATCTATTTTTCATGAAACCAAATTGATCAGAATGAATAAAGGAATCCAGTAAGGAGGTCAATCTGGTTACAAGAATTTTAGTGTACAGTTTACAATCTTGCTTTATTAAGGGTATAGGGCGATTCAATGGTCGGGTCTTTGTTAGGTTTTGGGAGAACTATAATCAAAGCTACAGTAAAGGAACCAGAAGTTGAGACTGAAGCACCAAAAAAGGTAAACAGTTTAACCAAATGAGGAATTAGTTGTATAAATATTTTATCAGTAGGATGTTGCAATCACCAAATCTCAACCAACTTAGGGCCCGATTCCGATGTCGTTCGGAATGCCTCCAAAACGGATTTGGCTTTCCCGGATCTAATTCGTGGCCCTTGTTTCCAAATGAATTGTACACAGGTCCGAACGACCAAGTACGCCGTCCGTACAACATTTCATAGCCGAATCGTGTCGTGCTATGGAGCAGAATTCTGACCAAGCGAGTACGATGCACAATTTGGACAGCCGCATTGCCCTGGTCTCAGCGAGACAAAACGGCTGTCAAAAGCGTACTTCAAGGGGCCTTAGCAGGCCCCCCTTCACCTGGGGAACTCCGAATCTGTCACGGGGTGTGCCCATGGGCCCCCCTGATTCAGGCATGCACAGTGTGGCGGGCACCATGGGGTGCCCGCCGCTGGGTGTATGCTTTTCCCCTTTTTACTAGGGGAGCCTGTGTGCACGTCTGTACACAGGCTCCCATAGAGTTCAATGGGAGTCTGAGCGAAACAAGTCCGTAGGCATACAGCTGCATCGTACTTGCTCTTTCGGAGCACATTTAGCTCAGAAAGCCCTCCAGATCCGAGTTGTACGGAGGGTTTTCATAGCAAGATAGGAATTGGGCCCTTAGTTGTATTAGAAAATGACTTTAGCATAAAAAAAGCCCTAGGTGGTCGATATTTAGTTTGTGATAATCTGTCTACTCAAGGGTCACATATAAGGTTAAAATCATCTACAACAATAAGTGGGACATTGCCTAACTTGAGTACTTCTGTGGTAAGAAGAGACCAAAAATCGGGGTCATCAGTAGCTGGGCCATATACATTAATTAAAACATAACTGTATCTTGAATTTTAAGTTTCACTATAATATAACGACCTTTTGTTCAAAATCTGAAAAGGTAAACTTTTTGCAAGGAGGATAGCAAAACCATTTTTTCCTATTTACAGCAGGAGAAGTTATTTTTGCATTTGTCACCCCGAGTGAGACGGGTATGCTCAGACGTGAGTCCCGTGCTCTCCATGCCACTGTAATTAAGCTATCCTGGCTGAAGAGGGGTGAAACCCTGAAACCGGTCCTAGGATGCTTGTTTCCAGTCCAGGGAGGACCTGGCCTGGTAGTTTGGGCTGGACTGTTCCCATTGGGCACAGGGTCAAGACTGATTTGCATATGGCTGGGTCCAAACTGGAATGGCATGGTGAGCAAAAAAACGATGGATTTAGGCACAGATCTCTGTACTAGGATGAATGTATGACATTGTTCTGCATTCTGTCTATCATTAGTTCCCTTTTGCATTTGTCACCCCGAGTGGGACGGGTATGCTCAGACGTGAATCCCGTGCTCTCCATGACACTGGAATCAAGCAATCCTGGCTGAAGAGGGGTGAAACCCTGAAACCGGTCCTAGGATGCTTGTTTCCAGTCCAGGGAGGACCTGGCCTGGTAGTTCGGGCTGGACTGTTCCCATTGGGCACAGGGTCAATACTGATTTGCATATAGCTGGGTCCAAACTGGAATAGCATGGTGAGCAAAAAAACGATGGCAACAGGCTGCCCGAAGAAGCTGGAACAAGATCACAGCCGACCAGCTCGCCGCTTCCCTGAGCCAGCACCCTCCTGCCAGCTCAGCGAACCCCAGCCAGGCCGCCGACAACCTCACGAAGTGGATCAACAACTGCGCAGACGAACTCGCCCCACTGAGGACCCCGCCCAGCAGACCCGGCAGCAAGAAGGCCCCATGGTTCACCGACGAACTCAAGAGCTCCAAGACGAATTGCCAAGCCCTCGAGAAAGCCTGGAGAAAGGAACCAACACCGGACAACATGACCACTCTCAAGCTTGCCACCCGGAAGCACCACCAACTGATCCGCGCCGCCAAGAAAACTGCATTCAAGGACCGGCTGGACAACAACGCACACAACTGCAAGGAACTCTTCAACATCGTGAAAGAGCTCTCCAACCCCAACGCCGGAAACAACGACATCACCCCATCGCAAGACCTTTGCAACTCCCTCGCCTCCTACTTCCACAACAAGATCGCGGACATACACAACAGCTTCAGCATTCAACCGACGCACGCCACGACCACAGCAACGCCGCCCACCACCACCCTCCGCGCCTGGACTCCGACCACCACCGAAGACACCATCCGCATGATGAACTCCGTCCACTCCGGATCTCCGACCGACCCCTGCCCTCACCACGTCTTCAACAAGGCCGACGCTGTCATCGCACCCCACCTGCGGGACATTATCAACACCTCCTTCAACACCGCCACCTTCCCTGAGAGCTGGAAGCACGCCGAACTCAGCGCTCTACTCAAGAAACCTACAGCGGACCCCACCGAACTCAAGAACTACCGCCCCATCTCACTCCTCCCGTTTCCTGCAAAAGTCATCGAGAAGACCGTCAACTGACAGCTTGCCGCCTTCCTCGAGACGAATGGATCCCTCGACCCCTCACAGTCTGGCTTCCGAGCGAACCACAGCACCGAGACCGCCCTCATCGCCGCCACCGACGACATCCGGGCCCTGATGGACAACGGAGAAACAGCGGCCCTCATCCTCCTAGACCTCTCCGCGGCATTTGACACTGTCTGCCACCGCACCCTAGTGCAGCGCCTCAGCAATGTCGGAATCCAGGAGAAGGCACTGGAATGGATCGTCTCCTTCCTCGACGGAAGAACACAGAGAGTCCGCCTACCACTGTACAAGTCAGAGGCCACCGAAGTCATCTGCGGCGTCCCTCAAGGATCCTCGCTGAGCCCCACCCTCTTCAACGTCTACATGAGCCCCCTCGCGGCCATCGCACGCCAGCACAACCTCAACATCATCTCCTACGCTGACGACACCCAGCTGATCCTCTCCCTGACCAACGACCCCGCCGCCGCCAGAGCCAACCTACACGAAGGGATGAAAGATGTAGCCGAGTGGATGACGACCAGCCGCCTGAAACTGAACTCAGACAAGACGGAGGTCCTCATCTTGGGCCCCTCGCCCTCCACCTGGGACGACTCCTGGTTGCCCCCCGCCCTGGGCACCGCACCCAAACCGACGGACCATGCACGCAACCTGGGCTTCATCCTGGACTCCTTTCTCTCCATGACCAGACAAGTCAACGCCGTCTCCTTGTCATGCTTCAACATCCTGCGCATGCTACGGAAGATGTTCTGGTGGATCCCCACGGAGACCAGGAAGACAGTCACCCAGGCCCTCGTCACCAGCCGACTGGACTATGGCAACGCCCTCTACGCCGGAACCACCGCCAAGCTCCAGAAGAGACTCCAGCGGATCCAGAACGCCTCAGCCAGACTCATCCTCGACATCCCACGAAACAGCCACATCTCTGGACACCTGAGGAACCTGCACTGGCTCCCCGTCAACAAAAGAATCACCTTCCGTCTCCTCACCCACGCACACAAAGCCCTACACGATCAAGGCCCGAGCTACCTCAACAACCGAATCAACTTCTACGCTCCCAAACGCCACCTCCGACCAGCCAGCCACGCCCTCGCCGCCGTCCCCCGCATCCGAAGAGCGACTACAGGAGGAAGGTCCTTCTCCTACCTGGCCGCCAAGACCTGGAACTCCCTCCCGACTGACCTGCGCTTGACCCAAGACCATCTCTCCTTCAGGAAGAAGCTCAAGACCTGGCTGTTCGAGCAGTAGCGGCACCCCCCCCCCCCCCAAGCGCCTTGAGACCCTACGGGTGAGTAGTGCGCTCTATAAATGTCATTGATTGATTGATTGATTGATTGATTGATTGGATTTAGGCCCAGATCTCTGTAATGGGGTGAATGTATGACATTGTTCTGCATTCTGTCCATCAATAGTTCTTTTTGCATTTGTCACCCCCTGAGTGGGACGGGTATGCTCAGACGTGAGTCCCGTGCTCTCCATGCCACTGGAATCAAGCTATCCTGGCTGAAGAGGGGTGAAACCCTGAAACCGGTCCTAGGATGCTTGTTTCCAGTCCAGGGAAGACCTGGCCTGGTAGTTCGGGCTGGACTGTTCCCATTGGGCACAGGGTCAAGACTGATTTGCATATGGCTGGGTCCACACTGGAATGGCATGGTGAGCAAAAAAACGATGGATTTAGGCCCAGATCTCTGTACTGGGGTGAATGTATGACATTGTTCTGCATTCTGTCCATCAATAGATCGTTTTGCATTTGTCACCCCGAGTGGGACGGGTATGCTCAGACGTGAGTCCCGTGCTCTCCATGCCACTGGAATCAAGCTATCCTGGCTGAAGAGGAGTGAAACCCTGAAACCGGTCCTAGGATGCTTGTTTCCAGTCCAGGGAGGACCTGGCCTGGTAGTTCAGACTGGACTGTTCCCATTGGGCACAGGGTCAAGCCTGATTTGCATATGGCTGGGTCCAAACTGGAATGGCATGGTGAGCAAAAAAACGATGGATTTAGGCCCAGATCTCTGTACTGGGGTGAATGTATGACATTGTTCTGCATTCTGTCCATCAATAGTTCTTTTAATAACAACCCGTTATTTTTTCTTATAAGCTAAGACCGTATCATCTATATGTGTGTGGACTAAACACGAGGAGACCAGAGAGAGCTGTTGGGCAAGGTTCTCCATTATGTATCATCTAATGGACCCCAAATCCCACTTCTGACACCACGTGTGGACTAAACACGAGGAGGCCAGAGAGGGAGAGGCAAGTTGACAATAATTTTTATTGGATCCCAAGGGTACACAAAGCGCAACAGTTCAATATGTCTTTTGCCCCTTAACATCAGGGGCCCAGGGGGAATTTGCACGTATGAATCTTTCTGCTCTTCCATCAGGTGAAGGCCGTTTCCTCCCAAAGCACGAAAGGAAAAAAAAGAAAGAACAACGATTTTTTAGAACGGGACCGTTTTGTTGAGGCAATGCACTGGGGAAGGGGAACGAGGAAGCAGCACCCAGACCGTCACCATGTGGAGTGTGGAACAGGGTAAGGGATCCTGGAGTTAGCGGAGCCCTCCCTACACCCTTGATGGGCCGGCTGGCGAGGTACTAATGGACTTTTTAGTTGTAAACCACCCACAAACCCTGTCACGCACCTCAGGGAGCCATGCGCCTCCTGGGGCGTGGCTGGCATTGTCACGGTACCAGAAAAGGTCCGGTTCCCTCTCCCGTGGGTGTCCCTGGTTCCCTCGCTCCACGTCCGGTTCTTCTTCGCGATGATACCTCCAGGTGCTGTTGCGTCTCTCCTGGTCGGGCGCTTCGGTCTTGGACACTTCGTTGTGCGGTGACTGAGCTCCTCTGATAGCTGTCGAGGTCTCCGATGTCCTCTTCAGTCTGGACCGCCGGCGCAGCAGCAGCGTCTTCCCTAGGTCCCGTACTGGTTTCAAATAGCGGCTCTTCCTCGTACATCACACTGGTGCGATCAGGTGACGAGGTCACATGGGGGATCACGTCATCGGAGAGATGACCGTAATTAAAGGGGCCGCTGGCTTCCCAGTACTGCGATGTTCTCGGGGACTGTGAACAAAAAACAGGAGAAAGGTAAGGGGATATTTGTCCATCGTCTTCTCCCTGAAGGGACGTCTCGTGACAATGTGTCTCTTTAAGAAACAAATACCCGCTTTATATCCTCATAAATAATCAAAAATGTATACGTTTCACAGGATATCTTAGACCTTGAACATTTTAATATTATTGAAAGTAGCCATAATGAAGAAAAGAAAATGTATAGAAAAAGAAACCTTTAAAGCATAAAAGAATAAAAAGTAGCTCTAGAAGTGAACAATAGGGAAAAAGGAGAAGTAAAGCTATGTACAAACCCAGAAAAGGACAACATTTAAACATTAATAACACAGTTAAAATGCACACATGCTCAGCAAGCATGACTGTACCATTGGTGCCCTGTAAAAAAAGGTTGAACAAATAAGTTAGCCGAAAACATAATAACACTAATATTCAGGTAGCAGTTTCATATGTATCCAAGGGGAGCTGCGATTGCTGACCCAAAAATAGACTAAGGTCTTCAGGGCTCTGAAAGGACTTTTGAGAAACTGTCTTTCTAAATACTCATAGTTAAAGGGTCAAAAAGACCATATTTGAAGCCAAGACTTCACAATCGTGGTCGGACATCAGAAAAGTTTTTGCAAATTTTAACAGTTTCCTTTACAAAGTCCTGGTGTGTGAAGATTTTATTGCCATTAACCATTAAAGAAGGAATTTCATGAGCTGCTTTTCATATCAACTCTAAGTGATGACGATGTAAAACTTTTAAAATCATTTTTCGCGGTTTATTTTGGTGTGGATTACGATGAGAGGGAATCCTGTGAGCTTTTTCAATTTAAAATTTCTCAGTAAACTTTAAACGTAGGAGACCAGGTAACAAATTCTCCAAATATAACCTATCATCGTTACCTTTCACGTCTTCTGGTAAGTTAAAAATATGCAAGTTATACTGTCTATGAAGAAGGTTAGATATAGTAGGTATTTTTGCCACAAGCGGTGAGAAACTATCAATGTTAACTTTATTGTCCTGTATTTTAATTGCATTGTCAGATATTTTCATTACTAGACTAGCCATGTCTTTTTGTATATTTTTAATTTCAGACGCAAAAGTATCTGTGCTAGAACAAATTGCTTGAATGTCATCAAGTAGTGAAGCCAGAGAATGCTCACTATATTTCCGACATTTTTTATTTAACTGGAGGTGGAGAAATATTTTGTTTCCTTTTATCATGTTGAACATGTGTATTTCTGCTCTCCATTTTCCCTTCAATTAAAATTCGGCAAAAAATATAAGACAAATTGCAGAATATATTTATAAAAAGGAAAAACCTTTCAGGATAAATAGGTGCAGCAGCTAAATCTGACTGTGGGAGTGTGAATAGGTCTTAGAAAATGATTTACATGACCCATCCTTGGTAGCATGACTACGAGCAGGCAGGCTTAACTTCAAAGACAGGTATGTAAAGCATTTAAAAAACACCAATTCAGTAAATAATCAAGACAAAACACACAATAAAAGTCCAACACCAATGCATAAAAATAGGAAATATTTCTATCTTTAACATGACAACAAAATGAAAAGAATCCTCTGTAGCGAACCAGAGATATCAATTATTAAAGATTAAATGCTTTCTAGTGCTTAGAAACAAATAGTGCCACCTTGGACATTTCGTTGACTCTGACAGGGACAAATTCACACTTTTCTGGAGGCTTTCTCACCAGACGTCTTGCAGCCTCCTCCAGCAGGCCGGATTCAGGGAGAAACTCCTTCCTGAAGTACCTCTTGCGGGTTCAAAGTGTCCAAAACACAATCCAAGGGTCTGGAGCCTCCAAGATGGTCCTTGAAAGTTTAGGACTTCAGTTCCAACAATCCACTTGGACAAAACCCTGTTAACCTGTAGCTTGCAGGGAGTCCACTCTTTAGTCCTTTTGAAGCAGGTTTGATCCACAGGGCTGTAGTTTCAGATTGTGCAGCAGGCGCAGTCAGAGTGTTGGGCCTGGTTGGTGCAAAAATCAAACTTCCAGCCTTACCTTATTTTTATTCTTTCTTAAGGTTCAAGCAGCAGATCTGAGAGGCACTAACCCTCTCAGATACTTATTCAGTGTTCTCTGGGGTCAACCAGGAGGGCACTCATGTCCAATGACGTGCAGGGCAACACCCCAAAGTATGACCACTTCTTCTAAAGTGTGGCACAGTGATCTCCCAGAAAGCACTATTACTCCAAAATTCAATTTGTCAGAATTTTCACCAGGGAGAGAAGAGCTGGCTAAATACACCTCCACGATGGCTAATCTCCATAGTCTCTCACTTTGCACCTGCTCATTTCTTCTTAAAGCCTAGCATCTGGCTGGGCTGAAAGAGAAGAGTAGTAAATGAAACTGGTATCTTCTGCTTGTCTCCTCCTTCCATTGAAGGATATTGTTTACGACCCCTCCCCCTTCTCTGTGTAGCAGAACCCTGCACTCCCAGAAGAGCTGGCTAAACCCAGGGGCTCCTTATCACCTCATCCAAAGAGCCTGGCTAACCCACTTAACTCTGACCAATCAGGACAGACCACTGGAAGGCAGAATTTTGCTTACAGCTAAGAAAGTCTTATAACGTCTTGTCTGTACATTTTAAGAGAAATTGGACAATACCATATTATTAGATTTATCAATACCATTTTAGGAAGTCCTTAAATGCCATTTTTATGATTCTCATTGCAGGAGTTATTAGTTAATAACTTCTTGCCATGTTAACCTATGTGGTTATAAAAACATCTTTAATAAGAACCTTGCCTATATCTACACGATCCCCACCCCTGGAACACCCAGGGTGGCTCTAGGTGTTCGGAATATGTAACAATATTGCAGATCCTCCCTCCACAGTGCTCCTAGAAAAAACGTCTATTTTGTGAAGCACCTTATGAGAATGTGGGGAGTGGAATGTGCAATTTCACTTAATCCAGGGCATATAAAACTCATTTTTATAAGGGTCCTCCTAATAAATACCTGCCTCCCCCACCCCATGGATATCTAGAGGAGATCCTGGGGGTATCTAATATGCCCAAACATTGTTGTTTATTCATTTGTAAGTGCCCCAAACACCAAAGTCAAGTGTGGGCACAAATTGCATTTTAAAAGCAGTCCTGCAACACAGAGCTGCTTTTAAACAGACCTCAGGCTCCAGCAGTGCACACATGCAAGTGCAGAAAAGTCTGTTGGCTTCAAAACTACCCTGCCCTATTACATACTAAGGACTTAAAGGTAGTTTCAATCCACCTGACCCTAATATGTAATAGGGTCTTATAGGGGAGGTCATTCCAATCCTAGTGGTGCCCTAACCCATAGTGTGCCCTAGTGTATGTAGGTGTCTTCCCTGTATTCTAAGTGTGTCTTCTGCACTGCACTGGCCATAGGCCTGCTTAGGCAGAGCCCAGGGTCAGTCAGAGTCAGTTACCACCAGTACCAGTCAGCAAAAAGTTGGGGGGTGCCCAGGGCACAGGATGACTTTGCAACAGTATGTGTTTTTGCATTCTACAGCACACATAGAAAGAGGAAAACAACTCTCATGATTGAAAAAAACATACAAAATAATCAATGGGGGAGGGAAGGAGAAGCTGTGGTCCATTCGGCTTCCTTTCATGAATGCAAAAAATCAAAAGAGAGTGGACCACTTGTCCTGTGTAGCCAGGGTCTTTTTGCTCATGGTTCCGTCATAAAAGAACCCTCATAACTATACACAAGTGCGAAGGCGGTATAAACTGGGTCACCGCTCATGTGTATTGGTACAGCATCATCATAGGGTCTTTTTTTGTGAGTATGCTGACCTCCGCCGGGAGGAAGACCAACTGGTTGTACAGTAGCGTCCAGACATGAATATGAGGGAGGATGTGAAAAGTGTTCAGATCAAGTGAAGTTAAAATTCTCTAAATCATTTTTTCTGCTGTAGCTTTATTCTGAGAATATAGACAAGAGAAAGATAAAAATGTTCAAGTGCGAAAGAAGACCGAGTTATTGGTCTATCGTACTTATCAAATAGTAAGGGTCATCAAATAGTAAGGGTCAACATGTTTCAGCCATCTGTCAAAATCGAAAGGCTTTCGTCAGGACCGATATGGAGGAGGCACGTTGTGGCTCCTTATTAAGTGAAAATTATTCACTAATCAGATTCACGTGGTAAGATCCATGGTATCTGTACCTGGTTGAAAAATAGAAAAAACAATTGCTTTCGGATATATATATTAATGAATATACGTTTTATAGGTGCTACCGTTACTTTAAAAAAAGTGAGGTTTAATCGCTAAGTAGACTATTAAGTCAATTCCAGGCAAATGGCGCGAAAAAAGGGGGGGGGGGCGGCTATGAGAAAGGAGGGAATTATTTAACAATTGGCCGTTTCGTGGTGTGGGCGATATTGATGTATAAATCATTCAATCGTCGTTGGTTAAAGACATTGCAGTGATCTCTATACTGTGTAGTTAGTTAGGGGTGTAACGAGATGGTTCAGGAAATGGTAACGGCGTGGCACGTTTTGTGTGCGTTAAGTGAGATCGAAATTCAGTATGATTGACTGTAGCTCAGATTCACTCGTATCGCTTAAGGAGTGCAGTGCAAATGGTGATTCAATATGTCAATGGCTAAACGAGACATTGTCTCGCCTAAATAGGTTTAAGCATTTTAGCGAGGTCGGAATTCACAAAATCATTCATAACACAAACTTTACCTCGTGAAAAAGTATTTTGTTCCCTCGGAGGTACCGAGAGGTACGTGAGAAACTGAATTTCTAAAATAGTTGGGAGGAAGAGGTAAAGAGGATTAGAGGCGTCTTACTTTAGTTTAGCGCGTGGTTCCACTCGCGGCGTCCATCTGAGCTTACCGGTTCCGTCACGTTCGAGGACTGGTGCTGGCTCTGTCAGACGTACCCCCGATGACGCGGAACCAATCGCTGTTCCCGTTTACATAGGGAAATAGTCGTAGAGATAGAAGAAAGACTTGATAGTCGACGATGGTTGGCATAAAGGAGAGTTTGGAAGTGTAAGCACTGGCATCGTCATGCATTATTTACATAAAATGTATAAGATTGAAAAACATTTTGAAATAACAGACTGAAAATGGTTGTTAATAGCATTGAGTTGGACCCCACCAGTGTCATCAACCTTGTGTGTCGGGGGAGTTGTTTATGATGTTACAGAGTCTTAGGGCCCGATTCACAGAACTAACTTAAGACAAAATCCTAAACTTACTAACATTTTGGTATTCACAGAAGGCACTTACTCATTTTGGTATTCACAGAAGGCACTTACTCATTTCGGTATTCACAGAAGTTAGGAGTCCTAACTTTAGGACTCCTAAATGCCTTCTGTGAATACTGAAAGTCTTAAAATTAGGATTTTTCTCAGTTTAGTATTAGTATAGTTAGGACTCCTAACTTTAGGACTCCTAAATGCCTTCTGTGAATACCAAAAGTCTTAAAATTAGGATTTTTCTCAATTTAGTAGTCCTAAATTTAGGACTCCTAACTTTAGGACTCCTAAATGCCTTCTGTGAATACCGAAAGTCTTAAAATTAGGATTTTTCTCAGTTTAGTAGTAGTATAGTTAGGACTCCTAACTTTAGGACTCCTAAATGCCTTCTGTGAATACCGAAAGTCTTAAAATTAGGATTTTTCTCAATTTAGTAGTCCTAAATTTAGACTTAGGACTACTAAATTGAGAAAAATCCTTATTTTAAGACTTTCGGTATTCACAGAAGGCATTTAGGAGTCCTAAAGTTAGGAGTCCTAACTATACTACTACTAAACTGAGAAAAATCCTAATTTTAAGACTTTCGGTATTCACAGAAGGCATTTAGGAGTCCTAAAGTTAGGACTCCTAACTTCTGTGAATACCGAAATGAGTAAGTGCCTTCTGTGAATACCAAAATGAGTAAGTGCCTTCTGTGAATACCAAAATGGTAGTAAGTTTAGGATTTTGTCTTAAGTTAGTTCTGTGAATCGGGCCCTTAGGTTTTACTCAGAGTTATCAGAATTTTAAAGGAATTAAGCCAATGTGTGCCAAGGGATATTATCATACAGGCCTCGTTTGTCTGTGCCCAAACGGTAAATCCAGCGTTGTTCTTTTTCGAAAAGGACACGCTCTGCATTGCTGTTTACAGATCGGAGGCTTTCCAAAACGACCCATTTGAGATCGCTAATGTCATGATTGTTCTCTATATAGTGCCTGCTCATTTTGGTAGTCAGTCTTTTACAGTTCACATTGCTTTTGTGTTCAGTGATCCTTTGCTTTATTTTACGACAGGTCATTCCAATATACCTGAGGTCGCAGGGGCAAGTAATCATATACACTACATGTGTAGTATTGCAATTAGTGTGTTGACGTAACGTCCAGGTTAAGTTGGGGAGAAGTTGAATGGTTTTTGTGATTTTCGTTAGGTTACACACTGAACATGTGCCGCAGGGATAGTGTCCTGTGATTGGTTCTAGGTTACAAGCTGCTGTTATTGTCTCTCTTGTACTCTTTGGAGATGGTCTTGTGTGTACTAGAAGATCTTTGATGTTTTTCGTTCTTCTGTTCGCAAACCTGGGTTTCGGCCATTGTAGAGCATCTGAGGTTAAAATCCTCCAGTTTCTGTTGACAATTTTTTTCACTGTGTTAGTTATCGTATTATAAGTGGTGACACAGGTCAGGAGGTCTTCTGGTTCTTCCCGTGTGATCATCTGTAGGAGGTTCTCTCTTGGCTGGTTGCGTGCTCTTTTTTGGCATCTGTTGATTGATTTTATTGGGTAATCCCTTCTTACAAGCTTTTCTCCCAGTTCTCTGGCTTGTATTTTGTAATCTTTGAGATTACTGTAATTTCTCTTCAGTCTGAGAAATTGACTATAAGGTAAGTTGTCTCTGAGGGGACGGGGATGAAAACTTTGGTAGGATAGCAGGCTGTTTTTGGCTGTGGGTTTATGGTAAGTTTTTGTATGGAGGCTATTATTCTCCGAGTAGAGGGTAATATCAAGGAAATCGAGTCGTTTTTTGTCTGACGTACAGGTAAATTTCAGGCATTCGTCTCTGGAGTTGATCCAACCTAGAAATTCTCGTAGGGTCTCTTCAGTGTCTTCCCAGATCATAATGACATCATCTATGTAGCGTTTCCAGAACTTTACCTGTGTGAGGTATGGATTGGTGGGATTCTGTATGTACTGTTCTTCGAAATCACTCACATACAGACCCGCCACACTAGGAGCAAAAGTGCTTCCCATAGATGTACCATGGCGCTGTCTGTAGAGGGTGCCATTATACTCAAAATAATTTTCTGTGAGGGCTAGTCTGCAGCATTCCAACACAAAGTGTCTCGGTGTGGAGTGATTCCAAGTTTCTGAGAATAAAATGTTTTCTAAGGTGTTCAGTGTCTTTTGTTGTGGGAGGCTGGTGTAAAGGCTCTCTACATCCAGTCCTACCAAATACATAGTATCCTCATTGTAGGTTTGGTTATTAAGTTGGTTTAGAAGGTCTCGAGTGTCTTTCAAATACGTGGGTGTTAACTGTACTAAGGGTTTGAGAAAATGGTCAGCAAACTGTGATAACGGTTCTAGTACTGAACCAATACCCGAGACGATCGGTCGCCCTGGTGGTGGTACTCTGTATTTATGTGTCTTAGGTAGAGAGTAGAAATAGGGTACTCTGGGAGACTTTGTTCTAAGGAAGTCTGCCTCGTGTTTGGATATCCATTGGTTAGTCTGTGCTTCTTCTACCATCAGATTTATGGTTCCTTGTAACCTCTTAGTTGGGTCGTTGACAATTTTCTCATAGAATTTCTGGTCAGACAGTAGGTCCAAACATTGAGTGTCGTATCCTTGTTTGTCGAGGAGGACAATACCCCCTCCTTTGTCGGCTGGTTTGACAATTATATTCTCATTTCTGCTCAATTCTTCCATGGTTTGTTTCTCTCGCCTCGTGATGTTGATGTATGGTTTATTCGACGAGGGTTTGATGTTATCCACTTCTTTAAGGATGGCTTGTTCAAAGGCTAGTACTTCCACGGGGACCAGGTGATTGGGTGGACAGAAAGTTGATTTTGGTCTCAGATTGGTATCACTTCTTGGGGTCTCATTCTCTTTGTTCTTGAAAAAAGCTTTGAGTTTGATTTTTCTGCAGAACTCTGATAGTTCGCATTTTACTTTGAAGATATCTAATGGAGGAGTTGGGACAAAACCTAGTCCTTTGTTTAGTATTCTCTCTTGGTCTTCCGTAAGTGTAGTGTCTGTCAGGTTTATCACCAGTGACTCACGTTGCTGGGGCCTGGTTGGTCTTTGGACATACTGCGAGTATGTACTTGCCTCTCCTGTTCGCTCCAAGTTACTCCTTTCCTTCTTCCTCTCTGGGTGTTTTGGCCTCTCCCTTAAAAAGGAGGTGGTTGGGTATTCATCATGGGGCCCATCGTGTGTGGTCCTTGAAGGTACGGGTTCATCCATCCTTGGAAATTAGGTATGTATGGTTGAAAGAGTTGTTGTGGTTGGTCATAGAAGCGTGGCATGGACCAGTTGTTCCCTCGTCGACGTTGGTTTCATCTGTATTGTCCTCTTCCTCGTCTGGGATGGAGGCCGTCATCACTGCTCCAGTCAGAGTTGTTACTGGATGTATCTCCTGTAGAGTCATCATCGTATTGATCTGGTATGGTGTAGTCCTCCCAGGCATAGGGGTGCATCTTTTCAGTTGAGAATTTCTTGAGGTTCTTGCTCAATTTTTGTATCTTGTTTTGGGTAATATACTCCTTGGTTTCGTTCATTTCCCTGTTTATCTCTTCCAGTCTCTTTTTATATACTGAGATCTGGACTGTCGTTTTTAGTTTGGCCTCACTCATTTGAATTTTAATTGTCAGCGCTTCTACCAATCTTGTAGCTGTTTTAATTATGAGCACTAGATAGTCTCTAGTGCATTTCCACGATATAGAGGACCAATCTTTCCTGAAAATTATGTCTTTCAGGAAAATTCGTGGGGCATTCTGTATCCATAGTCCCTTGGGGGCCGCGTTTGCACGAAGATACTCCTTCATGATAATGCCGTGTATGGCAGTTCGTACCTGGTCTCTCTTCATCTCGGTGAGGTCGTCCCATTCATTAGTCTGTGTTAGTGTTTGTGCTAAGTCTTTATCTTGTAGTAAAGATGCCTCACTGAGAATGGCATTCACCTCTTCTTCAGAATAGCTCAAACCCTGATTTTCGGCCATTTTTCCAAAGTTATATCGATAGCTCGTTCCTCAGTGTGAAAACAACTTTACGTGGTTAAAGGAATACCAGGGACTCTATCACAATTCCGGTGGTCACTCTGGTTTTGCGATTTCCCACAGCTGCGCGCTGCTTAATTACAAAATAATCAATGGGGGAGGGAAGGAGAAGCTGTAGTCCATTCGGCTTCCTTTCATAAATGCAAAAAATCAAAAGAGAGTGGACCACTTGTCCTGTGTAGCCAGGGTCTTTTTGCTCATGGTTCCGTCATAAAAGAACCCTCATAACTATACACAATTGCGAAGGCGGTATAAACTGGGTCACCGCTCATGTGTATTGGTACAGCATCATCATAGGGTCTTTTTTTGTGAGTATGCTGACCTCCGCCGGGAGGAAGACCAACTGGTTGTACAGTAGCGTCCAGACATGAATATGAGGGAGGATGTGAAAAGTGTTCAGATCGAGTGAAGTTAAAACTCTCTAAATCATTTTTTCTGCTGTAGCTTTATTCTGAGAATATAGACAAGAGAAAGATAAAAATGTTCAAGTGCGAAAGAAGACCGAGTTATTGGTCTATCGTACTTATCAAATAGTAAGGGTCATCAAATAGTAAGGGTCAACATGTTTCAGCCTTCTGTCAAAATCTAAAGGCTTTCGTCAGGACCGATATGGAGGAGGGCACGTTGTGGCTCCTTATTAAGTGAAAATTATTCACTAATCAGATTCACGTGGTCAGATCCATGGTATCTGTACCTGGTTGAAAAATAGAAAAAACAATTGCTTTCGGATATATATATTAATGAATCTACGTTTTATAGGTGCTACTGTTACTTTAAAAAAAGTGAGGTTTAATGGCTAAGTAGACTATTAAGTCAATTCCGGGCAAATGGCGCGAAAAAAAGGGGGGTGGAGGGGGCGGCTATGAGAAAGGAGGGAATTATTTAACAATTGGCCGTTTCGTGGTGTGGGCGATATTGATGTATAAATCATTCAATCGTCGTTGGTTAAAGACATTGCAGTGATCGCTATACTGTGTAGTTAGTTAGGGGTGTAACGAGATGGTTCAGGAAATGGTAATGGCGTGGCACGTTTTGTGTGCGTTAAGTGAGATCGAAATTCAGTATGATTGACTGTAGCTCAGATTCACTCGTATCGCTTAAGGAGTGCAGTGCAAATGGTGATTCAATATGTCAATGGCTAAACGAGACATTGTCTCGCCTAAATAGGTTTAAGCATTTTAGCAAGGTCGGAATTCACAAAATCATTCATAACACAAACTTTACCTCGTGAAAAAGTATTTTGTTCCCTCGGAGGTACCGAGAGGTACGTGAGAAACTGAATTTCTAAAATAGTTGGGAGGAAGAGGTAAAGAGGATTAGAGGCGTCTTACTTTAGTTTAGCGCGTGGTTCCACTCGCGGCGTCCATCTGAGCTTACCGGTTCCGTCACGTTCGAGGACTGGTGCTGGCTCTGTCAGACGTACCCCCGATGACGCGGAACCAATCGCTGTTCCCGTTTACATAGGGAAATAGTCGTAGAGATAGAAGAAAGACTTGATAGTCGACGATGGTTGGCATAAAGGAGAGTTTGGAAGTGTAAGCACTGGCATAGTCATGCATTATTTACATAAAATGTATAAGATTGAAAAACATTTTGAAATAACAGACTGAAAATGGTTGTTAATAGCATTGAGTTGGACCCCACCAGTGTCATCGACCTTGTGTGTCGGGGGAGTTGTTTATGATGTTACAGAGTCTTAGGTTTTACTCAGAGTTATCAGAATTTTAAAGGAATTAAGCCAATGTGTGCCAAGGGATATTATCATTCAGGCCTTGTTTGTCTGTGCCCAAACGGTAAATCCAGCGTTGTTCTTTTTCGAAAAGGACACGCTCTGCATTGCTGTTTACAGATCGGAGGCTTTCCAAAACGACCCATTTGAGATCGCTAATGTCATGATTGTTCTCTATATAGTGCCTGCTCATTTTGGTAGTCAGTCTTTTACAGTTCACATTGCTTTTGTGTTCAGTGATCCTTTGCTTTATTTTACGACAAGTCATTCCAATATACCTGAGGTCGCAGGGGCAAGTAATCATATACACTACATGTGTAGTATTGCAATTAGTGTGTTGACGTAACGTCCAGGTTAAGTTGGGGAGAAGTTGAATGGTTTTTGTGATTTTCGTTACGTTACACACTGAACATGTGCCGCAGGGATAGTGTCCTGTGATTGGTTCTAGGTTCCAAGCTGCTGTTATTGTCTCTCTTGTACTCTTTGGAGATGGTCTTGTGTGTACTAGAAGATCTTTGATGTTTTTCGTTCTTCTGTTCACAAACCTGGGTTTCGGCCATTGTAGAGCATCTGAGGTTAAAATCCTCCAGTTTCTGTTGACAATTTTTTTCACTGTGTTAGTTATCGTATTATAAGTGGTGACACAGGTCAGGAGGTCTTCTGGTTCTTCCCGTGTGATCATCTGTAGGAGGTCAGCATACTCACAAAAAAAGACCCTATGATGATGCTGTACCAATACACATGAGCGGTGACCCAGTTTATACCGCCTTCGCACTTGTGTATAGTTATGAGGGTTCTTTTATGACGGAACCATGAGCAAAAAGACCCTGGCTACACAGGACAAGTGGTCCACTCTCTTTTGATTTTTTGAAAAAAACATACCCCATACAGTGCAGATGCCCTTGTACCATGGCGCAAGTGTGTCTGAGTTGGGGCCTGGCAGCATATTGTGCACCTGTTTAGGGGAAAAGGACCGGGATGTGCTGTATCTTGTAGATACGCACATTCCTGCCCTTTTCGTTTGACGTACGTAAGTGCAGAGGTAAGGCTTGCTGTGCTGCCATGCCTCAAAATATTGTAAATGAGGCCCAAAGAACATAAATGGTGAGGTGTCTCTTCTAAAGAAAATCTCTCTTTTGGACTAGATTTTTCGAGCATATTTGAGCATGAGGCTCAAGGTTTTAAATTTTACTGTCTGCTTAAAAGGGAGTCAATGAAGCTTTCCCTGGCCTCTGGGACATGGTTGTATTTTTTCAATACTGTAAATTTCTGTATCTCTTGCTGCATGGTGGTAGCAGCTTCTGGCAGACCCCTATATAGTCCGTTACAATAGTCAACAGGGAAACAACACAAGCACACATGATATTAGCATGTGATTTATTTTAATACAAGTAGCAACCTTCCCTAACGGTTTTAAGGGGCGGAAGTAGGATGAGGTAATAGCATTGACATAGGTGTCTAGAGAGAGATTTTCATCACCTGCAGACTTCGCATTCTCAAAGCAGGCCAAATGTCTGAGTGAAAACGCATGGAAAACATGCAGGTGTCAGCACAGAAGCACACATTTCCACAATATTGTCCATCATCCCATACTAGGGTGTAATTGCCCCCCAGAATTACGGATGCTTGAGGTGTCAGTAATTTTGAAGATAAGGATTCAATGACAAATACCCACCCCACTCCAATTGGACTATAAGTAACATATGGATAGGAAATACACTTCATACGTGATTCGCAAAAATTGATAATTTCTGTTTGATATAGCAGAAATCTAATTTCATTCGTAGGGGTGCATTATAATCACGTTTAGAGCGTACCCACATATATTAATTTGTTGTATTAATGTGAAGTGTTAGATTTGTTATATGTATTAACATGGAAACTTAATGTATTTTAGATCATTGACAAGTAACTTGGAGAATCAACGTGGAAAATGGATGTATCTAGCAAAAACCATTAACACGAAGAACAAGTGCTGTGCAACTGACAACTATTCATGTATTACATGTGCTTATTTATTACGTTATTTCATATAGATAAAATTGCATTAATGATATGTGAATTCTGAAAGCTGATTTGATGCTTTCCTATGTTAGTTGAATGTCATGGGCCTGAAATGCAAATCCCTGAAAACTCTTGTTTGAGAATTAACAGTTTGAATTTCATAAGTCCTGTAAAATCTGATCTTTCTCACGTTTTGTTTTGCAGGTGAAAGAAGCACTCAGTTAGCTAGAATAATGTCTTTCTTTTACTAGTTAGGACACAAGAGAAGAAGTGTGGCTTGAGACTATAATGGAAGGTCATTGTGCTTCACACAGGAGGGGGCCTGGGAACCAAGGACAAATTGTAACTAGGACACCTTCGACATTGTGGAAAATTTCCTTCAGGACTGTGCCTGGGGCAGATGGTGTGACTCGCACGACACCATGGAATGTTACCTGTGAATAATTGGTCTTGGAATTAGGGATAGTGCACCACATCTTCCTTGTATTCAGAGAGAGAGCATCCTAGAACGAGCTCTGTCTTTGGTAGCTTTATGTTATTTGACCCATCGACCATGGAGAGACTTCTCAGGAAAACTCCACCTTTTATCCCTCCTTCTGAGGATGCTGAGTTAGGGATGTCACCTTAGTGGTAGAGTATGGACATATTTGATGCTTTTCTGCTTTTCACTCAACAACCCTTGATGCAGGGGAATTTGGGCTCATGCTTCCTGATTTTCTGTATTTTACTTCTTGAACTTGTATTGCTCATGCCGCACCATCTAATTTGGATTCACAGATTTGGCTTGATTCTAATTCACTTGTATTTCTCATATTAAGGTGCCGTTATGTCCAGTTAGTTTCAGCTTTGTAATAAACCTAACTAACTTTAAGTAATTGTCCTTGGGTTATTATGTATTCAAAGGAGTTATTGGCTCATTGATTGTGTCCTTATGTGTTTTCTCCCCTTCACACTTTTGTGCTGCAAAAGAGAACCATTGGATTGGATTGTGACTCTAAAGCATGTCTAGAACTTATGGCCCGGCCCTTTCATGTTAATGTAATGGTTAGCTACATTTCAAGGAGCTTGCCACTCCCCTAATAAGCATGTGCTCTTTCAAAGTTTGGTTAAGATGTTTTGCACAAATCTTGCTTGCCACTACTATAATTCTGGTTGTGCTTTCTCATGCGATCTATCTGAAGTTACACCCACAAAGCAAAATGTGCCAAGAAATAATATGTAAATGCAGGATGGTTTGACATTTTCTGAAAACCAAGAATTTAAATTAGAAAGCAGAAGATTTGTAGACACAATCCACAGCACTTCTGATTATATTTTAGCATGTGTTTTAAAAACAACCGTTTGCATTTGAGACTTATGTGCATTGACATATCAAATGAATACAGATGAATGTTACATTTGTATTTAATATTATTTCTATATGTCGGATTTTATGAAGACAGGACACTGTAGTAATAAGGAATATCTTCTTTATTCCAGATAAAAGAAATGGTGCTTGATCTCTGAAACCGTCTGCTTCATAGCTTCTACGAATCTCCACACCAGATTCTAGAAATGGAAGCCTAGAAATCATGGTGCAGATGCCAGGTGACAATAACACATCACCTTTCCTAAACAATAACAGATAAACATAACACAAAACAACTTTTATTTGCACATAAATAATACGTACCCCTTTTTTATGTGGAAACATAATCCTCCAATGCCTTAGGTTTCGTTTTGCTCAGGAGTGCTCGGCTCCCTTCTGCCTTGTGGCTCTACTCTGCCATTATCCTCACATGTTCTTGCTCACTCTATTTCCTCAGCCTCACTGCACACAGCCACTTTCCTGATAGTCCACCACTTTCCATCAGACAGTTCGTCATTATTTCCCGTCACTTCAACTACCATTTGTGGAGCCAATAATTTGGATCTTCCTTTCCTTTTCGGATAGCAAACCCCAACCCTCAACAACATTCAACTGGTGGACACTTTGTTGCTCTTCACTATTTTCTCATTGTGTCTCATACTGTACATGGTCTGATACTCATCAAACCTTTTGCGTAATCCGTCATAGTCAAGATTGCGAGGGGCAGCCCTTGCCATCCAGGCTGGCACTCATACAGTGCACGGTACCCTTCCCTCCACCATACAAAACGGAGTCACTCCTGTTGCCGAATGTGGTGTGGTGCGATAAGTCCACAGCATGTCCCTTACTTGACTGTTCCAGCACTTGTCAAAGGCAATGGCTAGTTGAATGGTTTTCTCCAGCACGTGGTTAAAGAGTTCCACAAGACCATTTCCCCATGGATCGTAAACTTGAGTTTTCACGTGGCCAATCTCACAATTTTTAAGAAAAGAACTTAACTCAACAGATACAGAGTGGAGACCGTTAATCATTAAAATGTCTGCTGGCCAACACTATTATCCATCATTACAATAGCATACTTCTTGCATCCCCAAAAACCCTCAAATGACCCACATATGTCCATTGCGACTCTTTCCCAAGGACGTTTGTGCAAAGCCACTGGGCTAATCTTAGTCTCCTGCACCACATGTGATTAGTCACTGCAGGCCATCAGAATGCAATTTTGGACATGTCGCTCAATCTTTTTGTCCATGCCAGGCCCCCAGAAATCAACTCTGCCTTTTATTTTCATCGCTCACATGCCCCCATGTTCCTCAAAGAGCAATATCAGAAATCTATCTCTCAAACTAATAGGTACCACCAGTCTTTCATTTCTTCTCACAATACCCTCCACAACAGATAACTCCTCCCAAACATGTTTAAATATCTCCAGTTTCTCATCACACCTCCACCTCTGTGCACTTGACAGAGCTTCAATCAATTTAATCAACTTGGGATCTTTTGACACAGCTTCCATTCTGTTTTCCTATGGCTATGCAGAAGTCCAATATTTCAGCCACCATCCTTTCATCACACTCCATCGGCAACCTAGACAAATAATCTGCATTAACATTCTTCACTCCTGGCACGCACCTCACATAAAATATAAACTATTGGAGACAGGGCAGCCATATTGCGATCTGGAGTGTGGCCTTACCCGCCCCCGCCCTGTTGAAAAGATCAACCAAGGGTCTATGATCCGTTCGCAGCTTAAAATTCATTCTCCACACAAATATACGGAAAACGTTGTACCCCCCACCCGCAGGCCAATGCCTCTTTCTCCACAGCAGAATATGCGCCTTCAGCACCTTTTAAGGTGTGTGATGCAAAGGACACCACTCATTCTCTGCCATCATGCACCTGCCTCAAAATAGCTCCCAATCTGCAAATACTGGCATCAGTCACAACAATGGTTTTGTCATTGGGTTCAAATGGTTTAAGCACAGCTGTTCTTAGTATTGATTTCTTTACACTTTCAAAAGCCCTCTGACACACCTCTGACCAAAGGAACCTCACCCCTTTCTTCATTAAATCATGCAAAACCTGTCCTGTGTCAATGAAGTGGTGCACAAACTTTGCCTAATGCTGCGCAAGGCCAAGGAACGATCTTACCTGATCCCTGTCTTGAGGAGCAGGAGCATTTTCTGTCACCTTTACAACTCTTAACTTAGATTTGACCCCCTTACACGACAAAGTATGACTGAAATAGTCCACCTCTTGTTTGCCAAATGAAAATCTTTCCATACGTATTGCGAGGCCCACATCCTGCAACTTCCATAACACTTCAGTCACAACCACATCATGTTGTTCTTCACTCTCACCCCAATTCAGTATGTTGTCCTGAAACACCAACACCTCTGCCAAATCTTTTAACACTACCTGCATAATTCTCCGAAAGACCGCTGACATGGAAGCTAACCTGAAAGGCATACAGATGAACTGGAATGCCCCCTCTGGTGTTATAAAAGATATCAGGTGCCTGGAACTCTCCTGTAACCACACCTGATGATAAGCATTGGATAGATCAAGCATAGTGAAATACCTACCCCCTCTCACACTAGCAAGCATTTAACTAATATGTGGAAGAGGATGGAGATCTATCCAGATGCTGTCATTCAGGTCTCAGAGGTTCACAAACATGCAGATTTTTCCCTTAGGCTTCCTTGAAATAACAATTGGACTAAGCCACTCAGATGCTTCAATAGGCTCTATCACACCTTCGCCACACAGTCTGGTCAATTCTTCCTTCAACAAACCCCTTAGAGTCAACATGATGATCCTCACCTTCTGCACTCTTCGTACCGCCCCTTCCTTCAACAAGATCCAGTGTTTGAACTTCTTCAAACATCCTAACTTCTTACCGAACAGTTCAGAGAATCTGCTCACCCATTTATTTGCGTTCTGTGGAACAGTCAACAACACCTGTTGGGGATGATTGGGATTCAATACCATGCCCAACACACGCTGTTCTCTACATCCTAGCAAGGATTTCCATTTTTCAACCACATACACTTTCCCTAGGGCGGATGTGCCCTGAAAACTCAACTCTGTCACAACATATCCATTGACAGGTAGTTTTCTCCCACAGTAACCCTCAAGTTCTACATCTGTGGGGATCAAAGTCCCTAGTTCCCACTCCTGCCATGTGGACTTTATCAACCAAAGTGCACTGGGAACATGAATCCGCTCACACTTGCACCTCTTTCTCGTTCTTGTAAATTACACATTTTGGAGGATGTTAAGCTTGCTCCTCAAAGTCAGGCTCACTCTCCACCAGTACTTCTACACCTTCATCCTCACTCACGCTAGATTCATCCCTGCAATGCACTTGTCCATCACTGTTTGCCCGATTAATAGACCTCTGGGTATATTAGCCATTCTGCAGACCCTCGAAAAATGTCCTAGATTTTTACATTTGAAGCATATACTATTGGCAGCCAGATAGTTCCATGTCTCCGCCATATGTCTGTTACTGCCAGACCCAAAACATGTTCTTTCTTTTTCCCATCTTGATTTTTTTGCTTTTTTATTCTTTCTTTCTTAGGATTCCGCATGACCTTTTTCACAACGCATACCTCATTTACTTTTTCAGCATCCCCATTATTTTTGGTTGCTGCTCCTACGAACTCTTTTACATATTGAAAGGTATTTTCCATACGCTTTGGTACCTCTATAGTTTTGTCAATAGTGGGGTTCTTCAAACCTAGCAATTTTCTTTTAACTTTCATGCAACATGTTCTACTAATCATCTGATTATTAATCAGCTCATCTCTGAGGTTCTTGAACTTGCAAGTAACAGGTAATGTTCTAAATGATTATTTGTTGGCGGTAAGGGCACTTTGTCGCAAAGGCAACGGAGTATCCTTATCTCCAACGCACTGGTCCACCTGCCCAATTTTAATGAAGCCAGACCTTAAGTATAACCACTGTGAAGACTACTCTGTCTCTGCCATGGTTACACCCTTCTAAAGGCCCAGTGGAGTAAAGGCCATCGGAGGTTGACCTCTATGTCCGTCCACCTAATTTTGATGGGTGTACATACAGGTCAATTTTCACTGCCAGGAAACCCCTGGTGATAGGAGGCAGTGAAATCTATCTAATATCCCCTTCACCAGGGAAGATAACTCCCATGGTGAGTAGACCATTTTTTTATTTTAAAGAAGCAATCCCGTTTTGGATTTTTAATTAGTTTTTTCTTGTTTTTTTGACAGACTGGTCTGTCATGTTGATGGAGCCATGCACCAAACTTGAAAAACATTGACAGAAACCACAGTGATGGCGGTTCCTGCCAATGCTTGAAAATGACCGCCGGTTTGGCGGTCAGTTTGAAATTTGGCAGGTGGATACTCTGTCATTGCAACTGAGTAATTTACTCCATCGCTCTGATGGAGTAAATGCCATCTGTTAAATATTAAATGAGACCCTAAGTGATTCAAACAGATCTGATTCACCCAGACATTCAGGTGATTTGGTTTGCCTAAGCAAAAAGTTCCTCCATGACATACTCGAGTTTTAAGCAGATTTAGGTTTAGAGTTTTGGCACAATAATTTTTCAACTTACAAGAAGACGGATTCCCTACACGTTGACAAAATATTCTGAGAACAGTGATGACAGAGCTATCTTCAGACACGGGTCAAAATATCTTGTATAGGCTCCTTTCACCAGTGGGATGCTCTGCATATTATTGGAGTCCATTTTCTGGTCAATCGGGGGTCAGGGTTGCATTTTAAGTACACTGGTACAGTAATATTTATGTTGGCTTAACATGCTTTACAGTGGGTTAAGGGTTGTTCCTCAATAGGTTTCAGAAGAAAGAATGGCAAATGCTGTATTTGAATGGATTTAGAAGGATATAAGATTTCAGGTTCTGGTTTCAATTTGAAAAATGTGACAAATAATGAGTGCATTGCAAAACACACTGGAACAGTCATATCGGTGTCAGCCTTTTAGGTGATTTAAATTTTACAGTATATTAGAGAATTCTTCCCCAAAGGCCGTTTTGGAAAATTGATAGTAAATGGTGCTGTTGCTATATTAATATTGCATTTCCTAGCGCATAGTATGTTTGTTAATTACAGGACAGGAAATTATTAAGGAGATAACTCTAGCTGTGAGGTGGAAGCATGCTTCATGCCCAGGCATTATAACACATAGGATGTCAAAGCTGCATTCAGTGGTACTACATGTTAAACCTGAGCTCCAACATCCATTATGTATTGATGGTATTGATATGCTTGACCGGTCTCATAGCCTGACATGCAATTAACATTTGGAGGGGATTGTGTACTAATAAGACATGAAACACAGCAATAGCGCACAATCTTTGATAATTCATAGTATCCCCATGGAAAATGCAGATCTAAACTATAGGTAAACAGTGCTATCGACTGCTACAGCTTTCTCGCCATTTCATACTCCTGGCTTTGCATTGCTTGCAAACACTGGCCTCTGGGTACCACAAGGAAGTGGCAGGATCTGAAAACAAAATTTGTTCTAAAAGTTTAGTGTTCTTTCTTTAGTTCACACTCCTGACCTCTGAGTAGTTAAGGGGCTAAAGGGGTGTTATACTGTCTTGTGACATTAGTGAAATGGCAACCATGACAGTATAAAACTAATACCCAAATATCCATTAACCTCAGCAGCAAAGGAAAAATTAAATAGTACGCCTCTCAAAATTATTTGGTATTAGTGTGTGAAGAATAACTGCTACAACATAAGTCTGTGCATATCTGTTATTTAACTGTAATGTTTTTGCAGATGGCAAGGTGAGTATATTTTGCGAAAATTCTCGTAGGAGGAAAAATAATTGTAAAGGAAGACTTCTCAGGGGAATATACAGTAGGAGATAAGAAATTACTTTGAGAAAGAACAGAAGGTAGACAAACAACCAGACACCTTTCGAATGAATTTGAATGTTGGATTTAATTTCTAAAGCGCACGAATATCCAAGGGTGTCATGGAACTGAGAATTTAAAAACATACTGATCGGGGGCTCATCACATTAAAAAGAAAACAACTAGGATTTCAGCTGTTTACAAAAGCTAAGAAAATGTGATTGATTGATTTCTAAGGTGTAGTGGCAATTTATTCCACAGCTGACAGGTGGTATAGACAAAACTGCAGCCACCGAGAAGACTTTGTTTATCCTGGAGCAGAAACTGAGAAAGATGCAGCTGAGCTCAAATTTCTATTTGGTTGGTACCACCTGATTTTACTTGCCAAACAGTTGGGTCTAGTACTATACAAGGTCTTGTGGGCTAGACAGAGTGCTTTGAAATCCACCATTTTCCTTACAGGAAGCCAGTGGAGGTCCTTTAGAACATTTGACTCCAACTTATATATGGCAAGTTTCTTTAGGCTGTGAGGGGCTGCATTCCGCAGCTCCTGGAGCTTCTTGAATGTAGATTTTCGAATGCCCATATAGAGGGCACTACAATAATCAATGTCTGATAAAACAAGAGTGATGACTACTGATTTTTGGAGCTGGGAGGGAATGAAAGGCAACATCGTCCTTAGGGACCTGATCAGTAGAACGCAAGATGATGTCAGTTTGTTAACCTGCTCTTTAAAGGATAGAGCGGCATCAAAAATTACCCCAAGGTTTCTTACTTTGGGGACAGGCTCTGGAGGGGAACCCAAGGCTTATAGCCACCATGAGTGACCCCATAAGTTGGACTCCTTTCCAAAAATGAGAATCTCAGTTTTTTCTGAATTTTATTTTCAAACCATTGTCAGTCAGCAAACTGAAAATGGCATGTATACATTTATTGAATCTATCAGAAACTTCCTCCACCTTACTTGAGAATGAGTACACAATTTGGGTATCATCACTATAGGCAGTGGCGGCTCCCCCATTGAGGCGTTGGGGTGTCGTCCCACTGCTTTCTCACAGTGCGAGAAGGCAGAAACATAAATGGTAAAAACTACAATTTTATGTTTCTGCTTCTCGCACTGTGAGAAATCAGAAGTGCCTGTTTGGGGGCGGGTGGGTGAGAGGTCCTGCTCAAGGGCAGGGGGGAGTGGCTAATCCACTGTTCTGGGTACTGACTGTTTGGTCGGCACCAGGGCCGATCTACCAAGTAATGCACACTCCCCATTTTTCTCTATGTAGGCTGCATGCAGCCTACATAGAGAAAATGGCCCAGCTGGGGCGCTCTCCGCTGTGCCTCACCAATAACAACGCTGCCATTGCAGCATTGTGATTGGCTTAGGGGAGCAGGAGGAGTGCTAAAGTGCATGTGCTCACTTGTTAAACATAGTACATTGGCTTATCTCTAATTGGCATATTTAATGTTCTTATAAGTCCTGAGTAAAGTGGTACTACATGGACCCAGGGCCTGTAAATTTAAAGGTACAAGTGGGCCTGCAGCACTTATTGTGCCACTCACTTCAGTAGCCCTTTGAACATCTCTCAAGCCTGCCATGGTAGCCTTAATGTGCAGTTTTAACTTCCTATTTGAACTTGGCAAAATAAAAATGTTGTCAGTCCCAAACCTTTTTTAATACATAGAAGTTGCCCCTACTGTAGGCCCTAGACAGCCCCGAGGGCAGGGTGCAATGTATTTAAAAGTAGGACATGTAATTTTAAGTTTTATATGTCCTGGTAGTGAAAAACTTTGAAATTCGTTTTCACTACTGCAAGGTCTACCTCTCCCATAGGATAAAATGTTAGTTAGCTTATTACATTTAATAAGCTGTCCTTTCCAAATGGGAGCAGGTAACCAGTTCATGTTTGGTGTCTTTGAAATTGTAATTAAAGATCCTCTCTTATGGTAAAATCTGACTTTATATTACAATTTTGAAAAGCCACTTTCAGAAAGTTGGCATCTTCCTGCCTTAACCATAAGGGGCCATATGAACGTTGGGATGTTTGTGACCAGTAAAATGCATTTTCCTCTGTACCAACAGTATTTCATGAGTTGCTAACCTATTACCGACTCGCAAAATAAGGTTTGCAAGTCACTATTAGGACGGGGCATGTAAAGGACATCCTTTCCTAATAGCGAGTTGCACTGGTATGTATGAATCTTTTACCACCGGTAATACGGTCACCAAACATTCACAGATTAGCACCAATTTCAAATTGTTGGTAGGCCATACTCAAACCGGAAGGGGGAAGTCAACATTTTATCAGAGCAGGCAGTAGTCCCACAGACCACTGCCCACTCTCAAAAAATGAAAAGAAAACTTTTCATATTTATTTCTGAAATGTATCCTGTTTTCCTTTAAGGAAAAAAGGCTGCATTTAAAAAAAGAAAACCGCTGTATTAAAAAAGCAAAAACAACAGTTGATGGACAGAATGCAGAACAATGTCATACATTCACCCCAGTACAGAGATCTGGGCCTAAATCCATCGTTTTTTTGCTCACCATGCCATTCCAGTTTGAACCCAGCCATATGCAAATCAGTCTTGACCCTGTGCCTCATGGGAACAGTCCAGTCCGAACTGCCAAGCCAGGTCCTCCCTGGACTGGAACCAAGCATCCTAGGACCGGTTTCGGGGTTTCACCCCTCTTCAGCCAGGATAGCTTGATTCCAGTGGCATGGAGAGCACAGGACTCACATCTGAGCATACCCATCCCACACGGGCTGACAAATGCAAAAACAACAGTTGATGGACAGAATGCAGAACAATGTCATACATTCACCCCAGTACAGAGATCTGGGCCTAAATCCATCGTTTTGTCCCTGGGCTCAGTCTAACCAGTACCAGGACCAGTGCTTTTTAAAAACACAGTGAAAACACACACACATATGAGGGTACACTATATATTAGGGTACTCTTATAATTGTCATGACCTGCCCTATAAGTGTCTAGTAGATAATAGGATAGGGGGATTAAAACTACCTATAAACCCCTGCACTCTTGAGTGCCTGAGGTCATTTTAAAAGCAGCCCTGTGTTGCAGCACTGCTTTCAACTGTATATTGTGCCCAAACCTGACTTTGGTGGTAGGGGCACTTAGAAAGTAATAAACTACTATATTGGCATTTTAGGTACCCCCAGGTTCTCCCACAGGTGTCCCAGGCATGGGTGGTCATGTCATTATAACGGGGGCCTTACACAACATGTTTTATATCCCCCTGGGGCTGGAGAAATTGCACATTTCACTTTTCACATTGTAGTAAAGTGCCTCTTAAACTCAACTTTGGTGCTATGAGCACTTTGAAGTGAGGATCTACAATATGTTTGCACATTCAGGATGCTTAAAGTCTCCCCTAGATGTACTAGGGATGGGGGCCATGTAACTATAAGTAGGGCTTTTATAAAACATGTTTCATATGCCCTGGTGATGGAGAAAATGCACATTTCAATTTCCCCACTGTAGACACCTAGCCCCATAGGATAACCTGGTAATAGTCCACAAATCCATAACTATTGCTAGGAATTCATATAACATATCATTCAAGGACTTGCGACAATGGTATTGATAAATCCAACAATATGCTATTGTTGAATTTATCCTAAAACATGCAGAAAGGAAGTCATATAACTTTCTTGTCTGCTTTCTTGTCTGCAAGCCAAAATTCAGCCTTCTTGTGGTCTCCCCTAATTGGTCAGAGTTAACAGGATTAGCCAGGCTGCTTTGATGAAGTGAGAAGTGGCTCACCCGAGAGAGCCTATCTGTTGGAGAGAGCTCTGCCACAGAGGAATGCCAGAGCAGTGGGGAGGGGTCATAAAGCAGGAGCTTCAAAGGAGGAATAGGACAGGCATAGAATGCCAGGTCCATCTACCCCAGCCCCTCTGACCCAGCCAGATGACAGACTTAAAGCAGGAATGGTTCAGAGAGGAGAGCTATGGAAATGAGCCATTCTGGAGGCTGGTTTGACTAGTTCATGCTCCTCTGCTCCTCTGCTGCCATGATGCCTTTTGGAGAAATAGTGCTTTCTGAGAGAAGATTATGCCCCACTTGGTCATGCTCTGGGGTGTTTTCCTGCATCTCATTGGACAGGAGTGCTCTCCTGCTTGACCACAGAGAATACTGAATAAATATGTGAGAGGAGCAGAGCCTCTCAGATCTGCTACTTGAAACTAAATGTAGAAGTAGGCTTGCCAAGCTGGAAACTTGATTTACACCATCAAGGCCTTGGTTTCTGACTGACTGCCCCTGCTGCATTATCTGGAACTACAGCCCATTGGATGTACCTTGCTTCAAGAGGAATAAAGAGTGGCATTGCTGCAAATGACAGGTTCACCTGGACCATCACCACCAAGAATCGCTTGCCTGAAGTGCGTCCAGTGGATTTGTAAGAGTTTTGTCCAGGCGCATTGTGGGAATTGTGGTCCCAACCTTTCAAGGATCATCTTGGATTGTGTTTTGGATACTTTGGACCCTCAAGAGGAACTTCAGGAAGAAGTTCCAGAAGTTTGCAGAAGTTCGGAGCAACTTTGCAAAAAAGCTCCATAGGGGGACAAACTGAACTGCGACAGCCAAGCCGGCCACCTTCAACTGTGAGCCGGCCTGACCTGCTGGTATATCCAGTTGGAAAGCTCCGGAGGTCCAGCTTCCAGAGTTTGGAAAAGCAAGCCGGCAAACCCTCACTGAACATAGTTAGTGAAGAGCATCGAGGGACCCCGACAGAAAAATGTCCAGAGAGGTTTCTAAGTCCGAAGGTAAAATCTCAACCAAGGCCTACCACAAGGAGTATCTGGGCAGATCTCCATCGTGGTCGGGCTGAAATTTTGACTTTCTCCCAGTCAAGCGTGACCAGATGTCCCAAGGTGGCGCTATGCATTCCTAAGTGCTATATAGTGCTAAATTAGGATTGAGCATGGGAATAATTTATTGAGACCTGTACTGAGACCTAGACTGTGTTTCTTATGTCACTGTACTGTACCGTGCAGTATATTGTGTTAGAACAGTGTGTAATTTTGTATGTCACACCCACGCAATAAGTGAGCATAGGCGATTAATGTCAAATCACACGTTACAGGACTTACACTTGTGAAGGTGCTGCCAGTTGGAATTTGTACTGGAAACTGTAAAAATCCCCTGTTAGATGCAGCAGGCTCATCTTTGCACCATAGTTAGTGCAAAGCTGGGCATTGTTGATCTGCACCATTGACATCATCACATGACTATAAATCTGGTGTATGAGTATGAGTATTGTATTTCTAGAACACACTGCCACTCCCAGAGGAACATCCTGGAACTTGTACAAGTTTTTATCCTTCACACAATGCAACAGAACGATTTTGTATCCATATACTTCAATATTTGTATCAGTTTCTATATAAGTAGTGCTGCATATCATGAATGGCCTTACAGCTCTATAGGAATAAAGCAAATAACAATTTAATGATGTGTGTGGTAATTTAATACAGTAGTCTAATACTATAGGATTTTTCTTCTGGAGGCAAGATTCTTCTGCCAGTTCCCTATTTCAGTTTTTTTCACTGCTTCTTAATGAGTTCTTATTCTTTCTTTTGTTGTACTGGAAATGTTTAGGGGTACAACTACTGTTTAACTATAGATTGGGTGAATTTTGATAATGGCAGCATTCATTCCTACTGACTTTCCAGCAGCCCCACTGGACACTTTGAAAAGCCTAGGTCCCTGCTATTTATCATGGGAATGAAAGGATAAGACAGAGCGGAGCAGCAGTAATCAAGGTGGTTCCTCAAGGAGGTAAGCCTGAAATTAGAGAGGATGTGGCATAACAGCCAGAGCTGCTGACTTTGGAACTGATGAACCACCTTTGAGTATCTGCATCGTCTCAAAATCCTGTGATTCTGGGCAAATCATTTAATCTCCCCTTCCTTAAAAAAATTAATATTTCCTTGAGTGATATAACTGGTGCTTATATCAAGTGCTCCAATATCGTCAGGCCGAGTTTGCACTACCACTCAGCAATTATCTACCTGAATTTGGCATTCTGCATGTCCAATGTCAAAACTTTAAGCCAAGAAGCAACGAGAATTGGCAAAGCGAAATCTCCGCCACCGGCCGGAATCCCCACCTTCGGGCCGGAAGTCCCACCTCTGGTCCGGAATCTCCGCATCCGGGCTGGAATCTATGGCCCGAGTGCGGACGTAAAGTTAGTAGTCATAAATCCATTCTGTGAATACCAAAAGTAGTAAGTTTAGGATTTTGTCTTAAGTTAATTCTGTGATTGTAGTGGCATATAGTATATTGGCATAGAGAGCAGTAGAGTGGAGAAGAGTTGAGTGGCACAGAGTAGTGTGTAGTGGCAAAGCATGTGGTGAGGGATAGTGCAATCTTGCAGAGTAGAGTGTCGTAGAATGCAGTATTATAGAGTGCAGTGGAATAGAGTGCAGTGGCATTAAGTAGAGTGGTTCAGAGTAGAAAAAAATAGTGTAGAGAACAGTGATGTAGAGTGCAATGGTGTAGAGTGGTGTAGAGTGCAGTGGCGTAGAGTATTGAAGAGTAGAGTATAGTGGCATAAAGTGTGGTGGTGCAGAGTATTTGGCAAAGAGTGCAGTGATGCGGAGTGCACTGGTTTTGAGTAAAGTGGTGTTGAACGCATTGGTGTAGAATTCTGTGGTTTACAGTAAAGTGAGGTGGTGCAGAGTATTTGGCATAGAGAGCAGTGATGCGGAGTGCATTGCTTTTGGGTAAAATGGTGTTGAACGCATTGGTGTAGAATGCTGTGGTTTAGAGTACAGTGTGGTAGGCAAATGCTGTTCGTGCTGATTGCACAGTGCCAGATGCTTGTCCGCATTGTGCAATCATTGCAAATGGCATCTTGCACAGTGCAAGCGGATGTTTTCTGCCTCTCGAGTAGATTTGTACTCGAGCAGCAGTTTTCTCAACGCAGACTGGTAGTTTCTCATCGCAATGAGAAACCTGACCTCCCCGCCTTGAGGTTTATTTTCCACGCTCGCCATCGGCAACTTGATGTTGCTGATCGCGAATGAGGAAAAAGTCTCGCCGGGATGTTGATTTTGCTTTGCTCGCTCGCGGTCGCCAACTTAACGTTGAGGACCACGAGCAAGCAAAGTAGAGTGAGGTGGCGTAGAGTGCAATGGTATAGAGTATATGTACTCAGGGTAGTGTTGTAGAGTGGAGTGGTGCAGGTTAGAGCGGAGTGGTGTAGGGTAGAATGCAGTGACATGGAGTAGTGCCAATGAGTGTATTGCCAGAGAATGCAGTGGCATAGTGTGCAGTGTTTAAAAGTAGCATTGAGTGGAGTGGTGTAGAGCAGAGTGGTGCAGAGTAGAGTGGAGTGGTCTAGACTGGAGTGGTGAAGTGTACCGTGGTAAAGAGTGCAGTGGTGTATAGTAGGGTAGGGTAGAGTGCACAGGCATAATGTAGAGTGGTGCTGAGTAGAGTAAGGTGGCATACAGTGAAGTGATGTAAAGTTCAGTGTCCCAGAGTGCAATGGTACACAATAGATTAGAGTGGCATAGACTATAATGGTGTAGAGTATAGTGGCGTAGAGTTCATTGGCCTAGAGTGCAGTAGAGTGCATAGAGTTGAGTGGTGCAGAGTGGAGTTCCGGGGCATAGAGTGCAGTGGTGCTTTGTAGAGTGGTGCATAGTAGAGTGACGTAGAGTTCAGTGGCAGAGAGTGAAGTGTTGCAGTGTAGTGTTGTAGAGTGCAGTGCTCTAAAGTAGTGGCATAGAGTGCATTTGTGTAGAGTGTTGTAGAGTGCACTGGTGTAGATTAGAGTGGCGTAGAGGGCATTGATGTAGAGTGCAGTGCCTTAGAGTGATGCAGAGTAAAGTGACGTAGAGTGCAATGGTGTAGAGGATAGTGGCGTAGAGTGTAGTGGCATAGAGTGGAGTGTTGCAGAGAAGAGTATAGCCGCATACAGTGCAGTGGTACAGAGTAGATTGGTATAGAGTGCAGTGGCATAGATTGCATTGGTTTTGAGTAAAGTTGTGTGGTGTGCATTGGTGTTGGGTACAGTGTCGTAGAATGCAGCACCATAGAATAGAGTGGAGTAGAGTGGAATGGTGCAGAGTGGAACAGTAGCATAGAGTGCAGTGGCATAAAGTAGATTGTTTCAGAGTAGAGTGCAGTGGCGTAGAGTGCAATGGCATAGAGTGCACTGGCATAGAATGCAGTGGTGCAGAGTAGATTAGAGTGGCTTATAGTGGTTTGGTGTAGAGTGTAGTTGTGTAGAGTGGAACAATGTGTAGTAGAGTAGGTAGAGTAGACTGCCATAGAGTGTAGTGTCATCCAGTGCATTGGTGCAAAGTGCAGTAGAGTGGCATTGAGTAGCGTAGTGCAGCGTAGAGTGCAGTGGTGCAGAGAAGAGTGGCAAAGAATTCAGTGGTAGAGTGGAGTATAGTGGTGAAAATTAGAGTGTAGTAGCTTAGAGTGCAGTGGCACAGAGAGTACAGTGTTGCAGAGTAGACCTTAAGAGCGTGGGTTAGAATGCATTGGCATGGAGTGCAGTGGTGTAGAGCTTTGCAGGGTACAGTGGCGTAGAGTTCAGTGGTGCAGAGTAGAATAGAGTGACATAGAATTCAGCAACGTAAAATACAATGGTGTAGATTGCAGTGGTGTGTAGTGCAGGTATATAAGGTGTTACAGAGTGGAGTATAGTGGCATAGAGTGCAGTGATGCAGAGTAGACTGGCATAGAGTGCAGTGACACAGAGTTAATTGATTTTGTGTAAAGTGGTCAGAGTGCATTGACGTAGAGTGCAGTGATGCAGAGTAGAGTGCAGTGGTGCAGAGGAGACTGGCATAGAGTGCAGTAGTGTAGAGTGCATTGGTGTTGTGTAAAGTGGTCAGAGTGCATTGGCATGGAGTGCAGTGATGCAGAGTAGAGTGCAGTGGTGCAGAGCAGAGTGCAATGGCGCACAGTAGAGTGGATCAGGATGGAGTGGCACAGAGTGGAGTGATGCTTTGTGGAATGTGCTGAGTGCAGTGCCATCGGGTGCAGTGGCACTGAGTGCAGTGTCGTAGAGTAGACTGTTTCAGAGTAAAGTGGAGTGGTGCATGGAAGAGTACAGTGGCAAGTAAAGTAGCATAGAGTGCAGAGTAAATTGAAGTGGTGTAGAGTGGATTGGCATAGAGTGCACTGATATAGAGTGGAGTGGTACAGAGTGCAATGCATTGGCATAGAATGCAGTGGCATAGAGTGTAGTGTTGCAGAGTAGAGTGGCATAGAGAGGAGTGACACAGAGTGGAGTGGTGTAGAGTGCAGTGGCAAAGAGTGCAGGGGTGCGTAGTTGAGTAGCATGTGGTAGAGTGCATTGGCATAGAGTAGAATGGTGCAAAGGAGAATGGTGTAGAGTGAAGTGGTATTGAGTGGAGTGGTCCAGAGTCGAGTGCAGTGACACAGTGTGGAGTGGTGTGGAGTCGTGTAGTGTGGAGTAGTGCAGAGTAGACTGCAGTGATGTGGAGTGGGGCATAGTGGAAAGGGGTAAAGTGAAGAATACATGGTGTGATGGGTGCAGGGTCAAGACTGATTTACATATGGCTGGGTTCAAATTGGAATGGCATGGGGAGCAAAAAAAACGATGAATTTAAGCCCATATCTCTGTAACTGGGTGAATGTATGACATTGTTCTGCATTCTGTCCATCAATTGTTCTTTTTGTGATAGCGTACTGCCATTACAGACAACACATCTTTAATTGAAATTACCATAACATTTACACAGACATATAGTTTTACTGATAAACTTACACTGGAGGTACATTCAGGGGCTGGTTTCCAATGCTCTCTGCTTCTCCCCTTCTTAGCAGCTGGCTGTGCCCTTGTTCTAGACTCCAGCCCATTTCGAATCCCATTCTGAGAAGCTATGGACTGTGTGGTAGCACATATCCAATTGAGTAGCCATAAAATCTCCACATGAGCCTTGAGCTCCACTTCCTTCCAGGTAGTGTGTTCAAGGTCATTACCTAATAAACGTCCACAGGCATGGCACAGCTAACTGCAATTTTCAGAAAATCTGAACACTGACTCAAATTGAACAAGGGCCAGAGGATAGTGTGACCCTCTCTGTTGTCAGCCACCACAACTTAATGGAATGCAAGGGGAATTTCCTGCTCTGTGGAACCCAGCTGACTCCTTACCATAGTCTTATTGGCTCCTGTATCCCTCAGAGTCTCAAGCCCTCACACATTGATGGTGACCCGTTTCATATACTTTGCAGTATTTGAGGGCACATGGATTTTAGGGACCATCTCACTGTCGCCAGGAACACTAGGTTAACCCCACTAAACTCCCCCCATTAACTAGGACACACTCCTTTCCCAGCACTATACAAGACACCCCTGGAATCTTTCCTCCAGTGGTAGGTTGTGCTCTTTTTGGACACTTGGGATCCCCCTTGTAGTGTCCTGTTGGACCTGTCAGCCCTAGGGTGGTCTCCCCTTCCATTTTTGTGTCGTGCCTCATTTTTTCCACCCTCATTTTTATGTTGGACTAGGTCTCCGGGCGCCTTTTCATTGCCAATCAGTGTTAAGGTGCAGGTGCTCCCTTCTCCCAAGATGGCTGCCACATGCCCCTGCTACTGCAGAGTGGTCTTTCATGGTAGCACCCTAGCTGCCAGGAGCTGGCTGGAACCCCACAACAATGTTGCGCCTTTTTGTCCCATAGGTAAAGTGGGAAAGCTCCTGGAATGTGCTGGAACCTTGTGGTAAATAAAAATTCCTTTACCGGGACTGAATTTGATACAGAAACATTATAAAATAGCTCAGTAAAATGAGAGGCAGAATCCGTGATATTAGAGTTCCGGAATGGGCTTTATTCCAATAATCGATTATAATCGGATGCTTCAAGTTCCATCACCACGGGGGTTCAGGAAGTGAAGTACATACTTTATTGACAAGAAGTAACTTTTATAGTACATACATTATAATGAAGTGAATACAGTAGGCGTAACAATTGATAAGGACATTGACGTTTGGTTTGCGTAACCGAAAATGGGTGTAATAATGAGTAAAAAGGAACATGATTGGTTATGATGTAATACATAGGTGGATCTATAAGATAATACTTGGCATTGATGCGCGCGCAGCAGTATGACGTGTAATTGACGTGTAACTAGGGGGTGACGGGGACTTGACATTTAGCTCTATATGTGGAGACGAGAAGTCTGGGGGGTCAAGTCAACCTAATCCCAAATCATATCTAACATCCTATGTTTAAAGAACTATGTTATCCATAAAAGAGGGACTCTCGGACAGAATCTATTCTATACTGACTGTGCGTGCGTGTACAAGCGTCTAAGTGTCTACACTGAATGCGAGGGGGTAGGAATATTCCATGGTAACAGGGCTATGAATTACTTGCATGAGGACAGAGAAGATGGGCCTTTTTGCTTGGTAACTGGAAGAATGTTTACTTAAACTACTAGGCAGGAATGCATCGGCTGAGGGGGAGGCAGATAATTCGAAGGTGAAATACAGTTCTTGGCAGAGAGTAAGCTGATGTCAGGCTTCGTGAGCCGCGCAGAGAATGAGACAAAGTTCATGGTCACAGATGCAGGCTCGGGCTGGAGCTTTCAGAGGCAGAAGGCAAGAGGAGTTTTGATGACAGAATCAGGGCCTACTTGCCTGGACTGAAAAGTGGCATAAGTGAACCATATAAAGCCGATGGCCTTTCATATTTAGGAATGGGATATCCGGCCTATACATGGCGGATCTGTCAAAGGACATGTTGACGGTGGACGCACATGTATTTGCGTCTTCATAACTGGAACTGGAGGGAACATACATGTATTTGTGACATGCACATGGAACCGTTGGGGTCCAAGATAGGGGACATAACTGACCAGAAAAATCCATATTTCCACATTCCCACCTTGTCCCCTACTTGCCCTTCAAGAGATATCAATCTTCATCAATCCATTGATCTGTTCATATAGCATCATTTGTTCTTCTTTCTTCTTCCGGGATCTTGAATGAAAATCTTGATGTGGAATGCACGATGTGGCACACAGACCACAAATTGCTGGTCCACATTGTAGACATAGACAGCAACTGAATAGTATGAGAAGGCCAATACCTAGGAAGGATAAAACTCTCCATCCCCAGGCTGATACCGCATTCCAAAACCAACTGGACCAAGTCCAAGTGCCTGGGTTCTGGTGTATCTGGCTTACAATCTTATGAAGGCGAGTGATGGCTTTATATACAGATGGCGAATTTTCTGGTATGAATACGCAGCAGCTTGATCCGATGACCCTACAAGCTCCGCCCCTATCAGCCAGGATGACGTCAAGGACAAGACGATTTTGAAGCACAACAATCCGCATAGCAGACTGCTCTTCCGTTAAATTGCCTAAGGCGGAAATAGTCTCATTCACTACTGCTTCAAGGGTTCTAGTTAATCTACGTATCAGCTTACTATTAGTAACAGTACCTATATAGGGAAAGATGCCTTTATTAAAATCCACATACTTGTCCCATGCCGTCTCAGTGTAATCGACAATGGGGAGATCTCTCCGTTCTCTGTTGTGTACTAAATGAATATTTCTGTAATAATCAGGAGGAGCTAGGAAAACAGGTGGCAAAAGGAATGCAATGTAGCAGGTACCATCCCAATCTAGAGGTAGACGCATATATGCAGTCTGACCACATATAAAGTAGGAGTGGCGAGAGGCTCTAAATGAAGATTTTCCTTGATCACTGAATTCTACCATAGTAGTGCATTTACTATGGCCCATATGTATGGAACCAACCTTTCTTACACATAATTCACCCCTCGCTGGGAATACTGACATGGTGGGTAAGACTAGTTCAATTTCAGATACGACATTTAGAATCATGAGATTAGGTGTAAAATTACCTAATCCATATACTTCATTTTCTAGATCAGTTCCTGTTCTTTTGGGGCGACCCTCCTTGTCAGGGTAACAGACCTTGAGTAAAGCTAGGTTCAGATTTCCCCATACCCAATGATCTTGGTAAACTGCTGTGTCTGAGTCTATGGAATTAATTAAGCTAAACCATGCTCCACAGGAGCCATTATGTGTAAATGGATGTGGAAAGAAAGGCAGGACTCCTTCATAATTCTGATAGGGAGGGAGTCGGCCACACACCCAACAATTGGTGGCATTACTAGTCTGATGGGAATGATGTAACATACTAATGAAAGTGTTATTGCGCAGCGCAAGTCTATAAGACAATTCATGCGGAGGTAAGTCACTAAAAGAATGTTCAGCAGCAACATTATAAACATGTCTAGAAATAGGGTAATATATGTGCAACAACGTACTTGTAATAATTATTAAAAGACTCAATAAGAACAAAATTAATAATGTCACTATGCAGTGGCTACGCAGTGATTTACAATACGCCTGTCGTTTCAACATTTTTCGGGTATTTTCTCTACTCAGGTCCAAGGGATACATGTCAGAGACAATTCAACCGCTTCACCTTGGAGAGGACTTAAACAATCAAATTGCTCGACTGGTTGGGCCTAAGCTTTAGTTTGTAATTTTCAGATTTGTTAGGTTCAACAAAAGGGAGTTTTGTATCAGTCTGTGAGGGAGTGCAGGGCACAATGTCTATATCCGAAGATAGTCCATGAAATTTCTTGATGTGGCTTGAATGAATCCAGCCCTTGCGGCCCTCGATCTTCACGGCTGTTCTTGTGGTCAACAGGACCAACTTGGGTGCTTTCCACCTGGGCTCCAGCTGAGTCTTTCGGTCGAAATTCCTCACAAAGACAAGATTACCCGGAACAACGTCATGGGGTTTCACCTCAGTGTTGTCGGGAAAGGCTGCAGCTACCTGTGAACGAGAAGATTGTAGTGCAGACATCAAGGAAGCCAAGTAATCTGTCAGCATATTACAGTCAATATCAGTTATTTTGCGTGGTATAGGCGTCCCCCACATATTTGGTGGTCTGCCGAAGATCACCTCATACGGGGATAGCCCTGTTCGAGAGTGTGCTACCATTCTCATGTAAAAGAGTGCAACTGGTAACGCTACTACCCAGTCGACACCTTTCTCTCTGCATATTTTGGACAATCTGATTTTCAGTATCTGGTTATGTCTTTCTACGAGACCTGCTGCCTCGGGGTGTCGGACACAGTGGAATTTCCACTGATATCCTAACAGAAGTGAAACATGTTTCATTAATTCGGATGAGAACGGCTGGCCGTTATCTGAGTAAACAGCACGTGGTAAACCGTATCGTGGGAAGAATTCTCGAACCAACTGTTTGGCAGTAGTCGGGGCAGTGTAATCTGAAACGGGATACGCCTCCGTCCAACGGGACAGAGCGCAGACAACTACGAGAACATATTTGAATCCTCTGCATCGTTCCATCTGGATATAATCCATCTGGAGTACTTCAAAAGGATGATTAGGGGTATGAAATCCACCCTGTTCTACGGGAACGCTTTTTCCTGGGTTGAACTGACAACAGATCATACAGGTACGGACCTTTTGTTTTGCTGCTGCTCGTAAATGTTTATTGAACCAAAGGTGTTGAATGCTGTCTAGCATAGCTTTTTCTCCTAAATGTGCTGGACTATGTATAGTGTTAATTATGACTTGGACCATTGAATCAGGAAGGAACCATACAGACCTTTCCTTCATCATCCATCCTTGGTCCGTTTGGATCCCTCCTAATTCAGTCCATTTCTTTATTTCGTCTGGTGTAGCATGTGTCTGTATGTCAATTACGTCAAGAGTAGGATCTTTAACTGTCATACAATGTGTCGGTGTCGGGACTATTGTCTTTGTCATATCGGGGGTTTGAGTTTGAGCAATCAGTTTAGCTGTTCTGTCGCCTAGATCATTGCCTTGGGAAATGATATCAGTAACCTTCGTATGAGCCTTACATTTCATAATTGATATTTCAGTGGGTAGATGTATTGCATCTAATAATGCATGAATGAGGGGTCCGTGCTGAATGTGGGCACCGTGGGAAGTTAAATAACCTCTCTCTCGCCACAGCACGCCGAAGTCATGTACAACTCCGAATGCATAACGTGAGTCAGTGTATATGTTGACTTTTTTATTCATGGCTTGAATACAGGCTTGTGTCAGAGCGATAAGTTCTGCGGCTTGAGCTGACAAAGTAGTTATACGATTAGTTTCAATGACCTCAGTATCTGTTGTGACTGCGTAGGCGGCTACTAACTCTCCTGTACTTGTTCTCATGCATGAACCATCTACATACAAGGTCAGGTCTGGATCTGACAATGGGACATCGGTTAAGTCTTGTCTGGGTTTTGTTGTTATTGTAATAACTTCAATACAGTCATGGGCTAGTGGGTCTGTTCCGACTACTGGTAAAAGTGTGGCAGGATTCAATGTGTTACAGCGTCTGATTTCTATATGTGGCTGAAACAATGTAAGCTCGTATCCTGTAAGTCGCGCTACAGTCAAGTGTTGTGTTTGCGTTCTATTTACAAGAACCTCTACTGCATGTGGTACTTGAACTGTCAATGGATGTCCTAACACTATGGCATCGCTTTGTCTGATTGCTAAAGCTGTTGCTGCTACTGATTTTAGGCATGCAGGCAAAGCCTGAGCTACGGGATCTAATGTACTAGAAAAATAAGCACATGGTTTGTGTGCTCCTGCTTGTTCCTGTGTGAGTACTGATAAGGCCGTACCTTCGCGTTCTGTAACAAAGAGTGTAAACTGTTTTCTGTAACATGGCGTTGCTAAAACGGGTGCTTGACATAAAGCTTTCTTTAAGCTTTCAAAAGCTTGTGTATGTACCTGAGTCCAAGGGAGGACAGTCGATGTGGCTGCCTCCTGTGTTGTCAATTGAATGAGTGGTTTTGCTAGAAATGCATACTGAGGGATCCACTGTCTACAATATGAAGTGAGGCCTATGAAAGCCCGCACCTCCTTCTGTGTCTTGGGTATTGACATGTTAGCAATTAACTGAATGCGGTCGGGTGTAAGCTGCCTTCCCTCCTTGGACAGCGAGTGACCAAGATAAATAACTCGCTGGACACAGAATTGCAGCTTAGAAGGGGACACCTTGTGCCCCTTTTCGGCTAGAAATTGTAAAACTGTCAGTGATGCTTTCTCACATTCGGGTTCGCTTCTAGCGGTGATCAGCAGATCATCGACATATTGAAGCAGGGCAGTGTTAACTGGCATGTGGATACTGTCAAGTTCTCGTTTCAGTGCTTGGCTATAGATGCTGGGGCTTTCTGTAAATCCTTGAGGTGCGCGGGTGAATTTAAAGCTACGCCCATTTAAACTAAATCCGAACAAATATTGGCTTTCCGGATCTATTGGGACGCTGAAAAAGGCATTTTTGAGATCAATTACAGTAAACAATGTTGCTTCGGAATCAATAGCTGTCAATAATGACGAGATATCTGGGACCACAGGAAATTGTGGCACAATACATTTGTTTAACTCGCGCAGATCAATAACCAATCGATATACTGGCGGGGCTGTAAGATCTGTTCGTTTAAGAATCGGAATTATCGGTGAATTACATATATTGGAGTCTGTTTCTACAACTACTCCTTGGGCAATAAGCTCGTCAATGATTTGTAGTAAAGCCGTTACGGCATCTGGTGGTAACTTGTATTGTCGCATTCGTGGTAGCACCACTCCTGCCTTTAGTGTGACTCGATATGGTGTAATATTCATGCAACCAACATCAGTAGGGCCTTGTGCCCATAGATGTGTAGGTAAAGTCTGCAGTCGGGGATCCATGTCTCTAGATACATAGTGACCTTTAAAATCACGTAAAAACAACCTTACTCCTTCCGGAGAACAACATATTATGGCTCCTAGGGCTTTCAACGTTTTTATTCCTAACAAGTTTTCTGGACATGATTTAGTAAGCAATAAATCTGTAGTTCGGGTCAGAGGTCCTATCGTAAGTGGAAGAGGCTGTGACACTTCATTAACAATAGGTTTTCCTGAAAAACCAAGGGAAATATTCTGTGAGCCTGAGAGGGGTGCCCCTGGGACTTCACTTCGTTTTATAGTTGTTCGACTTGCCCCTGTATCGAGTAAAAATTTTCTATCTTGACCTAATAATTCACTATGTACATAAGGTCCTTCTTGATCTACAGGAATCTCGATAAGGGGTAAGTCAACTTCCCTCTCTAGGCTAGTTCATGCGTAACGTTGATACTCCGGATATTCATACTGTGCAGTCTGATACATTTGTCGTGTTGTTGTCTGTGTGGCAGCAACAGGCAACGGTGGTGCAGCTGGCACAAACTGTATTGGCTGTTGTGCGGCTGGCATGGCCTGGGCATGCTGCGTAGCTCCTTTTTCATTCTGATCTTGTCTTAGTGGCCGTGATCTTTCTTGTGTTTTACCTATGGCGATATTATGTTTTAGCACTGGACAATCGTGTACGTAATTACCTGGCTTTTTACAATAATTGCATGTCCCTTTTACAGGTCCTGCTGAATCGGAATGTGTCATACCCTTTTTATGTCCTTCAGCTGGAACTGTCTGGGAAACTAGCATTTTCATTTTTGTGTCTTTCATGCGTCTGTGTTCATGTTCTTGTTCCTCTTTAATTCTATTGTGGTGGTACTGTAACATTTGTAACATTTGTGTTGGAGTGTTACCTTGCCAGGTACTCTCGAATTTTAATACTCTATTCTTTACTGGGGGCAGGGCATTTTCCACTAATTTTGTTACAAACAGATGCGGGTATGATTCGCTACTTGCTTTTATGCCACTATTTATACCAAAACATTTCTCGAATCGGGCATAGTAATCGCTAGTGTCTTCATCTTGCTTCTGTTTACAGGCTGAAATTGTACCCCAATCTTCCTTTTTCGTAGTTAATAAACGTGGCAGTACCTGTACTAGTAGACCTGGTAGTGCTTTAGTTTTGTCCCCAAGCCCCGAACCTGGACCTCGGGCCCTTTCTTCTGCTTCTAATGCTGACCATTCTATCTTTTGATCACCTACCTCCCACTCTTTTTCCTTGAGTTTCTCATAAATGCCAGCAGGCATCAACACCTTTAATATTGTCATGATGTCGGGGTAGGTATACTCTCCCATGAGTAACATGTCTTTAATTTCTCGGTGAAAACCCGCTGGGTCCTTGTCATGACTGGGTACTACTTTCTTCATTTCTAACAATTCTATTTTCGATATAGGCGTATATACAAATACACGTTTAAACTGATTGTCCTCGCCTTTTATTGGGTGTACTTCTCGTAAGGGATTCTGTCTATCCAGGTGATACGTCGTTCTTTCCTTGACAGGCAATGAGACATGCTCTGAGCATACAAAAAGAATATACTGCTTTCTAGATACTAGAATTTCTTTAATTAATTTGGTACCTGGACCTCTCCATTTATTCATAAGCAATTCAGTCAATATGTCAGGTAAGGGACCAGGGTCCGAATGCTGACTCTGATATAGTATAATGAGTTGTTGAATCATATAAATCCCAGCTAACCTCTGCTCATCTGGGGTGAGATTCAAAAATGCGTGTACTACTGTCTCATCACTATATTTTCCGGGACTGTCCACCCAATGAACAGCTGCCCTCGCTAAATCTTGTTCATCCATAGAATCGAGAAAATGATAACCCCTTCGTTCTCGGAGTAGTTTGTCGGCGGTTTGGAACGAATGCTCGTTAGACCTTATGTTAATTATAGGTATTTGGAAATTCCTGTCATTATCTGGACATATTGGACGTATTGGGTCAGTATGACATCTAGTCTGATTCCTATTACAAGATCTTCCTCTACCTACATAGGCTATGGTGTCTGACTGTCCGGCGGGCAGTCCTGACCCTTCTTCCTCGCTTTGCTCGAACTCGTCTGTCTCTAATCTCTCTTCGTGTAGGCGTTCTATTTCTTTACGGATCTTTCGGCACATGGCTATTATACAATTTTGCTTATCGTGTCTCCCTTCTGATATATTCTGGCTCCATTTTGTAAGAATTTTCATTGCTTCCGGATCTACCCCCGGTCGGTCTTGATTTCTGATCACACAGTTTATGAGGAAACGCAACAGTTCCCCCTGTATCTCTACTTTCTGGTATTCCATAGCTCTGTTAATACATTCTGGATCTCGCCCTGTTTGAACAAAATGATATATTTTATCTAGATGCGCAGTCATTCCTGGTAGCTTCGCTAAATACCCTGCGGCTCGTCTGATACGTAATGATGCCAAGATCATTTCGTCCTCTTTACCGAGCACTGGGTCATATCTACAATCTATAAGAAGTTCCTTAAGCGTACGATCACTTACGAATTTGGGTGTACGTGAATGCGCTGACTCTTGGAAAATAAGTTTATTTATTCTAGGTGGCGTAGAAAAAATATTGGTAGCACCTCCCGTGGCCCCGTCTGGGGCGTCGGGTGTGAAAGGATTCGTCGAACGTGACACAGCAACTATAGGTGTGGACTCAGCTATAGAAGTACTTGTAGGAACAGATGCAGAAACAGATGTGCTTGCCGGAACTTGTGACTCGATTTGTTGCTGCAGGGATACGGGTGCTGGATCTTGGCGTTGGACCTCCCTGGTATGCGGTCTACGTGGGGCGGAATTAGCATACTCGGGAGCTGCGTCATCTAAATATGAGGAAAGAAAAACATCTTCTGCGGTTCTAGGATGCCCCTTAGGATGTACCTTGATTGGGAATAATGGGGGTGGCAAGTCTTTCGGTATCTCTGGAGTAGCCTTAGGTAATCCTTCGGCCAGAAGGGGATACATACCATTCATAAGGGCATTTCCTTGTCTGTCTACTTGTTCTGATTTCACTCGGATACCTTCCTCAATTAATAGATTCTCTCGAACTTTATTGGAATTCTCTTTACTCTTCTCTTCCTGTCTACGTGCTTTTTCTGTTCGTCTATGTGATTCTTTACGCCATAATTCAACGGCGTCTTTCTGTGACTGTCTGACTTTTCTTTTCCATAACTCTTCCTCGACTTTCATGATGCACTCTGCATCCCAGGTCCCCGCTGTGGGCCACCTCTGACTTTCTGGTAATCCCTTGGTATAGTCTACCCATAAATCAAGAAATAATATAGCGTCTAAGCCATGTTTGTGATACATAAAGTGCCCTGGAGTGTCCCTAGGAGGAATAGGGACGGCTTCTTCGAGAACCCCTTTTCTGGTAGTGATCTGTCTTAATTTCGAAAAGAGCGGCATATTGAGAACTGACCTTATACTTGATTTTGACCTGATACTTGAATTTGAACAGACTTAATACAATAAACACGATAATGAACAGTCATTCATACCACGATATACAGAACATACTTAAACACTTTAAACATTTAACATTAAACCTTTAACTGAAACAACAATGATGATCGTCTGCATAACTAATCACCAAGCTTAATTCTCGACAATAACTAGACAATAACTAGATACTTCGGAATACTTCGGGATACTTGATATACTGCTAAACAGTACAGATACACTGCTAAAACAGTGCAGACCGGATTTGTGTACCCAAACCCGTCTTGACCGGCACAACCTATGTGCACGTCAGAAATGCCTCCCCAGCAATGGTACTCACCGGGTAGCTTCGGAAACGGAAGGCCTCAGTAACTTGAACTTGAACCGGACTGGACTCGACTCGACTCGACTCGTCGGACACTGGGCTTGACTTCGGACTGGTGGGTCTCTGTATACCTCGGATCTTGCTCTCTCAGCTAGGCTCTGGTCGGGATACTTCGCACTTCTCACCGCCTCGTCTGGGTGTTGATCGCAGTCTCAGTCGCCCCCGCTTGACCGGAGGGAGATACAGGAAATCCTGCTGGTACGCGTTATTGTCCGTCCAGCTGTGGCAGGAGACCGGGCCTGCAACGCACCGCCGGCGCGTGAGATGAGAAAGTGTCCCTGTTCGGGCGCCATCATGTGGTAAATAAAAATTCCTTTACCGGGACTGAATTTGATACAGAAACATTATAAAATAGCTCAGTAAAATGAGAGGCAGAATCCGTGATATTAGAGTTCCGGAATGGGCTTTATTCCAATAATCGATTATAATCGGATGCTTCAAGTTCCATCACCACGGGGGTTCAGGAAGTGAAGTACATACTTTATTGACAAGAAGTAACTTTTATAGTACATACATTATAATGAAGTGAATACAGTAGGCGTAACAATTGATAAGGACATTGACGTTTGGTTTGCGTAACCGAAAATGGGTGTAATAATGAGTAAAAAGGAACATGATTGGTTATGATGTAATACATAGGTGGATCTATAAGATAATACTTGGCATTGATGCGCGCGCAGCAGTATGACGTGTAATTGACGTGTAACTAGGGGGTGACGGGGACTTGACATTTAGCTCTATATGTGGAGACGAGAAGTCTGGGGGGTCAAGTCAACCTAATCCCAAATCATATCTAACATCCTATGTTTAAAGAACTATGTTATCCATAAAAGAGGGACTCTCGGACAGAATCTATTCTATACTGACTGTGCGTGCGTGTACAAGCGTCTAAGTGTCTACACTGAATGCGAGGGGGTAGGAATATTCCATGGTAACAGGGCTATGAATTACTTGCATGAGGACAGAGAAGATGGGCCTTTTTGCTTGGTAACTGGAAGAATGTTTACTTAAACTACTAGGCAGGAATGCATCGGCTGAGGGGGAGGCAGATAATTCGAAGGTGAAATACAGTTCTTGGCAGAGAGTAAGCTGATGTCAGGCTTCGTGAGCCGCGCAGAGAATGAGACAAAGTTCATGGTCACAGATGCAGGCTCGGGCTGGAGCTTTCAGAGGCAGAAGGCAAGAGGAGTTTTGATGACAGAATCAGGGCCTACTTGCCTGGACTGAAAAGTGGCATAAGTGAACCATATAAAGCCGATGGCCTTTCATATTTAGGAATGGGATATCCGGCCTATACATGGCGGATCTGTCAAAGGACATGTTGACGGTGGACGCACATGTATTTGCGTCTTCATAACTGGAACTGGAGGGAACATACATGTATTTGTGACATGCACATGGAACCGTTGGGGTCCAAGATAGGGGACATAACTGACCAGAAAAATCCATATTTCCACAACCTTCTAGAAGGGAGGTGTGGTTTTTCTTTTGCCGCCTTGGCTAGAGGTCACCTGACCTAGGGCTACTTAAGTGAGGGAGGGAAACTTTTGTGGTGAGTTGGCCATTGGGGTGAAGCAGAGCTGGAAGAATCCACCAGGAGTGTAGGCGGTAGGGCCTAGCCAGGGACTTATGCCTCTGAGAGTGACAGGATTTAGGTGCTGCCTCTTAAGTGAGTGAGGGACCCTGTGAAACCCACTGATCTTGCCCAGCAGTAGGAGGACCCAGAGGCTCTCTGCCAGCCTGACTAGGAAGGATCTAGTCGCCCTCTCCATCCCTACCCCCCTGTAACAGAACCCTTTAAGGGCGCCAGATACATCTGCGCCAACAAGACTTTATCTAACATCTGAGAACAGAGACTTATATGCCAAGCACTGAGACTGCGTGTCCAGATTGAACTCTCAGACTTATATGCCAAACACTGAGACTGCGTGTCCAGATTGAACTCTTAAACTTATATGCCCAGCACTGAGACTGCGTGTCCAGACTGACCCCTGAAGCCGTATGCAAAGCAGATTGAAGAGCCACCGGGGATCGACCAGGTATTAGCGCTGTAACCCCTGCGCTTCCTGACCTGGCCTGGGACCCCCGGCAGCGTGCTCCGCTGAGCGCGGAACCCCCATCCTTAACTTGAGCCCCCCCCTGTGAAGTGGAAGCCAGCGCGCTTACCGCCGCGGCCCGGAGGCCGGGAGAAGTGCCCTGCAGAGTCGCGAGGCCCGTGAGAAGCCCGGGGCCCCGCCGCTGCCGTCGCAGCTGTGAGAGAAGGTGCGCGAGGCCTGGGGCCGAGTTCCCCCATCGTCGCTGGAGCGGACGCCGTCGGACACCGAGAACGAGGTAAACCCGGAGGCTGGGATTGCCCCTGGTGCGCCCCCTACTGGTCAGGAACCGCACCGCACCCTCAGCCCGGGTCCCCTCTCCGTGGGAGTTCCCCCTGCCAGCGCGACGGAGAGACCCCGCCGAGGGATCCTCTCCTTGTGTCCCCGTGCCTGCTCTGAAGCGAGGTGCCCTACGGACTGCACCGGAGCCGAAAGACTCGCTCCTCCCGTCCCAAGCACCGCTCGCTGAAAGCTCCGTGAGGCGCATTGACTGTCCTACCCCACATCGAAGTACTCAGCGCCCACCATTACAAGTAGCGCTCTGTCAGTCAGGTGTCATATTGAAGTGCTACGTATGGGTGATTACGAGTAGCGCTCTGTTATCCATGTGCTGTATTGAAGTGCTATGTATTGGTGATTACGAGTAGCGCTCTGTTATCCATGTGTTGTATTGAAGTGCTAGGTATTGGTGATTACAAGTAGCGCTCTGTTATCCATGTGCTGTATTGACGTGCTACGTATTGGTGATTACGAGTAGCGCTCTGTTATCCATGTGCTGTATTGAAGTGCTACGTATTGGTGATTACGAGTAGTGCTCTGTTACCCTTGTGCCATATTGAAGTGCTACGTGTTGGTGATTACGAGTAGCGCACTGTTATTCATGTTCCATGATGAAATGCTAAATGACATCTATTACGAGTAACTCTATGCTAGATGCCCCGTTCTGAGGTCGTCACCAGTTAGCGTGCCTAGCGCCATCGTCACCTCCCTAAGGCGCTGCAGGAAAGTGAAGAGCGCGTGTTCCCCTAGGTGAAGGGTAATTGTACCTCAGGCAGTACTGAAATATAACGAATGTCATTTGTGGTATTACCAGCTTATGAAATGTACTGCTACCTCATGAACTGCATCTAACGTGATCTGCTTGGATAAACTTGAGTATTTACTTACCTCCTACCGTGTGGCGTCACTTATTGTGTGTGTTCCTCGTCGCATGTGAGGTGCGTGTTGTATGGTTGCTTTACACACAGACCTTTGGTGGCCCGACCGCTCGTGTCACGTTACCGCCCCATAGGGCCTGGAGACCCCAGGTCTTACATTTGTTGGCGAGCGGTGGGATCCTTAGGAACTGTGACCATACAGCACCCTTCCGTGAGGCGGAGGGCGCCACAATTAAACGCCTAATTGTTCCAGAGCTCTGAAACCATTGATTGCTGCATTTTTTTTATTTCCACTGTCCAGGTTGAGAGTACAGGAAGCCTGGTTAGCTGAGAACTGTTACCTATACCCTAAGAAATGTTCTCCTTAGTGTCTAGGGCCCCACCTGCCAGAATGGAATTCCGGTTAGCTGACCTCGAGGGGTACTCAGTGAAGCAACTAAGGGAGTTCGGGCAGGGGATGGGTGTGCCTGGGGTACGGAAGGCCAAAGGACCGGAACTCCGCACCGCCATTATGGCATGGGTAGAAGCCCACCCAGACGGGAGAGGGGATGAGGGACAGGAGGCGCCAGATGCACCTCAGGAGGAGAGCGCCCAAGAAGTGACCGACATATTGAATGTAGATGTGTCTGAAAATGTGCCCCCAGGGAGACGTTCTGGGGCCAGTAGTAGGACAGGGTCGAGGAGGAGCGCGTCCCCAGAGGAGTACGAGGACAGGAGGGAAGAGAGGCAGTTAAGGTGGGAGCTGGCCAAGTTAGAACAAGAGAAAGAAAGGGAATTGGCCAGAGTGGAACAGGAAAGAGAAAATAGGAAATGGGCAATGGAGGAGAAGAAGCTTGTGCACGAGCTTCAGCTAAAAGAGCTGGAGTTACGCGCCCTCCAATTGCACGCGTCCAATAAGGACAATGGTGGCAGCATACCTAAGGAACCTCAAGAGTCAAAGTTCTATCTACCTAAAGAGGTAATTGCCAATTACACAGTGGGGGACGACATCATGAAATGGTTGGAGGCATACGAGGTAGCCTTGACGGCCCATGGGGTACCCGAGAGTAATTGGGGAGGTGGTTTATACCGGTATATACCTCCCAATGTTAGGGACACCCTGTTATATTTGGCCAAGGCGGATCAGGTAAGGTATGCCCCCATGAAGGAGGCCTTGTTAAAGAAGTTTGGTCTCAACCCCGAGAGGTACAGGCAAAAGTTTTGTGGCAGCCATAAGCTGTCCACACAGACATGGGTAGATTTTTTTGATTATGCGAGGAAGGCACTAGATGGTTGGGTGCGTGGCAGCGAGGTCCAGGACTACCAAGGGTTGTACGATCTTTTTTTAAGGGAGCACCTCTTGGATAAGAGCTTTCCGGAGCTGCGCCAACATCTGGTGGACCGCAAGTTGATGGATCCCCGTGAGCTTGCGGAGGAGGCAGATATTTGGGTGAGCACCCGGGTGTCTCACAAGGGCCCCGGGGGAGATGGCTCGAAAGGCGGACAGGGTTTCCCCCAGAAGAAAGAGGGGGGAGATAAAAAGGTGGAGTTCTCGAAAGGTCCCCAAAATAAGTTTGGGAAGGGAGTAGGAACTCCACCCCCGTCCAATTCCACAAGACCCACTTACCCTGACAGGAGTCAGCAGCCTAGGATTGTGCGGTGCTACGAGTGTGGAGAGATTGGACACTACAGGGGAGATCCCAAGTGTCGCAAGCGACCACCAGCCCCAACGGGCGGGAAAAGTCCCGGGGTGAGTAGTATAGCGCTTGGGATGGAGCTTCCCTTAGATAGCGAAGGGGAGTGGACAGGCCTGACGCTGGTTTCACTCGGGGATAGAGAAGTGGTCCCCGTAGTGTCCCTGCCCCCGAACACTGCTAAATATCAGCAGAGGGTGAGAATTAATGGGGAGGAGGTGGAAGCTCTGAGAGACACAGGGGCCAGCATGACCACTGTCGTGCGGCGGCTGGTGTCCCCAGACCAAGTAGTCCCCGAGGAGTTCCATCCGGCCGTATTGGCTGACGGCAGTATGAGTCACTATCCAGTGGCTCGTGTTCCATTTGAGTGGGGAGGAGTCAGAGGCCTACTGAGAGTTGCTGTGAGCCCTGCCTTGCCTGTGGGGTGTTTGCTAGGAAACGACCTGGAGCACACCAAGTGGAAAGACGTCGAATTTCATGCTCACACTGAGATGCTGGGATTACCAGGGTGGACTTGCGTCAGCACGCGGTCCATGGCTGCCCGGCATGGAACTCACCCTGGGTTGGAGCCTGGAATCATGGCCCAACCCAAAGCCCAACGTGGAAAGAAGAAGGTGGTAGAGGACATGCCTCGTGAGATGGATGGGGAGGCCGGAGAGGTGCCTCCGGAGTCCGCGGAGGTAGATGTCGTTCCTGTGGAGGACTTGCCGACCCTTGCTGACTGGCATGTGGGAGGAGGGCCTACCCGGGAAGAATTTTGTCAGGCACAAAGGACGTGCCCCACTCTTGAAGGCATGCGGCGGCAGGCCGAAGCCCAAGTGGCCAGTCAGGAACTAGGAGGTTATCACGTGTATTGGGAGGATGGTCTCCTATACAGTGAGCCCAGGGTGCCGGTACATGGATCTTCGAGGGCCATAGTGGTCCCCCAATGTTACCGGGCCTTTCTGCTGGAGTTAGCGCACTAGATACCCTTAGCCGGACATCTGGGTCAGGACAAAACCTTTGCACGGTTGGTCCCCCATTTTTATTGGCCCAGGATGAGGATTGCATCAGATACCTTTTGCAAGACCTGCAAGTCTTGTCAGGCTAGTGGCAAGACTGGGACGAAGTTGAAGGTCCCGTTGGAACCGCTCCCCGTGGTCGGGACCCCTTTTGAGAGGGTCGGTATCGATATTGTTGGGCCATTGGACCCTCCGACTGCAGCGGGACACCGGTTCATCTTGGTTTTGGTGGACCACGCCACAAGGTACCCAGAGGCTATTCCTCTGAGGACCATCACTGCACCGGTGGTGGCGTGGGCACTGTTGGGGATTTTTACCCGAGTGGGATTCCCCAAGGTCGTGGTGTCGGACAGGGCCACCAATTTCATGTCGGCCTACATGCAGGCCATGTGGAAGGAGTGTGGGGTGACCTACCGGTTCTCCACTCCCTACCATCCCCAGACGAACGGACTTGTAGAGCGCTTCAATAAGACATTGAAGGGGATGATCCGAAGCCTACCAGAGGGCTTGAGGCGTAAATGGGACGTCCTCCTCCCCTGCTTGTTATTCTCCTATCGGGAGGTACCGCAGAAGGGAGTCGGGTTCAGCCCGTTTGAATTGCTCTATGGCCATCCCGTTCGGGGGCCCCTCAGTTTAGTGAAGGAGGGGTGGGAGAAGACTTCACAGAAGCTTCCCCGTGACATTGTCAGCTACATGCTGGCGTTCCGCAGCCAGATGGCCAAGCTGTGGAAGGCAGCCACCGAGAACCTGGATGCTAGCCAGACTGTGATGAAGGAGTGGTATGACCGCAACGCTCGGACGGTCGAGTTAGACGTTGGACAGAAGGTGTGGGTTATGGAACCTGGGGAGCTTTGTGCCCTCCAGGACCGGTGGACTGGTCCGTTCGACATTGTGGAGCGGCGAGGCCAGACCACGTACGTTGTAGATGTGAAAACCCCCCGTCAGCCCCTCAGGGTGCTCCACGTCAACCGCCTGAAGCTGCACCATGAGAGATCAGAGCTTGCTCTCCTTATGGTGATGGATGGGAGCGAAGAGGAAGAGAGTGAAGCTCTTCCTGACCTTCTAGCGGTGCAAGAGAAGGATGGTTCGGTGGAAGGTGTAGTCCTCTCCCTATCCTTGACCCCAGAGCAACAGAGGGACTGTCGCCATGTCCTGGGACAGTTCGCCTCGTTGTTCTCCCTCACGCCTGGAATCACTCAGTCAACAAAAGCTTTATTCGGTTAATAATTAAAACCATCAAAGCATACACAAAATTTCATTTGCAAATAGTTACACTTAAGAATAAGTAACAAAGGAATTTCAGACAATACACAATTCACAATAATACATAAAAACACATTTGAAAAGATAATTGGCGAACATCAACACTAAAAAGTAAGGCAAGCCAAAAATTATAAAACTATTTCATAGTTTCAGGAAAAAAGGATAAAAAGGCCCGGTCTCAGACTTTCAAACATACTAAAAATAGGGGTAAGATATATTAAACTACATTCGATTTCTACTTCTAATAGCTCCAGTAAGATAGCTGGCAACTCCAAAACAGACTAAAGGAGAACCCAGCATTTGCAAGTATACCAACGTGGGCCTCACTTGCTCAAAGTGACAGTTCTTAAAAATGGGGCAAATAAATTTCTTACGTTGCAGAATGTAAAATTTACAGAAAAAAATCATATGCAGCGTATTTTGTTCAGAGGCATTATCACAAGGACAAGGACCCAAGGTGCCCTCTTTAAAAAAGCCCTTCGGGTGAGCTAGGAGCCAAGGTAACATGCCATGTTTAAACCTAGTCAATAAAAACAAGTGAAATGGATTATTTATATAGGTCAAGTATGGCTGAATCTCATTGCCCATACTTAACATGACAAATCTCCTAACAGATGGTTTACACACTTCCTCTCCTTCTCTCAACAACTGATTTAGACAACTCACATGGGCTATCAAATAATTCTAAATAGCCAAGAGTCTCCAGCTTAGATTTAACATATCTCAGCCAAGGAATACACATGGCTTTGTCAAGGGCCAGACAATCTTGTATAATGAGCTGGTTTAGGCTTGGTGGGTGCTGCGCCCAAACCCTTAACCAACCCATTAATGGGGCAACAGAAATCTGATCCATTAAATACTCAGCCCCCAAATCTTCATGGATATTAAAAATTGAAGTAGAAACAGGCAATAACAAAAGTTTCCGAAAAAAGGCATTCTCAATTAATTGAATCTCGACTGGCGACGTATAGCCCCAGACCTCACTACCATACAGGGCCATAGGCACGCACTTAGCGTTATATATCTTCAAAATCGCGGGCAAGGGTTTGCAACCCAACCGTTTTGCGAAACCCAACAGGGCTCCCGTTGCCCTAGCGAGAATGTTCTGTTTCTGAACGCGTTGCGTGATCCATGATCCTCTGTCATCAAAGGTGACCCCCAAATATGGAAAGGTCTGGACTTTGGTAAGCTCCTGCTCATTGCAGAAGAATTTAACCTTTTTTGCAGCTCCATCTCCTATTGTCATTGAACGTGATTTTTTAAAATTTATTACTAAGTCCAGGGAGGCCATAAAATCGTTAAAACTGCCTGGAATCACTCATCTGTGTACCCATGATGTGGACACAGGGGACAGCCCCCCGGTGAAGAACAAGTCTTACCCGCTCTCTGACCGAGTGAAGGATAGTATCCAGCGTGAGGTGGCAAATATGCTGGAGCTGGGGGTGATAGAACCTTCCAGCAGCCCGTGGGCTAGTCCAGTGGTGTTGGTGCCGAAAGCGGCCCCACCGGGTACGACACCGGAGCTTCGGTTCTGTGTGGACTACCGGGGGTTGAACTCTGTCACTAAGACAGATGCTCACCCCATCCCACGTGCAGACGAGCTGGTGGACCGGCTGGGAGCAGCCCGATACCTCAGCACCATTGACCTGACATCCGGATATTGGCAGATTGCCATGGCCGATGGAGCACGGGAGAAGACAGCGTTCTACACCCCCGAGGGCCACTACCAGTTTCGAGTGATGCCCTTTGGGCTCAAAAATGCTCTGGCCACATTCCAGCGGTTAGTGAATCAGGTACTATCTGGCCTGGAGTCCTTCTCAGCGGCCTACCTGGATGACATAGCTGTCTTCAGTGGCACCTGGGAGGACCATCTGCAACACCTCCAGGAGGTATTGCAGGCGCTGCAACGCGCTGGCTTAACAATTAAAGCCAGCAAGTGCCAGATTGGACAGGGATCTGTCATGTACCTGGGACACCTGGTGGGCGGAGGTAAGGTGCAATCCCTCCAAGCCAAAATCGAAACCATCTTGGCCTGGGAGCCCCCCAAGACCCAAACAGAGGTCCGAGCTTTCCTCGTCCTCACTGGGTATTACCGCCGGTTCGTCAAGGGATATGGCACCATCGTGGCCCCCTTGACGGAATTGACCTCAAAGAAGCAACCTCGCAAGGTCATATGGACAGCTGCATGCCAAGAAGCCTTTGACATGCTGAAACAGGCGATGTGTACCGCTCCAGTACTAGCAACACCAGATTTCAGAAAGGAATTTATTGTACAAACAGATGCCTCAGAGCACGGCATAGGTGCGGTGCTCTCACAACTCAATGCTGAGGGCCAAGATCAACCTGTGGCCTTCATATCCAGAAGACTCCTCCCTCGGGAACGGCGATGGAGCACCATTGAGAGAGAAGCCTTCGCGGTGGTCTGGGCACTGAAGAAGTTGAGGCCATACCTCTTTGGCAGTCACTTCCTTATCCAGACCGACCACCGCCCCCTTCACTGGCTCATGCAGATGAGAGGCGAAAACCCCAAGTTGTTGAGGTGGTCCATTTCCCTACAGGGGATGGACTTTCGGGTGGAACATCGGCCCGGAGTTGACCACGCCAATGCTGATGGTCTCTCCAGGTTTTTCCGCCTTAGTGATGAGAACTCCCTAGAGGTTGGGTAGCTCTCCCTCTTTCGGCTGGGGGGAACGCATGTTGGACCTGTCAGCCCTAGGGTGGTCTCCCCTTCCATTTTTGTATCGTGCCCCATTTTTTCCACCCTCATTTTTATGTTGGACTAGGTCTCCGGGCGCCTTTTCATTGCCAATCAGTGTTAAGGTGCAGGTGCTCCCTTCTCCCAAGATGGCTGCCACAGGCCCCTGCTACTGCAGAGTGGTCTTTCATAGTAGCACCCTAGCTGCCAGGAGCTGGCTGGAACCCCACAACAATGTTGCGACTCCAGCCCGCCTTTTTGTCCCATAGGTAGAGTGGGGAAGCTCCTGGAATGTGCTGGAACCTTCTAGAAGGGAGGTGTGTTTTTTCTTTTGCCGCCTTGGCTAGAGGTCACCTGACCTAGGGCTACTTAAGTGAGGGAGGGAAACTTTTGTGGTGAGTTGGCCATTGGGGTGAAGCAGAGCTGGAAGAATCCACCAGGAGTGTAGGCGGTAGGGCCTAGCCAGGGACTTATGCCTCTGAGAGTGACAGGATTTAGGTGCTGCCTCTTAAGTGAGTGAGGGACCCTGTGAAACCCACTGATCTCGCCCAGCAGTAGGAGGACCCAGAGACTCTCTGCCAGCCTGACTAGGAAGGATCTAGTCGCCCTCTCCATCCCTACCCCCCTGTAACAGAACCCTTTAAGGGCGCCAGATACATCTGCGCCAACAAGACTTTATCTAACATCTGAGAACAGAGACTTATATGCCAATCACTGAGACTGTGTGTCCAGATTGAACTCTCAGACTTATATGCCAAACACTGAGACTGCGTGTCCAGATTGAACTCTTAAACTTATATGCCCAGCACTAAGACTGCGTGTCCAGACTGACCCCTGAAGCCGTATGCAAAGCAGATTGAAGAGCCACCGGGGATCGACCAGGTATTAGCGCTGTAACCCCTGCGCTTCCTGACCTGGCCTGGGACCCCCGGCAGCGTGCTCTGCTGAGCGCGGAACCCCCATCCTTAACTTGAGCCCCCCCCTGTGAAGTGGAAGCCAGCACGCTCACCGCCGCGGCCCGGAGGCCGGAAGAAGTGCCCTGCAGAGTCGCGAGGCCCGTGAGAAGCCCGGGGTCCCGCCGCTGCCGTCGCAGCTGTGAGAGAAGGTGTGCGAGGCCTGGGGCCGAGTTCCCCCATCGTCGCTGGAGTGGACGCCGTCGGACGCCGAGAACGAGGTAAGCCCGGAGGCTGGGATTGCCCCTGGTGCGCCCCCTACTGGTCGGGAACCGCACCGCACCCTCAGCCCGGGTCCCCTCTCCGTGGGAGTTCCCCCTGCCAGCGCGACGGAGAGACCCCGCCGAGGGATCCTCTCCTTGTGTCCCCGTGCCTGCTCTGAAGCGAGGTGCCCTACGGACTGCACCGGAGCCAAGAGACTCGCTCCTCCCTTCCCAAGCACCGCCTGCTGAAAGCTCCGTGAGGAGCATTGACTGTCCTACCCCACATCGAAGTACTCAGCGCCCACCATTACAAGTAGCGCTCTGTCAGTCAGGTGTCATATTGAAGTGCTACGTATGGGTGATTACGAGTAGCGCTCTGTTATCCATGTGCTGTATTGAAGTGCTACGTATTGGTGATTACGAGTAGCGCTCTGTTATCCATGTGCTGTATTGAAGTGCTACGTATTGGTGATTACGAGTAGCGCTCTGTTATCCATGTGCTGTATTGACGTGCTACGTATTGGTGATTACGAGTAGCGCTCTGTTATCCATGTGCTGTATTGAAGTGCTACGTATTGGTGATTACGAGTAGCGCTCTGTTACCCTTGTGCCATATTGAAGTGCTACGTGTTGGTGATTACGAGTAGCGCACTGTTATTCATGTTCCATGATGAAATGCTAAATGACATCTATTACGAGTAACTCTATGCTAGATGCCCCGTTCTGAGGTCGTCACCAGTTATCGTGCCTAGCGCCATCGTCACCTCCCTAAGGCGCTGCAGGAAAGTGAAGAGCGCGTGTTCCCCTAGGTGAAGGGTAATTGTACCTCAGGCAGTACTAAAATATAACAAATGTTTTTTTGCGGTATTACCAGCTTATGAAATGTACTGCTACCTCATGAACTGCATCTAACGTGATCTGCTTGGATAAACTTGAGTATTTACTTACCTCCTACCGTGTGGCGTCACTTATTGTGTGTGTTCCTCGTCGCATGTGAGGTGCGTGTTGTATGGTTGCTTTACACACAGACCTTTGGTGGCCCGACCGCTCGTGTCACGTTACCGCCCCATAGGGCCTGGAGACCCCAGGTCTTACATGTCCATACTTATGACACCCATAGCACTTGAGAGGTCTGGGCTTCTGACTCTTGTCAGGGTAGGTTTTCTTCTGGTGGTCAGACTGGGAATGTGAACCAAACCCTTTCCCCTGTAAGTTGTTTTAGGACCTGAAGAGAACTCCTGCTTTTTCTCTCCCCCTCCTTCTTCTTGAAGGAACTTTGACTACCCTTTTGGAAGTCCCCCCTACATACCTTATTGGACACTCTGGTGCTGACTCAGTTGTCTGCCTCCTCATCAAGCTTCCTGGAGTAAGTAAGCTTGCTAACATCCAGGTGTTGGCGTAGCTCTGGATAACAAGTATCAAGAATGTGCTCCTTTAAAAATAAGTTGTAAAACCCTTCATAATCATTAACTTTGCTACCACTCACCCAGCCCTTCAGTGCCTTAACAGCATAGTCCAAGAAATCCACCCATGTTTGTGTAGAGAGTTTGTGACTGATCCTGAATCATTGCATGTACTTCTCAAGGGTCAGCCTAAACTTACTGACTAAAACGGTCTTCATGTCAGTGTACTTGGTCTGGTCCTCCACCTCTGATGTAAGGAGTGTATCCCTCCCCACTGTGGGCATGTAACACCATAAGTTACACCTCTGGAACTCCTCTGGGACCCTGTGCACTTTCAAAGCCACTTTATAGGCTGCCAACCATTTATCTATGTCATCCCCACGTTATAACTGGGCACCATGTCTTTTGGGATATGAAATCCAGACTCATGTGAAGACACTGCAGGTATGCTGCCACCAATATTGTTGTTTCCTGAACCCACTTGGAGGGCTGTAATATCCAGCTCTCTGAGGCTAATTTCATAGCCGTCTTCCTTTCATCTATGGCCAGCCTCTTCTCTTCTGGAGCTTGTTCTTTCTCCAATTTAGCCAGGGCTTACTCCCTGTCAATCTTGGCAAGCTCCAGTTTAAGTTTCCTCTCCTCCCGCCTGTCTGCCAGCTTCAAAGACACACTGATGCCTGGTGTAGAGTGGACTGCCAATCCTGTGAGGAAATTGATCCCCCCCTCTATTGGCTGTATGACAAGACACTCTGTCAGCTCCCTCACTGATCCTCCCTCAGACACAGATCTATCCTCCTCATCCATTTCTCCTTCTGGGTGGGCTGCTGCCCATGCTCTTAAAGCTTTTTGAAGCTCTGCCTCCTTGGCACTTCAATCATGGAACATCCCTCTCTCCTGGCAGAACCCCTTGAGCCCGGCCACTGTGTATGGCTCCAGATTGGCGAGCTCAAATTCAATATTGCCAGGCAGGACCACAGACATTGCAGCAAAAATGGGGTTTGGGCAAAAGGACTTTGGAAAAATCGAAAGATGTCAGAACAGCGAGAATTAAAAAAACACTTGAATTGGTCTCAGCAGAGAGTGGTAGTGAACAATGAGTTATTATATGGTATTACACAAACACAAGTCCTATGCCCCCACAGCCACCAATGTTAGAAATGGAATTTCTGGTTGACTGAGGTATACACCTATGCCAGGCAGGACCCACCACTCTAGTCAGTGTAAGCTAGGTACACACTAAAAGATAACCTGTGCTCACCCTCTGGTAGCTTGGCACAGAGCAGTCAGGCTTGTCTAAAGAGGCAATGTTTAAAGTATTCGTGTAACGCACAAACACACACAGTAACACAATGAATAAAGAACAAATAGACTTCACACAGTTTTTTTTAACATATAGATTATCATATTCTGAACAAAACAAGACCAAAATCCATTGCATTGAATTTGAGATATTGAATTTTAAAGGAATAAGTGTAATAAAGTGCTTAGAAGCAAGTGGCGTAAAAAAGGTTACATTAGGTCGCATTGAACTGGGACAAAGTCGAAGTTCGGGCTGACCTCGTGGAAGCACAGGTCAGCTACAGGACCTATGCTGGCCCGGTGAACAAAGAACCTTTCATTGTTGCAAGCAAAGAAATACGTTGATCTACTCCACACAGTGAAGGTGATGTGTCAGTTGTGATTCACAAAGGCAGGTCGATGCGTCACAGTCGAGCCTTGCGTTCGAGACCTCGGGTTGATATTGTATCATCGTCAAACCTTGCAGTGGGGTCCACGTGGTGAAATCGAACCTCTCAGTCGGGACCTTTGATCAGCACTGTGTCATCGTTGGACCTTGCAGACAGGTCCTGCTTCCTCCTCAAGCCACACAGGGCTGTCTTCAGAACGGCACTGCACCTGCGTCGAAGGGCACTGCTCAAGTAATGATCAGCGCAGTGGTGATGATGCATTGATTTTCTAGCAAAACAGCTGAAAAACTCACTTCTGAGGCCTAGAACTGGAGAAGGTACCTCATGCAAGGGTGGGACTCACTGATCACCAGCAACTTCAGCAGGATTGCAAGCAGTCTTTTGTGTCCCTGAGACATCAGAACACTGGAGGCAAGCCCTTGGAGATCACATGGAGGGAGGGTAGAGTCCAGCTCTTCTTCAGAAGAGTCATTGAGCAGCAAAAAGCAGGGTACCAAACAGAAAAGCCTACTCTCCAGATCAGCAGTCGAGTTGAGTCCTTTAAGCAGCCCAGTAGTACTTCTGGCACAGCTTCAGTTGCAATTCCAGCTGTGTCTGTTCTTAGGGGGTGAGAGACCCAGTACTTATAGACAAAAGTGTAATTGATGTGGGGGTTGACTTTGAAGCAGCTCTCTGAATTGTACAAGGATCCATTTGCCAGGCTATCTGTGGGGGTAATCAATTGTTTGTGTGGGTACAGGACACGGCCTATAGCAAGTGACGTGTTAGCCCCTCTGTTTCACCCTGCCCAGGCAAGGCCAGCAGAATTCAGATGTATGTAGATGGGTACTCAGACACACCTATCCTTCCTGTGTTTTGGCTGTCCCCCACCCTATAAGTGTATTAGAGACAGGCTGACAGGTACACAGAGCAGTAGATACAGAGGAATGTCCACTTTCTAAAATTGACATTTCTAAAACAGCAATTTGAAATCCAATTTCACAAGTAAGGAGGATTTATCATTACCATTCCATAGATATGAAGCATTAAAAAGCTACTCCTCTCTGATCAGGAATTACAGTTTAAAAGTGTATTAAGGAATTGCCAATACTAGCCTATGAGAGGAGTAAGCCTCCAGATAGTGAAAAAGGAAATAGGGGTTTGTCTCTACCAGGACATGCAAATCCTAGAAGAACATGTCCTACCTTTTACTTACATAACAACCTGTTGTTAGGGTTACTTAGGGCCTACCTTAGTAAGTGACTTATATGTAATAAAAAAGGAGTTTAAAGCTTTGCATGTAGTTTTAAATGCCCAGTCGAAGTGGCAGTAAACTGCATACACAGGCACTGCAGCAGCAGACCTGAGACAGGTTTGAAAGGCTACTTCTGTGGGTCGCAAAATCAGTGCTGCAGTCCACTAGTAGCATTTGAAGTATAACCCCTGGGTATATAGTACTGAACTTTACAGGGGGACTTACCATATCAAATATGCAAGTCAGGTATACACCAATATCATCATGTTTATGGGAGAAGCACATGCACTTTAGGACTGGTTAGCAGTGGTAAAGTGCTAAGAGTCCTAAGCCCAACAAAAGAATCAGCAACATGTGGAGGCAAATGACAGAAAGTATCGGGAAAGACCACTCTAAGGATGCCAGGTCTAACAGGCCTATTTACAGAACTCTAGCACTTCTGGAAGAATACTGTAAATAGTGTTTGGACAAAGAAGGGATAATCTCAAGTTAGACACCCTAAAATAAGTAGAGACTCCAAAAAGAAAGCTAGCAATTCTGAGTTACAAACCACAAAGCAAATGGTAAGAAATGGGTGGAATGCATTCCTGTCACCACGATGTCATTAGCAAATCAAACAACCGAGCTGCCTAGTAGGCTTCCACATAAAAACTAAAGAAAGCCAGAGGAGAAAGACTTAAACTGCTTGCTTTACATTTTATACTCACATTTTTGTCAAAGACTTACCGTTTATACTGTTTTTCATGTTGCTCATCCCTATTCATGTGAAATCACCCACGTCTTAATATTACAAATAACCTTGAAAGAATGTGACCCTGTCCTATTATCTAAAAAGCAAGATCGTAATTCTAACACCCTGTCTTTCCTTTTTATGTTTCCAATTTTCACATCCGCTTTTTACAGACAAATTCGGTCACACTACACATTTGTCAGACAACTGATTCGCCTTTAATTCATTATGGTTAATGGAAAGTGACACTTGTTTTTGCAATTAATTAGCAGACATTCACCGCATATCAGAGCTAACAACAAAGCAGCAATTTTTACACTGTGCCTTGAACTGGGTTACAAAGAATATACCCTTGCATGCTAAATATTTTATCTATAGAAGTATGACATGAAACATTAATTTGATTTGTTCAAAGAGATGAGAACATTGAATTAATTAAAGCTATCACATAAAGTAAATCTGCAACTGTTTATATGTGCATTTGTTTAATAGTGCCTCAGCCAGGGCTGAGCTGGGAACCCAAAGCAGCCCAGGCAATTTTGTCTGGGGAGTGGGGGGGGAGTGCAAGTGTGAAGCACTGCTGCTTTTGTTACAGGGGGCTGATATTGCAGCACCGCTACAAAATCGGCCCCTGCCATTCCCGCCTCCAAGGGAAATGCCTGATGCCTGAAACGGCCAGTATGGCCCAGGTCTCAGATGAGAAGGAACAGCAGAAGCAATTTTGTCAAGAGTCCCTGGCAACCTGGCAGCGATCTCTAGATTGGCCAATATTAAGCTGCACTGGAGGGCTAGCACATCACCCACCAAACCTGCAAGGAGGCACCAGGTACCAGATTCACCAACAGAATTAAAGAGCACACTTGTGATGAGCAATTTGCTCATTGTAAATATGTGTGGGCACTTTCCTTGCGAACAACTCTGAGGATGTGGCGTAATGGCCAAAGCTGCTGATATTGGAAATGAGGGACCAGGTACGATTCTCGTCGTTGGCTCAACACAATTGTTGTCTGCTTTTGTAATGTAACTGGTGCTCATGTAAAGGGCTCCAATACCTTACAGGTCGAGGTTGCACAACATAAAAACTGCAACAAAAACATATGGATAAAATGTGTGAGCTTCCTGCAGGGGGTTCAGAGGTTGGGCAATGCTGGTAGAACAAGCCCTCACCCTTCACCCACGTAGGTTAGAACGTATGTTTCCCTGAATAGACATTAATCACGTAATGCAGCAAGCCACCTTGCTGCGCTGCATGAAAGAGAGAGGGCAGGCAAATTCCTGCTCTCTGCCTATGCTGGCGCACAACTGTTGCCTAACGCCAACGGGTGCCTGCGTTGTAGGCAGGATTTTTTTTGTGCAGGAAGTGGTACCTTCTTGCACAAAAACAATTGAGGCTTTTTCCTTTTTTTATGTGTGCTGCAGAATGCATATGCAGAAGGAAAATTGAAGAAATAAGCATATTTCTCTTTGTTATGTCTCACTTGGGAGACATAGCATTTTGACTCATTCCCAGGTCTACCATTAACGGTAAATTAATGAATGTGCCAAAATCCAAGGGTAGATGCGTGAGAACACCCACGCTCCACCCATGGAACGTCTCCCTGTGTCAGAGTAACGCAAGGCAGCGATCTGCACTGATTGGTTATTTAATATGTACCAAGCAACACAAGCCCAAGTCTTGCAGGGCTCGGTAAGAGTCGTTTTAAGTTTTGCATCACCGTTGCTCCCCCTTGCATGGCACAAAAGCGTCGCAAACTCATGAAAAATATGCCAGAATTGTCCAGGGACATGTCATGATTTTAATTTCTAATCCTCAGGGTAGATACGCTAAAATGTATATCCATGCCGAATGCGCGCGAATAATGAAGTATGTGGACACAGGGTTGAGGCGGATGACGCATTTATCCCCAGTGTGATGTCAGCTCCCCCTGTGTGAGTTTGGAACCATGTGCTAACTTGCAAAGGGATGGAAAATGTAAGAGGGAGCCCAGGACCTGGTGCAGCCTTCTGTCAGTATTCTTTCCTCGTCACATTTAATTACATGCCCCAAAACTAAATGCTATATATAGCTGTCCATTACACTGAATAATAGGGAGGATTGTTGAATCCGGCCCCCAAAATATATTGATGCTTGTTTCAAATCATAACTCCACTTTCCATCAAGATCACTGCCAGGGAGTCCCATGCCGGAAAAGAGCTCATAACCGGCCATGCCCTGCTGCGATGAGGACGCAAACAAAACACGGATCGCCTGGACAAACTGGACAGCTCATGTTTGTATGTCCAGGCTAGGACACGTCTTCCATTAATTTTCCAAACATGACTGCATGGCAAGTATTTTTGTTTACGGCTACAGCACATGACTCACGCTATGCCATGCCAAAAACACAGAAAGTCACACAGTCACAGCAAGACAGCATAACACACTTTCACCATGAATTAGCTCTCTCTCTCTCTTTCATACATACACACACACCCGCAGGCAATCACACACACACACACATTTTCACATAAACATGCTCTAATCGCCAACCTCCTCACAGCTCGTGTTGAGAAACGTCTTGATTAAACAGAACCTTGTAGATTTCCATTTTGTTTAAAGGCAATATATTTTCAACAAGGTTTCATAGCCTGTGGTCTTAGGTTTACTGTGCAGTTGTCAGTTACAAGGCACGTCAGGGGAAACGTTCCTCTGCTTGTCTATTTCATGCGAAACGTTATTAAAAATAACACTATTTATGAGAATCATGACTGGAGCCTTAGCCCTTGATCAAAATTGTCCCCTCTTATACCAGGGAAAGTTGGCAAAATCGACCACTTTAAAAGGTTGAATGGACTGTTCATGTCACCAACTGGGATTACTTCTGCTATTGTAATGGCTACTATTTAGAATAAATACAGAACAGTAGGCCATAATCCTGCCTTATTACAAATGCAGAGGTTAATTTTCAAGTTGCCATCAGATTTAATTACCCCACCTAGGGGCATATTTACAAGGCGGCGATAGAAAATTATCGCCGCTTTTGCGGCCGTTTTCGGCCGAAAAGCGGCGATTATTTTATCGCCTAATTAGCAAGGTCACGCTAACGCATGAAACCTTGCATTAGCGCACCTATTCTTACCGACCAGCTTTGCATCTCTAATGAGATGCAAAGTGGGCGTTCCTGACCTGACCTGACAGGAGAAATGTCGCTAAGCGACATTTCTCCTATCATCAAGCCCCACGCTATGAAGCATAGCGGCAGGAAAAGTAGCGATAACCCCTGTTATTGCTACTTTCCTTACGCCTGCTTCAGGACTGACTTAGCCATGATATCCTATGGAAGGTGGATATTATGGCTAAGTTTGTGAGTCTCAGGGGCCGATTTACAGAACTAATTTAAGACAAAATCCTAAACTTACTACTTTTGGTATTCACAGAAGTTAAGATTTTGTCTTAAATTTGTCTTAAAACAAACTTAAGACAGATTTAAGACAGACTTAAGACAGACTTAAGACAAACTTAAGACAGACTTAAGACAGACTTAAGACAAACTTAAGACAAAATCCTAACTTAAATCTGTCTTAAGTCTGTCCTAAGTCTGTCTTAAGTCTGTTTTAAATTTGTCTTAAGACAAAAACGTAAGAGAAAATCCTAACTTCTGTGAATACCAAAAGTAGTAAGTTTAGGATTTTGTCTTCAGTTAGTTCTGTGAATCGGGCCCCCTGTCACCAAGCTAACGCCACATTTTGTGAGATTATCTCTGGGTTTCCAGCGATAATCTCACGTTAGGCAGTTAGCGCTAGGATTTTTATCGCTTTTGAGATAAGCGTTGCTAATAGCAAGCTATCTCAGCGATAAAAATCCAGGCTAGCCGGCGATAATTATCCTCACGCTAGGAGCGCTGCGCGATAATTATCGCCGGCCCTTGCTGATATGCCCCCTAGTTTGTTTACGCTCTTTGGAGAAACCACAGAGAGTGCTACATTGGCCTTCGGGTTGCTTTGCACGAGGTAGGTAAGCCCAACATGATAAATCCAAACACTTGCTGCCATGCAACCACACATATCACTTCCTTCCACACATACACATCCAACACACAGTTAGTTAGGCTTAGAATCCCAAATACGTATTCCTTAATGTGGGCTCTCGCTTTGTTTACAATAGCACTTGCCACCAGAACACAACCCACACTGACATCCACGCATCAACTCCAGGCCAAAATTATATACAGTCATCGAAAATCATGATACCTGCTCAGGGCATACACAAGTAACTTGTAAATCCTCTCTGGCTGACCATTCGGAGGCAGAAATCAAACATTATTAACTCATTGAACAGAACAAAATAGCCACAGCAAACAATCAGAGGCTAACTCAGACAGCTGTCTTCTATGTATGGATATGCCGCCCAAGCAGCTGATAGCACTAAAGCTTTAAAAGTCCACACTTATGGCAGGCTATGCACTATACAGATGACAACAACATAACACAACGACATAAAATAGGATATGTCAAACTCTAACAGATCTTCAGAAGAGTCTTTAAGCAATGATTTTAAATTGCAAGACTCAGAACTCTAAGGGCCTAATAACGATGTTGGGTGGACGTAACACCGTAGCAGAAAGGAACTACCCGATCTTAGGTCGGCGGTTCCCCCCACAGTAATACGATGTGACCGGCCATAGAGCAGCCGCAAACCTTCATCTGTCAATGGAAGCTTGTGTGGCAGGTGGAAAAGGCCCACAGCACAAGCTTCCATTGACAACTGGAGGTTTGTAAACATCCCTGCACCGTGTAACAGGCACCTCATGGTGCCTCTCACATGGTGCAGGGATGTTTGGGGAGCAGCATAAGTGCCCCCCATGCCCCATTGCGGAGAGCCTGGGGGAAGGATGCCCTGCTAGGGGCTCCCAATATCTCTTTACAAAAGCCTTTCCATGTTGGAAAGGCTGACATGGAATGACTGTCGGAAACCAACACTATAATCCCAACGGCGCAGCTGCTGTCATTGAGGGATTATGAGGTCTTGCCAACGTACTGACGGGCTACTTGAGCCCATCGGAATCCCCCCGCAGGTTTACCGCTGAGCCTACCATGTTGGGCGGAAAGCCTCTGACTGCTGGTCGGAGGCTTTCCATCCAACATCATAATTAGGCTCTGAGGGGCATATTTACAATGTCTGGCGCATCTCTGCAGGGATGCGCCAGAACAGATCCGACACGCAATTCCCCCTTGCGCCACCATGGATGTGTCGCATTTACAATGCGGCATACCATGGCGCAAGGAGGGCAGATGCGTGACGCATCTTGGGGTGTAAGGGTGGCGCATTGCTGGAGTTGCGCCGCAAGTGCAACGCAACTCCAGCAATGCACAGGGGCCGCCCATACTTAACATGGTGTGTCACCCCTTACACCTGCTTCAAGCAGGCGTAAGGGTTTGACGCAGCGGCGTCATAAAACTGTCTCAGTAAAATCTTGTAGATTTCACTGCGTCAGTTTTACGGGTCTTTCCTGCGACGGAACACCCACCCTGCGACAGAACACTCACATGAAACCTGACGCAGGTTTCATGTGGTGCAGTGCTTTACAACGTGACGCATCTGCCTAGATGCGTCACGTTGTAAATAAATCGCAACCTGGCGCATGATTTACGCCACCGCTGCATCACAAACGTGATGCAACGGCGGTGCAAATGTGTCGCAAGGGGCTTGTAAATCTGCCCCTGAGTGTATAACCAGGGAATTCCTCCATAATTAATGAGTAATCTGTCTTTCTTGTGCGAAGGTTAAATATTTTTCAGTGTGTCCAAATCTTTGAACCGGCACTCAAGTATTCTCAATTGCCCAAGAAACTGCGGCACTCCACAAATGAAGCAGCCATGTCCCTAATGCATTTGTACTGTACTCCACTTGACAGTTGCACTTGAGAAAACAAATAAGCCATCTGAACACTTCTGCTCAGACCTGAATGTTTCATTCTTTTCATGGCATATACAAAGGCAACAAAATCCACAAATACAAAACCTTACCCTTGCTAGTTTTATCTTCATTGAGCAATCCAAATTTAGGCTAGCAAATAAAACAATGTTAGGAGAAGTAGTGTCTGTGGACCAAACTTTTAGGACACATTAGTGGAAAATCCCAGTTTAAGTCGGAGTAAAAGAATATATTGTAAAACATAATCGTAGGCTGAACTAGCCTAGACCTTTGGCAGGGGATTAGACACCTGCTTCTGCCACCTATTGAACTCTAACAGTAGACACAACTGATACTTAAGAGCAATCTGAAGGTACAGCTGCACCACCAGGATCTCCAAGTTTCAAAAGGTAATCTATTTAGCAAGACATCAAGCTCATTGGCTCCCTTCAGTGGCAGGAGGTTAGTGAGAAGCCTGGATCAAAGAATGTCAACCGTCTGACCTAGCTGATGCTGTGTCCCTTGCCTTGCATCCGCTACACGCACAGTCTTTCCTCACTAGTGGAGAAGAAGAAAGGCAAATTATTCCAGGAACATTACTGAGTACCACAGTGAAAACACAGATATCTGCCTCCATCAAGGAACCACCACTTCTGAGAATCCTATCCTTCCCGAATCTAAGACAAATGTCTGCATGTGAAAAGAAATTAACGTTCTGCTTACAGCAGTGGGATTGGTCAGAAACAAAGATGATCATCCACCAACTAAGTTAATTCCTCTGGACACCTGAAGAACTTCAGGGGAAGCACTTCATTCTCTATGTTTGCAGATAGGCTCAAGATCGGAGTACTGAGTCACCTGCACAGAAAACCGGCTATCTAGCAGGGCAGAAAATAGTCCTGATAGCAGGAGAATTAACGGAACTGTCTGGCCAAGGTGGTGCTGTAAATACTCTCATGCTAATTGCTGACAATGGCTAAAGTTGCATCCCTTACATGATTCTTCATTGTTATGTTTTCATGTGCTCACCACTATGGTTTGATTATGAATGTATCAGTAAATGATGGTGGATCAAAAACACAGCGTCAAGCTAATTCTAAGTGGGCGAGTAACCTTTGTCTATCAGGAAATACACACAACGAAAGTCTGAAGCAGCTATAGTGATAATCAGTGGGGCAGGAGGAGGCACTTAAAATCTAGAAGTCAGATTTTCAGAGACCATCCATCAACCAAACTCCTCTCCCATCATATCTGAAACAGGCATCAGTGGATACCTCGGACCCTCCAGATGAGAAATTGTCAAACTCTTGCAACCTGGTTTTTAGAATCATGACACTTTCTGCCGGCTGTGAGAGATAAACAAACACCAGAACACTTGTAAGAAAACCAAATGCAGAGTGCAAGCAAAATCAATCTATTAAACAGTATTTGTATAGCCCTACAATCACTTGTGAGGTTACCCAGGCACTAGGTTGTAGGGATCAGTCAAAAAGCCAGGTCTTGAGTGCATTCCTGAAATTCACCTTCAAGGGTGATGTCCAGATGTGGAGGGATGGCCGTTCCAAGATTTGGCAGTGAGGTAGGAGAAGGAACGGCATCTGCTGTGGTTTCAGCAGAAGTGTGGTGTCTGTGCAAGATTGAGGGTGGCAAAGCAGAGGTCGCTGGATGGTTGGTGGAAGTTCAGGTGGTTATTGATGTATGCTGGTCCTAGGTCATGGAGGGCTTTGTAGGCTTGCATCAATATCTTGAATTGGTATCTTTTCTAGATGGGGAGCTAGTGGAGGTTCCTAAGGTGTAGGGTGATGTGGGTCTGTTTGGGTAGGTTGAGGATGTCTGGCCGCTCAGTTCTGTAACGTCTGTAGTCTCCTCATGAGTTTGGTGGTGGTTCCTGTGTACAGTTTGTTGCCGTAGTCCTGCTGGCTGGTGACTAGGGCTTGAGTGACAGCTTTCCTCATGCTGATGGGTAGCCATTTGAAGATTCCTCTGAGCATGCAGAGAGTGTGGAAGCAAGCGCAGAAGACTGTGTTGATTTGTCACTTCATGGTAAGCTTGCTGTCCAGGATGATGCAGAGTTTGCGGGAGTGATCTGTCAGTGTGGGAGTGGGTCCGAGTTCAGCAGGCCACCAGATTTTGTTCCAAGGAGAGACGTTGTGGCCAAAGACCAGCACCACATTCTTGTCAGTGTTGAGCTTCATGGAGTTGGTCTTCATCCAGTCTATGACGTTCTTCATGCAGTTGTGGAATTTGGTCTTTGTGGTGGTGGTGTCTACTTAGAGCAAGAAGACGAGCTGGGTGTCATTGGTGTAGGATATGATATTGCTGTTGTGGGTTCCAACGATGTTGGTTAGAGGTGTAATGTAGGTATTGAAGAATATGAGACTGGGGGATGAGCCTTGAGGGATGCCGCAGATGGTGCTCTTGTGTCTTGAGATGTAGGGAGGTAGGCGGACTCTCTGATTTCATCCTGTGAGGCATGATGCAATCTATGTGAGGACATCTCCTTGGATCCCGATGTGGTGCAGTCTCTTCATGACTGTGTGGTGGGATACAGTGTTGAAAGCTGTGGAGATGTTGAGGAGGATCAGGGTCACTGATTCTACTCTGTCGAGGAGGGTGCAGATGTCATCAGTGGTTCTTGGTGAGGAAACTGGATTGGAAAGCATCGAGCAGGCTGTGTCTCTCCAGGTGTTTGGTGAGCTGCTAGCTGATGGCCTTTTTGAGTACTTTAATGGGGAAAGGGAGAAGCGAGATGGAGCGGTAGTTCTGCAGTTTGCTGGGGTCGGCAGAGGGTTTCTTGAGGAGCGGTCTGACTTCTGCATGTTTCTATGCGTCAGGAATGGTGGCTGTGGTGATGGATGCATTGAGGATGGTGGTGAGTTGGCGACTGATGTCGTTTCCTGCAAGTTTGAAAAAGTGGTGGTGGAAGGGGTTCGTGGGTGCTCCCGAGAGGATGGAGTTCATGATGGCTGTGATGTTCTGTGTGGTGAGCTGTTCCCATGAGGGGAGTGGCTAGTCGAGGGTGACTTCAATTGGAGTGAGGAGGATGTGGAGGTCAGTGGTGGATTGCTTGTTGTGGAATTGGTCTTCTAGAGGGTCACATAGTTCATGTGAGGGAGGGACTGTGTTCAGGGATCCCACCATGAAAAGGTTGGTGGAAAGGCAGGGCCCAAGGGCGAGTTTGCCCTTTAGAGACTGGGCATGGGGGCACATGTTGTGCCCCACTCTGCTTGCACTGCGGTGCCTGCATTGTGTGCCATTATAGCACACAGTGCACCAATGAGGAAGCGGTAATGCTGTGGCAGTGGCATGTGCTGCAGGTTCTCTATGAGCCAAAACATGCCACATCCATTGTACCTCCAACTCAACACCACCAGCCATGTGGTGGTATTGTAATATGGCGGTCGGGAAGCGGTGGTCCAGCAGTTGCACCGCCAAACTCATAATCAGGTCCTAAGTATTTTTTTGGGAAGGGGAAAATCTCCAGCGGTATGAGGCAGGAGGCTGTAGCCAATCAGAGTTCCAAAAGGCCGGATACCCCTTGGGTGCAGGACCACTAAACAGGATTTGCTGCTGTGGAGAAGAACGTAGCTGGTCCTGCCACGAAGTCAGGCCAACCAGAGATGCACCTTGGGTGGCTAGATGGGCAGGTTGGTCCTGGTCTCTTCTCGGTGCTCAGAGCAATTGTTTGGACAAAAATTTGAATAAGTTCCAAGGTTTGGATTTTGACTATCTGGACACCTTTAGCACTGCCACCAAGGGTCCAGGACTGCAGGAGCACCACTGAAATGTGGATAAAACACACTCAGGCTGGGTCCAGGTGCGGGCTGAAGATGGTAGAACCTGTTCAGTCCCTAAGGCTCTGAACAGGAGGCCAGCGAACTAGCCCTGGTAGTCTTGGATTCAGTTGAAGAAGCAGAAGGACAGGCTCCAGGTAGCAAAACTGTTCTTTTATGTACAGCAAAGCAGTCTTTTGGAGTACACAGCAGGCACCAGCAGCAGGTATTCCTCTGAGGGTCCTTCCCCAGGTTCAGAAAGTGAACTGAGGGTTCTATTGCTATACCTGGTGCCTTCTTTTAAGGAGGGAAATGTTATAGAGAATTCCCTTTGAAGTGCTTGCATTTTCTGACTCCCCTGGTCTGGCTCCAAGCGTGCAGGCTGTATGAAGAATGCAGGGTTGGCAAGGTCTTTGTGTGAAGGCAGAGCACAACATATTCAGTTGCAATTGGGGATGTGCCCAACTCCGCACCCATCCTGCCAGCAGATGGCCCATACAGGCACCCCAAATCCTTCTATTTGATGACTGTCTGGGAGGAATTCACAAAGTTCAACTAGCAACTACACTCAGTCATGTGACCTAGGACAGGCTGCAGGTATTAAATGGCAAGGGTCTGGAAAACACCAAATTTCTAAAAGTGGCATTTTCAGATTTGTAACTTAAAATTCGACTTTACCCTTTAAAGAGGATTTTTAATTGCAATTCCAAAGATACCAAAGTTCAAATGTTCATCTTTTTCTGATCAAAAGTTAGCATTTATTAAAGGTACTAAGGCAACCCAATGATTAAGAGTTCTGAGGCCCAGGGATCCCAGGTCCTGGAGAGTATTGCTCAATTCAGGTGAATTGTGTTCTCGAGGGAATAGACTCAAGGCACTGGACCTCTATGGCCTTAAACATTCATAAGTCCTTGTAGTAGTGAGTCAGTTTCCCTCTCTCTTATAATAAACCGTATCCAGACTCTTGGTAAATCCAAAGAATTCTTTTTATTCGTGATGTGAATGAACATGAATAATCAAGTGAACATGGACAGCCAACACGTGTTTCGCCCCCTTGGCGCAGTTTGGGCCGGGGCTTTCTCAAGGCTGGGAATATGCTTCAAATTAATTTCCGTGTGTACCATCTCAAATTTATCATTATTTCTTCATTATCTCTTCACGGACCACAATGCTTTCGCGCCGAAGAACACCAGAGACGGTAATCCCTCTGTGACCCTGATCTTCAAGCCCAACAAGGCTGGTATACCTGTATTGTACAAGTAACCTTTGAAAGAATGAAGAGATAATGAAGAAATAATGATAAATTTGAGATGGTACACACGGAAATTAATTTGAAGCATATTCCCAGCCTTGAGAAAGCCCCGGCCCAAACTGCACCAAGGGGGCGAAACACGTGTTGGCTGTCCATGTTCACTTGATTATTCATGTTCATTCACATCACGAATAAAAAGAATTCTTTGGATTTACCAAGAGTCTGGATACGGTTTATTATAAGAGAGAGGGAAACTGACTCACTACTACAAGGACTAAGGCAACCCAATGTCATGCTGTGGGACAGGTATGCCTCACAGTAGTGAAAAAATATTTAGGAGGTACTTTTTAGATTTTAAGGGGATTCTTAAGTGGGTGGCACAATAAGTGCTGCAGGCTAACTAGTAGAATTTAATTTAGAGGCCCTGGGTAAATGGCATACCACTTTATTAGAGATTTTAAGTAAATTAAATATGCCAAGCAGGTGTAAGTCAGTTATACCATGTTTAAAGGAGAGAACTCAAGCACTTTGGCACTGGTTTGCAGTGGAAAGGGCACAGAGTCCCAAGGACAACAAAAACAAATTCAGCAAAAACAGGAGGGGTGAATGCAAAGAATTTGGGGGTGACCCTACAGAGAGGGCCAAGTCCAACAACATTAATTTATTTATAAAATGTTGTTTATTTGTCAAGCCTACACAATATTTTTAGGAGATATTTCAAGGACTTCTGAATACTCTTCAGTTATTTACTGTGAGCAAAATGATAGACATACTTTTAGGGACAACTTAAATGCATTCATCCATTCTTCTGTTTCTTCATCCATGAAGAAAATAAAAAAAATATTGAAGTTTCTGTCCAAAATTCCACACACATTGTGGATGGCTTTGGTCTTCCTGTGCCTCTTGTTTAGTAGCGTACTAATTTTAGTGGTACAATACATTTGCAGCTAATTGACCATAGCATGTATGACACAGATGATGACACTTATAACCAAGACACTGATAATGATGATTCAGAGACCAATGGCGATGATTCTATTGTTCGATTTGGATCTTTGCAGAAAATCATAAGAGCTCTCATTCCACGTCATTTTTAGGGGAGTCAAATTTAATACAATGTTACATGCTGAGGGTTACCCTATGTTTGGCCCTAAACTAATTCACTCTCTTAGAATGGTTAGCCTCTGAACATATCGGCTAGTACATTTCAAGAAAGTTATGTTTGCGTTTGGACAAACAAACCAGGTCTAAGTTAAAAATCTGAATATTCCAGTGCCAGTCTTCCAAATAACGTTACAGCCACTTTGATAGTTTGCAAAGGTTGGTCCAATTTCCATGAATTAGGTTGGCTGTTAACCCGTATATTAGATATTATGGAATTAGCTAGATTGGAATTTTCTCCTAAGGATACGAATGAGTTTGCTAACTGCACTCAAATGGCAATTTGCATAGCAGGTAATACTAATGCAGCTATGGGTCATGAACAAAGAAAATACCTCCTTTAAAAAATTGACAACATTTTTGAAAATATGCTACTGTGGATAGTGATATTCAGGCAGTTGGAACACCCTGTGGAGATTCTTTCATTAAAGAGCCACAAGTCAACACAAAGATTTCACCGTACTTCCTGCTGCTTTCAGCAACGTCACCCCCTGCAAGACCTTTGCAACAAGTTTTCTGATTTTTTTGTAACAAAATCACCTACATGTGCAGCAACTTCAATCCTACACCAGACCCTGTCAACGCCACAACTGAGCTACCCATCACGGTTAAAGAATGAACCCTGACTTCATGGCCTGCAGTCACCATGGTTGAAACCTTCACTACCATGAAGACCACCCAGTTTGGGGCCCTATCTGACCATTGCCACCACCTCACCTTTACCAAAGGACTCCTAAGAAACAGTGAAGCATTGACAGCCATCCTCAACATGTCCACTGACATAGCCACATTTTCAAAAATCCAATTGGTCGCACACTGCTCGTCCTACCAGCGTGTTACCCCAAAGCATTGTGGTCCATGAAGTAAGCATCAGCGAGTGCGCCTCTGCCAGAGTCTTAAGCAAAAATCAATGTCGCGTTGGCCATCCCTGGACACGTGTTTTGAGGTTGTTACCTCTCATCAGCAGGGAATAGGCATGTGTGTCGGGTTGCTGCGTAGGCTGCCAAAAAAAAATTCTCAGGTCCGGTACCACTCGTGGCACGCAGGTGCGTAACCATGAGCTCGTCAGCCCCACCGGCTCAAGGGAGCCTGAATATAAACAAAAATCCAATTGGTCGCACACTGCTCGTCCTACCAGCGTGTTACCCCAAAGCATTGTGGTCCATGAAGTAAGCATCAGCGAGTGCGCCTCTGCCAGAGTCTTAAGCAAAAATCAATGTAGCGTAGGCCATCCCTGGACACGTGTTTCGAGGTTGTTACCTCTCATCAGCAGGGAATAGGCATGTGTGTCGGGTTGCTGCGTAGGCTGCCAAAAAAATGTTCTCAGGTCCGGTACCACTCGTGGCACGCAGGTGCCTAACCATGAGCTCGTCAGCCCCACCGGCTCAAGGGAGCTTGAATATAAACAAAAATCCAATTGGTCGCACACTGCTCGTCCTACCAGCGTGTTACCCCAAAGCATTGTGGTCCATGAAGTAAGCATCAGCGAGTGCGCCTCTGCCAGAGTCTTAAGCAAAAATCAATGTCGCGTTGGCCATCCCTGGACACGTGTTTCGAGGTTGTTACCTCTCATCAGCAGGGAATAGGCATGTGTGTCGGGTTGCTGCGTAGACTGCCAAAAAAAAATTCTCAGGTCCGGTACCACTCGTGGCACGCAGGTGCGTAACCATGAGCTCGTCAGCCCCACCGGCTCAAGAGAGCCTTAATATAAACAAAGACTCTGGTGAGGCGCACTCACTGATGCGTACTTCATGGACCACAATGCTTTGGGGTAACAGGCTAGTAGGTCGAGCAGTGTGCGACCAATTGGATTTTAGCCACATTTTCAATCACCTGTAAAGATATCACAACCATTGCCTTCTTCACAAAACATCCTACCTGAACACTAGCAGCTCTTTCAAACAACCACCCAGACACCTCTGCACTACAGGACTCCTACTTGCACACATGCCACGCTCACACATCCCCAGATCAGGGGAGTGGGTATCCTGTTATAGCACGAATAAAGGGAAGAATGACCAGTCACTCCACATCAGAGCCTCCGCATCTCTTTTTAAATTTTCCAAGAATTTGAAGACCTGGCTTTTCAATTAACCTAACTACCGTAGGCAGATACAAACACTCATACCTGTTCAGCACCAGAATACTCATGTGGATAAAGCCCAACAGTCTCTCAGGAAAGTTTTCTGTAAGTGTGTTCTTGCCGGAGATTGCAGAGGAAAGAGTTAATTTGCTCACCTTAATTCAAGATTTCAGCCCTTCAGAGGTACCAACTTCTACACTCAGAAATGTAGACCACAGTTCTTTCCCCAAAGGGGCAGGGATTTTAGAAACAGTTGAGCACATGTGCAAAGAGAAGCCATCTTGAACAGTAATTTTGGCTTCTTGCCTTCATTTCATAAGGAGTCATATTGAAAACTTTCTTCCAAAATGGCAAAGTATCACTGCAGATCCAAGGTTTCTGACTACAGTTTAGGGTTATTCCACAGAGCTCAATGCAGCAATTAGTATTTTCTCAATTCTCAGAACTTAGCAGATTTATTATTCCAAGAAGGACAATCTGTTTTGCAAAAACAGGCAATACAAGAAACTTTGTTACAGCCCTCAAGTGTCCTAAGAACTATATATTTAGTTCAAAAGAAGAACAAAATTTGCACCAAGTAATAAATCTGAAGCGTTTCAGCCATTTTGTCTTCTACCATAATTTCAATATGAAAACTTTCATTGATTTAAGGGATTTTGTATTGGAAGGAGACAAGATGATCCAGATAGATCTTCAAGATGCTTGTTTTACCATTCGAGTTTCTCCAAAATGCAGGACATTTCTTCATATCCAATAGAAGCACCAAACCTATCAGTTTCCTTTCGGATTGCAATCAGCACCTTAGTGCTTTACAAAGATCATGAAACTGCTGGTTTCGATGTTCAGATCCTAGTTTTTCCAGTATTGACTTGTTTAGATGACATAGTGTCAGATATATCATTAATGGGAATCGCGATTACCTAATTGCAATTCTCTGCGAATCACAATTAGGTAATCACTATTCCTAATGGGTCACAAATTGACCAACCTCATGAATATTAATGAGGTAGGTTTGCAATTTGAGACCCATTAGGAATCGCTAAAATCAAAGGCATGGTGGCCTTCTGGGGTCAGCAGACCACCATTTCTGTGATTGTTTTTAAATAAAGCAATTTTCTTTTTTAAATGCAGACCATATCCCTGTGTTTAAATTAAAAAAGAAAAATGAAAAGTTTTCTTTACATTTTTTAAGAGCAGGCAGTTGACCGTGGGACCACTGCCTGCCTCTGGGACCCCTTCCCATTTGCAAATGGGTTACCACCTTTTTGATGTACGTGGTAAAATGAAAATGTTTAGCAACCGTATTTCCATCGCTAAACATTCTTGCATACCACTGCAATTCAGAATTAGGAAGGGACTAGCTAAACACGACCCTTCCTAATTCTGAATCGGTATGTATTCGCAATTTCCAACTGTGATTCTGTAACATGGTATGGAATCGCAATTTGGGAATGATACAAACCAAAATGAAATTTTTCGGTTACAAGTGGCTCGATTCTGCGAATCAGGCCATTTGTGACCGTAAAATGCTTTATACATCTGGTCCATATTGATTATGGTGCAAGATCTCCTAGCCCCTCTCCAACAAATAAGTATCACATCCTGCCTACTCCAAGATTTGGGTTTTATACTGGATTTGGAGAAGTACGTGTTAACTCCTTTAAGACAGATTTTCTGATTCCTAATCAAATTGTAAAATTCCATCCTTCAGCTACTTCAACCCAAAGTCAATGCAATAAAAGCAAAGGCTTATCAGGTTCTTCAGAGCTCTTTAATATCTCACAGAATTCAGGCAAGAATAGTAGATATTTTATCCTTCCGGTTTTTCTGCGTCCTTTGCTCTATCAGGCCCTTCAAAGACTGAAAATGAGTAATCTCCACAAAGGCTTGGCCTATGCAGATGCAATTGTTTTAGATGAAGATTCTCAATTAGAACCCCAATGGTGGTTACACCATTTAGACACTTGGAACAGAAGAAGTAGTTTTGCTTTGACCTAAGATATTTTATTAGAGTCAAATGCAAGTGTGATAGGCTAAGGCACACAATGTGATTAATTCTTGAATAGAGGCACATGGTCAGAAAATCATTTGTGTGTGGACATAAATTGCTCAGATTGCTTGCCAGTTCCTTGGCCATCTGAAGCTTCCCAAAGAATGAGGTAAATTGTTCCAATCTCCTGCACATGGACAGTTTGACAGCTGTCAGATACATAAATCATCTAGGAGGGACACAATTCAAATCATTCGTAGTACTAGCAAAGAGTTTTTGGAAGTTTTGGTCTGCAACAAAAATTATTTGTTTTAGCAGCATATCTCCTCGGAAATCTCAATTAATTTGACAGATATCCCCCGGATTGGCGACTTCATCCTTATATATTCAAGAAACCTTCTTACAGGTGTAGGTCATTTCTTGACAGATCTTCTTGCTTTTCGTCTGAATAGACAACTCCTTTCTTTTTTCAGCTGGAAAGGAGAATTTTTGGCTATAGATGGCATTCTTCTATATTGGTCAAAGGGGATCAATCATGACTCCCCTCCTTTTATTGTGATCAGCAGATTGTTAGTCCAAGTGAGCAATCAGAAAGCCTTACTAGTACTAGTGTTTCTATTCTAATCCCAGGTTTGGCATCCGAAACTTCCAGTACTAGCAGTGGATTGTCCAATTCACATTCTGACCTTCCCCCAACTTCTTCTTAGTCCGCAGGAACAATTGCCCAATTTGGTCCTGAACTACATCTTGTCCTTGACTGTTTGGAAAATAGCAGTCCAAACTAGAGGACCCAAAAAATGTCTTGGGGTCCAGGCACCTCTAAAGCATATTGCTCAGCTTGGACAGTTTGGTCAAGATAGTAACTGGGTATCTGGAAAGGTCTGTCAATTCCTTGTCAGCAGATATCACCCTCCTAGTAAACTTTCAAGCTTCCCAGGCCAGTCAAGGTAAAACTTATTGAAAGGCTAACACTTACTTTCTGTCATCTCTGTGAATCATTTACCTATAATTGGAAAACCAGTTGTGGAACACCCTTTGTTCTGGCATATTTTAAAGGAAGTATAGCTTTCCAATCCTCCTCTTTCTAAATACAGTAACTTGTGAGCTGTTGATATGGCGCTTCATATGCTTAATAGTTAGTCTGATAAATCTAATTTCTCTTAATATGTTTTCAACTCAATGTACAATGTTTTTGTGTTTGGTTTCAATTTAGTCTAATAAGAACACATATAAATGTAATATCAGTTGTTTATCCTAACTTTCCAAATCAGACAAAGCTATATGTTGGGGACTGTCTGAAAGTTTATGAATAAAAGAGTATCCATCTAAGAATGTCCTCTATCTCTGAACTTCTAATTTTATTCAGAAAACCCCACAAACCAGTTTCTTCACCAACTTTAGCTTTATGGTTTACAAAAGTTATGTCTTTCTCAGAAAACTGCCGCTAAAGCAGCGATAATTTTAACGCCGTGCTTGATAATATGCCCCTAAATTTCATGAGAGACACAAAGCTGAGTATTATTCCACCTTTTCTTTTCTAATGTCTTTTTTCTCCCTCCTATATATTCAGTATCAACCAATCAAACTACTCCCAGTGTGTAGGAGTTTCTAGATCTCCATATATGACTCCAGGATTTATCATTGGAAGGATGATCTTTCTTCAAGTAAAGATGTTTTTTCAGCCTCCTTTGACTAATCAACAGCGAGCAAAAGTACTTTCATGGAACTGTCTCAAGAACCTTTTACTCTGTTGTTGGCTCTTTCTGTTGTTTTCCTCATTTAGTTGTTATTTCATATTATTTATTTTTGTCTTCTTGCACAAGAAAACAGGGCAGCTTACACTCATCTATAGTTATTGTATGTATAGCCTACAACTGATTGGTGTATCTATTATACTACTTTTTTCCTACTATTGGCCAGTCGGTTGTAGGCCTTATAGGGACTGTAGATTCATTGGTTCCTGATTGCTGATAGTGAATTCAAGCAAGCTAAGAAATGCATATTACTTGCTTTAAGGTCTTTAATACAAATTAGAATTTCCATGATTAAGGAACTCAGAACATCTATATTATCCTTTGAAAGGTAACCTTCTTGAAGCATATTGTTTCAACCAAGCTGTAACTAATGTTATCTACCTTATCAATAAACCCTATACCTTTTCCTTCTTCTGCACCTGGATATGTAATGGTAGTGAAGACTGAGTCTTGTATCCCTCACTTAAACCTCATGTGCACCTTTACCAATGACTAACCTTTGTCTCATGTGTACATCAAATGGTTAACCCATGTGTGTCCAAACAAACTTCATGCTGACAGTCTTGAAATTGCTAATGTAGGCTTAGTTATTGCTGAAAAAAAGAATTTCTGAAGGAGCCCCACTGTATTAATGTTAGCTGCTGTACAGCCGTGTAGGAGAGAAATATTAATCTCTCATGATGTTCTTGCTGTCTGCCAGAGCACTATGTATGCAATCATGTATTAGGATTCTTCAAATAATAGCAAACCACTGTGTCAAATAGCCTTCTTTACTAATTAAAGTCACATTAATGTTTTCATCGGTATCAATGTGAGTGAAGTTCAGTGTAGAGAAAGATGGAATTAGTGAGCAGGAATTGAAATCCAGCCGTTCCCTTTATAGTACCCTGCAGGAGTCCCCAAGTTTGCAGGAGCTCTGGGATTCCTGATTACTCAGGCAGAAGGAAGTATGGTCCTCATTTGCAGGGGTGCTTTGTGGGCACCAAGCCTGTGCTGCATGATAATAGAGGGTTTATAATTTGCAAAACACCTTCTTACAATGTAACAAAGCCCTTTTATCAGTGGAAAAGCTTTTCTGACTAGCAAAATATGTTTCCATTCCACTGCAAATCATAAATCATAAGCTGTTTAAAAGGACCGCCCTTCTATTTGAGAGTCACAATGAAATGTATCAATGACTTGTGAATGCAATTGGAGTCAGAAACCACTGATCAATTACTGACGCCCAAGTTGGAGCGGTAACTGTTTCACAAAAGGGAAGATGTTGCAGTGGGAATTCCACTTTGGGAATTGTCTTGGAAGTTTAATGCTTTCCCAAATGGAAAACATTTTATTTAGCAGCACCTGTCCATTTAATGAACACTGAGTGCTTTAAAAAAATGTTTTCTGATTTTGGAATGCAAATGGAGGGATGGAGGCGTGCTGACTTTTGAAGGCCTCCAACTCTAAATCTGCATGAAAAAAGAAGGATGGCAAATTGAACCCTGTCAAATTAATATCTATTAGACAGGTTGTTTTATGGATTCCTGTGAATGGACAATTTGCAATGTGACCGATTAGTTCTTAGCTCTCATTGCAAATGATCTTCTCATTCATATACCTATTGGTGTGGAAATACTCATCCCTGGTTTGTGAATGGGAATATTACATCAGACTCTGTGTTCTTTTTTGTCCATCTTCGGTTTGGCCCCTTCTGTTTGTTGCCTCCAGTTATTTGTTTCTTCTCCATCTGTATACTGATTACACCTATAATATAGGGACTGCTAAGTTTAAGTTATTCTAAGTGTATGTAAGTGTATGTAAAACACAAACAACAATGCATCCTCATGCTATTTCATTTCACGTGCATCGCACTAAAAAAGTTAAATTCATTTTTAAACTGGTTATTAGTTTGTGACCATATTTTAGGGAATTTGTTTGTCTAATCAAGTAGTCACCACTCTTATGTTATTCATACGGTGTGTGTGATTTTTTGCTCATTGTCTTTTAAAAAACAAACTATAGCTCTTCTAATGTGTACAACCTGATCTTTTGTAAACAAAACAAAACTAAATTGTTCTTATGTATGAAACTGTTCTTATGTAAAGCACTCTGTACACCTTTATGTCTTCATGATGAAACTTAAATAAAAAAATGAAAAAATCTCTGTTCTATTGAACCTGAATACCTACTGGAACAGTGTGTTATTCTGCCTGCTGCTGTGCCCTTCTTGCTTGCCTTCTGAGGAAGACCTATATACCTGAAGGCATGCTGTCTTGGACTCAAGGACAACAGAGCAGCTGCACTGAAAATTCATGCAAGTGTAAGAGTCTTTGTACACTCTATTGCAAGATTTGTACTTGAGCAGGGAAAGAAGTGTGCGTATAGAGTCTTCCTTATTTGCTGGAATTAACATCAACAATCCCAGACTATGAGGAGGCATGCAGAATCTCATTCCAGTAGAAATGTGCTGCTGAAAAACAGAAAAGGGTTCACTTCTTGTGGTCCACCAGTATGTACCGTGTGCATCATTTGGTAGGGTTTAACCACCTCTCTAACTTATAAAGGGTGTGGGAAATATTCAAGGTAAAGGAGTACCCACTGGTAATATAGCAACCACAGTATTCACCTTTACCCATAAGATCAAATAATTCCAATGAAGTACAAATTAATTATCAATTATCAAAATAATACTGTAATGAAAAGTATAACAAATCACAGATGGCCAGTTCAAAAGTACTTTATTTATTATATGACATGCATTTAATATATATGTAGGCAACATATATAGCAATGACCTCATAACCAAAAATCATTCCTAAAGTCTGATTAGTCCAACTCAACTTAAAAACGAAGTCTCTGTTGCATAGCAGAAGTCCCATCAAAAGAGAAAATTACACATGTTTTGTAGGTTGGCAATAGTGGACAGTTAAAAACATTTGTTTTGTTCAAATAATGCTGGAGTGAAATCCACCTTCATCAGGACCATTGATGAATGTTGATCACTTTCGAGTTCTTGAAAATGTTAAATCATAATGGGGTCTACCGCAAACGTTAAAGAAGGAAATTGATAAGACCCAACAAAATACACAAAAGGTCCATATCATCTATAAGTTAGATGTAAGTCATATCTTACAAAAATACTTAGGGGCATATTATCAAGCCAGGCGATACAATTATCGCCGCTTTAGCGGCAGAAAACTGCCGCTAAAACGGCGATAATGTGCTTAATAATATGCTCTATGGAATTCCAATTGAAGCCCATATTAGATGTGAAGGACATCTAACATGGGCTTCAATTGGAATTCCATAGAGCATATTATCAAGCCCATTATCGCCACTTTAGCGGCAGTTTTCTGCCGCTAAAGCGGTGATAATATTTTCGCCTGGCTTGATAATATGACCCTTAGTAGGTCAATCAAGTGGATCACATCCATAACCCAACTTTCATTAAAAAAACGACATATACATTATGTATATTGCATAAGACAAATCAAAAAATGATTATCATCACAAAAGATTTTTGTAGAAAGTGGATTTTCGAAAAATGTAATTATAAACATTTGTACAAGAGCAATACATCATGAATATCTAATACACAGAATCCATGAAACATGTTCTTATCCTGAACAGCAGGGGTGAAGCGGCATGCAGTTGAAAAGCAATACATATACTACCCTTCAAGCTCAAATTTGCATTAATCAGTACATAGATGCATAGAATCCAGGAAACATTTTCACATACTGAACAACAGAGATGACTTTACCAACCAAGTCAAATGGACAAAACGTATTGCAGATGCAAATAAATACTTGAGATACCTTTCACTTTCAGAATGACACTCTCATTGATCAGTCCTCAACATGTTAAATAACGATATAGGTCAAAATACATTGTTTAAAACATCAGACCTATCAAAGTCTTCATGTGTTCCAATATAGCAAAGAAAAACTAAAAAAAACCTGGCATTTGATAACCCAGTTTCAATATGGCCTACCCAAAAATGATTCATTGATATTTCTTTGAGAAAATCCGAGGAGACAATGGCTGCATAAGAAACAATACATTTTCTCCAAACCACCTGCTCAAGTTTTGCAGATTGTAAAAAGAAACAGACATAAAGCTTCAGCCACCTCCGTACCCCAGCAGCAGCCCCCAGCTCCCTGGACCTCACCACCCACAAATCACTCAACTGCATCCTCCTCAACGTATGCTCCCTAGAGAAGCATGCCAACACTGACTCACCAGACGTCACCTTCCTCACAGAAACCTGGTCCAACTCCACCTCTGCACCTGACATCGCCACAGCCATTCCTGATGGATACAAGATTAGCAAAAAGACTGACCCACCCCCCCAGGAGGAGACATCACCATCGTCTGCAAAAGCACCCTCCGCGTGATGACCACCACCCAGGATGACACAACAACCCACATGGAGCACCTCCACTTCCAGATCCGGATCAACCCTCAACTACTCTCTGCAGAGCCCTCATCTACAGGCCGCCCGGTCATCACCAACCCCATTGCTCCCCACACCCTCGCTTTCAAAGACTACATCCTGCTGGGAGACAGAAACTTTCACTTTGATAACCACGACAATCCAAACGCCGCCCCCTCCTATTGAACCTCGCAAACATAGGACTCAAATAACTAGTAACCACACCCACGCACACAGCGGGATAAACCTTCAACCCCATCTTCACTGAAGGAAACAGCATCTCTCACAGCCGCACCTCTGAACTCCTCTGGACAGATCACCACTGCATCCGCTTCTCCTTCAATAAACCCACCATACACAAACACACCCACTCCTACCCTGTAGAAGCTCAAAGTAACTCACCGAAGAGCAGCTCACCTCTGCCCTCATCAGCACTCCGACTACGCCAGATGCCAACACCGCAGCACGCAACCTCCACTGCTGAGTCATGCACTGCACCAACACACTCGCTCCCCTCAAGAAAGACACAGGAAGAAACATCAAGAAACATCAAGAAATCAAGTTGGTACACCCCTGTGCTCCAAGAATCCAAACTGCCGGTGACTCCAAAAGACATGGAGGAACAACAAAACCCTGGAAGCACGTGCCACCTACAAAGCCGCCGCAACCACACACCACCACCTCATCAAATCCACAAGGAAGAAATCCTTCAAAGGCAGAATCCTCATCAACGACCACAATACCAAAGAACTCTTCTCCATCATCAAGGAATTTGCCAAACCCTGCAGTGAAACAACAGCGAAACAACAGATGTCCCACTCTCCCAAGTCCTCTGCAACAGACTCAGCACCTTCTTCCACCTTAGGATCAAGATGATCTACGACAACTTCAAACACCATTACCTCCACACCGATCCAGCTCCCCCTCCAAGTGACGCCACCCGACAAACCCTTCTCAAATGGACACCACTCTCGGCAGAAGACACCTTGAGGACCATGAAAAACATCCACTCTGGGCCACCGTCAGACCCCTCCCTACCCATATCTTCCACAGAGTCACCTTGGCCATCACATTCGAACTACATCAGACAATCAACTGTTCCTTCGAGACCGCCACCTTCCCAGACAACTGGAAACACGCAGAGGTCAACTCCCTCCTGAAGAAACCTTTTGCCGACGCAACAGACCTCAAAAACTTCAGACCCATCTCCCTGCTTCCATTCGCAGCCAAAGTCATTGAAAAGGCTGTCAACACCCAGCTAGCAAACGTTATCAATGCTAACAATGTCCTGGACATCACCCAATCTGGTTTGCGCAGCAACCACAGCACCAAGACAGCCCTACTCGCTTCCATCGACGACATCCGCTCCCTCCTCGACCGGGGCGAAATGGCAGCCCTCATCCTCCTAGACCTTTGGATGCTTTTGACACCGGCTCACACCGCACCCTAGCCACAAGACTCCATGACGCCGGCGTCTGCGGCAAGGCCCTTGACTGGATATGCTCATTCCTCACTGGCAGAATGCAGCAAGTCAGACTTCACCCTCCCTCTTGGAACTGACAGAGACCAACTGTGGAGTGCCCCAGGGCTCCTCCCTCAGCCCCACTCTCTTCAAAATCTACACGGCCCCAATCGCAACCATCGTCAGGACCCATGGGCTCAACAACATCACTTACGCTGACAACACCCAGCTTATCCTCTCCCTCACCAACGAACCCAACATCACCAAACACAACTTCCAGGAAGGGATGAAGGCCATAGTCACCTGGATGAAGCACAGCTGCCTGAAACTCAACTCCAAGAAAACAGAAGTCCTCTTCCTGGGTTCCACCCCCTCCGCAAGGGACAACTCCTGGTGGCCCCCTGCCCTAGAAAATCCCCCTACCCTGACAGACCATGCACGAAACCTCAGTATCATTCAGGACTCATCGCTCACAATGAACCACCAGATCAACGCCGTATCCTTGACCTGCTTCAACACACTCCGCATGCTTCGAAAGACGGTCTGATGGATCCCAACCATCATGCATGCCCTCATAAGTAGCAGACTAGACTATGACAACACGCTCTATGCCGGAATCCACAAGAAACACCTTTGAAAACTCCTGACCATACAGAATGCCTCAGCCAGACTGATCCTTGACATCCCCCGTTACAGGCACATCACCCAACACCTCAGCAATCTCCACTGGCTCCCACTCAAAAGAAGAATTACCTTTAAATTCCTCACCCATGCCTACAAGGCCCTGCACAACATGGGACCAAAATACCTGAACACTCTCCTTCCACACACCCAAAAGACACCTCAGATCAGCCGACCTCTCTCTAGCCACGTCCCATACATCCACAGGACCAGAAAGGGAATAAAGTACATCTCCTACCTCACAGCCAAGGCCTGGAATGACCTCCCCCTCAACCTCTGGCAAGACCCCACACAGTCCCAGTTCAGGAAGGACATTAAGACCTGGCTCCTCGGATGACCCCAGCACTCAATAGAGCCACCCCCCCCAGCACCTTGAGACCCTCACGGGTTAGTAGTTGTGCTTTACAAACTCTGAATGATTGATTGATAGATTGATAAAGCTAACCCACTATATATATCTGATATGGGGGCGGAACCGAATTGAGCCCAAAAAATCCAAAGCAAATACCTAGAACAAAGAAAATAGACCAGACGTCCCCTCTCTGTAATGTAAGCCTAGTATATCAGAGTGAACTGCAGATGGGTCATGTAGCCATGCTACAGTAGGTTAGCCCTATCTGATAAACCTTTACTAGCTATCCAACATTTAATTCCATGTTTAAAGAGCTAATATGGATTCATAATTGCTCATGGAGTGGGTCTTGGCATACTGGTGAAACACAGAAACCGGAGTCACCATAGGAACAGGTGAAGTGAAACCGTAACAATAGAGATGCATGTTTAATCAGAAATCGGAAAAACATGTAAACAACTGTAAACAAATGGGCCACATGAAAACTATCGTAGAATGGCACTAGATAAGAAAACCTTCATCATTAGATACTTCATCAAACCCATACCAACAGAATGACCACAACAATAAAATAGCATATAGAGAAAATGAATGTAGATGTCACTACCAAATTGGAAAATTAACACAGCAGTAGGTCAATGTTAGTCAGCAATGTAAAAGAAAAACAAAGAGCAAAGGAGTGATACTTCAAGAACCAACTGTTGGCAATGCTGATTAGTTGAGTTTTAACTCTGCATAATGAGCGCATTACATTCTTGTGTTGTTATTTTTTTCCCTTGACCCAGCACTGAGTGCAGACGTCCAGCACATAGTAGGACTGTGCACAAGTGAGATCAAGAAGGGTTTCATTTGTTCATTATGTGCCGCTTGTGCTCTCTAAGTCCAGGCACTGTATCCTGAGATCAAACTGTTATCTGTCCCTTTCATCACCTGAGTTAATTCCCATAAATATTGTGCCACAAGGTCCAAAGTGTTACAAGACATCTCAATTTTCAATGACCAACTACCACTGATCCTAAACCTGTAGATATGTACGTCTTCATTGAGAAGTTATTTTGTTTTTTTCAAATGCCAAGACAATCTAATTTTCATTTACAGTTTTACAGAAATTTGTCACTGTACTAATTTTGTTGCAATTGTTTTCAGTGCTTACAAAAGCGTCAAAAACTGGGGTATGAATTTGGGCATTGATGACTCCTGCTAACTTAATAAACACAATCTGGGTGGGTCAAAAGGCAGTTCTGACAGAATCTCTACTCAACCCATGGTAGCTATGGAGTAAGCATCAGGGAACCCCCAGAAAAGTACGTTAGGCTCAAACAGTACCAACAATTGCAAAAGCAAAACACAGTCACATTTATTTAGAAACATGGAAAACAATCTAATCAGCAAAATTACACCAAGACCACTAAAATAGGTGAAGAGGAATTGGTGATATATTTTTTTGAGGTTTTAATGAAAAAAAACACCTAGAAAAACTAAAGTATTAATAAAAAAATGTTTGTCGGTGACTGGGACCTAGGCGTAATTTCATAATGACCACAATGAAACAGAGGCCGGATATACCAAGTGGGTCACCATCTCAAACTTTTTACCTTTGGACCTAGGGGCCTGATTACGATCTTGGTAGATGGGATACTTCGTCACAAATGTGACGAATATCCCGTCCGCCAATTTACAAGTTCAATAGGTTATATTGGAATTGTGATTTGGCGGATGGTATATCTGTCGTGTTTGTGACGGAGTGAACCTTTACGCCAAGATCCTTATTCGGCCCATAGTCTCTGAAAAAGAAGTAAAAATATTTTGACCAAAAGTTTGATGATGAATGTTCTTAATATCAACTAATATTAAGTGGCTAATAGTCTGATGATGAATGTTCTTAATATCAATTGATATTAGGAACATTCATCATCAAACTATTAGCCACTTTATTATGGATTTTTTGATTTTTGTGTTTTTGATCATTCTCCTTTGTTTATTGTATTGTTTGCATCATTATAATCAGTTTATTTTATTATTGATCATATATTTAGATTTATAAGATTATATGTATAGGACATATGCACATAATTGCTGTGTGTATTTACTTCTGTCAATTCTGTTGGTCCTATTGTGATGTTACTGTCTTATGTATGTTTTTCACAGAATCTACAATGGTCATGTGAAATGATTTTGCATGAATAAAATGAATTTTTATTGACTATGATTGTACACCGAGTTTATAAATATCATGTGTTTGTATAACTAGGTCTTTCAGATTATATAGACCGATAGGTCACCTAGGGATTTTTCTTCAATAATTGAATTTTCCCTGCCCTAGGAACCTATATTAGTAGCAGGGGGTCCTTGTTTTGAAATTGATTTACTAGTCCCACTCCAGTCTACACAACAGTAGGGAAAATGTTGGCCATCAGGAGGGTTAAATTTACCATTCCCTTCAGGCGGGTTAAATGTACCATTCCCACTCCAAACAACAAAACAGGAGGGAAAGTGTTCAACTTTGAAGCGGTTAAATATACTATTCTCACTCAAAACAGGGCAATAGTAGGGAAAGCATTGGACTTAGAAGGAGTACAATGTACTATTGCCCCTCCAGCATGCAACAGTAGGGAAACCATAAGATTTCAGGCAGTAAAATTCACTATTCCCACTCCAAACAGCACAATAGTAGGGTAAGTGTTAAACTTTGCAGGGGTAACATTTACTACTCCCTCTCCAGTCTGTGAAACAGTAGGGAAGGTGTTAAACTTCTGAGGGATAACATTTACAATTGTTACTACAGTCTATGCAACAGTAGGGAAAGCAGTGCATTTCGAAGGGGTGAAATTTACTATCCCTACTCCAAACTGCACATTAGTAGAGAAAGTGTTAACTGTGCAAAGGTTAATTTTACTATTCCTACCACAGCATATGCAAGAGTAGGGAAAACACTTCACTGCATACACATTACAAATAAAGGTAACCCGGTGAATGTAGAAAAATGATTAAACTCTTATTACAAAATATTAATTAACGTAAAAATTATATATATATATATATATATATATTATCTACTGCCGGTCGCCAGTAGATAGTTATAGTTAGGACCGTGTTTCCATAGGAAATCTCAAAATTCTATTTTGAATAACTTTGGCGCCGGTTGACGAATCTTCGAGACATTTTCAAAACTAATGGGGCGCTCCGCTCAGCTCCTACCCTGAAAGTCTCGGGGGGATTCGTCAAGCGGGGGCCGAGAAAAAAGGGGGTTCCCAAAACGCGTTTTCCCCATGCATTTTCCCATAGGACCTTTAGTCGAAGGTACAGCCTGAACGGCTGAACAGAATTACTTGAAATTTGGCAGAGAGGTAGTCCTCAGGTCAGGGATGTGCCTTTTGCATATATGGAGTCAATCTGTTCAGTAGTTCCTGAGAAAATTGCAGTTAAAAGCACATACATATCTTTAGCCGCGCACCGTGCGCGCACCCTAACGTGCGCAAGCGTAATTCTGATTGGTTGTTACATGTCAGTCAACGTTCGAATCGGTCGAAATCAGGAAGTGTCGGCTGCCATTTTGTTTGTTTTCAGTGCAAGAGTGGAAAAGGAAGGTAGCGAACGTGAAAAGGGGGCAGGGTAGAGAGTTCCTGACCCCCTAGCCCTGGTCAGGGGGTCCCTGAAGGACCCCGAAGGCAGAAAAAAACATTAAAATTTTTGTTTTTTTAAATCGCAGATGTGCGCGCACGGTGAAAAACCATAAAAAAAAAATATATAATACGTAGTTTATTGAAAAATAAATATATAAAAAAAATTATAATACATACATAACTTAGCATTTCAAAAAACCTACAAATTCACTGAATAAACCATAGGTTTCACATACGTTATAGTTAGGAATTAGCATTTAAAAAACCTTGCAAATTCACTTAAAAAACCATAGGTTTCACACATGTTATAGTTAGGTGGATATTTCACTCGTAAAAAACCAATGAAATTCCCCCGTTATAGTTAGTTGAGATAACTATAACTCGCGCGACCGCCATTCTATCACAAGGATGATGTCATGAGTGATGTAATATGTGATGTCATGAGCAGAGGATTGCGGGCGCGCGAGTTATAGTTATCTCAACTAACTATAACGGGGGAATTTCATTGTTTTTTTACGAGTGAAATATCCACCTAACTATAACATGTGTGAAACCTATGGTTTTTTAAGTGAATACATATATGCACAGTTTTCGGTTTTGTATGCATTAATGACTACATTATGTTCTTTGTAGTTTGTTTAAGCCCATCCAGGGCATAATTGTTTATGTTTATGTGAGTATAATGTGAGTGCTGGTGTTTTTTGGCCACGAGCGGGGGATTTGGAATCCGCACGGTTTCCGTCACCGTGCATGAAAGCACCCGATCGCGAGTGCAGGGCTCAAGACGGAGCGAGAGCACGATAAACATTTCCCTTCACCGCCGAGAACTGTAAGTTGCAACATTGTATCAACATTGTATCAACGGTCCGCAGAGGCTGTATCGGAAACGTAGCAGCTGGCGCTTCAAAGACGAAACTGATCCGAAGCGCGGGACCATACTAAATGAGTTTTGAGTTCAGTGAACTTTCTCGGCAGATCGAAAGAACGCAACACACGTTAAAGCATATAGAAGCAATATAATATGTTTGATGAAGAGGCTCGGCGCGAGGCAGCCACAGAGATCTTTAAAAAACATAAAGACTCGCCAAGCAGTGAAGGAGACAGCGGAAATACACGCACTACAGCCAATGGCAGCAACCTCCTTAAGAACCAATTTTCCCAACTAGAGAAACTATACGAAAGGGAAACCCGCAAATGGTGGGAGGCAACCTCACTCCAGAATTATATTGAAGTGGGGAGGATCCCGCGGGGGCTCAGAATCTACACTGTCCCCGCGTATGAGAACCCAAACCCGTTACTGTTGGAGGAATGGGCACAACATACGGCGGAATCATCAAAAGGGATGCTAATCATCCTCATTAAATTTGCCTGGAGTGACAGAGAGCAAATTTTGTTGGAAATCGAGGAATTGGAAAAACGCATCACTGAGAACACCGACACCAACAAACAAAATGAATTACGCGAGGATATGAGAAAGCGTCTAAAAGCCTACGAACAAAAGATTAAACAACGGAAGCAGGACAAATTCGAAAGAGACGAGCGAGACTATTCACAGGGACGCATCTTGACATTTGCAAAAAGATATGAGCAATCAAGGAAGCAGTTATTAACCGATAAAAGCAAACTTGCTGTTGAACATAGGGAGACCTCGGAGTCTGAAGTCACAGACCAGAGTGAGGACGAGGGATTGAGAGAACGCAGAACCTCAAAACCAACACAAAGTGCTGGCCCCACATCGGCACCTTTTTTAGAGGAATTCCAGGTAATCAGAGAAACGTGGAACAAAGGAGGAAGAGGCAAGCCACCAGAGAAGTCGCAACAGAGACAAAGAAGAGCAAACGCAGGACGAGGAGAGGAGGGTGGCGCAAGCAGCAGCAACGCATCGCCGAGAGTAACTCGGAGCAGAAAACAATGGAACAAGAGATAAACACCGAAACCCTTACCGTTGTGAACCTCACATCAAGGAAATTGAGTAAAGCAGAAGAGGAAACTTTACAATTGGGTCTGAGTTTCTGCCCTATGAAAACGTCAGAATACACACAAACAAAAATTGATGTTTTTAAATTCTGCAGAAAAGTCAAACTGCTCAAGTTCTTTAAAGGAAAGGAACGCACCACTCTGGACAGAAATGTAGGGGATACATGGAGAGAAGATAATCTGACAGCGAGTGATGTGGAGACTTTGGCAGTTCTGCAGGACCTGGCAGATGAAGGAAATCCGACAACACTGATTCCACCGTCCACAAGACATGTAGGAGAGGAACAAATTAATCCCGGAAGTCCCTTCAAACCTCAGTCAAAATTCTGCCCGTTAATGCCAGCTGATGCCATCGACGTCTTTAATGATGCGATTACTAAGGACCTCTCAAGGCTCCGCCACACAGATAAAAGAAACATAAGTGGGAACAACATCAAGGGATCACAAATGAAAGCAATTATGGATTTGAAACAAGATAAAAACATTGTATGCAAACCATCCGATAAAGGGGGGAACGTGGTCTTATTGACTAAAGACTACTACATCAAGGAAGCTATGACACAGTTGAATGATGGGACAAGTTACATTCGAGTGACAAGAAAAGTGTTCGAGGAAAGCGTGAACACATACAGATCATTACTAAACAGATGGTATCATAGAGGAATGCTCAACAAGGAGGAATTTGCCTATTTGGAGTGTAAACATCCACGTGTACCAACTTTTTACCATCTCCCGAAACTACACAAGAATGCAACCTGCCCACCCGGTCGTCCCATTGTTTCATCGATAGGAAGTTTGACGGAACATATGTCAAGGTTTGTGGACTTTTTTCTTTTTGATTTTGTTAAAGAACTGGCCTCGTACACAAGAGACACTAAGGACTTTTTAAAGCAAATTGATGAACTGATCTGGGATGAAAGCATGGTAATGATTACACTAGACATCTCGAGTCTGTATACGAGCATTGATCACCTCCAAGGACTTGAGGCAATCAAATGGTTTCTAGGAAGAAAACCTATGAACTTATTTGAACACAACTGTATGATTATCGAATTTGTTGAATTCTGTTTATGTAACAATATATTTCTCTTCCAAGACCAACTCTTTAAACAGATACGCGGTACTGCGATGGGCACCTGCTTCGCCCCCAGCTACGCGAACCTCTTCGTGGGCTGGTGGGAGGAGCGGGTGGCCTGGGCAGAACCGGTTAATGCGGAATGGAATACCAGAGTTGTGAGCTGGAGCAGGTACATAGATGACCTATTTATCATCTATAGAGGTACCGAACAATCAGCTAGGGACTACATAGATATATTAAACACCAATATATTAAACCTGAAGTTCACAGGAGTAGTGAGCAAAGAAAGTGTAGAATTTTTGGATTTGAAGGTATTTCCTGAGAGAGGCAGACTGTGCACTGCGTTGCACAGGAAACCAACCGCGGGAAATTCCGTACTACACGCGAGTAGCTGTCACCCGGGGAAAACTATAACAAGTATCCCATACGGGGAATTGCTGAGAATCAAAAGAAACTGTACACGTCCATGTGACTATACAGTAGCAGCAAGGGAGAGCATGAACAGATTCAAAATGAGAGGGTACAGACAGGAGACTCTGGAAGAAGCCATGCTCAAAGTAGAAAAGAAATCCAGAAAAGAGTTGCTAGATGAGAACAGTACTATCAAAGACAAGAAAAAACTAATGGAAGGAACCAAAAATACCTTGAGGATGATCACAGATCACTCTGGGGATGCGGGAGCAATTAGAAAAATCTTTGCTAAACATTGGCACATTTTAAGATCAGACCCAACAATAGGGGAGGATCTGCCAAAAGCTCCACTACTCACTTTTAGACGAGCTAAATCCCTACGCAACATATTGGTCCAAAGCCATTGCGAGAGTGACAGTAAAGTTCAACATTTTGGCAAACTTGCAGGATTCTACCCATGTCTTAAATGTAGGGCATGCAAGAATAGCAAAAAAACACTGGAGTACAAGGTACCAGGAATGAGGGAACCTAAGAAAATCAAAACTCTAATGAACTGCAACACAACCCACACGGTATATTGTTTGATATGTCCGTGTGGGTTGAGATATATTGGCAGTACAATTCACCCGACAAAGATCAGAATTTTAGAACATCTCAGGGCCATACAAAATAGAGATCCCACTTATCCAGTGGCACGGCATTTTGAGATGTTCCATCAAAGTAACAGAGACCTTTTAAGTTTCTTCTGTATGGACCAAGTGCCCAATAGTGTGAGAGGTGGTAACAGACTGCTGCAACTACGCAGACTGGAATCACGTCACATTATTGACAATCAGACCAAAAGACCAGGGGGCCTCAACAGTGGGGAGGAAATGGCTGTACATTTATAATATTCTCTACTCTGTAAGGTTTTGCGTCTTTTTGTTTTTCTGTTTTTTTAAAATGAGAGATCAATGGGTTAATTATTATGAAAACGTATATTAGGATGTTAGCCCATCCAGGGCATAATTGCACAGTTTTCGGTTTTGTATGCATTAATGACTACATTATGTTCTTTGTAGTTTGTTTAAGCCCATCCAGGGCATAATTGTTTATGTTTATGTGAGTATAATGCATAGCATGAACCCATTCCAAGATGGATGACACCTTCACTGAAGTAAGTGTAGGTGTCCCTTGTTGATGTCTCTTAATGCAAAGACATTTAAATCTGTGGTAAACTGGCGCCGGCCTCTATTGACAAAGGCGGCAAGCCGAAACGCGTCTAGTGTGTGTGTAGACCTTTCAATTAAATACTTGAGAGGAGCGTTCTTGTGAGTGCTGGTGTTTTTTGGCCACGAGCGGGGGATTTGGAATCCGCACGTTTCCGTCACCGTGCATGAAAGCACCCGATCGCGAGTGCAGGGCTCAAGACGGAGCGAGAGCACGATATATATATATATATATATATATATACATTCACCAAAAGGTTTCCCTTGACTTGAGACCGCACTCCACATCAGGGTAAAGTATCCACTTTCTTTTATTTTGAAGACATGCAGCTTTCCATCCTTATATATCGTCCCTGGCCTGACGCGTTTCAAAGCATTGTGCTTCTCTTCAGAGGCCCGTTGCTGCAGCCCTTTCAGGATCGGCCAGCTACCACCATCCCCTGCGCTGCTCAAAAGTACTTGGCTTCCGGTGTGCCACCATGACGGAACTCCTCGTTCTGCAAAGCACGCTGGGATACGTAGTTTTTGGCCTTCATTTTCATACCCTCCAGTGGGTGTGGCTGCTGGAACGAAAAATTGGGGACACAATTAATCACCCTCTGTTGGGCTTTGGAGTCGAGACTGCATGGCTACAGTGATGTTCCTAAAGTGTCCTCTCACGAGTAACTAATTCACTCATGCAGGCCGATCATTTATCGGTGGTGCGTCGTCCCTTACGGCCTGGGAACTGCCGTTAAATAGATTCACCAAAAGGTTTCCCTTGACTTGAGACCGCACTCCACATCAGGGTAAAGTATCCACTTTCTTTTATTTTGAAGACATGCAGCTTTCCATCCTTATATATCGTCCCTGGCCTGACGTGTTTCAAAGCATTGTGCTTCTCTTCAGAGGCCCGTTGCTGCAGCCCTTTCAGGATCGGCCAGCTACCACCATCCCCTGCGCTGCTCAAAAGTACTTGGCTTCCGGTGTGCCACCATGACGGAACTCCTTGTTCTGCAAGGCACGCTGGGATACGTAGTTTTTGGCCTTCATTTTCATACCCTCCAGTGGGTGTGGCTGCTGGAACGAAAAATTGGGGACACAATTAATCACCCTCTGTTGGGCTTTGGAGTCGAGACTGCATGGCTACAGTGATGTTCCTAAAGTGTCCTCTCACGAGTAACTAATTCACTCATGCAGACCGATCATTTATCGGTGGTGCGTCGTCCCTTACGGCCTGGGAACTGCCATTAATTAGATTCACCAAAAGGTTTCCCTTGACTTGAGACCGCACTCCACATCAGGGTAAAGTATCCACTTTCTTTTATTTTGAAGACATGCAGCTTTCCATCCTTATATATCGTCCCTGGCCTGACGCGTTTCAAAGCATTGTGCTTCTCTTCAGAGGCCCGTTGCTGCAGCCCTTTCAGGATCGGCCAGCTACCACCATCCCCTGCGCTGCTCAAAAGTACTTGGCTTCCGGTGTGCCACCATGACGGAACTCCTCGTTCTGCAAGGCACGCTGGGATACGTAGTTTTTGGCCTTCATTTTCATACCCTCCAGTGGGTGTGGCTGCTGGAACGAAAAATTGGGGACACAATTAATCACCCTCTGTTGGGCTTTGGAGTCGAGACTGCATGGCTACAGTGATGTTCCTAAAGTGTCCTCTCACGAGTAACTAATTCACTCATGCAGGCCGATCATTTATCGGTGGTGCGTCGTCCCTTACGGCCTGGGAACTGCCGTTAAATAGATTCACCAAAAGGTTTCCCTTGACTTGAGACCGCACTCCACATCAGGGTAAAGTATCCACTTTCTTTTATTTTGAAGACATGCAGCTTTCCATCCTTATATATCGTCCCTGGCCTGACGCGTTTCAAAGCATTGTGCTTCTCTTCAGAGGCCCGTTGCTGCAGCCCTTTCAGGATCGGCCAGCTACCACCATCCCCTGCGCTGCTCAAAAGTACTTGGCTTCCGGTGTGCCACCATGACGGAACTCCTCGTTCTGCAAGGCACGCTGGGATACGTAGTTTTTGGCCTTCATTTTCATACCCTCCAGTGGGTGTGGCTGCTGGAACGAAAAATTGGGGACACAATTAATCACCCTCTGTTGGGCTTTGGAGTCGAGACTGCATGGCTACAGTGATGTTCCTAAAGTGTCCTCTCACGAGTAACTAATTCACTCATGCAGGCCGATCATTTATCGGTGGTGCGTCGTCCCTTACGGCCTGGGAACTGCCGTTAAATAGATTCACCAAAAGGTTTCCCTTGACTTGAGACCGCACTCCACATTAGGGTAAAGTATCCACTTTCTTTTATTTTGAAGACATGCAGCTTTCCATCCTTATATATCGTCCCTGGCCTGACGCGTTTCAAAGCATTGTGCTTCTCTTCAGAGGCCCGTTGCTGCAGCCCTTTCAGGATCGGCCAGCTACCACCATCCCCTGCGCTGCTCAAAAGTACTTGGCTTCCGGTGTGCCACCATGACGGAACTCCTCGTTCTGCAAGGCACGCTGGGATACGTAGTTTTTGGCCTTCATTTTCATACCCTCCAGTGGGTGTGGCTGCAGGAACGAAAAATTGGGGACACAATTAATCACCCTCTGTTGGGCTTTGGAGTCGAGACTGCATGGCTACAGTGATGTTCCTAAAGTGTCCTCTCACGAGTAACTAATTCACTCATGCAGGCTGATCATTTATCGGTGGTGCGTCGTCCCTTACGGCCTGGGAACTGCCGTTAAATAGATTCACCAAAAGGTTTCCCTTGACTTGAGACCGCACTCCACATCAGGGTAAAGTATCCACTTTCTTTTATTTTGAAGACATGCAGCTTTCCATCCTTATATATCGTCCCTGGCCTGACGCGTTTCAAAGCATTGTGCTTCTCTTCAGAGGCCCGTTGCTGCAGCCCTTTCAGGATCGGCCAGCTACCACCATCCCCTGCGCTGCTCAAAAGTACTTGGCTTCCGGTGTGCCACCATGACGGAACTCCTCGTTCTGCAAGGCACGCTGGGATACGTAGTTTTTGGCCTTCATTTTCATACCCTCCAGTGGGTGTGGCTGCTGGAACGAAAAATTGGGGACACAATTAATCACCCTCTGTTGGGCTTTGGAGTCGAGACTGCATGGCTACAGTGATGTTCCTAAAGTGTCCTCTCACGAGTAACTAATTCACTCATGCAGGCCGATCATTTATCGGTGGTGCGTCGTCCCTTACGGCCTGGGAACTGCCGTTAAATAGATTCACCAAAAGATTTCCCTTGACTTGAAAATGAAGGCCAAAAACTACGTATCCCAGCGTGCCTTGCAGAACGAGGAGTTCCGTCATGGTGGCACACCGGAAGCCAAGTACTTTTGAGCAGCGCAGGGGATGGTGGTAGCTGGCCGATCCTGAAAGGGCTGCAGCAACGGGCCTCTGAAGAGAAGCACAATGCTTTGAAACGCGTCAGGCCAGGGACGATATATAAGGATGGAAAGCTGCATGTCTTCAAAATAAAAGAAAGTGGATACTTTACCCTGATGTGGAGTGCGGTCTCAAGTCAAGGGAAACGTTTTGGTGAATATATATATACATATATACATATATATTGTTCACCAAATGCCCGAAAGCTTAGGGACACACTCAACACCATCTGGTTTATTTTCATAAGGAAACACATTGTCCGCATTCCATTAAATTCCAGCCTGACGTGTTTCAAGTCTACCGACTCTTCTTCAGAGGCAGCTCTGAATATGATTTTTCAAAGATGCGCTCTAATTACCCAATGGACTGCATGCTATTTATTTCGGCCCCCTGTGGGTCTCGCTAAGTGCGATGTCATTGATGCATGCTGGGGCTTGTGGTCCCCATTAGAGCGTATTATTTCCTCTCAGTGAGTTTTTTTTACTAATTCACTTTCTAAAAGCATACTTCACCCTCTAGCAGGTTCTGAATGCGGCGCTGGTCTGTATTTACTGCATTTGGTGTGCTGCATAGAGGCGTAGGCACAGTTCTCACCAGCAGCCTTTCATCATGATCGAAATGGTGCAGTCCTTCACGTCCTTTTACAAGATTTGGGTTTGTGAATTGGGAGAAATAACAAATGGTAAACTCCTGAACACCAGATAAACCTTATATCACTTTGCATCGACAGACGTGGACTACTTTTCTGTTCTCATTTTTAGGAGTCCCCTTTCTAAGGAGAGAAGGACCTTTCCATCCAGGACAGACTTGCAACATAATCAGTTGTTCACTCCAACATACACAAGCACAACAACTTTGTACACATTACTGTCAGTGTAGCAACACCTCAAATGCAGACTGGGAAAATATGTGAGTGGGCAGAATTCCTCACTGCGTAACATCACCTTACCCTATACTCACTCATCCCTCACACTTAGGGTGGATTAAGCTTTGCTCTAAATCAGGTATGCTAATTATGCTCCACCGTGCTCTCTGCATCAGCTCTGCAACAAGCACATTGTGATCTTCTGATCAGGTATGTCTTTTCAAATCAAGATGAAATGTTTTAGGGCCACTCGAGTACATGGCTTCCTTAATGTGGTGCTTTGCATGAATAATGAGATCTTTTAAAATGAGTTTTAAGGACTATGTGCCTGTGATATTCTCCCAGGCGCATTTACAAATAATGGAATAAGCTTTTATATGCGTGCCAGGCTTCAGTACCAGGCCGGTTAGGCCTTTTATTCCACCGGCATTTCCCCGGCAGGCTGGAGCCCTGGGCGGCCATTTTGAAAGCCTCATGCTGCTCCTGGCCCATCGGTCACTTTCCCCAGGTCCTGGAAGTTAATTGTAGCAGGCAAAGCGGGTTTTCAAGAGAGGGAAAAAGAAGGAAGGTAGAGCGAAAGCTATCGGCGGAAGAAGAGAGAGTAGAGAAGGAGTGAGAGGGAACGGATACTTGGAAAGAGAGAGAGAGCGAGGGGGGCTGGTGTGAGTATTTCTGCCAAGGATGCTTGGTTTCCCGGTCCGGACCTGCTCAGTGCCTGCGTCGTGTTTTCAAATAGTCTATTTGTTAGGCTTCGGAAATTAAGTTGTGTTTCAGAAAATTCACTGAGCGGTAGTTAAGGACAAAGCCTTTACAAACGGATTCATGTTTACACTTACGCAAGTTTTTGATTATAGCCAGCAGTTGAAATTGCTTTGCGATTACACATATTAAAATGAATCATAAAGTAACTGTTTAAAATGGATTAATGATTTAAGCAATTTCGGCGTCTACGCAAACAGGATCTGACGGCGTTGGGAGCGGCAAATCTTTATAATGTGTTTGCAAAAGGTCGTCATTATGCAGTGGGGACAATTCCTGTTCTGATGCAAAGTCCACAGAGCAGTCATAGAGCAGGCTTATTTACAATAGATTAACTGATGACTAATATTGATTGACAGAGACAAGCCCACTTGTGCAATGTACAGCTAACCACAGGATGTTGTGCAAAGCGTGAGACTGTGAGAGGCTTGTGCGCTTGTCATAGAGCGCTTCACTTTTCCACCATAGATCCCACAGAGCTTCTGCTCTTGCAGCTCGGAACATCTCTTGATGATACCAACATGGCTTCTAATGAAATTTTTTTTTTCCAAAACTATGGCAAGTAGTGGCAAATAAATTTAAAGAGGGAACAGATTATCACAAAAAACATGTTTTGTTGCTTCGTAACATAAAAGGTCCATGATCGTGTGGAACTTAAGTTCTGTCTCTCCCAGATCTTTGACTGTATTAAGAATTAAATCATGGATCCCTATCACGGTGAGCTTCGCTGGCTCAGCAGAGCAGTTTTATGAGGGATATTTCTTTTTAGGTCGAGCCTATAGCGGCAGAGCACATGCGCTGCTTGCTTTGAGAGGCATGCAGTATTCAGTATGGAGTGGAAGCTACATGGAAGCTTCGCCCACTCTCCGCCCATCTTTTTCATTGGCTTAGCTCCTAAATGCTGCCTTCCGATTGGTTTAAGGATTGTTAGTCCCTCCTTATTACAGGCATGTCGTCATTTGTATCCTTCCATAATTACTGGCCCTTTTTCTTCGAGTGTTGCACAGTATGTTTTATTTATATTGTGAGCACTATATAAAGTGGGGGCCACTCGGCCCTCACGCCCACATGGCGGTGCGGCGCCCCCCCTCCCCCAGCCTTTCGGTGTTGGGGGTGTGTCGCGGGGCGATGACGCGCGCGGCGCGCCCCCAACACCGATAGGTTGATGCTTCCCCCGTGACCCGGAAGCAGACATTCGGCTTCCGGGGCAGGGGGGTGGGACGACCGGGGTGCGGGCCCCCAGTGCGAAGGCAGCCCCCTTTATAAGGCGCGGGGAGCGGGGGGGCGCCCTCTTGCTCCTGGCTCGCTCCCCGCGTCTTCCGTGTGCCCCACGCTCGGGGCGGATTAATTATTTTCTTTGTTTGTTTTAGCGAGCTGCTGAAAGCGTCGGAGGTTTCCGTTGCGGTAGGTCTATTTGGAAGCTGGGTGTTCACTTGGACCCTCAAAGAGCAAATGCTCTGATCTGCGTCGGCCACTTCCTTTTTCCATCGCGTCAGATGATGTTTTCTTGTAACACTGAACCCTTCTGCGAGGTCTCTCTGTGTACACAATATGCTTCAGGACCCCATTAAAGTCGCATTGCAAAAGGAAGCGATAGCCTTGATTGCTTCATGCAACATTTCTTCCCCATAGGTAGGTCGCTTCAGGCAACATTTCTTCTCCAACGGGGCGCCGACCTCATTGTTCCAGGACCCTCCCATGAGGCTCCTGGGATTTGGCTCTTGCACCCCTATTGTGCTCTTGCAGAGGTATCCTTCTGTACCCAAACTGCTTCCAGATTGCCCTGTAACTCCGCCACAGCTCTGGAGGCGGCCCCCATCGCCTAAAGAGCCCCCCACCAACACAGCTGTATTCTCACTTGCCACCTGCAGTTTCCCGGGCCTCATTCATGTCCACTAAGAACAGATTCATGCCCACCTGTGCCAGGTGCACCCCAACTTTGTCAAAATAACCTTTGGTGTTCGCCCGGCATAGACCATGCCTGCTGAAGCCAAAGCCCCTAGCTCTGCGAACTTGCGCATGGAGCAGGTTATCCTTCTCTGGGAATGTACCAGTGCCTCACATGACCTGCAAGAAGGTGATGGCTTCCCAGGAGGGAGCTCTCTTAAACATCGCTATATTACCCTGCAAGCTGATGTGGCTCCCACCTCCTGCAACCTGTAGTTGCAGCCCTTCTAGCATGATGTGCTCCCTAACGCCTGTTTCCCCAATTTATGGAACAGCAGCACGCTTGCTAAGAAGACCGCTTCCACAACCAGCCTATATACTCTGGCTATGCGGACGAGGCATGTCGTGCATCACTGAAGCAGCCCGTAACCTCAAAATACATTCTGAGCTTTTAACAGACTGTATTGTTCTAACAAAACTTATTTTTATGGCAATTGCATGGACCAACACAGCCTTTGGCTGCAGCAGGCTCTCACACCTCACCATAACATCTCTCAAGTGGGTCAGCTGATCATCCACCACCGGCATTATGCAAAATTAGACTGGCTCTACTCGGCGAGAAAGACACATAGACCTGCAGAGACACCTTTGAGATCTGCTGACCTACCCCAAGTCTTTGCCACATTGCCAGACAACCAACCCTGCAGAGTAAAGCTAACACTTGGGGTTGGACAAATAAATTGTTTTCCCTAGCACTTCAGACTGTGCTCTGTTATCCCAGTGCTGTGTCTAGCAGGTGCTACCCTCTATGTGTTTCCTGTCCTTGCCACAGGAGGAGGTAAGTTGGCCAAATGTGATTGACATTGACTCTCCCAAACATAACAAGTGTTTTTCTGCACAACTTCGGCCCGGGAGGTATCCTGATGCTGATTCCTAGGTGGTTATTGATAATCAGCTCAACTGTACTCATTTATTGCACCTGGCAGGATGAAATGCTTGCTGGATCTGCCAGGATATGAATATGGGCCTTGGTACCAATGACGGACCTCCACAGTGGGTCGGCTAGGCACTATCCCCGTATCTGCATTAACTATAGGGGACTAATGCTTTTGTATCCCTACAGCAGAGAATGGCCGTGCATGCAGTGCTCCAACCTACTGAGTAAGTAGTATTTGCTCAGTGTACCGATTACAAGCCCAACTCATCCTGCACTCTTCATCCAAAGTAGCCCTGGCCCCAAAGCTGCCCTAGCCCTTACTGTGCCATCGCAAAGTAAACTGTTGACGCGACCGGTACCCATGAAACCGAAATGCTACCTAGCGCCACCCCATTTGGGCATCCATATGCATCGTACCACCACTTGGCGCTCAGTCGGCGATTACACCAAGTAAACTGCAATGATATGAACAATGTGGCTAATACCGATCGTAACAGTATCAAAACTACAACCACATGGCAGCACGGAGGTTGATGCTTTGGAAAGGGTGAATACATACACATACCATGCTGGTGTTATCCTTGAGTTAATTAGAAACTGGTGATATGAACCTCTACCATCTTGTTTCTGTATTAAAACTGTGTGTGCCATCCTTTCTATGTGCATTAGAGCTTTATTGCTTGCATCCTGTAATAGTGCAGCTACTCTTTAAGGCCTATCAGATCAAGCATGCCTCCGTAGTCTTTGAGGCTGCGGTTTGCCCCACTTGGATCACTGTAGGTTTCAACCTGCCAAACTTCCAACACACCAACAACCCAATGTAAAACAAACAGTTGAACAGTGCCACCCGGTGGCTAAAACACCCCCAGAGCATAGATCGGTAGCATATGCTTGTGTTTCTTACTGCCAGTATATTGCCATGGCTGGAAGCAGGGCTTTAAGTGGGCCGGGTCGCACCGGGTCTGAGCACCGGCAGTTTTTTAAAGGGGGGGATTCGAAATAGGTCTCTTTCTGGCTGTTTTGTGCCTGCAGTCACTGCAGTCCGTTATTTTCCGGACTGCAGTGCCAGTAGGCACATCATGTGCGCGTGCTCACACTGCTCTCCTCTCACTAGTGGAGAAGGTCAAGCCAGGTGAGCTTTGTTGGGGAAAGGGAAATCTATGGTAATTTTCTCTCTGGACTTCTCTTCTCTTTTCGAAACTGGGGAGCAGGAACACTGTCCTGGTGTCACCAGGGTCTAAGTGGAAGCTTTTTCAATGTTATATACAGGCCATAGTTGCTACTTATGTATCTTATGCAACTAGCAACCATTGACAAAGCCAATAGTCCTGACTTGTTGTAGGTATGATATCACTTGTTGTTTCATGTATCTAGATGCAATGACAAACAGCAAAATACAAGTCGACTGGCACACTATGCTAAGCAGATTTTTAGTTTAAGTGTTTTAAACCACGCCCTTAATTATATTGGCCACGCCCCTTTGAGAGGGCCTCCAGTTTTTTCATCCCACCCAAAGCCCTGGCTGGAGCCCAAACCACCAAATAAGGACAAGCCAATGCCAAGGCCACTCAGCCTCAGTTGCCAATGGAACAAAACATTGCAACTAAGGCCTCAAAACCGTCTCCAGTCCCCCCCTGCGGCACGAAATACAATCAATCGGCCTCCCTAACACAAAAATTGCAGGGGGAAAAGGCGATCCATGCACCCATAAAATGGCCTCAGGACTGCACCAGGCGTGTGAATGGTCCACTCCGGGCATGAAGAATGTGTGATTCCTCCCATCAGCCAATAGTCACTTGGGCTCCCCCGGGACGCCTGTGCTCCTCGGCAATGCACCACTGGGTCAAATTGTTCACATGGCCCGTCCATGAGGTGAACAAATAACTACCCTTAATACCGTTCCTCTAGCTCCCTCCATAGTCGCCCCACCAGGATGCTGAGCGGGGGAAATCAGGCAGATTGTATATGAGGGAGCTGTGGCCTTCTAAACTGTGCCCAATCCAGAAGTGTAAGGTGCAAACATCACACTGCCTGCATCTCATTAAGCCTAGAGAGCATCCATTAAGTGCTCATTTCCTTTCTAGATGAATAGTTCATAATTTTAACATCAAGGGGTGCAGAGTGCCCATCTACATGCCATTTCAAGGCTGTAATCTTTCTTCCCTTGGCAGCTTCCTAAAAGTATCCAACCAATACAACACTCTACCAACTGTGCATTCCCAAAGTCACTGATTAATCATGCTATGCGTCCCTTTACCGAAAGCACAAACACCATCCGTCCGTCAGACCACAAGTTCCTTTTTCACTCAGCCGAGAGCGCCAGACGCAGGAGGGTGACCTGATTTTGCAGTGTGGTGTGCAGTGTCTGATTTTACCAGCTTTTAGGGGTTTCCTGGGCTGTCCCTCCCAACAGTGGGAACCTACGCCAGGCATTAAAACTTTTAAATCAAATCAGCCGACCCGTGTAATTGTTGCGCGGGGCACGCAATGCCCCCTGCACCCCCTGGAGCACGTTTAATAAAGTAAATCGGTGAGCTCCTATCCCCCCCGGTTCGGAGGGAGGCAGGATGGCTGTAAGGGGGTGCGGGGCCTACCACTTTGGTCCATGTGACTCACGTGAGGTGAGATCCATGCAGGCTGTGCTGGAGAAGAGGTTGAGAGGCACTAACGCTTCTCTGCCTGCAGTTGGCCGTACATGCCTACACGGCTGCTGCTCGGGACGTGGGCCCCCATAATTGCCGTGACATCGCACTTCCTCCCAAAATACAGCACTCCATGGCCGCCAATAAACAGTGCCGGGGCCCGCGAGGAGCCAGAAGAGGCCCGGGTGGGTGGGAGGTGAAAGGCACTTCGCCCAGAGTCCAACTGCGGCCCCCGTCCCCAGGTGTCTCGTCACAGCAGCGCAGCCACCAAGGAAACAGTGCTGTGGGTAGGCCACTCGAAACCCCATATGACCAAAGGGCATAAATGCCCACGAATGCAGAGTGCTTCCACCACATCGTGTCGAGGGGGGGCATCGCTCTCCCAGGATCACCCCCCACCAGGCTACTAACACCAGGGGCAGCCCCGGAGGACACCTCAACTGGCCCAGCCCTGCACCGCCCACCGAAGGGGCACTCGCCTAGCACTGAGGGAAAGTGCCTGCATTCCCGCAAGACGTGCTTGCAACAAGCTTGCACCCACCCATGGCAGCCCTTGCCATGGCCCCTGTACAACCTGGTACTGGCCCAGGGATGGGGCGGGGGGGCGCTGCACTCACCGTCAGTGATGTCGAGCAAGAGCGCACGAAGCAAGACCAGGCCTGAAGACGACGAGAGACGGGACAACACACAATCCCTCTAGACGGTGTGCCAGGCAACAAAGAGGACCCAAAATGGAGGGGGGAGGCCTAAATACCCTCCACACCCCACGGCGCACCAGACATGACGTGTCTGGTGTGCCCTGTAAGGGGACTCCTCCTGGAGTCCCGCAGTAGTTAATGGGGGTGGGGAAGTGCCCAAATGGAACTAAGGAGGGCCGCCCTCTGAGGTGGCCCCCTGCGGGGGCCGAGGGCAGCTGCATTTCCTTTGTCGTTCCCAGGAAAGGCACAGCCTTTTTCTCACCAAGACGAGGCACTGCCCCGTGCTCCACATCACGAAAGGATATTAACGCTCCATCACCCCCCCATAGAAGAAACACTCAGTCACTGGACACCCTCAGAAGAGTGACACTACTTTACTTGTCTGCATCCTTCTTTCCTACTTGCAAGTTCAACCACAAGCTCAGTGAAATGATGTAGGGCTCGAGTCACAAAGCTATTTTTGTGCATATTTTGGGGGTTTACTATAGTTGTTTTTTCGACCATAAAAAGTTTTCCTCATGCTGTTTTTTTGAGTAAGTAAGTTTAAGGGTTTCCCATGGAGGGGAGGCTTGGTGAATATGTGCGTTTTTGCCCAAAACCCTCCCCGACATTTACCTACTATGGAAATGGTTGGAAATACAATCCTTTTTTAAAAATGCCAATCAATGTTATTGAATTTTCAAAAAAGAAATACAGCTTGTGAAAAAATCATACAAATAAGTGAAAGAAACCCAAAATTGGCTACCATGTGATCAAACATGAACCATATGTGATCATGTATTATAAAGGACAATGAAGGTTTGTCTGTTAAATACAGTCTCGAACAGTTATCACAATATACAACCTTGTTAAAACAAGCATTGGCATAGCCAATAGGTCTCGCCTTTGGGACCATAAAAGTGTTTAGCCAGAGTTATTGGCTTTGGCAATGTATTAAGCCATGTCACCCAAGCGAACAGATATGCCGAAGTAGATAGCAGAACGTTTGATGTACCCAACGGTTGAAGATCTTGTTAGTGTGGATTAAAATGATACAGGGACCCTAATGTTTTAATAAACTGTGTGGTGCTTTCAAAATATCCACTTTAGAAGGCTGAGGGACTGAGATGGTGCTACGACCAATGTACACAAAGGTTGGATGGAGAAAAATACCCTGTTTTCCTTATGAAGTTTCTAATATTTTTAATACCCCCGTTTCACATCACCTGCACCTGTGTGTGTTGTGGTGTCTGTTTTAACATATTGCTTTAGCATAAACTTCTGCTTGTTAAGGTCGTGCAATGAACACTAGTGGGCATTTTGCAAAAGACCAAGTAACCAGTGACCTGCGTGTAGCACAAAAAATATATAGGAAACATATTGCTTTTTACTTGGATATGTTGTGGGCTATTGGGAAGTAAAATGCTATTGTACAGTATAATGTATGTTGTCAAAAATATCGGTATCCAGGTGTTCATCCGGAGATTGGCATACTGCACTTTTTAAGCTACAAAATAAAATACAGTAGTATAGTAATAAAACGAAATGAAATAGAGTAGTATGTTTTATTAATCGAGTTAAAAACCAGGGGGCAGATTTACAAGCCCCGTGCGCCACTTTTGCGCCGCTGTTGCATCACTTTTGTGACGCAGTGGCGGCGCAAAGCTAGCGCCATGCTGCGACAGATTTACAACGAGACGCATCTAGGGAGATGCGTCACGTTGGAAAGCCCTGCGCCACATTAAACCCGCGTCAGGTTTAATGTATGCAGGGTGGGCGTTACGTCGGAAGAAGCCTCAGAAAAGTGACGCAGTGAAATCTACAAGATGGTGCATCAAATCCTCACGCCTGCTTCAAGCAGGCATAAGGCATGACGCATCATGTTAGGGATATGGCAGGTTGGAACAGTGCTGGAGTTGCGTCGCGCTTGGGACACAACTTCAGTACTGCGCCAACCTTACGCCGGCAGATGCGTCACGCATCTGCTTGTCCTTGCGCCACGATGCACTGCATTGTAAATGCAGCGCACCTGCGGATCGTAATCTGCCCCCAGGTGTGTTGTTAAGTAAAATGTTGACAGTCATTTCACAAAAAGGCGCATTTGAAAAACCATGCAAACATCAACAAAAGGACAAGGAGAGGTGGCATTTTTCACCTCAGATTTGCTACTGAGGCCAGACACGACCCATGCCCCATGCCGTGACTGTTTGCACAGGTTAAGCGCCCTGTGTTGTGTTCCTGGTGGCTCAGTGTATGTATTATCCAGTTCAGTGGCAGATTACTCTACCACAGTAAGCTTTACTAACCCCTAAATGGTAGGCTAAATAGAACAAACAATCTTAAACTCACTATCAGTCCGATGTGTACCATTTTCCTAATGGGATGCTTCTAATTTTCCTCGGCGCTGGTCTGAGATCCCCGGTCAACAGCTGAAGACCATTTTTGCGCTCTCCTTGTGCAGGGTTTTGGGGGCAGCTTTGGGTCATACAGGACCTCCATAATATTTATTACCAGACCGTATACAGCATCCCGGGACTGGTATGCACATTCCATCCAAAACCTGATATTCCTCAAGAAAAAGAGAGTATTCTCCTAATAGTTTAAATTGAAATAATGGACTTTTAGGTGCAAAACTGGTGAGAAACATGAATATTGAATGGGATAAAGAAGCTCCTACACATGATGTACCGGCTGAAGACAGGATATCCTTGCTGGGTTGCTTTCCTCGGCTTCTCCTTGGAGATCATACTGAAGGCTTTGCTCATGGAGCTGCAGGGGAAGTCTGTGTTCTGTTCTCTGCACTCAGTGCCTGGAAAACTTAGCTCCGTGGTTGGCTGTAGGTGCTACGTGCACTGTGTTGTGTTGGACAAGCACGACAACAGGTGCTCAGCTGTAGTGTCCTAGCATGGACACGTTCTAGTGTTCAGAAGTGTATGCTCTACACTTTACACCCACCCACCACCTACGTCACTGGGTCAGGTGACTAGGCTAATAAAAGGGCCGAGCGCACGTGCGCTCGGCCCTTTTATTAGCCTAGTCACCTGACCCAGTGACGTAGGTGGTGGGTGGGTGTAAAGTGTAGAGCATACACTTCTGAACACTAGAACGTGTCCATGCTAGGACACTACACTCAGCCATCGCTGCCGTATAGTGTGAGGTGTCTTAGATAACAGCAGCCTGGGAGGAGACAGCCGGGATTCCCACAGCCTGAGCCCACCCATGGAAACACAAGCATTTGCAATGCAATAGATCTCACATTTACGCGTGTTTGAGCTATTGGAATTGTAAATGACAATGCCTTTTATTTATGTTTTGGTTTTTAGAACATAAATAAAAGGCATTGTCATTTACAATGCTAATAGCTTAAACTCACGTACATGCGAGACCTATTGCATTGCAAATGCTTGGTTTCAGTTATGTGTCGTGAAAACTCGACCAGAGGTATTGGTGCGCTTCACATGAGCAGCAGTTGCATTACACAGGTGTCCAGATTCACAGGATGATGAGCCAGGCCACAATTTGAACCTGGTTCCCCTGCTCCAAAGTCTGCAGCTCTGGTCCTTATGTCACATCCTCTTCCCACCTGTCTCTTGTTTACTTTCAGATAGTACAGCTGGACAACAGTGACCCAGGTTTACCTTCTTCCGTTTCTGAGCTGCACTGTCTGAAAATAAAGCTTTAACTCAAAGAAATATTGGGTTAAATGATTTCACTTTACACATTGCAGGCGGATAAAAAACAAGTGCTCAGATCTCCGTTTAGCCAGTAAAGCTCATGGTACATTATGGCTTTATATTGAAAGATTAGCTAGACACACTATGTATTGGCGATAAAGGTACACATGGTTCTCTTTCTTGCGTTGTGTTCTGAGGTTTATTTCAAAATGGAGCTTTGATGTTCAGTGGTTTATTGGTGCAATTCAGGTGGAGTCGTTTGCCATGGAAAGTTGGGTGGTGCTTTGTATAGCATGAAGTTGACTTTGCAAAGCGACCTATACAGCAATGTAGCTTGTCTGCTACTGGTATTTCAGTGGAGTAGCAAGGGTATCATGGTTCCTTCTGCCCCCTGCTTAGGTACTGATTGACAGCCAGAGTGTACAGTGATACTGCATTCTGCACTGTTGATAGCTATGACTCTGCATAAGATGAGTGAGGGTTATAATGTACTGTGGTTTGCTACAGAACAGGGTGGAGGGCTGATGTAAGGTGGGAAGTGGTTTAAGATGGTGCAGTGCGATAAAAATGAAAGATGAGGTGATGGGTCAGGTGTGATGTGCTGTAAGATTTATCACTCGGTGAAAATATGAGGTAAAATATGTCCAGCAGTCGTCAAAGAGATGTGCCCACAATGCGCCTACTTCACCCATGCTCACAGCTGAACTCAGAGTAGTCAAACGGGTGAATTAGGCGCATTGCAGGTGCATCTTGATAGAGCGTCATGTTGTTTCGAAAATTGTAGGGGTGCATCATAATCACGCATAGTCAGCACCTACACATGTATCTCATGTTGTATTAACAGATGATCATTAGAAGAGTAAATGTAGTAATAAATAATGTGAGCGTAATATTAGGAATGGAATTTTTGTAAAATGACTTTTAAATGTAACCGCCTATTGCAAAGTGCCTAATGAATTAATTTGTGTGCAATGTAATACTTTTGATTTAAACGTGCACAACATTCAAGATTGCACGTGTAGAAATGATTACACATATATTGAATGTAATGAAAATAATGCTTGTAGATGCAATGTTTATTAACGTGTGATTTATAATGTGTGAAGGCCTGATTGAAGGTTCATGTATTGTAATGAAAGTCCTATTCGTTTCTTATGTTAGCTGAATATCGTAGGCCCGAAATGTATTTTCCTTGGGAAGGATCTCATATAGAAAGTCAGCAAGAATGATGTGCGCGCAAGGATTTTAGTTTCTCAAGCTTCCGTCCTCGTTAGCTAAGTCTAACCTTTTGTTTTAGGAGTTAGGTACAAAGGAGGATAGTTACAATATTCTGCAGGAATGCTGATATGGACAGGAGGATACTTTCAGCGATGGAGACGCCTAGGACTCAAGGACGTTTCAACTGTTATTGGACACCCGACAGATTTCAATGGAAAATTACCTCCAGGAGGTGTCGAGCCAGAAGAGATGTAACAAAGGGGTGTCTTCGATGTTGTACATTTGTTGTTAGGGACAGTGCCCCGAGGGAGGAGAGGAGAGGAGAGGCAGAGAAGAGGCAGATGAGCGGGAGAGAAGGAGCAGATGAGGGTAGAAGGAAGAGGTCAATATTGAGAAAGGAGTGTTAAATGGTAGCGGCAGTTGCAGTCGATAACCTTTCAAGATTTGCCCGGCGGTAATCGCCTCTTATACCATTCGATGATTTAACCAATAAAAGAGGCAGGCGCCGGAGACTGGAAGGCAGGAAACAAAGTTTTATTCCGTCGGAGTAGAACACATCAGATCAGACAGCAAGGTATCGTCACGAGGTGCACTAACCACATCTCTGAGGCCTGGCCTCTTATACACAGGTTTATGACTTTATTGCAGGTTTATCATACATGGCACATTCCTGAGATTGCTTTGATACATGAAAGGACATCCTCGGAGCCCCCGGCTCAGGGCCACTCCCACACATAGTTACAGTAGAGGTCCCCACCCCACCCGCGGTAGGAGATGGCTATCACACAGCTGGACATTCTGCCAATTCCCGGGGGGCGTGTGCAACCGGTCGGGTCTCAGGGGGTGGGAGCCTTGACCAACTGTAATCCCTATGAAGTGAGGTGTTTCCCTTACAGTAGGGGCAATAAACTGCATCAGCAGGGCTAGGTGATGGCCTGGGATCGGCCCGGACAATCGGGCGTAGAGGAAGGGGATTATCAAAGAGATGTACGACCATGTGTGGGATGTTGGTCAGGCGTGGGATGTGGTTCCATGGCAGGGTCGCGCAGAAGGAGAGGGTTTATGGCCCATGTATGAGAGAGCGGGGGTGGCCGGCGCGCGGGGGAATGTTCGCAGCGCCAGGGGGACGCGCTGGCGATCGGCAATGAGCAGAGAGAGAGACCAGGGTGCCTAAAAGGGCTGCCGTGCGCTTTCCTGTGTGTCGCGCTGGGGAGAGACAAGGTGGCGCAGATAATGTTCAGTTACGAGCTACCTTTCCACAGGAGACTTAGAACAGGTTTGGTAGCTTTGGCTACCGACCCTTCAACTTGAGTGTACTTCTTAGGAAGTCTTCACAAGCTGACACCTATTCCGATCTTGCCTTGGGAAATGCTAAGCAGGGATGTCACTTTAGTGGTGGAATAGGGACAGACTAATCAATTTCTTTGTAGGTATCCATGAAGACTGATTTAGATATTATAGCAGCTATCGTTTGTTTGATATTTTTAGAATTCATTATCCTTTTTATGCTTCATCGAATTAGATTGCTGCGTAGATTAAATTTTGTATTAGTTCCCATGTACTTTCTTAACCTTGTTATGAGGTGCTTTTATGTCCAGTTATTTTTGGCTTTGTAATAAACCCCTTAAACTTAACTCGGAGTTAGTGATTCTTCAGCGTTGGAATTGATTTGGTCTACTGGTTTAACATTGAATGAATTGGTTTCTCTCCTTTACACTTCACAGCAGGTAAAAAGGTCCAGTCGACCAAGGATTCTTAGCGATGGTAAGATAAGATAAGAATCTGGAGTTATCAGTTGGTAGCAGAGTAGGATGGTTGTCTCTGTAGTAAGGGGAGATCTAGTTTAGGGTAAGTAATTATCTAGTCCCCATAGAGCCTGAGTTATGGTGATCCAGTGGATCGTGAGTGGAAGAAGGGTGTTGATGGAAGCTGACAGAGAGTAACGGTGCGGTGGAAGCAGCAGTTCGTGGGAGAATGAGTATGAACAGGGTTGTGTATCTGTTAGATTGTGGTGTTGTGTTGATTGTGTGATGTCTTGAGGAGTTGGTGTGAGAGTTGAGTGATTGTGGTTTTGGACTGTAAGCGTGCGCGGTCCGTGAGATTTGACTTTGATATCCCGGGAGTCTTGAGACATCATAGACTGACCCACCCGTGAAAGAGAAATGCGTGAGTGAGTGAGTAACCGATGCAGATCCTGGGTTGCTGTATGTGGAATATTGAGTGTTTGGATCCTATCAATTAAGTCCGAGGCAGTTGTCCGGTCGTTTTGAGGACAGACGATTGCTAAAGTTGGGGTCAACAATTTCATGAGACTGTCCGGTCGTTTGGTGGACAGACAGTCAGAGAAGCAATTGTCCAGGCGGTTGGTGGACAGACGGTTACTTCAGAGTGTGAAAGAGACGCAGGAAAGTGTGAGAAGCGAATTGTAAAGGATGGGGAACTGCTGCATGCAGAGGGAGAGTTACGCCGGAGGGTGCAGGGCTGTGATAGGTCGGTTAGTGTGAATCTGCGCTGGTATTGGTGGATTGACATCAGGAAGTAGAAGGAAACGCTATGTGTATAAGAGCTAATTTAAGTCGATTTTACCATGAAATGTTTTAAAGTTTTACGAGACATTTGTAGAGGAGATAGAGCGGTGGTTACTCGGGGAGGAGAAGAGGCTCTGCCCGAAGATACCATGGCTCATTACATGGCTACAAATGTGGGTTTGCATACTATACTGTGGCTTGAAAATTGGCATAAGATGACTAAAGGAGAGGGATAACTGACTTTTCCACACGATGACACTTTCCGGGTGGAGGTGTTGTATCAAATGAAGACAGTGGTGTCTTCATTGCGACCTTTGCCTAGACCGACGCAGTTTGAGGCGTTGCACGCATGGATAAGAGCAGCGTATGACAGGATAAGAGACAGAAGTCAAGACAGGGTGAAAAAGTCAATCAGGGCATTTCAGGATGCGGGATGGGATGCATTGCAGAAAAGAAGGAGGGTGGAGACGATTGAGGGGGATAGATTGTTCCCGTTGATGGTGAAGGTGGAGGACACGCATAAGAAGAGTACAGAAGAAGATGATAGCGAAACAGATGATGGCTTGATAGAGATGCTACTGTCAGAGAGACCACCTCCATATAATCCAGACTCAGAAGAGGGAAAGTCAGTACCGAAAGTGTGGACTGGGGATTCGCAGATCCAAACCCATGCGAGAGTAGTGGGGAAAATTTCAACAGAAACAGAAGGGATGAGGATACAGACATCAGCAAGTACTGAGGCTAACAGAACTGCAAGGTTACTGGATGCTCTTACAGTGCCGGTCAGCATTGGACCCATAGTGTCCCTGTATGACCCGGATCAGGTGAGAAATGGGAGCCCGGTGCAGTCAACTGTAGGAGAAGGGATTACCCCTGGAGGGAATGGCACGGTGAGTGGAATAGCTCACCGTCCGAGACCTATAGAATCGAGTACGCCATTGCCAGCCACTGCACATTCCTCCTCTAGAAGACAAGTGGATGTGAGATCAGAAAGACCAAGGCCCCTGGCTGAGTCTCGATCAGATCTAAGAATGTGGGAGCCACCAGTAAGAAACCAGTGTGACAGAATGCAAGGAGACTGGGATCGGGAGGACTCAAGAGGTCGACCAGTTCTTAGGAATATAGCAGAAGCAAACAGGTGTGGAGATCAGAGCAGTGAGAACGAAGAGTTGAGTGGCACATCGAGTCAAGGGACACTGAAAGTTGCTATAAGAGCAAAGATATTGGATGTGGTGAGATTGAAGGCTGAGGTAGACAAGATAGTTAGTGGGAATCTACCTTTGGAAAGAATAGAACTTTATGAGCCAGACGAGTTTCTGTTTGTAGTGAAGGATGTAACTCGCAAAGCAAGGTCCGTACACGAGAAATTGATCAAACTAGCAAAAAGGTATGAAGTGGACCTGTCCAAAATGAAGATGTTGCAGGGAAATCACAGATTGCAGTACAGTGATCAGGAATTGGAAGAGAAGAGACTCATAGGGTTGAAGTCTCATATTCGAGAATTGATTATAGGGATATCTGCATGGAGCTTGCTTGATAAATGGGAGGAAAGGTGGTCCAAAAAGAAAAGCACTAAGAGAAGCATTGGGGAGACGCCTCCTCCAGGGGGAGGAATGGTAGGAGTAGAGAATTACCGTTAACGAGAGGTGCAGAATGGAGGGTATGTGCATGTGCTTTGGAGTAGGTGACTTGGCAGCATTCACTAATGATTTTCCTCGGTTGAGGGAGAAACCCGTTGAATGGTACAAGCAGGTCGATCGGTTTGTTAAAATCTCGAAGATGTTGTGGATCGATCTAAATACATTGTTTAACATTGTAGTACCAAGTGATTTGTGGGCAGCTTGCAAGGTTGCAGTTGATTGGCCAACTTCTGAACCAGATAGGGATCCTGTTACTAATGGTCCTTAACCTATAGTCATGAAAGAATTTGAACAAGTAATCTTGTGGCTGAAATTAAAGATCTCGCCTCAAGATATCGGCTGGGTTATGATAGATCGGACTGTTGAGGAACCATAGGAGACTGTGCATGAGTATTATGAGAGGCTCTTACAAGCCTTCAAACAGTACAGTGGATTGGACACCTTAGACCCCAAGGATATGGGACAGTTTGTCTCAAAGTTTGTTTTGGCATTGAGACCTGAGGTTAGTCTCATGATTCAGCAACATCTGATTTGCTGGCAGAACAAACCGTTAGATGAAATACTGCGGTATGCCAGGTACTGCAGTGGTGAAGTAGACTCGAAACACAGGAAGTTGAAGGACAAGCTGATGCTTGTTCAAATGCAAACCGCTGATAAGGGACTCCAGATTCAGCCCAGTGGAGGGACGCTAGGAAGACGACAGGGAAACAATCAATGAGGGAATCAGAATGCACAGGGTCAGGGGAAACCTGTAGACCCCAAAACGGGAGTGGATGTGGCAACACTAAAGAAGACCACTCCGTGTCATCTTTGTCACAAGATCGGGCATTGGAAATGCGAGTGTCCATTGAACCCAGCAAACCAGGTGCAACATGAGGTAGAGGTAGTGCAAGTGCCTGAAGTTGTCAATACAGTAACGAGACCTAGATCCATGCAAGGCGGGACGATGATCCGCAGGTCCAAGTCCCGCAACCTCCGAGGATCCCGCAGGGGATCCAGACGTACCAGCAGATGCCTCTCTTTGAAGAGTTTGATGAGTACAGCCCAGACCCATTGGCATGACGGTGCCTGAGGGGGGAGGAAGACTGGACTCTTGGGGCAGTCTTGGAGGTAGACCAGAGGGGACCATTTGTGGAGGCGGATGTTGACAGTCACCCTACCACCTTTTTGGTTGACACTGGTGCTACCCGTTCTACTGTGAGATCTGCAGTTGTCCCTAACCTACCCCTCTCGGGGGAATCAATCCAAGTCGTAGGAGTAGCGAACAAGACAATGACAAATCCACTAACTGAACCGATTCCTGTGAGATTAAGAACCTTCTGAGACCGACACCAGTTTCTAGTCTGCCTGCTAGGGCGAGATCTGTTGTGCAAGTTGAATTGTACCATCTATTGCACACCCAAAGGAGTAGAAGTAGTACAGACTAAGGATGATGATGCCACCTTTAAGGTTGCGAATCAACACTTATGTATAGAGATGTACCCTGTGTTGACAGTGGATGAGCTTCCACTTGACTAAAGAGACTCCGTTTCATTGGATGTGTGAGATTTCATGGGAGAAGAGATTGAATTAATCAAAGGTGTCGAGCCAGTTGAGATCCAGATTAAGCAGAATGTTGAGTTCCTGAGAACACCACAGTACAATTTCTCACCAGAAACGATCTCAGGGATAAAACCTGTAATCGACTCCATGATTAAGCAAGGAATTCTGAAGGAGATAATGGGCACTCCATGTAACTCACCCATTATGGGATTACAGAAACCAAGCGGGAAATTCAGAATCTTGCAAGACCTGCGAAAGGTCAACATGATTGATTTTCCATGTTGTCCAGAATCCATCAGTGATATTATTCCAGATTCCATTGTGTCAAGCATTCTTTTTGATACCTCTTCATGAGGAAAGCCAATTTTTATTTGCTTCCCGGCTGGAAAATCGTGTGTTAACGTGGTGTCGAATTCCTCAAGGGTATACTTAGAGCCCCTCGATCTTTAATCAGATTCTGAAGAAGAATTTGGAGAGTCTTGTGTTGCCGCAGAACTCAGTTCTCCTGCAATACATCAATGATCTCCTTATTGCATCAGAAACAGAGGACGCTTGCAGAATTGACACAACTGCCCTACTGAATCATTTGGCAGAGAATGGACACAGGGTGTCCCCAAACAAGTTGCAGTACAATTTGAGTGAAGTATAGTATTTGGGTCATCGAATTGAGAAAGGCAAGAGGAAGGTGTCACCAGATTGAATTGAGGCGATCTGAACATGGCTGTACCTACCACTCAGAGGGAGGTCAGAATATTCTTGGGGATGGTTGGCTATTGTCGCCAATGGATTTCCAATTTCTCTCTGAGACTGACTCACAAGGATGTAAGTGATCCGGTACTATGGGACCACGATTGTCTGGTTTCATTCTTGGAGTTGAGCGAGGGCATGTGTCGTACTCCGGCTCTGGGAATGCCTGACTACAATAAGCCTTTTTCATTGTTCAGCTGTGAGAGAGAAGGTTATGCATTGTCAGTTCTGACTCAGAGTAATGGAAGTATCTGTAGACCAGTTGCCTATTTCTCAGCTACTTTAGATCCAGTAGCATCAGCGTTGCCCGGATGTCTTAAATCCATTGCTGCAACAGGTGTCAGCATTGAAAGGTGTGAAAGCATAGTCATGGATCACCCTTTGATTGTGTACATTCCGCACTTGGTTGAACTGTTGATGCCGAGAACTAAAACACAGCACCTGAAAAACAACAGACTCACACACTACTAGCAAGTTATACTTGCCGCAGAGAATGTGACTCTTAAAAGGTGTTCTGTTTTAAACATTGCTACACTTATGCCTTTGCCAAACGCAGATGATGATGATTGTGAGGACCATGACTGTCTCGATATGGCTGAACTTTACACCAAGCCGAGACCTGACATTGTTGATGAACCTCTGCCTGACCGTGATGAAATATTCTTAGTTGATGGTTCATGCTTAAGGGACAATGTTGGCCAATTGAGAGCAGCATTTGCTGTATGTACCATTACCGGAGTGGTTGAAGCTGCTTGTTTAGAGGGAGTACACTCCGCACAAGTGGTCGAAATTATTGCTTTGACTCACGCCTGTTTGGCAGCCAATCAGATCTGAATCACAATTTACACCGATAACCAGTATGGTTTTGGTGTGGTTCACGATTTTGGGCAGCTATGGTCTCAGAGGAGATATATGACATCATCTGGTTCACCCATAAGAAATGGAGAGTATGTGAGACAGTAGCTTGAAGCATTGCAATGTCCGAAAGAAATCACAGTTGTAAAATGTGCAGCGCATGGTAAGGGAACAGATTTCGTTTCCTCAGAGAACAGGTATGCTGATGAAGTTGCACGTTTTTGCGCTGAATAAAGTTGTATTTTTACTAGAGAGTACACAGGAGAGAGCCAAGAGAGAACCGAGCTCAACATGATGTTAGCCATGGCAGACACTTGGGATGAGATCAAGCGCCTGCAGGAAGAGGTTTCAGAACAAGAGAGGGAGATATGGGTCAAAGCAGGCTGTGAGAAGGGAGACATTGACATTTGAGTTTCAAGTGATGGTTGAGCAGTATTATCAGATGACTTATTGAGCCCAATGGCAAGACAGATTCATGGTGCTGTGCATCTTGAAAGGGATGTGATGGTGCGAGTGTTCAGACAGACGTACAGATGTTTGCTGTAGCAGTGTGTCAGAGATGCGTTACTTGTCAACAGGTGAATGCTGGAAAGAAGACTGTGGTTACACTAAGTCACATTGCGAGGTCGGGAGGGCAATTCAATAGTATGCAATTAGACTTTATTGAGATGCCTAAGTGTAATGGATTGAGGTACATTCTAGTGGTGGTGTGTGTTTTCTCACAGTGGATAGAAGCTTACCCAACAAGAAGGTGTGACACTCTCACAGTGGCAAAGCTGCTACTGAGAGAGCTGATTCCTAGGTTCGGTTTTCCAACCTCGTTGGAATCGGATGGGGGGACACATTTCCACAGCGAGATCATGAAGTTGCTATGTGCCGCCCGAAATGTTGATCAGAGACTCCATTGCAGTTAACCACCAGAGGCTTATGGGATAGTGGAGCAGATAAACGGAACTTTAAAGGCACGGATGGGAAAAGTGTGTTAGTCTATGTCTTTGAAATGGCCTGATGCATTGCCTTTGGTGTTGATGAGTATTTGCAGTATCCCAGATAGATAGGCGATCCTGAAGGAGGTGGCGATGCGATTGCCAGCAGTACCGTCAACAGCTTTGATAAACATCACTGATGACTTAATCCTAAGGCAAGCCCGTCTGCGCCCGTCCGCAACAGGCCGGGACCCAGGGCCATAATCCCTGTCCCACCCTCCAGCCATCCACGGCCATTGAGCAAACGCTCCATCTCTTATTCAGGGAACGAGCTAAGAAAACTAAACACCGCTGACTCTCAGACCCAAGCATCATGTGCACAACTGGAACCCTTAAGCACCTTGGGACCAGTCAGCTGTTGGAACTGCCACTGGCTGAGCAACCCCTGGCACTGCCCCACCAACCTCTCTACCCTCGAAGTAACTCTAAAATGTATCTATCTTAACGTAAGGTCCCTCCCCAAACATGCAATTGAAGTATGGGACATTCTAGAAAATGATCAACCAGACCTAGCTTTCATTACGGAGACTTGGCTAGATAACCACAATACCCCGGATATTGCCACGGCCCTCCCAGCCAACTACAAAATTCTCAACTTGAATAGGAAGAAAAAGAAGGGAGGGGGGGGTAGCACTGCTGTTTAAAGACTCATTTTCCTGTAGACAAGAAGTGATCACTCAGGCCAGTACCCACGAGGTTATGGCATTTTCTTTATCCTCTAACACCACCATCCTATTTGGTGGAGCCGTCATCTACAACCCCCCGGGCTGTACCTCTGAATTCAACACTCATCTCTTGGCACAAGTTATGCCAATCTGTCTTCAGAACAAAAATATATTACTCCTAGGGGACTTTAATATCCACTACGATGACAGTAATAACCCCCTCACTAAACAACTAACTGAAAATATGGAGATACTGCAGCTGTCTCAGAGAATTAACCAACCAACCCATCAGGCCGGACACACCCTCGACCTGATTTTCTCCAATATTAACCCTATCTCAATCTCAGGGATAAGACCACTACCATGGACAGACCACTCTTTGGTTGAATTTGATATTCAATTACCGGCTAAAAACACTAGGCCCTCCTATCAGACAGCAACCCACAAAAGAAGTTATGCTAACTTCAAGGTTGAAACTTTCAAGAAACACTTTGTACATCCCCCTACAGGAGAAATAAGTGTTGATGAAGCAACAGATAGACTGCAGGACCACATCGCAATGGCTCTCGAGCACTGCACTCGACAGTGTATGAATCCCAAACCCAGGCGCACCATGTCAGAAAAGTGGTACGGCCAGGAGCTGAAATCACTAAAAAGGAAATGCACCATGCTAGAACACAAATGGAGGTTAACAAAATCCCAAGAGACTGGGTCAATCTACAAATAAGAACTGTCGCAATATACTAAAGCCATCAGGAAGGCAAAAAAGGACTACTTTTCTCATAGAATTCTAGAGAATAAAGACTCCTCTAAAGAGCTCTTTAAAATAGTTAATGAGCTATGTAGCCCGCCCAGTTTATCATCTAATCTGATTCCCTCGCAAATCAGTTGCGACAAAATGAACAACTTCTTTTGTGAAAAGATAGACAAGATCTATTCTTCCTTCCCCAACCCCGAGGCGGGCTCCCCGATGGACCACGAGCCACCCACCTCCCAAGCCCACTGTACTAGCTTCGGCCCATTCTCTGAAGAGGAAGTGGGCAAAGCAATGCTCGAAATTAAATCTGGCTCCCTCTTGGACCCTTGCCCCCATCATATTTTCCGACAACTCATTCCTTTAATTTGCCCTGCAGTAACTCAAGTGCTGAATCACTCGCTAGAAGCGGCAGAATTTCCATCCAGCTGGAAGAACGCCACAGTCACCCCCCCTTCTAAAAAAAAGCAGGCCTAGATATCAACAACCCGGCCAACTATAGACCCATTTCCCAACTTCCCTACTTGTCGAAAGTCCTGGAGAAACTGGTCAGCAGGCAACTGGTCAGTTTTCTCGAAACGAATAACCTACTGGACATCACGCAAACAGGTTTTAGGGCCAACAACAGCACGGAAACAACTCTCCTGGCCATGCTTGACAACATCAGAATGCATGTGGACCAGGGGAAAACAGTTGCCCTAATCCTGTTGGACCTCTCGGCGGCATTCGACACCGTCCCACACAAACTGCTCCTGGAGACCTTAGCATCTAGAGGCATTAGGGACAGAGCACTGGGATGGCTGCGGTCTTTCCTATCGGAAAGATCACAATCGGTGCACCTGGGCAAGTTCTCATCCCCTCGCCGGATCATCAAATACGGGGTCCCGCAGGGGGCCTCGCTAAGCCCTACTCTGTTCAACGTTTTCGTGTCTTCCCTGGCTGCAATCGGCAGAAAATGGGGTGTTGAACTCTGTTCCTATGCGGATGACACCCAACTCACTGTAATCTTGGACGAGAAGAACAACCCCAAGGACAGGCTTCTAAACTGTCTCTCTGAGTTGGCTGAATGGATGCACAAGCACTACCTTAAGCTAAATGCAGACAAATCAGAGATACTGCTGTTCGGAGGCCACACTCAACTGTGGAACGACACCTGGTGGCCCGAAGCTCTGGGTATCCCTCCTGCCCCGACATCAACAGCAAGGAATCTTGGAATAACTATTGACACCTCCCTCTCCATGAAAACTCATGTAGCCGCTATATGCGGTAAAGGCTTTGCAACTCTGAAGATGCTTAAAAGAGTCTTTCTATGGATTCCAACAGAGTGCAGAAGGATCCTAGTTCAGTCTCTCCTGATGAGTAGGCTAGACTATGGAAACTCCCTGTTCGTAGGCATGGCAGAGTACCTATTCACCAAACTCCAAATGGTGCAGAACGCAGCAGCCAAGGCTATCTGCATGAAAAGAAAATTCGACTCGGCCACAAATTGTCTGCGTGATCTACACTGGTTGCCAATGAAGCAAAGAGCAACTTTGAAAATGTTGTGCATCACTCATAGAGCACTGCACAAGACAGGCCCTCTCATCCTTAGAAACAGGATTCTGTTCTACACTCCCACCAGAAACCTCCGCTCACAAATCTCGGCGCAAGCCAGCATCCCCCGGGTAAAGAGAGCCAGGATGGGTGAACAAGCCTTTTCCCACGTCGCTGCAAGGAAGTGGAACGAACTTCCCGTGGCCCTCCGACTCACAGAATGCCACCTGGCATTTAGGAAACAACTAAAAACCTTCCTTTTCCCCCACTCCGACTAAACCACCCAACTATGCCCACTGCACCCACACTTTAGCAATCTCAGCGCCGTGATATCCCTTTGGGATGATTGTTAGCGCTCTATAAGAAACCTAAATAAATAAATAAATAAAATACTGCAAAGGACTTGCTAATGTGGACCATTCTGTGTCTCAGCAGGTGCAGACTGCCGCTGTTCCAGCTTTAAGTGATCTATGCCACGATTTGTGCCCGAGAGATTGGGTACTTGTCCGTAAGCACATGAAGAAGAGCTGCCTGGACGCTCGGTGGAGAGGCTCTTATCAGATGATACTGGTAACGAGCACTGCAGTGAAGTGCGGAGGATAGCCAAACTAGGTACATGCTTCCTGCACCCGCAGAGTTTCAGCACCCTTGGAAGAAACAGCTCCTCTCACAAATGAAAATCCAGCTGTGGCAGCAGGGCCACGAGAGAGAGCAAACCAAGCTGTGAGGGTTGCAGGAGAGGCTGGTTTCTCATCAGACCAGGCTGAAGGGGGTCACGTTATCCATAGCCCAGATAATGACTCTGAAGACGAAAGGGACGTTGGGAGTGGCATAGAGTCAGATTCAGCGGAGGGAAGTGGTGCGCAGAGCGCTCAAGAAGAAAGCAGAAGGGCTGGAGGCGCAGAAGAAGCCTGGCCCAGGAGGCAGAGAAGGCTGAATCTGAGACTAGCTCCCGAGAAAGATCTTGCCCCTGTGTCTGAGGTCTCTGAATCGGGAGAAAGCAAAGAAGAGCAGAATCAAAGCCTGAGAAGATCGAGGAGGACGAGAGTACCTTGCCAGAGATACGCTACCCTGGAGTGGGCTTACACAGTAACTGATGCCGGGAGTAGTGAGTTCCGGGAGGCTGAGGTCCGTGAACGTGGTCAGCAGGAATCCACTACTGAAGATAAAAGTGGTATTGCTGGTGCCTGGTTTTAAAGTTGAGGGAGTGCTGACTCTCACGGTTCCAAAACCTCCACTTTTGAGCAAGGTGCGCATCCTGGTTCTGCAAAGACTGGTTTTCCCGATGTCTGTATTTGAACCATAAACTCATGAATTGGTAACTGTCCGTCTTGAAATTTTACATCATGTTCTAGCTGCAATTGGATCTGAACTTATCGTGGATTGTGAATAAACTGTGATTTGTAAATAAATGTTTAAAGGAAGATAACCTAGGCCAAAGGGGAAGAAGAAGAAATTTAGGGACTTTCTATAGAAGAAGAAGGAGGGTTAAGGAAGTCTTTTTGGACTGTGTAAATAAGGATTGAAAGTACTGTAAAGGGATTTTCCAGCCCTTCCGGAGTGGTGTTTGAACCGGTTTGAACAGCAACTTGTGGTGGAGAAAGAGACTCTAAGTGTTCGTTGCTGAATCCAAAACCAATAACAAAAGATGGAGGCTGGAAATCCGAACCATATGTCCAAATGTATGATAGGTACACTCATAGGAGGAGTGGTAGTTTCAATAGTTATAATTATTATAGTGTCAGTTGCTATTCCACATGAGGTAGGAGTCATAGAGGTGAAGGGAACGCCTACACCCAGTACTTCAACCTAAAAAGTCTTTGCTAGAACAAGATAGTCGTAGATTGCATGTAGATTTGTCTAGAGGTGATTTTAAGCTTAATGCGTATGCCAAGCTGCTATACAAATATGTGGAGGCGATGGATGCAAAAAATTGCTATGAGTGTATGCAGTTACCTGCCTCAGGGGATGAGGGGATTAAGTATCACCATCTTCAACTGACGAATGGAATTTTATGTAGTTTGTTGCTTGGTATATTCTATGGGAGAGGTCATTATGAGTACTTCTTTTCGAATTATGATGCAGTGCTTTCAGAGGTACCAGCTTACAAGCACCTGAATAAGTATGATTATTACAAGCCGGAGGATAGGTTTGAGAAGTATTTCATTCCGACTTCAACATTAGATACAGCGTATGCTCATAGATATAATTTGACTTGTTCATTAACTGAGGTAGGAAATAAATCTGTAGACCAAGTAGAAGATAAATATAGAAAGCTAACAAAAACACATGATACTGGGAAGAGTCCAGTAGATTGGACTGAGGAGGAAAGATCTCACAGAGCAAAGGGGAGTTATGGCTCTATAGCATTGGACCTGGTGCAGAAGGGGAAGTTGTGTGTGAAGCGTGTGCAGACCGATTATGATAAGGTCTATGTGGGACAAAGTACATGTGATCATATTTTCACTATGGAAGAGTCAGCAAAGAACTTTTACAAGGTAAGGTGCAAGTGGTGCCCACAGTATATTATGTGTGTGGAAAGAATGCTTATGTGAGATTGCCTGCAAATTGGTATGGAATTTATTATTTAGGAATCTTTTTTCCAAAAAGTTACCACGCAGAAGAATTAGAACTTTTGGAAGATGGAAAGCACTCTAGAGTCAAAAAAGGTGCGAGTGCGAGAGCAGTGATTGGAGATATCTTTGGAGCAGTAATTCCAAGTTTGGGAGTGATTCTGAATGATGTGAAGATTAGGAGATTGGCGACTGTTGTGACGAGTTGTCAATAAATACAGCTAAGTTGTTGATACTTGTGGATTGAGAGATGTTATCGATAAGGACGATGGTGATGCAGAACCGTCTTGCTTTAGATGTTTTACTGGCAAAAGAGGGCGAAGTCTGTAAAACGTTAAAGGTTCAAGAGTGCTGTACTTATATACCAGATAACAGCAAAGATCTGAAGAAGTATATAAGTAACATCACTGTGATCCATCATGAGATCCAGGATCTGACTGAAGAGGGTGTTTGGGAAAAGGTTGGAAAAGGATTTGGCAAGTTGGGAAATTGATTTGCAAATCTAGGAAAAGGCATTCTTGGTTATATTTTAAAGCCTACCATTATCCTAGTGATTTGTGTGGTTTGCTTGTGGGGATTTGCCAGAGCTTATCAATGGTACAAGGCGAGCCAAGTTGAAAGGTCCCTTAGGGAACAAGAGATAAGGATGGCTGGAATGCAGGACAGTCACTATCAGAATATCAAGATTCTAGAGAAGTTCGGACAGGGAAGAGTGGCAACGAGCTCTGTTTAGGTCGGTTCTTTCTCCAGGGAGTTGTGATTTTGGTGATGGCACTAGTCATCAAAGGGGGGAACTGATAGAGCGACATGTTGTTTCAAAAATTGTAGGGGTGCATCATAATCAGGTATAGTCCACACCTACACATGTATCTTATGTTGTATTAACAGATGATCATTAGAAGAGTAAATGTAGTAGTAAATAATGTGAGAGTAATGTTAGGAATGTAATTCGTGTTCGTCGAAAAAGTAAAATGACTTTTAAATGTGACTGCCTATTGCAAAGTGCCTAATGAATTAATTTGTGTGCAATGTAATGCCTTTGATTTAAACGTGCACAATATTAAAGAATGAACGTGTAGAAATGATTACACATATATTGAATGTAATGAAAATAATGCTTGTAGATGCAATGTTTATTAATGTGTGATTTATAATGTGTGAAAGCCGATTGAAGGTTCATGTATTGTAATGAAAGGCCTAGTCGTTTCGTATGTTACCTGAATATCATAGGCCCGAAATGTATTTTCTTTGGGAAGGATTTTAGCTTCTCAAGCTTCTGTTGCAGGTGTAAGGACATTGTCCTCGTTAGCTATGACTAACCTTTTGTTTTAGGAGTTAGGTACGAAGAAGGATACTTACAATATTCTGCAGGAATGCTGATATGGAGAGGAGGATACTTTCAGTGATGGAGACGCCTGGGACTCAAGGACGTTTCAACCATTATTGGACGCCAGACAGGTTTCAATGGAAATTTACCTCCAGGAGTGTCCAGCCAGAAGAGGTGGAACGAAGGCGTGTCTTCCAAGTTGTGCATTTTGTATTAGGGACAGTCCCCAGAGTGAGGAGAGGCAGAGAAGAGGCAGATGAGCGGCAGAGAAGGAACAGATGAGGGTACAAGGAAGAGATTGATATTGAGAAAGGAGACTTAGAATAAGTTTGGTAGCTTTGGCTATCAACCCTTCAACGTGAGTGTACTTCTTAGGAAGTCTTCACGAGCTGACACCTTTTCCGATCTTGCCTTGGGAAATGCTAAGCAGGGATGTCACTTTAGTGGTAGAGTAGGGACAGGCTAATCAATTTCTTTGTAGGTAGCCATGAAGACTGATTTAGATATTGTAGCAGTTGTCTTTTGTTTGATATTTTTAGAGTTCATCATCCTTTTTATGCTTCATCGAATTAGATTACTGTGTAGATTAAATGTGTATTAGTTCCCATGTACTTTCTTAACCTCGTTATGAGGTGCTTGTATGTCCAGTTATTTTTGGCTTTGTAATAAAGCCCCTAAACTTAACTCGGAGTTAGTGATTCTCCAGCGTTGGAATTATTTGGTCTACTGGTTTAACATTGAATGAATTGGTTTCTCCCCTTTACACTTCACAGCAGGTGAAAAGGTCCAGTCGAACAAGGATTCTTCGAGATGGTAAGATAAGATAAGAATCCGGCGTTATCAATCTCCTTGATAACTGTGTGACTGAAGAAGTTGCCTCCCCATTGCAGACCATGGAGCATAGCAATATCCCAATTAGGGTGAAATTGTAGCTAACGGAGATGGTAGGAATTTCCTTCTTACATTGCTGGCTATTCATCCAAGCATAATTAGTAACAGGCAACCCTTAAAGCCCTGAAGAATATCCGAGACCCACAGAGGCAGAAACATATTGGCAGAATATTAGGATTCCAAGGACAATATAGGATAGGATAAGATTTACAGAGCGCACTAAAACCTGCAGGTGCCAAGCGCAATAGCAGGATAGACACGAGCAGACCAGCCAAGAAATCAAGGATTATGAGATGAGAAAAGCCAAATTTTAGGCCATAAGGAGATACACTTAAGAAATGTGGGTATGCAGTGTGTTGCTTAATTTGACGATTGGAACCGAGAAGTTACGCCCCCTCCCCCATCTTGTTTTCCGAAACCTGGGATCCTGAGTTTTTTGCAGCACAAAAGTCTAAGTGGTCTGCCAGGAATGTACTAATAAAATAGAGCATTCATTATTCTGGGACCCATCTGATGTAGAGCTTCAAAAGCAAAGCACAAAGCCGTGAAGGAAAATTGCTTCCTAACTGGGAGCCAATGGAGGGAGCGAATCCCCTCTCTAACTGAGTGTTGTTTGGGGATGTTCAGAATAAAAATAGTTTTTTCAGGGAAGAACTGTTGATGGTGAGGTACGGTGCATTACACTAGTCCAGCTGTGAGGTGAATAGGGAAATAGCGACTGCCTGGTGATGTTCTGGTGGAATGTAAGGAAATATATTTTTCAGGGTCCTCATGATGTAAAAGTAAGTACTAGTTGTGTGACTGACCTGTGCACCAAAACTTAGGGTGATATTGAAGATTACATTGAGGTTCTTAGCTGACTTAGGAGTGGGGAGCAGTCCACAGGCATCCGGCCACCAGATGTTAGACCAGATGGAATCTTAAGAGCCGAACAAAAGCACTTCAGTCTGGTCTGCATTAATCTTCACAACGGATAATGCAATACAAAAACTGGTTAAACCTCCCTGCCACCAAAGACAGTTCATTGGAAATAGATAACATAATGTGAGTACCATCTGTGTACAAAGGCACTTGATGGCCTAAGGAATTCACTAGATCAGCAAGAAGGGCCACTTAAAGCTTGAATAGGGTCAGGCTCAAGGACAAGCCCTGAGGTACCCCACAAGAAAGTCTGAATGCCTTTGCCTTGAAACCACCGCAGCTGACAATTTGTACCCTATTGGATAGAAAAGAGTGGAGAAGCTGCAGGGCCGTCCCACTGACCCTAGCTTGCTGCAGATGCTGAACCATCCATGCAGGCGAGACTGTATTGAATGCTGCAGACAGATCAAGCATTACCAAGATAGCCACCCCACCCTGATAGTCCTGGCAGCGAATGCTGTCTGCTGCCACAATAAGTACACTCTCCATACTGTGGCTAGCACAAAACCATTTTGAGAAGCATCGAGAATACCATGGGCATCGAAAAATGTAATCAGCTCCTGATTGGTGAACTTTTCTAGGATCTTGGCTGTGGCTGAAAACAGAGAGATGGGATGAAGATTTTCATATCTTCAAAAACCACATTAGCTGTCTTAGTCAGCGAAGTGACAACTGCTTCCATCCAGATAGTAGGAAAAATGCCAGATTAAAGTGTGCATTTAAACCCCTTCTGCAAAAAGTTAGTAATAGGATCCAGAGCAAGTTGTTGACTTTTAGGCGACTGGGATCAGATGGGGATCCGGAATTTAAACTCTGCAATAAGTCCTTGGTTTGCTGGAAATAAATAGGTGAGAAGACTGAAAAAAGGTTGTCAGAAAGACAAGTACCGGAATTACCAGAAAATGAATTAATTACAACAGGTGAATTGAAGTTTGAGAAAATGTTAAAGAATTTTATCCTGAAAGTAGGATTCTACTTTGTCACAAAACTCTTGAGAGGAATTGAGCAGACGCTGAATATCAGGTTGGGATAATTTCTTCTGTTTATAGCCAAAAAGAAGAGCTTTATGTTTCTCTTTTCTACTAAGGCATGAATTGGCATTCCATTTCCACTCTTGTCTGTGGCATTCCTGATTAAGGGTCTTGAGTTCTGTTGAAAACCAAGGTGTTGAGGACTTACATCTAGTAGCAATCTCAGTTTTATGGGGAGCTACAATATACAGAGCTGTGTGTGACTATGGAAAATTCAAGGGCCTGCTACAAGCAATCTGCAGTGATCTTGTTTAGGTTCCCACAGAGTACATGTTTGGGAGGGGTGGAGCCCCTACCTATTGTAGGACATAGGAGAAAGACTTTAAACCGAATCACCTGGTGATCTACCCAGCTAGGGGCTGGACATCCTCAAAGAGCAAGCTGCTATAGTTTGTTAAAAATCTCATCCAGAATTTAGCTCCCCATGGCAGTAGGAGATTGTAGCAACTGATCAAATCCAAAATTTGACAGAAACTCGAGAAGAAAATGCAGAGACCTTACAAGAAACGTCATCAAAATGAAAATTGAAGTCCCCTAAAATAGTGTATTGAGAATACATCAGAGTCGGTTCCAAAGTCTGGCACCTGACATCAGGAAAATTGACCCATGGGCCTAGAGGACGGTATAACAGGAGACCCAAAAAGGTGTACTTGACAATAAGTTTGATCCTAAATAAGGCTGCCTCCAGAGAGTCTCCTGCACTGCTGGGCCCAGGTTCAAGGGTGCTATAAAAACATCATGTGCCATTATAGCCAACTCCTCCTCCCCCTCAGGCCCTGATGATCACTACTAGGAACAACATAAGCTGGAGGGACTGCGACCACCAAATCAGATCCAGAGTCACAGTGATGAGTAGGCAGTCAAGGGACAGTGAGTGAATTAAATCAAAAATCTCTGTTTAATGTTTATGAGGGATCAGGAATTAATTAACACCCCGCAAATATTAATCTGGTTTTCCGTTTCTCCAGCAGTGCAGCTGAGTGATCTTTCTTTAGCACACAGATAAGTGTACTAAGGGGCTGATTACGATGGTGGAAGGACCACCACTGCCTGCCCGGCGGTGGTGGCGCTTCCCACAGCAGAGCGCAATTTTCCCACCGCCATATTACGATGGTGGTGGGATCCAGACTGCGACCACGGCGGACGCAAAGTCTGTCTGCCACGGTCCCGCCACAGGCAATCGTTGCGATTGCAGGGCGTAGCAGCCTGCATCCACAAAATGGTGGTGGTGCCTAGTATGCACTGTCCGCCAAATTACGACGCTGCCTCCAGCCAGCCTTTCCGCTGTGGAAAAAACGTAATCGAAAGGCTGGTGGATATTGGCTTTGGGGGCCTGTTGCGGCCCCTCAATGTGCTGGGGGGGTGTTTGTGCACTCGGGGGTACCCATGGTACCCCCCTACATTTCACTGCACCAAGTGGCAGGCACAGTGTGGTTCCTGCCACGTAGTGCAGTAAAATGCACAACATGCATTTTTTTAGACTGCGGCGGTGCTGCTGTCAGCAGCACCCGCTGCAATGTTAAAGCTGCAGGATGCGACCACCACCATGGTGGTTGCATCCTGATTTGGTGTGCGTAACTGCCGCAGGTATCCCGGATGGTCCCGGTCACCACCACCATGGCGGACGGACTCCAGTCCGTCTGCCGTCGTAATCGGCCCCTAAGTGAGTTCACTGTGTTAGAGTGAGAAATGTATTTAAATGAAACATGCATTTCTGGCAATGCCCTACTGCGCTACCATACAAATTAAGTTTAGCTAAGCATGCCCCTTTAGGGTTCATGGGTTGAAGATCCTTAAGTTGGGCACGAGAATATTGCCCTACCTTGGCAAAATTGAGATGACACAACTGCCAGCATTCCTGACCCCTGGAGCTGTCCAGGTGCGGACGGGGGCAGACGGGCTTGTCTTTGGCACCTGGAAAGCATTGTATGACTACACATTATAATGTTTTTAATCATACCTAAGGTACCACCAAATAAAGAATACCTTGGAGGTACGCCTTAATGTATTTTTAGAATACCTGAATCTCTGTTTTATCCAGAAGATGAATATTAAGAACTCCCTGAAACGAGTTCAGGTTGAGTCCGCCTCGGTTTTAGCAACTTACCAGGATAGGGTGAGGTGGTTGATGATAAAGCACATCACATTAGATGGGTGAGACCTCCTCATCCAATATATTTTTATTGGTTGGTCTCCTGGGTTCATAACTGTTTGGTGAGCAATTATTCAAAGAGGGTTTATATCTTCCTAACTCAGTAGTTGTGTTTATTTGCTTGAAAACACTGCCCGCTGTGATCATCAAGACCATCAGCTGAAAATGGAAAATAGCAATGGAATTCGACGGACTCTTCCTTTAATTTTTGGACAATGCTAAATTAAATTTAGACTTAATATTTGAATTATAGGAAAGGTGAGATTTGCTCTGGGGAAGTAGGGTACCACAGCAAGAAACAAATTTAAAAACATTAAATTTAAGAGGAATTAAACGTTTCTCATTAAAATAATTGTAAAACACCTAATTGTATGTTTGGTATGGAATAACTTGTAATTCAGTATTTTGCTATTGTTTATGTTATATACTAAAATAATGTCTTGCAATATAGCTCAGCGTTTTATTATTTTCATATTTCTAATGAAACGTTTTTATCATATATCTGTCTGGTGATTTCAGATTTTCATCTGGTTTGAAATGTATGAAATGTAAATGCCTTCTCTGTGACTCACTTCATACCCTCCTCCAATTCTAATATAACTGACTTTACTTGTGTTAGACACATTTAATTTGCAAACAATTTGCAAACAAAAATGTTTATTAAAAATGTGCAAAGCCTACATTTGAATAGCACATAAACAAAGCTCAAACATTTGGAGTAGGCAATTACACTTGATTGTTCTCAGCCTAAAAGTGAAATAAATATGTTAAAATTAAAGTTAGCCCAACTGTCAATGCCATGTTAACTGAAAATAATGAATTAACATTCAAAGGCCCATTTTCTTATTTAGATTGTTGCTTGCCCAAGAGATTTTTCTTCTCTTTGTTGCAGATGTTGTCATTTTCCAGCAGCCTTCTATTAGCGAGTGAATATGCACTTGTTTTGTATTAGACGACTGATAGTCAGGTTCTTACCAGGAGGAGAGGAGACACCAGGAACAATGAGTCATGAGAAGAACAGTCTGGACAACAGAATGTGAATGATATAACTTTTCAACATCTGATATATAAAGACTATTGTACAAGTGTGAGAAAATGGGGAGTTTGCCTACTCCCAGGAGTTTGATGAAACACTACTGGAAGGGAACCTGCTAAATTGAAAATATTACACATAGGGGTTGGCAAAGCAGCAATTTGTTTGATAGGAAGAAAAAAAGACGGAGACATATCATTGACAAATTTTATTTAAAGGTATTTTTATATAGGCCTTAATCAGTTACTGGAGACCTGTTGCAATATTATGTATTAGGGTGCAAAGTCCTGATGTGCATCCAGCTACATCCTTATTGGGTGTGCCTGGTGTAATGTGTGGAATGAGACGGTTGCTAGGACTGCCTCGGGCTAGGAGGTAGGAAGGGGCGGGACGAAGGCGTGGCAAGGCATAGCCCGGGAAAGGAGAAGTCAGTGAGAAGCAGGCAACTGAGGGTACGAGACGTGCGGAATAAAGAGACGTACAAGCCTCCCACACCTGTGTCTGCGTGGTGCTTTCTACAGACACTACAGCTGGCGACGAAGGTGGGCCACGAAGCGCGTGGTACACCCCTGAAGGGAGAAGTTGCCTGGCTCGGCAACGTGTGAGGAGAGCGCTCAGGACGACGATTAAGCGCGAGTCGGGAGCCCACCCCGCTCGCGTCTGTGCGGGTGCGGATCGCGATGCGGGTGCCTACCCCGGTCGCTCATGTGGAGAAGCCTGTCGTGCCTGTGCCCGTGGAACCGGCGTGCACTTGTGCAGCCGAAGTGTCTCCCCTCGGTGGAACTCCGCATAGTGGTCTCGCGCGTGGAGGAGATGGAAAAACGATCAGGGTGCCCACCCCTCTCATGCACTGCCTGCAAATTGAAGACTCGGGGTGAGTGCCTTCCCTAGCGTGCACGCGTGGAGCAGTGTGCTTGGACTGGCTGAGGAGCTGAGGCCTGCGTGAGGTGATCGAGCCTGGAGGGGCGTGTGCTAGTGTGGCGGCCATTTTTGAGTCAGGCGCCTGCACCAATCCCCTGCGAAGACACTCTGGTGGCCATCTTTGAAACAGGCAGAAGCTGAAAGGTGCAAACAAGCATTGCCGCGTGCCAGAGGAAGGCCAGAAAATCATCAAGCATTGGTTCCTGTAAGGGAAGTGTAAAAGTCAACAAGCATTGGCAAGAAAAAAAAAAACAATATACATTTTTTATCGAGGCGAGAGGAGGTCTAGAAAATCATCAAGCATTGGTAACTGGAAGGAAAAGTGGAAAAAATTCAACAAGCACTGGCAAGAAGAAAAAAATTTCTTTAAATCAAGTAACTGTTACCTGATAGCAAGACAAAGCGGACTGGAGCTGAGTAACCGTAACCACGTCCGGCGAAGGTGAACAGAAACACGAATTAGGATCTGGCCATACCAAGTCGCTGTCATGTCGACGTCACCGGTCCGCCAGTTGGGTCTACGTCACCCATCGCTGGACAGATGGGCAAGCTCGGTGTGTCTTTCCTGCGCCCACCTGAGCGGCTGGTCCTTGAAACTGACGGAGGCATGGGCCTTCGATGGAAGGAATGGCTGGAGGACTTCGAAGATTTCATGGCGGGGTCGCAGGTGGTGGATCCTGGCCAATGATTAATAGCGCTACGCAACCTGATCGGCAAGGATGTTGGGCAAATAATAAAAGAACTCCCGGCTGAGGATGCGGCATCCTACGCCTCGGTGTGTGCGGCGCTTAACAAAAAATTCCTTCACAAACGAAAAACAGACTATGAGAGGTACACTTTCAATCTTGCTTCTCAAGAAAAAGATGAGCCCATGTGCACGTTCATCACCCGCCTCAGCCACTTGGCCCGCTACTGCGAATTTGATTCTTTCTCGACAGAGGATGCCCTGCGCCTGAGGGTCATTGAAGGGCGTCAATCCGAATCGCTGAGAAGGAAATTGTTAAAGAAGAGTTACTCTCTCGGCGAGATTGAAGAGATGACGCGTGTGCATGACCAAGCGGATAAACATGCCAAGAAGATGGAGGCTGGGAGAGGTGAGAAGCGCGAGCAAGCCTTCAGACTTCAATCGCACGGCGAACGCAGACGCTCGCCAGCGAAACACAGGCCGTCAAGAGACAGGAGGGATCAACAGACGGCGCGTAGACAGCATCGCAGCTCCAGTCGCACCAACAGACGGAGAGATCGGCGTCTCAAGTGCTATCAATGTGGTTATGATTTCCCTCACACAGATGGGTGTCCCGCCATGGGTCAGGAGTGCCGTATGTGCGGAGGGGAAAATCACTTTGAAAATGTGTGTGGAAACAACAGAAAGCTCGCACCCAAAGATCGTGACAGGGCTTCTAGATTGGATGGTACAAGACACCAGGCCAAAGCAGTACGGGATCGGCGGGACTCGTTAACTGGTTCCTCTCAGTCCAGTTGTCACTCATACAAAAGTCACCGACAAAGGCACCTGTCGTCTCAAGACTCCCGGTCATTATCACCCATCTCGCAAGACAGTGACGAGTACGTATGCATGGTCGCGGACCCTGACCGACTTAGAAAATACCCCCGACTCAACATTCAAGTAGGAAAACACCACACGAAATTTGTCATGGACAGTGGAGCATCTCTGAACTACATGCCAGTAGCAGAATACCAGCAAATGAAGCCTCGTCCGTCGCTGTGACCCGCCCATGTAAAAGTATATACCTGGATGTCGAGAAAGCCACTCCCATGCGTGGGGAAATTTTCTACGCAACTCACATATGGTGCACACATTCACGTCATCGAAGGGCCGGAAGCTGACTGCCTCCTCAGTCTTCCAACTGCGGAACGACTGCGCCTGGTGGACATTCTGTATCGCGTGGATGATGAGCTTGATGTGACACTTAAATTTCCGAAGCTGTTCACTGGCCTGGGGAAGATGACTCGCTGCCAAATTCGGCTACATATCAATGAACAGGTGGCGCCCATAGCCCAACACCACCGGCGGATTCCTTTCCATCAGCAACAGGCCGTTGAACGAGAACTACAAGATCTGCTTGATGCGGACATCATTGAACGGACAGAGGGACCTACGCCATGGGTCTCTCCGGTGGTTGTCGTGCCAAAGAAGGGCGAACCGGACAAGGTGAGGTTGTGCGTAGACATGAGGGCGCCCAACACCGCCATCGAGCGCGAGAGACACCCAGGGCCGCACATCAGTGACATGATTGCGTCACTTAATGGAGCCACAATATTCTCCAAACTGGATCTAAACAAAGGGTATCATCAACTTGAGTTACACGAAAAATCAAGATACATAACGACGTTTTCCACTCACGTCGGCCTCTTCCGGTATAAGCGGCTCAGCGTTGGTGTGTCATCCGCGGCTGAAATATTTCAGGAAGCCATCAGGAAGGTCATTCACCACATTCCTAACGCTCTCAACTACAGCGATGACATCCTTGTGTATGGGTCCACCACGCAGGATCATGACACGGCGCTGGAGCGAGTTTGCCACGCGCTGCTGGAAGCCAATCTCACTCTGAACAAGACGAAGTGTGAATTCCATAAATCAACATTAAAGTTCTTTGGCCACATCTTCTTGCAAGCAGAAATGAGGCCGGACCCGGAGAAAGTGGCGGCACTGAATGACACCCCCAGCCCCCGGGATGTAGGGGACGTTCGATCTTTTCTAGGAATGGCCAGTTACTGTTCGCGCTACATCCAAAACTATGCGACAATTAGCTACCCTCTGAGACAGCTCACGAAACAGGGGCACTCATTTCTGTGGTCAGCAGAGTGTGAACGAGCCTTCAAGGACATCAAAGCAGCTGTGGATTCCGCCGACAACATGGCATACTTTGATCAAAAGGAAAAAACTGAAATTACGGTGGATGCCAGCCCCGTAGGTCTGGGAGCGATACTGGCTCAATACGAATCAGAGGGTGACCAACGACATATAATCGCGTACGCGAGCAGGAGCCTTACAGAGGCAGAGAAAGCATACTCACAACCAGAGAAGGAGAGTCTAGCTGTTGTCTGGGCCTGCGAACACTTTCACATTTTTGTGTATGGCAAACACTTCACGCTAATCACGGATCATCAAGCCCTCATCACCATATTTGGCAACTCATGGGCGAAAATGCCCCCCAGAATAGAACGATGGGGCCTTCGCCTTCAAGAGTACACCTATACGATCGTGCACAAGCCTGGCAAAGCAGAGAATCCTGACGACTACATGTCACGGCACCCCAAGGTAACAACACGGTGCAAATCTTCCGTGGCACAAGAGTACATATGCTTTGTGGCGGACCAAGCCCGGCCACCCGCTGTCCCGGTCGACGCCATCATAGATGCTACTCTGGAGGATGCCACGTTGATAGAAGTGAAGAGGCGACTGCTACACAATGAATGGAGACATCTGGAAGGTGATGATCTTGACAGAGCGGTGGACAAAATTGATCTGGCTGCTTTCAGGCACGTGAGAGAGGAACTGTCGGTGGCCCCCAATGGGCTAGTGCTAAGGGACAATAGACTTGTCATCCCCAGATGTCTATGTCAGGGAGTAGTCAACCTAGCTCATGAAGGTCATCGTGGAATAGTGGCTACCAAGAGAGCTCTGAGGGAAAGAGTGTGGTTCCCCGGCCTTGATCAGATGGTAGAAAACACGTTGAGAGACTGTCCTCAATGCCAACTCGTCAGCAGGCCCGTTCCTCCCGCACCCCTGAAAATGTCCAGACTACCGGAGGGTGTGTGGCAGCAAGTGGCAGTAGACTTCTTTGGTCCGTTTAAGTCGGGACAGTACATCTTAGCCATAATGGATGAATACTCTTGTTTCACCATTGCTCACATCATCTCATCCACCAGAGCCTCAAGCACGATACCTGTGCTGGATGAAGTATTTGCTGCCTGGGGCATCCCCACAACAGTGAAAACAGACAATGGACCCCCGTTTAACAGTCAGGATTTTGCGGACTTCGCCAAGCATCTCAACTTCAGACATCGCAAAATCACGCCTCTGTGGCCACAAGCCAATGGGATGATCGAGAGATTCATGTCTACGCTAAAGAAAGCCATTCAGCAAGCCGAGGTGGCACGGGAAGACATCCAGACAGTGCTCAATGAAGTCCTACAGGCGTACCGGAAAACACCTCACTCCACGACGGGGAAATGTCCCGCCACGCTAATGCTGGGCCGGCCCGTGCGCACCCGGATACCGATGGTTGAGTGGTCTGACAAGGCTGTGTGTCCCGATACAGACACGGATGACATTGCTCGCACGGACCAACGCAAAAAGGAAAAAATTAAAACGAATGCGGACCATCGCAGGCGAGCTGCTCCATCGGGGATTCAGGAAGGTGATTGGGTCCTGGTGAAACAGGAACAGCAAAGAAAAACTGACTGTCGTTTCAGTGATACTCCTCTGGTGGTCGTCAAACAAAAGGGGACTATGATCACTGCCGAGTCCGATGACAAGAGAATAACCAGGAACGTAGCTCACTTTCAGAAGTGCAGCCCCAAGGTGCGAGAGTCTCTTGGCAGTCCCATACAAAGGGAAACTAGTACTCGTGAAATGGAGACCAACACTCTGAGACCCGGAGTGGACTCTAATGAAGGAAGCAGTGAACGTCCTGAAGGCCACAGTCGCCCTCACCGGCACATCAAGAGGCCGAGTCGGCTGATCGAGGAACTGTAACTATGTTATGTTATTTGAATATATACATAAAGCATCAGGATGATTGTTTTGAATTTTGTTAAGAAAGGGGGAGATGTAATGTGGGGCTGAATGAGACAGTTGCTAGGACTGCCTCGGGCTAGGAGGTAGGAAGGGGCGGGACGAAGGCGTGGCAAGGCATAGCCCGGGAAAGGAGAAGTCAGTGAGAAGCAGGCAACTGAGGGTACGAGACGTGTGGAATAAAGAGATGTACAAGCCTCCCACACCTGTGTCTGCGTGGTGCTTTCTACAGACACTACATCTGGTGCAAACCGGGACCATGTCCGAAGCAGATAAAGAAATAGACTGTTCCTAACACAGGCACAAACTCGACTGAATTAGTGACAGTGCAGCAGTAAAGGACAAAGTGGCAACTTTGAACTGAAGCTTCTTCTGGCACTGCAGGTAGAAGACGTGTCAGATTTTAAAGAGGAGTATGGAACCCCTAGCAAGCGAATGCCTTGTGTAACTGCATCCCACTTTCTTGGTGATGTTTATTGGTGCACTGACAAAAGCCAGCTCATTCACTAGTCGGTGTCAGTAATATGGCACAGGCACAAAATTAAAGGTGAGTCACAGGCACATGTAAATGATGGAATGGCCATTTGATATTGTGTGGGAGCAAAATTGATGTTTCAGAAGTGGCAGCACAAGAGTGTCTGGATGTGCCATGGGGTTGTAAAAACGTGGACACAAAAGCGCATTTCAACACAGTGGTACAAAAGGGGGTGGTGATGGACGGAGCATCAGAACCAATCAAACACTCACACCCAGTCAACAGATCTGGGTTTGATCCATTACCGTTCTTTAGCCCACTCTGCCACCCCAGTTCAGACATGGCCATATGCAAATCAGTATGACCCTGTGCTTCATGGGAACAGTCCAGCCCGAACTGCCAAGCCATGCCTTCCCTGGACCGGAAACAAGCTTCCTAGGACCGGTTTCTGGCATTTCAGCCGTCTTCAGCCAGGCTTGCTTGAATTCAGTGGTAAAGTGAGCAAGGGACTCACGTCTGAGCATACCCTGCCAACTTATGGCGAACAAAGCGGTACAAAAGGGGGTGGTGATGGACGGAGCATCAGAACCAATCAAACACTCACACCCAGTCAACAGATCTGGGTTTGATCCATCACCGTTCTTTAGCCCACTCTGCCACCCCAGTTCAGACATGGCCATATGCAAATCAGTCTGATCCTGTGCCTCATGGGAACAGTCCAGCCCGAACTGCCAAGCCATGCCTTCCCTGGACCGGAAACAAGCTTCCTAGGACCGGTTTCTGGCATTTCAGCCCTCTTCAGCCAGGCTTGCTTGAATTCAGTGGCAAAGTGAGCAAGGGACTCACGTCTGAGCATACCCTGCCAACGATGGATTTAGGCCCAGATCTCTGTACTGGGGTGAATGTATGACATTGCTCTGCATTCTGTCCATCAATTGTTGTTTTTGCATTCCACAACAGTGGCACTTCCGTAATGTAGTTTCTGAAAATGTAAATAAACCACCCTTAAATAAAATGTGTTACTGTCAGTACCTTGTGGTCGAGGTACATTGAACACCTACCAGTAGTCACAGCTCCTCGAGGTATGGCATCAGGAGCATAGGTAATACATTTATTCAATGGAAGGTGAACCTAGAATCATCAATTATGGGACCTGGAGGAATTAATCTGGGTAAATTCTACCCTGAAGAAAGAAGGACAGCAAATATTAGAAGGGCCTTTCCCTGCCAGGTTGTTCAGTATGTTTGTGGCACTGAAGCAGCTATACCAGGAATTTAGTTTTTGCTAGCTCCTCACATTACTTCTGACATTGGGCAAGTGGTGTGTGACAAATGTATGTGTATTAAAGAGTTCTTACTCCCACCATATTAGTTACGGCCCATTTTTCGGGTGGCATGCCAGGCTATGGCCTTAGACTAGAAGCAACTGTGGGAGGAGAGGGAATGGTGGTTGTGGGCTCACGATTACAGCACTACTGCTACCGAAGACAACTGGAGAAAATGGTGGCCCTGCATGTGATCTGACTGGTGTGAGAGCAATGTTAATATGAGACTTGAAGAGGACTCCCAAAGCAAATATTGAGGCAGAAAGTGGAGGATGAGTGGACTTGTGACTCAGGCCTGATGTGGAGGCTGTCATACAAATACAGTGATGGTCCAAAACTGGTGGTCATGACCTCCCAGTAGTCACTTTATACTTATTGAATGTCACCAGTCTAAAACATATTCACAGTTGCTAGGAGGAGTTTGTGCAAGTTACGATGCCTTTCAGCTTGCACCACATACTTGTGCCTTAACATGGCATTTCCAGGCTTTTTAAAGTTGCTTTTCATAGTTTAGTAAAGGTTATCTCTAATTTCGTTTTATGTGGTAGGGTATAAGCATATATTCACAATAGAGCATTAAGTGGCAATTTGCTCGATTCACTTTCCCAGTTTTGTAAGATTAGTCAACATTTGAAAGTTGGTTCTTGATGGCATGAGACACAACAACGGTGCAGCACTATACAAGTACAATGGTGGGAGATGTGGTGCTTTCTCATGGGTACAATGGACGCAGGAACCTGAAGTTTGTTGTCAATACTGTAAAGTCATGGGGACTAGTCACTAATTTCTGTTCCTGGATACTTGACCAGCTCCTAGCTTTCAGCTCTCCCAGCAGAGGCTGATTCTCTAGAGCATTATGCTCTCCAATCCCTGATAGATGTATAGCTTAGGAACAGAATTTCCACTTATTTACCCATGTGCGACTGTCAGAAGGTTAGAAACATTTTGCTGCAAATGGAAAGATGAAAGTACAATTTCAAATCAAAATTGGGCTTAGTCCACTCAACTCCCACCAAGTGGACAAATTGATTGACCTGGAAATAAAACCCAAAGAGGCGAGGCAATGTGAAGGAGAGATCTCCAAAGATGTCAGTAAAATATAAAATAGAGCTAAAATGGCCACAGTTTCACTGATATGCCTAAATTCTTCATGCACTTACTGATCTCTACTATTTTTTACCTTACTGTCTTTATTCAGTTATCCTCTATTCCGCTACAAATTCTGGACCAGATGTACCAAGCATTTTAACAGTCACAAATGTTCCACTTTCGCATTTGGGACCATTACATTTTTTTCCTCTGTACAAATCCCATTTAAGTAGTCGGAAAAGTGTTTTAGAGTCCTAAAAAGGAATTCTAATTTGAAATCAAATCGGTATCTGGACGGAACATATTTTAGGTGTCCCTTCCAAATCCTGAATTGGTATCTAATGTATTAATGTTTTCTGAACGAAATCCAGTCATAAAACATTGATATTTTACAGGCACCTCAAAGGAGAAGCAATGCACTCTCAAAAGGGAAGGTGTCCCCTTGGAACTCCTTCCACATTACAAATGTTAAAAAAAGGTTTGCTGAAGAGAAGGCAGTGGCCCAATGGACCACTACCAGCTCTTAAACAAACAGAAAAGTAAACTTTCATTTTCAAATGCAGTCCCTTTTCCTTGTGCCATTTAAGAAAAAGTTTGCTTCATAAAATGGCATTCAAATTCTGGTCTACTGACCCGAGCAGGAGTCCATCCCTATGATGACCTCTAAAATTAGTGATTCACAACTTGCAACCTACTGCATTAATACTGATGCTGTTGGCCCGATTCCGAACTGCCCCATTGGGACACAGGTTGGTTTCTAAAATTCTTTATTATCTACAACGGTGGGCGGTGAACTCCGCTTTGCTGGAGGAGCATGCAGAGCTTTTTTTACTCTATGCTCTGCTTGGAACACAGAGATCGGGAAAAAAACTCTCCCTGCGGCATAGCTTAGTGGAATTTACCAGAGCTGGCCAGCCCCAAATTTAAATATTTTTATCACACAGCACTGCTTCACAATGAAGTGGGTTTGTACGGGCTCATTTCTGTGCTACATGAAGTAACTGTTTTTTTCTGGGACGTTTCAAGACACCTTAAGCAACAGTGGGACGGACTCGCAAGATGGCCGCCGTGATGGAGCTCGCAAAAAAAGCTCCGGGGCTAGGGATCACTCTTTTGTGATTATACCTGCTTATGCCCCCCATCCACCCTTCCACTCGACATCCCTGCATCAAGAAACTCTTCTGCAACCCAGCGTTCTGTTTTACACCCCGCAACAAAGCGAATTTGGCTTGTAATCTACCTGAAGACCTTTTCAGTGAGAGCCTCCCGAGTCTGGGCTGATTCCGAGTTCCACCGCAGCAGCCACTGGGCAAGTCTCTTTGTTGACATTCACCGCACCCGAGCTCCCACTGTTGCGGGTGATCGTTGAAACACGCAGATTATAGCCTAACCAAATCGCCCGTGGCTCCACTGAGTGAGCAATTGTGACAGCCTAAAAAGGCGAATACAATATACCACTTACACCGATAGCCATGAGGGATTATAAACAATGCCGGATGACCCTCCCAAGTACCTGATCCTTGAGTCTCTAACAGATCTCAATCTCAGCTATGGTTCTTTATTTGTTTCAGCACAATAAAACCGCTTTTTACATTTTGATGTGATTTTGTGCTGACGCATCCTGACTCAAAGATGGTGGTGATCTGCGCATGGCTGAGAGCGCTTTACCCTTCTCCTATGGGGCTGCTGTGCAGAGGATGACCAATCTGGGCTAATGCTGATCTTAGTGAAGTACAGCTGCTATAATAGGAGCACTAACTTTCATAATGTTATGGTTATTGCGGTGACTTTCTTCGCGTGTGGCCTGACCTTGAGATGGTGCCCGAGAGAACTAACTGCAGCAATGGTGTGCCCGATTTCAACCACACCACACGGGGGGACCCTCGCCCAATCGGATCATCCTCCCATAAGTTTGCCAAGCAATGTGCCAGTGCCCATTATAATTTTAACTGTGCCCAGTTCTTAAGGAGATGGGTTTTTATACTGACTTTGGTCTCTTGGCAGCGTCCCCTGAGACCGGAACTTTATCAAGGTCCAAGCCCACGGCTTGTGGTATTTGGTCTTTATTGGTGGCTGCGCACTGTCCCTCCACATGCAATTCACCCCTCTGAGCTAGCTGATTCCTCCACTTCCACTGGGGGGATTTTGCCGCATTGTGCAATTTCGTTTACCCGTGCTACTTCTAAGGTAAGGTTGCGGCTGGAGGGCGAGGGGCACCTGAGCCTGACCATGCAGTGTCCCCCGAGACCAGACCTTGATCGGGGTCTTAGCCCACGACTGGAGGTATGTAGTCATTGTCAGTGACTGCGCACCGTCCCTCCACATGAAATTCACCCCTCTGAGCGAGATGATTCCTTAACTACCTCCGCCAGGGATCCTTCTTTCTCTTTTACTGCTGTCAGCGAGCACCCTTGGCCGTTGCCCGGTGGAGCTGTCCTATGCAGCTATAGAGGAGTCTGGCTCTGGTTCACTCCTCGGCCATCACCTACTCAGCTGGACATCGGACATTGTTTTTCACGGTTCTTCTCGGTTTTATCTGCCTTTCACTCTAACTGCTTTCCTCACCCTGATGGACTTTCCTACTTCGGCCTGCCTGACTCTATCGGCATTCCCCTCTCCTGCTTTACTTTTCCCCCGGTACCTTCCTATCTCCATAAAATGCGTGTTCTTGGCTATGCGCTAATATCTTATATTATTATGTAGTCTCATGTAGTTTATCCTAAGCTCCTAAGCCTATACTTGTAACTGCAACTGTTTATGTAACTGATGTAATTCTCGGAACCTGCAACCCGTTGATCTTCATGAAAAGCGTTCTGATACCTTCGGGTCTTTCCAGCTCTATATAAAACTCTGTAAATAAATAAATAAAGTGGTTTAGGGGCACGGCAGGGGGGGAGTGGAGATAAGTGGGCAGGGTAAATTGAGCCTGGACAGGGACCTCATCTGGCTCCCTCTAGAGATGCCACTGTGACACAACATTGTAAAATTGCTTGGTCCATCTGCTGCCTCCAGCTAGATGCATTGCAAGGCAGCTGCAACAGATTTCAGGAGAGATTACCACCATGCTCTGATAGTTGCGAAATGTCAAATAACTGAGCAAAGCAAAGGACAGGTCAACTACCAGAGGCGAGGTCAATTTCATAAAAGGGGAGAGAAGTCACTCTCATTATTGCTGGGGGAAGATGAGTGTTTCCCCTTTCGGCAGACCCAAACACGTCCAGTCACTGCTGAGCGAGAGGCGCTGGTGGCTTGCGCGGTAAACCCCTGCATCATCAGTTGTGCACCGGCCTCAAATCACACACAAGCACAGAATGAAAGTGCGGCTGCTGCAAAGTGTGTCACCTCCTAACAGTATCTGACGTATCTGTAACTCCTTGCGACATGATGCGTCATACAGTAAATATGACGCATCAATCATGTCGCAAGGAGGGCGCACTGAGAAGTGACGCATCGCTGCTGTCACGCAGCGATGCGTCACTTCTCATAAATGAGGCCCTTTGTATATACAATATACCGATTTCTGTGACTTGGATTAGATTTACATCCCAGTCTCACATCCACACGAATAGTCTTCTGACACTCAGTAACCCTTACCCAGCTCAGTGTCTTCTCTAAGAAATATTTACGGGAAAGTATCGGCGGTGATCTGACGAGGACTATAACACAAGTCCGCGGATCTCCATGGAATTCCACAGTTTTTATGCAACTCCTGGGAATTCCGCATGATGCAACTATGCACACTCCGCCCACCGTTAATTAGTTGCAAAAATAGTGGTCTTAAATTGAAACCAGTATTTTGCTACCAGTAATTAATACTTATGGCCCTCTGTTGCATAAATGTCATCCTTTCACTGTAATGAGTTTACGATCCCTTGTCACTACGCAATTTCCTTTCTGGACCTTTCTCCTTTACACCTGCACTGTTACCCAGGCAGCATTTGCTGCTTTGTTTCTACCCACCTCTGAGTTTACTATGTCCTCCTTCTCTCTTCTTTTAGGCTACCCTTGATTTTCTTTTTCATTTGTGACTGGATTAGGGGTTTAAACTAAGTGATAGCATAATGCGTTTCAAAAGCATTGCCCAAAACCGAAATAAAGTAGAAAGATCATGGAAAAAACACACCTTTCATTGCTGTGTGGAGTCAAGATTTATAAATCTTAGCATCCCATGTTACTTGCTTTAAATCCATTTGATAACAGAGCATCAGACAGAAATCCTTCTCAGATTCTGCCTGTGGCATGTTTATGTTTTCTATTGTCCTAGTATTGTGTGACATAAATTTTTTTTGTCACTGTAATTTTACCTGAGTTTCTGTTCATGTATCCCTTTGTGAACACAAAAATCCTAGGAAGCTGAAAGTTTTTGGGGTGAATTTGTTAAACTTGTATGGTTTACACGGAAAGCAAGAGTCAGCTGTTCAAAAGATTTAGGCAAAGTGAGAAGGGCAATGAGATTGTATTATATTGTATCAATATTGAATTCATTTGTGGTCCATTTGTAGACTTTATTTATCTACAGTGCACAAACAGTCGCCGAAATACATTGAGGCTATAACAAAAAAAAAAAATTAAAAGGTGCCAAGACATTTACAAAAACAAATAGATTTTGAATTTAAGTGCTAAATTAAGTTTGTCAAAGATGGAAGAGAAATGTGATCCAAATTTAAGACTAAAAATCCCCAAATCTCTTTCTACATTGTTCATTGTTATAACACAAGATCGTCAATAGAAATAGAGAGCGCAACCTAAAAGACGTGTTAAGTGTAACATTTCTCAATATATCTACTGTAAACCACTAAACCTAACAAAATAACATACACAAACAAGTAAAAACAAACATTACAACATAAAATGGCATCATAACAAAACAGTAAAAATAAAATGCCAAATCACAACTGCAGTACAGCACAACAAATGACATTGCAATATTACAGCAACAACAGAGCAGCATATAAAACAACAAAACACATCACCAACACAACAAAATGCCACACAACAAATCTGCAAAAACGTTCTTGTCACACATTACCACTCACAGAATCCTGTGTTCGTAGTAAAGTGGTAAAATATGTCTGGAACATGCCTTGCCTCGTACATGGACGTGAAATAGCAGTGTTTGGCCAAAATATCAAAGAAAACATGTTGTGTGGATAATATATTGAGTCAAGAATATTGAGGACAAAAATATTGTGGAGGTAATGTTTTTATGTGAAGGCAACGTTTTACTATACTTAACTCCACATATACATAACTTGACAATATATATTTGCATGGTATGTAGATGTGAAGTTAAGAATAGAAAATCTATACTTACCTATTTTCACTAACCTCTCGATATTTTGGACCTCCATATTTTTGACACTGATTCTTCCCACATAATATTTTCGCAATTGATAGTTTATCAGACATCCAAAATAGCACCAGACAAAAATATTACGTCATGTGCCCATATGTCTGGAAATAAGCTCTTTGCACCAGGCAAAGAACTTTGAAATGAATATGTTGCTTAATGGTGAGACAGTGCACAAAGGAACGAGCTGCTGATTGTAGTATGCTCTCTTCACCTTCAGAGCATTAAATGAAATCGCTGGAACAGGAGATTCTTGAAATGTAGTATTTATTTTCAGAGCAAACGACCCACGACATATCCCGTCAACATCCTGTCTTCATCTGACTTCTCCCAGAGATTCTAGATCCCCAGTAACATTCTACCTACTGCTCACCTAGTTACATTCCATAAAGAAACACTACCCATTTACCATTACAATAAACAATCTACTTACTACACTGATACATAACCAACACTACAAAGCCTAGATACAAGCCACACAGAGATGTTTGGGATCGTCTTCAGTTTCTTGGTCTATCGATCTGGGAACCTGAGTTACAAAGTATTGCCATAATCCAGATTGAACAAAATCAGTGAGCCAACGAGTGTGATGTGTTTCTTAGTGGGAGGACAATATATATTTTTCAGTGTGTGCATAGCATCAAGATGTAGGTGAGTCACAGCGTCTCCATTTAACAATGAAAAGATAACTTTTGATAAACCACATCCCAAGTTTCTTTAGTCAGTGGAGCAGGGAATGCCCCCAAGGAGGCTGGCTAGAGTCTCTTAGACCAGACCAATTGGTTGCCATTTGTAATAGAGATCTCAGTCTTGTTGCCACTCAGTTATAGGAAATATCCATCCCTGAATAATGAATGAGCAATCCCTTAGATGTGGGATCTCACTGGAAGCCTCATTACCTGATACGTTCCACAAGAGTCTACACATATATTGTACCCCTTGTACAAATCTTGCCAAGAGTGCCAAGCCCTCTGGAACTTCACAGATTAGCGGCATTCAAACAGAGAGGAAAGTTGAAATAACTGGTACCTGGAATAATTCCAATGAAAGAACCTTAACCAGTCAAGAGCCTAACCAGCCATCCCAGAGGCATTATTCACTGCTTTGAAAGCTGCTGATGGATCTAACCTCAGAAGATCAGCTGGAAGGTTTAGATACCTGAAATTATATAGTACCTTCTATACCCCTTCTGAAGCCTAAAACACTTTCTAGATGGTCCAATTACAATATATATGTACTGCTTTTTCCCTGTGGTTTGGTCATGACGTGCTCACATTTGTATTGGGTTTCTTAGCACCCATCAGATTACAAGGTAGAAAGGGAGTTATTTGTATTTTGACCTGTCATGGATAGGTTGGTTAAGGTGTTTGAAATTTGACCAACATGGCGGGAAATTGTGTGCCTAACTTACTGACATAAAGAGAGAGAGTGTGACCGAATAGATGTCTTTGCACATGCAGATACTTACCATATTTAGAGTGGACTATACCAAATGTAGAGCTTGTCTTTGGTGTGCATGACCAGGGTTCGCTAGTGTATATGGAGTCCACTAAGAAGCACCAAAAGACTCAGTGCATTACAGCCATCAAGGAACTGTGCTATTGAGTCAACCCAGGAGTCACAGAGTGTGCATCCATTGGTGGCACTGCTCAATTACAAAGAGAGAGGAATATGGAGTGCATTGAGGAATGATAGAAGTCCCACCCATTGTAGGCAGTATTAAACACATGACGGTGTTCACCCAGTAGAGACAGAGGCACATTTCCAATGGAGGCTATGTTTAACTGCTCAGGGAGTTCGATAGTACACACAAGAAAGAGATCCCACCCAATTGAGGATAAGTAAACCACCACTAGCATGCTGTAAGGAATCGAACTGAGATAAGCAGTTTGTTAAAAACCAAGTGAGTGCTGTATGGAGTCCATTCAAAGACAACAGAGAACAATTCAACTTGTAGCATCCAAGAGCACATCAGGTCATGTGGGGAAGCAGAGGTTTATATCCACAACTCTTACTGGCCCATACCATAAAGATGCTAAGATGGTCTTAAACGTCAGCCCTTCACTTGGATCCCTGAACTGGATGCCCTGTAGGGATTAAATGCATGGGCATGTATTGGTAAATCATTTCCCAATTTCTTCCCCTTCCTCAATATGCAGTCCTTGCTGTGTCGTTTGTGCCATATGACATCTGAGTGTGAGTCAGGACAAATATGGAAAGGAATGCTGGTCATCCCTGTATGAAACAACCTAAGTTGCATAAATAGATGTGTATGTGTGCATGCAATACAAAGAAACATCTATGATTTTTATTACAAATTAGATATTTCTACCCATAAGAAATACAAAATATTAAAAGTGTGGTTAATTTAATGTTGTTTGATTTGCTATTAAGGTTTTGCCAATGTTGGTTTAAGAAATCGGGATATTGGTTGGGAGGGGTGGAATCCTCATCCAAGCAACCTCTAAAAAACTTGTGAAGGTGAACCACAAAAGTCACTTAATTAACCTGTGTTAATACTTTATTAGCTTGGCACAAAAGCAGTCAGGATTAACTTGGAGGCAATGTGTAAAGTATTTATGCAGTACACAAATAGTAAAAAAGTGAAAACACAACACAAGAAAAATCCTAAATCACATTAGAAAAGCCGAGCAAATGATATTAGATAAGATTACACTAGAATGACACAAATCTAATCAGCAGAATTGGAGATATTAAATGTTAAAGATTTTGGTAAAAATAGTAGCAAGAAGCAGAAAACACCATTTGCGGTTATCTAGTTGCACTGGACAGTGGGAAAGTCACAAGTTCAGGTAGACCACGATGTGGTGCGGGCCAGATACAGGGACCAGGTTAGTCCTGCTAACGAGCTACCTTCTCAATTCCGACGCAAAGAGTTCCATTTGCATTGGAGGAAGCAACAAGGAGGAGTCTTTCCTTGACCACATTCATCTCTTTTATCCTCCTTGATCGCACCTCAATTGACAGCATTCATCATTGTCTTTCCTCCAAGAGAGTAGGGGATAAAATCACAACCACCTGTCACCACAATACTCCATTCCACCACCACTTGTTTCTCCACTTCTATCTAGTTTCTGCCTTCTTTCCATTTTTCTGTTAATAATTTCTAGTCCTTATTCTTTCTCCCTCCAAACATTTTGATTTGCACCTTGACCACATCTCTAGGTCACTTTTACTTTTTACTTTGTTCCTCATTATTTTCCCTGGTCACACTCTAGTTCTCTTTCTGTGTGATTATTTGAGGTAGAAATGAAAAACAGACTAATACAACTACTAACATTTGGTACTCCGACATTTGTGAGTTTAAAAAAAAATATTATTCTACAATTCATATTATTTCAGAGAACCTAGGATGTTACAGAGTCCTTTTGCACCTAGCAGGCCTCTGATTCAATCAATGCTCCATAATATTTGTTTCTGCAATCATGGTGTTCCCAGTGTAGATATTTGCGAGAAAAGTGGTTCACGGTTTTGGTTCTTCAGGAGTGCCTTTTCCATATCAGATTACTGTTGATAGAAATAAATCACATAATCAGTAGAGAAAGTCTTGGATTGCAGATGGATAAAATGTACTATTACCACTACACTCTATTCAACATTATACACACACAGTAGTCCACTTAAAAAAATTAAACATTTAATTAATTTTATTAAATAAAAACATTTTTACATATTTAAAAAGAAAAATCATATATATAATTTAAAAAAATAAAATACATCTTTTTTTAATGCTAAAAGCACAACACAATTAACATATAACATAATAAACAACACAATTCTTTAAAAAATATGTACATATTTCAATGTATTACTTATGTAATTTCATACCCTATTCCTGTACAAATTACACAACACACCCCTAAAGTACATTTTTTAAATTATCATATTGTAACATTTTACATAATTAATTATCAATTCAAATATTAATAACTACTTAACAGTAAAATAATTATATGTAATTACCTTTCCAGCCTTTATCCTTACAAAACCAACAACACACACTTAATATACATATTTTAAAGAATATTATTGACATAATTTACATGAATAATATTCATTTAAATGATCAATAAAAATTAACTAATAACAAATTAATCATATTAATTAACTTCCCACACTTCAACTCTACAAATACTCACACCTAATATATAACACAAACAATATCTTAATTACACAATTTACATAATTATTTACCAATTATAGAATTATTATAAATTAACATTAATTACAATTATAATTAATTTGTTGAACACCCTTTACTCAATCAATTAAGTAATACATATAATAATACATATTTATTAATTAATTTTAATTAATTTACTCCCCCCCCATAGCCCTACAAAACCCCAAAACCGCACCTAAAACTTAAATTTAAAAAAGTTAAATTATACAATTAACATAAACAATTATCAATTAAATTAGATTAATTGAAATAAAATAATAATAATTAATTATACTTCACACTCGTTATCCCATAGAAAACGCACAACCCGCTATGGTACTAATAATAACAAAAAAAGTATTAAAGTATTAAATTAAATGTACAAACTTTGTCAAAAACACTTTAACAAAAATTCACACAAACAATTTATAACATATACAATTAAAATATATAGTAAAATACATAACAATAATAAAAAATCGATTTTATTAACACCAATATTTTTAACATCGATATTAACGACATAGATACTTTTGTAATCAATGATAACACTTTCTATAATTTTTAAATCAATATTACTTACCTTGAAATCGATATTCTTGTCAATGATGATATTTCTGTAGGCTGGAAGAGTTCTGAAGCACACCTTCGGTTTTTCAAACTTTGTTACTTTGCTGTATTCAAGATTGGCGTGCATACACTCAATCACGCTCCGTTCCAAAACGTGTGTTTGATATAAGCATCCCAAGAATGTGACACGCAAGTTTTCATGTCACAGTGAGTTGCACAGCCTTTTGCACATTTGCAAATTATTTACACGTACTCGTTAATTTTGTTCAAGTTCATCCAAATTTTATTTGCATAATTCATCCAGCTTTATCCGTTACGTCAAGGAAATGAAGATCAACTTTTTTAAGCATTTTAAATGACACTGGAATTGCCCATCCGGGCCTATTCACAGGCACGTAATCTGTCTCCATTCCTTCTGCATATTTTTTCACCCAATGCATTTCGGTCTGACTTTAGACCTTCCTCAGGGGTATCTATAAATATTGAAAGTATACATCAGCCCCATATGAATCAAAATTAATTTCAAACACAAACTTTGTATTAATCTGTGCGACATCAAAATCTAACAATGTACAAGCCTCCCTTATAAAAGAACGTACCCATCCATGAACATATATCACAGTTACCAATCTGATGTTAACCCAAAACTCCTCCGTGACCCAAATGAAATACCCATTGTTTTCAATCCCCACGCACTTCAGTTTTAAACCTCTCAGTTATACCACCCAACTCCCCAGTTTTTGCTTTCATAGATTCTGTTGGTAATACAGTCTGTATAATCAGAGTGTGAGGAGTAAGGAAGTTATTGGAAAAACAAAATATATATAAAATGTAAAGTGGTTAAGGTGGGAAAGAGCTGGTGAGAAGTGAGTAAGGAAAGAAGGCGGGAGGTTTAAATATGTATTTGCGGGTGGATGGGGTTTCGAACGGGTACGTTCTTTTATAAGGGAGGCTTGTACATTGTTAGATTTTGATGTCGCACAGATTAATACAAAGATTGTGTTTGAAATTAATTTTGATTCATATGGGGCTGATGTATGACGGATAAAGCTGGATGAATTATGCAAATAAAATTTGGATGAACTTGAACAAAATTAACGAGTACGTGTAAATAATTTGCAAATGTGCAAAAGGCTGTGCAACTCACTGTGACATGAAAACTTGCGTGTCACATTCTTGGGATGCTTATTTCTGTAGGCTGATCATTTTTTATATTTTTTCTGAATACCCACTGCTCTTTGCGTTGTCACAACCGATGGTGGTGCAGTCACCAATGCTCTTCATTCAGGTTCAAAGAGCACCCTTTCTTCTTCCAAATTTCCCACTTTCTTGGTGCTTAAAGTGTGCAGCCAAGTCGGAACTCTGGCACAGGTAACAGCAGTGTTGTTACCAAAATGACCTTATAAGGGGCCTTTCCATCTTTATCCCAAACAAGTCTTCTGAATGTGCTTTTTGACTACAACCCAATTACCAGGATTGAGGTTGTGGCACTGTTCTTGATGTGGATCTTTACTGACAGCTGGTAGGAAACAGAATGTACCACATCAGTCAATCCTTAGCAGGAATCGACTATCATATCATCTGTGTTGTTCACAAGTGCATTTGCAGGTACAGCAGGTAGCCTCATTGCATGGATCATAAATATCTCTGTCTATTAGAGATGCTTCGAATACTCATCAGCACCAAAGGTAAAGCATCTGGCCATTTCAGTGATGTAGAAGCACAAACTTTAGCTAGTCGTGACTTGAGTTGCTCAACTATACTTGCAGCTTCAGATCGATATCTGCAGTGCAGTCTTTGCTCAATACATAATGCTGTGCAAATCATCTCATTGTTAAAGTGGATCCCTCTATCGAATTCTAGAGAAACAGGCATTCTATAGCAGGGGATCTCGTAATTACAGTTCTGCTGCAGTGAGACTGTCAATTCTTCTGGTTAGGTAGGCTTCCAGCCATCTCAAAAATGTGCATACTATGACCAGGTCATATCTCAGCCCATTGCATTCAGGCATCTCGATAAAATCCATCTGTATTCTGTTAAAAGGAAAACCTGATCTCCCTATGTGACTCAGTTTAATAATCCTTTTCCCTGCATTCATTTGTTGACATGTCGAACATCAATGGCACGCTTCTTCTGCAAGCATCCTAATCTTTGGGTACACCAAATCGTTCTTAAGAGGCATGCCATGGAATCCCTCCCCAAGTGTGTGTATCTGTGAAAGTATTGTGTCATTGGAAACAACTAACTATCAGTTAACACTGATCTCCCATCAGCTCACAACCTGCTCTGATCCACTATTGTTGTTATGCTTCTGAAATATTTTCTTGTACTCTCTTCAATTCATCCCATGGCAATACCATTTTACTGCAATTTCTGTAGGCAACTGGACAGTTTACAACAAATCTCTCATATGCACCCCATTTTTAATGGGTGGTTTTGAAGAGGTCATGAAACCTCTTTGTGACCATAATTTCCCTAAATCATGGACAATGCCAAAGTTGTAATGACTAACCTTAAAAGCAGTCACATTAAGTTGAGCACTTCGACTGTATGCTCTGGTCAGGGTAATCAATTCTCAAACTTGTGCTGAGGTAACACCTTGAAGCCACGAAGCTTCGATGACATCCTTTATTCTACACACAACATAAGCTTCCTCATGGTACCTTCATTGTTTCTCAGACACGAGCCAGCCACAGAAAATACAAAATCGGGTTCATTCAGGGTTTAATCCTTAGTATCAGGTCTATGATTTGTGCATAAATCCATGCCATCTAGGAAATCATGTTCAACTTCATCACAAGCTATTTCCTTTACAGGGAGTAATGTAGACGGGTTTCAACGCAATATTCTCTGATGACAAAAACCTCTGCTCTTATTACTTGAGTCTATTATGAGTCATGTATTGGGTCTTGGGGGCTCATTATGATGGCGGGCGGACATCAGTCCGCCCGTCATCATAACGGTGACGGGACCGCCCACCAGACATGCGGCGGTCCCACCAGTGCAATTAGGATGCGACCGCCATAATGGTGGGCACATCCCGTCCTTTTACCATTGCAGACGGTGCTGCTGTATGCAGCACCATCCGCAATGGTAAAAGAGCATGCAAAGCATTTCCCTGCACCACGTGGCAGGCACCACACGGTGCCTGCCACTCAGTGCATGGTACTGGAGGGGTTACCCCCAGTACACACCCTCACAGAGGAAAATCCAATCCCCATCTAAAGGCCTGTCCAATACCCTGATCCTAATATGGCGGACGGTGCCTTCTATCCCATACCCTGATCCTAATACGGCGGACGGTGCCTACCAGGCACCACCACCATATTAGTGGCCCTGCTCCGCCTGGCAGAGAATTGTAACGACTGCCACCGGCGGAAAAGTGGCGGATGAGCTTTGTGCCCGCTGCGATACCCTCGGCAACCTAATTTGCCGGTGGGTAAATCTCATTGTGATGGCGGGAGGATCGCCACCACCGGCACATCGGTGGCGATCCTCCTGCCATTATAATGAGCCCCTTGGTTCGTGTCAAAAGTAGTTCAACAGAGTAAGAGATCCTTACAGTTAAAGGGTATCCCATCACTATGATTTTACTCTTTTCTAGACTAGTGATCACTGTCAACCACTTTAATGTATCTGGGTAGTCCTGCGGCAACAGGGTTAGGGTTGTCAAAAAGTATTCCACAGGTTTTCAAGCATCACCGCGCATCTGGGTAAGCACTGAGAGAGAGCGGCCATCTCTGATGCCACATGTATGTCATCAATATATAGCATGAGTACTGATCTATAGGGCATCTGTAATGACTCCAAATTGTTTTTCAAGATTTGGTTAAAAATGGACTAACCCTCTGTATACCCTCGTGGGAATCGGCACCATGCCAAAACTTTCTGCTGGAATAAAAAAGAAAAAAAGAAACAGGGTGTCTTCATGCAATGGCACTGAAAACAATACCTGACAAACATTAATGACTGCAAACCATTCTGCAGTACATGGAATTTGGAAAAGTATTGTGGCATTATTTGGTACCACAGGACAACATGGAACAACAATTTCATTGATTTTTCCAAGGCCCTGCACTATCCTATGTTGTCCATCGTGTTTCTACCTATGATTGGAGATTTACATGGACTCCCAATCAGTTCCCTCAAAATGTCTTTCTGTATCATGTCTTCTATTATAGATGTTATTCTTGCAATTGTTTCTGGGGTCAGAGGAGACGGCGTGAGGGCTTTGGACGTTTTTAGCAAGATAAAGATGTGATCTAACCCGGATACTGAAACGCGAGAGTTGTGATTTCGGACCTTGCCACTAATACTTTCCCCACGACGGAGGAACATGTGGGTTGGAATTTTCACCACTCGTTAAAATTAGAAATTGAAGACAGTGAAGCCTTGAAAAAGTCACATGTATACATAAACTGAGGCGACGAAACACGTGTTGGCTGACGATCTGCTTATGAAGATTCCATGCAAAAGAATAAAAGAATGAAGAAACAACTGTGATCCATGTACATAGTTGTGTTGACATACAATAGCTACTGCTGTCATTTGCTGTTTGATTTAAATTGACGTGTGCTAGAGATTGATAGCACTAGAGTAGAAGCTTAGGCCACAGAATTTGGGGAGGCAGCTGGTTCTCTCCACCCTATAAGCACCGTAATAACTGAGATAGTGGTAATTATACTTAGTGGACATACCCTTTTTGGCACCTTTTCCCTATGAAAAAATACCCCCAATTCTCTTTTATCAGATGGTATAATGGTATAATGGTATTCTCCGATACAATGCATTTGCCTTTAAGTTAATTCAGACTAGTTTCGCACCTTTAATTAGTCCAATATCTTTCCCTGTGAGATGCTACACTTCTGGGTTTACAGTTTCTCTCAAATCAGAGGGTAATTCTTCAATTGTCTTTAATGGAGACAATACTACAGGTGTCTTCTGTTGAACCAATTTAAATTCCATATCCTCATCATTAGTCTGAAATTAGACACCATCGGGTGCACAGAAAATTGCGCAATTTAATTTGCACAATAAATCTCCCCCTTACAAGTTTACAGGGCTCGTATCATAAACAACAAACTGATTATTTTCCTCAAATGAACCAATTTTAAAGGAACATTTCCTGAAACTGGATTTGTTATTTATGTATTTGGAACTCCTACAACTTGGATATTTTTCCTGAGAGGGGCAGGTCAGGGACTTCCACAGTTCTAACAGTAGATCTGGTGGCACCTGTACCAATAAAGTATGATACATGTGGCCATTCACCTCACCTTCTACGAATGGACCACTCTGGTCTACCTCTAAGACTGCACCAAGAACGCAATCTTCTACCCCCCTCAGGCACCATCATTGGGAAATGACAGAGCCTGAACTGCCATTATTGAATACATAGAATTGCTGAAATGTATTTTGATTTTGGTTCTGGAAAGGGTTTAAATTTGCGTTTGGCATCTTGTTCAAACTAAATCTCGGGTTTCCCATATTTTGTAGGATCATTTGGGCTTGTGGAATTTGCATCTGCAGAACTTGCTTTTCTCTGGGCATTTGCATCTGTTGTACTGAAATGTTATGCATCCTCACTCCTCTCTGCATGTATACATCAACATTTTCTTTATCTGGATTAAGGGCTTTATTACAAGTTTGGTGGTCCCACAGCGGATGGTGCATGGAACACAGTAGTCGTAATAAGGCCCTAAACCTACACTCCCATTTTCAATGCCTGACCCTGTTACAAATGTGACAAGGGTCATCCAACTCAATAAACTTGTCATGTGTAATTGCAGCCCGTCTTGTAATTTCTTTACACAGGTGCATCAATTCCTTTTCTTGATATCATTTAAAATGCTCTGAATCTAAACATCCCCTAATAATCCCTTCTTTTAATTTGTGAATATTTAGTTGCCACTCTTTTTCAGGTTCTGGTTATCTATTTGCACAGTGTTGTCTGTTTTATTAATCCTAGCCGCTTCTTCAAAACATTGAGGGCAAAGTTCCTTCTTCAAACAAAATTGTTTCCCCCGGTGCTAATGATGTTGTAAAAACAATCCTTTCCTCATCTCTAAATGCTTGACCATTGGAGGTGGTCTACATACAACAATCTGGGAATTCTGACTAGTTGGAACAAATCCTGATGTAAGTAAACCTTCTACAGCTGTGTGAACCTCTGGAGTCGAGTTATTGTTTATTGGGGCATTTTCAATTGGTGCAGGCACTGTCTGCATAGTTGCTGTTAGCGATTCTTGCACCGGACCATCCATAACAGATGTAGTTAACACAGGTGGAATAACAGTCTGTGGTGGAGCAACTCATAGTGGAGCAATATGCTGTATTTCAATGGGTCTCTGAACTTGCACTATGCTAATTTCTACAGGGGCAGTAGCTATTGCACTGCTAGTAATGGCATTATTTCCAGTACTAACGGTTGGGGTTGCAAAAGGCAGGGGACACACAGCTAACATTTCCTCTAAAATATCATCCACTGAATTTTTATCTGGTATTTCTATGGAAATAACTCGATATAATCTAGTCCCTCCTAGTATGGCTTTCCTCCATCTCTGCTGTTCTTCATCCCATCAAGCATCTGCATAATTACACATTGCTTTTTTTTACTGTTTTCTGATATTTTTACCTTTCATTCTCTCGTGCAACTTTCTCCCATATATTTAAAGTTTCATATTGAGTGGGTCTAGGAGGCAGTTTAATTTTGCACAATTTTTCTTTAAAATTCTCAAACTTTCTAGTCTCAAAGGTACTATATTTTGGAAACATTAATGGACCTTCTTCTCATTAATCTTGCACCATTGAGGCGGCCATAAACATGTATGGTGCCTCCTCACCTTCCTGCATCAGATTTGTAACATCACCCATCAGAAACCTCTTAAATTCTTTTAAGCATTTCATGATTCTCCCAAAATTGTAAGGTAAAACATCCCCAATTCAATATTTTGATTTTGTTCCGTAAAGGTCAGATCCAATCCTGTCACAATTGTTATTTATCAAAATCTTGTTAAAAAATTCCAATGCGATATTCACACAACCACTGACCTACCACAGCACGGCACCCTGAGGTCACCAATCGTGAACATACAGCAACCAGCCAATCTCAGCAAGAAACACTATGAAGTATGATCTTACTCCTTGCACCAGCTCTCCTTCCTTTACAATTTCTCTTGAACTTACACTATTCAACAATAACATTTAAAATGACAATAACACACCATTTAATAATTTTTGTTTGTTCTTCTACGGAAAACAATAGTACTTCAACAACAGGAATATTAAGGTTTGTACACCCTATGACCTTTGTCACTCAAAAAGAAGTGAAACCTCGACCAGCATGAAATCCCTCTAATCAATGCCTCACCCTTTGCATAATCAGGTACTGCTAACATCAATCAATATGAGAACAATCACAACAGTTCATTAGTGTCACTGTCTCAATTGTGTAGGTGATGGTACCTTACACTCTACACCACAAAAACCTGCAAATAAGTGTTTTCTACACTTGTCTCAATATCCAGGATCATAGCTTATGTCCATCCTAAAACTCTTCAACTTCTTTATAAACACTAAATCTCTCCATTCATCCAACCATTCACTCTCATTACAATAATACTCCAGTAAACACAATTACAATAGACGACACATCACCCTATGAATACTCACATCTCCAAAACAACAACCGCCTTTGAAAATCGTACCTTGTCAGTTGTTCAAGCTCCGGGGCTTAGATTTCAGGATTCAGTTTTTTTTTCTAACTGAGGCAATTATTTTATAGCTCCTTGTTCAAGGTATAAACCAAAATTCTGCTACCAGAAAACTCATAGCGCAGAGTGGGGCAAAATATTAATAATGTGGTTCAACCTTTTTCTTACCATAAATTTCTAGTTTAAGCCCCGTTCCCATGCTGGCTTCAGAGTATAACTCACTTCAGGTGACGCATCTTTGCCACCGTGTGTTGAATCAGGAGCTATTTTATCATCATATGTTAAATCACAATGACTGTTCTAAGTGCCATCAAATAATGAGCATTTAAATTAGTTTAAAAAGTTTATTTCTCATTTAGGGGTCTATTAGGATGTTGGAAAAGTACCCTGACCGCCATGGAAGCGGAAAACAACTGCCCACCGGAACCGTGGAAAAACCAGCATCCAAATTAGGACCACCCTCCAAAAAACACTGACCGCGGGGGAACGGGGCCAAGAAAAAGGCCCGTAGCTGGCAGAGATGGCCAAAATCCGTCCGCCGCAGTCGGATCCGCAGCGGAAAAACAATAACCTGCCGCAAGTATAGTGGAGAAACCGCACGGGAAATTAGGATATCCCCGATGGTCCCGCGGTACGTACTGCTGTCTCCATCCACCACAGTCGCACAATGGGATGAATGGGAGAGCCAGCAGAAGAGCTGCAGCATAGCCACCGCTGCGGACGCATCGTGACAAATATGGCGCACGAAGCAGAAATTCCACAACAAGGCCAAAAAGTAAACACAGCAAACTAGCAATGGCCCCCAAATACACAAAACACACCCCACTGACACAACCACATGGCAAAACAGAAATATACAAATCCCAGGACAACACACCTGACAGCAATACCCCAATTAGACACACCCACATAGCTAAGTATAAAACCAGCCCCTTCCTTGATCACAATCCTTTGCAATACTCCATGAGAGAAGGGACACACCCCAGCTGAAAGGAGAGGCAAAGAACACAACATCACTAGCCACACCACAGACAGCACCACCACCACTTCCACACCTGCAAAACTAACCCCCTGCACTACAGACACCAAACACATCACAACCACACCCACCGCTCACACTCCTGCACCCACAACCACTTTGCACACCAAACACCATGGCCACACAGAAAATTCACAGAGCGTGAGTTGACAGTCATGGTAGATGAGATAGTCAAAGTGGAACCACAGCTGTTTGGTAGCCTGGTCCAACAGACACCATTAGCAACAAGGACACAAATGTGGGCAAGGATAGTCCAAAGGGTCAATACAGTAGGGACCACCCCAAGATCCAAAAAGGAGATCATGAAGCAGTGGCATGATCTAAAGAAGGTTGTCAAGGAGAGGAGGAGCAAGAACCATGAGCTGGCTCAGAGGACTGGCGGTGGCCCTCCCAATCCACAAAAAACATTCACACCATGGTAGGAGAAGGTGCTTGCAATACTGCATCCAGAGAGTCTCAGAGGAGTAGCTGGCGGAGTGGAGGCTGGTAAGTACAAACAAATGACTACCACCACTCTGTTATGTTCTGTCTCGCAAAACTACAAAGCTACACCACCTAGGACAAATGCCATCCATCTGCACCACACACTCACAAAAACATGTCTCACAGATCCAACATTCACCCACTCCCATTCACCCCAAATGTAGCTACCAACATTACCATAGTGGCATGTGTACAGACAGACAGCACTACAACTCCCACCAGGCCACCTTGTCCCACAGCATCTGCAAGATGGAGCTCTCCACCCACCACACCCAGAAGCATTTGTCAGCCATTACATTACACTCACCAAACTTACAGGTAGGTAGCCATCGTCACAATGAGGGTGTTTGTGGGTGGGAGGCCTGTACCACCATACCCACCAGGCCACCTGTCCCACACGTCAGCAGGATGGAACCCTCCCCCCACCCCATCCAGAAGCATGTGTCAGCCATTAAATAACCCACGTAAAACTTACAGGTAGGTAGGCATCTTAACAATGAGGGTGTTTGTGGGTGGAAGGCCAGCACTACAACTCCCACCATACCTCCTGGCCCACACCTCAGCAGGATGGAGCCCTCCCCACATCCCACCCAGAAGCAGTTAGAAGCCATTGCAGTACACCAAACAAACTTACAGGTAGGTAGCCATCTTCACAATGAGGGTGTTTGTGGGTGGGAGGCCTGTACCACTGTACCCACCATACCTCCTGGCCCACACCTCAGAAGGATGGAGCCCACCCCCCACCCCACCCAGAAGCAGTTGGAAACCATTGCAGTACACCAAACAAACTTACAGGTAGGTAGCCATCTTCACAATGTGGGTGTTTGTGGGTAGAAGGGCTGTACCACCACTCCCACCATACCTCCTGGCCCACACCTCAGCAGGATGGAGCCCTCCCCCCACCCTGAAGCAGTTTGAAGCCATTGCAGTACACCAAACAAACTTACAGGTAGGTAGCCATCTTCACAATGAGGGTGTTTGTGGGTGGGAGGCCTGTACCACTACTCCCACCAGGCCCCCTGTCCCACACCTCAGCAGGATGGAGCCCTCCCCCACCCCACCCAGAAGCAGTTGGAAGCCATTGCAGTACACCAAACAATTTTACAGGTAGGTAGCCATCTTCACAATGAGAGTTTGTGGGTGGGAGGCCTGTACCACACACTCCCATCATACCTCCTGGCCCACACCTCAGCAGAATGGAGCCCTCCCCCCACCCTGAAGCAGTTTGAAGCCATTGCAGTACACCAAACAAACTTACAGGTAGGTAGCCATCTTCACAATGTGGGTGTTTGTGGGTAGAAGGGCTGTACCACCACTCCCACCATACCTCCTGGCCCACACCTCAGCAGGATGGAGCCCTCCCCCCACCCTGAAGCAGTTTGAAGCCATTGCAGTACACCAAACAAACTTACAGGTAGGTTGCCATCTTCACAATGAGGGTGTTTGTGGGTGGAAGGCCAGCACTACAACTCCCACCAGGCCCCCTGTCCCACAGCTCAGCAGGATGGAGCCCTCCCCCCACCCCACCCAGAAGCAGTTGGAAGCCATTGCAGTAGCCCAAACAGACGTACAGGTAGGTAGCCATCTTCACAATGAGGGTGTTTGTGGGTGGGAGGCCTTTATCACCACACCCACCATACCTCCTGGCCCACACCTCAGCAGGATGGAGCCCTCCCCCAACCCACCCAGAAGCAGTTGGAAGCCATTGTAGTACACCAAACAATTTTACAGGTAGGTAGCCATCTTCACAATGAGAGTTTGTGGGTGGGAGGCCTGTACCACACACACCCACCATACCTCCTGGCCCACACCTCAGCAGGATGGAGCCCTCCCCTCACCCCACCCAGAAGCAGTTGGAAGCCATTGCAGTAGACATAACATTCTGTCCTTTGACCCCACTGAGCAGGATGTAACCTGCCACCACACACAGACACATGTGTGACATCACAAACACAAATGTGGACACATTACAGGCAAGTAGCCAGTATGTGCACCCACCCATTTGTCACAAATTAAATGGTGCCATATGACAACACCAGCCCTCTCATTGCATAAAGAGGCACATCTACCCCCTTGTCAAGCACAGTGTGCACACAGGTAAGCTAAGGAAACTGTCACAGCTACCAAAGTGTGACACACCAATGCACAAGTAGAAGAAAGTCAGGGCACAATCATGCACAGCACCTATTTACATGTGCATCGCCATGGGGCAAGTGCAACAAGGCCCATTTGAAAAATACGAAAGCATGTGTGGTGGTACAAATCAAGATATGCACATGACAGGACAAAAGTATGCAGGAGATGACAATGGCCAGTCCATGGACAGATGTGACGACTGCCAGGTCACACAAATCAACAATGAGTCCTCAATTAAAAACAGGTTGTGCCAGGCCCAAGATGGCAACAAGTCCCTGTAATCATTAATTGTGCACGGGTCGCATGGTATGCCTTGACACCTCACACCATGGACAAGTAATGCATGTACCACTGCATCCTGTCAGGAAGCACAGTAGTGTACATAGTAAACAACGTGATGATCTGTCAATTGTGCAGTGTACAAAAAGTGAATGACACACAGCTAGCACAAAGCTTGCCGGGTGCACTACAATGACCATTTCCCATCTGACCCACAGGTGACCAAGAACTCACTGCAGAGGACAACACCAGCAACCTGCAGAGCCAGTCTCCCCCCGGTACTCTAGGATGTTGACTCCCAGGACTCCATGGACGATGAGCTCGGAGCCGGCCCATCTGGTGTGCCAGGGAGCAACAGGTCCCAGGACCCCATCGTCCCCCCACCACATCTGCGCCACCAACAACTTCACCGCAGACCCCTGCTGTCATGGCCTGTGCGGCCACCGCCACTACCACCACCACCATCACCAGTGCTGCCTGCAACACCCTCCCTGTCCTAGAGGATGACCAGCACACACCACCGACAGAGGAGGGCATGGAGATGATGCGGGTGCCCACAGTGGTGAGGCAACAGGTCCGTGGCAGCAGGGCAGGTGGGAGGGGAAGGGTCACTCACAGACACCAGGAGGCTGGGACCCAATCCCTGGAACACATCACCAGAGTCTTTGGCGCATACGAACAGGCCCAGGGACGAACCGGCCGGCCGGATGAACTGTTACACAAGCTCATCCTGCTAATGAGGTCCATCGACACCCGCATGGACAAATTGTGGACCTCTTGGGCCAGCAAGTGGCGGTACTGAGGGACAGGCCTGGGCCAGAAACAACACCTCCACCTCCCTCTAGTGGGCCACAGGATTGCAGTTCACCATCCTCCCCTGCACCCACAGAGAGGGGTGAGTCCTCAGACCCCACTGGCCCTGCAGCAGGCCCCCCCCTGCCAAATGACAAAGGGGCCGTCCTAAGAAGACCCTGGGAGTATCTGGAGGCAAAGCACCTGCCAGACACCAGTCACAGAGCCAGCCATGATGGCAACCCTCTCCACCACTGCATTGACTTTTTGGACTGTCCTTCCCCAGAAGGTTGTTCATGCTGTAGTCAGGACAGTGATTGCTTGGCTGGACGGCTGTGTGTGCCCCTGTAGTCCATCTAAGTGTGAGCCCAGCTGGGCAGGGCAGTCCCCGCCTACAAAGACAAGGACACCTCACTTCACTGACATAGTGTGACATCAGTCTTTTCACATTGCACTCCAGCTATGGGCCATCTCAGCACTGTAAATTGCACACAACCGCCCTTGTGAATGCCCTTTTGTATTTGTGAGATCATGTCCCTCAATATGACCACCATGATACATTCATCTATTCACAGGGCATGGACATTGAGGGCTGTGCAGTCTTGGACACAGTGAGTCCACCCTCAAACACAGGTTGACATGTGATGTATGTGTTGCTCAAGCCAACAATGAACTGGAGATGTGGGCAGGCTACATAGGTTTTTCAGTGCTGGCATCCTGCATGTGTGTGAGTTGTGCAGGGACTGTGTTCCCCCTCACACCTGCTTGCTTTTACATCAGATTTTCCCATGCAGGTGTACCATGTGAGTTGTACAATAGTCTGTGATTGACATATCGTTGGATATGTGATGAGTTTGTATGTTGCTGCTATACTGATAGATGTCGGTACATAACACTGTGTCACTGATCATTTCCAACTCTTGTCTCCCATGCCTGCAGTTTAAGGTACATCAGCGTAAGGCAGTGTGGAGGGCCATTGCAGCAAAGGTGCAAGCTTTGGGGGTCTCAAACCGATGGCGCACCCACTGCCACAAGAGATGGGACGACATCAGCCGCCTGGCAAAGAATGTGGCGGAGATGACCTTGGGGCTGCTTCCTCGCACTGGGCGTTTGGCACGCCGCAGCATGACACCACTAATGTGGCGCATCTTGGCGGTGACACAGCCTGACCTGCATTGCATGTTTGAAGGAGCATCAGCAGCAAACCAGGGGGAGCATTTTGGGAGTCTGACTTTTTCTGGGAGTGGCTGCATGTGTACAGAGCCTGTGCCAGTGCTGGCCTATGTGATGTTGGTAGTGTGATGCTGTGGCATGTAAGTGGCTGCTGGATTGGGTGCCGGTGGCAGCATTTGCCCTACCTGTACTTACAAAGGTGATTTGGATGCTGTGCCTTCACATTACATCCTTAGTTGTGCTCTTCAGGTTTCTTCTCCATTGGGGTAGTCATGGGAATCCCATGGGAGGGAACAGCAGTGTGTCCGATCTGACTGTGCCTTCATCAATGCATCCATTGCATGCACCCAGATTGGGGAGGCCTACACATCTGACAACAATGTGCACCATTCTATTGTCCCCAAGGTGCGATATGGTGGGTGGCATGTGCTAATGTCCATTGTGGACTGTCATGTTGTAGTCTGGGTCTGTGTTGTCCCCTCCTATTCCATCCAGATCTGTCATTGGCAACAAATACTGTGCCCCCATCATGGCCCTAGGTGTGCTCAGAGCTAGTTGTGTGTCTGTTTGAACAGAGCCACAAGCAGGGTGTTGTGCTGTGTGGTCATCACATGGCTCACTCATGCCTGAGTTTCCAGTTTCCACGCACTGCTTGAGTCTATATAGTGAGTTGGCATGATGTGATTGCACAGGGTCATGTGAAACATGTAGATTTGGTCATCTTTTGTAATGCATTGCTTGCATATGTTTGTTCTGTTGCTGTCACTGACCTGACCCTACTTCTCTCTCTCTCCTGCAGCATCACCTGTGGTCATGGAGGGACAGGAGACGGACACCAGTGGGGGTGAAACTAGCACAACAGCTGCATAGGAGCACAGTGATGCAGATGTCACCTCCGCCTCAGAGGGGGACAGGAGTCTGCTGGGGGAATCCCAGTCTGAGACGCAAAGCACCACATCATCCGATGCCAGCTGGGATGCATCCATGTTGGAGGGCACCACCACACAGCAGCCAGTGCCCACGCTCCCAGCCACTTCCTCTGGTGCTGCCTGTGTCTGATCATTAAGAAGGGAAGAGTGTCCTTCACTCCTGGCACCGCTGCCCCTGCCCCTGTCCCCCCTGCTGCCATCAGTGCTGAGTCTGTGGACCTTTTGCGCCAGCGGTGTGTAGGCCAGACAGCTCTCCTCAATGCCTTCATTGACCACAACAAGAAATTGGCCCAGGTGGTTGCTTTCATGGAGGGCATACATTCAGACGTGGGTGGGCTGCACCGGACAGTCCAGGCTTTGTCATCAACAATGACGTCTGCCCTTCAACAGGCACATACTCACAGTCCAGCTCTGGTCCCTTTGTCTACCCCCCTGGTAGGGGCCACGTCTGATGATAGTGACCACGGTCCACATACATCAAAGTCACGATACAGCACACGAAGCACACAGCAGCAGCAACCCAAGCGGTCCCGGCCGCAGATACCATCCCCACAGAAGACCAAAGCCACCCCAGAGTGCAGAAGAAAAGCCCGGCAGGCGACACCAGTGGTCAAAAAGCAAAGCAGCAGACCTCAGGCACACATGCCTCAGTGGCATCCCCATCCAAGGACTCTCCTGCCCCTAAAGCATTGCGCAAAGAGAATCATACAGTGTCTGTGTCCACCAAGGAGGTGGTGCATGCCAAGGGTACACCTAGGAAGGGTTTCAAGGCAGATTCACCCACTACCTCGACTCCCTTTCCAAGCCCAGTGAAGCAGGGGCCGGAGGGCACTGTAGGGTTAACATCTAGTAAACAGGGGAAGGGTGGGCAGAGGCAAAGCCAGACAAAGTGTTCCGCTGGGTCCAGCACATCACCAGAGGGGGTGCCAGTGCCTGCACCTGATGCAGCTTTGGTGGTGAGTGTGCCTGTTGTGCCCACACCACTTCCCATTGATCACAAACTCAGGCAAGACATTTAGAATCCCCAAGAAGTGGAAGGGCAACCCTCCACAATCTCCCAGCCACACTGTGTCTCCCGTCTGTATGACTCCACCTCCACATGCCACTACACCACCTGGTCCAAGGAGCCCTCCAGCTTGCCAAGCCACTGATAGCTCTACCTCAGCTGTTCCGCTCTCTCCCCAGTCAAGTGCCCCGACAGTCCCTGAGACACAGCCAGCTCCCAGTCCACCTGACATCCAAGCCTGAGTGTTAGTCACCCTCACACTCCTGTCTCTCACACAGGTGGGCCTGTACTGCACATTGTTACCCCCTGACTGTGTTGCTGACCATGGAAAGGCACACATTCCCTGTGCAGCTTCTCATGAACATACTTTGCACTTTGGCCTGACCACTGGCCTTGTCGTTCACTGCTGTGTGCCCCCTGCCTGTGCAGCTTCTCATGGACTCACTCTGCACTTTGGTCTGCCCACTGGCCTTGTCGTTCACTGCTGTGTGCCCCCTGCCTGTGCAGCTTCTCATGGACTCACTCTGCACTTTGGCCTGCCCACTGGCCTTGTCGTTCACTGCTGTGTGCCCCCTGCCTATGCAGCTTCTCATGGACTCACTCTGCACTTTGGCCTGCCCACTGGCCTTGTCGTTCACTGCTGTGTGCCCCCTGCCCGTGCAGCTTCTCATGGACTCACTCTGCGCTTTGGCCTGCCCACTGGCCTTGTTGTTCACTGCTCTGTGCCCCATGCCTTTGCAGCTTCTCATGGACTCACTTTGCACTTTGGCCTGTCCACTGGCCTTGTCGTTCACTGCTGTGTGCCCCCTGCCTGTGCAGATTCTCATGGACTCACTCTGAACTTTGGCCTGCCCACTGGCCTTGTTGTTCATTGCTGTATGCCCCCTTTCTGTGCAGCTTCTCATGGACTCACTCTGCACTTTGGCTTGCCCACTGGCCTTGTCGTTCACTGCTGTGTGCCCCCTGCTTGTGCAGCTTCTCATGGACTCACTCTGCACTTTGTCCTATCCACTGGCCTTGTCGTTCACTCCTGTGTGCCCCATGCCTATGCAGCTTCTCATGGACATGTGCTGCATTTTGTGCCTTGCTCTTCTCTTCTCATGGTACCTATCTGTGCAATATGTGAATAAAGACAGTTGCTCCTGTTGTCCATTTTGTCAGTGTCCTTACTGAATAAAGTTATTTTGCTGTGTGTATATGGTTTACTGTGCCACATGGCCTGTGTGCCACTTCAACATAGTCAATGTTTGGGCTCACTTACTCTCTCTTTTTCAGGGGTGACAGGGTCTTCAGTTTGTCTTGACCCAGATACTTGTGTGGGCAATGGTGTCAATTTACAATGGATAGCAGTAGTCATTTACTTAATTTGTTCATATTGGCTATATTGTACACATGTCAGGTTGGGGGACACTGCCAGCACATAGTGGGTTTCTGCACACAGTATTGCAGGTAGGCTGGCCAGGGTCATCATGTATGTGTGCCCAGTGGTGTATGTGTGTGGTCATCTTGTGATGGCCAGTCATCCCAGTCCCATGGCTTACTTTCCATTTGTGCTCTTGGATGGCCAGGTAGTGTGCAGTGTGAAGGGGGTGGGTTTGTGGGGAGTGTTGATGTGTACATGCCTCTGCATTGTCAACTACACACATGTGTCACCCAGCAGTTGTTTGCCTGTTGTTTTGATTGTTCAGCCCTGTGGATGTTGTTGTATGCCCATGTGTGAATTGTATGTTGTGCACTGTGCAGTGTGTTGGTGTGTCCTTGCAGGTCTGTCTGACTCCTACTAGTTGTTTTTGTCACTTGTGAGTATGCAGAGTATGTGACTGGCAAGTCAGTGTTGGGTTTTGTTGCACATCCATGTGTCTTGTTGCTGTTTGTGGAGATTGTGCAGACCTGCTGTTCCACACTGCCCTTGTGTGCTTGTGTTTTCTCATGCATTGCTGTCACATGGTGCCTTCTTGCCTCCAGTGTGACATGTTGTGTGTGTTGTCATACCATCCCCTAGCTGTGCTTCAGTTGCCTACCCATTGTGGGTCTGCACTACATCTCTTTGTGTATGGTACACTCCTGCCATGTCCCCTACTGACATGCAGTACACTTCACTTTAGTGTCAGCTTTCCCCTTGGTTTACATGTGTGTGTGCCACCCCATGACTTCATTTGTGACACTGTGCTTTCTGGTATAGTTCTTTGGCCAGGGTCAATGTTTCACTCAGGGCATTTCCCCAATGGGTTTTATGTGATGTTCTGATGCTGTTTGTCAGTCATGGTTGCTCCTATGTAGTTCAACTGTGTGTGCTGCCCAGTCCTCTGGTCAAGTTGTTTCTACCTTTGTGTCCCAGACTTGTGGATCTGTTGGTGTGGTGTTGGATGTATGTGTGTTGGCTGTGTTATTGCTTCACTTCCTGGGTGTGCTGTTGTCTTTGTGCTGTGTTGACTGGTGTTGTGTGGGTTGCTGTTCTGTCACCGATGTCTGTGTGTGTCTTGTATGCTTGGAGTGCACACACAGCTTGTTGTGCATGCAGTGCTGTGTGTGTATGTTGGCTTGTCATTGCCTGGTGTGCATCCCATGATGTCCTGCTGTGTTTGCTATGTGATGTTTGTGCCTGTGCATCCGTTGTTTGTTTGATGTGGATGTATTGTTCTGGGATGGTGCACTTCTTGTGTGTGTTGTGGTATGTGCATTGTTCCTGAGTGATGAGGTTGTGCACTCCTGTTGTGGCTGTGGTCCCATTGCCTTTCCACAGTTTAGCTGTACAAGGCATGTCTGTTGTTGTTGTGGTTCTGTGTGTGTTTCTGTTTGGTTATGTGTTTGTGTGTTGTTTTTGTGTAGACATTTGTTGTGGCATCCCTGTGTGTGTGTGATGTTTGTGGCTGACCCCAGGGTGTGTGGTTGTTTGTGTGTGTATTGATTGGCAAGTATTGTCAGTCTTCAGTGTGTTTGGCACTGGTGTTGTATGCTGCTGCTGTGAGGGGGGTATGTGTGTAGATTCCTACTGGTGTTTGTCAGTCCTAGGGTGTGTCAATGGGCCCTGTGTGCAGTGCTGCTGGTGTACTCCTGTTAAGTAGTTGTATAGATGTGTGGCTGTTCACAGTTTGACTTCAGGGCCTTCCTTTCATCCGTGTGCCTATACGTGGTTTGCCTTGCTGTCTCCCTGTGTTGTTGCACTGAGCTGTCTGTGGTTTGAGTTCACTGACTGTACCAGCAATGTGTGCTTTGATGGTGTGAGGGTGTTGTTCTCTGTTCCTTGTGTTGATGTGATGTACACATGCTTGTTGTGTGTCTCCATGGCCTTCTATTTGTGTGCAGCCCACTTTGGTTTCTCTATTTGTTGTGCTCCATTGCTGTTGAAATGTGGGGTGTGTATTTGTCTGTTTGTCAGTCTGTGGTATGTATGTGTGACTGTGCAGGCTGTGTGTCCATTTGGAGGTTAATTTCTTGTATGTGTTCATTTGGTGCTTGTCCTCATTTACATTTCCCTGAGTGCGGTGTTGTGGTGGTGTGTGTGTTTCCCTGGCCCTGTGCTACTGTGCTGTGTGTTGTGTGTTCCTGTGCAGCCACTCCTTCAGTGTCTGTCTCCATGATTGTTTGTTGTGTGGTGCAGGGTGTGTATTCACCTGGCTTGTTGTGCATGGGGTGCAAAGGAGGGGTAAATGGCATGTGCCATCAGGGGGTGTGCTAGTGTGTGGTGGGTGGAGGTGTGACCCTGTACTCTTTGTGCACTGCCCATGCCTGGCGCTGGCCATGCCTTCTGCATTGTGCGCATGTATTCCATTGTGTTCACCGCTGCGGTGACGTGACCGGGACAATGCTGCTTGGTGGCGGTAGCTGTGTGTCCAGGATGCAGAGGGGAGACTTTGTGGCAGGTGGGTGATGTGTGGGTGCCCTTGTGGATGTGTCCCTGTCCCCACCAGGGGGTCTGATGTGGATTTGGATCCTGTGTCTGCCCATGTGTTGTGTGTCGTGTTTGTGTTATTGCGTACCTGCGACGGTGTCCACGGAGGTCCATGAGTTCCTGGTGATGTAGCAGGTACTGCACCGGAAAGATGTGTAGAGTTGGGTCCATGGCGGCCGTGACATGGTGGTGTGGACCGGGACTCTGGTTTCGTGCTCCGCTGTCAAGCTTCCACCGTCTCTGGTTGGGCGGTATCTCTATTTACCCTATTCGAATCCAAAGGAAAAGAGTAGGATACAAAAAGCATAAAGCTCAAAATCAAATTAAAGCTTCGAATTCCCATTTAAGAGTAGGTCATGAAACTGTCCCAATATTAGCAGCAAATAAGTATACAGTTGCAGTAGCAATCTGTCAACATAGAGCATCAATAAAAATAAAAGGTTGAACAGCAGCAGTGAAAGCCACAGCTGTCAGTCGAGGGAAAGGTAAATGGAATGGGGATCTGGGAATAGCAATGTGGAGTGAGTGTTCTTCTACACTTGGAGCACACACTAATATAAAAGGCAAAAATAAAGTTGTAAAATGTGTAGCAGCTCTCTCCTATTAGGACTCAATCAGGCAGCAGCATTCGTCTGAGAGTAAGTTTAACTCTTCCATTCCCACGAAATTACATGCAGTTTGCAAAATTTTATCACAAAGTTTTCTACAGACATCTTATCTATGTAGCTTCTCCATTCATAAGCCTCGATTCCCATAGGCATAGAACACAGTTTAACTTTATAATGATCAATCAAGCAATCAATACGTACTTGTAGAGCATGGCTAATCACCCATGAGGGTATCCAGACGTTGGGTTGCTGGGCTTAGTCAAAAAAGCTAAGTATTGAGCCTCTTCCTGAAGTCCATTAGCGAGGGTGACATTGGGTGGTGGAGAAGAAAGGTGTTACAGGACTTGGTGTCGAGGTGGGAGAAGGCGTGGCCTCCACTGTGGCCATGGCAGATGCGTGGTGTCTGAGCAAGGGAGGCTGAGCGAAGGTTTCTGGTTGGTTGGTGGCAGTTGAAGGCGGTGGTTCATGTATGCTGCTCCTTGTTTGTGTAGGGCTTTGTAGGTGTGTTTCAGTAGCTTGAATTGGCATCTTTTCTGTACGGGGACCCAGTGGAGGTTCTTTGGGTGATGCGTGATGCAAGTCTGATTTGGCAGGTTTAGAATCAGTCTAGCCGCTGAGTTCTGTATTGTCTATAGCCTTCTCATTAGTCGATGGTGGTTCCTGCATACAGTGCATTGCCATAGTTCAGCCGGCCGGTGATCAAGGCTTGCATGACTGTTTTCCTCATGCTGCTGGGGAGCCATTTGAAGACATTTCAGAGCATGCAGAGGGTGTGAAAGCAGGCATAGGAGACTGTGTTGATCTGTCATTTCATGGTGAGTTTGTTGTCAAGAAGGATGCTGAGGTTGCGTGCATGGGGGCTTATTTACAAGCCCCTTTTGCCACTGGTGTGTCACTTTCTGTGACACCCCGGCTGTGCCTTTTGCAGCCTCATATTTATAAGGACATGAAAAGTCACCCTTTGGGGCTTTTCCTGTCCTTGTAGATACTGCCCCTTTATATGCAGCACTTTGCGTGAAAGGGATGTTCCATGGATGTTGCTGTGGGTGTTCCCACGCAACACCCATGGAACCTGACACATTTTAAGATTTATGAGAAATCATAAACCTAGAAATGCGTATGAATGCCAGTAGAGAGGCGCAATGAGGAGAAATGTACTCATTTCCCCTCGTTTTTTGCTCTCTTTCTACGCATGCTGCATTCTGCATTCTTATGATTGTTTCTGTGCAGGAAGGAATACCTTCCTGCACATAAACATTCATTTCCATGACGCAGGCACCCTTGCACCATGGTGCAATGGTGCCTGCGTCTGTATGGCAGCAAATTGTGCACCAGCACAGGGGAGAGCAAAGGGATCCATCTTATTCTTGTAGATATGATGCATCCCTGTGCTTTGAAAATACCGCAGCATGGCGCAGCCAAAAGGCTTGCGGTGCTGTGCTATGGCACTTTCTTGGAAATGAGGCCCATGGTCTTTTGCCGTGGGAGTGTGTTCAAGTTTGGTGGGCCACAGGTGTTGTTCCAGCGGGAGGCGTGGTTGGCAAAGATCAGCACTTTTGTTTGGTCTGTGTTCAGCTTCAAACAGTTTTCCTTCATCCAGTTTATGACAATCTTCATGCAGTTACGGAAGTTGGTCTTGCTGGTGGTGGATTCTGCTGAGATCAAGCGGATGAGCTGGGTATCGTCGATGTAGGATATGATGTTGAGATCGTAGGTTCTGATGATGTTTGCTAGTGGCGTCATGTAGGGTGAGGCTGGGGTATGAAACTTGAGGGCCGCCACATATGGTGCTCATGCTTTCTGAGGTAAATGGAGGTAGGCAGAGTCTCTGTGTTCGTCCAGTGAGGAATGATGCAATCCATCTCAGAGCGTCTCCCTTGATCCCAATCTGGTGCAGTCTTTTGATCAGTGTGTGGTGTGGTACAGTGTCAAAACCCCCGGAGAAGTCGAGGAGGATCAGGGCAGCCAATTCTCCCCTGTTGAGTAGCGTGGGGACGTCATCCATCTGGCCTATCAGGCAGTCTAAGTGCTGTGTTTGGCACAGAAGCTGGATTGGGAGGTGTCTAGCAGGTTGTTTCCCTCCAGGTGTTCCTTGAGCTTCCGGTTGATGCCCTTCTCCAGAACTTTGGTAGAGAAAGGGATCAGCGAGATGGGGCAGTAGTTCTGGAGTTTGCTCGGTCTGTGGAGGAGTTCTTGAAGAGAGATCTGACTTCATTATGCTGTGGTCTTTGGTGTGGTTAGCTGTTCCCATGGGGTGAGCTGCTGGCCAGGTGCAGCTTTCGTTGCAGTGAGGAGGCTGCGGACGTCGGTTGGTTGGGGCTCGAAGTTCCTGTAGATGGTGGATATCTTGTTGTGGAAGTGATTTGCTAGAGCTTTGCTGAGTTCTTGTGAAGGAGCAATCATGTTTTGGTGGCTGTTATGCAGGAGAATTTTCTGACGATGGTGAAGAGTTCCTTGATGCAGTCTGCGAGGGTATCCTTTTCACATCTTTGAGTCAATGGTGGTATTTGTTTAGGGCTGTCTTGAAGGTGGCTGGGTTTGTATCGTCTCTGTTGGTGAGCCATTTTCTTTCATTAACACAAACAAGAAATACTGTTTTAAAATATACAAATATTGGGTTCAAGCATTATGTGAAATATGGGGTAAATAGTAAGTTTGGTTACCACAATCAGATGTTTCTTGGTAAAATGTAATAGATTTGTTAAATGGAACATTCTGCAGTTATGGCAAATATTTCTAAGCAAGTCACATTATGGTCAGGTCTCTAAATTCAGTTGCGCGCAGTTCAGCATTGTCAAGTTCACTTCTAACTACAGAAAAACTTGCATTTAAGTGTTTCTGCAGCCTATATTAATAACTATGTCAACATAGTGCAGTCAGCAGATTTAAAATGCATATCATTTCATCTTTACATTGTACCTTAATCATTGCACATATGACTATTATTCTAAATAATTCGCATCTTAATTAGTTAGCTTCTTCAACTGTCTATGATGGGAGGTAGTGGAGAGTTATCATAATTTAGATTACAGGTCTGGCCTTAACTAACTATGTCATTAGATAGGCATTGGGTTAGGGAGAATGTATGGGGGAGTGGGAATTAGAGGGATGGCGTAATGAGTCAAAAGAAGTTTGATAAGTGTAATTCCTTTTTAATGCTGAGAAAAATAGTGATAGTTATACATTTGTATGCACTTGGCTTTGAACTCTAATAAAAAATGAGTAAAGAAAGATCAATTCTGTTTTTGTTTTCGTTTACTGATTGAAATGTCAGTGTGTAAACGTCACACTTTTGCTGCAGAGAAACATTTATATTCTACAGTATTATTCACACCATGTGTTGTTTTGTTACTCGCTGTATCACATATTTCTTTTTATGCTGTTTTAGAATTCTTTTATTTACAGATTGAAATATGTCAGACAAAATGCACCTTGTCTTGACAACAAGGCGGCGTCTTTGGGCAAAGCATGCTTCATTTGATGTAAGGATGGAATAGGCGAGTTTATCTATTTTTAGTTGAATATTCTATCAAAGCGCATTTTGCCGATGGTTTGGATACCACCTAGTTTATGGATAGATCCAATGAATTGATTAAAAGGACTTTGCGTGTGAGATGGATTTGAGCGTCTCGGAGCATGCGGTTTATTGATGGATCCGAGTAAGGGGCTTGACACAATGTAAAATGGAGTTGCAAAAGCTATTCCGTCAATGAAAGCGTATGTCATCTATTTGCATTTGCAGCAGCGCTTGCTTTGTCAAATTTGACACCCTTTTCCATCAATAAAATGCATTTTAAAGACTATATTGTATTGTGTCAGCGAAAAGATGACTTGTGAATTTATTTACAAGAATGTTAATAAAAACACAAATGCTGTTATTGAAGTTCCGCGGTGCATCACTCTCGTTTTCAGTAATCCAGAACAATAGGCAATATGGTGATTGTGACTTCCTTTTGTACCTACTGTTCGTTTTGTGGCAATTACTTTCGATTTACTATTAAAGGGATGAAAGAATGCTTTTGCACTAAATCTGAGGGATCGATTGTAGGGGACAAGGGCCTGATTTAGAACCTTTTCCATTGCAGAAGAGGTCCCAAATTAGCAGTGGAAAATAATTTTGTGAACCGACCTATATACTAATAGGCTGGTTTACGAAATTCCAAATCGTAATGGGTCACAATTCAACTTACCTCAATAATATGCATTAGATAGGTCCCAATTTGCGACCCACTATGATTGATCACAGTCACAGGCATGGTGACCTGCTGGGGTCATCAGACAACTATGTCTGTGATGGCCATTAAATAAAGCAATCTTTTTTTAAATGCAGCCAGTGTAAGTACAAAACTGCGAAGTCATACAAACCTTTTAGAAGAGTAGGCAGTGGTCCCCTGGTCATTCCTAATACCCCGTTTTTGTCAACATTCTCAAAGGGAAAGGGAACCCTTGCTGAAGAAAAAAATATTTCAAAAAGTGCAAAAGAAAATGGACATCCCTTTCGGGCGTCTCTCTTGATGGAATACGATTTTAACAAGAGCACAGAAGGTTGTTTTTGCCCATTATGCTTGTTCAACATCATTTCATGCCTAAGCGGTTCCAAAGGGTTTTGGTTGGGGTAAATTTAATACAATAGACTTCATTTTAATTACTGATAATCTGTATCCAGATGTTGTAACTTTTGTAATTGCTTCACTCTGTTTGGAATTGCTCCACACTGTTTTAGTGGTCATAACCACCTAGAAATTAGTTTGGTCTGGTTGCAATCAAACCACAAGAGCTGATGGAGGATATTGAGGCGGTTAAATATAACTGTTACACTATTAAATAGAGTAATGTAAATACCTATTAGTTGTTTGCAGTGTTCATGGTGTTTTTTGAAAGTGGGTCTGAGGAGAAAGCTATTAAGGGAGCTTTCAAGGTTATCTCAAGGTTATTAAGCAGCTGTAGACAGGATGGAACTGAAGTGCAAGAAACAATCGCCTAGGATGGTTTGACCGGTCATGCTCACAGGAGCTTGGTGAACTGAAATCTACCCTTATTAAAGTTCCTAGAGACAGGGACTAGGTCCAGAGATGTAGTTGCAAATAGAAAGGTGCTCTTCAGATCAGGTAGACTATGATTAGAGAGGATGCTTGGGCCTCTGCATCCCGATTGATGTGGAGGGAGACGCGGTCTTAATTACATCCGGGCTAGAGGGGAGGAGAGCGCAACGTCACTTCCGGTTTCCCTGACACCCACTTGCATAAAAGCTGAATGCCATACACCACGCGCAGCGGACGCGCGCTGTGACTGAATCTTAACAAAGCAGTATTCATGGTACCTTCCTCTGTGCACTCGCTGTGTGTTGTTGCTAGTTTTAAAATCGCCGAAATAATTTTAAACTGAACTGTAAAATTGTTTGAACTTCACTTAGCCACTTACCCGCACTCCTGCACCCTCGGACACCCGATATCCGCATTCTCCCCGGTCCACCACGGGAAAATCATCCCGATTGATGTGGAGGGAGACGCGGTCTTAATTACATCCGGGCTAGAGGGGAGGAGAGCGCAACGTCACTTCCGGTTTCCCTGACACCCACTTGCATAAAAGCTGAATGCCATACACCACGCGCAGCGGACGCGCGCTGTGACTGAATCTTAACAAAGCAGTATTCACGGTACCTTCCTCTGTGCACTCGCTGTATGTTGTTGCTAGTTTTAAAATCGCCGAAATAATTTTAAACTGAACTGTAAAATTGTTTGAACTTCACTTAGCCACTTACCCGCACTCCTGCACCCTCGGACACCCGATATCCGCATTCTCCCCGGTCCACCACGGGAAAATCATCCCGATTGATGTGGAGGGAGACGCGGTCTTAATTACATCCGGGCTAGAGGGAAGGAGAGCGCAACGTCACTTCCGGTTTCCCTGACACCCACTTGCATAAAAGCTGAATGCCATACACCACGCGCAGCGGACGCGCCGACGGCGCGCCGAAGGCGCGCCAAAGGCTAGCCCGTCTGCGCCCGTCCGCGGCCATTCGGGGCTTGGGGCGCTAACCCCTGCTCGGATACCCACTCACATCAGAAGCTACAGCCACAACACTTTATTGAAACTGAGAGTACCGGGACTCCCTGTCTGCCTCTCCACTTGGAATCCGGCATGCAAATACACAGTCTGCCCACACTGTGGATTTCTACCTCTCCCCGACCCGCCTACTAAAATCCTACGGCGAAACATGTTCCTCCTTAACTGCAGATCACTCCCCAAGCACACTTTAGAGACATCTATGCTTCTGGAAGAACTCCAACCAGACATCCTGTTCCTAACTGAGACCTGGCTTCACTCCGATTCTGAACCTGACCTTATCAGAGCTCTACCCCAAGGTTACCAAATCCTACGTGAAGACCGTATTTCAGGAAGAGGTGGTGGCCTAGCAGTCATATATAAAGACTCCTTTGGGTGCCGCAGCTTACCCAACCCTATACCTGACTGCGAAAGCCTCTCCTTCTCCATTGACTTCTCACCAACAAGCACGTTCACGGGGACACTAATCGATCGACCACCTGGGCCCGTGGGTCAATTTCTTCACTCCCTGCCTCACACCTTAGCTAACATGGCATGTAATTCATCCAATTTCACCCTCCTCGGAGATCTAAACATCCATTTTGACGATGTTACCGATCACACCGCTTCAGAACTGTCCACTAGCCTCGCTGCGCTTCAGCTCAAGCAGCTAGTGCAAAAACCTACCCACTCCAAAGGGCATCTTTTGGATCCCATCTTCAGCAATTGTACAGGGCTCTTAGTAAGCCCCCCTCTCTCTTTGCCCTGGACAGATCATTTTCTCATTCCCTTCTCCTGGTCAAACTCTCCCCCCCACTCTTCCCCCATCACAGTTGCCCGCATGAAACGCAACTGGCCAAAACTCTCCCAATCTGACTGGGTAACAAGTCTCGAGGCCTAAACACCACCCTACACACCTGACCCCATCCTAGCCAATGAAAACTATAACAAATGGATTTCTAACTCACTCGATACCGTGCTCCCCTTAAAACGCACAGAGTCTAAACGTAACACCCGAACGGCCCCCTGGTACTCCCCCGACCTACGGGAAAAGAAACGCCTCTGTAAAAAACTTGAAAGGAAGTGGCGAATAGACTACTGTTCCTCCGCAAAAACAGCTTACAGAGTCGCAATAAAATCATATAAAAATGAAATCCACACCGCTCAGGCAACGTTCTTTGAAAACAGAATCAACACAGCCACTTCCAAACCCAAGGAACTATATAAAATCGCGAAAACCCTCCTTAAGCTGCCAGACAAACCCCCCAACCCCCTCAACTCACAAACCCGCTGTAACAACCTGGCTGACTTCTTCTTCCAAAAAATACAAACCATCTACACCTCCTTCCCCCCCATCCAACCCCCCATTCCACCCGCCAAGCAGGGTGAGCCGGAATCTTGTACCTCACTAACTCTCAGGAACCTTCCACCTCTTGACTCCACCTCGCTTGAAACTATCATGCGTCAGGTCAAATCCGGCTCCCCCAACGACCCAGCACCCCCATGCAACTTGCTGACAGTAATTAATCACATTTTACCAACCACTCTCAATCTGCTTAATGCCTCACTGACCACCGGGACTGTTCCACCCCCCTGGAAGCAGGCTATGGTGAAAGCCCTCCTTAAAAAATCCAACCTGGACCCAGATAACCCAGTGAACTATCGGCCAATCTCTTTACTACCATGGCTAAGCAAGATCCTTGACAAACACGTCAACAGCACTCTGGTCGAATTCCTAGAAAACAACCATTTACTCGATCCCTCCCAGACGGGATTCCGCCCCATGTATGGGACCGAGACCGCCCTCATTGCAGTTACAGAAGAGGCAAGGAAGATCATGGACCAAGGAGGATCTGCTGCCATCATCCTCCTTGACCTAAGTGCCGCCTTTGACACTGTAAATCACACCATCTTACGGCAAAGACTCGCGAACCTAGGAATCTCCGAGAATGCCCTGGACTGGTTCAATTCCTTCTTATCAGGCCGTTCATTCAGGGTCTTTGAGGGTGAAACCATCTCCCCTAGCAGGCCGCTCGGGTGCGGAGTGCCACAGGGCTCTTCTTTGAGCCCTACACTTTTTAACGTGTACATGAGCCCCCTAGCTGAGATTGTACGTCCCTTCGGAATAAAAATAATTACATATGCAGACGACACTCAGCTAGTCGTAGCCCTCAACCAGCCACACTCCTCTCCCAATCATATGAGAGATTGTCTGGAAGCAGTGCATTCATGGATGACATCATCTTGTCTCAAATTGAATGGAGACAAGACCGAGCTAATACTCCTGGGTAACCCCCCCAGCCCAACCATCGACCACCTATGGCCCACCTGCCTTGGAACCGCCCCCTTAAACAAGGATTCCATCAAAAGCCTGGGCATCTGGCTTGACAAGTCTCTTAACTTTAGCAGCCAAGCAACCAAACTCTCAGCCACGTGTTTTGGCCTGCTCAGGCTCATTCGGAAAATTCTCCCTCTACTACCTTTTCAGGCAAGACAGACCATGATCCAAGGTCTGATCTTGTCTCGCCTCGATTTTGGCAATGCCCTCTACCTGGGAGCCCCTCCGGCCACTCTACACAAACTCCAGGTCATACAAAATTGCGCAGCCCGCACTCTCCTCCAGACCCCCCGCCGACTTTCAATTAAACCCGGATTGAAAGACCTTCACTGGCTTCCAGTGAAGCAAAGAATTGAATTTAAGAGCCTATGCATCTTTCATCGAGCCTACTGGAAAGCCGGTGCCCCCATAAATCATCCACTGGTCACTCCCTATATACCAAACAGATACCTCAGATCTACTTCCTCTTTCCTTGCCACTATCCCCAGGATCACAAGAGTTAGATGTGGAGGCCGACTATTCTCCTACACTTCGGCCAAACTATGGAACGCCCTGCCCCTTCATCTCCGATCTGAACCCAATTTGCTCCCCTTTCGTAAACAGTTGAAAACTCTGCTTTTTAACAAAACTGATTAATTTTAATTTTCCGTCACACACCTGTCTGCCAGCGCTAGGACGCCTCAGGGTAGCTATCGCGCTCTATAAATCCTCATTTCATTTCATTTCATTTCATTTCTGCAGCAATGGCCAGTACAAGTAATGATACTATTGTCTTTTGGAAAGCTACTAACTCTGACTATTTTCGTGCGACCCCTTCCCTTCCATTGAGGTCAAAATGCCGGCGAACAAGTGGGAGGAACGATTTGGTGAGAGCTATGCGGCACCTCCTTCTCTATTATCTATCACAAATATTATTATTCCCACCATTGCGACAATGAAGGAAGTTTTAACTTTTCATTACTCATCTGTACTTTTGGTAATTATTCTGGGTGGAGGGGATATCCCTAGATTTATATCGGCTGCATAAGGATTTATTGGTGCCTGTTCTGATGAAACTTTTCAGCGCCGTGGTTTATGCGGCAACCTACCTGGTGTGAGTCCATCAAAGTTCCCAATAATACAAAAGGTAACAAAGAAGATCTGAAATGTTATCTCCCAATTTTGTTCCTCAGTTCCTTAGAGGATGAATACTTTTGGCTAGCTTTACCAGCTGGGCTGAGGCAAACTCTGTTTTAACTGATGTTCAGTATGGTTGAAGAAGAACATTGCCTGAAGTTACATCAGTTAATTGGCAAATACACTCTGGCTAAAGAGGGATCTCTGACCTTGGTGTTTATGGATCTCTCAAGTGCTTTTGACGCATGTGAACCTCTCCAAGTTATGGTTGATTTTGCTAAATACCAGGGTGGATTTAACACCAGTTTTTATGTCAACTGTATAGTTATGTCTTAGCTAGAATGTGCTTTGAACCAAAAGGAGAGTGCGCCAAATCTTTTGCACTGGACAGGGGTTGAAACAGCATTATTTTATAGCGCCTTTTTTGTTCAATTTATATATTAATGATTCAGACATTTTTTGGGTGGGCAAGGGACAAGACATGCCTCAAATTGGCAGGTGTTCGACCTCAGTTCTGTTTTAGGCTGTTTATACAGTTTTGATGTCAAGAATGACAAAGACCCTCGCTGCGGCCCTAGACGCTCAGTGCCTCCCTCCCTCGATGCACGAGGTTTCCTTATTAAAGCCGGGCAGAGATCCGGAGGAGATGGGTTACTATCGGCCCTTGGCTCTACTCAATGCAGACTATAAAGTCCTCACAAAGGTACTGGCTGACAGGCTAGTGGAGGCAGTCCCAGAATTGGTCCACACAGACCAAAATGGCATTGTGCCAGCGCGCCGCACTTCCCTCAATCTGCGCCGCTTCTTTCGAGTAGCCACCTATGCGGTAGAGGAGTCGCCCAGAGCAGGCTGCCTGGTGTTGGACCTAGAGAAGGCCTTCAACTCCCTGGAGTGGCCTTACTTGTTTGTGGTGCTCGCAAAATTCGACCTAGACCCGGAGTTCATTCACCTAGTGCGCCTTCTCTACACTGACCCCACTGTGACAGCCAAGGTAGGCCCCTACATCTCGGACTCCCTCCCCGTACAGAGAGGCACGCACCAGGGGTGCCCCCTGTCCCCGCTTCTGTTTGCGCTCGCAATGGAGCCATTGGTGGAAGAGTTGCACACCCAACTGGCGGATGGGGTGCCCCTAGGGGACGCTACCCATCAGGTGTCGGTATACGTGGACAACCTTTTTATTTACCTATGGGACATTGATTGCGTTCCAGCACAGCTAAATTGGCTGCTTCAGGACTTTGCTGCACTTTCCGGGCTGAAAGTAAACATAGCCTCCACCCCTTCAAAGAGGGGCTCCGCGACCCGGGACTCGCCATGGGTGGCATCCTGGTGCTCTGGATGCCCGATACATTTCGTTTTCTGGGATTACAAATTTACCACCAAGTGCAAGATTTATACGATGGGAACCTCGGTAAAGCAGTGAAATCCAACAAATCACAGATGCTCTTTTGGAGCACATTGCCATTAGCCAAGACAGGCAAAATAGAACTCGCCAGAATGTTGGTCCTCCCGCGGCTCCTATACTATTTTACGAACTTACCCATGTATGTCCCTGCCCCCTTCTTCACTGCCTTTGAGATACACCTCAGAGATTTTATCTGGGGTAATGCTAGACACAGGATGACACTGAAAAAGCTGTACCTACACACAGACCAGGGCGGACTGGCAACCCCCTGTCTCAAACATTAATACCTAGCCTCTCAGTTGCAGTGGATAGCGCGGTGGCTTTCCTATCGCAACTGCGCAGATACAGCAACTACACAGCCGCCTTACCCCCTGGAACACATAGTTTGGTTGTTTCACGCTGGGGCGTGCCCACGACTGCCAAAGCCCCTACTGCTTGTGGTAGCCTACAGGTGTTTCCACATAAGCTTGTTTCTGACATGCAGCGTTACCCCTTAAGCACCGGCGCTACCCCTAGAGGCCACCCCCAGCGAACACTCGATACTGACGACACCCATACTTCGTGAATGGCATGACAAGGGCATCCACACACTGGGGGACCTATACCATGACAGGACACTCACATCCTATGCAACCCTGGTGGAAGAGGAAGGGCTACCGCCTGGGCAGTTCCTTAGTCACCGCGCACTGGTGGCCTCACTCTCGACAAAATGGGGAGATATCACAGCAGAACTGAGAACGCACCTCACCATACAACATCTACATGTTATGGGAGGTGGCAGGCATGTGATGCGCTGGTTTGCAGCCTCACTCTGAACTCACGCAGCACTCGCCACGCTCTGCCACAAGTGGGAAGAGGACCTGGGTAGCCAACTCACAGATAAGGAATGGGCTGGAGTGCTTGAGAGCCCCACACACATCCCTAGGAACATGCACTTCTGTCAGATACAGCTTTACATTATCCACAGAGCGTACCTCATGCCTGCAAAAATCAATCAATACTTTAACCATGGAGATGCAGGGTGCCCGCGGCGCGAAGAGGTAGGGGCCGATCTACTACACATGTTTTAGGCCTGCCCCAGGGTGGGGGAATACTGGAGGGATGTAGCCAGTCTGCTACACAAGCGTACTGACAGGGAGCTGCCCTTCACCCGGCCCACAAATTTACTACACAAATTCCGCAGAACCCCTAGTACAAAGGTCACATCTAGATTTATAGATCTGGGGCTAATAGTGGCCAAGTGACTGATTAGTAAAAGATGGAAAGCGCCAGACTCCCCACACATACAAGCCTGGTGCTATTCTATGCTTGCGAGGGCCAAAGCGGAGAGCCTCGCTATTAAGCTCGAGGAGACGCTGGGCCTACGTAAGGTCCCTATTGCCATATACTGGGATACAATCTACCTTGCACTACAGCACAGCCTGGGCACCCTGCCCGCAGACCTCTCTGACACGCCAGCCTCTGGCAGTGCTTAGCCTCGTGAGCGACAGCAGCGTATGTGCTGCATCGGTCTCCTACCGGTGGGCACACACTACCTGTGGAACTCAGTCGACACACGCTCTAGGCTTGGGGTAACAGTCGATCGCTGTTGAGCATGTGAGCTACAAACCATGTAGTGTACGGATACATGAAGATGGGGGGGGGCACGGGCAAAATGTTAACTGTTTGCTGTTTACACTGTGCACTCCTCCTTTTTATTTATTTTACCCATTTTCTTTTTCGCATGCACAGTTCCTAGTTACTATCGTTAACAATGAATCTGTTTTTGGTACTCAATCGCAGCTGAGCACCAGTGCTCCTACTGGTTTCATGGGACAGTACCTGCACATATGTGTGGCAACAGACATTCGCCAGCATTTGTGACCTGGAAGGCACCAAATATGGTGACCATGATGTGATCATTCTGCCTTCCTATTCTCCTTCTTTTCCTGTCTCTCACTCCTCACCTGCCCTCTAGTACGGGCCGCAAATATATCTGTCAATCACATGCCTGACCGCTTTGTGCATCACTCCAAATGTGAGCTGTAACAATGCTATATGATATTACTGTACCTTGCATGTTGACTGTGGCGCCCAACACGGGTATCCATTTCATATGACCTAAGTTGTTCTAATGTCAAAATTCAATAAAACAGATTCGCAAAAAAAAAGAATGAGCAAGAGCCTTCAAAGATTGCTGGGGACATGAACACTGTTCGCTCCTGTCCCTCGGGCTGAGTGGTCGCTCCCCAGTGCCTCCCTGCTTCAGTCGGTATCGTTGCTTGGCTGCCTATCTGCTCATTTAAATCATTATTGCTGCCTGCTGTGTGCCTGGTTGCCGCGCTGAACAATTTGCATTTCTGTACTGCTAAAGCGCCGCTTTTTCAGCATTTGCGCATTTCCGCTGGGCTCCCCCCTCCGCCTCCATTTTGCCTGTGTTGTTGTTGTTGTTGTGCTCATCTCTAGCCCGCCCCGCCTCCCAGCTGAGACGCCCTCCCACTGACCAGAACAGCGCTCCAATACCTGAAAGCGCCGTGACTCGCTCCTGTCCCTCGGGCTGAGTGGTCGCTCCCCAGTGCCTCCCTGCTTCAGTCGGTATCGTTGCTTGGCTGCCTATCTGCTCATTTAAATCATTATTGCTGCCTGCTGTGTGCCTGGTTGCCGCGCTGAACAATTTGCATTTCTGTACTGCTAAAGCGCCGCTTTTTCAGCATTTGCGCATTTCCGCTGGGCTCCCCCCTCCGCCTCCATTTTGCCTGTGTTGTTGTTGTTGTTGTGCTCATCTCTAGCCCGCCCCGCCTCCCAGCTGAGACGCCCTCGCCCCTCCCCCTCCGCTATCCATATATGACAGTAGTTCCCGCGCGCAGCGTCCACGCGCAGCGTCCGCGCCCAACCCGCGCCGAAGGTGCGTCAAAGGTAAGCCCGTCTACGCCCGTCCGCGCCTGGACCGCGCCCAGCGCCAGTCCCCCTGCCCCTCGCGCTGCCCAGCCCTCCCGCATTACCTACGATGCCGCCTCCCTCCTAGCCCTCGACCCCGGTCGCGCCCCCAACTGCGTCCAAGCCGCTCCTGGACACACCCATGGACCTTTCTCTTGCTACTCCTGCAAATTCATCGGCACCGACAACATCTCCGCTACTACCACACCACAGATTCCCGACCCCAACCACCTACAATGCATCCTTCTCAACACCCGATCTGTCCACAGACACGCCATTGACCTATGGAATCTACTAGACACCACCTCCCCGGACATCGCCTTCCTAACGGAAACATGGATGAACGCTTCCTCCGCCCCAGACATCACCATTGCCATCCCTGAAGACTATAAGATCACTCGCAAAGACCGTACCAGCCACACAGGAGGAGGAATCGCTATCGTCCATAAGAAATCAATCCGCATCTCAACCAGCTATGACGCCAACCTCGCCAACTCCGAACACCTTCACTTCCAGATCCACATCGACCCCAAGACCACACTCAGAGGCACCCTCCTCTACAGACCACCAGGACCCCGCGCAAAATTCAGTGAAGACATCACGGACTTCATCACTCCACTCGCGCTCCCCTCCAAAGAATACATCCTTCTGGGAGACCTCAACTTTCACCTTGAAAAGATCAACGACCACAACACCACCACCCTCCTGGACAACCTCGCCAACCTCGGACTTAAACAACTGGTCACTTCCCCCACCCACATCGCAGGTCACACACTCGACCCCATCTTCTCCTCCAGCAATCATGTCTCCTTCAGCCACACTACGGATCTCCTCTGGACTGACCACAGCTGCGTTCACTTCACCTACAACAAGCCCAAACCCACCAACCACCTCCAACCGACTCTGCAAAGAAACTGGAACAAAATCACCTCCGACCAGATCTCCTCATCGCTCCTTCTAAACACCCCAGCCCACTCCTCGGACCCAAACCTAGCCGCCGCCAACTTCACCCGATGGCTATCCAACACCGCAGACACCTTAGCACCACTGAAAAAACGTCAAAGCAAACCTGGCAACAAGAAGGCCTCATGGTTCAACGATGATCTTAAGAAGTCCAAGAAACTCTGCCGCACCCTTGAAAAAGCGTGGAAAAAAGACCCAACCACCAGCACCAAGGACGCCTTCAAAAACGCCACCCGCACTCACCACCAACTAATCCGAAAGGCCAAGAAAACAGCATTCAAGGACCGACTCGACAACAACGCCCACAACAGCAAGGAACTTTTCAACATCGTCAAGGAGTTTTCCAATCCCTCGGCAAACTCCAACGACATCACCGCCTCTCAAGCCCTCTGCGACTCCCTAGCCTCATTCTTCCACAACAAGATTGCAGACATCCACAACAGCTTCGACAACCAACCCGGGGCCCAACCCACCCAACCACATGCTGAACACTCTCCCCCCGCGAACACCCTTAACGACTGGAACCCAATCTCCACTGAGGACACCATCCGCCTAATGAACTCCATCCACTCAGGATCCCCCACAGACCCATGCCCTCACCACATCTTCAACAAAGCAGACTCCGTCATAGCACCGCACCTCCGAGACGTCATCAACTGCTCCTTCAACTCCGCCACCTTTCCGGAAACCTGGAAACACGCTGAACTCACCGCCCTTCTGAAAAAACCCACAGCGGACCCCACCGAACTCAAAAATTACCGCCCCATCTCGCTCCTTCCATTCCCGGCCAAAGTAATCGAGAAAGCTGTCAACAACCAGCTCACCGCTTTCCTCGAAGCCAACAAATCCCTCGACTCCTCACAATCTGGCTTCCGAGCAAAACACAGCACTGAGACCGCCCTTATCGCAGCAACAGACGACATTCGAACCCTACTGGACAATGGAGACACAGTCGCCCTCATCCTCCTCGACCTCTCTGCTGCTTTCGACACAGTCTGCCACAGCACCCTGTTACAACGCCTCAATAACATCGGAATAAAAGGAAAAGCACTTGAATGGATCACCTCTTTCCTCACCGGAAGAACCCAGAGAGTCCGTCTTCCACCATTCAAGTCCGAGGCCACCGAAGTCATCTGTGGCGTACCACAAGGATCCTCTCTCAGCCCCACCCTCTTCAACGTATACATGAGCCCCCTCGCGACCATCGCCCGCCAACACAACCTCAACATCATCTCTTACGCGGATGACACTCAACTGATCCTTTCTCTCACCAAGGACCCCAGCACCGCCAAAACTAACCTACACGAAGGAATGAAAGAAGTTGCTGAATGGATGAAACATAGCCGTCTGAAACTGAACTCAGATAAAACAGAAGTCCTCATCCTAGGTACATCCCCCTCTGCATGGGACGACTCATGGTGGCCGGTAGCCCTTGGAAAAGCACCCATCCCGACAGACCACGCACGGAACCTAGGCGTTATCCTGGATTCTTCACTCTCAATGAACAGACAAGTCAGCGCCGTATCTTCATCTTGCTTCAACATTCTTCGCATGCTCAAAAAAACATTTAGATGGATCCCCACCGAAACCAGGAAAACAGTCACCCATGCTCTAGTCACGAGCCGACTGGACTACGGAAACACCCTCTACGCAGGCACTACCGCTAAACTCCAAAAGAAACTCCAACGAATCCAAAACGCCTCAGCCAGAATCATATTAGACATCCCACGCAACGAACACATCTCTGGTCACCTGAAAGACCTCCACTGGCTACCCGTCAATAAGAGAATCACTTTCCGACTGCTAACCCACGCACACAAATCACTCTACGACATCGGACCAGAATGCCTCAACTCAAGACTGTCCTTCTACACCCCCTCCCGCCAATTACGTTCCTCCAGCCAAGCCCTCGCCACCGTACCTCGCATCAACAAGACCACCATGGGAGGCAGATCCTTCTCTTACCTGGCTGCTAAAACATGGAACTCACTCCCCACTCACCTTCGCCTTACCCAGAACCACCTAGCTTTCAGAAAGCAACTTAAAACGTGGATTTTTGACAAGTAATCCTGCCCCCCCCCCCTCCTTAGCGCCTTGAGACCCTCTGGGTATGTAGTGCGCTTTATAAATTCTCTAACTTGAACTTGAACTTGTTTAGGAGTCACCTGGATTTAAAAACCAACTTGAGCAAGACCTTTAAGATCATTTGTGGTCCTAAGACTGTACAGTCCTGTTATCACTTAGTCTGGGGTGCTAAAGGCTGGGGAGATGGCACATTATTATTTTCTGAAATTCAAGTAGCTGAGACCAGAACAACAAACCACTTAAGAAAGATCCATAAACAACAGTTTGAAAGTTTTATTGCGGATGTGTTTACATTTGTATATATAAAATGTGGAATTCTAGAAAATGTAGAAAATGTATTTTTGAATAGATTACTAGCCGTACCCTACAGTTGCTCAACTTACATATGCCAGGACCAATCAGGCCTGGGTTTTGTTGAGGACTTGATAATGACCTGATGCCTCCTTTTGTGGCATACACTTTGGCTTAAAGTTGAAACCACCTTTAGTAGAATGGTATGTTAAAATACAATAAGAATCTGTGCAACAGCCCGCATAGGCCTGATCAGTTTAATAGTCTCAACTCCTTTTACACCTAGTCAAAGGCTGACCTCAAAATTCTGGGCATCATCACAATGCTGGTTGGACCGCCACTGACAGAATGCCCTTTGGGCCAACCACCACATTAGGATGCAGGCAGTCAGACCCTTGAATCTCAGGGGACGGACCGACTCCTCTGACAGGATCTACTGGTCCTGTCAGGGCGGATGTTGGAATCTTGATCCTGAATGGAGGCGGTGCCTGCTTAGGCACTACCATCAGGATCATGATATCCCTTTCCAGAATGCCTTTTCATGGCAGTCCCATCGCCATGGAAAGGCAATCGGAAAGGGACTTCGGAGGCACCAGGCAGGGCACCCGCGGGCCACTGCTAAGTGGCCAGGGGGGCACATCCATGCACCACATGTTGCCTGGCACATGGTGCATGGTTGTTTGAAAAATGCCTTTTTCTGCTGCAGCTTGTGCTACAGCCCTTTTCTGGGCTGCAGCACAAGCTGCAGTAGTAAAAGGCAGTTTCAGACCGCCTAAACGGTGCTGATATTGAAATAGGCTGGGTGGGACTGCTGACTACTTGTCGGGCGGTCTCATTTCCTGCTGCGATGGCGGTCAGACACTCGTCCCACCGCCATCATAATGAGTCTCCGTTTTTACCCTTTTATGCGGATGTCAGGGCAGCTAAAGAGGTAACAAAAACAATTAATATTACCCGCTAACAACTGATAATTGATGATGATTTGACATTTTATTTACGTACTGCGTTAAATAGCCCAAAAAGATTCAGGGTGACACATTTGCATCTCAGTACTGGTACGTTTTTGTGTCTTTTCCAAGGATGCGTGTTTGGCAGATGGACTGTCCCTGTTGCCCATGTGTGGTAGGTCATCGCAGTCCATTCTTCACTTCTTTTTACTTTCTTTGTTCTACTAGGTTCGTAATGCAAAAAGAACAATTGATGGACAGAATGCAGGACAATTTCACACATTCACCCCAGTACAGAGATCTGGGCCTAAATCCATTGTTTTTTTGCTCACCATGCCATTCCAGTTTAAACCCAGCCATATGCAAATCAGTCTTGTCCTGGTGTCCCATTGGAACAATCCAATCCAAACTGCCTGGCCAGGTCCTCCCTGGACTGGAAACAAGCATCGTTGGACAGGTTTCAGGGTTTCACCCCTCATCAGCCAGGATAGCTTGAGTCCAGTGGCATGGAGAGCACGGGACCCACGTCTGGGTATACCCGTCCCACTCGGGGTGACAAATACCAAAAGAACAATTGATGGACAGAATGCAAAACAATGTCATACATTTACCCCAGTACAGAGATCTGGGCCTGAATCCATCGTTTTTTTGCTCACCATGCCATTCTAGTTTGAACCCAGCCATATGCAAATCAGTTTTGACCCTGTGCCCCATGGGAACAGCCAGCCCGAACAGCCTGGCCAGGTCCTCCCTGCACTGGAAACAAGCATGGGTCCCGTGCTCTCCATGCTACTGGAGTCAAGCTATCCTGGCTGATGAGGGATGATACCCCAAAACCGGCCCTAGGATGCTTGGTACCGGTCCAGGTAGGACCTGGCTTGGCAGTTCAGGCTGGACTGTTCCAGGAGGCACGAGGTCAAGACTGATTTGCATATGGCCAGGTCTAAACTGGGGTGGCATGGGGAGTAAAAGAATGATGGATTTAACCCAGATCTCTTGTCTGGGGTGAATGTTTTGATTTGTTCTGCATTCTGTCCATCAATTGTGTGTCTTTTGCTTCCTTGCCCTAAGTGTGCCGGGTATGCCCAGATGTGGGTCCTGGTCTCACTGTGCCATTGGATTCAAGCTATCCCAGCTGATGAAGGGTGAAACCCCGAAACAGGCCCTAGGATGCTTGTTTCCAGTCCTGGGAGGGCCTGGATTCGCAGTTCGGTCTTGACTGTTCCCATGAGGCACAGGGTCAGGACTGATTTGCATATGGCCAGATCTAAACTGGAATGGCATGGTGAGCAAAAGAATGATGGATTTAACCCAGATCTCTTGACTGGGGATGAATGTTTTGATTTGTTCTGCATTCCATCCATCAATTGTGTGTCTATTGCTACTAGGTTCCTAGGCTATGTGGTTTTAAAACCTTGTTTAACAACTTCTCTGTAAAACAATTCCTTCAATAAGTTCACCCGCCTGAAGTTTGCTTTGCCATTGCATCCTCTATAAATCAGGCTATAAAATTAGGAAAAAGTTAAATTTTATTGAATTAGAATCTCCACCATGAGATATGATGTGAGTAGGATTAGTTTGGCATTTCTTTTCTGTATTGTATTGTTATTTGTTTTTATTGTGATGTGTGAAATGGTGTTTGGTCATCTTTTATACTTTGTTAAACGAATAAAGATTTTATTGATAGATTGAATAGAAGCACAGTCGGCTGATATAGTGAGACCACAGCTGTCATGCAATTCCTAAAATACATAGGATCTGCGAGTTTGGACAACATAAACTAAGGGATTGGTGTCCAGACTGATTACAGACACCCTCAAAGGATATGTTAGCCATTAGACCAGCTAGCTCACAGCGCCACTTTAAGCCCCCTAACCTTACCAAGGAGCGAATAGTTTCTGGCAACTATCGAACATGACAACCCTTGATCCTTCAGGGAGCATGCAAACAGCACATTACTTTTCGCTCAGTCAATTGTGCTCCATTAGTCTCAGAGAGACACACAGAATAAACGATGGGGATGTTTTCAATAAGCATTTATTGAACCAGCGTCATTCTAGTATAAAACATGTTTGCTGCCACAATCATTAGACAGAAACAAATGTATAAGATTACAAGCACCAACAGAGTAAATAAAAGGTAGAATTCTACCATGATGCTAAAACAGTGAATATATGCAGGCATATAGATACATGACAGTAATATAATGTACTCCTACGATGCAAACCCTACCTAAGTGTACCTAGCATGTATGTGGTTGTCAAGCCAAGAATCCAGTAGGAAAGAGCCAACCCCATTACCTGATGGGAGAGAATGAAGGACCCTGTCTTAGTCTTGAGTTGGACACCCCACAAAGGATGCGTGCTGGAGCATCTGCGTGCAGGGACTTCAGCGTCTTATGTCAGTGTGGAAGCTTCCCTTCTACTTATCTAGTGTTGGTTTGGTTCTTTTATACCATAAAGATAGCCTTGGGGTTCCTTACACAATCGATATCTTTTGAGTACAAGTATGTAAATGAGCCTAAATCAATACCTGCGATTATGCAAAGTAGTTCTTTCACCCTAGGATGGAGATGACCATAACTTTTATACAGAGTATGTTAATCCTGTTATGTACCTCATGTGCAGGGGCTTTTCTAAGAATCCTCAGGCATAATAAATGAGGGTAGTTTCAAGGAAACTGATCGACATTTATTCAGTCATAACTGGGTAAAAGGTCAGTGCTAGAACTGTTATGCAGAGCAAGGTAGGTCAAATGAAGATAAAAGTTTGTGTAACTACCTAGGCCTATCTTGGGGTACATTGGGTACATAACACAAAAACAAAGTTTGTGCACAGCACAAATCCAGATTTAGTTCTGAGACACATAAAGAGATGAAATGGTTACAAAAGAAATATATAAACTGTATCAAATTTGTGAATGGTACAAGCCAATGTACCATGGAGATCCTAGTGAGGTTTCCCACACAAACCTCTTTTAACACAGTATAGACAGCTACCAATTTCATCAGAAGTACAAAACCCGGCAGGCATAGGCATTGAAGATAATTGATGTCAGGTTTAAGATCAGATATTGGACATAAAACCATTTCTTTAGCAAATTTACTTGCATAAATAATTTTATGTATTAAACCTGCCAGACTTAGGATGGTCTTCCACCCAAATTTTTGCCTTCACCCTCCTATTTTTCTGAATTCGTTTTTGCTGGTCTTAGGACTCTAGACAGTGCTTGTGCTCACTTCCTAAAACATGGTAAAATAGGCTTGCACCTGATTGTCATGTTTAATTTACTTATATTTTCTTTGTAAAGTGGTATACCATTTACCCATGGCCTGTAAATTAAATGCTACTCGTGTGCCTGCAGCACTTATTTTGCTACCCATTTAAGTAGCCCCTCATAACATATCCCATGTCTGCCCTTGCAGTCTGAATGCAGTTTTAAACTGTCAATTTAATAAATCCCTTTCCAAAACTTAAAATCCCTTTTTGTTATATGTACGTCACACCTAAGGTGGACCCTGAGTAGCCCATAGAGCAGGGTGCAATGTAAAATAACATGTTGAACATGGAACTTTACTTTCTACATGTCCTGGTAGTGAAAAAAATCTTAATTTCGTTTTTCACTACTGTGAGGCCTACCTCTCTCATAGGATAACATTGGGATGCCTTGCTACTTTTAATAATTTATACATTTTGATTAGGAGCAGATGGGAAGTTCATGTGTGATGTCTGAGAAATTGCATTTTAAAGTCCTCTTTAATGGTAAAGTCAGATTTTAAGTTATAATTTTGACAATGCCACTTTTAGAAAGTTGGGATGATTTTCCTGCCCTAGGTATTTTGTGACTGCTGCCTCTCCCTGGGTCACATGACTTGGTGTTGTTGGCAATTTTACTTTTTTTTATTCCTCCCAGACAGCCACAAAATAGCGGGATTAAGTGTGCCTGGATGGACCATCGCTGGCAGGATGGGAGGCAGAGCTGGGCACTGTTCCACTTGCAAATCAATATGCTCTGCCCTGCCTTTACACAAAGGAATTCACACTAGTGCATTGTGCCTGCAGCCAGACGTAAGCCAGGACATTGGAGGTAGGAAATTACAGGGACTTTAGGGAGAAACTCTAGAAACTTCTCCCTACTTCAAAGAAGATGCCAGGTTTAAAAATAGGATTCACTCAGTTCACTTTTTGGACCTGTGTAAGGACTGTCAGAGGACTGCTTGCTGCTGTGGCCTGCTGTTTACTTCAGAAGATTAGTTTGCTGCACCTGGAAAACTGTTCTGCTGCTTGAAGTCTGCCTTGAACCGTCAGAGGTCTGCCTTGCTGCTTGTGCCATGTTCCACTGCTTGAACCCAGGACTGCCAGAGTGACTCCAAGGGCTAGTTAGCTGGCCTCCTGATCAGAACCTCAGGGACAGAAAAGGCTCCAACCATCTTAACTTTGCACCTGGAATTAAGCCTGAGTGACTCCTGACCCCCCAAGTGGAGTCTCTCCAGTCCTGGACCCTTGTAACTGGGCCAAAGGTTCACGGATAGCCACAATCCAAAACTAAGGACTTTGGCTAAAAAGTGCTCTGAGAAACAAGGGGAGACTGGGACCAACCGTTTCATCTATTCTCCCAAGGTGCATCACCAGGCAGCCTGACTTTACAGCAGCTCTTGCAACGTTCTCCTCCTCTGCAGAAAATCCTGTTCAGTGGTCCTTCTCAGAAGGGGGAATCCAGCCTCGTGAAGCCCTCGTCAATGAGAGCTTGCAGCTTCATACTGCTGGAGATTTTCAGCCCCCAAAATAGAGACTAAGTCCAAACAAAGAAATCTTCATTGCAACATTTTCCAGAGGCTCCCTGACGTCGATGCCTCCTTTGTGGATGCTGCCTGCAGCCTTGCCCCACTGAACTTTACCTTCTCAGGCATTTTTCGACTTATTTCTTTAAAATCCAAAGGAAAGCGCCGTCCTGGCCCAATCCTTATCTTTTATCCAACTTGTGCTCCATCGTCAGTCATGTTTTTCTACTTTGACCCAGCCTTGCATGACTAGTCTGTGGTTGGCGCTTTGACCTTTTAGGTGGTAGTTTTTACCTTAAATTTGACAAATTCATGACTCCAGTTCTACTGATTGGATGTTTGTCATTTTGGTGTCAATAATTTATTAAAATGTACTCTATTTTTCAAAATTGATGAAGGATTTTTCTTGTGGTTAGTTTTTGGTGTATTGCTGTTTGTGTACTGAATAAATATTTGATACAGTGCCTCTTAGTTAAGCCTGACTGCTTTCTGCCAAGCTACCAGGGGGTTACCCACAGATCTATTTAGTGACTTTAGTGGTTCACCCTGACAGGGACTGTGGCTGTTGCTTCAGCAGAGTTGACATCTCATTCAAACAACAACCCAATTTCTCTCAATGTGTAAATGTTTCATCATGGCCTGAAACTGGAAGGATGTTCAGTACTACTTGCATTTTAAACTTTCTATTGCAAACTCTATTTTATGCGAGGAACTACCATTGTAAATTACTAAGTAAATGTATCCAAACTTATACAGTCACTTTTATTTCAAAACATTGATCCAGACTTCAAATAATCACTGAGAGGAGCATGCACTGCACATACTATGGTGGCAGTACCCAGCACCGTGTGGTAGCCTCTTTCTTTCTCGCCTTTTTTCTTGTCATTGTTGGTTAGGACACTGAATGACAAGCATTACATGGCCATGGTAACTTATCTTTAGTTTTGCCTCTGTTTTCGGAAAAGTCTGATTCAGTTAGTCATAAAGCTTTATTCGATACATTGCAAAAATGGCCATAAAAGCACATATAAACTACATAACGTCACCATATAAAATAATTACAGGGTACAATACTACAACTAGGCCAGCAAAATAATTAAAACATCATGCTTTTCCTTACTTGGATGCATTTAAGAAGGTAGGTAGCAGTAAAAAAACAAATATCTACTTCATACATATTAAAAAGCAGTTTCATTGAATCGTGCACGGTACGTACACCATATTTTACAAAAATTGGTTTTAAAAAATGTATTCGTAAATGATGGTACAGTTTACATATCAAAAGTAGATGTAAAGTGGTTGGTGCTGAGGTGCCATCGCAGGGGCAGGGACCAACAGGATGTGATTTAGAGGAGGGGAATGCTACCAGATTATGTAAAATACCCAACCTTAATCTGGTCAGTACAAACCGGTGAGATGCTCTAGTTACATTACTGAGATACATTTGATAGCTATCTCCATCCACAAATTTGTTATAAAATATACGAGTAACTAGTTGGCCAGTGCTTTCCTTCCGTTTCCCCCAGTAGTAAAAGTCTGATTCATTTTGTGTTTTAAAGGTTCCGTAGATGGGCTTACGTTGGTGTGCTGGGATGTTCCATGTACAAATTCACATTTTGTTTTAGATTTTTCTTTTTTTGATCTTTTGTACATGAGAAGCTGTTCACAGATCCGTACAAGTTTCTGGTGTAATAAAATTAGGTTTTATATTGTTTTTACAATTGTTTAGGGCAGACTTTAAATTTTAGAATTGTTTTTCTAAGTGCAGTTGAAGGGAGTGTGTGGGGTAGTGTGCGTCAATATTTTTATTGCGGACTTTGGGTGCTTTCAATTGTTGGTAATATATTTCTAGAGGGAATAGGAAGCGTGGGTTTGTCACCAGATTCTGCCCAGATTTTGTGTGCAATTTGTCCAGATGTATGTCCTGGTCTAGGGTTGTAAAAACATGACGTTGTCCAATCGATTATTCTCTCATTTTTAGGTTTTTGAAGTATGCGTCGGGAGGACACCGGAGAGTGGCCCAATATTACTCCTAGATTTTTTGTGGAATTTAAGTTTTTCCAAGCTATGCATCTGAAATGCAGTAGATGAGTGTGTTGTGAATACCTCTTCGATTTCGGTTTATCTGTTGTTGGCTGCATGCATACGTTACATATGGAAAAGTCTATTTACTGATGGATTTATCTTTTTTGTTTCTGGTGGCATGAGACTGTGAGATGTGGCATGTAAAGCAGTCCCCTAATTTAACAATTTATGAAAATGTATTTTCAATATAGGTGAGCCTGTGGAGCAATTGAAGGGTGGAAAGGCCAGTCTCATATTCATACATGATTTCGAAACATTTTGGGCTTCATGTAGGTAGCTAAATACCTGTCGGTAACGGCCGAAATTCGATAAATATCCCGTTACCGACCGGTATTTAGGCATTTGAGATGTAGGAGGCATGATTTAAGGATTCGGTAATTTACCGAATCGGTAAGGGATCGGTAAAATACCGAATCCATAAAATACAGATTCGGTAAATTACCAAATCCTTAAATCATATGTAGGGAGCACTCAAGTGAGTGAATTTCACTTACCTTACCAAGGAGCGAATAGTTTCTGGCAACTATCGAACATGACAACCCTTGATCCTTCAGGGAGCATGCAAACAGCACATTACTTTTCGCTCAGTCAATTGTGCTCCATTAGTCTCAGAGAGACACACAGAATAAACGATGGGGATGTTTTCAATAAGCATTTTTTGAACCAGCGTCATTCTAGTATAAAACATGTTTGCTGCCACAATCATTAGACAGAAACAAATGTATAAGATTACAAGCACCAACAGAGTAAATAAAAGGTAGAATTCTACCATGATGCTAAAACAGTGAATATATGCAGGCATATAGATACATGACAGTAATATAATGTACTCCTACGATGCAAACCCTACCTAAGTGTACCTAGCATGTATGTGGTTGTCAAGCCAAGAATCCAGTAGGAAAGAGCCAACCCCATTACCTGATGGGAGAGAATGAAGGACCCTGTCTTAGTCTTGAGTTGGACACCCCACAAAGGATGCGTGCTGGAGCATCTGCGTGCAGGGACTTCAGCGTCTTATGTCAGTGTGGAAGCTTCCCTTCTACTTATCTAGTGTTGGTTTGGTTCTTTTATACCATAAAGATAGCCTTGGGGTTCCTTACACAATCGATATCTTTTGAGTACAAGTATGTAAATGAGCCTAAATCAATACCTGCGATTATGCAAAGTAGTTCTTTCACCCTAGGATGGAGATGACCATAACTTTTATACAGAGTATGTTAATCCTGTTATGTACCTCATGTGCGGGGGCTTTTCTAAGAATCCTCAGGCATAATAAATGAGGGTAGTTTCAAGGAAACTGATCGACATTTATTCAGTCATAACTGGGTAAAAGGTCAGTGCTAGAACTGTTATGCAGAGCAAGGTAGGTCAAATGAAGATAAAAGTTTGTGTAACTACCTAGGCCTATCTTGGGGTACATTGGGTACATAACACAAAAACAAAGTTTGTGCACAGCACAAATCCAGATTTAGTTCTGAGACACATAAAGAGATGAACTGGTTACAAAAGAAATATATAAACTGTATCAAATTTGTGAATGGTACAAGCCAATGTACCATGGAGATCCTAGTGAGGTTTCCCACACAAACCTCTTTTAACACAGTATAGACAGCTACCAATTTCATCAGAAGTACAAAGCCCGGCAGGCATAGGCATTGAAGATAATTGATGTCAGGTTTAAGATCAGATATTGGACATAAAACCATTTATTTAGCAAATTTACTTGCATAAATAATTTTATGTATTAAACCTGCCAGACTTAGGATGGTCTTCCACCCAAATTTTTGCCTTCACCCTCCTATTTTTCTGAATTCGTTTTTGCTGGTCTTAGGACTCTAGACAGTGCTTGTGCTCACTTCCTAAAACATGGTAAAATAGGCTTGCACCTGATTGTCATGTTTAATTTACTTATATTTTCTTTGTAAAGTGGTATACCATTTACCCATGGCCTGTAAATTAAATGCTACTCGTGCGTGTGCCTGCAGCACTTATTTTGCTACCCATTTAAGTAGCCCCTTATAACATATCCCATGTCTGCCCTTGCAGTCTGAATGCAGTTTTAAACTGTCAATTTAATAAATCCCTTTCCAAAACTTAAAATCCCTTTTTGTTATATGTACGTCACACCTAAGGTGGACCCTGAGTAGCCCATAGAGCAGGGTGCAATGTAAAATAACATGTTGAACATGGAACTTTACTTTCTACATGTCCTGGTAGTGAAAAAAATCTTAATTTCGTTTTTCACTACTGTGAGGCCTACCTCTCTCATAGGATAACATTGGGATGCCTTGCTACTTTTAATAATTTATACATTTTGATTAGGAGCAGATGGGAAGTTCATGTGTGATGTCTGAGAAATTGCATTTTAAAGTCCTCTTTAATGGTAAAGTCAGATTTTAAGTTATAATTTTGACAATGCCACTTTTAGAAAGTTGGGATGATTTTCCTGCCCTAGGTATTTTGTGACTGCTGCCTCTCCCTGGGTCACATGACTTGGTGTTGTTGGCAATTTTACTTTTTTTTATTCCTCCCAGACAGCCACAAAATAGCGGGATTAAGTGTGCCTGGATGGACCATCGCTGGCAGGATGGGAGGCAGAGCTGGGCACTGTTCCACTTGCAAATCAATATGCTCTGCCCTGCCTTTACACAAAGGAATTCACACTAGTGCATTGTGCCTGCAGCCAGACGTAAGCCAGGACATTGGAGGTAGGAAATTACAGGGACTTTAGGGAGAAACTCTAGAAACTTCTCCCTACTTCAAAGAAGATGCCAGGTTTAAAAATAGGATTCACTCAGTTCAATTTTTGGACCTGTGTAAGGACTGTCAGAGGACTGCTTGCTGCTGTGGCCTGCTGTTTACTTCAGAAGATTAGTTTGCTGCACCTGGAAAACTGTTCTGCTGCTTGAAGTCTGCCTTGAACCGTCAGAGGTCTGCCTTGCTGCTTGTGCTATGTTCCACTGCTTGAACCCAGGACTGCCAGAGTGACTCCAAGGGCTAGTTAGCTGGCCTCCTGATCAGAACCTCAGGGACAGAAAAGGCTCCAATCATCTTAACTTTGCACCTGGAATTAAGCCTGAGTGACTCCTGACCCCCCAAGTGGAGTCTCTCCAGTCCTGGACCCTTGTAACTGGGCCAAAGGTTCACGGATAGCCACAATCCAAAACTAAGGACTTTGGCTAAAAAGTGCTCTGAGAAACAAGGGGAGACTGGGACCAACCGTTTCATCTATTCTCCCAAGGTGCATCACCAGGCAGCCTGACTTTACAGCAGCTCTTGCAACGTTCTCCTCCTCTGCAGAAAATCCTGTTCAGTGGTCCTTCTCAGAAGGGGGAATCCAGCCTCGTGAAGCCCTCGTCAATGAGAGCTTGCAGCTTCATACTGCTGGAGATTTTCAGCCCCCAAAATAGAGACTAAGTCCAAACAAAGAAATCTTCATTGCAACATTTTCCAGAGGCTCCCTGACGTCGATGCCTCCTTTGTGGATGCTGCCTGCAGCCTTGCCCCACTGAACTTTACCTTCTCAGGCATTTTTCGACTTATTTCTTTAAAATCCAAAGGAAAGCGCCGTCCTGGCCCAATCCTTATCTTCTATCCAACTTGTGCTCCATCGTCAGTCATGTTTTTCTACTTTGACCCAGCCTTGCATGACTAGTCTGTGGTTGGCGCTTTGACCTTTTAGGTGGTAGTTTTTACCTTAAATTTGACAAATTCATGACTCCAGTTCTACTGATTGGATGTTTGTCATTTTGGTGTCAATAATTTATTAAAATGTACTCTATTTTTCAAAATTGATGAAGGATTTTTCTTGTGGTTAGTTTTTGGTGTATTGCTGTTTGTGTACTGAATAAATATTTGATACAGTGCCTCTTAGTTAAGCCTGACTGCTTTCTGCCAAGCTACCAGGGGGTTACCCACAGATCTATTTAGTGACTTTAGTGGTTCACCCTGACAGGGACTGTGGCTGTTGCTTCAGCAGAGTTGACATCTCATTCAAACAACAACCCAATTTCTCTCAATGTGTAAATGTTTCATCATGGCCTGAAACTGGAAGGATGTTCAGTACTACTTGCATTTTAAACTTTCTATTGCAAACTCTATTTTATGCGAGGAACTACCATTGTAAATTACTAAGTAAATTTATCCAAACTTATACAGTCACTTTTATTTCAAAACATTGATCCAGACTTCAAATAATCACTGAGAGGAGCATGCACTGCACATACTATGGTGGCAGTACCCAGCACCGTGTGGTAGCCTCTTTCTTTCTCGCCTTTTTTCTTGTCATTGTTGGTTAGGACACTGAATGAAAAGCATTACATGGCCATGGTAACTTATCTGTAGTTTTGCCTCTGTTTTCGGAAAAGTCTGATTCAGTTAGTCATAAAGCTTTATTCGATACATTGCAAAAATGGCCATAAAAGCACATATAAACTACATAACGTCACCATATAAAATAATTACAGGGTACAATACTACAACTAGGCCAGCAAAATAATTAAAACATCATGCTTTTCCTTACTTGGATGCATTTAAGAAGGTAGGTAGCAGTAAAAAAACAAATATCTACTTCATACATATTAAAAAGCAGTTTCATTGAATCGTGCACGGTACGTACACCATATTTTACAAAAATTGGTTTTAAAAAATGTATTCGTAAATGATGGTACAGTTTACATATCAAAAGTAGATGTAAAGTGGTTGGTGCTGAGGTGCCATCGCAGGGGCAGGGACCAACAGGATGTGATTTAGAGGAGGGGAATGCTACCAGATTATGTAAAATACCCAACCTTAATCTGGTCAGTACAAACCGGTGAGATGCTCTAGTTACATTACTGAGATAAATTTGATAGCTATCTCCATCCACAAATTTGTTATAAAATATACGAGTAACTAGTTGGCCAGTGCTTTCCTTCCGTTTCCCCCAGTAGTAAAAGTCTGATTCATTTTGTGTTTTAAAGGTTCTGTAGATGGGCTTACGTTGGTGTGCTGGGATGTTCCATGTACAAATTCACATTTTGTTTTAGATTTTTCTTTTTTTGATCTTTTGTACATGAGAAGCTGTTCACAGATCCGTACAAGTTTCTGGTGTAATAAAATTAGGTTTTATATTGTTTTTACAATTGTTTAGGGCAGACTTTAAATTTTAGAATTGTTTTTCTAAGTGCAGTTGAAGGGAGTGTGTGGGGTAGTGTGCGTCAATATTTTTATTGCGGACTTTGGGTGCTTTCAATTGTTGGTAATATATTTCTAGAGGGAATAGGAAGCGTGGGTTTGTCACCAGATTCTGCCCAGATTTTGTGTGCAATTTGTCCAGATGTATGTCCTGGTCTAGGGTTGTAAAAACATGACGTTGTCCAATCGATTATTCTCTCATTTTTAGGTTTTTGAAGTATGCGTCGGGAGGACACCGGAGAGTGGCCCAATATTACTCCTAGATTTTTTGTGGAATTTAAGTTTTTCCAAGCTATGCATCTGAAATGCAGTAGATGAGTGTGTTGTGAAAACCTCTTCGATTTCGGTTTATCTGTTGTTGGCTGCATGCATACGTTACATATGGAAAAGTCTATTTACTGATGGATTTATCTTTTTTGTTTCTGGTGGCATGAGACTGTGAGATGTGGCATGTAAAGCAGTCCCCTAATTTAACAATTTATGAAAATGTATTTTCAATATAGGTGAGCCTGTGGAGCAATTGAAGGGTGGAAAGGCCAGTCTCATATTCATACATGATTTCGAAACATTTTGGGCTTCATGTAGGTAGCTAAATACCTGTCGGTAACGGCCGAAATTCGATAAATATCCCGTTACCGACCGGTATTTAGGCATTTGAGATGTAGGAGGCATGATTTAAGGATTCGGTAATTTACCGAATCGGTAAGGGATCGGTAAAATACCGAATCCATAAAATACAGATTCGGTAAATTACCAAATCCTTAAATCATATGTAGGGAGCACTCAAGTGAGTGAATTTCAGTAGTAAGGATTCAGTATTTAACACCAACTACAGGTTGATGTTAAATAACGAATACCTTTCAAAAAGCTAAATTTGGCTGCTTTAAAAGGGCCATGTGGCAGACATACATGCACTTAGGGCATGTATGTGCGCCACATGTGCACACATGCACGAATCAGGGGTGCAACAGGGTGACAATGTGACACCCTGCCACCCATGATTATGCTTCCCCTATTACCGATTCGGTATTTACCGAATCGGTAATAGTAAATGGCTTCCCATTCATTCCTATGGGCCTCCAGGCCCATAAGAATGAATGGGAAGGGATGCATTATTACCGATTCGGTAAATACCGATTCATAAATACCGATATTTACCGAATCGGTAATAATTACCGATTGTTTACCTACATACTATTTACCGATTCATAAATACCGAATCCGTAAAATTCAATATTAATGAATCGGTAAATAGTATGTTAGCTACATATGGCCCATAGTCATATTATTTCTTGTACTTTGAATGTTGTGTGATATTGAAGGGTTACTTTATTTAATGAAAAGCAGAGTGCTAGCTGAGTAAGAGGTACACTAGTTATGGGGTTCACATACTGGTCATCTTCTTCATAAGACTTAAGGATCGCAGCCTCTGATGTTCTGGTAACCATTAAGACCTTCCAAATGCCCCCAAGAACTGTAGGCAAAGAACAGTGATGGATTCAATGTACCACCAACATCCACACGTAAAAAAAGTATTTCTTCTAGCTGGCATGGCTGTGGTGGAGACTGTTGTGAGTAACCCAGGAGAGTTGCAGCACCCATTACTGGTGGACGTGGGACAAGAAGACATTACATTTGTATTAGCAGATGGGGAACATCTAATGAAGGTGAGAGTGGTGGTCACTCAAAATGTATTTTTCACCATCTCCTCCATGTTATATTTTCCCATCTTCTCCAAGCTCCCTACCAGGTGATGATGACAATGATGAAGACAATGCAACTCAACAGGAACGGAGAAACAAAAAAGCAAGATTTAATAAAGCCTGCTTGCCATTAGTTATATTGGCGAGGTTCTGCCTACTAGTGTACATTTGATTGCTAGTGAGACTGAGGGAAGTAATATAAAATGAGGTTGTCTGCGATCCAAATGAGCTTACTGTGGCCACAAAATAAGAAAATTATCTTTCATGAAACTGCAAATACAGTGTCACCAAAAGCAATGACTCAAGTTCCCAAGGCCCAATGAGTCTTTCGGTACCACCAGCAAGAGCCCAGTTCAGTTGTTCACTCTTGGACTGTCAGAAGAAATGCCTTTCCAATTTGCGATTTATTCATGCTTCACAAGGACTAAAGTCAAATTTTAGTCTGCATGGCGCGCCACAAGGCTGGGCATTCTGAACCCCTGGGCAAACATTACGGCATTGGGATCCCATAGAGTCACTTTGGAAGCACAACTAGAAGAGGAGCAAATGTGGTGCTGAATCAGCTCCTTCTGTGATGCAGAAGGTGTTGACGATGATGATGACACACACGTTAACACACCATGTATAGCATGTCTTGCTCTTCCACGCTCAATGGCTAGTAGATTCAGAGCATATTCCAAGAAGTCATTTGTGGAAACATGTAAAAAACTACTTATAAGAATATTTATTTCCTTATTGAGATCCAATAGACCCATATAAACAGGATACAATCATATATAATGTAAAAAATATAGCACCTCCATTTAGCTAAATAAAATGCTCCAGAAGTATTTTAATTTTTTCATTTAGAACAAAATATTACCTAAATGTCCCATTCTCTAAACAAAATAATCATCATTTCACATCATTAAATGGCTATTTGCAGCAAGTTTATGAAATATTTATGAGATGTAGGACAATAAATATGTGATTTATAAGATAGCTTAATAAAACAATCAATAACAGTCAAAATATTATTTTCTAAAGAGAACTAGTGCACTTTTGCTAGTAGTTATTTGATGACTAAAGATATTAAGTGTATTCTGTGGTTGCAGCTTCAACTCCATAATTTTAGTTTGCCATAATTGTTGCATAATTTGCAACATATTTTGGCACATTCTATGTATACTACACCAAAAAGTATGTTTCTACAATTGCAAACGGATGAAAATACTAGAAGGGTATGTGCTGCATAAGTTGTATTTTTGAGGCTTAATTTAAATAAACATTGCCAAATTATTTGCTCCTTAATGCCACATTGTGCCCTGACAAGGGGAAAATCATATGAAATGGTTTGGGTGCTGTCGATATGATATTGGGATCTTTATTTCACAGGGAACCTTTATATATTTTCCATATTTCACCATGCCCTGTAACCAATGGTTTTTATTCCACTTATTTTGGGCAATAAAACATCCTAAACATTTAATATATGAAAAGTTACTGACATCCCAAAGCTGGTGGTAACCTATTTACAAAGGGAAAGCTACGTCCATAGTTCACAGTCTATTCCCCAATCTGACGTCTTCTCAAAAGTGATAGTTTTTCTATTAACAAAGTACTTGCTTCTTTAAGGGACATGGATTTCTTTAAAAAACTTTTCCTGTTTGGGGAAGTGAACAGTTCACAGGCAGACAGGTGGCAAAAATTCAGTACACAATGTGCACCATTTGTAACCTGCCTGTTCATACATTGATACCATGGGGTCTGAGTCACATACGTAAATATACACTTTTGAGTAAGTTTACTCTTTTCTGGTATTCATAAGTCAATGATTTAATAGTAACTTTAAGACTGCTGATACTAAGCAGTCGGGCAGAAAACTCAGCACATAAAATGAAAGGCCTGTCCTATCTTTTTGTGTGTGGAGTTTTCACTCTTGACAGTGGAATCTCCGCAGTCTTAAAGTTACTATTAAATTGTTTGTTTATGAATTCCGAAAAAGAGTATACTTGCACAACTGTGTAAGTTTACTTTTGTGAAATGGACCCAGAGTTGCTAGATTTGTGAATATTTGTTTGATTGTTTAAGTAGAATTTCCTTAATTGATCCATAGTACAAAAGACCAGTTATTGGGACGGAAAAGTCTTCTGCATGGTAAAGAACATGTACCCAACTGTACTGCTGTATTGTCTGGATCCATAATGCTTGTTTTTTTATCAAAGGTAAACATGGATCATGTGTGCTCCATAACCTAGGCTTATATCACAGACTACTGTCTTGTTGGACCGGGAGGAGCAACCAAATTGCTACCCTTGTAGTGGTGGGGGGCTACCGCCTTCACCAAGAATTAACGAGTGCGCTGGTTGGAGCATATCGTGTAGTGATCAGGAGGAATGAACAGAACATTTTTACCCTATGTCACTGGAGTGAGACCTAGAGGCTCACTCACCTTTTTTAAATTTCCGTTGCTTTGTGCTTAGCCCTCCCTTAGCCTACATCAGGTAGATGTGGAATGGTGTGCAGCGCAACAGAAGAATCTCTGCGCTGGATGTATGTGTGCTTGAGAAGGATACAGTGCACGGATAGAGCAGTACTGTGCATTGCATGTGTGTTTACTGCATGTAGTGGGTGTATGTATGCCTGTGAGGAAATAATTACATGTCAGATGTACAAATGTGCCATGCATGCGCAATGAATGCATGTGCTGGCTGTGTGTGTGCGTGACGTACAATACATGACAGATGAAGTGCTGTGCAGTTTGAACATGGTGAGTGTGAGCTGACAGTGTGTAGGTTTAAAAATGGCACACTCTGGTACAGTATAGAAAAGCTTCAGTGCTGAACAGTGCACACATACTGAGAGTGTGTACTGATGCATGTTCACTTGTAATGGTACAATGCATGGTGGTAAGGTGTTGGACTGTAAGGGCCTGAGTTACAAAGTTGCACTTACATTTTGTGAAAGTTTATGATTTTTTGCAATTCACAAAGTGCTAAGACTCCGCAGTCGTAAAGATACTCCTCATAAAATGTCTTTGTGAATTCCCAAAAATTGTAAACTTACGCAAAAAGTGTACGTTTATCTTTGCAAATCAGGCCCCATGTGTGCTGTGAAAATACACTGAAGGAGTATGCTTTCAATGGTACATTATATGGAGGACCCAGGCTTCCATTTCAGGAAGGGCAGGCCTTCCTACTGAAGACACGAGGAAATCCCCCAGATATATTTGTGTATTGCTGCATTCCTGTGAACTGGGTATACACACAGCGGAGGAAAGGAGGAAGAGACTCCCTTTACACTTCAAAAGACTGCTCTTATATTCAGTGATAGATCACCAGGAAGGGGACAGGGCATGAGTCAGGAAAGGAGATGGGGCTGATACGGGACTCATAAAGAGCAAGCCTGAGATTATTCGCTTGAACCACATATCATTGTGACTGACATTCAGGTGTGAGCTCTGGTCACTCCCATGAATTGTGTCTTTGACTTTCAGCTTCAGAGTCTTGCCTGATGTGACAGACAGCCGCGGTGCGTCCATTGGGGCGTAGGGGCGTAGCTCCACCAGCCACTTGGACCCGCGGCTGCTCACGTATGCTAGCAGTGACGCAGCGCTGTCAGTTTTCCTTTCCTTCAAAATAGCGTGGGACCGGCCGATGAAGGGGGTGGGGCCGGGGGCGAGCACTCCATTTGAGTGACAGTGCACACTGAAGGCCAGCGGCGCGTAGGCGCATACTCGAGTTTGGGTTGTGACCAACCCAAACATACGCACTGTCAGCCAGTCAGCCTCTACTGGCTAGGAGAGCAAGGGAGGGGCACCCGAGAGGCCGAGGGTTGCTTCATGCAGCAGCCCCCGGTCTCTCCTATGGGCGAGCCCTATCTGTGCCCACGGTGCTGTAGCCAATTCAGGCGCTGCTAATGTTGCAGCGTCTCTGGATTGGCTGAGAGACACCGCGCAGCCTGCAAACCAGGCATTGGGTGCCACGCAAGGTATGGCCAATCACTGTGGCTTATGCGAACAGTGATTGGCCATCATCGTTAGCAGGTGCGCACTGGCAGTCCGTCGTCACCGTGCCACACACACCTCGTGGCGGTGTACTAGTGTGTAGTACTGGCTGGCTGCTGCTCCTGCTCGTGTTGCCAGGTGAGTTTGGAACTGTTCCCAGACGGGCTGAAGTGCCCGGCGGCAGGGCTGAGGAATCCGCCGCGGCGCGCGCAGCCACCGCTCGACGCCGGGAGCAGGCGCGAGGCATCCGCGAGGGAACCGGGGCGGGCCTATTATCTCTGAAGCGCGAGCAAAGGATCCGGGCAAAAATCTTTAGCCTGAAGAGGTTTTCAGGTGGCCCGACATTGAGGGCACAGGATTTCCTTAGTGAGGTGAGTCTTTGTTCTCTGTTAGTTTTGTGTTTATTTTTCACATTCCTTGGTGCGAGTGAGGTAGCTCAGTGGGTCGAACACTTGGCACTAGATTTGTTCGCACCCTGCTGCAGGTCACAGGTTCCAATGGGCCCGGAAGTGGTTTACCAAACCTTTCAGAAGTATAAGTGAACCAGTTGTCTGAAAGAAAGTCAGTGATTGAAGCGTCTGGGGTTTGTGCTGTGTGTTGAATATGTATGTATTGGACACTTCCTTGTAGATTTCTTCTTCTTAACAGAGGCTCTTTCATAACATTCGTCATATGCGAGAGGTTGAAGTCCGGCGCAGGTGAGAGGTGGCCCGGTAGGGTCTCGAGGAGCCACCGGAGGAATGAATGCTCTGGTAAACGGAGTCTCAGGCTCACATCAGTAAATGCGGAAGCATCCTTTCACCAGTTGCGAGCGGCAGAGAAAGTGAGGCGATCCGCTCGAGGGTGACTGCTGTTTTCTCCTGCAGCTAGTGTCTTGAACTGCACCTGCTCTGAACGTGGCTTTCTCGAGTGGTGATGACGGTGGTTCCTGAATGTTTTCTTATTCTGTGACCCCCATCTCTTCAGCGACCGCTGTGCAGGTGGGACTGCTTTGGTTGTCTCCTCCTTGTGAAGTAGTTTCCCCCTATAGGCGAGAGTGGCAGCGATTCGTTTTTCCTCGTGGTGTTGTTTACTCCTGTAGTAGAGAGTAGTAGTAGGTAGCACCTCCTTCTAGTGATGTGGTGCCCTGCGGTTGTCTCCTCCTAGGGCTTTGGGCTTTTGCTGTCAGTGAGGACCATAGTGGTTGACCTCCATATTTTTTATTGTGGTGTCTGTCGTGATAGGCGCTCCCTATAGGGTGGGACTGGCCTATAGGGCGGTGAGACAGTGCCCGATGGGCTGATCTGACAGGTAAGTGTGTGGGCCGTTTTTTAACAGTTTGTGGGCCTGTTTTATGGCCAGGTGTCCCTGTTTTTACATTTGATTTACCTCATATTACTACAAACATTGTCAACAGCAATTACACATGCATGCCTTGCCCCATACCATTAGAGGTGTTCTTCTTGGTTAGGAGTTGGATAGTGTGATGCAGGGTGAAGTGTAGGAACAGTCAGAGCACCTTAAGGTAGTTCATTAGGCACGGTTGGCACAGCAGTGTTGATCAGATTTCCCATCCACATCTAGCAAGAGCGTACCTGCCGCTTTGTGCCAAGCATTGACCCATTTTCCGGTTTTGTCTTAACCCACCAAATCGTGGATAGTTTCATGGGCATTACTGCAACAGAAAGGGAATGATCGAGTTTCTTGTTAAGGGCACAGGAACCACTTTGAAATGAGATCATTAGCCCTGTCCGAATCTATCTCTCTCTCTCTCTCTCTCTCTCCCTCTCTCTCTCTCTCTCTCTCTCTCTCTCTCTCTCTCTCTCTCTCTCTCTCTCTCTCTCCCCCTCCCCCTCCCCCTCCCCATCTCTGTTTAGATGTTTGTCTCTTTTTCCGAAACTTTTAAAATTTTGTAACATGATGTGCCACGTAAACTAACTAGTTAAGCCTTTAACCCTACCTGTTCTTTCTCTTTTTTAAAGGATTTTTCTCTTTCTATTGTCGAAGTTTATTTATGTAGTAGTAATTCTGCAGATGTAATACCTTTTTATTTCATTTTTTTAGTGTGGGGGCGGGGTGATATTACTTACGAGAGGCGAAGCCTCAAGTGGCTCATGACACCCTCCCCTCCCCCAACAATGGTGATAAATAGGATACTCTAGTCAAAGCCTCCTCGTATGTGGATATACTTAGTATAGAATGCTGTTAGTCTCTGGGTAGACGTACTAAACAAAGGCATCTAGCAAAGGAGTTAATTTTATGAAATGATCCTCGTGACGAGTGGTCCAGTTGTTTTCCACTGTAAAGCACTTTAAAGTTGAATAAGTGAGGCAGTAAACAGGGATTAGTTAGGCCTTACTATGAACATTGAATGTGACCTTTGCACTGTCCTAAGCGTGAATATTCGTATATTACCATTTGAGACATATTTATTTTCACAAGCTCTCACATACATTCCCTTCCCACCTACACCCACACCTATATCTCTGGAAGAGCATGTGAAATTCTAAAATGTAAGTAAAAATTGCAGTACATGCTAAAATGCTACCAATTGAGCCACATCCCAAAAACAAACGGAGCAAATAATATTTTGTAGGGGCAGTGCAGACAAAAGGCAACTCATTAGAAACATTTATTTGAAGGTTTATATTTGGTGCTATTGTAGGGCAGTGTAACCGAAACAATCATGCTTTTCTAGAGGCTGGTGTTCCATTGAATTCCCTTTTTATGAGTGCCATTTGATTAGGTCGAGCGTTAGCCAAAACCTTTCTATTTTACAAACATTGTTTATAATATACTTACTTATGGAGCTTTCAGCCAGCCCTCTTTATCTGTTATAATACCAACCACAGGGGCGGCCCAAAAGCTCCTGAACCAGGGGCAATCTATAATTAATCTAAACAGTAGTTCAAGAACTCATACAATAAATTTACACTTTGTAATATTGACAGTCATCAAAGAAAAGAAAAAAGAAAGAAAATAAACTGAAGCAAACATGACCCTTATATATACAATTATCAAAAGTTACAAATTTATTACAATAAATACATTTTTTTAAAAGAGAAGAAGAAAAGACAGTGGAGCTCTAGACAATGCGTTGGTAAAATTACTAACTGTTTTACAAACCAAAAGCAGTGGCAGACAAAAATACATCACAATAATATTGTTATCTTTTCATTTTCAGCACCTGACAACCTGAAACATTACCGCATTTTGGGGCAATTTTCCAGCAAACAACAAGAGGACCCCAACCTCCTTTGCTGCTCTCTCACCCGACCCCTGCTACAACCCAGCAAACACCAGTGTTAAAGGTAAGGAAACTGATGGTATATATTTTTTTACATGGGATTTAGGGATATGTATGTATGTGGTCACTCTCAAGGCCCTCAAGCAGTGTCTTTCAGTGCCTCCAGCAACCACTATGGCACAGAGAGGCAGGAGGCAGTACGGCTCTATTTTTAGCAGTCATTTGAGATGTATTAGGATAATGCACAAGATATATGTATAATGTATTTATACTGAAATTTGATATTATTGCACTGCACCTTATACATTGTACTTTGATTATTGACAGGTTTCTTTAATATATATATATATATATTGGTAAGGCCAGCAACACACCATCATGAATACAGTACAAGAGCTGATTACAAAGTCATTCCAGTCACGGCCACTTGAACAAAAACTACAGATAAAACAATTAGGACCTCATCAGCCTGAAATAAACCTACAGCAAACTACCCGGGACAGAGGAAAAATGTCAAAACGTACATTCTCAAATGCCTGGTACACAAAAGCTGATTGGCTTACAGGGTGCCCTATAAGAAATTCTCTGTTCTGCTTCCCCTGCTTGCTGTTTGGCGGTGACTTTTCTTGGACACGGCAAGGAATGGTCGACCTGAAGCACATCGCTGAAAAAATAAAGAAGCATGCGCTCACAAGAAATCATCTGGAAAACCTGACAAGACTGGGAATGTTGGGGAAAGACGCACCAATTGAGCAGCAGATAAATGATGCGTATCGCAAATCCATTCAAAAACACAATGAAGCTGTTGATAAGAACAGACAAAATCTATCCAAGATCATTGATTGCATTCGTTTCTGTGGTGCTTTCGAACTGGCATTGCGAGGCCATGACGAATCAGAAACTTCCTCAAAACCTGGGATCTTCCGAGGCCTAGTGGATTTAATGTCAACCATAGACCAGGATTTGGAAAGACATTTAACACATGCTACAGTCTTTAAGGGCACCTCTAATACAATACAAAATGAACTCCTTGATTGTATGCTCGAAATTATAAGAAGCCATATTGTGCAAGAGTTGCGAAACACAGACTTTGTGGCTATTCAGGCTGATGACACCACTGATGTGTCCACTCAAACACAGTCCGTGTTAGTGTTTCGGTACCTTAACAGTGACAGAAACGTTGTGGAAAGATTTTATAGCTTCACGCATTTAAGTGACTCTAGTGCAGCAACCATCACTGAAGCAATACTGTGTCAACTGGACTTAATTTTCCCGGACCTACCTCAAAAACAAAAACTTATCACACAAAGCTATGATGGTGCGTCCGTAATGAGTGGAAGCCTTAGTGGAGTACAAAAATGAAATCGAGATGTGTACCCTAATGCTCATTTTGTGCACTGTTACGCCCACCAACTCAATCTTATTATGCAACAGGCGGTATCAAAGATCAGAGAGACACGAGTTTTCTTTCAGGATATCGGAGGCATAGCAGCATTCTTCACACGTTCCCCCAAAAGAACAGAAGCCCTTCATGAGATTGTGGACAAAAGCGTACCAAGGGGATCCTCAACTCGTTGGAACTTTCACATTCGTACAGTCAACTTAATCTTTGAACAGAGGGAGGGCCTTGAGAAATGTTTTGTCGCCATAGCATCCAGAGCAGACTTTGATCACACAAGTCAGAGTGAAGCCCATGGCTTTATTAGAACACTACAAGACAAAGAGTTTCAGTTCTTACTGTTTTTATTTCATGACATAATGATTCCTGTTGATGTGTTATACGATCAGTTGCAAAGAAAAGATCTAGATACTGTCTCTGTGAAAGCCAATACATCTGCATTTGTACAACAGATTATGAAAGTGAGAGATGGGGTTGAAGATTTAGAGAGCAAATTGCCGGAGCATTCTATTTTTGCAAACCGCAGACAAAACATCACCTCTCTGGTTCGAATTGGAAAGGAGATATGTGACATTGTAATTGTGCAGGCGAAAGAACGTTTTTCATTCACAAAACATTTGGTGAGTGCGACTTTATTCCAAAGTAAAGAGTTTGCACAATATGATGAATCCTTCCCTGAGCGTGCTCTGAATCAGGCTGTGGAAGCATATCCTATGCTCAAAAAAGAGCAGCTGAGAACTGAGTTAACTGTACTCTACGGAATGCCTGTGTACCGGAAGGCCACAAGCGCCTTGACTTTGCTGAGTTTAATTCATAAACTGCATATGGAAAACTCACTTACAGAGACAGTGGGCCCGATTCACAGAACAAACTTAAGACTAAATCCTAAACTTACTACCATTTTGGTATTCACAGAATTCACCTAGTACTTCTGGTATTCACAGAATGAACTTACTACTTTTGCTATTCACAGAATGAACTTAGTACTTTTGCTATTCACAGAATGGATTTACGACTACTAAACTTACGTCCGCACTCGGGCCGGAAATTCCGGCCCGGATGCAGAGCTTCCGGCCCAGAGGCGGGGCTTCTGGGCCGGAGGCGGAGCTTCCGGGCCGGAGGCGGAGCTTCCGGCCCGGAGGTGGAGATTTCGGCCATAGCTAAATCGGCCGGAATCCCCACCTCCGGGCCGGAAGCTGTGAATAGCAAAAGTACTAAGTTCATTCTGTGAATAGCAAAAGTAGTAAGTTCATTCTGTGAATACCAGAAGTACTGGGTGCATTCTGTGAATACCAGAAGGGTACTAAGTTTAGGATTTAGTCTTAAGTTTGTTCTGTGAATCGGGCCCCTAGACTTTACTAAAAATTGTGATTACGACTCCAATGACAACAGTAGAAGCTGAACGATGTTTTTCAGCCTTAAAGCGCATAAAGACATTCCTCAGGAACACCATGCTAGAGGAAAGACTAAGGGCCTCATGTAGGTAGCCAAATACCGGTCGGTAACGGCCGATTTTCGGTAAATATGCCGTTACCGACCGGTATTCAGACAAGTGAGATGTAGGAGTCCAAAAACCACTTTTCGGTAAATATGAGGCGGTAAATACCGATTCATATTTACCGAATTCCAAAATACCGATTCATATTTACCGAATACATTATTAACGAATCGGTAAATATGAAGTGGTAAATATGAAGTGGTAAAAATTGAAAATGACATGTAGGAGCAGTCGGTAATTAAGAAATCCAGGAAAATCGGTAAATAAGAGTCGGTAATTAACACGGATGGAAAGCAGGTGGTAACCATCAACAATGCATATAAGCAATCCCAAAATGCAACAGCGTGTACAACATGGCCGCCATGTACGTCATTGCAAGGCGCCTACGTCTACAGGCAGCAGGACTGAGGGTGTGGCGACGGGAGGAACAAATCTACAGACAGCGCATCACACTATTCCAGCTGACTGATGCAGAGATACATGAGAGGTACAGGCTACACCCCGAAACCATCATGGACTTAATCAGGGACCTTCACCCACTCCTGGACCAGCCAATAAGAAGGGCGCACGCCATACCCCCACATGTGCAGGTGCTCTGCAGCCTACATCTGTTGGCATCCGGCAGTTATCAGGTGGTGATAGCTGCGGTGGGTGGGGTATCCCAGAGTTGCCTGTCACGTTTCTTCAGGAAGTTCCTGGATGCCATGATGCAGAGAATGCACCACTACATCAGCTTCCCAAACACACAGGCTGCACTGCAGAAAACAAAAACAGACTTTTATCACATGGCACAGTTCCCCCATGTCATCGGCTGTATTGATGGTACACACATCCCAATCTGTCCTCCAGCTGACACAGAGCACATCTACAGGAACAGGAAGTCCACCCACTCCATCAATGTGCAGGTGATCTGTGATGCAGGGAACATCATCACAGATATTGTTGCAAAGTTTCCTGGGAGCACCCACGACTCTTACATCTTCCAGAATAGTGGGATCTACACACGACTGAGAGCCGGAGAATTCGGAGAGGGTTACCTGCTGGGTAAGTAACAGTGACGCCCCTTGAAACCTGCAAATCAGAGTGTATAGAGGCATGTAACTGATGGTTCCCTTTTACTCATCCAGGCGACAGTGCATATGCATGCCGTTCATTCATCCTCACTCCCTACCTACACCCAGCAACCCAGAGTGAGAGACGATACAACGTGGCCCACAAATCTACACGCAATGTGGTGGAGCGCACGTTTGGACTGCTGAAGAGCAGGTTCCGCTGCCTCCACAAGAGCGGAGGCGCACGCCAGTACAAACCCATCACCTGCTGCAAGATAATTGCCACTTGTGCAATGCTGCACAACCTTGCCACGAAAAAAGGTACAGATGTGGAACTAACATATTTTGAGGACAACGAGGATGAGTCAGGCCAGCCAGAGGGCAGCGCAGCTAGAGTGCCAACTGCAATCGATGGGAGAGAGAGACGGGCAGAGATCACATGCAACTATTTCTGAGTAAGTGAGGGGACACAGCGAGTCGTGAGAAGTCATGACGTAGTTTAATGTGGCACCACGCCATGAACACATGAACAGGCCAATCTGGCAATATGCCATCTATACAATGAGTATGTCCAGGGTCACGTCACCCAATGGCAAGTGGATAAGCAGGGCCACATCAATGTTTGCGCATACGCGCTGCAGTGGTGGATTGCACGGCCTGTGCATCCTCACTAGAGCCAACCCCAAGCCGCCTGCTGCTCCTGCGTGCTTCGGGGACGGGGGGTGTGATGCTGCTGCTGGTGTCGATGCTCTCCGCAGCATCCCCTGCAGCAGTTGTCGACGCCTGACTTGTCAATAGCACCCCTAGTGCACTTGTCACCTGCACCATCCCCCGTGACAGGTCGCTGCAGCACTGTGTTAGGCCCTCCTGCATCGTCACAGAGCGCCGGCAAAGTAGGGAAGTCGCAGTTGCCAGACGGTTGAGTGCCCTGCTGGTAGTGTCCCTTCTCTGGCGTTCCCGGCGCCGTGCTTCGATGTCAGCATCTAATTTGCTGCACAACTGCTGGATTGACTGGGACATGTCCCGAATGCCCGCAGCCATGCCGCCAATGTTTGTGTCCATGTTGACTAAGCTTGTCCTCATCACCCGCATGTGCCTCTGGACTGACATTACTGCCTTTGATTGCAGGCGCTGTTGCTTCAACATTTGGCCCTCGAGCCCCAAGAAGACACCATGGCCGTCAGTGGGTGCTGGTGGACTCTGGACACGCGACCTGCGGCGCCCTCTTGCTCCCGTCTGTGCTGCCTGTGATGTTTGGGGCACAGTGGGATGGCTCCCTTCCTGGGGCCCGGTGCGGTCTTCTGGGCCCATGCTGTCGTCTGACGAGGTGTCTAAGGCTCGTAGCCTGGCTGCTGGACGCCTCCTCATTCTCACACCTGCAAGCGGAGATGTGGCCGGTGAATCGAACATGAGTGGCGATGCTGGCTCTGGTGGTGGTGATGCTGGCTCTCGGTGAGGTGATGCTGGCTCTGTGTGCGGCGAGGCTGGCTGCGTAGGTGATGCGGCTGCAAGTGGGCCTGCTCCCTGGTCTGCACTCGTGCTGGCTAGAGGTGATTTTTGTGGCCGGTGTGCCGTCTCCCCTGCAGCATGCCCTGTACTGCATGATGTCACATCTGTGGACAGAAAAACAACATTGGCTCAGTGTCCCCGAAGGGCTGCATTGCAAGCGTCACAATAAATCATTTCACTTTCCAATCTGTCCTCTGTCTCCTTGTGCCTCGAGTGCGTGACATGCCTTGTTGCCCTGTGACATTTACGTCATGGTTAGTGTTGCCCTGACTACATCTCCCGGAATGCATTGCCTGTCTGCACTGACACGTGTGGACTGCAGTGTGATTCTCGTGTCACAATGGGGGATGTGGGATAGGGGTAGGGGCGGCTACATTGCTGTGCTTTCGTCTTACCTTGGTGTGTTGCGGCTCTGGCAGAGCTGTCGGCGTCCCCAAGACCCACGACGCTCTCTTGCTCGAGTGTGGCCGCCACCAGCTCCTCCAGTTCGGTGAGGGCAGGTGCCCTGTTGGTTCCACCTCCGGTCTGGCTGGCCTCCTTCTGGATGTCGCCCATCTTCCTCTTGGTCACAATCCTCAGGTCATACCAGCGCTTTTTGAGGACCTCAATTTCCCTGTGGGTCACTCCCACAGCATTGACCTGCGCCTGGATGGCCAGCCATATGTTGCGCTTTTCGGCCTCAGGCACTTGCAGGGATTGCCTCCCAAACAGCTTCTGGTGCTGCTTCACCACCTCCTCCACCAGCACCTGGAGTTCCTTGGGGCTGAATTTGAGCTTCCTCCTCCTTTCCCCTCCGTCTTTCTGTGTGCTCTGGCTGGACATGCTGTTCGTTTCCCGCTCGCACATGCAACTGCTCCCTGCCTCTCCTCTGCACTCCGAGCCTCTCCAGGGTCGGCTAATTATGTACACCTGCCTGGGTGTGGCCACTTCGGCTAATTGTGTACACCTGCCTGGGTGTGGGCAGTTCCTGGTTGGGTGGGCTGTCGTTGCACAGGATTAGCTGTTTCGTCAAGTCATGTGATGTTATTTACCGAATCCGTACGTACCGATTCGGTATTTTCCGATTCGGTAGATACCACCTCGGTATTTTCCGAATCGGTAGATACCACCTCGGTATTTTCCGATTCGGTAATTATCACCTCGGTATTTACCGAATCGGTGAATTCCGATTCGTATTTACCGACTGTTACCGAATCGGTAACTGTTACCGAATTTTTACCTACATGTAACTTACCGATTCTAATTTACCGATTCGGTACGGCTCGGTATTTAAGAACCGGTAAAATTTATTTACCTACATGAGGCCCTAAATGCTTTGGCGATGCTATCTGTAGAGAGCAAGCTAGTCCAAAAGATACCGGACTTCAACATGAAAGTAATTGACAAGTTTGCTACACTGAAAGACAGACGTGCGGATTTCATTTACAAAAAGTGAATGCTGCTACTTGTTTGTTGAATACAAAGATTTGCTCACCTTTGTTCACTGGCCGGACCTGTCTTTCGCAGGGTGAACGATTCGTTGCTTGTGTTGCCTATCAAACCTTTCCCCTTGGCAAATTGCGAAAACCTTTATACCATTTATATTTGGGGTACTTGCGTGGACCTATGTGAAGTGTGTGTACAAAGCTCAGCTCAACCAGAATCACGGTAACAGCGCATTGCGCTGCCTCTTTTATATTCAGTATATTGTAAGACTGTTTTTCTTCCCCCGCCTTCCCTTGTTTTGTTTCCTTGTTTTCCCCTTGCTTGCCATTCGTTACTCTAGAGTCTAATATTCAGTATGTTGTAAGACTGTTTTTCTTCCCCCGCCTTTCCTTGTTTTGTTTCCCTGTTTTCCCCTTGCATGCCATTCGTTACTCTAGAGTCTAATAGAGTCGGAAGGCCGTAGGGGAAGACTGTGGACTTTTCTTCAAGTTCCTGACGCTCCTGCGGAACGAGCCTGGCAACCATTACACTGCTGTGCAACTTCTTCTACTCTTAGAGCTGAGATTTCCATGAGTCTTATAGTCTGAATTCAGCACCTGAGCATAATAGGACAGAATGTATGAAGCTCTGTGGTAATACTGAATAAGCAGCTACCTATGTTATGCCATCTATTAATGTAATAACTGCACTTTCACAATTGCTTTATTAACCTTCCTGCTTTCTCAAATTTGCTTGAAAATGCATGATTTTTCTTCTTTTTTTTCAAAATTTTCTTGGGGGGGTAACCCCCCTTTTGGGGTTCGGGCTTGCATGCTAATTCGTTTGCGCCCCACCACTTTAAAATCTCACCCACCGCCCCTGGTGACAGATAGCCTTTCATGAGGAGGGAAAAAATGAGAAGTGCCCACTTGAAAAGAAGCAGAATCCCAACATAAAGCACTGCCGTGACCTAAGTTGTGTGTTGAGTTGTGTGTTGAGTGTCTTGTTGAGCACATGCTACCGTGCTGTGGTGACCGCATATGCCAGTGGGGGCCACTGGTGAAGTTGCTACTGTGAGAAGTGGTGAAACTTACAAGTGTCATGGCTGGGGCGCTTGTGACGGAGGACCCTGTGCTCATATAATCCTGCATTGCGGCAACCCCATGGGAATATCAGTACCAACGTTAACAAAGGATTTAGGCTGTGGATGACTTCGCAACCTGGCTTGCTTTAGTTGGGAGCGGAACCCCCCCTCCCCCCCCCACGCTCGTTGGGTAAAGCCAACATACAGTCTCGTCACAAGCTGTGAGCTGCTACAACAACTGAAAGAACTCCAGCAGTGCTGCTCAGGAAAGACAGCCTGCGCCATCAGGTGCTTCTGCGTGGGCCACGGGCAGACCCAACTTATCTGAGCAGAGCAGGACTTGTGGGTGCTCGCACTGAGGGGACCTGGTGCACCGTTACGAGAGCGGGTGGGATGTGAATTGGGCTGGCTGGGCGCTTGGGACTCACTGCTAATGGTGCTGCAGCACCGTAGACACATTTTACTAAAACCTGAAAAGTCAAAGGGTTACTCTTGAGTACAGCCGAATAGGCAGAATTCTCTGGAAGCGTCCACAACTAAATGGGGAACAACCCTGAACATGTTCCACGAAAGAGGGTAGGACAGGCATTTGCCTGACAACCACTAGGGCCCCAACCTCAAGGTGATTGTGTTGTTACTTCTGAATGTCATATTCCTTTGCCTGTGTAGAATTCGATATAAAAAAACTACTTTTTCTACTAAATACAATTATTTGTCTAGAAATGTTATTTATTGTTCATGCTGTTTGCACTTTGAGTTATGAGTCATGTTCACTGATCTGTTTCTACATTTCCTCCCCGAGTAAGCCTTGACTGCTCTACCAAAGCTACCACTGAAAATCAAGTGCAGAAGGGGTAATTGGACCAGTTGCTCAGGATCCATAGTAGGTCATGCCCCAGGAATCAGGAGTAAAAGCCCTCAGCCACCATAATTGGTCCCCGGAGCCCCTATGTGCCCCTGAAAGGAGTTCTGACAACCAAAGAATAATGTTAAAAAACACAGTGCATGCACTCTTTGAGCTAATAAAATAAAACACAGACCAGCATACTGGGCCAGACCTACATAAAAAGCCACAGACAGATGAAGCTCTTGCAGGTTGATTGCGGTTACTCACACTTCCATTCCACAGTACACCCCTTATATTCAGCACTGCTAGGCCACTATATCTTGCTACTCCAGATCCATGCTATGCTACAATAAACCATACACCACAAGGATGGGAAGTAGGCCTCCAATGAATAATCTCAAATAGCATAGCAATGTAGTAGAGCCAGGATTGACACAGTAAAACTGAAACCCATAAACACTAGTCAGTTTGAGGTCCTGAGGATGTGGTCACCATGCAAAACACATTTTCCTCATTCAAATACCCTGTAGCTCAACATCTGTATCCACTTTATCCCCACTTCCAGATAATGCTAGCAGTGCTAGAATTCTTTGCAGCAGGCGCCACACAGAGGACAGTAGGATTGGTGTTTGATTTTCAGACATACTATGGTCAAATGACTGCACTCATGTACACCTGGTGGTCCCACATCAGGAACAAGTGTGCTGCTAACCTATTATGAAACACACTGTTAATGTGCAAATGCTTTGTGATGGGGACCTGTGCATATGGAACTGCTATGTTAGGTTCCCTGAATCAAACGAAAAAGCCATGATGGTGCAGGGAAGCAAAATTAGTCATATTGTGGATACACATCTCCCTCATCATACCGGGCTAACAAATTGACTCTTTATCATTAATATTGCAAAGCATTATAATTGCAGTCTAATCACAATACATTTCAACAGTACCATTAGAGAGTTGGTGGCCCCAATGGCAGCAAATACATTGATTAATGTGAATATGTTTAACAAATTACATCAACCACTCTTGCCAATAATGATGATTCTAACCCAACTCATCATTTTGACAAACAAAAATGCTTTCATTACAACTCTTTTGTCTCTTGCATTGGATTCCACTGACCTCAAGTCCTTCTTTCACACCTTCCATTCTAGACTTGTTGAGGATGACCATAAATATTTCTTCCCATGATTTGAGGTGGAGCTGAGGTGGAGATCTGCCACCAGTTGCCATGCTTTAGTGCTTATGCTTAGCAACTCACTTAAGTACCTTGCATTTTAAAGTTAGGAACTTGTATTGTACATCATGTTGGTACAGTTTTAATTTGATTTATCACCTATCGAAGGCACATTCTTGTTTGCTCCTGTTGTGGCATCTTAATCTTGAGAGGGCACATTGGACAGTCATGGTGAATAGTCACCTCTTTGTCCAGGGTCAACAGCTCAGGATCAGAAAACTTGTACTTCCTTTCACTGTTGACATCCATGATTAAAGAGTTTAGCAGATTTCTGCTTATTATGATTGGGTGATGTCAGCAGGTGTGGCCGATATATGTAAGAGCAGTGGGGGGAGGTAAAGTCGACAGACAATAGGATAGGTAAAATGAAAGAAAAATCTAATATAACCACTTACCTTGCGCTCGCCGCATCACTGACTCGGCGATGTGGCGAGTTCAAGGTAAGTGATTTTATTTATTTTTTCATTTAATTTTACCTATCCTGTCATCTATCCACTTCACCCCCCCCCCCCTCTGCCCCGCCCCACCATTCTTACCTGTGCCGGCCACACCTGGATATCATAGGATAGGACTGGATTCTGTTTGTCTTGTTTCAAGGTGCTTTGTACACACTAAATGAATGCCTCCAAACTCCCTCACTGGAAGGAGTTGTTAGTGTACTTTAGGGGGCGTCTTGAGGTCCTCCTGTGTGTTGCACTGGCAGTTTCTGCTCCGTAGGGACCTACCTATTCACTGCATGAACGTCCAATGCCTTAAAAAGGATAGTTCCTGATTTTCTGTACATGTGCTATATTATATGTATAGTATTTACTACATGTGGTAATAAATAGCACACATTTGGTATTTAACATATGCAGTAAACACCAACTCTGAGGTACACAGCAAAAACTCATAATCAGTGGTATTTAACAAAATGCAGAACTCTGTCAATCAATCAATGAATCAGGATTTATAAAGCACGGCTAATCACATAATAGGGTATCCAGGCACTTGCAGTTCTCAGAGGCTCATTCAAGCAGCCAGGTCTTGTGGGCCCTTCGGGAATTCTGGAAGTGAGGTGATGGTCCAGAGTTGCCTGCGGAGGATGTTCCAGGTCTTTGCTGCAATGTGGGAGAAGGAGCATTCTCCACTTCTGCTTCAGTAGATACGGGGAGCATGGGCAAGTGATAGGGAAGTGGAGCGTAGTCTTCTCAATGGTTGGTGGAAGTTCAGGTAGTGGTTAATGGAAGCGGGTGCTTGGTTGTGTAGAGTCCTGTGTGCATGGGTCAGCAGCTTGAATTGGCATCTCTTCTGTACAGGGAGCCAGTGGAGTTGCCTGAGGTCAGATGTGATGTAGGTACATTGGGGAAGGTTGAAGATGAGTCTGGCTGTGGCGATCTGTATGGTCTGAAGTCTCTGCAGGAGGTGTGCTACAAATCCTATGTAGAGAGCACTGTTGTAGTCCAGACGGCGGATGATGAGGGACAGTGCCACAATGTGTCATGTGCGCAGGGGTATCCATTTCAACATCTAATGTAGCATGCTCAGCATGAGGAAACAGGTGGAGGAGACGGCATTGATCTGTGAATTCACGGTGAGCTTGTTGTCAATGATGATTCCGAGGTTTATGGCATGATTGGAGGAAGTGGGTGTGAGTTCTAGGTCTGATGGCCACCAGGAGTCATTCTATGTGTTACTGCTGATGCTGAAGATGAGTACTTCTTCTCTTGTCTGTTTTCAGCTGCAGTCAGTTGGCCTTCATCCAGTCGGCGACGCTTGTCATGCATCTGTGGAAGTTGGTTCTGGTGGTGATGGGGTTATTGGTAAGTGAGAGGATGAGCTGGGTGTCGTCTACATAGGAAATGTAGACTATAGGATCTGACGATATTGGCCAGTGGGTTCATATATGTGTTGAAAAGCATGGGGCTGGGGGACACTGCAGGCGATATCCTTGGGTTCGGAGGTGAAAGGTGGTGTTGGGGCCACTCACCTGAAAACCAGGACATCTGCGGGAGCAATGAATAGCTCCCTGACCTTCTGAGACACCTCCTGGCACTGCTGGATGGAACAGGAGTCCGGGCAAGTGTCCCAAAAGGGAAGGGGAAGTTGAAGAGAGAGATAGATATATAGCTATGTCTTGCCACCTGGTCCAGCTGGGCTCCCAGTTCTTCAGGATGCAAAGGCAGCTTTTCGTTTATCCGACTTCTGCTTTCACACATGAGACTGAAGAGAAAGAAATATGCATACAGTAATCACCTTCATAAACGTGGAAGCAACCTCCACTACGTGAACGGCTCTTCATAGAGTTGCGAAAAAGCAGAAAGATTGTCTCTCAAATACGCCAAAACTGAAAAAGGAGGGAATACCCTCTTCAGTGTGAAAGTAAAGTACTGCTGTACTAGAGCCGTTGCGCCAAACACTAGCACTGCCGAGGGTTCTTCAGGAATTAAGGAGCAAGATGTCCATAAAACACACAGGCGTTAGTACAAATACAAGAGTCCAGTTCTCAAATTGTGCGCAAAGTATTTCTCAAGAACTTACAACAACATAAAAGAAAACATAACATAACCTGTACAATGCCACACAAGTTAAACACTAATGTACCTCTAAGGAAATGACAGTTGAGAGGCACAAGCAACTCTCCAAATTAACATCTTACGCTTAGCACAATACTCTAGTCACAACACACTCTTTGAGCAGTCACTTAGCTGAAGGGGCAATGTCATCTTGACCCCTGAGTTGTCTGTCCCAAAGAGAATCTGTTGTGTGCTGAATTCTGCAGAAGGTAACAGAAGCACGTCTAATTGTGAGTGGCGCTTTGCAGGGTTGAAATGGTGGTGCCGCTCATAGGAAATATTTGGCACCTAATTGGGAGCAGAAGAGGCAGCCAATCAGGAGCTGGAGGACGAGCGTATGAAGAAACCACAAACAAAACTAAGCAAAGCGCTGGGAGTGGGCTGCTTTTTATAGCCAGTCAGAAGGCCCTCTTTGAAATGCATGCGGTTCCAGGAAGCTGACAGACAACATGAACAAAGCTGTTGTGGGCCTACGTGATCCAGGAGGCTGTTAGCAAAGGTGAGGTTACCATGGAGATGAAGACAACAGTGTCATAGCGTATGGACCAAAGCATGCGCAGCATTGATAAACAATCATTGGCAACTTCAGAGTAAAGCACCACAAAACAAACAAGCATTGGCATTTTACAAACAAGCATTGTCAAAAACAACACCGATACATTGACAACACCTTGGCTTTTACTGGGAAAAGACTGCGATGTGACCAACCTGGGACCCTAAGGGGAGCTGGAAAATCACACAGGGTACAGCATGGGAATGCCTGACAGCTTGGAGATGGATTCTCTGGGTTCTACCAATAAGGAAGGAGTTCATCCCTTAGATGCCGATGGGGTGCAGTATTTGGATCAGTGTGTGGTGGGAAAAGATGTTGAAGATTGCCGAGAGGTAAAGAAAGATCAGAGCTGCTGTCTCTCCTCAGTCAAGGAGGGCTCAGAGGTTATCGGTGACTGTGATCAGGGCAGTCTCGTTGCTGTGATTGCTATGGAGGCCAGATTGAAAGGCATCGAGAGGCAGGTTCTGCTCCAGGTGTGTCATGAGTTGCTTATTGATGATCTTTTCAAGTACCTTCACTGGGAATGGGAGCAGAGAGTTTTTGAGTTAGCCGGGGTAGACAGAGGTTTTTTTTAGTAGTGTTCTGACATTGGCATGTTTCCAGGCATCGGGAAATTCTGCGGTGGTGATAGACCTGTTGAGCAGGGTAGTGAGTTCCTGGCTGATCCTTTAATTTCCGATATTGAAGATGTGGTATGGGCATGGGTCTGTGGGAGCTACCGAGTGGATGGAATTTATTGTGGAGAGGAAGATCCAGGTGGTCAGTCTGGGGTTTGTGTTAATTGCAGTGGTGGTGCATCTGTCAAAGAAGTAAATAGGGGTCGAGTTTCTGTATATGGTTGTGATATTGTCGTGGAAGAAGTTGGCGAGGTTGTCGCACAGCTTCTGTGAGTGTGTAATTGTGTTTTTGATGGCAGCCAGATTGGAGAATTGCTTTGCAATGTTGAAAAGTTCCTTGGTGTGGTTGGCGCTGGTTTCAGTGTGTGCAGTGAGGGCTGTGTTCTTTACTGCCATATATTGGCTGTGGAAGAGGTTGAGGGAGGTCTTGAAGGCTGCCCTGTCGGAGGTGTCCTTGCTCATGCTCCATCTCATATCCAGCAGTGTGCTGTCTCATTTTGCTGTCCTGAGTACTTGGGTGTATCAGCTGGACTTTTATGGATTTTGCTCTTGATGGGGACAATGCTGATGGCACAATTGGTGATCCAGGCGTTGAAGAACTTAATTCCCTGTTCAAGGTTGATGGTGGTTGTGGGCTTGGAGGTATTGAGGGTGTTTATCAAGCTGGTCTCTGAGAGTTTGATCCACCCGCAATGAGGGATGCTGGTCATCTTGGGGGTGGTGGTGTGGGTGCTGGAAAAGCTGGAGTGGACGATGGAATGATCAGTCCATGTGAGTTCTGTGATGTGGCTGTTTTTGACGCAGTTGTTGGAGGTCCAGATGGGGTCCACCATGCGTCCGTGTCTGTGCGCAGGGTCATGGACGATCTGGGTAAATGGGAGGCTGCTCATACTGTCAATGTGGTGTGCTGTTTTTATTGTTGCTGTTCATGTAGAAATTTAGGTCACTGAGGAAGATGTGTCCTTGGAGTCTACGGCTAGGGGTGTAATGAAGTCTGCAATGGTGTTGCAGAAGCTAGAGCATTGGTCTGCAGGTTGGTATGCGAGGGTGCCTCTGATGGTTGTCTTTTCATATCAAATCAGGAGGGTTGTTAAGCGCAACTACTCACCCGAAAGGGTCTTAAGGTTGCTATGGCGAGTGGAGACGGCACGCAGCTCCTGGATGTTCACGGTGGTTCATCGAAAAGCCAAGTCTTGAAATCCTTCAAGAACTTGGAGAGTGTTAATGTCTGTTGGAGGTGGAGAGGGAGGGTGTTCCATGCCTTGGCCACAAGGAAGTAGAAGGAACGCCCTCCTGTTCTGGTCTTCTTGATGCGTGGCACCGTAGCGAGGGGGAGTTGGGCTGAGCGGTGGGTTTTTTGGGGTGCATGGAATGAGAGTTGTGGTTCATGTAGACAGGTCCAGTGTTGTGGAGAGCTTTGTGGGAGTGGGTGAGAAGTTCGAAGGTGATTCTCTCCTTGACGGGAAGCCAGTGTTGTGTCCGCAGGTGTTGGGTGATGTGGCAGTGGCGTGATAGGTTTGAGGACTATTCTGGCGGAGGCGTTCTGGACATTCTGGAGTTTGCAGGTGAAGTTCATCATGATCCTGGCATAGAGTGTGTTGCTGTACTATATTCTTCTGCTCATGAGGGCATGAGTGACGGTTTTCATGTGATTGAAGGGAATCCAGTTGAAGGTCTTTCATAGTGATGGAGGGTGTGGAAACAGGAGGAGGTGACGGCATTGATTTGGCGGTCCATTTTGAGTTCGGAGTCCAGGATGATTCCGAGGTTGCGTATGTGGTCTGTGGGGGTGAGTGGGTTCCCGAGGGTGGGGTGCCACCATGTGTCATTCCAGGTGCTGCGTTTTGTTGTATAGGAATGAGTGGATCCAGTCGAGGGCCTTGTTTTGGATTCCTGCGTCATGGAGTCTGCGGGTTAGGGTGCAGTGTGAGACTGTGTGACTACAGTCTCTCCTCTGTCGAGGAGGGAGCGGATGTCATCTGTTGCGGCGAGAAGGGCGGTTTTGGTGCTGTGGTTTTTCTTGAAGCCTGATTGGGAGGAGTCGAGGATGTTGTTTTCTTCTATGAAGGTGGCAAACTGGCTGTTGACTGCTTTTTCAATGGCTTTCACTGGGAGGGAGGGTTGATCATGGTGTGTTTCCAGGCATCAGGGAAGGACGCGGTCTCGAAGAAGTGGTTGATGGTTCATTGAAGCTCGGTGTGATGATGTCAGCGACTCTGTGGTAGATGTGGTGGGGGCAGGGGTCCGTTGGTGCCCCAGAGTCGGTTGACGTCATACTTTTCAGAGTGTCTTCAAAGGTGAGGGTGGTCCAGCTGTCAAGTGTTGGCTGCATGGGGTGGAGAGTAGTGGGTGTAGGTTCCTCGTGTAGGTTGCCATCATCGAAGTTGTCATAGATGGTCTTGATTTTGTGATGGAAGAAGGCGCTGTATCTGTCGCAGAGGTCCTGGGACGGTGGGATGCCCATTGTGTCACTGTGTGGTTGGACGAACTCTTTGATGATGCTGAAGAGTTCCTTGTTGTTGTGTGCGTGGGTGGAGATTCTGTCCTGGAGTGCTTTCTTCCTTGAGTGTCTGATGAGCTCGTGGTGGGCGGCAGTGGCTGCTTTGACGTTGTCAAGGTCTGCTGTGGATTTGGAGTTCCTCCATATCTTTTTGAGGTGTCTGCAGGTTCGTCTGGATTCTTGGAGTTCGGTGGAGAACCAGCTGGCTCTCCTGACGTGTGGGCTAGGAGTATTTTTGAGGAGGGCGATGGTATTGGCACAGTTGGTGATCCAGTTGTGTAAGGTGCGGGCGGCGGTGGGTGGGTCAACGTCTGTGACTGTGGGAGCGGAGCTGTTGAGGGAGGCGTTGAGCTGGTCGTCGGAGATCTTGTTCCAATTCCTGTGCTGGAGCTGGTGTGGACCTTTACGGGTGATGTTAGTTTTGAAGGTGAAGTGGACGCAGCGATGGTCCGTCCATGGGAGTTCAGAGGTGTGGCTGAAAGTGATGGAGTTTCCTGCTGTGAAGATGGTGTTGCAGGTGTGTCCTGCTGAGTGTGTGGGTTCTGGCATGATCTGTTTGAGTCCGATATTGAGGAGATTGTCCCAGAGGTAGATGGAGTTGGGGTTGTCGAGGTTGTCGAGGTGGAAGTTGTGGTATCCCAGCATAGTGTGGTCAGTGGCGGTGATAGCTTGCGGGGTGATGATGTCAGTGATGGAGTTGGAGAAAGGTGCGTGGGGTCTAGGGGGTATGTAGATGAGGGTACCTTGGAGGGTGGTGTTCGGGTTGGTCTGTATCTTGAAGTGGAGGAGTTCCATCAGGTCTGTGGGACCGTCAGTGTAGGTGATTAGTCGGAGGTTGGACTTGTGAGCGATGGCGATGCCTCTTCCAGGGCGGTTGGGGCGGTCATTTCGGGTAATCTTGTAGCCTAAAAGGATGGTGATCACAATGTCAGGTCCTGAGGCAGCGTTCGTCCAGGTTTCTGTGAGGAATGTGACATCGGGGTGGTGCTGTCGAGGAGGTCCCAGATTTCTGTGGTGTGTCTGTGTAAGGAGTGGCAGAGGAAGAGAGGCAGAAGGAAGCAAAATACAGTCAAAAGCAAAATATAGTCAAGATACAGACAAAGAAACTGACAAGATACAGGCAAACAGAGGAAGGCAAAACTGAGGGAGGCAAAAGGGAAAAGGCAAACCGAGGAACAGAGGTAGCAGGTAAAAGGAGACAGGAGTGGAGTGAGGCACAGGGGCCTCGAACAGCGGTCAGTGGCAGTGCTAGGGGCAGAGGCACTCACAGTGGAGCTGCTCGCTGAAACACGCAGTGGCTGCCATTAAGTAGGGGTCAGGTTGACGGCGGGAGCAGGAGCAAGCAGAAGGAGGAGGGGCTGTGGAGGCTGCAGTGGGGGGAGAAATGGCACAGAGAGTAAAAGGAGGCCAAAAAGGCAAAGGGCAGGCAGAGGAAAAGAGGCAGAAGGAAGCAAAATACAGTCTAAAGGAAAATACAGTCAAGATACAGACAAAGAAACTGACAAGATACATGCAAACAGAGGAAAGCAAAACAGAGGGAGGTAAAAGGGAAAAGGCAAACCAAGGGACAGAGGAAGAAGGCAAAGGGAGCCAGGAGTGGAGCGAGGCTGCAGTGCTAGGGGCAGAGGCACTCACAGTGAAGCTGTGTGCTGGGAGAGCAGTTTCCTGACCATCTGGTCAGGGGTCTTGCTCCGTGTGTAGTTTGAAGTTGAGATGTTCCATGGGGTTGGTGGTGTTGTTATTGTTGGTGGTGCACTGCATGGTCTGTTTGTGGCTGATGCTGTTCTCCTACCAGGTTGTTGGTGAGATCCTGGTGATGGATTTTATATCCATCAGGGATCGCTAAGGCAATGTCTAGGCTGGATATGAGGGTTTAGCCAGGTCTCAGTGAGGAAGATGATGCCTGATGCGAGGGTGGCGATGACGTCCCATATGTCAGTGGGATGCTTGTATAATGAGGGCATTTTGAGGAGTAGGCAGTGTGTTGCTTCTAGCATGGTGTGACATGAGGTCAGCTTGGTGCTTTGTGGCATAACAATGGTTGTGCTAGTTTAGGAGAAGGTGCTCCTGCCAAGGAGAACGGTCCTATCGTGGAGTGTGGTGTGGTGTTGCAAAAGTATACTCTGGGTCGTCCGGTGTTTAGGGCATGGAGGATGCGGCCATTATATCAGCAGGTAGGGCGGGGACCAGGGGTCCTTGTGATGGGCACGGTCCAGGCACATACGGGTACATAAGTGCCGCACTGCAGCCTCTTATAAGTTGAGTTAAAGTCAAGCATTAAGTAGAAGGATTGTGCAAGTCAAAAGTCAAAGTCAAAATTTAAGGGCAAGGATTGAGCAAGAAGAAGAATAGAGCAGTGAAACAGCAGCAAGACTTAGCAGCAGAATTGGCCCAAGAACTGAGCAAAGAGTATAGGGAGGTGAGACCAGAAGCAAGAGTTATGCAGCAGAAGCAGCGGCAAAGGCTGGCAGCACAGCTGGCATGGGGAGTAGCTGGGTTTGGGACCTGCTCTGTTAACTCTGTAGAATCAGTATTTATCAAATGTGCAATACTGGCAGTTATTACAACCAAACTTGTAATGGAGGCCTTTGGCTATTTGCAAATCCCGAGTGTAAATTTACTCCAAAACTTTAACTTACTTGCCACCAACAAACCAAGAAGCCTGGCGACTCTACGCTTTTGTGCAATTTACACTTTTGAGCAGGTTTCCCAGTGTTTGGCTATTCACATTGTCTGAGTGTATGTTACACTTTTAAAGTAACTTTACAATCAGATTTTGATAATAGGAAAACAGTAGCAAACTCACTTGAAAGTGTAAATTAATCAAAATTGTATAACCCCAGGCCCTTCAATCTGGTTGGCACATGTGAGTTACACTTCTGGAATGAATTTGCACACAGATTTGTGAATTGCCAAAAAGTATTAAACTTACTCAAGAGCGTAAATTACAGGTGGAAAACGGAACAACACTGGATCCAAGAGGCTAAATTATTAATGAAATTTGGGATAAGAGATTTAGCAATGCTACGAGTCAAAGTAGCACCTCAACTTCCAGCGTACATTTTATTTTGTCTTCTGCTCTGAGAAGTCTTTTAGTTTTGAATGTCTTTGTCAGCAGCCTAATAACATACTTTTCATTATATGATCAAGTTAAAACAGGCAAAAACAGTCAGCTATTTTCCAACTACTCATTGAATCACTGTCATCTGAAGAAGTCTGTGTGATTTTGGAGATATATACTACATATTTGAATGTAATGCTAATGCTTAACCTACCAGTTCTGAACTTTGGAATGTAATATATGGACAAGGGAAACATAATGACGAGACAGTAAACGTTAGAAAACCAGCCCTTGCAGTTTTAAAAAAGGAATTGTTCTGTAACAAACAAGTGGGTTTTTGTGTACTTGTGAGATGAACAATTAAATCGTTCAATAAAAAAGTAAGAACCACAATAATAATACAACAATATATTTAAAAGTATTAAGAATGGCAAATGTATGTAATTGTATAAATTAGAATATTATGTGTGTCAAAACCCCTTTCAGACGGCTACAAGGCACTCAGGAGCTGCTGGGTCCAGTCATGGTGGTTTGGACCTTTTATTCCTGATGTCCCGGGGCCCAACCTACCATGGATCCTAAGCTACCGGGCAATATACCCCTTCTGCACTTGGCTCTCAGTGGTAGCTCTTGATGAGCAGTTAAAGGCTCCCTTAGGTTGGGGGGGGCGGTTGGAGATTGAAAATACATATTAGTGGACATGACTCAATGACTCGAAACACAAAGTGCACTCAGCAATGCCAATGAATCAATGTCCAGTCAAATACCTGTTTTTGTAAGAAAAATAAGTATTTTATTTGCAACTCTATGCTTTCAAAGAAATAATGACATTCGTAGGCAACACCATACCCTTGAGATCGGGACTCTAGTGCTTGGCTGGCAAATCCCTGTGCCACTCTCTTCCTTATAATGTGGTTGGGGTTATTCCCCTTTCACTGGTGGCCGCATCCAGGGAATGCTCACTAGTTGGCCTTGCTCAAGAGTCCCCGTTTGACTCTCAGGAATTAGTCAAAAGGGTCCCTGGTGCCGCAGCACCTTCAGCAGCGAGACTCCCAGGCCCCAACAGGGCATATTCAAGTTTTACCCGCTCCTGCAGCACAGAAGCGTTCAGTGGTTCTGCAGGTCCCCCAACTGCGGGCACTTGCTAGCTCTGGGACAGTTCAGTGAAGTCAGGATGCTTGTGGAAGAAGCCACAGCACCTGACAGGCACAGGCTCTCCTCCGAGCGTTGTTGCTGGTTTTCTCAGTGATGGGAGATGCTCCCAGCTTCAGTAGGCATTGTAAGTCAGTTTACGCGGCACAGGAAGAAAGAGATTGGTCTTTAGGCTCTCAACCAGATCCAAGCAATGGTGTGAAACTCTCCTTGGTGACATCCGAAGTCCTTGATTTCAGTAAGGAGCAGATCTTGATGCACACACTCAATCTGCAGGACACAGCTTCTAGGGCCTCGGACAAACACCGGAACATTTGACAGATCTCAGTATTAGTAGTCCCTCCTGTAATATGGGGATGCCACTGTACTTGCAGACACAGTGCAAACTCCATTACCCCTCCTGGCATACAGGGTTGTTGCTAAGATATATACGAGTCTTAGCGTACTTGTTGGCACAATCACTTCAAATGTGGCCCCCCTCTGGCATACTGGATCACTGCAACAAGGTGGTACGGTCCTGGCACGATGCACCTAGCAGGGCGCTCAATCCATGGCTTAGTCCGTGGTGGCCCTCCCCAGGCAAATGGGGGTTCATAGCTGTCTCCTCACATTTTGCAAAGGAAGTCCTCTCTGTAGGGCTCCTCACTGGACCTTGCTCTTTACAATGCTCTCCTCTTTCTCAGAGGGCCCATAGGTCTTGGCAAACAGGCAGCCACTGGTGCTCAATATTTGAGAGGAGGTGGCCTTGGTTTCTCTGTGTTCTGTCCCCTCACCCAGCAGGGAGACTAGCAGGCGTTGGCCTCCAGTCCTGGTCAAAGCCAGAAGTCTTGTATAGCTTTCCCTTCTCCTGCAACATGTCAAGATGCTTCCTTTCTATTTCCAGACAACAAATGTGATTTAGGGTCTGGGTCTTTAACGTTTTATGCTGGGGTTCTGCTTCATTTAAAGTGTACACCTTTCTCTCTCTTCTTCCACTTGAAAGGCTGTCTGTCACAGCAGGATAGACTTCAAAGCTAATAGTCTCACAATAGAAGCCGTGGGAGTGACTAGAGTTTACACCTGCATGTCAGTCACAGAGATATGTGCCTCAAAAGGTTAATCCTGGGCTATTAGCTCTACTCTTTATGATTCCCTTAGCAGACCCGTCTCCCTTCCTCAGATGTGTCCATGTCCCTTTCTTGTGATCTATCACTGAATCAAAGATCACCCTTTTGAAGTTTACAGGGGAAGCCACTCTCTTCCTTCCTCCAGTGTGTCTCACTCAGGTCACAGTAAGTAGCAATCCACAAATCTGTTTGGGGGATTCCTCTACTCTTCATGTCATCACTAAGCAGGGTTGAGCATCTCAAAATGGAACCCAGGGTCTTCCATGCAATGTACCATTGCAGGTCCATTTTCACTCATACTGTCTAGTAATGTTACCTCCATGTATTGTGCCATCCCAGGTGCACATACATCCAGCACTCTACTCAGTACTGTATCCTTTCTGTAGTGTGCCATGGTGTGTTATTTGCAAACAAGCAAACTGGCAACACACACACTCACCATGCGTATGCTGTACAACTATTCATGCTTCATGTTTTGTACTTCTCTCAAGCACACATTCATCCAGCACATGCTTTCATTGTGCATGTACTACACAGCACGACATCTCTCAGGTAATGTATTCTTCAGAGGCATACATACAGTCAATATATGCACTAACCATGGTTGTACTGCACAATGCTGCTCTGTCCCTGTACTGTACCTTTCCAAAGCAACCATACATCCAGCACAGAGCCATCACTCCTGTGCTATGCAGCACTCTACATCTAGCTAATGTAGGCCAAGGGTAAGTTATGCATGCAGCAGCAGAACTTTAAAAAAGGTGAACTTTTGTGTCTCACTCTAGTGACACATGGTAAAAAGGAAATGTTTACTTCTATTGATTACCACATCATATGCTGCGACCACCGCGCTCGTGCTGCTTCACTCTTGCTGAAGGAGGTAGTATTCCACCACTATGACCTCAGTGTTTTGGGTGGCCCTTCGGGTCCAACAAGACTGCAATCCATGGTCAATGTCACGGCAGAAACGAGTGATCCGTACTTGTCTATCACAAAAAGAAATAGTATTAGGGATCCAGACAACAGTAAAGTTGGGCACACAGGGCAGTGGTACATGTATGTACTTGTCTGTCCCATCCTCTTTGTTGTGAGGGCATGATGTAGCTGTAATGTAAGTTAACCTTTTGATGTGTTCCTCCACTCTACAACTGAGGTATGCACTTTTAAGAAACCAAGAAAAACTACTGGAGTTAATACCACATTCATCAAGGTCAATTTACTTCATAGAAAAATGTACTTGGTCCTATACACTATAGATAGTTTACTGAAAACTGCCCCAAAACTTTGAGAACTTTGGACCAAATATGCATAGATACGCAGGTGTTTTAGAAGATTTATCTTAGATTACTTCTAAAGGTATTTTATGAGATACAGATGTTTAGTGATCAAAGAAACACTGATGTTTCTGCTATACAGACATGTTATCCGCTTTGATGTTACCTTCAGATAAAATGGTATACCTACTAAGCATGTTTAAAAATATGTAAGAGTGCCAAAGTGAATACCGTGAGCTTGTAATATAAAGAAAGCATATTCATGAGATAGCATTTATAAGTTGTCTACTGTACAGAGGCCTTATGTACACATTTTAGGAATAGCGATTACCTAATTACGATGTTCTGGGAATCACAATTAGGAAATTACTATTCCTGATGTATGAAACACTTTGAGTTTTATTTAGTGATTCCTAGAGGGTTGCAAATCGACCTACCTCATGAATATTAATGAGGTAAGTCACAGTTTGCAACCCTTTAGGAATTGCTGCCATTGTAGGGATGTTAGCCTGCTGGGGTCAGCAGACCACCATGTCTGAGATTGCTTATTAATAAAGCAATCAATCTATTTTTTTCCTTAAAGTAAAATAGGATGTGTTTAAAAAGAAAAAAATTAAACATTGAAGTAGACATTAGTTATTTGTATTAACATTCACAAAGGGGATAGGAACCCATGGAGATTCCTTCTGATTTCCAGATGGTTACCACCTTTTCTCAGGATTTGGTAAGAAAAATTATGATTTTTTGCGACGGTAATTTGGTTGTAAAACGTTCATACATACCACTGCAAATAGGTGTTAGAAAGGGACATCCTAAACACACCACTTCCAAGTCAATTCACGGACCCATATTGCGATTCGGTAACTTGGTTACCAAATTGTAATTGGCTTTTGTACATTTAAAAAACGTTTTTTGCAATTGCAAATAGCCCGATTCTGCGGATAGGACCGTTTGCGACTTCAAAAAAGGTGTGCATATGGCCCATAGTAACTACCAGACTCAAACCGACTCAACACTGCCTACACCGGTGGAAATGCACCAAGCCGTGAATGAGAAAACAAAAAAAAGAACAGAAATCAGAACCTGAAACCTATATTCCATGCAAGGTGCACTCTTGAGCGGAAATAGCTTATATATAAAATAAAGTCCTGCAAGCATCAGCAAAATTAAAAAGTTTTCTAGTAGACATAGTGCACATTCCTTCTCGAACAGGACAGGGGCCTTCTATGCTTTTGTCCAAAGAATACGACATGTAAGCACTATAGATGTGCCTGTGTTCTGCTCGGATTCATCAACGTTTGGAACATCAACCTCAAATTGTCAGAAATAAATGTACAATACTACTTCTTGCATTTACAACTGATGATCAAAGCGATAAGGCATTTAGAAACACACTGGTCACGTATAACACCATGGGCGTGTTTGCTTTCTCTCTCTCCTACGCTCTGCCCTATATTTCAAAGCCCATTCAATAGATATTAAGGAAACAGATCACTTTTGTGATTGGAGCCCATCAAGTAATTTAAGGGTTTGATTTTACAGCAAAGGTCCTTGAATAATGCTGCCTCCCCTGAAGCCCTACACCATCTCCGTTCGCTGCCACACCCTCAGACACTTGGGGGCATATTATCAAGAACGGCGTTAATGGGCTTGATAATATGCCGCAGAGAATTGCAATAGAAGCCCAGGTTCACACCAGAACATGGGCTTCTATGGGAATTCTCAAGGGCATATCATCAAGCCCATTATCGCCGCTTTAACGCCGTTCTTGATAATGCGCCCCTGAGTCTTGTCCTAAGGGATCAGCACAGGATACTGTTTCCGAACAACTTCTGGACATTTTGATTTCTTAAAATATGTTTCTTGTTAGTGCTTCAGATTAACTGCTCTATTTGTAGATAAGTGCACTGAATCTCGTGTTTGGTTCGTGTGGTGAGAGATTTTCAACATAGACGTTATACCTAATGTTTCACACTGCATACATTCAAAATGCATCCATCTAGTCTGGAGCAATTACATCTGTTCAGATAACACTCATTTTTGATAGTACTGGAATACAATATATTCTTATCCATAGCAAGAACTTTATTTGCACGCACGTGTACATACATGCACTTTGAAACACATTTTAATCCAAGATTCAAGTCACATGTTTCAGAACATGCTATTTCTGGTTTCAGACTTGGAGGGAATAGTAGAACCAAGGAATAGTGTACTTGAACCCCAGAACGCTGGCTGCGCAATAACTGTGGCTAGGAAACACTGTACAAAGGATTGTGAATACGTCTGTATTGTGCACAGCTTTGTAACAAGGCAGCTGATGTTCATTGAATGGTGGCTATGTAGGTTCGAGGCCACCTAGACTGTATTTATCATAGAGATAATATACTATACACACACTATTTATGATCACTCTTGAGGCTTCTCCTACTGACTCTATCTGTACCTAATTTATAGAGATTTTAACAACTAATGACTACATGACTGTACTGCAGTTACTCTTCTTTATGGAAAGTTTTGTGCAAACATTCCAAACTGGTAGATGCTTAGATACAGCGAGAGAAAAAACGTCAGAGCAATCTAGTATTCAGTACACTTCTCACTGATAACCATTTGACATGTACTGGTCCGCTCTCTCTGCAAATGTAAACTTTTCTAGAGTGACCCCCAACTCTTTCTACATCTTCGAAATACTCTTACTATACAAAGTCATTTCACACAAAAGAATGGCCTAATGGACCCCAGTTAATGGCAGAAGAGAACTTATCTATAACGCTATTGCCAGCACTTTTAAAATACCTTGGGAGAACCTTTTACCTAACACCTACATTTCTCAGGGAATTTTGACAGCTATTTTCACATGTTCATAAAGCAAAGAAAAGCTTGCCGGCATACATTATTTTGCGCACACAGAGGGAACATTGCCTGTCACCCTCAATTAAATTGATTCCATGTTTGAGTCAATTCAATTACATTCCATTTTAGAAAAACACTTTCAGTTAGGGCCATTTGTGTCTAATTAATGCATTTAATATCAACATTTCAAATGCATTTTAGTATGCCTCTAATATTTTTATAGCACGAGGAACATTTGCAAAAGGCAACAGAGAGCTGCACAGGTCCAAGGCAAAGATGCGGTCAGTTTGTGAGTAAAGCGAAAGCTCTGTGTCCTGATAGCCGAGGCGGACTGTTCCGTGTAGTGATGCTGTGTTCTTGAAAGAGGTATGTCTTCAGCTGGGTCGGCAGCTCTTGATTGACACGAGAATATTGTTCCAGATCCTGCGTGCATAAATGGATAAGGCCTATTGCCTTATGTTTTCTTTTTGCACTTCTTCATCTCCTGATGTGCCCTGGCTGCAGATGTGCCAAGAACCTCTGGAGGTGGCAAGCTTGTTAGCCAGATACACCACAGTGCCAGTCACAGTGGCTGGCACCAATCATTAAACATCCAACAGAATCATATATATCTATGGATAAAACAAATATTTAAAAATACATAATGGATGAATGGCGATACAGGTGTAGATTATGTTTGTACATATATGGACATTTGCAATATTGCTCTTCTTTTCAGTTTGATTTGCTTTTCAAAACAGGTTGAATGATTTCTAGCAAATGTAACACCTTTTTTATTTTTTGATGTGAAGTGTGAGACATGATTTGTGACTGTTAGACCCGACACCCTTGGGTGGTAGTTCCTCACCTGTCCTGTTTTGCTGATTTGTAAAAAATATGTAGGCTTTAGGACTTGCAAACCAGTGCTAATTTCAATCAATTAATCAATCAATCAGGAGATTGTATAGTGCGCTTCTTACCCATTAGGGTCTCGGGGGGGGGGGCTTCTTATCCATCTGTGGAGGTTCATTCAAAGAGCCAGGTCTTAAGGTCCTCCCTGAATTCGGTCAATGACGTGGATTGCCTGAGGAGGAGGGCAGGGAATTCCAGGTCTTGACAGCGAGGTAGGAGAAGGATCTTCTTCCGGTTCTGGTCTTGTAGATCCGTGGGACAGAGACCAGGGCGAGTTGGGCGGAGCGGAGTTGTATAGTGGGTGTGTGAAATGTGAGGCGGTGGTTCAGATATCCTGGTCCTACGTTGGGGAAAGCTTTTTAGGCATGTGTGAGGAGGCTGTAGGTAATTCTCTTTTGGTTTGGAGCCAGTGGAGTAGTCTGAGGTGTTGTTATGTGGCTGCAGTGGGGAATGTTGAGGACCATTCTGGCTGCGGCGCTTTGGATGTTCTGGAGTTTCCTGAGCTGTTTCTGGGTGAAGCTGGCGTAGAGTGCATTGTCGTAGTCAAGTGTGCTGGAGATGAGTGCATGGGTGACCGTCTTTCTAGATTTTGTGGGGATCCATCTGAACGTCTGTTAGACCTGACATCCTTGGCGTGGGTTTTTCCCCTATCTTTTGCCTCTGCTACCTGGATTTTTGATGCTGTGCTGGATTTCGTTTTTGCTGGTTTAGATGCTTTGGACACTCTGCCACTGCTAATCAGTGCCAGAGTGTAAGTGCTCCCTGTGTAAAATATCATATTGATTGGATATACCTGATTGGCATATTTGTATCACCATGAAGTCCCTAGTAAAGTGCACTGTGTGTGCCAGGGCTGGTGATGACAGATGCTACTAGTGGGCCTGCAGCGCTGATTGTGCCACCCACATGAGTAGCCCTAAAATGGTGTCTCAGGCCTGCCACCGCAGGCCTGCCTGCAGTCCCTGGACTGCCATGTCCTCCTGGCCAGTGTCCACACTGGTCGGGCCTAACCCTTCCCTTTTTGTGCACATCAGTCATCCCTATGGAAGGCCCAAGGTACCCCCCTGGGCAGGGTGCAGTGTATGTAAAAGGTAGAGCAGGTACTAGTGCAGGTACCATGCTCTGGTAGTGAACGGCGGCCATTTTGTGTGTTCACTGCTGCAAGGTTATCTTGCTCCATAGGCTAACATGGGGGAGGCTGGTGCCAATGGCTATCAGCCTATCTTCCCATAGGAACACGATAAGACATGAGTGTTTGATATCCCTGAGCTCAGCATTTAATAACACATCTTTTAGGAGAGGTTGTTTCTAAATCCTGAGTTGGAGAACAGTACTTTTTAGAGAGTAGCTGTTCTCTTGTCTGACCCTTCTGTGTGCCTGGGCATGCTTGTGGATTGACTGTCTGGTTTGAGAGTGACAGGGGCTGGGGATCCCCCAGGAGGTTGGCTGAGTCAGCCCTTTGCTGAATGGCGACATTTGCAAGTAGAGTGGAGGGAGGAGATAGCACCTGGGAGTGAATAGGGCTGTGCCTGCCTGCCACACTGCTGGCTCCACCTCCTGCTGGGCAGCTGACGACTCTGCCCCTCACTCTGAAAAGAAAGCAGAAGCCAGGAAAACAAAGTGCTCCAGCAACACCCAGAACTGGATCAGACCGGGCTCAGGACCCACTTGCACAAAGACTTCAAAGACTTTTGGGGGTATAAGTAAAGGACCCCTGACAACAGAAAATTAGATTCTACAATCAAGAGGAACCTCTGCTGAAAGACGGACTGCTGAAGGACTGAAGGAAGATTGCCTTGCTGTGTGCTCTAAGGGCTGACCTGTTCTGCTATGCAACTGAAGCCGAGGAGGAGAAGTTGCCTTGCTGTGTGCTGTGACCCTGCCTACTTGACCTAACAAGACTTTGCTGTGTGCTGTGTCTTCAACTTTGAATCTCCAAGGGCCTGAGAAGAGCTGGCCTCCTGTTTTGCAACCCAGGGACAGAAAGGTTGCCAAGACTTTAAGACTCTGCTGCGTCCCCCCTGTGCTGCTGTGTGCCTCAAGGACCTTGGGCTGTTTCTACCAAGTTTCCAAGCATCTGCCCCGGGAAGTGCGCTGGCTGCTCTCTGTTTTGCTGGAGAGTGCCGCGCTGATCTTGGCCTGACACCGGTTGCCGCATTGAGAAGACCGACGTGTTCATCGGCACGTGTATTGCTGTGGCCGCAGGATTGTGGGCGTCCCCCGTGCTAACCGAGCCGCTGTGAGGCTTGGCGGCGTCACGATCGACCCACTGACACGGGGCGCCGTGGAATACCCTGCCCGCGATTCACCGCCGCGGCCCGGGGGCCCGAAACTGATCAGAAGCTGCACTTCCCCGCTCTGCGAAGCCGCGGAGGAAAGAACGAGGAGGCCGTGACCTGATTAGTTGCTGGTGGAGGCTTGGCCGGAGGAGCCGCGCTGCGAGTGGCTGACTCCGGTGACATCTAACATCGTCACTAGGGGCTCGTCGAGGGAGCTGCGACCGGATTGGTCCATCGCTCGGGAGCTGTGGAAGCCCTGCACCGAGTAGCCTGAGAGGAGCGCTTTAGTTCTAAGCGCAGAGGCACCGCTAGAGGAGCGTGGCTATTTAAACACTGAGAGCCTACGAACTTATTCTTTTTCTTTGAATACGAAGTCACACAAGAGACTAGAGACTATCTTCTTACGATTATGACAACCCAAGAAAGCGATTAATGTGCAACCCTTTGATAATTGATTTCCACTGCTGAAACTAGATAAAGTTATATATTTTTATATACTCACCTGTGTGGCCTACGTTTGTGGTGTACTAGGGGGGTCATTGTAGTTGTTACGTGCAAATACTTTACACATTGCCTTGGGGATAAGCCTGCCTGCTCGAGCCAAGCTACCTAGAGGGTGAGCAGGGGTTATCTACCGTGTGTGTCCCTGCACCCTGACTAGAAGCAAGGGTCCCTATTTGGTCTAAGGTACTTACCTCTGCCAACTAGAGACCCCCAGATCTAACAACGTCTTTGAAGCAGGCGGAGCATGTGAAAGCAGGATGAGGATAGTTCGTAGATTTGGTAGTTCATTGTGAGTGAGGAGTCCAGTATGAGGCTGAGGTTGCGTGCGTGATCTGTAGGGGTTTGAGGGGTTCTTAGTGCGGCACAACACTAGTAGTCATCCAAGGCTCAGAGGGCGGGTCCCAGGATGAGTACTTCTGTCTTGTTCGAGTTGAGCTTGAGTGCATTCTTCTCTCTCATTTAAACATGATATAATTAGCCTACAACTAATTGGCCCTTTTAATTTACTTGTAAGTCTCTAGTAATTGGTACTCCATGTGACTAGGACCTGTAAATGAAATGCTACTAGTGGGACTGCAGGACTCATTGCTCATTGTGCCACACATCCAAGTAGCATTTTAAAACATGTCTCAGGCCTGCCACTTCAGCCTGTACTTTGAAATTGCCATTTTGAGTTGACCTGGCAAAATAAACCTTTTGCAAAGCCTAAACCTTCCTTCTTAATACATGTACACCCCTTTGCAATATTGCTCTTCCTGCTCCTCTTCCTGCTCCTGCGACATTCTTCCTGCTCCTCTGGGCCTTCTCCACAAGAAACTGGACTCTTCTTGTGAGAAGGTCACTTTTTTCACAAGCACTAACCTAGTCTCTGTACTTGGCACACGCTCCATTGCTGTCGGCCAGAACCCGTGACTTTCGCCTGCTCTAGCATGTCCAGATCATCACGGGCTGCGCTTTGTGCTTTTAGGCCCTCTACTTACCTAAAACTTTGAAATTGCATATCTCTGGTTCTATTGATTGGAGTTTTTGTCATGTTGAAGACAGCATGTGTGCAGGACTGTATGGGTGGATGAGTGTGTGCATGGGTGTGTTATTGAATGAATGACTGTCTCAATAGTGTCTTTATGAGTAACTACATATGTTTTAAACTAGTATATGTGACTATTGGTGTATATAAGTGAGTATATGTGAGAGTGAGAGATTGGAAGAGTTCCTGTTTGAATAAGTATGTGTTTTTATAAGTGGTTGTTTAAAAGACTAAGTATGTGTAAGTTTCTGTAGACGTAAGTGTGGTGGTGTGTGTATAACTGTATGTGCAAGTAAATGGATGTTTGATTCTTTATTAGCATGAGTGACTATGTGTGTGAGTAGCTCTATGGATGAGTGGCGTTGTGTAACAGGATATATAGGTGTATGAGTACATATGATGAGTGAGTACATGTATAAGTGACTGTATAGGACTGTTGGTGAATGAGTGGATGTGTATGTGGATCTTAGAATTACTGAATAGGTTGTTGTAACTGGTATTGTTATGTCCATTGATTTGAAAATTTTAGTTTCTATTTTTGAATGTGTGTATCAAAGGTTATATTAGGGTGAGAGGAGGTCTGCCACTCTATCACAAGGATGATGTCATCAGTGATGTCATTTGAGATGTCATCCGTGATGTCATGAGTGATATTACTGACCATGTCATGAGTGATGTAATATGTGACGTCATCAGCAGTGCATTGCGGGCGCGCGAGTTATAGTTGGCTGAACTAACTATAACGGGGGAATTTCAATGGTTTTGTACGAGTGAAAAGTCCAGCTAACTATAACGCCCTAACAAATGAATAAATTAACATTTTGAAGTGCAATGAATAAAATTTCATGAGCAACATACAATGTTTCATTGAACTTGTTTTCCAAATTTGCATCTCCAAGAGGAGATCACTTGAGTGCCTAGGGGGACACATTCATCAACGATTGTGCTGCCGCTGTTCTCATTTATATACAACGTTCTTTGACCGATACGTCGCCCCAGGAGCACCTACAAAACTTTATTTAAACTTTCAAAAAACACCTGAATGTCCATCTTAAACTGACTGTTGTAGCGCGCACCATAAACTACATCCACACTAGTTGTCAACATGTCACGGCCACTCCCTGACGACAGGTTTGCACACACACCACACCTATCCGGCACATGCGTCACAGGCCATGTGACCACGCAAATATAATGGATCGACAACGTCACATCCTTTATTGCCGGTGGTGACTGGATGGCGGACGCTCCACGGGTCTCAATCATAAAGAATCTATGAAAAGTTGCTCAGAGGGTTAGTCGCACCCTGAGCTGTATGGCCGTCAGGGGCCTACCACCACGTGGCACGGACTTGAGTTGCACTCGGTTAGTGCCACCCAAAGCTGATGTGGCCGTCAGGGGCCTACCACCACGTTTTGCGGACTTTAGTTGCACAGGGTTAGTCGCACCCTAAGTTGTATAGCAGTCAGCGGCCTACCACCATGTGGCGCTGACTTGCGTTGCACAGGGTTAGCGGCACCAAATGCTGATGTGGTCTCCGCCATTGATGACTCATGACTCAGCGACATGTGTTGGATCTGCTGGGCCGCAGAGCGGGTCCACATAATATGCACCAAGCCATGGTGGCGGGCCCGGGCCCTGGAGCTTTCACGGGCACGTGGAGTGCCTACTGGTAGACACTCCAGTGGCAGCAGGTAACTATTTGGTCATGGATGCGCAGGGGCGGCAGTGTCTCTCTCTCTCTCTCTCTCTCTCTCTCTCTCTCTCTCTCTCTCTCTCTCACTTCTCTCTCTTCACTCTCTCTCACTCTCTTCTTTCCTTTCCTTCTATCTCTCTCACTCTCTCTCCCTTCTCCCTTTCTCACTCCCTTTCTTTCCTTCCCTCTCTTTTTCTCTCTGGCTTTTTTTTTCCTTCTCTCTTTCTCTGTGTCTCACTCCTTTGATATGCGCATTACACACGTCCTTATTTTGTGCTTTATTTTCCAGACTGTGTCGCCGACATTGATGGACCCGACAGGAGTCTTCTGCCTTGTTGTTTTGTGTTGAATTTGTTAAATTTAGTTTATCCTCTATATGTACGTAAACTGAAAAATAAAGTTTGTTACTTAAGTGCTGTGTGACTCTTTCTCGTCTTTATTACTGTTATTTGGTGGTGTCCACCATGGTGTTAAATTTTGGGGCAGTTATCGAGAGAATACCGGTGATGTCTGCAGTTTGCACCAGCTTCTGAATAGTGTGTTAGATTTATCTCAACTTTAGTTGCATTAAAGTGCTGACAATGAGATGCAGAGTAGCCGTTCCCGTGCAAAAGCACACAAGGTGCACCTTTGCGATTCTAAATACTAAAATCCTGTATTGAATTGCACTGTGGTAGTGGGTGCATTTACAGTGTACACACAAAATCAATGAAGAAATCTCATTGCATTTATGTTGATTGGGAATAGTGGGTTCAGGTGCTGGATCTTGACGGGATTCACTGCCCAGTTCGTATATTTTTCTGTACAAGAAAAAAACACATCACAACTTTGACAACGAAAGGCAAAAACTGCGATGCGAAACAAATTCCGGCGATCAGCCACGTTAGCACCAGGGATTTTACAATTGCTTTCTGCTGGTGTTAAGCAGGACAACTACCTGCAGCATGAAAGGGAACACAGCAAAGAGCCACACAGGAAAACCCACAGGTGCCATAGAGTCAATGAGCATGATACACGGATACCCATGAGGGCCACAACACTCATCGCAACAACCCCACGACCGCCAACGCCCCCCGAACCCGCATCTGAGCAAGTGTGTCTGTGTGGTCATTGCGTTAGCATGATGGGCACGGACTCTGCAACATCACAGTGTGCTGTCTTCAGCGGACGTTACCATGACACCTCAGCGTTGACAGTGAGCCTGGACATATAGCTACGCACACTTCCTCCTGAATTCACAAGCAGCGTGTGCTGGTCCGGCGGACACAGGTCAGCGCAGGGGTGTGCCTATCTGGCAAGGGGAACGGGGTGTCTCGGACATGTCCGTGTGCAAGAAGTGCAGTAAGTGTGTCTCTGTGTTCTGGTGTGGCCGCCACAAGGGCCGCAGCAGTCGATGTTGTAAAGTGGCATGCACCACCTCCAAAAGGCGCAGCGCACAAAAGTGTGGAGGCTCATGGGAGGAAGGAGCAGCTGTTTGGCAATGTAACACACAGTGAACCCGCCCATGTGCCAGGAGCTGGGCATCTCATCCATGATGACCAGGGTCACAGACATCCCACAACACCCACGACCGGCCTTTGTACACATCCTGTATGAATGCAGCTAGAGAAGTTACTGTAGGGATGAAAAGTTCTTTGTCTGAGCTATCTTGTGCTAACACATTTGCTGCTCCGAGAAGGAACTTGCAAGTTGCCAGCCCCCCCTGACAGATACGATAATATTTGCATCCGTCTCCCACACTACGCACTGCCCGATTTGAGAACAACAAGTACACATCCCACACTCAAAAGTCCTTTGTCGTAGTTAGCGTGCGTGAAATGGCCTTCACACGTACTCCTACCACACACCTGCCCTGCACCCACTGCACACAGACCCGGCTCATTGCACCAAGCTGTGCCATTTCATCCACAAGACTGGCACACAGCAAGCCAGTACAGCTACAAGCAGAGCCACAGACACAATGCCAGGGCATCCCTAGCACATGGTCGACTCCATTCACATCCACCTATACCTTGCATGTCAGCTGCATGTCCTGGGTGCACTGCCTTTGGCAGTGCCGCGGATCACTTACCGGCTGAGCTTCCGCATTGCAGACGTCACTTGCGTTCAACCTGTATTGCAAGTCGCACGTGCCTATCCGAGTGGTGCATGGACGTGTGCCTCTCCAACGTGTGGGTAGCTGACATGGATTACGACGGGTGTGTGCACCCCTTGTTGGCCCACGACCAGGAGTGTCATGGGGATATCCCATTTATGGCATGCATGGATGTTTGGCATGCATGTTGGGAACTGGACCTAAGAGATTGCACATATCGTAGTAAGCAGTGAGCAAATTGACCCACTTCCCGATTCTGCTTTAGTGCACATTGGGTACATTGGTTGGAGTCAGCACATCTGTCCCGGTCACCTGATTGATTACGTCGACGACATGTCAAATCTTGTGGCCAACCATCACTCATTGGTTACGCAGCTGCACTCGCGTTCATGGACGAGTGACAAGGTACCTGCAACCACGACTCGATGTGCCACATTGCACGTGTCCCACCGCATCATTGAACGTTGTGCATCTAGTCACATGTCCCAAGATGACAGTGGACATAGCTGCATTGGCGTCAACTCATGTCTGAGGCGCGGACAACCAACACTGCTTGACACTGACTTGTGTTGGTGATAGACTACCCCGAGGTGAACATGGACGTTTTCCTACATTCCTTATTCAGGCATGCTGCTGCATTCGTCTGCACATCGTGGCACTACTCTTGGCCGTACTAACAAGCATTTTTTTAATGACGTTTCCACATTTTCACTTGTCTCCAAATGTGTTGTATCTTCATTTGTAAGCCAATGTGTATGTCACAGACTCTCTGGCTGCCTGCCATACGTGAATTGCTACACCATCCGGACTGTGGGTTTGTACTTATGCGTTCTCATGTGCCTGTTTCGTACTGACTCTTTTGGAAGTTTATCCACCACCGGCAAGTGCATTTGTGTCCTGTGTTCGATTGTGCGAATGTTTGTGTTTGGACAACATTGTGTTGGATGTTGGTGTGCTCTGCTTCCTATGTGTGTGTGCTGCATTGTGTGTGAGATGTCCCTTCATGTGTGGTTTTGTTCACCCTTCTCCCTTTCAGGTAGTGTGGTTTTCACTTCTGTGCTTGTTCAGTGGTGTGATGTTGGCGGGTTGTGTGACTTGTGCTCCTTGTTGGTGTGTTTCATTTTAGCCATGGTTTGTCTGTAGTTGTGCTGTACTTAATTGTGCATGTGTGCCAGTGTGCCCATCTCCCACCGTCCTCCCACTCCCTGCTTGTTCCTCTTCCTGGTGCTGTTGTGTCTGTAATTTTGTTGCTCCACACAGACAGACCTGCGGGCCGTCGGGCAGTCTCGCAGAGGGAGAGCTGCGGCCCGTCGGCTCAGCTCGCAAAAGGAGAGCAACGGGCCGTCGGCTCGCAAACGCACACCAGCGTGCTGGCTCGCAGAGGGAGATCTCGAGTCTAACTCGCAAAGGGACACCAACGGGCCAATGGCCCTGCTAGCAGAGATACACCTATCACCTAACGGACTGGCTAGCACATGTACAGCTAGGGACACGACGGCTCCCAGACCTGCGAACCGACGGACTGGTACTGTTTTATGCGTTAGGGTAGTACAGTGGTGTTTGTGTACTGTAGAGGGTTCCTGCTGGAGGTAGCATTTTAGGGTTTAAGGTAGTGCAGTGGTGTTTGGGTAGTGTAAGAATCGTACTGGAGGTAGTGTTTTAGAGTTTACGACAATGCAGTAATGTTTGCGTAGTGTAAGGGGTCATACTGGGAGTACTGTTTTGGGGTTTAGGGTAGTGCAGTGGTGTTTGTGTAGTGTAGGGGGTCATGCTGTGAGTACTGTTTTAGGGTTTACGGCAGTTCAGTGGTATTTGGGTAGTGTAGGGGTCATGCTGGGAGTAGTGTTTTAGGATTTAGGCTAGCACAGTGGTGTTTGTGTAGTGTGGGAAGTCATGCAGCGAGTACTGTTTTAGGATTTTGAGTAGTGCAGTGGTGTTTGTGTACTGTTTGGGGGTTCATGTTGGGGGTGGCGTTTTAGGGTTTAAGGTAGTGCAGTGGTGTTTGTGTAGTGTAAGAATCGTGCTGGAGGTATGGTTTTAGTGTTTACGAAAATGTAATGCTGTTTGGGTAGTGTAAGGGGTCATGCTGGGAGTAGTGTTATAGGGTTTAGGGTAGTGCAGTGGTGTTTGTGTAGTGTAGGGGGTCGTCCTCGGAGTAGTGTTTTAGTGTTTACGGTACTGCAGTGATGTTTGTGTACTGTAGGGGGTCGTGCAGGGGTAGTGTTTTAGGGTTTAGGGTAGAACAGTGGTGTTTGGGTAGTGTAGGGGGTTGTGCTGGGGGTAGTGTTTTAGGGTTTAGGGTAGTGCAGTGGTGTTTGTGGTGTAGTGTAGGGGGTCATGTTGGGAGTAGTGTTTTAGGGTTTAGGGTACTCTAGTGGTGTTTGGGTAGTGTAAGGGGTTGTGACTGGGGATAGTGTTTTAGGATTTAGGGTACTGCAGTGGTGTTTGCTTAGTGTAGGGGGTCCTGCTAGGGGTAGTGTTTTAGGGTTTACGACAATGCAGTGGTGTTTGGGTAGTGTAGGGGCTTGTGCTAGGGGTAATATTTTAGAGTTTAGGGTAGTGCAGTGGTGTTTGGGTAGGGGTCGTGCTGGGGGTAGATTTAGGGTTTAGGGTAGTGCAGTGGTGTTTGGATAGTGTAGGGGATCGTGCTGGAGGTAGTGTTTTACAGTTTATGACAGTGCAGTGGTGTTTAGGTAGTCTTTGGGTAGTGTAGGGGATCGTACTGGCAGACTGACTCACAGAGCTCCGAGCCGATGGACGGGCTTCTAAAGGCATTGCCGCGACCTGGTGATATGAAGAGAGGCAGCGTGAAAGGCATATTTCACACAGACACAGATGCCAGTATTGCCTCGCAGAGGTAAAACAACGAACCCGATGGCTTCTACACGGAGAGATACGAGCTGACGGAGTATATCACAAAATGGCTGCCAACACTTCCTGGTTTCAACCATTCACGGCCAATAAGCCGCAAGCTGGTGCTTGTAACCCCTCAGCCAATCAAATGTCAGAATTGTCAAATATCGATATCTGTAAAATTTGATATTTCTCAAAAACTACTGAACGGATTTACACCATTTAAACAAAAGCGTGCTTTCTGGACCATCACCTTTCTCTCTGCCAAATTTGGAGTAATTCCGTTCAGCAGTTTCACCTGTAGTCTTCTGTAACATTTCGTATGGAAATTGCATGGAGAAAAAACGTTTTAGGACCCTCTTTTTTCTGAGCCCCTCCTACACCATTCACCCCCAAACTTTCAATATAAGAGCTAATACAAAAAATGGAAACTTTTTGGATAATTTCATAAAGATTCGTCAAACGACGCCAAAGTTTGCATCTTAGCAGCTCCCTGTGTGGAAAAGCAATGCCGGCTCCCGCAGGACACTGGGAGCCGGCGGGACTGTGGGGGGATTTGAGATGTCATCAGTGATGTCATGAGTGATGTCACTGACCATGTCATGAGTGATGTAATATGTGACGTCATCAGCATTGCATTGCGGGCGCGTGAGTTCTAGTTACCTGAACTAACTATAACAGGGGAATTTCAATGGTTTTGTACGAGCGAAATGTCCAGCTAACTATAACTATTTCAGTGAATTTCTAAGGTTTTTTAAATGCTAATTCCTAACTATAATGTGCCTGAAACCTATGGTTTTTTCAGTGAATATATATATATATATATATATATATATATATATATATATATATATATATATATATATATATTACCATATAGGTAGTTATAGTTAGGACCTATTTTCCATAGGAAATCCGCAACATTCTATTCCCAATAAGTCTGGCGCCGGTTGATGAATCTTCGCAAAATTTTCCAAACTTTTGGCCAGCTCCGGTCCGCTCCTATCCTAAAGGTTTCATGGTGATTTGTCAAGTGGGGGCCGAGAAAAAAGGGGGGCCTCAAAACGTGTTTTTCCCATGCAATTTCCCATAGGACCTGTTGACGCAGCTACAGCCCGAACTGCTGAAAGGAATGACACCAAATTTGGCAAAGAGGTAGTCCTCAGTTCAGACTCGTGCCTTTTGCATAAATGGTGGAAATCCGTTCAGTAGTTCCTGAGAAAATTAGAGTTAAAAGTACATATATATCTATGGCCTCGGAGGATCCGCGCACCCTATGTGCACCCTGAGCGCACTCTCTGCGAACCGTGCACGCACCCTCCCGATCACGCGCTGAATGCTAATTGGCTGTCAAGTGTCTGTCAACATTCGAAACCAGGAACTGTTGGGAGCCATTTTGTGCCTCGGTAGAAGCGAGGCTGATTAAGTAAGGGAAATAAGTGTGTGAAAGATGTAAAGGGGGCAGGGTAGAAATACTCTGACCCTCTAGTGTTGCTTAGGGGTCCCAGAAGGACCCACCGGGGCCCTTTTTTTTTTTAAACAGCAAAATGCGCGCATTTCCGGCCGAAAAAAAAAAAAACACTTAATATATAGCCCCCATGGGGGCCAAATCCCGGGGGCAAAATCTGTAAAAATTAATGGGGGGCCAAGGGGGGCCCCCAGCCCCGGGACCTCTACCCCCCGGAGCTAGAAAATAAATAGGGTGGGGGGATGAATGGACCACCACCCCCGGGGCTTTATTGTTTGAGTGAGCGGGCTGCGTGGCCCCCCTCCTGGAGCCCTCGAGGGCCCTGGGGACTGCCACCCCCCAGGGCCGGCTCCTACAGTGTCCTGGGGTGCCCACCCCCAGGACACTGTTGTTTGCTATGAGAGGGCGGGAGTCTCCTGCCCTCCCATAGCAAACTTCGTTTGGATTTTGAAAGAGAGAGCAGGGAAACCTGCTCTCTCTTTCAAAATTCAAACAATATTGCTTTTCCACACGGGGAGCTGCATGTCAGCAGCTCCCCATGTGGAAAAGCAATGCCGGCTCCCGAAGGACGCGGGGAGAAGCTGGGACCATGGGGGTGTTGGGTCTCCCCCCACGGTCCCCAACGTGTTTTAACAAACCCCGGGAGATGGGGTCCCCAGGGATAATAAAAATTAGTGATGGGGTTATTTTTTTTTTACTGTAAAATTAGGAGTCGTGCATCCTAACGCGTTGGGTGCACGATTTCTCTCGCGTAGGGTGCGCGGTTCCTAGCGCGTTGGGTGCGTGACTCCAAGGAAAAAAACTGAAATTTTTGGGAGATAAACATCAAGCTTAAGTGTTTTGTTCTTGAGTGGCTCTAAAAAGAGCTGTTGTGTTCATTGAGAGTTGTTGGTACCTATAAGATAAGTAAGTACCTATTCAGAGTCTAAAGTTGTTGAGAAGACTCTGTTTCCTTCATTAGTAAAGTGTACTCCATCTCTCCTATACATCTCTTGCATATGAAAGCGCAGATTGTTATTGTAAATGGACCCCATTCTATAGTCTCGGAGAAAAGCAGAAACAGATTTATTCACATGTTTCCTAGCTTTCTCAATCTGTGGACAAAAATGATTGGACCAGTTCCATTTCTGCCTTTGGCATATGTTAGAATACACAATGGCAGTTTTGGGAAAAAGTGAATTCAATTCTGCAAAGGTGTCCTTCATAAGCATTTCCAGACCTACCCCAGTCAAAGTGCCTAGGTCATTGCCACCACAGTGCACTATTATGAGGTCAGGGTGTTGGAGATGCATAAAGGATTTTACCAATGGCATCAATTGGTGCCACTTTAACCCTCTCTGTCCAATCCATTTAATGTCTACATTTGGCAAACCTAGGTCTTTGTGAGTGCCTTTGTTTTCTGCATACCTTTGGCTCCAGAAAATATAGCTGTGTCCCACAATCCACACTCTAAGCATCTTGAAGGGAGGTCTGGATGCACTCAGATGGTCTCTGTAAATGAAATGGCAGTTTGAAAAGTAAGATTTTTCTAAAATGGTGGCTAAGATGCAGTTTTGAAAAAAGACAAGAAATCATTGGTTGTTGGACAACCTTCTACACTGAAAACTAGGGTGCATATTTCTGTTTTTTAAACGCATGATTCTTATTGGTTAACAAAAACTGATTGACAGGAACCTTATATATGATAAACTGATATGTTGAAAAGTCAAGCACACTTGCAGTTTTGATTAGCAACATTGTGTGCTGAACTTGTGACCTGTATGCTCAGTTAAGTGTTCCATGACCTGTTTCTATGGTAACAGGCAGATTGGGGGTAGGGTTCAAGTTTATGTCATTTGGAAAGGGTTGAAATGTTTAACCAATAGAAATGTGTGTTAGCTTTTGAATTAATGTGGGAAGGAATGTGATTTGATGTTTACATGTATATGTGTGCAAAATGAGAGGGAAACTTTGCCATTCTTTGGTTTTGCTGACAGGTGCACAGTGCAGAGATTCTGTATAAGAAAATCTGGTGTGTGACTGACATACTTCTTAATCTACAAAACAACTTGAAAGGTGAGTTATTTAATTGTGAGGGGATGTATGTGGTCTATTTTGATTTTAATCAGACTAATTTATTTCTCCTGCTGAAGTGCAGGGTGTATATTTTTTGTCTACAATCTTATTGTCAGTGTGTGTGCATGTAGAAACCATTTTGTGATAAGCATTTGTGTTTTTCATGTGTTTGCAGACAGATAACTGTGCTGTTTTTATGTTTTGGTAGAATTAGAAACCAGTCATTGTTTATGTATTTGCAAAATGAGTCATGTTTCTACACTAAAATGTAGTACTCCTAGATTAAGAAATGTGTTTTGGTACAGTGCAAGGGATAGTGTTGTTTGTCTAGAATTACACAGTGAGTCTGTGTGCATTTAGGAATCATTTTGAGAGAAACATTTTGGTACTAATGTGTACTAGAAAATTTTCTGCAATGTGTGCAGTCACCTTACATCTTGTAGACTAGTAAATGTATTTTGTACAAGGGATAGTTGGCTGTCTACAATCACACTGTGAGTCTGTGTGCATTTGGGCAATTATTGTGAGAAAAGCATTTGGTAACATCATGTATTTGCTTGCAGATTACTGCTTTAAAATGTGGTTTGTTGTCAAGTTTGAGTAGCATTAGAGGCCTGGTATTGCTTATGCAATTACAAAATGAGTCAGGCTTTCACAGTAGTGTGCAGTATTGAAATATGTAGAATGTGTGCAGTCACCTTACCCCTTCCAGAGTAGTGAATGACTTTTGGTAAACTCCTAGGGATAGTGTTGCTTGTCTAGAATCACACTGTGAGTCTGTGTGCATTTGGGTAAGCATTGTGAGAGAAGCATTTGGTAACATCGTGTATTTGCTGACAGATAACTGTTTTAACACCTGTTATGTTGTCAAGTTTTAGTAGCATTAGAAGCCAGTCTTTGCTTATGCATTGATAACATGAGTCAGGCTTTGACAATAAATTACAGTAGTGAAATATGTAGATTGTGTGCAGTCCCCTTACTCCTTCCAGAGTAGTGAATGCGTTTTGGCAAAGTCCAAGGGATAGTGTTGCTTGTCTAGAATCACACTGTGAGTCTGTGTGCATTTGGGTAACCATTGTGAGAGAAGCATTTGGTAACATCGTGTATTTGCTGACAGATAACTGTTTTAAAACTTATCATGTTGTCAAGTTTTAGTAGCATTAGAAGCCAGTCATTGCTTATGCATTCATAAAATGAGTCAGGCTTTGACACTAAAGTGCAGTACTGAAATATGTAGGTTGTGTGCAGTCCCCTTACCCCTTCCAGAGTAGTGAATGAGTTTTGGCAAAGTCCAAGGTATAGTGTTGCTTGTCTAGAATCACACTGTGAGTCTGTGTGCATTTGGGTAAGCATTGTGAGAGAAGCATTTGGTAACATTGTGTATTTGCTGACAGATAACTGTTTTAAAACCTGCCATGTTGTCAAGTTTTAGTAGCATTAGAAGCCAGTCATTGCTTATGCATTGATAAAATGAGTCAGTCTTTGACAGTAAAGTGCAGTACTGAACTATGTAGATTGTGCCTTACTCCTTCCAGAGTAGTCAATGAGTTTTGGTAAAGTCCAAGGGATAGTGTTGCTTGTCTAGAATCACACTGTGAGTCTGTGTGCATTTGGGTAACCACTGTGAGAGAAGCATTTGGTAACAGCGTGTATTTGCTGAGAGATAACTGTTTTAAAACCTGTCATGTTGTGAAGTTTTAGTAGTATTAGAAGCCAGTCATGGGTTATGCATTCATAAAATAAGTCAGGTTTTGACACTAAAGTGCAGTTCTGAAATATGTAGTATGTGTGTGCAGTCCCCTTACCCCTTCCACAGTAGTGAATGAGTTTTGGTAAACTCATATGGATAGTGTTGCTTGTCTAGAATTACACTGTGAGTCTGTGTGCATTTGGGTAAGCATTGTGAGAAAAGCATTTGGTAACATCATGTATTTGCTGACAGATAACTGTTTTAAAACCTGTCATGATGTCAAGTTTTAGTAGCATTAGAAGCCAGTCATTGCTTATGCATTGATAAAATGAGTCAGGCTTTGACACTAAAGTGCAGCAGTGAAATATGTAGATTGTGTGCAGTTCCCGTACTCCTTCCAGAGTAGTGAATGAGTTTTGGTAAAGTCCTTGGGTACTTCATATCTTTGCATACACATAACTGCTTAAAAACCTTTCCTGTTCTCAAGTTTTGGTAGAATTAGAAGCCAGTCATTGCGTATGTATTCACCCAGGAACTCTCCTTGTAATACTGTAAACATTCAGTTAATATCCAAGTAGTAATGGAGTGAGGCAGGCCTTAGCACATGGATCGATTCAAACGCCTATACACTATGTATGCAGTCCTTTACCCGTCTACACACTTGTCTTTCACACCTTCAATTCCCCAGTCAATATCCATACACTTCCAGGAAACACCCTGTCACTGCCCTTGCACTACTCTACTGATCCATTCAGCACCATGTAGTAATCCATTCACTGTGCGAAAACCCAACCACTTATAAATTCATCCAGGCACTCTCCTTGCAGTACTCTAATGATTCAGTCAGTACTCAGGTACTCATGCAGTGAACCAGGCCTTAGATAATGGACTGCTTAAAATGTCTGTCCAGTATGCATGCAGACCTCTAACCACCTACACACTTGTCTTTCACACCTTCAATATCCCAGAGAGTATTTATACAGTTCCCGCAAACACCCTGTCACTCCCCTTACACTTCTCCAGTGACCCATTCAGCACCATGTACTAATCCATTTACTGCGCCAAAAGCCAAACACTTATAAATTCACCGAGGCACTCTCCTTGTAGTTCTCTAATGATTCAGTCAGTACCCAGGTACTTATGTACTGAACCCGGCCTTAGCACATGGACTACTTCAAATGTCTATCTGCTATGTATGCAGGCCTCTAACCACCTACACAGTTGTCTTTCACACCTTCATTTGCCCAGTCAGTATCTATATACTCCAATAAACACCCTGTCACTCGCCTTGCACACCTCCAGTGACTCATTCAGCAGCATGTACTAATCTATTCACTGCACCAAAACCCCAAAACTTAAAAGATTCATCCAGGCACTTTCCTTGCAGTACTCTAATGATTCAGTCAGTTCCCAGGTACTCATGCAGTGACCCACGCCTTAGCCCATGGAGTGCTTCAAACGTCTGTCCAGTATGCATGCAGGCCTCTAGTCACCTACACACTTGTCATTCACTTCTTCAATTAACTAGTCAGTATCTATAAACTCCAGTAAACCCTCTTTCAGTCCACTAGTTCACCTCTAATGACTCATCTGGCACTATGTAGTAATCTATCCACTACACCAAAACACAAAACCTTAAAAAGATTAACCCAGGCACTCTCCTTGCAGTAGTTTAATGATTCAATCAGTACCCAGGTAATCATGCAGTGTCTGAGGTCTTAGCTCATGGACTGTTTAAACGTCTATCCACTATGCATGCAGGCCTCTGGATACACTTGTCTTTCACTTCTTCAATTAACTAGTCAGTATCTATATACTTCAATAAACACCCTGTCACTCATCTTGCACTCCTCCAGTGACTGATCCAGTACCATGTACTAATCTATTCACTGCGCCAAAACCGAAAAACTTAAAAGTTTTACCCAGGCACTCTCCTAGCAGTAGTCTAATGATTCAGTCAGTACCCAGGTACTCATGCAGTGAACCATGCATTACCACATGGACTGCTTCAAATGTCTATCCAGTATGCATGCAGGCTTCTAACCTACTATAAACTTGTCTTTAACAGCTTGAATTGCCCAGTTAGTATCCATGTACTTCCAGCAAACACCCTGTCACTCCCCTTGCACTCTTCCAGTGACTTATTCAGCACCATGTAGTAATGCATTCACTGCGCCAAAACTGAAACACTTATAAATTCACCCAGGCACGCTTCTTGCAATAGTCTAATCATTCAGTCAATACCTAAGCACTAATGGAGTGAGGCAGGCCTTAGCACATGGATTGATTCAAACGTGTTTCCACTATGCATGGAGGCCTCTAACTACCAACACAATTGTCTTTCAGACCTTCAATTTCCCAGTCAGTATCTATAAACTCCAATAAACACTCTGTCACTTCAATTGCACACCTACAATGACTCATTTGGCACTAAGTACTAATCTATTCACTGCGCCAAAACCCAAAAACCTAAAAAGATTCACCCAGTCACTCTCTTTGTAGTACTCTAATGATTCAGTCAGTACTCAGGTAGTTTTGCAGTGATCCAGGTGTTCCTCCATGGACTGTTTCAAACGTCTATCCACCATACATGCAGGTCTCTAGCCACTTACACACTTGTCTTTCACACCTTCAATACCCCAGTCAGTATTCATACAGTTCCCGCAAACACCCTGTCACTCTCCTTATACTTCTCCAGTGACTCATTCAGCACCATGTACTAATGTATTTACTGCACCAAAAAACAAATACTTATAAATTCATCCAGGCACTCTCCTTGCAAAACTCAAAACATTCAGTCAGTATCCAAGTACTATTGGACTGAGACAGGCCTTAACATATGGATTGATTCAAACATGTATCCACTATGCATGTAGGTCTCTAATCACCTACACACTTGTCTTTCACACCATCAATATCCCAGTCAGTATCCATACACTTCTAGCAAATACCCTGTCATTTACCCAGTGTCTCTCCTTATAGTACTGTAATCATTCAGTCAGTAAGGATTTCGGGCCCGATTCACAGAACTAACGAGACAAAATCCTAAACTTACTACCATTTTCGTATTCACAGAAGGCACTTACTCATTTTGGTATTCACAGAAGACACTTACTCACTTCGGTATTCACAGAAGTTAGGAGTCCTAACTTTAGGACTCCTAAATGCCTTCTGTGAATACCGAAAGTCTTAAAATTAGGATTTTTCTCAGTTTAGGAGTCCTAAAGTTAGGACTCCTAACTTTACTACTACTAAACTGAGAAAAATCCTAATTTTAAGGCTTTCGGGAGTCACAGAAGGCATTTAGGAGTCCTAAAGTTAGGAGTCCTAACTTTAGGACTACTAAATTGAGAAAAATCCTTATTTTAAGACTTTCGGTATTCACAGAAGGCATTTAGGAGTCCTAAAGTTAGGAGTCCTAACTATACTACTACTAAACTGGGAAAAATCCTAATTTTAAGGCTTTCAGGAGTCACAGAAGGCATTTAGGAGTCCTAAAGTTAGGAGTCTTAACTTTAGGACTACTAAATTGAGAAAAATCCTTATTTTAAGACTTTCGGTATTCACAGAAGGCATTTAGGAGTCCTAAAGTTAGGAGTCCTAACTATACTACTACTAAACTGAGAAAAATCCTAATTTTAGGGCTTTCGGTATTCACAGAAGGCATTTAGGAGTCCTAAAGTTAGGACTCCTAACTTCTGTGAATACCGAAATGAGTAAGTGCCTTCTGTGAATACCAAAATTAGTAAGTGCCTTCTGTGAATACCAAAATGGTAGTAAGTTTAGGATTTTGTCTTAAGTTAGTTCTGTGAATCGGGCCCTTCGTCTTTGAGTGAGGCAGGCTTTAGGGCATGATCTGCCTCAAAGTAGTATGCACTATGCATGTAGTGTTTTAACCATCGTCACCCTTGTGCTCCAGGGCTATAGTTTCTTAGTCAGTATTTATATAAAATGTGTTTGTACAGTAATAGAAAAGTATACATTTTAAAGTTATTAATATACATTTATTTGTGATTATTTTTTACAGATACTGTTTTTCACCATTAAAATGGAGAAATCATGCCAGAAAAAAAAAGAAAAAGAAAAGAACAGAGAAAGGAGAGTTACTTGAAGAAAAATCAACCACAAGTATTGAATGAACAACATAATGTGGCTAAAAGGAAAAAATCTTCTGGTAAGGTCACACATCAATTTATTAAAAATGTTTGTAGAACCAGACAGAATGTACAGAATGTTGAAACCTCTGCGAATGCTTCAACTAGAAAAAAAAATCAAAATAATAGGAAAAGCAAAAAAACAAATGGACAGTCAAAGGAGACAAAGTATGGTAAAAGAAGGTAAAATCAGTATAAGGAAATACGCAAAAAAATATTTTACAAGAGAGTAGTACATAATTTGCTGAAAGATGTGAAGAAATATAAAAAAGAGAGCTCTATTTTATAAAAAGAAGAAGCATATTGAAACCATTGTTGAAAAGGCTTTTGAAGTAAAAAGGAAACTATTCATTTTAGTATTAAACAGAATTCGATCACTAGATAAACCAATCCATTTAATGAAGGCCAAATGTAGGAGGAAAAGAGTAATTGATAGAACAAATTTTTGTGATGTTTTTTTGGGAGAATGGAAACACAGTTCCAGTTCAGAGCCTTTCTTTAATGAGGAGAGTTATTTACAGAGCAATAATTTACTGCATGTAGTTGACACCAGTGCTCGAGGTTATGAGGTTAGAGATGGTTGTCCAATTGACATGCTGGTTGAAAGAAATGCAGAAGAAGTGATAGCTGATGAAGTTCTAGGGACACGTCCTAAACACCCTGTGTACACTTGGGATTGCAGTAGTATTTGTAGTGTACAACAAGAATCTATTGATAAATTATGTAGTTTTTTACGAGCATATAGTAAAAAAAGTGTTAAACAAAAGATTAAGGTGTTGCAAAGACTAGACCCTTGCAGAGTGAGAAAAAATACTGGTTTGCAAGGTCATTCTCTGGCTTGTCTTTCTAGGAAAGTTTGTCAAAGTGTTTTTCATCATTTCAGGATGTTGGCAGTACATCATACTCAAATGCGGAAGTTATTGAGAAGATTGTATTATGCAAAAAGTCCAGCACTAAAGTTAAATGAGTTGAACAGTGCTCTTTTGCGTGGGTCAGTATCAGATGTGAAGAAGGTTTGTGATGATATTGAGTTTTGTTACTTTGGTCCTCAGCAAGAGAGTGCAGAAACTGACACATTAGTAGAACAAAATGTTGAAGACAATGTAGAACCCGTGATTACAAACATTTTTGAAGATCAAATTACAAAGTTTAAGGTAATTTCAGGTGAAAGACCAAATGTTTCTTGTATTTGTTGTCGGCGAAGTCGCTATAAAAATCAGACTAGGAGTGCCAATCTGTATTTAAAAAGTGAAATAGAAAATAATGATAAGTGAAAGGAATTTACAACTTATTTGTTGGTAAAGGATTGTTTTGATTTGGGATCTGAGCAGCGTATTTGTAAATATTGTTATAACAAATTAGATGAGAATAAAATGCCTGCTAGAGCTGTTCATAATAATCTAGAGTTGGTTGCTATTCCTCCAGAGCTGATAGATTTAAATACGTATGAGTCTATTCACATTCAATATGTGCACCCGTTACAGGCTATTGTTCGTATTGAGCCTAAAACAGGTAAATTACCTCCATCAGAGTTACAAAGAGGATTGAAAGGAAGAGTTGTGTATTTACCGTTAGATTTAAAGAAAAACATTGAAACTATTGGTGTAGACCATGCAGAAAATGAACCACTAGTCATTCTAGTTAATGGTGTTTCAACTAAGCGGCCGATTCTGATTCCGGCCGCAAAATGAACCGACCGACACGGACCTGGACCGAATACCGACCGACACGGACCAGCGCCGTACGACCCGTGCAGTACGATGCAACGCGAGTGAATTATAACCGACACGTACGGAATACACGCCATACGACCGAGTCGGAGGGAAAATAGTGATCGGGCCAGAAAACTGACGCGATTTTCACCGACCGACACGAACCCGGAATGAACCTGACCGACCCGTACCCGCGATGTACGATTAGCGCAGTAGGATGCAATGCGTGTAAAACCAACCCGACTCGCATGGAGACCAAGCCGCACGACCGACACGCACAGACAACCCGGCACACAAGCAATAGAGACCGCCGCGAACGACGCCTACCAAACACAGAAGGCAGGCATCGTGAACGAGGCGGAGAAGCCCGCACGAGACAACAGCAGCGTCCGTTTCCATCACATGAAGGTCTCCTACATGTCTACAAAACACAAAGGAAAAAACACAAAAAAAGGACCAAACAAGCAATGACTAAGCCAATAAATACCCAACACAAATTAATTGGACAAAGACACACCCACAACTACAACTATATAAAGGACTACAATCACTACCATCATCCCTTGCAAACAGGAGACACAGCCAGCAGCAAACACCAGTACACAGCAACCACAGACACACTCACAACTCACCCATCACACAACTCACACACCATCAGCACCTCATACAAAAGCACACACACATACACACAGCAAAACCAGCACCAAACCAACATCACTTGCACCCTCACACACACATCCCTCACCACCACCACCCATCACCATGCCTCCAAAGAATAATCCAAAGTTCACAGATAGTGAGTTAGAAGTGCTGGTAGACATGATCATCAGAGTAGAGCCACATTTGTTTGGTACATTGATTCAAAGGACCCCCATCTCACAGAAAACCAAGATGTGGGCGAGTATTGTGGACAAGGTGAACGCACAAGCACCAACGTTGCGCACAAAGGACGATATCCAGAACAGGTGGTATGACGTGCGCAGGAGGGTCAAGAAACTCATCGTGAAAGATCACGCATTGAGTCAGCGCACCGGCGGTGGCCCTCCTGCCAAACCAGTCTACTTCAGGACCTTGGAGGAGAAGGTGCGGGACATCCTACCACCAGAGAGCGTCCATGGCCCAATAGACATCCCAGAGACTGGTGAGTACACAAACAACAGACCCAAGATTGTGTGGCAAGGGGACAGTGAAACCATGCACCCCAAGCAAACCTACACTAACCAATAGATAATCAACCCAAGATGTGTATGCCAGTCACACAAACACAATACCTGCCATCTCATAGTGACTGGGGACTGTGTCATGACATGCACCAACCTACAAACAAATAGAGCAAGCCACTGGCACTAAGCCAAATACATCCAGCAAGACAGTTTGCCACCACAAACACACCACCTCACAGTGCAGATGACTGTCAGGAAGGAATAGTGGGGATGCAGGTGAAGTGAGTGTAGCCAAAAGCATGAAGGGGCCTGTAGTCACAGATAATGCTCCCCCTCCTGATTGGCCCATCAAGACCTCTCTGAAACATGCCCACATCACAGGGAGTGGAAAATGACTGACAAGATGGCTGACACTGGGTCCTGCTGTGGGGAGCACAAGGCCCTGCTAGGGCATGTGTGCAAATCAGAAGCAGGACACCACTGACTGACATCCTGAAAGACAACTTGCACGCCCTACAATGGAAGCATGTGTCATGATGGGAAGGAGGACTGACAGCCCTCAACATACTAATCAGCATGGGGAGACACCCCCCAACACAAACTCCACACAACTCACCGGGTACAATGCTTTGACACACACCTCATTGATATATCAGCAAAAGATCCCCCGTACTGGCTGGTGCTGTGTGAAGCACAGGGGCTCACTTGGGACTTGTAGCCAAACAAACACCAGGATTTCACTGTCCGCCATCTTGCCATTGCTGTCACACCTCCTCACAGGGAAGCAGAGTCAAGAGGGAGGAAGCATGGGCATGCTGGGAAGGGGGGTGTAGCCAAGAGTATGATGGGACTCGCAGTCACAGACAACCGACACCCACCCACATGACCCAGCAAAATCAACCTGAACCATACTCGCCTCACAGGGAGTGGGAAGGGACCGACAAGATGTCTGATACTGGGCTCTGTTGTGGGGAGCACAAGGCCATGCTGGCAAATGGCCAACAACAAGATCAAACTCTGTCCGTGACAAGCTGGGAAAAAGCAGTGTACAGGCAGGCATCTGTTATAAAAATAGAAAATGTCATGTTTGTTAACCAACGATGCATGGAGAAACATAAATCACATTGTGTGTCTCTTCCAAACACAGGTCGTGCTGGGCACCCACTGACAAATGACGAGGATACCCTGTCCCAGACTCTGTTGGACACTGAGCTCTCTGGTCTGACTCTCTCACTGTCCTCTTCGGATGACGACGACCAACCTGGCCCCTCCGGTGTGAGCCATCATGCAGCACCAGAAGCAGCAACATATGCCCCCCCTGTACCCACGCCTCTACCATCTGGACACCGACAGGGCACCCCCGCCAACACGGACAGACCAAGGACAATCAACACCCACAGCACAGGGACACAAGACCCCCCGGGAAGCTACAGCCAACACCACCAGCAACACCACCCAAGGGGTCTCAGGGTCACCTGTGCATACCGCCGCTGGTCCTGCCCGTGTGGAGAGGGGTGCTGGGAGGGGTGGGAGGCACAGGGCACGCCTTGCAGAGGGGTCTGGACTGCATGATGACCCCCAACTGGCACGCATCATAGATGCGTACCAGGATAGCACCGGAGGATTTGGCCAGGTAGTGGGGATCCTCAAGGATGTGAAACAGGAGCAGGTCGCCCACCATGCCCGCATGGAGGCAAAGTGGGATGCCCTTACTGCGGTGCACCGGGACATACTACAATGCCTCCGCCAGATCAACACCAACCTGTCCCCACCCCCCTGTGTGCCCACATCATCTGTCGCAACACCATCTGCCAGCGCCACAGGGAGGGAGGAGGACTCTGACGGATAGTCCCCTGGACCACAGAGGCGTGCACATGAGGATCCCCCTTCCCCCGGAAGAAGAGGGGTCGTCCGAAGAAGGACATGTGAGAGGCAGATGTCCCAGCACATCCCCCAGGGCCTCTAAACCTGTTCTGGACAATGTTCTTTGTGCGCAACCCATTCACCTTGTCCAATCGCACACAACTCGCCCACATGACATGGAGGGTTCATGTTGGGCCAATGTATCAGATGACTGTGGACTTTACTCTGGGCATTTCATCTACCAGCACGTCCAACTCAAATGTGAACTTTGGATTCCCAAACCACTGTACAGCACCCAACATCCTGTGCACCTCACTCACAAATGTTTGTAAATAAAATCACCAGTACACCATACTTGCCTCTGTTGTGATTCAAACTTGTCATGTTCAGGGGGAAGTCGATCTGCTACACAACACAGTGCATGCCAAATACTGCAAAAATGTGACCAACGTAAGGTCAGTCATGGGGATGTCCTATCCTAAAGGTTTCATGGTGATTTGTCAAGTGGGGGCCGAGAAAAAAGGGGGGCCTCAAAACGTGTTTTTCCCATGCAATTTCCCATAGGACCTGTTGACGCAGCTACAGCCCGAACTGCTGAAAGGAATGACACCAAATTTGGCAAAGAGGTAGTCCTCAGTTCAGACTCGTGCCTTTTGCATAAATGGTGGAAATCCGTTCAGTAGTTCCTGAGAAAATTAGAGTTAAAAGTACATATATATCTATGGCCTCGGAGGATCCGCGCACCCTATGTGCACCCTGAGCGCACTCTCTGCGAACCGTGCACGCACCCTCCCGATCACGCGCTGAATGCTAATTGGCTGTCAAGTGTCTGTCAACATTCGAAACCAGGAACTGTTGGGAGCCATTTTGTGCCTCGGTAGAAGCGAGGCTGATTAAGTAAGGGAAATAAGTGTGTGAAAGATGTAAAGGGGGCAGGGTAGAAATACTCTGACCCTCTAGTGTTGCTTAGGGGTCCCAGAAGGACCCACCGGGGCCCTTTTTTTTTTTAAACAGCAAAATGCGCGCATTTCCGGCCGGAAAAAAAAAACCACGAAGCGCGGGCTTCCGCGCTTCCTTAATATATAGCCCCCAGGGGGGCCAAATCCCGGGGGCAAAATCTGTAAAAATTAATGGGGGGCCAAGGGGGGCCCCCAGCCCCGGGACCTCTACCCCCCGGGGCTAGAAAATAAATAGGGTGGGGGGATGAACGGCCCCCCCAAGCCCCGGGGACCACCACCCCCGGGGTTTTATTGTTTGAGGGAGCGGGCTGCGTGGCCCCCCTCCTGGAGCCCTCGAGGGCCCTGGGGACTGCCACCCCCCAGGGCCGGCTCCTACAGTGTCCTGGGGTGCCCACCCCCAGGACACTGTTGTTTTCTATGAGAGGGCGGGAGTCTCCTGCCCTCCCATAGCAAACTTCGTTTGGATTTTGAAAGAGAGAGCAGGGAAACCTGCTCTCTCTTTCAAAATTCAAACAATATTGCTTTTCCACACGGGGAGCTGCATGTCAGCAGCTCCCCATGTGGAAAAGCAATGCCGGCTCCCGAAGGACGCGGGGAGAAGCTGGGACCATGGGGGTGTTGGGGCTCCCCCCACGGTCCCCAACGTGTTTTAACAAACCCCGGGAGATGGGGTCCCCGGGGATAATAAAAATTAGTGATGGGGTTATTTTTTTTTTACTGTAAAATTAGGAGTCGTGCATCCTAACGCGTTGGGTGCACGATTTCTCTCGCGTAGGGTGCGCGGTTCCTAGCGCGTTGGGTGCGTGACTCCAAGGAAAAAAACTGAAATTTTTGGGAGATAAACATCAAGCTTAAGTGTTTTGTTCTTGAGTGGCTCTAAAAAGAGCTGTTGTGTTCATTGAGAGTTGTTGGTACTTATAAGATAAGTAAGTACCTATTCAGAGTCTAAAGTTGTTGAGAAGACTCTGTTTCCTTCATTAGTAAAGTGTACTCCATCTCTCCTATACATCTCTTGCATATGAAAGCGCAGATTGTTATTGTAAATGGACCCCATTCTATAGTCTCGGAGAAAAGCAGAAACAGATTTATTCACATGTTTCCTAGCTTTCTCAATCTGTGGACAAAAATGATTGGACCAGTTCCATTTCTGCCTTTGGCATATGTTAGAATACACAATGGCAGTTTTGGGAAAAAGTAAATTCAATTCTGCAAAGGTGTCCTTCATAAGCATTTCCAGACCTACCCCAGTCAAAGTGCCTAGGTCATTGCCACCACAGTGCACTATTATGAGGTCAGGGTGTTGGAGATGCATAAAGGATTTTACCAATGGCATCAATTGGTGCCACTTTAACCCTCTCTGTCCAATCCATTTAATGTCTACATTTGGCAAACCTAGGTCTTTGTGAGTGCCTTTGTTTTCTGCATACCTTTGGCTCCAGAAAATATAGCTGTGTCCCACAATCCACACTCTAAGCATCTTGAAGGGAGGTCTGGATGCACTCAGATGGTCTCTGTAAATGAAATGGCAGTTTGAAAAGTAAGATTTTTCTAAAATGGTGGCTAAGATGCAGTTTTGAAAAAAGACAAGAAATCATTGGTTGTTGGACAACCTTCTACACTGAAAACTAGGGTGCATATTTCTGTTTTTTAAACACATGATTCTTATTGGTTAACTTTCTTTCTTTTAAATCTTTATTTCGATTATGTAAATCATAAAAGAACATACAAATACATTGAAGTCACAAAGATTATCTTTCAAAAAAGAAAGTCATTCATAAGTAAAAGATACACAAACCCTAGGGAAAATACAATTGCAAATAGATAATAGTAAATGGATTGGAACATAAGCCTAGTGTATGATAAACAATTACATTTCATTCCGTAAGATGGATTCTTCTAATATGCCATATTGCTGCCAAATACTTGCTGATAGCAAAGACAGTGCGAGAAGATAGATCACTTTTTAGCAGCCTATAGGCATCTAAATGTCGTCTGAATCCCCAGCTCCTACAGATGGGAACAATCCATTTATTCCTTGATTTCGTGTACATAGGGCAAAAAAACATTAAATGAATATCGTCCTCCAGCTCACTAGAGCATGTAGGACAATTTTTTACAGTAGGGGGATGCCATCTACTGGTAAGTGCTCTAACTGGGAGTGCATTATATCGCCATTGTAAGAATAATTTTCTCAGGGCGACAGGATTAATGTCATTCAGGACAGTTTCTAGTAAATAGTGGTCCTTGATAGTTAAAAATGTAGTTGTCATAGATCCCAAATTCTCATTAGCAATAGTAACCGAGAGATTAAAATTGTGGTAGAGAGCCACTAGTTCTTTGCGGGGTATGGTCGCACATGATTCTAGGGGTTTTGTCCAATGGGTCTGTAACCCCAGCTTAGCAAATTCATTTTTAACATAATTCAGCCATGGGATTTTACCCAGGGCTGGATGAAGATAGAGTTCCAAAAGTTCAGAGCGATAACTCAAGAGTTCAGGGGTTGTCCAAAGACGCCTCCAAAACGTTAGAGGCTTCACGCCGAGTTCCTCCCTTATCGATCTTAGTCCCATATCGAGCCTAAGGGGAAGTAAGGGTGTACTGGGTGGAAGGGCGGACAGGCTCCTTAAGAACTTATTTTCCGTAACGACAATCTCAGGGGCACAATCAATGCCCCAGAGTTCACCGCCATAGATTAAAGCCCCGCGAGCCTGCAATTTATAAATTTCCATAGGCGGGCCAATCGGGTGCGTCATGGATTGATTCCATAATTTCAGGATTCCCCCTACCCTTTGATTTAACTTTAGATTTAATTTGGTCTGATGGTGAGACCAGGTCATTTTCTCATTAAGTGTTAGACCCAAGTACTCGAAAGTGTGGACTCTTTCTAAGCTGGTTCCATTTATAGTAGGATTAGGTCGTAAAGACCTCGGGGGGTTGAAGATCATAAATTTAGTTTTAGCCGTGTTGATCTCCAACCCCCGATCGTTACAAAAGGATACAAAACCGTCCAGGACGCGTTGTAGCCCCATAGGGGTCTTAGCTAGAAGCAACGTGTCGTCGGCAAACATAATGGCCGAAATGGCAGTACCCGCAAGGCGTGGGGCATCTCTATTGGGTACCTTGTTTAAATGAGAGATGAGACCGTTTACATAAAGGCAAAAGAGGGTGGGCGCCAGGACACACCCCTGCCTTACCCCCCTTTCGACAGGGAAACTAGCTGAGAGGCTGCCACCCCTCCCACATCTTACCCTCGCATAGTTGTTGGTGTGGAGACGCACAAGTATATGCAAGAGATGCCCTGGAAGTCCTAAATCCTGTAGCACGGCCCATAATTTTATGCGGGGAACAAGGTCAAAAGCCGCGCGGAGATCCACAAAAACTGTGTATAAGGACCCCCCCTCTATCTTTACTGTTTTCCAGTAGAGCATACACAACCTAAAGATCTGATTGGTTAACAAAAACTGATTGAAAGGAACCTTATATATGATAAACTGATATGTTGAAAAGTCAAGCACACTTGCTGTTTTGATTAGCAACATTGTGTGCTGAACTTGTGACCTGTATGCTCAGTTAAGTGTTCCATGACCTGTTTCTATGGTAACAGGCAGATTGGGGGTAGGGTTCAAGTTTATGTCATTTGGAAAGGGTTGAAATGTTTAACCAATAGAAATGTGTGTTAGCTTTTGAATTAATGTGGGAAGGAATGTGATTTGATGTTTACATGTATATGTGTGCAAAATGAGAGGGAAACTTTGCCATTCTTTGGTTTTGCTGACAGGTGCACAGTGCAGAGATTCTGTATAAGAAAATCTGGTGTGTGACTGACATACTTCTTAATCTACAAAACAACTTGAAAGGTGAGTTATTTAATTGTGAGGGGATGTATGTGGTCTATTTTGATTTTAATCAGACTAATTTATTTCTCCTGCTGAAGTGCAGGGTGTATATTTTTTGTCTACAATCTTATTGTCAGTGTGTGTGCATGTAGAAACCATTTTGTGATAAGCATTTGTGTTTTTCATGTGTTTGCAGACAGATAACTGTGCTGTTTTTATGTTTTGGTAGAATTAGAAACCAGTCATTGTTTATGTATTTGCAAAATGAGTCATGTTTCTACACTAAAATGTAGTACTCCTAGATTAAGAAATGTGTTTTGGTACAGTGCAAGGGATAGTGTTGTTTGTCTAGAATTACACAGTGAGTCTGTGTGCATTTAGGAATCATTTTGAGAGACACATTTTGGTACTAATGTGTACTAGAAAATTTTCTGCAATGTGTGCAGTCACCTTACATCTTGTAGACTAGTAAATGTATTTTGTACAAGGGATAGTTGGCTGTCTACAATCACACTGTGAGTCTGTGTGCATTTGGGCAATTATTGTGAGAAAAGCATTTGGTAACATCATGTATTTGCTTGCAGATTACTGCTTTAAAATGTGGTTTGTTGTCAAGTTTGAGTAGCATTAGAGGCCCGGTATTGCTTATGCAATTACAAAATGAGTCAGGCTTTCACAGTAGTGTGCAGTATTGAAATATGTAGAATGTGTGCAGTCACCTTACCCCTTCCAGAGTAGTGAATGACTTTTGGTAAACTCCTAGGGATAGTGTTGCTTGTCTAGAATCACACTGTGAGTCTGTGTGCATTTGGGTAAGCATTGTGAGAGAAGCATTTGGTAACATCGTGTATTTGCTGACAGATAACTGTTTTAAAACCTGTTATGTTGTCAAGTTTTAGTAGCATTAGAAGCCAGTCTTTGCTTATGCATTCATAAAATGAGTCAGGCTTTGACACTAAAGTGCAGTACTGAAATATGTAGGTTGTGTGCAGTCCCCTTACCCCTTCCAGAGTAGTGAATGAGTTTTGGCAAAGTCCAAGGGATAGTGTTGCTTGTCTAGAATCACACTGTGAGTCTGTGTGCATTTGAGTAACCATTGTGAGAGAAGCATTTGGTAACATCGTGTATTTGCTGACAGATAACTGTTTTAAAACTTATCATGTTGTCAAGTTTTAGTAGCATTAGAAGCCAGTCATTGCTTATGCATTCATAAAATGAGTCAGGCTTTGACACTAAAGTGCAGTACTGAAATATGTAGGTTGTGTGCAGTCCCCTTACCCCTTCCAGAGTAGTGAATGAGTTTTGGCAAAGTCCAAGGTATAGTGTTGCTTGTCTAGAATCACACTGTGAGTCTGTGTGCATTTGGGTAAGCATTGTGAGAGAAGCATTTGGTAACATTGTGTATTTGCTGACAGATAACTGTTTTAAAACCTGTCATGTTGTCAAGTTTTAGTAGCATTAGAAGCCAGTCATTGCTTATGCATTGATAAAATGAGTCAGTCTTTGACAGTAAAGTGCAGTACTGAACTATGTAGATTGTGCCTTACTCCTTCCAGAGTAGTCAATGAGTTTTGGTAAAGTCCAAGGGATAGTGTTGCTTGTCTAGAATCACACTGTGAGTCTGTGTGCATTTGGGTAACCACTGTGAGAGAAGCATTTGGTAACAGCGTGTATTTGCTGAGAGATAACTGTTTTAAAACCTGTCATGTTGTGAAGTTTTAGTAGTATTAGAAGCCAGTCATGGGTTATGCATTCATAAAATAAGTCAGGTTTTGACACTAAAGTGCAGTTCTGAAATATGTAGTATGTGTGTGCAGTCCCCTTACCCCTTCCACAGTAGTGAATGAGTTTTGGTAAACTCATATGGATAGTGTTGCTTGTCTAGAATTACACTGTGAGTCTGTGTGCATTTGGGTAAGCATTGTGAGAAAAGCATTTGGTAACATCATGTATTTGCTGACAGATAACTGTTTTAAAACCTGTCATGATGTCAAGTTTTAGTAGCATTAGAAGCCAGTCATTGCTTATGCATTGATAAAATGAGTCAGGCTTTGACACTAAAGTGCAGCAGTGAAATATGTAGATTGTGTGCAGTTCCCGTACTCCTTCCAGAGTAGTGAATGAGTTTTGGTAAAGTCCTTGGGTACTTCATATCTTTGCATACACATAACTGCTTAAAAACCTTTCCTGTTCTCAAGTTTTGGTAGAATTAGAAGCCAGTCATTGCGTATGTATTCACCCAGGAACTCTCCTTGCAATACTGTAAACATTCAGTTAATATCCAAGTAGTAATGGAGTGAGGCAGGCCTTAGCACATGGATCGATTCAAACGCCTATACACTATGTATGCAGTCCTTTACCCGTCTACACACTTGTCTTTCACACCTTCAATTCACCAGTCAATATCCATACACTTCCAGGAAACACCCTGTCACTGCCCTTGCACTACTCTACTGATCCTTTCAGCACCATGTAGTAATCCATTCACTGTGCGAAAACCCAACCACTTATAAATTCATCCAGGCACTCTCCTTGCAGTACTCTAATGATTCAGTCAGTACTCAGGTACTCATGCAGTGAACCAGGCCTTAGATAATGGACTGCTTAAAATGTCTGTCCAGTATGCATGCAGACCTCTAACCACCTACATACTTGTCTTTCACACCTTCAATATCCCAGAGAGTATTTATACAGTTCCCGCAAACACACTGTCACTCCCCTTACACTTCTCCAGTGACCCATTCAGCACCATGTACTAATCCATTTACTGCGCCAAAAGCCAAACACTTATAAATTCACCGAGGCACTCTCCTTGTAGTTCTCTAATGATTCAGTCAGTACCCAGGTACTTAGGTGCTGAACCCGGCCTTAGCACATGGACTTTTTCAAATGTCTATCTGCTATGTATGCAGGCCTCTAACCACCTACACAGTTGTCTTTCACACCTTCATTTGCCCAGTCAGTATCTATATACTCCAATAAACACCCTGTCACTCGCCTTGCACACCTCCAGTGACTCATTCAGCAGCATGTACTAATCTATTCACTGCGCCAAAACCCCAAAACTTAAAAGATTCATCCAGGCACTTTCCTTGCAGTACTCTAATGATTCAGTCAGTTCCCAGGTACTCATGCAGTGACCCACGCCTTAGCCCATGGAGTGCTTCAAACGTCTGTCCAGTATGCATGCAGGCCTCTAGTCACCTACACACTTGTCATTCACTTCTTCAATTAACTAGTCAGTATTTATAAACTCCAGTAAACCCTCTTTCAGTCCACTAGTTCACCTCTACTGACTCATCTGGCACTATGTAGTAATCTATCCACTACACCAAAACACAAAACCTTAAAAAGATTAACCCAGGCACTCTCCTTGCAGTAGTTTAATGATTCAATCAGTACCCAGGTAATCATGCAGTGTCTGAGGTCTTAGCTCATGGACTGTTTAAACGTCTATCCACTATGCATGCAGGCCTCTAGACACACTTGTCTTTCACTTCTTCAATTAACTAGTCAGTATCTATATACTTCAATAAACACCCTGTCACTCATCTTGCACTCCTCCAGTGACTGATCCAGTACCATGTACTAATCTATTCACTGCGCCAAAACCGAAAAACTTAAAAGTTTTACCCAGGCACTCTCCTAGCAGTAGTCTAATGATTCAGTCAGTACCCAGGTACTCATGCAGTGAACCATGCATTACCACATGGACTGCTTCAAATGTCTATCCAGTATGCATGCAGGCTTCTAACCTACTATAAACTTGTCTTTAACAGCTTGAATTGCCCAGTTAGTATCCATGTACTTCCAGCAAACACCCTGTCACTCCCCTTGCACTCTTCCAGTGACTTATTCAGCACCATGTAGTAATGCATTCACTGCGCCAAAACTGAAACACTTATAAATTCACCCAGGCACGCTTCTTGCAATAGTCTAATCATTCAGTCAATACCTAAGCACTAATGGAGTGAGGCAGGCCTTAGCACATGGATTGATTCAAACGTGTTTCCACTATGCATGGAGGCCTCTAACTACCAACACAATTGTCTCTCAGACCTTCAATTTCCCAGTCAGTATCTATAAACTCCAATAAACACTCTGTCACTTCAATTGCACACCTACAATGACTCATTTGGCACTAAGTACTAATCTATTCACTGCGCCAAAACCCAAAAACCTAAAAAGATTCACCCAGTCACTCTCTTTGTAGTACTCTAATGATTCAGTCAGTACTCAGGTAGTTTTGCAGTGATCCAGGTGTTCCTCCATGGACTGTTTCAAACGTCTATCCACCATACATGCAGGTCTCTAGCCACCTACACACTTGTCTTTCACACCTTCAATACCCCAGTCAGTATTCATACAGTTCCCGCAAACACCCTGTCACTCTCCTTATACTTCTCCAGTGACTCATTCAGCACCATGTACTAATGTATTTACTGCACCAAAAAACAAATACTTATAAATTCATCCAGGCACTCTCCTTGCAATACTCAAAACATTCAGTCAGTATCCAAGTACTATTGGACTGAGACAGGCCTTAACATATGGATTGATTCAAACATGTATCCACTATGCATGTAGGTCTCTAATCACCTACACACTTGTCTTTCACACCATCAATATCCCAGTCAGTATCCATACACTTCTAGCAAACACCCTGTCATTTACCCAGTGTCTCTCCTTATCGTACTGTAATCATTCAGTCAGTAAGGATTTCGTCTTTGAGTGAGGCAGGCTTTAGGGCATGATCTGCTTCAAAGTAGTATGCACTATGCATGTAGTGTTTTAACCATCGTCACCCTTGTGCTCCAGGGCCATAGTTTCTTAGTCAGTATTTATATAAAATGTGTTTGTACAGTAATAGAAAAGTATACATTTTAAAGTTATTAATATACATTTATTTGTGATTATTTTTTACAGATACTGTTTTTCACCATTAAAATGGAGAAATCATGCCAGAAAAAAAAAGAAAAAGAAAAGAACAGAGAAAGGAGAGTTACTTGAAGAAAAATCAACCACAAGTATTGAATGAACAACATAATGTGGCTAAAAGGAAAAAATCTTCTGATAAGGTCACACATCAATTTATTAAAAATGTTTGTAGAACCAGACAGAATGTACAGAATGTTGAAACCTCTGCGAATGCTTCAACTAGAAAAAAAAATCAAAATAATAGGAAAAGCAAAAAAACAAATGGACAGTCAAAGGAGACAAAGTATGGTAAAAGAAGGCAAAATCAGTATAAGGAAATACGCAAAAAAATATTTTACAAGAGAGTAGTACATAATTTGCTGAAAGATGTGAAGAAATATAAAAAAGAGAGCTCTATTTTATAAAAAGAAGAAGCATATTGAAACCATTGTTGAAAAGGCTTTTGAAGTAAAAAGGAAACTATTCATTTTAGTATTAAACAGAATTCGATCACTAGATAAACCAATCCATTTAATGAAGGCCAAATGTAGGAGGAAAAGAGTAATTGATAGAACAAATTTTTGTGATGTTTTTTTGGGAGAATGGAAACACAGTTCCAGTTCAGAGCCTTTCTTTAATGAGGAGAGTTATTTACAGAGCAATAATTTACTGCATGTAGTTGACACCAGTGCTCGAGGTTATGAGGTTAGAGATTGTTGTCCAATTGACATGCTGGTTGAAAGAAATGCAGAAGAAGTGATAGCTGATGAAGTTCTAGGGACACGTCCTAAACACCCTGTGTACACTTGGGATTGCAGTAGTATTTGTAGTGTACAACAAGAATCTATTGATAAATTATGTAGTTTTTTACGAGCATATAGTAAAAAAAGTGTTAAACAAAAGATTAAGGTGTTGCAAAGACTAGACCCTTGCAGAGTGAGAAAAAATACTGGTTTGCAAGGTCATTCTCTGGCTTGTCTTTCTAGGAAAGTTTGTCAAAGTGTTTTTCATCATTTAAGGATGTTGGCAGTACATCATACTCAAATGCGGAAGTTATTGAGAAGATTGTATTATGCAAAAAGTCCAGCACTAAAGTTAAATGAGTTGAACAGTGCTCTTTTGCGTGGGTCAGTATCAGATGTGAAGAAGGTTTGTGATGATATTGAGTTTTGTTACTTTGGTCCTCAGCAAGAGAGTGCAGAAACTGACACATTAGTAGAACAAAATGTTGAAGACAATGTAGAACCCGTGATTACAAAAATTTTTGAAGATCAAATTACAAAGTTTAAGGTAATTTCAGGTGAAAGACCAAATGTTTCTTGTATTTGTTGTCGGCGAAGTCGCTATAAAAATCAGACTAGGAGTGCCAATCTGTATTTAAAAAGTGAAATAGAAAATAATGATAAGTGAAAGGAATTTACAACTTATTTGTTGGTAAAGGATTGTTTTGATTTGGGATCTGAGCAGCGTATTTGTAAATATTGTTATAACAAATTAGATGAGAATAAAATGCCTGCTAGAGCTGTTCATAATAATCTAGAGTTGGTTGCTATTCCTCCAGAGCTGATAGATTTAAATACGTATGAGTCTATTCACATTCAATATGTGCACCCGTTACAGGCTATTGTTCGTATTGAGCCCAAAACAGGTAAATTACCTCCATCAGAGTTACAAAGAGGATTGAAAGGAAGAGTTGTGTATTTACCGTTAGATTTAAAGAAAAACATTGAAACTATTGGTGTAGACCATGCAGAAAATGAACCACTAGTCATTCTAGTTAATGGTGTTTCTACTAAGCGGCCGATTCTGATTCCGGCCGCAAAACGAACCGACCAACACGGACCTGGACCGAATACCGACCGACACGGACCAGCGCCGTACGACCCGTGCAGTACGATGCAACGCGAGTGAATTATAACCGACACGTACGGAATACACGCCATACGACCGAGTCGGAGGGAAAATAGTGATCCGGCCAGAAAACCGACGCGATTTTCACCGACCGACACGAACCCGGAATGAACCTGACCGACCCGTACCCGCGATGTACGATTAGCGCAGTAGGATGCAATGCGTGTAAAACCAACCCGACTCGCATGGAGACCAAGCCGCACGACCGACACGCACAGACAACCCGGCACACAAGCAATAGAGACCGCCGCGAACGACGCCTACCAAACACAGAAGGCAGGCAGCGTGAACGAGGCGGAGAAGCCCGCACGAGACAACAGCAGCGTCCGTTTCCATCACATGAAGGTCTCCTACATGTCTACAAAACACAAAGGAAAAAACACAAAAAAAGGACCAAACAAGCAATGACTAAGCCAATAAATACCCAACACAAATTAATTGGACAAAGACACACCCACAACTACAACTATATAAAGGACTACAATCACTACCATCATCCCTTGCAAACAGGAGACACAGCCAGCAGCAAACACCAGTACACAGCAACCACAGACACACTCACAACTCACCCATCACAACACTCACACACCATCAGCACCTCATACAAAAGCACACACACATACACACAGCAAAACCAGCACCAAACCAACATCACTTGCACCCTCACACACACATCCCTCACCACCACCACCCATCACCATGCCTCCAAAGAATAATCCAAAGTTCACAGATAGTGAGTTAGAAGTGCTGGTAGACATGATCATCAGAGTAGAGCCACATTTGTTTGGTACATTGATTCAAAGGACCCCCATCTCACAGAAAACCAAGATGTGGGCGAGTATTGTGGACAAGGTGAACGCACAAGCACCAACGTTGCGCACAAAGGACGATATCCAGAACAGGTGGTATGACGTGCGCAGGAGGGTCAAGAAACTCATCGTGAAAGATCACGCATTGAGTCAGCGCACCGGCGGTGGCCCTCCTGCCAAACCAGTCTACTTCAGGACCTTGGAGGAGAAGGTGCGGGACATCCTACCACCAGAGAGCGTCCATGGCCCAATAGACATCCCAGAGACTGGTGAGTACACAAACAACAGACCCAAGATTGTGTGGCAAGGGGACAGTGAAACCATGCACCCCAAGCAAACCTACACTAACCAATAGATAATCAACCCAAGATGTGTATGCCAGTCACACAAACACAATACCTGCCATCTCATAGTGACTGGGGACTGTGTCATGACATGCACCAACCTACAAACAAATAGAGCAAGCCACTGGCACTAAGCCAAATACATCCAGCAAGACAGTTTGCCACCACAAACACACCACCTCACAGTGCAGATGACTGTCAGGAAGGAATAGTGGGGATGCAGGTGAAGTGAGTGTAGCCAAAAGCATGAAGGGGCCTGTAGTCACAGATAATGCTCCCCCTCCTGATTGGCCCATCAAGACCTCTCTGAAACATGCCCACATCACAGGGAGTGGAAAATGACTGACAAGATGGCTGACACTGGGTCCTGCTGTGGGGAGCACAAGGCCCTGCTAGGGCATGTGTGCAAATCAGAAGCAGGACACCACTGACTGACATCCTGAAAGACAACTTGCACGCCCTACAATGGAAGCATGTGTCATGATGGGAAGGAGGACTGACAGCCCTCAACATACTAATCAGCATGGGGAGACACCCCCCAACACAAACTCCACACAACTCACCGGGTACAATGCTTTGACACACACCTCATTGATATATCAGCAAAAGATCCCCCGTACTGGCTGGTGCTGTGTGAAGCACAGGGGCTCACTTGGGACTTGTAGCCAAACAAACACCAGGATTTCACTGTCCGCCATCTTGCCATTGCTGTCACACCTCCTCACAGGGAAGCAGAGTCAAGAGGGAGGAAGCATGGGCATGCTGGGAAGGGGGGTGTAGCCAAGAGTATGATGGGACTCGCAGTCACAGACAACCGACACTCACCCACATGACCCAGCAAAATCAACCTGAACCATACTCGCCTCACAGGGAGTGGGAAGGGACCGACAAGATGTCTGACACTGGGCTCTGTTGTGGGGAGCACAAGGCCATGCTGGCAAATGGCCAACAACAAGATCAAACTCTGTCCGTGACAAGCTGGGAAAAAGCAGTGTACAGGCAGGCATCTGTTATTAAAAGAGAAAATGTCATGTTTGTGAACCAACGATGCATGGAGAAACATAAATCACATTGTGTGTCTCTTCCAAACACAGGTCGTGCTGGGCACCCACTGACAAATGACGAGGATACCCTGGCCCAGACTCTGTTGGACACTGAGCTCTCTGGTCTGACTCTCTCACTGTCCTCTTCGGATGACGACGACCAACCTGGCCCCTCCGGTGTGAGCCATCATGCAGCACCAGAAGCAGCAACATATGCCCCCCCTGTACCCACGCCTCTACCATCTGGACACCGACAGGGCACCCCCGCCAACACGGACAGACCAAGGACAATCAACACCCACAGCACAGGGACACAAGACCCCCGGGAAGCTACAGCCAACACCACCAGCAACACCACCCAAGGGGTCTCAGGGTCACCTGTGCATACCGCCGCTGGTCCTGCCCATGTGGAGAGGGGTGCTGGGAGGGGTGGGAGGCACAGGGCACGCCTTGCAGAGGGGTCTGGACTGCATGATGACCCCCAACTGGCACGCATCATAGATGCGTACCAGGATAGCACCGGAGGATTTGGCCAGGTAGTGGGGATCCTCAAGGATGTGAAACAGGAGCAGGTCGCCCACCATGCCCGCATGGAGGCAAAGTGGGATGCCCTTACTGCGGTGCACCGGGACATACTACAATGCCTCCGCCAGATCAACACCAACCTGTCCCCACCCCCCTGTGTGCCCACATCATCTGTCGCAACACCATCTGCCAGCGTCACAGGGAGGGAGGAGGACTCTGACGGATAGTCCCCTGCACCACAGAGGCGTGCACATGAGGATCCCCCTTCCCCCGGAAGAAGAGGGGTCGTCCGAAGAAGGACATGTGAGAGGCAGATGTCCCAGCACATCCCCCAGGGCCTCTAAACCTGTTCTGGACAATGTTCTTTGTGCGCAACCCATTCACCTTGTCCAATCGCACACAACTCGCCCACATGACATGGAGGGTTCATGTTGGGCCAATGTATCAGATGACTGTGGACTTTACTCTGGGCATTTCATCTACCAGCACGTCCAACTCAAATGGGAACTTTGGATTCCCAAACCACTGTACAGCACCCAACATCCTGTGCACCTCACTCACAAATGTTTGTAAATAAAATCACCAGTACACCATACTTGCCTCTGTTGTGATTCAAACTTGTCATGTTCAGGGGGAAGTCTATCTGCTACTCAACACAGTGCATGCCAAATACTGCAAAAATGTGACCAACGTAAGGTCAGTCATGGGGATGTGACACATGTGCGGGAGACATACCACTATGCCAACACAAAACATACTCACCATGGCTATGTGACTCATCACACACAATGATGTTGACCTGAATCACATTGGCATGCACAAACACAACACCAAGCACAGTCAGTGGTAACAAGTCCACAGGTGAGGTAAGCAGATATCACTCAGATGTGGGAAGAAAGACAACGCACATAACAAAGCGTAGCACAGGTTCATTACACACCAGCAACACGTTTATTCCACAATAGTTGCACGGTAATTCTACGTAACAGTGGACACACGCTCACAATATTTTGGAGAATGGAAGTCCAGGGATGTGTGGTACATCAGTTGATGGAAATTCTCAACTTCCACACTGGTGTTTGCTTCTGGGTGTTGGGGGTCAGTGTTGACCACACAACAGGCAAAGGACCCTCGGAAGGACAGACAAGATGCAGTCAAAAGCACAGACGAACAGGAGAGAAATGCAATACACATGCACAAAACATGTTGCAAAACACCTACACAAACATTTGTTAGCAGTACTACCCTATTGTGGAGTACACACCACCTGAATGGACACATCACAGCACGCATCCAGTCAAGTGGCACACGGACACACTCAGACAGCAACAGAGCTGGCTCAACACATTCCTGGCTACCTCCATACCTTCACATAACAACCCTGGAAACTCACTTTCAGGTGAAGAAGTTGTTGATGAGCTGGGAGCGGACATCACCATCATCTTCATCATCACTGCCATCCTGGCCCAGTCCGGGATCCTCCACAGGTGCCGGACGTTGGTCGTCGTCATCCTCATCCAGGATGAGAGGCACCTCCTTCTGCACCGCCATGTTGTGTAGCATGCAGCAGACCAGTATTATTTGGCACACCTTTGCAGGCTCATATGGGAGGGCCCCTCCGGTCTTGTCCAGGCAGCGAAAGCGGCTTTTCAGGAGGCCGAATGTCTGCTCAATCACACTCCTGCTCCGATCATGTGCCTCATTGTAGCGCAGCTCGGCTGGTGTCACAGGGTTCCTGAGGGGTGTCAGCAACCACGGCATGTTGGGGTATCCGGAGTCACCTACACACACAAAAATGAACAAGTAGATGAGTTTGGTAGGAGTGTGGAATACAACAATGACAAACACACACAATGAGAAATAGTCAGTACACACCGACAAGCCAGGCACGCTGAGCTGGCATCTGTGACATCAGCGTTGCAATGTGACTACTCCTCATTATGTAGGCATCGTGCGCCGAACCAGGGAACCGTGAACACACACATGTGTGATCAACATGTCAGCAAGACAGACCACCAGAGCATTGATCGAATGGTAGTGCTTCCTGTTACGGTATGCCTGCTCATGTGCCTGTGGTGGTATCAGGGCAACATGTGTCCCGTCAATGGATCCAATGACGTTTGGCATCCTCCCCAGTGTATAAAAGGCATCCTTAATTTCAGGGAGTTCATCTTGGCTCGGGAAGTTGATATACAGGTCGAGGAATTGCAACATCCCCTCCAAAACATCGTGTAGCACCCGACTAAACATTGTTTGCGACATACCACCAGCAGTAGCCACAGTGTACTGGAAGGTACCAGTAGCAAAGAAGTGCAAGGCTGCCATCACCTTCACCTCTGGGGTCAGTGCTGTAGGGTATGTCCGGCCAGGTAGCAGATGTGGCGCCAACTGCTCCGCCAACTCCTCAATCAGTGGACTGGTGAAGCGGTACCGTCTGATGCTGTCGCGTTCCTGCATGGTTGCAAGGTCTGGGAACGGACGATGCACAGCTGGTGCCCTGCAGTACAGGGATGAACAAATGAAGATTGTCAGTACATCCCCCCATGTGGCCATGACCAGGATCACTCTCACATGCTAATTCATGACATTACACAATGTACTGAGGTGTGTGCTGTTGGTCATGGGCACATATGTCACCTACAAGACCACCACCTCACATCTCAATTCCACATGTCCACATGAGTCCCATATAGTGCACTGGGCTAATCATCTGGCTGTGTCACCCAACCTTTGTGCTGCTGCAACGTTCAAAAACCCCACCCCAGTGACTAATGAGGACTCATGTCTCCCAGGCATCACAGATCTTTGCCATGCAGAAACCCAGGCTCCCTGTATTGCCACATAAACACAGCAATGGACATGGCGTAGCACGTACACATCACAAGGCAAGCGTAAGTCCCACAGGTAGTGGCCACTGTTGTCCAAGCCGGCCCTACATGTATGTCTCTTAGACACACACCCCATCAAGGTTGATGCATATACCACATGGATGTGGAGACTGTCACCCATTGGTAACATGTGATCAGACACATCTGAGACACAACATGCACAAATACTGTGGGTGCACATCAGTATTGGGGCTACAGGTCTCACTGTGATGAACATGCCATCACCCCCAGGACTCAGGGTGTATGTGACATGCCCCAAACATATCCGACCTGACACTGTGGCCTTCACTCATGCCAATTACTGTCCAATTGCACATCACAGTGCTAATGTGCACAACACACAAATGACTCTCCCCCATGTACAAGATAACAGCCTGGGAGTGGCTGCACAAAGTGCCAGACAAAAAAACTGCTGTGGCCCCCTCAAACGCCCAGGGAATGCAGCCTCACATGCCATGGGACACTGTGTGGCCAATGCTATAGTGTGGCAGGTGTGTGCAGGTGTCCATGGCGAGTATATGTGTGTTGCATCCGTCTCATAGTCACACTAATGTGGTCCGACGCGGGTGACAATGCGTACGCATTGCAAGGGTCATGTCCGAGCCGTGCGTACGCCTTCTCATTGAATGCAATGAGGTCCGACGCGGGTGACAATGCGTACGCATTGCATGGGTCATGTCCGAGCCGTGCGTACGCCTTGGCCATTGAATCGTATGGAGACGGGTGCATGTGTACATTCAAAATACGCGTTGTACAATCAGTTGAACGAGCCGGGCGCACCCATTGGCTCAGGACTTTCATGGAGACGGATGCGGATTCAAAACTTGTACGAGTTGTGCACTGGAAATTCAGTTGGATGCCTACAACAATGTTGCAATTTCAAGTGTTCCATAAAGGTGAAGATTTGAACGATGCGGAAGGCGTGTACGAGTCGTACTTTTAAATGGATTGGCCAGATTCATAGAATGCAACCGTGTTGGACCTAACACTTTGGACACATGGCACAGAGTCTGCCTCTGCAGCACAGATATAAGGCTGGCTGGACCCCAGGGAGCTCACTTGCCTGCACTACATGCTACTGGACCACATCCCTGCTACCACTGCTGCTGTCTATGCATCCTCTGGCTCCTGCTATGGCACGTACACTGGAGAGGGCCCCAGCCTTCACTGAGGAGGAGAACCAGGCCCTGCTGGACGGGCTCCTTCCAGAGTACAGAACGCTCTATGAGACACCAGGGGAACAAGTGTGCTGTCCACTGCCTTCCTAATTAAGCATTTTGTCTGACTAGCAGTACAAGCAGTGTGTACAGCAGTGGCAAGCATTATCACTGACTACTTTCATCCCCCAAAGTGTGTAGGGACATGAACTGAATATTTTTCCTGCTGCTAAAGTGCATTTTTGCCGGCTTAAACTATCCATGCATTGTTAACTTGTCAGACATGCATGTGAATTTTCATTCCCCAGGGTTGCACTACCTGTGTAATTAATTTCCCTTTGTGATGATGACATGTATATCTAATTGTATGCTGCACAAATCTGGGGCATGTGTGTTAATGTACTTTTCACTTTGTCCTCCTCACAGGTTGATGCCCACCAGAAGCAGGAGATCTGGCTGACCATCGCCCGGGCTGTTTGTTCTGTGGGGGTCTACAAGCGCCGCATCCGCAACTGCCAGAAGAGGTGGCAGGACCTTCGGGGCTGGACCCGGAGGATAACTAGAGTCCAGCTGAAGCTGTCACCTCCACGCAGGAGGGGCAGACACCGGACCCTGTCTACCCACATGCTCCGGATACTGGTGGTGGTCTTCCCAGACCTGGATAGGCAGCTGAAGGCCAGACAGCAGCAGGAAGGGGGTAAGTCCATGCCTGATCTGTGTACTATGTCTGACATGCAAATAGCAGTCTTTTGTCCGGGTCACACTTCCACATTACGTAGGTCTTGTAGTCCCCAAATCAGGTCCCTCATCTGTGTGATGCACCCTCCTCATCTGTTCCACAGGTGTGGCCCCTACAGTCTTTGGAATGTGTCACTAGGGCACTCTGTCCCTGCAGTCAGCTATGTATTAGGTACCAGTCAGCATCAGTTCCCGTGACTCTATTGTGTGTGTCATGGGTGGGTCAATTGTTTACACAATGCCTGAGATCTGACATGTGAACTGTGTGTGCCCTTGAGTTGTGTACCAATTGCTGGTCTGACTCGCAACATGTTTCTGGGGTATTCAATACAAAACCATGCAGCAGGGTACTCCAATTTTTGGGCATCAGGAGTAGGTATGGCAAGTATGCCACAATTGCTTAGCCACCTGACTACTGTCCGGGGCAAAACACTGTTTCACTTAGTCCGGCCCAGTCCTGCCCCCTCAAGGGCATTCAGAAACACTCTGTAATCCCACTCCTGTGTGTGAAATTGCAGGTTGTGCTTCGTGACATGTGCCCTCAGGTGTGTGCCTCTGTGTCATTAGGGTGTGGCTTGTTGCTACGTACAACTGGGGTGTCCATGATTCCGAGAGTCAGCATGACATCTGCAATGTGACTGTGGGAGACAAGACCTGTGTGACATATTGGTGTGTGAGCATCTGACAGCACACAATGGTGTATGCAACTCTGTCCCTCATGCAGCTGGGTTATATGCATGGCAGACTGTGATGTGTTAATGTACATGGATTCGTGTTTGCTGAGACTCATATGTCTGATTTTCATGATGTGGGGTCTTCTGGGTCCTGGATATGTTGTTTGAATGGGATGGGCAAGTGCGCCGGTCATCTGCAGAGTCAGATTTGCCCCTGAGCTAGGATTGTGAGTCAGTGCATATTGTTGTTGTCTGGATACCCTGCCCCTGTGACAGGAGACAGTGTTGACTGACTTACAGGGCATCCAAATGCCATGGCATTGAACTTGCAATGAGTGAGCCTGCGTTGTGTTCAAGTGTGCACCATGCACCCCATTGTGGCCTTGCCCATCAGGACATGAGTACATCATAGTGTGTGTTGCTGGCATGCATCCCATGCATGTGAAATGAGTCCCTGCCCATCCCTTCATCCGGACACCTGTGCTGAGTCAGTCGCAAGAGATGTGCTGTGGGTCTAGTGACATACTCCTACATGTTCACTTGCATGTACAACTAATGTTTGGGTGGTGCATGTTGGCACATTGGGGTATTAGCATCCAACATGCAACAGACATATGTGTGCAAGTCAAGGAGGGATATGTGTGCCATGGTTGATGTTGGCAATGTCAATTGTCTTATTCTAAACAGTGTTGGCACTTTGAGCTGTGTTCAGCTGATGATGCCAGGGCTTGCCCTGTGATGTGATGTACTCACTGTGGTGTCTGCCGTCGGTGCAGGTGACTGATGTTGTTCTGTTACTTCCTATTCCTATCCAGATACATCCACGGCCACAGGAGGGGACAGCTCCACGGAACAGGAGGAGCCACAGAGCCTTACAGGGGCAGAAGGAGAGGAGTCAGGTGGACCCAGTGGCACGGAGGGCGATTTCAGCCACACAGAGGAGTCGTCAGCACCCTCCCCCCCAGCTAAAGGCCACAGCAGCTCTGAGGATGACTCCCCTGTGGAGGCGGGTGTCAGCAGCCACCAAACCCCAGCTAGTGAGGCTGTCTCCGCCACCACCACCACCACCACCCCCTCCCATCGGCTCCCATCCCAGAGGTCCCTGTGGGCTCCTGTGTTCGTGAGCATGTCTCCTTTGTGCCAGGCACCGCACCCCCTGACCCTGTGTCCCCTGCTGCCCTGAGTGAGGAGTCTGTGGACTTACTTAGACAGATGCATGTGGGGCAGACATTGATGCTGAAGGTCCTCCATGCACACACAGGTCTGTTGACACAACTGGTGTCATTCATGGAGGGCATTTCCTCGCGCATGTCTGCCCTACAGAGGACCAACCAGTCCGTGGCCTCCTCCCTGACGGCAGCAGTGTCCCTCCTCCAACAGTCCCACACCCCTCCTACCCCTGCAGCACCCACAATTCCTAGCACACTACCTGTCCAAAGCACAGAAACCCCCAAACCAAGGGCTAGACGTGCACACAAGCAAGCGCAGGGGACTGATTCCACACTCACAGGGGCTGGTGTGCTGACACACACACAGTCATCCACAACCACTCCACAGTCCTCAGAGACCTCTCCCTCCCAGCCCCCTTCCCTTGCCTCACCTGCAACCCCATTCCCCCAGAAGCTCTTCCTCTCTGACCTTGGCCTCTTCCCCACCGACCCAGCAGATCCTGATTACAAGGGGAAGAGGAAGTCCCCACACACAGAAGGGAGTGCCCCTCACACCATGACACCCTCCCCCAGGCACACTCAGACCGAGAGGCCCACCTGCAAGTCCCCCCGGTGCAAGAAGAGCAAGACCCCCCCACCAGCACGCAGCTCCAAGGCAAAGTCTCCGTCCTCCATCCCCCAGGCTACCACCTCAGAGGTTCCCCCGCCACTCCCTGCCCCGGGTTCCCCCACACACAGATACACCATCCCCAAAATGCTAAGGCCATCCCCCCCTAGCACTTGCTCCTCCACACCTGGTCAGACAGTTGCTGCCACTGATGTGGGGACCGTATCACCACCCCCTGCCCTGCAGACCTCACTTGTCCCCCATTCCGCTCCCATGGATGTAGGCACTGCTTTGGAGTCCACGCCCACCACGTATGACTTGGGCACTGCAGTGGTGAGCCAATCCACTCCATCTGACCTGCCCACTGGAGTTGTGCCGGCACCCACCCCATCTGACTTGTGCCCCACAGTTGTGACAGCACCCACCACTTCAGTCATCTCCACTGCAGTTGCAAGTGTCTCGCCTGCATCCCCCACCTCTTCACTGCCTCCTTCTGCTGCGCCCTGATCCTGTCCCTGCGGTGCCTGTCCTGCCCACATGTATGCCCCTCCGAGGGGATGACCCCGGTCCGTAGCAGTGCAGGCAAGCAAGGTGTGAGAGTTGTCACTCTAGTTCACTCCTTGGCAATTTGACATGGACTGGCCATTGGCGTTTTGGTTGCACAGACGTTTTGAATTTCATATACTGAATTTGTGACTCTAGTTTACTCCTTGACCTTTGGACATGGACTCGCCATTGGCCTTTTGTTGGAACAGACGTTTCACTTTTCATATGATGAATAAAGCTTTTTACTTTGTCCCTGTGAACTTGATTTAGCTGTACATCATGTTGAGGTTGTTTTAGATGCCCTTGCACCTGTAATGCTTGGTTTACAATGTTGCATACTGATGTGTTGATGTGAGGTACTCCCTGTGGTCCATGAGATATGTATCCTATTCTGGTGGGTATCCATGTCATCCTTTGCAGCTACCTGGGTGTGTCTGGATCAACTATTTGTGTACATCTCTCTGTGAGCATTTAATTGCCATGGTCACATCTGTGGCTTGCACCCCTGCACATATGATGTGCTTCCCATTGTCCAAATTGTCACTTCCACATACTTCGTGCTCATCACTACTGGCCCTACAGGTGTGGGCATCATTGGTATAGGAGCAACTGGGTCCTCTGTGCAACTTGCTGTACATATGTATTGAGTATGTGCAGATGACTTAAGGAAGACTCACGTACCCAGGCTGTTGTGACCAGAGCCTTCATTGTGCGGTAACTGATAGCTGACTGACCAAGTGTTCTGCAGACATGAGTGGGACTTGCGGTGAATATGTTTGGCACAGCTGGGCTCCCACAGGACTTGTGTCCCCTCAAGTTAGTGTGTTGTCCAGTGACATGGCCTGGGCCCATGGTGTGTGTTGTATGTGCATGTGTGTGTGTCCACATCCCTGTTCAGACACAGACAGTGTTCCCTTGATATGTTCGTGTTGTTGATGCTTGCTGAGTGGTACTGGGTTAATCCCACTACTTTTCCAATGGGCTACCAGATGTGTGGGTGCATGACTCACTACTGTTAATTGGTGTATCGTCATTGTGATTTGTCAGTTCTGAGTGTTGATGATGTTGTCAGACACAGATGGGACACAGTGAGGGTTCCTCAAGGCACTTGTTTGTTCGCAATATCATGTAGTTGTCCCTAGGTGGTAGTTGTCAGCAATTGAGACATTTGGATGTGTGTGTGACTGCTCACACTTGTCGGGTTCACGGCAGCGATGCTGGCAGGTGTCAGCATGGGTGCCTTGTGTTCCTCCTTGGCATCTGCATAGTCCTGGGACAGTGGCAGGGATTGTGAAGGTCACATGAGCTTTGAGGTCATGGCCATGTACCGCATACTATGCAATGTGTCTGTCATTCCCCAGGGTTGTAAACAGTCCTTGTGTGATGTGTGTGTGCACCTTAGTTCCTACCAACATTCCTGTGTTTGTCATGTAGGCATGTGCAATGTCACCTGTCCATGTGGGCTTCACAGATACACACTGTTGAAGTTCAGGTGTGTGGTGTTGATAGTGGACTGATGTAAATGTTTGCATAGATAGTCCCTTAGCTCCCGTTTGTCCATGGATGAGGGGCCATGCTGAGTGATTTGTGTTTGTGTATGTGTTATGTACGTTTGTGGCACAGGACACATGTCTGGGTTTTCCAGTTTGTATGACATCTGCCTTTGTCATCACAGTGGAGGTGTCATGCATGCTTGTGTCACACCAATGTCTTGTCCCTGGGGATTGTGCTGTTGTGTGTCAGTCTTTTGCTGTGTTAGTTGGTGTTCATTCCAGCTAGTGTCACATGTGTCTGTTGTGCTCCCTCTCATCTCCCAACGCCTGATTGCCCACTGAGGGTGTCCCAATGATGGTTTACTTTTGTATGGCACTGTGTCCACATCTGTGTCACTGTGTTTCAGCCCCTCTCATGTGTTGTGTAGTTGCCTGTGGCTACTGTGACACACACACACACATGTTATGTCCGATGTGCAGTGTGAGTTTGCCTGTTTGTGTTTGTGCATCTTCACCAGTGCATTGGTATTGCTGTTGTGGGCCTTTGTCTGGATGCTGTTTCTGTGATTTTGCATGCTGTCCCTGTGAGTCATTTCACATCATTGTGCACATACATCCTGGTTGTTGGGTGCCATTGCTGGCATGGAATGTGAGTTAGTGAGCGGACACCTACAGTCTACACATGTTGTTTTGGTTGGTGTGTCTATTTTCAAGATGTGTGCATGCTTGGTGATGGTCACTTCTGCTGTTGTATCATTGTACGCTGTGTGCATTGTCAGCCCCCGTGTGTGGTGCTTGTCTGCACATGGCCGAGAGTGTTATGTTTTCACAGCACTGTTTGCCTCAACACATCTCTGTGTATGGGACACAACCACTATTTTCCCCCAGAAGTGTTTGATGTGTTGGAAGCAGGGATCATACATGCTGTTTGTTATTTGCAGCTTTGACCATGATGACACTTACTTTTTGGTCACTGTGTTGAGGGGGGTTTGGTCCCCATAGCCACAATGCTCCACATCTGCTGCATTTTGTTAGCCCCCACTTGACTTCTGTTCTACACAGTGAGGGGGTGTTCTTCTTACATTGCCACAGTGCTATGGTGATGCTTGCCTTGTGTATGTCACACTCATGTGTTGGTCACACATATGCTGTTACTTACATTGTATTCTCGTAGCCATATTCACTGTTGTGGGCATTTGTCACAGACTACACACTGTTGTCATGATGTCGTGGGGGATGTATTTTGTGGACATACCTGATGTTTGCGTATGCTGGATGTGTTGCGCATCACCCATCCTATGGCTGGGAGTGGCAGGGGTAATGGCCAACAGGTCCCCTGTGAGTGGGGGTGGCAGGGGTGATGGGAAACATAAGCCCTGTGAGTGGGGGTGGCAGGGGTGATGGGAAAATAAGCCCTGTGAGTGGGGGTGGCAGGAGTGATGGGCAACATAAGCCCTGTGAGTGGGGGTGGCAGGGGTGATGGGAAACATTAGCCTTGTGAGTGGGGGTGGCAGGGGTGATGAGAAACATAAGCCCTGTGAGTGGGGGTGGCAGGGGTGATGGGAAACATAAGCCCTGTGAGTGGGGGTGGCAGGGGTGATGGGCAACAGGTCCACTGTGAGTGGGGCGGGGCAGGGGTGACGGGCAACATAAGCCCTGTGAGTGGGGGTGGCAGATGTGATGGGAAACGTAAGCCCTGTGAGTGGGGGTGGCAGGGGTGATGGGCAACAGGTCCCCTGTGAGTGGGGGTGGCAGGGGTGATGGGCAACAGGCCCCCTATGGGTGTGGGTGGCAGGGGTGATGGGCAACAGGTCCCCTGTGTGTGGGGGTGGCAGGTGTGATGGACAACAGGCCCCCTATGGGTGTAGGTGGCAGGGGTGATGGGCAACAGGTCCCCTGTGAGTGGGGGTGGCAGGGGTGATGGGCAACAGGTCCCCTGTGAGTGGGGGTGGCAGGGGTGATGGGCAACATAAGCCCTGTGAGTGGGGGTGACAGGGGTGATGGGCAACAGGTCCCCTGTGAGTGGGGGTGGCAGGGGTGATGGGAAACATAAGCCCTGTGAGTGGGGGTGGCAGGGGTGATGGGCAACATAAGCCCTGTGAGTGGGGGTGGCAGGGGTGATGGGCAACAGGTCCCCTGTGAGTGGGGGTGTCAGGGGTGATGGGCAACATAAGCTCTGTGAGTGGGGGTGGCAGGGGTGATGGGCAACATAAGCCCTGTGAGTGGGGGTGGCAGGGGTGATGGGCAACAGGTCCCCTGTGAGTGGGGGTGGCAGGGGTGATGGGCAACATAAGCCCTGTGAGTGGGGGTGACAGGGGTGATGGGCAACAGGTCCCCTGTGAGTGGGGGTGGCAGGGGTGATGGGAAACATAAGCCCTGTGAGTGGGGGTGGCAGGGGTGATGGGCAACATAAGCCCTGTGAGTGGGGGTGGCAGGGGTGATGGGCAACAGGTCCCCTGTGAGTGGGGGTGTCAGGGGTGATGGGCAACATAAGCCCTGTGAGTGGGGGTGGCAGGGGTGATGGGCAACATAAGCCCTGTGAGTGGGGGTGGCAGGGGTGATGGGCAACAGGTCCCCTGTGAGTGGGGGTGGCAGGGGTGATGGGCAACAGGGACCCTGTGGGTATGGGTGGCAGAGGTAATGGGCAACATAAGCCCTGTGAGTGGTGGTGGCAGGGGTGATGGGAAACATAAGCCCTGTGAGTGGCGGTGGCAGGGGTGATGGGAAACATAAGCCCTGTGAGTGGGGGTGGCAGGGGTGATGGGCAACAGGTCCCCTGTGAGTGGGGGTGGCAGGGGTGATGGGCAACATATGCCCTGTGAGTGGGGGTGGCAGGGGTGATGGGCAACATAAGCCCTGTGAGTGGGGGTGACAGGGGTGATGGGCAACATAACCCCTGTGAGTGGGGGTGGCAGGGGTGATAGGCAACAGGTCCCCTGTGAGTGGGTGTTGCAGGGGTGATGGGCAACATAAGCCCTGTGAGTGGGGGTGGCAGGGGTGATGGGAAACATAAGCCCTGTGAGTGGGGGTGGCAGGGGTGATGGGCAAAAGGCCCCCTGTGGGTGTGGTTGGCAGGGGTAATGGGCAACATAAGCCCTGTGAGTGGGGGTGGCAGGGGTGATGGGAAACATAAGCCCTGTGAGTGGGGGTGGCAGGGGTGATGGGCAACAGGTCCTCTGTGAGTGGGGGTGGCAGGGGTGATGGGCAACTGGTCCCCTGTGAGTGGGGGTGGCAGGGGTGATGGGCAACAGGCCCCCTATGGGTGGGGGTGTTAGTGGTGCTGGCCATGCAACCCCTATGGTGAGCTGTTGTTAGTGGCCAGGATATGTATCCCCCGTGTGTGTGTTCCATTTTGTGGGTACGTGTCGTTTGTTTATGTGGTAGGTGTCTGACTTACCGCCTGCGCTGTCGGCATCGGTCCCTGATCCGGTCATAGATGTAGAGTACTGGTATGACCTGCGCAATGGGATTCATGATGTGTTCGTGTCGTACACGCTGCTTGTTGCTCTGTCTCGTACCCACTGCAAGCTGTTCCGTCTCGTAGCCATGTATTGATATGCGGCGCGAAATGTAGCTGATATGCTTGTTTTCCGGATGCTGTGACGTGCCGTACATGATGACCCGTTCGACGCGTAGGAAGTACGCATCGTACTTGTCATGCCGGAAACTGCTATGGATACTGCTTCCGGGCGACACGGTTTCGCTTTGGGAGTTACGGCTTGGACGGAGAATGGGTCTTGATTCACAGCCTACGTGTCGGTCGTGTTTTTGGCAGTTATGCGCATCGTACTTCCTATACAGTACGGACCGGCTCCGGGTACGTGTTGGTCGCAGGGTACGGCTACGGACAGCTGTCCGACCGGCCATTGGAATCGGCCCCTAAGAATAAGAAAATCTGGCAAGAGTTAGTGGATGTTAGAAAAGTGCAAATGGCATCATTGTATCTGATAAAAAATAATGAGTACTATAGAAATGTGTTTGTAGGAGAAGAAGAAATAGATTTAGCAGAAGATACTGAAACATTAAGTGGACAAATTGAAAAAGTGGACATGTCCAGATGTGAAGAAATCTATGAACATTACAGTGTACATCCACTTCATTCCAAAGAGGTGATGGGGAATATGATTGAGTTGTTCCAAATTAAAAAAGCAAGAGGAAGTCTCATGAGTGTATGGGAAGAGAGCTTAGAAGCTCGTTGTTTCCTGCAGTTGTTTCCAACATGAAAAGGTGGACGATATGACGAACGTCCTGTGCAGATTCCTGCATCTGAATATTGGACAACAAGATTATATGCAGAAGATCCAAGATTTCGACAATATATCCCTTATATGTTTTATCTTCTGTTTGAAAGTGACTTGTCTGGACTTTCATATGCAGTAAATCACATTTTAAAAACTGGAATGCATCTGCAAAATGTAACTGCAAAGGATTTTATGGATAAAGTGCATCAGAGAGATGATCATTTAAAATCTCAGTTGATTAATCTGATGGCATGTCAGCGTGGGACTAATGAATATTGGTACCGTCGTCATGGAGAACTGAAATGTATGCTACGGAACTTGGGAACTCCTACATGGTTTGTTACACTAAGCTGTGCTGAGTATGCTTGGGATGATTTACTTGAATTTCTTCGAGAGGCAAATTCCAGTATAAAAAATATTGAATACAAGACACCTGGAGAATTGTGCTCTTTGGATCCTGTTAATGTATGCAGATATTTCAATCATAGATTCGAAGCAATGATGTCTTTCATCTGCAATAAAAATTATCCTCCTCTTGGAGAAGTTGTGGATTTCTTTTGGAGAAAGGAGTATCAAGCAAGAGGTGCTCCTCATATACATATGTTGTTATGGATCAAGGACGCCCCCAAATTTGGAACAGATTCAGATGAAACTGTTTTGTCTTTCATTGAAGATTATGCCACATGTGCTGTACCCAATAGCAGAGAAGATAAAAACTTAAAACAACAAGTCTTACGATTCCAAAGCCATAGGTGTGGAAAATACTGTCGACGAAAGTACAAGTCAAAGGATAAGTTCTATACCAAATGTCGTTTTGGATTTCCACGTCCTGCATTATCCAAAGTAAGAGTGAACAGTTTTATGTCAGCTATGCGACATACCATCACAAGAAAGTCTCCAAAAAATACCTACAACTTAAGAAGAAGCGAAGAGTCAAAATACATAAATGACTACAATCCAGTAATTTTATCCATGTGGAATGCAAACATGGATATTCAGTATGTTGCGGACAATTCCATTGCTGTTGCACGATATGTAACGTCCTACATTAATAAATCAGAAAAGACGAAATTGAAAGAAATGTGGGAAGAGATTTCTCACGAGAAGACTGTAAGTAAGAAAATATACATTTTCAGTTTGAAGATGTTATCGCATCGTGAAATTGGAGCATATGAATGCTCAGATTGGTTATCATCTGCAAGTCTATACTCCAAAAGTAGAAGAATCATTTGGGTGAGTCTAGGTCTTGCAGCAATGCGAAATCGGGTACTGAAATCTGTTCAGGAAATTGAATATTTAGCAGAAAAAGAACCAGAAAGTACAGATATTTTGGAAACAAATATGTTGGACACATTATCCAAACAGAAGTCATCATCTTGAGAACATGTGTCTCTATGAAGTGCTGCAAAACTACACTTTTAAACGGAATACTACAGAGAACATTAATGATGGAAAATATGCAGTGATTGGTTCCGAAGGATGTCTGGTGAAACAAAGAAAAGGAAATTTAATTAATCACAGGAAACTGAGTTGCAACACTGCTGACAAAAGGGAATTTTACTATTTAGCCCTTTTGCAAATGTTCAAACCGTGGCGTTCAGAACTGGAATTACTTGGATATTTTCAGAGCTATGAAGATTCATTTAATGCTTGTAAAGATACCATACAATGCAGTGCTTTTGCAAATTATGTGAAAATGTTGAATGATGAAATTGATCAAGAAGCTACAATTGCAGCTGAGATTGCTAGAGACAGTTCTCAAGACAGTCAACGTTCTGCTGCACTGAGTCAAGATCCACTAGGACAACCAATTGTTGAAAATGAAGCAGCAATTGCCATGAATTAGGTGGAAACAGCAATGTATCAAGCCCAAGAAGATGTAATACAGTTAGGAAACTTGGAAGAACAACTAAATGTTCAACAGAAACAAATATATCAACAAGTCAAAGAGCAGATTGACCATGGATTACTTCATGAAAAGAAAGGGTGCTCATGTACATCATTTCAACCTATCCGAATGTATGTGAGTGGTCAAGCTGGAACAGGAAAAAGTTTCTTAATTAAAGTAATTACAAGTTATCTGCAGACAACAACTGAGTCGCATTTGTCTTGTGTTGTTACTGCTCCAACTGGGTTGGCAGCACATAACAATAAAATAATTACTTTACATCGTTTACTAATGCTACCAGTAGAGCATGAGAACAAATACCACAAGCCATCTGGAGAAGCTTGTTGTGATGTTTCAAGAGTCCTGAAGAAAATTAAACTTCTCATTATTGATGAGGTAAGCATGGTCCCAAACTTGATGCTTGCCTTTGTGCATTTAAGAATGCAGCAAATTCTTAAAACAGAGTATGACATTTTATTTGGAGGAAAACACATCATAGTTTTTGGAGATCTAATGCAACTGACTCCGGTAAAAGGACAACCGGTATTAAAAACACTTGCACATGAAGATACCAGAAAGTCTCTTGATAGTGTTGGTAACATGAACATTTGGACATATTTTGAATAGAAAGAACTGACAACAAATATGCGACAGCCAAATGATGCTGAATATGGAAGTATTCTTTAAGATATAAGAATTGGACTTCTGACAGAACATGGCAAACAAGCTTTGGAGAGTCGATTACTTTCCAATTTGTTTCCAAATGAAAATGTTGTTCCTGAGAAAGTGTACATGAAAATTGCAGAAAATAAATCAGTGATCTGCTTAATGCCAACACTGCGCGAGTGTTCTATATTCAACGAAGAACTATTGAAACTGAAAAATGAAGAAATTATAAAAATGGAAGCCATCAATAAAATAGAGCATGAAGGAATCACTATTATTTTGACGGGAAAGTTGAAAAGAAAACTGGATTCTTTAGAAAAAAAAAATATCTAAAACGGCTGGTTTAGAAAAGACACTATATGCATGTGTAAACTGTCGGGTAATTTTAAGGCATAATTTGGATGTAGAAAAAGGTTTAGTTAATGGAGCAATGGGTAAAGTGGTGGATTTTGTTAATTATCAGAAAAAATAAGGAATTGAAATTTTAAAAATTAAATTTGATCAGATTGAAGAAGTTAAAGAAATTGGTCGTTGTTCAGTTCGTTAAAGATTTATATGTCCGAAGGAAACAATTTGCATTTTCTCTGGCATATGCAGTGACTATTCATAAATCTCAAGGATTAAGTGTAGACAGTGCATTGGTGAACATTGGATCTACCGTATTTAAAGAGGGTATGGCATATGTTGCTTTGTCGCGAGTCAGAACATTATCTGGTTTGTTTTTGATTGATTTTGATGAGACAAAGGTTACTGCAGATGCAAACTGTGTAAAAGAGTATAATAGGTTAAAAACGGCGTATGCTCCCAATTTAGGTCAATGTCCTATAAAAGCGTGTGGTTGGTCGAAAAAGAAGGTTTGAGAATATCTGTAGTGAAGGTGTAGAGAAGGGAAATGAACAAGATAATGTTGTGATAGCAAGTAAAAAGAAAAAGGACACTATTGATCCTGAGTCAGTTCGGGGCGGGGGAAGATGGCGGCCGGCTAGGACGCCAGGTCAGGAGCTCCGAGAGAACTGCCCTATGTAAGACCAATGAACAGGCTATTTTTTCCTATCTCTTCGCTGTGGAAGAAGATGTCTTGACATCGGGTAAAGTACACGAAATTCGTTAAATACACTAAATGTAGTAGACGCCCGATATGAGATATGTAAGGGCTCCGGACCAAGATAAGAAGATAACAAGAAAATAACATGCCACCGGAGGGATTAAATATACCCGCAGAAACCTACCGAGTCGGAGGACCTCAAAACTGGCTCCCGATTCTTCATACACCGAACACTCTGTCCCGGCAGGTGAGGCAGGAGAAACGGGAGGAGCAGAGGTTTCTCCCTTCTACGAGTGTGTGGAGCGCTGCACGAAAAGCTCGCAAAGCCGTTTGGCGAGCCGCGAGCAGAGTGTCCTTCCTATTCCGAGGCAGCGGGGGCAGTGACAGAACATTCCCAACAGCGGAAGGCAAGGCAGGGTGTGAGACGCTGTATTCAACCGGGGAGCGGCTGCAGTTGTGGCTTCCTCCTACCAAGGGCAGACAATACTCGTGTAAAGGAGGATTCTCAATACCAGTACCAGTGGATCTGTGTGACTTGTGCCCTAAGCAGACTACTGATCAGGAGAGTTTGGTTACTGTGCAAAATATACTGGAAAAGAAGATATCAGAAATAAAAGTGTTTAGTTTACCCACTAGTGTAATAAAAGGGGTTTTCCGGACCTCAAGTGAGTGCGGAGAGAAAAGTACAACCAATTCTTTTAAATTTGTCAGAGTGTCGCTCTGGATGTTAAACTCTAGCACTATTGAAAGCAAAAGAAGTGAGGGAGAGGGGGTAAATTGCCTGGGATCTGCAAAAACTGGAGGACCAAGTGTACTTACTCAATCACAAGAGACACAATCTAAGACACAAGCCAAGGGAGTAATAACAAACATTGAGCAGGAGAAAAGCAGGTCTACCTACTGTTTAAGAAATAGGGACTTTCTCCAAAACGCAACTCCAGTGGACCCTAAACAACACATTGCCCCTCGCAGCACGAAGAGAAATTAAAAAAAACAGGTTAAGCTGGACTCTAGTAGCTTCTATACGAAAGGGAGGATTCAAAAAGAATCAGGGAGAAGTGGAAGTGTGGCACTCCCCCCCGTGTGACCCCCTCCCTTAGATCCTTCTTTAACATCCAAGAACAAAGCCGAAAGAGCGTGGCAAAAGGGACCAACTCCACGAAAATTGCGACAACTTCCCTGGCTTGTGTCCCTGCACCAACTGAGTCCCATTCCAAAACTGTCATATCATCAGCATCTTTAATGATGTCTAAGGTAATCTCTGATCCCACCACCTCGGCTATGTCAGTTCAGCCTAACTTAACGGTGGATGGACCAGTGGACTCCCAGTTGACTCCGGCAGACGATCAATTGAATTCACATCATAGTGTGAACAGAGTTCCGGGGAACCAAACACAAATCCTGACCTTAGGCTTAAGTCCAACAGATCAGTTCCTTGAGAAGATGCTGGAGGAAATGAGGGCAAAATTTGCAATATCAGAGATGAATCAGGGTAAAATTCGTGAGGTGTGTGAGGCCCTAGACACTAAGATGATTGCACTGAACGATCGGGTTACTGAATTTGAAGCAACAGTTGAGGGACTATCCAAAAAAGTAGAACAAAATGAAAAAGATATAAGGGTTCTAAAAGAGAAGGAAAAAAGTACGAGTGAAAAACTGGAATCCTTGGAAAATCAGGCGAGAAAAAACAACATACGAATATTAAATGTCCCTGAAGGAAAGGAAGGGGTAGATGTCAAGAAATTTATAGTCCAACTACTTGAGGAGCAATTCCCATGGACTAAAGAAATAGGATTACATGACGATATTCAAAGAGTCCACCGTGACCCCTTTGGTAGAAATAAAGAGTGGAAGAACCCAAGAAAAATCTTAGTAAATTTTAAAACTTACAACATCAAGAAAATAATCCTGAGTGAAGCATTAAAGAAAGGCCCTCATAAAAAAGATGATTGGACCTTCAGAATCAGATCAGATATCTCAAAATCTACCCAAAATAGACAATGGGAACTCGGTCAATACATGCAGGAACTAAAAAGTCTAGGAGCCTCAGTACAGATGAAGTTCCCGGCCAGCCTCAGAATTATGTGGCGAAACAAAATGCACAACATAAGAGACCCTGCTGAAGTCGCTCTTTTCCTTGAACAAATGAAAGATCAAGCAAGGAGTCACTCAGGGCTGTCTACTGGAGTTTGAATTATATTTACTACAGGAGAGAAGGGTTGCGGACTTAGCTCTTGGTGATTTAGCCTAGTGATTGGGTATCTAAACATTTATTTTTAAAAAAATGTAAAAATGGAATACATATAATCCATATAATTCCCAAAAAATATATATATATAGATAATGATGAGAAGAGCCCACATATACTAAAATGAAGAGAAAAGAAAAAAAAAAAAGCGGGCAGCCTTGGAGCTCAGAAGGGGCATCAATATACCCCAACAAGATAAAGAGGGAGGCTTCCCCAGGGTGGGTTTTTTATCATTCAAAAATATAAAAACTCAAAAAAAATGCACAGGGGTGGGGAGCAATTTAGGGAAAAAATCAAAAAAATATCCTCAGAATGCAGAAAAAGTAAAAAAAAAGCAGCAATGGGAGTTATTGAGGCCCACCTAGGCCAATTAAGAGAAAATTGGGTAAAGCGGATTGTAAGATTAGGAGAGAGAAGAAATGTCAGGAAGAAACGTTAACATATTATCTTGGAATGTAAATGGTTTAAGGCTACCAAGTAGAAGGCGTCGAATTTTGGAGTACTTAAGGGTAATAGATTGTGAGATCATAATTTTGCAAGAGACACATCTATTAAAAAAGGAATGGGACGACATTATAAAAAAAACGAGATGGGTAGATTGCTATGTCTGTACAGATCAGGAGTGTGTTGTAAAAGGGGTAGCTATACTCTTTAAAAAGTCAGTAAAAGCCCGAATCAAGAGAACTGAAGTTGATAAAAAAGGTAGATGGGCGATTGCTAGGGTCAGAATTCACAACACCCCATACACGATAGCTGGGTATTACGGGCCGAATCTAGATGACCCCACCTCGCTACAAAATTTATACACTCTTTTACTATCGTCTGTAACTCCAGTGGTCTTAGGAGGAGATTTTAACTTGATTCCAGACCCCAAGACAGATCGCCTGCCCCCAATGAAATACATAAATCTCCCAAAAATGAGGGAATGGTTGCGAATCTACAGAAAAGACCTGGGGTTGGTGGACATCTGGAAGGAGAAAGGGGATAAAACTTACCCGTTTACGTTCAAAAATAAAAGACTGGGTCATCAATCCAGAATTGATTTTTTTCTGGTGGAAAAAACGATAGTATGTAAAATAATTAGGGTTGAGCATTTACCAGCCTTACTTTCAGATCATTCCGCTGTCCTACTCAAAACTCAATTGGGCATGGAACAGTCTAACATAAGATGGACGGTGGATCGAACCATTTTCAATGATATACAAATCGTTGAGAATCTAATAAAAGAGTCGGTGAATTTCTTTGAAAATAATAAAGAGGGAGTAAAATTTTCAGGGAGCAATCAAAGAAATTTATCGAGCACCAAAAGCTAAGGTCCTAATTAATGGGAATTTAACAGAAAACATCCCCATATTTAGAGGGACCCGTCAGGGATGTCCCTTGTCTCCCCTTCTTTTTAATTTATATATCGAGCCTCTGGCAAACAGGCTCAGAGTCCACCCTGAAATAACACCATTCAAATTTCAGACCTGGGAAAAAAAAATAGCCTTGTATGCAGACGATGTGATGATTTTCACGAGCAACTATATAGGTTCTGTTCAGGCCATTTATGACACCTTAAGAAACTTTGGGAGGGTTTCAGGTTACCAAATTAATCAATCAAAAACTGAGATAATGAGTTGGAATTTCCAGGTAGACAACATTTACACCAGGGAGAAGATTAAATATTTGGGAATAGACCTGATTAAAAACCTAAATAAGATACCTGAGATAAATATGGATAGAGTAACAGCTGACGTGAAAAAGTTATTGAAAGCATGGGGGGGTCTCCCCCTAACCTTCTTAGGCAGATCTAATATAATTAAGATGTCCATCCTCCCAAAATACACATTTCTATTCAGCGCAATCCCATTGGAATTTAAGAGAGAAACTTTAAAAAAAATACAAGGAGAAATAGCGAGTTTCATTTGGATGGCAAAAAGTACACGCATTGCCTGGAGAAAATTACGAAGAAGAAAAGCAGAAGGAGGAATTGCCAGCCCAGATCTAGTGGAATATTACAGAGCCTTCCAATTCAAGAGCATGAGGGTTCTTCTAAACAACTATGATTTGTACCCGGACCATCTTAAAGTAATGACTAAAAATACTGGCCATTTTTTATTCAAATTCGGCCACCCAAAATACTTCAAAAAAGTGAAATTGAAGACTCTGAGAGCAGCAGCTAAGCTTTGGTATCAAATTAGGTGCACTCTAAATATTCCATATTATAGTGAGTTTGCGCCCATATGGGATTCTCCAGGAACACCAGAATGCCTCAAAGACAGTTTGGCATTCTTCAGGTTTTCGAGTATGGGGCCAGTTATTGGTCGGTAAAAGTATAATAGACTGGGAAACTCTGCTCTTGAACTCAAGTACAGCCCCTTCAAAATTCAAATATTATCAGCTCACTAGCTGGGCAAAAACAGTGAAGGAGAAATTTTCCGGAAATAGGATCATGGAAACAATCATGATAAGAAATCCGCCGAAGAAAAAAGAAATAGCAACATGGTACTGGGCACTGGTAAAAGCAGGAGAGGATGAGTTTTTGATTCCCGATGAGATCTGGGGTAAGATCTGCCAGCGCTGGATCTCCAAGACCTGTGGCAAGTATCAATGAACAAATGCTGGTCAATTGTGAAATCTGCTGCCTTAAAGAGAAATCATCTCTTTACTTCCCATAGAGCATACTGGACGCCGAAGCGACTTTCTAACTTTGGTGGATCCGTTACGAAAGCATGCCCCAAATGTGCTCTACCAAGAGCAGATGATGTGCACATGTTTTGGCAATGTCCTCATATTGAAGGCTTCTGGCAGGAAGTGAGTAAAACCATAGATTTGGTATTAAGAAGACCAGTGAAAGTAAGTATAGATCTTGTTATTTTTGGGGTCAGAAGACATGATATGTTAATAACTTTAACTAAGAAGGAAGAGAATCTTCTGTTCATAATGATTTTACTTGCACGAAGGGTGCTCTGTATAAAGTGGATAAGACCAGTCCCGCCCACACATTTGGATTGGGTGGCCTCAATTAACAGAATATATAAATGGGATAGGAGAGGGAAGCCCAGTAAAAGGTACAAGTACTGGGAAATATGGGAAGACTCTCAATTCGCAATCTAATTTAGTATTTTTATGTTACAATCAAGCTTTGACCCATTTAATTCCAATGATTATGTAATGGCAATAAAACCACAAGCATAATGCTTGTGTGAGTGATCAGAGTGGTCAGCTCCCCCAGCGCGTATGGAAAAGTTTTGGAAGTGTAACGGACGAAAGGGGACCCTACTCTAAAGATTCTACAGAATGTATCTCTCCAAAGAATGGAGAACTGGGATGGTCTAGAAAATAGAGAATTGGGTCCCCGATAACTCCAGATACACTACATTGCTGTATGAGGAATAAAAAAGAAAAAAAAAAAAAAAAAAAAGGACACTATTGAAGAGATTGTTGGTTATCAGTTTGAAAATAGTTCTGGTGTCAATTGCTATGCTAATGTAGTGGTCAATGTTGTTTTATATCTTGAAGGTTTGCAAGACCAAATTATACAGAATCGGGAAAAAAGATTTTGTTCTCTGTTGCATTCTGTTCATGAAAAATTGACAACAGATACAAGTAAAATACAAACTGATTCTGATGTTCGTAATCTTTTGGATGTGTGTTCTGGTTCTACACAATTTACACAAAATATCCAACAAGATGCTCAGGAATCTTTAATGTAAATGCTTACCATTTTTGAAAATGAAGGTGTAGAAATAGAAAATATTTTTGGCCTTTCTTACAAATGGGAACATCATTGTGAAAATTGCATGTATACATCTAGCACTAATGTAGACACTGAAAGATTTCTGTATTTAACATTACCAGACTGTAAATCAGTGTCTTTCAATAAATTTGTTAAAGGTGCAAATCAAAACATGGAGTGTAGCCAATGTAATCAGAAATGTTATCCACATTATTTAAAAAAAAATATGGACAATATATAATTAGAATGATGCAACGTTGTACAGCTGATGGAAGAAAATTGGATACTTTAATAAAGCAATTTGTAGCAACACAACTATCAATATCAGGAAGGACTTTTGTAGCAATTGCAATAATTTTTCATGATGGTCCTTCCACAACATCTGGACATTAAATTGCCTATCTAAAATGTGACAAAGGCTGGACACTTTGTGATGTTGCCCAGATGGTTTTCAAACAACGTTTGCCTAGTGAATTACCAAATTCCTACCTAATATTTTTAAAGCCAAAGTTTTAGGAAGATAATTCACTCTCTGAGGAATTTATTATTATAATTTATTAGGATTACCATTGGACAATTTACATAAAAAGGAGTACAAAAATACCATTTGGCCTCAAGGAAAGGTATATGTTTGAATTATGTTTTTCACGCTCATTGACTCGGTGAATATTTTAAAGCGACAACATTTACAGTTTTTATAAGTTAAAGTTATAAAAAGTTTTTAGCCATAAGCATTTCATATATGTGTGATTTGTATTTTCTGGTATTTTACTGAGAATAGCATGTTGGGTTTTTTTAAACAATCTTTTTTATTGTTTTTTTTTGCCCGCTGTTATGTGATGAGTACGATTGAAGTCACTATTTCTAGTGAAATTCAATATATTCTGAGAACAGCAAAAAAGGCAAACAAATTACTTTGTTTAAATTATGTTGTGTTGTTACATGTTATAACTATTTTTTCTTTTCTTTCACAGATCCTAATTCTAAAATAAGCAATTTACCCCAATTTACATTACAAAAAAACGTGAAAAAAATGTGTACCATTTTTTATTTCTATTACTGTGAAGGTAAGTTTAACTAAGTATTAATATGTACAATGGGCAGATCTGGAGGAAGCTACAAAGTTTGAATACGTTTTTCAAAACACCCTGTTTATACCTATGTAGTTTTTTAATCTCCCTGTCATAGGATATCATGTGACCTGCAAAAAAACAGATTTGAGTGGTTCATAATATTTCCCATTATACCTATTGAAGGACCGCAATCATTTCAATCATTCTTCTTTGAGCATCTTTGCAGACAAAACTCTCTGCTTACCTCCTATCATTTGCAAGCAATTTTTCAAACAGAAATATGTCTCTTTTTGTAACATAGTTATAGCGCAAAACACTCTTTCATATTTAGAAAGAGAGGAAAAGGCACTCTGTGTACCTTTTCTTCTCCATGTAAATTCAACCTCATCATACACACCACTTTGCGTTGAAAGGGCGTTCTATAAGTGTTGTTGTGCGTGATTGCACTGAATACTCATAGAACAAGACACATCTCCAGATTTATCAGAAATCATAAATCTCGACATGTGTGTGAATGCTGCACCATTCTCCAATTGGTGTAGCAAAGCACAACAAGGAGAACTGTTTTCATTTCTCCTCATTTTTTAACCTTCAATGCATGCTAAAATGTTCGGCATACATTGAAGGCGAAAAATGCGTTTTCTGATTGTTTTTGTGCAGGAAGGTGTGTCTTCCTGCACAAAAACAAACACCACATGACACAGATATCCTAGCACCATGGTGCAAGGGTGCCTGTGTCATCATATGGCTGCAGTGTAAGCAGCCGTGCAGAGAGAAGCATAGATTTGCAACTTATTTATTTACATATGCTGCATCCCTGTGCTTCGGAAGTACTACAGCACACTGCAGTGAAAGAGGTTACTGTGTGATGCTGCAGCACTTCCTCATAGTTCTGCACTTATACACTCACCATACGCTACTAATGCATTCGTTCAGTCAATTACGTGCTACACATACATTCATCTAAACTTTCACAAACTAACAAACAAATATAGCAGGAAAGTTAGTTCTTAGAAGAACTTTTTTTTTCTTTTATATTTGTTTTCTTTGTTTTTTTAACAATTGTTAAATTTTTTGGTTTTTCTTGAAAAAAAAAGGAAAAAACAGAACTGGAGGAACAAAACAATGAACTTCAGGGAAAACAAAACAAAAAAAAACTAGCAATGATGGTTCTCTTGCTTTCGACAGATAAGGTCAATCGACTGCTCTCCATAGCATAGTACAGTGTTGCATGTTATGCAGAGCACTTTTAGGGTTGCAAACTGTGGACGGATGTCCAAGTTTTGCACAGATGGATCCACCCTTGAAGTACTTGGCTGCGATGCGTCTGATGGAGCTGGAAGAACTCGCATTCTTCGGCATTCCTCTCGAGCAAGGTTCACCGGATGGAGGGTCCTCAGATGCTTCATCATACTGGCTGTACCGCAGGAACATTTTTTGTTGGGATCCCCATGGGAGAGCACTCGCTGGCAGATCTTACAGGTCACTAAGGTGGCATTGGTTTTGGTTTGCCCCTCAGGAAAAGTAAATAATTTCCAAACCACAGATGTATATCTTGGTTGGCGTGGTAGTTCTCCCAAAAATTCATCTTCAGATGAATGAGCAGATGCTGGTTATGCCTGCTGCCCTGAAGCCATTGTTTTTGAAAAAAGTTTGAACTAAGTGTAAACTTAGCCCAAAAAAGTTCTTCTCTGCAGAGAGATGCTCCTCCAAAGAAGGTCAAAGAAGAATGATTGAAATGGGTGGGGTCTTTAAATAGTTAGAATAGGAAGTGTAATGAACCAATCAAATCTCTTTTTTTCAGGTCACATGGGATCCTTGCGCGAATTCGCGAAATTGCATTTAAAAGGAGTATAGTATTTGAAGTAAAAATATATTAGTTTTATTAGTAGTTTAGATTATGTCTTCAATTAATATTCACATGAAATACATATATATATGTTTTTTGACATTTAAAATATTTTGCGGGATTCGCGCACCCACCGCTTCAAACACGCACATGACGTCACGCGGAAGCGCGTGAGCGTCACGTAACGTGCTTCGTACGTGTCGCGTATAAGCTTGAAGTCGCGTACCGGTCGCACAGTAATCGCACACAAAAATATGTACCCAACGCATACCGTACGCGGATCCTGCACTACACTTGTAAAATGGAGACTATGTTCCACGCAGGGATCGAGAAAGGTGCGCATAGGGTGCGCGTATTCCAAAAAATAGTTTAAAAAAATAACAAACTATTAAAAATATAGTTTACAAAATATAAAAAATAAAATAAAAAATAGTTTAAATACATTTACAATTAAAAAAAATCATTAAAAACTAATAATTTTTTTAATTTTTAAAAGAATTAATTGAAAAAAAAAAGTTTACAATATGGTGAAAAAAAAAAATGTAAGAAATTGACACACTGAAATATAAAGATTTAGAAATCCTATGAAAATCATTAAACATCATAGCTTTAGAGCTAAGTTATAGATTGGAATTAGCATTTAAAAAACCTTTGAAATTCACTTAAAAACCATAGGTTTCAGGTATGTTATAGTTAGGAATTAGCATTTAAAAAAACCTTTGAAATTCACTGAAAAAACTATAGGTTTCATGCATGTTATAGTTAGGAATTAGCATTTAAAAAACCTTAGAAATTCACTGAAAAAAACATAGGTTTAAGGGGCGTTATAGTTAGCTGGACATTTCCCTCGTACAAAACCCTAGAAACTTCCCCGTTATAGTTAGTTCAGCTAACTATAACTCACGCCCCCACAATGCACTGCTGATGACGTCACACATTACATCACTCATGACATGGTCAGTGACATCACTGATGACATCCCTGATGACATCTCAAATGACATCACTGATGACATCACTGATGACATCATCCAGGCGTGTTGAAGAATGAGTGGGTGTATACATGTCTGACTAGATGATTTACTAGGTGTGTGACAGACTCTATAAGTGAGTGGTTAAACATAACTTACTGAATGCATGGGTTAGTGACTAAACTGTGTGAATGTGTGTATTCGTCTATATATATATATGAGAGCAGCCCTCTGAAGGGGGAGAGGGGGCACCCCAGACATCCCCTGGCAGGTGGGTGCAGACACTCACTGCACCCCACCTGCAAGGGGATCTCTGATCCCCCTTATAAGTGCAGGCAGGTTGCACAGTGAAACACGGAGCAGCTGCTTCAAAGCTGCTCCGTTTTTCAATTAAATGCGCTGCCCCAAGGGCAGTACCAATTTGCGGCTACCCCAGGGGCAGCGCATTCTATGTAATAGGGCGCACTTTCTCTGTTTGCACCTGGCACACCTGTTTTAAGGTGTAGCAGGCACAAACAGGGTAAGTGTGCCCTAATACATAATATGCCCCAGATCCATTATACAATTCTAGCAAAGAACAAGATTCCACCTGGGCTTAATTTTTGGGTGAAAAACCATGCCACCTGACACCTTTTATATGTTCCTGAACCTGAAGCGTTCAATGTGGGTATGAGTGTAAAGCCAAGATTAATTTACAACAATAATTGCTCCCTTACTTCCTTTATAGAGACAATTGATCTGGTTTTATATGTTAGCCTAATTGTACGTCCATAATCTCGATCACGTGCAATACAGTGTAAACAGGTAATCTAAAAGAAAGCAACTGTTATAAATTATACTTTACATTTGATGTAAATTTGTATCAATCTTACACTGTTTGGAAACATATGAAAATACCATAGAAGGAGAAACTCACTACTAGAAGATAGTAAACTAGAAACTACTAATAATTATAATCAGCACTTGAGACTGAAAGGACCTGGGCCCAATTACTCAGGAATTCGCTGATGACAAACGCTCAATGGTCCTTTTATGCAGCATTAAGTGTAAAGTAGAACAAGTACATTTCACAAATCAAATTTAATGTACACTGTAAGGAGTGTGGCTACACAATATCACAGGTCGACAACCAAGTGAAGGTTGGTCAAAATGTATTACAAATTCAAAAATAGATGGACATACACGAATCTCAGCATAAGGGTATAAAAATACATAGGAAACAGAAGTAATCCAAATCTTCTGTAAAAATTCACTCTATTGAGCAAGAAAAGGACAACATGTTTTATAATTACAACATAGGTAACCAGAAAGCGAAAATGGAAATTTCCCTGCAACAGTAGTTTGTCGGAGAAAAGCATTTAGTCCTATCTAACCCTACTCTTGCTCCAAAGTGGCATCCATATTTTAGAATTTAGATCACAAGGTCAAGAAATGATGTCAGTGGTTAGAGCCTTCCTAAGACGTCACTCCGGGAAACGGCCACTACAACGCAGTCGTTTCCATGCATAACCATAACCACGCATGCCTTGCAACGCATGTGTGGTTACAACGAATAGCCTTTACCACGCATACCTTTACTACGAGATACGTAGTAAAGGCATGTGTGCTAAAGTTAAAAGAAAAAAACAGTGGGCTTGGGGGTCTCTCCCCCAAGAAAAGCGTGGGATTAAAAAAGGGGCGCTTGGGGGGGCACCCACCAAAATAAAATTTTAAAAAACGCACCTGTGTCCGTCGTTTAAAGAAAAAGATGTGGAGGCAATCAACGTCATTAGAGGAAATGGAAGGACACTTCCACTTCCTCTTAACGATGTGTAATGTCACCTCAGAAGATCAAGGAGAGGAGGGGTAAGGAGGAATGAGGGGGGGTGTCGTGCAGGGGTAAATTTAAAGGGTACATTTTTAGGTTGATATCCTTTAACATGAAAATGCCATTAACATGCATATTTTAACAACGAAAATCGTTGTAAAAGTATGCGTGTAAAAGGCATTTTTGTGGTAAAGGATATACGTGATGATGGCATTCGTGTTGTAACGCATGGGTGGTAAAGGCATGAGTTACAACGGAATGCGTTGTAAAGTCATACAACCGTCACTCCACCATCAGGTGGGTCAAGAAGCATAAAGCCACTAACAGGACAAAAACTATTTAGCACTCAGGTGCTTTTTATCTGAAAGGCAAAAGGGAATGGGCTGCTAATCCCGCGCTATAATGCATCATATACCAAATCTCATTCAACTAATGTCCCATAATGCTCTTCTCAATAGGCTGAACTACAGATTTTTTTCCATGACATTGGTTCCTTCCACTGCCTTCTCCATGTACACTCCTTTGCAACAATTCGTCCTTGGTCTCCTCTCCTTCTCCCATGCAAACACACCTCCTTCCACCTTATCTTCACCAGACTATGGCAACTGTAGCTTCTTCATATTTCATCTATCTAATGAAGCAATTACCTTACTCTTCACTATCAAAGTGTTTGTCCACTCGCAGTGTAAAACACGAAAAGATGTAACATTTCTATGAAACTTGCATGAGAATCTCAGCATCAATTCAGAAGTGTGAACATCCAATAAATGTGCTCTGAAATCAGGCCTATGACTTAAATAACAATAATAAATGCATCATGTTAGTTATGATACACAATTAACATTTTCATAAATTCATTAGCATTTTCAACAGGCCCCTTAAGTAAACTACATTACTTCGATTATTCCAACGACATCATTAGCATAATAAACATTCAAAATGCATTTAATGTGTCAGTTGCCACATCACTGATAAACCCTAAGTAAATGTGTTACATCATTTATAGGTAATTACTGCAATTCTATAACTTATTTATTAAACTCCCAATGAATCATGTTAATATCATAAAGGTTAATGAATTAATTCACATTTCTTCTACCATCTAATGTCACCACTAACATTAAGTAATATGAGAGTGCATAGTACAAGTGGTTATATTGCACTCCTAACACGTATCCCAAGCAAGATAGAATTTCTGCTCTCTCAAGACATTATGGCAATATTGTTGACAGTATTGGTGCAATCGCTGATATTTCCACTGCATTCGTTCATTGGTTTTAATATATTTTAGATATGTTTTCTTTCTAAGTTGTTATTGCTGTTACCAACATACTTTCTACTACTGGCACACTAAAGCTAGGATAAAAAAGCAGACATTCAGATTACCAATTGATTTAGCATACTCCAAAACTAGTGTGTGAAACTTCATAAATCTACAGAGATTTGCATGCATCTAAATCTTTACAGAAAAATATATACAAAAAGAGAAGGAAGACAATAGGGAGAAAGTGAGACAAAAGAACAATATAAGAGGGATGGAGTAACACCGGACACCCGAGATTGCTGTGGGGACTCTAAGCCCCAGCCTGCCTTGCTGCTGGAGGGAGTGGCCACTAGGGGCTCGTGCTGAAAATGCGCCGAACTTTCCCGCGGCGCAGGATGCGCCTAATCTGCCACCGGACACCCGAGATCGCTGTGGGGACTCTAAGCCCCAGCCTGCCTTGCTGCTGGAGGGAGTGGCCACTGGGGGCTCGCGCTGAGAACGCGCCGAACTTTTCCGCGGCGCGGGACGCGCCTAATCTGCCACCGGAAACCTGAGATCACTGTGGGGACTCTAAGCCCCAGCCTGCCTTGCTGCTGGAGGGAGTGGCCACTGGCGGCTCGCGCTGAAAACGCACCGAACTTTTCCGCGGCGCGGGACACGTCTAATCTGCCACCGGACACCCGAGATCGCTGTGGGGACTCTAAGCCCCAGCCTGCCTTGCTGCTGGAGGGAGTGGCCACTGGGGGCTCGCGCTGAAAACACGCCGAACTTTTCCGCGGCGCGGGACGCGCCTAATCTGCCACCGAACACTCAAGATCGCTGTGGGGACTCTAAGCCCCAGCCTGCCTTGCTGCTGGAGGGAGTGGCCACTGGGGGCTCGCGCTGAAAACGCGCCGAATTTTTCCGCGGTGCGGGACGTGCGTGGGCCGCGCCCGCGGGCCAATGGCGGGCCCGTCCTTGCCCGTCTTAGCCAGGAAGAGCCAGGGCGGGGCCACCCCACTGTTACTTCGTTTGTACGTCATTGACTGTCCTGACCTGACTGTGCTGTCACCGTTCTGCTGATAAAGGTACTGTCCTTACCACTGCCAAACATTCCTTTTCCCGGTTTTATAATTGGTAAGAGGAAAGTTATGGAGGGCACAGGGGGAGGGGGGGATCGACTGCTCCAAACGTTGCCCAGGGGGTGAGGAATTCAAAGAAAGCTAAGAAATGTAAGAAAATGCCTAGTGACCACCTTATGGATCGAATTGAATCACTAGTTGACGAATGTGAGGGGATCCTCCCCCAAACACAGAAGCCAACAAACAACCTCCGCTAATTCGCATACCTAAGATGTTCCGCAAAATCTCAAGCATGGACTCAACAGCTGGAAGAAGTTCCAAAACTTCTAGCCCACTTAGCCCAGGGCCGACTACCATTCCGCCTGATCATTTATCTCCTCTCTCTTTGATACGGATGGAATGGAGCCACCTAGAGCCTCCTGCTATAGCCTGCACTAACCGTTTTGCTGCTCTGGCTGAGGAATCATTATCCTCAACTGGAGATTTAGCTGTCCAGGTCCCCCTGGAGGTACACCCTCCCCCCCAAATAAATCATGAAACTGATCCCAATACAAGCGATCGAAACTTTCTGGCAATTGTAAACCTACTTGTAGCCCAGGTGAGAGACCTTAAATCTCTAGTTTTAGAACTAACGGCTACAGTCAGGACATTATCTTCTCAACACACAGCTCATACATTCCGAGTTGACCCCCCACCCCGTGCCACCATAAAATAATGCCATCTCTATAGTTAAAACTACTTTGGCGCACACTGGCCCTGTACCCACTGTCCCCCCCCACTTAGTGGTAGGGCAAATTGCAACACCCATGCCGCCCAAAGTGAGAAGGCAAGTCGAAATTACACAGAACACTGGTCATATCCACCGTGCAACTCCAAGAGCTGGACCCCTATCGCCGACTCCAATTTCATTTGGCTCGCACCCTCTTGGCTCTGCTTCTATGTGCAAGAGCCAGACAGTGTACATGGTTAATGTTTCCAAATATCTGGGATACGAATCCCAGGATTCTCTCAAGAATAAAGTTACTCACTGGATTCGTTGTGTCCGAGGGTGCCGGCCGTTGATAAGAGAGGATATTGCCAAGGTTACAAGGCACTCCTCTCACAATCTCTGACTGGATACATTAGAAATTGTTTTGACCTCGCCCCAGTTGGCCGAGGATTTACTAGCTTTAGAATATAGGACCTCTGCTCCTGACCCATCTGAAATCCAATTTAGATCTACCCCACTCGCTACAAGCAGAAACACGAGAACTACAGCTCCAAACTCCAATCCATTGAGGGGATCACAATTGGACGAAAACGACTGACTACCTCCAGTTGAGCAAAGCCCTTTCGGGTTTAGTATGGTCCAGGACCGTGCCACTGTGACCAACAATCTTAATGGGACTACTAAACGGCCTTCCTTTGCAAACCAGGGGGCACCACCGGTTATCCAACTACACCAGACTCCTAGTAGTAAGCCTCATCCCATGCATGTGGTTTCAAGTATTGCCGAACAAGGGCGTCCTAGTGAAAGTATTCCAAACCTCAAACTTATTTCCTGGAATATAGCTGGACTTTCAAAGAACCTAAGATTACCCGACTGGAACAAGCTCATCGACAATTATACGATATGCATCTTCCAAGAGACATGGAGCACGATTCCCCTCTATAAAGTTGGCTTTACCTCCTACTTTATCCCTGCAGTGTCACCAGTATCAGGAAAGGGACGGCCCTCTGGTGGCCTGCTCATCTGGATTAGTATTACACTTGATTGCACGATACAGACAACTGAGTGCAATTGTCCAGACCTCTTAAAATTGACCCTTAGGGATAATAAAGAAGGGAGGACTCTAGAAATATTTAACATCTATGTGCGTGGCACAAGAGGTGGTGCACAATCTCCAATAATTAGCTGCCTGGAAGCAGAACTTTCTCATTGTCACCCCGAATCCGACATCCTAGTGGCGGGCGATTTTAATTGTACATTTTAACCTCTTGCCACTGAGGATATGTTGGGCATGGAGGAGGATGATGCAAAGCAAGGATTCCCCCTGCTGAGTCTACCTCCAATAAAAAAGTGGACTCAGCTAGCCATCCAATTAAATTCTGTATCACTAGAGTACGGTCTCAGGGCCACTAATGGAAGATCACTTTCTGATCCCTTGGGAGCCCATACATATAATAGGGTGGGTTTCTCCTCACGTATCGATTATATTTTGTTAAATCGGAAACTTTGGAGACATTTAATCGATATGGAGGTCGTATCTACAATCGATAGTGACCATAACTTGCTGTCCTTGACACTAAAACATCTATGGCTCCCCATTTCTGAAAATACGAGTAGGGAGGCCCACATGATCTCGAGGGATGTTATTACCTCGAATTGTGGTAGGCGCCTCAAATGGCAAAAGGTAGCACTGGACGAGGGGAAACTGACAGTTATAAAGAATACTCTAACAGAGGCCTTGAGAGATTTACAAGGGATCACTATAGGCTCCATTAGTATGCAGAAGGTTCCTACTATATATAGTGGTTTGTCCAGTACTTTGGGATCCTTGTTCCATGTAACCACAGGTAGCAAACCATGTACTTTGAGTAATTGCGCTACTAATTCATGGTACACGAGGACCTGTAGACAGAAAAAATACGCCTTAATTCTGGCTGTGAAAGCCAAGTCCCCTGTTAGGATTAGAATTGCTAGAAAGGAATATAATACGTTGATCCTTATAGCTAAGAGAGAGTGGGAAGAACAGCACTGGCAAGCATTAAGAGAAGCCAGTATAGGGAAGGATGCCAGTCTCTTCTGGAATTTGGTCAGGAGAAAGGGTCGCCCTGATACCGAATTAATAACGAACAACATCACGAGTAATAGATGGCACGATCACTTCCTGAATTTATATTCTGGCCCACAGGAATCTGTCCTGGTCGGCCTACCCGATCCTTGGACTTTTGGCCAGGAACTAAATACAGAACCCTTTTCAGAGCAGGAAGTCGAAGTCGCTATTTAGCGCATAGTCCCGGCCAAGGCAGCTGGACCTGATGGCTTGCCAGGGGATCTCTTCAGAGCAGACCCGGCGAAATGTGCAAAATTTGTTGCCTATCTAATTAATGCTATCGTTCACGGATGCCCTATCCCAGATTCCTGGAAGGGAGCAGAAGTTGTGCCTATTTTTAAAAAGGGGGCCAGGGAAGAACCGGCAAACTACCGTCCGATAAGCCTTGATTCAACTCAGAAAGTAGTTGGCCGGGTATTGCTAGAAAGGATTCTTGCATGGGCTGAGGAAAGCAGGATCCTTTCAGACTATCAAGCTGGCTTTAGGGCAGGCACTGGAACAGTAGAACAGGCGTTTAGGCTATTACTTCTGTACTGGAAGGTGGTTAAACTCGGCAAAGGCAGTCTTTATCTCGCATTTATCGACCTAAAGACTGCCTTTGACCTGGTCCCTCGAGAGCGCCTGTGGCAGGTTTTGCTAGACCAGGGGATGCCTAGGTACATTCTTGATATACTAATTCGCCTGCATAAGGATAACTATGCCCAAATAAGGTGGGGCTCACAAGGGCAAACAACAGCACGGATTCCGGTGAACAGGGGAGTTCGCCAGGGCTGTGTGTTAGACCCCACCCTTTTCTCCTTGTACGTTAATGGGGTGGTTGAGCACTTACGCCAAACACCATCAGATGCCCCAGCCCTGGCAGGGGAAACAATCCCCACCCTCCTTATTCCAAAAACTCCAAAGTGCCTGCAGACTCTCTTAAATAGTTTTGACCAGTTTTGTAGCATTAGAGGGCTGACTATAAACGTCCAGAAAACAAAGTTCCTCATCTTAAATCCACCCAAAACATTTAGGAATTCTCTTTCACTCAATAGTGTACCACTGGAGAGGGTTACCACATTCGACTATCTGGGAATTCGTATCTCCGATTCTATGTTTTGGAGATCACACGTGCAGAAGATGCTCTTGAGCCATAAAAGGGTGGTGGGGGCCATTCTGAAAGAACATCGTTCTTCATCAACTAAACCAATCGCCCCCGCACTAACAATTTACAAGGCCAGAGCGGTAAGCTCGTCACTTTATGGCGCTGAACTGTGGGGCCTATCTACCACAGACCAGATCTCTAGATCAGAGAACAAATTCCTGAAGGACCTATTGATGCTCCCCCAGAGGACACCCACTAAGCCCCTTTTATATGATCTTGGTTGCCACTCGATTGGGGACACAGCAAGATTACGTCCTCTCTTGCTGTGGGCCCGCTTGTGGTTGACACCAGAACTAGCTAATTACGCTGCAGGGCTTAGAGAGGTAATGGTAATGGATATGGATGGGTGGTACAAGATTCACTGGTTAAAAGGGGTGAAAAAACGTTTACACGACATTGGGTTTGAGGAGGCTTGGATTAACAGAAACTCACCACCGAAGATAGAGATTAAGAAAGCTTATTGGCGGTGGGTTGCTACGAATGACCTTCTCAACCCTAGGGTCGGTAGACTCACCGAGGAATTCATGCTGCATAAACATACATTGCACTTTGAACCCTACCTGGATCTAATACAAAATCCATACGATCGATCTTTGTATTTTAAATTCAGGGTAGGTATTCTTCCCTTGCGAGAACACACTGGGCATTGGAAGCCACCCCATCAAACTCCCTTTTCATGCCCTAGCTGTGAGGCGGCAATAGAGACACTTCCGCACTTTATGTTTGCCTGCCCTGCCTACAAACTACCTAGAAGGCGTTGGCTGAAACCTCTTTGTAGGGAGTTAGGTACTCGTAACTTCCAAGCAGCACTACGTATTTTAAGATCTGACCCAAGGGACCTACACGCTTATGCTACAGTTAAATTACTTAGATGGGCGTGGAATATTAGAGTGAGAAACCTGAATACCAGTCCCCAATCAATATAATGCACAAATGTTTTGCTTATTCTCTGGCCCAGGCATACTTCCCTTTTCAGGCACAAACCATACATGGATTTTAAACTTTTCTTAATGATTCTTTTTAACTGTTTTTCTTTTTAACAAAGATTTCTTTATATGTAAATGCTTTTAAAACTTGTATCCTGCAATTTTTTACATGTTTTTATGGGATTGTATCGCTTATCGCTTTTAAGATATTTTATGTATCGAAATAAAGCTTATTGACTGACTGACGGAGTAAAAGTCATACTTTGCAGAGAGAAAGAAAGTGAGAGAGAGAGAGAGAGAGAGAGAAAGACAGATGGAGAGAGAGACCTCCTGTATTGTCCTGGCTGTATTGCCCTTCCTGCAGCAATGGAACAAGACATTCACCAGCGTAGGGTTATTCAACTGCAAGAAAGTGGCATGCGAGAGCATTATGAGAATAAACAAGGACTAACCTTAAACAAGAGTAGGGAGTGAAAAATGGCTGCTAGTTTATCCTACCTTTATGTGACACAGAGGTAAATGAGTAGCGGGTAACAAGAACAATAACTAGCTCCTTAACCTGTACAATGCATTCACAAAGATCCCAATAAAGCAACCCTGGCACGGCTTGATCAAAAACAGCGGGAACCTCAATTTTGGGTGATCACTGTATTGGAAATAAGGAAAGCCGTAAAATCGATGAAGAATAGGTCTTCCCCGGGAGGAGATGGATTCCCAGCTGGATCCTACCAGCAGAACTATATGATGACCCACACTAAGAGGAGTTGTAGGGATCTCTCTCCTTAAACCTGGCAAGCCTCTTAATATTTGTGACTCATATCATCCACTGACTCTAATAAATATTGACAATAGAATCCTTGCTAAAGTTCTTGCCAACTGAATCCTGTTATTGTTTCCTAATCTGTTGTGGCAGTACGAGTCAGGTTTTATCCTGGGCAGGTCCACTGCTGACAACTTGTGGACAGTCTGCGCTCCAACTCTTCAAACTGACTCTGAAATATCACTGGGCGCTGTTTTCTTAGATGCAGCAAAAGCCTTTGTCTCCATTAAATGGCCCTACCCGCTGACAGTGATAGAGAGAATGGGAGTGGGCAAGTCATTTCTCTAGTGAATCCCCCTACTCTCCACCCAGCCACTAGCCAGAATCCAAGTTAATGCTCTGACATCCACTCTAATCCCAATCAGCAGGGGAACCCCTGCTCCCCATCATATTCGCTCCTTGAATGGAATCACTAGCATGCATATTAAGAGAATTTCACCACCAAAGGGGCATACATTTGGGTATAGGTAGATTAGTATTATCTATGTACACCGATGATGTCTTGTAAAACGCCCAGAGATAAACCTTAGCCTGTGTGAGTTTGCTGCTCCCAACTTTGAGCTCAGGCACTCTTTGCACATCACTGGGTACATCATACTCGGCAAAAAACATATTTCAATCTGGAGGAGGGACTGATTGCTCCTACCCCGCTCCAAAATGTGCTGCTTTTGCAACCTGTACGACCTCAAGGTGCGCTTCACACAGTCAAATGCGCAACATGGGCATGGTCCAGACTGTTCACATTAACTGGAGCTGGTTGGGATCTTCCTTCCACCTTCTCCTGTGTAACAATCCCCAACTAAAGATGACTGCTGAACCTGGGATGACCTGGCAACAGCTAGGAAATTAACTTCACAACAAGACCTCTTTGTGAACAAAAGTTTTCTAACATACAGTGATTTTCTGGGAAACACCACCTCAAACCCTCTTCATGTTCTAATCTACCATAGAATCTGTTGCTCACTCAAAGACTTATGCTCCTCCTTTACGGAGAAATCACCCAACTGGTCCCTCCTCTAAGCACTTCTCTCTAACCCCTCATCTAACAAATCGATAACACGCATGTACAACATAGCTACCCATTCGGGCCGACTGCTATGTGCCAGTGGCAGTCCAGATGGGAACAAAAACCGGGGCACTGCACTACCAGAGGCACTGAGGACATATTGCTGTGTGCAGATCGAAAATGTATCCTCCAATGCGATATATAGATGTATCCATCTAAATGTATACACAGAGCATGCTCTACTCCCATGAACATGGTTAGATACAGCCTTTCTGACCATGCCAGTTGCTGGCGATGTGGCTCCCCCCAGGCAGGTTTTCTGCGCATGGCATGTTGTATGTCCCATGATGTATTCCTACTGGTTAAAACTTGGCAAAGAGCTGCGGGTGATGACCACATCAGATCTGTTCATAACACCAATGATAGTACTGCTGGGAGATGTTAGAAACATCCTCAATCCTACCGGAAAATTAACCGCACCGGCTCCCCTACTGGGCAAAAGCTGGGTCATCCTGAATTTTAGGGGGGCATCTCCAAGATTTCCTCAGTGGCATTGAGACTTCACTACCTGCACTGAGAACGCAGGTGTATATGGTACACCGCTCTCTCCCACCTCCCGACCAAGTGGTATATGGGCCCGTGTCATGCATTTATTGCTAGTCGCAGTCCTTGATACATCGCGCATGGACTAATTGCTGAAAGTGTAGCAGACTTTAACGAGAGAGCTTTGTCTGTCTTCTGAACAATTATGGGGCATATTATCAAGGACGGCGTTAATAATTATTGCCAGTTAAAGCGGCGATAATGGGCTTGATAATATGCCCTTGAGAATTCCAATAGAAGTCCATGTTCTGGTGTGAACATGGGCTTCTATGGGATTTCTCTAGGGCATATTATCAAGCCCATTATCGCCGCTTTAGCGGCAGTTGTCTGCCGCTAAACCGGCGATAATTTTAACGCCGTCCTTGATAATATACCCCCATACTCTGTAGTACAAAATATAGTTGTCACTGAAACCACTATGTGTCACATTGTGATCTGACCCATAAATGCAAGAATTACATTGTGTACTAAGTATGACCCCCTGACTTTGTAAACATAATTATAAAGGTTTAAAAAAAAAATAGCTCCTCAATTTCTATTAGAAGATGTGTGGAAGTCAGCAGTGTTGCATTGCACAAATGGGAAAACATTGTGCGGTACTGGCTTTAGAAGCAGTTGTGCCAATAATGTCATGGGCCGCTCTTGTGCTTAAATTGCAGTTTTATTATGTTGCTAGGCATTGGTCTCTGGCTTAAAGGGGATCCAATGATGTCCTGTACTTTTACATGCAGCAAAACATCATGTGCAAATTAAAATGTGAGCGCAACAGCCCAAGGGTAAGCTGCGTAAATTGTGTAACTATGGGAGAATGAGACTAGAATTTCCATGCACATAGCTTATTAGAACGGGGTTTGTGGGAAAATCTATAGGAGCGGCATGGGGGGGGCACCAAACCTCCAAGGGACCCCAAACCATTCTGAGGTGCCTTATTCCACTGTAACCTATATTATATTATTAGTGAGATATGGGAGACTAAGGGCCCACTCTTCACATTCTGTGTGGTGGCATCATTTCACCTTACACCACTGCTCTGTTTCTCTTCTTTTGCAAAGTGATTTTTTTATAACCCAACAGTTTACTAGGTTTTTAGTACAATACAAATATTAACTTCATGCCACCAGCAGTTTTGACACATTGTTCAAAGATTGTTGTAGAACAGTTGTTCTCCCTAAACTTGATTCCAGTTTTTGTTTACGTAAACAAGGTCCCCCTTGCCCTGCAATGAATTATGGAAGCACCTACGCAAATCTATATTACATTTCGGCCAAAGTTTAGATGCCTGATATATAAAGATCACCTGTCATCCTGTCCACAACAGAAGACCTGCAACAGAACTTTTGTCTTATTCTCTGAAGTGATGCTTGTTGAAAGAAATTCATTGAGTCTTTCCAGGGAGGGGGCGTGGACATATCAAATAAAAATGCTATTGTGAAATCCACTGTGAATTTTGGAATTCTGCAATTTATGATATACAGCTCACATTCACAACATTCTCTTGTTAAATAATGTAGTCTGTTAAAATGAAGACCTGGACTGGGGGGAGTCTAACAGATGACAACCACACCTTTGATTAAAGAAAAAACTGTTCAACTTCACTTGGCAAATTATTTGAGCCATTGAGCTAATAAACAAGCCTTTGTTGTGTACATAGAGCTTCCTATTTGAAAAAAGTTTGCTATTCTGATATGAGCATGCTATTTTATTTGAATCAAACACGATAAAAAAATATTGTATTTTCAATATAAGAAACATTAATAAAGTAAACACACAAAACAAGAAAAATCTCAAACTAATTAACAAAAATAGAGTGAATTGGTATTAATAAAATTATACCAGAGCAACCAAAATTTACATCAGTAGAAACAAAGATACTCACTTTTAAAGTTTTATGTAAAAATAGAGCCAAAAATCACAAGGCACCAACTGTGGTTATCTGGTTGTATTGGACTAGGGCATTCATTGGTTCCGATTAGGAGCTGTGTGGTGCTCCGATGCAAATTACTGCGTTGAGTTGTGTTGCGCGACGTTGGTTATCATCAGGAGCTGTGAGGGCTGCAATGTGAGGTCCTGCGTCAAGTTGCATCATCCTGCATCGTTCCTGATCAGGAGTTGCAGGGGCTATGATTTAAGCCCTGCATTGTGTTGTGTCGCACTGTGTTGGTTCTGATGAGGCCGCCAATCAGGAGCTGAAAGGGGCTGCGATGCAAGGTCCTGCCTCATGCTGCATCACGCTGCAATGGATTCAATTGAACCCACAGCTTGTTATGTTGTGTTATGTTATAGAGGTTTATAACGCGCACAGCTACTCAAAGAGTGTCCCAGCATAAGCCCGAAGTGGAAATAGCGAAAGGAAGAAGACATCTTATGAAACGAAAGAGGCTTAATTAAAAAGAAACGTTTTAAGTCTCTTTTTAAAATGTTTGGGATCCTGAAGCCTGCGTAAGTCAAACGGGAGTTGGTTCAAGGCTGCTGCCGCCGTGTAGGCCAGGTAGCTGCCACCTGTCCTTTTAAGGCGGAATCTGAGGGTGCATGCCCTCAGCATTGTGGAAGAGCGCAGTTGCCTGGTAGGGACATAGAACTGACAGAGTTTCCTTAAGTACACGGTACAGAGCCCATAAAGAGCTGCATGTGCCATTACCGGGGACTTGAATTTAACCCCTACTTTTACAGGTAGCCAGTGCAGGTTACAAAGGTGCTGCCTAACGCTGATCCTCTTAGGGAGGTTGAGAAGGGTTCTAGCCATGGCATTTTGGACAAACTACAGTTTATCTAGTAGATAGCCGGGCAGACCAGCATACAAAGCATTGGCATTGTCAATACGAGAGGTGATGAGTGCTCAAGTGACCGTTTCCCTTTCAGATAGACGGAGTAAAGGCAGGAACTTTTTTAGTGATTTCAGTTTGTTTATTTGAGTACCAAAGCTCAACTCTCCATCGAACCAGAGCCCTAAGTTCTTAACAGAATGCCCTCATGGTATAGGCTGGGGAGACTCATCTGGCCAGAAGGCGTGCCAATACTGAGGAGGAAAGTTACCGAAGAATAAAATCTCAGTTTTATCCTCATTGCATTTAAGATGGGCAGCAGTGAGCCAATCAAACACTGCTGTAAGACAGGTTTTAAAGTGGGAAGAGGACGTCTCATGTTTTTTCAGGTGAAAAGAAGCTGAGTGTCATCAGCATAAGTGATGACTTTAGCGCCCAAGTCTTCTGCCATCGAGATGAGCATGACATATAGATGTTGAACTGTTGGGAGTTGGGGGCTTAAGACTGACCCCTGGGAAACCCCAGTCAGTAAATTCTGAGTGCTAGATGCAAAGGGGGGGATCCAGACTTGCTGAGTTCTACCCTCAAGGAAAGATTTCGGCCACTTCCATGCAGAACCTTTATGCCAAGCTCCTGAAGATGAGCCAGGAGCAGGGTGTGTGGCACGATGTCAAATGCTGCCAACAAGTCCAAAAGGACCAGTGCCGCCCTGTCCCCAGCATCTAATGTTTCGCTCATGGACTCCAAAATTGCCACCAATGCTGATTCAGTATTGTATGAGGCTCTAAAACTGGATTAAGCTGGGTGCAGAAGGTCATGCTGTTCCACAAAAGCGGACAACTGTTTGTTGACCAATTTCTCACAAACCTTAACCACAACAGGAAGCAGAGAAATAGGGCGACAAGTGGAGGTAAGATTGGGATCCAGTGATGATTTTTTGTAGGGAGATAATCATTGCTTGCTTCCAAGGAGAAGGGACTGTAGCCGATACTAGGGATGCATTACTCAGCGAGTTCATGCATGGATTAATCGCAACTGATGCACCAGACAGCGATTTGGCATGAGACAAGTCATTGGGCGAGCTGGATTTAAGTATGGTAAGGGCAGCCAGGGAATCCGCTACTGAGATGGGTTCAAAGGTAGTAAGTTTGACATGGATGGAAGGAAGTGCCAGTCGGGGGATGCCACAGTTTCAGGCCAAGTGGAATTGCAGTGCCCGAACCTTGTTAATAAAAAAAATTGGAGAGTTCCTCGCACCTTGAGTGAGACGGGGTATGGCTGTTAGTCTCAGCTTTGGGCGTTAAAAAGCTTTGCACAATATTAAAAATGTCTTTGCCATTTTTGCAAGATAGGGCAATGCGCTCAGCATTGTAGGCGCTTTTAGCTTGAACAATGTCGGCATAGTAGGACTTTTGTCCCATTTTGAGGGATACTTTGGCCACAGTACAGTAATCCTGTCTTCATTTCCATTCCAGCCTTTTACATTGCTGCTCCTGCATTTTCGAGGAGATAGAAATCCAAGGCTTGGAAAGGGAATTTTTAGAGTGTCTTGGCCGGGACACAGGGTTAAGGTGCGCCACCGCCTATTCAATCCAATTATTAAAATTCCCCAGTGCGGTATTCAGATCGTCAGCTATCTCTGGCTGAGATTCGGCTTGAGTGAGAATGAGGGCCGCTGGATCAATTCTCTGGACAGCATTTCCATGGGGTTCTCTGAGTGGGCAAAACAGCCAAAATTTATTTTGGGTTTTCCATGTGAAGTGAATCAGAAAGTGGTCTGACCATGTTACATGGCAGAGGGGCAGCCACCGAGAGTGGGAAGCTAGAGCTTATTACATCCAGTATGTGGCCCTCGCGGGCATAGGTGAGGTTTCATATTGTTGGAGTTGGGCAGACTACAGAGAATTAAAAAAATCATGAGAGTCCCCCAAATCAATATTGTCAACATGGATGTTAAAGTCTCCAAGGAGCACAAAGTGAGAGTAGCTGAGTGCCCTACATGTGATCACCTCGTCGAGTGATTTAAGGAAAAGGCCCATGGGACCAGGGGGTCTACAGAGCAGAATACACCCCAAAGAGTATTGAGGGGAGACTCTGATACAGAAATCAAGGGCTTCAACCTGCCCCAATTCCTCAAGTTCAAGTTTGGGAGGGAGGAATACACTATGATGTCAGGCAATTGTCGAGGGCAGTTGTAGGTAGGCCTCTGGCACTTGCGTCCCTGTAGCTCACACAAGAGCTCCACAAACGTACACTAGAGTCACTGTGGGTTAGCCTGGGATGAAGTTAAGCAGGTCCAGTCCTCCTTCTCAGACAGCAAGGCAGTCCTTCAAGCAGAAGAGTAGTCCTTCTTCTGTAACTTCCACTGGTCCAGAAGTGTTCTAAGGAGTCACGCTCTGTCCTACCCCATATCTAGTTCTGGAAATGTATTCCCCTTCCCCTGTCAAGGCTCCAAACTATCTGGGGGTGAGAAAGCAGGCAGGCCTTGTGTCAGGTTTCTTTGTGTGTACAGGAGGCAAAGCCCTTTGAAGTGTAAGTGGGTCTAGGTATAGCTTCTCCCAGGATGGCTGATCCTGTCTACACCAAATCCCCCTTTGTGTTGTTGTCTGAAAGCAATACAGAAACCCCAAATGTAGACCGATTCACAGTCATGTGACTCAGGACATTAAACTAGTACCTATCTAAAAGTGGCATTTTCAGAATTGCAATTTAAAATCCAACTTTTCCATTAAAGAGGATTTTAAATGACAATTGATTTTAGTGGAAACAACTTATCTCTATGCACTCCCAATCCACAGTTATCAATTATTACATGCAAAAAGGTAACACAGTGTTTGTCAAAGGGAGAGATAGGTTTTACAGCAGTTAAAAAGGACTTTAGGAGTTCTTCACTTCCAGGACATGTAAAACGTAAATGCACTTGTCCTACCTTTTAAATACACTGCACCATGCCCTTTGAGCCTTTAGGGCCTACCTTAGATGTGACTCATAAGTATTCAAAAGAAAGGCTTGGACCTGGAAAAAGGTTTATTTTGCCAGGTCGAAATGGCAGTTTAAAAATACAATACAATACAATGAAGTGGCATGCCTGAGATATGTTAACAGGCTACCTTCATGGATGGCAGAATGAGTGATGCATGCCCACTAGAAGTATTTACCTTACAGGCCTTGGGTACATGCAGTACCATTAATGAAGGACTTACAAGTAAATTAAATATGCCACATAGGTGTGAGACAGTTTTACCATGTTTGAAGGTTAGAGCACAAACACCTGAGCACTGGATAGCAGTGGTAAAGTGCAGAGTCCTAATGCTAACAGAAATGGGTTCAGCAACAGAAGGGACAACATTTGTAGAGGACCTTTCAAAAAGGGCCAGGTCCAACAATTAATTTGTGGTTGCTACAAGAAAATAGAAATTATAACTTGTTTTGATGATCCCAAAGCTAAGCTAAAGTAACTTAAGGCCTCAAGCATTAATGTTTGAGTCACAAAGCAGTTACATTTTTATTTTTGACCAAGGGCTTTAATCAAACCTGTGACTCTAATTTTGAATACTGATCTCTGTAATGGACACTGTAGTGTACAGGGGCATCAAAGATTGGCCACAAACTTAAATCAGTTGTGTGAAAACTCCAGGACTCAAGGTCCCAGAGTAAACATATATTTCTGCTCGCCAAATGTGTCAACTGGAGTTGTTCACTTCTGGTGTTCTAGGGGCAACATCCCAGACTTCTCACATCTCACAGACAGCTCCAGCAATGTAGGATCAACAGATTCCATTTCCAGGGCACAATAGCTGCATTTGATGTGTTCAGTTCTGGGCATACATTACCTATGTGTTAAAGTGAAAATAGTTGAATGGAAGGTATTGTAGAGAAAAAACTTGAAACACAGTATATTTAAATCAACCAATCAATCAGTCAATTTGTATAGTGCAGCTTATCACCGGAGATGGTATCCAGGAACTTGCAGGGTCCACAGGACTCAGTCTAAAAGCCAGGTGTTGAGTGCCTTTCATAATTACAGTAGAGAAGAGTAGTTCTGTAGCTGAAGGGGAGGCCATTCCATGTCTTTGCTGCGTGGTAGGAGAAGGAGCACCCTCCGCTCATGCTTCTGTTGATGAAGGGAGGATGGACGAGCAAGAGGGATGCAGAGCCTAGTTGTCTAGCTTGTAGGTGGATCAGGAGGTGGTTGATGCAGGATGGTCCCTAATTGTGTAGAGCCTTGTATGTCTGGGTCAGCAACTTGAATTGGCATTTCTTCTGCGCTGGCAGCTAGTGGAGTTCTTTGGTGTGAGGGGTGACGTGGGTCCATCGGGGGAGGTCAAGGGTGAGTCTAACTGCAGTGTCTTGAATGGTCTCTAGGTCTTGAAGGATGGATGTGGTGATTCCCGACTACAAAGCATTGCTGTAGGTGAGTCTGCTAGTAATGAGGGCTTGTGTGACGGTGCGTCTTGTGCTCAGGGGTAGCCATTTGAAGATTTTTCGTAGCATGTGCAGTGCAGAGGAGGAGGCAGAGGAGACCATGTTGAAATGTGATTTCATGGTCAGCTTGCTGTCCAGGATGATGCCAAGATTTCTGGCGCGCTCCGACATGTTGGTGCTGGTCCTTGTTCTGAGGACCACTATGAAGCATTGCAAAGAGTAGTGTTGTTGCTGAAGATCAGTACTTCTGTTTTGTCAGTGTTGAGCTTCAAGCAGTTAACTCTGATGATGCATGTCATGTAGCTGTGGAAGCTGGTTCTGGTGGTGGTGGGGTCCTTGGAGAGGGAGAGGATGAGTTGAGTGTCAGCATATGATTTGATGTTGAGTCTGTGTGATCTGATGATGTTGGACATGGGTGTCATGTAGATGTTGAAGAGGGTGGGACTGAGAGATGAGCCCTGGGGGACACCACAGAGGATTGTATTGGGTTAAAAGGTGAAAGGAGTGAGGCAAAATTCTTCCAGTCTGGAAGGAGGTGATCTATCTGAGTCACCCTGGATGCTGATGTTGTGCAGGCTTCCCTGAAATCAGTGTGGTGGGATACGGTGTTAAATGCTGCTAAGAGAAGTTGAGGAGAATCAGGGCTGCCATCCCTCCTCGGTTGAGGAGGGCATGGATGTCGTCAGTGGCTACAATCAGGGCAGTCTCGGTGCTGTGACTGTTGCGGAATCAGGAATAAGAGGTGCTCCAAGTTTTTGGTGCATTGTTTGATGATAGCTTTCTGCGGGACCTTGAAAAGGAAGCAAGGAGATGCGGTGGTAATATTTGAGTTTGCTGGGGAAGGATTATGGTTTCTTGAGTAGGGGTTTGACCTTGGCGAGCTTCAAGTCTACTGGGAACGTGGCCCTGGTTATCGAGGTGTTGAGCAGGGTGGTGAGTTTGTGGCTCATTCTGTGACTTCTGAGGTTGAAGATGTGGTGTGGGCAAGGGTCAGTGGGAGCTCCTGAGTGGATGGAGTTTCCGGTTGGCCCTTGAGTGGATGGAGGCTCCGGTTGGTTGTGGTTTCATGTGGGGTGTGCAGGTTCCATGTGGTCAGTCGGTGCTCTGTGATGTTGGTTGCTGTGCAGGTTAAGGAAGTCAACAGGTTTGGGCTGAGGTTCGAAGTTCTTGTAGATGGTAGCTCTCAGCATGGAAGAAATTGGTGCTGTTGTCTCAGAGAGGATGTGATGCTGTTCTATGTAGTTGCGGGGTTGTAGAACTCACCGATGATGTTGAAGAGTTCCTTGCTGTGATTAGAGCTGGATTTGATGTGGGCAGCTAAGGTGTTCTTCTTCTTCTCCCTCAGAAACCGGTGGTAGAGGTTTAGGAAGGTCTTGAAGGAGGTCCTGTTGATGGTGTCCTTGCTTGCTTGCTTGTGCGCACCTTCTTTCCCATGGTTTGCTGTCATGTGTGCTGTTTTGAGTTCTTAGCTGTAGGAGAGTAGGATCCGCTTCACATGGGTACCCCCACTTTTTGCTGGTGTTTCATTGTTTTTTTCCTTAGTCTGGCTGTGGCCCTGCTAATCAGGACCCCAGCCTAGTTGCTTCCTCTCTAAAATGGTTTCCATGTACATTAGGTACATCTCTAATTGGATTCTGGAGCACCTTATAAGTCCCTAGTATATGGTATACTATGTACCCAGGGCATAGGTACCTCAGAGGCTACACCGCCTAGCCCCCTGCCCTTTGTGCCCTTTGACTAAGCACTCCTTCTCCCCTTGTTGGGGAAAGATCCAATATTTATACTCTGGAGTCTCAGCGAACCCGCTGAGAGAGTCCACAGCGCCATGGGAGCCACTCACAACTGAGGTATGGTATGGCCCCCCTTGCCAAAGCACTCCCTCTCCCCTTTTTGGGGAAGGATCCAGTATGTAGGCCTTGGAGTCTCAGAGACCCCTCTGAGAGAGTCCACTGCGTAAAGGGAGCCTCACGCAACAGAGATGGGGAAATGATACCACTTCCCCTATGATCACAGCTTACTGGACTTTGGACGCAACTTTGACTCGTCTTTCGGTATGTGTCCCCATCCCCCCCCCCTTTTTCCACGCTGTGTCTCTCCCCCTCCCCTCCTCTGTCTACTTCCCCTGCTCCTTACCCCCTCCCCGGAATCTCTCCCCTTGCCTGCTTTTTCCCTTACATATATGTGCTTATTGTTTATCTCGACCTTACAAGTAACTATGTTGCCATGCTCTAATAACTGTGTAACCTTTGTAACGATGTAACCTGCAACTATGAACTTATACTCATGTAAAGCGCTCTGATACCTCCGGGTCTAGCCAGCGCTATATAAAACCTTTAAAATAAATAAAATACCAGGGGCTGCAGCATGTATTATGCCACCCCAGGGAAGCACTCTAAAATGACACCACAGGTCTGCTACTGCAGCCTGGGTAAGGTGGTGCATGCACCCCTTACAGTGGTATAGGCTACCGATATCACTACCATTGCACACACATATAAAAACCTATAAGTCACTCCTATGGCAGGCCTTAACAATCCTGAAGGCAGAGCGCTTGGTTTTTATGTGAGAGGGTGCCCCTGCATGAGCAGAGCCCCTCTGCAGCATTCTGAGTACCTCCTCTGATGCTGTTTGTGGTGCAGCCTGACCATATACTCTTAAGTGCATTATAACCTTGCGGTAAATGCTAACTTTGGACTGGCTGCACGGAAACATGTCGTGTTTGGTGTCAAACACTTTGGAATACTACCCCCGCCAGTTCTGGCGGCAGGGGTAGCATTCCACCCTTCTAGAGGGAGAGACATGTTCACACTGGTCTACCCGGTGAAGACTTTCTAAAGCCCTGGCATCACAAAATGGATGCCACTGCCACAGACACAGGTCTGGCCTCCTGCTGCTGACCATAACTACGGCAGGGGAGGCCTGGACAATAGGTTTCCTGTCACAGGGAGGTGTAACCACCTCCCCAGACAGGCAGATGTGTATTGGGACTGGGCGGGAGCACTCTCTGGTGCTTTCTTTGAAGTCCTGCACTGGGGGCACACTTGGTGTCCCTGTGCATAGTCCAGTTCAAACCGTTTACAGGGGCTCCCTGCCCCTGCTCTGGTGTGAAACTGGACAAAGGAAATGGGTGTAAACACCCCTCTTTCCAAACCCTCCCATAGGTGGGTCCCTAGAGTATGTCCAACCCCCAAACTTAGTATAAGTATGGGAACCCAGCCCTTGAGACTTTAGATTACCCTGGACGAAACTCTGCAACATATATCCTGGACCTTCGACTTTCTATTTTCGCTAGAACACTGAAGAAATCTCCCTTGGGGTCAAGGAGTGACTCCCCTGCTTGGCAGGCACCAAAGAAGCAACTGACCGGTCTGCAACTCTGAACCTCCCACCGGACGCCGAAGTCTCTGCATCACCAGAGGTGGATTTCCAGACTTTCCCGAGGCTACCCTGAGTCCACAGCAAAGCTGAGGCCAGTGGCTATCGTGGGTGACGTGGAACCGTGACCCCTGGACACCGTCATCTTTTGCCTGCCCATCATCTTCCTGGTCTTCCTTGAAGTTGTGCTTTGGGCTCCAAGTAGCCCCAGCCTTGGGCATCTACTGCCCCGAAGACCTCTGGCCTCCACTCCCCGAGTGACCGATGGGCCAGTTTCCAGTGCGACTGCTTAAGGCTCCTTCGCGATCGCTAGCCCGTGGGCTAGTGGGTCCCCACGAAGGCAACTCCTCTTCTGATTGGGCTTTCTTGGTTGCTCCAGATGTGCCCCAACTTACCCTTGCTGGGTGAGACCCACAGATCTTGCTGGTCTGCACCGACGTCCTTCTTCTATTTCCACTTGACTTGCCGTTGCCAAGGCTTGTTGAGCCCATTCTGGTCACCGGCACCGCAGCACTCAACAGACTTTGTGGGACAGCTCGAATCCAGCTCCTGGTTGTCATCGGTGCCTCCTGGACCTCGTGGCTGAAGAGTCAAGACACCCGTCAACTCACCTGAAGCACCTGACATCTGTGGGCATTGACTATCGTGCGCCTGGTAACTGGTAAGTGACCCAGACTCTGACCCCTCTGCTTTCAGGGTCCTTCCATACTCAATCCAGGCTTGGATCTCTCCAGACACTTCTCCTCTTCACGGCAGCAGCACTTCTTTGCCAGCTTCCATTGAAAACGACGCCGCGACCCGACACCATTTGACACCTATGCACCCGGCTTCCCTGGGTGAGGTAACTCGAGTACTCCGGTGCTCCTGTGGGTGTTGGCCCTAGACACCTTTAAGTCCAAAAGGGTTTGCTTGTGGTCGTCCTCTAAGTGTCCTTAAACTCTTAGGGGCAGATTTATGTTTCCTGGCGCATCCCTGCAAATCAGCAGGGATGCGCCAGGAAAGATGCGTCACGCAAGTTTACCCTTGCGCCACCACAGATGCGCCGCATTTACAATACAGCGCATCGTGGCGCAAGGATAAACAGATGCGTGACGCATCTGATGGTGTAAGGGCGACGCATTGCTGGAGTCGTGTCGCAAGCACGATGCAACTCCAGCAATGTTTAGGGGCTGCCCATACCTAACATGCTGCGTCATGCCTTACGCCTGCTTCAAGCAGGCGCAAGGTTTTGACGCAGCAGCGTCGGAAAAGTGACTGAGTGAAATCTTGTAGATTTCACTGCGTCACTTTTCCGAGGCTTTTTCCGATGGAACGCCCACCCTGCATACATTAAACCTGACGCAGGTTTAATGTAGCGCAGGGCTTTACACCGTGACGCATCTCCCTAGATGTGTCACGTTGTAAATAAGGCGCAACATGGCGCATGGTTTACGCCACCGCTGCGTCACAAAAGTGACACAACGGCGGCGTAAAAGTGGCGCAGGTCTAACATAAATCCGTCCCTTAATTTCCAACCGCAACTTTCCCCCTTAGAAGTTAACGGCGATTCGCGGCTGTGTTCTCACACTGCACGTGTCCCCCGTGGGTCCCCTGTGTCACTACCTTGGGTGGTTCTTTGTGGTCCAAGCACTTATACAGGCTCTAGGCCTTGTGTCTAGCTCAGTCATGGTTCTTATACCACTTTATTGGTATATTGTTTGGTACGCCCCTAGGGCCCAAACGTGTATTTGTGCTTTTACTGTTGAATACTGACTTGTAACTTAAGTAGTTCGAACTCCAGCCTCATAAAGAGACTAGAGGGGTGTGTGTTATCTTAAATACATATATTTTAAATATATACCTGGTGTGGTTGTCCTTTCATTTGGTCATTCAAGAGATTATAGACTGGTAAAAGAAACTGCTTTACAGTCCTTCAAGAATTAGCCTGAAGGCTGTTCTCCATAGCTACCACTAGGATAGCTTTCAATAAAGGTTGTCTTTAACCTATCACCATAAGGGGTTGTTTGGACTGGTACAAGGTGCCCACTTTAATTAGTGGCCAGCATATACCAGGCCAACTTCTCACATTCGCTTTATAAGCTTGTCTGTTTTGTGGATCTCTTGTGACTGATCTATTTGATGGGAGCGATGTTGTCAGTGCAGTTCGTGATCTGGGTGTTGAAGTTCCTGAAACTCTGGTCAAGGGATGTGGCGGGGTCGGAATTAGAGCTCTTGAGGGTGTTAGCCCATTGTGTCTCTGATATTTTGCTCCTGCTGCAGTGGGGGGTGGTATGCCGAGTGTTGTCGGAGTTATATGGGCTGATGATGGTGAAATGGATGACGGAGTGTTTGGTCCAGGTGAGTTCAGTGACTTGGCTGTATTTGATGTGGTTGCTGGAGGTGAATATGGGGTCCAGTATGTGTCCTGCATGTGTGTGAAGTTGTGGTCGCATTGGGTGAGTCTGTTGTTGTTCATGTAGTTGAGGAGGTTGTCGGTGTTACAGTTGCTGTGGTCGGTGAGGTGGAAATTGAGGTTGCTGAGGAACAGGAAGTTGTTGGAGTCAATGGTGAGGGGGTGATGAAGTTGGTAATGAAGATGCAGAAGCTAAGGCACAGTCCTGGGGGGTAGTAGGTGAGGGTGCCTCTAATGGCGGACTTGCCATCACCTTAGAGCCTGAAGTCAAGGTGTTCCATGGCCAGAGTGGGGTTGTCCATCGTGGTGGTGCACTGGATTTGCTATTTGTTGATGATGGCAATTCCTCCTCCTGGTTTGTTGATGTAGTTCTAGTGGGTGATCTTGTATCATCTGGTTACTGCTGTGGTGATGTCAGGGCTGATTAAGGGTTGAGCCAGGTCAGTGAGGAAAGCGGTATCAGGTGCGTGTGTCGTGATGAGGTCCCACAGCTCGTGGCATGTCTGTACAGTGAGCAAAAGAAACATAGAGGAGGAACAGAATGCATAGTAAATCAAACATTCCCCCAGTCAAGAGACCTGGGCTAAATACATTGTTCTTTTGCTCACCATGCTACCCCAGTTTAGACCCGGACATATACAAATCAGTCTTGACCCTGTTCTTCATGGGAACAGTCTAGCCCGAACTTCAAAGCCAGGTCCTCCCTGGACCAGAAACAAGCATCCTGGGACCTGTTTGTACAGTGAGCGTGTATTAAGGAGGATGCATGTGAGTTGGTGCTGAGTTGCTGGTGCAGCATGGTGGGAGGTCTGTATGGTGCTGTGTGGTGCACGGATGGGCGTGCTGTGGCAGGTGAAGTTGCAGTGGGTGCAGGTGATAGGGCCAACCATTGATGATGAACGGATTGCCAACCATTGTTTGAGGTGAGGCATGGCAGGAGAGTTTGCTAGCAGTTCAGGGTGCGGAGATCAGTGGTGGTGTAGAGGTAGGAGGGTGAAGAACCAGGGTTCCTGGAACTAGGCATGGTCCAGGCAGAGCCCAGGGATGGACTGGCGCAGATTGGCTTGCCTTTGTCATGCCAGCAGCACGGCTATGCTGCGGCTGCCATTAAGTAGGTCCAGGGAGGTGGGAGGAGTTTGGCGGTGCAATGGGTGAGGCTACTGAAGTTGGGAAAAAGAGGCAGAAAGACGCACAAGAAAGAAGGTACAGGGTAAGCAGGTAATGGAGGTGAAAGAAGCAAGGGGTGAAAAAAGGGGGGACCAGAGGCAGGTACAGAGACAAGAGGCAAAAGGCACAGAAGAGAAGAGAAATGGAAAAGTCAAAAAAGGCGATGATAAGACACAAGTAGAGAGGAATGCTAGAGAGAGTGACAAAGGTGCTGAAAAGCAATGAAAAAGTCACAGACGATACGAATGCGAGTGAGATTGAGAAATGCACTGAACGGCAATGAAAAAAGACACAAAATAGGAAAGAGAGGAACATTAGAGTGAGTGAGAACACTGTGAACAATGCCAGAAAGGCACAGAAAGGAAGGAAAGAAATAAGAAAGAGAGTGCAGGGAGTCACTGAGAAAGCAGATGAATAACAGGAGCAGTGGTGGCCCATAGCGTACAGCTGGGTCCAAACGGGCCTTGACTGGTCGGAGGACAAGTCCAGGTAGATGGGGTAGCCTGGACACAACCTGAGCTTTTTTGTGTTTCCTGGTATATATATAAATATATATATAATATATATATCACTTTTCAAATTTGCCTCGCCGCACACGGACACGGACCACAGAATAGGTGCAACTACCAATTGTTTATTTTTGATGCCGCCATTATCTACTGGCGGTCGCCAGTAGATAGTTATAGTTAGGACCTATTTTCCATAGGAAATCCGCAACATTCTATTGGGTATATCTTTGGCGCCGGTTGATGAATCTTCGCGAAAGTTTCGAAACTTTTGGCCAGCTCCGCTCCGCTCCTACCCTGAAAGTTTCGTGGTGATTCGTCAAGCGGGGGCGAGAAAAAATGGGGGGTCCCAAAACGCGTTTTCCCCATGCAATTTCCCATAGGACCTGTTGTCGCAGCTACAGCCCGAACTGCTGAACGGAATTACACCAAATTTGGCAAGGAGGTAGTCCTCAGTTCAGACTCGTGCCTTTTGCTTAAATGGTGTCAATCCGTTCAGTAGCTCCTGAGAAAATTAGAGATAAATGTTAGTGATATCTGTGGCCGGGGAGGATCCGCACCCTCCCCGAACCCTCCCGAGCACGAGCTGAATGCTAATTGGCTGCCAACACTCTGAATCAGGATGTGTTGGCAGCCATCTTGTGCCTCGGTGGAACCGAGGCACAAGAAAGCACAAAAACAAAGGCGCAAAACGCGACAAGGGGGCAGGGTAGAAACACCCGGACCCCCTAGGCCTGCTCAAGGGGTCCCACAAGGACCACCAGGGCCCAAAAAAGTATTTTTTTTCAAAAAAAATCGGCGAGATTCGCGCATCCAGTGCAAATTTTGCTCGAAAAAAAAAAAAAAAAGAAGCGCGGGGCTCCCACGCTTCTTTGGTAATTGGCCCCCGGGGGAGCCAGATCCCGGGGGCAGAAATAAAAAAGTGTGGGGGGGTCCCAATCCCCCCCCACACTGCCCCGGGGACCGCCACCCCCCGGGCACCGCCACCCCCCGGGGCTTGAAAGTATTTGCGATGGGGGGCTCTCAGGCCCCCCAGCCTCGGGGACCGCCACCCCCCGGGGCAACTTGTCCGTGTGGGAGGGGGGCCACGCGGCCACCCTCCTGGAGCCAATGATGGCCCTGGGGACCGCCACCCCCCAGGGCCGGCTCTTGCAGTGTCCCGGGGTGCGCACCCCCGGGAAACTGCTGTTTGCAATGACAGGGCGGGAGCCTCCTGGCTCCCACCCGGTCATTGCAAACTGCTTTGCTTCATTGAAGCGAGAGCAGGGAAACCTGCTCTCGCTTCAATGAAGCACAGCTGATTGCTTTTCCACATGGGGAGCAGCATGTTAGCTGCTCCCCATGTCGAAAAGCAATGCCAGCAGAAAAGATCGGAATCGGGCCGGAGGCCACGCCCCCTCCTTACACCACTCGGCAAACGCGCCCCCGGGCGCGTTTGCAGAGGGGGAACTAATTCCCCTTGAATACTGGGGGTCCCTGGGGGCCAACTAGCCCACCAGGAACCTCCAGTATGCGCCAGGGGGCTGTGTTGCAGAGAGGTGGAATGAGGCCACACCCCTTTTTACACCTCTCTGCAACGCAGCTCCGTGGCGCTTACTGGAGGTACCTGGTGGCCTAGTTGACCGCTAGGGGACCTCAGGATTCAAGGGGACTTAATCCCCCAACTTAAAATGCACCACGGAGCGCGTTTGCACAGTGGTGAAGGTAGGGGGCGGGGCCTGGGGTGATACTGTGCAAACACGCCCTGTGGCGCGTTTTAAGTTGGGGAATTCATTCCTCTTCAATCGAGAGGTCCCCTAGGGTTCAACTAGCCCCCCAGGTACCTCCAGTAAGCGCCACGGAGCTGCGTTGCAGAGTGTTGTAAAAAGGGGCGTGGCCTCTGAACACCTCTCTGCAACGCAGCTCCCTGACGCATACTGGAGGTACTTGGTGGGCTAGTTGGCCCCCAGGGGACCTCAGGATTCAAGGGGACTTAATCCCCCAACTTAAAACACGCCACAGGGCGCGTTTGCACAGTGGTGAAGGTAGGGGGCGGGGCCTGAGGTGATATGTGTGCAAACACGCCCTGTGGCGCGTTTTAATTTAGGGAATTAATTCTTCTTCAATCCAGAGGTCCCCTAGGGGCCAACTAGCCCACCAGGTACCTCCAGGAAGCGCCACAGAGCTGCGTTGCAAAGTGTTGTAAAAAGGGGCATGGCCTCTGAACACCGCTCTGCAACGCAGCTCCCTGACGCATACTGGAGGTACTTGGTGGGCTAGTTGGCCCCCAGGGGACCGCAGGATTGAAGAGGAATTAATTCCCCAACTTAAAACGCGCCACAGGGCGTGTTTGCACACGTCACCTCAGGCCCCGCCCCCTTCCTTTACCATTGTACAAATATTCCTCTAAAATCAGCCGAACTACGAATTCCGATTTACTCACCTGTAATCAGGAGAGAACCCAGTGCTGCATCTTTTAGCCCAGCACTGACCCTGAAAAGTAATTCTAAGCGTACTTACCAGTAACTTGTATTTCCTTCCATAGGAATCCATTGTGTGGTTTTCACCAGAAAATTTTCTGTGTCCATTTTTGAAACGTAGAAATATTCCTCTAAAATCAGCCAAACTACGAATTCCGATTTACTCACCTGTAATCAGAAGAGGACCCAGTGCTGCATCTTTTAGCCCAGCACAGACCCTGATAAGTAATTCTAAGCGTACTTACCACTTTACCAGTAACTTGTATTTCCTTCCATAGGAATCCATTGTGTGGTTTTCACCAGAAAATTTTCAGTGTCCATTTTTGAAACGTACAAATGTTCCTCTAAAATCAGCCGAACTACGAATTCCGATTTACTCACCTGTTATCAGGAGAGAACCCAGGGCTGCATCTTTTAGCCCAGCACTGACCCGGAAGAGTAATTCTCAGCGTACTTACCAGTAACTTGTATTTCCTTCCATAGGAATCCATTGTGTGGTTTTCACCAGAAAAGTTTCTGTCTATTTTCACAAACTAAAAATATTCCTAAAAAATCGTCTGTATGACTTAAACACATTCTTTCAACTGTTTACAGGAGGTTGGCCAGTGCTGGATCCAGGATCCACCACTGAGTAAGAAAAAGTAATGATAACACTACTTACCTGCTAAGTGAATTTTCTGCCATAGGATTACATTGGTGATTCTATGTGAAAAAATTTCTAAGTGTCAACTTTTAAAATACAATAATATTCCTTAAAAATAACTACTGTAACCACAGCGCTTTTACTCAACTGTTTACAGGAGATGTCCAAGGACTGAATCTAGGATCCAGTCCTGTGGTTAGAAAAGTAATCCATAAAGTAACTAATTGCATTTCACTAGAAATTCACATTGAGCTCCATGTTGCTTTGTGTTTGAAATTGTGTTGCCCATTGCAACAACTGTAACTACTGTACTTAAAAGTCTGTTGCCTATTTGCCAAGTATTTAAACTAAAGTAATTCATTCTGAGAAAGTATATTTTGTATTGTAATGTATAATGTAATTATAATGTAAATCAGTATTAAAAAAATCAGTATAACAATTAATACAATCAAAATTGTCATTTACAAAACCTTTGAAATTCACTGAAAAAACCATAGGTTTCAGGGGCGTTATAGTTAGGAATTGGTATTTAAAAAACCTTAGAAATTCACTGAAAAAACCATAGGTTTCAGGGGCGTTATAGTTAGCTGGACATTTCCCTCGTACAAAACCCAAGAAATTCCCCCGTTATAGTTAGTTCAGCTAACTATAACTCGCGCCCCGCAATTCACTGCTGATGACGTCACATATTACATCACTCATGACATGGTCAGTGACATCACTGATGACATCACTCATGACATCTGAAATGACATCACTGATGACAGCACTGATGACGTCATCCAGTGAGTGTGTGTTTCTGTAAATTTTAAATATGTTTAATATATATATAGGGAAAAACCTATGGAAGAATGAGTGGGTGTATAAGTGTGTGAATGGATGATTTAGTAGGTGCGTGACTGACTCTATAAGTGAGTCATTAAACGTATCTTACTCCAGACTAGTGACTAAACTGTGTGAATGTCTGTATCTGTCTGTCTGTTGGTGTATAAGCGGTTGCATGGTTTTGTGAATAGCTATATGAGAGTTTCTATGGGTTATTGATTGGTTGTCTGAGTATCTGTTTGGGTGCCTGAGTGTTTGTGTGGGTGGGGTGTGTGTGACTCTGTGCATACATGTGTGAGTGGGTGATTCTAAGAGTGCATCTGTGATGGAGTGTATGGTTGGGTGAGTGTATATATGGGTGTGTTCGTGATTTAATGTATATCTCAGTGGTACATGTGTGAGTAACTACATATGTGAAAGGCAGTATATATGCGTGTAAGAGTATATAAGTGGTATATGTGAGAGTGTGTGATTGTTAGAGTGGCTGTATGCCTGAGTGTGTGCTTGTATCAGTGATTGTATAAGAGCGTAAGAATGTGGTACTATTTTTATGAGTAAGTGAACTTGTGTGTGTATAACTGCATAGGTGAGTAAATGGGAGTGTGATTAATTATTTGCATGACTGACAGTGACTAGGTGTGAGAGTACCTCTATGGATGATTGGTGGTGTGTGAGTGTCTATGTAGGTGTATAAATGCATATGATAGTCCTGTACGGAGTGACTGTAAGTATGAGTGACTGTACAGGTGAGTGAGTGGATGTGTGTGTAGATCTAAGAGTCAATGAGTGGGTATGTAGTTATTGGTATTGGAGTATCCATGGTTTTGAGAATGGACGTCTGAAATTTTGATTGAGTATATCAAAGGGTGTGAGAAGATGCAGTAATTTATCACATGGATGACGTCATCAGTGATGTCATTTCAGATGTCATCAGTGATGTCATCAGTGATGTCACTGACCATGTCATGAGTGATGTAATATGTGACGTCATCATCAGTGCATTGCGGGGGCGCGAGTTATAGTTAGCTGAACTAACTATAACGGGGGAATTTCTAGGGTTTTGTACGAGGGAAATGTCAAGCTAACTATAACGCCCCTGAAACCTATGTTTTTTTCAGTGAATATATATACACACACATATTCAAGTGGGAAGCCTTTTTTCGGTATCTTTCATTACTGCCTAAATGCAAAACAGATTTAGAAATGATTTCACTAGCCATGGTGGATAATTCTCTCAACAAAAGGGTTTTAGAGGAATCCTAGCTGTGTTCAGACAAGGAATGTGAGTGAACATTAAATAGCAATGTGCTATTTGCTTCTATGTTCATGTTATACGTGGACAAATTATTAGAACTGTATCACCCTTTAATATTTTTAAATTTAAATAGTGAATAGTTGATCTGTATCACCTCTTTGGCTCTTTTGTTATCTTTACCCCTGAGCAAAAAGAGCCATGGTTCTACAGACTTCTCTTTCACCCAATAAACCCGCACCAAGATATTAAACAAAAAAAACCATTTAATTTACATTGGCATCCTAATGCTTCTGTTGGCTCTGTCGTCTCCGTTTACAGGAACTATATTTCTGTATTTCTAAATATTACCTCCCTTAACCTCCCGGGGACTTGGCAGGGGCCATGCATAAATATCAGCCGAGGATTAGAAACGGTGGCTAATCGGCTAACCTGCATCCTGTAGATTTCCATTAAGTTTAGCCAGATTTTAAAGCCACCCTTCACGGCGGAAAGGAGACATTCTCAGGAATGTAGTAAAATTCACAGTAGGTCAGTGATATTTTGGAACAAAGCACAAAGCAACGTTTTGACCTTAAGAACGGAAAAAACTAAAAGCAAATGCAACACCTGTGAAGCATCACTAACCTGAATTGACAGCAAACGTACACTGTGCTTCAGGCAATCATTTCAGTACATGAGTGGAATGGAATGCCAAGCAGTGTTAAGGTTTTATAGGATGAACCAGCAGCCATTCTTCAACAGTTTGGATGTGAAATGTCAGGGATGCAGGCAGCAGAAACGCGCCGGAGCTTTGAGGAATGACCTTTTGATATTTTCAGCCCGGAGCACGAGGGAGAATAGTTCTGAGTGGAACCTGCTCAGGTTTAAAGATATTTTGTTAAACCGGTATATCACTTTAAGGATGTATTAAACACAGTAATAGCTAGTAGCGTGTTAAACAAAATACGCTGAAAAAGCATGCTTAAGTAAGTGCCAGATAAAATATGGACCCAATCAAGTCCTGTTGGACTTTGCCCTTCCTGCAGGGTCATCCCCAAAGGTTTTGCCTTCATGTTCCTGTCTTCTGAACCCGTAGAAGACTAAATGCTAACCAGTGCTCAAGTGTCTGTGCTCTCTCCTGTAAACATGGTAGAACTGGCATATCCAATTTACTTCTAAATTTCTAGTAAAGTGCCCAGGGCTTATGGGTCTGCAGCACTGATTGTGCCACCCACTTAAGTACAACATGTCTAAGGCCTGCCATTGCAGCCTTTGTGTTCAGTTTTAAACTACCATTTCGACCTGGCAAACGAAACCTTTTGCCAAGCCCAAACCTTCCTTTTTGATACATATAAGTTACCCCTAGAGTAGACCCTGAAGGGGGGCGTGGCTTGGCGCCCGAGTGAATGGCGGCGCCCGGGTGAAGCTCCGTGGTCAGCCGGGAAGACTCGGCGCTCTGAGATTAGCTGTTGCTCGGCTGAGCGAATGTACGGACGTCTGAAGACTCGGAGCGCGTTGTGTGCTCACTGCAGAGCTTCATGGCGGCGCGGGAACTTTAATTTTATTGAAGTGAGTTCCTCCACGGCTCCGCTTCCAGCGCGGCCGCCATCTTGAATTTAGCGCGCGAGCGCGTGTCACCTCAGACTGCCGTTAGAATGGCATCTGCACTCCCAAAACGACGCTACTCAACACTTCTTCACTACTAAAGGTATCTGGCAGCTTTTTTGTAGGGAATTTGAGGCGTTTTAATGCGTTCCCTCTGTATTATCTTCAATGTTAAGTATGCTGGCACCTTCGTGAAGAGTCTTTTGACTGCAATGACATTGCTGTTCTGCTCCTTTAGCATACATTTTGGGAAGGATTGCCGCTGACAAGCATATCGCAACGAGACTCTGCAGCGCTCAATTCACTGCAATTTCTTCACACATTAAATACTGGTGGTACACGCTGTATTGCTCCTTCTCTTGGCGCTCGTATTGGCTTGTGGCTTATCTATCCCTGTTTATACTACGCCAGAGTTTCAAAGATGGCACGGTGATTGGTTACCAGTGAGCGCTTTCTTTTTAAAAGGTCTATATGCTCCTTTTTGCTGGTGCTCTTCTGTGTCCTGCGTCTGGCTTATTGTGTCGACTTCCTGACATACTGGCACCGGCCCGGTTTTTGTGAATAGTGTTTTATGGGTAGAACAAAAGTACCACCTTCCTCTCTCTCCGAGCCAAAGCGCATTTTCATAAAGAATTCGAAGATTTTTTCAGAGTTCTCCAAATTGGGAGACTCTTCAACTTCATCTTTTCAACGCCTGGATACGACAATGGAGCCCTCACCTACCCCTACAGTTTCAGCAAAATCAAATACCAAACGCTTAAAGAAAGACCCTCCCTCGCCGCCTAAATCAGCCTCACCAGTGTCACTGGAGCTTCTATTGGAGGAAATTAGGGCTCTTCGACCATTCATGGAAGAAACCAATACTAAACTACAAGTCTTAACAGACACTTGGTCTCAGTTGGAGGCTAGGGTATCGTCAGTTGAGCACAATGTATCCTCCTTTAAAGAAACTTGTGTTACTGTATCTCATCTACACTCTCAAGTTGAGGACTTGGAAAATCGCAGTAGTCGCAACAACCTACGCATTTATGGCCTGGGGGAGGGCCTTGAAGGGACAGACTCTCTTGCTTTTTTCAAGTCATTCCTTCCTAAGTTGCTTCACAAGCCAGAAGGGACGGTCCTCAACATTCAATGAGCGCATCGATTGGGTCGTCCCCCAGCCCACACTACGCCTGCGCCATGGCCTAGAGGCGTCATCTTGTACTTTCTGGAGTATACGGATCTGCTAAAGTTTCTCTTAGCAGTTAGAGCTTCTCCTAAAGTCACATGGTCTGGCTGGTCCTTGTATTTTGTGCAAGACTATGCGAAAGCCACTGCCGCCAGACGCAAAGCTTTTCTGAATATGAGAGCCGACCTGCGCTCCTTAGGAGCTAGATATGGTCTCTTCCATCCATGTCTATTCAAAGTCACATATAATAACAGAACCACCACATATGAAGACCCGGTGTGCTTACAAAGTTTTATCAACTCATGCAAACCAAACGATATGGACTCTTCTGGTTCTGCTTCCTCTCTTTGAATGTGTACAATGGTTCTTTCGTTGACATGTTGACCGAATGTTTCATTTTTCTCCCTTCAGAAGTTTGGTAATTTGTTTGGTGCTCCTTTGATTCTTAGTGATAGTATACTTAAAGACATTGTTGTCATGTTTTCCTTCTGAGATTATGTTTGATATTGTTTTCCCACTTTTTGGCAATTGTCTCTTTGTGCGTTTTAACATTGATTCTTTTTTCATTGCCACAGACTCCCTTCACTTGCTTTCTGAGGCTTTCCCGGCTCTCCGTTTTGCCGATCCCTGGTGCATCGTCCATTCCATGTGGTTCCACCCCCCCTCTTGTCTCCGCTTGGTGTATCCCCATGTAGGTATGTTTCCCCTTTGTTTTCCCATCCTTTCAGTTTCTTTCTTCTCGCTTATTTCTCTCCTATCTATCCTCTTGATCTTTCGTTTGGCTGTAATTGAGTTCTTTTTCTTCCATGTGCTTTGTTTTGTTCTTCTTTTTGGTTTGTTTGTTTTTCCTTTTGAGGTGGTACTTCTTCAGCTCTTACTGGTGCTCTCTCTTCTAGTCCTATACTTACCTTTCTATTACTCTCCTATGCATTACAATTCCGGATATACTCTCTCTGGCTCCTTGGCTTTTCCTTCGAAGTTTACTCATCTTCCTTCTCTGTTACTCCATTCTTTTCTCTCCTTTCCTCAAGCCTTGGTAACTCTTTCCCTTTTTGACGTACTGTATTTTTTGTTTTTTTTGTTTTACTTGGAGCATTTCATTGTTTCATTTCGCTACTGTTTTTCTCCCTGGTCTTATTTTATTTCTAAACTATTATGCCGCTAAGACTGGTATCTTGGAATGTTAGAGGGTTAAACTCTCCCATTAAGCGTCAGAGGGTGTTGGCCCACCTAGCAAGGATGAATGCTGATATTGTGTTTCTACAGGAGACTCACCTAACGGAGGATGAGTCATTAAAATTAAAACGAGGTTGGGCGGGGGAAATGTATTATTCTAATGGGGATGGAAAACGCAATGGGGTTATGATACTCTGTCATAAGTCGCTTGATTGTAAATTTGTTTCAAAGGAATCTGATACAGAAGGCCGCTGGCTCCATGTTAAATTGCTGCTGAAGGAGGTTCCAGTCTCCTTCTTCAATGTATATGGTCCTACTGGTGGGGATTCCTCCTTTTGGTCTTCAATGGCCCAGCAGATTGCCCTCTGCATGGAAGATAATTTTATTTTAGCAGGGGACTGTAATCAGACTTTTGACCCCTTTGTTGACCGGCATTCCAAAGTTTCATTCATTCCTAACAAACCACATAAGTCCTTTGTTCATGCTATTACTCAGAATAAACTTCTTGACGCCTGGAGGCTGTGTAACCCCACCACCAAAGAGTACACGTTTTATTCCCCGGTGCATCACTCTCAAACACGTATTGATTACTTTTTCGTTTCCCATAACATTGCACAAGCGCTTCTACTTGCTGATATAGGACCTATCTTGTTATCAGACCATGCCCCTGTCTCAATTGTTTTAGACATTTTGCCCAAAAATAATACGCCCAGAAGGTGGAGATTCAACAATTCTCTTCTTTTAGATCCCGCATTCTCTTCTTCATTTTCTACCTTCTTTGATGACTATTTCTCCTTAAATTATTCGACCTCCCTACCTTTTTCCACTATCCGGGACGCCTTTAAGGCCTCGGCGAGGAATTTTATTATCAGCTTTGTGGTCAAAAAGCGTAACATCGCTCGCCATCGGTCCCATACCTTGCTTCAAGAAATTAAGAACCTGGAACATTCTTTCTACACGTCTAATTCAAAAGCGGTTCTTGATGCCCTAATAAAAGCAAAATTACAATTTAATAAAGAGTCCACTGACAGTGCTTCTTTTTACCTCCTGAAGTCTAGCGCCAAATATTATGGTGGGAAAATTAAAGCAGGTAAAATTTTGGCTAACTATTTAAAAACCAGACATAATAAATTAACCATTGATTCTATTTTCGACGGGAACTCTGTCTTAAAATTCAGTGACACGGAAATTTTGGATGAATTTCACTTTTTTTTATAAATCATTGTATGCCCCCGAAATGAATCCCACAGACCTTACCCTCTCACAATTCTTTTCAACTATACATAAAACCCCGCAAACCTTCTCAGATTTATCGTCTCTAGAAGAAGATACTACGCAACAAGAGCTCTTAGAGGCTCTTAAACATTTGAAGAAAGACAAAGCACCTGGACCTGATGGATTTACTGTTGAATTTTATCTCCACTGTTCCAAATTATTATTGCCTAAATTATTCCGTTTTATTAATTCTTTTACTTCTTTAAGAGGTTCAACAGGCTCCTTTTCAGAGGCTCATATATGTTTAATTCCTAAAGACGGCAAGGATCTGCAATATTGTAAGAACTATAGGCCTATTTCATTGGTAAATATAGATTATAAGATTTTTTCAAAGGCATTGGCATTACGTTTAGACCCTATTTTACCAAATATTCTAGGTAGGGAGCAATCTGGTTTCGTGAAAAGGCGGGTCATTAGTGACAATACGAGGCTGTTTTTTTATATTCTATCTAAGGTTCCGCACTTACAACATTCCCTCGCTGCTATAGCACTCGACGCAGAGAAAGCCTTTGATAGAGTTGAATGGCCATATTTATTCTATGCCCTTCGATGGTTTGGCTTTGGCCCTAAGTTTATAGCCCTGATTTCGCTCTTGTATACTAGCCCCCGCGCTGCGGTCTGTGCTAATGGTCTCATCTCACCCTTTTTTGACCTTGGTAGAGGTGTACGTCAGGGTTGCCCTCTCTCTCCTTTCCTTTTCAATTTGGCTTTGGAGCCTTTCCTATATCGGATTCGTCAAAACACACAAATACATGGATTTCAGACCCCGACCACGGATGTCAAATTAGCAGCGTATGCAGACGATATTCTGCTTTTTATCTCCAACCCTAACGAATCAGTTCCTGCCTTTCTCAAGGAAGTTCAATCCTTTTCAAAGGTTTCTGGATATAAACTGAATAGTGATAAGCAATGTTCCCTCTAATTTTTTTCCTCTGTGTGCGGCAGAGTAAGGTCTCTGTGCGCTGCAGCCAAGGCTATGTGCGCCAAGAACTCGACCGCACATGTAGACCAGGGCTTTAAGTGGGATGAAACAACTTGGGGGGGGGGGGGGAAACTCTAATAAGGGGCTTGACCGGTGCAATTAAGGGCATAGCTTTAAAGCAATTAAGCAAAAAATCTGTGTTTAGCATAGTGTGACACCTGACTGATACTTTGCTTCTTCTGTCATTGCATCCAAACATATAATACAGGTAACATTACACCTACAAGAAGCCGGGACTATTGGGTTTGTCAATGGTTGTTTGTTGCATAAAATTGTATATAATATTGAAAATGCTTCAGCTCTTGTGGTAGAGGTTGTGGCTTAATGCTCGAGCTGCTAGTTTAGGAGATGGGTTTTGGGTTTCGGTCAGATTAACATCCTGTGATTCTCAGCAAATCAATTAATCACCCCATGCATACAAAAATAAATAAATCATTTAAATCGCTCCAATACTTTTGGATTGAGTTCGCACTATATAAAAATTGCTGCATTTCTTTTTTAAATGTGGGGTTGATGGTTTGCTTTTTGAAAGAATTTATGTTAAATGCAGCCCATGACGGACGCTGTGAGCAGGGGAGCAACTAGTCCTGAACTTTGGTGGCTAACACTCCCAGCCAGGGCTGGCTCTGCATTGGTCACACACTGTGCAACAGTCTTTTTTGTACACCCATTCCCTCCTCCTTCATGAATTCGCTCACTACCACTCACCAACAATGCACCTGATCTCTCTATAGCACCTTTCTGACAAACATTTCATTTTTTAATAACGCTGTTCCTAGTTTACTCACACTCAGGTCTGTGATCTGCATGGTACACGTTCTTTGTAGCAGGCACATTAACCCTCTGCGCTGTGTGGGTGGCAGACATGCCCATGTGAATGCACGGTGAGTGATGCAACAGTGTAAGAGTAGGTAGGGTAAGAGGAGTGACTGCAGGGCGAGTGAGGAGATCATATGAAATTGGGTGTGGATGTAAGTGCAGAGTGGGACAAATGAGTGCACTGCTCGTGATGGGCTTGTTTGAGTGAGATTGCAGATTGAGCAGTGAGAGGCACAGGTGAGTGAAGTATCACATGAGTGCATGGTGAGTAGTGTGCTCCTGTGACTGCAGGGTGATATACAGGCTGAACAGCGCAAGTGTATTGTGAGTGCAGAGTGATCAATGTGAGGGCTGGGTGAGCGAGTGAATGGTGTCAGTGCATGGTGATCAGTGTGAGTGCATTGTGATCGCTGTGAGTGTATTGTGATTGCTGTGAGTGCAGGGTGAGCGGGAAAGTGAAGGGCGAGAATGAGGAGTGAGTTGTCTGAATGCAGGGTGCATTTCAGGACACAGACAGTATATGACCTGAAGGTGTGTGTATATGGTGCAAGGCTGTAGGAGAAGGTGATTGAAAATGAGTGAGAGAACGTTTGTCAGTGTCTATACATTCAATGAAGCTATAGTAATGGCACATTGTGTACTGTACAAAAGCTGAACAAAAATACCCAGGGCCCCTAGAATTCTGCAGCAGAGGAAAGCACCAAATTATGCAGCAGTGTTGGCTAAATTATGGAATAAGAATAGGCAAATTATGTGTGATAGAGCACATGCTTTCTTAGTGTTACTTCATTCTTTTATAATTTTTTTATACATGGTAATCCTGTCTGCACAAATATTTCACCTCCTTAGGACCGGTTTATAAACCAAATACAGACGTAAGCAACTGAAAGATGCCCAGCCAACCTTTGCGAGGAGCCTTCCATACACGCAAACATATGTCTCAACTTTGTTTAGTAACTTTTGATCTTTTGATTTGTTTAAGCTAAAAACTATTATTATTTGGTTTAAATCTACAGATTTCTGTTTCAGATGATGGATTATGTGGCATATCCATAATTATGCAAATATAAAGCATAATTCCAGTGGCTCTGGTAATACCTTATACTTGGGATTACTGGATGAGGCTGTAAACAGGTAGGCTTTAGCGCTGCTGGAACCCAGTGTGACAATCGTTTTGTCAGCCCCCAACTGACCACCTTGTCCTTGAATTCAATTACTAGCATCATTCAACAGTACCCTTCACATCTCTAAAACTTATCTCTGGCATACATTTTTTTTTTTATAGGTCTACTCATTGTTCACTCACTCATTGTTCATTCACAGTCAGTTCTCTGATCATGGTGCGTCAGTCACACGTTCTTTGCAGCAGGCACATGAACCTTTGAGAGTTCCAGCAGGAGCATTAATCACTGTCATTATCTTGAAATGTTTAACGTTGCCTCATTACTGATGGCCACCCAAGGAAACTAGCAGCACCTGCTTTCAAACTCAAAAGCTATTGTAAAAACACAGTGACCCCACACACCTCACAGGGTCAGTGCCAGGTGCGATTGCACTAACGTCCTCAATCTGGCCCTGATTGAACACACACACACACAGCAATGACATTAATCCATCCTGTGTTATGTGAAACAAAGAAAACATTAAAAAAATTCATTTGTGAGCTTTTGAATAACCGCAACATTCACCAACGTCTTCCTGCTGGTCAGTGCATGGAACCAGCTCCCAGTCTGATGTGAAAACATAACAATTTGATGATTTATTTTTAGCAGCATCGACCAGAGAGAGGCATTTGTACAGCACACTTTCCAAAATGTAAGTGAAAAGCAGCCCTGATCCTACATTGTGAACAGGCGCGCAACGCCCATAGTGCTCAAAGTGCTTCTGCCCCTAGCCCCTAAACACCCCCCCCCTTCCCGTCGTGTGTGCCAGCCCGAGCTGAGCCAGCTTCCCGGGTACAAAGAACGTCCTTGAGCTGCCAGCCACACCGAGTACTTCACAGGTCTTTACCAGGCCATTCTCGTGTTAATGAGGCTTTGTTGTTTTTGCTCCGCTTCTTAGAGCATCCCCACTCCGCCTTTGGCTGGAAGAATTAGGCCCCCTGCCCCTCCACCCCTCCTGAGACATTCCACACCACAGGCCGATGGCAAGAGAAACCTGAGCCCTAATATCACTGCAAAGTTAAGAAAATACCACACCTTTCACGGCGCTCACATTTAAAGGCCGTGGCTGTCGTTAATCCACTATTGCGCGCTTTGCAATAGTCTGTGCGCGCTGGTGAAATGCTCTGTGCGCGCGCGCACAAGCGCGCAGGTTACTGGGAACGATGGTGATAAGTGTGAAATCCTACCGTTAACCAAATTTACTTTCAAAGTTGATTTTGACTCAACAAATTTTACATGGAAATCTTCTCATATTAAATACCTGGGATTGTGTTTTAAGCCCACGATAAAAGACACGGTTACTTTATGTTTGAATACTTGTATTAAAAAACTCTCAGATCTGACTACGAAATGGCATCCCCTCTACCTTTCCTGGTGGGGCCGTTTAGATACCATAAAAATGATGCTCTTCCCTATGGTTTTATACATCATCTCTAATATTCCAGTCCCCATCTCTCCTAAACTGTTTAATTCGATCAATTCGTTATTATTGTCCTTCCTATGGAATTCAAAAAGAGCTCGGATGTCTCTCTCTAGGTTAGTATGCCCTAAAGCTGAGGGTGGGGTTAACTTTCCTAACTTCCCTGTTTATCACAGAGCTTTTCTACTGCGGCAAGCCTCATATTGGTTGCTGGATTCATCAGCTCATTGCCCATTATGGGTTTTAGTTGAAAGTTCGTTTTTGTCCCCCTTTTCATTTCAAGAATATCTCTCTTTCTCCCGCAAACCCCAAACACTGTCTTCTCCTATATTTAAATTTACCTCTAATCTTCTCGCTCCTTCTTTTCCGATAGCCCCTGATACTCTTGAGTCCTTGATGTCATCCACTATTTGGCATAATACGGCTCTATTGATAAACGACAAACCTTTTTACTGGAAGTCTTGGAGGCGACAAGGTTTGATTTGGGTTCATCAATTATTCTCGAACAATCAATTTATTCCTTTTCCGTTGCTTCAACAGACTTACAATTTGCATGCCGCCTGGATTTCTAAGTACCACGTTCTCCGGCGTACGGTACTTGACACACACACTCGGCTTGTCCGGACCGCCAGTACCTCTCGTGTCACTGATACACCTAGTGCTCTATTTATTCTTCTGCATACCAAACCTAAGGCCTCTACCCTATATACTCTACTCCAATCCAAGGTTATGCCCAGGCCTAATTCTAAGATTGAAGTCGCCTGGGAAAGAGATTTCAGTACGGTCTGGTCCCCATCAACATGGAATAAGATTTGGATTAAGATACGTAAAACTTCCAGAACAGTTAGTTTAACACAAACTTTTTACATACAATAGGCTACTATTGTCTCCTCACATTTTAAACAAAAGTTTTTCTGATGTACAGGATAACTGTTGGTCCTGTTCCTCTCCCAATGCTGACCTGTTTCACATGCTTTTCACATGTTCATTTGTAGACAGGTTTTGGAAACAGGTTTGGTCTCAAATCAATTTAATTTTTGGCACTGGTGCCCCATTTTGCGTCCAAAATATTTTTCTAGGTAGCCTTTCCCCAATCTGGGATAACTATGAAATTGATGTCAGAATCGTTGATTTGTTAATAGCAGTTGCCTTTCAGCAGATCACAAGGAATTGGAAAGACTTCACGAAAATTTCTTATAAAACTTGGTGGTACGATGCATGCCACAATCACAGATTGGACACATTTCTCCTGTTTCCTTTACAAATGGCCATGAAACGAATTCAGTTATGGACGCCTGTTACAACCTTTTTTGATAAATGTGCATTTAAACACTCTTTACCAACCCCTTCCCAACAAGAAGTACTTAAACCCCCTTGACTTCTAGTGTTACTCTTCTTCACCTTTTATTTTTATATGCACTGTGTTTCTCCATGATTAGCCTACTGCTCTGTATTTAAAATGTCTTATTTTTATTCTCGTATTGTCCCCGGAATTTGTACACGTTGTATGCTTTTCCTTTGATTAGTAATGTGTATTATTTGTATCCACCTCTATTTCTTTAATAAATTACGATTTTGAACTAAAAAAGAGTAGGCCCTGAACAGCCCAAAGTGCAAGGTTCATTGTATGTTAAAAAGTAGGACATGTACTCTTAAGTTTTACATGCCCTGATAGTGAAAAACACTTACATTTGTTTTTCACTTGCAAGGCCTACCTCTACCATGGAATACTATTGGTGTTACTTTATTACATTTAATAAGTGGTAATTTTCCACCTTTATCCAGTTCACATTTAGTGTCTTTGGAATTGTAATGAAAAATCCTCTTTTATGCTAAAGTAGGATTTTAAATTTCAATTTTGATAACGCAACCTTTATAAAAGTGTTATTTTCCTACCTTAGCCAGTTAGTGCTTGTAGCCTGCCTCTGGATAACATGACTGAGTATAGCTGACAGTTGGGACTTCTGTATTTCTTCTAGACAGCCACACACAATGGGGAGATTAGGTTTGCCTGGATGGGACATCACTGTCAAGAGGGGAGGGAGGAGTTAGGCAGAGCCACACTTACACTTAAAGAGACTGTGTCCTACCTCCATACAGAGGGCTACATACCCACTGCAGTTCGTCTGAATACAGGGCCAAGAAGGCAGGGAACCTGTGCACATTGAAGGCTTGCTTTTACCCACTTCAGATGCACACCTGGGTATACAGTCTAATATCCTTATTTTAATTCAAAGGGCGCCAATTTAATTAAAATAATTGTAAAGACAACATTGGAAGCTATGTGCTCTGTGTAGCATGATAAGACGGGGCATGATAGAGACTTAAACCACGGTTTCTCTGATACTTGATATTCAGCCGGACGCTTAGTTTCCGGGTAGGTGCTGTTTATGTATATTGGGGTGAGATTTCTTATATAAAATCATAAGGATATTAGACTGATTAACTGATAAACTCCCCTCTCATTTTATCTTTTGTCCGGTATAGAGACAGCAATACGACCTCTTATATCGTTGCAATCTTACCACCTTTTTGAAATTATTGAAAATATGGTGTTGTGATATATAAAAGAAGACTAAAAACGAGGTATGAGGATTTTTCTTAAGCTTTTAGTTATTTAGACCACTAATCACAAATAAATAGTTATAAAAAATTCCTAATATGAGTCTATTTTCTCAGGTGATTGGTATTTGAGCACCTGTGAACCACAACAGTGAACAAGGAAGTAATAAACTCATCTAGCCTAGAATTATCATTGCAGGCTCACTTTATAAAATACCAGGTAGTCGATATACTGATGTGATAATGGCATGATTGAGTTTGAGTTTGAGTTTAAAAGCACTTTTAAAGCGCACGTATACCGGCGGTTTCTTGGCGCTGTAGCTAGTGGGGACTGAGGTTTAAGAAACAGGGGGAAAGGACTGGGCATTCATTCGAAGGATTTTGTGAAAAGGTAGGTTTTAAGATTTTTACGGAATTGGGGATAGAGGGTGCTGGCACGAAGGTGAAGGGGGAGGGAGTTCCAAAGGGTTGGTGCTAGAAAGGCAAATTTGGAGCCGCCCCACTTTTTTCTCCGGAAGCGAGGGATGGTGAGGAGGGACTGAGAGGAAGAACGTAGGTCCCTGGAGGGGACATAGGGAACAATCTCAGAGGAGATGAAGGCAGGTGCCAGGTCCGATCGGGCCAGAAAAGTGATAGATGCGAGTTTAAATTGAATTCTGGCCCATACTGGGAGCCAGTGAAGAGATTTTAGAAGTGGGGTGGAGTGATGGAATTTGGGAAGGTTGAAGGCTAGGCGGGCCGCCTGGTTTTGAATCTGTTGTAGGCGGCGCAAACTGTATGCAGGGATGCCGGCATACAGGGCGTTCCCGTAGTCCAGGCGGGACACCACCATGGCCAGGATAATAAGTTTAAGAGCGGAAAAAGTAAAGAAACGGGACACCTTGCGGATAGTACGTAGTGAAAGAAAAGAGGAAGATACCACAGAGCTAACCTGGGAGTGAAGGGTAAGTTGAGAATTGAGCTTAATGCCTAGAGTTTTGACAGAGGAGGAGGGGACAGGAGGGGGACCAAGAGAGGGAGGCCAGCAAAGGGGGGACCAGGGGCTGGAAGAACCGCCCGTCAATACCAGCTCGGTTTTGTCCGGGTTAAGTTTGAGGTGATTATGGCTCATCCAGTCCCTGATGTGAAACATGACAGTGTGGAAGTTGAGGACAGAAGAAGGAGAGGAAAGATCAAAGACCAGCTGGAGGTCATCCGCGTAATTAAATACGGCGACCTCCATCTGTTGGAGAGAAAAAATAAGTGGGGCGATATATAGATTGAACAAAAGAGGGGAAAGAGATGAGCCTTGAGGAACCCCGCACTGGACTTTCAGGAAGTCCGCTGTGAAGTCACCCAGGCGAACAGCCTGGGTACGGTCGCTCAGGAAGGAGGACAGCCAGACCAGGGCAGTCCCATCGATCCCCGCCGCCCTGATACGGGAGAGTAAGATGTTGTGGTCCACCGTGTCAAAGGCGGCTGAGAGGTCGAGGAGCACAAGGGCCTGGTGATGATTAGTGTCCATGCCCTCCCTGAGGGTGTCGAGGACCGACATGACCACAGACTCCGTGGAGTGTGCGGGGCGGAAACCAGCTTGGCGGGGGGCAAGGGCTCCATGTTTCTCCACAAAGGAGCTCAGAGCGCAGGTGACGTGGCGCTCGAGCACCTTAGCTAGAAATGGCAGAAGGGAGATGGGGCGGAAATTGGCAGGGACAGAGGGGTCTGCCCCAGGTTTTTTCAGGATGGGCACAATTACCGCAGACTTCATGGAACTAGGAACTATGCCTTGCGCGAGGGAGCTGTTGAGGAGGTGAATGGGGGGATCTGGACAGGAGACAAAGATGTGGCGGAGGATATGGGCAGGACAAGGATCTAGAGGGGAGCCAGATTTGATCAGAGGCACCAGTGAAGTCAAGTTTTCCCGAGTGATAGGGGGAAAGGTGGTTAGTTTGCCTTTGGGAGGGGGACATTGGGGATCAACAAAAGAGGGGGGGGTGGGGGGATGTTGGCCTTGATGGTGATAATTTTCTGGGTGAAATAATTATTAAGAGAGAGACAGAGGTCATTTGACGGGGCAGGTTTAAGCGTAGTTCTGTCCGAGAATGCCAGATTGTGAACGATGGAAAAGATCTCCTTGGACTGGTTCTCCGCTGCTAAGATTTTGGAGGAAAAATAAGCTGTTTTGGCCTCCAGGATGTTTTGTTTGTACTGGTTAAGAATATTGATATATTCCAGTTTCAAAGTGGGGCAGTAATGATTGATGTAGTTGTTAAAGTTATAAAGTCTGGAAATAGTGGCCCATGGAAATAGTGGCTTACTTTAGGAATATAATGGAGGGGCCATCCAATAATAAAAGAACTTAAATACATAAACAATACAAATGTGCTATTAAGGGATGGTGTGTCTGAATGGTTGTGAGCTTTAATAATTGACTCTTTTGAATTTTATCAGAATGTTGAATTTTTCTTTTATTCTCCTTTTACTAAAATTTTCTCAGATTTTGCCCAATCAATGAACGGCATCCTTCACCAATGACGAATCCTAAGGGATATATATAGTATAACATTGCCAGTGTTTTTAATTGTTTAAATAATGTGGATTATGTATTTTTGACTTGTGTTTTCTATACACAGGAATTATCACATCGAGAGAACTATACATGTCTTGATAAAGATGGTCTAAAATTATTACTGCCATTGAAACACGTCGACGCAACTAAATACACAATTCAATGTTTGACTAGGTTTGATAGATACTAAGTGAAGAATACGTATCAAGCTCCAGTCAATCATTTTCTTGTGACAAATGTGTTTTTAACAATGACAAAGTGTAGTGTCTAGTTTTTTCTCTCCGGGGGTGGTCCATTCTTATCTTCAGATTATTCCGCCTTTCTAATTATTTATCATAATAGTACATGCATTAGACTGTGTGTTTTTATGGTGATATTTGTTTAAAGTTATTGTGTAAATTTACTGATTATATGTACTAATGATTTTATGTATAAAAACAAATGAATTGTTTTAATACATTTTGTATTGATTCACACTGGTGACTTTTTGCTGAGTTCATTTTTTGGGCTAATATTTTTCTACTTCTTTCTCTCTTCTATGATTGGTTACTATTTAGTGTGTATATTTTTTGATTTTGGATATTGTGATATCCAAGGGAATTTCCTTCTTCTACTTTTCAAGAGTACCCTACTTCCCTTGGAGTTAACAAGCTGTCATTATATAAGACAGTGGGGCCCAAACCCCCTCCCTTGATTATATATTAGAAGATCTCTGAGTGTTTAGCAGCAGACCCCTTACCTCAGTCTATAGATGGAAAATCTACATCACAGGTGCTGTCATGCTCCCTTCTCTGGAAAGATCCCGCTCCAACTGTGTGCTACCAACCCATTTATACCTATATGACCAAAGTATATTTCCCCAAACAACAGCTGCATCTGCGTGTTTTGTCTAGGTGCTAGGGACTGACCAGAACAGAAGAACAAGGGGCTTTGTTGTTCAACCTTATATGCAGTGTTCAGAGTAAATCCCAGGAAAGAGCAGAACACAAAACAACAGTATGTTCTGTGTGAAAGTTTCAGTGTGGCACAAAGCAAAAATATGTTGTCTAGTAAAGTGCACAAATAAGAGGACAGTCTGGCACGGGCTCATGCTAACATGGGAAAAAGACAATGGCTACCTGGACTACATGACACTCTCCCTTTGGTCAGGACAGTAGCATGTAATGGCTACAGAAATAACTTGTAAGCAGAGCCAAAGCATTATAAGTGAGCGTCTAAGACAGAAGACGGCTTAATTAAAGGGTAGGAGAATCTTTTGTACGGTAAAATATGTTCAATTGCAGCATGCTATCTGGGCCCAATATGTATGTGGCCAAGTGGGATGCCATCAACTCCAGCAATATGCAAAAGAAACAATTGATAAACGGAATGCTAGACAATGCAAACATTCACCCCCAGTCACAAGAATCTGGGTTTAATCCATGATTCTTTTGTTCACCACACCACACCAGTTTGGACCCAGCCATATGCAAATCTGTCTTGACCCTGTCCCTTGTGGGAACAGTCCAGCCCAAACTGCCAAGCCAGGTCCTCCCTGGACCGAGTAACAAGCATCCTGGGACCGGTTTCAGGGCATCACACTTCATCAGCCAGGCTAGCTTGAATCCAGTGATGTAGTGAGCATGGGGCCCACTCCAGCAAGGCATCTGAACCTTCAAAGCTGAAAAGAGCAGCCATCCTATTGAGCAAGTCAAATGAACAGACGTGTTCCTCATATCCAGTGGTTGCCAGGAGCTTCCAAGAAGTGCCGTTATTAACTTCAATGAAACTGAGGTCCAAGAGTCGGTATGCACCTACATAGGAAGCTATTTCGGCCACTGGCCTCAACTATGGATTAAACACAAGCCGCATACCCAAGGAACAGTCCTGGTTATGGGATATCAACGAGCCCATCAACAGTTCATAATCCAGGGCAGTGTGTGATGGTGTAGCCAGGCAGATATCCAGAGCCCCCTGGAAGTGGCACCGGATGCAGCAAAACACAGATTGCACACAGGTGAAATAGGCATAGCAGAAGATCAGACAGAAATTGACATCCAGAGCTTCTAGTGGCAGTAATCCAAAAATCTGACTCATCCCCTCATGATACAGCTGCAGCTGTACCTGTCTGGGCAGAACCACAGATCAAGCGGCCATTGCACAACAGTAGAAAGAGGATAACAATGCCACAAATCAAACAGCAGCAATGGAAGCCCACCTAACACGCTGGAAAAAATAGAATGTATAAAGGCAGGAATTACTCCAAAAATCATCTGAAAAGAAGACACAAGGCCAGAGCCCATGAGTTTAAAAATGTGTGCCAGGCCTTTCGTTTCAGGCGCATTACATATTTGATGTATCAATTCCTGGAAATGAAGGGTGAGATTGGTGTTTAACAATGATTGTATTATACTATACGTTCTTGCCACCTGCAATTCAAAGGTCTCACGGACTGATGTGGGAGCTACTTCTTGTTTAAATAATAGTGCTTTGAGTCTGCTTAGTTTATTGAAATCTGTTTTCAGGGTTGGAATGGAAGGCCACAATTAACTATCTATACGCCCATGTGGAGGGGAACAGGAAGTTGTTGCAACAAGTAACTAGCTGGGAAACAGTCACCACATACGGGATTCCAGCCCGCAGACCGCAGCAGTCCTGATTATTGAGGACGAGATAACTACCATTGGAAAGCAATGTGAGAGTAGGAATAATAGCGGGAACAGGAGTTCCTTTTAGAAAACAAGCCAAATTAGGGGCCGAAACATTGCAAGCACTGTGCAATTTTACTTGTTGACACACAAGGGAATGGCCGACAGTGCAATCACACCATTCCCCTGTTAGAAAACCTCCCTTTATGCTCATTGACAGTGATATGTAAACGGTAAAGACCATAACTCATGTATGTAACTGCTCCCAAGGGGTTCATATCTACCTCCGAGAAAGTGTTTCACACCCGCCGTAAACTGAAACATAGAAATGGCCAATGAAATGACCCCATGTATTAACCATACTGTAGAATCAGTTTTGTCTACCATAAAAAGAAGTTGTTCAAGTTTTCCTATATGTAAGATAATGTATGCAGCGTCTTTCATGGCCATCAATTGTTGTTTACATGTTAAATTGAAAGGTAAGAACAATGCACTTGCATTCAAATAATCTCAGGGAACCTTCCTATTTTTAAATGTTTGTAGTGTCCAGCCAAATTGCATAACTGATCTAAGTTAGAGTTGACCATGATATAACGTAGACACTTTATTTTGAACAACATCAATGACAGAAGATACAATATTGTCTAAAGTATAAATACGAGATGACAATGTGTTAATACTGTTATCAACCATAGCAAGGACTTTGCCCAAAATTCATTATAAACAGCATAAACAAGACACTTAGCACATGGTAATTTTGGACCCACAAGGAAATCATCAAGATTTATGTCTCCAGACAAAAGAGAAAGATGTTGTTTTACAGAAGACAGTGTGGAATGTATTAACCATAGTTGACATTATGGTCCCATAGAATAAGTGGTGAGAGTATTGGGAGGGGGGTCTGAGGGTCGCGTGGATCAGGTTTATGTTTTGAAAACCCTGAAGTAGTGTTCATAAAACACGAATGACAAAAATTGGTGTCCACCAGCCACAAAGCCCACTTAGCAGAATTCACCGTAGAGGAATTAAATGTACTGTTTCTTATCATGCAATTCAGCTAATCTTCCATATAATTTGTATAAGTCTGCCAAGTATCATAAAGGGCCAGTGATGGAATAGCGGGAGAATTTAATTATTTAATTTAGCCAATCCCGAACAAGTAGTTTGTTGGATTGTGTCATTGGGAAAAATGATTTGGGTCAGTATTAGACATGCACAGGCCAAGGCTTAGTGCCCAATACTGATTACAAATCGATGGCATCTTTTCAATAATCATATCCCTTCAGAACTAGATTTTCAATGAAAGAAGAGAAATAGATTAATTTAGCTTGGGTACGCATGTATTTTTCTGAAGAACTGGGTGTCAATTTAAAGAAATAATAAGCCGGGTCGGAAAGGTTATAACCAATAAAATACGTGTATTTTCACTTTTGCTTATTTGAACTACCCTAAGATGGAGTAGGGCAATGTTCCCATTGAGTATAATTAAAAAGAGGCCGCTGTCCGTTAGTTCTATGCAGAAAATTATGTCCATAGTGTTGGTAACAAATAACTCGGCATAGTTAGCAGAATTCAAATATATATCTTCTGTATCAAAGACAGAGTAATACTGTAATTCAGAAAACAAAGAATGCACAGCATTGACATCTCAATCATCTGACTGTAACCCAGGTATAATTACATCACCCATAGAAACTAAGAATACATATGGTATCTGTAGGGTCTCCGTACGACCATATACATCGAATCGCACTTTATCGCATACAATTCCACCAGAAACTGGGACCACTGAAATGCATTCTTCATGCAATGAAGACTGTGGGGCCAACACACCGTCAACCGATTCCACATTGGAACATTCGGGAAGGTAGTGGCCATTGATCAGAAGGAAGAACACAGTTACCATGGAAAATACGATCTAGACATATATCCAAGGGGGAACCAGATAAGTGTGGTTCAACCAAGAGATAAGAACTAAATCATTGCTGGTGTCATGAAGAGGACTGTAGACAAAGAACTGTTGGCTGAAAAATTATCCTGATCGATATGGTAGCCAGAAGAACTCAGCTAAAACAACGGAGGCTGGGAGTCTGAATCTAGAACAGAGGCATGTAGGTCCGCAGGGCTCTCAGCAGGTGGATCAGAAATAACTATTTCTGTTATAGCACGTGAGAAAGTTAAAACTGACAATTGGTCAACTGAAGACTCAACTTTGCCCTCCGGCAGCTGGGGAGATACAGAACGAACAAGGCTCACAGACTGTAAAGAAATATCCCGTTGTGGGACACTCCTTGGCATACTATTAAGACATGGCCATATGGTGTAATTTGACATGTTCAATAGAAATGAAGGGTTTATCTTTGCATCCAGGTAGTGTAGGTAAAATCACTGTTCGGTGCCCTTAAGACCAAGGACTGGGACAGGAGCCCGGTACATGGGTACAAATTCTTTCTTGATCATCATTTCTTCACAAACTAATATGACTAATTTAGGGGAGCTAGCCAGAAACAGGAATCAGAACAGCTGCATCCACTGGTGAGGTTGAGGTCAAATGTGTTTTTTGCCAGGGCGTCACAACTCTTTTGTAGATCCTGTAATGCAGCATAGTGGTTATCTACATTCAATGTTGCAGCAGCCCGTCACAATGTCTAGACCCTCAGGTCTGGAACAAACATCTTAATGCCAAAGAGCATTTCGTACGGGGTCCGCACATCCAGAGATCTTTGGGGGAGATTTGTGAGTGCACGTTGAACCCCATAGAGGTGAGTTAACCAACCGCAGTCCGTACCTAATACCCTTGCTGGTAAAGACTGCTTTAGGTCACGGTTCATTGGCTCCACAATAGAATTGCCCTCAGGCCTATATGGAGACGAGAACTGCACCTGCACTCCCATAGACTTCATCACATCACAGTATGCCATAGAGGCAAAAGCTGGACCTTGGTCTGAATGGAAAGTGCGACAGGCATAAGTCCCGACAAAGACATGCAAATCTTTTATAACAGTACGAGCGTCAGCAGAGTGCTGCAGACAAACCCAGAGGAACCTAGTGCAAGAATGTACTGCAACCAAAATATATTTGAAAGCATTGTCGGATGTCAAAGGACCACATTGATCAAGATAAATACATCCGAATGGATCGTTCAAAATGAATACATGAGCCTGAGGTGGAAGCGAGATAGTAGAACTCTTAATTTGTTGGCAAATATCACAAAAAAGCTGATATTTACGTGTCTGCTGGTATAAACCACACCACTAATGGCGCTGCTGCAAAAGAGACTCTGCAGCTGACACTCCTGCATGAGCAGAAGCCAAGGCTTAATGGGCGGCTACAATGAAAGATCGTCTGCAGTCAGTGTTGGGAATCAAGCGATCACCAAAAGTAGGAATCGTCATTCATCCCACTTTTTCAGAAATCAAATTATAGGTAAAACGTGAAGGGAAACCCTGTGGAAAAGGAGTACCCCCCAGATGCAGAGATAGCTGCAAAAATGCCATAGTCAATTTTAGTCATTGACCTTTTAACTGCGGCTTCTTTAACTGAGGCTACTGCAGATTTGGCTGCTTCATCAGCCATCAAATATCCAACAGCGTGAGCTCCCGCACATTGATGTCCTAAAGTATGGACAACATTTGTAAGTGGCAAATGATCTGTATGAGCAGCCACTCGAACCCAAAGCAGTTTTTGCTACCTTTAGAATCCCAAACATCATTCTGTTTCCAGAAAAACAAATTGTCATTGTAAGACTGTACACAATAGAAAGAGTTACTCACTATAAGTGTGGACGACTCAGGATTTACATATTCAAGAGCCAAAAATAGAGCTTGCAACTCTATTGAACCTATTACAATATCGCAAACTGCAGAAACAGATTTCTTTCGAACCAATGGCTGGTTGAGCTGAGCCATCAGTGTTAATGATGCATTTGTGATGGTCAAGAGGAAGGACCATTGAAGTGAGAGGGTGAATGTATTCATACTAAAACAACTCTTGAGTTTGTGATGACAGGCCAAAAACAAAGTCGACATCAGCCGACGTCAAGGAAGTAGACCACTGGATCCAACGAGGATGCAGAGCTTTAGAATTAGGAACGCCAGCTTTCGTGACCTCCTCTAAGGCAGGCACAGGAAAAACAACATAAATGTGTTTACCTTGTGCAAGAGGGCATTCTTTTAGAATCGCATCTGTACAGCAGTAAGAATTTACTCAGTAGATGAGAAAAGCAACCCTGCAGGAGTATACAGATGTGATTTATAGGATATGGGAACTGTGTCACCCTTATTAAAAGTCATATAAGTGAAGCCGATTGAACCGGGACAAATCCGGATAACCAAACTGGTTGCATTAATCTAGTCTGTAAATATTGTGTTGCAAACAAGTCTCTTTGTAACTCTAGCAACACTGCGGTGTGTTCTGGAAGCCATGAGGAAGCAGAAAAGGAAGGGTGTATCAATGCGTAAAGTGATACACTGAGCATAATCAGGAATGTATGTTGTACCAAAATTTTAAAAAAACAGCAGAGACTGCAACTTCTTATGGTTGGATGGATGTTGCAATTGAGCACAATTCTCCAGAAAGTGAGGTGCTAAACCCCTACCCTCATTTGTAAGTTCATAACCAAGAAAAAGTACAGCTAGAAATGCTATATGCGATTTTGCAAATTTGAATTTGTACCTTAAGGTTACAAATTGAGTTATAATCCGAACCACTCGCGCAAGATGAGGATTTTATTCGTCATCTGTCAGGTAAATGTCATCAACATATGAAAAAGCTTTGGGATCAATGTTATTTAAAAGGGACACGATATGTGCCGCAAAAACCCCAGGGCTATTCTTATATCCCATAGGCTATCTTGCATAGCGCTTCTGAGAGCCTAGAGCGCTGAATGCGGACAAGTCACGGCTCTCCCGAGCCAGATTGTGACTGAAAAATCCATTTGAAATATCCAAAGTAGTTTTAAACTTTTTATGTACGATATTAGTAATCAGTGCTGTGGCATGCGTATTTTGTACGGCAAAGGTACGGGTATGACTATTCAAATGTCTGTAATCTAAAACAATGCAGGTTTCAAAATAGGAAAAGAGGATTAGTCATCACAAAAATACAGGGTTCAATTACCCCCTGATATTCCAGTTGAGTAAGTATTTCTTTAACGGATGCTTTAGCATCATGTTTAATTGGATATTGAGTTTGAGGCTGAGGAGTTGAGCGAACAGGCACTGCATGAAAAGGTGAATCCTTATTCCAACCTGCTTGGTTGCAGTATAAGGCAAGAGCTAAGGCAAGAGATCACTCTGAACCATATGGGTGCTTAGTCTCATCCGGGACATATTGAGAAAAAGAAGGAATAATCACATCTTCACCTCGAGGACAAGCAAGAACAAATTGGGAAGGCCAATCCACCTCCGCTAGTAAAATGTCATAAGAAGACGTCAAGTTGTCCAAAAAGGCGCATTATGGTGCATATATCACCTTCTATTTGAAGGTCTACATGAAATAGTCTGTCTGGGGGAGCTACGCGGGTGTCCCCAGTTTTTACAGTTATAAATGTGTCAGTTGCTTTCGCCGCCAGAAACTGGTGAAGTGTCTGCCACACTATGGTAACTTCTGCTGGGCTGTTGAGGAGAGTCACCGCCCAACTCCTGTCCAGGAGGAGCGTTCTCACCATCTGTTGCATATTGTGCAGTCAAAGCAGCAACTTTCTTCTTCTGAAAAGGGGCTCAATATGGAGAAGGTTCCTCCCGTTTGACTTTTACGTCAAACTGGTGCTGCGGGTCCTGCTTAAATTGCGTGGACTCACCTTGCCTGCGATCCTGTTGCCCTCCTCCACCAAATTGTTGCTCCAACAATACCTGAAAGGAATGATGAGAATGAAGATCAGGATCCTGAAACCACTCTGGAGTTTTAATTTTAGAGCGATCGCGTAAATTATATCTACATTCAGAAGTCTCAGGTGGTGGTGACCCAGCACGAGATTTGGGCTTCTGTTGCTGTTTATTTCTGTCCCATGTGTTTTAGGAAAGGCCGGACGTCCCTCCTTGTCAGAAGGTGGTTTACCTTGAGACTGTGTAGAAGGTCTGATCCCTAAATAATTGCGACATAAGGACGTATACACATCAGCAATAATAATCGGTAACTCACGTTCCTAATCAATGTCAGCCACTGCAAAACGGCATTGGCGAACCTGTAAGAAAACTGCTACACAATTAATATAGGAAAGATTCATTCCGGAGACGACGGGAACAATACCCACTCATTTCATCCCCAAATCCAGGGCTGGACCATCCCCATCTTCATTCTGTATTTGTTTCAGAATGCTCTGAAGAACGCTCCAGGAGGGGGTGTCAAAACAAAGTGTATACAATGAGGCTAACACCATCCCCCATGTGTTGCAATCAGCCTATGTAGGAATCGGACCACTGGGTAAACACATAGTAAGGATCCTGTCTTTCTCCACAGGACCAGTGTGAGGGAAAACAGCATCAAGCTGTTCAATCTTCTGAGGGATCCAAAATGCAAAGTCCTCACGAGATTGAGGACGTATAGCCATGACTGAATTGATTAGGACTGGGCTTATCACAAGGGCGGAATCAGATCAGGTGTCTATATACAAGACAGTCCTGCCCATACAGTAAACAAACACCAGCCAAATTAGCATTAGGATAAATAGGATGAGGAGTAAAACTGGCCAATACTGGCCATGTGGCCCAGTCAATGCTTAAGGGGCCAATGCAAATGAAGAAAAGAGTGTAGGGAACCAAATCTGGCGCTCCCAGGCTGTGAGGAACTTCAACCACCTCATAAGGACGATATGCCACAGGGCCTGCAGCAGCTGTATAAGAATGAAAGGTATTGTCATTTGCATCTAATGCAGGAATCATAACCCATGAATAAAAAAATTTGAATCTGTATGCTGCATACGCTTCAACCACAAACACAATAGGAGACCACAAATTGAGCACTGCATGTTGCAACAAATATGTTGCGTAAGTTTTATGAGCAATGTGACAGAATCACATCTGGTTGAGCCATAATGAAAGGTTTGTAAGGGAACTATTGGTAGCACAAAAATGGGTCAAACGCCTTTTAAAACATTCAAGCTTGAATAACCTTCAGCAATAGGTGTACCCTATCATCTGAGGTGGCAGAGCCCTCCTACCATAGATGTCTCTGGAAACCGGTGTGAGAGTATTGTGGACCAGCACAAGCGCTACTCAGGTATTCCATGAAACAGTACCCGATCAAACGTTGACAGCGCCATGTTGCAGGGATTCTGCGGAGTCACAGAACCATGCTTGGGATCATGGAACCTTAGTGGGCAGGGACTGAGTCATCCTATCACCTGAGTACCCATGAGTCCAGAGACGACTAGCTATAGTGTCTCACTGACCCTCCTACTCACTCATAGAGGAACAATTAGTTAGACACCCCAGAACACAACACTCCTGACCCTCTCAGGAATCTCGGTTGCAGGACACACCCTTTCGCTCTCGTACCAGTCCACATTTAGATTAGACAGAGACACAGGAAAAGTTTAAAATGTTCATTTTAACTAACATGCTCTGGTATGCATTATACGTGCCATAACAAGTAGAAAAAGGCCTAACTTAAATACAGCTAGCATAGCAAGTAGTCCATAAATCATAAAAGGTGCTGTCATTATATAAGACAGTGGTGCCCAGAGAAGATCTCTGGGTGTTTAGCAGCAGCCCCATACCTCAGTCTATAGATGGAAGATCTACATCACAGGTGCCGGCACGCTCCCTTCTCTGGAAAGATCCCTCTCCAAGTGTGTGTTACCCTCCCGTGTATACCTATATGCCCAAAGTTCATGTTTCCAAACAACAGCTGCATCTGTGTGTTTTGACTAGGTGCTAGGGCCTGACCAGAACAGAATAACAAGGGGCATTTTTTTCGACCTGGTCTGCAGTGTTCAGACTAAATCCCAGGAAAGAGCAAAACACAAAACAACGTTGTGTTCTGTGTGAAAGTTACAGTGTGGCACAAAGCAAAAATATAATTGTCTAGTAACGTGTGCAAAGCAGAGGACAGTCTGGCACGGGTTCATGCTAACATAGGGAAAACGACAATGGCTACCTGGACCACATGACACTCCATGACTAATATATCTGAGTCCATTGCTCAAAAACAAATCAAATAAATCGCCAACAGATCTTCCAAACCCAGGTTCAACTGCTTCCTTAATGAGGAAAGACGCAAACTAAGGCTGGCTGAGAGATCATGGAGAAACTCTTCTTCCATAACAAACCTCAATCAGCTGACGTTGTCCAGAAGTACATATAACAAACATATCCACAGTGACAAAACTGCTCACTTTAGGTCAACGCTCGACCACGCCAAAAACAGCCTGAAAAAATTGTTTGAAATCATCAAACAGCCAGCTAACCACTCAACTAACCATCACTCTGCACTCAATGACTTAACCCTTAACAGTGAGGCATTTTCTGCACACTTCATTGAAAAGGCAAGAAAGATCAAACTAGAACTATTACGCATCACACCAAATGTGCACTCTCCATCCCAGCCCACAGCCTCTCCGCTACCCCAGATGAGTTCCCCTCCTTCTGGTTCTATGTATTACTCTCCTAAAAACCAGGCATTGTGGAATACCTTTATACTCCCAGACGATGGAGAGCTACTCAAAACTATATCTTCATTAAAACCTTCAAATCATTTCAATGATCCTCTTCTTGGCAATCTCTCTTCTAAGAACTTATATCCTCTGTGCTCCCACTTTTCTCTAAAATTGTCCACAAATATCTCCTGCAAGGACAGATTTCTGATTACCTCAAAGTTGGACAAGTCTCCCCATCACAGAAAAGCCAAATACAGACCTAACTGATCATAACAACTTCAGACCTATTTCCATTTCCATGACTTTAGCCAAACTACTTGAAAAATGTGTACACACAATTATGTAATCACATTGAACAATTTCAGCTCCTTGACCAATATCAATCAGGCTTTAGATCGGGACACAGTACTGAAACTGCACTGAAACACATCGTTGACAACACATTGAGACTACTGGACCAGAATGAAATTTGCCTACTTATCCTCCTTGATCTTTCCTCAGCATTTGCCATGGTCAAACATGATAACTTGATTGAGCTACTTGAAAAAAGGATGGAGATATCAGGATCAATGTTAAATTGATTTGCCTCATTCCCACAAAGAGTTAAAGTCCACCATTCCCTCTGCAACATTACCCCAGTCTCAATTGGAGAGCCTCAAGAATTTGCACCCAGGCTCTTCAACTTTTCCATGGAACCTCTCACAAAATTCTGAACCAATCAAACATACATTACCCCATGTACGCAGACGAGATGCACCTGTACATAAAAATTTCTATACCGGATGACATCATAACTCTCAACTCACAATCACTTTATGCTAGATACTTTGAAAACCAAATTTCTACTGATTTCCTCTCACAGCCACTCTACACCCATTCTACACCCATTCAGGACTGGCTCAAACAATTAACTGCCCTCAATTTCACTCCTCATGTTGTAGATTCAACTAGATCTTTCGGTATAACTCTGGATAATCACCTGAATATGCATGACCACATTAGTGCAACAACTAGAGGAGCTAATCACCAACTCAACACGTTAAGGAATATCAAACTCCTCCTTCCTACTGATGACATGAAGCGTGCTGTCCAATCCTTCGTTAGCTCCTGCTTAGATTACGGAATTGTTACACTAGCTGGACTTCCCAAAGCCAAACTGGCATCTTTATGGGCTACTCTAAACTCTGCTACCAGACTCATCATGGCCTCAAGAAAATGTGCGCACATCACACCAGACTTAATTGATTCCAAGTGGCTCCCCTTCGAAGCAAGGATTTGTTTCAAGATAGCCTGCTTGACGCACAACGTGCTTCACCATAACACTCCAGTTTACCTGGCAACAAAACTTGAACTATACGGTGTGAATCAATCCCTAAGACGCTCTAATAACCTACTGCTGAAACCACAAAAATTCAATAAGAAACAAACTTATAACCAAGCCTTCTCTGGCCTCGCTCTGAGAATTTGGAACACTCTTCCTCTCGAAATCAGATCTAACCCCTCGATTACCACATTAAAAGAAAGAAGTCAAAGGGTTGCTCCTGAATAGCTACCTGCAATGATAGACTGGAAGCCAACCAAATTAACTTTGACTTCTGTTCTACAGCTTTGTTTTAACGTTCAATGATGCATTTGTTCTGCATGTTACCTTCTATTACCTTGATTGTTCTGTTTGTGTTACTACCTACCTGACTACCTACATGTTCAATTTGCTACCTTTCCCTGTCTATCTTGCATGCTTTGTGTACAGCACTCTGAAACGCTGACGGGTCATATTAGCGCTTTATAAAACCTTTCAAATAAATATTAAATAGGACACAGGACATCCTATCACAATCTTGCAGATGTGCGATGCATCTTTAACGAAGATCCCGGCAATGCTCCGCAAACCAGGATTTAAGGTACTTTGTTCAACGGGACTAACTGGGTCTCTGTAGCCAGCCCATGCCGTATCACGATCGGCCAGAACTTGTGACTTTGTTCCAGTCTGGCATGAGTAGATATCAACATTTGGAGCTTTTAGCTTTTTGCACAATTTTCACTAAGATTTTAAACTTGAACATCCCCAGTTCCACTGAGTAGATTGACATTTTGGTCTTGTTTAATTTATTAAAAGTAGCTCTATTTTTCCAACTTGGTTGGGATCCTTTATGTGTGGTATTTTCACTTTATTACTGATTGAAGTGTCACACAAACTCTTTACACATTGCCTCTAAGTTAAGCCTGACTGCTCTGTGCCAAGCTACCAGAGGGCTGTGCACAGGTTAATTTAGGGTTCGCTTGTGATAAAGATTGTGGTTGCTACTTGATCAGGGCTCGCACCCCCGTCAACCAACAACCCAATTTCTAGCATTGGTCTTCAGCAGGCTGGTTCAAGACTTGTATTTATGCAGTACTATGCAGTGATTTGCGTAGCACAAAATTCTAGTTAAATAATTTGATACCAACTCAAACATTTTTAAATTCACATTAGTCTCTATTGGCTATTTTTGTTTTTCTAACTTTTAGTAACCCTTCCCTTCTCTACTACCATGGAGATGGAGCTGATCAATGTTGACAACATCATTAGGCCTGTGATTCCAATGATCTTGCTAGCAGTGATATAAACACACTCACGCACACACACAAGCACACATACACACATACATACTTACACATAAACACATAGGATAGGACATAATTTTACAATTCACTTCCCAGACTTTGTCACTATCATCACCCAGACAGTCTAGTCTTCCTCCTGATGGAGGATGTTATTACTTGTCAAACAGGACACTCACGTGAGAGACCCAATGGTGATACTACCCACCACATCACACTTGCGAAGATAATATATGCCGTTGTTTGTGAGGATGTGGTTGAGGGTTTCCAAGACCAATTTCTCTGAGAGTCTGGCATAAGACAGATGTGGTTCACTTCACCCCCTCTTTTGATTAATGCTAATGGACAGTTGAAGCTGATTGAACTTAAAAGATAATTTGTGTCCAGAAGTAAATCAACAGTTCATGTTTTAGTTCAGCCCAAATATGTTGCCATTTCTTCCCTCATATTGAGGCCCTTCTGGGCATTTCTATTCAGTTCCAAAATATATCTTGATTGCAAAATTCTTTCTCATTCTCCTCTCTGAGTTGAGCGTACAATCCTGCCAGTTCCATAATGACATAGTAGTTCAGACCTACCATAATTGAGTTTCTGGAAATGGTGAACTATTAAATATGTTCTATCACAATGCTCAACATCTCTAAGGAGTTCTAAAATTCTGTTCTTCAAAGGGAAGATAGTGCTCCCCACATATTTCAAGGAACATGGAATTTTGAAAATGTAAATGCAATAGTCAGAATCATATGTACTCAATTTAACTATTGCTTTGATATTTTTTTATTAGATATTATCTTATCAACTTTCCTATTGATTTTACACGCTTTGCATTTACCACATTTTCTGACACCCTTGGTTTACTCAATTTTGCAAAAATAGCTATGTGCCAATTTGTCTTTAAGAGAAGCTGCTTTTCTGCATGTAATCTGTGGCCTCAATTCCAGCTGTGTACAAATGATTATATTGCTCTTTAAGATGGCCCAATAATCCTCAAGAATGTCATACTTTTCTTATCTGGCTTGCTTGTGAAGTGATAACTCTCACATTGTTAGTATATTCTACTTTCTCCGAATCAAGTGTGGGAAATGAAAGCTCAGGTCTAGGTATTTTACCAAGTTTAGTTTCAGTGAAGGCCAGGGTTCTGTTAGAGTAACATCTGGCTCAAGATCTACTCTTCATCCTTTCTTTCTCCACTGTAAATTCACCTGCATCACAGCAAATCTGTTTGGCACTATGTAGTTTCAGCATTGTATGCCACTGACAGGGCTCCTAGGATTAGGCCTGGGCTAAAATTTCGTTCCGTTCGCGGAAATTGCAATAATTTGACATTTTCGCGTTCCGCGGAAAGCGCGAAAATTTCAAAATTTCCGCATTTTTGCGATAATTTGGTTCTTGCTCGCGCTGTAAAATAATACATTCTCGCGCGCACGCGATCGCCTTACCTGAATCTCGTTCGCCGACAAGTTTTCTTGATCCGGTCGCGTTCTCCATGAGATGTTGTATTGTTTTTAGCCATTTGCGCTGTCTCGCGACAGTTCGCGCCCTCAGTGACGTCATGCGTCGCGCGATCACGTCTTTCTTCTCGCGAGTATGCACCGCGAGACAACTGAAAACAAGATGGCCGCGCCCGCGAGCAACCGCATGGGTAAGTTGGCGAGCCGCAACCATGCAGAAAATCTCGCAAACATGCGCGGAAATAACTTCCGCATCTTCGCGATATTTCTGCGTGTTTGCGATAATTTTTAACATTTTCGCGATAATTTGCGAAAGTGGATTTCGCAAATTTCGCCCACCCCTACCTAGGATGATGATTGACTATCTGAGCCTAGGATGGTATTAGCCACAGTTTCCTTTCTATAAAGGGCTGTGAATATATTCCCATTCTTAATATATACCTTGATGTCTAAATATTGTACCTCCGCATTATAGATTTTGTGAATAAAACTAGGATTTACAAAATTCATATTCAGTGATGCTATAAGAGACTAGTAGAATTTGTGCACTATATAAGTATCATTAACAAAGCATAACATAACATAACATAACATAACATAAATGTATTAAATACAGTTATCCCAGAGTAGGAAAAGACATTCTAAGTGCCTTATCCAAAGTAGCATATTATTGTTTACTTTTTATTCTCTTGGGTCCAACAGCCGATGAACACATTTGCATAGCCTGGGGTGAAACAGGTGCTCAAAGAGTCTTTTTAAAAATAAATATGTTCTGATTAGGGTGTTTAAAATTTGTATATTTGGGCTGCGCGTAATTGAATGGAATATTGGCCAAACTATGCAAAACAGGTAATTATGCGAATTATGCTAATTATGCAAAACGCAACTCTATCAATTTGCTCTATATTTTAGCAGAAAATGTGCCCTCCCATCAATGTTCGATGAGAGGATACAATTTGCACTAGAAAACTAGTGCAAAATAGCGGCGTGAACAACAGTTGATCACATTCTGCAACTCTTGTGAGTTCACAGTAAAGTTTTGCTTCGGATAGTGCATTCATTATGCATTTTTAATCTGAATGATGCCTAATTATACAAAGTGACTTAATGACATCATTTCAGGATTGTTGCGCAACAAGTGTATGCAAAATTGCTGAAATCATGCAAAATACCGCCAACATATTAGCTCTCATGTAATGTAGGCAACATTCAATCACTTCAAGTAGCATATCATTGTGTGCACAGTTGCTCATGGGGTAACTCTTCAGGAAATATTCACATGCTCCAATACCTTTTTCATTCTACTCAATTTCATGCATCTTCCACCAGAATTCAGAATGATCTTTTCCAACAGATGATAATGTTGTGAAATGAAAAACAATAACTCATTAATATAGAGGATAGCATTTTCCAGATGGCTTTCATTGGATGCTCTATGGGTCTCCCAGGTAGTGTTATGGGGTTGTTTTGTATCTATGTTAAATATTATAAGCATGAGATCACAGGTTTTCATTTGAACTGAACATATATTGACCTAGATCCAATGTTCCTCTCTCTTTCCAATCCCATAATAAATCATGAAACCTTTTCATAATAGATTTGTGTTCCTTTGTGGTTATACTCTCAAAACCACCAGATGCCAGTAGTTGCCTATATGCTTATTCATAATTTTGTGTGATTCCATCAGTACTATATTTCGTCTTTTATCATAGGGCTTAATGATTAAATTCATATAATCGCAAGAGCTGTAATAGTCAATTTCTGTTCCTTTGCAAGAAAATGATAAGAGATTTCATATGAATCCCTTAATTTCAGCAAATTACAGGTACAACACATTTCTTCAATGAGTTAACTTTCCCAAGTATATGAGTCCACATTGCCAGAGGGAATTTGCAGAAACACGATGACAAAAATGGAAAACATACTCCACAGTCTTTATTTTACATTGCTCAATAAATGACTAGGTAATCAAACATATCAATGCTGTGATGTGGCATGTTCGGTATGTATCTTAATTTGGGTTTAATGACACTTTTTCTTCTTGTATTCACTTCATTTCGTAATGGTTCTAATCTCTCAGGTACCTCCAGGGTAACCTTCATCTGAGTCCCACATCAAGTTCTTGTAACATTAGAAGACATACACATCATCTATTGTCAATTCAACTCAATCTAGTAGTAGCTTCAGATTTTCTAGTAACATTAGCCAAACCATATAATTTTATCAATTTCAATTTTCTTATGTATTTAAATAACTCTTATTTAGTTGTTGTATGCTCAAAAGAAAGATCGGAGCAGAAAGGCCCAATTCTAACACTGTCAGTTCATGTTTAGATAAGTTTATTGTATTAATACCATTTTTTTTGTTGGCTCAATTCCACTTTGTCTGGTGACCTTTTCAACCTGCCGGTGTTTTGGGCATTTTTGTTCATAGATCAGCAGCTTTTGTTTTTGAGTTTTTTCCTCCTTGCTCTTGTCTTCCTCTCAGTCGGTGTTGCCTCCCCTGTAGAAGGTTGTTACTCCATGTCATATCAAATCATATCATATCATAATTTATTCTGTGAATTAATTCAATCAATTTTACAATAGTTCCCATGGCAAGCTGAAGTTATTGTTTTCCCTCTCTCCAAAGTTTTCTATGAGAGTATGTTGCAGTTCCTCTGAGTGCTTGTCTTACTCCAAGGTAGAAGTACATTTAAACTTGTGTTGACACATTTACAGCTGTAGTAACTTGAGAAGTGTAGTTTGTATAGATCTAGGATTGACACTTTTGAAAGAAGACAATAAGGGCCTCATATATGAGGCATTGGCACATGGCAGTGCCACCAGTTTTCTTGCTGTGCTACCCTACACCAACCTATGTGAAAGGGCATAAATGCACTTATTTACAAAACACAGCGCATTCCAGTCAATTCCCTCTGCGCTGGCTCACAGTTAGCTGCCTAGCGCCAACGTCAGCACTCTTGCACTATGGTGAAAGGGTGCCTACGTTGTAGGCAGGATTCTTTTGTGCAGGAAGGTACCTTCCTGCACAAAAACAATCCTGAGTTGCAAAATGCAGCACACATGAAAAGAGGAAAAAAAGATGGGAAATAAAAATATTTATCCTTGTAACGCCTGCTCTGGACACGTGTAAGGATTTTATAAAATAGAATGAATCAATCAAATAGAATATAAAAATTGAAAGAATATAAATTGAAAAAATACATTTTTCTAAAAATATTTTGGGCTCTTCACATTTTTTATAGACATGATTGATTATGGATATCATGTTGGTGCACCTAGATTATGGTTTTTGAAATTAGAAGCTTGCTATTGTTTCTCTTACATAAGGTTTTGGTTCTGCGCCAGGTTTATGTGATAAAGTAAATCTGGGCACCGTCAAAATCCATGGATGTTGATTTGGAAAACCCACCGGAATGCCCATGGAATGCCTCCTTGATGCAGAGTAAGGTAAGGCAGCGACTTGCGCTGATTTGTCATACTCCATATCTATGAGGCCATGCAAATCCATGCAGAGCTGCTCTGTGTTGCCTCATAGATATGATTGAGAGTCTTGCACCACAGCCGTGTCACAAAACCCATGCACCAGCGGTGCAAGGGGCTCGTTAATAAGCTCCTAAGTCTATTACTTTGTGGTAAGGAAATATTACGGGACTGATCAACAGATTAGAGAATGAGGATTGGAGGTCTTTCATGCAGAATGGAAAACTGCTGTTTTCATTGGGCTATTAGACTTTCATATTATGTAAAAACACCTTGATTATTCTTTCAGATCGCACTTTTCGGTAAATTTCCCGTTACCGACCGGTATTTAGGCAATTGAGATGTAGGAGGCCAAAAATAGGGTTTCGGTAATTATGAATCGGTAAATACCGATTCATCATTACCGAATTCCAAATTACCGATTCTGAATTACCGATTCCTTATTTACCGAATCGGTAAATAAGAAACGGTAAAAACGAGAAAATAGATGTAGGTAAATTCGGTAATACCGAATTTCATGACATTCGGTATTTAAGAGTCGGTAATTAACACTGACTGAAAGAAGGTGGTAATCAGCTACTGTGTATATAAGCAATCCCAAAATGCAACAGTGTGATCACTATGGCGGCTTTCTATGTGATTGCAAGGCGGCTACGTCTACAGGCAGCAGGAGTGAGGATCTGGAGACAGGAGGAGCGCATTTACAGACAGCACATCACACTCTTCCAACAGACTGAGGCTGAGATCCATGAAAGGTACAGGCTACACCCCCACACCATCCTGGACTTGATAAGGGACATGCACCCACTCTTGGAGCACCCAACACCAAGGGCGCACGCCATACCACCACATGTGCAGGTGCTCTGTAGCCTACATCTACTCGCATCTGGCAGTTACCAGGGGTGATAGCTGCAGTAGGCGGGGTGTCTCAGAGTTGCCTGTCCCGTTTCTTCGGAAAGTTCCTGGATGCCATGATGCAGAGAATGAATCACTACATTAGCTTCCCAAACACACAGGCGGAACTGCTGAAAACCAAGACAGACTTTTACCAGATGGCACAGTTCCCGCATGTCATAGGCTGTATTGATGGCACACACATTCCAATCTGCCCACCAGCAGCCACTGATTATATCTACAGGAACAGAAAGTCCACCCACTCCATATATGTGCAAGTAATCTGCGATGCTGCCAACATAATCACTGACATCGTGGCCAAATTTCCTGGGAGCACCCATGACTCATACATCTTCCAGAACAGTGGTATCTACACACGTCTGGCTGCGGGAGAATTTGGAGAAGGATACCTGCTGGGTAAATCACTATAACACTCCCTTATACTTACTGCAGATGAATGTGTATTGGTGTATGTGACTAATGGCACTCTCTTTCTCACCTAGGTGATAGTGCATATGCAATGCGGTCATTTATCCTCACTCCCTACCTAAACCCATCAACCCTGAGTGAGAAACGATACAATGTGGCACACAAATCAACACGCAACGTTGAGGAGCGCACGTTTGGAATATTGAAAAGCAGTTTACACTGCCTCCCCAAAAGCGGAGGCGCACGTCAGTACACACCCATCATCTGCTGAAAAATCATTGCAACTTGTGCAATGCTGCACAACCTTGCCACAAAGAAAGGTACAGAAGTGGAATTAACTTATTTTGAGGACAATGATGATGAATTTACACAGCCAGAGCCCAACGCAACAGGAGTGCCACCAGCAACAGATGGGAGACAGCGACGGGCAGAGATCACATGCAACTATTTTTAAGTATGTAAGGAGACACAGCCAGTTGGTGAATGTAATGATGTAGTTTTAATTTCTGGGCACTACGCCACAACACAAACGGCCAAACTTGACAGTCCAATTTGTGACATCCATAGTAGGAAGTCATGGGTTACTTCACCCAATTCTGTCCTGGAAGTGTGGGCTGCATCAGCGTCTGCGGCCACGCACAACAGTGCTGGATGCCATTAACTGACTGTCCTCGCTGGCTGTGGAACCAGTGGCAGCCCCATGCCGTCCGGGTGTCTTTTACAGGGGGGGTAATGCTGCACCGACTGGTCATGTCCTCGCTGTCCCCAACTTCCACAGCACCAGTAGTGGCAGACTGACTTGTAAGCAGCACTTCAAAAGCAGTGGTCACGTTTACCAGCCCCCTAGAGACATCAGTGCTGCAGTGCGCCAGCCCCTCCTGCATGTCCACGGAGCACCTTCAGAGCAGAGAAGTGGCAGTTGCTAGGCGGTTCACTGCCCTCATATGGTGCTCCATTTTCTGCCTCTCCCTGCGCCGTGTTACTCTGTCCTCATCCATTTTGCTGCACAGCAGCATCACAGACTGGGACATGTCTCACATGCCCGCAGCCATCTCCTTCATGCCCTCAGCCATTGAGCTAATACCCTTGTCATGTTGTCATTGAGGCGCCTCATTTGTCGCTGGACTGTCTGAATTGCCTTGCCTTGTAGAAGTTGCACCTTCACCATGGTTGCCTCCAGCCCTCCGAAGACACCATGGCTCTCACCCTGTGGAGGTGGACTGCTCACACGAGCCCTTCGGCGGCATCTGGCACCTGTGTGTGCTCCCTCAGAAGTGGACAGCAAACCAGCATTGCTGCCATCCAGTGGCACAGTAGATGTTCCCCCCCCTCGAGTCTTCTGAGGAGGACTCAAACTCCTGCAGTCTGGCAACAGCACGCCTCCTAGGTCTAACCACTGCAGGTGGTGTTGATGCTGGTGAGGCTAGCAGTAGTGGTGAGGCTGGCTGTGGTGGTGAGGCTGGCTGTGGTGGCGAGGCTGGCTGTGGTGGTGAGGCTGGCTGTGGTGGTGAGGCTGGCTGTGGTGGTGTTGTGTGCCCTGCACTCGTACTGGCCTTTTCTGTGATGTCCTTCCGGTGTGCCCTCTCTCCCTTGTCCTGAGCAGTCCTGCGTGATGTCTCGCCTGTCGACAGAAATTGTACATTAGCTCAGTATACCTGCAGCCCTGCATTGCAAAAATTAAAATACATTTCTGCCACGCTATCTCATTGTCCTCTGCCTGCTTATCGCTGATGTGTGTCACACGCCTTGTTGTTCAGTGCGATTCCTGTCATGATAGAGGTTTCACTGACTACATCTCCCATAATGCATTGCTGTTCTGAACAAAAACCTGTACTGGAGTGGGATTCACATAGCCCAATTGGGGATTTGGGATAGGGGAAGGGGGGGCACAATGCTGTGCATGCTTCTTACCTTGTTTGGATGCAGCTCTGGCAGAGCTGTCTGCATCCCCGATTCCACAGACACTTTCTGGCTCTATCGTGGACTCCATGAGCCGCTCAAGTTCAGTCAGAGCAGGTGCCCTGTTCCTTCCACCTCCTGCCTAGCTGGCTTGTTTTTTAAGATCAGCCATCTTCTTCTTGGTGATGATCCTGATATCATACCACCACTTCTTGAGCACATCAATGTCCCGGGGGGTCACTCCAATGGCATTCACCTGAGACTGGATTCCAAGCCAGTTTTTTCCTTTTTGTAAATCTGCAACTTGCAGGGAGTTTTTTCCAAACAGCTTTGTGTGCTGCTTCACTACCTCCTCTAGAAGGACCTGCAGTTCCTTCTGACTGAATTTCAGTTTCCTCTTCCTTTCCCCTCCTTCTCTTTCTGTGTCCTGGCTGGCCATTGTGTGAGATTTGCAGTTCAGGCAGTGGCTCTGTTGCTCTCCTCTGCACTCCCAGCCTCTCCAGAAGGTTCTGATTGTGTGCACCTGCCTGGGTGTGGCCACTTCCTGGTTGGGAGGGGTGGTGGTTGCACAGGATTGGCTGATTCCTCAACTGCAGTTTTTTAGAATTTCCGATTCGGTATTTACCGATTCGGTATTTGTCGATTCGGTAATATTTACCGATTCGGTATTTACCGAATCGGAAAAACCGATCGGTATTGTGGATTCGGTAAATATTTACCGATGTTTACCGATTCGGTAATATTTACCGAATTATTACATACATCGGAAATACCGATTTCTAAATACCGATTCGGTAAAATTCGGTAATTAGAAATCGGTATTTCCAAATTACCTACATATGGCCCATTGTCACCTAATACAACCTTATTTCTAGATAAAGTAAGATCGAGTGGTATGGTTACAAACTACATGAAGAATAGATATTACTGTAATTGGGAGTATTGTTCTTGGGTGACCGAGGAGGTTTTTGTGCGTGCACTTTGAATTACCAGGCTTTGCGTCCTCTCAGTGTATCTACAAAAACAAAGTTTAAATCAGTTTTGTTTATTCCTGTGACCTGTATATAACACACTCGGGTATCTTTGATTCAAATCTATGTTAAAGGAATTAAACATCTGAAGTTGTGAAGACATCCTGCTTAGATGCCAGGGTCAAATGTGTGCAAATAGCAAGTGCTGAATACATCTGAAGAGGCTAGTCAATTCAAAGCAAAGGACTCCAATCACCAATATCACCCGAGTATATGTCTAGTGGGCACAGTGCACTTTATAATTTCCTAAAATCATATAGGAATAATAAGAGCTCGATAACCTACAAATAATTCTGCTTGTGGCATATGTAAATACCAAGAAAGGTGAGTAGATTAACATTCAGTGCAATTCAGTATATTGATAGTCGAAATATCATTAACCAAGTAAGCAATGATTATGATGGTGTAGTAAAACAAAGCATGGTATCCATGTATAACTTGTTCATGTAACAATATAGCTTCTTCTTGCAGCTGACAATTAGTTTTTTTGAGAGTATTCACAAAAAATTGTTTTATCTTATGGCATACTTCAAAAACAGAAAGATCATTAGATTTAGCTTAAAACTTACAATAGGCATCTCAATAAAGACATCTAACATCTATAGCTCATTTGGTGCATGTAGGAGAAGGTTGTCTCGTATCAGACCCCCAGATATCCCTGGCAAAATTATAAATCTGATACATTAATTATTTAATATTTAAAATGTATTTATAGCAATAATGTTAACATAATTGATTCTGTCGCAATTGAGCTCCATTTATCATAATGATATTAGTTTATTGTGACTGTTGTTGTGATAAATAATTACCCTGCAAAACAATTTGATATCATAGAAACGTGTTTTTTCTCAAAACCATTTTTATAACTTTTTATTAAACAAGGGCCAAAATACTGCTAAATATTGTAATATGTGTTTGCTCTATAAAACCTTTCCTCATTTACAATGTTTTATAAACTGTCAGAACCCCTTTCAGGCCAGAGAACATGACTCATTACTAAAAATGCAAACAGTACAAACAATAATTCAATGTCCAGAAGCAACAACACAATTCACCTTGGGGTCGAGACTCTAGTAGTTGTCTAAAAAATGCCTTGCCAACCCTATCTAGTGTACTGAGTCCATATTTATTCCCCGTTCACTGGTGACTGCATCAGGAATGCTTTTTAGGAACTTAGTCAGAAGTGTTTATGGTGCTGCAGCAGAATGCCCTCTCCTCAGGTGCTCTGAGTCGGATCCTGTACATCGAAGTTGGGCCACTCGCAATGGATACGGCAGCACCCAGCGGCACAGGCACTTCCTGTCAAGCAGCACAGGCAGTCGGGTTAGAGAGACCGGAGCTACTTCTGCTCGGCAGACAGAGATTGTAAGTTGCTCTGCCCCCTAACGCAGGTAACGCTGTGGGGCGGCGAGGCGAGGCTGGGGCCGGGCTGGGTGTGGGGTAGTGGAGTGTGACAGATGACGGGAAAGTTAAGAGTAAAGAAATACATAAATAAAAGCACTTACTTTGTGCTCGCAGCATCGCCGACAAAGCAGACATGACTCCTAAGCTGATTGTCCACAACAAAATTCATGGGAGAGACCAGAGTTCACACCTGGATGTCAGCCACAGTGATATGTGCACCAAAGGGGAAATCACAGGACTCCTTTCCTACTCTTTATGCTTCTCTTATTAGTCTTTTATGCTTCTCTTATTAGTCCCATCTCCCTTCCTAAGATGTGTCTTTGTCCCTTTCCTGGGATCTATCACTGAAACAAAAAGCAGTATTTTGAAATGAAAAGGGGGTTTCTTACTCCCCTCCATTGAATTGAATGTTTCCACTCAGCTCACATGAATGCAGCAAATCACAAATCTGTCTCGGGGATTCCTCTACCCCACATGTCTTCACCAGGCAGGCCTGGGCTTCCCATAATGGAATCCATGGTCCTCCATACAATGTACCCTTGCAGACACACACACACACACGCATGCACACATGCATGCACACAAACACACACACACACTCTGTGAGTACTTTTCGGCACTGAAGCATTCCTATAATTAGCCAGGGTGTGGTATTTCAACACACGCACTGCCAGCACACACACTCACTATGTGCATGCTGCACAGCCCTTCACACTTCATGTATTGTACTTCACACAAGCACACATATACCCAGCACATGTTTCATTCACACATGCACTGCATTGTACTACTTCTCATGTAATGTATTCCTCTCAGGCATGCATACACCCAGTACATGTACTAACCATACATGCACTGCATAGTAGTGCTCCATCCTTGGACTGTATCCTTCCCGGGCCCACATACAACCAGCACAGAGTCACTACTCCTGCGCTGTGCAGCTCTATGCATCTACCTGATATAGGCCAAGGGTGAGTTAAATACACAGCATCAGAACAATTTAAAAGGTGAGTGAGCCCGTAGGCTTGACTCCAGCCACATATTGCAAATAGATCCTAATTACTACTACTGAACACTACACGGCATGCTCCCACCTCCGGAAGTGGTCTGCCTAACTCTTGGTGAAGGTAGTAGCCTTCCACCACTATGAGGGTTGCGCTTTGTACACCCCTCACTGTCCAACAAGACCACAATCCTTGAGACAGGCCTATGTCATGGCGCACACACCATATCTGTTTTTGCCTATTGCAAAAAAATCAGCATTAGCGACTCAGACAACAGTGCAGTTGGGCATTCAGGGCACAGGTGCACGTCTCTTACCATGCAGAGAAATTTTCCCTTTCAATTTAAAACAAAAGCCCTTACATGTATTTTCACAATATGTTTTCTCCATATTAGCCTTACATCGAAATTGCATAAACCTATGGTTTAGTGAAACATTTATTTATTGCATCATCTATAATTCAATCAGGAAAGATTTTAAAATTAGATCTGACCTGTTATTTTGAACCAGTGCAAAGTTTCTGTTTTACTCCCTACTCTAAGGAGGTGGTAAATGTATACATGGGCCTGTGGGATGATTGAGGATGGTGTGGTGGGTGAAGGAATGTGAAGCTTTTTTCTTGCAGGGGGAACATTGTATGCTCCCCCTCTTTGAAAAAAAGCAGACATAGTCTTGGCTGCTGCTGCAGCAAAAGCCTCATGCAACTTTTCAGTAGGAAGTGCGGCTGGAAAAACTGAGTATGGTTCTTCTACACCTCGCTGGTAAAACCATGTGTTGAAAACATTCCCATTTCAGAATGAGGTGGAGTGAAATTCCACATGATAATTTCACTATGTCTAACTCATACTCAGGCCAAAATAAGGGATACCATATTTTTATTTTTACATCATTACCACACACAAAATGAGGTCACACAATTGTATGTGCCAATCATACCATTGGCTATTTCTCATTCTTTTGGCATTTTATTGTTAACCACACTAATGGAATTGGGTAGGATATGGCCATCATTCATGTGGTCATATGAACACTATTTTTTCTTTTTCATCATTTGAGGTGCTGGTAATTAAATTTGTCATATATGTCATTTGTTGATCAGCATCTTATCATAAGTTTAGTTCACTAACTTCTTAATCACTGCCTCACTGTGAGGTCATTTTCAGTCTCGATGCATCCCTCAACAGGAATAACCAGCTGAGATCTACTGTAACTCTGTACATCTGTGCTATTTCACCTAGAGACTTGGCCTATTGAAAGCAGGGGGTGCCTCCTGATGAGGTCCCTTTAAAAAGTAAGACATCAGAGGGAAAATCAGGACCAAAATGACCCAATTACTTAGCTATTTCTCATTTCTAAGAGGACATTGATAACCACACTTGTAATCCATTATAACTCTACTCATTCCCCACCTCCCCGAGGAACCTATGCCCTTGGTATTAAAAACAACTTTGTACAAAGATTCTGGCAGACATAACGGGGACCTTGTAATGTAACCCTGGTTCTTGATTTCGTTCAACACACCCCTGTTAGCAGGTATATTAGGAGACATCTCGAAATGTATACTTCAGATTTGTTGACTTTCTGCAATAAGCATTCAGTTATTACTTGTTAAAACTGTCAGCCTTTCCCCAAAACTTTTTTCTTTGCCTCCTTTTATTGCTAAAAGTATTTTTGTTGGCTTTAGGACTCTGTGCACTTTACCACTCCTGACCAGTGCTAAAGTACTTATGCTTTCGCCCCTAAACTTGTTAAATTGGTTAACACCTGATTGACTAATTTAATTTACTATAAGTCCCTTGATTAATGGTATGCCATATACTAAGCCTGGGCAAAGCACTACGCTACGCTCGCGTAGTTTGCGAAGTTCGCGCTACTTCGCACTACGCGAACTGCACGTAGCACAGTGCGAACACGTGTAGCGTAGTGTTGCGTAGTGTTGCGGTCATTTTTTGCTTGCTCGTGGTCCTCAACGTCAAGTTGGCGACCGTGAGCAAGCAAAATGACATCCTGGCGAGACTTTTTCCTTGTTCGCGATCAGCAACATCAAGTTGGCGATCGCGAGCATGGAAAATAAACCTCCCGGCGAGATTCCCAACGCGAGGAGGTCAGGTTTCTCATTGCGAGTGGTCGCGTATGCTCGCGACCGCTCGCGATGAGAAACTACCAGTTCGCGTTGAGAAAGCTGCCGCTCGAGTAAAAATCTACTCGAGAAGCAGAAAACTACAGCTCGCACTGTGCAAGATGCCATTTTCAATGATTGCACAGTGCCGGTTGCTTGTCCGCACTGTGCAATCATTGAAAACGACATCTGGTACAGTGCGAACAAGGTACTACGCAGTTCGCGAAGTGCTACGCGTAGCTTGCGTAGTGCGAACTGCACTTTGCGAACTACGCCCAGGGTTACCATATACCCAGGGGCTATAAACGAAATGCTGATAGTGGGCAGGGCATGCAAAACCTATTCTGCCACCCACCTAAGTTGCCCCTTAAAACATGTCACAGGCCTGCCATTGCAGCCTGAATGCAGTTTTAAACTACTAATTCGACTTGGCAAAATAAACGCCTTGCCAAGCCTTACATTTCCCTTTTATTGAATATATTTCACCCCTAAGATAGGCCTAAGTATGCCCTAGGGTAGGATGGATTGTAATTAAAAGATTGGACATGTACTTTAAAGTTTTACATGACCTGGTAGTGAAAACCCTCTGAATTAGTGTATCCCTACTGCGAGGTCTACTGTCCCATGGGTCAACATTTGATTGCCTTATCACATTTAGTAAGTGATTAACTTTTAATTGTATGTTTGGTGTCGGAGACATTGTAATGAAAAATCCTCTTTAATGGTAAATTCAGAATTTAAGTAACAATTTTGAAAATGACACTTTCAGAAACTTGACATTTTTCTGCCCTAAATTATTAGTTATACTGTGTGTAATTGGCAGCTGGACTTTGTGTATTCCTCTCAGACAGCCATACAATATAAGGAGTAGGTGTGCCTAGATGGACCATCAACTTCAGAATGGGTGGGACGGAGCTGGGCACAGCCCCACTTGCAAATGACTAGACTGTGCTCTGCCTTCACACAAAGGACTTGTCATCTCTGCATTGTTCTTGCATCCAGCCTGGAGCTAGGGCACGATCAGTCGGGTAACTTCAAGCACTTCAAAGGGAATTTTCTAGAAACTTCTACTTTAAAGAAGATACCATGTATAAAAAATTGACCCTTAGACCCACTCTTCAGTTCACGTTCTGGGCCTGCAGAAGAACGCTCAAAGGGCTGCTTGCTGCTATGGCCTTCTGTGTACTCCACAAGACTGCATTGCTGCACCTGGAACCATTGTTTATATTATGTTGATGAAGCCCAGGTTCCTGTGTGTTTAACTCTTGTCCTGTGCAAGCGCTGGCTTGCGAGGGTTTTCTCTGTAAATTCATTTCGAACAAAATATGTCAGATACTCTTTCATATACGGAAGAATATATAGCAAAACTGATAGCTGAACAGGGTGTAGCAAATGCTTTCGGAGTAGAGTTATCTGCTATTAATACGACTCTAAATGATAAATTGACAAAATTGGAACGCTTGGAAAAGAAGTTAGTAAGAACACGATTACATGGACACTTCCTGACTAAATATTTGCAGGCCAATATTATCCCGAAAGGTCTCCAAGTCAGAAACGAACCCGCCATTTTCATTGACATTCCTAAATTTAGAGAAGGTTTCAGTTTTATTTCAAACAATTGCTCCAGGTACTGGATGGTACTTGGAGTGGAAACTGCATTGGAATATTCTAAAAAACTAATCCAAGAAATTAATGACCTTAAAAGGGAAATAGTCGGAGACAACACTTTGTCAAACGCTAAAGAAGCGTTGGAAAAGGCTGAGAAAACACTTGCGGAATTCCATACGTTTACGTTACAGAAAAAGGCAGACAAACTGCAGAAGGATATACAGAATTATGACAAAAAGATAACATATCCTTATATCTCAGACGACTACTACCAACAAGACAATCAAGGTTTTTATACCAATCGTAGCAGACAGGGGCCACAAAGGTTTACTACTCTGTCCAATTCCTCTTTTGGGAGCAACTCTGAAGGAGAAATTGAACAGGTCTCGACAAGTACGGCACAGAGATCCCAAGGTCCCCAACAGCAGTCTTTTTTAGGGGACGGACCATGGAGTTCCAACAGAGGAAGGGGCTACCCAAGGCAGAGAGGATGGTATTGTGGCAGGGGCAGGAACCACCAGGTTTACACCCAGAGGGGAAATCAGAATCCCCCACCCCAAAGAGGCAACCAACAAGTGAGATTCTTCGACCAGGGGAATCATGGGGAAATCTCGACAAGACGTCAGACATACCGGTGGTAATCTCGACCCCCCTAAATGCAACGTCTGATACTTTACTCCCTGAGAGTATTAATGTAACTTTATTACTTACAAATGCCTCTCCCAGAGTTGATGACACTAGAGACGCTTTGAATGCCAATAATATTCACAAGGAACCTGGGGTTCTGAATGACAGCGACCCAATTATTAACCTTTCCAACTACACTTTGTCACAAGAGGAAAATAATATTCTTTCCAAGGGGCTATCTTTCGTGCCCACCCAAAGAACGGATCCTTTTATGGTGAAACTTGAACTTATGCAGTTTTTCAGAAAGGTCAGATTAAAATATTTTTTTGCACAAAGAGAACCCTGTATTCGGTCCATTGCGGCAACACCTTTTAAACCCGATTCTGTTTTTACACCTTCTATACAGACTATGAGCCTAAAAATTGTAGCTTTTGAGCAAATTGTAATACAAGAGGTCTTGTCCACATTGGACAAACCTAGATTTGTTCCCTACAATATCTCAATAAGAGAGAAATCGGCTCTACAGTCCCTTAAGAACAATGAGCAAATAATTATTAAAGCTGCCGATAAAGGGGGCTCAATCGTAATACAAAATCGGAGTGACTACATCGATGAAATCCAAAGACAACTCAATGATCGTGATAGTTATCAACTAATCACAAAGGATCCAACATCTGAAATAAAGATTTTGATAGACTCCCTATTGACACATGGCCTTGAATTAGGTTTTCTGAGTATCCCAGAGTCCAAATTTCTTTTGAAAACTAATCCTAGAATCCCCTCAATTTATACCTTGCCAAAGGTCCATAAGAACCTTGATAAGCCACCTGGACGCCCAATTATATCGGGCTGTGGTTCTGTATTAGAACCCCTTAATCAATATATTGATTATTTTCTACAGCCATTTGTGACTGCAACTAAATCTTATGTTCGGGATTCAACACAAATGATTCAGTTCATAGAGGATTACCCTTTTGACAAGGAGAAACAACTCTTAGTAACTTTAGACGTGTCCTCCTTGTACACGAGCATTCCTCAGCATGAGGCACTTGCTGTAGTGCAAGAGGTACTCAATACAAGGCCTACACCCCATAGAATCCCCACGGAATTTTTAATAGCTATGCTGGACATCGCAATGACAAAAAATTATTTTGTTTTCCAGAATCAATACTTTTTCCAATGCAAGGGCGTTGCTATGGGTGCGAGCTATGCGCCGTCCCTGGCAAATCTCTACATGGATAATTTTGAGTGGACCTTTTTGTATGATGAGAATAATCCTTACAGAGACAGCATCGATATGTGGAAAAGATATATCGATGATGCCTCTATGATCTGGACCGGTTCAACCACGACCCTGAGGTCGTTTTTTGAATGGCTAAATGAAAGATCAAACAACATAAAATTCACAATGAGTGAGAACAGTGAAACTATAAGTTTTCTAGACCTTAATGTGAAAACGACGGATGGGGTACTTTATACTGGGCTTTATAGAAAACCTATTGAGAGAAATGCTCTCCTCAGTTATAATTCCAATCATCCCCGTAGTCTCCGTGATAATCTGCCCTACGGGCAGTTCCTAAGACTGCGCCGTAATTGTACTCAGAGAACAGATTACTTTGCTGAAGCAACAGTTTTAACACAAAGACTAAGGGACAGAGGTTACCCCAGTACTCTTTTAAAACGGGCCAAAAAGAGAGCATGGTATTGCCCACGAGAGACTCTACTAGAGACCAAAAAAAGTGAAAAGGCGAATGACAGAATGGTATGTGTCACCACCTTTAACCCAGACAGCCAAGCAATCAAGAAAACAATAGTCAAATATTGGAACTTGGTGGCTACAGAAATTGGGACTGCTGAATTACCATTGTTTGCTTTCAAACGTGGCAAGAGTATAAAAGATGCTGTGGTTAATGCCTACCTTCAGAGTCCCCCCAAACCAGACTTACGCTCACAATTATCACTACCACCGATCTTGGGCCACAAAAAATGCGGCAGCTGTAAAGCTTGTGTGTCCACGATAGAAGGCCCCGTATTTGTTTATGGTACAAAAAGCTACACACGACCTGCATTTACTAACTGCAATAGTAACAACGTTATTTATGCAATTTACTGCCCATGTGATAAAGTGTATGTAGGGCAAACTACACAAAAAATTAAGTGTAGAATTTTACAACACATGAGCAGGATCAAATGTAGAACACAAGGGGCACCTTTGGTGGATCATTTTCTAAGTCTCAACCATTTACTGGATAGTATGAGATGGACAGTAATTGAGAGGGTGTGGCTGCATCCGAGAGAGGGTAACATTCATTCAATTCTCAACTATAAGGAGTGTAGATGGATCCACTCTCTGGACTCTGTAAAGACAGGGCTCAATGAAAATGAGGAGACCAACAAACAACTTGGCATGTTATGCTTTAGATAAGTAGAGATATTCATAAACTTAGCCTGTCTGTGACAAATCTGTTTAGCATTCATACGTATGTATGACTCCTTGTCATGTTCATTGTGTCTGTTCAGTCGCGATGAACTTATGGTGTATAAAATGCATACCCAATGAAAACCTTCTTAATGTTACTTAATTTGTATAAGATGCACTAACCTTTCTCAAACAGCTATGCTTTATGTATACGCACTGTGTAAAGCAATGTTCAAACTGGTCTATGTGAACTGTCTGAGCTGATACACCTGTCTACTGTTGTTACACTACTTAGTAGAACTGCCAATGTCTCTTGAGTCATGACTCTGGCAAAGGAACCCGATGTAACTGCGGGTTATTTGTCTAACTTGATTGAAAACTGTCTTAAAATAAGGAAAGGGTTATCGAAAACTCGGAATTGAAGAGATAATCTGAAATGCCATGTAAATATTGAGAATTTGTATTTTCTGCCCAAATATTATATTTTTGCACGATTCAGATACTCTGCGTGCAAACATAGAACATAAATAATTTGGCACTGTAGTTGTTGCCTTATACGCACGAAGAATTAGTCTATTTGGAGAGACCAATTGACATGGCCCACAACAGTCCTGTTTCTATGTCCGTTGACAGCCATAATATAGCTGCTGCACGCTTTTCGCCCGGGCTGGCTGCGTGTAACAGACGGACTCCCCCTGAATAAGAGAAACTACGAAAAAGCATCAGGTAGGAGGCGTCTCAACTGCTTTGCCGTACACCTGTGCCGTTCTTTGTTGTTTTTATCGTTAGTAGGCCGTTAACTGACTTACCGGTAAAGTGACGGCGGATCGGTTAATTTGTTTGTAGTGGTTAGTCATTGGCTCACCGGGTACCCACACTTTTAAATCGTGTGTCATGAATTGAATGGTGCACGTTGGCAGTGAATATATCGATTTGTAATCAGGCAATGCCTTTGGGGAGTAGATCCCCATCGGGATAGTGTTGAGGATACCGCACCTATAATTTATCAGTGAAAGGAATTAAGCCACATTTCTATCTTTATAATTATGACCCAAGTACGGGGTTATTTGAATTTCTAACAGACTATACGACCCTTGTGGTACTAAATGTGGGTTGCTTTATGCATTTCTAGTTGAACTCGTGTCCTGATGACTGTGCCTCCTGCAGTGTTATACGTAAAGTCTCTACCTTGAAGTCAGCAATTCACAACAGGTCCCGTTAATCAGAGAAAAAGACGAAAAAAGACTTACTAATTAGACCAAGACGAATCTGTTTAACAGTCAAGATCTTCTACGATTCTGGTAGTCCCTTCCGATTGATATCGAGTGGCAACTGCGGCATATTGGTGGACATCTGTCCCATCACCTACAATTTAGGCTGTTATACACCTCCTGTGTCCTGAAGAAGACCCGATATGACTATGTACAACGACTGGTTGATATAGGGTCGAAACGTTGACGGTTCTACATTCCCTTACCAATTGGCAATTCCTTGTATATACCATAAAAAGTTAGGACATGTGCCTTACAAGGTTTATTCTTTATCCATAATTAAGCTGCGGACTTTTTTGCAAATTGTTGCAAAAATTTTGTGTATACTTGGATTTTATTGATAATCACGTGCATATATTGTAAATATTTACACTCACACAACTACACGTAGTCACTTTATTCACTTTGTCACTGCGTCGTTTTTCTACAAATATAGTATATACAGCCTTTTCATTTTTGTCCATATTCAAATGAGTTGATATCCAAATGAAAACCCCAAAAATAAATTGTTGTTGTTTTTTCGAATTTGTAATTCATTGTGCAATATTGATTATTTGGTTGATCTATTAATGCTGTGTTTTGTGATTCTTCTTAGGAAATTTTTTTGCTGTTTGATTTATTTCAATTTCAAGTAACTGCCTCCCTTTGGAACCATTGTTTATATTATGTTGATGAAGCCCAGGTTCCTTGGGTTATAGGGTTACCCCTGTGTGTTTAACTCTTGCACCTGGGAGGACAGCTTTGCTGCCTGGAGCCTGCCTTGAGCCCTCAGATACCTGCCCTGCTGCTTGAGTCCTGCTTCACCACCTGAACCCAGGATTACTGGAGTGACTCCAAGGGCTAGTTTGTTGGTCTCCTATTCAGAGCATCAGGGACAGAAAATGTTTCCTTCATCTTGCACCCTCACCTGGACCCAGCCTGGTTAAGTCCTAACCCTCCAAATGTGGCCCCTCCAGTCATTAACCATTGGTGTTGGTGCTAATTGCTTTGATTGCCAAAATCCAAAACTTGTGACTTAGAACAAATGTGGTTAAAAACTGCTCTGAGAACTGAGAGAAGACTAGGACCAAACTGCTTGTCTATTTCAAATGTCAGCCTGACTTCGGGGCAGCTCCTGCTACATTCCCCCTCACAGCAGCAAATCCTATTTAGTGGTCCTTCACCAAAGGGGTATACAGCCTCCTGTAACTCTTGTTAGCTACAGTCTGCTTTCCTTGTCCTGCCGTAGATTTACAACTTCCAAAAAAGTGACTAAGTCTGAAGGCAGAAATCTTCACCACAACTTCGTCCAGTAGCCCCCAAGGATGACACTCCGTTCTTGGATACCATCTGCAGCCTTACCCCGCTGAACTTTAAATTATCAGAAAAGTTTCTTCAAAGTTACTTCTAAGTCCGAAGGTAAGCAGAAATCGGGCTCAATCCACGTCTGGTTTCCGACCCATGCTTCATCGCAGTTGGCCATATTTTCGACTTTGACCCAGTCTCGCAAGACTAGATGTCTCTGGTTGGCACTTTGATCTTTTATACTGATGGTATTTTTTTTTTGTTTTGGTGCCAAATTATTTATTAGTGCCTCTAAGCCTGACTGCTTTAGTGCCAAGCATCCAGAGTATTGAGCACAGGTTAATTTAGTGAATGTTATGGTTTACCCTGCCAAGGATTGTGGCTGGTGCTTGAATCGGGGTCAACCCCATTCCTCCTTCAACCAACAATCCAATTTCTCACATTGCTCAAGTGGTCCCCATTTTATTGTCTGATGACCATGATATGTTCCATAACTGTTGTAATGGGTAAAAATAGTCCATGTAGCCTTAGGGTAGGTTTGTGGACTCCAACTGACACTTAGCATATCACCAGGCACCCATGCGTTCTGTGACATCACCAAGCATTAAGCATTCCACTCATCACCAAGCACTCCAGCACTCATCCTGGCTGAGAAGTAGGGAAGGTGAGCTAATGAAAAGGTATGGCAACACATAAGTCACAACATAAACATAATTGAATAATCCGCTAATTAGCTTTGACTCCTTGCAAGAGGCTAATGAGGGGTAGGTATCTTGTGACCAAAGTCAAACCCACCCTTGAACTGATCTTCTTAGAAAACGTTAAGATCTGTGAGTGCTTAACAGACTCTTTGCAATGCTGCAGAAGGATCAGTTCCACTTACTGGGTTCATTCCAAAATTCTACTGCTTACAATAACTGCTTACAATACAACAAAATGCTTCATATATAGTCCTTAATACTCCTTTTCAGTGCTTTAATACAACAGACACTATTACCAAATCCATGGTACTATATTTACCAACCTCAAAAGAAGGCTGAGTCTGAAAGTGCGGGATTTAAACTCCATGCGCCATATCATTAAGGTGTGTATTGATGTCTATTTGTATGGACTTGCCCTTTCTAAAGCTCATTCGTTTATTCAGAGGGGCTTATTTACAAGCCCCTTGCTCCACTTTTGCGTCATTTTTAACATGGGAAAAGTGACGTATAGGTGACACAAGGGGCTTGTAAATAAGCCCCAGAGTTTCTCCGAGTTAACGCATGCATTGCAGACAACTCATTCTAGAAACCGTGAGCAGTCATCACCTGTCTCTGTTTCCGAGCTCTGCTGTCCTCAGAGCATAAATTAATTTGAAGAAATGTTGCATTAAATTTTTGCGCTTTAAAAGAAATGATCAAATAAAAACAGGCACACAGCTATGCACTGCGCAAACGTGCTCCTTCATAATAGCGCCTGCTGACTTCAGAATATGACATCTTACGGCTGCGTATTAACAGTATCCTACGCATTGACCTGTATCAAAAGCTCCCTAATTAAAACTAAATTTGCAAAACATATGTATGCACCAAAACAATAAAGTACATGGGGGCAGATCTATGTTTCCTGGCGCATCCCTGCAAGTCAGCAGCGATGCGCCAAGAAACGTGCAACACGCAATGCCATCGCTGCGCCACCACGGATCCGCCGATGGCGCAAGGATAGGCAGATGCATGTCGCATCTGCCGGCGTAAGGTTGGTGCAGTGCTGGAGTTGTGTGGCGGGCGCGACGCAACTCCAGCACTGTGCCAACCCGGCCTATCTTCCACATGGTGTGTCACACCTTACGCCTGCTTCAAGCAAGCGCAAGGTTTTGGCGCAGCGGGGTCGGAAATGTGATTGAGTGAAATCTTGTAGATTTCACTTAGGCACTTTTCTGAGGCGTTCCTGCGCCGGAATGCCCACCCTGCGCCGGTACACCCACATGAAACCTGACGCAGGTTTCATGTGGCGCAGGGCTTTACAACATGATGCATCTCCCTAGATGTGTCACGTTGTAAATCCCCCGCGCATGGCACTAGCTTTATGCTGCAGCTGCGTCACAGAAGTGATGCAACGGTGGCACAAAAGTGGCGCACGGGGATTGTAAATCTGCCCCAAGGTTTCTTTATGAAAGCAAAAAAACAAACTCCAAAAGGTTATCAATTATGCTGTGCACACGTCCTTTACCATATATATATATATATTTCACAAGTCACATTATAATAATCTGCATAGACCTTTGACTCAAAAGATTTAGAACATTTATTCCCAGGTGTCGATTTCAAGTAAGGTACTTTCCTCCTTTTATTGTAATATGGAGGTCAGGAAAGAGGTATCAACTAACAATGGAAAACACCACGTTTTTTGTTTCATGTCGTGAATCATGCGGAAATCACAGAAAATAATCTGTTAACAAGGCGTGAAAGTCTTATGTTTACCAGCTGACCAACCTCACCATTGTTAAATGAAAGAATTTACACCTTTTCCAAATTACATAATTTATCAACACACATTTGAACTAGTGTACAAGGTACGTTTTCATATAAAATTACTGGAACATTCTGACAGTAATCTTTCTAGACGAGGATGAAATTTGACAAGACAAATAAGCTGATTTTTCACTTGCAAACATGTCCATAGTAAATCTTTAGTATCTTGTTTTCTCAATTGCCCATAATCATGGATTGATTCATGACCTTCAATGATCACGCCCACTCTTATTTTAGCTTAGTGGGGTAGTTGAGATTTTTTGGAGGGAAGGCTAGAACTGCTTTAGATGTGAGAGAGAGACTTCAGATGTTTGTCAGTCTCATCTTTCTGTTCTTTCCATTCATCAGTGTGTTATGTCACAGTGGCCCTGTATCCTCCTCTGATATTTAACAGTCCTAGAGTGCCACCCCTTACATTAAACACTTAAAGTACCAATAAAGGACCATTTTGTGCCACAGTTTTGGTCTGACTGCTATTTTAAATAGATAAAGAGTGGGAGCAGTAGCGTGGTACTATCGTGGTAGTGGTAAATGTTTAATTTCACTGAAACTACAAAGGAACGGTCTACTTTTAATTGGAAATGTAGCAGCATTTGTTGGCATCTGCCTGAAATTAGTTTATTAATTCCTGAGAAAAAAACTCCTCACTCCTGGTAGCTATGGCAAAGGCAGCAGATCAGAGCAATGGGTGCTAATTTCAAGCAGTACCAATAAAAGTAAAGAGCACAAGTGTCGTACGGTTCCTAATAATTCAATAAGACTGTGCGTTTGGACAACATAAACATCAAACCTATGGGGACTGAGTGCTCTCATACAATCAGCATATGTGCACCTAGTTCCTGCTAGCTCACAATGTGCCATCTGGACTCCTAAACCGTACAGGGTGCCTGATGGTATCTGCAACCTCAGAACATGACAATCCTAATTTCCCCTAGGAAATCTTGTAAACAGATCCACCCTTTCTTTTTTAACTCAGACACAAGAAATACACAAATTGGCATTTCAAACATTTATTGCAGCAATTGGATTCTTGTATAAAATAAATGTGCTGCAAATATTAGTAGAAGAAAACAAAGCATAATAACCAGCATTACCAGAATTGTGAAGAAGATTATTATATTATACATTATAAATGTTGCATTGATTATATGGATATATATAATTGTACTCCTACCTAACACTGTCTATCCTACGGAGCATATGGTGCTTGTGATTCTGTCAGATACCTTAGAGTGGTCTAACTTCCCATTTCCTTGAGTGTGTGTGTCATCTGGGCTAGAATTCAGGAACAGGGTGACCACAAAAACCCATCATAATGCTCCTCTGTCTAACAAAGTCTTGGTGCAGTTTATATAATAAAACTGGACACATTCATCCTGTGCCTGAGTTCTGGTTCAGCTGTCATTGTTGATTCTACCCACCCAGAGCTGTCGCCGAACAGACAAAAACAAACAAGGGCAATTTACACGCAGAGTACCTAGTCCTTGGACAGAATGTTCTAAGGTATGATAATGTGCCTATAAAGAAATGCATTTGTAAGCAAACCTTTTCTGAGTACGCTATCTCATTTGGGCGCGCAGGCAAATGTGTGCTAAAAGTAAATGTTGAAAAAGATCTGGCTTTAAACGGGAACATGTGAAATGGAAGTTTTGTGCACACAGCCTATTACCCTCATGACAAAACACAGTAACATCCCAATACCAATTTAAAAAAAGAGAAACATAGAGCAATGTCCAATGAAGAAAAAGACACCAAGAAAATTAAAATAGTTTAACGGGAGCTAGATATAACAGTTTTTAAAGTTTTAAGGCAAAATGCACCTAGATAAAGGGAAGCAATATGGGAACAACAGTCTGCAGTTGACCAGGATATAGGTACAATTTCAGGCCGACTGCAATGCAGCGGAAGTTGGATACACCATGTGATCTGGCCTCATCAAGGTTTTACTTTCAGACTTAGGGGCTGATTTATATGTTGGCGGTAAGGATACTATATCAATATGGCGATAGAGTATTCTTACCACTAACATAATGGTTCATCCACCTGATCTAGATGCGGGTGGACCATAGATTTGGCTAGGGCTGTGACTAAACCATCACCGCAATACCAAAACCTCAGGCCGTTGGAGAAATGGTTATGTCTTCCCATCCAGTCAGAATGGGGGGACATATAGCTATTTTATTTTCTATCTCTCACTGTTGGAAATGGCCCTTTTTGCAGGGTTATCCCCAAACTTTTAGCTTCTTCCTCCTATTTTTTTCCTGACCTCTTGTTGTTAGCTATAGGACTCTGTGCACTTTACCACTGCTGATCAGCGCTAAAGTGCATATGCTCCCTGTGTTAATCGATATTGTGATTGGTTCTCCCTGATTGGCATATTTGTTTTACCAGTAGGCCCCTAGTAAAGTGCGCTAAGTGGGCCAGGGCGGGTAAATCAAATGCTACTAGTTTGCTTGCAGCACTGATTTTGCCACCCACATGAGTAGCCCTGAAAAGAGGTCTCAGGCCTGCCACCGCAGTGCCTGTGCGCAGATTGTTAACTGCCATGTCAACTTGGCAAGTGTACCCACTTGCCAAGCCTAACCCTTCCCTTTTCTTACACATAGGACACCCCTATGGTAGGCCCAAGGTAGCCCACTGGGCAGGGTGCAGTGTAAGTGAAAGGTAGGACTTGTACTGGTATGTGTAACATGTCTTGATAGTGAAATACTACCTATTTCGTTTTTCACTATTGAAAGGCTATCTTGCCTATAGGACAGAATAGGGAATGTTTTGTAAAAGTTAACAAGCATATCTTCCCATAGGGATAAGATAGAAAAATTGAGTTTGGTACCCGTGAACTCAAAATGTAATACCACATCTTTTAGTAAAGATTGTTTTTAAATTGTGTATTTGAAAATACCACTTTTAGAAAGTGGCTATTTTCTTGTTCAACCTTCCTGTGTGCCTCTGCCTATTAGTGATTGACTGTCTGGCTTTGGAGTGACAGGGGCTGGGGAGGTGCCGTGGCTCTAGGAGTCTGGATGAGTCAGCACTAGGTTGAATTGGGCTGATCTGCATTTGGAGTGGTGGGAGGAGTAGCACCTGTACCTGAACAGGTCTGTGCCTGCCTTCCAGAATGCTGGCTCCGTCCCCTGTGGTGTGTCTGGGACCAAGGTCCACACTAACAAAGGATGTTGTTGTGCACTGGCAGAGTGCCCCCAGAAACTGGTTTGAACTGGGCTTAGAGCCCCTTGCACAAAGAGAACAAAGACTTTTTGGGGTATAAGTATTAGACCTAAAACCCCTGAACTTTAGATCATTCCTGGAATTCAAGAAGAACCTTTGCCAAGGAAAAGAGCTGGAGAGACTAAAGAGAAGTACGGCCCTTGCTGTGTGTCTGGGGTTGGCCTGGAGTTGCTGTTTCTGCCGAGTAAAGGAGAAGGACTTTGCTGTGTGCTGTGTCCCCTGCTTTAAGGAGATCTCCAAGGGCCTGAAGTGTGCTGGCCTCCTGGTCTGCAGTCTCAGGGACACAAAAGACTTCCTGCAAATCTGCTGGTGCTGCTGGACTCTGCCATCTGTGAGTCCTACCCTTGCCTGAGGTGCCTCCTTCCAGTTACAGGACCTAAGAGGTGGGTTTTGCAGCTAATCTCTGCAAGAACCGGCGCTAAGCATCTCAAAGCCGTGCAAAGTCTCTCAGAACCGGTATCAGACAACGCAAAGCCACGCCGAGTCTCACCGAGCGACACAAAGTTTAGCCGCTCAGCCCCCAGCACCGACGCCGGACGGGCCGAAGCCTTGCAAAGCGACGCATCACCTCCGGTGTGTCACGCATCATACCTGTACACCAAGTTTTTCCACGCATCACCAGCAGACCAGAATCGTCTTGGATTTCGACGCCTCACTTCCCCCTACAGTCCTGATTCAACGCATCACTTCTCCTGTGTGCAGCAGAACTGTCACTGTCGCCTCGCCTCCCCAAAGACTCAGGAACTGACGCAGCACTGTGTTTTCAAACACTGCCTTTCTCTGCGGCTGTTTGTTCTTGGGAATTTTGAAGCATCTTCAGGTACTTTGTGTAAAAGTCTTACACCCATAGTTTTTTTTATGGTATAAATCCTTGAAACCTTTTGAAAGTCATATTTTTAACTGAGTATGTTGGATTATTGTCATTTTGGTCTTGTTTAGTTCAGCTACAGTACTTTTCTAAACTGGTGTGGTGTCCTTTCGTGGTGTTTTGACTATGTCACTGTGACTGTTGGTACAAATATTTTACACATTGCCTTTGGAATAAGCCTGTCTGCTCGTGCCAAGCTACCAAGTGGGTAAGCAGGGGTTATCTGAAGTGTGTATCCCCCTTACCCTGACTAGAATCAAGGATCCCTATTTGGGAAAAGGTACCTACCTCTGCCAGCTAGAGACCCCCATTTCTAACACTTGTGATCAGCGGTGAGGATTTGAACATGTATTTGTACTTGACCCACAGTGATTGGACTACATCACTAGTTTAGTGCAGACCACTATGCAACCACACACTATGGGCCCGATTCACAGAACTAACTTAAGACAAAATCCTAAACTTACTACCATTTTGGTATTCACAGAAGGCACTTACTCATTTCGGTATTCACAGAAGTTAGGAGTCCTAACTTTAGGACTCCTAAATGCCTTCTGTGAATACCGAAAGTCTTAAAATTAGGATTTTTCTCAGTTTAGTAGTAGTATAGTTAGGACTCCTAACTTTAGGACTCCTAAATGCCTTCTGTGAATACCGAAAGTCTTAAAATTAGGGTTTTTCTCAATTTAGTAGTCCTAAGTCTAAACTTAGGACTACTAAATTGAGAAAAATCCAAATTTTAAGACTTTCGGTATTCACAGAAGGCATTTAGGAGTCCTAAAGTTAGGAGTCCTAACTATACTACTACTAAACTGAGAAAAATCCTAATTTTAAGGCTTTCGGTATTCACAGAAGGCATTTAGGAGTCCTAAAGTTAGGAGTCCTAAACTTAGGACTACTAAATTGAGAAAAATCCTAATTTTAAGACTTTCGGTATTCACAGAAGGCATTTAGGAGTCCTAAAGTTAGGAGTCCTAACTATACTACTACTAAACTGAGAAAAATCCTAATTTTAAAACTTTCGGTATTCACAGAAGGCATTTAGGAGTATTAATGTTAGGACTCCTAACTTCTGTGAATACCGAAATGAGTAAGTGCCTTCTGTGAATACCAAAATGGTAGTAAGTTTAGGATTTTGTCTTAAGTTAGTTCTGTGAATCGGGCCCTAGGTTTTGTTTTTGGTACTATTTTAGAGTGACTGTTAAAGTATCCATGTCTCAGGAAGGGAAACCAGCAAGTGAAGTTGCAGAATTGGAGTTTAATATTGAAGCATTGCATACCTACAGGGTTGATCAGCTCAAACAATTTAGCAAGGATTTGGGATGTTCCATGAAGAGCAGCTCTAGGAAGGATGAGCTGCAGAAGGCCTTAAGGGCCTGGTGGGAGGCTAAAGAGGCTGGGGAGACAGGTGATGCCGAGGTGGATGAGGATACACAAAGGAATGGTTTGAGGTCACAGTATCTGCCTGTGTCAAGAGCAGCCTCCAGGGCTGGCAGCGTCCATTCCGCTGGAAGTCTTTCCCCAGAAGAGCGGAAGGCGAACCAAAGGGTCATAGAGTATGAGCTGGAAGTCATGAGGCTCCAGGACAAAGCAGAGGAAAGCAGGAGAGCGTCTGCCTTGGAAAAAAAGAAATTGATCTTGGCATATGCGCTGAGAACGAGAGAGTTCGATGAGGAGCTCACAAGGCTTGAGGCCATGAGTGACTTACCTGAAAAGGAAATGTGTGCAGCTCATAAAGTAAGCTGGGCTGGGTTGGAGGTGGAGTCCAGCTCAGATGGTGGCAGCAAAAAAGTAGTGTCTAGTGCTGAGGGGGAAGTACACACACCCAGAGATGTGGCGCCTTCAGGGAGGGGGTTGACATAGACCAAGGGGTTCAGGGATATGAGGTAGCTCCAGTGGTGTGCAGTGTCCCTGAGGTGAATTGGGGAACTGACACAGGGGATCATATTCCTGGTGGTGGGAGAGACACTCTACTGACTCTAGATGAGAGGTGAAGGTAGGAGTCCTGGTGTGTGAGTGTGGAGACCACCCAGAAAAGTGTCAGTTGAGTGACAGAGACACTGTCTTGCCAATGTCAGGAGAGTGGTGTGGGGTACTTGTGTGAGGCACTGGATGGTGGGGCAAAGGGTAGCTTGGTTAACAACTGTGGGGGGCTGTGTGATTTAATTGTTGGAGAGCATATTTTAAGTCCCTGTTTTCCAGAGCTATGCCAACACCCGGTGGAGTGTGAGTTCTCTGATTCCAGGGAACTTGCACTGGAGGCAGACCTTTTGGTGGATTCCAGAGGGTCTGAAGAAGCTTTTGGGAGTGATCTTGAAGGGGGTGGCTCAGGTTTCCCCCAACCAAGTGAGGTAGATGAGGTTTGTGGTAGCCCAGATAGGTCCCAGTGTAATGGGAGGGGTGAAGTGTCACACAGCCTGTCTCAGAGGAGAAGGAGTGGGAGTGGGCTGTGTCCGAAGGTGCCCGAAACCCAGTCACAGGGCCTGGTTGGTTCCATAAGTGAATACCAGGAGGGGGGTCTAGTCTGTTCCCGGAGGCCATTTCCTGAGGGGGATCCCAAAGTGTCAGGTGGACTAGGGGGGGCTGCTGTAACAAGCATCCCACCAGTTCTGGTGTCTGCCAGCACCGCCCAAGTGGGGAGGGTGCATGAGTCCAGAGAAAAGAGTGAGGAGGGACGCAGTCCCCAGTGGAAGGACCCATGGGTCAGGGGTTGCCAAATCTGAGAACAGAGCACCCCAGGACTGACCCTGGTGAGGCCACTTCTGGCCTGGGGGGTCTTCATGCTCTGCCAAGTGGACAGGAGGCTGGAGACCTGCGCCAGGCAGACACTCGTACAACTCATAAGGAGTGTGTTTCCCTTGGGTGGGGTTGGTGTACTCCCCCAGAAGTCTTGGGTTGCCAGTGAGAGGTCCAGCCTAAGGGTACAGACCTTGAGTTGGAGGTCCAGGTTCAGGGTGTCCCCCCTGACCTGAAGGAAGGGGCGACTGCTAACAGTGCCCCTACCAAGTTGTCTTCTGGGGGTACTGCTCTCAGTGGGAGGGTGCAGATCCCAGGGAGGAGGACCGGGTGTGGGAGTGCCCAACCCAGTCTCCTGTCCAGTCACAGGGTACAGAGCCTGGGCTGGTAGCCCAGTGTCAGAATGCCATACCTGACTTGGCAAGAGGTAGAGTGGAGAAAAGGTGCCAGACACCTGGGGCTACTGCCCCCACTCTCTGATGCCGCAGAGGTTACAGAGGCCTGAAGGGCATGAGGCCTAGCTCTCATCACTGATAGCTGTCAGTGGCCTCTGTGGCTACCTGTCCTGGTGGACAGAGTTGCCCCTGGGAGTGGGACAGGAGTCACACCCCGGGGGTGGACTGGGCCACACCACTGTATTTACCATGTGGGTACTGTCTGCCTGTTGGGACACATCTGTGAGCAAAGTAAGTTTAGGTGCTGCACAGATGGGGTCCAGAGGTGAGGAGAAGGACTCCCCATGGGTTAGCTTAGTGGGCACTGAGAGCATGTATAGAGGGATTCAACTAGGTTCAGGAAGGCATAGAACGGGAATAGACACCTGCTTTTGCGGGCCAGGTTCCATGTACTATCGCCCCAAGCAGGAAAGCCCATCGAGGTATGGATTGGTCTACCCTGGGTTTAGGCGGAAGGGGGGTGGGTTGGAAATGGCCCTTTTTGCAGGGTTATCCCCAAACATTTTTGCTTCTTTCTCCTATTGAAGCATGCACATGCACTCCACTCGTGGATAATTTAAGCTCCCTCCCGAGTATCCTGCAGTCTCTAGTGAATGTGATAATGTAATAAAAAAAATCAAAATAATCCTTCGACAAGCAGGACTGGTCATGGTGCATAAACACCCAGTTTATCAAATACCACACTTAATCAAGAACACATGATCGCGATGACACTGCCCTGAACACATAATACTGGGAGCTCCCTCGAAGGCTACAACCAGGCAACTGAAGAACTCAAGAATCCCCTGAAATCGATCACAATGAAGAGAGTGGGATTCTAGTTCAAAATTACAGTCAATTTCCCTAATGCTAATGAAGCTTCTGGTATAAATGTGATAGTTTATTTCTTAAATTACATCTTCACCTATGGCACTCACGATAATTGCACTGAAAATAGTCTACCTAGTACATCAGAGTGAAACAGCTCAATGAATGATAAACTGTGGGACCCTTACCTATCGGAGCATCTTGAAAACATCAATAAAAAAATTATCTAAGTAAAAGACTACATAAAGGAAGAAATAAGGTACAACCCAAGGCCAAACAAGACAGGACTCCACTGCTGAGTCAACAAACACGAAAGATAACTACTACCTGATTTTGTAAAAAGATGATCATGAATCAGTTGGGAACTCGGAGAGCCAAACAAACAAAGATAATCTGCTAAATAAAAAGAATTTTCAAGAAATTATTTTAAGTCCTGAGAATAAATATTCAGATATACTGTCATCTAATACTGAAAACCCCACTAGTGCCAAACCTGTAATTGAGATAAACAAACAAATAGGAAGCAACAGGGTTTCATCAAACTCAAACAGTCACGGAACTGGAGTAGCGTAATTTTGGCTCCATCCTTTTACGTTTGGCTAGGCCACATATATATTTACAATTGGCCTTATGTACTTGAAGCATAAAATCAGATATGGTACACCAAAGATATAGAAAGTGCACCTATTGTGTGTTTTGATATATATGTGATTACATATTAACGTTTTTCCTTTTCAGAGGCATCTAGATGCTGATATTAATCTTCTATAGGTTTAGATTCTAAGGTAGTGTGCTAAAATGAATATAATGCAGTGCATTCGCCAGGGATTAGTGAGTATGAATCATATGTGTGTTCAATGTTTTCTTTATAAATTGTGACCAGTTGTTGTTTTTGCTTAATATGAATGCATTGATGTAATGTCCCACATATAGGAGTAAAGTATAAAGTAGTTGATTCCTTCCATAAAGATTTCATATATTGGACTATATGTAGGTTGTAGAATTAATATGTATCTGAAGAAAAATGCTAAATTAGCTTGATTATGAGGCTTAAGCTTACAGTTGAGACATTTAACACTAACGTGAATGTTGTCTTTCTGCATGCTTTTCTCCTCTGCAGGTGCAGATCATAGGGATTCTTTAGGTAGTTAAAAGTGCACTGTATTTCAGAGATAGTGAGGTGAGGAAGAACTGGTAAGGTCGAATAATTTTGATGAAGAACAAAGGGAGTGTTACCAGTTGTTACTTTCAGACGAAAGGAGGAATCGAAGTACACTTTTGAAGTGGAGACTGGAATTGGGAGTAGTGTTTAAGGCACCAAGTTCTTTCTTGGGAACTGGAAAAGTATTGTGATTTGTATGAGGTCATATTTCTTGAATGTTCATATGCATTTGAATTAGAAAACCCATATTGGCGTTAGTCAGAATGTCTTTAGACTTGGAGAGGTGCAGACCTCTCTTGTCATCTCTGATTGTTTCGTTTCATGCTATACATGAATCCTTACCTATAGAACTTCTTGCTTCTTTGATTCAATAGGGTTCCCCCTAACCTTAAGTTAGAGTAGGGTTTAGTAGATGCTGTCGATCATTTGCATGTACGGGGAAAAGGATAGAAACTATTCGTCTATCCATTAAATCCTTTTCCTTATGTTTTCTATCACTGCTACTGAGATCCTTATATGTTCTTTGCTGGTGAGGACCAATATTGGCCATCACTTTGACCTTCCTTTAATAGTTTTGTACTTTTATGGCATGTCCTTGAGATTGGTTTATATTGGCTTTGAGTTTGTAATAAACTTTTTAACTTCCAGTTACTGATTCAGACTTTTATTGTGTGGTCCTAATGATCACATTGTAATTTGAGATTTTAATTGTTGCCAACCCCTTTTCCTCTCAGGCTACTCTCAAGCTCTATTGACAAGAATTGAATTGGAAGAAATGGCCCAGAGCATCCTCAGAACTAATGAACCTAAGTCAAATCGGGATTCTACTGGGAGAGAGTTCCTTTGAAATCTAACATGTCTGTCCGACAAGGTTATTGCAAGAACTTGTGATGAACATCAAGCCATTACAGCGCAGAAGGAGGAGTCAGGGAACAGGCTCATCAAATCAATGAAATAGTAAATAATGCTATGCTTCAAAGAAATTATCCGACCATTATAATCTGATGGGTGCTGATATAGTCTTCACCATCACACAGCCAATCCTTTTGATAGATGATGCATCCCAACTCCTCCTAGAGGGATTCCATGGAAGTCAAAAACTCATGTGCCAGTAGGACGTAATTCACCACAAAAACAATGGTATGAACGTCAACCATCAATCAATCAAAATCTCACTTTGACCAATTGGGGAATTTTAATCATTGAGTACGCAGAGGAAGCCTACCCACACATCTTGACAAGGTTCTCCCCTCAACAGGCAGCCATAAAGTTAAAAACAAAAGGGATTAGACCAACTGCGTATTCCATTTTGAACAACCCCATTGTTGAAAACTGGTCTTACTCCACAGCTAGAGTGAACTGACCTGCCAATTTGAGTCTGGTATGCTCCTCTCAGAAGAATACAGATACAGCCATTGGTTGGCTCTCTTATACAAGGCATTGGTATGGAAAAAGGCCACAAAGCACCATAGGACCAGCGATACCAATAAAAAAGAATCCCTCCAGTTCTGCTCTTGGAACTTGGGGGGACTAAACAACTTACCAGAAAATGCTGCAATAACGACCTATTGGAAGAAGCATCAAATCATTCCACTTCAAGAGACTTGGGTTCAATATAGCATGCCATTCATCAGATTTACTGAGGATAGCAACTTTGCAATCAAACAAAAAGCAATGGGTTGACCAAAGGGCAGCTTGTCATCTTATATTGAAGCAGATTTGAATGTTCGGGTAACCCAGTTATATTTAATATCTCCATGGTTGTTGTCAGTGAAACTGGTGGATTGGTCCGAAGTCATAAGCAACCCCTTAATTACTTTGAATATATACAAGAACTCTGCTGCCATGGAAAAACGCAATGTGAAGTCAAACCTGCAATTGTTGTTCATAGACCTGAAACAGGACCTCAGCAATGCTGAGTTCATATTATCAGGCCATTTTAATGCAAATATTCTCCATCCATCCAACAGAGCATCTGCAGTACAAGATCTCATATGAAAAGTTCCTGACCAGCAGGTCGCTCCAGAGAAGAGATGTAGTAAAACGGTGATGGCTTTCCTGATAGCATGCACCTCAAGGCTACTAAATTGAAGATTACCCAAGGATTCTCTCAGGATGAGCCTCCAGCAAAAACGCCAACAACTTCAAACAAACAAGTTCCCAAGCCCGGCACGCCAAAAAGGTCAACAGTTAGGTCCAAGGAAGCCGAAGATAGGATGGTAAACTAAGGACCTGAGACAAACTATAAATATAATGAATAGTCAAGAAAGAGCAGTGAGGAAATGTCCTTTTAATTGCAACTTATCTGAAAAGTTAGAAACATCAGACCAGGGTATAAAAAAACAATCTAAGAAGTGAAACGAGAACATAAATATTGTCTGTGGACAAAACTCCTCTATGACTGTACGTTTAAAAACTCAGGACGATTCTGGAGAACATTAAACAATATGGAAAGAGGCCCTCGTCCTCCCAATAATGCTTAAATCAGCGAGACAGCTTGGGCCAGTACCTCATCACTCACTGAACCATTTTATCGGATGAAGATATAAAACATTAACAAAAGTAACCTCAAGGTCGGCCCATGAGGGCTGTTGTCTACTTGGACATACAAATCTATTAGCCCAGGCAATTAGAGAAGCTGATTATAAAAAGCAAAGCAGAGCTCATGGCTCTCGGGCCAAACGAGATGCTGCATACCCTATTCAAATCAAATCCAAGGGGTTGGGTGGACTATCTGACTCCACTGTTCAGTTTCAGTCTTACACATGATACGACCCCAGGTTCTTGATATCTATAAAGGCAGCTGCAAAAGTGATGCTGACAACTATAACCTAATTGTACTACTAGAGAGTGAGGCTAAATACTATGCAGGGCTTATTCTGCAGAACTTGAATGGATGGGCGGAGGAGTGGCAGAGAATATCATATAATCAGACAGGGGCGCGAACACAGTCCAACTTGACAGTCTTAAGCATGACGATAAATAGAGCATTGGAAACTAAAACCACCCTGTATGCTGGTTTCGAGGACCCGGAGGCAGCTTTAGCTCGAGTTTACAGTACATGATTCTGACTTAAGCTTGTAGTCTGGGGGATTCGAGGAAATCTATTGAAGGCAGTTTGATTATTTTACACCACAACATTGATTTGAGTAAAAATAGGAGACGGAACTATGGTCTCATGTAAGATCTATACAACTACAGGACTATATGGGGCTGCGTGCTCATACACACCTTATAAAATATCTACAATACAACTCCTAGCAGACCCGAATATGATCAATGCATATGCGCCCCAATTAAGGGATTGGGGGGAACCTAACACATATGCTTTACTCCGATGACATAGGTTTCCTAAGCTGAGCTAAAGTGGACCTTCAAAGACCCTTGCAGAAACTAAGCCAGTACACAGCTACCAACAACCTTGATTTCAGCCTTAACAAAGCCAAAGTGCTTCCGTTCAGCAAAAAACCCAAGAGAGCAGGACCTCGGTATGTAAACAAAGACAAACTAACCCAGGAGCAAGACTACCATTATCTAGCAGCCTTTGCGTCACTTGAAAAGAGGCTGGGAGGTCAATCTCTCCAGCCTATACTGAAAGTCATCCGCGCAAAGTTTCACCCCACAATCACATACGGTTGTGAACTTTGTGGTCATGAATCAGAGTGGTTAAAAACCCTCAACCTCAAAAATCAAAGGCAGCTATTTCATCTTCCACTTAATACATCCCCAGCTCAAATTAGGTTGGCATTTGGGTCTGTGAAACCAACGTCCTACAAGACACTGCGCATTTGTAAATTGTGTCATAAATTAAGAGCTGCTGGGGAGGGCTCGCCAGACCACCTGCTCTGGTTGGAATTGACCTCTGACACGGTGGAGTCATCTTTAGAGTTTATCTAGAGTATTATAAGGAATCTGGAAATAAGTGGTCTCTGGAAGCAGCTAATTTAATTCCAAGCCTTCAAGAAACTCGCTAAAAATAGTAACACGCGGGAGCTGTTGTTTCTTGATGAAAGACAGCCTTTGCAAAGTGCTCTAAGGCATGGTTCGTCATTCACTTGCATAAATCTGCAACACAACAGAAGTACTTCGGCGCGTGGTACATTCGCACGAAAATGTAATTTATGTTCTAACAGCGAGGTGTTTTTTACACTGGACCACTGCCCAAAATGTCTAGCTACGGGAAATAACAAAGTTTGCAGATGGTGCAATAAAGCCCAAGAAACCATTGTGTACATTATTTGCATATGTCCAACTCTCCTTATGGAGCGACAACACCCTTTACACCAACCTTTGAACAAACTGGGAGTGCGAACATGCCGGCAAGCTGTCGTCACATGTTATACTGGGGAAAATATCAAACTTAAAGCACAAATTGTAAGGTTTTTTTTTCAGTCTGAGAAACAGGGGAACTAAAAATGCTGAACATGGAAATAGCGATCATGGAAATAACTTTTTTTAACATTTCATGCTCTTATTAACTTTGCAACTTTTAAAAGAAAGATTAAATAATGATATTTTTGCAATGTTTTTATTATTTGGAAAAGAGATATGGTGACAAACAGTCACTGCAGATTGCTGTGGGGACCAGAAAAGATTCAAATAACTTTTCAACTTCGTCTCTTGTTGTTGCTAATATTGTAAAATGTAAGATTGATTTTAAAGCAGCTTTAATATAATTGTTTTTACTAACTGTGCATTAACAATACATTTGAAATTTGGCAGTGACTGCTAGTAAAATGCAAATATTGTCCTCTTCGCTATGGGCATACCTCTCTGGGAGGAAAATTACTTTTTTTGTATTTTCTAAAAGAAAATCCCATTTTGAGATTTTGTTTTTGAAAATCAAAAAAGAACACTGTATGGTGCAGGACGGCATCATCGCAGCCCTGCAACTAACAGCTAAATGCATTGGCAGGAGCCGCTGTTACTGCAATTCTTGTGTGTGTATTATAAATGACGGCTTGCTTGGTGGTCATTTATAAAATGTTCGTGCGCTTCACTCCACATGGGGATGGAGTAATTTACTCCGTCCCCCCAGCGGAACGACAGGCTGTCCATTAACTTATAAATTAGGCTCTAAGTTTCCAACTGCTGGGAAAGCTTCATCTGGGTTGTCCTTCAGCCCCTAGCTCCTCAGGGCAGGTTTGTGGGCACCAGGTGCTTTCCAGCCAAGTCTACGGTAGGGTCTAGGCTTGTTTAGTTATCTGGGCCCTCTTGGAGTAAGAAGTCCTTCTGCTTTCTGTATCCCAACAACCTAACCATTGTAGAGCAGTTCCAGTATCTGGATACCAACAGGATTCAGGAGTCCTTAAGTCTGTGCGTCAGTCTTCGTCTTTCAGCAGGGCCTTCTTCTTCGGAGTGAGACCTCGGAGACCCAGGAATGTTCTGAGGAGGTGGTGTAGGAGGTGCAAGATTTGTCTTGTGTTCTAGCTAGTGATTGGAGAAAAGCTACAACCCAATCCTAAATTTTCTTTTGCAGCCCGCTTCCTTTTGCAGTCATCCTCCTTTGCCTTGCCGTAAAATCTCCCAGGAACCCTTGTTTCAGCAAGGCATGGCCCAACCGCAACCAGGCAGGTATGTCTACAGCTTCCTGGCCACTCCCCTATCTGCCAGAGTCAAAGTTGATTTTCCTTCTTACTGTGGGTGGAGCCTGACTGTCAGGGTCCTCGGTCCTGTGGATGAATAGAAGAATCTCTCCTTGGCATCTCCAAGTCAAACGAAGTAGTGCTAAAGCTGCCTTTGGTTCTGCCAACTGGTCTTCTTCTTTCCCAGATATCTAACCCTGCTGAGTGGTCAGCTTTTAACACCCATTGGCCTTTCCTGCCCTCAGAGACAGGCAATCTTTCCGCAAGCTGGGCTCATTAATTCTCCCAGTCAAGGATATGTATTTCAGCACTAAGGATGTGATAAGTGACAGAAATGGTTTTTAGCCAGTTCTGTCTAAGGCAGTATGAGGCATTTTTTACAAAGTTACTTTTCTGCTAAAGTTATTCAATACTACCTCTTTTGACTTTGAAATATCTAGAGGTGCTGCTAGCATTCATTCTAGGCGCCCTCCTAGATATTTTGGTACCAACCCTAGCAGGAGGGAAAGGCAGTTTCGACCATGACAGTACACAAGGCCACATCAGCACAAAGAAGTGGTTTTACAGAGATTAAGAGAACCTTCTGGGGGGAGAAGGGTTAAGCCATGTTAGATTTGGGCTCCAGGGAATTTTCACAGCCAAGCAAATAGGGAGTGTTGCAAAAGATGATTGTCAAAGGTTGAGGATATGCTCCTATTGCTGAAGAGGGCACATGATAAGAAGTGTATCACACCACTGCCTACTCAGAACATTCCTGGACATGGGCAGAATACACCTGAAGATGAAGGCCCTGCTGGAAGAACACAAACTCCTACTGTCTTTTGCCTGGGACTCAGAGAATGGGAAAGTTCTTAAAGGGTCAGGCAACTGACCTCCTTTTAGCAATCTCCATGGACATAAAAAGCAGAAAGGCTAGCAACTCTAAGAAGGTCCAGTAGACCACAGGAGAGAGGACCATCAAGGGGGCTTGCCTGGAGAGAGACCTGGTGCCCAGAAGCCTGCCCTGAGGACTCGAGCAGGGACGTGAAATACGTTTTACTGCAGTTAGAGAAATGTGGAACAATGTCATGTGACAATGCAAGGGAGGTCACAGACAAGGCACACAAGAAAACAAGGCTTGTCCTACTTGGAACGTTTGTCATGCAAAAGACAGTTTCAACAAGACTTCACTGAAAATAATTCTGGTGCCATGCAGGCTATGTCTTCTAGCCATGTCCAACTGGAGGATTTTGGGAAACAATAAAGTCAGACATGCTATCACAAACATGGCAGATGTCCTGTATGCCTTGTTACAAGTGCATTATATCCCAAGGCACTTGTAGTGAGATAGACAGGATATCAATCATGTTTTGATGGAGACTCCACTGCCAAACTCTAAATTAGGCCCTCCATCTGAAGGACTGGATTAAAACCACATCAATCCCAGTGACTAAGCATAATTGGGATTAATGAAATCCAGCTTCATCCTGCTCTGATCTTTGGGTGATAAAACCCATAGTTTTATAGGGAGCTGTACATTGACATATCTACGTCCGAAGGATCCTGAACATGCTTAAAGCTTGTATATTTCTCTGCTGGAGAATTCTGTCTCTCATAAAAAACAAACATCATGTAAAATCATTGACTGGGGAGATGCGGTGATGAAATCCAACCTCCACTTATAATGGGTGGTCTGAAATCACATTGAGGTTCCTGGGTATTTTTTAAACATTTAAAATACATATCTCTGTTCCCTATACCCTCTTTGAATGATCTTTGTGACTTGGTGCTTATCAAAATTTTCGGTATGCATGCATGTATGTTATATGTATGTATGTTTGTATGTATATGGTACTTCCATGACGTAAACCTATCAAAAATGCATCAGAGTGCTGTACTGCATCAAAGACAAGCCTAAAGCCTACAAGTGATTGGAGAGGTAGGTGGATTGTGGATGGTAAATGCCTTATGATGTAATAGTCTTGAAAGAGGCTAGTGTTCACCTCTTTCCTAAAATGGGGCAGCATTATGGTGTTGCTGGTGCATATGGGGATGTTGTTCCAGAACCTAAGTGCGTATATGGAAAAGGCCTGCTGACTTTCTTTGACTTTTTTACACTTCTTGGTCTGCAGTTTGGTGATGACCTGGCTCTAGGTGTGCTGGGAGCCAGAAGAGATGGCACGCTTGTCTGAAAGATAAGCGAGGTGCTGGTCATTATGGGTTTTTAAAAGATGCATCTGGTTTTGAATATGGGGTGGGCCGAAGAGTGGACACAACAGAGTTCCATCAGGATGGTAGTTATGTGGTCATATTTCCTCAGGCCCTGGCTGAGATGTGCTGTGGTGTATAGGATGCCTATAAGAGGTGCTATTGTGGAGTCTTTGTGGCTGTAGATTAGGGTGTTCCCACTATCCTTGAGAGTAGAAGGCTTGAACAGCAGTTCTGAAGTCACTTTGTGGAAGAAATGATTTTACTCACTTTAGAAGAAAAGACTGTTACCAATTGCGCCCAACATCAAAATAAGCCTCTAAATGTTAATGTGGATGTATGCAATGATACATGTGAGCATAAAAACGAAATCGAATCACTGTGGTTGAAATCACCCATGATTACCTTATCATCAACCCTGAGTCAGACATACGTGGTCAGGCAGGCCCAGCGACCCAGGCCTGAGGCAACTGATTGACAGATCACAGATGGGGTGGCACGTAACCAGCAGTCCAACGTGAGAACAGGAAAAACCCAGATTAGTCCCCGAATAGGCAGCAGCACCACAATGGTCCTGGGAGATGTGCCCAAATAAAACGCACATGGCTGGAAGGGCACACTTTCCCAAAGCATCATAAAGTTAGATGCCACATGAAGTTAGTAACCCTCAGCCAATCAGGGCACAGTATGCACAGCACATGCAGTGATCATGTTCTCTCGATGCCAGACATCTGGACACGTTACACACTGGCCCTCATTGTGTCCAAGGTAGAGACCCACCTGTGTTTGTCATCAGGTGAGAGTAATTTATGGCTCCGTGACTGGGCCCACATTCCTCTACCTAAACAGGATCAGAAAATTGTTTTATGATGCTACAAGAAACATATATTAAGGCGTTCAAACAATTGTACTTTGACTCAGTCCTCATGACCATTTCTGGCCACAGCGATTAATTGAACCAACTCTTCCTGTTTTGCCAAATGCCTCTTGTCTTTGTTTTTTTTTGGGCAAATTCACATTCGGGCAATATTTTGGTGAGCCAGCCAGGAAAGATTGGTGCTTCGAACCCGAATATAGCTGAATGAAAGGACCCCGCTCTGACGGATTCACATCTGCACAGCAAGGAAGGTGAGCAGACGTCACAATTGATTGAAAGTTCTGTTAAATCTGTGGGGCGGAGGCTCATCCTGAAGCTGCCGTTAGTGGGTAAAAGACAACATCTGATCCTTAGTCCCAGCATTTGGTGTATATCAAACTAGGTAGAAGCACAAAAATGCAAGCAGAGTGCCCTGCCACTGACAGAAACCTAACATATTGCCTATTTTATGAGTCTGAACTGAGTAGTCAGCCTCGGAGGCAATCCCACAGATGTCACCTTTCTTCAATAGCCAGGACACTAGGAAAGGTTGTTAGTCATTAGGACCACTGGGCATGACACAGCTGGTACACTTGTCCCCTGGGTGTGATAAAGGGGCATGGCCTTACCGCTTGGACCACCAGGAGTGATAGACAATACACATAGGCCCTGGGCGTGATATAGGGCTACTGGTTTCTTAATGCTGCTGGTATTGGAAAGAGGTGATAAGTGTCATTCATTTGGACTGCTGGGCATGAAACAGATGTTACGCATGGCCCCTGGGTGTGATACAGAGTGTAATTTGGACCTTACGGAAAATGTGGACCTTGGAGATTAGGTGTTATTCGTGCTTGGCCAAGGAGAGCCTGTGATTGTCAAGTTGTTCCTCATATCCACATAAATTATTGTTATCTTTGTCCTGGAGCCAATATTGACAGGCTATCAGGCTCACTTAGTCCTGTGTACCGCGCAAGGCCTCCCATCATCATCCGGTAGCGAGCGCTAAGGAGACGGCTAAGGTATTTTTTGACAATGTTATTATTTTTGCTCTGTCAATTTTTCTCTCTTTTTCTTCATTGCCGACATCAAGTTATACATTCTTGATGTTGTGGTGTTGGTAAATTATTGCAACTGCATTTTTGTCTTGAATGTTGTGTTTTGTTAATGACACAATGTTCTTATGAAGGTGCCGCTAATTCTTACTATTGTTTTTCCATATCTGCTATTTTCCTGCTAAAATATAGCATTGAGCTCGTAGAAGTAGTTTTAACCAGTAATTCCTATGTATTTATTTCCAAAACTATCAGTGTAGAATCTAATATTATTTGAACTGGAAAAGCTAGAGCGTATCAGTGCCTTAAAAAGTAGCAAGCTATCATGAAGTCACTGTTAAAGCACATGCAAACTAGGTTCCCCACACAGGTTAAAAAAATTGCAAGAATTGATGTGAATGGCATGCACACACTAAGGTTCCCGCATTCCCCTGGCCAGAGGGGAAAACTTTTGACACTAACATAATGGAACACACAAGAACACACATTTGGACCAAATATGGATGGAAAAAGACCAGAAGAGAGGCCATGTTGGAACTATGGGCCATCTTTGAGGAGGACCAGACCAACAATCATCCTGTCTTAGAAACTGCAAGTAATATATAGAGGAGTGGAGATGCTCTCTCCGATGCCTGCACACCCTGCATTAGGAAACACCAATCCACCTGTCGAGGGAGTCGGAGGGTACTACTAGAGCCAGACAAAGGAGGCCAACAGGCCACCAGGCCCAGACATTCCCAGCATCAACCCAGTCCAGTGCCAGAGCTCACTGAAGCTCAACCCCCAGTCTGTCGCTTATAACCCATCGAACCCCAGTGATGCCGGAAAAGTGCACTCCCAAAGGTTCAGGTTTAATCAGTTGGGTGGCGGGGAGATTCATAGCGGGTCTGGACAGTGATACAACTAGTGGAAGTGAATAGGAGGGCTCCATTTTCCCGGGATCCAACCACAAGAGTGAAGATAGGAGGTCAGCCTAGCAGTCCAAGGAAGAAAATAGAGAGCCTATGACAGAAACTGACAAAATACCCAAATCGAAGGATGACACTGTGGTCATAGTGTTTGTGAACAAGACACCACACATTTTCCTGATGGACATGGGAGCAACCAAGTCATGCCTACGGGAGGGGACAGTCCCCGTATCAATACACACTGCAACTACACAAAGAGTCTCAGGTACAGTGGACGAATCCCCATCACAGAACCCCTCGAGCTGGAGACAGAGGAGAACAGGATGAGAGAACAGCTAATATACTTTCCTTCATCCCTGACTAATAAATTAGAGCAAAACCTAATGACCAAGCTAAAAATGTCCATACAGTTTGCTGAAAACAGGATTATAACCTGCTCCTCACTTGGCTCTTCTTCCCTGGAACCTGAACCAGTGAAGCAGTCCTGCAGTGCTTCCACACAGGCAAGGACAGTCCCAGCCAATCTGACCCCCTTCACTGGAGTATACAAAGAATTTCTTTGAACTATACAGGTTATCCCAGCAGTGTGACCAACAGCGTATGCAGGGAGGACTCGAGTTGGGACCACGACACGCAAATGCCAGTAGTGTACTCCGAGACTGGGTGTGTAGCAGGGCCGAGGTGCATAGGGGCAATGACGGTAACCACCACAGCACATATATGCAAGAGGGGGTGTCGGGAAGGAAGAGTCCGTAAAAACTCCATCACAACTCTGTGCAAGGTATTCACTGTATCCGACCTAGCAGTCAATCTGACATTCCCGAGGACTTACATACACCTTCTAGGGGAGCAAATCAGTCCAATCTTGGACACTGCCACATCAGAAACACATGAGGGCAGGGGTACAGCTCTCTGACCCCATCCAGCACACGGCAATGGAAATAACCAAATCACATGAGAACGTAGAGAAAAGCCCAATGTACTAGCATAAAGAAACCCAAAGCTAGCCCAAAAAGAACCCTCTAGACAAAGGGCACCTTGTGCCATTAGGGATGGTCCCACTGCATGACGCATGTTGGGACTAGCGGTGTATACATGTGACCTCAGAGAATGCTGCGATCACCAACAACACCCAATTGTGGCACACCCCCTCTTTACACATCACCCGGAGCACATGCAGGTCCCTGCACTCCCTCTCTAGGGAAGGTAGGATATTAGAAGCATAGCAAAACCCATAAAATGTTAGTTAAAAAATCAAGACAATCCATAGGCTCACAAAAACCACCCCTTAACAAAACATATCTGTTTCTTTCGTGGTGGGAGAGAGCCAATGACCCGTAGGCAAGAATTAAGGGTACCACAACTCACAAAAAGAGAAGGACTGAATAGTAACACAAAATATACCCTACCGTAAATTATTCTGTCTGTGTCTCTATCCAAACAAGTGGGAGTTAAGGAGTAGTTAGTCCTCCTATACACCCCTTGTTCTGAATTTTTTATTCTGGCAAGGTGGACCACGAAGAAAGGAGTTCAGGTGGTACCTCCTTAGGCAGTTTTATCTCTCTTTCTTTTTGCATCAGTAATCCGTCACAGGGGAATCTCTTTCCTTTTTCTCTTTCCCTTTTTTTCACGTCACAAAAAAATCAGTGTGTTGATCTGCACCTGGGCATTGTAAGCGGACAAATGATGAAGCATGCCACTACATAATGGGTGAGGGCAGTACTAAAAAATCTGTTGATTTTCCCTTTTGTTCCTCCTCTTTAACCCCTTCCCTACGTTCTTGTTTGAATAGAGACAAGGACAGAATAATTTATGTAGGGTCTCTTTTGTGTTATTATTTAGCCCTCATTTTGCCAGTTGTGGTTCTTTTATGAGGGGAATTACACAAGGCTCACTCCCTTGTCTCTCTTTTCGTGGGTTAAGAATCAAGGGGACCCGTGAATAAACACCTATTATCTTAAAAAAAAGTAGACACTTCCGGTGCCCCACTAAAAATAACATGTATGAATATAAAAGCACATCCCTAAGAAAAAAAAGGCACAGGAAACCCCAAGAAGGGGAACAACATTTACAACGCAACTTTTACAACGCACTACACTTACAACGCATTTTTTACAACGCAACATCCATTACAACGCATTCCATTACATAGCATGACACTACAACGCATTTTTAAAAACTACCTTTACAACGCATTCCAACACATCGCATACTACCTTTACAACGCATACCATTACAACGCATAATATTACACTACACTATCCAACACTTACCCTACTGTTGCACCCCCAGGAGTTAGAATAGTAATTTTTACCCCTATACTATCCAACACTTTCCCTACTGTTGCACCCCCTGGAGTTAGAATAGTAATTTTTACCCCTATACTATCCAACACTTACCCTACTGTTGCACCCCCTGGAGTTAGAATAGTAATTTTTACCCCTATACTATCCAACACTTACCCTACTGTTGCACCCCCTGGAGTTAGAATAGTAATTTTTACCCCTATACTATCCAACACTTTCCCTACTGTTGCACCCCCTGGAGTTAGAATAGTAATTTGTACCCCTATACTATCCAACACTTACCCTACTGTTGCACCCCCTGGAGTTAGAATAGTAATTTTTACCCCTATACTATCCAACACTTACCCTACTGTTGCACCCCCTGGAGTTAGAATAGTAATTTTTACCCCTATACTATCCAACACTTTCCCTACTGTTGCACCCCCTGGAGTTAGAATAGTAATTTTTACCCCTATACTATCCAACACTTACCCTACTGTTGCACCCCCTGGAGTTAGAATAGCAATTTTTACCCCTATACTATCCAACACTTACCCTACTGTTGCACCCCCTGGAGTTAGAATAGTAATTTTTACCCCTTTACTATCCAACACTTACCCTACTGTTGCACCCCCTGGAGTTAGAATAGTAATTTTTACACCTATACTATCCAACACTTTCCTTACTGTTGCACCCCCTGGAGTTAGAAAAGTAATTTTTACCCCTATACTATCTAATACTTACCTTAAATGCAATTTAATATTATGCGTTGTAATGGTATGCGTTGTAAAGGTAGTATGCGATGTAATGGAATGCGTTGTAAAGGAAGTTTTTAAAAATGCGTTGTAGTGTCATGCTATGTAATGGAATGCGTTGTAATGGATGTTGCGTTGTAAAAAATGCGTTGTAAGTGCATGCGTTGTAAAAGTGTGCGTTGTAACGACATACATCCCCCCAAGAATGATTGATGATGATACGTAAGGATGCAAATGTTTTCTGAACTTAACCAACACACAACAGCTCTTATCCTACAGGTCTGTAATTGAACCACCAAAGTGCACCACCATTCAGTGGCCCTCCATCTCTGCAGCGACAACTTCCATAATCCGAACAAGACCCAGGTTTGTAAGCCAAAGAATTTGAACTTTTATCACAAACTTTTCCACTAAACTCTTTTGAACCTTAAGGCACTCAAAACTACTGTTCTTTGTGTCAGTCCTCAGATGCATTTTTCTATGCTGTACTCCCGGCCAAAGTGATTAATTAAACCAATTCTTCTTGTTTTGCTAAATGTCTCTTGTCTTTGTCTTTTTAACTCGTTTACCGCGGCTGAAAATCCGCCACGGTGCGGCGGCTTTGAAAAGTGGGCGGGCCGTGTCAGCCAACGGACATGCGCAGCACTACGGAGGTAGTGCTCGCGACAGCCGTTGGCCGACAGAAGCAACGAACGGGTTAAGGTAAATGGAGATTTTGCTCAGCCTTGATGGTCAGCAAATCTGGATTTTATTAAAGACATGGAGGCTAATATTATTGCAATCTTACTTTATTTGCTACAGCTCAGCCACTTTAAAGTACTTAGAACACTTTTTGACAAAAACTCCAACCTAATAAAAGGCCAGAACACTCTAATCTCTTCCTTCTTTTTTAAACTTTGCATAAAATGTTATAAACATAAATACATTTTTACTGTTCTCCAAAAACAACAAAAAGAAACATTAGAAATAAACAAGCCCAAGTCCATAATCCCTTTCAATGAACAAATCCAGCTTCAACGTCACAAGCTTTGATATCCTGGACTACTCCAACCTCCTCACCCTCTTCTTCAATTGTTGGCCACGTCCTACAAAATAATATAAACATCTATAAATAGGATTGTGTACAGGGTGGGAATAATATTATCCTCCATGTCTTTAATACAATTCAGATTTCTGCCCATCAAGCCTTGGGAAATCTACATTTTACGTCAAGACTGGAGGCTAACATTATTGCAAGTTCAAAGCTTTATTAACAAACAACAAGCTGCATTCTCAACAGGCTTGGAGTAAAATTGGGAAAAAAACTACATAACTCGACCAATCTGCACATCTCAATATGTCTTGTAATGCACTAGCATAAAGGCTTGTGAAGCAGATGGACACCTTACAGAATGTGCTCCAAACATACTCACCTCCACTCCAGAATTCCTCATCATCTCTTCACCCATCTTGAAAGGGTTGGAGATGACACACTTCTATGAGGATTCCTAAAGGAAATAAACAACTGCTTTACATCCGCAGCTCTCAAATGCAATGTCCTTCTTTTATTCTCCTTCAGACAATGTACCACACACAAATGTTCATGATCATCGAAATAAGGGTAGGATATAGTCTGCAAATTTGTCTTCGTCTTCTATTTAAAAGAAACTAGAGAAAGCATTTTGTTTGACACGTCCAATGCTCTAACATCTGATACTCTTCTAAAAGATACTAGACATAACAAAACTGTCAACGTGTTAGATAATAATTTTAAATTTAGTAAACTTGCACCCAGGTCATCCAAATACCTCAACACTTTGACCACTTCCCTTATATAGATATCTAGAAACCGGCGGTTTTGAGATTCTTATACCCCTCATAGGTCTCTTCGCCAGGACACCCCGACCCACTGAAATGCCATTTATCACATTACCACCACCAGCAATCGCTGACCGTTGAACATTAATTGCCCTATAAGACAAATTTTTCACAAACATTTCAGACAAATAATTAGCTTACTCCAAGATATCCACTGAAACTGGATCAGAACCACTTTCCACACACCAGCAAACATATTCTTGCCAGGCCAATCTATACATCTTATGGGTTCCATTTGCCCAAGACTCCTTGATAAGAATTGATGTCCCTTGTGAAAGTCCTGGCACCTCACAGACTCTCCTGAAATTCTAAACTGACCTTCTAGCACTACATTGTGTAGTTCTCCTCCTGGACTCAAAGGTTCTCTGGAAACACTGGCAACAGAATCAGGTAATCCATCAACACTTCTAGTAACATAGGTTACCATACTGGAGATTTCCAAAGTGGTGTCACCAACACCACCGTCTCCTTCCACTTGCGAGTCATCATAGCCACTCGCGTTATCACTGAAAAAGGAGGGGTGCATATCCCACTAGACCTCTCCAATCCTGCCTGAAAACGTTTATCCCCGTAGACTCCGGATCCGAATGCCAACTGTAAAACATCTTCAACTGGGTATTCAACCTGTCTGCAAACAGAGCAACCTGAAAAGGGCCCCAAAATTCCATCAATGTCAAAAAGACTGCTCTGTCCAGAGACTAATTGCTCAAATCTCTGTGGTTCCTTGAAAACCAATCTGCCTCCACATTGCTCAGACCCGGACTATGTTCCACCTGCACTACAATGTTCTGTTTCAAACAGTACTCCCAAAACACATTGTCTAAGTCTGCCAAATCCTTTGATTTTAGGCCCCCTAACTTGTTCACATACCTCACAGCCAACACGTTGTCCATTCTCAAGTGAATCGAACACCTCACACTGTCATTTGTAAAACTCTTTATCAGAAAGGATCCCACCAAAAGTTCTAAAAAATGTATGTGCAAATTGTTTTCTCTCTCTGGCCAAAACCCACCTATAGAAGTTGCCCTTCAACCTGTCAAACTCGAATCTGATTCTATGACCAAATCTGGCAATGCCCCAAAAATGGCTCTCCCATTCCAAACGTTCATATTTTTTAACCACCAACTAAGTTCCTACTTGCCATCCTCTGAAAGAGCCACTTATTCTGAATATCTCAACTCCTGTCTCAGATATTTGGTCTTCAATCTCCTAACAGCATGATAATTCAAAGGACTGGGAAAAATAGCTTGAATTGTAAAAGACAACAAGCCTATCACTCTCGCTAACATCCTCAGTGATATCTTTCCAGACCAAAATATTTCTTATTTCCTTCCTTATACATTTAAATTTCTCTTTTGGCAGTCTCAATTGACCCTGTACAGTGTCTATCATAAAGCCTAGAAACTGAGTCACCTGACTTGGAATCAGACATGATTTCTGTCTGTTCACCACAAACCCCAGGTCCTCTAACAAAGATACTGCCATAAGAGTATGTTCCAACACCTTTGATCTCTTCTGATCCATCAAAAGGATTGTTGTCTAGATAAATAATGAGACGTATACCTCGTTCCCTCAAGTAAGCTGCCACCAGTCGAAGAACCTTAGTGAAACACCAGGGAGCTGAAGATAGACCGAAAGGCAGACATACAAACTTCTACATTCTTTCACCCCACCTGAACTGAAGATATTCTTGATGGGGTTCCCAAATAGGACTCATCAAGAACGCGCCCTTCAACTTCAATCTTGTTAGCCAATCTCCCGATTGCAGGAAATCCCTTTTTAAATGCAAGGCTTCCATTTTGAAATGGTGATATTCCTCCAATAGTTCAAATTCTTCAGATGTATTACTGGCCTCATTCCTTTGTCTTTTTTCTGCACCACAAATATATTGCTCACAAACCCCTTTTTTACAGACCTCACCTCTACAATAGCACCTTTTTTTTTACCAAATCATGCACTTCCTTGTTCACCAAGTCTGTTAGATCTCTGTTAAACCTTATCAATTCTGGAATTTGACCTGAACCATTTCTCCAACAAAATCTATGTGATGTCCCCTCACCGTTTATACACTCAAGAATCTCCAGTATTTTGGGGGTTTCAAAATGGTCTAGAATTACCTGATCCACAAGCACAACATTCTCCTTTCATCCCTCTTCCTCTAGTCCCTTGTCTCTGAGGATAAAACCCTCCTGATTGATATGATGTTTAATATAGGTTTGGTTTAAATCCCCTTGTAAATGAGGTCCCTGTAATGCCTTGTCCCCCAGCGGGGAACCGACACCTCGTTCGCCCACCCAGCCAAAAACAAGCCTGCCAAACAACTTTTTAATCTCTCTTTTTTTACTTTTGTAGTGAACTGAAAACACAGACATATTTCTACATTTTCTTAATAAATGCGCCCCAAGCAATAAAACATTCGCTGCTGACCCTTCCTGGTTATAGGCTAGCTTAACCAATTTCGGGTCTATTTTTAGAACGATGCTTTTCCTTCTCTTCACCGATATAGGAGTATTATCATTCCCGAAGAGACAGACAGCTAGCTGTATCCATTCTCTTGGTTCCTCCACGTTAAGGGATGACTTTTCCACAAATGCCTCCTCTGCCATATCAAAAACATTTGTTATTGGACCTGTTAAATCCAACAATCTGTCTTGACAGTCATACGCCTTTATCTAAACCTTTCTTGGGGTTGCCAATAAATGCTATAATTTTTTATTCCAATTCTGGGATTTGGATTACTTTATTGGCTAACGTGGGCATAGAGCACTCAGACCTAAGGTGCAATCTAATGTCTTTAGGAAATCTGCTTCCTTAGCCAAACCTGCATATACTCAGCCACATGAGCAGCTGGTGACCATTCTGGTGAAAGCGAATGCTTTATCAATGTGGGATCAAACATGAAACCCACAAGGGGATCAAGTGGCCCCCATCATGTTCATCAGGACCTTTTATTGAGTTGGAATTTTTGTCACAAAGTGTTCCAAGTTCATTAAAGTTGCTGAACAGTAGCAATTAAAGGAAGATTGCAACAACATTAACCCCCAGTTTTGACATAAAATTGACATTCGAGCAACATAAGGCTCAATCCATGTCTACGTATGGCAAAGCCTAGCCTAGAATGTAACAGATAAGGTAGCGCAACATGGTGAGTCAACTCTGAAAAAAGATGAGGTCAACTAGTGGAGTATGTAGATATTAAAAAGAGTAGGGTTGAAGGAAGAGACCTGAGGGAGTCCACACCCTAGAGGTTTTGGTGTAGAGCACAAAAGATTAAGGATAACTGTGAGTACAATCTTGAATTTGGTACACCCACATGTCAGTTCAGCTTAGGAGACGCAGGGCTAAAACAAAGTGTCTTTGTTTTACCCTTTCTTTCCCGTTAAGAAGTTCTCCAAGAAATTCATGCCCCATTACAGGCATACTGACGTCCTGTTCAGGAACGCCATATCATATGCATAAAACAGCAATGCAGGTAGTTGACCCCCTAACAATGGAGGACATTTTAATATCCCTTCTCATTGGGAAGATTGATTATACAATTTAAAAGTAGAATGAGGGAGCAGCAAAGAACTCTGCCTCATATTTTAGTGACAAATTATAACTTTAAAATGTTGGATCGGCCCTTCATTAAATTTCGAAATGGCTCAAGTCTCACAATATGTATAATTTATGATGTAAACAAGCCATCTTGGTGAACTTCAAATGTACATTGAATTCCATAAGCACTCTCTATTTATATTATCCAAAGCCAGTGCATAAGTGTACAATTCAGCAGCTAATCAGCTCCCTTAAATGGAACGACCAGCCATCATGGCGAGGAGCACCAGATCCCAGCACAGAATTTAATTTAGAACTTGAACAACATGTCCCTCAATCCAGTGAATAACCCCCAGGGGTTTCAAGAAAACTTTAGCAGATCGACACAACACTGTCAATAATTTATATTTCCAAGGAAAGTTGACATTGACTTTTAATTTAGCAATATAAATATTGAACTTGTCTATATTCTCGAAACATTGACGGTCTTTAAGAATGTACCAAGTTAGGCCACTGATAAAGGGATGAACCATAAAGCTGATGCCTGTGATTTTTAGAGCGTCATTCATCAAAGTCAAGAGTGTTCTTGAGCTTTTAACATCCAGAATGGTCTTTCTTATTCATGTAGTGTCATAATCAATAAGGAGGGATCCAAAGGGATCTCATTAAGTAATTGCAAATAATACCAAAGGGATTGAAGCAATGCTTGCATTAGTCTTAATCACTAGAGATTGTGCAGGTCACATTCCACTCAATTATTTTTCAATCACAAAAACAACAAAATCCCAAATCTTCGCCCCCAGAACCAAAGGCCATTACTTTAGGGGTTGAGCTCCTACATTACGCTGGGCACAGTGTCTGACAGAAGGCCACTCCATGGTGCTCATGGCCTCAGATGATGCACGTCAAGAATTTGCTGTCTGTGGCAGGTTGGACGTAGGGCCTGGTTTTGGCCAGGTTATGTGAACAAGCACAACCTTGTGCCCCACCCTTCTGTACAAGGCAGAAGGGAATGGTTGCCTGTGGGTTTTGAGCATATGTGTTGGCCAAACCCAGGCCCTGTGCCTGTTCCTTTCATCTGCGCATGGCCAAAGGGAGTTGGTTGTCTGTAGTAATTTGAGTCCAGAACTGTTGTGTAGTTTCCACTTTCTAGTAGGAACTATGCATTTTTTGGGTAACATAAATATTGGGATGGTGCCGGACTGATTGTGAGCACCTTCGCAGGATATGTTGTCCTATAGACCAACTAGCTCACAGTGCCACCATAAGGACCCCTAAAGCTAGACAAGTAATGAAGGTTTTGGCAGCCACAGAACATGACAACCCTGACTCCCCAGGAATCATGGTAACAGATCTAGAACTCTTTCACTAAGTTACTCGTCGCCTCTCACAGAGAAATATACATAGCATTACACAGAGGGGTGTTTTCAATATTTATTGAACCATCGCGACTCTTGTATAGAATATATGTGCTGCAATGATCAAGAGACAGAAGCAGATAAGAGTAATTAGCAATATTAGTACAGTGAACAGAATGAAGAGTTCCCCCACCACCCTGCTAAACAATGTATAGATGCAAGCATATAAAACAATATATACAGCGTACTCCTATTATTTATTTCCTAATCTAGATTCCTTGGGTGTGTGAATGTGTTCTGCCAAGAATCCCCTTTAGGATGATCCATCCCTCATTACCTGAAGAGAAGATATGTACATCCCTATCTTTGTCACAGGTTGGACATCCCTCCTTGCAGAGGGACCAGCAAGCTGCTGGGCTGAGGTTTCAGTGTGTAGTGACCTTGCAATGACAGCAAGTGCTCATCTGTCTAAACCCAGAAATGCTTGTTTATTTAGAACTAAAAGCATACTTTCTCCGAGCCGAGACCTTAATCAGGCCGCCATTGTTTATTCTCTAATGATAGCTGTTTCGTCGTATGGACGAGAAACAAACAATCACATTGCACAATGTATGTTCAGACCTTGTAAAGGATGATCAAGGAGTTTTAATAGTGTTCTTACAAAGAGGAATTTGTAGCCAATTGTGGTTTCATGCAAACTAATCCTGCAATGTCACATACTCAAATGTGTGTCAAAAGTCAATAAGTAAATGAGAAGATAACTTAGGAGAAACTTGTCCATGCAAAATGGCAGTATTTCCTTTCGGGCCTATCTGAGACACATGACAGGGCCTAACTGAAAGCCGTCTTTTGTGACCAACCACAGCTATCAAGGTCAAAGGTCTTGCACAGTAGGAGTTAAGTGCAGCTCTGCAGCCAGTCCTGTAGCGCATAGCCAAAGGCTAGGGCTGGTCGCCTGCATGGGGCTAATTTGGATGAGGTATAACATCAAAATAAAAAATAAAAACACAGTGAAGGTATGGTTAGCATAAGTTATAAAACCCAATATGTGTTTACTAAAATCTGAAATTCACATTAAAAACACATTTAAAGCCTAGTAATAGTCATAAATTAAAACTGAAAATCTTCTGAAATTTGTCAATTATGGTTAGCTCCTCCCCCCATAACTCGCTTAACAGCTGTGCAAAGCATAACTCGAATGCTTATGACCTTCCAAAATGTATACAAATTAGTAACACCTAAAAGCACAAAATCATTGTATAACATTTCACACTCAAGCAATAAATAATAGAACATCCAATGTTGTCTCACTGAGTACTAAGTAGGTTTACCGCTGATATCTGTAATGTAACTTGTAATTGTATCTGTCGCGTCATGGATAGGGTTGTGAGCATTACATTTCGTTTGTTTCAAACGAAACTCATAAATGTTTGTAGTATCTATGGGCCAGATGTACGACCCACCAATTTGTGACTCGCAAATTGGAATGTATAACAGTGTCTCAGACACTTTGCGATTCCTAATGGGGGCGCAAATTGCATGCTTCATGAATATTAACGAGGCAGGCGCAATTTGCGACCCCATTTGGAATGGATGGCACTCCCAGGGATGGTGGCCTGCTGGGGTCAGCAGCCTACCATGTCTGTGACTGCTTTTAAATAAAGCAGTCTTTTTTTTTTTAAATGCAGCCCGTTTTCCTTAAAGGAAAACGGGATGCATTTAAAAAAGAAAAATGAAAATATTCAGTTTCATGTTTTTTTAGGGCAGGCAGTGGTCCCTGCGACCTCTGCCTCCTCTTAAAAATATTTTCTCACACACTCACAAAGGAAAAAGGGGCCCCAGGGTGGACCCCTTCCAGTTTGCAAGTGGTTTACCACTTACTTGAAGTAGGTGGTAAACCGCAAGTGTTTTGTGGCCACAAATGTGGTTGCAAAATAATTGTAAATGGCATGATGACTCACAATTAGGAAGGGACGCCCCTTCATAATAGCGGGAGTCGCAAATGCTATTTTGCAAGTCACTTACTCACAAAATGGCTTTTGTACATGCCATAACAATTTTTTTGCGGTCGCAAACGGGAGGATCTCCCATTTGCAGCTGCAAAAAAGGGTCGTAGATCTGGCCCAATATTATTTGCGCTGGCTTAACATTGTATATTTTCTCCTGGAACCACACCGTTTTCAACCTTTTGCTTTGGACGTTTAAATAATGTATCTGATCCATATCTGGCCTTGAGCCTGCAGTCACCCGATTGGTATCATTTTAATTTATCTTCGTGACATGTACCTTCACCAGGTCTAAATAGCGCGTCTATGCAGAAGCACATCTTCTTATTTCACTTTTCACTCATTGCAAAAGGACAGCAATCCTTGTTTCCCTGTGCTGCTAACTTTACTGCTAACTGTGCTATCACTCGAACATGTTCAGGGCAAAATCAAGAACAGTGGGGACTTTGCCACTTCATGGTTTCTACATTAGGAGGCACACGTGAAAAAGGTTAATGATTCAAGGCAGTCTAAGATGGATATCTGCACTTTTTTACACTTGGAAGGTTGCGAAATCATGACTAAAGTATCTCGAAAAAACCCTAATTCTTCTGCCACAAAGCATATCTGGCAGCCCATTTCTTGTAGACAAAAATCCAATGAAAGGTTGCTTCAGTGAACAAACTGTGAGCCGAGGCATATTTCTTTCTGTCAGGAAATGAACACCTGAAAGCCGATCAGCCATTGTGCCATGCAGTGATTTTCAGCATGATTACTTTTTGCAAACACACTGCAAATGTAGGGCTAAAAGCTAGTGCTTCTGAAAACAATTGAAATGCAATCACTTGCTGCAAATAATGAACTATTTAAGTACAAATACTTATTAGTATTGCTCATGAAATTACAATATTTCCAGATTGCGTTTGACCTAGGTGCTGTTAATAAAACTAGAACATTCGCCTGCCGTTTCCCAAAAATTGGATGTTCTGACTGATGAAAGAATGTAACATATAGTAGCATTTTTGAGACTTTATAAAGCAAAATTGTGTTTATTGTCTTTGGAAAAAGTAAACTTTTGATCGCAAACTTTCACAATTGCCCTATAGAATATCTTAACCTGGTTGTTACTCGTAAATAAGTAATATGCAGCATAGGCAGAGCTGAAAAATAAAAACAATAACTAAAAACATGAAGCATAGAGTACAGAAAACATACAAATGAAGGATTATCATCACTTCATATTTTGTAGAAAATAAATAAGACTCCTTTTGAAAGGAGAGTTAAACCATGGTTAAGTAGAGAAGATCGGAGAGGAGTTCAATATACAAATGGGCAGTCAGGGCGAAGATAAACAGAGCAAAGAGTGAAGCAAGGGAGGACGAGTGGAGGTCAGACTTGGCACAATAAAGGAGCATATTCATAAAGCATATTCGCAGAGGACCGAGGTGTAAATCCTAGAAAAGTATGAATTTCAAATACTTCCAGAGTTTCCCAGGTAACCCTAAACATCTGCAAATCCACTATGGGATAAACGCAGATGGCCACTTCTTTCATTTCTGTGACAGATTCTACTACAAGCGGGTGCACCAGACATCTCCCCAGAGGCTCCCACCAGTTAATGTTTCCATACTTTCCTTGTCTCAGCTAGTGCATTCCGTTGGCTTTGAAACAACATCATACGTGTATGATACACAGATCATGGTTATCGTTATTAAAAAAGTCTTTCAGTCTTGAGCAATTTTCAATTCTGTGTGATATCTGTGCCTCGTGGGTGCATGCTATCTCATAAGATGGAAGTGCTTCTGTTTGAGAAGCAAGCTTGGTCCAATTACTGGTGACCATCGGACTTTGGAGCTGCTCCATACCTGTGTCTTTGGTCAGAATCTGTCTATCCACGACCAAGAATTATCGCTGTCCCAGAAGCGCGCAAAGCAGCTGTCAGATGCTTCTGTATTCTAAACATGTTGAGGAAGGGAGCGACGTTTGCTATCATCCCCGGATTTCTCCGGCAGTCATACTATGCCAGATGCAATGTACGACCGTCGGCGATCTGAAAGGCAACAAAAGATGGACTCACAGAGGGGCCCTGGCCCTATCAAAGTTCTTCCAAGATGGCACATTGCACACATCTGACACGGAGTCTGTCCCGGCATCCATTGTGGTGACCCAGGGCCCAGAGACAGACATCGGAAAGCAGGGGAGTGGACAGGAATGATGGCGCCCTGACTCCGACGGAACAGGTGTACAGATAAGTGCTACCTATGGCAAACAAGCACTACTGTGGTGTTATCTATACATGGAATGAGGGGTTGTTCAGGGCTATAAGAGACTCATTAATAAGGACTCTTTTCACTTTGAATAGTAGAGCTGAAGTGGGTGGCTGCTGGGCATCGACACCCCCCATTAGAGGTTGGCCCCACGAAGGAAACTTGAGAGCAATCTCGTACCTTTGTCGGGTTCAGATCTCTTGCGCAGCACTCAGTTTTATACAGTTTCCCAGGGCTTGCTTCGAACCCGGACTAGTGCCTGAGCTTTGGGTCTGCTATGGTCTAAAAGGTATTTGGAGGAATGGGTGGGAGATTTGGGGCGGTATGAGTTGAATTTTGCACTGGATTTATTGCTAGCAGCGGAACTCATGCGATTGCCCAAGGGGAGGGAAGGGAAACGGGATAATTCAAGTTACAATGTTTTTATGGTTGGGGGTGATGTAGCGCTTAAAAGGTTGAAGATCGTAGGGGTGCGTTATATTCACTATTAGTCGGCACCCGCATATAATCAAATGTGTACTCAGGTATTTTGTGTGCAATGTATTAAAGAATTGTATGACTTATATCGATTTCAATAGAAGTGTTAGCTATGTACAAGCATATTATGTATATATTAGAGAAATGCATAGAGTTTAGTCCTTTGAACAATGTGATGTTTAAACGTGTAGATTAGAATTCGTGTCTGTAGACTGTTTAGTTTGACCACACATGAAAGAAAGTCGTAAATGTCAATACTGTGATTTAGACATGCTTGTGTAACCGAAGTAGTGGCCAGAATTCGCATATATCGTTGAGGCGAAAGGCCTGGTATTTTCTTATGTTAGCCAAGGGCAATAGGCCAAAAAGGATTTATTCCAGTAGAGGTTTTAGGCTGTAGTAAATTGCAAGTTAAAAGATGTGAAGTATGTCTGCCTTGCACGATCTCACCCCAGGTGCAAGGACAGTTGCTCGTTTTTAGAGAAGCTCTTTGTTCATGAATTGACTTATGTAGTAGAAGCCAGACATGGGAGTGCATTGGAATGTGCCAATCGTAACTCCTAGTGCAGATGGCGTCTGGGACTCAAGGCCAAGCGATGGACTATGGAACTGGACAGCGCTCTGTGGAAAATTACTGAAAGTCGACCCCGCAGAAGAGGAGGCGCAAAGGGCGTGTTCTGAGACTTGGGGTTCTGAATTAGGGACAGCGCCCCGAGGGTGGAGGCAGATCAGAGCAGCCCAGAGCAGAGAAAGGGTAGGCGAAGCGCTAGAGGGGGCAACTTAGATCAAGCTCTCTAAGTGAAGACTTCTTAGGAAGTTTCACTCTGACACCTTTCGATTGAGGGTCTCAAGGGATTGCTAAGTAGGGATGTCATCTAGTACAGAGTAGGGACAGAGATGGTATGGTCCAGTGTCCCTAATATCGACATTGGCTTGGTAGTTTTCTACCTCATGCTTTTAGAGATTGTGCTTTTAGTTATTTTTAGCCGTATGCGGATTCTTCGTAGAGTAGCATTTGTGTTAGTGCCTATGTACTTGTTGTGCCTCGTATTGAGGACTTTGTATCTGCAAATCTTTATGCTGATAATAAAAGCCAGAGAGCCAAGAGATTAAGTCTCGAGTCTTTAATTATGACAGATTGTGGACAGCATTTTTGATAATTGTGTTTATTCCCTCCACGCTATTGGGCAAGTAAAAAGTTCCATCCGACCGGAGTGGGTTCTAGTAGATAATTGCGTGATACTAAAATGGGCCGGAGCAGTTGGTAGCAAAAACGGATGGTTACTTCCGATAGCGAGGGACGATTAGATTAGATAAGGATAAGTGACCCTTGAGGCCCAAAAGACGATAAGTGATGGTGAATCATCAGATGGCGAGCAGCAGACGGCAGCAGATGAGCATCGACGGCGAGTAGCAGTGCGGCAGGAAGCAGCAGTTCCAGGAGTGAGTATGAAAATGAGATGTTGTAGATTGCGGTGTTGATTTGTTGTGTGATGTCTTGCGGAGTTGATGTGTATGTCGTGTGATTGTGAGATCAGGCTGTGAGCGCGCGCAGCCCGGGAGTTGTGGTGTAGAAGACACCTGAGATAGATTTTGTTGACCACCCAAAGGAGATCGTGAGGTACCATCGATCACCTGGACCGAGATAGGGGGAGCGAACGTGTGTGTGTATGGCAACTTAACGCTGGTCGTGGGTTGTTGTGTGCGGATCGGAGTGTTAGTAACCTATCAGTGGCGATCTGTCTGGCCGGACGGGGGCAGACGGGCGCCAATTGAGGTCAACAAGGTCAAGAGACTGTGGACGAACAGTCAGAGGCTGTGGACGGACAGCCAGAGAAATAACTTAATCAGTTATTTCAGTGTGTGAAAGGGACGAGAGTAGACGTGAACGTGTTTGGAGAAGGGAACTGCTGCGAACGGAGGAAGGTGACGTCAGAGAGTGTCGCGCTGTGATAGGCCGGTTGGTGTGAGTCGCTCTGTTATTGGAGGATTTAAGAACAAGAAGTAAACAGAGCGCGAGATCGAATTCGCTCGTCATGAAGTGTCTTAGGGATTTGCGAGAATTGTGTAGAGGCGATAAGCATGTAGTTGTGCGAGAGGGAGAAGAAGCCCCTCCCGAGGACACCCCAGCACATTACATGGCAAAGAATGTGTGGTTACATACTATAGTCTGGATTGAGAATTGGCACAAGATTACACGAGGTGAAGGGGAACTAGTTTTCCCGAGGTATGGCTCATTTAGACTAGCGGTGCTGTACCAACTGAAGACGGTGATGGGGTCCTTAAGACCCTTGCCAAGACCGGCACAGTTCGAAGCATTACATGCGTGGATTAGAGCGGCGCATGATAAGGAAAAGGGAAGAAGTCAGGAGAGGATGAGGAAGTCGATTAGGGCATTTCAGGATGCCAAGTGGGACGCAGCGGAGAAAAAATGGAGAGTGCAGACAATTGAGGAAGAGAAACTGTATCCCTTGCTGATAGACTCGACGGGGATAAGGCATGTGAAAGCACAGGATGAGGAGAGTGACTCCGATGATGGGGTATTGCAAAGATTGTTAGACGAGAGACCACCTCCTTATAATCCAGACGAAGTGGATGATAGGTGGGGTGAGAGGGGAGAAACTAGAAGGGTAACAATCCAACCCGAGACCCGAGTGGAAGGGTTGGTTTCGTTTGAAACAGCGAGTTCACAGGGTCAGTCTGAGGCTAGTGGGAGGATTGAAAGAGAGATGAGGTTACCGGATGCCTTGAGGGTACCGGTCACCATTGGACCGATTGTGTCGATATACAGTCCGGAATCAGAGGAAAGTGAGAGGTCTGAACGAGTGGCAGAAAGAACAAGGAGAGAAAGTGAGGAAAGTGGGTTGGAAGGGGCAACGGCCCGACCTCCAAGCCCTGTACAATGGAGTACACCATTGGCAGCGGTATCGGACACATCTAGGGGCGAAGAGGAACGGAGACCGGTGAGACCGAGAAATCTGATGGAATCGAGATCAGATTTAAGGTCATGGGTACCGTCAGAAAGGCACCTGAACCCTAATGTGGTCCAATCGGAGAGAGCTCAAGATAACTTTAAGAGTTATTCTGCTCCCATAGAAACACCAGAAGAGAGGAGAGAGAAGGAACCAGAATGCGAATATGATGAGGGACGTGGAGCAAGTTGTCAGGTGTTGAAAGGAGCCTTGAAGGCAGGGATGATAGACATAGTAAGGCTCAAGGCAGAGGTAGATGAAATTATATATGGAAGTCTACCTCTTGAGAGGATAGTATCTTACAATCCGGATGAGCTGTTTTTTGTGGCGAAAGATGTGACTCGGAAAGCACGAATGGCACACGAGAAATTGAGGGGATTTGCGAAGGAATATGAGGTGGATTTAACCAAGACTAGGGTGTTGCAAGGAAGTCATAGGATGCACTATACTGAGCGAGAGTTGGAGGAGAAGAGGGTTGTTGGATTGAGGTCACATGCCAGAGAACTGGTTCTAGCCATGCGGCCATGGCTGACGCTCGATAAATGGGAAGAGAAATGGTCTAAGAAAAAGACCTCTAGGGGAGCGGAAGGAGGGACCCCGGGTGAAGGGTTGTTACTAGCAAAGACCTTTCCCCTGAGGGAAGTGGCGAATGGAGGATATGTGCATGTACCATGGAGCAGGGGGGATTTGGCATCATTTACGAATGATTTTCCCAGGCTCAGGGAGAAGCCTGCAGAGTGGTACAAGCAGGTTGAGCGTTTTGTTAAGATTTCGAAGGTGTTGTGGATAGACCTAAATACCTTATTCGATATTGTGGTTCCGGGAGATCTGTGGAACGCATGTAAAATTGCTGTTGATTGGCCGGACTATGAGCCTGAGAGGAATGTGATTACAAATGGTCCGTCGCCAGCGGTGATGAGGCTGTATGAGAAAGTAATTACCTGGTTGAAATCGAAGGTTTCACCCCAAGACATTGATTGGGTGAAAATAGACAGGACGGTGCAGGAGCCAAAGGAGACAGTACATGAATTCTATGAGAGACTCTTGAAGGCTTTCAAGCAGTACATTGGTCTAGACGAATTAGAAACGAAAGATATGGGACAGTTTGTGTCTAAATTTGTGCTGGGTTTGAAGCCCGAGGTTAGTCTCATGATACAGCAGCATTTGATCTGTTGGCAGAATAAGCCCGTAGATGAGATCTTGCGGTACGCCAGGTACTGCACGGATGAGATTGAGTCGAAGCATAAGAAGATGAAAGATAACGTATTGCTCATTCAGATGCAAGCTGCTCAGGGACCGCCGAATGGGGGTCCAGTGGTAAGGAGACAGGGAAACTACCAGACAGGGAATCAGAACGTGCAGGGTCAGGGAAGGCCGAGGCCCGTAGACCCTAGGACAGGCATAGATGTAGCAATACTGAAAAAGACGACAGCTTGTCACCAGTGTCATCAGGTGGGACACTGGAGGCGCGAGTGTCCCTTGAACCCCTATAATCAGCCACAGATAGAGGGAGGAATGAGTCAGGTCCCTGGGGCGGAACAGGTACAGACGGTGACTGTACCGAGAATGATGCAAGGGGGGACCGGCATCTCGCAAGTGCAGGTTCCCCAGCCACCGAGAATACAGAACATACAGCAGGGAGCTCAAACTTATTTACAGATGCCCATGTTTGAAGTAAGCGAGGAGAAGGATGTGGATTTGCTGGCCCGGTTGAGTTTAGGCCAGGACGATGATTGCATACTTAGGGCCATTTTAGAGGTGGATCAGAAAGGACCCTTTGTGGAAGCAGAACTCGATGGACACCCTACTACCTTTTTGGTTGATACGGGGGCTACCAGGTCAACTATAAGATCAGCAGTAGTTCCGGGTGTAGCCCTTTCTGGAGAAAGCATACAAGTGGTTGGGGTGGCAAACAAGAGGCTATTAAGCCCCTTGACAGAACCGATTCCAGTCAGGATAGGAAACTTTAGGGATCGACATCAGTTCGTGGTGTGCGATTCTAGTCCCGTTTGTTTGTTGGGAAGAGACTTATTGTGCAAGCTCAATTGCACAATCTACTGTACCCCGAAGGGAGTAGAGGTGCAGACAAGGGATGATGACGCGACCTTTAAGGTTGCAAACCAGCGGGGGTGTGTGGAAATGTACCCAGCTTTGACGGTGGAGGAGCTTCCACAGGATTTGAGGGAGTCAGTATCGACCGATGTGTGGGACCTAAGTGGAGAGGAGATTGGCTTAGTCAGGGGAGTGGAACCGGTGAAGATACAGGTTAAGCCAAACGTGGAATTCCCGAGAACACCTCAGTATAAATTATCCCCTGAAACGATTGCTGGGATCAAACCTGTGATCGAGTCTATGATTAGGCAGGGAATACTGGTGGATAGTCCATGCAATTCGCCCATTATGGGACTGCAGAAACCAAGTGGGAAGTTCAGGATAGTGCAAGACCTGCGGAAAATAAACAACATAGTCGTTCCATGTTGTCCAGTGGTACCGAATCCATCCGTGATACTGTTTCAGATCCCATGTGAAGCTGAATGGTTCACAGTGATTGACTTGTGTCAGGCATTCTTTTCGATTCCTCTACATGAAGAGAGCAGATTTCTTTTTGCATTTAGACTAGAAAATCGTGTATTAACGTGGTGTCGTATCCCACAGGGGTATACGGAGAGCCCATCGATTTTTAATCAGCTCCTAAAGAAGAATCTTGAAAGTCTTGTGTTGCCCCGAAACTCTGTTTTAGTGCAATACATTGATGACCTGCTCGTTGCGTCGGAGACAGAAGACGCTTGCAGAACCGATACCATTGCGCTGCTGAACTTTCTGGGAGAGAATGGTCACAAGGTGTCTCCAAACAAGCTGCAATACTGTTTACCTGAGGTACAGTATTTGGGGCACAGAATCGAGAAGGGTAAAAGGAAGGTGTCTCCAGATCGCATTGATGCGATTCTGAGAATGCCAGTTCCCTCGACGCAGAGGGAAGTTAGAATGTTTTTGGGAATGGTGGGCTATTGCCGCCAGTGGATCCCAAACTTTTCCTTTGAAGCGAAGCCTTTACAGCGGCTGACGCGAAAGGATGTAAGTGATCCGGTACCATGGGACGACGACTGCTTGAAATCATTTCTGAGGCTGAGAGAAGCCTTATGTAGCACTCCTGCATTGGGAATGCCGGATTACAACAAGGCATTTGCATTGTTCTGCTGCGAAAGAGAAGGTTGCGCATTAGCAGTGTTAACTCAGAATCATGGAGGTGTCCGTAGACCAGTTGCCTATTTCTCAGCTACTTTAGATCCAGTAGCTTCTGCGTTGCCCGGATGTCTCAGATCCGTTGCGGCAACAGGTGTCAGCACTGAGAGATGTGAGAGCATTGTGATGTGTCATCCTCTTACTGTACATGTGCCACATTCTGTTGAATTGTTGATGACTAGGACTAAAACACAGCACCTCACGAATAATAGGCTGACTCGTTATGAGCAAGTTATCCTTGCAGCCGATAATGTGACATTGAAGAGGTGTGCTGTTTTAAATCCTGCTACATTGTTACCTGTTCCAAATATAGATGATAATGGAGATTGTGAGGACCATGATTGTCTCGACGTTACGGAACTATGCACCAAACCGAGACCTGACATTGTCGATGAACCGCTCCCAGTGTCAGATGAGATTTTCTTTGTGGACGGTTCATGTTTAAGAGACAGTGTCGGTCGATTGAGAGCAGCTTTTGCTGTATGCACCATCACGGGGGTGGTTGAAGCCGCTTGTTTAGAAGGAGTACACTCCGCGCAGGTGGCTGAGCTCATTGCCTTGACTCGTGCCTGTTTGGCAGCCGAGAAGATCCGTGTAACTATTTACACGGACAGCCAGTATGGGTTTGGTGTGGTTCATGACTTCGGACAGCTATGGTCCCAGAGAGGGTTTATGACGTCTTCAGGTTCTCCTATAAGAAATGGTGATCATGTACGAAAATTGCTTGAAGCATTGCAAGGTCCTGATGAAATTGCCGTTGTTAAATGTGCTGCACACACAAAGGGAAATGATTTTGTCTCGTTGGGTAATAATTATGCTGATGAAGTAGCTCGGTTTTGTGCAGAGCAGGGATGCAATTTTACAGAGACTCACATTGAAGAAACGGAGGAGGAATTGGTGTATGATCAAATGTTAGCAATGGCAGACTCATGGGAGGAACTGAAGCAGCTTCAGGAAGGGGTTTCTGATCAGGAGCGAGACAGTTGGATACGAGCTGGATGTGAGAAAGGAGAGGTGGATATATGGGTTTCGAATGATGGACGAGCAGTGTTGCCGGAAAGTTTGTTGAACCCCATGGCGAGGCTGATACATGGTGCTGTACATTTAGGTAGGGTCGCAATGATGAGAGTGTTTCGTCAGACATGGTACAACCCGAAGTTTCGGTCAGTGGCTGAAACCGTGTGCCAGAGGTGTGTCACTTGTCAACAGATGAATGTAGGAAAGAGGACAGCTGTGACATTGAGTCACATAGGGAGGTCAGGGGGACCTTTCAATAGGATGCAGCTGGATTTTGTTGAAATGCCGAAGTGTAATGGGTTGAGGTACATATTAGTGATAGTATGTGTCTTTTCCAGGTGGGTGGAGGCATACCCTACACGCAGATGTGACACACTCACGGTAGCAAAACTACTATTGAGAGAACTCATTCCAAGGTACGGGTTCCCGACGTCCTTTGAATCGGACAGAGGAACTCACTTCCACAGCGAAGTTATGAAGTTGCTTTGTGCTGCCTTGAATATAGATCAGAGGTTACATTGTAGCTATAGACCGGAGGCTTCAGGGATAGTGGAGCAGGTAAATGGAACTCTGAAGGCTCGGATGGCGAAAGTGTGTTCGTCTACGTCACTGAAATGGCCTGATGCATTACCCTTGGTCCTTATGAGCCTCCAAAGCGTGCCTGATAAGAGGACTGGGTTGTCACCCCATGAAATCCTCATGGGAAGAGCGATGCGTTTGCCTGCAATACCCGCTAAAGCACTGATAAATATCACTGATGATATGATCCTGGACTATTGTAAAGGTCTTGCTGACGTGGTCCGTTCTGTGTCTCAGCAGGTGCAGACAGCAACGGTTCCAGCTGCGAGTGACCTGTGCCACGACTTATGCCCAGGCGATTGGGTCTTAGTCTGCAAGCACGTGAGGAAAAGTTGCTTGGATGCAAGGTGGCGCGGCCCGTTTCAAGTGATCCTCATTACGAACACAGCCGTTAAGTGTGGAGGTTTACTGAACTGGGTGCATGCTTCCCATACCCGCAGAGTCCCAGCACCCTTAGAAGATACAGCCCCTCTCGAGAACGAAGTCCCAGCTGAGCCGACAGAGCTACCTGAGAGGGCCAGTCAAGCTGTAAGGGTTGCTGAAGCGGCTGATGGTGCACTGAATCGAGCTGAGGAAGGACGTGAAAGAAGTACTGACCCAGAAACAGGCGAAGGGGCAAGAGGTGCAGTGGGTAGTACGGAATCGAGTTCTGCCGAAGAGGAGGAGGTCAGTGCACAGGGTATCGAAGGGAAGACCGGAGGTGCCACAGAAGCAGACAGGGTTTGGCCCGCCAGACAGAAACGGGTGAACCTGAAGTTGGTACCGGACACAGATCTTGCACCAGTTTCGGAAGAACCAGAAGACGAATCAGGTGACGAGGAGTATCCTCAAAGTGGTGTGAGAAGATCAAAGAGAACTAGAGTGCCAAGTCGGAAGTACGCTTCACCAGAGTGGGCATATCCAGTGACTGATGCCAGGGTTACCGAGCACGGGAAGATTGAGGTCGATGACATTGGTCAACAGTGTCCCGCTCCAGAGAGTGGAAGTGTTACTGAAAGTTCCGGGACTGGAGATCGAAGGAATTCTAACGATCCACATTCCGAGTCCACCTTTCCTGAGCGTCATTCGAGGTATGATCTTGGACAATCTAGAGTTCCCGACGTTCACTACTGTGCCAGACCCACAAGAACTGATCATTCTTAAGCTCGAAATATTGCAGGGAGTCCTGGAACTGTTGGGACCGGCGGTTATGTTGGACTGATTTGAGAGGGTTGCAAGCAGGGAAGAAGATAACCTAGACCCGAGCGGAAGAAGAACAAATTTAGGGATTTTTCCGTTATAGAACGAAGAACAGTTAGGGAGGGTTTGCCTAAGTTCACGAAAGAGACATTAATGAGAAAGAGACTTACCATTTCAGAAACTGTATTGGACATTGAGAATATCCCGAAGATGGCAGATCCTGCAAACACACATCGTAGGCCTAAATTGATAATAGGCACATTGATAGGGGTTGTGGTAGTTACTATATTTGCAGTAGTGATAAGTTCATACATGGTGGCTCACAGGCAGGAGGGGAAGGTTCAGGGAGCACCTACACCTATTACCCCAGAGCAGAGAGGTGTCAATATCAGAGAGCAGGGAACATCCAAGTTAAGTGAAGATCGCAGACTCCACATGGATTTGTCGAAGGGTGATTTTAAGCTTAATGCTTATGCAAAGTTATTGTATGAATATGTTGATGCGATGGATGTGAAGGACTGTTATGTGTGTATGCAGTTGCCTGCTTCAGTGGATGAAGGTATCAAGTATCATCATCTCCCATTGACATATGGGATTTCTTGTAGTTTATTGCTCAGTCTATTTTATGACAGGAGGCAATTCGAGTATTTCTTTTCAAATTTTGACACAGTACTTCCTGAAGTTCCAGCAATCAAGCATTTGAATAAATACGATTATTATAAGAAAGAGGACAGACTCCTGAAGTATTTTAGACCGACTGTGAAGTTGGATACGGCGCATGCTCACAGGAATAACCTGACATGTGCGTTATCTGAGACGGAGAAGAAATTCATTGATCAAGTAGAGGACAGGTATAGAAAGTTGACCCAGACACGAGACACCGGAGATAGTCCAGTAGATTGGACAGCGGAGGAGAAGGCTCATAAGTCCAAGGGAAGTTATGGACCAATAGCGTTCGATGAAGTGCAGAGAGGGAATTTGTGTATTGGACGGCCTCAATCGGCCACGGAGAAGGTTGCAGTAGGACATAGCACCTGTTCTCAGACTTTCACTCTGGACGCTTCTGTTAAGGGTTTTATGCAAGGTCCAGTAGAAGTGATTCCGACAGTGTATTATGTATGTGGGAAGAACGCTTATGTCAGGCTACCCGCAAATTGGTATGGCATATGCTATTTGGCTATCATATTCCCGAAGATTTATCATACAGAGGACTTGGAGTTGTTAGAAACAAGACAACATTCTAGAAGACGTAGGGCTGCAAATGCAGGTGCAGTGATTGGGGACATATACGGAGCAATGATACCTAGTATGGGTGTGGTGTTGAATGACGTGAAGATCAGGAGGTTGGCGACTGTAGTTGATGAGTTGTCTATGAACACGGCGAGGTCTTTGTTGTTAGTGGCTGGAGAGATGTTGTCGATACGAAATATGGTTATGCAGAATCGCCTTGCGTTAGACGTGTTATTAGCCAAGGAAGGCGGAGTCTGCAAATTATTGAAAGTTCAAGAATGCTGCACATACATTCCAGACAACACGAAGGAGATAGGGAAGTACATAGATAACATCACAACTATTCACAAGGAGATTATGGACTTGACAGAGGAGAATGTATGGGAAAAGATTGGACAAGGATTTGGAAGAGTGGGAACGTGGTTTGCGAATTTGGGAAGAGGATTTCTTGGATCAGTGTTGAAGCCAATTATCATTGCGGTTGTTTGTGTGATTTGTTTGTGGGGATGCGTGAAAGCGTGGAAGTGGTATCAAGGAGGTAAGGTTGAAAGAGCTCTTAGAGCAAACGAGAAAAGAATGGCGAAGTTTCAGGAGCAGCAATATGAGAGTCTTAAGAGAATGGAGGGAGTTCGGCATGGCAGAGTCGTGACCAGCACTGTTTAAATCAGTTCCAAAGAAGAAGATTGTAATGGTGTGATGACAGATGTCATCAAAGGGGGGAACTGATGTAGCGCTTAAAAGGTTGAAGATCGTAGGGGTGCGTTATATTCACTATTAGTCGGCACCCGCATATAATCAAATGTGTACTCAGGTATTTTGTATGCAATGTATTAAAGAATTGTATGATTTATATCGATTTCAATAGAAGTGTTAGCTATGTACAAGCATATTATGTATATATTAGAGAAATGCATAGAGTTTAGTCCTTTGAACAATGTGATGTTAAAACGTGTAGATTAGAATTCGTGTCTGTAGACTGTTTAGTTTGACAACACATGAAAGAAAGACGTAAATGTCAATACTGTGATTTAGACATGCTTGTGTAACCGAAGTAGTGGCCAGAATTCGCATATATCGTTGAGGCGAAAGGCCTGGTATTTTCTTATGTTAGCCAAGGGCAATAGGCCAAAAAGGATTTATTCCAGTAGAGGTTTTAGGCTGTAGTAAATTGCAAGTTAAAAGATGTGAAGTATGTCTGCCTTGCATGATCTCACCCCAGGTGCAAGGACAGTTGCTCGTTAGTAGAGAAGCTCTTTGTTCATGAATTGACTTATGTAGTAGAAGCCAGACATGGGAGTGCATTGGAATGTGCCAATCGTAACTCCTAGTGCGGATGGCGTCTGGGACTCAAGGCCAAGCGATGGACGATGGAACTGGACAGCGCTCTATGGAAAATTACTGAAAGTCGACCCCGCAGAAGAGGAGGCGCAAAGGGCGTGTTCTGAGACTTGGGGTTCTGTATTAGGGACAGCGCCCCGAGGGTGGAGGCAGATCAGAGCAGCCCAGAGCAGAGAAAGGGTAGGCGAAGAGCTAGAGGGGGCAACTTAGATCAAGCTCTCTAAGTGAAGACTTCTTAGGAAGTTTCACTCTGACACCTTTCGATTGAGGGTCTCAAGGGATTGCTAAGTAGGGATGTCATCTAGTACAGAGTAGGGACAGAGATGGTATGGTCCAGTGTCCCTAATATTGACATTGGCTTGGTAGTTTTCTACCTCATGCTTTTAGAGATTGTGCTTTTAGTTATTTTTAGCCGTATGCGGATTCTTCGTAGAGTAGCATTTGTGTTAGTGCCTATGTACTTGTTGTGCCTCGTATTGAGGACTTTGTATCTGCAAACCTTTATGCTGATAATAAAAGCCAGAGAGCCAAGAGATTAAGTCTCGAGTCTTTAATTATGACAGATTGTGGACAGCATTTTTGATAATTGTGTTTATTCCCTCCACGCTATTGGGCAAGTAAAAAGTTCCATCCGACCGGAGTGGGTTCTAGTAGATAATTGCGTGATACTAAAATGGGCCGGAGCAGGGGTGTTACACACGGTCATGGGAGGAATTAGCTACTGGGCAAGGAGCAACAATGCAGGAGAAATGGGACAAACAGGACAGATCTATCCTGACATATCTCACTACACGATCTGACACTAATGGTGGCGCAAACTTTGAAACTACTTAGTTGGAACTTTAGGGGAATGGCAGGTCTGGAGAAAAGGCGGAGGGTCGATGCTTTTCTGAAACGGTATAACGTTGGGATTACAGGGTTGCAGGAAGTGCATGTATAGCGGCACTCGCGAGTATACGCAGAAAATGGAGAGGGCAGATGTATGCCACTTCCTAGTCAGGATTTGCAAGAGGGGCTATGATTTGGGTGGCTCCCGGAGTACCATTCTAACACATGAGTCACGTTTTAGACACCGAAGGGAGATGCGTTATCCTACATGGAACATGGGAAGGCAAGTTGTGTATTGTCAATGTATATGCCCCGAACATAGATTTCCCTGACATTTTCCCTGCTATCCTCAAAGCAGCACTACCATACACAGGGGCCGATATTGTGACTTTGACACAAATTTAGATAGAGACTCCCCAAGGACTCATGCTAAGCCACGTATGTTGGGATTACTGAACCAGTGTCTGCAGGGTATGCAACTCAGGGATGAGTGGAGGGCTGGCAACCTAACAATGAAAGCATTCTATTGTTACACCCCAGTGGCCGATACATTTAGCCATATTGATCATTGCTGTCTTACACCTGGATTGTTGGTGGACCCAGAGAGTGTCTCATACCTTCCCCGCTACATTTCGGATCGCACACCATTATTGCTCATTTTGAAGAGCGGTCCGGGCCGTCCTGCCATCCCGCTTTGGAGAGTCAGGGTGGAGGCACTATCGGATCCACCTTCCGCTGCTGTGGAGTCAGAGACCCAGCAAAATTATTTCCAAGAGAACTGGGGGTTCACTTCTACCAGATCAACTGAATGAGAGGCCATGAAGGTGGTTACAAGAGGGGTGTGTATAAAAACCACCTATTGGGTGAAACAATAGTTAAATAGGGACATCTCAAAGCTTGAACGCCAATTGAAGGGACTGAAGGGCATTTTGCGTGAGATGCAGGAACACTTGGCTGAGTGGATTATGGTGCGTGGGGAGCTGCTGGACACCTGGGCCAAGTTGGAAAAATACATCGTACAGGCAGAGGCTACATATACAGGGAGAGAGATGAGGGCGCTGCTCGCGAGGTTAATTAAAACGGAAAGGTAACATACACCCATATTACAATTACAGACCAATGACGTGGTCCTATTACAAACACAAGGGGCGATCCTGAGGCAATTTGCATCATATTTGGAATCCGTGTACAAGGTTGCCCGGCGAACTACCCCGCGGGGGCTACAGGAGTTTTTGGATGACGCTGGACGATGCGGAGGCGGAAGCCCTATGGGCGCCGATCTCCAGGGAGGAAATCCTGGCATCTATACAGAAATCGAGGTTGGAGAAATGCCCCAGGGGTGATGGGCTTCTGGCAGAGTTCTATCAGAGATATGCTCCTTTGCTGATGGATCATCTGTTGGAGGTGTTCAATGAGGCCCTGGACAGTAAAACCTTACCGAACACAATTCTGGAGGCAATCGTATCCATGCCCCTCAAACCAGATAGGAACCCCTTCTTGTCGAGCTCCTAAAGGCCAATTTCTCTCTTTAATGTAGATGCCAAAATCTTGAGTGGGATACTGGCGTCCTGTCTACTACCATATATGTCCCAACTGATCCACCCAGATCAATGGGGTTTATCCCCGAACGGAATACCATGCATAATTTACGGCACTTAGCACATGTCTGCTTAGCACATGTCTGGCATGCCTCACGTCTGGAATCAGAAAATTGTCCCAGCTCCTGTTTGCCATCACGATGGAGCCACTGGCCATTACTTTCTGAACAAAGATGGAGAGATGGGGGATACAATTGGGGGAAACACTCCATGTGGTCTCTATGTATGCCAGCGACACCTTGGTATATTTGCACCGACCAGAGGAGGCAGTCCCGGTGCTCACTGCCGAACTGGATGGGTTGGTATGCGGTCTGAAGTACATTTCATCACCGGGAAATCAAAGCTGTTCCCCATGGGGAGCTTAATAGGGAAGTCTGAGAATAAGCTACCCATTGTGGGGATAAGATGGGTTCCTGAGGGGGTGCGATATCTGGGGATTACGCTGACACATACTAGCACGACATTCCTAGCCGGAAATATAGTAGAGAAGAGAGTTGATGATATCAGAAGATCTGTGGCTTTCTGGAGGGGAGGGTGGCATTGACTAAAATGTTTGTCTACCCGAGATGCTTGTACACTCTGCAGAATTCCTTATATATGGTTCCTCAAACGTTGATCGCTTGACCGTAGAGTTACTGTGGGGGGCCAAACAGAAGAGGATAAAGCTGAGCACCCTGCAGAGATGATGGGGGTTGGGGGGTCTGGAGGTTGCCCGGTTGCATTTCTATTACATGGCTGCGCAATTGCAGCATGCAGTGCATTGGTCCGATGAGCACGACAATTGGGAGAAGAGGTTGTTAGAGGGCACGTTCGAGAAGTGGATTAGAGATATGAGGTAGTATGGATGAAAAAGGTCAGGAGGGACGACAAGCTTGAGGAAGATACAAGGGCTTGGTACTTAATGATCAAAGACCTGACAAAAGAAAGGGATCCCCCAGAGACGGAGGCGCTTTCCTTGTGTTTTGTTTAGGAAGGGACTGACACGTCACACATACCTGAGGTCCCCCATATGCCAGAGAATAACATAGATAGTTGAGGTAATCGATAACACAGATGGTCTCCATGCCTCGAAATGAACGTAACAACTCATGACTGGGGGGGGAGTGAGGGGGTGGGAGAGGACTTCAGTTCATAGTTACTGTTATCAATGGTTGAAAGAGTGATAATGACATATGAGATTTGTCAGTACTGGTCGGAGTTAAGTAAAGTATTGAAAATAGCCTATGTTAAACGATCGTATATCCTGACTGACTGAAACACAAAAAACTGTAATTGATGTAATATGCCTGTTTTGGAAAAGTGTTGTTACCACGTAAATCTCAATAAAAAAATAATTAAAAAAGAAAAAAAACATGCTGAGGAAGTCCAAGAGCTACATAAATTGGCTGTCTTGCAAGAATAGACTACTGTGGTAAATAATTTAATTACCGGTTCTTAATTTGATGCGGAAAATCTATAATAATAGCTCAGTAAAATAAGAGGCAGAATCCGTGGTATTAGAGGTTCGGAACGGGCTTTATTCCAAAATCAATTCGAATTGATGGACTCCATATTCCATCACCACGAAGGTTCAGGAAGTGAAGGACCAACTTTATTGACAGGTAATCATTTTTATACAGAGGCATTATAGTGAAACAGATGCAGGAGGCGTAACAGTTGATAACAAAGATAAAAACATACATGCGTAACTTAAAATGGGTGTAACTAGGCGTAACTTAAAGAACGTCATCAGGTATGATGTCATAAATGGGTGGTTTCATGAAAGAATTTCGCAATGTCAGCAGAAATACTTGGCAGAGATGCGCGCGCAGCAGCATGACGTGTGATTGACGTGCAACTAGGGGGTGAAGGGGACTTGACATTTAGCTCTACATGTGGAGACAGAAGTCTGGGGGGTCAAGTCAACCTAATCCCAAATCATATCTAACATCCTATGTTTAAAGAACTATGTTATCCAAAAGGAAAGGTCTTTCGAACAAAATCTATTCTATACTGACTGTGAGTGCGTGTACAAGCGTCTAAGTGTCTACACTAGATGCGAGGGCAGAAATCTTCCATAGTAACAGGGCTATGAATTACTTGCATAAAGACAGAGAAGCCGGGCCCTTTGCTCGGTAGCTGGAAGAATGTTTACTTAAACTACTAGACAGGAATGCATTGGATAGGGAGCGGAGCAGATAATCTCGAAGGTGAAATACAGTTTTTGGCAGGCAACAGGCTGGAGTCAGGCACCGTTAGCCGCGCAGGGAATAGGACAAAGTTCATGGATACAGATGCGAGCTCAGACTGGAGCTTTCAGAGGCAGAAGGCAGGAAAAGGCTTAATGGCAGAATCAGGGCCTACTCGCCTGGACTGTAAAATGGGATAAATGAACCATATAAAGCCGGTGGCCTTTCATACTTAGGAATGGAATATCCGACCCATTCATGGCGGATCTGAAAGAGGACATGTTGGCGGTGGACGCACATGTGTTTGCGTCTTCATAACTGGAACTGGAGGGAACATACATGTACTTGTGATTTATACATGAAACCGTTGGGGTCCAAGATAGGGGACATAACTGATCATAAAAATCCATATTTCCACATTCCCTCCTTGTCCCCTACTTGCCCTTAAGAGATATCAATCTTCATCAATCCGTTGATCTGTTCATATAGCATCATTTGTTCTTCTTTTTTCTTCTGGGATGAATGAAATCTTGATGGTGGAATACACGATGTGGCACACAGACCACAAATCGCTGGTCCACATTGTAGGCATAAGCAGCAACTGAATAGTATGAGAAAGCCAATACCTAGGAAGGATAGGACCCTCCATCCAAAGGTTGACAATACACTCCAAAACCAACCGGACCAAGTCCAGGTGCCTGGATTCTGGTGTATCTGGCTTACAATCTTATGAAGGCGAGTTATGGCTTTATATACAGATGGCGAATTTTCTGGTATGAAAATGCAACAGCTTGATCCGATGACCCTACAAGCTCCGCCCCTATCGGCCAGGATGACGTCAAGGACAAGACGATTTTGAAGCACAACAATCCGCATAGCAGACTGCTCTTCTGTTAAATTGCCTAAGGCGGAAATAGTTTCGTTCACTACTGCTTCAAGGGTTCTGGTTAATCTACGTATCAGCTTACTATTGGTAACTGTACCTATATAGGGAAAGAGACCTTTATTGAAATCTGTGTATTTTTCCCATGCTGTCTCAGTGTAATCGACTATTGGGAGATCTCTCCGTTCTCTATTGTGTACTAAATGAGTATTTCTATGATAATCAGGAGGAGCTAGGAAAACAGGTGGCAAAAGGAATCCGATGTAGCAGGTACCATCCCAATCTAGAGGCAAACGTATATATGCAGTCTGACCACATACGAAGTAGGAATGGCGAGAAGCTCTAAATGTAGACTTGCCTTGATCACTGAATTCTATTACAGTGGTGCATCTACTATGGCCCATATGTATGGAACCATTCTTTCTTACACATAATTCACCTTTAACTGGAAATACTGACATAGCGGGAAAAATTGGTGCAGCTTCGGATTCAACATTCAGGATCATGAGATTAAGCGTGAAATTCCCTAATCCATATACCTCATTTTCTAGATCAGTTCCTGTTCTTTTGGGAAGTCCCTCCTTGTTAGGGTAACAGACTTTGAGTAAAACTAAGTTCAGGTTTCCCCATACCCAGTTGTCTTGATAAACTGCAGAATTCGAATCTAGGGAATTAATTAAACTAAACCATGCTCCACAGGAGCCATTGTGTGTGAACGGGTATGGAAAGAGAGGCAGAATTCCCTTATAGTTCTGATAGGGAGGGAGTCGGCCACATATCCAACAATTCGTAGCATTGCTAGCCTGATGGGAATGATGTAACATACTAATGAAAGTGTTATTGCGCAGAGCAAATCTATAGGACAACTCATGCGGGGGTAATTCACTAAAAGAATGTTCAGCAGTAACATTGTAAACATGTTTAGAAATAGGATAATATATGTGCAACAATATACTTGCAGCGATTATTAAAAGACTTAAGAAAAACAAAATTAATAACGTCACTGTGCAATGACTACGCAGTGATTTACAGTACGCATGTTGTTTCAATTGCATCTTTCGGTTTCTTTCTCTATTCAGGTCTAGAGGATACATGTCAGAGACAAATTCGACCGATTCACCTTGGAGAGGACTTAAACAATCAAATTGTCTGACTTGTTAGACCTTAGTTTTAGTTTGTATAGTTCCTTATTACTCTGTTCAACCAAAGGAAGCTTTGAGTCAATCGGTGAAGACACGCGAGGTGTATCGTTTACATCAGACGGAAGTCCATGAAATTTCTTGATATGACTTGAATGTATCCAGCCTTTGCGACCTTCGATCTTCACGGCTGTCCTCGTGGTGAGCAGTACTAGTTGAGGCGATTTCCACCTAGGATCCAGCTGAGACTTCCGGTCAAAGTTCCTCACTAACACCAGGTCCCCGGGAACTACGTCATGGGGTTTCACCTCGGTGTTGTCGGGAAAGGCTGCAGCTACCTGTGAACGACAAGATTGTAGTGCAGACATCAAGGAAGCCAAGTAATCTGTCAGCATATTACAGTCAACATCAGTTATTTTGCGTGGTATAGGCGTCCCCCACATATTTGGTGGTCTTCCAAAGACCACCTCATAAGGGGATAGCCCTGTTCGAGAGTGCGCTACCATTCTCATGTAAAAGAGTGCAACTGGTAAGGCTACTACCCAGTCGACACCTTTCTCTCTACATATTTTGGACAATCTAATTTTCAGAGTTTGATTATGTCGTTCCACGAGACCTGCTGCCTCGGGGTGTCGGACACAGTGAAACTTCCATTGATAGCCTAACAAAAGTGAAACGTGTTTCATTAGTTCGGATGAGAACGGCTGGCCGTTATCCGAGTAGACAACACGTGGTAAACCGTACCGTGGGAAGAATTCTCGAACCAACTGTTTGGCAGTAGTCGGGGCAGTGTAATCTGAAACCGGGTATGCCTCTGTCCAACGGGAAAGAGCACAGACAACTACGAGAACATATTTGAATCCTCGACATCGTTCCATCTGGATATAATCCATCTGGAGGACTTCAAAAGGGTGATCAGGAGGCTGAAATCCACCCTGTTCTACGGGAATGCTTTTACCTGGGTTAAACTGACAACAAATCATACAGGTACGAACTTTTTGTTTAGCTGCTGCTCGTAAATGTTTGTTGAACCAAATGTGTTGAATGCTGTCTAGCATAGCTTTTTCTCCTAGGTGCGCTGGACTATGTATTGTATTAATGATAACTTGGACCATTGAATCAGGAAGGAACCATACAGATTTTTCCTTCGTCATCCATCCTTGATCCGTTTGGATCCCTCCTAATTCAGTCCATTTCTTTATTTCATCTGGTGTAGCATGTGTCTGTATGTCAATTACGTCAAGAGCGGGATCCTTAACCGTCATGCAATATGTTGGTGTCGGAACTATTGTCTTTGTCATGTCAGATGTTTGAGTTTGAGCAGTCTGTTTAGCTGTTCTATCAGCTAGATCATTGCCTTGGGAAATGATATCAGTAACTTTCGTATGAGCTTTACATTTCATAATTGATATTGCAGTGGGTAGATGTATTGCATCTAATAAGGCATGAATGAAGGGTCCGTGCTGAATGTGGGCACCGTGAGAAGTTAAATAACCTCTCTCTCGCCACAGCACGCCGAAGTCATGTACAACTCCGAATGCATAACGTGAATCAGTGTATATGTTGACTTTTTTATTTGTGGCTTGAATACAGGCTTGTGTCAGAGCGATAAGCTCTGCTGCTTGAGCTGACAAGGTATTTATGCAATTTGTTTCAATGATTTCAGTGTCTGTTGTGACTGCATACGCGGCCACTAGCTCTCCTGTACTTGTTCTCATACATGAACCATCTACATACAACGTCAGGTCTGGATCTGACAATGGGACGTCTGTCAAGTCTTGTCTAGGTTTCGTCGTGATAGTGATAACTTCAATACAATCATGTGCTAGTGGGTCTGTTCCGTTTACTGGTAACAGTGTGGCAGGATTCAATGTACTAAAACGTCTGATTTCTATGTGTGGCTGAAACAATGTTAATTCGTAACCGGTGAGTCTTGCTATAGTCAAGTGTTGTGTTTGTGTGCGGTTCAAGAGAACCTCTACTGCATGTGGTACTTGTACTGTCAATTGGTGTCCTAACACTATGGCATCGCTTTGTCGGATTGCTAAAGCTGTTGCTGCCACTGATTTCAGGCACGCAGGCAGAGCCTGAGCTACGGGATCTAATGTACTAGAAAAATAAGCACATGGTTTGTGTGATCCTGCTTGTTCCTGTGTGAGTACTGACAAGGCAGTACCTTCGCGTTCTGTAACAAAGAGTGTAAACTGTTTATTGTAACATGGTGTTGCTAAAACAGGTGCTTGACATAAAGCTTTCTTTAGGCTTTCAAAAGCTTGTGTATGTTCCTGAGTCCAAGGGAGGACAGTCGATGTGGCTGCCTCCTGCGTTGTCAACTGAATGAGTGGTTTTGCTAGAAATGCATACTGAGGGATCCACTGCCTACAATATGAAGTGAGGCCTATGAAAGCCCGCACCTCCTTTTGTGTCTTGGGTATTGGCATGTTAGCAATTAACTGGATGCGATCTGGTGTAAGCTGCCTTCCCTCCTTGGACAGCGAGTGCCCAAGGTAAACAACTCGCTGGACACAGAATTGCAGCTTAGAAGGGGACACCTTGTGCCCCTTTTCGGCCAAAAATTGTAAAACCGTCAGTGAGGCTTTTTCACATTCAGGTTCGCTTCTAGCGGTGATCAGCAGATCATCGACATATTGAAGCAGGGCAGTGTTGACTGGCATGTGGATACTGTCAAGTTCTCGTTTCAGTGCTTGGCTATAGATGCTGGGGCTTTCTGTGAATCCTTGAGGTGCGCGTGTGAATTTAAAGCTTCGTCCATTTAAACTAAATCCGAACAAGTATTGGCTTTCCGGATCTATTGGGACGCTGAAAAAGGCATTCTTGAGATCAATTACAGTAAAGAATGTTGCTTCGGAATCAATGGCTGTCAGTAATGAAGAAATGTCTGGGACTACGGGGTATTGTGGTACAATACATTTATTTAATTCGCGCAGATCAATAACCAATCGATATACTGGCGGGGCTTTTGGATCAGTTTGTTTAAGAATCGGAATTATCGGTGAATTACATACATTGGAGTCGGTTTCCACAACCACTCCTTGGGTAATAAGCTCGTCAATGATTTGCAGTAAAGCCACTAGAGCATCTGGGGGTAACTTGTATTGTCGCATTCGTGGTAGTACCACTCCTGCCTTTAGTGTGACTCGATATGGTGTAATGTTCATGCAACCAACATCTGTAGGGCCTTGTGCCCATAAATGTGTGGGTAAAGTCTGCAGTCGGTGATCCATGTCTCGGGACACGTAGTGCCCTTTGAAATCACGTAAAAACAATCTTACTCCTTCCGGAGAACAACATATTATAGCTCCTAGAGCTTTCAATGTTTTTATACCTAACAAGTTTTCTGGACATGATTTAGTAAGTAATAAATCTGTAGTTCGTGTCAAGGGACCAATCGTAAGTGGAAGAGGCTGTGATACTTCGTTAATGATAGGTTTTCCTGAAAAGCCAAGGGAAATATTCTGTGAGCCTGAGAGGGGTGCCCCTGGAACTTCACTACGTTTTATGGTTGTTCGGCTTGCCCCTGTATCAAGTAAAAATTTTCTATCTTGGCCTAATAGTTCACTGTGTACATAAGGTCCTTCTTGATCTACAGGGACCTCGATAAGGGGTAAGCCAACTTCCCTCTCTAGGCTGTTTCATGAGTATCGTTGATAATCAGGATAGTCATACTGTGCGGTCTGGTACATCTGTTGTGTCATTGTTTGTGTGGCAGCAATAGGCTGCGGTGGTGGAGCAGGCATAGACTGTTGCGGAGCCGGCATGGACTGTGCATGCTGCGGGGCTCCTTGTTGGTTCTGATCCTGTCTAAGTGGCCGTGGTCTTTCTTTTGTATTACCTATGGCGATATTATGTTTTAAAACTGGACAATCGTGTACATAATGACCTGGCTGTTTACAATAGTTGCACGTCCCTTTTACAGGACCTGCTGAAACACTGGACTGTGTCATACCCTTTTTATGACCGTCAGCTGGAACTGTCTGGGAAACTAGCATTTTCATTTTCGTGTCTTTCATGCGTCTTTGTTCATGTTCTTGTTCCTCTCTAATTCTATTGTGATGGTACTGTAGCATTTGTAACATTTGTGACGGAGTGTTACCTTGCCAGGTACTCTCGAATTTCAATACTCTATTCTTAACTTGGGGCAAGGAATTTTCAACTAACTTTGTCACAAACAGATGTGGATACGATTCGCTACTTGCTTTTATTCCACTATTTATACCAAAACATTTTTCGAATCGGGCATAGAAATCACTAGTGTCCTCATCGTGCTTTTGTTTACAGGCTGAGATTGCACCCCAGTCTTCCTTTTTCGTAGTTAATAAACGTGGCAGTACCTGTACTAGTAAACCTGGTAGTGTTTTGGTCTTTTCCCCAAGCCCTGAACCTGGACCTCGAGCTTTTTCTTCGTTTTCTAATGCTGTCCAATCTATTTTTTGGTCTCCCACCTCCCAATCCTTTTCCTTGAGTTTTTCGTAAATGCCCGCAGGCATTAATACCTTCAATATTGTCATAATGTCGGGATAGGTATACTCTCCCATGAGCAACATGTCTTTAATTTCACGGTGGAAACCCGCTGGGTCTTTGTCATGACTGGGTACCACTTTCTTCATTTCTAATAGTTCTATTTTGGATATGGGTGTGTATACAAACACACGTTTAAACTGATTGTCCTCACCTTTTATCGGGTGGACTTCGCGTAAGGGATTCTGTCTATCCATATAATACGTCGTTCTTTCCTTGATGGGCAGTGAGACATGTTCGGGACATACAAAAAGAATGTACTGCTTTCTGGATTCTAGTATTTCTCTAATTAACTCAGTACCTGAACCTCTCCATTTATTCGTGAGTAATTCAGTCAATATATCAGGTAAGGACCGGGATCGGAGTGTTGGCTTTTATATAATATAAGGAGTTGTTGAATCATATAGATACCAGCTAAACGCTGTTCATCTGGGGTGAGGTTCAAAAACGTGTGCACTAGTGTATCATCACTATATTTTCCGGGACTGTCAACCCAGTGAACGGCTGACCTGGCTAATTCTTGTTCGTCCATAGAATCGAGTATATGATAACCCCTTCGTTCTCGAAGTAATTTGTCAGCGGCCTGGAACGAATGTTCGGGGGACCTTATATTTATTATAGGGGTTTGGAAATTTCTGCTATTATCTGGACGTATCGGACGTATCGGATCAATAAAGCATCTAGTATTATTGCAAGATCTTCCTCTACCTACATAGGCCATAGTTTTTAACTGTCCTATGGGCAGTTCTAATTCTTCCTCCTCCTCGGTTTGTTCAGGCTGGTCTACTGCTAATCTTTCTTCGTGTATTCGTTCTACTTCTTTGCGGATCTTTCGGCACATAGCTACTATACTTAATAGTTTATCATGTCTCCCCTCTGATATATTCCGACTCCATGTGGTAAGAATTTGCATTTCTTCCGGATTTACCCCTGGTCGGTCTTGATTTCTGATCACACAATTTATGAGGAAACGTAACAGTTCCCCCTGTATCTCCACTTTCTGGTACTCCATGGCTCGATTGATACTTTCAGAATCTTGCCCTGACTGGACAAAGTGATATATATTTTCTAAATGTGTAGTCATTCCTGGTAGCCTCCCTAAATATATTGCAGCTCGTCGGATACGTAATGATGCCAGCAGCATTTCGTCCCCTTTGCCGGTCACAGGGTCATATCTACAATCTATTAGAAGTTCCTTAAGCATGTCGGGAGTTACTAGTTTGGGCGTACGTTGGTGGGCTAAATCTTGAAAGGAAAGTTTATTTACTCTGGGTGGCGTGGAAAAAATGTTTGATGTACCTCCTGTAGCACCACCTGGGGTGCTGGATGTGAAAGGATTCGTTAAACGTGATATAGCAACCATAGGTGTGGATACAGTTGTAGAAACAGATGTGCTTGCCGGAACTTGTGTCGGAGTTTGTTGTTGCGGAGGTACAGACGGAGGAGGGTCTTGGCGTTGAACCCCCTCGGCAGGCGGTCTATGTGGCGCAGTATTAGCATACTCGGGAGCTGCGTCGTCTAAATAAGAGGAAAGGAAAACATCTTCTGCGGTTCTGGGATGCCCTTTGGGATGTGCTTTTATCGGAAACAATGGGGGTGGCAAGTCTTTTGGTATCTCCGGAATAGCCTTAGGTAATCCTTCGGCCAGAAGAGGATACATACCATTCATAAGGGCATTTCTTTGTCTGTCTACTTGTTCTGACTTTACTCGAGTACCTTCTTCAATTAATAGATTTTCTCGGACTTTGTTTGAATTCTCTTTACTTTTCTCTTCCTGTCTGAGTGCTTTTTCTGTACGTCTATATGATTCTTTACGCCATAATTCAATGGCGTCTTTCTGTGACTGTCTAGCTTTCTTTTTCCATAATTCTTCCTCTACTTTCATGATGCAATCTGCATCCCAGGTCCCAGCTGCGGGCCACCTCTGACTTTCTGGTAATTCCTTGGTGTAGTCTACCCATAAATCAAGAAATAATATGGCGTCTAGGCCATGTTTATGATACATGAAGTACCCTGGAGTGTCCCTAGGAGGAATGGGAACAGCTTCTTCGAGTACCCCTTTTCTAGTTTTGATCTGTCTTAATTTCGAAAAGAGCGGCATATTGAGAACTGATCTGATACCTAATTTTGAACACGTTTAATACAACAAGACACATTAATGAACTGTCATTCACACCACAATATGCAGAACGTATTTAAAACATTTTAACATTTAACATTTAATGAACAACAATGATGGCCATTTAGGGAACTAGTCACTAAGCATAATACTCGGCACTAACTAGGTAATTCTGAATTATATACTAGACATACTTGATATACTGCTGAACAGTACAGATACACTGCTGAAACAGTGCAGACCGGATTTGTGTACCCAAACCCGTCTTGACCGGCACAAACTATGTGCACGTCAGAACGCCTCCCCGACAATGGTACTCACCGGGTAGCTCGGAACGGAAGGCCTCGGAACTGAACTGAACTGGACTTGAACCGGACTGGACTCGACTCGAAAACTTCGGAACTTCGGAAACTGGTGGGCCTCTGTATACCTCGGATCTTGCTCTCTCAGCTAGGCTCTGGTCGGGATACTTCGCACTTCTCACCGCCTCGTCTGGGTGTTGATCGCAGCCTCAGTTACCCCCGCTCGGCAGGAGGGAGATACAGGAAATCCTGTGGGTACGCGTTGTTGTCCGTCCAGCTGTGGCAGGAGACCGGGCCTGCAACGCACCTCCGGCGCGTGAGATGAGAAAGTGTCCCTGTTCGGGTGCCATATATGTGGTAAATAATTTAATTACCGGTTCTTAATTTGATGCGGAAAATCTATAATAATAGCTCAGTAAAATAAGAGGCAGAATCCGTGGTATTAGAGGTTCGGAACGGGCTTTATTCCAAAATCAATTCGAATTGATGGACTCCATATTCCATCACCACGAAGGTTCAGGAAGTGAAGGACCAACTTTATTGACAGGTAATCATTTTTATACAGAGGCATTATAGTGAAACAGATGCAGGAGGCGTAACAGTTGATAACAAAGATAAAAACATACATGCGTAACTTAAAATGGGTGTAACTAGGCGTAACTTAAAGAACGTCATCAGGTATGATGTCATAAATGGGTGGTTTCATGAAAGAATTTCGCAATGTCAGCAGAAATACTTGGCAGAGATGCGCGCGCAGCAGCATGACGTGTGATTGACGTGCAACTAGGGGGTGAAGGGGACTTGACATTTAGCTCTACATGTGGAGACAGAAGTCTGGGGGGTCAAGTCAACCTAATCCCAAATCATATCTAACATCCTATGTTTAAAGAACTATGTTATCCAAAAGGAAAGGTCTTTCGAACAAAATCTATTCTATACTGACTGTGAGTGCGTGTACAAGCGTCTAAGTGTCTACACTAGATGCGAGGGCAGAAATCTTCCATAGTAACAGGGCTATGAATTACTTGCATAAAGACAGAGAAGCCGGGCCCTTTGCTCGGTAGCTGGAAGAATGTTTACTTAAACTACTAGACAGGAATGCATTGGATAGGGAGCGGAGCAGATAATCTCGAAGGTGAAATACAGTTTTTGGCAGGCAACAGGCTGGAGTCAGGCACCGTTAGCCGCGCAGGGAATAGGACAAAGTTCATGGATACAGATGCAAGCTCAGACTGGAGCTTTCAGAGGCAGAAGGCAGGAAAAGGCTTAATGGCAGAATCAGGGCCTACTCGCCTGGACTGTAAAATGGGATAAATGAACCATATAAAGCCGGTGGCTTTTCATACTTAGGAATGGAATATCCGACCCATTCATGGCGGATCTGAAAGAGGACATGTTGGCGGTGGACGCACATGTGTTTGCGTCTTCATAACTGGAACTGGAGGGAACATACATGTACTTGTGATTTATACATGAAACCGTTGGGGTCCAAGATAGGGGACATAACTGATCATAAAAATCCATATTTCCACACTACAGTAACTCATGATTCAAAACTCAGCAGCAAGATTGATACTTTATCTACCTAGATAGTGCCACATGCCCCAGTATTTATAGACTGGCTCCCAGTTTAGAAAAAAGTTTTGTTTAAAACTTTAGATTCAGCTTAATGGTCTTGACATTAAGTCTATGCTAGGAAAAGTTAATTCTTACTGCCCCACAGAGTAATCTTTATTCTGAAAATGCTGCACTGCTCGGCATTCCATTGATCTTTCACAGATGTTGAGGTGTTCATGTATTTTGGTATCTGATGGCTCTTCCCATCTTGTAGTACCAGATGATCTGTATGCCACTAGCACTGGGGCGCTTTGTCAGAAGTAGCTGTGTGCTGTAGAAATCAATTAATATTATTTATAATTAATGGTATAACCTGCTCACATCGCTTTTGTACCTCTGTGGTAGGTTCTCAACTTCTGGGAGACTGACCTGGTATGAAGAGCTAAATATTGGGTCAGGAAGATAGCTTAGTTAGGACACATGAAGGAGAAACTCTCCCAAACCGGTTTAGAGAAGGCAGCTCTTCGGATCCACATCCTCTGTTTGTGAAAACCATATAAAGGTTGGAGCTGTTTACCACTTGCCTTTCCAGTTGCAATTTCTGTTTGACCAAGGAAGGGGACTCCACAGAGTACCCAGAGGACTACTGTGACTGTGCAACCAAGGGCTTGTGTCCTTTTCACAGCCAACTCTCAAGAGGACTCTGATCTGAAGGAGAAATTGCTGAGTTTGCCTTTGAACTGCCTATGTGAAGAAAAAAGAAGTGTCAAGCCTGTAGGAGGATGCGACTGTTAGAAAAGGGGGTCTTTAGTTGGCAGTAACTTTCACCCTTATTTTAAGTAAGGGGATTGAACAGTTAAGATAACCCCTGCTCACTCCCTTGGTAGCTTGGCAAGAGCAGTCAGGCTTATCTCAGAGGCAATGTGTAAGAAATTGTACATAAACACACAGTAACACAGTGAAAACACTACAAATGGACACCACACCAGTTTAGAAAAATAATAAATATTGATATGAGTAACACAAGAACAAAATGACAAGAAAACCAACATACACAAACAAATATATCACTTTTGAAAGATTCAAAACACTTTTGTCCACAGGAAAACTATGGATGTGTCACTTTTATCACAAAGTACCTGGGATGCGTCAAAATCAAAAACAAAAACATGCGCAGGGGAGCTGAGATGCCGGAAATACAAAGCGATGCGTTGGTTACGTACTCTAAGGGGAAGGTGATTTGTCAGTTTCCGGACATGCGACCTCGGTTCCTTACTGCGGGGCAACGTCGAGGAAGAACTTGGTGCACAGGTGCGATGCATTGAACAGCTGGACATGCTGGGTCGATGCGATGGCAGTGAACCAGGCACTGTCTCAATTTTCCAGCCACGAGCAGGTGATAAGTTGATTCCAACAGTCGCATAGCAGGACCTGCATCAAAGTCGGAGCGGGGGCCACAGACGTCGGTGACACAGTGCTCGGTATTTGGGCTGCGCCGTTCTTCTAGCCTCACAACAGGCACTGCGCCAATTTTTCAGCCACACCGCGGTGATGCATTGGCTTTTCAACCGCACAGCAAGACTGTGGCAGGAAAAACAGGCACTGAAGGTTGATGGATGGATTTTTTTCACTTATTTGCAGCAAAGCCACCTCCAAGGCCCAGAACTTGAATTGGCACCACTTGGTAGGTCAGAACTCCCTACAAGGTGAAGTAGTTGATGGCGCTGAGACTTTGTAACAGGAGGAAAGCACACACAAGCCCTTGGAGAACTTTGGCAAGCAGGATACATAAAGAAAATGCCAGTCCTTTCACTTCCCAAGACAGAAGCAACAAGCAGTAGACCAGGATAACACAGCAACAAGAAGAGTGGAAGAATATCCTCTTAGTCCAGAAGTGTTTTGAAGTTATGGTGTCACGGTTTCAATAGTTATACCAGTTTCTGCCTTTAAAGTATGCAAACTTATAAGGAAAGTCTTTGTAGTGCACAAGACCTGCCTTTCCCTGACATTGCTCCAGGCACACTACAAAGGGGTGGAGACAGCTTTGTGAGATGACAGGCACAACCCAATTCAGGTGCCAGTGACATTCCTCCCACCACTTGGTTTCAGGAAGACCAATCAGCCTGGTGATGAGTCATCAGGATATGCAGCTCTCTTTGTGTGAATGCACAAATAGCCCAACTGTCAGCCGAAACCAGAAGTGGATTCTGCAGAGAAAGGTAAAGTAAGAAAATGCCCATTTTCTAAAAGTGGTATCTTCAAACATGCAATTTAAAGACCAACTTCACTAAAAGATGTATTTTTAAATTGGGAGTTCAGGGAACCCAAACACAAAATTTCCATCTCTTCCCAATTGTAAATTACACTTGTAAGAGGTTACAAACAAGGCTGCTCCAATGATAACCCATGGCAGAGATAGTAATAGTAAAAAAAGAAAATGGCAGTAGATCACTATCAGGACATGCAAAGCACAACAGCACATGTCATACCTTTCAAATACACTGCACCCTGACCATGGGGCTACCTCGGGCCTACATTTTTGGTGCCTTACATGTAGTAAATGGGAAGGTTTGGGAATGGCGAGAGGGTGCAATTCCCAAGTCGACATGGCAATTTAAAACTGCACTCACAGACAATGCAATGGTAGGTCTGAGACATGGTTGCCGGGCTACTCATGTGGATGACGCAATCAGTGCTGCAGGTCCACTAGTAGCATTTGACTTAGAGGCCCTGGGCACACACAGTGCACTCTACGAGGGACCTACCAGAAAATCAGATATGCCAATTGTTATACCTGGCTTTTTCTGCAGGTTTATCCCTAGAATATTTGCTTCTTGGCATTCTATTTTTGACCCTGTTTTTTTTGGTTTTAGGACTCTGGACACTGTACAGCTGCTATTCAGTAATAAAGTGCAGATGATCTCCTTGTAAATTATGTTTATGGATTGGTGTTTCTCTGTTTGGCTTATTAGATTTACTACTAAATCCCTAGTATAGTGCATTTTGTGTGCAAAGGGCCTGTAAATCAAATGGATTGAAACTGTTGCATTTGGTTGTTTTCAGTATCACGGTAGCCCCGGACAGAGCTACCGACATCAATGAACTGCATTTTTGCAAAGTGCATATTTTGATTATTGTATGTTGGATTTTTGTCGTTTTGGTCTTCTTTGTTTTAAATAAAGAATACTTATTTTTCTAAACTGGTGTGGTGTCCATTTGTAGTGTTTTCACTGTATTACTGTATGTGTGAACCAAAAACAAATGAAGGAGTAAACCCCGTGGATAGAGAATATCAACGAGATGAGAAGGTAAACATGGAAGAAAATGAAAGAGTTCCTTTTCTTAAAAGACCCCTCACTCACCAACCTAGTTGGTGACATGCTTCATCATTGGGTTCTTACCCGAGTAGCTGAATGCTACCCGGGTGTGCTTCAACATCTGTTTACAGTGGAGCAGGTTTATTCACAACAGTGGTGTAAGTGAGTGAAAAGGTGAAGTTAAAATTGTCCTTATTTAACCCCCTAAATGTTTGATATGGAGCAGTAAGACAATGGTTAAAAACGAAGTGAGACACCAAGTTAGGTTAGATTGACCTATGGTGTCTATATCTAAAATAGTGCTCGCGGTGGTCTACATGTTTCAACCTGTGGGTGATATTACCAGGTTTTTTTCAGGACCTTTTACAATGGCCCGAGCGGTATGCACACGCTAAGGTGCACTCTACTCTGGGTCAATCAAGATCCACACCGTGTACTTACAGTGTGGCACCCTTCCAGCCTTCAGTGAAAGGAACAATCTGAAAATAAGGGAAGAAGCACACAAAACGCATGTTATCCATGTGTGCTGACCTTGATGGACCTCTCATTCGTGGCTCCATTGTGAGGTATTTAGCATGGGACATACCGTGCTCTATACATACCATGCATGATGTTCCGGTGTGAATTCACATCTAAATGACGGCAGTGAGCCATTGTAAAAAGGGTGAGAAACCCACCCCATTTCACAGTAATCAACCCACAATATGCTAATCCACGTGTGTAGGTGTCAAAATGCTCATTGAAAATGAGCGTGTTTCCAAATAGTAGCTGAGCAAATACACAAGAGCATGCAATCAATTCTCCGCATGCATAGTCATTGCAAATATTACTGCTGAGACATATGGGAGGAAAATCAGGCTTACTAGAAACTAACTTTAGTCGTCCCTCATGGAGACCGTGGGGACACTCTGGGGGTGTAAAATACATAATCAAATTGCAATTCGTGAACGCATACCATCGTTGCTGGAACTCGTAATGAAGCAGAGCCCACTCGCATGAAATCTGTACTCACTGCATCAAACCATGCCACCCGCATTCAAACCTATATGATCGTCCTACACAGAGTCCTGAGGATCTCCATCTCTGCGTTCCAATGGTCTTTTAACCCAAAAACGGGACGTAGTTCTTCCTGACACGTGACGCATAATGCGGTCACGTGTTAGCGGGATGACGTAGAGGGGCGAGGTTGGTGATCCCTTTTTATGTCATTAGACACAAATGCTTTACACACTGCCTCTGAGATAAGCATGTCTGCTTGTGCCAAGCTACCAAGGGTGTGAGGATGGATTGTCTAAGGGCGTAACTCCCTTATCTTCACTAGAAGCAAGGGTCCCTACTTAGACAAAGGTGCAAACCATTGCCAACTGGAGACCCCCATTTCCAACCCCAATCATGAATAACCAATCATAATCACAATTTACACAGGCCGCACTTGCACTTTAGCACTAATAAGCAGTGGTAATGTGCCCAGAGTTCTATAACAAGCAAAAGCAAAATGCAGCACGCAGTCAAAAACAGGAGGTCAGAAGCAAAAATAGACGAGGTAAAACCCGAGAAAGCGGACAGGTCTAACACTGACTGACTGCAGTAAATAACCCTGGCATTGGGTTGCATCCAACAGAGACTCACCATCTAACAGACTGAGGAGATCAGGAATAGTTATCTGTCTTTGCAACTTTGTTTTAGGAGATTCAGCACTACCAGAATGTGTCAGTTGGTCTCCTTGCATTATTCCTGTCATGGCAACCAAGGTTCCTGATGAGTAGGCCCAGATACAGTCGGGATAATTTCTTGTTTGAGACACTTACTGTGTATCCAAGAATGTGGATAGTGTGACAGTGGGACTGCCAATCCATGCCATGCATCTCAACTGGTCCCACGAAGCAAGAATTGTCAAATCTGATGTGTCCTGGGATGCCCCATATTGAGAAAAAGACAATGAACTACCCAGAAACGTCCCAGGTTGCCCTGCTGGGAAGATTCAAGGATGTTGCTTCATGGCACTAAGTGTGGAAAAGAGTGTCTGTCAGTCAAGCTGCAGATGACCTCAGTCCCCTGAATGGGTGACTGGCATTACATCCAAGGACAGCACCTAGATGTTGTCAGAGTGGCCTGAACCCGTCACAGGTAGAGAACTGCCAGCTGCCTCTGCCTGGCGAGGCCTTAGTATGACTAACCCACAAGAGACTAATAGGAGACTCAGGACTGGACTTGCCAAAGCCTCCAGGCTTGCCCACATCCACTGGTGTCGGAGCCCAGAAGAGGGCCAACATCAGTAGTACCTGGTCCTGCCACAGCCTTCTGGAGGACTCTGCTGGTCAGTTGTCACCTACTTGCCTATCGCCGATGAATCTTTCCTCACAGGAAAAATAAACACGGCCACTGCGTCACCCCAACTAAGGATGAATGTGATACTACAATGCCTTAAAAGTAGGAGGGATTGTGCTGCACCTTATTAGAAACTATGCCTCAAACTCTGAAGGCTCTGCGAAAGAGACAGATGGGGTAGAGGATTTAGCACCTAGATGTAGTGAACTCACTTGAAGCCTCTAAGACTCACACTCGTGAACCAGGTTATGCCTCATGATGATAGCATGTAATATTTCTGTTTTCTCTGTAATAAAATACTTTTCTTTTATAAAGAGAAGTACAGGGCTAACATTGATCTTATTGCACTGCTGGGCATGGTTTTGAGTTCTGAGCCCGAGTACCCCCACACTATCCTCCCTCAGAAGCCTGTGACCCCTCGCCATTGCTAACATTGAAAGTAAAGTGATGCGACTATTGCATTTGGCACAGTTAGGAGAACTAGAGTAGGCCAGTCATTTAGAAAGTAGAGACTAGCAACACTCACTCCCACGGCTGTGGGGCCAGTAGCTCCTGTCTACCCCAAGACCTCCTAAACTGAGCATAACAGTGGTGGTGAAGATGGTCGTTGAAGCATTACCCGTTGTGAAGACGTTTACGAGCGAAACCTGTTACCGCGGACACAGCGCAGCACTCACCTGGGCTCCTGTCAGCAGCCTGCACATCCTTCTGGCCGTTTGTTTTCCCCGCCGCCTCCTGCCATCTGAGGCCGCAGTAGGGCGAAACTACAGGCCCCAGCATTCTCCTCCGCCCCGCCCACTTCCGCCGGACAACGCGCCCGGAGGCGCTATATAGAATGAGGCTCCCTCGGTGGAGCTGGGGGTCATTGCAGCGAAACCTGTTACCGCGGACACAGCGCAGCACTCACCTGGGCTCCTGTCAGCAGCCTGCACATCCTTCTGGCCGTTTGTTTTCCCTGCCGCCTCCTGCCGTCTGAGGCCGCAGTAGGGCGAAACTACAGGCCCCAGCATTCTCCTCCGCCCCACCCACTTCCGCCGGACAACGCGCCCGGAGACGCTATATAGAATGAGGCTCCCTCGGTGGAGCGGGGGGTCATTGCAGCGAAACCTGTTACCGCGGACACAGCGCAGCACTCACCTGGGCTCCTGTCAGCAGCCTGCACATCCTTCTGGCCGTTTGTTTTCCCCGCCGCCTCCTGCCATCTGAGGCCGCAGTAGGGCGAAAGTACAGGCCCCAGCATTCTCCTCCGCCCCGCCCACTTCCGCCGGACAACGCGCCCGGAGGCGCTATATAGAACGAGGCTCCCTCGGTGGAGCGGGTGGTCATTGCAGCGAAACCTGTTACAGCGGACACAGCGCAGCACTCACCTGGGCTCCTGTCAGCAGCCTGCACATCCTTCTGGCCGTTTGTTTTCCCCGCCGCCTCCTGCCATCTGAGGCCGCAGTAGGGCGAAACTACAGGCCCCAGCATTCTCCTCCGCCCCGCCCACTTCCGCCGGACAACGCGCCCGGAGGCGCTATATAGAACGAGGCTCCCTCCGCGTCGCGGGACGCGAGCCCGGGCAGAGGGCGGGCCGTCTGTGGCCGTCCGGGGCCGAGGGAGGCCGGGCCGGGCCACCCCTCGTGGGTCACGAATCCAAGACTGAATACACGACTAAGTGTAAGACATTTAACTTTCTGCATCATTAATAATATTTAATAGTGTTATTACCTTGCATATAGATTGTGTATAATTCTTCCCCCCAGCTAATCGTGTGTCAATAATGTCTGTCACGTCGCCAGTAAAATCAATTAAAGGCAAGAATACATCAATGGGAGGCCCACGCAAAGGGACATTAGATCACTTCCTGGCTAAAGCCGTTTCGAAGTTAGTTCACCAAATAGCGGACACTGAACGCCGCCTGTCTTCTGGCCTATTTTCCAACAAACGTTCATCTTTGGGCCTTATTCAAACGATCCCCTCCCCCACACCACAACTCATGGCTAACCTGCCTATTCAAACTAGTGACCCGGGCATCCCTTTACTACTACAAGATCAGTCGTTGATAATGGATACCCCAAGGGAACTTGCGACTAGTAACACTAACATGGACCCTTCCTCACATTCCATCTTGGAAGAGGTCCCACCAAATAGGTCACCTAAAGTAAAATCAAAGCTTAAGAAAAATAACAAACCCCATAAAAATCCAAGACCTGGGGCCATAGTCAAGAGAAAACGGGGGGGGGGGGTGAGGACATGAAAGGCAGCCGTCCAAAAACACCAAGATTACATTCTAGCCCAATACAAGATAAAAATGCCCAATCATCCATTGTGCCTGATCCAACGGACGGTTTAACTCAGAAAATTGAACATCTAGTTAAAACCCTATTATTACCGTTATCTGAGAGAATTAAAAGGCTAAGCGAACAATTAGATACCTTAGCAGCAGTATCTACTTCGAACACCATACTACTGAAAGATCTGGTCAGTCTTCAAACTACCGAAAGTCAGAAATCTTCTGGCACCAGCTCTCTAGGTGATCCTCTACTACCACCTAAAGTCAATACACAGCTTCCGCTTAAACCTGTTAGTGTGCTGACTCCCACAGGAGAGGGGAAAAAGTTAGACCCACCTAACATCTCAGGATATAAAACTACAAATAACATCAGGGCACTCTCTCCGAATAACGCCTTGAAAGGAATGGTTGAGCACATTGATCTACCACCTGAGGCGGCACCCTATGTTGTCATACTCACAGGAGTACCAGAATTGACCTCAGGAAAGAAAGAGGGGTTTACAGAACTTAAAAATGAAGTAATCTATTGGCTAAGTAAGAACAGACCTTTACCTGCTAATATTAACGGTGAGATTTTATTTGTGAGAAGGCTGTCTTGGTTAGGGTGTAGGCCTAGGATATAGAGGGTGATTTTGTAACTATTAATTTCAAAGACCGGAGAGTAGTTACTCATATAGCGGATTGGTTTCTTGAGAGAGGAGGGGAGGGAATATCTACTCGTCTCCTGAGTTATTTCTACCCCCAATCTCTCCTCATCCCCTGTAACAACAGACCCACTCGTAAAACAACTAGAAATGCCAGACATCTTCCATTGCCTCAACATCCTAGTACATTCAGTCATCGGATCGACTTCCTCCCTCTTCCATCCCTCCTAGACGGGCCTCACTTCTACCAACAGAAACACACATACAACATACCTCAGTACTCACCATGGTCTGTCCCTGTTACAAATCGCTTTGAGGTACTGACAGACCTAGATGATCTGGATTGACAGACGGAAATTAACCCGGAAGTCCATCCTCATGAATCCCCTATTGTGGCACCTAATTCTCATATTAAAATTGTAACTCCTGGTATTGCCGCTTACAACCACTGTGATCAGGGAACTCAAATCGATGAGGCAACCAATAACCAGGTTTATATCAATTTTGATAAATCTCATATTGGACCCCTCCCCCAATCTGATTCCCTTATTGATCTTAGTCCCCTTCCTACCTTAAATCCCATATGTAGAGACAAAATCACCGATGATCTCCCAATAAGGAAGACATTGGATGCCCAAAATATTATTTCATGGAATGTTGCAGGCCTTCTTAATAAAATATCGCATCAACCCTGGTTAGACATAGTGATTAATTATAGTATCATCTGCCTTCAAGAAACGTGGGCCGTAGATGAACTACATATACCAGGCTATCAGACTTTTCATGCACCTGCACAAATAAGCCCACAGGGGAGAAACAAAGGAGGCTTGACCATATGTCTCTATAACACAGGGCATAAAAGTTATAAGACATCTATTTACTGAGTACTACCAGATTTTAGCAATTAGTTGGGGCCATGTAAAATTTCTGACCCTCATTAATTTTTATAATAATATTCCAAGCAACAGCCTAGAAAGCCAGATCGATAAACTTACGCAGAGTGTTGACACTTTTAAGTCCCAGAAAGAAGATGAGCTGGTTCTGATTTGGTTGGGTGATTTTAACTGTACAATTTGCCCATATGGCTCCAAAGGCACTTGTGGCCTTGGTGAACATAAAGATGATAACCCAACCCACTTCGTCCACTCTAATCTGGGAAATTCTTTTAATAATATGCTTTTTTATTTTAATTTGTCTTACATCAATGAATCATGCACGCCAATTATCCCCTTCCAGCCAACTTTCCATGGGCGGGGTTGCAGCTCAATCATAGATTTCACCCTTATATCCTCATCCAGTGCAGGGTTAGTTTCTAATTGGGAAACACATGATGTTTTTTTCCTTAGCGAGCACTACCCAATTTCTTTCAATCTGAAAATTAAAAACACCCATCAGACTTTTATAGATAAGTTTAATTACCATCCTAACATTTACTTAGCCACAAAAAATGGCTATTCTATAAAATGGGACCGGGTAAATCCCCCAGATTTCATACACAACTTATTGGAAATCTCCCAACCTGATATACTTGTCTGTTTAACAGAAACTGAGGAGTCTTCAGAAATCATGACTTCCTTTTTAAAAATTCAACGTGACCTTAAAAAAACTGCTAACTAGAGAGCATCGACCTAACTCGAAAAATAACCCAGGTTGGTTCGATAAAAGCTGCACTAAAGCACTCCAAGCTCTCAAAAGGGCATTGCACGAAACTACAAAATCTCCAGTTGAGATTCGCAAAACCAGAAAATCTTACAATTTGGCTGTAAAAATGAGGAAACAAACACTAAGGAAAGAGGCCTGGCTGGCCCTAATTGAAGCCTCTAAATCTAAGAACAATACAGCCTTCTGGAAAGCGGTTAATGCCCCTTATTTACAGAATAATCAAACAGACATTATAGATACAGCCATAAATGGGGAAACCTGGGTGAAGCATTTTAGAAATCTATATGATAAAACTGAAAATTCCAACTATGGTAACCCTTTGCTGGATGGGGTATTTATTCAGCAGCCTACAATCTTATTGAATTCATTCCCGTTAGGCATAACTTTCTCCTGCCTGGAGATTAAAAAGACAGCCCCTCAGGCAAAGCACCTGGACCAGATGGTGTCCCGACAAATGTATATAAAGCTGAGATCGATCTCTGGGCTCCTTTGTTAACTAATGTTTTAAATCATTCTTATTGACATGGGTTTCTACCGTCCTGGTCTGAAGCCATAGTCGTTCCAATTTTTAAAAAAGGAGACAGAAACGACCCCACCTGCTACCGGCCAATATCACTTTTAGATGCATTAATGAAGGTAGCAGCCCGGGCAATTTTAAATAGAATACAACTTTGGGCAGAAGAAAATAAGGTAGTATCACATCTACAATATGGATTTAGCCCTGGCAAAGGCACCATAGAACAGAGCGAGCCTAAACTTGGCCTTAGTCCTATCAAAATATACCCAGGCAAAAAAGGGAAAACTATTCATTACTTTTGTGGACCTGAGTTCCGCTTTTGATTGCGCGAACCATGAGACATTATGGTCTATTTTGTGTGAGATGGGCATAGATTTTAATATTCTTCAATTTATAAAAGCATTTTATAGGGACGTAGGAGCTAGGGTACGCTTTGGAAATAAAGGGGAGTGTTCCGATAAATTTTCCATTCAGAGAGGGGTGCGGCAGGGGTGCATTTTAGCACCCCTGCTTTTTACCCTATATATAAACTCTATTGGCAAACACCTAACGGAATCACAGTATGATTATCCGATGATTCGGGGAACTCCGGCCCCATTACTCCTCTATGCTGATGATGCGGCCATCATGTCTCGAACTAAGATTGGCCTTCAGAGGGCTGTCCTGAAATTTGCAAATTATATGGAAGAACGAGGGCTAAAAATTAACATATTAAAAACATATACCATGGCCTGTGGTCCCGGAACAAAGAAAGCTCCTTGCTCAATCTTCTTAGACAACAAGAGGATCGAGACCACAGATCAATTTTCCTATCTTGGAATAAACTTCGATAGGAAGGGAAACTGGCACGTAGCTATTAATGCCAGAAATTTAGCCTTCATTCGAGAAATAGGCGCCCTGAAAAAGTTTTCAGCTAAACTAGATGGTAGACCAGTGAAAGAGCTGACCGAAATTTATAAAGCTAAATGCATTTCTACCGCCATCTATGGAGCTGGTCTCTGGGGCATTGAAAACTCACATCTGATACAAAAATCAGAAAATCAGTTCCTACGTTATCTATTAGGTGTATCCAAAACAACAGCAACATATTTTATACATATTGAATTGGGCATGCCGTATATCTCAGATGTTATCAAAATTGCGCCTATACTTTTGTGGCATAAAATCTGGGTTACGCTCGAGACTTCATTAAACAGAGACTTAATCATAGATTTTCTCAGTCTCGATGGATTAACTAACATTAAATGGCTCACCTACGTAAAAAATATGCTGACTGATCTTGGTCACCCTGAGTTCTTCGTGAGGCCATCAAGCTTGGAAATGGTGCCCAGAAAAACGCTAAGAGAAATGGCTCTCAACCATCTAACAACCAAAAGATGGAATCTGGAAAAAATTAAAACAACAGTAACCGATTTCCAAAAAATAACCACGCATGAAGGCCTCCAAAGGTACCTCTTAACCTCTTCAGTGCCCATGACGAGATAGTCTCGTCATGGAGCACAGTTGCGCTGTGCCCATGACGAGACTATCTCGTCATGAACCCCACCCACTAGTGCAACGCCCGGCACAGGAGGGGGAAAGGGCGTGGCACTGAAGGGGTTAATCCAGCCAAATTGCTATGCACGAATGCTATTGACCCGTCTCAGATTTGGTAACTTCTTCCGCATGATTACTTTTCCTGCCTGTAATACTTGGTCTAATGAAATTTTACTATGTCCCTGTGATGACACTTCTGCTCAATCAAATATCCATTGTATTTTATTTTGTAAATTTTATCAGTTGCCCAGGACAGCCTTTCTGAAACCAATCTTAAAGGCTTGGGGAATCCGCACTTGCAAACTAGCCATGATTAGGCTATTACAACTAGAAAATGAACATATTATTTTTGCAGTAACCAGCTTTTTAAAATTGGTCATCAAGTTTCGGAACTCAATGCAACCATCCTAAAGTGTACTATGTCTTTGATCATTTTAATGTTTTTTACCTGTTTTAACTTGTATTAAATATGCACTGTATATTCTTAAATGTATGCTTTTATGATTTTACTCTGAAAATCGAATAAAGCTTTCTTGACTGACTGACTGACTGAGCATAACAAGTTAAGAAAATAGGGGCATATTATCAAGAAACGGCTTTAAAATTATCGCCTCTTTAGCAGCAGAAAACTGCCGCTAAAGCGGCGATAATGGGCTTGATAATATGCCCTTGGGAATTCCAATAGAAGCCCATGTTCTGGTGTCAACATGGGCTTCTATTGGAATTCTCTACGGCACATTATTAAGCCCATTATCGCCACTTTAGCAGCAGTTTTCTGCCGCTAAAGCGGCGATAATTTTAAAGCCGTGCTTGATAATATGCCCCATAGGGGCATATTAACAAGGGCTTTATCTCCGCTTTTTTGGCATTAAAAGCCAAAGAAGCAAAGATAAAAATATCGCCCTATCAACAACAGGGTGCTAACATGCAGAATCGCATGTTAGCACCCTTTTTCACTATGCTTCCCTTTGCATCTCTAATGAGATGCAAAGTGGGCGTTCCAGAGCAAAATAATAGGAGAAATGTCGCTAAGCGACATTTCTCTTATTATCAAGCTTCACGCTAACCCTGTTAGAGACAAAAAAAACAGCGCTAACCACGGTTAACGCTGATTTTTTACGTCTGCTAATTTTCAGATTTAGCCATGTAATCCAATGGGAGGTGGATTACATGGCTAAATCCACTATGGGCTATCAACAAGGATTTCCCTATCCTTGTAGTTTTATCGCTGAATTACCAGCGATAACCTCCCAAAATGCTGCTATCGCTGGATTTTTTATCTCCTAGGCGGGTAGCGTTGTTAATAACGCGGTAACCAGGCGATATTAGCCAGCGATAGCGGGCGTTAAAAAAATTAACGCTAAGCGCCCTTAGCGTTAATTTTCCCTGTTCCTTGTTAATATGCCCCATAGTGAGTTATTTATCACGCCCAGTGAATCCATTACCCGAAGATTGGGCATTCACGTGCTGAGGTAAATACCTACTATTACCAGTTTTTTGCTTGGAAATGAGGCATAACCTTGAGAATTAGTATTTATCCTATCGAATTCAATTTTTTGCCTATTTTTTGGTTCTTTCCAGATTGGCAGATTTGATCTTTTGAAATCCGTATGGGGAAAAAGTAGTGTACGAAGATTCTTGCTTGAAATTCTGATTACTGAACAAACTGCCATTTTCAACCCCTGCTTCTAGTCAGAGCCATTGTGTGGCTAATATACTTTTTGCAGGTGTAAGTTTAGCATTTTGGCTGTAAACCCACTGGGAATAATGCCCATAGACATTGATGGAGAGTCGGCAATAACGGATAGCTATTTCCTTGCCTCTGGAAGCCTTGTGTGCTTTTCTATTCAGAACTAGTGATGTTGATGTGGAATAGGCCAGTAGCTCAAATGTACTTCTTTGAAGCCCAACAGCATGATGCATTTAGATTCTGTTCTGTGTGGTTCTAATTTACGTATTTAGGAGTGCATCGGCATGTAAACAAGAAATGCTGTGCAGAGCAGCACAAGCAATGTAAACGACAGCAGCAATGTGTGTGAATACATTGGGGGGTTGATGAGGAGACGATGCACTGGTAGCACATAAGTTCCAATGGCACTGATATCACAAACTTTGAATAAATTACATATTAAAGTTGACTTTCCGTAATATTTGCATTTGCGGTGGAGCAGTTGAGCAGCTAGCGTATTCATTTTATGACAGAAAGTGTTATAATTGAGGGATCCAAGGGGAATATTATCAAGACAGGCGATAAAATTATCGCCGCTTTAGCGGCAGAAAAGTGCCGCTAAAACGGCGATAATGGGCTTGATAATATGCTCTATGAAATTGCAATTGAAGCTCAGGTTAGATGTCCTTCACATCTAACATGGGCTTCAATTGGAATTCCATAGAGCATATTATGAAGCCCATTATCACCGTTTGTAAAGCGGCGATGATTTTATCGCCTGTCTTGATAATATGCCCCCAAGTACGTTGGAGCTCTAAAAACCACAGAGTTCCAAATAAATATCGTGCTCTCTACAAAGGCAAGTACTGCCTGTGACAGCTCTTAAACTTCAATGAAGTAAAGGCTTGCGGATTGTACTGACCAATATATAATCAACCCAATATCTTACTTTAATAATTTGGCGTCAGAGTCTCCCGTTGATCTGGAGGTTAGAGACTACACTGCTCATTAGATAACACAATGTAGCAGAGTTAAATATAATAAACTATTGGAAGTAAAAATAATTGAGTTGTAGATCAAAGAAAAGGCAAAAAGTAGAAAATAATGCCTTAATCGCCATGTAGGCCCAAATACAGAAACACAGATAAATGTAAAATCATAAATGTATTAATCTCCAGCAGGATCTAAGCAGGAATTCAAACTCATAAAGAGCACTGACAGCATCTGTTGGAAATGGGGTTACTCACTGAGTGGGGTAAACCCCAACTCAAGTAGCAACGATAATTCCTGTCAGAGTGAAGTCACAAGCAACCCTGAATAAACCTGCACTTCATCCTCCGGTAGCTTGGCACGAAGCAGACAGGCAACGTGTAACGTATTTTTGCTGCACTTCAAACAGTAACTAAGTGAAAACACAACACTATAAAAAGCTCACACCAATTTAGAAAAAGAGAATTAACTTTAATACATTTTTTGAGACCACAGCAACAAACATCCAGTCAGTAAAACTGGAGATATGAAAGTTTAAAGATTTAAGTAACAATAGGGCCTAAAAGCTCAAAGAGGCAAGTGTGGTTATCTGGTCGTACTGAACTGTGACCAAGCCACAAATTCATGCTGACCACGAAGGATTGCGGGACGTGTACATGGACCAAGCTAGGCACAGTGAACAAAGTACCTTAAATCCTGTTTGCGAGATCTCACATCGAGGATACAACGTACAGGGGCTGTTCTGAGGAAGCTGCAGGGCTGTGATGCGGAGTCCTGCGTCAGTGTCGAGGATGCTGTCAATGAGTTGCTTGTGATGCAAAGTTCTGTGGCGAAGATGCCTTGCCCACAAATGGTTCCGAAGGAGGTGTCGGCCTGCAATGAAAAGTCCTGCATCGTTGTCAATGCTGCAGTCGATGAGTGGCTCGCATTACAAAGGCCTGCATCAAAGATGAGTCACTCAGCAGCGGCTCCAAGGGAGCTGTGGTCTGAAATGCGTGGTCCTGTGTCTGGAATCTGTTGCACTGCTGTAGATCCTAAGCTTCTGTGAGGAGATGAATCACGCTGTGTCAGTTCTGCTCAGGAACACAGCTGGGTTGGCAAAGCACCTCAGGCCCACTTCGAAGGGATCAGGACTGGGTTGACACCACTTAGGGGGCAATACTGACAGCAGGCAGAGTCCAGGTTGTTGGAGCTTTTTTTGTCCCTGAGGCTCTGATCAGGAGACCAGCCAACCAGCCCTTTGAGTCACTCTTGTGGTCCTGGGTTCAAGATGCACGTTTAGACCTTCTCTCTCAGGCAGCTTCAGTGCAACATAGTAGTCGTATTTCTGGCAGAGCAGTCCAACAGTCCTTCTGAGTCTTCCACAGATCTACGAGTGGACCGAACAGTTTGATCTGAAGGGTCCATTATATATACCTGGTACCCACTTTGAAGTAGGAGACAGATTCTTGAGGTGTTCACCTCCTGAGGTGTTTGGAATTTCCAGCCCTCCTGCCCAGGCCCAAGTTTGTCTGGGGTCACAAAGGACTAGTGTCAGAGCCCTTTGTGAATGTGCTGGGTAGAGTCTTTGTGATGTGCAAGTTTGGTAGGTGTCAACCCCTTCCCCTCATCAAGTCAGAGATGGCCCATCCATCTATCACCTATTTCCTCTTTGTCTCAGTGTCTGAGAGCAACACACAAAGGCCACCTGCCAGCTACGTCTAGTCATGTGACCCAGTGGTGGACCTGCCCCTTTTTGCAGGTTTGTTCCGAAACATTTTGCCTTCCTCCTGCATTGTTTCTGACCAGTTTTTGCTGGCTTAAGAACACTGGGCACTTTACTACTGCTAGACAGTGCTAAAATGGATGTGCTCTCCTTTAAACATGGTTTGATATGTGTACACCTGTTAGGTATATTTCATTTACTTGTAAGTCCCTTGTAAAGTGATCTCCCTTATACTCAGGGACTGTAATTACAATCTACTAATAGGTCTGCAGTGCTGCTTGCACCACCCACAGAAGGCCTGCCACTGCAGTGCCTACATGCACAGTTTACTGCCACATAGACTTGGAAATTAAAGTTGCTTGCCAAGCATGAACCTACCCTTTTACTACATATAAGATAGGCCCTAGATAGCCCCATGTGAAAGGTGCTGTATAAATAAAATGTAGGAAATGTGCCTTAATTTTGTGGCATGTCCTGGTAGTGACAAACACCCTATTTTGTTTTTCACTACAGCGAGTGCTGCTTTTCTCATAGGTTTGCATTAGGAATTGCCTTATATGTCTGTAAGTGGTCATTTCGGATCTGAAAGAAGTAGCATTGCCATTTTGGTATTCTTTGAATGGTGGTGATTAATCTGGCTTATTGTTGTAGGTGGATTTTTCATTACTTTTGTAGAAATGCCACTTTTAAACAATGGGCATGTCTATGTGTTTATGACTCGTGCTTTATAGCCTGATTTCAAACAACGTCTAGGACAGAGTGACAGCTAGGCTTTGTGCATACATTCCAGACAGCCATCACACAGGAAGGTTGGGGTATAACAGGGTTGCCTATGCCTTCATCTGCAAACTGCATGGTGTTCTTGGGCTGGTAGTAAGGGAGGCTGGGGACCCTTACATTTGTATAGGATGTGTCCTGAACTCACACAAAGGGCTTGTTTACCCCCTACTGCATGTCTGGAGCCAGAGTTGGATTGAAAGGGGATGTTGTACACGTCTAAGGTTCTTTTGAAGTTACCTCCAAATAAAAGACATTTTGAGTATAAGTACACGGGCTGTGACCTCATGATTTTAGACACTGCCTGGACTTGTATGAAGATGCTGCTGGCTCTACAGATTGCACCTTGCCAGAAGGAACTGTTATGCTGCCAGGAAGAACAGTCATTAGACTCACATGTTTTGTGCTGACCTGTGTCCCTCTGGGCTACAGGAAGGACTGCCTCTTTCTTACAAGAATTATGTACTCTGGCCTGCTGCCTATATTCCTGCTTGTGTTCCTCAGTGTTCCTCAGGCGCTTGAGGGCTTTCCTCCCTTCCCCCTGCACCTGTGAGGGATTTAATGGCCCAGAAAGACTCCTGTTACCTTGTCAGACTGCTGTGTGAATCATAGAATTCAGAATGCCTTTTGTTTATTCCTTTGCTCCGATCCATTGCGCACTGTGCAGAGCCCCAGGGGCACAAGCAGGGACCTACTTGAGTGCTTTTATTGTGATGCACAATCAGTAGACCCTCCGGGGCACAAGCAGTCATCCACTTCGGTGTTCCTTCATGTTAGGAAACCTTCATGTGCCCCAGAGACCAGACATCTCTCTATGGACTTTTGCTCTGCATTACCGGGACCAGCGTGTTCCTAACACTGTCCAACCATACACACCTGCACTAGAGGAGAGATCGAGCCAGGGGTACCCAGATTGCGAGGTCCCTACCCCCACTGGCAACCTCCTACAAAGTGCTGCCTGCCGCACAGCAGCCACCCTGTTTCAACATGGTCCGGCACCCCCCGCATGCAGCTGCTTGCTGCTATTCTCTTAATGGTCTGGCCCGAGTTGTCTGGAGAAGAGGTCCACACCTTGCAGCTGTTTGTTTCACTTTTGATTGTCGGTATTGGCTGATTGTATCTGGAGTGTGCCTCATTTTCCAGCACAGTGAGCAGGGCTTCCATCATGGTGAAACCATTCTGTTTGAGACACTTCTACTCATTAACCTGTGCTCCCTAAGGGGAGACCCCACAACTTTGGTAGCACTGCTACCCACTCAAGGATTTGTGCAAATTAATGATGGCTATTCTCACACGGTTTTACTCATTGTGAGTTCATTTTGTAGAGGATAACCAGGGTTATCCTGGAGTATGTATATGGTTCGAGTGTCAATAATACTGCATTGTCGGGATAACGAGTATTATTTCAGGATTTGCATTAGTATGTGCAGTGGGGGTGTTTTCATGACGTGTGTAACATAAACGTTTTATTTTATTTTATTGCACTAACTGTGATGTTTTGACTATTGTCTAATGGACATAGTAATTATTGATTCATGATGTTTTGGTCCATGATTTATGTACTATATATCTGAGTGTGATGCCCAAATGCTTTACAAATTGCCTCTGATTATAAGTCTGACTGCTGAACCAAGCTGCCAGACGGTGAGCATAAGGTATCTTGAGTGTGAAACCTTGTTGCCCTGACTATAGTGATGGGTTCTGGCTGACTTAGATGCATACCCTAGTCAACCAGAAAACCCATTTTAACACTCAGGATACAGGATGCAGACATGGAATGGTTGAGACAAGAAAATGTAAGAATTCTAAAAGTGGCATTTTTGGAATTGTGAATTAAAATCCTACTTTGCCTTTACAGAGACTTTTAAATGACAATTGTTTAGACACCAAACTTGACATACCTGCCTTCTCCAGATTGAAAGTTATCGCTCAATAAATGTAATAGGTTTAAGCAATGTTATCCTATTGGAGATGCAGGCCTTGCAGTAGTGAAAAACAAATTTAAGACTTTTTCGCCACCAGGACATGTAAATGTTAAAACCGCATGCCCAACTTTTTATATAATCTTCACTCTGGCCTATGTGCTGTTTAGGGCCTACCCTAAGGGAGACATGTATGAATTACAAAAGAAGGTTTGAGGCTAGGTTGAAATGGCAGTTTAAAAATATGCACACAGGCTGCAATTGTAGGCCTAATACATGTTCAAACGGGATACGAAAGTGGGTGGCACAATCAGTACTGCAGGCCCACTAGTAGCATTTAAAATACAGGCCCTGGGTACAGAACAAAACAACTTTCCTAGGAGAGGGCACAGTCTTTTTAGCACTGGTTAGCAGTAGTAAAGTGTGCAAAGTCCTAAGGCTAGGAGAAGGAGAGCAGCAAAAATAGAGGAAAAAGCAAAAGGCTTAAGAGAAGACTACCCTAAGGCTAATAGGTCTAACATGTGTCCCCCTCCCCCAGCTGAAAGTGAGGAGAACTACCCAACCACTTGGTGAAATAACCTGGAGAGACCATCAGCATTGGCGGGTTCTGACCTAGGACGGTATTCTACCATAAAGTCCATTCCCTTTTAGAAGATTGACCGCCTCAACAGCTTGGGATTCTCATCCCTCATTTGTACGAGCCATCTGAGAGACATGTTGTCTGTCTGAACCGGACAGTGAGTCACGAACAGGTATGGCCTCAGCGTCTTCAGTGCCCCAACCACAGCAAAGGCCTCCCTCTCAATAACACTCCACCTCTGTTCCTGTGGAAGTAACCTCCTGCTAATAAAGGCGACAGGTTAGTCTGGACCCTCCTCATTTAACAGTGCTAAGAAAGCCCCCAGGCTATGCTTTGAAGTAGCTGTTTGCACAATGAATTCCTTGGAGAAGTCAGGTACCTTGAGTACAGGTGCTGTACACATGGCCTACTTGAGTGTGTTAAAGACTTTCTGACAGGCCTCTGTCCAGGTCACCTTTTTGGGCTGCTTCTTTGAAGTCAGCTCAGTTAAGGGGGCAACAATGGTTCCATACCCCTTATCAAACCTCCTGTAATATCCGGTGAAACCCATGAAAGCCCTCACCTCTTTCTGTCTTTTGATGGGCTGCCAGGCCAGGATCGTCTCAGTGTTGGTCTGAAGGGGCTACACTTTGCACCCGTCCACTATATGGCCCAGATTAACCATGGTACCCTACCTTATCGGGCACGTACTGGTCTTGATAGTCAGGCATGCCTCTTGCAGGGCCTGCAGCACCCCCTGAAGTTGATACAGGTGTTCCTCCCAGCTGAAGTCGAAGATAGATATGCCATCTAGGTTGGTTGAATAGATTGCATCCTTCCCAGGCAGAACCTTCTTTACCAACCTCTGAAAGGTGGCAGGGGCATTCTTTAAGCCAAAAGGCATGATGCGGAACTGGAACTGGACCTCTGGGGTTGAGAATGCAGACCTCTCCCTTTCCTCTTCAGGCAGAGTAATCTGCCAGTCGCCTGATGTGAGATCAAAGATACTAAGGAACTTGGCAGCTCACAACCTGTCAATGAGTTCATCAGCTCGGAGGATGGCGTAAGTGTCAGTGATAGTGATAGAACTGGGTCCTCGGTAGCCCACACAGAACATAAGATCTGGGGTGCTGCCCCGTGGGGAAATCTTAGGCACCAGCATAACTGGACTTGAACAGGGTCTGTAGGAGGGCCCAATTACCTCTAACAACAGCATCTTGGAGACTTCCTCCTTGATACTGGTCCTCACCTTATCCGACAACCTGTGAATTTTATTTTTAACAGGTATCCTGCCTCCAGTATCAATGTTGTGGGTAGACAAGTGTGTTAGTCCAAGGGTAATGGAGAATAGACAAGAACTGCCCCAGTAACTGGTGACAGTCACTTTACTGTTCTGGGTCAGAGTTGCAGAGAGGTTAACACCCTCTACTGACCGATGATGCTCCTTGGAAGACAGGAAGTCAGGGAGAGGTTCACTCATTTCTTCTACTTGTTCATCTGTCACCTATGGTGTCATAGCTTTGGCTCTCTCAAAGTGGGATCTTAGGCGGTTGTTGTGGAGCGCCATTAATGGATTTCTAGGGGTCTTGCGGTCCACCAGGAAGTTGGTATCCGCCTTTCATTCCTTCATCTCATATGGGCCTTTCCAACAATTGTGAAGTGCTCTGGGCTCCACAGGCTTCATGACCCACACCTTCTGGCCTGGCCTCAAGATTGTCTTTTGCTTTTTTCAAGAAGTGCTGCATCTGGTCACGGAGAGCCAGCATGTAGCTGACTCCATCCTGAGGGGGATTCCTGGGAGCTTGCTCCCACCCCTCTCTTATAAAGCTGAAAGGTGTTCATAAAGAAACTCAACTGGACTAAACATAACCCCCTTCTGTGGCACCTCCCAGTAGTCGAATAGCAGGCATGGCAAGAGGTTGTCCCACTTCTGCCTTAAGGGCTTAGGTAGGCTCGCTATCATGCCTTTCAGGATCTAAAATGAGACTAGTCATTGAGCACATGCAATCATATATAAATATAAATAAGAGTCATCCAGTCCTCCTTATAGTTTCCAATTCTTTTCTTTTCTTGGATTCTGATTCCTCTGCCAGCCAACACGTGTTTCGTCAATGGGTAAGTCACTTTACAACTTTCTCAGGGCTGGAAGGATTAAATTAAAATCTGTTTTACAAAGTCATCCTTTGTATAGATTTAGAACATTACACCCAGTGCCCATGTCAGCTGATTCACATTGTACTCAATGTAGTGCAGTCCCCGTGGAAACCCATGATTTTCTCAACTTGAAAAAACATTTTACAGTAATCCCCATCCCCTTAGGAGTACAGTACTTTACATATGACATACTTTAGTACAGCCCTATTACTTCTGTTGGCACTACAACCAGCTGGTACAGTGTGCAGTTTCTGATGGAAACCCATGCTATTCTCAACTCAAAAAATAATTATACCACTGTCCACATCCCTTTCAGTGTACCATTCTTTACATGTGACATACTTTAGCACATTGCAGCATCCAATCACTTTAGTTGTCACTACAACCTGGAGAGGAAAATTATAATTGAAAAGATGTGAGCTGCAAACCCATGTATCAATGTGTAAAACAAATTCATTAATTGGGCAGATTATGTAAAGTAACATCAAGCAATTATATAAGGAAATGTATGTAAGGCATAAAGCTCATATAAAGATAAGACACTGTAGGGCTCAAAACACTGCAAGCAAAACCAGTGTATTATACTTCAAAGAGTCTTGTGAGTTCACCCAATTCAAAATGAGTGACCATTACCCTTGTAAGAGGATACCTGTTGTCGACAGTTTCTCTCTAGGTTTCTCTCTAAGAGGGAACAATATCCATAATGAAAGCTATTCTCATGCTGATACAGTATTAATACTATGTTGTATAGTATCTAAAGATCACATACCTTCATGGTGAATATATTCCCCACTTTGTGGGCATAGCAGTGGTATTCTTAGATCCAATGCTAATTTGTGTGCACCAGTTAAATCTTGCATCCTGCAGTGTACAAATATAGGAACCAAGCTAAATATGGGATCCATTACTTATATACTGTAACTAAAAATAAACATGTCAGAGGTTGCTCAATAAGTAAAGTTGAGGCGCCCTGTGCTCCCTAAACTACATATAATACTGGATTGTAACATTGAGGCACCCCACATTCCCCAAATCATGTGCTCTTCCTCAATGGAATCCTACGATTAAATTACTTTGAACATCCTGCATCCCCCGAGGCCCTAGTGCTTACCTGTGTACAGGTCAGAGTCTCTGTCTCTTCTTCGTTGGGCAAGTCTGCTCGTTTCTGTATCGGGGGGGGGGGGAATCTTGTTTGTCATATTTGTAAGTGGGCGTGGTCACATCAATGCTCATATAGAAGACGGACCACGTCTCTTAGTGGTTACGCCATCTTGTACTATGTCCAAATGAAGTATCGTCAACTTCTTCCACAGACATGATAGCAACCTATTCCAATAACCGACCTTCATTTTATTGATATGTGAACCTAGTGTCAGCACATCAGATACCTGGACTGTGATATTATAAAACAACTGTCATATAATGTGTACAACTATTATTAGTGCCTGAACCTAGATTAACAGACGGATCAGCCATTTTCTTTGTGTGAATCATACATGTGCTATATTCCTGGGTCTAGCCATTTGTAGGGACATCAAGTGTCCTATTATTATATTTACGTAAATTCTGACATCTAGAGTGTACAGTGGTCATTGTTGGCCAAGTTGCTATTCTTGGTTTGTAGTGGCAAATAATTACAAATCTCTTTGTCCACTCCATGCGATATACTCCGAAGTCTAGCTTTTATTAGGGACATAACTGAAATCAAGTGTTCTATTTTTAAATTTACATAAGTACTGTTATCCAAAGCATACAGTGTTTACTGTTGGCCAAATCACTATTCTTGTGTGTAGTGGCAAGCAATTACAAATGTCCTTGTCAACTTCATGCGTTTAGCCCAGGCCTAATATTCACATAATAATATAATACACTGGTTTGGGGCTGGTATTTTAGCTCTTTAGTATTATGCTATACATCTTACTCAATAGGATTCATTAGGGATGCAGGGATGACATTCATTCTATGTATAGCACTGCACTGACATAGCAACATAATAATTTTTGTATAGTGTGTCTTGATTTACATTGCTTAATGTATGCCGATGACTTAGTTATATTCGATCGTACCCCAATAGGACTCCAAAGAAACCTGAACGAACTAAATCAATATGCTAATGAAAACTTTCTGCTACCTAATATTACTAAAACAAAAGCTCTTCCATTCAGTGGTAGAAGGAAATCGTTATCTTTTACATGGTCATTAGGAGGTAAACCAATTGAGACAGTAAAAGAGTATGTGTTTCCGGGCCGTATTTTCACGAATAACCTACAAGATACAGCCCACCTTCAACATTTAAGTCATAAGGCAGAATCTCATGTAGAGGCTTCACAGAGACTGTATTGTACTACGGGTAATAGACACTTTAAAGCTATGTTGGAGGTTTATAGTATGAAAATCCCACCGATTCTATCATAAGCTATGGAATTTTCACAAATTAAAACATGGCAATCTATAAAGGTAAAGGAGGGAATCATTCTTCGAAAATTAGTAAAGGTGTCTCAGTCGGTACCAGTTGAAGCCCTTCGTTTGGAATTATCTCTAACGGGTATCTTCGCTCGAATAATTCCTAAGATCATAAGGTGGGCATACAATTTATTACATGCAGCACCAGACACTTTAAGGTATCTCTTAAAATTGGAGATTTTTAGAGAGGAAGCATCACAGTATACTTTTAATAGGAATTTGTCAAAGGCTGTTGAGGTCTCTCAATGCACTGTAGCACTTTTAAAGGAGTGGTCCGTAGCACAATTGAAACTTTTTAAAAAAAATATCTGACTCCTAGAATCAGTTCCGAAAATGATAAAGAATATTGCATTCAGCGAAAGCAGTATAAAGCGTTCGCTGAAGGCATAGATTTGAAAACCCATGCGCCCTATTTACAATTTCAATTAGAACACGGGGTAAGACGCTGTATTCTTCTTTTACGTATAGGAATACTCCCTTTAGCAACATACCTAGCCAGTTGGGGCGGTATAAATAATAATAAAGGCATATGTGAACTGTGTAAAGGAGGACCACAAGATTTATTGCATGTTTTACTAATTTGTCCAAACCCGAGAATGGTAGAGGCTCGACGAAGATTCATAAAACCTATCCAATTAAAGCACAAAGCGACTCTAGCTTATGACTTAATTACGTTGTGTAACTCTCCAGCTAATTAATTAGTCTGTCATAACTTGTTTACATTTTTTTTTAGTTTCTTGAAATTTCTTTGCACAGGCGGATTTTAAAGCATTTTTATTGTTTTTATAATGAATTGTTTGCCATTGTATTTCAATAAGGATGAGTTTATGTGTATGTATTTGTTGACCTCAGTAGAGGTCTGAATCAAATAAAAACAATATTGTATGTATTGTTGTTGTATAGTGTGTCTTGTGCTCTGAATTCCCTCACTCTACCCCTAGTGTGCCTTTCAGGATCTTGTTGAATCTCTCAACAACTGCATTGGTTTGAGGGTGATAAGGTGTGGAAAACTTATAGGTTACCAAATACCCATCCTCAATGGACCTCATGTACGCAGACATGAAGTAAGTGCCTCTATTGGGAACAGCTTCCTTGAGGAACCCTATGCGGGTAAAATCCTAGTCAAGGACCCAGCCACCACAGTTGCAGTCACCGACCTCAGGGGATGGCCTCTGGGAACCACATGGAGTGATCCTCCAAAACCAGAATGAACCTGTTGCCTAAGGCTGTCTTGGGGTCAAAGGGACCAACAACTTTGATGCCCACCCTTACAAAGGGGGTGTCAACTGCAGGAAGGAGAACCAGGGGAGCTTTCAGATTTTTCCCTTTAGTCCTGTTGGCCTGGTGGGTGATATCAAACCTACAGAAGGTATCCAAGGGTGTCTTCACTCTGGGCCAGTAGTAGTGGGGGAACAGGCCTGGCAAAGGTCATCTCTGGCCCCAGATGTCTTGCCAGGGGTATATCATGTGACAACCGCACAAGAAAGGCCCTGTAACACTAAGGAACTTCCCTTACTGTCCCTTCTTCTGGTGGGACACCTGACCAACCTCCTGGTGATTCCCCTGATATCTTTTTGGACACTATGGTGCTGACTAAGAGGTCCACCCACTTATATAGCTCCCTGAAATCTTACTGTCAACTAGGTACTGGCGCTGCTCTGTAAAACAGATATTGAACATGTACTCTCGTAGTAATAGATTAAACACACAGAAAAATTTGCTGCCCCTGCAGCCAACCATTTAGTGCCTTTCTGGCATAATCCAGAAAATCCACCCACCCCTCTTTGGCTATCCCTGAACCTAATGCCGTACGTCTCTGGGGTGAGCCCAAACTTTGTGAAAAGGATGGTTTTTATTGGGATGCACTTCATTTGGTCCCCCACCTCCAGTGTAAACCAGGTATCCATACCCACTATAGGCATATGTTTCCTTATGACCCTGTGTATTTTAAGAGCCACCTTATAAGCAGTAGACCACTTGTCTATGTCATCTCCTACCATAAAGTAGGGCACCAGATCTTTAGGTATGTGAACTTTCTTGTCCCCCTCAGACACTGTGGATATGCTGCCACCATTTTTGATGGACTCTGCTTGCCTAACTCTTGTATCAAACTTTCGGAGGCTCCTTTTATGAGGCAGTCACTCTAAGGTGCCTGGATGAACCCCTCCTCGGCACCCGACATCGCCATAGCCATCCCCGACGGCTACAAAATCATCCGGAAAGACCGCACCAACCGCACCGGAGGAGGCATCGCCATCGCACACAAAAGCTCCATCCGCATCTCGACCCACACCGACGACTCACTCCCCGACGCCGAACATCTCCACTTCACGATCCACAGCGACCCCAAGACCACCCTCAGAGGCACCCTCATGTACAGACCACCAGGACCTCGCACCAAGTTCAGCGAAGACATCGCAGACCTCGTCAACCCTCACGCACTCTCATCCACCGACTACATCCTCCTAGGAGACCTCAACTTTCACCTGGAGAACCTCACCGACAACAACTCCACCGCCCTACTGGACAACCTCGCCAACCTGGGACTGAAACAGCTAGTCAACACCCCCACCCACTACGCCGAACACACGCTCGACCCCATCTTCTCCTCCAGCAAACACATCACCTTCAGCCACACCACCGAACTCACCTGGTTGGACCACAGCTGTGTCCACTTCAGCTTCAAGAAGACCACCATGCACCACCACTCCCAGCAACCACCAAGAAGACACTGGAATCGTATCACCACTGAACAGCTCGCATCAACCCTCTCCCAGAACCAACCCACCAACACCACCGACCCCAACGAAGCCGCCAACAACCTCACAAGCTGGATCTCCGACTGCGCCAACCTCCTGGCCCCCCTGAAGACTCAAGCCAACACCAACAACCACAAGAAAAACTCCTGGTTCACCCCCGACCTCAAGGACTCCAAGAAAGAATGTCGCGCCCGCGAGAAGAAGTGGCGCCTCAACCAGACCAAGGAGAACATGTCAGCTCTCAAGGACGCCACCCGCCAACACCACCAACACCTCCGCGCCGCACGAAAAACAGCCTACCGGAACAGACTTGACAACAACGCCCACAACAGCAAGGAACTATTTGGCATCGTCAAAGAGCTCTCCAACCCGGACTCAGAAAACAACCCCATCCCTCCCTCACAAGACCTCTGCGACTCCCTCGCAACCTTCTTCCACCACAAGATCACCGATATATACAACAGCTTCACGACCACCAACGCGAACCCCCCCCGGAACCCGCCACCGACATCACCACCATCCTCACCTGGAGCCCAACCACCACCGAGGAGACCACCCGTGTCATGAACTCGATCCACTCCGGATCCCCATCGGACCCCTGCCCGCACCACATCTACAACAAGGCCGACAACATCATCGCACCGCACCTCCGAGACGTCATCAACGCCTCCCTCACCACCGCCACCTTCCCGGAGAGCTGGAAACACGCAGAGCTCAACGCCCTCTTGAAGAAACCCACAGCAGACCCCACCGAACTCAAAAACTTCCGTCCCATCTCTCTCCTACCGTTCCCCGCCAAAGTGATTGAGAAAATCGTCAATGCTTAACTCACCAGCGCCCTGGACACCAACGACTCCCTCGACCCCACACAGTTCGGTTTCAGGGCCAACCACAGCACCGAAACCGCCCTCATCGCAGCCACGGACGACATCAGAGCCCTGACCGACAAGGGAGAAACCGTGGCCCTCATACTCCTGGACCTCTCTGCAGCCTTCGACACGGTCTGCCACCGCACCCTGATACGCCGCCTCAGCAACGCCGGCATCAGAGGCAAGGCCCTGAAATGGATCGTCTCCTTCCTCTCCGGAAGGACTCAGAGAGTCCGCCTGCCCCCCTTCAGATCCACAGCCACGGAGATCATCTGCGGCGTACCTCAAGGATCCTCCCTCAGCCCCACTCTCTTCAACGTCTACATGACCCCCCTGGTGACCATCGCACGCAAACACGGACTTGACCTCTTATCCTACGCCGATGACACCCAGCTCATCTTATCCCTCACCGACAACCCCACCTCAGCAAGGACCAGACTACATGACGGCATGAAGGAAGTAGCGAACTGGATGACAGACAGCCGGCTGAAACTGAACACAGATAAGACGGAGGTCCTCATCCTCGGCCCTACTCCCACCGCATGGGATGACTCCTGGTGGCCCCCCGCTCTAGGCAGCACTCCCCAACCCACCGACCATGCACGCAACCTCGGCTTCATCCTGGACTCATCCCTCTCCATGACCAGACAGGTTAACTCGGTGACCTCGGCATGCTTCAACACCCTCCGCATGCTCCGCAAAATCTTCCGCTGGATCCCCACTGACACCAGGAAGACCTTCACCCACGCCCTCGTCACCAGCCGCTTGGACTACGGGAACACTCTGTACGCCGGCATCACCACCAAGCTGCAGAGGAAACTTCAGCGGATCCAAAACGCTGCAGTACGACTCATCCTGGACATACCCCGCCACCACCACATCTCCGGACACCTGAAGAGACTCCATTGGCTCCCAGTCAACAAGAGGATCACCTTCAGACTCCTCACCCACGCACACAAAGCCTCCTCCTGGTGATTCCCCTGATATCTTTTTGGACACTATGGTCCTGACTAAGAGGTCCACCCACTTATATAGCTCCCTGAAATCTTACTGTCAACTAGGTACTGGCGCAGCTCTGTAAAACAGATATTGAACATGTACTCTCGTAGGAATAGATTAAACACAAAGAAAAATTTGCTGCCCCTGTAGCCAACCATTTAGTGCCTTTCTGGCATAATCCAGAAAATCCACCCACCCCTCTTTGGCTATCCCTGAACCTAATGCCGTACGTCTCTGGGGTGAGCCCAAACTTTGTGGAAAGGATGGTTTTTATTGGGATTCACTTCATTTGGTCCCCCACCTCCAGTGTAAACCAGGTATCCATACCCACTATAGGCATATGTTTCCTTATGACCCTGTGTATTTTAAGAGCCACCTTATAAGCAGTAGACCACTTGTCTATGTCATCTCCTACCATAAAGTAGGGCACCAGATCTTTAGGTATGTGAACTTTCTTGTCCCCCTCAGACACTGTGGATATGCTGCCACCATTTTTGATGGACTCTGCTTGCCTAACTCTTGTATCAAACTCTCGGAGGCTCCTTTTATGAGGCAGTCACTCTAAGGTGCCTGGATGAACCCCTCCTCGGCACCCAACATCACCATAGCCATCCCCGACGGCTACAAAATCATCCGGAAAGACCGCACCAACCGCACCGGAGGAGGCATCGCCATCGCACACAAAAGCTCCATCCGCATCTCGACCCACACCGACGACTCACTCCCCGACGCCGAACATCTCCACTTGACGATCCACAGCGACCCCAAGACCACCCTCAGAGGCACCCTCATGTACAGACCACCAGGACCTCGCACCAAGTTCAGCGAAGACATCGCAGACCTCGGCAACCCTCACGCACTCTCATCCACCGACTACATCCTCCTAGGAGACCTCAACTTTCACCTGGAGAACCTCACCGACAACAACTCCACCGCCCTACTGGACAACCTCGCCAACCTGGGACTGAAACAGCTAGTCAACACCCCCACCCACTACGCCGGACACACGCTCGACCCCATCTTCTCCTCCAGCAAACACATCACCTTCAGCCACACCACCGAACTCACCTGGTTGGACCACAGCTGTGTCCACTTCAGCTTCAAGAAGACCACCATGCACCACCACACCCAGCAACCACCAAGAAGACACTGGAATCGTATCACCACTGAACAGCTCGCATCAACCCTCTCCCAGAACCAACCCACCAACACCACCGACCCCAACGAAGCCGCCAACAACCTCACAAGCTGGATCTCCGACTGCGCCAACCTCCTGGCCCCCCTGAAGACTCAAGCCAACACCAACAACCACAAGAAAAACTCCTGGTTCACCCCCAACCTCAAGGACTCCAAGAAAGAATGCCGCGCCCGCGAGAAGAAGTGGCGCCTCAACCAGACCGAGGAGAACATGTCAGCTCTCAAGGACGCCACCCGCCAACACCACCAACACCTCCGCGCCGCACGAAAAACAGCCTACCGGAACAGACTTGACAACAACGCCCACAACAGCAAGGAACTATTTGGCATCGTCAAAGAGCTCTCCAACCCGGACTCAGAAAACAACCCCATCCCTCCCTCACAAGACCTCTGCGACTCCCTCGCAACCTTCTTCCACCACAAGATCACCGATATATACAACAGCTTCACGACCACCAACGCGAACCCCCCCCCGGAACCCGCCACCGACATCACCACCATCCTCACCTGGAGCCCAACCACCACCGAGGAGACCACCCGCGTCATGAACTCGATCCACTCCGGATCCCCATCGGACCCCTGCCCGCACCACATCTACAACAAGGCCGACAACATCATCGCACCGCACCTCCGAGACGTCATCAACGCCTCCCTCACCACCGCCACCTTCCCGGAGAGCTGGAAACACGCAGAGCTCAACGCCCTCTTGAAGAAACCCACAGCAGACCCCACCGAACTCAAAAACTTCCGTCCCATCTCTCTCCTACCGTTCCCCGCCAAAGTGATTGAGAAAATCGTCAATGCTTAACTCACCAGCGCCCTGGACACCAACGACTCCCTCGACCCCACACAGTTCGGTTTCAGGGCCAACCACAGCACCGAAACCGCCCTCATCGCAGCCACGGACGACATCAGAGCCCTGACCGACAAGGGAGAAACCGTGGCCCTCATACTCCTGGACCTCTCTGCAGCCTTCGACACGGTCTGCCACCGCACCCTGATACGCCGCCTCAGCAACGCCGGCATCAGAGGCAAGGCCCTGAAATGGATCGTCTCCTTCCTCTCCGGAAGGACTCAGAGAGTCCGCCTGCCCCCCTTCAGATCCACAGCCACGGAGATCATCTGCGGCGTACCTCAAGGATCCTCCCTCAGCCCCACTCTCTTCAACGTCTACATGACCCCCCTGGCGACCATCGCACGCAAACATGGACTCGACCTCATATCCTACGCCGATGACACCCAGCTCATCTTATCCCTCACCGACAACCCCACCTCAGCAAGGACCAGACTACATGACGGCATGAAGGAAGTAGCGAACTGGATGACAGACAGCCGGCTGAAAATGAACACAGATAAGACGGAGGTCCTCATCCTCGGCCCTACTCCCACCGCATGGGACGACTCCTGGTGGCCCCCCACCCTAGGCAGCACTCCCCAACCCACCGACCACGCACGCAACCTCGGCTTCATCCTGGACTCATCCCTCTCCATGACCAGACAGGTTAACTCGGTGACCTCGGCATGCTTCAACACCCTCCGCATGCTCCGCAAAATCTTCCGCTGGATCCCCACCGACACCAGGAAGACCGTCACCCACGCCCTCGTCACCAGCCGCTTGGACTAAGGGGACCCCCTGTACGCCGGCATCACCACCAAGCTGCAGAGGAAACTTCAGCGGATCCAGAACGCTGCCGCACGACTCATCCTGGACATACCCCGCCACCACCACATCTCCGGACACCTGAAGAGACTCCATTGGCTCCCAGTCAACAAGAGGATCACCTTCAGACTCCTCACCCACGCACACAAAGCCCTTCACAACCTCGGACCCAAACTCATCAACAACCGCGTCTCCTTCTACACTCCTCCGCGCACTCTACGCTCTACCGGGCAGGCCCTGGCAGCCGTACCCCGCATCCACAAAGCCACCGCCGGAGGAAGATCCTTCTCTTTCCTGGCAGCAAAGACCTGGAACTCTCTGCCCAGCCACCTTCACGCCATACCTGATCACCTCTCCTTCAGAAGACAGCTCAAGACCTGGCTCTTCGAGCACTGACCCCCCCCCACCAGCGCCTTGAGACCCTTTATGGGTGAGTAGCGCGCTTTATAAATGTGAATGATTGATTGATTGATTGAAGGTGAGTTCTCCTCTATGGCCAGTTTCTATTCCTCTGTTTTGAGTTTGGCCATCTGCAACTGAAACTGCCTCTCTGCCTTCCTGTTGGCCTGATCCTCGAGGGACAGGCCTTGTGAAGACCCACTCTCCGCTCTGACAGGGAGTTTCAATTCAGGAGTCATCCCCTTCTCCTGAGTGCTGCATCTCAGGGTTTGCATCCAGGCCCTGCACCTGCTCCCGCATATCATCCTCCTCATTCCCCTCCCCTGTTGTTGCCAGTATTTTCGGAGCCTCTGCCGAGGCCCTCATGGCCTTCTGGAGTTCCAATTTTTCGACTGGAATCCCCCTCTCCTTGAGCTCAGCCAAAGTGTAGACTTCTATGTTAGCAAGCTCAAACTTCATTCTTGCAGATATGGTCACAGGCATAGACAGTCAGGTAAAATGAGTGTGGTTTTGAAAAAAAAGCAAAAGAACCAATCAATAAGAATTGAATAACTCAAATAGGAATCATACTATTTTTTAGATTTATAGTATAACACAAAATCACTGTATCGCACAGCATAGGCACAAGTCCAAATCCAACCTCTGAACACCAATGTCGTAAAACGGGTTGCTAGCTGAGCAAGGTGCAACCCTACTTAAGATGCAACCACAATTTCTTTCAGGTTGAAGTTCCAAGCAAGCCCCAAATTAACCTATGCTTAACCCTCTGGTTGCTTGGCAGAAAGCAGTCAGGCTTAACTTTGAGGCAAGATTTATGCAGCATTCCAAATGGGAATAGAGCGAAAACACAGCACAAGAAAGTTCCCACAAGACTTTAGAAAAATAGAGTAAAATTCAATTAATTATTTGAGACCAAAATGCCAAAAATTCAATCAGTAGATCCAGAGCTATGCAATTTTAAAGATGTAAGTGCAAATAGTGTGTCAAAGCAAAAAGAGCCAACTGTAGTTATCTAGTAACATCGGAACAGGACAAAGTAAAGCCAACCTCAATGGTGCATGGGCCGTACACAGGGAGCAAGTTAGGCCTACTGAACAAATTACCATCTATCCTGGTTGCCGTGGGTTGCGAGATACCGCGTTGAGCATGAAGCACACAGCAGCAGTTTCAGGGGAGCTGCAGGGCTGCATTGCAAAGTCCTGCATTGTCATCAAGTATGCCATTAACGAGGGGCTTGTGATGGGAAGTCCTGCGTCGAAGATGCGCCATGCACCAGCGGTTCTGAAGAAACTGCTTGGCTGTGATTCAAAGTCCTGCATCATCGCCAAGGCTGCTGTTGACAAGGGGCTTGCAATGCAAGGGCCTGTGATGAGGATGCATCACGGATTGGTGGTTCTGAGGAAGCTGTAATGTGAGGTTCCTACAGCAGAAATGCATTGCGCTGTGGTGGTTCCAAAGCGGCTGTGAGGAGATGCATCACTCTGAGTCGGTTCTGCTAACAGGACCACAGCTGGGATGGCAGAGCACCTTCAGTCCTACTTCATAGGGTCCAGGACGGTAATGCACCACTTGGGTGCAAGACTCACAGCAGAGAGAGATAAAGTGCTGCGTTCAAGGTGGTTGGAGTATTTTATCTCCCTGAGGCTCTGATCAGGAGACAAGCCAACTAGCCTCTGAAGTCACTTAGGTGTCCCTGGAACCAAGATGTAGGTCCAATCTTTCTTCCTCAGGCAGCACGGCAGTAAGATAGCGGGGCAACAGAATATCAGTCCTTCTTGCATAGCAGCACAGCAGTCCTTTTGAGTCTTCAACAGGTTAAGGGGTGTGATGAAGAGACAAGTTTGAGGGTCCTTTGTTTATACCCTGTGACCAATATGACATGCTAGAAGGTTCTGGAGGTTTCCACCCCAGAGGTTTTTGGAATATCCTGCCTCCCTGTCCTGACCATACCTAGTCTGTAGTTACAAATGACTATTGGAAAACCCTTTGTGAGAGTACTTTGGCAGAGGTTTTGTGATGTGCAAGTGTGGCAGATGATAGCTACTCCCCTTCATCAAGTTAGAGGTGGCCCATCCTGCCAACTCATACTCCTCTTTCTTTCACTGTCTGGGAGCAAAATACATAAATCAACTGCCAGCTGCACCTAGTCATGTGACCTACGATACAAACTTTAGGCACCAAATAGTTAAATAAAGAAAATGGCAACTTTCTAAACATGGCATTTTCTGAATTGTGAAGGAGGGTTTTACATGATATTTCTTTAGACACCAAACTCAATATTCCTACCTGCTCCTAATTGAAAATCTGCACTTATTAAACATACTAAGGTAACCCAATGTTATCCTACGAGAGAGGCAGGCCTCGCAGTAGAGAAAATTAATTTAAGAGCTTTTCAATACCAGGACATGTAAAAGTCAAATGTAGATGTCCAATTTTTCAGTACTTTGCACCTGCCCTATGGACTATCAGGGCATCCTAGGCATGAATTATATGCATTAAAAGGGAAGGTTTAGGTCTGGCAAAAGGTTTATTTTGGCAGGTCGAAATGGCAGTTTCAGAACTGCACACACAGGCTACAATTTCAGGCATGGCACATGTTTAAAAGGCTACTGAAGGGTGTGGCACAATAGGTGCTGCAGGCCCCCCATAGCATTTAATGTACAGCACTGGGTACATGGAAGGCCACTTTACTAGAGACTTACATGTAAATTTAATGTGCCAATCGGGTGTAAGCCAATTTCACCATGTTTTAGCACTGGTTAGCACTGGTAAGCATGGGTAAAGTGCAGAGAGTCATAAGGCCAACCAAACAGGATCAGCAAAAGTGGAGAGTAAGGTAAAAGGTGTAGCGGGCGGCCACCCTAGTGCTGACAAGTCTAACATTGACAAATTAATATACGCATCATGCTTAAGTTCAAAAGTTTAAGCCAGGTTCTGTCAACAAAGTAATTTAAGAGCAATATGCTCCCTGTACTTGACAATCCTGATATACTAATTCTAGACTGTGGTAGTACTTTGCTGATGTGAATGTAATGTTCTAACCGTGATTATATTTTTTCAGTCCTTTAATATTGCGTAGCTGAGTCCTCACTTTCAATACAGTTGGACCGAATGACACCACATTATTCTGGGAGTAGCTGAGATTGTTATCAATGTATCACAAAAATGTTATGGGTGGGAGTATGTTCATTTGTAATGCATGGGATGGGGCACTTCCATTGATAAGTAACCTTATAACCTGTCTAATATAATTTCAAGATGAGAGGTAAGGCATGTTTAAACATATCTGACACAGGCACTGGTTATAAGAATGTATCATTGTTCAAAGAGCACAACTTAGGATGGGCATTAAGGCCTGCTAAGCCAAACCTTGTACATTCAATGTTGTGTTTTCCGGCATGTTTGAACACAGCTCACCAAACTGTCAATTTTAGTTAATCATTATTTTCTAATTTGCAGAGTAGAGCATAGATATAGTGAAACACTTGATTAAGCTACAGTAAAGACTAGTTACTGACAAACTACTAGTGTATAATAATGTACATGCATTTTCCAAGCCCGACCAGGACCAGGGGCCACAACCCCTGGCCTAAGCAATACTACGAGGATAAGGTACTCCTCCAAACAACTGTTAGATTTTTGCCGTCTCTCTTCGCCAAATTGCCATGGCATTGTTTTAGACAAAGCCCCCGTCTACTGCCAGCATTGTAGCTTTTACTCTACTGGCGTAATTCACAATGCCTACCAAACAGGTTTCAACCCCTAGATAACAAGCCAGGTTTCTTGAATAACAGTATTCTGACAGGAAAGACTACACAGAGGTATATCCCCACTAAATCAAGATTTTATTTTTTATAGCATTAACTGTAATTCACTCCCGAGGCATAAAGATGATATTTTTGATCTTTTATTTAACAAATCAACCAGATGCCGTTTTATTAATGGAAATCTCGTTATATGATAGTTCAGGGCCTGATGTGGCAACTGCACTCCCTACAAACTATTCCATTTTTAGGATGGACAGAAAATTAAGAATGGGGGGCATTGCTACTATTCATAAAAGCTCTATTTACTGCAACTGCGAAGACTTATCTGCCAGTGACTGTGAAGCCTTATCATTCAAACTTACACTTACACCTTAGTTTACTGTGTCTGGCATACTTGTGTACCACCCGCCTGGCCTGGCTGACCTTGATCACTGTCCTTCCCCGACCTTATATCCTCCTATGCTTTGAATGCCACTAATTTCACCATCCTTGGCGGATGAGCCTGCATGTACAAAAAGCGCAGCTTTCATTGTGGAACTTGAAGCAATGAATCTCCATCAATCTAGCTCAGGTCCATCCTACTTGACCCCATTTTTTCTAACCTGTCGGATCTGATCTGTCACCCTGCTTTCCCCTTGTGTTGGTCTGATCACTTTGCGGTTACCTTTCGGCTCAAAGTTGTAGCAGGCCTTCCCTGCAGTCACTTCCGGTCCTAAACATAAAGGTGCCAATTACGATCCTGTAAAAACCGGGTACGAACCGTCGGACGGAGCATATTCTCCGTCCGACGCGTACCCGGTCGTCAAAATATACAAACATGGAATTACGATTCGCACGGGAACACCATTTCCGTACGAATCGTAAAAAACCCCGACCGAACAAAATAAACCTACAAATGCGATCCGGGAAAGCGCCGACCTGACGTCGGGACGCTCGCAGCCTGCCATTCACGATCCAGGAATTACGATTCGCACCGACGTCATCCCGCACGGTGAATATTTTCCGGCTGCCAAAAACTGCCGGGAAAGCAGGACGACGCGAACAAGGACTACCAGTACTCGACGGACAGACAGGACGACGCGATCAAGGAGTACCAGTACGCGACGGACAGACAGGACGACGCGATCAAGGAGGACCAGTACGCGACGGACAGACAGGGCGACGCGAACAAGGAGGACCCGTACGCGACGGACAGACAGGACGACGCGAACAAGGAGGACCCGTACGCGACGGACAGACATGGACCCGAACCTACGTGTCATCCCGGCCCTCATAGCAGTCGACCTCCTCTACAGGTTCCGACGCAGACACCGCAGAAGGTCAGAACAACTAAGGGAGGGGGGAAAGTGGGGTGGGGGTGGCAGGACCAGGGCAGGCCACAAACCCCCCAACAAAGTCACACAGCACACATGCCCTGGACATACCTGACTCCCATGCCCTGGTCACTACGAGGGGGTGGGGGCGTGTCCAGCTAAGCCAGCGACCGCCACAACGGAAGTCCGTCACGACGCGAACCGGCAACACAACCAGACAGGTACGTCCCGTACCCACGCCTGAAGAGCGTAGGTACGAGTCGTACCACGCCCACACCCACGTCACCCCAACAATGGCGGGACGGCTCGTACCCACGTGGCAAAGGCCTGGGGACGGCCCGCACAAGCATCACATAGCGTGGGGACGGATATGTACGGACCCTACCCCCACCCCTTATGCATGGAGCGTACCCCCACCCCAACAGTGTAAGTACGACCCGTACCCCCACCCGCGTACGTATGGAGCGTACCCCCACCCCAACAGTGTAAGTACGACCCGTACCCCCACCCGCGTACGTATGGAGCGTACCCCCACCCCAACAGTGTAAGTACGACCCGTACCCACACCCGCGTACGTATGGAGCGTACCCCCACCCCAACAGTGTAAGTACGACACGTACCCCCACCCGCGTACGTATGGAGCGTACCCCCACCCCAACAGTGTAAGTACAACACGTACCCCCACCCGCGTACGTATGGAGCGTACCTCCACCCCAACAGTGTAAGTAAGACACGTACCCTCACCTCGAATGCATGGAGCGTAGCCCCACCCCAACAGTGTAAGTACGACACGTACCCCCACCTCGAATGCATGGAGTGTACCCACATCCGTGTATGTCATGAGCGTACATATTGTGAAATTGGAGAGGTGGGTGCAGAGTCCTCCCAGCAGTGCCCTGAGACAGGAGGGGTGGGTGCAGAGTCCTCCCAGCAGTGCCCAGACACAGGACGGGTGTGTGCAGAGTCCTCCCAGCAGTGCCCAGAGGCAGGAGGGGTGTGTGCAGAGTCCTCCCAGCAGTGCCCAGACACAGGAGGGGTGTGTGCAGAGTCCTCGCAGCAGTGCCCAGAGGCAGGAGGGGTGTGTGCAGAGTCCTCCCAGCAGTGCCCAGACACAGGAGGGGTGTGTGCAGAGTCCTCGCAGCATTGCCCAGAGGCAGGAGGGGTGGGTGCAGAGTCCTCCCAGCAGTGCCCTGAGACAGGAGGGGTGGGGGCCTATCACTCCCAGCAGTGCCCAGAGACAGGAGGGGTGTGTGCAGAGTCCTCGCAGCAGTGCCCAGAGGCAGGAGGGGTGTGTGCAGAGTCCTCGCAGCAGTGCCCAGACACAGGAGGGGTGTGTGCAGAGTCCTCGCAGCAGTGCCCAGAGGCAGGAGGGGTGGGTGCAGAGTCCTCCCAGCAGTGCCCTGAGACAGGGGGGTGGGGGCCTATCACTCCCAGCAGTGCCCAGAGACAGGAGGGGTGTGTGCAGAGTCCTCCCAGCAGTGCCCAGAGGCAGGAGGGGTGTGTGCAGAGTCCTCCCAGCAGTGCCCAGACACAGGAGGGGTGTGTGCAGAGTCCTCGCAGCAGTGCCCAGAGGCAGGAGGGGTGTGTGCAGAGTCCTTGCAGCAGTGCCCAAAGGCAGGAGGGGTGTGTGCAGAGTCCTCCCAGCAGTGCCCAGACACAGGAGGGGTGTGTGCAGAGTCCTCCCAGCAGTGCCCATGGAACACAAAGGGTGGAGTAGTCACAGATACCATGCCCACAAATGTCAGTCAGGTGCACAAAGACCCTGCAGTACATGTACCACATGTGTGCGAGGCTGGGAGTATACGCATGCATAGCGCAGAAAAGAAAACATGTACACATGAAGTCATGTCAATAGGCCACATACACAAGTACAATGACTACCAAGGATGCCACGAATGATGCAGGTGGAGACATCGCTCAGCATGCATGTGCAAAGGTGAAGGACTACGTCACACACCCAGCTAATGGACACACAGCTCTGTGCCAAAGTCAGGGGACACCCTGCAGGGAAGAAGTCAGGGTACACAGAGGAAGGAATACACCTTGGGACAATTGCAACATGCAGCAACTGCTTACATGAATGGAGAAAGCTAGCTAACACCGTGTGATGGCACACAGATCCCAGGGTCCCCCCTATGAGCAGCACACTACTACATTTCCCACACACCCAACACATGACCAACACCCACAACCATGTAGCAGCCCCACCAACAGCAATGCCAGCAATGCAGGAGTGTTACAAGGGCAAAAAATAAATAGCTTTATTCAGCATGACCAAAAAACTAGTATGACGTAAGTCCAAGATTAACAAAGGCCATAGGGCAGTCCAGGAGTCCCAGCTGGATGGGGGACACAGTGGGATGCGTGTCCCCTAGCTTGCCTGCACAGTTACAATCCGTTGTCTTCCACAGGGGTGAGGGCATCATGTGGGGGGGAAGAAACAGGCACCGCAGGGACAGGAGGGTGAAGGGTAGGCGTTGTGGGTGCAGGGATGGAGGACTCCACCACAGGGGGTGGGGCAGGGCCAAAGGCGGAGGCCAGGATCTCGCTGCACACCTTAGCAAGGTCCTCCAGGGACTCCCCTGCACCCGAAGGAACCACAGGCCCCAAGGAGGGGGGGGGGTCAGAGGGATGGGTCACAGCGCCACTGGGGGAGGGTGTGGACAGGGGGGGGACTCAACCACCCTGACCGAGGACTTCCTTGACCGCTTGTGTGGTGGCGTCACTGTGGGGCTCAGGGACAGAGCGGCCATGAAGGAGTCTTTGGGGGAGATGTGGCCAGGAGAGCTGAGGGGAGGGGATTTGGAGGGAGTGGATTGGGTGGAATGCGGACTCCCACTCTGGCTGCGTGTCACACGTTTGCCCCCCGACCCAGTGGGTGTGCCTACTGCACCCTGTGTGTGCGTGTCAGGAGGTGTGCGGCGGACCTTCCCTGCTGGTGTGGTGCCTGTGTCTGTTGTGGTGGGTGCATGCTTACGTCTGGGTGTATGTGGGACAGGCATGGGAGTGGGAATTGTGGAAGGATCAGGGGTAGGGGGTGGGACGTAGCGCTGCAGGAGACCCACTGCTGCAGTCAGTGTGGAGTCTATGGACCTCAGCAAGTTGCGTTGGTCAGCCTGCGATGAATGAATGCCCTCCAAGTATGCCTCCATGTTGTTGAGGACCTGGCTGTGGCCATGGAGGACATTAAGGATCGCAGTATGACCAATCTGCAACTGCCGCTGGATGTCCACAGACTCAGCATTGGCGGCAGCAGTGGAGACAGGGGCAGGGGGTGCGGTGCCTGGCAGGAAGGAGACATGTGGTGACCGAGCACGTTGGGAAGGGACACGAGCACGTGGGAGGCGGCTGATGCCAATGGAGGGGGCGGTGCCAGATGTAGGGCTGCTGTCAGATGGTGGTGCAGCCACCGCCCACTCGGAGAGATCATCCTCGGACCCGTCAGCTTCATACTCTGTTGTGCCAGTCGACAGGTCCCCGGGGTCACTCTCCTCCGCCTCAGTCCCACTCGAAGTGCCAGCCCCGATGTCACCGCTGGCACTGGTGCTCGGTCCCTCCGCGCCGTCTGTGTCCATGTCTCCCTCCGTGTCCCCCGACGATGCTGTGGGCAGGGTGAAGAGACAGAAATTAATCATACACCTGTATACATATGTCACATGAGTCAAATCTACGTAGGTTACAGTGCATAGCCTGAAACAAAGGATGAGTTACAACTACAAAACAAGGTACATACGTAGGCCCTGCAAGACACAGTTGTGTGACCCACCATGCCATGGAAAAACTATGGAGAGCATGACACAATAGCAAATGAGATGACATGGTATTCTGACTGAGGAGCAAGGCCCTGGGGACAATACAGCACTGCATCTGCACCACACAGCGTGGCAGGAAATTGGGATGAGCAGGGACCAAAGCCAGGAACTAGAGGCACATGCAGCATAGGTAATACTGAGAACATGCCCACCCTGACTGGCACGCTGCACCTTGAGTGTATGTCCAGACAAACATCACACACTGGCCAGTCCGAGCAAGGTGATGACAGTTCTTGCCATGTAGGCCATGCCCGCCCCACCCACCCCCTACATGAGACAAATCTGTGGAGACACAGGAAGCACTTACATCTCTTAGTCTGGGTGAAATACACATGGGATGCAACAATTCAAGATTGCACACCAAATACCCAAGGTGCGCCTGTCCTAATAATAATCTACAAATGGGCATCATCAGATGATTGCAACAAGACACACAGGCAATGGCCACCGTGAGTATGTACTTTGAAAATCAGGTCAGGCTGGACAGTGGACACTTGTAATACATCTCCCGTCAAGGAACATGGTGCCAGGGGACAATGGCACAGAGCACAACCTATGCTGTAGACACAGAGATTGTCGACATACTCGGATTACACACATGATACCTAGGAAAAGATGCCCCTGGGGACAGTAGTGGCCACACCACTCCATGCTCCTGAATGGGAATGACTGCAACACACGCTAACATCCCTGCACTATGCCTAACGCACACTCATGCACATCATGTCACAGGCCACCACATGGGACATGCCTGCTGGAAGGCCTGGCACTCGAGAGATTAACTCCCATGTCTGGACTCAGCATTAGTGCCAACTGACATGGAACCCACAAGTCCAGAACTGGACAGGGCACAGGCAAGGTCACAAAACCTGTTACACACCACCCCCACACCTGATGCTGCAGGCATTGTACACTTGGAGAAGGTGTCAGGCTACATAACCTTGTGATGGAGTGATTACACACAGACCAGGGAACACATTGCAAGGAGGGGAAGGGAGGCAGGAGAGCACTGCAATACTGTGGGGAACAGGATCTGCAGAGCACCATAAACCCTGGAAGTGTATCCATGGAACAGTGCACTTACAAATGCTGGTGAAACACAACAAACACACACATGTACCTACCCCCTTCCGGCTGCTGCATGACCTGTAGACGCCTGTCTAAGTCAGGAAAGACCACCGCCAGCACACGTTTCTGGATGTGGGAGAGACGGCGGCGCCCGCGGTTCTTGTGGCTCTCAGGTGAGTCCCCCAGCAGGAGCCGTGCGATCCTCCGCGTCCAGCACCGGATATCCTGCCAGCGTTTCCTCACCTGGGACAGGTGCCGCCTCCGACCATCCGCACTCCTCACGGCGCTGACGGCGTCCAGCCATATCTGCTCCTTGGCAGAGGCGTCTACCTGTGAGGATGAACAAGTCACACTACATCAATACACCTTGCACATGTCACGGGGACACAGATTAGAACACATTTGCTGTGTACAACAAGGCATAGTGTGCATCCAACGCATTGCAACTTTGTCATAGGGACATGATCCTCTGGGGGAAGGCCAAAAGCAGTACGTGCCATTGAAAGGACACAGGTGGAATGAGGGCAACTACACAATCAATGAGCCAGGCTCACACTGTGCATCACACCCACCCCTCCTGTCTCAGGGCACTGCTGGGAGGACTCTGCGCCCACCCCTACTGTCTCAGGGCACTGCTGGGAGGACTCTGCACCCACCCCTCCTGTCTCAGGGCACTGCTGGGAGGACTCTGCACCCACCCCTCTTGTCTCAGGGCACTGCTGGGAGGACTCTGCACCCACCCCTCCTGTCTCAGGGCACTGCTGGGAGTGATAGGCCCCCACCCCTACTGTCTCAGGGCACTGCTGGGAGGACTCTGCACCCACCCCTCCTGTCTCAGGGCACTGCTGGGAGTTATAGGCCCCCACCCCTCCTGTCTCAGGGCACTGCTGGGAGTGATAGGCACCCACCCCTCCTGTCTCAGGGCACTGCTGGGAGACATCAGGCATTCCCCCCCTGGGACCCCCCCTACAGTACATAGCATGTGTGTCACACCTGGACACAATGGCAGAAGTCACAGTCACTAAAAAGGGACACAGTCTGTGCCAGTGGACACTGCACTCACCTGATAACCTGGTCGCCCATACAGCATGGGGTACCGTGGGAGGATCACATCCACCAAAGCCATGTTCTCCTCCAGGGTGAATGGCTGTGACCTCTCCACAGCCCTTGACATGGTTCCAGGGAATCAGTAGCAGCAGCTGGGTCGTGGAATACAAAGATGTGCAGGCAAGTGCTCCCTCATGGGACCTGGCTGCCTGATATCTGCCTTGCTGGCCCATCTCATGCACAGGAGTACAGAGTGATTGGTCACTCACATTTGCATCCTATGTTTCCTCCAATCCCTTCAAACCTAGCAGTCAGTGGGTTCTAATTCTGTTTTTTTCTTCAGCATGATGTCAACCCCACAAACACATTGCAACAAAGTAGATTAATTCCAACTGACTTCTGCTGTGCACCTTCCAGAACAAATTCAAAATTTGAACTTGGTCTCCATGACAACCAGCATGCATGTAGGCCTTAATACTTGTCCCTCATGTGTCCCCTATGTAATTTGTAGCTTCACACACAGGTATGGTGTGTTCCGGGGCCCTAGGGCACCCCAAATGCATTGCAACTGCCCGTACACGCGTGCCTACGTTCACTATCACGATGGGTGTCCTCACATATGCGTACACGTAGTGATAGTGAGCGTACAGGCGTGTGTATGGCCCGTACCACTACGAGTACGCATACGCGAGGACACCCATAGTGATAGTGAGCGTACAGGCGTGTGTACGGCCCGTACCACTACGAGTACGCATACGCGAGGACACCCATAGTGATAGGGAGCGTACAGGCGTGTGTACGGCCCGTACCACTACGAGTACGCATACGCGAGGACACCCATAGTGATAGGGAGCGTACAGGCGTGTGTACGGCCCGTACCACTACGAGTACGCATACGCGAGGACACCCATAGTGATAGGGAGCGTACAGGCGTGTGTACGGCCCGTACCACTACGAGTACGCATACGCGAGGACACCCATAGTGATAGGGAGCGTACAGGCGTGTGTACGGCCCGTACCACTACGAGTACGCATACGCGAGGACACCCATAGTGATAGTGAGCGTACAGGCGTGTGTACGGCCCGTACCACTACGAGTACGCATACGCGAGGACACCCATAGTGATAGTGAGCGTACAGGCGTGCGTACGGCCCTACCACTATGGGTGTTCTTGCGTATGCGTACTCGTAGTGGTACGGGCCGTACACACGCCTGTACGCTCCCTATCACTATGGGTGTCCTCGCGTATGCGTACTCGTAGTGGTACGGGCCGTACACATGCCTGTACGCTCGCCATCACGATGGGTACACATACGGCAGCACTCCCATAGTGATATGGGAACGTACACAGGCCCTCTTAGCAGCAGTACGGCGGTTTTCACACATCACAGTGGTGACAGGCGCCACACAGGTAGGGATAGGGCGGACATACTTGTCCATGGATGGACATACTTTTCCATGGATGGACATACTTGTCCATGAATGGACATCAAGGCATCGTCTGTGCATTACTACATGTGTGGGGCACAGGTGTGACGGGCTGTGATGTGGAACATTACTCCTGAGTCGAGAAGGCACCAGATGTATGATGAGATGTGTACACATGCACTGTGTGACGGTGCAATGTGTGCCAGGCATGCCCTTGACTCCTTTGACATGTGTGCATGTCGTACTGCACACTTGGGGTGAGCGTCACTGGCATGGCACGGACACCAACACACGGAAGTGTCCCCTGATGCCCGGTACAGGGGTTGCCACACCTGAATTGTCACTACCCACGGTGCACAATGTGACTATGTCATGTATGTGTGGGGGCTTCCCATCAGGTCGATGTTGGAGCACCCTCAAAAGCTGCAGCTGTTGCAGCAACCAACATGTGTCTGTGTGTAGATTGACATTGCACACTGTTCCGCATACCATGCCACATGTGGTACCGGATGTGAGGTGCACATGTATGCATGGGACACGGAGTAGCGTGACAAGGACATGTCTGCATCCTCACAATGAATGTGTGGTGAGTCATGACATGTGCACCTTCATGGCAAGGTGTGTGGGCTGTCCTAGTGTAATGTCATGTGACCTGTGGCTCTAGTGTTCCCCTACCAGTCTCTGCAATCGGCATCCTACTTCTGCTGATGTGTGGGCGTATGTCACTCCTGTCTTGCGTCTGGCTGTTCACTTGCACTGGGACACAGCTATTCCCATGGCATGGCATGGGGAGGTTCTCAATCTCCGTGTGTGGCTGGGTCTTGGTAGGAGTGTCACCTTGCATCCATACGTGTCCTGGGCATGTAGCACATACCTGACTCCCTATGTAGCATATGTGTATTGACAGATTAACATGTGCTCAGTACATATGAATTGTTGTCGTAGTGCACTCACTCTTCCTTGTCACTTCCAAATTACTGCAGAGTGCCGCCTCTTGCCCGACCTATTCCGGACTTGGCTGCCATGCGGGAGAATGACAGCATCCGGTGCTACCGCTTCCCCCAACCGTTGATTCTGGAGTTGACGGCGAGACTTGCACCACACCTGCAACCGCAGCACAGGTATCCTACGGCACTGACACTCCAGCTGAAGGTAATGGCTGCCCTACATTTTCTTGCCACGGGTACCTTTCAATATACCATAGCTCATGTTGGTAGCATGTCCCAGAGCATGTTCTGCCGTGTGCTGCATGATTTCTTAGAGGCCATGTTGATTCACCTGGATGACTTCATCAAGTTCCCAACCCCTGAACAGTTGACTGCGGTCAAGCGTGGATTCTATGCCCTGGGAGGGATGCCCCATGTCATTGGGTCCATTGATGGGACACATGTAGCTTTGGTACCACCACACGCACGGGAGGTGGCGTACCGCAATCGGAAGCACTACCACTCCATCAATGCCCTTGTGGTGTGTCAGTCCAACATGGTGATTTCACATGTCTGTGCTCGTTTTCCAGGATCAGCACACGATGCCTACATCATGAGGCGTAGCAGGATGCCTGAAATGATGATGCAGCTGCGCAACGAAAGAGCATGTGTTGTTGGTGGGTACAGTCTGTCTGTCCTGTATTTTGCATAGCCTAGCAGCACGACCGCTTCACCACTTCTAACGATGTCCATGTGCTTCCCATGTAGGGGACGCTGGCTATCCCAACATGCCATGGCTGCTCACACCTCTCCGCAACCCCATCACGCCGGCCCAGCTCCGCTACAACACCGCCCATGGCCGGACAAGGCGAGTGATAGAGAGGACGTTTGGCCTGCTGAAGAGCCGATTTCGGTGCCTCCACAAGACCGGCGGCACGCTCCCATATTCCCCTGCGAAGGTCTGCAAAATCTTCATGGTCTGCTGCATGCTGCACAACATGGCAGTTGAGAAAGCTGTGCCACTCATCCTGGATCAAGATGACAAGGACCATCCACCCGTGGAGGACGAAGGGCTTGGCAATGGGGCTAGTGATGTGGAGGATGTGGAGCCGCAAGAGGACATCCGGACTCGGCTCATACGCGACTTCTTTGCTTAGTGGTGAGTACCAGTGTCTGAGTGTGCACGCATTGGTCCCCGTATCGCATGTGTTGTGATGTGTGTCTCCACCTGCATGTATGGCACGTGAGTCAGAGGTGTGTGTGGGTGTGTCACTGGAGTGATGGTGGCAGTGATGGTTGTATTTCCCCAGTCATAATTGTGACCTAGCATGTTGTCATCCATACATGTGTCGAGTAAATGCACATGCAAGTGGCTGTGCTTTTTGTGGCTGACTTCTTGTGTGTCTCTCTTCCCCAGGTACTTGCGCATGCCGTCTGCTGGTTGCATTGTTGTGGCACTGCTATTCCTCATGGACACGTCATCGTGGGCTGACTCAGCGTTACAGGCACGGACACGTTTGGAAGTCTCCATAGGGTAAGGGATGCATCAGGGGTGTATTGGGTGTGGCAGTTGTTCACGATGTATGCACACTGCCCCTGTCGATGTTTGGTTCCTCTGCAGCCATGTAGCATCACCATGGGACACGACATGCAGCTGTGTACACCTGAATAGATGGTCTGCCTGGTTGACAGTCATCAGTGATGGGATAGTGGATTGTGATGATGGCATCAATGTGTGTGACACTGCCCTCGGACACATACGGTTAGCATTGGCTTGACATGGTGTGGGACTTCCACATCAGCGGATCAATGGTGTATGGCAGTCTCTCTGTGAGCAGCTGTGGGTGTTTAGCTGTTAGCCGACAATTGTGTGCCAGTTCCATGGCAAACACGCATTTGTGCTGCAGAAGGGGGTGCCAGTGTTGGACCCACATGTTACTCCACAAGATGTGTTCATGTGTACTTCAAGTTGCCTCTGCAATCCCGAAAACATGACTAATAAAGGTGTCCCTATGCCTCCAAGGTGCCTCTTCTCAGTCAATGCTGGTGTGTTGCCACGGTGCATCCAGCATGTCTGGCATGGTTTTCCCTGATAGTGGCTATGTGTCGATGTGTCGAGTAGCAAGATGCAAGCTGTGTGTGTGGCCTGAGACTGTGTATTGGGCGTGATGTCCATGACTGTGTGGGTATTGTGACATGTGCCATCCCCATGCATCCAACGTTGGCCAGGACCCCATTCTCTGCATCCACCGGACTCAAGCTTGCAGGACATGGTTCTGCCACCTGTCTACACATACCTGGGTGCCCCCCAGGACACTGGACATGATCCCTGACCTCTGCGCATGACTGTTGCTGTACTCAATGTGTCTGTCAGCACGGTTGTGCGGCCACCCCCTCAGCTGGTTGGGCCCATCACGGGTGTGTATGGTGCTCCATGTCTGTCTTGCCTAATACACTGTGACCCGTGTGTCCTGTGCCAGACTCAGGCCCCAGGGTGTGGATGGTTGGAGTCAAAAGAGAGCTCAGGCATGTTTAGACTTTACAACACACATGTAAGGTAATAATGCAACCAGCAGGCATCTTCTCTTCATGGTGTGAATTTTTATTTGGGGGGGGGGGGGATGAAGTGAGGGGCTTTCCGGGAGTTTGGAATCCAAAGTTCAGTAGGGGAGTTGGTGTCCTTGCCATTGGAAATCCTCATAGTCCATGCCACAGTCTTTGTCAACATTGGTCAGACAGTGACCAGCAGGGCCATGTGGCAGAGAATGTCTCTTGATGCTGTGATGCTGTTGCTCCAGTGGGCCAGGTGCCAGGCCAGGTGTCCTGGGAGATGGTGATGTAGCGCCGACCCTCACGGTCCTTTCCGTGGACGACCCGGCCTCCTGCGGGGACCCTCAGCAGCAGGCCGTGACGATGTTTGGGATGCTCCGTCGGATGTCTCCTCCTCCTCCTGATCCCTCCCTGTGGGTGGTGATGTTCTATGCCGTCTGGCACAGGGAGGGTTGCCCATGTTGTCGGCCATCCAACGGAGTGTATCGTGAATCCCCTGGAACACCGTCACTTGCTCAGCCTGTCTGTCCTCCATCCTCCGTTGGTGTTGCAGTAGACAGGCATGTTGCTCGGCATGTTGCTGGGCCTGCTGGGTCTTAATCTCATCGAGGGTCCCCTTGATCTCATTGAGGGTGGACACAACCTGGGCCATGCCCGTGGTGTCCTGCCGGTATGTGTCCATGATGTTACGGACATGGGCAAATACTGGTTCCCCAGCCAACTGGTCAGGCTCGCGCCTCCGCCGTCCTCCACTCCCACCACCCCTGCCCACTTGCACCTGGCCTGCCCTTGTGGGTACATCGGGTCTCCGGGACCCCTGAGGGGTGGCATTGGCGTTGTCGCCTGCCTCCTCCTGGGTGCCCGGGACACCGTGTCCCTCCTGGCCAGCCTGGCTGCATTGTGGTGGTGGGGCAGGGATCCTGGGTGTCTCCTGGGATGTGGCAGGAGTGGGGGTGGTGGTTGGCACAGTTGTACCTGACGCAGGTGCTGCAGGTGGTTGGACACCAGAGGTGCCAGGTCGGTCGGGGTCGTCCACAGAGTGGTGAGAGTCGTCGCTGCCGGTGGGATCGGGCTCCCGCAGATCCGGGTCCTGTGAGTCTTCCCCCCCAGTGTTGGGGGGTGAACCATGACGTTGACCTGTGTGTGAGAGAGACAATGTTAATTTTGGTCCATGCAACATCCATGTTTCATCGGTTTCAACGTTGGCACATTTCCTCTTGGAATTAGGATCTGTCTTGCATTCCACTCACAGTGCACTTGTGCATGGGTGTGTCCCTTGTGCACCACTTTGGCCCCTTTAACTATGTGTGGCACAGTCTTACTTGCTGCGTCAAGTGTGACTGCAGTCAGCAGTGGAGTGGGCAGGTGTGGCGAGCCATGCATTGGCGCCTTCCGTGTAGCACTGTACATGTGCACATGGAGTGGATCCACACACTTATATAATGCAGGTAGCTGTCGTTGTGCTCGTGAACAGGTTGTGACATGGCCCTGTGTTTTGCCATGGTGAAGAGGGGGGGTTCTGGCACTGGCCACCCTTGGCTACATGCACGCAGTCTACCTGCTGACGAGCAGACATTCCCACACTCCACACGGCTGATTTGCTCTCCCTGTGTCTCCCTCCCTCTCTGTCCCCCTCTCCCTCCCTCTCTGTCCCCCTCTCCCTCCCTCTCTGTCCCCCTCTCCCTCCCTCTGTGTGTCAGCCTCCTCCCTCTGTCCGCCTTCCTGTGTCTCCCTCCCTCTCTGTCCCCCTCTCCCTCCCTCCGTGTGTCAGCCTCCTCCCTCTGTCCGTGTCCCTGTGTCTCCCTCCCTCTCTGTCCCCCTCTCCCTCCCTCTCTGTCCCCCTCTCCCTCCCTCTGTGTGTCAGCCTCCTCCCTCTGTCCGTCTTCCTGTGTCTCCCTCCCTCTCTGTCCCCCTCTCCCTCCCTCCGTGTGTCAGCCTCCTCCCTCTGTCCGTGTCCCTGTGTCTCCCTCCCTCTCTGTCCCCCTCTCCCTCCCTCTCTGTCCCCCTCTCCCTCCCTCTCTGTCCCCCTCTCCCTCCCTCCGTGTGTCAGCCTCCTCCCTCTGTCCGTCTTCCTGTGACTCCCTCCCTCTCTGTCCCCCTCTCCCTCCCTCTCTGTCCCCCTCTCCCTCCCTCTCTGTCCCCCTCTCCCTCCCTCCGTGTGTCAGCCTCCTCCCTCTGTCCGTGTCCCTGTGTCTCCCTCCCTCTCTGTCCCCCTCTCCCTCCCTCTCTGTCTCCCTCTCCCTCCCTCTCTGTTCCCCTCTCCCTCCCTCTCTGTCCCCCTCTCCCTCCCTCCGTGTGTCAGCCTCCTCCCTCTGTCCGTGTCCCTGTGTCTCCCTCCCTCTCTGTCCCCCTCTCCCTCCCTCTCTGTCCCCCTCTCCCTCCCTCTCTGTCCCCCTCTCCCTCCCTCTGTGTGTCAGCCTCCTCCCTCTGTCCGCCTTCCTGTGTCTCCCTCCCTCTCTGTCCCCCTCTCCCTCCCTCTGTGTGTCAGCCTCCTCCCTCTGTCCGTGTCCCTGTGTCTCCCTCCCTCTCTGTCCCCCTCTCCCTCCCTCTGTGTGTCACCCTCTATCACCTCAGCCCAGCTTCCTAGACACACACTTTTTCCAGTCCTTTGAATGGCCCTTGGCTTGTTGCTGTGAGTTTGTTTCTGATCTCCAGGCACCCATTGGGTGTAGTGTCTGTGTGTGCGCTGCTGCTGTGGTTGTGTGTGCTGCCACTCTTTCACAGTGTTGGCTGTTCATTAGCTGCTGTCATGTGCAAAACAGTGCCTTCACCCCCATGTGTTGATGCAAGGCGTCCGCCATTTGCTGGCGAGTCTTTCCTGTGTGGGGACACACTGTTTGTCTGGCTGTGACCTGGGCCATATGGGCAGAGGGCATTGTTGTCTGCTTCTGAGTTGCACCCATCCGGGTTACTGTGTCATGTGTTGGTGTCTTCTGTGGCCTGTGACTTGACATTGTCCAGCTGGGGGCATGGTGGCGGCAGTGGCATGTGCGTGTTCATGGAGTGTGGTTGAGTCATGCGATAGGTTGGGGTGGTTGCGTGCCTGTTAGTGATTTTGGTTGTGGATGAGGTCCCCCCCATGTGAGGTGCGTTGTTCGTGTACTCACCCGGGTCTCGGAGTCCTCCTAATCCTTCGACTGCCTCCACCGGCTGTATGGCCATCACCCTCTCCTCCCAGGGCTGGTAGTGTACGGGTCTGCGGGAGGGCCCTCCTCCAGTGGCGTTGGCCTGGTTGTGTTCCTCCAGCATCTTGGCTTGGACCCTCCTCCGCAGATCGTACCACCTGGCTTGGCATTCCTGCCTGGTCCTTCTGGTGTCCGCAACAGCATTCACAGCATCGACGATGGTCTGCCACATGGCTGTTTTTGCTGCAATGCTGGTCTGTCTGACCAATGTTCCAAAGAGCTGTGGCTCGACTCTGAGGATTTCATCAACAAGGACCTCCAACTCTCGGTTACTGAACTTTGGATTCTTGTTAGTGGGCATGGTGAGGGGTGTGGGTGTGGATGGTGGGGGGTGTGTGTGGATGGTTGTGGGTGTGTGGGTGTGGTTGTGCAGGTGTGTGTGTGTGAATGTGATGAGGGGGTGTTTGTGGAGGTGGTTGTGTGAAGGTGTGCAAGTGTAAGGTGTGGTGAGGCTTGTAGTATGGTTCTGTGGTGTCTGGCAGCAGTGAGTCTGTTGCAAAGGCTCATGGTTTGTGTGTGTGGGCCCTTTTTATTGGTCCATGGGTGGGTGTGGCTGTGTTTGAAGTTTGGGTGGGTGTGTTATAAGGAGTGGTGGTGTTTTGGGCCTCTGTTTGTTTTTGGCAGTTGCAGGTCAGTGAATGTGTTTTTTTAGTGTTTGTTGGCCATGTTTAGTGGCTTTGTGCCATTCAAATAGTGTATTCTTGTGTTGTTTTGTTTTGTCCTGGTTGTGTATGTGCGTTTTGAGCGTGTGTACGGTGTGTACATGGGCCATTTGGTTGTACGGTGCTGTCCTTGTGTGTGGCTTGGTACGACTCGTACATGCGGTTGTGATGTTGGGGCCTGGGGTGCGCTCCGTACTTAGGAGGTTGTGTTGGGGATGTGACGGGAACGTACTGGGGTGTACATAGACGGTGGTACGACACGTACAGGGGTGGGGGTACGAATCGAACGTACTGTGGTGTACATAGACCGTGGTACGACACGTACAGGGGTGGGGGTACGACTCGAACGTACTGGGGTGTACATTGACGGTGGTACGACACGTACAGGGGTGGGGGTTCGACTCGAACGTACTGGGGTGTACATACATGGGGGTCAGACACGTACAGGGGTGGGGGTACGAATTGAACGTACTGGGGTGTACATAGACGGTGGTACGACACGTACAGGGGTGGGGGTACGACTCGAACGTACTGGGGTGTACATTGACGGTGGTACGACACGTACAGGGGTGGGGGTACGACTCGAACGTACTGGGGTGTACATAGACGGTGGTACGACACGTACAGTGGTGGGGGTTCGACTCGAACGTACTGGGGTGTACATAGACGGTGGTACGACACGTACAGGGGTGGTGGTTCGACTTGAACGTACTGGGGTGTACATAGACGGTGGTACGACATGTACAGGGGTGGTGGTTCGACTCGAACGTACTGGGGTGTACATAGACGGTGGTACGACACGTACAGGGGTGGGGGTACGACTCGAACGTACTGGGGTGTACATACATGGGAGTCGGACACGTACAGGGGTGGGGGTACGAATCGAACGTACTGGGGTGTACATAGACGGTGGTACGACACGTACAGGGGTGGGGGTACGACTCGAACGTACTGGGGTGTACATTGACGGTGGTACGACACGTACAGGGGTGGGGGTACGACTGGAACGTACTGGGGTGTACATTGACGGTGGTACGACATGTACAGGGGTGGGGATACGACTCGAACGTACTGGGGTGTACATAGACGGTGGTACGACACGTACAGTGGTGGGGGTTTGACTCGAACGTACTGGGGTGTACATAGACGGTGGTACGACACGTACAGGGGTGGTGGTTTGACTCGAACGTACTGGGGTGTACATAGATGGTGGTATGACACGTACAGGGGTGGTGGTTCGACTCGAACGTACTGGGGTGTACATAGACGGTGGTACGACACGTACAGGGGTGGGGGTTCGACTCGAACGTACTGGGGTGTACATACACGGGTGGGGGTGTACATACACGGGGGTACGTCTCGGACGTACGGGGGCGAGGGGGAGTGTTGGGCGCGTATGCGGGCACATGTCTCCATGGTTGCTATGGGAGTTCGGTGCGGACGGTGTTTTTTCCATACGGTTGTGACATCGGACGCACGGGATGGATTGTGATTCCTCGGTCGGACTTCACCTTTCACATTTGTACGGTAAATCGTCCGAGGACGTGTCGGACACATTTTCCGACCCGAGGACGTGTGGGAAATCATTCCCGATGCGGTTCGTATGGACTTTTTACCATGCAAATCGTGATTGCCAGTTCGTACGGCACTTGTACGATTCGTACGGTAAAAAGACCGGATACGAGTCGCACGGGCAATTTTTTTACCGGATCGTAATCGGCACCAAAGTCCGACATTGGGCTAAGCTGAATGTGGGAGCCCTAAACAATCTCTTAAATGACTCCAGACCAGCTTTAAAAAAGATTGCTACCTCGGATCTGGATTCCATTCAAAGTTGGATTGCCCAGGCAGTAGATACCTGCCTTCCTCTTTCCAATGAACGTTTAGGTCACCATCGGTTTCCTGCCCCCTTTACGGAGAAGCTCAAGATTGAGAAATCCAAATGCAAAACTTTGGAAAGGCAGTGGAGGAAACACTACGAGACAGATGTTAAGATAGCCTAAGGGATTATCACACTCTATGTAAAATGGCTTGGGCTGAGTTTGTCTCTCAAAAAAATCTTTAGCAAAGCAGTGCCCTAAAAGCCTTTTTAACATATTTAAAGATTGATTTATCTGGGTCTAAGACTTCCCCATGTGCACTACTAGAATGCAATGTGAAATCCTTGTTTCTTTTTTGCGGAGAAAGTTGAAAAAATATATTCTGCACTTGCTAAATACCCTACACACTAGCATAATTGCCCCTACTTCTACCAGTATGAGTCTGCCTATGATCCACGACAATGGTAAATCCACCACTAGGTTGGAATCATGGTCCCTTTTGGAATTTAGCACTTTCAACCATCTCTTGGCTGGTGAGCAGTCTAAATATCGAGTTTTAAATTTCGACCTACAAGTATATCGAGTTGTAAATATCGTAGGTAAAGAATATCGAAGTCAAGAATATCGATGGACAGAATATCGACCCCAAGGTAAGTATTATCGAAGTTAATAATATCGAAGTCATTAATATAGATGTAAGTAATATCGTAATCAAAAATTTCGATGTCAAGAATATCGATATTTTATTAGTGTAATGTATTTTAATATGTATTTTATTTGTATGTGAAAGATTATTGTAATGTATTTTAATACATTTAAAAATAAATGTTTAGAGATTAATAATTATTTAAAATATAATTTAGCGTTTTAGTATCAGAGCGGGTTGTGGGTTTATAGGGGAATAGGGTGGGAAGTAATTTAATTATAATTAATTAATTAATATGTATTGTTTAATTGGTATTTATGATTAATTAATTGCTAATTAATTACTAATTGTTAATTAAATATATTAATTGATTAATTAATTGTTAAATATTTATTAATTGTAAATTAATTTTATTAATTGGTTAATTATATAAGTTATAATTAGTTTAATATTAATATTTCTTTATTGGTATTGTTAATTAATTAATTGTTAATTACTAATTAATTGGTGATTTAATTGTATTAAGTGATTAATTGATGCTTAAATTAATTATGTGAATTTTTATGTGTAGTGAGTTTTGGGTTTATAGGGGAATAGGGTGGGATGTAACTAAATTCAAATAATTACTGATAATTTTTATTTATTTGTAATTATTAATGATCATTTGTTAATTAATTATTAATTGGTAATTAATTGTTATTAGTACGTTAAATATAGTAAATATAAATAATTTATTATTTCATGTTATTTGTTGTTATTGCTAATTAATGTATTGTTAATTAATAATTAATTTGTGAATAATTTTAATTTGGTAGTTAATATGTATAAATTTGAAAAATAATAAGTATATTAATTATAAAGAATGTATTATTAATTGTAAATAATAAATAAACTGATATTTAAATGTATTGTGTATTTTGTATGTGTAGTGTGTTGTGTGTTAAAGGGGGAATAGTGTGGGATGTAATTTAAAGTTATTTATATACATATTTATTTTAAATAATTGGTATTTAATAATACATATTTTGTAAATTAATTATTAATATGCTATTTTTTTATAACTAATTATTTAATTGGTTATTATGTTTATAGAATCCCTATGCTATCCAGTGCTTTCCCAACTGTTTTGCTATCTGGAGTTGGAATAGTAATTTTTAACCCTACGCTATCCAGCGCTTTCCCTACTGTTTCACTTACTGGAGTGGGAATAGTAGTTTGTACCCCTACGCTATCCAGCGTTTTCACTACTGTTGCACTCTCTGGAGTGGGAATAGTAATTTTTACTCCTACGCTATCCAACGCGTTCACCTTCTGTTGGACTCACTGGAGTGGGAATAGTAATTTTTACCCTTACGCTATCCAACGCTTTCCCTACTATTGCACTCTCTGGAGTTGGAATAGTAATTTTACCCCTACGCTATCCAACGCTTTCCCTACTGTTGCACTCTTTGGAGTTGGAATAGTAATTTTTACCCCTACGCTATCCAGCGCTTTCCCTACTGTTTCACTTACTGGAGTGGGTATAGTAATTTGTACCCCTACGCTATCCAACGCTTTCCCTACTGTTGCACTCTCTGGAGTTGGAATAGTAATTTTTACCCCTACGCTATCCAGTGCTTTTCCTACTGTTGCACTCTCTGGAGTTGGAATAGTAATTTTTACCCCTACGCTATCCAGCGCTTTCCCTACTGTTTCACTTACTGGAGTGGGAATAGTAATTTTTACCCCTACGCTATCCTGAGCTTTTCCTACTGTTTCACTTACTGGCGTGGGAATGGTAATTTGTACCCCTACGCTATCCAGCGTTTTCACTACTGTTGCACTCTCTGGAGTGGGAATAGTAATTTTTACCCCTACGCTATCCAACGCTTTCCCTACTGTTGGACTCACTGGAGTGGGAATAGTAATTTTTACTCCTACGCTATCCAACGTTTTTTCTACTATTGCACTCTCTGGAGTTGGAATAGTGATTATTTTCCCCACGCTATCCAACACTTTCCCTATTGTTGCACTCTCTGGAGTGGGAATAGTAATTTTTACCCTTACGCTATCCAACGCTTTCCCTACTATTGCACTCTCTGGAGTTGGAATAGTAATTTTTACCCCTACGCTATCCAACGCTTTCCCTACTGTTGCACTCTTTGGAGTTGGAATAGTAATTTTTACCCCTACGCTATCCAGCGCTTTCCCTACTGTTTCACTTACTGGAGTGGGAATAGTAATTTGTACCCCTACGCTATCTAACGCTTTCCCTACTGTTGCACTCTCTGGAGTTGGAATAGTAATTTTTACCCCCACGCTATCCAGCGCTTTCCCTACTGTTGCACTCTTTGGAGTTGGAATAGTAATTTTTACCCCTACGCTATCCAACGTTTTCCCTACTGTTGCACTCTCTGGAGTGGGAATAGTAATTTATACCTTTACGCTATCCAACGCTTTCCCTACTATTGCACTCTCTGGAGTTGGAATAGTGATTTTAACCCTACGCTATCCAACGCTTTCCCTACTGTTGCACTCTTTGGAGTTGGAATAGTAATTTTTACCCCTACGCTATCCAGCGCTTTCCCTACTGTTTCACTTACTGGAGTGGGAATAGTAATTTGTACCCCTACGCTATCCAACGCTTTCCCTACTGTTGCACTCTCTGGAGTTGGAATAGTAATTTTTACCCCTACGCTATCCAGCGCTTTCCCTACTGTTGCACTCTTTGGAGTTGGAATAGTAATTTTTACCCCTACGCTATCCAACGTTTTCCCTACTGTTGCACTCTCTGGAGTGGGAATAGTAATTTTTACATTTACGCTATCCAACGCTTTCCCTAATATTGCACTCTCTGGAGTTGGAATAGTAATTTTAACCCTACGCTATCCAACGCTTTCCCTACTGTTGCACTCTTTGGAGTTGGAATAGTAATTTTTACCCCTACGGTATCCAACATTTTCCTTATTGTTGTTTTTGTTGGAGTTGGACTAGTAGTTTTATTGTGTCTGATATTTCATATGTTTTGTATTTTTTTTGCTATTGTAATATATCATTAATAATAAAAATCATTCACATTAAAAATATTGATTATTATTTGCTATATGTAATTGTTAAATATTTATTAATGTTATTATTTTATGTGTATAGATGTATTGGTAATTTTTAAAAACATTTAATAATTTATACGTTACAGAAATTATTAGTAAAATTAATTATTCAGTAACTATATATATTATATATTATATGTACATGTTTAATTAAAGTTTTATTAAATTATATATATTAATTATACATTTTAAATATTATACAATATATTTCATTATGTTTATTTAATTTCTAAGTATAATTTGGTTTATTTTACATATATTTTTAAAGTAAAAGAACAACGATATTTTTAATAACGATATTTTTGACATCGATATTTAATTTTCGATATTTTTGTACTTACCATGTTGTAGATAGGATGTCGATATTCTTGAAATCGATATTTTTGTTGCGATATATTTGTAGGTCGATTTTCTGTCTGTCGAAATTATGTCATACAACCCTCTTGGCTAGTATTAAACCAGGTTTTCCTTGTGACCTTCTACCTATTTCCATGATGAACCAGCTTGAGGCTCCCACGCTCTTGCTGATCATGGACCTCCTTAACGCCTCCCTACAGGAAGGTTTTGTCCCTCCTGAATGCAAACATGCCATGGTGCTCCCTCTTTTAAAAAAGCCCAATACGGATCCCACCTTGCCATCTAACTTCCGTCCCATCTCGCTGCTCCCAGTGCTCTCCAAGATTCTCGAAAAACATGTCAATCTCTTCAGTTGACTTCTTTTGTCGAGTCTCAGAATTGCCTTCACCCCTCCCAGTCAGGTTTTAGAGCTAGTTTCTTGACTGAATCCACCTTACTTGGAGTTGCCGAAGTGTTGAGACATCGCCTGGACCACGGCCCTCATTTTACTCGATCTCAGCACCACTTTTGACATGGTGTCTCACACGGTCTTGTTGAAAGCTTTACATTCCTTGGGCATTAGTGGCTTAGCCTTACAGTGGCTTTGCTCTTTCTTAGCCGGCTGTACTTTCCAGGTTTTCTCTGCCTTGGAAAGCTCTAATCTCCATCAATCTCCCAATGGAGTTCCCCAGGGCTCGGTGCTGAGCCCTCTGCTATTTAACATTTATGTTCGCCCATTGGCAGATATTGCCGAAGGGGCAGGGTTGTCCCTTTTTTCCTATGCTGACGACACGCAGATTATCTTTTCCCTTACTCCTTCCAGGGGGTCTGATTCATCTGCTCTTCGGGTTGGTCTGAGGAAAATTGCAACTTGGATGCTAAACAACTTACTTAGACTCAATGGAGATAAAACTGAAGTCATGATCCTGGGAAAAGAGCAAGAGCTGTGGGGACCTCAACACTGGCCTGTCGAAATGGGCAGCTGGTTCAACAAGTTTGCAATCTGGGTTTCATCATTGGCGACCACCTGTCAATGAAACAAAAAATTACGAAGGTGGCCTCAACCTGCTTCACCATTTTAAAATGGTTAAATAAACTTTTTTGTGGATGGTACCCCTCTCTGTTCAACGTACCGTAGTCCATACCCTGATTACGTCCAGGCTGGACTATGGCAATGTTCTATACTTAGGCTTCAACAAAATGACAGTACACAGGCTGCAGGTGGTACATAATGTAGCTGCCAGACTGCTGTGTCGGGTCCCTAGGACTGTATCAGCTACCGGCTCCCTTCACAAGCTTCACTGGCTTAAAGTGGAGAAGCGTGTTAAATTTAAGGCCTTGTGCTTTATGTTAAAAATCAAATCTGGTGCAGCCACACAATAATTGCAATCGTTAATTCCACTGTATTCACCTTCCTGCCTTCTGTGTTCAGCTGGACAATCCAAATGTGTTATTCCCAGAATCAAATTTATGAGGATGGGTGGCAGGTCCTTTTACTTTCTGGGTCCTACCCTATGGAATTCTCTTCCTATTTCTATACGTGAAGAAACCGCTCTTGAAAGCTTCAGTAAAAGAGTAAAGACATTCAATTCTCTTTTTCTCCCTACCTAGCTGGTGACAGGAAACCCTTCGGGGTAGCTGCGCGCCTTAGAGGTTTAGATGACATAACATATAGGGAAGAGCTTCGGATTGCATGGAGTGGGGTAAATAACACCCCAAAAAAGAGTGATCAGCTGGTGTATGGACCCCATGTAGCTTTGCCACTCCCACTGCTTCTACTAACTTCTGGTTATGGGTATGGTACTCTGCCATTCAAGAATTGAGACACATTTCTATTACGTATATACATTTTCAGTCTGTTTTGGGATCTACTCAGGCTCAGAGAAACCTCCCTGCTTATCACTATGGTGTTACATAGGTGATCTGGATTGATGTTTATAAAAAAACACATAAATAAACTAACAAACTTCTGAAAGTTTCTATATATTTTTGAAATATAATGCATTTATTTTGGCTCAATGTGTCATTATTCTGCTGTACCTACACTTTGAGTGGAGTTAGTGAAATTACCTGTATTGTAAAGAAGAATCATGATTGTGACGCAAGTTATGCCTGGTAGTCACCTGTGTGAAAATCAGAGTCAAGGTATGAAATAGTGATGAAATGTCTCGCGAGACAATAGCCCTAATTTTTGGTCCACCCTGTTTCTAAGGTGAGGCAGTGAATGTTGCCAGGGTAGCGCGTCACCCTAGTCATGCAGCTCCGGGCCCCCCCGGAAGGCATTGCCTGCTCGAGACAATATTATGCGATCAGAACAAGTGTACGGGAAACAGAAACTACACATACCCGTAGTCCAGTAATTATCATTGGACTATTTTAGCAAAGTGCTACTTATTTTTCAAAGCGTGGTGTTCAAATATTTCTGCCCCAGCACACAGTATTATGTTTCAAGAAATCCAGAACCATTAGAGTGAGAACAAAGGGAGGTGGGAAGCAGCTGCCTATAATTATCAGATATGCATGCACAGATGGCTATTTCCAGAATAATAAATACACAGGTCACTGATTTATTTTTCCATACTATAGTTACTTCTCTCGTGTGCAAGCTAATTTATTGAAATGTCCCAAGCTCACCGGCAGCCAGCAATCACCACCACCTAAAACGTGTCACATTACAGCATACTTTTAAACCCTACCTATAGCTTGTGCATCGGAATAATTTAGCTGACACAATGAGATATAATTACCCCATTCAACTGTGCCTTCTAAGTGGTAGTTCGCATGTAAATTACTTTGCATTAGATCAAAGTTCTGTGGTATAATTATCGCCTTTCAACAGCCATATTTTACAGTGCATGCTCATTCTGTAATCTCATACACGCTTATGTTTTTCTTTTCAAAATATCTGCCAACGTGTTCCCTATGCACGTCTATTGTGGGTGGTTAGTCATCTTGATAATATAGGGCCAATATAGAATGGAAAGGTGGCAATCATACAACATGGAGACAATTAAACACTCTTCACTGCCAGACCATGTAGGCTCATGTTTGAATCTATAACAAGAAGCAAATATCTTGAAATTATCGTGCACAGATTTGATAAAAAAAAGAGTACATTTGATGAAAACACTTTATTATATGTATACTGATTTCAAGCTATGAAAACATAATTTTCCAGCAATTAAGATTCGAAAGTCGAAACTACTTTGCTGTCATTAGACAAAATCATTAAACCTGACTCCTGATTTCAAATATGTGTAATTAATGAGTGCTGAATATTAATATCCCTATGAAGGATATTCACTCGGAATAACTACAAGATGTTTGCATATCCACGGATTACATTTAGATAAACGCCCAACACTAAAACTTGTACATAAGGCACCCATGAAGTCAGATAACAGAAACAAATAAACAGCATACCAAAGTGAAAGCACATCAATTACCTAAAAAGTAATGATGTAAACCAGACTGCTTAAAAGAACCGACGTGGTCATCAGGCTAGACAATTTATCACCTCATCTAAAATGTCGTGCATGGAATCAAAACGAATTTGAAGCATTACAGAGAAACCAAACAAAGGCCCGAACACCAGAGTCAGCATGTGAAATACTATGAAATGATCGACACGGGAAACGAAATATGTGCTGCTCCTTAATAATATAGCCAAGAATGCATTAGCATTATACTTAGAACGGTGAAACACAAAACTTACCACTTAACAAATGAATATTCGCTAAATCACTTAGGGGCATATCAGCAAGGGCTGGCGATAAAATTATCGCCGCTTTAGGGCCCCGAAACCGGACCTAGGATGCTTGTTTTCAGTCCAGGGAGGACCTGGCCTGGCAGTTCGGGCTGGACTGTTCCCATAGGGTACAGGGTCAAGACTGATTTGCATATGGCTGGGTCCAAACTGGAATGGCATGGTGTGCAAAAAAACGATGGATTTAGGCCCGGATCGCTGTACTGGGGTGAATGTATGACATTGTTCTGTATTCTGTCCATCAACAGTTCTTTTTGCATTTGTCACCCCGAGTGGGATGGGTATGCTCAGACGTGAGTCCCGTGCTCTCCATGTCACTGGAAGCAATCTATTCTGGCTGAAGAGGGGTGAAACCCCAAAACAGGTGCTAGGATGCTTGTTTCCAGTCCAGGGAGGACCTGGCCTGGCAGTTCGGGCTGGACTGTTCCCATAGGGTACAGGGTCAAGACTGATTTGCATATGGCTGGGTCCAAACTGGAATGGTATGGTGAGCAAGAAAACAATGGATTTAGGCCCAGATCTCTGTACTGGGGTGAATGTATGACATTGTTCTGAATTCTGTCCATCAACAGTTCTTTTTGCATTTGTCACCCCGAGTGGGACGGGTATGTTCAGACGTGAGTCCCGTGCTCTCCATGCCACTGGAAGCAAGCTATTCTGGCCGAAGAGGGGTGAAACCCCGAAACCGGTCCTAGGATGCTTGTTTCCAGTCCAGGGAGGACCTGGCCTGGCAGTTCGAGCTGGACTGTTCCCATAGGGTACAGGGTCAAGACTGATTTGCATATGGCTGGGTCCAAACTGGAATAGCATGGTGAGCAAAAAATTGATTGATTTAGGCCCAGATCTCTGTACTGGGGTGAATGTATGACATTGTTCTGCATTCTGTCCATCAACAGTTCTTTTTGCGCAGTGGTGTGTGCAGATTTATTATCACTATTTTAGAAATGCCACTTTTAGAAGTTGATCTTTCTGTGTGCTATGTGTCTGCCTGCCTGATGTGTATTGCATGTCTGGCTCTGAAGTGACAGGGTCTGGTTAGGTGTGTGTGGCTCCAGGGAGGGCAGGGTGAAGCAGTGCTAGGCTGAATAGGTTATCTGCATTTGGAGTAGTGCGAGGAGTAGTCCCCTGTCCCTGAATAGGTCTGTACCTGCCTGGGTGAATGCTGGCTCTGCTCCCCTGTGGTGGTCTGATGACCGAACCCCCACCTGACAATGTTAAAGAGGAGCCCTGTAAATAGAGTGCTCCAAAAACCCTCAGAACCAGTTCAGGCTGGTTCTCAAAGCCCTGTGCCAAGGACAGAACAAAGGAAAATGGGGTGTATATGCAGGGGCTGTGACCCATGAGAATGTGCTTCCTTGCTACTTGGGGATTTGCTGCTGCTGGGCCCCATGAGGAACTGCCACGAGGGACTGCCTCCCTGCTGGAGGGCCAGCCTTGTGCCCCTGAGACTTTGGGCTTAGCACCTGGTGAGCGCTGTATCTTTTTCTCCCAGGACGAGGAGAGTGTTGGGGCCATGCAGCGCTGTGCTTCGACGAATTTGGAGGGGATACCGACATGGGGATTCCCCCGCATTGCTGGCTTGGAGGCGGAAGTCCACCCCGCATTGATGCTTATTTAGTAGTGGGATCCCACCCCGCATTTTTATGCTCCCAGTAATGGGAGCCCAACCTCCATTTGTGTGCTCGTGAAGCAGGAGCCCACCCCGCATTTGCCAGGAATCACCGCCACGGCCCTACCCGAAAGGAAGAAGGTAGAAGTCCCAACGGGGACTTCGCTCCGTAGAAATCGCCGTAGCCGGAAGTCAGGAAGAGATTGACCCTAGGCATGGCCACGGGATCAGCCAATCACCTATGCTGTGACCAGAAGTCAGGCGCACTTGTGCATGCTTAGAGGCAGGGCTCCCAGGATGAAAGGGAGAGCCCTGCATGTTTCCTGGTGACCGACAAGATGGAAGGAAGGTCCGGAGCCCTGCGGGCCCCCCTCTGCTGCATCCTGCTGTTTTGCTCAACCGGAGCCTCAAGGGCCCTGAGCGCCGACAAGCAGATCTCTTGGCGCCCCAAGGAGGAGTCCAGAAGGAGAGCACAGTGCGTGGGGGCTGAACGGAGCTGCGTTGGCGCTCCAGGAGGCACTGTGGTGCCACAGTTGATCCCTGCTGATTTCTTTTGGGGGAGATTTTCGGATTCCCTGAGTGGGACTGGAGAGGCACAGTGGTGCCAGGCCTCATGATCACAGCTGCACCGCTCAAGTGTGGGCAGCTGCAACTTTAGGCAAAATTATTGTAGAGTCCCAGTAGGGACTCAGGAGGCACAGCGGTGCCAAGGCCCATTCTCACAGCTGCACAGCAAGAGCGCAGGCAGCTACAACATGGGGGCGTTTTTGTCTGCTTCATTATGAGGAAGGGGTGAGGTGCACCCCATGCCCCCAGCGCATTGCACAGTGTTTTTTGTTGCATTGGCAGCCAGAGGGCTACTTGAGAGGCCCTACAATTACGCCCTGACATTTTGGACAGAGGGCATTTGTGTACCAGGAGGGCGCAAGGCCCTAAAGGAAGGTGATGTATGCACCTAGGGAGTGTCACTAAGGTGCCCTCCTCATTGTGATTTATGCCTAATGTGTTTTATGCCTAATGTGATGCAGACATAATGCATTTATGTTGGAGGTGTTAATGCTAAGTATAGTATTTTACCAGTAGTCACTGGTTGTGTTTTATATGTGCTACTAGTGCTTTCTAAAGGTTCTGACAGTGGCCTGATTGGCCCTGTCCTGTATAAAATCCCCTGTGAATATTGCCTAGTGCTAGTTGGCACAGTGTATATTGTGCGATTACTATTTTTTATATAACCTTGTGTGGAGTTTCTTTTGTGGTGTGCTTAGTGTGTTACTGCTATGTGTGTGTTGCATAAACACTTCACACATTGCCTCTGGGAAAAGCCTGACTGCTCGTGCCAAGCTACCAAGGGGGTGAGCAGGGGTTATCTTCAGCGTGTAACTCCCTTGCCCTGACTAGAGTGGTGGTTTCTGCCTGGCTTAGGTGCATGCCCTAGCCAACCTGAAATCCCATTTCTAACACCCAGTGATATTAGTAAACGGGTTAAGAACAGAATTCCTGGCATCACATACAAAAGATACTGGTCTTTTAGAGATATAGAGATATACTGGTTTGAAATGCTTTAGCAACTAAGACTGGGATGAATAATTTAGAAACAAAATGTGGTGTACCCCATGAATCTGGAATCACCAGACCTCTGGTGGGCAAGTAAATTGACGGTTGTGTCAGAGGGATACCATTTTCTAAACATCTATATTGTTAGGTAGGAACAATGCACATGGGAACGAAACTTGACTCCCCTGATGGTGCAGCTGCAGAGTGACCTGGGGGCATATTATCAAGCACGGCGTTAAAATTATCTCCATTGGCTCCTAGTTAGGAAGCAATTTTCCTTCAAGGCTTTGTGCTTTGCTTTTGAAGCTCTACATCAGATCGGTCCCATAATAATGAATGCTCTATTTTATTAGTACATTCCTGGCAGACCACTTAGACTTTTGTGCTGCAAGAAACTCAGGATCCCAGGTTTCGTAAAACAAGATGGGGGAGGGGGCGTAACTTCTCGGTTCCAATCGTCAAATTAAGCAACACTGCATACCCACATTTCTGAAGCGTATCTCCTTATGGCCTAAAATTTGGCTTTTCTCATCTCATAATCCTTGATTTCTTGGCTGGTCTGCTCGTGTCTATCCTGCTATTGCGCTTGGCACCTGCAGGTTTTAGTGCGCTCTATAAATCTTATCCTATCCTATATTGTCCTTGGAATCCTAATATTCTGGCAACAAGGCTATAATGGGCTTGATAATATGCCGCAGAGAATTCCAATAGAAGCCCATGTTGACATCAGAACATGGGCTTCTATTGGAATTCTCTGCGGCATAATATCAAGCCCATTATCACCGCTTTAGCAGCAGTTTTCTGCCGCTAAAGCGGCGATAAATTTAACGTCGCTTCTTGATAATATGCCCCCTTGTGTTTTGGCATCCTCTCCCATTATCACTAAATGAGGCACGCTGCCATTTTCAAAATGATCTTGCCTCCCAGGAGTCTGTAATAATTGCAGAATTCTTCACAAAGAGGTCCGCAACACTCCTTGCAGATTAAATGGTTATCTCCGTTTTGTGGGTGGGAAAAGCACCAGTTATCACCCTAATCAATTGCTATAAGTCCTCCTATAACAGTGGAATAGATGCGGCAAAAGGTTTGTCCTATTATTGCACTGTGTATTTAATTAGCACCCAAACCAACCTACATTGGCCTCCGAAAAATAGAATATGGAAAGCACCCCTATGCTATACATAGGCTAAACATTGCAGTTGCCACCTATTGCATTCACTCATAATAGCCAAGTGTGATAGTGTACAAAAATGGCTGAATGTGGAACTCTCCTTCTATTGCTTGACAGGATTACAGTGATATTAGTACTGTTACTGTGTAACTGAAATGGCCCAAGGGAGAAAAAGCTCTTTTGGCCAATCAAATGACCACATTTTTCAAGGTCCACCTGGAGCATCTACTTAAGTGCAAATTTCTTTAAAACGCCACAATGGATTTACACTAGATCACAAAAGGCACACTTTCTGAGTAACGTTTTGCTAAATTTGGTGAAATTCCATTCCAATTGTTTCCTGCATCTGAGAGCAACCAATGGGAATTAACAAGGGGAATGGATGCTATGGGACACCTGCCTTTCCCTGGCCCTGCTTAGCTGATCTACACAAAATGGTGCATAGCAAAATAATGGGGACTTTCACCTAGGTGTAGGATTAGATCTATATGCCGGCAAATATATACATGTATTTTTACCTTTGTGAATTGCCAGAAATTGCTTCTTGAATGGTCTATTAAGAGAGGAACTTCTGAAAGGTCTATATAGAACCTGAAGGACAGTCAAAATAAAAACATTGAACCAAGACCATGTATGGATGTTTTAGGATCAATGCATAATGTGGTTCCTTAGCAACATAATAATAGCTTTATCCTGTAAGACACACCATTCAGTTATTTTAGCCAGATTTACTATGCAAGTGAACTTGCTGTATTGTGTTGCCTGAAAGGGAGAGATATGGCACACTCCTGCTCCCTCCTTGCATTGGTGCACTGTGTGCACCCACGTGCCAATTCAGAAACCCTTTCACCATGCTGCCTGCATTACGAGCAGGATTGTTTTTGTGCAAGATGGGACACCTTTGCACAAAAACAATCCTGAAAGACATTTCCCTTTTTCTTTGTGAGATGTAAAATGCATCAAACATAGAAAAAGAACGTAACAATAATAAATAAAGATATTTCCCCCTTTACACCTGGATCTTGGAGGTGCACCATTTTTAATTGTTTTCGGGTTTAGAAGTGTTTGTAAATATGCGAAAGTGCCAAAATCCATGGGTGGATGCTTATTAATGCCCATACTCTACCTATGGAAGGCCTCATTGGAACAAGGTAATGCTATGCACTGCGTTTCGTTACTTTGCTTTTACAAAGTCACACAAGGCAGCGCAAATCACCCCTTGTGTGACTTTGTAAATATCAGTTAAAGAATTGCATGGGCGTGCGATGACTAAGTGAAGTGCCAATGGCTCCTATAATTACAAAATGCCTTCGTTTTTCAGTTTTCTTATGTTCCAAATTTCAAATACTTAGGTTTAGAGCCAACACGTATTTCATTGTTGCATTGGATACACCTGCAACTTCATCAGGGCTAAAAGTTCTTTCATCTCATAATGTTTGCTTTAACCCCTTAATAAAGTGACATTTGTGACAAGTTAATTAAAAATTGCATTGTACACAATCCGTGACTGTTCAATGGATACCCATGCACCGTCATCAATTTTACTAATTTCAAATACATTTCCGTGAGGTAAAACATAATTCATTTAACACTTATCGTCATTAAACATAATATCGTTGGGTAGTACTGAGTATCTACTACACCTTAGTAATCGTGTCATGTTATCTATTATGTTATTTTATTCTCGCCTCAAAATTGTTCTCAGTGGTGGAGTCTATCTCACCCATAGATCCTCAATTAGTAAACCAGTGTGCTGAAAGAGATCCCAGGTCTAAGCGGGATATTCACAGGGACTTATCTCCGATTTATCGCTACCTTAATGCATCAAAAGTGGAGGTAGATGTAACACCCCATTCACACGCTGGTGCAAACTGCAGACATCGCCAGTATTCCCGCGATAACTGCCCCAAAATTTATCTCCATGGTGGACACCACCAACTAACTCTAATGAGATGCAGAGTAGGCGTTCCCGTGCAAAAACACATGACAAAACCACAACACCACTTTCACAACGAACTGCCAGATCTGCGAAGCGAACCAAAAACAGGCGATAAGCCGCGGTAGTTCCAGGGATTTAACACCTGCCTTTGCTGGTGCTAAGCAGGATGACTACCCACATCATGAAAGGGAGTCCAGCCAAGAGCCACACCTGAAGATCCACAGATGCAATGGAGACAATGATCATGGAGCTCTGATACCCATGAGGGTCACAACACCCACCGCCACCACCCCCAGCCCCTCCATCCCGCCCCCCCGGACATACACATACCGTGCACGACACAAGAGCCTCAAAAAGCGCATGTTGACACACACTGCCAAAAAAAAAACACAAATGTGTGGCCAGAAAAACGAGAAACAGTCACACAGCACTGAAGTAACAACCAAAAACGTTATTGAAATACAACAAAATTACCAATGGGGAAGACTCCTGTGCGGGTCCGTCAGTGACAATCTCGATGTCACAGGCTGGAAAATAAAGCACAAAATCAGGACGTGTGTCATGCACACATCAAAGGAGCGAGACACAGAAAAACAGAGAAGGAAAGAAAGCCAGAGAGAGAAAGAGAGGGAAGGAAAGGAAGGGAGAGAGTGAGAAGGAAAGGAACGGAGGGAGAGAGAGGGGAAGGGAAGGGAGAGAGAGTGAGAGAGAGAGAGAGAGAGAAGGAAAGGAAGGGAGAGAGAGAGAAAGGGAAGGGAGAGAGAGTGAGAGTGAGAGAAGGAAAGGAAGGGAGAGAGAGAGAGAGAGAGAGGGAAGGGAGAGAGAGAGACACCCCCGCCCCAGCGCACGCAGGCCCTACTGCTCACCTGCTGCCACCGGTGTGTCCATCAGTGGGCACACCACGTGCCCGTGCAAGGTCCAGGCCCCGGTCCCGCCACCATGGCATGGCCCACATCATGCGGACCGGCCCCACGGCCCTGCAGGTCACCCATATGACACTGAGTCCTGAGTCATCAATGGCGGAGACCACATCAGTGCACACGTCACCATTGCAGGCTGCACACCCGCTCAGCTAGTTTGGTGCCACTAACCCTGTGCAACGCCAGTCAGCGCCACGTGGTGGTAGGCCTGTGGCAGCCACAAGTCTTCAGGTGCCACTAACCCTGTGCAACTCCAGTCAGCGCCACGTGGTGGTATGCCTGTGACGGCCGCAAGGCTTCGGGTGCCACTAACCTTTTCCGCAACTACTTATGGGCCCATTATGATTGAGAACCATGGAGCGTCCATCATCCAGTCACCACTGGCAGAGGGGAATGTGACGTTGTCGGCCCCTTATAATTGCAGGATTACATAGCCTGTGATGCCTGTGCCGGATGGGTGTGGTGTGTGTGCAAACCTGCCCTCAGGGAGTGGCCGAGAAATGCTGACAACTAGACCAGTGACCTGCACTCCACCAGCGAGTACGCCTGCGACAGGTAGCTATTTGGGTCCCCCCTCGGAGCATGAGCGGAGTGGGCTGGCCTGGCATACGCCGGACCAGCTCAGGGCTTCAGTCCATGTCCAGACAAGGAAGTGACTAATGTGTGTGTCCCTGTTGTAGTGTCCATGGCACCCGGAACACAATAGGTAATGTAGCACACTGTGACTGGCCTCCCACTAGATGCGCATCATTGATGTAAGGGAAATCCCTGTCCCTACATCTATCCACGCATTCATACATGAATGATGAAAGACATGACACAGCAGTGCATTACTGGATGTTTATTGCACATCCAGTGGAGTTTTGTAGCTGGACTGGGACAGGGCCATGCCAAGCACACCACACAATATGGGCCTGTGGAGGGCCAGCCAGAGTCCATCCGGGGATGACAAGTACTGCAGAAGAGGAAGGGTACAGTCTGCAGTCTGGTCACCGTGTCATTGGTCATCGAACAGGAAATGGCAGTCCATGTTGCGGTCCAAGGTGAGTGCAGCGGAGTGTATCGGTGGTCAGTGGAAGGTCATGGGGCCATGTGCGGCACCAGGCAGAAACAGGCCAGGTGGCAGAAATGAATGCTAGTGCCTCCTCCTTAACTCAAACCCATCCACGTCCTTGTCCTCGGATGTGTGCTCTGCCCCCCTGTGGGTGTTGCAATACCGGCTGCGGCACTGTGTGCCACTGACACTTCAGGGGGCCGGAGTAGGATTGTACGCCGCACTGTGTGGCAGTGACACATCAGGTGCCAGAGTAGATACACCTGTCGCACTGTGAGGCACTGAGGGGGCAGAGATGTGGATGGTGTGGGGGCAGCAGCAGTCATCCGCACCATGCCATGTGGCAGCAATGCCATGATGAGGATCTGCAGGGCATGGTAGATCCCAGCTACATTTCGCTGATGTGCAGCGGTGGCTGCCATCCTTCCGCCTCCATGCGCACCATGTCCTCCATGAGCCTCCCCATGTGTGCCAGCTCATGGCTGGCATCGCTGGAGCCACTCTGAGCAGACAGGTGTTCTTCTCTCTGCATCATGACTCCAGCGATGTCACTCAGGGCTCGTTGGAGACCATGGAGCGGGCCTAGACACCCATGGATGGCGTGCAGTTTGGTAGCCATGATCTGGAACCCAACCCACACCTGCTCAGCCGTCTCCCTCTGGCCCTCCAGCACATGGCGTTGAAAGGCCATGTGTTGTTCCTAAGGGTCTTGGGAGACTGCCAGGGCTGTGGGTGTCTCCTGCTGGGTGGTTTAGGTAGTGGGTGTGGTCTCCTCGATGCAGCGTGGCTGCCCTGATCCTGGAGGTGAGTTGCGGATGATGTCAATGATGTCTTGGAGGGCTTGGGCGTCGATGCTGGGGGTGTCCTCCTCATCATCAGTGAAGAGTGGCTGGGACTGCTCTGCAGGAGGTGTTGACGGTGCCCCTGCAATGTGAAGGGGAGATGGTGTATTACAATGTGTCCACATATATGTAGCCGCATGGTACATGTTGACATTCAGACAGCATGGCATTGTACATTTTGACAGTCTGTAGTTCAGGGCCATGACCCAGAGTCATTGTGGGTGTGGGTGTGCACTGTGCTCTGCTTGATTGTACATGTGTGCCATTGTGGCCATCTCCACCCGTCCCCCCAGTACCGGGTGGTCACTCACCCTGTTGCGGTTGTGTTGTGTCCTGTCGAGCAGTGTCTGGTCCCCCGACTCCGGTCACAGTCTCCACAATGATGACTGTTGATACCAGCTCCTCCATGTCATCCAGCATGAGCTGTGGCGCTGGGCTCCCACCTGCAGCCTGCATTGCTGCCTTCTGGTTGGCTGTGAGTTTTTCCTTGGTCTTGCGCTTGATGTCAGTCCATCACCTCTTGACGTCGTCCATAGAAAAGGCAGAGTACGCTGTCCGCGCCACGTCCTCTGTAGCTTACATGCCTCAGATTGTAAAAGGTGCGGCTCCTGAAGACATACTATTTGGGCCATGCAACGATGTATCTGGGCTACTATTCTGTGTTGTTTTTGGGCCGACCCCATCCCCCGAACATTCCAGGTACCTAAGCAATGGTAGAGATACATGCCCAAGTCGGGCCGGGCCACTACACTAACAGACGTTCCCTCATGACCCCCATGTGGAAACAATAACATTATTAACACAGTATACAATAAAGACCAGTGGGGAGTGGAGCAACCCATATCAATTAGTAAGTTGCTGAAGTAGGTGGACATGGTTCCGGTAGTGTAGCGTCTACATTCTTTCAAAAAGAAGGGAGGGGAATCCTCTATAGTCAGCCTAATGGGTCTTGACTAAGGTGAGTGGATGTCGACGGGAATAAGGCCATACTACTCCCAGAGTCGGAGTCCGAGTTGGCTGCCTCAGAAGGGCTAGAGCTGATCTCCGGCTGTGTGACTCTGAGTGTCTCGGATGTCCTGAGGGCCTCCCACCTTCCCTCCATCACCTGTTGGCATGGCAAGGGGAGAGTTCCTCCACTCTGTGTAACCATACTCTTCTTGCACCGGCGGGGGGGCCGCTGTGCTTTCCGCTGTGTCCGGTCTAGCCTCCATTCTGGCAGGATATCAGGGAAGTGTCGGTCCAGCCATTCCCATGAACTCTCGGGGTAACAAAGAACAGTGACCGTTGGTTGTGATTGATCTTGAGCTTGGCCTTAAAAAGGAGAGCAAATGTTAAGCCAGCTGCACGGACTCTTGCTTTGACCTCCATGAAAGAGAAGCATTTTCACTGGACCGCCAGGGCATAGTCCGGGAATATGGAAATCCTCGCTTTCTCCATCTGCAGTGGGGCCTGTTCCCTCGGTGCTTGCAGTACCCGGTCTCGATCTCTATAATTCAAAATATGGGCCAGCATTGGACGTGGGTTTGCTCCAGGCAAGGGGCGTCGCGCAGGGACCCGGTGAGCCCGCTTAACAGCAAAGTGCGGAGATAGACCTGTGAGTGCTACCACAGTTTGCAGCCATTCATCGATATAGGTCGTAGGATTGAGCCCCTCCGTCCCCTTGGGCATACCCACTATTCTGAGGTTGTTGCGCCTTGCCCGCCCTTCTGCGTCATCAGCCCAGGCGTGTAAGGCATCAATCTGTTGTTGCATCTCCTTCAATTGCCTATCGTGGTCAGCGACTTGAGGCCCCATAGTGTCCACCTGGTGTTCAGTGTTTTTAACCTTATCGGACAACTTTCGGTGGTCGTCTTTAAGTAGGTTCAGGTCCACTGATATTGTGCCCAGCTGACTCTCTAGTGCAGAGCGAAAGTCACAAATTTCCTTTAGGATCATGTCTCACTTCTCCCCTGCTGGGGCAGGTGCATGGTCCACCGCCATCCACGGAGATCTGCCAGATGAGGACTCTGAACGCGGTGAATGGGATCCCCTCTTACTCGATCTCGAGGTGGCCCGGGTCGTCCCTCTGCCCATTGCTTATGCTGGTCCAGGTGGACCTGGTACCCATCAGGAAGGAGTTCGCCGTGCACAGCCACCACCAGCGAAGCACGGGCCCCCCAGAGGACCTCCTGTAATAACCACACTAGGCCCCACCAGCATCTCCCGCAACGCAGAGCTTCACGTGGTCCTGTGCCCAGGTCTCAGCCCTTTGCAAGTTGTCCATCTCCTGGGAAGCCCGGGGCTTCAGCAGGCCCTTCACTCACAAAGGCAGAATCAGTTCTCCGCGTGGTCCCAGGCCACGCGTCACCCCCGCAGTCCGTCCCGCTGCGGGCACCAGGTCACGATGTAGCCTGTACTTCGGGGGGGAAGGGGAGGGAATACTCCCTGCACGTCCACCAGTGCCGCGTTGTACCTGCAGTTCTGGTCCAATGCCACTAGCCCGCGGAGGTCGTCGCCGCCGCCAGTAGCCGTACTGGTCAATATGCAGTTGGCTTAGTGAACCACACCCAAACAAGACAGGCAGTCCAGTGATCATGTGCGTAGTTGACTTAGTTTCACACACCTGATGGCCCATGGTTGAGTAACATGCAAATATGGTAACAGGCACTGCAGACAAGACAAGCACTCCCAATGAAGCAGAATAAGTAGCCAAACCAGTCAGTATCCCAATTGCCTCTGCTGCCTGTACATAGCATGCACTGATGGGGCTCAGGCACTTCAGCAAGTGCTTTGGGGGATCTCCCCTGCACTCAGTCCTGACCCGCCCCCTTGAGTCCAGCCAGTCCAGTGGCAAATGTCGTCGAACCAGGCAAGATGGCGGCAATATGTAGTCTACTATGGGCCCGCAGTGTGCTCAGGGCCAAATGCGTGGTCTGCGTTGGCACCGGGTATTTCCTCTCCTCCCCCAGTTGAGGAAAGCCAGTGGGTGAGTGGGAAAGAACAGTTTGTTCACTCAGGATGGCCAGCAGTGCTGACCTCCATGTCCATGGCGCATCTTCGGCCCCCAACGCACGCCGTCATCAACCAGCTGCCACCCACGAAGGGGAGGGAAGGAGGGAGTCGTGCACCTCACCGCTTGCTGCGCTGGTCTCAGCGATATGCGTCACAGCTCTCCAGATGCTCTCGCAGGGTAGAAAAGTCACGGGCGCACCACAGGCTGCTCCACTTAAGGATGCTCCGGGGCGGCTGGAGGCCACACCCAGCCTGCAGGCCCTGAGTGCGGTCGGTCTGTCTCTCAGCTACAGGGTAGAACACGGAGCCCCGCCGGTTCACCAAACTCCGCCTGAACGATCTCGCCATTGTTTTAAGTATTTCACGGATTCCTACCAACCAGCACAAGATCGTTCAATGCTGCTGCACAAAAACATCCAGATCTGCAATATTCATGTGACTGGGTTTGGTAGCTCCTTGTCTATATATAAATATATATAACCTACCGGCGGGCGCCAGTAGGTAGTTATAGTTAGAACCTAGTTTCCATAGGATTTTTTTTTATTTGCTAATAACTTTAGCGTCGTTTGACGAATCCTCGCGAAATTCTCTCAAAAAAAAGTTTAACCAGGTCAGCTCCTATCCTGAAAGTTTGGGGGTGATTCGTCAAGCAGGGGCTGAGAAAAAAGAGGGGTCCCAAAACGCATATTCTCCATGTTAATTCCCATAGGAAATTTTGACACGGGCTACAGCCCGAAACTGCTGAACGGAATTACCCTTTTTTTTTATATGGTGTAAATCCGTTCAGTAGTTGCTGAGAAATTCCAAAAATAAAAGTTTCAATATCTAGGGCAGCAGTGGAGTCACAACCCCTCCCGACCACGAGCTTCATTCTAATTGGCTGCCATGACCACGAGCTTCATTCTAATTTGCTGTCAACACCCCAAACCAGGAAGTGTTGGCAGCCATCTTGTGACTCGGTAGAAGGGAGTCACCAGAAAACAGAAAAACAAAGATATAAAACAAGAGAAGGGGGCAGGGTAGAAACACCCTGACCCCCAGGGCCAAAAAAAAGAATTAAAAAAAAAGAAACTATTCGGCACAATACGCGCTGGGGTCGCGAATTCCGCCGAAATTGTTTAAAAACAATGAAGCGCGGGTTCCCACGTTTTATTTTAATGAGGCCCCCAGGTGGGCTAGGTCCCGGGGGCATTTCTTAAAAAAATAATAGCGGGGCCTGTTGGGGCCACCACCTCCCCGGGGCTTCACTCATGTTGGGAGGGGGGGCGTGCGGCCCTCCTCCTGAAGCCAGTGATGGCCCTGGGGGCCGCCATTTCCCAGGGCCGGCTACTGCAGTGTCCCGGGGTTCCCACCCCTGGGACCCTGTTGTTTGCTATGACTGGGCGCGAGCCACGCAGCTCCCGCCCTGTCATAGCAAACTTGCTTTGTATTTTGGAAGCAAGAGCAGGGAAACCTGCTCTCGCTTCCAAAATCCAAAGCTGATTGCTTTTCCACACGGTGAGCTGCATGCCAGCAGCTCCCTTTGTGGAAGAGCAAGGCCGGCTCCTGCAGGACGCGAGGAGCCGGCGGGACCGTGGGGGCATTGGGGCTCCCCCCACGGTCCCCAACGGTGAGGCCATGCCCGGGGGGATGGGGTCCTCGGGGCCGGAATTTGCCACGGGAGGGGGGCCGAGGCTGCCCTCTTCTCGTTTTTTTAAAAAATAATGAACATGTTGGCATGCTTTGGGGAATGGGAACCCTGAGGCGAATGTAAATTAGTGAAAGAGGACGTTTAAAAAATAAATGTGGCGATGGGTGCACAACTCTCAGCACAGCACTCGAGTACTTATTAAGTCTTTCAAACACCGAGGTGTATACTCTGAAGGACACACACATCGCCGAGTTAACAGCCCTTTATCGCAACCAAAATGGTGATAAATTTAACACACCATTCACAAACTGGAGCAAACAGCCCATATCACCAGTTTACCAGTGATAGCAGCCTCAAAAAGCATCATCACGTATGACCCCGGCAACTATTTCAAATGAGATGTAGAGTAGGCATTCCCGTGCAAAAAGCAGCGAACACATCACTTCGCGAGTTTCTCAACCATCAGCAAGATCGTCGAAGAGAGTACAAAACAGGCGATAAGGTGGGTTAGTAGCAGGAAGTTTACACCTGCTCTGAGCTGGTGTACAGTTGGACTACAACCTGCAACATGAAAGGGAGCCCAGCCCAGAGCCACACCTGAATGACAACAGACGCAATGGAGCCACCAATCATGCAGCTTGGACACCCAACACTGCTCCGACACCCCCTCACCACTAGCCCCTTGTTCGCCATCCCCCCACACCCCCACCCCCCACAAATAAATGTGACAGCAACCGTAGGAATTCTGGAACGTAACAAATTGGCTGATGTTGCAGAATTATAATAAAGAAGATTCATGTGAGGTTGGACAAATAAGAATCTCAGTCATCTATGGATTTATAAAACATTTTATTTAAACAAAACAACAAAATATAAGTAGGTACAGGTATGGTGTGTCATCCCTCAACAATTTGTGAATCACAGCCTGCAAGACAAAAAGAAAGATAAGATTGTACGTCATGCGTCCATCAATGGAGAGATTGAGAAAGAGAGAAAGAGTGAGAGAGAGGAAGAGAGAGAGAAAGAGAGAAAGAGTGAAATACAAGGAAGAGATAGAGAAAGAGAGAAATAGTGTGAGTGAGAGGAAGAGATAGAGAAAGAAAGAATGAGAGAGAGGAAGAGACAGAGAAAGAGACAAAGTGTGTGAGAGAGAGAAAGGAAGAGATAGAGAGTGAGAAAGAGAGAAAGAGTGTGAGTGAAAGAAAGGAAGAGATGGAGAGGGAGAGTGAGTGTTGACACTGTGGACAAAACCCTCACAGCTCATCTTTCTGCCACCGGTTTGTCTCCAACCACGTGCCGGAAGAAAGTGGAGCCCTCAAGCTCACTCATCTGAAACATAGTACAGATTCAATAATGGCAGAGTACATGCGACTGCGCACGCCTTAATCGCTGTCTCGCCTTTGTGCATCCAGGCTGCTGCACCCCATCCACTTCCACTGCCCAGAGGTGACTGCCTGCCGCTGCGCACCCAGGCTGCTGCACCACATCCACTCCCACTGCCCGGAGGTGACCGCCCGCCGCTGCGCACCCAGGCTGCTACACCACATCCACTCCCACTGCCTGGAGGTGACTGCCCACCGCTGCGCAAACAAGCCTCTCTGCTCACCTTTCACAACCTGCGAGTAGAATAGAGGGCCTACCACATTCCGCTGCAAGCCCCAACCCCAGGGCCCATGGACAGGGCACCCTGCATATCATGCAGCCCCGCTCGGCAGGCCATTAAGTCTCACATTTGGTGCTGCGACTTGATTTTACAATGGCAGAAGACATACCAGTGCACCCGCCATCATTGCAGGTTGCACACCCGATGAGCCCTTGCAGTGCCACTAACTCTGTGACCAGTGAGGCCACGCCACTTGGCGGTAGGCACCCGCTGTTCGATGGCTCAGGTCTACACTGCGGTCCTGCAGGGCACACAAAACCTGACCTGTCTGGGCCACCGGGACGGGGCATCATCGCAGGCTACACACCCGCTCAGCACTTACAGTGCCCCTACCTAAGTGCACCGAAAGTCACCGTCCCGTGGCGGTGTGCCTGTGCCGGTCGCAGTGCATCCGGTGCCACCAAGTCTGAAATGGAAATGGTGTGGACCACGTACGCCCGGTCCTTTTTATTGGCAGGGTCACATGTCCTGTGATGCCTGTGCTTGATGGGTGTGGTGTGGGTGCAAACCAGCCGCCAGAGAGTGGCTGTGGCGTACTGACAACTAGATCTGTGAGCAGCAGATAACTACAACGAAAATCTGGGCCATGTAGCGTTGTTGTCCCTCCCTGTATGCGTTAGCGGAGTGGGCTGGCCTGGCGAATGCCAGTCCTGCGTGAGGCTGTGAACAATGACTCCGGAGCTCTAGGCGTGGTTCCGTCCTGGGCTGTATGAGGAATCAACTGATGCGGGTGTCCCTGTTGTAGTGCTGCCGCCTCCCGGGCCGCAAGCACCAATGTGTCACCCAGTGACCCAAGTCCCAAAACATGGCCAACATGGAAGGTAGGGGGAATCACTGACCCTACATTCATCCATACTTTCACGCATGAAAGATCGTGCACATAACATATCTGTGTGGATATGAATGTTTATTGCACATTCAGTGGAGTATTGCAGCTGTAGCAATACAGGGCCATGCAAAGCCCAAATTTCCATTTTTGGCACAAGAGGGGGCAGCCAATTAGAGCCAAGCTCATGCTCGGGGTTTAGGCTCCGCCAGCATATGTACTTATCCAATCACTCCGCCAATTCCGAAGCACTTATAAATTCACTATACACTCTCCTTGCAGTACTCTAATGATCCAGTCTCTACCTATGTACTTATACAATGACCGACACAAAGTTACACAACCAAAGATTTCCCCACTTCCAGAGGTAACATGGTTGCGAGCGCTGTCCACAGCAGAATGTAATGTGGTAGGGCCCAGGGGCAGCATCATGCACACAAAATGAACACACAGACACAGTTAGATAGATAGTGGAACTGGGTACGGGCACCGTGGCTCGGCCCCTTTTTATTACCAGGGTCACATGTCCAGTGACGTCTGTGCTGGATGCGTGTGGAGTGAGTGTAAGCCAGCCCTCAGGGAATGGTTGGTGCTGGCAACAAGTATAACAGTAATCATCGGATCGAACACAGAGATTCAATCATAAAGGGTCCATGACTTGTCCTGCACTAAGATAGGGGCACCAGATGTGAAATAATACACAAAAGAATCTATTGTAAAGGGTTCATGACTTGTGGTACACTGAGGTAGGGGCAGCAGATCTGAAATCATACACAAAAGATTCTATCATAGAGGGTCCATAAGGAGTTGTGGTACACTGAGGTAGGGGCATCAGAAGCATTCTGCATGTGCACAGCTAGCGATGATGTGTGGTCCGGGAGGGCCGCACTGGTAGCAATGTCTGTTGCCTACTGGACTGCATCATCTGCAATCGCAACTCGATCTGAATTGTGAGCCCTGCTGTCCGCAATGTAGATCGAAGGCAGTAGTCAGCACAGACATCGAGGAATGCTTTTTGTCACTTCCTCTTGACAAAATCCGAGGACATAGAGTACAATTCTGTCTGCAATTAATAAATCATGTCTCAATGTAAATTGTGAGCTCTGCTGACCACAGTGTGGGTGTATGGAATAAAAGATGAAATATGTATGAACTACATTGTTGAAATATGTAGGTTTCAGGGACGTTATAGTTAGTTGCCTACTGGACTCTGAAATGAATGAATCAAGACTGAATTTGAATTGTGAGCCCTGCTAACAGCAGTGTAGGCCAGAGGCAGCAGCCAGCAAGGACAGACAGCCATGTGGCGTTGACTTGAGCTGCACAGTTAGTGGCATCAGAAGCCTTCAGCGTGTGCGGAGCCTGCGATGATGCGTGGTCCGGGTGGGCCGCACTGGTAGCAATGTCTTTTGTCTAATGAATTCTGCCTTAATAAGAGTACGTGGCGATGACTTATGGTGCACTGAGTTAGTGGCACCTGAAGCATTCAGCGTGTGCGGAGCCTTCGATGATGCGTGGTCCGGGTGGGCCGCACTGGTAGCAATGTCTTTTGTTTAATGAATTCTGCCTCAGTAAGGCCACATGGCGGTGACTTGTGGTGCTCTGAGTTAGTGGCACCTGAAGCACTCAGCGTGTGCACAGCTTGCGATGATGCATGGTCCAGGCGGGCCACACTGGTAGCAATGTCTTTTGTCTAATGAATTCTGCCTTAATAAGGCCACGCGGTGTTGACTTGTGGTGCACTGAGTTAGTGGTACCTCTGGTGCTCAGTGTGTACGCAGCCTGTGATTATGCATGGTCTGGGTGGGCTGCACTGGGAGCAATGTGTCTTGCCAACTGGACTGTGTCATCTGCAATCGCGACTCCATCTGAACTGTGAGCACTGCTGTTTGCAGTGTAGATCGAAAGCAGTAGTCTGTACAGACATAACTCGGCGGTGCTGGCCGCTGTGTTCACAGGGGGCCTGTGTCGAGGAGGCCCGTGGTCATGGCAGCAGCCACGTGGCAGGGTGAGGGCCGCCGCTCTGGCAAACGCATTGGCCTTCACACAAGTGAACCACGACCAGAGCCCCAGACTATTTATTGACACTTCTTTGCTGGAGTGGCGTATGTTGGACCATCCCACTGCGCTTCCGCTTACAGGGGACGACGACACAGGTACATGACCGAGATCTTCCCCACTGCCTGAGGTAACATGGTTGCCTCTACTGTCCACAACACTACAAGCACCAGCAGTATATGTACACATGGAGAGGTTTGTGCTCTGCATAGTGAGGTCTGTCCACCACATCACTGCTACACTTGGTATTGTGTGCATTATTATTGGTGGGTGACTTGCGTCCTTCACACATGTTTGGTTGCCACTTCTTGCAACATTCAGCTATTGTGTGGCTGAGGGGCCATGCTGTTTTTGGAAGGTCTGCTGTCCTGTTTTGCGCTGCCTCGGTGGTAGTAGGAGGGGATGGTCCGGGGTGGAGGTACTGAGGGTGGTGGCAGTAGGTTTTGTGGCCTTCTTGGGTGTCGGAGGTGCTTGATCAGTAGCTGTATGACATGTGTTGGTCTTCAGATGTGATTCTGGGCTGGGCTCCCTTTCACACTGTAGGTAGTTGTCCTACTTTACATCAGTAAAACGCAGATGTTACATTCCTACTGCTAATGCAACTTATCGCCTGTTTTTGGATCGCACCGCAGATTTGGCTGCTCGTTGAAAATATCAGGAAGTGGTGTTTTTATGCTATTTTTGCACAGGAATGCCTACTCTGCATATTATTAGCGTTACTTGTTGCTCTCATTAGTGGCGATTTTTCTGGGAGGAAGCTATTGCTGTAAAACTGGCGATATCGGCTGTTTTCAACAGGTTGAGAAAGGAATGATAATTTAAAATCACTGAAAAAACTATAGGTTTAATGAACATTAAAATTAGAAATTAGCATTTAAAAAACCTTTGAAATTCACTGAAAAAAAACATAGGTTTCAGGGACGTTATAGTTAGAAAATAGCATTTAAAAAACCTTAGAAATTCACTGAAAAAACCATAGGTTTCAGGAACGTTATAGTTAGTTGGACATTTCTCTCGTACAAAACCAGAGAAATTCGAAAGTTATAGAGCTAACTATAACTCTCGCCCCCGCAATGCACTGCTGATGACGTCACATATTACATCACTCATGACATGGTCAGTGACATCACTGATCACATCTCAAATGACTTCACTGATGACATCACTGATGACATCATCCATGTGATAATCTGATGCACCTCCTCACATCTCAATATAACCTTTGATACACCCACTCTAAAATACAGACTACCATTTTCAAAACCATAGACAAATCAATAGCAGTTACTATATACTCACTGACTAATTCCTAGCTATACACACACATTCATTCATTCACCCATACAGTTACTCATACATGCAGTCACTCATCAATACAGAACTATTATATGTACTCATACACCTATACAAACACTCATACATCGTCACTCATCCATAGAGTTATTGACACACCTAGCTAGTCAGGTAAAGAATCAATAACACTGCCACTTACTCACCTATACAGTTATGAAATGAAATGAAATGAAATGAAAAAAGTATTTGATAAAGCGCACTGCGGCCAAGCGGCTTCCTGGCGCTGAAGACCTGATCAGAGCTCACAGAGAACATCCCGAGGGACTAGGAAAGAAACGCCTGAGAGAAGAGGAAAGTTTTGAGGGCTTTGCGAAAATGAGAGTAAATGGGAATAGAACGAATGGAGAGTGGAAGACTGTTCCAAAACTGAGGGGCCAGAACTGAGAACCGTGTACCCCCCATTCTGGATTTACGAAAACGGGGGATGTGCAGAAGAGACAGTGAAGAAGAGCGAAGAGTGCAGCTGGGAACGTGAGAAGAGATAAGAGAGGTGATGAAATGAGGGGCAGAGCGGGAATGAGCCTGAAAGGCTTAAAAAAAGCCAATTTGAAGAGAGATCGAAAGCGAACAGGAAGCCAGTGAAGGGACTTGAGTGCAGGTATGCTGTGGGAGGATTTAGGAAGAGAGAGGATGAGGCGGGCCGCTTGGTTTTGAATGGCCTGAAGTCTGTGGGATTCAGAAACGGGTATGCCCACATACAGGCCATTCCCATAGTCGAGGCGAGAGATGACCAGGGCCAAGACTATGGTTTTAAGTGCGTCGGTGGAAAAGAACCGCGAAATCTTCCGGATAAGACGGAGGGACAAGAAGCAGGAAGACACAACAGAACTAATCTAACTGTGCATTGATAGATCATGGCTGACTTTAATACCAAGGGTGCGAACAGAGGGGATGGGCAGAGGGGGAGGACCAAAAGAGGGGGGCCAGTGTACAGGAGACCAGGGATTGGAAGGGCCACCAGTGAGGACAAGTTCCGTCTTGTCCGGGTTAAGCTTCAGGTGGTTGGCACTCATCCACTCAGAAATAAAAACTAAAGTGGAAGAAAACTTAGGAAGGGAATCAGGAGAAGAGTACAGATCAAAGACGAGCTGAAGGTCATCTGCGTAGTTGTACACAGAGACCCCCAGCTCAAGAAGGGAAGTGATAAGGGGTTGGATATAAAGATTGAAAAGAAGAGGGGAAAGGGAGGAGCCCTGGGGGACACCACAAGTGACCGGACGGGAAGGGGCAGAGAAGCCAAAAAGATGAACCGCCTGAGACCTCTCGCGGAGAAAGGACACGAGCCAAGAGAAGGCCGCGCCCCGGATGCCACCTGATCTGACACGGTCGAGAAGGATGGAATGGTCGACCGTGTCAAACACAGCGGACAAATCGAGGAGGACCAGGGCTTGGGGAAGGTTAGAGTCAGCTTTCCCCTTAAGTTCATCCAAGACCGCGAGGACCACCGCCTCCGTGGAGTGGCCCGGGCGGAAGCCCGCCTAAAGGGATGCCAGAAGGCCGTTCTCCTCGACATAAGTGGAGAGGCAGGAGGTAACATGGGCTTCAAGAATCTTACCAAGATAAGGGAGGAGAGAAATAGGTCGAAAGTTAGAAAGAAAAGAGGGATCAAGACCGTTTTTTTTTAAAATAGGAAAAACTATAGCAGATTTAAAAGAGGAGGGAACAGAGCCAAGAGCCAGAGAAGAAATAAGAAGAGCAAGAGGAGGGGCGGGACAGTTAGTGAAAAGAGTTTTAAGAATGCGAGCCGGTGCACAGTCCGCGGGAGAGCCAGACTTGACTTTGACCAGTAGTTTAAGAAATGATTCGAGAGAGATAGGGGGGAAAAGGGTGAAAGAAGGAGAGGGAGGAGGAAGGAGACAAGTAGAACTAGGATGAGGCACACTAGGAATATTGGCTTTGATCTTCAAAATCTTGTCAATAAAAAAATCATTAAGTGAGGAACAAAGGGACTGTGAGGGGACGAGGCTGGGGGTAGAGCGATCAGAGATGGCAAGATTGTGAACCAAAGAAAAAATTTCACGGGATTTGTTAGCGGCCAGAGCGACTCTCTCAGTGAAATATGAGGTTTTGGCCACTAAGATCGCTTTTTTATATTCAGTGAGGATTGATTTATATTTGACGCACAAGGAGGAACTGTAGTTCCGTCTCCAGTGGCGTTCCGACCGCCTAAGATCGAGTTTTAGCTCTGGGGAGAACCATTTGTGCGCGTCATAAGGGCGAACCGCTTTGATCTTTCTAAGCGGGGCAACTATGTCACAGGAGGAGGAAAGCCAGATAATGACAGCGTCAGCCTGGGATTCAAGAGGAAGGTCATTAAGGTCCGGGGCAGAGGAGGCCAAGGTAAGCGAGAGGGAGTCAAGATCAATCCGATTCCAATTACGGGCTAGCAGGCTTTTCGGAAGAGGGGGCTTATCAGCCGCGCCCAGATGGATAGAAAAAGAGATAATAAAATGGTCCGACCAGACACAGGGAAATATGGAGGGAGATGAAATGATAGGATGTGTAGACCAAATTTGGTCCAAAGTATGGCCCTGAACGTGGGTAGGGACTGTAACATAAGATGTGAGGTTCAAGCACTGAAGGGTGGCAGAAAAGTCTTTGGAGGAAGAATCTTCCCTAGGATCGCCCGGCCAGAAATTAAAATCGCCGAGCAAAAGGACAGATGAATTATTAACCACCAAGGTGGCCAAGAGGTCCTGGAGGGAAGCTACAAAAGATGGGATAGATTGAGGGGGGCGGTACACAAGCACAACGGTAACAGGGGCAGAAAGATTAAGTGAACGGGCCACCAAGTAGTCCACGTTTGGTGTGGGGGGGTGAGTAAGAAGTTGAAATTTAAGAGACGACCGGATGATCATCGCCACACCACCCCCAGCCTTACCGACCACACGGTCAGCTCGGAGGGCATAGTAGGAATCGGGGAGAATAGCCAGAAGATCAGGAAGGGAATCGGAGGAAAACCAAGTTGCGGTCAAGAAAAGAAAGTCAGGAGAATCCGTGGTCAAAAGATTGAAGAGTGCCGTCTGATGTCTGACTGCAGAACGAGTGTTGAGTAAGTAAGCAGAAGCTAGATTAGGAACAGAAGAAAGGCAGGGAGCAGGAGAGAAATCAGAGGAGCAAGGAGTAGGACAGTGCGTGACAGGTGCAGGGTGAGAGGAGGAAGTGGCAAGAATGCCAAGTGAATCAAGGTGATACAGTAAAGAAAGAGGGGCAAGGAAAGGATCTGAAAAGGCAATAAGTTGAGCTGACGTATAAGCCGAGACGGGAGCAGGGTGTGTGGCCCCTGGTCCCGGCGCGTCGCGGACGGGAGCAGACGGGCTTAACTTAGGTGCAACTTCGGCGCGCCTTCGTCGCGCCCGCTGCGCTCGTCCGCTGCGCTGCCGGGAATGAGTGGTCATAATGTAGGGACACATGAGGGAGGAGGATGAGAGAGGCGTGGCAGGGGGTGGAGGAGCCAAAGAACTGCAGCGCGGTGCCCAGACCCGCCCAAGATGGTGGACCCGCCCGTCCCACTCCGAGAGCCAGGTGAGGAGAGGGCGGTGAGTGGAGGCGGTCTGGGTCGCATGCAGGAGAAGGGGCAGCCAGGGAGGATCAAAGAGCGCTATGTCAGAAGCGCTGAAAGTGCAAATGCCGGTAGGAAATGTTAAAAGTCAACAAGCAGTCACTTAAAATGAACGTTGCTCCCGGAGACGCCTCGGGAGATCAGGAGGTAGATGCAGGAATAGGCGCGCGATCCAGCGACCGCCTAAAAGTAAGTTGCCAGGGGGGGAGGAGAAAAAGAACTGCAGCGCGGCGCCCAGACCCGCCCAAGATGGTGGACCCGCCCGTCCCACTCCGAGAGCCAGGTGAGGAGGGGGCGGTGAGTGGAGGCGGTCTGGGTCGCGTGCAGGAGAAGGGGCAGCCAGGGAGGATCCAAGAGTGCCACGCCACGTTATACATTCACTTACTAACCTATTCATACAGATACTAACATATACTTACTCTCTTATACAATTACTGACACAAGCACACACTCATTTATACAGCCACTCTCACAATTACTTACTCTCACATATAGTCATTTATATACTCCAACACTCACATATACTGCCTTTCACATATGTAGTTACTCACACATATACCAGTGAGACATACATTTACTCACCAACACACTGATACACACACTCACTCACCTATACAGCTATTTCCACATGCACTATTGAACCCATACACCCAGTAAATTATCCACTCACACATGTAGGTGGGACATCACACACCGCAAACCCACCCACACACACAAACACTGAGGCACCCATACAGATACTAATGTAACCAATAAGTAACCCATATAGACAGTCATGTACCTAATCATCAACCCATGCAGAAACTTATACAACAACTGAGAGACTGATACAGACATTCACACAGTTTAGTCACTAACCCATGCATTCAGTAAGACACATTCAGTCACACACCTATTAAATCCTCCACCAACACACTTATACACCAACTCATTCTTCAATACTCCTTGGCATTAACATATATAAAATATATTTAAACTTTACAGAAACACACATTCACTGGATGATGCCATCAGTGATGTCATTTGAGATGTCATCAGTGATGTCACTGACCATGTCATGAGTGATGTAATATGTGACGTCATCAGCAGTGCATTGCGGGGGCACAAGTTATAGTTAGCTCTCCTAACTATAACGTTCAAATTTCTCTGGTTTTGTACGAGTGAAATGTCCAACTAACTATAACGTCCCTGAAATCTATGTTTTTTTCAGTAAATATATATATGATACAAGACCGAAATGCATAATGGCAGTTGGTGCAGGGCATAAAATTAAATAAAACAAAGGCTCCACGAATTTGGGTCCTTATCGTCTTCTTCGAAAATAAGAAAGGTGTGTGAGACGAGCAATCGGGATATATATCTATATATATATATATTCACTGAAAAAACCATAGGTTTCAGGGGTGTTATAGTTAGCTGGACTTTTCACTTGTACAAAACCATTGAAATTCCCCCGTTATAGTTAGTTCAGCTAACTATAACTCGCGCGCCCGCAATGCACTGCTGATGACGTCACATATTACATCACTCATGACATGGTCAGTGACATCACTCATGACATCACTGATGACATCTCAAATGACATCACTGATGACATCACTGATGACATCATCCAGTGAATGTGTGTTTTTCTGAAAATTAAATATGTTTTATATATGTATATCTCAAGGTCGAGGGAAGAATAAATGGGTATATAAGTGTCTAAATGGATGATTTGTTTTTGAAAAATTGATTGTGTAACTGACTGATTAAGTGTATCATAGTGAATACATGGCTTAGTGAGTAATGTTTAAATATGTAAATATCTGTATCAGTCTCATTTTGTGTATAAGTGGCTGCATGGGTTGGTGAGTAGCTACATGGGTGTCTATATAGGTTATTAGTTGGTTTTTTGAGTATCAGTCTGAGTGTCTGCGTGGTTCGGTGGGGGGTATTACGTAGTGCATAGGTGCATGAATGAGTGACTCACTGTTTGTATGTGTTGAACACAGCATGTGTGCAGGACTGTATGGGTGGACGAGTGTGTGTATGGGTGTGTTAGTGAGTGAATGACTGTCTCAATAGTGTCTTTATGAGTACCTACATATGTTTTAAACTAGTATATGTGACTATTGGTGTATATATGTGAGTATATGTGAGAGTGAGAGATTGAAAGAGTTCCTGTATGAATAAGTATGTGTTTCTATAAGTGATTGTTTAAAAGACTAAGTATGTGTACGTTTCCGTAGAAGTAAGTGTGGTGGTGTGTGTATAACTGTATATGCAAGTAAATGTATGTTTGATTCTTTATTAGCATGAGTGACTATGTGTGTGAGTAACTCTATGGATGAGTGGCATTGTGTAACAGGATGTATAGGTGTATGAGTACATATGATGAGTGAGTACATGTATGAGTGACTGTATAGGACTGTTGGTGAATGAGTGGATGTGTATGTGGATCTTAGAATTACTGAAGAGGTTGTTGTAACTGGTATTGGTATGTCCATTGTTTTGAAAATTTTTGTCTCTATTTTTGAATGTGTGTATCAAAGGTTATATTAGGGTGAGAGGAGGTCTGCCACTCTATCACAAGGATGATGTCATCAGTGATGTCATCAGTGATGTCATTTGAGATGTCATCAGTGATGTCATGAGTGATGTCACTGACCATGTCATGAGTGATATAATATGTGACGTCATCAGCAGTGCATTGCGGGCGCGCGAGTTATAGTTAGCTGAACTAACTATAACGGGGGAATTTCAATGGTTTTGTACAAGTGAAAAGTCCAGCTAACTATAACACCCCTGAAACCTATGGTTTTTTCAGTGAATTTCTGAGGTTTTTTAAATGCTAATTCCTAACTATAACGTCCCTGAAACCTATGGTTTTTTCTGTGAATTTCAAAGGTTTTTTAAATGCTAATTTCTAACTATGCCTACAGAGATAGGACATGTGAAGAAAGAAGAAAAAATGCACAGAAAGAAACAAAAGAAGTGCAGAAAGAAGCAACAGAAGTCCTCAAATACGAAGATAAGTGCAGGAAGAAGGATAACGTGCAGAAAGAACAAAAAGAAGAGCAGAAAGAAGCCTTGTTGCAAAATCATCCTGTACCCTCAACTTTTTCAGACGGATACTGGTGGTAACTGAGTCTGACTAACCAGTCCTAGAGCCAGTGCTATGTTAAAAGACACTTAGAATACAGTGAAAACACCTACATACATTAGGGAACATTATGCGTTGGGGTCCCCCTGTGATTAGCATGACCTCCTCTGTAAGCCCCTAGTATATAATAGGGCATGGGGATTAAAACTACCTCTTAAAACAGGCCACAGGGCGTTTTTGCACACGTTAACTCAGGCCCCGTCCCCACCCTTCACCACTGTGTAAACACGCCCTGTGTCCGTTTTTAGTTGGGAGATTAAGTTCATTTGAATCCTGAGGGTCTCTAGGGTCCAACTAGCCCACTAGGTACCTCCAGTAAGTGCCACAGAGCTGCGTTGCAGAGAGGTGTAAAAAGTGGCACGGCCTGGACCACCTCTCTGCAATGCAGCTCAGTGGCGCTTACTGGACGCACTTGGTGGGCTAGTTAGCCCCCAGGGTCCCTCAGTATTGAAGGGAAATTATATCCCCAATTTAAAACGTGCCATAGTGCGTGTTTGCACACGTCACCTCAGGCCCCGTCCCCTCCCTTCACCACTGTGTAAACGCGCCCTGTGGCTGTCCTAAGTTGAGAGATTAAGTCCCCTTGAATCCTAAGGGTCCCTAGGGTCAAACTAGACCACTAGGTACCTCCAGTAAGCGCCACAGAGCTGCGTTGCAGAGAGGTGTAAAAAGGGGCTTGGCCTCAGAACACCTGTCTGCAGCGCAGCTCCCTGGCGCATACTGGAGATGCCTGTTGGGGGCGCATTTGCAGAGTGCTGCACGGAGGGGGCATGGCCTCCGGCACGATGCCAGTCTTTAATTTATTTTAATTTTTTAAGAAGGGGGGCTGTGTGGTTCCCCTTCTTATTCTAATTTATTGGCCCTGATGACCCCATCCCCCAGGGCCTGTCTCCTAATTATATTTTTTTGACCCCAATCCCCAGGGCCGGCCACTGTTTTTTGTTATTTTTTAAAAATATATATTTATAGACACACCTAGGACATGCTGGACAAACCGTACGTACCTATCACCATGACGATTTGCGTGATATTCATTAAAAGGCGACTATGTATGCAATGAATCCACGTGGAATGTATTTACACCACTAGTGAAGCTCTGACATGTCTGATGCCCTACCGTGCCTAATCCCGGTATACACCCTTGTCGTTTATTTATACAAACATGGATAGCTATTGACGGGCACATTTAATACACATGCACACCAAGCCATTCAAAGGGGATTCGACAAAAATTCGACCAAAACTATGCAAGAAACCCCCCTCACGGTTAATAAAACACACATCCACTGCCGGATGTGTAATACTTTTTATTTTACTCTCTGGAAATGGGACGAACATCACTTGAGAGTCACAGCGCGCTCCTGACAGAGCCCAATGCTGTGTTACACCCACCATTGCCTGCCGAGTGCCACACACCTCTGTGTTGTATTCCACTAGCTAGTGCATATGCTATGACACTCTCTAGCCCATGTGCACTGTAACACCACCCCGTGAATATGTCATGCCACACTTGTCTTCGCATGGGTTATATTGCCCTATCAAACGTGCCTTCCTCGATGCCTATGTTATAACGCACAGTGCTATGCCATACATATTACAATCTGGGATCCATATCTTTGTCACAGTGCATATGCAACGTTACACTCCCCAGCACATATTTTATATTACAACTTTAGAGACTAGTTAGGTTACACAACACTGCCCTGTGCATATTACACTCCAAGGCGCATATCGCATAGCACGCGCTAGTGCCTGTGCTATCTCGCGCTCTCCAATGAATCTGTCATTGCACACAATGTATTGCATATTATATTTCACGCCCAGTTCATCTTATATCACACTTTTTGGTGCATAGTTTATACCATGCACTATATCTAGTTTTCATTTTCAATCGTGCTCTCAGGACTATGTTCTATATAACACTGTGTTCACCTACCCTTTTCACGGGCATTACATTTTGCGATAGGGGGTGGAGGGTCAGGGGGTGTTTCTGCCAAGTGAGCTCGGAGTCACAGTCACAAACGTCCTCTTCTTCCTGAATAAAAGTGAGATTATGCTGCATACTTGTTCATATTTTAAGTAGTTCGCACAGACACAATGTTTTAAAAACAATAAAGTTCCTAATACCCGCCTTCTCTGAACAGTTAGCTTGCTGCCCCATCCCCCTCCTCCCTATCCTCTGTTGTGTGAATCCATGGACTAGCCTCCTCCCTCGTGCCATGCATAGTCTGATGTGCTGCCACTGCCCTCAATTTAGTATGATGTACCAGTCCACTCCTCCTGCCCTCCATTGCCCAATTCTATGCCCCATCATTGACCTCCTGCTTAAACTCTGTGCTTAGCTTGCTGCCCCTATTCTCCTTCCCCCTGCCCTCCGATGTCTTTGTGCATGCCCCTGCTCCATCCTTTTTGCCCACCATGTCCCATGGACCTGCCACTCCTATCTACTCTGAGTGTTCTGTTGAGCTGCCACTCCCCTCCCACCTGCCTAGCATTGTCAGATGACTGTAACCTGTCCCTGCCACCTCCACCCTGCCTGTCCACATGCCATGCCCCTATCCTCTTCCTCCTGTCCTACATGGTCCATTGTACTGCCACACCCTTCTGCCCTCCCTGGTCTGTTGTGCTGCAACTGCTCCTCCTGCCTGCCCCGTGTGGTCTGTTGTGAGGCCCCTTCCCCTGAACTTTCTTGTCTGTGCACAGGTCCTGACCCTCCCTTCTATCCTCCATCGTCCTTTGTGCATGCCCCTGCACCCTCCTTCTTGCCCATCATAGCCATTGTGCTGCCACTAACCCTCCCACTTGCCATGCATGGTCTTCTGTGCTGCCATGGCCCCTCCCACCTTCCCTGTGTGGTCAGTTAGCTGCCCCTGACCCCCTCCCACCTCACCTTCCCTCCATGGTCTGTGTGTATGCCATCACAGTCTCACTGTTGCTCTTCATGGTGTGTCTTGCTTCTAGTGCCCATCCTGCCTGACCTCCATGGCTATCTTGCTGCTCCTGCCCTGCCCCCTTGCCCCCAGCCCTCTGTTTACATGTGCATACCCCTACTCTTTCCCATCTGTTCTCTGTTGTCCATGTGCATGGTCCTGTCCCCTCCCTCTTGCTTTCTATGGATTGTTGTGCTGCACTCCCGTCCCGCATGCGCTGTGTGGTGTATTGTGCTGCTGCAAACCCTGATGCCTGCCCTGTAGGGTCAGTTTGGTGCACCTTTCCCCTTTGAACTACATTGAAAAAGAGGAGATTGTAGACAGGAGACAGATCAAATAAAGCCCATTTGAGCTTAAAAAACATTGGACGTTTCCTGGCTGAATCGGGTCTGTTGGCATGTATAGTTGTACTACCATTGCCTCTTCCTTCTGCCCACAATGGTCTATTACATTGCCACAGCCTCTCTTGCAAGTCCTGTATTGTTGGTTTGTTTCCCCTGCCCCCCTTTCCACTGCCCTTCATAGTCTGTTGTGCTTCCACGGCCCTTCCTGCCTGCTCAGTGTGGTTAAATTGTTGCCTTTGCACCCTCCTACCTGCCTTCAATTTTCAGAGTCCGTGCCCCTGGCCTCTGCCTCTCAACAGTATCCTAATGAACAACTAGATTGCTAACATTCTATATTTATTACAAAAGTGTGGAACGCCTGACATCATCTTGATGTAATCAAAACTGTAATACCTAGAGCATTTCCTTTAGAGATTACATATATGAGAGGGTCTTATTGGCATCAAAATTATGGTTAGTGCTCTAAAAGACTAAAATAAGGACATATTTTCTGAGTTTTCAAATAGCGACAAAGCACTTTTAAATTATTTGTTAAATTTATGTTTTTTTATCCAGTTGACCACTTGATTGCATGTTGCACTTAGGGGAGAGGATGTGGTGTTACTTCCAGAACTGCAGACTTTGCAACTGGGGAACCAGGTTGAAGTTTCTGCTTCAGCTCGACATTTTGTGATTCTGGTCAAATCACTTAGTCTCCCCCATGTCTACAACCAAAATGAATTTGTTCTTGTGTGATGTAACCAATGCTCATGTAAAGCACTCCAATACCTGACAAGTCTGCACTATATAACACTGCAAAAACACAAAAAAATAAGTGTTTTGCACACTTCTGTCATTGGGCTATATTTGGGCTACATCTGGGTGATTTTGGGCTACATTTGGGCTCTTTTGTCTCCGGTGGCCATCTTGGGAGATTTATTTGTTATGAAGTTTCCTAATTTCCTCATGTACTGCAGTCTCCTCAGTAGGAAATGCTTTCAGTTTTTTACTTTGATTCCATCATGAAGGTATTCAGATATGTCACACATTTGCCATAAATTCTGAATGTTAGCACTCTAGTTGCTCATCAGATCACTGTAGTAAAACTACTGTTCACCATGGAAGTCTGCTCCTGGTATTAAAAGTGCATGTTTCAGTCTGCATGTCAGAATATTTTAATGAAATAGAAGAGGATTTGAGAAGTCACTCAAAATATGCCCTCATTTTCTTTCTTCAGCATTAATCATAATTTCTATGGCAAAATGAACCCAATCATTGTGTTCTTTTTTAAATTAAATGTTTTAAGTGTTACCAGTTTATTCCAATCAAGATGGCTTCAGGTGTGCCATACTTTTGTCATAATGAAGACAGTAAGCGCTCTAGTTGTTTTTAAGAACATTCTGGGACATTCTGTCATTGGGCTATACTTGGGCTACATCTGGGTGATATTTGGGCTACATTTGGGCTCTTTTGTCTCTGGTGGCCATCTTGGGAGACTTATTTGTTATGAAGTTTCCTAATTTCCTCATTTACTGCAGTCTCCTCAGTAGGAAATACTTTCAGTTTTTTACTTTGATTCCATCAAGAAGGCATTCAGATGTGTCACACATTTGCCATAAATTCAGAATGTTAGCACTCTTTTTGCTCATTAGATCACTGTAGTAAACCTACTGCTCACCAGGGAAAACTGCTGCTGGTATTGAAAGTGCATGTTTCAGTCTGCATGTCAGAATTTTTTAATGAAATAGAAGAGGATTTGAGAAGTCACTCAAAATGTGCCCTAATTTTTCTTTCTGCAGCACTAATCATACTTTTTATGGAAAAATGAACCCCCTCATTTTGTTCCTTTTTAAATTAAATGTTTTAAGAGTTACCACTTTAATCCAAGCAAGATGGCTTCAGGTGTGCCATATGTTTATCAAAAGTAGGACTGTTAGCGCTCTAGTTGTTATTTGGAACACTCTGGGAAGCTGCAGTAGAACACAAAGGAATCAACTGACAGTCTCTGCCCTTGTTGGATGTACATGTTTTACTGAGAATGTCAGACTTCATTCTCACATGACTGAGAAAGATAATGTGAATTTACAGAAAATAAGCTCTCAGTTTAGCTTACAGATCACCTTCCAAACCTCTGTGATAAAAGCATGAGAAAATATTTTTCTCTCAATCATGATATCCCAGCAGAAGGCTTTTTCACATGGTGAAATCACCTTAGAACATACCACAATTCCTAAAATGAGTATGGTACCATCAACAAATGATTTATAATGTAACTAAAGTCTTAAAACATTCTATTAACTGCAATGCTTTTTAATGAGGTGCTATCATGTATATTGGTCCCAAGATGGCTGCCAACACTTCTTGGATGAAGTGCTGACAGCCAATCAGATCTCAGGATGAGATGTGTGGTTAGGCTCCGCCCACATATATATATGCTTTTAAATGCTATTTTCTCAGGAAATACTGAACAGATTTACACCAGACCTACGAAAGGCACTTCCTTGACCTTATGGCTACCTCTCTGCCAAATTTCAAGTAATTCTGTTCAGCCGTTCGGGCTGTAGCTGTGTCTAAAGGTCCTATGGAAAAATGCATGGGGAAAACGTGTTTTGGGACCCCCCTTTTTTCTCGGCCCCCGCTTGACGAATCCCCCCGAGACTTTCAGGGAAGGAGCGGAGCGGAGCGCCCCACCTATTTTGAAAATTTCACGAAGATTCGTCAATCGGCGCCAAAGTTATTCCAAATAGAATGTTGCGGATTTCCTATGGAAACACGGTCCTAACTATAACTATCTACTGGCGACCGCCAGTAGATAATATATATATTACCTACTGGCGGTCGCCAGTAGGTAGTTATAGTTAGGACCCTGTTTCCATAGGAAATCCGCAACATTCTATTTTGAATAACTTTGGCGCCGGTCGACGAATCCTCGCGAATATTTCAAAATAGGTGGGGTGCTACGCTCCGCTCTTACCCTGAAAGTCTCGGGGGGATTCGTCAAGCGGGGGCTGAGATAAAAGGGGGGTCCCAAAACGCGTTTTTCCCATGCATTTTTCCATAGGACCTTTAGACACAGCTACAGCCCGAACGGCTGAGCAGAATTACTAGAAATTTGGCAGACAGGTAGTCCTCAGGTCAAGGAAGTGCCTTTTGTAGGTTTGGTGTAAATCTGTTCAGTAGATTCTGAGAAAATAGCCTTTAAATCAATATATATATCTGAGCCAGCTTACGGTGCGCTTACGGTGCACTTACCGTACGCGTACGGTGGCGTGCGCGAGCGCGATTCTGATTGGCTCTTAGATCTTAGTAAACATTCGAATCGGTCGAAACCAGGAAGCGGCGGCCGCCATTTCGTGTGTTTCACTCAGAAAAAAAAGAGTGATATCTTGAAAAGGGGGCAAGGAGGAGAGTTACAGACCCCCTAACATTTGAAAGGGGGTCAAAGAAGGACAGAAAAAGTACAAAGAAAACATTTATTGATTTTAAAAAAAATCGCGGGGTACGCGTACGGTAAGCTCAATGTACGCGTACGGTAGAAAAAAAATAAAATAAAAGAAATGAAATGCAGATTTAAGAGTTTAGATATTAGGGGGCTCTAAAAAGAGCCGTTGTGTTTATGAAGTGATTTTTTAGTGGTACCTACAAGTAAGTACCGATGCAGAGTCTAAGGTTCAAGAGGAAGACTCTGTTCCCTTCATCATTGAAGTGCACACCATCTCCTCTATAAATGTCTTGCATGTCGTAACGCAAGTTGTTGTGGTAAATGGAACCCATACCATAGTCACGGAGGAAAGCAGAAACAGATTTGTTGACGTGCTTTCTTGCTTTGTCAATCTGCGGACAGAAATGATTGGACCAGTTCCATTTTTGCCTTTGGCATATGTTAGAAAACACAAAGGCAGTTTTAGGGAAAAGTGAAAACAGTTGTGCAAAGGTGTCCTTCATAAGCATTTCCAGACCTACCCCAGTCAAAGTGCCTAGGTCATTGCCACCACAGTGCACTATTATGAGGTCAGGGTGTTGGATTTGCATGAAGGATTTCACCAATGGCATCAATTGGCGCCACTTTAACCCTCTCTGACCAATCCATTTAATGTCTACATTTGGCAAAGCAAGGTCTCTCACCATATCTGTTTTCTCTGCATACTTTTCACTCCAGAAGACATAGCTGTGCCCTACAATCCACACTGTGAACATCTTCAAAGGAGAACTGGATGCACTCAGGAGGTGTAATTCAGTAGAATGGTAAAAAGAAATGAAAGACAGTTTGGAAATGGAGGCATACATATTTTTTTCATAAAAAAAAGAACTGATTGGCTGTTTCATACCATTCAAGAATAAAAACTAGGCTGTATGTGTAAATTAATAGAAGCATGTTTTGTATTGGTACAGAAAAATGTGTTACCAAAGAACAGTACTATGGATTTGCTGTTAGGTTTGAAAAGTCAAGCACTCTTGCTCTGTGGAATTGAAACATTGTTTGGTGAACTTCTGACCTAACTCCACACAGCAGTGTTCCATGAGCTGTTGCTATGGTAGCAGGCAGAAGTCAAGTTGGGGGTAGGGTACTAGGCAGAAGTCAAGTTGGGGGAAGGGTACTTTTGGAAAAGGGTTGGTTTTCAACCAATAGAAATGTGTGATTACATTTGAAAAAAAGGGGGAAGCACTGAGATTTGAAATTAACATGTATATGTGTGGAAAACGAGAGAGAAAGTTTGCCATTATCTGGTTCTGCTGAGAGGAGAGAGGTGTAAAGAACAGAGATCCTGGCTCTGATAATCTGCTGTTTGAGTGCCACATTTCTTTCACAGCTAACTAATTTTAAAGGTGAGTTTAGAGTTTGAGAGGGGATGTCTATGGTAAATTAAGAAATGAATAATAGAAATGGAATTCCTTTTGTTGAAGTTGTGTTTATTATTTTCTGTTTTGGGAGAAATTTAAATGTGAGGAACATGTAAAATAATATGGACTATGTTTTCACGATAAATTAAGGTGTACTGGTAAAAATAAAGAATACTTTAAGGGTTTGAGGTTGGACTCAGTAATGCAAATACATACAGCATCAGTAAGGCTGGTTGCCCTTGCTGGAGTGTAGGCAGTCACCCAGGTTACTCATGGTGCTGGTCTGAAAAAGCAGTTTGGACATGTGCTTTTTTAAGAATCTGAAAAGTGGATTCATAATGTGTCAGTCTGTAAAAGTGTTTATCACTTGCCAAAAAAAAGAGTAGTAAGTGTGCTTTCAAATTGGCAAAGAAATTTCGTTTTGTGACTAATGTGAAAACATGACTCTGTGTGCAAATAGGAATTACAGGCAGAGATTTATTGCGTATTGCTCTGGTGATTTCACAGTTGCATTAGATGGAAAGGGGGAGCCATTTTTTGGTGCAGAAGCAGACTCTTAGCACACACCCAGCTGCTTACCCTGTGGAATCATGCACAGTATTAACAAGCGAGTGGGGTTTGAGGTTTCAGTCAGTAATGCAAATACATTCAGCATCACTAAGGCTGGTTGCCCTTGCTGGAGTGTAGTCAGTCACCCAGGTTACACATGGTGCTGGTCTGAAAAAGCAGTTTGGACATGTGCTTTTTCAAGAATCTGAAAAGTGGATTTAAAATGTGACAGACTGTAAAAGTGTTTATCACTTGCCAAAAAAAAGAGTAGTAAGTGTGCTTTCAAAATGGCAAAGAAATTTCGTTTTGTGACCAATGTGAAAACATGACTCTGTGTGCATATAGGAATTACAGGCAGAGATTTATTGCGTATTGCTCTGGTGATTTCACAGTTGCATTAGATGGAAAGGGGGAGCCATTTTTTGGTGCAGAAGCAGACTCTTAGCACACACCCAGCTGCTTACCCTGTGGAATCATGCACAGTATTCACAAGCAAGTGGGGTTTGAGGTTTCAGTCAGTAATGCAAATACATTCAGCATCACTAAGGCTGGTTGCCCTTGCTGGAGTGTAGTCAGTTACCCAGGTTACACATGGTGCTGGTCTGAAAAAGCAGTTTGGACATGTGCTTTTTTAAGAATCTGAAAAGTGGATTCAAAATGTGACAGACTGTAAAAGTGTTTATCACTTGCCAAAAAAAAGAGTAGTAAGTGTGCTTTCAAAATGGCAAAGAAATTTCGTTTTGTGACTAATGTGAAAACATGACTCTGTGTGCATATAGGAATTACAGGCAGAGATTTATTGCGTATTGCTCTGGTGATTTCACAGTTGCATTAGATGGAAAGGGGTAGCCATTTTTTGGTGCAGAAGCAGACTCTTAGCACACACCCAGCTGCTTACCCTGTGGAATCATGCACAGTATTCACAAGCGAGTGGGGTTTGAGGTTTCAGTCAGTAATGCAAATACATTCAGCATCACTAAGGCTGGTTGCCCTTGCTGGAGTGTAGTCAGTTACCCAGGTTACACATGGTGCTGGTCTGAAAAAGCAGTTTGGACATGTGCTTTTTTAAGAATCTGAAAAGTGGATTCAAAATGTGACAGACTGTAAAAGTGTTTATCACTTGCCAAAAAAAAGAGTAGTAAGTGTGCTTTCAAAATGGCAAAGAAATTTCGTTTTGTGACTAATGTGAAAACATGACTCTGTGTGCAAATAGGAATTACAGGCAGAGATTTATTGCGTATTGCTCTGGTGATTTCACAGTTGCATTAGATGGAAAGGGGGAGCCATTTTTTGGTGCAGAAGCAGACTCTTAGCACACACCCAGCTGCTTACCCTGTGGAATCATGCAGAGTATTCACAAGTGAGTGGGGTTTGAGGTTTCAGTCAGTAATGCAAATACATTCAGCATCACTAAGGCTGGTTGCCCTTGCTGGAGTGTAGTCAGTCACCCAGGTTACACATGGTGCTGGTCTGAAAAAGCAGTTTGGACATGTGCTTTTTTAAGAATCTGAAAAGTGGATTCAAAATGTGACAGACTGTAAAAGTGTTTATCACTTGCCAAAAAAAAGAGTAGTAAGTGTGCTTTCAAAATGGCAAAGAAATTTCGTTTTGTGACTAATGTGAAAACATGACTCTGTGTGCATATAGGAATTACAGGCAGAGATTTATTGCGTATTGCTCTGGTGATTTCACAGTTGCATTAGATGGAAAGGGGGAGCCATTTTTTGGTGCAGAAGCAGACTCTTAGCACACACCCAGCTGCTTACCCTGTGGAATCATGCACAGTATTCACAAGCGAGTGGGGTTTGAGGTTTCAGTCAGTAATGCAAATACATTCAGCATCACTAAGGCTGGTTGCCCTTGCTGGAGTGTAGTCAGTTACCCAGGTTACACATGGTGCTGGTCTGAAAAAGCAGTTTGGACATGTGCTATTTTAAGAATCTAAAAAGTGGATTCATAATGTGTCAGTCTGTAAAAGTGTTTATCACTTGCCAAAAAAAAGAGTAGTAAGTGTGCTTTCAAATTGGCAAAGAAATTTCGTTTTGTGACTAATATGAAAACATGACTCTGTGTGCATATAGGAATTACAGGCAGAGATTTATTGCGTATTGCTCTGGTGATTTCACAGTTGCATTAGATGGAAAGGGGGAGCCATTTTTTTGGTGCAGAAGCAGACTCTTAGCACACACCCAGCTGCTTACCCTGTGGAATCATGCACAGTATTCACAAGCGAGTGGGGTTTGAGGTTTCAGTCAGTAATGCAAATACATTCAGCATCACTAAGGCTGGTTGCCCTTGCTGGAGTGTAGTCAGTTACCCAGGTTACACATGGTGCTGGTCTGAAAAAGCAGTTTGGACATGTGCTTTTTTAAGAATCTGAAAAGTGGATTCAAAATGTGACAGACTGTAAAAGTGTTTATCACTTGCCAAAAAAAAGAGTAGTAAGTGTGCTTTCAAAATGGCAAAGAAATTTCGTTTTGTGACTAATGTGAAAACATGACTCTGTGTGCATAGAGGAATTACAGGCAGAGATTTATTGCGTATTGCTCTGGTGATTTCGCAGTTGCATTATATGGAAAGGGGGAGCCATTTTTTGGTGCAGAAGCAGACTCTTAGCACACACCCAGCTGCTTACCCTGTGGAATCATGCACAGTATTCACAAGCGAGTGGGGTTTGAGGTTTCAGTCAGTAATGCAAATACATTCAGCATCACTAAGGCTGGTTGCCCTTGCTGGAGTGTAGTCAGTTACCCAGGTTACACATGGTGCTGGTCTGAAAAAGCAGTTTGGACATGTGCTTTTTTAAGAATCTGAAAAGTGGATTCAAAATGTGACAGACTGTAAAAGTGTTTATCACTTGCCAAAAAAAAGAGTAGTAAGTGTGCTTTCAAAATGGCAAAGAAATTTCGTTTTGTGACTAATGTGAAAACATGACTCTGTGTGCAAATAGGAATTACAGGCAGAGATTTATTGCGTATTGCTCTGGTGATTTCACAGTTGCATTAGATGGAAAGGGGGAGCCATTTTTTGGTGCAGAAGCAGACTCTTAGCACACACCCAGCTGCTTACCCTGTGGAATCATGCAGAGTATTCACAAGTGAGTGGGGTTTGAGGTTTCAGTCAGTAATGCAAATACATTCAGCATCACTAAGGCTGGTTGCCCTTGCTGGAGTGTAGTCAGTCACCCAGGTTACACATGGTGCTGGTCTGAAAAAGCAGTTTGGACATGTGCTTTTTTAAGAATCTGAAAAGTGGATTCAAAATGTGACAGACTGTGAAAGTGTTTATCACTTGCCAAAAAAAAGAGTAGTAAGTGTGCTTTCAAAATGGCAAAGAAATTTTGTTTTGTGACTAATGTGAAAACATGACTCTGTGTGCATATAGGAATTACAGGCAGAGATTTATTGCGTATTGCTCTGGTGATTTCACCGTTGCATTAGATGGAAAGGGGGAGCCATTTTTTGGTGCAGAAGCAGACTCTTAGCACACACCCAGCTGCTTACCCTGTGGAATCATGCACAGTATTCACAAGCGAGTGGGGTTTGAGGTTTCAGTCAGTAATGCAAATACATTCAGCATCACTAAGGCTGGTTGCCCTTGCTGGAGTGTAGTCAGTTACCCAGGTTACACATGGTGCTGGTCTGAAAAAGCAGTTTGGACATGTGCTATTTTAAGAATCTAAAAAGTGGATTCATAATGTGTCAGTCTGTAAAAGTGTTTATCACTTGCCAAAAAAAAGAGTAGTAAGTGTGCTTTCAAATTGGCAAAGAAATTTCGTTTTGTGACTAATATGAAAACATGACTCTGTGTGCATATAGGAATTACAGGCAGAGATTTATTGCGTATTGCTCTGGTGATTTCACAGTTGCATTAGATGGAAAGGGGGAGCCATTTTTTTGTGCAGAAGCAGTCTCTTAGCACACACCCAGCTGCTTACCCTGTGGAATCATGCACAGTATTCACAAGCGAGTGGGGTTTGAGGTTTCAGTCAGTAATGCAAATACATTCAGCATCACTAAGGCTGGTTGCCCTTGCTGGAGTGTAGTCAGTCACCCAGGTTACACATGGTGCTGGTCTGAAAAAGCAGTTTGGACATGTGCTTTTTTAAGAATCTAAAAAGTGGATTCAAAATGTGTCAGACTGTAAAAGTGTTTATCACTTGCCAAAAAAAAGAGTAGTAAGTGTGCTTTCAAATTGGCAAAGAAATTTCGTTTTGTGACTAATATGAAAACATGACTCTGTGTGCAAATAGGAATTACAGGCAGAGATTTATTGCGTATTGCTCTGGTGATTTTACATTAGCATTAGATGGAAAGGGGGAGCCATTTTTTGGTGCAGAAGCAGACTCTTAGCACACACCCAGCTGCTTACCCTGTGGAATCATGCACAGTATTCACAAGCGAGTGGGGTTTGAGGTTTCAGTCAGTAATGGAAATACATTCAGCATCACTAAGGCTGGTTGCCCTTGCTGGAGTGTAGTCAGTCACCCAGGTTACACATGGTGCTGGTCTGAAAAAGCTGTTTGGACATGTGCTTTTATCAGAATCTGAAAAGTGGATTCATAATGTTAGAAATTTAATTTGTGAAGGTGTTATTGTGATTTTCATTTATAGGAAAGGGGTTTATAGTATTTTAAGATTTCTAAAGAACATAAAAAATGTAGTAATATATTTAAATAAAATAAAGGAATTATTTTTTAGTTTTTTTCAGGTATTGCTGAAGAGCAGTGAACAAAATTTAAGATGCCTACAAAATCCAGAGTAAAGAAAGACCACAAAAAAAACCTATATTTGAAGACAACTGGAGGACCTAAGTTAGTTGGAGATGCTCATGTTGGGAAAAAGAAAAAATCTTCTGGTAAGCAAACAAAAGATTTTTTAAAGAACATATTCAAAAAAAGGAAAAATGTACAAAATGTCTGTACTGGAAAGAATGTTTTCAATAGAAAAGGAGAGGAAAAAATTGAGCATTTAGTTAATGCAAATATACCTTCTGCAACTAAAAAGATTAACTTAAACAGAAAAACAGCGTTTAAAGAGATACGTAGAAAAATGTTTCAGAGAAGAGTTATGTCCAATTTGATAAAGGATGTGAAGAAATATAAGCAAAAGGCTAAGTTTTATAAGAGAAAAAAAGAAATTGAAGCCATTGCAGCAAAGGCATTAGAATTAAAAAGGAAACTATTCATTTTAATTTTGAATAGGATGCGTACATTAGATAAAATGGTTAATGTACTGAAATCACAAAGCAAAAGGAAAAGAGTAGTGAACAGAACAAACTTTTGTAAAGTGTTTTTAGGAAAATGGATGCATAGTTCAAGTAGTGAACCTTTTTTTAATGAAGAGAGCTATTTTCAAAGTAATAGTTTGCTGCATGCAGTTGACACCAGAGGTCGTGCTTACGAAGTGAAAAATGGTTGCATAATGGAGAAGGAGATAATGGTTCCAAGAGATGAGGTACAAGTGATGGCGGATGAGGCTATGGGGAGACGTCCTAAAGCCCCAGTGTACACTTGGAATTGTAGTAGTATTTGCACTGTGCGTCAGGAATCTATTGATACATTTCGTGAGTTTCTAAGAGAATATAGTAAAAAAAGTGTAAAACAGAAGATTAAGGTGCTTCAAAGTCTAGATCCATGCAGAGTGAGAGAGAATACTGGTTTGCAGGGTCATTCTCTGGCTTGTCTATCTAGAAACGTGTGTATTAGTGTTTTCCATCATTTTAGAATGCTGGCTGTTCATCATACTGAAATGAGAAAGTTTGTGAGACGGTTGTATTTTGCTAAAAGTCCAGCAATAAAGTTAGATGAATTGAATAGGGCTCTGTTCCGTGGGTCAGTATCAGATGTAGAGAAGGTTGTTGATGAAATTCAGTTTTGTTACTTTGGTCCTAAACAAAACAGTGCAGAAAAGGACACAGTAAATGAGGAAGAAGTGGAAGAGAATGTACAACCATTTGTAAGTAAGACATTTAATGATCACATAACAAAATTTGAAAAAATCTCTAATGAAAGACCAAATATTACTTGTATTTGTTGACGCAGAACTCATTATAGAAAACAAACCAGGTATGTTGATCTCTACAGAAAGAGTGAAAATGAAGATAATTATAAGTGGAAGGATTTTGCCACATATATATTTCTTGAAAATTGTTTTGAATTGGGTGAAGTTCAGCGTATTTGTAAATACTGTTACAACAAGTTAGAGGAAAATAGAATGCCGACCAGAGCTGTACATAATAATTTAGAATTGGATGCTATTCCTGCTGAACTTTCTGAATTAAATACATATGAGTCTATACTCATTCAATGTGTTCATCCGTTCCAGACCATAGTACGTATGGAGCCCAAAACTGGTAAATTACCTCCTTCAGATTTACTGAGAGGTTTAAAAGGTAGAGTGGTGTATTTGCCCTTGGATTTGAAAAAAAATATGGAAACTATTGATGCGGATACTTTGGAAACTGAACCATTAATTATTCTGGTTAATGGTGTACCTACAAAGAATAAGAAGATTTGGCAGGAGCTGGTAGATGTACGGAAAGTACAAAGAGCAAATTTGTATTTGAAAAGGAATAACAAATGGTATGAATCAATTTATATAGAAGAAGAAGAAGAAGAAGATTTACAAGAAGACACAGAAACACCAACTGGACAAATTGAAAAAGTGGACAAGTCAAAGGAAGAAGAAATTTATGAACATTTTAGCATACATCCTCTTCATTCAAAAGAAGTTATGGGAGACAATATTGATCTGTTTCAGATGAAGAAAGCAAAAGGAACTCCCGTGAGTGTATGGGAGGAGAGCTTGGAAGCTCGATGTTTTCCCCAGCTGTTTCCTAAAGGAAAAGGAGGACGATACGATGAACGTCCGGAACAGATTCCAGCTTCTGAGTATCGGACTACAAGACTATATGCTGAAGATCCCAGATTTCGGCAAAGTATTCCTTATTTGTTCCATCTTTTATTTGAAAGCGACTTGTCTGCACTGTCTTATGCAGTAAATCACATTTTAAAAAGTGGAGTACATTTACAAAATGTGTCTGCTAAGGATTTTATGGAGAAAGTGCAGCACCGAGATGATCATTTGGAAACACAACTGATCAATCTGATGGCTTGTCAGCGTGGGACAAATGTGTGGTAAATAATTTTCCTTTACCGGGACTGAATTTGATACAGAAACATAATAAAATAGCTCAGTAAAATGAGAGGCAGAATCCGTGGTATTAGAGGTGGGCTTTATTCCAATACTCGATTATAATCGGATGCTCCAAGTTCCGTCACCACGAAGGTTCAGGAAGTGAAGTACATACATTATTGATATGAAATGACTTTTATAATGCATACATTACAATGAAGCGAATGCAATAGGCGTAACAATTGATAAGGAAAATGACGATATATCTACGTAACCAAAAAATGGGTGTAATAAGGAGTAAAAAGGAACATAATTGGTTGTGATGTCATGTATAGGTGGATCTATAAGATAATACTTGGCATAGATGCGCGCGCAGCATTATGACGTGTGATTGACGTGTAACTAGGGGGGTGAAGGGGACTTGACATTTAGCTCTACATGTGGAGACAAAAAGTCTGGGGGGTCAAGTCAACCTAATCCCAAATCATATCTAACATCCTATGTTTAAAGAACTATGTTATCCACAAAGGAAGGACTCTCGGACAGAATCTATTCTATACTGACTGTGCGTGCGTGTACAAGCGTCTAAGTGTCTACACTAAATGCGAGGGCAGGAATCTTCCATAGTAACAGGGCTATGAATTACTTGTATTAAGACAGAGAAGCCGGGCCCTTTGCTTGGTAGCTAGAAGAATGTTTACTTAAACTACTAGGCAGGAATGCATCGGCTGAGGGGGAAGCAGATAATTCGAAGGTGAAATACAGTTCTTGGCAGAGAATAGGCTGATGTCAGGCTTCATGAGCCGCGCAGAGAATGAGACAAAGTTCATGGTCACAGATGCAGGCTCAGACTGGAGCTTTCAGAGGCAGAAGGCAAGAAGAGTTTTGATGACAGAATCAGGGCCTACTTGCTTGGACTGTAAAATGGCATAAGTGAACCATATAAAGCCGGTGGCCTTTCGTACTTAGGAAGGGAATATCCGGCCTATTCATGGTGGATCTGACAGAGGACATGTTGACGGTGGACGCACATGTGTTTGCGTCTTCATAACTGGAACTGGAGGGAACATACATGTACTTGTGATTTATACATGAAACCGTTGGGGTCCAAGATAGGGGACATAACTGACCAGAAAAATCCATATTTCCACATTCCCTCCTTGTCCCCTACTTGCCCGTTAAGAGATATCAATCTTCATTAATCCATTGATCTGTTCATATAGCATCATTTGTTCTTCTTTCTTCTTCCGGGGTCTTGAATGAAATCTTGGTGGTGGAATACACGATGTGGCACTCAGACCACAAATCGCTGGTCCACATTGCAGACATAGACAGCAACTGAATAGTATGAGAAGGCCAATACCTAGGAAGGATAGAACTCTCCATCCCCAGGCTGATATCACACTCCAAAACCAATTGGACCAAGTCCAAGTGCCTGGGTTCTGGTGTATCTGGCTTACAATCTCATGAAGGCGAGTTATAGCTTTATATACAGATGGCGAATTCTCTGGTATGAAAATGCAACAGCTTGATCCGATGACCCTACAAGCTCCGCCCCTATCAGCCAGGATGACGTCAAGGACAAGACGATTTTGAAGCACAACAATCCGCATAGCAGACTGCTCTTCTGTTAAATTGCCTAAGGCGGAAATAGTTTCATTCACTACTGCTTCAAGGGTTCTAGTTAATCTACGTATTAGTTTACTATTAGTAACAGTACCTATATAGGGAAAGATGCCTTTATTGAAATCTGTGTATTTTTCCCATGCTGTTTCAGTGTAATCGACAATCGGGAGATCTCTCCGCTCTCTATTGTGTACTAAATGAATATTTCTGTAATAATCAGGAGGAGCTAGGAAAACAGGTGGCAAAAGGAATGCAATGTAGCAGGTACCATCCCAATCTAGAGGTAGACGCATATATGCAGTCTGACCACATATAAAGTAGGAGTGGCGATAAGCTCTGAACGAGGATTTGCCTTGATCACTGAATTCTACTGTAGTAGTGCATTTACTATGGCCCATATGTATGGAACCAACCTTTCTTACACACAATTCACCTTTTGCTGGGAATACTGACATGGTGGGTAAGACTAGTTCAACTTCGGATACGACATTTAGAATCATGAGATTAGGTGTAAAATTACCTAATCCATATACTTCATTTTCTAGATCAGTTCCTGTTCTTTTGGGGCGACCCTCCTTGTCAGGGTAGCAGACCTTGAGTAAAACTAGGTTTAGGTTTCCCCATACCCACTGATCTTGGAAAACTGCGGTGTCTGAGTCTATGGAATTGATTAAGCTAAACCATGCTCCACAGGAGCCATTATGTGTAAACGGATGTGGAAAGAAAGGCAAGACTCCTTCATAATTCTGATAGGGAGGGAGTCGGCCACACACCCAACAATTAGTGGCATTACTAGTCTGATGGGAATGATGTAACATACTAATGAAAGTGTTATTGCGCAGCGCAAGTCTATAGGACAATTCATGCGGGGGTAAGTCACTAAAAGAATGTTCTGCAATAACATTGTGAACATTTCTGGCAACAGGGTAATATATGTGCAACAACATACTAGTAATAATTATTAAAAGACTTAAAGAAAACAAGATTAATAATGTCACTATACAGTGGCTACGCAGTGATTTACAATACGCCTGTCGTTTCATCATTTTTCGTGACTGTCCATGATTCAGGTCTAGAGGATACATGTCAGAGACAGATTCAACCGCTTCACCTAGGAGAGGACTTAAACAATCAAACCGTCTGACGTTCTAGGCCTCAACTTAACTTTGTAGAGTTCGCTTTCAGTTTTTTCCACCAAAGGAAGTTTTGAATCAGTCTGTGAGGGAGTGCAGGGCACAATGTCTATATCCGAGGATTGTCCATGGAATTTCTTGATATGACTTGAATGAATCCAGCCCTTGCGGCCCTCGATCTTCACGGCTGTTCTTGTGGTCAGCAGAACCAACTTGGGTGTCTTCCACCTGGGCTCCAGCTGAGTCTTTCGGTCGAAATTTCTCACAAATACAATATCACCCGGAACTACGTCATGGGGTTTCACCTCAGTGTTGTCGGGAAATGCTGCAGCAACCTGTGAACGACAAGATTGTAGTGCAGACATCAAGGAAGCCAAGTAATCTGTCAGCATATTACAGTCAATATCAGTTATTTTGCGTGGTACAGGCGTCCCCCACATATTTGGTGGTCTGCCGAAGATCACCTCATACGGGGATAGCCCTGTTCGAGAGTGTGCTACCATTCTCATGTAAAAGAGTGCAACTGGTAATGCTACTATCCAGTCGACACCTTTCTCTCTGCATATTTTGGACAGTCTGATTTTCAGTATCTGATTATGTCTTTCTACGAGACCTGCTGCTTCGGGGTGTCGGACACAGTGGAATTTCCACTGATATCCTAGCAGAAGTGAAACATGTTTCATTAATTCGGATGAGAACGGCTGGCCGTTATCTGAGTAGACAACACGTGGTAAACCATAGCGTGGGAAGAATTCTCGAACTAACTGTTTGGCAGTAGTCGGGGCAGTGTAATCTGAAACCGGGTATGCCTCCGTCCAACGGGACAGAGCGCAGACAACTACGAGAACATATTTGAATCCTCGACATCGTTCCATCTGGATATAATCCATCTGGAGGACTTCAAAAGGGTGATCAGGAGGATGAAATCCACCCTGTTCTACGGGAACGCTTTTTCCTGGGTTGAACTGGCAACAGATCATACAGGTGCGGACTCTTTGTTTGGCTGCTGCTCGTAAATGTTTATTGAACCAAATGTGTTGAATGCTGTCTAGCATAGCTTTCTCTCCTAGATGCGCTGGACTATGGATAGTGTTAATAATGACTCGGACCATTGAATCAGGAAGGAACCATACAGACTTTTCCTTCGTAATCCATCCTTGGTCCGTTTGGATCCCTCCTAATTCAGTCCATTTCTTTATTTCGTCTGGTGTAGCATGTGTCTGTATGTCAATTACGTCAAGAGTAGGATCTTTAACTGTCATACAATGTGTCGGCATCGGGACTATTGTCTTTGTCATGTCGGATGTTTGTGTTTGAGCAGTCTGTTTAGCTGTTCTGTCCGCTAAATCATTGCCTTGAGAAATGATATCAGTAACCTTCGTATGAGCCTTACATTTCATAATTGATATTGCAGTAGGTAGATGTATTGCATCTAATAAGGCATGAATGAGGGGTCCGTGCTGAATGTGGGCACCGTGGGAAGTTAAATAACCTCTCTCTCGCCACAGTACGCCGAAGTCATGTACAACTCCGAATGCATAACGTGAATCAGTGTATATGTTGACCCTTTTACTTGTGGCTTGAATACAGGCTCGTGTCAGAGCAATAAGCTCTGCGGCTTGAGCTGACAAAGTATTTATACGATTTGTTTCAATGACTTCAGTATCTGTTGTGACTGAGTAAGCAGCCACCAACTCTCCTGTACTTGTTCTCATACATGAACCATCTACATACAATGTCAGGTCTGGATCTGACAATGGAACATCTGTCAAGTCTTGTCTAGGTTTCGTCGTTATAGTAATAACTTCAATACAGTCATGGGCTAGTGGGTCTGTTCCGGTTACTGGCAAAAGTGTGGCAGGATTCAATGTGTTACAGCGTCTGATTTCTATGTGTGGCTGAAACAGTGTAAGTTCGTACCCTGTGAGTCGTGCTATAGTCAAGTGTTGTGTTTGCGTTCTATTTACAAGAACCTCTACTGCGTGTGGTACTTGAACTGTCAATGGATGTCCTAACACTATGGCATCGCTTTGTCTGATTGCTAAAGCTGTCGCTGCTACTGATTTTAGGCATGCAGGCAAAGCCTGAGCTACGGGATCTAATGTGCTAGAAAAATAAGCACATGGTTTGTGTGATCCTGCTTGTTCCTGTGTGAGTACTGACAAAGCAGTACCTTCGCGTTCTGTAACAAAGAGTGTAAACTGTTTTCTGTAACATGGCGTTGCTAAAACAGGTGCTTGACATAAAGCTTTCTTTAGGCTTTCAAAAGCTTGCGTATGTTCCTGGGTCCAAGGGAGAACAGTCGATGTGGCTGCCTCCTGGGTTGTCAACTGAATGAGTGGTTTTGCTAGAAATGCATATTGCGGGATCCACTGTCTACAGTATGAAGTGAGGCCTATGAAAGCCCGCACCTCCTTTTGTGTCTTGGGTATTGGCATGTTAGCTATTAACTGAATGCGGTCTGGTGTAAGCTGCCTTCCCTCCTTGGACAGCGAGTGTCCAAGATAAATAACTCGCTGGACACAGAATTGCAGCTTAGAAGGGGACACCTTGTGTCCCTTTTCGGCTAGAAATTTTAAAACTGTCAGTGATGCTTTTTCACATTCAGGTTCGCTTCGGGCGGTGATCAGCAGATCATCGACGTATTGAAGCAGAGCAGTGTTAACTGGCATGTGTATACTGTCAAGTTCTCGTTTCAGTGCTTGGCTATAGATGCTGGGGCTTTCTGTAAATCCTTGAGGTGCGCGTGTGAATTTAAAGCTACGTCCATTTAAACTAAATCCGAATAAATATTGGCTTTCCGGATCTATTGGGACGCTGAAAAAGGCATTCTTGAGATCGATTACAGTAAAGAATGTTGCTTCGGAATCAATGGCTGTCAGTAATGACGAGATATCTGGGACCACAGGGAATTGTGGCACAATGCATTTGTTTAACTCGCGCAGATCAATAACCAGTCGATATACTGGCGGGGCCTTAGGATCTGTTCGTTTAAGAATCGGAATTATCGGGGAATTACATACATTGGAGTCTGTTTCTACAACTACTCCTTGGGTAATGAGCTCGTCAATGATTTGTAGTAAAGCCACTACAGCATCTGGCGGTAACTTGTATTGTCGCATTCGTGGTAGTACCACTCCTGCCTTTAATGTGACTCGATATGGTGTAATATTCATGCAACCAACATCAGTAGGGCCTTGTGCCCATAGATGTGTCGGTAAAGTCTGCAGTCGGGGATCCATGTCTCTAGATACATAGTGACCTTTAAAATCACGTAAAAACAATCTTACTCCTTCCGGAGAACAACATATTATGGCTCCTAGAGCTTTTAACGTTTTTATTCCTAATAGATTTTCTGGACATGATTTAGTAAGCAATAAATCTGTAGTTCGGGTCAGAGGTCCTATCGTAAGTGGCAGAGGTTGTGACACTTCATTAACAATAGGTTTTCCTGAAAAACCAAGGGAAATATTTTGTGAGCCTGAGAGGGGTGCCCCTGGAACTTCACTACGTTTTATGGTTGTTCGACTTGCCCCGGTATCGAGTAAAAATTTTCTGTCTTGGCCTAACAATTCACTATGTATATAAGGTCCTTCTTGGTCTACTGGTATCTCGATAAGGGGTAAGTCAACTTCCCTCTCTAGGCTAGTTCATGCGTAACGCTGGTACTCAGGATATTCATACTGGGCGGTCTGATACATTTGTCGTGTTGTTGTCTGTGTGGCAGCAACAGGCAACGCTGGTGCGGCTGGCACGAACTGTATTGGCTGTTGTGCGGCTGGCATGGCCTGGGCATGCTGCAGAGCTCCTTGTTCATTCTGATCTTGTCTAAGTGGCCGTGATCTTTCTTGCGTTTTACCTATGGCGATATTATGTTTTAAAACTGGACAATCGTGTACATAATGACCTGCCTTTTTGCAATAATTGCATGTCCCTTTTACAGGTCCTGCTGAATCAGAATGTGTCATACCCTTTTTATGTCCTTCAGCTGGAACTGTCTGAGAAACTAGCATTTTCATTTTTGTGTCTTTCATGCGTCTGTGTTCATGTTCTTGTTCCTCTCTAATTCTATTGTGATGATACTGTAACATTTGTAACATTTGTGATGGAGTGTTACCTTGCCAGGTACTCTCGAATTTTAATACTCTATTCTTTACTTGGGGCAGGGCATTCTCGACTAATTTTGTTACAAACAGATGTGGGTATGATTCGCTGCTTGCTTTTATGCCACTATTTATACCAAAACATTTTTCAAATCGGGCATAGTAATCACTAGTGTCTTCATCTTGCTTCTGTTTACAGGCTGAAATTGTACCCCAATCTTCCTTTTTCGTAGTTAATAAACGTGGCAGTACCTGTACTAGTAAACCTGGTAATGCCTTAGTTTTGTCCCCAAGCCCTGCTCCTGCAGTTCGGGCCTTTTCTTCTGCTTCTAATGCTGACCATTCTATCTTTTGGTTTCCTACCTCCCACTCTTTTTCCTTGAGTTTTTCGTAAATACCAGCAGGCATCAATACCTTCAGTATTGTCATAATGTCGGGATAGGTATACTCCCCCATGAGTAACATGTCTTTAATTTCTCGGTGAAAACCCGCTGGGTCTTTGTCATGACTGGGTACCACTTTCTTCATTTGTAACAATTCTATTTTCGATATGGGCCTGTATACAAATACGCGCTTGAACTCGTTGTCCTCGCCCTTTATTGGGTGCACTTCTCGTAAGGGATTCTGTCTATCCATGTGATACGTGGTTCTTTCCTTGACGGGCAATGAAACATGTTCTGAACATACAAAAAGAATATATTGCTTTCTTGATTCTAGAATTTCTTTAATTAATTTAGTACCTGAACCTCTCCATCTATTCGTGAGTAATTCAGTCAATATGTCGGGTAAGGGACCAGGATCTGAATGTTGACTCCGATATAGTATAATGAGTTGTTGAATCATATAAATCCCAGCTAACCTCTGTTCATCTGGGGTGAGATTCAAAAATGTGCGTACTACTGTATCATCACTATATTTTCCGGGACTGTCCACCCAATGGACAGCTGCCCTGGCTAAATCTTGTTCATCCATAGAATCGAGAAAATGATAACCCCTTCGTTCTCGGAGTAGTTTGTCAGCTATTTGGAACGAATGCTCGTTAGACCTTATATGGACTATGGGTGTTGGGAAACCCCTGTTATTGTCTGGACATATCGGGCGTATCGGGTCAATAAGACATCTCGTACTATTATAAGATCTTCTTTTACCTACATATGCTATAGTTTCTGACTGTCCTGTGGGCGGTCCTGACCCTTCTTCCTCGCTTTGTTCGAACTCGTCTACCTCTAATCTCTCTTCGTGTAGGCGTTCTATTTCTTTACGGATCTTTCGGCACATGGCTATTATACAATTTTGTTTATCATGTCTCCCTTCTGATATATTCTGGCTCCATCTTGTAAGAATTTGCATTGCTTCCGGGTCTACCCCCGGTCGGTCTTGATTTCTGATCACACAGTTTATGAGGAAACGTAACAGTTCCCCCTGTATCTCTACTTTCTGGTATTCCATAGCTCTGTGAATACATTCTGGATCTCGCCCTGTTTGGACAAAATGGTATATATTATCTAGATGCGCAGTCATTCCTGGTAACTTCCCTAAATACACTGCGGCTCGTCTGATACGTAATGACGCCAGGGTCATTTCGTCCTCTTTACCGGGCACGGGGTCATATCTGCAATCTATAAGAAGTTCCTTCAGCGCACGGGCACTTATGAGTTTGGGTGTACGTGAATGTGCTGACTCTTGAAAAGTAAGTTTATTTATTCTAGGCGGCGTAGAAAAGATATTGGTAGCACCTCCCGTGGCCCCATCTGGGGTGTCGGGTGTGAAAGGATTCGTCGAACGTGCCACAGCAACTATAGGTGTGGACACAGCTATAGAAGTAGCTGTAGGAGCGGATGCAGAAACAGATGTGCTTGCCGGAACTTGTGTCAGAACTTGTTGCTGTAACGATACGGGTACTGGATCTTGGCGTTGAACCTCCCTGGTATGCGGTCTATGCGGGGCGGAATTAGCATACTCGGGAGCTGCGTCATCTAAATATGAGGACAGAAAAACGTCTTCTGCGGTTCTAGGATGCCCCTTAGGATGTACCTTTATTGGGAACAATGGGGTTGGCAAGTCTTTCGGTATCTCTGGAGTAGCCTTAGGTAATCCTTCGGCCAGAAGGGGGTACATACCATTCATAAGGGCATTTCTTTGTCTGTCTACTTGTTCTGATTTCACTCGGATACCTTCCTCAATTAATAGATTTTCTTGAACTTTATTGGAATTCTCTTTACTCTTCTCTTCCAGTCTACGTGCTTTTTCTGTTCGTCTATGTGATTCTTTACGCCATAATTCAATGGCATCTTTCTGTGACTGTCTGACCTTTCTTTTCCATAACTCTTCTTCTACTTTTATGATGCATTCCGCATCCCAGGTTCCCGCTGTGGGCCACCTCTGACTTTCTGGTAATTCCTTGGTATAGTCTACCCATAAATCAAGAAATAATATGGCATCTAAGCCATGTTTATGATACATGAAGTACCCTGGGGTGTCCCTAGGAGGAATAGGAACGGCCTCTTCGAGTACCCCTTTTCTGGTGGTGATCTGTCTTAATTTCGAAAAGAGCGGCATATTGAAAACTGACCTTATACTTGATTTTGACCAACTGACCTGATACTTGAATTTGAACAGACTTAATACAATAAACACGATAATGAACAGTCATTCATACCACAATATACAGAACATACTTAAACATATTTAACATGTAAACATTAAACCTTTAACTGAAACAACAATGATGATCGTCTGCATAACTAATCACCAAGCTTAATTCTTGACAATAACTAGATACTTCGGAATACTTGATATACTGCTAAACAGTACAGATACACTGCTAAAACAGTGCAGACCGGATTTGTGTACCCAAACCCGTCTTGACCGGCACAACCTATGTGCACGTCAGAAATGCCTCCCCAGCAATGGTACTCACCGGGTAGCTTCGGAAACGGAAGGCCTCGGTAACTTGAACTTGAATCGGACTGGACTCGACTCGACTCGTCGGACACTGGACTCGACTTGGGACTTCAGACACTGGTGGGCCTCTGTATACCTCGGATCTTGCTCTCTCAGCTAGGCTCTGGTCGGGATACTTCGCACTTCTCACCGCCTCGTCTGGGTGTCGATCGCAGCCTCAGTCGCCCCCGCTTGGCCGGAGGGAGATACAGGAAATCCTGCTGGTACGCGTTATTGTCCGTCCAGCTGTGGCAGGAGACCGGGCCTGCAACTCACCGCCGGCGCGTGAGATGAGAAAGTGTCCCTGTTCGGGCGCCATTCATGTGGTAAATAATTTTCCTTTACCGGGACTGAATTTGATACAGAAACATAATAAAATAGCTCAGTAAAATGAGAGGCAGAATCCGTGGTATTAGAGGTGGGCTTTATTCCAATACTCGATTATAATCGGATGCTCCAAGTTCCGTCACCACGAAGGTTCAGGAAGTGAAGTACATACATTATTGATATGAAATGACTTTTATAATGCATACATTACAATGAAGCGAATGCAATAGGCGTAACAATTGATAAGGAAAATGACGATATATCTACGTAACCAAAAAATGGGTGTAATAAGGAGTAAAAAGGAACATAATTGGTTGTGATGTCATGTATAGGTGGATCTATAAGATAATACTTGGCATAGATGCGCGCGCAGCATTATGACGTGTGATTGACGTGTAACTAGGGGGGTGAAGGGGACTTGACATTTAGCTCTACATGTGGAGACAAAAAGTCTGGGGGGTCAAGTCAACCTAATCCCAAATCATATCTAACATCCTATGTTTAAAGAACTATGTTATCCACAAAGGAAGGACTCTCGGACAGAATCTATTCTATACTGACTGTGCGTGCGTGTACAAGCGTCTAAGTGTCTACACTAAATGCGAGGGCAGGAATCTTCCATAGTAACAGGGCTATGAATTACTTGTATTAAGACAGAGAAGCCGGGCCCTTTGCTTGGTAGCTAGAAGAATGTTTACTTAAACTACTAGGCAGGAATGCATCGGCTGAGGGGGAAGCAGATAATTCGAAGGTGAAATACAGTTCTTGGCAGAGAATAGGCTGATGTCAGGCTTCATGAGCCGCGCAGAGAATGAGACAAAGTTCATGGTCACAGATGCAGGCTCAGACTGGAGCTTTCAGAGGCAGAAGGCAAGAAGAGTTTTGATGACAGAATCAGGGCCTACTTGCTTGGACTGTAAAATGGCATAAGTGAACCATATAAAGCCGGTGGCCTTTCGTACTTAGGAAGGGAATATCCGGCCTATTCATGGTGGATCTGACAGAGGACATGTTGACGGTGGACGCACATGTGTTTGCGTCTTCATAACTGGAACTGGAGGGAACATACATGTACTTGTGATTTATACATGAAACCGTTGGGGTCCAAGATAGGGGACATAACTGACCAGAAAAATCCATATTTCCACAAATGAATATTGGTACAGACGCCATGGTGAATTAAAATGCATGTTACGGAATTTAGGAACACCAACATGGTTCGTTACCCTAAGCTGTGCTGAGTACGCTTGGGATGATTTACTGGATTTTCTATGAGAGGCAAATTCAAACATTAAAAACATCGAATACAAGACAGCAGGAGAACTGTGCTCATTGGATCCGGTTAATGTTTGCAGATATTTCAATCATAGATTTGAGGCTATGATGTCGTTCATCTGCAATAAAAAAAATCCACCTCTAGGAGAAGTAGTGGATTTCTTTTGGAGAAAAGAGTACCAGGCAAGAGGTGCTCCTCATATTCATATGCTGTTGTGGATCAAGGATGCCCCAAAGTTTGGAACAGATGCTGATGAAGCAGTGTTATCTTACATTGAAGAATATGCAACATGTGCTATACCAAAAAACACAGAAGAGAAAAAGTTAAAGGAGCAAGTTTTACGTTTCCAAAGTCATCGCTGTGGAAAATACTGTCGACGGAAATACAAGAGCAAAGATAAATACTACACTAAATGTCGATTTGGATTTCCTAGACCTGTTCTTTCAAATGGAAGAGTAAACAGTTTTATGTCATCTGTGAGACATACTATCACAAGAAAATCACCTAAGAATACCTACAACCTTAAAAGAAAAGAAGAATCAAAAAATATAAATGACTACAACCCAGTCATTTTATCCATGTGGAATGCTAACATGGATATACAGTATGTAGCTGACAATTCCATTGCTGTTGCTCGATATGTAACGTCTTACATTACGAAATCAGAAAAAACAGAATTGAAGGAAATGTGGGAAGAGATTTCTCACGAGAAGACTGTCAGTAAGAAGCTGTACAGTTTCAGTTTGAAGATGTTATCGCATCGAGAAATTGGATCCTACGAATGTTCAGATAGGTTATCTTCTGCAAGTCTCTACTCGAAATCAAGAAGAATAATTTGGGCAAGTTTAGGCCTTGCAGCAATGAGAAATCGGGTACTGAAATCTGTTGGAGAAATTGAATATTTGGCCGAGAATGACCCAGAAAGTACAGATATTTTGAAATCAAACATGTTGGACACATATTATCCCAAGAGAAGTCATCATCTGGAGAACATGTGTCTCTATGAAGTGCTGCAGAACTACATTTATTCACGGAAAGCCACAGAAGACATCAACAATGGAAAATATAAAGTCATTGGTGAGGAAGGATGTTTGGTGAAGCAAACAAAAGGAAGTTTGATAAATCACAGGAAGCTGAGTTGCGACACTACTGACAAAAAGGAATTTTACTACTTGGCTCTTTTACAGCTGTTTAAACCATGGCATACAGAGGATGAACTACTGGGAGAATTTCAAAGCTATGAAGATTCTTTTAATGCTTGCAAAGACAGCATACAATGCAGTACATTCTCAACTTATCTGCAAATGTTAAATGAAGAAATTGAACAGGAAACTACAATTGCAGCAGAAATAGCTAGAGACAGTTCTCAGGACAGCCAAAGTTCAGGAACACTCAGTCAAGATCCCCTAGGACAACCAATCGTTGAAAATGAAGCATCAATAGCCATGAATGAAGTGGAAACGGCTATGAATCAAGCTCAAGAAGAATTTATAGACTTACAAAATTTGGAAAGACAACTGAACGAAGAGCAGCAACAAATTTATGAAGAGATCAGAAACAAAATTGATCACGGATTTCTACATGAAAAAAAAGAGTGCTCATGCACATCATTTCATCCAATCAGGATGTATGTAAGCGGACAAGCTGGAACTGGAAAAAGTTTCCTTATAAAAGTCATCAGAAGCTACCTACAGCAAAAAACGGATTCTACTTTGTCTTGTGTGGTTACTGCTCCAACTGGGTTAGCAGCATATAACATAAAAGGAATCACTTTACATCGTTTGCTAATGTTACCAGTGGAGCATGAGAACAAAATACAATACAACAAGCTAACTGGAGAAGCATGCTTGGAAGTTTCAAGAGTATTGAAGAAGATGCAAGTTCTCATTATTGATGAGGTGAGCATGGTATCAAACTTAATGCTTGCCTTTGTGCATTTAAGAATGCAGCAAATTCTGAAGACAGACTATGACGTGTTATTTGGAGGAAAACACATCATAGTTTTTGGGGATCTTTTGCAACTTACTCCAGTTAAAGGACAACCAGTGTTTAATACTGTGACACATGAAGACACAAAGAAGTCATTGGGAAGCATCGGTAATGCAAATATTTGGTCCTTCTTTGAGTACAAGGAACTTACTACTAATATGAGGCAAGCAAACGATGAAGAATATGGAAGTATTCTGAAAGATATCAGAATTGGACTACTCACTGAAGCTGGCACGAAAGCATTACAGAGTCGGCTGCTACATAATTTATTTCCAAAGGAAGAAATAGTTGCAGAGAACATATACAAGAACATTGCAGAAAAGAAAAGTGTCATCTGCTTAATGCCAACTCTACGTGAATGCTCAATATTCAATGAGGAGCTTTTGAAATTGGAAAAGGAAGATATCAGGAAATTGGAAGCAGTGGACAAAATTGAGGGTGGAAGAATTACTGTCACATTAACAGGCACACTGAAAAATAAATTGGATTCACTAGAGAAGAACATTTCCAAAACAGCTGGATTAGAAAAAAATCTATATGTTTGCATGAACTGTAGAGTATTTTTAAGGAGAAATTTGGATGTTGAAAAAGGTTTAGTTAATGGAGCTATGGGAAGAGTTGTGGGTTTTATTAATTATCAGAAAAAAGATGGAATTGAATGTTTAAAAATAAAATTTGATCAGATAGAAGAAGTTAAAGACATTTGTCGTTGTTCAGTTCGTTTCATGCTTGTGAAAGACTTATATGTACGTAGGAAGCAGTTTCCGTTTTCTCTAGCATATGCTGTAACTATTCACAAGTCTCAAGGATTGACTGTAGATTGTGCATTTGTGAACATTGGTTCAACTGTGTTCAAAGAAGGTATGGCATATGTTGCTTTGTCACGAGTGAAAACATTATCAGGTTTATTCATGATAGACTTTGATGACTCAAAAGTTAGTGCTGATGCAAATTGTGTAAAGGAGTATAATAGATTAAGAAGAAGCTATGCTCCTCATTTAGGTCAGTATCCTGTGTTGGAGAAACGTGTAGTTTCTCGTAAAAGGAGAAATGAGAATATCTGTAATGAAGATGTAGAGAGGAGGAAAAAAAAGAGGAGTGATGTAATTGCAAGCAAAAAGAGAAAGGAAAATGAAGAACAGGTTGTAGGATGTCATTTTGAAAATAGCTCTGGTGTCAACTGCTACGCTAATGTAGTGCTGAATGTTGCATTTTATCTGGAAAGTGTGCAGGGCCAGATAATAGTAAATCAGGGAAAAAGATTCTGTTCTGAGTTGAGTCTCCTTTTTCAAAAGCTGAGTAATGATAAAACTCAAATAGAAAGTGCTACTGAAATTAGAAAACTTTTAGATGTATGTTCAGGACGAACACAGTTTTCTCAAAATGTACAGCAAGACGCACAGGAATTCTTGATGTTTTTTCTTCAGGTACTGGAAGAAGAAGGGGTTCCCATTGAAAATGTATTTGGTCTCTCTTATAAATGGGCACACAGTTGTGAAAACTGCTATAATATATGTGGCTCTAATGTTGATTCTGAAAGGTTTATTTATTTAACATTGCCAGAAAGTAAAACAGTCACTTTTGCTAAATTAGTTAAAGATGCTAATCATAGCATGGAATGCAGTGAGTGTCAATCTGACATGTTTTCAACGTTAATTTTAAAGGAATACGGACAGTATGTAATTTTAATGATGCAACGCTGTAAAGCTGATGGTTCAAAATTAGATACTTTAATAAAGAAGTTTACAGGACAGCAATTATCAATTTCAGGAAAAACTTTTGTAACAGTTGCAATAATTTTCCATGATGGACCTACTGTAACTTCTGGTCATTACACAGTTTATCTTAAATGTGAAAAAGGCTGGACACTGTGTAATGATTCCCAATTGATTTTTAAGCAACGTTTGCCTTTTGATTTAGCAAATTCCTATCTAATCTTCCTGAAACCTAAATTTTAGAGAGATTTGGCAACATCTGGACAAAACAATTTTACCATTTTATTGGATTACCATTGGAATTTTCAAAAAAAATGATTTTACAAATTACCATTTGGCCTAACGGAAAGGTAACCAATTGTAATGTGGACTTTTTCAATTTTTAATGAAACTTTGGAAAACCAAAAATTTAGAAAAAATCGGTAACATCTGCATAATTTAAATTTTGGAATGTAATTGGATTGCCATTGGAAATTTATTCAAAAAAGATTTTTAAAATTACTATTTGGCCATGCGGAAAGGTAAACAATTCTATTGTGGACTTATTTAATTATTAATAAATCTTTCGGAAACCAAAATGTTACAGAGAATCGGTGAGATCTGTACAATTTAAACTTTAGATTTTTATTGGATTACCATTGGAAATTTAATCAAAAAAGAATTTTAAAATTACTATTTGGCCTAAAGGAAATGGAACCAGATGTATTGTGGAGTTATTTGAGATATATTTTTGTGATTATACTTCTGAAACAAAAATATCAGACGGTATTTTAAAGAAATAAGTATTGATATTAGATGATATTTTTTAAGAATATTATGCATTTCTATAAAGTTATGTTTATGCAAAAAGAGATTGTGGGCTTTTTTAAAACAATCTTTGAGATTGTTATTTTTTTTTTTGCCCGCTGTTAAATGATGAATGCAATTGCTTTCACAATTTATAGTGAAATGCAATATATTCTGAAAACAGCAAAAAAAAGGCAAATTTTTTTTTGAAAAATATGTAAATATGTGTACTGTATTATACAATGTTTTATTAAATATTAATACTTTTTTCTTTTTTTCAGATTGAGATAGAAAATTTTCGAAAACTAGAACCATTTTTAAAGCAATTAAAAAAAAATTTAAATGAATAAATATTTTTTTGAGTGGGTATGGTAAGTCAAAAATATCATGGTCCCTTTTTTCCACTTCTCCACAATCACATTTTCAGTTTTTCATTGTAGTCTCTCAAGGACCTTGTAATGTGATAATTGATTTTTAGTGTTTTTAAAAAAAAAATAATAATAATTACGCGTACCGTACGCGTACGGTAAAAAAAAAATCAAAAAAAAGTTTTAAAAACATATATAAAAAATAGATGAAAGGTAAGGTTGGCTCTTAAAAGAGCCGTTGTAATCATGCAGGGACAGAGGAAAGAAAGAATGGAAATATTAGACGGTACGACAAATGTGCTGATCTATTTTATTGTTCACTAGGGAAATACTGGTCTCCCTATAACAAATTAGATCATGACAAGTGGCGCACCGTATTTCAACCCTCAGAAACCGAGGGTTAATTTCCTGAGGAGAAGAAAAAGGAGATGCTCCCACCACAGATGAAGGGCTCACCTGACCTGCAGAAGAAGGACTCGGCCCTGCAGATGATGGTCCAGGCTGAGCTGCTGTGGATGTGCTTGGTTGACTTACTGAAGGGTTACCTTCAGTATGTCGAGCATGTGTCCTTCTGTGTACATCCTTAAGGTGTCTCAACATGGTGTGATTCCCGAAGGAATACTTCTTGTTGGGATTCCCTCTTGAAAGTAGACGCTTACACAGCTTACAAGTCACTAAGGGTGCATTTACCTTTTGCTGGCCCTCTGGAAAAGAAAAATACTCCCATATGAAAGAGGTCTTTTGTTTCCTCGTTCTCTGCCTCAAGGTAGTGCTGCTAGCCTCACTCTCAGAAGGGCTCTGCTGTTCTGCCATCGTATCACAAAGACAACCCAGCTCCTTCTCCTAAGGGATCACAAGCAGAAATGAGGGGAATTGGTGTGGTGTAGGAGAGTTCTAGAACTGAAAGTAGTTTCAACCAATCAAAAGTTGTGTTTCATGATCACATGACCCACCGTACGCTTACGGTGCGCTTACGGTGCGCTTACGGTGCGCTTACAGTGCGCTTACGGCAAAAGTACGCATGCGCGTAAAAAAGACACGCGCACGCGCGCATGCGCAAAACAGGCACGCCCCTTCACTTCCGCGTAACGTGCGCGTGCAGCGTACGCGTTACGCGATGTGCGCGCGTGACGTGCGTCTACGCAAATTGCGTAAATGAACGCAAACAGCGTAGAAATCTAACATAATTAAAGCAAGACGTGTGCTTACCGTACGCGCATGTTAAAAAAAAAAAAAAAAAAAAAAAAAAATATGTAATACTAATAAATTTTACCTGTTTATTTTAAAAAAATGGTAAAATAAAAACATATTGTACAATTTTTAAAATTTAACCATAGTCTTTAAAAAAGGATAGAAAATTAAAATAAAAATATGTAAAAAAAACAAAGAAAAAAAAAAAAATTAGCATTTAAAAAACCTTGCAAATTCACTGAAAAAACCATGGGTTTCACTCACGTTATAGTTAGGAATTAGCATTTAAAAAACCTTGCAAATTCACTGAAAAAACCATGGGTTTCACACACGTTATAGTTAGGAATTAGCATTTAAAAAACCTTAGAAATTCAATGAAAAAACCAAAGGTTTCACACATGTTATAGTTAGCTGGACATTGCACTCGTAAAAAACCATTGAAATTCCCCCGTTATAGTTAGTTCAGCTAACTATAACTCGCGCGCCTGCAATGCACTACTGATGACGTCACATATTACATCACTCATGACATGGTCACTGACATGTTAACAGAAAGGTATGCAGTTCCTGATATTAACGAAGTGTGTGTTAGAGTCACTCAGGTCCCAGGGTGATGTTGTGAAAACAATCAGATGGATCGGAGTCGAAGGTACTCCTTCTGGAAAAGAAGACCCTCACACACCCAACAAGCGGGTGTCTTGCTTCATCACCGGGTCTTTGCTACTTATCGGGCCGGCAGTGCAATGCCCGATCAGGCACCCCGAGGGGGCCTTCCTGTTGGAGATCTTTATTTCCAAACGCCGGTGAGTGAGGTGTGTGGGGAGAACAGTTAATTATGATAAATGGTGTAGGTGCAAGTGAAGTGAAAGATAAGTGTACTAAAACAGGGGTAGGTGATCCACTTCAAACAATTTTAATAAAGTATGGTCACCACCCTGATTAAAAACAATCCGCACATCTCTCACCATTAGGTATGTGAGTAATATGTGCTAAAGGGATAAAAAGGTCGACATGTTTCTTGCCTAGGATTATATTAAATGGCAATTCTTCAGGACCAATAAACGAGCATATACGGCTACCTGCACCTTTTTGGTGGTGGCCACAACCTCTAAGAGGTGTCAGTGGTGGCCACACGTACAGCACCCTAAAAACGTGTGGTACCGTGAATACCAAGAACACACAACCTGTGAAAAAAACAAAAAGTTAAAATCATTGTCATAATAAACAATTCGAGGCATCAGGTTTACTTGAGACAATAAGTGATGTCAGACATAAAACCGTGGCATGCGTCGATTGTGAGCAGATATTTATAGGACTTTATCAAGGCAACCAGCAGAAACTTAATTGAAAGCCACCTCAAAAATTCAACCCTGCGAGGTAGCATCAATTTATCGAAAGCAGTCTAGCATAAACTCACCCTATTAGGCTGTGGAGAAAATGAGGCCAGGGTAGGAAGGCACTAAATGCTAGTGTCCTAAAGGGAGGAAAGTGGAAAAAAAACCAAACAAACAACAGATGCGTCAGGTCAATAAGCATCAAGAGAACTCAATATAAGTTTGAGAACCTTTGTGGTTGGGCGCCTCATGGTATACTTAGGCATGTAAAACTTAGAACTGTCACCCAATCATACGAGGGCGGAAGTTTGCTTCAATGGTCAATGAACACACAAACTAGAAAATGGGTATGCGTGTACCTATGATGGTATAGTACTAATCAGACAATGGTTGTAGCAACCAGTTATCCTGCACGTCAGCGCAAGTGCATGGCAATTAAGAATGTAACAGATCTAGTCTCAACGTAGGTCAAGGAGGCACTAATGTAACGGCCATACTGAGTGCAATCACATCACGTGTCCGACCAGTCTCTCCTGTGCATTACGTTGTCAACTGAGACTAAAAAATGCGCACTCTAACTCATAGATCGATAAAACAACTGAAAATACTCACGATTTCGTTGTGAAAACGTTACCGTAAACCTAAGACCCCGCCAGCCGCTCAAGTCTGGTGATAGTAAGCTCGACTTGCTCCAAGTAATGAAAGCCGGTCGGCGTGCTGCGTCGGTACGTCTGGGGCGGTCGCATGCGGTAGAGGCGTGGCCACGTCTCAACCACTAGGCCGCCAACCATGACGACTGTCAGACGGGTGGGGACGCAACGGGGTTACTATGGGAACTCGTGCGCAGAGGGGAATCCCTATCGCTCGCGTGCGTGTGACGCGGTCGCACCCAAAGAGGGCGTGGACACAAGTCAACCAATAGGTTGCTCCCCTCGGAACGAGTCACTAAAAAGGGGAATAGACAGGTGGTTGCTATAGAAACTCGTGAGCGATGCGAACTGCCGTACAAGAACAACCGGTACATTCATACATGACTCAATCTAAGGCCCCCTATTTAAATAATTGTATCCAACTAAGCGCTATGTACTAAAGAGCTTAGTTAGTATCAGGCACGAAGTGGTACAGTTAAAAGCATAGAGGAGGTCCGTACATAGGGTTATCAACCCTGTTGCTAAAAATGGAGCTAAAGACCCACGAGTATGGAGATTATTACCTTTCGGCGACTAGTATAAAGGAGAGAACCCATGGTACAAAAATTGATGATCAACAGAATTGCTGCCAAGGGCCAGCAGTGGTTGTGAGGGGCATCGGAGCAACCTCAGCAAGTATGCCTATTGGAGAAGAAATCAGGCTCATAGAATATTAAAAGTCAGGAGGATAGTAGCCTAACTCAAGTGAGCATGCTCCACGGAATGTCCTCATTAAGGCCAGTAGTATCAGCAGCCAATCTCAGGACCCAACGTTGTTCGAGCCTAAAGAGGGCTTTTTTAGACATATGGGGGTGGGATTCCAAAACCACCCATTGAAATGAGGTGGGAGCATGTCGTTCCAGGTTGTAATGGGTCGTCATTTTAGTGTTGGTCTTCGCGCATCTGAAATTACTTTTGTGTTCCAGCATGCGAGTTTTAACTGCACGCGTAGTCATGCCTATATATGGTAAGCCGCATGGGCAAATCATCAGATAAATGCAATTTGTTGAGTTGCAATTGGTATGTTTGTGGATTTGCCAGGTTACGCCATTGGTGAGTACCAACTCTTTGCTGGTGTGTGTCTGTGGGCACATAGAGCACGACCCGCAGGGGTAGTGACCCTTAACTGGAGGTAAATTCCACAGCAGTCTTTGAGACCCAAGGGCTGATTTCCTGGGCCTAGTATGTATTAGTAGGTCCTTCAGGTTACTCGTGCGCTTGAACGCGAACCTGGGGATTTCCAGATCTAGATCTCCAGTGTTGAGAATACCCCAGTGTTTTTTGATGATCGCCTTAATCCTGTTCGAATCAGGGGTGAAGGTGGTAACACAGGTTAAGGATTGATCAGGTTCCTTGATGTTGACGTCTAGTAGACTCTCTCTATTGTTGTTTCTCGCTCGTTTGCGAGCACGAGACACGACCTGTGTGGGGTAGTCTCGCTTGATCAGGTCATTCATAAGAGTTGAAGACTCTTTCTGATAGTCTGCCACAGAACTACAGTTCCTTCTGATACGTAAAAATTGTCCGAAAGGTAGATTTTCTCTCAACGACTTGGGATGGTAACTGCTGAATAAGAGGAGGCTATTCCTATCTGTAGGTTTACGATATAGACTCGTGGAGATCTTATCCCCTTCAAGGCGGATGAGTAAATCCAAGAAAGGTACTTCTGTGTCAGAGATGGTATGGGTAAATCTCAAATAGGGATTTAATGTATTTATCCAAGTACAGAATTCTGTGCACTTCGTGTAGTCTCCCTTCCACAGAATCAGGATGTCGTCAATGAACCTTTTCCAGAGCAGTACATTCGCCGAGTAGGGGTTGGTGGAATGATGGATTGCCCTACTTTCAAAGGCTGACATGTACATACATGCCAGACTCGGCGCGAATGTACTGCCCATGGAAGTACCCTGGGTTTGGTGGTACAATTGTGTGTTATACTCAAAGAAGTTTTGAGTCAAGGCAAGGCTCGCACATTCCATTATGAATGGTACAGGTGTATTGGAAATAATCTCACTGCTGCTTAGTGCATCCTCGATAACTTGGAGGGTGGCTTGTTGGGGTATGTTGGTATATAGCGCCTCAACATCCAATGTCAGCAAGAGGTTTATTTCCTGTGGGTGTTGAAACCCTTCCAAAAGTCGGAGAATATCAGAGGTATCTTGAATGTAAGAGGGGGTGGCTCTGACCAAGGGCTGGATAAAGTGGTCAACAAACTGTGATAGTGGTTCCAGAACAGACCCTATACCTGATACAATCGGTCGTCCAGGCACAGGGGATATTCCTTTGTGAATTTTAGGCAGACAGTAGAAGAAGGGGATCACTGGTTCTTTAGCTATAAGAAAATTAGCTTCTTTCTTAGATATCCACCCTTCTAGCTCGGCCATGGAGACCATGGAGCCTATGGTCCGGGTCAGCCGCGGGGTAGGGTCTTCTTTGATGGGCGTGTAATATCTAGTATTGGTAAGTTGCCTACGACATTCAATATCGTAGTCAACTGAAGACATGATAACAGTGGCCCCACCCTTATCTGCTTGTTTTATGACAATGGTGTTGTCGTTAGCCAGATCTCTTATAGCCAACTTCTCACTAGTGGATAAGTTCTGAAAGGATACTGGATCAGTATCCACATTTAGATCCTTCAAGACTGCCTTCTCAAAGGTCAGTACTTCCGGTGGGACCATACTCCTTGTAGGCGTGAAGGTTGATGGTCTATGGAGGCCAGAATCTTCGTGATTGGGTGGTGGATGATCTTGAAAAAACGCCTTCAGCCTAATCTTGCGAAATAAGTTCTGGATCTCGCAGGTGTCACGAAATCTATCTGTCTTGGGCGTAGGGACAAACCCCAGGCCTTTCTGGAGCACTCTTTCTTCCACGGGGGTGAGAGTTCTGGTAGACAGATTGAGCATCAGTCTCTCTTGTCCCTGGTTTGGCTCCTGGTTTCCACTGTCCTCGGAGGTTGTTCCTGCCATTGGACTCTTTTTTGCTGTAGCCCTCTTCTTCGCCCTCTTCCTCTGCCCCAGCCTCTGTCTAAAAAAGGTTGTTCATTCCTGGGTGGGAAAAAGGGCGGGGGAGGGCCTTGGTGATACATAGGATATTGCCAGAAGGGGGGGGGTCCCTGAAAAGGAGGCATATTGAATGCTGGATAGCCTGATTGCTGGAAAGGTCTTGTTTTCCTATTGTTGTTATTCCAACTCCCTGTGCTTGAATCACTATTGGTAGAGGAGCTTCGTCTAGAAGGTCCTGAATTCTCGTCTGACGAGTAACTAGTGACTGTGGAGGTATAATCTGCTTTAAGATAGGGATATACCTTTTCCGTCGAAAACTTCTTGATATCTTTTTGAAGTTTAGTTATTTTCTGCTTCATCAGGTATTCCCTATTCTCAGCAAGTTCAGCATTGATTTCAGCTAATTTAGTCTTGTATGTAGTTGTTTGAATGATGACTTTGATAGCACCCTCCGCTGTTTGGATCTTAATTAACAAAGCATCCGCTATTCTTTTTGCGGTGTTGATGATAAGGATGAGCCAGTCCCTGGTGCATTTCCATGCTACCAGGGACCACTCTTTTTTAATTAGCGCATCTTCCAAAAATAGGCGAGGAAAATTATTTACAATGAGCCCATTGGGAGCTATATTTGCCCTTAAATATTCCGTCATCATGGCTCCATGGAGTGTTACTTTGAGCCATTCATGTTTGAGGTTAGATAGTGATGTCCAATCTTCTGTATGGCTCCCAGAGGCAGAACTGCCATTGGGGGCCAACAGTGATGGTGTTCTAAGTATTGCTGCTGCTGCTTCATCATCGAAGCTCAGCCCTTGAAAGTCCTCCATATGGAAACTGTGAAGTAGGGTCCAAAGAGACCAATGTTATTAAAATGTAGACAAGGTCAATTCTGAGCACTGTCTACTAATGAAATGGTCCAGGCAGATACATTCGAACTGCTTGGTATCCTGAATTTCCCACGGGGGTGGCCCGTGCAATAAATCTCAAACAAGAAAGGGGGAAGGGGAAGGGCTTTAACAATAATAAACTAGCTTAATATTATTGTAGGTCCAGCATACATGCCCAACAATCAATGTTAACAGAAAGGTATGCAGTTCCTGATATTAACGCAGTGTGTGTTAGAGTCACTCAGGTCCCAGGGTGATGTTGTGAAAACAATCAGATGGATCGGAGTCGAAGGTACTCCTTCTGGAAAAGAAGACCCTCACACACCCAACAAGCGGGTGTCTTGCTTCATCACCGGGTCTTTTCTCCTTATCGGGCCGGCAGTGCAATGCTCGATCAGGCACCCCGAGGGGGCCTTCCTGTCGGAGATCTTTATTTCCAAATGCCGGTGAGTGAGGTGTGTGGGGAGAACAGTTAATTATGATAAATGGTGTAGGTGCAAGTGAAGTGAAAGATAAGTGTACTAAAACAGGGGTAGGTGATCCACTTCAAACAATTTTAATAAAGTATGGTCACCACCCTGATTAAAAACAATCCGCACATCTCTCACCATTAGGTATGTGAGTAATATGTGCTAAAGGGATAAAAAGGTCGACATGTTTCTTGCCTAGGATTATATTAAATGGCAATTCTTCAGGACCAATAAACGAGCATATACGGCTACCTGCACCTTTTTGGTGGTGGCCACAACCTCTAAGAGGTGTCAGTAGTGGCCACACGTACAGCACCCTAAAAACGTGTGGTACCGTGAATACCAAGAACACACAACCTGTGAAAAAATACAAAAAGTTAAAATCATTGTCATAATAAACGATTCGAGGCATCAGGTTTACTTGAGACAATAAGTGATGTCAGACATAAAACCGTGGCATGCGTCGATTGTGAGCAGATATTTATAGGACTTTATCAAGGCAACCAGCAGAAACTTAATTGAAAGCCACCTCAAAAATTCAACCCTGCGAGGTAGCATCGATTTATCGAAAGCAGTCTAGCATAAACTCACCCTATTAGGCTGTGGAGAAAATGAGGCCAGGGTAGGAAGGCACTAAATGCTAGTGTCCTAAAGGGAGGAAAGTGGATAAAAAACAAACAAACAACAGATGCGTCAGGTCAATAAGCATCAAGAGAGCTCAATATAAGTTTGAGAACCTTTGTGGTTGGGCGCCTCATGGTATACTTAGGCATGTAAAACTTAGAACTGTCACCCAATCATACGAGGGCGGAAGTTTGCTTTAATGGTCAATGAACACACAAACTAGAAAATGGGTATGCGTGTACCTATGATGGTATAGTACTAATCAAACAATGGTTGTAGCAACCAGTTATCCTGCACGTCAGCGCAAGTGCATGGCAATTAAGAATGTAACAGATCTAGTCTCAGCGTAGGTCAAGGAGGCACTAATGTAACGGCCATACTGAGTGCAATCACATCACGTGTCCGACCAGTCTCTCCTGTGCATTACGTTGTCAACTGAGACTAAAAAATGCGCACTCTAACTCATAGATCGATAAAACAACTGAAAATACTCACGATTTCGTTGTGAAAACGTTACCGTAAACCTAAGACCCCGCCAGCCGCTCAAGTCTGGTGATAGTAAGCTCGACTTGCTCCAAGTAATGAAAGCCGGTCGGCGTGCTGCGTCGGTACGTCTGGGGCGGTCGCATGCGGTAGAGGCGTGGCCACGTCTCAACCACTAGGCCGCCAACCGTGACGACTGTCAGACGGGTGGGGATGCAACGGGGTTACTATGGGAACTCGTGCGCAGAGGGGAATCCCTATCGCTCGCGTGCGTGTGACGCGGTCGCACCCAAAGAGGGCGTGGACACAAGTCAACCAATAGGTTGCTCCCCTCGGAATGAGTCACTAAAAAGGGAAATAGACAGGTGGTTGCTATAGAAACTCGTGAGCGATGCGAACTGCCGTACAAGAACAACCGGTACATTCATACATGACTCAATCTAAGGCCCCCTATTTAAATAATTGTATCCAACTAAGCGCTATGTACTAAAGAGCTTAGTTAGTATCAGGCACGAAGTGGTACAGTTAAAAGCATAGAGGAGGTCCGTACATAGGGTTATCAACCCTGTTGCTAAAAATGGAGCTAAAGACCCACGAGTATTGAGATTATTACCTTTCGGCGACTAGTATAAAGGAGAGAACCCATGGTACAAAAATTGATGATCAACAGAATTGCTGCCAAGGGCCAGCAGTGGTTGTGAGGGGCATCGGACAACCTCAGCAAGTATGCCTATTGGAGAAGAAATCAGGCTCATAGAATATTAAAAGTCAGGAGGATAGTAGCCTAACTCAAGTGAGCATGCTCCACGGAATGTCCTCATTAAGGCCAGTAGTATCAGCAGCCAATCTCAGGACCCAACGTTGTTCGAGCCTAAAGAGGGCTTTTTTAGACATATGGGGGTGGGATTCCAAAAGCACCCATTGAAATGAGGTGGGAGCATGTCGTTCCAGGTTGTAATGGGTCGTCATTTTAGTGTTGGTCTTCGCGCATCTGAAATTACTTTTGTGTTCCAGCATGCGAGTTTTAACTGCACGCGTAGTCATGCCTATATATGGTAAGCCGCATGGGCAAATCATCAGATAAATGCAATTTGTTGAGTTGCAATTGGTATGTTTGTGGATTTGCCAGGTTACGCCATTGGTGAGTACCAACTCTTTGCTGGTGTGTGTCTGTGGGCACATAGAGCACGACCCGCAGGGGTAGTGACCCTTAACTGGAGGTAAATTCCACAGCAGTCTTTGAGACCCAAGGGCTGATTTCCTGGGCCTAGTATCTATTAGTAGGTCCTTCAGGTTACTCGTGCGCTTGAACGCGAACCTGGGGATTTCCAGATCTAGATCTCCAGTGTTGAGAATACCCCAGTGTTTTTTGATGATCGCCTTAATCCTGTTCGAATCAGGGGTGAAGGTGGTAACACAGGTTAAGGATTGATCAGGTTCCTTGATGTTGACGTCTAGTAGACTCTCTCTATTGTTGTTTCTCGCTCGTTTGCGAGCACGAGACACGACCTGTGTGGGGTAGTCTCGCTTGATCAGGTCATTCATAAGAGTTGAAGACTCTTTCTGATAGTCTGCCACAGAACTACAGTTCCTTCTGATACGTAAAAATTGTCCGAAAGGTAGATTTTCTCTCAACGACTTGGGATGGTAACTGCTGAATAAGAGGAGGCTATTCCTATCTGTAGGTTTACGATATAGACTCGTGGAGATCTTATCCCCTTCAAGGCGGATGAGTAAATCCAAGAAAGGTACTTCTGTGTCAGAGATGGTATGGGTAAATCTCAAATAGGGATTTAATGTATTTATACAGGTACAGAATTCTGTGCACTTCGTGTAGTCTCCCTTCCACAGAATCAGGATGTCGTCAATGAACCTTTTCCAGAGCAGTACATTCGCCGAGTAGGGGTTGGTGGAATGATGGATTGCCCTACTTTCAAAGGCTGACATGTACATACATGCCAGACTCGGCGCGAATGTACTGCCCATGGAAGTACCCTGGGTTTGGTGGTACAATTGTGTGTTATACTCAAAGAAGTTTTGAGTCAAGGCAAGGCTCGCACATTCCATTATGAATGGTACAGGTGTATTGGAAATAATCTCACTGCTGCTTAGTGCATCCTCGATAACTTGGAGGGTGGCTTGTTGGGGTATGTTGGTATATAGCGCCTCAACATCCAATGTCAGCAAGAGGTTTATTTCCTGTGGGTGTTGAAACCCTTCCAAAAGTCGGAGAATATCAGAGGTATCTTGAATGTAAGAGGGGGTGGCTCTGACCAAGGGCTGGATAAAGTGGTCAACAAACTGTGATAGTGGTTCCAGAACAGACCCTATACCTGATACAATCGGTCGTCCAGGCACAGGGGATATTCCTTTGTGAATTTTAGGCAGACAGTAGAATAAGGGGATCACTGGTTCTTTAGCTATAAGAAAATTAGCTTCTTTCTTAGATATCCACCCTTCTAGCTCGGCCATGGAGACCATGGAGCCTATGGTCCGGGTCAGCCGCGGGGTAGGGTCTTCTTTGATGGGCGTGTAATATCTAGTATTGGTAAGTTGCCTACGACATTCAATATCGTAGTCAACTGAAGACATGATAACAGTGGCCCCACCCTTATCTGCTTGTTTTATGACAATGGTGTTGTCGTTAGCCAGATCTCTTATAGCCAACTTCTCACTAGTGGATAAGTTCTGAAAGGATACTGGATCAGTATCCACATTTAGATCCTTCAAGACTGCCTTCTCAAAGGTCAGTACTTCCGGTGGGACCATACTCCTTGTAGGCGTGAAGGTTGATGGTCTATGGAGGCAAGAATCTTCGTGATTGGGTGGTGGATGATCTTGAAAAAACGCCTTCAGCCTAATCTTGCGAAATAAGTTCTGGATCTCGCAGGTGTCACGAAATCTATCTGTCTTGGGCGTAGGGACAAATCCCAGGCATTTCTGGAGCACTCTTTCTTCAACGGGGGTGAGACTTCTGGTAGACAGATTGAGCATCAGTCTCTCTTGTCCCTGGTTTGGCTCCTGGTTTCCACTGTCCTCGGAGGTTGTTCCTGCCATTGGACTCTTTTTTGCTGTCGCCCTCTTCTTCGCCCTCTTCCTCTGCCCCAGCCTCTGTCTAAAAAAGGTTGTTCATTCCTGGGTGGGAAAAAGGGCGGGGGAGGGCCTTGGTGATACATAGGATATTGCCAGAAGGGGGGGGGTCCCTGAAAAGGAGGCATATTGAATGCTGGATAGCCTGATTGCTGGAAAGGTCTTGTTTTCCTATTGTTATTATTCCAACTCCCTGTGCTTGAATCACTATTGGTAGAGGAGCTTCGTCTAGAAGGTCCTGAATTCTCGTCTGATGAGTAACTAGTGACTGTGGAGGTATAATCTGCTTTAAGATAGGGATATACCTTTTCCATCGAAAACTTCTTGATATCTTTTTGAAGTTTAGTTATTTTCTGCTTCATCAGGTATTCCCTATTCTCAGCAAGTTCAGCATTGATTTCAGCTAATTTAGTCTTGTATGTAGTTGTTTGAATGATGACTTTGCTAGCACCCTCCGCTGTTTGGATCTTAATTAACAAAGCATCCGCTATTCTTTTTGCGGTGTTGATGATAAGGATGAGCCAGTCCCTGGTGCATTTCCATGCTACCAGGGACCACTCTTTACATCACTCATGACATGGTCACTGACATCACTCATGACATCACTGATGACATCTCAAATGACATCACTGATGACATCACTGATGACATCATCCTTGTGATAGAGTGGCAGACCTCTTCTTCCCCTAATATAACCATTGAAACACACATTCAAAAATAGAAACTAAAATGTTCAAAATAATGAACATATCAATATCAGTTACAACAACCTAATCAGTAATTCTAAGAACCACATACACATACAGTCATTCACCAACAGTCCTATACAGTCACTCATACATGTACTCACTCATCATATGTATTCATACACCTATACATCCTGTTACACAATGCCACTCATCCATAGAGTTACTCACACACATAGTCACTCATGCTAATAAAGAATCAAACATCCATTTACTTGCATATACAGTTATACACACACCACCACACTTACTTCTACAGAAACTTACATATACTTACTCTTTTAAACAATAACTTATAGAAACACATACTTATTCATACAGGAACTCTTCCAATCTCTCACTCTCACATATACTCACTTATATACACCAATAGTCACATATACTAGTTTAAAACATATGTAGTTACTCATAAAGACACTATAGAGACAGTCATTCACTCACTAACACACCCATGCACACACTCATCCACCCATACAGTCCTGCACACATGCTGTATTCAACACATACAAACAGTGAGTCACTCATTCATGCACCTATGCACTAAGTAATACCCCCCACCGAACCATACAGAAACTCAGACACTCATACTGATAAAAAACCAACTAATAACCTATATAGACACTCATGTAGCTACTCACCAACCCATGCAGCCACTTATACACAAAGTAAGAAACTGATACAGATATTTTCATATTTAAAGATTACTCAGTAAGCCATGTATTCACTATGATACACTTAATCAGTCAGTTACACAAAAAATTTTTTTTTAAAAAAAGCATCCATTTAGACACTTATATACCCATTTATTCTTCCATTGACCTTGAGATATACATAAATATAAAACATATTTAATTTTCAGAAAAACACACAATCACTGGATGATGTCATCAGTGATGTCATTTGAGATGTCATCAGTGATGTCATGTGTGATGTCAGTGACCATGTCATGAGTGATGTAATATGTGACATCATCAGTAGTGCATTGCGGGCGCGCGAGTTATAGTTAGCTGAACTAACTATAACGGGGGAATTTCAATGGTTTTTTACGAGTGAAATGTCCAGCTAACTATAACATGTGTGAAACCTTTGGTTTTTTCATTGAATTTCTAAGGTTTTTTAAATGCTAATTCCTAACTATAACGTGTGTGAAACCCATGGTTTTTTCAGTGAATATATATATATACAGAGCAGACAACTCTCCAATTCCAACTTTGGCGAATAGAGAGAGACGGACCACTGGAATGTATGGCTGCAATTAGTTTTATTCCTCAAGGATGACGCGTTTCAGACTACACCAGTCCTTGTTCACATACAGGGGAAATGTTGTTCGCCATTTTTTTAACTTGTTGAAACACCACGTGATTAATAGAAATAGTAAAAATACTTAAACATTTCCAACAATTAGTATATGTATGTAATTTGCAGTCTGTTTTTCAATATCAATCATTCGGCGATAAAAGCACATTGGATATATTGGTAAAGTACCATAGAATGCTGAAGTTTAAATAAATATATAAATACATAAATATTGTAATAAATATATAAATATTTTTTGTCATCCATAAACAATATTGTTCCAATACCGAGAATAAAACCATGAATTAACATAGGTTAAAAACATAGTTAAATATCTATACGTGCAAAATCGCTATTATTGTATGAAAAAAGAAGATCTAAGTGCAAATAGATTAGTTAATTTACACCTAATGTAACTTGGAAAATAATCCATGAAAAACTACGACTCTATCATACATTTATCAGTCCTGCTAAAATGGGGAAATGTTGCAATGAAATTTAAGGAGTCATGTATTAATGAAATACTCATATGTATTTACATGATCCTAAACAAAGTGCGAGTGCTACCTTAAAAAATTGTGATAAAAAAGTTAATAATAAGAAATCAAACTATGCATACGTAGTATACTAAAACAGTTAATTTGATGAGAAGCGTAAAAATTCAGTTTTTTTCACTGCATTAATGAATATACAAGAGGAGAGTTCTAAATGGTCATATCATTGTGTTGAACAGGTCATCTTATGCTGAATAACAAGAATCTAGTAAAAAACGATGAAGATATGATAAGGGTTTCCCCATGTACATCGATATCTATTTATAAGAAGTGGTGAAGGTCCTCAGTATTGTTCATCCCATTAGGGACGTTGCTATCTAATTCTATGATTATTGTAGATTCCAGTTTTCGCAGCATTTTTTCCCTGTCTCCACCTCTATGTGGTTTTGGTACCGCTTTGATGACATAATACCTTAGGCAGTTGAGATCGTTATTATGTTCTGTCTTAAAATGTCATGCCACAGGGTACATCGGGTCATTATTTAGAATTGCACGTAGGTGCTGTAATATTCTGACATGCACCTGTAGCTTGGTGCTGCCTACATATCGTAGGCCACAGGTGCATGTCAGAACATAGACCGCAAAATCAGTCCTGCAACCAAAGTTGTCCTTGATTGCAATTGCTGTGGGGCTGAATGGGGTAAAATACTCAGTGGTGTTAACCCCAAGCTTGCATGCCCGGCACGATGTGCATCTATAAAACCCTTGTCTGGTTGTTACTGGAGGTAGTAAGTTCTGGGCTGCTCTTCACAATCTGTGTGTGCATCGAGGGACCTTTTCTAAAAGTGATGGTAGGTTGGTCAGGAAGTCTTGAGGCTAATACATTATTATGGGCCAATTGTCTTTAACTATCGACCAAATTTTTCTCTCCTGTCGATTGTATGTTGTGATAAGTCTAGGTACTTCTTCTTCTAAACTTACATCATTATCATCTTTAGGTTTAGGAAGTAGAGATTCCCTAGATCTCAAACTGACTTTGTTCACTGCCTCCTGTAGCCTTTTTTCATTGTATCCCTTTTCTCTTTAAATCTGTTCGAAGCTTCTTCGCAACATGATTCGAAGTCTTTATGATTGGTACAGATTCTTTTGAGCCTTAACAATTCCCCATAAGGGATATTGTCTATAAGGTGTTTGGGATGTGCACTGCTGACATGCAATGTAGAATTGCCAGCAGTGGCTTTTCTATGCAATGTAGTGGCAATGTGTATATATATATATACACACCAAGCTGGATTGAAGAATGATTGGCTGTATTTGTGTCTGAATGGATGATTTAGTAGGTGCATGACTGACTGTATAAGTTAGTGATTAAACGTGTCTTACTGAATGCATGCGTTAGTGACTAATCTGTGCGAATGTCTGTATCAGTCTGTCAGTTGGTGTGTAAGCGGCTGCCTGGGTTGGGGAGTAGCTACATGAGTGTTTATATGGGTTATTCATTGAGTATCTGTATGGGTGCCTGAGTGTCTGTGTGGGTTGGTGGGGGGGTGTGACTGTGCATAGATTTGTGAGTGGGTGATTCACTGAGTGTATGGGTTCAAGAGTGCATCTGTGCAGGGCTGAATGGGTGGGTGAGTGTGTGTATGGGTGTGTTGGTGAGTGAATGGAAGTCTCAGTGGTACATGTGTGAGTAACTACATATGTGAAAGGCAGTATATGTGAGTGTTGGAGTATATAAATGACTATATGTGAGAGTGAGTGATTGTGAGAGTGGCTGTATGGATGAGTGTGTGCTTGTATCAGTGATTGTATAAGAGAGTAAGTATGTGTTATTATCTGTATGAATAAGTGAGGTGGTGTGTGTATAACTGTATTGGTGAGTATATGGTAGTGTGATTGATTCTTTGCATGACTGACTAGACATTTGATTAACTCTATTGATGAGTGGTGGTGTGTGAGTGTCTGTATAGGTGTAAGAGTGCAAATGATAGTGCTGTATTGATGAGTGACTGCATTTATCAGTAGCTGTATGGGTAAATTAGTGGATGTGTGTGTAGACCTAGGAATCAGTGAGCAGGTATGTAGTAACTGGTATTGGTGTGTCTATTGTTTCAAAAATGGCAGACTGTATTTTAGAGTGGGTGTATCAAAGGTTATGTTAAGGTGTGAGGAGGTGCATCAGATTATCACGTGGATGATGTCTTCAGTGATATCATCAGTGATGTCATTTGAGATGTCATCAGTGATGTCATCAGTGATGTCACTGACCATGTCATGAGTGATATAATATGTGACATCATCAGCAGTGCATTGTGGAACTCGAATTATAGTTAGCTCAACTAACTATAACGGCTGAATTTCTCTGGTTTTGTAAAGGTGAAGTGTCCAACTAACTATAACGTCCTTGAAACCTGTGGTTTTTTCAGTGAATATATATATATATACGATACACACTCCCAGCCACTGTCCGACACATTTTCAGCCCCACCACTTTGGGCAACTCAGGAAGACAGCACACATGGAGGTAAACGGATTCTTTAGCCATTGCCTTTTATTTTGATTTTTTTAAACTTTTTCTTCAATAAAGCACAGTGCACGTGCAACAGAAGAAAACAGACCTACGCATTTAGGCAAAGGTCTTCAACTGGGTCATAGAGTAGGTATACAGAATGTCATTTTTAAAGGACAACCACCTTTCTCCCACCACCCAATTAAAATCAATTATGAACTTTCTAAAGAAATGAATCATAATTTCTACTTTAACAAATATATAATCAGAAAGTAGACAACATTCTCCAAACAGTAAAGGTTGATATAGTACATTAAACTACTCCTGTTCTATTATATTACATTTTGCTTTCTGTTGAGATTTTATAGTCACCAATGGTTCAAGGAACTGGAGCAAAAATATATCCTCACATACTCTTGATGGAAATAAAACAAACTCTTACATAGCCACAGGACATCCCATGATGAGCAAAGCCGTAAACTATGTACAGAACAGAAGAAAATCAATAAACCCTGAATTACTTTGATTTAGCAGGCTGTTTTATACATTTTAGACAATTCTAAGGCATTTAGATTGAATTAGATGCAAGCTTTTAATAACTAAAAAACAGTGGCTTGAGAGCAGTTCTTTCTTACAATAAAATACATTGGAGTTGTATTCGCCCTTTACAAGTTAATTTCAAAAAGCCTAGGACAAGCCAATTATTAGCATTCTGCAATGGTTGTAGTTCACGTAAAAGCATATGAGTAGGGTATCATAGACTTTTTCTACATTCTAGAAGAAGTCAAGTGATATAGAGATGCACTTTCCAAGCTACTGCACAAAGATTTTCTTTTGTCTTACAATTGCAGTCATAGGCACTTGTTTGGAGTGACCCTTTAATGTGTCCCTGTAACTTCATCCCTTCAGAGTTAGATATATACTCAGAGTACCTGGCAACTCCAGAGTGCTGGAGTTAGTAGCGGTTTCAAGCGGTAATCTGATCACTCCCTCAGAAATTTGGAATTACCAGTGGAAGTAGTAATTTTGAGTCCATTTCCTCACTAATTCCCAATTGCGCTTGTTTTTTTACATAGCAGTTTTGGCTTCTTTCAACAGCCAAAATATCAATGTGAAAATCTATAGAAGTGTGGTGTTTCATTGATCTCATTATTCCAATAGGGCAAGGCGCTGCTGCTGCTTGACCCATCCAAATTAAGAGCCCACTCAAAATGAAGTACTTGAGACGTCATCAATGATGTCATCAGTGATGTCACTGACCATATAATGAGTGATGTTATATGTGAGGTTATAAGCAGTGCATTGCTGGGCGCAAGTTATAGTTAGCTCAGGTAACTGTGACAGCTAAATTTCTCAGTTTTTTTGCGAGTGAAATCTGAGCCTAACTATAATATCCCTGTAACCTTTGGTTCATTCAGTGAATTTCAATTTTTTTAATGTTATCTGCTAATTATAACTTCCCTGGAACCTATGTTTTTAAGTGAATTTCTGTTTTTTTTTAAGATAATTTATTTATTTATTTCCTAACTTTAACCTGTAACCTTTGAGAGTGAGTGTGTGAGTGAGTTCACGAGTATCTCAGTGGGTGTGTGAGTGAGTTTCTGCATGAGTTTCTCACTGGATGGTTGAGTGGGTGTGTGAGTGTCTAGGTGGGTCTCGGAGTGGCTGAATACGTGTCTCACTAGTAGTCTGAGTGGGTGTGTGAGTGTGTGAGTGGGTCTGTTAGTGAGTGTGTGAGTGTTTGAGTGGGTATCTGAGTGGGTCTGTGAGTGTCTGAATAGGTCTGTGAGTGGGCGTGAGAGTGCCTGAGTATGTTTGCGAGAGCCCCCTTGAGTGTGTGAGTCAGTCTTTGAGTGAGTGCATAAGTGTCTGAGTGGGTCTATGAGTGGGTGTGTGAGTCTTTGATTGGGTCTGTGAGTGGGTGTGGAATCTCTGAGTGGGTCAGTGAGGCAGTTCATAAATGTCTGAATAGGCCTGTGATTGGGTGTGAGAGAGTATGAGTGGTTCTGTAAGTAAGTCCATGAGTATCCCAGTGGGTCTGTGAGTGGGTGTATGTGTCTGAGCGGGTCTGTTAGTGTCTGCATAAGTGTCTGAATGGATATGTGAGTGGCTGTTAGTGTGTCTGAGTGATTCTGTAAGTGGGTATATGAGTGCTTGTGTGGGTTTGTGAGTAGGTATGAGTGTCTGAGTGAGTCTGTGAGTGGGTGCATAAGTGTCTGAGTGGATGTGTGAGAGTGTCTGTGTAGGTCTGTGAGTGGGTGTGTGAGTGAGTGTGTGAGTGGGTCTGTGAGTGGATGTGTTAGTAGGTGTGTGATTGGGTCTGTGAGTGGGTCTGTGAGTGGGTGTGTCAATGTCTAAGTGTGTCTGTCAGTGGGTGTGTGAGTGCCTGAGTGCATGAGTGGGTGTCTAAGTCTCTTTGTGGGCGTGTCAGTAGCTGTGTGAGTGACTGGGCCACAAAGGAACCACACCTGCAACTTAATCCAACAAGACTCCCCAGTTTTGCACAAAATATCTACCTAAGTGGAGTATTTCCTATTGGTTTATTACCAAGTGCTACCTCCGTGGGTAAATGTCCAGTACATATTCTGCACTACAGCTGCGCAATGGAGCATGGCGAAATTTCACCAGGGACCTTGTGTGCATTTCGGCAATGTGATTGTTCCCGGTGCATCTTTATCCAGAAATATGTGATAACATAAAATCTCTTATAGAGGAGACAATGAGACTACAAATAGGTAAATCTCCACCAAACAAGGCAAATAAGGATCTTTCTTCTTAACTATATGAAGCAAGAGCTTCTTTGTTTGGTGGAGATATCCTCATATTCCTCAGCATCAACACCACCTCACCAAAATCCGCAGGAAACGAGCTGGGGAGGGGGCACTTGTTATACTGTTCATCATCCTGGAAAAAGGCAAGAAGACCTTTGCATACAATTAAGGTGTATGGGCCAGATGGCAAAGCTTCCAAGCAATTTGTACATTTGAATACTTGTAGCTATTTAAAGGGAGAACCATGCACTCTGCTCTCACCAGGTAAGGACAAGAAAGGACTCACTTGTCGCAGTCACTACAGATTGTCTTCAATAGCTCCATAATACATTCACATCCGGAAAGCATTTTAGATCGTCTTTCAATGTGGAATTGCCAAGAAAACACATTTGCTTTGCCTTCTTCAAGGCCAGGAGGTCAGGATAATGTGTCCTTTACAGAAGTGGAGTTTTAACTGGAGCACCTGCTATGTTCATATTTGTAAGTTTCTTCAGTTGAAGGTAGTTTCTGTGAAACTAGCATCAGGCCTAGAACAGCCCTGCCAAAAGGTAATGAGGGAGGGGGCTGCATGGCCCCCCAGACCAATTTTGGCCATGGGGACCCGATTCCCCAGGTCCCGGCCAAGAATTGATGGGGGAGGAGAGCTGTGCAGCCCCCCTCCCAGGCCAATTTTGGCGCCAGTGTCCCCATCCCCTGGCGCTCAGACAATTATTGGAAGAGGAGGGGAGCCGCATGGCCCCCTGGGTCAATTTCAGTTCCAGGGACCCCATCACCGGGGCCCAGCCTCTTGCTCCTGGGTGGCCCGGTGGCCATCCAGTGCACCTAGTTACCACTGTTGGGGACCACGGGGGAGCCTCAAGGCCCCTGCGGTCACTGCAGGCTCCCTGCCTCCAGCAGGAGCTGGCATTGCTCTAACACATAGTGAGCATTCAAAAATGCTGCTCCCTGCATGTGGGAGCTATTACTTCTGTTTTCCTGCCGGCATTACAGCGGGCAGGTTGACAGATGAAAATTTCACTCCCAGCAAGCCGGAGCAGTTTGACAGCTCCCGCTTGCTGGGAGTTAAGTTAGTGTTTGCTCTTGCTTGGCGGGAACTGTCCCAGCTGTGGGGAGGTGAAAACGCCAGACATTTCTTCCACTTCAAAGCTGTTGCCAGGTATAAAACTAGAACTTTCAGACATTCTGTTCAGTATACTCCTGGACCCGTGGATATTACAAAAGAAGGATTGCCCTGCTGCCTGAGGACTGTTCTGCTGCTTGATTGTTGCCCTGCTGTCTGAAAATTTAAACTAGACCTGCACCCTTCATCCCAGGATATCTGAGTGACTCCCTGGGCTAGTAGTTGCCCTCCTGCTGGAGTGATTTCCTTATCACAAAGAGGTGCCTCACAGGACTTGGTCCCTTGGTGTTGCATCAGTTGAGCTCCGCCTAGAAGAAATGGATAAATCATGACGTTTTGGGCTCTTCCGGAATACCAAATGGGCCAGTTCATGTCAAGATCTTGCCACCAACACCAACCAACAGCGTGAAGCACCAGTAAACCTGACTCTTTGTGCTACAGTAACTGCCAGCGACGACCGGAAATGCAACATTAGCACTTCTCGCCACAGCATAAACAGCCCAAGGTGACCACCAATGCAAAGTTCTAACAATGACCATTCGCGACCCCGGCAGGATTTTCGCTATACAGGGACGCCCATCCGCTATGCTCGGCCTTCTCTTCACGCTACATTGACAGCCATAAGCGATGCTCTCCCTGGTGCTTGCAGACTCCCCCAGCACAAATTTCACTCTTCATGCCAGACTTTGTGAAGGTCACTTTTTCAGCAGAACTAACCTGGTCCCTGCATCTGCCCAGGCTCCATCACGGTCGACCTGAATTTGTGACTTTCGTCTGGTCTTGCACGACCAGATAACAACGAGTGGAGCTTTGTGCTTTTAGGTGTTATACCTACCTTAAACCTTTGAAATTGCATGTCCCTGGTTCTACTGATTGGATGTTTTTCAATTTGGTGTCAAATAATTTATTAAAATGTATTTGATTTTCCTAAATTGTTGTGGGATTTTCCATATTTTGTGTTTTACTTTTCTACTATTTCTGTGATGCATACATACTTTACACTTTTCCTCTAAGTTATGCCTGACTCCTTTTATGCCAAGTTACAGGAGGGTTAAGCACAAGTTAATTTTGTGACTTTTTGTAGTTCACCTGGCGAAGGACTCTGTCTGTTGCTTGAGAAGGGCTCAGAACCCCCTCAACCAACATCCCAGCTTTTGTGAGGCTTATTTTAAATATATGTTTGCTTTGGAATAAACAACGCAATTTGAATTCTCCCAAGCTTCATCATTAAATGGTACTATACAGATTCGTCTGCCAGCTAAAAATTAACTTCTTCACCATTTGGAAGAATATTTTTTTCCAGAAAATTGCCCAACAAGCTGCCACGTGGACAGATATTATTAACAAGAAAAGCATAACATAAAGTCTCTGTACCATAGATAGTCTTCCAGAAAGTATACATTTCACTAAAGACATTATAAAATAAATACCATGAAAGAGCGATTGCATATATTGTATTCATTTGTGTTACGTTCTGCTAACTGGATTTGTAGAACTCAGCTTATCGCCTGATAGGGTATCCAGGCGCTGGAGTAGCTGTATCGGTGCGAGAGCCAGGCCCTCTGCCTCTTGCAGGATTCAAGAAGCGAGGAGGAGGCCCTGGTGTGTAGAGGTAGGTTGTTCCGTGCTTTGGGCGTGATGTAAGAGAAGGCTAGGCCTCCCGTTCTGCTTTTGCAGATACGGGGAGACGGGGGTTGACATAGATTGGGACTCAGCGCGGAGTCTGGTGAGTTGGTGGAATTAAGATGGCTGTTGAGATATGCTGTTTTAGACCACAACATCCTGCTACATACATTTCCTTTTGCTTTTTTTTTTTTAATTTGTGGAACGATCAGTTACGAGTTAAATCTTTCATATGATATTTCTATAAAGCTCCACCGCTTTTTTCATGTATAATGTAAAACTGGCAAAAATCGCATTTGCAAATTGTATGCCAGATAAAACCATGCTACATTCGTACATGATTCCCCATTCTCGCGGGAACTGGGTGCAAATACCGCACCTGAGATTTGCATTTGCCCCATAATCAGGGAGTAAACCTGTTACTTCATGAGCTTAAATGAAATTCGTGCTATGATCCCTTCGCCCCATGGCAGAACTGATGGGCCATTTTGGTATTTTATACATCCTAAATGAAATATGGCTAGTCCCCGACTGACCTATCATTTGTCTTGTATACATCTGGGTTATAAATACTCTTTATTACTGTCCGTAGATTGCTTTTATGTCTTGACTAGATCCTATATTCTTTTAGCCAGCAGGGGCTAAGAGTTATCTAAAGTTCTCTGATGAAAAGAACAAGAGGTCACCTCACCTGTCTTTTTCTGACCTTCAGTTCAAAATTCATTTACAGTCCTTGATTATTCGATCATCCCAGGGAAGCTCTCCCAAGTAAGACATATAAAATATATTTCAGCTCAGATTTGCCCGTGATTAGGTTTCTCCTATCAGAGATTCCATGTTCCCTGAAGGACTTTAAGGAATTGCCTTGAATTGCTTTTTACTGATGTGCTAAATCACAGTAACGTGTTATTCAATAAAAGACATATTCAATCCCGAGTGATAGTTGAGCAGAGACTACTCAAGTGACCAGCACAAGATAATTGTTCTTTCTCCAGCAGCAGTTCATGGTCTTAGTTCAGGAAATGTTAAATTGTATGACCAACACATTTTACCAGGTAAATTAAAAATCTTCCAAGAAAAGTACATTGTTTAAAATGGCATTCACTAGGCTTAACATCACTCTCAAGTCTATAATACTTCCTTGTAGCTTGCAATTTTTTGAAAGTCCATACATGAATTGCAGGTAACATGTTGGAAACAGAGAGCAGTGATTGACAATCTGTCTAAAAACTGTGCAGTAACTCAGAGAAAGTCTGAGTTATATATATATATATGTGCTTTAGACAGTGCATTTGCAACAAGCATTGGTAAAAGCCAATAAGTCTGGCTTTAATGTATCCATAAATGTAAACATGGACATTCACAAATGATTTTTGCATGCTTCGTGTACAATAAATGTTTTTTTATCACATTAAACCTGCCCTACTGGCTTTGCTGAAACATAGCAAAAAATATTGCTTCCTGTGTCGAATGTTTCCAGGAGTAAAATAACGGAATGCCACAAACTGTTATGTAAATACTTGACTTTTTTACCAGAATTCCAATAGTCCCTCATGCATTCTAAAGGAAGCACTTCCTGGAAAGCGAAATTATACATCGCTAGCTTATTACTTGAGGTGAGAGGTAATAGTCCTCAAGCCAAAACCCAATTTGTGCATATTTTAAAGAGATGGCAAAAAAGTCATGAAAATAGCTGCTTTCTCAAGTCAGAACTAAAAAGGGAAATTTGTCATTCACAAATGTGGTATTACTAAGACAAATTTAGAATACTCGTGCACTAACATCTGGTGTATTTTGTCATTCAATTCAAACTATGCGGGAAGGTGTAAAAAATCAGGTGAAATGTGTGAAAGGTGATTTTTGTGTGCATTTAGTGCTGTTTTTGCACTTTAAAAAACGACTGCATTCCGTATCAGCACCAGAGCACAAGCAAAAAGTTGTTGCTAATTTTACAATAATAGTTGTGGGAAAACAGACAGAACCAATGTTGCCATGTATCTCTAAATTTGCAGCAGTGGCATGTTTACAGGTTTTAGCAATGCTGTTACCGAATCGTGGTATAAGAGCAAAGAAATCCACCTTTCTGTGAATTAATTCATTAGTGGTGGTATGCTCATTTTACTGAGGTAAGCTTTGTTGTGTTAATCAACACATTAAGGGCCTCATAACGCGGTCCATGATCTCACCCTGTAATTTCTCACCAGAGTTACAGACACTAGTGAAATTGATAAGGGTGAATATATAAGAAATAGGAGTGATCACAAGTTGAACCCTGGGAGTTTCCTTAGAAATTAGGAATTACTGGCACAATCAGTAATTTGGTTCTTAATCCCCCCCCACCTCCCTCACCCCCTCCCCCCCCCCGCTTCACCAGTTTACAGCATGAGGAATCCCTAAATGAACACTAAGAAGAAGTAAAGGGCAACAAGGGTTCTTTGGTTCACAGATGGGTTCCTTTAAAGGGTAGTCATGTTTATGGGTTCAGGGAAGGGTAGCATTAGGGGGTAGTAAAGTGTTTTTAGAGTTCAGGGATGGATAGCTGAAAGGGATATTAAGTATTTGAGGCTCATGGGGTAGCATTAAGGGGTATTTGGGTTAAATAGAATTCAAAGAAGAACAGCATTAAGGGTTTTATTAGGATTCAGGTAAGGATGGCTTTATGGGGTAGAGCAAGTGTTTTTTACGTTTAGGGCAACATTAAGGTATAGTAAGGTTTTTTAGGGTTCAGGGTTGGATAGCTGAAGGGACATTAAGCATTTTTAGGGTTCAGGTAGGGCTGGCATTAAGGGGTGGTAAGGAATATTTAGGTTTCAATGTTAGCTATTATTTATAGGTTTTTGAGGTTCAGGGAAGGGTAGTGGTATGGGGCATAGAAAGAGTTTTTAGGGTTTAGGGGTGGGTAGCTTTAAGGAGAAGTAGGTTGCTTTTAGGGTTTAGGTGGGGTAAATTAAAATTACAGTGCATTAAATAACTTAATTTATATAAATATAAGGTTTGAAATCATTTAAATATAATATTAATATCGTGATTGAAAAAAATGAAATATTAATGAAAACAACATAGTAACAATTAGACCTCAGAAAGGACACAGAATTGAAAAGTAAGGGCTTCACCCTCCAAAATATAGCACAAGATGGAAAATAAAGTTCACTTATGAAAGATGATATTAGGAGGTAATATAAAAGGACATCCTCGCAGGGGACAACGCACAAAATGTTGTAAGTATTGAGAGAGATGAGTTCTATATGGCCAGGGGCATAAAGATTGAGAAAGGTGGCCTTATGAAATAATTCTGTTACCTCAGAATGTCCCACAGAGTCTTATCTAATTAGATTTTTACTCTGGGTCAGCTTTTGTTAAAAATAAAAAAAGGAAAAAAAGAAACTTGAGCTAAGTGGTGGTGGTGTGGATGTGAAGGCTGCAATGAGGTGCCATTTTTATGAGAGCCAAGTAAATGAAAACGCCTCAGAGAGAAAAGTGAGCATGGCCATTTATAATGATATTGAAGTAAACAAGATATAAAAAGTCTCCATGGCTGGCAAAGTGATTAATAAAGTATGAATTTTAATTTAAAATTGTTTCTATTTTGGAGAGTCTTTTTCACAGACGTGCGCCTGCCTCTCAAAATGGTGGGCGCAGCCTCAATGATGAAGTCCCGGGCCGGCTGCAGAAGAAATACGGGGATGAGGCCGGAAAGATGCAGTCCAAGCGACTCACCTGCCTTGCAGAGGTAATGCCTGCTGGTTTCGGCCTTTGGTGTCTGTCTCATGAGGTCACTCATTGTAGGATGCTCCCCACGCACACACTGCCATCATGACAGGCGCCAAAACCAAGCCCCCAAAACCCCTGTTGTAACACGCTAGCCCGACTTGATAAAGAGCCCTGGCTCAAGCATCTTGATAAACAGATGACCATAGCTGTTTAAAGGGTTAGCACTAATTCTGTGGAAGTACACACTCTGGCCAAATCTAAATGTGTACTAAGATGAACCAACATCTGGGCGGAGCCACAGTTTCTCTCCCTTCTACTCCTGAAAGAACTTTGTTTGATACCATTTGGTCAAATGACAACTGAGCTGTCAAGGCTGACCTAAAAACACTTATGCCAGCACACCTGTTCATGATTGGTTCCTCGGACTGCAAAGACCTCAAAGAGGTATGGAATGGCAGATACTTATTTGCCCCATCTTCCCCTGCCTCTCTTGGCACTCCGCAGACCTGACTAAGGCTGCAAGTATTGTCTTGAAATGGGATTCAATGGGAAGGGGTAGGATTTTCGGAGAAGGTGACAGCAGGACAGGCACTTTTAAAAATATTTAGACGAAGAGGAGTGATACTTAATAAGTGGGGAAGAGTAACAGAACACTGGGTGGTAGAATTACCAAAAGCACATGCCTACCAGTAGCATACACTCAGGCCAACTAGTACCACACACACACCATTGCACCACCGTGCAAATGTATCTGTGTTTTTTCTATAGTAGGTTGTGTACCAGAAGAGTACTCCTTCATTAAAACATACTATGCCTAGACAAACTTTAAAGCTTTTAACACTGTAAGTGTGTCCTGTACAGTGCAATACACATGCAAAGTCAAAAAGGGCAGTAGCCCTTGAGAAGTGGAGCACAGCGTGTTCTGTGACATACTGCTTGAATTGATTGAAACCTTTATTAAGACGCTGTTACTTACCTGGCTTTAAAATTCACAGTTTTACTATTTTAATATTGCTGACTCACTGTGCAGCATAAAGCACAGGGGGAACCAATCGTAGCTAACGCGTGGGAACTAATCATAAACTTTCCCTCAGTTGTGGGCGGAGTTATGTGCTCCCTGACATTTTAAATGTCCTTAAAGCCACAGGCGCACAGTGGTAACATTTGAGAAGTGGGGCAAAGCATGTTGTGTAAAGTAATGCCTACATTGATTGAAACCTTTAGGAAAGACGTTGTTAATTACCTGTCTTTAAAATTCACAGTTTTACTATTTCACTATCACTGATTCACCGCGCCACAGTAAGCACAGGTGGAACCAATCGAAGCTAACGGGGGAACCAATCAGCAACTTGCCCTAAGTTGTGGCTGGAGCTACCTGCTCCAAGACATTTTAAATGTCCTTTAAGCCAGGGATGCGCAACGGGAATACTTGAGAAGTGGGGCATAGCATATTGTGTGAAATACTGCCTGAATTAATTGAAATCTTTATGAAGACGGTGTTACTTATCTGTCTTTAAAATTCACTGTTTTACTGTGCAATATTGCCGATTCACTGCACAGCAATAAGCACAGGGGGAACCAATCGAAGCCAATGGGAAAACAACCAGCAACTTGTCCTCAGTTGTGGTTAGAGCTACGTGCTTCCGGACATTATAAATGTCCTTTAAGTCAATGACATGCAGCGGATGCACGCAGCTGGCATGCCGACAGTGCACTGAAGGCGTGCCAAAGGCAAACCACTCAGATCCAACATTTCGTCTTTCTCATTCAAAAAACAAGTCAAAGGATTACTCCTGAACATCAATTTGTAACAATGACCCTGAAGACACCATGACTAACTTCCATTTCTTATTGCTAACATGGGTCTCTCATTTAAAGATGCAACTTTTGTTACTTTACATGTACCACATGTTTGTTTTTCCCCTTTTGTAACTGTACTTGTTAACTTACTATATATTTATTATGTACGCTTTTTACGCTTCTTTGTACAGCATTCTGATACCCTTACGGGTCATGTTCGCGCAATATAAAACCTTTCAAATAAATAAACAAATAAATACATATCAAAGGTCACACTCTAGATCAAGCTTGGACTTTGCACCTTTCACTTGTTAATCTCACAGTGTCCCCATGCACTTGGTCTGACCATCATCTAATACAATTCTAAATTACTGGTCAACTTTCCCATAAACCCCCCTCAGCCCGAACTTCTTTCCAGAAGTTAGACATGCATTGACTTAAATTATTTTTGCAACTCATTGATATCAACCGCACCTGAGCATGATAATGACATCAATCAACATGGAAAGATATCTGACTATTTTGCAAAAGCCAGCAATATTCATGCTCCCGTACGTAGAATAAAACAGTCTAGAAGTCATAAAGTCTCAAAATGGTTTACAGAGGATTTAAAACTAGAAAATCTGGACCTACATCGCCATGAATGTAAATGGCAGAAAAGTTACACCACAGAGGCTAAAACACTCTATCTACAACATCTCAAACAATATAAAGGGCACATTCAGTAGGCTAAATCTACTTTCTAAATGTCCTTAAAGTCAATGACATGCAGCAGATGCACGCAGCTGGCATGCCGACAGTGCACTGAAGGTGTGCCAAAGGCAAACCACTCTGCACGTGTCCAGTCAGGGCCAGCCACTATGCCCAAATTCATAAATACTTCTCAAATTACATTAAAAATGTCTATGTTGCCAACTTGACCTAGAACCTGTGGTCCATCAAAATTACAAGAATTAGGCATTACCAATACTACTACTACCTCCCTAACTGCTAGAGGTATAGCAGACCTTTCCTCTGGTCTGAAACCCCATCCCACGTATAGTACCAACAGTAATAATCTTGATAAAATAACAATCTACTACTTTATGACATGCTCCATAGTGAAACACCAAACAGAAATCGTCCACCTACTTGAGTCTGAAACCCCAGACATTCTGCTATAAACAGGAACTTGGCTCACAGAGTACTCTTCTCCTGACATCCGTGACACACTACCTGATAACTATTACATCCTTCAAGTCAACCCCCACCCCCCTGGATAAGCGGGAATCAGTAATTAAGAAACACCTGACATTTTCTAAACTTACTTCCTTAAATGTTCCTGCGGTAGACAATCTGATAATCAATCTAGAATCTAATGTTTCCCCACTCATCTGCTGCCTCTTTTATTGTCCCCCGGATTATATGCAGCATTTTCCTCAGTCCTTTTTTGAAGACACCTCTCATTTTTGCTTCAAACATGCCAAGGTCCTACTGGTAGAAAACTTAAATTACTGGGCCAGTGAAGAGAATGGAGGTCATCACTCCTCCACTTCTATGATTATCTCAGAAATCAAAATCTTGAGCAACATATGTTGACCCCACTCTTTCTGGTCTGAATCGGGCTTTAAGAAGCTCTAACACTCTGCTGCTGAAACCTCACAAATTCAAAAAAGAAAAGATCCTACAACCGCTCCTTCTCTGGTCTTGCCCTAAGAATATGGAACACTCTTCCTCCCGATATCAGATCCAACACTTCGACCTTCTCATTCAAAAAACAAGTCAAAGGGTTACTCCTGAACAACTATTTGTAACAATGAACCTGAAGACACCATGACTAACTTCCATTTCTTATTGCTAACATGGGTCTCTCATTTAAAGATGCAACTTTTGTTACTTTACATGTACCACATGTTTGTTTTTCCCCTTTTGTAACTGTACTTGTTAACTTACCATATATTTATTATGTACGCTTTTGCCTCCCAATCTACTTCTTTGTACAGCATTCTGATACCCTTACGGGTCATGTTCACGCGATATGAAACCTTTCAAATAAATAAACAAATAAATACATATCAAAGGTCACACTCTAGATCAAATTTGGACTTTGCACCTTTCACTTGTTAATCTCACAGTGTCCCCATGCACTTGGTCTGACCATCATCTAATACAATTCTAAATTACTGGTCAATTTTCCCATAAACCCCCCTCAGCTCGAACTTCTTTCCAGAAGTTAGACATGCATTGACTTAAATTATTTGTGCAATTCATTGATATCAACTGCACCTGAGCATGATAATGACATCAATCAACATGGAAAGATAACTGACTATTTTGCAAAAGCCAGCAATATTCATGCTCCCGTCTGTAGAATAAAACAGTCTAGAAGTCATAAAGTCTCAAAATGGTTTACAGAGGAATTAAAACTAGAAAAACTGGACCTACATTGCCATGAATGTAAATGGCAGAAAAGTTACATCACAGAGGCTAAAACACTCTATCTACAACATCTCAAACAATATAAAGGGCACATTCAGTAGGCTAAATCTACTTTCTTTACAAACAGTATTCACTCATCTTGAAACAAATCAAAGGAGATATTTAGAATAGTCTCAAGCCGTGCAACTCCTGATGGAGTGACTTTACCTATTACCCCCTCTCAGTCTCTCTGTGATGCACTCAACATCCATTTAATAAACAAAGTTAAGACCGTCAAAGCAAACATCCCCACCAGTTCCCTGCCTATACAGAATTATTCAGAAGGTATAAATCCTGCCACTCTATTCACATTTTCCAAGATTAGTAAGGATTGTCCTAAGGGCCTAGTGAGTAAAATTAGGCTCCCCAAATGAAACTTGGCCCCCCCTTAAATCTTAAAAATAGCTTTCTCTGCTATTCCACAACCTGTCCTGTCTCTTCTCAGTCATTCCCTTAGCACTGGAAAAGTACCTAGTGCATTCAAGGAGGCAGTAGTTGCACCACTTCAGAAAAAACAAGATGAGGACCCCCTCATCTTGAAAAACTACCGCCCTATTTCCCTCAAGCCTTACTTAGCGAAAGTATTAGAGGTGCATGAGGCACACATGTGGCACACAACCTTTGCACCTTCATAAGGAGTCTGATTTCCTTGACCCTTGCCAAGCCGGCTTTCATCCGGACCATTCCACCAAAGCAATCATCCTCTATATGGTGGATGACATGTGAGCAAAAGTCAACAAAGGTGCCTTCGACATGGTTGACCACAACCTCCTGGTGGACCGTGTCACGGGTGCAGGGCTGCGGGGACCGACCCTCAAATAGATACTTCTTTTCTAGGAGACCAATCCCAGTCCATCTGTCTAACTCAGTTCACCTTTCCTCAGGTTCACCTAGTCTGCGGAGTTCCCCAAGGATCCCCCTTATCCCCTCACCTCTTGAACACATACCCCTAGTCCACTCGCTACAAAAACTGAATTGTAAGATCGATAATGACACCGCCGAAATGGAGCTACTCTTCAAATTAGACAACTCCCTTCAATCTAAAGAGAATTTTCAATCCAAAATGCTGTTCATCCATGACCGGATGCACAGCAACAAATTGAAACTAAATGTGTAAAATACCTGAAGTCATCATTACTAAAAATAAGCTCAAATATTGGACAAACTCATTGTGGCCGTATGAGCTGGAAGACCCCCCTATTCCAAAAAAAGCTGTTAAAAGTCTCAAAATAACCATCGATGTTGAAATGTCCCTGAAGCCACAAATTGATTCAGTAATCTCCACGTCTTTCTTAATGCTTCATAAAATCAAAAAAATTGCTAGGTTGGTAACTTTTGAGGCTTTTGTCCAGGCCGTCCTCACCCTTGTACCCTCACGGATTGATTATACCAACTTTCTCTATGTTGACTTAGATAAAGGCCTCATCAAAAGACTTCAAATTGTCCAGAACCAGGCAGCCCATCTAATCTATAAACAACCCAAGTGCTGCCACACCACTCCCCTGATTTTGGACCTCCACTGGCTGCCTGTAGAGCAGAGAATAATATCCAAGGTCGGCTGTATGATTTTTAAATCACTTTACAGCAAAAGTCCCCTCTTTATCGACTCTTGAAGCACAGCCCTCCATGCCCACTACGTTCTGCTCACTTGAACTTCCTGCAAGTGCCAAATTTTAAGAAGAGACTGGGTGGCATCAGATTTTCAGTTGACGCCCCCAAACCCTGGAACTCCCTTCCTATGGAAATAGGATCTGCAGCGTGCCGCCCAGCATTCAGGAAATTATTTCAAAAGTAGTTATTCAGAGAAGCATATAACTGAAATAATGCCTATCCACACCCAACTTCCTTGTCCCCGGCATAGTGCCATGAAACCGTTGGTGTATGTGCACACTACAAACTCAGTAACATAACATAACAAACAAAAGCAATTCTCAGGGTTCACAACAGTCTCAAAATGCTTCATATTTTTGGGTGCAAAACCCTGCTTCTATTCAAAGTAGATAGGGCTGTGTGTTAAAACCCATGACTCATTGCTTGGGAGCGCCCATGTTTCATCCATTGAACGCACCGCCGATGCAAAATAATATAAAGCTGCACAGACCGCTGTTTTGTGTTACTTTCAGGCAAATTTCAAGCACAAAATGAGTTTTGCGCTTCCAAGTAAATTTCAAATGTAGATTTTGCACTAATTTGCATCAATTTTGAGATGCATACCTGGCACTGAAAGGTTAGTAAATCTGACCCTGGTTATTTTTTGTCATTTTTGGCACACTTATGATATATGCTAGGTGAGTAAAACATCAATTGAACTCATGTATTTCTACTACGAACAAAATGTGTGCCTGTCGGCAGAGCCCTTGATGGACATGCACATATAGTCACCCGTGCTTAATTTGAGCCGGCAGTTGCCAGTAGTGCCAACTGTCATTCATTTTTGTGGGCCAACACCTATTTTTCCTCCACAGACTTTGATTCAGATTAGCAGAGAGAAAAATAACAAAGGGGGGAAGGAAGGGGAACAGAAAGACAGAAACACAGTGGCAAAAAGAGAAAGCAGGAATGAAAAAGAACACACAAGAGTGAGATAAATAGTAAGGGCGTGTCAGAGGTGGAATCAAGACTGTGCAGCCTTGGAATTCAGCATCAGCACCCTGATCTTCAACAGTGGTGCCTGGGGGCTTCTGAGCAAAACATTGGGCACCAGCACTTATATTTTTACCAATTAAGCACTGCTTGTCACAGAGGGGTGCTGCAACTTCCAATTTACTGTTAAAATCCTGAGTTTCACGCAGTGATGCAACACTTTTCATAAATGAGTCCCTAAGAGTTGATGTGCAAGGTTTCATTTGCATGTCCATAATTATGTCACAAATCAATTTCACCTCGTTGGGTGTGTTCTGCAAGGCTTGGCCAGGAAAAAGTACTTCCTAAACGAGGTAAACAAGGTAGTTAATAGACCAGTGGCCTGCTGACAGAAGCTGCTACCCCATTCCCTCAAAGCCCACACCCGACTGTGTATCTTTCCAAAAGCAATGGCTCTGCGCCCCCCCATCTTGGGATATTTACTGGCTAAGGAGGTCAGCCATCCTCCTAAATGCAGGTCATCCTTTTAGGTTGGGACCTGCTAGCCGGGAACCTACACTTGGCTATCTGCGAGGTACAAGATCCTTGTAGAATTTCAATGGCTGCTGTCTGAATCGGCTTCGCAGTTTCTACATTCATTTTGACTACCACGCAAAACCCTTCACAGATATCTTCTCTAACAGCATTGTCTCCTGGCTCGTTAAATCTAGCCAATAGGTACTACTTCAATACTTTTGTGTGATGAACCACAATAACGCTATATCCCGAGTAGCAAACACTTTTTACTAACTGTTAGTTGGAGTTAAAGGGCACCCTACATTTTACTATTTCTTTAAAAAGAAAAAAAAGGATATGCCTCATTAATACCTGAGAAATTCTTTTGGCTAACACTTTGCTTTCAAACACTGTCGGCATATTGGGAGAAAAGGATCGCAGTGCCAAAGAAGAGTAAATTTAGCATCTACATTAGTATGCAAAGAAAGGAGCCAAATGGCCGAAGAATAACAGACAAATTGAAATAACCCAATGGCATTCTTTGCACATTAGCTGCCACATCAGCGAAAGCACCACCATTGCCACTGCACAATCAAATTGAGTCTGTTAATGAATAAACGTGAGCAAAACATACAATGTCGTAGCGAGAAGCTCACAAAATGTGGTTTTAGTTTAAAAAGAAAAAAAACAACCTATGGTGTGTTTTTTTTATTTTTTATTTGTACCTCGTGGTTTGCATTTGACACAGGTTTACTGCCAGTAAATCATTGCTTGGGGCAAAACAGCTGCTTCTGCAAAATCCGATTTTCCATTGCTTCCATATTCATCAGAACAGAATGTATTAAAGGTCACAAAAAATACAATTTTTTCACACCATCTGATGCCTTTCGCTGGTAGTTAGTTCATTGGGACAGGAGAGCACATGATGTCCACGTAAATGGCCTATCTTTAAACATGGACAGCTGGTCGCCCTTGATATGATTGAAAGGATGTCACTTTTAAAATGTTGGTTTGACTTTGGCTTCTTGGCTGATTTTGATTCAATCTGAGGGCACATATTTTTGTACTTAGTCATTTAAGATTGTAAATAGCATCCTTGAGCACAAGTACGCAACCTTGTAGGAATTTAACATCATAAAAATGTGCATAAATACAGTTTGATATGCAAATATAAATGTCTGTACTAGGAAAATCGGAAGAACAGAACATTCTTTTTACAAGTCAGTGCAAAGGGCAAGCTGAAAAACTAATGGCTTGCAATGTCTTCCGAAGTGCACAAAGTTTCTGAGACTTTATGCTTTCTGTAATACTTTGAAAAGTGAATTCCATAAGCAAGGTGCCTTCACCTCAGTAAATAAATATCCACCTCAGACAGTAAACACATCAGGATAATATTTACACAAAGGAATGATAGCAGCCTGAAAAGAAAGAGGAATAACATGTCTAAAACATGTCCAGATCGAAAATGGAAAATCAATTTAAGAAATTATGGGCCGTGCTGATGGCACCTGAAAGGAATCTAGGAAGTCTGTAAGCTTAGTAGAGAAGAAAGGTGTTGGAAAGTGGGTTATTAGTATTGGTAAATATGCATCTACCACTGGCATCAGGGCCACCAACACAGTCTAGGGTCCAGTATAGTTCTCAATAAAATATTACCATGCTCAACCCTGGTAGTTTGGCTGCGAGCAGTCAGCCTTAATTTCGGAGACACGTATGTAAAGCATATAAAACACCAATTCAGACACAACACTCAATGAAAAGCCAACACCAATTAAAAGAAATAGACAATATTGTTATCTTTTAAAAGACGCCAAAACGACAATAATCCAATGTAGACAACCAGACATATAAATGTTTAAAGATTAAACACTTTCTAGAACTTAGAAACCTATAGCAAAGTCAAAGTTTCAAATTAACTTCTGCTTGGATACACTAAGCAGGAGGCCCCAAGCAAAATTCTATCTTATCACTTATAAACTTTCTTCAAGCTTTTCCTTTTCAGAACCCTCACTGCTCTTCACTAGTCCGAATTCGGTGAGGGTCCGCCGGCTTAATTTTCAGGGAGCTCCCGGTCAAAATCTGGAAGTCAGACCTCCAGAGCACTTCAGTGGGATAAACCTGTAATATGGGCTGGGTTAAGGTTGAAGGTGGCTGGCATGGGTCTTAAGGGTGAGACGGTCACCTTATGGAGCTTTTTTCCAAAGTTGCACCAAACTTCTGAAACTTCTTTCTGAAGTTCCTCTTGAGGGTCCAAAGTGTCTAAAACACAATCCAAGGGTCTGGAAGCTTCAAGATGGTCTTTAAAATGTTGGGACCACAATTTCCACAATAACCAAAACCAACAAAACCCCTGAAACCCATTGAGGCGCACTCTGGGCTCTTGGTGGTGATGATGCATGTGAGCTCTGTTATCCTGTAGCTTGCAGGGAGTCCACTCTTCAATCCTTTAGAAGCAAGGTACATCCACAGGGCTTTAGTTTCAGATAGTGCAGCAGGCACAGTCATTAAGAATGCAGGGCCTGGTGGTGCAAATCAAGTTTCCTGCATGGTAAACCTTCTTCTCTTAGTTTCAAGCAGCAGATCTGAGAGGCTCTGCACCTCTCATATATTTATTCAGTGTTATCTGGGGTCAAGCAGGAAAGCACTCCTGTTCAATGAGGGGCAAGGCAACACCCCAGAGCATGACAATTTCCTCCAAAGTGTGGCATAATCTTTTCCCAGAAAGCACTATTCATACAAAAGTCATCACGGCTAAAATCTCAGCAGAGCATAAAGAGCTAGCTAAACCATCTCTCTACCCCTAACATCTGCAAATTCCTTCCTTAAGCCTCCTATCAGGCTGGGTCAGAAGGGATGGTGTACACAGACCTGGCACTCCTTGCCTGTCCTGTTCCTCTCTTGAAGCCTCATTTTGAGAAGTTGGCCTGGTATATGCTGTCCACTAATTAAAGAGGGCACCCTGTACCAGTCCAAACAACCCCTTATGGTGATAGGTTAAAGACAACCTTTATTGAAAGCTATCCTAGTGGTAGCTATGGAGAGCAGCCTTCAGGCCAAGTCTTGAAGGAATGTAAAGCAGCTTGTTTTACCAGTCTATAATCTCTTGAATGACCAAATGAAAGGACAACCACAACAAGTATATATTCAAAATATATGTATTTAAGATAAAACACACCCCTCCAGTCTCTTTATGAGGCTGGAGTTCGAAGTACTTAAGTTACAAGTCAGTATTCAACAGTAAAAGCACAAATACACGTTTGGGCCCTAGGGCGTACCAAACCATATACCAATAAAGTGGTATAAGAACCACGACTGAACTAGACACAAGGCCTAGAGCCTTTAGAAGCTTTTGGGCCCCAAGGAACCACCCAAGGTAGTGACGTAGGGGACCCACGGGGGACGCGTGCAGTGGCGGAACACAGGCGCAAATCGCCGTTGACTTCTATCGGCAAAGTCGCGGTTGGAATATTACAAGTTAAGGACACTTAGAGGATGACTACAAGCAAACCCTTTTGGACTTAGAGGTGTCTAGGGCCAACACCCATGGGAGCACCAGAGTACTCAAGTTACCTCGCCCAGGGAAGCCGGGTGCCTAGGTGTCTTTTGGTGTCGGGTCGCGTCGTTCTTTTCAATGGAAGCTGGCAAAGAAGTGCTGCTGCCGTGAAGAGGAGAAGTGTCCGAAGAGATCCAAGCCTGGATCGAGGATGGAAGGAACCTGAAAGCAGAGGGGACAGAGTCTGGGTCACTTACCAGTGACCAGGGGCACGATAGTCCAATGCCCACAGATGTCAGGTGCTTCAGGTGAGTTGATGGGGGTCTTGACTCTTCAGCCACGAGGTCCAGGAGGCGTCGACGATGACCAGGAGCTGGATTTGAGCTGTCCCACGAAGTCTGTCGAGTGCTGCGGTGTCGGCGACCAGAATGGGCCCAACAAGCCTTGGCAACGGCAAGTCAAGTGGAAATAGAAGAAAGATGCCGGTGCAAACCAGCAAGGTCTGGGGGACTCACCCAGCGAGGGTAAGTCAGGGCACATCAGGAGCCACCAGGAAAGCCCAAGCAGAAAAGGAGTTGCCTTCGTGGGGACACACTACCCAACAGGCTAGCGATCGCAAAGGAGCCTCGAGCAGTCGCAATGGAAACTGGCCCACGGGTTGCCAGGGATCTTCGGTGCAGTAGGTGCCCAACGCTGGGGCTACTCGGAGCCCAAAGCACAACTTTGAGGAAGATGATGTACCAGCAAAAGTTCATGGTGTCCAGGGGTCATGGTTCCACATCACCCACGATAGCCATGGGCCTCAGCTTTGCTGTGGACTCAGGGTAGCCTCAAGGAAGTCTGGGAATCCACTTCTGGTGATGCAAAGACTTCGGCGTCCGGCGGGAGCTTCAGAGTTGCAGACCGGACAGTTGCTTCTTTGGTTCCTGCAAAGCAGGGGAGTTACTCCTTGACCCCAAGGGAGATTTCTTCCGTCTTCTAGTTGAAATAGAAAGTTGAAGGTCCAGGATATATGTTGCATAGTTTCGACCAGGGTAATCCGAAGTCTCAAGGAATGGGTTCCTATACTTATACTAAGATAGGGGGTTGGACATATTCTGGGGACCCACCTATGGGAGGGTTTGGAAAGAGGGATGGTTACACCCATTTCCTTTGTCCAGTTTCGCACCAGAGCAGGGGCAGGTAGCCACTGCAACCGGTTTGAACTGTACTATGCACAGGGACACCAAGTGTGCCCCCAGTGCAGGACTTCAAAGCACCAGAGAGTGCTCCCGCCCAGCCCTAATACACATCTGCCTGTCTGGGGAGGTGGTTACACCTGCCTGTGACAGGAAACCTATTGTCCAGGCCTCGACTGCCAGAGTTTCGGTCAGCAGCAGGAGGCCAGACCCGTGTCTGTGGCAGTGGCATCCATTTTGTACTGCCAGGGCTCTAGAAAGTCTTTACCCGGTTAGACCAGTAGGTACATGTCTCTCCCTCTAGAAGGGTGGAATGCTACCCCCGCCGCCAGAACTGGCGGGGGGTAGTATTCCAAAGTGTTTGACACCAAACACAACATGTTTCCGTGCAGCCAGTCCAAAGTTAGCATTTACCGCGAGGTTATAATGCACTTAAGAGTATATGGTCAGGCTGCACCATAAATAGCATCAGAGGAGGTACTCCGAACGCTGCAGAGGGGCTCTGCTCATGCAGGGGCCCCCTCTCACATAAAAACCAAGCACTCTGCCTTCAGGATTGTTAAGGCTTGCCATAGGAGTGACGTATAGGTTCTATATGTTTGTGCAATGGTAGTGATATAGGTAGCCTATACCACAGTAAGGGGTGCATGCACCACCTTACCCAGGCTGCAGTAGCAGACCAGTGGTGTCATTTTGGAGTGCTTACCAGGGGTGGCATAATACATGCTTCAGCCCCTGGTAGGCCTCTGAGGTACCTATGCCCTGGGTACATAGTATACCATATACTAGGGACTTATAAGGCACTCCAGAATCCAATTAGAGATGTACCAAATGTACATGGAAACCATTTTAGAGAGGAAGCAGCTAGACTGGGGTCCTGATTAGCAGGGCCACAGCCAGACTAAGGTCGAAAAACAGTGAAACACCAGCAAAAAGTGGGGGTACCCATGTGAAGAAGATCCTACTCTCCTACACTCATGCTTTACAACTCCTCCCCATGCTCTGTTATTCCTATGTAGCAGAGCTCTCTCAAGCAGATAGCCTCTCCTTGGGTGAGCCACTCATCACTTCATAAAAGCAACCTGGCTAATCCTGTTAACTATGACCAACCAGGGAAGAATGCAGGAAGGCTGAATTTTGGATTACAGATAAGAAGGTCTTATGACTTATTTTATGTATAATTTAGGATAAATTCAACAAAAGCACATTGTTGAATTTATCAATACCATTCTCCCAAGTCTTTGAGTGATATTGTATTCAATTCCTAGCAAATCTACTGAAATGTGCAATTTCTCCATCACCAGGGCATAAAAAACATAATTTATAAGGGCCCTAGTTACATGTCCCCGCCCCCCTGGGACACCTAGGGGAGAACTTGGGGGTCCTGAAAAGGCTAAAATTGTGTAGATCCTCACTCTACAGGGCTCATGGCACCAAAGACGATTTTGCGAGGAACCTAAGTACCATGAGGGAAGTGAAATATGCAATTTCTCTACCCCAAGGGCATATAAAACATCTTTTGTGGGGACCCAGCTTATAATCACATGACCCTCCACTTCTGGGACACCTAGGGGAGACCATGGGGGTACCTTATATGTCAAGATATTGTAGACTATCACTTTTCAAGGGCCCCTACCACCAAAGTCGAGTTTGCAGCTAATTTACTTTTTAAAACAGTGCTGAAAGGCAGGGCTGCTTTTAAAATGACCTCAGCCACTCAGCTGTGCACACATGAAAGTGCAGAAAGGGATGCTGGCCTATAAACTGCAATGCACTATTATATACTAGGAACTTTATGTAGTTTTTATCCTCTTGCCTTATTATCTACTAGGGATGTATCGAGTAGGTCATTCCAATTGTACGTATACCCTAACTAAACAGTTACCCTAATGCATGTGTTTATTTTCACTATGTTTTCAACACAGCACTGGCACAGGACCTGGTTAGACAGAGCCCAGGGACAGTCAGAGTCAGTTATCACCAGTACCAGTGAGCAAAACATGGAGATGCATAGGGCACACAGGATGACTTTGCAACAAAAGGGCTAAAATTAGCCTGGGGAAGAGCAAAAAAAGGAAAATTTGCCCTTGATTCCTACGACAAGGAGTCACTGACGTCAATACACTCTCAGAAAAGAAAAATCCAGCCAGAGTGCATAGACGAATGAGTCTGGATATGCTCGATGGGCATCCAGGAAAGGAAGAGGTAGCTCCACCTGTGGGAGACCAATATGATTCATAGGATGAGCGGAATTGTTCACACAACCAATTAATGTAGCTTAGGTGTGCCAGCCACTCACACCATTGAATACCAATTTACATCTGAAAATAGAAAAGCACAGGAGGCTGAAACTCAGGCATTCGGGGGTTTGAAGAACCAATCATGAAGGAAAAATGCACTCACCGATCGTGAGTGCACACCCCTGGCTTCAGGAGAGTCGGCAAGTCAATCTCTGAACAAAAACCTCAGGGGAGGGGATGGGAGAAACTAATACACCTGACCACACTCGCTGTGAGGTAGAGGGAGACATGAGGCAAGTCTCAAGGTTGACCTGGCACCATGAGTTAAAAAGGCAGATTTAACAGGTTGAAATGAATGATAAACACTAACTTGTTTGGCATCTGATAAGTTGTAACAGCATGGACCTGATTGAAGCAGGTATGGGGCACTGTATGTGAAGGAGCAATTTGAAGGACTGTGGAACACAGTAAGTTTAGGAAATACTAAAATGCTGCCACTGCAGGGGAGTTGCTCCTAAGGCAGACACAAGGTCTAAAATGTTTAAAGTAGCCCCAGGGGTACCCACGCATGAAAGTTTACGAGGGAAAAGAAGTGCTGGAGGGCTCAAGGTGAATGTAAGGTTCAATTAGGAAACACCATGATTCCTGTCTCCATGAGCAGGTGAACAAACTAGTAAATTTCACAAACATTTCACACTATAGCAAATTATGTACAAAGAAAGCAAATTGAATGTGCCACGCATGGGCCACATGTTTGAGTCATTGGTTATTTAAACAAGGCATATAAGTGAAAAAGTGCAGTATCAAGTTATTATACAAGAAGACATATCATTCAGAGAAGACATATTTTACAAAGGTATTCATGGATCAATTGACAATGGATTGTTCATGTTATAGCCAAGTTGATACATAATATGCAAAGGAATGCAATGATCAAGGGCTCCTTATAGATTATGTGGCAACCTTACTGTTCCACTCAACAAGGGTATTCTGGACATTATTAACAGAGTCACATCGGGAAATCCAGCAACATTTGCAGGGTAGAAGTAGCTGCATAAGGTCACCATCTCATACTGGAAGGGAAGGTTGGTCAATTACCTGCCAGGTGATGACATTTTTCGTGTGATTGAGGGAAATAAGATACCAATGAGGCATTTTCAACTTTACACCTGATCCTGCTTTTATGTTGGATAATGCAGGCCTTAATCATCTGTGTTGTTTGCTCGGTATAATGTAGGTCCCCGGGGCAGCGGATAGCGTATATGACATTCGTAGAGCGACAATTACTCAATTGTTTCAGTGCATAGGTATTAGTGCCACTTCTGACGGTCTTGGTATTAGAAGTCTGTGCACACACAGTACAATTTTGACATTTGAAGTGACCAATCACTGGTGGTAAGGCCCATGAAGTTGTAATGGACTGGCTAACCTTAGTCTTCAGTATCCATGTGATGGTGTGAACAAGATGATCCCCTAGGTTGTTGCCTCTTTTACATGAAAAGAGGGGGGGGGGGTGGTCGCTCACCTTGAGCCCTCTAGCATTTTTGTTCCCTCATAGGCTTTCATGGATTCTTTAAACATTCTAGTCCCCCGGGGTCTGACTCTGCCTTAGGACTGCCTCCCCAGCTGTGGCAGCATTCTAATTTTTCTCATGCTTGCCACCTTTCACAATCCTTTAAATTTCACCCTCACATACGGCACCCCATAAATGCTCCAATCAGGTTTACGCCATTAGGATTTATCTGATGACCAACAGGTTAGTGCCTATCATATCCAGCTGTTATGTCTTCTTTTTTTAACTCATGGGGCCAAACAACCTCGAGCCTTGCATCATGTCTCCCCATATAGACTTGTCCCTCTATTGCGCAGAGAGGGTGGCTGGGTGAATTGGTTTTCCCCCAACCCCTGCCTGAGGTGTTCTTTTGGCTACCGGCGGTACCGCTGGACGGGTAGGTTTCCGGTTCCGTGAGGCCTTATCAGAACTTCACATCGCGGTACTTCCGACGGAGCCCTTCTCAGACCATGGGAGGGCTGTGAACTAGGACATTAGTATAAGAACGGGTCCTTATAATTATTATCGTTATACACCGTAATCAGGTTTTTCTAGGGATACAGTGTGTCTTTTCCTGATCCCTGGTTTCTTTCACCAACTGGTCCTGATGAAGCGCTTAGGATCCTTTAGGGACCAATCTGTAGCGCGAAACATGTCGACCCCCTTTTAAAACCACACCTTATCACACTAACACTCGGGTTGAGAGAAGTGGGAACTTATTTGGTTTTGTTTCCCCTCTCACAACGGCACAAATGTGCATCTCCATCCCCGTTGACTTTTATTTTGAAGCAGGGGTCCTACGAATAAAATTTACAGGGCCCTCTGTTCCATTTTAACTCACATTCACTGACACTTCCTTCCCACATACCCGCACTCACCACTGTGGCAAACTCCTAAAAGATCTCCGCCAGAGAGCCCCTTGGGGCCCGTGAGGGACTGCAGCGCCACCCCCACGAGGAGCAACCTTGCCCGATGATGATGCTATACACTCGAAAGGGTGTGTGAGGGCACCACGTACCAAACTAAGGAGTACCTTCCTCTTTCTTTGCACACTCACCTATCCCAGGAGACTACCCCTCTTCTCTATAACACCACGTAATTAGTGGCTGTGTTTCCCTTTACCCATAGGAACTGATACCATCCATTGTAATTATTAGTGCCTATCATATCCAGCTGTTATGTCTGCTTTTTTTAACTCATGGGGCCAAACAACCTCGAGCCTTGCATCATGTCTCCCCATATAGACTTGTCCCTCTATTGCGCAGAGAGGGTGGCTGGGTGAATTGGTTTTCCCCCAACCCCTGCCTGAGGTGTTCTTTTGGAAATCGACTTGCTGACTCTCCCAAAACCAGGGGTATGCGCTCACTATCGGTGAGTGCTTTTTTCCTTCATGATTGATTCTGAAAACCCCTGGATGCCTGAGTTTCAGCATCCTGTGCTTTTCTGTTTTCAAAAGTAAATTAGCATGCAATGGTGTGACCGGCTGGCACACCTTAGTTACATTAATTGGTTGATTTATGCTTACAATTCTTGGTGCTGTATGTTTTTCCATTTTTCACCATAATTTACCCAGGTCTCAACTGGGTTTACGGATTTCCTCCTCTTGTTTGTATCACTAAACCAGTACTAATCATATTTGCGGGGCTCACGGTGTGGCTTAGAACATTCTGCACCAGACTTGGGAGGCCTGGTCAAGGTCTGAACTGCATCTAAATGGCACTCTGCTGGACAGTGGGTTATAGGTAGAGGTAAATATGCACCTAAGACTAGTAATAAGGCCACTTACATGTGATAGGTCCAGTAAAGGTCTCAGTAAATTAACCCCTTGCCCAACCCTTGGTAGTTGACAACAAGCAGTCAGGCATAACTCAGGAGGCAGTAGTGTAAAGCATTTAAAACCACCAATAAATCAAACAAGTAAGACACAGCACACAATAAAAATCCCACTTCAGTTTATATAAGCAGGGAATATTTTTATGAACAAATAGACACCGAAATGAGATATACATTTTGAAAGATTAACCACTTTATAATGCTTAAAAGCGTTTAGTATCACTTTGAGACATATGGTTGCACGTGACAGGGACAAAGTCAAAGTTTGAGGCTGACAGCGATGGAAGCCGGGTTGCAAACACTGGTCGGAAGCCCCGGTCAAAGTTTTGCCTTCACACTTAGAAACATTTCTGGAGTTTTTTCTTCCGAAGGCGCTCGATCCTCCCCAGCAGGTCAGATTCGGAGAGGGTTCGCCTTGATCAAATCCTGGAACCTGAAATGGTGGCCGGGTACCGGTTTTAGGTGGCCGGCTTGACCCTCGACGTCGGGTCAGTCACATTATTGAGCTGTTTCCCACATGTTCTCCAAAAGTCTCCAAACCTCAGGAGGCACTTCCTTATGGTCTCCTTGTAGTTTCAAAGTGTCCAAATCACCAATCCATAGGTCTGGAATCTCCTAGATGGTCTCTGGGATGCCTTGACCACAATTCCCACAATGCGACTGGCCAAATCCTTAAAAGTCCACTGGACGCACTCCAGGATGTGGAATCTTGGTGGAGATGATGCAGATGGGCCCTGCTAACCTGTAACTTGCAGGGAGTCCACTCCTTAATCCTCTTGAAGCAACAGTCCCCAGGGCTACAGTACCACAGTGTGCAGCAGGCGCAGTCATTCAGAGTACAGGCCAGGTGAAAATCCTGATCCCAGCAGGGCAGTCCTTCTTTTCCTTGTAGTTTCAGGTAGCAGATCTGAGAGACTATGCAGCTCTCATATATTTATTCAGTGTTATGGGGGTACAAGCAGGGGGCACCTCTGCCCAATGTGATGCTGGGTGCCACCCAAAAGCATGACAACTTCCTCCAAAGTGTGGCATCTTAGTGTCCTACAAAGCACTTCACTTCCAAAATCGAAAATTGATGTTTTCTCTCTAGAGGAATAGGAGCTAGCTAAATTAACCCACAGTCTGGCTCATTTCCATTAGCTCACCTCTCCCTGACCATTTGGCTGGGGTACAGGATGTGGGGGTAGGTACGCCTGGCATTCCTTATTGATCTGCGCTCTCTTTTTGCTCACTTTGATTTACCCAGCCCACTTTGCAGGACCCATCCTCTCCAGCTGCAAAGATAACCTCTGCTCCGGCGAGGCCACTTATCATCCAATCAAAGCTGCCTTGCTAAGCCTGTTAAGGCTGACCAATCAGCAGAGACCACTAGAAGGCTGGATTTTGGTTTGCATAAGAGAAAGTTCTATAACCTTTCTTCTGTACTAGTTATGATACATTCAGCAGTGGAAGGTTGTTGCATTTATCAACACCAATATTGTAAGTCCTTGAATGATATGTCACTCCTTTCCTAGCAATAGTTATACATATATACATTATTGCAATGTTAGCCTATAGAGGTAAGTATCTACAATAGGGAAACATTAAATGGGCATTTTTTCATCACCAGGGCTTATAAAACATCTTTTATAAGGTCCCCGCTTATAGTTACATGGTCCCCCACCCTTCAAACACCTCGAGGAGACCTGGGGGGGGGGGGGGTGCCTAGTATGTACAAATGAGGACGATTATCATGTTAAAGTGCACGTACCACCAAAGTCAAGTTTGAACACAATTTACTTTTAAAGACAATCTTCAAAGCCAGGCAACCTTTAAAATGAAAGCAGGCACGAATATCATGTTAAAGTGCCCGTACCACCAAAGTCAAGTTTGAACACAATTTACTTTTAAAGACAATCTTCAAAGCCAGGCAACCTTTAAAATGAAAGCAGGCACTCAGCAGTGCACACATGCAGGGGCAGGAAATCTGCTGGGCCTGTAAACTTCCATACCCTATTACATACTTGGGACTTTTAGGTAGTTTGACCCCCTAGCCCTATTATATGCTAAGGACTTATAGGATCCATCAATACCAATTGTGGGAATTTACTTTTAAAGACAGGCTGCAAGGCAGGACTGCCTTTAAAAGGACAGCATCTAAAATGATTCAAGCAATATATTTTGCACAATCGCAATAAAAAGAGGGTAGAATAATGTCAGAGGGCAAGGAACCACCAACACATTTGTACAATTATGACTTGTTTTATAAACACAACAGACGTATTATATACATTGTTTAAATTTACAATAGAACAGATATTTGTGCACTGTGTCCCAAAGTGAAAAATGGAACCTCCAATAAGAACTTAATATTGATTATTCGTGTACTAATCCGAGACCAAAGGTGAAATGCCATTTTGGTATGAAATATGAAGTATTTTAATATTCACTGTTTAATTTTATCTATCACACTATTCCTAACAAATGGTTTTACTTATACCAAATCCTATGTAATGTAATATGAAGTTCTCTCAAAAGTATGATTTTTGTAAATGATGACTAATAATTATGATACTGTCCTTGATCATGATCAACATTCTTGTATCTGTTCCCTTTGCATAAGAATTTAGTTAATACCTCACAATATTACATGCCTCACAATATCACTTGCATTTAACAGCAGCGCAACATTTACACTTGTGCCACAAGAACACAGAGGTCTTTCTCTACTTTCTATCCTTCACGGATACCGAGCACCGGATTACACGGTGTTTTCCACTATCCCTAGTGAGTCCACAGGAACCGTTGTTTCCCCTTATATAACCATTACCCTGGTTCCGTTAGTGAGTAGGGTTCCCCTGTCCTTTCTCTTTTGACCTTTGAGCGGTGGCTGCACCGCGAGGGAATTATCCATTAACCAGGATCTTCCTTCATACCTTATACACAATAGGGTTACCTTTTTCCCGAGGTTTATAATGTCAGAGGACGAAGCTCCTGGGCCTGTAAACTTCCATACCCTTTTACATACTTGGGACTTTTAGGTAGTTTGACCCCCTAGCCCTATTTTATGCTAAGGACTTATAGGATCCATCAATACCAATCGTGGGAATTTACTTTTAAAGACAGGCTGCAAGGCAGGACTGCCTTTAAAAGGACAGTAGGCACACAGCATCAGACACATGTCAGATTATATACTAGGGACTTATAGATAGATTGCACCCTCTAGACCTATTATCTACTATGGACTTATAGGGTATGTCATTGCCAATTATATGTTTACCCCATTACATGTACCTTCTTACACATAGCACTGGCCTTGGGACTGGTTAGCAGAGCCAGGGTACAGTCAGAGTCAGTGAACACCAGTATCATTCAGCAAACAAAGGGGTGTGAAAAGGGCAAAATGATGACTTTTAACACACTCCTGTAGCTATCTTTGATCCCATGGGTTCTCATGTCCCCCTTAGTTTGATCTGTCTACAAAGACAATCACCACTTAGTAACACAGTTAGCAGGATTGAATGTGCCAGCATCTTGAAGCTACTGCGCGAGGCTGAACATAACCAAGAAGAATTCTGGCTTCAAGGCAATTAACAAGCTGGAGAGATGGAAAGAGACTCAGAGATTGTCTAAAAGGGGGCCATATTCAAGAATTTACAGTGCACATAATTCGGAGACAAGAGTATTACTGTCCAGTGTGCCATTTTAAGTGAGCCTTTAATTGAGGATATCAGGTCCGAGTATCAGTGCAAGATACTAACAGGTGTGGTTTACAGAACCCAAACTTAAAAAATTAAGAAACTAAGGCTGTTTCAGAACTTACTTGAGCCTTAGCTGTGCATGGCTATTTTCCCCAAAGTAATCCCTCGTGCCAGAGCACTAAGTGAGAATTTACCTCTCACTACAGACAGCATTGTCTGCCCAACTAAATATGTCAAGATTAAAGGAGAATTGCGATGTCAACAGTTTTCCCATCAATAAATTCTGAGTGGATCTAACCAGTAAGTCACAGTCAATTTTAGAAAGGTTTGGGTTTTTGTATGTTGTAACTCAAGTGTGTGCTATTTGTTGCTTTATTTCTTCAGTTGTATTCCTCATCCCCTACTCTCCTTGCCAAAAAAGCCATGGCTGTGAAAAAAGGACAGTCGCTCAGTCAAAGATCAATGCAGCCTATCTTTCAGAAAGGGTTTAAGATCCCCTTAAGAGTTTAAGTCCGCATAACCAAACCCAGCAATGGATCCATTATGATGACATAAACTGTCCCTACAGGATATACTACCCTGCGTCCTCTACCCCCAGCTTCCCTCCCCCATACCTTGTGGTAATTCGCCAAGCTGAATCCGCTCACGGGTACTGCGCTAAGGTGCGGGTGGTGAGTGGGACTATTCTTCCCCACTTAAGTAACATTCAATCACTGAAACCGCCAATCAATATGATGGAAATTAAAATAGTGCCTCAGTGTTGCTACAAATATTGTGTTGATTCTCCTATGAAGTATTTCTACCAGAGGAATATTCTGGATCGATGAAACAGTAAATAATATTGTACACCAAAATTCAGTGCCTTGTTTCACTAGTCCGCTAACTACATTTTCAGGGGTCTTTAGATGATGGTTCTGTGGAACAGATGTTCGTCCCTCCCCATTCCCTATTTGGCATCCCCTTTGTTCAATATTTGACATCATAGGTTATCAGAAGATAAAACTGAGCTCACTAGTTCTGGATCCAAGTGAGTGCCATGACAGCATATTATATAAATTAACCAAAAATATAAAAGTAAATCCTTTTCCCATGTGGATATTTCTACAATGGAGTGTAGCAGCATAAACATTTATCTGCATAGCCTCAACATTTTGAAAAACTAAAATCAAAGTTTAAAACAATACACTCATACACAACCCAGGAAACCATTTAAATGTACTACTCATTCAGCAAAAACCGGGGCAACATCAAAACCAACTTTCATTATCATTACCAAAGAATACAGCAAATTAGGGAACCTTGCTGGTGACATAGTTGTTCAAATGTCTAGCAGATCTAGACTGGGGAAAAGGTGGATATGCCATGGGGAAAAGCGATAATCCTACAAACATCTTTGGGGATACATAATCATGACCAAGTCAAGAAACAATATGAACTTAAAATCGCGGAGCCACAAACTTTAGGGCTTGCATGTACTAAAGACAAGGAATGTAGCATAGAACTCACATTCCTATTAGGCTTACCAGAGAATTTCCTTTTGACACGCATGTGTTAAGGCCGGAATATCCACAACTGCAATCCCAGTGACCAAATAAGATAGAAGTCATATGATTTCAAAACAAGCATTGGCATTGCAAGTTGGTCTTGGCTTTCAACGGTTTTATGCAAACTCTTGGCTTTGTCAATTATGTTTGCCGATGCTGTTTTAGATCAGAAACAAGTGAAAAAATGTGTGTTTGCCGATGCATAAAAGCATAGGCAAAAACAGCAAATATGCTGCCAAGGAATTTTAAACATTTTAATGTATCTTTTCAAGATGGCAGGTGCCAAATTTGCAGCAGGAACATTTAAAAAATATGATGCAAAAGTAGAGCCTGAGTCACAGAAGAAAAAAGAACATTAAAAAAAAGAACTAGACTGGGAGATCGGATCGGTTGGGCACAAACGGAGGAGAGGGTGGGAGAGGAAAGTCAATGCTGAAGGAGGGATGGAAAATACAAATAAAGGAGCTTGGGGTATTAAGAAATAATTCTAAAAAGCTCTGAGGGGTAGGGGATATCAGATGAACTGGAAGAGAGAGGAGGATGGGGACTTGAAGGGGTAAGCAGCACATGAGGGATAGATTGAAAGAAAATATATATAGGATCTCATGGAATGGTGACAGAAAAGAAAATAATAGTTCCCTCAATTTAGGCAGCAGGTAAATACACATTGTATATTCAAAAGGATGGTGAAACGTCTAGGCTCCAAGGGTGGGACATATAAAAGAAGAGGAAGGAAAACATTGAATAACAAGGAAGCACATGAGATTGATCCAAATGCCAACAAATGATAAGCAATTAACTGACCCAGAGCTAATAATAATGTCCACAATAATTATTCGACAACTGACAGCTTAAAGGAGTGGCATATCAAATGAAAACCTAACAGTTCACTTAATCAGTCTGTGACTTGAAATCACTATTTTGACAAATCTCCAACCCCAGGTCCTACAAAAAATTTCCAAAATGTCTTTTCAACATTGCCATAATTCTAGTGCAGACTATGAATGCCCCTGGACTGTACCAACCACTTTGCCATCCTTATCTACTAGCTCAGCGACCTAATAATAAACTAAGGTCAAGCCCAAAGAGAAAAGCAAACTGTCAGATCCTTTAAAGAATTCTCCATAGACAGCCTAATTCTTGTACTAATCTCTTACCCAATCAACTCCATTTCTGACAGCAACACTCTTTTAAAAAACTTCAATACGTTTTGGGAAAACTATGTGAACAGCCATATCCCAATTGAAACATGATAGTACAAGCTAGGCCTTCAAATCCCTGGTTCCCTGAAGACTGTTCTGCCAATAAATGATCCATCCACAGACAGGAGAGAAAATGGAAGAAAAAAACAAACCCTGAACCGCCTTAAAGTGCTTATAATGCTGAAGTCCTCCACAGAACATTCACACAGCTCATTGCATCAGCCAAAGCAAAGTACAATAGCAATACCATTAATTAAGTCACTAATAGAAGCAGAACGCTTTTCAAGACAATCAAGCACTGCATCAGTCCATGCCCGACCCACCTATTCATCACTACACAGAAAAGTGCAATGTCACCAACCTGTTCTTCAGTGAAAATGATCCAACAGCAAATTGACAAGACCAATCGTACTTCATTTCTTATACCCAGTACTTCCCCTACACTCCTGAAATGGTCATGCTTCAAATCCGTATTTCTTGTAGAGCTTGCCATCATACTTAACTCCCCCAGACCACTTCTTATGAAGATGATGTCTTTCCCTTGTCCTTACTCATAGCTCTCTAAGGACACTTTCTCACCATTGTTCATCACTGTCAATGTTTCCTTCACTCAAGGCATCTTCCTAGAAGCTTTCAAGACAGACAAAATCAACCTACATCTAAAAAAGCCCAAAATGGACCATGATGAATCATAAAATACTGGCCAATCATTTGCCTGTCATTATCAGCAAGATCATTGAAAAGCAATCTATGTTCAACTCCAGGATCACATTAATTGTAACCACCCACTACATTCATTTTACAGATACTGGCTTCAGATCCTAATGAAGCGCGGAGACTACTAATTTACAAATCTTATGTGAGGCCCTCCTAACACAGGTGAAATTGGTCCCTGCTTTCTGATATAGCTGATCCTCTCAGCTGCCTTCAACTCAGTTAATAGACCCACCCGCAATAAGCACCATTAGCTTGCAATAAGATGTCCTTCACTGGTTGTCCTTTTACCTATCTAACCAACACCAGTATTTTTCACAAGGGCACCCCCAGATTAGGGGTGGGCAAAACTTGGAAAGTTTTACTCTGTAGAATTCTGTGGAATTACATAAAAACTCAGCAAGATTCTGCGGAGTTCCATCAAAGGATGCAAATATGCATACCATGCTGCTCACACTGCAATTTAGTGGCAGTAGCATGAGCAGCGCTAAAAAATCAGAGTGAACGGTACTATGTGATGCACAACAGCACACAACCATTTAAGTCGACTTTGCTGCCGCTCCAGTAGAAAATCTATGCGAACTGCAGCAAATGTACTCGAGAAGCTGCCCTCAGACCACGGCTACCCAGATTGGAAAATGATGACAAATCTCTCTCACGCTTCTATTTCTGTGGAGCCTTATGAGAAAAAATTCTGCCACATGGCAATTGGTAGAATTTATTTGGAACTCCACGCTACAAGAGTAACGTGGAGTCAACAAATTCTGCCTATTCTGCTAGCGGAATGAAACATACTGCCCATCCCTACCCCAGATGCCCAAAGATCCCTATCACCTGCAGAATCCCCCAGGGTTCCATACTGTCCTCAGTCATTTTCAACATTTACATGGAGACACTTGGTGCTCTACTCTCAGGTAACAGCTTCAAGATTCACCAATATATTGATAATACACAACCATACTTGAAAGTCCCTCCTGCTTTAGATATCCAATGCCTTAACCACTGGCTAAATATCATTGAGACCTAGGGGGCGATTACAATGTTGGGCAGAAAGGTTCCTACTATCAGTCGAAATCTCCACGACCATGTCAGAGCCCTTCCAACCAAATGGTCAGTTTCCATTCTGACCGCCCGATTACGATGTTCGCGGTCGAATTGTAAACCGTGCGGTCATTCCGAATCTGTTCCAACCGACTCGCAGAGTATTCATGTTGGTCAGCACCATTTTGTACACCCCTAGGGCCAGCGTTTCCACCCTCAGGATTACGATGTCAATTTCCAACAGCCTTTTCGCGTCGGCCTGTCCGATACGGAAAGGATGTCAGAGAGTGATTTTGGGTGACCTTGACAGGGCCCTCTTCCCCCCGCAGCCTACAGTTGATGGCCTAGGGGGGACCTAAGGGGCCCCCTTGTAAAACCCTGCGCTGTGTGCCAGGCACTGTTGGGTGCCTGCAGCAAACACCCCATTTCCCCATAGGAGCCTATGTTACAGTCGGTTGTCGGGCAGAACACGAGCTCCCATGGGGAACAATGGGACTCCGATCGAAGAGTGTCTGGTCACATCGTAATAGAAACCGCCGACCGCAAATCGGTGGCTCCTGATTCCGAGTCAGTTCTGGGCAGAGGCTTTCTGCCCAACATCGCAACGAGCCCCTTAGTTGTCAATCGCATACTTGGAACCCAACCAAATCAAGACCGAATTCCTGGTACTGTGTAATCTACCGAGAACAGTAAACAAGAAACAATGCAAACCTTTCTCAATTACATTAATCTTAAAGGCTGTGAGCAGGAACTTCCACTGAATTCCAAGTCATTTGGATACACCATGGACACCGACTTCACCCTCGAGGGACACATTGGCAAAAAAATACCATCTGGCCTGAGAGCTCCCTTTCTGAAAAAAGTAAAAATATGCCTTCCATAAACCTACATCAATACTGCTATTCAAGCCCTTGTACTCTTAGAAATAGATGGTGGAAACACCTAGACTTCACACAAGCAACCCTTAAGGGCATCCTACATTCAGCAACATGTCTCATCAGGGGCATAAAGAAATATGATAACTTCACCACCATCCTAATGGAACTCCATTGGCACCCTTTCACTGCAACATTATTGAAAAATGTTTGGCACCAATATAATAAAGAGTTTGGTGAAGAGCTACATATCTTCTTTCATTTTCTTCAGATCACTCTGCATAGAGGTAATGATACAATGACACACAATGATTCAGCAGCTTAATTAATGTCCAGACGGACAAGTGATTAAGCTTGTTCAAAATTATTCAATTGTGACCCCGGTACTGTGATTTTTTTGTTTTTGTTTTTTATGTGAATCACCTTTATTCATAAAAACATAACAATAACACTTTACTAAAATAATACATTTGGTAACTTATGAAAAAATAATAATATTTGAAGGCTTCCTACCCGTCTCCTCGGACGTCCATTGAACATTTTCATTCTACCTTAGCAAGGCAGCATACGACCTTTTCAAGATGGCCTACTCTTTTTTTTAAACGGTTTTTATTGGGGTTTTCAAAACTTGGGGTTTTGACAATAACATTTCCAATAAAATAGGGTTACAAAAAGGTGCTTCAACACAGTACAGATCGTTTATAGCATGTTGACAGATATACATTGCGAAATCTGCCAGATTTGGTTAACGCTCCTGGGAGGTCAGTGAGTGTGTCAGCATGAAACTTCTGTGCTTGTATGTAGTCACCCATCCATCTGAAGCATTGCACCCTGAACTGGGAATAGGGGGTGGGACAAGCCAGGTGGAGGAGCAGAAGGGTCTAAGTCAGTGGGTGGCATCAACTTAGTCCTGAAGCTGAGTTCCAGTTATGTTCTTGCCTATGATGAGAGTGCAGTGTTTGGCTCATGTGGGGCTATCGCTGGGAAGAAAATCAGGTGGCACCACAGATAAAGAGGGATCATGGCGTAGATGACAGGACAGATACATGGGTAGGATGGGCAGGGACAAGACCCGGCTGTGATTGTTTGGGATCCTCATTGAAGGCACGAGGAGAGAGCTAGCATTCTGTAAGAATGATCTAAAGTGGTCAAGGAATGTGTCTCATGCTGCGGAGAGTTGGTGCTCGTGGAGGGCCTCTGTATAGAGGAGAGCCTCCCGTTCTTCTCTTTTCCATCTACACATTGCCCCATGTCAAGCTGCCACTGGCAATGTCAACTCCGTCTTCCAATGCATGGTCAAGGTTCTCTTCACCGCTAGGTTGGCCATGCCAGTAAAACGTGTCCTCACCCTGTAGTGTTTTCTGCATTTGAATATATGCCCAGGGTCCAGGCCTCCCATGAGTATATTTTCGTAACTTCTCGCAGGACCCCGTGTACTGAAAGCCAATAGGTAGAGAGGGTCGGACACAACCATAACAGTCATTGTAGATCAGCTGTGCGCAAATCACAGGGAGGACATTGCAGATGTGCCTTTGGGAAGCAGTGATTAAGTTGCTCCGGGGTCAAGTAGACCAAGTTGAGGATGAAGTATTGAATGTTTTTAAATTGGGCATTCCTAGAGTCCTGTTGGGAGAACTCCAAGGTCTGTTCCCATTCCTTTTTGTGTAGTTACCTCCCAATGTCGTCCTCCCATTTGCCACACAGAACTGTCAATAGAATCCCAGTTAACTCTCGGATCACTTTGTAAATTCAAGCTATCAGGTGGCACCCCTACCCCATGTGAAGCAGGGTTTGCAGGGCATATGGGCCCGATATCAATGTTGGCAGAAAGCCTCCAACCAGTTTCCGGAGGCTTTCTGGCCAACATCGTAGGTTTCAGCCCGATCACCATATTAGGACAACGGCAGTCAGAGGAAATCCTACGATGGGTTTTGATGTGCCTCCAACGGGATCAAGGAGCACATCAGAGCGTCGAAAGCCACCATAATCCCCTAATGACGGTGGAGCCAGGCTCGCTCCTGCATCGGCATTGCTTGACACATGGTGCAGGGATGTTAAAAAACATTCATTTACAATGGCAGGTTGTGCTGCAGGCCTTTTCTACCCGCTGGATGTTTCTGAGAGGGCAGTCGCATCCTAATACTGAAGTCGGACTTGCTGCCCCACGGTCAGGCGGTTCCAGACCGCTACAGTGTTGGGCCGATGTAAATCTGCCTGACATCGTAATGAGACCCTATGGTGCCGATCACGATCCTGTAAAAACCGGGTACGAACCGTCGGACAGAGCATATTCTCCGTCCGACGCGTACCCGGTCGTAAAAATATACAAACATGGAATTACGATTCGCACGGAAACACCATTTCCGTACGAATCGTACAAAACCCTGACCGACTAAAATAAACATACAAATGTGATCCGGGAAAGCGCCGACGTGACGTCGGGACGCACGCAGCCTGCCATACACGAACCAGGAATCACGATTCGCACCGACGTCATCCCGCACGGCGAATATTTTCCGGCAGCCAAAAACTGCCGGGAAATCAGGACGACGCGAACAAGGAGTACCTGTACGCGATGGACAGACATGGACCCGAACCTACGTGTCATCCCGGCCCTCATAGCAGTCGACCTCCTCTACAGGTTCGGACGCAGACGCCGCAGAAGGTCAGAACAACAAAGGGAGGGGGAAAAGGGGGGGGGCAGGAGCAGGGGCAGGCCACAAAACCCCCACCAAAGTCACACAGCACACATGCCCTGGACATACCTGACCCCCAGGCCCTGGTCACTACGAGGGGGTGGGGGCGTGTCCAGCAAAGCCAGCGTCCGCCACAACGGAAGTGCTTGACTACGCGAACCAGCAACACAACAATACAGGTACGTCCCGTACCCACGCCTTAAGAGCGTGGGTATGAGTCGTACCACGCCCACACCTACGTCATCCCAACAATGGCGGGATGGCTGTACCCACGTGGCAAAGGCCTGGGTACGGCCTGCACAAGCATCACATAGCGTGGGGACGGATATGTACGGACCGTACCCCCACCCCCGTATGCATGGAGCGTACCCCCAACCCCAACAGTGTAAGTACGACCCGTACCCTCACCCGCGTACGTATGGAGCGTACCCCCACCCCAACAGTGTAAGTACGACCCGTACCCTCACACGCGTACGTATGGAGCGTACCCCCACCCCAACAGTGTAAGTACGACCCGTACCCTCACACGCGTACGTATGGAGCGTACCCCCCACCCCAACAGTGTAAGTATGACCCGTACGCTCACACGCATACGTATGGAGCGTACCCCCCACCCCAACAGTGTAAGTACGACCCGTACCCTCACACGCGTACATATGGAGCGTACACCCCACCCCAACAGTGTAAGTATGACCTGTACCCTCACCCGCGTATGTATGGAGCGTATCCCCACCCCAACCGTGTATGTACGGACTGTACCCCCACCCCAACCTTGTATGTACGACGCGTACCCCCACCCGCGTATGTATGGAGCGTACCCCCACCCCAACCGTGTATGTACAATCCGTACCCTCACCCGCGTACGTATGGAGCGTACCCCCACCCCAACCGTCTATGTACGACATGTACCCCCCCTCGTATGCATGGAGCTAACCCACACCCGTGTATGTTCTAAGCGTACATATCGTGAAATAGGAGGGGTGTGTGCAGAGTCCTCCCAGCAGTGCCCAGACACAGGAGGGGTGGGTGCCTAACACTCCCAGCAGTGCCCAGACACAGGAGAGGTGGGTGCCTAACACTCCCAGCAGTGCCCAGAGACAGGAGGGGTGTGTGCAGAGTCCTCCCAGCAGTGCCCGGAGACAGGAGGGGTGTGTGCAGAGTCCTCCCAGCAGTGCCCAGAGACAGGAGGGTGGGTGCAGAGTCCTCCCAGCAGTGCCCAGACATAGGAGGGGTGGGTGCCTAACACTCCCAGAAGTGCCCAGACACAGGAGGGGTGTGTGCATAGTCCTCCCAGCAGTGCCCAGAGACAGGAGGGGTGGGTGCAGAGTCCTCCCAGCAGTGCCCAGAGACAGGAGGGGTGGGTGCAGAGTCCTCCCAGCAGTGCCCAGAGACAGGAGGGGTGGGTGCCTAACACTCCCAGCAGTGCCCAGACACAGGAGGGGTGTGTGCAGAGTCCTCCCAGCAGTGCGCAGAGACAGGAGGGGTGGGTGCAGAGTCCTCCCAGCAGTGCCCAGACACAGGAGGGGTGGGTGCCTAACACTCACAGCAGTGCCCCTGCAAAGAAAAGGGTGGAGTACCCACAGATCCAATGCCCACAAATGTCAGTCAGGTGCACAAAGATCCTGCAGTACATGTACCACATGTGTGCGAGGCTGGGAGTATACACATGCATAGCGCCAAAAAGAAAACATGTCCACATGAAGTCATGGCAACAGTCTACATACACAAGTACAGTGACCACCAAGGATGCCACGAATGATGCAGGTGGAGACATCGCTCCGCATGCATGTGCAAAGTTGAAGGAGTCCCTCACACCCCCAGCTGATGTAGACACAGCTCAGCATCACATAGTGGAAACACCCTGCAGGGAAGATGTCAGGGTACACAGAGGAAGGAACACACCTTGGGACAATTTCACCATGCAGTAACTGCTTGTTGGAAGGCGGACCCCGAGGAGTCGGTGAGACCACCAAGGGGGGGGCCCTCTCACTGCATGAAGTAGCCGAGCGCTGCCGAGAAGTCTCCTGAGAGATCCTTCTCCTATCCCGTACTAGCACAGTAATACCACCACACCGGACTCAAGGAGGTTGTCTCAAGACAAGCAATTCTTTATCATCAATAAAAGGTTACGAGCTCAATATTTACACGAAGGGATCGAGGGATCCACCAAAAGTCTCAATGTCTCTTTGGAAGGGTAGGGGTAGCGGGACAGTCTTTGGCAGGAATGTGGTACGAGGGTACCTGGGGCCCAGTTCTTATCCTCACGCTGGAGGACCTCCGATCTCGGAGGGGTCGAGCCGCGACGGCGTCAGCAGGGCTCTGGCGTACAGTTCGTGGAGAGCCACGATTCAATCAGCAGGGCTCTCAAGATGGTCTCTGTTCGGCTCGAGCCGCGACGTCGTCAGCAGGGCTCCGAGGAAGGTTCCAGCGAGGTTGGGCCGCGACGGCGTCTGCAGGGCTCCGATGTTCCAGGTGGTTCAGAAAAGGGTTCACAGGAGGGAGCCGCGACGCAGTCAGCAGGGCTCGTGATGGTTCCGACAAGAGTTCTTCTCCGTAGGGTCAGCCGCGATTCAATCAGCAGGGCTCTCGACTCCGGGATACAACTGCCGAGCTGTGGTAGGGTCGCCCCAGATATAGGTCTGGAGCCCTTTGATGTCCGGACCTATGCGCCCGAGGGGGCGGAGTGGCCGGGTGGAGGCGGCCAGACGCCCAGCAGGAGAGGCGCCAGGCCCATGGGAGTTGCAGGGCGATCACACCTCGAGAGGGGAGGACAGTTGGGGGTCCCATCGATACTGTCCTCCGCCGGGGGCGATGAATGGTTCCTGTGGCACCCCCTGGCTAGTTCGTGGTGCCTCGATGTCGGGGCTTCGCTGGGGTCGAGGCCGGGTTGAGCGGGGTCGCGCCGGCTGGTGCACGGTGTGACGTGGATGCCCACAAGATGGCGGAGCCACGAGGAGTATGCGTCCACGTGCAGCTCCGGGTGAAGGGCCTTGGTGCAGTTCAGACGGGTGGCCCGTGACGGCCGGGGCGGGGAACGGGCACAATCCAGGGGGTTAAGGACCACGCCACGAGGCCGGGTCCAACAGGCGTCCCCCCCAGCCGAAGGCATGGAGAGTCACCCATCTCCTTGGGGATTCTCCTCGTCAAGGCGGAAGAAGCGGGACAGGCCGTCGGCGTTGGCGTGGTCATTGCCGGGCCGGTGTTCGACGTCAAAGTCCATCCCTTGTAGCGAGATGGACCACCGCAGCAGCTTGGGGTTCTCGCCCCGCATTTGCATTAGCCATTGCAAGGGCCGGTGGTCGGTCTGGACCCGGAAGTGGGTGCCAAAGAGGTAGGGCCGGAGCTTCTTGAGGGCCCACACCACAGCGAAGGCCTCACGCTCAATAGTGCTCCAGCGTTGCTCTCGGGGCAGTAGTCGTCGGCTGATGAAGGCCACTGGTCGGTCGAGCCCCTTTTCGTCGGCTTGGGATAGGACGGCCCCGATCCCATACTCGGAGGCGTCTGTCTGTACCACGAACTCCTTCTGGTAGTCCGGGGCCTGCAGCACCGGAGCAGTACACATGGCTGCCTTTAGGGTGTCGAAGGCTGTTTGGCAGCGGGGTGTCCAGTGTACCTTCTTGGGCTGCTTTTTGGATGTTAACTCTGTGAGGGGGCCAACAATGCTCCCATAGTCTCGGATAAACCGCCGGTAGTATCCGGTGAGGCCCAGGAAGGCCCGGACAGCGGTCTGGGTAGTGGGGGGTTCCCAGGTCTGGATGGCATCTATCTTTGCTTGGAGGGGGGCCACCTGCCCGCTCCCCACTTGATGGCCCAGGTAGGTCACGGATCCGTGGCCGATTTGGCATTTGCTGGCCTTGATTGTGAGCCCGGCCCGCTGAAGGGCGGCCAGGACGGCCTTCAGGTGGAGAAGGTGCTCGGCCCAGTGGTTGCTGTACACGGCAATGTCATCTAAGTAGGCCGCGCTGAAGGCCTCAAGCCCGGCCAAAACCTTGTTCACCAGTCTTTGGAAGGTGGCCGGGGCGTTCTTCATTCCGAAGGGCATCACCCGAAAGTGGTAATGCCCATCCGGGGTCGAAAAGGCGGATCTTTCTTGGGCGCCGGGGGTGAGCTGGATTTGCCAGTACCCGGCGGTGAGGTCCAGCGTGCTCAAGTAGCGAGCGGCCCCTAGGCGGTCGATCAGTTCGTCGGCCCGGGGTATCGGGTGTGCGTCTGTCTTGGTTACTACATTCAGGGCTCGGTAGTCCACGCAGAATCGCAACTCCGGGGGGTGACCGGGAGCTGCGGCCTTGGGCACCAGGAAGACAGGGCTGGCCCACGGGCTGTCGGAAGGCTCGATGACCCCCAGGGCCAGCATCTTCGCTACTTCGGCCTGGATGCAGGCCCGCATTCGGTCAGGCACCCGGTAGGCTCTGTGTCGTATGGGGGGGTTCTCCCCGGTGTCGACGTCGTGGACGCACCAGTGGGTCACCCCCGGGGTGAGAGAGAAGAGGGCTGCGTAGTCCCGCAGTAATCGCTGGCAGTCGTTGCGCTGCTCCGGGGTCAGGGACGAGGCGAGTTGGACCCCTTCGATCGATCCATCGTGACTGTCGGATTGCAAGAGGTCGGGCAAGGGCTCGGAGTCGTCCTCGCTCCCCTCGTCGGTCGCCAGCAGCAGGCTCAGTTCGGTCCGGGCGAAGTGGGGTTTTAGCCTGTTCGCATGTAGGACCCGGAGGGGGTTCCGGGGGGACTCCAGATCGACCAGGTAGGTGACGGGACTTTTCTTCTCCACCACCTTGAAGGGCCCGGTCCACTTGTCCTGGAGGGCGCCGGGTTCGACCGGGGCCATGACCCATACTTTCTGACCTGGCTCGAATTCTACCGTAGAAGTGTTGCGATCGTACCACCGCTTCATGTCCTCCTGGCTGGCCTCGAGGTTGGCTTCGGCTATGGCTCGGAACTTGCGGGTCTGGTTTCGGAGGGTCAGGAGGTATCGGTAGACGTCAGGAGGGGCGCCTCGGGGCTTCATCTCCCAGCCCTCCTTGACCAGGCTGAGTGGTCCACGGACCGGGTGCCCATACAATAGTTCAAACGGGCTGAACCCCAGGGACTTCTGCGGGACCTCCCGATAGGCAAACAGGAGGCAGGGCAGCAGGACATCCCATTTCCGCCTGAGGGGTTCTTCCAGGCCCTGGATCATCCCTTTCAATGTTCGGTTGAACCGCTCAACCAGCCCGTTCCCCTGAGGGTGATATGGGGTCGTGAACTTGTATGTGACCCCGCATTGTTGCCACAGGGACCGCATGTACCTGGAAATAAAGTTCGTGCCACGGTCGCTCACCACTTCGCTGGGGAATCCCACTCGGGAGAAGATCCCCATCAAGGCCCGGCCTACCACAGGGGCCATTATAGTTCTGAGCGGGACCGCCTCCGGGTACCTGGTGGCGTGGTCCAGTAGGACCAGGATGAAGCGGTGGCCCAGGGCGGTTTGGGGGTCCAGGGGTCCCACAATGTCGATTCCGACTCGTTCAAACGGGGTGCTGACGGCGGGAAAGGGCTGGAGGGGGGCCTTGACCCGACCCCCCGTCTTCCCGCTGGCTTGGAAGGTCTGGCAGGACCGGCAGTGGTTGTCCACATCTCTCCGCATCCGAGGCCAGTAGAAGTGGTTCACCAGACGACTGTACGTTTTGTCTTGCCCCAAGTGTCCGGCGAGGGGCACATCATGGGCCAGGTTGAGAAGGAACTCCCGGAAGCGGAGGGGGACCACCAACACGCGGCCGGCCCCGAGTTCTGCCACTTTCTGTTCACTGTACAACAGGCCCTCGGCCCAGTAGATCCAGTGGGTGCCGGTCTGGTCACCGTTGGCTTGCGCGGTCGCCTGCTGTCGGACCCCTTCGAGAGAGGGACAGGACTGTTGCTCTTGCTGGAACTGCTCTCGGGTGGGGCCCCCTTCATGTTGCCATTGCGTCAGTTCTGGTAGGGCGCTCGGAGAAGCCATGTCTTCGGGGGAGGATTCGCTGGGCCCGGGGTCGGTGTCCGCCTCCTCCTCGCTGCTGGCGGGAGGGGGTGTGAGCCCCTCGGGTCGGGCCGTCCCGGAGGTCGAGGAGGAGCGGGGGGCCTGGGCGGTCATGGACCGGGTGATGGCGCAGGCCCAATCAGCCAGTCCCAACATTCGGAGGTGCTCTCGTCGTTCTACTTGAGCCCAGGGGGAACTCTCCAAGTCGTTCCCCAGGAGGCAGTCGACCGGGGCGTCGTCGCGCACCGTCACCTTCAGCAGGCCCGTCACCGCTCCCCACTCGAAGGGGACCAGGGCCATCTGGCATAGGCTTTCACTGTTGTCGGCCGTCCGCACCGGGCACAGCACATTCGGTAGAATCTGTTCAGGGGTCACCAGGTGGCAGCGGACAGCGGTGATACTGGCGCCGGTGTCGCGAAGGGCTTCGGCCCGTTGTCCGTTGACCGTGACCTGCTGCCGGTACTTCTGGGTGTTGGTTGGGATGGGGGTGCAGGGTACCATCTCTCGGCTACCCAGGCAGACCAGGGACATGGCTGCCGGCTCCCACTCAGTGTTTTCTCGGTCGAGGGCCTCTTCTTCCTCCTCTCCCCCCAAGGCGGCGGCTGTCAGCTGCCGGGGCGGGGGCCCGCCGGCCCCGTTTCTTCGGTTCAGGGGGCAGGCCGGGTCGCTGGCAAAGTGTCCGGTTTGTTGGCAGCCATAGCAGGTCACGGGTGGCCGTGGTCCGGGTCGGGCCGGGCCCACCCTTCGCGCTAGGCTCGGGGAGAGATGTGGCTGCGGTGGCCCTCGAGGGGGGCTCCTGGGGGCCCCAGCGGGAGGGTCTCGGTTCCTGTTCGGCCCTCCCCCCCCACCGCGCTGGCGTGGGGGTCCGTTGGGGTTCCTCTGGTACTCCCCCATTGAGCTCCGGGGGACCCGGGAGTTGACCCATCGATCGGCCTCGACGGCAAGTTTTCGCGGGTCGGTCATTTTGCTGTCGAGGAGGTGCTGTCTCAGTTCCACGAAGCAATTGTTGGAAAGGTGTTCCCAGACGATGAGGTCGACCAGTTGTCCGTAGGTGGTTACTTTGCTGCCTTTGATCCACCCTTCTAGGGCCCGACTGAAAAAGTCCACATATTCCACCCATGTGGTACCCGGGATTTTCTTGCAGTCTCGGAACCGCTGGCGGTACATCTCCGCTGTTAGCCCGTATCGGGTGAGCAGGGCCTCCTTCATGTGATCGTAGGAGGTCATCACCTCCTCCGGTAGCTGGAGCAGCGTGTCCCGCCCTTCACTCAGGAATCGCCCCCACAGGCCTGCGCCCCAGTCTTTTCGGGGCACCCGATGGGAGGTCATGGCCACCTCGTATGCCTTGAACCATTGTTGGATATCGTCATTCTTGTAATACTCCTTGACGACCTCCTTCGGGATATGCACCTTGGCCTCGGGGGGCGGTAGAGTGTCTCTAGTACTGGGGGTGTTGGTCCCTCCGTTCTTGGCCTTGATCTCGAGCTCCTTGAGACTGCGCTCGTGCTCAAGAGTTAGTTTCTTTTCCTCCAACTCCCGGTGTCGTCTCTTCTCTTCTATTTCTTCTTGAAGGCGTAGCTGCTCGAGGGCCAGTTTCTTTTCTGCCAGCTGGAGTTCGCCGTCCAGCCGCAGTCGGGCGAGCTCTAGTTCGTGGCTCCGGACCTTTTCCCGCTCTCGTATTTCTTCCTCGGAGAGGCCGGTTTCTAGGCTCTTTCTTCCTCCGGTTGCCGGGGTCAGTGCGGTTGCTGTGGTCTCCGTCAGGGGCAAGGGCCCTTCTTCCTGGGAGGGGCCTGCCCCAGCCTCCAACCATGCCCTCAGAGCTTTCTGCATCTCTTCCTTGGTACCGAGGCTGGTGGTTGCAATGCCTTTGTCTCTGCAGAACTGTTTTAATTCTTTGTGCGTATATTCTTCCAGCCGTTCGGGCTGGAACTCCATTGTCGCGTTGTTTTCCTGGCTGCTCATGATGCTATTCGTTTGGATGGGTAGCTAGTGGGTACTGGCTGGTACGTACTGCGTTCGGCTCGGATCCCGTCGCTGGCCACCAAATGTTGGAAGGCGGACCCCGAGGAGTCGGTGAGACCACCAAGGGGGGGGCCCTCTCACTGCACGAAGTAGCCGAGCGCTGCCGAGAAGTCTCCTGAGAGATCCTTCTCCTATCCCGTACTAGCACAGTAATACCACCACACCGGACTCAAGGAGGTTGTCTCAAGACAAGCAATTCTTTATCATCAATAAAAGGTTACGAGCTCAATATTTACACGAAGGGATCGAGGGATCCACCAAAAGTCTCAATGTCTCTTTGGAAGGGTAGGGGTAGCGGGACAGTCTTTGGCAGGAATGTGGTACGAGGGTACCTGGGGCCCAGTTCTTATCCTCACGCTGGAGGACCTCCGATCTCGGAGGGGTCGAGCCGCGACGGCGTCAGCAGGGCTCTGGCGTACAGTTCGTGGAGAGCCGCGATTCAATCAGCAGGGCTCTCAAGATGGTCTCTGTTCGGCTCGAGCCGCGACGTCGTCAGCAGGGCTCCGAGGAAGGTTCCAGCGAGGTTGGGCCGCGACGGCGTCTGCAGGGCTCCGATGTTCCAGGTGGTTCAGAAAAGTGTTCACAGGAGGGAGCCGCGACGCAGTCAGCAGGGCTCGTGATGGTTCCGACAAGAGTTCTTCTCCGTAGGGTCAGCCGCGATTCAATCAGCAGGGCTCTCGACTCCGGGATACAACTGCCGAGCTGTGGTGGGGTCGCCCCAGATATAGGTCTGGAGCCCTTTGATGTCCGGACCTATGCGCCCGAGGGGGCGGAGTGGCCGGGTGGAGGCGGCCAGACGCCCAGCAGGAGAGGCGCCAGGCCCATGGGAGTTGCAGGGCGATCACACCTCGAGAGGGGAGGACAGTTGGGGGTCCCATCGATACTGTCCTCCGCCGGGGGAGATGAATGGTTCCTGTGGCACCCCCTGGCTAGTTCGTGGTGCCTCGATGTCGGGGCTTCGCTGGGGTCGAGGCCGGGTTGAGCGGGGTCGCGCCGGCTGGTGCACGGTGTGACGTGGATGCCCACAAGATGGCGGAGCCACGAGGAGTATGCGTCCACGTGCAGCTCCGGGTGAAGGGCCTTGGTGCAGTTCAGACGGGTGGCCCGTGACGGCCGGGGCGGGGAACGGGCACAATCCAGGGGGTTAAGGACCACGCCACGAGGCCGGGTCCAACACTGCTTACATGAACAAAGACACTTAGCTAACACCTTGTGATGGCACACAGATACCAGGGTCCCCCCTATGACCAGCACACTACTACATTTCCCACACACCCAACACATTACCACCACCCAAAATCATGTAGCAGCCCCACCAACAGCAATACCACAAAAGCAGTAGTGATCTAAGGAAAAAAAAATTGGCTTTATTCAGCATTACGAAAAATGTTTGTGCGGATAAAGTTCAATATTTACAAAGCCCATAGGGCAGTCCATGAGTCACAGCTGGATGGGGGACACAGTGGGACGCGTGTCCCCTAGCATGCCTGCACAGTCAGACTCCTTCGTCTTTCACAGCGGGGAGGGCATCATGTGGGGGGTAAGGACCAGGCACCGCAGGGACATGAGGGCGAAGGGTAGGCGTCGTGGGTGCAGGGATGGAGGACTCCACCACAGGGGGTGGGGCAGGGCCAAAGGCGGAGGCCAGGATCTCGCTGCACACCTTAGCAAGGTCCTCCAGCGTCTCCCCTGCACCCGAAGGAACCACAGGCCCCAAGGAGGGGGGGGGCGGAGGGATGGGTCGCAGCGCCACTGGGGGAGGGTGTGGACAGGGGGGGACTCAACCACCCTGACCGGGGACTCCCTGGACCGCTTGCGGGGTGGTGTCACAGTGGGGCTCAGGGACAGAGCGGCCATGAAGGAGTCCTTGCCGGATATGTGGCCAGGAGAGCTGAGGGGAGGGGATTTGGAGGGAGTGGATTGGGTGGAATGCGGACTCCCACTCTGGCTGCATGACTTGCGTTTGCCCCCCGACCCAGTGGGTGTGCCTACTTCACCCTGTGTGTGCGTGCCAGGAGGTGTGCGTATGACCTTCCCTGCTGGTGTGGTGCCTGTGTCTGTTGTGGTGGGTGCATGCTGACGTCTGGGTGTACGTGGGACAGGCATGGGAGTGGGAAGTGTGGATGGGGCAGGGGTAGGGGGTGGGACGTAGCACTGCAGGAGACCCACTGCTGCAGTCAGTGTTGAGTCTATGGACCTCAGCAACTGGCGTTGGTCAGCCTGCGATGAAAAAATGCCCTCCAAGTATGCCTCCATGTTGTGCAGCACTTGGCTGTGGCCATGGAGGACATTAAGGATCGCAGCCTGACCAACCTGCAACTGCCGCTGGATGTCCACAGACTCAGCATTGGCGGCAGCAGTGGAGACAGGGGCAGGGGGGCGGTGCCTGGCAGGAAGGAGACATGTGGTGACCGGGCATGCTGGGAAGGGACACGAGCAAGTGGGAGGCAGCTGATGGCAATGGAGGGGGCGGGGTGCGATGTTGTGCCACTGTCAGCTGCTGGTGCAGCCTCCGCCCACTCGGAGAGATCATCCTCGGACCCGTCAGCTTCATATTCAGTTGTGCCAGTGGACAGGTCCTCAGCCTCACTCTCCTCCGCCTCTGTACTACTCAATGTGCCAGGCATGATGTCAACGCTGGCACTGGTGCTCGGTCCCTCCGCTCCGTCTGTGCTCATGTCTCCCTCCGTGTCCCCCGACGATGCTGTGGGCAAGGTGAAGAGACAGCAATTAATCACACACCTGTATACATATGTCACATGAGTCCAATCTACATAGGTTACAGTGCATAGCCTGCAAAGTAAGATCAGTAACACCTACAAAACAAGGTACAGATGTAGGGCATGCAACACACAGTTGGTTGACCCACCATGCCAATGAAAATCCATGGAGAGCATGACACAATAGCAAATGACATGAAATGGAGTTTGACATAGGAGCCAGGCCCTGGGGACAATCCTGCACTGCATCTGCACCACACAGCGTTGCCGAAAATAGGGATGAGGAGGGACCATTTCCATGAACTTGAGGCGCATGCTGCATAGGTAATACTGAAAACATGCCCACCATGACTAGCTCACTGCACCTTGAGTGTATGTCCAGACAAACATCTTACACTGGCCAGACCTAGCAAGGAGAATACTGGTTTTGACATGTAGGCTTTGCCCGCACCAACCACCCCCTACATGAGACAATTGTTGAGACACAGGTGGCACTTACATCTCTTAGTCTGGGTGAAATACACAGGGGCTGCATAAATGCAAGATTGGACGCCAAATACCCAAGGGGCGCCTGTCCAAATAATCATGTACAAATGGCCACCATCAGATGATTGTAACAAGACACACAGGCACTGGCCACCGTGAGTATGAACAAGGAAAATCAGGTCAGGCTGTACAGTGGACACTTGTACTACATTTTACGTCATTATACATGGCGCCAGGGGACAATGGCACAGAGCACAACCTATGCTGTAGACACTGAGAGTGTCCACATTTTGTGATGACACACATGACACCTAGGAAAATATGCCCCAGGGGACAGTGCCCCAGGGGACAGAATGGGAATGACTGCAACACACGCCACCATCCCTGCACCATGCGTATCGCACACTCATGCACATCATGTCACAGGCCACAACATAGGACATGCGCGCTGTAAGGCATTACACTTGAGAAACTAACTCCCATGTCTGGACTCAGCATCAGTGCCAACTGACATGGAACCCACATGTACTGAACTGGACAGGGCACAGGCAAGGTCCCAAAACCTGTTACACACCACCCCCACACATGATGCTACAGGCATTGTTCACGTGGAGAAAGCGCAAGCCGACATTACCTTGTGAAGGAGTGACTACACACAGACCAGGGAACACATTGCAAGGAGGGGAAGGGAGGCAGGAGAGCACAGCTATTCTGTGGGTAACTGGATCTGCACAGCACCTTTAAACCCTGCCAGTGTATCCATGCAACTGTGCACTTACAAATGCTGGTGACACACAACAAACACACATGTACCTACCCCCTTCCTGCTGCTGCTTCTCCTGTAAGCGCCTGTCCAAGTCTGGAAAGACCACCGCCAGCACACGCTTGTGGATGTGGGTCAGACGGCGGCGCCCGCGGTTCTTATGGGTCTCAGGTGAGTCCCCCAGCAGGACCCGTGCGATCCTCCGCGTCCAGCACCGGATATCCTGCCAGCGTTTCCTCACCTGGGGCAGGCGCCGCTTGCGCCCATCCGCACTCCTCACGGCACTGACGGCGGTCAGCCATATCTGCTTCTTGGCAGAGGCGCCTACCTGTGAGGATGAACAAGTGACACTACATCAATACACCAGGCACATGTCACAGAGAGACATATTTGAACAAAATTGCTGTTTACAACAAGGCATAGTATGCATCCAACGCATTGCACCTTTGTCATAGGGACATGATCCTCTGGGGAAGGGCTAAAGCAGTGCGTGCCATTGAAAGTACACAGGTGGAATGAGGGCAACCACACAATCAATGATCCATGCTCACACTGTGCATCACAAGCTACACCAGGATAATGTGCAGCACCTAAAAGCAGTCACATGCCACAGGCCACCGCAGCAGAGTACATAGACACACACTGGCACAGGACATTCACCTGCCATTGCCAAATGCAGCGACAAACCTCACTCTGCACATGTGCCACTAGACGGGGGGGGGGGGCTCACAGGTGTGGGGCTGGCTCTGCACGTCAGACACAAAGCACTTCTCCCTGCTCACATCACATGGGCAGGGTATCTCCATCCCTCATGCAGCCCGGGTGCTACACTCCACATATGCACCCACCCACATGACAGGGGACTGACACACACACCCATGTCCAGGGTACGAACACATCATGTGGACACTCTCAGCACAGGTACACAGAACTAACACACATCTGTGGGTACAGTCACCTGTCACACTGGGCTGACCACAAAATCACATGAGGACTGTAGAGGCTACATTCCCAGGAGGACAAGACAGGCAGATTGTGGCATGCACCATGCAGTGATTGTCACAGTAAACCCAATGCAAGTGAGGACGGCAGACATGCACCACTGCATGCTCTGGCTGGGAGACATCAGGCATTCCCCCCCTGGAACCCCCCCTACAGTACATAGCATGTGTGTCACACCTGGACACAATGGCAGAAGTCACAGTCACAAAAAAGGGACACAGTCTGTGCTAGTAGACTCTGCACTCACCTGATACCCTGGTCGGCCATACAGCAGGGGGTACTGTGGGAGGATCACATCCAGCAAAGCCAGGTTCTCCTCCAGGGTGAAAGGCTGTGACCTCTCCACAGACCTTGACATGGTTCCAGGGAATCAGTAGCAGCAGCTGGGTCGTCGAATACAAAGATGTGCAGGCAAGTGCTCCCTCATGGGACCTGGCTGCCTTATATCTGCCTTGCTGGCCTGTTCCATGCACAGGAGTACAGAGTGATTGGTCACTCACATTTGCATCCTATGTTTCCTCCAATCCCTTCAAATCTAGCACAGTCACTGGGTTTTCATTGTTTTTTTTCTTGAGCATGATGTCAACTCCAGAACCACATTGCAACAAAGTAGATTCATTCAAACTGCCTACTGCTGTGCACCTGTTTAAATGAATTCAAACTTTAAACAGGGTCTCCATGACAACCAGCATGCATGTAGGCCTTAATACTTGTCCCTCATGTGTCCCCTATGTAATTTGGAGCTCCACACACAGGTACGGTGCATCCCGGGGCCCTAGGGCACCCCAACTGCATGTCAATGGCCCGTACAGGCATGTGTACGGTCCGTACCACTATGGGTGTGCTCACGTATGTGTACCCATAGTGATAGTGAGCGTACGCACGCGTGTACGTTCCGTACCACCATGAGTACGCATACGCGAGAACACCCATAGTGATAGTGAGCGTACACGCGTGTGTACGGTCCATACCACCATGGGTGTGCTCGCGTATGCGTACTCATAGTGGTACGGACCGTACACACGCCTGTACGCTCACTTTCAGTATGGGTGTGCTCGCGTATGCGTACTCATGGTGGTACGGACCGTACACGCGTGCGTACGCTCACTTTCACTATGGGTGTACTCGCGTATGCATACCCATTCTGAAAGTGAGCATACGCACGCGTGTACGTTCCGTACCACTATGAGTACGCATACGCGAGGACACCCATACTGGAAGTGAGCGTACGCATGCGTGTACGGTCCGTACCACTATGAGTTCGCATACGCGAGGACACCCATACTGAAAGTGAGCATACGCACGGGTGTACGGTCCGTCTCACTATGGGTGTGCTCGCATATGCGTACCCATAGTGGTACGGACCATACACACGTGCGTACGCTCACTATCTCTATGGGTACACATACGGCAGCACTCCCATAGTGATAGGGAACGGACACAGGCCCTCTTAGCGAAAGTACGGTGCCTTTCACACATCACAGTGGTGACAGGCAGCACACAGGAAGTAATAGGGCTGACATACTTGTCCATGGATGGACATCAAGGCATTGTCTGGCCAGTACTACATGTGTGGGGCACAGGTGTGAAAGGCTGTGATGTGGCACATTACTCCTGAGTGGAGAAGGCACCAGATGTATGATGAGATGTGTACAGATGTTATGTGTGACGGTGCAATGTGTGCCAGGCATGCCCTTAACTCCTTTGACATGTGTGCATGTCGTAATGCACACTTGGGATGAGCTTCACTGGCATGGCACGGTCCACAACACACGCAAGTGTCCCCTGATGCCCGGTACAGGGGTTACTACACCAGACATGTCACTACCCACGGTGCACGATGTGTCTATGTCATGTATGTGTGGGGGGTTCCCATTAGGTTGATGTTGGAGCTCCCTCAAAAGCATCAGCTGTTGCAGCAACCAACATGTGTCTGTGTGTAGATGGACATGGCACACAGTTACGCACACCAGGCCACATGTGGTATCGGATGTCTGCATCCTCTCTATGAATGTGTGGTGAGTCATGACATGTACACCTTAATGGCAAGGTGTGTGGGCTGTCCTAGTGTAATGTCATGTGACCTGTGGCTCTAGTGTTCCGCTACCAGTCTCTGCAATCGACATCCTACTTCTGCTGATGTGTGGATGTATGTCCCTCCTGTGTTGCGTCTGACTGTTCACTTACACTGGGACACAGCTAATCCCATGTCATGGCATGTGGAGGTTCACAATCTCCGTGTGTAGCTGGGTCTTGGTAGGAGTGTCACCTGCCAGCCATACGTGTCCAGGGTATGTGGCACATACCTGACTCCGTATGTCGCATATGTGTATTGACAGATTAACATGTGCTCAGTACATATAAATAGTTGTTGTAGTGCACTCACTCTTCCTTGTCACTTCCAAATTACTGCAGAGCGCTGCCTCTTCCCCGACCAATTCCGGACTTGGCTGCCATGCGGGAGAATGACTGTATCCAGTGCTACCGCTTCCCCCAACCGTTGATTCTGGAGTTGACGGCGAGACTGGCACCACACCTGCAACCGCTGCACAGGTATCCTACGGCACTGACACCCAAGCTGAAGGTAATGGCAGCCCTACATTTTCTTGCCACGGGTACCTTTCAAAATACCATAGCTCATGTTGGTGGCATGTCCCAGAGCATGTTCTGCCGTGTGCTGCATGATTTCTTAGAGGCCATGTTGCTTCACCTGGATGAGTTCATCCATTTCCCAACCCCTGAAATGTTGACTGGGGTCAAGCGTGGATTCTATGCCCTGGGAGGGATGCCCCATGTCATTGGGTCCATAGATGGGACACATGTGGCTTTGGTACCACCACAGGCACAGGAGGTAGCGTACAGGAATCGCAAGCACTACCACTCCATTAATGCCCTTGTGGTGTGTCTGTCCAACATGGTGATTTCACATGTCTGTGCTCGTTTTCCAGGATCAGCACACAATGCCTACATCATGAGGCGTAGCAGGGTGCCTGAAATGATGACGCAGCTGCGCAACGAACGAGCATGTGTTGTTGGTGGGTACACTCTGGCAGTCCTGTATTTTGCGTGGACTTCCAGCACGACCGCTTTTCCTGTCCTACTCATGTCCATGTGCTTTCCATGTAGGGGACGCTGGCTATCCCAACATGCCATGGCTGATCACACCTCTCTGCAACCCCATCACGCCGGCCCAGTTCCGCTACAACACCGCCCATGGCCGGACAAGGCGTGTGATTGAGAGGACATTTGGCCTCTTGAAGAGCAGATTCCGATGCCACAAGACCGGCGGCGCCCTCCCATATGCCCCGGCGAAGGTCTGCAAAATCTTCATGGTCTGCTGCATGCTGCACAACATGGCAGTTGAGAAAGCTGTGCCACTCATCCTGGATCAAGATGATCAGGACCATCCACCCGTGAAGGACGAATGTCTTGGCAATGGGGCTAGTGATGTGGAGGATGTGGAGCCGCAAGAGGACATCCGGACTCGGCTCATACGCGACTTCTTTGCTTAGTGGTGAGTACCAGTGTCTGTGTGTGCACGCATTGGTCCCCGTGTGGCATGTGTTGCGATGTGTGTGTCCATCTGCATGTATGCCACGTGAGTCAGAAGTGTGTGTGGATGTGTCACTGGAGTGATGGTGCCAGTGATGTGTATTTCCCCAGTCATAATTGTGACCTAGCATGTTGTCATCCTTACATGTGTCGAGTAAATGCACATGCAAGTGGCTGTGCTTTTTGTGGCTGACTTCTTGTGTGTCTCTCTTCCCCAGGTACTTGCGCATGCCGTCTGCTGCTTGCATTGTTGTGGCACTGCTATTCCTCATGGACACGTAATCGTGTGCTGACTCAGCGTTACACGCACGGACAAGTTTGGAAGTCTCCTTAGGGTAAGGGATGCATCAGGGGTGTATTGGGTGTGGCAGTTGTTTACGGTGTATGCACACTGCCCCTGTCGATGTTTGGTTCCTCTGCAGACATGTCGCATCACCATGGTACACATGACATGCAGCTGGGTACACCTGAATAGATGGTCAGACTTGTTGACAGTCATCAGTGATGGGATTGTGGAATGTGATGATGGCATCAATGTGTGTTACACTGCCCTCGGACACATACGGTTTGCATTGGCTTGACATGGTGTGGGACTTCCACATCAGCGGATCAATGGTGTATGGCAGGCTCTCCTTGAGCAGCAGGGGGTGTTTAGCTGTTAGCCGACACGTGTGTGCCAGTTCCATGGCTATCACGCATTTGTGCTGCAGAAGGGGGGTGCCAGTGTTGGACCCACATGTTACTCCACATGACCTGTTCATGTGTACTCCGAGTTGCCTCTGCAATCCCAAATGCATGACTAATAAAGGTGTCCCTATGCCTCCAAGGTGCCTCTTCTCAGTCAATGCTGGTGTGTTGCCATGGGGCATACGGCATGTCTGGCATGGTTTTCCGTGATAGTGGCTATGTGTCTATGTGTAGCGTAGCAAGATGCAAGCTGTTTGTGTGGGATTAGACTGTGTATTGTGCATGATGTCCATGACTGTGTGGGTATTGTGACATGTGCCATCCCCATGCATCCAACGTTGGCCAGGCCACCATTCTCTGCATCCACCTGACTCAAGCTTGCAGCACATGGTTCTGCCACCTGTCCACACATACCTGGGTGCCCCCCAGGACACTCCACATGATCCCTGACCTCTGCGCATGGCTGTCGCTGTACTCAATATGTCTGTCGGCACGGTTGTGCGGCCACCCCCTCAGCTGGTTGGGCCCATCACGGGTGTGTATGGTGCTCCATGTCTGTCTTGCCTAATACAATGTGACCCATGTGTGTCCGGTGCCAGACTCAGGCCCCAGGGGGTGGATGGTTGAAGTCAAATGAGAACTCAGGCATGGTTAGACTTTACAAGACACATGTAAGGTAATAATGCAACCAGTAGGCATCTTCTCTTCATGGTGTGACTTTTTATTTTGGTTGGGGGGGGGAGGGGGGGGGGGGTTTGACATGAGAGGCTTTCCGGGTGTGTGGAATCCAAAGTTCACTAGGGGAGTTGGTGTCCTTGCCATTTGAAATCCTCAGAGTCCATGCCACAGTCTTTGTCAACATTGGTCAGACAGTGACCAGCAAGTCCATGTGGCAGAGAATGTCTTGTGATGCTGTGCTGCTGTTGCTCCAGTGGGCCAGGTGCCAGGCCAGGTGTCCTGGGAGATGGTGCTGTTGCGCCGACCCTCACGGTCTTTTCCGTGGATGACCCGCCCTCCTGCGGGGACCCTCAGAAGCAGGCCGTGACGATGGTTGGGATGCTCCATTGGATGTTTCCTCTTCCTCCTCCTGATCCCTCCCTGTGGGTGGTGATGTTCTACGCCTGCTGGCACAGGGAGGGTTGCCCATGTTGTCGGCCATCCGACGGAGTGTACTGTGAATTCCCGTGAACACCGTCACGAGCTCAGCCTGTCTGTCCTCCATCCGCCGTTGGTGTTGCAGTAGAGAGGCATGTTGCTACGCATGTTGCTGGGCCTGCTGGGTCTTGATCTCCTCGAGGATGGACACAACCTGGGCCATGCCCGTGGTGTCCTGCCGGTATGTGTCCTGGATGTTACGGACATGGGAATATACCGGTTCCCCAGCCAACTGGTCAGGCTCACGCCTCCGCCGTCCTCCACTCCCACCACCCCTGCCCACTTGCACCTGGCCTGACCTTGTGGGCACATCGGGTCTCCGGGACCCCTGAGGGGTGGCATTGGCGTTGTCGCCTGCCTCCTCCTGGGTGCCCGGGACACCGTGTCCCTCCTGGCCAGCCTGCCTGCATTGTGGTGGTGGGGCAGGGATGCTGGGTGTCTCCTGGGATGTGGCAGGAGTGGGGGTGGTGGTTGGCACAGTTGTACCTGACGCAGGTGCTGCAGGTGGCTGGACTCCAGAGGGGTCAGGTTGGTCGGGGTCGTCCACAGAGTGGTGAGAGGCGTCCCTGCCGGTGGCTCCGTCATCCTGCAGAGCCGGGTCCTGTGAGTCTTCCCCCCCAGTGTTGGGGGGTGATCCACGACGTTGACCTGTGTGTGAGAGAGACAATGTTAATTTTGTTCCATGCAACATCCATGTTTCATTGGTTTCTAAGTTGGCACGTTTCCTCTGGGAATTTGGATATGACTTGCATTCCACTCACAGTGCGCTTGTGCATGGGTATGTCCCTTGGCCACAGCTTTTGCGACTTTACCTATGTGTGGCACAGTCTTACTAGCTGCGTCAATTGGGACTGCAGTCAGCAGTGGAGTGGGCAGGAGTGGCGAACCATGCATTGGCGCCTTCCGTGGGCACATGGAGTGGTTCTACACACTTAGATAATGCAGGTAGCTGTCGTTGTGCTCGTGCACAGGTTGTGACATGGCCCTGTGTTTTGCCATGGAGAAGAGGGGGGGTTCTGGCACTGGCCACCCTTGTCTACATGCACGCAGTCCACCTGCTGATGAGCAGACATTCCCACACACCACAAGGCTGATTTGCTCTCCCTGTGTGTCCCTTTCTTGCTCCCTCTCTGTCCCCCTCTCCCTCCCTCTGTGTGTCAGCCTCCTCCCTCTGTCCGTCTCCCTGTGTCTCCCTCCCTCTCTGTCCCCCTCTCCCTCCCTCTGTGTGTCAGCCTCCTCCCTCTGTCCGTCTCCCTGTGTCTCCCTCCCTCTCTGTCCCCCTCTCCCTCCCTCTGTGTGTCAGCCTCCTCCCTCTGTCCGTCTCCCTGTGTCTCCCTCCCTCTCTGTCTCCCTCTCCCTCCCTCTGTGTGTCAGCCTCCTCCCTCTGTCCGTCTCCCTGTGTCTCCCTCCCTCTCTGTCCCCCTCTCCCTCCCTCTGTGTGTCAGCCTCCTCCCTCTGTCCGTCTCCCTGTGTCTCCCTTCCTCTCTGTCCCCCTCTCCCTCCCTCTGTGTGTCACCCTCTGTCACCTCAGCCCAGCTTCCTGGGCACACACTGTTAGCAGATCTTTGAATGGCCCTTGGATTGTTGATGTGAGTTTGTTTCTGATCTCCAGGCACCCATTGGGTGTAGTGTCTGTGTCTGCGCTGCTGCTGTGGTGGTGTGTGCTGCCACTCTTTCACAGTGTTGGCTGTTCATTAGCTGCTGTCATGTGCAAGAACGTGCCGTCACCTCCATGTGTTGATGCATGGCGTCCGCCATTTGCTGGCAAGTCATTCCTGTGTGGGGACACACTGTTTGTCTGGCTGTGACCTAGGCCATATGGGCAGGGGGCATTGTTGTCTGCTTCTGATTTGCACTATGTGATTTTTGTGGCCCACCCTCCCGCCATCCGGCTTACCGTGTCATGTGTTGGTGTTTTCTGTGGCCTGTGACTTGACATTGTCCAGCTGGGTGCATGGGGCATGGTGGCGCCAGTGGCATGTGCGTGTTCATGGAGTGTGGTTGAGTCATGCGATAGCTTGGGGTGGTTGCGTGCCTGATTGTGAGTATGGTTGTGGATGACGTTCCCCCCATGTGAGGTGAGTTGTTTGTGTACTCACCCGGGTCTCGGAGTCCTTCTAATCCGTCGACTACCACCACCGGCAGTATGGCCATCACCCTTTCCTCCCAGGGATGGTAGTGTACGGGTCTGCGGGGCGGCCCTCCTCCAGTGACGTTGGCCTGGTTGTGTTCGTCGGTCATTTTGGCTCGGACCCTCCTCCGCAGATCGTACCACCTGGCTTGGCATTCATGCCTGGTCCTTCTGGTGTCCGCAACAGCATTCACAGCATCGACGATCGTCTGCCACATGGCAGTTTTTTCAGAAATGCTGGTCTGTCTGACCAATGTTCCAAGAGGTGTGGCTCAACTCTGAGGATTTCATCGACAAGGACCTCCAACTCTCGGCTAGTGAACTTTGGATTCTTGTAAGTGGGCATGGTGAGGGGTGTGGGTGTGGATGGTGGGGGGGTGTGGATGGTTGTGGGTGTGTGGGTGTGGTTGTGCAGGTGTGTGTGTGAATGTGATGAGGGGGTGTTTGTGAAGGTGTGTGTGTGAAGGTGTGCAAGTGTAAGGTGTAGTAAAGGTCCTAGTTTGGTGCTGTAGGTTGTCTGTGGGGTCTGGCAGCAGTGAGTCTGTTGCAAAGGCTCATGGTTTGTGTGTGTGGGCCCCTTTTATTGGTCCATTGGTGGGTTTGGCTGTGTTTGAAGTTTGGGTGGGTGTGTTATAAGGAGTGGTTGTGTTTTGGGCCTCTGTTTTGGATTTTGGCAGTTGCAGGTCAGTAAATGTGTTGTTTTAGTGGGTGTTGGACATGTTTAGTGGCTTTGTGCCATTCGAATGGTGTATTCTTGTGTTGTTTTGCTTTGTCCTGGTTGTGTACGTGCGTTTTTAGCGTGTGTACGGTGTGTACATGGGCCATTTTGTTGTACAGTGCTGTCCTTGTGTGTGGCTTGGTACGACTCGTACATGCGCGATGTTGTGTGAAGGTGGTGATGTTGGGTCCTGGGGTGCGCTCCGTACTTTGAATGTTGGGGTGGGGGTATGCTCCATGCATACGCGGGTGGGGGTACGACTCTAACGTACACGGGTGTACATACACGGGGGGGTACGACACGTACACGGGTGTACATGCACGGAGGTACGACACGTACGTACATGCACGGGGGTACGACACGTACACGGGTGTACATACACGGGGTACGACACGTACACGGGTGTACATACGCGGGTGGGGGTATGACTCTAACGTACACGGGTGTACATACACGGGTGGGGTATGACGCGTACACGGGTGTACATACACGGGGGGTATGACACGTACACGGGTGTACATACACGGGTGGCGGTACGACTAGAACGTACACGGGTGTACATACACGGGGGGTAAAACACGTACATGGGTGTACATGCACGGGGGATACGACATGTACACGGGTATACATACACGGGGGGTACGACACGTACACGGGTGTACATGCACGGGGGGTACGACACATACACGGGTGTACATGCACGGGTGGGGGTACGACTCGAATGTACACGGGTGTACATACAGGGGGGGTACGACATGTACACGGGTGTACATGCACGGGGGTACGACACGTACACGGGTGTACATACACGGGTGGGGGTGTACATACACGGGGGGTACGACTCGAATGTACGGGGGGTGTTCGGCGCGTATGCGGGCACACGTCTCCATGTTTGCTATGGGTGTTCGGTGCGGACGGTGTTTTTTCCATACGGTTGTAACATCGGACGCACGGGATGGATCGTGATTCCGCGGTCGGACTTCACTTTTCACATTTGTACGGTAAATCGTCCGGGGACGTGTCGGACACATTTGCCGACCCGAGGACGTGTGGGGAATGATTCCCAATGAGATTCGTATGGACTTTTTCCCATGCGAATCGTAATTGGCAGTTTGTACGGCACTTGTACGATTCGTACGGTAAAAAGACCGGATACGAGTCGTACGGGGAAATTTTTTACCGGATCGTAATCGGCACCTAAGTGTTACACATGGGATTTCTGATTGGCAAAGGTATAAACCCTGTCCAAACAGTAACTACCACTCTAGTCAGGGTAAGCTAGATACACACTAAAAGATAACTTGTGCTCACCCTCTGGTAGGTTGGCACAGAGCAGGCAGGCTTATCTAAAGAGGCACTGTGTAAGGTATTTGCACAACACAGACAGTACAGCAATCAATACACCACAAAAAGAATCCACACAGGTTTAGAAAATTGACAGTAATTTTACAAATTAATCATGACTAAAAAGACAAAAATGCATAGAAGTCAAGTTATATAAAAAGAGTTTTAGCTCTTAGAAGCAATAGGCGCCTATGGGAGGGCGATTATCTGGCCACACTGAACTGTGGAAAAGTCAATAGTTTGGGCCGACCACGATGGAGCACTGGCTGTCTATAGGATTCATGCAGGGCCCGGTAAACAAACTAAGTACCTTATCCTGGTCACAACAGCGAGATGGGGGGTGCAGTCGAGCCATGCGCCGATTCCACAGGAGTGGCAGTGCATTGTTCCGTAAACAAGGCACCAAGCCGACATGCATTGATTTAGAAGTGTGATGCACTGAGTTTCTCCAAGCAGTCAAAGGATGCTTCAATCTTTCCACAGTATCATGGTGGGGATGTGCAGTTCTGATGCCTTGGGGCTCTCAAGGCGATGCATTGGTTCAGAGAGTGATGTGCCGATTCTACTCCCACAACAGCGTTGTTGCGCCAGTTCTGCTACAAGCAGACTGGAGAAGTATCGATTTCTGTGATGCAAGTATCTGGGTCCGCTTCCAGTGAACCAGGCACAGGAGTAGGGGTAGAGACTTTGATATCCCTGAATTTCAAGCAACAGGAGGTAAGCCAACAAGCCCTTGGGGATCACTTCAGTGCAAAGCAGAGTCCAGCTCTCCTCAGCAGATTCAGAGAGCAGCAGGGCAGCACAAGAGAAAAGCAGGCCTTCCAGGTCCTTGATGCAGCACAGCAGTTCTTCTGACAGAGTCGAGTTGTAGGTTCAGAAATGTCTGATCTGGTGGGGTCAAAGACCTAGGGGCCTATTAGGATCCGCCACCCTAGTAGTGCTGAGACCCGGCTGTCAGTGGTGCGGCGGTCCCGCACTGGCAATTAGGATGGCACCGCCACCGTAGTAGTGGCATCCTCTATTCCCAGCATTGTGGCGGGTGGTGCTCACAGCACCGCCTGCCGCAATGCTGTGGCTGCACTGTGTATATTTACCTGCCACGTCGTCCATGCAAATGCAGGGGGGTACCATAGGTAACCCCCATGTGCCCCCCCACCTCCCAACATCCAGGGGGCCCACAACAGGCCCCCAACTCAGGCATCCGCTTGCGTTTCCGTGGCAGCAACCCCGCCACGGAAAGGCTGCTTCCCGCTGGCATCCTAATATGGCTGGCGGTGTCTAGCAAATACCGTCACCATATGCAACCCTTTTCTGCCCGGTCGACCCGTCGACTGGGTGGAAAAGTGGCGGACGGTCTTGCCGTCCGCTGCGTTCCCCCTACCATCATAATATGGTGGGGGAAAGGGGAGGCGGGCGGGGTATTATGTAGGGCGGATCTCCACCGCCATGCGGGCGTTGGCGATTCGCCCTACATCATAATAGACCCCCAAGTATCTATACCCAAATGTGCCTTTAAAGTGAGGTTGACTTTAAAGAAGGGTCATTGAAGTTTACACAGGCCCTTTCTTTCCAGCCCTGGCTCCAGACTATCAGTAAGGGGTAATCAGCCCTTTGTGTGGGAAACAGGACGCTGCCTATTCAAGTTAAGTGTCAGCTCCCCCCTTTCTTCCTGCTCTGGAAGAGCCATCAGAATGCAAATGAGTATGCAGACACACCTAGCCTTCCTGTGTTTGTGGCAGTCTAGAGAGAATGCACAAAGTGTAGCTTGGTTTTCAGACAAAATATCGAGGCAGTAATATCAACTGACACAAATATTGAGTTGGAAATATCGGGACACAAAAATATCGTGATCAAGAATATCTATTTTAAGGTAAGTAATATTGATGTTAAAATATTGTTATTAATAATATAGATTTTTAGTTATGTTTGTATATTTTATTATATAAATGAATTGTATAGGTTTGAAAATGTTTGTTTGAATATTGTTAGTTTCCTAATATGATTTATACAGTAATAGTACTTTTTAAATTTAATGTAATAGTTTTTTGTGATTTGTAGTACCGTAGCGTGTTGCGGGGTTTATAGAAGAATAGGGTGGGAAGTAAATTAATTACAAGTAATTAATACCATTTTTAAATTAAAATTAATTATTTAACTGATAATTATTTATGTTGATTGTATAATTTATATTTTTTATTTTTAAGTTTTACATGCGGTTTGTAGGAGTGTGGGTTGGGAAGTAAATTTATTATAACTAATTTACAATGAATATTTAATTACTATGAATTATTTAAATGATCACTATGTAAATAGTGTAATTAATGTGTTTTTTTTTAGTTTAAGTTGCTGGTTCCGTGTTTTGTAGGGGTATAGTGTGGCAAGTTAATTAATTATAATGTATTAATAATAAATTTTTAATTATTTATGATTATTTAATTGAGAATTCATTATGTAAATTGTATACATAATTTTCTTTAATCTAAATTTCATGTGCCGGATGTGGGTTTTTTATGGGTATAGCGTTGGAATTAAATTAATTACAAGTATTTAAAAGTTATTTAATATTTAATTAATTATGTAAATTGTGTAATATATTTTTTGGGGGGTGTATTGTGGTTTTTGAATGGGTAAAGGATGTGTAGGAAATTATAATAAATATTGTAAATAATTGTTTAAATGATAATTAAATGTGTAATTAAATACTGTTTTGGTTATATATGTGAGTTGTATTTGTAGGGGTAAAGGGTGGGAAGTTAATTACATAAAATGTATTTATTACTAGTTAATTAGTAATATTAATTGATTAGCAATTATGAAAATTATTTATGTCATGTTGTTTTTATTTATAGATTAGGTGTGGGCTGTTTGTTTTCTACAGATAAGGGAAAGTATAAGGATGGAAAGGTTTCATTAGTAGTTAATTAGTATTAATATTTTAATAGATATTTAATCATACACAATTTGTAAATACAAATTTAAATATACATTTTGGATGTGTAGTATGTAGCTTGTAGAGGTATGGGGTAGAAATGTATGTAAGTAATAAAATTAAAAAGAGTAACCTTTTTTTAATTGAAATGTATTATTGTATGTGTTAATTGTGTTAAGCTTTTTATTTGTAAATAATATTGTATTTATTGGTTGTTATTATTTTGACAATAGATTTTGGTATTTTGATAATAATAATATGTGTATTCATTTATAATATACATTAAAGATTGTAATAAATATGTAATTTGTTAATTTATCGTAATCATGCCCTTTGTCAACTGTGTAGTGGGAACAGTATATGTATTTATTGAACAAAAATGTTTTTATATTATATTGTTTACATTTAAATGAATATGTTTTTGGTTATTTAAAATTATAATAGTTATATTTCAGTTCAGTTCAGTTTCTTTTTTCTGAAGGTTCACCCATCCATAAAAGTACATGCATATAAAACAGTCAGCATTAAATCATATTAAGAGCATAAGTACAGACTGTCCCTCTTTGTCAACAAATGTATCAAGGACATGGAAATGGACCCCTGGGAGGATCCGAACCATCGCCAACTGGGATAGGCCGACTTGGGGGTAGCATATATCATACCCCTGTACCCCTTCTGTATTCGCGGCACTTCCTACGCAGTGATATGGGTTTCCTGGAGGAATATTATGTGTGTATGCTGGCTCTTGAGGTAGGAGTGTACAGATTAGCGTGTCCACGCTTTATGCATGCCATGCACATGCAGGGTGAGGAACCTAGTTTGTGTGAGAAGAGCTATAGAGAAAGTGAAGTTGTGAGGGTGTCCTCGATGTACAGTGCACTCTGGGGAGTGTCCCCGTCTGTTGTCGCCTAGCCACCCCCCTCCTCAGAGGAGACTGATGCCCTTCTGTTGGGCTGTGTTGCTGGGGGAGGAAGCACAGGTTAACATGACATGGTAGTAATATTTACATGTAGAACATACCGTAATCAAGGGTATGCCCAAGCAGATTAAAAGGTGGTGTAGTGGCTGAGCAGGTAACCATAAAGTCCTAGGCTGGAGTCACCCTGAAAGTCTTCATCAAGAGTAGGCTGAGCTCGGCTGTGTACAGATGTAGGATGGGGGACAGTGCAGGGTCTCCATCTCTTGTGAAGTAGGACTCCAAGCTCTATCAGTCCCTGAGCAAGTAACAGGTGAGTCAGGGAGGTTGGCCTGCGGTCTAGGGATACGGGTAGGTGCAGTCACCCATTGCGCTTATCTGTTAGTGATGGAGGCTATGTAGGAGTGTCAACAGTCTGTGGCATCCCCAGCGGTGGGGATTGAGACTCTTGATTGGAGCCATCTGTTACAAGGGAGTTCTCATCGGAGGAGAAGATGTACGGGCTCTATTCTCCATCAGAGGCCTGGGTGGGGAGTCTGAAGGTCATCCTGCAGCACACAGTGATCCATTGCAGCTATCTCTGCTGGACGGTGATGTGGCTGGGGCGCGGGATGTTGCAGCTGAGGTGTGCAGATGCAGCCTGGATGTGGACAAGTGTCCTGGGAGTTTGGATGTGGCTGCCCCGTAGAGGGCAGGGCAGTATTTGACACGGATGTTGTTGTGGACTTGGGGGATGGTCCGTCTTTCCTTGGAGTGGATCTATCTGGAGATCATGTGCATAATGCAGAGTGTGTTGCAGTCTGAGGCACAGATGCTGGTGATTACCATGGCAAATGTGAGCAAGCAATCCATGATGCACACCATCTTGCGTGCATGGACACTGGGTGCTTGTGCGGGGCTTCTGCGGGTGGGACACAAGCAGTTGACCCAGCTGTAATGGGACAATCCTCAGATGTTGACCTCAGTCCTCTACAAGTCCAGCCTCAGGTGGCTGCTGTTCTGCCATTCATCAATGGATCTCATGCAATCTAGAACATTGGAACTGGCAATGTCTGCGTCCTTGGTGAGGGTGAGGAGCACCTGGCTGTCAATGGCATACGAGTTGATGATGAGGTTGTGTGCGCATGTGATGGTGGAGAGGGGGGTCCTGGACACACTGTAGATTGACACGCTGAGAGATGATACCTGTGCCATATGCCTCACAACGACAGCATACTACATGCAGAAGCCTTGAGTCCCACTCCCATGGCCTTGCAGGCGTACAGAGCCGGTGGGGAGTAGGAGGGACATGACCTGGTGGGTGTGACAGGGCCTGGAAGGCATGGCAGCGCTGTGTAGGCAGTCGGAGTTGCACACTCATCATGCAAAGGTGTTGTGTGTGCGCTTAGTGTAAGCAGGCAGGAGATGTGTGGATGGACCTTGCTTGGAGGGTGGCTGCAACATCAGTCTGTAGTGTGATGTGGGTCATGAAAGGGCATGAGGCTCGTGCAATGTGCACGTTGCATGTGCAGACAGTCCAGCCTTTGGCACCGCGTGGCCGCAACTGTGGCACAGACAAGCTGATGACAGGACAGACAAATTAATGGGTTGAAGGAGGAAGGGAGGAGCATCTTTGATGTGTGTGTGTTGCCAAATCAGGAAACTTCGTGTGCCCTTGCTGCAGTGGCTGCAACAGCAGGCGGCATGTCCTGGGAACTATGCCACAATTTCCACACAAAGACTAGGATGTCAGAAAGGACTACTGCAACAGGTGTATGTCAAGGAAGGAGTGACCGGTTTTCAATGGCACACCTAGGGACAAAGGATGCACAATCCCCAAAGATGGCTGACACCGGATCATGAAACTGAAGGCCAAGCTGCGCACAGGAAACACACCCCAGAAGGTGTTGACGGCCCGTTGTGGGGACCAATATACCCAAAAACATACACAGCCATGGACTTCATGCACAATAGAGAATCAAATACATGTAGAACAGCATGCAGGTTGCTAATCTACACATAGACTCATATGCACAATCCTTGACAACCATGCCAGAGATGGCACATGCACAGTGGCAAGAGACCTGCATTGACAGAGATGAGGCACCTTGGAGGCTGAGGAACACCTTTATTACTCAGGCTCACACCTATGGAAATGCATCAATATTAACAGACTCACAGGTCTTTTGGATTAACATGTGGGACCTACACTGGACACCCCCTTCGCAACACAGATGCTGTAAATCCATGGGTAGGTAGGAAGTGCCTTCAAGGGGTTTATTGAAAACTTAATTGTGTAACTTGTTTATAGGATAAATATATACCTATAACTGAGATCAATCTTATCTTTTAGATTCCAAAAGGTTATACACCATGCAATAGTCATATGTATAAGGATCTCTATTTACATTAATTTCAAAACAGTTATACAATCAGAATACAGAGAAATGAAAAAATGGACAAAAGGTGTGTGAGGAACAAAATTCATTTATATCAGTGAATGGTGATAAGGGTACATAAAAATGAGACAGTTGTATATCAAAGGGGAGACATGATTATACATCCAGTTATTACTCCACTATACAGTATATCAAACACTTTTTCAAAGATATATAACCAATTATCTAGAAAGAAGTGTGACAGTCGACGTTTCGGTCTTCATACGTGAGTTTGTGAGACCATCTTCAGGACAAGAAGTTTAAAAGTTGACCCCTCGTAATGTTTGATTTGATTATGAAATTCGCGGATATCTTCCTTTCTTTGTATCGAGATTTAAATTATAATCAAATCAAACATTACGAGGGGTCAACTTTTAAACTTCTTGTCCTGAAGATGGTCTCACAAACTCACGTATGAAGACCGAAACGTCGACTGTCACACTTCTTTCTAGATAATTGGTTATATATCTTTGAAAAAGTGTTTGATATACTGTATAGTGGAGTAATAACTGGATGTATAATCATGTCTCCCCTTTGATATACAACTGTCTCATTTTTATGTACCCTTATCACCATTCACTGATATAAATGAATTTTGTTCCTCACACACCTTTTGTCCATTTTTTCATTTCTCTGTATTCTGATTGTATAACTGTTTTGAAATTAATGTAAATAGAGATCCTTATACATATGACTATTGCATGGTGTATAACCTTTTGGAATCTAAAAGATAAGATTGATCTCAGTTATAGGTATATATTTATCCTATAAACAAGTTACACAATTAAGTTTTCAATAAACCCCTTGAAGGCACTTCCTACCTATACATATTATCTGCCCAAGCCCTCAAGGGTATATTGGGTTATCCACTACACAGATTGTGTAAATCCATGGGAGTGGCACACAAGTGAAGGGGGTGAGCCAAACATCCCCTGCTGCACACGGAGAGGCTGCAATTCCCCATTGAGCATCTTATGGGGATGTCTCGCAATATGTCCACCCGTGGCCTCCCGTATGTTTCCGAGGGAAGTTGTACACACATTGATGCCTTCATCACAAACCACAATCCCATAACAGATGACTGTCACGAAGTGTGACTATCAATTCATTTGAGTCATGCTACATGTCATGTGCCCCATGGTGAGTCGACATGTATGCATAGTAACAAAACCTGCACAGGAGCAGTGCTCACACATTACAAACAACTACCACACCCAAAAAGCCTTGCTGTAATCCTTACCCAAAGGAGACTTTTCACCATGTCCATTCATGTAACGCTGATTCAGCACACGTTGCATTACTCATGAGGAATAGCAGGAGCACAACGATGCCACGAGCAGACAGCATGCGTAAAAACCTGGGGATGAGAGACACACAAGAAGTCAGGAAAAACATAGTCATCCGCATGCATGGTCATGTACTCTACATGAATAAGGTTGACACCATGCTAGTTGTCAATTGAGTGTGTCAGCTAAAATGTGTGGAATGACATCAGCACTCAAGTGACACATCAGCACACACCTCAAAGTCACTTAGCATACAGTCAGCTGGACACACACATTGCAACACATGCCACACAAGGCTCCAAGCGTGCACACTCAGACCCAGGGACTCACCATTATGAGAAGAAGTTGCGTATGAGCTGACTCCGGATGTCCACCTCTTCCTCCTCCTCCTCACTTGCCTCGTGACCAAGGCCGTCATCCTCCACGGGTGGATGTTCCTGCTCATCGGGATCCAGGATGAGTGGCACAGCTTTCTCCACTGCCATGTTGTGCAGCATGCAGCACACGAGGAAGATTTTGCAGACCTTCACTGGTGCATATGGGAGGGACCCGCCGGTCTTGTGGAGGCAACGGAATCGGCTCTTCAGGAGGCCAAACGTCCTCTCAATCACTCGCCTGGTCTGCCCATGGGCGTTGTTGTAACGGTGATCTGCAGCTGTTCTCGGGTTGCGGAGAGGGGTCACCAGCCATGGCATGTTGGGATAGCCAGAGTCCCCTACGTGGAAACATCATGTAAAGAAGTGGGTCAGGAGATGCCGTCACATACTAAGATACCGCTGAATACTGGACAAACAGAGTCTACCCACCAACAAGACATGCTCGTTCGTTGTGCAGCTGCAGCATCATTTCTGGCACCCTGCTACGCCTCATGATGTAGGCATCGTGTGCTGACCCTGGAAAACGTGCACAGACATGGGAAATCGCCATGTTAGCAAGACACACCACAAGGGCATTAATGGAGTGGTAATGTTTACGGTTACGAAAGGCTACCTCCTGTGCCTGTGGTGGTACCAAAGCCACATGTGTCCCATCAATGGACCCAATTACATGGGGCATCCCTCCCAGGGCATAGAACTCACCCTTGATACCTGTCAACTGCTCAGGAGTTGGAAAATGGATGAATTCATCCAGGTGCTCCAACATTTCTTCTAAAACATCATGCAGGACACGGCTGAACATGGTCTGGGACATGCCACCCACATCAGCTATGGTCAATTGAAACGTACCGGTGGCAAAGAAATGTAGGGCTGACATCACCTTCATCTTGGGGGTCAGCGCAGTCGGATAACTGTGTTGCGGTTGGAGGTGTGGTGCCAGCCTGTTTGTCAGGTCCACAATTAACTGTTGGGGGAATCTGTAGCGGCGTATGCAGTCACGTTCCCTCATGGCAGCCAAGTCTGGCATTGGTCGGGGGAGAGGCGGTGCCCTGCAGAAATTTGGAAGGAATAACGAAGATTGAGTACATTACTACACCAATGTCAATGAACTGAGCACATGTTCAGCAGCTAATACACATATGCTACATACAGAGTCTGTATTTATACAGAACAAGGGAACCCAATAGGTAGTTGAGGACCTTGGGTAATTGTTAATTTTAAGCAAACAGTGGTCCTCAATTTAAGGAATGAGGGGGATGAATATAGCACAGAATCGGAACTATATTTAGGAATGTCCAGCCGGACATCCAATTTAATTCTTCAATGAAAAAGATAACAATAATAAACAGCAAAACAAAGGTGGGACACAGTCCTGTATCCGTTGGGGGAAGAAAACAAATACAAAGCAGACAAACATTACAGGCAAGGCAAGCGAAGCTTAATTACGAAATCCAATGTTATAAGCTTTTTTTCTACAAACAGTGCACTTTTTTCCATAATAGACTAATGTGCATGCTGTCTAGATTGGGGTCGACGACGTTTCGATCCTATTACACGGATACTAGGATCATCATCAGGACGAGACAATGAACAAGCCTGGTGTTTAGAGAAATTGCCTGAGGGAAATAATGAAGAAAAGAAGGGAGAAAAGCAAGAAAATGAAGAAATGTTAAACTTGAATAAGGCAGCGCGGGATAAATATCCGTAATAGTGTTCAGTGCACATGCCACATGTGACTTCATGCAGTTGCTAGAATGCAAACGAGTGAGCTAGTGAACTAGATGGGACGATCTGGTATCCAAGAATAGGCAGGCATTAGTTTAGCGCCGGTGGAGGAGTAATCTAGTTAGAACGTAAGGCCGTGGCGAGGCGTAGAGTGTGTGGCCGCAATGAATATAAACAACCGGTCTCGAAGTGTGCGCTTACCAGGGACTGTCGGCGTGGTCATGTGCCGGAATAAAAATCACGTCTGGAGGTGCCAAGAGGTCTGGAGATGCTGGCGTGTGCGGCTAAGACCGCAACAATGGCTGGGGAAGGAAGGGAGGCAATTGAGGCAGAGGAGCGAGTGAGAGGGTAGTGCCAAGGTGACGGGATGCGGACAGAACAGGTACCTGTTAAAGTATGTAGACGGGCAAGGGGGATTTCTAGCTCCGGTCCGTGGTCAAGGTGAACAATCTGCGAATCCAGGGTAGACACGCAATCATAATAGAATTGCGGGTAAGAGGAATCCGTGGAATTACACTAGAAGGGAAGGTTACAGTTAACTCAAGGGATCCAAAGTGAGAAAACCAATACGGGGTGGAGGTACAGGTGCTTACCGTAATCAAGTGGCGTCCTCAGTTGACAATGAACGAGTGACGGGGAGGGCCAAAAAAGCGCGAAGATATACATGCAACGCGTTCGTGTGGTACACTAGAGCGTGAGATTACGCCGCCATGATGGAAGAGGATAGTAAAAATAGAGGAAAGATTGACCAGAAGCGGACAGTTTGAGGGTACATAATTACTACGAAGAGACAATTTATGCAAATAAGATGAAAATACAATTAATTATAAAGCGAACCAAGGCTCATCAGCAATACATCATAATTACTTGGCTGAACCCAAGGAAAGCAGTGAAACAGAACATAAGGAAATAATAAAGTGCGAACATCAAGAACTGTGAGGAGTGTAACAACGAAGCAATCACATTTCCGTTATGTTCGAGTTAAGTATTGTGTGGTGAAAGGCATCATGTGACATTTGTCATAGCAACCGGCGTTCCGATTGAATTATCTCAGGAAACAGTCTGAGAGAGAATATGGGATCAAAGTTTGTTGTTCAAATGAGATTAGTCCAGTCCTCATTCCGATTGAGACCATCCTTGATGCTGTTCAAACGAATGATCATTCTCAGCTCTTCTTTATTTAGAATCTTGGCGATGTCACCGCCCCTTGGGGGTAGTTTGACGCTCTTGATGATTGTCCACTTAATGTCATCCTCGGTGTGTCCCATTTCAGAAAAATGTTCAACAAGGGGAGCATTGGGGGTTTTACAGCGCAGTCTGCTCCTGTGTTGGCCAATGCGTAGTTTGATCTTTTGGGTAGTTTGGCCAATATAAACTTTGTTACAGGGACAGGAGATCAGATAAATGACATTACTGGTATTGCAATTAGAAAATGAAGTCAAGGTGATAAGTACATTATTAAATAGAAAAGTTTTTCCTTCAATAGTCATGCTACACACATTACAATTTCCACATTTAGCATGACCAATGAGGGGCGTGAGCCCCCAGTGTTCATCCAAGGTAGTCAAGGGACGAGTGGTTGGCAGGGTGGCCCTTACCAAGTGATCCTTGAGATTGCGGCTCTTTCGGAAGGCAAACAGGGGTCGCTCTATGGAAAGGTTGCCCGCATTTAGCACTGGCCAGTGTTGCAGGATGGATTTTCTGATTCGATTGGAGGCGGGGGAAAAGGTGGTGACACAGACTATGCGGTCCGTGTTGCTTTTGTTTTTAGGGGAAAGAAGGACTTCCCTAGGGCAATACCATGCTCGTTTTTTCGCATTGCTTACAAGTCTTTTGGGATACCCTCGGTCTCTGAGTTTGTTGCTAAGGGTAGTGGCCTCAAGGAAAAAATCTTCCTTGGAGTAGCAGTTGCGTCTAATGCGCAGAAACTGCGAGTATGGTAGTGAGTCTCTTAAGGCTCTGGGGTGATGACTCTCATAGCGTAGTAAGGTGTTTCTCTCCGTACTTGTCCTGTAAAGTTTAGTGAGTAATTCACCATTACAATGATATATGGTAAGGTCCAGGAAAGGAATGTGTGATCTGTCATGTGTATTGGTAAAATTGAGGCCTGAGCAGTTATTGTTCAACCAATGATTGAACTGACAGAGTGTTTCTTCATTGTGATGCCAGATTAGAAAAATATCGTCTATGTATCGACGCCAGAGGGTGATACCAGAGAGGAAAGGGTTTGTGGGGGAAAGGATGGAAGACATTTCCAAGTGATCCATATACAGAATGGCCAGATTCGGCGCGAAAACAGCCCCCATCGATGTACCCTTCACTTGTTGATAAAATTCATTCTCAAAAGAAAAGAAATTGCGAGTTAGACAAAGTTCTAATAACTGGATAATGAACAATGTGGGGACACAGTGAGGGCGTGGTCTGGAGTCTAGAACCTGTTGGATTACAAGGAGTGCTGGGATTTGTGGAATATTGGTGTAGAGGGATTCTACATCCATGGTGCATAGGAGATCATTGTCAGGATCAAACGGGTGGTGTTCAATAAGGTTAATCATGGACATGCTGTCTCTGATATAGCACTCAGTGAGGGGGACAAAGTCCTTAATGAAATGGTCTATATATTGGCCAAGTGGTTCGAGAATAGAACCGCAACCCGAAACTATGGGGCGTCCGGGTGGGTTACTCTGATTTTTGTGCACTTTTGGGAGAGTGTAGATGACTGGGGTACGTGGAGCCTTAACATTAAGGAAAAGAAATTCCTTGGGACTGAGGAAGCCCTGTGCTTTAGCTTCAGTAGTAAGTTGGAGAATTAAGGTCTGTAATTCCTTAGTAGGATTAGTGAGCAGTCTGCAATAGTGATCAGTGTTTGATAACTGTCTCAGAATTTCAGCTGTATATGCATCCTTCTCTTGCAGCACGATACCACCGCCCTTATCTGCTGATTTGATGATAAGTGATTGGTTCAATTTCAGCGAGGAGATTGCGTTTTTCTCGGGAAGAGTAATGTTATAAGGGATAAAACGTTTTTTAGATTCCAAAGTGGATAGATCTCTTAGAACCAATTTCTCAAAGGTGGGGATTTCACTCGGTACCATACTAGTGGAAGGGGAGAAGGTGGAGGGAGGCCTGAAGGGAGTGTTGCCAGTGGGTGGTGTGGAAGGATTTAGAAGAAAGAAGGTGTGTAGACGCAGTCGTCTAAAAAATCTGAGTAATTCAGTGTGCAATTCTAGGAAATTCGGATGAGTCGTGGGGACGTGTTTTGCTGTTTATTATTGTTATGTTTTTCATTGAAGAATTAAATTGGATGTCCGGCTGGACATTCCTAAATATAGTTCCGATTCTGTGCTATATTCATCCCCCTCATTCCTTAAATTGAGGACATACAGAGTCTGGTCTGTGCAATACATCCTGCAAATGTATGCCAGCCAGGTGATACTCCTACCAAGAGCCAGCTACCAACGTGGATTGTCAAGGTCTACATGACATGCCATGAAAGTAGCTGTGGGCCAGTGTGAGTGAACAGCCAGACACATTACAGGAGTGACATACATCCACATATGTGCATTTGAAGGATGTTATCTCATACAGACAGCTGCCGGCAAGCTAGACGCACAGGTCACATGTCATGGAAAAAGGACAGACCACACACCTTGCCATGAAGGAGTACATGTCAAAAATGATCACACAGACATTGAGACTACGCAGATATGTCCTAAGCTCGCAAGTCCCTGTTCAATGCCACATGTGTCCTGGTGTGCGTAATAGTGTGACATGGGCATCTACACACATACACATGTTGGATGCAGCTACAGCAGATGCCGTTGACGGAACACCAACAGCAAGATCATGGGAACACATGACATACACATGACATAGTCACATCGGGGCACGCTGGTAGTGAGATGTCAGGTGTCATCATCCGTGTACCTGGCATCAGGGGACAGTTGCGGGTGTTGGTGACTGTGCCATGCCAGTGATGCAGTGCTTGACAAGTTTGAACTACATGCACACATGTAAAAGGTGTGAAGGGGAAGTGTGTCACATAGTGCCCCATCACACATGACATGTGTACACAGGTCATCACACAACTATTGGGTTAAAACATGAGGATACATGTGCCAGCTCACTGCCTGACACACCTAGGCCCTACACATGAAGCACTGCACTGACAATGACTTATTGTCCATCCTTGTGCGAGTCAGACAACTCCATTCCTTTCCTGTGCACCTCCTATCACCAGTGTAAGCTGTGAAACGCACCGTACACACGCTCTGAGGGCGTGTGTACGGTCGTATCACTATATGGGGTTTGGATAGGAGTACGCGTGTGTGTACGGACCGTACACACGTACGTGTACACACTGGTCCTATCCCTATGGGAGTGTCGCCATAGGTGTACGCCATAGAGATACGGCTTGTACACGCGTGTGTACGGCCCGTAGCACTATGGTAGTGTTGCTGTACGCCATAGTGCTACGGGCCGTACCCACGCGGGTACGGCCCGTAGCACTATGGCGTACGCCTACGGCAACACTACCATAGTGCTACGGGCCGTAAACACGCGGGTACGGCCCGTAGCACTATGGCGTACGCCTACGGCAACACTACCATAGTGCTACGGGCCGTACACACGCGTGTACGGCCGTAGCACTAGAGTAGTGGTGCCCTAGGGGTACGTGTGAAACGCACCGTACCTGTGTGGGGATTTGAAATTTACAATGGAGACACATAAGGGACAAGTATTAGGGCCTACATGCATGCTAGTTGTCATGGATACCCAGTTTGAAGTTCAAATTTTTCCATCATGTGGCCTGGAAAAAGAAGTTGGCCACATTATACATTGTTGCAAAGTGGTTGTTGACCTGACATGATGCTGCAAATTTGAAAAAATGCTAATGCTGTCACTGGTGTATGTTTAAAGGGATTGGAGGAAACGTAGAATGCAAAGGAGTCTGACCAATCACTCTGCACTCCTGTTACTGAAATAGGCCAGCAAGGCAGATATAAGTCAGGCAGAACCCATGAGAGGGCACTTGCCTGCACAACCTTTGATTTGACACCACTGCTGCTGCTTGTGATTCCTCTGGCACCATGTTGTGGTCTGTGGAGAGGTCCCAGCCATTCCCACAGGAAGAGAATGAGGCGTTGCTGGACGTCATCCTCCCACAGTTCCCCAGCCTGTATGGTAGACCAGGGGTGCAGGTGAGTGCTGACTCAGCTACCTTTGACTGTGCCCCTTCTTTTTGTGACTGGCGCTTCTGGCATTGTGTCCAGGTGTGACAGACATGAAATGTTGTTTAGAGTGGGTCCCGGGGGGGGAATGGCTCATGTCTGTCATGCAGAGCATGATGTGGTTCATCATGTGTGCACTCCTCACTTGCATTTTGCTTACTGTGACATTCACTGCATGCTGCATGGCACATTCAGCATAGCTAATCCTCTTGGCCCTTCTTGTTCTATAGTCCTGAGGTGACTGTACCCACAGATGTGTGTGAGTTGAGTGGAGCTGTGGTGAGAGTGTCCAAATGATCTGGACATTGATGTGTGTGAATGTTCCTTGTCATGTGGGTGAGTGTCTATGTGGACTGTTGCACCACAGCTGCATGGAGGAGGCAACAGCTCGACCCATCTGATGTGAGAAGTGATCCGTGCTGTGTGTCTGACTTGCTGGGCTAGCCCCACGCCTGTGACACCCCCCAGGCAAGTGGCACATGTGCAGAGTGAGGTTTGTATCGGCTGTTGCCACTGGCAGGTGAATGATCTGTGCCTGTGTGTGTCTGTGTAGTCTGCTGTTGTTGGGTCAGTGGCCTGGGGCATGTGACTGCTTGGAGGTGCTGGCCATCAGCTTTGTGTTGCTTGTGATGTCCAGTGTGTGCCATGATCAGGGAGTGTGTCGCACCCCTCATGCCACCTGTGTACTTTCAATGCCATGTAGTGCATTGGGGCTTCCACAGAGCCTAATGTCCCTATGACAAAGGTGCTATTCGTTGGCAGCATACTATGCCCTGTTCAACATATCAAAGATGTTCAAATGTGTGTCTCTGTGACATGGAGCAGGTGTAGTGATGTTGTCTCACTTCGTCATCCTCACAGGTAACTGTCTACGCCAAGGGGGAGATATGGAAGCAGGCCGTCAGGGCCATGAGATCTGTGGAGGGTCGCAGTCGGCGCCTGGCACAGGTGAGGAAACGCTGGCAGGACATCCGGTGCTGGATCAGGAGGATCGCCCGGGTCCTGCTGGGGGACTCACCAGAAGGCAAGAACCGCGGGCACCGGCGCCTGACCCACCAAATGAAGCGTGTCCTGGCTGTGGTATTCCCTGACATGGATAGGTGGTTACAGGCGATGCAGCAGCAGCAAGGGGGTAGGTACATGTGTGTTTGTTGTGTGTCACCAGCTTTGGGAAGTGCCCAGTCGCAAGGATACACTGGCAGGGTTAATATGTGCATTGCATTTCCTGTTCCCCAAAGTCATCCGCTGCTGTTCTTCCTCCTTTCCGCTCCTTGACATGTGTTCCCTGGTCTGTGTGTAATCACTATTGCACATGGTCATCTAGGCTGGCGGTTAATCCAAGTGCACATTGCTGTCTGCATCATGTGGGGGTGGGGTCGGAGACATGTGTTGTTACCTTGCCTGTGCCCTGTCCTGTTCAGTCATTTGGGGGTCCATATCAGTTAGCACTGATGCTGAGTCTCAACATAGGAATGTGAGTGTTCAAATGAACAGACTTGCAGCATGCATGACCGATGTTGTGGCCTCAGACATGATGTGCATGAGTGGGAGATATGCATAGTGCCAGGACGGTAGCTCATGTTACAGTCAGATAATTCCAGGCCCATGGAGCAGTGTGCCCACTTCAGTAACCTAAGACACCCTTGCCTCGGTATCATGTGTGTCATCCAACACTGTGCCCATTCTCAATGTGTTCAGCATAGTTTTCCCTCTGTGGCATTGTTCCCTGGCCTCATTTGTATTTATCTAAAGTGTGCTACATGTGCCCATTGTACAGGCTGACCCCATTGTGCTTCTGCATCCTCGCACTGGCCAGTGCCTGTGTGTCTATGTACAACAATCTGTTGAGGTTTTGTGTCACAAATATGTGTTGGCAGCCTCACGAGGTGATGTGGAGTACATTTAGGATTTCCTGATGCACTTTTTAGTAAACTCAGATTGAGAGGTGTCACTTTTTGAGCTGTCTCAATCACATTGTCTCAGATATGGGTTGTTTTTGCGGGCAAGGACTACATGTCCATACCTTATGTCTCCTTGCTAGGTCTGACCAGTGTGTGATGATTGTCTGGACAGGCACTCAACGTGCAGTGACCCAGGCATGTTGTGCAGGGTGTCATGTTTGTGCTTTGCAGCATGTTTCACCAGTTAAAAAACATGTTTCCTGCTCATCCATTATTGGCACGGGTGTGTGCTCCAGATGCTATGTGGTTTGGCCTGTGTGTGCTGACATCTGTGTGGACATTCTTCGTTCACATCAGGGTGTCTCCTCAGTGCAGGTGCTCCTTATTCCAACACAATTTCAGGGCCATTTGCTAATGCATTGTCCTGTGTCTGGACATGTGTGCCACTCCACATGACAGGTAGTGTGTCAGATGTGTTGCCAACTGTGTCATCATGGTACGGATGGCCATGTGACAGGTGGCATGTTTTAAGTTGTTGTTCAAGAAGGCATGTGCCCTGGCACTCACTACACTTGTCAACATGTCCCAATAGTTTATATGCTTCACTTTGATTTTTGTGAAGGACAATGATGTGCCTGCATGACAGATGTCTCCCAAGGGAGTGCACAAGTACCACTTTTACACTTTTGTGGAACACGCTGGCACAATTAGAACATGGGCACATTTCAGGCCAAAAGTTGTTTAGGATTTATACATATCCATGTTCCCACAGTGTGTTAGCATTTGGGCTAGTCCTTGGTTGTTGCTGAAGGCAACTTACCGGTGTCAAGTCATCCCGACCACCGTGGTGCCATGTATGTGTACTTCCTGATACCACATTTCTTCTTAACATTGGCTTCTTGCCATTAGGCGGGCAGCTCATACTATGACTGTGTAAATGTCGTTTTGTGTGCACCTCCTTGTGTGACTTCTGATATTCATGCACATGTGTGTTCTGTTCCACAGGTGGGACATTCACACATTCCAAATATGTCAATTGTGTAAAATTTTGTGCTTCCCAATGGATCAGATAGTATTACATTTCCTTTTCTACAGTACTCACAGGTCTATGAGTGTGGGGACCCCTTCAGCATTGGCGTCTGTTATTTGGCATTGGGTGCACCAATACTATTTCGTTCACAGTGACCAGGAGGTGGCATGCCGTCATGGTCTGCCTGTGCTCCACTGTTCAGAGACACTAGCTTCTCTGTATAATTGGATATCCAGTTATTTGCTGTGGTGTCCTGATTTTCATTATTTCAGGGGGCATGTTGGGTGAACCAACTAGGGAGTCCAGGGCTTACATATGTGATGTGCTGGGTATTCTAGATGTTCCTCATGATGCTTTTCATGATATGCACTGTGACCTATTTAGTTTGGACTCATGTGTCAGATGTACACAGGTGACTGATTATTTCTTGTCTCTTCACCTTGCCCACAGCATCATCGGGGGACACCGAGGGAGGCACCTGCACGGACGTGGAGGAGGGATCCAGCACCAGTGCCACCACACCTGGCGAGTCGGCAGCATCAAGTGGCACGGAGGGCGAGGGGAGTGCGACGGAGGACCTGGGTAGTACCACCACCGACTACGACGCAGACAGGTCCGAGGCTGAACTCCCTGAGGGGCACGTAGGCTGCTCCAACAGCTGGCAGCAGCACTACAACTGTCACCACCCCCTCCATTCCCATCAACGCCCTCCCACTTGCTCGGGTCCCTTCTGTCCGTGTAGGGCAACAATGTGTCTCCTTCGTGCCAGGCACCGCACCCCCTGCCCCTGTCTCCCCTGCTGCCCTCACTGCCGAGTCTGTGGACATTCAGCAGCAGTTGCAGGTTGGGCAGACATCGATCCTGACTGTCCTCCATGGCCACACCAGACTGCTGACACAGATGGTGTCGTACATGGAGGGCATGTCATCAGCGATGTCTGACCAACGGATGTTGCTGAGATCCATGGACTCGTCACTGACGGCAGCAGTGAGTCTCCTGCAGTGCTTCGTCCCCCCACCTACCCCTGCGCCATCCACACTTCCCATTCCAATTCCTGTCCAAAGCACACACACACCTTCCCAGGCAGGCACCACACCAGACACAGGCAGCACACCAACAGGGAAGGGCAAGCGCAAACCTCCTGTCACGCACACTCAGGGGGAAGAAGGCACACCCACTGGGTCTAGGGCACACAGGCGGACACGCAGCCACAGTAGGAGTCCGCATGCCTCACTCCCCAGTCCCTCCGATGTCACTCCCCTCTGCTCCCCTGCCCCACAGTCTGAGAAGGAGACCTACTTGGCTGTGCTGGGCCTCAGCCCCACTGTTTCACCTGCGTGCAAACGGGCAAGGCGGGAGTAGAGTCCCCCCCTATCCACCACCACCCCCAGTAGCACTGCAACCCATCCCTCTGACCCCCCCCCCCCTCCTTGGGGCCTGTGGTTCCTTCGGGTGCAGGGGAGACGCTGCAAGATCTTGCAGAAGTGTGCAGCGTAGTACTGACCTCCACCTTTGGCGCTGCCCCACCCCCTGTGGTGGAGTCGTCCGTCCCTGCACCCCCAACACCTGCCCTACCCCCTCCTGTCCCTGCGGTGCCTGGTCCTTTCCCACATGATGCCCCCACCCCAGTCGATCAACCAGAGGTATCTGATGTGCAGGCAAGCTAGGGGAGACGCATGGTCATGTGTCCCCCCCTAGGACTTCGTGTCTGGACTGGCCTATGGCCTTTGTAAATAGTGTCCTTTTCTCCTTTTTGTTTTCATGCTGAATAAAGCATTTTGTTTTTCCTTTGCACACAATTGCTTTTCAGGTATTGATGTTGGTGCTGATGCTCCATGAGTTGGGGTGGTGATCATGTGTTGGGTATTTGGGAAATGTAGTAGTCTGCTGCTCGTGGGGTGGACCCTGGTATCTGCGTGGCATCACAAGGTCTCTGCAATGATTCTTTGGTCGTGTATGTTCTTTGTGTTTTGAGACATTGTCCCAAGGAGTGTTCCTTCCTCTGTGGCACCTGACATCTTCCCTGAAGGGAGTTGCACCATTGTTATGCTGACCTGTGTCTACATTCCCTTGGTGGCTGATGGATCCCTTCAACTATGTCCATGCCTGCTCAGCAATGTGTCCAGCTGCATCGTCTGTGCCATCCTTGGTAGTCACTGTATTTGTGTATAGAGTATGTTGCCATGCCTCCATGGGGAAATGGTCCCTTTTCCGCACTATGCATGTGTGTACTCCCAGCCTAGCACACATATGGTACTTGTTCTGCAGGGTATTTGGTCACCTGACTGACAATTGTGGGCATTGTATCTGTGGGAAGTCCACCCTATTCCTTCCATGGGAGACAACAACTTGGTGGCTGTGCCAGCACCTGTACATTCCTATCAGTCCTGGAAGGTGCGTGTGTTAGAAATGGCGATTTCTGGTTGGCTAGGGCTTGCGCCAAAGCCAGGCAGAAATCACCACTCTAGTCAGGGCAAGGAAGTTACACGCCAAAGATAACCCCTGCTCACCCCCTTGGTAGCTTGGCACGAGCAGTCAGGCTTATCTCTGAGGCAAGGTGTAAAGCGTTTGCGCGCGCACCCAGCAACAACACCCAAGGCCCACCACAAAGGAAACTCCACACAAGGTATTCTATAAAAATAGCCTTTGTATTCTACAAAACACATTAGATAAAAACACACACTTTACAATGTGCCAACCGGCACGGGCAGAATTTACAAGGGATTATATGTACAGGGGACAGGGCCACATGGACCACTGTCAGGAATTAGCACTTTTAGAATTTAGAATATAAAAGTACTGTAGCACAAAATAACATATAGCACACAACCAGTAACCACTGGTAACATGTAAGTACCACCTACGCAACCCTAACCACCTTAGGAAAATGTCACGCAGGGAACTCGGACCTCACTAGCACCACCTGTACTAGGAGAAAACAAACAACCACCTAAGTATCACAATATCTGTAGGGGTAAACGCACATTACACATGATGCATAAAACATTCAGAGGTGTAGGGAAGGAAAACACATGATGCATGAAATACATTCAGCGGTGTAAAACAAGGCACATGACGCATAAACACACATTCAGAGGTGCAGGAAAGGAACAATTGCGCAAGAACTCATAAGCCACCACCTGTGGCAGTCCCTAGGCCAACTGGCCTTGTCCAGGCTAGGACGCCCTGTCCCAGTCAAGCTGCGCAAGCAAAAAGCGTAAAAGGTTCTCAACCTAAACGTTGCAGCTGCCCACTAAGTGCTGGGCAGCTGGAGGAATGAGCGTGGGCACCACTGTGCCCTTCTACACAAATCTGCAGCTCTCGTGAAGCCTCTCCTGGGCTCAGGGACACAGTCAATGCCCCCTAGAACGTTGGAGCCTCGCAGGCTCTGGGACACAAGCAATGCCCCCTAAGAACGTTGGAGCCCCGCAGGCTCTGGGACACAATCAATGCCCCCTAGAACGTTGGAGCCTCGCAGGCTCTGGGACGCTTAAAGAAATGCCCCCTAAGACGTTGGAGCCTCACGGGGCTCGTGAGCACTGCCCCCGCACCCCCAGCACATGCGTGGAGTCCCCTAGCCCTTCTGCACTCACCGGGCTGTTGCTCTGGGGACTCCCGCGTTGCCTCCGTTCTCTCTGCTCCGGGGCCGGGAAGTCACGTCCTCTTCTCCGTGGGGAAGCACGGGGTAGGCTCCCGTCCGCTTCCCTCGATCACTATGCGGCTTCCTTCTCCTTCGTCGTCAGGATCCCAGGAGCGCGGGGTAGGCTCCCGTCCGCTTCCTGGTTGGGCCACGCCCCCGTCCTAGTCAGCGCTGCCTGACTTCCGGGGCTTCCCCGGCCGCGGCGGTGATTCTTGGCTCGTAAGAGGGGTAGGCTCCCTCGCAACCACCACACATAAGCGGGGTGGGCACCCGCCAACTAAGTAATCGAATAAGCGGGGTGGGCACCCGCCAACTAGCACGCAATGCGGGGTGGGCTCCGGCTCGATCCGGCTCACGAGGGGGGAATCCCTACTCTGGGGATTCCCTCGTTTGCACCGAGGCGACACAGGAGCGCGCTGGAAGCGCCAGGGCATCAAAATTAAGCGCTCCTATCTCTATACAGCAAATCACAGCGCTCCCAGGCGCTACAAGCAAAAGGTCCAGCAATAAAGTCTTCAAAAGGCAGGGGGGGCAAAGACTGGGCCCAGGGGCCAGCTCACAGGGCCCTCCAGCAGGGAGGCTTTCCCCAGTGGCGGTCTCTCCTGGCGCCCAGCAGCAGTAGGCCCCCCTCAAGTTGGATCCTGGAAGAACAGTTTCTGTGGGGACACAGCCCCATTTTTATACAGTAAAAACCCTTTGTCTGAAGGTGCAGGGAAGGGGCGAACCAGTTACAACAGGTTCCTGAGCACTTTGTTTTGCTCAGCCCCTCTCCCTATTCACTGGACAGGCCAGGGTCATCAGACGCACCACAGGGGCCGGAGCCAGCATTGTGTGGGGAAAGCCCTGTCCTATTCAGGACCCAGGTGTACTCCTCCCCAGCCATCAGTATGCTAAGCTCCCTATTCACCACTGGGTGACTCCTCCTGACTCTGGGGAATCCCTAGCCCGTCACATGACCTCAACCAGCCAATCGCCAGACAAGCCACACATTTCACACTGCACACAGAAGTGCCCACTTCTAGAAGTGGCACTTCCACACTAGGTACATGCACGCCGCACACATCATCGCGCAGCATTCAATCACACGAATCCGCACATACCAAACTCGGGCCTGCACACCCCACGCATCAGGAACTACCAGGACACATACATTCCCCCCTTGCATTCCTATCGGAGGGCAGGCTAACCTCACTACACGCACGCACTTTACCCTGGGACACAGCGGTAAAGTGCGCAGAAACCAAAAATCACTACACCAGGTCACCAATAAAAAGCAAAAAGTTCAGGGGTGAACTTGCCAGAAGGGCCAAGTCCAACACAACCCCCTTCCAGCCAAAACGCAGGGCAGACCAATCACCACCGTGATGGTCTTTCCTGCTTTGGGCGATAAAACACGGACGCAGGCCCACAACGGCAGGGACACTCTCCGGTTTTACGCCACTCTGAACTCACATGGTTTCCTCTGAAAAAACTCGGCGGACCAACTGGGCTACCCCCCTGGTACTCCTCAGCTGTCCGTGGCCAGGACCAGGCCCTAGACCATCTAGGTGCCACTGGTCCTTGCCTAACCACAGATTGGGGGGTAGTAACCCCTGGCACATAGTGACCATTTTCCACTCTACCCCTCATCAGGGCAGTTCCAAACTGCCACTGATCCTCCAGCCTAGGGTCTGTACCCTCAAGCTGACCAAAAGTCACGGGTGAGGCTCTCCTCCCCCTACCTCTTCTCCTAGGGTTCCGCCCTCTCTTCCTCTGAGAGGCGACCCCGTAACACAACTCACCTACCAGCTCAGGACCCCTCCCTGAGAACTGGTCTCCCAACCTAGGGTTTAACCCCTTAGGTTGCACCGGGGTCAGAGGTGGGCTCTCCCACCCTCTGCACCCCCTTCCAGAGTCCTGCTCCCTACCAACTGGGGCGGTACCTCTGGAAGAAGAACCGGTCAGGACACTTGTTACAGTAGTCCTACCCTTCAGGTCAGGCTGCTCCTGAACCTGGCCTCCCAACCTCTGGTCTAGAACCTTTGGCGGAATAATTGCCTGGCACTCCAGGACTTCTGGGGACTTACACACCATCCCCGTGAGGCTGACACATGACCCATGTGTCGTGTGACTGTCTGTCTGGCGCAGATCTCCCGTCCCCTGTCCACCTGACAGTGCGTGAAGATCCCCCAGAACAGAAGTGGCGCCACCCGGGTCCCCCCAAGAAGATCTAGCCCAACTGGCTAGTCCCTGGTCCACTGGTGCATCCACTGGGAAACTCATCCCCCAATCACTCCTCACGCTGGACTCCTGTACCCTCCCTACCGGAGCTGTACTGCCAGACTCTAGAACCACAGGAGCTCTGTTTACAGGCGCTCCAGGTCCTCTACTCACTAGGAGGTCTTCCTCAAATGGGCTAACAGGACAGCCTAGGTCCCCAACTTGGTGTTCCCTCATGAAACCATCCAAGTCCTGAGGCAGGGTTTCGTACGACTGGGGACCCTCGGTCACCCACTTACTCCCGCTCCACTGAGCCAGGCCGTAAGCCCCTACACCCTCCTCGCTATCCTGGGACCTAGCTGGGCTACACGGAGCCTCTTCCACCACGCTGGGCTGGAAGATACCTGAACCACTACTTTTGGAGTCACTCCCTAATGACTCTAGAGAACCTTGGGCCCTTTCCCAACGGTCTGCTTCCTCTGCAAGTTCCCAAGGACACAAGGAGTCACACCCCAACAGGTGTTGGCGCAACCCGGGATAGCAACTACTGAGCATTTGCTCTATGATAACCAGACCAAACAGTCCGCAATAACCACCTTCCGGGCTAACCCTCACCCAATCGGTCAGTGATTTATCGCAATCATCCAAAAACTTCTCCCAAGACTGGTGAGACAGCTTCCTACTGCCCCTAAACTTCAACCTTAACTCCTCCTCCTGGAAAACAGGTACCAGACTGGGGGAACTGGGACTTCCTACACTGAAATCTATCTCGCTGCCACCACTGGACTCAACCCTCCCTGGGGAGCCCAGAAAACTAAGACTGCGTGCAGGGGATAGTCTACTCTCCAGAGCTGATTTCTCCCTGGTGAAGGCCCTTTCAGCCTCCTCTATCCTCTCCTGCGCTAAGACCCTCTCGGTCTCCAGCTTTTTCTCCTCTATATTCAGCTGCGCCATCCCCCGGGCATGCTCCAACCTGAGTTTCTCCATGGCCAGCTGATGCTCCCTTTCTTCCCTCCTATCTACCCACTCCTCTGGGGACAGGGAAAGGGATGGGGTGCTGCTCCTGACACTTGACCCAGCAAGGGACTCCCTATCTATGGGGACTTCACTTTCTACTGGCGTCCCTGTCAGGTAACCTTCCTCCTCTTCAGATTCCTCAGGGCTCCCCTCAGACCCACCACCCTCTCGGCGTGCGGCCCGGGCCCTATCTTCCTCACTACGCTCACGTTCCCATTCATCCTTTTGCCATAGGATCAGGTTGTCCCTCAGTTTGGACTGGGTATCTGACTCACCCACCTCTATGTCTCTCTCTTCACAGAACCTTACCAACTCCAACCTACTGTATCCAAACAGACCACAGAAATTAAAAGCAGGCTCCATTTTGGCGGACGTTCTCGAGAAGAGTTTAACACAAGGAACCTGGGTGTCTGAGCTAACACAGGAGTACATAATTCACAAAGGACACCTTTAGGAGAAGAAATAATGGAACTTCAAAAAGCAATAATCCCCCAAAATGTGATTATCTAAGGCAGAGTTTTGTGGTGCAGCCAGTTGCTGCTGCGGTACAGCGCAAACGCAAGTCCAAATCCCACCGCTGATCACCAATGTTAGAAATGGCGATTTCTGGTTGGCTAGGGCTTGCGCCAAAGCCAGGCAGAAACCACCACTCTAGTCAGGGCAAGGAAGTTACACGCCAAAGATAACCCCTGCTCACCCCCTTGGTAGCTTGGCATGAGTAGTCAGGCTTATCTCTGAGGCAAGGTGTAAAGCGTTTGCGCGCGCACCCAGCAACAACACCCAAGGCCCACCACAAAGGAAACTCCACACAAGGTATTCTATAAAAATAGCCTTTGTATTCTACAAAACACATTAGATAAAAACACACACTTTACAATGTGCCAACCGGCACGGCCAGAATTTACAAGGGATTATATGTACAGGGGACAGGGCCACATGGACCACTGTCAGGAATTAGCACTTTTAGAATTTAGAATATAAAATTACTGTAGCACAAAATAACATATAGCACACAACCAGTAATCACTGGTAACATGTAAGTACCACCTACGCAACCCTAACCACCTTAGGAAAATGTCACGCAGGGAACTCGGACCTCACTAGCACCACCTGTACTAGGAGAAAACAAACAACCACCTAAGTATCACAATACCTGTAGGGGTAAACGCACATTACACATGATGCATAAAACATTCAGAGGTGTAGGGAAGGAAACCACATGATGCATAAAATACATTCAGCGGTGTAAAACAAGGCACATGACGCATAAACACACATTCAGAGGTGCAGGAAAGGAACAATTGCGCAAGAACTCATAAGCCACCACCTGTGGCAGTCCCTAGGCCAACTGGCCTTGTCCAGGCTAGGACGCCCTGTCCCAGTCAAGCTGCGCAAGCAAAAAGCGTAAAAGGTTCCTAACCTAAACGTTGCAGCTGCCCACTAAGTGCTGGGCAGCTGGAGGAATGAGCGTGGGCACCACTGTGCCCTTCTACACAAATCTGCCGTTCTCGTGAAGCCTCTCCTGGGCTCAGGGACACAGTCAATGCCCCCTAGAACTTTGGAGCCTCGCAGGCTCTGGGACACAAGCAATGCCCCCTAAGAACGTTGGAGCCCCGCAGGCTTTGGGACACAATCAATGCCCCCTAGAACGTTGGAGCCTCGCAGGCTCTGGGACGCTTAAAGAAATGCCCCCTAAGACGTTGGAGCCTCACGGGTCTCGTGAGCACTGCCCCCGCACCCCCAGCACATGCGTGGAGTCCCCCAGCCCTTCTGCACTCACCGGGCTGTTGCTCTGGGGACTCCCGCGTTGCCTCCATTCTCTCTGCTCCGGGGCCGGGAAGTTACGTCCTCTTCTCCGTGGGGAAGCACGGGGTAGGCTCCCGTCCGCTTCCCTCGATCACTACGCGGCTTCCTTCTCCTTCGTCGTCAGGATCCCAGGAGCGCGGGGTAGGCTCCCGTCCGCTTCCTGGTTGGGCCACGCCCCCGTCCTAGTCAGCGCTGCCTGACTTCCGGGGCTTCCCCGGCCGCGGCGGTGATTCTTGGCTCGTAAGAGGGGTAGGCTCCCTCACAACCACCACACATAAGCGGGGTGGGCACCCGCCAACTAAGTAATCGAATAAGCGGGGTGGGCACCCGCCAACGAGCACGCAATGTGGGGTGGGCTCCCGCTCGATCCGGCTCACGAGGGGGGAATCCCTACTCCGGGGATTCCCTTGTTTGCACCGAGGTGACACAGGAGCGCGCTGGAAGCACCAGGGCATCAAAATGAAGCGCTCCTAGCTCTATACAGCAAATCACAGCGCTCCCAGGCGCTACAAGCAAAAGGTCCAGCAATAAAGTCTTCAAAAGGTAGGGGGGGCAAAGACTGGGCCCAGGGGCCAGCTCACAGGGCCCTCCAGCAGGGAGGCAGTCCCCAGTGGCGGTCTCTCCTGGCGCCCAGCAGCAGCAGGCCCCCCTCAAGTTGGATCCTGGAAGAACAGTTTCTGTGGGGACACAGCCCCATTTGTATACAGTAAAAACCCTTTGTCTGAAGGTGCAGGGAAGGGGCGAACCAGTTACAACAGGTTCCTGAGCACTTTGTTTTGCTCAGCCCCTCTCCCTATTCACTGGACAGGCCAGGGTCATCAGACGCACCACAGGGGCCAGAGCCAGCATTGTGTGGGGAAAGCCCTTTCCTATTCAGGACCCAGGTGTACTCCTCCCCAGCCATCAGTATGCTAAGCTCCCTATTCACCACTGGGTGACTCCTCCTGACTCTGGGGAATCCCTAGCCCGTCACATGACCTCAACCAGCCAATCGCCAGACAAGCCACACATTTCACACTGCACACAGAAGTGCTCACTTCTAGAAGTGGCACTTCCACACTAAGTACATGCACGCCGCACACATCATCGCGCAGCATTCAATCACACGAGTTCGCACATACCAAACTCGGGCCTGCACACCCCACGTATCAGGAACTACCAGGACACATACATTCCCCCCTTGCATTCCTATGGGAGGGCAGGCCAACCTCACTACACGCACGCACTTTACCCTGGGACACAGCGGTAAAGTGCGCAGAAACCAAAAATCACTACACCAGGTCACCAATAAAAAGCAAAAAGTTCAGGGGTGAACTTGCCAGAAGGGCCAAGTCCAACACAACCCCCTTCCAGCCAAAACGCAGGGCAGACCAATCACCACCGTGATGGTCTTTCCTGCTTTGGGCGATAAAACACGGATGCAGGCCCGCAACGGCAGGGACACTCTCCGGTTTTACGCCACTCTGAACTCACATGGTTTCCTCTGAAAAAACTCGGCGGACCAACTGGGCTACCCCCCTGGTACTCCTCAGCTGTCCGTGCCAGGACCAGGCCCTAGACCATCTAGGCGCCACTGGTCCTTGCCTAACCACAGAGTGGGGGGTAGTAACCCCTGGCACATAGTGACCATTTTCCACTCTACTCCTCATCAGGGCAGTTCTAAACTGCCACTGATCCTCCAGCCTAGGGTCTGTACCCTCAAGCTGACCAAAAGTCACGGGTGAGGCTCTCCTCCCCCTACCTCTTCTCCTAGGGTTCCGCCCTCTCTTCCTCTGAGAGGCGACCCCGTAACGCAACTCACCTACCAGCTCAGGACCCCTCCCTGAGAACTGGTCTCCCAACCTAGGGTTTAACCCCTCAGGTTGCACCGGGGTCAAAGGTGGGCTCTCCCACCCTCTGCACCCCCTTCCAGAGTCCTGCTCCCTACCAACTGGGGCGGTACCTCTGGAAGAAGAACCGGTCAGGACACTTGTTACAGTAGTCCTACCCTTCAGGTCAGGCTGCTCCTGAACCTGGCTTCCCAACCTCTGGTCTAGAACCTTTGGCGGAATAATTGCCTGGCACTCCAGGACTTCTGGGGACTTACACACCATCCCCCTGAGGCTGACACATGACCCATGTGTCGTGTGACTGTCTGTCTGGCGCAGATCTCCCGTCCCCTGTCCACCTGACAGTGCGTGAAGATCCCCCAGAACAGAAGTGGCGCCACCCGGGTCCCCCCAAGAAGATCTAGCCCAACTGGCTAGTCCCTGGTCCACTGGTGCATCCACTGGGAAACTCATCCCCCAATCACTCCTCACGCTGGACTCCTGTACCCTCCCTACCGGAGCTGTACTGCCAGACTCTAGAACCACAGGAGCTCTGTTTACAGGCGCTCCAGGTCCTCTACTCACTAGGAGATCTTCCTCAAATGGGCTAACAGGACAGCCTAGGTCCCCAACTTGGTGTTCCCTCATGAAACCATCCAAGTCCTGAGGCAGGGTTTCGTACGTCTGGGGACCCTCTGTCACCCACTTACTCCCGCTCCACTGAGCCAGGCCGTAAGCCCCTACACCCTCCTCGCTATCCTGGGACCTAGCTGGGCTACACGGAGCCTCTTCCACCACGCTGGGCTGGAAGATACCTGAACCACTACTTTTGGAGTCACTCCCTAATGACTCTAGAGAACCTTGGGCCCTTTCCCAACGGTCTGCTTCCTCTGCAAGTTCCCAAGGACACAAGGAGTCACACCCCAACAGGTGTTGGCGCAACCCGGGATAGCAACTACTGAGCATCTGCTCTTTGATAACCAGACCAAACAGTCCGCAATAACCACCTTCCGGGCTAACCCTCACCCAATCGGTCAGTGATTTATCGCAATCATCCAAAAACTTCTCCCAAGACTGGTGAGACAGCTTCCTACTGCCCCTAAACTTCAACCTTAACTCCTCCTCCTGGAAAACAGGTACCAGACTGGGGGAACTGGGACTTCCTACACTGAAATCTATCTCGCTGCCACCACTGGACTCAACCCTCCCTGGGGAGCCCAGAAAACTAAGACTGCGCGCAGGGGATAGTCTACTCTCCAGAGCTGATTTCTCCCTGGTGAAGGCCCTTTCAGCCTCCTCTATCCTCTCCTGCGCTAAGACCCTCTCGGTCTCCAGCTTTTTCTCCTCTATATTCAGCTGCGCCATCCCCCGGGCATGCTCCAACCTGAGTTTCTCCATGGCCAGCTGATGCTCCTTTTCTTCCCTCCTATCTACCCACTCCTCTGGGGACAGGGAAAGGGATGGGGTGCTGCTCCTGACACTTGACCCAGCAAGGGACTCCCTATCTATGGGGTCTTCACTTTCTACTGGCGTCCCTGTCAGGTAACCTTCCTCCTCTTCAGATTCCTCAGGGCTCCCCTCAGACCCACCACCCTCTCGGCGTGCGGCCCGGGCCCTATCTTCCTCACTGCGCTCACGTTCCCATTCATCCTTTTGCCATAGGATTAGGTTGTCCCTCAGTTTGGACTGGGTATCTGACTCACCCACCTCTATGTCTCTCTCTTCACAGAACCTTACCAACTCCAACCTACTGTATCTAAACAGACCACAGAAATTAAAAGCAGGCTCCATTTTGGCGGACGTTCTCGAGAAGAGTTTAACACAAGGAACCTGGGTGTCTGAGCTAACACAGGAGTACATAATTCACAAAGGACACCTTTAGGAGAAGAAATAATGGAACTTCAAAAAGCAATAATCCCCAAAAATGTGATTATCTAATGCAGAGTTTTGTGGTGCAGCCAGTTGCTGCTGCGGTACAGCGCAAACGCAAGTCCAAATCCCACCGCTGATCACCAATGTTAGAAATGGCGATTTCTGGTTGGCTAGGGCTTGCGCCAAAGCCAGGCAGAAACCACCACTCTAGTCAGGGCAAGGAAGTTACACGCCAAAGATAACCCCTGCTCACCCCCTTGGTAGCTTGGCACGAGCAGTCAGGCTTATCTCTGAGGCAAGGTGTAAAGCGTTTGCGCGCGCACCCAGCAACAACACCCAAGGCCCACCACAAAGGAAACTCCACACAAGGTATTCTATAAAAATAGCCTTTGTATTCTACAAAACACATTAGATAAAAACACACACTTTACAATGTGCCAACCGGCACGGGCAGAATTTACAAGGGATTATATGTACAGGGGACAGGGCCACATGGACCACTGTCAGGAATTAGCACTTTTAGAATTTAGAATATAAAATTACTGTAGCACAAAATAACATATAGCACACAACCAGTAACCACTGGTAACATGTAAGTACCACCTACGCAACCCTAACCACCTTAGGAAAATGTCACGCAGGGAAATCGGACCTCACTAGCACCACCTGTACTAGGAGAAAACAAACAACCACCTAAGTATCACAAAACCTGTAGGGGTAAACGCACATTACACATGATGCATAAAACATTCAGAGGTGTAGGGAAGGAAACCACATGATGCATAAAATACATTCAGCGGTGTAAAACAAGGCACATGACGCATAAACACACATTCAGAGGTGCAGGAAAGGAACAATTGTGCAAGAACTCATAAGCCACCACCTGTGGCAGTCCCTGGGCCAACTGGCCTTGTCCAGGCTAGGACGCCCTGTCCCAGTCAAGCTGCGCAAGCAAAAAGCGTAAAAGGTTCCCAACCTAAACGTTGCAGCTGCCCACTAAGTGCTGGGCAGCTGGAGGAATGAGCGTGGGCACGACTGTGCCCTTCTACACAAATCTGCCGTTCTCGTGAAGCCTCTCCTGGGCTCAGGGACACAGTCAATGCCCCCTAGAACGTTGGAGCCTCGCAGGCTCTGGGACACAAGCAATGCCCCCTAAGAACGTTGGAGCCCCGCAGGCTCTGGGACACAATCAATGCCCCCTAGAACGTTGGAGCCTCGCAGGCTCTGGGACGCTTAAAGAAATGCCCCCTAAGACGTTGGAGCCTCACGGGTCTCGTGAGCACTGCCCCCGCACCCCCAGCACATGCGTGGAGTCCCCCAGCCCTTCTGCACTCACCGGGCTGTTGCTCTGGGGACTCCCGCGTTGCCTCCGTTCTCTCTGCTCTGGGGCCGGGAAGTCACGTCCTCTTCTCCGTGGGGAAGCACGGGGTAGGCTCCCGTCCGCTTCCCTCGATCACTACGCGGCTTCCTTCTCCTTCGTCGTCAGGATCCCAGGAGCGCGGGGTAGGCTCCCGTCCGCTTCCTGGTTGGGCCACGCCCCCGTCCTAGTCAGCGCTGCCTGACTTCCGGGGCTTCCCCGGCCGCGGCGGTGATTCTTGGCTCGTAAGAGGGGTAGGCTCCCTCGCAACCACCACACATAAGCGGGGTGGGCACCCGCCAACTAAGTAATTGAATAAGCGGGGTGGGCACCCGCCAACGAGCACGCAATGCGGGGTGGGCTCCCGCTCGATCCGGCTCACGAGGGGGGAATCCCTACTCCGGGGATTCCCTCGTTTGCACCGAGGCAACACAGGAGCGCGCTGGAAGCGCCAGGGCATCAAAATGAAGCGCTCCTAGCTCTATACAGCAAACCACAGCGCTCCCAGGCGCTACAAGCAAAAGGTCCAGCAATAAAGTCTTCAAAAGGTAGGGGGGGCAAAGACTGGGCCCAGGGGCCAGCTCACAGGGCCCTCCAGCAGGGAGGCAGTGTCCAGTGGCGGTCTCTCCTGGCACCCAGGAGCAGCAGGCCCCCCTCAAGTTGGATCCTGGAAGAACAGTTTCTGTGGGGACACAGCCCCATTTTTATACAGTAAAAACCCTTTGTCTGAAGGTGCAGGGAAGGGGCGAACCAGTTACAACAGGTTCCTGAGCACTTTGTTTTGCTCAGCCCCTCTCCCTATTCACTGGACAGGCCAGGGTCATCAGACGCACCACAGGGGCCAGAGCCAGCATTGTGTGGGGAAAGCCCTGTCCTATTCAGGACCCAGGTGTACTCCTCCCCAGCCATCAGTATGCTAAGCTCCCTATTCACCACTGGGTGACTCCTCCTGACTCTGGGGAATCCCTAGCCCGTCACATGACCTCAACCAGCCAATCGCCAGACAAGCCACACATTTCACACTGCACACAGAAGTGCTCACTTCTAGAAGTGGCACTTCCACACTAAGTACATGCACGCCGCACACATCATCGCGCAGCATTCAATCACACGAGTTCGCACATACCAAACTCGGGCCTGCACACCCCACGTATCAGGAACTACCAGGACACATACATTCCCCCCTTGCATTCCTATGGGAGGGCAGGCCAACCTCACTACACGCACGCACTTTACCCTGGGACACAGCGGTAAAGTGCGCAGAAACCAAAAATCACTACACCAGGTCACCAATAAAAAGCAAAAAGTTCAGGGGTGAACTTGCCAGAAGGGCCAAGTCCAACACAACCCCCTTCCAGCCAAAACGCAGGGCAGACCAATCACCACCGTGATGGTCTTTCCTGCTTTGGGCGATAAAACACGGACGCAGGCCCGCAACGGCAGGGACACTCTCTGGTTTTACGCCACTCTGAACTCACATGGTTTCCTCTGAAAAAACTCGGCGGACCAACTGGGCTACCCCCCTGGTACTCCTCAGCTGTCCGTGGCCAGGACCAGGCCCTAGACCATCTAGGCGCCACTGGTCCTTGCCTAACCACAGAGTGGGGGGTAGTAACCCCTGGCACATAGTGACCATTTTCCACTCTACTCCTCATCAGGGCAGTTCTAAACTGCCACTGATCCTCCAGCCTAGGGTCTGTACCCTCAAGCTGACCAAAAGTCACGGGTGAGGCTCTCCTCCCCCTACCTCTTCTCCTAGGGTTCCGCCCTCTCTTCCTCTGAGAGGCGACCCCGTAACGCAACTCACCTACCAGCTCAGGACCCCTCCCTGAGAACTGGTCTCCCAACCTAGGGTTTAACCCCTCAGGTTGCACCGGGGTCAGAGGTGGGCTCTCCCACCCTCTGCACCCCCTTCCAGAGTCCTGCTCCCTACCAACTGGGGCGGTACCTCTGGAAGAAGAACCGGTCAGGACACTTGTTACAGTAGTCCTACCCTTCAGGTCAGGCTGCTCCTGAACCTGGCTTCCCAACCTCTGGTCTAGAACCTTTGGCGGAATAATTGCCTGGCACTCCAGGACTTCTGGGGACTTACACACCATCCCCCTGAGGCTGACACATGACCCATGTGTCGTGTGACTGTCTGTCTGGCGCAGATCTCCCGTCCCCTGTCCACCTGAAAGTGCGTGAAGATCCCCCAGAACAGAAGTGGAGCCACCCGGGTCCCCCCAAGAAGATCTAGCCCAACTGGCTAGTCCCTGGTCCACTGGTGCATCCACTGGGAAACTCATCCCCCAATCACTCCTCACGCTGGACTCCTGTACCCTCCCTACCGGAGCTGTACTGCCAGACTCTAGAACCACAGGAGCTCTGTTTACAGGCGCTCCAGGTCCTCTACTCACTAGGAGATCTTCCTCAAATGGGCTAACAGGACAGCCTAGGTCCCCAACTTGGTGTTCCCTCATGAAACCATCCAAGTCCTGAGGCAGGGTTTCGTACGTCTGGGGACCCTCGGTCACCCACTTACTCCCGCTCCACTGAGCCAGGCCGTAAGCCCCTACACCCTCCTCGCTATCCTGGGACCTAGCTGGGCTACACGGAGCCTCTTCCACCACGCTGGGCTGGAAGATACCTGAACCACTACTTTTGGAGTCACTCCCTAATGACTCTAGAGAACCTTGGGCCCTTTCCCAACGGTCTGCTTCCTCTGCAAGTTCCCAAGGACACAAGGAGTCACACCCCAACAGGTGTTGGCGCAACCCGTGATAGCAACTACTGAGCATCTGCTCTTTGATAACCAGACCAAACAGTCCGCAATAACCACCTTCCGGGCTAACCCTCACCCAATCGGTCAGTGATTTATCGCAATCATCCAAAAACTTCTCCCAAGACTGATGAGACAGCTTCCTACTGCCCCTAAACTTCAACCTTAACTCCTCCTCCTGGAAAACAGGTACCAGACTGGGGGAACTGGGACTTCCTACACTGAAATCTATCTCGCTGCCACCACTGGACTCAACCCTCCCTGGGGAGCCCAGAAAACTAAGACTGCGCGCAGGGGATAGTCTACTCTCCAGAGCTGATTTCTCCCTGGTGAAGGCCCTTTCAGCCTCCTCTATCCTCTCCTGCGCTAAGACCCTCTCGGTCTCCAGCTTTTTCTCCTCTATATTCAGCTGCGCCATCCCCCGGGCATGCTCCAACCTGAGTTTCTCCATGGCCAGCTGATGCTCCCTTTCTTCCCTCCTATCTACCCACTCCTCTGGGGACAGGGAAAGGGATGGGGTGCTGCTCCTGACACTTGACCCAGCAAGGGACTCCCTATCTATGGGGTCTTCACTTTCTACTGGCGTCCCTGTCAGGTAACCTTCCTCCTCTTCAGATTCCTCAGGGCTCCCCTCAGACCCACCACCCTCTCGGCGTGCGGCCCGGGCCCTATCTTCCTCACTGCGCTCACGTTCCCATTCATCCTTTTGCCATAGGATTAGGTTGTCCCTCAGTTTGGACTGGGTATCTGACTCACCCACCTCTATGTCTCTCTCTTCACAGAACCTTACCAACTCCAACCTACTGTATCTAAACAGACCACAGAAATTAAAAGCAGGCTCCATTTTGGCGGACGTTCTCGAGAAGAGTTTAACACAAGGAACCTGGGTGTCTGAGCTAACACAGGAGTACATAATTCACAAAGGACACCTTTAGGAGAAGAAATAATGGAACTTCAAAAAGCAATAATCCCCAAAAATGTGATTATCTAATGCAGAGTTTTGTGGTGCAGCCAGTTGCTGCTGCGGTACAGCGCAAACGCAAGTCCAAATCCCACCGCTGATCACCAATGTTAGAAATGGCGATTTCTGGTTGGCTAGGGCTTGCGCCAAAGCCAGGCAGAAACCACCACTCTAGTCAGGGCAAGGAAGTTACACGCCAAAGATAACTCCTGCTCACCCCCTTGGTAGCTTGGCACGAGCAGTCAGGCTTATCTCTGAGGCAAGGTGTAAAGCGTTTGCGCGCGCACCCAGCAACAACACCCAAGGCCCACCACAAAGGAAACTCCACACAAGGTATTCTATAAAAATAGCCTTTGTATTCTACAAAACACATTAGATAAAAACACACACTTTACAATGTGCCAACCGGCACGGGCAGAATTTACAAGGGATTATATGTACAGGGGACAGGGCCACATGGACCACTGTCAGGAATTAGCACTTTAAGAATTTAGAATATAAAATTACTGTAGCACAAAATAACATATAGCACACAACCAGTAACCACTGGTAACATGTAAGTACCACCTACGCAACCCTAACCACCTTAGGAAAATGTCACGCAGGGAACTCGGACCTCACTAGGACCACCTGTAGTAGGAGAAAACAAACAACCACCTAAGTATCACAATACCTGTAGGGGTAAACGCACATTACACATGATGCATAAAACATTCAGAGGTGTAGGGAAGGAAACCACATGATGCATAAAATACATTCAGCGGTGTAAAACAAGGCACATGACGCATAAACACACATTCAGAGGTGCAGGAAAGGAACAATTGCGCAAGAACTCGTAAGCCACCACCTGTGGCAGTCCCTAGGCCAACTGGCCTTGTCCAGGCTAGGACGCCCTGTCCCAGTCAAGCTGCGCAAGCAAAAAGCGTAAAAGGTTCCTAACCTAAACGTTGCAGCTGCCCACTAAGTGCTGGGCAGCTGGAGGAATGAGCGTGGGCACCACTGTGCCCTTCTACACATATCTGCCGTTCTCGTGAAGCCTCTCCTGGGCTCAGGGACACAGTCAATGCCCCCTAGAACGTTGGAGCCTCGCAGGCTCTGGGACACAAGCAATGCCCCCTAAGAACGTTGGAGCCCCGCAGGCTCTGGGACACAATCAATGCCCCCTAGAAAGTTGGAGCCTTGCAGGCTCTGGGACGCTTAAAGAAATGCCCCCTAAGACGTTGGAGCCTCACGGGGCTCGTGAGCACTGCCCCCGCACCCCCAGCACATGCGTGGAGTCCCCCAGCCCTTCTGCACTCACCGGGCTGTTGCTCTGGGGACTCCCGCGTTGCCTCCGTTCTCTCTGCTCCGGGGCCGGGAAGTCACGTCCTCTTCTCCGTGGGGAAGCACGGGGTAGGCTCCCGTCCGCTTCCCTCGATCACTACGCGGCTTCCTTCTCCTTCGTCGTCAGGATCCCAGGAGCGCGGGGTAGGCTCCCGTCCGCTTCCTGGTTGGGCCACGCCCCCGTCCTAGTCAGCGCTGCCTGACATCCGGGGCTTCCCTGGCCGCGGCGGTGATTCTTGGCTCGTAAGAGGGGTAGGCTCCCTCGCAACCACCACACATAAGCGGGGTGGGCACCCGCCAACTAAGTAATCGAATAAGCGCGGTGGGCACCCGCCAACGAGCACGCAATGCGGGGTGGACTCCCGCTCGATCCGGCTCACGAGGGGGGAATCCCTACGCCGGGGATTCCCTCGTTTGCACCGAGGTGACACAGGAGCGCGCTAGAAGCGCCAGGGCATCAAAATGAAGCGCTCCTAGCGCTATACATCAAGTCACAGCGCTCCCTAGCGCTACAAGCAAAAGGTCCAGCAATAAAGTCTTCAAAAGGCAGGGGGGGCAAAGACTGGGCCCAGGGGCCAGCTCACAGGGCCCTGCAGCAGGGAGGCAGTCCCCAGTGGCGGTCTCTCCTGGCGCCCAGCAGCAGCAGGCCCCCCTCAAGTTGGATCCTGGAAGAACAGTTTCTGTGGGGACACAGCCCCATTTTTATACAGTAAAAACCCTTTGTCTGAAGGTGCAGGGAAGGGGCGAACCAGTTACAACAGGTTCCTGAGCACTTTGTTTTGCTCAGCCCCTCTCCCTATTCACTGGACAGGCCAGGGTCATCAGATGCACCACAGGGGCCGGAGCCAGCATTGTGTGGGGAAAGCCCTGTCCTATTCAGGACCCAGGTGTACTCCTCCCCAGCCATCAGTATGCTAAGCTCCCTATTCACCACTGGGTGACTCCTCCTGACTCTGGGGAATCCCTAGCCCGTCACATGACCTCAACCAGCCAATCGCCAGACAAGCCACACATTTCACACTGCATACAGAAGTGCCCACTTCTAGAAGTGGCACTTCCACACTAGGTACATGCACGCCGCACACATCATCGTGCAGCATTCAATCACACGAGTCCGCACATACCAAACTCGGGCCTGCACACCCCACGCATCAGGAACTACCAGGACACATACATTCCCCCATGCATTCCTATGGGAGGGCAGGCCAACCTCACTACACGCACGCACTTTACCCTGGGACACAGCGGTAAAGTGCGCAGAAACCAAAAATCACTACACCAGGTCACCAATAAAAAGCAAAAAGTTCAGGGGTGAACTTGCCAGAAGGGCCAAGTCTAACAGCGTGACAGTGTGTGTTCCCTTTGGCTCTCTTAGTTTAGTGGGTTTCACATGACTATACAGTCTTGTGACATGATCTCAGTGTGTGTATTGTGCAGCCTCCGCAAGGGGTGGGTATGCATGTGTCATTTATCATCGCACCCACATGTGGTGTGTCATGCAGTGGGGGAATGACATCCATCCTCATGGGAGTGGGACACTGCTGTCAGTGGTGTGTTTATATGGCACTCTCAACATAGTCGCGCATTGGGGATGCGTTCATGGACCCATGGAGTTGTGGTCATCTGAGGATGATGCACCCACCCCTCATATGTCTGGGCACTGCTGGGAGTGACATGCACCCACCCCTCATTTGTCCGGGCACTGCTGGGAGTGATATGCACCCACCCCTCATATGTCTGGGCACTGCTGGGAGTGATATGCACCCACCCCTCATATGTCTGGATACTGCTGGGAGTGATATGCACCCACCCCTCATATGTCTGGGCACTTCTGGGAGGCCTCTGCACCCACCCCTCATATGTCTGGGCACTGCTGTGAGTGATATGCACCCACCCCTCATATGTCTGGGCACTGCTGGGAGGCCTCTGCACCCACCCCTCATATGTCTGGGCACTGCTGGGAGTCCTCTGCACCCACCCCTCATATGTCTGGGCACTGCTGGGAGTGATATGCACCCACCCCTCATATTTCTGGGCACTGCTGGGAGGCCTCTGCACCCACCCCTCACATGTCTGGGCACTGCTGGGAGTCCTCTGCACCCACCCCTCATATGTCTGGGCACTGCTGGGAGGCCTCTGCACCCACCCCTCATATGTCTGGGCACTGCTGGGAGTCCTCTGCACCCACCCCTCATATGTCTGGGCACTGCTGGGAGGCCTCTGCACCCACCCCTCATATGCCTGGGCACTGCTGGGAGGCCTCTGCACCCACCCCTCATATGTCTGGGCACTGCTGGGAGTCCTCTGCACCCACCCCTCATATGTCTGGGCACTGCTGGGAGTCCTCTGCACCCAACCCTCATATGTCTGGGCACTGCTGGGAGGCCTCTGCACCCACCCCTCATATGTCTGGGCACTGCTGGGAGTCCTCTGCATCCACCCCTCATATGTCTGGGCACTGCTGGGAGGCCTCTGCATCCACCCCTCATATGTCTGGGCACTGCTGGGAGTCCTCTGCACCCACCCCCCATATGTCTGGGCACTGCTGGGAGGCCTCTGCACCCACCCCTCATATGTCTGGCACTGCTGGGAGTGATATGCACCCACCCCTCATATGTCTGGGCACTGCTGGGAGTGATATACACCCTCCCCCATGTCTCTGTCCACTGCTGGGAGTCCTCTGCAGCCACCCACCCACCCACCCACCCGCCCCCTTGGTGCAGTACACTGATGTCCTGTGCATACACACACCAATATACTGCTTATATGCTGCAACAGGCCCCATGCCAACATTCGTGGTGTGTGTACGCCTTGCATCCATTCTGTACTGGTGTTGTAGGGGTACAGGTGGGACGGACCCTAACCCCACATTCATAGGGTGTACGCGCCGTACCCACGCTGTGGGGGCGTGGGTTCGAGCCGTACCACCATTGGGGTGGTGATGGAGGTGTACGCGCCGTACCTACGCCCCCACAGCATGGGTATGGCGCGTACACCTCCATCACCACCCCAATGGTGGTACTGGCCTTACCCACGCTCTGGGGGGCGTGGGTACGGCCCGTACCACCAGTGGAGTGAGATGGAGGGGTACGCGCCATACCCACGCTGTGAGGGCGTGGGTACGGGCCGTACCACCATTGGGGTGGTGATGGAGGTGTACGCGCCGTATCCACGCTGTGGGGGCGTGGGTACGGCCCATACCACCAGTGGAGTGGTGATGGAGGGGTGCGCGCCGTACCCACGCTGTGAGGGCGTGGGCACGGCCCATACCACCAGTGGAGTGGTGATGGAGGGGTATGCGCCGTACCCATGCTGTGAGGGCGTGGGTACGGCACGTACCCCTCCATCACCACCCCAATGGTGGTACGGCCCGTACCCACGCCCCCCAGAGCGTGGGTACGGCCCGTACCACCATTGTAGTGGTGACGGGTATGCGTCCACTTCCGTTGTGGCGGTACGTGGGATTGGTGGACACGCCCGCCGAAGTGACCAGACCATGGGGGTAAGTTATGTGCAGGGTATATATGTTTAACTTGGGGAAGGTTATGTTTCCTGCCCCTCGCCCCCCCCACCCCTTAGCCCCTGGGTGTTGTTCCGACCTTCTGTGGCGTCTGCGTCGGTTTCGGTGCACCAGGTCGTAGGCTAGGAGGGCTGGGATGACACGTAGGATGGGGTCCATGGCTGTCCGTCGCGTACAGGTGCTCCTTGTTCGCATCGTCCTCAATTTCCCGGCAGTTTTTGGCTCCCGTAAAAAATGCTACGTGCGGAGTGACGTAGGCACGAATCATACTTGCTGGTCCGTAAAACGCTGCCTGACTCCGTCCGGACGTCACATACGCGATGTCCCGGATCGGAATTGTGGGTATTTTTTCGCTGCACGTAGTTTTGTACGATTCGTACGGAAATGGTATTTCTGTATGAATCGTACTTGCTGTTTGTAAGGTGGATTTCCCGGGTACGAGTCGTATGGGGAATACGCTCCGTACGACCATTCGTACCCGGGTTTTACAGGATCGGAATAGGCACCTTAATGTGTAAACGGCATTTTCCTATGTTTTCCCAAACTTAAGTTATTACTGATTAATTGTAATAAGGTAACTCAATATTATTCTATGGAAGATATAGACCTTGTAATAGTGAAAACGGCGTTATGAGTTGAGGACATGAAAAACTTAAATCCGCATGTCCTACTTTTTAAATACAATGCGCCCTGCCCTATCAGCCTATAGGTCGTTTTTTAGAGGTGACTTGTACCAAGTCATGTACATATGTGTATGTCTAAGTTGATTTCAGTTTGCTAAAAAATAAATGTTTTCCTCCTTTCAAACATTGTCCCATCCCTCCTCTCTCACCCCAAACCTTTCAATCTACTATGGACCATCAAACATCTTCCCTAAACCTTCCCCTCTTTTTTTACCCATGTCACCCAAAAAACAGCCATACACCACCTCTACCTACAACAAAGAGCTTACTACTTTCCCTTTCAGATCCACTCCCATCATTCTATCCCTACTATAAACGTTAGTGAACACACAAGAGAATTCAGAGCATAAACTTAACGCAACAAATGAACATAGAAAAAAAAATGAGAAAATAATAATACTAAAGTCCAATTGGTCGCACACTGCTCTACCTACCAGCGTGTTGCCCCAAAGAATTGTGGTCCCTGAAGTCAGCGTCGGCGGGTACGCCTATGCCCGAGTCTTGAGTGCAAGTAAGTGTAGCGTTAGCCATCCCTGGACACGTGTTTCGAGGTAGTTGCCTCTCGTCAGCAGGGAGTAGGTGAGTGTGTAGGGTTTGTGTGTAGGCTGCTAAAATAAGTGTTCTCAGGTAAAGTACCTCTCGTAGCGCGCAGGTGCGTAACCATGAGCTCGTCAGCTCCACCGGCTCAAGGAGCCTGAATATTATCAAAAGTCCAATTGGTCGCACACTGCTCTACCTACCAGCGTGTTGCCCCAAAGAAATGTGGTCCCTGAAGTCAGCGTCGGCGGGTACGCCTATGCCCGAGTCTTGAGTGCAAGTAAGTGTAGCGTTAGCCATCCCTGGACACGTGTTTCGAGGTAGTTGCCTCTCGTCAGCAGGGAGTAGGTGAGTGTGTAGGGTTGCTGTGTAGGCTGCTAAAATAAGTGTTCTTAGGTAAAGTACCTCTCGTAGCGCGCAGGTGCGTAACCATGAGCTCGTCAGCTCCACCGGCTCAAGGAGCCTGAATATTAACAAAAGTCCAATTGGTCGCACACTGCTCTACCTACCAGCGTGTTGCCCCAAAGAATTGTGGTCCCTGAAGTCAGCGTCGGCGGGTACGCCTATGCCCGAGTCTTGAGTGCAAGTAAGTGTAGCGTTAGTTTTCCCTGGACACGTGTTTCGAGGTAGTTGCCTCTCGTCAGCAGGGAGTAGGTGAGTGTGTAGGGTTGCTGTGTAGGCTGCTAAAATAAGTGTTCTCAGGTAAAGTACCTCTCGTAGCGCGCAGGTGCGTAACCATGAGCTCGTCAGCTCCACCGGCTCAAGGAGCCTGAATATTAACAAAAGTCCAATTGGTCGCACACTGCTCTACCTACCAGCGTGTTGCCCCGCGCGCCGTGAGAGGTACTATACCTGATAATTTTTGGCAGTCTACAGCACCCCGCATACGTACCTGCTCCCTGCTGACGAGAGGCAATTACCTCGAAACACGTGTCCAGGGATGGCATTTTAAACTTTTTACTCGTGGCATAGGTGTACCCGCCGCTGTCACTACATCCTCCAGAATCCTATGGGGCTATTTGCTAGTATGACGAGCGGTGTGCGACCCACTTCGCATATTGTATTTAAAGCTCCCTGAGCTATGGGTTGACGAGCCCGGATCCCGCACCCGCGCGCCGTGAGAGGTACTATACCTGATAATTTTTGGCAGTCTACAGCACCCCGCATACGTACCTGCTCCCTGCTGACGAGAGGCAATTACCTCGAAACACGTGTCCAGGGATGGCATTTTAAACTTTTTATTCGTGGCATAGGTGTACCCGCCGCTGTCACTACATCCTCCAGAATCCTATGGGGCTATTTGCTAGTATGACGAGTGGTGTGCGACCCACTTCGCATTTTGTATTTAAAGCTCCCCGAGCTATGGGTTGACGAGCCCGGATCCCGCACCCGCGCGCCGTGAGAGGTACTATACCTGATAATTTTTGGCAGTCTACAGCACCCCGCATACGTACCTGCTCCCTGCTGACGAGAGGCAATTACCTCGAAACACGTGTCCAGGGATGGCATTTTAAACTTTTTACTCGTGGCATAGGTGTACCGGCTGCTGTCACTACATCCTCCAGAATCCTATGGGGCTATTTGCTAGTATGACGAGCGGTGTGCGACCCACTTCGCATTTTGTATTTAAAGCTCCCTGAGCTATGGGTTGACGAGCCCGGATCCCGCACCCGCGCGCCTTGAGAGGTACTATACCTGATACTTTTTGGCAGTCTACAGCACCCCGCATACGTACCTGCTCCCTGCTGACGAGAGGCAATTACCTCAAAACACGTGTCCAGGGATGGCATTTTAAACTTTTTACTCGTGGCATAGGTGTACCCGCCGCTGTCACTACATCCTCCAGAATCCTATGGGGCTATTTGCTAGTATGACGAGCGGTGTGCGACCCACTTCGCATTTTGTATTTAAAGCTCCCTGAGCTATGGGTTGACGAGCCCGGATCCCGCACCCGCGCGCCGTGAGAGGTACTATACCTGATAATTTTTGGCAGTCTACAGCACCCCGCATACGTACCTGCTCCCTGCTGACGAGAGGCAATTACCTCGAAACACGTGTCCAGGGATGGCATTTTAAACTTTTTACTCATGGCATTGGTGTACCCGCCGCTGTCACTACATCCTCCAGAATCCTATGGGGCTATTTGCTAGTATGACGAGCGGTGTGCGACCCACTTCGCATTTTGTATTTAAAGCTCCCTGAGCTATGGGTTGACGAGCCCGGATCCCGCACCCGCGCGCCGTGAGAGGTACTATACCTGATAATTTTTGGCAGTCTACAGCACCCCGCATACGTACCTGCTCCCTGCTGACGAGAGGCAATTACCTCGAAACACGTGTCCAGGGATGGCATTTTAAACTTTTTACTCGTGCATAGGTGTACCCGCCGCTGTCACTACATCCTCCAGAATCCTATGGGGCTATTTGCTAGTATGACGAGCGGTGTGCGACCCACTTCGCATTTTGTATTTAAAGCTCCCTGAGCTATGGGTTGACGAGCCCGGATCCCGCACCCGCGCGCCGTGAGAGGTACTATACCTGATAATTTTTGGCAGTCTACAGCACCCCGCATACGTACCTGCTCCCTGCTGACGAGAGGCAATTACCTCGAAACACGTGTCCAGGGATGGCATTTTAAACTTTTTACTCGTGGCATAGGTGTACCCGCCGCTGTCATTACATCCTCCAGAATCCTATGGGGCTATTTGCTAGTATGACGAGCGGTGTGCGACCCACTTCGCATTTTGTATTTAAAGCTCCCTGAGCTATGGGTTGACGAGCCCGGATCCCGCACCCGCGCGCCGTGAGAGGTACTATACCTGATAATTTTTGGCAGTCTACAGCACCCCGCATACGTACCTGCTCCCTGCTGACGAGAGGCAATTACCTCGAAACACGTGTCCAGGGATGGCATTTTACACTTTTTACTCGTGGCATAGGTGTACCCGCCGCTGTCACTACATCCTCCAGAATCCTATGGGGCTATTTGCTAGTATGACGAGCGGTGTGCGACCCACTTCGCATTTTGTATTTAAAGCTCCCTGTGCTATGGGTTGACGAGCCCGGATCCCACACCCGCGCGTTGTGAGAGGTACTATACCTGATAATTTTTGGCAGTCTACAGCACCCCGCATACGTACCTGCTCCCTGCTGACGAGAGGCAATTACCTCGAAACACATGTCCAGGGATGGCATTTTAAACTTTTTACTCGTGGCATAGGTGTACCCGCCGCTGTCACTACATCCTCCAGAATCCTATGGGGCTATTTGCTAGTATGACGAGCGGTGTGCGACCCACTTCACATTTTGTATTTAAAGCACCCTGAGCTATGGGTTGACGAGCCCGGATCCCGCACCCGCGCACCGTGAGAGGTACTATACCTGATAATTTTTGGCAGTCTACAGCACCCCGCATACGTACCTGCTCCCTGCTGACGAGAGGCAATTACCTCGAAACACGTGCCCAGGGATGGCATTTTAAACTTTTTACTCGTGGCATAGTTGTACCCGCCGCTGTCACTACATCCTCCAGAATCCTATGGGGATATTTGCTAGTATGACGAGCGGTGTGCGACCCACTTCGCATTTTGTAAAATAATAATACTAACCTATTATCTTTAGCTCTGAATTAGCATTCTACTCGCTGCAGAGCTCTTCAATGCCACATAAGGGGTAGTAAGCGCTATATAAATACCATGTACTATTACAATTTATGTTAGAGCCTCCTTCTCTCTTCTTGACCTTTGCAAAAAAGCTGAAGACCTAGCTTTTTAAGTAATCTCTCGAGGGCGGGCATCACACACCTGCTACGTAGCGCCTGGGTACCCTCTTGGGTGATTACTGAGCATGTTATAAAAACACCGTCGATATGAGATAAGGTAACACAAACATAATATTAACATCGGAGACTTGCACACAAAGTAGTACTTAGCCAGTGTGAGCAGGTGTGAGCACTATATTGTGTGCCTTTCACAGAATATGAAAAGCACCAACCCTGATGAATTTTATCCTCCCCTCCCACAGCCTGAAACTGAAGCTAAGACATGCAGTGGGCCGCTTCCTCAACGCCACTCCCCTCAGTTCCAAAGAATCACTTGCACAAACAGTGAAGCAACTTGGAGACATAATAAACTGAGGCCCACTACCCTCCTCCTGCAGCCTGAGATCACTGGTGAACTATGTACCTGTATAGGATAGGGCTCGGCACTAGAACTACTGCTGCACCAAGCTTCATCCTTGCTGTGCTGTGTTACTGCAGAGCAGGTAGCCTGGAGACATGCATGCTATGTAGGGAGTCTCAGAAAAACGCTTCAGCACCCGGCTATAAACTAGAGCTCCCATCATCGAGGAGGCCAAGTCCTTGCAGTTATTCCTCCTCCAGTGAATATAAGCCAGTCTGTCACTTGCTGAAGCAAATGTCTCGATTGTCCCAATTCCGAACTGCATCGCGCTCATCCTCTTTTTCAACCCGCCTGTTGTATTAGAGGTCTCACAACGCATCTTGGCAGACTCGGAATAGATAATATAGGCAATGCAGACATAGAAACTGAGAGTCTGATTCACAAACTTCATGGGATTAGGAAGGAGAAAGAGAGATTTATGGAGTACCAGAGAGGGCTTTAGGGAGTGACGTCACCCACCCAGACAAGAATAAGCCAATTGCATTACAGGTAGGGTTGGAGACAAGTAACGTACACTCAGAGTTTGTGAGTACTGAAAGTAGTAAACTTACTACAAAGTGTAAACTTACTCAAAAAGTGGAACATGGCTTTGTGAACCAGACCCTGCAAGTTCATGTGTGCTGGAGGAGATGAAAATGTCAAGAGTTAAGCTTTTTATATATTGTATTAGTTTCCTCACAAGCAATTAATCCTGGGTATAAAGAGGAAGCTGTATATTAGTCTTAAACAGATACAGCCTGAGGCCCTGCTACAAATCCTATTGTACTTAAAATGTTGCTTTTAGACCTGAGAAGTTTTTCTTAAAACTGTGCGCTAAGGTCTTCCTCCGAAGGCTGGTTATGGGACCACTTGACATGAATCCACTTAATGAGAGCAATAGTGTCTGTACATAGTTGAAGGTTTAATCTACGATTTTACATACTATTTTTAAAAGGCACATTATCAAATGTCATCACTGTGGTGCTGTTGTGGCAGGGGTTCCCACCTGTTCTGTTGTGGGCCTCAAGGCCCCAACAGCCATCACCACGGGGTTCTTGTGTGTGAGCCAGGGGATAGCCAGTGCCCCCGAGCCCGCAGGAGCCATGTGAACTGGCTCTGGGGGCAAGCCAAATGTACCCCCCCCCCCCCCCCCCCCCTCCGGCTGGTGTTGTGAAACTGGACTGACAAGGCAGCTGGGCTCCGCCTGCGGATTCAAGCCCTTCATTCCCCAGGCTGAGCTGGTTACATCAGTAACCTGGTTAAAGGAGAAACTACAGGTCTGGTCAGAGGTTAGATTGCCATTCGTTTATTGTGATGGGTGAATAATGTATATCCCTTTAATGAATCTATTATTTGTGGACCATCTACTTTTTCAAATCTTTTCCTTTTGGAAAAATAAGCCTTTCAGCCCAGTAAAGCACTCTAGAGGAAAATGTCCCCTTGCTTTCCTGACACTAGACTGTTTCCGTATGCGTGAGAATGAAGAGCATGTTTCTCATATCTAACCAAAGCCCAGAGAAAGTCATGCAGTGCATGCGCTGCACATTTGTCCATCATAGAGGGTTCCATAACTCATCTGCAATGCATTGTGGGAGTTGAGAGGAGAAAGTATGCCTTTCTCTCAGACCCAATACAAAACACCCACGCCAAGAGGTTTAACCAATGGAAGTCATTTGACCTTGTGCGCCTGCTCCTGATGACTGGAGTGGATTTCCATGCTCAATGTCCGTGGCGCGGAGCTCATCCTTTCATCCATACGATGAAAGTTGGAATAAAGGCTGGTACTCACATAGTTATCCATTGATTAACAGTGGTCACCTTTGTATGGAGCGCCAAATGATGAATAGTTACTCCTTGCAGCATTTATTTATGCTGTGCTTGTTAAATCACTGTTGGATACACGAATACATCTGTGTGAGTCAATTTATTTAGTTTCCACGTCAGTGAACTCCTCTCAGTTTATTGACTGGTGAGTGGTAGGAGGCTGCAGACATGAGCGAAATGGTCACAGCCAATAGGTCTGGCTTTTTTCTGCTAAGGCATGCCGGGTGTCATCCACAAATGTTGTTTACATTCATAAGCACATTAAAGCCAACCCTATTGGCCTTGTCAATGTTTGTTGAATGTGATGGTACTATATGCTGTTAAACAAATTTTAATTTGTTGTGGAAATTGTTAATGACTGAAATATACAAATATATTCTGTTAGCACTTTATCACACACACACACTCACATGTGTGTGTGTGTGTGTGTGCGTGTGTGTGTGTTTTACATGTTAAAATGGTTTTTACGTTTTGTTAAGACTCACCAACCTATAAATATACAATTTATTGTGAGGGTGGAGGGTGAAAAAGCAAAACGTTCCTACTCCTAAGCTGCAAGTAATTTTACAATTCTTACATTTTTTCTTATTCTTCAGTTTTATGCAGCACAATAGCATCACTAAATCAGGCATATATTATGCACACATGCTCAGAAAGCGGCAGCATTAGAATAATATTGAAACTGGTGATTGAAAAAGAGGCTAATTGAATCAGGATAAAGGGCAACCCTTGGGCAAAATTAAATTGTGCTCTGCCGTCTTTGTGACATCTAAAGTGAAATATTGATAAATAACATTAATAATATGCTGACACTGGTGACTTGAACTCTTCTGCAGACATTTGTTTTATATATATGAGAAAGATGTGCTAAACACAAATGTGATGAAAAATCTCCATGTGTCCTTACATTTTGTATTGAGTGTTTATATCGTCTTTGATCGAGACGAATGTATCAACCACACCTAAAATACTTGACTTAGACCCTATTAAGAACAGCAGGTGATGTTGTTTACACATTAAAAATAATGATACCACGGGGTACATTATTTATTGAGTGAAATAAATAACACATATAATGCATTGTTGGGGAATAACAAGCAGATATTGGTGTTTAATGTACCAAAAACCACATGATATGCTAAATGGTAATGGTAATGGTAAAAGTATTTCTAAAGCGCTAACATTCATCCCAAAAGGATATCATGGCGCTAAAATTAAACAATGTACAGAGAGCTGACACAGGTCGATGATAATTTTAATGAGTGTTCGGGAACAACGTGGTTTTGAGTTTTTTTCTAAAAGTAAGGTAGCCGTCGGTAAGTCTTAAATCTGTCGGTAAATTATTCCACAAGTTTGCAGCTAAATGTGAGAAGGCACGGCCACCCGTCCTAACCTTCTTTATTCGGGTGGTTACCGCTCTTGCGGTGAATTGGGATCTAAGATTTCTATTTGGTACATAGAAGTTGATTCTATTTTTTAGGATAGTCGGGCCAGTATCATGCAGTACTCTGTGGGTGATGCACAGCATTTTGAAAGAGGCTCTTTCTCTCATTGGCAGCCAGTGTAAGGCTCTCAAACAGCTTGTAGCGGAGTCATATTTTCTTTTGTTACATACGGCTTTTGCTGCCGCATTCTGAACAAGCTGTAACTTTGAAAATAGATAATCCGCCATGCCAGCGAATAGGAAATTCCCGTAATCAAGTCTACTAATTAATAGTGACTGGACTAAGATCTTTCTACATTCCAAAGGAATCCAGGGAAACACTCTTCGTATCATTTTCAATAGCGCGAAGCCTTTACCACAAATAGTTGTTACGTGGTTTTTCATTGACAATGCATTGTCAATGTGGACTCCCACATTCCTCGCCGTCTGAGTTGGTTTGGGGGGTGTACCAAGACTGTTGGGCCACCAAGTGTCATCCCAAAGCTGTTGGGAACCGCCGAACAATAGAATCTCTGATTTATCGGCATTTAATTTCAGGCAATGATTATGCATCCAACTAGATAATTCGGTGAGGCAGTTGAGCAGTCTGTTTTTGGAGTCTTCTTCACCATTTAAGGCAATGATTAGTTGCGTATCATCTGCGTATGAGCAGATGTTGACGCCCCACTTCTTCCCAATAGTGGCTAACGATGATACATAAACATTAAATAGTTTTGGGCTTAATGATGCCCCCTGTGGTACACCATACTTGATCTTTCGAGGTGTGGAAGTATAGCTGCCTAGTCGGACAGATTGCGATCTGTCGGATAGAAAAGAGTTCAACCAAGTCAGGGCTTTTCCCTGTATTCCTTTTGCGGCTAAAATTTGTGATAAAAGGTTATGGGATAGGGTATCAAAAGCCGCTGATAAATCTAACAATATCAGGGCCACCGTTTTACCCACATCAACATGATTTCTGATGTCGTCCAGTACTGCCAGGAGAGTTGTCTCAGTACTGTTGTTAGACCTAAAGCCTGTCTGCGAAACATCAAGCAAGTTATTAGTTTCCAAAAAATTTGACAGCTGTTTATTCACTAGTTTCTCCAACACTTTTGAAAAATATGGCAACTGCGAGATGGGCCGGTAATTGGCTGGATTGTTTATGTCCGCACCCGCTTTTTTTAATAAGTGAGTCACTACTGCTGTTTTCCAGAACGCTGGGAATTCCGCTTGGTCTAGTGACTGGTTTAATACTTGCGTCACTATTGGACCAATTAAAGGAATTAATTGTAAGAAAATGTGATGTGGGCATGGGTCCAGTGGGGAGCCCGATTTAATTTCTGACATAACTTTGATTACTTCTTCCTCTGAAAAAGGGCCAAAGACAGGACAGCTGGCCAATGAACAAGGCTCTGCATCAATATGATGTTCTGTCATTTTCTGGTCATTGCTGGAGAAGGATGAATACATTTTATCTATTTTGTCAAAGAAGAAATTGCTGATTTTATTGCATCCCTCCTGTGAAGGTGACAGGTTTGTTGTAAGACTAGGGGGATTACAGAGTTCTCTAACAATTTTAAAAAGTTCTTTAGAGGAATGTTTATGTTCTAATATTTGCCGTGAAAAGAAGTCTTTTTTTGCTTTCCGTATGGCTGCATTATAAGCTTTCAATTCCTTTTTATAAATGGATCTGTCATTCATGGTTTTACTTAACCTCCATTTATGTTCCAGCGTAGTGCATTTTCTTTTAAGAGTCTTGAGATCTGGGCCATACCACTTTTCCGACACCGTTCGTCTGGATTTAGATTTAGTAGCGTTTATTGAGCAGTGTTCAAGTGCGTCCCCAATACTTTTTTGTAGATGATAAATTTCTTGTTCAGTAGAGGAGCCCGAATTAGTATTAAAATGAAAGTGCTGTTGGAATTTATCCAATGATAATTTTTTCCAATTTCTAGCTGTAGCTGGGGTCTGTATCGTTGGTCTCGTATTTTTTATAGGTAGGCTGATGTTGAATTCTATGCTAAAATGATCAGTCCATGTAAGAGGCACAATGTTGTTAATAATTGTGGTCTCGATATTGGTAAATATCAGATCCAACCTGTGTCCCGCTCTGTGTGTATCCTGGTTGACTATTTGTGTTAATTGCAGGATTTCCATGTTGTCTGCAAGATGCTTAGTAAGTGAGTTAGTATGTGACTCAAAATGTACATTGAAGTCTCCTAATACTAAGATGTTTTTATGTTTTAGACAAGCAGGAAGAATCTGATAGAGAAGCTGAGTACTAAATTCTACTGTGCTTCCTGGAGGGTTATAAATAATAGCTCCTCCCATCAGTAGATAAGTGCCTAAAAAGACTGAGTAAATCATTACTTCATGTTTGCTATCCTGTGTAGGCACTTCTTGGGTGCAAGTGAACTTCTCTTTAAATAGCAAGGCTACCCCTCCACCCTTCTTTTTGGATCCATTGAGATTTAAGATTTTATACCCTATGGGGAGCGCCGTTGCAATGTCAGGAGTACTGTGGGTGTCAAGCCAGGTCTCCGTAAGGAACACTAAGTCCGGTTGCATTTGATGTAAAGTGTCCCAAAGTTCAATAGAATGTTTAGGGAGAGATCTTGTGTTCAGATAAATACAGGATATTTCAAGGTTAGGAGAATTTCTTAGAGTTAGGTCGTCTTTAGGTTTATTGTCCCATCTGCATCTCCGACAGCCAAATGGGCCCATGATGTTAGCGGGCTCCACTTTGGCACATTGAGGGTGGCCCTGTAGGGGTTTGGTATTAAGTAACATAAGATTGTCTTTAGAATAAGTCAGTCGCGGTGTATCTGACCTATCACTAGTCGGTGAGGCAGAGTTTGTAGCCCCTAGTCCCGTACAGGCGCGGACGGGCGCAGACGGGCTTGTCTTTGGCGCGTCTTCGACGCGCCCGCTGCGCTCGTCCGCTGCGCTTCCTGTGAGGGGAGTTCATTTGTAGCCGTAGAGGTGGGAGGGGCCGAGCACTGTGCCGCTCGCCTACTCCTCACCAAAGATGGTGGCTTCCGTTCTAGTCCCCGGCAGCGCCTAGTCTGCTGCGATGGGGCGAGCAGGGTTCGTGGGGCGGGAACAGGAGGAGTGAAGTTTAATGCTCAGGTGAGCGTTCGCTAAGTTTTCAAACAAATACACAATTACGCTTTTAAAAATTGGGTCTTTTAAAAGCAATTCACATGCAGTACACAGTAACACTTTTAAAAATGGAATCTTTTAAAAGCTATTCGAAATTAGTAAAATTCGTTGTCTCACTCAAGCAGCAGTCCCGGCTTCCGCCTCAGGACCTCAAATCGTAAATATCGTATGGTTTTCCCCTGTTACATTTTGGAAGGTTTTCCCCTGTTACATTTTGGAAGGTTTGACCTGCCGAAATTTAGTGAAGGTTGAGTTATTTAATGCATCTGGTAATTATTGGATGCTTTAAATACCTAGCAGCTTGTAATTCCAACTTGTGTGTTAGCAGGGGTTTACTCACAGGTTGGAATTAACCGACGTACTCGTAATCGGGCCCTTTCTTGGTAAGCATGTTATTTGTTACTTATGAGCTATATCCAATTTGGGGCAATTTTTAAGATTATTCTTTGGTGTTTGCAAACATACCAGAGAAATATGTGTAAATCACCTAGAACACTCATATTATCAGGTGGTGCAGTGATTTTCCCACCTCGAAATATATTATCCAGTTGGAGAAAGAAATGTCAGTGTACCTTAATCCTAAACTAAAGGATTTCTTAATGCTAGTTTGATTTAGTTTTAGAAATTGGTCTCTAGTAGGGACCAAGTAGGGAGCACAATTCTAGTCAGGGTAAGTCAGATACACAACCTAAATTCACCTCTGCTCACCCTCTGGTAGCTTGGCACAGAGCAGTCAGGCTTAATTTAACCCCTTCGGTGCTCATGACGGAACGGTTCCGTCATGAGCCACGGTTGAGCTGTGCTCATGACGGAACCGTTCCGTCATGACCACGCCCGCGCAAGATTCCGTCAGCACAGCGGCGGAATCTGCGCAGCATGGAAGGGGTTAAGGGAATGTGTAAAGTATTTGTGCACACTTTAATTACAGTAACACAGTGAAAATACCACAAAAAGACTCCACACTAGTTTAGAAAATTAGGGAATAGTTATCTGAGTAAAATAAGACAGAAATCCAATAAGACCCGCACAAGCGCATTGCACTTATTACAATTCTAAGGGGCCAATTACGATCCCGTTCCGAAAGCATTCTGACAGAATCAGTTCTGGAATGCTTTCCGGACGACTCGGATCGGGGGAGTCGGACCCAGCGATTTGGATGCATCCAGATGCTTCTGGATACGATTCAGTCAGACTCCCATTGACTTCAATGGGACCCTGTGTACCGAACGAGACTACATGCTCCCATTGAAGAAAGTGGTGGCTGTCGAAAATCCTGCACCCTGTGCTGTGCACCACATGGTGACTGCCAGACTGTGCATGGTAGGAAAGGGGGGTCCCTTAGGTACCCCTACAGGCCCGATTTGGAGGGCCCTGGGTGAAGGGTGGCCTCCTACAGGCCCCCAAAGACGGATTCTGACAGTAGTTTCGTTCAGGAAAAACCGAATTGGAACGGCTGTCTGAATCTGTCATCACAATCGCTCGCTCGGAAACCGTGTCCATAGAGCTGTACGAATCGGTTTCGAAAGGCTCGAACTGTACCAATGCATTTCGGAACCAATTCAGATGGCCTAAATGGTTTTCCAGGCATCGTAATCGGTTGTTCGGAACTGGGTACGGTTCGGTCGGAAACAAGGGTTCAGAATCGGATTTGGCAAGCCCGAGTCTGATTCTGAGCCCTTATGAAAGAGATCGTAATCGACCCCTTAGTCAAATAGCAGGGCAAAATACACTCTTATCGCTCTAATACAACAATATGAGCACATTCATGTACCACAGTTTTGTTTTAAGGAGTTTAGAGGAGGGAGGGAGAGAAGGGAACTGGGTTCCCATATGTTTATGTGGGTGCATGACGCAAGAAGAGGATGAGTCGAGGATGTAGCCTTACGGCTAGAGCAGTCAACCTCGAAGCTGGGGAACCAGGTTCGAGTCTCGCCAATGATGCTCAAAATCCCGTGATTCTGGGAAAATCACTTAATCTCCCCGTGCCAAACAAAAATGAATGTGTTCATCTCTAACGAAACTGGTGCTCATGTAAAAGGGCTCTGATACCTAATATCTTCGGGTCTAGCTCACGCAATATAAAACTAAAAAAAGGACAACACTGCACTAAGTGACTCTTGTAATATGCAAGCTGTGTTTTGTGTCAGCTATGTAATAATCAGAGAGACCATCAAGGTGCACTTGCAATGTTTAAATGAATATTTGGAAACTAATAACATTTGTTTTGAGAAAACAAATCCAATAAGTAGAACTTAAGATATGAAGTTTTAAAGAATAAATTGCAATATAGTGCTTAAAAGTCAATAGCACAGAAAGGTTATTTGAGGTTGTGCTACACTGGGGTAAATTCAAAGTTCGGCCTGACCGCAATCGAGCGCAGGCCAGCTACAGGACTCAGACAGGTCCCACTTACAAAGTACTTGGGATGGAGTTAGCCTCAAAGACTTGAAGTGAGGAGTCGAGGAGGCGAAGCATCAGCGCCGACCAGTGTCATTGACGAAGGCGTCATCGAGAAACCCCTGTACGATGCAGGCCATGCGTCATTGTTGAGCCACGCTATCTGTGCTCTTCGAGCTGCACTGTCCATCGAGGCAACGTCATGGATCGGCTCCTGCGTTGAAAAGCAATACATTGGTTCTGATTAGTGTAAAGGCATCAGTGCATTGACGTTGATGGTTCTAGACAGCAGAAATCGCTATTCAACGGCCCAGGCCTGGATTGGCATGACATGGCAGGGCAGGACTCAAAGATGGCAGGGTGCAGGTGCTGTTACAGAGTTGAAGGAAGTTTTTGATGGCCCTGAGACTTCAGAACATGGGGCAAGCCAGTATGCCCTTAGAGAAACTCAAGTCCTTGTCTCTCCCAGGGAAGCAGTAGGCCAACACAACAAAGCAGGTAGAAAAGTGGCAGTCCCTCCTGCAGCACAGAAGCTCTTCTTCCTGGCAGAATGTCCTTGGTTCCAGCAAAGTTCTGATTTGGTGGTGTTAGGGGTCCAGTACTTATACCCAACTGTGCTTTTAATGTGGGGAACATTTAAAAGATGCTTTTGAAGATTACAATGTCCCTGCCTTTCCTGCCCTGGCTCCAGTCTCACTACAGGGGGGCATGCTGCTCTTTGTGTGTGGACAGGCACAGCCCTATTCTGATACAAGTATCAGCTCCTCCTGCCCAATCTACCTAAGGAAGGCCCATCAGGCTGGTGATGGGCCATCAGGATGCAAATGTCACACCCCAGCTCCCTTTGTGTGACTGTCTAGTGGGGATGCATAAAGCCCACCTGTCACCCAACCAAGACATGCATTCAGAGACAGGCAGAGGCACAGGATTGTTAAAGTAATAAAATGGCAACTTTGTAAAAGTGGCAGTTTCAGCCTGTTGGATATGGCTCTTCTTAGGTGGTTTTCCTAAAACGTATTGCTTTTTTTCCTCCTGGTTTTTGCTGGTTCTCTTTTCGTGGCCTTAGGACTCTGGGCACTTCCCCTCTGTAATGCAGAAGTGAAAGTATGCGCCATTCCTACAAATGCTAGGATGTGTTGCTTACCTGATCGGTTTAGGTGCTGTGCCTGTGAGTGCCCTGTAAAGAGGTGTACCACATACCCATGACGGGTACTGCACTGGCTACTAGTGGGCCACAGCACTGATTGTGCCACCCACAAGACTAGCGAAGTCTGCTGTAGCAGACCTGTGTGTGCACAGTTGCACTTACACTCAGGTGGGTATTTCTAAACCATTAGCCAATGCTGAGTGGGCCATTCACTCCCACTAGGACACCCCTACAGTAAGCCTTGAGGGGTGGGGCAAATTGTACGGCAAAGGAAGGGCAGGTACACATGTGTGTTCCATGTGTGTTCCATGCCCAGATAGTGAATAATCCCAATGTGGGGTTTTCCTACCTAGGAGGTCTGCTCTTCCTATGGGCCAACATGGGGGAATAGCTGAATGACTTTCAAACCACAGTTTTAGCTTACAGCAAGGAGTAGCCTCACGGTGTTTTCAAACATGTCTTAAGCCTGCCATTGCAGGTCTGTGTGTGCGCATTTGCACTTGGGCTCAGGTTGACATTCTAAATCATTGCGCAATGCTGAGGGTGCCTTTCACTAACATTAGAGCACCCCTAGGGTATGCCCTGGGGGGTGGAGCAAGTAATAGGCGAAAGGCAGGGCAGGTACACTTGTGTGTTCCCTGCACCGGTAGCGATGAACCCCCATGTGTGTTTTCACTACCTATGAGATTTGCTCTCCCAAAAGGGTAGCTTGTGGGAATGGCGAAGTTACAGTGGTGGCTTACGGTAGAGCAGCCTCATGGTGTTTACTGTCTTTGGATTCACAATACTCCCTTGTGGTAAAGTTGGTGTTGCCATTAATAGCTTAGAAATGCCACTTCTAGGAAGTGGGCATTTCTCTGCACTAAACTCTTTTATGTGCCTTTCAGTTTCACTCAAGTCCACACTGGAGGCTAGGGGAGCACATCTATGCATTCCCCACATACAGCAATGAAACACTGAACATGCAACTGGAACGACATAACTCTGCCATTTGAAGACTTGGCTGGATAGATTGGGGGGAAAGGTTTTGACACTTGACCTCTGGGATGCCATATAATGGCCCCACTAAAGATAAAGATCTGCACGCTGTCTGAATAGTGGGCAGCCTGGTCCGATTACTTGGTGCTGTGGGACTCCCTGAAGTGGGCTCTCCAAGGGCTTGTTGGGTTGCCCCCTGTTCTCAGTGGAGGTCTCAGGGATATCAAAGACCTCCCAAGAGGAACCTATGAATGTGTGTTTCACCTGGAGAGCAGTGCCCTCTCAAGTGCCATCTCGTCTGCTGGATCCTGACTGTTTCACAGTGTGAGAGTAAGTATTGTGCCTGGAGACCGGGTTGCTTTGTGCGGAGCCCCAAACCATACCCACATCTAAGGACTGTGGCCCTTGCATCGTGGTGCCTAAGCAGAAAAAACATCTTGTGGGTGGGGAGCGGATTCACCAGTTGCAGGACCCACCCTGGCATTCTTCGTCGTCCACTCCGCATCTTTCTCCTTCAACACGCTGACTGGATGCTCATTGCATGTGGTGTCTGATTCACTGGTTGCCACCCTCAGAAGGAGGGTGCATCCATAGTAGTGCTTCCTTCTACCTCATGTGGTACTACTGAACTTGTGACTGAGTGTGTGGGCCTGAATTCTCTGGTGCAACTGGGGTCATCGTGCACCAGACATTGTTCCTCATTCCAGGGAGAAACGGCGAACCCAACTGTGGGTTGATTGTAACTGGATTGTCCGGTGCAATTTGGATCATCGTGCACCATATGTTGTGGATCATTCCAGGGAGGTGCGGCCAACCCGACTGTTGGTTGAGTGTAACCAGATTGTTTGGTGTGACTCGTACCATCACGCATCAGACATTGTGTCTCATTCCAGGGAGGTACTGTGAACCCAACCGTGGGTTCAGTGGAATTGGACTGCCTTGTGCAACTTGGATCAATATGCACCAGATGGTGTGCCCCATGTCTAGGGAGGAATGGTGAACCCAACTTTTAGTTCATTGTGACAGGATTTTCTGGTGCGAATCGTATCATCGCAAACCAGACGCTATGTATCACTTACTGTGAGATGCGGGGACAGCTGCTCCCCTCATTCAATGATTGTGTTCCATCTTGCCGTCAGATCAACTGGCCTATCCTCACCCAGCTCAATGACTTGGTGTTGCCAGGTAGTATGGCCCAGTTCGGAGTAAGTGACTGGGCTTAGGAACACTTCTGAGAGCGATCGGAAGTGGGTCAAGAGACTGATTGGCTGGAAGGCAAAATGAGGGAACTCTTGATTGAACTGAGACACCCTCTAGCCCATTTCTACTTCACATAAAGTTGGTGAACACCCAAGTTGTGGACAAACCCTCAGTTGTCGATCTGTACTTGGTTACCCTGATAGTTACTACAGCCTTCTCCCCTGGGCCCCTGACTAAGTGTGACTCCGAATTTAAACTGGTATACTAAGGGGTAGAGGATTTTTTACTCTAACCTGTGGGCAGAATAGTGTGGGGGTAACTGAGAGGTGCGGGAAGGATTGTGCCATGTGATCCGCATTCATATTATCAACTGACCTGATGGATTTCAATTGCACCACGTTACGATGCAGAAAGTGATTGTGTGTGTGTGAGTTTGCTTCATACGAACTTGCTGATATCCTTTGCGCCTTGTTATGGTGCTGTGTGAGTGTGGGATAGGGTGTGGCATGAAAGCAGCCTGCTAATAGTTACATCGCGCAGCAGGTTGTTTTACCTATTGTTTGATTACTTAACGTATACTTGTTTTTTACATTAGTTTTACCCGTGCGTATAAATTCCTGTGTGTACACATTCCTGATATCATTATGACCTGGGGTGCACCCTAGAAATGTGTGGATTTGAATTGTGTTATGTGCCGGGATTGGCCCAAATCTGACAACATATCGCACCGCATAAGGGTGCTGGAGTAAAATAGGATTTTTCCGAAGTGTACATGTTCCTGATGTCCTTTTAGCACAGTTGGGCCTAGTACTGTTAATAATATTTTCAAGTGTGATTTATGCCCAGAAATACATGGTGTTTGCATTGTGTTACTCAATGTGTGTGTTGAAAACAACATTATTTACATACATCTCGTGTGAAGTCTTTGATGTGATGCTCAGTGTATTTATTGTGTGAGAATGTAGTGCCAATGCTTTACACATTGCCTCTGTGATAAGACTGACTGCTCAGTGTCAAGCTAGCCAAGGGTGAGTGCAGGCTATAAAGTAAGTGTATTCACCTGACCATGGCAGGAGTGGTTGGTTCTGCCTGGCGTGGGCACCGCCTCAGTCAACCAGAAAGTAGCAGTTCCAACACAGGCTTACAATTTAAAATCCAATTTCACCATAAGTTGTGAATTTAAATTGTGAGTCCGAGATACCAAACTCCGAATCCATAGGAAACTACACTTAAAAGATGGTTTAAGACAATTCCAATGTTAACCTATGTAAGAGATAGGCCTAGCAGTATTGAAAAACAAATGTAACAGTTTTTTACTATCAGAACATGCAAACCTCAAAAGTACATGTCCTACCTTTTAAATACACTGCACCCTGCCCAAAGGGCTGCCTATGAAATGAAAGGGATGGTGTGGACCTGGCAGGTAAATGAACTAGCCAGGTTGAAATGGCAGTTGTAACTACACATACAGGCTCTCCAGTGGCAGGCCTGCAACATGTTTAAAGGGCTACTGAAGTTGTTGTCACAATCAGTGTTGCAAGCCCATTAATAGCATTTAATTTACAGGCCCTGGGCACATATAGTGCACTTTACTAGAGATTTATCAGTAAATTAAATAAGCCAATTGTGGATAAGCCATTGTTACCATGTTTTCAGTACAGAGCAAATGCACTTTAGCACTGGTTAGCAGTGGCAAAGTGCCTAGAAACCTAAAGCCAGCAAAAATGAAGTCAGGAAAACAAGAGGTCAGAAGGCAAAAAAAAACAGGAGCAACCACGGTAAGGATGTCTGGTCTAACATTTAGGCTCTCTGAAAATCCAAAATATTTGTTTATATTCATGTGAAAGATTTTTAGGAGAATGCGTAACTTTACAAAGGTTGCATGTCAGAGTCTATGACTCATAAATACCCCATTCTTTGTGAATATGCCCCCAAGGTTGTCTTGGAATAGGAATCACAAATTTTCAGGAACAGGTGATCCAGAAGTGCTTATTCACATTCACAGCTTCTTAGGTGATATCTTCAACACATTAAAGGGTCAGTCCATGTATATCAAATGTATACGTGCTATACATTTCGAAGTTGGCTTCTGACTGGCAGTGGGGTAATGAAACTGGAGGGCCCCACCCCTGCAAATTGCACAGAAGGCCCCCCTCCGGACTGAGTAAAAAGGTCTCAGGCTAGGGTACTGTGCTGAGGGGGCCCCTTGGAACTCAGGCCCCCCTGCACAGCTGGGGCTGCAGGGGCCTATGTTGCGCCACTGCTGACTGGTTGAAGGAAATTGAGATAAAATATGAATAGGCAAAGGAATTAAGTTTCATAACCATATTATCAACGAAACAGCAACAAAGCTGTCAATCTTTACATACACAATATTCCTGAGACACCCATTGTGTAATTCCTTTAAGGCTGATACAATTGAAGAGGTAAATAACGGTTTTATAATGGTTTTTAACCTAAACTTGAGTTTGAGAATACAAGTTTTAGGTAAGATGATCTGGAACACAGAACTTGGATTGTGGAAAGAGCTGGTGCTAACAAAAGAAAATGCAAAATCTCCAAGTTAACATGAAGGAAATATGTAATTTATTTTGCATTAAGTACATGGAGACAAGCATTATTTTTGATCCATTTTGATTTTTGATCCATCCTTCTTTTTAATATCAGAAGCCAAACAAGAGACACAATAGCGTACATTCCTTTGGGACTACATACCCCATCAGTCCAAAGCAAAATAAGAACTGTTGCAAATCACAGGCCAATATTGCAGAACATAAGCCCTGAGGAGAGCTGCACTTTCTCTTTCTTGCTCCGCTGCAGCTGTCCTTAAAGCCTTGATCACACTCCAGATCACTCTTGCCAAAGACACTTTTCCTGGGGAGTGGCCTAGTCCTCCTACAGGGTGTCAGGAGCAGACTAGGTCATACTTAACTCCCCCAGACCACTTCTTATGAAGATGATGTCTTTCCCTTGTCCTTACTCATAGCTCTCTAAGGACACTTTCTCACCATTGCTCATCACTGTCAATGTTTCCTTCACTCAAGGCATCTTCCTAGAAGCTTTCAAGACAAAATCACCCTACATCTAAAAAAGCCCAAAAATGGACCATGATGAATCATCAAATATTGGCCAATCATTTGCCTGCTATTATCAGCAAGATCATTGAAAAGCAATCTATGTTCAACTCCAGGATCACATTAATTGTAACCACCCAATACATTCATTTTACAGATAACACAGGTGAAATCGGTCCCTGCTTTCTGATATAGCTGATCCTCTCAGCTGCCTTCAACTCAGTTAGCTTATTAGCTTTCAATTAGCTTTCAATAAGATGTTCTTCACTGGTTGTCCTTTTACCTATCTAACCAACACCAGAATTTTTCACAAGGGCACCCCCAGATTAGGGATGTGCAAAACTTGGGAAGTTTTACTCGGTAGATTCAGCACGATTCTGCAGAGTTCCATCAAAGGATGCAAATATGCATACCACGCTGCTCACACTGCAATTTAGTGGCAGTAGCATGAGCAGCGCTAAAAAATCAGTGTGAACGGTACTATGTGATGCACAACAGCACACAACCATTTGAGTCGACTTTGCTGCCGCTGCAGTAGAAAATCTATTCGAGCTGCAGCAAATGTACTCGAGAAGCTGCCCTCTGACCACGGCTACCCAGATTAGAAAATGATGCCAAATGTCTCTCGCTCTTCCATTTCTAGAGCATTATGAGAAAAAATTCTGCCAGATGGCAAGTGGTAGAATTTATTTGGAACTCCATGCTACAAGAGTAACGTGGAGTCAACATATTCTGCTAGCGGAATGAAACATACTGCCCACCCCTACCCCAGATGCCCAAAGATGCCATTCACTTGCAGAATCCCCCAGGGTTCCATACTGTCCCCAGTCATTTTCAACATTTACATGGAGACACTTGGTGCTCTACTCTCAGGTAACAGCTTCAAGATTCACCAATATATTGATAATACACAACCATACTTGAAAGTCTCCCCTGCTTTAGATATCCAATGCCTTAACCACTGGCTAAATATCATTGAGACCTAGGGGGCGATTACGATGTCGGGCAGAAAGGCTCCTACAAACAGTTGAAATCTCCACGACCATGTCAGAGCCCTTCCAACCGACTTGGTCAGTTTCCATTCTGACTGCCCGATTACGATGTTCGCGGTCGAATTGTAAACCGTGCGGTCATTACGAATCTGTTCCGACCGACTCGCAGAGTATTCGTGTTGGTCAGCACCATTTTGTACACCCCTAGGGTCAGCGTTTCCATCCTCAGGATTACGATGTCAATTTCCAACAGCCTTTTCGCGTCAGCCTGTCCGATACGGAAAGGAAGTCAGAGAGTGATTTTGGGGGCCCTTGGCAGGGCCCTCTTCCCCCCGCAGCCTACAATTGATGGCCTAGGGGGTACCTAAGGGACCCCCTGTAAAATCCTGCGCTGTGTGGCAGGCACTGTGGGGTGCCTGCAGCAAACACCCCATTTCCCCATAGGAGCCTATGTTACGGTCGGTTGTCGGGCAGAACACAAGCTCCCATAGGGAACAATGGGACTCCGATCGACGAGTGTTTGGTCACATCGTAATCCGGTGGTAGAAACCGCCGACCGCAAATCGGTGGCTCCCGATTACGAGTCAGTTCTGGGCAGAGGCTTTCCGCCCAACATCATAATGAGCCCCTTAGTTGTCAATCGCATACTTGGAACCCAACCAAATCAAGACCGAATTCCTGGTACTCTGTAATCTACTGAGAACAGTGAACAAGAAACAATGCAAACCTGTCTCAATTACATTAATCTTAATGGCTGTGAGCAGGAAGTTCCACTGAATTCAAAGTCATTTGGAGATACACCATGGACACCGACTTCACCCTCGAGGGCACATTGGCAAACAAATACCATCTGGCCTGATAAGAGCTCCCTTTCTGAAAAAAGTAAAAATATGCCTTCCATAAAGCTACATCAATACTGCTATTCAAGCCATTGTACTCTTACAAACAGATGGTGGAAACACCTAGACTTCACACAAGCAACCCTTACGGGCATCTTACATTCAGCAACATGTCCCATCAGGGGCATAAAGAAATATGATAACTTCACCACCATCCTAATAGAACTCCATTGGCACCCTTTGACTGCAACATTATTGAAAAATGTTTGGCACCAATATAATAAAGAGTTTGGTGAAGAGCTACATATCTTCTTTCATTTTCTTCAGAGCACTCTGCCTAGAGGTAATAATACAATGACACATAATGATTCAGTGGCTGAATTAATGTCCAGACGGACAAGTGATTAACCTTGTTCAAAGTTATTCAATTGTGACCCCAGTTCTGTGATTTTTTATCTTAGTTTTTTATGTGAATCACCTTTATTCATAAAAACATAACAATAACACTTTACTAAAATAATACATTTGGTAACTTATGAAAAAATAATAACTTTTGAAGGCTTCCTACCGGGCTCCTCAGTCGGACGTTCATTGAACATTTTCATTATACCTTAGCAAGGCAGCATACGACCTTTCCAAGGTGGCCTACTTTTTTTTGTTTAACTGTTTTTATTGGAGTTTTCAAAACTTGGGGTTTTGACAATAACATTTCCAATGAAATAGGGTTACAAAAAGGTGCTTTAACACAATACAGATCGTTTATAGCACATTGACAGATATACATTGCGAAATCTGCCAGATTTGGTTAGCGCTCCTGAGAGGTCAGTGAGAATGTCAGCATGAAACTTCTGTGCTTGCATGTAGTCACCCATCCATCTGAGGCATTGCCCCCTGAACTGGGAAAAGGGGGTGGGACAAGCCAGCTGTAGGAGCAGAAGGGTCTGAGTCAGTGGGTGGCATCGACTTAGACCTGAAGCTGAGTTCCAGTTATGTTCTTGCTTATGGTGAGAGTGCAGTTCCAGGTTTGGCTCATGTGGGGCTATTGCTGGGACGAAAATCAGGTGGCCCCACAGCTAAAGAGGGATCATGGTGTAGATGACAGGACAGATCCATTTCTAGGATGGGCAGGGGCAAGACCCGGCTGTGATTGTCTGGGGTCCTCATTGAAGGCACAAGGAGTGAGCTAGCATTCTGTGGGATTTATCTAAAGTGGTCAAGGAATGTGTCTCATGCTGAGGAGAGTTGGTGTTCGTGGAGGGCCTCTGTATAGCGCAGAGCCTCCCGTTCTGCTCTTTTCCATCTTCACATTGCCCCATGTCAAGCTGCCACACACCAGTACATGTCTTACCTTTAACATAAGATACCTTCACAGGGCTTCTTCTGTGGGTGACACAATCAGTGATGCAGGCCCACTAGTAGCATTTAATTTACAGGTTCTGGCACTCTTAGTACACTGTACTAGGGACTTACTAGTAAATCATATGTGCCAATCATGGAAATCCAAATCAATAACACAATTTAAAACAGGAACACTTGCACTTTAACACTGGGAGGTCAGAAAGCAAAAAGACAGGGGAAACACGTCAAAAGAGGCCAGGTCTAACACATGTCCCCACCAGCTGAAAGTAGGGAGAACTACCCAACGTAACTGCGGACACCCCCAGCGCCTTAGTGAAGAGAGTTCTCTTCACTAAGGCAGAAGTACCTGGACCTGCCATCGGCGTTGGCGTGTGATGTGCCAGGGCGGTGATCTACCGTAAAGTCCATACCCAGTAGGGAGATGGACCACCTCAACAGTTTTGGGTTCTCACTTCTCATTTGCATCAACCATCTGAAGGGCCTGTGGTCTGTCTGAACTCAAAAGTGAGTCCCAACCCGGTAGGGTCTTAGCTTCTTTAGTTCCCAGACCACAACAAAACCTTCTCTTTCTATAACACTCTACCTCTGTTTCCTGGTCTCCCGCTAAGGAAGAGTACAGGCTGGTCTAGGCCCTCTTTGTTCAGTTGTGAGAGCACTGCTCCCACACCATGCTCTGAAGTGTCAGTCTGCGCTACAAATTCCTTGGCAAAGTCGGGTGCCTTGAACACAGGCGATGCCTTCAGGGCATCAAAAGCTTTCTGGCAGGCATCAGTCCAGATCACTTTCCTGTGCTGCTTCCCGGAAGTCAGCTCTGTCAAGGGGGCACCAATGGTGTCATAGCTCTTAGCAAATCTCCTAAAGTAACCGGATAGATCTAAAAAGGCTCTCACCTCTGTTACGGTCTTGGGGAGCTCCCAGCCAGAATTATGTCAATCTTGGGTTGTAGCGGATCCACCTGGCTGCTTCCTACCTGGTGCCCAAGTAGACCACAGAGCCTTGCCTGAACTGGCACTTGCTGGCCTTGACCATGAGGCCTGCCCTTTGCAGAGCATTCAACACTTCCTAGAGTTGGACAGCTGTAGGTGTTCTTCCCAGCTAGAACTGAACACAGCAATGTTGTCCAGGTAGGCGGCCCTGAAATTTCTCCAGTCCAGCCAAAACTTGGTTGACCAACCTCTGAAAGGTGGCAGGGGCATTATTGAACCGAAAGGGCATCACCTGAAAATGGCAGTGCCCCACTGGGGTAGAAAATGCTGACCTCTCCCTGGCCCCCTCAGCTAAGGCAATCTGCTAGTACCCAGACGTCAAATCTAATTTGCTGAGGTACTTGGCAGTTCCCAACTGATCAATGAGCTTATCAGCTCTGGGAATGGGGTGCGCATCAGTCTTGGTGACGGCATTGAGCCCACGGTAGTCCACACAGAAACGTAGTTCTGGAGTGGCAGCTGGTGCAGTAGCCTTTAGGACCAAGACCACTGGACTGGCCAAAGGACCGTTGGAGAGCTCTATCACTCCTAACACCAATATCTTATGGACATCCTCTGACCCAGTCAGTCAACCTGTAAATCTTGTATTCTACAGGAAGGCTGTCCCCTGTGTCCACGTCATGGGTACATCAGTGAGTAACACCTGGGGTCAGAGAAAACAGTGTGGTGAACTGTCCCAACAACTGGTGACAGTCACCCTGCTGCTCTGGGGTCAGTGTAGGGTCCACTGATCCATCGTGCTCCTTGGTAGAAAGGAGGACAAGGAGAGGGTCTCTCGCCTCTTCCACCCCATCATCTGTCACCAACAGCATGCTCACTTCGGACCTCTCCAAGTGAGGCTTGAGGTGGTTCATATGGTGGACCCTCAAATGGTTCCTGGTAGTCTGCAAATTCACCAGGTAGGTGACATCACATTTGCGCTCCACCACCGTAAAAGGCCCGGTCCACTTGTCCTGCAAAGCATAATGTTCCACTGGGGCTATGACCCACACTTTCTAGCCAGGCTGAAACTCTACCAGAGTGGCATTCTGGTCATACAAGCGTTTCATCTCCTCTTGGATTACTTTCAAGTTTGCCTGATCGAGTTTCCTGAAGCAGGCAGTTTGGTTCCTGAAGGCCAGCATGTAGCTAAATACATCCTGGGGAGCTTTCCTGGGAACTGTCTCCCAACCTTCCTTGACCAAACTAAGAGGTCCTCTTACAGGATGCCCATACAGGAGTTCAAAAGGACTGAACCCTAGAGACTTCTGTGGTACCTCGCTGTATGCAAAGAGAACGCATGGCAAGAAGATGTCCCACTTACGCCTCATGGGTTCTATTAGACCCTTGATCATGTCCTTCAGGATTTGGTTGAATATTTTCACCAAACGTTACCATGTGGGTGGTAAGGGGTGGTGAACTTGTAGGTTACACTGCACTCCTTCCACAGGAATGTCATATACTTAGATATGAAATTAGTCCCACAGTCAGAAATCCCGTTCCTGAAAAAAACCACTTGGGAAAAGATGCCCATTAACGCCCGGCCCACCACTGGCCCCGTCGTTGTTCTGAGAGGGATTGCCTCAGGGTACCGGGCGGCATGGTACACCAAGACCAGGTTGTACCTGTTGCCCATCTGTCTTGGAGTCCAGTGGCCCAACAAAACCATCCCAACACTTTCAAAAGGGGTTCCTACAACTGAAAATGGTTGGAGAGGAGCCTTACACTTCCATCCACTCTTACCACTTGCATGGGAAGTTTGACAGGCCCTGCAATGAACATCTGAATGCCTCTGCATTTGGGGCCAAAAGAAGTGGGTGACATGTCAGTCAAATGTCGTGTCCCTCCTCAAATGTCCTGCCAAAGGCATGTCATGAGCCATGAGCATGTCATGAGCACATTGGCTTACCCAGGCCCAGCGACCTTAGGCTTGCTGTATAGGAGACCATTCTCCCAGTATATCCAGTGTGATCCAGACTGATCACCAGCTTCTTGGTTTGCAGCCTGCTGCTGCAAACCTTCCAGAGAAGGACACTCTTTCTGCTCCTTGCAGAATTAATTCCCTTGTGGGACCACCTTCTTGCTGCCAATGGGTCAGCTCAGATAAGTCTCCCCAGTTTAGCTACCTGTTCCACTGTAGCTACTGTGGTGTCCCTCTCAAGGTCAGCCTACTCCCAGACCGTGGGAACCTCAGGGACAGGTTTCCCATCTCCCTACCCTTTCTCTTGGCAGGAACCTGGGCCACCGTTTCAGGCTCCAGGTCCTCCTGATCACCCTTTCTGGCTGCCATGGACTGAGTGGTCACGCATACCCACTCTGGCATCTCCAAGTGAAATCTGAGCTCAACATCCTTCCACAAGAACTGCTCCAGGTCATTTCCTAGCAGACAATCTACAGGCATGGTAGGGCTCACAATCACGCTCAAGGGACCTGAGACCCCCACATTCAAAGGGAACCTGCACCACCATACACTGGTGCTCCGAGTTGTCCACAGCAAATACTTGATGGAATGCGCTGGGGACTACTTGCTCCTCAGAGACCAGGTGACACCTGACTGAGGTCACACTGGCTCCAGTATCTCTAAGTGCCTCTACCCTTCTCCCATTTATGGTCACCCAGGCGCTGTATTTCTTAGTGTTAGCAGGCACCTGGCTTCCTGGGACCATCTCACTGTCTCCTAGTGAGATGAGGATCATTTCTGCGGGATCCCCACCCTCCTGGGGTACCCTCTCCTCCCCAAGCACTACATTTGCCAATACTTTGGTCAGCCCACTGGTAGGTGTCTGTGCCCTCTTTAGAATCTTGGGGTCCCACTTCAAGTGGCCCACCTGGTCACAGGCTTAGCACTTGCGAGGGCCAGTCTCTGCAGACTTTTCTGAGAAGGCCACTGCTTTCTTGTCTCCTTGGGGAAGGGAACCTTTACCATGGGTATTAGTTTGGGGCCCTTTAGAGAACTCATGCGCTTTACCCTTGTCTCCCCCTCTTCTGCTGGGCGGCTGAGTCTCCACCATACACTTTCTTGTGGACCCTGGTAGTCACCCAGCAGTCCGCCTCCATAGCAAGCTTCCTGGCATCAGTCAACTTACTATCAACTAAGTGCTGGTGCAGCTCTGCAAAACACAGACTTGACAAGTGCTCCCATGCAATCAAATTGTAAAGCCCCTGAAAATCTGTCACATTACTGCCCTTCACCCAGCGATCCAGTGACCTGCAACAAGAATCTAAACATTCCAACCAAGTGTGTGCATCGGTTTTCCTACTGGGCCTAAACTGATCTCTGTACTTGTCAGGAGTGAGACCATATCTGGTGAGGAGGGCCTCCTTCATACCAGGGTAGGTGAGATTCTGCCCCTTACCCAAAGCTATCAAAGTATCCCTCGCTTCTTCTGGAAAAAAAGGCCACACTCCTGCTCCCAATTCCTTTCAGGGACCCCATTCATGTGAATAGACCCCTCATAACCCTGAAAGTACCTTTGTATGTCATCCACCTTCTTGAAGTCTTTGACCACATTCTTGCAGATGTGCACAATTCTATCTGTCTGCACTGAAGAGTTGCTGCCAACATCAGTGCTGGATTTACTCTTCAACTCCAACTTTTGAGCCCAAGCTCATGGTCTAGAACCATTCTTTGCAATTCCATCTGGAGCCTCTCAATCTCTATCTGATGCCTCCTGTCCTCCCTTCTGTCCCCTCACTGCTGCCTGTCCTGGAGGGACTCCCCTCGCAAAAGCACCTCCACCCTAGGGGTAGGCTCCTCTGCCTCCCCACTAAGGTCTCCAGACTGCCCACTGGCATGTCTGGCTGCTACTCAGGCCCTCAGCGCCTTTTGTAGCTCCTACCTTCCAGGTGAGTCCTCTGACTTGGACTTTTAGGCTTTTACAAATGGCCTTCAACTCTTTGATATTGTAGGTTTCAACCTTTCCTCCTCAAAGGCCACCTCTAAGGATGCAATGGATGATGCTGTTGTACCAGGCATGATGCAGTAGGAAGTTGAAGTGAAAAAATGATGGCATCACAAAAATAGGCCAAAAAGAAACAGTATGTGGTAGGTAATGGTCTGCGATGTGGTAGAAGTGCACACCAATCACAGTAAGTCAAGTGCAAACGCAAGTCCTATCCTCACACCTGACAACCAAATGTTAGAAATAGGGGCCTCTAGTTGGCAATGGTTTGCACCTTTGTCCAAGTAGGGACCCTTTCTTCTCATCAGGGTAAGGGAGTTACACTCCTGAAATAACCGCTGCTCACCCCTTTGTTAGCTTGGCATTAGCACTCAGGCTTATCTCAGAGGCAGTGTTTAAAGCATTTGAACATAACCAACAGTAATACAGTGAAAACATTACACAAGGACACCACACCACTTTAGAAAAATTTCCAATATTTTTATATATCCAAATCAAGACCAAAATGACAAAAAATCCAACATACAGTACTTAAATATATATACTTTGCAAGATATCCTTTTAAAATTGCAGAAATATCTCCAAAACACAGTTCTTCCAAGTTGGTAGCTCCGTCCGGGGCTACCACGATACTGAAAACAACAGAATTTATTAGTTCTGTCTGACTGTGTCGGTCAGGGTTGTTGGCAGGCTCGTAAGCAGTACCTTTTTCGTTACTGCTGAGACGTTGGTGCGAGCCGGTCATGGCAACTGTCGCAGTTTCTATGTGAAGTGAAGCGGAGTAGCGTGCAGTGCCCTGAAGGTGTGGTGCAGGCAGTGGCTCGGTGACAGTCGTCCAGCAGAGTCAGTGAGGCAGGGGCTACGATGTGGAATGAGACAGAGCTAGTTTTGGTGCTGGCAGATCACTGTGCAAGCGACAGAGCTGGTGAGTGGGAGCTGGCTTCGGAATGCCCAGACTGCTGTGTGGGATGAGGTTGTGCGTCATGAAACTTACGAGCGGTGCCTCCAGCCACGATGCAGTCACGGGTGTCAGTCAGCAGGCAACAACGGTGTCGGTGGGACCCGGGCAGCGAGTGTAGCAAGGCAGTGAAGAGTGCGGTGCCCACAGTTCACTATGAAGGAGTGGCTCTGTGGCGGCAGCATCTGTTGTTGTCATCGGTGAGACCAAGGTTGCTGTGCGAGATGTGGCAGTGCCTTCTACGGTGCCTTCAGGACACAGAGCCAGCAGTGGAATTGGTGACAGAGTCGGTTTGTTTTCTCTTCTCTGTGGTAACTGAGACAACGGTTCCAGAAGCAGTACCCAGAGGTTGGTGAAGTCTTTGCAGTCCCTGAGCTTTCAGAACAGGAGGCCAGATCTACTTAAAGCTCTTGGAAATACTCAGCACAAGTATAGAAAGTTCAATCCAGTCCTTTTACTGCCCAAGGCAGAAGCAGCAACTGCAGGCCAACCAAACAACGCAACAACACAGCAAAGGGGCAGTGCGCCTCCTGGCAACTCTTCCAGCTCTGTTGCTTGGCAGGTTCCTTGATTCCAGCTGGTTCTAAAGTCCTGGGGTTTGAGCCCCCATATTTATACACAGGTCCTCTCTGTTCTATCAGGCAGAAAGCCTCTCTTCTCAGTCCAAACCAGTTCTGTCCTCTCAGGCCCAGCTTCCCAGCAGGAGGTGAATACAGCATTGTGTAAGGCAGACCAGGCCCATTCAGGTGCAAGGAAATCTCCTCCCACTACTCTAAATGCAGCCCAGGTCTTTTCAGCCAAGCCCTGACTCATCCAGGAAAGGCAGGATACACCTCAAAGCCCAGTGGCTGTCCTCAGTGAATGCACATCCCCAGCCTGTGTCACTCCAAAGCCAGGTAGTCAATCCACAAAGCCGGCAGAGGCACACAGGATGGCTGAGCAAGAAAAGGCAACTTTCAAAAAGTGGTATTTTCAAACACAGAAAATACGAATCATCTTTACTAAAAGATGCATTTTTACCGTCTGAGTCCAGGTATACCAAACTCTATTTTCAATCATGTCCCAATGGGAAGGTATGCTTACAAGATCTTATAAGCAACCTCTCATTCAATCCTATGAGACAAATAGCCTTGCAGTTGTGAAAAACAAAATACACTGTAATTCGCCACCAGGACATGTGACACACATCAATGCATGTCCTACCTTTAACATACCAATCACCCTGCACACAGGAGTACCTTGGGTCTACTTTACTGGTGACTTACATGTAAGAAAAGGGAAGATTAGGGCCTGGCAAGTGGGTGCACTTGGCAGGTCGACATGGCAGTTACAAACTGCACGCAGACACTGCAGTGGCAGATCTGAGATACCTTTACAGGGGTTCTTTTGTGGGTGGCACAATCAGTGCTGCAGGCCCACTAGTACCATCTGATTTACAGGCCCTGACACTCTCAGTGCACTGTACTAGGGACTTACTAGTAAATCAAATATGCCACCCATGGAAACACCAATCCATAACACAATTCACAACAAGAGCACTTGCACTTTAACACTGGACAGCAGTGAGAAAGTGTGCAGTGACACTAAACCAGCAAAAAAGAGTCAAAACCGGGAGGCCAAACAGGCCAAGGACACCACAAGATGCCAGGTCGAACAAAGGACATCTCAGCAACTGCAGATTCTCGCTGTTCAATTCCATCAATCACTTGAGTGGTGCGTGATCTGTCTGAACCATAAACATAGTGCCAAATAGATAAAGCCAGAACCTTTTCAAAGCTCATGCTATGGCAAAGTAGTATTTCTCAATGGCTGCCCAGATCTACTCTCAAGGCCACCAGATGCTCCCTACCCTTGCCATCAAGTTGAGCTAATAATGCTCCATTTGTTTTATCTGAAGTATTCATCTGTACTATGAAGGTCTGATTGTAATAAAGGCCCTTCAGTATGAATGTATTGCATATTTCTTGCTTCTTGTCCTCAAATGTTTTTTCACACTCCTTGGTCGTTTTCACCTTCTTTGGCTGGTTCTTGAATGTCAGGTCTCTCAATGCCACAATATCTTAAACGTTCTAAAAAGGCTCTCATATGTGCCTGGCTGGCGGGCACCCCCGACTCCAACAGAGATAGAATCTAGAGATCCACAGACAGATATCCTCCCTCTGGCTTAGAGAACTAATCTTCTTCTTGGCACTAGGTTCTAGAGTGAGTTGCCAGTAGTTGCAAAGATATCTGGCAACATCTAATCATTCCACTAGCTCATCAGCTCTGGAGATCGGGTGTGGATCTATCTTAGTGACATCATTGAGGGTTCATACAAAAGCACAGTCTGTGGAACCCTACTTGGGCACCAATCCCATTCTACTAGCCCAAAGATATCTCAAACATACCCATGCCAAAAATCTTGGCGACCACTGCCTTGATGCATTCTGGGACACAGACGTTTGATAAGTTTTTCTCTCCACTGGAAGACTATTTAATGGATCTGTGCCATGAACTCAGACAGATGTGAACTCTGAAGTCACTCTCTATTCTCTTCTCACTGTTTATGCGTCAATTAAGGTGCAAGTTGTACCCCATCCGCAGCACCATCCTTCACACCGCTATGCTTCACAGCCTTCCTCAACCTTCTATGCCTAAGCCATGATGTTTACTGCGTAATCATTCCAGCGATAGGGCTTACGCCTGTTCACATGGAACACCATCCTGAGTTGGCTTGTGGCACCTCTGTGCACCAAGTAGTTGACCTCAGAAACCTTATGCACTACCACCATTATTTACCCTTCAAAGCTCTCAGATAAATGTACTTCAGCAGCAAAACCTCCTGACCCTCCTGTTATCAAGTCAGTGTCCCGTTCTGTTCATGCCCCACCTTCATCAGCTGTTGGCATGCCTAAAGGTTTTTTTGCTTGTGTTCCTGGCACAAATCACATTGGCAACCATAATATTTTGAGGTGACTCAGGAGTTCCCTCCCATCCTTCTCTGATTAAGGTGAGTGGGCCACACACTGGGGTCCCAAATAGAAGTTCACTGGGGCTCGGTTGTACCCATTTATGTGGTATTTCTCTGTAGAAAATAAGATACATGGCAGGAGAAGATCCACTTCTTTAGTATTATTCAACCTTTCCACCAACACTTTTGTTTGTGAGTAGTATGCCATTGATAAGTGGAAGATCACACCAGGTTACTCTCACATCTCTCTCAGGTATGAGGAGGTTAAGTTAGGTTCCCAGTCAGAAATCATTGTCCCAGGAAATATGACCTAACAAAATCCCTGGATGTGTCCTTCCTAACACGTTGGCCATTGTGATCCTTGGAGGTACTACCTACTGATACCTGGTGGCATGATCTACCACAACCAAGACAAAATTGTTGCTTAAAGTGGAGGACTCAAACGGACTAACAATGTCTATTCCGCTCAAATGAAAAACATTTAGCTGGCAGAGACACCAGTGGTGCCTTGGATTTACCTTCTAACTTACCACTAATATGGCCAGAAGGACAGTTTCTACAGAACATCTCTGTATTCCTGCACATTCCTAGACTGTAGAACAGAGTGTCCAATCTATCCTCAGTCTTTCTAATGACCAAGTGCCCTACAAAAAGCACCTTGTGCACCAATGGCACGGGAAATTACTGTGTACTAGAGATACCACTAGCCTCTTGCTAGCTCCTGGCTTGTTAAGAAGATCCTGGGCTTCACTCTAAAGTCCCACTCAACTTGTTCCTTGCAAACATCCTGCAGAGCAGGCCGCCTGGCAGCTAAAATACTTTGCAGCTCTATCAATGATCCACACCCCAACACCTGGTCCACTTTGGGAATCTCATCCTTCTCTTCCTCTGGAACAAGCTTGTCTGACACTATAGCCTTTACCTTCTCAGAACCTGCTCTGATGTCCTTAATACTTTGCTCAGGTTTAGGCAGATCTGGATGGGCTCAGTCTCCTCCTGAAAATGATGTGAGGTCTATCCTTTGGTCCAGAGAACTGATTGTCTAAGCAATGCAGAGCTCTGGGCTTGGTACTAAACCAAGGCCAATGAAATAATTGCACAAGAGATAGCCAGCATCTTGCTTTCCTCTGACTGACACCTAAATCAACCATGTATGACTTTCCATTGATGTCTGCCACAGCCAATGCAATTGGGCACTCCATTTCTTCTGAAATGGCTACCAAACCTGTGCAATTGACACCAGGGAGAATCTCCTCCGGTTTCAGATACGTCTTCTCTACTATAGTCCTGTGAGCATCTGTATACCTTAGGATAGTGAACTTCCTCCCATTGATGTAAGTTCTAAAATAGGCCCCATGTTATTTGCATTGATGGGCTTATGGGTATGTGGTTTTTTTCCCAATTGTCCATTGCTACTAGTTTGAGCACCACATGGCCCTCTCAGGTCCCTTTACCCAAGCCAATATATTTGCTTTCACGGGTGCAGCTGTATCAGACCCACCATTCATCACAGTCAACCTTCAATCACATCTAGGTACCACTCAAACATAAACAAATTGGCACTATTTTTTTCAAACTTTAAGTATTGTTATTTAACATGTAAAAATATTCATATCTCTGCATTTGTGTCATTTTGGTGTCATTTTGTTTATCAAAATGTTCTCTAGGTTTTATAAAGTGAAGTGGGATTTCTACTGTGTTTTTAATTTTGCAACTGTTTTGGTACTTCTAAATGCTTTTCAATTTTCTTTTTAATTATTTATTTATGAAGCTTGTAATGTGCATGGTTACCCTAAGATGTACTGGTGCTGAATTCATAACAGAAATTCAGAGTTGGAGAAAAGACAAATGAACTGTTTAGTAATTATGTTTTAAGACTTTTTCTAAAACATAAAGGGGAATATTTACTAAAAGTTCATGTAATATAGGGCTATAAGCAAATTGCTTCGCTGCATTGCATGAACAGGAAAGAGTTGAACAGCACCATTTTTACTGAGATATGGAACTCAAGGCTGTCTAGTGCCAACAAAGGAAGACTGGCATCATGGTGCAAAGATACCTGCGTTATGAGCTCAGGATGCAATTACTGACACTTTTACTTCGCTGTTGTATTGTAGTAGGGAAATGAAGATCCATCTTCATATCAAATAGAGATGGAAGATATTGTTTAAGGAATGGAACCGATACATCATATCATATGGGTGCAGCTTGGCACCGCCTTTATAAGACTGTGAATAGAATAGTTTGCTGTTTGTTGTGAGCCAGCGATAGCGGGTCTCACCCCCTGTCATCTCCCTCACTTACACTGTAGTATCTTAGACACAGGGCTCGTTACCCTCAGCCAAATATACATATCTACATATGCATTTGTTATTCTCCTACTGTCTGCAGAATCTCAAGTTTTACATGCAGTTTGCTGTTTGTTGTGAGCCAGTGAGGGCAGGCCTCACTCATTGCCGTCCCCCCTCTTACAGTGTTTGGGGTGGGTTGGTTGGATGGGGAGGGTGAGGGGCCGAGGGTGGGTAGGAGTATGGGTTATTTTCCTCCTCAGTTCATTTCTTTTTTCTCCTCAACTGTAGGTATATTTCTAGATCATGTGTATCCTTGCAGTTCGTTACTGGTACAACCCTGTACGTCTTCTCTTGCAGCTTTTCTACTTGATACTTTTCCCAATCAATGGTTTCAGCTCAGAGCCCTACTTTCCTCTCACAGGATCTTAATCCTATATATCCTTAGAAGGTGCTTTAGTAAGCATTATCTCCTCTGCTTTAATCTCACTGAGCACACCAGTTTATCACAACACTGTATTAGGTTGGGCTCATACTTTGCATCATTTCCCTCATCTCACATTCAGCTCCATCCGCAAAATATCCCCCATATTTACATAGCCTGATCTCATTCCCTTGTCATGAATAGTTGTCCACTGGATAGAAACTTAAAATTTGTCTCTTAAAGCGTCAAAGCGCTTAATCATCCTATCAAACGCAAAAACGTTGAAAACTACCTATTTAAAATGAAACCAAATGTAATCCTGCTACAGGAAACAAAAATGTTCCACGGGAGCCTTGCAGGCTTTGGAAAGAGCTGGATTACAGATGTCATCTACTCTTCAATGGAAAGTAGGAAGTGTTGGGGTACCACATTAATCTCTTAGTCCTCAGGCCTGTCCATCAAATCACACATGACGGATGACAATGGAAGATGGTGCTGGAGCAGGGTTTTCTATTTAAACTCGAACTTCAGTTTATATTTTTTATATGTCATAATTAAAATTACTAAGAATTAATTATTAAGTATTAATTTTGTCGAGTGTTTTGACTAATCAACCTTACTAATGAAAGAATTACACGTGGGAATGCAATTGCATGGCTTAATTAAAAAGTGAACTAAGTTGGTGAGCGAATTAATTAATTAAGTGTGGATAATGTGCTATTTGTTATGTGTTTGCGCTTTAAAATAATATGCTTTAATGTTTCTTTATGTTGCAAATGGCTAGATAAATACATACACATAAGGGTATTAGTGGGAATTAACACTGTATAATCAATACAATGTGGTAACGTTGTTTTGTGTTTCTTTTTAATTAAGTTGTCCATTTTGGCCTGTTGAGAAATGGCCGACATCTACAGCCTGCATTTGAGTAGATGAAATATGAAGAGAGGCCTCGCTGAATATGGTTGAAAATGACCTCGGCCTCTGTCCAAGCTAAAAGTTATGAAAGGACGACAACTCTGGGATGGTCGCCAGATATCCTTGGAGGAGAACATTTGTCACAAATGAACATTTTTGATAAACTTGCGGTGGCTTCACTGCGAGTGAAACAATTCCGGAGAAGAGCATCCATGGATGTTGCGAATTTAGTTTGTGCTTCCTTTTTCCGTGTTTTTATTTTTGAAATTTCCAAGAGTGAAGATTTTTCTAAATGTTGCGAGCTAACATCCTTTCCTGCTCGCTCTGCTCAACGGACGTTTAGAGTTTGTTTGTAACTTTTAATATGTAAGTTTTGGTATAAATATTGTTTGACTAGAGAGGGTCTAAGGCCACTTCTTCCTGAACTTATGCTCAAGAGGATCGATGCTGACTGAGAGGACGGCGACTCGAGAGACTTTGATTCTTTACTGAGAGGCCTGTCCAGACCGAGAATACGACATTTAGCTAGAATAGGTAAATATGAGAATAATGATTTTGCAATTGAATGACTTTCCATTTGAACTGATTTAGATAAAAGTAATTTCCATTTGAATTACAGTGTCGGGTGGTTATTTCTTTGTCATTTTATTGAGATCTCAAATGTTTTTAAACTGTTTAAATCATGACTCGAGACAATTCAATTTGGTTGCATTGACCTCAAATTAGATGCAGATTGATCAAGGAGTTCTCTCATATATTCAGTGTGGATAGAGTAATAGAATGAATGTTGGTGTGATGGACCCTAGCGTATGATGAGTGTATGTGCGTATGACTGTGAAATTACTCTGTCCATGGAAGTAGGGAGAATTTATAAGCTCTGATCTGCAGCAGTTTCCTGGTAGCAATATGATGGTTTTGATTATTGTCTTGATCTGATGAATTGCTTGTACATAGGCTTTGGATTTATTGATTTATTGATTGATGTTGATACATGTACTAACATTAAATGTTGAAGTCGTCGTATTGAGTTATATGTAGTGTGTACGGCTTCTGGGACGTAGGGAGTCGGTGACGGTTCCGTAGTAGGGCAGAGGGAAGTGAGTGCTGCTCTCGGGAAAGACGGGATTGTTGGCCCTGTACAAATGCAGGGAAAAGCGTGTGACAATTGAAGTTGCGCGTCGCATTGTCAGGGTTCGTTACAGTGACATCGTCGTGTGTTACTATTAGAGACATATTTTCTGTATAAGAGGAGTGTGTATGGTAGCAAAGGTTATCTGTGAAACTCTGGTCTTAAGTCCCAGGGATCCGTAAGGTTCGCCGTTAAAGCTTACCACTGGAGAAGTAATAGGTATTCTCTGAGCTTGTTTGAAGGACTGGGCAGAGGTAAGCGCTGCTTGGTTAACGTGTGTTATAATTCTGTAGCAGGACAGATTGTTCGCTGTTCTCGGGAAAGGCAGGATTCTGTGTAAATGTGCTACATTTTCTGGTGTGAAAGTGCGTGAATGTATGGGCATTTAGTTGATTGTGAAACTCTTAGGAACATTCCGGGAGGAAACAGTTAATGAATGCATGATAGAAGGGCAGAGTAGAGGAATGTGCTACTGTGTCAACGAAAGTAATAATTCCGTGTTAGAGCAGAGGTAAGCGCTGTTCTAGAGAGAAGCGGGATTCTTGTGGGAAAGGTCTTTACTATTCTGTGGTTAGCGAAGCAGACAATGGAGATGTTTATATGTTGTAACTAATAGATTTGTGGAACTTGAAACGAACCAGAGTCTACCAAGAAGGTTTTGTAAAGGAGGGGTAGACGAGTGACAAGAGACAGGAGTAGAAGCGACTGGAGCGACTACTGACGTCAGAAAGACCGCGCTGTGATTGGACAGTGGGTTAGAACAGTGCCTGCACTGTGATTGGTGCGTTGGTGTGAGCCGCACAGGGATTGGAAGAAGTACAGGGTGACGTAGACGCTCCTGGATTGGTGCGTTAGTGTGAGTCGCGCTGTTATTTGACAAACGATCGTACAGTTGTAGTGAGGACTAGAGGGTTGTGGTAAACACAAAAATGTATTACCAAACAGAGGAAAAGAAAAAGAAATCCTTGTTCAGTAAAATTAAAAAGTGGTTTGACAAGGATAAGGACATAATAACTAGAGAGGGTGAGCTATTACCTCCGACAAGAACCCTTGCATCCTTCATGTTTGCGAAATATGGGTATCATACCTGTATTTGGTTAGACAATTGGACGAAATACACTAGAGAAGATGGTGTTCTAGCATTCCCGGAACATGGTTCATTTAATCTGGCCGTGTTGAGAAATTTACGGGAGAAAATGATGTGTCTAGAGCCTAGACCAAGGCCGACACAGTTCGAGGCATTGGTAGAATGGGAAGATGAGGTGCATGAGCGAGAAAAGCAGAGGAGTGGAGGTAATTATAGGTATATGTTTGGGAGGAAATATGATCGTGAAACTCATCATGATCGAATGAGGAGATGGCGAGATGCTAGTATGTCAGAGGGACTATATCCTATGAGAACTGTTGAAGAAACAGAAGGAAGGAAAGGTACGGAAAAGGTACAGGATGCAGAATTGAGAAGGTATGGGGCTAATGAATATGAGGATGAAGTCTTGGATGACATGATCTATAAGAGACCACCTCCATATAGACCAGAACCAGAAGTAAGAACACCAGTTGCTACTCCAATAAGAGATACTTTGAAAATCATTAAAACAGAAGTTGTGACCCCTGATCTGAAAAGTGGTAGCTCTTTCACGGAAAGGGAGAGAGAGAGAGAGCGAGAGAGAGAGAGAGAGAATCAAATCGGGGATGAAAAAACAAGAGAGTTAGCAAGAACCACATCTGAGTTGACAGAGAAAATTAGGGAATTGACGAAGAATCTAGAAGCTGTTACAGTGCCTGTAACAATTGGTCCAGTTATGCCTATTTGTGATAAGCAAAGAATGGGTGAAAGTGGTTTAACGGTTCCATATGTAGGGAATGGATTGGTTAGTTCTCCACGAGAATCAGGAATGAGGATGGGAGAAAATCATTTGAGACAGTTGAGACATGACACATGTGGTGGGGAGTCAGATGTACAGCCTAATTCAGGATTGAATACTGGTTGTGTAGAAAGAAATGTTATGATGGAAGGATCAATTTTGGAACGACAGAGGATGGCAGAGCAAGGGAATACAGGGAAAAGGTCTACAGAAATAACGGCTGAGGATTTGAATGATTGGTTGAAAGTTCTCCAAAAGAAGGATAAAGATTCTCAGGCAATTGATGTAGCCAGGTTGCGCATAGAACTGGAGGAGCTTATAGCGGGAACAATTCCTACAGAAATGCTAAAAAATCATCATGATGGAGAGTTGTTATTCATGTGCAAGAGTATCATATGGAGGGCTAAGAATACACATGAAAGGTTAAAAGGAATAGCGAGTGAAATGGGAGTTGACATGGATAAGGTAAAAGCTTTACAGAAGCCTTACCGAGTGGATTTTTCGGACAAGGACATTGAGAATCTAAATGATGTTGGCAGAACAGGGCAGATTAAGGAAATGATTTCCCTATTGCGAAAATGGGGTGATGTGGAAAAGTGGAAGGATAGATGGTATAAGAAAAGAGAAGATACAGTGGACAGGACTTACTCAGCGTTTCCCATGAGAGAAAAGGAAAAAACTGTGGATGCCTATCCTATGAGAGAGATTCCTGGAGGAGGATATGTACATGTCCCATGGACTAGACAGGATATTTTGTCATTTACGAATGATTTCCCTCGACTGAGAGAAAAGCCTGTCGAGTGGTATAGGCAGGTAGATAGGTTTGTGAAATTGTCAAAAGTGCTGTGGATTGACCTGAATAGTCTGTTTGATATAATTGTTCCAGCAGACTTGTTGGCTGAATGTAAAATAGTTGTAGATTGGCCTGCTAAAGAATACCCAAGAGATCAAAAGACAGGAGCTCCAGACCAAGAGGTTATGAGAAAATATGAGCAGGTTATTATGTTCCTGAAAAATAAGGTACCCCCTAAAGAGACAGATTGGGTTAAGATAGATCGAACACATCAGGAAGCAACATAATCAGTTCATGCTTTTTATGAGAGGTTAATACTGGCTTTTAAACAGTTCAGTGGAGATGAACAGCTGGGTGATAAGGATTTGAGTCATTTTGTATACAGATTTGTATATGGCTTGAGACCTGAAATCAGTGAAATGATTCGAGAGCACACAGTTGATTGGCAGAGTAAGAAGATTGATGAGATCCTGAGACATGCGAAGTACTTCAGTGATGGAATTGAGGCAAAACAAAGAAAGCTGAAGGAAAAAGCAATGTGGGCACAGGTGAAGGTTGCAGAAAGACAAGAAGCACAGCTGGTTGAACAAGCAAATAATCCAGGAAATAGGCCCAGATATGGTACAGGAAAAGGAAAGGGGAACATTGAAGAGGCGAAGAAGAAATTTCCGTGCCACAATTGCGGAAAATTAGGGCACTGGAGATCCGAGTGTACGAATCCACCATTAGTGAATAATGAAAATCAATCCTTGAATCAACAGGTGCAGAACGAGGGTTGTAATCATCAGCAGCAACAGCAGAAGGTTGTGAAGCAGCAGAATCAAGAGCCGAAACCGCCCTTGCCGCAGAACAGAGGGTCCCAGAAATACGATAAAGACTCAGGATTCTACAGTGATGAACAGGTAAACAAACAGAGACGTACAAATCCAGTACAACAATACTGGTTAAAGAATGAGGGGAGTGAGTCTGAAGGGGACTACTGACGGTGCCGAAGAGAGGAGGAAGAGTGCATACTTGGAGCAACTCTAGAAATAGACCAGGCAGGACCATTTGTAGATGGGAAAATAAATGGGGAAAGTGTTACTTTCCTGGTAGACACAGGAGCGACAAGATCGACTGTCAGGTCAGCAGATATAAGAAATCTTCCTCTCTCGGACGAAGCAATCCAAGTGGTTGGTGTGTCTAATACACAGATTAAGACTCGTCTTACTGAACCAGTAAGGGTGAGGATAGGGAAATTTTCAGATATGCACAGGTTTGTAGTATGCGACACTAGTCCAGTGAACCTGTTAGGTAGGGACTTGTTGTGTAAAATGAATTGCACAATTTTCTGTACTCCGGATGGAATAGCCTTTGAGACACCGGATGAGGATGTCTTATACAGGATGACTCTAGATAATAGAGAAAGTGAGATTGTTGGAACATATGCTGTATTTAATCCAGATGGCTTGCCTCAAGAGTTGAGAAACACAGTAAAAGCAGCAGTTTGGGATTTTACTGGAGAGGATGTGGGATTGATGAATAATGTAGATCTGGTAAAGATTACAGTGAAAGAGGGAATCTCTTATCCTAATATCCCACAATACAGATTGACACCAGAGATAATTGAAGGAATAACACCTATAATTGACAAAATGATTCAGCAAGGTGTTTTGAGAGAGTTACTGAATAGCCCATGTAATTCACCAATAATGGGGCTGAAGAAACCTAATGGGAAGTTCAGAATAGTGCAAGATTTGAGAAAGGTTAACAAAATTGTGGTATCATGCTGTCCCATTGTGCCAAATCCATCAGTGATTTTGTATCAGATTCCTCATGATGCTGAATGGTACACAGTAATTGATTTGTGCCATGCTTTCTTTTCAATTCCATTACATCATGACAGCCAGCCGATTTTTGCATTTCGGTTTGGACAGCGTATTTTGGCATGGTGCCGAATCCCACAGGGATATACAGAGAGTCCTTCAATATTCAATCAGTTGCTGAAGAACTCTTTGGAGAGTCTGACAATGCCTGAGAGCTCAGTACTAGTACAGTATATCGATGACCTACTTGTGGCATCGAAGACACGTGAGGCATGTGAAGTAGATACCATAGCTTTATTGAATCATCTGGCAGATGGAGGATTAAAGGTATCTCCAGCCAAATTGCAATTTTGCAAGAAAGAAGTACATTATCTTGGACTCAATATTGAGAAAGGTCTAAGAAAGGTGACCATTGACAGGATCAAAATTATCAAAGGAATGAGAGCCCCGATGACCCAGAGAGAAGTAAGAATGTTTCTGGGAATGGTAGGTTATTGTCGTCAGTGGATAAGTAACTTTTCCCTGATAGCAAAGCCACTGATTAAATTGACCAAAAGTGAAGTAAAAGACCCATTGGAATTAAATGCAGAACAAATGGCAGCATTCGAGGAATTGAAGAGCAGATTATGTGAGGCTCCTGCTCTAGGAATGCCAGACTATGAGAAGGAGTTTGAACTGTACTGTAGTGAGAGGAATGGATGTGCACTTTCAGTGTTAATCCAGAAACATGGACGTCTGAGGAGGCCAGTTGCGTACTTCTCATCTACACTTGACCCAGTAGTTGTGGGTTTACCAGGTTGCCTGAAAGCAGTAGCTGCTACATGCAGAAGCTTGGAACAGAGTGAGGGTATACTAATGGGATATCATGTAAGGGTGTTCGTACCTCATGATGTGGCAATTCTTTTGACAAGAAGTAGAACTCAATATATGTCACATAGTCGTCTGACTAAATATGAGAAAATCATTCTGGGAGTATCAAATGTGACTCTTGAGAGATGTGTGAATGTGAATCCAGCAACATTGTTGCCAGATGCTGAAAATGTGAGTGTGAGAGATGATGTTGATCATGATTGTTTGGATGTGCTTGATTACTGTACAAAACCAAGACCAGACATAAGAGATCTGCCACTACCTGAGAGTGATCATGTGTTGTTTGTGGATGGATCATGTCTGAGAACAGAAGAAGGTGTGCTGAGTGCAGCATATGCGGTATGCAAAGTTTCAGAAGTTATGGAAGCTTCACCTTTGAAAGGAGTTAAATCTGCTCAGGTTGCGGAATTGGTGGCACTGACAAAAGCTTGCAAGATTGGAAGAAATATGAGAGTGACTGTAATGACTGATAGTCAATACGGATTTGGAGTTGTTCACGATTTTGGCCAGCTTTGGCTACAGAGAGGTTTCCTGACCTCAAGTGGAACTCCTATAAAGAATGCTGAAGTGATTGGGAAATTGCTTGAGGCGATACAGCTGCCTAAAGAACTAGCAGTTGTAAAATGTGCTGCTCATGGACAGGGAAATGGTTTTGTTACTCTTGGTAATCGATTTGCAAATGACATAGCACAGTATTGTGCAAAGAACAATCATTCTATTAACCGGGGATAGGAGAAGGAGATGTCTTTTTGTTCTGTGATGTTTACTAATGTACTGGAAACATGGGATGAGGTGAGGCAGTTGCAGGATGAAGCAGGAGATGAGGAAATGAGAGATTGGATTAAAGCAGGTTGTGCACCAAGAGAGAAAGATCATGTTTGGATCTATAGAGATGGAAGACCAGTCATGCCAAATTCTATGTTGTCAACAATGGCAAGAATGTATCATGGCCAGGGACACCTGGGGAGGGATGCTATGATTAGGTCTTTCAAGCAGACCTGGTACAATGCAAAGTTCAGGCTGATTGCAGAGAGCATCTGTCAAAGATGTTTGATTTGTCAGCAATTCAATACAGGAAAGAAAACAGTGGTGAGCCTAGGAACAATAGGCAGAGAAGGAGGTCCTTTTACCAGAATGCAAATAGATTTCATTGAAATGCCCCAAGTCAATAGATTGAGGTATGTTCTAGTGGTAGTCTGTTTGTTCTCAAGGTGGGTGAAAGCATATCCAACTAGGAGAAATGATGGAATAACAGTAGCCAAGTTGCTGTTGAGAGAGTTGATTCCTAGGTACGGGTTCCCAGTGACAATTGAGTCAGACAGAGGAGGACACTTCTACAATGAGCTCATGAGTTTAATTTGTGAAGCATTAAGCATACAGCAGAAGCTACATTGTGCATACAGGCCAGAGGCTTCTGGCGTTGTTGAGCAGATGAATGGCACAATCAAAAACAGAATTCGCAAGATGTGCTTAGCTACTGGAATGAAATGGCCTGATATCTTGCCTCTAGTGCTAATGACTATTAGATCTACTCCAGACAGAACTACGGGGTTGAGTCCACATGAAATATTAATGGGACGTTCAATGAGACATGCATTCGTGCCTGTCAACAAGCTGATGACTATTACTGATGACATGATTTTGGATTACTGTAAAGGCCTGGCTGACGCAGTTCATTCTGTGTTTCACCAGGTTGGAGAAGATGCCACTACACTTGAAAAGAAGCAAGCCCATGATCTGAGCCCAGGGGACTGGGTGAGAATAAAAGTACACAGAAGAAGAAATTGCTTGGTTCCAAGGTGGGGAAGGCCAAGACAAGTCATTCTGACTACGACAACTGCTGTGAAGTGTGCTGGAGTGAAGAACTGGATTCATGCAAGTCATACTCTGAGAGTTCCAAATCCAAAGGATGGGACTGGGAAAGAGTACTGTGAAGAGTCAGATTCCAGTGATGATGCAGACACTGAAACAGTGAGAAGAAAAAAGAATCCTGAAAGGGGGGAAAGAGAGTCAGAAAGAGAGTCAGTTGATTCTTTTTTCTTACCAAGAGAGGCTTCAAGAGGAACATTGCGAACCTTAGAAGAGAGCTCAGATTCTGGAAAATTGCCTGAAGTTCTAACAAGTAGTGGAGAACAAAGGAAAGAAAAGAGCGATTCCCCAGAGACTATACCTGAGTCAAATGAAGAGATTGAGAGGAATCCATCTGAGATAACTTCTGAAGAAGTAGGGTCAGAAGAAGATAGAGAGGGACAGATTGCGAAAGACCCCCGAGGAGGTGTAGGGAACATTCCTGATAAGCTAGGTGAAGGGACAAGTAGACAGCAAGAAGATTGCATGTCGGAGACCCGAGGAGGGACAGTAGCAGGGAAATCTCAATTGGTGGAGAAGAAGACTGTGGAAAAGGAGAGAATTGTCTATGAACAAGAGGCAAATGAGACATAATCTGATGAGAGTGAGAATGAGATACCAGAGGGTCGAGTTCTGAGAAAGAGAACTTGGATCGGAGAAAGGAAAAATAAAGAAGTAAAACAGAAAAGAAGTGGCCTAACAAGATAAAGAGGCTGAGATATCGATTGACACGAGTGAATTCATCGAAAGCTGAACAGGTGAACGAGGTGTCAAGCCAAAATCAAGCAAAAGAAGAAGAACCAAAAGAACCAAAGGAACCGGAAACGATCAAAAGAATTAGAAAGCCTAACCAGAAGTATAGGTCACCAGAATGGATATATGTGGCACTGCCTGAAGAAGAAGAAGAGGCAGAGAGTCAAGGAAATCCAGAGGAGACCTTACGGAGAGTGGTTGAGGAAGAGAAAACTGTTGGAATCCTGAAAGTTATCTTGTCTGACATTGGAGAAGAGACAGATGTTCAAGATCTGATACAATTTGATGTTGCTGAAGAAGAAGTGAAAAGTGATGAAAATCCAAATTGAGTGAATTGAGAGAGTCACTTGGAGAAGAGTGAAGAAGAGGAAATCTAAAAGTTAACAGATTGTAATAATCTAGTGATCTAGAGATTCAGTAGCGGAGTAGTAGAGGCTAAGTCAAAAGACACAGTCAAAGTAATAAGATGGCTAACACAGAAAATAATCAAAGTAGATGTACCTTTCTGAAAAGATGGTGCAGAATGTGCTGCTGCTGTACAGGACTATTGATGCTATTATGGAGTGTGCTTGCTTTATTAGTTACTTTTAGAGTTACAATAGACACTTTGGGAATACATACTGAGAATATGACTAACATAGAGAAAAGTTCACAAAAAGTAGTGCCAAATAGAATTAGTAATATATACATACACAAGGATAGGTCAATTAATGATTTTTCTAGCAATATTTTTTCTAAATTGTTGTACGAATACGTGAAGACAATGGAAGTAAGGGATTGCTACGTCTGTATGCAATTGCCTGCATCCATTTCAGAGGGAGTTACTTATCATCATCTTCCAGCTACGTATGGGATTTCATGTAGTGTGTTGAGTAGTATTTTTTATTTGTTAGGGAAAGTAGATTATGAGATGTCTAATAAGGATAATATTTTTGGGCAATTGCTTATGAATAAAAAACTGAATCCTGCTAAAGAAGCTAAAATTTTAGGTGAGATTTTTATTGAAACAGAAGAATTAACATTAGATTACATTTTTAGAAACAATTTAACTTGTAGTTTGAAGGAAGAAGAGAAAGCTTTCCTGGACATGGTAGAGAAAAGGAGAATGAGCATGCATGAGAAGGCAGGAGGATATAAAATGAGTGAGACAGTGTGGGACATTGAGATGGGAAAGGAGTTGAAGACTGGGGCCAGTCCAACTTTGGCTTTAGATGCATCACAGAAGGGTAAACTATGCATTACCAGAAGGAAATCCCAATATGATAATTATTTTGCTGGGACTAGTGAGTGCCATGATACATACTTTATTGCAACGGGATGGGGATTCAAAGGAGGAGAAGATCCAGTTTTCCCGGGAGTGTATTATATTTGTGGAAATAAGGCTTATTACAGGTTGCCTGACCATTGGTATGGCACATGTTATGTTGGCCTGGTCTTTCCAAAAATTTTTCATATGGATAGAATAGAAGATGCAGAACAAATTAATCTACTAACACGCTTTAAAAGAGAAACTTGGACAGAAATTGTAGGAGATATTTTTGGAGCTTTGATACCAGCAGTGGGAATTTCATTAAATGCATATGGAATTCGGAAGCTGTCAACAGTGGTAGATCGCTTATCGACAAGCACCGCTGGAGGGTTTCTATTGGTAAATACAGAGATGGTTGCCTTACGCGCCATGTCTATGCAAAATCGACTTGCCCTTGATATTCTATTGGCAAAAGAGGGTGGAGTCTGTAGAATGCTGAAAATTTAACATTGTTGCACTTACATTACTGATGAAAGCAAAGATCTAAAGGTCTATATCAAAAATATTACTGATTTGCATGAAGAATTAGTACCACTGGAAGCTGAAAGTATCTGGACTAAAATGGCTAATAAGATGATTGCTGTTAAGAATTTTATTGCTAAGATAGGTAGTACCATTTCTGGTAAGATATTAGTTCCATTGACATGTGTGATTGTTGCTTTATTGATTCTTAGATTAGGGTGTTTATGTTGTAGATACAGGAGAAGTAAAAAGAAAATAATAAGAGAAAATACTGAAAAGAGACAAAAGAGGTCAAAATGAGAGCCACAAGAAATTGAATTAGAATAATTTAGAGAGAGTATGTATTTAGAAACAAAAAGAGATGATGAAAGAGAAACTGGAGTTTAATGTGTTTAATGTAAAAGCAAAAAGACATTTGATTTTTCTCCTAAGAAAAGGGGACTACATTTTTTGGGTTGGATTTTTGTGGTGATTATATATCACCAAAGGGGGGATTGCTGGAGCAGGGTTTTCTATTTAAACTCGAACTTCAGTTTATATTTTTTTATATGTCATAATTAAAATTACTAAGAATTAATTATTAAGTATTAATTTTGTCGAGTGTTTTGACTAATCAACCTTACTAATGAAAGAATTACACGTGGGAATGCAATTGCATGGCTTAATTAATAAGTGAACTAAGTTGGTGAGCGAATTAATTAATTAAGTGTGGTTAATGTGCTATTTGTTATGTGTTTGCGCTTTAAAATAATATGCTTTAATGCTTCTTTATGTTGCAAATGGCTAGATAAATACATACACATAAGGGTATTAGTGGGAATTAACACTGTATAATCAATACAATGTGGTAACGTTGTTTTGTGTTTCTTTTTAATTAAGTTGTCCATTTTGGCCTGTTGAGAAATGGCCGACATCTACAGCCTGCATTTGAGTAGATGAAATATGAAGAGAGGCCTCGCTGAATATGGTTAAAAATGACCTCGGCCTCTGTCCAAGCTAAAAGTTATGAAAGGACGACAACTCTGGGATGGTCGCCAGATATCCTTGGAGGAGAACATTTGTCACAAATGAACATTTTTGATAAACTTGCGGTGGCTTCACTGCGAGTGAAACAATTCCGGAGAAGAGCATCCATGGATGTTGCGAATTTAGTTTGTGCTTCCTTTTTCCGTGTTTTTCTTTTTGAAATATCCAAGAGTGAAGATTTTTCTAAATGTTGCGAGCTAACATCCTTTCCTGCTCGCTCTGCTCAACGGACGTTTAGAGTTTGTTTGTAACTTTTAATATGTAAGTTTTGGTATAAATATTGTTAGACTAGAGAGGGTCTAAGGCCACTTCTTCCTGAACTTATGTTCAAGAGGATCGATGCTGACTGAGAGGACGGCGACTCGAGAGACTTTGATTCTTTACTGAGAGGCCTGTCCAGACCGAGAATACGACATTTAGCTAGAATAGGTAAATATGAGAATAATGATTTTGCAATTGAATGACTTTCCATTTGAACTGATTTAGATAAAAGTAATTTCTGTTTGAATTACAGTGTCGGGTGGTTATTTCTTTGTCATTTTATTGAGATCTCAAATGTGTTTAAACTGTTTAAATCATGACTCGGGACAATTCAATTTGGTTGCATTGACCTCAAATTAGATGCAGATTGATCAAGGAGTTCTCTCATATATTCAGTGTGGATAGAGTAATAGAATGAATGTTGGTGTGATGGGCCCTAGCGTATGATGAGTGTATGTGCGTATGACTGTGAAATTACTCTGTACATGGAAGTAGGGAGAATTTATAAGCTCTGATCTGCAGCAGTGGGTCCTATCAAAGTTCGTAAAACACTCCTGTCATTTTCATGTTCTCAATGTATAAGGCCAGAACACAGACAACCTGGATTTCTGGGACTCATTGATCCTTCCTTTGAGCCAAATGCCAAGTGATGACCTCATTATCTTGGGTGGTGGCTTCAATCTTCCCCTTGATGTAACCATTGACAAACAGTCCATGTCCTCCTTTCAACCCTCTAGGTCGCACAGGTCACTACACAAACTATGGGCTAGATTCAGTCTACTTGACTCCTGGAGACTCCAACACCCGGACACTAGAGACTACACCTTTTTCTCCATTCCTCACAAGTCTTACACCAGAATAGACTTTCTATTGATTTCCGAACCCCATATCCACCTAATGCATCAGACAGACATTTTGATGCGACTAATCTCCAACCACTCTGCTATAACTCTCTCCATCACCAGCACAAATATGACTACCGTGAGCAAGATCTGGAGGTTAAATGACGAGTCAATTAAGGACACTGCCTCCAGGAAGGTGAGTGAAAAAAACATTCTAAACTATCTAGAGGACAACCTGATTGCCGAGACCTCCCCTTCCACTCACTGGGATGCACTGAAGGCTACTGTAAGGGGGGCCCTCATAAACATTCAATCCAAAATGAGTAAGGACCATATACCGAAGTGATGGACTTGGAAAAAGATATTAAAGCACTGGAGACTGCCGAAATCTCCGATCTGAATCCCAAAACCCTCTCACCCTCACTAATAAAAAATATGAATACAACAGAATCCTGAGCGAGAGAGCGGGAGTATGGGTCAACAAATATAAAAGTCTAAAACTTTGTGAAGGGAATAAGGCATGGAAAACACTAGCATCCTACCTAAAACACAAGCAGGACCACAAAATAATTGATTCCCTCACAGACACACCTAATGTTACCCACACTAGCCCACAAAAAATATTAGAAATTCTCAAAGATTTCCACCAATCTTTATACAAGGATGTTTCCAAGATCTCAGCAACCTCCTGTGCAGCCTATCTCAGGGACATCCCCCTTCCCACCATATCTGACCAAGAGAAGACAGACACTAGATTTCCAATCTTGACTAAAGTGTTCGATGAGGCAATATGAGGCCCTCGGCTACCTTTTTCAAAACATTCGCTCTGGTACTTTAACCAACCCTTTTGACCCTCTATCAACACTTTGCTGACTCTGGAGCCATCTCTGGTACTACTAGCGAACCCACTATAGTTGTAATCCCCAAAGAGGGCAAAGACCCGACGCAGGTAAACAATTATAGACCGATTCCCCTAATTAACCTGGATGCAAAGATCTACACCAAGATACTTTGTAAGAGATACAAACCTCTCCTCCCTCGACTGATTGATCACTCACAAGTGGGCTTCATGAAGTATAGATTATCAAACGATAATACCAGACTCCTATGCCACGTCATTGAAAGGGCCAAGACGGCTCCTACTGAAATTGTAGTGGTTACCTTCGATGCTGTAAAAGCATTTGATAGGGTCTCCTGGTCATTCGTTCGTGAGTCCTTGTTGAAATTTGACCTAGGAGAATCATTGACTAAAATGGTCATGTCTCTATAGCGGGCTGTCGGCTACACTGTCCTCAAAGTTCAATCTAGAAAGAGGTATGAGGCAGGGCTGCCCCCTCTCCCTTTCTTTATTCACACTAAGTCTAGAACCCTTACTCCACAAGATCTGAACTAACCCCCACATTCATGTTGTTGACTTTAAAAATCCCACAGTGAAACTTGCGGCCTACGCGGATGAAATTTTAGTAATGTCTAAAAAGGCTTCACACTCTATCCTCACCTTACTACAGACCATCAAAGAGTATGCAGGGTTTCAAATTATAAACTTAATAAAGAACAATCTGAAATTCTCACACTGAGTAAGCACTGCTCTAGCGCCCTCATCGGGGACACAGGCCTATCCTGGCAACCTTGGGTTTGGAGTTCAACTCAGACATCTTAGAATCCTTACACCATAACAAAGCACTAACACTGAAGAAGATAGAAGCCTCAATTCCTTAACTGGTGGGCCGCATAGAAACTGTCAAAATGATGAGCAACCCTATAATCAATTATCTCACGAATATGTTACCTTTAGCCCTATCAGATGAATTCCTTCAAAAGATTGATAGATTACTAAACAAATTCATCTGGCAAAATAAACGTCCCAGAATTAGGCCTGGGCGGTAAATTCCGTTCCGTTCGCGGAGTTTGCGAAATTTGGGTAATTTCGCGTTCCGCGGAGAACGCAAAATTGCAAAAAAAATCTACGTTCCGCAACTTCGCGAAATTTGTTGCTTGTTCGCGTTCTCAATATGCGTGTTCGCGAGATATTTCACCCCGAGCACGCAAACAGCGATCGCGAACAGGAAAAAAGTATCGCGAACAAGCAATTCCACGTGTTCGTGGAATTTCGGCATGTTCGCGGAGATTTTTTACCGTTTCGCGGAGATTTGCGTAACGCGATTACGCAAATTCCGCCCACCCCTACCCAGAATCTCTATCAGAAAACGTTGTCTACCTGTTTCTCTTGGGGGGGGGGGGGGCTAGTCTGGCAGACTTTAACAACTATTAAACTGCCATTCTGGCCAGACAGGGTTCGCTCTTGTTCACTCAATCTCCAGATTATACCCCCATTTTGTTATTAATTGAGAGACAACGTCTAGGTGAGCTCCACCCTATTTACCGACTGAACAGCAAACTAAAAAGCCCCCTGCCTCTGGAAAATATATTTTAACACCACTAAAAGAGCCTTTCTGAAAATTTACAGGGTCCTTGAGATACCGATCTCTGAATCGAACATGATCTCCCTTTGGAATAACCATAACATTAAAATCCAAGGCGCTCCAGTCATTTGGCCACACTGGACCTCTAAGGCCATTCACTTCTTGAAAGATCTTGGGTCTCCACAGTCTACAATGTCTTTTAGGGAACTACAAATTCACTTCAACCTACAGGACTTAGACCTATATGATTTCCTAAAACTTAAAGTCGGTCTATCTAAATCCAAACTCTCACCCAATGAGCCCTCTCTTCCCAAAGCCATCCTGATCTTCAATTCTCAAAGTTCTATTACCTCTTAAAACCAAAATCTACTAACCTGTCCTCAAGACTTCAGGTAAAATGGGACGTCTCTGAGTCTGTCATGTTGGAGACCTGGTATCAAATATGGAAGTCAGTGGTCTCATGCAAAATCTCTCCCCCCTCTCCCAGATGAAATTATGGCTATTCCACAGGACATTTTGGATTCCAGCCCATCTCCACAAGCTCTCCCTCAGGGATAACCCATCTTGCTGGAACTGTAACTATCCGACTGGTGATCTCCCCCACCTTCTCTTTTACTGTAGTGTGGTTTCTCCATTTTCGGATTCCGTATTCAGTTTCATACACTCCTTATATGGGGTTGAGCTAGAAAGGAACTTTATATCTCTGATCGAAGGATTCCTCGACGCAAATATCAACTCCTGTGGCGACATCCTTTTAAGAGCTGCCTGTAAAACAGTACTTGCTAACTGGAAAAACACAGCAGCCACCTTTTTCTGCTGTTGGTTAAACTGGGTCTCCTTTCTGAGAGGAGCAGACAGTGCTTCCCTCCAAAGCTCCCCATGGGTCGTGCTTAACACCTCAGTCTGGAAATCCCTTGACAGCTACTTTGCTGCCACTAAACCCAGTGGAGCCCTAATGTGGGAGGCATTGGCTCTACACCCTGATGCTCACCATCTCATGATTCTAATTACCCTGAACAAGCAAGCCACATCCTCCTCAATAGTGGCTGACACCGACTCTCTGATTTCTACTCTGTATATCTGACCTGTAATGAAAAGCATTCTACAATATATCTCTAACCATGTACTTTGAACTCTAACTGAGCTTCTCTTCTCTATATATCTGATCTCACTCAACCATCTACTGGTTCCTATTTTTCTTTACTTTATTATCACTATCTCACTATTTTATTATCTGTAATTGTATAGAGTGCTGTATGTTATATTGTCCTCATTTGATGCAACCCAACCGGGTTTCGATATATGTATTTGATTATTTTGCCTCAGTCTACCATCCAGGCTCCTTTATACAAGGCATTGGCTCTTCAATTTGTAATTCTTGTATTATTTTGCTGTTCTTTCCTCCCTTGCTCATTTGTTTTTGAAAATGTTCAATAAAAACTCTCTGAAATAAAAAAAAAAGACTGTGAAGAGAAAGACTTGCATTTATATTATTGTATAGCATTGCAAACAATTAAGGCCATTTGCTTTGCCGAGCTCTGGAGCTAGTGAGCTAGGCAAGATAAAAACATTAAAAGGCAGGGCTGTTAGGTTGATGCACCTTAAGGCAGACACTCTCAGTGAAATAGCAAGGCCGGTGAGCAAGACACAACCTCGAGGGATTTTGCATTAATGGTTTTGAAATATTATCTTTCAAAAAGTGATTTCCCTTCCAGAATACCATTGTACATTCTGCATTAATTTTTCTCTTAGCTGGATTCTTGTAATAGCACTGATTCAACTACTGAAATTACATGAATAGCTGTGCATTGTAGGTGCTCGGAAAGGAAAAGGAACACAATAGATTTTAAAAGTAAACAAAACCTGAAGATAAAGCATTCATGAGGCAATTGCACCTAATATAAATATATATTAAGGAACCGACCTGCTTCCTAGGTAGCTGAGAAAGCAAAATGAAAAATAGAGCATATCCCACAGATTGTTAATCTTCAGTGCTTTGAACCTAGCGTCTTGCATTATAAAATACTCGAGTGAAATTTAATTGTGATGATAGCAACGCATTCGACCATGTACACGATTGTCATTAGATATGAATAATGATACCATATGGTATTTACGTCTTGCCAGGAGTTTAGATACACTTTTTGTATGTATTATATGGGATTCCTAGGTTTCTGGCAATATTACTTTTTATTTAAATATTTTAAATAGGTTTATCATGTTATGTCATAATGAAAATGGCTTGGTAATTTACAGTGCAAACGTTCCTACTATGAATGTAGACTTCTGAAAAACTTTTCTGCTAAAAATATGTTCTTTTAAAGCACTAATTTCCACTGCATCATATCACAATGTTATGTTATGTTATGTTATGTTAAGTGCCGCTCGTAGCAGCATTGTGGACATTGTGTACGGGACTGCGAGGACTAGCAGCCCTAGCTCCTGACACAGCTGGTGCCTCTTCCCGGCGACCTCCCACCATCTGCCTGCCGCCTTCAAACTGCTCGCGGCCCACGCTTCGCGAGAGCCGCTCGTAGCAGCATTGTGGACATTGTGTACGGGACTGCGAGGACCAGCAGCCCAAGCTCCTGACACAGCTGGTGCCTCTTCCCGGTGATCTCTCACCCACCTGGCTGTGGTATTTTAACACGCCCCTTATACACATCGCGGGACGCGCGCGGGCGAAGCCCGGGCCAAGGGCGGGCCCGTTTGAGCTCGTTCGAGAACGGAGAGGACGGGACGGGCCACCCCCTTAACATCGGCAACTAAGGTTAGTTTACCAGATGTAAAACCATGCCTAACCTCTCAAAAAAAAACATGTCGGGTGGTTTAACAGTAGGCACTTTGGACCAGTTCCTTGTCAGAGCTTCGTCCGTTTTGGCGCATGAAATCGAACTAACAGAAAAAAGATTATTGTTGGATATTGCGCTTAGTAAACGATCTTCCCTGGGTAGATTAACCCTAGCTAGTTCCCCCTTGCCCTCTTCGGTACCGGTCACTGATGCAGTGATAGATACCGATGAAAGAGAGGAGAATTCCCCTTTACAGACGGATGGATGTCGGACTGTTTTGCTGCCATGTAAAATCCGCACTACTGCCACTGCAAACTCTAAATTGGACACAAGAGACTCTGGGTCACCGCTACTGTGTGTTAAGACTAGATCTGCCCATGGTAATAAACCTTTGGAATAACCATAAAATTAGAATCCAAGGCGCTCCAGTCTTTTGGCCACACTGGGCCTCTAAGGGCATTCACTTCTTGAAAGAGCTTGGGTCTCCACGTTCTACACTGTCTTTTAGGGAACTACAAATTCACATCAACCTACAGGACTTAGACCTATATGATTTCCTAAAACTTAAAGTCGGTCTATCTAAATCCAAACTCTCACCCAATGAGCCCTCTCTTCCCAAAGCCATCCTGATCTTCAATTCTCAAAGTTCTATTACCGCTTAAAACCAAAATCTACTAACCTGTCCTCAAGACTTCAGGTAAAATTGGACGTCTCTGAGTCTGTCATGTTGGAGACCTGGTATCAAATATGGAAGTCAGTGGTCTCATGCAAAATCTCTCCCTCCCTCTCCCAGATGAAATTATGGCTATTCGAAAGGACATTTTGGACTCCAGCCCATCTCCACAAGCTCTCCCTCAGGGATAACCCATCTTGCTGGAACTGTAACTATCCGACTGGTGATCTCCCCCACCTTCTCTTTTACTGTAGTGTGGTTTCTCCATTTTTGGATTCCATATTCAGTTTCATACACTCCTTATATGGGGTTGAGCTAGAAAGGAACTTTATATCCCTGATTGAAGGATTCCTCGACCCAAATATCAACTCCTGTGGCGACATCCTTTTAACCGCTGCCTGTAAAACAGTACTTGCTAACTGGAAAAACACAGCAGCCACCTTTTTCTGCTGTTGGTTAAACTGGGTCTCCTTTCTGAGAGGAGCAGACAGTGCTTCCCTCCAAAGCTCCCCATGGGTCGTGCTTAACACCTCAGTCTGGAAATCCCTTGACAGCTACTTTGCTGCCACTAAACCCAGTGGAGCCCTAATGTGGGAGGCATTGGCTCTACACCCTGATGCTCACCATCTCATGATTCTAATTACCCTGAACAAGCAAGCCACATCCTCCTCAATAGTGGCTGACACCGACTCTCTGATTTCTACTCTGTATATCTGACCTGTAATGAAAAGCATTCTACAATATATCTCTAACCATGTACTTTGAACTCTAACTGAGCTTCTCTTCTCTATATATCTGATCTCACTCAACCATCTACTGGTTCCTATTTTTCTTTACTTTATTATCACTATCTCACTATTTCATTATCTGTAATTGTATAGAGTGCTGTATGTTATATTGTCCTCATTTGATGCAACCCAACCGGGTTTCGATATATGTATTTGATTATTTTGCCTCAGTCTACCATCCAGGCTCCTTTATATAAGGCATTGGCTCTTCAATTTGTAATTCTTGTATTATTTTGCTGTTCTTTCCTCCCTTGCTCATTTGTTTTTGAAAATGTTCAATAAAAACTCTCTGAAATAAAAAAAAAGACTGTGAAGAGAAAGAGTTGCATTTATATTATTGAATAGAATTGCAAACAATTAAGGCCATTTGCTTTGCCGAGCTCTGGAGCTAGTGAGCTAGGCAATATAAAAACATTAAAAGGCAGGGCTGTTAGGTTGATGCACCTTAAGGTAGACACTCTCAGTGAAATAGCAAGGCCGGTGAGCAAGACACAACCTCGAGGGATTTTGCATTAATGGTTTTGAAATATTATCTTTAAAAAAGTGATTTCCCTTCCAGAATACCATTGTACCTTCTGCATTAATTTTTCTCTTAGCTGGATTCTTGTAATAGCACTGATTCAACTACTGAAATTACATAAATAGCTGTGCATTGTAGGTGCTCGGAAAGGAAAAGGAACACAATAGATTTTAAAAGTAAACAAAACCTGAAGATAAAGCATTCATGAGGCAATTGCACTTAATATAAATATATATTATGGAACCGACCTGCTTCCTAGGTAGCTGAGAAAGCAAAATGAAAAATAGAGCATATCCCACAGATTGTTAATCTTCAGTGCTTTGAACCTGGCGTCTTGCATTATAAAATACTCGAGTGAAACTTAATTGTGATGATAGCAACGCATTCGACCATGTACACGGTTGTCATTAGATATGAATAATGATACCAGATGGTGTTTACGTCTTGCCAGGAGTTTAGATACACTTTTTGTATGTATTACATGGGGTTCCTAGGTTTCTGGCAATATTACTTTTTATTTAAATATTTTAAAAAGGTTTATCATGTTATGTCATAATGAAAATGGCTTGGTAATTTACAGTGCAAACGTTCCTACTATGAATGTAGACTTCTGAACAACTATTCTGCTAAAAATATGTTCTTTTAAAGCACTCATTTCCACTGCATCATATCACAATGTTATGTTATGTTATGTTAAGTGCCGCTCGTAGCAGCATTGTGGACATTGTGTAAGGGACTGCGAGGACCAGCAGCCCAAGCTCCTGACACAGCTGGTGCCTCTTCCCGGTGACCTCCCACCCACCTGGCTGTGGTATTTTAACACGCCCCTTTTACGCATCGCGGGACGCGCGTGGGCGAAACCCAGGCCAAGGGCGGACCCGTTTGAGCTCGTTCGAGAACGGAGAGGACGGGACGGGCCACCCCCTTAACATCGGCAACTAAGGTTAGTGTACCAGATGTAAAACCATGCCTAACCTCTCAAAAAAAACCATGTCGGGTGGTTTAACAGTAGGCACTTTGGACCGGTTCCTTGTCAGAGCTTCGTCCGTTTTGGCGCATGAAATCGAACTAACAGAAAAATGATCATCGTTGGATATTGCACTTATTAAACGATCTTCCCTGGGTAGATTAACCCTAGCTAGTTCCCCCTTGCCCTCTTCGGTACCGGTCACTGATGCAGTGATAGATACCGATGAAAGAGAGGAGAATTCCCCTTTACAGACGGATGGATGTCGGACTGTTTTGCAGCCATGTAAAATCCGCACTACTGCCACTGTAAACTCTAAATTGGACACTAGAGACTCTGGGTCACCGCTACCGTGTGTTAAGACTAGATCTGCCCATGGTAATAAAGCTGGGGTGTGTCGCCAAGCAGTGAATAAGACACACAAAAGGAAGTGGAGTGGAGCACAAACACAAATAAAGGGAAGGAAAGCCAAAGTTATGGAAATGAATGGTCCTTCAGCTCCAATACCTCCAACTAGCCCCATCATATGCCATCCAATCGTTTAAATAGACGTGGACCCCCCACGCCCCACAGTGGATGTTTCGACAGATGAATCGGGATCTAACTTTTGGAGCAAGTTGTAGGACATATTTAAAAAGATTTGCCTCCCAATCTATGACAGACTAGACATCATTGAAAGTAGATTAGTTTGTCTAGAACTTGCTGTTGCATCTGACCAATTGCGGGGTGGTGTGTGGGTAAATGGAGCAAATAACACTGAAAAGGTTCCAGTGGAGAAAACAGGAATTGTAGTGGCCCCAGTTTCCTCTCAGGGGGGAAGGCTAAAAAACGATGACAAAACTATGGGCCTTGGCCTTATATCTTTACCCATCGATAAATCTCCAGTAGAAACTATTAATCCACCCCCTCCTAGCGATAGGATAGTGGTAACAGATGTTCCAAGACTTGTGACCCAGTCTCAGCTGGCGAGGGATGCTACTACCCTTGCAATGCACCCCTCACAAAATTTACCATGCATTGATCTTCCACCGGATTCTACTCCGTATGTGGTGGTTCTTGTGGGTGTTCCCCAATTGTGTCAGGATAAGGGGGAGACGTATATGGAACTTAACAACAAATGTATCTTTTGGCTAAATACAAATCTCCCTCTCCCCCCTGATGTATCTGCGGAAATATTGTTTGTGAGAAGAGTGGATTGGGTGGGGGTGCGGAGTAAGTCGATAGATGGTGATTTTATCATTATTAATTTTAGAGACCGGAGGGCTGTTGATCATATTTGTAAATGGGCTTATGAGGTTACAAATACTGTGATTCAGTCATTACCCTTGACCTTTTTTTATCCAGTAATAGTTCCAGCACCCAGGAAATTGTTATCAAATAGAGGGGTTTGGAATAGGAATAATGTAAGGGGTCTTTCAGATTTCAATAGATTTGAGGTATTGTCAGGATTGGAAGATTGTGATTGACGTCGATCACCACCACTAGAAAGATGTTTACGGGTAATGCAGGTGAATGATGAGAATATATATGAAGGCATACCCCGAAATCCAGGTGTGAACCAATCAAGCTTAGAGAATATAGCTCAATTAGAACAGGAATGTAATGTAATGGTGACTTCACCATCTCTAATTGAATTGGATGTAGGTACAGGGGGGTTGAAAATGTTTATAGCAAACCCAACAGAACTCCATCCTTGTCACTGGTATATTGGAATGTGGCGGGTCTCGGTTCCAAATTGAAATTAGCTGATTAGTATACCTTTGTTGACACATATGATATTTGCCTCTTCCAAGAGACCTGGTTGGTGGAACCTGCCTTTCGTAAGGGGCATGTGAATTTCTTTGTCCCTGCTGACAGAAAGGAAAGGGGACAGCCAATGGGAGGATTAGTGATTTGGGTCAAACAGGTATTAAGTTGTAATATGCGACAACTCCCGGTCTAAATAAAGATATATTGGCGGTGAGACTTAGTTTGTCGTCTGGTGGTAGTTTAGATATTTTTAATGTTTATGCAAGAGGGCTCCCAGGAGGTAAAAAATCGATGGTAATTTCAGCCTTGGGCAACTTAATTGAGACCCTACCAATTAACTCATTCCCGCTTATTGCGGGGGATTTTAATGTTACATTCGAACCGTTAGGTTACGAGGACCAAAAGATAACGGAGGAGGAAGACTCCAGATGGGGTATTCCCCAACTTGAGTTGGTACCCATAAAAAAGTGGACTGACGCGGCTATACAACTTAAGGGATTATGTATGGGAATTTATTTAAGGGCTGCCAATGGGCGCACGCACTCTGATAGGCAGGGAAGTTTTACGTATGACAACGGCAATAGGTCTAGCCGAATAGATTATTTGCTTGTCCATTTAAAATTATGGCATTGCCTTATGGACATCATAACCCACTTACCTCTTTCTTTAAACTGGAAATAGGTAGAGTGGGAGTAGGTAACTATGATAGTATAGTCCCAGAAGTAGCCCTAGCAAATGACGAGAGACATCTTAAGTGGAGCCGGGTCGCTAAGTACCCTGAGACCTTGACGCTAATTAGGGAAGATGTAAATAAAGTATTGATAGATTTGGGATCCCTCGTGAAGACTGCTGCCCCCCAGTACTGCATTGTCCAAGAGCATGAAAAACTCTTTGATAACCTGAAGATTTATTTTTCTAAATCGGGCCTTGGAAATAGGAAAAACAGAAGGAGTGTAGAAAGCTGGTATAATGAGGCTTGTAAACAAGCCGGATTGAATCTGGGTGTGGCTATAAAGAAGCGGGATCCCACTTTGGTTAGAGAGGCGAGGGGGCTGTATAAGAAGGTCCAGAATGAGGCGAAGAAGTTATGGGATAGATGTAAGTGGCTGGAGCTGAAAGACGCATGTAAAGCTAAGAATCCAAAATTGTTTTGGGATATATTCAAATGGGATAGGGGGGGTTGTCCTGAACGCCCACAGAATAATGTTGCGCAACACTTGTGGGTAGAGTATTTTAAACCACAATATGCACGTAGTGGAAGGTATGAGTGCGGTCACGCTACTCAATATACATTTTATAAAGATGTTACCTTTAGTCTGAAAGATGTGGACAGGGCTTTGGAGACTATATCAGATGGTAGGGCCCCAGGCATGGACTGCATCCCCGCAGATGTTTTTCTAAATGATAAGCAAACATGGCGGGTGTATATAGGTCAACTGGCAAATGCTATAGCCCTAGGCGGGGCTGTTCCTCCCTCTTGGAAGGGGGCAGAAATAGTGCCGGTTTATAAAAAGGGGGACAAGGCTGTTCCAGGTAATTACAGGCCTATCAGCCTGATTGATTCCATTCAAAAAATTATGGGAAGGCTAGTGCTATTTAAAATGCAGGATTGGATGGATGATAACAATATCTTGAGTTCATTACAGGCGGGATTTCGTAGGAAAACTAGTACAATTGATCAAGTCTCTCGGTTTGTAACTTTGTATTGGCGCACTGTGGTCCTAGGGAAAGGGTCCCTGTATGCAGTGTTCGTGGATTTGAGGGCAGCCTTTGACCTAGTCCCACGTGACATATTATGGCAGGTTTTGAACTACTAACATTGATCGTCCTAATGCATGAGGACACTTCTGCACGGGTTCGGTGGGGATTACAGGGGGAGGCTACTGAAGCGGGGAGCAGGGAGTGATGCAGGGGTGCGTAATGGCGCCTACCCTGTTCTCGCTCTTTGTCAATGGGGTGGTGGATTACCTTTCTCTGACCCCCACCGATGCCCCGGTGCTGGATGGTATTCGCATCCCTGTCCTCTTGTTTGCGGACGACACCTTGATCATCTCTAAAACTCCTTGCGGCCTTCAGAAAGCCTTGTTGCGCTTTGAAGATTTCTGTCGCCTGCATGGGATGGAAATAAACACTGCCAAAACCAAGTTCATGGCGTTTAATGAACACAGATCCTTTAGAGGCAATATAGTCATGGACAAACGTCCATTAGAACAGGGGGACGCTTTTACTTACCTAGGGGTGTCTTTGCAGAGAGACATGCGTTGGAATAACCATATTGATTTGGCTGTCCTCAAGCATCAGCAACAAGCAGGTTGTCTCCTACAAAAATTCAAAACATCACAGACTAAACCTATTCGCCCAGCTCTTGAGATCTATGGGATGAAGGTATTGAGCTCAGCCCTATATGGAGCTGAACTATGGGGCTTTGAAAATGTAACCCGTTTGACCAAGGGGGAAAATTAATTTTTTCGCAAGTTGACCGGTGTACCACAAAGTACCCCTTTAATCCCTCTACATTGGGATCTAGGTAGAAAAGGGATTAAAGATTTAGTAATTTTGCGCCCATTGTTATATTGGTGTAGAATATGGAGCACAGAGGAATTAACGCAATACGCTCGAGGCCTTATGGATATTATTAATAATGATTCTTTTCATAAAATAAAATGGCTGAGTGAGATTAGATCCCTATTAGGGAAGATGGGAATGGTAGAACTGTGGGATAATCCTCAAAATGCAACCATCCCATGTAAAAAAAATTTCAAAGCAAGATATTGGGGAATGGTCCACCATTCAATAATGTTGGAAAAGCTACCAACACATCTCACGGGTCGTTTTCTTGATTTTAAGACCAGGCCCATGTTTGAAGAATTTTGGGATGTTATTGAAAGGCCATATGATCGCAAACTGTATTTTCAATTTAGGGCTGGTACCCTCCCAACTAGGCAGTTTATGGTGAAATGGGAAGGGTCTCCAAGTGACAGATGCCCATGGTGTCCGGACCAACAAGAATCTGTCAGTCATATTTTGTTTGGCTGTCCTCAATATCTTGCACCTCGCCGAATGTGGATAATCCTAAAAAAAACCATTTGTCGGCTCATGGGCACTCGGAGGTATGTTGACGCCCTTAGAATTTTAAGTACAGATTCTAACCCTACAATTGCGATAGCAGTGGCGAAATTTCTCAAATGGACATGGTCAATTCGCTCTAAAAGCCGCCTTTAAACGGCTTCTTAATTTGAGTAATTGTATAAAAAAAAATAAAAAAAATGGTACGTGAGGTAACCATATAGCTAAATAGCCACATGTGATACATTAGACTAGTTGCTTCACAAGGTCTGTGTTTTTGTGCTTTGATGGATATTGATATTCACTATTGATTTAAATGTGTTAGATATGTTGAATTTGTTATAGATTATAGTAAATTGGGAATATTTTAAAGATATTGTAGTTCTATATTATCTTTGAGAGTTGTGTCATGGAATTCAATGTTAATTTTAACTATTTTACATTTTTTGGAAATTCGTCGTATTTTGAATAATTGATGTATTTTTATATGATGTACTTTGATGACTCAACCGTCGAATAAAGTTATGATGATGATGGTTATGTTAAGGGCATTTATAGAGCGCAACTGTTACCAAAAAGGTGTCCTTGCACTTAGAGAAGGTCTAAAGAGGGATCGAGTTAAAAATAGGGAATATGAAGAATCAGTAGTTGAAAAGAAATGTTTTTAATGTCTTTCGGAATGGAAGAAGATCGGTCATACTTCTCAGAGATAAAGGAAGAGCATTCCATGCCCTGGCTGCATTGACCATAAAACCTCTACCACCCTAGGGACTATAGCCAATTTGGCTTCCGAGGTTCGTAGGGTTCTGCTAGGGGAATACCAGTGAAGTTGTTGTATTAGGAATTCAGGCCCCATTCCATGAAGGGCCCTAAAGACCAGTGCCAAAGCCTTGAATTGAATGTGGTACCTCACAGCCAACCAATGTAGAGCTTTGATTAGAAATGGAGCCAGTCCTAGGTGTGCCCGTGAGCAGTCTGACAGCCGCATTCTGCAAGATCTGTAATTTATTTAGGGATCCTTCATGTATCCTCAAATATAGACTATTGCAATAGTCCAGTCTAGGCATAATAAGAGCAGTGACAACTGTTTGCTCTACTGCTTTTGGGAGTAGTGGCATGATTTTTTTACAAGATTTGAGAAGATAAGAAGTAGTGGAAACAACTTTGTTCACCTGATCCCTGCCACTCAATTTGTCGTCCAACCACACTCCAAGATTTTTGACTTTCCCTACAGGAGTGGGGAGTTGTCCAAGATCTGTCGGCCAGCAGTCTGGTGTCCATACGTTAGGGTAGTTGCCAAAAAGAATAACCTCCATTTTGTTGGAGTTAAGCTTTAGGCAATTTTTTGCCATCCAGTCTCCCACGGCGGACATACAATTTTGTAGTCTTGGAAAAGTATGCACAGAGTTTCCTGGGAGCAGGTTGACCACTATTTGGGTATCATCAGCATATGAGGTTAGAGTGAACCCAAATAATTCAACAAGTGGTGCCAAGGAGGAAACATATACATTAAAAAGAGTCTGGCTCAATGAAGATCCGTGGGGAACTCCACAAGGCAGGGAGAATGATTCAGCCTGGAACTCCTCCAATGTTACAGTTTGTACTCTATCCGTAAGAAAGGATTTGAGGAGATTCCAAGCCAAACCCTTAACTCCTATCTCCATGAGACGTTTCATCAGTATACCGTGATGCACGGTATCGAATGCCGCTAAAAGAACTAACATGATCAAGGCGGCGTTCCCTCCCTGGTCCAAAATGTTCCTGATCTCTCCAGTGGATTTTAGCAACGCAGTTTCAGTGCTCCCCCTCTAAATCCAAACTGTGTTGGGTCGAGGACTTGAGAGTCTTGTAGGAATTTATTTAGTTGGGCATTGATGTTCCTCTCTATGACCTTTGCCGGGAGTGGAATTCTTGATAAAGGTCTAAAATTGTTTGGGTCATTGATATCTAAATTGGGATTCTTTAAAAGTGACAGAATTGACGCATGTTTCCAGTCTTTTGGGAAATATCCGTCTAAATACATGGTGTTGAAAATGGGGGTCAAAATTTTTGAGATTTATTCTACAGCTAGTAAGACAACCATACTTGGACATGGGTCATAAGGGGAACCTGACTTTATCTCCAAAATTAGCTTAGATATATCAAGCTCTGTTAGAGGGGCAAAATGCTGTAAGAGAGGACTATTAGCCATAGAATCAAATTGGGAGGATGCTAGACTCTGATTATTTTCTTGAAGGTAACAAAAATATTATTTACCTTTTCGAAAAGATTTTTGGCTATCTTGTTACACAGTTCTTGACTGAACTGATGGGGCACACGGGTGGGCTAAGGTTTTTACTATTTAAAAAATCTCTTTAGAAGAGTTTTTAGCTGAGTTAATTTTATCAGTGAAATAGTTTTGTTTTAGTTTTTGCAATAGGTGTTTATACTTTGACAGGCTAGCTTTATAAATCGTTTTGTCCTTTTCCGTATAGCCCGCCCTCCATTTTCTTTCCAAGTGCTTACACACCAGTTTCTGGTCTCTAAGTTCAGAGGAGTACCAGGGAGCCGAAGGTTGTTGTCTGTTAAGGCGAAGAAGTTTCAGAGGTGCCAATTTATTCCCTGCAGCTGTCAGCCAATTTGTATAAGTGTTAGTGGCCTCATCTAAATTTCTCGGCACCAATGGTAGTGTTAGAGTAAGATGTTGTTCTACTTCTCTTGAATCTATCTTACTCCAGGCTCTGGTTACTGAGCTTTTTTTTCTCAATAATTTTGGGGCCACATGGGCAGGCAAGTTGAACTCGCTAATGATCGTCTTTGTAAATAATTGATACACAAAATTAAGAGAAGTTTTTTCTTTCTTTCTAGAAACAGGTTTGCATAAACCATAAAAATAACATTAACATACCTTTTAGGTCCGGCCAGGCTAGTGTTTTCTTTTTAATCAAAAAAATCATACATAGTATAAATACATACAGGAGCATTCGGTCAGCTTTTGGTCAGTGGGTTTCATCAGTCGTTGAACAGTCATTTTGTTTCCACCCAACACAGCATACAGCATGCAGCATACAGCATGGGCGATAGGTCACCCCCATTACCCATTGGCTTTCTTCACTTTGAGTGACTGAGTAAAGCCTGTGCACATTGTTCAGATCTGCCTAAAAGTAGTCCCTTCCTTTGCAGTTGCAAAGTGGATCAAAGTTTGCTTTTATAATGTAATCAATTTATTTGTATCTCATTTATCTACTGGCTATTTATTTTGCTAGCACTCTTTTTTAAAGTCTCTGTTATAAACTGTTAAGTGACATTGTAACATTGTAGCTGCCTGATTTTAGAGTTTGCTCAGGTAGTGATTCATTCTTGTCTCCTAAAATGATGATAATAATAATAATAATAATAATAATAATAATAATAATAATAACAATAACAATAATAATAATAATAATAAGCATTTTTCAAGGCCTGTTATTTAAAAAAGAATCTAGTAAAGGAGCCCCATCTGTGAATGTTTCTTAAATGTGAATTTTTTAGTGCAAGCATAAAGCAAATGCATTTAGGTGCGTGAACAGTTTTCTTTTAGTTTTTGCGGCATTTGCTTTCACCAACACATAACCATCCCACCAGCTTGCCAGGGCTAGACCTATTTGCGATGCTTGATTAGCGTGTATGTGTATTTCACATAGTATTCTATTTGCATTTACAGAGTGCTTCATATCCCCGATGGGGTACCGAAGCACATTTGAGCATGTGCTAGAATTATCATCACCAAAAAACATTAAGAAATAAGATACAATTCTCAAGCCACTCTAGCAAATCTGAATGAAGCCTAATGATTAAACCAACACCAAATGACAATAATCAAATATTGTTTTGAAAAGATATTACAATTTTACCGTAAAACATTCCTAGGCAACAATGGAAACCCCTGCAGTCAGTGTTATCATCTGCTGCTGTATGGGTGATTAGATCCCGATTTCCTTTCCATTCCAGCTTTGACAGAGGAAGGATCCGGGAAAGCCTGCCAGTTTGTCCTGGCAAACAGTTTTACTTGCTGACATAGAGGGTCATTTAGAGTTTGGTGGAGCTGGAGAACCACCATAGCTCATTAAGTGTCTTGTCCCAGCATACGGTCCTCAGCTATCCTTCCACCTCATTCATAGTCAGGGAACCCCTATGCTTTTTTCCATCTCAACGACTCAGATATCCAACATGATTCCTTCATTGACTGATTGTGAGATGTTAAGAAATGGATGGACCATAAATGGCTAAATATTTATATGAATTAATATGGAGAAACCCTAGTTCCTAATAGTTAAGAGGAATCATTTTGCCACTTTCCATTCATCTAGCCCAATTAATGTGTCCCAGTCCCGTCAGCCAAACCAGTTGTGAAAATCCTGGGTGCCAAATGTGAACCTAAATTTTATTTGGACACTCGGATCTCTGCAGCAGTATCTGCATGTGTGCTGCATCTTGCTAAATTGAGACCCATGCTTCCTCTTCTCTTGGAGGAAGAGAGACAGACTGCACTATCAGCCATTATTAGTCAGGCCTTGATTACAGTGCTTTATATCTTGAAATGACCAACCATCAAATCCATACTATGCTAGTAACTCAAAATCAAGCCACTACATCCGTTGTTATAGGCCAGTGGTTTGCTACAGAAAAGCATATGTTAACATGATTGCACAGGTTGCACTGATTAGGCATCAATACAAGGATTCATTTCAAGACCCTTTGTTTTCTTCATTAATGCATGAGTTGCATTATCCCTCCATTTCTCAGATCTAAATTCACTTAGTATAATCTTGCATGCACACTGCACTCCCCCTTTTGGCTTTTCCATGCTTTATAAAAATCTACCTCTGCTGGGAAGTCATACTCTGTGCTTACATCATGTCTTTGGAACTGCCTTCCTTATCATCTTAAGAGTACTCCTTTCTATTTTGCATTAAAAAAAGTGTTAAGCTCTGCCCTACACACAATAATTCTCTCTTCTTTCATTACCCCTTGATGCATTTAGAGTCAAGAGATCCGCTGGTGTATGTCATGCTCTTCAGATGTAATGGATAACATAACAGAGCATTTCACACCATAGCAAGACTTGCTGGTGTATGTTCTACTTTGTAAATTTCAAACATATCATAAGATAACACAACGTAACATAACATAACATTTCTTAACATAGCAAGACTCGCGGGTGTATGTTGTACTTTATAAATTTCAAACATATCACAACATAACATAAAGTAACATAACATCACAACACATTGCATAACTAACATTCTACATTGGTGGAACTCAGCCTGCTTTGTGGGAGGAAGCCCTTGACCAAGTAGTTCGTTCTCCAAAGACAGCCAGGTCACCCATGGGAGTTTCCCTGACCTTTTTAGGGTAGCACCACAGGCTCTAATTTTCTCACCATGGTCTGCCATTTAAGACATGGTGATCAGAGGTAGGAAAAACACACAATGGCCGTAAAGTTAAGGGTAATGGGGTTTTTATTTTTCAAAAACAAATTCCAGTTTGGCAGTCTCAGTTTTGAGCAACAAATAAAGGATGTTAAATGGCAACAAAGAAAACTGAGGAAACCTTCCCCTCTTCCTTCAATGTATCATCTGCAATGGTTTAGGACAGTGATTCTTAACCCGTGGAAGCCTATTCAGGGGGTCTGCTTAGAACATTTAATAATATAAAAAATATATATTAATGCCAGATTAATAAATCATTTTCTGACAAGTTTGGAGATAATACAATTGGGTTTCAACTAGATATTCCACCAACAAACACTCGTTTTTGATATGTCACATTTTTGTCACTTTTTAAGGATCTCACTTATTTTAAACAGGTGAAATAAGATAGGGAAGCCTGTCTAGCTCTGAGAGAAATACTGTTTTTTGACTTACCTACATTTATCTCCACAGATAACGCAAAACAGGTGGTGTAAGTATATAACCATCTAAGCACGCATTAAAATAAATGTTTAATTTATGACTTTAGAAGTAGTGCCAGGAACTCTCAGTAGTTGCGATTCCCTTAGGTTCTGAAGAATAGAAAATAGGGGTATGGCTAGAAAATGTCGAACTTTTAGGAGATAGGAACATTACCCCCTCTCTACAAAAGAATCCCCCCTGCTTTTAACCATACCAACAGGAAGTCAGAATAAAGAAATAGATTTACTAGCCAGGTATTTGTAAAAATGACTTCACCATTCACCCCCTACTCCTCCCTCCAGCAATTCACTTATCCTTGTCATTGTATAGCCACTCAAAGTGCTCCCGGGTAATTAGTAGGTCGCAGCATGCCCCGTTCCACAGCGGAACGTAATGGGCCCAATGATGAAGCATGCCACCACGGGGTAACCCTGGTGGGTGATGATTTTACGAGAAACTTTGTGTTTTTCCAAAGTTAGACTCAGTCCTTATTGACTTGCTGGTTATTTTGTTTTGTGTTATAAACTAGGTTTGGAGGATGTACCCAAATCCTTTCTCTCACTCCCCCCATTTTTTTGTTACAGATTAATGAAGTATAGATAAATAAAAAAGCTTAATTGTCCTACTGAATGACATACTTAAGTCTCAAAATGTAGAATCAGGTTGGTCTGACATTTAGACAGCACTGTTTTGCTTATAGTGTTACCTGCTTGCTTGTCAGCCCATTATGCCATGTTTGTAATGCCATATGTGGTTAGCATAAGGCCTTGCTGCATACCATATTGGTGCTTCTAAGCCACTGGTGTAGTTGTTGCGCAATTCTACTGCAGAACTCTGGACTTACATGAAAGTAAAATCTAGCAATGAGGATTTCCCAATGGGTCACCATATTTAAGATGTTGACCAGTGAGAGGTGTTCAACATGCTTCGCTGCCCAGAGGCCTAACAATTCCAAGCAATAAAAACAATCTAGAAGCATACAATGTTGTATGAATAAAAACTGATTTCCATACATTTATTTTTTTGCTCTTCTTTCCTGTCAGTTAACGATTGGATTTGGGCACAAATGCACCAGCAGCTCAGTGATCCTGTGGACTGGCATGGCATTGTCTTGTTGGCATCTAGAAACTGATCATTTATATTTAGATCTCCCCTTGTCAATACAGTTCTGCCATGTACAAGTCTGCTTAAATTCTCATTCAATTTCCAAGAGATTACTCATTGTTTAATTTGAACCGGTGGTTATTTTTCGGGACTGGCACTTATTTTCCTTAGCAGACATTTCCTGGAAACAAGAGAAGGAAAAACAAACAAAGGGGAAAGAAAGAGAAAGAAAAAGACAGAAAATCACCAAGAGAGAAAGCAGAAACCTGGAAGAGTGAGAGAATAGGGTAGGTAGAGTCTGGAAGTCGATTAAAGAGACGAGAGGTGGATTCAGGACTATGGACCCTTGGGACTCTGCACCATGACATTCTATAGCACCGGCCACGGGTATCTGAGCAGTGCTTTTGGCACCAACAGTTACCATGTTACAAATAAAGCACTAAGATGACTTAATGTTAAATCATCACTGTTAAAGGAGATGTTCTAATGCTTGATGCCATCAGAATACAAAGTTTGTATGTGCAAAGGAAAATGCAGCACCATTAGCACTTGGCTGTTCATATAGTGAGATGTGTGAGTTTCGCAGTGTGCTACAATGTCATATTCAATAGGTTCTGGGTTGTACTTTCCTCATTTCAAGTATGACCATCTTACCCTGTCTAAATCCCCTCCTTCCTGGTACTTCTGTTGCCTTCCCTTCCAGGTGTTTCCTGTGCATTCTGGAAGACCATCGAGAATAGGAATACAAAGCAAAACATGGACTGGACAAATCACACAAGAATCGAACCAGACAGTGTGGAAGGGCTGAATGTATGTGTTTCTGCCTTTTGTTATCTGGTGTGGTTTTTTGGCCCCTGTCTGCTGAGTCTCATTGTTTGATTACTGCAAACATCTTATATGCACATGAAGCTGCAATTTGTACCTTAAAAGGACATTACCACTACTGGGTTTCTTGTCCAACATGGGGTTCTTTGCCAGTTTTTCTTTTGTTCTGCAATTAGTGTCACAAACTTATTGGTTTGTTTTATAAAAAGCCACAATAGTATCACAACAGTAAAAGGATAACACAATCTAAGGCATGAAATAATTAAAAAAAACATTATACATGAACAAAGGCAAGCCTGGATCATAAGTCAGAGACTCTGCCCATTTGCAGCTTTATTGATGGAACTCAGATCCAGCAGCTATCCTACTCTCCAGATATTCCCTGTGCGTTGAACCCCAACTGAGTAAAATTGTCTATAACTATGGTAAGTTGCCACAAGTCCCTGGATTGTTTATTCCAGCATTCAATTGATACCAGACTAAATGGGCGAGGCAACTTCATGAAAGCTTGAATAAATGTGTATTGAAACATGAAGGACATTAAGAAACTTGTCTGCGACCTAGATTAGATGTTACTGGGTCAGTTGCATGGGAAAGAGTAGTCTTGTGCAACAATGGTTGAAGCAATCCCTCATTGCCACAATATTATTAGAAATTATTGTCCTGCAGAAAAGTGAGTTGGTAATTGAAAAATCTTGCCTTTTTCATTATAAGACTCACTCTTATAATCTCAAGGGTTTAGACATTATTTCTTCCTCTTTATCAACATAAACCGCTCCTACTTCTTCTATGTGTTTACTTTTCTGCTCTTTGGACCATGAAGCCTGCTTGATCAGTGATTTCGAGGAACTTCTAATGGACTTCCTATTGAACAATAATGCTCCTATTATTGTTGAAGACCAACTTTTATGTGGAGGATAGTGAGAAGGTTCCTTAGACCCATGCAAGCTTGTGGTCTACGGCTGTTATAACAGAGCCTACCTGCCAGGCTCTGAATACATAGGATTTAGTAATTGCATCACCCTTTCTCCTATAATCTGGTCTGACCATGCAGTGATATAAGAACTAATATTTTTGTCAGTTGAAAGAGAGAAACTTTAATTACCACACAAGAGGCTTGAAACTGAAGGTAGAATCCAATAACTCTTACTCCACAATAGCTACACAGGTCCATGATGCATCTGATCAAAATTACAGTTATTCTTTGTACTGTTTTTAGATTTCAATAAATGTAAATAAGGTCAAACCAATAAACAAGAGAAAACTAGCCCGTAATCAACAGGTTACCCCATGGAGGCAGAACAGTTCTAGCACAATGACCTCACCATGTCCCATGACATGACATTACAAGTCTCTGCTGCTGCCACAGATTTTAGTTACTATCTATGAAGGCTTCATAAGAATACCCACCTCCTGTAGCTGGAAGGATACTGCAATTTCAGCTCTCATTAGATCTAAACTAGATTACTGCAACTCTGTCTACCTTGGCCTAGCAGTAGGGCAACTACAACATCTGCAGTAGATTCAGAATCAGGCTGCTAAGTTGGTGTGCCAGAGCTTCTCCACACCTGACTCAACTGCACTGGCTGCCAGTTGCAGCTAGAGTGCTGTTTAAGGCACTATGCCAGTTGCTTCACATTACTCCTCTAATATCCTGACTCAGGTGTTAATTCCGTGCCAGATTTTCGTGCTCCTCCAAATCAGATTTGAGGCAAATTACTCACATTAAGAAAGTTACCATGGGATGAAGGGCCTTCTTCTATTTGCCCCATATGACTTTAAATACTATCCCACTCAATCTGAGACAGAATAGCTCACATCTTGAGTTCAGGAAAAATTAACAACTTCAATGTTCAAGTATATAATGACTGAAACGCTAACTTTCCATTGCATTCTAGCACCAATAGTACATAGTGTGGGAGAGCTATTGATTGAAACCATTCAAAATAGCATAGTACTAAATTACCAGTAATCTAAAATACAGAGTTGATGAAGAAAAAAAGGGCTCATTCCAAATGCACTAAACTTCCAATATTCAAAATCAAGAAATTTAGTGCCTCATTTACTAAGAATGCATTTTGTAAAGGTGGACCCAATTTGTGCACCGACCTTTGCAAAATGTATTGGTAATTAAGAAGCTGTCATATGCACAAATAGGTAGGTGCACAAAAACGTAGTGGGTCACAATTTAAACAACCTCATGAATATTCATGAGGTAGTTTGCAAATTGCATCCCACTATGTTTCGCTGCCAGCACAGGGATGCTGGTTTGCTGGGTTCAGCAGACCACCATGTCTGGGATTGCTTTGAAATAAATCTTTTTGTTTAATTCAACCTATTTTTAAAAGAAAACAGGATGTGTTAAAAATAAATCCACAAGTTTTACAAAACATTTTTAAGACTAAACAATGGTCATATAAATAAATTTTCAACATTCTCAAAAGGGCATGGCTCTTTCTTGTTTGCGAGTAGATTAGCATTACCTTTGCGTAGTATGTAAATTATTGATGTTTGTGACCGGATTCTGGTCACAAAACATTAATAGATACAATGAAGTATTGGTACATAGGTGGGATGCCTTAAACGCAAACATTCAAGATACTGATTAAGTATTGTTTCCTATACCCATTTAACAATTTGGAAAACCTTTTCTGAATTGCTAAATGGGCTTAGAACATTTGAAAAAGAGTTTTAGAATTTTCAAACCCCCTGATTTACTGGATAAGATGGTTTGTGACACCTACATTTCTTCATATTTGAGGCCCTTAGTAGCATTAATTTCCCAGCAATTGCTAATTCAAGCAAAATTGTACTCCTTCATTACATGTTCGAATTCAATCAACCATATCAAATGGACGTAACAAACACATCCTTTATACCAATAACATCAGGTGCATCCATAGAATATTAGTAAGCTTTCAACTATTTTAGGTGTACAATCTGTTCCTCAAAATTATGCAAATGGAAACGTAAATTAAAAAAATAGAATTAGCAACAATATCTTGGGGTCATAGTGCAAAGCATTTTTTTAAACGCTCTGAATAGGAGTTTGAGACCCCATATTGCTTATTGCAATGTACTAAACCCATTTTAGGAGCCAGTAACTTTTTGTGACCCCTAACATGGGTTTAGAAATGGATAATGAGACACAATTTTGAACTGTTGTGCTGTCTGAGCCCCTTCTGATTAGCATTTCTTATCCATATGTGTAGGAGGCTGGCTTAGAATATAGAGCACACTTATTTGAGTGAAGCACCTTGCAATAATCCAGACAACCCTTATGGTGTTTTAGTGGTCCTATACAACCATTGAAAGCTCTGTAAGTGGTACCTGATCTAACCATGAAGTGTAGGTTAAATAAAAAAGAACGACACAGTATATTTATATAAATGTTTCTATTCATTATACAACATTCACTAACACATTGGTATGTTTCCTACCCAGAGATATCAACACAAATTCACACAATATTTCAATTGTAAACAGGTAAGTAAGCACAATACACAGTGGTCTCCAGGGGGAGTTGAAACCATATATTAAGAAAGTGGAATGCAAACTGCGACCGAAGTCGGGACTTAGACCAGGAGACTCAGTAGCGCTGGGACACAAGGAACCACCTTAGGTAAGTGCACAGGAACTGAACATAGGCTGTGTGCAGAGTGGGAACACAGCCATGTACTCAATAGGAGTCAACCAGAAAGTCGCAGTTGCAGTTTTGAAGAAAAAGGACAATTCCCAGTGGACCCTGAAGAAACACAGTGGAAGACAGAAGGTTGTAGAGTCACCCCACCCGTGGATACCCCAGAAACCGCCATAGACCACAATGGAGGACTTCAGAAAAGATGCAGCTGGTGAAGACTGTGCAAGAGTGCGGTGGAATCCAATGGTGGATTCTTGAAGAGAAGAACCTGCAAGCAGAGGGGACAGAGTCTATGCCACCCGGAGGTGACCAGGAGGCATGGAAGAACAATGACCACCGATGACAGAAGATGCAGAAACGATGATGGTGACCATGTCGCTGCAGCTGTGAGGACCAGGCGATGCTGTGGAAGACCAGGAGCCGTTCACAAGCTCTCCTATGTCAGAGGTCGAAAGTCGCGCCATGGGTGCAGGGCGTGAGCACTAACAAGCCTTGACAGCAGCAACAGATGTGGCAAACGATGAAGGAGCAATGTTGCGACCAGCATGGACCAAGAGACCAACGAAGTGCAGGAGAGCCAGAGCAGGCCCGAGCTAGCAAAGGAGCCCACTGAACCAAAAGAAGACCCTTGAGAGGATCCACAGGCCGAAGGCCCAGGAGTCGCAAGATGACCTCTAGCAGCTCACCAAAAATGAAGGCCCACTTGCAGTGGATACGGTGAGGACAAACATATTGTCAGGAAGATATGCTGGTGGCTGGAGCTTCTTGTAGCCTGAAGATCTCTGGAGTGCAGAACCAACAAGCCTTGGCAACAACATGTTGACACGTTACACAGGGGTTCAGTCCAAGCTGTTCGGAAGAGGGACACTGGTCTCAAAATTACAGAGAGCACAGGTCAGCCCTCGAGGCAATATTACCACCTGGTGTGCTGAGCCTTTTGAAGTCCGTGAGACATCAGGAGCAGCAGACCGGTCAGCTTCATTGCGGTGCCTGCAGATGCAGGGGAGTGACTCCTTAACTCCAAGGGAGTTTACTTTGGGTGTCCTTGATGCCTACAGGTCTGTTGAAGATCCTGAATGAAGCACAGACACAGACAATGAAGAAAAGATGCAGAACGTGAGACAAGGAGCAGCAGGAGTCTTCCGTGATGCAGTCTCAGTTCCAGTCAAAGTTCAGCGAAGTCCAAGTATGCAAACAGTCGAAGAGTGATGTGGCTTCAGACTTGAGTCTTGTTCCACGAAGAATCTGAGGACCTACCCACAGTGCCCTAAGAAACGGGTTAGGATGACTCAGGGGTCCCTCCCAGAGGAGGGGTTGGACTGAGGGGAGGATACGCCCATGCCCTTTGTCCAGTTTCATGCCAGGGCGGGACCCAGGGCTCCCATAACTGGTTCTAAGTAGAGTATGCAAGAAGGGCACCAAATGTGCCCTTCAAAGCTATTAGGTTACAAATGTGCAAAGCGAGCAAGTTGAGCTATGTACACCTAGGCTGTTGTTCTAGTACAGCACGTCCCCTCATTTTTGTACACCACGGCCATCAGCGCAGGAGAAGCATTGTACATCGTACACAGTCACGAGCCCTCTCAGCTGAAATATGTGAAGATTGCCTTGAATACCTTGGGAGCAGGAGTCGGAGGCCTCCGAAAACATGGTAAGCAGAAACGCATATCTATGAAGGCAGGGGGGAGAGAGGAACGCAGTATTTAACTGCAAAACAGACCGCTAAATGTGGAAAGCTCTTTTGGCTAATTGTAGTAATTTTGAAGAATAGATTGTCTCAAACAGAGAGAGATGATCATGCAGAAGCTGTTTTATGATGCAGATGGAGAGGAAGATGGTAGTATTTCTTGCATCGAGGATGGTTCGTGCAAACCGAAGGAGTGTAAAGAGATATTTAAAGTACTCGAGAAACTCTCCAAGTGAGAGAATTCAAAATGATGGGAGAGCAGGTCCCTCACGCGTTACCTGGACGTAGGTCGCGTTCCCAGTGGCCTGAGGGTACTCATACCTCCAACGTATGAAAATCCAAATCCCGACATGTGACAGGAATGGGCAGAGAACAACTCAGAGTTCTCAAGAAGAATGTTAGGCATTCTAATAAAATATACTGACATAGACCGCCGGAATCCGCTCAAAGAAATTGAAAATCTCACAGAGCAGTTATGTCAGCTTCTGGAACAGGAGGTCGTAAAGAAACTTGAGTCTGAGATGCAAATACGACCAAACGATCAAGGATCGAAAACCCACCACATTTCGGAGACAAACTTGACTCCCAGAGGGGCCAAATCTTTACTTTCTCCAGAAGTTATGAAAACATAAGACAGCAGACACAATCACATAATGCAGTGTGATGTTGCACAGAAACGCGATGAGACAAGTTCAGAATTAAGCTCTAGAATCAATGCTGATAATGACCGCCATCCAATTGCAATAATACAGTCAGTAGAAGAATAAGTACTTTTTTATGCTGGGATCGAAATCTCAACTTCAGACCTCTGGTAGGCCAGGAGGAAAGTTTCAGGGAGGTGGCAGAGGAAGAGGAAAAGTAGGCCATTAGAGAGAAAGAGGCAACATCAAAACTACTCAGAAGATGAAATAGAGAATGGAAATTACATCATTAACAACATCATCAATGTCTCTAATATTGAACTAAATGCTAAAGAGAATAAGATTTTGTCCCTTGGACTCTCATTTTGTGCCCCAATAAATATGGATTATTTGCAAACCAGGTTTGACTGTTTCAAGTTTTTTGTGAAATTAAGGTTATCTAAATACTTTGATAATAAGGAAATAGGCATGCCGGAATAAGCTCAAGAACAGGAGGAGCTGTGTAATTTTGTAATCTCTGACATTAATTTATTAAGAGAAATAGACAGTCTATCCAGAGATGGGGCAAATTGCGTGACAGACGATATCCTAATTTTAGATCAGACATTGAATGTCTTTGAGAGGCTAAGTACACCCTTTAAACCAAAGTCTGTATTTTACCTATGGTTCTGTCTGATTTGAATTGAATTGAATAGAATGGGGAACTTATAAAGCGCATACTGTCACTGCGAAAGGAGCATCCTGGTGCTATCCAGTTAAGGTCAAGCATACTGAAGGAGGGACCTATATAAGAGAGTGGCAGACTTCATCTGGTATGCCAAAGATCCAGGTCTTTAAAGCCTCCCTGAACTGTTTTTCTGTTTTGAGGTATCTCAGTTTGTCTGGTAGAAGGTTCCATGCTCTAGTTCCTAAGACCGAAACTTATTTTCCTCCCCTGGTTTTGCATCTGTAACTGGGGGTTTTAAAAGATGCGGTGAGGAAGATCTGAGAGTCCTAGTTGTGTTATACGGGGTAAATCTTGCTGACAGGTAATTTGAGCCCTGTTTATGTGCTGCTCTAAAAGTAATTATGAGGATTTTGAATAAAATCCTCTTATTTAAAGGGAGCCAATGGAGAACTTTTAGAGCAGTCGATGCGGAGGCCCTACGCGGAAGTTTCAGGACCAGACGAGCTGCCGCATGCTGGACCACTTGTAATCTCTTCAGTGTAGATTTATTGATCCCTGCCAGAAGGCTGTTACAGTAGTCCAAGTGTAAAAAAAAAAAAGTCCACTGCAACTGTTTTCCTAGCCGTTAGGGGGAACAAATTGAAGAATTTTTTCAGCGTTTTGATTAGACCAAAACAGGTTCCTGCCACTTTTAGTACATGAGGTTTAAAAGGAAGGAGATTATCAAATAGTGCTCCCAGATTTTTTGCGAAGTCAACTGTAGCCGGGGGAGCTATGACATCATCCGGCCACCAGGAATGGGTTATCTTTCCCCATCAGAAGAATCTCAGTCTTGTCCGTATTGCCCCGAGGATGATTATCTTTCATCCACTGGATGACTGCTGAGAAGCAGAGCTTGAAATTTACTTCCGCCGATAGAATCTTTGTCCAGAGATAGAATCAACTGGGTATCGTCGGCATAAGATGTAGCTTCAATCCCAAAGGAAGAAATGAGAAATAAGGGGGGACATGTATATATAGAATAGGAGCGGGCTAAGAAAAGAGCGCTGGGGGACTCCAGCTGTGATGAACCGTTCAGGGGAAAGGAAGGTGCCCAATGAGACCGCTTGCCTGCGGTTGGTCAGGAAGGACTTGATCCAAGTCAGGACGGTATATGAAATGCCGCTGTATTTTATTCAGACTCGAAGTATCTCATGGAAAATGGTGTCAAATGCCGCAGACAAAGCGAGCAGGATCAGTACTGCTTTCCTGCCTTTATCTGCGATAAATTTTGGTGTGTCTGATATTTCTAATATGGCGGACTCTGTGGAATGGTATGGGCAAAACCCTGATTGGCGTGGATGGAATAACATAGAGGTTTTGCAGAATTTAGAAAGCTCTTTATTGACAAAACTTTCCGTGATCTTTCCCAGAATTGGTAACAGGGATATCGGACGGAGATTCGATAAGTTAGAGATATCTACATTCTGCTTTTTCTTTAAGGGTTTCACTATGACAAGTTTCCATTCATCGGGGACTGAACCAGTGAGTAGTGATGAATTTACAATGTGGTTAATCACTGGGTTGACAATGTGTAACATTTGATGTAAAATCCTTGGGGGACAGGCGTCCAATGGTTAGCCTGATTTACAGGCTGTGATTGCTGACCATGTGTCCTCCAATGAGACTGGTTGGAAATCTTGCATGTTAGACCTACTATCCACAGGGTCCAGTTCCTGATCTATGTTGGATTCTGGTATCATAGCTGTTCCAAAATCCTTTTGAATGGTCTTTATCTTGTCATCAAAATAATTTTCGATTTCATTCCAAATGGTCTGAGAGGGGGGGATTTCTTTATGCTTTACTTTAGGATCAGTAAAGGATTTTACAATTACAAAAATTGTTAGGTATTATGATTTTCAGAGGAATAAAGTCGTTGTCCGACCAGATCTGGGTTATAGGAGAGTCAGTTGAGAGGAGGGGAAAATTAGTGCAAACCCCATCCAGTGTATGCCCTGCCCGATGATCCTCCTAGTTGGCATAAACAAAATGGTTTGATTATTTCCCTGAATGTAGCCACCCCTGCTTCACTACCATTTTCCAAGTGGAGATTAAAGTCTCCAAGAATAGTGAAATTAGCGTATCTGAGTAGGTAGTGGCTAAGTGTTTCCTCTAGTGTTTCTAGGAAAGTGACACTAGAACCGGGTGGGTGGTAGACAAGTGCTCCGGAGAAGGAGAGAGAGGGATTTATTGTGAGGCAGAAGACAAGGCTTTCTGCTCCCTTAAGAGAGTGTAGATCAAAGTGTTTACACTGTAGTGTGTCCCTATAAATGATAGCCAACCCCCCTCCTCTATTTGCTCCTCTATCCTTCCTACAAAATGTGTAGTTGGGGGGGAGTGCAGCTACAATACCTGGGTTGCACTTATCATTTAGCCAGGTTTCAGTTATGCACATATAGACTAATTCATTTTCTACAATTAACTCTCTGATATCCAGTGCGTGTTTAGCCATAGAACTGGCATTAATCAGTCCACCTTTAATCGTAAGATTGCCAGGAGTGGGATCTTTTTTCTTTTCGGTCACTGTGTGCTCTGAGTCAATAAAGGGTAGCTCTACATGACAGCTAATGCAGGTAGCAGGTCCTGCAATTTTGTTAACTTTTAAATGAGTATCACATTCACCGTAGGTGTCCAGTTTCCTTAATGACGTGGGCGAGAGCGGCTCACCTGACTTAAAACTGGCAGCATGTCTGGCGCTGGCCATCATCATCGATTTGTTTTCAGAGCTAGTACTACAAGACCTAAAGGGTTTATATGCTATACATAACACTAATGTATCAGCAGACACATTTGAGATCCAATATAGGAGTCTGGTAAAAAAACTATGTTTGAGAAAAGATATTGTGGTGAGGCAAGCTCATAAGGGACGTAACATTGAGCTATGGCCCCTTGTGATGTATCAGGATGAAGTGATGGAGCAGCAGTCAGACAGACAAAGTTATGAAAAGATAGCTAGGAGAGAGGCCCTAGTTCTTAGCACCAAGTATCAGGTAGCGTTGTCTAAATGGAAATCTTCAGGGCTTTTAACTCAGGCACAATTTTTGTTTTTAAAATCAGATTCACCCATTTTACCTATTTTTTATTTAAAACCCAAAATACATTAGAATATCAGAAAACTACTGGGTCGTCCTCAAAAATTGGAACCCTTTTTGAGAACACCTCTAAATATCTAGATTATTTTCTTCAAGATTCAGTAAGGAATTTATCCTCATATATTCAGGGCACCAGGAACTTTTTGAAAAAATTCTATGACGTGAATTGGGAAGAGGACTACATCTTAATGACCTTAGATGTGTCCTCGCTGTACAAAAGCATCTACCACAGTGATGGGATTAGGGCAGTGAATTATTTTGTAAGCTCCTGGCTTTTGTCACTGCTCAAGCACACTGAGATGCTTCTTGATATGATACGTTGGTGTCTCTGTAACAATATATTCCTATTTGGTCCAGATTTGTACCGACAGCTAAAAGGAACAGCTATGGGCACCTGCTTATGCTAATCTGCATATCGGCTGGTGGGTGGAGCAGGTGCTGGCACATGACTTTGCCGAGACAATGAGTGATAATGTAATTTTACGGTTACGCTATATTGATGATCTTTTTATGATATGGCGTGGCACCATGGAATCGGCAGACGGTTTTGTTAAGTGGTTGAAGGTGAAGCAACTAAATTTCCATTTCACATCCCATATCAGCACAAATGAAGTGAACATTTTGGACCTAACGGTATATGTTAAAGAAGGGCAGTTGCACACAAAGACCGGATGACCATAGCTGGCAACACAGTGTTGCATGCACGCAGTTTTCATCCCAGTAGGTTGTAGTACAGCATTCTGTATGCAGAGAATTTACGCATGCATAGGAATTGCAGTGGTCTCAAGAATTGTGTAAAAGATTAGAGATGATAGGTTTGTGCAGTGGCAGTAACTGTGGAACCTTTCAGTCGGTGGATGGCAATTACTTGCACAAGTTTCACTTTAAGAGGGCAATCTGCACTGTCACTTTTAAAGTTTGCACTGTCACTTAATTTTTTGGAATCCGTCCTGTGTCGACTACTATCTTTTTTGATAAAGACCGCAGAAGATGTTGAAACGCGCCAGCCAGTAGCCACAATAGAGTTTACCTTTGATGCGAGCCCGAGCATGCTGAAACCTGCTTTAGATGTGTAAAGCAGGCAAATTGATCTATATACATCTATATATATATATATATCCAAAGACGCCCACTCCGTGAAGAATAGGTAGAGGCCACTCGGGGGAACCAGTTGGAAAATCTTTAATTGTTTAAAACAGCTGGTGCATAATGCATTTCGGCCTTACGGCCTTCCTCAGATGCCGCTGTGTGCAAAGGGTCACTCCACCCCCACCTTTGAAAGTTCAAAGTCTCTCCCATTGGCGGAAGTCCGCTGTCCTGAGGTCACATGGTTACAACGCCACTGCAGTTCTGCCACAACTACAGCTCCCAGAATGCTGTAACTGGGTGAGTGTTGCTTGGGAGGTGCGGAGTGTAAAAGTAAAAAGACTTTGCTGGAAAATAATTATCGATCTCCCTCCAGTCCCCTTTGACGTTCCAACCTCGTTGTGCGTGTGCCTGCCGGACCGTGAGCCAGGGTTACAGTGAACCTGCCTCCTCGTCAATGACAAGCTGCACCACGCAGCAGTCCATGGTTAGGCATGCAACTCGAGGCGGGCAGGAGTCTTTTCAATACCTTGAAACGTAGAGAAGCTGCAAGCAGCGGGTGCCAGCCAAACTCCTGCCTCTTGACAGAACGGAGCCTCCAACGCACCTCTGGCCGGTGCGACATATCCAAAGACGCCCACTCCGTGAAGAATAGGTAGAGGCCACTCGGGGGAACCAGTTGGAAAATCTTTAATTGTTTAAAACAGCTGGTGCATAATGCATTTCGGCCTTACGGCCTTCCTCAGATGCCGCTGTGTGCAAAGGGTCACTCCACCCCCACCTTTGAAAGTTCAAAGTCTCTCCCATTGGCGGAAGTCCGCTGTCCTGAGGTCACATGGTTACAACGCCACTGCAGTTCTGCCACAACTACAGCTCCCAGAATGCTGTAACTGGGTGAGTGTTGCTTGGGAGGTGCGGAGTGTAAAAGTAAAAAGTCTTTGCTGGAAAATAATTATCGATCTCCCTCCAGTCCCCTTTGACGTTCCAACCTCGTTGTGCGTGTGCCTGCCGGACCGTGAGCCAGGGTTACAGTGAACCTGCCTCCTCGTCAATGACAAGCTGCACCACGCAGCAGTCCATGGTTAGGTTATATATATTTATATATATATATATTTATATATTTATATATATATATATATATATATAAGTGCCCTTGCTGTGATGTTTAAAAGCTGTGACCACTCCCAGTCATGTGATCACACCCCTCTATATATATATATATATTTTTTAAACACCTCCATTTTCTCCTCTTTTCATTTGGAAAGCTACCTTATTCAGCTTCAGTCTTCTCCTGACTTCTATTGCTCCTTCAATTCCTAATGCTGAGTGTGGAATGTGATCCATAGCTATGTCTATTGGAGTAACGAGGCTACAAAAAGGAGAGGTATTGACAGGGAATGTGGAGATTAGTTGGTTTGGCCAGAGGGGCACAAAGTTTCAACAGTTGACACACATTAACTGGGGTAGGGCTGGAAATCCTAATGAAGGATACCTTTGCAAAACTGATGTCGCATTTCCCTCACACTGTATTGGTGTACTCTAATAGATGCCAAAGACAGAAATGGATGTGGTCAAATGAATTCGGCCTACATGAATTCGGTCCAGAGATTGAGAAAGCCATGAAACATGGTAATACATCTTGCTGCTTTCCTCAGAGACGATAACATGGTCTCTTTCTACAACAACAATCTATGTTTTGACATGCATGAAATGTATAGAAGTGATGGAGTTCACTTTACAGACGAAGGGAACAGGGTGTTCATAAGCAACCTGAAACGCTGCACACAGTCTTATGTGTAGCTTTCTTATACACACTCTCAACACAAAGGCACTTGTCAGAGCCAGCCAAAAGCCCAACATTTTGTTTACTTTCTTGTAAAATATGTTTTCTAAAGAATTATTGAACTCCACAACGACGTTGCCATGATTGCGATCATGTCGCAAAAAGGCAAAAGAAAAGCAGACATCCAACGACCACCACCACCTTAAGAAAATGGAACTTAAAAAATTTATTCTAACTATTACAATACATACATTACTAACTTAAAGAACAGGTTTGTACATATCTTTTTGTAGTAACTTTTTAAAAACTGTGTTTGAACCCTACTTCCCGTTTTCATGATTACGCAGAGAATCGCGATGACTTCAGTAACTGTGATGATTTTGCCTTTTTGTAGACGTGTAAAATACATATATGCACACTTTACAGTATTTTAGACACTGGGAGCCAATTACGATGTGGCTCGTAAATGCTCTGACCAGGGGTAGGAGCATTATGGGCCACATTGTAATCAGACCCTCTGTTTACTTTCCGACTGCCGTATTACAATTAGGGGTGGGCGGGATATGCGAAATTAACTTTCGCAAATTATCGCGAAAATGTTTAAAATTATCGCAAACAAGCGGAAATATCGCGAAGATGCGGAAGTTTTTTTCCAGCATGTTCGCGAGATTTTCTGCATGGTTGCGGGTCGCCAACTTACCCATGTGGTTGCTTGCGGGCGTGGCCATCTTGTTTTGAATTGTCTCACGGTGCATGATCGCAAGAAGAAAGACGTGATCGCGCGACGCATGACTTCACTGCGAGCGCGAACTGTCGCGAGACAGCGCAAATGGCTAAAACCAATACAACATCTCATGGAGAACGCGACCGGATCAAGAAAACTTGTCGGCGAACGCAGGGATTCAGGTAAGGCGATCGCGCGCGCGCGAGAATGTATTATTTTACAGAGCGAGCAAGAAACAAATTATCGCCAAGCTGCGGAAACCGGAAATTTTGACATTTTCGCGCTCTCCATGGAACGCGAAAATGTCAAATTATCGCAATTTCCGCGAACGGAACGAAATTTTCGCCCAGGCCTAATTACAATGCTGGCGGTTGGAAGCTAAACCGGCTGGTCATTCCAGCTGGCTTTCCATGGGTTCAAGGAGCCCGTCGGCCAGTCGGAACTGGCTCATAATCCCAAAGGGCGGGCCTTGGGATTACGATGCATGGTTTCCGGCATGGTTTCCATGCTAACCTCGGAAAGCATGTTTGGGGGCCCCAGCAGGGCCCCCTTGGGTGCACGGCCTCTGGTTGGAGGCCGAGAGGGCACCTATGGCACCCCCCTGTTGACTTAGGTCCACCTGACATTACAATTAGCCACTAGGGGCTTATTACTGCACTGTTTAAAGTCATATTTTTATAGGGAGCTTGTACAAAAACAATCTTTTAAACCAGTTTTACATGTTCGCGAGTATTCTGAGTATCACAAAGACATTGGTAACTGCAATGGTTGTGTCTTTTTTTATAAAGTAAAAAACACATATATGCACTCTTTTTACAGTATTTTAGACACTAGGGTGCCGATTCCGATCCTGGAAAAATCGGGTATGAACCGTCGGTCGGAGCGTTTTTTCCGTCCGACTCGTACCCGGGAAAAAAACATTACAAACATCAAGTACGATTCGCACGGAAACACCATTTCCGTAAGAATCGTAAAAAACACCGACCGACGAAAATATACATACAACTCTGATCCGGGAAAGCGCCGACGTGACGTCGGGACACATTTAGGCTGCGTTTCATGAACCAGGAAGTACGATTCGAACCGACAGCAGTCGGCAATATTTTTGCGGCACCCAAAAAGTGCCGGAAAAGCGAAGTACGCCGCGATGCGAGCGGAATTGGGGGCCTGGTACGTGCCGTACCCCTCCCAGCCCTCCGTATGTACGCGCCGTCCCCCCCAGCCCCCCGTATGTACGCGCCGTCCCCCCCAGCCCCCCGTATGTACGCGCTGTCCCCCCAGCCCCCCTCCGTGTATGTCCGGTGCAGACCCCAACCCCACCCCCCGAATGTACGGTGCGGACCCCCACCCCACCCCCCGAATGTACGGAGCGCACCCCCACCCCTGTATGTACGGCGCGGACCACCACCACTACGCGCAGGGGGTCCGCGCCGTACATACGGGGGTGGGGGTACACTCCGTACATTCGGGGGGTGGGGTGGGGGTCCGCACCGTACATACGGGGGGTGGGGTGGGGGTCCCCACCGTACATTCGGGGGGTGGGGTGGGGGTCCGCACCGTACATTTGGGGGGTGGGGTGGGGGTCCGCACTGGACATACGGGGGTGGGGGTATGCTCCGTACATTCGGGGGGTGGGGTGGGGGTCCGCACTGTACATACGGGGGGGTGGGGTGGGGGTCCGCACCGTACATTTGGGGGGTGGGGTGGGGGTCCACACCGTACATACGGGGGTGGGGGTATGCTCCGTACATTCGGGGGGTGGGGTGGGGGTCCACACGTACATTCGGGGGGTGGGGTGGGGGCCCGCACCGTACATACGGGGGGTGGGGTGGGGGTCCCCACCGTACATTCGGGGGGTGGGGTGGGGGTCCGCACCGTACATTTGGGGGGTGGGGTGGGGGTCCGCACTGGACATACGGGGGTGGGGGTATGCTCCGTACATTCGGGGGGTGGGGTGGGGGTCCGCACTGTACATACGGGGGGGTGGGGTGGGGGTCCGCACCGTACATTTGGGGGGTGGGGTGGGGGTCCACACCGTACATACGGGGGTGGGGGTATGCTCCGTACATTCGGGGGGTGGGGTGGGGGTCCACACGTACATTCGGGGGGTGGGGTGGGGGCCCGCACCGTACATACGGGGGTGGGGGTACGCTCTGTACATTCGGGGGTGGGGGTCTGCACCAGACATACACGGAGGGGGGCTGGGGGGACGGCGTTTACATACGGGGGATGGGGGGGATGGCGCGTACATACGGGGGCTGGGGGGGACGACGCGTATGCGGGCACATGTCTCCATGGTTGCAATTGAGGTTCGCTCCTTGCAGTGTTTTTTCCATACGGTTGTACAATCGGACGGACGGGATGGATCGTACTTGCGCGCTTGGACTTCATTTTTCCGATTCGTACGTAAAATCGTCCGGGGACGTGTCGGACACTTTTTCCGACCCGAGGACGTGTGGGGGAATTTTCTCAATGCGATTTGTATGTATTTTTTCCCATGCGAATCGTACTTGCCAGTTTGTACGGTACTTGTACGATTCGGACGGAAAAAAATCCGGATACGATTCGTACGGAGAAAATTTTTCCAGGATCGGAATCGGCTCCTAGGGGTTTATTAGTGCACTGTTTAAAATCAAAATTTTCAAGATAGTTTGTATAAAATTCATCTTTCAAATCTATAATACACCGATACCCACAAAGGTACATGGAGGGCCATGCTGGCGATCGCAATAATTAATATCTATTTTGGACACATAATTTGGGTCACTAATTCCCTCATTTCTCAAGAATGGTGAGAGAGTATCTCTACCCTGACCCCTTATTTCACTTTCCCCAAAAACTTTCAGCCCCGAGAAGCATCCCCGATAGGTAAAATGGATGCCCCAATTTTCTGTTCAGGTTGCGTCCAGCCAATCACAGCATTTCCGTTGGTGCGCTTTCGCGATTCACCTCAAACACGTTGCGATGTAACCATGAGCACCGCGCAATTGCCAACATTTCTGCTAAGGTTGCATTCAGCCAATCGGAGCATCCCTTTTGGCACGTGCTTTCATGGTTTACTGCCAACTCCTTGCAGATAACAATAACTATAATTGTTGAATTTCTGTGCTTTTTAGAATTTATAATGGTATGTTGTAATTTCACCTAACTATAACGTTACCTTATGATTTGTTTTTTTAGTGAATATATGTCTTGGGGCCTCAATATCCCTTCAATATTTGTGGCTTAGGTGTATGTCCAGGGGAGGCTTCCCTGCACCCCATCAAAATCACAACGTTGGCTATGCTGAGTCAAAAGGTTGATGTCAACGGGTTGCAAATTGATGTAGGTTTAATTAATTTTCATATGTGGTTTCCAAACAGCATACACCATGGAATACAATAACCAATGCATTTCGGTGTAAAACACATCTTGCTCAAGGGTAATGTGATTGTGGAATTGTGTATATTAAGTAGTGACACCACAATAAGCAAGAAAAGAAGGACTTACAGGTCCACAATACAGCTCTATTCTGTGGGGGCCATCTTAACCTGTATCTAAGTCTGTGTAATACTAAGAGAGAGACTTTCAAAACTGATAATTAATATCAGTGCCCAATGTACATACATTTCAACATTTGAAATCCAGAAAACCACAGAGGCAAAATAAAGAGGGTTCTTACATACATTCTAAAATAAGAAAGTTGGATATCACAGAGGCAGAATAAAGTGAATACTGTGGAAGTGCACCTCATAATTTCATACCTCTTATCTTTTCCATAACTAACTCCCGGTCTCCCGCCCCTCGGGGCAGCAATGGGTCTGATAGAGTCTTTTCAGTACCAGAACACTCTTTCTGAGTACCTGCGCACTCTATAAATGCTCTTTCATTCATTAGACTTTGTACTCTGAGGCTTACAAGTGATGGCACACAGAACTGAGCGTCTAGTTCTGTAATGTGCCTGCTATCTGACATCTTGGAAGGATCTGCTGGTTAATGGCATACCAGGTATTATTCCACATTAAAGGCTATAATAGTTAAGTAACTACTTATCCAACATGTGTGTATAGCTCATGCCTTGTACATATATATCCAAATATGGGTGAATCATTCCTAATTAAGCCCCAGTGTGCATAATATCTTTTATAGTGCTGACCTGCAATACTGAAAAAATGTGTCTTCCAATATAACTTAATTATAGCCCCAATTAAGCCCAAGTGGGCACAAAATATGCCGCATGATTTGGCAAAATCAGAAAACTACTGAAAAAATTAGGTAATTTTAAGCAAATATTTTGGAAGGAATAATATGCTCCAATATAAGAGTTCTCATTCAAATGTTCATTCATTGGATGGTTCTCAATACTCAGAAACAGGTCCTACCACAACCTCCTGCCTGAGAAACAGAAGAGTGGACTACTTCGCATTCATACATGTTCTTTGAAACAATGTAGGATAGCCTCTGTAAGATTGTTCCACCTTTTATACAGGTGTGGATCCTGTAAATAAAAAGTGAGAGAAATAGAAGGTTTTTCCTTCCCCATGGTGAAAAATGTGACAACCTCAAAATAAGAGGAAGAGGAAGAGGTGCATGAAAATAGGTAAATAGAATGTGGACAATGAGTTAAAAACATACATACAATAATACAAATCTTTACATAAATCTAAAATATTACTGTATATTATCCTGCAAAAAGTTAAAGGAAGGTAGGTAATATGTATAACAGCCCTAGTCAAGGCCCCAAAAACAGTTGGTGAACTTCCGTGGGAGAAACCACACCCACCAGTAACATATTCATAGCAACCGACTATCATTCTAAATGTACAGAAAGTTCTTTTTACTTATTGAGACCAGTCGATGTCTTAGTATTAAGACTAATGATATATTCAGATTCCAACTGTCTCAGTGATTTAATTATGTCACCACCCCTTTTGGGCACTGGAACTTGAACAATTATGAAATATTTTAGTTTGATTATGTCCCTATTGTGATGGGTGTCAAAATGCCTGTCTGCCAGGTATTGTTGGTTTGTGTGTTTGATAGCCCTCTGATGCTCTAAAATCCTCTTTTTGGTGGGGTGAACCATACTGCCTACATATCATAGGTTGCACGGACATTGCAGGACATAGATGGTAAAGTCAGATAAACAGGTAAAGTGAGACTTGATGGTACGAACAGTGAGGGGTAATGTGTATTCACTGACCCTGGTGCTGTATTTACATGCTTTACAGGCTGTAAAGGGCAAAAAGTCCCCAATGTTGGTTTCCCTGTTGCTGGTGGCTCCCACATCGCTCTTACTGAGGCGATCTTTCATGGTAGTCCCTTTTCTGAATGTGATGTTGGAATTCTCATTAATAAAGTCACCCAGACTCTTCACCACAGATAGAACAGGCCAGTGCTTCTTTAGAGTTTTCTTAAGGTCGCCTGCTCGTTTGCTAAAAGTTGTCATGAATTTTAAATAATTAAAACATTTTTTTTTATAAAAAACACATTTATTAAAAATTCTATTGAAAAAACAAGGTGTAAACAAAAAAAATAAGTGTCAATATAAATTCAATTTTGCAAATATTAAGAAAATATTAGATATACTATCCCCACTGCGCTGCAACAATAGGGAAGGAGTTGAACTTCAGAGGGGTTACAAATACTATTCCCACTACAGTCCACATTTCAATAGGGAACGTGTTTGACTTCAGAGAGGTTAAAATCACCTTTCCTATTCCAGTCGCAAGGGTAGGAGTTTGAAGCAGTTACATTTACTATTTCCACTCCAAACTAATCAACAGTGGGGAAAGCATTGGACTTCTCAGAGATTAAATTTACTATTCCTACTCCAGTCTAAACAATTGTAGGGAAAGTATTTCATTCCAGAGAGGTAAGATTTATTATTCCTACTCCAGTCTATGCAACAGTAGGGAAAACGTCAGTCAGTCAGTATTAAAATATTGATATGATTAACAATCAATTAAATAATTAAAAATTAAAGCTAATTAAGAATAATTGTTTTTTGTTTTATAATATAATTAACTTCCAACATTTTACCCCTACAAACTCAACATCCCACTACTAAAATATAACTTACTGTTAATAATAGTAAAAGTAAACTAAAAATTGAAATATTAATTTTACATTCAAAATATAGGATTAAAAAAATTGTGTAATGAATAATCAATCACAAACTAATTAACAATAACAAATTATCAATACATTCTAATATTTCAAATGTAATTAACTTTCCACCCTAGCCGTCTACAATCCCAGCAACATTCTACAATACTGTAAAGTACTTGTAACATTAAAAAATATATATACTTAATCACCTAAACTTTCTAAATATATGTTATAAAATGAAAAACAATTATGCCAATAATACTAACACCTACAATTATTACATTAACTAACACATATTACAATAATTAAAAAACAATATTTTTTTGTAACTATATTACCAAACATGATATTATAAACAACAATATTCTTAAAAACGATATAACTTACCAAAAAACAATATTCTCAACAATTATTTTCTAGACCATGGTATGTTTGACTCACAGTATTTATTTTCTGAAATTAATATATTCTGATATTTTTAATTCAATATTTTGTCCAGATACCTGTAAACTGATCTCTACAAGGCATATATTATGTATACAAAAGTAGACATAGTAATTATTTATATTTTTTTGATTTGTCACATTAACAAAAGAGAAGTGCATGGTTGTTCCTCAGATTGCATTGTGAATTAACAAGCACCACATCCACATTACGCTCAAAGGACTATGGGCATGATTTGGCTACCTCCACCCGACTTACAGAGCACCTCTAGAACATAGGTAAATTGGCTCAGTAAATTGGTATCTCTTGTATATGTGAAAAACCTGCATTAAACTGGAAAACTTTTTCCGAGGAGTTGCCACATATAGATGTTATTCCCTTAAACTGAAAGCCTATGTCTAACTTAGGATAGTTCAATGAAAGACTATTTTCAAAGAAATCATACTAACTTGACATAGCAGAGGCTCTATGGATAGCATAAAGTCTAGCAGGAGAGGAGGCAACTCCCTCCACATTTTGAATGTCAACGACAACCCAGGGAAGACTGTGTGAAAAGAAGTCATACCCAGGTGCTAAACTCTGCCAAACCTCTAAAGCATTGCAAACAGAATGTCCCATGTGCTTAGAAAGTCAGCTGAGTGAAAGTGTGAGGCATAGGCCACACTTTTTCCTAATATATTAGTGAAATGGGTATAGAAAGGAGCATGTAGACAGTACCTTAGCCAAGATTTTACTTTCTATATTTAAAACATTGAGCAGTACAAAAACACTCCATGCAGTTTTTTTCTCATTTGTGCTATGACTGCATTTTGCATGTCCTCAGTCAGCTTTCCAATTTTTTCTGTTACTTTGTATACAAAGCACGTCTGGCCAAAATGACCTTCTAGCCATGTATGCCATTCCGCCAGGATATTCGTAGGTCCCAATATTTTGCACCTCTGCAAAATCATTTACAGTATCTGTCATCCCATCTGGCACCTTGTCTAATCTACCTAAGCTTTCCTTTGACAGTGGTAGATTTTAAAGTACTGGAGGAGACCCAACATAGCAGGTCTCTCTATCCTACCTGACGTGGTACTGTAGAATTTCTTCCAATGATCAGCAAACAGCTCCTTTATTTCTCTATCATCAGAGAGTCCTCCGATCCTGTGTGATCCACAATCCTCTCAATCTATCAGGACCTCTCATGTCTCTTCCTTTGGGCAAGATTACGATAACTGCGGTCGGGCTGCCAGATCACTTTTGCTGTGGTTGGGAGACCACATATGAGCATGTGGCAGTCCGGCTGGCGTATTACGATGGGACCACTGGGCTGGTGGTCCGAAGTTGACAGTGCCACGGCGGGGGGCATGCCGCAGACAAAGAAAAGGGCCACAGCAGCTGTCGCCACCACCATGCATCACCTTCGGCACGTCCATGCCATGCAGTGCATGAATAACAGTGCCACTGTAGGGGTGTTCTTCCTACCCTTCTCAACAACCTTTTCATGGCTGGGTCCCCGCATGAAAAGGTTGCCAGGAAGGGAAATTATAATTCCAATGGCAGTGCCTGCCTCGGCACCTACACCATTGGCTGCCGCTGTTCCGACCGCCACACCGCAGGGATCCAGGATCCTGGCGGTGGTGGCAGTGTGGCCTCGGGCTGCTATCTTTCCGATCACCATTATCCTGATTCGGGTGTGCAACTGATGGGCTCTTGGCAGTTGGACTACCACTGAAGGGTCCAGCCGCATACATCGTAATCGGGTCCTTAGTCATGTTTATTGCACACGTCATGAAAACTCCTCAATGACCCAATGTATTGTGCGTAAGCTGGCTCTCTGTAGACATTGCAATTCTTTACAGATATGGTCCAGTTAGAAAACCATCAAAAAGAGCCTGATGGGCTACCTAACTCAACTGTGAGGGTTGTTTGTTTAGTAACCTATATCGTTCTCTTTGTATATTTCTCTTGAGCTGCACCATCACTGATGCATGACCCCTAAGGACCACCTAGGAGGCCTCCCAAAGAACCCTCTCAGCTGTATTGATTATGTGTTCTCTTGGAAATAAAAATGTGTAATGTCATCCATGTTGTTTATTGTCTCTTGGTCCTTTAGCTCCCAAACTTTCAGATTCAATACCCCTGAGACCTATCAAATGCATTAGAATGAAATGACAAGAAATGCATTGAGCCAGGTATGCTACTATGCATACAGGGATACATTCATTTCTGGCACTAGGAAGTAGTCTCAAAACATCAACTAGTCATAGGGCATGAGCACCGGTGGTGAGTGACATTGGAGACCCCTTTTACTCCCCCTTCTGTGGACTAATACAAGCCTGTATTCATCAACCCACTGACACCCACTGAAATTACATCCCAGGATGCAAGGTAGCATTTAGAGTCTCCAGAAACAATGGGGCCGATTCACAGAACTAATCTGAGATAAAATCCTAAACTTACTACTTTTGGTATTCATAGAAGGCATTTAGTAGTAGTAAAGTTAGGACTCCTAACTTTACTACTACTAAACTGAGACAAAATCCTAACTAAATGCCATCTGTGAATACCAACAGTAATACGCTTAGGAATTTACCTCAGTTTAGTAGTAGTAAAGTTAGGAGTCCTAACTTTACTACTACTAAATGCCTTCTGTGAATACCAAAAGTAGTAAGTTTAGGATTTTATCTCAGAGCAGTTCTGTGAATCGGCCCCAATGTTGGTAAGCCAGTTTGCAAGCATGTTGTTTTGCAGTCTCACTTACACATAATTACAAACCACTGTTTAAACTTGCCTCCCCACCTTACCCGCACACTAAGGCAACACCAATCAAAACCCATTCAAGTCTCTGCAACCAAATAGATACTATCTTCCACATGAAGATGGATCACCACACCACAGGGCACAGAATACAAGACCACTGTTAATCTATAAGGTACCTATGATTACCAGTGTGCCATTGAACGAAGCGCTGTGGTGTAGGCGCGCTGTGCATTTTCCTCTATATTTTAATCGCTACCCGTTTTGTCTAATTTTGTTTAATTTTAAGTTATTTCTCCCTGTTTTAACTTAGGGAATGCCCCCTTACCTGAACTGCAATTTGTTGTAACACCGCTGCTTAGCGGGTCCGGTCCCGGGGTTTCAGGAAGTTTAGGAGGGAATCGGCCGCCATATTGTGAGTGGACTGGGTGACACAGTTTGGGCGGCATCTTGAGTGTCCCAGTGGTGCTGATCACTCGCGGACGCCCTATTTAAGGCGGTGCATCAAGGGGGTCAGCTGGACAAGGTACCTATGATTACTAGTGTGCCATTGAACGAAGCGCTGTGGTGTAGGCGCGCTGTGCATTTTCCTCTATATTTTAATCGCTACCCGTTTTGTCTATTTTTGTTTCATTTTAAGTTATTTCTCCCTGTTTTAACTTGGGGAATGCCCCCTTACCTGCACTGTAATTTGTTGTAACACCGCTGCTTAGCGGGTCTGGTCCCGGGGTTTCAGGAAGTTTAGGAGGGAATCGGCCGCCATATTGTGAGTGGACTGGGTGACACAGTTTGGGCGCCATCTTGAGTGTCCCAGTGGTGCTGATCACTCGCGGACGCCCTATTTAAGCCAGTCCCTCAAGCGCGCAGCGGGAGCGCCCTCCCTGCGCCTGAGTGGTGCCAGAGTCCTGCCCGTCTGCACTCGTCCGCGCCGAGGGCTCCGTAGCCTTTTTTCCCGTGGATGTAGTTTTTGTACTTTTCCATATCATGCATACTAGATCTGCTCTGCTTAGTTTTCGTAACTCCTTGCCCTGCACGCATATTCCGCTTCATCCTCTCTCTGGCCCTATTAATTGTCCTAAGTGTGATTTTAGACTTCCATCTCCTGTTCCTATCTCTGCATATAGAAAAGTTCCCTTAGGCTGCCCAGCTGCCATTCCGCCTCCGCTGGTAAAATCTCAGGATCCGTCTATTTTTAAGGTCTGCCATCTTAATGTGAGGTCTCTGGTTAGACATCATCAGGATGTGCATAGTCTACTTACGGACGAAGCCCCTGATGTTTTGTTCATGTCAGAGACATGGTTGCATGATGATGCCTCGGCTGCGGTGAACTTGGCTCTCCCCTCTGAGTATATGATTTTTACTCATAATCGTAACTCGAGAGGAGGTGGCATTGCGGCCGTTATCAAATCCTACTACTCATGTGTATGGAAAGCTATGGATATAACCGGCTGCGAAAGTGCTTACTTTCGCATCTGGGTTAATCCCCATTTTACTTTCCCTGGCCTACTTATCTATCGGCCTCCGGGCCCGGACGCCGCCATCAGGTCAGCCCTTCCTGAAGCTGTCAGTACATTAGCTTTAAGGACTGCTAACTTTAGTATCATTGGCGATTTAAATCTTCATTTTGATACTCCCCTTTCTCCTACTGTTAGTAGTGCTCTTGCCGATCTGGAAGCTCTCCAGCTATTTCAGCTGGTCAACCATTGTACTCATGTTGGTGGTCATATTCTGGACCCTATTTTTACCAATCTATCTGCGGCTAAAGTGCTGCTTCCCAGGCCTATGGCCTGGACTGATCACCATCTCATAGAGCTGCACCTTGTAATTAAGGACCTTCCTCACAGAGTAATTTCATCTATGCCTCTTAGGCGTCCATGGAGAAAGCTGAAATTAGCTGACTTTCATCGGCTTCTTGGTCAATATCCTCTGGGCCCTTTTTTGGATGTTGAGTCAGGATATGACCTGTTTTGCAATTGGCTGACTGGAGCCTTGGACTGCCTGATCCCAATTGCGGAGAGTAAACGCCGTTGGGCTGATCCTAGTCCTTGGTATGACGATTCGCTTCGGCTCCTTAGGAAAGCATGCAAACAAGCTGAATGAGCCTGGCGTAAGTCTTATTTGCCAGGCATGAAAGCGATCTACCGTGCCAGGACGAAGAAATATCATAGAGCGGTTAACAAAGCTCGGGCTGCCTACTATTCTCGCGAATTCAACACCAGCACCAATCCTACTAAATTAGTATTTAAGGTGCTTAAGGATCTTACAGCCAGTAGAGCTCCAGTCGCTGAGATCTGTTCTGCCTCGCACTGTGAGGACCTGGCTGCCTTTTTTGTGGAAAAGGTTGAGGCCATTTATCGCTCCTTTTCTGCTCCATCCGTCTCTGTGGGGAAGTTGGAACCTTGCCCAATGACTACTATGTCTTTGTGCTCTTTCCCAGAGATTTCGATGGAGGAGTTTAATAAAATTGTGGCGAAAGTCAAATCTGGCTCTCCTAGTGATCCTCTTCGGCCTGCCCAATTTAGAGATTCAGCGTTACTTTGTCTTCCTCCCCTGCGTGATCTTGGCAATCTATCTTTGACGTCTGGTTCTGTCCCTGCTAGCTGGAAACAGGCTCAGGTGATGCCTATTTTGAAAAAACCTGCCCTGGATCAATTAAAGCTGGAGAACTATCGCCCTATATCTCTGCTCCCATGAGTCGCAAAACTGACTGAGGTTCATGTTAATGCCATTTTATCTAATCATCTTCATTGTGCTCACATTTTGGATCCCTCGCAGAATGGCTTTCGACCCGGCCATAGTACTGAGACTGCGTTGCTCTTTATGGTTGAGCACCTGCGTACTCTGGTCGACTCGGGTCAAACGGCGGCACTGGTGCTTCTCGATCTCAGTGCCGCTTTCGACACCGTCTCCCACGCCATTCTAATACAGCATCTGGGTGAGGCTGGTGTCGATAACGTGGTACTCGAGTGGTTTCGATCGTTTTTATCTGGTCGCACGTTTAGGGTTGTTACTCCTCCTTTTCAGTCTAAACCCTATCCTATCACTCAGGGTGTGCCGCAAGGGTCAGCTCTGAGCCCCACACTTTTCAATCTCTATGTGCAGCCGCTGGCTGCTGTCGCCAAGCGTTGGAACCTGACTATGGTGTCCTATGCTGACGACACGCAGCTGGTGGTTGCATTAAGTGGGGCGTCTGACCTCGAGGTTGCTGAGTTCCGCGAGGGACTGAGCTCAGTGGCCCGTTGGATGACAGATAATTGCCTGCAATTGAACGCTAAAAAAACCGAAGTGCTCATTGTCGGCAAGCAGAGTCATCTCTGGGGTGATCATTGGTGGCCACCCGAGCTTGGTTCAACTCCTCTTCCTGTCACCGAGGTTAAGAACCTTGGGGTCTGGTTGGACTACAAACTCAGGTTTGCCTGTCATACCAAGAAAACCGCTGCCACGTGTTTTGGGATTCTACGTAGGCTCAGACCTATCTTTAAATTCTTTGATGCTCCAACCAGACAGCTTATTGTTCAAGCTACGATTTTGTCTAGGTTGGACTATGCGAGCTCTCTTTTGTTGGGGGCTAATTTGGCCGAACTTTCTAGACTTCAACGCGTTCAAAATGCTGCTGCCAGGGCTCTGGTGAGCTTACCGCGATTTTGCTCGGCCAAAAATACCATTGTCAAACTTCATTGGCTCCCTGTCGCTCAGAGGATTAAGTTTAAATCTCTGTGCCTTGTGTTTAAAATTCTGAAGCACTCTTCTCCTCAGATTCTGGAGCACTTTATTCTGCCTTATGTTCCCTCGCGCTCTCTAAGATCCTCGGGTCTTCACTTGGTCATAGTCCCGCGCTTTAAGAGAGCTAGGTCCGGCGGCCGCTCCTTTAGAGTACTTGCTGCCGGGCTCTGGAACTCTCTTCCTGTCCATGTCCATGCAATTAACGAACTTTTTGCCTTTAGGAAGGCTGTTAAAACCTTCCTTTTTCCTCTGGATTCTTAGTGCTGCTGTGTTCTTGTCTTTGGTATTACTTGTGTCCGGTATTTTGTCCTTTATAGCGCCGGGACGCCCCTTTGCTGGGGCAGCTGTGCGCTTTATAAATCCGGATAACATAACATAACATATATTACTACATCAATTGAAAACACACACAGTTATTTTCAATTACATTGATTTCACATGAGTGGCAGCATTCGACAATAATTGAGGCACACACAAAGTTTACCATATTATTCATATTATCATTACTATTATTATTGATGTTGTTGTTCATTTAATATAAAAAAATGATAAAACACATTTAAATATAGATCTGTACTGTTCTCTATTCACAAAGGTCAATTTTTGCATGTAGATTTACTTCTCCAGCACGATGGAATAACTTTGCATTTTTGTCCTACTCACCATCTCAATGTATAAAGTTACTCCAAGTTGTAGATGAACATGTCCCCATGGTGGAGCATCTCAGAACACAATTTTTGATTGTAAAATTCTTCTCATAACCAAGGCAAAGGTCTGCTTATGGTAACGTACAAGAAAATGTATTCACGTTTATTAAACATTTAAAATGTTATGAAAAATATTTTAGGCTAAAATATTGATGTAAAATAATTGCATATATTATTTTAAATATGTAATTAATAAAATAAAATGTTCCAGCATATTAACTTAAATGTGTATTAAATAATTATTCATTCAAAAATATTACCTCTGAAAAAGAATTTTAAACAATTTGGCCTACATTAATATTTTTATTTTCATATGTGTAATAACATTTCTTAACAGCATGTATAGAATTAATTTTAAATACTAACTTTTATTTCACGAAAGTTTTAAAGTGTATTTATAATTCTGTTATTAAAATTGCTGTATAATGAAATGTGTAAATATTATAATATTTATTAATTCTATATATAGATTTTCACTGCAAAAGCAAAGGTTAAAGTTATGCTATAATTAGATCTTAGCTCACATTACAAAGAAAATCTAAAATGCACTGAAAAATAAAGGTGACTTAGGAGTTGAAATATGATAAAAACTAGTGCTTAAAATCCAAATAAACACTGAAATTCACTAGTTATAGTTTAACTATAAATTGCACCCCTGCAATGCACTTCTTATCCCAAAACTGCCTGTGGATAGACAACCCTGTTGATGGCAGCCAACCCCACGCTGTGCATAGCAGTGTGCAGTGGGGGGTTTGCGATGACTACCCAACACCATGTGTGGTCAATCCTGGGTTGCGCACAGACAACAGAGACGTGGTAAGAGAGCCTGACCTCCGACCACGTCCTGCACCCAAACCCTTGCTGTGCATGTCCTTCAGCAATGCGCACTGGGGAATGGCCAAAGGGCCTAGCCTCTGGCCATACCCTTCACCCAACCTGCCAAGGGCAGTCAGCACCTCCACTATACATAGCAGTTGGCTGTGAGAAGCAGGGTCTTGGCCACAGGGCGTGTTCCCTAACTAGGCCTTGCACCCTACCTGCCACAGGCAGATAGCCCCACAGCTGTGCACACCGTAAGCCTATGGCTAGGCCCTGTGGCCAAACCCACCATAAACGGCCACACCTCATAACCCACATGAACTGCCACACCTCATGGCTGTTAAGCTCCTGTTGTGCAGTTTTTGGCCATGCAAAGAGGGGGGGTTCACCTCCTGCCCTGCACCCAGGTTCCGAAACCAACTGTCTCACGTTTAGCCAACATCCCACAGGCGTCACCTGCATGGCACTGCGGTGGCATGCAAGTGTCCCCTGGTAAACTTTCCACTGAAGATTGCACAGTACTGCGACACCGTGGGAGTAAGGCTTTTGTGGTGGCTCCTGCAGGAGTACCATTGTTACTTATAAGAGGGCCACATTCTGTCTTGCCGCAGTACTGCCATACCTTTTTTATTTTAGCCTTTGGGGGATCGCACTGGATCCCCCCTTAAGCACCAAGGATACAAGATATATCCATACGCTGCCTACTTATGTTAATATGGCTGCAAACATTTTGCCAAATAATAGGATTCATTAGTACCACAGGACCGGTACCTCCTACTTTTCAAGCAAAGCCAGACACTCATTTTAGTGTTTGTCTTTGCTGGTGGTTTTTTTTGCACTTCCTGAAACGTGCGAGTCGAAACACGAAATGAGGAGCAAATACAGCACCTAAATTGGCTATTGGTGACCTAGCAAGTCAGCTCCGACTCTCAAGTCCTGCACCATTTTTGGAGCTTTTGGGCCATATGTAGGAAGCCTAATACAGGTCGGTAACGGCCGATTTTCGGTAAATATCCCGTTACCGACCGGTATTTAGGCTTTTGGTATGTAGGGGGCACATTTCAGGATTCGGTAATTTACTGAATCGGTAAAATTACCGATTCGGTAATTTTACCGATTCGGTAAATACCGAATCCTGAAATGAGATGTAGGGGGAGTGCGTCGTTGGTGTGGGGATTCGTTATTTACCACCAACTAAAAGTTGATGGTAAATGACGAATAGCTGTAAAAAAGCATTTTTGTGCACTTTGAAGTGTGCAATGTGGCAGACATACATGGCCTTAGGGCATGTATGTGCGCCACATGTGCACACATGGACGAATCAGGGGTGCAACAGGGTGTCAATGTGACACCCTGCCACCCATGATGATGCCTCCCCCATTACCAATTCGGTATTTACCGATTCGGTATTTACCGATTCGGTAATGGCAACTGGCTTCGCATTCATTCCTATGGGCCTCCAGGCCCATAGGAATGAATGGGAAGCCAGTTGCCATTACCGAATCGGTAATTACCAATTCTAAAATACCAACACTTACCGATTCGGTAATATTTTACCTACATTACATTTACCGATTCATAAATACCGAATCGGTAAAATTCGGTATTTAAGAATCGGTAAATGTAATTTACCTACATATGGCCCTTTATCTTTTATTTTCCCACGATGCGAGCTTCCGAATTGGAGCAGTGTCTCAAGTTTCAAAAGGGGCAAAAAAAACTCAGATTCTGATTAACACAATTCACAAGTTGTGACTCACAAATTAAGACTGCGGAGAGATCCAAAAGTATTAACTATTTGAATCTTGCTTAGAAACTTTTTTAAATCTTCTGTCTTTAAAACTACTGAACTGATGTACACCAAACCAAAAAACACACATATTGAGTAAAGTCCTACTTTTTCTTTCCTCTAAACTTGTTTCCTATGGACAGATCTTCACAGAAATTAGCAAGTCGAAACTTAGGAGCTGATTACAATGATGGTGAGACCACCACCGACAGCCTGTCGGGGGCGGTCTCACTGCCATCGTCTGTATGTTTTCCGCCTGCCATATTCTAATGGAGGGCGAAAGGATGGCAGTCGAAAAGCCCAACTGCCACGCATCCGACAAGCTCCTTGATCCTGCCGGTGAGGTGGAGGGCTTTGCATCCCTTACAATGGTGGCGGTGCCTACCAGGCACCGCCGTAGCGTCAGGGCCGGCTTTAGCTCTGGTGGCTCCCTGTACGACAATGTTTGTTTGCCCCCCCCTCCAATGACCACCTCCACCACGGATTCTTTCACTGCACCCTTTAACAATGACCAAGTATCCAAACTACTCGCTATCAGATGCATTGAATTAGTTATATAGCGCCACTCATACCAGTGTAGGCAGCGCCGTCTCTAGGGCGGTGCGACCAGAGCCACCGCACCGGGTGCTTTCTTCCTGGGGGCACTGTGTTTGCAAAGTTAATTGCTCACTGTTCTATGTTAGGACTTAAGTTATAAATTGCACAGAATACAAGACCACTGTTAATCTATAAGGTACCTATGATTGCCAGTGTGCCATTGAACGAAGCGCTGTGGTGTAGGCGCGCTGTGCATTTTCCTCTATATTTTAATCGCTACCCGTTTTGTCTAATTTTGTTTAATTTTAAGTTATTTCTCCCTGTTTTAACTTAGGGAATGCCCCCTTACCTGCACTGCAATTTGTTGTAACACCGCTGCTTAGCGGGTCCGGTCCCGGGGTTTCAGGAAGTTTAGGAGGGAATCGGCCGCCATATTGTGAGTGGACTGGGTGACACAGTTTGGGCGGCATCTTGAGTGTCCCAGTGGTGCTGATCACTCGTGGATGCCCTATTTAAGGCGGTGCATCAAGGGGGTCAGCTGGACAAGGTACCTATGATTACAAGTGTGCCATTGAACGAAGCGCTGTGGTGTAGGCGCGCTGTGCATTTTCCTCTATATTTTAATCGCTACCCGTTTTGTCTATTTTTGTTTAATTTTAAGTTATTTCTCCCTGTTTTAACTTGGGGAATGCCCCCTTACCTGCACTGTAATTTGTTGTAACACCGCTGCTTAGCGGGTCTGGTCCCGGGGTTTCAGGAAGTTTAGGAGGGAATCGGCCGCCATATTGTGAGTGGACTGGGTGACACAGTTTGGGCACCATCTTGAGTGTCCCAGTGGTGCTGATCACTCGCGGACGCCCTATTTAAGCCAGTCCCTCAAGCGCGCAGCGGTGACACGCAGCGGGAGCGCCCTCCCTGCGCCTCAGTCGTGCCAGAGTCCTGCCCGTCTGCACTCGTCCGCGCCGAGGGCTCCGTAGCCTTTTTTCCGGTTGATGTAAGTTTTGGACTTTTCCATATCATGCATACTAGATCTGCTCTGCTTAGTTTTCGTAACGCCTTGCCCTGCACGCATATTCCGCTTCATCCTCTCTCTGGCCCTATTAATTGTCCTAAGTGTGATTTTAGACTTCCATCTCCTGTTCCTATCTCTGCATATAGAAAAGTTCCCTTAGGCTGCCCAGCTGCCATTCCGCCTCCGCTGGTAAAATCTCAGGATCCGTCTATTTTTAAGGTCTGCCATCTTAATGTGAGGTCTCTGGTTAGACATCATCAGGATGTGCATAGTCTACTTACGGACGAAGCCCCTGATGTTTTGTTCATGTCAGAGACATGGTTGCATGATGATGCCTCGGCTGCGGTGAACTTGGCTCTCCCCTCTGAGTATATGATTTTTACTCATAATCGTAACTCGAGAGGAGGTGGCATTGCGGCCGTTATCAAATCCTACTTCTCATGCGTATGGAAAGCTATGGATATAGCCGGCTGCGAAAGTGCTTACTTTCGCATCTGGGTTAATCCCCATTTTACTTTCCCTGGCCTACTTATCTATCGGCCTCCGGGCCCGGACGCCGCTTTCAGGTCAGCCCTTCCTGAAGCTGTCAGTACATTAGCTTTAAGGACTGCTAACTTTAGTATCATTGGCGATTTAAATCTTCATTTTGATACTCCCCTTTCTCCTACTGTTAGTAGTGCTCTTGCCGTTCTGGAAGCTCTCCAGCTATTTCAGCTGGTCAACCATTGTACTCATGTTGGTGGTCATATTCTGGACCCTATTTTTACCAATCTATCTGCGGCTAAAGTGCTGCTTCCCAGGCCTATGGCCTGGACTGATCACCATCTCATAGAGCTGCACCTTGTAATTAAGGACCTTCCTCACAGAGTAATTTCATCTATGCCTCTTAGGCGTCCATGGAGAAAGCTGAAATTAGCTGACTTTCATCGGCTTCTTGGTCAATATCCTCTGGGCCCTTTTTTGGATGTTGAGTCAGGATATGACCTGTTTTGCAATTGGCTGACTGGAGCCTTGGACTGCCTGATCCCAATTGCGGAGAGTAAACGCCGTTGGGCTGATCCTAGTCCTTGGTATGACGATTCGCTTCGGCTCCTTAGGAAAGCATGCAAACAAGCTGAAAGAGCCTGGCGTAAGTCTTATTTGCCAGGCATGAAAGCGATCTACCGTGCCAGGGCGAAGAAATATCATAGAGCGGTTAACAAAGTTCGGGCTGCCTACTATTCTCGCGAATTCAACACCAGCACCAATCCTACTAAATTAGTATTTAAGGTGCTTAAGGATCTTACAGCCAGTAGAGCTCCAGTCGCTGAGATCTGTTCTGCCTCGCACTGTGAGGACCTGGCTGCCTTTTTTGTGGAAAAGGTTGAGGCCATTTATCGCTCCTTTTCCGCTCCATCCGTCTCTGTGGGGAAGTTGGAACCTTGCCCAATGACTACTATGTCTTTGTGCTCTTTCCCAGAGATTTCGATGGAGGAGTTTAATAAAATTGTGGCGAAAGTCAAATCTGGCTCTCCTAGTGATCCTCTTCGGCCTGCCCAATTGAGAGATTCAGCGTTACTTTGTCTTCCTCCCCTGCGTGATCTTGGCAATCTATCTTTGACGTCTGGTTCTGTCCCTGCTAGCTGGAAACAGGCTCAGGTGATGCCTATTTTGAAAAAACCTGCCCTGGATCATTAAAGCTGGAGAACTATCGCCCTATATCTCTGCTCCCATGAGTCGCAAAACTGACTGAGGTTCATGTTAATGCCATTTTATCTAATCATCTTCATTGTGCTCACATTTTGGATCCCTCGCAGAATGGCTTTCGACCCGGCCATAGTACTGAGACTGCGTTGCTCTTTATGGTTGAGCACCTGCGTACTCTGGTCGACTCGGGTCAAACGGCGGCACTGGTGCTTCTCGATCTCAGTGCCGCTTTCGACACCGTCTCCCACGCCATTCTAATACAGCATCTGGGTGAGGCTGGTGTCGATAACGTGGTACTCGAGTGGTTTCGATCGTTTTTATCTGGTCGCACGTTTAGGGTTGTTACTCCTCCTTTTCAGTCTAAACCCTATCCTATCACTCAGGGTGTGCCGCAAGGGTCAGCTCTGAGCCCCACACTTTTCAATCTCTATGTGCAGCCGCTGGCTGCTGTCGCCAAGCGTTGGAACCTGACTATGGTGTCCTATGCTGACGACACGCAGCTGGCGGTTGCATTAAGTGGGGCGTCTGACCTCGAGGTTGCTGAGTTCCGCGAGGGACTGAGCTCTGTGGCCCGTTGGATGACAGATAATTGCCTGCAATTGAACGCTAAAAAAACCGAAGTGCTCATTGTCCGCAAGCAGAGTCATCTCTGGGGTGATCATTGGTGGCCACCCGAGCTTGGTTCAACTCCTCTTCCTGTCACCGAGGTTAAGAACCTTGGGGTCTGGTTGGACTACAAACTCAGTTTTGCCTGTCATACCAAGAAAACCGCTGCCACGTGTTTTGGGATTCTACGTAGGCTCAGACCTATCTTTAAATTCTTTGATGCTCCAACCAGACAGCTTATTGTTCAAGCTACGATTTTGTCTAGGTTGGACTATGCGACCTCTCTTTTGTTGGGGGCTAATTTGGCCGAACTTTCTAGACTTCAACGCGTTCAAAATGCTGCCGCCAGGGCTCTGGTGAGCTTACCGCGATTTTGCTCGGCCAAAAATACCATTGTCAAACTTCATTGGCTCCCTGTCACTCAGAGGATTAAGTTTAAATCTCTGTGCCTTGTGTTTAAAATTCTGAAGCACTCTTCTCCTCAGATTCTGGAGCACTTTATTCTGCCTTATGTAATGTTCCCTCGCGCTCTCTAAGATCCTCGGGTCTTCACTTGGTCATAGTCCCGCGCTTTAAGAGAGCTAGGTCCGGCGGCCGCTCCTTTAGAGTACTTGCTGCCGGGCTCTGGAACTCTCTTCCTGTCCATGTCCATGCAATTAACAAACTTTTTGCCTTTAGGAAGGCTGTTAAAACCTTCCTTTTTCCTCTGGATTCTTAGTGCTGCTGTGTTCTTGTCTTTGGTATTACTTGTGTCCGGTATTTTGTCCTTTATAGCGCCGGGACGCCCCTTTGCTGGGGCAGCTGTGCGCTTTATAAATCCGGATAACATAACATAACATATATTACTACATCAATTGAAAACACACACAGTTATTTTCAATTACATTGATTTCACATGAGTGGCAGCATTCGACAATAATTGAGGCACACACAAAGTTTACCATATTATTCATATTATCATTACTATTATTATTGATGTTGTTGTTCATTTAATATAAAAAAATGATAAAATACATTTAAATATAGATCTGTACTGTTCTCTATTCACAAAGGTCAATTTTTGCATGTAGATTTACTTCTCCAGCACCATGGAATAACTTTGCATTTTTGTCCTACTCACCATCTCAATGCATAAAGTTACTCCAAGTTGTAGATGAACATGTCCCCATGGTGGAGCATCTCAGAACACAATTTTTGATTGTAAAATTCTTCTCATAACCAAGGCAAAGGTCTGCTTATGGTAACGTACAAGAAAATGTATTCACGTTTATTAAACATTTAAAATGTTATGAAAAATATTTTAGGCTAAAATATTGATGTAAAATAATTGCATATATTATTTTAAATATCTAATTAATAAAATAAAATGTTCCAGCATATTAACTTAAATGTGTATTAAATAATTATTCATTCAAAAATATTACCTCTGAAAAAGAATTTTAAACAATTTGGCCTACATTAATATTTTTATTTTCATATGTGTAATAACATTTCTTAACAGCATGTATAGAATTAATTTTAAATACTAACTTTTATTTCACGAAAGTTTTAAAGTGTATTTATAATTCTGTTATTAAAATTGCTGTATAATGAAATGTGTAAATATTATAATATTTATTAATTCTATATATAGATTTTCACTGCAAAAGCAAAGGTTAAAGTTATGCTATAATTAGATCTTAGCTCACATTACAAAGAAAATCTAAAATGCACTGAAAAATAAAGGTGACTTAGGAGTTGAAATATGATAAAAACTAGTGCTTAAAATCCAAATAAACACTGAAATTCACTAGTTATAGTTTAACTATAAATTGCACCCCTGCAATGCACTTCTTATCCCAAAACTGCCTGTGGATAGACAACCCTGTTGATGGCAGCCAACCCCACGCTGTGCATAGCAGTGTGCAGTGGGGGGTTTGCGATGACTACCCAACACCATGTGTGGTCAATCCTGGGTTGCGCACAGACAACAGAGACGTGGTAAGAGAGCCTGACCTCCGACCACGTCCTGCACCCAAACCCTTGCTGTGCATGTCCTTCAGCAATGCGCACTGGGGAATGGCCAAAGGGCCTAGCCTCTGGCCATACCCTTCACCCAACCTGCCAAGGGCAGTCAGCACCTCCACTATACATAGCAGTTGGCTGTGAGAAGCAGGGTCTTGGCCACAGGGCGTGTTCCCTAACTAGGCCTTGCACCCTACCTGCCACAGGCAGATAGCCCCACAGCTGTGCACACCGTAAGCCTATGGCTAGGCCCTGTGGCCAAACCCACCATAAACGGCCACACCTCATAACCCACATGAACTGCCACACCTCATGGCTGTTAAGCTCCTGTTGTGCAGTTTTTGGCCATGCAAAGAGGGGGGGTTCACCTCCTGCCCTGCACCCAGGTTCCGAAACCAACTGTCTCACGTTTAGCCAACATCCCACAGGCGTCACCTGCATGGTACTGCGGTGGCATGCAAGTGTCCCCTGGTAAACTTTCCACTGAAGATTGCACAGTACTGCGACACCGTGGGAGTAAGGCTTTTGTGGTGGCTCCTGCAGGAGTACCATTGTTACTTATAAGAGGGCCACATTCTGTCTTGCCGCAGTACTGCCATACCTTTTTTATTTTAGCCTTTGGGGGATCGCACTGGATCCCCCCTTAAGCACCAAGGATACAAGATATATCCATACGCTGCCTACTTATGTTAATATGGCTGCAAACATTTTGCCAAATAATAGGATTCATTAGTACCACAGGACCGGTACCTCCTACTTTTCAAGCAAAGCCAGACACTCATTTTAGTGTTTGTCTTTGCTGGTGGGTTTTTTTGCACTTCCTGAAACGTGCGAGTCGAAACACGAAATGAGGAGCAAATACAGCACCTAAATTGGCTATTCGTGACCTAGCAAGTCAGCTCCGACTCTCAAGTCCTGCACCATTTTTGGAGCTTTTGGGCCATATGTAGGAAGCCTAATACCGGTCGGTAACGGCCGATTTTCGGTAAATATCCCGTTACCGACCGGTATTTAGGCTTTTGGTATGTAGGGGGCACATTTCAGGATTCGGTAATTTACTGAATCCGTAAAATTACCGATTCGGTAATTTTACCGATTCGGTAAATACCGAATCCTGAAATGAGATGTAGGGGGAGTGCGTCGTTGGTGTGGGGATTCGTTATTTACCACCAACTAAAAGTTGATGGTAAATGACGAATAGCTGTAAAAAAGCATTTTTGTGCACTTTGAAGTGTGCAATGTGGCAGACATACATGGCCTTAGGGCATGTATGTGCGCCACATGTGCACACATGGACGAATCAGGGGTGCAACAGGGTGTCAATGTGACACCCTGCCACCCATGATGATGCCTCCCCCATTACCGATTCGGTATTTACCGTTTCGGTATTTACCGATTCGGTAATGGCAACTGGCTTCGCATTCATTCCTATGGGCCTCCAGGCCCATAGGAATGAATGGGAAGCCAGTTGCCATTACCGAATCGGTAATTACCGATTCTAAAATACCGACACTTACCGATTCGGTAATATTTTACCTACATTACATTTACCGATTCATAAATACCGAATCGGTAAAATTCGGTATTTATGAATCGGTAAATGTAATTTACCTACATATGGCCCTTTATCTTTTATTTTCCCACGATGTGAGCTTCCGAATTGGAGCAGTGTCTCAAGTTTCAAAAGGGGCAAAAAAACCTCAGATTCTGATTAACACGATTCACAAGTTGTGACTCACAAATTAAGACTGCGGAGAGATGCAAAAGTATTAACTATTTGAATCTTGCTTAGAAACTTTTTTAAATCTTCTGTCTTTAAAACTACTGAACTGATGTACACCAAACCAAAAAACACACATATTGAGTAAAGTCCTACTTTTTCTTTCCTCTAAACTTGTTTCCTATGGACAGATCTTCACAGAAATTAGCAAGTCGAAACTTAGGGGCTGATTACAATGATGGTGAGACCACCACCGACAGCCTGTCGGGGGCGGTCTCACTGCCATCGTCTGCATGTATTCCGCCTGCCATATTCTAATGGAGGGCGAAAGGATGGCAGTCAAAAAGCCCAACTGCCAAGCATCCGACAAGCTACCAGGCACCGCCGTAGTGTCAGGGCCGGCTTTAGCGCTGGTGGCTCCCTGTACGACAATGTTTGTTTGCCCCCCCTCCAATGACCACCTCCACCACGGATTCTTTCACTGCACCCTTTAACAGTGACCAAGTATCCAAACTACTCGCTATCAGATGCATTGAATTAGTTATATAGCGCCACTCATACCAGTGTAGGCAGCGCCGTCTCTAGGTCGGTGCGACCAGAGCCACCGCACCGGGTGCTTTCTTCCTGGGGGCACTGTGTTTGCAAAGTTAATTGCTCACTGTTCTATATTAGGACTTAAGTTATAAATTGCACAGAATACAAGACCACTGTTAATCTATAAGGTACCTATGATTACCAGTGTGCCATTGAACGAAGCGCTGTGGTGTAGGCGCGTTGTGCATTTTCCTCTATAGTTTAATCGCTACCCGTTTTGTCTAATTTTGTTTAATTTTAAGTTATTTCTCCCTGTTTTAACTTAGGGAATGCCCCCTTACCTGCACTGCAATTTGTTGTAACACCGCTGCTTAGCGGGTCCGGTCCCGGGGTTTCAGGAAGTTTAGGAGGGAATCGGCCGGCATATTGTGAGTGGACTTGGTGACACAGTTTGGGCGGCATCTTGAGTGTCCCAGTGGTGCTGATCACTCGCGGACGCCCTATTTAAGGCGGTGCATCAAGGGGGTCAGCTGGACAAGGTACCTATGATTACTAGTGTGCCATTGAACGAAGCGCTGTGGTGTAGGCGCGCTGTGCATTTTCCTCTATATTTTAATCGCTACCCGTTTTGTCTATTTTTGTTTAATTTTAAGTTATTTCTCCCTGTTTTAACTTGGGGAATGCCCCCTTACCTGCACTGTAATTTGTTGTAACACCGCTGCTTAGCGGGTCCGGTCCCGGGGTTTCAGGAAGATTAGGAGGGAATCGGCCGCCATATTGTGAGTGGACTGGGTGACACAGTTTGGGCGCCATCTTGACTGTCCCAGTGGTGCTGATCACTCGCGGATGCCCTATTTAAGCCAGTCCCTCAAGCGCGCAGCGGTGACACGCAGCGGGAGCGCCCTCCCTGCGCCTGAGTCGTGCCAGAGTCCTGCCCGTCTGCGCTCGTCCACGCCGAGTCAGGGTTAGGCAGGGCTCCGTAGCCTTTTTTCCGGTTGATGTAGTTTTTTTACTTTTCCATATCATGCATACTAGATCTGCTCTGCTTAGTTTTCGTAACGCCTTGCCCTGCACGCATATTCCGCTTCATCCTCTCTCTGGCCCTATTAATTGTCCTAAGTGTGATTTTAGACTTCCATCTCCTGTTCCTATCTCTGCATATAGGAAAGTTCCCTTAGGCTGCCCAGCTGCCATTCCGCCTCCGCTGGTAAAATCTCAGGATCCGTCTATTTTTAAGGTCTGCCATCTTAATGTGAGGTCTCTGGTTAGACATCATCAGGATGTGCATAGTCTACTTACGGACGAAGCCCCTGATGTTTTGTTCATGTCAGAGACATGGTTGCATGATGATGCCTTGGCTGCGGTGAACTTGGCTCTCCCCTCTGAGTATATGATTTTTACTCATAATCGTAACTCGAGAGGAGGTGGCATTGCTGCCGTTATCAAATCCTACTACTCATGCGTATGGAAAGCTATGGATATAGCCGGCTGCGAAAGTGCTTACTTTCGCATCTGGGTTAATCCCCATTTTACTTTCTCTGGCCTACTTATCTATCGGCCTCCGAGCCCGGATGCCGCTTTCAGGTCAGCCCTTCCTGAAGCTGTCAGTATATTAGCTTTAAGGGCTGCTAACTTTAGTATCATTGGCGATTTAAATCTTCATTTTGATACTCCCCTTTCTCCTACTGTTAGTAGTGCTCTTGCCGATCTGGAAGCTCTCCAGCTATTTCAGCTGGTCAACCATTGTACTCATGTTGGTGGTCATATTCTGGACCCTATTTTTACCAATCTATCTGCGGCTAAAGTGCTGCTTCCCAGGCCTATGGCCTGGACTGATCACCATCTCATAGAGTTGCACCTTGTAATTAAGGACCTTCCTCACAGAGTAATTTCATCTATGCCTCCTAGGCGTCCATGGAGAAAGCTGAAATTAGCTGACTTTCATCGGCTTCTTGGTCAATATCCTCTGGGCCCTTTTTTGGATGTTGAGTCAGGATATGACCTGTTTTGCAAATGGCTGACTGGAGCCTTGGACTGCCTGATCCCAATTGCGGAGAGTAAACGCCGTTGGGCTGATCCTAGTCCTTGGTATGACGATTCGCTTCGGCTCCTTAGGAAAGCATGCAAACAAGCTGAAAGAGCCTGGCGTAAGTCTTATTTGCCAGGCATGAAAGCGATCTACCGTGCCAGGACGAAGAAATATCATAGAGCGGTTAACAAAGCTCGGGCTGCCTACTATTCTCGCGAATTCAACACCAGCACCAATCCTACTAAATTAGTATTTAAGGTGCTTAAGGATCTTACAGCCAGTAGAGCTCCAGTCGCTGAGATCTGTTCTGCCTCGCACTGTGAGGACCTGGCTGCCTTTTTTGTGGAAAAGGTTGAGGCCATTTATCGCTCCTTTTCTGCTTCATCCGTCTCTGTGGGGAAGTTGGAACCTTGCCCAATGACTACTATGTCTTTGTGCTCTTTCCCAGAGATTTCGATGGAGGAGTTTAATAAAATTGTGGCGAAAGTCAAATCTGGCTCGCCTAGTGATCCTCTTCGGCCTGCCCAATTTAGAGATTCAGCGTTACTTTGTCTTCCTCCCCTGCGTGATCTTGTCAATCTATCTTTGACGTCTGGTTCTGTCCCTGCTAGCTGGAAACAGGCTCAGGTGATGCCTATTTTGAAAAAACCTGCCCTGGATCCATTAAAGCTGGAGAACTATCGCCCTATATCTCTGCTCCCATGAGTCGCAAAACTGACTGAGGTTCATGTTAATGCCATTTTATCTAATCATCTTCATTGTGCTCACATTTTGGATCCCTCGCAGAATGGCTTTCGACCCGGCCATAGTACTGAGACTGCGTTGCTCTTTATGGTTGAGCACCTGCGTACTCTGGTCGACTCGGGTCAAACGGCGGCACTGGTGCGTCTCGATCTCAGTGCCGCTTTCGACACCGTCTCCCACGCCATTCTAATACAGCATCTGGGTGAGGCTGGTGTCGATAACGTGGTACTCGAGTAGTTTCGATCGTTTTTATCTGGTCGCACGTTTAGGGTTGTTACTCCTCCTTTTCAGTCTAAACCCTATCCTATCACTCAGGGTGTGCCGCAAGGGTCAGCTCTGAGCCCCACACTTTTCAATCTCTATGTGCAGCCGCTGGCTGCTGTCGCCAAGCGTTGGAACCTGACTATGGTGTCCTATGCTGACGACACGCAGCTGGCGGTTGCATTAAGTTGGGCGTCTGACCTCGAGGTTGCTGAGTTTCGCGAGGGACTGAGCTCAGTGGCCCGTTGGATGACAGATAATTGCCTGCAATTGAACGCTAAAAAAAACGAAGTGCTCATTGTCGGCAAGCAGAGTCATCTCTGGGGTGATCATTGGTGGCCACCCGAGCTTGGTTCAACTCCTCTTCCTGTCACCGAGGTTAAGAACCTTGGGGTCTGGTTGGACTACAAACTCAGTTTTGCCTGTCATACCAAGAAAACCGCTGCCACGTGTTTTGGGATTCTACGTAGGCTCAGACCTATCTTTAAATTCTTTGATGCTCCAACCAGACAGCTTATTGTTCAAGCTACGATTTTGTCTAGGTTGGACTATGCGAGCTCTCTTTTGTTGGGGGCTAATTTGGCCGAACTTTCTAGACTTCAACGCGTTCAAAATGCTGCCGCCAGGGCTCTGGTGAGCTTACCGCGATTTTGCTCGGCCAAAAATACCATTGTCAAACTTCATTGGCTCCCTGTCGCTCAGAGGATTAAGTTTAAATCTCTGTGCCTTGTGTTTAAAATTCTGAAGCACTCTTCTCCTCAGATTCTGGAGCACTTTATTCTGCCTTATGTTCCCTCGCGCTCTCTAAGATCCTCGGGTCTTCACTTGGTCATAGTCCCGCGCTTTAAGAGAGCTAGGTCCGGCGGCCGCTCCTTTAGAGTACTTGCTGCCGGGCTCTGGAACTCTCTTCCTGTCCATGTCCATGCAATTAACAAACTTTTTGCCTTTAGGAAGGCTGTTAAAACCTTCCTTTTTCCTCTGGATTCTTAGTGCTGCTGTGTTCTTGTCTTTGGTATTACTTGTGTCCGGTATTTTGTCCTTTATAGCGCCGGGACGCCCCTTTGCTGGGGCAGCTGTGCGCTTTATAAATCCGGATAACATAACATAACATATATTACTACATCAATTGAAAACACACACAGTTATTTTCAATTACATTGATTTCACATGAGTGGCAGCATTCGACAATAATTGAGGCACACACAAAGTTTACCATATTATTCATATTATCATTACTATTATTATTGATGTTGTTGTTCATTTAATATAAAAAAATGCTAAAACACATTTAAATATAGATCTGTACTGTTCTCTATTCACAAAGGTCAATTTTTGCATGTAGATTTACTTCTCCAGCACCATGGAATAACTTTGCATTTTTGTCCTACTCACCATCTCAATGTATAAAGTTACTCCAAGTTGTAGATGAACATGTCCCCATGGTGGAGCATCTCAGAACACAATTTTTGATTGTAAAATTCTTCTCATAACCAAGGCAAAGGTCTGCTTATGGTAACGTACAAGAAAATGTATTCATGTTTATTAAACATTTAAAATGTTATGAAAAATATTTTAGGCTAAAATATTGATGTAAAATAATTGCATATATTATTTTAAATATGTAATTAATAAAATAAAATGTTCCAGCATATTAACTTAAATGTGTATTAAATAATTATTCATTCAAAAATATTACCTCTGAAAAAGAATTTTAAACAATTTGGCCTACATTAATATTTTTATTTTCATATGTGTAATAACATTTCTTAACAGCGTGTATAGAATTAATTTTAAATACTAACTTTTATTTCACGAAAGTTTTAAAGTGTATTTATAATTCTGTTATTAAAATTGCTGTATAATGAAATGTGTAAATATTATAATATTTATTAATTCCATATATAGATTTTCACTGCAAAAGCAAAGGTTAAAGTTATGCTATAATTAGATCTTAGCTCACATTACAAAGAAAATCTAAAATGCACTGAAAAATAAAGGTGACTTAGGAGTTGAAATATGATAAAAACTAGTGCTTAAAATCCAAATAAACACTGAAATTCACTAGTTATAGTTTAACTATAAATTGCACCCCTGCAATGCACTTCTTATCCCAAAACTGCCTGTGGATAGACAACCCTGTTGATGGCAGCCAACCCCACGCTGTGCATAGCAGTGTGCAGTGGGGGGTTTGCGATGACTACCCAACACCATGTGTGGTCAATCCTGGGTTGCGCACAGACAACAGAGACGTGGTAAGAGAGCCTGACCTCCGACCACGTCCTGCACCCAAACCCTTGCTGTGCATGTCCTTCAGCAATGCGCACTGGGGAATGGCCAAAGGGCCTAGCCTCTGGCTATACCCTTCACCCAACCTGCCAAGGGCAGTCAGCACCTCCACTATACATAGCAGTTGGCTGTGATGTGAAAAGCAGGGTCTTGGCCACAGGGCGTGTTCCCTAACTAGGCCTTGCACCCTACCTGCCACAGGCAGATAGCCCCACAGCTGTGCACACCGTAAGCCTATGGCTAGGCCCTGTGGCCAAACCCACCATAAACGGCCACACCTCATAACCCACATGAACTGCCACACCTCATGGCTGTTAAGCTCCTGTTGTGCAGTTTTTGGCCATGCAAAGAGGGGGGGTTCACCTCCTGCCCTGCACCCAGGTTCCGAAACCAACTGTCTCACGTTTAGCCAACATCCCAAAGGCGTCACCTGCATGGTACTGCGGTGGCATGCAAGTGTCCCCTGGTAAACTTTCCACTGAAGATTGCACAGTACTGCGACACCGTGGGAGTAAGGCTTTTGTGGTGGCTCCTGCAGGAGTACCATTGTTACTTATAAGAGGGCCACATTCTGTCTTGCCGCAGTACTGCCATACCTTTTTTATTTTAGCCTTTGGGGGATCGCACTGGATCCCCCCTTAAGCACCAAGGATACAAGATATATCCATACGCTGCCTACTTATGTTAATATGGCTGCAAACATTTTGCCAAATAATAGGATTCGTTAGTACCACAGGACCGGTGCCTCCTACTTTTCAAGCAAAGCCAGACACTCATTTTAGTGTTTGTCTTTGCTGGTGTTTTTTTTTGCACTTCCTGAAACCTGCGAGTCGAAACACGAAATGAGGAGCAAATACAGCACCTAAATTGGCTATTGGTGACCTAGCAAGTCAGCTCCGACTCTCAAGTCCTGCACCATTTTTGGAGCTTTTGGGCCATATGTAGGAAGCCTAATACCGGTCGGTAACGGCCGATTTTCGATAAATATCCCGTTACCGACCGGTATTTAGGCTTTTGGTATGTAGGGGGCACATTTCACGATTCGGTAATTTACTGAATCGGTAAAATTACCGATTCGGTAATTTTACCGATTCGGTAAATACCGAATCCTGAAATGAGATGTAGGGGGAGTGCGTTGTTGGTGTGGGGATTCGTTATTTACCACCAACTAAAAGTTGATGGTAAATGATGAATAGCTGTAAAAAAGCATTTTTGTGCACTTTGAAGTGTGCAATGTGGCAGACATACATGGCCTTAGGGCATGTATGTGCGCCACATGTGCACACATGGACGAATCAGGGGTGCAACAGGGTGTCAATGTGACACCCTGCCACCCATGATGATGCCGCCCCCATTACCGATTCGGTATTTACCGATTCGGTATTTACCGATTCGGTAATGGCAACTGGCTTCGCATTCATTCCTATGGGCCTCCAGGCCCATAGGAATGAATGGGAAGCCAGTTGCCATTACCGAATCGGTAATTACCGATTCTAAAATACCGTCACTTACCGATTCGGTAATATTTTACCTACATTACATTTACCGATTCATAAATACCGAATCGGTAAAATTCGGTATTTAAGAATCGGTAAATGTAATTTACCTACATATGGCCCTTTATCTTTTATTTTCCCACGATGTGAGCTTCCGAATTGGAGCAGTGTCTCAAGTTTCAAAAGGGGCAAAAAAACCTCAGATTCTGATTAACACGATTCACAAGTTGTGACTCACAAATTAAGACTGCGGAGAGATCCAAAAGTATTAACTATTTGAATCTTGCTTAGAAACTTTTTAAAATCTTCTGTCTTTAAAACTACTGAACTGATGTACACCAAACCAAAAAACACACATATTGAGTAAAGTCCTACTTTTTCTTTCCTCTAAACTTGTTTCCTATGGACAGATCTTCACAGAAATTAGCAAGTCGAAACTTAGGGGCTGATTACAATGATGGTGAGACCACCACCGACAGCCTGTCGGGGGCGGTCTCACTGCCATCGTCTGCATGTTTTCCGCCTGCCATATTCTAATGGAGGGCGAAAGGATGGCAGTCGAAAAGCCCAACTGCCACGCATCCGACAAGCTCCTTGATCCTGCCGGTGAGGTGGAGGGCTTTGCATCCCCTACAATGGTGGCGGTGCCTACCAGGCACCGCCGTAGCGTCAGGGCCGGCTTTAGCGCTGGTGGCTCCCTGTACGACAATGTTTGTTTGCCCCCCCCTCCAATGACCACCTCCACCACGGATTCTTTCACTGCACCCTTTAACAGTGACCAAGTATCCAAACTACTCGCTATCAGATGCATTGAATTAGTTATATAGCGCCACTCATACCAGTGTAGGCAGCGCCGTCTCTAGGGCGGTGCGACCAGAGCCACCGCACTGGGTGCTTTCTTCCTGGGGGCACTGTGTTTGCAAAGTTAATTGCTCACTGTTCTATATTAGGACTTAAGTTATAAATTGCACAGAATACAAGACCACTGTTAATCTATAAGGTACCTATGATTACCAGTGTGCCATTGAACGAAGCGCTGTGGTGTAGGCGCGCTGTGCATTTTCCTCTATAGTTTAATCGCTACCCGTTTAGTCTAATTTTGTTTAATTTTAAGTTATTTCTCCCTGTTTTAACTTAGGGAATGCCCCCTTACCTGCACTGCAATTTGTTGTAACACCGCTGCTTAGCGGGTCCGGTCCCGGGGTTTCAGGAAGTTTAGGAGGGAATCGGCCGCCATATTGTGAGTGGACTGGGTGACACAGTTTGGGCGGCATCTTGAGTGTCCCAGTGGTGCTGATCACTCGCGGACGCCCTATTTAAGGCGGTGCATCAAGGGGGTCAGCTGGACAAGGTACCTATGATTACTAGTGTGCCATTGAACGAAGCGCTGTGGTGTAGGCGCGCTGTGCATTTTCCTCTATATTTTAATCGCTACCCGTTTTGTCTATTTTTGTTTAATTTTAAGTTATTTCTCCCTGTTTTAACTTGGGGAATGCTCCCTTACCTGCACTGTAATTTGTTGTAACACCGCTGCTTAGCGGGTCCGGTCCCGGGGTTTCAGGAAGTTTAGGAGGGAATCGGCCGCCATATTGTGAGTGGACTGGGTGAGACAGTTTGGGCGCCATCTTGACTGTCCCAGTGGTGCTGATCACTCGCGGACGCCCTATTTAAGCCAGTCCCTCAAGCGCGCAGCGGTGACACGCAGCGGGAGCGCCCTCCCTGCGCCTGAGTCGTGCCAGAGTCCTGCCCGACTACGCTCGTCCGCGCCGAGTCAGGGTTAGGCAGGGCTCCGTAGCCTTTTTTCCGGTTGATGTAGTTTTTGTACTTTTCCATATCATGCATACTAGATCTGCTCTGCTTAGTTTTCGTAACGCCTTGCACTGCACGCATATTCCGCTTCATCCTCTCTCTGGCCCTATTAATTGTCCTAAGTGTGATTTTAGACTTCCATCTCCTGTTCCTATCTCTGCATATAGGAAAGTTCCCTTAGGCTGCCCAGCTGCCATTCCGCCTCCGCTGGTAAAATCTCAGGATCCGTCTATTTTTAAGGTCTGCCATCTTAATGTGAGGTCTCTGGTTAGACATCATCAGGATGTGCATAGTCTACTTACGGACGAAGCCCCTGATGTTTTGTTCATGTCAGAGACATGGTTGCATGATGATGCCTCGGCTGCGGTGAACTTGGCTCTCCCCTCTGAGTATATGATTTTTACTCATAATCGTAACTCGAGAGGAGGTGGCATTGCGGCCGTTATCAAATCCTACTACTCATGCGTATGGAAAGCTATGGATATAGCCGGCTGCGAAAGTGCTTACTTTCGCATCTGGGTTAATCCCCATTTTACTTTCTCTGGCCTACTTATCTATCGGCCTCCGGGCCCGGACGCCGCTTTCAGGTCAGCCCTTCCTGAAGCTGTCAGTACATTAGCTTTAAGGACTGCTAACTTTAGTATCATTGGCGATTTAAATCTTCATTTTGATACTCCCCTTTCTCCTACTGTTAGTAGTGCTCTTGCCGATCTGGAAGCTCTCCAGCTATTTCAGCTGGTCAACCATTGTACTCATGTTGGTGGTCATATTCTGGACCCTATTTTTACCAATCTATCTGCGGCTAAAGTGCTGCTTCCCAGGCCTATGGCCTGGACTGATCACCATCTCATAGAGTTGCACCTTGTAATTAAGGACCTTCCTCACAGAGTAATTTCATCTATGCCTCTTAGGCGTCCATGGAGAAAGCTGAAATTAGCTGACTTTTATCGGCTTCTTGGTCAATATCCTCTGGGCCCTTTTTTGGATGTTGAGTCAGGATATGACCTGTTTTGCAATTGGCTGACTGGAGCCTTGGACTGCCTGATCCCAATTGCGGAGAGTAAACGCCGTTGGGCTGATCCTAGTCCTTGGTATGACGATTCGCTTCGGCTCCTTAGGAAAGCATGCAAACAAGCTGAAAGAGCCTGGCGTAAGTCTTATTTGCCAGGCATGAAAGCGATCTACCGTGCCAGGACGAAGAAATATCATAGAGCGGTTAACAAAGCTCGGGCTGCCTACTATTCTCGCGAATTCAACACCAGCACCAATCCTACTAAATTAGTATTTAAGGTGCTTAAGGATCTTACAGCCAGTAGAGCTCCAGTCACTGAGATCTGTTCTGCCTCGCACTGTGAGGACCTGGCTGCCTTTTTTGTGGAAAAGGTTGAGGCCATTTATCGCTCCTTTTCTGCTCCATCCGTCTCTGTGGGGAAGTTGGAACCTTGCCCAATGACTACTATGTCTTTGTGCTCTTTCCCAGAGATTTCGATGGAGGAGTTTAATAAAATTGTGGCGAAAGTCAAATCTGGCTCTCCTAGTGATCCTCTTCGGCCTGCCCAATTTAGAGATTCAGCGTTACTTTGTCTTCCTCCCTTGCGTGATCTTGTCAATCTATCTTTGACGTCTGGTTCTGTCCCTGCTAGCTGGAAACAGGCTCAGGTGATGCCTATTTTGAAAAAACCTGCCCTGGATCCATTAAAGCTGGAGAACTATCGCCCTATATCTCTGCTCCCATGAGTCGCAAAACTGACTGAGGTTCATGTTAATGCCATTTTATCTAATCATCTTCATTGTGCTCACATTTTGGATCCCTCGCAGAATGGCTTTCGACCCGGCCATAGTACTGAGACTGCGTTGCTCTTTATGGTTGAGCACCTGCGTACTCTGGTCGACTCGGGTCAAACGGCGGCACTGGTGCTTCTCGATCTCAGTGCCGCTTTCGACACCGTCTCCCACGCCATTCTAATACAGCATCTAGGTGAGGCTGGTGTCGATAACGTGGTACTCGAGTGGTTTCGATCGTTTTTATCTGGTCGCACGTTTAGGGTTGTTACTCCTCCTTTTCAGTCTAAACCCTATCCTATCACTCAGGGTGTGCCGCAAGGGTCAGCTCTGAGCCCCACACTTTTCAATCTCTATGTGCAGCCGCTGGCTGCTGTCGCCAAGCGTTGGAACCTGACTATGGTGTCCTATGCTGACGACACGCAGCTGGCGGTTGCATTAAGTGGGGCGTCTGACCTCGAGGTTGCTGAGTTCCGCGAGGGACTGAGCTCAGTGGCCCGTTGGATGACAGATAATTGCCTGCAATTGAACGCTAAAAAAAAGAAGTGCTCATTGTCGGCAAGCAGAGTCATCTCTGGGGTGATCATTGGTGGCCACCCGAGCTTGGTTCAACTCCTCTTCCTGTCACCGAGGTTAAGAACCTTGGGGTCTGGTTGGACTACAAACTCAGTTTTGCCTGTCATACCAAGAAAACCGCTGCCACGTGTTTTGGGATTCTATGTAGGCTCAGACCTATCTTTAAATTCTTTGATGCTCCAACCAGACAGCTTATTGTTTAAGCTACGATTTTGTCTAGGTTGGACTATGCGAGCTCTCTTTTGTTGGGGGCTAATTTGGCCGAACTTTCTAGACTTCAACGCGTTCAAAATGCTGCCGCCAGGGCTCTGGTGAGCTTACCGCGATTTTGCTCGGCCAAAAATACCATTGTCAAACTTCATTGGCTCCCTGTCGCTCAGAGGATTAAGTTTAAATCTCTGTGCCTTGTGTTTAAAATTCTGAAGCACTCTTCTCCTCAGATTCTGGAGCACTTTATTCTGCCTTATGTTCCCTCGCGCTCTCTAAGATCCTCGGGTCTTCACTTGGTCATAGTCCCGCGCTTTAAGAGAGCTAGGTCCGGCGGCCGCTCCTTTAGAGTACTTGCTGCCGGGCTCTGGAACTCTCTTCCTGTCCATGTCCATGCAATTAACGAACTTTTTGCCTTTAGGAAGGCTGTTAAAACCTTCCTTTTTCCTCTGGATTCTTAGTGCTGCTGTGTTCTTGTCTTTGGTATTACTTGTGTCCGGTATTTTGTCCTTTATAGCGCCGGGACGCCCCTTTGCTGGGGCAGCTGTGCGCTTTATAAATCCGGATAACATAACATAACATATATTACGACATCAATTGAAAACACACACAGTTATTTTCAATTACATTGATTTCACATGAGTGGCAGCATTCGACAATAATTGAGGCACACACAAAGTTTACCATATTATTCATATTATCATTACTATTATTATTGATGTTGTTGTTCATTTAATATAAAAAAATGATAAAACACATTTAAATATAGATCTGTACTGTTCTCTATTCACAAAGGTCAATTTTTGCATGTAGATTTACTTCTCCAGCACCATGGAATAACTTTGCATTTTTGTCCTACTCACCATCTCAATGTATAAAGTTACTCCAAGTTGTAGATGAACATGTCCCCATGGTGGAGCATCTCAGAACACAATTTTTGATTGTAAAATTCTTCTCATAACCAAGGCAAAGGTCTGCTTATGGTAACGTACAAGAAAATGTATTCACGTTTATTAAACATTTAAAATGTTATGAAAAATATTTTAGGCTAAAATATTGATATAAAATAATTGCATATATTATTTTAAATATCTAATTAATAAAATAAAATGTTCCAGCATATTAACTTAAATGTGTATTAAATAATTATTCATTCAAAAATATTACCTCTGAAAAAGAATTTTAAACAATTTGGCCTACATTAATATTTTTATTTTCATATGTGTAATAACATTTCTTAACAGCATGTACAGAAATTAATTTTAAATACTAACTTTTATTTCACGAAAGTTTTAAAGTGTATTTATAATTCTGTTATTAAAATTGCTGTATAATGAAATGTGTAAATATTATAATATTTATTAATTCCATATATAGATTTTCACTGCAAAAGCAAAGGTTAAAGTTATGCTATAATTAGATCTTAGCTCACATTACAAAGAAAATCTAAAATGCACTGAAAAATAAAGGTGACTTAGGAGTTGAAATATCATAAAAACTAGTGCTTAAAATCCAAATAAACACTGAAATTCACTAGTTATAGTTTAACTATAAATTGCACCCCTGCAATGCACTTCTTATCCCAAAACTGCCTGTGGATAAACAACCCTGTTGATGGCAGCCAACCCCACGCTGTGCATAGCAGTGTGCAGTGGGGGGTTTGCGATGACTACCCAACACCATGTGTGGTCAATCCTGGGTTGCGCACAGACAACAGAGACGTGGTAAGAGAGCCTGACCTCCGACCACGTCCTGCACCAAAACCCTTGCTGTGCATGTCCTTCAGCAATGCGCACTGGGGAATGGCCAAAGGGCCTAGCCTCTGGCCATACCCTTCACCCAACCTGCCAAGGGCAGTCAGCACCTCCACTATACATAGCAGTTGGCTGTGAGAAGCAGGGTCTTGGCCACAGGGCGTGTTCCCTAACTAGGCCTTTCACCCTACCTGCCACAGGCAGATAGCACCACAGCTGTGCACACCGTAAGCCTATGGCTAGGCCCTGTGGCCAAACCCACCATAAACGGCCACACCTCATAACCCACATGAACTGCCACACCTCATGGCTGTTAAGCTCCTGTTGTGCAGTTTTTGGCCATGCAAAGAGGGGGGGTTCACCTCCTGCACTGCACCCAGGTTCCGAAACCAACTGTCTCACGTTTAGCCAACATCCCACAGGCGTCACCTGCATGGTACTGCGGTGGCATGCAAGTGTCCCCTGGTAAACTTTCCACTGAAGATTGCACAGTACTGCGACACCGTGGGAGTAAGGCTTTTGTGGTGGCTCCTGCAGGAGTACCATTGTTACTTATAAGAGGGCCACATTCTGTCTTGCCGCAGTACTGCCATACCTTTTTTATTTTAGCCTTTGGGGGATCGCACTGGATCTCCCCTTAAGCACCAAGGATACAAGATATATCCATACGCTGCCTACTTATGTTGATATGGCTGCAAACATTTTGCCAAATAATAGAATTCATTAGTACCACAGGACCGGTACCTCCTACTTTTCAAGCAAAGCCAGACACTCATTTTAGTGTTTGTCTTTGCTGGTGGTTTTTTTTGCACTTCCTGAAACGTGCGAGTCGAAACACGAAATGAGGAGCAAATACAGCACCTAAATTGGCTATTGGTGACCTAGCAAGTCAGCTCCGACTCTCAAGTCCTGCACCATTTTTGGAGCTTTTGAGCCATATGTAGGAAGCCTAATACCGGTCGGTAACGGCCGATTTTCGGTAAATGTCCCGTTACCGACCGGTATTTAGGCTTTTGGTATGTAGGGGGCACATTTCAGGATTCGGTAATTTACTGAATCGGTAAAATTACCGATTCGGTAATTTTACCGATTCGGTAAATACCGAATCCTGAAATGAGATGTAGGGGGAGTGCGTCATTGGTGTGGGGATTCGTTATTTACCACCAACTAAAAGTTGATGGTAAATGACGAATAGCTGTAAAAAAGCATTTTTGTGCACTTTGAAGTGTGCAATGTGGCAGACATACATGGCCTTAGGGCATGTATGTGCACCACATGTGCACACATGGACGAATCAGGGGTGCAACAGGGTGTCAATGTGACACACTGCCACCCATGATGATGCCTCCCCCATTACCGATTCGGTATTTACCGATTCGGTATTTACCAATTCGGTAATGGCAACTGGCTTCGCATTCATTCCTATGGGCCTCCAGGCCCATAGGAATGAATGGGAAGCCAGTTGCCATTACCGAATCGGTAATTACCGATTCTAAAATACCGACACTTACCGATTCGGTAATATTTTACCTACATTACATTTACCGATTCATAAATACCGAATCGGTAAAATCGGTATTTAAGAATCGGTAAATGTAATTTACCTACTTATGGCCCTTTATCTTTTATTTTCCCACGATGTGAGCTTCCGAATTGGAGCAGTGTCTCAAGTTTCAAAAGGGGAAAATAAACCTCAGATTCTGATTAACACGATTCACAAGTTGTGACTCACAAATTAAGACTGCGGAGAGATCCAAAAGTATTAACTATTTGAATCTTGTTTAGAAACTTTTTTAAATCTTCTGTCTTTAAAACTACTGAACTGATGTACACCAAACCAAAAAAACACACATATTGAGTAAAGTCCTACTTTTTCTTTCCTCTAAACTTGTTTCCTATGGACAGATCTTCACAGAAATTAGCAAGTCGAAACTTAGGGGCTGATTACAATGATGGTGAGACCACCACCGACAGCCTGTCGGGGGCGGTCTCACTGCCATCGTCTGCATGTTTTCCGCCTGCCATATTCTAATGGAGGGTGAAAGGATGGCAGTCGAAAAGCCCAACTGCCACGCATCCGACAAGCTCCTTGATCCTGCCGGTGAGGTGGAGGGCTTTGCATCCCCTACAATGGTGGCGGTGCCTACCAGGCACCGCCGTAGCGTCAGGGCCGGCTTTAGCGCTGGTGGCTCCCTGTACGACAATGTTTGTTTGCCCCCCCTCCAATGACCACCTCCACCACGGAATCTTTCACTGCACCCTTTAACAGTGACCAAGTATCCAAACTACTCGCTATCAGATGCATTGAATTAGTTATATAGCGCCACTCATACCAGTGTAGGCAGCGCCGTCTCTAGGGCGGTGCGACCAGAGCCACCGCACCGGGTGCTTTCTTCCTGGGGGCGCTGTGTTTGCAAAGTTAATTGCTCACTGTTCTATATTAGGACTTAAGTTATAAATTGCAAGTAACAAAATGATGTCTCTTTTAAAAGCAGTAACCTGTTTATTTGTTGACATTATACGCACTCTGTAATCTACTTAGTACACGTTCTTTGCAGCAGGCATATTAACCCTCTGCACTAACTTCATATAAGTCAAAACCTTTACTTTACAAAACTCTGATCTCTCCCTAGGAAAGACATTATTCACCGGAGTTATCTTGACAGTTTTGTGAGGCCTGGTAATTGCCCAAGAAAGGAATGCTGCAGCAGGTTCTTTAAAAACATAATAAACTTGCAAACACGGTGCCCCTAGGAAGCCAGCACCCGGTGCGGTGGCACCGGTCGCACCGCCCTAGAGCCAACCCTGCGTAGGGATGAAGATGTCCCTTACCACTGCCTGTTTATGGCGGTTAACAGGCCCCGCTTTCACTCTGGTCCTAAGCTGTGGGCACTGGGGGGACCTATGGTGTCTCCTACAGATCCCTGCACCACATGGCAGGTACCGCATGGTGCCTGCCACGTAGTTCAGGGATATGTACAGTGTCCCTTTTTTGCATTGCGGTGGGTGTTACATCCATCAGCACCAGCTGCAATGCCAAATATTGGGATTGTGACCGCAGTGATGGCGGTTTCATCCTAATGCCTACTGCAGGACTGCCGATGGACTGTCGGGCGGTCATGTCTGCGACAGGGTGGAGGACAGACTAAAGCCTGCCTGCCATCCTAATCGGGCCCTAAGTTAACTGATGTTTCGTGCAAATCTGCTCTGGGCTCAAAGGTTATCAGCAAAATCAAAAAATTCCTTATCAATGACAAATTATATAATTTGATTCATTTACACAGTGAGGAGTTACATTTCTAAGTGCGTGTTTTACTATTTACATATTAGGTTTGACCCCAATGGACTTCTTATGAGTGGCACTAATCTCAGACTGGCATAGACGTCAACTGAGTACTGATGGCAGCCTACAGGGGTAGAGGGGTTTGGGGTGGCATGATTAATTAAAAACTTTGGAATTAAACAAGGATTATTTTGTTCTCTCTGAGGAGATTGGTTGTATCCAAGTATACTATGCACCAAACTCTCATATATAAATCTACTTGTAAAAGATTGAGCCCAAAACGTTGATATTTGGTTTGGACTGGCAATTTCTTACAGACTTCATTTCACCTATCTTGTGACCATCAGTTCCAAGACATCACTATTCTTACACAGCATGACTCATAGGCATACTTCCAATTGTGCGATTTTTAACACAATTCACTGAAGAGTATTCAGTGTTCTTTCTTCTCAATATACATTGGTTATACGAAACCAATGATTTCATAACTCTCCCAGAAATTGTCAGCTTAGTAAGGCCATTTAATCACCACCTTTAATGGAATTTTGGCATCAGTAAGAACTTGGTGAAACAGGAACACCGCCACAAATGGTGGTACTTTCATCCACATGAAACTTGTAGTTCCTTAATCCATTTAGAGGCAGGGGATCTGCTGGGTTTCTGATAGTTATGCCTGCAATTAATCATGACCTGCTGGTCTCTCATGTCACAGTGCTGGCAGTCCACCATCTCCCTCATTGTTTTCTGGGATGGTCTGGAGAAAGAAAATGTGAAAATTTAGAAATGTCTAGGAAGGATAAGGAACATGTGCTCAAGGACATTTGTGTTTTGGTTACCAGCTACGAGCTCAGCATTGCAAATGTGGATGTGCCCCCTTGAGCTGACAGCAGCCCAGCCCGATTCTATTATTTAAAAAATAAAATCTTTTTATTTATATGTAAAATTGCTGTATATGCAAAGAGCACTTATATTGCAACATCCATCCCATTTAGAGGTTTAGATCATATGCATCATATAACATATTACAATCTTAACTAGCAATGAATAAATAGGTACATCTTGTCCCTTCTACAGGCCTCGGTATGTCTGCCACACTCCCCAAATCTTCTCCCTTTTCTTGGGGCACCCTCTGCTCCTATAAATCGTCAATGCCACTTGCCTGCACCAGTCTAAATCGATTTCCCACTCCTCCACTGTTGAGGTGGCAGCCGCCCCCCATTTCTTTGCCACGTTTTGCTTTGCTACCGCTGCGGTCAGTGCCAACAATTGCTTTACATGTCTTGGCCAATTGTCATTTGAGGCCGTTATCAGAAGGAAGCATTTGGGCTCTAACACAACTTCCAAGCCCACCACTTTCGACATAGCCTCGGCTATTTTTGCTGTCCTGTGTGGTACTCCTGCAGGACCGGACATTCCCAGAGCAAGTGATAGAAAGACCCCTCATTCTCGCTCCGTTCCATTTTGTATAACACTGATCTGGGGTAATACACCCTGTGTAGTACTTTAAGCTGTATAAGTCAGAACCTAGCCTGTATCACCACTTCTCTTGGGCCCTGCAGCACCTCAACGCATTTCTCATCTTCCATGGTGCCCAAATCTTGTTCCCATACCGTCTGCAAGGCACCCACGAGGTCCGGGGCATTATTAATTATTTTTTTATATAACAAGGATATGGTCTTGTCCTGTAACAGCTCTGTCAGAATCCTGTCTTCTAGTGGTGAGGCAGTCTCTAGGGTCTCTCCCTCGCTAATATGTCCCAGCAATACATATCCCAGTTGGATGTATTTTAGCCATTTCCCTCCCCCATCTCATATTCCCTTTGTAAATCCGCAAATGTTATGTATGCTCCTCCCCTCCAAATGTCTCCCAACGTTACAAGTCCCAATAACTCCCATTTAGCTAAGCCCTCCAATCTACATACCTCCTTCAGAAGTTCAGCTGCCCACAGAGGCGTACTCTCCCAACCCAAGTATTTCATTGCCACCTGCCACGACCTGGCCACAATTTTTGTATGTTCTTGGAGGTACCTATCTATTTGTTTCTTGTACAAAATTCCTATGGGCCTCGCACTCCCTTTCCCAATCTATCTACCCTGTACACTGGTTCTGCCCTGTCTTCGAACATCCATCCATTCACGTTCACAAGTTGTGAGGCCCAATATTAACTGCAAATGTCGGGTACTGCTAGGCCACTGTCGAAGACCCCTCTTTAGAGCTTACACAATGCTATACGTGGGGCCGCCCCGCACAACAGTAACGCCCGGAGTTCTAAATCCACCCTTCGGAAGAAGTAGAGAGGCACCTCATATGGCGTGTTTTGCAATGTGTAAAGCAGACATGGGAGAGCCATCATTTTAAACAATGCCGCCCGACCCATCAACCCCAGGTGGAGTGTGCGCCAATGCTTTGCGTCAGTTATAGGCCTATCGAGTTGTCGACCCGCATTATGTCGATGGAACTCATAAGGATCCTGAGTAATGTAGATCCCCAAATACTTAAAACCTCCATCCTGCAGGGGCACTGTACATCTAGACCTCAGGGTGGGGGCTTCTCCTGCTAATGGAAATAACAGAGATGTATCCCAGTTAATCTGGTGTCCAGAGTGCTTCCCATATCTGCAAAAAATCTGTAAGATGCGGTCAACTGATTGCCTCGGCTTTCTCGCGTACAGCAGAATATCTTCTGCGTAGAGCGATATTCAGTCTTCCCACTCTTCCCCTAACAGTATCCCCCGATCAAAGTGTCTTGTCGTACCCACGCAGCGAGCGGCTCAAGGGGCCAGCACGAACAAGTTAGGAGACAGTGGGCCTCCCTGCCTAGTTCCCCTTTGCAAGGTGAATGCACGGGACACAGTGGCGTTGACCCTCACTCTGGCCAAAGGCTGTTTATAAAGGAGCTTAATCCAACCAATGAATTTGGGGCCCAGCCGAATCGTTCCAGGACTGCGTAAATGTGATTCAATTCCACACTATCAAATTCCATGCTAGCATCTAGAGACAGGAGGGCCTGCTCTCTGGGGTATGTTTCCGTTTTATGCAATATTCCAAACATTCGACTAAGGTTTAGCCTAGTACTCCTATGAGGCATAAACCTAGACTGATCCGGGTGAATAAGGGCAGTAATGACTCCAGCCAAGCGTGTGGACAGGAGATTGGCCAGCACTTTTACCTCAAAATTGAGTAGTGAGATTGGTCTCTATAATCCGCATTTAGTGGGTTGTTTACCTGGTTTTGGGATCACGGTTATCACCGCTGTCCATTGGTCAGGTTGCAAAACACCCTCATGAATTGCCAGATTGAACATATTCAGCATGTGCTCAGCCATTACATCCAGCATGGCCTTAAACATCTCTACTGGCAGGCCACTGGGGCCCGCTGCTTTCCCTGATTATAGGTTTTGAGATGCTGAACTAATTTAATCCCCCATCAGGTCTCCTTCTAACCGTTCCTTGTCCACCTCAGCAAGTCGCAGCAGGTAAACATCTCACAGAAAGTCTCTACAATCCTCTAAAGTGTGTTCCGTCAGGATGTATAGATCCCTTTGTAGTATTTAGCAAACCAGTATATGCCACCCGTGGTTGTCCTATCCCAAGGGCCTTGTTGCGTCTTCTTCCTTAGGCCACGTATATCCCCACCAGCTCTCCCGTCCAAGGACACAGCCCACAATGCGTAGGTCGTAGGGCCCCTCCAGCGCCGCTCCTTGCCACCACCAGTAGACTTCGCATACAAGTCTTCTGTGGAGTGCGCAAACCACTGCTTCGCCTCACAGCCTCTATTTCTCTGTGGTGCCGGTACGTGGCGATCCGCTCCATGGGTGATAGGCCCCTACTGCGGCTCACCTCCGCTGTGGCACAGCGGCTTCTCTCTGACTATTCGGGCCTGCACGCTCACCAGCCGCGCTGGTCCCAATGCACACTCCAGAGCTGGTACAGAGCCAGGCCGCGCTCCCATCGGACTCCGCCCAAAGCCGAGGTGGCCGCCTCTCTTGTTTCTCAGGGTCCCAAAGGCCTCCGGATCACTGATCTGAACGCCAGAAAGTCTCCTCTTCCCCCACAGCTGTTCCACAGTGAGGATATGATCTCCAGAGGCAAGGATAATGACAGATGTTAAGGGCTTAGGCGGAAGCTCTGCTACTCTGCAGCCATCTTAGTCTGCAACCAAGGCACGCCCCGCTTTTATTACATTTATCACCATTTATCACCATTGTGGGTTGTATTTCAGAAGAGGCCTCCCAATTCTTTTTCCTGGGATGATCATGGGGTCTTGGGAATGCCTAAGAAGCACAGGGAAAATGTGCATTAACTACATTTGATTTTTGCATTGCAAATGTGGACCTTCCCTGTTGAGATGTCTGCTGCACACAGTTTAACGCCATTTATCACCACAGTGAGCTGTATTTCAGAAGGGGGCAGGCAAGTGCTTACAGACACTTCTGTAATGCCAAAGTGCCCCAAAGGTGAAAAAAGTAGGCACACACACCCATTGCTCCCCTGTGGTACTTTCTATAATACAGACCTTGCTGGTCCTTCAGTTATGTTACATGCACCTTATGATGTTAAGCCATCCCCAAGTTCAGAGTGGATCTATTATGAATTCTATTTTGAGATTGTTTTGACTGAAAACCTCACACATTTACATCGTTCATTAGTGTTCCTTAGTGTTACAATCTGGGAAATGGAATGCTGCCAATGAAGGGTTCTTTTGCTCAGGTCCTTGCTTATCACAGTATAAACTACCATTTCATGAGGACATTTCTTTAGCCCCCTTCTTGGAGTCAAAGGCCTCTCATATTGAGTTCATGAATGGTATAGCAGTATTTTAAGGGGGAGCTTGATTAATTGAGAATGGCTCAGCACTTTATTTTGATGTATTTCAAAATGGATATGAAAAATGCATTCTTGGCAGAGGAGCAAAACCGTGTATTAAGCTTGTATTAATATAAGTTGTAAAACAATGAGGTACACCTTAAAAAACACTTATCTATCCAGTTATACAAACACACGTTTAAACTGATAAACCCACAACCTATAAAAAACATACTAATACACATATACAGTTTGCAAAGCACACATGCATACACATATGTATTGCACATACGTCTAAAGAGACAGACCTATTAGCTTTAACCGTATATGTTAAGGGAATAGATAATGGTGCATGCTCTAAACAATTCCCAATATTCATAGAATGGTCTTCAACAGACAACTCTGTAACATGTTGAGAAATGCTAGCAATGTACAATGTTCTCCGATACATGAAATGCATTCCTTTCACCTATACCAGTACTTTCGCAATCACTACTGAGGAATCTCATTACGATGACCATTGCTTGTAAGCTAAAAACATTTTTATTAAGTAGCAAAATAATATATAACATTATTTAAATTGTAGAAAGCAATAAGCGCATTGAAGAGGCTATAGATCCTATTCACAAAGACATTTTGAAACACATAAAGTATTACTCCTAAATTGCAGTATTACACACTCTTACATCCTTTGTGAATTGGCATCAAAACATCTAAATAGGAATAAAATTGGAATAATCAACAAATATTGATATGCAAATAGTACAAAGGGAAAGGACAGCAAGGACAGTGCCCTCTTTGCACTTTTACTAGTAGGGAGTTGGATATTTCAGACCCAATTCACAAAAGTATGCAAGGGTACGTAAATAAATAATAAATGACATTATATTCGGTAAGAGTTAGGGGGCCAGATGTAGATAATCCATGAATACCGAATTCTTAATACCAAATTTTACCGATTCGGTATTAAGAAATCGGTATTTCTTATGTAGCTAATGAATCGGTAAAAAATACTGATTTCTTAATATTCCTTATTACCGAATCGGTAATACCGATTCGGTAATAAGGAATACCTACCCATTCATTCCTATGGGCTTGGAGGCCCATAGGAATGAATGTAAAGCCATTCTGTATTAGCGAATCGGTATTACCGATTCGGTAATACCGGGAGGTATTTCAAGGGTGCCAGGGTGTCCAGAGGACACCCTGTTGCACCCCTGAAATGTGCCTGTGTGCACATGTGGCGCACATACATGCCCTAAGGGCATGGATGTGTGCCACATGGCACTTAAAAAATAAAATCAAAAGTGAATTTTTAAAGGAAGTAGTTAATTACCACCAACTTGAAGTTGGTGGTAATTAACGAATTCTTAAAGCACATAAGCACTATTTTATGTGCTTTCTACATTGCATTTACCGATTCGGCAAGTACCGATTCGGTATTTACCGAATCATCACCTACATTAGGCATGGCTAAATACCGGTCGGTAACCCTGAAATTTACTGACATCGGGCCCAGGGTTCCCTAAGCTTTAATTTCATTTACATTTTTTTAAATTACTGCATATATTTAACATATGTTAGGTGTATGGTTAGGGTTAGGACTGTGGTTAAGACATATTGTAAGGGCAATTTTAATATCACTTTTAGGGACAGTGTAGTGTAGCAGTTAAGGCTCAAGTTAGGTTTAATTTAGACCAGGAATAGTGATATGAGGGGATAGGCTTTTGGTTAGTGCTGACTTGATGTGGTCAAATTAAAAGGTATTTTAATGTTAAGGACAGGCTGTTGAAATGGTTATAGGTCTTTATGATGTATTTATGTGTTGGGACTTTTTTCATGCAAACATGTCTAAATGCATCAGATGGCTGTTGGTGTGCTAGGCTTTTTTAATTTAGGCATAGTAGGTTGTGTCATGGTTTGTCACAGGTGCTCGCCATTACTCCCATCCATCTCTGATCCTGACCATTATTGGTCACCCCTGCTCAGGACATTGTCACTCAGAAGGTTATCTGCACTAGACTGACAGAACTCACTTGCAACCCAGGATTGTGACTTCACATGTGTGCTGCTCAATAGTTTGCCCCATCACCAGCACAGTCAATCCTGTTCTTATGCAGGCACCTCACAAGACATGACAGCGTGCCCCCTCAAGTGGCAGACTACAGCAGAATTCAAGGATTGACCTCATAATCTATAAAACTAACACCCTGCTAAGTCTCTGCTTGGCCTCTACTCCTCACTTGTGTTTTTTTGCTTGGGGTCTGCTCTTCACCTATTTCCAGCTGAAGCGGTCTTCAAGCTAGATGCCAAGATCATCTTCTGAGAAGTTTTTGGCTTGTGGTGCCTCTTTGTCCTTTTTCAGCAGTGTCACGTCAAAGACTTTCCTTGAATTTTTTTAATCACTCATCCTCTCCAGAGAAGCCTAAGGTTACTGATAGCCGAGAGATGCATATTTCTCGTTTGAATTGTGTGGCTCTTGTTGAGGCCCTTTACTGTCTCCTGCACATATCTACCAGGATTGTGTCACTTCCTTAAGGTTGTACTATTAGCAACTGTCTCTTGGGCTTCCACAGTGTTATGTGCTAATCCTCTGTGGACATTTGTTTGTGATAAGTTTGTCAAGTTATTAAGCATTGCTAGCCCTCGTGGGCCCCGATCATGCCCCCCCTGTAGCTGGAAGGAGGAAATTTATGAAACTGTAATTAGATACGCAACATCCCGGACATAGTGTTAAATACTATATTCAGGTAGATATCTGCTGTAGCAGTTCTTGTGCCTTTGCTACATTGTCCAGCAGATGGAATTTACCATTTACAAGAATCTTTAACTCTGATTGTTGGACGATCATTGCCTATGCCCCTTTCAACTTGAAGAGATAAAGCACTTGTACTTATTCCTTCCGTTTTTTTTGCTGCCGCCGCAGACATGTCTGAATTTTTTTTTAAATGTCAGACAATTTTTTTTTTCTATTGCCTTGGAGAGAATTTTTTCTTTAATCCGGATGTCAGCGGAATTCACTAAAATAGTGCAAGGCTATTTTGCATTATTTGGGCGATGGAAAGGTACAGTTGGAGCCTCTTGTGACTGTTAAATCCTCTGGTAATTCTTGAATAGCTTTCCTCAACAAGGATTCGACCCAGTCCTGAAACTGAGGCCCTTCCATTGCTTCCAAAATCCCCACCAGCCATAGATTTGACCACCGATTGTCACTTTCCATATCTTGTAGCTTTGATGTGAGAGCCTCCATATCTTGTTTAATCTGTGGTAGTTCCTGTTCTCTTTTACGTAGTCAGGAGGTAGATACACTTTCTCTGAAAGCTCAGGAAAAATGGCAATCCCAGCAAGGGCTCAAGATTACCACCTTAGCCTGTGATCAGATTAAGAAATTTAACTACTCCTTATTGAAAGGGGCCAATCTCCGACGGATGCAATACTATACTCAGTGGCTCCTATATAGAACACCAGACTTTTTACATAAGAAAAATCCCCAGATACCTGCAAACTGCTTTCATTGTAATATGAAGGGAGAAGGAAATTTCACACATATCGTCTGGGAATGCCCAAAGCTGAATACATTTATAGGGGAAATTGATCAATACTGCATTAATAGATTGAAAGTTCAGCAGACCCTATACATTCAGATTCCTGAGCTGGTATATTCTCCAGATCTAATAGCTGATCTACTGCAAAAAAAAAACCGAATATATATCTTGGTTTTGGTAGCTTGGTCGCTAATTCTTCAAAGATGGTGGTCTAGCTATATTCCAACTTTTCAACATTTACTCTCCTAAATTAAACAGGGTTAAGGAATGTGAAAGAAAATATGCTCTAAGATCAGGGTCATACAGGAAGTTTCTGAAATTGTGGGAGAATCTGGGCTAACATTTGGTGTACAAAGAACCTATGGAATATGTTGTGGTATATATATCTGGTGGATTGGTATATGAGGTATATAACAACATGGTTTTAAGAAATTAATGTTTTACATATCTGTGGATCGGGACTGTGCAATATCCTAAATATGTTTCTCTTTATTTTAATATATTTATTTTTGTGGTCATGCAGCACCGTGAAATAATTGTATGCCAGTATTATGAAATGATTAACTGTTACTAATAAAAATATATTTTTTAAAAAGTAATGTAGCATTAACAGCTGCTATAAAACATCAGGATAAGGGGGGACACTTGCGAGCCGGCTGCAAGATGGCCGCCACGCTGTGAGGCTCTACAGGTTGGGCAGCTAATTCGGCACTTATCCTATGGGCAGCCTGCCCATCGCGACCCACAATGTAGTGGGATCGACTTGACTTAAGCTGCTGCACCCGCCGATTTTGAAGCTGGCTGTGGCGGGGAACCGGATCCGGTGAATTTAGATGGGAATACCTCCTGCAGCATACTGGCAGCGATGGCCTGGTCGCGGCCCTGCCTTCTACAGCCCAAGCGTGGGCCCAGCAGAAGCTGAAGCTGGGGCCTCTCCATCGCTGTAAGCCGACAGCGGCGACTGAAACCGGCCGGGAGGAGGACCCGTAAACTGTGGCTGCTGAGGGGTGACTGGGGTGAGCGGCCTGCGGCTCTGCCCTCTGGATTTGGACCGAGTCCTGCGTGGGGCCCCCTGCAGCTGCACCCTGGCCCTGATTGAGTAAGTAAGTGGCGGCGGCGCTGGGCGGGATGCATCGGCCTGGAGTTCAGCCGGCAGGGAGAGCGCGCCGTTGGCCTGACGCCGGGAGCCAAGCGAGAGCAGACGGACGGCCTGTGGGTCTGAGGCCCCAGATTAGCCGTGCACCCTCCCAGTTGGGCCTCTCTTGCTGTGTATACCCCATGCTGGGTGTAACACTGGGAGGGCCTCCACTGTGGTGATCATGGATTGTGGGTGGACAGGCCCGGGGGGAGAGTGCGCCCCCCACTGACTCAGCCTGTGCCATCGCTGGTTAGGGAGACCAGGACCTCTGTTGCTTCTTCCGGCCCGCAGGCCAGGCCTTCCTGCATGCCTGCGTGATGCGTGGGGGCCGATCCACCGGCAGGGAGACGCATCGCAGCTTCCCGCGGAGCTGACTCCACCCGCGCATCGTGATAGAGGCCACCTAGGACCCTCCTGGGACTGGGCCTCCCCTCTGAGAGACATGATTCTGCCCCCCCCTGCGAATTGCTCGCTAGCATCGTCTGGAGGCCTTGTGTGGTGGCCTCGGGGGGATCTGACGGGCCCCCGCCTTGGCTTCGGCTGCCCATGCTTATTGCCCCAAGCCTGGGCTGACACTGCTGGTGTGACTGAGGGGCTGACCTGTGGGTGCCCACCGAGGTGGCTGGGGGCTCTGATGTGGACCACGGAGGTGGTGCGTCTGGGGCCCCTGGCTTCAGGGGAGTTACTGGATGAGGGAACGGCGACACGTAAAAAACTTTACAGTATGGAGAAGGTTCTTGAGGTAATTTGCACCAAAAATGAGGACCTCGAGGCCCGGTCCTAGTGCAATAATCTGTGCATGCTGGGAGCCCCTGAGTCCACTGCCATGGCACGCGTGGAGGATTATCTGGAGGACATGCTTTGGGCCCTTTTTGGGGACACCCTGTCATCTGTGTGGTGGAGCGTGCCCACAGATCCCTGGGCCATCATCGCGAGGCTGCTGAACTAATGGGACCGCAACATTGATCTTCGCAGGGCCCATGATCTGCCGGACTCCAGATATCAGGACAATGCTGTTTTGATTTTCCTGGACTTCATGATGGCGGTCCAGGCGGCCTGTTGTGAATTTGTACCCATCAAGCGGTTGCTACAACAGCAGGACATCAAATACTTACTCCTGTACCCGGAAAAATTGCAAGTGTTCCATTCTGGCAAGACATCCTACTTCCCAAACCCCAAGCAGGCTGCTAAGTTTGCCCGCACTCTCAAGCGTTCGAAGCCGGCCGCTGCCATGGATAATTATCAGCAGGCAGGAGATGTGCTCACCGAGAACGACTGATTATTGTGCAGCTGTCTCACCTTGTCTAATTGGTTCTTATGTACCCTTAGGTTCAATTGTTTTTCCACTTGATTCTTTCCATATTGCTACTTGGCCCTCTTGGCACCCCAAGATGGATGGGTACTGCATGGGATGACTGCCCACTTGATACTGTGAGCTCCCTATGAGCTCTCGCCTGGCCACCCAGCTCTCTGGGCTGGGATCCACAGAGCATCCTGGTGTTCCCCCCTGGGATGAGTCCCGCATTGCGATTTGATGTTGGCCCCTTGTGGCCTAGTTGGGGATGGGTGGGTACTCTTCAGCCTCGTTGGGTGGCTGCAGTGGGTGGGGAGTGGGTTGATAGGGTGTTGTTTGCAATGCATACAATGTTTTTTGTTTGTTCTTTCCTTGTTTCCTTCTCTCCCCCCTTTCTTTCCCCTCTGTGGCCCAACAACTACGGCGCCCCTCCCCCTCACTCCCTCATTGCTATCGACTTGTGGTGTTGGGGTGATGGCTGACTGCTCTAACACAGAGCGCATGCTCAAACCTATTACCTGGAATGTGCGGGCTTGAACGATTGCAGAAAGGTGTGGCTTGTAGAAACATCGCCATGGGGCAGATATATGATTCCTGCAGGAGGTGCATCTGACGCGTGATGTACACTCGCACTTGCGGGGGGGCTGAATGGGTGAGAAATTTATTGCAGGATACTCTGGTTGCGCTCGGGGCACAGCTATCATCCTTCGAAAGGGCCTTCCTTGGCACACACGTGCTACTATCCTGGACCCCTGGGTCGATACGTTATGGGTTCTGGAATACTGGGTGGGCGCCCCGTTAGACTTTACGGGCCTAACGATGACCATCCCCAGTTTTTTAGCGAAGTGTGGCGGCTTGTGGAATCTCTTGGCCCTGGGGTGGTGCTGTGGGGTGGGGATTTCAACGTGGGGCTAAACCCTGACAGGGATAGACTATGAGGCTCTCGCCGCCCACACCATCGAGCTGCAGAGCAGCTTCAGGTGCTGATGGAGGATTATGGCCTGACGGATGTCTGGCGTTGGTTCCATCCGCATTGCTGTGAGGGTACCTGTGTCTCCACCGTGGGCCCCGCATGGTCCAGGATAGACTACTGGATCATCTCTCATGATGCAGACAACTGGGTCCAATGCTGCTCGCACCTCAGATGCACCCTTTCAGATCATGCCCCGGTGTTACTGGAATTCACGTTGCCTGGTGCGCCCAGCAGGTCCTTCAGCTTGAGACTCCCCGCCGGAGCCCTCTGTGATCAGGTCTTCCCAGAAGACCTCGAGCTTGCAATCACAGAATACTTTGCTCTCAATGAAGGCTCGGTTGACTCCCCATCCATGCTATGGGAAGCTTTTAAAACAGTGATTAGAGGTAAATGCATAGCTAAACAGGCCGGCATCCTTCGCTCTCTTCAGGGGGACTTGAGGCACCTTGAAGGCAAGATACGACTGCAGGAACAGGAATACTTTGCTACTAATCGACTTTCCCTTCTCGCTGAGATTAAATCCAAGCTGGAAGAATTTGACGAGACTGCACTATGGGAGGAAACTATCTGGGAAAGGAGGAGCGAGCCCGTTGGTACGGTGAAAGTGATAGAGCCGGTAAGACCTTGGCAGGTCTACTTCGGAAGCCGCGGGCTAATGACTACATCAGCGAGCTATGCTCGGGCGAGGACGAAAGAGTGGTGGGACAACATGCGGGCCAGGTCGAAATGATAGAGTTTTATGCCTCACTGTACACCTCGCACCAGCCGGAAGTCCCTGCTAACCTGCTCTCTTTCTTTGACTCGATCGAACCGGTCTGGCTAAGTGATGCTCATTGCAGGTACTTGGACGAACCTTTCTCTGTCGAGGAGGTAATTGGAGTATTTCGTACTATGCCAGGGGACAAAACCCCGGGACTGTATGGGCTCACCCCTGCCTTTTATGAGGAGTTTGCGCCGCTGCTCACACCCCATCTGCTTAACATGTACAAAAACTCCTTAGAGACAGGAATACCCTCTCCCTCCCTTCGGGAGGCGCTCCTTGTGACCATACTTAAGCTGGATAAAGATCCATTATTGTGTGATTCCTACCGGCCTCTCTCCATGAGTAACATTGATAATAAAATTCTTGCAAAGCTTCTCGCCTCGTGTCTGCTACCCTTACTTCCCATGATTCTTCGGGTGGACCAATGCGGCTTCGACCCACAATCTACGCACTCTATTTGCCGTGATGCAAGGAATTGATCTTGCCCTCCCTGCGGCAGAAGTGTTCCTCTATGCCACCAAAGCGTTCTACACACTGGAGTCGCATTATCTCTTCTCATTGCTTGCCCGAATCGGCCAGAGCCATGCGTTCCTCTGGAAAATTGCATTGCTATATACCTCCCCTTTGTGTCGACTGTGTATCAATGGAGTCTTCTCCCCCCGGTTCGGATTTCCCTCTGCATCAGACAGGGGTGCCCACTGTTGCCCCTTCTCTTCACAATCGCGATGGAGCCGCTGGTGGCCCAGTTGCAACAGCTTCATGTGTGGAGAGGCCTCGATTTCACGCCCCAGGAGATTATTCGATTTGGTGGCCTCTCGTGTGTTACCATAAACTAGGGGAAATCTATCATCTTCCCACTCACTAGAGTAACTGGTGCATTCCGGTCAGAATTTCCTCTCAAATGGGCTGACTCCCCTGTAAAATATTTGGGACTCTGTATTAGTAGGGACCAGGCGGAACTGTGGAGCTATAACTATGGTAGACACATGGACAGGTTTGAAGACCGGCTTACCTGCTTGAGGGCACTACCTTTCTCGCTCACAGGGCGACTCGCCATTGCCAAGATGGTAGTATTGTCCAAGTTCCTTTATACCTTTGTTAATCTCCCTCTCCCCCTCACAGTCGCATTCAAGAAGCGTCTTCGCTCAAATTTGATCTCCTTGGTGTGGGCCCAGGTGCAATTCGCATTCCACTGGGTTTTTCCGAATCAGTTCCTGGCACATACGGCCCTGAGTTTGACCTGGCAGACCTGACTCCACTGCCTATGGTGATGTTTCGCTCGCAGAGCGGCCCACGGACCGGGATAGACACAGTTGGCAGCACGGTATGGGCATGGCAGTCGCTCCACAGAGGAGCGGGTCTAGACACCCTATTTGCACCCTCAGTGCTGCTTACAGGCCACCTGGAACTGCCCTTTACGGAGGAGGCGGGGGTCTGCCGGCGGTTGCGCAACTTGCAGGTACACACGCTGGGTCGGGCACTCCCTGACGGGGTTTTCATAGACCTTGACATTGCTCTGGGTGAGGAGCATACTGGACTCCCGGACAGGATGACTTATTTTCAGCTCCTTGCGTCCATCAGGGTGAAGTTTGCCTCATTCCTGCTGGCTTCACTCACGTTTCAGGTTTTGGAAGCGTTTTTATCAAACCCCTCACCTTGTAAACTCATGACGCGTCAGTACACTGTGCTTGTGCCCCTGGCTCAGGCTGCTTGGAAGGAGTGCCTGGGTGCACCGTTTGAGGAAGGAGTGTGAGCCTACTGCTGCCCTCAATCTACGGACCTATCGCCCAAATACAGATTTCGATTAGTCCATTTCAAGTTTCTCGACAGACTCCATAGAACCCCGGTATGGATGTGTAAGGTGGGGCTAAGTGCGGAAGTATGCTGTGTGCTTTGTGGAACGTCTGAGGCCTCATTTATACACCTCTCATGGAAGTGCAGAGAGGTTGCGAACTTCTGGGGGGTGTGTTCGATGTTCTGGATGAAATGCTGGAGTATAGGATGGAGCGCACCCCCTTATTTGCCCTGTTGGGCTATGTTAAATCTTTAGCCAAGGGCATCAGACGACTCGCTGCTATGTTGTTGCTGTTGGCAAAGAGGCTTGTGGCAATATGCTGGGGCCGTAGGCGTAGGCCGCGGAAAGATGACTGCCTGTCGGTTGCAGCATTTTGCCATACACAGTTGTTTGAGTATTGGGACCTGATGCCCATGCGAGCCCGACCCCTGGATATATGGGAACCCCTGCAAAGGTTCTTGCAAGAACAGCATAGCGACCAAGCCCTAGGCCCTGCGATAGAGGGGTAGGTGAGAATACGATACGGTGGGCATCCGACGGGGTGGGGTTAGCCCTTACCACCCGCGCCCAAACAGCTTTTTCTTTTGCCATTCCGACATGGCCAGAGAGGTTCCCCCTATCCCCTCTCTTCCCTCTCCCCTTATCCCTCCTTTCTACTGGATGCTCAGCTGCATCCCTTCTGTTCCATGCGACTTTATTGGACCATGCCGAGCATTGAAGGACAAAGGTCAGGTTGGACCCTATGGACTAAAGCGTGCCCATTGGAGCACTTTGGAAGGCTCTGACAGGATAAAATTGCATTGTACCACTGTTCAGATGGTGTGCTTCTTGGCACACTCTCATGCTCTTCTTTTCCATAATATGCAGCTTCCTGTATGTTTTTGAACTTACCAATAAAGGTTTTTGAAACTTTAAAAAAAAACAAAAAAAAACCTTCAGAATAAGACCAATCTCATGACGATTCTTCTTTTGGGTCTAGTAAGATGCAGGTACTATGCCACTGATATGCTGAAGGAGTCTCATAGTGCATCAGTTACAAGAGTTAATCTTGTGTATGTCTAATTTCCTTTAGAATGCACTGTTCATGTGAAGTCTATGTACATGAAAAATTGCACTCATTTTAAGTTGATCCAACTCCCAGCACTCAGTGCCATTTTAGATTTGTTTGACAATGTCAGCGGTGATAGAGACTGGTAAGTTCTGTCAACACACTTTAACACAGCGTATTTTAAATTTTAAACTTTCTAGTACTTACTTCCACCTGCTACTCCTTTTTGAACTCGGGGATTGCTTGCCCCTGAGTTTGCTTCCAGCCTTCTCGCACACTCCCCGTTCTGCCGTGGATGTTCCGTTTGTGTGGAGGGAGCCGGCGAGAGTGGACGTAGTGACTTCTGGATTGGAGGTCGCGGGATGGAGCACTCCTAGGCTCATTATTTAAATTACATTGCAGCACGGACGCACAGCAGACGGGCACAGCAGGCAGGCCACTGGCGCACCAAAGGGTCACCAAAGGCAAGCCCATCAGCACCCGTCCCTGCCTGGACGTAGCCAGGAGCCAGGATCCCTGCTCCTTTGTCCATAATTACTCTGAATACACTAAGCTATGTATATTCTGGGGAGGAAGTCAGCAGTGTTTCTACATCAGGGAACTCTGTGGCTGATCTTAGGTGCTGTACACTGTCCTCCTTAGAGGGCTTTTTTCCTGCCCCTATTGTCATTACCAGAGTCTCAAGCAAGATCTGGAGGTGATTTTATATGCAGTTCCACAGAAGACTGAGTTTATCTCAGTTTTAGAGACACCATCGCATTTAGCTTCTACCTTACCCCTGATACTCACCCCAGAATGGAAGTGATTCCTTTGCAATGTTAGTTCTTTGCCGAAACATGCTATTGCAATATAGGGTCTAATGTCTTCAGATACTCCTGATCTGGGCTACCTTACAGAGACTTGGCTAAAACCCCGCCATCACCTTGGTCCTCCCAGAGCAATATTGAATTTTAAGTGTTGATAGAGACTGTTGGATGGGTGGCGGTATTGCCATAATTTACAAAGAGTCATTAAAAGTATCTATGATTGTAGCCGCACTGAGGATAAAATAGAAATGTTATCTTCAAATTTGAATTTACACCACAGGAATGCTGGAAAGGTGCGTTGGTGCACCGTCCTCCCGGACCTCTTCAAGATTTCACCCTTAAACTGCTGTACTTAATTGCGATCCATGTGATCTCCTTGAAATATTTTATCCTATTAAGGGACTTTAACATACACAGTGAAAACAGTTCCAATGGGGAAGGGACACAGTTTTTGTCTAATACGGCCTCTTTAGGTCTAGAAACAACCAATGTAGGGCCTACGCAGTCTGCTGGTTATACGCTAGATCTAAGTCTCACTAACTCTTCTAAACTAAAGTCTATGGCTCTTCGCCAGGTAGTGTGGTCAGATCACGCCGTAATTGATTTCTAGATATCTGGAAGCCTGATGGATTTTCCTAAAATCCTCACCCGTCATAGTTTTAGAAGACAATGGTATGAAATTACACCTGGGGGGGACATAGGCACACTAGAGGACTCAGATTAGGTAGAGGCCCTGCAAAGTCCCAGGGAAGTTGCAATAAGCTCCTGTTTCCGTCTAATTCAATTGAAGGTTCTCCACAGGGTATATTGCTCCTGGGGACTGCTGAACCAACTGGGCAAGGCAGACTCAGCCCTATGCCACAGGAGGTGTGGCCAAGAGGGCACATTCTATCATCTCATCTGGGAGTGTCATGAAACTCAGAAATATTGGGGCAGAGTTAGAGACATCATGTCACAAGTGACTGAGTTGTCGATCCCGTTGGTGCCGCGATACTTCTTACTGGGTATAGTCAGGGAGGAGGTCTGGCCTAGATACACCAAAATATGGCTGGCTTTGGGAGGTGTGGTGGCTAAGCGTAACCTGGCTAGGTACTGGGGGGCAAAGGCACTACCATGAGTCAGGGACTGGCAAACAGATATGGACTGGTGCTGGCTAGAGGAGTGTACAATCTACCAAAGTAGGGGTTGTCCTGAAAAAATGGGAGAAAATCTGGGATCAATGGCAGGGCTTCTGAGGCCTGTGATGGGGTTCTGAGCACGGTATCTCTATTGTAATACCCTCTAAGATAACAAAAACATACAAATGTAAACAAGTGGTCAACATATCACTATTGTAACCTGTATCACTGATGTACTGCTGGTTTTGTGCTATTGCAATAAAATGATTGATAAAAAATAATGACACCAGCGGCCTTTAAGGAAAGGTCTCATGTGCCTTTCAGAGTGGAGTAAGGGGATATTAATTTAAATTTGGAGCATTACCAAGGGGCATTGAAAACTGCTATTAATTATATTGCCCATTTAAAAAAGTTTAATCCCACTCAGAAACAGATGAGTCCCTACAGATGAGACCTTGATATTCCCTGGAGTTATTTAAAGAGAAAATCAGTATGTAAATAGCTGGAAAGATGTCGGCGTTCATCTCAGAATCAGAAGGAGAGAGAACTCTATAAAGAAGCGCTATCACTCTATCACAAAAATAAAAAATAAAGCACGTAGAATGCATAACGCTTCCTAACATAGTCAAGCAGGAAACTCCTCAAAAGAGCTGTACATAATTCATAAATCTTTTACAATTCCCAATGCAGCTAAGGATACTACACCTCCCCCTCAAGGATTATGCGATGATATCGCTAACCACTTGGAAGATAAAATAAATTCTATTTACGCCTCATTTTCCCTAACCACTGATAGACCGATTTAATCTCTCTCTCGCCCCCCTGTAATCAGTAGCGCGATGCTCCTCTTAGACAGCTTTACCCCTCTTCAATAACACACTGTGGAGGAAATTCTAAAATCGGCCAAGTCTGGGTCTCCCATGGACATCATACCATTAAAGGTTGCTGCCCTACTATCTGCTCAGCTTGCCCCATCCGTGTGCGCATTATTTAATCTTGCGATGAGTCAGTCAATCAGGGAATTTATAAGTGCGCTACTCACCCGCTAGGGTCTCAAGGCGCTGGGGGGAGGTGTTCAGCAGTGCTGTTCAGCTGAAGATCCAGGTCTTAAGAGTCTTCCTGAAGGTGTTCAGGGAAGGGGCACGTCTGATGTGTTTAGGGAGCTCGTTCCAGGTCTTGACCGCGATATAGGAGAAGGATCTTCCTTCTGCTTTGGCCCTGTGGATGAGTGAGGGCCTACTTCCCTGGGAGTGTTTGGCAGCGCAAGTGATTCCAATCTGCAAAAAGGTGAATATATCTGCACCAGTTCTGTCGAACTATTGCCCCATCTCCCTTCTTCTTCTGATGAGCAAACTATTGGAAGGATGCATTATTTAAAAGCTTACCGAGCACACAGAGTCTATTGGTTGCCTAGACCCCTCTCAATCAGGTTTTAGACCTATGTATAGCACAGAGTCGGCTCTGATTGCAGTATCTGATCACATCAGATGCTTTCTGGACAACAATCATAGGGCCCGATTCACAGAACTAAACTTAAGACAAAATCCTAAACTTACTACCATTTTGGTATTCACAGAAGGCACTTACTCATTTTGGTATTCACAGAAGGCACTTACTCATTTCGGTATTCTCAGAAGTTAGGAGTCCTAACTTTAGGACTCCTAAATGCCTTCTGTGAGTACCGAAAGTCTTAAAGTTAGGATTTTTCTCAGTTTAGGAGTAGTAAAGTTAGGACTCCTAACTTTAGGACTCCTAAATGCCTTCTGTGAATACAGATAGTCTTAAAGCTAGGATTTTTCTCAGTTTAGGAGTAGTAAAGTTAGGACTCCTAACTTTAGGACTCCTAAATGCTTTCTGTGAATACTGAACGTCTTAAAGTTTGGATTTTTCTCAGTTTAGGAGTAGTAAAGTTTGGACTCTTAACTTTACTACTCCTAAACTGAGAAGAATCCTAACTTTAAGACTTTCGGTATTCACAGAAGGCATTTAGGAGTCCTAAAGTTAGGGTGTAGGTGTGACCAACGAATCTCTGCTGAAGATTGGTTGTACAGAATACAGCGGCTCACCTGGTCACTAATATGCCTCCCAGAACACCTTCTCTTTCCCTCCACTGGCTGCCCATGCGCTAGAAAATTGTATTAAAAGTGTGCTGTATTTGTCTATATAACCTTAAATAGCAAAGGACTTAGTTACTTAGCTCAGAAACTCATTCCCTACCAGCCGAGCAGAGTACTACGCTCGGGTATGAAAGATCTCTTCTCCTTACTATCCCCCGTGGGAGGAAATCATGTTCAGGAGCCAAAGCCTTCTCTTATAGGGCCCCACGGCTGTGGAACTACTTACCCCATACTCTGTGTATCTGTGATGATTATTTGCGCTTCTGCAAACTCCTGAAAACTGAACTCTTTGTGATTTAACTGTCTGTAAACCTAGCATTGCATGAGGGCAGCGCAGAGAGACCCCTCCGGGGACGAATCCTGCACTAGATAAGTTTCTAAAATAAATAACATAAAAATTCCTGCAGCGCCATTCAGATCTACAGGTCACTGCTGCCTTGCGCGTAACAGGTTAAATTAATGGCAGTTTGAAGCGATAAAGTTTTAAGCAGTAGCATGCGGAAGTAATGGTGGTCAAAATAATGACAAACATTGATATTTACTGTGGACATTTTTTAACAAGGATGATGTGTTAATAATAATCAACAATTCTTGTCACACTAGACGTCCATGCAAAAGCACATGAAAGAACTGAAGCCTTTTTATCTATTTAGAGGATAATGTTTTTGATTTTGACTAGCACCACATTCATGCTCATAATAAATGGGGTTGATTTGCGAAAGCATTTATCAGTATGGAAAGTAGTACAACAGAAGTACACTTTTACATACTTTTATACAAAGAATTAGCAATGTAGGTGCTTCAAAATGCCTTTGTAAATTCCCCTCCATGTTCTATTATTTTCAGAAATAACATTTCACAATTTTGCATTTGGCTTTTGACTTGGACCATAATTGTTCATACTTCCTCTGCCAAATGTCACAGGCAAGACAAATATTTTCTCTTTGTAGCCCACTGAAATAGAGCCAGGTTAGTGATATAAATGATATGGCCCAAAAGTATTACCTAAAGATAAACAGGCCAAACAGAATTATGTATCTTTTTTCATTTTCTTGTTGTGCCCAATGAATCATTTACAGGAAATTAAGGATTACAAAGGTTAGTGTAATTTTCCTTAAGCTATAGATATCCTCAATAAATATGGTGTGTTAAAAAGTCAAACATGCGTTGCCCTCAGAGGGAAGTTCCAGGCCACCGCATGCATCATAGTAATTATGTCTGCAGCAGCACCCAATACAGGTGACATAATTAATGACACTTCTTAATGAGTCTCAACTTTGACTCTCATTGTAGCTGCTTGTTAATCACTGTCTTTAAGTAATTATAACAACCATCCCCACCCCCTGCGGCAGGTTTTCCTATTTAGAACACAAGTCCTGCAAAATCAATCCACTTGGAGCGATGGCTGAGCTAATCTGAAGACTGCTAACATCTAAAATCTCAAAATACTAAATATTAATTAATGCCTTATAGCATTTGTAGAATCTAAGTGAAATAAACATAACAAATAAAGCTTATAATCTAAATTTTTACTTGCAAGACTAGTTTTCGATAGTGTGGGGGAAAGAATATTATTTGCCAGCAATCGTATATTATTCATGCTTTACTTAATATTTATTTTGTGGCGCTGTCTGAAAGGATTACTCAAAGTGGGCCTGATTCACAAAGGTAAACTTACACTTATGACCTGTCCTATCTATTTATGTGCAGAGTCTCCGCAGCCGTCTCATTATTATTAGTAGGATTAAACTCGTAGGGCCTTTATCACAAAGGTAGACTTTTTTGTAAGAATACAATTGTTTGTTATTCACAAAGGTATTTTGCTGGTAGTATCTTTACAACTGTGAAGTCTTTTAACATAAAAAAAATCTGCAGTTGTAAAGATACTACTAGTAAAATACCTTTATTATTAGTAAACAATTGTAAACTTACATAAAAATGTAAGTATGCCTCTGCAAATCAGGGCCTAGGTCACCAATATAAAAAAAAAATAGTAAACTAACCCAAAAGTGTAAGTGTACCTTTGTAACTTAGGCCCTATATCTCTAAGTCACTATAAATGTGTTGCAATTAGGTTCCGTACTGATTTTTTGCTTTTTGGATCATCTGGTTTTGGACTTTTCACTGTGGGTGATTCTCACTACATGCATCTCAACCACAGTAATCATATGGCATATAGAATGCATGTGTTTACCACCAGTGTCCATCTTTTAAGATATGGCCGCTGCAACACAACAAGGGTAAGGGGCATTTGGCTGGTTACACATGAATACGTGTGCACACACATGTACGGTCTGCACGTTTAAGACTACCATAGTTCACAGCCCGGTAACTGCACACAGTTAGCCTGGCACTGTGGGGACTCTGCATGATAGGTCATTGGGGTAGTGTTAGACCTGGCATCCTTGGTGTGGTTTCCCCTCACCTTTTGCCTCTACATCTTGTATTTTTGACTGCATGCTGGTCTTCCTCATTGCTGGTTTGTGTACTCTGATTACTTTACCACTGCTGATCAGTGCTAAAGTGCAAGTGCTCCCTGTAATTGTGATTATGATTGGTCATCCAAGATTGGCATATTTGATTTACTGGTAAGTCTCTAGCAAACTCCATTGCGTATGCCCAGGGCATGGAAATCAAATGCTACTAGTCGGCCTACAGCACTTGTTGTGCCACCCAAATGAGTAGCCATGCAAACCTGTCTCTGACCTGCCTTTACAGTGTCTGTGAGTGCACTTGTAAACTGCCATGTTGACCTGGCAAGTGCACCCACTTTGTACCTTATTGTAAGTGTCACTAGTCACTTGTGACCTGGCTGCACAGCTTACAAATACATCAAAAAAATCTTTACAAATAAGTTTGTGTTCATACTATTCATGTTTAATATGAGGTGGTGACTATTCATCTTTATAAGTCACTGTTAAATGTATATTCACAAGGGGTTGTATATTTATACTTAATACAATGAACATAAGGACCTTTAAGAAAATCAATCAAAATGGCCTATTTAACAAATAGGTTCAATTACCCAGCGATGTGAATGATGAGTGCCCAATGCATTTTGGGATTTCTATACCTTCTTCAGGGGCCACCACAAAAAATCAAACATTTTATAGATCAACAACATACTCATAAACATAGACATACTCATAAACATCTATTGATTTCTGATTGAGTTACAAAGCAAAACGAATGCATATCCAAAATAACAACAAGATGTACTTGAAAAAATTCCATGTGTCTCTAAAATGAGATAACTCGCCTTATTTTGCATTCAACTTCACCAATGAAAAAGATTGTGATTCACAGTGCCACTGTGACCCTTGTTAGAGAGAGAAAAAAATGTTTTCAAGCACCGTCACTAATCTGAAGCCAGTGCTAGAGAGAAATAAAACTTGTAGTGACCGTCATCTATCAAAACGTTTTCTGACAATATATACATGGTGTTAGAAAAGAAACAAAGAATCAACAAACCAGTGTATCACAAGATGACTTGCTTAGTTCTCAAAGAATGCTTAATTTTATAGCGCCTTAATGGATTTTACGGTGCCTGATTACTCACTGCAAAAAGACTGACATCAGAGTGCAGCCCGTCTGCCTCTCTGCATGTATTATCCACTGAGCATGATCTAAAGAAATAATAAAAAATGGCCGTCAACCATGATGCAGACAAATAAATGCGTTGTTGAGTACTGGGAACTCGTACCAGGACGTTCATACCTGTGTGTTGGTTCCTAGTAAGGAAACCGATGTAATGTTGTGTGTGCGGCTCAGTGGAAAAGAACAGTAATGACCAACTCTGAAAGGCAAGAGATAGAGCTATCTTATCGAATCACTACGCGGGTGAGAATTCTAATGTACATGTCTCTGTGGGTTCTTACCTCTCCTGATTTTCTTATGTCTCGCTGTGTCTATCCTGCCAAACCGCTTCGTACAGATGCTCGTGAAACTTTGACTGATGTTAAATGCTTTAACATCAGCGTCTCCATACGCTAACAACAGAAAAGGGACTATGAAGTTCAAAAATGGGGCAAAATGTTGGGATCTCCTACAAAATGAACCTACTTCAAACGTTTATTTGAGAAAAAACCTCTTTATGTATATGCGAGAACTAAAATTATCAAAGAGTTATTGACTTGTCCGTGGACACAAGTCTGTAAACCAGAAACTGGTACCATTTTTTTTACAATTGTGTACATTGTAACATCTTCATCACAGGAAACACTATTACATATCTGATGACAACAGAGTTCGTGAAGCTTCGACTCTCAGCTTATTTTAATTAATCTTTTGTGATTTACTATATCAAATGCCGTGTGGCTTGATGTAAATTGGTAAAACCAAGCGCAAAATAAAAAAAAAGAATTACAGAACACAAAAGCATGATTTGCTATAAAAACACAAACTCCATCTTAGCAGTCCATTGGTTTGAAAAAACCCATAATATAGTTCAGGTAAGGTTTCTAGTTTTAGAGACAGTGGCAATAAGCAATGACATGGACAACTCTAAACATTTGTCACAAAGGGAAATGTTTTGGATACAACAATTTAAGACAATGATTACTGTAGGTATGAGTGACAAAATAGACATGGGTTGCTTTTTTACAGCTAGTCCACTTCAACATGTATAGTCTTGAGAATTGCAACAAATGGGTGTAATTTGATTCTTTGTCATGAATATCACAGGTGATATTTTGTCATCATAAACAAAAAAGCGTTTTAGAAATATTATTCTGCTCGATGAAACGCCAGGAAATAGTTTATTACAGTGTATTATTATATTCTGTGATTTTCTTCACATTCATTTATGGTTTCTGATGTCTTTTTCTTTCAAGAATAGTGTTTTTCACTCAGGTGTTCTTTCGGTTTTCTACATCTTGAGGGTTGCGATCTATCCCATTAATCCTTTATTCTTCATAACTTCTCATTTATGCCAACATAGTTAAACAGTTAGACATTACTTTCAATTTTAGATTCATTGAACCTTTTTTGGAAAAATGGATGAAGGCTCACCACACCTCATGCGGGACGTTTCACGACTACCCACAAGTACACTAGGAATTTCAGTCAGACCGCTATCATGCGGGAGGTCTAGTTAATTGTGATTTGTGCTTCCATTGTTCATTCATTAGTACAGACTTTCCAGCAACTAATACTGACACGGTGAGGTGTCTTGTCATATGAGGTGATTCATAATATCAATTTATAACACTCAGTATTGATAGTCTTTCATCAACCAACATAGTCTGGTGAGCCTTTATAACTTTCATGATGCCAAGTTCATTTATCCCTATTGCAAGGACTAAGATAAGATAAGATAATTGTTTATTTGTACATGATTAATTAAAATCTTTACAAATATTGTAAAACATAGAAAGAAAGAAAAAATGTTTAAAAGTCATTAATACATTACTTTAAAAGAGATTATCTTAAGATCAATTAAATAAGTTTTTTTTTAGTTGTCGTCAAGTCTCTTGAGTCTTTTTCCCATTAGATCAAAGAACTTTACAACCTGGCAGTTCAGTTTAGTGTGTTTCGGGTTGAAACACAGTTTTACAGCTTGTCTGCAGGTCCGTGCGCCATGCTGCTTAAAGAATGGACGTAGTAGGTGACGCCTTAGATCATTTAGTTTGGTGCAGATGCAGATTATGTGGACAATGTCCTCCTTGCCAGTTTTGCAAAGTCGACACTGCTCTAAGGAGTTCTTCCTCTCCCAGGGTGGCAAATGTGGAAGTATAGGAATTACTCCAAGACGTAGTTTCAGAAACCTTTCTTTAATTTTTATTTTCATGCCAGTACTAAGGTATACCTGTGGTTGTACTGGCCCATAATCACCCAGCATTACCCAGCCATGCGCTCTTTTCGCTAGGTCGTTCTTATCTTCAATTGCTGAAATGATTTGTGCCGATTTCTTTGCAATTTTTTTAAAAGAAAGGTGATCAGTTGGAGTTTCCCATAAGTCAATCAGGCCCAAGACTTGAAGAGATTCGAGTAAATAGTCTCTGGCCAAGGATTTTTGATGTCTAAATAGCTCCCCCCATACATTGAAGCTTAAGGTGCCAGTCTCAGCAGTGCGAATCTTGTGCCAAGTCCCTACATACGCACACTATTGCAAGGACTAGCTCTTCCATAGGTTATAATTGGAGCTACCTTGTAACATCTTACAAGTGTAACTTTCAATTGGGAAGAGCCAGAGATTTGGAGTTTGACTCCCTGAGGGCAGGATTTTCAAATACATCTTTTAGTAAAGGTGTTTGTTAAGTTGCGTGTTTGAAAATGGCACTTTGTTTGAATTAGGTGGTCTGCAGAGCCCCTCATCTGGTGCACACACTATTATTATACAACGCTTTTAAAGTGTGTTTATTATTGATAAGTGTTTGAATTAGTACATTGAGTGCATTCTTGCTGCGTTCTATTACTTTTAGAAAGTGGGCATTTTCTTGCTTTACCATCCAGTACCTCTGCCTGCCTGTGGAATCAACGGGCTGTGCCTGGCCTCTCAAAATGCTGTCTCCACCCCCCTGTAGTGTGTCTGGAGCCAGGAGAGGGCAAGGCAGGATTTGTGCATACAAAGACTATCCTTTGAAGTATGCCTACTTCAAAGGCCAAAAGGGACCTGCAACCCCAGACTTTTAGAGCACTGCTGAATCAAAAGGAAATTCTACCAATAGGAAGAGCTTGAGATCTGTCAGGAGGAGTACGGCCCCATTTTCTGTGTTGCTTTTCTGTTTTGGCCAGCAGTGGCTGCTTCTGTCATGGAGAGACTAAAAGGACTGGACTTTTGCTTTGGTGTCCTGCTTGAAAAGATTCTCCAAGGGCTTGTGTGTTCCATCCTCCAGTTAGGAAGTCTCAGGGCCACCGAAGACTTTATCTGCAGCCCCTCTGAAAACCTCTGCTGGGAGTTCTGACCTGCCAAGTGGTGCCAATTCCAGTTCTGTGCCCTTGAAGGGGGTTTGGCTGCTTTAAAGACTCAAAATCCACACATCGCCCTTCCATGTCTATTCTTCCAGCGTAAGCTTGCCACGTGGTTGAAAAACCAACAAATCACCATGGTGCAGATGAAAAATTGACTCACCGTCTGTTCGTAGCCAGAGAAGGGCCACATCCTGAGTCCAGCACGGTTTCTCCGACATTGGAGAACCCTGCTCAGACTCTGAGCCTTGAGACCTTTACAGGGGAGCAGTCACACTCTACAAGTCACTTGATTGATTGATTGATTGATTGATTGATTGATTGATTGATTGATTGATTGATTGATTGACTATGATGCAGACCATGCTGTACAGCTGAATGAATCAATGCATCTCTGGTTCGCAGCCATCAGAATCGACACAGCGGCTGTTTCGGTGCCTTCACATCGACCCCAGATTTTCCACCCATTGCACTTGGGCACCAAAGTTTCCAACGCATCGCCCCACAGAATGGAACGGCTTATGGATTTTGATGCATTGCTTCTCCTCGCTGTAAGAAATCAACGCAACAGTTCTAATGGATGTGGCAGAACTGACGCCTCCATTCCCATGGGACTCTAGAATCAACACATCACTGTGTTTTGTGATGCTTCCTTTCTCTGCGGCTGTTTTTCACCTTGGACTGTCAGACATCAAAAGTACTTCGTGCTAAAATCAACGCATCCATAGAGTTCTATTGACATAATTGCTGAAACCTTTAAAAAGTGATATGTTGAGTTTTGTATGTTAGATTTTTATTGTTTTAGTCTTCTTTGGTTTAGATAAAGATTGGTTCTTTTTCTAAACTGGTGTGGTTTACAATTGTTACTGTGTTACTGTGTATGTTATGTGCAAATATTTTACACATTGCTTCTGAGATAGGCCTGACTGCTTGTGCCAAGCAACCAAGGGGTGAGCAGGGGTTATCTTGGGAGTGTAACTCCCTTACCCTGATTAAAAGAAAGGGCCCCTACTTAGACAGGGTACATACCACTGCCAACTAGAGACCACATTTCTAACAGGTAGGCTTTCTAATGTTTGTGTACACTAATAGTGATAGTCAATGCTTTTTACTGTTTTGTCTACAGTGATACTTCACCATACATATAGGGAGAAAACTGGCTTAGTGTGCAGTTTTGCTTTCCTTTGGCCTACATAGACCAGTGACACATAGAATTGGAGTGTAAACCGTGCAGGAAATCAATTCAGCAAGTTCCAAAAAGCTATCTGTACTATTTTGGGTCAACTAGAATTGTCATATATCTATGGCTCAGCTGAAGATCAAAGCCCAGAACGTTTGTCACCCTGCTGTCGCAGGTTAATTAAATTTCTCTACAGCAGCAGGAACAAAGGCCTTTCCACACAAAGGAAGCAATTATCAGAGCTTCACCCAGCTCTTGAGACAGAATGATATGCATCAATCAGTCAGCCATCACACTGTACAAGGGATGAGCCTGCCCAAGTCCACTGAACAGAGGAGGGAGTCTAGACCTCAGGGGCCATCACAGGATGGGGCTCCCCTTTGAAAATCTAGTGAGAAAGGCCCTGGTAGTGATGTCAGCAAGGGGCAGAGCTGAAGCTCCCAGAGGAAATGTGATTAGTGACTCCTGGATGATGCAATTTTGAACTGTCCCAGCATGCTGTGCAGGAGGGTTGGGACAGGGGTGGAGAGGTGACATGGCACCCTCTGATTTTCCAGGGGTGACTGGCTACTGGAACATTCCTCTCCCCTTTATAATCTCTTGTACAAGGGGGAAACTTTCTCTTGCTTGGTGATTTATCTGTGCTCTGCTGCTGGAACTGAGACTACCATCGATAACTGGAAGGAAGAACACCCTGATGCTGACAAAGGACTAAGGAATCTGCACGATTGATCCCAGGACAAGAGGGTCTCTCCAGGGGCCAGTGAGTCTGGCCCCTCTAAACCCCCTGAGGAACAGTTGAAGAAAAGATGAGGCGAAAGGCTGGTGCAGGGAACCAAAAGAAACAGCTCCCTGAGGACTGCACTACTCTGCCCTCACTCTGAGTTGTAGTTTTAGCACTTTCCTTGCTGAGTCCACCTTTTCCACTCCTTGCCCTGAAATACAATGTACACCGCTGTCCTCTGCCTTTCCTGGCTGAAGCTGTAGACTCTCAGCCCATTCCAATCGCCACTTGACATCCACCGGACCCAAACATATGGGAGCCAAGCCAAGTTAAGCCTTGGGCATTGGCTTCTCTATTCACCAATCTGTGACTACAGTGTTTAATTAAGGAACATTGCAGCCTGTGATGAAAATCTATACATGTGATGTAGGATCAGGTATTTTTAGGTAATCTGTCTCTCACTGCACATATTTTATTGAATCAGCAACTGAAAAGTGGGAGCAAGGATACAGTTGTGAGTCTCTTATTTTGCCTTGTCTTTTGTATTTCCCATAATTCTGTATTGCTGAAAAAAGAAAACATACAGCAACCGTACCCAAAGAAAACATCATTATATAGGCAACACATAGTGTAAACTGTCTTGAATTGTCACAGCTTCTGTGTGCAGGTAAAAGCTCAAGGGCCAAGGTGGAAGGGTTGCTACAACTGGAGGCTTTGGGTCAGGGCTGACTGGTGGCTACATGAATTGTCTCTTGGCTCACCTATGTCTCGAACACTTGGGGTGTCTAATAATTTACATCAACTTTAAATGCCTTTTCTGAGACTTTCAGTCATACCATATTTAATCTTGCATCTCAGTTTTATCAAACAATGTGTCCCTGAGTTGCAGGTGCGCAATCCAACAAATTAAGAGTGACACCAAAGTCAAGGGTCTGGCTTTATTCGTGCATGAGCCGAGCCATAAAATGTTTGCTATGTAATTCATGCAACAAATGTAACAATACGATAACGTCTCTTCCACATTAAAAAATGTATACATTCTTTACATACAGAAGTGTTTGACCTTAAACATTAGATTATATCACTGCATCACAAAGCATTTAAGTAATATTTTTTAAACATATAGTTAGAATCATTCTTGCCCAGCCACCCCAAAGACAACGCTATTATTGAACTAAAGGGCAACTCTTTTGTCAAGTACACCCTACATATGGCCTGGATTATTATTATGTGGTAATATTATAGCTTATCAAAACAAACACAAGATAGATATTTGCCTAGGATCACACAATGATGTCAAGAGGGGAACTCAGGATTAAGCCCAGATTTTCTAGTTTCACATTGTGCAATTCGGTCACCAGATAGGAGTCTCTTTCTCTCTCCTGGTTTACATCAAAGCTTAATACCTTGTCTTTAATTCTTGGTATGTGAGGTTAGTGGCATGGCAACATGAGAGCCTGGCTTGTTTTGTGCTCAAAGGTTCTAGAGAACCTCAAATTGACTGAGAGTCAGGCATTCGGATTGAGTCTGGCTCGAGGCTTCAGTGGCTTACTCCCCTCTGTTTTACGCAATTACATTTCTTCACTGTGCTCCTTTTCCAGGGTCATCACATTTGAGAGCACCTTGAAACAATTCCGTTCAGGATGCAAGCTGTACAAAAATCAGTTCTTCTATATGCTTTAATGGTCCATAGTGTTGACCAAGCAATATTTATTGAACACTTTAGTTAGTATTTTCAAAATAAATAACAGGCACAATCATTTGACATACCATAATGTCAAACTACACTTATATGTTTATCAAGACACAATTGTCAGTGGTATACACTTTGTGATACAAAGGATTGCGTATAAATAGTACATTTCTTGCAATCAAGTTAATGCATTAGTGGCAAACACAACCAAGGCATCTCCCCAATTTTGGAATATAAATATTTTCCCTTATGGTGGATCAGTTGACCTAATGTACAGCATGGCTGCATAGGTATCTGCAGACTCATTACAGAGGGCAGCAACTTCAAGCGACAGTTCAACTTAGGTAGCAGTCCTGTCATACATGAGGTGGCTAACCAATGTTTAGCTAACAGTAGAACCAGCCATACTAGCTTTCTGTACCTCTTTCAGATCTGTTCAGCATCCTACCCAGAACCATTAGAGAAGCAATATCTATAGGTTCCTGGACGTTCACCTGAACTGGCTTAAACACCAGTTCCCAGAAACCAAACACTGCCAGTCTAGGTGAATGAAACCAGAATCAGGGTGCAGGCTTCCACGGTATCCAATGTTTTCCGCTGGATTATTTTAATTAACATGACTGGGGTGAAATGTAAGTGGTGCATGACTTGTAATGCATTAGCCTGTGTCTGGAGTTCAAGAAAAATATACTTGGGGCCTGATTCTGAGTTTGGCGCAGTGGTGAAACACCACCTCCGCTGCGCCAAACCCGCGCAAGGACAGCCAGCTGTATTACGAGTTGAACTTTGTAACATGAGTTCAACTCGTAATACAGTCAGCGGTCCTTTGCCTTTCCCATGGTAGAGCCTGGAAAACTGGCTCCGCAGGGGGCACGGCAAAAAAGTTCCACCACGGCATGGCCGGTGATGTCCATGCCGTGCTGTATCTTTATGGGGATACAGACGGGGGGCACATGTTGTGCCCACCCTGAATGTATCCCCATGGGGGGGACATGGGGGCCTGTTAGGGTCCCCTTTGTTCCTCTACCACCAGCCTTTTCAATGTGGGACTTCCACCATGAAATGCTGGCGGCGGACAAACTTCTAATATGCTGAGCAGGATTGCGCCAGTCCCTGCTGTGCATATTGTATTGTGGCGCAGCTTTGCCACTGCTAGGGAACAGTGCGCCAGGGAACAACTGTTCCCTGGTGCAGCTTGCGGTCCACCACTGATACGACTTTGAAAGTCGCAATCAGCAAAATTGTGAACCGCCATCCTTGCGCCACCGCGAGTCTGGCAGTTGCAAGACCGCCCGACTTGTAATCAGGCTCTTGGTCCCAGATCCTACTACAATGTAGTCCTTGAACCTTGTGTCAAGACAATAGTAATACTAATAAACATCGTATACTGTTTTTAAACCCATTTCCTGCTCCATCTACAACAAAAAACTTTATATAGGAAGCGCAAGACAGCTTATTTTCCTCTTGAGTCAATAACAAAACCGCCAAGGTAGAACTGGTGTGGTTCAGTAATTCTAATAAATACCACTCATTGCACTGATATAATTGAATGTGCTAAAGTGAAATAATCCAAAATACAATCACTAAGTTTAAAAGGTGCTATCTCAGTTATAAACTATAATAAATTGGTAGTCAGTGACACCTGCAGCAGAGTGAGATGTCCAGCATGGGTTAAGATCTGTTCTCCTCAGCCTCCACAACACTTCTCTTTCGGACATGATGCCACCTACTTTATTCATAGTGTACTTTATAGTATGTCACAGGTGTAGAGTGCCTTTTCTCTGTCCATGGCAAACTAATCCTTTATAATACTGCTACCATCTTGAAGGTCCAGTAGAAACAAATTATTTGCTTTTCTAGAACATAATTACCTCCGATTTAAGCACAAGCATGCAGAGTACTTGAAAGGTTTTGAAAAATTGTATAATTTACCTAAACTGAGTGGTCTGGTTTGTTTCGAAGAGCCATTATGTGACAGCCCTAGAAACATGTTGTTTAAGATAAGTGTTAACATTTCAACAACTCTTCAAAGATGCTCAGACTCTTAACACCTCCTACAGCGCCAGGACCTATTAAGTAAATGCAGTTTAATTGTTCTTACTTTACGAGATGTCACTGGTTGCAACCAATCCAGTCAGCAGAAATTGCAAACTGATTTTGTCAAAGTTACTTGGGGCAGTTCCCAATATAAAAAAAAAAACAGATATCATATATGTTTTCCATGCTGGCAGCAATGTAGCAATCAAAACGATGGGGGTCATTTTGATGGCGGTAAGACCACATCTGACGGCTCATGGGATGAAGTCCGGACACCATCTGCTGTTGCAGTTCGACCAATGCCTTACAAAGCGTGTGGTCTGAGGCAGCAGGTAAAGGGACAGTCCGACGCTTTCCGATGCTGTCAGGGAGCACTTTCTGCCTGCCCTTTCATGGTGGTTCACCTGCCATGAGTTTGGGCCCCTCTAGTGGGGCCCCCTTTCCCGGGCCCTCCACTATGGAGCCTGGGGGGGCACCTATGGTACCCCGTAAACATCCCTGCACCATGTGGCAGGCACCGCATGGTGCCTGCCACTTGGTGCAGGGATGTTTTCAAAGTGTACATTTTCTATTGTGGCTTGTTCTGCAGTCCACAGCACAAGCCACAATAGAAAATATACACTTTGTGGCCGCCTCGAAGCCGGTCGCATTCTAATAAGGGCAGCGGGACTGTCGACTCCTTCCGCCATGATGCCAGTCGGACGACAGTCCAACCGACATCGTAATGATGCCCATTGTTTTCTCACATGAAATTCACCTGGACAGGCACCCAAAAAATTTGTGATATCGAACTTTTGAAAGCAGAACTTCAAATCTTGGTTAATTCATAATATTCTCGAATTTTCCTCTTGGGAACACATAACTTTATTAAGTTTTCCAGCTCTGATAAAAAGCACTCCGCCATACATAACAATTAGTCCTGCTACTGCTTAAGTCACAGTCCACATTCAGCAATAGAGAGCTACTTCTGACACTAACAATCATGGTACAGAGTTAGAACTATGGGCTGTCCTTGTCAAATTTTGATTAGTGTATATATGTGTTCTAGTTTTTTCAATCCATAAATAAATCCATTGACAAGGGAATATTTGATCAATACTGATATATATTATAAAATCTAACAAACATTGTTTGACCAGTATTTCTGTTGGACGTCTATTTTAGAACTGTGTGACTCATGCGTAGGTAAAAAAAACTTTTGTTCAGAATGTTTGTCCTGAATTTTAACCATTTGTCCTGAATTTTTGCAGGCCCTGTCCAGAACTTGCTTCCTTTTCAGGTGGTCACCGTATTACTCTCTAGTTTGTAGCAGTGCATGTATAAACATAGCGATATTTGTAGATGGCAAACCTGGCTAGCAGAGACAGCAGCTACTTTGCGAACTGGACACCACTCCAAGTGGGCTTCCTTATTTGTTTCATGTTTTCCTACAAGGCATTCCGAATCACAAATGGAGAAGTACCTTTCCACAGCCCCTCCTCTTTCTGATTATTCAGGGATAGCTAAAGGAACGAGGAGCTTTTTGGGGTTTGCAAACTACCGTACAAAGCAAGGTAGTTGTTAAAAACTACCGAAAATCAAATTGTGCATCACGCCCTATCTGTCTTAAACATGCAGAAATATTGCTTTAGGAAACTGTGGCCTTTATTTTAATTTAAACTTGTGTACCAATTTGGTACATATTAATTCCTTGTGTTGTGGTGTATGCTAAAGTAGATACAATCATTGTGTGTTTCTTTTTTAAGGGTAACATACTCTTTCATGTCAGAAATAAATGTGAATTTTGCCCACTGTCCGGTTCTGCTGAAGGACGGGTGTGCCGCTTTCATGAAAAGCTTCAGGAAAAACTAAAACTGGGGGGCTCAATTATGAAGAAGTCACTCAGTGCAGCGCAGCAAGTCACCCTGCTGCGCTGCACTGAGTGACAGAGAAAAGGGCAGGATGCGCCGTATTTAAGGCAATACAGCGCATTGCTATCCTTTCCCTTGTGCTATCGCCCTTTTGGCAGCCCGGTGCCAGCACAGGCACCCTTGCACCATGGTGCAAGGGTGCCTGCGTTGCATGCAGGGTTGTTTTTGCTCAGGAAGGTGCACCTTCTTGCACAAAAACAATCCTGGGAGGCATATTCCTCTTTCTATGTGCGCTGCAGTGAGTTACTCCAGATTTTTTAAGTCAATCGGAGCCAAGCAAAGTGACTATGTGTAGTTTGAAAAATCAGACTTAGAGGTTTGCGTCATGCATGTACCACGTTGGGTGGTGCAAACACAATGCAAGCCTTTCATAAATATTCCCCCAGATAATCCACGTTATTTATTGAAATGGCTAGAATCCTTTTTGAAGGGAAAATAGAGGTGGCAGTTGGATATGTGGCATAAAGTGAAAAAACATTCTTGTCTGGAAATCCGGGGGCCATATTCAATGAGGATGGGAATATATGAAATGGTTACATTTCTACCTCTTGTGGAATATGTAAGCAATGTTTCCCTGAAAAATTGAAAGCAGAAATGGATAAGGTCCCTAAAGTCTTGCACTCCGATTTATTAGCCGAGTTTTTAAGCAAATAGGGTTGTCTGGTCATTATGTGTTTGTATGCATCCATCCCTATTATACCTGGTCGGTCCTCTATTCCACTGGTTAATGAACATACACATACCTAATGGAAACCCCTGAAATTCATAAACCAGTGAATATGATATTACCAATCACAGATGTAGGAAGCTTGCTCTCTATATAGTGTACTAAAATGAAGTACACTGCACAGAGAGTCCAATACAGGACCCCCAATAGATGTGCAGTGGTAAAAGCAGATAATTCTACTGCTCTTTTTGTGGTAGAGTGGGCGAGCAGTTAGGCTTATCAGAAGGTAGTGCTATGCATCTGTTGTCATACACAGAGGTAATAAATGACACACACCCTCAGACCAATTAGAAAAATAAAATTGTGTATATACGTATATATATATATATATATATATATATATATATATATATATATATATATATATTCCAAAAACTCAGGTTTCCCGCTTCCCCGGAACCTTTTTCCAATAGAGCGCACTCAAAGCCATCAGCGTTTCGTAAGCAATATTTCATTTATTTCCGTCTCCACTGCTTACAAGTAGACAAACGCGTTTCAGCGTTACCGCCTTCGTCAGTGTCTATACAATCATTGCATTGAAAATGTTTAAATAAAGTTTTAACGTAATTCATGGAAATAGAAAATAACGTTTTTAAATAAACATAGAAGAAGATCCAGTGATGCAGACATCGATATTGTTAAATCAGCGGCCATCTTTGAATGGTCAATACATTACATTCATGTATAAATTCATGACTTAAATCTGCTTATATATCACATATTTTACGTTGCATATGATTATCATTTATCATTTTCAAATTTTTAAATGATATTGTGGCTAATTCAGCCGCATTACGCAAATTTCGCCCTGTATGGGCCGATCCTCAAAGAGGTCTGCATTATTTACATTTTAATGGACAATAAGTAATTTCATAAGGATTTTCATGGGCTGTGGAGAACCATCCAACTAGCTAATATGGACCCACATTTCCTCTTCATTGTTGAGTCCCTTCGGTATGTTAGTTTGCAATTTTATAATATACTTTGATTCTAGGATACGTAATTTCTTCACCTGGTCTCCTCCCCTTTCAGATTTAACAATCTGGTCCAGGCAGAAGAACCTGAGAAGATTGCTATTGCTTTGGTGTTCCATTTCAAAATGACGGGCAACTGGGTAATTATGGTCTTTATTAGTAATTGCCCTAAGGTGTTCTAAAATTCTTTTTTTTGTGGGATGTATTGTACTTCCCACATATTGTTTTCCGCATGGACACACCAAACAATACACTGTATGATCCGAATTGCAATTCAAAAGCTTGGTAATCGGGGTTCTCCCTGTTTTCCCTGGTATTGCATAATCTTTCACTTTGTGACTATTTTTACAAGCCTTGCATTTCATGCAAGGAAAGAAACCTTTAACAGGTATAGGTTTCCTCTTTCTAGCTACATAGTGACTTTGAACCAAATGGTCTTTCAAAGAATTTCCTCTCCTGTATGTTACTAGGGGGTTGTCAGTTAGCAATTTACCCACTATAGTGTCAGATTTCAATATTTTCCAATTTCTTTTGAGAATTTGAAATACCTCCGGTGATTTTTCAGTAAAGTTAGTGATAATCCTGATTTTTTCATCTTTACTTTTAATCTTATCCACAAGTAAGACACTTCTTTCAATAGAATTGCAATGGAGCTCCGCTTTATTCAGAATTCCCTTGCAATATCCTCTTTTCTGAAATCTCACTTTGGCCTGACTAATCGCTTTGTTCAACTCCGGGGTCTTGGAACAATTTTGTTTCATTCTCAGAAATTCCCCAAGTGGTATGTTGTTAACTACACTCCTCGGATGACAACTTCCTGCATGCAGGATCGTGTTTCCTGCTGTGGGTTTACGATAGAGGGCTGTTTCTATGGTGTTCTCTTCAATATACACCCTGAGGTCAAGGTATACCACCTCCTTACTGCTGATGCAACTCGTAAATTGTAAGTTTTGATCATTAACATTTAGAGCTTTTATGAAGTCCTCTGCATCACTCTGTGGACCACGCCACAAGATGAACAAATCATCAATGTACCGCGTCCACAGAGCGATGTTATCCATCCATTTAGCATTGGTACCGGTCCAGGCAACGTGCTCCTCCCACCAGCCCACGAACAAGTTCGCGTAGCTGGGGGCGAAGCACGTTCCCATCGCCGTACCTTGTCTCTGTAAATACAGTTGTTCAGAGAAAACGAAGATGTTATTTGTTTAACAAAACTCCGTCAGTTCCATCAGCATTTCATTATGTTTTCGATATTTCAGTGGTCTCCTTTTCAGAAAGAAGCTTATAGCCTCTAAGCCCTTGGAATGAAAAATCGATGTATACAAACTGACAATGTCCAAAGTTATCAACAGCATACCAGGTTCCCATGTGATACCTTGTATGATACGAAGAAAATCCTTAGTGTCACGTAAATAAGATGTTAAATCCCTCACCATCGGAGAAATAAAACTATCTATATAGACTGAGGTATTCTCCAAGAGACTGTTCTTAGATGAAACGATCGGTCGTCCAGGAGGCCATGTTTTACTTTTATGCACTTTCGGCAAATGATAGAACGTTGCCAATTCAGGGTGTTCGCATTTCAAGAAGTTCCAATCATCCTGATCTAAAGTTCCTTCATCCCTCCATTTTGTGATCAAAACATGGAAGTCTGAAATACTCTTAACGTACTGCTGTTTACTGATTGGAGTGTAGTGCTCCAACTTCTTCAATTGGGATAATGCTTCGTCTTCATACTGTGTTCTTCTGAGGATAACTACATTCCCCCCTTTATCAGAGGGCTTTATGATGATTGATTCATCTTTTTTCAATTCCTCTAGGAATGGGCAGAGTATACAACGGAAGTCACTAAAGGAATGCTCAAAATTCTAATCAAGTATGCGTGGAGTGACAGATTGAAATTACAACAGGAAATTAAAGAAATTGAAGATAAAATCAGCGAGGAAAAGGACGAGAAAAAGAGTGAAGAATTACGCCAAGCCATGAAAAAACGCCTCATGAAGTATGAAGCAACTATCAAATCACGAAAACAATCAAAGTTCTTGCGGGACGAGAACGACTATCAAAATGGCCGGATACTAACCTTCGCGAAAAAATATGATGCTCCACGAAGAGGTTTGAGTCTGAACAAGCAAGGAACAGAAACACAGAGAAGCACATCTGAATCCGAGCTTGAAATCTCCGAAGGAGAGCAACATGCAAGTGATGTCGACACTGGTGAAAAGAGCCAACCAGCTACGGTTTTTCAGGAGTACGAACTCATGAGAGATTTGAGGCAGAGACCGGCCCAACGAACACATCCACCAGAGATACGAGGAGGAAGAGGAGGAAGACGAGGAGGGGCAAAAAAACCAGAAATGGAACGTTCTACCCCGATAGTAACACGCAGCAAACGAGGGGGACGATGGAAGTAAAAGAACAAACAGTGATTAATCTGTCAGACAGGATTCTGACAGATACTGAATTAGACATTCTGAAATTAGGACTTACTTTTTGCCCCACACCAGCATTTGACTACACGCAAACACGTATAGATATCTATAAATTCATCAGAAAGGTCAAATTGATGAAACTACACCTCCTACATCCCAAAGCGTGCCAGCCGCCAACAACAACAATGGAGGCTGACGATGATTTGACAGGAGCCGATCTTTCAACCATTGTGTTACTTCATGAGTTAGAGGATGAACAAGAAGATATTTCCATAACTCAGAGATTGGAAGAAAGTGGCATCCCACAAAAAACTTGCAAAAGCAATCTGAAACACAAATCCAAAATGATACCAAGAACACCATATGATGTAATCGATACTTTTCAGGATATGGTCATTGATGAATTAAAGAATCTTCAAAAAAGTAAATTTAATATCAAAAGAAGAAATCTAACAAAAAAACAATGGGAAACTATAGAGGAATTGAAAAAAGATGAGTTTTTGGAATTAATTTGCGCGTCCTCCAAGCGCTGAGCAGCACCCGTGACGCTGAGGAGCAACGGCTGGTGGACTTGTGTTTGTGATATATATATATATATATATATATATATATATATATATATTTTTTTTTTTGACAGTAAGAAGGGACTACTCAGATTACATTCCACCTTCCTTTTTTTTCCCTTTTACAAAAGGTGGTGCCATCTTGGAGTAGTTTCTCTAATGAGTAGTCCATTCTTACTGTCTAAAATGTTTTTAAACTGTTGAGAATGAAAACACTATGTCCTGAGCAAGGTAGCGTTAAGCTATCGAAATGAGTAGATAGGTGTCTCGTCGAAATAAAGGAGACCCAGTTTTGAAGAATCCCTTGGTGTGCTGCGTGATTATTCATAAAGGATAATCGGATAACTGACATTTTTCAGGCGGGGCGGCCGCCGATTCAGCAAGCACCGTCGGCATTCAGGAAGCACGCCAGTGAACCGTCGATCTACCATTGAGAGTGAGAGACAGGTGTGCCCCCTAAGGAACTCGGAAACACGCCTCGACAGATCCACCGAGGTGCGGCTGTGCTACGGTGGGACACGGAGAAGCGAAACCGGGAGAGGATTCCTGTGACCTGCAGTCGGACGATTGCGGTGAACGAGATAGCTTTCCCGGCCATGGACTCCAGTAAGCTGGGAAAAGCTGGGCAAGTGTCCGGGAAGCTGAGGAGCCGAACGAGTAAAAGTTGAACTCTCACCAACGAAAGAATACTGTTGGTGAGTACAAGTTCAGCACATTACCGCAAGGGATTATAATTGGGCATCAATTATGAGTGACGAGGAGTGTTTAGCACGAGAGCTAGAAGTTAAAAAGCTCTTTGAAGATACCGCGTTGCCGCGTATAGCGGATAATACTGTTCCAGCGACAACAGGAGATAATGATTTAATGAAACTTCTACAGGAATACGAAAAACTTAAAAAAAGAGAAATCTCACGTTGGTGGGAAGTGGCATCGGTACGCCAGTATTTACAAGTGGGACGGGTCCCGAGGGGGCTACGAATAATGACAACACCAACTTATGAGAATCCTCATGTCGAAATGCTAAGTGAATGGGCAGAGAACAGCGCCGCCAGTTCAACAAATATGATGCGTATATTAGTAAAGTACGCAGGACTGGAACGAGAAGAGGTATTGGAGAGAATTAAGGAATTGAATAAAATATTCGATGGTCATGTGGAAAAAGGGAAAATAGAAAAATTCAGAAATGACTTAAAATCGAAACTGGAAAAGTATGAGAAACGTATAAAAGATAGGAAAGCCACCAAATTTATACGAGATAGATTGGATTATGAAAAAGGGCGTATCTATACCTTTGCTAAAAAATTCGATTCTGTTCGGAGGCAACAAATCCAGAGTGGAGTATCACGACAGCAAGATGTCTCTCAAAGTGAATTGAGGGAACTGAGTTCAGATACTGGATCCGAACAAGAGCAGGAGAGACGCAGAGATCCAAAAGATATCCGATTGGTGGTAACGGATGAGTTCTGTTTTTTACAGCTGGAACGGCAAACAGATTTCCAACCCTCGAGAGGCCGTGGAAGGGGCAGAGGTCGAGGAAGAGGAGGCAAAGAAGGGGAGGAGAAGGATATAGAAGAAGTACAAGAAAAGCAAACAAAACACTCAATGCGGTCCAATACGAAGAAGACAATAAGGAAATGAATTTAAATAAAACCATTATGAATTTAAGCACAATTTCCCTGACAGAAGAGTGTTTTAAATTTGGGACTTTCGTACTGTGATGACAATGATTTCAATTATCCACATAGTAGAATGGACCTTTATCAATTTGTGCGTAAACTGAAATTAGCTAAGATGTTTGCGAATAAGAAATCCTTCGTTCTCCCCGAAGGAGGAGTACAGCATAATGCAGAGGATGAATTAAATCGTCTGACAGTAATGGATGTACCTGTCTTGGAAAATCTTTTGGGATTATATGAAGAAGAAGAAATTAATCCCAATGAGATATCTATAGAAGAGACTGCCTCAACTACTGACATTTCATTCAAATTAAAAAATAGTGATTACACCCCATATAGATTGAATTCTAAATATATACCAAAGATGCCATGGGACAATGTGGATATTTTTTCGGACAATGTTACTAAAGATCTAAAGAATCTGTATAGTAAGTTGGCTGATACCCGAAGTAAGAAAGGAAAAGGAGGTAATCCTCGGAAAGCACAAATACAAAGAACAGTGGAGAGAATATAAAAAGATGGGGTTGTAGTAGTAAAACCGTCAGACAAAGGCGGTAATGTTGTTTTGTGGGGGAGAGAATTGTACAAAAAAGAGGCTCTAAATCAATTAAATAACATTGAATGCTATAAAAGGATTGAAATGACAGATTTTAATTTAATTTGGTTAAGGAACAATATCATGAAAGGTTGGATGAATGGAAACAGGAAGAACTAATTAACTGGGATGAATATAAGTTCTTAAAGCAACATAATCCTGTTTTGCCTGTGTTTTATATGTTGCCAAAAGTACACAAGAATGCCATTACACCACCAGGGAGACCCATTATCTCCTCGTGTGGGAGTTTATTTGAAAATACCTCAAAATATGTGGATTATTTTTTAAACCCAATTGAGAGGACCCTAACGTCATATATTAAGGACTCAACAGATTTTTTGAAATATATATATGATGTTAGATGGGAAGAAAATAGCATGTTGTTATTAACATTAGATATAACAACACTGTACACGAGTATACGACATGAGGACGGCCTCAACGCCACTGAATTTTATTTGAATCAGAGACCCCTGAGATTTTTGAGGCATAATTGTATGCTGCTGGAAATGATGAAATGGTGTCTAACCAAAAATATGTTTTTGTTCGGTGATGAATTGTTTCAGCAAGAGAGGGGAACGGCGATGGGTACCTGCTTCGCCCCCAGCTACACTAATTTACATCTGGGCTGGTGGGAGGAACAGGTACTCAAAGGACCAACACTGGAACATTGGCTAGAACATGTCTTGCTATGGGTACGATTCATAGACGACGTCTTCGTGCTGTGGCAGGGCACGGAGACTGAGATCAAGCAATTCATGAAAGACTTGAATGATAATACTCTTAATCTAGCGTTCACCGGTAATTACAGTAAAACTTGTATAGACTTTCTAGATATCAGGGTGAAGGTAATAGAGGGAAAGCTAGAGACAACAGTTTTCCTTAAACCTACTGCAGGGAATACAATTCTTCATGCGGATAGTGCCCACCCAGCCCCACTTATTAGGAGCATTCCCTTCGGAGAATTTTTCAGAGCACGTCGAGCTTGTAGTAGTGAGGAAGAATATCTGAATACCGAAAGTGAGATGACAGAAAGGTTTTTACAAAGAGGGTATTCATTTAATGTAATCAAGAGGGCCGCTTTAAAAGCCAGGAAGATAGATAGGAAAACGGCGTTATTTGAAGCCTCCAAAACAAGTAAAAGGAAAGAAATCCCGAATGATGGCCTAAGTAACTGTAGGTTTATAACCACTTTTAATACAAGCCATATAGAGGTTAGAAGGATTTTGAACAAACACTGGCACTTGATTAAATGTGATACTGTATTAGGCCCAAAGATGAAAAAATACCCAGACATTACATTTCGGAAGTCCAAATCATTAAAAGACAGAATGGTTAGCAGTGAATTTATTGAACAGAGAAAATCGGGACAATCAAGTTGGTTAAGTAAGATGGGATTTTTTAAATGTTTTAAATGTAAGGAGTGTCAACATGGAGTGAATTGCACGCAGTTTACTACTATTTTTGATAAAACCATTAAAATTAAAGGACATCTAATCTGTAGATCCAACTTCATGGTATACTGGCTACAGTGCCCCTGTAAGAAGGTTTATATAGGTAGTACCACTTTACCGGTTTTTAAACGTATTCTACAACATAGAAGAGCCATAGTGAATAAGGATAGGATTTATCCAATTGCTAGACACTTTGAGAAATATCATCAGTGTAATCCCGAAGGTCTACAGTATAGTTGTATAGCGGAAATCCCTAGGAAAAAAAGGAGGGGATAGGGAGAAAGAACTCTGCAAGCTGGAAACCTACTATATGCTAGAATTTGACTGTATGGAACCACATGGTTTGAATGTAGATGAGGATTTGTTCACTTGCCTTTAAGAGAAGTAAAAAAGAATGAAGTGTTCCTGGTAGTGAAAACAAGTCATTGTCTAAGTAATGAACTGCTGATAACACAGTTTTTTTCCTTTTTTTGTTTTAAGAAAAAAATCTTTTTCTGGGGTAAAATAGGATACAGAATACACTTTACCTTTTTTCCCCAAATATATTTTAAAGTAAGTTAAGAGAGGGACACAAACAAAGGAGTAATACAATTAGTTTTTTCAGGCCTCAAGGATAAGGCGGACATGTATCTTTGTATAAGCATTTTATGATGAAGTACTTTTGTATCTAGTACTGAAGAATAGTATCCTAAATTTTATGAGAATGTGAAAATAGGTTTACTTAAAGCACTAGCACTTTATTAATTTGAAAATGGTTTACTTAAGCACTTGCACCTTGTAACAATTTTAGAATGAATATTGGTTTACAGAAGCACTTGCACTTTGTAAAAATAAGGTTATAGAGGAAACAGTTACGTGAAGGAAACGTAGACTGTGGTACAAAAGAATACAAATGTCGCTTTATTTTTATGCTTTGGATTTCCCTTGAATGTTGTAACATGCACTTGCACTTTACAGGAAGTAATTAAGTTTAAATGGATTTAATTACTTATAAAGGGTTTGCTAAACAAAGATAATTATGAGAAAAATGTTCGTTTTCGAGCACTTGCTTGAAATGACATGCATCAGAGAAACTACTCCAAGATGGCACCACCTTTTGTAAAAGGGAAAAAAAATAAAAAATGGAAGGTGGAATGTAATCTGAGTAGTCCCTTCTTACTGTCTAAAATGTTTTTAAACTGTTGAGAATGAAAACACTATGTCGTAAGCAAGGTAGCGTTAAGCTATCGAAATGCGTAGATAGGTGTCTCGTCGAAATAAAGGAGACCCAGCTTTGAAGAATCCCTTGGTGTGTTGCGTGATTATTCATAAAGGATAATCGGATAACTGACATTTTTCAGGCGGGGCGGCCGCCGATTCAGCAAGCACCATCGGCGTTCAGGAAGCACGCCAGTGAACCGTCGATCTACCATTGAGAGTGAGAGACAGGTGTGCCCCCTAAGGAACTCGGAAACACGCCCCCACAGATCCACCGAGGTGCGGCTGTGCTACGGTGGGACACGGAGAAGCAAAACCGGGAGAGGATTCCTGTGACCTGCAGTCGGACGATTGCGGTGAACGAGATAGCTTTCCCGGCCATGGACTCCAGTAAGCTGGGAAAAGCTGGGCAAGTGTCCGGGAAGCTGAGGAGCCGAACGAGTAAAAATTGGACTCTCACCAATGAAAGAATACTGTTGGTGAGTACAAGTTCAGCACATTACCGCAAGGGATTATAATTGGGGTGGCAGAGTGGGCTAAAGAATGGTGATGGATTAAACCCAGATCAGTTGACTGGGGGTGAGTGCTTGCAATGTTCAACACTCCGTCTATCATTTCCTTTGGTTTTAGGGATTATAATTGGGCATCAATTATGAGTGACGAGGAGTGTTTAGCACGAGAGCTAGAAGCTAAAAAGCTCTTTGAAGATACCGCGTTGCCGCGTATAGCGGATAATACTGTTCCAGCGACAACAGGAGATAATGATTTAATGAAACTTCTACAGGAATACAAAAAACTTAAAAAAAGAGAAATCTCACGTTGGTGGGAAGTGGCATCGTTACGCCAGTATTTACAAGTGGGACGGGTCCCGAGGGGGCTACGAATAATGACAACACCAACTTAAGAGAATCCTCATGTCGAAATGCTAAGTGAATGGGCAGAGAACAGCGCCGCCAGTTCAACGAAGATGATGCGTATATTAGTAAAGTACGCAGGACTGGAACGAGAAGAGGTATTGGAGAGAATTAAGGAATTGAATAAAATATTCGATGGTCATGTGGAAAAAGGGAAAATAGAAAAATTCAGAAATGACTTAAAATCGAAACTGGAAAAGTATGAGAAACGTATAAAAGATAGGAAAGCCACCAAATTTATACGAGATAGATTGGATTATGAAAAAGGGCGTATCTATACCTTTGCTAAAAAATTCGATTCTGTTCGGAGGCAACAAATCCAGAGTGGAGTATCACGACAGCAAGATGTCTCTCAAAGTGAATTGAGTGAACTGAGTTGAGATCCTGGATCCGAACAAGAGCAGGAGAGACGCAGAGATCCAAAAGATATCCGATTGGTGGTAACGGATGAGTTCTGTTTTTTACAGCTGGAACGGCAAACAGATTTCCAACCCTCGAGAGGCCGTGGAAGGGGCAGAGGTCGAGGAAGAGGAGGCAAAGAAGGGGAGGAGAAGGATATAGAAGAAGTACAAGAAAAGCAAACAAAACGCTCAATGCGGTCTAATACGAAGAAGACAATATGGAAATGAATTTAAATAAAACCATTATGAATTTAAGCACAATTTCCCTGACAGAAGAGTGTTTTAAATTTGGGACTTTCGTACTGTGATGACAATGATTTCAATTATCCACATAGTAGAATGGACCTTTATCAATATATATATATGTAAGTATATTTAGAAAGCAAGAACTTTGTTCAATAGTTGATTAATGCTTTGTATGTCAATGTTTAACCAAATGCCGTTCAAGACACAAATGTTAAGGGAAGGAAAAGCATAGGGATAGATTGCGGAGTACCGCCAACACATTTACCGTTGCGGTCGATGGAAGCAACATTTCCCCACAGAGTTTTGCGGGACAACGTATGTCCAGAGTTCAGGTGAAGTTCTACTCTAGGGGAGTCAGAGTTTTGGAAGTGCCAGGGCTTGTGCACAGCAGGCAATTCTAGGTTAAATGGATTGGAGGTGCCAGAGGTCTTGGGATGCAGAATGTGTTCTTCACCTGTGGCGTTCAGCTACAGGTCTGGTGAGGGCAGTCTGTCGCGGTAGGGGCCGTCGTGCCCAAGTTGCTGCTTTCACACAGTCAACGCCACCAGAAAGTGGGTAAAGGCTCACAGGAGTGGAGCTTTTTCCAGTGTCAGTCAACAGGACTGTGAGGATCCCTCTGGCTGGTGGATGCGTTGAAGGGGTCAGTTACCACAGAATGGTGACCAACAAGCCTTGGCTGCTGCAACTTTTGGTTGACAAGATGAATCATGTAGACACGGTCCATGCCAGTCTTCACCTTGTGGCAGTGTTTACCGGCGGCGTGCTGGGGACTAGTACCACTATTCCAACGGAAGGTCCCAGGCAATTGGCAAAGGCTGGAAAAGCTCTGGGGTTATTGGAGGTGGCACATGTTTCAGGTAGGGACAGCAGACCACAATTGTTGATTCTTTTTGCAGTTGGCAGGTTTTGACGCGAGTCAATTCCTGGATCAGCAGCACGTCTTCCTTTTTCTTTTTAAGCCCATGGAATCCGATAAAAAGGATTGGACCAAGACATGCAGCCTTCAGTGGCAGAGTGCATTGCCTTGGTGAGAGGGTGCTGGGGTGGCACAATCAGTGCTGTAGCCCCGGAGGACCCTCCTCAGTACCCATGCCATAGGTACCAGGAGTACTATTTACTAGGGACTTATTTAGGTAACTGAAGTTTTGCCAATTGTGATACAGCTTTGTGGAAAGGGATCTGGCACTGGAAACCTGGTTAGCACAGTTTGAAATCACATCTGGCTTCAGGCAAAAAGTGGGGGCTAACCATGCAAAAAGAGACACTTTCCTACACAGGGTCAGAAATATTCGTAATGTGTAAAGTATGAGAACCTTGTGCAGTTTTCTTGTTCAAAATGCTTATTCTGACTTTTAAAAACGATATATCTTAGACAGCTTAGTGGCAGCTTGCACTCCTGAAAAAAATATTAAACCATTCCTTCCTGCATTATATTTGAGAAATGCCACTTTTTTTAAAATTAAGGTAGAACAAAATGGAATTCTATACCCCTAAGTCTCATGCATGAATCCTTTCATGGATCTTAAATTGTATTTTTTCTTTTTCCACCTTTATAAGGTGCAGGATTTAGGATGATTTTTCCAATAGACATACAAGTGCATAATGAGTTATATATGTGCTTATCATCAGCATCATTAATAGGAACAACAGTCAATAGAGTAAGATAAACAACATTCATCAAAAGTGCAGTAGAAGAAATGTGTGCATCCTGAATATGGACCCCAGAATTTCAATGGGGCACCATATCAATGGCAATATATTGAAAAGAAAAATGATTGAAAGGTAAGTATGTCTAGAATAGATTTTCTATACCTAACTCACCATATATGTACTGTATGTTACATATATCTTCAGGTACGGTGTGAAGTGAGGAATAGTAAATCTATATTCCATACATGTACTTACCTTTTGATATTTTTTCCCTCGATAATCTGTTATTGATTTTCTTGTACCATAATAGCATGGAGGTCGATTTTCAGTAGTACAATCAGCAATACATGATGCAAGGGTAGCATTACTCTGAGGCTACTGAGTGTCCAGAAGATGAATCCTGCTATTAAAGCATTATGTCCATACAAATAGCAAACACATTAGAGTGAATCAGGGCCTCTAGACTGAGAGCCAGGACAGCAGATCTGTGCATTGTTCAAAACAGTTATAGAGAGATAGACATGACAGAGATGAAAATTAGAAGAATAGATGAGGAATATATGGTAAAGACTTGCTCGATGTTTAAAGATATTGTAAAGGACCTTAGAAAGCTCAAGTAGCATATCTAGAGGCTCTGTGAACCCATTATTCAACTGAGCCTCCTAATAGCTCCTAGCCTGCTACTTTTATGCTAGTTAATATCATCCAGTTTGGGGAGTACCAGCAGAGCTATTAAAGGCCAGACGTCTTCTGGCTGTGGTTTAAGGCCCTCTGGCATGCTGATGAGGAGAGGTGTATGATACATGTGTAGCACGTATTGAAGAGGGCACACTTGGAAAGCTGCTTCAGGTCGCATAACAGCTGTGGGTCTTAGCTTTACCAGTCCTTAGTGCACATACTAGATCAGCATCCTAGCTAAACCAGCAAAAAGTCTCCTATCTAAACCAGTAAAAAGTCTGGATACCAGTTTTCATGCAGTCAGGTCAGTTAAGGCAGGAGTACATGTCTGTATGCCAAATTACATTCCCTGCTTTCTCTACTAAAGTTAAGACTGATAGTCTTTTATTTGCTTGCTAAAAGTAGTGGAGGGGAGAAAAACAATTCAAGATTATATTTTCAATTTAGTCATACTCTAAAAGGACCACAGACTCCGAATTTCAATTTTGTGGGTGTATTATAAGGCCAAAAATAATTGAATATGAACACACCTCAGTATTAGAGTATATAGATACATAAAAATCAATACAGAGCCGAGTCTATGAATATATTTTATTCAGAATAAAAGGCATAAAGTGATGAACTCTAAAATCAGAATAAAGCATAGATTAGAAGCTGAGTTCAATTCTCTTTTCATCTGGGAGGAAAACAAAACAAATAAAATCTCTTTCCCTACACTGCTCTAAATGAGGGTCCTGCTAATCTCTCTTTTATCATATCCCAAAGGTGTCAGCACGTGTTAACTTCCTAAGAAGTACTCAATTCAAATGGGTCTGATAGTTTAAAGCTATGGAGCTCGCTCTAAGATGCGCCTTCTCCTCCAAAAATAAGCAGAAGACTCTCGAATCTGTCCCTGCGCATCATACAAAAAGACAAGTTTCAACCCACAATACGTTACATGATGAACTTTTTCAATTGCAGCATTTTCAGTAGCTTTCCACGGGAGCTTTAATTAATTTTACTTTGTTTTCCAGTGGCCTTGGGTTTCAGATGGGCAAGGCACGAAAGGAGTCCTCCCTTCTCGCCTTCCAGACTTCTTCAAAGGCATTCCGGGTATCTCCTTAAATCTAAGAATAACGAGGCCGAATTCCTGCACCTGCAGTAGGATGAGAACACACTGTCTTCGAGCATAAAAAGGATTCATTTAATTATTTCTTGAGCAACCAAGGAGAAACAAAACACAAAACAACTTACAATTTAGGCCTACAATTCAAGCAACTTCAACTAAACACAGTATACACTGCACAAATATAATTTCATCCTGCACATTACACATACAGGAATTATAAGTGTCTCTATTACATGTAAAATCCTCCTTGAATGTGCACACTACAATTTAGTGCTATTATAACGTGAATAAATGCATCTTAATAATTATAAAGCACTGCAAACGACAAAATACATGTGAGTGCGTTTCAACCATGAGTATAGTGCACCCATACTATTTAGAGTGCTCTAAGCTCTATCAGTTAAGCGCTCTATCAATACCATCCAACATTCTTGGGCTCATAAATAAAGCTGCTGATTTATTCTATTTATTTTCAGGAATTTGTATTAGTATTTATCAATCTTTCTTTTTTTTTACATATTTGCTATATTTTCCACGTATATTTTTGGTTCTGCAAAAAGTGAATTAGTAAATCTGTAACTAATATTGTGCTGCATATAAATGCAATTTGTTCAGCACACATCAAACAGACACACAGGAGAATTAGAACCTTTGGCATGCAACCTAACTTTAGGACCATAATGGGAGTATTTGGAAATATATATAAAAAATATATATATGATTAGTTTACATTAAGGTATAGCATTATGATAATAATTGTCTGATCAACCGAAAATGTGATAATCGGAGTGTAGCAACAGTACATTTTGGGAGTCACGTCAAGTCAAAAACATCTTTATTCGGATAACCAAATATCCATAAACGAAAAACCACATTAAGATTAGAACACATAAACACATATAAAGTATAAAATATGGACTAAAGCACAATTCATCACACAAAAAAGTGACATATAAAAGCACAGCAGTTTCAGCGGGGCAATCTTGACTGGGAAACATTTTACAGAATAAACACAATTAATCACACACAAAATAACAACCAACCTATGGCGGCATGTATAATCAGTGCAATTTCAACAGGGCCATCTCAATCAGAAAGCATGGTACACCGGGCACAAACAGTCACTTTATGAAAAGTGCCTATCTGTAAGCTTGTCTCATCATGTGACATTTGTAAGAGAAAACTGAATAGAATAGAATTTGAGGGAAGGGCATAGTGCTGCATGGACAGATTGAACTCCCGTCACAGGGGCAAGGGCACGCATCAAGGTCTGTTTGAAAACTCAAGGGAAAGCATAATAAGTATTTTAATGTGCCAGCCCTAACCCGAAACAACACATTTTTTCCCATCATCTTGCTGTAGAGAGGCAGCTGGTAGGAGGGCTGACTGCAGCCATGTTTAAATAAACTGCCATTGTTGACTTCCCCATCCTCGTTCAATCTAGTGGTAAACTCAAAATTAAAGAGGGTTTACTGCAAACATTTCCTATTTACATTCACAATACTTTCAGGATCTGTGAAGACATGCTTTCAAAAAACAGACTCCACAGCTGCTAAACATGGGATTTGGTGTCCCCTTTCACACTGAAAATGTTATAACTGGAGTGTAGCATGAGTGCATTTTTGGAGTCTTTGGGGACATGGAGTATCTGTCCTGCTTCAACATCAAGTGAAGGCCTGTCATACTGGGATTGGCAAAGGATGTTTGCTCGCTTTAGGTAGTGTAAGCCACTTACCTCTGACAGCACCAGGGTCGGAAGTTATTTTTAAATCTGGAATGTCACGAATTAAGGGACATATTAACAAGGGCCGGCGATAAATATCGCAAAGCGCGCTTAGCGCTTGCATATTTATCGCCGGCTATCTCTGGAATTTATCGCCCGGTTTGCGTGTTATTAACAACGCGCATCGCCGAGGCGATAAAAATTCCAGGGATAGTTGGGATATCGCCGTTTTCCATGGTGGAAAACGGCGATATCCTAGATGATAGGACCTGTGGTCTTAGCCACAAAATCCACCCCCCATGTTAAGTATGCCTTAGTCAGGAATTTAACAGACGTTAAATTCCTGCGTTAAGGCATACTTAACGCGATTTTAAAAATCGCTACCCTCCCTTGTTAATATCGCGAAGCTGCCTTCGCGATATTTTCCCAAGGGAGTCTTGTCAGGCACGCCTCCTTTGCATCTCATTAGCGATGCGATCGGAGTGTCTTTGCTGGTAAGGCGATGAAATTATCGCCGCTCTTCGCCCAAAAACGGACGCAAAAGCGGCGATAATTTCATATCGCAACCTTGTTAATACGCCCCTTAATAAAGATGAAACTCATCCTAAACAACACTCTTCTTTCGGTCAGAAAATCCAACTAATGAAAGACGCATACTTTGTGAAAATCTCAAGCAACCCGTATCTTTTGGAAAGGATCAGGAATTGCAAACTGCTTCCCAAGAGAGCTGCAACTTATTTCACTTGTTACTTATTTAGCTACTAATGCCTCTGTCCATATTGCCAGTGTTTTATAGCTCAATCGTTTTAAAAATCAGTGCACATTATTTGTACCAGAGTGCCAGACCCTTTACTAATTGTCACTTTTAACTGTTGATTGTTGTATTTAGGCATTTAAAGAGATAACCATTTGGGACAGATAAGTCAACAGCCCTATTTAGTGGTAATAACCGGCAAGAGGGGAGCAATTAATGAGTATATAACACAATGTAATCATGGAAGGAAGTAAAGTTAATGTAAGCAACTAAAATCATAAAAAGTAGATGATGTCGTACTGGGTAAATGTAACTGTGATCCATTTTATCACTGATTTATTGTCCATTACACAAACTGTCCCACGTGATACAATTATTTTATTGAAAGTTGGATATCATATAATTAATTCCTGTTTCACAGAACTCTCAGCTTTATCAAGGCTTTAAAGTGTAACAAGAACTCCAAACAAATTAATGAAAATATTGTGAGACCATATCACAGAAATTAATACATTTGCAAATTTCATAACAAATATATATATATATTAAATTTATAAATAATGTTCAAAGCTACTTCTGCTTAACAGTACATTATATGTTATATCGTGGTATCCTTTTCCTGGTGGATTATAACACCATCCTAACTAGAATAGATTACCCAATTATATACCTAGCTTTTTGGCCGATGCCCGGTGGAGCTACCTGATAGCTAAAGAGGAGATGGGCTGTGGACTTCCCCCTTGGCCGTCACCTACCCACCCGGACATTGGGCAGACTTTCCTTCATCTCTCCATCGCATTCTCCCTCCTACCCCTTTACCCTACCCCCTTTCCCCCTCTATGCTCTATTTATCTCATCCCCGATGCTCTTTAAATGTTTTCCAGTTGAGACCTAGCTATTTGGCCGATGCCCGGTGGAGCTACTTGATAGCTATCGAGGAGATGGGCTGTGGACTTCCCCCTCGGCCGTCACCTACCCAGCCGGACTTTGGGCAGGCTCTCTTTCGTCTCTCCATCCTATTTCCCTCCTACCCCTTTATCCTACCCCCTTTAGCTTCTAAGCTCCATTTATCTCGTCTTCTACGCACTTGAAATGTTTTTCTAGTAACTGATGTAACTTGTAACTGATGTAATTTAGTAACTTTGTGAAACCTTATGTAAAGCGCTCTGATACCGCCGGGTCTAGCCAGCGCTATATAAAACTCAAATAAACATAAACATATAACAAAAAAGGTGTCATATTGTATTTTATTAAGCCCCCCAATGTAATGGGAGGTCTGATCGCCATCACTTTGTTTGTAACTAATGATATTCTTATTATGCTGGCATAGTATCTAGGGATTCATGTTTCATACAATGGGGTAAAGTAAATCAAAATTAGTTAAGGTGACTATTTAAACTCTTAAAAGTGATTAACCACAGAAAAATTATTTGTAAGTCACGTGTCGACAAATATTAGCAGACATAACTTATTCCACGCTTACCAACGAAGCTAGTTGCGTGTCGAAAAGTCCTTTCAATGGTACATTTCATAATTTGCAGATTCCGTTTGAGGTGCAGTCCATCGATAAACCAACTGACATGTCTTGGGGTTGTTCACCAACTCAAGCTTAAATATTTACCTTATTCTAACTCGATTTTTGATATTAGGATTGGGGGGGCACTTTGCAACCTTTGCCAATGGCAATGATAATTTTAGTGGGTCACTCAGGGTTCCCCTCATTGAATTGCCTAGTAAATGAGTTAAACTGAGGAGGAGCCAAAATAATCTAACATATCAAGGCTTTGGATAACAATAAATTATTATCATTACGTCTAGCAATCAAATCTAACATAGAGCTTAATTCATTTTAGAAAAAGAGGAACGTTAATCATAAAGTGGGCTACCTAAATAATGGGTAGAGTAGCTGTACATGAAAAGTGGAGCAGCTTTTAAGAGTGTGTTAGTACTATTAAGTAATCCATTTTAGCAAATGGGTCCTGCCCATTTATTCTCCCTGAATTTTTTATTTTCGACTACCTGATTTTTGGACTTTATGGTGAGTAAGTCTCCCGTCCTGAATCTCCACAAATTCACAGTAAATGAGCTGAGAGTGCTAACCACCAGTATCGGACTTTAAATGTAGGCAGGGTCTGATGCTCTTGGCTGATTACATACGAACACATGAGCCGCACACAAATGTGTGCATATGTGTGGCTGCACATGTTAGACTACCATCTTGCACAGCTCAGCATCTGCGAACAGGTAGCCTGTCACAGAAGGGAAACTTCAATGACTGGCACAACCCTGTGGTAGACCTTATAATGTTAGTGGGCCTTGATAGTGTAGGTCTATAGTGCCTGAAAGTCTGTGGTGATCACATTGTATTTCATTTTATAAATGAAATCTACTAAAGTACAGTGTAGCTCTACTTAGGCCTACACGATCCAGCGAGGTAGCAACCTAGGGATAAACATGCACACTCAGTGAAGATTTACAGTTCCTAGCATCATATCTAAATTCCTTATGACCCTTTAAGAATTGTCATAGTTCCCAGGATCAGTTCATAAACAGATTCCAGATCGTTGTCCAACTTACTAGGCAAATAAATTACTCAGCTCCCAAGCACGAGGATCTTTGTGAATTTCACCGCAACTGACCCTTGGGGCTTGGATTGGTCTCCTCTGGGCCAGAGGCAATGACCACTTATGGGCCCTGAGGAGAATTTGACCTGCTGCAGGACCCAAGATGGTTTGCCTGAAACTCCTGTGTACTAACCGTTGGCTCTGCTTAAATATGGGTTCCCTGCAAGTACTCAGGATACTGTGGGACATGGGAGTGCAGCAGGGCAGATGGGCTTCATGTTGTCGGTGGAGGTGCTGTGAGATATATCCCCTTAAGTAGGAGAAAAGCATCAAGAGTTAAGTAGAGGACTGTTCTGGCATATTGAGACCGATGACCGCACCCAAAACACCCTTTCACAGACCAGGAGGACTGCTAAAATGGCTCCTGGTCGCTCGGGCTGGCCACCAGGAGTGAAACGAGTCCAAGATTGAACAAATAGGCCCTATCGGACCCAAGGTACCACCTGGTCAAACAGGGGGATTAAGCAGAGAACAACGCGCATGGCGCTTTGCTGCGCTTTGTTAAAGAGATTTGTAGAGACGGTGCCAACTGCTTGCAGCACACATGAGCTGTGCTGCAATGAAAGCTGGCTAGGCCATGGGGGAATGGGCTCCATGAGGGACCCGAGCTACAGATGCACACTGGTTGCCCCATCAAAAGGACAGAGACACCCAACTATGGAAAAAAGAAACTTGTGGCATGAAGCCGCTGGAAAAAAAAGAAACAAAGTAAAGAAAAAGAATGTGACGTGAGGCCTCTTCCAAAAAAATCATAGCGGGAATGGATAAACCAAGGGCACCCCCAACATTCAGTAATGTTGAATACATGAGAGATGCAAGGCCTGCAGGAGTCCCTCAAATGTTTCTTTTTAAAGTGACAATCAGTTTCCCCGAGAATGTTTGGATGAATCCTTGAGAAGCTTTCAAAATGTTTAAAGTTTTTCTTGAGCCTGTGATTTTGCATATGAATTCAAGAGGACATGGACCTCCTGTGGTTGGTACTGCAGCTGTAGTAGGAGCATAGTAGAAGCTGAAAATGGTTTCAGGGCACTTGTTTCTAAATGTCAATGGTTTGGTAACAATGTGTATGTGTGGTGATGTCATGTTATTAAGTCACATTTGGAACTCTGTTATGTCATTCAGAGTGTTGGGAAATTACTGTTATCCAATGTTCTTTTACTGTCAGTTGTGATCTCTGCCCTGGTAACATAAGGGATGACCTACGAATAAATCTACCAACTATTCAACACAGACTACTCATCATTTCATTGGCGACAGAGGATGGGATTTCCTCGTGTTCAGGTACAGCGTATCCTGATTCCTTGAACTTGAACTCCTACAGTGAGTACGTTTTTTTTAATCTCATCTTCAAGGCACGTGTTTTACAATTGGGAACAGCTTGGCTTTGAAGCGGAATGAAAGACGCCGAATAAAAACAGAGAGCCGTGCCCTTTTTGAACTCTGCTCGGAGTTTGAAATCTGCTTAATTGACTTGTTTTAATATGCGCACACTGCATGATGCTCGCAATATACGGGAAACAGTCTGATGGTTGGTTGGTCTAAAGGGAAGTAACATTTAAGTTTAACGAGCATAACTATGGTGCACTCGCGCGCTCTGCGTTGCTCGAGCTTTCTTCACAGCATTGTTTGAAAGCTTCCACACGACTTAGCACTCACCAGCTCGTCAACGCTTCGTCATCCTTCTCCTTCAGAACCCTGCTCTGCGCACTACCACGGAACGTCTTGATGTATCCGTACAGGGGAACGCAGCGTTCATTGTTATTAAGGAAGCTTTTCACTCACGCTGATGCGCACAGCGAATGCGCGTCAATTTCATTGCTCTACACGGTGACACGCACAGCACAGCAACTGAGCGTCAGGTTCATTCATTTGTACGCTGATACGCACAGCAAAAGCGTGTCAATTAAAATTGGATCACAAGTTTCACATTGCGCTGACGCACACAGCACACACGTATTGGTTTCATTTGTTCTGAGGAATTTATTTTGCATCGCGCTGACGCGCACAGCCTTGGTTCACATCATTATTAAGAACACTATTCTAGTGTGTAAGCGTATACGCTCAGCTTGCCAATCAAATATTGAGGTCAAATTGTATTCAAATTTCCTTTCACCATTATGTTTTTTTTATAATTAAATACTGCCACCTGGTGGTAATCTCTACTGTTCCACCATATTATCACCCATAGACAGAACAAAAATAGTTGTAATTTTCCTCATTTTTTTATTCTCTTACTGTATTTTCATTTTTTTTTTTCATTTCTTTTGTATTGGTTTAGTACACCTTGTAACATGCAGAGTGTTACTCCTCCCGCACCATTTTTACAAGAACCGGGTAAACCTCCTCTTGAATGGAAACGATGGATTAGATCTTTTAGGGCATATCTTGGTGCAATTGATGGTCAGAGATACAGACCGGAAAGGAAGAAAAATTTAATGTACTATCATTTGGGTGTTGAAGGTCAAAATGTTTTTGATCATCTCCCTGACTTTGAGGCACCTGAGGGAGAAGATCCTGATGAATTTGATACAGCAGTCATGCATTTGGATAAGTATTTCGCAAAAACGAAAAACATAGTAGTTCATAGATACAACTTTTTCACTAGAGCACAAAAACCAAACGAAAGCTTAAACACCTTTATTACTGCGTTGAAAGTCCTTGCTGCAAAATGTGAGTTTGACAATTTCACCTCGCAATTGGTAAGGGATCAACTTGTTGCTAGATGCTATTGTAAAAAAGTCCAAAAAAATTACTCACCTGTAAAGATCCCACTCTTGATGAAGCAGTAGATATCGCTAAAAGCATCGAAAGGTCCATGGACGACGCGAAGCAACTTGAGTCTGCCTTATCGAATTTGACCTTTTCTGGAGCAATCAACTCAAAGCCTTCAATTTCTGGTTCTTCTCCATGGAATGCTCCGAGAAGACCCATAACATTTAGAGGTGGAAGAAGTTTTACGCCAAATAAAGCTGGAAAAACATTCACACCTAACAGACAATATAATTATAACATAAGTTGTTATAGATGTGGGTCATCCATGTACGTATCATCTTTCAAAAATTGTCCCGCAATCAACCGACAATGTACTAAATGTGGAAAACTGGGACATTTTGCAAATGTTTGCATGGAGGTAAAAAGAGGCAATGTAAGATGTGTACTCAATGATTCTGAATGTGTACTTAATGATTCTGATAGTCAACTCCTTGACGAAGTCACTAATCAAGAATATCTTGTAGTTGTTAAAAATTGTACAGATAACTGTGTTACACAAAATATTCCTGATCCAGAGGTTGATGTTGTCATTGACAGTAATCACATTCAACTTCTTGTCGACACTGGTGCACGCATCACCATAGTGTCACAAGATAAATATCTCATGCATTGGTCCAACAAAAATCTACTACCTCCAGACATACTCACGGTAGCCTTTAAGGGTAGCAAAATTGACCTTCTTGGTTATTTTTGGGCAAGTATTAGTGTTTTCGATATAACTATCAATGGTAAAGTTTATGTAGCCAAACGGGGCATCAATGTCCTTGGTCTCATACATTAAGCAGAGTTTGGTCTTACCATTAAACCTGGCCTACCAAATCCAGTTTACATTGACCATCAAAGTCACCATAACCTTCTTAAAAATATTAGCTCTACTGTTGACTCTCAATTAGCTACTTCTTGGGAAAAAAAATATGCAAAGATTTTTGAGGATCGTTTAGGCAAAATTACAGATTTCCAACATCTTATCAAAGTCAAAGAGGGTACCTTACCAATCAAACATAAACTTCGCAATGTTCCTTTAAGCATTAGAAGTGATCTTTCTAAGTATTTGCAATCTTTATGCGAGCAAGGCATAATAGAGAAAGTTGAGTCCACACTTTGGCTTTCTCCCATAGTTTTGGCCAAAAAGAGATCTGCGGATCTGAGGATGTGTGTTGACTTGAGGAGTCTCAACGAAGCAATTTGGGTTGATAGTTTTCCTCTTCCACGTATTGAAGATCTTATCGCCAAAGTAGGGAATTCTTCATGGTTCACCAAACTTGACCTCAAAGCTGCTTACCATCAAATTGAATTACATCCTCAGTCCCGACATCTGACAGCGTTTGTTACTCCTGATGGTGTTTTTCAGTTTTGTCATCTTCCTTTTGGTCTCGCCTAAGCTGCAGCCTTATTTCAAAGGTTAATGACAGAAATGTTTAGTGGTGACCCCAATGTAGTGGATTTTCAAAATGATATCCTCATTTTTTCGCAAAATGAAGCTGAACATGATGTTGTGATTGATAGAGTGTTCAATGTTTTGTCAAATAGAGGTGTCACTTTGCAAAAGAGTAAATGCATTTTCAAAGTAAGGGAAATTGAGTATTTAGGACATGTCATATCTGAGCAAGGCATCAAACCCAGACCAGGCCTTATTAAAAGTATAGTTGAGGCTCCCTCTCCCCAAAACAAAAAACAACTGATGTCATTTTTAGGTCTCTGTGAATTCTACTCTAAATTTATGAAAGATTTTGCGAAGACCACTGAGTGTTTTAGAGCACTGCTTAAGAAAGGTGCAGATTATGTATGGTCTGAAGAATGTCAAAAAGGTTTTCAAGCTATCAAAACTCATATTGTTAAAGCACCTGCCTTGCAAGCGTTTAAAGAAGGTAATCAAACTGTCATCACTGTTGATGCTTCTGATTATGGTTTAGGAGCGATTCTCTCACAATATGCTTGTGGGAAGGAATATACAGTTGGTTTTGCTTCCAGGACTCTCCGTCCGGTTGAACGGAAGTACTCTGTAATTGAAAAGGAACTTTTAGCGTGTGTTTGGAGTGTGGAAAAATTTAAACAATATGTTTGGGGAAGATCTTTTATTCTAAAAACTGACCATCGACCCCTTGTAGATATTCTCTCTGGTAAAAATGTCAAACGTACCACTGCACGCATAGCACGGCTGTCAACAAAACTCATTGAATACACTTTTAGTGTAGAATACATTCCTGGAGGGAAAAATTATAGAGCTGACTGTCTTTCGAGACTTCCTATTTCAGACCCGGATGATCAAGATTGGGAAAGTGAAGTTGAGGAATGTTTTGTAGCTCTTATTAGTCAAAAGAATTTATCCTTTGCAGAGGAAGATTGGATTATTCAAATTGATAAAGATCCGAATTTAAGAGAGATTGCATCTTTGATAAAAAAGGATGGCCAAAAGAGAAGTGTTTGTCACCTGAACTTCAAATGTTCTGGAAAGTCAGTAATGAACTTTCAGTAGAAGGTGGTAAGATAATTAGGGGTGACAAACTCATTCTTCCTAGTATTTATCGTGAGAAAATCGTGTTAGCCGCGCACTCTGGTCATCTTGGGTCAACTATTACTAAAAGGAAAATTAGTAATGATTTCTGGTGGCCCAGAATGGATATTCAAATAGATACCTTGGTTAAAGAATTGTTGACGTTGCAATACCAGTGATAAAGTGTTAGTACTCGAGGGTACTGTTGAGTCTCCTGTTGTTCCTCCCGGTAGAGCGTGGCAAAAAATTGGAATAGACTTTCTCGGTCCATTTCACGTTCTTCCCTCTTGTTCAAGGTATTTCTTAGTTATTATTGATCATCTATCTAGATGGGTTGAAGTTGAGCCCATCTCTGCGCCAAACTCAAAAAGTGTCATTAATTGTTTGAATAACATCTTCGCTAGAGAAGGTTGCCCAGAAGAAATTCTCACAGACAACGGGGTGCAATTTGTGTCACATGAAATTACCACATTCTTAAATTCTTGTGGCATAAAACATACTAGAACTCCACTATATCATCCACAGAGTAATGGAAAAACAGAGAGATTTAACAGAGTCGTGTTGGAATGTGTACACGCAGCTTTCAGATCTAGGTCTTGTGTTTTTCAAGCTGTTAAAGATCTTGTGTGGTCGTATCGTACATCACCTCATGTTGCTACAAACTTCTCGCCATTTGAACTAATGCGAGGCCAAGTGTATCCTTTCTGGATGGTCAAATCTTACCATCAGGGTTGTGATATGAAATGTTTATGGGAATCTGCATGGAAAACTTCAAGTGAAGTTTCATCTAAATCTTGTCAATCTTCAAGTAAAAAAGAACCACATAAATTATCGATTGGAGATTGGGTTAGAGTCAAAAATCCAGTTTCGGTAAGAAAAGGGTTTACTAACGTACGTAAGAATGCTGTTAAACTGTCAAATGGTAATTGGTGGAGCACTTCTCGTATAGCGAAAGATCCATCCTTTTCTTCTAACATTAGCAAATGCAATCAAAATGTTTCAAGAGGAGATGGTGTTAGGAAAAGCACTAGGATTTGTTCTAGACCTCGTAATTTACAGGATTTCGTATAATTATCAATAATTGTTTTTTTATTGTTTTAAAAAGAAAAATTGTTTTATTTAAGGGGGGAAGTGTGGTGATGTCATTTTATTAAGTCACATTTGGAACTCTGTTATGTCATTCAGAGTGTTGGGAAATTACTGTTATCCAATGTTCTTTTACTGTCAGTTGTGATCTCTGCTCTGGTAACATAAGGGACGGCTCTCTGTACCTACGAATAAATCTACCAACTAATCAAAACAGACTACTCTTAATTTCATTATGTTTGACAGTGGAAGGTTGTAAAATGAAATATATCTTCATACTGTCCCCATTGAGTTCAGTGGTGTTCTATTGGCGAATTACAACTTTGGGCTGTTTTTATTGATGTTGTGGCACCCTGACAAAGCTGGTAGACCTGCTTTATTGATAATGAAAACCCCCTTATATTGTGATGTTGCTTCAAGTATAGGTGGGTATATTGTGATTATAAGGTTCACGCCCCACTAGAGGTGTAAAATGATGAGGGTGTTACCAAAGGTATTTCCCACAACCTAAATATCTATGTTTGACATTTAATGCATAGTATTTAGTAGTTTGTATTTCATAAAAGTATTTTTGTGACTTCAAAGCAAAAAGGACTGGCTGGGCAATAATTTATTGCGTAATGTTGCATACCAGGGAACTGAGCTTCTTAACCCACAACAGATCCCCTAAGTAGGCCCTGAACTGCCCTGATTTGCTAACCCAAGAAAGCCAAGTGCTACAATGGGGTGTATTACAGTCTAATTTTTGTGAGTCTACCAATGTCAGTCAGGATTACCGTCTTCTTGCTTGTTGGTTCATTTCCATAACTATCTGTGCATGAGAGTGCAAGGTTCATGCTCATTGAAGAAGGCATTGAGATAGGCCCAATATAGAGTGTGTCATACTGGTATGCCAAAGTGGGCCACACATGTGACATTGCCCATACATTCTGCACTGACAGAGTCCCTTGGTCTACAGCATGATCACTGTAAGAGAAGGTGAAGGTGGACTAGGTAGGGCCCTGACACTGCTCCCTTTCTACACTCTATCACAGTGTATTGTTTCAGAGGGCAATAACTGTGAAAGTTAGCAAAGCCTTAGAACATGTACATTCGAAGCCGGTTTTCATGAGTCATCATCCGAAACTTCTCCTTTCCAAGGAACTGGATACAATAGATATCTTCCTATACAGCAGGAATCCAAAATGCTCTTCTTGGTTTGCATGTACCACATCAGGGAAGTTTTGGGATGGTCCACATCTGCACCATGTGTAAAAAAGAGGTGTGGAACAACTGATGCTTTTTCAAATCTTGTTGCAGTTTCAAGTTATATGAAACCATGTTAATTTGCTGCTACACAAGAAATAAACTAGCATATTGCGGATGTAATGTAACCTGGTAACAGAACATCATGACAGAGAGAGACACTTAGGGCCACATGAACGATTACCAGATTTTGCGACTTTCTAATTGCACCTTCTTGGGACTTGCAAGAATGCAACATCATGTGTAAGGTCCCATGGAGGCCTGATTTAGTGACGAGTCACACCGCAAAATATCAAATCACAAATTGCTATTTCCTATTTGGTCGCAATCTGCGAATGCGATCCCAAATTGTGATCACAATTAGTGCTGCATTGTTAAAAAATTGCCTTTCTGATTTCTGGTTCAGGGGAAGGGCAGCAAACACAGGAAGTGCTACCCAGGAGAGTAGGCAGAGTGAGGAGGAGAGAGCTGCTGTACTCAGGATGCCAGCCAGCAGGGAGAGCAGTGAACAGGGCAGAGAAAAAGAGAATTCATGTTTTCAGGAATAGAACTTGGAATTTTGATGGATGAGTGGTGCAATAATCATGACCATCTTGTTGGTCATGCCTCAATGACTGTCCCAGAGTGACAGAAAAGAAAAATCTGGACGGACATGAAGCAGAGGATTAATGCTGTTGGAGTAGCAGAAATAAGAAAGAGGTGGAATGACCTGAGGCTTTGTGCTAAAGAAATGGTGGGACTCTCGGGCAACTAGAGGTGGTCCCTCAACTGCCCTGTTAGCCTCAAAAATGGAAGCAATGGTGGAGATGACCCTTAAGCCAGAGGCAGTATCAGGATTTGGGACTCTGGACACATTTGCTACTCCACCATCACCAAGCAAATGCAAACCTTATTCTATGCCACCTTTTCTGTCCTTAAACCTGGTGTCTACATGCATGTAACACAACCCTACACGGAGATATCTGGATGGTCCATGTACATGTAGAAACAAATCACACATGGGGCATTAAGGGATATGTAGCCATAGACATAAACAGTGTAGTCAGTGTCAGATATTTGTAGGATAATGTTGTATGACCAATGAGAAACGTGTCACATGTAATGTTTTATTGATATTCCCAATATCCAATTTGATATACCTGTGGAAGTACTTGAGGGGCCGGCAGATGAGGGAGGAGACCAGGGCCAGATGGAGGAAGACCCAAGTGGAGTGCCTGAGAGTGTGCCTACCACATCACATGCCCAGTCCATCACTCTCTCCGTTGCCCCACAGCCAGCAGCAGTCGAGAGGCAGGATAACAGACAGCCAGCCACTATTAGTTGCCATCCAGTCAGCAGGGTCTGAAAGCAGCACTCCAGTCAATATGGGCGCAGGGGGCATCAGACAAGGCAGATATCTGGGTCCCAGGTGACGTCAACAGGGGGTGTATGGTGGGCTGGAGCAGGCGATGTTGCAGGTTCAGTAGCTACAGCAAAAACAAATGTGGTTGATTAAGCAGAAATTGACACTGTGCTTCAACAACTTGGCAAAGCAGTTGGAAGTGAATCAGGCATGCTTGAACTCCAAAATGGATGCTCTAACAGGTGCTGTTAGCCAACCCTGTACCAAGCTGTCAGAGGACAGGAGTCTGCAAAGGAGGTGCCAGACTGGATGCCATGACAAGGACCACAGGGAGGTGATGGGCCACTGCAGTAGGGATGTCTCACGAAGCTTAGCCCAGATCACAGCCATCATGGAGACCATCCAAACTGCCCACATTGCCATCGGGGAGGGTGCTGAGACTTCAGACAGTGAAGTCTCAAGCCTCAGCAGCGTATCTGCACCTGATGCCTATGTGATGCGACAGAGAAGCAGACGCACACCAGCACCTCCTCATGACACCGGTTCACATACTGGACGCAGTTTATAGAAATGAGTGATAAGTGAAAAACAGGCATTGCTTTTTCTGTTCTTCCCTTTCAGTTGGCAGTGATATAACCGACCAACATGTGCACTCAATGCATACATGCGTTTGAGTGATGCTTGTCAGTCAGTGTTTGTTTAACCCTGCCATTAAATGGAGCTTAATTTTGAGCGATCAATTACTTGTTGAACACAGGCCCTTAGCGCCAACCAGCCCGAAGCATCTTCAGACCTTCACCAGGCCATCCAGAACTTTTCGCATGGATCACCTAATATACTGACAGAGTTGCCCCTGAGAAAGCAGCAAAAGCCAACAAACCTCAAAACAAGCCAACTGGTACACCCTAGAGCTCAGAACCACCAAGCACAACTGTCACTAACTTGAGAAACAGTGGTGTACCACAATTAACCCCCTCCAACACAGCTGCTCACAAAGCAGCCCTCAGAAACTACCACTGGCGTATCAAGGAAGCCAAGAGAACAGCCATCACAGCCAGCATAGATAGAGCGACCAACCACATAAAAGAACTCTTCAAAATAGTCAAGAAATTATCCAACCCAGCAGCCACAGAGAACACAATCCACCTCTCTAAAGGACTCTGTGACACCCTCTCAGAATACTTTCATAGCAAGATTGCCACCATCTACAACAACTTGGACACTCCAACCCCCCGCTCTCAACATCAACAGCCTCAATCAACCAGCGCACAGCAGCCAAATTATCACCTCTTCATCTTTGCTCATCACTCAGACCACCACAGCCATCATGTCATCCATTTACTCCTGGGCATCCATCGACCCCTGCTCCCACCATCTTTTAAACCTTGAAACTGACTCTATCAGCACAGAACTCACCAGCATCATTAACAACTCCATCACCATGGGAACCATCCCAAACAGACGAAAATATGAAGAGGTCAGACCCCTCCTGAAGAAACCCTCTGCCGACCCCAGCGAACTCAAACATTATTTACCGATCTCCCTGCTCCCCTACCCAGCCAAGAAGGCCATCAACAAACAGCTTACTGAATACCTGGAACAAAACCACCTACTTGATGTTGCCAATCGCGAATGAGGATAAAGTCTCCCCGGGTGTTGATTTTGCTCGCTCGCAGTCGCCAACTTGACATTGAGGCCGAGCGAGCAAAAAATGCCCGCTACGCGTTTTTGCACTGTGCTACGTGCGATTCGCGTAGCGCTTTGTTGCGCTCACTACGCACACTCTGCGAGCGTAGCGTAGCGCAGTTTTCCGCCCAGGGTTAGAAGTGACAAACCAATGTAGTTGTCTCCTCCTGCATTCACACCATTCGCACGCTCTGCAGAATCTTCAGATTGATCCCAGTCAACACCAGAAAGACGTCACTCAAGTCCTCATCACCAGCTGCCTCGACTACAGCAACGCTCTTTACGCTGGCATCTCCACCCAGATCATCAAAAGACTCCAGATCATACAGAATGCTGCAGACAGACTCATCCTAGACCTCCTAAAATGGACACACATCACCCCTGACCTCAGAAACCACCACTGGCTCCCCATACGGAAGAGATGCCTGTTCAAGATCCTCACTTATGCATACAAAGCTCTGCATGATCAAGGACTGGCCTACATAATCCAGCAACTGAACTTGCACCTACCCGCAAGGAACTTGTGCTCCTCCTCACTAGCCCGTGCACACACCAGCTGCATCTGTTGCAGCTGTAGAGGGGCTGTCCCTTTTCCTATATCGCAGCCAAGACCTAGAACGACCTACCCCTCCATCTTCAAACAGCACCCTCCCTGGTGTACTTCAGGAAGAAACTCAAACCCAGCTCTTTGACAGAAATGTCGCATCCACAGTGGCCAGATACCCCTATGGGTGACAGTACTGCGCAATAAAAATGCCGATTGATTGATATTGTGGCATTTTCTGTCAGTCTGTGTGCATTTGTGACAACTTGGATGCTCAGGGAATGGTGTTCTTGCAGTTCCTGAATACGTATTCCAGGTGGGATGGGAGACATATGGACACATGGGTCCCCTCTATACACCCTATGACTTGTGGGAATCTGGCTATCCGTTAGAATTGTTATTTCAGCGTTTGCATTTCCACATCATTCCTGAGCAGGTAAATGTCTTTGTGTATGTAGTGGGGTATGGCTTCTAGGAATTTGCAAAAGAAATGTGAAAGCGCACTCTGCGAGCACAACACCTGGACATGGTTGGGAATTTCATTGCTGCACTGCATACTGCTTCAAGGTGCGGTTTCATGGTTGCTCTTAGCGCTCAGATAACATTGCTACTCAGTCTACATTATTCATAGATCTCCTCTGTCTTCTCAAACATGATCAGCTTGACTCGGAATATCCTGTCTCTGTGTCCTCTGCTGAGCAGCCAGTATGCGCATTCTCCTCGCTATCATGTACAAAGCAGCCATTGTGGAAGTCCCTGAAGCATTCCTGGGCTGTTTTAATACTTTGGACCCTGTTACCACGCGATATGAATTGGTGGTAAATTGCATGAGCAAACGGGTCACTTTGCGGCTATTCGCAATTTGCGACTCGCTTGTGCATAACGTTTGCGACTTGCAAACTCTGGTCACAATAAATACCAATTTGTGAATTGATCTCATCGCTATACTCATTTTGTGAATGCATGTAGTACATCTGGTATGGCGTTTTTGCATTCGCAAAATGGATTGCGACTAATTTGCAAGTCGCAAATCATTTGTACATGTGGCACTTAGTTCTGTATTTACTATGTTGGCCCACTTCTTCTCTTGTGTCTTTCTTGTCTCCTATGTCTTGCTTTAGTATGTATTAAGGTTTATACAAAAGGTCTGTGATGAAGGATGCCATGTGATTCAACTTATCATGCAGAGAATGAAACAACGAGGATGATAAAAATACAATCCCAGAAGAGAGGGAGAGTGAAAACTGTAAATTGAATAAAAGAGGCAATACTGCATCAAACAATGAATACTTTGTTTGTTATGAGAGTCAAAATCAACATTCTGAAGACCCAAGGGCGATAGCTAGAAAGCAGCACAAGTTTTGCTTAAAGGCTTGGTTGACCCTATTAATCTCAGCAATTGTCTGTGGATGATGGCCAGTGGATATTACAGAAGAAAAGCCGAAAACAGAATGACTAAAAAGGCAGTAAAAATGTTCTACAATCACTGGCAATGATTAAGGAAGTTCAAATAGAAATGCCACATTTTAACTAGGGGTGGGCGGAATTGCTTGTTCTACCTATTCGTGATGCTTTTTTCCTGTTTTAAAATGCTGTTTGCATCCTCGGGAGGAAATATCTCGTGAACACGCATTTTGAAAGCGCAAACAAGGCAAAAATTCTGCGAAGCCGCGGATCGCGGAATTTCTGGCAATTACCCAAATTCTGAAAATTCTGCAAATTCTGCAATTTCTGCGCTTGGAACGGAATTTACCACCCAGGCCTAATTTTAACGGCACATGAGCTAGTCTTAGAATGTCTTGTTAAAAGTAGCTTATGTGGTCAAATTCCATTTAACAATTAAGGGAGTGGTCATATTTTGGTCTTTTGGCAGTGCCATGTTATTCTCCAAAGAGGTGAATTTTCAGGTTAATGATTGTGTGGGATATGGATGAGGGATCCCTCCTCAAATGTATGTATGATATAGTGTGGCTGGAACATTAGTGTCATAAGCAAGTACATAGTTTATTACTCCTTCTTTAATATCTGTCCACCAAAAAGAGTCTTTAAAATAAGCGTATTGATTTCTCATAGTGTGCACTGCTAAGAGGGCTTAGTGACACAAAATCTTACACCATATGTTGAAAAGTTGAAATTGGTACAAACAGAGGGGCACATTTACAAGACAATGGCGGAGTGCAGTGCAGCAAGCAGTTTTGCTGCGCTGAGCTGCGTCATTGTCTAAATGCAGGAATGTGCCGTATTTACAAGAATAGGGCACATTCCTGTACTCACCCCTATGCTGACGCACAAACAGCAGCAGTGTGCCAACGCAGGCACCCTAGCATCATGGTGCAAGGGTGCCTGCATTGCAGGGATGATTGTTGTTGTGCTGGAAGGGACATTTCTGTACAAAAACAAACATTAATGGTGTTTTGATCCTTCTATGTCCCCTGTATAATGCAACACACAGAAAAAGCTAATTATTAGGAGAAATAAAAGTATTTCTTCTCGTTGCGCCACCCTTATGGCGCTGCCTCAAATTTAGAATTCCTTGTAAATCTGGGACAGTGTCAAAAAGCCATCGGTGTTGATGAAAATGCCCACAGCAACACCCATTGCATGCCCCTTCAAGGCATAAAACTGCACACTAGACCTGACATCCTTGGCGTGGGATTCCCCTGTTTTTTTGCCTTTGCCTCCTTTGTTGTTACTGTGTGTTGGACTTTGTTTTTGCTGGTATAGATGCTTTGGGTACTTGGCTACTGCTGTTCAGTGCCAAAGTGCAAGTGCTCCCTCTGTAAAGTGTTGTCATGGATTATATTTCCATAATTGGCTATTAAGCCTCTAGTACAGTGCACTGGGTGCGCCCAGGGCAACAAAGAGAAGCGAGACGCATTCGTACCTGTTTCCGATGCATCGCCGCGGTGCAGGAGGAATTTCCACGCATCATAGTGCACCAATCCATGGAGTCCGAGATCACCGCACCGATTCTGACGCAGGCCCCATTGTGAGGCTGCAAGAACAAACGCATTGTGGGACCGTGGCTGAAGAAACCAACGCAGCGCCGTTGCCATCAACCCATCGAGAACCGGCACATCCCCAATCATCATGGATCACCTCCCCGCGCAGTAAGAAAACAAAGCAACACCTGCCTTTCAGTAAGGAACTGACGCATCACCTCTCCTGTTCGCAAGGAACCGACGCATCACCTTCCCTGCGGCTGTTTTTGTTTTTGATTCATCCAACGTACTTTGTGTTGGAAGTGTTGGATCTTTAGTTTGCTATGGCCAGAACTGTTTCTACCTTTCAAAAGTCATATTTTTATTACTGCATTGTGGAATTTTGTTGTTTTGGTCTTGTTTGGATTAGAAAAAGATTACCTATTTTTAGGTCTCGCCTGGTGTAGGCTGCGCAGACATGCGCAGTCTCGCTGGCGAGATTTAATGAGTTAGGGTAGATTTCACTAGCGGGATTTAAGCCCCACCACTCTTTTCCATTGGCTGGCATCACCGTTTATGCTAAACGATGGCCAGCCATTGGAAAAGAGCTTCCAGTGACGTACAGTTTTCTCTTTTAGAGCCGTCCCAGTTGGACTGGCTCGCTTGGTTTACGTTTGTGGTAAAAGCTTTCTTATCATTATGGGGCCATGTGTTTCAAACACATGGCCCCATAAAGACAAGAAACCTTTCATGGCAGAAGGAAAGCAGCCCGCATGTTTATTTTTGCATCGCGCTTAAAGTGACAGCGCGATGCAAAAATAAACAGTGGCTGACTGGCGAGCGCTTTTTTTGCGTGCGTTTTTTCTTTGTTTCCTTGTTTACTCATATTTCTAGTACTTTGTTTATGATTTTAAATGTGCAACATGAATCTAATTAAATAATTACCAAAGGCACAGTGTAGGCGCAGTGAAGCTTTTAAGTGAGCATTGGCAATTCTAGACTGGATCGGTCATTACCCGGCATACAATCAACAAGGTTTTAGAAGTATTTTGTTGTTTTGAATATCTCCCCCTTCCGATGCGCCGCTCACAAATCCGGGCACACTGTCTCTGTTAAACAAACGCAGCTGACCCCCTTAATTCCTCAGCTGTGAACTCATTCCACAACACACGTCGGCGGGGTTAGGAAACTGCGTAGTGGCAAAAGCAAAATGGCGCTGCATTGAAAGCCCCGCTTGGAAATAAATCTCCAAACGACATGTGTACGGTTTCACCGGAGTCTGAGGGGAACAAAGGCAGCTGTCGCTGCTGGGAGCTGGGCATAGCGAGCGCAGAGGGGTCGGGCACTCGAATGGTAGACACGTACGTCCCATGAATAGTAGTGTGTTTACCTCAGCACAATTTAGCATGACCGCCTAAGCCTGAGAACAAAACGCAAAGTTAACACATTTTCATCTAATGGATTTGGGAGCATATTGAAGCAACAAAGAGCTGCCCCAGAGGCAAACACTTCCTCGGTTGCATGGCTTCAGTTTTGATGTTTTTCTGGAATGCCCATGTCTGGGGGGCAGTAAGTCTAAGAACAAGAGACGAGCTAAAAGCAAAGGTGAAAGGTGCGCTGTCAAACGTTCAATGGAAATTGCTAGCACGTCACCTTGCACCGCTGAAACATTACAACTGAGCTTTGTGACCTGAGTGTGAAAGTCTCGACATACCTCGCTGTTTAAAGAAAACAGGTTATACGTAAGAGAAGTCTGTTTTAAATTAGGGATTTTTGACCCTGTTTGTGTGTGTTTTTTTGCAGTTTTATATAGCGACCCGAAGGCTTTGTAGCGCTTTACGTGAGCGCCAGTTACGTTACACAAGGATACAGTATTTATGCTAAGACCAGCCGCTTCTCACAGGAAGGTTAACTCTAATCGTGTCCATTGGTTGTTAGTATAACTTATTAGGGTGAAAGCACAGAGTCTCACCAAAATATTCCTTCCGTACCTAGTGACTGGTTCCAGCTCAGTCCAGTATCTAATGTATTCCTTGCCCCGACAGTACTACCAAACTGTCCATAAACAGAGCAAAGCTTAACTGTAGGTTTAAATGGCCCAGTCTCAGTAGCCCTGTGCAGGACTTTAAGTGGGATGGGAAAATGGGGGGGGGAGTCTCTCAAAGGGGTATGCTTAATGTGATTAAGGGCGTGGCTTAAACACTTACGCTAAAACAAGCATTACAAATGCAATAGGTCTCGTCTTCTTTTTTTATTAAGTGAAAGCCATTTGCTTTGCTATACAATACCATTAGCTAAGCAAATGGCTTTAACTTAATCAAAGGCAAGACCTATTGCATTTTCAATGCTTGTTCTAAACTGGTGTGTGTCCATTTGTAGTGTTTTCACTTTATTACTGTTTTTGTACACAAATGCTTTACACACTGCCTCTGTGATAAGCCTGTCTGCTTGAGCCAAGCCACCAAGGGGGTGAGCAAGGGTTATTTTAGAAGAGTAGCCTCCTTACCTTGACTAGGAAGAAGGGTCCCTACTTGGACAACTGTTCAAACCATTGCCAACTAGAGACCCCCTTTTCTAACACTGTGTCAAAGAGAATGATATTTACAAGGCCTCGTTAAGCCATACAAAATAGCTTAGCACTGCCTTGTAAATATGGAGCAGGACACAGCGCCACTGGAGGGTTGCAAAAATTGGCTCTCCGGTGGTACAGGGGCCTTGTCATTGAGGCCCAGTGAGTTTTGGAATGCTGAGCCTCGTTGAACTGAAAGTGACTGCCTTGTGTCTTGCATGACACCAGAAGAATGAAGCAGGCGATAGAAAGTACACAACAAGAAATTCATATTACCATCAAATTAGGACCACTGAGCATCTGCTAAATGGAAGGGCTTTGTTTCGTAATGTTGCGGGCTCTAAAATGGCAGCAATGCTCATGCAGATAAGACATGTAGTTCCATAGCTGATCGGAAATGCAATTTTGTTTCCACAGGATCACCACGACTGGTGCTGTATTGCTGTGTAACTGCTTCTAGGTGAATGTCAATCACACTGAAGGTTGTGGTGCATTGGGGTTCAACCTCGTATCCTATGCAGATGACATTCAGCTGATGCCGTCCTTCCTGCAAATGGTCAACTGTGTTATTCAGAATGAGAAAGATAGCTTGCCTTCAGTGGCAAAGGGGATTTATCTGAATTCAGCTGTCTGAAGCAGAATTCAGAAATTTTAATTTGTTGACACTCGGCCTCCCTTGACGTTGGAATGCTGTGGCTGAAAGACCTAGGACTTGGGCATAATATTCGACATTGCCCTATCCTTCAGGTGGCAAATATGGGCTATTACATCCCCCTGCTTTGCATTATCGAAATCCTTTAAAAAGTGGTGCATGCCTTGGTTACTGCAAGGTTGGAGTACGCCTATGTTATGCGGTTTTATAAATGTTATGCAGTTTTATAAAGCACACAGCTGCCCCAGCGAAGGGGCGTCCCGGCGCTGACAGCAGAAAACTGCACAGCCTCTAACAGGGAAGAGGCCTACAATGGAGGGAAGAGGTATGTTTTAATTGCCTATTGAAATGCCACATCATTCTTCAAGTTGTGGATGGGGATTGCTTTCCAAAGTTTGGCTGCCGAAGTACGGAAGGAGCACCCCCCGGCGCGTATCCTCCTCACCCGAGGGATTACCGCCAGATTCTGTCCCATCGACCGAAGTTGACGAAGTTGACGGGAAGGGGTGTATGGTTCAAGTAGGTTGGCCAGAATAGCTAGGGGAAGAAGAGTTAATGATTTTGAAGGAGATACAAAGGGACTTAAACGCTATACGTTTGGCCACAGGCAGCCAATGAAGCCTACGAGTAGCACTAGATGCAGAACAGGTCCTAGGCAGGCCAAGAAGAGTTCTGGTCGCAACATTCTGAACCCTTTGTAGTCTCAAGATTTCAGTCTTTTTAGACCCCAGATAGAGTGAGCTGGCATAGTCCAGTCTCGACGATATGGAAGCCTGGACAATGACCTGCCTAATGGAAGGGTAAAAAAACCCCAACAGAGGTTTGAGTCCTCGCAATATACCAAAAGAGGTCCCCGCCCCCTTCTTGATTTGGGTCTGGAAGCTGAGGGCGGAGTCTACCCAGACACCCAGGTTTTTACCACCTGTTTGTTGGCAGGTGCATGCCCCAAAGTGGCTGGCCACCAGTGGTCACTCCAAAGCTCAGTGTCTTTAACCTACCAGCAATACCTCAGACTTGCTGACGTTGAGCTGGAGACAGTTGGCAGTCATCCGTGATAGCCTCAAGGTCCCTCCTGAACTTACATGCGTCCCGAGTTAAGTCATCCGAGAGTGCAACTACCAACTGAGTATCATCCACATATGATACTGCCGTGAGCCCTCTGCTCTTAGCCACCGTAGCTAGCGGCTGGACATATAGGTTAAAGAGGATTGGGCTCAAGGCTGAGCCTTGCGACACCCCCTGTTTGATAGTATGGATCTTAGAGGCAATCAATCAATCACAGAGGCAAAAGGGAGGGTGGCTACCTGGAAGGTCCTCTCCACAAGAAAAGAGGCAAACCAGTCCAGGGCTGAGTCCACTATGCCCACCTCCTCCAGCCTTTTAAGCAGGATCTGGTGGGACACCGCGTCGAACGCGGCACTAAGGTCTAATAGGATTAGTGCCAAGGTACGACCTATGTACGCCTATGTACTGTATTTTGGACTCCCTGTGGGGCTTTAAATTAGGCTACAGCTAGCTCAAAACGCAGCAGTTCATATGATTAGCATAAAGGGACAATCTTCTAAGCAAAATCTTAAGCAACTACTTTGGCTTCTGATAAATATATGGATTATTACATACATGGCTCTAATAACCACCTTAGAGCAAATAGGTCCTTTCTACTTGCAAAGACAATTTGGGAAATATGCCCCAAATAAAGTACTTCTTTCCTCCTATCTGGTCAGGTCTACATCCCAAAGATATACAATGAACAACTACGATCCTTCTCTTACCTAGCAGTCGAAAGATAAAACACTGTGCCTAAACATCTGAGAGACCTTGAGTCTGAGAATCTATAGACCATCTCTCCGGTTCATTGTATTTAGCACCCTGAGAAGCAACTGCACACTCTACAAATGATTTTTAGGTCGAGCATTCGAGACCTCTATTTTATACTTTAGTATATACATATATGTGTATCTACTTTGTGGGCTCTGGAGATCAGCCCTAGGACTGGTCTGCTTCCGCTTAGGGACTTTTGTTTCTGTTCAACTGTCTCTATTTACCTGTCTTGATAGAAAACAACCAGTAGAGGTCAGTAAAATACCAGAATTGCTTTCTGCTTGTTCACATGCCCCTATTTAACTGTCTTGATAGAAAACGACCAGCAGAGGTCAGTAAAATACCAGAATTACTTTAGCATTCTCTAGATTCCAATCCATAGAAATTGCCTTCCATGAGCACCCGTAGACAATAATATTTTTTTCAAATCTTGTATTTTCAAGGATCTGACCACGGAAGGCCCTGATTTTATATTAAAAACAGAGCTTTGCACTATACCATTTCCTGCTGAAAGGCAATATTTCTCTCCATGTGTTCCCATACCTGGCATGTCACACAGTTTGGTGCCTACTTTCTCTCCATGTTAAAGATATTTCAGTACCCAGGCTAATGTGCTGCATAGCTAAATACATATAAGTTCCCAAAGGTGAGACCGATTGCATTGCAAATGCTTGTTCTTATTCAGTGATGGCACAAGGGATCACATAGGAGCAATGTTTAATCATTGCAGAGGGACAACATACGTGTGCTGTGTAAGCCCTAAGGGTAATCAACCCTTGTGATAGCGCCAACAAACCTATACTATTAGTGCGAACAGGTGGCTGGTATGATTACATTGAGAGATAGTAAAGGCAGACACTGTGGGGACGCAACATGATGAGCGAGTGTGAAAATACATTTTTCTGCACGAGGAAAAAAATATTCAAAAATATAAGAGGGTGGTCAGAATCATGACTTCCTTTTCTTGAAATTGAGTTGTATCACTATTCATGCAAAAGGTAGATTTGAGAATTTGGAAGAATCCTAAACATTGTTCATCTCCTCTTATTGGTCGGATGTTTTTAGCACTAATAAGCCTCCAAATAAAATGCATTGTCATTAATGTGAATGTGCTGTATTGTTCCACATTTTTGTTTCCTGTACAACCTATTTTACTCTGTGAGGTAGAAAAGAAGTGAGTCTTATTCACAAATTGCATTTTGTAGTGTATAAACTAATACTACAGCAGTACTACTCGGCTATTACAAAATGTAGTTCACAGACCCTGCCGGGACGCATCCACCACTGTCTTTCCTATCTTTTCTGTGAGAAGAGCTCCACCTTGGAGGTAGAGTAGAGTTCTCTGCACATGTAGGTTTACAAATTAGAAGTAAATGTGAGAGGGATTGGGGTTTGGTGAGAAAATTAAGAATAATTACTACTTAGTGGTAGGGGTTTAATTAAATTTATGGTGAGGATTGGGATGAGCATGCAAATGTAAAACACATTTCCACAAATGGGTCAGACTGTTGCAATTCACAAAGTAACTATAGCCCTAAACGTGTCAAATAGCGGTTAATGTAATCCAGTCCAGCCTTGGAGTAAGTCAAGCACCACATATAGCCAATCACTGATACTGCAATACACTCCCATAGAAAAATAAAATAACACCCCATAGAAAGTAATATTAAATAAATGCAATTATCACAACATTTAAAAATGTGGCGATAGCACCAGAGAAGTTAAGGTTAGGTCAAGCTTTCTATAGGAATGGCATTTTCTGTTTTCTAAATAAATTTGGCGCTGTTTGACAAATCTGCGCAAAACTTTCCAAAAGCAAAGGGTTGTTCACCCTGGCTCCTGAATGGAAGCTTTTGTGCTGCTCTATCAAGCAAAGGCCAAGAAAAAGGAAGGGGGCAAAATATTGATTTTCCATTCGAAATACCATAGGAATACGGCTGCTCAGATGTATACCAAATTTGTCTGAAAGCTGGATCTTTAATCAGAAAGCATTTTTTTGTTATTTGCTATAAATATACTCAGTAGTTAAAGAGAAATTATCATTCAAATAGGTGCTCTAGTGAGAGGAGGATAGTGTGAACTCCTTGAAAATGTGCTCTCATTTTAACTTCTAGAACACCCTTTATACTGTAAGAGAAGATTATTAGAGAAAACAGTTTATTCTTGAGCATTGTTCATCAAAGCCTAGCAGAGGTCCGTATTATTCACAGCGTAAAATCACTTGAGAACCCTCCCAAACTCCCAAAATGAGTATACCACCACCAACAAATGATTTATATTGTGATTACCATCTGTTATCGTTCTTCATATGTGCTTCCTTTTGTGGCTTATAAAACCTGGGTATTGCTACTATGCATTTCAATGCGGACCATGTCACTGAGGTCTGTAATGGCTGACATTTCATGGAGCCTGTGCTAGGGCCAGCCAGTCAAGGAACCCCGCACATGGTCAGCTCCTGTGATCGCGGTGTGCTCACCCTGCCCCCTATAATTATTTTTTTCATTTTTTGGTTGCATAGTCCATGTCCTTGAATCCTCTAATGTATTCACAAACAATATGTCATGCCTACTGCCTTTTTAAAATCTGTTTATTGATTTTTTTCAATAAAGTACTCAAACAGCAATAAACATATTGGTTTCAAACATCTCGTAGTATTCCGCAATTATGTATTATACGATTTTAACAGTGTGACCCAATGGAGCAAATCCGGTCATCCGTGTAACAGCATCCCCTCAATTACCATTGAAGGAGACCCATCCTGAGAGTGGTCCATAATTTTACTTTAGCTCCCCTTTGTGCTAGATTCATGTGCTGTTCCTCTGGAATCGCCCATTCCAATTTTTCTCTTTTCCGTGCTATAAGTTCCGGGAGCTGTGGAGCTGCCCAGTGTATAGCTTTCCACGACCTGTCTCATACCAAGCTGAGAGCCGATATTCACATGGGCATTTTAAGGTGCTTTCATTTCTTTAGTATGCCAAGTAGGCATTGTTTAATGGATCCCTACAACCAGAGTGATACAATGCCTGATAAATCCGATAGTACCCCCCAGAATCCCACCATAAGGAGGCAAGTCCAAGTCTTTTGGAGAAAGCCATCCACACCTCCCACAAACCACAGGCCTATTCAGGTTTATCTTTGTTAGTTTTCAGGGCATGAGGTACGCCTGGGGATTTATCTTTGTCAATGTGCGGGGTGTGAGGTCTGCCTGTTGCAGAAATGCAAACTGCATTAATTTGAACTTAGCATTGGGAGGCACCTGTTTAACCGCAAACATGCTTTAGTTCAGTCGAGCATCATCATTTCATCCGGGCAAGCCAACTCTCAGTGCTCCCTAGCCCTCTCCATCTTACCCACCTTATCCTCTTGTAAGGCCTTGTATAAGTGTGTTCTCAGTCTTTACTCCCCTGTTCCAGTGGTTTTTCAGGGAAAGTGGCCCACCCATATAGGCCATATGTGCCAGTCTCCCATATCGCAGGAAACTGCCTGGTCCTACCCCTAAGTGTTCCCATGCTTGCTCAAAGATAATAAATCTATCATTGTAGTAGATGCTTCTCAAATACTCACATCTGCCCTCATGCCTCCTGGTGAAGGCCATTTCTTTTAGCAAGGCAGAGAATGGTTGCAGCTCCAATAGCTGTAGGCTCCCAGCACAAGGTGCTTATTTAAGTGTTTTGCAGACTACCCTGTGCCATACCCCAGCTTTTTGCTTCATTATGTATGAGGAATCCTCAGCTACTCCTCTTGCCATCAGAAAGAGCTCTTTGAGGGCGTGAGGTCTGTGCTCGTCCACGAGGCTCGTCATGAAACCAGTTGACGACAAGCTGTAGCTCCATTGCTATGTTCTATAAAAACAGATCAGGGAGTCCCAGCCCTCACCCCATCAAAGGGAATTTTAGGGTGTCCAGTTTCACCCAGCTCCTCTTTACTCTCCACATCAGTAGGTTGAGCATTTGATTAAGTTGGTGAAATGGGAGGGGGCGTGGCTAACAGCCAAGAATGGCGGTCGTCTTTTTGATGAGCTCCGGACCTGGGCCACAAAAATCCTGTTATATATCCGCCAAAACTGCAGGATAGAGGCTGGGAGTACGGGCGCAGTCAGCCAGAAAAGGCACGAAGACCCGGTGCTGCTTCCTAGAACGCGGGAGACAATGGACCTGGAGATACTGCCGCGGAGGCCTGGCAGCACGGCTGAAGCGAGGCGCCATTCTGGACCACCTGCGGGGAGAGTCTGACGATCACCGCTTGGCAGCCTGGGGCTGGAGCAGATAAGTACCGCTACATTGAGAGAGTAATTCCGAAGCTAGCACGGGGGAATCGGAGGGGCTACCAATATAGGAACTGAGCGTGGCATACTGCGAAGAAGGTGGGCTTGTGAGACGGGTACCGGGATCACGCCAGCTCAGGGACACAAAACGGCCTACCTCTCTACCAAATAGAAGTGAGCAGCGGCCGAGCACAAGCGGTGGCACATCCAAATAACAAGGTCATTGAGGGAAGATGGGGAGCCATGGAGAATGTGCGGACACTAATGTGGTGGAAGGCGATGAATGATGGGTGCGGAGTGACGATCCGGAGAGCGGACCCCCAATGGACGCTGCCTGTTGCGTGGATGCCATATTCTGATGGGAAAGAAGAGATCGACTGGGGGTGACGGTGGTGAGAGCCTCTGCACTGAAGCAGCTCGGGCCCTGGGGAAGTGAAACTGCCTGCAATACTTGGATAGGTCCGGAGGGGCGATGATAAAACTGAGCAACGATGGCCTGTTCTGAATGGCGCATGGGGTACAGGAGACAGAGGAGGCTGCGGAGCCTCAAGAAGCACCAAAGAAGTGAAACTAGTGACGCGGCGGCCACGGAGAGCTGTGCACTGATTGCCCAATAAACAGGCCCCTGGCTGATGCCACCCGTTACATTTGCATTGAGCACTGCCGTGGCATGACAGCGCGAGTGGTGGTGAGCTACAGTGAGCGTTTTTGAACAGGAGCAGCAGGGATTGCTGTTGTGGCGCTGTCGCTGCGGCCTGCCCGAGGCCTCCCACCCTGTTGTTAGCCTAGGTTACTGCGCTAGAGGCTGGACATAGAGTGCAGTTGGTGGACCTGTGGGGGGTCTGGAGTGCCTGCTGCGTCCATACATAGAGGAACACTGACGAACAGCCTGAAGATTGCTGCCAACCCTAACGTACGCTGTATTTCGCTGGTCTGCTCTGGACAATGGGCCGTAACAGAGCGAAACAACAGGACCAGAGCAGCATGGACTCCGTCCAGGATACAGCGGACCGCGTAGACAACACGCTTGCATCTGGTTGTATTCCGCCCACTGCTGTGCCCGCACCAGTGCATAAGCTAGACCTCATACTACAGGAAGTGCAAGACTCCAGGAAACTTCAAATTGGGACCCTGACCACTGGTCTTAATTTGCTTCAGGCGGACCACACGAAGCTCACGGACAAGGTGAAGGATAAGGCGGCTTCGCTAGCAGAGGTGATCCCAAGGCAGACACAGAACAAAACCAATGTGAAACAACTAAAGGTACAGGTCGCCACCCTGCTCGACCGTGTGGAAGATGCAGAAGGCAGAACACGGCGAAACAAAATCCACGTGATTGGAATGCCGGAGAAAAGTGAGGGAACTGACGCAACACGGTATATGGAACAGTGGTTTAGGGATCACGTCACGACCGAGGGTCTTTCCAAGCAATACTGCATTGAGCGAGCGCACAGGATTCCTACCGGCTAACCAAAAACCGGGGGCCCCACCATGGCCTCTCATAGTGAAACTACAGAACTTTAGAGATAGAGACATTCTTCTGCAAAAAGCCCGAGAATCAGCCCGATAAATTTTGAAAATGCGAGAATTTCATTATATTCTGACTACACAGTACTGGTACAGAGACAGCAGTCCTCCTTTATGGCGATGATTAAAAGGAAACTTGGAGATTTAAATCTGAAATATGCACTTCTCTTCCTGGCACGGTTAAAAATACTACATGAACAGAAATTCTATTTCTTTGAAAGCCTGGGGGATGTTGAGAACTGGCTGGAAGTGATGGACCTAACCAACGCTGCACCCTCTGCCTCACAACTCACCGGCAGGAGTCGAACTACCTCTGACGAATCCACTGGTCGAAACAACGGACGATCGCTCTGAACTCCTGCACGGCAATATGTCACCTCGCAACAGATATGGCAGAACAAATCACAGGCGATTATTGCTGCGGCCACTTTCATGAATGCCTCGCAGCTGGATGCCAAATCTTCATTGGAAGAAGAGGCAACGCATGAATCAGACTCTGAAGGCAGTGTGGCCCTGTTTCCTTCTGCCACCCCGCAGCTGATTAATGACCTGTATGGCTGACTGAACTCGTGCAAGTATCACTTTTGTAACTGCAATGCCCATTTTGTAATTAGATGATCACAGTAACGACATGCTCATTTTAGATGGCGCAATGTTAATTAGGCCCAGGGTAACGTAGAAGCTTTTGTGTAATGTTGCAAGGGATATACCACATGCAGAGCGCTAGCGATGTCCCCCACATGGCAAAGGCGCTATACATGACCATTAGGTTCTTTTTGGTTCAGTTAAGTTACATGGTCCGGTATAGTTTGGTGACCAGACCGAGTATTGGGTTTTTCGGGGGGAGGGACGGTCTCATTCCACAGTTCAATATAGGTAGGCTACTTTACTTGGGAATCCTGTTGAAGTCCCAACAGACAAAAAACACGTCACGATGCATGCACCGGGTAGATACAACATAATAACTGGAACATACGGGGTATGGGCACAGTGCAGAAACGTCACAGAGTACATGCGCAACTGCAGCACCGTAAAGCACAGATATTATACCTGCAGGAGTCTCATATGGTGGAAAGCGAGGTGGGGAAACTCCGCAAGAAATTGTGAGGACAATTCTTCTCCACTTGTTATTCCAGTTATGCGAGAGGGACCACAATCTGAGTGTGACATGGAGTGCCATTTATAGCACTGGAACAGAGGGCAGACGAACTAGGGAGATATATATTTGTGAAAGGTACGTTAGATGCACAACCAGTGGTGTTGGGCACGGTATATGCTCCTAATTTTGATCAATTGAGACATAGTGAGTGGGGCACTGGCAGGATGGGACACGCAACCATGGATAGTGGGAGGGGACTGCAATGCGGTAATGGATGTGTACATAGACAGATCGCAACCTCCCCTGCATGGAGCTGGTGTGTTTAAGCAAGCAGAGGCACTGGGCAGATGGGTGGAGGGTTGGAAACTGTGCGATGTTTGGAGGATGCGACACCCTGCACACAGGGAATACTCCTTTTATTCCCCAGTGCATGACCTACATACAAGAATAGACAGGATATATTGCTCCAATAGGATAGCGATGCAAGTGCTTCACACTACATATTTGCCCAAAACATTTTCGGCTCATAACCCATTGGAGCTGGTCATTGTATGGGGGAGGGTGCCAGCCCCGGTTCCCAAGTGGCGTCTATGGCCGCAGATGTTGGAAGATACAGTATTCCGCAGTGATCTTTTAGAAACTATAGGCCATTACTTTGCAGAAAATAGCAATACGGGGACGAGCAGACTAATGGAATGGGACGCCTTTAAAACGGTAATTAGGGGGAAAGTGATTAGTGCGACCGTGGGCGCCAGACAGGAAATACATAGGTCCCTAGTAGAGGCGAAAGAGAGAATGGGAGGCTGGAGCAAAAAGCAATAACCAAGGACAACCAAAAGGGCCCACTGCAAGAGGCGAGAATTAAGCATGCTGAGCTCTTAGAGTCACTGCGGGTCATAGACTACCAGGCATATACACGACACGCCCACACTGAAGCAGATAAGGCAGGGACTTTACTCGCCAGGCTGGTTCGTGATGCACCTCCTACGGTGGTTATACACGAAGTTACCACAGGGGACGGCGTCACAGTAAATGGCCATGCAGATATCAACGCTGCCTTCCGACACTATTACGCCACTCTATACGGTGCATCAGATTGAAACACAAGGGAACAAACGGAGACTTTTCAATCCACCTTAACATACCCGAAACTCATGGCTGCAGCCCAGAAAGACCTCACAGGGCCCATTACCAAATCTGAGATCAGAGTCGCCATAAGGGGGCTTCCGCGTAATAAAACCCCTGGTATGTATGGACTCCCAATTGAATTTTACGCCACATACACAGAATACCTAGTGCCACAATTAGAAGTATTATATAAGACAGCATGGGAGAAGGGCTCTCTGCCTCTCACCACGGCCCAAGTGCTAATTGTATCACTCCCGAAGCCAGGAAGAGACCCCACGTATATGGCTAACTATCGCCCGTTATTGTTATTAACCACAGAATATAAAATTTTAAGTAAGGTACTGGCCAACAGGTTATTGCCCTCCTTGCCCATACTGGTTCATATAGACCAAACAGGGTTTTTACCAGCACGTAGCACATCACTAAATATTAGGAAACTGCACTATTTAATGACAGAAGCCCCGAACCGATACCCTCACGCGGGATGTATTTCCCTAGATCTCAGACAAGCATTTGACTCCATCAATTGGGAGTATAAGTTGCAGGCACTGGAGAAATTTGGGATCCTGGAGGGATATATTGCCTGGCTGCGCCTACTCTATAAAGCCCCCATGGCGCGAGCCCGAACAGGTGGTCACATCTTAGAGAAATACTTCATACATAAAGGGACTAGGCAGGGATGTCCTCTGTCGCCCCTCAGCTTTATACTGGCACTGGAACCATTAGCTTTAAAACTGCGAACAGATTTTGCTGACCGGGGAATGCCGAAAGGGAACATATCGCATCTTTTCTTGGCGTACGCTGATGACATTATTATGTACCTACAGGACCTCCGTCAGCCTCTGGCCCCAATATATGAGACATACTTGTCCGGCTTGGCCATAAACGTTGCAAAATCACACGCTTTCTTCTTCACGGAGCATGCAGACAGTATAGACGTAGAATTTGGAGACACTAGGCTTCATGTGGCCCGAGCACATTTAAGTACCTAGGCATTCAGATTTATAGGACACACGAAGATATGATAGATGGTAATTTCCACAGAGCAATCAGAGCCTTGCGATACAGTGTCACATTCTGGACAGCACTGCCGCTGTCCGTTATGGGGAGAGCAGCTCTGGCCAAAATGGTGGTTCTGCCGAGATTATTGTATTATTTTACTAACTTACCATTAATAGTGCCTCAGGCCACGTTTAAAGTGTTGAATACTTTGCTTATAGACCTCCTACGGGGCAGGGATAGACGACGTATAAGCCTGAAAAAATTGCAAGTGGGTACTGGCATGGGGGGTCTGGGCGCTCCGGACTTACGCGCATACTATTACGCCTGCCAACTACAGTGGCTGTCGTGTTGGATGGCTGGACGAAACCTGCAGGAAATAGGATACACGGAAGCGGACATAGATAGCAGGGCATAACACGTCTTATTATTGCCTGGTGGTAGACCCCCGAGGGATCTCCCCGATCTCCCCCCTTTATTGAGCACTGCGCTCAAAGGCTGGAAGGGGCACTGCAATATACACATGCACCCCCTGCATACACGGGTAACACCCCACTGTTGGGGATTCCATTGGCGGACGGCAGGCTCAATAAGCGCAAATTGGCACCCTGGTTGGATGCGGGGCTTAGCACAGTGGAAGATTTATTCGGAGACGAGACACTACTCGATCATGACACCTTTGTTAACGAAACCGGGGACCGACACATTTATATTTGATACATGCTGCACTGCTTCAATACATAAAAACACATTGGGCTCCGCAGAGATGGGAACCCCACAATAATGAACTGGTCAAGATGGTACATTATATGGGTAGAGGCAGACACCTCATTCGATGGCTCTACACAGGCATCAGCTCCCATATACGGGTCTCCCTGGATGCACTGAGGACTGCATGGACTGAGGGCATAGGTAGGGATCTGACAGAAAAGGAATGGTCAACGGTGCTTGAACACCCCAGGAATACTTCAAGAAATGTGAAGTTTAAATTTATCCAGACATTGGTGCTACACCGAGCTTACCTTATTCCGCATAAACTGGATAGAATGTTCCCCAAGACGCAGCATTCATGCCCAAGAAGTTTATTAGAAGGGGCGGACCTAGTTCAGATGCTATGGGCCAGTCTGAAAATGAAGGGGTACTGGGACACAGTTAGGCGAGTAACTGGAGAAGCTGCACACTATGATATACAAAATACGGTACAGGAATGCATTTTAGGCCTCCATAAACGGTTGTCCAAACATAAGGTGCAATATCGCTTTATAGACCTAGCGCTCATATTAGCTATCCGAACCATCGCCATGCGATGGAAATCACGAAAGCCCCCAGCTATATCAAGCTGGCACACAGAAATAACACGGTGGGGCTGTGCTGAAAGCGCCGCACTGCGCAGAGAGGGGAGGAGAGGATTACGCAAGACACCAAGGGGCATATCAACAAGGGCTTTATCTCTGCTTTTTTGGCTTTAAAAGCCAAAAAAGGAAAGATAAAACTAGCGCCCTATCAACAACAGGGTGCTAACATACAAATTTGCATGTTAGCACCCTTTTACTCTACGCTTCCCCTTGCATCTCTAATGAGATGCAAAGGGGGCGTTCCAGAGTAAAATAATAGGAGAAATGTTGCTAAGCGACATTTCTCCTATTATCAAGAATGTCGCTAACCCTGTTAGAGACAAAAAAAGCAGCGCTAACCGCGGTTAACGCTGCTTTTTTACGTCTGGTGTTTTTCTGACTTAGCCATGATATCCTATGGAAGGAGGATATCATGGCTAAGTTTGCCTGTCCCTATCAACAAGGTAACGTGAGATTATCGCTGGGTTTCCAGCGATAATCTCACGTTAGCCTGTTAGCGTGAGGATTTTTATCGCTATTGAGATAAGTGTTGCTAATAGCACGCTATCTCAGCGATAAAAATTCACGCTAGCCGGCGATAATTATCCTAGCGCTAAGTGCGCTTAGAGATAATTATCGTCGGGTGTTGTTGATATGCCCCCAATAGCGTTGGACTGGGACGTTAAGTTAGAGGCAATGAAATCAACTGCTATTGCTCAGGCTTGTTATGATCTATGCAATTGAATACAAATAGAGACAACCATATTCCGGAAAAAGTACATAGAAAGAGATTTTGTACGTCCGTGCATGCACCTGATACGAACCTGCAATAACTAAAGAATATTTCATAAGCGAGATTGAGACCGGGGGTTTGTGGCTGGGGGGAGTTGGTGACCAGTTTATGAAAATGTTGTTTTTACATATTGAAAAGTGGGATTCTTATCACATCGGAAGGACGGTAGACACTTTCAATGTTGTCAATCATTACTGTTTATTATACCACCTTCTTAGACGGAATGTGATGTTATCATGCATTTACTTATTGTACTAAGAAAGACCTGCATAAGATGTATAACATGATACTGAGAGATATAAAACATAAAAATCAATAAAAGTATGTTTAAAAAAAAAAAAAAAATCGGTGAAATGTAGTTGTCAGGATCGGGCACATAACTTCTGCAGAGTATATAAATATCCAGGGAAAAATACAATTTTGGCCACTGATATGCAGCCCATGAGAGATAACGGTATTTTGGTCCAAAACTCAATGGAGTACTCCAGGCTTCGCAGCAGTGCCCTCACATTAAGATCATAATGTGCAGTAGGATGTGTGTAAATGCATATACCCATATAGCAGAAGCTTTCCTCTTACATTGCAGACTCATTTTTTCTGTGTGATAATCACTTACAGACGCATTATTTCTCCCAACGTTTATAATAGGTTCTTAGTCTTGTTCATTTGTAGGCCAGAAAGCTTTACAAACATATCTATTTCCTCAAAAAGCAAGCCACAAACCAATTCCAATCTTTCGGTTAGACTGGGATATCGTCCCCGTATATGGATACTACATGTGTCTTCTCATTAAGTGCACTAGCCCAAAGCCTCAACCCCACCCGCAGTCTGCATGCCAACAGCTCCTGCACTAGTGCAAACAACACGGGGGCAATCGGCATCCATGCCTGGTTCATCTGCCTAGGCATCAGAAATTTAACACTATGCTCCTGGTGGGTACCCTGGTGACGGAATCCACCTTTAGCAATTGTGCCCATTACACGCATTTTACTCCTTAGAATCGCTCACATATAATTCCATCTCACCATGTTGAACAACCCCTCTAGGTCTAAAGCTGCCAGTGAAAAGTTAGCAGTGGAAGCGTCCACTGAGCGTATAATGTGGTTGAGCCTCTTAATATTATACATGGTGCTCTTCTCAGCTATAAACCCCATTTGGTCCAAGTGTATAAGCGAATCAGTCACTCTGAGAGTCTGTTAGCAAGCACCTTACAAAGCAGTTTCACATCTGTGTTTAGCATGGACAGTGCTTTATATGAAGGCAGGCAAATGGGCTCTCGCTGTTCCTTAAGGATTAACTCCATCACTGCCTCCTGCATGCTTTGAGGTAAGATCCCCTGTTCCTGCGCCTCTGGGTAGACCCCTAATAAATATTTTAATATGTGGGACAGTGACATTAGATAGATTCCACTGGAAAGTCATCTGCTTCTGCGGTGTTACCCGGCAGCAGGTTCTCCAGAGCCTTTTTCAGTTTCGTAATTTCAAGCGGTGCTTTACGCATCCAGCAGTGTTGTGGCAGTCAACCTTGGCAGCCCTGCTCCCTCAAAGTATCTTTTTCACTTCTCTCTTGAGCATGTGTGAGCTCTGGTCAATCCCTTTTTCAAGTTTCCCATGGCTGGCTAGGTTAATCTGACCTCTATCTACATGTCCACCCTCGTCATTCCCTCTCAGACTCAGGATATGAGTCTGCAGGCATTCCCTCTTAAGCACTTATCAAAAACCAAATTCTCTTATGTGTCAGATTCACTAAGCTTCAAATAGTTTGCAATGAACCAAAGTCCGCACACCAATATAAAATGCAGTGACTAGTCTATTTAGATAAGTATATTTTATTTTATTATACACCATGCAAAAAAAGACCTGCTTTTGATTGCACTTATTTTTTAAAAATTTGTTAAAAAATCATCATAATAATATGACTGATTGACAATGTATGTTCAACAAAACTTTTCGATAAAAACATTACAAATATATAGTACTCGCATCAATTTTATACATTCAAAGGAAAATAATCATGACAAACACCATACATCAATACATTGACTCAAGTAATAGTTTTGTCAAAGAACAATGTGTCGACGCAGTGTTTCGGTGTATCTTATATTTTCTTGACACCTTCTTCAGGAGGCATATGACATTCATAACTTTTTCATAAAATTCATAAAAAACAGACCATACATCTAAAAGTAGAAAATAAAATACAATTAAAACTGATTCTTTGTTGTGCAAAGATAGACTTTGTTATGGGTCAGTGCACTATAAATTTAATTGTGATGATTCTAAACTACTGATTATCAAATTAATTGAGACTAGGTTAGCAACAATCTCGACGGAGATAAAAAAAAACACAACACAGAAAAAGGTGTGATGAGCTCATTCGCGTAAGTAAGTGGCCTTTTGAAGACCTGTAAAGTACTCGGGTTCGGCTGTGTGTGCGCCTGGGAAGCTGTCTCAGCCCGAGCTGACACACACAACGTGGGGGGGCTGGGGTGTTTGCGGTGAGCATTCGTTGCAGCAATGGTAAATGAAGGCGGGTGAAGGTGAGTGTAGGATAAGAATCCTCCGTATGGTGTGACTTCAGAGTGATATTGGCCAGTCCTCCCTTGTCCACCAGAAATCCACGCGGCCCCCACGTGGGGGCTGGAAGGGCTGGGAAAAAAGATTGTTGGCAAATTCTCTGCACTGCAGTCAATTGCACATCCAAGTTTTTCTACAGGATGTGCACTTCAGCCATGCGCGTGGGGATGTGAAGTAGGCTGGCACCCCCGCCTCCATGCAGCTGTCCCCCGGCAAGGCACCCTCCGAGGTCCTGCTCATATGCTCACACCGGGGAGGGGGAGAGAAGTAAGAGGAGTGGGCTACTGAGGCCAAACAAAGAACGACTCTCCGAGTCATGGGGGGTTGGTTGGGCAGTAAAATGGGGGCATCCCCCCTACCTCCACTGCTCTAATGCCAGGAGTGATGCCAGCGTCCCCAGCTCTCGTGTCCCCAAGGGCCAGGCCCCTCATGACCACTCCTGGGATCTGCAGCTTAGGGCAAGGCCTGCTCCGCCTGGCTGCTGGTGTCAACCACAACTCCGATGCTGCAGCTCATGCATCTCACAAGATCGGGCCTCCAGGTGTCTCCGTGCCTCTGTTTACTTGCCCTGCTCTGCAGCCGATGTTACATCTCCCCTGGGACCAGCCTGGACTGCCATACCATGCGGGGCACACTCCGCTCACCTACTGCAGCCAAGCCCTCAGCCCCCACTGCACATGGCGCCTCACCCAGACATTGGTCTTGTGTCTTCACCAGCAGCTAGGGAAGAACGGGGACACAAACCAGGCACCTATGGGTTTTCCGGTGTGGCTGTTGGCTGTGTTCCCTTTCATGCAGCAGGTAGTCGTCCTGCTTAACACCAGCAAAAGGCAGGTGTAAAATCCCTTGTGCTAGCGCAGCTTATCACCTGTTTTTGTTTGGCTTCGCAGATCTGGCAGTTCATTGTGAAAGTTGTGATGTGGTTTTTTCATGTGTTTTTGCACGGGAACGCCTACTCTGCATCTCATTAGAGTTATATGGTGGTGTCCACCGTGGGGATACATTTGGGGCCAGTTATCACGGGAATACTGGTGTTGTCTGCAGTTTGCACCAGCTTGTGAATGGGGTGTTAATTCTATCACCACTTTTGATGCGTTAAAGTGGGGATAATTTGGAGTTAAATCCTTGTGAATATGCCCCAGAGTGTATGAAGTTGTGAATAACTCTAAAGATTGTCTGAAAGGTGCTTAACAGTCCAGAACTTATGGTCTTAAATAGGTGTAATATACCCATCGTATGAGACATGTTAAAGATACATTGTTCCATTTCTGTGAAATGGAAAGGGCAGTTTGTTAGTAGTAGTGCCAGTATCTTAGCTGAGGACCTTGCGACCTAAAGATCATAAGTCTCTCGGACGGAGGTTAAGGACACAGATTTCTGTAAAAGCATGGCATTCATCTGGCTCAAAGTATCAAACCGTATAAAGGAAACATTCAACGAAGGCCATAACAGCACCTCCCTGACTGTGTGGGTCGGTGGAAACAATACTTGCCTACAACAAGTGAGCCTGGAGTCTACAGTGACAAGATATCGATGCCTGGAAGCATCCCACAACAACCTTGATCATTCAGCATCAAGTAACTCCCATTAGAAAGCAACTTGAACACTGGATTAATCACGGCAGCTGGGGACCCTTTCAAATGACAGGATACGTTTGCAACTGAACCGTTACAGGCCCCTTGAAGCATGATATCCTGGCATGTGAGAGATCCACTTAAAGAGTTCTCACAGTTTGTACCACTTAGAAACACTTCCATGTCCCTACTCCTGCATCGAAATCTGTATGGTAATTCCCAAGATTCCTTGATGAATTCCCTACCCATCGCTTCATATCTGCCTACCTGTTGTTGTTCTAGGCAATACTGAAACTGGAAAGTTGTGACCGGTAATGTTATATGGCCAACCATCCTGTGAATGGTGACTCTGCCACAGTAAAAGGTAACGGGTCCAGTTTTTCAATATGCAATATTGTACATTTTGCTCCCCTTTTGTGCCTTTGTTATCTGCACTTCTGTTAGATTGTATGCAAAGAACAAGGGCTTACTGTTGAATAATCGCCAAGGCACATTAGCAACGCGCAATGATTGCAGCATCCAGCTTAACAACATAATAGAACATAGTTGAGATTGTCCGTGCTGTAGTATGGACAAGTCCTGTTCTAGTACATCTAAAGTAGAAGATACAATGTTGCCCAGTGAAAAAATCCTGGATGTTAATGTAGTCATACCATTGTCAACTACACCTAACGCCTTTTCTAGGTTAATTCTATCTATTTCACTGAGTCTCTCCGCTGTTTGTTGTTTGTGAGATCTTCCAGATTTCATTATTAAGAAGCGTTTCTGACATGGCTTTCGGGGACCTAATAAAAAATCCCTTAGATCCACCACATCTGAGAGTAAGGATAAGTGCTGTTTCACCTGGGACAGTGTTGAGGTTTTTAGCCAATCGAGGCATTACTTTCCAACACTGTATCATGTCACAACCCTCAGGTGTTCTCTTTGTACATAGCGTTGGTCTGGCCTATGGATGCTAAACCCTTCTTTTGTGCCCCTGAATCTTGATTGACATCCGTTTGTGTCTGTGGGCCAAACTAACCATCCCTTCCAATTGGGGTCTGAAGAATTGTACACTATGATGTCATCTTTTGTATCCCCTCCATGTGATGTAAAATTGATGTGTGATGATGTGGGATTCCGAGGTGTGTTCAAATCCTTGTTCTTGGCAAGTCCAAGACAGGAAGTCTGTTGCACAGTTTCATTCAGAAATATTATCTGTTGTGGAATGAGGTACGTTCTAAATGTTATTATTCAAAGCTGTAGCCATGGTGAAACTAGGTAAGTCTTTTTCAGTCAAATGAAGAATTCATGAAGTTGTTGTTTATGGGAAACTTGAGCTGGCGTTGTTTCAGCTGCACTGGGATCCAGAGAGAAGGTATCAAAATCGATGAAATAGCCAGATGCAGTTTGATTTCTTTTAGGTAGCTCAGCAGGTTTTGTTGAACTGGCAGATGTCTCTTTTAGAGGCATATTGATTTAGAGATTGGTGTTAGGGCGAAATAATATTTGTCTTTCATCAGTGCTTTCATGTTCTGTTTCAACAGGAATGAGTTCCATTTCATTGTTGGAAAGTCCATTACTTGGTATTGGTGACTCTTCAAAAGTTGTGAATCTTTCTGTCTGAACTTTGTGAATGGTAGCGAGAGGAGAGCGTCGGCTGGTTTGATCAGATCAGTGGAGACAAATATCTTTTCTTTTTTGCCATCAATAGGCGGAAGAAGCACTGTTCTTATTCCTTAGGCAGCTAAGACAGGGACTGGCTTTCTATATGATGGCCCAAATTATTTCTTGCCCACAATCTTTTCTCTGACCAGATGCCCGACTTTTGGGATCCAGGCAGGTCTTGCCTTGACTGATTTGACTTACCCAGTTTTTAAAAGCCTTTCTTTATCTGTTTTACTTATGTACATGTTTGTTTTACAAAACCGCTACTGTTCCTCAATTCCCCTTTGATTGTAAAGCGATGTATATTTTCCTCTGTGCTTTTATGATTGTAAATTCATAACAGTTGAATAAAGCTTTCTTGATTGATTGATTGATTGATTGACTTCCCCAGTGGCGGTGCGTTTTACTTGCAAGTTGTTTTGTAGTGCCCGGAATTCATTTATATCCTGTAAAACAGCCAAACGTTTATTGATATCAAATGGTTTTTCATCCGCCACTGTGCTTTCATAATCGAGATCAGGTACCCACATTGACGTCCAAATAGAACTTTGTAAGGAGTGACACCTCCTAGGGAACTTCTTGGCATATTGTTAAGGGTTCTTTGGACCCCATAAAAGTGATTGACCCAACTAACACCCAAACCTAATACCCTTTATTTCCTCTCCGTGACTGAATTTCCCTTGGGATGGTACAGAGAGGATTTCCGCAATGCAGCACCCAAACTTCCCATGGCCTCCTTGTAGGCCATAGAGCTAAACGCGGGGTCGAGGTCAAAATGTAATGTGCCAACTGTGTATGTCCCTCTAAAGACTATAAAGCCGAGCGCTGAGGCCATTCCCATAGGAATCTAGAGCATGAATCCACTGCCACGAAGATATACTTTTAAGCCCCATCTGATTGTAGAGAGCCGCAGTGGTTCAAATAGACACAGAGTAGTTTGTCTGATATTACTAAATGGTGTCTGCGCTGGACGTGCTACAGTGGAACTCTTCATCTGCAGACAGATGTTGTACTTTAGGACAAAATTCTTTGTCAGTTTAGTTAACCCTGGCCACCAATAGCGCTGCTTCAGTAAAGAAACAGTTGCGGTAACTCCTGCTTGTGCAGGACCTAGACCCTCATGTGCAGCTAGAATTAAAGCTCATCTGCGATCTATGTTTGGTATTACTCTATCCCCCACTCCCAGAATTTGAGCATACGGAATGTTATTTGCATCTAACTTGTAGGAGTACTTGAGTGGAAAGCCTTTCGATAAGGCTGTGCTGTTTTCACGTGAAGCAATGACAGCTACTATTATCCGTCCGTCTATTCTCGTTTTTGAACAAGCAATTGCAGCTATGGCAGCAGTGGTGCAGATCGGAGCTTCCGAATCCCCTCTACTTCCACGAACGGAGTGATTTCACAGTCACACATGCACACACACATCACACGCTGGGGGGGCCCATAACACCAACATTCATCCTACCACTCTATCCGTGCCATGTATAAGGGGAAACACTTTTATATACCTAACCAATCTGCATGTACCTTGAGGTCAATGGCATCAACTAGTTGCTATAGATCTGGTGAAAACATCTTAACACTTCATAAATTCAATAAACATGACAATAAAATAACCACCCGACACAGTAATTCAAACAGAATATTGTTTATCTAAAATTTGTAAGAAAAGCCAATTAAGTGCAAGACCATTCCTTTCATATTTACCTATTCTGGGTAAAAGTCGTTTTCTAAGTCAGAACCGGTCCTCATCAAGAATAGTTAAAGTTTCTAGCCGTCATGTAGAGTCACCGTCCTCTCCGTCAGCATCGGGACCTCTGATCATCAGTTCGGGAAGAAGTGGCACTAGACCTCTCTAGTCTACTAATATTTATACCAAAATTACATTCCAAATGGTACAATCATATCTTATAAAACAGTTGAATGGCGGAAATTATGTCGTCTTGGTACATTGGGTTACAACGATAGTTTTACTCACGCATTGATAGTCTCAAATGAATGAATAGAAATTAGGAGTCCATAACTAATTCGTTACTTCTACGGATGTCTCTTTAGGATAAAATGTATCTCATCCGTGGGACCATTATAAGTTCATCAGGTCAGTATTTGGATTGGCAACATTCTTCATGTTCAGGGACATTTGGCACCTTTCCCGGATTTGTCGTCATGTTCATGGTTTTTCAATACAATAGGGGAACAAGGTCGCAGTCAGCGCGAAGCCTTCTGTCCAATTTCCCATCTACTCGAATTCAGGCTGCGGGTGGTGGCCATTTAATAGCAGGCCACAATGGTCAACTTAAGTGAAGGAAACACAAAACATAATTACTGCATAGAAATTATTATACAGTGTTATTCCCCTGCTAATTCCCTTATGTGTATGTATTTATCTAGCCATTTGCGACATCAAAAGCCATTAATGCATATTAATTATAAGCGCAAAACGCATTAACATCACATAAGCAACATTTATTCTGTTAATTTTCTCACCAACTTAGTTCACTTATTATTATAGCCATGCAATAGCATTCCCACGTGTAATTCTTCTGTTAATAAGGTTGATTAGACAAAACTCGACAAACCTTAGTAATTACTAATTAATCAGTAGTACTTTTAATAATGATATACGAAAAATAAAACAGGTATTTGGGTTTATATTGAAAACCCTGCTCCATCAATCCCCCCTTTGGTGATATCTTATCACCACAAAAATCAAAACCCAAAAATCAATTTAATTCCCCTTTTGAAGAAATTCGAAATATCTTCTTGTTCTTTTTTTTTCAAACCTTGTTTCCATATCATCCTCTCTTTTAGTTTCTATGTACATGCTTTCCCTCAATTCTTCTAATTCTATTTCTTGTGGATCTCTTTCTGATTTCTTTTGTCTCTTTTTAACATTTTCTCGTGTTATTTTCTTTTTATTTCTCTGGTATCTACAACACATACACCCTAATTTAAGAATTAATAATGCAACAATTACACATGTTAATGGAAACAATATTTTACCAAAAATGGTACTACCTATTTTAGCTATAAAATTCTTAATAGCAATCATCTTATTAGCCATTTTAGTCCAGATACTTTCAGCTTCCAGTGGTACTAATTATTCATGCAAATCAGTAATATTTTTGATATAGACCTTTAGATCTTTGCTTTCGTCAGGAATGTAAGTGCAACAATGTTGAACTTTCAGCATTCCACAGACTCCACCCTCTTTTGCCAATAAAATGTCAAGGGCAAGTCAATTTTGCATCGCCATAGCGCGTAAAGCAACCATTTCAGTATTTACCTAAAGAAAGCCTCCGGCGGTGCTTGTTGACAAGCGATCCACCACTGTTGACAGCTTCCGAATGCCAAATGCATTCAATGAAATTCCCACTGCTGGTATCAAAGCTCCGAAAATATCTCCTACAATTTCTGTCCATGTTTCTCTTCTATAGCGTGTTAATGGATTCGTTTGTTCAACATTTTCTACTCTATCCATGTGAAAAATCTTTGGAAAGACCAGGCCAACATAACATGTGCCATACAAATGGTCAGGCAACCTGTAATAGGCCTTGTTCCCACAAATATAATACACTCCCGGGAAAACTTGATCTTCTCCACCTCTAAATCCCCATCCGGTTGCAATAAAGTATGTATCATGGCACTCACTGGTCCCTATGAAATAATAATCATACTGGGATTTCCTCCTGGTAATGCATAGTTTGCCTTTCTGTGGTGCATCTATAGCCATAGTTGGACTGGCTCCATTCTTCAACTCTTTTTCTTGCTCAATATCCCACATTGTTTCACTCATTTTATGCCCTTCTGCTTTCTTGTGCATGTTCAACCTTCTTCTCTCAACCATGTCTACAAAAGTTCTCTCTTCTTCTTTTAATTTACAGGTTATATTGTTTCTAAAAACATACTCTAATGTTAATTCTTTAGTCTCAATAAAAATCTCACCTAAAGTGTTAGCTTCCTTAGCAGGATTCAATTCTTTATTCATAGGCAGTTGCCCAAGAATATTATCTATATTAGACATATTATAATCTAATTTCCCTAATTGATAGAATATACTAATCAGCACACTACATGAAATTCCATACGTAGCTGGAAGGTGATGGTAAGTCACTCCTTCTGAAACAGATGCAGGTAATTGCATGCAGACATAGCAATCCCTTACATCCATTGTCTTTATGTATTCATACAATAATTTTGAAAATACATTGCTAGAAAAATCATTAATAGACCTATCCTTATGTATATGTGCATTACTAATTTTAATTGGAACTATTTTCTGTGAACTCTTTCCTATGTTAGTCATGTTCTCAGTATGTCCTTCTAAAGTGTCTATTGTAACTCTAAAGGAGATTAGTAGAGCAAGCACGCTCCAAAGTAGCATTAATAATCCTGTACAGCAGCAGCACATCTTGCACCATTTTTTCATGAAGGTACATCTATTTAGATTATTCTCAGTGTTAGCCATCTTGTTAATTTGACCGTGTCTTTTGACTTAGCCTCTGTTACTCCACTATCGAACTTTAGGGCAGCAAGTACCCAACAGATTATTACAATCTATTAGTTTTAATTTTATTTCTTTTCTTTATCTCCAAATGATCTTTTTGGATTTAATCAATTTGGATTTTCATCACTTTTCACTGTTTCTTCATTATCATCAAACTGTATTAGGTCCTGAACATCCGTTTCTTCTCCAATGTCGGACAAGATAACTCTCAGGATTCCAACTGCTTCTTCTTTTTCAAACACCTTTAGTAAAGCCTCTTCTGGATACCCTTGACTATCTGCCTCTTCTCCTTCAGGCAGTGCCACATACATCCATTCCGGTGACTTATACTTCTGGTTTGGTTTTCTGATTCTTTTAGTTTCTTCAGATCCCTTTGTTTCTTCTCCTTTTGTTGGGTTTTGACTTGACACTTCGTTCACTTGTTCAGCTTTCGAAGAGTTAACTCGTGTCAATCGATACCTCAGTCTCTATATCTTGTTGGGCCAAAGATCTCCTTTAGCATTTCTCTTTTGTTTTCCTTCTTTATTGTTTCTTTCTCCAATCCAAGTTCTCTTTCTCAGAACTCGATCTTCATGTATCTTATTTTCACTTTCATCAGATTCTGTCTCAATTGCTTCTTGTTCATCAACAGTTTTCTTTTCCTCAACAATTTCTTTTTCTACAACAGTCTCTTTTTCCACTAATTGAGATTTCCCTACTTCTGTCCCTCCTCAAGTCTCCGACACACAATCTTCTTGCTGTCTACTTGTCCCTTCACCTAGCTTGTTGTTGATGTTCCCTACACCTCCTCGGGGTTTTTCCACAATCTGTCCCTCTCTTCCTTTGTCTGTCCCTTCTTCTTCAAGAATTATCTCAGGTGGAATTTGTTCAATTTCCTCATTTGATTCAGGTGTTTCTTCTGTTGGAATGTTCTTTTCTTTCCTTTCTTTCTTTTTGTGTTTGTCACTGTCAGTTGGAATTTCAGGCACTTCTTCAGAATCTGGACTTGCCCCTGCAGTTTGCAATGTTCTTTTCAGAACTTCTTTCGGTGGGATGAAAATTTCTCTTGACTCACTTTCCCCCCTTTCAGGATTCCTTTTTCTTTTTACCGCTTCACTGTCTGCATCATCACTAGAATCAGATTCTTCAAAATATTCTTTCCCAGTGCCGTCTCTTGGTTTTTGAACTCGCAGTGTGTGACTTGCATGTTTCCAATTTTTCACTCCAGCACACTTCACAGCAGTCGTTGTAGTCAGAATGACTTGTCTTGGCCTTCCCCACCTTGGAACCAGGCAATTTCTTCTTCTGTGGACTTTTATCCTTACCCAGTCCCCTGGGCTCAGATCATGGTCTGGTTTTCTTTCAAGTGTGGTGGCGTCTTCTCCAACCTGGTGAAACACAGAATGAACTGCGTCAGCCAGGCCTTTACAGTAATCCAAAATCATATCATCAGTTATAGTCATCAGCTTGTTGACTGGTACAAATGCATGTCTCATAGCACGTCCCATGATAATTTCATGTGGACTCAAACCTGTTGTTCTGTCTGGAGTGGACCTGATGGTCATCAGGACTAGAGGCAAGACATCAGGCCATTTCATTCCTGTGGCCAGGCATATTTTTCCAATTCTGATTTTGATGGTACCATTCATTTGTTCAACCACCCCAGAAGCCTCTGGTCGGTAAGCACAATGTAGCTTCTGCTGTACTCTCAATGCTTCACAGATCAAACCCATGATTTCATTATAAAAATGTCCTCCTCTGTCTGATTCAATAGTCACTGGGAACCCATACCTTGGGATGAATTCTCTTAACAATAGCTTGGCCACTGTTATCCCATCATTTCTTCTTGTTGGGTATGCCTCCACCCACCTGGAGAACAAACAGACCACCACCAGGACATACCTTAGTCTATTAACTTGGGGCATTTCAATGAAGTCTATCTGCATTCTTGTGAAGGGTCCTCCTTCCCTGCCTATTGTCCCTAGGCTCACCACTGTTTTCTTTCCAGGATTAAATTGCTGACATATCAGACATCTCTGACAGAGACTCTCTGCTATCAGCCTGAATTTTGGACTATACCAGGTCTGCTTAAAGGCCCTTATCATAGCATCCCTTCCCAAGTGTCCTTGGCCATGATACATCCTTGCCATTGTTGACAGCATGTTATTGGGCATGACTGGTCTTCCATCCCTATAGACCCATACGTGGTCTTTTTCCCTTGGTGCACAACCTGCTTTCACCCAATCTTTCATTTCCTCATCTCCTGCTTCATCCTGCAACTGCTTCACTTCCTCCCATGTTCCCACCACATTAGTAAACATTAAGGAACAAGAAGATGTCTCTCTTTCTTTACTCCGATTAATAGAATGATTATTTCTTGCACAATAATGTGCTATGTCATTGGCAAATGTATTCCCAACTGTGACAAAGTCATCACCTTGACCATGAGCAGCACATTTTACAACTGCTAATTCTTTAGGCAGCTGTATCGCCTCTGGCAATTTTCCAACCACTTCAGCATTCTTTATGGGAGTTCCACTTGAGGTCAGGAAACCTCTTTGTAGCCATAACTGGCCAAAATCATGGACAACTCCGAAGCCATACTGGCTGTCAGTCATTACAGTCACTCTCACATTTCTTCCAATCTTGCAAGCTTTCGTTAGTGCCACCAATTCTGCCACTTGAGCGGATTTAACTCCTTTCAAGGGTGATGCTTCCACAACTCCTGAAACTGTACACACAGCATATGCAGCACTCAGTGTTCCTTCATCCGTTCTCAAACAAGATCCATCCACAAACAACACATGATCACTCTCAGGCAGTGGCAGATCTCTTATGTCTGGTCTTGGTTTTGTACAGTAATCAAGCACATCCAGGCAGTCATGATCAACTTCCTTTCTCACTCCCACACATTCAGCATCAGGTAACAGTGTTGCTGGATTCACATTCACACATCTCTCAAGGCTCATATTTGTTGCACCAAGAATGACTTTCTCATATTTAGTCAGTCTACTATGAGACATGAATTGTGTCCGGCTCCTTGTTAAAAGGATTGCCACATCATGAGGTACGAATACCCGTACAGGATATCTCATTATGATTCCCTCACTTTGTTCCAGACGTCTGCATGTAGCAGCTACTGCTTTCAGGCAACCTGGTAAACCCACAGCTACTGGGTCAAGTGTTGATGAGAAGTATGCAATTGGCCTCCTCAGACTTCCATGTTTCTGGATTAACACTGAAAGTGCACATCCATTTCTCTCACTACAGTACAGCTCAAATTCTTTTTCATAATCTGGCATTCCCAGGGCAGGAGCTTCACATAACCTGTTCTTTAACTCTTTAAATGCTGCCATTTCTTCTGGATTTAATTCCAATGGGTCTTTCACCTCACTTTTAGTCAATTTAATCAATGGTTTAGCAATTAAGGAAAAGTTACTTATCCACTGACGACAGTAACCAACCATTCCCAGAAACATTCTTACTTCTCTTTGTGTCATTGGGGCTCTCATCCCTCTGATGATTTTAATTCTGTCAATGGTCACTTTCCTCAGGCCTTTCTCAATATTATGTCCCAGATACTGGACTTCTTTTTTGCAGAATTGCAATTTGGCTGGAGATACCTTTAATCCTCCATCTGCCAAGTGATTCAGTAAAGCAATAGTGTCTACTTCACAGGCTTCACGTGTTTTTGATGCCACAAGCAGGTCATCAATGTATTGGACCAAAACTGATTTTTCAGGCATTGTCAGACTCTCCAGAGATTTCTTCAGCAATTGATTAAATATCGAAGGGCTCTCTGTATATCCCTGTGGAATTCGGCACCATGCCAAAATCCGCTCTCCAAATCTGAACGAAAAAATCGGCTGGCTGTCATGATGCAACGAGATTGAAAAGAAAGCATGGCACAGATCAATTACTGTATACCATTCTGCATCATGGGGAATCTGATACAAAATCACTGATGGATTTGGCACAATGGGACAGCATGACACCACAATCTTGTTAATTTTTCTCAAATCCTGTACTATTCTGAATTTTCCATTAGGTTTCTTCAGTCCCATTATTGGTGAATTACATGGGCTACTCAATATTTCTCTTAACACCCCCTGCTGGATCATTTTCTCAATTATGGGTGTTATTCCTTCAATTATTTCAGGTGCCAGTCTGTATTGTGGGATGTTTGGGTAAACCACTCCTTCTTTTACAGTAATTTTTACTGGATCTACATTTCTCATCAGACCCACATCTTCTCCAGTAAAATCCCAAACTGCTGCTTTCACTGTCTGTTTCAATTCTGGGGGTAATGCATCTGGGTTAAACACAGCATATGTTCCCAAAGCCTCATTTTCCCTGTTATCTAGGGTAATTCTGTATAGGACATCCTCATCTGGTGTTTCAAAGGTTATTCCATCTGGAGTACAGAAAATAGTGCAATTCATCTTGCACAGCAGATCCCTGCCTAGCAAGTTCACAGGACTAGTGTCACACACCACAAATCGGTGCATGTCTGAAAATTTCCCTATTCTAACCCTTACTGGTTCAATAAGATGTGTTTTGATCTGTGTGTTGGACACCCCAACTACTTGGATTGCTTCATCCGAGAGAGGAAGATTCTTTATATCAGCTGACCTGACAGTTGATCTCGTGGCTCCTGTGTCAACTAGAAAAGTAACACTTTCACCATTGATTTTTCCATCTACAAAAGGTCCTGCCTGGTCTATTTCTAGAGTTGCGCCAAGTACGCACTCTTCCTCCTCTCTTCGGCACCGTCAAAAGTCTCCCTCTGAATCACTTTCCTCATTCTTTAGCCAATATTGTGACACAGTGCTTGCGCGTTTTGGCTTGTTTACCTGCTCTTCATCGTAGAACCCCGAATCTTGGCTGTACTTCTGGGATCCTCTTCTTTGTGGCAAGGGTGGTTTTGGCACCTGATTCTGCTGCTTAACAGCCTTCTGCTGTTGCTGATACTGACCACACCCCTCACTCTGCACCTGTGAATTCAATGATGGATTGTCATCATTAGTAGACGGTGGGTTCTTACACTCAAATTTCCAGTGCCCTAATTTTCCACAGTTGTGGCAAGGAAACTTCTTTTTGGCTTCCTCAATATTGCCTTTCCCTTTTCCTGGGCCAAACCTGGGTTTATTTCCTGGGTTATTTGCTTGTTCAACCAACTGGGCTTCCTGTCTTTCTGCAACTTTCACCTGTGCCCACATTGCCTTTTCTTTCAGTTTCCTTTGCTTTGCTTCAATCTCATCACTGAAGTATTTTGCATGTCTCAGGATCTCATCAATCTTTTTGCTCTGCCAGTCTACGGTATGCTCCCTTATCATTTCACTGATTTCAGGTCGCAAGCCATATACAAATCTATATACAAAATGGCTCAGATCCTTGTCACCCAGATGTTCATCTCCACTGAACTGTTTGAAAGCCAGTATTAGTCTTTCATAGTAAGCATGGACTGATTCTTTCACTTCGTGATGTGTTCGATCTATTTTAACCCAGTCTGTTTCCTTGGGCGGTACCTTATTTTTCAAGAAGGCCATAACCTGCTCATACTTTTTCATGACCTCTGGATCTGGAGCTCCTGTCTTTGGATCTCTCGGGTATTCTTTAGTGGGCCAGTCTATGACTATTTTACATTCTGCCCACAGGTCTGCTGGTACAATTATATCAAACAGACTATTCAGGTCAATCCACAGCACTTTTGACAACTTCACAAACCTATCAACCTGTCTATACCACTCGATGGGCTTCTCTCTTAGTCGAGGGAAATCTTTTGTAAATGACAGAATATCTTGTCTGGTCCATGGGACATGTACGTACCCTCCTCCTGGAATCTCCCTCATGGTGTAAGCTGTCACTGCTTTCTCCTTTTCTTTCATAGGGAATGCTGAGTAAGTTCTGTCTGCTGCATCCTCACGCTTTCTATACCATCTATCTTTCCATCTCTCTACATCTCCCCATTTTCTCAGCAAAGCAATCATCTCCTTAATCTGCCCTGTTCGGCCTGCATTATTCAGATTCTCAATGTTTTTATCTGTAAAATCTACTCGGTAAGGCTTTTGTAAAGCTTTTACCTTGTCCATGTCGATTCCCATTTCACTGGCTATTCCTTTCAACCTGTCATGTATGTTCTTTGCTCTCCATGTGATACTTTTACATAGAAATAGAATCTCCCCTTCCTGATAATTTTTCAGCGTTTCTGTAGGGATTGTTCCTACAATCAGCTCCTCCATTTCCATACGTAGTCTAGCTACATCAATTCCCTGTGATTCTTTTTCTTTCCTCTGCAAAGCTTTCAGCCAATCATTCAAATCTTCAGCAGTTATTCCCGTGGATTTTTCCGCACCCCCAGGTTCTGTCACTCTTTGTGGTTCTAAGATCGATCCTCTGTTCATTTCCACACATCAAGAGTTCAAACCTGTGTTAGTCTCCACATTCAACTCTCCTCCACATATGGTGTGTCTCCCCTGATTTTCTCCTGTTCTCCACTGACTTTCTCCCATTCTCATTTCTGCCTGCACTGGAGAAACAATCAATCTATTGCCTACATATGGAACTGTCAACCCACTTTCACCAGTCCCCTGCTTTTCGAAAATCGGCATAACCGGACCTATTGTCACAGGCACCGTAACTGCCTCAAGATTTTTTGTCAGTTCTCTGATTTTCTCTGTCAATTCAAATGTAGTTCTTGCTAGTTCTCTGGTCTTTTCATCTTCAACTTCATTCTCTCTCTCTTTCTCTCTCTCTCTCTCTCTCTCTCTCTCTCTCTCTCTTTCTCTCTCTCTCTCTCTCTCTCTTTCTCTCTCTCTCTCTCTCTCTCTCTTTCCGCAAGAGAACTACTGCTTTTCAACTCAGGGGTCATAACTTCTGTCTTTATAATCCGCAGGGTGTCTCACATTGGGGTAACTGCTGTTCCTACCTCTGGTTCTCGTCTATACGGGGGTGGTCTTTTGTAGAACATGTCATCCAAGACATCATCATCTGACTCATTCGCCCCATATCTCCTTGTTTCTACATTATGTTCCTTTTCTGTACACTTTCTCCCTTCCATTTCCTCTGCAGTTCTTACAGGATATAATCCCTCAGTCATACTGGCATCTCGCCATCTCCTCATCCGATCATGATGAGTTTCGCGATCATACTTTCGCCCGAACATATACCGATAATTCCCTCCACTTCTCTGCTTTTCTCGCTCATGCGTCTCATCTTCCCATTCCACCAATGCCTCAAACTGCGTCGGCCTAGGCCGAGGCTCTAGAGTCATCATCCGCTCCCGTAAATTCCTCAGTATGGCCAGATTAAATGAGCCATGTTCCGGGAAAGCTAAAACTCCATCCTGTTTGGTATATTTTACCCAGTTGTCTATCCAAATACAGGTATGATACCCATATTTTGCAACCATGAAGGATGCAGGGGTTCTTGTTGGAGGAAGTAACTGTCCTTCCCTAGTCACAATGTCCTTATCCTTGTCAAACCAGGTTTTTACTTTACTAAACAAGGATTTCTCTTTCTTTTCCTCAGCGTGGTAATACATTTTCTTGTTTTCCGCAACCCTTTAGTGTTTTCTACAACTGTACGATCTCCTGTCCAATTGCAGCGCGACTCACACTAACGCACCAATCCAGAGCGTTTACGTCACTGACTCAATCCACAAATCCCAGCGCGACTCACACTAACGCACCAATCCTGGAGCGTCTACGTCACCCTGTATGTCTCCCAATCCCTGTGCAGCATATACTAGCACACAAATCACCGTGCTTCCTTTGTTCTAACCCACTGTCCAATCACAGCGCGGTCCTTCTGACATCAGCAGTCGCTGCAGCAGCTCTTACTCCTGTCTCCTGTTTCTCGTCTACCCCTCCTTTACAAAACTACTCAGTAGACTTTGATTCAACTTCTACGAGTCTGTTAGTTACAACATACAAACATCTCCATTGTCTGCTTCGCTAACCACAGAATAGCAAAAGACCTTTCTCACGAGAATCCCGCCTTTCCCGAGAGCAGCGCTTACCTCTGCCCCACTACGGAATCGTTACTTTCGTTGATAAAGTAGCTCATCCCTCTACTCTACCCTTCTAGCAAGCATCAATTAACTGTTTTCTCCGGAATGCTCCTAAGAGTTTCACAATTAACCAGAATGCCTTACATTCACACACTTTCACACCAGAAAATGTAGCACATTCACACAGAATCCTGTCTTTCCCGAAGACGGCGAACAGTCTGTCCTACTACAGAAATATGTCCCACTGGAGTCAAGCTATCCTGGCTGATGACGGCTGATAGCCAGAAACCGGTCCTAGGATGCTTGATTCCGGTCCAAGGAAGACATGGCTTGGCAGTTCGGGCTGGACTGTTCCCATGAGGCACAGGGTCAAGACTGATTTGCATATGGCCATGTCTGAACTGGGGTGGCGTAGTGGGCAAAAGAACGATGGATTTAACCCAGATCTCTTGACTGGGGGAGAATGTCTGCATTGTCAGCATTAACCCCGGGCGTAGCACTACGCTTCGCCCACGTAGTGTACATAGCGCTGCCTGCTTCGCACTTTCCGAAGTAGGCGAAGCAGGGCAGCGCTACGCACACGCCGAGGGCGAAGCGTAGCTGCTTGCCACCTGCCACCCACCTCCCGCCTGCCCTCCTTTTAATAATATAAGCATTGAAAAATAAATTAAAGTAAGTCGACTTACCCGTAAGCGCGGCGTCTCCGGGGCTCCCTCTTTCTGTTTCTAATTTCTTCTGGCAAATGCGCATGCGCGGACACCCGCGCATGCGCATTTCTCGCGAGAAATGCGCATGCGCGGGCGTCCGCGCATGCGCATTTGCCAGAAGAAATTAGAAACAGAAAGAGGGAGCCCCGGAGACGCCGCGCTTACGGGTAAGTCGACTTACTTTAATTTATTTTTCATTGTTTATATTATTTAAAAGAAGGGCGGGCGGGAGGTGGGTGGCACGTAGTGGAGCTACGCGAAGCGCGTAGTGTGCGTAGATTTGGGCACACTACGTGCTGCTTCACGTAGCCCCACTACGCCCACTACGCCCACCCTTAGTCAGCATTCCGTCCATCATTTGTTTGTTGTAACGCTTTTCGCCCTAAGTGGGATGGGTATTCCCAGACGTGGGACCCATGCTCACTACGCCACTGGAGTCAAGCTATCCTGGCTGATGACGGCTGATAGCCAGAAACCGGTCCTAGGATGCTTGATTCCGGTTCAAGGAAGACATGGCTTGGCAGTTCGGGCTGGACTGTTCCCATGAGGCACAGGGTCAAGACTGATTTGCATATGGCCATGTCTGAACTGGGGTGGCGTAGTGGGCAAAAGAACGATGGATTTAACCCAGATCTCTTGACGGGGGAGAATGTCTGCATTGTCAGCATTCCGTCCATCATTTGTTTGTTGTAACGCTTTTCGCCCTAAGTGGGATGGGTATTCCCAGACGTGGGACCCATGCTCACTACGCCACTGGAGTCAAGCTATCCTGGCTGATGACGGCTGATAGCCAGAAACCGGTCCTAGGATGCTTGATTCCGGTCCAAGGAAGACATGGCTTGGCAGTTTGGGCTGGACTGTTCCCATGAGGCACAGGGTCAAGACTGATTTGCATATGGCCATGTCTGAACTGGGGTGGCGTAGTGGGCAAAAGAACGATGGATTTAACCCAGATCTCTTGACTGGGGGAGAATGTCTGCATTGTCAGCATTCCGTCCATCATTTGTTTGTTGTAACGCTTTTCGCCCTAAGTGGGATGGGTATTCCCAGACGTGGGACCCATGCTCACTACGCCACTGGAGTCAAGCTATCCTGGCTGATGACGGCTGATAGCCAGAAACCGGTCCTAGGATGCTTGATTCCGGTCCAAGGAAGACATGGCTTGGCAGTTCGGGCTGGACTGTTCCCATGAGGCACAGGGTCAAGACTGATTTGCATATGGCCATGTCTGAACTGGGGTGGCGTAGTGGGCAAAAGAACGATGGATTTAACCCAGATCTCTTGACTGGGGGAGAATGTCTGCATTGTCAGCATTCCGTCCATCATTTGTTTGTTGTAACGCTTTTCGCCCTAAGTGGGATGGGTATTCCCAGACGTGGGACCCATGCTCACTACGCCACTGGAGTCAAGCTATCCTGGCTGATGACGGCTGATAGCCAGAAACCGGTCCTAGGATGCTTGATTCCGGTCCAAGGAAGACATGGCTTGGCAGTTCGGGCTGGACTGTTCCCATGAGGCACAGGGTCAAGACTGATTTGCATATGGCCATGTCTGAACTGGGGTGGCGTAGTGGGCAAAAGAAAGATGGATTTAACCCAGATCTCTTGACTGGGGGAGAATGTCTGCATTGTCAGCATTCCGTCCATCATTTGTTTGTTGTAACACGTTAACAAAGCAGCGCTTACCTCTGCCCTGTCCTTCTAACAAGCTCAGAGAATACCTATTACCTCTCTAGTGATAAGCGTTATCGGAATGCCATAAGGATCCCTGATACCTAAGATCAGAACTTCACAGGTAACCTTCGCTATCATATACACTTCTCTCACACAGAAAATGTCTCTAATGGCAACACACGACGATGTCACCGAATCAAACCCAGACAATGCGACGCGCAACTTCAATTGTTACACGTTTCCCCTGCATGCATACAGGGCCAACAATTCCGTCTTTACCGAGAGCAGCGCTTTCCTCTGCCCTACTACGAAACTGTCACCGACCTCCTACGTCCCAGAAGCCGTACACACTACATAAAACTCAATATGACTTCAACAAATAGTGTTAGTACATATATCAATATCAATCAATAATCAATAAGCTTATATACACGCAAATTTACCAAATCAAGACAATAGTTAACCATCCTTCTGCTACCAAGAAACTGGTGCAGATCGGAGCTTCCGAATCCCCTCTACTTCCACGAACGGAGTGATTTCACAGTCACACATGCACACACACATCACACGCTGGTGGGGCCCATAACACCAACATTCATCCTACCACTCTATCCGTGCCATGTATAAGGGGAAACACTTTTATATACCTAACCAATCTGCATGTACCTTGAGGTCAATGGCATCAACTAGTTGCTATAGATCTGGTGAAAACATCTTAACACTTCATAAATTCAATAAACATGACAATAAAATAACCACCCGACACAGTAATTCAAACAGAATATTGTTTATCTAAAATTTGTAAGAAAAGTCAATTAAATGCAAGACCATTCCTTTCATATTTACCTATTCTGGCTAAAAGTCGTTTTCTAAGTCAGAACCGGTCCTCATCAAGAATGGTTAAAGTTTCTAGCCGTCATGTAGAGTCACCGTCCTCTCCGTCAGCATCGGGACCTCTGATCATCAGTTCGGGAAGAAGTGGCACTAGACCTCTCTAGTCTACTAATATTTATACCAAATTTACATTCCAAATGTTACAATCATATCTTATAAAACAGTTGAATGGCGGAAATTATGTCGTCTTGGTACATTGGGTTACAACGATAGTTTTTCTCGTTACTTCTACGGATGTCTCTTTAGTATAAAATGTATCTCATCCGTGGGACCATTATAAGTTCATCAGGTCAGTATTTGGATTGGCAACATTCTTCATGTTCAGGGACATTTGGCACCTTTCCCGGATTTGTCGTCATGTTCATGGTTTTTCAATACAATAGCGGGACAAGGTCGCAGTCAGCGCGAAGCCTTCTGTCCAATTTCCCATCTACTCAAATTCAGGCTGCGGGTGGTGGCCATTTAATAGCAGGCCACAATGGTCAACTTAAGTAAAGGAAACACAAAACATAATTACTGCATAGAAATTATTATACAGTGTTATTCCCCTGCTAATTCCCTTATGTGTATGTATTTATCTAGCCATTTGCGACATCAAAAGCCATTAATGCATATTAATTATAAGCACAAAACGCATTAACATCACATAAGCAACATTTATTCTGTTAATTTGCTCACCAACTTAGTTCACTTATTATTATAGCCATGCAATAGCATTCCCACGTGTAATTCTTCTGTTAATAAGGTTGATTAGACAAAACTCGACAAACCTTAGTAATTACTAATTAATCAGCAGTACTTTTAATAATGATATACGAAAAATAAAACAGGTATTTGGGTTTATATTGAAAACCCTGCTCCATCAGCAGCTCGTACTGCCCCCTATGCAGCTTCATCAATCAATGAATTCCCTTCAGCGTGAACACCATCACATTGATGACTCAGCGTGTGTATCAAGTGAGCTCTCTGTAGTTTGTTTTTCAACTCAGCTACCTGGTCCCATAGCATTTTATGCTTAATTGTGCCACCTGTTCAGTCTTTAAATCCATTTTGACCCCAGTAGAGTAGATATTCATTGAATGATTGAACACAGTAAAATGAATCGCACACAATTAGTGTGGGGAATTCTCGATCTCTATTTATTAGTGTCAGTGACAGGGCTTTTAATTCTACCAGCTGTGCCGTGTAGTCTCCTAGAGACTGTGTCTTCGTACTGCTGGGATGGAACTTGCCTTCCTGTACACGTCCCTTCACAATTGCACATGCAGCGCTGCATTGTTGTTTACTTCCTACGGCCGGCTGAGCAGATCCATCAGTGTAAATAATGCATTCATACTGATATAGAGGCATTATTTCATTTGGGAGAGGATATTCTTGTTCATATTTCATAAATGCTTGTGTTTTAAGTGTTGAGCCAAATTTGTAATCTACATCTGTCGCAGTGAGAGAATTAGCCCATTATATCCATCTTGGATGTAAAGCTGAGAATGCTGTCAAATATCTGCTCTCAGGAGCTATATTTTGGCCGAAAAATGAATTTGAGATATCTAGCGTTGTTTTGTATTTTTTCTGCAGAATGTTATTCATTAATGCGGCACTGTGTGCATTCTGTACTGCAACTGTTTTAGTGCATGTGTTCAGATGTCTGTAGTCTAAAACTGGACAGTATGAATTATCGGGTTTCATTACAGGAAACAAATGATTATTCATTGAAGAGGTGCAAGTTTCAATTACAACCTGGTATTCAAGTTGATCTAAGATCTCCCTGACCTGTTTTTTCGCTTTTCGTTTTATTGGGTACTCTCTCTGTAGAGTTGGAATAGTTTTTACTGGGATTGTGTGATGAGGTGACTCAGCATACCACCCAACATGGTTGCAATATAATGCTGGAGCAAGTGCTACCATCCACTCCTGTGTGTATGTGTGTTTTAAGTATATATGAATGAAATCGGAAAAAGCCGGTAAAATTACCGTTTCTCCCTTTGGGCAATCCATAACAATTTCAGGCGGCCAATCTTTTCCAGCTAAAACAATGTCATATCCATAAGTCAGGTCCCAAAAGAGACCTTTAATTTTCCTGGGTTTGTCCCCCTTCATTTGGAGTGTTATTTCATGTAACGTATGTGGGACACTTACCCTAGTATAAGGTGTCTTCACCCTCAAATGTTCATTCAACTCCACTGTCACCAGAAATTCCATCAGGTTCTAGCGAGCTATTGTTACTTCTTCTGCACTGTCTAGCATCATCAGAGCCCATTCCCCATTCAGAGTTGAGGTCTCAGAATTCTGGGCATGTCTAACTTTAAGACCTGCTACTTTCTTCTTTTTAAATAGATGTTTTGAATTTGGTTCCTCTTCTTTTTTGGAAGTATAGTCTGAAGCATATTGAATGTCTCTGGACTTTGTATGCTCTTCTTGTCTGTGTTCTGACCATCCTTCCCTCTCTGATTTTTTGGATGATCCCTGAAAGGAACGAGAGGAACGTGTATCAGTATCCTGATACCTGTCAGGTTTTTTAATGTTATCACGATTCCTAAGGATGTATCTCCATTCGGAGGGCTCCTGTTGAGGAGAACCACCCCTGGATTGTGATCTATTCTCTCTTTTCTTTTGTTTCTTATTGTTATTTTCCCATTTCTTCCTGGAAGAATCAGGTGCTTGCTTGGCGTTCTCTTTTTCAGGACCACCCATACGTTGAAGTTTTGCTGCTCTAGCTCCCAAACTATATCTACCTAATTCAGTATAGGTGTCTTCAATAATTTTAGGTAATTCACATTCCTGTTGTAAAGAGTGAAATCCCTCAGGTGCTGGCGTATTGCCACTTCTGCTGCTTCCTCTTTTATGTTTGCTAATATTATAGCTGATACCTGGGCAAAATTACCTAATAATTTCATCCCTAAGTTCAGAGCAGGTTCTGCTCCATACTCATTCTGTATTTGCTTTATACATCTAGTATTACTGCTAATGAAGGGATACCATGAGTTCTGGTATATATGGCAGTGAAAACAGTACCCCAAGAGGTACAGTCCTTTATCTGGGGAGCTATCCCCATTGGCAAGCAGATTTTTAGCATTCTGTGTTTTTCTTGAGGGCTTGTGTGTGGAAATACTGCCTCTAGCTGTGTAATGTTTTGCATTATCCAGAATGGCATTTACTCACGTCTAGTGGGCATTTTACACTAAATGCGTGTATAGTATGTGGTGTTATTTTAGTTGTAGATCTCTGACTTTGTCCTGCTTGTGTAGCCCTTGCTGGCTGAAGTCTGGGTGTTCTCGTCACAATTTGTGTCAGGTTTCTGTAAAGTTGTATTATTTCTTTATGAAGCAGACATAAGTCTGCTACTGGCATAATATGTCACTGTCTGGAAGTGGTGTGTAGGCTGTTCGGAGTGGCCAAGTTGTACCATCTCTTCCCAGCGGACCGAGTCTCACTTTTTCTTTTGTGTGTGGGAGGGTGCCTTTAAACCAGTTTATGTGCTCCTGGTAGGTGAACAGAACTTCAATGTCCTCATAGAACAGTATTCATTTGGTGTTTCATCTTCAGAATAAAAATGAAATGTATTCGATTGTGCCTCTGGTTGTGGGAATTTAGAATACCTCTGTTCTATATGATTTGTGTGCCTGAATCACGAATGTGACTGTCCCACCCCTAGCTGTGACTCCATAGTCTGCTAGTTTTAAAGTTAAAGCAGTTCTTACATTTTCTGAAATGTTTATTTCATCTTCTTCTTCCTCCCTTGCTGCAGCCACTCGTTGTGCTGGTGCAGTGGCGTCTTTGTCATCCATTATTATGAAAATCAAGAAATTTCATGAAAACTGAGATAGGTTTTTATGCACAATAGGAACTTTTTGTCCTTCAACTTGATAAACATACAGCCAATACATAGGTTATGCCTACTCAGCTGTGGCGGATTGTTCCCTTCCCACTCCAGATGTCTCGGGGGAAATGTGAGTAGAGATCCCTAAGAATAGCAAGACTGAACTACTCAGATTTGACCGGTAAATAAGTACCAAACCAACGTTGGCGGTGCCATGTCGTGTAGTTCCTATAAACCTATATAGGATCTGCGCATCTAGACAACATAGCCTGTGGGATTGGTGTTCAGACTGATTCCAGACACCCCCCACTGGGTATACCAGCTACTTCAGAGTGCCAATAGAAACCCCTCTTACCAAGGAGAGAATAGTTCTTGGCAACTATCGAACATGGCAACTCTGTCCCATCAGGGACCATGGAAACAGTGCAGTACTTTTTGCTCAGTCACTCGTGCTCACTTTGTCTCAGAGAGATACATAGAATAAACGGTGGGACGTTTTTCAATAAGCATTTATTGAACCAGCCAGGGACATCTTAAGGATTTTGGGGGTCCTGGGCCAAACAGATTTTTGGGGTCCCTGTTCAGAACAGCTTTGAATTTATAATCCAATTTGAGCCCCTGTTTCCCACGCAGTTTCCGCTTCCGCAGCTGCCTTAGCGAGCCAGTTTCATCATAGGCATTAGCCTATATATTCCTGATGTAAATGGATGCGCGCAGCTGACAGCGGTAGGATTTAGTGTTTCCTCAAAGAGGTTGACCCCACCATCTCCATGGTTTAATAATTCCCTCAGATCTAGCAAAAGAAATTGTAGAAAAATGAAACGGAAATGGCGTAAATCCTATCTACCTGAGGACAGGAAGGTGTATAAAGACACTTTAAAAGCTCATTACTTTCTCGGGAAGGCAGCCAAGAAAAACTTCTTTCAAACCAAGATAGAAAATGCCCAAAATAAGAGGAAGGAAATCCTTAGCATTGTTAAATCCTGTACCACCACGAAAGCCGGCACAAAGGAAGTATGGTCTAAGCAAATAGCTCAATTCTTCCACAAAAAGATCTCTGTGATCCAACAAACCTTCACAAACATCTCAGAGGAAGAACTGACCTTCTACCTTAGTTCTAATAGCAAATTTCACCTCTTGGATCCTCCATCTTTACTAGCTTTCCCTGAGTTTCAGCTTGAAGAGTCACAGACCCTTCTCCAAAGCATTAAGTCTGGCTCTTCTACAGTCTCATGTCCAGCGAATATCCTGAACCTATTAGCTCCCACCATAAACCCCACGGTGAACCAGCTCTTTAATGCTTCCCTCTCCTCAGGTAACATGCCGAAATTATAGAAGAATGCTAAGATTCTTCCACTGATTAAAAAGGCTAACGCCAAACAGATGGACCCTGCCATCTACAGGCCAATCTCCCTTCTTCCAGCCCGCTCCAAAGTATTAGAGAGGCATTTAAACAAGGCCCTCTAAAACACATTGAAGATAGGAAGCTCCTTCATGAGTCCCAATCTGGTTTTAGGGCTAACTACAGTGCTGAGTCCACTCTGCTGGAAGTGACTGAATTTCTCAAGGGTAAGCTGGACCAGGGAGGCAAGGCTGTTCTGATACTGCTTGATCTGTCGGCGGCCTTCTTTATGGTTCCACATGAGAGGCTCCTGAAGAGACTTGCTAACATCGGCCTGGGGGGACCAACTTAAAATGGATGTCATCCTTCTTGACAAATAGATCTCAGGACATCTGGCTCCCCCCTTTCTCATCCCTGGTTCCGGCCATGAATGTAAGTGTCCCTCAGGGATCCATTCTCAGTCCTACCCTTTTTAATATATATCTATCCCCACTTGCATTTCTGGTAGAGGAAGAGGGTGCCAAAATTGTTACCTATGCTGATGACACTCAGCTGATTTTTAGGTGTGAAAAAGGAACCGACTTTGACTTGGCAACGATTAGGTCTTGCCTCACAAATGTTTTTAACTGGCTTAAGATAAATCTGCTGGAGTGCAATCCTGACAAAACTGAAGTTGTTTTCTTTGGTAATCCAGAAACGCCTGACTGGAGCTCTTGGTGGCCAAAAGATCTGCCGCCCCTACCCGCGGAAAAGGAGAAAGTGAAAAACGTAGAAATTGTTATAGATAAGACACTCTCCATGCGCTTTAAAATCCAAAAACTAACTGGAGCTTGCTTTGGCATACTCTGTCTGGATGCTAACAAAATTCCCACCTCAGTTACCGCTTGAGAGCAGAAAGATCGTGGTGCAGGCTCTGGTGACATCAAAGCTTGACTATGTCAACAGCTTGTACCTCGGTCTTCCCAAATCCCCTATCCAGTGCCTACAAGTGGTACAAAACGCCGTGGCCAGAGCCATCCTGAGACCTAAACCCAGATCCAGTATGACCCTATTCTTAAGTCTCTACACTGGCTCCGCATAAAAGAACGGATAGGCTTTAAAGCGATGACCATCTTAAAGCTTTCCATGGCTTAGGAGCCGGCTACCTAAATAAGCGCGTTAATCGCTACACAACATCTAGACCCCTAAGATCCTCCAATGCAAACCTGGCCATCGTGCCTAAAATATGCCAGGCCCACACTGGAGGCAGATCCCTCGGCTTTCTAGGCGCAAAATTGTGAAATAGCCTCCCTGAGTCTCTATGACTTACCACAGACCTACTCTCTTTCAGGAAGAACTTAAAAACCTGGCATTTTAATAACTGGTGGGTCTATTACGCACGTTTTACTCCCGCACCAGGACACTCTACTCTGAGTAGCTGTGCGCTTTATTGAATACACTATTTCATTTCATTAGATCCCTGACAGTGCAAAAGAACACTCGTCCAAATTCTAAGGGCCTTATTTATGAGGCCTTACTTTACTTTTATGCCGCTGGTGCGTCACTTTTTGTGATGCACCGGCAGCAGAAAAAATGTGCCATGTTGCGCCCTATTTACAAAGTGACGCATCTAGGCAGATGCGCCACTTTTTAAACCCTTGCACCACATTATACCTGCGCCAGGCATAATGTATGCAGGGTGGGTGTTGCCCCGCAAAAAAACTGGTAGAAGTGCCGCATTGAAATCAATGAGAACTCAGTGCGCCACTTCTAGGACGCCATTGCGTCAATATCTTACACCTGCCTCACAGCAGGTGTAAGACTGATACAGGCCCTTTCACATGGGGCTTGTCCCTTGTGAAAGGACACATTGCTGGAGTTGCGGCTATTTTTAAACACACCCAAGCAATGCATCACGTTTGCGCCAACAGATACGTCAGAAAAACTGACGTATCTGTAACTCCTTGCGGCATGATGCGTCATACAGTAAATATGACACATCCATCATGTCGCAAGGAGGGTGCACTAAGAAGTGACGCATCCCTGTTTTCACACAGCGATACATAACTTCTCATAAATGAGGCCCTAAATGTGTTTACATATAATATTCAGGGATAGTTATGTGTGTTTTCAATATTGTAACACAGCAGCAGCTCACCAATATTATTGCAAATAATCTCTGTGACGCCCTCCCATTTCTTATATGTTAGGCCTTGTTTTGATCTAAAATATTTTTTTTTATGTATATTGCATGAAACATAAACACAACATTTCTCTTCAAAATGGCTATACTAGACGCTCACAAATCAGGTACATGAAAAATAAATTAAAGGAAAACAGTATTTAAAACAAACTGTTTAAGAAATATTTAGGTCATTAGGGCAAAACTCTGGAGAACGGAGTTGACTCTGTCAGGGGGCCCCCTGAAAGACTGGGGCCCTGGGCCAGATCCCACTTTGCCCATGCATTAAAACATCACTGGAACCAGCGTAATTCTAGTGTAAAATAGGTGTGCTGAAACAACCATTAGACAGAAACAGATATAAATGATTATGAGCACTACCAGAGTAAAAGGATGGTAGATTTCTACCATAGTGTTAAAACAATGAACACAGGCAGGTATAAAAATACATGAGAATAAAATGCGTACCCCTACAATGCAACCCTAACAAGATGTACTTAGGTGTACCTAGCATGTATGTAGGTGTGTAGCCAAGAATCCCTCTAGGATAAAGTCAACCCCATTACCTGAAGTGAGAGACTGTGGGGCCCTGTCTTGGTCTTGGGCAACCCGCAAAGGATGTCAGACCACTGTGAGCTGAAGTGTCTGCGTACAGGAACCTCAGCGTCTCGCGTCAGTGTGTCAGCATGGAAGTCCTTTTTCTCCTCTCTCTGCCTCAGCAAAGATATGGTGTATATATACCCAAAGTGGTACCCGCAGTGGTCCTATTTTGCTGTGTCATTTCAGACTTAGGATGACAGAAGGAATGACACTTATACATAGTTATTATGCATGAGATGGTAGTCCTGCTGAGTTTCCATAATGGATGAAGCTAGTTTTAAGGAAAAAACCCACATCCTGTAAGCAGTACCGTAACTGGGTAAAAGGTCAGTCCGAAGAACCGTTATGTAGTATCATGGTAGGGAAGAATGTAGGTGAAAGGTTAGGTGGTTCCCTGAGCCTATGTTGGGGTATAACTATATGAAACGTAACAATTGCTTTTGCGCAAAGGGAGCTGCAAACATGCAGCTCCCTATGCCCCAAAGCAATTCTGCTTCACTTCATGGAAGCGAGAGCTGTTTTCCAGCTCTCGATTCCATGAAGCGAAGCGGAGTTTGTAATTGCATGGCGGTAGCAGTGCTCCCCCCTGCCATAGCAAACTGCAATGTCCCAGGGGTGGGCACCCCAGGACATTGCTGGAGCTGGCCCTGGGGGGTGGTGGTCCCCTGGACAAAGGAGGGCAGGATCAGGAGCCTTTCTTCTTGGAAATATATGTATATATACATATTCAACCTCCTGGTGGGGCTCTGCCAGTCAGCACCTGAACGTGAGCAGTGCAGTTCATGGAGCCTCTCCACGGGTGCCTGGACAACTCCTTCTAAGTTCATAAAGGAAGGTCAGGCTCTGGAAGCATGTGAAGTCAATATTTATTTCTATGGCATCAGCTAAAAAATGTATGTAATATGTGAGGTCATAAGCAGTGCATTGCAGGGGTGTGAGTTATAGTTTGCTCAGCTAACTAGAACAGCTGAATTTCACTGGTTTTGTACAAGTGAAATCTGACCGTACCTATAACGTCCCTGTAACCTTTGGTTTATTTAGTGAATTTCTAAGTTTTTTTTAAATTCTATTTGCTATCTATAGTGTCCCTGTAACCTTTGTTATTTTTAGTGAATTTCTAAGGTTTTTAAATGCTAATTCCTAACTGTATAGTCACTGTAACCTTTGGTTTTTTTCTGTGAATTTCTAAGGTTTTTTAACTAGCAGTGGTGTTTGCAGAGTGGTGGAGAAAGGGGGCTGGGCCACTGACCAGCTCTTAGGAATCCCGCTGTGTAGGACTGACAGGAGGTACCAGGAGGACTTCTTGGCCCCCAAGTTACCTCAGGAATAAAGTGGACTTAATGCCCCAACCAGTAATGTGCACTGTGAGCCTCATTTGCAGAATGGTGGAGAAAAGGGGTGTGGCCTCCAAAGACCTCTTAGCAATCCCGCTGTGTGGGACTTACTCAAAATACCAGGAGGGGTAGTGGGCCCCCCTCCCAGGCTGCATTCAGCGCCTGGGCCCGGCCTTTTTCGTTTTTTAAAAAATCTCGCATGCCCCCCTTCCCTGGGCCATTTTCGGACCCTGCTTCCTTTTTAAAAATAATTTTTGGGGGAAATGTAAAGGTGCCACCACTCCTGAAGCCAATTTCAGCCCAATGTACCACATCCCTCAGGGCCATACCTTTATATATGTTTTTTTTAAAAGGGGAGGGTCAGCGCAGTCCCCCCTCCCTGGGCCTCATTCGGTCCCATCCCCTGGGGCCAGAACATCATGCTTTTTTTTTTATGGGGAAAGTGGCTAGTGCGTCTTCCCTGTCCGGGTCGATTTCTGCCCCGGGGACCCCATCACAACTTCGTTGGGGACCTCGGGGGAGCCTGAAGGCCCCAGCGGTCCCTGCCGGCTACCCACCTCCTGCGGGAGCAGACGTTGCTTAGGGACCCAGGGAGCTGCTCCCAGGGTCCCAAAGCCAAGTGTCTGTTTTGCTGCTCGCTTCACAGCGGGATGGGAAACAGACACTTGCTCTGCTTTCAGCAAGCGAAAAATTTTTGCTCTCGCTAGGAGGCAAGGGTGTTTCTACCCTGCCTCTTTTCTTTCTTTTTACATTTCATGTTTTTTCTTGTGACTCGGTTGAACTGAGTCTCAAGAATGGCTACCAACACTTCCTGATTTGAAGTGTTGGCAGCCAATCATATAGTAAGCACGAGATCGGGTGGGTTCGGGGATACTTTGTGTCCCTATATATACACAACTGGGAATTTCTTTACATTTCTCCCCAACTACTGAACGGATTTACATAATTTTTACAAAAAAGTCACTTTCTTGACCAAGGGCATAGGAATTTTAGAGACGTCTACAGCCTCTACCACTGATGTAATTACATCCAATTTGGAAGAAAGGTCATTCTTGCTCAAGAAAGTGGCCCTTTTCTGATTTGTTGTAAATCTGTTCAGTAGTTTCTGAGATATAAAAAAAATAAAAAAATTGTAAGGATGCGTAGGCTCCACAAACCTCATCTCATGCTGATATCTGTTTGACTGCCAACACTTCAACCAGTAGGAATACCCTGGCCCCTTAGTCCTGGTCCTCGGTTTCCATTGGGACTTGCCAGGTCAAAAAAGCACTTTAAAAAAAATCTTTTGCTGCAGATTCAAGATGGAGTCACAAATCTGCTGTCAGATTTTTTTTTTAAAAGATGCACGGTCTCCTGCGCTTGTTTTCAAAGAAAGCCCCAAGGTGGACCAGGTCCCGGGGGCATACTAATATATATATGAAATAAAAGGAGGAGGGATGTGGCCTCCCTCCTAGAGCTCAAAATAACACCGGGGATCACCACCTACCCAGGGCTTTAAATGATGGATGGGGAATCACAGACCTCCTACTGAGGCTGTTTGAAGCCCTGGGGACCACTACCTCCCCAGGACAAAATACCTTTAAAAACTGGGAGGGGGACCACGCGGCCCACACTCTTTGGCCAGATATGGCCCAGGGGACCACCACCTGCCCAGGGCTGGCCCATGCAGAACAAAGAGAGGGTGGCAATGCGGCCCCCCCTACTGGAGCCATATACAGCCCTTCAGAAAGTCAACCCAGTCAAAGTGCTCCTGCTTGCTGGAAGCGTAGTTTTCATCTCTTTCCGTCCCCTCAGACATGCGGGGAGGGAAAAACATGAAAGGATTGCACTTAAATGCAGGGAGCTGAGTTTCCAGCAGCCCCTTGTGTACAACAGCAGTGCTGGCTCCCGCAGAAGGTGGAGGGCCAGCTGGGACCACAGTGGACTTTAGGCTCTGCCAGTGGTCCCCAACATACATTCTGGATGCACTGGGTGGGTCCAGGACATGCAGGCAGATGTAGCCAGGCCCCAGGCATGGGGTCCCTCAGACCGAAATGGTCTGGGTAGTGGGGCCACGTGGCCCCCATCACCAATTCATTTATCACCAGGGCCCAGGGTATGAGGTCCCCAGGGCCAAAATTGGCCCAGGGAGGGGCAACTGTGTGGCCCCATCCCTGTTTTCTTTAGTAGTATGCAAAGGTCTTTTCCCATGTTGATGGACAGATTAACAAAGACCCTCTAGCGCTTTTGCAGCCAATTTTGGTGATGCGTTATTGATGCAGAGGAATATAAGGACATTTCCACCAAACAAAGAAGCACTTACTTCATTTAGTTAAGGGGAAGAAGCACTTACTTCATTTAGTTAAGGGGAGGTACACCTGTTTGGTGGAGAATCACCTCTTTTTAGGCTTGTCGACTTCTCTTGATGAGGATTCATGTTATCAAAGATTTGTGCATGAATATGTTCGAAGAAAAATCACATTGCCAAAAATACATGCACACAAGGTCACGAGAAACATTATCCTGTGTTCCTTTACACGGCTGTAGTGCAGAATATGCATGAGACATTTACCCAATGAGGCAGCACTTACTAATTAACCAGATGGAAGTTCCAGTTGGGAAGACTCTTTTTGCAAAAGTGGAGACTCTTCTGGGAAAAGTGAGGATCCAGGTTGGTCAAGGCTAGCCCGGGACCAGGGTTCAATTCCCCGCCTTGGTGGGTCTTGGGCTCAAAAATTCCACGGACCTGATAATTCTCACCTCGGTGCCTTTCCAATCATTGAGTCCCACTCTGCAACTCTGAGCAATAGCTTGCTTAATCTCCACAACGGCCCCCACAATGCTAAGGATGCCTGGCCTCCACCTTGGGGGTGCCCAGGAGTGGACGCCTCACAGGGAAAGCCAGGATGGGTTCCACAGCGGTATTCGTACAAGCGCCTTGAGACCCTTGCGGGTGAGTAGTGCGCTATACAAGTATCAATTTACATTACTTCTTGGGCTTGGCGAAGGCAAATCAAATGTGTTTCCTCTTGTGTTCCATGTTGCAAAACATTCGGAAATCCTTAATAGAGGTGAATGCATTATTGATCTAATGGAGTGCAATTTGATTTGTAGTGACTGTGATGAGTGGTTTCTTTCTTCTTGTATCCTGGTGAGAGCAGGGTCCATGGTTCTCCTTTTTTAAATATCATAAGTATGCATGTGCCCAAAATCCAAACTATCACTCAAACACCCACTCACACACCAACTCACAGACCCACATAGCCACTCACATACCCACTCACAGACCCATCGCACCAGTCAAACACAGACAGCCCCTCACACACTCACTCACAGACCCACACAGGTACTCACACATCCACTCACAGACTCACAGAGGCACTTGTACACCAACTCACAAACCCACACAGGTACTCACACACCCACGTACAGACCCACAGCACCACTCACAGATCCACACAGGCACTCACATGCTCATTCACAGACCCACACTCGCTCTCATACACCCACTCACAGACAAATACAGTCACTCACACATCTACTCACAGACACATACAGGCTCTCCCACACCGACTCACAGACCCATACAACCACAGACCTAAACAGCCATTCACACTTCCATTCTCAAAGTTTACAGGTTAGAGTTTAAATCAAATGTAAAAGGCTGCAGGGATGGTTTAGTTAGGAAATACAATTAATAAAACCTTAGAAATTCACAGAAAAAAACTAATGTTACAGGTACAGTATAGTTAGGACATGAGAAAAAAATAGCAATTCACTGAAAAAAACCAAAGGTTACAGGGACTTTATAGTTAGGCTCAGATTTCACTCATGCAAAACCATAGAAATTCAGAAGTTATTGTTACCTGAGCTAACCATAATGTATGCCCTCACAATGCACTGCTTCTGACCTCACATATTACATCATTCATAACATGGTCATTAACGACACAGATGATATCACTGATGACATCTCAAATAACATCACTGATGACATCATCCAGTAATTGTGAGAGTTTTCTAAAAGTTTCTGTGTGCTAAAGATATATAATAAGATATTACCTAAGGAGTGATACTATTTGTAACACATATTGTGTGAGTGTCTGTGAACCTGTGTGTATCCATGTGTGAGTAGGTGTCTGAGTTACTCAGTGCATTATCGTACAGTGCAGTGGTGAACACTGAAGTCGCATACAGTGGAGTGGCATAGAGTCCAATAGCGTAAAGTGTAATCTCATCGAGTGAAGTTGTATACAGTGGAATAGCATACATTGGAGTAGCATACAGTGGAGGGGCATAAAGTGGAGTGGCATAGACAGGAGTGTTAATGAATGAAGTGGCGTAAAGCATGCATCTTTGAACATATATTTTTTAATTTATTTGAAGTACTGTGATCCTCTTGAGGCAGTATGGTGGTAAGCAATACATTTAAAAACAAATATATATATATATAGCAACTTGAAAATAAACACGGAAATGTACGAATGCCACACATATGTGAAATGAAAACTTTGCAGCTATGCATCATTGATAACATCACCGATGACAACTGAACAGACATCATTGACAACAGCAGTGTGCATGCTAGAGCAGTGAGATATAGTTACTTGAAATAACTATAATTGTTGAATTTCAGTGGTTTTTTTTTAATAAATGTTATGTTTAAGCTGACATCTTCACTGAAGTATAACTTCACTTTAACCACTGGTATTTTTCCGTGAAGATGCTGCATCATTTTCAGATTTCCAAGTGCACTTCTCGAAAAATGTTTTGTACACATTTGCGTTCCCACACAAAAGGATTGCATGCAGGGTACAGTTCCACATTGAGGGAAGCCAGCTCATATATGCAAGAGAAATTTTTGTTTTTTCTCTTTTTACTCCATGGGGTAAACATTTTTCTTCATGGAGAACCCCACGCTTCAAAAATCCTTCCACGAGGTATGGGAGTGTTCTGCTCCCCTCCTACCAGTAAAAAGTATTTACTCTAACTATTGGCAGGAGCAGATCTCCAACCATTTCCGGGGTGGGAAAGGGACAGAAACCAGTTTGGTAAAATCAGACCAAACTGAAGTATTTGTAGAAATGCAGGGAAGTAGCTTCCATTGTTGCACCAGATGCAGTAGCACCAAGACCAAGGGTCCTCAGAGTTCCACTGAACCATGATTATTGATGTATTTTATCATTCAAACATCAGCCATTGGGCCCATTCCCTTATTTGCAGTAGGGCCCATGGCACAATGGCTAAGCTACCTTGGCCATTCACAAACTAACAACGATAACCCTTGCCTGGTAGTTACTTTCCTGATATAATACAAACATCATTTCAGCAAATTTCGCTCGGAAATGTTCTTCAAATCTAAAACTCGTTTTTTTGTAACAGTTTATCATTGCGATTTCGGAGCAATACAAATATGCCACCTAAATTGATCCCTTTTTCTCATTCCATGTGCCTAAACTGGATGTAAGAATGGGTGTAAAACAGCAGCCGCTCCTCCGCTGGAGGGGAGGAGCATCACGCCACTGCTTCAAAGCAGTGGAATGGGAAAAATAAAATGATAATAATTGTAATAGTGACGACACCAGTTGCCACCAGGTTAGGGCGGGGCGGGGCTGGGTACTTTGACCCTGAGTGAGGAGGAGGAGTGGCTGATGCTGCACCTAAGCACGTCTTGGGCAGGCCAAACAGTCATGCGCACTTTGCATGTTCTCCTCCCAGGCTGCATTACAGCCTGGGTGAAGAACATGACCAGGCCCCAGTCCCTGTGTGAGTCCTGAACTGAACCACAGTTTAATGGTGCAGGGCCCTAGGCCATCATGCAGCCATAATGATGACACAGACAGTTAAATACTGGAACTGGCAGGGTCACATGTCTAGTGACACCTTTAGTGGATGGGTGTGGAGTGCGGTGTAAGCCAACCCTCTGGGATTGGCTGGTACATCAGAAACACTAGAACAGTGACTAGCAGGTCACTACACACACAGCGCTCAGACCAATCACAATGCTGCTATCAGCAGAGTCGTGATTGGCTAGGGGAGTCTGGAAGCCTGGGTGCTTCCTGCTCCTGAGAGGAGAGGAGCACCTGGGACGGCGGCGGCTAGCGAAGTCGACAACGACCAGCAGGTACCTTTTATATTTTTTAATGTATTTCCTATCTCTCCCACCCCCTTGCCAGTGTCCCCTACCACTCGCCACTGTTGTGAAAGTGAAATAATGTTCTTCCTTTGCTAAAAAGTCTTAGTTTTGGAGTAAAAGTACATGCAAATGTAAACTATTATGCTTCATTTACAAAGCAATTTCCGAGCTCACACCACTGTTAATCATGGCGTCTCGCTGTTATAAATCAAGACAGGAGAATTCAGGGTAGCAAAGTCACGATACCCCACTTTCTGAAGAAGAAAGACTAATGAGAGCAATCAAGCTTTTTTAGTCTGAGACACCGGGATAATTTGCGGAATCAACTGCAAGGAGTCCTTAATCAAACAATTGCGTTCATTGGCATCTGAAGATAAATACAACTCACATATGCATCTACATACTGACTCATAAACCTGTTTCCTGGATAAGTGGATAGCCCTTACCCGCCTCTGTTTGTAATGGGTTAACTATTTTCGCAAACATTTTCATGCACGACTTTTGTCACATTCATTTTCTGTCTGGGTTTTAATCCGTATCGGTGCCTGGGTGAGTTGCTAAGAAAAATGAAAACAATAAATGATAAAAGCCTTACATTCTCTTCGATTGTAGTGTTCTAACTTGGCATGCACAAGCCCAGAAGCACCATGAAGAAAGAAACATCATAGTTATGCTTTCAGGTAAGATTTGCGAGGGTCAGCAATATTGCTATGCAGTTTTTAGCAACGCTGCTGTTACAACGGGTTGATTGACTGTTCACCCTCGCTTCCCTGCTGCGAATTGCCTCCTAGAAGATAAGGGATTTTCGCATGATGTCAAGAAATATACACGCATATCTGTTTTATTCATACCTTGATTTATCCAACTGCGGCTTAAAGGGAATTGCAGCAAAGGATCATGTTAAAAATTGGTACAACAGAAAAAAATAAAGCACAATTGTGATTACTGAATTACTGTGGAAGGTGGTGAAAAGTTCTGAAAAGTACGTATTTTTTAATTCAGCAAATTGGTCTGATTCATCGGTCTCATTACCACTCCTCATCCCAAAAACTTACTTGTTTACCCCTCTAGAATGGAAGAAAATAAATAGAAAGTAAAAATGATCTGAAATTATTCTGTAAATGAGCATTGAGAAAGGTGCTCGGGGCTGAATTGTGCAGAGGATCAAACCCATGCAGTCTGTCCAAGATAGAACATGTCAGTGCTAAGGCGGTGCCTATGGCAAAGCGCAGACTTAAGTAAAATAGTGCAATTTATTTAGCAGCATAAAAACAGTCAAAAAGTCAAATCACAAACACAACACAATAAAATCCTGCAACCAGTTTCCAACAATTCTAAAAATGGAGAACGAACGTTCTAATAGGAAATGTTGCATCTGGCCCTTTTTTCAGGGTTTACAAAAGATTTCTGCCTTCTGCTGCTGAATCAGTTTTTGTTGGCATAAGGACTCTGTGCACTTTTTCCTTTCTGACCAGTGGGAAAGTGCTCTTGCTCTCTCCCTAAAACATGGCACAAATGGAATGTACCTGATTGGCATATTTAATTTAATGGTAAGTCTGTATTAAATGGTACTGCTTGTACTCAGCACCTGTAAATCAAATGCTACTAGTAGGCCTGCTGCGCTGCTCGCAACACCCACTAAAGTAGCCTTTTAAAACATGTCTCAGGCCGGCCACTGCAGCTTGTAGTGCAGTTTTGACGTTTGTTTTGACCTGGCCAAATAAACTATTTGCCAGGCCTAAACCTACCTTTTTACTACATATATATCATCCTTAAAGTAAGCCCTAAAGACTTATAGGGCAGGGTGCATTGCATTTAAAAGGTAGAACATGTGTACTTAGGTTTTACATGTCCAGGCAGTGATAAACTCTGACAGTACTTTTTCACTGTTGTTAAGGCCTACATCCCCCATTGACTAACACTGGGTTACCTTATTACATATAATAGGTGAAAGCTTTCACTTGGGAGTAGACAGAGATATGGTGTTCACTCTCAAATTAATTGTAATTTTAAATCCTAATCTTCTTTAATGGTAAAGTCCGATTTTAAGATACAACTCTGAACATGCCACTTTTAGAATGTTGACATTTTCATGTCCTAACCATTATTACCTAATGCCAGTGTCCTGGGTCTCATGACTGTGAATGGCTCTGTTGTTGGAGTTTGTGTATTCATCCCAGACAGAGGTACAAAAGGGGACTTGGTGTGGGCAAGCTGGACCATCCTGCGAGGATGGCTAGGGCGGAGCTTGTCCTTCCTCACATACACTTCAAAGGGCTTACATCCAGCACACAGAAAGGAACCTAACATCAGTCTTTTGTCACCCCATACATCTTTGAGCCTTAATAGGAGAAGGGAGCAACTTTCTCCAACCAGATGTTGGAGTAGTATAGCGAGTCCTCCCACTTGATAGGCTGACTCCAGATTTAAATATCAGACCTCCAGAGCCACTCTTCATTCACTCCTGAAACTGAAGACATTACAGAACAAGGGCTGTCTCCTTCCCCAGAGGACTGCGCTGCTGCACTGAGAATCTGCTGCCCACTGCAATTGCCACTACAAGGTTCTGGTGAACTCAACTCTTTGCTCTACAGCGACTACCAGTGCAAGATATGCACTTCACGCTTCAGCAACGACAGCCCACGGTGACCGCCAATGATAAGATCCAGCAACGACCATCTGCTATGCCAGACCTGTTTTTCCAACTGAAGTGACAAGCAACCATGACACTCTCCCTGCTCCTCGTGGCCTTCTTCACCCTGAACGTAACTCTCCACACCAGACAGCCGGAACTTGTGACTTCCCCTGGTCTAGCAGATGACTGCGAGTGGCACTTTTTGCTTTTATGTGCTATATCCACTGACTTAGTTTTCGAAATGGATGTTGAAATCCTCCCTTGGGGCAATGCTGCAGGCTGTATCCAGTGAAGAGAAGACCTTTTTGAAGTCAGATAGCCATTCAACGAGATCCCACAGAAGCTGTTGGTTTTTTGGGGAAAGCTCAGAGCACCTGGCAAAGTCATGTCATTGGTCAGATAGTATTTGCACTTTTGCCCTGTTTAGATTTGGCCCTAGGAACTTCGGGCCCGATTTATATCTTGGCGGTAAGCAACTGTGAGAGTGTATGCTTACTGCAAAGATAATGGTCCTCCCAGCTGATTTAGATACGGACGGTCCATTGATTTGGCTAGGGCTGTGACTACTCTGTCAGACCATAAGAGAAATGGCTATATGTTCATCCACCCAATAAGAATGGGCAGACATATAACCATTTTTTACTGTCCACCACTGTCACAGACTACCGATACTCGATTGTAAATGTTGATTCTGATGCACAAAAGAGCAGTGGTACTTGTGAATTGTGACTGCACCCATTGAGTTTAATTTGTCACACTTAAATGCCTGAGACTTTGAAGTCAAAATTGACTGTCTTTCTGCTTTGTTTTTCTGTCCCACACTATTTTTGGTATTTATAATCATTTATGTACTGTCCATTGGACAATAAATATGGGTTTCATTGTGTTACTATTGCTATCAGTTGCTTATATGCTTTGCATGAGGGACCTTTGCTCCTTTACAAATACGCATACCCTTGATCCCTCTATATCCAAGGCGTTTCCTTTGTTCCTCATAAACATGTCTTTCACTGTCAGGCAAACCCTGGCATTGAAGGACAGTAAAAAAGAATAATGCCCCTCTCGCCATTTTGGGAGTGTAAACATTGTTTACAACGATGTTCACACAATGCATGCCATTACAACGCGGTCATTACAACGAATGAGTTGTTACATTGCATGCCATTACAACACAAGCTGGTACAAAGACTTGCTGTAAGGGGCGGAAGGTGTTGGATTTTAAATCCAACACCTTCCCTACTGTTGCACAGACTGGAGTTGGAATAGTGAATTATACTATTCCGACATCCATCGCCCCAACACCAAGTCGTTGCAATGACTTGCATTGCAGTGGGCTGCGATGTAACAACGCAGTCGTTGTAATGACCTCATTGTAATGGCATGCATTCTAAATGCATGCCGTGTAATGTGGCCTATACATTGGGAGAGCCCTGCATCAAACAGCAAAAAGCATTGACAAGGTCCGCTGTGAGAGAGGTTCCTGCCAATCCATAATAAATGATCACCAATTTAGCGGTCACTTATGAATTCGGCAGGTGGCGTAATCTACTCCTTCCCCTTGGTGGAAAAATGGGCCATTCACAGAAATATAAACCAGTCCCTTAGTCTTTTATATTTAATCCAAAACCCTCCAGCAGGGCAAACCTGAAGTTGTGCTTAAGTTTTCTTGAAATTAGACATCGTTGCTGCGAAGTCCCAATAATATTCCAAAGGTCTTAGAAGTTCAAAAATATTCTTAATCCTGACATTTCAGACATTCTGGAGCAGTACCTCTTGGTCTGCTCTAAAATTCACAGGATCAGCTCTTACAAGGCCAGGATTCATTCCAGCAGATACCATCAGCAGGGTCCAGTCCAGGTCTAGTTGCTACTGGTAAGCTAGGTACTCCAGAAAAAAGGCCTTTTGTTGTGTCTCTATAGTGCACAGGAGGTCGGTCAACTGACCCTTGATGTACACTTCTCAGTCCTTGATGCAATTTTGAGTAGGTGCAGTCCCTTCAGTTCTCCACACCAGGGGTGCAAAAAACTCATGTTAATTGCTGTAGCATAATTATGAGAAATTACCACAAAACTATGCAAACGTACTGCAGACGTTATACAAATGCAACTTGCACTCATGAAAATTACTCAAACAGTTTGTTTGGGTACAAATTCATCTAAAAATTGTAATTTAAAGTTGATTTCCAGTTGCATACATTCAAAACACTGCCACTTGCTTTTGGATTTGTAGTTTTGTGCTAATAAATTAAACAAATGGTTTGCGCAGGTAGAATTTTCTACTTGAAATGCTTGCTGACCACCATGTTAAAGGAACTGCTGCCCGTAGTAAAAACACTTCTGCTCATGTTCAGATTTGTCGATTTACACTATAAAATTACCTAAACTGTCGAGTTGGCTACACAATCTACCTGGAATGCATCTCAAACAGTACTTTTCATGTTGAAAATTTCTCCCCGATGTTATCTGATATAGATTAATAGCATAATTTCTGTAATTTCATGGACATTTTGCTATGCGAAATTACCAAAAGTTTGCCAATTGCACTAGTGTAATTGCATTTTCACCCAGGCCAATTCCACGCAGGTCACAGACAGCAGGCCTAGTCATCTTTCCTCTTCAGAACCAGATCTTTTGTGTTGGGTGGGGTTCCACTTTAATAGTATTCACTAGCCAGTGGGTGGTAGTGACCCCTAGGCATCTTCTTAGTGAGAAGGAAAAAGTTCCCAGGACAACTCTTCCTGCTTTTGCAGTGAATTCTGTTTGCCTAAACTATCCCACAATACACCATTCTGAGAGAAGTGTACTATTGTGGCACCCTTCTGCTCTTGAGCATTTCAGTTGTGCCAGCCAGGAGTGTTTTCAAGGAAATGAGTTTTCCCATCATTTTCAACCACACCAAACTTGTTCGGGGACCAGTTTTCCTTTCACAGGCTGGTGTCAAGATGGCAACAGATTGCCCAGGGATAAAAGGTTTTTCTTTCCCAGCTGTCCCTTTAAACCTAACTATGAATAGGCAGTCCTCAACTTGGACCTGTTCAAGTTAATGAAGATCCTTAAACCTCCCCAGCTGCCCTTCCTGATCTGAGAGTAGTCACATACTTCAGACCCAGGTCTTCTTGCTATAAGGCCCAAGGAATTGTTTCTGCTCTGGGAGATGTTTGCACGCATCATTGAAGGGAAGCACTAACAGGGCCTAGCTGCTCATAGGCAAGGGTAATGCCTCACATTTGAAATGTTAAAGAAAAGAAGAAAAAAATGATTCATACACTCCAGTGGCACATTTCAAATTCTTTTTTGTCTCCTTGTTTCTATTTTCAGCATACTACAATAGTAAGTATGTTGAAAGAATTGTGTTGGCAAGTTCAGAACTGTAAAGAATGCTAAGACACGAGAAGAAAGTGTGTAAAATATCGTTTACCATAATATTGTGATCCTATACTTATAATGATAAGTACAAAAAAAATGTAGAAGTATATCGTTGACACTTATATTATCCAAAAATAGTTTAATTTATAACTTTAATATAATGTAAAGTGAATATATTCCTCCACTAATGTTTAATACTATATATACTTAATATATATAAGCCGGGTCCGGAGTGGCCACACTGTGCATTAAATTAGCCATGATATGGAGACTGAAACATGCACTTTCAATACCAGCAGCAGACTTCCCTGGTGAGCACTAGCTTTACTACAGTGATCTAATGAGCAGCTAGAGTGCTAACATTCCGAATTTATGGCAAATGTGTGACATATCTGAATGCCTTCTTGATGGAATCAAAGTAAATAACTGAAAGTATTTTCTACTGAGGAGACTGCAGTAAATGAGGAAATTAGGAAACTTCATAACAAATAAGTCTCTCAAGATGCCCAACAGAGACAAAAGAGCCCAAATGTAGCACAAATATCACCCAGATATAGCCCAAGTATAGCCCAATGACAGAATGTCCCAGAGTGTTCTTAAGAACAACTAGAGCACTTACTGTATTACTTATGACAAAAGTATGGCACACCTGAAGCCATCTTGATTAGAATAAACTGGTAACACTTAAAACATTTAATTTAAAAAGGAAAACAATGAGGGGGTTCATTTTGCAATAGAAATTATGATTAGTGCTGAAGAAAGAAAAATTAGGGCACATTTTGAGTGACTTCTCAAATCCTCTTCTATTTCATTAAAAAATTCGGACATGCAGACTGAAACATGTACTTTTAATACCAGCAACAGACTTCCGTGGTGAGCAGTAGCTTTACTACTGTGATCTAATGAGCAACTAGAGTGCTAACATTCAGAATTTATGGCAAATGTGTAACATATCTGAATACCTTCTTGATGGAAACAAAGTAAAAAACTGAAAGTATTTCCTACTAAGGAGACTGCAGTAAATGAGGAAATTAGGAGACTTCATAACACATAAATCTCTCAAGATGGCCACCAGAGACAAAAGAGCCCAAATGCAGCACAAATATCTCCCAGTTGGAGCCCACATGTAGCCCAATGACAGAATGTCCCAGAGTGTTCTTAAGAACAACTAGAGCGCTTACTGTCTTACTTGTGACAAAAGTATGGCACACCTGTAGCCATCTTGATTGGAATAAACTGGTAACTCTTAAAACATTTAATTCAAAAAGGAACAAAATGAGGGCGTTCATTTTGCCATAGAAAGTATGATTAGTGCTGCAGAAAGAAAAATTAGGGCACATTTTGAGTGACTTCTCAAATCCTCTTCTATTTTATTAAAAAATTCTGACATGCAGACTGAAACATGTACTTCCAATACCAGCAGCAGACTTCCCTGGTGAGCAGTAGCTTTACTACAGTGATCTAATGAGCAGCTAGAGTGCTAACATTCAGAATTTATGGCAAATGTGTGACACATCTGAATGTCTTCTTGATGGAATCAAAGTAAAAAACTGAAAGTATTTCCTACTGAGGAGACTGCAGTAAATGAGGAAATTAGGAAACTTCATAACAAATAAGTCTCCCAAGATACCCAACAGAGACAAAAGAGCCCAAATGTAGCACAAATATCACCCAGATATAGCCCAAGTATAGCCCAATGACAGAAAGTCCCAGAGTGTTCTTAAGAACAACTAGAGCGCTTACTGTCTTACTTATGACAAAAGTATGGCACACCTGAATCCATCTTGATTGGAATAAACTGGTAACTCTTAAAACATTTAATTTAAAAAGGAACAAAATGAGGGGGTTCATTTTGCCATAGAAAGTATGATTAGTGCTGCAGAAAGAAAAATTAGGGCACATTTTGAGTGACTTCTCAAATCCTCTTCTATTTTATTAAAAAATTCTGACATGCAGACTGAAACATGTACTTCCAATACCAGCAGCAGACTTCCCTGGTGAGCAGTAGCTTTACTACAGTGATCTAATGAGCAGCTAGAGTGCTAACATTCAGAATTTATGGCAAATGTGTGACACATCTGAATGCTTTCTTGATGGAATCAAAGTAAAAAACTGAATGTATTTCCTACTGAGGAGACTGCAGTAAATGAGGAAATTAGGAAACTTCATAACAAATAAGTTTCCCAAGATGCCCAACAGAGACAAAAGAGCCCAAATGTAGCACAAATATCACCCAGATATACCCCAAGTATAGCCCAATGACAGAATGTCCCAGAGTGTTCTTAAGAACAACTAGAGCGCTTACTGTCTTACTTATGACAAAAGTATGGCACACCTGAAGCCATCTTGATTGGAATAAACTAGTAACACTTAAAAAATTTAATTTAAAAAGGAAAACAATGAGGGGATTCATTTTGCAATAGAAAATATGATTAGTGCTGAAGAAAGAAAAATTAGGGCACATTTTGAGTGACTTCTCAAATCCTCTTCTATTTCATTAAAAAATTCGGACATGCAGACTGAAACATGTAATTTTAATACCAGCAGCAGACTTCCGTGGTGAGCAGTAGCTTTACTACAGTGATCTAATGAGCAACTAGAGTGCTAACATTCAGAATTTATGGCAAATGTGTGACATATCTGAATACCTTCTTGATGGAAACAAAGTAAAAAACTGAAAGCCTTTCCTACTGGGGAGATTGCAGTAAATGGGGAAATTAGGAAACTTCATAACAAATACATCTCCCAAGATGACCACCAGAGACAAAAGAGCCCAAATGCAGCACAAATATCTCCCAGATCGAGCCCACATGTAGCCCAATGACAGAAGTGTGCAAAACACTTTTTATTTTTTGTGTTTTTGCAGTTTTATATAGTACAGACTTGTCAGGTATTGGAGTGCTTTACATGAGCATTGGTTACATCACATAAGAACAAATTCATTTTGGTTGTAGACATGGGGAGATTAAGTGATTTGACCAGAATCACAGAATGTTGAGCTGAAGCAGAAACTCCAACCTGGTTCCCCAGTTGCAAAGTCTGCAGCTCTGGAAGTAACATCACATCCTCTCCCCTAAGTGCAACATTTAATCAAGTGGTCAACTGGATAAAAAAACATAAAGATAACAAATAATTTAAAAGTGCTTTGTCGCTATTTGAAAACTCAGAAAATATATCCTCATTTTAGTTTTTTAGAGCACTAACCATAATTTTGATGCAAGTAAGACCCTCTCATATATGTAATTTCTAAAGGAAATGCTGTAGGTATTACAGTTTTGATTACATCAAGATGACGTCAGGCGTTCCGCACTTTTGTAATAAATATAGAATGTTAGCAATCTAGTTGTTCATTAGGATACTGTTGAGAGGCAGAGGCCAGGGGCACAGACTCTGAAAATTGAAGGCAGGAAGGAGGGTGCAGAGGCAACAATTTGACCACACTGGGCAGGCAGGAAGGGCAGTGGCAGCACAACAGACTATGGAGGGCAGTGGAAAAGGGGGCAGGGGCAACAAACCCAAAATACAGGACTGGCAAGAGAGGTTGTGGCAATATAATAGACCATTATGGGCAGAAGGAAGAGTCAGTGATAGTACAACCATACATGCCAACAGACCCGATTCAGCCAGGAAACGTCCAATGTTTTTAAGCTCAAATGGCCTTTATTTGATCTGTCTCCTGTCTACAATCTCCTCTTTTTCAATGTAACTCAAAGGAGAAAATCAATACCCCAGTTTTTTTTCAAAATCTCCCCCTTACCAAGTTCAAAATGTACGCAAGTATGGTACATTGGATCATGGAAGGCAGGAGGAATTGGGGTAGGGACATGGACTCGGATAACAGAGGACAGGAGGGACATGGAGAGGTGCACCAAACTGACCCTACAGGGCAGGCATCAGGGTTTGCAGCATCACAATACACCACACAGGGCATGCAGGACAGGAGTGCAGCACAACAATCCATAGAAAGCAATAGGTAGGGGAAAGGACCATGCACATGGACAACAGAGAACAGAGGGGAAAGAGGCAATGGTAGCTAGCCGACCATAATGGACAGGCAGGAGAGAAAGCTGCAGCATAACAGACCATAAAGGGCAGGAGGGATGGATCAGAGGCATTACTATGGAACAGACAAGTCAGGAGGGAGGAAATAGGGGTCTGCACATGGAAACAGAGGGCTGGGGGCAAGGGGGCAGGGCAGGAGCAGCAAGATGACCATGGAGGTCAGGCAGGATGGGCACTAGAAGCAAGACACACCAAGGAGAGCAACTGTGAGACTATGATGGCATACACACAGACCATGGAGAGAAGGTGGGAGGGGGTCAGGAGCAGCTAGCTGACCACACAGGGGAGGTGGGAGGGGCCGTGGCAGCACAGAAGACTATGCATGGCAAGTGGGAGGGTTAGTGGCAGCACAATGGCTATGATGGGCAAGAAGGAGGGTGCAGGGGCATGCACAAAGGACCATGGAGGATAGAAGGGAGGGTCAGGACCTGGGCACAGACAAGAGAGTTCAGGGGAAGGGGCCTCACAACAGACCACACGAGGCAGGCAGGAGGAGCAGTTGCAGCACAACAGACCAGGGAGGGCAGAATGGTGTGGCAGTAAAATGGACCATGGAGGACAGGAGGAAGGGGATAGGGGCATGGAATGTGGACAGGCAGGGTGGAGGTGGCAGGGACAGGTTACAGTCATCTGACAATGCTAGGCAGGGGGGAGGGGAGTGGCAGCTCAACAGAACACTCAGAGTAGATAGGAGTGGCAGGTCCATGGAACATGGTGGGCAAAAAGGATGGAGCACGGGCATGCACAAAGACATCGGAGGGCAGGGGGAAGGAGAATAGGGACAGCAAGCTAAGCACAGAGGCTAAGCAGGAGGTCAATGATGGGGCATAGAATTGGGCAATGGAGGGCAGGAGGAGTGGACTGGTACATCATGCTAAAGGGAGGGCAGTGGCAGCACATCAGACCATGCATGGCAGGAGGGAGGAGGCTAGTCCATGGATTCAGACAACAGAGGATAGGGAGGAGGTGGATGCGGCAGCAAGCTAACTGTTCAGAGAAGGTGGGTATTAGGAACTTTATTGTTTTTAAAATGTGTGTCTTTGCAAACTACTTAAAATATGAACAAGTATGCAGCATAATCTCACTTTTATTCAGGAAGAAGAGGACGCTTGTGGCTGTGATTCTGGGCTCACTTGGCAGAAACACCCCTTGACCCTCCACCCACCATGGCAAAATGTAATGCCTGTGAAAAGGGTAGGGGAATGCAGTGTTATATAGAATATAGTCCTGAGAGCACGATTGAAAATGAAAACTAGATATAGTGTATGGTATAAACTATGCACCAAAAAGTGTGATATAAGATGAACCGGGGTGTGAAATATAATATGCAATACATTGTGTGCAATGACACATTGGAGAGCGCGTGATAGCACAGGCACTAGCGCGTGCTATGTGATATGCACCTTGGAGTGTAATATGCACAGGGCAGTGTTGTGTAACCTAACTAGTCTCTAAATTTGTAATATAAAATATGTGCTGGGGAGTGTAACGTTGCATATGCACTGTGACAAAGATATGGATCCCAGATTGTAATATGTATGGCATAGCGCTGTGCGTTATAACATAGGCATCGAGGAAGGCACGTTAGATGGGGCAATATAACCCGTGCAAAGGCAAGTGTGGCATGACATATTCACGGGGTGGTGTTACAGTACACATGGGCTAGAGAGTGTCATAGCATATGCACTAGCTGGTGGAATACAACACAGAGGTGTGTGGCACTCGGCGGGCACTGGTGGGTGTAACACAGCATTGGGCTCAGCCAGGAGCGCGCTGTGATTTTCAAGTGAGGTTCGTCTCTTTTCCAGAGATTAAAATAAAAAGTATTACACATCAGCAGTGGTTGTGTGTTTTATTCACCGTGAGGAGTCTTTTTTGCATAGTTTTGGTCGAATTTTTGTCGAATCCCCTTTGAATGGCTTGGTGTGCGTGTGTATTAAATGTGCCCGTCAATAGCTACCCATGTTTGCATCAATAAATGACAAGGGTGTCTACTTGGAGAGTACCCACCGGCGTGGGTGCCGGGATTAGGCACGGTAGGGCGTCAGACACGTCAGAGCTTCACTAGCGGTGTAAATACATTCCACGTGGATTCATTGTATGCATAGTTGCCTTTTAATGAATATCATGCAAATCGTCATGGTGATAAGTATGTACGGTTAGTCCAGCATGTCCTAGGTGTTTCTATAAATATATAAAAAAAAATAAAAATACAAAACAAAGGCCGGCCCTGGGTGATGGGGTCCCCGGGGTCATAAGTGGCCTGAGGAGGGCGGCAACGCAGCCCCTCCGAAAGAATAAAAAAAAAAAAGGCCATGCCCTGGGGTTTGGGGTTCCCGGGGCCGATTAAGGCCTCAGGAGGGGGGCCACGCGGCCCCCTTCCAAATATTTTTTTCCCCAAAAAAAATTAGGGGGCAGGCTGGAGGTACCTAGTGGGCTAGTTGGACCCTAGGGACCCTCAGGACTCAAATGAACTTAATCTCCAACTAAAATCGGCCACAGGGCGTGTTTACACAGTTGTGAAGGGAGGGGACAGGGCCGGAGGTGACGTGTTCAAACACGCCCTGTGGCGCGTTTTAAGTTGGGGAAATAATTCACCTTCAATCCTGAGGGACCCTGTGGGCCAACTAGCCTACCAGGTGCTTTCAGTAAGCGCCACTGCGCTGCGTTGCAGAGAGGTGGTCTAGGCCGTGCCCCTTTTTACATCTCTCTGCAACGCAGCTCTGTGGCGCTTACTGGAGGTACCTACTGGGCTAGTTGGACCCTAGGGACCCTCAGGATTCAAGGGGACTTAATCTCCCAACTTAAAACGGCGACAGGGCGTGTTTACACAGTGGGGAAGGGAGGGGATGGTGCCTAAGGTGACGTGTGCAAACACGCCCTGTGGCGCATTTTAAGAGGTAGTTTTAATCCCCCTGCCCTATTATATACCAGGGGCTTACAGAGGAGGTCATGCTAATCACAGGGGGACCCCAAAGCATAGTGGTCCCTAGTGTATGTTTGTGTTTTCACTGTATTCTAAGTGTCTTTTAACATAGCACTGGCTCTAGGACTGGTTAGTCAGACTCAGTTGCCACCAGTATCCGTCTGAAAAAGTTGAGGGTACAGGATGATTTTGCAACAAGGCTTCTTTCTGCTATTCTGTTTGTTCTTTCTGCATGTTATCCTTCTTCCTGCACTTTTCTTCGTCTTTGAGGACTTCTGTTGCTACTTTCTGCATTTCTTGTTTTTCTTTCTGTGCCTTTTTTCTTCCTTCTTCACATGTCCTATCTCTGTAGGCATAGTTAGAAATTAGCATTTAAAAATCCTTTGAAATTCACTGAAAAAACCATAGGCTTCAGGCACGTTATAGTTAGGAATTAGCATTTAAAAAACCCTAGAAATTCACTGAAAGAACCGTAGGTTTCAGGGGCGTTATAGTTAGCTGGACTTTTCACTCATACAAAACCATTGAAATTCCCCTGTTATTGTTAGTTCAGCTAACTATAACTCGCGCGCCCGCAATGCACTGCTGATGACGTCACATATTACATCACTCATGACATGGTCATGACATCACTCATGACATAACTGATGACATCACTGATTAAATCATCCTTGTGATAGAGTGGCAGACCTCCTCACACCCTAATATAACCTTTGATACACACATTCAAAAATAGAAACTAACATTTTCAAAACAATGGACATACCAATACCAGTTACAACAACCTATTCAGTAATTCTAAGATCCACATACACATCCACTCATTCACCAACAGTCCTATAGAGTCACTCATACATGTACTCACTCATCATATGTACTCATAAACCTATACATCCTGTTACACAACGCCACTCATCCACAGAGTTACTCACATACTTAGTCTTTTAAACAATCACTTATAGAAATACATACTTCTTCATACAGGAACTCTTCCAATCTCTCACTCTCACATATACTCACTTATATACACCAATAGTCACATATACCAGTTTAAAACATTTGTAGTTACTCATAAAGACACTATTGAGACAGTCATTCACTCTCTAACACACCCATACACACACTCATCCACCCATACAGTCCTGCACACATGCTGTCTTCAACACATACAAACAGTGAGTCACTCATTCATGCATCTATCCACTACGTAATACCCCCCAGCGAACCATACAAACACTCAGACACTCATACTGATACTCAAAAAACCAACTAATAACCTATATAGACATTCTTGTAGCTACTCACCAACCCATGCAGCCACTTATACACAAAGTGAGAGACTGATACAGATATTTACATATTTAAACATTACTCACTAAGCCTTGAATTCACTAAGATACACTTAATCCGTCAGTTATACAATCAATTTTCACAAAAAAAATCATCCATTTAGATACTTATATACCCATTTATTCTTCCATCGACCTTGAGATATACATATATAAAACATATATAATTTTCAGAAAAGCACACATTCACTGGATGATGTCATCAGTGATGTCATTTGAGATGTCATCAGTGATTTCATGAGTGATGTCACTGACCATGTCATGAGTGATGTAATATGTGACATCATCAGCAGTGCATTGCGGGCGCGCGAGTTATAGTTAGCTGAACTAACTATAACGGGGGAATTTCAATGGTTTTGTACGAGTGAAAAGTCCAGCTAACTATAACGCCCCTGAAACCTATGTTTTTTTCAGTGAATATATATATATATATATATATATATATTCACTGAAAAAACCAAGGGTTTCACACACGTTATAGTTAGGAATTAGCATTTAAAAAACCTTAGAAATTCAGTGAAAAAACCATAGGTTTCACACATGTTATAGTTAGCTGGACATTTTACTCGTAAAAAACCAATGAAATTGCCCCGTTATAGTTAGTTCAGCTAACTATAACTCGCACGCCCGCAATGCACTGCTGATGACGTCACATATTACATCACTCATGACATGGTCAGTGACATCACTCATGACATCACTGATGACATCTCAAATGACATCACTGATGACACCATCCAGTGAATGTGTGTTTTTCTGAAAATTAAATATGTTTTATATATGTATATCTCAAGGTCGATGGAAGAATAAATGGGTATATTACTGTCTAAATGGATGATTTCTTTTTGAAAAATTGATTGTGTAACTGACTGATTAAGTGTATCATAGTGAATACATAGCTTAGTGAGTAATGTTTAAATATATAAATATCTGTATCAGTCTCTCACTTTGTGTTTAAGTGGCTGCATGGGTTGGTGAGTAGCTACATGGGTGTCTATATAGGATATTAGTTGCTTTTTTGAGTATCAGTCTGAGTGTCTGCATGGTTCGCTGGGGGGTATTACGTAGTGCATAGGTGCATGAATGATTGACTCACTGTTTGTATGTGTTGGTCAGAGCATGTGTGCAGGACTGCATGGGTGGATGAGTGTGTGTATGGGTGTGTTAGTGAGTGAATGACTGTCTCTATAGTGTCTTTATGAGTATCTACATATGTTTTAAACTAGTATATGTGACTATTGGTGTATATAAGTGAGTATATGTGAGAGTGAGAGATTGAAAGAGTTCCTGTATGAATAAGTATGTGTTTCTATAAGTGATTGATTAAAAGACTAAGTATGTGTAAGTTTCCATACAAGTAAGTGTGGTGGTGTGTGTATAACTGTATATGCAAGTAAATGTATGTTTGATTCTTTATTAGCATGAGTGACTATGTGTGTGAGTAACTCTATGGATGAGTGGCATTGTGTAACAGGATGTATAGGTGTATGAGTACATATGATGAGTTATTACATGTATGAGTGACTGTATAGGACTGTTGGTGAATGAGTGGATGTGTATGTGGATCTTAGAATTACTGAAGAGGTTGTTGTAACTGGTATTGGTATGTCCATTGTTTTGAAAAGTTTAGTCTCTATTTTTGAATGTGTGTATCAAAGGTTATATTAGGGTGAGAGGAGGTCTGCCACTCTATCACAAGGATGATGTCATCAGTGATGTCATCAGTGATGTCATTTGAGATGTCATCAGTGATGTCATGAGTGATGTCACTGACCATGTCATGAGTGATGTAATATGTGACGTCATCAGCAGTGCATTGCGGGCGTGCGAGTTATAGTTAGCTGAACTAACTATAACGGGGCAATTTCATTGGTTTTTTACGAGTAAAATGTCCAGCTAACTATAACATGTGTGAAACCTATGGTTTTTTCACTGAATTTCTAAGGTTTTTTAAATGCTAATTCCTAACTATAACGTGTGTGAAACCCTTGGTTTTTTCAGTGAATTTGCAAGGTTTTTTAAATGCTAATTCCTAACTATAACCTGTGTGAAACCTATGGTTTTTTCAGTGAATTTGCAAGGTTTTTTAAATGCTAATCCCTAAATATTTTGTTGTTGAAACCTATGTTTTTTTCTGAGAATTTGTATGGTTTTTTATATGCTAAGTTATGTATTTTTAATGTAAGATATTTTTTTTTATTTAAATAAAATTACTTTATATTCATTTATATATTATCTGTATTTTTTAATAAACATTTTTTAAAATAATTCAATTTGGATATTTTTTTTTATAATTTTTTTAATTATTTATTGTCCTCTTTTTTTTTTTATTTATAAATTTTTGGGGTGCGCGCTCTGAGCGCGCACCTAGTACTATTTCGTATGTTTTTTATGAATTCCGGCGTACGTTATTTACGTACGCAAATATACTTATTGGTGCGCGCTGGGTGCGCGCACCCAGTACGTATGCGTACGTACGTACGCATGCGTCCTACGCCCTCGACGCGGTTTACTTCTGCATACGCTAAAATTACGCGCAATAACGGTCGCGTATACGCGTGTTAAACGTATGCGCGCTAGGTGCGCGTATATGACGTATGCACCTGCGCGTTTACGCGTTCGTGCATACGTCATCACGGGGTGCGCGCACGGAGCTTGCGCAGTGCGCGCACCTCGGGTTTATACATAATAAAACAACATTTCTTATTGGTTTTCATTACTTTCAGTTTCTAATTGTTTCAATACCACACCCAATCCCCTCATGGCAAGTCATGTGATCAAGAATCATCACTTATGATTGGTTTGAAGTACTTTCTGTTCCAGATTCTTCCCAAACCACACCTACTCCCCTCATTATTAGTTCTGATTCCTTTGGAGAAGGAGCTATTCTGTTGTTGAGAGACAATGGCTGAACAGCAACCTACTTCAGACAGTGAGCAGGACACTCTTGAGAGGCAGAGGAACAGGAAGCAGAAAGACAGCTTTGTATGGCAGTTTTTTACTTTTCCCAAGGATGAGAAAAAGGTAAATGCACCAAAAGTTACATGTGTACTTTGTAAAAAAGTCTTATCTCGTGGGAATCCTAACAAGAAATATTCTTTTAGCATTCACACTATGTTGAGACATGTTTACAAAATGCACCCAGTATCTTATCGTCGAGCTTCTGGAGAAAACCCTCCACCTGCTCAGCCGACGACATCAGCAGCAGCTCAGCCGAGCACATCTTCGGCAGCTCAGGGGAGCACTTCAGCTGCGATGGTGCCTTCACCTGTTTCTACACCTCTTGTTGGTCCACCTTGTTTGGCGAGGTTGTCTACACGGTGCACTGATTGCGGTTCTCTTATTTCTGTGGGGGAGACCAGTCTTGATCTCCTTCAGCTCAAATTTGATGCGCATTCATGCACTAGGCCATAGATGTTTTTTCTTTTTTTGCGTTTTTCTCTTCCTGTTTCCCTCCATTAACTCAAGGGCTCTTTTAAGAGCCACTTATAAACTTAACCAAACAAATTTTTTTTTTGAAAATTTTTTTTGAAATTTTTTTGAGGTGCGCGCACCCTGCGCGCACCCAAGGTTTTTTTTTTTTTTTATTTTTTTTTTTTTTTTTTTTTTTGAGAGACTCCCCCTTTTTCCTACTAATGCAACTGTGACATCACCAGAGCAAAACGCAACAAATCTCTTCCTGTAATTCCTCTTTGCACACAGAGTCATGTTTTCACATTAGTCCCAAAACGAAAAATCTTTGCCAATTAGAATGCACACTTACTGCTCTTTTTTGTTGGCAAGTGAAAATCACTTTTACAGACTGACACATTATGAATCCACTTTTCAGATTTTTTTAAATGCACATGTCCAGACTGCTTTTTCAGACCACAAACCATGTGTATGCTGGGTGACTGCCTACACTCCAGCAAGGGCAACCAGCCTTAGTGATGCTGAATGTATTTGCATTACAGACTGAAACCTCAAAACCCCACAGCACATTATCAGAGCCAGGACCTCTGTTCTCTACACCTCTCTCCACTCAGCAGAACCAGATAATGGCAATCTTTCCCTCTATTTTTCCACACATATACATGTTAATTTCAAATCTCACTGCTTCCCCCTTTTTTTCAAATGTAATCACACATTTCTATTGCTTGAAAACCAACCCTTTTCCAAAAGTACCCTTCCCCCTACTTCACTTCTGCCTAGTTCCCTTCCCCCAACTTGACTTCTGCCTGCTACCATAGCAACAGCTCATGGAACACTGCTGTGTGGAGTTAGGTCAGAAGTTCGCCACACAATGTTTCAATTCCACAGAGCAAGAGCGCTTGACTTTTCAAACCTTACAGCAAATCCATAGTACTGTTCTTTGGTAACACATTTTTCTGAACCAATACAAAACATGCTTCTATTTTTTTACACATACAGCCTAGTTTTTAGTGTAGAATGCTATGAAACAGCCAATCAGTTCTTTTTTTTTTTATAAAAAATATGTATGCCTCCATTTCCAAACTGTCTTTCATTTCTTTTTACCATTCTACTGAATTACACCTCCTGAGTGCATCCAGATCTCCTTTGAAGATGTTCACAGTGTGGATTGTAGGACACAGCTATGTCTTCTGGAGTGAAAAATTTGCAGAGAAAAGAGGTATGGTGAGAGACCTTGCTTTGCCAAATGTAGACATCAAGTGGATTGGTCAGAGAGGGTTAAAGTGGCACCAATTAATGCCTTTGGTGAAAACCTTTCAACATCTCCCACAGCCTAACCTTATTATTGTGCACTGTGGTGGTAATGATCTAGGCACTTTAACTGGGGTAGGTTTGGAAATGCTTATTAAGGACACCTTTGTGCAATTGATGTCGCTTTTTCCACAAACTGCCTTTGTATATTCTAACATATGCCAAAGGCAAAAGTGGAACTGGTCCAACCAATTTTGTCCGCAGATTGACAAAGCAAGGAAGCACGTCTACAAATCTATTTCTGCTTTCCTCAGAGACTATGGTATGGGTTCCATTTACCACAACAACTTGCGTTACGACATGCAAGACATTTATAGAGGAGATGGTGTGCACTTCAATGATGAAGGGAACAGAGTCTTCCTCTTGAACCTCAGACTCTGCGTCGGTACTTACTTGTAGGTACCGAAAAACAAACAATAAACACAAGGGCTCTTTTTAGAGCCACCTTATATCTAAACACTTAAATGCAATTTTTTTTAAATTTCTTTTTTTTTTTTTCCGGGTGCGCGCAGGGTGCGCGCACCCGGCGATATTTTTTTACAAAATATTATTCTTTTTTTTTGCCCTACAAGGTCCTACTTTGTCCCCCTTACAATGCCTACTGGGTCTATTTCTACCCACTCTGCCCCCTTTTCAAGTGCTCCCCCTTTGTTTATCACCCCCTCTTTATGCGATAGACAAAATGGCTGCCGCCGCTTCCTGACTTCCACCGATTCGAATGTTTACTAAGATCTAACAACCAATCAGAATTGCGCTCGCGCACGGCAAGGTGCGCGCACCCAGCGCGCACGCTGCGCGCTTACAAATATATATATTGATTCAAAGGCTATTTTCTCAGAATCTACTGAACAGATTTACACCAAACCTACAAAAGGCACTTCCTTGACCTAGGGACTACCTCTCTGCCAAATTTTGAGTAATTCTTTTCAGCCGTTCGGGCTGTAGCTCGTTCTAAAGGTCCTATGGAAAAATGCATGGGAAAAACGCGTTTTGGGACCCCCCTTTTATCTCAGCCCCCGCTTGACGGATCCCCCCAAGACTTTCAGGGTAGGAGCGGAGCGTAGCGCCCCACCTATTTTGAGAAATTCGCGAGGATTCGTCGACCGGCGCCAAAGTTATTCAAAATAGAATGTTGAGGTTTTCCTATGGAAACGTGGTCCTAACTATAACTACCTACTGGCGACCGCCAGTAGGTAATATATATATATATATATATATATATATATATATATATATCTCAGCTCACACTCCTTCAAAATAGAGGATGTCGCACTCACAGTGATATTTTAATGTTTTATTTAACAAAAAGCAGGATGCGTTTCAGCTCGTGCCTATCTCGACCACAATGTTTTCCTGAAGGCCAGCGCCATATTTATTTTACAATTGCGCACGTACCAAACCTTCGACAACATTAGAAGTTGAAGGTTGCCAAAAGTGTCGCCATTTTCAAGTGGGTCAAAAGAAATAAATTCACATGATTATAACTTTCATCATATTATAACATTCAAATGACTCGTTTCTATTTGATCATGATTATAATACCGCTCTGTATGACCAAAATGTGCCAATTCATATTCGAAAAAATTAATTAATCAGACATTTTGTGCCTCAATATCCAATATTCAAAGAGAATTATGCTTCAAAATAAATCTTATAAATTGCGCTCTGAATGTGCATTGATAATGGCACATTGAGAATTCATGAGGTGTTGTGATTTCACTCTGAATGAGCATTCACCTTATACATAACAATATTTAATAAAGCATTATTCAAAATTGCATTATTCAAAAACACATTCATCAGAAAAATATACCCACTGGTTGAATTACTTTAAATGTCATAGGTAACCTTCACTCTTTCAATTAAACTCATGTTTCCTATAAAATGCAACGAAATTGTGCCTGTCTTCTAAAATAATTATTATTTGGGCAAATTACACCCATTACCAGTGACAAAAAAGCATTTGGTGGCATGATGTTCAAGTATAAAAGATGTTTTAAACTAAGTGTATGGCTAATTCTTCCTCAGTATTAAGACCTCTGGAGGTCTTGGTCTGGAGATCTATTATGAATCTAGACTCTAACCTGCGTAATTTGAGTTCCCTATTGCCCCCTCTTTCATTGTGTGGGACATCATCAATGCAAAAGAACCGTAATAGATTCCTATCGCTAGAATGTACTTGGGCAAAATGCCTTGAAATTGGATAGGAAGGATCTTTCTTTTTTATGGCCCTAGCGTGTTCCAAAATTATTTTCTTTGTCGGATGAATAGTGCTCCCTATATACATGAGATCACAGGGGCACAGTAAGCAGTACACACGGAAGGGAGCATTGCATGTAAGAAACGTATTTCTTTTCTTGGGTTTCGAATAGCCAGGAACATTGTATGTCAGTGTTTTGCTGCTTTGTTTACATACCTTGCCACATGAGTACCACATGAGTGCCACAGAAGTGACTTTCTTAGATCCCTCCCTCGCTCATTGCATAACTGCATAAGTAATCCATGATTGATTTCATTTATGTGGTAGTGGTGCCTACTTGATTCTAGAACTGCATCGCTTCTACCTAAGTAACTATATCATTAAAAAGATTATACCTTCCTGTTTACAATACTGCACGGAAACCGTCTAAGTAACATATTGACTTCGACAGCAATTCCTCGGTCATTGTGTGAGTGTATGAGTAGTACCTGAGGGAATCCATCAGTGCCTCCGTACTGCCTCAATCATTAATTTAGTGCAAAAATACAAACGGGGGGATTACATAATTCTGTTGCTAATGTCTGATTGATTGATCTCTGTAAACCACAGCCTCCATGATTGCATAAAACATTACCCAGTACACATTTAACTACCTTGAAACTACTTTTATTCTGCATGTTTTTGCATTTTGCTGTCAAAATGAAGATAAGTAAGTTATAGTAATAGACAACTACACTTTGCTTTGTTCAATATTCTTTAGTTTATACAAAAGTTAAACGGCAATTCTAACTTTTGAACTGTTTTTTTTTCAACAAACTGCAGTAACTGCTGTTAATCTCACGCTCAGGGTGCTTTTATAAATAAATTATCTTATTCCAAATAGCCGCAATTGCTCTGACCTACAAGCAGGCGTCCCGTACAGAGCAACTCTTTCACAATGTGTAACATGTTCAACCACTGTCTTTTCTCCTCCCCCACATGCGCTTGCAGATAGTTTGGTCTGGCCTTCCATCCCTACTTTGAAAACATATATTAACAGCGAACAGTAACAGAAAACGCTATTGTTTCAACATCGAGCGAGTCTCATATAACCTTGTGCGAAATTGCAATAACAGGTGGCTAAACCACCAACTGACATTGACTCAGTCTTCTATGGAAATCTCCCACTACATTTTGCCCAATTTATACACCAAATATTTAATCAGTCTGAAACTCAAGGCCTACCACATTTTTCTAAACTATCCCACTCCCACCTTGTTATCTCTTTTTAGACTATTTTCATATTAATTCCGGATTTAATTAATTCTAACTTTGCAAGCGCATTTGGCGGGTCCCTTGGTGCTTCCTCCTTGTTTCCGGAAAAGTCATTCTATAGCTATTACTGCGAAATGGCTGCCCGACCTCTGCTTCAACCCCATCCTCGGCAAATGCAGCTATACCGTGGACAAAGCTACAACTTTTTAAATGCTTGCCATTGGCGATATTTGGCCTCACATATCGCCTAAATGTGTTCAACCTGTTTTCTATTGTCTCCGGTGTCACTATGAATGCGACCTCTAAGTCTGCCTCTCTACTACTTCACAAGATCCCCTGGATTATGAAGTGTTGCTGTGTCCATTAGTGGCTCATGACCAACTTTGTTCCGAAGACACACACTTGATGGATGGATGTAATAATGCAATAAGGGAAAGATGGAGTACATGCGCTCATACGGAGAGCCTCTTGCAGCAGACTATCATCAACTATCATGCAAGTTGCCCTGACATGCTCCTGCTTGCAGAAGATTACGATGACCATGTGTGTTCTTTTGACTTGCTAAATTGTATGGCTCCCTCTCTGCGAGGAGAGATACAGATGACCTTTTGCAACTGATTGCATATCACAGTGCTTCTGAGTTCTTGAGCTTCAATAAATCTCCATAAGTGTGCATGGTAATACTATTTGATGAGCTCTTCTTTCTGCAGTTCAAAAACACTGTTTTTTTCCTTTTTCTCTTTTCGCTTTTCCTTCCTTTTAGGGTTTTCAGACATTGACTTTCTTTATAAATTCCACTTTACAGACTTGATTACGCTCTTTTGATGTTTCCACTCTGTTTGCCTAATTGTTACAGAGCTACTGGAAGAAACGGGCGACTTCTCAGTTGGGGACTTTACTATCTATAATAAAAGTTATGTAGTCTGCAGACAAACCTCTGACATGTTCTATTTTATAATAACAGTTCTTTTTAGCTGAGAGAGAAACATAACTCAAAATGGTCCTTTCTCTATTCTCTTTTTCTGATAACATCTCCCATTATCAGATATTGATTTACTACTATCCTGATTATAATTCTACGATACACATTCTTTTTTTGTTATGGCTCATATACTGCACATCACTCCATCTACTTTAAAATACATTTTTAAAAATGTATCATGCTGTATCATTTGTTACAAACACATTACGCACAGTTAATTCCTTTGCCACGATGTTTTAAACGTCATTTGCCTGCCCCATGTTCACTACCCACGAACTACTAACAATCTTCAGCCTAAGCAAATGTGAACCAGAATCTCTTTTCAAGTTACAGTTGACAGTGTCACCATATTACTATTACAATGCATACATCTTCTGTGCCTTTTCATAGTGACAGCATATTTAAAAGAAATATACACCTACATGTATACCTGTGTTTTATAGCTATCGCATCTTCCAATATATAACTTGTGTGAAAATACATGTTAAAGCATAGACATACCTTAGCAAAATTAAATGTTATCACCAATAGTCAAGCAATGTAAATTGGAGCGATATGTAAGTTACAACTGTGAAGCATATTTACAAGCCCCTATGGCCACCACAACGTCACTTTCACTGATGTTGTGGTGGCGATAGGCGCCACGCCTTATTAACAAGGCAGCGTTAAGCCACTTAACGCAGCTTAACACTGCCTTGTTAAAAAAGCCCCCTTTCACGCTATGTTATCCGTGAAAAGGGTGTCCAGTGGGTATTGTGAGGGGCATTCCACCTCAACACCCATTGATTTTAATGCTGCATCCTATTAATAAGGGCAGCGTTAATAGAAGGTAACACCAAAGTTAAGACCAGAAAAACCCTGATTTTAATTTAGCAAAACGAGGAGAAATGCTCGTTTTAGTTTTTTCAATGTGTACTCCCTTGTGCAACACACATGCAAAAAGCAAAATACCATAGTTTCATTATGTACAGGAAGGTGTCCCTTCCAGTACATAAACAAACAACTTACATCTGTGCTGAATGAAGCATCACACACGTAAATTACAAACTAACATTTTAGGTTTGTTTATGTGGTGGAGGGACACCTTCCTACACATAAACAAGCCTCCCAGCTCGCAGACACCCTTACAAGTTGGTGCAAGGATGCCAGCGGTAGCGCTAAGTTGTGAAACTTAGCATCTTTGCAGTGACAAACGCAAGGCTCCACCATATCCTTGGTAATATAGTGCAGCCTCGCATTTCCGGAGTGGCGGAAAAACACATTAAGCCAAGAACGCTAACGCCTCTCTCCGCAACTTCTTTAATAATATGCCCCTGTGTGCGGCTTTTTTATATAGCACAGAAATCAATTATACCATAATGTCTGCCCGTCACATGCCCCCAGCAGCCCAGTGACAGTCAACACACAAGGGCCACTGTTACCTTCCTTTTACAAACCATGAGAGAAAAACTGTTAGAGACCAGGAGGAAGAGGGTGGGGGGGTGTGGGAGGGTGGGAGGGTGGGGGGACTTAAGGAACGTGTCAATCCCAGTCTCTCGATCTGTCACCCCTGTGATATACCTAAGTACAGTACAAGCTGGTTGCCTCTAAATACCTTAACGTGTGCTTCACAAGTGTGCACAAACAAATGCACAAAGTATGGAAACAACATTCCTTTTTTTCATCTCACTGAAGTTATTAAAGCATGTCCATGTTAAAGCCCCCCCCCCAGTATTTTCCCACAAGCTTCAATCTGCAAAAGGACATTTCTTGTACATTACCACGGCCGATATTACACCCCAATTCATCCCTATACGTTACACACAAGACCATGTAACCATTGCAACATCACAAACGTGGAAAACAAACTTTTTTTCAGAAATTGATAACTGATTAGGTGATAAACAACATTATGTACTATAAAGTAATGTGCATATTACTTTCGTGGAAAACCATGTTTCTGATTGGGAAATAAAAAATGTTTCAAACGTACACTACATAGGATAAGATCACACCTGCGCAGTGCAACCACACCTACTATTTGCATTTGGAAGGTACTGTTCTAACTTAAAAAAATAGTCAACTTCTGACCTGCACATACTGTTGAATGTTCCAGAAACTATTAGGATGAAATATGATGAACTTATGACCTGCACGTGGTATTCAATGTTGCAGAAACTCTTGGGATAAAATTTGGTGAACTTGTGACCTGCACCCTTTTGTTAACGTTACCCACTATTCCTTTTAAACAAAGCCAGCAGGTCAATGCAAGTTCCCTTTGCCCAAAAGCAAATCTGCTTCGCCTCATGAAAGTGAGAGCAAATTTCCTCCTCTCGCTTTCATCAAGCGAAGCAAAAGTTTACTATGATAGAGCCGCAACTCTGCATAGATCCCGTCTTACTATACCAAAATACAATGTCCATGGCGGAGGCACCAAAGCTCATTGTTGAAACCGGCCCTTGGACATAACGATACCCAGGGCCATGGAAAGCTCCTCAAAAAAATTGGACGATGCGCCTCCATCCAATCTAAAGCCCGCGAACATCAGAGTCCCCGAGGCTGGCAATCCGCAACAGACCCTTGCATTTTAATTCATGAATGCACAAAGAAGTAGTGCCCCCCGGGACAGTGTGGGGAAGCTTCACCACTCCACGCTTAAATACGAATACCTCCAAAAACATGCTACTCTTCGGAGCGGAGGGGCAGGAAAGAAGCGATGCCCCCATATCATTATATTTGCTCCAAGGAAATGGCAGTCCTCGTGACAGAACTGAACCCTGTATCATAACTAAACATTGCTCCTGGGAACTAGCCCACCCAGAGGCTTAATTAAACAAAGCACTCCCTACCGTGCTCCGTTTCTCTTTTTCCCGCAGTCTGGGAAAGTTTCCCCCCTCCACACCCTCCACACTTAAATTTTACATTTACCTCCAAAGACGTACTCCTCCTCAAAGTGGAGGGGGATGGAAGATGAAACCCCCTCTCCCCCTATATCATTATATTTGCTCCTACAAAGTTTCGCTCCCCGTCACAGAAATAACCCCCGCATTATAACTAAACATTGCTCCCGGGAACTTGCCCACCGAGGGTTTAATTAAACGAAACACTCCACACCTCGCTCCGTTTTTTTTTCTTTCTGCCGTGAATTCCAGCCCTCGCGAATCCTGCTGAAAACATATAAAAATGTTTCTTTACGTTCTGACTCCCTGTGACACCCCTGACCACCGTAGGAAGGTCACAGGCAAGCTCGTGCTCGGAACGCCTCAGCCAATCAGATCTCACAATTCTCATATATTGATATCTGTAAATTTCTAAATATCTGAAAAACTACAGAACGGATTTACATCCTTTAAAAAAAGTATGTTTTCTGAACCAAGAGCTACCTGTTTGCCAAATTTGGTGCAATGCAGTACAGCAGTTCAGGCTGTAGTCGTGTGTAAAGTTTCCTGTGGAAATTAACATGGAGAAAACGCTTTTAGGGACCCCCTTTTTTCTCGGCCCCCCCTTCACGAATCACCCCCAAACTTTCAATACAGGTGCTAACCTGAATGAACAATTATTTTAGGAAAATTTGTGAAAATTCCTCAAACGGTGCCAAAGTTATTGGCAAAACACAAAAACTCTTTTTCTATGGAAACTAGGTTCTAATTATAACTACCTACTGGCGACCGTCAGTAGGTAATATATATATATATATATATATATATATATATATATATATATATATATATATATATATATATATGTATATATATATGTTAGTGGGCAGAATCCAGTGTTTCCTTTTAAAGGGCATTTCAAATCATTGAATGTAGGGTTGTCTAATCTCACGTGCTCTAGAGGGCATAGCAGGGATTGCGAGATACCTTTAAGCGAGGCCACTGGGCCATTATGATACCTACCAGCCTCAGCAGAGAGGTGCCACTGGGCAGTGCATTAATATGCACATATTCAGCGCGTAAGCTACACTGGGCACTTGCCGATCTCTTTGCTACAGGCACAGGGCATTGACTACACGTGCAATGCTTCCATTATTTCCTGCCACTGTTAGCACTAGCCACTGCTGCTAGCTACCCGAATTCCACGGTGCATAAAATCTTGGCACCCGTTCTAATGAAATACTTCATGCACTGTTATGAACTAACTCGAATTTGAGTGTAATTTATTTTAGCATTTTTTATAAGTACATATGCTAATTATTTGTTTGGAGTCTGTTTTCTGAATTAATACGCTCCTTTTGAGCATGTTTCTTTCTTCTATGTTTATGCTTAACATCACACAGGAAATGCTTTAAACTGCCGATCTCTTCACAACAGGCGTAGGGCATTGACTACACGTGTAATTCTTCCTTTATTTCCTGCCCCTTTTAGCACCTGCCACGGCTCTAGCTACCCGAATTCTCCTGTGCATAAAATCTTGGCATCCGTTCTAATGAAATACTTCATGAACTGTTATGAACTAACTCGAATTTGAGTGTAATTTATTTTATCATTTTTTATACGCACATCTGCTAATTATTTGTTTGGAGTCTGTTTTCTGAATTGATATGCTCCTTTTGTGCATGTTTCTTTCTTCTATTTTTATGCTTAACATCACACAAGAAATGCTTTAATTGTCACTTCCACTTCCGGGTCATTGTATGACTCTGACAAAGACCGTGCTGTCGAAACGCATCAGTCAATAAATACTTGAAACTTCTCTTCAAAATCCTGAGTGTGACTCCTTCTTAGGGACCTTGTACGTGATAATATGTAAATGTGATCAAGACTCCTTCTGAGTTGAAACTTGTCATGGCGGCATCCGAATAAACATCTGAAGTAACTGAGTGGTCCGTGTCCGTGCCTTTCCTTGGAGTAATCCAGAGTTTTTTGGCAGCAAGTCATATATATATATATATATATATATGACTGAATTGCTGCCTTCCAACTTCCCCACGGGCGATGAAAAGAACCAGCACGAACTCCTCTTAGTTGGAATGACAGGATGTTTATTGCTCACTCAATATGTCATTACGCGTTTCGACTGACACAGCAGCCTTGATCACATGACTATTGGTGTATATAAGTGAGTATATGTGAGAGTGAGAGATTGAAAGAGTTCCTGTGTGAATAAGTATGTGTTTCTATAAGTGATTGTTTAAAAGACTAAGTATGTGCAAGTTTCTGTAGAAGTAAGTGTGGTGGTGTGTGTATAACTGTATATGCAAGTAAATGGATGTTTGATTCTTTATTAGCATGAGTGACTATGTGTGTGAGTAACTCTACGGATGAGTGGCATTGTGTAACAGGATGTATAGGTGTATGAGTACATATGATGAGTGAGTACATGTATGAGTGACTGTATAGGACTGTTGGTGAATGAGTGGATGTGTATGTGGATCTTAGAATTACTGAAGAGGTTGTTGTAACTGGTATTGGTATGTCCATTGTTTTGAAAAGTTTAGTCTCTATTTATGAATGTGTGTATCAAAGGTTATATTAGGGTGAGAGGAGGTCTGCCACTCTATCACAAGGATGATGTCATCAGTGATGTCATCAGTGATGTCATTTGAGATGTCATCAGTGATGTCATGAGTGATGTCACTGACCATGTCATGAGTGATGTAATATGTGACGTCATCAGCAGTGCATTGCGGGCGCGCGAGTTATAGTTAGCTGAACTAACTATAACGGGGCAATTTCAATGGTTTTTTACGAGTAAAATGTCCAGCTAACTATAACATGTGTGAAACCTATGGTTTTTTCAGTGAATTTCTAAGGTTTTTTAAATGCTAATTCCTAACTATAACGTGTGTGAAACCCATGGTTTTTTCAGTGAATTTGCAAGGTTTTTTAAATGCTAATTCCTAACTATAACGTGTGTGAAACCCATGGTTTTTTCAGTGAATTTGCAAGGTTTTTTAAATGCTAATTTTTTTTTTTCTTCTATTTTTTCTAACATATTTTTATTTTAATTTTCTTACCTTTTATAAAGACTATGATTAAATTTTTAAAATTCTTTAATATGTTTTTTTTTATATATTTTTTAAAATAAACATGTAAAATTTATTTGCAGTACTTTTTTTCTATTTTTTTTTAAATTTTTTTAGTACGCGTACCGTAAGCTCACGGTAAGCATACGGTTTACGCAACGTCCGTAATTTTCCTACGCTGCTTGCGTATAGTTACGCAATTTGCGTAGCCGCGCGTACTCCGCGTGGGACGTGTACGCGTGTACGCTACACGCGCACGTTACGCGGAAGTGCCGGGAGTGACTGTTATGCGCATGCGCGCAAGCGCGTGTCTTTTTTACGCGCATGCGCACTTTTGCCGTAAGCGTACCGTAAGCGTACCGTAAGCGTACGGTAGGTCATGTGATCATGAAACAAAACTTTTGATTGGTTGAAACTACTTTCAGTTCTAGAACTCTCCTACACCACACCCATTCCCCTCATTTCTGCTTGTGATCCCTTGGGAGAAGGAGCTGGTTTGTCTTTGGGATACGATGGCAGAACAGCAGAGCTCTTCTGAGAGTGAGGCTAGCACTAGCAGCACTGTCTTGAGGCAGAGATCGAGGAAACAAAAGCCCTCTTATGTATGGGATTATTTTACTTTTCCAGAAGGCCAGCAAAAGGTAAATGCACCCTTAGTGACTTGTAAGCTGTGTAAGCGTGTACTTTCTAGAGGTAATCCTAACAGGAAGTATTCCTTTGGGAATCACACCATGAAGAGACACCTCCAGGATGTACACAGAAGGACACATGGTCATCTTTTTGGAGGTAACTCTTCAGAAAGACAAGCCAGTACATCCACAGCAGCTCAGCCTGGACCATCATCTGCAGGGCTGACTCCTTCTTCTGCAGGTCAGGTGAGCCCTTCATCTGTGGGGGGAGAATCTCCTTTTGCTGGCCCTCTGGAAATCAACCCTCGTTTTCGGAAGGTTGATATTCGATGCACATTTTGTCAAGATCTAATTTGCTATAGGGAGACCAGTGTTTCCCTAGTGAACAACAAAATAGATCAGCACATTTGTCGCTTTGAATAATTTTCCCATGCTTCCTTTCCTCTGTCCCTGCATGAACACAACGGTTCTTTTAAGAGCCAACCTTATCTTTCATCTTTTTTTTACATATGTTTTTAAAAACTTTTTTTTTTTTTTTACCGTACGCGTACGGTGCGCGTACCTTTTTTTTATTTTTTAAAAAAACCACTAAAAATCAATTATCACATTACAAGGTCCTTGAGAGACTACAATCATTATTATTGACTTACCATACTCACTCAAAAAAATATTTATTCATTTGTTTTTAAAAAAAATAGTTTAAAAAATGGTTCTAGTTTTCGAAAATTTTCTATATCAATCTGAAAAAAAAGAAAAAAGTATTAATATTTTAAAAACAATTTATAATACAGTACACATATTTACATTTTTTTCCAAAAAATATTTTACAGACTGAAACCTGAAAACCCCACTCGCTTGTAAATACTGTGCATGATTATACATGGCAAGCACATGGGTGTGTGCTAAGAGTCTGCTTCTTCCCCCAAAAATTCGCTCCCCCTTTCCATCTAATGCAACTGTGAAATCACCAGAGCAATACGCAATAAATCTCTGCCTATAATTCCTCTCTGCACACAGAGTCATGTTTTCACATTAGTCCCAAAACGAAATTTCTTTGCCAATTTGAAAGCACACTTACTGCTCTTTTTTTTTCGGGGCAAGTGAAAATCACTTTTACAGACTGACACATTATGAAACCACTTTTTTTGATTTTCTTAAATGCACATGTCCAAACTTCTTTTTCAGACCACCTCCATGTGTAACCTGGGTGGCTGCCTACACTCTAGCAAGGGCAACCAGCCTTAGTGATGCTGAATGTATTTGCATTACAGACTGAAACCTGAAAACCCCACTTGCTTGTAAATACTGTGCATGATTATACATGGCAAGCACATGGGTGTGTGCTAAGAGTCTGCTTCTTCCCCCAAAAATTCGCTCCCCCTTTCCATCTAATGCAACTGTGAAATCACCAGAGCAATACGCAATAAATCTCTGCCTATAATTCCTCTCTGCACACAGAGTCATGTTTTCACATTAGTCCCAAAACGAAATTTCTTTGCCAATTTGAAAGCACACTTACTGCTCTTTTTTTTTCGGGGCAAGTGAAAATCACTTTTACAGACTGACACATTATGAAACCACTTTTTTTTGATTTATTTAAATGCACATGTCCAAACTGCTTTTTCAGACCACCACCATGTGTATTCTCGGTGACTGCCTACACTCCAGCAAGGGCAACCAGCCTTAGTGATGCTGAATGTATTTGCATTACAGACTGAAACCTGAAAACCCCACTCGCTTGTAAATACTGTGCATGATTATACATGGCAAGCACATGGGTGTGTGCTAAGAGTCTGCTTCTTCCCCCAAAAATTCGCTCCCCCTTTCCATCTAATGCAACTGTGAAATCACCAGAGCAATACGCAATAAATCTCTGCCTATAATTCCTCTCTGCACACAGAGTCATGTTTTCACATTAGTCCCAAAACGAAATTTCTTTGCCAATTTGAAAGCACACTTACTGCTCTTTTTTTTTCGGGGCAAGTGAAAATCACTTTTACAGACTGACACATTATGAATCCACTTTTTTGATTTTTTTAAATGCACATGTCCAAACTGCTTTTTCAGACCACCTCCATGTGTAACCTGGGTGGCTGCCTACATTCCAGCAAGGGCAACCAGCCTTAGTGATGCTGAATGTATTTGCATTACAGACTGAAACCTGAAAACCCCACTCGCTTGTAAATACTGTGCATGATTATACATGGCAAGCACATGGGTGTGTGCTAAGAGTCTGCTTCTTCCCCCAAAAATTCGCTCCCCCTTTCCATCTAATGCAACTGTGAAATCACCAGAGCAATACGCAATAAATCTCTGCCTATAATTCCTCTCTGCACACAGAGTCATGTTTTCACATTAGTCCCAAAACGAAATTTATTTGCCAATTTGAAAGCACACTTACTGCTCTTTTTTTTTCGGGGCAAGAGAAAATCACTTTTACAGACTGACACATTATGAAACCACTTTTTTTGATTTATTTAAATGCACATGTCCAAACTGCTTTTTCAGACCACCACCATGTGTATTCTCGGTGACTGCCTACACTCCAGCAAGGGCAACCAGCCTTAGTGATGCTGAATGTATTTGCATTACTGAGTCCAACCTCAAACCCTTAAACTATTCTTTTTTTTTCCAGTACACCTTAATTTATTGTGAAAACATACTCCATATTATTTTACATGTTCCTCACATTTAGATTTCTCCCAAAACAGAAAATGATAAACGCAACTACAACAAAAACAATTTCCATTTCTATTATTCATTTCTTAAGTTACCACATACATCCCCTCTCAAACTGTAAACTCACCTTTAAAATTAGTTAGTTGTGAAAGAAATGTGACACTCAAACAGCAGATTATCAGAGCCAGGATCTCTGTTGTGTTCACCTCTCTCCTCTCAGCAGAACCAGATAATGGCAAACTTTCCCTCTATTTTTCCACACATATACATGTAAGTTTCAAATCTCAGTGCTTCCCCCTTTTTTTCAAATGTAATCACACATTTCTATTGGTTGAAAACCAACCCTTTTCCAAAAGTACCCTTCCCCCAACTTGACTTCTGCCTAGTACCCTTCCCCCAACTTGACTTCTGCCTGCTACCATAGCAACAGCTCATGGAACACTGCTGTGTTGAGTTAGGTCAGAAGTTCGCCAAACAATGTTTCAATTCCACAGAGCAAGAGTGCTTGACTTTTCAAACCTAACAGCAAATCCATAGTACTGTTCTTTGGTAACACATTTTTCTGTACCAATACAAAACATGCTTCTATTAATTTACACATACAGCCTAGTTTTTATTCTAGAATGGTATGAAACAGCCAATCAGTTCTTTTTAAAAAAAAAAAAATATGTATGCCTCCATTTCCAAACTGTCTTTCTTTTCATATTGCCATTCTACTGAAAGACACCTCCTGAGTGCATCCAGTTCTCCTTTGAAGATGTTCACAGTGTGGATTGTAGGGCACAGCTATGTCTTCTGGAGTGAAAAGTTTGCAGAGAAAACAGATATGGTGAGAGACCTTGCTTTGCCAAATGTAGACATTAAATGGATTGGTCAGAGAGGGTTAAAGTGGCACCAATTGATGCCATTGGTGAAATCCTTCATACAAATCCAACACCCTGACCTCATAATAGTGCACTGTGGTGGCAATGACCTAGGCACTTTGACTGGGGTAGGTCTGGAAATGCTTATGAAGGACACCTTTGCACAACTGTTTTCACTTTTCCCTAAAACTGCCTTTGTGTTTTCCAACATATGCCAAAGGCAAAAATGGAACTGGTCCAATCATTTCTGTCCACAGATTGACAAAGCAAGAAAGCACGTCAACAAATCTGTTTCTGCTTTCCTCCGTGACTATGGTATGGGTGCCATTTACCACAACAACTTGCGTTACGACATGCAAGACATTTATAGAGGAGATGGTGTGCACTTCACTGATGAAGGGAACAGAGTCTTCCTCTTGAACCTTAGACTCTGCATCGGTACTTACTTGTAGGTACCACTAAAAAAATCACTTCATAAACACAACGGCTCTTTTTAGAGCCCCCTAATATCTAAACACTTAAATCTGATTTTCATTTCTTTTTTTTTTTTTTTTTTTACCGTACGCTTACCGTACGCGTACCCCGTGATTTTTTTTAAAATCAATAAATGTTTTCTTTGTACTTTTCTGTCCTTCTTTGACCCCCTTACAAATGTTAGGGGGTCTGTAACTCTCCTCATTGCCCCCTTTTCTTGTTTTCACTCTTTTTTTTCAGAGTGAAATACACAAAATGGCGGCCGCCGCTTCCTGGTTTTGGCCGATTCGAATGTTTACTAAGATCTAAGAGCCAATCAGAATCGCGCTCGCGCACGCCACCGTACGCTTACGGTAAGCGTACGGTAAGCGTACCGTAAGCGGGCTCAGATATATATATTGATTTAAGGGCTATTTTCTCAGAATCTACTGAACAGATTTACACCAAACCTACAAAAGGCACTTCCTTGACCTAGGGACTACCTCTCTGCCAAATTTCGAGTAATTCTGTTCAGCCGTTCGGGCTGTAGCTCGTTCTAAAGGTCCTATGGAAAAATGCATGGGAAAAACGCGTTTTGGGACCCCCCTTTTATCTCAGCCCCCGCTTGACGGATCCCCCCGAGACTTTCAGGGTAGGAACGGAGCGTAGCGCCCCACCTATTTTGAGAAATTCGCGAGGATTCATCGACCGGCGCCAAAGTTATTCAAAATAGAATGTTGCGGATTTCCTATGGAAAAGGGGTCCTAACTATAACTACCTACTGGCGACCGCCAGTAGGTAATATATATATATATATATATATATATATATATATATATATATATATTCACTGAAAAAACCATAGGTTTCACACACGTTATAGTTAGGAATCAGCATTTGAAAAACCTTGCAAATTCACTTAAAAAACCATAGGTTTCACACATGTTATAGTTAGCTGGGCATTTCACTCGTGAAAAACCAATGAAGTTCCCCTGTTATAGTTAGTGCAGGCAACTATAACTCACGCGACCGCAATCCTCTGCTGATGACGTCAGATATTACATCACTGATGACATATGTGTTTTTCTGAAAAAAAACATATTTGTAATATATGTATAGCTAAAAATGAATGGAAGACGACATGGGTAAATAAGTGTCTAAATACAGTATTAGCATCAACAGAGGATTGCGGTCGCGTGAGTTATAGTTGCCTGCATTAACTATACCGGGGGAATTTCATTGGTTTTTCACGAGTGAAATTCCCAGCTAACTATAACATGTGTGAAACCTATGGTTTTTTAAGTGAATTTGCAAGGTTTTTTAAATGCTAATTCCTAACTATAACGTGTGTGAAACCTATGGTTTTTTCAGTGAATTTGTACGGTTTTTTAAATGCTAAGTTATGTATTTATTTATTTTATTTTATTTTTTTAAGGTTTTTCACCGCGCGCGTACCGTGCGCGCACGGTGCGCGCGCTGTGGCCGTCGGTGCGCGTCGCGCACCGAGCGCCCACGTTACGTAGTTCGCGGAATTTTTCCGTTTCTACCGTGCGCGTACGCTACGCGCACTCCGCGATTTTCATAAAAAATTTAAAATACATTTTTGCCCTTGGGGTCCTTCTGGGACCCCCTGACCATGGCTAGGGGGTCAGGAACTGTCCAGCCTGCCCCCTTTACACGTTATCCACCTTTGTTTTTCACCCCTCAGACTGTGAGAGACAAAATGGCGGCCGACACTTCCTGGTTTCGACCGATTCGAATGTTTACTAAGATCTAACAACCAATTAGAATCGCGCTCGCGCACGGCGGCGTGCGCGTACGGTAAGCTTACGGTACGCGCTCGGAGCGCGCCTATAGATATATATTGATTTAAATGCTATTTTCTCAGGAAATACTGAACAGATTTACACGAGACCTTCAAAAGGCACATCCCTGACCTGAGGGCTACCTCTCTGCCAAATTTCAAGTAATTCTGTTCAGCCGTTCGGGCTGTAGCTCGGACTAAAGGTCCTATGGAAAAATGCATGGGGAAAACGTGTTTTGGGACCCCCCCTTTTTCTCAGCCCCCGCTTGACGAATCCCCCCGAGACTTTCAGGGAAGGAGCGGAGCGGAGCGCCCCACCTATTTTGAGAATTTCGCGAGGATTCGTCAATCGGCGCCAAAGTTATTCAAAATAGAATGTTGCGGATTTCCTATGGAAACACGGTCCTAACTATAACTATCTACTGGCGATCGCCAGTAGATAATATATATATATATATATATATATATATATATATATATATTCCGACAACGCTGTAATTCCTCCTTTCCTGAATCCCCAGCAACCACGGACACCAATTGAGCTTCAATCCGGTCTTTTTAATGAGAGCAAATAGGCAAACAATACTCTACGCGTTTCGGGATCACACTCCCTTGATCACGAGTAAAGCAAAGTAAACCAGGAAGTGCAATAAATAGTCATGTGATTCTTTTGATAAACAAAGAAAACAGACTCTTAGGCTGCTCGTTACTTCACGAGGCCATTTTTTTCTTGAAAGCAACTTTAACAAAGTTCCGACAAAATTGCATTTCGTGGGACTGAGTAACACGTTTGATGTGATCTGAACATTCATTGCATTATATACTAATCAGTGACTATTCCCGTTCATTTAAATCATGAATCTATGCATTTCATCAAATTCCGATTCACTCGTAATTATTTCAAAACCATTGTCCATTCCAGCCCAAGTGGGCATTGTATACAATGTCCAAATTAAATTATTTGAACGAAAATTATTTTTACTTGACATTTAAATCGCATGTATGTATCTTCAGTCAACACTTCTTGCCCCAGTGGGCTTATCAGAAATACTCAATCTTCCATATGTCACCAGAATAGATCAAATTTTGCATCTACAAGAAAAAACAAATAAATCAATCAACAATTGATCAAAACAAATGAAGTAAGACTATACTTCCTGAAACTTTGCAATTTAAAATTCATAAAAACATTTTTTGCAATAGCATTTATACACGAGTTGCTGACTCTCGTTTCAAAAATGCTGGCCTGTGAAGATTCAACATAAACATGTTCAAATTCATCCTAAGTGCACCGCTAACTCTTCGTCACAGTTATGACCTATCGGGGCCAAAGTACCATACTGGATTATTAGTTTTGACTCCAATCGTCTGAGGTCCTGTACTCTATTTCCTCCTCTCTCATTCATCTTTATTGTGTCAAGGACACAAAAACTCAGTAAATCACTGTTTTGATTATGATGACTCAGGAAGTGTCGTGCAACAGGGTATTGTTTATCGCCATGCTTGATGGCGCGAAGGTGTTCTAAAATTCTAATTTTAGCCTTATGTATGGTGCTGCCGATATAGGCTTTTTTACAAGGACAAAACAGGGCATAGACGGCATAATCTGCAAAAGGCTGTTTCCAGCAGTTTTTTTCCTAAAAAGGCAGCTTTTTAATTTGTCATTTTGGATAGTAAGGTCACAGAGTACCATTGAGTTTCTTGATCTTTCCCTTACTATCCAAAATGACAAATTAAAAAGCTGCCTTTTTAGGAAAAAAACTGCTGGAAACAGCCTTTTGCACGCACGCAGCTGTCACCCAAAACCTCTGCTAGACAGTATCCCTTTGGGAGAACTCTTGCGAGCCAAGCGCAATTGCAGCTCCCCGGAGGATTACGAAAAGGAAGAAGGAGTGATGACTTTGAGATTTCTGGAAAGAGGTTACTCAAAGACTGTTGTGAACAGAGCAAAGATAGAAGTAGCTAAAAGATCAAGGGAATCATTATTAACTGAAAAAGAAATAAAAGATGATGGGACAGAGAAAATAAGGTTCATTACCTCCTTTAATAATCAAGCCAGTGATTTGCGCAAGAGCCTCAACACTTTTTGGCCAGTGTTACACACTGACAGTGACCTTTCAAAAAGTGTGGAATTGTTTCCACAAGTCACATATAGAAAGGCGAAATCATTAAAGGACACACTGTGCAGAACTATTGAACCTACACAAACCAACATCCTAGGAGTACAAGGCTTTTACACATGCAGAAAGTGTAAGGCGTGCAAACATAGCAAAAACTGCAAGGAATGCATCCTTTCTCCAAACAACAAGCCCCACAAGCCCCACAAGATTTTAAAACATACATCATGCAACACAGATTATGCCGTCTATGCCCTGTTTTGTCCTTGTAAAAAAGCCTATATCGGCAGCACCATACATAAGGCTAAAATTAGAATTTTAGAACACCTTCGCGCCATCAAGCATGGCGATAAACAATACCCTGTTGCACGACACTTCCTGAGTCATCATAATCAAAACAGTGATTTACTGAGTTTTTGTGTCCTTGACACAATAAAGATGAATGAGAGAGGAGGAAATAGAGTACAGGACCTCAGACGATTGGAGTCAAAACTAATAATCCAGTATGGTACTTTGGCCCCGATAGGTCATAACTGTGACGAAGAGTTAGCGGTGCACTTAGGATGAATTTGAACATGTTTATGTTGAATCTTCACAGGCCAGCATTTTTGAAACGAGAGTCAGCAACTCGTGTATAAATGCTATTGCAAAAAATGTTTTTATGAATTTTAAATTGCAAAGTTTCAGGAAGTATAGTCTTACTTCATTTGTTTTGATCAATTGTTGATTGATTTATTTGTTTTTTCTTGTAGATGCAAAATTTGATCTATTCTGGTGACATATGGAAGATTGAGTATTTCTGATAAGCCCACTGGGGCAAGAAGTGTTGACTGAAGATACATACATGCGATTTAAATGTCAAGTAAAAATAATTTTCGTTCAAATAATTTAATTTGGACATTGTATACAATGCCCACTTGGGCTGGAATGGACAATGGTTTTGAAATAATTACGAGTGAATCGGAATTTGATGAAATGCATAGATTCATGATTTAAATGAACGGGAATAGTCACTGATTAGTATATAATGCAATGAATGTTCAGATCACATCAAACGTGTTACTCAGTCCCACGAAATGCAATTTTGTCGGAACTTTGTTAAAGTTGCTTTCAAGAAAAAAATGGCCTCGTGAAGTAACGAGCAGCCTAAGAGTCTGTTTTCTTTGTTTATCAAAAGAATCACATGACTATTTATTGCACTTCCTGGTTTACTTTGCTTTACTCGTGATCAAGGGAGTGTGATCCCGAAACGCGTAGAGTATTGTTTGCCTATTTGCTCTCATTAAAAAGACCGGATTGAAGCTCAATTGGTGTCCGTGGTTGCTGGGGATTCAGGAAAGGAGGAATTACAGCGTTATCGGAATACGTAGAGGTTTGCCACCTCGCTGCGGACCACCATCACAAGTGAGTAGGGGGAGGGCTAACGGTAGCGGTTTGCTACCAGTGCGGTTTGTGATATATATATATATATATATATATATACTGTGAAAAAACCATATGTTTCACAGACGTTATAGTTAGCTGGACATTTCACTCGTAAAAAACCAATGAAATTCCCCCGTTATAGTTAGTTAAGCTAACTATAACTCGCGCACCCGCAATCCACTGCTGATGACGTCACATATAACATCACTCATGACATGGTCACTGACATCACTCATGACATCACTGATGACATCTCAAATGACATCACTGATGACATCACTGATGACATCATCCAGTGAATGTGTGTTTTTCTGAAAATTAAATAGGTTTTATATATGTATATCTCAAGGTCGGTGGAAGAATAAATGGGTATATACGTGTCTAAATGGATGATTTTTTGGGGAAAAATTTATTGTGTAACTGATTGATAAAGTGTATCATAGTGAATACATGGCTTAGTGAGTAATGTTTAAATATGTAAATATCTGTATCAGTCTCTCACTTTGTGTATAAGTGGCTGCATGGGTTGGTGAGTAGCTACATGGGTGTCTATATAGGTTATTAGTTGGTTTTTTGAGTATCAGTCTGAGTGTCTGCATGGTTCGGTGGGGGGTATTACGTAGTGCATAGGTGCATGAATGATTGACTCACTGTATGTGTTGAAGACAGCATGTGTGCAGGACTGTATGGGTGGATGAGTATGTGTAAAGGTGTGTTAGTGAGTGAATGACTTTCTCAACAGTGTCTTTATGAGTAACTACTTATGTTTTAAACTAGTATATGTGAGTGTTGGTGTATATAAGTGAGTATATGTGAGAGTGAGAGTTTGAATTTGTTCCTGTATGAATAAGTATATCTTTCTATAAGTGATTGTTTAAAAGACTAAGTATGTGTAAGTTTCCGTAGAAGTAAGTGTGGTGGTGTGTATATAACTGTATATGCAAGTAAATGTATGTTTGATTCTTTATTAGCATGAGTGACTATGTGTGTGAGTAACTCTATGGTTGAGTGGCATTGTGTAACAGGATGTATAGGTGTATGAGTACATATGATGAGTGAATACATGTATGAGTGACTGTATAGGACTGTTGGTGAATGAGTGGATTTGTATGTGGATCTTAGAATTACTGAAGAGGTTGTTGTAACTGGTATTGGTATTTCCAATATTTTGTTAATTTTTAGTCTCTATTTTTGAATGTGTTTATCAATTGTTATATTAGGGTGAGAGGAGGACTGCCACTCTATCACAAGGATGATGTCATCAGTGATGTCATCAGTGATGTCATTTGAGATGTCATCAGTGATGTCATGAGTGATGTCAGTGACTATGTCATGAGTGATGTTATATGTGACGTCATCAGCAGTGGATTGCGGGTGCGCGAGTTATAGTTAGCTTAACTAACTATAACGGGGGAATTTCATTGGTTTTTTACGAGTGAAATGTCCAGCTAACTATAACGTCTGTGAAACCTATGGTTTTTTCACTGAATTTGCAAGGTTTTTTAAATGCTAATTCCTAACTATAACGTGTGTGAAACCCATGGTTTTTTCAGTGAATTTGTATGGTTTTTTAAATGCTAATTCTTATATTTAAAGTGTGTGAAACATTTCTTTTTTTTTTATCTTTGCAAGGTTTTTTACTTTTTACTTTTTTTACTTTTTTTTCCCTTTAAACACTATGGTAAAATTTTATGCATTCTGCAATATATAAATTTACACCTTTTTTTAAAAAAAACAGGTAAGATATAGTAGTATAACATAGTGATTCTTTTTTCCTTACCGTAAGCGCACGTTTTGCTTTATGTACGTAATATTTCTACTCTGGTTGCGTATGGTTACGCAATTTGCGTAGACGTCCGTACTGCGTACGCGACGCGTAAGCGCATACTTTACACGCGTACGCGCGCGCGCACGTTACGCGGAAGTGTTCGAGCGTGCCTGTTATGCGCATGCGCGCGTGGCTTTTGTACGCGCATGCGTACTTTTACCGTAAGCACTCCGTAAGCGCTCCGTAAGCGTAACGTACGCACACGGTTGGTCATGTGATCAAGAAACAACACTTTTGATTGGTTTAAACTACTTTCAGTTCTAGAACCTTCCTACACCACACCCATTCCCCTCATTACTGCTTTTGACCCCTTAGGAGAAGGAGCTGAGTTGTCTTTGTGATACGATGGCAGAACAGCAGTCCTCTTCTGAGAGTGAGCCTGGTAGCAGCATCATCAGAGAGAGAAGGAGGAAACAAAAGACTTCTTTTGTATGGGAATATTTTACCTATCCAGAGGGGCAGAAAAAGGTAAATTCTCCTTTAGTCACCTGCTCACTTTGTGAGCGTGTCTTATCTAGAGGGAATCCAAGGAAGAAGTATTCCTTTGGAAATCACTCTATGGTTAGACACATTAAGGATAAACATCCCAGGACTTATGCTCGACATACTGGAGAAACATCTCCAGTAAGTCACCCGAGCACACCTGCAGAAGCTCAGCCGAGTACATCTTCGGCAGCTCAGCTGAGCCCTTCCTCTGTGGTGGGAGCATCACCCTTTTCTGCTCCTCTGGATATAAACCCTCGTTTTGGGAGGGTTGCAATGAGGTGCACAAGATGTCATGGCCTTATTGTTCATGCGGAGACCAGTGTTTCCCTCATAAACAATAGGATAGACCAGCACATCTGTGGTCCTTGTTAGTATTCCCATTCTTTCTTTCCTCTTTCCCTTTATGAACACAATGGTTCTTTTAAGAGCCAACCTTACCTCTTAACTTTTTTTAAAAAAATTTAAATGATTTTTTTTTTTTCTTTCTTTTTTAGCGTACGCCTACGGTACGCGCATTTTTTTTTTTTTTTTAAACAAAAAAATTTTAAACACCCTACAAGGTCCTTGAGGGACTACTACAGAAATGAGAAAAGCATAGAGAAGAGTAGTGAAAAAAAATGAGCATTAAAGTAAATGTGTGATAATTCCAGAAATTTCACACTTACCTGACATTGAAAATAACTTAATTAAAAATAAGTGATTTATTTAACTTTATATAAAGAAGTTTATTTTTCATATTTTTCCTTTCTCAATCTGTAAAAAAAGAAAAAGGTATTAATATTTAACAATACATTTTAGAATACAGTGCACATATTTTCATATTTCAACAAACATTTTTTTGCCCTTTTTTTGCTGTTTTCAGAATATATTGCATTTCACTGTATATCGTAAAAGCAATTGCATTCATCACTTAACAGCGGGCAAAAAAAAAAACAATCTGAAAGATTGTTTAAAAAAAGCCCAGAATCTCTTCTCACTAAAACATACCGTAGTAGAAATGTAACATTTGCAATAAAAATCTCACCTAAGAACAATAACTAATTCCAGTAAATATCGTATGAAAATTGTGTTGCATAAGCATAATCACCAAAATAATTTGTGTCAACGAAGTCCACAATGCAAATTATTACCTTTCCTTTAGGCCAAATGGTAATATTTAAAATATTTTTTGATGACATTTCCAATGGTAATCCAATTAAATTGTAATAATGTTTTGTATAGATGTTGCAATTTCTGTCTAAAATTTTGGTTTCAGAAAAATTAAATAGGAATTTGCTAAATCAAAAGGCAAACGTTGCTTGAAAACCAATTGAGAATCATTACACAGTGTCCAGCCTTTTTCACATTTAAGAAAAACTGTGTAATGACCAGAAGTTACAATAGGTCCATCATGGAAAATTATTGCAACTGTGACAAAAGTTTTTCCAGAAATTGATAATTGCTGTCCTGTAAATTTCTTTATTAAAGTGTCCAATTTTGTTCCATCAGCTCTACAACGTTGCATCATTAAAATTACATACTGTCCATATTTCTTTAAAAATAACGTTGAAAACATGTCTGATTTACATTTAGAACATTCCATGTTGTGATTGGCATCTTTAACTAATTTACTAAAAGTCACTGATTTAGTCTCTGGCAATGTTAAATAGATAAACCTTTCTGAATCAAAATTAGAGCTGCATGTGTAGAAACAGTTTTCACAACTATGTTCCCATTTATAACAGAGACCAAACAAATTTTCAATTTCTATCCCTTCATCTTCAAGTACCAAAAGGATGTACATCAAGAATTCCTGTGCATCTTGATGGACATTTTGAGAAAACTGTGTTCGTCCTGAACAAACATCTAATAGATTTCTAATTTCAGTCGCACTTTCTATTTTAGCTTTATCAACACTCATCTTCTCATAAAGAAGACTTAGCACAGAACAGAATCTTTTTTCATGATTTTCTATTATCTGCTCTTGCAAACTTTCAAGATAAAATACAACATTCAGCACTACATTTGCGTAGCAGTTGACACCAGAGCTATTTTCAAAATGGCAACCAACAACCTCTTCAACATTGTCCTTTTTCTTTTTGCTTTCAATCACATGACTCTCTTTTTGTTTTCTCTTCTGTACATCCTCATTACAGATATTCTCAATTCTCCTTTTCCGACAAACAACACGTTTCTCCAACACAGGATACTGACCTAAATGAGGAGCATAGGTTCTTCTTAATCTATTATACTCCTTAACACAATTTGCATCAGCACTAACTTTTGAGTCATCAAAGTCTATCATGAATAAACCAGATAATGTTTTCACTTGTGACAAAGCAACATATGCCATACCTTCTTTGAACACAGTAGATCCAATGTTTACAAATGCACTATCAACAGTTAATCCTTGACACTTGTGAATAGTTACAGCATATGCTAGAGAAAATGGAAACTGCTTCCTACGTACATATAAGTCTTTCACAAGCAAAAAACGGACTGAACAACGACTAATGTCTTTTACCTCTTCAATCTGATCAAATTTTATTTTTATAAACTCAATTCCTTCTTTTTTCTGGTAGTTAACAAAACCCACAACTTTACCCATAGCTCCATTTACTAAACCTTTTTCAACATCTAAATTTCTCCTTAAAAATACTCGACAGTTCATGTCAAGATATAGATTTTTTTCTAATCCAGTTGTTTTCGAAATGTTCTTCTCTAGAGAATCCAATTTATTTTTCAGTTCGCCTGTTAATGTAATAGTAATTCTTTCATGTTGGATTTTGTCCACTGCTTCGATTTTCTTAATCTCTTCCTTTTCCAATTTCAAAAGTTCCTCATTAAATATTGAGCATTCACGTAGTGTTGGCATTAAGCAGATTACAGTATTTTTTTTTCTGCAATGTTCTTGTATATTTTCTCTGCAACTATTTCTTCACTTGGAAATAAATTATGTAGCAACCGACTCTGTAATGCTTTTCTGCCAACTTCTGTGAGTAGTCCAATTCTGATATCTTTCAGAATACTTCCATATTCTTCATCATTTGCTTGCCTCATATTGGTAGTGAGTTCTTTGTACTTAAAGAATGACCAAATATTCGCATTACCAATGCTTCCTAATGACTTCTTTGTGTCCTCATGTGTCACAGTATTAAACACTGGTTGTCCTTTAACTGGAGTGAGCTGCAGTAGATCCCCAAAAACTATTACATGTTTTCCACCAAATAACACGTCATAGTCTCTTTTTAGAATTTGCTGCATTCTTAAATGCACAAAGGCAAGCAATAAGTTTGATACCATGCTTACCTCATCAATAATGAGAACTTGCATCTTTTTCAACACTCTTGAAACTTCGAAACATGCTTCGCCAGTTAGCTTGTGATATTCTATTTTGTTCTCATGCTCCACTGGTAACATTAGCAAGCGCTGGAGAGTAATTCCTTTGATATTATATGCTGCTAACCCAGTTGGAGCAGTAACAACACAAGGTAAAGTTGAATCAGTTTTTTGCTGTAGGTAGCTTCTGATGACTTTAATTAAGAAACTTTTCCCAGTTCCAGCTTGTCCACTCACATACAACCTAATTGGTTCAAATGATGTGCATGTGCACTCTTTATTTTCATGTAGTAATCCGTGATCAATTTTTTTTCTGACTTCTTCATAAATTTGTCGTTGTTCTTCATTCAGTTGTTGTTCCAAATCTGGTAAGTCTATTAAATCTTCCTGAGCTTGATTCATAGCCGTTTCCACTTCAGTCATGGCTATTGCAGCTTCATTTTCTAAGATTGGCTGTCCTAGTGGATCTTGACTGAGCGTTCCAGAACTTTGGCTGTCTTGAGAACTGTCTCTAGCTACTTCAGCTGCAATTGTAGCTTCCTGTTCAATTTCTTCGTTTAACATTTGGACATAATTCCTGAAAATACTGCATTCAATGGTATCTTTACATGCATTAAATGAATCCTCATAGCTTTGAAATTCTCCAAGTAGTTCGTCCTCTGTACGCCATGGTTTAAACAGCTGTAAAAGTGCCAAGTAGTAAAATTCCTTTTTGTCAGGAGTGTCACAACTCAGCTTCCTGTGATTAATCAAACTTCCTTTTGTTTGCTTCACTAAACATCCTTCCTCACCAATGACTTTATATTTTCCATTGTTGATGTCTTCTGTGGCTTTCCGTGAAAAAATGTAGTTCTGCAGCACTTCATAAAGACACATGTTCTCAAGATGATGACTTCTTTTTGGGTAATATGTGTCCAACATGTTTGTTTTCAAAATATCTGTACTTTCTGGGTCGTTCTCGGCCAAATATGCAATTTCTCCAACAGATTTCAGTACCCGATTTCGCATTCCTGCAAGGCCTAAACTGACCCAAATTATTCTTCTTGATTTCGAGTACAGACTTGCAGATGATAACCTATCTGAAAATTCATAGGATCCAATTTCTCGATGTGATAACATCTTTAAACTGAAACTGTACAGCTTCTTACTGATAGTCTTCTCGTGAGAAATCTCTTTCCACATTTCCTTCAATTCTGTTTTCTCAGATTTAGTGATGTAAGATGTGACATACCGAGCAACAGCAATAGAATTGTCTGCCACATACTGAATATCCATGTTAGCATTCCACATGGATAAAATGACTGGGTTGTAGTCATTTATATATTTTGACTCTTCTTTTCTTCTTAGGTTGTACGTATTTTTGGGAGATTTTCTTGTAATAGTATGTCGCACAGCTGACATAAAACTGTTGACTCTTCCTTTGGAAAGAACAGGTCTAGGAAATCCAAATCGACATTTTGTGTAGAATTTATCTTTGGTCTTGTACTTCCGTCGACAGTATTTTCCACACCGATGACTTTGGAAATGTAAAACTTGCTCTTTTAACTTTTTCTCTTCTGTGCTTTTAGGTATAGCACATGTTGCATATTCTTCAATGAAAGATAACACTGCTTCATCAGCATCTGTTCCAAATGTTGGTGCATCCTTGATCCACAACAGCATATGAATGTGAGGAGCACCTCTTGCTTGGTACTCTTTTCTCCAAAAGAAATCCACAACTTCTCCAAGTGGTGGATTTTTTTTATTGCAGATGAAGGACATCATAGCCTCAAATCTATGATTGAAATATCTGCAAACATTAACCGGATCCAATGAGCACAGTTCTCCTGCTGTCTTGTATTCGATGTTTTTAATGTTTGAATTTGCCTCTCGTAGAAAATCCAGTAAATCATCCCAAGCGTACTCGGCACAGCTTAGGGTTAGGAACCATGTTGGAGTTCCTAAATTCCGTAACATACATTTCAATTCTTGATGGCGTCGGTACCAATATTCATTCGTCCCACGCTGACAAGCCATTAGATTGATCAATTGTGATTCCAAATGATCATCTCACTGCTGCACTTTGTTCATAAAATCCTTAGCAGACACATTATGTAGATGTGTTCCACTTTTTAAAATGTGGTTTTCTGCATAAGATAGTGCAGACAAGTCACTTTCAAATAACAGATGGAACAAATAAGGAATACTTTGACGAAATCTGGGATCTTCTGCATATAATCTTGTAGTCCGATACTCAGAAGCAGGAATCTGGACTGGACATTCATCGTATCGTCCACCTTCTCCTGTAGGAAACAGCTGGGGAAAACAACGAGCTTCCAAGCTCTCCTCCCATACACTCACAGGAGTTCCTTCTGCTTTTTTCATTTGAAACAGATCAATGGTGTTTGCCATTACTTCTTTTGAATGAAGAGGATGTATGCTGAAATGTTCATAAATTTCTTCTTCTTTTGACTTGTCAACTTTTTCAATTTGCCCAGTTGGTGTTTCTGTGTCTCCTAGTACATCTTCTTCATCTTCATCTATATAAATTGAGTCATACCATTTATTATTTTTTTTCAAATACAAATTTGCTCTTTGTACTTTTCGTACATCTACCAGCTCCTGCCAAATTTTCTTACTCTTTGTAGGTACACCATTAACCAGAATAACTAATGGTTCAGTTTCCAAAGTATCTGTATCAATAGTTTCCATATTTTTTTTAAAAATCCAACGGCAAATAGACAACTCTTCCTTTTAAACCTCTCTGTAAATCTGAAGGAGGTAATTTGCCTGTTTTTGGCTCCATACGTACTATGGTCTGGAACTGATGAACGCATTGAATGAGTATAGACTCATACGTATTTAAATCAGAAAGTGCAGCAGGAACTTCAACCAATTCTAAATTATTATGTACAGCTCTAGCTGGCATTTTATTTTCTTCTAACTTGTTGTAACAGTATTTACAAATACGATGATCTTCACCCAATTCAAAACAATTTTCAAGAAATATATATGTTGCAAAATCCTTCCACTTATAATTATCTTCTTCTTCACTTTTTTTGTAGAGATCAACATTCCTTGTTTGGATTTTATAATGGCTTCTCCGGCAACAATTACAAGTAATATTTGGTCTTTCATTAGAGATGATAGCAAATTTTGTTATTTGATCTTCAAATTTCTTATTTACGGAGGGTTCTACATTCTCTTCCACATTTTCCTCAATAACTGTGTCATTCCCTGCACTTTCTTGTTCCGGACCAAAGTAACTTAACTGAATTTCATCAGTAACCTTCTCAACATCTGATACAGATCCACGGAACAGAGTCTTATTCAACTCATTTAACTTTAGTGCTGGACTTTTAGCAAAATACAATCTTCTCACAAACCTTCTCATTTCAGTATGATGTACTGCCAGCATCCTAAAATGATGAAAAACACTTTGACACACTTTCCTAGATAGACAAGCCAGAGAATGTCCTTGCAAACAAGTATTCTCTCTCACTCTGCATGGATCTAGTCTTTGAAGCACCTTAATCTTCTGTTTAACACTTTTTTTACTATATTCTCTTAGAAAGTCACGTAATTTATCAATAGATTCTTGTCGTACAGTACAAATACTACTACAATTCCAAGTGTACACTGGGGCTTTAGGACGTCTCCCCAGAACCTCATCAGCCATCACTTCTTCCTCATTTCTTGGAACCATTTTCTCCTTTTCCATTACACAACCATCCTTAACTTCATATGCTCTTCCATTGGTGTCAACTGCATGCAACAAACTATTACTTTGAAGATAACTGTCTTCATTAAAAAATGGTTCAGTACTTGAACTATGCATCCATTCTCCTAAAAACACTTTACAAAAGGTATTTCTTTTTACTACTGTTTCCGTTTTGCTTTGTGACTTCATTACATTAACTATTTTTTCTAATGTACGCATCCTGTTCAAAATTAAAATGAATAGTTTTCTTTTTAAATCTAAATCCTTAGCTACAATGGCTTCAATATCTTTTTTTCTCTTGTAAAGTTTAGCTCTTTTCTTATATTTTTTCACATCCTTTAGCAAATTGGACTTCACTCTTCTCTGAAACATTTTCCTACGGATCTCTTTAAATGCTGATTTTCTTTTCAAGTTAATTTTTATAGCTTCTGCTTGTACATTAGCATTTAGTAAATTCTCACTATTCTCTTGTTGTTTTCTACTTGAAACAATTTTTCCAATGGGGGCATTTTTTAAATTTTTCCTTTTTTTGAATATATTTTTAAAGAATTCCTTTGTCTGCTTACCAGAAGACTTTTTCTTTTTCCCAACATGAGCATCTTCAACTAACTTGGGTCCTCTAGTTGTCTTTAAATATACTTTTTGTTTCTGTATTTTTCGCTGTCTTGATTTTATAGGCATCTTATATTTCCTTCACTGCTCTGCAGCAATACCTGAAAGAAACTAAAAAAAATACCTTTTTGTAATTTTAATATATTACTATATTTGTTATGATCTTTTATTTTCTTATAACACTATCTACCCCTTTCCTACAAGTGAAAAATACAAGAAAACCAACACGAATTTAATCTCTAAGAACAATTTCTGTGTGCACACAGACTCTTGGTGTGATTCTAGGCAGAACACGATATTTCATTTGCAAATCAAAAGCACACTTATTTTTTTTTTTGCAACTGTTAATTACTATAACAGTCTGACACATTTTCTTTACAGTTTAGAGAGGCAGAAAAGAGCACATGTCCAATCAGCTTTTTTAGAGCATGTACATGTGTAACCTGGCTGACTGACTACACTCCATCAAAGATAATGATCCTTGGTGATGTTCAATGCATTAGCGTACCTCACTCCTACCTAAAACACCACACAGTGCTGATTAGTAAGCATGAGTGTACAGGAAAAACAGCTACCTCTCTGCTAAGAGTGTGGTTCTGAAGACTATCTACTGTCAGGTGCAAGAGAGACTTGAATGGACCCTTACATAACTGCATAAACACTGTAAACATGTATGTAACACTACATGTGTGGTAAGGGTTAATATGAGTTTTTAGCATGTAGCAACTACATGACCCATTGCAAGAGTGGAAGAAAAATCTACCATGTTGATTTAAAAAATGTTAGCATTTGCCTCTTATTTGAGAAACTGTTTTGGCCTGAATGCTAACCACCACATTTCCAGAAAACAAGCTTCCCCTTTCACACTTACTACTGTTTTCTGTGATTTTAGGCAGAAAATGTAATTTGCTTGCCAATTTCAAAGCACACGTACTACTGGTTTTTCCTGCAAGTGTTAAGTACTCTAACAGTCGCATACATTTTCATTACAGTTTTCAGATACAGAAAACAGCACATGTGCAAACAGCTTTTTGAGACCATGAACATGTGTGACCTTGGTGACTGACTACACCCCAGCAAAACAAATCAGCCTTAGTGATGTTGAATGTATTTGCGTTACTCACTGCTACCTGAAACACCACTCACTTGTGAATACTAAGCATGATTGTACAGGATAAACTGCTGGGTGTGTGCTAACAGTCTGCTTATGCAGACTGTGTATTTTCAGTTACAAGAGACATATGCATGTATACATGCAAAAAGAACCAGAGTTTCACGAAATACATCTATGACAACAATTCCTGTGTGCTCACAGACTCATGCTGTGATTCTAGGCAGAAAATGAAATTTGCTTGCCAATTTCAAAGCACACTTACTACTGTTTTTTTCTGCAAGTGTTAAGTACTCTAACAGTCTGATACATTTTCATTACAGTTTTCAGAAACAGAAAAGAGCACATGTGCAAACAGCTTTTTGAGACCATGAACATGTGTGACCTTGGTGACTGACTACACTCCAACAAAAGAAATCAGCCTTAGTGATGTTGAATGTATTAGCATTACTCACTGCTACCTGAAACACCACTCACTTGTGAATACTAAGCATGATTCTACAGGATAAACTGCTGGGTGTGTGCTAAGAGTCTGCTTATGCAGACTGTGTATTTTCAGTTGCAAGAGACATATGCATGGTTACTTCCAAAAAGAACCAGAGAGACACGAAATACATCTCTGACAGCAATTCCTCTGTGCTCACAGACTCATGCTATGATTTTACGCAGAAAATGAAATTTGCTTGCCAATTTCAAAGCACACTTACTACTGTTTTCTGTGATTTTAGGCAGAAAATGAAATTTGCTTGCCAATTTCAAAGCACACTTACTACTGTTTTTTCCTCCAAGTGTTAAGTACTCTAACAGTCGCATACATTTTCATTACAGTTTTCAGAAACAGAAAAGAGCACATGTGCAAACAGTTTCTTGAGACCATGAACATGTGTGACCTTGGTGACTGACTACACTCCAGCAAAATAAATCAGCCTTAGTGATGTTAAATGTATTATCGTTACTCGCTGCTACCTGAAACACCACTTACTTGTGAATACTAAGCATGATTCTACAGGATAAACTTCTGGGTGTGTGCTAACAGTCTGCTTATGCAGACTGTGTATTTTCAGTTGCAAGAGACATATGCATGGTTACTTCCAAAAAGAACCAGAGAGACACGAAATACATCTCTGACAGCAATTCCTCTGTGCTCACAGACTCATGCTGTGATTTTACGCAGAAAATGAAATTTGCTTACCAATTTCAAAGCACACTTACTACTGTTTTCTGTGTTTTTAGGCTGAAAATGAAATTTGCATGCCAATTTCAAAGCACACTTACTAATGTTTTTTCCTCCAAGTGTTAATTACTCTAACAGTCGCATACATTTTCATTACAGTTTTCAGATACAGAAAAGAGCACATGTGCAAACAGCTTTTTGAGACCATGAACATGTGTGACCTTGGTGACTGACTACACTCCAGCAAAAGAAATCAGCCTTAGTGATGTAGAATGTATTAGCATTACTCACTGCTACCTGAAACACCACTCACTTATGAATACTAAGCATGATTCTACAGGATAAACTGCTGGGTGTGTGCTAAGAGTCTGCTTATGCAGACTGTGTATTTTCAGTTGCAAGAGACATATGCATGGTTACTTCCAAAAAGAACCAGAGAGACACGAAATACATCTCTGACAGCAATTCCTCTGTGCTCCCAGACTCATGCTGTGATTTTACGCACAAAATGAAATTTGCTTGCCAATTTCAAAGCACACTTACTACTGTTTTCTGTGTTTTTAGGCTGAAAATGAAATTTGCATGCCAATTTCAAAGCACACTTACTACTGTTTTTTCCTCCAAGTGTTAATTACTCTAACAGTCGCATACATTTTCATTACAGTTTTCAGATACAGAAAAGAGCACATGTGCAAACAGCTTTTTGAGACCATGAACATGTGTGACCTTGGTGACTGACTACACTCCAGCAAAAGAAATCAGCCTTAGTGATGTTGAATGTATTAGCATTACTCACTGCTACCTGAAACACCACTCACTTGTGAATACTAAGCATGATTCTACAGGATAAACTGCTGGGTGTGTGCTAAGAGTCTGCTTATGCAGACTGTGTATTTTCAGTTGCAAGAGACATATGCATGGTTACTTCCAAAAAGAACCAGAGAGACACGAAATACATCTCTGACAGCAATTCCTCTGTGCTCCCAGACTCATGCTGTGATTTTACGCACAAAATGAAATTTGCTTGCCAATTTCAAAGCGCACTTACTACTGTTTTCTGTGTTTTTAGGCTGAAAATGAAATTTGCATGCCAATTTCAAAGCACACTTACTACTGTTTTTTCCTCCAAGTGTTAATTACTCTAACAGTCGCATACATTTTCATTACAGTTTTCAGATACAGAAAAGAGCACATGTGCAAACAGCTTTTTGAGACCATGAACATGTGTGACCTTGGTGACTGACTACACTCCAGCAAAAGAAATCAGCCTTAGTGATGTTAAATGTATTATCGTTACTCGCTGCTACCTGAAACACCACTCACTTGTGAATACTAAGCATGATTCTACAGGATAAACTGCTGGGTGTGTGCTAACAGTCTGCTTATGCAGACTGTGTATTTTCAGTTGCAAGAGACATATGAATGGTTACTTCCAAAAAGAACCAGAGAGACACGAAATACATCTCTGACAGCAATTCCTCTGTGCTCACAGACTCATGCTGTGATTTTAAGCAGAAAATGAAATTTGCTTGCCAATTTCAAAGCACACTTACTACTGTTTTCTGTGATTTTAGGCAGAAAATGAAATTTGCTTGCCAATTTCAAAGCACACTTACTACTGTTTTTTCCTCCAAGTGTTAATTACTCTAACAGTCGCATACATTTTCATTACAGTTTTCAGATACAGAAAAGAGCACATGTGCAAACAGCTTTTTGAGACCATGAACATGTGTGACCTTGGTGACTGACTACCCTCCAGCAAAAGAAATCAGCCTTAGTGATGTTAAATGTATTAGCATTACTCACTGCTACCTGAAACACCACTCACTTGTGAATACTAAGCATGATTCTACAGGATAAACTGCTGGGTGTGTGCTCACAGTCTGCTTATGCAGACTGTGTATTTTCAGTTGCAAGAGACATATGCATGGTTACTTCCAAAAAGAACCAGAGAGACACGAAATACATCTCTGACAGCAATTCCTCTGTGCTCACAGACTCATGCTGTGATTTTACGCAGAAAATGAAATTTGCTTGCCAATTTCAAAGCACACTTACTACTGTTTTCTGTGATTTTAGGCAGAAAATGAAATTTGCTTGCCAATTTCAAAGCACACTTACTACAGTTTTTTCCTCCAAGTGTTAAGTACTCTAACAGTCGCATACATTTTCATTACAGTTTTCAGATACAGAAAAGAGCACATGTGCAAACAGCTTTTTGAGACCATAAACATGTGTGACCTTGGTGACTGACTACACTCCAGCAAAAGAAATCAGCCTTAGTGATGTAGAATGTATTAGCGTTACTCGCTGCTACCTGAAACACCACTCACTTGTGAATACTCAGCATGATTGTACAGGATAAACTGCTGGGTGTGTGCTAACAGTCTGCTTATGCAGACTGTGTATTTTCAGTTGCAAGAGACATATGCATGGTTACTTCCATAAAGAACCAGAGAGACACAAAATACATCTCTGACAGAAATTCCTCTGTGCTCACAGACTCATGCAAAAATCACCACATACATCCCCTCTCGAACTCATAACTCACCTTTAAAATTAGTTAGTTGAGAAAGAAATGTGGCACTCAAACAGCAGACTATCAGACTCAGAATATCAGAGCTGTACACCTCTCTCCTCTGAGCAGAACCAATTAATGGCAATGTTTCCCTCTCTTTTTTCACACATATACATGTTAATTACAAATCTCAGTACTTCCCACTTTCTTTTCAAATGAAATCATACATTTCTATTGGTTGAAAACTTCAACCCTTTCCAAATGTACCCTTCCCCCAACTTGACTTCTGCCTGCTACCATAGCAACAGCTCATGGAACACTGCTGTGAGGAGAGAGGTCAGAAGTTCACCACACAATGTTTCAAATGGAAAGACCAAGAGGGCTTCACCTGTCCAACCTAACAGCAAATCCAAACTATTCTTCTGTGGGAACACAATTTTCTGAACCAATACAAAACATGCTTCTAAAAATGTACACATACAGCCTACTTTTTACTGTAAAAAGATTTGAATCAGCCAATGAGTTCTTTTTATTTAAAAAAAATATGTATGCCTCCATTTTCAAACTGTCTTTCATTTCATATTGCCATTCTACTGAAAGACACCTTCTGAGTGCATCCATATCTCCTTGAAAGATGTTCACAGTGTGGATTGTAGGTCACAGCTATGTCTTCTGGAGTGAAAAGTATGCAGAAAACAGAGGTATAATGAGAGACCTTGCTTTGCCAAATGTAGACATTAAATGGATTGGTCCGAGAGGATTAAAGTGGCACCAATTAATGCCTTTGGTGAAAACCTTTCTACATCTCCCACAGCCTAACCTTATTATTGTGCACTGTGGTGGAAATGACCTAGGCACTTTAACTGGGGTAGGTCTGGAAATGCTTATTAAGGACACCTTTGTGCAATTGATGTCGCTTTTTCCTCAATCTGCCTTTGTATATTCTAACATATGCCAAAGGCAAAAGTGGAACTGGTCCAACCAATTTTGTCCACAGATTGACAAAGCAAGAAAGCAAGTCAATAAGTTTGTTTCTGCTTTCCTCAGAGACTATGGTATGGGTTCTATATACCACAACAACTTGCGTTACAACATGCAAGACATTTATAGAGGAGACGGTGTACATTTCAATGATGAAGGGAACAGAGTCTTCCTCTTGAACTTTAGACTCTGCATCGGTACTTACTTGTAGGCACCAAAAAACACTTCATAAACACAACGGCTCTTTTTAGAGCCCCCTAATATCTTAACACTTAAATTTGTTTTTTTCTTTTTTCTTTTTTCTTTTTTACCGTACGCGTACGGTAAGCTTACCGTACGCGCACCACGCGATTTAAAAAAAAAAATTTAAATGTATTTTTCATACTTTTATGGCCTTCATGGACCCCCTGACAAATGCTAGGGGGTCTGCAACTCTCTTCGTTGCCCCCTTTCCACGTTCTCCTCCTTTGTGTATCAGTGTGAGACACACAAAATGGAGGCCGACACTTCCTGATTTCGACCGATTCGAATGTTTACAGTCATGTAACCACCAATCAGAATTAACCTCGCGCATGGCAGCGTGCGCGTACGGTAAGCTTACCGTACGCGCTCGGAGCGCGCCTATAGATATATATATTGATTTAAATGCTATTTTATCAGCAAATACTGAACACATTTACACCAGACCTACAAAAGGCACATCCTCTCTGTCAAATTTCAAGTAATTCTGTTCAGCCGTTCGGGCTGTAGCTCGGACTAAAGGTCCTATGGAAAAATGCATGGGGAAAACACGTTTTGGGACCCCCGTTTTTCTCAGCCCACGCTTGAAGAATCACCCCGAGACTTTCAGGGTAGGAGCAGAGCGGAGCGCACCACCAATTTTGAAAATTTCGCCAGGATTCGTCAACCGGCGCCAAAGTTATTCAAAATAGAATGTTGCGGATTTCCAATGGAAACACGGTCCTAACTATAACTACCTACTGGCGACCGCCAGTAGGTAATATATATATATATATATATATATATATATATATATATATATATATATTACCTACTGGCGGTCGCCAGTAGGTAGTTATAGTTAGGACCACGTTTCCATAGGAAATCCGCAACATTCTATTTTGAATAACTTTTGCGCCGGTCGACGAATCCTCGTGAATTTTTCAAAATAGGTGGGGCGCTACGCTCCGCTCCTACCCTGAAAGTCTCGGGGGAATTCGTCAAGCGGGGGCTGAGATAAAAGGGGGGTCCCAAAACGCGTTTTTCCATAGGACCTTTAGACACAGCTACAGCCCGAACGGCTGAACAGAATTACTTGAAATTTGGCAGAGAGGTAGTCCTCAGGTCAAGGAAGTGCCTTTTGTAGGTTTGGTGTAAATCTGTTCAGTAGATTCTGAGAAAATAGCCTTTAAATCAATATATATATCTGAGCCAGCTTACGGTGCGCTTACTGGGCACGCACGCCACGAATGGCGTAAAGTAAGTTAGCATTTAAAAAACCGTACAAATTCACTGAAAAAACCATAGGTTTCACACATGTTATAGTTAGCTGTACATTTTACTGATAAAAAACCAATGAAATTCCCCCGTTATAGTTACTGTAGGCAACTATAACTCACGCGACCGTAATCCTCTGCTGATGACATATGTGTCTTTATGAAAAAAAAATATTTGTAATATATGTATAGCTTAAATTTAATGGAAGAAGACATGGGGAAATAAGTGTCTAAATACAGTATTAGCATCAGCTGAGGATTGCGGTCACGTGAGTTATAGTTGCCTACAGTAACTATAACGGGGGAATTTCATTGGTTTTTTATCAGTAAAATGTACAGCTAACTATAACATGTGTGAAACCTGAGTGTCTGAGTGTCTGTATGGTTCGGTGGGGGGTATTACGTAGTGCATAGGTGCATGAATGAGTGACTCACTGTTTGTGTTGAAGACAGCATGTGTGCAGGACTGTATGGGCGGATGAGTGTGTGCATGGGTGTGTTAGTGAGTGAATGACTGTCTTAACAGTGTCTCTATGAGTAACTACATATGTTTTAAACTAGTATATGTGACTATTGGTGTATATAAGTGAGTATATGTGAGAGTGAGAGATTGAAAGAGTTCCTGTATGAATAAGTATGTGTTTCTATAAGTGATTGTTTAAAAGACTAAGTATGTGTAAGTTTCTGAAGAAGTAAGTGTGGTGGTGTGTGTATAACTGTATATGCAAGTAAATGGATGTTTGATTCTTTATTAGCATGAGTGACTATGTGTGTGAGTAACTCTATGGATGAGTGGCGTTGTGTAACAGGATGTATAGGTGTATGAGTACATATTATGAGTGAGTACATGTATGAGTGACTGTATAGGACTGTTGGTGAATGAGTGGATGTGTATGTGGATCTTAGAATTACTGAATAGGTTGTTGTAACTAATATTGGTATGTCCATTGTTTTGAAAATTTTAGTTTCTATTTTTGAATGTGTGTATCAAAGGTTATATTAGGGGGAGAGGAGGTCTGCCACTCTATCAGCAAGGATGATGTCATCAGTGATGTCATTTGAGATGTCATCTGTGATGTCATGAGTAATGTCACTGACCATGTCATGAGTGATGTAATATGTGACGTCATCAGCAGTGCATTGTGGGCGCGCGAGTTATAGTTAGCTGAACTAACTATAACAGGGGAATTTCAATGGTTTTGTACAAGTGAAAAGTCCAGCTAACTATAACGCCCCTGAAACCTATGGTTTTTTCAGTGAATTTCTAAGGTTTTTTAAATGCTAATTCCTATCTATAAAGTGCCTGAAACCTATGGTTTTTTCAGTGAATTTCAAAGGTTTTTTAAATGCTCATTTCTAACTATGCCTACAGAGATAGGACATGTGAAGAAAGAAGAAAAAACGCACAGAAAGAAAAAAAAGAAATGCAGAAAGAAGCAACAGAAGTCCTCAAAGACGAAGAAAAGTGCAGGAAGAAGGATAACGTGCAGAAAGAACAAATAGAAGAGCAGAAAGAAGCCTTGTTGCAAAATCATCCTGTACCCTCAACTTTTTCAGACGGATACTGGTGGTAACTGAATCTGACTAACCAGTCCTAGAGCCAGTGCTATGTTAAAAGACACTCAGAATACAGTGAAAACACCTACATACACTAGCGAACACTATGCGTTGGGGTCCCCCTGTGATCAGCATGACCTCCTCTGTAAGCCCCTAGTATATAATAGGGCAGGGGATTAAAACTACCTCTTAAAACGCGCCACAGGGCGTGTTTGCACACATCACCTCAGGCCCCATCCCCTCACTTCCCCACTGTGTAAACACGCCCTGTGGCCGTTTTAAGTTGGGAGATTAAGTCCCTTTGAATCCTGTGGGTCCCAAGGGTCCAACTAGACCACTAGGTACCTCCAGTAAGCGCCACAGAGCTGCGTTGCAGAGAGATGTAAAAAAGGGCACGGCCTAGACCACCTCTCTGCAACGCAGCGCAGTGGCGCTTACAGGGAGCACCTGGTGGGCTAGTTGGCCCCCAAGGTCCCTCAGGATTGAAGGGGAATTATTTTCCCAACTTAAAACCCACCACAGGGCTTGTTTGCACACGTTAACTCAGGCCCCGTCCCCTCCCTTCACCACAGTGTAAACACGCCCTGTGGCCGTTTTTTGTTCGGAGATTAAGTTAATTTGAATCCTGAGGGTTCCTAGGGTCCAACTAGCCCACTAGGTACCTCCAGTAAGCTCCACAGAGCTGCGTAGCAGAGAGGTGTAAAAAGTGGCACGGCCTGGACCACCTCTCTGCAACGCAGCTCAGTGGCGCTTACTGGAAGCACCTGGTGGGCTAGTTAGCCCCCAGAGGCCCTCAGCATTGAAGGGGAATTATCTCCCCAACTTAAAACGCACCATAGGGCGTGTTTGCACACGTCACCTCAGGCCCCGTCCCCTCCCTTCCCCACTGTGTTAACACGCCCTGTGGCCGTTTTTTAAGTTTGGAGATTAAGTCCCCTTGAATCCTGAGGATCCCTAGGGGCAAAATAGCCCACTAGGTACATCCAGTAAGCGCCATTGCAGAGAGGTGTAAAAAGGGGCACAGCCTGCACCACCTCTCTGCAACGCAGAGCAGTGGCGCTTACTGGAAGCACCTGGTGGGCTAGTTGGCCCCCAGGGTCCCTCAGGATTGAAAGGGAATTATTTCCCCAACTTAAAATGCACCACAGGGCGTGTTTGCACACATCACCTCAGGCCCCGTCCCCTCCCTTCACCACTGTGTAAACGCGCCCTGTGGCCGTTCTAAGGTGAAAGATTAAGTCCCCTTGAATCCTAAGGGTCCCTAGGGTCAAACTAGCCCACTAGGTACCTCCAGTGAGCGCCACAGAGCTGTGTAGCATAGAGGTGAAAAAAGGGGCGTGGCCTCAGAACACCTGTATGCAACGCAGCTCCCTGGCGCTTACTGGAGATACCTGTTGGGCTAGTTGGCCCTCAGGGACCCTCAGTATTGAAGGGAAATTAATTCCCCAACTTACAACTGGCCAGGAGGCGCGTTTGCAGAGTGCTGCAAGGAGGGGGCGTGGCCTCCGGCGCGATGCCGGTCTTTTATTTATTTTATTTTTTTAAGAAGGAGGGCTGTGTGGCCCCCTTCTTTTTCTAATTTACTGGCCCTGGAGACCCCATCCCCCAGGGCCTGCACACAAACTTTTTTTGTTGAAAAAAATAAATTTGGCCCTCCCAAGGCCTTAATCGGCCCCGGGGACCCCAACCCCCGGGTCATGGCTTTTTTTTTTTTTTTATTCTTTAGGAGGGGGCTGCGTTGCCCCCTTCCTCAGGCCACTTATGGCCCCGGGGACCCCATCCCACAGGGCCGGCCTTTGTATTTTATTATTTTAAAAAAATATATATTTATAGAAAAACCTAGGACATGCTGGACAAACCGTATGTACCTATCACCATGACGATTTGCGTGATATTCATTAAAAGGCGACTATGCATAGAATGAATCCACATGGAATGTATTTACACCGCTAGTGAAGCTCTGACGTGTCTGACGCCCTACCGTGCCTAATCCCAGTGCCCCTGCCGGTGGGTACTCTCCAAGTAGACACCCTTGGCGTTTATTTATACAAACATGGGTAGCTATTGACGGACACATTTAATATACACGCACACCAAGCCATTCAAAGGGGATTCGACAAAAATTCGACCAAACTATGCAAGAAACCCCACTCACAGTTAATAAAACACACATCCACCGCCGGATGTTTAATACTTTTTATTTTACTCTCTGGAAAGGAGACGAACCTCACTTGAGAGTCACAGCGTGCTCCTGGCTGAGCCCAATGCTGTGTTACACCCACCAGTGCCCGCCGAGTGCCTCACACCTCTGTGTTGTATTTCACCAGCTAGTGCGTATGCTATGACACTCTCTAGCCCATGTGCACTGTAACACCAGCCCATGAATATGTCATGCCACACTTGCATTCACACGGGTTATATTGCCCCATCTAACGTGCCTTCCTCGATGCCTATGTTATAACGCACAGTGCTATGCCATACATATTACAATCTGGGATCCATATCTTTGTCACAGTGCATATGCAACGTTACACTCCCCAGCACATATTTTATATCACAACTTTAGAGACTAGTTAGGTTACACAACACTGCCCTGTGCATATTACACTCCAAGGCGCATATCGCATAGCACACGCTAGTGCCTGTGCTATCTCGCGCTCTCCAATGAATCTGTCATTGCGCACAATGTATTGCATATTATATTTCACACCCCGGTTCATCTTATATCACACTGTTTGGTGCATAGTTTATACCATATACTATATCTAGTTTTCATTTTCAATCGTGCTCCCAGGACTATGTTCTATATAACACTGCGTCCACCTACCCTTTTCACGGGCATTACATTTTGCGATGGGGGTGGAGGGTCAGGGGGTGTTTCTGCCAAGTGAGCCCGGAGTCACAGTCACAAACGTTCTCTTCTTCCTGAATAAAAGTGAGATTATGATGCATACTTGTTCATATTTTAAGTAGTTCACACAGACACACATTTTAAAAACAATAAAGTTCCTAATACCCACCTTCTCTGAACAGTTAGCTTGCTGTCCCATCCACCTCCTCCCTATCCTCTGTTGTCTGAATCCACGGACTAGCCTCCTCTCTCCTGCCATGCATGGTCTGATGTGCTGCCACTGCCCTCCATTTAGCATGATGTACCAGTCCACTCCTCCTGCCCTCCTTTGCCCAATTCTATGGCCCATCATTGACCTCCTGCTTAGCCTCTGTGCTTAGCTTGCTGCCCCTATTCTCCTTCCCCCTGCCCTCTTTGTGCATGCCCCTGCTCCATCCTTTTTGCCCACCATGTTCCATGGACCTGCCACTCCTATCTACTCTGAGTGTTCTGTTGAGCTGCACTCCCCTCCCACCTGCCTAGCATTGTCAGATGACTGTAACCTGTCCCTGCCACCTCCACCCTGCCTGTCCACATGCCATGCCCCTATCCCCTTCCTCCTGTCCTCCATGGTTCATTTTACTGCCACACCCTTCTGCCCTCCCTGGTCTGTTGTGCTGCAACTGCTCCTCCTGCCTGCCCCGTGCAATCTGTTGTGAGGCCCCTTCCCCTGAACCCAGGTCCTGACCCTCCCTTCTATCCTCCATGGTCCTTAATGCATGCCCCTGCACCCTCCTTCTTGCCCATCATAGCCATTGTGCTGCCACTAACCCTCCCGCTTGCCATGCATGGTCTTCTGTGCTGCCATGGCCCCTCCCACCTTCCCTGTGTGGTCAGCTAGCTGCCCCTGAACCCCTCCCACCTTCCCTCCATGGTGTGTGTGTATGCCATCATAGTCTCATTGTTGCTCTCCATGGTGTGTCTTGTTTCTAGTGCCCAACCTGCCTGACCTCCATGGTCATCTTGCTGCTCCTGCCCTGCCCCCTTGCCCCCAGCCCTCTGTTTCCATGTGCAGACCCCTATTCCCTCCCTCCTGGCTTGTCTGTTCCATTGTAATGCCCCTGATCCGTCCCTCCTGCCTTTATGGTCTGTTATGCTGCAGCTTTCTCTCCTGTCTGTCCATTATGGTCAGCTAGCTACCATTGCCTCTTTCCCCTCTGTTCTCTGTTGTCCATGTACATGGTCCTGTTCCCTCCCTATTGCTTTCTATGGATTGTTGTGCTGCACTCCCGTCCCGCATGCGCTGTGTGGTGTATTGTGCTGCTGCAAACCCTGATGCCTGCCCTGTAGGGTCAGTTTGGTGCACCTCTCCATGTCCCTCCTGTCCTCTGTTATCCGAGTCCATGTCCCAATCCCAATTCCTCCTGCCTACCATGATCCAATGTACCATACTTGCGAACATTTCAAACTTGGTAAGAGGGAGATTTTGAAAAAAAACTGGGGTATTGATTTTCCCCTTTGAGTTACATTGAAAAAGAGGACATTGTAGACAGGAGACAGATCAAATAAAGACCATTTGAGCTTAAAAACATTGGACGTTTCCTGGCTGAAACGGGTCTGTTGGCATGTATGGTTGTACTACCACTGCCTCTTTCTTCTGCCCACAATGGTCTATAATATTGCCACAGCCTCTCTTGCCAGTCCTGTATTGTTGGTTTGTTGCCCCTTCCCCCCTTTCCACTGCCCTCCATAGTCTGTTGTGCTGCCACTGCCCTTCCTGCCTGCCCAGTGTGGTCAAATTGTTGCATCTGCACTCTCCTACCTGCCTTCAATTTTCAGAGTCTGTGCCCCTGGTCTCTGCCTCTCAACAGTATCCCAATGAACAACTAGATTGCTAACATTCTATATTTATTACAAAAGTGTGGAACGCCTGACGTCATCTTGATGTAATCAAAACTGTAATACCTAGAGTATTTCCTTTAGAAATTACATATATGAGAGGGTCTTATTTGCATCAAAATTATGGTTAGTGCTCTAAAAAACTAAAATGAGGACATATTTTCTGAGTTTTCAAATAGCGACAAAGAACTTTTAAATTATTTGTAATCTTTATGTTTTTTTATCCAGTTGACGACTTGATTAAATGTTGCACCTAGGGGAGAGGATGTGGTGTTACTTCCAGAGCTGCAGATTTTGCAACTGGGGAACCAGGTTGGAGTTTCTGCTTCAGCTCATCATTCTGTGATTCTGGTCAAATCATTTAATCTCCCCATGTCTACAACCAAAATGAATTTGATCTTGTGTGATGTAACCAATGCTCATGTAAAGCACTCCAATACATGACAAGTCTGCACTATATAAAACTGCAAATACACAAAAAATAAGTGTTTTGCACACTTCTGTCATTGGGCTACATGTGGGCTACATCTGGGTGATATTTGTGCTGCATTTGGGCTCTTTTGTCTCTGGTGGCAATATTGGGAGATTTATTTGTTATGAAGTTTCCTAATTTCCTCATTTACTGCAGTCTCCTCAGTAGGAAATGCTTTCAGTTTTTTACTTTGATTCCATCAAGAAGGTATTCAGATATGTCACACATTTGCCATAAATTCTGAATGTTAGCACTCTAGTTGCTTATTAGATCACTGTAGTAAAGCTACTGCTCACCAGGGAAGTCTGCTGCTGGTATTGAAAGTGCATGTTTCAGTCTGCATGTCAGAATTTTTTAATAAAATAGAAGAGGATTTGAGAAGTCACTCAAAATGTGCCCTAATTTTTCTTTCTTCAGCACTAATCATAATTTCTATGGCAAAATAAACCCCCTCATTGTGTTCCTTTTTAGATTAAGGTACCAATTACGATCCGGTAAAAAATTTCCCCGTACGACTCGTATCCGGTCTTTTTACCGTACGAATCGTACAAGTGCCGTACAAACTGCCAATTACGATTCGCATGGGAAAAAGACCATACGAATCGCATTGGGAATCATTCCCCACACGTCCTCGGGTCGTAAAAAGTGTCCGACACGTCCTCGGACAAATCACCATACAAATGTGAAAAGTGAAGTCCGACCGCGGTATCACGATCCATCCCGTGCGTCAGAAGTTACAACCGAATGTAAAAAACACCGTCCGCACCGAACACCCATAGCAACCATGGAGAAATGTGCCCGCATACGCGCCAACCCCCCAGCCCCCGTACGTATGCGCTGACCCCCCCCAGCCCCCGTACGTACGTGTCGAACCCCCCGTGTATGTACACCCGTGTAAGTGTCGTACCCCCGTGTATGTACACCCGTGTACGTGTCGTACCCCTCCGTGTATGTACACCCCTGTACTTGTCGTACCCCCCGTGTATGTACACCCCTGTATGTGTCGTACCCCCGTGTATGTACACCCGTGTATGTGTCGCACCCCCACCTGTGTATGTACATCCCTGTACGTGTCGTACCCCCACCCGTGTATGTGCACCCGTGTACATTAGAGTCGTACCCCCACCCGTGTATGTACACCCGTGTACGTGTCGTACCCCTCCGTGTATGTACACCCCTGTACGTGTTGTACCCCCCGTGTATGTACACCCCTGTACGTGTTGTACCCCCCGTGTATGCACACCCCTGTACGTGTCGTACCCCCCGTGTACGTGTTGCACCCCCACCCGTGTATGTACACCCCTGTACGTGTCGTACCCCCGTGTATGTACACCCCTGTACGTGTCATACCCCCACCCGTGTATGTACACCCGTGTACGTGTCGTACCCACCCGTGTATGTACACCCCTGTACGTGTCGTACCACCCGTGTATGTACACCCCTGTATGTGTCGTACCCCCGTGTATGTACACCCCTGTACGTGTCGTACCCCCACCCGTGTATGTACACCCTTGTACGTGTCGCACCCCCCGTGTATGTACACCCCTGTACGTGTCGTACCCCCGTGTATGTACACCCGTGTACGTGTCGCACCCCCACCCGTGTATGTACACCCCTGTACGTGTCGTACCCCCGTGTATGTACACCCCTGTACGTGTCGTACCCCCACCCGTGTATGTGCACCCGTGTACGTGTCGTACCCCCGTGTATGTACACCCCTGTACGTGTCGTACCCCTCTGTGTATGTACACCGCTGTACGTGTCGTACCCCCCCTGTATGTACACCTGTGTACATTAGAGTCGTACCCCCACCCGTGTATGTAGACCCGTGTACATTAGAGTCGTACCCCCACCCGTGTACATCAGAGTCGTACCCCCACCACAACCTCCTAAGTACGGAGCGCACCCCAGGCCCCAACATCACAACCGCATGTACGAGTCGTACCAAGCCACACACAAGGACAGCACTGTGCAACAAAATGGCCCATGTACACCCCGTGCACACGCTAAAAACGCACGTACACAACCAGGACAAACCAAAACAACACAAGAATACACCATTCGAATGGCACAAAGCCACTAAACATGTCCAACAACCACTAAAACAACACATTCACTGACCTGCAACTGCCAAAAACAAACAGAGGCCCAAAACACCACCACTCCTTATAACACACCCACCCAAACTTCAAACACAGCCACACCCACCAATGGACCAATAAAAAGGGCCCACACACACAAACCATGAGCCTTTGCAACAGACTCACTGCTGCCAGACCCCACAGACAACCTACAGCACCAAACTAGAAGCTTTACCACACCTTACAGTTGCACACCTTCACACAACCACCTTCACAAACACCCCCTCATCACATTCACACACACACCTGCACAACCACACCCACACACCCACAACCATCCACACACCCCCCCATCCACACCCTCACCCCTCACCATGCCCACTAACAAGAATCCAAAGTTCAGTAACCGAGAGTTGGAGGTCCTTGTCGATGAAATCCTCAGAGTCGAGCCACACCTCTTTCGAACATTGGTCAGACAGACCAGCATATCAGCAAAAACAGCCATGTGGCAGACCATCGTCGATGCTGTGAATGCTGTTGCGGACACCAGAAGGAACAAGCAGGAATGCCAAGCCAGGTGGTACGATCTGCGGAGGAGGGTCTGAGCCAAGATGATGGATGAACACAACCAGGCCAACGTCACTGGAGGAGGGCCGTCCCGCAGACCCGTACACTACCATCCCTGGGAGGAGAGGGTGATGGCCATACTGCCGGTGGAGGCAGTCGAAGGATTAGGAGGACTCCGAGACCCGGGTGAGTACACAAACAATGCACCTCACATGGGGGGAACGTCATCCACAACCAAACTCACAAACAGGCACGCTACCACCCCAAGCTATCGCATGACTCAACCACACTCCATGAACACACACATGCCACTGGCGCCACCATGCCCCATGCACCCAGCTGGACAATGTCAAGTCACAGGCCACAGAAGACACCAACACATGACACGGTAACCCGGATGGCGGGAGGGTGGGCCCAAAAAATCACATAGTGCAACTCAGAAGCAGACAACAATGCCCTCTGCCCATATGGCCTAGGTCACAGCCAGACAAACAGTGTGTCCCCACACTTGAAAGACTCGCCAGCAAATGGCGGACGCCTTGCATTAACACATGGGTGTGAAGGCACTGTTTTGCACATGACAGCAGCTAATGAACAGCCAACACTGTGAAAGAGTGGCAGCACACACCACCACAGCAGCAGCGCAGACACAGACACTACACCCAATGGGTGCCTGGAGATCAGAAACAAACTCACATCAACAAGCCAAGGGCCATTCAAATATCTGCTAACAGTGTGTACCCAGGAAGCTGGGCTGAGGTGACAGAGGGTGACACACAGAGGGAGGGAGAGGGGGACAGAGAGGGAGGGAGACACAGGAAGACGGACAGAGGGAGGAGGCTGACACACAGAGGGAGGGAGAGGGGGACAGAGAGGGAGGGAGACACAGGAAGACGGACAGAGGGAGGAGGCTGACACACAGAGGGAGGGAGAGGGGGACAGAGAGGGAGGGAGACACAGGAAGACGGACAGAGGGAGGAGGCCGACACACAGAGGGAGGGAGAGGGGGACAGAGAGGGAGGGAGACACAGGAAGACGGACAGAGGGAGGAGGCTGACACACAGAGGGAGGGAGAGGGGGACAGAGAGGGAGGGAGAGGGGGACAGAGAGGGAGGGAGACAAAGGAAGACGGACAGAGGGAGGAGGCTGACACACAGAGGGAGGGAGAGGGAGACAGAGAGGGAGGGAGACACAGGAAGACGGACAGAGGGAGGAGGCTGACACACAGAGGGAGGGAGAGGGGGACAGAGAGGGAGGGAGAGGGGGACAGAGAGGGAGGGAGACACAGGAAGACGGACAGAGGGAGGAGGCTGACACACACAGGGAGGGAGAGGGGGACAGAGAGGGAGGGAGAGGGGGACAGAGAGGGAGGGAGACACAGGAAGACGGACAGTGGGAGGAGGCTGACACACAGAGGGAGGGAGAGGGGGACAGAGAGGGAGGGAGAGGGGGACAGAGAGGGAGGGAGACACAGGAAGACGGACAGAGGGAGGAGGCTGACACACAGAGGGAGGGAGAGGGGGACAGAGAGGGAGGGAGACACAGGAAGACGGACAGAGGGAGGAGGCTGACACACAGAGGGAGGGAGAGGGGGACAGAGAGGGAGGGAGACACAGGGAGAGCAAATCAGCCATGTGGTGTGTGGGAATGTCTGCTCGTCAGCAGGTGGACTGCGTGCATGTAGACAAGGGTGGCCAGTGCCAGCACCCCCCCTCTCCTCCATGGCAAAACACAGGGCCATGTCACAACCTGTGCACGAGCACAACGACAGCTACCTGCATCATACAAGTGTGTGTAACAACTTCATGTGCCCACGTACAGTGCAACACGGAAGGCGCCAATGCACGGCTCGCCACACCTGCCCACTCCACTGCTGACTGCAGTCACACTTGACGCAGCAAGTAAGACTGTGCCACACATAGTTAAAGGCGCCAAAGCTGTGCCCAAGGGACACACCCATGCACAAGTGCACTGTGAGTGGAATGCAAGACAGATCCAAATTCCCAGAGGAAATGTTCCAACTTTGAAACTGATGAAACATGGATGTTGCATGGACCAAAATTAACATTGTCTCTCTCACACACAGGTCAACCTCGTGGTTCACCCCCCAACACTGGGGGGGAAGACTCACAGGACCCGGCTCTGTGGGAGGCCGATCCCACCGGCAGCGACGACTCTCACCACTCTGTGGACGACCCCGACCAACCTGGCCCCTCTCGTGTCCAATGACCTGCAGCACCTGCATCAGGTTCAACAGGGCCAACCACCACCCCCACTCCTGCCACATCCCAGGAGACACCCAGGATCCCTGCCCCACCACCACAAAGCAGCCAGGCTGGCCAGGAGGGACACGGTGTCCCGGGCACCCAGGAGGAGGCGAGCAACAACGCCAATGCCACCCCTCAGGGGTCCCGGAGACCCGAAGTGCCCACAAGGGCAGGCCAGGTGCAAGTGGGCAGGGGTGGTGGGAGTGGAGGACGGCGGAGGCGCCAGCCTGACCAGTTGGCTGGGGAACTGGTATATTCCCATGTCCGAAACATCCTGGACACATACCGGCAGGACACCACGGGCATGGCCCAGGTTGTGTCCGTCCTCGAGGGGATCAAGACCCAGCAGGCCCAGCAACATGCGGAGCTACATGCCTGTCTACTGCAACACCAACGGAGGATGGAGGACGGACAGGCTGAGCTCGTGCCGGTGTACACGGGAATTCACAGTACACTCTGTCGGATGGCCGACAACATGGGCAACCCTCCCTGTGCCAGAAGGCGTAGAACATCACCACCCACAGGGAGGGATCAGGAGGAGGAGGAGGAAACATCTGATGGAGCATCCCAAACATCATCACGGCCTGCTTCTGAGGGTCCCCGCAGGAGGGCGGGTCGTCCACGGAAAAGACCGTGAGGGTCGGCGCTACAGCACCATCTCCCAGGACACCTGGCCTGGCACCTGGCCCACTGGAGCAACAGCAGCACAGCATCAAAAGACATTCTCTGACACATGGCCTTGCTGGTCACTGTCTGACCAATGTTGACAAAGACTGTGGCATGGACTCTGAGGATTTCAAATGGCAAGGACACCAACTCCGCTACTGAACTTTGGATTCCAAACACCCGGAAAGCCCCTCATGTCATACCCCCCCCCACTAAAATAAAAAGTCACACCATGAAGAGAAGATGCCTGCTGGTTGCATTATTACCTTACATGTGTCTTGTAAAGTCTAAACATGCCTGAGTTCTCTTTTGACTTCAACCATCCACACCCTGGGGCCTGAGTCTGGCACAGGACACACGGGTCACAGTGTATTAGGCAAGACAGACATGGAGCACCATACACACCCGTGATGGGCCCAACCAGCTGAGGGGGTGGCCGCACAACCGTGCCGACAGACATATTGAGTACAGCAACAGTCATGCGCAGAGGTCAGGGATCATGTCCAGTGTCCTGGGGGGCACCCAGGTATCTGTAGACAGGTGGCAGAACCATGTCCTGCAAGCTTGAGTCCGGTGGATGCAGATAATGGGGGCCTGGCGAACGTTGGATGCATGGGGATGGCACATGTCACAATACCCACACAGTCATGGATATCATGCACAATACACAGTCTCATCCCACACACACAGCTTTCATCTTGCTACTCGACACATAGACACATAGCCACTATCAGGGAAAACCATGCCAGACATGCTGGATGCACCGTGGCAACACACCAGCATTGACTGAGAAGAGGCACCTTGGAGGCATAGGGACACCTTTATTAGTCATGTATTCGGGATTGCAGAGGCAACTTGAAGCACACATGAACAGTTCATGTGGAGTAACATGTGGGTCCAACACTGGCACCCCCCTTCTGCAGCTCAAATGCGTGATAGCCATGGAACTGGCACACAAGTGTCGGCTAACAGCTAAACACCCCCAGCTGCTCACGGAGAGCCTGCCATACACCATTGATCCGCTGATATGGAAGTCCCACAGCATGTCAAGCCAATGCAAACCGTATGTGTCCGAGGGCAGTGTTACACACATTGATGCCATCATCACAATCCACTATCCCATCACTGATGACTGTCAACAAGTCTGACCATCTATTCAGGTGTACACAGCTGCATGTCATGTGTACCATGGTGATGCAACATGTCTGCAGAGGAACCAAACATCGACAGGGGCAGTGTGCATACATCGTGAACAACTGCCACACCCAATACACCCCTGATGCATCCCTTACCCTAAGGAGACTTCCAAACGTGTCTGTGCCTGTAACGCTGAGTCAGCACACGATGACGTGTCCATGAGGAATAGCAGTGCCACAACAATGCAAGCAGCAGACGGCATGCGCAAGTACCTGGGGAAGAGAGACACACAAGAAGTCAGCCACAAAAAGCACAGCCACTTGCATGTGCATTTACTCGACACATGTATGGATGACAACATGCTAGGTCACAATTATGACTGGGGAAATACAACCATCACTGGCACCATCACTCCAGTGACACACCCACACACACCTCTGACTCACGTGCCATACATGCAGGTGGAGACACACATCACAACACATGCCCCACGGGGACCAATGCGTGCACACTCAGACACTGGTACTCACCACTAAGCAAAGAAGTCGCGTATGAGCCGAGTCCGGATGTCCTCCTGCGGCTCCACATCCTCCACATCACTAGCCCCATTGCCAAGCCCTTCGTCCTCCACGGGTGGATGGTCCTCGTCATCTTGATCTAGGATGAGTGGCACAGCTTTCTCAACTGCCATGTTGTGCAGCATGCAGCAGACCATGAAGATTTTGCAGACCTTCGCCGGGGCATATGGGAGTGCGCCACCGGTCTTGTGTAGGCACCTGAATTGGCTCTTCAGGAGGCCAAACGTCCTCTCTATCACTCGCCTTGTCCGGCCATGGGCGGTGTTGTAGCGGAGCTGGGCCGGCGTGATGGGGTTGCGGAGAGGTGTGATCAGCCATGGCATGTTGGGATAGCCAGCGTCCCCTACATGGAAAGCACATGGACATCGTTAGAACAGGAGAAGCGGTCGTGCTGGAAGTCTACGAAAAATACAGGACAGACAGACTGTACCCACCAACAACACATGCTCGTTCGTTGCACAGCTGCGTCATCATTTCAGGCACCCTGCTACGCCTCATGATGTAGGCATCATGTGCTGATCCTGGAAAACGAGCACAGACATGTGAAATCACCATGTTGGACAGACACACCACAAGGGCATTGATGGAGTGGTAGTGCTTGCGATTCCGGTACGCTACCTCCTGTGCCTGTGGTGGTACCAAAGCAACATGTGTCCCATCTATGGACCCAATGACATGGGGCATTCCTCCCAGGGCATAGAATCCACGCTTGACCCCAGTCAACATTTCAGGGGTAGGAAAATGGATGAAGTCATCCAGGTGAATCAACATGGCCTCTAAGAAATCATGCAGCACACGGCAGAACATGCTCTGGGACATGCCACCAACATAAGCTATGGTATTTTGAAAGGTACCCATGGCTAGAAAATGTAGGGCTGCCATTACCTTCAGCTTGGGTGTCAGTGCCGTAGGATACCTGTGCAGCGGTTGCAGGTGTGGTGCCAGTCTCGCCGTCAAATCCAGAATCAACCGTTGGGGGAAGCGGTAGCACCGGATACAGTCATTCTCCCGCATGGCAGCCAAGTCCGGAATTGGTCGGGGAAGAGGCGGCGCTCTGCAGTAATTTGGAAGTGACAAGGAAGAGTGTTAGAAAAGGTAGACGGACCGGGAGGGCCGGCCGGGGTCAGGAGGAGAGGTCTCCGGGGAGAGCCGTCTCCAGCGATCGTACAGACAAGTAACTTCCCCCCCACAGACAAATACCACACACGGATAAGGTTCAGTGATCTTTATAAGCACTTATTTAAGGTACGGTGAAAGGGTACAAGGAGGTCTGGACTCAGGGGTCCCCTCGATCAGAGTCTCGCAAGGTAGGGAAGGGGGTGGCGGGACAGTCTATTTACCAATCAGGTAACTCGGATGCGATGGTGATGAGCTCACGATCCTCGAACTTTGGAGAGTAGGTGGTATGGGCCGCGGCAGCGCCAGCAGGTCCCGGTGCGGATGGTCGATACAACGGGCCGCGGCAGCGCCAGCAGGTCCCGGCGAGGATGGTCGGTACAACGGGCCGCGGCAGCGCCAGCAGGTCCCAGGAAGATGATTGTTGCAGAAGGCCGCGGCAGCGCCAGCAGGTCCCGGTGAGGATGGTCGGTACAACGGGCCGCGGCAGCGCCAGCAGGTCCCAGGAAGGTGATTGTTGCAGAAGGCCGCGGCAGCGCCAGCAGGCAGGACGATGGTTCACAAGAGCGGGCTACGGCGACGCCAGTAGACCGTCAGGGTTGAGTTCACTCGGTGTCTCTCGACTCCAGGATACAACTCCCTTCCTGCTCCGGAGCTGCCCCAGTTATAGGGCTGGTGCCCTTTGATGTCCGGACCCTCGCACTTGGAGGTCGGAGAGTCCGGGATGAAGGTGTCCAGACACCCAGCAGGGGGTGGAGCCAGTGCCCGGGGGAGCTGGGCGCGATCGGCACCTGGCGGGGGAGAGCCCTTGACACTTCGGTCTCCCATTGACCTGTCAAGTGGTCCGCTCACCTCCTGGGGGGATCGTGGTGCCGGGATGTCGGGGCCGGCCAGGCCCGGGGTTAGGGTCGAGGGGAGGCCAGGCGGCCGCGTGGTACAGGGTCCAAGATGGCGGCTTGACCCGGCCGGGAAAGTCGGTGGGGCTGGACCCCGTGATGCGTAGGGGTCCGAGGGCAGAGGGTCCGTCGGGGGACGGGGTACAGGTGCTTGTCGCGGGGTTATGCCAGGTGGCCCGGAGTCCGGGCCTTGTCGAGCGGGGAGGGCGCGAGCCGTCTGTGAGGCCTGTCCAACATGCGTCCCCCCCAGCTGAAGGCGGGGAGAGTCACCCATCTCCTTGGGGACTCTCTTCGTCGAGGCGGAAAAAGCGGGACAGGCCATCCGCGTTGGCGTGGTCTTGGCCCGGTCGGTGCTCCACGGTGAAGTCCATTCCCTGCAGGGAAATGGACCAGCGCAAGAGTTTTGGGTTCTCCCCCCGCATCTGCATCAGCCATTGCAGGGGTCGATGGTCGGTCTGTACCCGGAAGTGGGTACCGAAGAGATAGGGCCGGAGCTTTTTTAGGGCCCACACTACTGCAAATGCTTCCCTCTCGATGGTGCTCCAACGCTGCTCTCGGGCCAGGAGACGTCGACTGATGAAGGCCACCGGCTGGTCATGACCTTCGGAGTTCAACTGAGAGAGGACGGCTCCGATGCCGTGGTCGGAGGCGTCGGTCTGCACCACAAACTCTCGACTGTAATCGGGGGCCTGGAGCACCGGGGCGGTGCACAGGGCGGCCTTCAGCTCCTCGAAGGCCGCTTGACAGTCAGGAGTCCAATTGATCCGCTTTGGCTGGTTCTTAGATGTGAGACCCGTGAGGGGCCCCACGATGCTGCCGTAGTCCTTCACGAACCGCCGGTAGTAGCCGGTGAGCCCCAAGAAGGCTCGGACCTCGGTCTGGGTGACGGGGGGCTGCCAGGACTGGATGGCAGCAATCTTAAGTTGTAGTGGGGCCACCAGCCCGCTCCCCACTTGGTGCCCAAGGTAGGTCACAGATCCTTGGCCAATCTGGCACTTGCCGGCCTTAATGGTGAGGCCGGCCCGCTGGAGGGCTTGTAGGACCTCTTGTAGGTGACGGAGGTGGTCGGCCCAGTGGTGGCTGTACACAGCGATATCGTCCAGGTAGGCAGCGCTGAATTCTTCAAGCCCCGCCAAGACCTGGTTCACAAGGCGTTGGAACGTGGCGGGGGCATTCTTCATGCCAAAGGGCATGACCTTAAATTGATAGTGGCCATCGGGGGTGGAGAAGGCTGACCGTTCCTGAGCCCTGGGTGTGAGGCCGATTTGCCAGTAGCCCGCCGTTAGGTCGAAGATACTAAGGTAGCGGGCGGCCCCCAGCCGGTCGATCAGCTCGTCTGCTCGGGGGATGGGATGAGCGTCGGTCCGGGTGACAGCGTTCAAGCCCCGGTAGTCGACGCAGAATCTCAGTTCAGGTGCGGTGCCGGGGGCAGCGGCTTTGGGAACCAGTACGACCGGACTGGCCCAGGGACTGTCCGAGGGCTCGATGACCCCGATCGTGAGCATCTTGGCCACTTCCTCCTGTATGCAGGCCCGTACCCGATCTGGTACGCGGTAGGCCCGGTGCCGGACAGGGGGACTGTCCCCGGTGTCTACGTCGTGCAAACACCAGGGGGTGACCCCGGGGGTGAGGGAGAACAGGGCAGCGAACTGCAGCAGGAGGTTCCGGCAGTCCTGTCGTTGCTCCGTAGTGAGGGCGTCAGAGAGCCGGACCCCGTCCACGGAGCCGTCCTTCTCTTGAGTCTTCAGGAGATCCGGGAGGGGCTCGGAGTCTTCTTCTGTGCCACTGTCCGTGGCCATCAAGAGGCTGAGTTCGGAGCGCACAAAGTGCGGTTTGAGCCGGTTGGTGTGGAGGACCCGAAGGGGGTTCCGGGAGGGCCCCATGTCGATGAGGTAAGTGACGGGGCTTTTGCGCTCGACCACTTTGAAGGGCCCCGTCCACTTATCTTGCAGGGCACACGGTTCGGTGGGGGACATCACCCATACCTGCTGCCCCGGCTCGAATTCCACGGAGGAGTTTTTGTGGTCATACCACCTCTTCATGTCCTCCTGGCTGGCCTCGAGGTTCGCCTTGGCCATCTCCCTGAAGCGCCGGGTTTGGTTTCGTAAGGCCAGGATGTATTTGAAGACGTCTGGAGGGGTCGTTAGGGGGGCCAATTCCCAGCCCTCCTTCACTAGGCTGAGGGGCCCTCGCACAGGGTGTCCGTACAGGAGTTCAAAGGGGCTAAAGCCGAGGGACTTCTGGGGTACTTCCCGGTAGGCGAAGAGGAGGCACGGGAGCAGTACATCCCACTGGCGACGGAGAGGCTCTTCCAATCCCCCAATCATCCCTTTGAGAGTGCGGTTGAACCGCTCCACTAGTCCGTTCCCTTGGGGGTGATAGGGGGTCGTGAATCTGTAGGTGACCCCGCATTGTTGCCAGAGGGACTTCATGTATTTCGATATGAAGTTCGTACCTCGGTCGCTGACGACTTCTCGGGGGAAGCCTACCCGGGAGAAGATCCCCATCAGGGCCCGGCCAACCACTGGAGCGGTCACGGTCCGTAGGGGCACCGCCTCGGGATAGCGGGTGGCATGGTCCACTAGTACCAAGATGAACCTGTGTCCTTGTGCCGTGCGGGGGTCCAGCGGTCCCACAATGTCTATCCCCACCCTCTCGAACGGGGTGGTGACCACCGGGAAGGGTTGTGGAGGGGCCTTAAGCTTCCGGCCACTCTTCCCGCTGGCTTGGCATGTGGGGCACGATCGGCAGTGGTTCAGGACGTCATTCCTCATTTTTGGCCAGAAAAAGTGGGTCACCAGTCGACTGTACGTTTTATCTTGGCCCAGGTGCCCAGCCAGGGGGACATCGTGGGCTAGGTTGAGCAGAAAGTCTCGGAAGCGGAGCGGTACCACCAGAACTCGACTGGCCCCCAGCTCGGCGATTCTTTGCTCGCTGTAGAGCAGGTCGTTATCCCAGTAGACCCAGTGGGTTCCGGTGGTGTCCCCGGCGGCTTGGGTGCTGGCTTGTTGGCGGAGTCCCTCGAGGGAGGGACAGGTCTTTTGCTCCTGGCGGAACTGTTCCTGGGTGGGCCCCCCTTCTTGCCGCCACTGAGCCAGATCCGGAAGGTCCTGGGGTTGCGTGTTTTCTTCGGTGGTCTGGTCTGGGAGGTCGGGCTCGCCGTTGTCCTCTACGGGGGCAACCGGGGGCGGAGGTGCCGGCCATTCGGTTTCTTCTGATCGGGGGGCGGCACGGCCGGCCATGGATCGGGTGGTTATGCAGGTCCAGTCCGGGAGGCCCAGCATCCCCAAGTGTTCTCTTCTCTCGACGGTGGCCCACGGGGAACTCTCAAGGTCATTCCCCAGGAGGCAGTCCACGGGGGCATCGTCCCGGACCGTCACTTTCAGTAGGCCGGAGACCCCTCCCCATTCAAACGGGACGCAGGCCATCTTACACATGCTCTCAGAGTTATCTGCCGAGCGGACGGGGCAGAGAATGTTCGGCAGGATCTGCTCGGGCTTCACCAGGTGACAGCGGACGGCTGTCACGCTGGCGCCGGTGTCGCGCAAGGCCTCAGCTCTCTGTCCATTAATGGTCACCCACTGACCGTATTTTCTGGTGTTGGCGGGTAGGGGAGCCTGCGGAACCATGTCTCTTCCCCCTAAGCATGCCAGGACCATGGCGGCCGGTTCCCACCCTTGCTGGTCCGGCTCACACTCCTCGGGTCCTTCCGACGACTGCTCCTCCCCCAGGGCCGCGGCAGCTACCTGGCGGGGCTTGGGCGTTTGGTTCAGCGGGCAGTTCGGATCGTTGGCGTAGTGGCCTAGTCGCTGGCACCGGTGGCACGTGACGTTGGCTCGGTACCCAGGCCGCAACGGGGGGTTGCCCCGGCCGGCCGGCGGCGGGGTGCTGGTCACGGTGGTTGCCGGTAAGGCGTCTCTCCCACGCCCCTGGCCTCCTCCTCCTCCCCGAGGACGGTGCTGGCCTTGGTTGCTTCTGTTCTGGTCGTGTGGCCCTTTTCGGCCCACTCGGGTGCTTTCCCATCGGTCAGCTTCGGCGGCGAGCTGCCGGGGGTCAGTCAGCTTACTGTCGAGTAGGTGCTGCCTGAGCTCGACGAAACAGTTGTTTGATAGGTGTTCCCATACCATGAGGTTGAAGAGTTGTTCGTATGTGGTGACCTGACTTCCCTTGATCCAACCCTCGAAGGCCCGGCTGAAATAGTTCACGTATTCCACCCAAGTTGTACCTGGGATCCGGGTGCAATCCCTGAACCTCTGGCGGTACATCTCGGGTGTGAGGCCGTAGCGGGTGAGGAGGGCAGCCTTCATGTGGTCGTAGGACGACATTTGGTGATCGGGGAGCTGCAGCAGGGCATCGCGACCCTCGTTGACATATCTCCCCCAAAGTCCGGCTCCCCAATCACTCCGGTCGATCCGGTGGGAGGTCATTGCGATCTCATAGGCCTTAAACCACTGTTGTATGTCGTCTTCTCGGACATACTCGCGGACCACATCCTTGGGGATGTGAACTTTTTTCTCAGTTGGTCCCGGGGTGTGTGGTCTTTCAGGCACCCCCAAGTCCTTATGCTGTTTGCGCAGTTCTATTTCTGCCAATTGGCGCTCGTGCTCGAGCGTTATCTTTTTCTCTTCCAGCTCTCTCTGTCTCTGTTTTTCTTCCCGTTCCTCTCGAATCCGCATATGCTCGAGGTTGAGTTTCTGTTCAGCTAACTTGAGCTCCCCATCCATCTTGAGTCGTGCCATCTCTAATTCGTGCAGTCTGACTCTGTCTCTTTCTCGTATCTCCTCCGGTGAGAGGCCCGTTCCCCGCTCCTCGGGAGTCGTGGCGTTTCTCTCTGGTGTAACGCTGTTTTGGTCTGGTGTGACGCTGCTTTGGTCGGAGGGTCTTGCGACCCCCGTTTCTGTCCACGACTCAAGGGCGCGCTTTAGATCATCCGTGGGGTGAGCTACTCTCTGTACGATTACGCGTTGATTCGGATCGCGCCGCTGGCCACCAATGTTAGAAAAGGTAGACGGACCGGGAGGGCCGGCCGGGGTCAGGAGGAGAGGTCTCCGGGGAGAGCCGTCTCCAGCGATCGTACAGACAAGTAACTTCCCCCCCACAGACAAATACCACACACGGATAAGGTTCAGTGATCTTTATAAGCACTTATTTAAGGTACGGTGAAAGGGTACAAGGAGGTCTGGACTCAGGGGTCCCCTCGATCAGAGTCTCGCAAGGTAGGGAAGGGGGTAGCGGGACAGTCTATTTACCAATCAGGTAACTCGGATGCGATGGTGATGAGCTCACGATCCTCGAACTTTGGAGAGTAGGTGGTATGGGCCGCGGCAGCGCCAGCAGGTCCCGGTGCGGATGGTCGATACAACGGGCCGCGGCAGCGCCAGCAGGTCCCGGCGAGGATGGTCGGTACAACGGGCCGCGGCAGCGCCAGCAGGTCCCAGGAAGATGATTGTTGCAGAAGGCCGCGGCAGCGCCAGCAGGTCCCGGTGAGGATGGTCGGTACAACGGGCCGCGGCAGCGCCAGCAGGTCCCAGGAAGGTGATTGTTGCAGAAGGCCGCGGCAGCGCCAGCAGGCAGGACGATGGTTCACAAGAGCGGGCTACGGCGACGCCAGTAGACCGTCAGGGTTGAGTTCACTCGGTGTCTCTCGACTCCAGGATACAACTCCCTTCCTGCTCCGGAGCTGCCCCAGTTATAGGGCTGGTGCCCTTTGATGTCCGGACCCTCGCACTTGGAGGTCGGAGAGTCCGGGATGAAGGTGTCCAGACACCCAGCAGGGGGTGGAGCCAGTGCCCGGGGGAGCTGGGCGCGATCGGCACCTGGCGGGGGAGAGCCCTTGACACTTCGGTCTCCCATTGACCTGTCAAGTGGTCCGCTCACCTCCTGGGGGGATCGTGGTGCCGGGATGTCGGGGCCGGCCAGGCCCGTGGTTAGGGTCGAGGGGAGGCCAGGCGGCCGCGTGGTACAGGGTCCAAGATGGCGGCTTGACCCGGCCGGGAAAGTCGGTGGGGCTGGACCCCGTGATGCGTAGGGGTCCGAGGGCAGAGGGTCCGTCGGGGGACGGGGTACAGGTGCTTGTCGCGGGGTTATGCCAGGTGGCCCGGAGTCCGGGCCTTGTCGAGCGGGGAGGGCGCGAGCCGTCTGTGAGGCCTGTCCAACAAAGAGTGAGTGCACCACAACAACAATTAATTTGTACTGAGCACATGTTAATCTGTCTATACACATATGCTACATACGGAGTCAGGTATGTGCCACATGCCCTGGACACGTATGGCTGGCAGGTGACACTCGTACCAAGACCCAGCTACACACGGAGATTGAGAACCTCCACATGCCATGGCATGGGATTAGCTGTGTCCCAGTGCAAGTGAACAGCCAGACGCAAGACAGGAGTGACATACACCCACACATCAGCAGAAGTAGGATGTCGATTGCAGAGACTGGTAGCGGAACACTAGAGCCACAGGTCACATGACATAACACTAGGACAGCCCACACACCTTGCCATGAAGGTGCACATGTCATGACTCACCACACATTCATAGAGAGGATGCAGACATGTCCTTGTTACGCTACTCCGTGTCCCATGCATACATACGCACCTCACATCCGATACCACATGTGGCATGGTGTGCGGAACAGTGTGCAATGTCAATCTACACACAGACACATGTTGGTTGCTGCAACAGCTGCAGCTTTTGAGGGTGCTCCAACATCAACCTAATGGGAACTCCCCACACATACATGACATAGTCACATCGTGCACCGTGGGTAGTGACAAGTCAGGTGTGGTAACCCCTGTACCGGGCATCAGGGGACACTTCCGTGTGTTGGTGTCCGTGCCATGCCAGTGTCGCTCATCCCAAGTGTGCAGTACGACATGCACACATGTCAAAGGAGTCAAGGGCATGCCTGGCAAACATTGCACCGTCACACATTACATCTGTACACATCTCATCATACATCTGGTGTCTTCTCGACTCAGGAGTCATGTGCCACATCACAGCCTGTCACACCTGTGCCCCACACATGTAGTACTGCCCAGACAATGCCTTGATGTCCATCCATGGACAAGTATGTCAGCCCTATTCCTTCCTGTGTGCTGCCTGTCACCACTGTGATGTGTGAAAACCACCGTACTGCTGCTAAGATGGCCTGTGTACGTTCCCGTATCACTATGGGAGTGCTGCCGTATGTGTACCCATAGTGATGGTGAGCATACAGGCATGTGTACGGTCAGTAAGTACGCATACGCAAGAACACCCATAGTGGTACGGCCCGTACACGCATGTGTACGTTCACTATCACCATGGGTGTCCTCGCGTATGCGTACTCGTAGTGGTACAGCCCGTACACACACCTGTACGTTCACTATCACTACAAGTACGCATACGCGAGAACACCCATAGTGGTAGGGACCGTACACACGCCTGTACGTTCACTATCACCATGGGTGTCCTCGCGTATGCGTACTCGTAGTGGTACGGCCCGTACACACGCCTGTACGTTCACTATCACCATGGGTGTCCTCGCGTATGCGTACTTGTAGTGATAGTGAACGTACAGGCGTGTGTACGGGCCGTACCACTATGGGTGTTCTCGCGTATGCGTACTCGTAGTGATAGTGAACGTACAGGCGTGTGTACGGTCCCTACCACTATGGGTGTTCTCACGTATGCGTACTCGTAGTGATAGTGAACGTACAGGCGTGTGTACGGTCCGTACCACTATGGGTGTTCTCGCGTATGCGTACTCGTAGTGATAGTGAACGTACAGGCGTGTGTACGGGCCGTACCACTACGAGTACGCATACGCGAGGACACCCATGGTGATAGTGAACGTAAACACGCGTGTACGGGCCGTACCACTATGGGTGTTATCACGTATGCGTACTCGTAGTGATAGTGAACGTACAGGCGTGTGTACGGGCCGTACCACTATGGGTGTTCTCGCGTATGCGTACTCGTAGTGATAGTGAACGTACAGGCGTGTGTACGGGCCGTACCACTACGAGTACGCATACGCGAGGACACCCATGGTGATAGTGAACGTACACACGCGTGTATGGGCCGTACCACTATGGGTGTTCTCGCGTATACGTACTCGTAGTGATAGTGAACATACAGGCGTGTGTACGGGCCGTACCACTATGGGTGTTCTCGCGTATGCGTACTCGTAGTGATAGTGAACGTACAGGCGTGTGTACGGTCCCTACCACTATGGGTGTTCTCGCGAATGCGTACTCGTAGTGATAGTGAACGTACAGGCGTGTGTACGGGCCGTACCACTACGAGTACTCATACGCGAGGACACCCATAGTGATAGTGAACGTACGCACGCGTGTACGGGCCGTTGCTATGCATTTGGGGTGCCCTAGGGGCCCGGAACGCACCGTACCTGTGGGTGAAGCTCAATTTTACATAGGGGACACATGAGGGACAAGTATTAAGGCCTACATGCATGCTGGTTGTCATGGAGACCAAGTTTTAAGTTTGAATTTGTTCTGGAAGGTGCACAGCAGAAGTCAGTTGGAATGAATCTACTTTGTTGCAATGTGTTTGTGGGGTTGACATCATGCTGAAGAAAAAAACACAATAAGAACCCACTGACTGTGCTAGGTTTGAAGGGATTGGAGGAAACATAGGATGCAAAGGTGAGTGACCAATCACTCTGTACTCCTGTGCATGAAACAGGCCAGCAAGGCAGATATAAGGCAGCCAGGTCCCATGAGGGAGCACTTGCCTGCACATATTTCGATTCTACCACACTGCTGCTGCTCCTGATTCCCTGGAACCATGTCAAGGTCTGTGGAGAGGTCACAGCCATTCACCCTGGAGGAGAACCTGGCATTGCTGGATGTGATTCTCCCACAGTACCCCCTGCTGTATGGGCGACCAGGGTATCAGGTGAGTGCAGAGCTACTAGCACAGACTGTGTCCCTTTTTTTGTGACTGTGACTTCTGCCATTGTGTCCAGGTGTGACACACATGCTATGTACTGTAGGGGGGGTCCCACGGGGGGGGGGGATGCCTGATGTCTCCCAGCAGTGCCCAGAGACAGGAGGGGTGTGTGCAGAGGCCTCCCAGCAGTGCCCAGAGTCAGGAGGGGTGGGTGCCTATCAGTCCCAGCAGTAGCCAGAGACAGGAGGGGTGGGTGCCTATCACACCCAGCAGTGCCCAGAGACAGGAGGGGTGGGTGCCTATCACTCCCAGCAGTGCCCAGAGACAGGAGGGGTGTGTGCAGAGTCCTCCCAGCAGTGCCCAGAGACAGGAGGGGTGGGTGCCTATCACTCCCAGCAGTGCCCAGAGACAGGAGAGGTGGGTGCCTATTACTCCCAGCAGTGCCCAGAGACAGGAGGGGTGGGTGCCTATCACTCCCAGCAGTGCCCAGAGACAGGAGTGGTGTGTGCAGAGTCCTCCCAGCAGTGCCCAGAGACAGAAGGGGTGGGTGCCTATCACTCCCAGCAGTGCCCAGAGACAGGAGGTGTGTGTGCCTATCACTCCCAGCAGTGCCCAGAGACAGGAGGGGTGGGTGCCTATCACTCCCAGCAGTGCCCAGAGACAGGAGGGGTGGGTGCCTATCACTCCCAGCAGTGCCCAGAGCTAGGAGGGGTGTGAGCAGAGGCCTCCCAGCAGTGCCCAGAGTCAGGAGGGGTGGGTGCCTATCAGTCTCAGCAGTGCCCAGAGACAGGAGGGGTGGGTGCCTATCACTCCCAGCAGTGCCCAGAGACAGGAGGGGTGTGTGCAGAGTCCTCCCAGCAGTGCCCAGAGACAGGAGGGGTGGGTGCCTATCACTCCCAGCAGTGCAGAGACAGAAGGGGTGGGTGCCTATCACTCCCAGCAGTGCCCAGAGACAGGAGGGGTGGGTGCCTATCACTCCCAGCAGTGCCCAGAGACAGGAGGGGTGTGTGCAGAGTCCTCCCAGCAGTGCCCAGAGACAGAAGGGGTGGGTGCCTATCACTCCCAGCAGTGCCCAGAGACAGGAGGGGTGGGTGCCTATCAGTCCCAGCAGTGCCCAGAGACAGGAGGGGTGGGTGCCTATTACTCCCAGCAGTGCCCAAAGACAGGAGGGGTGGGTGCCTATCACTCCCAGCAGTGCCCAGAGACAGGAGGGGTGTGTGCAGAGTCCTCCCAGCAGTGCCCAGAGACAGAAGGGGTGGGTGCCTATCACTCCCAGCAGTGCCCAGAGACAGGAGGGATGTGTGCCTATCACTCCCAGCAGTGCCCAGAGACAGGAGGGGTGGGTGCCTATCACTCCCAGCAGTGCCCAGAGACAGGAGGGGTGGGTGCCTAACACTCCCAGCAGTGCCCAGAGACAGGAGCGGTGTGTGCAGAGGCCTCCCAGCAGTGCCCAGAGTCAGGAGGGGTGGGTGCCTATCAGTCCCAGCAGTGCCCAGAGACAGGAGGGGTGGGTGCCTATCACTCCCAGCAGTGCCCAGAGACAGGAGGGGTGGGTGCCTATCACTCCCAGCAGTGCCCAGAGACAGAAGGGGTGTGTGAAGAGTCCTCCCAGCAGTGCCCAGAGACAGGAGGGGTGGGTGCATATCACTCCCAGCAGTGCCCAGAGACAGGAGGGGTGGGTGCCTATCACTCCCAGCAGTGCCCAGAGACAGGAGGGGTGGGTGCCTATCACTCCCAGCAGTGCCCAGAGACAGGAGGGGTGGGTGTGATGCACAGTGTGAGCTTTGATAATTGATTGTGTCTTTGCCCTCATTCCACCTGTGTACTTTCACTGGCACGTACTGCTTTTGCCCTTCCCCAGAGGAGTATGTCCCTATGGCAAAGGTGCAATGCGTTGGCTGCATGACATACCTTGTTGTAACCAGCTAATTTGTTCTCATATGTGTCTCTGTGACATGTTGCAGGTGTATTGATGTAGTGTCACTTGTTCATTCTCACAGGTAGGCGCCTCTGCCAAGGAGCAGATCTGGCTGACCGCCGTCAGTGCCGTGAGGAGTGCGGATGGTCGGAAGCGGCGCCTGTCCCAGGTGAGGAAACGCTGGCAGGATATCCGGTGCTGGATGCGGAGGATCGCACAGGTCCTGCTGGGGGACTCACCTGAGAGCCATAAGAACGGCGGGCGCCGCCGTCTCTCCCACATCCACAAGCGTGTGCTGGCGGTGGTCTTTCCAGACTTGGACAGGCGCTTACAGGAGATGCAGCAGCAGGAAGGGGGTAGGTACATGTGTGTTTGTTGTGTTTCGCCAGCATTTGTAAGTGCACTGTTCCATGGATGCACTGCCAGGGTTTAATGGTGCTGTGCAGATCCTGTTACCCACAGTATTGCAGTGCTCTCCTGCCTCCCTTCCCCTCCTTGCAATGTGTTCCCTGGTCTGTGTGGAGTCACTCCGTCACAAGGTTATGTAGCCTGGCACCTTCTCCACGTGTACAATGCCTGCAGCATCATGTGTGGGGGTGGTGTGTAACAGGTTTTGGGACCTTGCCTGTGCCCTGTCCAGTTCTGGTCTTGTGGGTTCCATGTCAGTTGGCACTAATGCTGAGTCCAGACATGGGAGTTAGTCTCTCAAGTGTGAGGCCTTACAGCATGCATGTCCTATGTGGTGGCCTGTGACATGATGTGCATGAGTGTGCGGGACGCATAGTGCGGGGATGGTAGCGTGTGTTGCTGTCATTCCCATTCAGGAGCATGGAGTTGTGTGGCCACTACTGTCCCCAGGGGCATGTTTTCTAGGTATCATGTGTGTAATCCGAATATGTTGACAATCTCTGTGTCTACAGCATAGGTTGTGCTCTGTGCCATTGTCCCCTGGCCTAATGTATTTTGACGTGAAATGTAGTACAAGTGTCCACTGTACAGACTGACCTGATTTTCCTTGTTCATACTCACGGTGGACATTGCCTGTGTGTCTTGTTACAATCATCTGATGATGCCCATTTGTACATGAATAGTTGGACAGGCGCACCTTGGGTATTTTGTGTGCAACCTTGATTTGTTGCATCCCATGTGTATTTCACCCAGACTAAGGGATGTAAGTGCTTCCTGTGTCTCCAAATAATAGTCTCATGTAGGGGGTGGGTGGTGCGGGCATGGCCTTCATGTCACAACCTGATATCTCCTTGCTAGGACTGGCCAGGGTGTGATGTTTGTCTGGACATGCACTCAAGGTGCAGTGGGCCAGTCATGGTGGGCATGTTTTCAGTATAACCTATGCTGCATGTGCCTCTTGTTCCTGGATATGGTCCCTGCTCATCCCTATTTCCTGCCACGCTGTGTGGTGCAGATGCAGTGCTGGATTGTCCCCAGGGCCTTGCTCCTCAGTCAAAATTCCATTCCATCTCATTTGCTATTGTGTCATGCTCTCCATAGTTTTTCGGTGGCATGGTGGGTCAAACAACTGTGTCTTGCATGCCCTACATATGTACCTTGTTTTGTAGATGTAACTCTTCTTTTGTTTCAGGCTATGCACTGTGACCTATGTAGATTGCACTCATGTGACATATGTATACAGGTGTATGATTAATTTCTGTCTCTTCACCCTGTCCACAGCATCATCGGGGGACACGGAGGGAGACATGGGCACAGACGGAGCAGAGGGACCGAGCACCAGTGCCAGCGGTGACATCGGGGCTGGCACATCAAGTGGGACTGAGGCGGAGGAGAGTGAAGCCGGGGACCTGTCGACTGGCACAAAAGAGTATGAAGCTGACGGGTCCGAGGATGATCTCTCCGAGTGGGCGGCGGCTGCACCAGCAGCTGACAGCGGCACTACATCTCGCCCCGCCCCCTCCATTGCCATCAGCCGCCTCCCACTTGCTCGTGTCCCTTCCCAACGTGCCCGGTCACCACATGTCTCCTTCCTGCCAGGCACCGCACCCCCTGCCCCTGTCTCCACTGCTGCCGCCAATGCCGAGTCTGTGGACATCCAGCGGCAGTTGCAGGTTGGTCAGGCTGCGATCCTTAATGTCCTCCATGGCCACAGCCAAGTGCTGCACAACATGGAGGCATACTTGGAGGGCATTCATTCATCGCAGGCTGACCAACGCAGCTTGCTGAGGTCGATAGACTCGATACTGACTGCAGCAGTGGGTCTCCTGCAGCGCTACGTCCCACCCCCTACCCCTGCCCCATCCACACTTCCCACTCCCATGCCTGTCCCACGTACACCCAGACGTCAGCATGCACCCACCACAACACGCACAGGCACCACACCAGCAGGGAAGGTCCACCACACACCTCCTGACACGCACACACAGGGTGAAGTAGGCACACCCACTGGGTCGGGGGGCAAACGTGTGACATACAGCCAGAGTGGGAGTCCGCATTCCACCCAATCCACTCCCTCCAAATCCCCTCCCCTCAGCTCTCTTGGCTACATCTCCCCCAAAGACTCCTTCATGGCCGCTCTGTCCCTGAGCCCCACAGTGACCCCACCACGCAAGCGGTCAAGGAAGTCCTCGGTCAGGGTGGTTGATTCCCCCCCCTGTCTACACCCTCCCCCAGTGGCGCTGCGACCCATCCCTCTGACCCCCCCCCCTCCTTGGGGCCTGTGGTTCCTTCGGGTGCAGGGGATTCCCTGGAGGACCTTGCTAAGGTGTGCAGCGAGATCCTGGCCTCCGCCCTTGGCCCTGCCCCACCCCCTGTGGTGGAGTCCTCCATCCCTGCACCCACGATGCCTACCCTTCACCCTCCTGTCCCTGCGGTGCCTGTTTCTTCCCCCCCACATGATGCCCTCACGCCTGTGGAAGACGACGGAATGTAACTGTGCATGCAAGCTAGGGGAAACGCATCCCACTGTGTCCCCCATCCAGCTGTGACTTCTGGACTGCCCTATGGGCTTTGTAAATATTGAACTTTCTACGAACAAACAATTTTTGATAATGCTGATTAAAGCCATTTTTGTTTCCTTTGAACACTACTGCTTTACTGATATTTAAGGGTGGGCGTAGTGGGCGTAGTGGGGCTACGTGAAGCAGCACGTAGTGTGCCCAAATCTACGCACACTACGCGCTTCGCGTAGCCCCACTACGTGCCACCCACCTCCCGCCCGCCCTCCTTGTAAATAATATCAGCAATGTAAAATAAATTAAAGTAAAGCGACTTACCGTAAGCGCGGCGTCTCCGGGGCTCCCTCTTCTTCGTTTCTAATTTCTTCTGACAAATGCGCATGCGCGGACGCCCGCGCATGCGCATTTCTTGCAAGAAATGCGCATGCGCGGGTGTCCGCGCATGCGCATTTGCCAGAAGAAATTAGAAACGAAGAAGAGGGAGCCCCGGAGACGCCGCGCTTACGGTAAGTCGCTGTACTTTAATTTATTTTACATTGCTGATATTATTAAAAGGAGGGCAGGCGGGAGGTGGGTGGCGGGTGGCAGGCAGCTACGCTTCGCCCTCGGCGTGTGCGTAGCGCTGCCCTGCTTCACCTACTTCGGAAAGTGCGAAGCAGGCAGCGCTACGTACACTACGTGGGCGAAGCGTAGTGCTACGCCCGGGGTTACTGATATTGCTGTTGGTGGGGCTGCTACATGATTTTGGGTGGTGATCATGTGTTGGGTGTGTGGGAAATGTAGCAGTGTGCTGGTCATAGGGGGGACCCTGGGATCTGTGTGCCATCACACGGTGTTAGCTAGGTTTCTGTGTTCATGTAAGCAGTTGCTGCATGGTGAAATTGTCCAAAGGTGTATTCCTTCCTCTGTGTACCCTGACATCTTCCCTGCAGGGTGTTCCCAATATTTAGCGCTGAGCTGTGTGTACATTAGCTGGGTGTGTGACGGACTCCTTCTACTTTGCACATGCATGCTGAGCGATGTCTCCACCTGCATCATTCGTGGCATTCTTGGTAGTCATTGTACTTGTGTATGTGGACTATTGACATGACTTCATGTGTACATGTTTTCTTTTCTGCGCTATGCATGCGTATACTCCCAGCCTCGCACACATGTGGTACATGTACTGCAGGGTCTTTGTGCACCTGACTGAAATTTGTGGGCATGGTATCTGTGGCTACTCCACCCTTTGCGTTCCATGGGCACTGCTGTGAGTGTTAGGCACACACCCCTCTTGTGACTGGGCACTGCTGGGTGGACTCTGCACACACCCCTCCTGTGTCTGGGCACTGCTGGGGGGACTCTACACCCACCCCTCCTGTGTCTGGGCACTGCTGGGAGTGATAGACACCCACCCCTCCTGTCTCTGGGCACTGCTGGGAGGACTCTGCACACACCCCTCCTGACTCTGGGCACTGCTGGGAGGACTCTGCACACACCCCTCCTGACTCTGGGCACTGCTGGGAGGACTCTGCACACACCCCTCCTGTCTCTGGGCACTGCTGGGAGTGATAGGCACCCACCCTTCCTGACTCTGGGCACTGCTGGGAGGACTCTGCACACACCCCTCCTGACTCTGGGCACTGCTGGGAGTGATAGGCACCCAACCCTCCTGACTCTGGGCACTGCTGGGAGGCCTCTGCACACACCCCTCCTGTCTCTGGGCACTGCTGGGAGGACTCTGCACACACCCCTCCTGTCTCTGGCACTGCTGGGAGTGATAGGCACCCACCCCTCCTGACTCTGGGCACTGCTGGGAGGACTCTGCACACACCCCTCCTGACTTTGGGCACTGCTGGGAGTGATAGGCACACACCCCTCCTGTCTCTGGGCACTGCTGGGAGTGATAGGCAAACACCCCTCCTGTCTCTGGGCACTGCTGGGAGGACTCTGCACACACCCCTCCTGTCTCTGGGCACTGCTGGGAGGCCTCTGCACCCACGCCTCCTGTCTCTGGGCACTGCTGGGAGGCCTCTGCACCCACCCCTCCTGTCTCTGGGCACTGCTGGGAGGCCTCTGCACACACCCCTCCTGTCTCTGGGCACTGCTGGGAGTGATAGGCACACACCCCTCCTGACTCTGGGCACTGCTGGGAGGACTCTGCACACACCCCTCCTGACTCTGGGCACTGCTGGGAGTGATAGGCACACACCCCTCCTGTCTCTGGGCACTGCTGGGAGTGATAGGCACACACCCCTCCTGTCTCTGGGCACTGCTGGGAGGACTCTGCACACACCCCTCCTGTCTCTGGGCACTGCTGGGGGACTCTGCACACACCCCTCCTGACTCTGGGCACTGCTGGGAGGCCTCTGCACCCACCCCTCCTGTCTCTGGGCACTGCTGGGAGGCCTCTGCACCCACCCCTCCTGTCTCTGGGCACTGCTGGGAGGCCTCTGCACACACCCCTCCTGTCTCTGGGCACTGCTGGGAGGACTCTGCACACACCCCTCTTGCCTCTGGGCACTGCTGGGAGTGATAGGCACCCACCCCACCTGACTCTGGGCACTGCTGGGAGGACTCTGCACACACCCCTCCTGACTCTGGGCACTGCTGGGAGTGATAGGCACACACCCCTCCTGCCTCTGGGCACTGCTGGGAGTGATAGGCACACACCCCTCCTGTCTCTGGGCACTGCTGGGAGGACTCTGCACACACCCCTCCTGTCTCTGGGCACTGCTGGGGGACTCTGCACACACCCCTCCTGACTCTGGGCACTGCTGGGAGGCCTCTGCACCCACCCCTCCTGTCTCTGGGCACTGCTGGGAGGCCTCTGCACCCACCCCTCCTGTCTCTGGGCACTGCTGGGAGGCCTCTGCACACACCCCTCCTGTCTCTGGGCACTGCTGGGAGGACTCTGCACACACCCCTCCTGCCTCTGGGCACTGCTGGGAGTGATAGGCACACACCCCTCCTGACTCTGGGCACTGCTGGGAGGACTCTGCACACACCCCTCCTGACTCTGGGCACTGCTGGAGGACTCTGCACGCACCCCTCCTGCCTCTGGGCACTGCTGGGAGTGATAGGCACACACCCCTCCTGTCTCTGGGCACTGCTGGGAGTGATAGGCACACACCCCTCCTGAGTCTGGGCACTGCTGGGAGGACTCTGCACACCCCCCTCCTGCCTCTGGGCACTGCTGGGAGTGATAGGCACACACCCCTCCTGACTCTGGGCACTGCTGGGAGTGATTGGCACACACCCCTCCTATTTCACAATATGTACGCTTAGTCCATACACGTGTGTGGGTTCGCTCCATGGGGGTACGGGTCGTACTTACACTGTTGGGGTGGGGGTACGCTCCATACGTACGCGGGTGAGGGTACGGGTCGTACTTACACTGTTGGGGTGGGGGTTACGCTCCATAAGTCCGTGGGTGAGGGTACAGGTCGTACTTACACTGTTGGGGTGGGGGTACGCTCCATACGTCCGCGGGTGAGGGTACGGGTCGTACTTACACTGTTGGGGTGGAGGTACGCTCCATACGTACGCGGGTGGGGGTACGGGTTGTACTTACACTGTTGGGGTGGGGTTACGCTCCATACGTCCGCGGGTGAGGGTACGGGTCGTACTTACACTGTTGGGGTGGAGGTACGCTCCATACGTATGCGGGTGGGGGTACGGGTCGTACTTACACTGTTGGGGTGGGGGTACGCTCCATACGTCCGCGGGTGAGGGTACGGGTCGTACTTACACTGTTGGGGTGGGGGTTACGCTCCATACGTCCGCGGGTGAGGGTACGGGTCGTACTTACACTGTTGGGGTGGAGGTACGCTCCATACGTACGCAGGTGGGGGTACGGGTCGTACTTACACTGTTGGGGTGGGGGTACGCTCCATACGTCCGCGGGTGAGGGTACGGGTCGTACTTACACTGTTGGGGTGGGGGTTACGCTCCATACGTCCGCGGGTGAGGGTACGGGTCGTACTTACACTGTTGGGGTGGGGGTACGCTCCATGCATACGGTGGTGGTGGTACGGTCCGCACATATCCATCCCCGCGCTATGTGATGCTTGTGCGACCCGTACCCAGGCCATTGCCACGTGGGTACAGCCGTCCCGCTATTGGTGGGGTGACGTAGGTGTGGGCGTGGTACGACTCGTACCCACGCTCTTAAGGCGTGGGTACGGGACGTACCTGTATAGTTGTGTTGCCGGTTCGCGTCGTCGGGCACTTCCTTTGTGGCGGAGGCTGGCTTTGCTGGACACGCCCCCACCCCCTCGTGGTGACCAGGGCATGGGGGTCAGATATGTCCAGGGCATGTGTGCTGTGTGACATTGGTGGTGGTTTTGTGGCCTGCCCCTGGTCCTGCCCCCCCCTTTCCCCCCCTTTCCCCCCCTCCCTTGGTTGTTCTGACCTTCTGCGGCGTCTGCGTCGGAACCTGTAGAGGAGGTCGACTGCTATGAGGGCCGGGATGACACGTAGGTTCGGGTCCATGTCTGTCCGTCGCGTACAGGTACTCCTTGTTCGCGTCGTCCTGATTTTCCGGCAGTTTTTGGCAGCCGGAAAATATTCACCGTGCGGGATGACGTTGGTGCGAATCGTAATTCCTGGTTCGTGAATGGCAGGCTGCGTGCGTCCCGACGTCACGCCGGCGCTTTCCCGGATCGCATTTGTATGTTTATTTTGGTCGGTCGGGGTTTTGTACGATTCGTACGGAAATGGTGTTTCCGTGCGAATCGTAATTCCATGTTTGTACATTTTGACGACCGGGTACGTGTCGGACGGAGAATTTGCTCCGTCCGACGCTTCGTACCCGGTTTTTACAGGATCGTGATCGGCACCTAAATGTTTTAAGTGTTACCAGTTAATTCCAATCAAGATGGCTTCAGGTGTGCCATACTTTTGTCATAAGTAAGACAGTAAGCACTCTAGTTTTTCTTAAGAACACTCTGGGACATTCTGTCATTGGGCTATACTTGGGCTACATCTGGGTGATATTTGGGCTACATTTGGGCTCTTTTGTCTCTGGTAGCCATCTTGGAGATTTATTTGTTATGAAGTTTCCTAATATCCTTATTTACTGCAGTCTCCTCAGTGGGAATACTTTCAGTTTTTTATTTTGGTTCCATCAAGAAGGCATTCAGATGTGTCACACATTTGCCATAAATTCTGAATGTTAGCACTCTAGTTGCTCATTAGATCACTGTATAAAACTACTGCTCACCAGGGAAGTCTGCTGCTGGTATTCAAAGTGCATGTTTCAGTCTGCATGTCAGAATTTTTTTATGAAATAGAAGAGGATTTGAGAAGTCAAAATGTGCCCTAATTTTTCATTCTGCAGAACTAATCATAATTTCTATGGTAAAATGAACCCCCTCATTTTGTTCCTTTGTAAATTAAATGTTTTAAGTGTCACCACTTTATTCCAATCAAGATGGCTTCAGGTGTGCCATTCTTTTGTCATAAGTAAGACTGTTAGCACTCTAGTTGTTCGCTAGAACACTCTGGGACATTCTGTCATTGGGCTATACTTGGGCTACATCTGGGTGATATTTGGGCTACATTTGGGCTCTTTTGTCTCTGGTGGCCATCTTGGGAGATGTATTTGTTATGAAGTTTCCTAATTTCCTGCAGTCTCCTCAGTAGGAAATACTTTCAGTTTTTTACTTTGGTTTCATCAAGAAGGCATTCAGATGTGTTACACATTTGCCATACATTCTGAATGTTAGCACTCTAGTTGCTCATTAGATCACTGTAGTAAAGCTACTGCTCACCAGGGAAGTCTGCTGCTGGTATTCAAAGTGCATGTTTCAGTCTGCATGTCAGAATTTTTTTATGAAATAGAAGAGGGTTTGAGAAGTCAAAATGTGCCCTACTTTTTCTTTCTGCAGCACCAATCATAATTTCTATGGCAAAATGAAGCCCCTCATGTTGTTCCTTTGTAAATTAAATGTTTTAAGTGTCACCACTTTATTCCAATCAAGATGGCTTCAGGTGTGCCATACTTTTGTCATAAGTAAGACTGTTAGCGCTCTAGTTGTTCGTTAGAACACTCTGGGACATTCTGTCATTGGGTTATACTTGGGCTACATCTGGGTGATATTTGGGCTACATTTGGGCTTTTTGTCTCTGGTGGCCATTTTGGGAGACTTATTTGTTATGATGTTTCCTAATTTCCTCATTTACTACAGTCTCCTCAGTAGGAAATACTTTCAGTTTTTTACTTTGATTCCATCAAGAAGGCATTCAGATGTGTCACACATTTGCCATAAATTCAGAATGTTAGCACTCTAGTTGCTTATTAGATCACTGTAGTAAAGCTACTGCTCACCAGGGAAGTCTGATGCTGGTATTGAAAGTGCATGTTTCAGTCTGCATGTCAGAATTTTTTAATGAAATAGAAGAGGATTTGAGAAGTCACTCAAAATGTGCCCTAATTTTTCTTTCTGCAGCACTAATCATACTTTCTATGGCAAAATGAACCCCCTCGTTTTGTTCCTTTTTAAATTAAATGTTTTAAGAGTTACCACTTTATTCCAACCAAGATGGCTTCAGGTGTGCCATACGTTTGTCATAAGTAGGACTGTTAGCGCTCTAGTTGTTCTTTAGAACACTCTGGGAAGCTGCAGTAGAACACAAAGGAATCAACTGACAGTCTCTGCCCTTGTTGGATGTACATGTTTTACTGAGAATGTCAGACTTCATTCTCACATGACTGTGAAAGATAATGTGAATTTACAGAAAATATGCTCTCAGTTTAGCTTATAGATCACCTTCCAAACCTCTGTGGGAAAAGCATGAGAAAATAGTTTTCTCTCAAACATGATTCATGATATCACAGCAGAAGGCTTTTTCACATGGTAAAATTACCATAGAACACACCACAATTCCTAAAAAGAGAATGGTACCATCAACAAATGATTTATAATGTAACTAAAGTCTTAAAACCTTCTATTAACTGCAATGCTTTTTAATGAGGGGCTATCATGTATATTGGTCCCAAGATGGCTGCCAACACTTCTTGGATGAAGTGCTGACAGCCAATCAGATCTCACGGTGAGATGTGTGGTTAGGCTCCGCCCAGATATATATGTGATTTTACTTTTGATTTTCTCAGGAACTACTGAACAGATTGACACCATATATGCAAAAGGCACATGCCTGACCTGAGGACTACCTCTTTGCCAAATTTCAAGTACCTTTGACTAAAGGTCCTATGGGAAAATGCATGGGAAAAACGTGTTTTAGGACGTCCCTTTTTTCTCAGCCCCCGCTGGACAAATCACCCCGAGACTTTCAGGGTAGGAGCTGAGCGGAGCGCCCCATTAGTTTTGAAAATTTCACGAAGATAAGTCAACCGGCGCCAAAGTTATTCAAAATAGAATTTTCAGATTTCCTATGGGAACACGGTTCCTAACTATAACTATCTACTGGCGACCGCCAGTAGATAATATATATATATATATATATATCAAGCTCAAGAGTTGCCCACTCGTAGGAAGCATTCGGACTACTGTTAGAGATAACACTCTTTTTATTAGTAGGGGCAGTGTCCATGCAGCATATCTTTAAGGCAGCTCGACCCTCAGCCTGACGCGTTTCGGACATTATTCCTTCTTCTGAGGCGATGGGTTCAGTGCAAGTGCTGCAGATCCCCCATTTAACATGCGCAATGGCACGCCCTGAATGAGCAGTCCAAATTCCACAGTCCCGAGCATGCTGGGAACCATAGTTGCTCATTAGTTTTAGCTGGGGGCTTTAAATTGAATAGCTAGCTGGGGAATTGAGTTAGGCACACTGACACTTCTCCTAAACGCTGATCTTCCTCTCACTGCCTCGCCCAGCCGTCTTCTGTTATTTGCTGCTGGAGGCGGTGGGCGCCATTTTAGGTAGAGCTGGGGGTGCGCTCTAGTCACGCTGCCCTCCCGCCCTCCCAGGCTATTTAGAGTGGTTCTTTGAAGCCCTTGTTGCCTAATTAGAGCTCTCCCTAGTGTGAGACGCTAGGGCTGCGAGCGTTCTCTTCTGGAATCTACTTGCTGGCATATGTATTGTGGAAAGTGTGTTTTAAACTTGTAAATAGATCGTTTTTATTAGTTTTACCTGGGGGCTTTAAATTGAATAGCTAGCTGGGGAATTGAGTTAGGCACACTGACACTTCTCCTAAACGCTGATCTTCCTCTCACTGCCTCGCCCAGCCGTCTTCTGTTATTTGCTGCTGGAGGCGGTGGGCACCATTTTAGGTAGGGCTGGGGGTGCGCTCTAGTCGCGCTGCCCTCCCGCCCTCCCAGGCTATTTAGAGTGGTTCTTTGAAGCCCTCGTTGCCTAATTAGAGCTCTCCCTAGTGTGAGACGCTAGGGCTGCGAGCGTTCTCTTCTGGAATCTACTTGCTGGCATATGTATTGTGGAAAGTGTGTTTTAAACTTGTAAATAGATCGTTTTTATTAGTTTTACCTGGGGGCTTTAAATTGAATAGCTAGCTGGGGAATTGAGTTAGGCACACTGACACTTCTCCTAAACGCTGATCTTCCTCTCACTGCCTCGCCCAGCCGTCTTCTGTTATTTGCTGCTGGAGGCGGTGGGCGCCATTTTAGGTAGGGCTGGAGGTGCGCTCTAGTCGCGCTGCCCTCCCACCCTCCTCACACCCTATATAATGTGCATCCCGGCCAGACGGCGCAGCGGGCTGGCGCAGTGGGCGCGCCGGATGCGCGCCGAAGCCGCGCCAAAGCCAAGCCCGTCTGCGACCGGACACGGCCTAGGGCCCCTACCCCTGGCCCTAATCGTAAGTGGAGTTGGAGTAGGAGTGACTTAGTAAGTTTTTCCTCGATTGTGTGCCCTCTAGGTCACCACAGTGTAAGGGTAGGGGAGAATGAAGGATGTAGCCACTGTCAATTCCGCTTCAGCTCAGCCCTACCAGACACCAGGGCAAGCAATCCCTCGCTGTCCTGCGGCCTCGTTAATGTGAGGTCGCTTAGCTGCCACAAACATGACATATATGACCTTCTCACTGATAAACACTATGATCTGCTGTTTATTACTGAAACGTGGCTAGACGCCAATTCTGATCCTGATATCATCCAGGCTTTACCTGATGATTATCGGATGGTGCGCTTGGACAGACCGATAGGCAGAGGGGGCGGGATTGCGATCGCCTTTAAACTACGATGGCCTTGCAAACTTGAACTAGCTGACCTGGTGGGATGTGAAGCGGGTGTCTTCTCCATAACAATCGATGGGAGCATGACTGTAAAGGGCCTGTTAATTTATCGCCCACCGGGACCTATGGCCAGTTTTAAAGGAAATCTCTTAGAGTGGGTCACAGAAACAGGGATTAGGAGAGACAAGTTTCTGCTGTTGCGAGATTTAAATATCCACCTGCAAGACGCCCTAGATAAAGGGGCGGTGGAGTTCCGGGAAGAACTTCACACCCTACAGCTAGAGCTAAAAGGTCAGCTGCCTACACACAATCGTGGGCACCTGTTAGACCCAATATTCGCCAACTGGGAGGGTGTTTTAGCCGCTCCCCCGGCGCCCCTGCCCTGGACAGATCATTTTCTCGTTCCGTTTACTATTCACTTGCCTAAGCATAAAGCTAGCGCTCCCACCGCTCTTAACTATCCTCGACGTAAGTGGGCAAGATTCTCCCTGCGAGAGTTTAATAAGGCTCTCACTGTGCAAGGGCCCCCAGGAGGGATTGACGTGACAACGGCAAATAAATTGCTCATTGACCGTATCACGGCTGCTCTGGACCACACAGCCCCACTGGGCCGGTCAACTAAAGCTGTTCAAAGACAAAGAACTGCCCCCTGGTTCAGCGACGCGTTGCGCTGTGCCAAAAGGGACTGCAAACGAGCAGAAAGACAATGGAGAATGAGCTATGATGATCGGACAAAGGAGGCCTACCTCACTAAGAGACGATTCTATCATAATAAAATTCGGATAGAAAAGGCCACCTACTATGCAGATAAAACCTCTGGGGCAGAAAATTCGGCCAGAGAATTGTTTAGCATATATAAATCTCTATCCACCCCAAAAACCGTTACTGGAGATGAAGATTACTCAGTAACAGCTTCTAATCGTATTGCCAACTACTTTGGAGACAAAGTGCGTAAGATTTACTCCGCTTTTCCCGACACGCCACCCCTAGCGGAAGAACCTGCAGACTTAGCAGGAGCTGAAGTCGATCTAGATCTGCTACTTCACTTCACCACTCCTCCCCCGGAGGATCTCGTCAAAATTTGGTAGATCCCTCAGATCTGGCTCCCCTCGTGATCCTGCTTCCCCAAAAAGGTTGTATGACAGCCTAGAGACACTAGAACCCTACATCAGGCATTTGCTAGATGTCTCCTTTCATTCCAGTTCTTTACCTGAGGACTGGAAACAGGCTGTGGTGCTTCCTCTCCGGAAGAAGCCCAATATCGGCTTCGACAAGCTGGATAACCTACGCCCCATCTCTCTCCTGCCTTATTTTTCGAAGGTAGCAGAGAAGGTGGTAAATAAGCAGCTAATGAAATATGTGGAGGACAGCAACCTCCTTCATCCGACTCAATTCGGGTTTCGGCCACGCCATTCCACGGAGTCCGCCCTTCTCAGGGCGTCCGAAACCCTCAGGCAGGGCGCTGACATATCCTATGCCGACGACACGCAGCTGGTCATCTCCCTATCGCGCGCACCCGATCTTTCGGCGGGCACCTTTAGAGCCTGTATGCAAGATCTAGCTGCCTGGATGTCCGCTAATTGCCTGAAGCTTAACGGAAATAAGACCGAGGTGATTGTCGTAGGGGGAGATCGCTCGGCGTGGACGTCGGCATGGTGGCCTCCTTGCTTAGGTTCAACACCTATTCCGTGCCTGAAAGCAAAGAATTTAGGCATCTGGTTCGACTCCGACCTAACCTTCGGCCCTCAGATCAACCGGGTGGTCGGATCATGCTTTGGGACCCTCAAAAGTCTCAGGAAGGCACTGAAGTTTCTACCGGTAAAGGCCCGTCAAACCCTTGTGCATGCATTAGTCACCTCTAAGATGGATTATGGCAACCTCCTCTATCTAGGGAGTCTGAAAAAGAATTTGAGCCGTCTACAGGTCCTACAGAATGCCGCTGCTAGGCTAGTACTTAGACTACCCAGAAGAGCCGCATCTTCGATGGCCCTTCGGTCCTTGCACTGGCTCCCAATCAGAAGTAGGGTTGATTTCAAAGCACTCTGCATGTGCCATCGGATCATCAACGGGAGGTCTCCTCTCCCTTTGAAAGGACTGCTGACGCCTTATGAACCGCCCCGCTCCCTCAGATCTTCTGGCTCAGGACGCCTTGTTGTCCCCAAGGTATCAAGAGCACGGATGGGCGGAAGATCCTTCAGGTACCTTGCAGCCGTCAGATGGAATACATTACCCTTAACACTGCGTCTTGAACCTTCTGAACTAATCTTTAGAGCTAAGCTCAAAACTGCACTATTTGAACAGTAAGTATGCACATCTGTAGGTTCCAGTTAGCAGCCGCTCCTTAGCGCGGGGACACGCCGCTGTGCGTCACCAAGCGCTTTACAAAACTCCCTAAATAGAAATAGAAATTAGCATTCAAATGATTCCACTCTGTAAATGAAATGAAAAGAACTCTAATGAGTCTCTGCACCGAAAACTGTCCTTAATTCAAAACATGTGGCCCCACATTTTGTCGGCACAATCAATATCGCACCAGCCGTGGCCCCGTGGAATTCGCGGGGTGGTGCTCTCCTCGCGGCTGGGCTGCCGCGTTTTACATCAAGCTCAAGAGTTGCCCACTCGTAGGAAGCACTCGGACCGCTGTAAGAGATAACACTCTTTTTATTGGTATGGGCAGTGTCCCTGCAGCATATCTTTAAGGCAGCTTGACCCTCTGCCTGATGCGTTTCGGACACTAGTCCTTCTTCTGAGGCGATGGGTTCAGTGCAAGTGCTGCAGGTCCCCCATTTAACATGCATAATGGCACGCCCTGAATAGGCAGTCCAAATGCCACAGTGCTGAGCATGCTGGGAACTGTAGTTGCTCATTAGTGTTCATATGATTGCACTCTGTAAATGAAATGAAAAAAACTCCAATGAGTCTCAGCACGGAAAACTGTCCTTAATGCAAAACATGTGGCCCCACATTTTGTCAGCACAATCAATATGGCACCGGTTGTGGCCCCCTGGAATTTGCGGGGTGGTGCTCTCCTCGCGGCTCGGCTGCCCATACCAATAAAAATAGTGTTATCTCTAACAGTGGTCCGAGTGCTTCCTACGAGTGGGCAACTCTTGAGCTTGATGTAAAATGCGGCAGCACAGCCGCGAGGAGAGCACCACCCCGTGAATTCCAGGGGGCACAGCCGGTGCGATATTTATTGTGCCGACAAAATGTGGGGCACTTTCTTTTGAGCTTGTGTAAGAATTGTTGGGGGTAACCGTGTTTAGTGAAGTGCTGCAAAATATTTTGTTGTTCTTCCTTAAAACCTCTAGCAGTACTCCATTTGAGGGAGCTGGGATGAAAGTTTTGGGCAGGTAAACCACACTTTCTATGTACGGGGGTTGTTAATGTGTTGTTCTCAGCTTTTATGGAAATGTCCAGATATTCACTATTTACCTTACTCATCTTATATGTAACTTTAAGATTCAATTAATTTTCTCCTGGAATCTTGATAAATTCTGAGGTTAACTTGAAGTCTCCATCCCAAATATGGAACAGGTCATCAATATTCCTGATCCAAATGGAAATATGTTTGGTATATTCTTCATTAGTGTCTGTTCATACTACCTGCTCCTCCCACCAGCCTAGGAAAAGATTCACAAAGTTGTGGTCGAAGCAGGTGCCCACTATAGTCCAAGAGCACTGGTGGTATGAAATGTTTTAAAAAAGAAAGATATTTTGTATCAGACAAAAGGTCATCAACAACATCCGTTACTACTACATTGCCACCATTGTCTGACAGTTTTATGAATATTGTGGAATCTTTTATGAAATTCTGTAGATCTGACCTCTGTTGTACATTGATATTATCATGAACATGTACATCATCCCTGTCCCTAAGGTTGTTAAGCTCCTGTATCGTGACAGTGTGAAATGCTTTGATTTTGTCATAGGCCACATTACGATTAAACTTGGATTTAGGCTTCAGACCACTTCTTTGTGCACAATCAAGCGTGAAGCCCAGACCTCTTAGGGTATCACTTGTGTTCTGATTGACAGGATCATCACAATTTAGTTCCAAATCATGAAATGCCAAACTAGAATCAATATCTTGTCAGTTAAAATCACTTTGCATGGACTCATGGCTTGGTCTCACACTGCCCTGGATGAAATCCGTTGACATTCAGTGCAACTTCATTAGCTTCAATTTTCTTACATATGGGAATATGTCCAATCTGGTACTTGTATGGTTCATATCCACAAGGGAACAAAAAGATCGTCTCAGTGTTAACATGGACTCCTCCTCCTTGGTAATTTCATGTGAAGATAAATTCATTAATGATTTTTCCTTCTCAGAGACGTAGCACTAATATTCCTATATGTTTGCAGAGGACGGACCGGTCTCTTCTGTTTGATCCTACCGCTTCTTCTAATTGTTCTTTAGTTTGTTTGTGCACCTTTCTCTTGGTTTGTTGCATATTGAATATTCTTCTTCTTGTTTCAAAAGTTGAAACTTCTTGAAAAAAGTTAAAGGGTGAATTCCTAAAGGGGTTAAACCAGATTGTCCTTCAATTTAGGAACTCACATCAGAAATTGATCCTGTTGATAATAGTTACTGTTTACGTAGTTATTGAGTTATTATCAACTCCATTTGGACTGAGTCAAAACATTTAGCAATGGCAAAATATCTTACCTACGCATAGTTGTTTTTATCCCGCACACATTTCTCTTGTTTCTTAGCCTCTATGTCTTCATCGTCAATGTACAGTCTTTCTTCCAAAGCTTTCAAAAATTCCACAGCACAAAGAGAATTAGCATTCCCCAGCATGATTTTAGGGTGCTAGAAGGACACCCAGCAAGATTTTTTTTTTGTCCTCATATAGCTATATTTTGGAATAGGAGGTGTTGAGGCCCATTTTCCCTTTTATTCCGACCTTCCGGGGCTTCTCCCGGGTAAACGCAACATGTGCGTGGAGAATTTCTTATTCCCCTTTGTACTTGGGCCCCTTTTTGTCCGTTTCCAGCGCAAATCGATTCTGGGTTGAGCTAGTCATTCTGACTACTCGTTCATATTTCCACTTGAAAGCTTTTATTGCATTGCGTAATCATTGGACCATACAATGCATTTCACCATTTTAATTTGTAAGATTGTAATTTTCCCAGATGTTCCAAAATGCATTTCTATTTCCCCTGTGCCCACTCCTGTCTAGCTTGTTTATTCTTTGTACGGAATCTAACCATTCTTTATGTGTTGGAGGTATACTTTTCACCCACTTGATACATATTTCTCTTCTTGCCAATAGTATCAGAAGGAAGAGAATTTTCTCCTGATCTTTACTCAACTTAAATGTTATTTCATTGTTCTGACTTATCCCAAAAATAACCAAATCTATACTCACCTCCACCTGTCCTCCCAGCACTTCAGACAAGGTCTTACCCGTCTCCTGCCAAAATTCCTAGAGTTGGGGGCACTGCCGAAACATATGATGGTCATCTGCACCCACCTCTCCGCACTTAGGGCAGCTTCTCTTCCCTTGGCCTCTGATCTTTTGATAGCCTCTTTGGCGTCCAGTACGCTCTGTGGATAGTGAATAAGTGGTTCCTTCTCAATGGTTCAGACTTCACAGTTTTCCAACAAGTAGCCATAGATACTTGCCATTCATGTTGGATATCCAGCTTTGGCAGTTCTCTTTCCCAGATCTCGCCTGGAATTTTGTAGTCTTCCTCCCCTTCTTGTACCAGTGCCCAGTACCAGTATGCTATTTCTTTTTTGCTTATCTTATTTCCCTGTAGCATTTCCTCTACTATCCCATTTCCATCTTGGCTATTTTTCAGATTCTTGACCCAGCTGGTTAGCTGATAGTACTTGAATCGTCAGATTGTGCCCTTGGTCCTTTCTCTCAGTACTTCCCACTCTATGACGGAATTCTGTGTCATTAACTCGCCCCATCTTATAATGTTGTTTTCCCTCAGGGGATTTGCTAGCTTGTCTTTTAGACATTCTGGGGTTCCAGTGGAGTCCCAAATGGGTGCATGCTTGCTACAGTATGGTATTTTGAGTGTTCTTCTCATTTGGTACCAGAGTGTGGCTGCCACCTTCAAAGTTTTTAGTTTTATTTTCTTAAAGTATTTTGGGTGACCAAATTTGTATTGGTAGTGGCTATCTTCCTTGGAATGCTCTACAATATAGTAGGATGTCTGGGCTAGCAATCCCTCCTTGTGCCTTGTTCCTCCTTATCTTTTTCCAGGCTATCCTTGCTCCTTTTGCGGCCCAGATGAAACTACTTAGTTCTCCTTGTAGTTTTTTTATCCAGTCCATTTTAAATTCAAATGGGATAGTGCTGAACAAGTAAGTGAATATTGGGAGTATAGCCATTTTAAATATATTTGATCTTCCCATAAACAACAGTGGTACCCCCCCTATACTTTTAGCAATTTCCTTACTTCTTTATGGATCCTCTCAAAGTTCAGGCTTGCTATTTCCTTTATGTCCGTTGTGAGGTCTATACCCAGGTATTTTATTTTGTCTTTTACTCTTGGGTCCTGAGAGTCGTTGTTCCATTCTAGGATTTCTGTCTTTGATTGATTTGCAAGATACCCTGATACCCTTCCGTATATTTTCACAATGTCTTCTATTTTTGGAAGGGATACCGCTAGATTGCTAGTAAACACCATCAGGTCGTCCGCAAAAAGTGAAACCTTCTTCTTCCAACCCTGATGTTTGAATGGTATTATTCCCTTCTCTTCCCTTATTAATCTGCTAGTGGCTCTATGTAGAGATCAAACAATAGGGTAGATAGCGGGCACCCCTGCCTTGTACCCCTTTTTATCATAATTTTTTCTGTCAATGTTTCGGTCACTAGAACCTTGGCTGAGGGACGGTTATATATCTGTTTAATTGAGCTCTGAAAAGTATCTCCCAAGTTACATTTTGCAAGAGTTGCGTTAAAAAAAGGCCAGCTCACTCTGTCGAATGCTTTAGCGGTGTCCAGCGTTAAAATTGATAAGGGAATTACATGGTGTGTTGCTTTATCGATTGCGCCTATAAGCTCATGTGTAAGTTCTTGTATATACCTTCCCTTGATAAAACATTTTTGATTTGTGTGAACCACTGAGCACACAATCTTTCTTAATCTTCTTGCTAAAATTTGCGTATAAACCTTATAGTCTGCATTTAAAAGTGAAATTGGTCTGTACCCGTATTTAGTGGAATCCCTCCCTGGTTTAAGTAGGACACTAATAATTGCATCATTCCAGGAGGCTGGGAGGATCCCTTTCCCTATAAATACTTCATTTAGGAGTTCTGTCAGAGGAGTGGCCAATACTTCTCGCAGATGCATTTATATCTCATTAGGGAGTGCATTGGGGGCCTTGCCTTTTTTTAGCTCCTTCAAAATTTCCAATACTTCCCCCCTGCTGATACTTTGGTTAAGCTGTGCTCTTTGTTCTCGTGAAAATGTTGGTAGTGATATTTTTTTAAAAAATGATTTGATCTGCTCTTCCGTGGCTACAGTTTCCTCTGAGTACAGATTGTTGAAAGATTTTGCAAACTCCTTCCTGATTTCGTCCTCTTCTGTGGTGTTACGAGTTGTCTCTGTCTTCAATTTCCACGCTAATGGTTTCCCACAACCCTCCCCGTACTCATAGTGTGATATCTTGCTAGCCTCCCATTTGTCTTGTACTATTGTTTTGAGGATATCAGCCAAATCAGTTTTTTCCAGCATTCTCCTCTCCTCAATATTGATTTTCTGTTGCGCGATATTTGTGCTTGTATTTAATTCCATCTCCAATGATGATATATCTTTTTCTAGCTCACAGATCTTATTTCTTTTAGATTTGTTCTCAAATGTCACAAGACTAGTTATTTTTCCCTAGTAAAGGCCTTATAGGCCTCCCAGGCAATTTGTTTTGTGGTCCCTTCTTTGTTCATTTAGAAGAACTCCTCAGTGTCCTTTGTTAATGCTTCTATGCAGATTCTGTCTAGAAAAATGTCTCTATCTACTGTCCATCTAGGGCAGGACGTAAGGCAATTTAACTTGAGGTGCAAGATCACTGCGGAGTGGTCCGATAAATGTGCTGGTATATGTTCTACCCCTTGCGTGGAATTTATCTATTTATCTATTAGGAAGTAGTCTATTCTAGATGCATGACCCAATATCTTGTTTTGCAGCGTGAATTTATGGGTCTTATCACCTTTTTCTCTCCATATATCCATGATCCCTAAGTCTTCAATACAAAGGCTCACCCACTCCCTCATTTTAGGTAGGTTTGGGCCGTTCTTGATTGGGAACCTGTCTTTCTTTGGGTCTAGTATGATATTAAAGTCTCCTCCCATTATTATAGGTGCTTGCGAAGATAAGAGTTGCGAGTAGATTTTTTGGAGTGACTCTGGATCATCCAGATTGGGACCAAAGTATCCAAACACTGTATATCGATTGCTGCGTATCCTCACTTTCACCACTACCCATCTTCCTTTCTTACCCACCTCTGTGGCTTCGATCCTTGCTTTCAGAGATTTTTTTTTTTTTTTTTTTTTTTTTTTTTGAAAACCTTTATTGACAGTTCAATCAAGAACAAGTATGGGCCTACAACCCCCCGGGGCCGGCCGCTAAGCAGTCAGAGCAAAAACAGGCAAGTGTAAACACAGGCAGCACTTCGGGGAGCAGAATCGTAATGCTATACTGTAAACAGCGTAGGTAGGGCACCAGGAGAAAAAGGTTTTCATTTTATGATGAAACAAGGCAGAAGGATCAGGTGCCAGACAATTTTCAAACAACAGTTACAGGTATGCAGGGTAATAAACGTAAGCGATTTATAGCAATCCATTAGGTCAATGGCGCAAGCACAAGTACATCAGGATGGGGAAGAATATCATAAGCAGTCGCGCCTGCAGTCCCACGCCAGAACTCCCGGAGAGCACCCCGGAAATTGTGGTACACATGGAGCGGCAACGAGTCATAGCAAAGGAGGCGTATCACACTGATCCCAGAAAAAGAAAAACGAAAAGAATCAGAGAAGAAAAAGGAGGCCATGGAAAAGAGATAAAAGACTAAAGAACCCCCTCCCCCAACCCCCCACCCTGCACCTCTGCAGATGAGTACGGCCCCCCCCCCAGCAGTGTGCCTGTCACCCTGGAACCAGACCCGAAATATAGGAGAATAGGGAAAAAGAAGTAGGAAAAGAACCCCACCAGACGGGGGGGGTAGAGAAAGTATTAATAAACTGGAGGAGGGCCTTCAAAACATACCCCCGGCTTCTCCCACCCGCACGGTAAGTTTCCCCCAAAGTGAGCAATACACGGCACAAAATCTGTCTTCTCAAAGAAAAATGGGGAGCATTACGCACCTATTATGCTGTTAGCTATGCCAGGAGAGCACGCAACCCCTGAGCCCGCCCGTCCACTAGATGACCACCCCTGAAGGATCAGCCTCATCCCTGACCACTCTTCGGGAGTCTGCCCATGCCTACCCCTCGACCCAGCACCATATCCGATGTTCCAAGGTAGAGGATTGTCCAAAAACGTCCGAGGAGCAACGCACACAGGTGGGGTGGAAGTCTCTGAGCATCAACACAGTCCGCAGCGTGGAGAAACCGGCTTCCCAGTGCTGCCCAAGGATATACACCGCACTCCAGGTCCAGGAAGGCAGAATCAGCCAAAGCAGACAATAGTTGCTGGAGTTGTCTCTGGGTCGCAGGAGGGCACGTACGGGACGAGGCTACCACATCCCACTCAGGTCTAATGCCTCTGGGGCAGATCAGGTCCTCCGCTGGACGAACACACTGTAGCATATCGGCCGGAGTGTCCAGCTGTGCACTAACCTCAGGGGTGGCCGCCAAAGTGTCCTCCTGTGCGCAGTGTGGGTAGTCCCTGTGTACGTGCGGACAGGCGGGCCGCCACTGCCCCAGCGCCGACGCCACCCCGTCGAGCTTACTCCCCAAGACCCCGACACCATGAATCAAGGAGGAATGGAGAGCACCAAGGGCCTCGAGGAGGTCGCCGTACCCCGGCACAGCTCTCTGCGATCGCGCCGCAACACTCCCGAAAGTTGCACTCTCACAATCCCGCTGCGACCCAGCGGACAGGATGGTAGGCTTCATCGCAACAAGATGGCCGCCAAGTATGCCCGACCCTCACCGGGGCCGGGACCCTGGGACAAGCGTCTCGATGTCCACATCGCTGGTGACCGGGTTCCGGGGGCAGGCGAAAAGTTATCCGTTGCGTGGTCACGGGCAACAGTCGTCCCCACTACGGAACAGCTCCCGTAAAAATTCGGGGGCAGCCCACAATGATCAGGGCAGGATACGGGCGGCGGCCGGGCAGCTCACCATCAAAGGCAGGGGCAGCCACCGGAGGGTCTGAGCATTGCACCCCCGGGCATGCACTCGGTCCGCCACGCTAGACAGTAGAGACGGTCACGACGAAATGTAGGCCGAGTTTGGCACCGCTCCGGTGGACCGACACCACCCAGCCACAACAGGCCGCTGTTGTTGAACTGCCACCCGGCCACGGCGTCCACTCGAGGTCCCGGCTCCAGGGCCGCACAGGCCGCAGAGTTCAAATGCCCATTTCTCCGGCGATACCGCAGCCAGAAACTTCGGAGTCACACAGTCGGGTGCCACTCTCCTTCAGAGACACGACCGCGTAGCACAGGTTAAGGATCTCGTGCAGGATATCCGTGCGGGATGCGGAGGTTCACGGAGCCGGGAGTCTACGCTGCCGTCCCGGTCGCCATCTTGGCTCCTCTCTTCATTCAGAGATTTTTTAAATAGAATCGCCACCCCTTTCACGCAAAACTCTTGATTTGTACAGGCACATGTCTCTACACATTTCTGATTCTTAAGGATTTTCTCCCATTCTCCTTTCAATAGATGTGTTTCTTGCAGTATCATTATTTCACAATCCACTATTTTTAAGTATTCCAAGATTTTTGCTCTTCATTTTCTTATCCTAAGCCTGTTCACGTTCCATGTCATTATATTAACAGCCATTTAAACCAACCCCTTCAATGCACATCCGATTTGGTGAAGCCTTTCTACTTTTGTGGAAATTACCAGGACCCCCTCTCCCTCGCATTGCTTGGTTAGGACATTTTTTCTTTTTTTCCTTATTTTGCTCCCCACCTTTTGCATTGTTTTATTTTTAAACAAATTTCGGTGTGATTTTCTTACCCTCTTCCTCCTCCCAGGAGAAGCCTCCCTTGACTTTCTTCGGGGCATTTCTTAGCCCTTTTTCTGAGTTCCTCACTCTTTTGTTGCGTCCTATTTCTGGTTTACTTTATTATGCTGGATCCTTTGATTGTGCCTTGATTCGATCTACGAAGCACTCCACCTCCTAGGGATCCCTGATATTGTACATCTTATTTTCCCACATTATTCTCAGCGAGGCTGGAAAATGCATCTGTACTGTTGCTCCTTTGATTTCAATTGTTGCATATACTGGCTGAGCTGCCACTGCCTATCTTGTGTTGTTTCTAAATATCCGATCTAATTCTGCATGACCAGGTGCTTTTGGAAAATGATCACGCTTTTAAGCCCTCACTTAAAATCCTCTCTTTAAGCGTGTACGTTTTAAAGTTCATGAGGATTTTCCATGGATTTTTTCTAATTTAGTTTTTCCCAAATGGGTCATGGTGAATTCTTTGAATGTCCTCTGCGAGGTCAATTGATTTCGTCCAGGAAATAAGCTCCTCCAATAGTTTGATTGTGAAGCTTTTGATATCTTCCCCTTCCAAACCTTCTGGAACATTAAGAATCCTGAGGTTATTCCTCCTGGCCTGGTTCTCCATGGACTCCATTCTGTCTCTTATCTCTTCATCTGTGGTTTTAAGCAGTTCAATCTCTTTTTTGTTTTCTTCTACTTTTTTGTTAAGTGCCCGTACCTCCAATTCCACTGAGGAAACTCTCTCCATGAGCATATTATTTTTTTGGTCCAATACTTCACATGCTTTCTGAATTTTTGTCTGATTTTTCTATGATGTCGCAAAATTGGATCTCATTTCCCTCATCATGGTGCCCATCACTTTTTCCATACTGTCTTGGGGATGTAGGCTAGCATTAGTTGGTTTATCGCTTGTGGCATCTGCTTCTGCGGCTAGCTCTTGTTGGTCTAATGTCATTAGTCATTATACCTGTTGCTATCCGTTGACATTGTTATGCCTGCCTCCTCTCTAAGAGCTTCTGCGTGATCTTTATTCTGGTCCTTATTGTTATAATTATCCACCTTCTCTTGTTCCTGTACTTTAAAGAAGGACCTTAGGGATGGTATTATCTTTTGTTTAGCCAAGGCCAATGATTTTAATGTAGACTGACTTGCTCTAGACAGAGGAGTTTGTGCTTTCCCTACTGCAGTATACTTTTTCTTTTTCTTTGTACTGCTTGGGATCACTGGAGGTGATACATCTGAAGTAGAAGAGGAGGTTTTAGCCTTTGTGTACAGCTTTTCTATTGTAGAGGAGTGATCTGCCTCCACTTCTTCAGATAGAAAGTTTTTGCTCCTCAAGCAATAACCTGTTTCCTCCCTAGGCTACCTTTTGTGTTCTGCTTCCAGTAGAGGAGGGGAGGGGTAGTCTGTTACTGCTTTATTCTCCGCGTTTCCTTCAATGCTTACCACCTTTACCCCTACTCCTTCCAATTCTTTAGTCTGTCCTTTAGGCTGCACAATATATTTTTTTAATCAAGAGCACTCTTAACTAGCTTACCGTCTTTGGCACCCCGTCTCCCCCTCACTGTGTTACCAGGCCATTTTCCCCTCTCATTAACCCAAGGCTCTTCTGCTGCATATGCCGCTGATCCGTCCTCCTCAGTGGAGCGCAGATTACAAAAATCCCTTCCTCCTTTTGGCAAAACTTGCAGCCCTGGTGTCTTTCCCCTATATGACACCCTTGCTGCAGCTCTCCTGTAGTTCCGGCACGCCGTGGCCAACTCAGCCCACACTCCACCTGGTGAATTCACGCAGCAGCGCGACCCCCCTTCTCCTCCACTTTCATCAGTTTTGCCTCCCTGCGTCCGCGTCTGCATTGCCTCAGTTCCTGCCTCCAATGCCGGCGCTGTACAGATGGTTCTCGACCTTCCGGCTCTCTGCACTGCTCCGCCCCTTATGCTCGACTTCCTCCAGCCTCGGGTCTCCAGGTATTTTGTTCCCGCTCTGCTCGATCCATTTTCGCTTAGTTTTCGCTCTGTTATGATTTCACCGAGTGCTCAAAACCTTCACTTTTCTTTTCTTTGCGCTTCTTGGCATGATCATTTTATGCGTATTTTTACAAAAGAGTTTTTGGAGCTCAAGACCGAGCTCTGTAGCTGGCCGCCATCTACCCCCAGCGAGATTTTACCAATGCCAGCGGTCATGGGGGCAGCAACCATTTGCAGTGAGAAAGCTGCCACTCCAGTAGAAAATCTTCACAAGCTTCAGCAAAGCCAACACGAGAGGCAGTACCCTCTGGCATGCTGCCTGGTGCCATTTTTGCACAGATTTGTCTCATCGGAACAAGCTCCCAGAACTAAAAATCAGCGAGAGCAGCACAACGTGCCAATTACCACCCTTTTGTGAAGTTTTCATGTAACTCAGTGGAATTCTGCAGAGTGAAACTCCACAAGGTCCGTCCACCCCTAGTGCATGAGTGAACAGGTTCTGATGTGAAGATTTTCATTTGAAAAACTGAGCAGGTTAAATTGCAAACACAAACAATGATTACTTGCATACGATTCTGCATACATTGCATTTTGTAAATGTATGCATTGTGACATTGTGAATGTGGGAATAGGCAATCATTTACAATTCAGCCCAATCAGACATACCAGAAAGCAATCATATATACAAAAACATGCATAGGTACATTTCTTTTTGTCAGTAGTGAATTATTAATTTGGGAGGTGGCTACCCGTAATAACTTAATAAACACATCGTCATTAGATCACTAAATAATTCTAAGAAAGACTGCTCAAGCAGCATATCATTTCCTAGAGAAAAGTGCACTAAGTTCAAATAGGACCAAAAACGTTATTGTAAAAGAAACAATGCATTTAAATTCCCCAAACAGTTTAGAAAATTAGAAAACAAAAGTGTTGGAAATTACCATCTTTAGCGTGCTGTCCCACCAATCTTTACCTTATCTTCTTTTCTGGCTTTAGGTCAATTTTATCCCTATTAAACAGGAGTAGCCTGGAGAAAGTATGCTACCCCTTTAATCATTGGTCAATTGGCCTAACCATGATTAACATATTTTGTTTGCTTATAGGTCCCTAGTATATAGTGTAGGAAATGCACCCAGGGCCTGGAAGATAAATGCCACCTTTGGAATGCAGCACTTATAGTGCCATTAACAGAGAGGGCCTTTAAAACATGGCTTCAGGCCTACCACTGTAGCCTGAATGCTACAGTCTAAAATCTGCAGTGTGTCATCTAAATAATCCTTTTTGACAAGCAAAGACCTCCCTTATAAATATTAATGTCATCCCAATGTAGGCGCTGTTAACTTCAAGGTAGGGTAGGTGGTATTTAAAAGTGGGACATATAGAAAAATACTGTCACCATGTCCCTACACTGGCAGAGCCCTATTAGCTATTTTCACAATGGTCGGCCTGGTTGTCATATAAAAGGAAAATATATATATATATATATATATATATTTGTTAATTCTGTATCTCATGTTTAGGACCAGCTAGAAGAATCATTCAGACATTATTTTTAATATTTATTGGAAGCCCAATTCAATGATGAAGTTATATTTAAAAAATATCTAGGAAAAGTAACTTTTAGAAAGTTACCTTTTTCATTCCTGAAGCTCCTTGAGGATAATTTACATTAGCTCTTCAGCATCTATAAATCATGCACCTGAAGATAATGAGATGTGAAAACAATTCCCAAAGCAGAAACAATGGCCTGGGACTGGAGAGCTGTTTCCTTTACCTGGAAAGAAGACCTATTGGGGTGGACCCAGAGATTGGCCAGACCTGTCACAAATAAATATAGGGTGACACCCAGAATGGCCAAAGCATATTATCTCTAGTCAGATGGGCACTTGAACCCAGTGGGAGGAAAGCTACCCACAAAATGGACAGGCTTGCCCTCTGGGGCTTTTACCCCATTGGATAGGTAGGGGCCAGGAGTTACACGCGGTGGCAGTCTAAATATGGTATCCAATGTACCCTCCTCTGTACACTTTCTGGACCTATGGAAGAATGGAAGAGGACTGGGCCTGCTGTCTGTGACCATAGAAGGGCCTAGGTGACTGGGCCTACTCTCTCTCCTGTACCAGCAACAAAAGCACCCTTGCAACACAGTGCACCAGTGCAGTGAGACAGCAGGAATGCACAATATCTTAGTAAACAAGGCACATTTCTGCCCTCTCCATTTGACACCCTGCACTGCAGAAAGTTGTCTTACTACATTGCACTGTATCAAATATTGATAAATATGGACCTCAGTGTGTAGATTTTAACCATTTTATGCACCTGGTCATTTCTGCTATGCCAGTAAGCAGGCGAGGAGGGTCTCGCATTGCCTCCACCATAACAATCACATGTCTGAATTCTTTACAATTAAATGTGCTGCATATAGTTTTAGTGTCACTGATTAGCAGGGGAATTGCCAATTGTTTTGTATACTAAGTGATATTCAGAAAAAAGATTGAAAGAAAATATTGAAGAGCAGAAATATCGAGTTTTAAATATCATGATGCACAAATATCAGGTGTAAAAATATCGTTGACAAGAATATTGATTTTAAGAAAGTAATAGTGATGTTAAAAATATCCATGTTAATATCACTGTTAAAAATATCTATGTTGTTACTATAGCTTACAAAAATATAATTCCTAATAATATTGTTCTTAAATAATTGTTATGTATTTTAGTATATATTTAAATTGTATATGCTATAAATTGTTTGCATGATGGTTTTTCATAGAGTTTGTACCCTCGTAGTTGTTTTGAAATTGTATTTACTGGTTTATTTGTATATTTAGTGCTGTAATGGGTTGTGGGGTCTATAGGGGTAAAGTGCGGAAGTAGTTAATTAATTAATATTATTTATTGGATTGATAATAATTATGTTAACTTTTAGGTGCAGGTTGTGGGGTTTGTGGGGGCTTAATGTGGGATGAAATGTGATTATAATTATTTAATAATTAATTTTTAATTAATATGAATTAGTTATTTGATCATTAATTATGTATTTTGTGTAATTAATTACAAATTGTATTAATGTTTTGGCGTATGTTGTGGTTTTTGTAGGGGAAAAAGGTGTGAAGGAAATTAATTCTAATAATTAATGTTCATTATTACTAATTATTTAATTGATAACTAATTATGTACATTTTGCAATTAAGACATTTTGTAGTTATATATGAGGTGTGGGTTGCTGTTTTTGGTGGGAAGTGGTGGGAAGTTCATTAAATATAGGTTTTTATTTTTAGTTAATTGGTATTAATTGATTATTTATAATTAATCATGTATATTATGTAATTAAGATTTTAAAAATTATATTTTAGGTGCGTGCTGTTGGGTTAGTAGGGATAAAGGGTGGGAAGTTAATAAAATATAATTGTTTTCTTCTTAGTTAATAACTATTATTTGTTTATTTGATAGTTATGTACAACTCTCAATTATTATAATTTAAAGAAATATTTTAGGTGTGTGTTGTTTACTTCGTAAAGATATATGGTAGAAAGTTGCTTGAGTAATAATAAACATAAAATAGGTATTTATTGTTTAACAAATGTGTTATTCATTATAATATGTGTTAATTGTGTCATTCTTTTTTATTGTAAATAACATTATATTTGTTGGTTGTTCTAATTATGAAAATATAGTGTGGAATTTAAATTATAAATATTATTACTTTGTTTTAATTTAAAATGTTTATAAAACATTGTAATAAATGTGTAATTGTTTCATTTAAAAAACAATTTATAAATATTTTAAATTGAAATATTTTATTTGTTATTTAATGTAGTTTTTAAAATATTTAATTTATTTGAAGTGAACTACTCTCTCTCTACTAGAGTGGGAATAGTAAATTTTACCCCTCCGCAATCCAACACTTTCCCTATTATTGCACCAACTGGAGTAGGAATAGTAAATTGTTACCCCTCCTGAGCCCAGCCTTTTCCATACTGTTGCACCGATCTCAGTGGGAATAGCTAATTTTACCCACCGCAAGCTATCACTTTCCCTACTGTTGCAGCAACTGGAGTGGGAATAGCAATTTGTACCCCTCCTGAATCCAACGCTTTCCTTACTGTTGCACTGACTGGAGTGGGAATAGTACTTTTTACCCCTCCTCAATCCAACACTTTCGCTACTGTTGCACAGACTGGAGTGGTAATAGTAAATTTTGTGGTACTTTTAAATACTTAGGGCCTCATTAAGATGTCGGTTGGAAGCAATCTGACCAACTCCTTGTCGGAATCGGTTCGACCGGCTAGGGTTCGGAGAGTCCGAACGACTGATGACAAAGTTTGCAAACACCGTTCAGTCAGACTTCAATTGACTTCAATGGGAGCCTCTGTTCCGACCAACAACACAGGCTCCCACTGTAAAAAGGGGTGGTGGCAAAAATCCTTGCACCCTGTTGCAGGTACCCCATGATGCCTGCCACCTTGTGCGTGGTTGTAAAGAGGGAACCCATGGGTACCCCGACGGGCCCCAATCGGAGGCCTCCAGGTGAAGGGGGCCTGCTACGGTCTCCAAAAGTCAGTTTCCAACAGCCATTCTGTGTCGGACAGACAGTTTCGGAAAGGCTGTCCAAATCTGACACCGTAATACATCAGTTGGAAATGCGGTCCATAGAGCTGTACGATTCGACTCCGACCGACTCCGACAGATTCTCCAAATGCCAGTCGGAACGGATTCGGAATGACCGAATGGTTACTTTCCATCGTAATCGATCGGTCAGAAATATTTCTGAGTCGTCGGAAACATGAGTTCTGACACGGGTTAGGAAATCCAAATGCAGTTCGGAGTCTTTCCGACAGACATCATAATGAGGCCCTTAAATCATTACCTTCAGGATTGCATTCTTTGACATACAATTTACAAACAATTCCCTGTTTTATTGAAGAGATACTTTTCACTTGGTGATTCATTTTCTTGAGCTGCTTTTAAACAAACAACAAAAGACCCTTTTAGCCAGTCTGACTTCTTGTTGGGCTATTTATTTAGGTGTTTTGAAGTGTTTAACCCAACAATTGCACTTGGCAAACTGCTATCTTAAGGATGCACCAAATCCATGGACACTGGAAGAAAATGTGCGGCAGCACCTCCAGGTAAATTACAGTACTATAAGCAATAAAACTCTGTACATTTGTCGTGAAGCTTCATGTGCATATTTAAAGAGAATCAAAGTTTACTTGTAATTTAAGCCTGTTGAAACTATTTTTACCTGCTTCTTTTAATTCTGTAATCTACAATTGTCTGTCTTCAAATTCAGTGCATTGTGCTTTATTTTAATTTTTTTTACTTGGTTTTCAAAATAAAAAAGTAATCAAGGAATGAATATTGTTGTGATCACAAATTGCATTCATAATTTGACCTTTAGTGAAACCCACATTTAGGTTTGGGGGATTGAAATTTAGTAAAAATAAAAAACGGCCAATAAAATATCGAAATTCAACTTTAAAATAATCTACTTTCATATCAGATTGTGCAGGAAACTTTCTGATCTTAACTAACATTAATTACTGGTACTGAAAATCACAAAACCTCTATCCTGTTGTTGAAGGCTGTCCTACTGAATAGCAACCTCAATAATATTGTGGTAAAGGCATATCGAGGGCAGAATACTGAGGGACAACATATCAAAAGGTAAGTGGATATAGGAAATTATGAATTTACTATCCCTCGCTCCATACCTAGATACTATGAAGAAATATTTACCATGCAGGCTCACTGAAGAAGCTCAGGCACTGTGGAAGATCTTACTCCCCCTTTCCTTCCATGGACACGGTTCCCTGCTGCAACACGGTATACAAGTTTCATTTTGGGGTCGCATGTGTTGAATACTGGTGGTGGCTATCATCGCCTTTCCCCTACCTTTGATCTAACCGCTGCCCATAGTCAGAGACTGCTCTAAACGTTCCGCAGAGTGCATTATCACAGGCATGGCAGATTGGGTACTGCTGATCTGTGCCCAGGGAGACTGGAGAAGTCACACCTGTGAGTACGAACACCCTGAGGCTGCTGACACGGGCAGTTGGCAGATGGGCTAAGTGCACGGTTCTCCCATTCCTCGATCCCACCCATGGAGGATGGGGACCCTGCTTACTCCCCTCTGATTACCTGCTGCTCCCAGATGACCCACCTGCCACTGACTTTACCAATTGGTCTTCTCTTTCCTCACCCCAAGCAAGCAAACTGTTTTGTAGGCCCCTGCACCCTTTGAGGCCTGGTTTCTACTGCAGATGCAGCGGGATCACGGCATCACAGAAAGGGCCTCTCAGCATCTTCTGGCTATAGACTCATAAGGCCTCTGGGCCACGCAGTCCTCCTCTTGCTTCAGCCCTGCCTGCTGCCCTGGACGGTGGCTTATGCGGCTCCCTTTGGAATGTGACCTTGCCTGGGGCCCCACTCCTGGCCCGCGTCGGGAGATGGTGATTTTCTCTTCCCTCGGAATCTAGATCTCCTGACATTTTGCAAGCACTTGTAAGGCTCTGTTGACCTCATCTGTCCTTTGAACATTAATGTCCTTCACCTCGTACCAGATGTATTACAGCCTGAGTACCAAAGAGTGGCTCATGTTGCGACAGATACTTTACTGATCCACTGCCCCCCCTGGGATGCCATCCTTGTTTATTGCCCTGTAAGGTTACCGATTTTACCCTGTATGGCTCACCGGACCTCCCCCCTTGCTGGCCCTCAATTTCTTTACCTCAGCCCCTCAAGTAGCCTGGCTTTCCATGTGGTGGTAAGGGCCTCAGTGGTCAAAAATCTAGAGATCTTTCTGATTGTACGGAGGTGAAAGAAGCAAGATGATACAACTGCGCCGATTTGTGCTTTCATAGACAGATCTTTACTTATGATGACCCCAAGGCTTTTCACAGAGTCAGCCGGTTGGGGAGGGTTGCCTAGGGAAGGTGGCCAAAAATTGGCATTCCAAGGGTTAGAGATACCGCTAGTCAAAACAAGCTCAGTTTTGTCAGGATTGAGTTTCAAATGACTGGCGTTCATCCAGTTACTGATGAGGCACAAAGTGGACTGAAAATTTGAGACAGACGTGATGGAGGAGTCAATTTTAAACACAAGTTGAAGGTCGTCAGCGTAATTAAAAGTTATGTAGGGAGCGGATAAGGGGAAGCATGTAAAGGTTGAAAAAGAAGAGGGGAAAGAGAGGACCCCTGAGGGACTCCGCAGGTCAAGCTAACCCTCCTCGCTGAGAAATTGGCCAGGCGGACTGCCTGGGACCGATTCTCAAGAAAGGAGGAGATCCATTTCAGGGCGGTTCCCTGGATACCGGCGCACCCGACACGGTCGATCAGAAGTTTATGATCGACCGTGTCTAAGGCCGCCGAGAGATCCAGGAGGATGAGGGCCTGGGAGATGTTGTGGTCAGTCCCCTTTCTGAGTTAGTCCATGACTGCAAGTATGATCAGCTCTGTGGAATGAGCTGGTCTGAAGCCAGCCTGCTGGGGGTCAAGAAATAGCGAGAGTTCAATAAAGGAGCTGATACATTTGGCAACATGAGCTTCTAGGATCTTTCCGAGGTAAGGAAGTAAGGAAATCGGACGAAAGTTGGTGCGTATTGAGGGGTCAGCGTTGGGTTTCTTGAGAATCGGAACAACCTCAGCAACTTTAAAAGAGTCGGGAACTAGGCCTAGTTTCAAAGATTTGTTGAGAAGTGCTAAAGGGGGCTCAGGACATGTAGACAATGCTTCTTGAAGAATATGAGGAGGGCAGGTGTCTGTAGGGAAGCCTGATCCGACTTTCTTTACTAGAGTAAGAAATTACTCTTTCGAGATCAGGGGTATTTGATCTAGCATCTGCGGGTTCTTAAACGAGATCAGGGAATTAGTGGGGAGAGCAGGCGGGGGGATGCTGTTTTTAATAGTGGCGATTTTCTCCCAAACATAGTCATTAAGAGCATCGCATAATAGTTGGGAAGGGAGTGGTTTAACTGTTACTCTATCTGGTAGAGATAGTTCATTGACAATAGCAAATATGTCTTTGGTTTTAGTTGCAGAGTTGATAATTTTCAGGGAGAAGTACATGGATTTGGCCTGAATAATGGACTTTTTGTAGTCGTTTAAAAGGCTAATATAAGTAGCTTTTCTTTCCAAGGAGTAATCACATCTCCAGCTGCCTTCAGCCTGTCTGAGCGCTAATTTTTTTATTATCAATTCGTTGGAGAACCAACGTTGGACGTCGTGAGGACGTTTGAGTTTAGATAATTTTAAAGGGGCAATAGCGTTGCTGGCAGAGTCCAGCCAGCGCTTAATGGTGGAAGCCTGATTATTAAGGCAATTCCCCTCAGCAGGGATGGAAGTCTTTAGTAAAGAACAAAAATCGTCCTTGTTGGCCCGATTCCAGTTTCTAGCCCAGTGCTTGCCCAGCGATGGGGGTTTAATGCGGGGAAAGCAATCCAAGGAAAAGTGAATAATATGATGGTCTGACCAAGGGCATGGGGAGATAGAGGGCGATGTAATAACCATGTTGGCAGTCCACACCTGATCCAGGGTGTGACCCTTGGCATGAGTAGCAGTATGTATATGCTGGATACAGTTAAGCCCAGAGAGAAGGTCTGTGCATTCTAAGGAACTAGTGCTTTCCTTAGTGTCCGAGGGCCAGTAATTGAAGTCACCTATAATAACGGTTTTAGCATTATTGATGACTAGTTGGGAGATCAGTTCACCTGCCAACTGAGGAAAGGAAGGCATGTGTTGGGGGGGTCTATAGAAAAGAGCACAAATGAGAGGGAAATGAGGGGAGTCGAATTTTAAAATAAGACAGACGGTATGCCAGTAACTGTTAAGGCAGTAAACCTAAGTTTATGATGAATAATGGCGGCGACTCCTCCACCAGGTTTCCCCAGGGGTCTGTTGGTCTGGAGTATGTAGTACCCCGTAGGAATTGCTGCCAGAATATCGGGTAGAGAGTCGGCGGTGAGCCAAGTCTCTGAAAGAAGGAGTATATCAGGTTTGTTAGAGTCAAGTAAATGAAAGATTTCTAATTGGTGCTTAACCAACGAGCGAGTGTTTAAATAATTAAACACTATGAATATCTTGTTTGAGGGTGGGGGAGATATAGGGTCCGGTGTTTCATCTACATTAGCCGGTGGGCACTCTCTGAGCGGGAGAGTAGGGAATTCAAGCCATCCATGTCTGGGGTTGAGGATCCCTGTGGTCGATAGGTGGGATTTTAGACGGGGGTCAATGGGCCAATTCGCCTGGTTGTTTCGCAGTTCAGTAGCTGAGTAGGAGGTAATTTGGGCATAGTGGGTCGCCCCAAGCCCCGGCCGGCCGCGGACAGGCGCAGACGGGCTTGCCTTAGGCACGCATTTGGCGCAGCAGCAATGCGCCCGCTGCACGTGCGTTTGACCATGCGACTATGTAGTGGTGGGGCGCGAAGAGCTAGTGCGCTAACCCTCACCGGAAATGCCTCCTTGTTGGAACTCCTGAGAAGACCTCGGCGCAACGGCACAAGCCGCGTCGGACCGGGGCGATGGAGTTTATCTGATGCAGGTAAGATCGAGTGCAAAGTGCAGAGTTCAAGTTAATAATAAGCAGACACGTTTTTAAAATCAGATTAGGCAGTGGTGCATTAAAAGCAATTCTTAAAAGAGATTCGATCATACTTTAAAGCACCCACAGCGTTTCACGTGGAATGATTAATGCGCGAGGCCAAGGCAGCACAACTAGCGGTATCACCCGCTATCAGGATTCTGCCGCGTCCGCTGCGCGTGCGTTTGACCATGCGACTATGTAGTGGTGGGGCGCGAAGAGCTAGTGCGATAACCTTCACCGGAAATGCCTCCTTGTTGGAACTCCTGAGAAGCCCTCCGCGCAACGGCACAAGCCGCGTCGGACTGGGGCGATGGAGTTTATCTGATGCAGGTAAGATAGAGTGCAAAGTGCAGAGTGCAAGTTAATAATAAGCAGACACATTTTTAAAATCAGATTAGGCAGTGATGCATTAAAAGCAATTCTAAAAAGAGATTCGATTATACTTTAAAGCACCCACAGCGTCTCACGTGGAATGATTAATGCGCGAGGCCAAGGCAGCACAACTAGCGGTATCACCCGCTATCAGGATTCTGCCGCGTCAGACAAGAGGGTGGATGTACTGGATTTGCTGCATGGCCAGCAGCCAAACTGGGCAACAAAACTCAGCTATATGGGGTTCAGGAGGGTGACAATAAACGGGCATTTCTTGGATCCTTTCTGCCTAATCTAACCCACCTGACTTTCACAGAGCCGTTAGAGATGCATCAGGCACCCAGACTGTGAACCTGCTCAGGACGCTCCTCAAATGCATCCAGAGCAAGTATAGCATGTCTCCTATGCCAGCAACATGTCAGAACCATCCTACAGGTTGCCAGGAACAATGGAGAACCATTTCAACACAACAGAGCCATGATTCACATCACAGAAGATTTCTTGAATGAGACAGTAGTCAAACGCAAAAAACTGCTGGCCCTGAATTCTAGTATGAGGGATGCAGGGATAAAATTCAGAATACTGGACTAAGCCTTAATGTTTGCAACTGTACTTGTATAAAAATACTAAAAGGCTAACTGTTCTTATGGTTGTGTGTCTTTGGATGGATAGATAATGATCCAGCGCAAGACTGGGAAAATGGGAAACAACATATACCGATATCCTCCCTGCGTCGCAGACCCGTTGTCACGCACACTCATTCATACACGCATTCATTGGTGGGGCCCATAACACCAACTCACACACGTCACCATTCACAAGTCTACACACACAGAAGGGATGGGTAATTCAAGCCCTGGACATGTGGGGGGAACACCTTATAACCTATAGGGAGAGAAAAAGTTATTTTACAAAATATACATTAACATCCGTCGCCTATTGATCCCTAATCCTAAACATCAACGCACTCCTCCCACTTGGTCGACGGACCAATTAGTTGGATTGGTTAATGGTGAATTAAAACCTGCTAAAACACATTTAAGACTCAGAATCCTTATTTCCTTTAATGAAAAATCACAAATTCATATTTCTTGTTAATCAATATTCTTTATCTAAAATTTCATAATGATTTGTTTTTGCATTTATCTCGTCAAAGTTTAGAGTTTCTAGATCAATTCAAGCAAATCGCAGAACATCATATTTACCTAATCTGGCTATTTGGGATCCTCTAATTCATTGGCTCTGCATTACCGAGTCTGTCGCAAATTGTCCGAATAAAGCAGGCCAAAGCACAAAGTCCTCTGCTTAGCACGTTACAGTCCCCAATTTTATCAAAGGACCATAAATCGTGCGAGCATCTATCATAGCCCGTGGATTTGGAAAAAGTTTGCAGTCATCAAACGATCGGGCAGCATCTGGACCATCAGGAAAGGCATCACGAACATAGCTATATCTCTCTATTCTACCACCCTTTTTATAATGATTTCATGTTAAAGAAGATACAATTTTAAGCTTAGGACAGTCTTTATTGGCTGGTTGGGATCGTCCGATCCTTATTCTCAGATTCTCAGTACAGTTCGAGGGGTGAGGTCACTTGTTAGCCAAAGTGTCGGCTTGTTCCGGTTTACTGTAAGGTTGATTGTTCCCCTATCTTGGAGAACCACCAATTTCATATCCTTGAACGGGAACATGATGAGCAAAGGTCGCTAAGAGGTTCAGGATACTTGTTCGAACTTGCGCAGTTCACTCCGCGCCTCACGAGACATTGGCCACTTCTGCATGCGATGTCAGCGGCCATATTGGATTTAGGCCCATTTAGACTCAAGCGAAACAAACACAAAAGAATAATTAATACATAAAAATGGTGACTCTAATGTTAACCCCTTACTAATCCCTCTATGTGCTTGTATTTATCTAGCATATAGCGATATTTAAAGCCATTATATTCACCTCCTTCGGTCCTCCTCGATGATGCAACGTCACAAAGCAACATATATCATGCAATATTCTATTACCAAATATACTACTCATTAATATGTGTACAGATTTTAGTTATAAAAGTTATTTAGCCATGCAAATAGCAAATCCCATGTGTAGTTTTAAGTTTTAATAATGTTGATTAGTATACATGCAATACTCGTTTAATAATATTATAGTTAATAGATTATATAATTAGTATTTTCATGCAAGAATAGAGGAGGTATACAACATTTTGCACTACCTGCTCCATCAATAACAAAAAGGAGGGGTCTCCCTTTTCAGCGACCACACACACCCATATGGATGTCATGCTTCATCAACGGGCTTAGCTTAAGGATCAATTGTACCATCAAATACAAAGAACTTCAAGGGGCACTACTATTGCGTCGAGCTTAGCTTGCCTCTATATGACAGCCTTTGAGGGAGAATACAATCTCACAGATGAGAATCCATACAGGACCAATATCATCACATGGCGGAGGTTCATTGACGACCCCCTGATCTTGTGGCAGGGAGATATGACCACACGTTTTCAGATTTCTGCATATGGATAAATGCCCTCAACCTGTTCTTGAAATGTACTAGCGCCATGCCAGAGCATTCAGTATCATTCCTGGACCTATTTATCTCTAGAGAACCCTTCAAATTGTCAACTACAAACTACAAAAAACCTATGGATCAGAATAGTCTTCTTCTTTATGGCAGCCACCACCCAAAAGCCCTACAAGACAACCTACAAGTGGGGTCATTTCTTCATTTATGGTGGATCTGTAATACCCTGAAGGAATATGACTTGCAGGCAAAGGAGCTGAGTACCAACCTGACTGTATGCCTTTACCCATCAAGGACAACCGTCCAAGCACACAAGAGGGCAAAGAACAACCACTGCGAATCCTTGCTGGAGACAAAAGTGAAGGTACTTGTCAAAACTCTCACATGTGGCACTACCTTCACTTCCTCTTCCAACAGAGCACAGAAAATCAATAAATAATGGCCAATTCTAAAAATAGGGGCCTTAGACATTGCTGACAGTGTGATTACATACAAACACACACCTGAGAGATCTCCTACTTCACACATGCCCAATTCCCCTCAGGGAGTCCAAGAAGACAATGTGGGAACTACCACCAGTCACTGGTCATTACCCATGTGGGGCTTGTACAGTATGCGCTTTCACACAAGCAACTACAATTATTGATCTGGGGTGATATTTGCCCATGGGAACAAAGGAGTCCTACAAATTGAATCACAAAAACTGTATCTATCTTATCACCTGCCCCTGCACACTTCGCTTTGTTGGGATGACCACCAGGATGATAAACACCAGGATCACAGAACATCATAGCACCATCCGCTGCAAAAGGGCAACCACAACATTGTCATCCCATTTTTTAGAATTGATCCATACGGCTGGAACCATCAAGTGGACAATCCTTGATTCCAAAGCCAGATGGAGCACTGAATCACTGTTTAGTGGAGAACAAGGATGGGTCTTTCATCTTAAAACACACACCCATGGTCTCAATGATGACACACCCATAACGGAATGCACTAGATAACAACCAGCCCTCCTGAGTAGAGCATAACCAGATTGAATTGAATTGAAAAAATATTTATAGAGTGCATAACTAACCTAAGGCATCCCAGCTCTAATAGAAGCTGCAAACAAAAGATAACAGATTACTGAGTGGGGTTTTGGAACAACCAGGTTTGGAGAGATTTCCAGAAGGCCAGAAGATTGGACTCAAGACGTATGAGAGGGGGAAGAGCATTCCACAGCTTGGCAACATTATAGGAGAACAAACGGACACCGCTTCTCACCTTTTTTATCTTGGGGACTAAGGCAAGACGAAGGTTGGCCGAGCGGAGGCATCTGTTAGGGCAATAGGGTGAGATAATGGTGAGATTAATAGGTGGTCCTGTCCCTTCTAGGGACTTATGGGCAATACACAGAGACTTAAATTTGATTCTCTCCAATATGGGAAGCCAGTGAGGGGCCTTTAGTGCTGGTTTAGCAGATTGATGGTTAGGGGTCTGAAGGAGCAAACGTGCTGCACAATTTTGCAAAATCTGCAGCTTAGCGATGGTTGCTTAGGGAGCTCCTAGATAAAGGGCATTCACGTAGTCCAGGCGAGAAAGAATCAGATCCTGGACCATTAGTCTCCTTGCAATGAAGGGAAGAAGAGGAAGAACCTTACGGAGCATCCTGAGGGTGACGTAGCAGGTGGCCGCCAGTTTTGTTGCTTGATGTTCAAAATTCAGAGAACTGTCCAGCCACATGCCCAGACTTTTGATCTGGTTTTTGGGGGCAGGAGGGAGGCCGAGACAGTTTGGTCACAGCAGTCCTCTATTAAAAATGGGGAAATTGCCTAGGAGCATTAGCTCTGTCTTATCTCCTTTCAGCTTGAGACATGAAAGCTCCATCCATTTGGCCACCTTCTCCAGACAATGGCTTGGGCTGGGAGAAGAATTCTCTGAATGGGTTAAGGCCACGACTAATTGCATGTCATCAGTGTATGTGATTATCTTGATGCCAAAAGGAAGGACTATTTCGGCAGAGGGCTCATATATACATTGGACAGGGTGGGACACCACAGCTGAGAGACACACGCTTTGAGATGTTATCTCCGTCAAAGACCTGAACAGACCTATTTTCCAGAAAGGACTGCAACCAAGTAATAGCACCACCAACCACTCCAAGATTCCTGAGTCTGAGAATCAGGGTGTGGTGGTTGACAGGATCAAAAACGGTACTAAGGTCTACAAGGATAATAGCCGCTGTGCCTCCTCGTTCCAGGATTTTCCTGGACTCTTCAACGACCGCTAAAAGAGTCGTTTCTGTCCCCTGTTGGGGTCGAAAGCCAGTCTGGAAGGGGTGAAGGAGATTGTAAGACTCTAAGAATGTGGAGAGGACTGAGTTAATGTGTTTTTTAAGAATCTTGGGGATCCCCGGGAGGAGCAAAATAGGGCGGTAATTTCCCAGGAGATCAGGGTTGAGATTAGGTTTTTTTAGTAGCACTTTCACCATAGCACATTTCAATGGGGGACTACTCCAGTAGAGTTAGAGGAATTGATCAATTCCAATATCACTGGGAAGACTGTTCCTGAAGCTTGGTTCAGAGAATGAGGGGGAGCTGAATCTCTGGGAGAGCCCACATTTACAAGGGCTGAGATGTGTTCTAACCACTTGGGGTCCATCAAATGGATTTCCTCAAGAAAATGCTCAGAGCTATGTGAGGCAGTCTCCAAAGTCAAAGAATCGTTGTGGCAAGCCACGTGAGGAAAGGTAGTGTATATATATTGAATGTTATTGTGTAGAACTCTGCCAATTCGTTACAGCGAGCTAGGGCACCCTCAGTAGGAACTGGGGGAGGGAGGTTTAATAAGATACTTTGCAATGAGAAAGATTTCCCGTGGGGAGTTGGACGCAAGCCTGATTTTTCCTTCATAGTATGTGGCTTGTGCAGATATGATTTCCACTTGATAGACTTTGATGGCATGACCAGTTCATTGCCACCAGCTGAATTTCATACACCCTTGAATAGTCTCTATACTCAGTGTACGTTTAGATAGCCGTGCGGTTGCCTCCCCCAGCTTCTACAGCTTTTCATGACACCCCAGTACCTATTCCCTCGTTACTCACTGGGACTCCTTAATAAACACAAGCTAAAGAGAATATAACAATGCTTGAATATATTATTTTATGTTGACACAATTACCTTCCCACATGTCCACCTCTTTCAAACCCTCCATTGGTTAATAATTTAGAACAATTTGGTCCATTTTCCAAAGTCACTTTCTTACTACTCAGACCAACATTGGCTACTATGAACCTACAGGTTTTACTTCCCTCTTTGTGATCACCTGGAGACCAAGATTTAAGAGCCACTTACTCAGTTTCCTAAGGGAGTTTATTCCATGCGCTGAACGGCGCTGGTGACTAAGACATATGACTATATATACATATATATGGTTTGGAAAAATAGGGACCCCTACATACAAGAATGAACTTGCTAGCCGTAGGGAAATTAACATTCAAGCGAAAAAAAGCTAGAAGCAAGTATACAGTTATCAGAAATTACAGATACCAGGGCAACACAGCAATAATGATGCATAAACCAGTGTGCATTATTCTAAGATGAAAAGCATGACCATGTTGATTTATTTATCATCAAGACTTTTTGTTTTAGTTTTAGATTTTTTTTGTATATATTTCGATGCAATATTTAAAAAAAATTCTTAACTTGTAATAAATAGTTAGAATTATCAATGCATATAACACAATACAACACAATCATAAAATTTGGGAGGTTGGAGGGCAGGGCAGAGGAGTTCCACAGAGTTTTTTTCCAACTCCGTAGAACTTCACGTAGCAGCACTACGCCAGCTCCGCCTGTGCTCACTACTGGACCACTGAGGCCACACATGTTGATAGATTGACTTTCTTCATAATTAGCAGTAAACAAACTACACATAATTTTTACCCTCACTAAGGGGACCCATGTTTAAATGTCTTTTTTGGTACCCCTTAGGTAATTTACATTTACCAATTCACTCATCCCACACACCTGCACTCATCATCATGGCTATTTTATTAAAAGAGCTCCACCAAAGAGCCCTCTCGTGGGGCCCGTGGGATATTGCAGCGCCGACCCCACAAGGAGCCAAGCCCAGTGATAAAGCATGACATCCTAATGGGTGACTGAAGGCATTACTTCCTAAAAATTAAGACCCCCTCCTGTTTCCTATAAATCCATCCTGATACACACAACCGTAGGAACAGTTACCCTTTTTCGTATTTTCATTCTTGGTCTTGGGGGCAAGGGTTCTGATGACCCTGACTGGCTGAAGGCCTACCTGGACACTCAGGAGGGCTCATTGGACCTCAATTCTACTCCTGACCAGCCTTCACCTATGGCAGAGTGGGCTGATGGCTATGTATGGGGTGATGGCTATGTATGGGCCAATGGCCTGAAACCCGCCTCTCCTCATGACAAGGTTCGTCCCACTTTCCTTAATAGCTCAGACAGGGAGGGCCTGTACCAGGACAGGGGCTGGGATGAATGCAGATGCCCCTGAAAGTTAGACCTACAAGCTCTTAGGAGGAGGACATTTAGTGTTGTTTCTGTCTCTGAAATTACATACCCTGGACATTTCTTGCTTTGCTTGCTTGAAAAGCTCACTGTGGTGCTATCCTCCATTGTATATCCTTTAATGTAGTTAATATTGCCTTTCCCCTGTATGGGATAATATGTTGTTATTGTCCAATGCTTGCACTGTTGTTATTTGGCATGCATTTTAGGACTTTTGGGTAGGGACCTCCTGCCACTAGTGAAGAGTGGTGATTGGTACTTCCATGCTTCGGGCCCTGTTTCATTAGCACATGTAGAATCAGTTCAAGTGGAGAAGTGTGCCTACCGACCAGCCACCTTCCTCTGCTCTCCTTATCCTATTTGTACCCAGGTGACCTCCTTCACTCTTCCACTTTGTGGCTGACGAGTTTCCCCAGTGCCAAGAGTTAGGGTTATTTGCACAGATCACAGTTAGTTCATTGTTGTTGCCTTCTGTGCACATTGATAGAGGATTCACATACTTCATATCCTCACTCAGTCTCTATACTACAATCTTTATCCCTAGTTAACAGTTTTTATCATGCTATGTTGAGTTAGGAATTCCTATGAGTTCCCACTTAAGGGCACAGACATCTACACTCACTCTCATTATATATACGTGGGCACCCTCCTTTATATAGTGATGTCTCCCCCGCCAACACTGGAGCAGCTTCTCTGTGCTGTGTTCATGAATGTTAATGGCCTGTACAGTTTTATTAAATGTAATAAGATTCTAAATTGCCATGAAATGGATGTGGTATTTGGCAAGGCATGTGGTGAGGTGGACAAGTTATGCAGGGACCTGGTTAGACGGGTGGTGGTGGGGAGCAGCCGCACCATAGCTTTAGATATTGGGTTCCCTGATTGCCAGACCTCTTCCCAAGCACATAAAAAATGTGGAGTTGCCATCTTGACACATACCTCTCTCTTGCATACTCTATTGAGATCCTGGACAGACCCTGAGGACAGATACATCTTTGTGAAATTCAAACTGGGAACCCATGTTATTATCGTGGGCTCAGTATATACTCCCATGGAGAGTAAGATCACCTACTTTAGCCACCTGAACAGACTCCTTACAGAATTTGGCAAGGTGAGACTGATACTGGGGGAGACTGGAATGTGACACCTGACACGATACTTGATCGGACTGGCCCTCCTGACCAATGCAATGTCTCAAATAGGGCTCAGCTTATGGGCCTGTTGTCTGACCATGGCTTGTAGATGTCTGGAATCTTGCCCACCCCTCTGATAAGGACTACACTTACACTTCAATGTACAACAACACTTCCTCTAGATGTGATTATTTCCTATAGATCCTCTCTCTTCTCTCCTTCCCATGTCACTCTGACATCATGCCGGGGGGCCTCTCAGACCACTGCCCAATGCTGATAGAGGTGACTTTATGGACTAGGCCTCTGGTGATCGTTTTGTGATGAATGCAGGCCTCCAAAATATAAAGCAAAACTGAATGGCCATGTTAGAGTCTACTGAATCAAGAATGAACACGTGGTTGCCTCTCCAAAGGTGGTTTGGGTAGCCGGGAAGGGAACCCAGAGGGGCCTCTTGTTGCAGTATGATGGACTATAACACAGGTTAGCTGCAGAAGGGGGTTGGCCACAGGGCCTTATGTTTTTTTAAAGGGAAGGGGAGCCATGTGGACCCCCTCCCTGTGACTCATTTGGCCTGGGAATCCCATTCCCTGGGACCCTGTGAATTTTCAAGGGGATGAGGGGCCTTGTGGCCTTCCTATTCGAGCCTTATTAGGCCCTGGTGACCCCATCCCCCAGGGCCTTTTTTTAAGGGAGGAGCCACAGCCCCCTCCCTTTATAAGCCCTTGGAAGCCCACCCACTGGGCCAAAACATACAAAAAAGGGGAAGGGACTGCTTAGACACCCCTTCCTGAATCTCTTTAGGCCCTTGGGGCCCATACCCCTGGGCTAATGTTAATTAAAGGGGCATGAGGCCACGTTGATCGTTTTTTGCTGTAGGCCTTCTTAAAAAAGTCCATGGAAAATGCATGGGGATTTCGTGTTTTAAGACCGCCCTTTTATTTTGACCCACTTGATGGATCACCCCGAGACTTTCTATGTGCAAACTATTCAAAACATAGCACCAGTTTGGAAAGTTTTGTGGAGATTTGTCAAATGGTGCCAAAGTTATCAGCAACACAATAAATGCATTTCCATGGAAAATAGTCCCCTTATCCTGTAATAGGGGAGCAACATTTTTCTTACCTTGTAGCTAGTGAGATCAAATGGTCCCACGGGACCAGTATCTCTCCTGCAGGACTGAAGTGACTGATGGATGGAAGAAAGACTTTCTTGGCCAATCAGATTACTCTGGCTCGGTCATCCGATTGTTTCTTGAGCAGGAGGCTGAAGGTGATGGAGGCATTGAGGCATTGAGGGTGAGTGCTAGTGCTGTGTTGATTGGTAGGAGTCCTTTGTTGAAGGCATGATAGGAGCAAGGGTAAGATGGAGCCACCCGAGTGGATAGTTCTACATGGGCAAGGTGATGTCAATGGTGGTGATGGAGGGCCACCAGGACAGAGTTTGTTCTTCAGCTGTTATGGAAAGTTGGATTGCAATGGTGACAGGGTCCGGGTGTGGTTTGAAGCTGCTGTATATGGGGGTGTTTTTGCTGCAGATAAGTTCCAATAGCTTGTTGCATAGCTCTTGCAAGGGGTGATGTTGCTGGAGGAGGCAAGAGGTGCAATGAAACATTTGTTGGTGGCTAAGATTTCCTTGCTGCTGTTTGTGCTGGCCTTGATGCAGTCTGCAAAAGTTGTTCATTTGGCGCTCCAATTCTGTGGATGGTAGAGTCTTATGTTGGATTTAAAGATGGCTTTATCCATGGTGACTTGAATGGTCTCCATTTGCCCTCCAATTTCTCGCAGGGGTGTTTCATCAGCCTGAGCTCTTCTGTGTGCCAGCTGGCCTGGGATCAGGCTATTGTTGTTGGATTATGTTTGACAGCAGCCAGGATGTGGCACAGTGGTTCAGCTCTTGAGGTTCTTAATAGGTTTTGGCAAGTTGCTGGTATGCTTAGGCGAGTGCGGAAGCCCGGTCCTCTTCTCCAATGCTTTCCTACTGCAGCAGGCAAGGAAATTGGGTCCAATAGTTGTCCAGTGGTACAGGTGGGTTCAGTAATGTGCTGGGTAATGCTGAGGTTTCCAAAGATTTCTGAAAGAGCTGTAGAATTTTTGTGATGGCAACTTTGCTTCTGGGATGAAGGTCATGCCTGGCAATCATGTAGCCAGCGGGGATGGCTGTAGCAATGTCCCTTGCAGAGGTTGGATTTAGCCATGTTTCCATGAGGAACAGCAGGTCCAGAGCATGGTCAGAGGGGGAGGACGAGAGTTCCTAGTGCTGGGCACTGTCTAGGCATGGACAGGTGTAGACAGGCTTGCCTTTGAAACAGTGGGCATCCGCTGTGTGTCCTTGAGCTGCAGTCATTAAGTAACTTCTAGGAGAGGTGATCAACGCAGGCGGCAGGGTGTAGATGGGTGATGGAAAATTAAGTCATCTTGCTTAGCTTCTTCTTTTCAAGATGGTTTTAGGGGGAAAAAGTGAGGATACTTAACCCCTTCGATGCGCATGACGGAGCGGTTCCATCATGCGCATCGGTTGCGCTCTGCGTATGATGGAACCGCTCCGCCATGGCCCCGCCCGCGCAATAGAACCTTCAGCACAGCGCGGTAATCCGCGCTGCGCTGAAGGGGTTAAGAGAAATCTCCTCTGTGCGGCTGACCCGTGCCCTGGCTAGTGATTAAATCCTCTACATAGTGTTTCGCAGCCACCAGAGTCTAGGTCCTGCGTCACTTCAGCTGCAGCAAAAACATCGCAAGAATAAAGGGGGGTCTCGGTGGGTAGAAAAAGAAAGCAGAAGAAAGGCAGTCACTGGGTGCAAGCCTCATGTATTTAAACAATACTGATTGTTGGAAAGGAGGTCTCTAGGTGGCAGAAGTAGGTACCTTTGTCCAAATAGGGACCCTTGCTTCTAGTCAGGGTAAGGGGGATACATACTTTAGATAACCCCTGCTCCCCTCCTTAGTAGCTTGGCACGAGCAGACAGGCTTAGCCCAAAGGCAGTGTGAAAAGTATTTGTACCAACACTCACAGTAACACAGCGATAACCCCACAAGTAGACACGACACCGGTTTTGAAAAATAAAGTATCTTTATATAAACTTAACAAGACCAAAATGACAAAAATCAAACAAACAAGTATTAAGAAAAATGACTTTTAAAAGGTTTTAGCAACTGAGTCCATAGAAAACTATGGATGCATGATTTCTTGCAAAGTACCTGTTGTATCTATAAAATTCACCAAGACAAACAGCTGTAGTGATGGGAAGCTTTGAAAAACAAAGAGATGCTTTGTTTCCTGAGACCTTCGTGGATGCGATGCGACAGTTCTGCTGGGCATAGGGGAGAGGAGCGTCGGGTCCGGTCTGTAGTGCGAAAGAGATGCGTTGATTCTAAGATGACTACAATCCGCGGGTGATGCAATGGGGAAAACTTACTGCACAGGGACGATGTGTGGAAATCCGGGATGCATCGGCGAATGATGCGGCAGTGTCGAGCGGTGCTGCGTTGCTTTCTTCAGCTGCGATCCCTCGATGCGTCGATTCTTGCAGTGGCGACATGGACTGCATCAATTTCAGCAGCGGCGTGGCAGTGCGGGGAGATTCTTCTCGCACCACGGCGTTGCAGAAAAGAAAAGGGCAGGTTAGGGCCTGGCAAGTGGGTGTCGACATGGCAGTGAACAACTGCGCACAGACACTGCAGTGGCAGGTCTGAGTTACCGTTTCAGAACTACTCATGTGGGTGGCACAATCAGTGCTGCAGGCCCACTATTAGTATTTGATTTACCGGCCCGGCACACCCAGTGCACTTTACTAGGGACTGACCAGTAAATCAAATATGCCAGTCAGGGAAAACCAACCATTATAACAATTTACTCATGGAGCACTTGCACTTTGACACTGATCAGCAGTTGCAAAGTGCCCAAATCATCCAAGACAGCAAAAATGAAATCCATCACAACAGCAAAATAATACAGGAGATAGAGGCAAAAAGTCAGAGGATATAACGCCAAAGATGCCAAGTCTAACACTCATCATCATCGCCATCACTGGCTCTTGTCACTTCCCTCTACGATTCAAATATATATCAGTCACCTCTACATCTGTTTCACTCCCCCAAATCTAAATGGCACCTACACTGCGCTGCTATTTGTGTACATTACAAAGTACATTGTATCGTGTGGGTATTTAATTGAACCCCCAAGGAAATGCTAAAACAAAGGAGCATTCAATTAGATTTTCGTTTGTTTTGTTTAATGACTGTGAGGTCAGTATTGCCATTGAAAATAAACAACGCTGTGTAAATTCAAACATAAGTACTATACACTCACTCTTTTTATTCTATCTTTTAAAGCCTCTATTTCTTTAATTATCTTCTCTTCCACGATCAGCTAAGAGATCACATGCAGTTTAATTGCATCTTTTATTTGCCGGGAAGACTAAATAAAACGTATGCACTGCGATTTCTTCCTTCTCCTCTGATTAATTTAAATGTAATCCAAAGTTCTTTGCTTTTAAATGAATTGTTTGAATACTAAATTATGCAGTTTTATGATGCAGGAGATAAGCAGAGCTTTAAAGACGCCTCTGAGACCAGAAAAAAGCGACAGTGGAAGCTCATTATCACCGGCGCATTTACCGCAGCTAAAGTAGGGGAAAATAGCCATTAACTTAATGCCAGAATTAAACTGCATTAATTTGAAAAACTGGCTAGTGAAACATTTGTATTGGAGAGCATTTTATTTCTCCAAATCCCACGCAAAAAGGGACGTGTTAAAGGGTATTTCAGGTGATTTAACACTGCTTATCCACATGGAGAAATGCAGAAAACACTGCACAATTACTGTTTATAGCAGATTTTGCATCTCTTTAACGAGAAATGCCTAACCTGTGAATTATTTCAGATGTGGCTAAATCAGCTTTCATGTGGATGCTGAATTCGCTGGGCTTGGAAGCCTGCCATCTGCAGGGGTGAACAGTTTTTATTTGCTTAAGTTAATCAGAAACATGCTACTCCGAGGAGGAAGATGCGCTCCTGGGTGAGAGCTCTGCTCTTTTGGCCCCGATGGAGACTAGGAGCCCTAAAGTGGCACATACAGCAACAGGCCCGCTGGGAAAAGCGCCGTCAGCCTTATTTCTTGTGCCACAGCATAATGATGGGAATTAGAGAGGCAATGAAGCAGATCCGAGATGCGCTGCCTCCAGCAGTCTGTTCTGTTCGATATGTGTGAGGGAGAGAAGCGGGGAAACGCTGAAGCGATGCTATGTAAAAATAGAAAGAGTAAAAACACAGAGAGCGACAGAGAGGACTTTGCATCATATTAAAATCCAGTATCATTTGCTGATGTCCAGAACACCTCGCTGGAAAACAAAGAGGACTCCATATAGGTATGTTAATAAGCCTTTAGTGAATGTGTGATTAGTATCATTAAAGCTTCTGAATGTAGCATCAGCAGGTAAAAGGTGACCAGTTAACTGTGGCAGAGGCCTACCACTGCACAACATCACGCCTGCCTCTTTTTGCTACATTTGGTTGTTGTTTTTTTGTTAAAACTTTTCAAGTTATGCTGGAAATGCTGGACTATGGTTTATGTATGATACATCCACAGTTATGCAGAACATGCCACAGCAGCACTATCGTGTAAATCCATTGGCCCGCACCATATGTATTTAAACATACCAGTAAAAATAAATATGTCTCCATTACAAATAAGTTTGCAGCAATTGTACCAATAAACATAGATCCATTTTCCATGTGCTTGATTCCTCTATGTCAAAATAACAGAACACCATCTCATATTCACTGAGGTGGTACCAAGCGATCAGTCCAATTTACCACCTCTATTATTATATACTTGGTGGACTGGCCCCAATTCATCCAGAATCCAGAGTGACAGCGATACTCGAAGAAAATACACATCAGTCCCTGAATTTTGTGTGACAAACACCAATGTGCTCCCTACTTGCATAAGCTGACCTCATCACCACTCCCCCTGGTGGAATCCATTCATGAATGGATCACTTGTGATTCCGCATGGCAGAGGCTTGACCTACAGTCATAGGACATGTTTACAGCAGGTTAACCGAGAAATACAATTCTGGCACCCATTCTCTGAGTACCCTCGGCAGGAATCTCAATGCCAAAGCGTTGGATGCTTTTTCAGTTTTGAGTCACTACTGAAGCAGGGGGTTCGTCTATAGGGATCACCCTGCCCAAACCGTTAAAGGACTTTTTCCAATTTAATATAGAGGCTTTACGAGGCATAAACATTGATTGATCAGGGTGTATCAACAATGCAATAACAGCCCTAATTTATTTGCAAGGACGTTGGCCCGTTGAGGTAGTAGAAAAAACACTGTTCAACAAGTTGGCATTCACTTTGTCTTACAATTGTCACTTGTGGCATATCGCCCAGTAACTCATGCACATTTTTTACTTACAGAGACAGGTCCAGGAGCTGGTGGTGAAGCAGGCCAACGAAAATCTAATAAGTGCCACCAGGGGTCCATTAGGACTCTGCATCACAGTCACACTCATCTGTACTGCAACATCAACCCCTCCCTAGGATCGTCCTTCAGCCATAATTAATCTGATTTTAACAGTCAGAAAAACAGAAGATCTCACAACAGTTCCTCTATGGCCAACACTTAGCCAGGTCTTATATAGGTCTCACTTTTATTCTGAAAACATCTGGGCCTCACCCTCCATCCATTTAGAATCCTCTTCTCTCTATGTTATTTCTTCAGGCATTTTAAGGGGAACAGGGCTGTCTGGCTGAGTAGCTCTCATTGCCCTTTCTTCAGTAAGTAGAGCAGTCTGGTGATGTGTCAGATTTCGGACTCTCCCTCAGGTTTTGCAGCAATCTTAGACAAGCAGGGCTACTAAGGACTGCCTTATATGCTACACATAAGGTTACTTCAGAATCAACGGAGCACTCATTGCATTGAAAAAATCTATTTGCTACCTTGGACAGGTGATTGATCATGTCAATTCCTCTCCAACCCTCACTTTGCATACCTAAGTACAACAGGATAGCAGAGTAGTCTTAAATGTTCTCAGCTTGATTGGCTTGGAATGCCATGCACACAAATGGGCAGATATTAATCCATTGGGGCAAAAAAGTAATGCAACTTGGAGAACACTGCAAGTGCTTTGAAATATAAGGAATATTGCATATCAGTAAATAGATAGAGGCCACCAAATGTCACGCCAATACTTGCACCAACTACCTTTGCCAATTCTATGTTCATATGCCCTGACCTCAGCCCAACCAATCACAGTCAACACTCACAACTTCATTACATTATCCTCAACCACATAATCTGAATTTGGGCATTAGTCAACATGTGTCCTAACTTTGGCAAGACCCCTTTTTTAAGTCTCTGCGGTGAGATAAACACAATGGGGCCGATTAGGATGGAGGGCGGACTTTCGTCTGCCGGCCAGCCGATCAGTGCTGGGACCGGCCGCCAGTGGTGCGGTGGTCCCGCACTGGCAATTACGATGCCACCACCACGGTGGCGGTGGCATCCTCTATTCCCAGCATTGTGGTGGGTGGTGCTCACAGCACCGCCCGCCACAATGCTGGGAATGCACATCATGCATTGGCATGCACAGGGTGACAGGCACTGCGCGTTGCCTGTCAGTTTGTCCATGCCACTGCAGGGAGGTACCATAGGTACCTCCCATGTGCCCCCAACCCCCAACATCCAGGGGGCCCAACTGCAAAATCTGCATGCCTTTCCGTGGAGGCGACGCCACCACGGAAATGCTGCTTTTCGCTCCCATGGTAATATGGATAGCGGTGTCTAGCAGACACCGCCACCATATTCAACCCTTTTCTGCCCGGTCGACTCGTCGACCGGGCGAAAAAGCGGTGGACTGTCTTCCCATCCATCGCGGTACCCCCTGCCATCATGATATGGCGGGGGGAATGGGAATTGGGTGGGGAATGATGTTGGGCAGATTGCCACCGACATGCGGGCGGAGGCGATTCGCCCAACATCATAATAAACCCCCTTGTGTAGTGGAATGTTAGCAGTGCAACAAAGAGCACAATGGTCAACAGACCCCCTTAGTAAAGAGTGCCAAGCAATGCCTGATGCACAACAATATCAGATTTGTCTCAAGAGGTGTCAGTAACTACACAGTGATGGGAACAAAAAAGCTTGGTTGCAACAAGCAGGCAATGTTGACTCCTCCCACCTATACCACCAATGTGCCATAAAAATGGTCCACCATTTGCTACAAGGACTATCAGTGCAACACTCTAACCCACATAGTTCCTCTGACCCACCAAGATGAAAGAGGTGGTTAAGAGACACTTAAGAGGCTCATCCCACCTTCCAACTCAAGTTGTCTATCTCACCCAAGTTCCAGCACTTGGTGCACCTCAGCCTTGATGTATACACGAACATGCTACCAATCAGACTGGGTCACAGTCTCTTATTCATGGAAGAAATTAGGGTATCAGGAGACTTGGCCCACAAACAGGTGCTCTTTTGTCAGCAGACGATGTGTAATACCTCTAGGACCTCTGAAACAAAAAAGGGAATGAAGAAGTGTGGGGTATTCATCCTCCATTTCTGACCACATCACGCCCCACGCCATCGCCTCCACAGACTATGCACTCATCGGAGACCTTAACTTCCACCTCGACAACCACAGCAACCCCGACTCCACGGCCCTCCTGGACAACGTCGCCAACCTCGGACTGAAGCAGCTCATCACCACCCCCACCCACAAGGCTGGACACATCCTCGGCCCCATCTTTGCAGGAGGGTCCAACATCTATTTCAGCCACACCTCGCAGCTCCTCTGGACAGACCATCACCGCCTACATTTCTCCTTCAATACCATCACCGCCCACAAGTCTGCCCCACGCCAGCCACATAGGTACTGGAGCAAGGTCACATAGGAGCACCTCAACTCCACCCTCACCCGCGACCGACTCCAACTCCGCAGCCAAAGAAGTACACTGCTGGATCACCAGCTGTGCAGACAAGCTCGCACCCCTCCGCCACCTGGACGGACACCACCCCGAAAGGCCGCCTGGTTCACCACTGCACCTGCAGACATCTCGAGAAATGCTGGAGAAATGGCAAAACGAACAGAGACCTGAACACCAACAAGAACGTCATGACTGAATACCACCAATGCATAAGAACCGCTAAGAGGACCTAAATCCAGAACAAAATCCACACCAACGCCAGTAACGCAAATGAACTCTTCAACGTCATACAGTTCACCCGACCCCCCCAGCGAAGCTACAGACATCACACCATCCCAGGACCTCTGCAACAAGCTCGGCACCTACTTCCACCTGAAAATCAAGGCCCTCTACGACAAACTTCAGTGAACAGACTCCTAAAACCACCCCCACCCCCAGCGATGATAGCCATCCCACCACCATCATCTGGACCCCGGCCACCACCAAAGACACCACCACAACCATGAAGAACACTCACTCAGGAGCCCCGATGAACCCTTGCCTGCCTCACATCTACCACAGAGCCACCACCACCATAGCACCCAAACTATGCAGCGCTGTTGGACTTGGCCCTTTTTGCGGGGTCCTCCCTGAATTTTTTGCCTTCCTCCTAGCCTTTTTTCTGACCTGCTGTTGGTGGTTTTAGGACTGTGGGCACTTTAGCACTGCTGTCTAGTGTAAAGTGTGTGTGCTCTCTGTGGTAAACATGGTAAGTTTGGTCTACACCTGTTTGGGGTATTTAATTTACCTTTCAGTCCCTTGTAAAGTGGTATCTCAGATATCCAGGGCCAGTAAATTAAATGCTACTGGTGGGCTTGCAGCACTGATTGTGCCACCCACCAAAGTAGCCTTTCAAACCTGTCTCAGGCCTCTGCCATTGCAGGGCCTGGGCGTGCAGTGTTACTGCTGCTGTGACGTGGCACCTAAAGTGTGTGGCACGTCTGTGACCCCCCTTTTACTGCATGTCAGTCACCCCTAAGGTAGGCCCTAGCTGGTCCTATGGGCAGGGTGCATTGTAGGTGAAAGGTAGGACATGTACCTTAAGTGTGTGACATGTCCTGGTGGTGACAAACAGCTATTTTGGTTTCTCAGTGTTGTGAGGCTGCCCTCTCATAGGAATGCTATGGGGATTCCCTGATAAGTGTTTCAGTGGTAATTCCTGATATGAGAGGAGCAGCGTGGTCAATTTTGGTACGTTTGGAATAGTAACAATAAATGCTGCTCAATGGTGTGCTCAGATTTATTATCACTATTTTAGAAATGCCACTTTTAGAAGTTGGCATTTCTGTGTGCTATGGGTCTGCCTGCCTGATGTGTATTGCATGTATGGCTCTGGAGTGACAGGGGCTGGTGAGGTGTGTGGCTCCAGGGAGGGTAGGGTGAGTCAGCACTAGGCGGAATAGGAGATCTGAATTTGGTGTAGTGGGAGGAGTAGTCCCCTGACCCTGAATAGGTCTGTGCCTGCCTGGGTGAATGCTGGCTATGCCCCCCTGTGGTGTGTCTGATGACTGACCCCCCATCTGACAAAGGGGAGTAAAAGCACTGTACACAAAGTGCTCCAGTACCCTCCAGAACCAGTTGAGACTGGGTCCCCAAGCCCTGTGCCAGGGCAGAACAAAGAGAAATGCAATAGAAATAGTGGGGCTGTGACCCCATGTAAAGTGTGCTGTTGGGATTGTCCCTCTGCGGAGGGCCCTGTGAGCTGGGCTGCCTGGGCCCAGCTCTGCCCCTGATGGTCTTGGGCTAGGTATCCTGGGACACGCACTCGGCGCGAAGAATGCCCCAGGGATCGTGAGGCCGGCAGCGCTGAGCTGCGTGAGCATTTCCAGTGAAATCCCGGTGTAGGGACTCCCCCCGTGCTGCAGGAATGGAGCAGGAGCCCACCCCACATGTTGGTGCCTGCAGGGGTGAAGCATGATCCTACCACACATTCTGTGCTCCTCTGAACGGGAGCCCACCCCTCATTCTGTGCCCCTTGAAGCAGGAGCCTACCCCGTGTTTCTGGGCTTAGAGGAGCCGCCGAGAGCGCTGAAACGGAAGTCAGGCACCCGTGCCTGACTGTGGGCGGGGCCTGCGAAAACTACAGAGCCGGGGCCTCGCGGGCTTCATTTCCGCCTCTCTCTGCCTTGGAGAGGAAGTCTGGCGGTTGTGGCCTGAGTGGGGCAGGAGCGAAGACCCGCGTATTGCCAAGATGGGGACGGAGCCTTGCAGGTCTTCCGGACATCAAGGGTAGACCAGAGCCTTGCTGGTTCCCGGCTGTGACATCCTGCATACTTCCCGCTAAAGAGGAGGAGAGAGACAGCCCCAGTGAGTGGGGCTTGCGTCTTTGAGCATTATTGGTGCACCCAGGGCACAGGTGGGTGCCAGTGCTTGTTTCTCTTCACAGCTGCTCTGCAGGAGCGCGGGTAGCTGCAACGTGTGGGCAATTTTGTTGTAGGAGACCCAGAGTGGTGCTCCAGAGGCACAGTTGTGCCAAAGCCAATTTCCTCAGCTGCACTGCAGGAGCATGGGCAGCTGCTACAGCGGGGGTATGTTTATTTTGATAGCAAAGAAGGTGACTCGCTCCTCTCTCTCGGGCTGAGTGGTCGCTCCCAGTGTCCCTTGGAGACATTTGGTATCGTTGTGCTGCATTGCTACCTAAAATTGCCAATTAGTATTGCCTGCTATCTGCCTGGTTGCCGCTTTGCTTCATTTGCACTTTTATCATTTAATACTGTGTTTTTACTCTGTTTGCGCGTTTGCCCCTAGCGCTCCGCTGTGCTCCCCCTCCGTCTCCATTTTGTTTGTTGTTGTCGTCCTCGTGAGCCCGCCCCGCCTCCCAGCTGAGCCGCCCTCCCACTGACTAGAAACAGCGCTCCCCTACCTGAAAGCGCCGTGACTCGCTCCTCTCTCTCGGGCTGAGTGGTCGCTCCCAGTGTCCCTTGGAGACATTTGGTATCGTTGTGCTGCATTGCTACCTAAAATTGCCAATTAGTATTGCCTGCTATCTGCCTGGTTGCCGCTTTGCTTCATTTGCACTTTTATCATTTAATACTGTGTTTTTACTCTGTTTGCGCGTTTGCCCCCAGCGCTCCGCTGTGCTCCCCCCTCCGTCTCCATTTTGTTTGTTGTTGTCGTCCTCGTGAGCCCGCCCCGCCTCCCAGCTGAGCCGCCCTCCCACTGACTAGAAACAGCGCTCCCCTACCTGAAAGCGCCGTGACTCGCTCCTCTCTCTCGGGCTGAGTGGTCGCTCCCAGTGTCCCTTGGAGACATTTGGTATCGTTGTGCTGCATTGCTACCTAAAATTGCCAATTAGTATTGCCTGCTATCTGCCTGGTTGCCGCTTTGCTTCATTTGCACTTTTATCATTTAATACTGTGTTTTTACTCTGTTTGCGCGTTTGCCCCTAGCGCTCCGCTGTGCTCCCCCCTCCGTCTCCATTTTGTTTGTTGTTGTCATCCTCGTGAGCCCGCCCCGCCTCCCAGCTGAGCCGCCCTCCCACTGACTAGAAACAGCGCTCCCCTACCTGAAAGCGCCGTGACTCGCTCCTCTCTCTCGGGCTGAGTGGTCGCTCCCAGTGTCCCTTGGAGACATTTGGTATCGTTGTGCTGCATTGCTACCTAAAATTGCCAATTAGTATTGCCTGCTATCTGCCTGGTTGCCGCTTTGCTTCATTTGCACTTTTATCATTTAATACTGTGTTTTTACTCTGTTTGCGCGTTTGCCCCTAGCGCTCCGCTGTGCTCCCCCCTCCGTCTCCATTTTGTTTGTTGTTGTCGTCCTCGTGAACCCGCCCCGCCTCCCAGCTGAGCCGCCCTCGCCCCTCCCCTCCACTATCCATATATGACAGTTGCTCCCGCGCGCAGCGTTCACGGGCAGCGATCGCGCCCCATTCGCGCCGAAGGTGCGCCAAAGGTAAGCCCGTCTACGCCCGTCCGCGCCTGGACCGCGCCCAGTGCCATAGCCCCTGGTCCTCGTAAAGTCCACCCCTCCCGCATTACCTACGATGCCACCACCCTCCTAGCCCTCAACCCCGGGCGCTCCACCAACTGCGTCCAAGCCGCTCCTGGACACACCCATGGACCTTTCTCATGCTACTCCTGCAAATTCATCGGTACCGTCACCAACTCCGCTACGATCACACCCCAGATTCCCGACCCCAACCACCTACAATGCATCCTGCTCAACACCCGATCGGTCCACAGACACGCCATCGACCTATGGAATCTACTAGACACCATCTCTCCGGACGTCGCCTTCCTAACAGAAACATGGATGAACGCTTCCTCCGCCCCAGACATCACCATCGCCATCCCAGAAAATTATAAGATCATACGCAAGGACCGTACCGGCCACACAGGAGGAGGAATCGCTATCGTCCATAAAAAATCCATCCACATCTCAACCAGCTCTGACGTCAATCTCGCCAACTCTGAACACCTTCACTTCCAGATCCACATCGACCCCAAGACCACACTCAGAGGCACCCTCCTTTACAGGCCACCAGGACCCCGCGCACAATTTAGTGAAGACATCACGGACTTCATCACCCCACACGCGCTCCCCTCCAAAGATTACATCCTTCTGGGAGACCTCAATTTTCACCTTGAAAAGAACAACGACCGCAACTCCACCACCCTCTTGGACAACCTCGCCAACCTCGGACTTAAACAACTGGTCACCTCCCCCACCCACATCGCAGGTCACACACTCGACCCTATCTTCACCTCCAGCAATCATGTCTCCTTCAGCCACACTACGGCTCTCCTCTGGACTGACCACAGCTGCGTTCACTTTACCTACAACAAGCCCAAACCCATCAACCACCCCCAACCAACTCTGCAAAGAAACTGGAACAAAATCACCATCGACCAGATCTCCTCATCGCTCCTTCTAAACACCCCAGCCCACTCTTCAAACCCCGACCAAGCCGCCACCAACCTCACCCTATGGTTATCCAACAGCGCCAACATCCTAGCACCACTGAAAAAACGACAAAGCAAACTTGGCAGCAAGAAGGCCTCATGGTTCAACGATGATCTCAAGAAGTCCAAGAAACTCTGCCGCTCCCTTGAGAAGGCCTGGAAAAAAGTCCCAACCACCAGCACCAAGGACGCCTTCAAAAACGCCACCCGCAGTCACCACCAACTAATCCGAAAGGCCAAGAAAACCGCCTTCAAGGATCGACTAGATAACAACGCCCACAACAGCAAGGAACTATTCAACATCGTCAAGGAATTTACCAATCCCTCGGCCAACTCCAACGACATCACCCCCTCTCAAGCCCTCTGCGACTCCCTAGCTTCATTCTTCCACAACAAAATTGCAGACATCCACAACAGCTTCGACAACCAACCCGGAGACCAACCCACCCAACCATCTGCTGAACCTTCACCCCCCTTAAACATGAACATCCTTAATGACTGGAACCCAATCTCCACTGAGGACACCATCCGCCTGATGAACTCCATCCACTCAGGATCCCCCACAGACCCATGCCCTCACCACATCTTCAACAAAGCAGACTCCATCATAGCACCGCACCTCCGAGACGTCATCAACTGCTCCTTCAACTCCGCCACCTTCCCGGAAAGCTGGAAACACGCTGAACTCAGCGCCCTTCTGAAAAAACCCACAGCGGACCACACCGAACTCAAAAATTACCGCCCCATCTCGCTCCTTCCATTCCCGGCCAAAGTCATCGAGAAAGCTGTCAACAACCAGCTCGCCGCCTTCCTCGAAGCCAACAAATCCCTCGACTCCTCACAGTCCGGCTTCCGAGCAAAACACAGCACTGAGACCGCCCTCATCGCAGCAACAGACGACATTAGAACTCTACAGGACAATGGAGACACAGTCGCCCTCATCCTCCTCGACCTCTCCGCAGCCTTTGACACAGTCTGCCATAGCACCCTTCTACAGCACCTCAGAAATATCGGAATCCAAGGCAAAGCACTAGAATGGATCATCTCGTTCCTCACCGGAAGAACCCAGAGAGTCCGCCTTCCACCTTTCAAATCAAAGGCCACTGAAGTCATCTGCGGTGTACCACAAGGATCCTCACTCAGCCCCACCCTCTTCAACGTATACATGAGCCCCCTCGCGGCCATCGCCCGCCAACACAACCTCAACATCATCTCCTACGCGGATGACACTCAACTGATCCTATCACTCACCAATGACCCTAGCACCGCCAAAACTAACCTTCACGAAGGAATGAAAGAAGTTGCCGAATGGATGAAGCACAGCCGTCTGAAACTGAACTCAGATAAAACAGAAGTCCTCATTTTAGGTACACCCCCCTCCGCATGGGACGACTCTTGGTGGCCAGAAGCCCTTGGAAAAGCACCCATCCCGACAGACCACGCACGGAACCTAGGCGTCATCCTGGATTCCTCACTTTCAATGAACAGACAAGTCAACGCCGTCTCCTCATCCTGCTTCAACATTCTGCGCATGCTCAAAAAAACATTTCGTTGGATCCCCATCGAAACTAGGAAAACGGTCACCCACGCTCTGGTCACGAGCCGACTGGACTATGGAAACACCCTCTACGCCGGTACTACCGCTAAGCTCCAGAAAAAACTCCAACGAATCCAAAACGCCTCAGCCAGGATCATATTAGACATCCCGCGTAAAGAACACATCTCTGGTCACCTGAAAAACCTCCACTGGCTTCCCGTCAATAAGAGGATCACTTTCCGGCTCCTAACCCACGCACACAAAGCACTCTACGAAATCGGACCAGAATGCCTCAACACACGACTGTCCTTCTACACCCCCCCCCCCCCCGGCAACTACGATCTTCCAACCAAGCCCTCGCCACTGTACCTCGCATCAACAAAACCACCATGGGAGGTAGATCCTTCTCCTACCTAGCAGCTAAAACCTGGAACTCACTTCCCACTTACCTTCGCCTTACCCAGAACCACCTAGCATTCAGAAAGCAACTTAAAACGTGGATATTTGACAAGTAATCCCCCACCCCTCCCTAAGCGCCTTGAGACCCTCTGGGTATGTAGTGCGCTATATAAATTCTCTGACTTGACTTGACTTGACATATACACTCCCCCACCCCCAGGGCATTGCACACATTGGTTTCGCTGCCAAGGCTGCAGGAGGGCCAGTGGAAAGGCCCTATAATTTAGAGCCCTAACTTTTGGACAGAGGGCATTTGGGCCCCAAAGCAAGGCCAGTTGGCCTGGGGTCATTTAGTGTCCTGGTATGGTGTAAGGTCCCCAGCAGATGTGTACACCTCCCTAGTGTTACTGGGGTGCACTGATGGGTATTAGGATGTATGCCTAATGTGCCTAATGCAAAAGTCATGCTATGATGTTTAGGCCTTATGAGATTGCATTATGTGTTGATGATGAGTTCATTATTTCACCAGTAGTTACTGGGTGTTTTATTATTTGTGCTTTCTAATGGTTCTGATCGTGGCCCGATTGGCCCGGTCATGTATATAATCCCCTGTAAATTATTACCTGGTGCCAGTGTATATGTATATGTGTGATTATGATTCTAATGTGTTTTGGATAATACAAAGGCTATTTTTGATATACCCTTGTGTGGAGTTTCTTTTGTATTGTACCTAGTGTATCGCTGCTGTTGTGCGTGTGTTGTGCAAAAGCTTTACACCTTGCCTCTGGGATAAGCCTGACTGCTCCTGCCAAGCTACCAATGGGGTGAGCAGGGGTTATCTTTAGCATGTAACTCCCTTGCCCTGACTAGAGTGGTGGTTTCTGCCTGGCTTAGGCGCATGCCCTAGCCAACCAGAAATCCCATTTCTAACATTAGTTGTCAGAGGTGAGGATAAGACTTGCATTTGCGCAGTACCACAGCGACAACTGGTTGCACTACAAACTCTGCATTTAGATAATAACAGGTTTGGGTATTATTTCTCCTTATTGTTTTTTTTCTCAAAGTGTAATTTTTTAATTGTATTCCCCTGCTAAATTTTGGTGACACCCCTAAAGTGTCAGTCGTGTCTCACCCCGGTGATCCAGCAGTTATTGTGACAGGAAGTACATTTAATATAAAGAGGTTACGTAAATACACTGTGAAGGACCTAAAGAGGTTCTGTCAGGATCTTGGCTGTCAGGTGCGTAGGTCCGCCAGGAAGGAGGAACTGCAGGAGGCCTTGTTGGCCTGTTGGACATCCCAAAACTGGGTGGGGGAGGAGTCTGGGAAGGAGGGCCCAAGATCAAGGAGGTGTCTGAGAGGGAGGGACCCCAACCAGCACCTCCAGAGGGCAGTGGCCCTGGAGAATCTGAGCAGTAGGGAGAAAATGACAGGGCAGTGCTGGGGGCAGTGCCCCTTCCCTTTCCCTGTCCCCAGAGGAGTGATGTGGATAGGAGTGAAGAAGGGGAGCATCAGCTGGCGTTGGAAAGGCTCAAGTTGAAGCTAGAGCAGCTGGGTCGGGAGGAGAAAAAGCTAGAGACTGAGAGGGTTTCAGCACAGGAGAGGATGGCGGAGGCATAGAGGGCCTTCACCAGGGAAAGACTTACTCTTGAGGATATGTCCCCTGAGTGTGGTTTCAGTGGTCTGGATTCACTAGTGAGGGTGGGGTCCAGTGGTGGCAGCAAAAGTGAGTCCAGTGCAGGAAGTCGCACTCCCACTCCCAGATCCCAGATTATGGTGCCTAGTTCCCAGGAAGAGGGGTACAGGCTGAGGTTCAGGGGCAGTAGAAAACTGTCTCCCCAGTCTTGGGGAAAGTTTGTGGATGAATGTTGTGATGCACTGGAAGATTGGGTGATGGGTAGCACGGCAAATGATTTTGAAGGGCTGTTCAATCTGGTTGTCAGAGAACACATGTTCAGTAATTGTTTTCCGTGGTTATGCCAACACCTGTTGGAGTGTGATTTCTCTGATCCCAGGAAACTTGCAAGGGAGGCAGACCTCTGAGTGAGTCCCAGAGGGTCTGAAGAGGCATTGGGGAGTGACCCTAAGAGGAGTGGGTCATGTATTTCCCAGCTCAGAGTGGTGGGAGAGGTTCAGAGTAGGTCCCGGTGTAGTGGAGAGGTGGAGGGACTCACGTTCTGTCTCCGCAGAGAAGGATTGAGAATGGGATGCGTCCCAAGGTGCCCAAACTCAGTCTCATGGCCTGGAGGGTTCCTTAAGGGAACACCAGGTAGGGAGCCTAGGCTGTACTGGTAGACCGTCAAATGACGAGGATCTCATAGTGTCAGGAGAACGTAGAGCGTCTGTAAGCATAGCTCCAGCCGTTCTGGTGTCTGGCGGTGCCGCTCCTAAGTGAAGGGTGCAGAAGTCCAGATGGAGGGGGAGAGGGGGATGTGTACGCTAGGTGGGAGAACCAGTGGGTCAGGGACCAGCCAGAATGGCTGAGCCTCCCAGGAGTGTCCATGGCGACAACACTTCCGTCCTAGGGGATCTTCGCACACTGTCAGATGGACAGGGCTCAGGAGATCTGCGCCGGGCAGACTGTCACACAACACATGAGTCATGTTTTACCCTCTGGGGGGGCATGCGTGCTCCCCAGGAAGTCCTGGTGTGCCAGGTGGTGCTCAGCTGCAGGGTTCAGTCCTTTGGTTGGGAAGCCAGGTACAGGTGTTACCTGACCTGGAGAAGGGCATCAGTCAGCAGTGTCCTGACCAGTTTGTCTTCTAGTGGAACCACTCCAGATGAGAGGGTGTAGAACTCTGGAAGGAGGTGCCTAGGGAGGGAGTCCTCACCTCTGACCCCAGTTCAACCTGAGGATTTAGTTCCTAGGTTGGTAGATCAGTTGCAGGGTCAAGACCTTGATCTGGTGGAAGGATTGTGTAGGAAGGCTGATCCCAGCCTCCTGCCAGTTTTTGGTTCTGGGGGTGCTTCTCCTGCAGAGGTGAGTGCGGAACCCCAGAAGCAAAGGTAAGGGGAGAGCCTTGCCTGAGACCTTTGGTCAGCCTGAGGGTGCGGACCCAATGTTGGAGGATCAGTGGCAGTTTAGAACTGCACTGGTGAGAGGTAGAGTGAAGAATGGATGCTACGTACCAGGGGCTACTGTCCCCCACTCTGTGAGATGGCAAGGACCAGAGACATTTGGATGGCCTAGGGCCTGGTCCTGGCCGCAGACAACTAGGGAATACCGGTGGAGTAGCTCAGTTCGTTCTGGGAGCTTTGACAGAGGGAAGCACATGGGTTCAGTTTGGCATAGATCCGGAGTGTGCCCCTGCAGTTGTGGGCCACATCCGTGTTCTATAGCCCCAAGCAGGAAAGCCCATCAAAGTAATGATTGGTCTACCCTGGCTTTTGGCTGGAAGGGGGTTGTGTTGGACTTGGCCCGTTTTGCAGGAGCATCCCCAAACTTTTTGCCTTCCTCCTAGCCTTTTTCTGACCTTGTGTAGGTGGTTTTAGGACTCTGGGCACTTTAGCACTGCTGCCCAGTGTAAAGTGCATGTGCTCTCTATGGTAAACATGGCAAGATTGGTCTACACCTGTTTGGCATCTTTAATTTACCTGTCAGTCCCTTGTAAAGTGGTATCTCAGATTCCCAGGGCCAGTGAATTAAATGCTACTGGTGTGCTTGCAGCGCTGATTGCTCCATCCACCAAAGTAGCCTTTCAAACCTGTCTCAGGCCTGTGCTATTGCAGGGCCTTTGCGCGCAGTGTTACTGCTGCTGTGACGTGGCACCTAAAGTGTGTGGCACGTCTGTGACCCCCTTTTACTGCATGTCAGTTACCCCTAAGGTAGGCCCTAGTTAGCTCTGTGGGCAGGGTGCATTGTAGGTGAAAGGTAGGACATGTATCTTAAGTGTGTGACATGTCCTGGTAGTGACAACATCCATTTTGGTTTCTCACTGCTGTGAGGCTGCACTCTCATAGGAATGCATTGAGGATTCTCTGATAAGACTTTCAGTGGTAATTCCTGATATGAGAGGAGCAGCGTGGTCAAGTTTGGTATGTTTGGAATAGTAAAAATAAATGCTGCGCAATGGTGTGCGCAGATTTATTATGACTATATTAAAAATGCCACTTTTAGAAGTTGACATTTCTGTGTGCTATAAGTCTGCCTGCCTTATGTGTATTGCATGTCTGGCTCTGGAGTGACAGGGGCTGGTGAGGTGTGTGGCTCCAGGGAGGGCAGGGTGAGTCAGCACTAGGCTGAATTAGAGATCTGCGTTTGGAGTAGTGGGAGGATTAGTCCCCTGACCCTGACTAGGTCAATGCCTGTCTGGGTAAATGCTGGCTCCGCCCCCCTGAGGTGCGTCTGATGACCGAGCCTCCACCTCATAAAGGAGAGTAGAAGCACTGTACACAAAGTGCTCCAGTACTCCCCAGAACCAGTTGAGACTGGTTCCTCAAGCCCAGTGCCAGGGCAGAACAATGAGAAATGCAATAGAAATAGTGGACCTGTGACCCCATGTAAAGTGTGCTGTTGTGGGTGCTTACTTGTGCCTGCTGGACTGCTGGGCCCCAGGAGGAACAGCCACATGGCATTGCCATTCTGCTGAGGGGCCTGTGATTTGGCCTGCCTGGGCCCAGCTCTGCCCCTGATGGACTTGGACTACGTATCCTGGGAAGCGCATACGGTTCAAAGAATGTCCCAGGGATCGTGAGGCCGGCAGCACTGTGCTAATGAGCATTTCCAGGGAAATCCCAGCGTAGCGATTCTCCCCATGCTGCAGGAACTGAGCGGGAGCTCACCCCGCATGTAGGTGCCTGCAAGGGTGAAGCGGGAGCCTACCCTGCATTCTGTGCTCCTCTGAGCGAGAGCCCACCCAGCATTCAGTGCCCCTTGGGGCAGGAGCCTACCCCGCATTTCTGGACTTAGAGGAGCTGCAGAGAGCCGGAGACTCGCAGGCTCTTTTCCGCCTCCCTCTTCCTTGGAGAGGAAGTCGGGCTGGAGCGAAGCCACACATATTGCCAAGACTAGGATGGAGCCTCGCAGGCCCTCCGGACATCAAAGGAAGACCAGAGCCTTGCAGACTCCCAGCTTCTATGTCCTGCATGCTTCGCGCTAAAGAGGAGGACAGAGACAGCCCCGGTGAGTGGGGTTTGAGTCTTTGAGCATTATTGGTGCCCCCAGGACACGGCTGGGTGCTAGTGCTTGTTTCTCTTCACAGCTGCACCACAGGAGCGTGGGCGACTGCAACGTGGGGGCAATTTTGTTGTAGGAGTCCCAGAGTGGGACTCCAGAGGCACAGTGGTGCCAAAGCTAATTTTCTCAGCTGCACTGCAGAAGCGCAGACATGATAGAATTGAAACATAGTTTTATCTTTTACCCGTTCTTTACTTCATATTATGTTAGCATTCATATAGCTAAATACACATATTTATGTATTGTGGGTAAAATGTAATGAGTTGATAGAGATGTCACGTCAAGTAGGTTGACATCTGTGCCGCCAGTTTAGTTAGAAGGACGCCATGTTCTGATGCAATCAAAACTGTTACTTGCATACTCGAAACTGTATTTTGCTCATTTACGAGAAATGGACTTTGGTAAGTTTTGTTTCTTCAATGCCCATGTTAGCTCATGCCTTTCCTCTTAAATCAAGGCCTTCTCCCACCTGTCTAGAGAGGAGAATAGGCCAGACAGTCTTGAAATGTAGATGGCTTGTACCAGGACGTAGAATCGAGACTCATGTTCTGTACCCCCATTGTATTACAACATCTACTAGTGTTTTTCCATAGTAGGCAGGTCTTCATGGACTCCACAACATACATAATGTAACTTATGCTTGTACAAGTCAGTCCCTCGTCAGCCATCATAGGGGGCTGGTCTGATTGGACTCCTCTGCAGTGAATAAACTAGATTTATTATATTCTCTACTGCGTCATCAACTCTTCATTCTTGGAAGGCTAGAGGAGGTCGAGAGCGACCCGGGTGGCCCTAATCGGGTCACTGACTTCAGTCGGCACCTGAACAGGGACCCCATAGGTGACCCGTCTCACCCGTAGTCGGGTTGTAGAAGTCGGGGTTGTGTCTGGTCGGATGGGCAGATTGGGAATCCCCAAACGATCGAGCCTGGTTCTCGCAGCTGCCCCACCTGTCTGATCGGACGGCTCCTCATCTAGCGGTTGCCTTGGCTGGGGTCCTGAAAAGGCGAAACCCTTGGATCTGACCGTTTGGTCCAAAGGGTCGGCAGTGGAGTATAGCCTTGTCTGACCTCTGTGCACCGGGTGAGTTCATTTTGAATTCTTGGTAAGTCCAGCACCGTCTTGGTTAATTTAGTAGATCTGTGGACCCTTGGGACACAGAGCGTTTGTCAAACGTTATGCCAGGCCACTGGTTAAATTTGGTTTATTCTTGAAAAGGTCTGGGGCTAGAGCCTTTATTATCTTGGTGCAGTCTGAGGACTGACTTGTTTTGACACAGTCTGCGGACTGTGTTTGAGAGCTTTTTGTTGATGCGTGTTCCTTTGTGTGTGTGTGTGTGTGTGTGTGTGTGTTGATTGAGTGAATATGTGGATGTGTGTGATGTCAGAATGCCTTGCTGGATTAAAGTGTGGTGTTTGGGGTGCCGATGCTGCTCTGCGGAACATCGCTCGGAGGAGCAGCAGCCTGCACCCTCAGAAGGTACTCCGAGTTTTGATATGTATGTGAAGCATGGTATTGGCCCTATGATGTTTTGTACATTGTGGCACAAGTATACGAGGGACAATACTGAGCTTCAGTGGCCACAGGATGGTACTTTTGATGAATAAAAATTGAATTACTTACAGGATAAATTATTCATTAGAAGAAGTTGGCAGTCGATGTTTGATACATTACATGTATGGCAGAAGAAAGCTAAGCAGAGGCGTATACGCGCTGAAAAGGAGTCTAGGAAGAAAGCAATGCAAACGGTGGTGCAGAAAGCAGTAGCTTATGATAAGGAGAGAACAGAGAAGGTTATTGAGTGTGCAGATAGGAAGTTTTAATTACAGTGTGATAGGTCCTATGTTGTTCGAGTGGAAGAGGATCCTTTCATGGAGGACTTGTTGGAAACTCGCCCCCCACCTCCCTATGCCCCACAAAGAATATATCCTGTTGTTCCGTCGTCTCAGTCTGACGCTGTTCCCTCATCTTCACCTGATTCCTTCAGCAGCCTCAACAGCTTCGGCTCCGACCGTATCTGTTTTTCCTCCGGTTTTGCAAATTGTGGGGAAAGTGACTGCGGGCACCCCCATAGTGTCAGCTGCTTCTATTTCTGTTTCTCCTCCTTCTCTTACACCTACCACATAACCACTGTTGACACTGTCACCTGCATCGTCATCTGTTGCGTTCCCTCTGACCATGTCACCCATGGCATTGAGTAGTGTTGGGACGCCAGTTTGAGGGTCAGATGGAGGAAATTGGGCAGAGGCACGGGAGCAATTATAACGGCTAATGATTCGATCTGATGTGGGTGAAGAAGAGAAAAGGATGGCTGCAATTCAGGCAGCACAGTGGGCTTGGAATGTGATTTATGGTTTGGAGGATATATGGAGTGTGATGAAGGATTTTGATCGGTTTGTGCAACAACATGCCCTTCAGCAGATGTCGAAAACATTGATTGGTTTGTGGGAGCAGTGTATTGGAGGTAACGCTCCGCAAATTGTTTATGATATTCGAGATTGTGTATATTCTGTTGGTATGGCTCCTACGGATGTTTACAGTAACGTTGGGACAATACTCAGTTATCGGGCAAAATTATATCATAGCACTCTGATCCCAGCATCCCAATTCCCAATGAGGGAAGTGCATCCCATTTACCATCCTGAAATTCCAGAGCAGCGTAATGCAGCAAATGTTGTTACTCAGCAGCGAGTAGAGGCTTGCTTCCAGGAACAGTGGGTTTATACCCCGTGGAAGAGAAGTGAGGTACTTGCTCTTAAGAATCAATTACCGGATCCCAGGAAAAACCCTACTGCATATGATAAAGAATTAACAGAGGCTCCTCTTCGTCAGTAATGAAGCTAGCAGATATCGAGATATTTTTGGGGCTGTTAGTGCCGGTAGATATATGGAAACAAGTGCATACGCAGGATCACCAAGTGGAATTGAGTGGTACATGGGATGAGATTGGGGCATGGGATAAGGAATAGAAGCCTGGCGACAAACCTAGGGCTGAGATAATGGCTTTACCGAATCGTATTATCACTAACATGCCTTCTCTTATTCCACCCAGGCGAGTAGATTGGGATAAGTTGATGGCATGTCGCCAGAAGGAAGAAAAGAGTGTGTCTGATTTTTTTTACACAATTTGAAGGTGTGTTTTTGGACTTTAATTGACAAAATTTGTCAGTGGAAGGTGGGTTTCGTTTGTTTGTTAAAAGGTTTGTTATGGATCTACTTCCTGAGATTGCAGCTCGGCTGCAAGCTTCTGAGAGTACACGGACCACCACCTCCCATTCAGTAATATTGAGCATGGTACAATATTATGAGCAGGCCTGGGTGAAAATTTCGTTCCGTTCGCGGAAATTGCGATAATTTGGCATTTTCGCGTTCCGCGGAGAGCGCGAAAATGTCAAAATTTCCGGTTTCCGCAGCTTGGCGATAATTTGTTTCTTGCTCGTGCTGTAAATTAATACATTCTCGCGCGCGCGCGCGCGATCGCCTTACCTGAATCCCTGCGTTCGCCGACAAGTTTTCTTGATCCGGTCGCGTTCTCCATGAGATGTTGTATTGTTTTTAGCCATTTGCGCTGTCTCGCGACAGTTCGCACCCGCAGTGACGTCATGCGTCGCGCGATCACGTCTTTCTTTTCGCGATCATGCACCGCGAGACAACTCAAAACAAGATGTCCGCGCCCGCAAGCAACCACATGGGTAAGTTGGCGACCCGCAACCATGCAGAAAATCTCTCGAACATGCCGGAAAAAAACTTCCGCATCCTCGCGATATTTCCGCTTGTTTGCGATAATTTTATACATTTTTGCGATAATTTGCGAAAGTTAATTTTGCAAATTCCGCCCACCCCTAATTATGAGCATTGAGAGAATGAGGAGAAGGATAACGTGGAAAAAAAGGGTAAGGATTTAAAGATGGAGGTGTTGTTACAGCAAGTTGCAAGGCAATCCGGAAGGGTTCGGGGTACTGGTCTGGCTCAGAGGTCACGAGGTACCAGTAGAGGTGGTGTGCCATTGGGGCTGAATCAGTGTGCGTATTGTAAAAAGGAGGGGCATTGGTGAAGTGAGTGCCCAGAATTGTTACAGAAGGTTGCAGCACAGAGAGGAAGGGATTGGAATGGAAGAGGTCATAGTGCAGGTAGCCGATATGAGGCTCAATGGGATGCATATTTAGTGGATCGGTTTGATGATCCCCGAGGAAGGCTGTATTATCATGATGATTATGATATCGATGGGGTTACAGGGATGCCCTATAGCTAGGACAGCAAGGGACAGGGTAAGGGACCAGTCCAGCTTCCTGTAGATCAGCATGGTCCTTATGTCACAGCAGACCTACATGGTTCGACGCAAACATTTTTGGTGGATACAGGTGCAATGAATAGCTCTGTTTCTCATACACTGGTCCCTAGGGCCACCCTGTCTGGACGTAATAATGTTTTGGTAGGTTTCTCAGGCATACCGGTTGTAAGCCCCATTTCCAAACCTTTAGCTTTGACTGTTGGTCCTTTTACGGTAGATTCTCCAATTTTTTTGACATCAAATTGTGGTGAAAATGTATCAGGATTGGATTTGTTAAAGAAGTTATATGCTACTATTTATTGCTCCGCAGATGGGGTTTATATGATTTTTGGACCTAATGTGGATGGTGCGAGACAATGTTTTGCAAAGGATGCTCCACTTCCTGTTGAGTTTCGGGATGTCGCATCTTCTTTGTGGGCAACAGGGGACACTGATGTTGGGTTGTTGCGGATACCACCCATTTCTATCAATATTAAGGATAATGCTGTGCTTCCTCGTATTCCTCAATACAAAATATCGCAAGCTGGGGAACAGGCTCTGATGTGAATTATACAGGATTTGATTAAGTTGGGGGTGGTGGAAGAGACAGTAGCAAATGTGTTTGATAGCCCCATTCTTCTTATCCTTAAAAAGTCTCTGTAGATTCCCCTGATGCGCACTCTAATGTTTCTAGGCTTATCATTGATTTACGGGAAGTTAACAAAATAGTTGTTCCCCAGTTTCCGGTGGTTCCTGATATAACGGTCCTCCTCACAATGATCCCTTCTTTGGCAAAATATTTCTCTGTGATCGATTTGAAGAATGCTTTCTTTAGCATTCCTGTCCATCCTGATAGCCGATATTTCTTCAGTTTTGCTTTAGCTGGAGTGACTCAGGGGTGTACGGAAAGTCCTAGCATTCATAGTCAGGCTTTGATAGGTCAGTTGGATTCTCTCACTCTTACCACAGGTAATGTATTATTGCAATATGTGGATGACATTTTAATAGCCTCTGACACCAAAGAGGGTTGTCAGGATGCCACAGTGAAATTGTTAATGTATTTGGCGAAAAATGGTCATGAAGTGTCCCTTTCTAAATTCCTATATTGTCAACAGCAGGTCACCTATTTAGGTCACCTGCTGTCGAAGGAGGGTCGGAGACTAACACCTGAACGAGTTGATGCCTGTGTTAAGATGCCCGTCCCTGAGACTCAAAGGGATGTGCGTGCTTTTATAGGCATCACCTCGTATTGTTGGCACTGGATACCTGCTTACTCTTTACTAATAAAGCCTTTGCTTTACCTAACCGCTAAAGATGAGCATGAACCCTTGCCCTGGATGCATGAATGTCAGCATGCTTTGAACAATTCAAAGTTGCGCTTTGCTCTGCACCTGTGCTTGGCACACCGGATTACAAGAAGCCCTCTGTACTGTACGTACACAAAGTGGCTGGATGCGCACTCTCTGTGTTAACAGAGAGGGGAGAGGAATTGCCCTAACGGCTAGGGCGGTCGACCTCGAATCTGGGGAACTGGGTTTGAGTCTCAGCAATGATGCTGAACATCCTGTAATTCTGGGCAAATCACTTAATCTCCCCGTGCCTAACAAAAATGAATGTGTCCTCATGTAATGCAACTGGTGCTATGTGAAGCACTGTGATACCCGATTCGGGTCAAGATCGCGCTATATAAAACTCTGTAAAAAAAAAAAACATCTTTTGGAGGGAAGCAGAGGCCATGTGCCTATTTTTCTGCTACGCTCGACTCTGTCGCTTGAGCGCTCCTGAGTTGTTTAAGAGCTACCGCGGCTGCAGCGGTCTCTATCCGACAATCGCAGGGCTTGTTCTCAATCATGATCTCACAGTAATCGCATTGCATGCTGTGGATGTACTTTTGAACAAAACAAAGACGCATGTCTGACTGGATATGAATTGACCTTGTTTGCACCTCATATTACTATCCAAAGCTGTGCCACACTGAATCCAGCCACGTTACTACCCCTCCCTTCGGAAGAAGAGGACAAGGATGTCCATGATTGTTTATTTCGGACAGCGGAGACAAAGGGACGAAAGACCTGACTGGTGTTCCCTTATCTGACCCACAAGGGGAACTATATGTTGATGGCTCTTGTTTTAAATTGTCATATGGCACTAGTACTGCGGCGTATGCTATTACCACGCTACACACTGTAGTTGAGACGTCACGTGTTCCTTGTCAATAAGCACAGGCTGCGGAGCTGGTGGCCCTGTTGTGGGCCTGTGAGTTAAGCGAAGGACTGACTGTCAATATTTATACTGACAGCCAGTATGCCTGCGGGGTGGCCCATAATTTTGGACGCCTCTGGGCAGAGAGAGGATTCTTGACATCGCATGGGACCAAAATTCAACATGGTCCATTGATAGAGAGGCTTTTGATAGCCTTGACTCTTCCCAAATGATTGGCAATAGTAAAATGTAATGCCCATAAAACAATTATTGATGAGGTTGGAAAGGGAAACGCATTTTCAGATCAGACAGCTAAGGAAACAGCTAGATCGAAGATGAAAAATATGTTTGTGGTGGGCCCCACTAGGTGGGTGCCCGAGAATGGGATGTTTGAGGACACACTAGCCAATGATAAAGAGATTCAGAGTGAAGCAACGGTGGAGGAATTGGCAGTGTGGCAGGAGAAAACAGGGTGTCTAGATGACGAGGGATGCTGGACTGATTTGTCTGAGAGACAGAGGTGGATGTTACCAAATGCATATGTACTTCCTGTGGTTACTATGGCACATGGTCCAGCTCATATTGGCACTAGCGGTATCTGTAAACTGTTAGATCCTGTGTGGAACAATGATAATATTCCAAAGGTTGCTACCCACTTGGTGAAACATTGTATGAACTGTCTTAGACACAATCCTGGGAATGTTACCCCTACACCTTCTGGTAATTTTGCACCACCCTCCTTTCCTTTTGAGGTACTCTAAATGGACTATATAGAATTGCCACGGGTTAACAATTTGAAATACGTGCTAGTGGTAGTTTTTGCTTTTAGCAAGTCGATTGAGGCTTACCTCATGAAAGAAAACATTGCCATGGCAATGGCGAAGACCCTTATTAAGGAATTTTTCCCTTGTTACGGCTTGCCCCGCTTGATCTGGAGTGACAATGGAAGTCACTTCAATGCCAAATTGATTCAGCTGATATGCGATGGTTTGCATATTCGGCAAAAGTTTAATGCAGCTAATCACCCCCAGTCAGCAGGTTTGATTGAGAAGTACAATGGTACTCTCAAGTTAAAATTGGAAAAAGTGAAGTAGAGTACTGGGTTGCAATGGCCAGATGCATTACCTCTTGCTTTGCTGTCCACTAAAATGTCTGCCCATTCCAGGACCGGATTATCTCCTTATGAGATAGTTTTCGGTCATCCAGAAAATGTGTTGGGATTCCCCAGACCAAAGAGATTCTTGGACATAGAGTACCATTTGTTGGTTGCCTATTTGTATGAGCTTACTAAAAGCTTATGTTCTATTCATCAACAGATACATGAGGTGCTGCCTCCACCACCTGAGTGGCCTGGGCACACGATTCAGCCGGGTGACTACACACTGATTAGAAGCTTTCAGAGAAAGGATGGCTTAGAGCCAAGATGGAAGGGGCCTTATTTGGTCCTCATTGCCACGAGGACGGCGGTGAGAGTGGAAGTTTGGAAGAAATGGGTGCATGCCTCTCACTGTAAGAGAGTGCCTCTGCCCCTGCCCTATGACGCCTGGGTGAGAGAAGGCATCGGACATCATGAAACTGACAAGCTCCCAAAATTCCTTACGTTCTCGAGTGCTCAATTGGTTTGGACGCAAACAGAGGCAGAACATTATGTTGTGCTTAACAAAGCAGTTCCCCCGGAAATAAGGGCTGCTAAGGTATCCACCTTATCTGATCCCCTGGAACCTGAGTGTCAGTCCTCAACGTCCCCTGAATTTTAGATTCTACTTCAAGATGAGACCTAGCCTGGAAAAGACAGATATAATTTGCGTCCTCGACAGAAAGGTAGTGCACCACAAGAAAAGTGAGTGTAGTTAGGGATGGACTTCATTGCGTAAGACAAGAAAAAAGATCCCCTGTTCTTTCGCATCTTCCTGTTAGATTAGGGATCATCTGATTGGTGCACTGCCTGTGATTCAGGACAGGATATGTTGAGGGTATCTTCCAAGGAGGGAGAGTGCCCTATCCTGAGAACAGTGAACATTTGCCGATGAGGAGTGAACAATAAAAGCCAGCCAGGTAGGCTTGGAACAGACCCTGAATCCTGATTCCTTTTTGATCAATTTCTTTTCATTTTGTTTTTGTGCTCTTTTCCATCATTGGCTCCATTTTAAGTCGTTCTTTCTTTTGATGCTCTGGTTTATGAATATAAATATAGAGAAAATGTACCTTTTTGGTCGCCCTCTTGTAGCAGATGAACAAGGTTTTGTAGCTATATGCCCAGGGCGGGTTGTTTTTGAATGGTTGCTCAAGAAAAAGATCTTTTGGGTTGTAGTTATGTTACTGCTCCTATTAGGGGCAGAGGGGCTGTTCTGGTTAATAGAATGCTCTGGGGTTACATCGACATGTGCCTTGTATCAAGCGGTTCCCTCGGATCGTCAGAAGCGCACTATGCATAATAATCTTTTCCTGGATACCCACCGAAAATTCTTTGGGATAACACAGCTTGTTATCCTACTAATTCTGTTACAAATTTATGGACAGCTTATCCCCTATCACTGGAAAATTATACATATGTCCTTCCCCCCAGTTTTGTAGAGGTGAAAGGTGAATTTGGTTTGGGATACACTGACCTTGTCTAGATGCGATAATCTGCTGCTTGTAACTATCTTAAAATAGTTATTCCATGCTTTGTAACAACCATGTCATGTTATAGTCTGTAAAACAATCAAATTCAGACATTCTGTGGATTCCCTTTTTAATATGGTACATGTTTTAAAAATATTAATCGATAGTATCTTTAAAAAAAAAGTTTCATTCCATCAGCGATGATCTAAAAAACATTTTTTTAAAGATGTGTACTATTTCATGATGGTCAATTCTATGTAAAATGTCTGATCATTGTATTGTAAGCACTCGTGTTTTAAAGGTCGTAATGACTGAATAAAGTTTATAATGAACGCATCAAGATGTCAGACCAGGGTTTACGAAAACCAAGAGGGGCCGTATCAGGGATTACCCTGTATGTTCAGTCAAGATGGAGTAAGAGGCTTCTCTTAGATCTTCCACTGGCCCCTCTAGTTAAATGATCCCCTGATCCTTTCAAATGGTAGCCTTGACTGTGTTAATGAGTGCACTTGTAAATCAACTACTTAAGGAGCCTTGAACATCACCTGCACCATGGATAACTGAGAGGTCAGCAGGGCACAGCCATCGCTGGTGGCACCGGTCCCATACACAAGAAAAGCAAGCACCTGGAAAACTCTGGTAACATCCAGTCCTGGAATATGCTGCTGATGCCCCACTGAGAAGAGGTTTTCACAGAGCTCCAACGCAGGTGGCTATGACAAATAGGCATTCTACACAGCAGGGCAACCCAATCTTCCCCCAGGAAACTGGGTACTATATTTAACAGACAAAAGGGCATTACTCAATAATTAATTGGTCAATAATATGATCCTTATGAATGTATGACGTTATTCCGCCGCCTTTTATCCCGCAGGGAATCACAATGCGGTCGTTACAACGACCATGGTGTGATTCCGCATACCATTTCTTCGCAATTGGGAACAACGACTTGCGGAGGGGGGGCGCTGGATGTTGGAATAGTATAATTTACTATTCCAACTCAAGTCTGTGCGGACACTTGGGAAGGTGTTGGATTTTAAATTCAACACCTCCCCCCCTTCCGACTTGCAGAGTAATGGTATGCGGAATTACAACGGGGTCGTTGTAACGACCGCATTGTGATTCCCTGTGTTTAAAAAGTTTCTGGGTAAACGTTGTTTACCGATCCTAATAGCATGCCTAAAAACAAATGCTCATAGATTCTGAAACAGGCGTATTGTTGTTAGCAAACATTTATTTTTCATATATAAATGAATCAATATATAATCATGAAGAATTGCAGTACAAAAACAAAACAGCCTTAATACATCAGTATAACAAAACCGACGCCACCTCACAATCACTTAAGACTAAAACAATTAACTCATAATGGGGATATAGGAAAGCGCAACATCCTCTTAACCATGTACGCTCATGAATCCACAGTCTCAATATTTTATATCCTTAGTTTTCAAATTGTTTTAGAAGGGACTGAAGTACTGCAAGATTTAGTCAATAGAGTTGAGCAGGCTAGACTGTCGATTTATTGGCCTCAAAGGGACCAAAAGATCCGGTTGATCATGGAATCCAGGTAGTTGATGAAGTATATTTATTCAAAGTAAGATGGTACAGGGTAGTAGTACATTATTAGGTAAAAGTAAAGGAAATAAAAACCCCACCAGGAGCAGGATGGTACTAGCTCAGCCCTAACTCTCAACTGAAATCCTAGAGCACTGCAGCATTCTATTACATCATCATGATGTCAACATTCTACAGGGCTAGGCAGGAGACTATGGGGAAGGAAGTGTGAAGTGCAGTCACTACAATAGAGTTTATCCTGTAATGGGACGGAAGCAGTAGTTCCATGGAAGAAAAAAGGAAGGTATCAAACAGGCAGAAGGTTACAGCAGGGACTGGCACTTTATGGAAGAAGAGGGCGACCGGTGGATTGGTCACTGGTGGGGCTAGCCAGTATGCTTGAGAAAGAATAAGAAGTTCATTACCTTGAAGTGGCTTGAAATTTGAAAATCCTTGTAGGTTTATTAGTTGCTGAAGGAAGGTTACTTGAAGTCCATAGAATTTGAATCCACGCAGGGTTTGATGACCAAGTCGTCGCCAAAATAAGTGTAGTGAAGGATGATCATGGAATCCAGGTAGTTGATGAAGTATATTTATTCAAAGTAAGATGGTACAGGGTAGTAGTACATTATTAGGTAAAAGTAAAGGAAATAAAAACCCCACCAGGAGCAGGATGGTACTAGCTCAGCCCTAACTCTCAACTGAAATCCTAGAGCACTGCAGCATTCTATTACATCATCATGATGTCAACATTCTACAGGGCTAGGCAGGAGACTATGGGGAAGGAAGTGTGAAGTGCAGTCACTACAATAGAGTTTATCCTAAAATAACGTATTTATGGGTCATTCAATTTTGAACTCCGAGCCGGACCGTACCAACAATTACTCCAGTGTGGCCAAGATAATGGGCAACCCTGATGAGAGATATGAGAGTTTGATGTGGGGACTGACCCTAGACACCTTCAAAAGCACTGTAAAGTTGTGAATAAATGGACCGACATGCTTGTGAAAGCCCTGTAATCGGAGGTGCCACAGGAAGGCAGGAGTGACAGAGACAGTCACAGCTAGCTTCTGACTGGGGTATCTGCAACACCAGGGTGAAGCGAGGTGAGAGGTGGGGGCGGACAGGCAGCTAACAGAGAGAAGAGAGGAGAAGGACCTGCTGCAAGGTGAGAGAGATGGCAGTATAGGAGTGGAATGCCAAAAGATGACCCATGGCAATGAAGATGCAATGTACATGAAGAGAAGAGGACTGCAAATTAGCTAGGCCTACTAGGTTGGCACCGTAGGAGTGCAGTATTTATAATACCCTTGGAACATGTTGTACAGAAGAGAAGTTTATTTTTCATGTCACAAACACTGAGGCCCTGAGACTTTAAATGAGGGCTTGGCACAAAAAAAGATCACTGGAAATTTGTGGATCTCAAAAATAAATAAAAAAGAGGACATTGAAACTAGTTTTGAATTGATATTGAGATTTGCTTCAGAATATTGTCCCCGTGAAATAGCACGATTGGCTGGCATTTGGTACCGTATTGGTAATATGAAATAGCCAATTATGGTTCCATAATGTATATGAGTGAGTGTCACAAAGACACCTGCTTATGACAAGCTAGTTATATATTGAAGCCATCACGGAAATCTGGGAAGCCCTTGTATATAACATCGGCACTATGACAATAGACTAACATTTGTAACTGGATGATCAAAAGAAGTTTGGCAACACGAGCGAACATTGGCTGAACCGAAAGCATCCACTGAAAAGTTTCTGGAGCAGGCAAAAGCATTTCGTTTTTTATAATAGAGGACCAAAGACTCACGAGCGTGCTCATGGCACAATCAAGCTGGCATAGTTGGTTTGCCTGAACAAACAGAGGATCCTTATATTACTGCTTGTCTGAAACAATGGTAGGTGCTGACATTTGCACCACTATGATTGCTGAAAGTTTGGCCTTTCTGCAGGGTCACTCTGGATTTATTTGCCTTTTTACTGGCTGTAGTACTCTGTGCACGTTACCACTTCTAATTGCCACATTTGGGGACAGATATACGACGCTACCAATTTGCGAGTCGCAAATTGCGTCGTTTTATGACTCGCAATCTGCGACTCGCAAATAGGAATGTAAAACAGCGTCTCAGGCACTCTTTACGATTCCTAAAGGGGTGGCAAATTGCCTGCCTCATTATTATTCATGAAGCAGGTGCAATTTGCGACCCCATTAGGAATAGCTAGCACTCGCAGGGATGGTGGCCTGCTGGGGTCATCAGACCACCATGTCTGTGACTGATTTTTAAATGAAGCAGTTTAAAAAAAATGCATCCTGTTTTCCTTAAAGGAAAATGGGATGAATTTAAAAAAGAAAAATGAAACATTACTGTTGAAGTTTTTAAGAGCAGGCTGTGGTCCGTGGGACCACTGCCTGCTCTTAAATAATATTTTCAATGCCAGTCACAAAGGGGAAGGGTTCCCTTCGTGACCCCTTCCCATTTGCGAGCGGGTTACCACCCATTTGAAATGGGTGGTAAACTACAGGTGTTGTGCAGCTGCAATTCAGGCCGCAAAACAATCTTACATTGAAATGCGAGTCGCTATTAGGAAGGGACGCCGTTGGCACGCCCCTTCCTAATAGTGAGTTACAAACCCTATTTTGCGAGTTGGTAATAGGATACTAACTTGCAAAATAGAGTTTGTAAATAGGGTAGACCTATTTTGCGGTTGCAAGCGGGCCGGTTTTCTGTTTGCAAGCACAAAACATGGTCATACATCTGGCCCCTAATTTACTAATAAATCCCTAGTATATGGTACCAAGTGTAAGCAGTGTCTATAAATTAAATACTACCAGTGGGCTGCAGCACTTATAATGCCACCCACTGTAGTAGCACAGTAATACCTGCGTCCAGGCCTACCATTGTAGCCTGGCTGTGCTGGTATAAAACAGCAAGTTCAACGTGTCAAAATAGCCCCTCTCGACAGGCCAAAGCTTTCCTTTTAAATATTACTGAGGTACCCCTAAGTAGGCCTTACTGCCCATAAAGAGAGTATATTGTATTCAAAAGTAGGACTTGTAAAATATATTGTTACACATATCCTTACAGTGAAAAAGCCCTAATAGCTATTTTCATGATTGCAGGGACGGCTGTTTCATTGGAAAGCACTGGGATACAATATTACGTTTAATAAATGTTATCTTTGACCGGGAAAAAGCTACACATTTCATTTTGGGACTTTTGATAAATATTTATTGGAAGCCCAATTTACTGGCGAAATCAGATTTGTAATGTATATTTTGGGAAGGGCACTTTTGGATAGTTACCTATATGCTACCAAAGTCCCTTGAAGTTAGATATGCATTTTGCTCTCCCATGTCTGCCAGTCAGTAACTAGCAATTGAATAGTTGTGAATGAGGTGTAAACTTGCTCTATGAAGCAAAAAATTGAATCCTGAATGGGCAGATATGACCCATCTAATCCTGACAGAATGTGCAGCGTTGGGCTGTGAGGATCCTTTTTGACAGTAAGTTGTCAAATCTTGCTTGATTGTCACATCCTGCTTGACAGGTCTGCTGGGGTTTTTCATATGCCACTTGGGTAACACTTCAAAAAGGCTGTGTTGGACATGACCCTTTCTTCAGGGTCACCCAAAAACATTTTGCCTTCACCCCTCTTGTTTTCTATGGCCAATTTTGTAGACCTTTAGGATTCTGTGCACTTTACCACTGCTAATCAGTGCTGAAGTCATGTGGTCTCTCCTCAAAACATGGTAAAATTGGCTTACACCAAATTGGCACATTTAATTAACATGTAAGACCATAGTAAAGTGGTACTACATGTACCTAAGGGTCTGTAAACTAAATGCTACTAGTGGGCTTGCTACACTCATTGTGCCACTCACTTAAGTGGACTTTCTAAACATGTCTCAGGCTTACCATTGCAACCTGTTTGCAGTTTTAAACTGACATTTCAACTTGGCCAAATAAACCTTTTGGTGAGTATAAACCTTACTTTTTAATAAGTATAAGTCACACTTGGGTAAACATCCCATGCGGCATGCGGCATTGTATCTAAAAATATGGATGTGTACTTTTAATTCTTACATGTCCTGGTAGTGAAAACTACTACGTTTGTTTTTCACTACTGCAAGGCCTACCTCTTCATTGGGTTGCCTTATTACATTTAATAACTGCTAACTTGTGATTGGGTACAGGTATAAAAGTTAAGTTTGATCTCTAAGGAATAGTAATTCAAAATCCCCTGTTATGATAAAGTTGAATCTTAAGTCCAAATTCTGAAAATGCCCCTGTTAGGAATTTGGCGTTTTCTTTCCCTAACCATTTGGGGCTTGCAGCCTGTATCCTGAATCACATAACTAGCTGTAGTTGGCAGTTGGTCTTTTTGTATTCCTCCCAGACAGTATCACAAAGAGAAACTGGGTGTTGTCAGGATAGGCCATCCTGACCTGATGGGAGGGCTGAGCTGTCACCTATTATACTTGCACTTTAAAGGACTGCAAAAGCACTCACACAAATAAATTTGCTCTAGTCTTTTGTGACTCCAGACATCCTGTGAGCATGGTAGGGAGGAAGGAAATTCCAGAACCAGATGTGTGGGGAAGTCTAGAGGTTTCTCCTACTGCAAAGCTGGCATCAGGTTTAATTATAGGGCCCCTCTTTAGTACACTCATGGACCTGTGGATCCTACAGAAGAAGGACTGCCTGCTGCCAGAGGACTGCCATGCTGCCTGAGATATGCCCTGCTGCCTGGAAGGGAGACAGGACCTACTCGCTCCCTTCATCCCAGGCTACCTGAAGTGGTTCTAAGGATCGACTGACTGACCTCCTGTTCAGAGCTACAGGGACATACAAAGCACCAGAGGCCTCATAGCAACTGCCCAGCAGACCTGCTGCAACTGGACCTACCTGAACCTGCAACTGAAACCTGCCTGAGCCCTGCTGGCACCTGTGAAGGGAGTCCATGATGCCTTAGAAGCGCCTTCCCAGGCCCTGTTCCCATGGTTGGCATCAGAGTACCCTCGTCTGAACACAAGGAGAAATTCTAAAGTTTTGGGCTCCTTGTGCCAGTGAACTTGCCTGTTCTTGTGAGATTTTGCTTCCCGCCCCAACTGCCAATGCAAAGCTGCAATGAACCCAAATACAGCGACCACCAGTGATAACCGGTGATGCATGACCTAGACTTCCTTCTACAGCATCCACAACTGTTAACTGACTTTTGGGTAGCCCTTCTTTTGCCACCTCCCACCCACCCTACTCAGACAGCCAGGCCACAATAAAAGTTGGTCTCCTTTTGACATTATAATGTCAAAGCCTGTTTGATAGGTCTAATGGGTTTATATTAGACATTTGGGGCACACTTCAAAGGAAGAATACAGAATACCAAAACAGTTCATGTATTTCCACTGTCTGGTTGCTGAGTGCCCAGCTTTTCTCTGATATACTTCTGTCTCTGAGGTTGTGGTGGGTATAGAGACTGGTTTAGACTGGCTTTTAAAGTTACATATAGGAGGACACTAGGATTACTATAGTACACTTCCCACATACACACACCCAGGTCTCAGGATCCACGTGTATCCCCAGGGGTTATTCCCACCCACTTGCTTTTGCCAGGCATAAATGTGGCATCTCCAGTCACCCACTTCAGAACTCTTCTGGACCGCTAGAAGATCAGAATAGGACTGAGCCTGCTCTGAGTCCTGAGAAGAGCCTAGAAGACTGGACCAGCTTGCCCTCTTGTACCCAGGACAAAGATGTGGACTCCACCGGTCCTAACCCTGACCTCCTGTTAAAGCTGCAGAGACACAACAAGCTACAAGAGGACTGACCACCTGAGCAGTGGCTGATGGACTTGGCCTGTGCCTGCCACTCTGTCTCTATGGTGGTGACATTATTTCACAAATCCCTTTCTTTAACTATAGAAAAGGAGAAGAGGGACGCTGACGGAAGATGGCTGGTTCTCCACCTAGTCATTAATGGTTCCCTTTTTCTCTTCCTAATATTTATGTTCTGTTAGACCTGGCATTCTTGGTGTGGTTTCCCCTGACTTTTTTCCTCTACCTTCTGTATTTTTGACACTGTGATGGATTTCGTTTTTGCTGGTTTAGATGCTTTAGGCACTTTGCTACTGCTGATCAGTGCCAAAGTGCAAGCGCTCACTGGTTAAATTGTAATTGTGATTGGTTATCCATGATTGCCATATTTGTTTTACCAGTAGGTCCCTAGTAAAGTGCACTAAGTGTGCCAGGGCTGGTGATCCAAATGCTACTAGTGGGCCTGCAGCAGTGATTGTGCCACCCATAGGAGTAGCCCTAAGATGGTGTCTCAGGCCTGCCACCCCAGTGCCTGTGTGCAGTTTGTTAACTGCCATGTTTACTTGGCCAGTGTACACACATGCCAGGCCTGACGCGTCCCTTTTTCTTACACATAGGACACCCCTATGGTAGGCCCAAGGTACCCCCCTGGGCAGGGTGCAGTGTATGTGAAAGGTAGGACATGTACTAGTGTAAGTAACATGTCTTGATAGTCAAATACTGCCAATTTCGTTTTTCACTATTGAAAGGCTATCTTGCCCATAGGACAGAATGGGGAATGCTGTGTAACATGTTTACCTGCATATCTTCACGTAGCAGCAAGATAGAAATTTGGAATCTGGTATCCCTGAACTCAGTATGTAATAACACATCTTTTAGGGAGGATGGTTTTTAAATTCAGTGTTTGAAAATAGCTCTATTAGAAAGTGGCTATTTTCTTGTTCAACCTTTCTGTGTGCCTCTGCCTGTTTCTGAATTGACTGTCTGGTTTGTGAGTGAAAGGGGCTGGGGTGGCTCCAGGAGGCTGGGTGAGTCATCACTAGGCTGAATAGACCTATCTGCATTTGGAGTGGTGGGAGGAGTAGTACCTGGGCCTGAATAGGGCTGTGCCTGCCTTCCACGATGCTGGCTCCACCCCCTGCGGTGTGTCTGATGGCCCTGGCCCTCACTCACAAAGGAAGAAGATGTGCACTGGCAGAGTGAACCCAGAACTGGTTTGCACTGGGTCCAGGACTCCTCACACATGGCTGAGATCCCTGAAAGTTAGACTACTTTGTGATCAAGAGGAATCCCTGCCAAAGAAGATCAGCTGAAGAGACTGAGGAGAAGGACTCCCCTTGCTTTGTGTCTGGGGTTGGCCCGCTGTTTGCTGTTCCTACTAAGGAGAGATCTGAAGGACTTTGCTGTGTGCTTTGTCCCCTGCTTGAAGAAGGACTTTGCTGAGTGCTGTGTGCCTCTGAAGAAAAAGTCTCCAAGGGCCTGAGAAGAGCTGACCTCCTGGTTCTGAAGTCCTAGGCACAAAAAGACTTCAACCCCAACTCTCTGAACTTCCTTGATGGGAGTTCCAGTCTGCCAGGAGGGCCTGTAACTGTGTGTGAGGCCTTTTTGCTGTTGGGAGCTGGAAGCGCGACACAATGAGAGAGAAGCGTGACGCCGCCGCAGCAGCCGCTGTCGCATCATCAAGGAAGCATGTCGCTGCTGCCACTGTTCACCGTCGCACCACCGGAGAAGCGTGGCGCTGCACAGAGGGTGCCGTTGCATCACCGGTGAAGCATGCTGCAGGGCCATCGCATCGCTGAGGAATTGCACCGCCGCTGATCGTCATCGCATCATCCGGAGAAGCGTGTCGCAGGGCCTGTTGCGGCTCAGAAAATAACCGAGTTCGCCGCATGGCCGTCGGTCGTGCACGCATTGCCTCCATCTTGTCGCATTGCAGTGAAGACGCCATTTTCTCGCATCACACCGGATTGTCGCAACGCATCGAGGCGCCAGGAAGAATCAACGCATTGCCTTCTCTGCGACCCTTTTGCTTGTTTTGCGTTACGCATCCCAGGTACTTTGTGAGTAAAGTGTCGCATTTTATCATCTACAAGTTTATTTTCGCAACAACCTTTCTAAAGACATTCTACTGAGATTTTGTATGTTGGATTTTTGTCGTTTTGGTCTTGTTGAGTTTAGATAAAGATATTTTATTTTTCTAAACTGGTGTAGTGTCCATTTGTGGTGTTTTCGCTGTGTTATCAAGAGGTGTGGTGCCGCGGCCAGGGCGGCTGACTCCTGAATCTGGGGATCACGGTTCGATCCTCGGCGCCAGCGGCAGATTAGCCCAGCACCATGTGACTCTGGGCAATAGCTTGCTTAATCTTCAAGACGGCCCCCAGCGCCTAGAGACCCCTACAGGTGCTTGTTTGTGCTTTACAAATGTGGATTATTATTATTACTGTGAGTGTTGGTACAAATACTTTACACATTTCCTTTGGGATAAGCCTGTCTGCTTGTGCCAAGCTACCAAGGGGGTGAGCAGAGGTTATCTAAAGTGTGTATCCCCCTTGCCCTCACTAGAAGCAGGGGTCCCTATTTAGTCAAAGGAACCTACCGCTGCCAACTAGAGACCCCCAGATCTAACATGTTCCTACTGTTTTATATTCACAGTTTTGACAATCTATGTCGCCTGTATTACATTCTTGTTCCAATTCCATTCTCCTGGTTGGTGGAGACTGTAATCAGGTTATGGATCCCTTCATTGACAGGAAATCCTCCTCTAGATATATCTCTAATAAAATGCAAAAAACCTTTAAAAACATTATCCAATCAAGGGGTTAGGCTGATGCCTGGAGGACTTACAACCCGAACAGTTTAGAAAATACACCTTTTTTCTCCCACACATAACTCAAAGTCTAGAATCAATTACATTTTTTTGACTCCCCATCTTCTAGCTAACCTAACACATGCCGAAATTGGTTCCAGTCTTATCTCGGACCATACACCTGTTTTTATTGATTTAGATCTTCCCTCTGAACCCTCTAAACCCCATAGACAGCGATTCAACAATTATCTACTTAAAGATCCTCTCTTTATAGATAGTTTTAAAGTTTTTTTTTTATCAGAAATCGTTTCCACTAATATCAGCTAGGTTATACTATTCCATAATGTTTGGGATGCTATTAATCAACAGCCAGAGGTTTTATCATCGATTATGTGGCTGTCAAAAAAAAACTCTTCTTAAGGAATCTGCTTCTTTAATATCTTCTATTAAACAACTCAAGCATGCTTATTACTCTTCTAATATGGAGGATACTCTCAAGCAGTTAATTCAGGCTAAATTTAATTTGAATAGAAAATCGACTGAGGAAGCTTCTGGGACGTTACTAAAGATCAACTCCAAATTCTACAGTGGAAGCAATAGAGGGGGTAAACTGCTAGCGAACTACTTGAAAGTCAAATCTCAGAAATTCAAATTAGTAAATATCATTGATGGAAAACGTATTAATCACTTTAAAGATGACGAGATACTACAATGTTTCACAGATTTCTATGAAGTTATATACCCCTGAGTCTTCTCCCTCAGACATAGTCTTGGAATCGTTTTTTGAATCTTTATCCCCCGTTCCTCTCCTTCTCCCAATTGTTCCCTTTTTGATCTTGACCTGATCTTATCCTAGGTCAAGCTAGCTCTAGCTCAGTTACCTAAGGACAAAGCCACTGGCCCGCATGGTTTTACAGCCAAATTTTATTCTTGCTTTTTACAGATTCTTCTTCCTCATCTTCTATCTCTTTTTCAGCACTTCATTTCCCATAATGACGCCTGTGGTACTTTTCTAGAAGCTATGATCTGTTTAATCCCGGAGAAGGATAAGGATCCTTCATCCTGCGCTAACTATCGTACGATATCTTTAATAAACTTATACTGTAAAATCTTTGCTAAAGTGTTAGCCTGTTGCATTAATCAGGTTATTCCTGACCTGATGAGTCCAGAAAAGACTGGTTTTGTTAGGGGTAGAACTTTGGCAGAAAATTCCAGAACCTTTTTGAACATTATTCATCTTGCTTCCAAGAGTCCCTCGCCTTTGGCAGCCATCACACTGTACACTAAAAAAGGCTTTTATCGCAATCACTTTAAAAAAAAAAAAGACAAATATTTAATTTCATTTATCAATTCTTAATACATGATAGAAAACACAATAAGACCACAATTTTCTCCCCCGGAAAAAACTGCCTCCGTCCCTCCCACCCACCCTCGCTACACCATTGGATGCACAAAAGAAAAAAAAAGCATTAATCACTGTTGCCATGCCATAATCAGAGCGAAATCAATCAGATTCATACAATTAATACCAAAAAAAGGATAGAAAGAGAAGAAACAAAGAAAATATACGTTAATGTGCTAGAGACAATCAAAGTGACAAGGTGCATTATATAACCACAAGCTTAAGGTGCATCGTGCCTAACCTCAACCTCTCCTGACATCCATCGATCCAATAACAGACCCCACCTCCTCAAGCCTTTCCTCATATTATGAATCCCCTTCCTTAAGATTATTGCCTTCTCTAATTTACAAACAGCCAGTACCCTGGCTGGTCACTGCTGGAACACTGGTGGATTACTATCTAGCCAGGCTGATGCGATACATAGACAAAAAACAGTTATAACAATAAGGATCAGCTCTCTGCCTCTTGCTGGTCTCTCATGTTCAGACACTCCCAGGAGAATCACTGCAGGGGATAGCTGTACCCGAATCTTCAGTTTATTTAATAAGAATTCAGTTATCTGAGACTTAATGTTGGATAAAGATGGAAAAGTGCCAAAGCTATGCACAATATCAGCGCACCTCAGTTGACATCTAGGGCAACAAGTACCTTTACCATCCCCCCATTTGGTGATCCTACTCGGGTTAAAGTAGAAATTAAAACATGTTTTGTAATATTGAGCATGTAATTTAGATGATATAAATGATGTCTGAGCAAGAGCAAAGGGTTCCCGGAAGCAGGCGTCTGAGATGGTCAGCTGTTCTTGACAGCTGTGCGAAGGCTTATCTATATCGTCCCTCATATTTTTAGTGAGGAAGGAATAGATAAACCCTATTGAGGGTTTATGTTCAGCTATCAAAGCATCCACCAAGTTACACTGCTGAAATCCTATTGCCCCTCCAGTCTTGTGAAAAAGAAAATCCCTTACTTGTAGAAATGTAAAACAATCCTTGAGACCAAACTCTTCTCTAATTTCTTTAAATGATTTTATCCCTCTACTGGAGAAAAACAGACCCACCTTATTTAAGCCAGTGTTAACCCACCATATATTGGTCTGAAAAAAGTCCTGGGAGAATTAAATTATCCTTCAGAGGAGTGTAGAAGTTAAGTTGGCCTAGACCCATCAGCTTGTAGACTGTAGACCAGATCTCAAATGCGTTCCGCAAGGTCTTGAAACGAACACGCTTGGAGTAACTTAGTTCGATTTGTCTCCATAAATTCCCCAACACCCCTTCACCTATCAATAACTCAAATGGAGAGGGAAAATTAACTACACCTGCAGGCCACTGCATTTTCGCTTGTAATAGAGGGCCAAGACTCTGTAACACCGTAGCCCAGTAATAAAGCTTTAGGTTATGGAGCCCCCACCTTCACCGATGTTTAGGGAGCATCAAAAATGTCATTGCACGCCTAGGTTTGGAATAAGCCCATACAAATCGGGAAATTATATAATTTAATTTTATAAACCATACATTGCTTATTCCTAACAGAATGGCCCTTAAAAAATAAAGAATCTTGGGAAAGAAAATAATTTTAATGATATTGCATCGACCTACCAAGGATAAATCCAAGTTATTTAGCCTCTGCAGTTCTTTCTTAGATTTTTCTATCACAGGCTAAAAATTATCCCCAATAATACAATCCACATCAGGTGTGATAGCTACTCCCAAATATGTTGCACTTGTAGCCACCTGTGAATCCTGCCAGGATAGTGTGCTATTAACCAAATCTACAGTTTTATCTTTATTTAGTGAGTAACCCATGATATGTCCAAATTCCCCTGCTTCTTTATCAATTTCCACCATCGCCATAGCAGGCTTGAGCATCACTACAGCGATGACGTCCGCATACCCAAGCGTTTTAGTATCTCACCTGTTATATGTCATCGGACAAATCTTTACATAAGCTTCTAGCCTGCGAATAAATGGGTCAATATAAAGGGAAAACAGCAATGGGGAACAGGGGCAGCCCTGCCTCGTCCCTCTTTGTATTGAAAATGACTCTGAGAGTTCCCCGGCCACAAACACCCTGGCCTTAGGTTTATGATAAAGCGCCTTGAGCGCTTGCCTAAATTCAGGACCTATTTTTATTTGCTCCAGCACTTTCTACAGGTAGCCCCAGAAGACCCTATCAATAGCCTTCTCGGCATCTAACAAAATTAAGACCATGGGGTCTCCTGTTACCTGGGCGGCGTCAAACAATGTTATTACCCACCTAATGTGGTCTGTAGTGATCTTACCGGGTAGAAATCCATGTTGCCGCCCGCTTACTACTTTATTAATGACGGGGGACAAGCGAGAATCTAAGATTTTAAAATGTATTTTAGTGTTCCTGTTAATAAGCGTGATTGGCCTATATGATCCGAGCTCCCTGAAGGAGGGGGTTTATTACCTTCAATAATATGTTTAAACATTCTCACAAGACAGTCCCTAAGCTCTGATGCAAATGTTTTTATAGTCCTTTGGAATGCCATCTTCACCAGCGGCTTTCCCAGTCGCCAATGATGAGATAGCAGTAAGAATCTCTTCTCACGGGGCGATCCCTTCCAATCCTGCCTGATCATCTTCATTCAATTTCAAGATTTCACTTAGATTTAAATAATTAGAAATATCTTCCTGATCCCCCATACCAGTTTCAAGATACAATTTCTGGTAGAATCTTTTAAATGCAGATCGTATCCCCACTGAATCTGAAATAATACCCAGATAGGGGTCACTGATCTCCCTAACTTCATTCTGGCTGTTCTTTTGCCTTGTCCTTATAGCTAACGTGAGCCATATTCATAATTTTGCTCACTGCAAACTAATAATTTTGCTGCTATTTGCTTTATCGGAAAATCATTTATGGTTGCTTTAACCATAATGACACCTATCTGCTTTTCCTGACAGTCGCCCCCTGTTGTGTAACTGTTATTAATTTCTCTTCTACCCGAGCTAATAGGGCATATCATTCTAGCATCTTTTGCCTCTCCTTCCTTACCCAAGTCAGCGAGAACTGGAGAGTTTCCCCACAAATCTCAGCTTTTAACATGTCCCAAACTATTTCTAGGGAATTGCAATCCAGGTTTTCATATGGGTTACGTATTCTTCATTTACCGTTAATGCCCGCTCAAAGATCCATTGGCTGCCTCTTCTACGGGACACCTCCTCCATAATTACCAAAACTAGAGGTTTGTGGTCAGACATGACCCGGGGAAAAAGTTTGATATCACAGTCTTGAATTATAGCATGTGAGACAAAAAATTAATCCAGACGGGCGTGTGATTGATGGGGTGAAGAGAAAAAAGTGAAGCCATGTTCAGTTGGCTTCCTGCTCTGCCAAACATCCATCAGGGTATGATCTTTACACATACTTTTAAGACACCGGAACACCCTGGGTTTCTGGCCGTAGTACTTGTATTGTTCTTCGCACAACCAACTATTGGCAAAATTGATATTTAAGTCTCCACACAAAATAATGGGAGTTGGCCAAGACACAAGCTCATTATTCAACCAGTCATGTAGCCCAGCATCATCTAAAATTGGCCAGTATAAAGAACATAATGAAATAGTGCACACATGAGACCAAAATTCCAGAATAACCCATCTCCCCCGACTATCAGTATGAATACATGAGAAAAACTGAACCAGATCCCTTTAAGCCAAAACACCCACCCCACAAGTCCGTGTATTTTGACGTGTGCCCGCAATTAGTTCTAAACCTAAAGTGTCCAATAAAGACAGCTGCGTTCCCTCAATGTGGGTCTCTTTAAGGCATACTATATCTGCCTCTAAGGCTTGCAACTCCAAGGTTACCCTAGCCCTCTTCTTCCTATCATTGAGGCCACAGATGGTCACTGTGGCGATTCTCAGTTTAGACATTAGCCCAATCTCCTACATCCCTTTTTACCCATCTTGCACTTAACACCTTGCCCCTAACCACCCAGGAAAAATGTCTTCCTATCCAAGGCAATGTGATTTCCTGTATTTCCTTGTGCCCATTTCTCCTCCAGTGTAGCACCCTTCCCATCCCCCCTGAACTCCCTCCTCCTGGAAACCCCTCCCTCCTCCCCCCAACAAATAAGCAATCAGGCAGAGAGCCTGAATGATAGCGCCTATGCAAGAGTGCCTCTCAGATCGCTCCTGACCCATGCCTCCCTTTAATAATACAAAAGACAAAAAATAGAAAAGAACAACACCAAGCAGAAAAAGCCCCCCTTAAACTAAACATCCCCTCTAACCAAATTCATTGAGGACTAAATTATCCTTAGAACCCCAAAGTGTTTGCTATCTAATAGGTAGTACCACCGATCATTAATCTGGCAACATGGAGCTGGGATCTCCAGCTGTTTATTAAGCCATATTTAATCTACATTTCCTCCACCTATTTCTTTCAGATACTCCTGCGTGCTAATTTCTGAAGTAAAACTTTGTGTTTGCCCTTTGTATATTACTTTTAAGCAGGCAGGATTTAGGAGAAAAACTTCTGCCCCGCGCTGCTGGAAAGGGTGGAACAGCTGTTGCATCCGCAACCACCTCTCTACTGTGGCATGGGCAAAGTCAGGTCTTATAAAGAATGAGACATCTCTGCACACCTTCCTTGTGTAGACCAAGTTCCCCCTATTTCTTTCAGTATCATTGGATCGAGACTAATTCATCATTAGGGGGAACCTGTGGGCATGTTGAATCTCTGCGCTCCAGTCCCCGTGGGTTTTCTCAGGGAAGGCGCACTTTAAGAGAGATATAGTATAGGCACCTACATCAGGGCCATCCACCCCCTCGGGAATCACCAAGGCTCTCAAGTTATTACATCTCTGCCTTTTCTCGTACTCTTCAAGTTTTTATAAGACACAGACCTTCGTTGCTGCCTGTGAAGCTTCTTGCATTTTAATAGTCTTAACATCGGATTCCAGATGCTCAGTGCGTTCCTCCACCATGGACACTCTGCCAGCAATATCAGAGCAGGTTTTATTGATTTTTTTCACAGTCCCATGCAGTTTCTTAGTAGCAAGCCTCGCCCGGTGACTCGAGCTCCTGGCTTCATCTTGAACTTGTCTTATGGTTTGAAGGACTGTTGCCAGAAATCCCTCTACCGAGGGTGATTGCGGATGTATATCAGCTGTTCCCATAATACCCTCTTTGCCAGATCTTTCAGGTTCCCCCCCAGAAAATGCCAGCCGGGAAACAGAGTAGTCACGTTGAAGATTCCCCAGGCAGCCATCTCAACTACTGCCTTTAGAGACTTCTCCACATGCTCGTCCTTCCTTGTCCCTCTGCTTCTTTCCCCGAGATCCTCTTCCTGACCGCTTCTGGGGCATCAACGGAAGAAGATTCTGAAGCTGGACCATTGGTTAAGGAGTATGATGATTCTCCAATATTCGAAAGGTCTGACTCATCCGTCAATAAATAGGACTTGTCTCCAACATTGGGAGATTTAGATATGCATGGAGGTAGCTCATTTGCCACCCTCCCCAGATCTTGCACTAGCTCCAAGGCAAATCCAGTGCTATTTTCATTGCAAGCATTTAGCTGGCCAGTATTCGCAGATTGGGTCTGGCATTGCACTTACTTATGCCTCCCGCTTTCTTGCATCTGCTTGCTTCTATCTTGATCCTGGCCTCCATTATCAAACACTTTATTCGGGCCATCTCCTCTAGCATCCTCTGGGGTCGCCTTAATAGGTGCTACCTCTACCGGCCACCTATACTAGTTATGGGGTTAGTTTGGGAACCAATAGTGGGGTTTAATGTCTCACTCTGCACAGAACTAAGATTACTCACAGCCCCCAAGTCTAATTGATCCTCTGGGGAGGGGGCATCCACCTTTCCCTCCTCTCTTTCCTCGGTCAGCCTGCTAGTTAGAACTCCCCCTTGCACCTTGCTTAGCCTTTGGTCCACTGCCTTTCTGCTGCCAGAAAACAGGGTATTAATTAGGGATTGTCCATGTGCTCCATGTGTCCAAGTCTTTCCTAGACGGGTCCTGGTGCTGCTCTCCAAGCTGCTAGATTTGGACCCCCATTCTTGATTTCCTCCCCCCCTCAAGCCCTTACCAGCATCATGGGAGGAGGAGGAGGAAGGAATCCCCCCGGCACTCCTGTCTTCAGGCTGGTTTTCCACCATCCACGGCCAGGCATCTTGAAGCCTTTGGACGTGCTGCTGACTCCACTGCAACAATGTAGCAAGGAGCGGTAGAGCCGTGTGAGAAGGCGTCAGCAGCCAGCGTCCATTGTCCCTGCTTCAGCCGCAGAACGGCTCACGGTGCACAACACCTAATCTGCAGAAACAGGTACCGTCCGGATATCATATTCTGGCAAAACAGTCCTTTTCCTTTGGTTACTGGCCACTGGGGAGCATTACGGTAGGAGCGATCTGATCGCGTCCAATGGAGGCGCCATCTTGCTTTCGAGTTCTACCCTTGCCATTGTATTCTAATGGCTCCTACTAGAAAAAGAGGAATTGCTAATTTTGCCATGGGAAATGATGACCTCGCTGGCTTTTATGATGCGGGCACTTAAACGGCATGGTTTTGGCCCGGGTATTCTATCTTATATAAGATTGCTCTATTCCTCCCCAAATCCCTCAGTTTTTGTTAATGCTTTTCAATCTCCATATTTTTCCCTTCAAAGGGGCACTCGTCAAGGCTGCCCTCTTTCTCCATTGCTTTTTATATTATCCCTAGAACCCTTTCTCCACTCTTTACATCATTCTCCTTTATTCCATGGTTTTATTTATAAATCTAATGAAATCAAATTCACAGACGACATCCTGTTAAATGGCTCTGATCCCCTTGTCTCTCTTCCTGCTTTTAAAAATATCCTATCTTCCTATGCCACTTTGTCGGGCTATAAGTTACATTTTACAAAATCTGAAGTTCTCCCACTAAAAAAATACTGTTTTTAAAACATGTTCAACTCAGATTACATTGATTGTTTAGGGGTTAAGTATTCCTCTTCAATCTCTAAAATGGCTCAACTTAACTTGGAAGATGTTTTACAGAGAGTGCTTCAAAAGTCACAGAAATGGTCACTCTTATATCTATCATGGTGAAGAAGATAGGACACTATTAAAATGATGATGCTCCCTGTCATTAATTTCTATTTGTCCATGTTACCAGTGAGGCTTCCATTAAGGTTCTTTAAAACCTTTCATAGTACTCTAAGTAAATTACTTTGAAATAATCGGAAAGCTCGCATCTCTCTGTCTTTTTTATCTGCTCCTAAGGATTGGGGAGGTGTCAATTTTCCTAACTTTTGACAGTACCATTCTTCTTTTTTAATACGTCAAATATGACCATATCTTTCTCCCTGGGAAGTGCCTTTTATAGCGGTTTGGCGTAAATTAGAGGATTCCCTGATTCATCCCCTTCCTTTTTCTTGGCTAGTTAACTTTCCACATCATCCTCGTTCATTTAAGTCCCCAACCATTTCACAATTTGTTCCAATCATCTATCCGATCTATTCCAAATCTCTCTCAACTTTTTCTTGATTCTTCTTTATGGCAAAATAAATCCGTTAAACTCTCTAACCGTACTATTTTCTTGAAGGAATGGGCTTTTAAAGGGATATTCCAAATTAAGCATTTATTTCAAGGTTCACATTTTCTTTCCTCTCAGGAAATTCAATGTAAATATGGTCTACCAGCTATCTCTTTTCCTAAGCACGATTCTTTATAAATGCTCTTAACTCAGCAGTATTCTCTTTTATCTCAATCTTTCTCTATTTCACTTGATCCCCCATTGGTACCGTTATCCACTTCCTTGTGCGTTCTGGCCTCACATATTTACAAATATCTATATTTTTCTCTTCCTAATCAAGAGTAAGGTTGAACTCATACAGGAGTCAGACTTACATTGCACCTTTTCTGTTCATATTTGGAACTCTCTCTGGTTAAGAGAACAACACACCTCATGTAATCCTAGCACTACTCAAACGTTATACTACTTCTATCAGAGGATGTTTTTAACCCCCTTACCTATCTCCAAATGCGGTCCTGATACATCCCCTAAGTGCTGGACCTGCACACTCCTGGTACATACTTGCATTCCTTTTCTCTTTGTCCCAACACTACCTCTTTCTGGACACAGGCTTGTAACTCAGTCTCTTTCAGTTGCTCTATCAATTTTTCTTTTGAGATCTACTCCATATTGCTGGGTAGTAATTCTGCAAATTGGTTTGGTGCACACAAGTTGGGAACTTTTGTGGATTTGTTACCTGCCATTGGCTTACAAGTTATTACCTCTAATTGGAAAGATGCTACTAAGGTAACCTTTTCTGGGTGGTGGAACCTCCTCGGTTATCATCATAGGCTGGACAGAGCTTCTGCCACTACTTCACATCAACTTCTTTGAAAGGAAGCCTTTTGGTCTCCACTCACTTTATTTATCCTCACCTGTAATGCGTAACAAAGTCAGTACTTTTGTTTTTCAGCCTCCATGATTATTGAGAATTATTCTTTTTCATATTGTTCATATTACGATATTATATAGTTTTATCATATAGCTTTTTGAAATTGTATACTGCCTATTATTGCGTTTTTCTACTAAATATACTTGGGACAGATGTTGTTTTTCTTTCTTTCTTTTTTCCCTCTCTTTTTCTTTTCTCTCTTTATTTATAAAATGTAAAATGCTAAGTCGCTAAGGTACTTATTCATGTATTATTGCTCCTAGTTTTTATTTTTATACTATTTTTAGGTCTCGCCTGACCCAGCGCATGCGCTGGTCTGGCGAGACTTATTGAGAGGGCTCCAAAAAGTGCTACCAGGCCAGCCTAGAGCTACAGTGCATGTGCGCGGGCGCGCGTGCCGCGCTTTACCGCGATTATTTTCAGTTTAGCGGCCGCTTTGATGTTTGAGCGTGATAGCGATCACGATCTCTTTCGCGGCTTATAAGTATTTAGTTATGCACTTATAAGGTCCCAAAGGCGAGACCTATTGGCTATGCCAATGCTTGTTGTAGTTTTCCTACATGTGTTGATTTAATGTGGTACCCTCTGTTCTTACTCATTTCAATAAAGCGCTTTTAAACTAAACAAAACACGTGTAATGTGTTTACCAGCAATTTACTGCAACTTGGCTATTTTTGAACTTCCATATCGATCCCTACTCATATTAGTCAGGAATATGTTAGCCAGACCTGACAACGTAATTTACTTTGGGTTTATCTTCGGTAGACAGTGCTAGAATACACGATTGTGGAAATTCCCCTATACCATGAATTCTGGGCACAGATTCTTTTCCACTAGGTGGCTCAAATCATTAGGACTATCTTATTATTTGTCAGACGTCCTTACACAGGATGTGGACATGGTACTCTGCCTCACTGGCAAAATGCACGTGTGTAAAAAATCTCTAAATGGCCACCTATATAATCCTCCTGTGTTTCATTAGCTCTAAATAAACATTTATTTAAAGAATCTGCACCTCATTTAGGATTGACTGGTAATAGATAACTCTGTCGGGGCATATTCTCAAGGACTTATCGCCGAGTTAGCAGCACTTTATTTCAGTCAAAGTGGTGATAAATGTATCGCCCTTTTCACAAGCTGGTGCTGCTAACAGACTATATCACCAGTTTCCCTGCTATAGCAGCCGCAAAAAACATCGCCACAGATGACACCGGCAACTAACGCTAATGATATGCAAAGTAGGCGTTCCTGTGCAAAAAGCCGTGACAACACCACTTCTCAGCATTCTCAACGACTAGCCAGATCGGCGATAAGATCACAAAACATGCGATAAGGCGCATTAGCAGCAGGGATTTAACACCTGCTCCTACCTGGTGTTAAGTCGGACGACTACCTGCAGTATGAAAGGGAGCCCAGCCAAGGGCCACAACTGAAGAACAACAGATGCCATGGAGCTACTGGTCATGCAGCTCGGACACCCAAGAGGGCCACAACAACCACCGCCATCACCCACAGCCCCCCGGACCCCCCAGGCCCTACCCCAGGCACCACCCCCAGACAATGATACTGCATATCAACTTTACGAAATCCTGCACAAAACAATTCACCTGATGTCGCACAATTACAACAATTAACATTCGTGTGTGGTCAGACAATGGAGAATCATTCATCCATCACTGAAATTCCAAACAAAATATTTCACTCAAATTTAACTCAAAACAACTATTTGGAAGAGTCATGGCAGGTATCCACTGGACAATATGTAAGTCACAGCCTGGAAGACAAAATTCAAGATAAGAAGGTGTGTCATGCGCTCATCAAAGGACAGAGAGAGAGAGAGAAAGAGAGAGAGAAAGACAGAAAGAGGACGAGGGAGAGAGAGAGAGAGTGAGAGAGGGAGAGAGAGGGAGAGAGAGAGAGGGAGAGAGAGAGAGAGGGAGAGAGAGAGAGAGGGAGAGAGACTGTACAAGGAATGCAAGGCCGCTCGGGCTTCTGGGGCTCATACATGCCAACTGTTGTGTGTGTATCGCCATTGGTGCACCATGAGCCTAAGGCCTAGCCTGCATTGCATCACGAAAGCCACATCACATTTCCAGATTGCAAGCAGTAGTCAGACTAACATTAGGGATAAAAGCTCCTTTGTCTCAATCCATAATGCGGAAGGACATCTGCACCTCCAACCTTGGTCTGGCATGCGGCTAGCACCCCCTGAGAGTGATACCAGCTCCTGCCAAGATGCTGGAAATCCACCTAAATAAGCATCTTGTTGACTTTTTGGAAGCCCATGATAGGTTGGACCATTCACAGCACGGTTTTAGGAGAGAACACAGTACCGAATCTGCCCTTACCATCGTGCTTGACACCATTCGCACCAGGGTTGATAAGGGACTGACCACTCTCCTCATCCTTTTGGATCTCTCGGCTGCCTTTGATACCCTGTCTCCCTCAGTACTAACATCAAGGCTGAGAGAGATAGGGATCAAGGGTACGGCACTTAGTCTGCTGGTATCCTTCCTGAATCAGAGGGAACAGAGAGTAAAGCTGGGGGAGTTCTTGTCTCCATCCCTTCCTGTGCTTTGTGGGGTCCCTCAGGGGTCGGCATTAAGTCCGACCCTTTTTAACATCTATGTTACCCCACTGGCCAGGCTTATTAGATCTTTCGGGATGGAGGTAATTTCTTATGCTGACGATACACAGATTCTGCTGTCTTTTACCCAACCTACTATCCTGGCTGCCTCCAATTTTAAAAACTGTATGAAGGCAGTCGCTCAATGGATGGTTTGTAATTCATTGAAACTCAATGGGGAAAAGACAGAGATTCTGGTGTTCGGGGGAAAGGAGGATCTTTGGTCGGCTGATTGGTGGCCTTCCACCATGGGGGTGTGCCCCATACCGACGACTCTGGCTAAAAACCTAGGTGTTTTGATCGATCCCCTCTTGAGGATGGATCAACAGGTAAAGAGAACCATCTCCACCTGTTGGGGCCTTATTAACATCCTACGGAGGATCAGGCACTATTTGTCTTTCCAGGCCAGGAAACAAATTGTCCTGGCACTGATAGGTTCCAGACTTGACTATTGTAATGCTCTTTATTTAGGCATCAATAGTGGCCTGGTGACCCGTCTTCAAATGGTGCAGAATGCTGCCGCTAGACTGGTCTTGGACCTGCCCAAACGGGCCTCAGCTCATACGGCAAGAAGGACCTTACACTGGCTTCCAATTGAGGCCAGGATATCCTTCAAGTCCCTGACTCTGATTTACAGAGCCCTGGCAACTAATCGGTCCGGTGGCGTGAGGGATCTGCTGGTCCCCTACACACCCCCTAGAACTCTCCGGTCGTCCAATAAGCTCTTGCTTCTAGTGCCCAAGATACGTAAAGCTAAGTGGGGAGGTAGAGCCTTTTCAACTCTTGCTCCCAGGCAGTGGAACTCCTTGCCCTTGGAGATAAGATCTCTTCCCTCGGCGCTGGCTTTTAGGAAGGCCCTTAAGACATGGCTTTTCGCCAAGGCCTATGCTTAGTTATGATCTGCCTTTCTATTGAATTGTTTTTGGTTAGGCGCCTTGATGCCTTCGGGCTAAGTAGCGCGTTTATTAGATTCCTTTCATTCATACCATTGCAGATGATGACAACTCCCACACCACGCACAGCGCTAATGAAAGACCAATGTATCCACACCCCACACACAGAAGTCCTTTCTTGAGGGTACTCCTGCATGGAATGCCCTTGACACTTACGTACACAACAGCCCATTCTTCCATACGTTGCACACACATACGACTCATTGCTCCGAGCTGTGGCATATCATCCACATAACTGCTGCAGGTCAGAAGAGTGCCGGTTCTACTAGAGACACCAATGCAATGGCAAGACATCCCGCGCACATGCACAACGCCTGTCATGTGGAACTGTACCGTGCACGTATGCTGCATTTGTTAGGAACACTGCCACTGGCATCAGTTACCATCAGAGCTTCCGTCTTGCGTACGTCACCTGCGTCCAGCCCTGGTTCCACTGTCGATCATGAACATTTGAGTCGCCCATGGATGTCTGCCTATCCAACACAACGGTATCTAAAACTGGATTATTGACTCGTGTGTGCGTCCCCTGTTGGCCCACGCCCAGGAGTGTAACTGTGATATCCGTGCATGGGATGCCTTGATATTTGGCATATGTGCTGGCAGTTGGGCATGGGAGATTGCCCAAGTCCTCTTGTGCAGTGACCACAGCGAGGCGCTCCCCTATTGGGCTGTTTTGCGGATTGGTGAAAAGGCGTGGACGGAGCACATCTGTCCAGACCAGTTAATGGATTGTCTCTCCCTCTTGTTCGGTGAAGACGTCCTCTTGGAATTGATTGCCCATGAAGCTGAGCTTGCATTCATGGACCAGTAACTATGTTCCTGCAGTCACAACTGATTGTAACCCAGAGCACAGGTCCCAACACCTTGTTGCATTTCGGAGGAATGGTCACATATCCCACAACAACAGAGGACATGTCTGCATTCGCCTGGACTCAGAATGCATGTGCGTGCACCTACGCGTGTTGACACACACCTGTGCAAGGTGAGGCAGTCCCATGGACGGAGCTGCACAGCGTCATTTGGCAACGTTCCTAAATCTGACATACTGCTGGAGGGAGTGTACACACATGGTAATGTAGTACTACATGTGACCTTGTTGGACCCTTTCACCTCCTCACTGTCAGCAGAGCAGACAGTCAGTGCAGTCCGGTGGTACAGCACCATTGAGATCCCATGGGCTGTGAGTTGTGTCCCCTGACACGGGGCAATGGGCATACGACAAACATCACATGACTCTTCCAGCAAGGCAAGATGGGCTGAGACTGTTGCCATCCTTAATAATTGTTTTTCATTTTTGCCTTCTTATTTCTTGCACCTCTACATGTTCCTATGCTGCCTGTTAGTGTCTGAAGCATTGGTCTGCATGTCCTGGCCCTTGTCTTGCCCGTACTGACACGCACATGCTAATAAAGTCTAGGCAACCTCACTAGTGTTCAACTGTGATGAGTATTGATTGGAATGATAAATCGTGTGCCTCAATGAGCATTGTCCATACACAGGCAGGGACTGACTGAAGCATTTCACTTGGGGGTTAGTCCCTATTGACAGCTCCACCTCTGTGAGCCAGACATTGGGATAGTTGCTGGTAGACCTGTGCGCTTACGTGTCTTCAGCAATGTGAGTATGGTGTCAAACTTCTTTCCATGTGTATCAATGTGATCCATCAAAACAGGCTGTGTACACACAGTTGAGGGTGAGTAGGTATGCGAAGATATGTTCTGTTGTCACATGTGATGGGGGACACTACTTTGGGCCTGCTACCGAATTTGACATTTTTACACACAGCTCTATTTAATACATGGACGTGGGGCAACGTTGAGGGGTTGCAAGATTTTTGTTCATGAGCAATGAGGCCACAGCTAGTTCACACCTTCACAGTCATCTAATTGGCCATGTGGGTCAGGCTCAAACATGCGCATTGATGTCATTTCCCAGGGTGTACCTTTTTATGCAATCAATGTCCATACATTCATCCATACTTTTATACTTGATTGAACATAGACATGACACATCTTTGTGATTTGGAATGTTTTATTCACATTCTGTGGTGTGTCGGAGCTGGAGCTATACATGGCCATGCAAACAACACACACTACATGGTGGCCCAGAGGAGGGCCAACCAGAATCCTTTGGGGAATGATAAGTTAATCGGAAGAGGAAGAGTCCAGTCTGCAGCCTGATTGCTGTGTCATTGGTAACCAGAGCAGATATGGCAGTCCGTGTCGGGGTCCAGGTGAATGTCGCAGAGTGTTTCGTGGGACAGTGGAAGGTGTTATTCCAGGGCATGATGGAGAGGGCTGAACCAAGCAGGAACAGGCCATATGGTGGGGATGAATGCTACAACCTACTTTCACACACCGAGTCATTACCATCCACATCTTGGTCCTCTGATATGTCTTCTGTGTCAGGTGTGGCAGGTGTGTATGGTGGTGTTATGGCTGCCTCACTGTGTGCCACTGGCACATCAGGGGGCGGAGGTGTGTGTCGAAGTTCCTGCAGCAGTCATCTGGGACAGGCTCTGTGGCAGCAATGGCAAGATGAGCTTATGCAGGGCAATCCAAGATCCCAGCTACATCTCACTGGTGTAAATCCATGGCAACCATCCTTCCAGCCTGCATCCGCTCTATGTTCTCCATTGTCCTCCGCATGTGTCCCAACTCCTGGCTGACATCGCTGGAGGCTGTCTGACTAGACAGTTCTTGTATCCTAGTAATGGCTCCAGTGAGGTCAGCCAAGGAGTATTGTAGAGCATGGTAAGGACTGCGGGTGTCCGTTAGGGACTGTAAGATGTCACTGATGGGACTCATACACCTATGTATGGCATCATGTTTGTCTGCCATGAGGACAAAACCCACCCGCACCTGTTCAGCCGGCCCCCTCTGGCAGTCTAACACACGGTGTTAGAATGCCATGTGTTTTCCGCGAGGTGGTGGGAGCCAGCCGTGGTGGTGGGTGTTTCCTGCTGTGTGGGCTGTGCAGGGAGTGGGGTCATCTCAATGCAGCTGGGCTGCCCTGCTCCTGAAGGTGGGGTGCGGAGGCTGTCCACGAACCGTTGGAGGGTGTCGGGGCAGATGGCCAGGGGGTACTCATCATCATCACTGAAGATATGTCTGGTCTGCTCTGCAGGAGGTGTTGATTGTCCATCCTCAATGTAAATGGGAGGTGTAGGTTAACAGTGTGTTCCCTGTATGTCGACGCATTGTACATGTTTACATTCAGACTGCATGACAATGTACATTGTAACTGTTTTGGAGGAGCTGTATATTTGATGGGAGACAGTGGACATTTCGACTACATGGCATATGTGAGGTTATACTCGTACATTATCATCTCACAGTTTCCTGCTATGGCAGATGAGATTGGCCAGTTTCTATGCACAAGCGGCACCAGTTGTGTCTCCTGTCCTGTAGTGAAAGTGTTGCACTTTGTACCATATTTTCGTCAATGTTGATGTGCTGTGATTGCTATGTGTGTGTGCTGCATTGTGGGAAAGTCGCCCCTGCAGCTCTTATTAACCCTCTGAGGTGGTGTGCCTTTGACATGTGTGCTTTCACGGTGCTGAGATGTTCGCGACTTGGGTCATTTGTGCTCTTGGATGGTGTTTGCACTCTTGTGCATTGTTCGTCTGCAGATGTGTTGTTGACGTGGTTGTATGTGCACATGGCTGTATCAGAGTGTGACCTGCTCCTTTGAGGATGTGATCCACACTGGGCCACCTCAGCGCAGTGTTGTGCACCATGTCATGTATTTTGACTGCAACCATGCTATCAGTCATGCAGTGTCACTTTCATTGTCAGTGTGGCTCACAGAGCCGCTGCTTTGCTGGATTCAGCACATGTGCATGGGTAGGTAGTGAGATTGGCGATAGGGAGGAGTGCCCCTTTGTGCACATAGTGGATGGGGGCCTACTTGGTGTTTCTATGTGTGCTGCAGTGTGCCAAGGGTATCAGGGACATGCTCCACAATCATTGTGGGTGTGCAGTGTGCTACACATAAGTGTGCATGTGCACCATTGTGCCCATCTCCCACCATCCCCCAGTCCCTGGTTGTTACTTACCCTGTTTCTGTTGGGTCCGGTCATATCAGGCTGTCTCCGGACCCCCAATTCCTGCCGCTGTCTCCACACTGATGACTGTGGACACCATTTCCTCCAGCTCATCCAGCTCCTCCTGTGGTGCAAGACTCCCACCTCTGGTCGCCGTTGCTTCCTTACGGTTGGCAGCGAGTTTCTGGATGGTTTGGCTATTCACGTCATGCCGGTGCCTCTTGACCTCCTCGACACTCCGACTGCATTCACGTTGTTCACGATGGACTGCCATATTTCCGTTTGTGTTGCCAATGACACAGTGGATGTGACAAACAGTTGTTGGTAGTGTTCTATCACCTCCGTGACGATGATCCTGTTTTCCTGTGGACTGAACCCGTCTTTCTCTTCCTATTCTCCTTGCCCTTCCCCGGCCACGGGGTTCCTGGCTGGTCCCCTGTGGGGCGTGTGGAGTTTGAGTTGTTCTCTGCACTTGATCCGGGTGCTTCAATGGTGCTATGCAGTTTCTTTTGCTGTGGGTGTGTTTTTTGTTGTTGTTTTTATAGTCCATTTTCCCGCATGACGCGTGGGAATTGCAGGCCTGTCGCTGGTTATCGCTGCTTTTGTATCGCAATTTGGGGCATCGCAACATTTTTCACGTTCGTGTTTCGCATTTTATCGGCCTCTCGTTAACTTTATCACAATCTCTTTATCGTGAGACTACCCATGGTGTTGCCGGGTTGAGAATACAACGTTAACACAGTGTTATTTTCCCGCGATAGACTGCGATATGCAAAGTTGCGTTAAGCTAATTTAGCGATAATTATCACACGTTCTTGAGAATATCCCCCTCTGATTTCTAAAGGAAGTCCTAAATCCGGAGTTGAATCAGCTTGACATTCCCTCCACTGTATCAATACTATGTAGAGGAAAATTAATTGATAGATTTCTCTTTTGTGTTGAGCACTTACTACAGATATCAGAGCATTACCACCAACTTTTTAGATCAAGCCGACAGTGATTATCAGCACATATACACTTTCAGGTTCATTAACACTTTCCACAAGAAAAATAAAATCGGTCTGGTGAGCCACGTAAATATGCAAGCTGAGTGTGACATTGTTTTGGATGGTTGCAGCAAGGTGTAATAAATGTGTCATCCGATGCATTAAAGGTTAAGTTTAGATGCAACTACATGTTCACTTGCGTAATAATAGAATGTTCATTGTCATAGATGCTATCACTGGATTTCCATTTCATACTCCACCAAATTTGCGTCTTACTTGAGTCCAAATCACCGATAAGGGAAAATTAGTTCTAAAAAAGGATGCCGAAATATTATTACGGATTTTTTTTTTAAGTGAAAACAAAAATAAGAGTCTGTTATCTATTTAATTTGGAAATTCGGGCATTTGAATACACCTTGACTTCAATCAAAGAAAACACAGTTGATCTTCTTTTCTTGTTCGTTACTACATCAAAGATTTCTTTAAACACATGGGCCCCAGCATCTGTTGTATTTTGATAGATTATGCCTATGTATTAACAGAACTGTTCTTCTATATCCTAGCACAATTATAATGTCTTGATTTTGTGTATATAAAAGAAATATTTCGGTATATTGTTTATCGCAAGCTTTTATTAAAGCATAAAACACTAAGGGGCATATTATCAAGCAGTAGCGATAATTATCGCTGGCCGCGCTTAGCGTGAGATATTTTATCGCTGGAAATTATCGCCATGCTAGTAATGTATTAACAACGCATAGCTCAATGGCGATTATTATTCCAGCGATAGCGGTGTTTTCCATGGAACTTCACTGGTTTTCCAGCGATGTTCCATGGAAAACGGTGATAACCTTGCTGATACGACCCCGTGGTTGTATCAGCATAATCCACCCCAATGTAAAGTATAGGTAAGTCAGCATTTTAGCAGACGTTAGTTTTTGGCGAAAACTGAGGTTTTCGCCAAAAACTAACGTCTGCTAAAATGCGTGGGCCTCCTTGTAAATATCGCGATGTGCACATCAGCGATAATTTACAAGCAGTACTGCCCAGTGACGCCCACTTTGCATCTCATTAGAGATGCAAAGCGCGGCGTCGGGAAAACGGGTGCTAACATGCGCTAATGCATGTTAGCACCCACTTGTAAATAGGGCGATAGTTTTATCTCTTTTAAGCCAAAAAAGCGGAGATAAGGCCCATGTTGATAAGCTATATGGAATATTTGGAATAAATGAAATTGACTAGCCATGGTAAATATGTGCTTGCATTGACATATACAAAGAAAATCGTCGTGTTACAGAAAATGAAAAGAACACGCTAATGTATGTTTTAAATGCATTGCGATTTCAAATGGAATATCCTGGAGTTCGCTTTTTTTTTAGATCCTGGTGGTTACTGCTACATGCTTTTAATGAACTCAGTGCTTCTCTGTGGAGGTTGTGGACTGCGGGTTGAAGTTCACTGACCCCAAAGGGAGCACAAACATCAATGTACAGGAGAAACATACTCTGTCACGGCGGGGGAGAGGACACATATTAATGGTCACCAGTTTATGAAAAATAAACAGTGCTGCGGTCGGGCATATGGTCAAATTAACTTTGCTGCTTCAGGATAAACCAGACCAAAGAGTCAGCTGTTTAAATACCCTGTTTGGGAATGAATGCCTCCCTCGGCTTTGAAGAAAATCTATTTTCAAGTTCCTTACACAACCATGCCACCCAATCTCCGTTTATACGTTATCCTGGTGCAGGGCAGCAGTAAAACATTTAAGAAAGACTTGCCCCGTCGCAGGGCACGACTCAGCACTGTCATTTCAGTGTCCTGCCTGCCCTAATCTTGCAATCACGAGAATTTACTGAGAAGATGTAATGCTCTCTGAATGTTTGTAAATTATCCGTGTATGCTAGAGATAATAAGGAATAAAAGGACATTAAGCTTTTATCTATGTCTATGGTCATCATTGCTACATATTAACATCTGCTATGGCCAATCGGAGAAAGAGTGGAGGTTGATGGTGCAAAGATTAGACAAAGCAATACTCTTCGAGGCAGGTGGGCAGTGCAATTGGCCAAGTGAGACACCTCCCTCTTGTCCTGCCATCTTTACCTTGGGGTGTCATCTGTTTTGATGAGGGTGTGGTCATGTGCTTCTCCTCCAGCAGCAACATGTCTCCACAGGCAGCAACTTCAAGCCTTGGCTGTTTTTCACCTTTTCTGTGGGGTCACCCCACCTTTTTGACATTTTTGGGAACTCTAACTTTGCTGGGCTTAGAACTGAGTGTCTGTTATCCCCCTTAAACAGGAGAAAAGTGCCAAGCTCACCCTATAAAAATAGTTCTTGGATTATTTCCAAATGATTTATTTAGCTTGCCTATAAAACTGTAGTATATGGTACAGAAAATGAGCCCAGGGCCTGCTGAGTTTAATGCCTCCTGAGAACTGCTTCACCTATTGTGCCATCCACAGAGTTGGGCTGTAAAATAGGACATCAGGCCTACCAGGGAGAGCCTAATGGCAGTAGTGTGAGCCTGCTGCACAGACCTGTCAAAATCACCCTTTGAGAGGTAGTTAAAGTGGGTAGAGAACTATAGGTAGGGTTACCCTGGGGTACTTTTACCTCGTAGGTCAGGGTAAAGGACGCTGTCACCCCCACTCACTAGCTAATGCCAACCATAAAGGTGTACCCAGGACAAAGAAGTGGAATCCAAAGGTCAGTGACTGACCTCAAGTACAGCAACCAGGCCACAGCCCCCAGTAGGGGTGTGTGAAATTTGAGGAATTTGCTTTTGTATATTTACTTGAAATTATGCCAAAATTAGGAGAAATTATGTGTAACTTCTTGAAAAGCAAATTGGTGATTTTGAGCTATATTTTGGTGCAAAATCCATCCTCACTCCTTTAATTGGTGTGAGGATGTCTTTAAAAAAGAGGACTGTGAAACAACAGGTGATAGCATTCTGTTGTTCCTGTGCATTTGGAGACAATTTTTACAGCAAATTAACATCAATTGCACCATTCGCTGTATGTGCTTACCCCAAATGGTGCATAATTAAGGAAAGTGGTGCAATGACCTAATTTTGGGAATTTTAAGTAAGAAGTGTAGCATCCCATTCCTAAAATTAAGCAAATTATGCCAGCGTGATGTACATTTTGCCCAGACCCAGTGTCCAGTTGCCCAGTGGCAGCTGGACATGACTGGAGTTTGCTGTTGGCCCCTGCCTAACACCCTAAGTGCTTGCCCCAGAGGTCCTGTGGGTCTTTGAAGTGTAGTCCTGTAATTGTTTGGGCTTCAAAAGAAAATTTGGAAACTTTAGAAAACTTTTCCTCCAGGGCTTCAGAAGGACCTCCCGGAAAAAGTATTCAACCAGCAGTTCCATACCATCAGACTGGATTTCAAATTCGTCCCACTCAAACATCCTGTGTCCTCAAAAAAAAAAAGAGAAGCTCCATTCTGGGTTTGGAGGAACTTTGAGCAAGAAATCTCTAAAGCTGAAGAGCACCAACCTACTTCAGGCATCCAGCCTTGAATTCCACAACAGTGGCTACAATTTCAGCAATGGCCAACTCAGGGAGAAATGTTCTTCTAAAAAAAAGTGACAAAGTTCCATTCTGCATTGGGACTAAGAAGAAATGCCAAAAATGTTTTACAACAGTCACAAAGGCCCACATGAACAAATCATTTTTGCAGTTGGAAAAGGCCACACCAGCCTTTTCTGACTGCAAAAATGTTTTTACATATGTACAAAACACAATCTGTGTTTGTTATTCGGTATTTGGAAGAGGCATGTTTAGGGTGTACCTTCACAAATGGTAATGGAAAACAAATATTCCTGTCAGGAAAACGGGATGCATTTAAACAAAAAAAAGTTTACTTTATCAAACAGCAATTACAGATATGGTGATCTGCTGACCTCAGCAGGCCACCATCACTGTGATGACTGCGACCCAAATGGGTTGCAAATTGCGACCTACCTCATTAATTTGCATGAGGTAGGTCTATGTGTGACTCACTAGGAATCTCTAAATGAAACTCGAAAGAGTTTCATACATTGGGATACTGATTTCCCAATTGCGTATCGGAGGGAATCGCAATTAGGAAATAGGTATTCCTAATGTTAGTAAAAATCAATTTCTGGAGCCGTACTTAAAAGCTTTTTCAAGCATTTTGACTTCCAGAATTTTGATGGTACTACACCACTTGATGTGTCTGACCAGGGCACTGTTGTGGTTCGCCTCAAATCATGCCTAGGTCCCAGTATACCACTCCCATAGACTATCATTGGCAATTAGTGTTTTCTTCTTCATATTTTGATTCACCTGTATGGATATTTGTTATTTTTGTGACATTTTATTTATTATGGTGGTATTGGTAATAGGGTATAGGTGCCAAAGGGTAATTAACACTAGTAGAATCTGTGATTGTGCCTATTATTAATTACGGTGCTGAAGGGATTGAGAGAACCACCTGCCTCCCTATTTTTTGTAGCTAAAGCAACAAAAGGACAAAGTATACATTCCCCAGCACACGTGTTTTCAATACAATCTCATTTCTGATTTTATCTACATATGAAAATATGAGTAACAACACATTAAATCAAGTAGTCATTTGTTTCTTCTTGTTCCTTAATCAGGTCGTTTAATGATGACAGTCTTCCAAAGCCAAAGCCAACACGTGTTTCGTCGCTTCAGTATGTTTTACATGCGACTTGTTCACGGCTTAATTATATGGCTCTAGTACCAATATATACATATATATATATATATATAGGGTAAATAAAATTTCTGTTGTGCATCTAATCAGGTTCAAATGTATCTCGATATCCTGGTTTCAGATTCTTAAAATTCGATACGCCGATCCGCGTACTAGTCCCTCACGCCGCCAGGACAGAAGCAGCAAGCAGCAAGAACACAGCAGAGTGGCAGATCCTCCTGAAAGCAGCCAGCTCTTCTTCCTTGTGGAATGTCCTCAATCCTGAAGTGTTCTGAGTATATGGTATCAGAGGTCTAGTATATATACCCATTTCAGCCTTTGAAGTAGGCAAACTTCAAAGGCAAGTCTTTGTGGTGCACAAGGCCATGCCCTTCTTTGTCTTGGTCCAAGACACACTGCAGGGGTTGGAGACTTCTTTGTGTGAGGACAAGCAGATCCCGCTTCAGATGTCAGTGACAACTCCACCCACCACTCCAGCTCATGAAGACCTATCATCCTGCTGGTGGCCCATCAGGATATGCAAGGCACACCTCAGCTCCCTTTGTTTGGCTGTCTAGAGTGAATGCAGAAGTGCGAGAGGGCAGGACGGCAAGATGGCGGCCGGTCAGCCGGCCGAGTGAGCTGGTCCTGAGTGCTCTCCTGGATAACCCCTCCCGCACTCTCTGCAGTTTGGAGAATGGTTTAACATAGGGATTTGTGATTTATGGAGCCCGAGTGATCCGCGCAGACGCGACCGGGATGATCTGGAGGCTGGTGTTTTTGCTGCAGAGGGACTCGCTGTGGATCCATCAAGCGATCCGATCAAGCCGCTACTGTGTGACTGCACTTTTTAAACACCACCGGTGCTCGAGCGGTAGAATGGCGCCGAAGCAAGTATTAAAGAATGGCAGGACCCGCGGAATTACGGCCGTCTCCAGCAGCCCGGTAAAAGAGGGGAAGGACGTATTACCAGCAACTAGCTGTCAAATCGACCCGAACGTAAAAACAGCGGTAAATCGGGGAAAACAGGCTGTACCATCTATTTTCAAACTCCAGACTGTCAAAATTAAGAAATCTTTGACGAGAGGGGAGGAAGTTAAGACAAACGAAAGTTTAACAGTACCCAGTACCGGTGTGTCTGCAGCAGCAGCTTCTAGCCCAGGTATGACTTTGCCATCTATCATGACTGTTGGGGAAAAAATGGCAGAGGCTATATCTTGGCATTCGGCATCTATGTTGGATCTTGTAGACAGCTCAGGTACTGTCAAAACTGCACCAATACAAAGAAAAGGAATTGAAGGGGTCGAATTAAGTGTGAAGGATATTTTGCCCAGTAATAGCATTATGGGTCCTGTAGTCTCCTCAAAGACTATGCAGGAAGACAGCGCACTGGAGGTTAATGGGGCCTACTACAGAAAGTTTGTTATTGATCAACCTAATCTCCAAGAGGGGCATCAAGGTGATCCTGTGAAAGAAATGGAAGCCTTGGATAAATTCTATTCATTATCTGACCCCTCTTCATCATCTGCGGACGAAAATCTGAGCAGAAATTGGGCAGACTACGATACTGATAGTGCTGGCTGGCTGTCTGGCAGGGGGAGTCAGGAAGATATGACCCTGTCTCAGACAGGAACTTTTCGGAGACCCAAAGAACAAAGAAACTATGATGATCTGGCTTCTAACAAGGCACAGGGCTTTGTAGGCTCCATGGTCTGGGACTACTCTTTTTCAGCTCCGGTTGGTAATTTGCTACTGTCTGAAGTAGGGGAAGCTGTGCCTACGGTAAGCTCAGTCCAACACCCTCCTAAAAAGGTAACATTGGACATGATATACCAGACTATTGTGGCTCATCGAGACAAGGCTGGAAAATGCCAGAACCCAGGGGGCTTGCCGTAAGCTACAGAACTCCATTAGGAGGTTAGCCAAGGCATGTTCAGATATCGCAGCAAGGGTCGGTGAGGCAGAGGGGCAAATTTCCATGCTTGAAGACGATCTGGCTATGCAAAAAGGGCTCACAGAGGCACTTAAAACTCAGAAGGATGATGCAATTTGGAAACTTTCTGATTTAGAGAACTGAATGCGACGGAACAACCTTAGGATTCCGGGTGTCCCAGAGGGGTTAGAAGGCGGGGACATTCGCCAGTTTGTTATAGAACTGTTCACAGAGGCTTTTCCAGAGTTAAAACATTGGGAATGGAAAGTAGAACTACAACAGTTTCCTTTTAAAATTCGACAGCAAACTGGACAGTCCAATGTGCAACCTCGGGCTATTTTGCTTTCCCTAAATATTTTTCTTGCACGAGAAGCTCTATTTGATTTGGCTAGGCCAAATAGGAAAAGAGTGGGGAAGGGATATGATTTTTTGGTAAGGCCAGATTTTTGCCAGGCGACCGTTGAGCGGAGGTGGCAGCTCCGCCAATTGATCTCTCTGTTTCAAGCGAAAGGAGTACTAGCATTTTTGCTTAATCCAGCAAAGTTAAAAGTGTTGTATCAGGGTCACACAACATTTTTTGTCTCTGAAGTTCAAGCAAAAGAATTTTTGTGTTCAATCTAATGGGTCAAATGGGTAGCTGTATAGTAAACTTGAATCCTACAGCTCCTATTTGGGCTGTCCCCTTAGGGCTTGATACAGGTTGTTCTATGTTATGAGATGGTTCTTGGCCGTGCAATGAGTTTGAGCTGTTTCTTAAATTTGGACTTCCAGGGGGGCATCCAGCTCCTCATCACCAGGGACCTATGGTCCTTTTGCCGTGTGAAATGGGTGGGGGGAATGATTGGGAGGGAGGGGTTGGTGAGGGTAGGGGTGGGTGGTTGGGGAAGGGTGGTGTGGGGTTGTTGGGGTGGCTAAATGAAAACCTTTCCATAGTATCATGTTTTGCTATTAAATGTTTTTCTCTTTTGATTATGGATGCAGTATCGTTCAAATGTTGATATTGATGTTTTATCCATGGCTAATTTAGATCTCCGAATTTGCTCCTTTAATGTATATGGGCTTAATAATTATAATAAAAGGAAGAGAGTTCAAGCTGAATTAAGGGCTATGAAGCCCGATATGGGATGTCTGCAGGAGACTCATCTTCCTTGGGTTAAGCGGCAGAGTTTGACTGACTTAGGGTATACTATATTAGCAGCATCCAAGCAATCTAACATGGTCAGAGGGGTTGCCATTCTGGCTAGACCCATGGTGGTGACAACAGGGCGCCAGTTGGTAGATAATCAGGGTCGTTGGGCTATTTTAGAGTGTCTAGTAGGGGATGCAAGATTTACCCTATGCACACTTTATGGTTCGAATCTGGACGAAGCTATGGTTCTGGAATATCTGAACGGCGAACTAGCATTATGGACCACACCATTAATTTTATGTGGGGACTTGAATATTAATGTGTCTGGTAATATGTTACAATCAGGGATCCAGGATTACAAAGGCAGAAAGCTCAAAGTTTTTAAAGCACTAAGGGGCATATCATCAAGGGCTTTATCTCCGCTTTTCTGGCTTTAAAAGCCAGAAAAGCGTAGATAAAACCAACGCCCTATCAGCAAGAGGGTGCTAACATGCGTATTCGCATGTTTGCACCCTTTTACACTATGCCTACCTTTGTATCTCTAATGAGATGCAAAGTGGGCGTTCCTGACATAGGCTACATGTCAGGAGAGCAATAACGCGTCTTTGCGCTATCAGCAAGGATGCCCTTGCATTTTAGAAGACGTTAGTTTTTGGAGAAAACTGCTGTTTTCTCCAAAAACTAACGTCTGCTAAAATCCTGACTAAGCCACCCCTAACATTGGGGGTGGATTATGCAGGGTCGTATCAGCAAGGTTATGGCCCTTTTGCAGGGAACATCACTGGGAAACCAGCGATGTTCCCTGCAAAACGGCGATAACATCGCTATCTCTGGAATTTTTATCGCCCTGGAGCAGCGCGTTGATGATAACGCACTACCGGGGCGATAAAAAGCAGAGATAGCCAGCGATAAGAAAATTACTTTTATGATAAATATCTATCAAATAAAGTATTGAAGAAAGGAAAATTATCGCTAAGCACGGCCAGCGATAATTATCTCTTACCGTTGCTGATATGGCCCCATGTCACCTGCTTATTGATCATGGGCTAGTAGATGTCTGGGCCACTTTACATACTCAAGATCCAGGATTCACCTTTTTTTCTTCCCCCCATAATAAGTTGGTACGACTAGACTATTTTTTTACATCCCTAGTGTGGGCTTCTGATTCTACGATACAGGTTTATCCTAGGGTTACGTCTGATCACGCTCCAGTGGCAATTAGTATTCCTAAAGTGGCGACCCTTAAGTCCTCCAAGCCTTTTACCATGGACAGGAAGCTTTTACTGAATATTTCATTCATCAACCACATGAAGGGCTGGATAAAAGATTATTTTCAAATAAATAGACAGTCAGCTTCGTGTGATATGGTCTGGGACGCGTTTAAAGCCTGTTTTAGAGGAGAAGTGCTGAGCTATGGTCTTTTTTTACAAAAACAGGCTAAGCTTTCCATTTTGGAATTATATAACCAACTTAAACTTGCTGAAGAAAGACTGTCTTGTGATATAGCGGCTGGTATTGATTTAACCGAGGTTCTAGATAACCTAGCGCAATGTAAATCTAATATAAATCAAATATGGTCTCAAGAAATTGCATATAAATATCAGCTCTATAAGAAACAATGCTACGAATATGGGGAAGCTACGGGCAGGTGTCTCGCCCAGAAGATTAGAGTGAGAGAAGCCCAGCAGAGAATTCAAGCTATCAAAAATAGTGGGGGCTTAACGGTGCATGATCCACAAGAGATTCTGAAGGTTTTTCATGCCTTCTATTCGGATCTGTATACAGAGCAAAGGCCTGCTGATCTTCCTTTGGATTTAGGACTCCCCCCTGCCATGGAAACAGCTGGGATGTGAGGATGTTGAGATTTTAGACAGCCCTTTTACTAGTGACGAGCTGGAACAAGCCCTGGGCACCATGGTAGGTGGTAAGGCCGCCGGCCCTGACAAACTTCCTATGGAAATGCATAAAGTTTTTTTTCAAGACCTTAAGGAAGACATGCTGGCTACTTTTCAGTTAGCTCGTTTGGGTGTCGCCCCTTGAACCTGGAGGGAGGCTAATATAATTATTATTAAGAAGAAGGACAAGCCCGCTGATCTCCCCGGGTCATACCGTCCAATCTCGCTGGTTAACTGTGATGGCAAGCTCTATGCAAAGATGCTTGCTAATAGGCTGGCGCAGGTTGTGTCTCCCCTGGTTTCAATACGTCAACACAGCTTTGTTCCAGGGTGGGGGACGGTTAATCATATAAGTCGAGTCGTGACCCTTCTCGACATCGTGCAGGTCGAGTCTAGGACTCTGGGACTTGTCCTGCTCGATGCCGAGAAGGCGTTTGATGGCGTGGCCTGGAACTTCCTATGGGGGGTTCTACAACATATGGGATTTGCCCAGGGGTTTGTACGGGCTTTGAAGGTTCTGTATCAGTTGCCCACAGCCAAGATTTGTACAATGGGGTATAGCTCTAAGGATATCTCGATATCCAGAGGTACGCGACAGGGGTGCCCGTGCTCTCCGCTCCTGTTCGTGTTATATATTAACCCTTTCATAAATATGCTGGAGCTAAGTCACCATATTCTACCCTTCATGGTGCATCTCAAGCATTTCTCTGTATTGGCTTATGCTGATGACATCGTGGTGTTAACAGCTGACCCGGATTCAGCTCTGCCTGAAATTGAATATCTAGCTGGGAAATTTGGAGCTGTGTCAGGCTATAAGCTTAACACAACCAAAACTCAAATTGTCTGTACAGACCGCACTCGGGTTAGTGATGATAGAATAGTTGAGGAAGCTACCTATTTGGGTATCAAAATTAGACCTTGCCTAAAGGAACTAGTCCAGGTCAACTGTGACCTTATTCTGGGCAAGACTAAAGCAGCATTGGAGAGCTGGGAGAGCCTGCACCTTTCCCTAGTTGGGAGAACTAATCTTTTGAAAATAGTGGTTTTGCCCAGGGTGATGTATTTTTTTAGAGCGGTGCCCCTAGGGATACCTAAACCTCAGATTCAATACCTTCAATCACTTTGCGCCAGGTATCTCTGGGCTCCAGGGAAACCTCGGAGAGCAGTTTGATTTATGACTCTTCCTCTGGACAGGGGTGGCTGGGCAGTACCAGATTTCTTTTTCTATCATTTAGCTTGTCTGTTGGCCAATATGTTTATTTTATTGTCTGGGGAAGAAATCAGCAACCCGGCCAAGGCACCTTCCATCTACCAGATGGTTCTTGGCCCTTTAACATACAATTCTTTGTTTAGTAGGCTTGATGGTAGTTATTATAAAAGGACTTGTTTTAAAATCCTGGGGGCTGCTTTTGGGGTATGGAATATTTTCAGAAAACTTTTTCATATCCCCAGGGTATCTTTTTATACACCAATGTCAGCGGGTCTAATATTGCCATCTATATTTTGGGATCATATTGTTTTGGAATGGAGAATGAAAGGTATTATACGGCTGGGGGACTTTTTTTCATCAGATGGGGTGTGTGTTCCCTTTCCTAATCTAAGGGATATATATAAAATACAGAGTACCCAGTTTTTTAAGTTCTTACAGATCCGTGATTTTCTAAGTAAGCATGCCTCAGCCCTAACCCCTTATAGAATAGTTGATGCTATTAGCCGTAAGGAAGAGATACGGTCTTTGAATCAAATACTGTTAGCAATCAGGGCTGGTGACCTTGATAAACTTAATGTTAGGTGGAGAGATGCTTTGGGAGTCAATATGGGTTCCGTTGAAAGTTCTATTAAAATTGCTCGGAAAGTTTGTCTTGCTGCGTCACTGCGGGCGCAGCATTATAAAACGGTTTAGAACCTCTACCGCACTCCTGCTGTAATGATGAAATGGGGTAGGACAGGGAATAGTTTAAAGCTTTGTCAGTTTTTGGGTCATATTGAAAGTTTTTTGTCAGTAGTTATTGGAAACCCGGTCCGAATTTCAGCTAGCATGATGTTATTAGGGATAGGGGAGGAACTAAATGAGGGTCAACCCTTGTTTAAATTTTGCTATTTAATTTACATTGCGACAGCAGTGGGACGACTTTGTATAGCTGCCTCTTGGCTGCAGGCTGAGGCACCCCCTTTTGAAATGTGGCGAGCAAAGTTTTCCAATATCTTTAATTTGGAAGTTAGTTTATACTCTGTTAAAAGACCCAGTAGGCGTAAATTTGGTCTTACCATTTGGAAAGCCATGATCGACCACATTGGAGGGTAGTATCTTTTGTATGTTTATTTTTCTTGTTCTTTTACTTCGTGTAATGCTCTGTGAACTAATGTACCATATCTTATCGCATTATTATTATGTTGTTTTCCTTCTTTATCTGTATGGCTTTTTATTGATACTGCGGTTCAATAAAAATATTTTTTAAAAAGAGTGAATGCACAAGAGCCCAACTGTCAGCCAACCCAGACGTATTCTAAAGACAGGCAGAGGCACAGAATTGTTAAGCAAGAAAATGCCCACTATCCAAAAGTGGTATTTGCAGACTTCTAATTTAAAAACCAACTTCACCAAAAGATGTATTTTTAATCTGTGAGTCCAGAGACCCACAAACTCCAAATATCGATCTGCTCGCAATGGTAAATTATGCTTAAAAGATATCTCAGGGCAATCCCCATGTTACTCCTAGGGAGAGACAGACCTTGCAATAGTGATAAGAAAAATTAGCCACATTTCACTATAAGGACATGCAAAACACATCAGTACATATTCTTACTTTTAAATACACTGCACCCTGTTGAACTTATACTGAGTAAAGGGAGCCGTCCACATTTAGCATGCAAATTAACCTACCCATTCCATTAATTTTCAAAGACAAAACCATGATTACAAATGACTTTAAATCCCCACTTAAAGCACACACCTGTCAATCAGATAACACAGGGTGAAAACATGCATCATAAATTACAGAACAATATCTTTGCCCAACTGAAAAACAAATGAACAAAAAAGTATTGTTAATGCCATGATGTTTCATTGTCATCGCAAAATGCGACAATAATCTGATGTGTGCATTTCTAGCAGAGTTGCAGTAAAACATTCTAATTTTATTAGCACAGCAAATGCAGGCATCTTTTAACATTCTCTTTTTTTTTTTTTTTTTTTTTTTTATTGAGCAGAGCAAAAAGGTACATACATATTTTTCGAGAGCAACATTTGAAACACCACAATTAGACCAATCAATGATGATGATTTGTGATAGGCTACTTACTAAGCAAAGTGCGGAATGCGATGCAATTTCATAATTTATAGATAGTCACATATAATTTCATTGTCTGTTGACAAGTTAAAAAATAAAGTGCAAATACAAAATATTGCCATAGGTTAACTTATAACTCAGCTAAGACACAAGACAGACACAAAATTCACTCAAGACAAGAATTAAAATCCCGATTAAAGTGCCCAGTGCGATAGCAGCCGCAGTTAACCTTGGCAAATACAGTACTCTTAGCATCACAAATAAAGTGCAAATGCAACATTTGAAACGCCAAAATTAGACCCACCATGATGTTGATTGTTGATAGACTACTTACTAAACAAAAAAGAGAATGCTATGCATTTTCATATTTTGTAGGCAGTCACATATCATTCCATTGTCAATGACAAGTTGGCAAATAAAGTGCAAATGCAAAATCTAACTACAAATTAACTTATAATTCAGCTGAGGCATAAGATTCATCTTAATCATTGAAATAGATTAAAGTGCCCAGTGCAATAGCAGTCAGAGTTAACCTTGACAAATACAGTACTCTTAGTATCAGATAAAACTATAGACGAATAAAGTGAAAATGCAAGATAAAACTACAGAGTCGCATATAACAACTCATCTTAGAGCTCTAAGGACCTAATTTGGTTCTAAATGAAGGTGTCGATGCATAAGCAACCAAAATCTGCCTTGTTAGAATACAGTATTATTAACATTATTACTGTTTAAAGTGCAGTTGTGCTAGCAGCAAAACTTAGTCGTAAAATACAAAATATCAGCCAACGGGGTGAAGTGCAAATACTGATGACAACCATTTAAAAGCTACTAAAGTCACATAAAAAGGAGAGCAACATTAACATCATTGACCCCAAAAAATTGTACGCTTTGAGTAGTGTAAAACTTATACAATTAGAAAATCATTGCCCCAATCCATTTGGGGATCAATGATAATTTAATAATCAAGACTGCATTACTCTTTAACAATTAGAGAGTCCGCGCCATCTCTAAGACTTATCCTTGAGTAGGAGTAATTCTTCAAATTTTTTCCAGTTTTTCTTATATTTCCTTATGCCCCCTACTCTTTTGGCATATGCCTCTTCGAATTTCCAAATCCTTTTCATTTTATTAAACCAATTTAGATGATTCGGAATCTCCTTAGATTTCCAATTTTGAAGTATCAAGGAACGCGCCACCATACAAGATATGGCTACAAAAACCCTGTCGGAGCTAGATAAATTGGCCTCGTCCCTTGAATACCCGAATAATGCAGTTTCGACCTGGGGAAAACCACTCATGCCTATAACGGCTCCCAAATCGTTGAAAATCTCACCCCAGAACTGTACCAGTTGCGGGCAGGAAAAAAAGATGTGTAGCCATCCTCCTTCCTCCTCCTGATGACAGCGGAAACACCTATTAGGATGGTCCGGATATCGTTTGTGAATCATAGATGGGGTCCAATAAGCGAGCCATCTTGATAGAAAGGACATCCTTTTAAAATTAGCGGCTCGTAGAGACCTATGTCCTAGAAGGCATATTTTTTCCCATTCCCTAGGGCTAAATCTGCAACCAGTATCCCTTGCTATTTTTTCGATATGGGAGACTATCCCCTTTGTCTGTTCATCCTTCCACAATACAGAATACCATTTCCCCAGTCCCGAAAGTTTGAAGTCATAGAGTTCTACCATGGTATAATGTGGAGTATTCAAAATACCCTCAATATTGGAAATAAAATGAACTATCCGCATATATTCAAGAAATGTGGGCTTTCTACTACATTCTGCCCTATCCATAATTTCTTGCCAGGATATTATTTTGTTATGGGCGATGAAGTGTTTAAGTTGTGAAAACCCACAATCGCTCCAAATCTCAATATATCTTAGTTGTAAATGTAGGCCTAGACTGTTGCATTCTCCCAGACCCAAAAATTGAAAGCCAGAGGAGTTATTTTTTTTAAAGACTGCTGGAAGCCTAGACTGAACTTCTCGTAGAGACTTGTAGCGAGTCCTCTTGGGTAATTTAGCAGTTTTTAAAAAGGCGGGCATTTGCGTTCCACCTTCTACTATCATTTTATCAATAAAAAAACTATCATAGATGCACTTATAAAATGTTAGATCAACCACTAAGTTCAATAGGGCAGCCTGATAATATGTTCGTATCTGCGGAAGTGCTAGACCTCCTTGCTTTGTGGGCAGCTGTACTGTAGTTAATTTTACTCTGGAAACCTTTTTTGCCCATATAAATTCCCTGAACAGAGTATCCAACTCATTGAAATAGATTTGATTAAGGCGAATAGGGACGTTTAAGAACAAAAAGATTAATAGAGGAAGAATGGACATTTTAATCAAAGAGACTCTCCCTATAATTGTAAGGGGAAGTATTGACCATTGCTCGAAAAGGCTCTTAATCTTCTGTTTAGTTCTAAGATAGTTTAGTTCAAATAATTTCTGATACTGATTAGTGACGTAGATACCCAAATATCTAATTGGGTCAGTTTTCATGGCTTGGATTCTCAAATTATCAGGTAGAACATTTGGATCAATATTAAGAGCCAGTATCTCGGTCTTTTTTTCATTTATTTTATATCCACCGATTTGTTGAAACAAAGAAAATTCTTTAAAGGCAAGCTCTAGATTTTCTTTAGTGGGGGTTAAATACAAAATGATGTCGTCAGCGAACAACTTAACTTTTGACATCCCTGGTATAGGAGAAGAAATAGCAGCATTATTGCGCATTTTTAAAACCAAGGGTTCAATAAAAAAGGTAAAAAGTAGCGGGGAGAGCGGGCAACCCTGCCTAGTTCCCCGTTTTATTATAATTTCCCCTAATTGTTCCTGATTAATAACCACCTTAGCGCTTGCACCATAATAGATATTTTTTAACATATTAATAACCTGTTGTGAAAAACCAATACTCCTTAACGTTAAAAACAATGTTTGCCAATTCACAAGATCAAAGGCTTTTTCAGCGTCAACCATGATTATTGCAGCAGGGATTTCGTTTATGTTAAAAAAATCTAAGGCATGAATTAAAAATTGAGTATTGGTGGCCATAGATCGACCTGCTATAAAACCTGTCTGATCCTTATGTATTATTTCTTGAGCAGCAGGAAGGAAGCGCTGAGCCCATACTTTCGTTAAAATCTTGTAATCAGAATTAAGTAAACTGATTGGCCGGAAGGAGTTCACATCTAAAGGGTTCTTATCTTTTTTCACGAAAGATATTATTATAGATTCCTTGAATTCAGTAGATATAGTTGCACCCTTTCTAATGTCGTTGAAAAGTCGTTTTAAAGGAGATGCTAATTCTTTAATAAAGAACTTATAAAATTCGATTGGGAATCCTTCCTGACCACATGCCTTTCCCCCTGCAATAGACTTGATTGCATTTATGATTTCTTCTTCCATTATTTCATTATCTAGTTTTTTAATTCTGTCCTGTGAGAGTCTAGGAAGATCAATGTCCATCAAATACTTTAAAATGTGTTCATTATTAACCGGGTACTCAGTTGAATATAGCTGTCCGTAATGGTGGAGGAAGACCTGTGAAACACTCTCCCTATCTGATACCACTAATTCCGTGACAGGGTCCCTGATGGAAGTGATTAGAGAGGATTCCATTTTTTTTCTGGTGGAATTAGCTAACAGCTTCCCCATTAACTGACTCTCTTCATATATTTTTTGCTGATATATTTTGGAGTTGCATATTTCCTCCAAGATAAAAAAATCTCTTAATTCCCGACTAGCTTTGTTGAAGGAATTGGGGGAATGATGTAACATTAAGGCATATTCTTGATCCGCCTTGTTTTGAAGGTTCTCAATTTGAGACTTCCGAGTTTTGGACTGACCGGCCATAACAGCTATTACTTGGGCCCGGGCTGCAGCCTTAAAACCTCCCCAGATAGCAAAGGGGGTGGCGGTGTTATCATTGATCTCAAAATAATGAACAATCCACTCCCTAAATCCCAAAATCCAATCTTCATTTTGCAGAAGGAGACGATCCATCTGCCACCTAGATCGTTCCTTGTCTCTCCCCCCCAAAAGCAACGAGACCCCAACCAGTGCGTGATCGGAAAAAGAATTACTATGGATCCACGCCTTTGTCACCTGTATAGATCTAGATGTTAATAGATAATCTAGTCGGGAGGCTGAAGAGAAACGATTGGAGTAAAAGGTAAAGGATTCCGTTTCTTGATGGAGCTCCCGCCAAGAATCAACTAACCCAAACTGTTCCATAATTGTCGCCATCGTTTTTTTGGTATTGGGCTTCGACTGTCTTTTATTTTTATTAGTGGTATCCTTCCTAATATCCATAATATAATTAAAATCCCCCCCTAGGACAATCTGTCCAGGAGAACTTATCAGCTTTTCGTGGATCTGGGTCAGGGGAAATACATTATCGGATAATGGGCCATAGTAGTTAATAAAGTTTATTATCCGACCCCTAATTTTAGTTGTTACCCAGATCCATCTCCCTAAAATGTCTCGATGTACTTGAAGAAACTCCCAATTCATTTTGCTCGAGAAATAAATTGCTACCCCCCTCATTGCTGCCGCCGAAGAAGCAAAAAAGGCCATGGAGAATTTTTTAGGGATAAACAAGTTGGGGGAATTGGACTTAAGATGAGTTTCCTGTAGAAAGAGAACATGGGGATCCAGAAAAGCGGCCCATCTTATAAGTGCACCATATTTCTTCTTATTTAGTATCCCATTGGTATTCAATGACAAAATCTTACAGCTACCAGTTGCCATGCTTCTTTACTATGTAAATCATTCCAAGCCTTCTTGCTACTACTCTTTTTCCTGATAACACCCAACCCCCCACCACCCTAGAAGTAACCCCTCCCCTGGAGATGTGGAACTCACCCCCCTACACCACGCAGGCCACATCTCCCACCTCCCATACTTATACCTGGGTGTCATGTTGTTACACCCCATAGGGCGATCATGGTCACACCCCTCCTCCCACACCAAATTAGAACAAACCAAGGAAGAACATTTTTTTTTTTTTTTTGTCACGGATATCCCGCATCAACTTAAATACAGCCAGAAAATCACACTTGACCTGAGGAGCCTGATATCCCCTTTAAACAAGTCTGGGCCTCCTCAATATCTGAAAACATGAAAAACCTCCCCTTCACCAGTACTTTTAGTTTTGATTGCTGAACGATAGAGGCCTGAGCCCCATGTGCCTTGAAGAGATGTAGCATCTTAACGAATTCTTTTCTTCTTCGAGCTGCAACAGCTGTCATATCGGAAAAAATTCTACATTTCTGTGTCTCGTTGAGGGGGAATTGACGTTGTTGAATAGCCTTTGCCAATACTTTTTCTTTAACTCTATAATCAGCAAAGTTTAGAAGAATTGTTCTTGGATAAGGAGAATTTGGAAAGGGTTGGGCTGAGATTCGATGTGCCCTGGTGATTGACAAATCTCCCTCATAGTCAGGCAGAACTTGCTGTTTTGTGAACGTATTAACCCAAAGGAGAGTCTGAGCACCTTCAATCCCTTCAGGCACCCCCACAAGGCGCAGATTAGCCCTCCTGGAATGACTTTCCAGCTCCTCTACCTTGTTCTCAAGATATCTTTTCTTCTTGTCCGCTTCTTTTGTCGCGGTCATCACCGTCACCAATTGATCTTCAATGGTGGAAATTCTGGCCTCTACCTCAGAGAATCTGGTGGGGAGACCCATAATAGCTTCTTCGATTTTATCTAGGCGCTGGTTGAGGGTATTGATCTCAATTTGCTGAAGCTTTTTCATTTCCCTTATCTCTCCTAAAATTAAATTCAGCATATCACGGATGTCAATTTGAAAATTTTCAGACTTCTCCGAGCCAAGTTTCGGTAGAATTCCAGCGTTGGATGATGGTAAAGTTAAAAGTAGTTCATGAGATTTTGGACAGAGATCCAATAATTGCGGCTGAGGAGCTTGTGGACCTCCTGGAGTTTGATTTAACTCAGATTGATCTGACGAAACTGGCAAATCCTGGACCAAAACAGGAGTATCTACCTGCACACCTAGTGTTGATGGGACCAAGTTAGGGTGGTCGGTGTCTCGTCCCCCGACTGTAGGCGCTGATCCAGTTGCTGGAGAAGACATGCCGAAATCAATAGACTGTAGAGATGCAGGGGAATGGGGAGGTGGTAAAACTTGTTTTTTAGTGAATAAAGGGAATTTTTTCACCTCCTTTTGCACCTCCTTTTGCACATTACCACCGGGGCAGACATCTTGGTTCTCCCCTTCCAGGCTAGCATTAAGTTGAACCACCAACGTCTCCTGTTGCAAGGTCTGATTAACGGCCACCATGGTGAAGGATGTATCCTCATCTGAGGTAATAGGTGAGCTGCGACTATCTGGTGAGGAAGGGACAGCCCCTATGTCGCTTTTTTGACCTGCTAGGCGTACTGACTTGGCGAGAGCGCGACGGCTTTTCTTCACTTTCTGCGCCTCAATTCTAGCCGTTTTATGGTTAGCGATACCCTCCCTCTGAGGTCTCACCATTTTCAACAATTCGGGAGGTAGGGTTCCCCCCCCCCAACGAACTCACCAAATCGAGGGAACTGGAAGTAATACCCCAGTATAATTGTTTATCTATTTAACGGTTTAAAACAACCCAGTCCATGCCAATAACCAGCAACCCCCTTTAATTCTCCTTACGTCTGGTGCAGACTCAAGGTGTGTAGAGCTGCCTTCAACGTAGTCGAAGCGGGACCGTGGAACTGCAGGTTTTGTATTTCTGCCAGATGGCATAATCAAATGATTCTCCTCCGTTTTCCTCCGTTTTCCTCCGTTTCACTCAATCCCCCATAAAAACGGCAGCTGAAGGCACGGAACTCCTGCTCATATCATCTTGAGCGAGTTCGCATTAGCAAAGCGTTGACCTCGTTGTCCTCCCTTCGTTCGTTCAACGGCTTCAATCAGCCATCAGCGCGGCGTTTCGGCGAGGTAAGGAGGAGGAGGGGCCATGGACGCGCCTAGCAGCGTAGAGGCGTGGTTCTCCGCTGCATTCTCAATGTCTCTACGCTGTTGATATGTTTAAGCCTGATTATAATCATTGAACATCTGAAAATAAGCCTCTCAAAGAAGTCGTCCCAACCATTCCTTATAACACATTTCTTTCTCCTAAAATATGCCACAGCACAGCATGTAATCTGAGATTTATTTTCACTTTACTTGCAGGAAATTCTATAGCATTCCGAAGAAATCATGTTTTCATTTACATGATACATTCCAGATCATGTGTTTCATAATTAGCAAAGCACACACAAGGAGATGATGGACGGAGCCCTGAAACTCTTCAGACACTCACCCTCAGTCACAGATCCCAGTTGAATCCATCATCGTTCTTTAGTTCACTTTGTCACCCCAGTTCAGAGCCAGCCATATGCAAATCAGTGTTGATCGTGTTCCTCATGGGAGCAGTCCAACCCGAACTACAAAGCCAGGTCTTCCCTGGACTGGAAACAAGCAGCCTGGGACCGGTTTCGGGTTAACACCCTTCACCAGCCAGGCTTGCTTGAATCCAATGGCAAAATGAGCAAGGGACCCACGTCTGGGCATACCCTGACAGCTTAGGGCGGACAAAGCAAACACAAGGAGATGATGGACAGAGCCCTGAAACTTTCCAGACACTCACCCCCAGTCACAGATCTGGGTTGAATCCATCATCGTTCTATAGCTCACTTCATCACCCCATTTCAGTGTAAACATGATGGTGACACAGACCCTGACCTATATAGCAGAGGCCCACCATAGTAATCAATTAGTGAAATGTTGCACCTTTATTTTGAGCTTAGTACTTTCAGTTCCAGTTGTTAAAAAGGCCATCCCGTGACGAATGTCACACATAACCAACCCAAGCAGACACCATAAAAAAGGAACATTCTTGTATGCTGTCCGTGATTGTTGGAGATGCATAACTGGGTAGTGAGAACTGGTTTTCCCTACACTGGATGGCCCCTTTAATGTCGAGAATTAGATTAAGGTACGTTACACTAACATAAGTGCATTTCAATTCTGCTACATAGATATGATGGCCAGGTTGGACTTCATGCATCTTTTGCATATGCCTAACAGAGACCGTATCGCAGATTTATATTTCGAGAATTATAATAGAGAAAAAAGAAATGAGACCGCGCCCTCTATTGATCACTTAGGACTGACATTGAATTGTTTTTTCCCGTTTTGATGTAACTGGGCCATAATTAATTCCACTTTGTTCTGGTTTATTTACATTTTCGTCGATTCGTTCAAGCTGCAGCTTTTCGATGTCATTAAGTCCAGTGAGGAAGTATTCAAGCGTAATTCCAGTCCCATGTTTAGAAGGCGGATATTACCAAATGTCTCCGTGGTCTGCTGTTGTTGTAAACTCTTGCATCGCACAGGAGGCTGCACGAGAGATTCAGGCACTGGAGGCATCTGTGCCAGTGGTCCATCCCCTGCAGGCCCTGCCCACGGTGTAACAAGTAGTGAGGCAGGCCCCATGATTGCCTGTCCTATAGAGCTGGGGCGAGGGCAACATCTTTGATTGGACGTCACCACCAGCCTCTGAGGGTATCCATCACTACAAATTGGAATGTATACATTTGTATGTGTACTCAAACACTTCACAGTTCAGATCTTGACGTGAAAGCACGGCAGTGCACATTTTCCAGTTACATATAAAAAAAACATTTTAAACAGAGAAAACATTTAAAAAAGAACAGACATTGTATCATTCATGTATGTACTGCTGTAACATGACATTGTATGTGTCATGTGTCTGTTGTGATACACGCGGCCCAGATATGCATATTGTGATGAATTATGCACAAATACGTTCTCAGGCCCCATACATCTAAAATTCACCATTAAACAAGGAAGCAACGAAAATAAATGCAAGTTCTGTGTAAAGTTGAATACCATATAATTCTGAAAGAAAGGGATTGTATCAGACAAACGTTTATTAAGACATCGGTGGGGTTGTTTCTTGTAAAGGTAGTAAAAGTATGTTAATGGAGAGTCAAGGCCCTAGAAGATCAATTAAAAGCGGAACGGTACAAAAGAATGTCCAAAGCATAAGAGACATGGCATAGGATAAAAAAATATGCACAAATATGCAATAAAATCTTATAGTGAGCAAATCCATCTCTCCAGGTGTAAGATGGCTGGCAGGTTTGCTTGCTCATGTTGACTCCATGTTGAGTAAGTATAGTGGTCTGGGTTGAAAGACAGGCTGTACTAATAATCTGCACCAGAAGGGAAGGCTAGGCAGGGTGCAGTCGGTCAGGAAGATTTTCAGTGTAAAGGTGTCATCAATGACAGAAGACAAAAGGACAGAGAAATGGCCAAGCATTACACAAGGAACAAGTGCATCAAAATTATTAAGCAGGAGAATGATAAGGGAGTAATATGTAGCTGGTGGTGCATTTTGAAGCACAACGTTGCCAATATATTATAAACGCATGATATAGTACTGCACGGCCATTTACAGGCTACACATTTTCCATTGAAATGGGCACCACGTTAGTACAGATATATCGTTTAGTGATAAAACTATACAGGTCACAAACAATAATGTGTGGAAATCAGATTTCAACGAATGTTTCATTTGCACATCACTAAGAAAATTGCTTTATTTAGATTCTATTGAAATGTTTGTGCCTATTAACACTTCAGAATTAGAAAAAGTGCCTTATGCTTTCCTAACTGCTGATATATTCTGTAATATTTGTACAGTTCAGTTACTGTTTTTTAAACGTTGTGCATTAGGAATCAAATGAAGTCCTACAACTTTCCTTTCACGCTCAGCAAGAATGGGGCATAGTTCACTTTACAAAATCCTCTAACTTTGCAGTCAAAGAAAGAAAAGTAAACACCAACCTCCCAGTCAGAGAAAGAAAAGTAAACACCAACCTCCCAGTCAAAGAAAGTAAAGTAAACACCAACCTCCCAGTCAGAGAAGTAGAAGAAAATACCAACCTCCCAGTCAAAGAAAGAAAGGTAAACACCAACCTTATTTTTAAAAGAATAAGCAGTAATTTGTCAGAAGACATCACCTGACCTTTGACCTTTGACCTTTGTTTTTGTACGCACAGCAAATGTACGGAGATAAAAAAACAACATTTAAAGGCATCCTTATTGCTCATTTACTTTCTGTACTTCTGCATGGTTATTTTGATCGTGCTAGAGTACTCCCTGCATACCTTTTCCCAGGGCTCCAGGAGGATAGCAATCTTCTGACCAGGATGTGTTCCGGAAGCCTAACAGAACAAGTCCTAAAGTCACTGCCTATTTCAGCCTGGCCCTTGAGGAATCGCATTGCCCTGCGAGAGCTGTCAGAGGGCCTTCTTAAATGCGTCAAGCATGGGAATAAGAGTGAGAAGGTCAAAGGGGAGAAAGAAAGCCAGTACCTTGGGTGATAGAGATTGTTCTATGATAATGTCCTCAGACAGATTATTTTGCAGTTTCATGAGAGCAAATATACCGTTAAAAAACAACATATTAGTGAAATAGTGTACTTATTTACCACTGCCTCAATTATTTCTGCAATTATATTTTTACAGTACATACTCTTTGTATATATATGTTGTCATGATGCTATGCTTAGCCGATTTTAGTGATGTCTATTTTTTGAGAAAGCCTTCCGGTGCACTATTATTTAGAGACTGAGTAATTGTTTGTGCTTATTTGTGTTAATGCACTTATGCAATAAGTGTGTGTGTGTTCGTTTGTTTATCTGGCTTCCTCCTGCTTGACAGCATACCATTGCTGTGTATTATGATTTGCATTGCTTTCCTTGGACCACTCATTCATTTTCCCCAGACCTGTGCTCATGCATTTGAATTAGGGTAAGTATAAATGTTCTGTATGACATGTATAGCAGCAACAAACAGCATGGTGAAGCATGAAATGCATGAATTTATCTCAGACCCTGGTGATCACTCAGGCTGCATTCCAGTCCATTGTTTTTACTCCACCATGCCACTCTATAAGGTTGCCTTAAGCAGATAAGTACTAACTCTGATCCTCATGGGAACAGTCAATTCTGAACTGCCAGGTTTGACCCCCTCCAGAAGGGACCACAAGCAACCCCAGACAGGTTTCAGACTAACTGGGCCTTACCATTAGGATGCTGCTTGAGTCCAGTCATACCCTCATAAACCTATTCATAATGTGGACAATGTAAATTGGTGATTTTGAGAATAGAATCATATGTGTTTTGTTGCTAGCATGAGAGAATTAAACCTTTGTTTTCAAATACTAATCTCTAAGAGTACCTGCTGTGCTATTTTTCTGAGCTCTTACAAAATATTGAAAGAAACAAAAAACAGCAAGACCGAATCTTGTTGGACTTCTCCAATTTGATTGAAACTTCAAGCCGCTGTTTTTCTAAGGAAAATCTCGCTCAATCTTGTAGCATTGACAAGTTATTGCTTAGAAATGGCTTGGCATTGCTTTCTGGATCAATGCACTGGACAATCTGGATACAATATCTTAAATAAAAGTAAAACATTTTTTTACATAGCTGACCACAGAAGGCTAATTTCAAGAACATAATTGAGAAGAATTCCTCAAAGTAAAAATGTGTTTTTATTAATGATTGCCCAAAGAGAGTTAAACATAAACCTTGAATATCCAAGAGATACATTAATTGATAAATTGGATGTGACTCCCTCTTGGAAATTCAGAGGGGGAGATACTGGGGCTGGTATATCAGCCCTGAATCTAGACATTACACGTTAAAGTCCCCAGTCAGAACCTCTTTCAGAGGGCCACAGGGTGTGCAGGGGTTACTTGGCTTGATCTTGGTGATTGCAGCCTTTTACTATTAATGTCCTGGGACCCGACCTACTATGGATTATAGGAAATCGGGCCAAGCACCCTTTCTGCACTTGGTGGTCATTGGTAACGTTGGTGAGCAGTCCAGCACTCCCTTGGGTGGTGAGGCGGAGGTGTGGACACAGGCTCACAACTCAAAATGAGTACATCAGCAGCAATGAATCTTTGTTCAGTCAAATACTCTCTTGTATGAAAAAAGAGAAATATTTTATTTCTACCGCTATCCACACAAAGCAAAAATACAACATTCACAAACAACTGCACCGTCCCCATGAGCTCACCAATTTGTGATGCGACTGATGTGCGAGTTTGTGACTCAGTTTTTTTTCAAACCTATATTTGTGAATTATAAATATTGAATTGGTATTTGTGTTTAGCAAACCTTATATTCGAGAGTGAAACAGTTTGTGACTAGTTGCAAAAAACGCCGGTTTGCACATGCAATGTAGCACAAATTTGTTTTAGGTGGTAACTGTGCAAACTATAAATGGTGGCCCAGAATGCACCTGGATTTTCCAAAATGGCTGGCCTCTATATGATTGCAAGGAGGCTGTGACTTCTGGCTGCACAGCAGAGGAGGAGACAGAGAGAGGATTTTTCAAAACAGGATCTCCATTTTATAATAGACAGACAAGGAAATGTTTGAGGAATGCAGGCTAAGTAGTGCAGTGGTATTAGATTTCATTGATTTGCTGAAACCACATAATGGAAGCAGTACTCTGCATAGTAGCTCCATCCTCACTCATGTCCCTGTGTTGTGTTCACTGCACCTTTGGCCTCAGACAGCTATCAGGGTCTGAGCTGTTGCTGGTGGGAGTCACAAAGTGCAGTCACGTTGTTTCCGGAAGTTCCTGGATGCCATGCTCCTAAACATCAACAGGTACATATACCTACCCAGAAATGTAAAGGGAATCCAAAACACAAAATTAAACTTTTACCAGGGGCCAAATCCCCCATGTCTTAGGGTGTGTAGATGGAACACATCCTAATTTGTCCTCCAGCCCACATATAATACCTGTTTCGGATTAGGAAAACTACACATTCCCTCATTATTCAAGTTGCATGTGATGTACATAATGTCATTACAGACATGGTGGCAAAATACCCAGGGAACACCCATGACTCATATATCTTCAGGCACGGTGGAATACACCAACGACTGGAAAGAGGGGAATTTTAGGATGGATAATTATTAGGTTATGTGATGCTGCACAATGATATGAATGTGACCACCAAATCTCAGGATTTGCCATGCTCACACTTATGTTTTTGCTAATAGGTGACAGTGCGTATGCATAGAGGCGTTGGATGGTGACCCAATACCAAGCCCCAGCAAACCAAAATGAAAGACATAACAACATTGCTTATCGACGCACCAGGGTGGTGATTGAACAGACACTTTTCATGCTAAAAACAAGATTTCGGTACTTTTACAAGAGTGGGGGTGCACAACAGTATGCTCCTGAGACAGTCTGCAAAATTATGGCAACATGTGCCATGTTGGACAACATAGAAATCAGGAGCGGACCACACATCACTTAAGAAGACACTGATTCTGAAGATGAGGATCCTGAATCACTTCTTCAGCAGCCACGAGACCAGAGTAGAGCAGTGAGGGGGCATGCTGATTGGGTCACATTGCAAACAATTACTTCTCATAGTGAGGTCTATGTGACAGTACACTCACTGAAATGATCAAAGCAGAATTGATGCAGCAAACTAAATCAGCCTTAAGTGCCAGGCTACTATATTCATTACTTCAGTTTTAAACTGTATGCCAACCAAGTGGTAATTAAAGTACAAGCAAATGTTGGGTATATCAAAAAAATAACAACAACAATGCCAAAATGAAAAAAACAATATGATGTGTCCTTCAGTGCCTTCTGCAGCTACATCCAACATGTCCTGGCCCTACTTGTTTTCAAGCAGGAGTGCGATTGCTGCTGCGCCACAGAGCACTTGCATCACTGGCAGAGAGGCTGCTAACACCTGAGATGTCCTTACTATCCTGAGAGGCATCTCCAAGACCACCTGCCATCTACGCTAGGCCCCTGTCAACATCACCAAGAAAGTGTCCCATTTTCACCCACGAGGTAAATTCTCCTGGATAGGGTGGAAGTGACATTGACCAAACGATAAATGAAACAGATTTGGCCATCCATTCAAGCTGCAGCAATTCAGTCTTGATGCCATTGAAAGGCAAGGTCATCTTCCATGTGCTGGCAAAATTTATCTGTGTCGTAGATGAGGCTCTCCACTTTAGTGTTCATGGTTGCCAATTGTTTCCCAATGTTGTTAAAGCCAAATGACATGCTTTGCTGCATTAGGTGAATCTTCTTGGTCATGGCTTTCATCTGCTTCATCTGCTTGTGTTGGACAGCTAGATTTGGATCATAGATGCGTCAAGGCCTCCAAACAACTGTGCATTGTTTTCAGTATCTACAGCCGATTGTGTCTCATCGCACCGACTGCACACACGCCCTGGGACCTGCTCAATTCTGTTTACTCACTGATCTGATGAGATATCAGCGTGTAATTGTTTGAAAACGAGGCAGTATCTGTGGGGCCTGCACAGATACCATGACTACATTTGTCCTTCACTGGGAACCAAACACCCCATTGTAAATTTTGACTCTTAGCGTGTAGCGTTGCAGAGCAGTCTAAGGCTTACTGAAGGGAGGTGGTGTGGGCTAGTAATCACCATCTACCAGTACGCAGAAATAACACTCAATAATTGATTGTCCAGTCTGTACTTTGCTTTATAAAACGAAGAGTTTATTAAACACACACACTACTCAATACTAACCAACAATTAAATAATTTACATAAGCTGTTGGAATTACTTTGTGATATTGCGTAACATTACCACCCCTCCCGCAGGGGGGGTGGGGCATAGTACCACGACTTATATGTATGCACATCATCTTGCCCCCAATGCAGTAGGTTGACCATAACCTGGAGCGAGGGCCTTGCCCACTGGCAGCATCCCAGTGGCGACCCACCCCCTTTAACTCAACAAGCATTTAAAATGGGCACACCTGCCATTGTGACACATATCCCTGACTGAACATCTCATACTGACCATACAGTATACACCTCTACATCTTAGGGGGTAACAGTCTGGGTTGTTCTTCACCTAATGCAGTAGCAAGAATACATGTTTAAGCATCACTTAAAATGATAGTACTTATAGCTGATAACCATTATAATGCATTGCAATAAAAGCCCCTAAAAGGCATCACAGTTATAATCACAGGATTAGGCATATACAGCCAGACACCCTAGAAGGAATGTCCAGCAACATAACCCCACTTTGCTTCTGACTTCACATTACACATGTGACTTTCAGTCCCTTAAAAGAAATAACATTAGGTATTGACCTTCTCGTGCAAAGGCACCTCTTCACCTCCAGGGGATGCCCTTCTCCACACATCCCTAGTTCAGCCCTTTGCACTTTCATGCAGTCTCAAACACCCCTACCCCGCGGAAGAACAAAAGTTCCAACCACAGGATGTTGTTGATGCATGGCTGAGCTCTTGAGGGGTTATTTCTTGCAAGACCCCAGAGACTTAGGGAGGGACTTTCCTCTTCATGCTGGGGGAGGCTGCATTGCTCCTGCAGACCCCCTGCACCTTGGCACACACCTGGCAGTGACCCCTTCCTCCTGGGGTCACCACATGCAGAGATCCAGCTGTGTTTCCTTGCAGGCCAGTCCAGGCCTGCAAGGCATTATGGGGCGAGGCGCTCCTGCCTAGTGCATAACATAGTAATGGCTCCCCCGCTACTTTTTCGGGGACAGCCGCACCTCCAGTGTTGGTGGCCTCATGCCGTTTCTTCAGGCCCCCCACCCTCACGATCGTTGGGGATCCGCTTTGGGAGCCTACCTCTGGCGATTCCTGCTGGCTTCCCTACTGGCCAGCATCCTCACATGCTGCTGCGGGAGCCAGCACCTCTGTTTTGGTCTCCGGGCAGGCACTGAGACTCTAGCTGTTCATGCCACACCTTGGGGGAGTGCGACGGCACTCTCCCGCCTTCCTCCTGCCACGGACCTCCTTTGCGGGGCACACTGGGGCCCGGAGTTGGGGATCCTGGGTCCCCCAGGGAGGTTTTCACAGGGAGCGCAGTGGGGCTCCCCGGCTTCTGTGCCCGGAGTTGGGGTCCCAGGCCCCATAACAGTCTTCACGGGGAGCGCGACGGCGCTCCCTGGCTTGTCTTTGTGCACAAGGGGGGACGCTGCATGCCCCCCTCCTCCTTACCACCGTCACGGAAGCCCAGATTTGGTGGTCCTGGGCCCCAGAGCTCTCTTCGAGGGGAGCACAATGCTGCTCCCCTCCCTCCGGTGTCTTCGGGGGCCAAGGAGGTCTCCTGGCACCCCCCTTGGGGAAAATTTCACAGGGAGAGCGACGGCACTCCCGACTTCCTCTTCTTGTGGGGCCAGCCCCCGGCACCTGACCCACCCCGGGGGCCCATCTAAGACAGGCGGCGGAGCCCCGCGGGCTTCGTCGTTGGTCCCTTGAGAGGTCAAAGGTTGCCTACCGTCTGGGGGGCGTAGCTTGGCCCCCAGGCTGCCGATTTCCATCATTTTGACCTCCTCTTGCTCCTCGTGCTCCTGATGGCCAGCCTGAGCCATCGATACCCCTTTCCTCTGCCCAACTGGCCTCCAAGAGGGTGCACTCAGCAGGGAGCTATCTTCACTGGCTTCCTGCACCAGTCTCCCACCTGGCTCTCCTCTTGGGCCTCTCTTCTCCTTGTGCAGAGGCCCAGGCTTCTGCTCACTGGTTCTGGACATCCCTTCTGGTGCAATTCAGGGGCCTGGGACAGTCAGGGGTTTTTTCCTTCCAACTTGCCATGGTGCCAGGTTCTAGCACCAGTCTTCCTCAGTAGACCACACCCCAGAGCGAACCCCTCTTCCTGTGCAAGACATTTTAAAGAATTTGGAGGGGGCTGGCAGGAAGACTCCGCTGCCCTATCCGGCAGCGACACGTCACCGTTCTGCCCTGCTCCCTCCTTCCTGCCCAGGCCTCTGGCATAGTTCAAAATTGTATTATCCAGGGGTCTCATGCCACATGGTCTCTGGAAAGCCCGCTTGCTGCCTTCTCTCCAGAGCAGATTGGTGCCTGGCACCCAGTGACAGGTGCTGATGGATAACCTGCAGCTCCACCCTCCTTTTCTCCCTCTTGGAGAGAAGACCTTTGCACTTGGAATGCTTGCCATGAAGGGCTAGATCTCTGATGTTACAGCTTGGGGAGGAAGGTCATTAATCTAGCCGGCAGGGTCACACCCTATTCAGAGGAATATGACATTTCTGGATGACCCATGAGTAGTACAGATATGACTTTAGACTCAGGAGAATACTTCTTCTCACATAAATGACAGTGTACTTTGGTGTGTGTCTGGAATTTGTAGGCCCTAGGGAAGTGAAATACCCAATGTGGTTCCCATCTTCATAGGATGATAATGGAGTGTTCCTTCAGTGAAAACAGTAAAGCACACTGACTTTCCCTCACATGTGTCTTCCCACTGAATAAAGCCTATTCCATGTCGCCACCCAACTCTGCATAATTCCAGCCACACCATTCTATCTGTACATGCTCCTGGGCTGCACAAGCCTGGAATCTCCACCATGCAGCCACTACACGTGTGCACACATATGTACACACATGTCTGCATGTAACCAGCCCTGTGTCTTTTACTCCGGCTGCAGCACAGCAGGCTACCCTCACCAGTGTGACACCGGTAAAATCCACATGCATTCTCTTTCATCATGAGTTCACTGTGGGTGAGTCCCAACTTGTGAGTACAAGCTCACTAATTAGGTGTTCAAAAAGCAAAAAATCCGGGTGGCTAAGATGGTCAGAACCACCTTCTAACAGTAATGTTTTGTAAGCAGTATCCTAATAAATGTATACCTGTGATTCCTGTGCTGACCTTTTGACTAATGTCCTATTATGCACTATAAAGGTACATTTTTGACTGACTTAAGGAACAACTGTCTGATGCATGCTACAGTTCTATGTAGACTCAGACATAGATGTTAGGTCTTAGATGTGACAATAGTAAAAATATGTTAAGGTGTCAATAGTCCCGATTCCCACTACAGCCTCAGGTTCGATGGTGGTCTCAGCCATGGTCTCCAGTACAGTGGGTGGGGGTACAGTTGGGAGTCCACCTCCTGTTGCCTGGAATTCTGAGAGTCACATTGCCACTTTTTCTTTTGTACGTAACTTGAGGTCATACCACCTCTTCTAGATCTCTTCGATTGATTGATGGGTGACGCAAACAGCATTTATTTTTTGGTGCATATCCTGCCAAATCTTTTTCTTTTGTGAGTCTGGGAATGTCATAGATGCCTTACACTCAATACCTCATGGTTGTCACAGCAATCTTCAGTCAGGATCTCCAACTCCTTATCTGAAAACTCAATTTTCCTTTTTCTCCCTCCTGCATCTTTTTCTCCACTTTGGCTGACCCCTGGTGCTGATGGACTTTCTTTAGGGGCTCTGTAATTGTGCTAATAATGGCAGCTGCACTCCACCTCCACTCCAAATCAGGAGCTCAGGCTTGTCTCCAGGCAGGCACTGTGATGCTCTTCCTGGTTCAGAGTTTATTACCCATCACCAGGAAATCTTTTTTCTATATCTGAGGTCCTGGTCGCAATTTGAGACTCTAGTCACTATTTTGGAAATCGCTAACAGTGATTTCCAAAGTTACGATGCGACTGAATAACAACTTGCAATTTGTGGCCTCAAATTGTAGGTACAGACATATTTGCGATTTCCTAATTGTTTTTCGCAATTAGGAAAGCGCAAATCTTCACGTTCGTACATCTAGCCATAAGTGTTTGAATTTTATGTTGGGGATCTTTTTTTGTTGTAACTGTCCACTCCTATTTGCTCTTCATCCTTTCGAAAGCAGCCTGTCACAGCAGGAGCAACTCCCTGACTGATAGCCCCACAACACAGGCCGTGGGAGTGAAATACAGGCAATGGGAGTGACTAGAGTTCACATCTGTATGTCAGCCATAGCATTATGTGTATTAAAAGGTTAATGCTGCAATGGGTATGCAGTTCCTACTGGGGACGGGGAGAGATAGGTCTTTCTTCATGATGCCCTCACACACCCCGAAGGATGTCATGCTTCATCATTGGGCTTTGCTCCTTGTTGGGCCGGCGCTGCAATGCCCGACGGGCTCACCGTGAACGGGGCTCTTTGCCGGAGATCTTTTTGAAGATGCTGTGAGGTGCGTGCAGGTAAGAGGGCAAGGCAGGTGTAGTGCATGGGGCTCAGAGCAAAGGTAGGATCCCAGCTAGTTGCCGTCTACCCATCCGATCAGAACAACAACGTGCTCTGTTTCTTTCCCGTCTGGCCATAGATCTCTGTACTAGGGGTCTTCGACTGCCCAGTATAGATCTACTAGGGCTTCACTCTACTACGTCTGGTTACCTCCCTACACTTTAGGAACCAAATCACCAGTAGTGCACCACACATCTATTTAGGTCCTGAAGAAGTGCCATACGACTCATTAGGAGCAACCAAGGCACGAAACATGTTGACCCACTATACTGAAACCGCCCACTAGGAACATTGCATCCACATAGGGCGTCCTCAACTAATTAAGCCGAATCTACCTAAACCATTAAAATTGTTTCTGAATAGGACTGATCCAGACTTATTTTAAGATTCACCTCCTGTGCACTACACTTGCCTTTCCCTCTTACCCGCATGCACCCCACGGTTTCTTCAAAAAGATCTCCGGCAAAGAGCCCCATTCACGGTGAGCCCGTCATGCATTGCTGCGCCGGCCCGATGAGGAGCAAAGCCCAATTATGAAGCATTACATCCTTCGGGGTGTGTGAGGGCATCATGAAGAAAGACCTGTCTCACCCCCGTCCCCTTTAGGAACTGCATGCCCATTGCAGCACAGTTCTCTAGGATCCCTGTGTGCAGGACCTGTTTAAACAACGGCTCCTGGTCCCAACCCCCTTTTTCTTTAACATATTAAAAGGTTAGCCCAGGGCCCCAGCCCTACTCTTTAAGATTCTCTAATCAGATCCATCTTCTTCTTGAGAAGTGTTCAGGCCCCTTCCTTGTGACCTGTCACTGAATCAAAGAACACCCTTTGAAGTGTACAGAGGAAGCCTAGCTCTGCCTTTTGAAGTGTGTATCCCACCCGGTCTATCCAAATCCAGCAATACACAAATCTGTCTGGAGGGATTTTTCTACCTCTCCTCCATGCTTCACCATGCAGGCCTGGGTCTCCCGAAATGTAACCCTGGGCCCTCTGTGTAGTGGACCATCCACAGGCACACATACAACCAGGACATGTTTACAACCTACACACACTGTGTTCCTTCCTATATTGCACTCATAGGCACACATATCAGCAGCACATGCATTTACCATGCATGTACTGCACAACATAACAACCCCCCTGTATTGTGCCACTCATAGGCACACATACACTCAGCACATGCACTCACTAGGCAGACACTGGTCAGCACTGCATTATCCCTCTATTGTGCCCTTCCCAGGCACACATACAACCAGCACTGAGACACCCGTCATGCGCTTTGCAGCACAACACACCAAAACGATAAAGGGCAGCGGTGAGTTAATCACACAGCTGTTGAATTTTAAAAAATGGGTGCGACTGTAGATCTCACTCAAGCAACACTGTTTAAAGAGGATCTGCACACTCCTGCATATCACTACACGGTATGCTTCCACCGCCGTGATTGTGCTACTTAACTTCTGGAGAATGCAGTATACTCTGACCACTACAAGGGTAGCTCTTTGGGCCCCCTCTCCTTCTAACTAGACCTTAATCAATGAGACAGGCCTATTTAAAGGTGCACACACATGATCCGTGATCGCCTATGACAACAATAATCATAATTAGGGATTCACACATCAGCTCAGTTGGGCTCTCAGGGAAGTGATGCACGTTTATTACCATGCAGAGGACTTTTCTGTCCCAAAATCCCCAGAGCGGGGAATAAAATGCGGACTTGGGAATACCAGATCTTTATTAATATTAATGCAGGCAGATTCCCAGATTCAGGAGCTTTACCATGAATATTTTTAATCAACTGTAAACGTTTGGAAATGTATGTAGACCCACACATGGCTTTATATTTTACTTCAAATGCACCCAGTAAAACCAAGCCGGATATTTCCCCACCGATTAATTAAACTCAGAATTGATTAGAGGGGTATCTCTGCCATTTCCCTTTAATTGACTCATGATGAGGACCTGGGGGCCTCATTTATGAGGAATTGGTGTAGGGCAGCGCTGCAAGTCTTCTAGTTGTGCTGCCCTATGCCAATGTCAAAGGGCATGTATTCACCATAAATTTCTGTTCTTTCCCCTGCACTGGAGCACAATTTGCTGCCCAGCGCGATTGTAGGCACCCTTGCACTGTGGTGCAAGGGTGCCTCAGTTACAGGCAGGATTGGTTTTGTGCAGGAATGGGCATCTTCCAGCACAAAAACAATCCAGAGAAGCATTTTTCTCTTTTTATGTGTGCTGCAGAATGCTGCAGCACACACGGAAAGAGGAAAAAAAGGGGAAAAAATCTGGGACAGCATCAAAATCCATTGGTGCTGCATGGGAAAACCCCCTGCAATGCCCATGGAATGCCTCCTTGAAGCAGAGTAAGGCAAGAGAGTGACTTGCTATGCTTTGTCTTACTCCAGCTCTATGAGGCCATGCAGAGCCGCGCAGAGTGGCTTTGCGTCACCTCATAAATATGATTGAGAGGTTTACGCCTCCGGAGCATCAAAAAAAGTCTCTCATAAATAAGCCCCTGTGTTTACATTAGCCTATGTGTGGAAGACCTTGGGCTTCTGAGAACCATGGCACATAGTCAGCTTTTGACCTCATGAACTCCATTCATTGACTGAGACAATGAGTTCTAAAATTCCCTAAGTATAATGATGAACTGGAGTCAGGAAAGATAAATGCAATTTAAAAGCAAATAAAAAGAATAAAGGAAAGGTTGAGCAGGATGTTTAAACACGGTATGAAACAATGTAATGCTAATGTTACATACATTTTCACTATGTAATGCAAAGTCATCCCCAATTACTCACTGGCTAGCGCAACTAACAAACAAACATGAATCTTTGTAAAAGATTATTGACTAGTGGTCTATATAAATGGAGGAGGGGGCAGGGCCCTGGACGCTTTCATTCAGATGCTTTCACTGACCTCGTCCTTCTGCGGGTCTCTTATCTAAATATATATCTACTTTCACCGCGGAATAAACGTGCATGAAGTTCCGAAGAACGAGATGGGCGCTAACATTTGATCCTTTGTTAGAGGCAACTGGAGACGTTTCAAGGCATGGGCAAAGTGGGCTCTGGCCCATGGCCCCCTCTGAGCCAGCTCTGTACTGCAGAGAGTCTTGCCCTGATGACCTTGATTATTTCTTAAACTGGCCGCTTTAAATACCTGTTTCCTTTAATTGATTTTTAATGTGGGCATGTGTGACTCTCTATTACATAGCAGAGAGACCCTGTATTTATGTTTCATGCAACATCCATTAAAAAGGTTTCTTTTACATCAAAACATGACGTGGTATATTAGAAATGGGAGGGTGTCAAAGACATTATTTGCAGGAATAATAATGAGCTGCTGCTGTGTTATGATATTGAAAACACAATTAACTATCCCTGAATATTGGTTGTAAACACATTTACATTTTTGGAGGAGTGTGCCTCTGCTGTGTTAGTGACCTGTCCAAGGAGGGCATGAAAGAGTTGAAATTGGATCACAAATTCGAAGCTGTTCCAAACAGGGGCCCCAAAATTAAGCTTAGCCAAGCCCCCCTCCCCCCAATCCTTAAAATGCCCCTGCGGGCACCTACTTCCACACCAGAAAGCCGTTAGTGGCCAGTACATCAAAAGGCAGCGTTTTACCGAGAATTTGGTGGAATTTTGTTCTGAAACGCGAATCATCACATTGCTGATTCTAGTATGAAGTTAAACAGTACAAATAGTCAGGGATCTGACATGGCTATGGAAGCTACATACTCAGTGGTGGCACCCACAACCTGCATGAAGTTTACACTGGGATTAGTTTTATGTCATACGCTGCATTTGCACTGTTCTCATACAAGAACCATTGGGGCAGATTTATGTTTCCTGGCGCATCCCTGCAAATCAGCAAGGATGCGCCAGGAATGATGCGTCACGCAAGTTTACCCTTGCGCCACACATGATGCGCCGCATTTACAATGCGGCGCATCATGGCGCAGGAATAAACAGATGCGTGACGCATCCGATGGCGTAAGGTTGGCGCAGTGCTTCAGTTGCGTCGCAAGCACGACGCAACTCCAGCACTGTTCCAACCTACCCTATCCCTAACATGGTGCGTCAAGCCTTACGCCTGCTTCAAGCAGGCGCAGGGTTTTGGCGCATCAGCGTTGGGAAAGTGACTCAGTCAAATCTTATAGATTTGACTGAGTCACTTTTCAGGGGCGTTCCTGCGATGGAACGCCCCCCCTCTGTCGACATGCCCACATGAAACCTGACGCAGGTTTTACGTGGCGCGGGGCTTTACATCGTGACGCATCTCCAGAGATGCGTCACGATGTAAATATGGCGCAACGTGGCACAGGGTTTACACCGCCGCTGCGTCACAAAAGAGACGCAACGGCGGCGTAAAAGTGGCGCATCTCCAATATAGATCTGCCCCTAAGTATATACATACCCATACGAGTTCAGCCAATAAAGCCCTAAGGATGCCGATTGTGTTATGCAATGAATGGAGTGGTTGGAGCCGACATCTTTGAATAGAGGAACCGCCGAGAAAGAAGAGAGAATAAAGCATGACAAATGCTACTATGCTTTACAAACAGAAAAGCCAGATGATTATGACAATCAGAGAATGACAAACAGGATGTTTGATGAATGAGAAAAAAGCACACATTATTAGAAAAAAAGAACACTGGGGAAACCGATTTGGATTTCTTTCATGCACACCTAGGAACAAGCCACATTTCTGTCTTTAAATCACATTCCATTTAAACATTCATATCACAAAATAGAAATGGAAATTAAAAATGACAACATAGCTAACAAATGTTGGCAAAGCCTATAGGTCTGACTTTATTGTGTTACTGCTTCTGAACAATATTTGACAAACCTGTGTTGGTGTGTGTTAGCACATTAAAGTCAAATTTTTTAGGGGCCTATGCACAAACTGCATTTTGTAGTACCTTTATTACTACTATAATAGTATTACTAATATAGCACAAAAAGCTACTAACAAACCTAGATGCGAAGATTCCACCTCCGCGCTCTCCTGTCTTTTCCTGTGCAGAGATCTCCGCCCTGACTGTGGAATCTCCGTATATATAAGAACACTTTTTAATAGTAAATGTAGGAGGGACTGGAAGGAGTGGCAAGGAAATGGGGAGGGATTAAGGGACAAGTAAGGATGTGTTAAGAGACTGTTAAGGAGGGGTTTAGGGATGGACCTCCATCCACCCACAAAAGAGTAAAACCATTCCTATTCAAAAACTCCACTTCTAAAGTTATTACAGCCAGAAAGGGCCCAACCAGTTGTAAATATATTCAATTTCAGAGCTGTAGCAACTCCAACATCACACATGTCCAACCACTGATACTACAATACACTCCCAGAGAAAACATGGAGGAGGAGGATCAAAATATAACCCTATTGCAAATAATCCAAAATTAAATAAAATTATTTGAAATAGTTACAAACATACATTTAGGGGCTTATACGATGTTGGGCGGAAAGCCTCCGCCCGATAGTCGGAATCTTCACGACCGCGTGGAAGCCCTTCCGACCGACTTGTTTAGTTTACAGTCCGACAGCCTGATTACGATGTTCGGCTTTAGAATGTAAACTGGCTGTTCATTCCAACTCGTTCCGACCAACTTGCTGAGTATTCCTGTCAGTCAGAACCTCAGTGTAACCCCCTATGGACGGTGTTTCCGTTGGGGGCACCTGGCAGGGCCCACTACCCCCACGGCCTACACTTGGGGGCCAATGTGGAACCTAAGGTACCCCTGGTGGAAACAGCACTGTGTGGCAGGCACCATGGGGTGCCTGCGACAGGGTGCAGGGTTTTACACGCACACCTTATTTCCCCATTGGAGCCTGTGTTACTACCGGTTCTCAGGCGTAACACAAGCTCCCATAGGGAACAATGGGACTGCTCTGTAGTCCAGCGAGCAAGTCAGTCAGTCCCGAACCTGAGACGGTGTCGCACGGAGACTTTCCATCCTACATCGTAATGAGCCCCTTAATTTAAAGTTGAAAAATTATCAAAACTTTTAATAACGTTTCTGGGTTTAAAAAATAATTTAGGAATCATTTTTATTAAAATACTATTCAATTTGTTTTCATTCATACTTATTTTTACTTTATGTGAGATTTGTAGTTACAATTTCAACTCCAGGAAAATAATTCTAAACTATTTTCATATATTGAAAACAAATAGCCTTTTAAAGTTGTTATTCATGTTGTTTTTTTAAAATTTTGTTTTACATTTATAATAAATATATAACATTAATTTACCTTTAATATTTAACATAAAAATATTTGTAATTTTCTTTCAAGTTTAATATGAAGTTGAACTTTACCCTACACATTTACATAGGGAGATCTCCGCCACCTGAGACATCTTTCTATGGTCAAGTTTAGGCAAACTTTCAAATGTTAAGTAAAACATTAAAAAATAGGTTATTGAAATATAAAATAAAATAAATAAAAAAGTAAAAATATGTTGTCTTTTCAGTTTGGGTTTAATCTTAAGTCCCTAACTAAATGTCTATGGGAGGATGTTGCAGTATCTGTGCTACCAACATTTAAGTATCAGTGGTTGGACATGTGTGGTACTGGACTTCCTACTGATCCTTTTTGGCTGTAATATTCAACTTCACCTTCTGTTCCATGGAGTGGATACATGTAAGCCTATGCTTTTGAATACTTTTGACCCTGTAAATGGTGAAATGCCAAAAGAAGTAAAGTTGATCAAAAGTGCAAGACTAAACTTGCATGTGTAGATTCTCTCACAGGGCATTTTACAAGTTTGATCTGGCCCCAATGTCTTTCCTAGTGTTAACTAATTGACATGTGATCCCATATGTTATGCCTTTTTACTGCCAGTGTCAAGGTCCCACTGTCTCTTCTCCCTAACACAATACCAAGATCAGGGCTCGGAAGATAGTGCTTCTCAACATTGGTGTTGAGCTTAGGCAATCAGCCCTGCTTGGAGCAAGCTTCATAAAAGGGGCAGTATTATACATTGTGCCCCAAGAGCGCAACTGGGGCACAATGGTATTACAGAAGGGGCCGCAGATGCTTGTGCATTCCCTTCTGTAATACAGATAGTGCTGGCGTACATGTTGAGCAAGTGCTATCATAAGAGGGTGTTCCCTCATTTGTATGGGTGCATGGCCCAATGCAAATGAGGGTGCATGGCCCAATGCAAATGAGGGAAGTTATAGTTAGAATCACGGTTCCCTAGGAAAATGTCTTTTTTGTATTGCTAATAACTAAGGGCCTGATTACGAGTCGGGCGGTCCTACAGCGGCGGAGGTCCTCCACTATCCAGTGTTTGCCCGATTAGGAGATACATTCTTGTCTGGCAGGTGGTATAGTGGTAGTCTGACTGTGACAGCTGGCATGGCTCATAGAAGAGCTTATAATGCAGACCGCTGCAGTCAGATCGCAAACTGCAAATTTCTGCATGGTGTGGCATACATACCCCACTGTGCAGGAAGTGGGGGTGCAAATATAGGGAGGCAATACATGTGCCCCTGCATGCACCGCCCGGACCAAATTGCCTTTTTGTCACCTTTTTCGTGGCAGGATCACTGCCATGAAAAGGGTGATGAAACTACAACACTCAATATGCTTGGTAGTGCTGGCAGTCTCATGGCGGTCTGATCGCCGCAGTCGGGAATACTGCAGACAGTCCCTCAATGTAGCAGTGGTCGGACCTCCCCCACGGGTTTGGCAGTCCTATAAACCGCCAAACTCGTAATCAAGCCCTTATTTATTTATGTGGCACTTTTTGATGAATCTTTATGAAACTTTTTTTAAAGTGCTCTTTTTTGCCTAATTTGTGCATGGAAAGTTTTGGTGTGATTTGTCAAGCAGGGGTTGAAAAATATGAGGGTATCAAAGCCCATTTTCCGCTGTTAATTTCTCCATAGGAAATTTAAACAGAGCTAGGGCCCAAACCACTGAATGGATTTATATCAAATTTTGCAGAAAGCTAGATCTTTGTCCTGAAAGAATGCTTTTTGTGATTTGTGGTTAATCTGTTCAGGGTTTTTTGACCAACTAATGCTAAAAAACTTGTATATTTCACCCCGCAGAGGATCCGCGGGCCAACAGATCTCATGATGAGATCTGATTGGTTGCCACCAGATCAACAATGATGTGGTGGCAGCCATCTTAAGACTTAGGCTTCCCTGACTTCCGGGGCCTGGGGGTGGTGGGGTTCCCGTCTGGGGCCCAAAAAGTTATTTTTTTTAAAGACAGGGGATCTGTGGCTAATTGAAAAAAGAAAGCCCAATCTCTGCCCCATCTGCAGAACCAGAATAAGTTCCTTATGAGGAGGTGGGTGTGTGCAGCCCTCCCTGAGCCTCAAGGCGCCCTCGGGGACTTCATCACCTGGGGCTATATAGTAAAAAAAGGGAAAGGGGCACGCAACATGACGTTATAGTTAGGTGAAACGTGATGTTTAAAAAAGAAATTCACCAGTTACAGTTATCTCAAGAACTATAACTCACAACCCGGCCATACACAGTGCTGTTATCAATTATGTCATTTCAGATGTTGTAGTCATATTATAAATGATGTCTTAGAACTTGTCATAAGTGATATAATATGGGAAGGAATCAGTGGTGCATAGTGAGGGCACGAATTATGGTTACTTTAGGGCACAATTTATAGTTACTTGAGATCACTATGACTGGAGAATTGCATTTAAAACTGTATGTTTTAACTAACATTTTGCCTAACTGCAATGTCCCTTCAATCTTTTGTTTTCAGTGAATTTCTAATGTGTTTTAATGGAAGGCAAAATAATATTGCAGTTCTTAACTATAATGTCACTTGAAACTTTAGTTACAGTGTATTTCTATTGCTTTTTTAACATAAAGCAAGCTGTCTGTCATCCGGAGCAGTGTGGCCAGGTCCTGAACCCAACCCCCTGCTGGCATCCAACCCCTCTACCACACACGGCTAATCGCAGTGCACAGCCTGGAGTTGGGCACAGGACATGGCCTGCAGTCAGGTCCTGCACCAAGCCCACGTGCTCTCCCTACCCCCTGCAGAGCATGGCTGACTATATGATGTAACAATATAAACTGTGTCATCTTAAGTAAGGCTCACTTAGGACTTTGAGAAGGGTCAGAACACAAATATATAAAAAGAGGTCCTAATGGCTTCATAAAGGAGTCAGCATATCATGATATATAAAGAAGACCTATTATCTTTGTCGAAAAGTCACCAGAAATTATAACCAAGTGTATATTTGACAAATTCACTCATTGCAATTTTTTATAAAAGTGATTAGCATAAAATATTTTCAATTAAGCCTTAATAAAAAGCATGCCTTTTGGTCTTTTTAAATTCAGGCCACACGATACAACCCTAGAACCCATCATATAGGGCCCATGCACTCCAGCTGAAGAGCATTCAGCTCAAGCTCGGAGTGCTATACAAATAATTGGTAAGCTCTCCTGGGACCATAGATTCAATAACCCAGATGACTTAGTTTAAAACAAAAAGTTTTATGGGCCTGTTGCACTCCCTGCAGAACCCCTTTTTTGGAGGAGGTTCTAATTTTATGGGTGCTCTAATTTTTCGGGTGCCCACCCAGAGCATCCACACTGTTTTACATCTTTTTTTGTAATTTGGTGGCCACAGGAGGAGGCCAAATGCCTGGCAGTCCCAGATGGCTCCCCAGCCAGCACCCACAGTGGTGTCAGCAGTAGCCAGCTCTTGTACTTTGCTCCCACCCAGGCAAGTGCAGATTATTTCTATGCTCCAGTGGAGGCAAAAGTAAAGCTGTGTTCCCTGCCTGGGAGAATGCAGGCAGGGAGTAAATGCAGACAGGAAATAAAGTTTATATTCACTACCGACACTCTCCTGGGAATACCAGTATCCTTGGGGATGGGATCATCGAGACATTGCAGCAGTTAGGGCTTCGGAAGAGGAGGTCCGTGTGGCAGATCTACTCAGGGAAAGAGGCCACAGGCTCCCGCTCCTCAAAATTCAAACGTTGTGGGGTAATTATTTGGTGGTCACTTCTTGAGGAGCTGGTGACTTCATGTTGCCTTAATTTGCCATGTAGTTTGTTACTGCTTGATGTGGTGGTCTCTTCAAGTGCTCTCTGAATGCTTCGGTCAAGTGACTTTGTGGCTGTTACCACTGAAGCTTTGCTACTCTCTGAGATGCCCGTATTTCTCAACATGTAATTTGGGCTGGCTGATTCGATAATGGGGGGCCCTTTTAATTTGGTGCTGGGGACTATTTTCTGTACCAGTCCGACCCCGGTAATTGGTGCAATTATCTCCATCCATGCTGGGGCGTTAAACATGGGGGCAGGTGTACTGCATAAGTTGATGATGGTGCACAGCCGATGTGGCTATGTTGTGTGTGGCTGGTGTAGAAAACCTGATTACCATGGTGGGGAAAAAGCTTCTCAGCACTGCAATAGACAAGTTCCTAATCTGTCAATGACTGTTTCTCTGAGCTAACCACATCTGTCCTCTGTAAGTGGTCTGGCATGTGATAGCAGGCTTTCTCCAGAGAAAGCATGCTAAGAATGCAAACAACACTAAAATAACCTTAGATTCATGGTACCGCTCAGCAAAACTCCCACAACAACAAAGTAAAATGAAAAACTTATTATGAACAACTAAAGGGATAACATTGTTTCCAATATTTAGACAGGCCCAATGTAATTATGAAATTTTGCGGCTGTGGCACTTTCTGCATAAATATGGATTTGTTGCACTTGCTACATAATCCATCATCTGCTGCATAATTTGCAAATTTTAATAAAAAAAGATTCTAGTGCAAGCAGAATTAATGTTCATAAAAATAGTTTCACACGACACACATCGTACTGTGCGGTGGCACACCCTTTACAAAGATTAACTGGTACTGTTTACATTTCTGATTGCTGTAGCTACCTGTTAGACTGACATGAATGAATTCACGCCATTTCCAGACAGAGTTGAATTGTGTAATAATTACAAAATCATGAAGTAAGACTACCTCAAAATAGGCTGAATTACGCTGCATAATTTGCTTCTTCTTGCCGCATATCTAAGTGAATTCTGCTGCATAATTTGAGACCTCATCTAAAATTTAGAATTTCTGTTCCAAAGTAATAGTTCTAAAGCAGACTCCCTGCTTAGTTCAGGCTAGACAGTCTCTGAAGGTCTCTACTTATTATCGCTGAGTAGTCACCTGAGTCTCGCTTGTCGTCCAGTGTGCTGGCCCACTCCCAGCTTCATGCTGCCCCATACCTTCAGTTATTTGGATGAGCATCATTCACCTCGATCATGCAAGCATAGCCTCCAAACCTCAGAGAGTTTCTTTTGGGGGTGCTCTTGCTTTAATTTCCAACAGAGTCTTTGGCCCATCTGTGCCTGCCAGAACCAACAGAAAGAGTCTCCGCATTTCAAGTTGTGAGTTCAATTCATAAAACACCATTCACCAGAGCCCCATGACCCAATCCATCATTCTTTCATGGCATCTTTGAATGCCAACAGGACACCAAGGACACAGTCGATCTCATTGAGACTGGCTGAACCGCAACTCCTTTGCCCCGTCAGCTGACGAGGGATAATGAAACATGGGACAAAAGTCTAAGGGCCTAATTATGACTACAGCGGAACATTGGACCACCGTAGTCAAGGTGGCAGTCCACGGACCGCCAGGCTTATGAGTTCGGTGTTTGGACCACCACTGGACCGCAGCAACGACCAGGGATCCCTGATCCCGCGGTGGTGGTGCACCGGTCTGAGGCAGCAACATTCTGGCGCACTGAAGAGCATATTACGAGTTACCTCACTGCGACTTTATCCACTCTAGTGAGCTCGCCCTGCAAATGATTATTTATTTATTTATTTTGAAGGTTTTATATAGCGCAACAAGACCCTTGCGGGTATCAGAGCACTTTACATATCATACATTGGAAGCAAGAATAAAACATGGGAAAAAGAAAAAATAAGCATTGAAGAATACAATTATATGTGATTCAGATATAAGGTACAAAATTAGCAATTAAAATACGGTGCTCAATAATACAGCCTAGTAATTAACACCTTGTAAAAAGTAAGTCGTTCACGTGAATTTGGCCATGAAAATCGCTTTCACTTCTTTTTTGAAGGCGGCATTGGATGGGTTTGTTCTTGTTTCTATGGGCAAAGCATTCCAGATCCTGAGAGCCATTCCAGAGAAGGACCAGTTGTAAGTTTTTTTCTTAGCAAATCGTTGTGGTTTCAGTAAAAGATTCTTGGAGCTTCTGGAAGCTCTATTACTCTATTTGTCAAAGCCAGGTCACCCCTCCTGCCAGCCGCTGCTCCAGCTGCCTGCCAGTTCCAGTAGCCCGCTCGCCTGCCAGCACCCTCTGCGACCCAGCCGCCGCTGGGCCGCCCGGATCACCCCTCCCGCCTCCCACGCCTCCCGCGACCTCCTCCAGCACTAGAGCGACCCAGCCGCCGCTGGGCCGCCTGGATCTCCCCTCCTGCCGCCTCGCCTGTCACGCCTGCCCCCAGGCTGAGGCCGCCGCCCAGAGCTCCTGCCGCTGACTCCCTGCGGCCCCGCCCACCTCCATCCCATTCGCCGACCCCGCCACCCAGCTGACCCGCCCTCCCAGGCTCCTCACTTAAGGGGCCAGCGGGGGAAGAGCCAGGAGTGACCACTGCGCCTTTGTCAAGGCCAGGTCACCCCTCCTGCCAGCTGCTGCTCCAGCTGCCTGCCAGTTCCAGTAGCCCGCTCGCCTGCCAGCACCCTCTGCGACCCAGCCGCCGCTGGGCCGCCCGGATCACCCCTCCCGCCTCCCACGCCTCCCGCGACCTCCTCCAGCACTAGAGCGACCCAGCCGCCGCTGGGCCGCCTGGATCTCCCCTCCTGCCGCCTCGCCTGTCTCGCCTGCCCCCGGGCTGAGGCCGCCGCCCAGAGCTCCCGCCGCTGACTCCCTGCGGCCGCGCCCACCTCCATCCCATTCGCCGACCCCGCCACCCAGCTGACCCGCCCTCCCAGGCTCCTCACTTATGACGCCCCCTCAGCGCCCGCGCAGCGGACGCGCGCAGCGGGAGCACCGATTGAGCGCCGAAGGTGCGCCAAAGGTAAGCCCGTCTGCGCCCGTCCGCGCCTGGACCGCGCCCAGCGCAAGACCCCCTGGCCCCCGCAGACGCCTGCCCTCCCGCCGGACCTACGATGCCGCCACCCTCAATGCACTCAACACCGGCCGAATCCCGGGATGCTACCGAGCCACCCCGAGACGCACCCACGGACCCTTCAGCTGCCACGCCTGCAAGTTCACCTGCATCCGGACCTGCCCTGCACCAGCACCCGCCAAGCCGAACACCAGCAGCAACCACCTCAAGTGCATCCTGCTCAACACTAGGCCTGGGCAAAAATTTCGTTCCGTTCGCGGAAATTGCGATAATTTGACATTTTTGCGTTCCGCGGAGAGCGCGAAAATGTCAAAAATTCCGGTTTCCGCAGCTTGGCGATAATTTGTTTCTTGCTCGCGCTGTAAAATGATACATTCTCGCGCGCGCGCGATCGCCTTACCTGAATCCCTGCGTTCGCCGACAAGTTTTCTTGATCCGGTCGCGTTCTCCATGAGATGTTGTATTGTTTTTAGCCATTTGCGCTGTCTCGCGACAGTTCGCGCCCGCAGTGACGTCATGCGTCGCGCGATCACGTCTTTCTTCTCGCGATCATGCACCGCGAGAACAACTCAAAACAAGATGGCCGCGCCCGCAAGCAACCACATGGGTAAGTTGGCGACCCGCAACCATGCAGAAAATCTCGCGAACATGCCGGAAAAAAACTTCCGCATCTTCGCGATATTTCTGCTTGTTTGCGATAATTTTAAACATTCTCGCGATAATTTGCGAAGGTTAATTCCGCAAATTCCGCCCACCCCTACTCAACACCCGCTCCACCCACAGACACGCCGTCCAACTCTGGAACCTCCTCGACACCACATCTCCTGACGTTGCCTTCCTCACGGAAACCTGGATGAACGCCTCCTCAGCGCCCGACATCGCCATCGCCATCCCAGAGGGATACAAGATCCTCCGGAGGGACCGCGCCAACCAGACCAGAGGAGGAGGCATCGCCATCATCCACAGGAACACCATCCGCATCACGACCAACACTGACGACACCCTGACAACCGCCAAACACCTACACTTCCAGATCCACACCGACCCCAAGACCACCCTCAGAGGCACCCTGATCTACCGACCACCGGGACCACGCACACCATTCAGCGAAGACATCGCAGACTTCATCAGCCCGCACTCCCCTCCGCTGACTATATCCTCCTCGGGGACCTCAACTTCCACCTGGAGAACAACAACAACTGCAACACCACCACCCTGCTTGACAACCTCGCCAACCTCGGACTCAAGCAGCTGGTGTCCACCCCCACCCACCTCGCCGGACACACACTCGACGCCGTCTTCTCATCCAGCAAAGACATGGCCTTCAGCCACGCCACTGGACTCCACTGGACGGACCACAGCTGCGTCCACTTCAGCTTCAAAAAGAACACGACCCACCACCACCAGCAACAGGTCACTCGAAGAAGCTGGAACAAGATCACAGCCGACCAGCTCGCCGCTTCCCTGAGCCAGCACCCTCCCGCCAGCTCAGCGAACCCCAGCCAGGCCGCCGACAACCTCACGAAGTGGATCAACAAATGCGCGGACGAACTCGCCCCACTGAGGACCCCGCCCAGCAGACCCGGCAGCAAGAAGGCCCCATGGTTCACCGACGAACTCAAGAGCTCCAAGAAGAACTGCCGAGCCCTCGAGAAAGCCTGGAGAAGGGAGCCAACACCGGACAACATGACCACCCTCAAGCTCGCCACCCGGAAGCACCATCAACTGATCCACGCCACCAAGAAAACAGCATTCAAGGACCGGCTGGACAACAACGCACACAACTGCAAGGAACTCTTCAACATCGTGAAAGAGCTCTCCAACCCCAACGCCGGAAACAACGACATCACCCCATCGCAAGACCTCTGCAACTCCCTCGCCTCCTACTTCCACAACAAGATCGCTGACATACACAACAGCTTCAGCACACACACAACGCTCCCCACGACCGCACCAACGCCTCCCACCACCACCCTCAGCGCCTGGACCCCGATCAACACAGAAGACACCATCCGCACTATGAACTCTATCCACTCCGGATCTCCGACCGACCCCTGCCCTCACCACGTCTTCAACAAGGCCGACGCTGTCATCGCACCCCACCTGCGGGACATCATCAACACCTCCTTCGACACCGCCACCTTCCCTGAGAGCTGGAAGCACGCCGAACTCAGCGCTCTACTAAAGAAACCAAAATCGGACCCCACCGAACTCAAGAATTACCGCCCCATCTCGCTCCTCCCGTTTCCAGCCAAAGTCATCGAGAAGACCGTCAACAAACAGCTGGCCGCCTTCCTCGAGACAAATGGATCCCTCGACCCCTCACAGTCGGGCTTCTGAGCCAACCACAGCACCGAGACCGCCCTCATCGCTGCCACCGATGACATCCGAGCCCTGCTGTACAACGGAGAAACAGCGGCCCTCATCCTCCTAGACCTCTCCGCGGCATTCGACACTGTCTGCCACCGCACCCTAGTGCAGCGCCTCAGCAACGTCGGAGTCCAGGAGAAGGCACTGGAATGGATCATCTCCTTCCTCGACGGAAGAACACAGAGAGTCCGCCTACCACCGTACAAGTCAGAGGCCACCGAAGTCATCTGCGGCGTCCCTCAAGGATCCTCGCTCAGCCCCACCCTCTTCAACGTCTACATGAGCCCCCTCGCGGACATCGCACGCCAACACAACCTCAACATCATCTCCTACGCTGACGACACCCAGCTGATCCTCTCCCTGACCAACGACCCCGCCGCCGCCAGAGCCAACCTTCACGAAGGGATGAAAGACGTAGCCGTGTGGATGACGACCAGCCGCCTGAAACTGAACTCTGACAAGACGGAAGTCCTCATCCTGGGCTCCTCGCCCTCCGCCTGGGACGACTCCTGGTGGCCACCCGCCCTGGGCACCGCACCCAAACCGACAGACCACGCACGCAACCTAGGCTTCATCCTGGACTCCTCCCTCTCCATGACCAGACAAGTCAACGCTGTCTCCTCGTCGTGCTTCAACATCCTGCGCATGCTACGGAAGATCTTCCGGTGGATCCCCACCGAGACCAGGAAGACGGTCACCCAGGCCCTCGTCACCAGCCGTCTGGACTACGGCAACGCCCTCTACGCCGGAACCACCGCCAAGCTCCAGAAGAGACTCCAGCGGATCCAGAACGCCTCAGCCAGACTCATCCTCGACATCCCCCGACGCAGCCACATCTCCGGACATCTGAGAGACCTGCACTGGCTCCCCGTCAACAAGAGAATCACCTTCCGTCTCCTCACCCACGCACACAAAGCCCTACACGACCAAGGACCGAGCTACCTCAACAACCACCTCAACTTCTACGCTCCCAAACGCCATCTCCGATCAACCAGCCACGTCCCCCGCATCCGAAGAGCGACAACAGGAGGAAGGTCCTTCTCCTAACTGGCCGCCAAGACCTGGAACTCCCTCCCGACCGACCTGCGCCTGACCCAAGACCACCTCTCCTTCAGGAAGAAGCTCAAGACCTGGCTGTTCGAGCAGTAGCGGCACCCCCCCCCCCCCCCCATGCGCCTTGAGACCCTCCGGGTGAGTAGTGCGCTTTATAAATGTCTTTGATTGATTGATTGATTACCAGCAGAGCTAGATAGCTCGGGGAATAGTGGTGTATGGCCTTGTGCGTCATACATGCTATTTTCAGGTGAATTCTAGCCTCAAACTGTAGCCAGTTAAGGGTTCTAAGGTCTGGGGATATGTGAGAGGTTCTCTTTGATCCTGTGATGAGTCTCACCGCTGAACTGATAGCGGCTCTTAACGTGGCTGTCGACGACCTAGGGAGGCCCCATATTCCACTCTTGGGATTATTTGGTATTTATTTATTTAAATGCATAAGTTAATTAAAACCATTGCATTACAATCGAGCATTAAACATTTTCTTTAAAAAAAATAAAGAAAAAGCCACACAATACATAAAAATAAAACAGGTCTAAAAAAGTGCAATAATTAAAATGCCAGTGTTTGTTTAAGGACTTCTTATCATAGTTTTGCTTGGGCATTGCTTTTTTGTTGCCATAAGAAAGAGTTATCCTGCTGGCTCCTTCAAGTCACCAAGGCTGCTTTAATTTCTTTTCTTTTTGCTGATAGTCTTTTCTTGTCCAGTCATTATGCTTGGCGATTATATGGGGAAATGGACTTTCGCAGGCCTGTATTTAAAGTAGTCCAGTATCAGCATTTGAACAATGCGAGGACTAGGTCGGGGAGCCAAGCCAGGGTACATTGCACCCCTGATAGTTTGAACGAATCTTCCACAGCGAGCCAGGATATAAAGTTCATTTTGTGTAAAGCATAGAGCAGAGTCTCCCTGGCAGGTGGTTACTTTTTCTTTGAAGCAGAGGGCTCTAAGGAGAAGCCTCCTTTCTGTAGTTAAAGTCGGGCAGCAGCACAGAAGGTGCAGCCATGATTCTCGTTTATATTCATATAAGCGGCATGCTCCTCCTGTGTTTTGGTCTGCCCAAGCTTGACTGAAATCCAGTCGCATGTACATAATCTCTCTTCTGGCCTTAGGGTTGAGCAAGGCGGTGAGATAAGGCTGAGGTTTATTTATTAAATATGAGTCGTTCAGCGGTCTCTGGAAAGGTAATGTTTTTAATGCAGCCTGGTCTTGCTGATAAGAAACTTGTTGTACTTGTTTGTTGTTACGCTTTTTCCAGATGGTATAGGAGCAACTGCTGATTTATTTATTTCAATGGAATCAATGGCTTTCGTGAGCTGCTTGTTCCATGGCGAACCAGTTTTTTCAAATATGTCTCTGAGGCAACTTTTTAAGTTATCCCCTGAAGATTTTAAAATTCGAATATAGTATTTTAGAAAGTCGACCTCGAGGGTTGGTGATTGTTTAACTAACCCAAGCTCTAATCTAAGCCTTGCCCTTGAAAGGTGTTTTGGTAGTCGAAAAATTCTTTTATAGGCCACACACTGAGCTCGCTCTAAAGTATCTGAACAGGCGCCTGGAAATGCTTTGTACCCATACAAAAGTGCTGGTAGAAGTGAAGCTTGTGTGACCTTTTTTATAGCCTCTGCTGACGGACTATCTGGCTTATTGTTCAATTTAGTTAAACCATACGTTATAGCCGTCGATTTGTGGATCAGATCCTTTTTCTGAGCGGTGGGTCTTGCTGTTTCTGTGAGCCATATCCCCAAATACTTATATTTCTGCACTGTAGTAATTATCCTGGAGCCTATTGTACATGTAATACGTTTCTTGTGTTTTTGCCGACCTAATACTAAGATCTTGGTTTTGTCTGATTGATGGTGAGATAGTTGGATGTACAATATTCATGGAAGCTAGCCAGTGCTCGTTGGAGTCCCATTTTGGAATGATCCATGATGACTATGTCGTCTGCATTCTGAAGAATATGTATAGAACGATTTCCTAGTCGAGGTGGGGCAAAGCATTTATTAGCAAGAGCTTTGCCTAAATCAGCAGTATACAAATTAAAAAGATGGGGAGCAAGCACACAGCCTTGCTTCAAACCACCAGCAGTGTACATTTTGGCCGAGAGAGACGTGGGGCCTGTTTTCACCTGCACCCAGGTTTCCGAGTAAAGTGACATTATTGCTGTTAAAAGTGAAGATGGAATGTCCTAATTCGCTAACTTCTTCCACAACAAATGTCTGTTAACCTTATCAAAATCTGCAGTTAAATCAATAAAGCAGCAAATTAGTGGAGGTTGGTGATGCGAGTTGCATGGTGACAGAGGGCAGATAATGCAATTATATTGTCAGTTGTTGCGGCTCCTCCTCGGAAGCCTGTTTGAAAGAAAGGGAGTAGCTCGTTTTCTTCAGCCCAGTTATCCAGTTTTTTCAAAAGGATGCGAGCATATGCTTTGGCTTCCAAGTCTAACAAAGCTATGAGGCGGTAGTTGTTTGGATTAAGCCGATCTCCTTTTTTATGAATCGGGCATAGTATTGAACCCCTCCAGGCTTCTGGGGTTTTTCCGAGGGTGTAAGCGGTATTGAATAGCGGGGTCAATAGCTTTGCCCAGCCCTCTGGTGCATATTTGAAGATCCCCGCAGGGAGGCCATTTGGGCCAGGCGCCCCACTTGATTTCATGGATTGTATTATTCTTGTAATATCCCTTGATTGGATCGGGGTTTGATGCTCGCCTCTGTTCAATGGGACTAGTGCCATGGTCGATGTCAGATTATATGTCTGAACTGAGTTCTCACGTGGTTCTCCCAAACAGTGGCTGAGACTGAGTTTGTCCTCGGGGGTCCTAGAGATTTTAATTTGTTCATATACTCCCAAAAACGAGCTAGAGATCCTTCTTTAAGTATGATGAATAACTTTTTCCATTCCTCATCTTGCTTAGCACGTTTCAGGGTCCAGGTGGATTTTTTGTGACTTTTCCGTGCTTCCTTTAGTGCCATTAGGTTTTGGTGAGTTGAGTTTAATTTAAACAGATGGGATTTCTTCCTCAGGTTCTTCCTCGTGAGATTAATGGTTCGATCTGGCCAAGATTTTTTATTGTCACTTATCAATTGTTGGGATCGCTTTGAAGAGCCTTTTTCAGCCCTGAAGAATTGCTCCCAATTCTCTGGTCATGAAATCCGAATTTGTTAAAAGAAAGGATAAATTCCCCGGGTGTTCCTGTAATCGGAGGTTTACCTCGTTGAGCCAATTTGTCACCTGGGGCGAATGAAATGGTTGCCATTTTATTCGCTTCACCATGTTAATTAGTTCATCTTCTGTGGTGTGGCCTAGCTCTTTGCCTATGTCTGCTACCTGGTGATTCAAATTCAAATTTATTACCAGGGGGTTGTGATAGCTTTCTGTGCGATTTGCGATAGATTAATTAAGCCACTTGACAGGAAGATGTAGTCGATTGAAGAGATTTTCTTAAATGTAGGACAGGCATCCAGAGTCTGATTTACTGATTTTAGGCCATATGTGATGAGTAGATTGTTAAATTTGTCACATTCGCTATTACTCTGTCCCACTTTATGTGGATGGCCCAAATGTTTGGTATTGAAATCGCCTACCAAAGAGGATTTCATGCACGGGATAAGATTCAATAACTTTCTTGATGGTTGCGCACAGATTACTCATGGCGAGCGCTTTTGAGGTTTTACGAGGATTCAGGTAGCAATTTATAAGGACCAGTGAGAAAGACTGCTGGCTGCTTCTTAGGCCTTTAATGGCTATGGCTTGTATGTTGTAATGAGCCCGCGTGTCGGCAGTGACCGAGACCATGAGAGATTGCTTTAGAAAGATCGAGAGGCCTCCCGATGGCCGCCCAAATAAGCTTGTTTGTGTTGCTGCTTGAAAGCTTTCATGGTACCCGTAGATTGCTGTTGGAGTGAGTGACCAGGTCTCCTGGAGACAAATAATGTCGTTGTTGTTCAGGAAATCGCGGCCTTGTTTAGAGCGGAGCGTTGAGGCCAGCCCGCCACATTCCAGGAGATGATGGCCAGTTGGTCTTTTAGTGCCAATTTCCCATGCTGAATAGGCACTGCATTTGGCCTGAGTGAGAGTTCTTTCGTGCTAGGTAGCGTAAAGGAAGTTATTATCCTTCAAAGCCAAATTTGTTGTTGCCCATTCAAAATTCTGGTCTGCGGTTTGCCAGCTGATTGTCCGATCTTTTTCGTCACAGTGGATCGTTAATGGATTGGATGCCCGTGTTGTACTCACTAGCCAATCATGGGTTGCCACCCAAGCTCCCTTCAATGTACATTTTCTAGCGGGAGGTCTGTTGTCCTCAATTAGGACATGCAGGTATTTCCTCGGCCTGGTGGGCTCTTATTCTATGCCCCATTCATCAAAACTGGAAGCTTCTTTGAGGATGGCATCTCTGGTGGTTGTTGAATCCCAACTTGTAATAGATTCAGATGCCCTTTTCCCCGGTATGTGGGCAAATTTTACTGAGGATAGTTTCTCTGAAGTTAGATGCTTTAGAGAGGGTATGTGTTGAATTCATTTTAATAAGTTCCCTCCATTCAAAATATCAGCTGGACCGCTAGATACGTAATGAGGGATAAATATTAAGCAGCAGATGGATTTTCTTCCTTCTTTTCTCCGTTCCCTCTGGTACAGGAGTGTAAGACTTGCCCCAGTACATGAGACGGGAGAGCTGAACTTTCACTTACTCCCTTGCCTGTTTCCTCACGGTCCCTTAACACTGGGGGCCAGCTGATGCTTCCTTGTGAGTGTAGCGAGTGGCTGTGGCTTTGCTTACATGTGACATTTTTCTCCGCAGATGGTTGCATATATTGAGATGGACTAGGATTTCTTGGGCGATCTCGAGTATTTGTATTCCCCCTCAGCAGGGTGTCCTGCACCTGTTCATCATCCCTTGTAAAATTGACCATTGTGCGCGTGAGTGTTCCTTGAAGAGGTTTGGTCTGTGTGGTCGTTGTTGATGTACTGATAGAAATAGGAGGCAAAGTAGAGATGGTATATACACCGTTCTGTGCTACTGCTATTCCTACATTGGAGAAGATGCCAGTGGCCCTGATTTGACCAACGTGCCTGTTTGAGAGATGGTTTCCACTCTCGCTGTTTAGTAATTTTCCTGTGCTGGCCTGATGTATCGCTGAGGTATCTTCCAGGGTCCCGGCCATTCCCATTGGTTGTGTTGGAATCGAAGGACAATCACCTCGCATTCTGTTTACTAGTTCCTCTATATTTGGTATTCTTTGAGTACTCTGAATATTTCCTCGTATCGGGGAGGCCTCCTTTTTCTGGGTGTTGTCCACTAAGTGATTAGAGTGTAAATTGGTGCCTGGATTAGGTCTTTTATTGAAAATGGGGAAAAGTTTGACCGGCTTTCCTTGTTGTATAATTGTGCATGCTCTTTGTCCTAGGCCAGTTGTCACCTGAAAACTTTTTTGTAGGCGCTGTGTTTTTTTAGAGTTTTTTCAGCTTCTTTTTTGATCTTCTAGATAGCGGAGCTTCCCCTGAAATGTATGTAGTAGGAGCTTGCTGTAATTTGAGGAATTCCCCAGAGACATGTGTATTAAGAGCTTGCTGCGAATCAGGAGAAAGCTTTTCCGAAGCATGTGCATTAGAGATTCGCTTGCTGGGACTCTCACTTTGATCTGAGATTATGTGGGGGCTTAGACTGGCACCGAAGTGAGCATTTACGTCTGTGCTTTCATTGTTGTGAGGACTTACGGCCTGATATACTGGTTCCCTTATCATCGTTATTTGGCTGGCCACTCCGATATCCTTTGGTATAATTGCGGGTGGACCATTCTTCCTGGCGTTGTCTAGTAAGAACGACAAAATTTCCGGTAATTTGATCAGTTTATCCATTAGTTGAGTGCAAGAGCAAGGTTGGCCCATTTCCGTCTTGTCTAATTTCTATTTGATCATTGTTAACCTATTCCCTAGGACCACTAGTGTTGTTGCTATTGACTGAATCAAATCGGCATGGTTGATGCTCACCTCATGTAAATGAAACCGCAATTGGTAATTAGTATTTTTTGCACACATAGGTGCCGATTCTGATCCTGTAAAACCTGGGTACGATTCGTCGTACGGAGCGTATTCTCCATACGACTCGTACCCGGGAAATCCACCGTACAATCCAGCAAGAACGATTCGTACAGAAATACCATTTCCGTACGAATGGTACAAAACACCGTACGGCTAAAAATTACCTACGAGTCTGAACCTGGACAGCGTGTACGCGATGTCCGTACGGAGTCAGGCAGCGTTTTACGGACCAGCAAGTACGATTCTTCCCTACGTCACTCTGCACAGCTATTTTTTTACAGCAGCCGAAAAAAGCCGGAAAATAGTGATACACACCGTACTCACACATACATAGCGTGGGTACGGTCCGTAGCACTATATCAGTGGTGCCATGGGGGTACGCGTGGTACGGACTGTACACACGCTCTCAGAGCGTGTGTACGGTCCGTACCACCATTGTAGTGGTGCCGTAGGGGTACGTGTGGTACGGACCGTACACATGCTCACAGGGCGTGTGTATGGGCTGTACCATGCGTACCCCTATGGCACCACTACCATAGTGATACGGACCGCACCCATGCATACATAGCCTGGGTACGGGCCGTATCCCCATTGTATTTGTGCAATAGGGGTATGGGCGGTACAGAACGTACACACCCCATGAATGCAGGGGTACGGTCCGTACCACATGTACCCCTACGGCACCAGTACATTTGGGATACAAGGCGTACACACGCCACGAATGTTGGCCTACGGCCTGGTGCAGCATATTACCACTATATTGGTGTGTGTGTAGGCCCAGCACAGCAGTGTACTGCACCAAGGGGGTGGGTGGGTGGCAGCATAGGATTCCCAGCAGTGGACAGACATGTGAGGGGTGGCTGCAGAGGACACCCAGCAGTGGACAGACATGTGAGGGGTGGCTGCATATCACTCCCAGCAGTGGACAGACATGTGAGTGGTGGCTGCAGAGGACTCCCAGCAGTGGACGGAGACATTGGGGTGGGTGCAGAGGACTTCCAGCAGTGGCCTGCAACATGAGGGGTGGGTGCATATCACTCCCAGCAGTGGACAGACATGTGAGGGGTGGCTGCATATCACTCCCAGCAGTGGACAGACATGTGAGGGGTGGGTGCAGAGGACTCCCAGCAGTGGCCTGCAATATGAGGGGCGGGTGCATATCACTCCCAGCAGTGGACAGACATGTGAGTGGTGGCTGCAAAGGACTCCCAGCAGTGGACGGAGACATGGGGGTGGGTGCAGAGGACTCCCAGCAGTGTCCTGCAACATGAGGGGTGGGTGCATATCACTCCCGGCAGTGGACAGACATGTGAGTGGTGGCTGCAGAGGACTCCCAGCAGTGGACGGAGACATGGGGGTGGGTGCAGAGGACTCCCAGCAGTGGCCTGCAACATGAGGGGTGGGTGCATATCACTCCCAGCAGTGGACAGACATGTGAGGGGTGGCTGCAGAGGACTCCCAGCAGTGGACAGACATGTGAGGGGTGGCTGCAGAGGACTCCTAGCAGTGGACAGACATATGAGGGGTGGATCACTCCCAGCAGTGGACAGACATGTGAGGGGTGGCTGCAGAGGACTCCCAGCAGTAGACAGACATGTGAGGGGTGGGTGCATATCACTTCCAGCAGTGGACAGACATGTGAGGGGTGGGTGCAGAGGACTCCCAGCAGTGGCCTGCAATATGAGGGGTGGGTGCATATCACTCCCAGCAGTGGACAGACATGTGAGGGGTGGCTGCAGAAGACTCCCAGCAGTGGCCTGCAATGTGAGGGGTGGGTGCATATCACTCCCAGCAGTGGACAGACATGTGAGGGGTGGGTGCATATCACTCCCAGCAGTGGACAAACATGTGAGGGGTGGGTGCATATCACTCCCAGCAGTGGACAGAGACATGGGGGTGGGTGCAGAGGACTCCCAGCAGTGGCCTGCAACATGAGGGATGGGTGCATATCACTCCCAGCAGTGGACAGACATGTGAGGGGTGGCTGCAGAGGACTCCCAGCAGTGGACAGACATGTGAGGGGTGGGTGCAGAGGACTCCCAGCAGTGGCCTGCAATATGAGGGGTGGGTGCATATCACTCCCAGCAGTGGACAGACATGTGAGGGGTGGCTGCAGAGGACTCCCAGCAGTGGACAGAGCAATGAGGGGTGGGTGCATATCACTCCCAGCAGTGGACAGACATGTGAGGGGTGGCTGCAGAGGACTCCCAGCAGTGGACAGACATGTGAGGGGTGGCTGCAGGGGACTCCTAGCAGTGGACAGACATGTGAGGGGTGGGTGCATATCACTCCCAGCAGTGGACAGACATGTGAGGGGTGGGTGCATATCACTCCCAGCAGTGGACAGACATGTGAGGGGTGGCTGCAGAGGACTCCCAGCAGTGGACAGACATGTGAGGGGTGGCTGCAGAGGACTCCTAGCAGTGGACAGACATATGAGGGGTGGATCACTCCCAGCAGTGGACAGAAATGTGAGGGGTGGCTGCAGAGTACTCCCAGCAGTAGACAGACATGTGAGGGGTGGGTGCATATTACTTCCAGCAGTGGACAGACATGTGAGGGGTGGGTGCAGAGGACTCCCAGCAGTGGCCTGCAATGTGAGGGGTGGGTGCATATCACTCCCAGCAGTGGACAGACATGTGAGGGGTGGCTGCAGAAGACTCCCAGCAGTGGCCTGCAATGTGATGGGGGTGGGTGCATATCAGTCCCAGCAGTGGACAGACATGTGAGGGGTGGGTGCATATCACTCCCAGCAGTGGACAGAGACACGGGGGTGGGTGCAGAGGACTCCCAGCAGTGGCCTGCAACATGAGGGGTGGGTGCATATTACTCCCAGCAGTGGACAGACATGTGAGGGGTGGCTGCAGAGGACTCCCAGCAGTGGACAGACATGCAGAGGACTCCCAGCAGTGGCCTGCATTATGAGGGGTGGGTGCATATCACTCCCAGCAGTGGACAGACATGTGAGAGGTGGCTGCAGAGGACTCCCAGCAGTGGACAGAGCAATGAGGGGTGGGTGCATATCACTCCCAGCAGTGGACAGACATGTGAGGGGTGGCTGCAGAGGACTCCCAGCAGTGGACAGACATGTGAGGGGTGGCTGCAGGGGACTCCTAGCAGTGGACAGATATGTGAGGGGTGGGTGCATATCACTCCCAGCAGTGGACAGACATGTGAGGGGTGGGTGCATATCACTCCCAGCAGTGGACAGACATGTGAGGGGTGGCTGCAGAGGACTCCCAGCAGTGGACGGAGACATGGGGGTGGGTGCAGAGGACTCCCAGCAGTGGCCTGCAACATGAGGGGTGGGTGCATATCACTCCCAGCAGTGGACAGACATGTGAGGGGTGGCTGCATATCACTCCCAGCAGTGGACAGACATGTGAGGGGTGGGTGCAGAGGACTCCCAGCAGTGGCCTGCAATATGAGGGGTGGGTGCATATCACTCCCAGCAGTGGACAGACATGTGAGTGGTGGCTGCAAAGGACTCCCAGCAGTGGACGGAGACATGGGGGTGGGTGCAGAGGACTCCCAGCAGTGTCCTGCAACATGAGAGGTGGGTGCATATCACTCCCAGCAGTGGACAGACATGTGAGTGGTGGCTGCAGAGGACTCCCAGCAGTGGACGGAGACATGGGGGTGGGTGCAGAGGACTCCCAGCAGTGGCCTGCAACATGAGGGGTGGGTGCATATCACTCCCAGCAGTGGACAGACATGTGAGGGGTGGCTGCAGAGGACTCCCAGCAGTGGACAGACATGTGAGGGGTGGCTGCAGAGGACTCCTAGCAGTGGACAGACATATGAGGGGTGGATCACTCCCAGCAGTGGACAGACATGTGAGGGGTGGCTGCAGAGGACTCCCAGCAGTAGACAGACATGTGAGGAGTGGGTGCATATCACTTCCAGCAGTGGACAGACATGTGAGGGGTGGGTGCAGAGGACTCCCAGCAGTGGCCTGCAATATGAGGGGTGGGTGCATATCACTCCCAGCAGTGGACAGACATGTGAGGGGTGGCTGCAGAAGACTCCCAGCAGTGGCCTGCAATGTGAGGGGTGGGTGCATATCACTCCCAGCAGTGGACAGACATGTGAGGGGTGGGTGCATATCACTCCCAGCAGTGGACAAACATGTGAGGGGTGGGTGCTTATTACTCCCAGCAGTGGACAGAGACATAGGGGTGGGTGCAGAGGACTCCCAGCAGTGGCCTGCAACATGAGGGATGGGTGCATATCACTCCCAGCAGTGGACAGACATGTGAGGGGTGGCTGCAGAGGACTCCCAGCAGTGGACAGACATGAAAGGGGTGGGTGCAGAGGACTCCCAGCAGTGGCCTGCAATATGAGGGGTGGGTGCATATCACTCCCAGCAGTGGACAGACATGTGAGGGGTGGCTGCAGAGGACTCCCAGCAGTGGACAGAGCAATGAGGGGTGGGTGCATATCACTCCCAGCAGAGGACAGACATGTGAGGGGTGGCTGCAGAGGACTCCCAGCAGTGGACAGACATGTGAGGGGTGGCTGCAGGGGACTCCTAGCAGTGGACCGACATGTGAGGGGTGGGTGCATATCACTCCCAGCAGTGGACAGACATGTGAGGGGTGGGTTCATATCACTCCCAGCAGTGGACAGACATGTGAGGGGTGGCTGCAGAGGACTCCCAGCAGTGGACAGACATGTGAGGGGTGGCTGCAGAGGACTCCCAGCAGTAGACAGACATGTGAGGGGTGGGTGCATATCACTTCCAGCAGTGGACAGACATGTGAGGGGTGGGTGCAGAGGACTCCCAGCAGTGGCCTGCAATATGAGGGGTGGGTGCATATCACTCCCAGCAGTGGACAGACATGTGAGGGGTGGCTGCAGAAGACTCCCAGCAGTGGCCTGCAATGTGAGGGGTGGGTGCATATCAATCCCAGCAGTGGACAGACATGTGAGGGGTGGGTGCATATCACTCCCAGCAGTGGACAGAGACATGGGGGTGGGTGCAGAGGACTCCCAGCAGTGGCCTGCAACATGAGGGGTGGGTGCATATTACTTCCAGCAGTGGACAGACATGTGAGGGGTGGCTGCAGAGGACTCCCAGCAGTGGACAGACATGTGAGGGGTGGGTGCAGAGGACTCCCAGCAGTGGCCTGCATTATGAGGGGTGGGTGCATATCACTCCCAGCAGTGGACAGACATGTGAGGGGTGGCTGCAGAGGACTCCCAGCAGTGGACAGAGCAATGAGGGGTGGGTGCATATCACTCCCAGCAATGGACAGACATGTGAGGGGTGGCTGCAGAGGACTCTCAGCAGTGGACAGACATGTGAGGGGTGGCTGCAGAGGACTCCTAGCAGTGGACAGACATGTGAGGGGTGGGTGCATATCACTCCCAGCAGTGGACAGACATGTGAGGGGTGGGTGCATATCACTTCCAGCAGTGGACAGACATGTGAGGGGTGGGTGCTGAGGACTCCCAGCAGTGGCCTGCAATATGAGGGGTGGGTGCATATCACTCCCAGCAGTGGACAGACATGTGAGGGGTGGCTGCAGAAGACTCCCAGCAGTGGCCTGCAATATGAGGGGTGGGTGCATATCACTCCCAGCAGTGGACAGACATGTGAGGGGTGGGTGCATATCACTCCCAGCAGTGGACAGACATGTGAGGTGTGGGTGCATATCACTCCCAGCAGTGGACAGAGACATGGGGGTGGGTGCAGAGGACTCATAGCAGTGGCCTGCAACATGAGGGGTGGGTGCATATCACTCCCAGCAGTGGACAGACATGTGAGGGGTGGCTGCAGAGGACTCCCAGCAGTGGACAGAGACATGGGGGTGGGTGCAGAGGACTCCCAGCAGTGGCCTGCAACATGAGGGGTGGGTGCATATCACTCCCAGCAGTGGACAGACATGTGAGGGGTGGCTGCAGAGGACTCCCAGCAGTGGCCTCTAATATGAGGGGTGGGTGCATATCACTCCCAGCAGTGGACAGACATGTGAGGGGTGGCTGCAGAGGACTCCCAGCAGTGGACAGACATGTGAGGGGTGGGTGCAGAGGACTCCCAGCAGTGCACAGAGACATGGGGGGTGTACATCATTATCAGATGACCACAACTCCATGGGCATATGTACGCATCCCTAACTGTGGACAATGATGATAGTGCCATAACAACACATCACTGACAGCAGTGTCCCACTCCCAGGAGGATGGATGTCACTCCCCCACTGCATAACACACCACATGTGGGTGTGAGGACAAATAACACATGCATACCCACCCCTGGTGGATGCAGCACAATACACACACTGAGATCATGCCACAAAACTGTATAGTCATGTCACTGCCTACTAAACTAAGAGAGCCAAAGGGAACACACACTGTCACGCACATACCAGGACAGATAGGAATGTGCAGGTGCTGGGCCAGCCACCAAGATGTTGTCTCACATGGAAGGACTAGGGTGGAGTTCACACAGATACAATGCCCACAATTGTGAGTCAGGTGTCCAAATACCCAGCTGAAAAAGTACCATATGTGTGCTAGGCCGGGAGTACACACATGCATAGTGCTGAAAAGTTAGAATTTCCCCATGAAGGCATTTCGACCTACTCAATACACAAGTACAGTGACTGGCAAGGAAGGCACAGACGATGCAGCCGGAGACATTGCTGAGCAGCCATGGCCATAGTTGAAGGGATCCGTCACCAACAAAGGAAATGTAGACACAGGTCAGCACAACAATTGTGCAACTCTTTGCAGGGAAGATGTCAGGTGCCACAGAGGAAGGAACACTCCTTCGGACAATGTCTCAAAACAAAAATAACACACACTAACAATGAATCTTTGCAGAGACCTTGTGATGGCACGCAGACACCATGGTCCACCTCATGACCAACAGAGTATAACATTTCTCAGAACCATAACACATTACCACTACACCAACTCCAGGAGCCTCAGCACCAACATCAATACCTGAAATGCAATAGTGTGCAAATTAAAAATAAATGCTTTATTGAGCATTAAAATAAAAAATTGTAATGACACTATCTACAAAGGCCAATGGCCAGTCCACAACAAAAGTCCTTGGGGGGACACATGGGCACGCGTCTCCCCTAGCTTGTCTGCACATTGGAACCCTCAGGTTTGGTGACTGGGGGGGGGGGCATCATGTGGGGAAGGACCAGGCACCGCAGGGACAGAAGGGGGAAGGGCAGGTGTGGTGGGGGCAGGGGTGGACGTCTCCAATAAAGGGGGTGGGGCAGTGGCAAAGGTGGATGTTAGCACGTCGCTGCACACTGCTGCCAGGGCGTCCAGGGTAAGCCCTGCACTGGAAGAAACCCCAGGGCCAACGGAGGGGGGGGTGGCCGTGGGGGGGGTGGGCAAGGGATGGGGTGCAGCGCCCGGGGGAGGAGGTGGACAGGGGGGGGACTTGACTACCCTGGCCGTGGATTTCTTGCCCGCTTGCGGGGTAGTGTCACAGTGTGGGTGATGGCCAGCTCTTCGGGTGTCAGTTTGGCAGGGGAGCCAGGGGGAGTGCATTTGGAGGGACCGGGTTGTGAGGCCTGCGGACTCCGACTGTGGCTGCGTGCATGTCTTTTTGCCCCAGACCCAGTGGGTGTGCCTACATCTCCCTGAGTGTGCGTGACAGGAGGTGTGCGCTTGCCCTTACTTGGTGGTGTGCTGCCTGTGTCTGGTGGGGTGCGTGCTTGGGAATGTCTGGGTGTGCATGGGACAGGTATGGGAGAGGGAATTGTGGATGGGGCTGGGGTAGGGGGGTTGACGAAGCGCTGCAGGAGACTCACTGCTGCCGTCAGTGAAGAGTCCATGGACCGCAGAAACCTGCGTTGTTCAGACATCGATGCTGACATGCCCTCCATGAACGACACCATCTGTGTTAGCAGTGTGGTGTAGCCATGGAGGACAGTCAGCACCTATGCCTGCCCAACCTGCAACTGCCGCAGTATGTCCACAGACTTTACACTGAGGACAGCAGGGGTGACAGGGGCAGGGGGTGTGGTGCCTGTCCTGAAGGAGACATGGGGGTGCCCGGCACGGACAGAAGGGACCGGAGCAACTGGGAGGGCGGTGCTGGGAATGGAGGAGGCGGGGACAGATGTTGGGCTGCTGCCAGGTGTTGTAGCAGCCTCCGCCCCCTCGATGAGGTCAGCCTCTGACCCGTCTGCGTCGTAGTTGGATTCGCCACCAGACAGGTCCTCTGACTGACTCCCCTCGCCCTCCGTGTCACTGGCTCCCACAGACTCGCCAGCACTGGTGGCACTGGTGCTGGGTCCCTCATCCAGGTCCGTGCCAGTGTCTCCCTTGGTTTCCAATGATGATGCTGTGGGCAAGGTGAAGATACAGAAAAACATCAGTCACCTGTATACATCTGACACATGAGTACAAAAACAATAGGTCACAGTGCATATCAGGCAATGCATCATGAGTAACAGCTAGATTACTCCGCTCATATGTAATCCCTGTACTCCCCAGTTGGTAGACCCACCATGCCACTTGGACACAAGGAACAATAGGACACACCAGCAACTTTAATGAGAAAACACTGAGGAGCTAGCGTCTGGGAACAGGTGAGCACAGCAATACAATGAAGTCATGCCACCTCTTGTTTACCCTGAAAGAAACAGTAGTGGTGCACCCAAGGCTAAGTAACACACCTCAATACCAAAGGTGTCCCCACACACAGAGACCTGTAAGTACTGTGGAACACAAAACTAAAAAAACTTGGTCCCTTGGGAATCACAATACTTGACACAATCGACATGGTCAGAATGTGGGAATGTGCCATTTTGTGAACAGAACACACATGTGCCTTCATAACAGATGGCTCCCAAGGAGGTGCACACAAAACTACATGTACCCAGTCATTGAAGAAGTTGCCAGCCTTCTTTAAAGAAGCCAAGGTTAGTAAGAAATGTAGTTGCATCAAGTACATATACATGGGCCCACGGAGGGCTTGATGACTTGACACTCGTAAGTTGGTATCACCAACAACCAACGACCTACCCAATTTCCCCAACACTGGGGCAACAGGTAGATGTATAATCAGAAAAACAGTCTCATTAGAACAGTGCCTTCTTTCAAATTGTGCCAGCGTGTTCCCTGAAAGTGTAAAGGAGGTTTGGTGTGCACTTCCTTGGGAGACATCTGTCATGCAGGCACATAATAGTTCTTAACAACAAAACATCAAACTAAAGCATAGAAAACATGAAGACCTGTTGACAAGTGTTGTGAGTGGCAAGGTACAATACCTTGTGACAATACCCGAGACAATGTTATTGAGACAGATCAAAAAGTGACACCTCTTAATCAGGCTTTACTAAAATGTGCAGCAAGACTTCCCAAATGTACTCCACATCACCTTGTGAGGCTGCCAACACATATTTGTGACAAAAAACCAATGACAGACATTTGTGAATAGACACACAGGCACTGCCCAGTGTGAGTATGAACAAGCCAAATGGGGTCTCCCTGTCCAGTGGACACATGTAGCACACTTTGGATAAATACAAATGAGGCCAGGAAACAATGCCACAGAGGCAAACATATGCTGAACACACTGAGAATGGACACAGTGTTGGATGACACACATGATTACGAGGCAAGGGTGTCTCAGGGGACTGTAGTGGGCACACTGCTCCTTGTTCCTGGAATGATCTGACTGAACCATGAGCAACCGTCCTGGCACTATGCATATCTCCCACTCATGCACATCATGTCTGAGGCCACAACATTGGTCATGCATGCTGCAAGGGTGTACATTTGAAACCTCACACTCCCATGTTGAGACTCATCATCAGTGCCAACAAATATGTACCCCCAACAGAGTGAACAGGACAGGGCACAGGCAAGGTACCAACACATGTCACAGACCACCCTCCCACATGATGCTGAAAGCAATGTGCACGTGGATCAACTGGCAGGCTAGATGACCATATGCAATTGTGATTACACAAAGACCAGGGGACACATGTCAAGCAGGGGAAGGGACGAATAAGAGCACCGGTTGACTTTGGGGAACAGAATATGCACTGCACATATAAACCCTGGCAGTGTATCCAGCCTACAGAGCACTTCCAAAAGCTGGGGACACACAACACAACAAACAGACAGGTACCTATCCCCTCCTTGCTGCTGTCCCTCCTGTAACTGCATATCCAGGTCAGGGAACACCACCGCCAGGACACGCATCATGTGGGTGGTCAGGCGTCAGCGCCTGCCGTGGAGGCGTGGAGGTGAGAGCCCCAGCTGGACCCGGGCGATCCGCCGGGTCCAGCACCGGATGTCCTGCCACCGTTTTCTGACTTGGGCTAGGTGCCGACTGCGACCCCCCGCCACTCTCACGGCCCTGACGATCCGCTTCCAAATCTCCCCCTTCTCGTAGGCAGTTACCTGTGAGGATGACAAAGTGAGACAACATCACTACACATGCTCCATGTCACAGAGACACACATTTGAACATCGATGATATGTTGAACAGGGCATAGGATGCTGCCAAGGAATCCCATCTTACTCATATCGACATTGGCCTCTGTGGAAGCCCCAATGCACTACATGGCATTGAAACTACACAGGTGGCAGGAGTGGTGCGACACACTCCCTGATCATGGCACACACTGTGCATCACATGCTACACCAGGCTGATGGACAGCACCTCAAAGCAGTTACATGCCCCAGCTCACTGACGCAACCTCAGCAGAGTACACAGATACACACAGGCACAGATCAATCACCTGCCATTGGCTACAGCGGATACATACCTCACTCTGCACATGTGCCACTTGCCTGTGGGGTGTCACAGGTGTCGGGCTAGCCCAGCAAGTCAGACACACAGCACGGCTTACTCCTCACATCAGATGGGTAGAGCTGTTGCCTCCTCCATGCAGCTGTGGTGCAACACTTCACATAGGCACTTACCCACATGACAAGGAACCTTCACACACATCAATGTCCAGGAGGGCGTACACATCACTTGGACACTCTCACCACAGCTCCCCTCAACTCATACACATCTGTGGGTACAGTCACCTGCCACACTGGGGGGACCACTGAATCACCTCAGGACAATAGCCAAAAAATGCCACCCAGGGTTTGCCAGGCTGAATGTGTCATGCACTATGCAGTGAATGTCACAGTAAGCACAATGCAAGTGAGGAGTGCACACAGGAATTACTTCATGTTCTGCATGACAGACATAAGACTTTCCCCCCCTGGGACCCACTCTAAACCTCATTGCATGTCTGTCACACCTGGACACAATGCCAGAAGTGACAGCCAAGAAACAGGTGCACAGTCAAAGGTAGTGGGGTCAGCACCCAACTGCTCCCCTGGTCTCCCATACAGGCTGGGGTACAGTGGGAGGAGGACATTCAGCAGGGCCTCATTCTCCTCCATGGTGAACGGCTGGGCCCTCTCCACAGTCCGCGACATGATGCCAGAGGAAGCATAGACAGCAGCAGTGTGGTCGACAGGAAAGTTGATTTTGAGTGATTGGTCAGACTCATTTGCATCCTACGTTTCCTCCAATCACTTTAAACATACACCAATGACACAAATGTGCATGGTTCAATTTTTGAGCATCATAGCAAGGCAAACACCACTTTGCAACATTGTAGTTTTTGGCCCAACTGACTTTTCAAGCCCACATGATGGCCACATTGCAACTGAAATGTCTGTATCCATGACAACCAGCATGCATTTTGGGCCTAATACTTGTCCCCTATGTAATTTTTGAATCCCAAAAACATGTACGGTGCGTTTCACACATACCCGTACACTTACGGCAACACTACAATAGTGATACGGACCGTACACATGCTCTGAGAGCGTGTGTTTGGTCCGTATCACTGTGGTAGTGGTGCCGTAGGAGTACGCGCGTGTGTACGGTCTGTACCACGCGTACTCCCACGGCACCACTACTATAGTGATACGGACCGTACATACGCTCTCAGAGCGTATGTACGGTCCGTACCACGCGTACTCCTACGGCACCACTACTATAGTGATACGGACCGTACACATGCTCTCAGAGCGTATGTACGGTCCGTACCACGCGTACTCCTACGGCGCCACTACTATAGTGATACGGACCGTACACACGCTCTCAGAGCGTATGTATGGTCTGTACCACACGTACTCCTACGGCACCACTACCATATTGATACGGACCGTACAGACGCTCTCAGAGCGTGTGTACGGTCCGTATCACTGTGGTAGTGGTGCTGTAGGAGTACGCGTGTGTGTACGGTGTGTACCACGCGTACTCCTACGGCACCACTACTATAGTGATACGGACCGTACATACGCTCTTAGAGCGTATGTACGGTTCGTACCACGCGTACTCCTACGGCACTACTACTATAGTGATACGGACCGTACACATGCTCTCAGAGCGTGTGTATGGTGCGTTTCACAAGCTTACACTGGTGATAGGAGGCACACACGAAAGGAATGGAGGTTTCCGACTCGCACAAGGCTGTACATCAAGTCATTGGGCCCGATTCACAGAATTAACTTAAGACTAAATCCTAAACTTACTACTTTGTGGTAATCACAGAATGCACTTACTACTTTTGGTATTCACAGAATGCACTTACTACTTATGGTATTCACAGAATGGATTTACGACTACTAACTTTACGTCCGCACTTGGGCCGGAAATTCCGGCACGGAGGCGGGGCTTCCGGGCCGGAGGCGGAGCTTCCGGGCCGGAGGTGGGGATTCCGGCCGGTGGAGGAGATTTAGCCATGGCCGAAATCTCCACCTCTGGCCCGGAAGCTCCTCCTCCGGCCCGGAAGCCCCGCCTCCGGCCCAGAAGCCCCGCCTCCGGCTGGGAAGCACCGCCTGCGGGCCGGAATTTCCGGCCCGAGTGCGGATGTAAAGTTAGTAGTCGTAAATCCATTCTGTGAATACCATAAGTAGTAAGTGCATTCTGTGAATACCAAAAGTAGTAAGTGCATTCTGTGAATACCACAAAGTAGTAAGTTTAGGATTTAGTCTTAAGTTAATTCTGTGAATCGGGCCCAGAGTCATTGCAGACTTTCATGTGCAGGGCCTAGGTTTGTCAGGCAGTGATATTGCACATGTCTCCTCATGTAGTTGCACAATTGATGTGTGATGACCTGTGTACACATGTCATGTGTGATGGGGCACTATGTGGCACACTTCCCCTTCACACTTTGCACATGTGTTCCTGTAGTACAAACGTGTCAAGCACAGCATCACTGGTATGGCACAGTCACCACCACCACCCGCAACTGTCCCCTGATGCCAGGGACATGGACACTAACAACTGACATTTCACAATCACCATGCCCCGATGTGACTATGTCATGTGTGTGTCATGTGTTCTCATGAGCTTGCTGTTAGTGTTCCGTCAACTACATCTGCTGTTGCTGCATCCAACATGTGTCTGTGTGGAGATAGGCATGGCACACATCTACACACACCATGCCCAATGTGGATTCCCACGTAAGCAGGGTCTGTATGCATTGGACATGATATTTTCACCTCAGGACATATCTGCGTCGTCTCAATGTCTGTGTTTTCTGTTTTCACGTGTACTCCTTCATGGCAGTGTGTGTGATCTGAACATATGAGTTTCCATGTGACCTGTGCGTCTAGCTTGCCGTCAGCTGTCTGTATGAGATGACATCCTTCAAATGCAGCTATGAGGATGTATGTCACTCCTGTGATGTCTCTGGCTGTTCACTCAGACTGGCCCCAAGCTCATTTCAGGGCATGTCATGCAGACTTACCAATCAACGGGTGTATCTGGCTTTTCGTAGGAGTTTCACCAAGCTAGCATACATGTCCTGTATGTATTGCACACACCAGACTCTGGGCCCGATTCACAGAACTAACTTAAGACAAAATCCTAAACTTACTACCATTTTGGTATTCACAGAAGGCACTTACTCATTTTGGTATTCACAGAAGGCACTTACTCATTTCGGTATTCACAGAAGTTAGGAGTCCTAACTTTAGGACTCCTAAATGCCTTCTGTGAATACCGAAAGCCTTAAAATTTGGATTTTTCTCACTTTAGTAGTAGTATAGTTAGGACTCCTAACTTTAGGACTCCTAAATGCCTTCTGTGAATACCGAAAGTCTTAAAATAAGGATTTTTCTCAATTTAGTAGTCCTAAAGTTAGGACTCCTAACTTTAGGACTCCTAAATGCCTTCTGTGACTCCCGAAAGCCTTAAAATTAGGATTTTTCTCAGTTTAGTAGTAGTATAGTTAGGACTCCTAACTTTAGGACTCTTAAATGCCTTCTGTGAATACCGAATGTCTTAAAATAAGGATTTTTCTCAATTTAGTAGTCCTAAAGTTAGGACTCTTAACTTTAGGACTCCTAAATGCCTTCTGTGACTCCCAAAAGCCTTAAAATTAGGATTTTTCTCAGTTTAGTAGTAGTATAGTTAGGACTCCTAACTTTAGGACTCTTAAATGCCTTCTGTGAATACCGAAAGTCTTAAAATAAGGATTTTTCTCAATTTAGTAGTCCTAAAGTTAGGACTCCTAACTTTAGGACTCCTAAATGCCTTCTGTGACTCCCGAAAGCCTTAAAATTAGGATTTTTCTGAGTTTAGTAGTAGTAAAGTTAGGACTCCTAACTTTAGGACTCTTAAATACCTTCTGTGAATACCGAAAGTCTTAAAATAAGGATTTTTCTCAATTTAGTAGTCCTAAAGTTAGGACTCCTAACTTTAGGACTCCTAAATGCCTTCTGTGAATACCTAAAGTCTTAAAATAATCATTTTTCTCAATTTAGTAGTAGTAAAGTTAGGAGTCCTAACTTTAGGACTCTTAAATACCTTCTGTGAATAGCGAAAGTCTTAAAATAAGGATTTTTCTCAATTTAGTAGTCCTAAAGTTAGGACTCCTAACTTTAGGACTCCTAAATGCCTTCTGTGAATACCTAAAGTCTTAAAATAAGGATTTTTCTCAATTTAGTAGTAGTAAAGTTAGGAGTCCTAACTTTAGGACTCCTAAACTCAGAAAAATCCTAATTTTAAGACTTTCGGTATTCAGAGAAGGCATTTAGGAGTCCTAAAGTTAGGACCCCTAACTTCTGTGAATACCGAAGTGAGTAAGTGTCTTCTGTGAATACCAAAATGAGTAAGTGCCTTCTGTGAATACGAAAATGGTAGTAAGTTTAGGATTTTGTCTTAAGTTAGTTCTGTGAATCGGGCCCTCTGTTTTTAGCAGATGTGTAGTAGCAGTTGAGCATGTGCTCTGATCATTGACATTGATGTTGTTAAGCTCTCAATCCTCGTCATTCATCACAAATTTCTGCAGGGCACCGCCTGTCCCCTGAACAATGCCAGACTTGGGTGCCATGAGGGAACGTGCCTGCATCCGACGTTACCGATTCACTCAACAGTTGATTGAGGACTTGACTGCCAAGGTGGCACCACACCTCCGACCGCGACACAGGTATCCCACTGCGCTGACCCCCAAGATGAAGGTGATGGCAGCCCTACATTTTTTTGCCACAGGTACATTTCAATTCACCATAGCTGATGTTGGTGGCATGTCACAGACCATGTTCAGCCGTGTCCTGCGTGATGTTTTGGCAGCCATGTTGGAGCACCTTGATGAATTCATCCATTTACCGACTCCTGAGGAGTTGACAGGTGTCAAGGGTGATTTCTATGCCCTGGGAGGGAGGCCCCATGTCATTGGGTCCATTGATGGGACACATGTGGCTTTGGTACCACCACAGGCACAGGAGGTAGCCTATCACAAACGTAAACTTTACCACTCTATAAATGCCCTTGTGGTGTGTCTTGCTAACATGCTGATTTCCCATGTCTGTGCACGTTTTCCAGGGTCAGCACACGATGCCTACATCATGAGGCGTAGCAGGGTGCCACAAATGATGCTGCGGCTGCACAATGAACGAGCATGTCTTGTTGGTGGGTATACTCTGTTTGTCCTGTGTGTTGCGGTATCTCTGGCACTTACGGCATCTCATGACCCACTTATTTACATGATGTTTCCATGTCGGGGACTCTGGCTATCCCAACATGCCATGGCTGATGACGCCTCTCCGCAACCCAAGGTCAGCTGCAGATGACTGGTACAACAATGCACACGGGCAGACTAAGCGAGTGATTTAGAGGACGTTTGGTCTCCTGAAGAGCAGATTCCGGTGCCTTCACAAGACAGGCGGGTCCCTCCCATATGCACCGGCGAAGGTCTGCAAAATCTTCATCATGTGCTGCATGCTGCACAACATGGCAGTGGAGAAGGCAGTGCCACTCATCCTGGAGCAGGATGAGCAGGAACATCCATCCGTGGAGGATGAAGGGCTTGGTCACTAGGCAAGTGATGAGGAGGAGGAGGATATCTGGAGTCAGCTCATACACAACTTCTTCTCATAATGGTGAGTCACTGGGTCTGAGTTTGCACGCTTGGAGGCTTGGGTGGCATGTGTTGCAATGTGTGTGTCCAGCTGACTGTATGCTAAGTGACTTAGATTTGTGTTCTGATGTGTGACTCGAGTGATGATGTCATTCCACACATTTTAGCAGGGACAGTTTCTTTTAAATTAGCATGGGGACAACATTGTTCCTGTTTAGTAAATGTCCATGTATGCGGAGAAAAATATATTTTCGCTGACTTCTTGTGTTTCTGTCATTCCCAGGTTCTTGCGCATGTTGTCTGCTCGTGTAATCGTTGTCCTCCTGCTATTCCTCATGAGTATTGCAACGTGTGCTGAATCAGCGTTCCATGCACGGACATGGGGAAATTTCATTTTGGGTAAGGATTGCAGCAAGGCGTTTTGGGGGTGGTACGTGTTTGGAATGTGTTGGGACTGCCTCTGTGCATGTTGTGTTACCATGCATACATGTTAACTCACCATGGGGCACATAACATGTAGCATGACTCCCATGAATTGACAGTCACCCTTTGTGACAGTCATCTGTAATGGATTTAGGATTCTGATTAAGGCATCAATGTGTGTAAAACTTCCCTCTGAAACATACGGAAAGCTACGGGTGGACATAGTGTGGGACATCCCCATGACGGGCTGAATGGGGAATTGCATTCTCTCCGTGTGCAGCAGGAGGTGTTTGGCTCATCCCCTTAACTTGTGTGCCAGTTCATTTGGATTTACTACATCCGTGTTGTGAAGGGCGTGTCCAGCGTAGGTCCCACATGTTCAGTCAAATGACCTGTGAGTTTGTTCATATTTATGCATTTCCCTCAGTGTGAGCTTGAGTAATAAAGGTGTTCCTCTCCCTCCGAAGTGCCTCATCTCTGTCAATGCAGGACTCTTGCCACGTTGCATGCGTCATCTCTGGCATAGTTGTCAAAGATTGTGCATATGAGTGTATGTATAGTTCGGCAACATGCATGCAGTTCTTCATGATCTCTATTGTGCATGAAGTCCATGGTTGTGAATGTATTTGGTCAGGTTGCTCCCACTAACGGTCCGTCAACGCCTGCTGAGGGTGTGTCTCCTGTGCGCAGCTCGGCCTTCTGTTTCCTGATCCTGTGTCAGTCATCTTTGGTGATTGTTCATCCATTTTCTCTGGGTGAGCCATGAGTAACCTGACACTCCTTCCTTAACATGCACCTGTTGCAGTTGTCCTTTCTGACATCCTTGTCTTTGTGTGCTACTTTTGGCCTAGTTTCCAGTACATGCCGCCTGCTGCTGCGGCCCCTGCAGCAAGGGCCCACCAAGTTCCCAGATTCTGCAACCCACATGCCTCCAAGATGCTCCTCCCTTCCTCCCTCCACTCATTCATTAGGCTGTCACCAGCTTGTCTGTGCCACTGTTGCGGCCAGGCGGTGCCAATGGCAGGACCGTCAGCGCCTGCAACGTGCACATTGCACGACCCTCATGTCCTTGCATGACCCACATCACACAACAGTCTCATGTTGCAGCCACCCTCCAAGCAATGTCCAAGCAAAAATTCACCGCCTGCTCTCAGGCATACCCTAGGCGCACACACGACACCTTCGCATGCTGAGTGTGCAACTCCAACTGCATACACAGCGCTGCCCTGCCTTCCAGGCCCTGTCACACCAACCAGGTCATGTCCCTCCTACTCCACACTGGCTCCGTCCAACAGCACGCCATTGGACTCTGTTACCTCCTCAACACAACAGGCCCACACATCACCATCATGGCAGTGACCTGGATGAAAGCATCCTCAGCACACAACTTCTTCATTGCCATCTCAGACGGATACAAGAGCACCCGCAGGGACAGCACTAACAATCCCGGAGGATGAATTGATATCTATTCCCAAGTACGCACTCAGGGTCACAAATCCGGTTTGGCACTTACCCCCTGCAAACCATCAGAGTAACATTCATCTACAGATCTCCAGGCCTACATCCACAATTCCGTAAAGCCATCAACACGTCCATCGTCGCGCATGCCCTCACATCCACAGGATACATGTGGCTGTGGGCCAGGAACTTATGGCTGGATGAGAAAAACACCAGCATCCATCATTGGTCCATCCACATTAGCATCCACGTCTCCGACAGGCAACACTGCCACACACCCCGCTACCAATCCCCCAAAGATGCTTGATGTAAGTCAACACAGACATGCTGTGTGGGACACTGGAGCCAACACCACCGCCACACCCTGCAACCTCACTCACTGGATCAGCAACTGATCCAACAATCTAGCCACGTTGACGGACTTTCCTGTGACGCACATCAACAATTAAGCCACCTGGGTCAAGACAGACCTACTGGACTCATACACGTCTAGCAGGACTCTTGTGCACAGCTTGCAACACAAATACCCATCAGTGGCCTTACAACCCTGGAAAACGGCACACACAGCCATCACCATATCATCAGCAAGGACAATTGGAGATCCTTCAGATGGGGAGGAGGACATAAAAAAGCACGACATCAAGGAGCTCATCAGCATCGTGAGTGCACTGACATCAGCTCTCCATCCAAAAGACACCCCACCCTTGCAAGGCTGAGCCAATCCCTTGCAACTTCCTACCACTGCAAGCTCATGGACATACACGCAAGCCTTGGCACACAGAGGAAGAACGCTCTATTATACGCGGGACCAACCACCCTCAGGTTTTGGACTTCCATCAGCACCAGATACAACACCCGGCTCATGTGCAACATCCCCTGGGGATCTCCATCAGGCCCCTTCCCACAAAACATCTCAACCACATCATTCCCCATCCTTGTAGCCCCCGTCCAGCACGTCATGTATGTTTCTTTGGAGTTAGCCACATTCCATGGTAGATAGTGGCATGCAGTGACCCAGGCCCTTCTTAGACAATGGACGGCAGGAACGCTGGCTCTCAAGGAACCTCAACTTGCTTCCCTAGCCAGCAAATGTCATCAGGAAGACAGTCAACGAGCAACTGGCAACCTTCCTCCACGCAAAGAGCTCCAGGCAACCTGCACAAGACCGTCTTCCACAGTAATCACCCCACTGCAACCGTCATCATTGCCATCCAACACCAACAACTTTGCCCTGCTCAACAATGGTGAGGCCACCCCCCTTGACTCTCCACAGCATTATGCACGATGTGGTCACACACTGTCAGCTCACACATCTCCAACACTGGTATCCAGGGGATGGACCAGGATGAAATCACCAAGTGGCTCACCAGCAAGGCCATGGGAGTGGGACTCACGCCTTCAGCATGTAGTACAGTGGCGTCATCTGGCACATGGCCCAGGGCTCATCTCTCAGCGTGTCAATCTTCAATGTGTCCATGACCACCCTCTGCACCATCACATGCGCACACAACCTCATCATCATCTCGTATACCATTGACAGCCAGCTGCTCCTCACCCTCACCAAAGACACAGCCATTGCCAGTTCCAACCTTCAAGAAGGCCTGAGGTCCGTTGATGAATGGCTGAACATCATACACCTGAGGCTGGACTTGTACATGACTGAGGTAATCATCTGAGGATTGTCCCCTTACAGCTGGGTCAACTCCTTGTGTCCCACCCGCCAGGGCTCTGCACCAGCACCCAGTGGCCATGCACACAAGATGGTGTGCATCATGGACTCGTCGCTCACAATTGCCATGCAACTCACCAGCATCTGTACCTCATGCTGCAACACCCTCCGCATGATGCACATGACCCACATGACCCACAGATAGATCTACTCCAAGGCAAGACAGACCATCCCCCAGGTCCACGACAACAGCCGTGTCAACTACAGCCCCGCCCTCTACAGAGCAATTACAGCCAAACTCCCGGAAAACTTGTCCACATCCAGGGTGCATCTGCACACCTCAGCTTCAACATACCGTGCCCCAGCCACATCACCGTCCACCTGAGATAGCTGCAGTGGATCACTGTCTGCTGCAGGATGACCTTCACACTCCTCACCCACACTCAGGAGGCAGTCCACAACCGCAGACCCCAAACCAACCTTGGACGTCTGTCATACAAGACCCCGTTGGGCCAACTCCGTGCATCCAACCTTGCCCTGGCCAACATTCTTCACATCCACCACACTCCAGCATGCAGGACATAGTTCTCCCACCTGGCTACACATACCTGGGACTCCCTCCCCGGGCACCTCCACATGAGCCATGACCTCTACACCTTAATGATGCTCTTCCACATTGGTCTGTCCGCACAGTATTGCAAGCCCTCCTTCAGCAGCTTGAGCCCATAACGGGTGAGTATTGTGCTTCATGTCTGTATTTGATGATACATTGTGACCCATGTGTGTACTGTACCGGACTCAGATCCAAGGGTATGGATGGCTGGAGTTCGTTCAACACTCAGGCATAGTTTGACATTTCCCCACACGTATGTTGTGGACTCATGCAAAATGACTACAACATCTAATTAAAGAAAGTTTGTTTTATTCTCGGTGGGGGGCGTATATTGTGGGTGAAAATAGGTGCTATACAGTGTGGCTAGAATCCAAAGTTCCAAGGGGGAGATGGGATCCTTGGCATTTGAAGTCATCAGAGTCCAGAACACAGTGTTTGTCATCATTGGTCAGTCTGTGACCAGCAAGTCCATGTGGCAGAGAATGTCAGTGGATGAGGTGCTGCTGTTGCGCATGAAGGCCAGGTGCCAAGCCAGGTGACCTGGGAGATGTGGATGGTCCGCTGCCTCTCACGGTCTTGTCCGTGGACGATCTACCTTCCTCGCGGGACCCTCAGATGCAGGCTTTGACGATGTTTGGGATGCTCCATCGGACGAATCCTCCTCCTCCTCCGTTCCTGTGGCTGTTGTTGGTCTTCGCCTGGTGGCACAGGGAGGGTTGCCCATGTTGTCGGCGATCCGACGGTGTGAACGGCTTATGTCCGTTTGCACCGCCAGGAGCTCAGCCAGTCTTGCCTCCATCCGTCCTTGGTGTTGTTGTTGACTGGCGTGTTGCTCGGCCTGCTGGTTCTTAATCTCTGTGAGGGTCTCCACTACATGGCTGATGGCCCTGGTGTCACGCCGGTATGCCTCTATGATGTTGCGTATGTGTGACATACCGGTCCCTTCAGCTGGCTGGTCAGGTTCTCGCCTCCGCCTGCCTCCACTACCACCACCCCTGCCCACACGAGCCTGGCCTGCCGTTGTGGGCATATCAGGTCTACAGGGGACCCCTGAGGGATGGCAGTTGCGGGGTTGTCTGTCTCCTCCTGGGTGCCCGGCGAACCTTGTCCCTCCAGGTCAGACTGGCTCAGTTGTTCACTGCGGGCAGGGCTCCTGGGTGTCTCTTGGGACGTGGAAGGAATGGGGGTGGTGGTTGGCACAGATGTACCTGAGGCAGGTGCTGCAGGGGCTTGGACACCAGAGGGTCCAGGTGGGTTGGGGTCATACGCGGAGTGTTGAGAGGCGTCGCTGCCGGTGGGATCAGGTTCCTCCCAAGCCTGGGACTGTGATTCTTCCCCCCCATTGTTGGGGGGAGATCAATGACGTTGCCCTGTGTGTGAGAGAGAGACAATGTTAATGCTTTTTCATGCGACATCCATGTTTCATACATATTCAAGTTGGCACAGTTCCTCCAGGTAGTTGTATGTGCCTAGCATTCCCCTCACTTTTCACTTGTGGATGGGTATATTGCGCGGGACAGATTGATATGTTCTCCTGAGTGTTTGCCATGTAGATTTTTGGCTTGGATGCTTCTTTGGCTATGGATTGATCTTGTTGTGTCACATATCCATTGTGAGAGTGGGTAAATCCATTGCCTGCCCCGGGGGTGTGTGCTTGTGTAAGGGGTGTGTGTGACAGGGCCTGCTGGTGGGTGTAGTGTGATATGGCTGTGGGTCTCCCAGGTGATGTATCTGTCCCCTCGTGGTGCATGCTGGCATGACAGTGAGTGTGAGTTCCTGTCCTAGATATCTGAGCTTGTGGTGTTGGTGTTTGAGTTTACAGTGGTCACAGGAGGGCCTTGTGCTGGCTACAGCAGGGCCAAGTGTCAGCTACCTTGTCAGTACTTTGCCAGTCCCTGTGCATTGTGCATGGTGCATGGGTATGTACCTGGGCCATATGGGCTGAGGGCAATGGTGTCTGATTCTGAGTTGAACAATGTGTTTTGTGAGCCCCACCCTCCCAGCATCCCGGACATCCAGTCTTGGGTTTGTGCTTCGTGTAGCCTGGGACATGGCATGGCCTTGCTTTGTGGATGGGGCATACACATGTTAGTGGTATGAGCGTTGCTTTTGAGTGTGGTGGTGTCCGGTGAGGGCTTGTGGGTAGTTGCGTGCATTTGGCGTAGTTGGGGTGTGGATGCCATTACCCCCATGTTACGTAAGTTGTAAGTGTACTCACCAGGCTCTGCAACTCCTTCGACTCCGTGTACTCCCACCGGCGGAAGCAGGGCCATCACCTTCTCCTCCCAGGGATGGTAATGTACCGGTCTGCGGGGCAGCCCACCTCCAGTGATGTTGCTCTGGGCGTAGTCCTCATTCATTTCGCGCTTGACTGCCCTCCGCAGATCGTACCACCTGGCTTGGCATTCATTCCTGGTCCTTCTGATGGGCGCAAGAGCATTCACCCTATCGACGATCCTCTGCCACAGGCGGGATTTTTTGGCTATGCTGGTCTGTCTGACCAATGTTCCAAAGAGCTGTGGCTCGACTCTGATAACTTCATTGACAAGGATGTCCAGCTCCTCCCTTGTGAACTTTGGATTCTTGTTTGTGGGCATGGTGTGGGGTGAGGGTGTGGATGGTTGTGGGTGTGTGTGTGACTGTGAAGGTGTGTGTGGGAATGTGGAGAGGGGGTTTGTGTGAAGGAGTGTGTGTGAAGGTGTATATGTTAAGGTGTATGGGTGCTGTTGTTGGGGTGTGCTCTGTAGCTGCAGTGAGTCTGTTGCAAAGGCTCATGGTTTGAGTGTGTGGGCCCTTTTTATTGGTCCATTTGTGGGTGGGCCTGAGTTTGAATTTTTGGTGGGTGTGTTATAAGAGGTGGTTGTGAGTTTGGGCCTCTGTTTACCTGTTTGGATGTGCCAGGTCAGTCATTTTGATGTTTTTTGTACTGTAGACATGTTTGTGGTGATGTGCGAGTCGAATTGACCCTCCTTGTGCTGTTTTACAGTGTCCTGGTTCAGTACGAGTCGTTTTTGCGTATGTAAGGTGCGTCCATACGTGATGTTGTTGTACCGTGCTCGCATACGCAATGTTGTTGTAAGGTCCGTACATACGCGATGCTGGGGGGCGGTTCAGGGGTACGGTGCGTCCAAGTGCAGTGCTGGTGTACGGTGCGTCCAAGTACGGGGCTGGGGTATGGTGCTGTGGTACGGTGCGTACAAGTACGGGGCTGGGGTACGGTGCTGGGGTATGGTGCATCCAAGTACGGGGCTTGGGTACGGTGCGTCCAGGTACGGGGTTGGGGTACGGTGCTGGGGTATGGTGCGCACAAGTACAGGGCTGGGGTATGGTGCTGGGGTATGGTACGTACAAGTACGGGGCTTGGGTATGGTGCTGGGGTACGGTGCATCCAAGTACGGGGCTTGGGTACGGTGCGTCCATGTACGGGGCTGGGGTACGGTGCTGGGGTACGGTGCGTACAAGTACGGGGCTGGGGTACAGTGCGTACAAGTATGGGGCTTGGGTACGGTGTGCCCAACTACGGGGCTGGGGTACGGTGCGTACTACAATTACGGTGCTTGGGTACGGTGCTGGGGTACGGTGCATACAAGAACGGGGCTGGGGTACAGTGCTGGGGTACGGTGTGTACAAGTACGGGGCTGGGGTACGGGGCTGGGGTATGGTGCATCCAAGTACGGGGCTGGGGTACGGTGCTGAGGTACGGTGCGTACAAGTACGGGGCTTGGGTACGGTGCTGGGGTACGGTGCGTCTAAGTACGGGGCTTGGGTATGGTGCTGGGGTATGGTGCGTCCAAGTACGGGGCTGGGGCACGGTGCATCCAAGTATGGGGCTGGGGTATGGTGCGTACAAGTACGGGGCTGGGGTACGGTGCTGGGGTACGGTGCGTACAAGTACGGGGCTGGGGTACGGTGCGGACATGGGGGGGCTATGGTGCTGACATACGGGGGGTACGGTGCTGACATACGGGGGTACGTGCAGACATACGCGGGGGAGGGGGGAGCTGTACGACTCGTATCCCGGGCACAAGTTTACCCGGGATACGAGTGGTGCAGAGTTCGCTCCGTACGGGACGTTTTACATACGCTTGTGTATTCGGAAGGGAGGTACGGATCGTACTTGTGCGCTCACACTTCAGTTTTACGAATTGTATGTAAAACTGTCCGGGTACGTCTCATAGACTTTTCCCCCAAGCGATTCGTATGTATTTTTAACGTACGAATCGTACTTCACCGGTGGGACGGGACTTGTACGAATCGCACGTAAAAAAATACGGATACGAGTCGTACGGGAATTTTTTTTACCCGATCGGAATCGGCACCATAATGTCTGGCCTTGGTGTTTGAGATAGAGATGCTTCCAATTGTGCATCTATTTGGGTTTCTAGAGTTGATAAAAATTCCTGTGATAGGCCCCCCTGGGCAGGAACGGGGGTGGTCATTTGCTTCTGCTCCTCTTCTGGAGTGTGGGATGAGAAATTGATCTTCGTAAGTCCTTAGGCTGGATCGGTTCTGGGCTCAGTGAGGCTGCCCTGGTTAAAGATCGAGCAGATCTGGATTTTTCCTTTTGGTCCTTCTCATTATTATTGTTGTATTTTTGGTTACCGGTGGAATACGAAGAATGCGTGGTTCTTTGAAAGAAACTTTGAGTTTTTCCTTGTATGGAAGGGTGCACAGGCGTAATTACCGGTCTTTCTTTGAATGGACTCCGGTTCAGATGGCTGCCCGTTTCCATTTCTGTTTTGAGTTCCATCGGTAGGTGGATTTGTGAGTGTTTGTAAGTAGCACCCAAAGGGTCTGATAGTGGGCTGCCTTGCCCCCCTTCAGCCACGCCTGGGGGCTCTCTTGCTTCATCGGCTTGCCCCTTCTTGCCCACGCCTCTGCCCGGGCATCGCTTTTTGACCATCCTTGATCTTTTCCATGAGCCTTCCTTATTTAATCTTTCACCTTAATTGCTGATGCCTGAAGGTGCCGAGAGAGGCGTGAGGAGATGGCAGCAGTTGGCGACAGGGTCTCAACGCGGTCTCGGCGCAGTTGCCGGACCAAAGGCTCAGGTAAGTGGGACGAGCGGAGCTTTACAGGGCAGGCAGGGCAGGCTGGGCGTGCGACATCCAGGACTAACCGGGCACTTCCACACCCGCACCCCCCAACGGCTCACTCCCTGAAGCCTTTGTCTGATAGATATTGCACTTGTCACAGTGCTCCCAGGTCCACCTCCGGCTCCCTCCATTCCCCAGCTCACCTCTTAGTCTCAGTCTCAGTCCCACAGGAACTGCGGCTCCTGGTTGCCGCCTGGCAATTCTCCTGTCCGGTGGCGGGATTCAAGTTCTGCTGTACTTCCTTGCTCTGTGTGGCAGCAGCAGCGGCAACCAGCCCACTTGCCACTGGAAGTCAGGAGCGCCACGGGGGAGCCAGCAGGAAACTAACGAAAACCGAGACCCAGCCGCAGCCACACAGGAACAGCTTGCCACCGTTCACTGCCGGCAAAGGCAGAGACCAGTGGGTTTGCGTGGACTGCGAGCAGGGACAGGGGCCACCAGGCGAGTAACCAGTGTGAAACCTGCAGGAGCTGCAGAGAGGCAGCAGCAGCAAAGATTCGGCGTCTTGCGTCTCTCACTCACGGTGGCCGGCTGGAAAAACTCTTGGAATTACTAGGACCTGAACTGCTTGTTTAAAGTCATTTGCTGGCAAGAAGGGTTTCAGTTTTCGCAGTGTGTTCAGGTGGAAATGTGCTCCTTTTGTGGAGGCGCTAATATGCTTCTGCATTTTTAGGTTTCTATCCAGTGTCACCCCTATAGATTTCGCTGATTCGAGAATGAGCGGTTGCCCTTGGAGTGCTGTTAGGTGCTTCATCCATTCCAGGATGGTGGATGACTTGTTGGTGAGGGTGATTAGGAGGAACTCGGTTTTGAAGGTGTTTAGTTTCAAATTATTTTCGGCCAGCCATGTTTGAGTTTTTTGTAGCGTTGTGTTGAGAGCGTTGATGTCCTCAAGTGAATTGATGTTGATGTAGATTTGGGTGTTGTCTTCATACATATGGAAATGGACCTCTGAGAGACTGAGAAGTTCAGTGAGAGGCTCCATGAAAAGGTTGGATAATGTGGGTGAGAGAGAAGATCCTTGCTGTACTCCTAACGTGACTGGCACAGGGTTGGATAAGGTTTGATTGACATTGAATCTTTGAGATCTATTTTGGAAGAAAGAGGTAAACCAGGTAAGCACAGATCCAGATATTCCCATTCTGAGTTTCAGGAGTTCTAGCAAGTTGTCGTGTTTGACTAGATTAGTAAACAGGATTCGTTTTGGTCAATGATTTTTAGAGCGTCGTCAATTATGTGTGTCATGAGGCAACTTGGGGGCTCATAAGGGGCCTCCTGTCACCTCTGGGCATGGGGGTGTATGCAGGGGGTACATGTAGTACCCCCCTGTATTTCTGCACGGGAAGAAATGCAGGACATGGTGCATTTCTTCCCATGCAGTTACATGCTTTGCGGTCCCATATCTGTCTTTGTACGGCTCTCCTTTGAGCCTTAGAAAGGCAGTGCCATGGGACCGCCACAGTGCACATCGCCAGGATTAAACTCGTAATCTGGAGGATGGTTTGACATTAAATTTGACAGTTTTTCTGCCAGGATCTGGCGTTGCAGCCCACAGGAAGACCACTAATAATTTGGCCCTAAGTCTCATAAAAAAATATTATTATTATAAGCCCAATAATATCACAAAGCCCATCACAAATCAAGCAGTAGATGGTTCAGGGTTTTCTGTGTGTTATATCATGTCTTCCATCCTTCAAGCTGAATTTAAGGCATGTTAGCCGTGAGCAATAGGAGATGAAGAAGGCTGCAAGGGAAAAGGGAGTCAGAAAGAGAGGCATGTGGCAATCTAGGACTAGAATGAAAAAAAGTATGTCCAGATACTGGGACTAATAATATACCCTTGCAGCTCACTGCCAGGGGCTATACTGGTTTTAAAGGTTTAAAGGTCCTGAACATGAGTTATTCCAATGTTCTAATTATAAATGCAAATTGGGAAAAATGGACATTGTGACCACTGACAGATTTCTGCTTACCCATAATCAAACACCTTCCTGATTAAGGAGGCTCTCAGCAATGGTGACAGATCAATATGTTTTAAGTAACAAATTAGACCATGGCATCTCTGAAGATCCAATAAGTGGGGGCTCGGCTGTGCAAGTGAAAAGCATGATTTATTTGAATTCCCTGTAGCACAAATCCAAAATGCCAGCCTTTCCTCAAAGTTATAGTTCCCAAAACCAACTTGCATGAAACTGTTTGTTTTGCATGAGTCCCAAAAATCTGAAATCACAATCTGTCAGTAAATGAGTTATTACTCTGGGAAGGTAACACTTACCACCTGAATAAACCAAGCTAGTTAGGTCTGAAAACACGTCTTAGCAAATGTCTGCTCTTCTATTCTTCTATGACACAAGCAAGAAGTAATTAACCAAAAAATGCTCTTTAAGTTCCTGAAGTAACAGCCGTTTTAAAGTCAAGAAAACAACACAATAAAGTTCCTGAATAAATTCAGAAAAAATTCAGAAAAGTGTAATAAGTTCAAGAAACACATAAAAAGTGTTAAAATTGGATAAGGGTAACAGGAGAAATACATTTTTGAAAATGAAGTAAAAGTGAAGCACCATTGAAAAATATCAGTTCTCAGTTGGCCGGGACTTGGCGTGATTTCAGACTGACTATGATGGAGCAGAGAATGGATACACCAAGTGGGATGTCTTTGTCCAAGTTTTTACCAGGTTTTTACCAATTCTTCCAGAATATCAAAGTACTAGGCTCAGGGCCGGACTGGCCATATCGGGCACCGGGCATTTCCCTGGTGAGCCACCAGGGTGGGGGCCAGTTTTGGGCCCCTGGGGGCCGTTTTTTGTTACAGGGCCGTTTTTGCAGCATAGCTGCAAAATTGGTCCTTGTAACAAAATTGGCTGAAACACGCCCTGGCAAACAACTCGGCCGGTTTTGGTTCCCAGTCAAGGCTGAATATTTTTAGGGCCCCTTGAAGTCAGGCATTTCTTTGTCAGACTCCCAATCATGCCTTTTGGTGTTGATACCATTGGTCTGAGAGGGACAAATCTGGATTTGTAGAGATATATGCAACCAAAAGGTAAGCTGATAATTTCTCCCACAGATACAATCTGAACAGCTTTAGACTAGTTACAGGAAATTAAAATCAAGAGAGCTTGAGGATCCCTGGTGAGGAGAGATTTCGCATTACAGTACAATAAGGAGTAATTGCGTGATCCTTAGAACCTCGAATTTGATCAACTAGACCAGGAAAAGGGAGGAACTAAAGTATATAGCTGCTGAAACCATCAATGCCTTAGGGCCTTATTATCAATTTGGCAGTGGGAGTGGGGGACCGCCACTTTCCCCCGCAGCACCAAACCTGTGTTTGAACCACCCGCCAGATTGGGAGTTTTCTCCTGTTTGGCAGGCAGCTCTTTGGCGTTCCCATGGCGATGTCTATGAAATAGGTACTGCAATGGGAACGTCAAACTTAGTACCTGCATGGTATGGACTGCTGCAGTCCATGCTGTGAAGGTACTAGGGTGCATGCACACAGGGGGGCACAACATGTACCTCTCCCCACATGCACCCCATGGTGCAGAGGCACAAGTTGGCCCTGTAGGGCCGCATTTGTTTCCTCTTGTAACACTTTTCATGGTGGTGCGGGAACAGCAGCCCCCCCAATCATATTGCGGCCTCAAGACTGGTCGTAATAGGGCAGTTGAAAGGCCATACTCAGAATAAGCCCATACTCATAATAAGCCCCTTAGCCATTTACATTGTATTCATTAAAAATGTATCCTTATTTCCTGTGTTTGGACTAGGGGTGGGCGGAATTTGCGGAATTAACCTCCGCAAATTATCGCGAGATTGCAGAAAATCTCCGCAAACACGCCGGAAATATCGCGAAGATGCGGAAGTTTTTTGCCGCCTGTTCGCGGTATTTTTTGCGTGTTCGCGGGTCGCCAACTTACCCATGCGGTCGCTCATGGGCGCGGCCATCTTGTTTTCACTTGTCCCGCCCTCTGGCGTTGTTTACTTCCTGTTCCGGGTCGCGCAATGCATGTTCGCGGTCGATATTTCCTGTTCGCGATCGCTTTTACTTGATCGCGTTGCTTTTTGCTTGCTCAGGGAGAAAATATCGCGCGAACTTGCGCACGTGGTCGCAACGGGCGCGGCCATCTTGTTTTCCACTCTATTGCATGGTTCTGGGGCCTGATTTTCAATCCTCCCTAAATCTTTTCAATCCTTTGTTTATAGCCACTTTTTTCGGATCTTTATTACTTATTATTTCTCTAACTATTTTCCTGCCTCTATATTTTTGGTTTTTGTGTACCTTTTTTTTTGTTTTTTAGCTACTTTTTCTCTTTGTATTGCCTGCTATTTATTTCCTTTACTCCTTTATTTATTTTACCTTTTCTTTCCCGCCCCGTCCCCAGAACCATGTCCAAGGGCAGGGCTGTTCGCCGGCGCAGCCAGAGCCGCGACCGCCTTCCTTGCGGAAGGCGGCGCCCACAAGGGGTGCATGCACGGGCCTTATTTGGGGAGGCGGAGTTGGCTGCACTAATTTTCTTTGTGCAGCGCCACCTCCCCTCAACCCTGGCAGCAGGTGGCAGGCCTGGGTCCGGGTACGGCCTCCGGGAGCGTCGGCAGCGGTGGGGGAAGGTGCGCCGGGCAGTGTCTCGCATCTCTGGGGTCCGGCGCACCAAGGCACAGCTGACGCACCGGTGGTCCGACATCCTGGACCGTGAGCAGGACCTGCTGGACCTGCTAGGAGTGGAGGTTCCGGGGCTTGGTGAGTACCTATTTAATTATTACAACTTTGTGTCTGTTCTTCTGCTCTATGTTATATATTGCGAATATCTTTTTTTCTGTTGCTGCTTGCAATACATTCCAGGTTAATAATGTTTAAAAGTCTTCTGTGATTATGACACAGGTGCTCTTCTGCGCTACTACTAATCTTACTTGTTTGCAGCTTTGCGTTTGCGCTTGCTTAGCGTGATTCTTTACGAGTTTATTTTAGAGAAATTAAGTTACGTAATGCTACAGTGACTCATGTCCACTCCTTACTTTGTCCTGTCACTAATAGATAGGGGCGGATTGATACATAGGTTTAGGTACTTTGTATGAGCTTCTAATTGGTTAGTGGTATGCGTGATGCCCCCTCACTCAGTTACGTGACGTGCTGCTAGTACGCCAGTCTTTAGAACCTTTCTAGTTTGTTCAATGAGTGGAGGTAGGCTTTGCAGTTACTTAGCAGTAGCAGATGAGCATCAATCAAACCAAAATTGTGTATATACAAAAAATGTAGTCATGTTAATGTGTCCTCCATGATTGGATCATACACATTGTTGAGGAATACAGTCGAAATGCATACTTAATGTACAATTGGCATGCCTGGAATAGGTGGGCTAGGTTGGGTGGTAGGTTGTACTAATACTTAGGCTTACTTGTAACTTAGTTTTCTGGAATCAGAATGGAAGAATGGATTACTGTTGATAAATAGTAACTTAAGTAGTCGAACTGCGAATCCCCCGATATTACATGTTGACCAGATGAGATCGGTCAATGTAGTTATTGCAATTGTTTACATAAGTGTTTTTTGACCGTTGTTGAAAAAAATTGTATTTGCTTAAGTTGACACCATCCATCAATGTTTGTCTTTCTTATATCTTTCCTGTTCATCAGCACCCAGGGGCAGACGGGCAGGGACTGGGCAGTCGGCGGGACAGGAACACCACGAGGAGGACACCGCTGAGGGCTCCTCTGCTGGCCCCAGTAAGTCTTCTTGTTTTTAATAATATTTCTTATTCCATAACTTTTACTGCCCCATTTCTCCCGAACTATAGTGTGTTTCCAAATGCTATTTTTTACCACCAATTATCCTTCGATCTGTACGGTTTCAAAAAGCTTATCCCTGCCTCCGCTATGATGACTGAGTACTACTACATACTATCAGTCTGTCTGTCTGTACTGTAGTAGCTAGTCTTGCCCAGTGCCACTCTTTGTGAAAGGTTGTAATATAAAACTCATATTCACCAGTAGCTCGTACAATCCGTTGGGTCGTTGTCTTGTACTACTTTTTACTCTTGTTGATGTTTAGGCTTTGAAAATTCACAGCAACAGCCCTACCAGATTTCTTAATATTTTGATATGATACCCTATAGGACATACAACTGTTGTAGGGATCTTGCACATACATTTGCACCAGAAAATAGGATGTTGGTGATGGTAGGTTGGACCTTCCTTGCACACCTCAATCAGAAATTCCGCACCCACCACAATTCCACTGCTTGACTATAGTACTGTCTTGTCATACCTATTAGGTCTCGGAACCCTCCCCCCAAGACAACCAACAAGTAGACAACCCAGAACATTAACACACCCAACCTCTGTCGTGGAAGCAATTCACATGCACACCCTTACTTTAATTTGCTCAATCGTGTAAGTTAGTCCACTCCACACCAAATACCACAAAGTCTATGTAAGTTTAAAATTTTTATTTCAATTTGAGAAGGTCTGTACACTGTTATCTTAGCAGCACCAACCGGCAAATCAATAACATTAAAACAAAATACATTGTTACACTAATACAGTTGGGAATTAAATCATGATAACTGAAGTGGTGGAAGGCAGCACCACCATCCCATAGCAATTTAGTTTATATACATTTATAAATGAAGATGTGAGTGAAGGGACCCCTCACCTCAGAAGAACCTAGTACTGGTAGTTGGTGCATCGTTCAGAAGCTCTGGTTCGTAGAAGCGAATCTTGCGTCTGTAATGCGAAAAAAGGAAATGGTGTGCGTTAGTATATTGCAACTTGCAAGCATTTCTCAGCCGTGCCAAAAAGTGTAGCATCTATGGATAAGCAATATGGACTAACAGTAACAGTAGTACACCAGTTCTTCCTAAAAAAGTGGCTTGTTAATGTTTGTTGACCGCCTGTACGCAGCGCGTAGACTAGACAGTAGCAGTGTGAGGCAGGTCATGTGGGCTCAAAGGTGTCTTAAGAAGCTGCAAGGTAAAGGTAACGTCACATGTGCATGGCTAGGGCTAATCAAGCAAATGCTACAATGATCATATAACTTAGTGTCTACTCTACTACTACCTGATTTGTACTAGTGATTTATGTTAGTATTAACTCATTTTTCAACCTTGCTACTGATCAATAGGGGGGAGGTGTATATGTTGCCTAATAAATGTGTAATGTTTTCTAGGCGCACTACCGACCACCATTGCTGGGGCCAGCGAAGGCGACGCAGAGGGCGAGGATGCGGCAGTTGCAGATAGCAACGGAGGGGGAGTGGCAGCACCAGTGGCAGGCGGTGGTAAGTTAGATTCATAATCTTTAACTATTGTTGAACTTGACAGCACACTCACTGCAAAGGTGTACTGTATGTATATGTATACTGTAAAGTTGTGAATTAGGGCCCCATTAGGATGGTGGGCGTATTGCCCCCGCCGGGCTGGCTGGAATTCACTGCCGTCACAGCAGGGGCAAACCTCCCGCCATCCCTGTAGAAAATATTCAGACATGTCTAGGCGGAAAAGGGTTCAATATGGCGGTGGTGTCTCTCTCACCACACCGGCAGCCATATAATCTGCATTTTGGAATGCCTTTGCGTGGCGGCATTACCGTCCGCCACGGAAAGGCATGCACACATTGCAGAGTATGCTTGGGGGCCCCCATGGAGGGTACCTACCGATGCTATGGTACCCCCCGACTTTCAAAGCAAAACGTGACAGGCTCCGTGCGAGGCCCGTCATGTTGTGCTTGGAAAAGCAGCACAACATTTTAGCATTGCTTTCAGCGTCACTGTGCCGGGCGCATCATCCTAATTAATTGTCCCCACGGGACCCCCACCCTTTTTAGCAGTCGGATGGCGGGCGGACAAAGTCCGCCCGCTATCCGATGTCGTAAGTAAGTATGAGTTCTTGGGGACGTTTGAAGAGTGAACTAGAAGACTAGAATTCCCTTTAATTGGTATAGGACTAGGAGCCAGAGTATTGAGTAACCAATGGCCTCATCTATCTGATTTCAACTCCGCTTTGAAAGTTTTATGGAGAAGAGCACCTGGTGCACTGTTCAACTAAAAAGTGTAAGACAGGTGGAAGGAAGAAGGACGGGCGACATTTAAAATGTTATGTACTACTGTGCTTTATTTTATAGTGCTACTCTACCATGCCACTATGTGTATAAATAATTACCTTGTCCTACTGTTTTATTAAGACTATATTTTACAATTGTCTTGTTTTTCTCTTTTTGATACACAGCTACTCCGAAAATCAACCGGAAGGAGTTGGCCGCCAAGGCACGGCGCCGGAAGCTGGAGGCAATCCAGCAGGAATACCGGCGGCTGGTGGTCCTAGCCGAGGAGGAGGAGGAGAGTGCAGCAGCAATTGAAGCCTCCTCCAGTGCCCCGGGCCCCAGCCACCGCCCTCCAGCGGTACGGCGCCACCGTCTGGCGGCTGCCCGCCGCCACCGTGCCATCTCCGGTGCCCCCCCCCACTGTGGTTGCAACTGCCGCGGCCTTAGACGCCGCGTCGCCCATTTAGAGGACCAGATTCGTGTCCTCCTCCAGTCCCGCCCCACCAGTTAGTCCCTGTCACTGCCCCTTTTTTAATTCCTGTTTGTTTCCTCACTCGTTTGGGCGTTCTCTATTTCTATGGACAGTCGTTGGGGTTAGGGAGGGGGGTGGGTCAGCTTTTGTGGGTTTAGTTTATTTGTTAGGGTCAATTAAATATATTTTTCTATGTTACATGCAATGTTGTTAATGTTTTGTAGGTGGGGTAACTGTTTTACATCACACTGTTTCTTTGCTGGTGCATGGCCGCCCATAGCGTGTGTTTGATTTCAATAATTTGCTGACTGTATAAGACACAAACAGATAGATGCGACACACCTCACTCATTGACTGGTCCTACTATGCATTCTTTGGAGTGGTGTTTGAAACTGACATCATTGACAACATGTCCATTATTGATTCTGCCTCCCCCAAACTTCTCTCTTACCGGTGCTTGATGTTTATGTCCAACTGTGGCACAGCACTGGCTGCATGGTGAAGATGGTTTCCTTTTTCATACATGCCATGATTGGGGTGGTGGTGGTAGTATAGTAGTAGTATACACTGGCAGGGTAGCAGCATTTCCAAAAAAAGAAAAGGAGATAGTCAATCGCCTTTGAGAGACTGTTAGAGGAGTAGTTGAATGAAGTACATCACAGAATTTACCGAGCAACAATTATATGCACAAATATTTGACAAAAAAAATGAATGCTGGATATTATGAGGATAGCCTACTAGACAGAGTTACAAACTATAGTTTTGTCGACTTGGCTATGCCTACAGTCTAACAGTTAGTGCTGTATATGAGGAATGACAACAAACAAATCAAATCAATGCCGGCAATTCATGCTGAGGTATATGTTCCTTTGTTAAATAAAATAACCTGTGAAATATCCTACTCATGGGTGGGCAAGCAGAAGAAGATCATCGCTCTGCATTGAAATTGAAGTAGTGTTGCTTTCACCACATCCGCCCCAGCAAGTGTGTGATTAAGTATTGGTGTACATTTAATTTAGTTACACCTCGACAATAAGTCACACAGCCCGGGGGAAGAGGGTTAGGGTCCGTTGATTGGATGGGAAGGGGGATTTTGGGAAAGGTTTGACATAGAAAAACAGTATGCATACATAGACAAACAAACGACAATCATTGAAGACTACCATACCATATCCATTCCATATGTTAAGGTATAAAAAAGGAAATGCATGCATGATGAGACCCGGATTACATACACTTCTATTTCTTGTTCTGTTCCGGCCTTAAAACTTTAACAGATAGCAAATAGAAATTTTAAATATTGGTAGTGAAGAATCGTAAACACAGAGCAAACGTAATGATGATTGATAATAACAACTCCAAGAACACACTGTTGTAAAGAATGTATACAAGATATTAATCAAATTATTTAAAAGAAGTGAAAAGTGGATACTGTTACTGTGTTATCCTGGTCAAAAATGTGGACTGGTTTTTTGCATCTCGGCATTCCTCTTGCTCCTCTCGTCCATCAATCTTGGGTGTGTCGCCTCACCACTCGCCACTGCCCGGCTGGAATAAAAAGGTGATTGATTGGTAAGGTAATTAATATGCATTGTAATGTTTTACAAAGTTTTGGACAAGGCCCGGCCTGTAATTTTAGATTGAAAACCAAAGGGGATATTCAGAAAGAAAGTGAAAACAAATGCACAAGTGATGGTGTAGTGCAACAAGAACACTTTCCGAGGTGGCATGTATGCATATGCATCATCTCTACTGTAGTCTGTTTCCAGCATAGACCTTCAACAGTAACAGGAGAGATCAGGCCCACAGTGCTTACCATTAGCACATCCTACGTTAACACTTTAGAGTCCTTTTTTTTTTTCTCTCAAAGAGTTGGACAAACGCAAAGCACATTATCCATTCCAGACATAGCATTTTACAGTTAAAGTTAGTAAAATCAATGCACTGCAGTCATCCCACCGCTACACTCTATTCAACTTCTACACAGACATTTGGGTGTGCTGTGGTTGTGGTTCACGTGTTTACCTTTAGGCTTTTCCGTTTTATGCCACTCATGAAACATCCTCCTGACTTCATCATCAGCTCTGATACTTCTACTGACTGAAGATCGGCCTGCAGTACAAGTGTAATTTTTAGAACACAACAAGAGTAGAAATATAAATATTACTGACTTGAGTCATTCTTTATTGTGTACAGAAAGATAGATTAACACTAGTACACTTTGACATCATTCACTTTGTGCACAACAAACAACGCAAACACAAAGATCAATAGCTCAGAGTCAGGTGTCCAATGCATGCCATTAATTATCATCATTTATTACCTGTTACTTCTCATCTTAAGTTAACGGGCCGTCTCTTTCGCCATCATCATGACGGACGGTGCTGTTTAAGTCACAGTCATTTGCATTGCGCAGCAGATTGAGTGAGTCCCCTTCCTGTATTGAATTAAAAGCAATGTATCACCAAGATGCAGGAGAAGTACACATTTCTTGTTTGCCAGAAGAGGAAAATTAGTAATTACTAGTGTGTTCTGTAGAAAGTTGATTAGTGGCAGTGCACAATTACATCAATTCATGCGAAACACACCACAAAATCTACATCATTCAGTCTGCTATTCTGCGGCCAATGCATGACATCAATCATTACCTGTTGCATCTCATCTCGTTAACGCTGCAGGCCGTCTCTTTCGCCATCATCATGATGGACGGTGCTGTTAAGTCACAGTCATTTGCATTGCGCAGATTGAGTGAGTGCCCTTCCTGTATTGAATTAAAAGCAATGTATCACCAAGATGCAGGAGAGAAGTACACATTTCTTGTTTGCCAGAAGAGGAAAATTAGTAATTACTAGTGTGTTCTGTAGAAAGTTGATTAGTGGCAGTGCACAATTACATCAATTCATTCATGCGCAACACACACAACAAAATCTACATCACTCAGTCTGCTTTTCTGCGGACAATGCATGGCATCAATCATTACCTGTTGCATCTTATTTTCAGTTAATGGCCAGTCTCTCTCGGCTCTGAAGGAGGATAGCTATAGAAGTCATCAGATTCATGGTCCACTTGTTTTGGAAGGACGAGGAAAGTTTGAATTTGTTGTTACCATCATCCAATCATCATTCATGAGGGAAATGGAATTGACCAGGAGATGCAGTATGATCGAGCGGAGGAGCTGGATTCTGAGGACTGTAGTGTCAAATGGCAGACACCTGAAACTTGTATCTTAAATTAGAAGATTAGAAGACGGTGATAATGCATTGGTTGCGATTCACAAGTTTATAACCGGAACAACAGACACAAACAAAGGGGGAAAAAAGGGAGGAAGACAGTAAGTGCGAGCCTAATTGTCAGGGAAGTATAGCTCGTCCTCAAACTCTGGGGGATCGTCCAGTAGTAGGTAATCATCTGACACAATACTTCCGTCACCTGAGCCGCTGTCCTCATCTTCCTCTGTTGATTCATGCATTGTGTAATTCGGTGGTATGAAGTGCTGATTCATTTTGATCATTGTTAACCTCTCCACGTTTTTGGGAGATAGACTGGTCCTTCTCAAGGTTACAATGGAACCAGCAGCACTGAAAACACGTTCGGAAGAGACACTTGCGACAGGGCAAGCCAGATAGCTTATTGCCAGCCTGCTGAGCTGTGGCCATTCAGACCTTTTCCTATACCAATACTGCACTGGGTTTTGATCAACGTACACCTCTGTTGGGTCGTCCAGATAGGCCTGGACCATCCGCTCAATGTTCAGGGTTGCTGCTGGTAAGCTTTTGTGCTGTTTTTTCTGTGCATCAGCACTGTGCTTACGGCCCATCTTTACATACCAATCTGATAATGATTGTACTCGGCTGAATGATCCAGTTATTGTTTTTGTAGTCGATGGTGATGGTGAGTGTTGCGATTGTGAGCCAACCGCACTGCCCTCAGCCGACGAAGTTGCACTTGATTCTGCATGGCCTGCTTCAGTATCAGTACTTGTTGTGGGTTGATGTGGCGGGCTTTTAATTAGCAGCCCTTCGTTTTCAAACTTGATGGCTGCTTCAGCTATACAACTTTTGTAGCGGGCAACATCAGTGTCGGAAAAAGAAAGGAATAGTCCTAATTTTGCACGTGGATCCAGAATTGTGGCACAAATGTAATGGTCTTGTGACAAAATTTTATTTTGTATCCTTACATTTTCTGATAAGCGCCTGGATAAGCTCTCCACCAAGTCATGGGCTTGCCTTCTGTCCTCTACACCTTTGTAGGATTCAGACACATTATTCAGCTCATGCTCTAGCATTTGCAACAATGGGATCGCTTGGCCCATTGTACAGTCCTCCTTGCTGACTTCACGTGTGAAGACCTCAAAAGGAGACAGCATCTCAGTCAGGCATTGAATTAGGGTCCATTGCTCCCTCTGAAGGGTCATGCCTTTAACACTAGCATCACTGCTTCTGTACCAGACATAATCATTGAGTGACCTGTGCTGTTCGTACAGACGATCAAGCATGTAATACGTTGAGTTCCAACGTGTTGCCACCTCCTGGATGAGTGCCTTGACTGGCACCCTACGCTCACGTTGGAGGATCCTCAGCTGCTTCCGAGCTTTAAAAGAATGGCTGAAATGAGTGCATATTCTTCGGCAGATGGACAGTAAATTGCTTACTATGGGTTCTTTTTTCAGAAAGTCTTGCACTATAATGTTTATGCAGTGTGCCAAACACGGAACCCTGAAATAGGAACCAAGTTCCATGGCCTTAAGTACATTACTGCCATTGTCTGTGGCAACAAAACCAATACCAAGCCCTCTGGGCTGCAGCCATTCCAAAACCTTGGTGCGAAACTCTTCTAAAATGTTTTCAGCCGTATGAGATTTCTCCATGGCGAACATGGCTACAGTTGCATGTTTCCGAGTACCTTCAAAAATCGCAGCTGTGTCAACAACACCTCGTGCAGATAGTTGATCTTTAACCCCCACAAAAGAGATCCAGTGTGCAGTGATACACATGTAATCTGTGGCTTGGCAACTGGTCCACATGTCTGTTGTCAGGTGGATATTGTGCACAGCACTCTTCTGCAAAGCTTGTCCAACCAATTCCAGCACATCATGATGTAGTGCCGGAACAGCAATTCTTGCGAAATAGGACCGGCTTGGAACTTTCCATTTCGGGCAGATGGCAGACACAAATTCAAGGAAACCCACCCCTTCCACAAATGAAAAAGGAAGAAGGTCCAGCGCTAACATTTTAGCCAGCTTCGCATTGTACAATCGTGCCGTTGGGTGGTTGCGTTGGAACTGCCCCTCCAACCTAAACATGCTGTCAATGGTAGGCTGGCTTACTTTCCTTAGTGGTGCCATTAAGCCACTAAGGCTCAACGACACAGATTGTCTCATTGAGGTACTCGCCGCCGGTCGCCTTGGTGTCTCACCCACACTCTGAGTATGGCTCTTACTGCGGTGCCACTCTGATGTTACTGAGGAGGATGTGGGCGTTACCACTGCAGTGACTGCACTACTGGAGACAGGGCTAGAAATGCCTCCCTGTTCTTCACCTGCCACCACAATAATATCGCTCCCTGATTCCTGACCAACTTCAAAGGGTTTAGTTTTCCTACTTTCTTTTAACTTAAGTAGGTGATCCTCCCACACAATAGTGTGGTGTATTCTGAGATGACTTGCTTGTCCTCCGGTACCATAGTTTGTACCAAGCTTACCACGCCGAACACCTTGCCGACAAATTGCGCATATAGCAATGTTCTCCTCCTTGGCGCTAACAGAAAAGAAGTCCCAAACTGGGGAGGAGAACTTTCTGGCACTGCTGGATGTGCCACTTTCAACACCAGATGAACTTGAGGGGGTCCTTGAAAATATGTGACCCTGTCCACCTACACTGTGACTTTTACTACCACTTCCTACTGAGGTGGTTGAGCTGGATGTAGGTCCCTGCCGGGCCTTGGAAAATATGGCAGCTGGAGGTAGTGGTGGTGTAACCTGTGTTGGTGAGATCCGTGCTGCATCCCACTCAGTAGCAGCCTTTCTGGATAGGGTTAGAATGTCGGTCTCCAATCCCTTTGGGGCGGGAGTAATGTGCGTGATGACTGGCTCGTCTTCATCAACATCATCACCCCCCTCTTCTACATCTACCTCCATAACTCTAAGTTTTTCTGGGACCTTCCTTTTCAGAAGCAATGTCTTGTGGCGTACTTCACTCTCAGACCGAGCTGGTGGGACCCAAGTGTCATCACGATCATCAGAAGCGGGGCTTGAAGAAGAAGATGATGGACTAAGCCTCCTTTTCCTTGCTGGTGGTCTGGAAGACAATAGATGTTCTGAAACAGTGGTTTGACTTCGCTCCGCTTTGTCTGCAGGAAGCTCGATTTCCTGAAATGCCCCTACGTCAGGAGCAACAACTACTATGGTGGGCTGTTGTGGCGGCTGCTGCTGTTCTGGTTGCGGCGGCTGCTGCTGCTGTTCTGGTTGCGGCGGCTGCTGCTGCTGTTCTGGTTGCGGCGGCTGCTGCTGTTCTGGTTGCGCCGGCTGCTGCTGCTGTTCTGGTTGCGCCGGCTGATGCTGCTGTTCTGGTTGCGCCGGCTGCTGCTGCTGTTCTGGTTGCGCCGGCTGCTGCTGCTGTTCTGGTTGCGCCGGCTGCTGCTGCTGTTCTGGTTGCGCCGGCTGCTGCTGCTGTTCTGGTTGCGCCGGCTGCTGCTGCTGTTCTTGTTGCGGCGGCTGCACACTGATCTGCTGAGTTTGCGCCTGCGTTGAACTTGATTGTGTACTACTTTGCGGTAATGACATTTCTTCAACATCGCTGCCCGTTAGTAGACTGGCTACCTCTGCGACAGTAAAGCCCTTGGGCCTAGGTTGGTGGGGTTGCTGGACCGCTGTGCTGCTCCCAGCTTGGTTCCCGGACAACGCTTTGGTGCCAAAAAAAACCTTGGCCGGCACACCACCAGTCGTGGTTAATGGCACTTCCTTTTTCTGTTCCTTCTTCTCACCAGCAACTTTCTTGGTACTGGACCTGGTACCTTTCTTTGGGGCCATCTTATTCCGACGTCAGGCAGGAGGCAGATGCACAACAAGTTCTGGTCACACGTGGGCGTGATGCGCAGCAGGACTTCTGTCTGGCTGGCAGTACAACGGGTAGCCAGGTGATGCCGATGACACCTCCTACTCTGTCTTTTGTGCACCTAAAAGCAAAGAAGACAGGAGAAGAACATCAGTGAAATGTTGCATTTGTTTTTGTGGTTCAGTTACTTAGTACTGTACTAGTGCAAACAAAAGATAGTCTAGCCATTTATGAATTTTTTTTAACTAGAGCTATGTTATACTACTAGTACTGTGTACAGCCACACTACACTCTCAGGAAGGTGATGTCTAAAAATTCAACAGATCACATAGAAAACACTTGATCAATAAAGCTGTGGCTACCTGCTCTGGTAGCAGTGGATGAAAGCAGGCCTGCTGGCAGACAAGGCCAGGCAAGCTTGCAGGCCTAGGCCTCAAAATGGCCACCAGCCACATGGAGAGCCCCAACAACAACAGCAAGGCCACCCCAAAATACACACTTCCCCAACTCAATCCAATGCCATCCATGCCCAAAATGATGTCTAAAATCAACAGAACACACAGAAAACAGTAGATTACTAAAGCTGTGGCTACCTGCTCTGGTAGCAGTGGATGAAAGCAGGCCTGCTGGCAGACAAGGCCAGGCAAGCTTGCAGGCCTAGGCCTCAAAATGGCCACCAGCCACATGGCGAGCCCCAACAACATCAGCAAGGCCACCCCAAAATACACACTTCCCCAACTCAATCCAATGCCATCCATGCCCAAAATGATGTCTAAAATCAACAGAACACACAGAAAACAGTAGATTACTAAAGCTGTGGCTACCTGCTCTGGTAGCAGTGGATGAAAGCAGGCCTGCTGGCAGACAAGGCCAGGCAAGCTTGCAGGCCTAGGCCTCAAAATGGCCACCAGCCACATGGAGAGCCCCAACAACATCAGCAAGGCCACCCCAAAATACACACTTCCCCAACTCAATCCAATGCCATCCATGCCCAAAATGATGTCTAAAATCAACAGAACACACAGAAAACAGTAGATTACTAAAGCTGTGGCTACCTGCTCTGGTAGCAGTGGATGAAAGCAGGCCTGCTGGCAGACAAGGCCAGGCAAGCTTGCAGGCCTAGGCCTCAAAATGGCCACCAGCCACATGGCGAGCCCCAACAACATCAGCAAGGCCACCCCAAAATACACACTTCCCCAACTCAATCCAATGCCATCCATGCCCAAAATGATGTCTAAAATCAACAGAACACACAGAAAACAGTAGATTACTAAAGCTGTGGCTACCTGCTCTGGTAGCAGTGGATGAAAGCAGGCCTGCTGGCAGACAAGGCCAGGCAAGCTTGCAGGCCTAGGCCTCAAAATGGCCACCAGCCACATGGAGAGCCCCAACAACATCAGCAAGGCCACCCCAAAATACACACTTCCCCAACTCAATCCAATGGCATCCATGCCCAAAATGATGTCTAAAATCAACAGAACACACAGAAAACAGTAGATTACTAAAGCTGTGGCTACCTGCTCTGGTAGCAGTGGATGAAAGCAGGCCTGCTGGCAGACAAGGCCAGGCAAGCTTGCAGGCCTAGGCCTCAAAATGGCCACCAGCCACATGGCGAGCCCCAACAACATCAGCAAGGCCACCCCAAAATACACACTTCCCCAACTCAATCCAATGCCATCCATGCCCAAAATGATGTCTAAAATCAACAGAACACACAGAAAACAGTAGATTACTAAAGCTGTGGCTACCTGCTCTGGTAGCAGTGGATGAAAGCAGGCCTGCTGGCAGACAAGGCCAGGCAAGCTTGCAGGCCTAGGCCTCAAAATGGCCACCAGCCACATGGAGAGCCCCAACAACATCAGCAAGGCCACCCCAAAATACACACTTCCCCAACTCAATCCAATGGCATCCATGCCCAAAATGATGTCTAAAATCAACAGAACACACAGAAAACAGTAGATTACTAAAGCTGTGGCTACCTGCTCTGGTAGCAGTGGATGAAAGCAGGCCTGCTGGCAGACAAGGCCAGGCAAGCTTGCAGGCCTAGGCCTCAAAATGGCCACCAGCCACATGGCGAGCCCCAACAACATCAGCAAGGCCACCCCAAAATACACACTTCCCCAACTCAATCCAATGCCATCCATGCCCAAAATGATGTCTAAAATCAACAGAACACACAGAAAACAGTAGATTACTAAAGCTGTGGCTACCTGCTCTGGTAGCAGTGGATGAAAGCAGGCCTGCTGGCAGACAAGGCCAGGCAAGCTTGCAGGCCTAGGCCTCAAAATGGCCACCAGCCACATGTCCAGGCCCAACAACATCAGCAAGGCCACCCCAAAAAACACACTTCCCCAACTCAATCCAATGCCATCCATGCCCTAAATGTGATTGAAAATGAAATATATTCAAAAAACAAAAGGAACAGTTGCTTCATCATGCACACACACACCCATGAGGCCATGCCCATGGCTAGCTCGGGCCTACTACTACAACCCACAAAATTAAAATAAATAAAAAATAAAAAAAAGGAATGATGATAATTAATTATCAAAAATAAATTGTAGTTACACAACAACTGCAATGCCCACAATCAAACACAACAACCACTTACTTGTAAAATATCCTATTCCAAAAATCCTGAAATCCAATTGCAATGATGCAGCAGACAAAAAGAGAGATCTTTCCAGCTCCAAATCCAAAGGCAGAATGAGCAGGAGATGGACAAAGCACTGGGAGGAGCCTGCTGGACAGGAACAGGAAGTTGGAGAATCTGTGTCACTTCCTCCCTCTCTCCACTTTGTAAAAAAAAAATGACTCCTGGAGTCCTTGCACAAAAAAGGAAAGCCAAATGTGAATGTAAGGAGTTCTTTTCATCCAAAATCAGTATTTGCAGATGGTTTCATGCTGCTAGAGCCGATATTCCTCTCCAAATTGTAAATTTTACATTGTTGAGTTCTCCAGCTTCACATTACTTCCGCCGGCGTGTCGAAAACGATATGATCGCGTTCTCTTCTTTGTCCCTGTCGCGTTGGATATGACGTGTTCGCGGTCTCTTTCTCCTGTTCGCGTTCGATTTCATGTGCCCGCGTCCTCATTCTCTGGCTCGCGATGTAGAATGACATGTTCGAGATCTCAATCTTCTCATACTCGCGCGGTGCATGATCGCGAGAAGAAATACCTGATCGCGCGACAAATGACGTGATCGCGTGAAAAATGACTTGAATGCGGCCGCGAACTCTCGCGAGACAGCGCAAAATGGCTACCAAAATCCAACATCTCGTGGAGAACGCGACCGGGTCAAGAAAACTTGTCGGAGAACGCAGGGATTCAGGTAAGGCGATCGCGCGCGCGTGAGAATGTATTGTTTTACAGCGCGAGCAAGAAAAAAATTATCGCTAAGCTGCGGAATGCGGAAATTTTGACATTTTCGCGCTTTCCGCGGAACGCGAGAATGCCAAAATATCGCAACTTCCGCGAACGGAACGGAATTTTGGCCCAGGCCTAGTTTGGACACAATGTTGAATAAAAAATATTGTGCCTTCAAAATATTGTACCAGGAATATCGCGATGCCAAAAATACAGTGGACAGTAATATTGAAGTTCAGAAGCATTTTAAGTGTGGTATTCAATCATTAGATACCATATTGTATAAAATATTGCTTTTATGTGTTTTTATATATGTATTACATTGTATTTTGTTTTATTTCAGTTGCTTGTTATTTGTTTGGTTAGTGTGCTTTATTTATGTAATTTGTGATTTCTTTTTTTAATGTTTTATTATTGTGTAGAATTATTTATATGTTATAGTTTTATAGTTACAGGACGTTGGGTTTTTAGGGATAACATTTTAACGTTTTCTCCAAAATGGTCTAGATTGAAGTCGGAATAGTAAATGTAACCCCTTTAGTGTCCAACACCTTCCCAAAAATGGCTTATATTGCAGTGAGAATAGTAAATGTGACGCCTTTAGAGTCTAACATCTCTTTCAAATTGGTTTAAATTGGAGTTGGAATAGTAAATGGGATTTCTTTAGTGTCCAACACCTTCCCCAAAATGGTTTAGATTGGAGTGGGAATAGTAAGTACGACCCCTTCAGTGTCCAACACATTTCCCAAATTAGTTTAGATTGGAGTGGGACCAGTAAATGTGACCCCCTTTAGTGTCCAACATCTTCCCCAAAATAGGTTACGTTGGAGTTGCAATAGGCAATGTGTTAGAAATGGGATCTCTGGTTGGCTAAGCCTTGCACCAAAGCCAGGCAGAGCCCACCACTCTAGTCACGGCAAGGAAGTTACACGCCAAAGATAACCCCTGCTCACCCCCTTGGTAGCTTGGCACGAGCAGTCGGGCTTATCCCGGAGGCAATGTGTAAAGGGTTTGCTCACGCACACAACAACAACATACCAGGCACACCACAAAAGGAACTGCACACAAGGGTATATCAAAAATAGCCTTTGTATTCTCATAACATATTAGAATAGTAATCACATAATGTACATTGTGCCCTCTGGCACTAGGTAATATCTACAAAGGGATTATGTACACCTGACAGGGCCAACTGGGCCACTGTCAGAACCATCTCAAAGTGAACTTAGTAAATGTAGAACATATCATAAGCGTAGAACACAACCAGTAAGTACTGGCAAACACTGTACTCAGCATTATCCTGCAACATAAACCATATTATGCACAGTATCACATTTAGGCGTGAAATACATTCTGCGCCAACCTCACCAGCATAAACACATTATGCAATCTTCTCATAAGTCTAAACGCATTAGACAATAACCTCACCACCATAATTACATTATGCAGTAGCACCTAAACAGAACTCTTAGATTAGGGCATAACCTCCTAAAAATAAATCATAGAATGCAATTACCTCATAAACATAAACCACAGTTAGAGGCATAAAACAGGTGCATAAATCATAGTACATGAATCACATTTCCTAGCACCAAATAAATCACATTAGGGCCTTGGCGTACTACAAACCTAACAGTCCCCCTGGCCAACTGGCTTTCTCAATGGGGCTCAAATGCCCTATGTCCAAAATGTCACAGCTGCTGCCAAGGCTGCGGAATCCAAAGTGCACCATTGCACTGCGGCAGAGGAGTTCATCTCACTCCTGTCTCCTTCAAAGATGCCCCCAAAGAACTGTGGCCTAAACGTTGCAGCTGATGCTACTTGCCATGCAGCTGTGATGCAAAGAAGGCCTGGCACTCACTGTGCCCTCTGGAGTCCCCACTAGGACTCTAACACATATGCCCATCTCGCTGCAGCTGCCCGCGCTGGTGAGACGTAGCTGGGAATCAGGTAAAGGGGCCCTGGCACCTGTGCCCCTTCAGCCCCACTGGTCCTCTTAAATGAAATTACCCCCATCGTTGCAGCTGCCCTCTGCAAGCGGGGCAGCTGAGATAACCTCTGTGCCCTCGTGTCCCCACTGGGCGCTTTAAACAAATGTGGCCCAATGTTGGAGCGGCCCGCAATGGCGGGTCTGCTCATGGAAAATAGGCACTGGCACCTCTGTGCCTCGGGATAATAGCTCTGGGGGCAGGCACCGATAGCGTGCCTCGACACACACCCCCCTCCCCACCAGGCTCCACTCACCGGGCTCTCTGCTGAGGACTATGTCTCCTCTCTACACTCCTCCGGTCTCCTCTGAGGCTGCTTGGTCATCAGGCAGCACGCCGGATTTCCTTGTGGAGGTCAACGTACCTCCTCTCAACAACCCGCAACTTCATTCACGCTCGCTGCAGCTTCTCCTGCACGCGGTGCTTCCCTTCACTCACGGGAACCCCGTGCTGCCATCCGCGGCCACCTCTCCTCTTCACCTGGCCCCTTCCTGGGACCCGGGACTTCAACGTGGAGCCTGCGAGGCTCTGCCCCAGGCTAGGCAGACGTGCCTGACTTCCTCATCGCACTGCTGCGGCCGGGAGCAGATTTCTTCGGCGACCCGGGCTGCGGCGGTGAAACATGGGGTAGGCACCCGCCATTACAGTGAAGCCGGGTCTGGTGGATCAGTGGACTAATGCGTCTGCTGCAGGGGCCTGTGTTCGACCTCATGGTCACAGGTTCAAATCCCGGCGGGTCCACTCAGCCTTTCATCCATCTGAGGTCGATAAAATGAGTACCATTGAGTTGGGTAACAATAAACATCTGTTATTCAGCGCCAAGATACCCGTAGTGGTGAACGTGCGCTTTACAAATACACGTGTTATGGTTATGTTATGAGCGGGGTGGGCACCGGCAAAGGCACATAATGGAGGGTGGGCACCTGTGATTTTCAACACTCATAAAGTGGGGTAGGCTCCCGCTAGGCAGGCAAAATGCGGGGTGGGCACCCACTCCTCTTGGCATCACGGGGGAATCCCTCACGCCGGGATTCCCTCCATCAGGACAAGCAGCTCAGTGCTGCAGAGTCATCATGCTCCTTTTCCTTGGCAGAAGTAGAATAAAGCTGTCCCAGGGTGCAAGGGCAATACAGAAGTCCTTAGAGGATAAAAAGAGGCAAAAGCTCCCTGGGGCATAGCTGGGCCCAGGGAGACAAGCCCTCATGGCGGTTCTTCCTGGGCCAGCACACCCCAGCAGGATCAGCACAGCATCATGGAACTGAACAATTTCATGGGGTCACAGCCCCTATATTTATACCAACATATCTCTTTGTCTGTAGTACAGGGCATGGGGAAACAGATGCAACTGGTTCAGGGGGGATTTGGAGCACTTTGTTTTGCAAGCTCCTCTTCCCCTTTGTCGGGTGGGGGCTAGGTGATCAGACACACCACAGGGGGAGGAGCCAGCATTGTACAGGGCAGGCACACTCCTATTCAGAGTCGGGGGATTAATCCTAACACTACTCCCAGCACAGATGTCCTATTCAGCCTGGCACTGATTCACCCTGCCCCTCCTGGAGCCACACACACCTCCCAGCCCCTGTCACTCACAAGCCAGACATGCATTTCACATCAGGCAGGCAGACACCTAGCACACAGAAATGCCAACTTCTAAAAGTAGCATTTCTAAAATAACCACAATAAATCTGCGCACACCATTGTGCAGCATTTATTCTCACCATTTCATACATACTACATTCGACCACGCTGCCCCTCCCATTCCATGAATTACCACTGACACACACTGATCAGGGAATCCCCCATGCATTCCCATGGGAGGGCAGGCCAACCTTACTAAATGTGCACAGAGAGCGCACACACTTTACACTGGACCACAGTGCTAAAGTGCCCAGAGGCCTGAAACCACCAACACCATGTCAGAACCAAGGCAAAAAGTTTAGGGGTGAACCTGCCAAAAGGGCCAAGTCCAACACAATGTGATCCCTTTAGTGTCCAACACCTTCCCCAAATGGCTTTAAATGGATGGGAAATAATAATTATAACCCATGTAGTGTACAATACTTTTGGTAAAATGGTTTTGCATGCAATTGGAGTAGTTAATATAATTTAATTAGTGTCCCAAATTTTTAGAAAGATAATTCACATAGGAGTTGGTTGTGCACTTGTAATAAAACATACTTATATTACTGTATCATAATAAAGGTACATAAAGTTTGTAAGTTTTATTTTTTTCTCATATTAATTTATTATATATATTCATATTTTTAACAAATATAATTGTATCATTTTGATATATAAACAATATTTTAATGCAATTTTAGTATTTAATAAACCATGTAAATTATATTTAAATTCTTGTATTTTGTAACATTTTTCTGTAATTGTTTCCATTGTTTTACATGTCGTTTAACATGAATACAGTTATTTCACATAAATTTTACACATCATTTTCAAATTGTTTAGTATATTTTAAATAATTGTATATTTGTAATTGTCAATATTTAATTTATAATTCACATTTTTCACATGTTTTACAATGTTGTTTACATGTTTAACATTTCTTAAATATTTTTACATTTTTGAAAACATTTGGTAAACATCTTTTTCTTGCATTCCCATTGTTTTCTAAAGGGAGATAGTCTTTTTTTAAGTTTCATTTAGTAGCCATTTCCTTTTTTTAGACCATTTGTCTTGTTTTTACTCTACGTTCCTGGAAGGAGGTCGTAGAAAGGTGTTGCTGTTTTTTCAAAAACACGTAATATCTTTTTAAAGGTTTTTCTAAGGGTTTTTAGGGTAGGAGGGATATAAGGGGAGTTGTAGACTTTAGTTATAGTGTTGTTTTGAGGTTTTAAATAGACTAAGGTGTATTTATTTCAGTGTTGTTCACTAGTGTGTTGGCCTAGATGTAGGCAGGGTTTGTTAGTATTTTAGTTATGTTATGTTATGTGCTTTTTGATGAATAAGTATGATGTATATGTTATTTTTGAAGTTACTGCTTTGTGGGTGGGTATTGTTTGTTGACTGCCAATGTCTTTATGAGTATTTGGAGTTCATGTTTTTTTCTTTTTTTAAATGAAATCAATTTTGGAGTCTAGAAAACCAATATTTTTTACTTTACTTTCCTCTCTTTATTCAGTTTCCCAGGATTGTTTCTTTTTTGGGAACACTTTTTAGTGTGGTTCATGAAAACTTTGGACTGCTTAGATGAATCTCAATTCGTCTAGATTATTTTAGCATTCTATTGAAGCTTTTTAAAGTTTAGTTTCCATTTTTGGTAGCTTATACTTATTGATTCAATGGATATGGAAGAGTATGTGCATCTACAGAACAGAAAGTGATATTTATGTTATTTGTTCTGATGGAAAATGTTTTATTTTGTATGTAATTGACATTTGTTAGAATATATTTTATGTACTGTAATACATTTTTATAATACATTTTATATGTTATTGAGGTTTGTGGTTGTTGAGATTCATATTTCTCCTCTACATTATAAATGTTAGAAGGCGACCTCAGAGGAGCCCGGAGGGGGCCCTGACTATTCTGAGACCAACCCTCGAGGTATCGTAGCCGGGCACTGGCGGGAGACTCCTCAGGGGAGGAATCTCGTATCTAGGATCGTACACTCGGCACCACACGACAAAGAGACACCACACCGGGAGTTCTTAAGAATAGATCTTTATCAGATCGGAGTTGTAGGTTCTTTATGATCGACAAGGCAAATATATACAAGTGGAGCGCGGGCTCACAGAGTCTTGGAGGGGGGTAGGAGGTAGCGGGACAGTCTTTGGGGATATGGATCAAATGCAGGAGCGTACCCGTCGCACAGCTCACAATCCTCGAGCTGGGGAATACGCTTGTCGTCGTGGGGTCCGGCGGGACCAAGAGAGTCTGTGGGAGCCGCGAGACACTCAGCAGGGCTCAAGCACAAGTTCGGAGGTCTTACGATCTTCAGGGAGCCGCGAGTCACTCAGCAGGGCTCAAGCACAAGTTCGAAGGTCTTACGATCTTCAGGGAGCCGCGAGTCACTCAGCAGGGCTCAAGCACAAGTTCGGAGGTCTTACGATCTTCAGGGAGCCGCGAGTCACTCAGCAGGGCTCAGGTGTTTCCAAAGGCGAATCTGCCGGACAGTCCCAGAGCACCCCTTGTTATAGGGCGACTCCTCTTTGATGTCCGGAGTCTGTGCAGGCAGGGGTCTTGTCACCTGGGGGGTTGCTTGTCGGGGTTTCCTGTCATTGTCTTTTGATCCTTTCAGGGCCGGGTTGGGAGGAGTCCCAGACACCCAGCAGGCGTGGAGCCAGCCCTCGGGGAGGCCGGCGGGCCGATCGAAACCCACCTTCCCAGGGAAGCTCAGAAGTGTGATAGAAACTGCTCCTCCCTCTCTCATCCCAAAGGGGAGCGCGATGTCCTCCAGCCGGAGTGGCGCCTCTAGGCCAGGGTCGCGCTGGGGCCGGGCGGCCATCTTGGTGCATGAAGTGGGCACGCGGGCCCGGTGTGGCCGAACGGAGGAAGGCCACGGACGGGGAAGTCCGGGTCGGGTGTGTGTGTTCTGGTGGGAAGGATCGGCTAGGTCGTGGGCTCGGGGGCTGCGTGAGGTGCAGGGGTCAGGTATGGCTATGTCACGAGGGCCGGGTCTAACAATAAACATAATATTTTTATTTGTCAGTCTTAGTTGAAAGTTTAATGTTTATTTTGGAGATGATGTAAAAAATAATATGTGTATTATTTATTTAACAATTATTCTGTTATCCTGGTTTGGAATATGTTTTTCATTTTTTGGGTCTGTTGTAGTCTATTATTTTATAATAGGGTTTTGTCTATTTATTCTAAGTAGTGTACTCCTATGTTGTTAATTCAGTGTATAACTTTACATTGTAGCATGACGTACATTCTATTGGTTCGTTTGCTAATTTTTTATTTAATTCTGGTTACTAATTGTTGCATTCATAGTTGTTGGTAGCTTTGTTGTTTTTGTAGTGCTTCTATACATTTATACAGTGCAGTTTGAGATTTGCCTAGTGTGGATTGGAAGGCATTGTGGTATCCTTCCAATGTATTGGCGGTTTTGTCTTCCTTCCCCATGGTGCTGTCATAGACATTCCACTATGGTATTTGGAATTTGGGTTGGAATCTCTATCCAGAGTGATGCAGTATGCCAACCAAAGTGTCTTCAAAATAATACAATATGGGGTTTAGTTTGGTGCCGATTCCGATCCTGGAAAACCCGGGTACGAATGGTCGTACGGAGCGTAATCTCCGTACGACTTGTACCCAGGAAAGCCACAAGTACGAATCGTACAGAAATACCATTTCCGTACGATTCGTACAAAAGTACGTGTGGCGAAAAAATACCCACAATTCCGATCCGGGACATCACGTACGTGACGTGCGGACGGAGTCAGGCAGCGTTTTACGGACCAGCAAGTGCGATTCGTGCCTACGTCATTTTTTATGGCAGCCAAAAACTGCCGGGAAATTGAGGACGAAGCGAACAAGGAGCACCGGTACGCAACGGACAGCCATGCACCCCATCCTACGTATCATCCCGGCCCTCCTAGCCTACGACCTGGTACACAGAAACCGCCGCAGATGCCGCAGAAGGTCAGAACAACACCCAGGGGCAAAGGGGGGGGGGGGCAGGGGCAGGAAACATAACCTCCACCCAAGTGAAATTGCAAATATGTCCTGTACATACATGACCTCCTGGCTCTGGTCACTTCGGGGGGCGTGTCCACCACTCCCTACTTACCGTCACAACGGAAGTGGACATGGACGCATACCCGTCACCATGACAATGGTGGTACGGACATACCCACGCCCCCACAGTGTGGATACAGCCCGTACCACCATTGGAGTGGTGATGGTGGGGTACGCGCCGTACCCACGCCCTCAGAGCGTGGGTACGGCCCGTACCACCATTGGAGTGGTGATGGAGGGGTATGCGCCGTACCCACGCCCCCACAGCGTGGGTACCGCCCGTACCACCATTGGAGTGGTGATGGAGGGGTATGCGCTGTACCCACGCTGTGGGGGCATGGGTACGGCCCGTACCACCATTGTTGTGGTGATGGAGGGGTATGCGCCGTACACACGCACTCAGAGCGTAGGTACGGCACGTACACCTCCATCACCACAACAATGGTGGTACGGGCCGTACCCACGCCCCCACAGCGTGGGTACGGCCCATACCACCATTGGAGTGGTGATGGAGGGGTACGTGCCGTACCCACGCTGTAGGGCCGTGGGTACAGCCCGTACCACCATTGTTGTGGTGATTGAGGTGTATGCGCCGTACCCACGCTCTGAGTGCGTGCGTACGGCGCATACCCCTCCATCACCACAACAATGGTGGTACAGGCCGTACCCACGCCACCACAGCGTGGGTACGGCGCGTACCCCTCCATCACCACTCCAATGGTGGTACGGGTGGTACCCATGCTGTGGGGGCGTGGGTACGGCGTGTACCCCTCCATCACCACTCCAATGGTGGTACGGGCCGTACCCACGCTTTGGGTGCATGGGTACGGCCCGTACCACCATTGTTGTGGTGATGGAGGGGTACGCACCGTACACACGCACTCAGAGCGTGGGTACGGCCCGTACCACCATTGGAGTGGTGATGGAGGGGTACGTGCCGTACCCACGCCCTCAGAGCGTGGGTACGGCCCGTACACCCCATGAATGCGGAGTTAGGGTCCGTCCCACTCGTACCCTTATGGCACCAGTACAGAATGGACACAAGGCGTACACACGTCACAAATGTTGGCATAGGGCCTGGTGCAGCATATAAGCAGTATAATGGTGTGTGTGCATGCACAGGACAGCAGTGTACTGCACCAAGGGGGCGGGTTTGGCTGCAGAGGACTCCCAGCAGTGGACAGAGACATGGGGGTGGGTGCCCAGGACTCCTAGCAGTGCCCCGACATATGAGGGGTGGGTGCAGAGGCCTCCCAGCAGTGGACAGAGACATGGGGGTGGGTGCAGAGGCCTCCCAGCAGTGGCCAGACATATGAGGGGTGGGTGCATATCACTCCCAGCAGTGCCCAGACATATGAGGGGTGGGTGCATATCACTCCCAGCAGTGCCCAGACATATGAGGGGTGGGTACATATCACTCCCAGCAGTGCCCAGATATATGAGGGGTGGGTGCAGAGGCCCCCCAGCAGTGCCCAGACATATGAGGGGTGGGTGCATATCACTCCCAGCAGTGCCCAGACATATGAGGGGTGGGTGCATATCACTCCCAGCAGTGCCCAGACATATGAGGGGTGGGTGCAGAGGCCTCCCAGCAGTGCCCAGACATATGAGGGGTGGGTGCATATCACTCCCAGCAGTGCCCAGACATATGAGGGGTGGGTGCATATCACTCCCACTCCCAGCAGTGCCCAGACATATGAGGGGTGGGTGCATTCACTCCCAGCAGTGCCCAGACATATGAGGGGTGGGTGCATATCACTCCCAGCAGTGCCCAGACATATGAGGGGTGGGTGCAGAGGCCTCCCAGCAGTGCCCAGACATATGAGGGGTGGGTGCATATCACTCCCAGCAGTGCCCAGACATATGAGGGGTGGGTGCAGAGGCCTCCCAACAGTGCCCAGACATATGAGGAGTGGGTGCATACCACTCCCAGCAGTGCCCAGACATATGAGGGGTGGGTGCATATCACTCCCAGCAGTGGCCTGACATATGAGGGGTGGGTGCAGAGGCCTCCCAGCAGTGCCCTGACATATGAGGGGTGGGTGCATATCACTCCCAGCAGTGCCCAGACATATGAGGGGTGGGTGCAGAGGCCTCCCAGCAGTGCCCAGACATATGAGGGGTGGGTGCATATCACTCCCAGCAGTGCCCAGACATATGAGAGGTGGGTGCATATGACTCCCAGCAGTGGCCTGACATATGAGGGTGGGTGCATCATCCCCAGATGACCACAACTCCATGGGTCCATGAACGCATCCCCAATGTGCGACTATGTTGAGAGTGCCATATCAACACATCACTGACAGCAGTGTCCCACTCCCATGAGGATGGATGTAATTCCCCACTGCATGACACACCACATGTGGGTGCGATGACAAATTACACATGCATACCCACCCCTGGCAGATGCAGCACAATACACACACTGAGATCCTGTCACAAGACTGTATAGTCATGTCACTGCATACTAAACTAAGAGAGCCAAAGGGAACACACACTGTCACACACATTCCAGGACTGATAGGAATGTACAGGTGCTGGCACAGCCACCAAGTTGTTGTCTCCCATGGAAGGAATAGGGTGGACTTCCCACAGATACAATGCCCACAATTGTCAGTCAGGTGACCAAATACCCTGCAGAACAAGTACCATATGTGTGCTAGGCTGGGAGTACACACATGCATAGTGCGGAAAAGGGACCATTTCCCCATGGAGGCATGGCAACATACTCTATACACAAGTACAGTGACTACCAAGGATGGCACAGACGATGCAGCCGAACACATTGCTGAGCAGGCATGGACATAGTTGAAGGGATCCATCAGCCACCAAGGGAATGTAGACACAGGTCAGCACAACAATGGTGCAACTCCCTGCAGGGAAGTTGTCAGGTGCCACAGAGGAAGGAACACTCCTTGGGACAATGTCTCCAATCACAAAGAGCATACACGACCAAAGAATCATTGCAGAGACCTTGTGACGCCACGCAGATACCAGGGTCCACCCCATGAGCAGCAGACTACTATATTTCCCAGATACCCAGCTCATGATCACCACCCCAACCCATGGAGCATCAGCACCAACATCAATATCTGAAAAGCAATTGTGTGCAAAGGAAAAACAAAATGCTTTATTCAGCATGAAAACAACAAGTAGAAAAGGACACTATTTACAAAGGCCATAGGCCAGTCCAGATACGAAGTCCGGGGGGGACACATGGCCAGGCGTCTCCCCTAGCTTTCCTGCACATTTCACCCCTCTGGTTGATCGACAGGGGTGGGGGCATCATGTGGGGAAGGACCAAGCACCGCAGGGACAGGAGGGGGTAGGGCAGGTGTTGGGGGTGCAGGGACGGACGACTCCACCACAGGGGGTGGGGCAGCGCCAAAGGTGGAGGTCAGTATTGCGCTGCACACGTCCGCAAGGTCTTCCAGCGTGTCCCCTGCACCCGAAGGAACCACAGGCCCCAAGTAGGTGGGGGGTCAGAGGGATGGGTTGCAGCGCTACTGGGGGAGGTGGTGGACAGGGGGGGACTCAACTCGGCTACCCGTGGAGTGCCTTGCCCGTTTGCGCGCAGGTGAAACAGTGGGGCTGAGGCCCAGCACAGCCAAGGAGGTCTCCTTCTCAGACTGTAGGGCAGGAGAGCCGAGGGGAGTGACATTGGAGGGACTGGGGAGTGAGGCATGCGGACTCCGACTGTGGCTGCGTATCTGCCTGTGTGCCCTAGACCCAGTGGGTGTGCCTTCTTCCCCCTGAGTGTGCGTGACTGGAGGTGTGCGCTTGCCCTTCCCTGTTGGTGTGCTGCCTGTGTCTGGTGTGGTGCCTGCCTGGGAAGGTGTGTGTGTGCTTGGGACAGGAATGGGAGTGGGAAGTGTGGATGGCGCAGGGGTAGGTGGAGGGACGAAACGCTGCAGGAGACTCACTGCTGCAGTCAGTGACGAGTCCATGGACCTCAGCAACATCCGTTGGTCAGACATCGCTGATGACATGCCCTCCATGTACGACACCATCTGTGTCAACAGTCTGGTGTGGCCATGGAGGACAGTCAGGATCGATGTCTGCCCAACCTGCAACTGGCGCTGAATGTCCACAGACTCGGCAGTGAGGGCAGCAGGAGGGACAGGGGCAGGGGGTGCGGTGCCTGGCACGAAGGAGACACGTTGTTGCCCTACACGGACAGAAGGGACCGGAGCAACTGGGAGGGCGGTGATGGGAATGGAGGGGGTGGTGACAGTTGTAGTGCTGCTGCCAGCTGTTGGAGCAGCCTCTGCCCCCTCAGGGAGTTCAGCCTCGGACCCGTCTGCATCGTAGTCGGTGGTGGTACTATCCAGGTCCTCTGCCGCACTCCCCTCGCCCTCCGTGCCACTTGATGCTGACGACTCGCCAGGAGTGGTGGCACTGGTGCTGGATCCCTCCTCCACGTCCGTGCAGGTGTCTCCCTCAGTGTCCCCCGATGATGCTGTGGGCAAGGTGAAGAGACAGCAAATAATCAGTCACCTGTGTACATCTGACACATGAGTCCAAACTAAATAGGTCACAGTGCATATCATGAAAAGCATCATGAGGAACATCTAGAATACCCAGCACATATGTAAGCCCTGCACTCCCCAGTTGGTTCACCCAACATGCCCCCTGAAATAATGAAAATCAGGACAACACAGCAAATAACTGGAGATCCAATTATACAGAGAAGCTAGTGTCTGTGAACAGTGGAGCACTGGCAGACCATGACGGCATGCCACCTCCTGGTCACTGTGAACAAAATAGTATTGGTGCACCCAATGCCAAATAACAGACGCCAATGCTGAAGGGGTCCCCACACTCATAGACCTGTGAGTACTGTAGAAAAGAAAAAGTAATACTATCTGATCCGTTGGGAAGCACAAAACTTTACACTATTGACATTTTTGGAATGTGTGAATGTCCCACTTGTGGAACAGAACACACATGTACATGAATATCAGAAGTCACACAAGGAGGTGCACACAAAACTACATTTACACAGTCATTGTATGAGCTGCCTGTCTAATGCCAAGAAGCCAATGTGAAGAAGAAATGTGGTATCAGGAAGTACATATACATGGCACCACGGTGGTCGGGATGACTTGACACCAGTAAGTTGGCATCAGCAACAACCAAGGACTAACCCAAATGCTAACACACTGTGGGAACATGGATATGTATAATTCCTAAACAAAATTTGGACAGAAATGTGCCCATGTTCTAATAGTGCCAGCGTGTTACACAAAAGTGTAAAAGTGGTACTTGTGCACTCCCTTGTGAGACAACTGTCATGCAGGCACATCATTGTCAATCACAAAAATCAAAGTGAAGCATATAAACTATTGGGACATGTTGACAAGTGTAGTGAGGGCTAGGGCACATGACTTGTTGAATAACAACTTAAAACATGCCACCTGTCACATGGCCATCCGTACCATGATGACACAGTTGGCAACACATCTGACACACTACCTGTCATGTGGATTGGCACACATGTCCAGACACAGGACAATGCATTAGCTAATGGCCCTGAAATTGTATTGGAATAAGGAGCACCTGCACTGAGGAGACACCCACCCACATATCACTCCCAGCAGTGCCCAGACATATGAGGGGTGGGTGCATATCACTCCCAGCAGTGCCCAGACATATGAGGGGTGGGTGCAGAAGCCTCCCAGCAGTGCCCAGACATATGAGGGGTGGGTGCATATCACTCCCAGCAGTGGCCTGACATATGAGGGGTGGGTGCAGAGGCCTCCCAGCAGTGCCCAGACATATGAGGGGTGGGTGCATATCACTCCCAGCAGTGCCCAGACATATGAGGGGTGGGTGCAGAGGCCTCCCAGCAGTGCCCAGACATATGAGGGGTGGGTGCATATCACTCCCAGCAGTGCCCAGACATATGAGGGGTGGATGCATATCACTCCCAGCAGTGGCCTGACATATGAGGGGTGGGTGCATCATGCCCAGATGATCACAACTCCATGGGTCAATGAACGCATCCCCAATGTGCGACTATGTTGAGAGTGCCATATCAACACATCACTGACAGCAGTGTCCCACTCCCATGAGGATGGATGTAATTCCCCCACTGCATGACACACCACATGTGGGTGCAATGCCAAATTACACATGCATACCCACCCCTGGCAGATGCAGCACAATATACACACTGAGATCATGTCACAAGACTGTATAGTCATGTCACTGCATACTAAACTAAGAGAGCCAAAGGGAACACACACTGTCACACACATTCCAGGACTGATAGAAATGTACAGGTGGTGGCACAGCCACCAAGTTGTTGTCTCCCATGGAAGGAATAGGGTGGACTTCCCACAGATACAATGCCCACAATTGTTAGTCAGGTGACCAAATACCCTGCAGAACAAGTACCATATGTGTGCTAGGCTGGGAGTACACACATGCATAGTGCGGAAAAGGGACCATTTCCCCATGGAGGCATGGCAACATACTCTATACACAAGTACAGTGACTACCAAGGATGGCACAGACGATGCAGCCGAACACATTGCTGAGCAGGCATGGACATAGTTGAAGGGATCCATCAGCCACCAAGGGAATGTAGACACCGGTCAGCACACCAATGGTGCAACCCCCATGCAGGGAAGCTGTCAGGTGCCATAGAGGAAGGATCACTCCTTGGGACAATGTCTTTAATCACAAAGAGCATACACGACCAAAGAATCATTGCAGAGACCTTGTGACGCCACGCAGATACCAGGGTCCACCCCATGAGCAGCAGACTACTACATTTCCCAGATACCCAACTCATGATCACCACCCCAACCCATGGAGCATCAGCACCAACATCAATACCTGAAAAGCAATTGTGTGCAAAGGAAAAACAAAATGCTTTATTCAGCATGAAAACAAAAAGTAGAAAAGGACACTATTTACAAAGGCCATAGGCCAGTCCAGATACGAAGTCCGGGGGGGGGGGACACATGGCCACGCATCTCCCCTAGGTTGCCTGCACATTTCACCCCTCTGGTTGATCGACAGGGGTGGGGGCATCATGTGGGGAAGGACCAGGCACCGCAGGGACAGGAGGGGGTAGGGCAGATGTTGGGGGTGCAGGGACAGACGACTCCACCACAGGGGGTGGGGCAGCGCCAAAGGTGGAGGTCAGTATTGCGCTGCACACTTCCGCAAGGTCTTCCAGCGTGTCACCTGCACCCGAAGGAACCACAGGCCCCAAGGAGGGGGGGGGGTCGGAGGGATGGGTTGCAGCTCTACTGGGGGAAGTGGTGGACGGGGGGGGGGGACTCAACTCCCCTACCCGTGGAGTGCCTTGCCCGTTTGCGCGCAGGTGAAACAGTGGGGCTGAGGCCCAGCACAGCCAAGTAGGTCTCCTTCTCAGACTGTAGGGCAGGAGAGCCGAGGGGAGTGACATTGGAGGGACTGGGGAGTGAGGCATGCGGACTCCGACTGTGGCTGCGTGTCTGCCTGTGTGCCCCAGACCCAGTGGGTGTGCCTTCTTCCCCCTGAGTGTGCGTGACAGGAGGTGTGCGCTTGGCCTTCCCTGTTGGTGTGCTGCCTGTGTCTGGTGTGGTGCCTGCCTGGGAAGGTGTGTGTGTGCTTGGGACAGGAATGGGAGTGGGAAGTGTGGATGGCGCAGGGGTAGGTGGGGGGACGAAGCGCTGCAGGAGAGTCACTGCTGCAGTCAGTGACGAGTCCATGGACCTCAGCAACACAAAACTACATTTACACAGTCATTGTATGAGCTGCCTGCCTAATGCCAAGAAGCCAATGTGAAGAAGAAATGTGGTATCAGGAAGTACATATACATGGCACCACGGTGGTCGGGATGACTTGACACCGATAAGTTGGCATCAGCAACAACCAAGGACTAACCCAAATGCTGACACACTGTGGGAACATGGATATGTATAATTCCTAAACAAAATTTAGACAGAAATGTGCCCATGTTCTAATAGTGCCAGCGTGTTCCACAAAAGTGTAAAAGTGGTACTTGTGCACTCCCTTGTGAGACATCTGTCATGCAGGCACATCATTGTCATTCACAAAAATCAAAGTGAAGCATATAAACTATTGGGACATGTTGACAAGTGTAGTGAGTGCTAGGGCACATGACTTGTTGAATAACAACTTAAAACATGCCACCTGATCTTCTCCCTCATCAAGGAACCCCTCACCACCAAAACCAACTTCCATGAAGGAATGAAGGTTGTCACCGAGTGGATGAAGAACAGCTGTCTGAAGCTGAACGGAAGTCCTCATGCTCTGCTCCACCCCCTCAGCCTGGGACGATTCCTGGTGGCTGACCGCACTGGGAGCAGCACCGACACCCACTGACCATGCACGCAACCTGGGATTCATCCTCGACTCATCACTCTCCATGATCAAGTAAGTCAAGGCTGTCTCATCCTCCTGCTTCAACACCCTCTGCATGCCCCGCAAGATCTACAGGTGGATTCCCACCGGAACAAGAAGTACGGTCACCCAGGCCCTCATCAGCAGCAGGCTGGACTATGGAAACTCCCTCTATGCAGGAGCCTCGGTAAAACTTCTGAAATGACTTCAACACATACAGAACGCCTCTGCACGCCTGATCCTCGACATAACTCGTCACAGCCACATCACACCCTACCTGAGAGACCTGCACTGGCTTCCCATCAACAAGAGAATCACCTTCAACCTCCTCACCCACGCTCACTCCACAACACCGGACCGGTATACCTCAACAGACGACTCACCTTCTACACCCCATACCGCCAGCTCCGCTCCGCCGACCTCGCCCTTGCCACCGTACCCCGCATCTGAAGAGCAACCACCAGCGGGAGATCGGTCTCCCACCTCACTGCCAAGACCTGAAGCACCCTCCCCATCCTCCTATGGCAGACCCAGGACCTACTAACCTTCAGGAGGCTACTCAAGACCTGGCTATTCGAGCAGTAGCAGTTCCCCCAGCGCCTTGAGACCCTCACGGGTGAGTAGTGCACTTTACAAATGTTCTGATTGATTGATTGATTAGAATATTAGTTTGGCATACAGGCCTGCAGATAATTTTGGGGAAAAATAAACATCCAATTTCATCAACACAATGAGATATTAATAGAAATTATAACGATTTGCCTCACCAACAATATATTTGTATTGGACAAGGAGATATTTAAACAAATAAAAGGCACTGTGACAGGATTTTCATTTTCACCCAATTATGTACATCTTGTGATGGGGTAGTGCAAACAGAAGTTTGCTTGGACAGAAGAGAATGACACATTTGTGGAGAAATTAATATTGTGGTCACGTTTCATTGATGATCTCTTTCTTTTTTGGGATAGCATGAATGAAGAATTTGCTGAGTATTTTAAAATATTGAATAACAACTCAGCTAATCTGAAATTTACATATAAAATTACCCCAAGAACAATAACCTTCCTAGATACTGAAATGTATGTGGCCAACAACTCATTACAAAAAACGCTACACCGAGAGACTGACACTAATGAAATTTTACATGAAGAATTTTTTCATCAGAGAAATCTTAAATGGAGCATCCCTTATGGAGAACTTTTAAGAATATGAAGGAACTGTTCATCTGATACAGAATTTGATAAACATAGCCAGGAAGCACAAACATGCTTCAAAAACATAAAATACCGCAAAAAGATAAAAGAAAGAGGTCTCCAGAGAGTAAAAACGCAACATCAAACTCAAATCCTACAAGGATCAAAGAATGCAGTCAAAAATGAAAAACAAAAAAAAAAAGATTAATAACAACATACACTGCAGACACAAGCAAACTGATATAGATAATAAAAAAAATGGGGAATATTGAAACTAGATCCCACTTTACCAGTAATAATTGGGGATCATCCAAATTACATTCAGGAGAGCTCGAAACTTAGGGATAAGTTAACTCACAGTCATTTAAAGATAAACAATGGACAAAGATGGAAGGATTTTGGCCATGCAAGCAATGCAAAGCCTGTAAGATAGCTGGACACAAAAAGGAGGTAAAATTAAATAATGGCACAAAATAGAAAATAAAACAACGTATAACATGCAAGAGCAGATTTGTGGTTTACATAGTGGAATGTTCCTGTAAACTGAAATATGTTGTAGGCACAGATTCTGAAGTTTAAAAGAGGATCTTAGAACATACTAGAGCAACAAAGGACACAGATCGCAGCACTGCCATCTATAAACATGTTGAAAAATGTCATGACAGCAAATGGGAGAAAATACAATATTATGCCATCTAACAAATACCCCTCTTAGAGAGAGGAGGTAACCAGGAGAAGCTTCTGCGACAAAATAAATCAAAGTACAGTGTATCATAAAGTTATATTAACATGTTGGAAAGATAATTCTAAACTTTCAATTTTTTCTCTGGTGGAATGTGGTTTGTGATGAAAATAGAATTGCTTCTGTCTCTCATTCTTCCATGTTTCTAAAGATTACATCTGACTTACTATGGTCACCTTTTACTACATTTCTATCCTCACACTCATCCTTCTTATACCACACACTTTTATTCAATCTCTGTGCCCCTTTTTTGTTCTTTCTTTCTTCTCCTTCCCTCTTCCTTTTTTCTGCTCTATTCCTTTCCTTGTTTCTCTTTATATCATAAAACTTTACAACCAACTCATTTTCTCTTATGAAACACATTCCTTTATTCTGATGATGTAATTCTTTATCCTTATTACACTTCTCCTTTTATAAGTGTTCTTTTTCTCTTCCTTTTTTATAAAAAATGTATTAATGTTATTATGTACTATTCTCGCTTAAAAGGATGTTATAGATATTTGATGCTTTCATCATTCGGTAGAACCGAGTCACAAGCAAACGGTGAAAAAAAAGGTTAAAAAACAAGAAAAGGGGGGCAGGGTAGAAACACCCTGACCACTCCCAGGCCAAAAAAACTTTTTCTTTTTTTTAAAAAAAGGCTGAATTTGCGCTGGATTCGTGAATACGGAACGAAAAGCAAAAAAACGAAGCACTGGCTCCTGCACTTCATTTTCTATAAGTCCCTGGGTGGGCCAGGTCCGAGGAGCAATAAGTAATGAATTTGCGGGGGCCCATGGGGCCCCCACAGACCTGGGGACTGCCACCACCCCAGGTCCCCACGCTGCCCCGGGGACCGTCACCTCCTCAAGGCATTTTTTATTATGAGGTTGGGGGCCTCGCTGGTCCCCCCAAGCCGCGGGGACCGCCATCTCCCTGGGGCTTATAATAATTATAGGGGGGGGCTCGCAGGCCACCCTAGCCCTGGGAACCACCACCTCCCCGGGGCTGTGCAAATTAAGGGAGGTGGGCTGCGCGGCCCCCCTCTAGGAGCCCTTGATGGCCCTGGGGGCCACCATGCCACAGGGCAAGCTCCTGCAATGTCCCGGGGTGCCCGCCCCGGGACATTGCAGTTTGCTATGGCAGGGCAGGAGCACGGCAGCCACTGTGCCATAGCAAACCCTGCTTTGCTTCATTGAAGCGAGAGCAGGAAAATCTGCTCTTGCTTCAATGAAGAAAAGCAGATTGCTTTTGAGCAAGGGGAGCTGCATGTTAGCAGCTCCCCTTGCTCAAAAGCAATGCCGGTTCCCACAGGAGGCAGGGAGCTGGTGGGACCATGGGAGCATTGGGGCTTCCTCCACGGTCCCCAGCGCAAAGGACAGGCCCCAGGGGATGGGGTCCCCGTGGCCAAGAGTGGCCTGGGAGGAGGGCCAAGTGGCCCCCCTCCCTGTTCGTTTTCTTTTTTTTAAATGGCCAGGCCCCAGGGGATGGGGTCCCCTGGGCTAGAAACGGCCCAGGGGAAGGGGACCAGATGGCCCCCTTCCCACCAATATATATTTAAAAAAACAGGTCAGGCCCCGGGAGATGGGGTCCCCGGGGCCAATTGTGGCTCAGGGAAGGAGGTCCATGCGGCCCCCTTCCCGTTAAAAAATAAAAATAAAGAAAATGGACCTCAGGATACAAGTGGACTACATCCTCCGAGCATCAGTGTGTCAGAAGCCGCATTTGCAGCATGGTGTAAAAAGGGGAATGACCTCGGAACACCTCTCTGCAACGCAGCTCTGAGGCGCTTACTGGAGGTCCCTGGTGGGCTAGTTGGCCCCCAGGGACCCTCAGGATTCAACAGGACTTAATAGGGACGTTATAGGTAGAAATTAGCATTTAAAAAACCTTAGAAACTAATATTAATAATATTGAGAAAGGCAGTGTGTAATTACATCCCAATAAAACCTGGGTGGACTGCTCCTGAGATGTCTAGCGCGTTTTCACCTACACGCATCACAGCACCTGTCCGAGAGGCGAAACCCCCGTAGCATCGTATATATATATATATATATATATTACCTACTGGCGGTCGCCAGTAGGTAGTTATAGTTAGGACCACGTTTCCATAGGAAATCCGCAACATTCTATTTTGAATAACTTTGGCGCCGGTCGACGAATCCTCGCAAATTTTTCAAAATAGGTGGGGCGCTACGCTCCGCTCCTTCCCTGAAAGTCTCGAGGGGATTCGTCAAGCGGGGGCTGAGATAAAAGGGGGGTCCCAAAACGCGTTTTTCCCATGCATTTTTCCATAGGACCTTTAGACAGGGCTACAGCCCGAACGGCTGAACAGAATTACTAGAAATTTGGCAGAGAGGTAGTCCTCAGGTCAAGGAAGTGCCTTTTGTAGGTTTGGTGTGAATCTGTTCAGTAGATTCTGAGAAAATAGCCTTTAAATCAATATATATATCTGAGCCAGCTTACGGTGCGCTTACGGTACGCTTACCGTACGCGTACGGTGGCGTGCGCGAGCGCGATTCTGATTGGCTCTTAGATCTTAGTAAACATTCGAATTGGTCGAAACCAGGAAGCGGCGGCTGCCATTTCGTGTGTTTCACTCAGAAAAAAAAGAGTGATAACAAGAAAAGGGGGCAAGGAGGAGAGTTACAGACCCCCTAACATTTGTAAGGGGGTCAAAGAAGGACAGAAAAGTACAAAGAAAACATTTATTGATTTTTAAAAAAATCGCGGGGTACGCGTACGGTAAGCGTACGGTAAAAAAAATAAATAAAAAAAGAAATGAAAATCAGATTTAAGTGTTTAGATATTAGGGGGCTCTAAAAAGAGCCGTTGTGTTTATGAAGTGATTTTTTAGTGGTACCTACAAGTAAGTACCGATGCAGAGTCTAAGGTTCAAGAGGAAGACTCTGTTCCCTTCATCATTGAAGTGCACACCATCTCCTCTATAAATGTCTTGCATGTCGTAACGCAAGTTGTTGTGGTAAATGGAACCCATACCATAGTCACGGAGGAAAGCAGAAACAGATTTGTTGACGTGCTTTCTTGCTTTGTCAATCTGCGGACAGAAATGATTGGACCAGTTCCATTTTTGCCTTTGGCATATGTTAGAAAACACAAAGGCAGTTTTAGGGAAAAGTGAAAACAGTTGTGCAAAGGTGTCCTTCATAAGCATTTCCAGACCTACCCCAGTCAAAGTGCCTAGGTCATTGCCACCACAGTGCACTATTATGAGGTCAGGGTGTTGGATGTGCATGAAGGATTTCACCAATGGCATCAATTGGTGCCACTTCAACCCTCTCTGACCAATCCATTTAATGTCTACATTTGGCAAAGCAAGGTCTCTCACCATATCTGTTTTCTCTGCATACTTTTCACTCCAGAAGACATAGCTGTGCCCTACAATCCACACTGTGAACATCTTCAAAGGAGAACTGGATGCACTCAGGAGGTGTCTTTCAGTAGAATGGCAATATGAAAAGAAAGACAGTTTGGAAATGGAGGCATACATATTTTTTTTTTTTTTAAAAAGAACTGATTGGCTGTTTCATACCATTCTAGAATAAAAACTAGGCTGCATGTGTAAATTAATAGAAGCATGTTTTGTATTGGTACAGAAAAATGTGTTACCAAAGAACAGTACTATGGATTTGCTGTTAGGTTTGAAAAGTCAAGCACTCTTGCTCTGTGGAATTGAAACATTGTTTGGTGAACTTCTGACCTAACTCCACACAGCAGTGTTCCATGAGCTGTTGCTATGGTAGCAGGCAGAAGTCAAGTTGGGGGAAGGGTACTTTTGGAAAAGGGTTGGTTTTCAACCAATAGAAATGTGTGATTACATTTGAAAAAAAGGGGCAAGCACTGAGATTTGAAACTAACATGTATATGTGTGGAAAAAGAGAGGGAAAGTTTGCCATTATCTGGTTGTGCTGAGAGGAGAGAGGTGTAAAGAACAGAGATCCTGGCTCTGATAATCTGCTGTTTGAGTGCCACATTTCTTTCACAACTAACTAATTTTAAAGGTGAGTTTAGAGTTTGAGAGGGGATGTATATGGTAAATTAAGAAATGAATAATAGAAATGCAATTCTTTTTGTTGAAGTTGTGTTTATTATTTTCTGTTTTGGGAGAAATTTAAATGTGAGGAACAAGTAAAATAATATGGACTATGTTTTCACAATAAATTAAGGTGTACTGGTATAAAAAAAGAATAGTTTAAGGGTTTGAGGTTGGACTCAGTAATGCAAATACATTCAGCATCACTAAGGCTGGTTGCCCTTGCTGGAGTGTAGGCAGTCACCCAGGTTGCAAATGGTGCTGGTCTGAAAAAGCAGTTTGGACATGTGCTTTTTAAAAAATCTGAAAAGTGGATTCATAATGTGTCAGTCTGTAAAAGTGTTTATCACTTGCCAAAAAAAAGAGCAGTAAGTGTGCTTTCAAATTGGCAAAGAAATTTCGTTTTGTGACTAATGTGAAAACATGACTGTGTGCAAAGAGGAATTATAGGCAGAGATTTATTGCGTATTGCTCTGGTGATTTCACAGTTGCATTAGATGGAAAGGGGGAGCCATTTTTTGGTGCAGAAGCAGACTCTTAGCACACACCCAGCTGCTTACTATGTGGAATCATGCACAGTATTCACAAGCGAGTGGGGTTTGAGGTTTCAGTCAGTAATGCAAATACATTCAGCATCACTAAGGCTGGTTGCCCTTACTGGAGTGTAGGCAGTCACCCAGGTTACAAATGGTGCTGGTCTGAAAAAGCAGTTTGGACATGTGCTTTTTAAAAAATCTGAAAAGTGGATTCATAATGTGTCAGTCTGTAAAAATGTTTAACACTTGCAAAAAAAAAGAGCAGTAAGTGTGCTTTCAAATTGGCAAAGAAATTTCGTTTTGTGACTAATGTGAAAACATGACTCTGTGTGCAAATAGGAATTACAGGCAGAGATTTATTGCGTATTGCTCTGGTGATTTCACAGTTGCATTAGATGGAAAGGGGGAGCCATTTTTTGGTGCAGAAGCAGACTCTTAGCACACACCCAGCTGCTTACCATGTGGAATCATGCACAGTATTCACAAGCGAGTGGGGTTTGAGGTTTCAGTCAGTAATGCAAATACATTCAGCATCACTAAGGCTGGTTGCCCTTGCTAGAGTGTAGGCAGTCACCCAGGTTACAAATGGTGCTGGTCTGAAAAAGCAGTTTGGATATGTGCTTTTTAAAAAATCAGAAAAGTGGATTCATAATGTGTCAGTCTGTAAAAGTGATTATCACTTGCCAAAAAAAAGAGCAGTAAGTGTGCTTTCAAATTGGCAAAGAAATTTCGTTTTGTGACTAATGTGAAAACATGACTCTGTGTGCAAATAGGAATTACAGGCAGAGATTTATTGCGTATTGCTCTGGTGATTTCACAGTTGCATTAGATGGAAAGGGGAGCCATTTTTTGGTGCAGAAGCAGACTCTTAGCACACAGCCAGCTGCTTACCATGTGGAATCATGCACAGTATTCACAAGCGAGTGGGGTTTGAGGTTTCAGTCAGTAATGCAAATACATTCAGCATCACTAAGGCTGGTTGCCCTTGCTGGAGTGTAGGCAGTCATCCAGGTTACAAATGGTGCTGGTCTGAAAAAGCAGTTTGGACATGTGCTTTTTAAAAAATCTGAAAAGTGGATTCATAATGTGTCAGTCTGTAAAAGTGTTTATCACTTGCCAAAAAAAAGAGCAGTAAGTGTGCTTTCAAATTGGCAAAGAAATTTCGTTTTGTGACTAATGTGAAAACATGACTCTGTGTGCAAATAGGAATTACAGGCAGAGATTTATTGTGTATTGCTTTGGTGATTTCACAGTTGCATTAGATGGAAAGGGGGAGCCATTTTTTGGTGCAGAAGCAGACTCTTAGCACACACCCAGCTGCTTACCATGTGGAATCATGCACAGTATTCACAAGCGAGTGGGGTTTGAGGTTTCAGTCAGTAATGCAAACACATTCAGCATCACTAAGGCTGTTTGCCCTTGCTGGAGTGTAGGCAGTCACCCAGGTTACAAATGGTGCTGGTCTGAAAAAGCAGTTTGGACATGTGCTTTTTAAAAAATCTGAAAAGTGGATTCATAATGTGTCAGTCTGTAAAAGTGTTTATCACTTGCCAAAAAAAAGAGCAGTAAGTGTGCTTTCAAATTGGCAAAGAAATTTCGTTTAAGGGCCTAATGTGAAAACATGACTCTGTGTGCAAATAGGAATTACAGGCAGAGATTTATTGCGTATTGCTCTGGTAATTTCACAGTTGCATTAGATGGAAAGGGGGAGCCATTTTTTGGTGCAGAAGCAGACTCTTAGCACACAGCCAGCTGCTTACCATGTGGAATCATGCACAGTATTCACAAGCGAGTGGGGTTTGAGGTTTCAGTCAGTAATGCAAATACATTCAGCATCACTAAGGCTGGTTGCCCTTGCTGGAGTGTAGGCAGTCACCCAGGTTACAAATGGTGCTGGTCTGAAAAAGCAGTTTGGACATGTGCTTTTTAAAAAATCTGAAAAGTGGATTCATAATGTGTCAGTCTGTAAAAGTGTTTATCACTTGCCAAAAAAAAGAGCAGTAAGTGTGCTTTCAAATTGGCAAAGAAATTTCGTTTAAGGGCCTAATGTGAAAACATGACTCTGTGTGCAAATAGGAATTACAGGCAGAGATTTATTGCGTATTGCTCTGGTAATTTCACAGTTGCATTAGATGGAAAGGGGGAGCCATTTTTTGGTGCAGAAGCAGACTCTTAGCACACAGCCAGCTGCTTACCATGTGGAATCATGCACAGTATTCACAAGCGAGTGGGGTTTGAGGTTTCAGTCAGTAATGCAAATACATTCAGCATCACTAAGGCTGGTTGCCCTTGCTGGAGTGTAGGCAGTCACCCAGGTTACAAATGGTGCTGGTCTGAAAAAGCAGTTTGGACATGTGCTTTTTAAAAAATCTGAAAAGTGGATTCATAATGTGTCAGTCTGTAAAAGTGATTATCACTTGCCAAAAAAAAGAGCAGTAAGTGTGCTTTCAAATTGGCAAAGAAATTTCGTTTTGTGACTAATGTGAAAACATGACTCTGTGTGCAAATAGGAATTACAGGCAGAGATTTATTGCGTATTGCTCTGGTGATTTCACAGTTGCATTAGATGGAAAGGGGGAGCCATTTTTTGGTGCAGAAGCAGACTCTTAACACACAGCCAGCTGCTTACCATGTGGAATCATGCACAGTATTCACAAGCGAGTGGGGTTTGAGGTTTCAGTCAGTAATGCAAATACATTCAGCATCACTAAGGCTGGTTGCCCTTGCTGGAGTGTAGGCAGTCACCCAGGTTACAAATGGTGCTGGTCTGAAAAAGCAGTTTGGACATGTGCTTTTTAAAAAATCTGAAAAGTGGATTCATAATGTGTCAGTCTGTAAAAGTGTTTATCACTTGCCAAAAAAAAGAGCAGTAAGTGTGCTTTTAAATTGGCAAAGAAATTTCGTTTAAGGGCCTAATGTGAAAACATGACTCTGTGTGCAAATAGGAATTACAGGCAGAGATTTATTGCGTATTGCTCTGGTGATTTCACAGTTGCATTAGATGGAAAGGGGGAGCCATTTTTTGGTGCAGAAGCAGACTCTTAGCACACACCCAGCTGCTTACCATGTGGAATCATGGACAGTATTCACAAGCGAGTGGGGTTTGAGGTTTCAGTCAGTAATGCAAATACATTCAGCATCACTAAGGCTGTTTGCCCTTGCTGGAGTGTAGGCAGTCACCCAGGTTACAAATGGTGCTGGTCTGAAAAAGCAGTTTGGACATGTGCTTTTTAAAAAATCTGAAAAGTGGATTCATAATGTGTCAGTCTGTAAAAGTGTTTATCACTTGCCAAAAAAAAGAGCAGTAAGTGTGCTTTCAAATTGGCAAAGAAATTTCGTTTTGTGACTAATGTGAAAACATGACTCTGTGTGCAAATAGGAATTACAGGCAGAGATTTATTGCGTATTGCTCTGGTGATTTCACAGTTGCATTAGAAGGAAAGGGGGAGCCAGTTTTTTGGTGCAGAAGCAGACTCTTAGCACACACCCAGCTGCTTACCATGTGGAATCATGCACAGTATTCACAAGCGAGTGGGGTTTGAGGTTTCAGTCAGTAATGCAAATACATTCAGCATCACTAAGGCTGGTTGCCCTTGCTGGAGTGTAGGCAGTCACCCAGGTTACAAATGGTGCTGGTCTGAAAAAGCAGTTTGGACATGTGCTTTTTAAAAAATCTGAAAAGTGGATTCATAATGTGTCAGTCTGTAAAAGTGATTATCACTTGCCAAAAAAAAGAGTAGTAAGTGTGCTTTCAAATTGGCAAAGAAATTTCGTTTTGTGACTAATGTGAAAACAAATGTAGTAATATATTTAATTAAAAAAAAGGAATTTTTTTTTAGTTTTTTTCAGGTATTGCTGAAGAGCAGTGAACAAAATTTAAGATGCCTACAAAATCCAGAGTAAAAAAAGACCACAAAAAAAACCTATATTTGAAGACAACTGGAGGACCTAAGTTAGTTGAAGATGCTCATGTTGGGAAGAAGAAAAAATCTTCTGGTAAGCAGACAAAAAATTTTCTAAAGAACATATTCAAAAAAAGGAAAAATGTACAAAATGTCTGTACTGGAAAGAATGATTTCAATCGAAAAGCACAGGAAAAAATTGAGAATTTAGTTAATGCAAATATACCTTCTGCAACTAAAAAGATAAACTTAAACAGAAAAACAGCGTTTAAAGAGATACGTAGAAAAATGTTTCAGAGAAGAGTTATGTCCAATTTGATAAAGGATGTGAAGAAATATAAGCAAAAGGCTAAGTTTTATAAGAGAAAAAAAGAAATTGAAGCCATTGCAGCAAAGGCATTAGAATTAAAAAGGAAACTATTCATTTTAATTTTGAATAGGATGCGTACATTAGACAAAATGGTTAATGTACTGAAATCACATAGCAAAAGGGAAAGAGTAGTGAACAGAACAAACTTTTCTAAAGTGTTTTTAGGAAAATGGATGCATAGTTCAAGTAGTGAACCTTTTTTTAATGAAGAGAGTTATTTTCAAAGTAATAGTTTGCTGCATGCATTTGACACCAGAGGTCGTGCTTATGAAGTGAAAAATGGTTGCATAATGGAGAAGGAGATAATGGTTCCAAGAGATGAGGTACAAGTGATGGCGGATGAGGCTATGGGGAGACGTCCTAAAGCCCCAGTGTACACTTGGAATTGTAGTAGTATTTGCACTGTGCGTCAGGAATCTATTGATAAATTTCGTGAGTTTCTAAGAGAATATAGTAAAAAAAGTGTAAAACAGAAGATTAAGGTGCTTCAAAGTTTGGATCCATGCAGAGTGAGAGAGAATACTGGTTTGCAGGGTCATTCTCTGGCTTGTCTATCTAGAAAAGTGTGTAATAGTGTTTTCCATCATTTTAGGATGCTGGCTGTTCATCATACTGAAATGAGAAAGTTTGTGAGACGGTTGTATTTTGCTAAAAGTCCAGCAATAAAGTTAGATGAATTCAATAGGGCTCTGTTCCGTGGAACGGTATCAGATGTAGAGAAGGTTGTTGATGAAATTCAGTTTTGTTACTTTGGTCCTGAACAAAACAGTGCAGAGAAGGACACAGTAAATGAGGAAGAAGTGGAAGAGAATGTAGAACCCTCTGTAAGTAAGACATTTAATGATCACATAACAAAATTTGCAATAATCTCTAATGAAAGACCAAATATTACTTGTATTTGTTGCCGCAGAACTCATTATAGAAAACAAACCAGGTATGTTGATCTCTACAGAAAGAGTGAAAATGAAGATAATTATAAGTGGAAGGATTTTGCCACATATATATTTCTTGAAAATTGTTTTGAATTGGGTGAAGTTCAGCGTATTTGTAAATACTGTTACAACAAGTTAGAGGAAAATAGAATGCCGACCAGAGCTGTACATAATAATTTAGAATTGGATGCTATTCCTGCTGAACTTTCTGAATTAAATACATATGAGTCTATACTCATTCAATGTGTTCATCCGTTCCAGACCATAGTACGTATGGAGCCCAAAACTGGTAAATTACCTCCTTCAGATTTACTGAGAGGTTTAAAAGGTAGAGTGGTGTATTTGCCCTTGGATTTGAAACAAAATATGGAAACTATTGATGCGGATACTTTGGAAACTGAACCATTAATTATTCTGGTTAATGGTGTACCTACAAAGAATAAGAAGATTTGGCAGGAGCTGGTAGATGTACGGAAAGTACAAAGAGCAAATTTGTATTTGAAAAGGAATAACAAATGGTATGAATCAATTTATATAGAAGAAGAAGAAGAAGAAGATTTACAAGAAGACACAGAAACACCAACTGGACAAATTGAAAAAGTGGACAAGTCAAAGGAAGAAGAAATTTATGAACATTTTAGCATACATCCTCTTTATTCAAAATAAGTTATGGGAGACAATATTGATCTATTTCAGATGAAGAAAGCAAAAGGAACTCCCGTGAGTGTATGGGAGGAGAGCTTGGAAGCTCGATGTTTTCCCCAGCTGTTTCCTAAAGGAAAAGGAGGACGATACGATGAACGTCCGGAACAGATTCCAGCTTCTGAGTATCGGACTACAAGACTATATGCTGAAGATCCCAGATTTCGACAAAGTATTCCTTATTTGTTCCATCTTTTATTTGAAAGCGACTTGTCTGCATTGTCTTATGCAGTAAATCACATTTTAAAAAGTGGAGTACATTTGCAAAATGTGTCTGCTAAGGATTTTATGGAGAAAGTGCAGCACCGAGATGATCATTTGGAAACACAACTGATCAATCTGATGGATTGTCAGCGTGGGACAAATGAATATTGGTACCGATGCCATGGTGAATTAAAATGCATGTTACGGAATTTAGGAACACCAACATGGTTCGTTACCCTAAGCTGTGCGGAGTACGCTTGGGATGATTTACTGGATTTTCTACGAGAGGCAAATTCAAACATTAAAAACATCGAATACAAGACAGCAGGAGAACTGTGCTCATTGGATCCGGTTAATGTTTGCAGATATTTCAATCATAGATTTGAGGCTATGATGTCCTTCATCTGCAATAAAAAAAATCCACCTCTAGGAGAAGTAGTGGATTTCTTTTGGAGAAAAGAGTACCAGGCAAGAGGTGCTCCTCATATTCATATGCTGTTGTGGATCAAGGATGCCCCAAAGTTTGGAACAGATACTGATGAAGCAGTGTTATCTTACATTGAAGAATATGCAACATGTGCTATACCAAAAAGCACAGAAGAGAAAAAGTTAAAGGAGCAAGTTTTACGTTTCCAAAGTCATCGGTGTGGAAAATACTGTCGACGGAAATACAAGAGCAAAGATAAATACTAAACTAAATGTCGATTTGGATTTCCTAGACCTGTTCTTTGAAATGGAAGAGTTAACAGTTTTATGTCATCTGTGAGATATACTATCACAAGAAAATCACCTAAGAATACCTACAACCTTAAAAGAAAAGAAGAATCAAAAAATATAAATGACTACAACCCAGTGATTTTATCCATGTGGAACGCTAACATGGAAATACAGTATGTAGCTGACAATTCCATTGCTGTTGCTCGATATGTAACGTCTTACATTACGAAATCAGAAAAAACAGAATTGAAGGAAATGTGGGAAGAGATTTCTCACGAGAAAACTGTCAGTAAGAATCTGTACAGTTTCAGTTTGAAGATGTTATCGCATCGAGAAATTGGATCCTACGAATGTTCAGATAGGTTATCTTCTGCAAGTCTCTACTCGAAATCAAGAAGAATAATTTGGGCAAGTTTAGGCCTTGCAGCAATGAGAAATCGGGTACTAAAATCTGTTGGAGAAATTGAATATTTGGCCGAGAATGACCCAGAAAGTACAGATATTTTGAAATCAAACATGTTGGACACATATTATCCCAAGAGAAGTCATCATCTGGAGAACATGTGTCTCTATGAAGTGCTGCAGAACTACATTTATTCACGGAAAGCCGCAGAAGACATCAACAATGGAAAATATAAAGTCATTGGTGAGGAAGGATGTTTGGTGAAGCAAACAAAAGGAAGTTTGATAAATCACCGGAAGCTGAGTTGCGACACTACTGACAAAAAGGAATTTTACTACTTGGCTCTTTTACAGCTGTTTAAACCATGGCGTACAGAGGATGAACTACTGGGAGAATTTCAAAGCTATGAAGATTCTTTTAATGCTTGCAAAGACAGCATACAATGCAATACATTCACAACTTATCTGCAAATGTTAAATGAAGAAATTGAACAGGAAACTACAATTGCAGCAGAAATAGCTAGAGACAGTTCTCAGGACAGCCAAAATTCAGGAACACTCAGTCAAGATCCCCTAGGACAACCAATCGTTGAAAATGAAGCATCAATAGCCATGAATGAAGTGGAAACGGCTATGAATCAAGCTCAAGGAGAATTTATAGACTTACAAAATTTGGAAAGACAACTGAACAAAGAGCAGCAACAAATTTATGAAGAGATCAGAAAAAAAATTGATCACGGATTTCTACATGAAAAAAAAGAGTGCTCATGCACATCATTTCATCCAATCAGGATGTATGTAAGCGGACAAGCTGGAACTGGAAAAAGTTTCCTAATAAAAGTCATCAGAAGCTACCTACAGCAAAAAACGGATTCTACTTTGTCTTGTGTGGTTACTGCTCCAACTGGGTTAGCAGCATATAACATAAAAGGAATCACTTTACATCGTTTGCTAATGTTACCAGTGGAGCATGAGAACAAAATACAATACAACAAGCTAACTGGAGAAGCATGCTTGGAAGTTTCAAGAGTATTGAAGAAGATGCAAGTTCTCATTATTGATGAGGTGAGCATGGTATCAAACTTAATGCTTGCCTTTGTGCATTTAAGAATGCAGCAAATTCTGAAGACAGACTATGACGTGTTATTTGGAGGAAAACACGTCATAGTTTTTGGAGATCTTTTGCAACTTACTCCAGTTAAAGGACAACCAGTGTTTAATACTGTGACACATGAAGACACGAAGAAGTCATTGGGAAGCATCGGTAATACAAATATTTGGTCCTTCTTTGAGTACAAGGAACTTACAACTAATATGAGGCAAGCAAACGATGAAGAATATGGAAGTATTCTGAAAGATATCAGGATTGGACTACTCACAGAAGCTGGCAAAAAAGCATTACAGAGTCGGCTGCTACATAATTTATTTCCAAAGGAAGAAATAGTTGCAGAGAAGATATACAAGAACATTGCAGAAAACAAAAGTGTCATCTGCTTAATGCCAACTCTACGTGAATGCTCAATATTCAATGAGGAGCTTTTGAAATTGGAAAAGGAAGATATCAGGAAATTGGAAGCAGTGGACAAAATTGAGGATGGAAGAATTACTGTCACATTAACAGGCACACTGAAAAATAAATTGGATTCACTAGAGAAGAACATTTCCAAAACAGCTGGATTAGAAAAAAATCTATATGTTTGCATGAACTGTAGAGTATTTTTAAGGAGAAATTTGGATGTTGAAAAAGGTTTAGTTAATGGAGCTATGGGAAGAGTTGTGGGTTTTATTAATTATCAGAAAAAAGATGGAATTGAATGTTTAAAAATAAAATTTGATCAGATAGAAGAAGTTAAAGACATTTGTCGTTGTTCAGTTCGTTTCATGCTTGTGAAAGACTTATATGTACGTAGGAAGCAGTTTCCGTTTTCGCTAGCATATGCTGTAACTATTCACAAGTCTCAAGGATTGACTGTAGATTGTGCATTTGTGAACATTGGTTCAACTGTGTTCAAAGAAGGTATGGCATATGTTGCTTTGTCACGAGTGAAAACATTATCAGGTTTATTCATGATAGACTTTGATGATTCAAAAGTTAGTGCTGATACAAATTGTGTAAAGGAGTATAATAGATTAAGAAGAAGCTATGCTCCTCATTTAGGTCAGTATCCTGTGTTGGAGAAACGTGTAGTTTCTCGTAAAAGGAGAAATGAGAATATCTGTAATGAAGATGTAGAGAGGAGGAAAAAAACGAGGAGTGATGTAATTGCAAGCAAAAAGAATAAGGAAAATGAAGAACAGGTTGTAGGATGTTATTTTGAAAATAGCTCTGGTGTCAACTGCTACGCTAATGTAGTGCTGAATGTTGCATTATATCTGGAAAGTTTGCAAGAGCAGATAATAGTAAATCAGGGAAAAAGATTCTGTTCTGTGCTGAGTCTCCTTTTTGAAAAGCTGAGTAATGATAAAACTCAAATAATAAGTGCTACTGAAATTTGAAAAGTTTTAGATGTATGTTCAGGACGAACACAGTTTTCTCAAAATGTACAGCAAGACGCACAGGAATTCTTGATTTATTTTCTTCAGGTACTGGAAGAAGAAGGGGTTCCCATTGAAAATGTATTTGGTCTCTCTTATAAATGGGAACATAGTTGTGAAAACTGTTATAATATATGTGGCTCTAATGTTGATTCTGAAAGGTTTATTTATTTAACATTGCCAGAGAGTAAAACAGTCACTTTTGCTAAATTAGTTAAAGATGCTAATCATAGCATGCAATGCGGTGAGTGTAAATCTGACATGTTTTCAACATTAATTTTAAAGGAATACAGACAGTATGTAATTTTAATGATGCAACGATGTAGAGCTGATGGTTCAAAATTGGATACTTTAATAAAGAAGTTTACAGGACAGCAATTATCAATTTCAGGAAAAACTTTTGTAACAGTTGCAATAATTTTCCATGATGGACCTACTGTAACTTCTGGTCATTACACAGTTTATCTTAAATGTGAAAAAGGCTGGACACTGTGTAATGATTCCCAATTGATTTTTAAGCAACGTTTGCCTTTTGATTTAGCAAATTCCTATCTAATCTTCCTGAAACCTAAATTTTAGAGAGATTTGGCAACATCTGGACAAAACAATTTTACCATTTTATTGGATTACCATTTGGAATTTACAAATAAAAAGATTTAACAAATTATCATTTGGCCTAATGGAAAGGTAACCAATTGTAATGTGGAATTTTTCCATTTTTTAAGGAAACTTTGGAAAACCAAAAATTTAGAAAAAATCGGTAACATCTGCACAATTTAAATTTTGGAATGTTATTGGATTGCCATTGGAAATTTTTTCAAAAAAGATTTTTAAAATTACTATTTGGCCATGCGGAAAAGTAAACAATTCTATTGTGGACTTATTTAATTATTAATTAATCTTTCGGAAACCAAAATGTTACAGAGAATCGGTGACATCTGTACAATTTAAACTTTAGATTTTTATTGGATTACCATTGGAAATTAAACAAAAAAAGAATTTTAAAATTACTATTTGGCCTAAAGGAAATGGAACTAGATGTATTGTGGAGTTATTTCAGATATATTATTGTGATTATACTTCTGAAACAAAAATATCAGACGGTATTTTAAAGAAATAAGTATTGATATTAGATGGTATTTTTTAAGAATATTATGCATTTCTATAAAGTTATGTTTATGCAAAAAGAGATTGTGGGCTTTTTTAAAACAATCTTTGAGATTGTTAATTTTTTTTTTGCCTGCTGTTAAATGATGAATGCAATTGCTTTCACAATTTATAGTGAAATGCAATATTTTCTGAAAACAGCTAAAAAAAGGCAAAAATATTTTTTGAAAAATATGTAAATATGTGTACTGTATTATAAAATGTTTTATTAAATATTAATACTTTTTTCTTTTTTTTCAGATTGAGATAGAAAATTTTCGAAAACTAGAACCATTTTTAAAGCAATTAAAAAAAAAATTAAATGAATAAATCTTTTTTTGAGTGGGTATGGTAAGTCAATAATGTCATGGTCCCTTTTTTCCACTTCTCTACAATCACATTTTCAGTTTTTAATTGTAGTCTCTCAAGGACCTTGTAATGTGATAATTGATTTTTAGTGTTTTTAAAAAAAAAAAATATGCGTACCGTACGCGTACGGTAAAAAAAAAGAAAAAAAAGTTTTCAAAAAAATATATAAAAAATAGATTAAAGGTAAGGTTGGCTCTTAAAAGAGCCGTTGTGTTCATGCAGGGACAGAGGAAAGAAAGATTGGGAATATTAGACGGTACGACAAGTGTGCTGATCTATTTTACAGTTCACTAGGGAAATACTGGTCTCCCTATAAGTAATTAGATCATGACAAGTGGCGCACCGTACTTCAACCCTCGCAAACCGAGGGTTAATTTCCAGAGGACCAGAAAAAGGAGATGCTCCCCCCACAGATGAAGGGCTCACCTGACCTGCAGAAGAAGGACTCGGCCCTGCAGATGATGGTCCAGGCTGAGCTGCTGTGGATGTGCTTGGTTGATTTACTGAAGGGTTACCTTCAGTAAGTCGAGCATGTGTCCTTCTGTGTACATCCTTAAGGTGTCTCATCATGGTGTGATTCCCAAAGGAATACTTCCTGTCAGGATTCCCTCTTGAAAGTACACGCTTACACAGCTTGCAAGTCACTAAGGGTGCATTGCATTTACCTTTTGCTGGCCTTCTGGAAAAGTAAAATACTCCCATACGTAAGAGGTCTTTTGTTTCCTCGCTCTCTGCCTAAAGGTAGTGCTGCTAGCCTCACTCTCAGAAGAGCTCTGCTGTTCTGCCATCGTATCACAAAGACAACCCAGCTCCTTCTCCTAAGGGATCACAAGCAGAAATGAGGGGAATGGGTGTGGTGTAGGAGAGTTCTAGAACTGAAAGTAGTTTCAACCAATCAAAAGTTGTGTTTCATGATCACATGACCCACCGTACGCTTACGGTGCGCTTACGGCAAAAGTACGCATGCGCGTAAAAAAGACACGCACTCGCGCGCATGCGCATAACAGTCACTCCCCGACACTTCCGCGTAACGTGCGCGTGTACCGTACACGCGTACGCGCCCCACGCGGAGTACGCGCGGCTACGCAAATTGCGTAACTATACGCAAACAGCGTAGATAAATTACGGACATTGCGTAAACCGTACGCTTACCGTAAGCTTACCGTACGCGCACTAAAAAAAAATTTAAAAAAAAAGGAAAAAATGTATTGCTAATAAATTTTACCTGTTTATTTTATAAAAAATGTAAAATAAAAACATATTGTAGAATTTTAAAAATTTAACCATAGTCTTTAAAAAAGGATAGAAAATTAAAATAAAAATATGTAAAAAAAAAAAGAAGAAAAAAAAAAAATTAGCATTTAAAAAACCTTGCAAATTCACTGAAAAAACCATGGGTTTCACACACGTTATAGTTAGGAATTAGCATTTAAAAAACCTTTGAAATTCACTGAAAAAACCATGGGTTTCACACACGTTATAGTTAGGAATTAGCATTTAAAAAACTTTAGAAATTCAATGAAAAAACCAAAGGTTTCACACATGTTATAGTTAGCTGGACATTTCACTCGTAAAAAACCAATGAAATTCCCCCGTTATAGTTAGTTCAGCTAACTATAACTCGCGCGCCCGCAATGCACTACTGATGACGTCACATATTACATCACTCATGACATGGTCAGTGACATCACTCATGACATCACTGATGACATCTCAAATGACATCACTGATGACATTATCCTTGTGACAGAGTGGTAGACCTCCTCTTACCCTAATATAACCTTTGATACAAACATTCAAAAATAGAGACTAAAATTTTCAAAAAAATGGACATACCAATAACAGTTACAACAACCTATTCAGTAATTCTAAGATCCACATACACATCCACTCATCCACCAACAATCCTATACAGTCACTCATACATGTACTCACACATCATATGTACTCATACACCTAAACATCCTGTAACACAATGCCACTCATCCATAGAGTTACTCACACATAGTCACTCATGCTAATAAAAAATCAAACATCCATTTACTTGCATATACAGTTATACACACACCACCACACTTACTTTTACAGAAACTTACACATACTTAGTCTTTTAAACAATCACTTATAGAAACACATACTTATTCATACAGGAAGTCTACCAATCTCTCACTCTCACATATACTCACTTATAAACACCAATAGTCACATATACTAGTTTAAAACATATGTAGTTACTTATGAAGACACTATTGAGACAGTCATTCACTCACTAACACACCCATGCACACACTCATCCACCCATACAGTCATGCACACATGCTGTCTTCAACACATACAAACAGTGAGTCACTCATTCATGCATCTATGCACTACATAATACCCCCCACCGCACCATGAAGACACTCAGACACTCATACTGATACTCAAAAAACCAACTATTAACCTATATAGACACTCATGTAGCTACTCACCAACCCATGCAGCCACTTATATACAAAGTGAGAGACTGATACAGGTATTTACACATTTAAACATTACTCACTTAGCCATGTATTCAAAAAGATACACTTAATCAGTCAGTAATACAATTAATTTTTCAAAAACAAATCATCAATTTAGACACTTATATACTCATTTATTCTTCCATCGACCTTGAGATATACATATATAAAACATATTTAATTTTCAGAAAAACACACATTCACTGGATAATGTCATCAGTGATGTCATTTGAGATGTCATCAGTGATGTCATGAGTGATGTCACTGACCATGTCATGAGTGATGTAATATGTGACGTCATCAGTAGTGCATTGCGGGCGCGCGAGTTATAGTTAGCTGAACTAACTATAACGGGGGAATTTCATTGGTTTTTTACGAGTGAAATGTCCAGCTAACTATAACATGTGTGAAACCTTTGGTTTTTTCATTGAATATATATATATATATATATATATATATATATATATATATATATATATATATATATATATATATATATATATATATATAAAAATATATATATATTATCTACTGGCGGTCACCAGTAGATAGTTATAGCTAGGACCTTTTTTCCATAGGAAATCCGCAACATTCTATTCCCAATAAGTCTGGCGCCGGTTGACGAATCCTCGCGAAAATTTCCAAACTTTTGGCCAGCTCTGCTCCGCTCCTACCCTGAAAGTTTCGTGGTGATTCTTCAAGCGGGTGCCGAGAAAAAGGGGGGTCCCAAAATGCGTTTTCCCCATGCAATTTCCCATAGGATCTGTTGTCGCAGCTACAGCCCGAACCGCTGAACGGAATGACACCAAATTTGGCAAAGAGATAGTCCTTAGTTCAGACTCGTGCCTTTTGCATAAATGGTGTGAATCCGTTTAGTAGTTCCTTAGAAAATTAGAGTTAAAAGTACATAAATATCTGTGGCCGGGGAGGATCCGCGGACCCTACCCGCACAGTATGCGCACCCTCCCTGAACCAAGCGCGCACCCTCCCGATCGCGCGCTGAATGCTAATTGGCTGTCGAGTGTCTGTCTACATTCGAAACCAGGAACTGTTGGCGCCCATTTCCTGCCTCGGTAGAAGCGAGGCTGAAGAAGCAAGGGGAATAAGGGTGTAAAACATATAAAGGGGGCAGAATGGAAATACTCCGACCCTCTAGAGGTGCTTAGGGGTCCCCCTTTTTTTTTAAAAAAACAGCGAAATGCGCGCACGGTGCGCGCATCCTGTCGCATTGGGTGCACGGATTCTCTCGCGTTGGGTGCGCAGATCCAGGGATTTGTTTTTTTTTAAAAGACAAGAAATCATTGGTTGTATGACTACTTTCTATACTGAAAGGTAGGGTGTATACTTCTGTTTGTTAAAGGTATGATTCTTATTGGTGAACAAGAACAGATTGTAAGGAACATTATATATGATAAGCTGATATGTTGAAAAGTCAAGCACACTTCCTGTCTTGTTTAGTAACATTGTGTGCTGAACTTGTGACCTGTGTGCTCAGTGCAGTGTTTCATGACCTGTTTCTATGGTAAGAGGCAGAAGGCAGACTGGGGGAAGGGTTGAAATGTATTTCAGTTGGAAAGGGTTGAAATGCTTAACCAATAGAAATGTGTGTTTGCTTTTGAGTGTATGTGTGAAGGATTGTGATTTGATGTTTACATGTATATGTGTGGAAAATGAAAGGGAATCTTTTCAATTCTTTGTTTTTGCTGAGAGGTGCACAGTGCAGAGATTCTGTAAAAGAAAATCTGGTGTGTGACTGATATACTTCTTAATCTACAAAACAACTTGAAAGGTGAGTTATTTAATTGTGAGGGGATGTATGTAGAGTATTTTGATTGTAATCAGACTAATGTATTTCTCCTGCTAAAGTGTAGGGAGTACTTTTTTTCTCTACAATCTTATTGACAGTGTGTGTCCATGTAGAAACCATTCTGTGATAAGCATTTGTGTTTTTCATGTGTTTGCAGACAGATAACTGTGCTGTTTTTATATTTTGGTAGAATTAGAAACCAGTCATTGTTTATGAATTTGTGAAATGAGTTATGTTATGTTTCTATACTAAAATGTAGTACTTCTTCTAGATGAAGAAATGTGTTTTGGTATAGTGCAATGGATAGTGTTGTTTGTCTAGAATCACACAGTGAGTATGTGTGCATTTGGGAACCACTGTGAGAGAAGCATTTGGTAACATTGTGTATTTGCTGACAGATAACTGTTTTAAAACCTGTCTTGTTGTCAAGTTTTAGTAGCATTAGAAGGCAGTTTTTGCTTATGCTTTGATTAAATGATTCAGGCTTTGACACAAAAGTGCAGTCCTGAAATATGTAGATTGTGTGCAGTTCTCTTACCACTTGCACTGTAGTGAATGAGTTTCGGTAAACTCCTAGGGATAGTGGTGCTTGTCTAGAATCACACTGTGAGTTAGTGTGTATTTGGGAACCACTGTGAGAGAAGCATTTGGTAACATCGTGTATTTTCTGACAGATAACTTTTTTAAAACCTGTCATGTTGTCAAGTTTTAGTAGCATTAGAAGCCACTCTTTGCTTATGCGTTGATTAAATGAGTTAGGCTTTGACACAAAAGTGCAGTCCTGAAATATGTAGATTGTGTGCAGTTCCCTTACCACTTCCACAGTAGTGAATGATTTTTGGTAAACTCCTAGGTATAGTGGTTGTTGTCTAGAATCACACTGTGAGTCTGTGTGCATTTGGGAACCACTGTGAGAGAAGCATTTGGTAACATCATGAATTTGCTGACAGATAACTCTTTTAAAACCTGTCATGTTGTCAAGTTTTAGTAGCATTAGAAGCCAGTCTTTGGTTATGCATTGATAAAATGATTCATGCTTTGACACTAAAGTGCAGTACTAAAATATGTAGTTTGTGTGCAGTCCCCTTACCCCTTCCACAGTAGTGAATGAGTTTTGGTAAGCTGCTAGGGATAGTGTTGCTTGTCTAGAATCACACTGTGAGTCTGTGTGCATTTGGGAACCACTGTGAGAGAAGCATTTGGTAACGTTGTGTATTTGCTGACAGATAATTGTTTTAAAACCTATCATGTTGTCAAGTTTTAGTAGAATTAGAAGCCAGTTTTTGCTTATGCTTTTATTAAATGAGTCAGGCTTTGACACAAAAGTGCAGTCCTGAAATATGTAGATTGTGTGCAGTCCCCTTATCAGTTCCACAGTAGTGAATGATTTTTGGTAAAGTCCTAGGTATAGTGGTTGTTGTCTAGAATCACACTGTGAGTCTGTGTGCATTTGGGAACCGCTGTGAGAGAAGCATTTGGTAACATCGTGTATTTTTTAGCAGATAACTATTTTAAAACCTGTCATGTTGTCAAGTTTTAGTAGCATCAGAAGCCAGTCTTTGCTTATGCTTTGATTAAATGAGTCATGCTTTGACACTAATGTGCTGTACTTAAATATGTAGATTGTGTGCAGTACCATTACCTCTTCTAGACTAGTGAATGAGTTTTGGTAAACTGCTAGGGATAGTGTTGCTTGTCTGAAATCACACTGTGAGTCTGTGTACATTTGGGTAAGGATTGTGAGAGAAGCATTTGGTAATATAGTATATTTGATGACAGATAACTGTTTTAAAATCGGTCATGTTGTCAAGTTTTAGTAGCTTTAGAAGCTATTCTTTGCTTATGCATTGATAAAATGAGTCAGGGTTTGACACTAAAGTGCAGTACCATGTACTATTCTCTTCACTGTGCCAGAACTGAAAATTTAAAAGTTTTACCCAGGCACGAACCTAGCAGTAGTCTGATGATTTAGTCAGTTTCCAAGTACTCATGTTGTGAACCATACATTACCACATAGATTGATTCAAATGTCTATGCATGCAGTCTTCTAACATACTATACACTTGTCTTTCACATTTTCAATTCGCTAGTCAGTATCCATACACTACCAGGAAACACCCTGTAACTCCTTTTGTAGTCCTCTAGTGACCCATTCAGCACCATGTACTAATCCATTTACTGTGCCAAAACCAAAATACTTATACATTCACCAAGATACTATCTTTGCAGTTCTCTAATCATTCAGTCAGTGCCCAAGTATTCATGCACTGAGCCAGGCATTAGCACATGGACTGCTTCAAACCCATATCCACTATGTATGCAGTCTTCTAACCACCTAGACACTTGTCTTTTACACTTTCAATTCCATACAGTCCAGCAAACATCCTGTCACTCCCTTTGCACACCTCTAGTGACCCATTCAGTACCAAGTACTAATCCATTCCCTGCACCAAAAGCCTACCACTTATAAATTCACCTAGGCACTCTACTTGCTGTACTCTAATCATTCAGTCAGTACCCAAGTACTCATGCAGTGAGCCAGGCCTTAGCACATGGACTGCTTTAAATGCCTATCCAGTATGGATGCAGTCCTCTAATCACCTACACAGTTGTCTTTCACACCTTCAATTCCCTAGTTAGTATTCATACACTTCTAGCAAACACCCTGTCACTCACCCAGTGTGTCTCCTTATAGTACTGTAATCATTTAATCAGTTAGCATGTAGTATTTTAGTGAGGTAGGCTTTAGGGCATGAACTGCTTCAAAGTAGTATGCACTATGCATGTAGTGTTTTAACGATCGTCACACTTGTGGTTCAGGGCTATAGTTTCTTAGTTAGTTTTTATATAAAATGGGTTTGTACAGTAATGGAATAGTATACATTTGAAAGTTATTAATATACATTTATTTGTGATTCTTTTTTACAGCTACAGAACAGGAGTGTTTCTCATCTGTTTGCACTCTTCTCGTGCAAGATTGTTTGGATGAAGGGTCCTTAGGTGTTTCATCATACTTGCCGTGCCGCACGAGTATTTTTTATTTTTTGATCCCCTCGCGACAGGACTCTTTTGCAAATCTTGCACGTGACCAAGGTGACATTGGTCTTATTCTGCCCTTCGGGAAAAGTTAAATATTTCCACACCACTGAAGAAAAACGTTCTTTGGGTGGTGCCTCCTCCAAACATTCGTCCTCAGAAATATGAGGAGATGCAGGTGATGCCTGCTGTCCTGAAGCCATATTTGGTTGAAAAAAGTTAAAGCTCAGTGTAAACTTAGTCTAAAAAATCTTCTTCTCTCCAAAGAGATGGTCCTCTAAACAAGGTCAAAGAAGAATGATTGAAATGGGTGGGGTCTTTCAATAGTTAGAAGAGGAAGTGTAATGAACCAATCAAATCTCTTTTTTTGCAGGTCACAAGGGATCCGCGCACCCTGCGCTTGCGCAGCACGCACCCAGCGCGCACCCGCAAAATTGAATTAAAAAAAATTATAGGATTAGATGTAAAAATATATTACTTTTAAGACTAGTTTTGAGTTTGTGTTCAATTAATATTCACATGAAATACATAAATATGTTTTTTTAAATGTTAAATACTTCGCGGGATTCGCGCACCTACCGCATCATAGACGCAGATGACGCATCGCGGAAGCGCGTAAATGTCGCGTTACGTACATTGAACGTGTCGCGTATAGGCTGGGAGTCGCGTACCGGTCGCATTGGAATCGCGCACTAACTACGTACCCGACGCATACTATGCGCGGATGCTATTGCGTAGGGATCGAGAATGGTGCGCATAGGGTGCGCAGATCCAAAAACATTGAAAAAAATGTATAAAATAAAGTTTTGAACATATAGTTAAAAAAATATTTTGAAAAATATAAAAAAATATGTTTGAAAAACCCATTAAGTTCAAATAATATTTTTTAATTTTTAAAAGAATTAATTGAAAAATAAGTTTAAAAAATGGTGATAAAAAAGTATTTAAAAAAAAATTAATTAATGAAATTGACACACTGAATTTGAAAAATATAAAAATCCAATCAAAATCATTAGACATGATATCTTCAGAGATAAGTTATAGATGGGAATTAGCATTTAAAAAACCATTGAAATTCACTGAAAAACCATAGGTTTCATGCATGTTATAGTTAGGAATTGGCATTTAAAAAACCTTTGAAATTCACTGAAAAAATCAAAGGTTTCACGGGTGTTATAGTTAGGAATTGGCATTTGAAAAACCTTAGAAATTCACTGAAAAAAACATAGGTTTCAGGGGTGTTATAGTTAGCTGGACATTTCCCTCGTACAAAACCCTAGAAATTCCCCTGTTATAGTTAGTTCAGCTAACTATAACTCGCGCCCCCGCAATGCATTGCTGATGACGTCACATATTACATCACTCATGACATGGTCAGTGACATCACTGATGACATCACTGATGACATCACTGATGACATCATCCATGTGCTATATTACTGCATCTTCTCACACCCTAATTTAACCATTGATACACCAACTCAAAATTTCAGACGTACATTCAAAACCATAGATACTCCAATACCAATGACTACATTCCCACTCATTAACTCTTAGGTCTACATACACCTCCACTCACTCACCTGTACAGTCACTCATACTTACAGTCACTCCGTACAAGACTATCATATGCATTTATACACCTACATAGACACTCACACACCACCAATCATCCATAGAGGTACTCTCACACCTAGTCAGTCATGCAAATAATTAATCACACTCCCATTTACTCACCTATGCAGTTATACACACTCAAGTTCACTTACTCATAAAAATAGTACCACATTCTTACGCGCTTATACAATCATTGATACAAGCACACACTCATCCATGCAGCCACTCTCACAATCACACATTCTTACATATACCCACTTATATACTCTTAGATGCATATATATTGCCTTTCACCTATGTAGTTAGTCACACATGTACCACTGAGATATACATTCAATCCCTAACACACGCATACATACACTCACTCAACCATACAGTTCATCACAGATGCACTCTTAAAACCATGCACCCATAGAATCACCCACTCACACATCTATGCACAGAGTCACACACACCCTTCCCACACAAACACTCAGGCACCCATACAGATACTCAGACAACCAATCAATAACCCATATAGACACTCATATAGCTATTCACAAAACCATGCAGCCACTTATACACCAACAGACAGACACATACAGACATTCACACAGTTTAGTCACTAGTCTGCAGTAAGATACATTTAATGACTCACTTATAGAGTCAGTTACGCACCTAGAAAATCATCCATTCACACACTTGCACGGCCACTCATTCTTCCACAGGCCTTTCACTATAAATATATAAAACATATTTAAACTTTACAGAAACACACAGTAACTGGATGACATCATCAGTGATGTCATCAGTGATGTCATTTGAGGCAATGCACTGCTGATGATGACATCTCATATTACAACCTTCATGACATGGTCAGTGACATCACTGCTGACATCACTAACGACATCTCAAATGACATCACTGATGACATCACGGATGACATCATCCAGTGACTGTGTGTTTCTGTAAAGTTTAATTGTGTTTTATATATATGCCAAGCTGTATTGAGTAATGAGTGGGTGTATAAGTGTCTGTATGGAGGATTTAGTAGGTACGTGACTGACTGTATAAGTGAGTGATTAAATGTGTCTTACTGAATGCATGGGTTAGTGACTAAACTGTGTGAAAGTCTGTATCAGTCTGTCTATTGTTGTCTATTGTTGTGTAAGGTGCTGCATGGGTTGGTGAGTAGCTGCATGAGTGTCTATATGGGTTATTGATTGCTTGCCTGAGTATTTGTATGGCTGCCTGAGTGTGTGTGTAGGTGGGTGGGAGGTGGTTGAATCTGTGAGTGAGTGGTTGATTCACTGGGTGTATGTGTTCAAGAGTGCATGTGGAAACAGCTGTATGGGTGGGTGAGTGTGTGTATGGGTGTATGGGTGTATGGGTGTATTGGTGAGTGAAGGGATGTCTCAGTGGTACATGTGCAAGTAACTACATATGTAAAAGACAGTATATGTGAGTGATGGTGTATATAAATAACTATATGAGAGAGTCAGTAATTGTGAAAGTGGCTGCAAGGATGAGTGTGTATTTGTATCAGTGATTCTATAAGACAGTAATTATGTGTTAGTATCTGTATGAATAAGTGAGGTTGTGTCTGTATAACTGTATAGGTGAGTAAATGGAAGTATGATTGATTCTTTGCATGACTGACTAAGTGTGTGAGTAACTCTGGTTATGTGGCAGTGTGTGAGTGTCTGTATAGGTGTATGAGTGCATTTGATAGTGTTGTATTGATGAGTGACTGCATGTATGAGTGACGGTATGGGTGAATGATTGGATGTGTGTGTAGACCTAGGAATCAGTCAGTGCGTATTTAGTAACTGGTATTGATGTGTCTATTTTTTCGAAAATGATAGTCTGTATTTTAGAGTGGGTGTATCAAAGGTTATATTCAGGTGTGAGGAGGTGCATCAGATTTTCACATGGATGATGTCATCAGTGATGTCATTTGAGATGTCATCAGTGATGTCACTGACTATGTCATGAATGATGTAATATGTGACATCATCAGCAGTGCATTGCGGGGGCGCGAGTTATAGTAAGCTGAACTAACTATAACGCCGGAGTTTCTATGGTTTTGTACAAGTGAAATGTCCAACTAACTATAACATTCCCGAAACCTATGGTATTTTCAGTTAATTTCTATGGTTTTTTAAATGCTAATTTTGAACTATAATGTGCCTGAAACCTATGTTTTTTTCAGTGAATTTCTATGTTTTTTTAAATGCTAATTTCTAACTATAACATGCCTGAAACCTATGGATTTTCCAGTGAATTTCAAAGGTTTTTAAATGAAAATGTGTAAGTCTAATATACCTCAATCCTCAGTTTTTTTTATTTTCTATATATATATATTTAAAAAAATTGTGAATAATTTTTAGTTAGGAAAACTATATTCATTATTTAAAAAAAAAAATATTATACAGAAGTCGCACACCCTTCGCGCACCCTACACGATGGCTGCGCGCATTCCGGTAGCCATTTTGAAAAGTCACGCTGGGGTCGCGACTTTGGCGTAATTTGTAAAGTATGAAATATCTTTAAATTAATTATAAATAAAAGTTTTCCTTTAAGTGTTTGTCTAAATGTATTAATATAATATTTTTAAAGTATTATTTTCAATATAATTTAGACTAAAATGTATTCGATTATTATTGGATTCAGGGGTTAGGAGGGATGGCCATTTTGCTCAATCTGTTTTGCAAGATTCTTTCATCTAGTCAGGTGGACACCCTCCTCCGGGTGAGGTACGGCTTGAGGATTCTATTCAAAAGGTGAGGAATCAACAGGCAGAAGTATCCATCAGAAGAGCAAGTTACTTACCTTCGGTAACGCTTTTTCTGCTGGATACAGTATCTGCCTGTGCATTCCTCACTGTTCCACCCGCCTACCCATTGTCCACCTGTTTCTACCAAAAAGATGCTTTTATTGTTTGGCATGCTTTTAAAATGTCTTAATCATGCTTCTGTTTTAATAGTGAGAAATGCTTGATCTGGTGCTATTTCTATTTCTTTATGCCTTTATTGGTTATACATTTGTATACATACAATATGTATACATGTGAAAATGTGTGGGTCACCTGTTTACCTCGGTGGCACAAAAAAAATGGCACGCCGACGAGGTCCTCTTATGGCTCCTATGACGTCATACGTTGTTGCGAGTGGAGCCGTGCTATTATGACATCGTCATCAACATGGGACAGCTAGGAAACAATTTCCATGGAATGCTGGTGCAGGGGATATTCACCTAAGTGTTCAGGCCAGTCCTTTGGGAGCAACTGTTTATGATGCCACTCCAGAAACCGAAACCAGATGGCACACAAGGTGGGGAGCCCAGTTGTAGCATCTTGGTTATAATTGTAATGTTTCTTTGGCACCTGGTAATCTCTTGCCTAGGATGAGGTAGTAGGAATGTTCAGTATGTTGCCTAGGTGAGAGAATGCCATGTTGTAGGGACATTCTAATTACTGTGGCAGTTGTGAAGACAAACTGTAAATGACAGAGTTGGATGTAGGTTTGGATGGGTCCCATTGTACCTAATGAATAAACCTGCCTTTTATTTGAAGATCTTCTGTCTCCTAAATGGTCTTACTTCAGTGACAAGAAGAATCTTACATTGGCGTAGTCGGCAGCTGGACTTTGAAGGGACCCAACTCCCTCAACGCTCTGTTCGTTTTCAGGTACTCTGTGCACTGTTTCTGGGGCTGGGAGCGCTCGCCGTGAGTGTTTGTGTCTGTTGAATGGTGGCTAATATCGTCACGGGCTCGCCCCTATAAGATGAACATTAAAACTTAACTTTGGGAACAGTGCATCATCTTTAAGATATCGTTACAAGGCTGCAACGCTGAGCTTGGTGTAAAAGGTCTGCCCGGTTGGAGCTCTGGGATACAAGTAGATTTCGTCTCTAAGTTTCTGTGTTGTTAACTTCTGGGGGCTGGGAGCGCTCGCCGTGTATTCTTATGTATGTGGTGTCATAAGATCGTCACGGGCTCGCCCCGGAGGAATAACGTTAGATATTAATTGCTCCGTACGTTTTGGAAGCTTCGTGAACAAGAAATCCCTGTACCTGACTGTTACACTGTGCTTGTGGAGGAGTTCTTCACCCGCCGAGTTCCCGGTGCATCTGATGACGTATTAGAATCTCCTTTGGGGATTCAGTGACTGACGGCGTGGTCTTTGTGTGCGTCATCTCAGGAGTTCGGAAGGCTGCGCATGCGCCTTTGTGGTGTTCAGAAAGGTCCGGTGTCTCTGACGGAGTTCGTGCAGTTAACGCATGTGCGTAGCTGTTTCTGCAAGGGGCTGTGTTTAAGTCGTGTGGAATGAACGTCAGTTTCAACATCGGCTTGTGGTAAAAGCGAACGACAGTCATGAACGTCAGTTTCAACATCGGCTTGTGGTAAAAGCGAATGACAGACTTGGGAGGAAATCGATCGACAGTTTTTTTTTTCTCTTCGCTCTCAAATTAAGACTTCTTCTGTAGTGTTGTGTACAATGTTTGGAAAGATTGTTTTTTAGTTTACAATGTTGTTCACAGTTTCAGGTCTTGATTAACAGTGTCATTTATTTATGTTTCATGAAATGTTTGCAGATTCATTGCTGCCATCTCCTGGACAAAATGTGTAGTTAGCATTTACTTCTATAGTGGAGTATATGGAAAATATTTCGTTTTCTTGTAATAGTCTCAATCATCTTAATTAGAACTTGATCTGCAGTTGCATACGTATTTATATAAGAATGCAGAATGTGACTGCTCCTCCATTTTTTTTGTCTGAACCTGGGGAAGCAACTATCAGATGGAAAAAGTGGAAGAAGGTGTTTGAGCGGTATGCTAAAGTTTGTGGTGCGAATCTGGGTGCAGAGCGGAAAACGGCTCTTCTTTTACATTGTCTTGGGTCAGAAGGCCAAGATGTTTTTGATCATTTAGCTGATCTTACGGTGGCGGAAGCCAGGGGTTTGAATGAATATGATGTGTGCATTAAGAAGTTGGACAATCATTACTTACCCAAGGTTAGTACAATACTTGAAAGATACCAATTTACAAAAAGGGTACATAATGATGGTGAGTCGGTAGAAATGTATGTTACACAACTGAGGAAGCTAGCCTCTTCTTGTAAATTTGATCAATTGTTAGAGGAGAGATTGAGAGATCAGTTTATGTTGGGGTGCAGTTTGGAAAAGGTTTGTGAAGAACTTTGGCTTAGAGATGAACCCTCCTTGGATGAGGTTTTACAAGTGGCGAAAAGAATCGAACATTCTGTAAAGTGTGTTGACACTTTAAAACGGGATGTGAAAATTTCTGTACAAACGGTTAAGGAGGGTGTCATAAGTAGGGATGTGATGAGGGGAGATGACGCTGTCAAAAATAAGTCTAAGGTCTTTGTGCCAAAATGTTTTAGATGTGATAAATTGGGACATTATGCCAATGACAAAAAATGTCCAGCTCTAAAGGCAATTTGTGCAAGATGTAAGCGCAAGGGCCATTTATCTGTTGTTTGTAAAACAAAAGTTGCTCCTAGTATGGTCAAAGCTGTGGAGTCAGGGTCTTGTGAGGAAGATTTTGTGTGTGGTCAAATTGTGGTTCAGATAACTTCTGATGTACAACAAAGTTTGAACGGTGAGCATAGAACGTGTCCTTTGGATATAATACAAGCTGAGGGGGAAGCAACGAAAGTACTTTTTGATTCAGGGGCTAAAATTACCATTGTGTCTAAAATGTTCTTTCAAACAAAGCTTGCTGGGAAAGTCAAATTACTGAAACCAGATATACGTCCTTTAGCATATGGGGGTGAACCAATACCTCTTCTTGGGTATTTTCAAGGTTTAATTGAATATTGTGGACGTTATGTTGCGGGGAAAGTATATGTTTCTCAAAAAGGTGATAGCATCATCAGCTGGTTTCACCAGGCAGATTTGGGAGTCATGTTAGATCCAGGGAGTTCCTCCCCAATCATTCTTAAAGAGAAAATTCAGACGGTTCATTCCGATGTGGATGGACAGGTGGTGAGTGACATTAAAAGGAAATTTTCAAGAGTGTTTAGAGAGGAGTTGGGATGTCTCAAGGATTTCAAATTAAATATACCTCTGCTTCCCAATGCTCAACCTTCTACGTGCAAAGTAAGGAGTGTGCCTTTAGCAGTTAGGGAGGAGATGAAAAAGGAACTTGAGAAGCTCAAAGATGGGGGTATAATTGAAGAGGTATCAAGCACTGAGTGGCTTGCTCCAGTTGTAGCCGCACGCAAGGCCAATGGATCCTTGCGTTTGTGTGTGGATTTGAGACAGTTAAATAAGTGGGTGATTGTGGATAGATATCCTCTTCCCAACATTTCAGAGTTGCTTACTTTACTTGGTGGAGCGAAGGTTTTTAGCACGATTGATTTGGCTTCTGCGTATCACCAGATTGAGCTTGAGATGTCATCGAGAGATTTAACTTCTTTTATTACTCCTTTTGGAACTTTTAGATTTGTTCGGATGCCATTTGGGTTAGTGTCGGCGGCATCTGTGTTTCAACGGGCAATGGAGAAGGTTCTTGATGGATGTGATGGGGTTTGTGTCTATCAGGATGACATCTTGGTGTTTGCAAAGGATCATAAGGAGCATAGGAGGATTCTTTATGATGTTTTGGGGAGACTTGAAAGTGCCAATTTAACTATAAAGTTGGAGAAGTGCCATTTTGAAACCTCTTCGATTCATTATTTGGGACATACAATCTCAGGTGCAGGAATCTCTCCAAAGCCAGAGTTGGTTAACACAATTTCTCACATGCCACCACCTTCTTCTAGAGAGGAGATTATGAAGTTTTTTGGCATGGCTGAATACTATAACAAGTTTGTAAAAGGTTTTGCAGAACATTGTTCAAGTATGAGAGCGTTATTGAAGAAAGGTGTAGAATTCAACTGGTCTCAGGAGTGTGAAGGAGAATTTGTTAAGCTCAAGGAAAAACTTCAGAATGCACCTAATCTTAAAGGTTTCAATCCTTCTAGGGTTTCTGTGGTAACCACAGATGCTAGTGTAAAAGGGTTGGGTGCAGTGTTACAGCAGGAGGGTGAGGAAGGTTTGGAAACCATAACTTTTATTTCTAGAGGATTGAAGGATACGGAAACACGTTACTCAGTTATTGAGCGTGAGGCTCTTGCTGTGTTTTGGGCAATTCGGAAATTGAAGAAATGTTTGTGGGGTACAAAATTCTTGGTCAAATCTGATAACAAGCCTTTGTGTGAAATATTTTTGAAGAAGGGTATTGATCAGGTTTCTGGGAGAATAAGTAAGTGGGTCATAGGTCTTCAGGAGTTTGATTTCGAGATGAAATACATCCCAGGTATTGAGAATACTGTAGCTGATACTTTGTCTAGGCTGGTTGCGGAGTCTAGTGTTGAGGATGACATGGATGATTGGGTTGAGAGTGATGTGCATGTGTGTTTGGTTACTGGTGGTATCATTGGTGAGGATCAGTGGCGGATTAAGCTGTCACAGGATCCTGTTTTATCGGAAGTAATGTTGTTAATGAGGAATGGTTGGAACAAGAAGAATGCTGGGTCTTTGGAAGCAACCAAGTTTTGGGGTGTGAAGGATGATTTGGGTGTCTGTGATGGGGTCTTAGTACGTGGTACACGTTTGATACCACCATATGAGGTATGAAAGACTCTGGTGGATATGGCACATGATTCGCATTCAGGTATGTCTAAGACGAAAGAGCGACTTCGTGCCACGTATTGATGGCCTGGTATGGACCTACAGGTTGAAAGGGTTGTAAGAGATTGTAGTGTATGTGCGGCTAGTGAGAAATCGAAGCTTGTTCGAGTTCAGCCCATGATTATTAGAGAACTTCCAAGAGGACCCTGGAAGGAAGTAGCACTGGATATTGTGGGTCCTATTCATCACAATGGTCAACAGAGTTTTATTTTTGTGCTTTTGGATTTATTCTCGAGGTGGCCTGAGTTACAGTTTACGACTGGGATAGAAACTTGTCATGTGATTAAGTTTCTTGAATATCTCATGAGTAGAGAAGGTTTTCCAGAATCTATATTGACGGATAATGGTGTGCAGTTAGTCTCGAAGGAAATGGAAATGTTTCTTAGGAATAGAGGCATAAAACATAATAAATGTGCTCTGTATCACCCAGAAACCAATGGAATGGTTGAAAGATTCAATAGGGTGATTAAGGAAACGATTTCTTTGGCTAAAAGTTCTGGTAAGAATTGGAAAGAAGAAGTCTTGAGGAAAGTTGAAGACTACAGAATGACTCCACACAGCTCAACGGGACAGTCTCCTTTCGTTCTTTTTAGGGGAAGGGCTCCTTGTACTCTGGTGGAACCTTCATGGGTTCGACGTTTGGGTGATACCTTTTCTAGTCCCTCTGAGGGTAGTGATGAAGAGTGGAGGGAAAAAGAAAAGAGTAAATGTGTGGATAGGAAGGTAAATTTTGATGTGAGGAAATCTGCTAAAGAAACGAAGGTGAATGTTGGAGATAGTGTTGTTATTAGACTTCCAGGTTCAAAAGTGAAATTTTCGGAGCCTATGCAAGTGGTCAAAGTATTCAATAATGCTGTTAGGACTCATGATCATAGGATCTGGAACTTGGGAAGGATTTTTGTATGTTCTGATGTAAATATGGAAAAAAAAATATGTTAACAGATGATGCCGTTTTGTCTGAGCTTCCATGTAAATCAGGTAGATTACAAAGGAGGCCAGTATATTTGGAAGATTATTGTACATAAAATGGGTGTTTTTTTGTTTGGGTTTTTTTTCTTGTTTAAAGGGGGGAGGTGTGTGGCATCTTGGTTATAATTGTAATGTTTCTTTGGCATCCGGTAATCTCTTGCCTAGGATGAGGTAGTAGGAATGTTCAGTATGTTGCCTAGGTGAGAGAATGCCATGTTGTAGGGACATTCTAATTACTGTGGCAGTTGAGAAGACAAACTGTAAATGACAGAGTTGGATGTAGGTTTGGATGGGTCCCATTGTACCTAATGAATAAACCTGCCTTTTATTTGAAGATCTTCTGTCTCCTAAATGGTCTTACTTCGGTGACAAGAAGAATCTTACACCAGTCATGTGCACCGGCGGGGCAGCGAAGTGACAACAGAAAAGGTAACGAGGGCACTGAATAACACAGAATCTTCTCTTTGTATCTGGCAGGAACAACAAGGTTAAAAAGCCCTAGTTCCAAAATGTAGAATTAGTGCTACAACAGTCTTGAAGAGGACCTGCGATGGATGCCGCTTCTGCCTTCCATACACTGGGGGTGGCACAGGGGTCACGCGGTACGATCATACTGCGGTGGAACGCACACTCGTTGACCTCTCTTGGCACTGCTCCACACTTCGAGGACAACACTTTCCATTAGCTGTTGTGTTCTGATGACGTGTTGTGCCAGCCCCGTCCAACAGCAGAACCACTTTAGATCCAAACAGACTCTTCCACTCTCTCACCGGAAGTGAAACAAGGTCACGCGGACACTTTCACAATACAACAGTCGGGACTGAACTTTTTGGTAAAAAAACACATTCCTTCCTCCTAATTTATCAAATAAACGACTCACTGAAGAACAGGGGCCAGCTTCGATCGGTAAACAGCTGTTACAACAACTTTTTTACTTCGGGATACCATTACAACGCATGCATTTCCACGCATGCGTTGTACATCGCAAAGTCACTACTACGCATTTATTTAGAACGCATGGTCATTTACCACGCATGCCTTTACAACTAATTTTGTTGTAAAGGTGTGTATGGTAAATGACCATGAGTTCTAAAAAAATGTAGACGATCCACGTCATTGTAAGGAAACAGAGGCTGTTCCATTTCCTCACAACGTGCACCGCCCCTCAGAGACAACATGAAGCAGGAACCATGAGGAGAGGGAACCATGAGGAGTGAAAGGTAAGGGGGATTGGGCATGGGGTGGTGGTTACTTTTCTAGGGATTAGGGTAGTGCAGTGGTGTTTGGGTAGTGTAGGGGTTCGTGCTGAGGGTAGTGTTTTAGGGTTTAGGGTAGTGCAGTGGTGTTGGTGTAGTGTAGGGGGTCATGCTGGGGGTAGTGTTTTAGGGTTTAGGGCAGTGCAGTGGTGTTTGTATAGTGTAGGGGGTCGTGCTGGGGGTAGTGTTTTAGGGTTTTTAGGTAGTGCAGTGGTGTTTGGGTAGTGTAGGGGGTCGTGCTGCGGTAGTGTTTTACGGTTAAGGGTAGTGCAGTGGTGTTGGTGTAGTGTAGGGGGTCATGCTGGGGGTAGTTTTTTAGGGTTTAGGGTAGTGCAGTGGTGTTTGGGTAGTGAAGGGGGTTATGCTGAGGGTAGATTTAGGGTTTAGGGTAGTGCAGTGGTGTTTGGGTAGTGTAGGGGGTCATGCTGGGGGTAGTGTTTTAGGGTTTAGGATAGTGCAGTGGTGTTTGTGTAGTGTAGGGGGTCGTGCTGGTGGTAGTGTTTTAGGGTAGAGCAGTGATGTTTCTGTAATGTAGGGGGTCGTGCTTGGGATAGATTTAGGGTATATGGTAGTGCAGTGGTGTTTGTGCAGTGTTGGGGGTTGTGCTGGGGTAGTGTTTTAGGGTTTAGGGCAGTGCAGTGGTGTTTGGGTAGTGTAGGGGGTCGTGCTGCAGTAGTGTTTTACGGTTAAGGGTAGTGCAGTGGTGTTGGTGTAGTGTAGGGGGTCGTGCTGGGGGGAGTGTTTTAGGGTTTAAGGTAGTTCAGTGGTGTTTGGGTAGTGTAGGGGGTCGTGCTTGGGATAGATTTAGGGTATATGGTAGTGCAGTGGTGTTTGTGTAGTGTAGGGTGTTGTGCTGGGGGTAGTGTTTTAGGGTTTAGGGCAGTGCATTGGTGTTTGTGTAGTGTATGGGGTCATGCTGGTGGTAGTGTTTTAGGGTTTAAGGTAGTGCAGTGGTGTTTGGGTAGTGTAGGGGGTCATGCTGCGGTAGTGTTTTACGGTTAAGGGTAGTGCAGTGGTGTTGTTGTAGTGTAGTGTGTTGTGCTGGGCATAGTGTTGTGGGGTTTAGGGTAGTGCAGTGGTGTTTGGGTAGTGTAGGGGGTTGTGCTGAGGGTAGATTTAGGGTTTAGGGTAGTGCAGTGGTGTTTGGGTAGTGTAGGGGGTCGTGCTGGGGTAGATTTAGGGTTTAGAGTTGTGCAGTGGTGTTTGGATAGTGTAGGGAGTCGTGCTTGGGGGAGTGTTTTAGGGTTTAGGGTGGTGCAGTGGTGTTTGGGTAGTGTAGGGGGTCATGCTGGGGGTAGTGTTTTAGGGTTTAGGGCAGTGCAGTGGTGTTTGGGTAGTGTAGGGGGTCGTGCTGGGGGAGTGTTTTAGGGGTTAGGGCAGTGCAGTGCAGTGGTGTTAGGTAAGTGTAGAGGGTCGTGCTGGGGGTGGTGTTTTAGGGTTTGGGGCAGTGCAGTGGTGTTCAGGCAGTGTAGGGGGTCATGCTAGGGGTGGTGTGTTAGGGTTTAGCGCAGTGCAGTGGTGTTTGACAGTGTAGGGGGTCGTGCTGGGGGTGGTGTTTTAGGGCTTAGGACAGTGCAGAGTTGTTCGGGCAGTGTAGGGGGTCGTGTTGGGGGTGGTGTTTTAGGGTTTAGGGCAGTGCAGTGGTATTCGGGCAGTGGGGGGGTTCGTGCTGGGTGTAGTGTTTTAGGGTTTAGAGCAGTGCAGTGGTGTTCAGGCAGTGTAGGGGGTCATGCTGGGGCAGTGTTTTACGATTTAGGGTAGTGCAGTGGTGTTCGGGTAGTGTAGGGGTTCATGCTGGGGGTAGTGTTTTAGGGTTTAGGGTAGTGCATTGGTGTTTGTGTAGTGAAGGGGGTCGTGCTGGGGGCAGTGTTTTAGGGTTTAGGGCAGTGCAGTGGTGTTTGTGTAGTGTAGGGGTCATGCTGGGTCTGGTGTTTCAGGGTTTAGGGCAGTGCAGTGGTGTTCAGGCAGTGTAGGGGTTCGTGCTGGGGCTGGTGTTTCAGGGTTTAGGGCAGTGCAGTCGTGTTCGGGCAGTGTAGGGGGTCGTGCTGGGGCTGGTGTTTCCAGGTTTAGGGCAGTTCAGTGGTGTTTGGGCAGTGTAGGGGGTCATGCTGGGGCTGGTGTTTCAGGGTTTAGGGCAGTGCAGTGGTGTTCGGACAGGGTAGGGGGTCATGCTGGGGCTGGTGTTTCAGGGTTTAGGGCAGTACAGTGGTGTTCGGGCAGTGTAGGGGGTCGTGCTGGGGCTGGTGTTTCAGGGTTTAGGGCAGTACAGTGGTGTTTGGGCAGTGTAGGGGGTCGTGCTGGGGCTGGTGTTTCAGGGTTTAGGGCAGTGCAGTGGTGTTCGGGCAGTGTAGGGGGTCGTGCTGGGGGTGATGTTTCAGGGTTTAGGGCAGTGCAATGGTGTTCGGGCAGTGTAGGGGGTTGTGCTGGGGGTGGTGTTTCAGGGTTTAGGGCAGTGCAGTGGTGTTCGGCCATTGTAGGGGGTCATGCTGGGGTAGTGGTTCAGGGTTTAGGGCAGTGCAGTGGTGTTCGGGCAGTGTAGGGGGTCATGCTGGGGTAGTAGTTCAGGGTGCACAGCAGTGCATTGGTGTGCGTGCAGTGTAGGGGGTTGTGCTGTGGTAGTGGTTTAGAGTTTAGGGCAGTGCAGTGGTGTTTGTGTAGTGTGCAGCACATGCGATGCGTCGCTAGATGAGACCAAAAAAGCATTGCACCAAGATGGCTGCCAACACTTCCTGGATTGAAGTGTTGACAGCCAATTAGAATCAAGCTCGTGCTTGTGTAGTTAGGTCCCACCCAGATATATAATTATTTTTTCTTTTAATATTTCGAAAACTACTGAACGGATTAACACCATTTAAAAAAAAGGTCGCTTTATGAACCAAGCACTACCTTTTTGCCAAATTTGGTGTAATTCCGTTCAGCAGTTTCAGCTGTAACCGTGTCTAAAGTTTCCTATGGGAAATTGATTTTTTTACTTCCATTTTTTGAATTTCTCAGGAACTACTGAACGGATTTACACCATTTAAAAAAAAGGTCTCTTTCTAAACCAACGGTTACCTTTTTGCCAAATTTGGTGTTATTCCGTTAAGCAGTTCGGGCTGTAGTCATGTCTAAAGTTTTCTATGGGAAATAACATGGAGAAAACGCGTTTTGGGATCCCCCTTTTTTCTCGGCCCCCACTGTTCGAATCACCTCGAAACTTTAGGATAGTAGCTGACCGGAGCAGGACCAATGTTTTGAAAATTTCTCAAAGATTCGTCAACCGGCGCCAAAGTTATTAGGAAAAGAAAAAACGCTTTTTGAGTAGAAACAAGGTCCTAACTAAAACTATATATATCTTACCTACTGTACATAGGTAAAAAGCATTTTTCTTTTGCCAATAACGTTGGCACTGCTTGAGGAATCCTCACAAATTTTCCTTGGTTCAGCTGCTGTTGAAAGTTTCAGGGTTATCCTTTAAGATGGGCTGGGAAAAAAGGGGGGTCCCAAAATGTGTTTTCACCATGTTATGTCTAAGGGGATTTTTCATTTTTTGAACACGACTACTACCCGAACAGCTGAAAAGAATTACACCAAATTTGGCAGAAAGCTAGATGTTGGTCCAGAAAGAATGCTTTTTGTGATTTGGTGTAGATCTGTTCAGTAATTTCTGAAATATTTAAGTATAAAAAATATAGATATCTGGGGACGTGAGTCCATGCTGTGGACTTGCAGATCCTACTGATTTTTTTTTGTCTGCCAACACTTCAGCCATAAAGCAAAGAGTGCAGGGTAGGAATACCCTGACCCCCCAGATATGGTGAGGGGACCCCACAGGGACCCCACCAGAGGTTAATTTTTTTTATATATATTGCATTGAATTTGTGGGTGGACAAGTGGATCCACAGCAAAATAAAAAAAAAGAAGTGTGGGCTCTTGTGCATCTTTTATAAGAAGCCCCCGGCAGGTCCAAATCCAGGGCCTGTTAAAAATAAAGAAGGGGGCAACCCTCCTAGGGTTTAATGAAACCCTCCCCTGGGTTTTTGTTTTAATTTATGCAGGGGGTGCCTGCACGGCACCCTTCATGCCCTGGGGATCACCACCTCCCCAGAGCTTGTTTACTTATTAAATGGGGGGACTCTCTGACCCCCCCAGTCCTGGGGACCGCCACCTCCCCAGGGCTTTTGAAGAAAAAATACGGGGGCATAGATCCCCGACAGCACCAGGGACTGCCACCTCTCTGGGGCTTAAGGCAAATTGAACGTGGGGTCCACATGGTCCCCCACAGCCCCAGGGACCACTACCTCCTTGGGGCAACTTCTAGCAAAGAAGGGGTCCATACAGCCCCACATCCTGGAGCCAAATATGGCCCTGGTGACCACTACCCTCCAGGGCCGGCTCCTACTTTACTGCTCCTGCCAAGCCATAGCAAACTGTGCTCCACTTTGAGCAAGCAAGAGCATTTCGCTGTCACTAGTTCAAAGCCGAGCACAATTGCCTTGACAGAGAGCGAACTACATGTTAGCAGCTCCCGCTCTGTGAAAGCAATAGCGGCTGCCGCAACACAAATCACAACCACATTCTATTTAATTAGCTAGATTATGTCAATTCTGTTTTCATGTCAGATCACTGAGCTGACTTGGCTTAGGTAGTGCTATACATTAATTGTATGCACTTAGTAGACCTTGAGTCTTCATTATGTCTGGGCTTCATCACAGGCAACACCACCATTTGTTCAGAGGTCTAAAACAATGACATTCCTCCTTAAGAAATTAATCACTAAATTAGCAAGTTGCATTCAATCTACTGTTCTCTGGATTCTTAAACTTAAACAATGGGGTCACTTTCACCAGCACTGATGAACCTAGTCAATGTAAACTAATTGTTCCTTGGCAGAACATGGATTCTCATCCCTCCCCTCACCATTCCCCAATAATAAAAATAAGTAGCTGGTATCCTGCTACCCACCCTAATCAACTCCTTTGCTTCTTTTAACCTCAACATCCCAACCACGTCCACCTCCATCACATTTCGAGCAAAGAGCTAGTTACTTCCCCTGCAATGCATTCTGAGAGTCGCATGTTAACAGGTGTAATACTGGTTGTCAGGAATGGATCCACCTAGAAAAATAATTAAACCACAATTTGAAATGATTATTAAAAATCCAATGCAAAGGTGACGTCGATATTTGTATAAATATTAAGGAAAAGTACCTTTTAGGAAGTTATTCCTTCCCTGCGGTGAGCTTTGAATAGTTGTGAAATTGGTGTGATGTGTATCCCCAAGGGCCTAATTTATATGGCACAATGACAACGGAGTACCGTTTCTCCCAACATAATGGTTCCACTTGCCTGATTTACATGCGGGCAGACCTTTGGTGTACAAAGCAAAACCAAAGGGGATGATGGACGGAGTGTTGAACATTGCAAGCACTCACCCCCAGTCAACTGATATGGGTTTAATCCATCATCATTCTTTAGCTCACTCCGCCACCCCAGATCAGACTTGGCCATATGCAAATCAGTCTGACCCTGTGCCTCATGGGAATAGTCCAGCCCGTACTGCCAAGCCATGTCATCCTTGGACCGGAAACAAGCATCCTGGGACCGGTTTCTGGCTAATCAGCCATCATCAGCTAGGCTAGCTTTAGATTTAGGCCCAGATCTCTGTACTGGGGTGAATGTATGACATTGTTCTGCATTCTGTCCATCAATAGTTCTTTTTGCATTTGTGACCACGGTTATGCTCAGACGTCAGTCCCGTGCTCTCCATGCCAATGGAATCAAGCTATCCTTCCTGAAGAGGGGTGAAACCACAAAACCGGTCCTAGGATGCTTGTTTCCAGTCCTGGGAGGACCTGGCCTGGCAGTTCGGGCTGGACTGTTCCCATTGGGCACAGGGTCAAGACTAATTTGCATATGACTGGGTCCAAACTAGAATGGCATGGTGAGCAAAAAAACGATTGATTTAGGCCCAGATCTCTGTACTGGGGTGAATGTATGACAGTGTTCTGCATTCTGTCCATCAATAGTTCTTTTTGCATTTGTCACCCCAAGTGGGACGGGTATGCTCAGACGTGAGTCCCGTGCTCTCCATGCCACTGGAATCAAGCTATCCTGGCTGAAGAGGGGTGAAATCCCAAAACCGGTCCTAGGATGCTTGTTTACAGTCCAGGGAGGACCTGGCCTGGCAGTTCGGGCTGGACTGTTCCCATTGGGCACAGGGTCAAGACTGATTTGCATATGGCTGGGTCCAAACTGGAATGGCATGGTGAGTAAAAAAACGATGGATTTAGGCCCAATTCTCTGTACTGGGGTGAATGTATGACATTGTTCTGCATTCTGTCCATCAATAGTTCTTTTTGCATTTGTCACCCCGAGTGGGACGGGTATGCTCAGACGTGATCCCATGCTCTCCATGCCACTGGAATCAAGCTATCCTGGCTGAAGAGGGGTGAAACCCCAAACCGGTCCTAGGATGCTTGTTTCCAGCCCAGGGAGGACCTGGCCTGGCAGTTCGGGCTGGACTGTTCCCATTTGCATAGGGTCAAAACTGATTTGCATATGGCTGGGTCCAAACTGGAATGGCATGGTGAGCAAAAAAACGATGGATTTAGGCCCAGATCTCTGTACTGGGGTGAATGTATGACATTGTTCTGCATTCTGTCCATCAATAGTTCTTTTTGCAGACCTTTGGTGTAACCACAGGGTAGACTACTTCTTCTATGGATGGAGTAAGGTCTGTTTTAAGTTTAACCTGTATGTCCACCCACCTAATTTAGATGGGCAGATAAAGAGATCAGTTTTCATTGCCTGGAAATCCCTGGCCGTAAGGAATTTCCATAGGAAATTGCTGCCATATGCCTTGATTGCGGTTTCTATCAATGTTGGCCCGTCGGACATTTCTAAATTGGGCAGGCAGGACCCCAGCCAGGGCAACAGAGTGAAATACTCTGTCTCCACTCTCCATGACAAAGGATGGCCTGACCGCCAACTTTTAAATAGGGCCCCAAGTTGGAAAGTAAAATCTTTGAGCAGGATGAACTTGGTTGTTGTATCCAACTCTTGCTTCATCGCTGTGAACCTACAATTACACCTACGTCCCAGTGAACCACTTCCATAAACTATTATTTGTGGTTTAAAATTATTGGCTCTATTTCTACTTACAAATGTTAAAAATTATATTTCTGGTTTCCCTTATGGGATTTTTGTCATTTTGGTGTCATTTTATTTATTTAATTGTACTCTATTTTCCTAATTAAGGGCCTTATCACAATAATGTGCAGTCGGACCGCCATCCGCTATCATGTCGGTCAAGTGACCGACGGACAAGCAGGCAGCAGCCCAACCACCCAATTATGATGTGACCGCCAGACTTTAAGAAAGAGGCTTGTGCTTGAGCCCTGGAAAAGGCCCGCAGCACAAGCTGTAGTGTAAAAGAGCACTTTTGGCACATCCATGCACTTTGTGCCATGCACCATGTGGTGCATGGCACATGGTGCATGGATGTACATGGGGGCACAATACGTACCCCCTGTGCCACTTTGCAGGGGCCCATGAGGAACAGGGCCCCTGTTTCTGGCCCCCAAAGGCTATTGCAAACAGCCTTTTCATGGCGGTTGGTCTGCCATGAAAAGGCTGATAGAAAGGAACATCCTAATCCTGATGGTGGTGCCTGCCTTGGCACCTCCATCATTAGGGATTGCTCTTCCGATTGCCGCCTCATCGGGATCAGCAGATCCTGTCTAAGGCAACCAACCATCCAACAAGGGTCTGACCACCTGCATCATAATGCGGCAGCTGGACTGAACGGCTGAGGGTCAGGCAGACTGCCATCAGCGGCCTGTTGGTGGCGGTCCGTCCAACATCGTAATTAGGCCCTTGGTTTGAGAGTCTTATTGTTTTGTATGTGCCATTGATACCAGGGGTTTGAGCTCAGGTTAATTTAGTGACCTAGGGCCTGATTACATCTTTGGTGGTGTGGGAGCTGGCTGCCACGCCAGTGCCCTGCTCCCAGACCACCAAAGTTGACCACCATCCCCGCCAGATTATGAGTTTCCACATTGTCTGGCGAGCTGGCGGCATGGCGGTCCCATTGCAGTGCCTATTGAAAAGGCCCTGCTATGGGTGTGTCAAAGGCCGTTCCTGGATGGCATGGACTGTGTATTTCATGCCATGCCGGAATGGGGGCGCATGCAGACATGTGCCCCCTTGCATGCATCCCCGTACACAGGGGCAACAGGGGACCCAGTAGGGCCCCATTTGGTTTGCCACTGCCAGACTTTTCATGCTAGGCTCACCACCTTGAAAAGGCTGGTGGTTGGGAAATGTGTAATATGCAGTGCCACCGCCATGCATATTGCTTCCCCAGACTGCTGTGCCAGGAATCACGGATCCCTGGTGGTTGCTGCAGTCCCAAAGCGATCCAACTGGTAAACTCGTAATATGGCGGTCAGACCGCTGGTGTAGCAGTTCCTGACTGCCACTGCACCTTCACAATGGGTTTGGCGGTCTGGTGGACAGTTGAACTCGTAATTAGGCCCAGAGAGGGCTCACCCTGAAAAAGGGTGTGAATATTCCTTGAAGTGGGCAGTTCCCCACCCCAAATAATGATCCATTTTCTCACAGCAGAGCATTCATTTTCAGATCTGTAGGGTCATGTAGACCTGTGTCTGACAATGGTGGCGGCTGGTGATGGCCCAAGGGTGCTATGTGCATCCCAATTTCTTGTTTGTGTCTTCGGAGATGCTTTGAGGTGGTCATTTACCACCAGCCAGAGCCTAAGCGTCAATATCCATCGCTTCACTGTCTTGAAATCAGCAATGAAAAAACAGAACTCATGTTTTCACTGCTGTGACATTTTTGAACCTGTACATACACTACTTGTCATACACAACATATAAATGAAGACCACTTACATTATGTATCAGTCTTGTCCAGTATTCCCTGTGGAATAGCTAACTGCGGCTGGTCACACAAATACCTGAGGCAAAATACTCATATTGTTTAGGCTTAAACTAAAAAAGCTTTTTCATGCCATGCCTCCATCATTTATTCTATATGATGGGGGGAAATTAATAGTCTCTTTCAATTCTTTTTCTCACATCCATGTCTCATTTGCAAAGATTTTAAAGAACTGCAATTCTCTAAGATATATGCCATAGTAAAGCTTTCCACTATTGGTCATATAAGGGTCTGTCATAATTAGCTGGAATTCAGAACACTGCAAAAAAATGATACATAAGGTTTACTGCAATGTTTTATGCTATCTCTTGGACTTGTTACAGAAGTGGAGAAAAGGAAAGCTAAAATGATATGCCAGGAGTTTAGGATAGATGTAAATTTCAGCAGGTGTCTCTTGGCTCTGATTGGTTGTGTTGTTGATTTCCATTTGCAAGTAACTTTAGCAGTGATTTGTGGACTAAGTAGGCAGTCTTCATTCAATGTATTTCAGTGACACAACCTTCTGAAAGAAAAGTCCTTGTTTACCAAATGTTTGTCAGAAACAGCTGTGAAGTAACTCTTGCAACGTTGTCTTGTAATGTTGCACTCCATCACCCTACTTCAAATTCAAGATAAGCATTGTGAGAGAAGCTGCAATGTTACCCAACACCGAAACACACAACCATTGAAAAGTGTACGCAATTCCCCCACCTTCATCCGATGGCAAAAATGTCCCCAAAAATTGATGCATGAGAAATCTCACAAACAAATGTTTTTGAGAACAAATTCTTCTGCCAAAAGAGCTGTTTCCCACGACTTTCTAATGCAAAAAAAATCTACCTTTTGCCGATGTTTTACATATTATTCTTGAATTATGCAAAGCACAATCTTAGTTACCTTTCTCAAATGTTATCCGCCAGGATGCTGACAATTCCTGCAATTCAAAAATGAAAAGTGTCTGCAACTCACGTTTGAAGAACAAATGCTCCTTGCACAGATGTTCTCCGGCAGTGTTCCCAAAGACTGCAGAAATCCCCCTTTTCTTCTTATTTCAAAAACCTTCTAAAACAGATTAATTGAGAAACATCTTCATATGACCGCAAACTTTATTTTCTTGCTGCCTTCTGAATAGTGCTATCTGGTTATTTATTCCAATAACATACCTTACTGGAGATTAGTGTTCACTGATGAGTCTAAACTTCATAATATTACTCTTATTACTTCTTTATAGCAACTCTACACCAATCGTCTCTTATCACACAATAATTTTGTATACCCCTCTTGGGTACTTGGTTAGGTCTAGCTGACATATTTCGGGATTGAGTTCTTCATTTTATGCCTGTCACTGTGAACGCTCTTTTATGGCACCCCCCAATTGTTCCACGTATTGCTTTTCATACTTTGCGAGCAATCACTTTGTGGAGCTCTCTGAAATCATTTGAAAAGGTTTCTTCTGCTCATGTCCTACATCTTTGCAGTGCCCTTCTGAAACTATGATTACTAGCTAAATCTAAGGTTATCCTTCTAACTGTCTCAGTTCAAATGATTTTTCTATTTCTTATATTGCAATGTTTTGCACGGTTGTCTGAAATTGTATCCCATGTGCTTCTTCATTGTGTTTTCCTTAAAATCCTACTATTATGCTCTAAACGCTGGATATGTGGAGTATGAGCTGCAGAAAACTATATATAAATTAATGAAAAAACTTACACTTTACAAATTCTCAAAACGTATCGCTTTATAAGGTGAAGATTCAGAAATTATTCCACTCCTGTAGAAAACATTGACTGTATGTAATCAGTTTTACCTCACTTGAAGAGAAGTGTGTAGTAAACAGAATGTTTAGGTCACATTCATTCTACATAAACCTACAAACCTCCCCAAGCCCCTATTTTTGCACAAGGAGTAGTAGAAAAATGTAAAACGATAGAAAAACACCCTAAATTTTGACAAGCTTTAGGCTACTCATAATCGAAATTGATGGCTAGGAAATCCTTGGCAGGACAAGGCGAATGAACGCATCTACTGAAAAGGAAAGGAGTGTGTAGTATCCTCAGGTCATCTTAATATGTTCCCTTTCATTCTGTACCTAGCTGCTCAGCCAGTGTGAGTGTTCCGTGTAGAATGTTAGTGTGGGTGGAATGCTTGGATGCCTGTGTGGGTTGAGACAGTTGGGAAGATGGGCTGAGCAGCTAGGATGCTGCTCCTGGTGGGGCTTATTGTGGGGCCTTATCTGGGGCCTATTGTGGAGCTTGTTGTATCTACTACCTAAGAACTTAATAAATATCTTCTTCATCTACCTGGCCACGTCTACATTTTCTTGTTTTAAAGGGGGTGTTAGTCCCACCTTTGTCACGTTTGTGTTGGGTTTTAGTCCCTTCATTTAAATATTAGCTGTCGCGTGTGTGTGTGTAGCCGTCGTTTGATGCCACACTGTGCTGCTTTTCTGTTTTGCTGCACAAGTCCGTGGGTTTTAGTCCCATGTGACGTAGACTGTACATTTGGGTGTTTGAGTGTGTGTGTAGCCGTCTTTTGATGCCACACTGTGCTGCTTTTCTGTTTTGCTGCACAAGTCCGTGGGTTTTTAGTCCCATGTGACGTAGTCTGTACATTTGGGTATTTGTTCAAAACAAACAAGTCCCATAGTGTCCCTCACATGAGGGGTGGCGTATTGGGTTGTCGCCACAGTCTTCTCACGTGAGAAGTACTTTGTTGGGTGTCGATCTACCCATAGGAGTTCTACCCCTAGGATTCTACTCTGGGTATCATATTCACTTGTTGTATGTGAGCTCTTATTTCAATTCCTAAATTTTTCCTTGTTCAGTATTAAGGGAGGGGGATGGTGTTAGTGTGTTGATCTATGCTTGCATCTTTCCTTTCTCCTTAGTGTGTCTGTTTTCCCTCTCGTGATGTATTTCTTCATGCATCCCTGGGTTTATGGACTCTTTATATCTTTTGTACATTTATGTATTTATTTGTTTTCTTTGTAGTTTGGGTTTAGTTTAAGTCTATTTAATTTTCAGTGTAAAGGGAGAGGATGTGTAGTATCCTCAGGTCATGTTAATATGTTCCCTTTCATTCTGTACCTAGCTGCTCAGCCACACTACAGAGTGTTTTGTGAGAGATCCCATGAGATAAAATAATATTATTCACAGGTAGTTCTCCTAATTACCAGTGGGTATAAAATGCTTTCAATTATGGAGAAAAGATGACCTTGTACTAAAATGCATTTTATCTGGATAACAACGGGGATAGAATTATCGCCAGTGGTAACTGTACTAACTTTAACTTTTGTTGCATTTTCTTTGTAATTCCAGTATACAGGAAAAAAAACTGCTTAAAACGGAAGTTACCACCAAACAAAAGATAAGCAATGAGCTTGTCTTCAAATATGTTATTTGCATAAACATTCAGCTATGATCAAGATTGGCCACTTGACACTAGGGTGATGAGGCAGTAATCCAGGCAGAGTGTTAATGTTGGCAAAGATATCATGTACTACTTCACTGCACTGGACCATATGGGGTCTGAGAGTTACTTTTTCTTATCTTCCGAACATACATTAACTCAAAAAACCTTGGGGCATATCATCAAGGACCGGTGATAATTATCGCTAAGCGCACTTAGCGCTAGGATAATTATCGCCGGGTAATGTGGAATTTTATCGCTGAGATAGCGTGCTATTAGCAACGCTTATCTCAAAAGTGATAAAATTCCAAGCACTAACTGCTAAATGTGAGATTATCGCTGGAATTGCAGCGATAATCTCACAATGTTTGGCGATAGCTTGATGATAGGGCAAGGCATATTTAGCCATGATATCCATCTTACATAGGATATCATGGCTAAGTCAGTCTTGAAGCAGGCGTAAGGAAAGTAGTGATAACAGAGGTTATCGCTACTTTGCTTGTCGCTCTGCAGGTTAGCGTGACCATTGATAATTAGAGAAATGTCGCTTAGCGACATTTCTCCAGTTATGTCAGGGCAGGAATGCCCACTTTGTATCTCATTAGAGATGCAAAGCTGGGAGTTCAGAAAACAGGCGCTAATGCAAGATTTCATGCGATAGCGTGACCTTGCTGATTTGGCGATAAAATTATCACCGCTTTTCGTCCGAAAACGGACGCAAAAGCGGTGATAATTATTTATCGCCTCGCTGATGATATGCCCCCTTATGAGTTAGTTCAGCGGGTCTTAACCTTATGGTTCAGGGACCCCTGTTGGGTCCGTAACTGCTTAGAAAATTAAATAACATTAACCGATTTATAAAGTGTATTGTTAGACCTGTATGGTCTTGCGGTGGTCTTCGCCCAAACTGTTTCTCTTCCGCATCCATTTTCACTGACCTCGTTTTATCTCTTCTTAGGACTCTGTGCACTTTACCACTGCTAACCAGTGTGAAAGTGCTTGTGCTATCTCCTCTAAACATGATAACATTGGCTTATGCCTATATGCCATAATTAATGTACTTTTAGGACCCTAATAAAGTGGCACTACATGTGCCCAGGGCCTGTAAATTATTGCTAATAGTGGGTCTGCAGAACTGATTGTGCCAACCACTTAAGTAGCCCTTGTCTCAGACCTGCCAGCGCAGGCTGTGTGTGTTTGCAGTTTGAAACTGCCATTTCAACCTGGCAAAATAAAGCTTTTGCTGGCCCCAAACCTCTCTTTTTAAAGCATATAAGTTACTTCAAGGGTAGGCTGTGGACATCCCAGAGGACAGGGTGCTATTGTATTTAGAAGGTAAGACATGATTTTTAAGTCTTACATTTCCTGGTAGTGAAAACTCTTAAATTAATTTTTCACTACTGCAAGGCCTGTTTCTCCCGTAGGATAACACTGGAGGTGCTTAATTACATTTGTAATTTCAAATAGAATAGATAACCAGTTCATGTTTTGTGTCTCTGGAATCACAATTTAAAATCCTAACTTAGCTTATCATGATACAGCCTTATGGTGAAGTTGGATATTAAGTTGCAATTCTGAAAATATCACTTTTAGAAAATTGGCATTTTCATGCCTTATCCAGTTAGTACCTGCAGCCTGTACCTGAGACACATCACTATGTGTTGCTGACAGTTGAGCTTGTTGTATTCCTCCTAGACAGCCACTCACATTACGGAGCTTAGGTGTGCCTGGATAGGTCATCACTGGCAGGATGGGAGAGAGGAGCTGGGCACAGTTCCACTTACACTTGATTGGGTTGTATCATGCCTCCAAAGTGATGCCCTGTAGTTAGTCTGGAGCCAGGGAAGGCAGCAGGACCCCTAGAGACTTCAGAGGAAATCCTCTGGAAGCATCTCCCCCACTTCAAAATGCACACCTGGGTGTAAATACTGGGCTGCGGACACCAACTCTTCATTACACTTCTGGACCTGTGGATACTCTCCCAGGAAGTAGGACTGCTGCGCTACTACAAGGATTGACACTCTGCTGGACTGCTCTAAATGAACTGCTGCCCTACTGTTCTGACCTGCTGTGCTCTTGCCTGGGAAAGATGAACTGGACCTGCAATTTCATCTTTAAACCAGGACCCCAGGGTGACTCCAAGGGCTCGTCTGCTAGCTTCCTGATCTGGCAAAGAAAACAGTGGTCCTGGACCAATACCTGTTAAACCATAAATTAATTCCAAAGATACTGATACTCTCAGTAGGAGCTACTATTGAGTCAGCTCACATTACCTAAAAACTAAAAGACTAATGTGCACCAAACATAATCATTTCAATAAAGTTTCTTCAAAAAGGGCTTATATATTTTATTTCACAAATATGTGTATATAGTACAATAACATTCTGATTCAAAAACAATCAAGAAAGAGAAAAGGACAGGGTTGCTCCAAGAGGGGAACGTGAGGGAAAATTTGTGCTCAAGTATAAAGAGATTGTAGAGTAAGGGGAAATTCCCAAAGAATTATAGAGCATATATTTACATAAATCAGTGTAAGCCTGGTATTTATTAACCGGTCAACAGTAACCTGGCCCAGTAATAGTTCATGTGTTATGTTTACACAATCGATTTCTAAACAATTGGAGCATTATGTCTCCTTTGGGGAAGGGGCACTGGAAAAGAAGGTCCAGGACCACTGTTTTCTTTTCTTAATTTGCTATCCAGGTCTACGGACTATAGTTGGGTTACCCCATTTAATTTATAGCTTCCTGATCTGAGCCTCGGGGACATAAAAGCCTTTCCACCAGCTACTGGACCCAGCTGCAGCAAGTTCCTGCCCTCAAGTGGTGCCCCTCAGTTCCTGTACAAGTGGTGCCCCTTGGGTCCTGCACACTTGGTGTGGCTCAGTGACTGCAGAGAGGCCCGTCCACACCACAACGGCACAGTTCACACTAAAAATCAGCACAGGGCACCGCAGTGTTGAACACAGTATAATTTGGGATCTGATTGTTTCTTACCCTGATGAGGATTGTGTTTGCTGCTTGATTAGGGTTCAACCTCAGTCAACCAAAAGCCCAATTTCTTACATGTATCTAAAAAAAGAAGCAAAATGTAAAGTTGAGAATCTTAAAACATTAAGTAAACATGAGGGAATTTGCACTTAGAGGCTACAACTAAGTTGGTGTCCTTAGATTGATTTGTGGGAGCAGTGCATAGTATGGACGATGGATGGCTTCAGTTGAATTTAGAGAAGCCCCAACCATCCCTTTAAAATTTTTTTTTTTTTTTAATTATTTTCTAATTAAATCAAATATTTCATGCGTTGTGTATTGGTGCATTTATTTGATGGATGCTATTTCTGTATTTTTGTGTATTATTTTGACGTTTATATCATCCAAATTGCTTAAATTGAATTTCTGGCTTTCAGTAATTACTCAGTGGGGGGTCCCCAGATTCCAATAATGATTCTGTGGGAGTCTCTACATTCCAGTAATGATTCAGAAGTTGAGGAATGCTACAGTTCATGGTCTCGGTGCCTGCATGGGAATTAAACATCATGTAAGGGTCATCTCTCTGACCTGGTACTAACAAGCACAAGCCTACATTCTCCAGGATGGCTTTTCCTGGTGAGTGTGTTCAGAGTGCAGTGGCAGCCAATAGCTGCACAGCTCATGCTTGCTGATTGGTAAGCCTCAGCACTATTGTCTGCCTGTTGAGATGGGCTGCCTGCATGGTCTACCTGCACTCCCACACTGGTCACACTATCAGAGTTCCTGCCAGACTGTCAGGGACTGTGTTAATAGTTGGTAAGTGTTGATTGCTGTGGGCCTTTTCTCCCAGACTGGGGAGACTCTCCCTACCACCAAAACCGATCGCTCCTGCTTACATGTGTACCTGTCAGGGTCTGAATTTAGTGCCCAGCAAGCTTTAGTAGTGATGTAATGACAATGTGGGTTATAAAGAAGTAGAGAGAGAGATAAAAAAGGAAGAAAGAGGAAGCATGGGCTGAGAGTAAAAATGAGTGAGTGAGGAAAGAACTATGATATGATCAGAGTGAAAAGGAGAGACAAACTGAACAGAGATGGTGGTCAGGCTGTGGGGTGAGAGCCAGAAACAGTAACTCAGACAAACAAACTTTAAAGTCTTTGAAACACCTCCTTGTTTCTCAACAAGTGGAGTCAGGAACAGGCAGTTAGGAAGAAACTTTCTAGTTTGGATGTAGTGAGGTAGACGTATGACATGCTTTCACTGTACTACACAGTAAACACAGCTGTCAAGCTTTGGAGTGGAGTGAAAATAAAGAATGCTGCTGCCTTGGCACAGTTTAGAACAAGATGTGAAAATGACTCTGGTTGGCATATTACAAAAGTTGAGGCAAAAGTGTGTGTCCATGCAGTGTAATAGTGCTGTACTCATCACCTTGGACAGTGCAGGTTACTATAGCGTACAGAAGCTTGGGCATGACTTGGTATGCTCTTGCAGAGCACTTTGCTACTGCTGGAGTCAGCAATTACTTGATATGCAGGAGTGAAGGCAGTGTAAAAACACTTAGATGCAGTACATAGGTGACAAAGCAGGTATCGATGACTGAACATGCTTCTGCTGTGCCTTTACATTTGTATTTGATTATGTTCATGCAATGCCATCACCTATGAATAGAAGGCAAGTCCTGTAAAGGACCCACATTGAAATAAATTGTAATCGCTCACTCCATCATGACCTTTCATATGCATTTTCACGAGATTGCCAGATAGCTATTGGTCTGCAGAAACACAGGTCCCACTGCATAGTCAGCTTCATCAGCAGCACAAGTACCACAGCACCAAGGCAAATCTCCTTTTATGCTCCGACAATCCACCCTCCAGTGTTCTCTTTCACACAAAACAGAGCTTCTACAAGTTTGAAGCAGGTGCAGTGGCACTGGGCCCCAGAGCTGGGAGTGGGCATATGGACCCCATATATCCATTTGTTCTATCCCACAATGAGTAAGGAGGTGCTGTTTCCATGCTTGCATTAGTTCCCATGTTACACTTACTACACCACTGAGCTACTACACATAGCCTGATGTCAGAACAGAGCACACAGGCTCCTGGCCATCATTCAGTGATACACATCTCAATAGACTACAACTGTCAGTACATCCATTAGGCTGGCAGCTCTCACTCCACCAGAAGTCCAGATCCATTTTTATTCATGGACAAAATTCAAAGGCATCCTTTGCAAAGTGAGCACGTCTCATTAGTTGGACGTCCTGCAGGTCTGCAGAGATAATTACTATTATTTTAAAAATTTGACTTTAGGGCACAAGCTTTCTTAATCTATTCCATTATGTCTCTCTTCTTAAGTCACCAAACCTCTTCTATCTCACCCCTTTCTCTTTACCCCATTCTCTACCTAATTGTACATCTTCCTATTGCTGTCTCAGCTGTCACTACCACAACTGTCTACCTCACTTCTTTTAATTTACACCTCTCTACACTACTTCCCTACACCTCTTTCACAAACTCACCTCTACTACAGTTGGCGGCTATCTCTATATCCCTAACGTTCTACTACATCACAAACCCAACTTTCTGTGTATATCATCCCTCTCCTTGAACCTCACCTCTATTTCCATCTCACCTCACTTTAGTTCTACTCCTACTATTTCATAATATGTATATTTGTAAAGTGCATGTTCAGTCAGACGGGTATCTTGGCGCTGAATAACAAATGTTTACAGTTATACTACTCAATGGTACTAATTTTGTCAAACTCAGATGGGTGAAAGGCTGAGTGGACCCTACAGTGGACGCATTAGTCGATTAAGCCACCAGATCTCCCTCATGCTCATCTCTCTCTCTCTTCATCTCACCTTTCTGTCTCTTTCTCTCTCCATCTCTCTATATTCCTCATCTATCTCAACGTATCTCTCAGGCCTATCTGTACCTCGCTACATTCTACCTCACCTCATCCTCTACCTCATTTCTCCTCTATCTAATTTTTTTGTTGTCAGACCTTATGCGACTAAAAGAAAAAGAGCTTTCAGATATACTACTTCTAGAGGGGCCTATATGCCACCCACAAGTTGTTTTCCTTGAATCCAACATTTGTTTGGGCAGATGTTTTGTGCTCCCACTGAAAAGTGTGCCTGTACTTTTTGCCTTGTGACGAAGCTTATGCTCAATTCAGTAGGACTGAATTGGTTGTGGAGGCAAGCTAACAGTTAAGGCATTAGGCCTAATTTGTTTATTATGTATTATGAAATGTTTTTGATAAAGAGAGTAGGTGTAAATGTAAATGTAAATGTGCAGATATTTATATAGCGCAAATCACCAACCCCTCTCACGAAACATGGAGTTAGGAGATTTGCACTGTGATAGTCCTTGTTAGGCCCTCTCAGGAGAGATGGTATTTTTCTTTGCAAATTGTAATTTTGTATACATTTGTAATGTTATAACTGTATGCCCGATGATTACCTTGTAGGAAATCCTATTCTCTATAGAGTAGGCCTGAGTTCGGTATGCTGAAGGCCTTATTGGTTCATTAGAGAAAGTTGTGTTCAATGCAAAAAATCTAATCTGTTTATTATGAAAAGTTATAACAAAGGTTGTAGCCTTGGCTTATTTATTCTGATAAGCATACATTAAAGGTAATAGGCGTTTAACAGTGTATTGTTATCACACTGTGATATAGCCTGTAAACAGGTATTTTGTTACATAAAATCACACAGATCACTAGGAAGCACGGGGTTGGTGTTGGTCACCTACATCAGAAAAAACCTGAAAGTAGAAGAAGTACAATGTGATAATCTTTTAATAGAGGGTGTATATTGCTTTTCATACTGTAATTTTTGACATATTTGTAATTTTACATCTGTATACTTGATGGTTGCCAGCTTATGCACACTTCCGTAGACCTGTGTGTGTTATGGTGTCAAGACAATAGTAAAGAAGATAGGCCTTGTTGTTTTATTGGGAAAAGTTATATTAAATTCCACAGTTTTTATCTGTTCATTATGAGAATTTGTGATAAAAACCTGTAGGCCGGATGTACTGTGAAAAGCAGGTGATAAAGGCAATAGGTTTTGAGCGTGGATTGCTATTACACTGTTCTAAAACCTGCAGGCAGAAATTTGGTTACATGGAATCAGACAGATCACCTTAGAAGGCAAAGGTTTTGGTGTTGTGACCGATGTAAAAAAAAGACACTGTTGATGGAAGATTTGTCTATGATAGTTCATGTTAGGACCCCTTAGGAGGGATTTTATAATATTGTGACACCAATAATTGTGGGAATATTTGTTATTTTGTTATGATGTACCTAATGTTTGCCTTATGGGAAAGCTTATGCTCGATACAATAGGCCTGAGTTGGTTATGTTGACAACATAATGATAAACGCTATTGACCTGATTATTTCATTGGGAAAGTTATAGATGCCATATGATTTGACTGGTATGTTTATTACGTAATGTTTGGACAAAAGCATTGGGCCTGTTTTATTTGTTATGTTACACATATTAAATCCAATAGGCTTTTAAGGGTAGATTGTTATTGCATGGACTTAATGCCTATTTTATTACATGAAATCTCACCGATTACTAGTGTAGGGAAGAGCTTTACTATTGATTAACCCCTTTGACAAAAGTGTGGGGGAAGAGGCTTGGAGAAGGTTTGCACTGCTATAATTCTTTCAAACATTTTTTCAAAAGACCTGACAGGCTTTGCTGTCTGCCACATTCATGTAAATAAAAGCCTGAATCAAAGTCACATCTATACATATTCAGTGCAAGGGCTTTTGGGCCAGTCCTTTAGTTTTCCATTTTCTCCTCTACAAGTCCCCATTTAATTTCTTTCCTTCTCTGTTAATTTTAATTTCTTAGAGCATACTACAGCCTAGGAGACATTGCTAATGACCCACTTTGTTACAACCTCAGTATTATTATGTAAGGTAGTTCTTTATTCGCGTTTTCTGTATTCTGTACAATGTTTGTTATGCTTCACATCTTCAAAGCATGATTCCAGGTTCCGTAGTTTCTGCATTGTAAGATGGTAGTCAGGTAGGCAGCTGTGAGGGAACTGGGGAACTGGAAGGATGCTGGTCGATGGACTCTATTCCTTAACATGCTTATTCCAATAAAGTGGATTATTCTTTACCTTAATGTATTGATTATTGAAGACCCCACTTCTACACGCTTGCTTGTGCATCTGCAGTGCACCACATTCCACACAACCATTGTATATTAACCAGACTATCCTCATGGAATGGCATCGTCCATAGTGTATCATTGTGTCACTATTCCAAGATGGACAACATATTGGTTCTAAACATGGTGGCCATACTGGAACTTTAAAACAAAGATGCACTGTGCACAATACCATTTCTAGAAAGCCACCTGCTTCTTTGTTTAATTTTATTTGATATTGCAAGGATATTCCTGCAAGGGTTAGGCAGAAGCATGTTTTATTTTTTCTACTTGCCTTCTTGTATTTTATATTGCATAAGTTGTGTGTGTGTTTAATTGTGAATGTGTAAATGGACGAATGCAAGAATGAATCAGTGGCTTGATGAATAGATAATGCAGAGATGAGTGGCAAATGTATGTATGATGACTTGGTAATTGCCTAAACTTATCACTGACTAAAGCTAGACCTATTGGCTTTGCCAGTGCTTTGAAACATGCAAAACGAATCTTTGAGAAAATACCAAAATACAAGAGATGAATATACTCATTATTTAACTCCTCACCATATTGCAGACATTTCCCAAATATACCCTGTCCTCAAGCATTCATCAACCCAAAATATTTCACCCTGGCTACAGGCCTGCTTTCATTGCAAGTTGCAGAGGTTGGAACCGCGAAAAAAATACGACCCTGGTGGAAAAGCGCAAGTTACAGCATCATTTTTTGTGTTCACCTTTTGAGGACTCCACCAAAGTCAAAATTAGCGGTTTCTTTGGAAACAATTTTTTCTGCTACTTAGTTATTACTTTGACTACATTTATCACTTCCTAGTGATGTGTCTTTCTTTTGAAAGTAAATCGTTTCTGAATTTTAATGTCCAATAAAATAATACAGTATTTACATGGTTACTATGAAATATTCTGTCTGGATATGTAGGGATTATTAAAAAATAACTTTTTGTATTGTGATATTAACTAATGAAAATTCTGAATTGGCAAGACAACATGCAGTGTGAGAACCAGTAGCACTTACAGCATCTGATATATTGCAGAAACGAACCTACAGTTATGTCAAATCTTATCTGTCTGCAGAAATCGTTACTGCCAACGGTCATCAATCATTAACGTCTCATTGGTTGGATTTCAGTAACTGTAGAAGTCTCAATCTTATCTAAGATCGGATTCACAGCCGAATTTAAGCACCTAGCCAGTGATCTCAGCCCTCATATATATTTTACAAATAATGAAACGATTATGAGTTTTAATTTATCTCCTCATAAAATATGTTTTAGCGGTAACGGTTGCGACCTCCAAGCAATTAATCTAGATGAACCTGGGAGTGTTGTAATTATTTATGGCTCTAAACATAATTAAATATTCCAACAATAATCTTTCAATCTGCTTTGCTATGAAATCTTTTATTTGAGCAGTAACCCTTCTTCCACCTGGACCAAGCAAATAAGTCCCTTGTTAATTATAAAACCTATTCACATTTTATCATTTCAATAATTTATGACAAGGTCCGTGACGATAGTCTGCTAGATTTCAGGGACGACATTTCATATTTCTAAAGTTTAATATCTCACTATAAGAGAAAAATACATTGTAATAAGTTTGGAAAGACTGCTGCCAAATATACCAAATGTGTGTAAGATGAAGGGGTCTTTAAGAACAGTGGACCCTGAAAAATAGGAAAACTAAATGGTTGATTCACAGCATTTGTTTTTATTTGTGCATGTGCTATACATGTTAAAAGAATCAAAATAGTGCACACCGTTTCACAGAGCATGCGTGCAGTGAATACTGCAAGAGCGGCATATTAATACAGACTGTAGAGCATGTCTAGTTAGAATACCTGAGAAACCAAAAAAGAACACCAAAGATTTGAAGTTTGAGATATAGATTTGTTAAAAAAATATTACCATGTATTCAGTAAACTAACAAAAAAGTAACAATACACCAAATAACATTGTAAAAAAACAAAACTTTCCTAGAATAAAATAGTCACAAAATTCAAAAAAATTGTAAGATACACTAAATTGGCGTTAAAAAAAAAACCACGAGGATGATTGATAAATTCCTTAAGAATTATAGTAATCCAGATAAAATCGAAAACATGAATACATGTCCAAATCGGGTTTCTAAATTGCGAACATAGCATGCAGAGTTGTCTTCCCCACGTGCCTTTGGCCAGGAAAAACCTGATGAAAGATGAGGTAATCGTCTGCAGCAAGGCAATAGCTTGGAGGTGTGGTTGGCAGACACCAATTCCCACCTTCACTCCCCATTCTCGAGTGAGAAACTCACACAGGGCTGCAGTTCAGCATTCAGAATATTCATACTGGCGATGCCAGATGCGGTATTACCGAAGTGGTCTCCCCATATGACTTTTGATGACAGACTAAATGCTACGGTTGGAATTATTCAAAAGGAAAAGTGTTGGCCAGATTAATATTAGATTATGTTTGTGCGAGACATACCTTTTGAGGCCTGATTGCAATGCACACGTTCTGTGAAATCAGATGGATTTACATGTACTCTTTGTAGCAATATTCTTGCAGTAATCTCTCCACCAGATTAGGGCATTCGAAGTAGGCCTGGGCGAAGCACTACGCTACGCTCGCGTAGTTTGCGAAGTTCGCGCTACTTCGTGCTACGCGAACTGCACGTAGCACAGTGCGAACACGCGTAGCGTAGTGTTGCGTAGTGCTGCGGTCATTTTTTGCTTGCTCGCGGTCCTCAACGTCAAGTTGGCGACCGCGAGCAAGCAAAATGACATCCTGGCGAGACTTTTTCCTTGTTCGCGATCGCGAGCATGGAAAATAAACCTCCCGGCGAGATTCCCAACGCGAGAAGGTCAGGTTTCTCATTGCGAGGGGTCGCGTATGCTCGCGACCGCTCGCGATGAGAAACTACCAGTTCGCGTTGAGAAAGCTGCAGCTCGAGTAAAAATCTACTCGAGCAGCAGAAAACTACAGCTCGCACTGTGCAAGATGCCATTTTCAATGATTGCACAGTGCCGGTTGCTTGTCCGCACTGTGCAATCATTGAAAACAACATCTTGCACAGTGCGAACATGTTACTTCGCAGTTCGCGAAGTGCTACGCGTAGCTCGCGTAGTGCGAACTTCACTTTGCGTAGCTTCGCGAAGTGCTACTTCGCGAACTACGCCCACCCTTAATTCGAAGTCAATGGAATTTACCATGGTGACAGTTCCTTTGAAGGCACAGAGATTACCCCTGGGCCAGTGAGCATTTGACGGACGGAGCACTGTGGGAATGGTTGTCTTTTATCCCCCACAATCTAAGCGGGTGCTACGCTGTCCGTTAAACCCTAAGCCAGGCTCTTAGTCTCTGGTATGTCTTGTGTTGTCCTTCAACTCCATCAGGTCAGTGCCTCAGGCGGAAGACGACTCCAGGGCCTTTCATTTACAGTGCACAACTGGTGCTGCTACATGGGTACCCTCTGCCAGGTCGCTCAGATCACCCTGCTGGACTCATAGACATGTCAGCTTGACTGGACCTTGGAAAACCAATGGAAGCCATCGCGTTCTGTGTGGTTGACATCAGAGGTTAGGAAGGATGGTTGGGGTGGGCCTGCACAGGAAGAAGGCTAAGCATAGGGGGAATAAACAGCTTTAACTGTTTATCTGTCTGGCCTTCCAAAACATGTAGGTGATGAACAGTCAGCAGTCCCTAAAGCCAGGGAGAGGGCAAAGGTCATAAAAGAGTCACCTCTCCATGCTACATTGTGTGGGTGCCTGCCATATGTCTATAATAAGGGGGTCATATCTAATGAACTGCTGGTTAAGGGTTATGGTGTCTTGGTAATGGCATTCGACCAGCTGCCATAAGTAGGGTGGGCCGACTGCCTGCATGCCTGACTGCCTTATTTTTCTTTTCCAGTGATCCAGGTGCATAGAATGTTGCACTCCTGGAGGAAAAACATCAATGTTCCAGACCAGGAAGGACATTTTTTTTCAAAAACAAACAAATTCTTTGGGGGATTATTTTTATAAAACAAAACAAATCGTGGCTCTCTCCACCATGCGGCTGGCACAGCCGCATTTCGCAAGTAGTGCTCAGACCTTGTCACTGAAGCATTACAGCTGGATATTCTCCACCCATTATGTGGGAAGCAGATCCGGAGGCAGTACTTTCAACACAACACTTGTGTACAACTTATATTTCCATCAATATTTTTCCTGATATCCAGATAAAAATTGCATGAATTAGAGTTCTTATAATTAGCCTTAATCATGTCAAATTTGTTCATTAGGGTTGCACCTCTGTAAGTTTGAGCACTTATTTGGTCGAAAGAAACTGTGTTGTACTACTATATCTGAAGAATGGTATGTATTCTGTTAGGACTATGCACACACCATTGTTTTACACACTCGGAGGGCATGCTGTATGCATGCATAATGATAGCTCAAATGGTTTACATATAGGTCGCACTCAAAAGTAGTCAGTAATAGTATAGTGATCGCCAGCTCTCGTTGTACCAAAGGATACCCATTCTTCTCAATAACAGAGCCTTGCAGACACTAAAACCCACCTGCACCTGTACATTGCTGCTTAAAAACATGGTAGAAGAACGTCATCACTGTATTAACTGGAAACAAAATCCCTTATTCTCATGAAATCAATCATTGCATCTGTCACAGTTCGGATCTTGATATTATAAAAGCAAGGAGCACACCTGAAACTGACACTCCTCAAAATGGATTTACTGATCCCTTCATAACCTCTGGGATGTGAGCCAGTTATCCAGGAATCTGGTATTGATTTGTGACCTTTGGTATTTATTTGTAATTTGTTAGACTGTTAGCCTTTTTCTGTTCAAGAATCTTCTTTTTGATTGAGAATGCGTTTTGTCTCAATATAGGAATGTAATATTCTTCCTATGGCGCCTTCTTTTTGTTTGAGACGCAACGAGTCTTAAAGGATTACATATACCATTTTGGGAATATTATTTTTGCCCCTTAAAGAGGTGAGATGTTACCATTTGTTGTTTTCTTTTCCTTGATCATCTCCCTTGACCATGTGATATGCTACGCTGCTCATTGAGTGTAGATGTGGGTTGCAATAATAATGATACCAATATATTTTTTGATACTGGACCGGATTAGACAACTTACCATTTCATATGGTTTGTCTATGGGAGGCTGTACTATATATATAATTTTTTTTATATATTCTTTGCACTCTGGACTTTTGTCTCTTATCTTTCTCTTTCTCTCATTTCTCATCTCATCTCCTCTTCTCCCTCTCTTTTTCTTTTTCATTTTTCTTTTTTATTGGTCTATATCAGTCTTGCCCCACTCTCACACAAATTGTGTGTAAGTATGGAGCATTGTCTAGTTGTTTTAATTGTGTTTTAAATCATGTCTTCGCAATGAATGTCTTTGTAAATTTTATGTATGTATATATTTATATGTTAAAAAGTTTTTATATGTGTGTGGTTTTTATGTGCCATTCTCCTCTAAAGACTGAGTAGTCACATATTATATGTTTGTTTTTTATGATTGTTATATATATATATGTTTGTAAATGTTGTCTTCTCTGTTTGTGATTATTACAGCCCTGACGAAGTTCCTGTACGGAACGAAACGCGTTGGCTGTGCACTGTTCGTGTTAAAACCATCAGAATAAAAAGAATAACAAGAATAAAAAGAAAGAAATATTACATTATTTGGACTATTTGATTTAATGTGTTTAATTACAATGAGTGCACCTTCCACCTTTGGATTTAAAAGCAAGGAGCACACCTGAAACTGACACTCCTCAAAATGGATTTACTGATCCCTTCATAACCCTTGGAATGTGAGCCTGTTATCCTGGAATCTGGTATTGTTTTGTGACCTTTGGTATTTATTTGTAATTTGTTAGTCTGTCAGCCTTAGGGTTGATTTCCCCTAAGCATTTTGCCTCACCCCTCCTATTTCTGCTGAAATCGTTTGTGTTGGCCTTACGACTCTCTGCACTTTGCCACTGCCGCCAGTACCAAAGTGCTTGAGTCCTCTCCCCTAAACACGGCATAATTGCTGATGCCTAATTGGCACGTTTAATTTGCCTGCAAGTCCCTAGTAAAGCGATACCCCATGTACCCAGAGCCTGTATATTAAATGCTACTACTGACCTGCAGCATCTGTTTTTTTCCCTGCAAAAGGTATCAACAAACGATATGTGGTGCTAAAATCACCATCTTCGCACCTTTTAGGAACAGGTAGACTTTTTTCAGAAAACAAAACAAATCTACACAGTTTTGGCATTTTACTGCGACATAGCCTATTTTTCCTATTTTTTTGCTTTCAAGCTCCTTCTAGTTAGTGGTAGAAATTGATGAGAAAACAATAATGGATCCCAGAAAATTATGCTTATGAAAAGTAGAAAAAACTATAAATTCAGCAAGGGGTCATTTGTGTAGATCCTTCAAGTTTTTTTTTATAGAAACTGACAGTTGAAATAAAAAAAATATTGAAATTGAGTTGAAAAAACAGTCATCTGTGCCAATGTTTTCACCTGTAACTTTTTGTAAGTGTGCTGGACTCTTCTGGTTGTGGGGATATATAGGAAATAGGTTCACCAAGAACCCGAGGAACCCAGAGCCAATAACTGAGCTGCATCTTGCAATGGTTTTTCATTGTGTACCGGGTATATAGCAATTCATTTGGTAGAATATAGAGCATAAAAAATAGGTATCAAGGAAACCTATATATTTCTGAAATGGGAGCAAAATATAGAGTTTACAAGTAGTGGTTATTTGCACATCTCCGAAATTGTGGGTACCCATACAAGCACGTGAATTAGAGACCATTTTCAAAATGACGTCTTTTTTTACACATTGTCTTACATTTGGAAGGCAGAAATGCGAAGAAGGTCAATTGGCAATAACACTTGGTCTACTATTCTCTGCTACCCTAAGTATCCCAAAAAAATGGTACCTCAGTGGTGTGGGTAGGCCTAGTGCCTGCGACTGGAAACGGCCCAAAACTCTTTATGGACACATCACATTTTTCCAGGGAAAACTGAACCTTTTTTTGCAATGTGCCTAGCTGTAGATTTTGGACCCTAGCTCGGCCGGCACCTAGGAAAACCTAGCAAACCTATACATTTTTGAAAACTAGACACCCAGGGGAATCCAGGATGGGGTGACATTTGTGGCTCTCACCAGATTCTGTTTCCCAGAATCCCTTGTAAATCGAAAACTTTGTAAACAAAAACACATTTTCCTCACATTTCTGTGATGGAAAGTTCTGGAATCGGTGGGGGGCCACAAACGTCCAAGCACCCAGCATTCCCCCAAGTCTCTTGATAAAAATAGTACTTCACTTGTGTGGGAAGGCCTAGTGCCTGTGACAAGAAACGTCCCAAAACGCAATGTGGCACATCACATTTTTCCACAGCAATGTGTCTAGCTGTGGATTTGGGACCCTAGCTCAGCCGGCACCTAGGGAAATCTAGCACACCTGTACATTTTTAAAAACTAGATACCCAGCGAAATCCAGGATTGGGTGACTTGTGTGCCTCTCACCAAGTTCTATTACCCAGAATCCCTTGCAAAACTCAAACCTTGTAAAAACAAAACTCATTTTCTTAAACTGTCTGTGAAAGAAAGTTCTGTAATCTGTAGGGAGCCACAAACTTACACACACACAGCATTCCCCCCAAGTCTCTCTATAAAAATGGTACCTCACTTGTGTGGGTAGGTCTAGTACCCGTGCCAGGAAATGACCCAAAGTGCAACATGGACACATTAAATTTTTCCAGTGAAAACTGATCATTTTTTCACAATGTGTCTAGCTGTGGGTTTTGGACCTTAGGTCCACCGGCATCTAAAGAAACCTAGCAAATCAATACATTTTTAAGAACTAGACATCCAGGAGAATCTAGGATGGGTTGACATGGGTGACTCTAACCAGGTTCTGTTACCCAGAATTCCTTGCAAAGCTCAAACTTTATAAAAAAAAAATGTTTCCCAGATTTCTGTGATGGAAAGTTCTGGAATATGCATGGAGCAACAAACTTCCACCCACCCAGCATCCCCCAAGCCTTCCAATAAAAATGGTACTTCATTGTGCATGTAGGCCTAGTGCCCTTGACTGGACACAGCCCAAAAAGCAACATGGACACATCACACTTTTCCACAGAAAACTGACCCCATTTTTGCAATGTGCCTAGCTGTGGATTTGGAAACCTAGCTCAGCCAGCACTTGGGGAAACCTAGCAGATGTGTACATTTTTGAAAATTAGATACACAGGGGGGTCTATAAGGTGACATGTGTGCCTCTCTACAGGTTCTGTTGCCCCGAACCCTTGCAAACCACAAACTTTGAGAAACAAAACACATTTTCCTCACATTTCTGTGATGGAAAGTTCTGGAATCTACAGGGAGCCACAAACTTCCACCCACCAGCATTTCTATAAGTCTCCCAATAAAAATGGTACCTCACTTGTGTGGGTAGGCCAAGTACCTGTGACAGGAAACAGCCAAAAACGCAACGTGGATGCATCACATTTTTTCACTGAAAACTGATACTTATTTGCAATATGCCAAGCTGTGGATTTTTGGCCCTGGCTTAGCCGGCACCTAGGGAAACCTAGCAAACCTGCACATTTTTGAAAACTAGACACCCAGGGAAATTCAGGATGGAGTGCCGTGTGTGCCTTTCACCAGGTAATGTTACCCAGAATCCCTTCAAACCTCAAACTTTGTCCCAAAATACATTTTCATTACATTTCTGTGATGGAACGTTCTGGAATCTATAGGGAGCCACAAATGTCCACCCATCCAGCATTTCCCCAAGTCTCTTGATAAAAATTCTACCTCACTTGTGTGGGTAGGCCTAGTGCCTGCAAAAGGAAATAGCCAAAAACTTACAGTGGAGACTTCAAAATTATCGATTACAAAAAGACCTTGTTTTGTGAGGGAGTCACCTGCGTTTTTAAACCCGGGCTCGGCGGCCATCTAGGGAAACTTACCAATCCCAGACATTTCCGAAAACTAGACGCCGGGGGAGTCCATGGAGGTGTGACTTGCATGGATCGCCCAACATTTTCCTACCCAAAATCCCCTACAAACCGCAAATTTAGATGAAAAAGATTACATTTTTCTCATCAATTCTTTGTGGGAAAGTTTTGGGATCACCGTGCTGACACAAATTTCTTATCATCCAGTATTCCTCCAGGTCTCCTGATAAAAATGGTACCTTGCTTGTGTGGGTGGGCCAAGTACCCACGACAGGCAATGGCCCAAAACGTATTGTGGGGACATCAAAATTATCTATAACAAAACAACCTGGTTTTGCAAAGGGGCACCTGTGTTTTTAGTCCCAGGCCTGGCAGCCATTTACAGAAACCTACCAAACCCACATATTTCTGAAAACTAGACACCTGGGGGAGTCCAGGGAGGTGTGCCTTGCATGGACCCCCAACATTTTCCTACCCAGAATCCTCTGCAAACCTCAAATTTTATATGCATACATTTCTGTGTTGGATCACACTGACTGCACAATTGTCCTACCACCTAGCACTCCCTTTGGTCTCCAGATAAAAATGATACCCCGCTATGCCCCCAAGGGGGGGCAGAAAGACTGTGCCCATTTTTTGGGAGTAGTGGCGGTATTGACATGCCCATTCTGGGCAACCCCCATCCCTACACTAAGAAACAAAAGTAGACCATGGTGCCTAGTGGAGGGGGGCAAATCGGGGGCTATTGCTCCCATATGCCCCTGGGGCAGAAAGACTGTGCCCATTTTTATGGGTGGGTGGAGGCATTGGCATGCCTGTTTTGGGCAGCCTCCACCCCTACACTAAGAAAAAATATTCCCCCAGGGAGCTGATTTGGGGCAATTGCCTCACCTACCCACTAGGGGAGGCAAAAAGTCTTTAGACCCCATATATGAGGGTGGGGGAATGGCCAAGCTCCTTGTGGGCAGCCCTTACCCTTCTTTTATTAAACACATATCCTTATTGTCAGGTGGGCTTTCTGGGGGCAGATCTGGGGTACTAAACCCCATCTACCCATCTGCCCCCGGGGGGCAGAAATACTGTCCATTTGTGTTTGGGGGCTGGGGTATTGGCATGCCCATTTTGGATAGCCCCCACCTCTACATATAAAAAAAGAATCCCTGGTGCCTAGTGGGCTTTCTGCCACCCTGTGAGGAGCACATCAGAGACTATTGTCCCCATCTGCCTTCAAGGGGGGGAAAAAAACAATGGCAATTTTGTTTGGGGTAGGAGCATTGGCATGCCTATACTGGGAAGCTCCCACCCCTACATATATAAAAAAAAATCCCTGGTGCCTAGTGGGCTTTCCTCCCCCGTGATGGCAGATCAGAGGCTATTGACCCCATCTCCCATCTGGAGGGTGTGGGGGCAGTGAACTATGAAAAAAATGAATCCCTGGTGTCTAGGGTGCTTTTTGCCCCTCCAAGGAGGCAGATTGGGGGCTAATGCCCAAATCTGGCCCCAGGGGGAGAAGAAAGACTGAATATGCCCATTTATATATGGGGAGCAAAGACCCTTGCCCAAGGGGTCCCTACCCCCTCCCCCCTCTCTGCTGTCTAGTGGTGGATCCCCAAGCAGGGATCTACTGGGAAGGAGTACTATTTGAAAGGGGAGATTCTCCTCTTTCCAATGATACCTCTGACGTGTGTTTTGGTGCATGGCTGCTGAGCACCGCAGCACTGAAACTGAACTGAGCCAATCAGATCATTTCAGTTTGAGTTTCTATGTATTCTCGTCATAACGGCCGTAGCCCGCCCACATGCGATTGATTCCCCACCTGTGTGGGAGAATCAATTAGTGGGCGGGGTCATGACGAGCCCAGCTCGTCATGAGCACAGCTCCACTGTGACTCATGATGAGTTGGGCTCATCACGAGCACCGCGGCGCCGCGGCCACCACTCCCCCCGCACCGTGGGGTAATTACCCCCGCAGCGAAGGGGTTAACTCTTTTCTGTTAGATCTGACATCCTTCGTGTGGTTTTCCTCTTTAACCTTTGCCATTCAATCCTCCTGAATTTGCTTATGTTGGCACGAGGATTCTGTGCACTTTAAATCTGCTAAACAGTGCTAAAGTGATTGTGCTCTCTCCTTCAAACATACTAAAACTGCCCTACAACCATTAGGCACATTTAATTAAATTTCAATCACAAACAAATTAAATGTGCCAATATAGGGCAAGATTCACAGAACTAACTTAAGACAAAATCCTAAACTTACTACTTTTGGTAGTCACAGAAGGTATTTAGTAGTAGTAAAGTTAGGATTTTGTCTTAAGTTTGACTTAAAACAAACTTAAGACAGACTTAAGACAGACTTAAGACAGATGTAAGACAAACTTAAGACAAACTTAAGACAAACTTAAGACAGACTTAAGTTAGGATTTTGTCTTAAGTTTGTCTTAAGTCTGTCTTAAGTCTGTCTTAAGTCTGTCTTAATTTGTCTTGTCTGTCTTAAGTCTGTCTTAAGTCTGTCTTAAGTTAGTCTTAAGTCAAACTTAAGACAAAATCCTAACTTTACTACTACTAAATGCCTTCTGTGAATACCAAAAGTAGTACGTTTAGGATTTTATCTTAAATTAGTTCTGTGAATCGGCCCCATAGTGTAGGCCAGTGAGGGCCTGTAGCACTCATTTTGCCACCCACTGAAGTAGCCTGGTGAAACATATCTCAGTCCTACTACTGTAACCTGTAGTGCAGTTTTAATCTACCATTCCAACCTGGCAAAATATACCTTTTGCAAGGACCAAACCTTCCTTTTGTAATGCATTTACGTCACTACTAGAGAACACCCTAAAGGCTCATAGGGCAGGGAGCATTGTATTTAAAAAGTAGGACATGTGAGTTTAGGGTAACATGTCCCAGCAGTGAAAAACTCCTAAAGTTCTTTTTCACTGTTCTCAGGCCTATCTCTACCATTGACTTACAATGGGTTATCTAATTAGGTTTAAATAAGCTGTTCATATTGATCAGGAGCATATAAAGATTTGCTGTTTACCCTCAATTAATTGCAATTTAAAATCCTCCTTAATGGTAAAGTCAGGTTTTAAGTCACAGTTCTGAAAATGCTACTTTTCGAAAGTTGCTATTTTCTTGTTCTAACCATTTGTGCCTTCTGCCACTGTCCTGGCACACATGATTGTGAATGGCTCTGCTGTTGGGGGTTGTGAATTTTTCCCAGTCAGTGACACAAAGGGGACTTAGTGTGGGCAGGATGACCCATACTGCATTTTTTTTCTTGTGCCCAGGAGTGGGGGAGACTGCAAGCTACGGTTGCTCTTCTCCCCAGGAGGGTAGACTTCCAGCACTTGGACGCACGATCGCCCAGGACCACACGTCCGAGAACTCTTTGCGCATCAACGTGCATAAAAGACACCCGCCGGCCCGCGGCATGGTGGAAGCCTCACTGTAATTGTTTTTTCTTGTGTCCAGGAGTGGGGGAGACTGTGAGCTATAATTGTTCTTCTCTCCAAGAGGGGAGACTTTCAGCAATTGCCCGCACGAGCGCCTAGGACCACAGCTCCCAGAACTCTTTGCGCATCAACACACATAAAAGACACCCGCCGGCCTGTGTCACGGTGTAAGCCTCACAGCATTTGTTTTTTTGTGTGCCCAGGAGTGGGGGAGACTGTGAGCTATGGTTGCTCTTCTCCCCAGGAGGGGAGACATTCAGCACTTGCCCACAGGAGCGCCCAGGACCCCAGCTCCCAGAACTCTTTGTGTATCAACGCGCATAAAAGACACCCGCCGGCCCGTGGTGCGGGGCGCGACCGGGCACGCACCAGGGCAAAGCCTGGGCCAAGCGAAGGCCTGTCTATGCCCATCGGAGCCCGGAGGATCCTGGGCTGGGCCACTCCTCTAAGATCTGGACTTCCACAGCATTGAGCAGCAAAATGGTACTGTTGCCTATTCTAATTTCTCTCGGCCCATACCTCACAGCATATCTGATTTCTGTTATCCAGTAAACTCCCCAACTGGTATTAAAATGAGCAAAAGGAAGGATTGTAAGGAAAAGTCAGGGGACGGGGCTGTTGGGACACTTGACGCCTTCTTCAGAAGGGCCGAGTCTGTCCTTGTTCACGAAATTGAGTTGGTAGAAAGAAGGCTCTCCCTGGACTCACTTATTGCCCAAAAACATTCCTCTCTTGGAGGTCGGTCCTTGGGTGTTGATCCTCCGAACCCTGGTCAACTCATTCTTGTGCCCACTACCCCCAGTACAGCTGCCATGTCGACTCCGACCTCATCAATAGACCCCCCATCTTGTTGCCCCTCAGCGACGCGGGGGCAGGTAGTTTCTTCTCTGTTAGAGAATGGTAACTTGAAGCCTTCGGTTAAGAAGAGAAGGGGAGCTGGACCCCGGAAGCAAAAAATACTGAAAGGGACTCGCTCGGAGAAAACCGATGGGAAAAGGGACTTGGAGTCTGCCCATCCAGTATCAACAAGGTCTACCAGGCCTAAGGATATTATCTCGCAATCCAATTTGGCGAAGGACTATGATTCTGATTTCTTGAAGAGGATAGAAACTATGTTGTCTTTGCTTTTAAATCCTATTTTGTATAAACTAAATCAAATTGAGGAAAAGATAACCTGTATGCTCACTGAACCATACTCTCCCAAACATCATTCATTCAATTGACAAAACGGCCCCTCTGATAATTGATAATACGGGAGGCCATGTACCACAGCAGGTAGCAGGATCACCCACTCATCCGACGGGTTTTGGGCGAGAACCTATTATTCCTAATCAACAGCAGAATTTGACTCAAATCGCCATGGGTGCACCCCCTTACACATATGGCCCCATCTGGTTACAAGGTGAACCACAGGGAAATTTAAGAGGTCTAACTAACTCAATGAGACCAGTACCTTGTGCCATTGTGAACACCTGTCCCTCCTTATCTCATTCCTCAGTTTCAACTCCTCCGGTCATACCAGTGGCTGATACTATTTCCGGCCGCCCATCCCTTTACTAATATTGCTTCCTTAGAGGATGGAATTGTACCTTCTCGCCCTGGGAAGGAGACTCCCCAGCACCCAGTTGGGGTTGTGAAACCTGGAGAAAGGTTAGATCTCCCTCCGGCAGCCTGCCCTTATAGTGTTAGCAAATGTACAAGAACTGAAAGTGAAACAACAAGAAACAACTGAGCAATTAATCCATAAAGCTCAGCATTGGCTTTTTAATCGCACTGGGAATAACTTTAATCTATATAGACATATTATCATGGCTAGGAGGGTGAATTGGGTAGAAAGGGCACCGAAAACTCTTAAAGGGGACTGTATTATTATTAATTTTGATAACCATCATATGGTGGGTGAACTACTGAGTATACTACCAAGCACTCCATCACTCCACTCTGAAATCTGTGCACTCCCGCTTGGCTTTTTTTATACACCTCGCACTTTATTCCAAACTCCATTGTACAGAGCAAGTAACGACCAGATGCCTAAATGTTTTCCACTTAACCACTGTCTTTCCAAACACGTCCCATTTTTACCCCTAACTAGCAAATGCACTTTATTGGAAGGCTTGGCCGAATGGTATTGACTTGTTGAGCAGAGCTTAATTGGAAACAGTGTTGATGATATAGCATTGCGAAATGTGCCTTCTGTAGTTGATATTTCTTCTGTAAATTCCCAACCACACTCAAGTTTACAGATATGCAGTTCAATACTACCTCAGAGTTTGATATCTCTAGAAACTATGCCGGAACCTGTTGGAGTGATTTCCTGGAAAATTGCTGGGTATCACCCAAACAATTCTAACATGGATTGGCTGACCTTGCTTATGGCTAATGACATACTGTGCCTACAAGAAACTTGGGAGACTGATCCGATCTATTTGAATGTGTATCGCTCATTTCATACCCCTGCTATACCTTCAATAGCCAGTTGAGCTAAAGGTGGTTTATTGATTCTACTCTCCAATACTCTTCTCTTGAAAGTAAAATCCTTTGTGAACGCATCATCATATTACCATATTATTGTCTTAGAGTATCATACTGGCAAATATTGGCTACCTATACTTTTTTATAATAATAATTTTGGCAGTAGCCATGCAGCGGTTCTGGATCCCTTGGGAAGAGACGTCAATAGTTTGGAGAAAGTATGCAATAAACCTTGTGATATAATCTGGCTCAGGGATTTTAATGCTCACCCTTGTAATATGATTAATTCATCACTGTGAGGGTTGATAGATGAGGATGGGGATCTTGTCCCCCATTCCAGCCATAATGATTATGGTAATGGTTTAAATAGACTATCAATTATAAATAACTTTGTATTGTTGAATCAGGTTGAAAATCTAACTGGCCAGTTAAGAACTACCCTTTTTTAGTCGTTCTATTTCTTCGACGCTTGACTATAATTTGGTCTCTGATTCTATAAGGAAAGTGTTTTCCCAATTTAAGATTAATTTTTACCCTTTTGGTGACCACACTGCAATTACGTTTCTCATCCCCTCTTTGTTGAAAAGGGAATGTTCCTCTAAATATTATATTGAACCAGTAATCGCAAGGGAGAATGGGATTGTCTTGAAGTGGAAGAGAGTTGATGCCGTCAAGTTTCTGGGCAATAAAGTTACTAAACAAATACCAGAAATTATGGTATGTTTAGACCCTATATCTGGCGATGGTATTGTTATAGCATTTGAGACAATTTTATTGGAAATTAAGAATAACCTAATACGTTTTGTGCGGAATCGGAACCGTAAAAAGTCTAGCTGGTTTGACGAGGAATGCGAGAAATCTCTTAAGAATCTTCACACAGCCTTAAAATCTAAACCTCGTGATCAATTTTTGGTTAAGTCCCTACGCTAGCTTTATAAGAAAGCTCGGTTACTAAGGTTAAAATCCCTAAACGAAGATTGGTGGGAAAGCCTGCAAAAGGCTGCTGTATTAAACACCTCACAGGCATTTTGGTCTGTGATTAATGCACCTTTTTTACGGGATGAGCAGCGTCTGTCAACAGACACTTATGTTGAGCAGGAGGAATGGGTTACACATTTTGAAGGCCTATTTGGAACTATGGAAGACGTATCTACTAAGACCCCCAAAATATAACCCCCGCTGGCGCAGGAGGCATTTTCCAGTTTACACTGAAGGAAATGAAATATGCTCTTAACCAGTGTAAACACGGGAATGCACTAGGAACTGACGGTGTCCCAATTGATCTTTTTCTAGACAATCAAGACCTTTTGGGCCCTGCTTTTAACAAATGTTTTTAATAAAATTACTCAACTAGGTGCGCCTCCTTCGTGGAAGTCGACCGTAATCGTTCCTATTTATAAAAAGGGGGATAGGGCAGTTCCTAAAAATGACAGGCCCATATCTTTGATTGATTCTACCGCTAAACAAATGGGTCGGCTGCTTTTAAATCAGCTTGAGGAATGGTCTTTGCAAAAGAACATTATAATTCCTTGCCAATATGGTTTAAGAAAAGGAAAAGGCACTGTGGAACAGTGTCTGCACCTGAATTTAATAATTGCAAGATATACGGCAGCTAAGAAAGTCCATCTATACCGTGCCTTCATGGATCTGTCAGCAGCCTTTGACTGCGTGTCACAGCCTAGGCTGTGACAGATCCTGGAGACAATGGGGATTGGTATACAGATTATTAATATAATTTGGGATCTGTATACTAGAGCTATAACTTGTGTCCGTTTTGGAAAGGGAGGAGAATGTACTAGTCATTTTAAACATTTTAGAGGTGTGAGGCAGGGATGCGTCCTCGCGCCTTTCCTTTTCGCAACCTATACTAACAATGTTGAATCTGTTTTGTTGGGGTCCACCCCAGATGTCCCCTATATAAATTCATTACAATTTCCGATTCACCTTTATGTGGACGATGCGATGATCTTAGCACGTACTAGTAATGCACTTCGCTGACTCGTAATGGAGTACACAAAATTTATGAACCAGCTGGACATGAAAATTAACTGTTCAAAGTCCATTGCAGGCCCAAAACCGCAGAAACAGCCATATATTCAGGTCGAAGGGGGGAACTTAGGCGTTTCAGATTCTTTTAATTATTTAGGGATCATGTTTGACCGACATAATAGCCGGCAAAGTATGATTGTAAATAGGGGATAGCAGATGGAAAAGAATATTGGGGATCTTTTCAAATTTATAAAACAAATTGGTTCTAAACCGGTTGTAACGATAAAGAAAATTTATGAAGCTAAAACGATATATGCTGCCACCTATGGGGCAGCTGTTTGGGGCATCTCAGATTCCTCCAAACTCCATCGCATTGAAGACACCTTCCTGAAAAATGTGGCCTCTTTACCACAGTCATGCTCCAATTTTAATTGCCATATGGAGCTAAGAGTGCCTTACATCAGTGTCAAAATCTGCATTGCACCCATTCTGATGTGGCATTCGGTTTGGCGAAAGGAGCCTCTTTCATTGACCAAGGATATCATAAAAGATGTTTTGAATTTAGACGGAGTGAATAACATCAGTTGGTTAAAATATGTTAAATCCACCCTCAAAGCAGCTGGGTTACATCATCTTTTCATAGATCCATCAGCATGTTGGTCTATTTCTGAGAAAGACCGTAAAAACCATCTATTATCAAAGCTACAGATGAGGAGGCAGGGTATTAACGTCACGACGTCGACAGTTAGAGCATATCACGATGTTCCGAGCTTAATGTCCATCAATGCAAATTTAACTTATTTGTTGTTTGTTGCTAATTTGCAACATGGGTACATTTTAGTGAGATTTCGTTTAAATTACATCCCCTTGATGCTGGGTCTCCCTTGTAATACTTATGCGATTTCTGAATTGCCATTTTGAACAATGAATGGAAAACCACGCACACCTGAATTTATACAAATGTAAACTGGATGGGGCGTGCCTTAGAGGTGAACGTCACCTAAACCAGGACGTGTAGACAAATGAAGAATGCACTATTCCAGTTGAGTAGTGTCCCTCTAAGCACAGCCGAAATTGCAACGAAGTTGCAGAATAAACACTGTTCAAACTCAAAAGTAAACTGACAAGTTGTTCATTGTTGTCATATTCCTCGTTTTATTCACGGGATATGAAATTCATCAAAGAAATCAAGCCAAGGACTCGTGAAGTATACTCAATGCATTTCGGGTTTTACATAACCCTTCATCAGGAGTAGTCCTAAGAAGAACACAAAAAGGAGAGATGTGTCGACCTGTTGCGTCATGTACATAATTAAATTAGTGTTTGGTGAGTTAGAAACTAATCAAAAAACGTGAGATAACAGAAGTAACCATTCAAAAACGAAACCTTATAGGGTGGCGGTTTGTTGTGAAAAGGATAAGACAAGGAAGCGTGATTAAAAACAACGGTGCCGCGAGGACCAAGACAAATTAATGTTAAATCAAGTGTGCAATTGTTATGGAAAACAAAACAAGAACTCACATAATTAAAAACAACAGTGCCACAAGGATTTGAAGAAAAAAGTGCTGTAAAGTCAAGCATGTGAAACATGACTAATTGAACCTTAAGCCACGGAGCGGTCCTATTCCCCGGTGCGTAAAGAAGATAAAACCATGTGGTAACAAAACATACCTGGTAGATTAGAAACTCTGAGTAACCGAGGTTACAACATGCAGTGAAAGTCAGCGTGTGTGCTTACAATCCTGCTCCAACAGGTGGGTCAGTTAGTGAAAGTGAGAAAGGACATTCCTTCAAATATCACAAGCCAGGTAATGAAAAGTAAGAAAGGACTGAATAACATTGGAAAAAAGGTCAGCCATCTTGTGATGGTGTTCATGGAATGACATTAATGCTGTATCTACGGAGATTAATGGATACTGATGTACAAAGTAATAACAAAAGGTAAAAGTGTTTGAAAAAATAAAAGATAAATAGAAGATAAACAACCAAATTAAAAGAGACGGTTTAACTGAGTTAGAGACAAATAAAGTTATTTGAGAAAAAAAAAAAAGAGGAGATTTCTTGTTATGGAAGGCTGAAAAAAACTGAAAAAATAAAAATAGATCCAAAGAGAAACGTAAGGTAATAATGAACAAAGAGAAGTTGTGAAAAGTTACATAAAATAACATTACTAAATACAGATGATCAGATGAAGTCAAATAGACACAAAGATCAAAATAAATTCACGAAACCAGAATGCACAGAACAAAAGTTACAAAAAGCAACTAAGTTCAACGCGGTCATTGAGTCCGTGTGGGACCAAGGCATTCATTTTATAAATCCATGCTGTTTCTCTCTGTAAAAGATATTTACGGTTGTCTCTGTTTTCTCTGATTGGAACCATTTCACAAACCAGAAATCTCAATTGGCTGATGTTGTGACTCTTGGATAAAAAGTGCATCGCTACCGTTGATTTGATGTTTTTGTTGCGAATGTTGCTTTTATGTTCTGTTAGACGCACTTTTATTTTCCTCTCGGTTTTGCCTATGTATACGAGGCCACATGGGCATTTTAGCATGTATACAAGATTCTTTGAGTCACATGTCGCTGTGACATGTAGCTTAATGTTAAAACCTTGTGTGGGATGTTGAGTTGAATTTCCTTTGATGATGCTGTTGCAATGCCCACAGTTATGACAAGGTATGGTACCTTTGTGAGATGAAACTGAATCAATGGTGAGTTGAGGATGCAAAAGTTCCAACAAATTCTTACTCCTCTCGTATGCAAAGAGAGGTTTCTCCAGAAATATGTCCTTGAAGTCTGGTTCTATCTGTAACATTGGCCAATGTTTCAAAATGATTTTCTTGATGTTGAAACTCTCTGTGGAAAATTTAGTGACTATGACTGAACGTGACGTAGACTTCTTGGTGTCACAAATCTTTAGCAATTGAGATCTAGATTTGATTTGAACCCTTTCCAAAGTGGAAATTAAAGTTTCTTTTGGATATCCTCGATCGATGAAACGTTTTTCCATATTCAAATTTTCTTGTGACAATTGTGTCGGTTCAGAAATGATTCTTTTAACTCTCAGAAATTGAGAATAAGGTAAGTGTTGCTTCAGAGAGGGCTGATGGAAGCTTAAGAAATGTAACAAATTGTTCCTATCAGTGCTCTTCCTATATAAAGTAGTCTCAATTCGACCCTCCTTGATGTACAGCAGTACATCCAAATAGTTGATAGTATCACTATGAATGTTATACGTAAATTTCAAACGATCATTGATCCCATTGAGAACCTCAATAGCAGTTTTTAGCAGATGTTCAGAACCTTTCCAAATTAAAAAAATGTCATCAATATAACGTAAGAATAATAACATGTGTGGTTTCCACTCTGTGTTGTTGAGAATGTGGTCAAGCTCAAACTTGTGCATGAACAACTGCGCATAGCTAGGAGCTGCACAATTGCCCATCGATGTGCCATTCAATTGAAGATAGTACCTGTGATTGTAACAAAAATAGCTGTGATAAAGTGTAAAGTGTAGTAATTCAAGTAAAAATACTTTATGGTCTTCAGGGATAGAAGATTGTAACAGAAAAAATTTGATGGCTTCCATGCCAAGGTCGTGTGGAATGGAAGTGTATAGTGAAGTTACATCAATGGTGCAGAACAAAGTGTTGGTGTCCCATTTAATGTTACTTTCTTGAATGATGTTCAAAAAATGAGTGGTGTCTCTTACGTAGGTGGACATGTTAAGTACAAAAGGTTGAAAATGTCGATCAAGATATTTACCTACGGGTTCATGTACTGAACCAAGGGTGTTGACGATAGGTCTCATGGGTGGATCAATGAGATTTTTGTGTATTTTAGGAAACATTCTTAAGGAAGGTCGAGTCGGAAAATTTTGAGTGAAAAATTGTTGTTCTTTCTCACCAATGGTGCCACAACGGACTGCTTTCTCCACGATCTCTTGTAAAGTGATAAAGTGATAAAATGAAATCGGGCATAAATCAAGATTAAAGCTCTGGTGCGTTGTAGGACGACCCTGTCCCCCTTCTGTTCTATGTGAAGGAAGAGAGTAGGAATCACAGGAAACATGCAAACTCAATTTTGTCGTTGAGACCCTTGGGACTTAGGGTATTGAGATACCGAATCCAAAAGGATTCCCTTTGGTACTGTTCTTGTCAACAGCCCAGTGTCCCATGTCACTTTCATCACACCACATGACAGATTGGTCTCATTATGCATTACCCCTCACCTCAATTCACTAGTATTCACACTCACTCCGTGGTAACTGCCAGGACAACACTTTTCCATCTCATAGAGATCAAGTTCTAGTAGTAGTTTCGTACACATTACTGTAGTGAATTTTTAGTAGTCATGTTTTTCTTTTTCATTTAATGTACTTATACCAGTAGTGCGTTTTATTTGTTTGACGCTCTTACCTTTCTGTTAAAGACACAACGTCAGAACGTTAACTCAATATAGACTGTAAATAGGCAGGATGTTACTTGTGGACTATTAGCATTCATTAGAATGTATATAGGTAGAACACTGTTCATTTGACATTGACGATTTAAAGTTTTTTGTATTCAGTTTTTCGTATGCTGTTATTCCGTAATACAGATGTCATTCACCTCTGGAGCACTTCCGTTGTTTAGGCCGTATAATGCTTGTCCTTTCACTCTGTCATTCACTCGCAACCGCTTTTCGTGCACTTTTTGTCCTGCTCATTCTGTCTGTCAGAGCTCTTTTCCCATCTCAAGATGGCCACCCCTGGTTATACCTTACATTCATCGCGAGTCCTTCTTTCATGTTTTACACTTAGACTTCCCCACGTGAACGCAACCCGGACACCGCCGATATTTACGGGCGGGATTCAGCAGCTCACACAACTTTCGGACTCAGAGCACGGAGACAGAGAGTATTTTCCCAGGTACCCCGCTTTACATGTTCTAATTGTCAGGTCTTTCCGCACGCACCACACACCCTTTAACCCCCTGCATTTACCTATTTCCCGCAGGTTTTCCACCTCCTTATCACACCGTTCCGCTTGTGTACTATACAGTGCACTGTTGTTTTCCAGTAAAGTGATCCTTAGCGTTCTTCGGACGCTCGGTGAGTTTTTTTAGCATGTTTCCCTTGCATGTCCGATCATTGTCGGAGCACCCACACTGCTTCGCAGAGTCCTTTTCAACACCTTACGAGACACGTACCCTTCTATGCATTTTTGCAGGTAACCTCATTCCATCGCTTTCATCCTTAAACAGATACCAGCCTTGCTAGCTTTTTCAGGTATTATAGTCTCTACCACCTGGATACGCCTTGGGTCTAATCTTTTGCGCACGACGATCTTTTGATTTTTAGCACACGGTGATTTTTCCTTCCTTTCTTTTTTCCGCTCTCATGCTCTGGACCACCCTTCTCCCTCTCAGATGTCTAACAGATTTTTCTCAGACTCTTTGGTGACGTGCTTTCACGTTTCAATTCATTTGCTCAATTCCAGTGGCTTTAATCTTTGATCTTGCCTGAAATTTCTGTGTGACGCCGTAAAGCCTTCCAATTTTCTACGTAGTTATCAGCTTAAAACCTTTGAATTTAATAGTTTGATGTTTTACTCATAGATATCCCCTGAAGAAGGGCGAACACCACGCCCGAAATGCATTGGGAAAATCAAGCTACGCCTCATTTTGTTATAGTACTCTGTAACACGAACTTTTTCAGCACGATTGGAGTGTGATTAAAGAACACTTCAACAAGAAGAAGCTTTGATTCGTTTCTCATATTCACGAATGTCTTTCGATGGTTTAGACATCAATATTGGTTTTGATGATGATTACAATTTTCTGATATGTTAAACAGATGACAAATTTCGTCTAACTTGTTACATACTCATCACTGAGTGTTTAGTGGTAGTGCAGTCCCTGTCTAGAGCGTCCCGCTCCAGTCTCTTCAGAGGCAAGCATCAGGAAGCAATTGTTCATTACTTACACGCCCCCACTGCATGCTTTTATGTTGGGTTATTGGTTTCCGGTGTGCCCTTGAAAGTCTCGATGTTTCTCACAATGCATGCTGGGTCATGTAGTAATTTATGCATAATTTCTCGCCCTCCAGTGGGTTTGTTTCCTGCATGCTCAATTCGGGATACAGTATCACAGCCCTTCAGTGGGCCCAGGATGAAATTATGCATGTTAATTTTTTTCACCTTCTGCGTCGATTTCAAGAAGGACCCTGTCCCTCTTGCGGTCCTGAGCATTTTCCAGGTGGTGCGTCGCCCCCACGGCCGGAGCCGCCGTGATAACATTTCATCAAAAGGTGCTCAGATACGAGGTCACACTCCGCTGATAGGTAGTTTCACAACTGCTTTATTTGTAACATGCAGCTTTCCATCCCGCTATTTAATCCCTCGACCTTACGCGTTTCGAAGCCTTCGAGCTTCTCTTCAGAGGCAAGCATCAGGAAGCAATTGTTCATTACTTACACGCCCCCACTGCATGCTTTTATGTCGGTTTATTGGTTTCCGGTGTGCCCTTGAAAGTCTCGATGTTTCTCACAATGCATGCTGGGTCATGTAGTAATTTATGCATCATTTCTCGCCCTCCAGTGGGTTTGTTTCCTGCATGCTCAATTCGGGATACAGTATCACAGCCCTTCTGTGGGCCCAGGATGAAATTATGCATGTTATTGTTTTTCACCTTCTGCGCCGATTTCAAGAAGGACCCTGTCCTTCTTGCGGTCCTGAGCATTTTCCAGGTGGTGCGTCGCCCCCACGGCCGGAGCCGCCGTGATAACATTTCATCAAAAGGTGCTCAGATACGAGGCCGCACTCCGCTGATAGGTAGTTTCACAACTGCTTTATTTGTAACATGCAGCTTTCCATCCCGCTATTTAATCCCTCGACCTTACGCGTTTCGAAGCCTTCGTGCTTCTCTTCAGAGGCCAGCATCAGGAAGCAATTGTTCATTACTTACACGCCCCCACTGCATGCTTTTATGTTGGTTTATTGGTTTCCGGTGTGCCCTTGAAAGTCTCGATGTTTCTCACAATGCATGCTGGGTCATGTAGTAATTTATGCATCATTTCTCGCCCTCCAGTGGGTTTGTTTCCTGCATGCTCAATTCGGGATACAGTATCACAGCCCTTCAGTGGGCCCAGGATGAAATTATGCATGTTAATTTTTTTCACCTTCTGCGCCGTTTTCAAGAAGGACCCTGTCCCTCTTGCGGTCCTGAGCATTTTCCAGGTGGTGCGTCGCCCCCACGGCCGGAGCCGTGAACAGTTAGCTTGCTGCCCCACCCCCCTCCTCCCTATCCTCTGTTGTGTGAATCCATGGACTAGCCTCCTCCCTCCTGCCATGCATGGTCTGATGTGCTGCCACTGCCCTCAATTTAGTATGATGTACCAGTCCACTCCTCCTGCCCTCCATTGCCCAATTCTATGCCCCATCATTGACCTCCTGCTTTAACTCTGTGCTTAGCTTGCTGCCCCTATTCTCCTTCCCCCTGCCCTCCGATGTCTTTGTGCATGCCCCTGCTCCGTCCTTTTTGCCCACCATGTCCCATGGACCTGCCACTCCTATCTACTCTGAGTGTTCTGTTGAGCTGCCACTCCCCTCCCACCTGCCTAGCATTGTCAGATGACTGTAACCTGTCCCTGCCACCTCCACCCTGCCTGTACACATGCCATGTCCCTATCCTCTTCCTCCTGTCCTACATGGTCCATTGTACTGCCACACCATACTGCCCTCCCTGGTCTGTTGTGCTGCAACTGCTCCTCCTGCCTGCCCCGTGTGGTCTGTTGTGAGGCCCCTTCCCCTGAACTTTCTTGTCTGTGCACAGGTTCTGACCCTCCCTTCTATCCTCCATCGTCCTTTGTGCATGCCCCTGCACCCTCCTTCTTGCCCATCATAGCCATTGTGCTGCCACTAACTCTCCCACTTGCCATGCATGGTCTTCTGTGCTGCCATGGCCCCTCCCACCTTCCCTGTGTGGTCAGTTAGCTGCCCCTGACCCCCTCCCACCTTCCCTCCATGGTCTGTGTGTATGCCATCACAGTCTCACTGTTGCTCTTCATGGTGTGTCTTGCTTCTAGTGCCCATCCTGCCTGACCTCCATGGCTATCTTGCTGCTCCTGCCCTGCCCCCTTGCCCCCAGCCCTCTGTTTACATGTGCAGACCCCTACTCCCTCCCTCCTGGCTTGTCTGTTTCATTGTAATGCCCCTGATCCGTCCCTCCTGCCCTTTATGGTCTGTTATGCTGCAGCTTTCTCTCCTGTCTGTCCATTATGGTCAGCTAGCTACCATTGCCTCTTGCCCCTCTGTTCTCTGTTGTCCATGTGCATGGTCCTGTCCCCTCCCTCTTGCTTTCTATGGATTGTTGTGCTGCACTCCCGTCCTGCATGCCCTGTGTGGAGTATTGTGCTGCTGCAAAACATGATGCCTGCCCTGCAGGGTCAGTTTGGTGCACCTCTCCATGTCCCTCCTGTCCTCTGTTATCCAAGTCCATGTCCCTATCCCATTTCCTTCCATGATCCAATGTACCATACTTGCGAACATTTTGAACTTGGTAAGAGGGAGATTTTGAAAAAAAACTGTGGTATTGATTTTCCCCTTTGAGTTACATTGAAAAAGAGGAGATTGTCGACAGGAGACAGATCAAATAAAGCCCATTTGAGCTTAAAGTTGGACGTTTCCTGGCTGAATCGGGTCTGTTGGCATGTATGTTTGTACTACCATTGCCTCTTCCTTCTGCCCACAATGGTCTATTACATTGCCACAGCCTCTCTTGCAAGTCCTGTATTGTTGGTTTGTTGCCCCTGCCCCCCTTTCCACTGCCCTCCATAGTCTGTTGTGCTTCCACGGCCCTTCCTGCCTGCTCAGTGTGGTTAAATTGTTGCCTTTGCACCCTCCTACCTGCCTTCAATTTTCAGAGTCCGTGCCCCTGGCCTCTGCCTCTCAACAGTATCCTAATGAACAACTAGATTGCTAACATTCTATATTTATTACAAAAGTGTGGAACGCCTGACATCATCTTGATGTAATCAAAACTGTAATACCTAGAGCATTTCCTTTAGAAATTACATATATGAGAGGGTCTTATTGGCATCAAAATTATGGTTAGTGCTCTAAAAGACTAAAATAAGGACATATTTTCTGAGTTTTCAAATAGCGACAAAGCACTTTTAAATTATTTGTTATCTTTATGTTTTTTTATCCAGTTGACCACTTGATTAAATGTTGCACTTAGGGGAGAGGATGTGGTGTTACTTCCAGAACTGCAGACTTTGCAACTGGGGAACCAGGTTGGAGTTTCTGCTTCAGCTCGACATTCTGTGATTCTGGTCAAATCACTTAGTCTCCCCATGTCTACAACCAAAATGAATTTGTTCTTGTGTGATGTAACCAATGCTCATGTAAAGCACTCCAATACCTGACAAGTCTGCACTATATAACACTGCAAAAACACAAAATAATAAGTGTTTTGCACACTTCTGTCATTGGGCTATATTTAGGCTACATCTGGGTGATTTTGGGCTACATTTGGGCTCTTTTGTCTCCGGTGGCCATCTTGGGAGATTTATTTGTTATGAAGTTTCCTAATTTCCTCATGTACTGCAGTCTCCTCAGTAGGAAATGCTTTCAGTTTTTTACTTTGATTCCATCATGAAGGTATTCAGATATGTCACACATTTGCCATAAATTCTGAATGTTAGCACTCTAGTTGCTCATTAGATCACTGTAGTAAAACTACTGTTCACCATGGAAGTCTGCTCCTGGTATTAAAAGTGCATGTTTCAGTCTGCATGTCAGAATTTTTTAATGAAATAGAAGAGGATTTGAGAAGTCACTCAAAATGTGCCCTCATTTTCTTTCTTCAGCATTAATCATAATTTCTATGGCAAAATGAACCCCCTCATTGTGTTCCTTTTTAAATTAAATGTTTTAAGTGTTACCAGTTTATTCCAATCAAGATGGCTTCAGGTGTGCCATACTTTTGTCATAATGAAGACAGTAAGCGCTCCAGTTGTTTTTAAGAACATTCTGGGACATTCTGTCATTGGGCTATAATTGGGCTACATCTGGGTGATATTTGGGCTACATTTGGGCTCTTTTGTCTCTGGTGGCCATCTTGGGAGACTTATTTGTTATGAAGTTTCCTAATTTCCTCATTTACTGCAGTCTCCTCAGTAGGAAATACTTTCAGTTTTTTACTTTGATTCCATCAAGAAGGCATTCAGATTAGGCCTGGGCGGTAAATTCCGTTCCATTCGCGGAATTTGCGTAATTTCGCGTAATTTCGCGTTCCGCGTAGAACGCGAAATTACCCCAAAATCTGCGTACCGCGACTTCGCGAAATTTTTAGCTTGTTCGCGTTCTCAATATGCGTGTTCGTGCGATATTTTACCCCGAGCACGCAAACAGCGATCGCGAACAGGAAAAAAGTATCGCGAACAAGCAATTCCGCGTGTTCGCGGAATTTCTGCGTGTTCGCGGAGATTTTTTACCGTTTCGCGGAGATTTGCGTAACGCGGTTATGCAAATTCCGCCCACCCCTAATTCAGATGTGTCACACATTAGCCATACATTCAGAATGTTAACACTCTTTTTGCTCATTAGATCACTGTAGTAAAGCTACTGCTCACCAGGGAAAACTGCTGCTGGTATTGAAAGTGCATGTTTCAGTCTGCATGTCAGAATTTTTTAATGAAATAGAAGAGGATTTGAGAAGTCACTCAAAATGTGCCCTAATTTTTCTTTCTGCAGCACTAATCATACTTTTTATGGAAAAATGAACCCCCTCATTTTGTTCCTTTTTAAATTAAATGTTTTAAGAGTTACCACTTTAATCCAAGCAAGATGGCTTCAGGTGTGCCATTCGTTTATCATAAGTAGGACTGTTAGCGCTCTAGTAGTTCTTTGCAACACTCTGGGAAGCTGCAGTAGAACACATAGGAATCAACTGACAGTCTCTGCCCGTGTTGGATGTACATGTTTTACTGAGAATGTCAGACTTCATTCTCACATGACTGAGAAAGATAATGTGAATTTACAGAAAATAAGCTCTCAGTTTAGCTTATAGATCACCTTCCAAACCTCTGTGGGAAAAGCATGAGAAAATATTTTTCTCTCAATCATGATATCCCAGCAGAAGGCTTTTTCACATGGTGAAATCACCTTAGAACATACCACAATTCCTAAAATGAGTATGGTACCATCAACAAATGATTTATAATGTAACTAAAGTCTTAAAACCTTCTATTAACTGCAATACTTTTTAATGAGGTGCTATCATGTATATTGGTCCCAAGATGGCTGCCAACACTTCTTGGATGAAGTGCTGACAGCCAATCAGATCTCAGGATGAGATGTGTGGCTAGGCTCCGCCCACATATATATGTGCTTTTAAATGCTATTTTCTCAGGAAATACTGAACAGATTTACACCAGACCTGCAAAAGGCACTGCCTTGACCTTATGGCTACCTCTCTGCCACATTTCAAGTAATCTGTTCAGCCGTTCGGGCTGTAGCTGTGTCTAAAGGTCCTATGGAAAAATGCATGGGGAAAACGCGTTTTGGGACCCCCCTTTTTTCTCGGCCCCTGCTTGACGAATCACCCCTATGGAAACTAGGTTGTAACTATAACTATCTACTGGCGACCGCCAGTAGATAATATATATATATACATATATATATGAATTGTTTTTTACTGTATAACAGGAATAACGTGTTAGCAGTGCTCCTTTTTGTTTAGCGATGTTGATGTAAGCCTTGTAATTTTAGCTTATTATAGTAATGAAAATTGATTTATCTGTAGAATACTTTTCATGCCATCATTGTGTTGGTGAAATAAAGTTATTTTTGATTGATTGATTGATTGACCCATTCTGCCAGGATGGGTTGGAGGGAAGCTGTACCTTGTCCTAGCTACATTTCAAAGGGCTTCCCTCCAGCACACACAAAGGAACGTGACACTAGTCTTTTGTGATCCCAGATGTCTTGGAGCCTTTACAGGGGTAGGGAAGAACTTTCCAAGGCAAGATGTGAGGGTAGTATAGGCAATCTCCCCACTTCAAAGGCTGGCACCAGGTATAATTATTGGACAGCCATATTCACTCTTCAGTACACTACTGAACCTGTAGAAATTACTGAAAAAGTACTGCCTTTCCCCTCAAGAGGACTGGCCTGCTGCTACTAAAGGACTGCCTTGCTCTCTGAGAAGGAACACTGAACCCACTACATAAAACCCAGGCTAACCTGAGGGACTCCAAGGACCAGTTGGCTGACCTCCTGTTTGAGCTACAAGGACACAGCAAGCTCCAGAGACATCCCCAGAAATGCCCAACTGACCTGCTAGCTGTACCTGCAAATGTAGATGGCTGAGACCTGTTGACCGCTGCTGGAGTCAGTTCTTGTTCTTCAAGAGGTGCCTCCGCAGATCATGGACCCGTGGCTGGCATTAGGTTGAGCTTCTCCTGTAAAGAAGGTGAAATCCTGAAGGTATCAAGACTCTGCCACCCGTGACGACTGCCAATGCAAAACTCCAGTGAACTTGACTCTTTGTTCTACAGCGATCACCAGCAACAACCAGCAACACGAGATCTGCACTTCTCACTACAGCAACGACAGCCTGCAGTGACGGCCAAGATGAAGCTACAGCATCAACCATCTGCGATGCCAGAGAAGATTTTTGTGCTACAGAAAGGCCCGCCCACAACGCCAGGCCTGCTGTTCACACTACGGCACCAACCTTACGTGACCGTTTCCCAACTCCTCATGGCCTCCTCCACTTTGAATAGAACTCTACATGGTGCACTTTGATAAGATAATTGTTTCAACAGGACTAACCTGGGCCTTGTGTTCTATCTGTGCCTCATAGCAGTTATCCTCAACTTGTGACTTTCCCTCGTTTTAGTACAACCAGATGACTGTGAGTGGCGCTTGGTGGTTTTAGAGTCAATATTTTCTAAAAGCTTTGAATTTGCATATCTCCGATTCTTCCAATTGGATTTGTATCATTTTGGTATTATTTTAGTTATTAAAATATACTCTTTTCTTCTACATTGGTTTGGAAGTTTTCTTGTGTTGTGTTCTCACTTTATTAATGTTTGTGTGCTGCATAAATACATTACACATTACCTCTAAGTTAAGCGTGACTGCTTTGTGCCAAGCTACCAGAGGATTAAGCACAGGTTCCCCCTGACAAGGCCTGTGCTTGTTGCTTGAGTTGGGCTTCCACCCTCTCCAATCAATAATTCCACACTGGAAAAGGATGGAAATGTACTGCTGAGATTTCCCAGAAAAGAAAGTGAATGGTAAGGGAATTTGCAATCACTCAGCAGAATGTTATGTAAGCAAATATACATTTGCATATTTTATCATTTGAAAATGAGACTCCTAAAAAAATGTCAGGAGCACTGTAACAAGGCTGGAATCTTTAAACTCTTTTTTTTCCTGAAAGTCGTGAACCTGAACCAAAGGTGCACTTTTATGACTTTTTTAAAGATCATACCCATAATGTATTTTCAAGTTGCCCATAAAGTTGTCTAGGATAGTTTGACATGTTTTTTTTCAAATTGCATATTTTTTGTGTGTGTTTTGTTTTGAAAGCAAACAATCATCAGTGTTACTTCTATGCTTATAGATACATTTTACATAAAAAAGGAGCATTCCGGGAACATTATAAAAATACTAAATTGTTATGTCTTGCAAACATGAGCACAAGGGGGCTTGTGCATGCATGGAAGCCCATACAAACTACAAACCCTCACCTGGTGGTGCCACTGCACTCTTTCCAGCACCACCAGGTCAATATGCAAATTATCTTCCACCAGCATGCAGGATTATGGGGTGCGTTTGAATCAATTGAGGTGGCTGCCTATGGTCACTCAGCATTTTTCTTTCAAAACGCTCTCCGATGCACATCTCAAGTTTTGCTCCAGGTGTCTATGCCCCTCCTGTTGAGCACCTGGGTTATGCTGAGTGAAGAAGGGGTGGGGCCAAAGTCCATGCCACGAGGCTGTCTCCCAACTGCTTGTACCAGTACCAGCACAGAGCTGGCTACCTTTATTTATTCATGCCTGTGGAAGGCAGAGGTGGGATCCTCCTGCTGCTTGGTCACTACACCTCCAGACACAGATATGGCAAATGAAGAATGTTACCTAGTTACACTCTCAGGGCCCTGGCCCTCAATGGGAGATAATTAGTGAAAATCAGAGCTGCACCCTTAATCTATGCTGGGATCCTGGCCCTCAGGAGGTTGACCGCGAGTCACTACAGCAGAAGTGCAATACTCTGTGCTGCACCTGTCCGGGGGCCTTTGCTGTCCCTTGCAAATATAACGTTCAGAAAGGAGGAGTGCCAACAGCAATTCACTCTGGGTGCTTGTCTTCCTCTAGGTGACTTTCAAATCCCTGGCATGCAGACACAGAATGCGCAAGCCTAGCAGAGCCGAGGGCCCACCAAGCAGCTTATCCCAGGAAGAGAAGCCTCAAAGGCTGATTTCTCACATCCTTCTGGGATGATTTTGATGAACTCATTGACCTTTGACTACTGGGAGTGTTCATCTTGTGATTTTTCAGAAGGTGGATTTTTAACTACTCTCCCTTCAATGAGGGAGAGTTCAGGTTCATTCCTTCAGCCCTCAAGTAACCTTCAGACTGTTTGAAGTTTCTCCTGCAGCTACAGCACTCTGTCTGGGATCATGGTGCTCCCCCTTGAACTGGAGTTTTCCTCAGCAGCTCACCGCGGTCTTCAAGGCATACTATCTTCTCTGCCTGCAATCCCTAGGCCCTACTGCACCTGGCCACTTGCACAGCGACATTGTGTGCCCTGCAGGAGTCAGGTGGTCCCGTTAGGCGTCACCTCCCACACAGAACGATTACATAGACATACAGGGAATTCTTTTCCTCTGGGGTCCCCAACAAGTCCAGCATATTACCGTCTCCCAGGGAATGGGTACACCTGTGTCACTAGCACTGGAGACACACATCCACAGAAGTCAAGTCAGTGCAGGTTCAGAGTTTCCCGCAATTCTACACAGGGATTCATACATGAGAGATTAATGCATTCTTGGGTCTTGAAAATTGCATTGGTTTTCAAATTCTCTCTCCCCTGTGCAGAGGCTTTTTGATTTGGGGTAGAAAGTTCTAGAAGGTGTGCAACTTTGTTGAAGTGAAAGAGTGGTCAATGATCACAGGTCTTCCCTATATGGAAATATAGCTCCAACCCACCTAACTTCAAAGGGAGAGCAGATAAAGAATTCTGGCTGTTCCCTTATTATTTCTCTGGGAAGGGCATGCCCACCTTTGTCAGGAAGTGTGACTGTAATTAACCTATGCATATTCTGCCCTCACAGTTATCCTCTCCCAGGAACAGGCATTGGCACCCACATTTGCATAGTGTATGGAGAAGGATTTGATCTATTGTGCAGGATATAAAGTAATTAACTTGGTTCAGTGGGTAGTCTAAAGCCGAAATCTAATTAAGGATTGACTCAGATAGTTATATAACAAAACTCTCAGTACCTGAAGGAGTGCAAATAGGGCCACATTATTATTATGGGCACAATGGATCTAGGCAGAAAGAGCGGACATATCAAATAGGAGTGGATAAATAGACAGGTGGATTAAGTCATAGACAAACGGAAGGATTGATGAACTGATACATACCAGTCCTCAAGTGAATAACTGATTGGATGAATGAAAGTGTTGGCATGTTTGTAGGAAATATAGTGTTAGCATGGATACATCAGAGCATGTGTATGGATGGACAGAGGGTAGATGGATAATAAGGGTTGATGATGCATGCCTTGATAGATGGATATATTGGACTTTTCATTTTGACCGTGTGATAGTGAACTAGGGAGGGACAAGGAGCTGTTTGAGAGGTCCAGCACCTATGCTTCTTGGAAAATTTAGACACAAAAGAGGGATGTGTTCCCATGGGGAGGAGGGGAAGAAAGGCACACAAAGGTAGGTCCAGGGAACTGAACAGATGGTCCTGGGGAGGGAATTCCAATGATCAGATCTGAATGCCCTCACACACCCAGGAGGGTTTCATACTTCATCACAGTGCACTCCTCGTCCAGCCTGCGCTTTAATGCTCGATGAGATCCTCAGTGCGCCTCTTTAGCAAAAATCTTTTGATCTAGCCGTATGGTAAATGCAAATGAGAGGGTATAGGTGCAGGATCAATCAATCAATCAATCACAGCACTTGTATAGCGCGCTACTCACCCGGAGGGTCTCAAGGCGCTGGGGGAGAGGGGTCCATTACTGCTCGAACAGCCAGGTCTTGAGTTGCCTCCTGAAGGAGAGATGGTCCTTGGTCAGCCGAAGGTGGATGGGGAGGGAGTTCCAGGTCTTGGCTGCCAGGTAGGAGAAGGATCTTCCTCCGGTGGTGGCTCTGCGGATGCGTGGTACAGCGGCAAGGGCGAGGCTGGTCGATCGTTGCTGACGGGTGGGCGTGTAGAAGGTCAGGCGGTTGTTGAGGTACTTGGGGCCCAGGTCGTGGAGAGCCTTGTGTGCGTGGGTGAGGAGTCTGAACTAGGCCTGGGCGAAGCACTACGCTACGCTCGCGTAGTTTGCGAAGTTCGCGCTACTTCGCACTACGCGAACTGCACGTAGCACAGTGCGAACACGCGTAGCGTAGTGTTGCGTAGTGCTGCGGTCATTTTTTGCTTGCTTGCGGTCCTCAACGTCAAGTTGGCGACCGCGAGCAAGCAAAATGACATCCTGGCGAGACTTTTTCCTTGTTCGCGATCGCGAGCATGGAAAATAAACCTCCCGGCGAGATTCCCAACGCGAGGAGGTCAGGTTTCTCATTGCGAGGGGTCGTGTATGCTCGCGACCGCTCGCGATGAGAAACTACCAGTTCGCGTTGAGAAAGCTGCCGCTCGAGTAAAAATCTACTCGAGCAGCAGAAAACTACAGCTCGCACTGTGCAAGATGCCATTTTCAATGATTGCACAGTGCCGGTTGCTTGTCCGCACTGTGCAATCATTGAAAACAACATCTTGCACAGTGCGAACATGTTACTACGCAGTTCGCGAAGTGCTACGCGTAGCTCGCGTAGTGCGAACTTCACTTTGCGTAGCTTCGCGAAGTGCTACTTCGCGAACTACGCCCACCCTTAGTCTGAACGTGATCCTCTTGCCGACGGGGAGCCAGTGCAGGTCTTTCAGGTGGCCGGAGATGTGGCTGTGTCGGGGGGTGTCCAGGATGAGTCGAGCGGAGGCGTTCTGGATGCGTTGGAGTCTTTTTTGGAGTTTGGCTGTGGTTCCGGCGTTGAGAGTGTTCCCGTAGTCCAGTCGGCTGGTGACGATTGCCTGGGTGACCGTCTTTCTGGTTTCGGTGGGGATCCATCTGAAGATCTTCCGGAGCATGCGTAGGGTGTTGAAGCATGACGATGCGACGGCGTTGACTTGTCTGGTCATCGAGAGGGAGGAGTCCTGGATGAAGCCCAGGTTGCGTGCGTGGTCTGTCGGTTTGGGAGTTGCGCCCAGGGCAGGGGGCCACCAGGAGTCGTCCCAGGCGGAGGGCGACGATCCCAGGATGAGGACTTCCGTCTTTTCTGAGTTCAGTTTCAGGCGGCTGTTCTTCATCCATTCGGTGACGTCTTTCATCCCTTCCTGGAAGCTTGTTCTGGCGGTGGTGGGGTCGTTGGTGAGGGAGAGGATCAGCTGGGTGTCATCGGCATAGGAGATGATGTTGAGGTTGTGTTGGCGTGTGATGGCTGCGAGGGGGCTCATGTAGACGTTGAAGAGGGTTGGGCTGAGTGATGATCCTTGAGGTACGCCGCAGATGACTTCGGTGGCCTCGGATCTGAAAGGGGGAGACAGACTCTCTGACTTCTTCCGGTGAGGAACGAGATGATCCACTCCAGTGCCTTCTCTTGGATCCCGATGTTGCTGAGGCGCTGTACTAGGGTGCGGTGGCAGACAGTGTCGAACGCTGCGGAGAGGTCCAGGAGGATGAGGGCTGCTGTTTCCCCGTTGTCGAGCAGGGATCTGATGCAGTCGGTGGCTGCGATCAGTGCGGTCTCGGTGCTGTGGTTGGCTGGAAAACTGGACTGCGAGGGGTCGAGGGAGCCGTTTGTCTCGAGGAAGGCAGTGAGCTGTCTGTTGACGGTCTTCTCGATGACTTTGGCAGGGAAGGGGAGGAGCGAGATGGGGCGGAAGTTCTTGAGGTCCGTGGGATCCGCTGTGGGTTTCTTCAGGAGGGCGCTGAGCTCAGCGTGCTTCCAGCTCTCCGGGAAGGTGGCGGTGTGGAAGGAGGTGTTGATGATGTCCCGCAGTTGGGGTGCGACGATGGAGTCGGCCTTGTTGAAGACGTGGTGGGCGCAGGGGTCGGCCGGTGAGGGATGGTGCTCAAGTTTATTTAAAGAGTCTAAGGGGGACCAAGGAAGGATTTAATCTGGTGTTCCTCTTGACACAATAAAAACAGTGGGGCTATCTTTTATAATAATGTACTGAGATAGCTCAAAAGGTCAACATGTTTCATGTCTAGATGCCAGGAGGGTCAGTGGCATTTCTACAGGACGAGGAAACTGTACCTACCCTCCTACAGATTGGAAACAGAAGTTATTTGCAGGAAACTTATCCAAAACAGTTCACCTGCTCCTGCTGCGGTGCAAGAAGGAGGATCCAACCCTTCAGTAGAGTTAGAGATACCCCTTACAGAAGGCAGAAGGCTGCTCCTTGCTGTGGGAAACCGAATGAGCCATGCGGTGTATTCACTGGGACCTACCCTCCTCTTCCGACCAGTAGCTAAAAGCGAGTGGAAGGATCCTTGCAAGTAAAAATAATAGTTTAGCAAGAACGGTAGCTGTCCTACGATTATTATGTCATTGGCTTGCTGCAACAATTAGTGCAATAGAAAAGAGTTTCTCCACAGAAAAGGCACAATCGTTAGTAAACATATTCATCTACCACACACTACCAGGACTATAGAATAGATTGTCTTTTGGGAAGAGGTGCCCTTAGTGTAGTTTCCCTCCTACTCCTTTGTGGTGAAAGAGAGTTCTATGGCACACAGATTTCTTAGTGGCAGAATGCCTTACTCCTCTTTCTGAGTTTCTCCCACCACCAACCATTTCTGCAATATCTACTTCAATAGCATCTCAAATCTTATCTTGCCTTCATTCAACACGACTTCTCGCAAAAAGGGGCGATAGCAGAGTCATCCACAGGCACATAAACTGGGTTTGAACTGCAGGCCAGCTTTGTCCGTTGCTTTTCTAGCTATTTATTTTGATTTATGGGAAGCACTACAAGTGGTCATCATGGGCCATTATAGGGTTTGCTTTCCATTCTACTAGAAGCAATTACTGAATTATTTAACTCTGAAGGAAAAGGAATATTTTTAATTGCAAAATAGATATTTCAAGTTCATCTTAGGATGTGTGTGGCTTATTCTAAAATAAAAATAAAATTATCATATTTGTATATGTAAATGCTACCAAACAAATATGAATACATGGACACATTAACATTTCAGAGAAAGAGGATCTGATAGGCAAGCATGTCAGCTCTATGTGAACCTTTGCAGGATACATAAAACAGCTTTTTGATTGGGTGAAGATAATCCTAGCCCACACTCTGTAACACACACTTATATAGCTGGAGTGAGTGTGTTACGATTACGATAACAGTGTTAATGTAATTCATAAGTTACATCTTCCAATATTAGCCTGATACGAAAGCAGGTTCATCAAAAAATTGTGGGTTTGCAATGATTGTACCTTTGTATATGTATTTTGTCAAGCCACCAACAGTTAGCCTTTGGAAGGCACGTCCTTTTTACTGAAACTGTGAACATGAGGTCTAGACAAGATGCCTGAAGCAACGGCAGACTTAAAAAAAAATTGGAGGCATATTTGTGAGAGGCCTGCACTGCCGTTGCAGCACTAATTTTGACGTGATGGCAGAACAGTCAGTACTCCATATATACAAGACGAAGCACGTGACCAAATGCTTCAGTTTATGCAGTCCTGCATATGAAAATACCTGTCCCAGAACTGGCTGTGCCATGCAGAGACTATAATATTCGTGGTAGGCATTCCCCCATAACATCTATCGTAAACTGATATTTAAAAGGGGTAGGCAGACCTCACTGACTATTACTCTGCGAAATTCCACTGAATCACATTAAAATTCCATAGAGTTCAGCCCACACTAAAGTAGGACATTGTGCTCCAATCATTTTGTTAGGGAGGGGGCGTTAGAGCTACAATGACGTCTTTTGTTATGTGAATTAACAGCCGTGAATCCAAATAATTTGTCTAATATCCTCCTTACATGAAAAAGTTACTGAACCATGCATATTAAAAAATCCAAATTGACAGTGGCATATTATGTGTCTTTCAGTTATGGACTCTCGTGCAATGTAATATTTTGTCATCCAACTTCTAGCGAATGACTGGGGCTAGCAGCCAAGGTCAACCTCTCAGAAGAAAGATAAGTGGAAGTGCAGCTCACTGCACAACATGTATATGTGTCGACATTTTCAACATATCAGCTCCAACTTAGGCTCCAATGGACATATTACAAAAGGGTTAATGGAGCAACGTGGATTGTAAGAACGTGGCATGCAGCTTCTCACGAAACTCAACCTATTGCAAATGAGATGTTATGATCAACGAGCATCTGCCTATTCCATTAGTTTGCCTAAAAGTGTATAACTCGTCTCTGTGCAATGCACGCCCTACAAAGAAGGAAGCTGAATAGAGCTAACTACGTGACGATCTACTCAGCTTTGCATTTCACATTTGCATAATTATAACACAGCCTCGGGCCAGTACACTGTGTCACTGTTGGGTTCTATAGAGTTCTGGATCATTTAGCTATGTCCACCTTAAGGTTTCGGCTTCCAAGTTAACACATACATTATACACTGAATATCTGTTCACCTAGACTTCACTGTAATATGTACAACAGTCTTAGAAAGTCTTGCAATGGGGAAGAGGGAGTCAAAAATGTAGACTGCCTCACCTGTACTGGTGTGCCCCATAATTCCCTCCAAGGAGAGAGCAGAAAGAGGAGGCATCAGTGTCTCAGTGTGTGGTGCTGCTCTGTAGGTTTCAGCTGCCATTCAAGCTTCATGGTTGCTACCTGGTCAAGACCCCGGCACTTCGGCTTTTTGTTCATGATGGTAGCTCCAGATGCCCATAAAGCCGAGCAGCAAAAGCACACTGGCGAGCCTACACAGTGCACCCTCTTTGACTGCTTCCTGCATCGGCTCTTCGGGTACTCGCTGTGATCACCTCCAATCGCACGCCGCGTGCTCTGAAGTCGCATTATTTCCATGGACAATAACATGCTCGTGCCTGTGCAGCAACTATGGAGTCTCAAGTAGTAACATGTCTACCTCAATGAAAGGTTCAGGGCCACGAGTCCTGTTAGCCTCCACTTTGTCTGCAGTGTGTGATTTTATTATTCCTTTCTTCCCAACGCAATGAGAGAGGAAGGAACGTAGATGCCATTGCTGACTATTCTGTTCCACCACCCAGCGCCAGCTCTGCTGTACTTTCCGGGGTAGTCAATGACGCTTTTAAGGAAGCACTGCAGTGGGCCCAACAGGTGAGATGGTTAGTGGGTGGTTCTAATGCACAGACAAGAGTTCAAGCCCCAGAGGCAATAGACATTTTTTAGTGCTGAATGATTAATTTCACCTGCTCACCGGTGGAATTTATTGGTAATTCTGCATTACAAGAGTAACACAAAATTTATAAATTTCTCCAATTCTGCTGGCGGAATTAAAAAACTCACCCACTCATAATATTTATGGTTTTGTCAATGTGTGACGCATCATCAGCAAGCAGCGTACAGAGCCTGAAATGCGTCAAAATGTCTGCGCATTGGTAACCCAGTTATAGGTTATGGCGCAGTGGCTGTGATACAGAAAGACAAGCCACTCAAAACTGTTTATCAAGGTCAACTACGCCATGGCGGTGCTCATTCTTTAGCTGGGAGTTGCAATGACACCATCCCTTCCCAACCACAACCACCACTGCCACCACAAAGTAGGCAGCGCACGAGAAGAGAGTGTGTTCTTTGCAGTGGATTTCCCTAATTGACCTCAGGGAGGACAAGGTCATCAGATAATACAGACCCAGGAGGGAGTGTGGAAATTTAGCTTGTGAACTGAACATTATCTGCGCCATCTTGTCTCTCCCCAGTGCGACACACAGGAAAGCGCACGGCAGCCATTTTAGGTACCCTGGTCTCTCCCTGCTCATTGCCGATCGCCAGCGCGTCCCCCTGGCGCTGCGAGCATTCCCCCGCGTGCCGGCCACCCCCGCTCTCTCATACACGGGCCATAAACCCTCTCCTTCTGCGCGACCTTGCCATGGAACCACATCCCACGCCTGACCGACATCCCATACATGGTCATGCATTTCTTTGATAACCCCCTTCCTCTGCGCCCCATTGTCCGAACCGATCCCAGGCCATCATCTAGCCCTGCGGATGCAGTTTATTGCCCCTACTGTAAGGGAAACACCCCACATCAAAGGGGTTACAGTAGATCAAGGCCCCCCCCCACCCCCTGAGACCCGACCGGTCGCACACACCCCCGGGAATTGGCGGAATGTCCAGCTGTGTGATAGCCATCTCCTACTGTGGGTGGGGTGGGGACTTCCACTGTAGATATGTGTGGGAACGAGCTTGAAGGGGGGATTCTGAGGATGTTCTTTCATGTATCAAAGCGATCTCAAGAATGTGCCATGTATGATAAACCTGCAATAAAGTCATAAACCTGTGTATAAGAGGCCAGGCCTCAGAGATGCAGTTAGAGCACCTCGTGACGATACCTCGCTGTCTGATCTGATGTGTTCCACTCCGACGGAATAAAACTTTGTTTCCTGCCTTCCAGTCTCCGGTGCCTGCCTCTTTGTTGGTTTAGCATCGAATGGTATAAGAGGCGATTACCGCCGGGCAATACTTGAAAGGTTATCGACTACGACTGCCGCTACCATTTAACAATTGGCGATCCAAGCGTGGGGCCCATCAGCGACACGTGGATCCAGTGGGAGAGGTCCCGACGACAGAGTGAACGACTGCAACGATCGGGAGAGCTCCTGCCCGATAGACCCTCGTCTGGCAGCCGATCATCCGAACTTCACTGGTTCCGAGCAGACCTCTCTCGAGTGATCTAACGTCCTGACTGGGAACCATCAGGAGTGCCGCGGAAAATACGGAGAGTAGAGGACGATCGGGCGCTGGAGGCGGAAGACGAGAAACTGTCCACGCGGTCCGGGTAAGGTCGTGAAACACGACAAATTGCGAAACGATTGATTGATTGATTGAAAATACTAGTATTGCTTATTGATTGTTCTCTTTGAGATATTCGCTGTCTACAAACGGAGAGGAGTAGAAATACTCTCTCTCCCTTTGCAGATAGTGAAGGGTAGGTAACGCAGACTTTTGTCCCCATTGTAACCCGTCGTGCCTATTTTTATCTCCCCACTGATTGATTGTCCGAATATTGATTGTTTTGAAGGATAGTGCTCTTTGAGATATTCTCTGTTTGCAAATAACGTAGAATAGAAATATTCTGTCTAGTCTTTGCAAATAGTGAAGGGTAGGTAACGCAGACTTTTGTCCCCATTGTAACCCGTCGTGCCTATTTCTTTCTCACCATTGATTGATTGATTGTCCGAACACTAGTTGTTCGATATTGGTTCTTTGGAGGTATTCTCTGCTTACAAATAACGAGGAATAGAGATATTCTATCTAGTCTTTGCAAGCAGTGAAAAGATAGGTAGTGCTGACTTTTGTCCCCGTTGTAACCCGTCATGCCTATCTTCTCCCCACTGATTGGTAGTTGGTTCTGCCCGGACCGCTTATTAGAGGTGGACCACCCGGCTCCACTGGAGGGCACCCCTAATAAGGACATGTTCACTAAATATGGACTAGTCGCCGTAGTTTATAGCAAGCTATGGCATAAATATACAAAGAAGGACCCCGAGAGTCAGTGGCCACTGATGGGATCCTTCGACGACCATAAAATAGAAATGCTAGAAATAGCTCTGCGTAGTAATAAAACGACGCCTACTATGCTTGACAGTATCGGCATGTGGCGCAAAGAAGCAACACAACGGAAAAAGAGGGAAGAAGTAAAAGCAGAAAAGGAATTACGAAAGGCAGCTCACCTTGCCGCTAGAAAGCTAGAGGAAGAAATAAAGGAGAGAAGGGAAGCTAAACTAAGACAAGAGCCTGAAACATCAGGCCAGTACCCTGTTAGGACCCCCTCTATGCTCTACCCTGAGTTGTCTTCTAAGCAACGAACGAATGCCGAATTGCTATTAGGTCCCCCGATCATTTACATGCCCCCTCCATACGCACCCTCCCAACCGGTAGTGCAACACCCAGAACCCCCAAACACAAGCGAAAGCAGTACCGGGGCCTCGGTCCTCACGGCCTCCGCGCCGGCCGAGCCTCTTGCACTGAACACAACGTTGGCGATAACGTTGGATGACCCTGAGATGAGAAAGAAAGATTCCACCAGAATGAATCGACTAACAAAGGATGAACGAGCAGGAATCGACAAGATAGTAAGGACACTGGTGGAGCGAAAGGAAAGTGAGGAGTATATAACAGACGTGTATAACTCGTATGCCGACAACCGCAGACGACACTTTGTCGTACGACTTTGTTATCACGCCCTGAATACATATGAGGATAGGTACCACGATAAAGGTCCCGAAGGCTTAGCGGCCCTATATAGGAAGGTAGACATTGGGGAAGAAGGAGAGGGCGATGTGACGGACCTCTTCACTCGTACACTCGAGGTCTACCGGCACCTTAAAGAGCACGGACAGACAACCAAAGCAGAAACCCCCATAGCGACTAAGCCCCAGGCAGGAAGGGCTGATAACATGATGCCTATCAAAGAGGCCGCCCCCTACTGGGTCCCCCCACGAGGTCAGGGAACACATGACGACATCAACCACCAAGATGCGAAGGGAAGGGTTGTATATAATTGGGTCTACCAGCCATGGGACCGACAAGACATTTTGACCATTAGAAAAACCCTACCCGACTTAAGAAAGAACCCGACTGCCTTCTACACTGAACTAGGTACAGCCTTAGGTTCAACAATAATGACCTTAGCAGATATCGACTTGTTCTTCGGGTTATGTCTGCCGGCTGATGTGTGGAAGCAAATCCGGAAAGTTGACCACGCTGAGCCGTTCGGATATACTTGGGTACAACTTGATACCATAGACAAACAGCGAGAACCGGGACAGAAACCCCCGAAAGCCATATTGGAGCTCCCAGACAAGATTGTACAGAAGTTGAAGACTCTAATCCCAGAAAGAAAGGTAGACTGGTCGATAGTGACGGCTTGTCGCCAGAAACCCCAGGAGGATGTGTCTGAATACGTCTCTCGATTCGAGACCGTGTTTTCCGATTATAGTGGCCAGGACATGACCACTGCAACCGGACATCACCTCTTTGTCCAGAATTATGTGAAGGATCTGTCACAAGAAGTCTCCCAGAAGCTACAGACCAGCGAGAGTAGTTGGGCAGCCTCCAAACCCACAGCAATCCTCCAGATGGCCCAATACTACGAAAACCAAAAGAATGAGAACGATAGGGCGTCCGAGAGGAAGAAAAAGGAACTGAAGGAGAGGGTAATGATAGCACAGTTGCAAGGGGTGACCATAGGAAGGGAGCCCCCAAAAGGGAATTACCAACCAACCGCCTCTAGAAAGCTACCCCCTAGAGACCATACACCGGAAATCCCAGTGCCCGGTCCTTCTGGAAATGAACAAAAATAGGGACCCCAGAGACATAGCATATGACCCCAGAAATAGAGGACAGGGACAAGGGTACACGAACGACGCCATCAACGACAGGCCAGGCAGACCACACACCTTTGATCGCCCCCGACAAAACCAGTGTCAGCAGTCCGACTACGAAAGCACCCATGACTTCGCATAGGACCGCCAGGGGCAAGGGAGGGATCCAGTCGAACTCCGTGTTGACCAGCAAGGTCCTTACGTCACTGCTAAGGTCTTGGGCACAAAGTCTCCATTCCTGGTAGATACTGGGGCGACACGTAGTGCGTTATCTAAACGACTGATTCCTAGGGCACCCCTGTCTGGCTCACACGTAACCTCAATAGGCTTCGATGGAACGCCCTCCACTAACCCCTTATCAGCACCAATCTCCTTTGACTTAGAAGATAACGCCACTGACACGACCTTTCTGCTCTCCTCCAACACCCCCGATGCTATTATGGGACTCGATTTGCTAAAACATTTCCGAGCTACCATCAGATGTTCCCCAGACGGAGTTCGAGTCATCCTGCACGATAACCCAGATCTGTTCAGACCTTGTCACACACGACGTATGCTCTCTATAACTGATGCTGACCTGTCCCTACTCGACACGTTACCCTCACATCTATGGGCTAAAACCGACTCAGATGTAGGGCGCATGGTGATCAACCCAGTACACATAACCGTCCGACCGGACGCAGTGCTACCAAAGCTTCCACAGTATCGAATATCGCCCGAAGGTGAGAAGGCATTGGTGGAAATCATCCAGTCCCTAGTCAATGCAGGAGTAGTAGAAGAAGTAGTCAGTAATGTTTGCAACAGCCCTATCCTACCCATTGTAAAGAAGCAAGGCGAGGGAGATGAGAAAGCATACAGCTTCATTGTTGACTTACGAGAAGTTAACAAAGTAGTCACACCTCAGTACCCCGTGGTCTCAGACATCACCACCATCCTCACCCTAATTCCGTCCACTGCCACCACCTTTACTGTTATTGATCTCAAGAATGCATTCTTCTCCATCCCCATCCACCCAGACAGCCGCTACCTGTTCGGCTTCACTTTAAAAGCCCGGTCGTACAGATTCTGTAGGGCACCCCAAGGCTACACTGAGAGTCCCAGCATTTATAGCCAAGCCCTCAAGAGACAACTAGATGCAGTCCAATTACCCGATGGAGTGGTGTTAATACAGTACATCGACGACATTCTTTTGGCGGCCGACACCACCCCACTTGCTGTCACAGCCACCATTCACCTCCTCCACTTCCTCGCGGAGAACGGTCACAAGGTCTCCAGGAAGAAGTTACAGTTCTGCCAACCCCAAGTGACATACCTAGGCCACCTCCTATCCAAGGACGGGAGGAAACTTACCCCTGACCGAATTCAGGCCATCCTAGAAACCCCTGTTCCCAAAACTCAGAAGCAAGTGCGGTCTCTAGTAGGCCTCACCTCCTTTTGTCGACAGTGGTTGCCAAACTTCAGTCTTATTGTAAAACCTCTGCTTTCCCTGTTGGCTAAAGATGTCCCCTTCCCCCTCCCCTGGACACCCGAATGCCAATCCTCCTTCAAAGAATTACGAGACGCCCTCTGCTCGGCCCCTGTCCTAGGAACCCCAGACTACACTAAACCTTTCTCCCTCTACACCCACGAAAGGGAGGGATGCGCGTTGTCTGTCCTAACCCAGTCCATAGGTCCTAAACAACGCCCTTGTGCCTACTTCTCTGCCACTCTTGACCCTGTAGCCAGAGCTTTGCCCGCCTGCCTTCGAGCAGTAGCCGCCGCTGCTGTCTCTGTCCGGCAAAGTGAGGGGATCGTGCTCTCGAACCCCCTCACTGTGTTGGTACCCCATGCGGTTGACACCCTCCTGAACCAGACCAAGACTCAACACCTGACTAGCGCACGACTGACTGGCTATGAACTGACTCTGCTTGCACCCCACATCACATTGAAACGATGCACCACTCTGAATCCAGCCACTCTACTACCTCTCACTGACACTGACCCCAATGCGCCCCTATACATGACTGCGTGTCTCTCACCGACGAACAGACCAAGAGTAGGGTTGACCTTCGAGATACTGCCTTCCCGGACCCTGACAGAGAACTATGGGTGGATGGCTCATGCATCAAGCTCCCCGATGGCACCACTTCAGCTGCCTATGCAGTCACCACAGCCCGAACAGTTGTTGAGACAGCCCGCATCACACAGCGATCCGCACAGGCGGCTGAACTGATTGCTCTCACACGAGCATGCATCCTGGCAGCAGGGACAACTGCAAACATTTACACAGACAGCCAATACGCCTTCGGGGTAGTTCACCACTTTGGGCTCCTTTGGAAGGAGAGGGGATTCTTGACTTCCCATGGCACACCCATCCTGCATGGAGATCTAGTCTCTGCCCTGACCGAAGCAGTCCTCCTCCCCACACGGCTGGCTGTGATCAAATGCCAGGCACACAAGAAAGTGACAGACATTATAGGACAGGGAAATGCACTAGCTGACATTACTGCCCGAACCACAGCCGAGAATAGGTCCACGACCCGTATGTACGTAACCAGGTCACAAACTGAGAAATGGAAGGATGCTAGGGAAACGATTAGGGACATCCAATTAGCCAGCTCACCACACGAATTAACTGAATGGGCACGGATGGGATTGAAGGACGATGACGGTTGCTGGCAAACTAAAGACTCGAACAAATGGTTGCTACCTGACTCATACTTGATCCCCATGCTGACCATGGCACACTCCCCCCGCACACATAGGGTCTGCTCCCATGATCGAACTCATCTGCAAAGTCTGGCACAACGACAAAATCTCAGACTCAGCCAAACGTCTGGTCCAACAATGCCTGGTCTGCCTCCAACACAACCCTGGGAAAGGAACTGCTGTACCCCGGGGAGGGTTTGGGGTTCCCAATCATCCCTTTGAAGGACTACGTCCAGTTAGAAAGGTGCCAAGGTTTGAAGTACGTACTTGTCGTTGTGTGCGCCTTCAGCAAGTGGGTGGAAGCCTACCCAACCCGCGACAACACCGCTATGACTACCGCAAAAGTACTACTGAAAGAATTCTTCCCCCGGTACGGCCTTTGTCGAATTTTGTGGAGCGACAATGGCCCCCACTTTGTAGCCGAGGTTATCCAACTCATCTTAAAGGGGCTGGGTGTAAAACAGAAGTTCCATGCGGTCTTCCATCCCCAATCTGCAGGCTTGGTTGAGCGACATAATGCCACATTGAAGCTTAAGATAGCAAAAATAGTTGCCACCACAGGACTGAAATGGCCAGACTCTCTCCCGCTAGCATTGCTATCAATGCGTTCCACCCCCACCAAACACCACTTAACCCCCTACGAGGTCGTCTTCGGGCGGCCCATGAACCTTTGGACTGCACCGAAACCAACATCCATCCACGACGTCCCGGACGTCCTCATGTCTGACTATTTGTACAACCTAACTAAAACGTTGTCTGTTATCCATCAGCAGGTGCTGCAAGCCATTCCCGACGTTTCCAGGGGCCCCGGGCACGACATCCAACCGGGTGACTTTGTCTTAGTGCGTAACTTCCAGCGCACCAAGAGTCTGGAGCCCCGGTGGACGGGCCCTCTGCAAGTCCTGATCACCACCCGAACAGCTCTTCGAGTGGAGGGGAAGCGCAATTGGCTGCATGCACACCACTGCAAGAAGGTATCATCAACCCTGACGACCACGGACAACATCACCGCCCAAGAGGAACTTCTGGACAAAGACCGACCATCCCTGAGCCACTGCCCGGATACAGAGACACTTGAATTAACGAAATATCCCGATCCCACTGTGCCATCCAAAGAAGGGTATAACCTACGACGAAAGGAGGGAACTTCGGCTAAGCAGACCACAAACTAAGTTGAAATCTCAGAGCGGTTGCCTAGCCACCTCAAAGGCCACCAGGAGAGAAACTAAACAAAGTCTGTGGTTCTGCCCGCTACCGAGTCCCTTGAAGGTGATGGAAGCATCCGACATGAAGATGATGGAAGCAACCGGATGCCCAAAGATCCACTACAAAATCCCAAAGACTGACAAAATGCACAGCTCAAAGACTAATGCACTTTTCATTACCCTTCTCTTTTGCCTTCTCCTCATGGTCACCTTCTGGATCATGGAGGAGAGCGCACCCGCTCATAAGACATTGCTGACCACCGTTCCACCTACCACCATGAAAGAACACCATCTGATCTCACTTTCACCCCAACTCCGAGAAAGGCGTAAGGAGTTCTGGAATAACTCTTTTGTGCAGTTGCTCCACCAACACAATCTTGCCTCCAATGCCGCTAACCACATGCCACTGGACACTCTATCCCTTTCATCCCTTCACCTTTTTCGGTCCATGGTTCCTGCCTCGCCTGGCTAATCCTCCTGCAGGAAAGCTACAAGGACAATGCCACTTCCGGCAAAACCGTGTCACACTTCTACCATGGGTTCTGGCTGAACAAAACTGGAAAAACTTCTGCCCCCTTCTGTCCTCTGAGATCAAACACTTCCTTTCACATGGACATCCCTGCCAAAGAACGAGTTGAAATGCAGGTGTTTAACAACCCAGCCAGACCCACCTTCTCTTACCTCCGGAAACGAACGCCCGCCACCCTAACAGTGGCCCTATCCGTCATCAACATCACTGGACTTGTGTGCCTCGAAGGCCTGGGGGCGCAGCTGGTGGGCCACAGCTCCTGCCTCATCACCCGAACATTGGACTCAGTTTATCCACCCTCCTTTGTTGCCTCCCCAAATATGTACTTCGTCTGTGGTACTAAGGCCTACACCTGGCTTCCGAAAGGTTGGGGAGGCACCTGCTACATCGCTTTTGTCCTTCCTCCGACATATGTGGCTCCAGCAAACCATCATCGACAGAAATGTGCCAAAGACATTGTGCAAGCCGACTCCACCGGAGCACAGTTCATGGACGCAGTAAAAGGACTTGTTCCACTCTGGGGTCCAATGGCAAACAGCCGTGCCATCCGCCACTTAACTCAGGCAGTCGAAACAGCGATGAACATTACGGCTGGCATCCTCGCCAACAACACTGCCGAGCTTCAGGCCGTCCGCCTGGTGGCTCTTCAGAACCGCCTCGTTCTAGATGTGGTTCTGGCTGATCGTGGAGGAGCATGCCGCATCATTGGGTCCAGCTGTTGTACCGGATAACTCACCCTCAGTCTACAAAGCAATTGAACACCTCCACAGACTTTCCGCAGAGGTTCATCAGGAGCAAGAAGAATGGTCACTGGGAAGTTGGTTTTGGGACACTATTAGAAGTTGGGGATGGAGGCTGTTTTCATTTATCCTAATACCAATTGTGATACTATGTGGATGTTGCTTGGGGATTCAGTGTCTGCCACCTTTATGTTCGCTTTTTATGAACTGCATCTGCCCTAAGACTTTGAACTTTGAAGCAGAGCGAATGAAAGCTTTGTATGAGGTGGAAGTTCGTAGTATTATGGGGATAGATCCGAACTAAACAAGCTGGCGAGATATGTTAAAAGGGAGGACTGTGGAAATTTAGCTTGCGAACTGAACATCTTGTCTCTCCCCAGTGCGACACACAGGAAAGCGCACGGCAGCCATTTTAGGCACCCTGGTCTCTCCCTGCTCATTGCCGATCGCCAGCGCGTCCCCCTGGCGCTGCGAGCATTCCCCCGCGTGCCGGCCACCCCTGCTCTCTCATACACGGGCCATAAACCCTTTCCTTCTGCGCGACCTTGCCATGGAACCACATCCCACGCCTGACCGACATCCCATACATGGTCATGCATCTCTTTGATAACCCCCTTCCTCTGCGCCCCATTGTCCGAACCGATCCCAGGCCATCACCTAGCCCTGCGGATGCAGTTTATTGCCCCTACTGTAAGGGAAACACCCCACATCAAAGGGGTTACAGTAGATCAAGGCCCCCCCCCACCCCCTGAGACCCGACCGGTCGCACACACCCCCGGGAATTGGCGGAATGTCCAGCTGTGTGATAGCCATCTCCTACTGTGGGTGGGGTGGGGACTTCCACTGTAGATATGTGTGGGAACGAGCTTGAAGTGGGGATTCTGAGGATGTTCTTTCATGTATCAAAGCGATCTCAAGAATGTGCCATGTATGATAAACCTGCAATAAAGTCATAAACCTGTGTATAAGAGGCCAGGACTCAGAGATGCAGTTAGAGCACCTCGTGACGATACCTCGCTGTCTGATCTGATGTGTTCCACTCCGACGGAATAAAACTTTGTTTCCTGCCTTCCAGTCTCTGGCGCCTGCCTCTTTGTTGGTTTAGCATCGAATGGTATAAGAGGCGAAAAGGTTATCGACTACGACTGCCGCTACCATTTAACAGAGTCCATAATTGTACTGCTGAACTTGATAGCACCAAGGCTCGAGGCACCAGCTGCCAGGCCCACCAGCATCCATCTGCAGGTCAAGATGATGGTGGTCCTCCACATGCTGGCATCTGTTTCATTCCAGAGCACAGTGGCCAGAGTGGCAGGAATATTGCAGCCCTCTTTTTCTGCCTGCCTACACTCTGTCCTGGATGCCATCACCTGCCTTACACCTCTTCCTTAAGACACAACAACAGCAGCAGGAGACCAAGCAAGGTTACAATGCGGTTGTGGGATTTCCACGTGTGCTAAGGCCATGGATTGCACATACAAGCAACTGGTACTCCCTGCTGGAACATCACACCTGTATAGGAGCCGAAAACACACCTACTCTAACGACGTCCAGGCCATCGTGGACCATCTGAGGATGTTTACCATTCTGCTGTCCAAATACCCAGTTAGTGTGCAAGATGCCTACATCCAGAATGGGTGATATGGGAAGGGCCTTCTTGTTGGTAAGAAAATCTGAAGTACGTAACAGACCTACAAACAGAAAGAAATGTGTGACATAATACTATCTCTGTGTCTGTCAACAGAGATAGGGCCATGTGTATGAGGGGTGTGCCGCATACATGCATCATGGTACATGTGCAATTCAAACCCGCAAGTCAGACATGTTGGGACATACAGAGTCTGTTTGTATGCCTTTGAATGGCATAACATTACAGAGCAATGGAACACTGCACTAAATGCAGTGTAGCATCACTGTGTGCAAGGGTGGTGTTCCATGGGCGTTGTGAGGGTGTCTTCATCCAACTCCCATGGTTCATGAGGCATGTCATATATCCCACACCAGGTAATCTTTGAAATATGACAAATAAATGGTCACCCAAGGTGATGTGTAGTAAGGAAAAATAACGTAATCAATAGATTAGCATTTGTAGATCGCAGCAGTGTCACCCCTGAGGGTATCTGGGTGCTCAGGTGCGAGGTGTCAATGGAAAACCCAGGTCCTGAGGAAAAAGCATAGACAATCATCATGTGCAGGAAGGTGTCCGCTCCTGCATAAACACAAGCCCACATGCAATGCAGGCACCAGAGCACCATGGTACAAGCGTGCCTGCGTTTGTACTATGCAGCACATTGTGTGCCAGTGTAGGGTGAAAACTTAGGAATGGACTGAATGGGCTAAATGGCCTAAATACTATGCACTACTGCCCTTCCTCAGTGACACAGTGCAGTTCAGACAGGTAATTTGCTGCACGGCACCGTGCCACTTACCCAAACATCTGGGCCCTTGTGTCATGTGCGCATAGTGGGAATATCGCACAGCAATGTGTTCGCAATGATGTCCCGCATTGACATGCACTTACTAATGTGTCAATGGCAGTAGCTACAGAACAAGAGTGAGTTGCAATCTTTCATTTAACTCTGTGTGGATGGATGGAACCACATCACCTGCACTGAGTAAAAAAATCACAAATGAAACCTTGTGACATGGCAGACAAGACAAATCTGAGTACAGGAGATAAGTCTGAGATGAGAGTATCCTCAATGGCATACCTACTCTTGGTATCAGTCAAAGGTCAACAAGGTCAGTGGTGTGAGAACAAGTACTGTGGAAATAGACAAGTGTGTCTGTCACAAATGCCATGTGTGGCATGCCATGTCAGTGTAGGCCTCAGGCAGGTGTAAATGTAAATACTGGATAACATTGTGACACTACCAGTACAAAACACACATATGTCTCAGCAATACTAAAAGTCTACGAAGACGCATACATGTAGGTTGACAGCCGTATTGACTGATGTAACCAATGTGATGGCTCACCTGTTGTGTGGACTAGATAGAACAAATGAAAGGCATATGAATCCAGCAATTTGAAACTCACAAAGTCAAACACAATGCTGCAAAACATGTCAGCCATCAGCCTTGAACATAGAATAAAATCCAACCTGGACAATGCTCCACAGTGTACTCAGAATACTAATCTCAACATTCATTTGCCACAAAAATAGGGGAAAATTCAAGGCATAGAAGCACACAATCCCATACAAATTAGAGCCATATACCCTGTATGTGCCAATGCAGGCACCATTGCACCATGGTGCAAAGGTGCCTGTGTTGTTGCAAGAATTGCTTTTGTGCAGGAAGGGGCACTTTCCTGCGTAAAACCAATCTTTGGAGGCTTTATCCTCTTTCTATGTGTGCTGCAGAATGACAGCTGAAGATAAAAAACATTTGAAATGCGACGTGAGCATTACGTCCACGTTACAAAAGTCTCAAAGGCATACTGGAAGATGCGCAAGCTCAATGAACGTGCAAGGCAGCTGGGTCCTGGAACGTCCCTCGACCTACCATGCCTGTAATGGCAACATCTTCCACTTGCCATGACAGAGTGGCCCAAGCCACCGACAGGCACCACAAATGCCAATACCACTGGCTACACCTGCAGCCACACACCAAATGACCATATGGACCAGGAGACCCAGAAGGGAATCTGTATTCCACTATACACTAATAAAGGAACTGAGGATAGTTAACCAAAAACTTGATAGTATGCGTCTAGAGCAGGCAGGCAAGCTTACGTCAGAAGAATAATAACATGGAGGAAGCACTGGAGCAGTTCTCCCAACTTATATAGACATTTTACTGACACTTTTATATAGGTTTTTTCATAATGTAGTATTTTAATATTTAAGGTAATAGTTAGTTAATATGATAGGTTTAGATTAGTTAGGTTTTAGTTTTTCATCGTATTTTATAGGTATGTTTTAATATCTTTTTCTATTTTATAAGGTTTTAGTGGGGGGAGTTTATGTTTAGGCTTTGTTAAAATATATATATATTTTTGTTTAGGTTTACATGTGTAGTTAGTGTATATATAGGAATAGTTGATGTTTGTTTTGTGTCACTATGTGTGTCAAACGGGGTGGGGAATAGATTTTTAACATGTCTATTGTGCTTAGTATTTAGGTAACTAAAGGATAAGTCAGTTTTAGGTAGTATTAAGAATAGTTAGTTTAGAAATAGATAGATATATGTCATTAGTTAAGGATACGTTTTGATAATACACAGTAGTGTTTTAGTTAGGTAGTATAGTTTTGGTAGTTTTAGTTTTCTTACATAGATAATATCTTTAGTAAAAAAAATTATACTTTCACAACCTCATAATTATTGCATTATTGTGACTTTAAAGGTGTATGTTATATTGTGAGAGGCCTATGGTCAACAGGTGGTGTATTTCACATGTGAGTCACTTAAGGACTGCTTGACAATCAATGTATTGTAAGTGGTTGTCTTAGTGTGATTTAATACACATCCCAACACAAATCATGTATGTGGCCCACAGATGCCTGGAGAACCTCAATAATCCTTGACATTAAGTACTTATTAAGTGTGGCACTTCCTGCATGTTACTTTCTGCAACTACTTGCTAAGTTAGAAAGCCATACGTCTCACATTTCCTCTTACCCTAGTGTTATGTAGCTTTGTTCCTGGGTCTGTGCTCTGGCTCCAAATTAGTGATATGTTAATATTGGACATCTAATTCCATGTGCAGTTACACTCACACTTAAAACATGCGAGGGCTCTTAGGGTCAGATGAACACAATTACCCTACATATCCCAGTGAGCCTTTCAACATCATTTATCGTTTGACAAAGGACCCGAAATTTCTAATTAGTTGCATTTCAGGCTTAGAGAAATCTACTCTATTACATTGAGCTTCTACACTCTTGAGTGGCATAGGTATGATGCTAAATCAGAATGAGTCTGGCCATGAGTATCTACACGTGGTCAGTGCATGCTTAATTAGTGCATTTATAGGATATCTTCAATGTAAACATTGGGGCTATCATATTTGCTTGATCACGTTCTCATGATCACCTAGCAAGATATATGTGGATGTGTGAAACTGTGTTAGTGGCTTACATACCTCACAATTTTGTACAGGTAGGCATTTGTGTGATTAGTTAGGCCTTTTCACTGTGCCAGTCAAGTAACTGATGTTTATTGTCACTTCATGACGTTCAATAGTTAAATGAGAGTTTCTGCATAATGCATGGCAGTGAATGTACATGATTCCTGAGCATGTCCAACCAGAGCAGGTGATAAGACTGTAGTGCTATTTCCATGAGATACTAAGAAGTGGCTTTTGCATGTACACATCCACCATGGTCTAGTTAGTCCTATATGCAGCAGATATACAACATGCTGGTTAATGGGAGTGCATTTACATAGGCATTTACAAATTTTCAGTTATTGCTGCAACAACATCAACATTGCTCAACACCACATGATGTCCAGACAGAATATATACAAGATACATGTCATGTAACATGATGAAGTGGGGAGAATTCCAGTGAGGAGGAGGTCCAAATTGCCATAAAGGAAGGTATGCCTCATCAACAGTCTACAAATGGATCAGATAAACAGGTGCGAATCCAAAAAGGGGACAGTATCAGGTGATGATAAACACAGGTTTAAAGAGAAACTGACCAAGAGGCACAGACAAACGTTACTGGGCACTTCTCCGTTGGAAATTAGTGAAGTGCACATCTTCCTCTTCTGATGTGTGTTGTGCCTCCCCTGTGGGTGGTGGTGTTTCTGTGGGAGGTATCTGAGGTACACACACATCAGGGGCAAAAAATGTGGCTCCCCTGTTCCCAACAGCATTTGTCTGTGCCAGCAAGGAAGGCAGTTCTGCGCTGAAAAGAGCCTGATGGCTTGTCAACAAGGCAACAACATCACTGTGAAAGGCACCATTGTCAATATAGGAGTCCTGTTTGCACCCCATAGATTGGAAGATGGCACGGATTGCGCCCAGCTAGGTGGCAACCTCACTGATGTCACATTTTGAGGGCTGTGCTTCTGCCTGATGATACTAGAAATGTCAGACAGGGACTGTTCCATTCTATGGAACAAAGGGTAGGAGCATTTGACTGCCAAAGCTGTGTCCTTATTGGGACTGAGGCACCTACGGACTCCCTCAAGGGTGCCTGCGATAGTCTCTATCCCCGCCCGCACCTCATCTACCAGCTGCTGCTGGACTCCTATCACTCACCGTTATAACACAACTTAGGGGTCCTCAAAGTCTAGAGCTGGGCTGGCAGATGGGGCATGTCCTGTGTTAGGCAGTTCCTCTGGAGACCCAACAATGCTGTTATACCTTGTTGGTACAGGAGAAGGGGTTCCAATGGAGTCCAGTAGTTGCTGGAAAGTGTCATCATTAATGGGGGCAGGATGTCATCACCAGCAGGTTGGTCATTCAGGACAAGCTGGTGGTCAGGAGAGGTTGTTTCCCCCTCTCCAATGTAATAGGAATATGTTAATGGTGATCTATGCTAGATGTTGACATGAGTGAGTTGGCTAACATACTTACCTTATTATCATTCATTTTCAGTGAAACATTGATGTGTACATCATATGTTACTCGTAGGAAATGCGACTAAGTTGTACTGTAGCTGGCTTTCTGTTGGCCAAATCTTTACATTGTTCACACAACCATTGTGTGACAAGGGTGCCTTTTTATGTCATGCGATACTTTACAACACATTTACACAGCTTGCTGCCCTGCCTATGAGGGTCAGTTGAGGTAAGGGCCGCATCTCGCATGGTGATTCGATTTCATTTTCATGATGGCTATGCTGTTCAGAGTTTCACTTATTGACACCACTACTGTGCACATTGCATCAAGTGACAAGGTTGCTTGCATTCCCACAAGCCACTACTCAGGTCACCGCTCCTGGGAAAGTGATGTAGGTTTGGTCAGGTACTTGACTTGATCCTGCCAGCTGCTATTCACACAGTACACCACACCCGTCTCACTTCTTGTGCAGTCTTGCATGCATATCATGCATTCATGTGGCTAAGGGCTCATATTTAACACGTATCTACACAACTCTACACAGCTGTCAACCTTGCTACACTGCAGAGATATGTAAGAGCACATACTTACCATGGTTTACTTATTTGTGTATACTAATGCAATTTCATAACACACACAGCTGTCTTCATAGTTCAGAAAAGTAGGCACTGTGTGCCAACGCTGAGGGGGATAGGTCCAGTTAAAGTTGGAAAATTGCTACCACTGACTCTCACCCCATTTTGTCATTGATAGAGTTGGTTATCTGCAGAGTATCACACATTGCTTAACTCAGTCCTGCTCACTTGACTTGAACATGACTCCTCTGGCAATCCTCATTTAGATTCAGAGACTTAACTCACTGTCACACACTGATGGCGCCAAGATCATACATTTACTCTCATGTGACACCAATATCACCAAAATAAATTACCAAATGCAATTGACTGACATAGCTGCCTGCATTTGAGAGCTATGGCACAAGCTGTACCTCACATGCTATTAGTGAATATATTCTGTGACATGTACCTACCCTGGTTGGCCACACAACTAGTCCCATACACATCATCCTCCAACCATCCTAAAAACCTGCCCATCATTGTAGAAACAGATCTCACCCTGTGGCATAGACAGACATTTGTTTTTCGGACTCCCTTATGACACCTGCTACATCTTTACACTGGTCCAATCACATGTACGATGTAGTACACCAATGCCCTCTTCCATGGCATCCCTTCATAGCTGGTACACGTGTGACACTATCAGATACAGCCGTGGGTGACTATCACTCAGATTACCTTGCAGTGGACATGTCACACCTCACCTCCTTGCTATGAAATGGCTCCCCTTTCAGACACAGTGCCAGTTAAATATGCTCAGCCACACCTACATTACACTACACTACCAAGGGCCCATCAGGCTCACACGCCATCTATTCTGTCAACAGTCATGGTCCTCAGCTGTGCATCGCTCAGCCCTCCACAGGGCTTGGTCGCCCCACTCACTGCTGCCGCTCCTGCCTGCCTTTGCCGCCTCCTGCCTGCAGATTCCTTCGCTCGCTGCCCACTGCTCCTGAGAATTTCCCGCTGCTCCTGGGAATTTCCCGCTGCCCGCTGCTTCTTGGAATTTCCCGACGCTGCCTCCCTGCGGCCCTGCCCCCCTGTGATTCCATTCGCCGCCCCGCTCCCGCCACCCAGCTGCTCCTCCCTCCCGGCTCCTTACTTATGACGCCCCCAGAGCGACCGCGCAGCGGACACGCGCAGCGGGAGCGCCGATTGAGCGCCGAAGGTGCGCCAAGTGTAAGCCCGTCTGCGCCCGCCGGCGCCTGGACCGCGCCCAGCGCCGGACCCCCTGGTCCTCGCCCTCGCCAGCACACCCTGCACATCTACAACACCAAAACCCTCCACGCACTCAACGTCGGCCGAAACACCGCCTGCTACCGAGCCACCCCGAGATGCACCCACGGACCCTTCACCTGCCTGACCTGCCGCTTCACCGGCCTCCGACCCAACACCGCACCTGCTAAACCGAGCCCCAGCAACAAACACCTGATGTGCATCCTGCTCAACACCCGCTCCGTTCACAGGCATGCCGTCGAACTCTGGAACCTCCTCGACTCGACAGCACCAGACATCGCCTTCCTGACGGAAACCTGGATGAACGCCTCCTCAGCGCCCGACGTCGCCATCGCCATCCCGGAAGGCTACAAAATCACCAGGAAGGACCGCGTCAACCAGACAGGAGGAGGCATCGCCATCATCCACAAGAACACCATCCGCATCACGACCAACTCCGATGACACCTTCATCTCCGCCGAACACCTCCACTTCCAGATACACACCGACCCCAAGACCACGCTCAGAGGCACCCTCGTCTACAGACCACCGGGACCACGCACACAGTTCAGCGAAGACATCACAGACTTCGTCAGCCCGCACGCCATCAATTCCACCGACTACATCCTCCTGGGGGACCTCGACTTACACCTGGAGGACAACAAGGACCGCAACACCACTGCTCTGCTGGACAACCTGGCCAACCTCGGACTCAAGCAACTGGTAACCACCCCCACCCACTACGCCGGCCACACGCTTGACCCAGTCTTCTCATCCAGCAAATACGTCACCTTCAGCCACTCCTCCAATCTCCAGTGGACTGACCACAGCTGCGTCCACTTCAGCTTCAGTAAAACGACGACCCACCACCACCCTCAACAAGCCCCCCGCAGGAGCTGGAACAAGATCACCGGCGACCAGCTCACCACCTTCCTCAGCTAGAATCCCCCACCAGTTCAACGGACCCCAACGAAGCCGCCAACAACATCACACAGTGGTTTACCAACTGCGCAGACGCCCTCGCACCACTGAAGAAGAACCCCCCCAGCAGACGCGGCAGCAAGAAAGCCTCCTGGTTCACCGACGAGCTCATCACCTCCAAGAAGAACTGCCGCTCCCTGGAGAACACCTGGCGCACCAACCAGACCACAGACAACATGACGGCCCTCAAACACGCCACCCGCAAACACCACCAACTGATCCGCGCCACAAAGAAGACAGCCTTCAAGGAATGACTGGACAACAACACCCACAACAGCAAGGAACTCTTCAGCATCGTCAAAGAGCTCTCCAACCCCGACGCCGGAAATAATGACATCACTCCCTCGCAAGACCTCTGCGACTCCCTCGCAGCCTTCTTCCACGACAAGATCGCCAACATTCACAACAGCTTTGGCCCACCAACCACGAACCCCACCACCGAACCGATGCCCCCCACCACCACCCTCCGCACCTGGACCCCAGTCAGCACCGAAGACACAACACGCACAATGAACACCATCCACTCCGGATCCCCTACGGACCCCTGCCCACACCACATCTTCAACACGGCCGACCACATCATCGCACCCCACCTCCGCGACATCATCAACGCCTCCTTCAACACCGCCACCTTCCCGGAGTGCTGGAAACACGCCGAGATCAGTGCCCTGCTGAAGAAACCAACTGCAGACCCCTCCGACCTCAAGAACTACCGCCCCATCTCGCTCCTCCCGTTTCCTGCCAAAGTCATCGAGAAGACCGTCAACAGACAGCTAGCCGCCTTCCTCGAGACCAACGGATCCCTCGACCACTCGCAATCCGGCTTCCGAGCCAACCACAGCACGGAGACCACCCTCATCGCAGCCACAGACGACATCAGATCCCTAATGGACAACGGGGAAACTGCAGCCCTCATCCTCCTGGACCTCTCCGCAGCGTTCGACACTGTCTGCCACCGCACCCTGGTACAGCGCCTGAACAACACCGGCATCCAGGAGAAGGCCCTGGAGTGGATCACCTCATTTCTCCGCCTCCCCCCGTTCCGGTCAGCGGCCACCGAAGTCATCTGCGGCGTTCCACAAGGGTCATCGCTCAGCCCCACCCTCTTCAACGTCTCCATGAGCCCCCTCGCAACCATCGCACGTCAACACAACCTCAAGATCATCACCTACGCCGATGACACCCAGCTGATCCTCTCCCTCACCAGCGACCCGGACGCCGCCAGAGCCAGCCTACATGAAGGGATGAAAGACGTCGCCGAATGGATGAAGAACAGCCGCCTGAAACTGAACTCAGACAAGACGGAGGTCCTCATCCTGGGATCATCACCCTCCGCCTGGGACGACTCCTGGTGGCTCCCCGCCCTGGGAGCCACCCCCAAGCCAACGGACCACGCACGCAACCTAGGCTTCATCCTGGACTCCTCCCTCTCGATGACCAGACAAGTCAACGCCGTCTCGTCTTCATGCTTCAACACCCTGCGCATGCTTCGAAAGATCTTCCGGTGGATCCCCACCGAGACCAGGAAGACGGTCACCCAGGCCCTCATCACCAGTCGGCTGGACTACGGGAACGCCCTCTACGCCGGCACCGCCGCCAAACTCCAGAAGAAACTCCAACGGATCCAGAACGCCTCAGCACGACTCATCCTGGACATCCCCCGACACAGCCACATCTCCGGACACCTGAGAGACCTGCGCTGGCTCCCCGTCAACAAAAGAATCACGTTCCGACTCCTCACCCATGCACACAAGGCCCTCCACGACCTGGGCCCCAAGTTCCTCAACAGCCGCCTGACCTTCCACAAGCCCACCCGCTAGCTCCGCTCCGCCAGCCTTGCTCTCGCCACCGTCCCCCGCATCCACAGAGCCACCGCCGGAGGAAGATCCGGCTACCTGGCAGCCAAGACATGGAACTCCCTCCCCATCCACCTCCGGACAACGCAATACCATCTCGTCTTCAGGAAGCAACTCAAGACCTGGCTGTTCGAGCAGTAGCGACCCCCCCCCCCCCAGCGCCTTGAGACCCTCCGGGTGAGCAGTGCGCTATACAAATGCCTATGATTGATTGATTGATTGCATCATTTGCGTTCACACCAAGTCCCAGTTTACATTTGTACATGACAGGAGGTAGGGTGGTCTCTGAAATGGCGTTCGACACCTGTGTGCTCTCACCATGCACATCAGTACAGCTGTGTGCAAATTAGTTTCATACTAGTGACGATACACATGGCTGTCTGCAAGATCCTACTTGGTGATCCGTCACAAACTCCAAACCTGCGCCCCTTCATAGGTGAGGAATCGATCCTCTGGCAACCCCAGTTGGCTGCATCGGCCTAAGTTGGACACACTAGCCTCATAGTGCAAGGGGGCCTGCTTTTTCAAAGTCAGGTTGGTCAGGGTTCATGTGTGCTGCTCCAGTCAGGTTTGTTGCTTTGTATTATGGGACTTGTAGACTGGTCACTCATGTTGTACACTCCACTACAAGTCCCAGAATATAAAGGTGAACCTGGATTGGTGCTGTACAGCACACATGGACTGTACATACTTGATGGAAGTGGACTGGGCTGTACAACATGTAACTGAGCAGTATGACTCACAGTTATGTGATGTATGAATTAACAAGTGAGAGATTCCTGCCCTTCCCCTTGCGCACAGCACAGAGCAGCGCATGAACCGAGGTTTCTATGTTGTACAGCATGACCTTTTTAACCATATTGTCCCTTGTTGACACTTACCCTGTAGATCTTCCTGGTCCTCTTACCCAGCACTGTCTTGTCTGGGAAGTCCTGCTGTTCCACCCAATAAAAATGACCCAAGTAGTGCTCTAGTGTGCTATGTGTATGTGAGTGTAGGCATCTCACAAAAAGTTTAGGACTGGCCTCACACACCACCTGGTGTCATGCTTCATCATCGGCCGTCCTCGCCCTCTAAAAACTTGGTTTGATAGAGGGCGGGCATACACCTGACAACAGGGATATACTTCTAAGCTAAGTGGGGGCCCAAAGTGAGTGAGTGAGGTTAAAAACCATTATAGTTGTCTCACTAAATTTTAATGAATTAGGTAACTATATGGTATCTAAAAACAAGTGAACGGTGACATGGGGAAAGTTATTAACCACTCACCGTAAGTGTTCTGGTCGACATGTTTCTGCCTGGTGTCAACAGTTGTACATGGAATCCGTCAGGACCTATATTTATAATATATAATAGGGCTCCACTCTTACCAACACTGTGGTTTAAGTAGTCAAAACGTAGGGTGACCTTTGTCACTCTCCACTACCTGGGGGTCCTCTGTTCCCTGTGAAGGAAAAAGGGAAGAAAAATGTGCAAAAGCACCATCAGGATACTTAGGTCATTAAAAAAGTAATGCAGGAACCACTCAACTCTTTATAAAGCACGCGTGGTTAAGGTGGGTAACACGTGACTGTCATACGTCAACACACAAGTGATACAAACAAGGGGAGATAAATTACTCCCATATCTTACCCACAGCCTTCACCCTACGCACTTCATGAGAGGGAGGATAAAGGGAAAGCCCCTGTAGTCAAACCCTAGAATAATGGGAACTCCTGCTGCCAACTCTGCTGGGATGACTGATGCCACCTGCTCCTCCAAGGGGTCCATCTCCTCCTGGTGCTCAGGTCCTTCTCCCCCGGTCCACATGGCTGCCTTCAGGTTATTGGACAGTTTCTTCTTGGTCCTGCCTTTATAGTCATGCCAGCACTTCTTGCACTCTGGCACTGTCCTTTTAGGTTGCCCTACACTGTTTATCTTCTCCACTATCAATCAATCAATCAATCACATAATTTGTAAAGCGCACTACATACCCGGTAGGGTTTCAAGGCGCTGGGTGGGGGGAGGGGGAGGAGGTGCTGTTACTGGTCGAAGAGCCAGGTCTTGAGTTGTCTCCTGAAAGACAGCAAGTCATCGGTTTGTCGCAGGTCGAGGGGGAGGGTGTTCCAGGTCTTGGCGGCGCGATGGGAGAAGCACCTGCCTCCGGAAGTGGTTCTCCGGATGTGTGGGACCGTGGCCAGGGCGTGGTCAGCGGAGCGGAGGTTTCTGTTGGGTACGTAGAAGGAGAGTCGACTGTTGAGATAGGCAGGGCCGGTTTTGTGGAGTGCTTTGTGTGCGTGGACCAGGAGTTTGAAGGAGATTCTTTTGTCAACGGGGGGAGCCAGTGCAGGTTCCTCAGGTGGGGGGTAATGTGGTTGCGGCGCGGGACGTCAAGGATCAGGCGTGCGGAGGCATTCTGGATTCTCTGTTATCTGCTGATGAGCTTGGACGGGGCTCCGGCGTAGAGGGCGTTTCCATAGTCGAGTCTGCTGCTGACTAGGGCCTGGGTGACTGTTTTCCTCGTGTTAGTCGGAATCCATCTGTAGATCTTGCAGAGCATGCGGAGGGTGTTGAAACAGGTGGAGGAAACTGCGTTGACTTGTTTGGTCATGGAGAGTTTCGAGTCGAGGATGACTCCCAGGTTGCGTGCGTGGTCGGTGGGGGCCGGGGGGGGACACCAGTGAAGTGGCCCGCCAAGAGTCGTCCCATGCGGAGGGGTTGGATCTGAGGATGAGGATTTCCGTCTTGTCTGTGTTCAGTTTGAGGTGGCTGTCCTTCATCCAGTCGGCGACGGCCTTCATTCCCTGGTGGAGGTTGCATTTGGTGATGAGGGGGTCCTTTGTGAGGGAGAGGATCAGCTGAGTGTCGTCAGCGACTCGGCGTAAGAGATTATGTTGAGGTCGTGCTGTCGGGCGATGCGTGCTAGTGGTGCCATGTAGACGTTGAACAGTGTCGGGTTGAGGGGGGATCCTTGAGGGACGCCACAGTTGATCTTGGAGGCCTCGGAACGGAATGGGGGGAGGCCGACTCTCTGCGTTCTGCCGGACCTTGTTACGGATCCCTGCGTTGTGGAGGCGTGTGCGTAGTGTGAGGTGACAGACGGTGTCGAAGGCGGCGGAGAGGTCCAGGAGGATGAGGGCCACCGTCTCGCCATTGTCCAGCAGGATCTTGATGTCGTCTGTGGCGGCGATGAGGGCGGTCTCGGTGCTGTGGTTGCTGCTGAATCCTGATTGGGACTGGTCTAGGATTTTGTTGTCTTCGAGGTGCCGGGTGAGCTGGGTTTTTACTATCTTCTTGATGACCTTAGCTGGGAACGGAAGCAAGGAGATGGGCCTGAAGTTCTTGAGGTTGCTCGGGTCCGCCTTGGGTTTCTTCAGTACGGCGTTGATCTCTGCATGCTTCCAGATCTCAGGGAAGATGTGGTGCGGGAGAGGGATTGGATGGGGATCCTGAGTGGATTGTTCCCATGATCTTGATTGTGTCCTCGATGCTTACGTTGGCCCAGGTTGTCAGGGTGTCGTGGGCGGTGGGGTGCAGTGGGTTCGGTGCGGTGTAGTCGGCAGGGGTCGTCCGGGGTCTGAAGCTGTCATGGATGTCGGTGATTTTCCGGTGAAAGAAGGTGGCGAGGGAGTCGCACAGGGCTTGCGATGGTGGGATGTCGTTGGCGTTGGAGCTGGGGTTGGAGAGTTCCTTCACAATGGTGAAGAGCTCCTTGCTGTTCTGTGCATTGTTGTCAAGGCGGTCTGTGAAGGAGGTTCTTTTGGCGGTCCTGATGAGGTGGTGGTGGTTGCGGATGGCGTCTTTGTGGGCAGCACAGCTGGCTGGCATCTTGTCGTTGTGCCATATGTTTTCCAGTTTCCGGCAGGTGTGTTTGGAGTTGAGGAGTTCTGGGGTGAACCAGCTGACTCTTCTGCTGGTGTCTGTGTTGGTGGGGTTTTTCAGTGGAGCGACGGTGTTGGCGCAGTCGTTCATCCAACGTTCGAGGGCGAGTGCCCCTTCATCCGGGTCGGTAGGGGTCATTGGGGGGTTGAGTGCGAGGTTTGTTTGTAGTTGATCTCCAGTGATTTTGCCCCAGCGGGGGCAGGGGGTCTGTAGGGTGCGGTGGTGTGTGGGCGGTTTACGGAAGGAGAAGTGGATGCAGTGGTGGTCTGTCCAGGAGAGTTCGGAGGCGTGGCTGAAGGTGATGTGGGGGCTTGAGGAGAAGATGACATCTAGCATGTGGCCGGCGTTGTGGGTCAGCGTCGTGATGAGCTGTTCCAGTCCGAGGTTGGTGAGGTTGTCGATCAGGGTGGAGGAGTTGCTGCCTCTTAGGGTGGTCTTTGGGTTCGTGTGGATCTGGAAGTGCATGTGTTTGGCGGTGCTGAGGGTGTCGTTGGTGTTTGTTGAGATCTTGATGGTGTTTTTGTGGACGATGGGGATTCCTCCTCCGGCCCTGTTGGTGCGGTCTCTGCGGGTGATCTTGTACCCGTCTGGGATGGCTATGGCGATGTCTGGAGAGGAGCTTTCGTTCATCCAGGTCTCGGGCAGGAAGGCGACGTCCGGTGATGTGGTGTCGAGTAGGTCCCAGAGTTCAACGGTGTGTTTGTGTGCGGAGCAGGTGTTGATCAGGGTGCATCTAAGCTGGTTGGCTTCCATTGTGGTGGGTGTTTTGGTGCTTTCGTGGCAGGAGAAGCTGCAGTTCTGGCAGGTGAAGGGGCCGTGGGTGCGCCTCGGGGTGGCCTTGCAGCAGGTGTGATTTCTTCCTGGGTTGAGAGCGATGAGGGTCTTGGCGTCGTAGCGGAGGTGGTCAGCCTGGCAGGTGCAAGGGCCAGGGGCTCTGGCGCTGGGCACAGTCCAGGCGCGGACGGGCGCAGACGGGCTTGCCTTAGGCGCACCTCTGGCGCTCCAGCGGCGCGGCCGCGCAGCGGCTGCCATATATGGGGAGGTGGGGAGGGAGGAGCAGCTGGGAGGCGGGAGGCAAGGGACGGGTGTGGCAAATGGGCACGGAGGGGGCAGGGCCGCAGGGGAGGCAGCGGCGGGGACGGAGGACGGGAGACCAGTGTGGGGCACAGAGGAGCGAAAGGTGAACAAAAAGCAAAGGGGCACAGAGCAGGCGGCGATCAGATTACAGAATACAGAATACAGGGGCACGAAGCAGAGCGGCGATCAGCATACAGAATGCAAAGTACAAGAGGCACAAAGCAGAGCGGCAAGCGGGGGGCAGGGGGCACAGAGCAAAGCGGCGATCAGGATATAAAATACAGGGGGCACAAAGCTGAGCGGCGAGCGGAGGGCAGGGAGCACAGAGCAAAGTGGCGATCAGGATATAAAATACAGGGGGCACAAAGCAGAGTGGCGAGCGGAGGCAGGGGGCACAGACAGATGCAGGAACAAGGCAACGGCAGCAAAAGGAAAGAGTGCACAAACGAACAGTGAAAAACGAACCTAAAAGCCACCACTGGCCACCAGGGATGAGGCGCAGGTGGAAGCCTGCGGGTGGAGGAGGGCCTCGAATTCACCGGCGGTGGCAACAGCAGCGATCAGCGACAGCGGGGGTGCAGGCGGAGCTGCAGTGGGGGGGAGCAACCTACCAAGAGGTCAGGGGTCGCTCTCCTCACCGCTCAGCGGCCGCCATATATGGGGAGGTGGGAAGGGAGGAGCAGCTGGGAGGCGGGAGACGAGGGACGGGTGTGGCGAATGGGTGCGGAGGGGGCAGGGCCGCTGGGGAGGCAGCGGCGGGGACGGAGGACGGGAGACCGGCGCGGGGCACAGAGGAGCGAAAGGTGAACAAAAGCAAAGGGGCACAGAGCAGGCGGTGATCAGATTACAGAATACAGAATACAGGGGCACAAAGCAGAGCGGCGATCAGGATACAGAATGCAAAGTACAAGGGGCACAAAGCAGAGCGGCGAGCGGGGGGCAGGGGGCACAGAGCAAAGCGGCCATCAGAACATAAAATGCAGTGGGCACAAAGCAGAGCGGTGAGCGGGGGGCAGGGGGCACAGAGCAATGCGGCGATCAGGATATAAAATACAAGGGGCACAAAGCAGAGCAGCGAGCGGGGGGCAGGGGGCACAGAGCAAAGCGGCGATCAGGATATAAAATACAGGGGGCACAAAGCAGAGTGGCGAGCGGAGGCAGGGGGCACAGACAGATGCAGGAACAAGGCAACGGCAGCAAAAGGAAACAGGGCACAAACGAACAGTGAAAAACGAACCTAAAGGCCACCACTGGCCACCAGGGATGAGGCGCAGGTGGAGGCCTGCGGGTGGAGGAGGGCCTCGAATTCACCGGCGGTGGCAACAGCAGCGATCAGCAAGCAGCGACAGCGGGGGTGCAGGCGGAGCTGCAACGGGGGGGCGACCTACCAGGAGGTCAAGGGTCGCTCCCCCCCCCCCCTGGGGGAACTGCTAAATGGCTTCTTTGTTTCCTAATAGCAATTTTGAGGTGATAAAGAGTTGATGTTCATGCTTTGTCACCTGTATTATTAGAATTAGGTTCTCTTCCACACTAAAATTACTCTTCCTCTTGCCCTGGAGTTATGTCTGTACATTCTGGCTGCTGTTAGTGTTGTTGCCCTGACTGTTGCTGCCTGCCCCATGTCTCCTTTGTTATGTTTTGGAAAACTTTTTATTTCAATCTATCCAGCTTAATTTGTAAAAATATAAGTGCCAGGACTATCGTCAGGAGGCCACTGCAGCTTCCACCACACATTACCCCTGCCGACACTGCCAGTGATAGTAACAGCACAGCTGCTAACCATCACACTCTTGCAAGTGTGACAGTTCGGACTATTTCAGGCCCCCAAAGCTAAAAGAATGGCTTGGGCAGCAGGTAATAGCCAATTTTAATGAACATAGCATTAATAATTAACTGTTGTTTTGGTAACACCCAATTGCAGGCTGTCCCAAGCACCGGTGCGGACAATTAGTACCGGTGCTGAGCACCAGAAACCCCCGGCTCAAATTAAGCACTGAATACATCACTTTTTAAGGTGTTTTTGACGCATGAAGCACTCTAAAGAGGTGCAGAGCTGATTTTCGGCACGTAAGCATTGCTTTACGACTTACAAAGCAGGTTAGCATCACTTTGGCTGCACATGCGTCACTTTTGTCTGCAACATAGGTCCCATGGACACATGATTTGACGGACCTTACAAGTTACAACGTGACGTGCTGTACCTTAAATATTGTGCATCATTGGCTTTTGGAACTGTAGTACGGCAGAGCAAAGTTTTCTGAGGAATCGCTGCTTTGAAGTAGTGATGCGTCAGTTCTCATGAATGAACCTCTCAGTGTCCAAAAAGAAACAAAAATGGAAATCAGGCACTTGGAAGTGCTTTATATTGCAGACTTGCAGTACCTCTACATTGCCAAATACGAACGGCATGATGCTGTAAATAAAGAGAATGGGTGTAGTTCTGGTATTGGCACTTGGAAATGAAGTGTAGCGCTGAAAAGAAGTTAAACAAATACGTATTAACAAAATGCAAATATTGTTAATTCCTTCTTTTTTCAGGAAACAAACAGCTAAGTGATATAGGGTTCAGGTTTGTTCCAAACTGTTCACCACTTGACGAGATCAGGAAACAGCGACATTATGTGCAATGAAGAGGTCAGTAATTCAGTTTCATCCTGCACTCCATACTAATTGCTGAGCTGCAATGCCATATAAAATGAATCATCGAAGTGTTTACAGACTGAATCACAAAGACAGGAACGTGTTTAACTCTATTGAGATGTTGTAACTGTTTGACCTCACACTGCATATTTCCGAGTCAGGAAATATAAACATTCTCCACCCTATTTTTAAGTCTAATGCCTTTGTGTGCAGGCTTTTTGACAGAATTTACATAAACTGCAATCCACAATGTCAACACAGAAAATAAATGCGAAGAAAGGCCCAAAAGCAGCTGACACAGTGAGAAAAATACAACACATTATTCAAACAGTTTTCTGAGAGGGAAAGTTTGCCTTCACATGAAAAGCGATAATGTGTGTTTAGACAAAGAGAAGGGTAGGGGATTATGTATTAAATCCGCTTGGATCCGTTCTGAATAAATTGATACAACGGACTGACCTTGAACAATGTATGCCCAAATGCTTTATTCCCCCCACCAGGTACCTTTAATTACACGTTGTGATGAAGAACGAAATATACCACTGAAGTAAACATGTGCAACCCTCTGCTCTTAATGGAATAGTTCAAGGGCCTTCCAATCGAATCACAACGTAGCCCGCAACTGATCAAATGCCAGGGATAAAGTCACAAATAGGGCCTCATTCAGGGGCATGTGTTCAAGGAAGTGGCGGGCGTTAGCCGTCATGGCTTAACGCCTCACTCCGCCACTTCCGAAACGCAGGGCTGAGCCATATTTTCAACGATATGGTGCAGCCTTGCGTTCCCCCCTGCGCTGGAGCTACACTTAGCACTGTAGCGCCAAAGCAGGCACTCTTGCCCAAGGCAGCACACATGTAAAAAACAAAAACAAGGGAAAATAATGCATTTCTCCTCGTTTCGCCAACCTAAGACCAGGTTTTCCCTAATCTTAATTTTGGCGCTACCTCCTATATACGCTGCCCTTGTCAATAGGGGGCAGCGTCAAAATCAATGGTTGCCCACACCTTTCACGCGAAGCATAGCATGAAAGGGTACTTATTAACAAGGCAGCGTTTAAGCCACGTTACGTGGCTTAACGCTGCGTTGTAAATAAGGCAATGCCCCTATCACCGCCACAACGTCGTAATAAGTGACGCTGTATTGGCGATAGGGGCTTGTACATATGACCCTCAGAGCGGCCCGGCAAATTCCCGGAATGAGGGTCTCCCATAAACCAGATACACATAGGATAACCTGCAGTATGGTAGCGCTGCTCAACAGAAACTGCAGATACTCCTTCTTTCACATGAGTTTTCAGCAGATGTTATCACTCATGTTATGCTAGGAACACTTTCCCTTATGCGGCTTAATCCTGCTTAATCCTGCAAAGCTCGGAATTCACACTCAAAATCCTGCTCGCACTCATTATTTACCCGGGGCCCAGAATAAGACCCCATGCAGTGTAACCGGCTTATCTGCCTCCTTTATAGGTTTAGAGCTATAGAAAAGCATATCACACAGCCAGAGACGAAGTCAGATTCACCTTTCATCTACATCCTTGTTTTTCTCTACACTCCCCGGCTCGGCTCCCCATCAGTATTAATGCTGATATTGTTTTAAATACACATTCACGGTGCTGGGGACTGGCTAAGCATTTACACAGCCATCTTATCTGTATGGTATGTCGATGTTATTGTAGGGCTCTTTTCAAAGCCCTAATGAATTCATTTATGTAATTCATTCCAACTGATAGGACACATACAAAGAGCAATAGATACATAGATCAAAAAGAGAAATGTCCTGAAATGAAACGCCTTTGTTAGCCCCCGTACTAGGTCCCATGGATGGCTGAGCGCTTGATAAGCCTAATAATACAGCGATGCAAAGGCGCGCCATTGGCAGTATGGACTGGAAGCCTCGCCCGGTCAGTCTTCAAAAGACAATGGGCTGACATTGGAATGTGAGACAGCACCCTTGTTTTTATTAACCCAGCGAGATTTTGTAATCGCATCACGTTCCCATCAAAAGGGCATTTTATTGTGTCTATTTTGTCTTTTACTTAAAGGGCACATGTGACTGTTAGAGTCAAGGAGAGTTTCACAAAGCTTAAAAAAGAAATTATACAAAAAATCATTAAAATCAATACCCGGAAATAAAATATGTCAGAGATTGGGTTGTTGAGTAAGAAAGGGGAACACTTACTAAATTAATAAACACAGTCTGGTTAGACCAGAACAGAGTTAAATAATCTCTGCTCACTGCGTTAGCTATAGCACAAACAACTGGCAATTGCTACAAAGTGCGAGTTAAGTTCAACTAGTGCCTACAATTTTAAAGTCAACAATGAAATTAAATTCACAAACCAATTTAGAAAAAAAGAAAAAATTTAATGACTTAAAAGATAGCAACAGGATTAAAATAGGACAAGGGAAAACAATGTTCTAAAGTGTTAAAGCAAAAGGACCTAGTAAAACAAAAGCAGAATTGTAAACTAACAGTTCACAGGTGATGGGGACTTAGGCACAGTTTTAGTGGAACAAAATGGAGCGAAGGTCAGGTACACTAAATGGGTCATCCAGTCCAACGTGTTTACTTCTGATTTAGGGTCCAATTTATAGTTTGTCAGAGAGAGTATTCTGCCACCACTGTGATGGAGTACACTCTCTGCCAAACTGAGTCCAACCCGCCTCATTTACAGTCAGTGACCTTATTACGGCGAAGGCAAAGACAACTCCATCTCTGCCACTATTAACCTTTAATGGCCCGCCAGAGCAAGGGCTGTCGGAGGTTTGGCCCTATGCTATGGGGCACCCAGGGGCTTCTGGGCAGAACAGTGGTGGTTGAGGCTTTTTACTCTTGCTGTCCCGGGGTCCGACTTACTATGGAACCCATTCAACTGGGCCAGGTACCCCTTCTGAATTTGACTCTCCGTGGTAGCTGTGGCCGAGCAGTCAAGGATCCCTCAGGAGGGAGGTACATAGAGGTGAGTGAACATGACTTGTAACTCAAAAAGCAAACAGTACGAACAATAAATGAATGTCCAGCCAAATCCTTGATTTTATAAGAAAAAGTAGTATTTTTTTTCTAACTCTACATATGCAAAGAAATGCGACATTCAAATACAACAACACACTCCCCCTTGAGATCGGGGCGCTAGTAAATGTCAGGTGAATCCTTGTCCCATCCTCCTTCGTGAAATATGTTCAGGGTTATTCCCCATTCACTAATGGCCGCATCACGGAATGCAAACTATGAGGCCACACTCAAGAGTTTCCTTTTGACTCTTCAGGATTTCAGTCAAAAGTGTCTATGCTGTTGCAGCACCTTCAGCAGTGAATCTCCTGGGGACCCAAAGGCCCTAGTTCAAGTCTCACCCATTCCTGCAGCAAAGAAGCATTTGGCATTACAGCGGGCAACCTCAGCGCCGACCCTTATGAGGTCCAATCCAGCTAGGAAAGTCAGGCTGTTCGTGTAACAGGCAGCAGCGTCAGATGGGCGCAGGCTGACTCTCTGGAGTGGGCTGCCAATCAGAGCAGCTTCCAACTCACAGCAAAGCAGTAAGTCAAGTTCTCCCTGGCAGAGGAATTCAGTTTTTTAGCTCCTGACTGGAGTCCGTGAGGGGGCGTTGGCCTCCTCGGCGTACTTCTGGTCCACAAGTGTCAGTCAGGGCAGATCCTTCAGTTTGTCTGGTCCCGCTGCACACAGCCTCACTGTGTTCCCGGAAGAGGGCCTGAAGTCTTTGATGTTTTAGTCCCTGCAGTCCCCCTCGGCACCTTCTAGAAACAATGTAGACTACTCAGGTGCAATCGCCCTCACCATGGCAGCCCCTTCCTCCATATGTGGTCACAGCTCATATGTTCATGAGTCCTGGCATGCTGGTCACACAGTTCCTTCACTCTGTGGCTCCCACTGGCATACATGATCACCACAACAAAGCTGTTTGGATTCAGCGCCCTCCACACAGCACTCAATACATGGCACAGTCTATGGCAGCCCTCTTCGAGTATGCAGAGGTCACAGAAAACACTTGCACATGGGCTATGGCACAATCGGTGCACAGACGAATCCTCACATATCGCACAGGGAGTCCTAATGGTAGGGATCCTCACTAGACCTTGCCCCCTCCAAAGTGCCCATCTTCCTCACAGGGCACACTGGTTTTGGCAATCAGGTAGGTGCTGGTGCTCCAGGCTCTAGGGCAGGTGGTCTTGGTTTTCCTGAGTTCCTGGGTGATCTCCCCTCACCTAGCAGGGAGGCTAGCAGTCCATATCCATAGTTTTAATGAGCTTTCCATTCTCATATATTCGTCTGGATGCTTGGCAGATGACAAATGTTTGGGGACTGAACTTCCCCTTCTTATAGTCTGGGTCTTTGATGTGTTATGCTGGGGTTCTGAAGTGTCATGCTGGGGTTCTGCATCTTTTGAAGTAGGCACTTCTCCATGGAATGAGGTCTAGAAGTCTGCCGCAGCAGGCATTATTTTTCACAACAATTATTGGGAGTAACCAGAGTTCCACCCTGGATGTCAGTCACAGTGATATGGGCATCAAAGGGTTAATCCCAGACCCCCAGCCTTACTCTTTATGATTCTCTTATCGGTCCCATCTCCCTTTCTGAGATGTAGCCAGGCCCCTTCCTTCCAGTGTGTCCCCACCTAGCTCACAGGAATCCTTCCATGAATGGATGAAGACCACAATATCATCCAAGTAGGCCACACAGAACTACTTCAGCCCTGCAAGATCATGGTTCACCATGCATTGAAGAGTGGCAGAAGAATTCTTCAACCAAACGTCATCACCTTAAAGTGCTACAGCGTCTCTGGCTCAGAGACTGCATTCTTCTACTTGGCATTTGGTGCCAAAGAGATCTGCCAATATCCACTGGTCGGATCCTGCTTTAGAGTGGGTGAACACATGAGCAGTTTTCTCTGTTTTTCACCTCTTTGGCACTGCCAAGTAAAACCGGGAGGTAAGGGGCAGTGAAAACTGCAAAATTCCCAACTTGCCATTGCTCCAATGCATTTTTGCGGTATATCATGCGTCTGCTTACAAGTTTAAGCAGAACAGCACTAAAGTGAAGAAAAAGCAATGTCAATAAATGCGACAATTGCTAGTATTCACATATTCAACTGAATAACATACAGATTCACAGAACTAAATGATCATAGCGGTGACCTTTGATGGATTCGATCAAAGAATGTGGAACGGTAGTGCAAAATCTTGCAGGTGATAACAGCAGGTTTGGAAGTACATGCATATGGTTTTTGACAAATTAAGACCACATTATTGTTTAGCAGGAGTATGAATTCATATGGCATTCTATGTATCTCAACTTATCTGCAAGTCCTTTCTACTGAAATGGTAACATTGCAGGCTTTTTTTATACTGAAATGGTAACATTGCAGGCTTTCCTGCAGTGCAACAGGGCTGTATGCCTATCAGTTTGCCATGGATTTTACATCTGACATTTGAATGGTGAGGGGCCACACTGCATCACACATTGTGCCTTTGATATGAATGCCACGTGTGCAGCTTTGCATTGCTTTGTTATCGGATTACCTAAAAATAGAAGTACTACTATGACTCTGCAAACTTGTCCAAGAACACCCTTTCTGCACTTGACTTTCAAGGTTGTGTGGCAGTGCAGTCAAAGTCTTCTCAGGATTGTTTGGGGGACAAGATATAAGAACTGAACACTCATTCAACAAACACAGTAAAGTATTGTCAAGCCCTGGCTCCGGAGTGCAAAGCGGTGGCGGTATTTCTGGATGCCGCTAAGGCTTTTGATTCGGTCACATGGGGATATATGTTTGCCACTTTAAAGAGGATGGGCCTGCCGTTTCCCTTTCTTAGATGGATAGAGATTCTTTATACAGCACCATTGGCGAGGGCACGCATTGATAACTATCATTTTCAACAATTTCTAATACACAAGGGGACCATACAGGGGTGTCCACTCTCCCCTATTTTATTTGCAATTGTAATGGAACCGCTTGCGTGTGTTATACAACAAAAATACGCGAATACGGGTCTTGAACTTAGTCAACGCCCTCTCATCATCTACATGTATGCAGATAATATGGTTCTATAGACCCGGGACCCGGAAATGAATCTACATCCTCTCATCCGGGAATATATTAAATATGAGTATTTATCGGGGTTACAAATTAATTGGGAAAAGTCTTCTGTCTTTCCACTGACGTCGAGTACATTGCATTTCCCAATGGAATAGCCGCTAGAATGGCCGTTGGACCCGTTCGGTATTTGGGGGTATGGGTGCACTCTGATCCAGAGATGGTACTGAGAGAAAACTTTGGCAGGGCTCTCACCTCCACAGAAGAACAAGTGACTAGATGGATTGGCTTACCTCTTTCGCTAGCGGACAGAATTGCAGTTACAAAAATGGTTATTTTACCCCGGTTTTTATATCTCTTTACCAATGTCCCTATTAAGTTAATGAGGGCATTCTTCACACGGCTGCGCTCGACTATATTGCGCCTGGTCTGAGCAAGTAAGAAATCCCGGTGTAGCTGGAGTACTCTCACTAGGCCATATTCACAAGGGGGATTCGCGGCGCCTGATATGTATTTGTATTATCTATGTGCACAGGCCCAATTTGCTCACCATTGGTTCTTTCCTCCTCCATTTATCCCACACGTAGCTGTTGAAACTGATGACATGAGCATGGATCCAACAGTGACATTAATCTCGAAAACACACGTTACATACCCCTTTAGAGATATGTGCACTGCGGACTGCATGGCACAAGCATGGTGTGCCATGGCGAAACGCGCAGGTGGGCAATTGGTCTGTGCCCCGGCTCTTCCCATAGCATATCATCCTAAACTTTCGGTGACCCAGGATAAACGGGCGCTGGAGAGCCTGGCGGATATGGACATGATTACGATGGACGATCTCTATATGAAAGGCTCCTTCATCACAATGGCACAGATTAGGGTAGGCATCAGGGGGCGCTAATGCCCGTCTTCACATACTGCAGGTTGCGAGAGGCTCTCAACGCTTTCAATCCCTGAGCTCCCTGCTGACCTTATTGGCAGGTCCCTCACGCGGTAGGCAGGTCACCGGATTATATCAAACCGTGCAATCTGACACCGCGCCTTAACACCGCCAGGCCCAGGAGCCATGGGAACAGGCTCCAGGCAATGCTCTCAGCAACGAGGATTGGGAGCTCAGTTGCTTGATGCCAAAACGTCTGATGGCTAATTGCAACCTGCGCATAATCCATTTTAAATATTTACAACAGTTGTATTATACGCCCCTTCAGCTAAAGAGGTATGGCCTGCGTGACACAGCTGGATGTAAACCATGTGGGGTACAAGAGGCTGATTTCCTTCATCTTGCATGGGATTGCCCCCAGATTAGGGAATTCTGAGTGTTGGTCACACAAGCATTAACAGTCATGTCATTGGAGGAAGTTGTGTGCTCCTCTTTGATTTGTCTGCTGGGTCTGGTGAAGCGTTTTAAAGCGCAGAATAGACGATTGATACTCATAGCAGTTGTAATGGCCAAGAGAAAAGTAGCACAAGCATGGGACAGTAAGAAAGCCCCTAAAATTAAGGATTGGCTACATGACTTGGCATTTTGCAGGGACCAATTGGCATATTATGCAGACCTCTAGACCCAAGGACATTTGGCCCCCATTGACAACGTATCTACTGACTAATCCTCTAGATGCTGTAGATGATAGTGGTACCATCTAAAAGTATTTGATATGATGTGAAACAGTATGGTTTAAAGCAATGATTCTTGCTGTATGCAGATATATTGTAATCTCATTGATTCGTGTTGTCACACGGGGAGGGGGTTTGCTTTATTTTGCACAATGCGCATAAGTTGTATGTATTTGAAAGTTTTAAGAAAGCACTTTAGTCTCGCAACAAAACTAATTACTACACATTTCAATAGAAATACAAGCGCAAGATTGCAATCTCAGTTATGATGTTCAGTAAGGATTGAAACACCTCTCCGGTATCCTCTCTCCTCAATAAAGAAGATATCTAAACATCTAGTGTACACAATTGGGTTATTTGCTGAGAGGGGTGGAAGCCCCACTTAAATATTAAACCCAATCATTGCCAGGGTGAACCGCAAAAGTCAATAAATAAACTTGTGCCTTACCCTCTGGTAGCTTGGCACAAAAGCAGTCAGGCTTAACTTTGCAGCAATGTGCAAAGTAGCTATGCAGCACTCAAACAGTAATACAGTGAAAACATAATACAATACAAATCGCAAACCAATTTAAGCAATAAGTGGCACATACATCAAACATTTTTGCCTTCGCAAACTGGCCGATTAGCAGAATCGGTCCATTTGCGAACACAAAAAATGCTTTTCAGATGCAGAAAACCCTATTTTGCGATTCGGTAATCTGTTACTGAAACTCAAAATGGGTTTGCGATTCGCTATTAGGAAGGGGCGTGTTTAGGGCGTCCCTCCCTAATACTGAATCATACCAGCATGTAGGAATGTTTTGTGACCGAAATGCAGTCGCAAAACATTTGCAATTTACCACCTACTTTAAGTAGGTGGTAACCCATTTGCAAATGGCAAGGGGTCCTCAAGGGAATGTTTGTTACAGCATTTTTTAGGAGTAGGCAGTGGTCCTTTGGAAAACTTTTCATTTTACTTTTTGTAAAGCATCTCGCTTTACTTTAAGGAAAACGGGCTACTTTACAAAAAAAGATTGCTTTATTTAAAAGCAATCACGAACATGGTGGTCTGCTGACTTCAGCAGGCCACCATCCCCGTGATTTTTGTAATTCCTAGTGGGTCACAAAATGCAATCTACCTCATTAATATTAATGAGGTAGAACGATTTGTGAACCCCTAGGAATCGCTATCTGAAACTCTATGAGTTTCATGCATTATAAATTGTGATTACCTAATTGGAATTCTCAGGAATTTGCAATTAGGTATTCACAATTTACAATTTTGATATATGTAGCTCAAAGAGTAGAATGTAATAAAAAATCCAATCAGTAGAGCCATGGATATGATTTTTCAAAGTTGTAGGTAAAATAGCATCAAAAAGCACAAAGCGCTACTTGCAGGTATCTGGTTTTGCTGGGCCTTGGAAAAGTCACACTATCAGGCCGACCATGATGAAGCACAGGTCGGAGACAGGACCCAGGTTCATTATGCTGAAGGATTACCTTCTCAATTCCTGAGTGAATAGCTCTGTTTGCGCTAGTGGGAGCCACAAGGAGATTGTTGGCTGCACGAAAAGCAGGTCAGGACTGCGTATGGGCGGCAGGATGTGGCGTGTTACTACTAGATAGAAAGTACTCTTGCTAGACTCTGGATATGGTCTAGGGAGTAACAACTGCACTTTAACAACATATCGCCATGTCTATCATGCCACACGTGCTTTACACCCTGCTGCCAATTCTTAAGTTACATCAAGAACACGAAAGGACACCCAACCTTTTATCATCTTTCTTTCTTGATTGGAATATTTGTTGGCTCTAACAGACGAGCACGACATAAGGGTCTAACTGCCACCTTTGCCACAACACACCATTTGTCCAGGGTTACTACCGGGTTTATTCATCTCAAATCCTCTGCATAGATTGTATATTGCCCTGAAGAAGTCCTGTTTCTAAGGACGAAACACGTTGACTGTCTGTCTTTTAAAGAATAAACCAATAAAGGAAAAGAAAAACTTGAACTGTGTACAACTGCTTCGTGGCTCCGTAGAAATTTACTACTTAAATGACTTTTGAATATTGTGGCAAAGTGGTGCATCTCTGATTTAGTGTTTTCAAATGCGGATAGTGGCTGCTGTAATGCGAAGAGCCGGTTGTCGCTGGAGTTTCGTGTTTGGTAGTCAAAGTGAACTCTTGTTGTCGGTGTGAAAGGCAGGTCTCAAGGGAGCCTCACCCCCTTAAGCCCTACCTTCCTTGACTTGACTTATGAGAATTAAAAAGAAAGGTTTAGGACTTGCAAAAGATTTTTTTTTACCAGGTATAAATGGCAGTTTAAAACTTCATTACTGGATGCAGTGGCAGACCTGAGACTTGTTTTGTGGGCCTGCTTTAGTGGGTGGCACAGTGAGTGCTGCAGTCCATTAGTAACATTTTAATTTACAGACCCTGGGTACGTGTAGTATCGTTTAATAGGGACATATGAGTACATTAAATAGGCCAATTAGGTGTAGGCCAGTTTTACCATGTTTTTAGGGCGACAGTGTAATCACTTTACCACTGGTTAGCAGGGATAAAGTGCAGAGTGTCGGGTACATGCTGTGTTTCTCCTCCTGTACAGTCTCTCCTTCTGGAGGGTTAGGCATACTCCTGTCTTCCCTCATCAGGCACGTGGGCTTCCAGCCACTTTAGGCAGACCCTTAGCTCCTCCAGAAATAGATGCAGAGTTCAGGTAATGTCCCTTGACTTGTGTGAGCTGTCAGGCAGACCCCATCCCTAGTCATACAGCAACTATTCAAGTGGTCTTTAGAGCACTCCCTGCCTTGGTCAAGAAGATTTAAACAAAGTGGGATGGTTTGGATTGTATTCATTTTTGAGACCGGATATGTGGATCCACTGTCTGAGGCTTCAGAACCGGTTAGCATTGGGTCATTTCATATGACATTTTCTGGCTGTTCCTCAGTCTTTGTGCAAAGTATCCGCTCTCGCAGCAGGTGGTGATAGGGAAATGAATATCCAAAACACGGATTCTGTGAAGTTGGAAATCTCAGTAACTACCTAGCTAGCTGTAAGTAGCCTTTCTGAAGTAGCAATTGAGACAGACAAAAGGGTACACCCTGCCTAGAAACGTCTTCACTTTGAAGAACAGAAACTGTAATTCCACCCATAACCCCTGCCACCTACCAAATGGCATTGTTCAGAAAGAAGCAATCAGCAGCCTTTAACTAACAAGGTTAACAAGCCCTTTCTCCTCTCAATCCTCCTTCACACACAGGGGCCTACTTAGAAATATAAGCTAACAAATGAGTACATCAAAATGTGCATACTTATTCTTTCATTTAAATTTCCTCGCTTTGGCATTTCACCATTTAAGATTGTAAACTAAAAATGTACTACAAACTGTACACTTACATGTCTTAACTCCAGAGTTTAGAATGGGGAGCCTAATTGTAAAGTTACAACTATTAGCTCTTCACTCACAGGCATAGCTCTCCCCCATTGAGAGGAAATCTCCCTATGGTATGCTGTATTTGGAAAAGTAAAACAACTTAAAAAAAGAAAGGTTCCATTATTTCTATGAGAAATATGAATGTACAATAATTATATATATTTATTATAAATGTAGGCTAAATTACAAAATGCCACAACACTACATGCATAATTTTGAAGTATATATGTAATTAATTTACCATTAACATTGTTTGTCATATATGTATTAAAGATTTCCCACCTAGAATTCTTTTATATGTATTTATTTATTATGTATTTAAAATAATAATCATTATGTGTAGCATTAATATACATGAATATACTTATTTTTTCAAATTAAAGTTGCATTTATTTCTAAATTAAAAACTTATATAGAATATTTATAAAAGTATTTAGATTTCTTACAGTTAAAAAAATGTATTTTAACATTATTTCCTGGGGCAAGGTATATTAAGTCCCAGTCTACATTATTTCCTATGCAGGAGCATTGCAATACCAGTGGTTTGTCATGTGGGGTGCTGGATGTCCTCCATGTCTGAACTGGAGTATACTTACAACTGTTTTGGGTCCTTGTTGGTGGATTTGTGTCCTTCCCTAACCACTCCCTAGCTCTCCCTTAACTTTCCTTACTCCTGCCAAAACTCCTCAATTTGACTAGTAAGTAGTCTTGATTTCCCAGCCACTCCCACCAGTCCTTCCCACATTTATTACTAAAATGTAGGCATATGTGTGTGGAGGTCTTCACACATTAAAGGTAGGCAAGGTGGAGGTGGAGGGCACGCGTCTGATGTTGATCGGGAGCTCGTTCCAGGTCTTGGTCGCAATGTAGGAGAAGGCTCTTCCTCCTGTTCTGGCTCTGTGGATCCGCGGGGTGCAGGCGAGGGCGAGGTTGGTGGATTGGAGGTTTCTTTTGGGTATGTAGAAGTAGATTCTCTCGTTGAGGTATTGGGATCCGGTGCTGTGAAGGCATTTGTAGGCATGGGTGAGTATCTTGAAAGTAACTCTTTTCCCGATGGGGAGCCAGTGGAGGTCCCGAAAGTGTTGGGTGATGTGTTTGTGTCGAGGGATGCTGAGGACGAGTCTGGGCTGCGGTGTTCTGTATTGTTTGTAGCTTGCGGAGTTGAGACTTGTTGATCCCGGTGTAGCGGGTATTTCTGTAGTTCAGTCTACTGGTTATGAGTGCATGGGTGACGGTCTTCCTTAATTCAGGGGTATCCATTTGAAAGTGTTGCAGAGGATGCTTAGGGTGTTGAAACAGCTGGAGGTGACGGCGTTGACCTGTCGGTTCATGGAGAGGGAGGAGTCGAGTACGATGCCAAGGATTCAAGCATGGTCCATTGGGTCGGGGGCTGCAGAGGAAGGTGGGTCAAGCTGACGGGGAGGTTCTGAGGATGTGGACTTCTGTCTTCTCCGAATTGAGCTTGAGGCAGCTGTTTCTCATCCAGGATGCAACGCCCTGCATTCCTTCCTGGAAGTCTGGTGGTGGTGGGGTCTTTGGCGAGGGATAGCATGAGCTGGGTGTCATCTGCGTAGGATACTATGCTGAGGTCGTGCTATCTGACAATGGCGGCGAGTGGGGCCATGTAGATGTTGAAGAGGGTTGATCCCTGGGGGTACTCCGCAGTTGATTTCCGTGGGTTGGAGAGGAAGGGTGGCAGTCTGATTCTTTGGGTTCTGCCGGTGAGGAACAAGCAGATCCAGTCAAGAGTGGTTCCTTGAATGCCGGCGTTGTGGAGTCTGGTGGCGAGTGTGCGGTGGAAGACAGTGTTGAATGCTGCTGAGAGGTCGAGCAGGATCAGGGCCACGGTGTGTCCTTGGTCGAGGGGGGAGCTAATGTCATCTGTAATGGTGAGTAGGGCAGTCTTGGTGTTGTGGTTGCTGCGGAATCTGGATTGGGAGGGGTCGAGGACAGAGTTGTCTTCGATGAACATTGTTAGTTGTGCGTTGAAGGTCTTCTTCACGACTTTTGTCACGAAAGAGAGGAGTGAGATGGGTCGGTAGTTCTTGAGGTCCGTGGGATCTGCTGAGGGCTTCTTGAGCAGGGGTCTGACTTCTGCATGTTTCCAATTGTCGGTGAAGTCTCCGGTCTTGAAGGTGGTGTTGATGGTGCGTCTTAGTTCTGGCGTGATGGTGGCTCTGTGGTAGATGTGTGATGGGCAGCGGTCGGTAGGGGCCACCGAGTGGATGCCTTTCATGGTTGAGGCGGTCTCTTCGGTCATGGAAAATGTCGAGGTGGAGATGGTGGGGTGGCTGGTATTGCCTGTGGAGGGGGTGGCTGCTTAGTCTGGTATCTGGTTGTTGAAATTGTCATAGAGGCTCTTGATTTTCAAATGGAAGTAAGATCCAAGCTTGTCGCAGAGGTCCTGGGAATTCACATGGTATTCAACACATAGTTCTGGGGGGTCCACATAACAGCATAACTTTGCACTAGAGCAGACAGCAGATTGCACTTTTTGACACAAAGGAAAAAGGTTTGGTTGTACTAAAGATTTACAAAACACAGTATGCTACCATCACCATTTTATAGGTTTCTCTCCGGACATGGACAAGGGTAAGGCTTGATGCACCAAATTAGATAACAGAACAGGTTCTGGATTTTACATTAACTGGTACAGGCACACACACTAGATTAGTATGCCACTAGGACCAAACAAAGGACATGATATCAGTTTTAAATACAGATAGTAACTCAGACCAAGGGTACACACCTGCTTACCATGCAGCAGACAGTCCCTTCCAACATCTACTTTGCTCAGAAATTATGCTTTGAGCATTTGACATGTGATGGGTTTCTTCCTTGTCCCTTATGTTCAACAATTGCTTCAATATTATTTTCATGACATGGCCTACCAAGTGTGGATATGTTTTTATAGCTTGATTGTGGCTCAATGTCACATTTCATATTTGGTTGTACTGCCTATTTTCTTGTATACTGAAAAGAACAAAAAATCAAAATTAATATATCGCTACAAATAACTTTATGTGAAAAAGGCAGGGAGAGGACAACATATGATACAATGAAGAAATTAATTCTGCTGCTCCAGCCGTGGCATAGGTCACTCATCAAGATTACTCTTTAACCAAAGCTGCTATCACAACAATAATGAAGAAGGGTAGAGTTTATGAATGATAAACAGGACCTAATTTGCGTAGGTAAATGGGGAATAAAAACAAACAGCAAATGCCGCAGCATAGGGCATCAGGATACAATGTGAAAAAAGCATAAAGCTTGCCCTCTGTGTCTTCTCTTATTCTTTTATAGATGTACCAGTAGTTTTCTAGTACAAAGTAGGCTTTTCTGGTAGGACCTTTCTGGTTAGACGCTTACTTCTCGCATCAGTGACACATCATTGATGCTGACGAAGTCAGCGTGGGTCTCAGGCCCCAGCTCTCGGCCCCCGGCTCCCAGACCCCGGCAAAGTGGCTCCCTGGCAAGTTTGCTCCCCTTCTTCCCCAGCCTGCAACAGAGGGGGCGGGATAGCTGATAGCTGACATCCCAGGCCAGGCTCCTGCTCCATCACTGCGGGTGGCACAGCTGACTTCTAATCCAGCAGGCCAGTCTGTGGGCCATGAGCGTGAGCAGAGCCCAGGCACAGGAAGCGAGCAAAGTGGAGCTGAGAGGTAGGGGAGGTTAGAGCTGCGGTCCCCCACCATGCAGGTGGAAGCCCCTGGCCCACGCTCCTGATCTGTCTGGGCTGAACTGTTCCCATTGGGTGCAGGGTCAAGACTGATTTGCATATGGCTGGGTTCAAACTGGAATGGCATGGGGAGCAAAAGAGCGATGAAATTAGGGCTAGATCTCTGTACTGGGGTGAATGCATGACATTGTTCTGCATTCTGTCCATCAACTGTTCTTTTTGCATTTGTCACCCTGTGTGGGATGGGTATGCCCAGACGTGGGTCCTGTGCTCTCCATGCCACTGGAGTCAAGCTCTCCTGGCTGAAGAGGGGTGAAAACCCAAAACTGGTCCTAGGATGCTTGTTTCTAGTCCAGGGAGGACCTGGCCTGGCAGGTCAAGCTGAACTGTTCCCATTGGGTGCAGAATAAAGACTGATTTGCATATGGCTGGGTTCAAACTGGAATGGCATGGGGAGCAAAAACAAAAATGATGGTTTTAGGCCCAGATCTCTGTACTGGGGTGAATGTATGACATTGTTCTGCATTCTGCCCATCAACTGTTCTTTTTGCATATTAATCCACCTAAGTCATCATCAAGCGCTACCTACACGTCTAGCCCATCAGCTGCCCATTGTGCTAGGTCCCCAATGAGGAGCATAAAACTACTCTCGCCCACAAAACCATCCAACAAAGAAGGAGCCGATGACATTACACAACAACCTGGAGGCAAGGAACCAAACGGCCAATCTCTTTTGGAGCTATCATTCTTCCTCAAAGACCCAAAGCGGTGCTCCAATCAGGAAATTGAATATAGCCCCAATAAAGTTCTGGCTTCTTGATCTGTGTTGTGGCCACAAATGCTGCAAATACTCCAGTCAACCGTTGTGGCTTTAAACTACCATTTGAACAAACTAGACATACAAGGGGACCTTCTGAACACTTTAGCAGTATTTATTTTAAAGCTGGTATTGAAAGCTGGATAACTTGAACAAGCCAATCATAAGAGCTCAATCAGGCTCGATACTGGTCCAGTCCGCCTGCTGCTGTTCTCCAATTATAGACAGTTTGTCAACTCTCCCAAAGCTCCTTAACAACGTTTTAGACATAGTAACTGGCCTTTCTGGAGTCACAGGCAAAAGCGAGCATCCCATACAGGTGCCCTTAAACTACACTTCATCAGTACTGCAACTACACTTCATCAGTACTGGACATAAAAACAACATAGGCCCGGAGTTTCTGTATCAACAGCAGACAGCAAGTTCTGTAGCAACCGACAATGCGGTCCCTAGTACCATTCCCAATAGATGAGTTTCACCACCCAAACGCCATGGCCCAGAAACTTCGCAACAGATCCCTCAAGATAGGAATCCCATTGACCAGTCAAGTGTCACAATTCAGAACCTCGGTCAGTTCCCGGCAGCTAATCAATCCTCCACTGCCAAGTCACAATTACCCCACCCACTCAGTAAGTGGGAACAGAGAGACGGTGTACTCAATGAAACAAACCCATTTTTAACACTCTTTCTGGCCCTTGCGAATTGTACCCATTGTTTACAACAAGAAATAGACAACAGGGTCAAAGCAGCAGCAAGGAGAGTGCTTTGCAACCACATCCAGACTTCATAAATGCTTCTGACGCACAAGGCAAGCAACGCAAGCAGAGTTGTTCCTCCAACGGGCAGCAACTCACATCTACGGCTCCTGCAGTTGGAATCCCAATCGCTCAATGAAGCTACAAACCCACTCTGACAGTGTAGGATACATTTGTCTAGTCATCACAACTAGGCCTAAAATATAAAAACAATCTGGACCCCCAATGGAACTGCAAGCCAAAATTAGCTGCAGGCAGCCCAAACAACCTCCCCCGTAAAACAACAGCCCCCCTATGGTCTCAGAGTAGTTTCACCCTGGTGATGATCAACTAAGAGAAACAATAATTTGAAAAACAATGAAGGCAATGGCTGAGTTTAACAGGTGCCCTCTTCTACACTAGTCTATTGGGGACCAGAAGGTGAACACCAACCGGACCGCCATCAATCTCGAGGCAAAAAGACACTCAGTCCAGGAACTATATTAAGTCCACCTTTGGAAGACCTTGATTCAATTAGGACATGTGATCAGCAACAGGACAGACTCTCCCACTCTGCAAATTTCAAGTTGCTGTTTATACTGGAGTATTACTCAAAAGGCAGACATGACGTTGTAAATAGGAGCAACATCTTACCACTATTAAAAGCAACCCCAGTGTTTGGTGGTCTGGATTCAAGAAACATTGAGTACATCAAATTCCTCCTGCCCAGAGGTTCACAACCCTCAGAGGTCACATTGGTAATGTTTAGCTACCCTACCTGGGTACAAATTCTTCAATCCAGCTCAAAAATCTTTAACACATGAGGAATCAAGATCAGCCCATTCTAAGGAACTGGGTTACCCCTCCATGTTGTTAAAACCACAATTGACTTCTGAACTACATGCAAACAATCCATACTCAATACTAAAGAATGCTCAAGGCCATGTGGTTTCCAAAGTCAGGCCTTGAGCTACGACTGCAACCCTACATACTGAGTCCAATTGGGATTGGTTACCTGCAGCTCTGTCCAGCAGCCGCCCAGCCTGAACCGACAATCCATCTACCTGTCAATCCATTCCACCCATGCTAGCTCTACGCAAATGGGTCACTATTGACACACAACGGATAACCCAATCTTCAACCACACCCCTGCTGCAGCCTTTACCGTTCTTGTGCTCTTGGAACATCAGCGGCCTCCAACAGAAAATACATTACCCAGACTTACTTACCTTTCTTGCAGGTCGCCATTTCTAAGCTCTACAGGAAACATAGACTACTCAAAGCAAGCCCATAACCGGATTCATTGAACATTGGAAGCCGGCAGTTAGAAATCATTATTTGGACACCCAAAGGGGGGGCTTATCCATATACATTTCATGCAGTTTAGAAAATATTGTTGAACTATATTATTTCTAGAGAGTTAGCTTCTCTGAATCAACATCAAAACGTGGAGCCTGCACCTCCCTCTCATGATTCTTAATGTATACATTAACCCAAGTGCAAGTAAAAAACATACACAGTTTAGCTAGCTAATCTCAATTCTTTGTGACCTAGCTGGAGACCTCCCCCAAGTCGATTGCCTGATCAAAGGAAACTTTAGCACCAATCTCTTCCAAGGGATTAATGAGGACCTGGATAGTTTTACCTTTGGCCTTCCGCAGAGTTTCTAGGATCAGGCAAAACCAAGGGGCCAATTGTGTAGCCCGTTAGGCGAATTCCTGGTTTTACAGCTCCAAAGTGTTGGATACACTGTATTGAACTTTCGGTTTCCACTAGACACTCCACTAAACTGGACGAAACTCATCCAGTAAGAATGGTATCACGTGCTCTTATCTAGACTACACGAACTGCAATGAAGAAGTGTTTCCATACATAGAAAACTACAGCACCATGGCTCGTACAGAGAGCGACCACAGCCCTCAGATTACCACCACAGCTCTTAATCCACCACACCATGAACTATCAAGAGCAACACATCATGGCATTCACTCAGAAAAACTAAATCGTCTAAAATGTAATGTTGCATTCGCACCCGCATTATGGAAGAGTGTGTGCAGCTCATCAGACAGGCGCAATCCATCATCAGCTCTCTGATATCCGACTGGTTAAAACTTTGTACACAGCCAGCTCACCAACATGTTCACCCAGAACAAAGCTACACTTCTACACAGACCCTGGCCTTAAAGAAAGTTTGTAATAAGGCTGTTAGAGTTGCCCGGAGGAACCCAGAGGCTACAGAGTCAATTACTGCCTACAAAACAGCACAAAAAAACTACAGATCGGAATGTCACGCAGAGAAACAAAATCATCTCCAGCAGTTCTGGTGCACTCTCTTATGTGCGAATAAACATCCAAACTCAAGAATGTTTTGGGCTCTGGTGAATAGGCAAATGAGCTGAACCTCTGGTCTGGGTAGCACAAATATGGCAGAGCAAGAATGGGCAACATTTTTGACCAGTTACTTTCATGCAATCACAGGAGAAGATAATCCAATGATTTATACTGCAGCAAGCTCAACAACAACACTCAGAGAGTGTCTGCCCCAACCTCAAGACCATCAGCCCCTTCTCAATGCAGGAATCCATCTCACACCAAATAGGAAGGCAAGAACAAACGGAACACCGGGTCCCACTGGTCTGCTACAGGCTCTTTTTAAATCCAACTTCTGAGCCGACCAGTTAGCAAGCCTCTTTGACTATTGTTTGCAGACTTCAACTATACCTGATTAATGACGTGGGGCTATAATCCACCCATTCTATAACGGGGGCACTAGATCTGCCCCTAGCAACTACAGGTTGATAGCCTTACTTAACAACGATGCCAAGGACTTTGCCAGCCTTCTTCTGAAGGACCTGAGACAGTAGGCAGAATCAAAAGGGCTCATTTAAAGACATCAAACAGGCTTCGTAGAAAAGCCAGGCACACTCAAAAAACTTTTAGCCCTAAAAGTTCTGATGGATAAGGCAAATATTTTATTCATGCTACTACACTGCTGCTTTGTGGATTTCAAGGCAGCCTTCGATTGTGTGCCGAGGTAGGTGCTTTGGGCCAAGTTAATAAAATAGGGAATCCCCCTAAACTCCTGGGACCAATAATCCAGTTGCATACCAACACCTGGATTCAAGTTAAGCTGGGGGATGGCTCACATTCGACCAGGGAAAATCCTCATGTCAGGGGAGTCAAGCAGGGATGTGTGCTTGCTCCCCTGCTTTTCTATTTGTTTATAGCTGATCTCTCTCAGGCACTTGACACAGTAATTTGAATTCCACCAAGGATCTGCAGAGTCCAGCTAAGTAACCTCCGACACGCTCATGACCTTACCGTCTTTAGCCTACTGAGGGTAGGATAGTAATGGTTGTTAAATCAACTGTACGGACACACAAGCACCAACAACTTAGAGGTTAATCTGAAAAAGACATAAGTGGTCACATTCAGCAGAAAAAGGTACCAAGGGGGTGGCTGAACATACAATAACCATCACATTTCAATAAAACAAACATACAAGTATCTTGTAATTTAAATCAATGAAAGGGGCTATTTTACTACGCACCGGAAAGAAATAGCAGCAAAAGCCATGGCTCTCCAAGACAGCTCATCCAAACTCTAAAAAAAATTGTTAGGCCAAGTCTAGCCCCATTGCTGGAAGCCATGCCAGCTAAGAGAGCCCCTACTCTATCTTACGGCTCATAAATCCTTTTGGGTAAGCTCAGCAGTGTACTGAAGCAACATCCAATGGAGATCTACAAATCTGTGCTGCGACTACCAAACCCTTGTCAGCAGCCCAGATACGACTGGAGCTTGGCCTTCCAAATCATCAAGCGGTAGGTGCAAGTGTTTTTCTCAATCTATGACACAAGCTGAGATGGGCCAGAGTCTGCTCGCTGGAGACCCTTTTATGGGATGATATTAGCTACAGTGGGCCAGCCGGGTCACACCGTCTGTTAAATGAGAGTGGGTAGCAACTGTCTGCGAATGAACTGTGGGACTTAAATCCAAGTCAAATGGCTTTCAAATCAAGTATGAAGAAGCATATCCAGAGCAATCTTAGCCAAACACAAGCACACTTGGAGAGTAATTAACTCATACCAGCCAGTTTCCCCATCCTTATACCTCGCTTGCACATACTTGTGCACTTAAAACTCGGGGGCATATGTATCAAATTCTCTATTTGCGATTCTCAAATAGCGATTTTTTTGTGAATCGCTATTTGGGAATCGCAAAAGAGATGTAAGTAAAAATTTGCAAATTGGTAGCGATTCCTTGGCATTCCTTAATTGCGATTAGCAAATTGCAAATCGCAATTAAGGAATACCTTCCCATTCATTTCTATGGGCCAGGAGGCCCATAGGAATGAATGGGAAGACATTCTCAATTAGCGATTCGCATTTAGAGAATCGCAAATTGAGAATAATTTCAAGGGTGCAAGGGTGTCATAAGGACACCCTGATGCACCCCTGAAATGAGCATGTGTGCATGTGCACAAGTTGGTGGTAATTTGCAATTTCTTAAGGAGAAATCGCACAATTGGGTGCTTGTTACATTGCATTTAAGGAATCGCAATTTGCAATTCCTTAAATGTAATCGCAATATAGAGAATACCAAATTTGCGATTCTCTAATTTGCGATGCCCTTTTGGGATGATACATCCCAAAAGGCCTTTTCCCGTTAGCAAACGGGCCGATTCTGAGAATCGGCCCGTTTGCGAACGGGAAAAGGGCTTGATACATATGCCCCTAAGATTCTTAGCTCTTAGACTGAGTGAGTGGCCATTTTTGAAAATTTAGTCCACTGGCGCTGTCCAACAGAATAAACCAAAGGTAGGGGCTATGGCATGTTCTGTGAATCCATGGAGCACGTAGTGTGCATCTGCCCAGTGATGACGGAATCACGTAAATCAAGTCTTAGGGCTGAGTGGAACAAATGTTGAGTCTGAACCTGTCGACAGAAAATTGCAGTAGCATTAAGCCCAATAAACACGGCCCTAGATATCCGTTTGATGAAATGTATTCATCACGTACATAAACGGTTCAGGTCTTTAGATTGCCACCCAGGAAGTCCAGCCTGACAAACAACTATCTGTTACATTAAGGCCCTGGCTTCCTTTCAGAATGGTTATATATAAGCATACTGCTGCTAGTGTTTCGAAGGCTTTTAGAACCGATTGCTAGTTTACTATGTTTGGGACGGTTAATTTGGTGAAGATAGTGATACTGCCAAAATCACTTTTCTTTTTACCTCTATTCCCCTATAATTTGAGAAGACACTGATTGACAAAGTGCAGCAGGCTATAATACTTTTGTCTGGGCATATAAAGGGATCAGAATTTCAAGGACAAATATTGTGGAGGAGAAGGGAGAAAGGGGGTCTTTTCCTGCCAGATATCCAATACTATGCCTGGGCTTTCCAGTTGGCAAACAGCAGACGGCTCAGAACTAAGGACTCTGTTTACGGTTAAGGTAAAGGGAAAGTACTGCAAGCAATGGGCAGAATGTGGTTCAACATTAGACAATTGACAAAATTAGACTACAATTTTAATTTGGCCCCCATTTGGGATTCACCAGGCACCTCGGAGTGCCTTAAAGGCAAGTTAGCTCTGCCAATAAGGAAAGTGGAAATACGTCACTGGGGTGAATTAACTCAGGATCGTAAGCATTTACCATGGAAAGGCTTTAGCAAGATGTTGGGGGAAACTTTCAAAATTCTAGATTTGTGTCAATTGGGTCCCATATGATCAGTACTAAGAGATATGCTCAATGATTGTGTGACAGAATATCACTGACAAAAATAGTGAATGTCATAAATAGTGTGTTATAAATATCATTTAGAAAAAATCTCATCCCATTAGATGTAAATATTCTATTACTTATTGTATGGGTCGCATTTTTCTAAATGATATATAGAGCACAATTTTGGTACCACAAATTATCAATTTTTTTGTGGCAGAGGCCAGCCTAGCCACTAAGTATAATGCCAATTTGAGAGGGTTTAGGTCTAGTTCAGGAATGTTTACTTGTAGTAAGATTCTGTTGACCAGTCTTAATAGCATCAGAGCTTGATTTTCTTGCTTAAAGATATTTTCTGGAATGACAAGTTTAATACCCTGTAGGAGAGCAAACTGATGCTCTGCCCATTTATCCAAAGAGTTGGTGTGTGCATGCATGGTCTTACACTTGTCAAAGAAGAAGCTTATTGATTTGACACATTCCACAATGATAACGTGGCAGCTCAGAGCAGAACATGCATAGAGTCAGGCTTGAAATAAGATGATGCAGTTTAGGTGAGACATCAGGTGAAATTCTGTTGCAAATGGGGTTAGTTTGAGGCAAAGTATTGCAATTCAGAATTGGACATGAGCTTGAACTTAGGCTGTGATTTTAAAGTTCTTGGGGAAGAACATTTTCAAATTGAGCAGGATGTCAAATTAATAAATGAGGTGTAAAGGAGAGAAGGCAAGTGGTTCCATGTGCAGTTTAAAATGAAACAGAAAACCAATGAACCCTTGTAGATCACCGTAATGGAGCATTGAGGAGTAAGAAAGAGAAATATGCAGTTTCACAGTTTCAAACGGGTTCTTGAGGTAAATTGAGAACTACCTGAATGTTTTACATGGCATACAATCTACAGATGAGGCTATATTATTAGTTGGGGGGGTTTGATCAATGTTCACCATGATTCTTACCATTGTCTGAATCTCTCTAGTTGATCTGATGCCGGTAATATGGATGAAATGAGAGCAAAGCAGATAATCGGGATGAAACAGTACCTCAGCAACAGAAAACTGTGTCTCAACCTTCACCTCTCCTTCCATAGTTTCTCTTTATTAGAAATAAAGATTGTTACAACAAAGCCGGTGTTGAAATCTCTAACCATCATTTTGATATACAGGGTGATAAAATTAGCCATTAGGATATCAATTGAGTGGTATGTTGCCTGCAGGTGGTTGGTTGATGATATGCAATGCAGTGGCAAATTGGGGTAAGTGTTATGTTCTCTACTAGTTTATGGTGTTAACTAGCTTAAAACCAGTAGTTCAATGCATGTAAAAATTCAGGCCCCTGAGATACCTCCATAAAAATAGTTGTCTAGAGATTTTTATTTTTGATTTGTGTTTTCGGATCATTAGAGATGTAATTTAGCTTGGGTAGACATTGCTTATTAGGGTCAAATTTGTCTTGATTACAATTTTAAAAATGACGGAAATGTTGCAGTGATGATGTAATATTTCAGGAACCATGAGACCTATATACTTAATTTTGGTGTCAAAACATAGGTTTTGGGGGTCAAGTAGTCTTACCGGGACAGAAAATAACTCCTCTGAGCAACCCTTCCTCCATTTTCCAAAATGGGGGCTATATTAGAGGCAGAAGAGACATATATAGAAATGAAACTAATGATAATGTTTTTTAATCATTTTATGTATACTCCAAACAATGTTTATCATCTGAATATGAAAAAATAATGTTTATCATTCATGTTTTGAACACATTTTCATAGTTCACTTTATTTATTTGTTTTGCCAATAGCTCATGGTACATTTGCAGAATGTTGGACATTTGAGAAGAGCATATCAATAGGGACATCATTTTGTACCACAGGTTTTGTAAGTACATGTGCGTGTATGTTCTGTGGCTAGAGGCTTTAGTAATTTCGTAGTTTTTAGCACCCCATTAATATCTTCCCAACAAAAATCACACGGATCTTTCTCTACGTATTCATGATCCAAAACAGTTACACACCTTCTGATCAAGTAGAACGTTCTTTTAATGTGTCTATGCATAGAATATGATGTCAGTGGAAGGCCACTTAGCGGGACTGATCTCTTGAACTCATTGTACCGATGATCGTCATTTTCCACACCTGCACAAAGTTTTTTTCTACGTCTTTAAAGTCAAATTCTTCTTCTGACTCTGCAAGTCCTTTTAGAAACTTCAAAGGTTCAGCAGTTAAAGTTCCAAGCTTTGTTCCAATTTTACTCATAGTGTCATCACCTGCAAGAATATTTGCCTTGATATGATTACTGAGCATTTCTGGGTCATTTTTCTTGTACAGAATATGAAATGGGATTAAGTGTCTTTTCTCACCTGTTCCATAACATATCCATAACTTTGACAATCCTTGACTTATGACCACTGCAGCAAATCTAAGTAGCACAATAATAGCGCCTGTGCCATTTGACAATTCAACAACTTGATTGGAACCATTTCGTACGGCCCACTCAACATGTGGCACAACACGAAAGTGAGCTTCCTCTAATGTAAGCTCTTGAACAATATGGCCTATACCTTTTAAATATATCTTTGCAGACACCAACTCCTCATTGACAATCATTGGACTTCCAATAATTGGAAATTCAGTGTTCATCGAAGCATCAGCAATGTTTTGGCAGGTTACCATCTCCAAGTTCATCTTGTTCGATGTTGATGACCAGAATTTATCAAGTTGCAGAGGTACAGGTGTCGAATGTTTGATACAGGCAAGGTCAATTGTTCCACTTGTAGACATTTGTCTGATTCTCTCACACTATTTGACATATAGTTCAAGATAATTGTCAAAGTCAATGTTCACATATAGTTCAAGGTAACTGTCAAAGACAATGTGCAGTTCTTGCAAAGTGCACACTGACTTTGATATCTGTAGAACAGTCTGAACAATCTCTTCGAAGATTTGCATTGGATTACATTTTGACCATTCACAATTGTGATATTTAGTCCACATCAACAGCAGTTTTCAATAAGGACACCTTTTCAGGTGAAAGGTTTTTTTCGAGCAAGTGTACGAGTTTGTGTTTAATTAGTTTGGTTGCAGCATCTCCATCAAAAAATGTTTTTGTTGGAAGAAGATCATACAACAGAATGTCCTTGATAAATTCACCCCTTTCTTTTGCTACATGCAACTCTCTATGTTCTTGAGAAAGGTGCTTTTTTGTAACCTGCTTTGTATTGTCTGCCTGGACGAAACTCTTAGTATGGCAATTAAAGTGTAGAGTTTAGCTTTAGTGAATATGTCAAACAGCTTTTTCTCTTTCAATACAAATCTCTTCTGCTTCAGTTCTGCGTATAGTTTCGATCCATGTTCCAGGACATCTAGTAGACATGTCTTTATATCATTATCCACATACTGTTTGTCACAAAGTTTTGCAGTCACACAGGCTTAGTCATTTCAAAGGGGTTTCCTTGCTGCTGCATGAAATGAAGAAGGCTGTCTACATGTTTATTAAAATGTTTTCCTCTCTTTCCCACATGTTCATGGTGAGTAACAGTTTCACGATAGTCCATTAATTGTGAATTTGGCATCTCTCTGAAAACATTACAAATAGAAAGGACTTCATGGTAAACTAGCTGCCACGGAGCAACATATTCACTTTTATGTGTCCGACCAACAATTTCCTTGGAGCTTTTCTGTGAACTCTGGATTGTTTGTTCCGGCTTAATATCTGGAGCCACAACATTGAACTTTCCCTCTCTGTCTTTCCTCATAAAAATGTCTTTAGATGAATTTTCTTTAGAGGTATGGTTTTTCTACCTCTAGCTTCTTCATTCTTTTCAAATACCAGGGCCCATATCTCAGGTAGTTTATGCAATCAAATTTACGAAACACATAATCAGTGACTCCATAGTCTTCATATGTAGCTCCCAATCACCTTCCCGGGAAGAATGTACCAAGTTTTTCACTAGAGATATCATGTGTAAAACATTTCCCTAGTACTTGCAATGTTCTGGTTTGTCTTCACATTCATTGACAAATGCAGTTTTCAGGTTTTCTAATTTTGAACTGAGCGTATTGAACAATGCCTGGCTTTGCATTATGTGTTTTTATTGAAGTGCACCCTGTGCCTTGTTCACTTGTGAGATAAGATATGGAAAACATATTTTGTCATTCTTGTTCCAGAAAGCATTCCAACGCAATGTTTCTATAGCCTCAGATATGATGAGCGTACCTTGTAATTAACAAACATAATGAGTTCTGCTTAATACTGACTGAACAGTTTTGCTTCCAGAGATTTCAGCCCCAATAAGTGCATTGTCTATGCCAAATCCACTGAGATAACTTCCTGCACACCGCAACACAACTTGTTTCATGTGCAAAATGCCCATCATTGGATAAACATCTTAAAATTCTACTGGATTGCTCATAGAAATGCCAATTACAACATAGAAAACACCTTCATCACAGAAAATTGGGAGGATAGACTGGTCTTCAAGCTGAGCATTCACATTTTGGAAATTTTATAGAGCTTTGTATATTATGCATAGATTGGGACTGGAGATCATATTACTGGTAAAAATCCAACCTTCCTCAGTGGAAAGGTATTCTGAGAGATCAGAGCATGAATTCAAGCCCACGGAGGAAGTGGCTTTTCTTCATACTTCAGTCCAACAGAAAAAGTGATATGATACATTCAGTTAAACCAGCTTTGCAGATTGCAGCATCAAGTGGAAGATGATCCATGTCCTCAGACACTTTGAAACTTTCTGCTAGACTGGGATGTGTAGATGGCTGGTAGTGATTTTGCACACTTTGGCAAGGAAGTTGGGTCATAAGTTTGCAGCTCCATTTGTTTATACGTGCAACGGATACAGCTTGTTTTCCAGAAGCTACTTCATTGGTACAGTCTTGAAAAAGCACCAAGGCAGTATCATGTGTGCTGGATGTTCCACACAAAGAAGAGCTGTCTTCAAAATTAAAATGATCAAGTTCAGTAATTGTAAATCCTTTCCTGGTAAAGTGATTTAGAAGTGGTGTGGTGTTGGATTCACACGATATTCCAGCATGAGCTGCTAACAAGGTCCTGCTCCACTCTATGTCCTTTTAACTTGTTGATACACCAATCCTATTAGTTGAAGTAATTAGCTCTCTACTTTTGCACTTGTCATAGATTGTGTGTGCAGTCATCATGTGTAGTAGAGTTTTCTTTTTGTCGTGATGTAATTCATAAAGCATGTTTTGAAAAAGACAGTACATTTGCACAGCATAAGCCTGTCAGTTCCTAGGATTGTCTTTCACTTCTTCGCTCCTATCTTCAAAGCTATCATCAATGCTGTCAGCTTCTGTTCCGAAATCAAGAACTTTAGTTTGCAACAGTTTTGCTTTGTTGATATTAGACAATGATGTAAACAAAATGCTACAACAACATCAGGCATTCTCATTGACTCCTATGATTTGCGGAGCTCTGGGGCATAATAACATTTGTCACTAAGTCCAAAATCTAAATCTTTCAGGACACGTCTTAAAATGGTTCCTGCTGATTTTACTGCATCCTGTGATATTATTTTGGCAGCAAGAACTTCAGGAAGCAAATCAGCTGAGAACACCAAAAGTGGTTAATTCTTTTTGCTGGACTTACAAAAACGAATTCTATCAGTACACATTCTCACCAGAAAAATTTTGATTTCATTATTATGGATCAATACAGTTTCATGAATGCTGACCAATATTTCTCTGATCTCACTGAGTGTGAACCTATAGCCAGCACTCAGGAGTGGATTTAAAACTGTATTTGCTTTTTCAAAGACTGCAAAATTAACTGAAGGCTGGTGGTTATGTTGCTGCTGGGAGCTCATTGTACATTCATATTTTCGAATGTATGCGCGCATGCAGTTTGGGTGGGCATACAAATCCACTGCAAATACAGTCACTTCACTGTTTAGATCAGCTATACAGTTGAAAACATCATCTTGGAAGAAACTAGCTGCAGATAAAAATATGTTTCCCCTTTGAGACTCACAAACTCTGTACTTTGTTCTTTCATCAATCCCTTTGTCCCTTGTTCTGGCTAAACCACAGATAACACATTGATCAGTTCTGATCAGTTGATGTTAACTTTTCTTTCAGATTATTTTGGCGATCAGTTCTGATCAGTTGATGTTAGCTTTCCTTTCAGATTAGTTTGGCTTATGACACTTTCCTTTGTTGAAGGAGAGCTCATATTTTGTAGTTAGCAACACTCTGTCAGGAGGTAAAGATCCTCTGCTACCAGCTGCTTCGCTCATGTTTATGAATTTGAATCAACAGGAAATCTGAAACAAAAACAATATTAAAGTATATTACCGATATGATGGCTAAAACACATTATTATATAGCTGCCATTTTGGAAAAGGACGGGCAGGTTGCTATGAGCAGTTATTTTCTGTCTCTGTAAGACTAATTAACCCCCAAAACCTATGTTTTGACATCAAGACACAGTATATGGCTCTTATGGTTCCTGAAATATTACATCATCACTGCATCACATTTGCCATTTTTAAAAATGCTGTCCAGAAAAATTCAGCCCGGATTAGTAATGTCTACCCAAGTTAAGTTACTTCTCTAATGATACAACAACACAAATCAAAAATGAAAATCTTTGAACAACAATTTTTTGCAGAGGTATCTCAAGGGACCAGGACCATATGTACTCCATTGCATTACTTTAAATTTCATCCTAAAGCAGCGATATGGTTATATGTCTTAAATCATTGTACGGACTATCTCCTTTGTTTTTTGTTAGACCTGGCACCCTTGGTGTGGTTTTCCCTCTCTTTTTGATTCTGCCTCCTATAGTTTTGCTGTGTGATGAATTCGGTTTTGCTGGTCTAGATGCTTTGGGTACTTCGCCACTGCTGATCCGTGCCAAAGTGCAAGTGCTTCCTCTATAAGTTGTGAATATGGATTGGAGTTTCCATGATTGGCTTGTTTGACTTACTACTAAGTCCCTAGTACAGTGCACTGTGTGTGTCCAGGGCCTGTAAGTAAAATGCTGCTAGTGGGCCTGCAGCACTGATTGTGTCACCCACACAATCAGCCTTTCAAAGGGGTCTCAGACCTGCCACTGCAGTGTCTTCGCGTAGTCTCTACTGCTATGTAGACCTGGTAAGTGCACCCACCTGCCAGGCCCTAACCTTCCCTTTTATTACATGTGAGTAAGCCTAAGGCAGGCCCAAGGTACCATTTTTGGGCAGGGTGCAGTGTATGTGAAATGTATGACAGGTACTGATGTGTGTGACATGTCCTGATAGTGAACTGCAGTATATTTCATTTTTCACTATTGAAAGGTTATCTGTCCCATAGGATAGAAGGGGAGTTTACTTATAGCATCCTATAAATATAACTTCCCATTGGGACAAGATAGAAAGTTGGAGTTTAGTATGCCTGAACTCAGGATATAAAAATGCATCTTTTAGTAAAGAGGATTTTTAAATTGTGTGTTTTAGAAAGTGGGTATTTTCTTGCTTAGCTATCCTGTGTACCACTGCTGGTTTGGGGATTGACTGCCTGGCTTGGGAGTGACAGAGGTTGGGGGTGTGCATTCACTGTAGACAGCCACTAGGGGGGGAGGGATGAGGTGTGTCCTGCCTTTCCTAGATGAGTCAGGGCTGGGCTGAATAGACCTGGGCTGTATTTAGATTAGGGGGAGGAGATTTCCTTGCACCTTAATAGGCCTGGTCTGTCTTACACACTGCTGTCTCCACCTCCTGCTGGGAATCTGGACCAGAGAGGACCAAACTGGTATTGACTGAGCACAGAGCCTTTCTGCCACAAGATAACAAAGAAAAATGCTATATAAATATTGTGGCCCAGAAACTTAGAATACTTCTGGACTCAAGAGGAACCTCTGCGAAGGAGAAGAGCTGGGAAAACTGAAGGAGACGTACTGCCTCTTTGCTGTTGGCTGTCTGGGGTTGGCCTACAGTGGCTGTTTCTGCCAAGGAGAGGATAAAGACTTTGCTGTGTGCTGTGTATTCTACTTGAAGAAGATCTCCAAGGCTTGAAATAGAGCTTGCCTCCTGTTCTGAAGTCTCAGGGACACAAAGACTTCACTACCAGCTTCCCTGGACTCCCTTGCTGGGAGTTCTGACCTGCCAAGAGGTGTCTGTTGCTCTGTTGGGCCTCTGGAGGTTGTTCCTGCTATTGGGAGCTGGAAAAGAGACGCAACTAAGAGAAGCACAACGTATCCGAACCCGTTTCCGATGCATCGCTGCTGTGCCGCTGAAGAAACTGACGCATTGCCTGCCTGCGGCTGAAGAAATTGCCACACACTGAATACTGTGCACTTATCTCTGAAGTCCGAGATCACTGCAACGATTCCAATGCAGGCCCTGCTGTGCGGCGGCAAGTAGCAATGCAGCTTGGGACTGCGCATGGATAGACCAAAGCAGCACTGTTGCCACTGCATCGAGAACCAATGCATCCCCGATCCCCAGGTATCGCACCGGGGCGCCAAGTCTATATCACCTCCCATTCAATGAGGAACCAACGCATCACCTCCCCTGAGTGGCAGTAAGGAACCGATGCATCACATCCCCTGAAGTAAGGAACCAACGTATAACCTTCCCTGGGCGTTCGGAACTGACAGATCACCTTCCCTGCGGCTATTTCTGTTTTTGATTGTTACACATCCAAGGTACTTTGGGGCTTATTTACAAGCCCCTTGCTCCGCCGGTGCGCCACTTTTTCCCATGTTAAAAGTGGAGCATCGACGGTGCAAGGGTCTTGTAAATAAGCCCCTTTTTGTTGAAAGTGTTGCATCTATAGTTTGCTACGGACAGAACTGATGTTACCTTCTAAGAATAACATTCTGATTATTGTATGATGGATTTTTCTCGTTTTGGTCGTGTTTGGTTTAGATGAAGATTACTTATTTCTCTAAACTGGCGTGGTATCCATTTGTAGTGTTTTCACTGTATTACTGTATATGCGCACACACTGCCCCTGAGATAAGCATGTCAGCTCGTGCTAAGCTACCAAGGGGGTTAGCAGGGGTATTTTAGAAGTGCATCTCCCTTATCCTGATTAGGAAGGTTGGTCCCTACTCGGACAAAGGTGCAAGCCATTTTTCAATCGCAAGAAGAATAATAAAGATGCAGGCACTTTACTTTTTATAAAGAAGGATTTGTTAGGGATCTGTTTGAAAAAGACAACTGTTCAAAAATATATTGTGCACGAATAAATATGGTAAAGTATTTATAGAAATTTCTTTTTAGCATTAAACTACAAAAACATTTCTTTAAAAAGAAATGTTTTTGCTAAATTAACATAAATAAATATTCCTACCAACTTAGTAGATATAAGACAAATAATATATCAATTGGACCAAACAACTGCAAAAGACAATTTTTCTTAGTGGGGCCAGGTCACGGAAAAAAACATTTTCAGTTACAAGGAGAGGTCTCTGCAGCTAGGAAGAAAATTGTCTGTTAAGTAGAACGCCTGACCCAATAGGTTTTGAAATGTACAACCTATCCTGTAGTTATCATTTCATACACTATAAATGCCAGCACAAAAATCTCAATTAAGATAATTATTCAAGCAGTTTGCTGCAATCGTGGCCTTTCCTATACCTTGCATAGCAAATAGTACTTATTTATTGCCCATGAAGAAAATTGCATTGCAAGAGCCATTCCATTTTCATTCTTCTTACAATTGTACAATCCAGTCCGAACTGGGATTAACGTAAATCATTCTATCTAATACTATGGTACGGATACACAACGATAAGGGTAAAATAATTACATTGTCATAGACTGCTTTTGTGGTGTCTCTACCATATACTTCATACTGGTTGTACTCCATGGACAGATCACACAGTGAATTGGGTATAAAATGACTGCAATTAATCTGACAACATAATTCTGCCTTTCTAACCGATAAATAGCGCTTGTGGATGAAAATGTACTATGATAAAAAAAAGTCTTTCAAAGAAATGACCTTTGCATTGTTGGCCTGTACGCTTATATGTTTAACAGACTTCTATAATTAGAACCATGTTCACACTTTTTATCCATTTTATGCAAACATCATTTATTAAAATATTCCAAGAAATCTTTGTTTCAACTTAATTATGAACAATAAATGTAAAACCTTGTTCACGTATTTAACCCAGGTAAAGAACAATGGGGCATATCAGCAAGGCGAGGCAATAGAATTATTGCTGCTTTTGCTGACGTTTTCGGCCAAAAAGCGGCGATAATTGTATCGCCTAATTAGCAAGCTCACGCTAATGCGTGAAAACTTGCGTTAGCGTAGGAATTCCTAACGCCCAGCTTTGTATCTCTAATGAGATGCAAAGCGGGCATTCCTGATCTGACATGACAGGAGAAATGTCGCTAAGCGACATTTCTCCTATCATCAAGCCCCACGCTATAACCCCTGTTATCGCTACTTTCCTTACACCTGCTTCAGGACTGACTTAGCCATGATATCCTATGGAAGGTGGATATCATGGCTAAGTTTGTGAGTCCCTATCATCAAGCTAATGCCACATTGCATGAGATTATCGCTGGGTTTCCAGTGATAATCTCACGTTAGGCAGTTAGCGTGAGGATTTTTATCGCTTTTGAGATAAGCGTTGCTAATAGCACGCTATCTCAGCGATAAAAATACACGCTAGCCTGCGATATTTATCCTAGCGCTAAGTGCACTTAGCGATAATTATCGCCGGTTGTTGCTGATATGCCCCAATATCCTTCCCTAAACAATAGTCAACATATTAATGTGCTTTTTCAATGTAAGTCTTGTAGGAGACTTTTGACTCACAAATTCTAAAGCAGTAATTGATCAAGATTCGCTGAATGTGACAGCAGTTCAAAATTTACTTTGAATCTGTTTCTTTACCAGGAACAGTGATTTTCAAATAATCCATTTTAACATGTTTTTAACTATTAAGTAATCTCCAAATATGCACTTTTTGCGTGTCCACCCCCTTTGTTTGCTGAATTCTGTTGCAGGTTTTTATACTCTGCACACTGGGGCTCTGTCATTCATGGGTCTGTGAATGTGATTTGACCCCTAAAACATGTGTTGTCTAATAAAATGAAATGAAAAAGAAATGTATAAAGCGCGGTACATTTACCCTAGGGTGTCAAAGCGCAAGCTCATCAGATGGGAAGAGCTGGACGGTCTTAATACAAAATAAGAGATTGAAAAGCCACGTCTTTAACGCCTTCCTGAAGGCCAGCAAGTGAGATTCATCTTTTAACTTCTGTGGAAGTGAGTTCCAGAGTTTGGTCGTACCGACCAGAAATCTTCTTCCACCCCAGGAACTTTTTCTGAACCTGGGGTTTACCAGATTGTGAGCCTGAGCTGAGCGAAGATGGCGAGCTATAGTGTATAGCTGAAAATTTTGTTTGAAAACAGAGAGGTCCTATGTTGTGAGTTGCTTTGAATGCTATACAGAGAGCCTTAAACTCGATCCCTGATTGTCATATTTATCTCTCCCATAAGGACATAATAGAGGATGTAGAAACTGCACCCATGGCATGGAAAGTTAAATGTCACCCGTGGACTTCATCAATTATTGTGCAGAGCTCTCCCTGTAACACTGGTCAAGATTATATAATTTCTAAATCCTTGTTCTCGCTAGAAAGGATATTGAGCTCTGTGCTCACTCTATTAGAGAATGTAGTACACAACAACGGACATAATACCGGTCTCTTAACACTCTAATGGAAGCTATGGCCACAAAACCGACCAAGAATGAAGTTTCAACACTGACAAACATCAATTGTCTGCACTCTTCCTCGCCTAGACCTGCAGGTGACCCACCAGTTTTTTTCTTTTATCAGTAACCAAGGGAACTGTAGGATCCGGGATAGTTTCAAACCAGAGAGTGGATCATGGTGGCACCCTAGTCCTGACATAAGGTGCACAGAGACTCCTAGATGTGATAAACCATTGGTTAAATTGCAAGAAGCCATTCCACCAAATGATACTGGCAGCCGTGGTACAGTTCAAGAACACAACATCAATCCCCTAGTGAAGGCCAAAACATCGATTGAGGAAGAGAATTAAGGGTTGCAGATTGCAAGCCTAAGAAACCAGCCGCTGTGAATTACTATTCACACTGTTGCAATGGCGCGCCACCGTGGAGCAGCACAGAAGCAGACACTAAGGAGAAAAAAGAATAAGTTCGACCTAAGAAAAAGCTAATGGAAAGGAGGGGAAAAACAACAAAAATGGTTCTGACAGTGGAAATGGATGAGATTTTAGTCTGAGACCTCTTTAGAGAACCAGCAGAAGGCTACGAGGTGGACAAGCACCTCTATTCAGCAGCAGATGACAGGGAGAGGGCCGGAATGTGCAATATTTAACATTATATAGTGCATTCCTGTCCTTTCCTTGCGCTGGTGCACTATGTGCTGCCTAGCGCCAACACAGGCACCCTTGCACCAAGGTGCAAGGGTGTCTGTGTTGCAAGCAGATTGTTTTTGTGCAAGAAGGGACATCTGTTCAGTGACCTGTGAGTGCCCACGACCCTCTGTGTTTCAAGTGTGAATTCCTGGCTGGATGGAATAGTGACAAGTGTTTGACTACAAGCGTTGTGTCTGACAACAGTAGAACAACAGTAAAATGGAATGTGGAGACATATTTGAACAAGAAGAACATATGGATGATATTCTTAGAACACTCCACGGGCACAAAGGAACAACAGTGGGAAACTAGAAATGGGGTTGTACGACAAGGAGTGCAGAGCTGCTAAATTCGAATTGATAAGAAAATACCATGGTCTGTATGTTTTTCAAGAAATGCATAAGCGTTTAAGGCTGCAAGGAGTAAATACAAAGTCCTATATAGAGAGAAAAAATGTAACCATCAACAAGGAATTTGGGAAAACTTGATCAAGGCTGCGTAAGAAAAGAATAGTCGATCCGTTTGGGGAAAATCACTGGAATATTTAGGGAGGGACCAAAGAGTCAAGAACAACATATCCTAGCACAGACCTGGATTGATCATTATAAGGGCGTATACTCCAACAGCAAGTATGCCACAGCTGATAGAGCCTGTTGCTCTTGCACCAAAGGTGCTATTAAATATCTTGCTCTAAAAAGTAGAAAGAGCGATCCTGGAGCAGAAGGCCCACAAAGACCCTGGCCCTGATTATGTCCCAGCTCATACATTTTGCTCCAACTGCAAGGCCTGGTCAGTGGTCTTCACCAAGATATTGAATGTTCCCCAGGGAAAAATTCACATTTCCAGCTCATGGCGATCCACCATTATAGTACCATCCATAAAAAAAGAAGAAAGTTGGTACCTAGCATTACAAACAAATATTATTATTGGACATCACAAAGGAAATATTTGGCCGTGTTCTTCTAAACAGGCTGCAGATCTGGGCAGACCAACATATGGTTCTAACAGATGCACAAGCATACTTTTGCAAGGGCATCAGTACTATCGGCCAAACTCTCAAATTATATATGGTATGTATCAAGCACAAAAAGTGCTAAAGTCTCCCCTGTACTTATCTTTTATAGATCTTAAATCAGCAGTCGATCTGTAGAACAGATCCAAGTTATTGTTGTTTTTAGAACTCATGGTGGTAAAGCCCATTTTACAAGCTCATAAAATCTTGCATGGAAAAACACATGCTTGTGTCCGATGTGGAATTACAGGGGAATGTACCCCATATTTTAATATTTGGTTGGTGGTTCAGCAGGGGTGTGTTACTGTTCTCCATCCCACCAAGCATTTTGTGTCCTCTTACCACTGTGCCACATTGAGGGAACAGCGGTTCTCTGGCGGCGGTGGTACCAGGGTGGACCGACCATCCAACTCGTAATGAAGTGGTTGAACTGCTGGTGTGGCAGTAGTCTGGCGGTCCGCAGCCAGAACCATAATTGTGCCCTAAGTGATGATTAAGAAATTGGTTAGAGAAGTTCCTTTTATTATGGTTTTATTATGGTTGAAGGTGACACATTTTTGTTCATTAGGATTTTGCAAAGCAAACTGTTTCATACCAATCAGAATGTGTGGCCCTAGAACCAAGGAATGCAAATATAAATATATAGCTTGTTTCATCCATCTATGAGAATCTATAGAAATGACTTGTCAAAATTGTTTCGTAGTCCATCAGATCGTATTCACTATTTGGATCTCCAGCATCCTTTGTAGGGGGATACTGTTGACTCTTTGAATAATTTAACTACCCTGTCATTGGTTATGTATATTTCAGAATGCTTTACTCTAATATCTTCCCTCTATTGTACGCATTTTGTGGTAATGCTGTCAAAAATGTGCCTTGGTGTCCCTTACCTCTTTTATTTGTTCACTGTTTGTTCTTGTTATGCTCTGCTTGTAGGGTTTCTTGACTCTTTGAATGTTCATTTGTTTTTCCTTTTATTTATTAAATTCTTTTTGTGTTGATAATCAAGTTTATTGTATTAAAGGACAACAATAAATTAATTGACAACTAAGCAGACACAGGAGACACGCACAATGCAGTTCTTGAGAATGACAGAGTTCCATAAAATTCCTGTGGAAAGGAGACCACCAGCTTATCTATGGCCACAGACAACAGCCATAGCAACCTAATGACAGCAACAAATGAAACCATTTGCCCCAGATCTTGTCGAAGAGTTCAGGGCAACCTCTAGCCTCAAAAAGGGGCTCCTCTTGGGTACCGCACCAGTCCGCCCCCCTTCTCCACCTCCGAACTGTCGGGGGTTTAGCCTGGGACCAGAGTGCCGCAATGTCTCTTTTTGCCACCGCCGAAGCCGTTCCCAAAAACCGTTTATCAGCCCGGGAACCGTCAAACACCCCCAGGAGCAAGCACAGCGGGTTATGGGGTATCTCCCACCCAAGGGCCCGCGTAAGCTCAAGCTCCACCCCTGCCCAAAAGGGCGCGAGGGCCGGGCATTGCCATACCATGTGATAGAGATCAGCCGGGCCTGTTGGCAGCGCACGCAGGATGGGGAGGGCCGCATCCGAGCTCTATACAAGCGCGCGGGGGCAAGATACGCCGCATGGAGATAGAAAAGCTGGACTAGCCACAGCTTGGAGGAGGTCGTCAGCAGCTTAGGGGCCATAAGGGCATCTCTCCAGTCCGCCTTGTCCAGGGGACCCAGCCACCCCTCCCAGCGAGCGCGAAGGCGGTTGAGGGTCGCAGGGCCGTTGTTTACTAGAGAGCGGTAAATCCGCGACACCCCCCCTCTACCCAGGTTTCCCATCATCACTTGGGCCTCCAGGGGTCTGAATTCAGGGAGGGATGTGGAGGAGGGGATATGCCGGAGTTGTAAATACGTATAGAATTGGGAGGAGTGGAGGGAATCTCGGTGCTGTAGGTCTGCGAATGATCTGATACAGTCCCCCACCCAAACGTCTCCCAGAAGTGAAATCCCTATGAGATCTTACCTATGGAAGTCCTGGAGAGAGGAGACCTCCGCCAGCCACGTACCATTCCACAGGGGCGTCTGGCTGGTCAGTCTCTGGTTCCACCCTACATGTCTCAGCGCGGCACGCCAGGCCACACACACCGCCCGGGTGACAGGGGGAAGATCCTGCGGCACCGGGCTCCCGTATAGGTAGGCCTGGAGCCATGGAAACTCCAATGCCCAGAGTTCCACTCGGTACGCCGGGTCGGACCAGCCGCCCGCGAACCAGTCGTGGATCACAATAAGCCGTGTGGCCAGATAGTAGAGGTGAAGATTGGTCACCTCCATGCCCCTGTCATATGGTGGTACGCGGCAGGGCACCAAAGACATCCGCTGCCTCTTTCCTCCCCATAAGAAGCGGATAAGGGTTCCAGCCAACTCCCGGAACCAGCTCCCCAGGAGGTAAAAGGTAACATTCTGTAATATGTATAGGAAGCGGGGAGGACCATCATTTTAAAAAGGGCATTTCTTCCAAGGGGGTTGAGAGAAAGAGATTGCCACTTCCGGAGGTCCGCCTTCGCCCTGGTAACTAAAGGTGTGATGTTCAAGGCCCATTTAAGCTCCGGATGCAAAGCGATCCACACCCCCAGGTACTTAAAGGATTGCCTACGCAGGGGGATGGATGTTTGCCAGTCGAAGCACGCACGCGAGGGATGCAAGGGGACCAACGTTGATTTGGCCGGGTTGAGCCGAAGCCCAGAAACTTGTTCAAAGGCCTCAAGAGCTTGCAGACATCTCGGGCCAGAGCCCCCGGGATCAGCCAGAAAGTCGTCCGCGTACAGGGCTATTTTGTCAATTTGGGTCTGGTCCCAGGTCCAACCCCGGATGAGGGGATCCTGTCGGATGAGGCACGCCAGGGGTTCCATTGCCTGGGCAAATAGAAGCGGGGAAAGTGGACAGCCCTGGCGAGTGCCCTTCTGGACAGGGAATGGCTCCGAGACCACACCATTGATGAGGACTCTAGCCCGAGGCGCGGAGTACAGGACCCGGATGAGACCTCGGAACGCGGGTCCGAGACCCATCCTCTCCAGCACATCCACCAAATACTCCCAATCCACCGTATCAAAGGCTTTCTCGAAGTTAAAGAAGAGCAGGGCCAGATACGGGGTGAGATGGTGACGGTGGGCCAGAGCGAGGTGAAGGCGGCATATACAATGCCTAGTACCCCGGGCAGACATGAAGCCGCATTGATCCGGGTGCACCAGCGTTTGCAAGTGGGGCCGAAGTCTCTGAGCCACCACCGCCGCAAAGAGTTTGATCTCTGTGTTGATGAGGGAGATAGGGCGGTAGTCCGCACAAGCGAGGGAAGGCAGCTGCGTCTTAGGAAGGACGACAATAGTGGCCATTTCTGTCTCTGGTGGGAATGACCCCACCTCGATGACATGGTTAAACAGCTCTAGCAAGTATGGAACCAGAGTGTCTCGGTAGGTTGCATGGTACTCTTGGGGGTAACCGTCAGGCCCGGGCGTTTTGCCAGAGCGCAACAGTGAAATGGCTCTCTGTATTTCCTCTGCTGAGATAGGACGGTCGAGAGATTCGGAATCTGTCGGGGAAAGACGGGGTAAGTGGGTCTAGGTGTCTGCCAATAGGGATGCCAGGGAAGACCGGGGGGCCCGGGCAGTATAGAGCTTCGCGTAGTAGTCGGCGAACGTGTGGGCAATGGCCAGGGAGGTGGTGCAAGAAGCCCCCCCCTCACCCCGGATCTATGGAATAATACACTTGGCACTAGGATAGGACACCAAATTATGCAGCAGTTTGCCATTTTTGTCACCCCAACCGTAATCGCGCGCGACCGAGGAGCGCCAGAGCATTTTGTCGGACTCCATGGAGAGCTGATAGATCTCGTCCCGGATCAGGGTAAGCTGTCGAGTGAAATCGGCTTTGCCATGATCAGTTTGGGTGCCTTCCAATCACGCCACCTGGGCTTCCGACTGAGCCAGCCGGGCGGATTGTTCTGTACGCTTTGCGTGAACCAGACCTCTACCCACCCCTCGTATCACAGCCTTGCCAACCTCCCTCAGGGTCCTCGGCGAAGAGACCGAGCCCGCGTTGGCAGAGAAGTAGTATTTCAGTTCCTGCCCGAGGGATCCAACAAAATGCGCATCCTTCAAGAACCATGCATTCATCCGCCATACCGTGTGAGTGCCGTTAGAGGGGGCACCGAGACGGAGAGAGACAGGGGAATGATCGGAGATGCCCCTCGGTAGGATCGCGCCCCCGGACACCAACTGACAGTCTAGGGCAGGTAGATTGATACGAGAGTGCGTGTGGTGGGCCGCTGAGGTGTGCGTGTACTGTTCCCTACGAGGGTTCCACACTCTCCAGGCGTCACAGAGGACCAAGGCGGAGGACCAGTCAGATAACCGCTTCGCCGAAGACAAACAGGAAACCGAGGGGGCACCTGTCGTGTTGCGGGAGGGCTGCAAGACGGCATTAAAGTCACCCCGCACTACCGTCAGACCCCGAGGAAGGGAAGTGAACACCGAAGTGAGCTGATTAAGAGTGGAAACCATGCTGGCGGGGGGAATGTAGACACACAGAAGATTAAGGGGATGCCCCTCGATCATGCCAGTCAGGGCCACGTACCAGCCCTGTGAATCAGATACAGACTGCGACAGGGTGAAAGGAAGTCCCCTCCGGATCAGTATAGCCACCCCCCTGGAGCCCCGTGTGAAACCAGAGTGCCAAACCCTATCAAACCCGTATCTGGCAAGGAAATTACACTGGGAACCCAAGAGGTGCATTTCTTGCAGGAGCAAGATATCTGGGGCATGCCGCTGGGTGCTGCGAAGGACTGCGGTGCGCATGATCCGGTCCAATAGACCGTTAACGTTCCAGGAGAGGATGTGTAAGGTTCTATGTAGAGTAGGTGCCATCGTGAAGCATAGTGTGTGAAAGGGAAAGGGGTTGCGCGGGCACCCCCAGATTCCATGGGATACTAGAATCCGTGTCTGGGGCTGCTACGGTGGGAGCGCGGGGGCTGGTGGATCTCCTGCCAACCTCATGGGCAGTTGTGTGTGGGTGTCTGCCAATAAAAACAAAAAATGGCGGTCCGTGGGCGGCCAAAAACAAAAAACAATCAGAGGACAACGGTCCTCCCCTCTCCCACTCCCCCCAACTCCCCCCACCCTACACTTCTGAAAGTGAAGCATCTGTCGCCCTAAAGAGAAAAACAGTGCTATAACGAACTAGGGGCTAGGCTAAAACGGTTAGCAAAAATAGAACATGGTGGAGATGGACCCCCCACCTCTTGTACGGATATAGATACACCATCCGTTACCAGTACATCCACGACCACCTACGTTAGGAGTTGCAAGAAAGTCTGGGGATTGGAAGAAGTAGGATGAACGTCTTGTGTGAGCCCCGGGACCAGAGCCCCCCCCCTCGCCAACACAAGGGGAAGAGGAAGCGACAAGAGTTGCCCGGGGCCGGAGACCAAATCAGAAAAAAGGGGGTTCCCAGTACCGGCTGCGCTCACAGGACCCCACCGCCTCTGCTTCAAAGGGCGAAGGAGCAGTTATACACCGGAGGTGCAGAGGCCATTTAGGAAGCGTGAAGTGTCAGTGCCTGTCAGGCTGCCTCATCGTCACCAGAGCCTTGGAGCGCCAGACTCCTGGATAAATCAGAATCAGATATCGTAGGGAGTAAGGCCTCCGCAGGTCCCGGCCCTCCACTCGGGTCCGGCAGTGGTGTAGGGGGGCCCGGTGAACTGGAGCCCCGGGGCGAAATCCAGGCACAGGGCTGCCCGGGCGACACACCCGGCGACGGAGATGTTCCCTCTTGACGATCCTGCTTCTTGCGGGATCTGGTCGACGTCTCTGTGGCCGAGGCGCAGGCAGGAGCATCTGTGAAGGGGTCCAATGCACAGGGGAGGGGGCCGACCGAGCCAGGAGAGGCCGCTCCTCCATGAGCCAGGTCCAGGCGGCCTGAGGGGTATCAAAGAAGAGCGTTTGGTTTTGAAAGAGGACCTTAAGCCGGGCCGGGAAGAGAAGACCACAGCGTAGACCCATGCTCCGGAGTTTCCATTTTACCTCATCATAGGTTCGCCGCTGAGCCTGCACCTCCCTGGTGTAGTCCAGGAAGACCATAACCCAGGTGTTTTGAAACTGCAACGGGCCCTGTGCTATGGCCGCCCCTAGGATAGCATCTTTATCCCGGAAATTGAGAACCTTGAGGATTATGGGACGGGCAGGGCCTCCCGGCGGGGGCTTGGGCACCAGGGAGTGGTGAGCCCGCTTGATGACAAACCAGAGCGAGAGGGAGTCCTTGGGCATCCATGAGCGCACCCAGGTCGCGACCTATTTTGGGGATCTTCAGCCCACCGATGGAGCTCCAAGGTCTGAGACAGAAGGCGCACCACCTGGGTCTTAAGTTGGCCAATGTCGTCTTTCGCTGTGGAGATACGGGCCTCCGCCTCCGAGACACGGGCCGTCGCATTGCTCAGATCCTGACGAAGGAGAGCCATGTCAACTCGCACCTCTCCGATCTTATTTTCGACAGATGTTTGTGAGGCACCTATTGCCTGCAGGATGGCGGTAAGGTCGCTCCCGCAGGCACCCGACTCGCCGGGTGCCACACTGCCAGGGTCCCTGTCTGACGTCGTGAATCGGTCCATTTTCGTTTGGGTTTGGGGGGCCGAAGCCTGCTGGGTGCGACTCCTGCCCATGGCCACCAGGGTCAGATCCTATCAAATCAGGCCCGGTGGGCCACCAGTCCGCAGAGGAAGAGGGGGAGCAACCAACACCCGGACTGTCGGTACTCAGGACCGGGCGCCCAATAGTACCCCCCAAACTCCAGAGGGACAAGCCCAGCTCCATGACTCCGTAGTTGGTTATGCCGCGACTGCAACTTAAGGGCACCCCCACCCGGGCGGCCGTTCCAAAGTGCCAGGAGCACCTCTAGAGTCAAGGGCACACCCCCAACAAGTTGGTCCAGGGTCTTGGCAAAGGTCAGGACTGCGCGGCACTCCGGCGGTGGCCCGGGGGAACCGCGGGCCGAGCGAGGTGAATCCAAGGAGACATGGACCCCCCCAGCGCACAGCCACACCGTAGCAAAGAGGGGGACCGGGGAGCCCACTCCGGATGACACTCGGCCCCTGTGGGCATCGCGGGCGCTGCACCAAGTCCCAAGGGGGGACCCCAGGCCAGTCGGCTCCGAGCCGTGGGAGTTCCAGAAGGCGGAGATGGGGCCCATGGATCCGCGGCAGCAGCACCCGAGCCCCCAGGGTATGCCGGGATCAACAGCGGCACGGCCCGGGGCCCGGAAGAAAGGTCCGACCAGTGCGGGGGTGAGGAGATGGCACCTTTGCCACAGGCGTGGCCCAGTTCAATCCAGCAGTGAGGCCCACAGAGGGAATGCAGGGCCCCCGCCCGGTATAGCGCTGCACAGACCCGCAGATCCACCCCCGGATGTCTCACAAATATGTCAGCATCAGGGGCGCAGCTCACAGTTTGGAATGGTCCCAAGGCCCCACCTGGGCGCCATCCTACGGAGGCCTGGTCACCACCACGGGCCCGGGGGCCTGCAGTGATAAGAAGATGAGTACGCCAGCCCGCCGCTGGCCGAGATGGCAGCCGAAGATCCCCGCCCAGCAGCCTCCAACACCGCAGCACTGCCCCGGCTCACCTCCGGCCCCCAGACCGGGGGCCGTCTCAGCCGCTGACACAGGAGGCAATGAGGAATCACCGCTGGGCTCCGACGTCCGTCTCCAGGTTTGCGTCGCCAGGGGGGGAACACCAGCACCCGCGGTGCCCCCACTGCCCGATCCGGCAGCTGATCCCCCGGGCCCCACCTCCGTGACCCAGGCACCGCAGACCCCCACCGCGGTCCGCAGTGGCGAACAGTCGAACTTGGGCAGGGCCTGCACCCAGGCAACACGGTGCAGAGCAGCGTCTTGGATCGCCGTGAAGCGGGGGTATGACAGCACCCCGTCACCGCTGGTGGGTCCGCCGTGTTGCCCCGTCGTCAGGGGGCCAGGGGTCACTGCTCCAGAAGCAGAGCAGCTCTCGCGGGCCGGGAGAGAGGAGCCGCCATTTTAGGCCCGGACCCAGATGCAGTCCGCCGCCGAGATTGAGGCAACGGCGGCAGCAATCTGTGGTTTCGCCGGTCGTCCAACAGCACCGGCAGAAGCAGGGGTGCTGACACCAGGTGAGGGTGGCTGGATGAGGGCAGATGGCGGCGGATCATGGAGCGGATGATAGAGTGGTCCGGAGCACTCTTAGAGTGTGACCGCCATCTTGATGCTCCTAGCCACGCCCCCCCTATTTATTACATTCTTAAATACATTTTTCCTTCATAAAAAGCTACCCGTGATCCTCATTTCTTTCTTACTAGCTCAATGTGCTCCCTCTGTATTGCTCTGATAACTATATATTTACTTTTGTTATATTCCATGTCTAGGTCACGTAATTTAAAAATTGTATATTTAAATGTGGAACGCTTAAGACATACTGTCAAATGGACAAATATTTGAGATCTACATGTAAGAAACACATATTGCTGATAACATTTTGGCATACATGAAAAAGAATGGGTGGGAAATGTTGTCTCCTCTTCTTACAAGCAGAAGGATAGTGGCGCTGCTATCATAATTTCTTAAAAGTCAGGTCTGCAAATATTTCACTAACGTTCAGATGGAGATGATCATAGTCATATTTCGCTTTATTCAGTGTCATGATAAAAAACATCCATAAAAGCAGTCACACAAATAAAAACATCTTTTGAATACCTTTCATTTCAAAGATTAAGAACATGGTTCAGTACATTTAAACCGTAACTTCAAGTTATAAAAATTATCTGCCAGCAGAATATTCCAATTGTTAAATATGCAAGTATGGTCCGTAATGTTTATGTATACAAGTATACAATGTTTACCATCTTAAGTTCCAGTATATAATTCTTCTCAGGATGCTTACGATCTGTGCCCCTAAGTTATGTGTACCGGTGGACTTGTTCTAGGTATTAGTTGAAATCATACTTTTTCTAACATAGAAAGTGGTCCATAGAAAAGAGGACATTCTACAACAAATGTCAAGGGAGGGCAAGTATTGTAAATACAAATAAGCAGGACGGCATTGTCTGATGCCTAATTGATTTATAATGGGTAAAATGCACCGCTTCCTTTGTCGAGAATAAAATTTACACAAAAGAACCAAGATCATGGTATTTTGGGCAATCCTACTATCGCAAGGGCAGTTTGTCAGATTTATGGACCAATCATTCATAGTGGGCGAAGTGCATAGTCGATGTAATATGTCTAATCTTAGGCGTGTAAGGACAAATCTGTGCCGCACATTTAAAACAGTTTTAAGATATGGCTGCATGTTAAAAGTAGTTAAAATCAATTGGTTATTTATAACGGAAGGTTTTGGGAGTTCGGATATCAAGTCAAGGTTCTCCAGATGTGCCATAGCTTCCCTTTTCAGCAGTTTTCTGCAGATTATCACCAGTAACTCCGGGTTCTCAAAATATTCTAGGGGATCCATGTCATTGAGAAACCGTTGTACATATGCCAACCATGGGATGGACAAATGTGAAGATAATTTAAGACAATCAGCTATTAGCGATCTGTTAAGATCTGTATACTCTGATGTCCAGATTTTATGCCAGAGTAAAATGGGTTCAACTTTGATTATATTTGTAAGTAGGGGTGCACCAAGTTCAGAATGTGATACATGTTCTGATGTACTTTTTGGGGTTGCCAGTAGGTATCAAAAGAATTCAATTTCAACTGCTTGCAACTCTGCACATGTCTTGTGTCCCCATATGCTGTCCCCATAAAGTGCTATGCTACTGCATTTTGCTTTATAGATCTTCATCATCATGTCAGGAGGGTTTGTTCCCAAACGCCTTGCAAAGCATCTCAGGGCCCAGCAGGCCTTATTAAATAGACTCTTTCCATTTTCAATGGCCTTCCTCCACTGCCCCTCCTTATCAAACAGGACTCCAAGATAAGAAAAGGTCTCTGTGAATCCTATTTTAGTTCTGTTTATCACTATGGATCTGCATTTATTACTATTTTTACCACACATCATAATAAATGTCTTAGCTTGGTTGACTTTGAGTCCCAGTTTCTTCATGTAATTCCCAAAGTTGTTGATTAATAACTGCAAGGCGAGTGGTGTACGGACCATAAGAACAGAATCGTCACCGTAGAGGAGGGCCGGGACTGGGCGCGAACCAATTTGCAGAAGATCTTTTGCTACTGCCACTAGTTCCTCCCCACACTGTTTATATATACAGAAAACAGGAAGAGGGCGAGGACGCACCCCTGTCTCACCCCTCTCTCCACGCTGAAGACTCCTGCACATTCTCGGTTTACACCAAACCTAACCTTGGCTCTGCACCCCGCGTATAGGTCTCGTAGAAAGCCAATAATAGGCATTTCCACCCCCATATCTCTCAGTTTTAGCCATAGTTTGTCATGAATTACGCAATCCAAGGCCGATGAAAGGTCAACAAAGGCAAAATAAATCTGTTCCTTTTTGATCTTAACATGTTTGCCGATAAGCAGGCTTAAATTGAGACTCTGTTCTGTCCCAATCCCGGAGCGGAAGCCATATTGTAAATCTGACAGTTTACCGTGCCGTTCTATCCACTGTTGTAATCTGTCCAAGTTTATCCGACCCGCTACCTTTATTATGGAGTCTATTAAGGAGATTGGCCTATAGCATGCTGGATTTAGGCGATCTCCTTTTTTACATATGGGCACAATAACTGATTCTCTCCAGGATGGTAAGAATACCACTTTACAGCTAGCTCTTAACAATTGTGTTAGCAATGTAGCCCACATATTGATGATATCTTTGTAAAGGTCAACAGGTATGGCATCCGGACTGGAGCTTTACTGCCTTTGCTTGCTAGGATTGCGTTAGTGACTTCCTCCGAAGAGAAGGGAGAGATAGTGGAGGGTTGGGGTAAAAAAAACATCTCATTGCTGGTTTGTCCCTGATCTTGTACGTTAATTGTGGGAGGTGCCGAATAGATATTAGCGAAATGATTAATCCATTCTGCTCCAGTATTGCTGCCTCGATTGCTAATTCCCAGCGGCTCGATCAAGGTTATCCCTCTGCACTCCAAGGAGAGGAATTGATTATTCTCAAAAAAGATCTGTCATCTTTGCTAATACTGGCCCCCTGTAAAGAATCCCAAGCGATCTCCCTTAAGTGTTGTTTACTCATCTTAACTGCCTTTTTGCACTCGGCTATACATTGTTGGGCCCCACTCTTGTTTTTTGGAGTTTTGTGCAGGGGCTCCTTAAAGCACTTGTGAGCCTTACTGCATACAGTGTCAAACCAACCCTTTTCCACTGTAATTTTGTTTCCTCTCTTGGCCAATAGGCTCTCTTTCACGCCCTGTGTAATGTCCAAGAAGGCTGGGATGATTTCTTTGGGAGGTGTACTTTTACTTGGACATAAGTTAAATTGCTCTTTCTTATTAGATACTAACTGATGAAGAAGGTCTTTTGGATTTATTTGAGACCAGCGCAATGTGTATCAGTTAAGGCGTGCAAGTTCAATCCTTTCTACCTGTGGAATCACTTTAGCTTTTACTTGATTCGAAAATGGCACCATCGATAATTGCAAGCTCAAAGGGTTGTGATCACTTAAAGATATTGAGTGAGTATGGAAATTAAAAATGTGTCCCATGCAGTTGTTAGACAATAGAACATGGTCAATGATACTATTATTCGTTGTTCCATTAAAGGTCTTCGTACGGTTCACAAAAGGTGTTGAGATTTCGTTAGTGAAGGAAAGATCGTATTTACATATTGCTTCATTTAACTTATTCCTATAGGGACTGTGTGTGAAATGGGGCTGCTCTACATCCTCGGTATTTATCACTCCGCATGTATTACCCATATACAAATTATACAGACGTTTATTAAAGTCCCCTCCCATAGGTTTGTCACATATTTTTCGTCACCCACCATAATACGCTTTAGGTCGTTATTTATTTTTTATATGACCTCCGTTATCACTATCTTAGTGGCATCGTTGTAAGAATTAATTATAACTAGAACAGTGTGTCCTTTTGACTTACAAACCAGTAATTAGTTTGATGGAATGGCCAAGGTAAAATATGTTTTGTAGCCATTAATATGGATATTCTCTGTAAGCCATGTCTCCTGGAGACATATCATTGAATGTCTATCTACAAACTCTAGCCATTCTGTATTTTGCCACGTAAGCTGGCCACATTCCAAAGCAAGCATCCAAATGATCTAGTTTCTTGTTGAACCAATAATTGTGTATGAGAATCTATGCGGGGGGGCTCACAGTGCTATTCACCAAAACGGAATTTGTTTGTGGTTTCTGTGTAAGCTTCACATAGGGAGTTTTAGCACTAGTGCTTGTATCATCCATCCCTGGGTTCTCAGTGCCATATATTTTCTGCCCATTCTCCTGTCCCATTACATGTGGCCCTGCATTGAGTCGATCTAAAACGTCCAACGACGATAAGCATTGGAACCTGTTAGAGGTTGGAATTGGAAAGTTTGAAGAGCTTGGTCTCTGCTGGAAACTTGGGAGTGGGTGCATCATGTTTCCTGAATATGGAGGGTAATAAAAATAACCCAAAGGTCGAGTGGTGATGCTACTGCCATAGCTAGCTGGGGTCAGACACTATGGGAGATTCGTTTAGGGCGAAATCAGTTGGCACGGCAAGACCTGCACAATCCTCCTTACACGAACAAATGGTGCTTAGTCTTCACACTGCATGCAGTTAACTGGCATGGATAGACATACCTTAACTGAGCCCCGATATCTTAAACAGGATGACAAGGGGGTGACCCCGCCCTGCCTCCTCCTGTCACCGACGGGTGCAGGACGCCCTGCAGGGGGAGAGGCAGCGCTTCATGCGCAAGTTGACTTCTAGCGCCTCCCCCTCACTAGCGGCTGCAGTTCGTGGTGCGTTGCACCCTGGGACTGGTAGTCCCACACCAGAGAGGAGCGAGTGGTAGTTGGAGCAGAATGCAAGCAGCAACAGACAGCGACAGACCCCGGGACAACGGTCCCACCAGGGATTGCTAAAGATCACGCTGTAGCCCCAAACATCAGCAGGCTGGAAACCAAAGCAGCAAAACGAACTCCCAATTCATATACTAAAGTTAAAATTGGTGTTTTGTTCTTCACATAGCTAATATTTATGGTCCCACAGCCCCAATGGCAAAAAAAGTAATTACAGAGATACTAAGTCTAGGTAAAGTGCCTCTAATGGTTGGAGGGGATTTTAATATAACATGTGATCTTTCATTGGAAAGACATTTTTCAAAACACCAAGCTCATTGATCAACGGAGGCTCCACTTTCATACACATACAGACTTTACATTATTTTCTAACTCTCATTGTTCCCACTCCAGAATTAACTACCTATTATCATCTAGAAACCTTTGCTCTTCCCTTTCACAACCATATACAGGACAGATAGATATTTCCAATCATGCTCTAATCTCTATAACACTTACCATAGGCTATTGTACAGTCTCTTTACCTAGATGGTTAAGGAATACAGGCATAATGTCGAATGATACTAATAAAGCAAAGATGTTATCATCTACTGAAGATCACTTCATGCATCACATTACAGATGTTATATCTAAACTAACCTGCAGGGATGCAGTTAAATCCTACATTAGAGGTACAACAATTTCAGTGATAGAATTTGATAACAAACAATGTTTCTCTAAATTTACTATGTTAGAGAAAGAAATTGTGAAAACTGAGTGCCTGATTCCCAAAGGGCCTCCGATCTCGTGACTGAGGCCCAGCAGTCGTGGGCTGTCTCGACACTCGGGCGGAATTTCCGCAATGAGAATGTTCATCCCTTTGCGAATCAGGCCCTCATTGTCTTTTCATTACATCTAATAATAACTCATATCAAATTACTTTGCAGAAATGTCATTATAAATGTAACTCACTACTTAGTACTCGTGCAGGCCTTCAAATTTTAAAAGAAAAAGCAAACCTTCATTTAAATTCCATAAAAGCATTTGGGCTATTCGCAAATTATTTGCGTTTAAAAAAAGATAGAACTCAGATATATGACATTAAAGCTACTAACATTACAAAACAAACCCAAATATAGTTGTTGAATTATAAAGGTTGTATTTCAGTCTTTATAGCAAACCTAAACCGATTGGTCTAGTAGATATTGATTACTTTTGATGAAGCCGTCATTTAGCTGTTCTTTCCCACACTGATAAATTAAGTTTAGAACATCCCATCACTCTCAAATAACTCATCCTGGCAATTACATCTCTAAAAAAAGCATCTGCTTCCGATGGGATACCTGCAGAATTTTACTAAGTCTTCTAACCCAGTTGACGCCTCCTTATTCACTTCCTCTCCTTACTGAATTTAGTGAAAAGGGTCAAGTTTAAAGAAGTCTTTATAATTGTATTATGAAATATGGTAAAGACCCCACCATAGTATTTGCTTTGCAATCTAAATCAATAATAAACCAAGGCTGCCAAATATATGCCAAGATATTAGCTAACAGAATTGTTAGAGTTCAACAAACTATCATTATTAAGCATCAGACTGGCTTTATGAAGGGTAGATTGTCACCTACTAAAACCAGGCTAATAAATCATATAGTAGAGAACATTTCATCTATGCAAGACCTCTTAGGCCTCCTTGAATTAAATGAATAAAAAGGGCTTAATAAAGCTAACTGGCAATTTTTGGTGTAAACTTCAGAAAAATGGTAAATGCTTTATACACTCAACCATCTGCTTAACTATTTGTTAATGGATCTTTTTCATCATCTTTTCAGCTAAACAGAGGTACTAGGCAATGTTGCCCCTTCACACCTTTAAATGTTTTGAAAGCATTGAACTCTCCTTTGTCTCTTAAGAAAATCAGAAGAGGATAGAGGTGTCACTATCAGGAATGTTACCCTTAAAACCTCTGCATATGCTAATGACATCTTCTTATTGTTTGTAAACGATATTGATTTTTCCCTTCCTACTAAATTACAACTTATTAAAATCTATGCTACCATCCAAGGAAATACTGTTTTTTGCCCACTGATATCATTCACCACTCCAACATTATCATTATTTGGTGTGCAAACAAAATTAAATATCTTGTTATTTTTTTCTACAACACCTTAAATGCCACCATAAAACTAAACTGTCATTACATCCTTAATAAACTCACTTTATGCAGGTATCCCGGCATATCAATTAAATCGCCTACAGCTGGTGTAAAACCAAGTGGCCAGACTAATTTACCACCAGCCCAAATGGCACCATGTTAGACATTTAATGAAAAGCCTACACTGGCTCCCTGTGGCCAAGCGCTGTGCATTTAAGCTGGGGTGTATCACCTTTAGAGCTCTTTATGGCAACAGTCCAACATTTATATCCTCTGGGATTCAGCGCTACGTCCTCAGGTCCTCTCATTTGAATCTGTTGGTCATCCCGTCCTTAAAACGTAAGAAACATGGGGGACTAAGATTTGCGGTTTTAGTCCCTCAATTCTGGAACTTTTTTCCTGTGGAGATGAGATCAGCGACCTCTTACGCGCAGTTTAGGAAACAGCATATGACTAATTTAATCCTCTCACTACTGAAGCATTCCCTGGACTCAAGCGCCATGAAACCGTCCAGTGCACGTGTGCTTTACAAATTTCTTTAACATAACAAAGAAATGCTTAACAGGTGGCCATTACTTTATTTGAACTTGTAATGAAAGATCCAAGCTATTAAGATGGTAATTGTCCCATAAATACTATATGTATTGTTTATGCTTCTCTTCCAATTTCCTATAAGCATCTTTAAATACATAGATAACATCATATCCAAATTCATTTGGAGTAGCAAACCCTAAAGGATCAATTACAATTACCTAAGAGCATGTAGACCAAATGGAGGTATTTATTTATATAATTTTCTCCTCTTGTATAACAAATATGTTCATATTAAACAAGGAACAATGTGTTTTCAAGAGCTTTCATTATCAAATAAACCTAAACGGCTTAAAATTGGACTAAACATGATTCAGGCATTTTCATCACCTTCTTCACTCTCTATGGCTAACTCTAATGCAAATATTAAATCCTCTCCATCATTTAAACAAATAAACTGGCACTCTTAGACCTGGACCCTGTATCAAAAATCAGTATTGTTATTCCTAAAAAGACCTCTTTATGGTATAATCCATCAATTAAATTCAACACCAGCCATAGGTTTTGACATTCCTGAATTGATGCTGGAATTATTTATTTACCTGATTTTTATCAGGGGGTATGTGTTTACCCTTCTCTTAATTCCAAGATAGATTCTCTATACCTTTATTGGATTATCATGAATATGAACTATTATGCATCACCATTTTGAATATTTGTTTCAAATGTTTTACCAACTGCCTCAATTTCAGATTTTGAAATGTGTTTCAAATATTTCCATAGCACTGATCACACGATTTCTAAAATATATAGAAAGTTATACTTTTCTAAGACATCCAGTTTGTCTACAATTTGTAATTTTTGGTAAATTTAGCACACATTATCTGTATCTGAAGAAGACTGACTTAAGATCTTTTTATTTTGTACGTAAGGCCAATTAGCTGCCATTATATACCAGACTAATATATATGTGCTACAGAACTGCCGCTGGACACTTAAAAATTATTTAAATTTAAATTATCTAAATCTTCAACTTGCTGGCATTGTCTGGAAATTCTTTAAAGTATGTTGTTTGGTTGTTCACATATTTCTAAATTGTGGTCTGATGTATGGAAGATTCTTAACACTGCAGATGCTTTAATATACAACATAGTCATGTGTAAATCATTTGTATTGGTTCCTTCATTTTTCACCATCACATTAAAAGATTTGATATTCTAATTTCTTTAGCAATTAAGTTAGTTATTTATCACTGGAAGGAGGTTACTCAGCTTTCAGTTCATAAAAGGTGATATTGGAGGCATGAGCAAACATTTCTGCTGCTCGTTCCCTTAGAAATTAATTTTCATTTTAGATGTTTTGGATACCTATTGCTAAGTATATTGATTCATTGAACTAGATATTCAGAATCATTTCTATTCTTTATCAACTGAAGGATTCATTATAATATTGGGCAGGTCGGAGGCTTTCCATTCAACATCTCTGGTTTGACTTCTGACTACCCTACGGTGGTTGGAATTCAAACCGGCTGGTCATTCCGGCTGGCTTCTGATGTGCTCAAGGAGGCCATTGGCCAGTCTTAAACCCTCCATAATCCCCTACGGACAGGCTTTCCATGTGGGGTTTTCTGACGTGGAAAGCCTGTCGGAAAGCCACTTAAGGGGCCCCTAGCAGAGCCTCAATCCCTCAGGGGCCTCCGGTTGGGGGACACCTATGGTGCCCCCTGTAAATCCCTGCACCATGTGGCAGGCACCATGAGCACAAGCTCCCATAGAGAAATGGGAGTTTGCGACCGCACCATGTGGGTTCACATTATAATATGGTGTTTGGAAGCGCCGACCTACGGTCGGGTGGTTCCCTCACCGAAACAGTAATTAGTCCTGAGTGTTATATGACTTACTTAAGATATTGGTAGCTTTCTTTGCATTTTTCTTTTGTATTTTAGTTTTTATATTATAGTTTATTTATGTAAATATTTGTATATGCTATAGATTCATCTGCAATATCTTTCTATTTACTATATACTTAGTTACATATCCCTTTGGTATGTATTCTATGTATAAATCCAAATAAATACATTTGAACAGTAGATCATGACCCATTGATCCATCCACCACCGGATTACTGGTTCACAGTAACTGATCGTCCTGTCAGGGTTTCCATACCAAGAATTTATGTAGGTTTTAAGATTTGCCCCTGATATTTGTTATTATATAAATGGTTGCAATCTGTGTGAAATTCTAGCTCCCTTTATTATTTTGATGCCAATACTGTTTCGTAAACGGAATTTTTGGCTCAGCTCTACAAGGTTTGTTTTCACACCTATGAGTGAACTTAGTGCAATGCATCAGCACTTGAAAAACAGTTTAATGTAGCCCAGCAAAACACCATCCAGTACATCAATGAGGTGGTTTTAAAGCGATTGGGTTACTAACAGGGAGCAGTGATAAATACAACGATCATTCATTAATGATTTACACAATCAAGATAACTTGAAACGGAATATGTAATTCAAAATATTTATTTTAAAAGAGTTATTTTAAAATGTTGTGATCTAGTGCACATAAAATTGGTAACATCACTGAAGATAATAAAAAGCAGCTAAGCTATTCAATAACAGAAAAAACAGGGAAACATTTTAAAATTGCAATTTATAGGCTATTATACCCTCACTGTGCTATCTCTAAGCACTATGCTACTTCCAGCAGATGAATAAATAATAAGCCTAGGTTTTCAGAGGTGGTGTGCCTTACTGGACAACAGGGTTTGTTGTGTGTTTAGAGAACCAGGACATTGCATCTACAAGAGAACACAATCCTTGTGCCAGTTTGTGAAGGCAGAATAGAATGCTTCACAGAGAAAGAGGAGTCTTGCTGAAGGCTTCTTTAGTCAAAATGGAATCAAGTGTCATACTCATCTGAATCTGCAGTTTGCATCAGCTACCTGGGTGAAGTTCCTCTCTTTCAAGTGGTTAAATGTCAGTCCTTATATACTAAGGGGCATATGTATCAACATCACCATTTGCGATTCTCAAATAGCGATTTTTTGAGAATCGCTATTTGAGAATTGCAAAACGGGATGTATTTAAAAAATTGCTAAACTTTTGCGATTTCTTAAAATTCCTTAATTGCGATTAGCAAATTGTGAAATCGCAATTAAGGAATACCTTCCCATTCATTCCTATGGGCCAGGAGGCCCATAGCAATGAATGGGAAGTAATTCTCAAATAGCGATTCGCAATTTGCTAATCGCAATATGAGAATAATTTCAAAGGTGCAAGGGTGTCAAGATGACACCCTGATGCACCCCTGAAATGAGCATGTGTGGTCATTTGGCGCACATACATGCCCTAAGGGCATGTATGTGCGCCACGTGGCACTTTGTAAAATTACAAAAAGTGCATTTTTAAAAGAAATCGCAAATTACCACCAACTAGAAGTTGGTGGTACTTTGCGATTTCTTAAGGATAATTCGCAATACTTTGGTGCGTGTTACATATCATTTAAGAAATCGCAATTTGCGATTTCTTAAATGCTTACGCAAACTTAAGAAATCGCTAAATTAGCGATTCCTTAAATTTGCGATGATATTTTGCCTCATACATCCCGTTTTATGAATTTTTAATGGCAAACACTGTTTTTTGCGAATTGCAGCGTTTGCGATTAAAAATTCGGTTGATACATATGCCCCTAAATCTTATCAGTGATTAGAATTTCTAACATAAGAGGACGTCAATTCAGACTACACTATTTTTACTATGGGCTGATTACAATGGCGGTCGGATGATCGTCTGACTGCCATCGTTTAAGGAACGCGACCAGCTGACTGTAGTGAGCAGTCCTGCCTACCAAATTATGATCCAACCACCATGTAGGTGGTCGCAAACATGCCTTTTGTCATTGAGTCTGTGCTGCGGCCCAGAGAAGGGCCGCATTACAAGCCCCAATGGCAGGAGGCATGTTCACAAAAAGCCCTGCACCATGTGCCAGGCACCACACAGTGCTTGGCACACAGGGCATTGATGATATGGGGGGGCACCACAGGTAGCCCCAAGGCCTCATTGCGGAGGCCCTGGGGCGGGGGCCCTGCTAGGGACACCCAAAGTCCTTTTCTGACACCCTTTCTATGGCAGTCGGGCCGCCATGAAAAGGCTGTCGTAAAGGGACACCGTAATCCCTATGGTGGTGACTGAGCAGGCACCACCCCTATTTTAGAGACTACAATCCGACTAACAGTCCGACAAGCTCCTTGAGCCCGTCAGAAGCATCATTCGGTCCCTCCAATTGACCACCGACAATACTAATCAGGCCCAATATTTCTAGACGTGTTCTTATTTAACCTAGGCATGGTGACATGTAGACACTTGACCCTGACTTATCAGACAACATGACATTTTCACAAGGTCATGTGGCAGCCTCCATTTCCTAAAATGGATTTGGGGCCAAGGGTAAACAAGCTGGATAGGCTAACTAAAATGGAGACTATAGCTAAAATGGAACCGGTTCTGTATCTGTTTAAGAATCTAAAACTAAAAGAAAGAAGCCTAAATGCAAACGATTAAAATAGATAAAATATTAGAATTATAGAGGGAAACAGTCATAAGATTTATGACATTCCTGGAATAATTTCTAGATAAATAATCACTAAATTATCATATCACTGAATTTGTTTAGATTGATCTTGTTTATCAGATATCTTCATTATATATTTGCAGCATAAAAACATATGCCAGAAATGTGTATTTTATGAAATAGCAATTCTTCACTTGTTACCTGTCCAATAACATATTTGATCATATTTTCAACACAATACCAGTAATATAGAAAGGCTCAGTTAGGTAGTTTGGATACCTCGGCACACAGTTGAGTTGTGTATGTATGCACATGATGGTTTTCTGTGGAGCGTTTGTTTATCACGAGATGCAATGTACGTCTATCTGGGCTCTTATCTAATTCTTTCAAAATAATTTTTAAGTACACACACATGTATTGTGATGCAAGGGACTCCCAGTACCCATTGTATTGTTACGTTTATTGCTTTGATTGCAGTTACTTGTGACAAACGGTCCGTTGTACCTGAAATGCATTGGGATTTGAGATTTGGGATGCCTTTGAAGACATTTAAGCTTTACAAAAGGATGTACATCTGTGCATAAATTATGAGCATTATGGAGACTTATGCATGTCTGCAAATGGATTACAATGTAAACATTCTAATATACAATTGAAGGATTCAACAATTCTTGGCTCTAAAGTTGTTTGGCTCTACGGTCTCTGCTCAGTAGTGCGTCTTGGGACTGGCTACCAGCACTCTTTTACATTTCTTTGTGTGTTTGGGGACAGTATACACATACCATGGCATGCACACTTTAAAGATAAAACTGTTTTTTGATTCAAGTCTGCAATATTTTTAGGACTGCAGTCAACTGCTAATTTGTCGCATTAATACATATGTCTTCAAACAGAAATGAAAAAGAGGTCTCTGCTCTGGAACACATGATCCTTACAACAGTATCAGATAATTACAACTGTCCTTGCTTCTTACAAGTATGTCACTGTTTAGTAATTATGGCACGGTAAAAAATGCTGGGATTAAGAACTGAGTTTACAGGTATGGGGCCAGTTGCATTTCAGTGCTTTTCTGTTGTGATTTTGGGGAGCAAATTTCTTGGTTTAAGTATCGGTCTAGATACCAGCACACCAGCCTTTTGACTGTGTTATGTCCCCGTCTTACAACTGCTTGGTTTCTGAGGCTGTCTCTTTCTCTCTCTTCTCTTTCCCTCTCTCACTCCTTCTCTCTCTCTCCAGTATAATCCCATGTGTATTCCACCTCATTTTCCAGGCTGAATGGCCTCATTGTAGCCTGCTTTCTTTCTTTCTTGGCTGCTGCTCTTTGAAAACAAAAGACATTCACCAGATTAGTTTCTCATGCAACCTGGCATTGGTGTCAGCTGTAGAGGTCAGACAAAACTTCACTCAAGCTAACAGTCTTGTTGCAGTATGTATTAGGCTCTACATTTATTTTCTATCTTTATGTCTATTATATTACTTATATAAAAGGTTACTTATTACTTATTTCTTTAACGTGTTGCGAGCGTCAAAAGCCGAACTTTTCTGTGAAAAGACCCCTCTGCTTAGGCTGCAAGTTTATAAAGCAGTCTTCAGTGGTTAATTTTCATGAAAGTTTGGTACCATGTTATATAAAATATTCCAAGATACTAAACTATTAATTTTTACATGAGAGGAAGAAGAATTATAAGTACTACAAGGGGTTTAAGAAGTACATTTCTTATTTTAGGTTCACAGAATATTAATTGTTATAATGCTCCAAGAGACAGTCTTTCAGGTAGATAGAGTCCCTAGATAAAGTTGGTTTCAGTTTGAGATATTTGAGTCTGACCCTCAATTTATCTTGCAGGAGCACTGCTCTTCCAAAATACGACATCATTATTTAGAGTTTGGTGGACCACATACTACGTCACAATTGTGGTGGATATCCCATCTGTTTCATTATAACCTATGGAATTTGTTTTAAGAATTATTTTGCTTTCATGTTTGTTTGCGCGCTATTAACAATGTACAGAATGTGGCTTTACACTTGATTGCACAAGTGTATACTGATATAGTACTATTGCCTTTAAAAATAATTTCCTATGATGTGTAGAAGTGTATTTTCCTAACTCGTGTTAACCAGGCCTTGATTTAGGCCAAGCAGCCATGTTTTATGAAATGAATATCCCTCCTGTCTTTCCCCTTGCACATTTCACTGTTTGTTATGTGTGCAGCACATAGTCAAGCAGAATCATGTATGTTTATTTCCATGGGCATTGTCCGTTTTGTTCTTGATTAATCTTCCCTGTCCCAGTCACAAAACTGTAACTTTACTTCAAGGTCCTTCCAGAAGCTCACTGCACCTTATTCATTCATAATAGCTTACTGTTGTTCATGCATATAGTTTGTTTCACCATCTCCAGATGGCATTAGCATAGAGTGGGCAGAATCAATATTCATCCAGTGGAAAAGTGTTTAGATGCTAAGGAAATATGATGCTGAATATAACTGTGATCGGATTATCAGATTTTCATGCCACAGTTAATCTGCAGTTTTAGTGATTTCATATGTGAAAATAGTGTATCTAAACCCTGGATTTTGGCAGTAAGCCAGAAGACGTTGCTGAAGACTTAGATGCAGCTATGGATACTGTCTGTTTCACATATGATTTTGCTGTCAACTTGGGATTTGAGAATATTTTCGATTTTGCACTTTTATGTAATACTGTATTTGCTGAGAATCTGCATGACAATTATTCTGTATCCCCTTTTTAAATCTTTGTAATAAATCCTTCAAACTAGTTCACTGATCTAGAAATCATTCACTGCTTGGACTCTTATGTTTGATTGACTGTATTTTTGATATTTTTGATTTCTTGGGAGGTGCCGTACCTTGGGGACATGTTGCCTCATGAAGCTGAGGTTTAACACTGTCTCCAATTCATCAAAGCCTGTGCATCCTGTTGAGGGAAAGTTTTAGTGTGTCAAAATTATGAGGTCCCCCATACCCACAAATGTAATTTGGAGGATGGAATATGCTTCAAATTTTGATGAAGTATCTCATCCACCCAACTGTAAATTAGGCCCTAAGTGCCTGATTTAGAGTTTGGCAGACAGGGTATTCTGCCAGAAACATGTTAGAGTACCCTGTCTACCAAGCTAAAAGTCCACTCACTCTATTTCAATTCAGGCAGATGATCATGCTTCCATAGGCAGTGGATCCACTGGTTCTTCTGGAGGAAACCTTGCACCAGTGGCCCAATAGACTCTGTGCCATCAGTGTAAGTACTAATTAGAATCCCCCCTATTTTGAGCACATGGTCTGATGGATTTTTATTTCTTTTTGGGACTGCCAGGAAAAGACTGGTGGTCTCAAAGAGAAAAAAAGAAAAATGACTGCCACATTGTAGAAAAAAAGCCAATGTGTCAGAGTCATTTGTTTTTTGTTTTACAGAAACAAACTTCCACTATTGGCAATTGGTTTTGTAAAAAAAAAAGTTTACTGAGCGGTAGCATGAAAAGTTATGTCTGATCAGCAAAGCTTCAATCCCAGATGTACAAAAAGGCTTCAGTAATATTTACAAAACCATGCAAGGGGCCTTTTGCGGCTTTGTAGTGAAATGTAAAGCAATGCAGCAACATGCACTGAGTTATGTTACATTGCAAACTGAGCAGCGTTTAATGGGTGGAGCTTGGGCATTCCAATGTATTTACCCATTGATTTTGGTGCATTCCGAAGATTTGCTAAAGCTAGTACACCTGAAAATGCATCAAAAGGCATCAAAACGCTACTCCTTTCCCAGAGAGGCATAACGATGAGAAACATCTTTATTGCATTCCGCATCACACAGGGTCCCTGCTTGCACAAGAATAATCCTGCTGTTGTGCAAGGGTACCTGCTTTGGCGCTAGGCAGCACACCGTGCACCAGTACAAGGAGAGAGTAGAAGTGCTCCATTTCTTTTCAAATATTGAGCATTTCTGCTTTCTTTCTTTCATGCAACACAGTGCAGCAACTTTATTTCCTGCCCTGCTTTGCGTGCAAGATTAGTAAATATGCCCCTCAATGCCCCCAGAGGAGATGCTTTGGCATAGGCTCCTCTGAAGACATAGAAATCTCTGCTTGTCTGGGGGAGATCACTAAATATGGTGGGCAGTAGCTCACCAGTGAGGGTGTCCAAATGGATGTAGGACAATCGCACTCCTGTAAGATAGGAATCGTTAAACCTATGTTTCTCATGATAGTTGGTAACCTTCCTGAGTGTGAGGGTGAATAAACTAATTGACAAGCGCTATCTCTTGTGAGGCAAGCATCCCCCAGTAGCCCACCAGAGCTGAGGAGGTCTTAGCACGGCTCCTTCGGAAGGCGGCAGGCAGCAGGCGGGCCATCAAACCATTAATGAGGATCTACTTCCTAAAGTAAGAAGATCAATTGATGATCAAACTGTCTTGAGATACGGACAACCAACTGGTGATCAGACTGTCTCTCTCTGCTTATCCCATTCACCTATTCATATGATGATTAATCACATGCATCTTTAAAATTAAAAAGCACTTGTGTTAACCACAAGAGTGTGGGACTGTTAAATCCACAACATTCCTGCAGGATTGTACATTTACCATCAGATCAGTGATGGTTATTTTCTAAATTCATGAGAATCACATCCTATAGTGAGAGATTACTGGCACTCAGTTTCTCAGTCTTGAAAATCACCATTCGAGGCATGTAAAACCTAATCAGGGAGGGAATCCATCATTGGCCCTGCTGTGCAGGGAGAAAACTCCCTGCATATTGGGTCCACTGGTTTTTATTTTCCTGAAACACATTTCCAATTTTGATGTTTGCTTCAGAAAAACCAAAAGGAATACGAGTGGTAAAAATAAACCATGGGGCACACTTAACTTCCTCTTTTGTCTTAAAAGCACATGCATCAGTGAAAGGAACAGAGAACCCTTCAGTTGTGTGAATATCTTAAAATATGGAATGCATATCTCCACCAAATATCTAATTTGGGTGGAAGTCTAGTTTGCAAGTCAAATTGTACAAAACGACACCTTTCTAAGAGATCACTAAAGATTTTGTTACTTATGTGAAATTCAATGTATTCTCGGATTTTGACTATGTGCATGGCGACACAACTAAAAAAACTAAATTGGGTTAATGTACCCATGATGAAACACGTGTTGGCTACAAGGCTACAAGTCAAAACTGGAGTGATTTCATGAACCCACAAGGATTTGCATTTGATGAATGAAAGAATAAAAGAACAAAGGAATTCAACAGAAGAACACGACTTTATATATTGACTCTTAATGGTTTTGGAATTATGTTTTGCTCAGGGGCTGTATGAATTTGTTTTGACAGTGGAATTGGTCCTCTCCAAATTGTGAGGGTATTAGTGGCTACCCCTTTCCCCTTGGCCAGCCATGAAATTAGGCACAATTTACAAGGGGATTGTAACAGTTTTGCGTAACAGTTACCCTTGCCACGCATCTTTTCCTATGTCATAAATTATGGGAACTATATTACAAAGCACATTGACATTGGTTGTTAAGTAAGCCACCTTTGCCTGACAGAAACTAAGTCATAATGGTGTAAACCTTGGTTCAGAAAAGTGCAAGAGTTAAGGGTGATTTAGTGATGTGAACAGAAAATTTGAGATTAATTAACACATTAAATCAAACAGATCTGAAATTAACTCTTTAAAAAGAGTTGCACAGTGCTCTGAAGAAAGAGGACTGAATACCACAAATGAAAATATGATATCCTGCTGGAAGAATTCCAATCTGTCAGTTTAAAGTTTGTAGAGAGGTATGAACAGCTTGCTCTGAATCTCTGCAAACAACCAGCAAATATGTATCTGAAATGATCGATAAGGTAGCACCAACCAAAGTGGATAATCTTATTGCCTAAATGGTAAGAATATGGTGCCTTAATAGCAACACCCACATGCTTGGGAATTGTAAAAAACACACCTACAAGAAACATAGCCCTCTCGCAAAATGACTTTTGAAAAAGCAATCCTATAGTAAGATCTGTCATTGCCAATCATGCTAGATAAGATGACCATAGCCCCCAATAAAGATGCCAGCAAGCGAAAACATGTTAAGCATAAGTACTGCTTGGACCAGATATGGTGGATTTGTATAAGTACCCCAGTTAACTCAATATAAAAAATACTCTGGGGGAAAGCCAAGCCCCTTCCCCTTTTGCCTGGCAGCGGAAGCATCTTTCCTCTACTTCAGGATATTTTTAAAGTATTTTAGGTTTATAGTATGCCATCCACCGAGACAAGAAGACCATTCTTTTAAAATTGGCAGCTCTTAAAGCCTTGCTCCCTAGCTGGGATATGGTCTGCCACTCCTGACTAGACAGAGTGCAATTAGTTTCCAAAGCTACTCTTTCTAGGAATTTCTCGACCAGTGGAGATTCATTTTGATTGCACAACTGAGAGTACCAATTACCCACCCCATTTAGATTGGCTCGAAATAGAGCAGTCACCAACTTCGTCGGGTGCCACTAGATGAAAGATTGTATCTGGGTAAGAAATATATAATCTGTAAATATTTTAAAAAGCCAGGCTTGTTCCGTTCACCGCATCTATTCTGAACCTCCTGCCAGGTAATTACTCTATCCTTCATTAAAAGCGCCCCACTCTTCTAAAACCCATTCCTTCCAATTTCTAAGGTGACTGGATTGGATTTGAAGACCCAAACTTTTGCATTCACTTAATTTTAGAGAATGGAATCCAGAAGAACCAGCTTGCTGAGAAAAAAGACTGTAGTCTAAAGGCATAATCCTGCAGAGTCTTATATCTAGTCCTCTTTGGGAGTTTAGATGTTTTTAAAAATATCGGGATTTGGGAACCAGATTCTGGTACCATTTTGTCCCCCAAAAAATTATCTAATAAACCTTTTGATTCCAGAAAATGAGCTGTTAGATCTAAAATAGCCGCTTCATAATATATTCGGATTTTCGGAAATGCTAACCCACCCTGATTAATATCTAGTTGTAGTGCTGAGAGTGTAACCCCAAATGCCTCTTTTACTTCAGTTACTGTAAATAAACACTGGGTATTTAACATCTCTCTGAATGTTACTGCTTGATCAAGTAAACAGCAGACCAGTGCAGTCGTTCTGCTGGGGGGTAGCATGTGAAGGTCTGGAGGGCGCATGCGGCCCCCAGTGCAGTACTTTGAGTATCACTGGTCTATAGCATAGACATTTAACTCCGAATTTCTCACCATTAAGGGGTGCACTTCAGACAGCATAAGTTTGAAACAGTAAGAAGTGATTGCCTCTCTCTGTTTCAGAGCTGTATTCTCTGCAGTTAATGCATTAATCTGGGAAAAATCTGAGGTAAATGTATGCACTTCTTTCAGTGGAAATGCATACAAACAGGTACTTGGCTTTGCTCTGCGCTGAACCAGACAACTGTTTATGAGATGCTCCCAGTGCCTCATAATAGTGATGCTAGTGACGTCGGTCGTCTAGGGCGGCGTATGGTTCTGCCCTCAGTAAATTATGAAGTATGGGGCAGATTTACATTCCCTGGCGCATCCCTGCAAATCAGCAGGGATGCGCCAGGGAAGATGCGTCACGCAAGTTTGCTCTTGCGCCACTGCAGATGCGCCGCATTTACAATGCGGTGCATCGTGGCGCAAGGACAAGCAGATGCGTGACGCATGTGCCGGCATAAGGTTGGCGCAGTGCTGAAGTTGTGTCACAAGCGCGATGCAACTCCAGCACTGTTACAACCTGCCCTATCCCTAACATGGTGCGTCATGCCTTACGCCTGCTTTAAGCAGGCGTAAGGATTTGACGCACCAGCGTCGGAAAAGTGACTTGTAGATTTCACTGCGTCACTTTTCTGAGGCTTTTTCCGACATAACGCCCACCCTGCATACATTAAACCTGATGCAGGTTTAATGTGGCGCAGGGCTTTACAACGTGACGCATCTCGCTAGATGCGTCACGTTGTAAATCTGCCGCAGCATGGCACTAGCTTTGCACCGCTGCTGCGTCACAAAAGTGATGCAACGGCGGCGCAAAAGTGGCGCACAGGGCTTGTAAATCTGCCCCTATGTTTTTTCTGATTTCCCGAAGCCTTTTTACCGTATACTATTTCGGACTTAGGGACTCCGTAACCAAAAGAGTAATACATACTTCTAACGTCGGTGCTTCTGAAAACAGTGGTGTTTGGGGTAGCTTGGCCCAGCATTCTCATCAAGAACATCATCGGCCACAATTCTGGGGTAAGAGAGCATAATGGTAATGCAAGACTCATTTAATGAATGACCTAAAACATAACTTCTGGAATGGCTAGTAAGCAGCTTTACTGTTATGATAAAAAAATAATCACAAGCATTAACTACTCACTTCATAACATAACATAACATAACATAACACAACATAACATAACATAACATAACTACTCACTTCAAAGATACCATATTACCATTCGGCCACCCCATTAGCTCAATTCAGACCCCTTATTTTTGCCTGAAATCAAGACAAAAGCTGAAAGTGGAGTTGGCCCCAGTTAAAACTATTTATAAAGAAAGAAATGTTAAGGAGATATCCTTGCAAGATATGAAATGCGCATACTTTATCTGTGGGTGATCAATTTACACTGACAGAATTTTCCCCAAAACACTAGTTTTTACTTTTTTCCTTGTTGCATCCAAATTATAGAAGCAACTCTCCAGCAGTAATTCGAAATGTTGTGTGGGGCACCCACATGTAACATAAGGCTGGAACTTAAATAAAACATAGCTTTGTTTACGACATCAAGAACAATTACAGGGCTACTGAGATGTGGCAGGTCTGCAAAAAAATGTATAATATGGTTGTATTTTATATTTATTCCATTAAAGATTATATATTCATAGGGAAGTAACAATAATAAATATTTCTCTATTTTTTTTAAATGTTAAAACATCTTTTTCAAATTTCACTTTAAGCACATGATTCGACATGCAACGCCATTCTTCCTTGTGACACTTTTAAAAGTCAATCTTTAATTTTATATTTTTTTAAACTATAACGAAATCCTAGTAAATTGCATTGTGTCCTTGGAGAGTCCACATTGATTGCTTGCTGTTTGCTTCATTCTTTTCATTAGATGTTGCTTCAGTTTAACTTAATAAGCTTGCGCGCTTATCTAAGTTCACTTTATGAGAGTGTCCTTGATTGGTTAAAAAGTATACACAGTGACATTGTAAGAAACATCACATGAAGTTGTTTCGCTTTTATCTTGCATTTCAAACTATATAATCAGTCATTCCAAAGCAAGGGCCATCACAATTTTACATAACACATGTATCATTACTGCATGTCCAAAGTCATAAAGTCACCCATTCTGCAGACATTTCAAACGCCGACAGCAAAACATGAATCTCATTAGTGTGGCAGTTCCACAAATTTATGACATAAAAGGTCAAGCCAATTTACCAAGACTGATCATTAAACAGAACAATTTAGCAAATGACACGTACACATTCCAATTGGTGAGTGGAGTGGACACAGGACATAGAGGGATCGTTATTTCTTTTCCACTGTGTGTTTGCATTCGTATCTTTTAAAAAGAGAAATATTTTCACATCTTACTCATTATTCAAAGGTGCTGACTGACTGCCACGAATTCTGTACTGTTGACATTGTGCATTCAAGCTGTAGGGACGGAAAGGTCTAAATGGTCCATGGTGGCAGGTGTGCACGCCTGACCTCAGTGCCCTGCTGCATGGATATCTGGACCCTGGGTATTAATTTTTGGTCAAGGGCAGACACGGATCATATGTGTGCAGGGCCGGACTGGCCGTAGCGGGCACCGGGCAATCCCCCGGTGCCCTGCTCTGGTGGGGGCAGGTTTCGGGCCCCTGGGGGCCGTTTTTGTTACAGGGCTGTTTTCACAAAATCAGCCCTGTAAGAACCGGCCCTGGCAAAGAGCTCGGCCGCACCCCTAACCCCCGGGGTGGGGGGCGGCCAAGCACTTTGTCAGGGCGGGTTTTGGTTCCCAGTCCCGCCTTGTATGTGTGTTCTGTGATCTAGGCCTGTCTCATGGTAGTGCAGTCTTGTTAGACTTGAAATAGTGCACCAAGTGCTACCCTCAGAGTAGTAATGGGCTACTGCCCTTAGCTGGACAAGTAACATGAGCATAGTGGTAGCTCCATTAGCCTGCATGGATTGTGTGTCGCGCCGGGCAGCACATGATACTTCCATGTGCGTGTTGGGATGTGTGTGTGCCTGTGTACGGCCACACCATGGAGTCCTGTGGGTTCCATTTTGAAAACACAGAGCCTGGAGGGACTAGGAGAGGTGAAGACTGCAGCCCCCGGACAAGAGATATGTATTGCTGACATTTCTGAGGGTTGGGGTGGAAACTTAAACGGGAGGAAGGGGATCAGAGCATCCACTGTGCACATCAAAGATTTCTTTGGTTCCGGAAAGAGTTACTGGTCAGTAGGGCCTGGACTCATTGCCAGGCAGATAGTGGGACTCTTAAAGCTTGCACATTGAAGCAGAGAGTCTTGAAAGCTAGGAAGGCCTATTCCTTTGAACCTTTATGATGAATATATACCTTTACATCGCATGTGTTTACAATGCATGCGTTTACAACGCGGTCGTTACAACGACTTGCTGTAGGGGGCGAGCTGGCCTTAGGAATAGTATAATTTCCTATTCAAACTCCAGTGTGTGCAACACTAGGGAAGGTGTTGTAATAGTAAATTATACTATTCTTTAGTTTAGATCACCCCCTACAGCAAGTCGAAGGAACGACTTGCGTTGTAATGGTACTGCAATGTAACAATGCGCTCTTTGTAACAACCGCATTGTAAACGCATGAGTTGTTACACACGCAATTTGATGGCTGTTTCCCTTTATGATGCATATTTCAGTGGAGGCTGACAGACAGGTGTAATACTTGATAACTCTCTTGGCCTGTGTTGGGGCTCACTCACAACTGGAGCCACTTTTGCTGTGGCATATTACCCCCTTTGAAAAAGGGCTTTGAAGAGGATGGTGCACTTCAAAGGAGCTGACACTCACAACCCAAATTTCGAAGGATAAGACACTAAATCACATTTGTGTCTGGAGTTAGACTATAAAGGTGAGCGCATGAGACCACCAAGTTGTTCAACAGCACTGTTATAAAGTAGAAGGGAGAATTCAAAGTCTTTTAGCCTTTGGCACCAGGACTAGTTACCATGCTCTGCTAGACTCCCTGATGTAGCTCAGATTTTATCTGGATTCAGGCATTGCTTTATTTTTGTATTTCAGACAGAAGACTGCATTTAAAATGACACGCAGATTTTGGTGCAAGTAAAACACATGGCACATGAAATATGAAATGAGGCCTAGTCAAAGGTTTTTTAAAAGGGGCACTTATGGTGCTTGCAAAGTGAAAGACAAAAAAAATGAGGCCTGGTCAAAATGCTTACAATCTGAAATGCTTGTGCTGAATTAACTTGTGTTTTGCAGTGTAGAGAAAACTCATGATTTCAGTGGCCTCTTTAGCTTTGAAGATAATCATGGAATGTGTTCTCTCTTCCCAGCTCCTTTTCCTTGTAATCTACACTCCCTGTTCCTGTCTTAAGAGACTTTGGGCTTTGTTGCATATTTAGACAATACATATTCAGTTCATAACACATCTTTTTATAATGTGTATTAATTAACCATGCACCAACACTAACCGCGAGGTAAAACGCATTTTGCATGAAAAGCTATCTAAAACATTAGAGCATGTTGCTATGAATATGTATTAACTGCTTGCGCTTTGAAAATTTGCACTGGTGCATGGTATGCTATGTTGTACATTACACATTTTTGCATGTTGTGCACAAATAATAAAAAAGCTGCTTTAAATTAATGACATTTGCTAGGTAATAAATAATACAAGGTATTAGTATGGGGAGGTAAACATAATAGATTTTATTTCATAAATTCATACTTATTTGTGTTTGTTTTGTTTTTGGCCTACCATAAAATGGCTGCCTGGGAATCCAGCATGACTGAGAATTGTACTGAATGAGACACGCATGCGCAGAACCAGCTACATACTGCCAAGCGCCTCAAGTGAAGACAAAGGGGTCAAGGCCACAGTGAACTATAAATTCTTTCTATTGTGCCAATGTACCAGTGTGTGATGAAAGTATCCTTCCTGCGTGCGATGGGTAAGGAAGGAACAAATTGACTGATACATTTTTCTGCCTTAATGTTGCATATTTGTATAATTATTGATGGTGAAATATATGATTGTATCAAGCATTAATGCTTCCTTTGTTAAAACCAGTTTTCCAATGAGAACAGGATGGTGAGACCCTCATGTCATCTATGTTAACCAATCACAGTGCGAGTTTTTGAGGAGAACTGCAACATTATTAGTGTGGTCAGCCAAGAATTAGAGTATAAATAATGACCTCTTTGGAGGCGTGTTAGCTTTAGAAACTTTAGAAGCTTTAGGGGGCGTGTGAGCTTTTTGGGACTAGAAGAGATAGGAGGGGGAGAGGAGAGGGAGCAGTTGGAGGCCAGACATCGTATGGGTTAGGCAAGTGAACGTCGCGGGTGCAGCCTGGGAGGAGATTGCATCCGAGGAGAGACTTAGGGAGGTGGGGCCCTTTGCTCATATTTTTCAGAGAGTCCTTGCACGTCCTATTTTTGGCAAGGCAGATCACATTCCTCTGTGGTCTGTGAAGGAGGGGCCTTTTCAGGAGCAGCCTCTCTCTGTGAAGCACAGAGACGCAGATGAACAGACCAGGGCAGAGTATGCAGCTGATAGAAAAGATTTAGATGTAGATGCTAAAACTCTAAGTTTATGCTTTGACTAATTATCTAGTTTTGAAAAGATTTATTTGTCTAATGCATTTATTTCTCTTTATGGGAGATTTTTGCCCATTATTAATTATTGAGTAGCCTTGCAAACTCACTCTTGAATTATATTTTTCCTGAAACTTTTTAAAGAGTTCTGACTGACATAGAATTAGGGGTTTTCCCTCCTGTATGCAACCTATAATATGTTTGTATTAATTCTATTTTTCATATTTTCAATTCTGTAACCTGATTGTTATTTGATAAATGAATAAAGGCTTAGAGAACTTTAACTTTTAACTAGAAAATAAAACCCTTTAAAAATACTCACTTTATTGGCTTAAAAATTAATTGCATTTTAGATTGTTTCATGTTTATGTAAAGTCTCCTGAAGGTAATATACATTGGCAAGGGTCCAGTACCTTTACAGCAGTAAATTAGAGGTAAATGAGGTTTTGCATTGAGAAATTACCGTGAAATTACCGCTGGATCAGTTTCTGGTAGCAGAGGATGGTTATTATCGATTAGTTTGGTGATTAAGGATTATTAATATCAGCATCAACTATTCCTCTAATTGAGCATTGACCATAGAAGGGAAGTCAAATAATTGCCCAAGTTAGATAAATGTCCAGATTCTCAAAAGAAAGTTCTAATTCGAATGCTCAGAACCTGAAGACTGGCAAAGCAGTACTGGAAGGTGACGCAAGAAGGCGATTGCTGGAGTGGTGGGAGTATCAATTGGGTTGTGAAATGTTGTTAATGTGCTAGGATGTATTTTTGAAGTGTTGAAAATAGTAAGGGTTTTGACTGTTGGTGAAAATGTTGCTCATTTTTGACTTGATGGTTATTGATTATATTGATAATTTCATAGGACAGAATTTTTGATTATTGAATATATTGTCTTAGCATGAAAGTTAGTGTCTTGTTTCATGTTGTCTGGAAGCACAGGTACAGTGATACCTGGAAGTTCCCGAGAAAGGAATAGCGGGTGATAAATGGATGCCACACTGCTCTGAGGTTACTTGTCTGATAGAATAACACTGAGAAGCAATGCAGGGCTGGCAGTGTTAAATTAGGGACTATTTTCTGTGTAAAAGTGAGAGTTATTGATAGCAAAGAGTTTGCTGGTGAAACTTTGGTGTTGTATCACCTAGAATGGGTAACACCAAAGGAGTAGCAGGTTCTTCTGAGCTTGAGTGAAGGGTAAGCAGAAGGGATTTACTCGCAGTTTTTGAAGAGTAAACAGAAGTTCTTACTTTGTGAAGAGTGAGTGGAATGCGTTACTCGTAGTGAAAACAAATCTATCCTTTGTTTAGTGGACCAGACTGAGTAGCGAATGTTTTTTATGCTGTTATTACCGAATTGATTAAAAAAACTCAGAAAAATATTTCAGTAAGATTTTGTGGGGGTCAGTAGTAGGAGTTAAATTGACTGAAATTGAAACTGACAGCATTGGAGAAAATAAATTGCATTGAACTATTGCAGAAATGAAATTGAAGGTTTAAAGAAACTGTTGGAAGGTAAAGTGAAAAATTCATTTTTAATTGGTGATGCTCCTGAAGGAACACATGTGCATTTTATGTCTACCAACTTGGGACAAAATTAATGTATGTGGGTTCATCAATGGTGTAAGATTACTGAAAAAGAAGGTCCTTTGAGGTTTCCAATTGATTAGGCCTGGGCAAAAATGTTGTTCCGTTCGCGGAAATTGTGATAATTTGACATTTTCGCGTTCCGCGGAGACCGCGAAAATGTCAAAATTTCCGCTTTCCACAGCTTGGCGATAATTTGTTTCTTGCTCGCGCTGTAAAATAATACATTCTGGCGCGCGCGCGATCGCCTTACTTGAATCCCTGCGTTCGCCGACTAGTTTTCTTGATCCGGTCGCGTTCTCCATGAGATGTCGGATTGTTTTTAGCCATTGGCGCTGTCTCGCGCCCGCATTGACGTCATGCGTCGCGCGATCACGTCTATCTTCTCGCGATCATGCACCATGAGACAACTCAAAACAAGATGGCCGCGCCCGCGAGCAACCACATGGGTAAGTTGGTGACCCGCAACCATGCAGAAAATCTCGCGAACGTGCGGGGAAAAAAATTCCGCATCTTCAGGATAATTCCGCTTGTTTGCGATAATTTTAAACATTTTCGCGATAATTTGCGAAAGTGGATTTCGCAAATTCCGCCCACCCCTACAATTGATGGTACTTTTGAAATTATTGACAAATTAAAGGAAGTGTTATGTGAAATAAAGACACCATCTAGAGCTGCACAATTTGAGGCCTTAAGCATGTGGGAAAAGGCAGCAAGAGACAAAGCAAGTGAGGATAAAAAGGTAAAGCACCAGATGCAGGAAAAGGGAATCAATGATGATAAAAAGCTTCAAATAAAAAAATGATTCAGGGGATGAAATAGTGGATTCATTGTTAACTGAGCGTCCGTCACTTTATGTGGTTCCCATTACAAATACTAAAAATAGTGTACCAGTAAGTACTAGAGTGGCTACTGCTTCTGTTGAACAGAGAGAAACACAGATTGAGAGAACTGCGTAGACATTTCAGATGGACCCACTACCTGTTGATTCAGCACTGAAAGTGATACCTCCAGGTGTTACTGCTTCAAATGTGACTGATTCAGTCCAGATATCACAAGCTACAGATGCACAGGTAATGCCTAGAAAAATTGTGACTGTCCCAATTAATATGGTCCCTACCCAAAAGGCTCAAACAGCTGCAGAAGGAGTGATTATGGCAGGGTTTATTTCAGAAACTCAGAATTCACGGATTATTGAACAGAAATTACCCCAGACAGTCCAAGCATTGAATGGTAGGGGAGAAATGGTCTTTACAACACCAATAGCCCAGAGAAAAATGAATATATTTGAAGATGGGAGCATGGGGGAACAAATTAACCCAGTCCCTGGAAAAGAGAAACAGTTTAGTGTTTTAAATTCAACATTTGAACCTGAACAAATCAACAGTCTTTGCTATTTAAATCATGAAAATGTGAACCAGTGTCAGGAGAAAGAATTAATTTCCCTGAGTAAGGAAACAGCTACATGTGCAGTAACTACACATAATAGACTGACTGATTTGGCTCACAAATATGAAATTGATGTTTCAGGAAGCTTTCCATTTCAGAAAAGTTTTAGGGTACATATGAATGATGAAGCAAATGAGAAAATGTGTTCTTCAGGAATACAGTTGCACATTGCAGAAATAATAAAATATATTTTCAAATGCAATGGGTTTGAGATATTAGGAGACAAGAGGGGAAGAAAAAGACCCTGGCGCACCAATCTTTTGTATACTATGGTGGTCCTCATGATTGCATCCAGATTAACAAAGTGTGAGACCCCAAGTTCAGTCAGGACCACTTCAGGAGTGAAGATTGTACGCCCAATCTTGCTAAAGTTGGTGACCCCCAATCACCAGGATGGAGGCCACAGTGAAAAGTGAGTCATTACCCATGTGAATGCCAAAGTAGGTGACCCTGTGTGACCAGGAGGGGGTCATCCTCTGTGTAAGTGCCAAGGTTCATGATCGCAGTGTCACAAGGAAGTGTGCCACTCTGAGTTAGGGTGTTGTTCTGGTTCGTCATGCCAAGGAAGCCAGGAGGAACACTTACTGATCAACTCAGGAGCCAGGCTAGGATGTCCAACACCGATGTGGGCAATCAGTGTCCAACACTTCATCGTGGAATGACAGCAAGAAGTTGTGGGCCCTCAACATCTGGAGGTCAAAGCTCATGAAGGAGTGCCTCAGTCATACCGGGAAGGCCAGCTACCATTGTGTCAAGTAAAACTGTTCCAGGCCATCGGGCCTGCTAGAGACTTGTCCAGACTTAGGAGCTAAACAATGCTAGCATTAACTCTGATGGGGAGACATAGATTTTGTTGCATAGGGACTAGAGTGGGCGGCATCTGGGAGTCACCTCCAGTATAGATTGGGGATAGTTAACCCCACTAGGGATGGAGGGACTTGGGATTTCACTCAGTATGGTGCTAGCATGCAGAACATAATAGGCTGTGGGGATTTTTTAGTGTGTCTATTCTATGTTTTGTAGATTCATAATGAAAATTCAAATTTTTTCATAATAGCCCGTATTTGGGTGGGTAATGTTATTATTCATGTTACAATTTGTACTTTAAATCTTGAGCCTGTGTATGCCTCACACCTACCATCGCCTTGAAGAGGCTTTGACTGCTCGACCCAAGCTACCAATGAGTCAAGTGCTGAAAGGGGTAGTACTTGGCCCAATTACTCAGAATCCATAGTAGGTCAGACTCCGGAACATTAGGAGTAAAAGGCCTGCACACCTATGGTGTGACGTTGTAACTCTTGCTTTCCCTGTGGCCCTCTGAAAGGGCTTCTGGCGCAACCACAGACACTTCATTGGTTGTGGCAATGTTTTTACATTCCATGGGGCGGATTTACAAGCCTCTTGCGCCAATTTTGTGTCACTTTTAACATGGGAAAAGTATCGCAAAAGTGGCGCAAGGGGCTTGTAAATATGCCCCCATGTATTGACATATTCCCTAATGGTTTTCTCACAAGGAAATGTACACAAATACTACTGAAACTGCATGATTTAATGTTACAAACATTGATCTGGTTGAGGAATTTCTAGCAAGCTCTGTGCTACTGTATGTTTCACCAAGTTTAGGGATCGTAAAATGTTTGCTAAGTGTGTGTTTTGAGCAAAAGAATCACACACACAGACAATGACTAAGGCTGGGACATAGAGAGCAAATATTATATGTTGGCATAATTAAGGGGATTCCCTCCCTAAAGCCCTCTCCCTGACGTTTCAGCCATCTCACTTGCAAATGTTTTTCAAAACTACTACTTGAAAAAAATGCAACAGTTTTTCAGTTAATCCTGTTCTTCTAAACATTTAGAGTGTTATTAATATCAGTAGGTGTGTAACAATGCAATAATAGGAGATTGGCCTTCATTTTTATTTCAGAAATACGTTACTATTACTATTGAAAGCAAGTGTAAAAATATATTTTTACAAATTGGTATTTCCGATTTCTTGGAGATACCAATGGGTCCAATTCTTGAACTCAATCAAAAAAGAAATACTTTACCTTCATACAAAGTTAATATTCATTGTATCATTAATATAAATTGATGCATAATTGTAACACAATTAAAAAAAATATGGCTTTGGGGTCCTAGTGTTTGTACACAAACTTTGAAAACTCTAAGTCTCAGTGACTAGAAGCGTGCCAGTAATGTAGCTATATATAACCTTTGTATAGCGAGCTTCAACATAAAAGAGATACAGATGTGAACCTTGTCACAAATTTCTCTTTTTATTCCATTTATATTCACTATTTGGGAGTTGTATGAGAATTTCATTTGGGGAAAACCTTGACCAATCTACACACATTTCTGGACCTCAGTGCAGAATTGTGTCTTGTTTCCTGATTAAAGCGGTACAAAAGGGGGTGGTGATGGACGGAGCATCAGAACCAATCAAACACTCACACCCAGTCAACAGATCTGGGTTTGATCCATCACCGTTCTTTAGCCCACTCTGCCACCCCAGTTCAGACATGGCCATATGCAAATCAGTCTGACCCTGTGCCTCATGGGAACAGTCCAGCCCGAACTGCCAAACCATGCCTTCCCTGGACTGGAAACAAGCTTCCTAGGACCGGTTTCTGGCATTTCAGCTGTCTTCAGCCAGGCTTGCTTGAATCCAGTGGCAAAGTGAGCAAGGGACTCACGTCTGAGCATACCCTGCCAACTTATGGCGAACAAAGCGGTACAAAAGGGGGTGTTGATGGACGGAGCATCAGAACCAATCAAACACTCACACCCGGTCAACAGATCTGGGTTTGATCCATCACCGTTCTTTAGCCCACTCTGCCACCCCAGTTCAGACATGGCCATATGCAAATCAGTCTGACCCTGTGCCTCATGGGAACAGTCCAGCCCAAACTGCCAAGCCATGCCTTCCCTGGACCGGAAACAAGCTTCCTAGGACCGGTTTCTGGCATTTCAGCCGTCTTCAGCCAGGCTTGCTTGAATCCAGTGGCAAAGTGAGCAAGGGACTCACGTCTGAGCATACCCTGCCAACTTATGGCGAACAAAGCGGTACAAAAGGGGGCGGTGTTGGACGGAGCATCAGAACCAATCAAACACTCACACCCAGTCAACAGATCTTGTTTTTGCATTTGTCACCCCGAGTGGGACGGGTATGCTCAGACGTGAGTCCCGTGCTCTCCTGCCAATGAAATCAAGCTATCCTGGCTGAAGAGGGGTGAAACCCCGAAACCGGTCCTAGGATGCTTGCTTCCAGTCCAGGGAGGACCTGGCTTGGCAGTTCGGGCTGGACTGTTCCCATGAGGCACAGGGTCAAGACTGATTTGCATATGGCTGGGTTCAAACACGAATGGCATGTTGAGCAAAAAAACGATGGATTTAGGCCTAGATCTCTGTTCTGGGGTGAATGTATGACATTGTTCTGCATTCTGTCCATCAACTGTTGTTTTTGCATTTGTCACCCCGAGTGGGACGGGTATGCTCAGACGTGAGTCCCGTGCTCTCCATGCCACTGTAATCAAGCTATCCTGGCTGAATAGGGGTGAAACCCCGAAACCAGTCCTAGGATGCTTGCTTCCAGTCCAGGGAGGACCTGGCTTGGCAGTTCGGGCTGGACTGTTCCCATGAGGCACAGGGTCAAGACTGATTTGCATATGGCTGGGTTCAAACACGAATGGCATGGTGAGCAAAAAAACGATGGATTTAGGCCCAGATCTCTGTATTGGGGTGAATGTATGACATTGTTCTGCATTCTGTCCATCAACTGTTGTTTTTGCATTTGTTTCCTGATTAGTCAGAATTATCAGCCCAGCAATAGCTTATGGAGTTTCCATTTTTCATATGTCTTTGCATTTGAATCGTTTTTTTCTCACACACTGGCAATATTTCTTTGTGAGTGCCAATATATCCTTGGAAGAGAGGTCAGTAACAGATTTCTTGCTAGATAACTTTAAGACTGTTTTCCTTAAGGCTTGAAATTGGATGGATTTTGGAGATCAATGTTTTTTGTAAACATTTAAAACGGGGGCAAGAAACCGGGTTACTCTGACTACTCATATGCAGAAAATCTGTGAAGCATCGTTAGTAATCTAGCAAATGTGAGAATTAAGGTTCGCAAGAAAAAATCCCTAGTTTTGTTTCTTATTATCCCCACAACAGCAAGCATGTAGAAACTGAAATATTAGGAAACACTAAGTATAAGTTACTGGAAATTAATGATGAAATAAATATTTTTGCTATATACCTGTCTGAAAAAAGATAGAAAGCTCATCAAACCTTTTTGCACTGAAGTTTGAAATATTTTGGGCAAACATTTCTGACCATTCCAAACTAAGGGCCTAATTATGGCTGTAACAGTCTAACTGACAGCACACCGCCAAGCCGGCGGTATCCCGTCCAGTGTATTAGAATGTTGCTGATTTGCTGGCTGGGTGGTGGCACTGGTCACCCGTTGGAGGGAGACTGTCACGTGCTGCAGCCCATAGTTTTACCCACAATGTCAATGCGTACAAGTATGTATTTTAATGTCTGTAGGTAGAAAATACACACATATGCATTGGACATATGGAGACAGTTCTTGAGGGAGGAATATCTAGCAGCATGGGTAGACAGTCATTAGAAGAGTGTAGGAATGTACGAGTGGCTTATCTGTGCCTATGGCAATGGCAGGGTGGATTTCCTGCGTGGACAAGTGTCAGCTGCCTATGGGGGACCTGGCGTTGGGCTCCATGACTGTAAGAGGAGTAGAAACGGGACATAAGGTGAGTTTTAACCTTAGTTCCAGTGTTCCTTCGGTGTCTGGATTCTACTATAAGCCACTGCAGCCAGTTACTCCATCGCAGTGGGGTGAGAAATCCTGGTGCTGGCAGCAGGAACAGGGCGGTAGGACCGCTAGCAGTGAAATATGGCTGGCGGACTGCCAAGGCACAGGCAGGGACTTCTACGCCGTGGGTACTCCGATGCAATAGCGGTACCGAGACGTTCAAAGTCATAATCAGGCACTAAGAGGTAAGAGGTGGCTGGTAATGAAATATCTGTCAAAACCGATGACTGTTTCATTCCCCCTCCTATCATCAAAACAGCAACAACACACCCTTATTGCAAACTGTGAAAAAATCATTATGCACCACGTTATACCTGGCAGCTTTTGGTATGGCCTGCCACCAAACTTTTTGCCTTCCCCTTCTGAAATTGTTTTGTGGGCATTAGGACTCCGTGCACTTTACCACTGCTAGCCAGTACTAAAGTGCGTGTTCTCTCTCCTTTAAACATGGTAAAACTGACTTTTGACCAATTGGCACATTTCATTTGTTTATAAGTCCCTGGCAAAGTGGTACTGCCTGTAAAAAGAGCTTGTAAATTAACTGCTAATAGTGGGCCTGTAGCACTTATTGTGCCACCTACTCCAGTAGCCCTTTAAAACCTTTCTCAAGTCTGCCACTGCAGCCTGTGTAGAGTTTCAAACTGCCAATTTGATATGGAAAAATAAAGCCTCCCTTTTTATAGATATGTCACCCCTTTGGTAGGCCCTAAAAAGCCCTTAGTACAGGTGCATTGTATTTAAAAAGTAGGACATGTTTTTTAAGTTTTACATGTCCTGGTAGTGAAAACTCCCAAATACATTTCTTACTTCTGTGAGGCATCCCTTTCCATTGGGTTACCTTATGCCATTTAGTATGTGCTAACTTTTGATTCAGAACATGTACAAATGTCATATAATTTGGTCTCAAAAAGTATTGAAATTTAAACTCCTTCTTAATGGTAAAGTCGGATTTTAAGTCACAATTCAGAAAATGCCACTTTTTGAAATTTGGCATTTTATTGTCTTAACCATTTAGTGCCTGCAGCCTGTGTCCTAGATCACATGACTGTGAATAGTTGGCCTTGGTGTATTCCTTCCAGGCAGTGAGACGAATGGGATTGGTAGGATGGGTCATCCTGTCTGAATGGGTGGGGCGGAGCTGTTCCAAACCCAACTTCTAATTGAAAGGGCTGCATCCAGCACGCTACAAAGGAACTTGACACCAGCCTTTTGTCACCCTAAACCACTTGGAGCCTGGGCAGGGTAAGAAACGGCATTTCCAGAAGCAGATGCCTAGAAGTTTCTCCCACTGAAGAAAAAGACAGCAGGTATGAATATCAGACCCTTTGCCTAACTCTTCTGTGCACACCTGGACCTGGGGAGGACCCAGAGAAAGACAGTTTTTTACCTTCAGAGGACTGCCCTGCTCCTAGATGCCTACCTTGCTGCTTGATCTCAGAACTAACAGAATAACTACAGGTGCTAGTTGGCTGGCCTCCTGTGTAAGCTACAATGACATATCAAGCTCTAGAGACCTTGAACCCTGCACCTGGCCTCTACCTGGAGTAAGTCCTGACTCCACTTCCCCCAGAAAGTGGTGCGTAAACAGTCCCGAACCCTTGGAAGTGGTGATAGTGGTGTTCCGCTAGCCAAGATCTGAAACTTGCTAATTCACAGTAGCTCCCACTACGGTGTTTAGGAGCAAATTCTGACCCAAGGGACCTCTTGAAATGGATATTCTGCCTCTTGGAGTCCTCGTATGCTACAGCCTGCATTTTGTACCGCTGGAGAAATTCAACTTTCAATTTTTTTAATGTAAATTAAAGTATTATAGCTATATCTAACTATGATATCACTTTAATCCTTGCTTTTTTCAGTGAACACATATAGACACTCCATAGTCATAGTTAGGGTTGTCAGATATAGGAATTCCTCTGATTTTTGACCATTAATAACTTGGTGCCCCATGTGGCAAGTCTCCATGAAACTATGCAGACCTATTCCTTTTCAACATTGGCAAATGGTGCAAAGTTTCACAGAGATTGGTCAAGGGGGTCCTAAGATATAAAGGAGGTATCAAAACGTGTTTTGGTGTCAAATACATTTTACATACACTGTGTACTCACGTATAGCTGCCAAACAGTCAGATTTGCTTGAAATTTTGCAGAATTGTAGATTATGATGTGCAGAGAATGCTGTTTGTTATTACCGGTAAGTAGGTGTAGTAATTACTAGGCCTGGGCAGCAAATTCCGTTCCGCTCGCGGAATTTGCGGAATTTGCGTAATTTCGCGTTCCGCGGAGAACGCGAAATTGCTCAAAAGTCTGCTTTCCGCGATTTCGCGAAATTTTTGCTTGTTCGCGTTCTCAAAATGCATGTTCGCGAGATATTTCTCCTCGAGCACGCAAACAGCAATTGCAAACAGGAAAAAAGCATTGCGAACAAGCAATTCCGCGTGTTCGCGGAATTTCTGCGTGTTCGCGGAGATTTTTTACCGTTTCGCGGAGATTTGCGTAACGCGATTACGCAAATTCCGCCCACCCCTAGTAATTACACGAGGCAGAACGTAGTAAACTGCAAGTCTTTAATCATACCAACTCCTACGGGCACAACCGCTTGCTTGTTGCTGTTACAGTGATCTAAAACCGTCCTCGCCCAACTGTCAACTGTCAGTTCCCCCACGTCACGGAGGGCAGCGCGAGACATTCTAAGTACGCCTCGCGCTCTAGCAGCGCGAGGCAAAGCAGGCCACTACATATCTCCTTTCCTTAGAAAAAAGAGAAGCAGAGAGAGAGAGAGAGAGAGAGAGAGAGAGAGAGAGAGAGAGAGAGAGAGAGAGAGAGAAAAAGTGCATAAGGAACACAAACATCATTGACGGTATCTAACCGGAATATTAACAGTTCTGGTACTCCTCCTGACAGTGGCGTGGCTGGGAGGAGAATTTGGGACATCAGGTTTGCCGTGAGAGATCTTAAGAGAGGCCTCACTTCTCGACCTGGGATACTTGACATCATTGAGCATATTTTTAACTTTCGCCACCTTGTTACTATTCCACCAGTCTTTTCCATTTACTCGAACAGCATTACCACACACTTTATCCACCACTACAATTTCCCCATACTTGGCTTCACCTTTCCTTACAAAGCCTGGTTTCTTTATTCTGATCCTGTCTCCCACAGTAAAATCTCTGGTCTTAACACGCTTCCTTCCATCAAAGTACTCCTTTTGTTTGACCTGGACTTCAGCAGACTTGGACCTCACTTTTTCATCCAATTCTTGGGGAGAAGAATACGATTTATTCCATTTAGACATCCAAGCCGGTCTAAACTCGGTACATGGTTTCCTACCTCTCAGTAGTTCAAAGGGGGACACCCCAGTAGACGAATGGGGGGGTGGTTCTATAAAACCACAACATAGTCCTAACACTATGGGGAACATCTTTGTGGTGGGCGAGAGCCCATTTGACACAATCACCTATGACTCTGTTTAGTCTCTCCACCAAGCCATTGGTTTGGGGATGATAGAGAGAACTACGGTGATGAATGATGGCAGATTCTCTAAGAAACTCTTGTACCTCAGATGATACGAATTGTACCCCGTTATCTGAGATTAAAGTTTGAGGAAACCCTTCTCTCATAAATGTATCCCTTAAAAAGTCAATGATTTCTTGGGAATCAACCTTAGAAACAAACTTGGCCTCGGGCCACTTAGTGTAGTAGTCCACCATGACAATGGCGAATTTGCACTGATGGGGAAGGCTGTGAAAGGGACCTAGGACATCTATGCCGAGTTTCTCCCACGGGCCACCCGGGAGAGGAATGGGAGTGAGGGGGGGACAACTAGTGTGGAAACTTTTGTCACTTGACGCACACACGGTGCAATCTTGCACCATTTCCTCAATGTCTCTATCCATTTTGGGCCACCAAAAGTACTCTCTTACTCTACGCTTGGTTAATGTGGCACCCAGGTGCCCCTCATGTGCTTTGGTGAGAAGAGTGGGTCTGATGTCCACAGGTGGAACAAGTTTCTCTAACCTGAAGACCAGACCATCCTCTATCGAGAGTTCATCACACACCTTGACATAGGGTTGTAACCAGACATCTACATTCCTTTCCCTGGGCCACCCTTGGGAAATATATTTCATCAGTTTTATAAAGACTTCGTCTCCAGCTAACGCCTCCCTCCATTTTTGCTGATCAATAGTACAAACATTACTAAGTTCAACACTGGCTATAATACAATCCTCCTTCTCATCAAAACAGCATTCATCTACGCCTTGTATGTCCTGACTCGTATTAGCAGGCAAGCGTGACAGTGCGTCCGCTCTTACATTTTTTCCCCCAGCAATATGTACAATTTCAAAGTTGTATTGTAAGAGTTTGGAGGCTAGGCGTGCGATACGGGGAGTGGCCCCCCGGCTGTTGGTGCACCCTAAAATCGCCACTAATGGTTTGTGGTCCGTTTGCAGAATGAATTTCTGTCCCCACAAATAGTTTTTAAACTTTTCAATGCCCCACCAACATGCTAGAAGCTCCTTTTCAATGACCGAATAGTGAGTTTCAGCCTCTCTTAGTACTCTGGATGCAAACCCAACAGTGTGTTCCTCTTTGTCAACCATCTGTGTCAGCACAGCGCCCAGACCATAACTGCTGGCATCAACGGTTAGCGTACACTGGACCCCTTGTATGAACGGCTTCAAGGCTTTGACCGTGCTGAGTTGTTCCTTGATCCAGTCAAAGGCGGCCTTGCATTCGTCATCCCACACAAATTCATTTCTGTCTTGGAGTAACTTTGAAATGGGACGAATTTTTGTAGCGTAGTCTTGAATAAAGCGGGCATAAAATTCTGTGAGACCTAACAGAGACTTGACACCAGCTTTGTCTTTGGGAGCGGAAGCATCAACAATGGCTTGAACCAAACTCGGTTTAGGCATGACACCCTCACTCGATATAGTGTGACCCAGATAATCCATCTTGTCTTTAGAGAATTCACACTTGTCCCTTTTTAGGACCACCCCATGTTCCTGAAATATGGACAGGATCTTGTTTAACGCAATGTCGTGTTCTTGTTGGTCTCTCGCGAACAACAGGATGTCATCCTGGAATATAGCAACATTCTTTATTCCCTTCAGTAGGTTAACCATGACCCTCTGAAACACAGAGGCTGCTGAGGCCAACCCAAAGGGCATGCGACAAAACTGGAACAGTCCTGCCGGGGAGTTGAACGCTGTAAAATGGCGTGAATCCTTGTCCAGTTCAATTTGGTGATACGCCGAGGCCAGGTCGAGTTTGGTGAAAACCTTGGCACCTTCGACTACACCCAGCATTTCCGAAATGTTCGGTAGGGGATGCGAATCCACCCAGATGACCTTGTTTAAATTGCGCAAATCGATGCAGATCCTGAGATCATTATTTTTCTTCCTTGCAACGACCAATGCTGAAGACCAGTCAGACGACTCTATGGGTTCAATAACCCCTCTTTTTTGCATTGACAAAAGTTCTTTCTCCAGGTCTCCTCTGATTCTGAAAGGGATACTCCTTATTTTGTGTTTTACAGGTACTGCATCATTCTTTATCTTGATCTTGTGTTTGAATCCTTTGATTTTCCCCAATTCACCTGAAAACACTCTGGGATATTTATTGAGTAGTTCCTCGACCTGTGTTTGGTCCCGAACCACTAGAATCTGTTCCTTGGCTCCAGGGCACAGCATCATACTGAACAGACCTTGGTGGAACCATCCTAATATGTCTAGTCCATTGACAGCGACATAGACTTTTCCATAAATGTGTCTGTTCTTGAAGATCAAGATGTCCTCAAAGTACCCCATCAATTCTATACTTCTCCCTTCATAGGATACAGGCTCACGGTCTGGCGGTAGCAGAGGTCTGTTACCCCACTTTCTCCTGAACAAAGACTCACAGATCATAGTGATCCTTGCCCCAGAATCTACGAGCAGCCTTACACTCTCTTCCCCTACCCCGATGATGGCATAGGGATCGACACAGTCATCAGGGTTACCACTTTTTATGTCCCCTTCCCTGACAACCACTACCATGTCCTTTAGTTCGCACAGGGTGTCGTCACTGTCACTCCCACTAGCATCCATGGCACATGCTACAGGTTCTTTTTTATATTTGTGGCTTTGACATACTTTGTCGAAATGTCCCAATTTCCCACATTTGCGACAGGTAGCATTTCTCGCAGGACATGGTCTACCGTTTTTCACATGGGAGGGATATCCACACCTGTAACATAAATCTGTCCTTTTGAAGAAATTATTTTGTTGATAATCCTTTTTTCTTTCATGCTTTTTAAAGCGGACAGGGGTAACAACTTCAATACTTTTACTTTCCAGTTCCTTTATGGAAGTTTGTGACGTTTCAATGCTTTTCGCTATGCGAATAGATTCATCCAGTGAGGGATTTTCCAAAGATAAAAGTTTTTGTCTTATAGTTTTGTCCAGACACTTCCCTATAAACTGATCACGAATCAACTGTTCACTGAAATTTTCAAATTCGCATTCTGCCACTAACTTCCTCAAAGCAGTAATGTATGTGTCTACATCTTCCTCACTTTTCTGCATTCTTTTAAAAAATTTGTGTCTAGACACCACCACACTGGGTTGCTTATCAAATCTGGCTTTTAATTTTTTCACTGTGTCTTTGTATTCATCATTTTCTTCATCTTCTTCCCCTACTACATCCGGTAAATGTTTAAGGGTTTCTCTCCCTTCATACCCCAGGGAATGGAGTAGTAAAAACTTTTTCCTTTCAGCCCTGAACCTGTGTGCTCCTATAGCACCCAAGTAATTTTCAAATGCGTCAAACCATTTCCTCCAAGGCACAGGAGGTTCACCGGGTGTGTCCAGAAAAGGAGAAGGTGGAAGAATGGACTGCATCATGAGAATTTTCCTCGTTCTAGGCAAGTCACAACTTATGAAACAGCCTCTGTGACCCCTACACAGAAGATGAGGTGAGAAATAATGTTTATATGATTGTGCAACTTAAGGTCGTGCCCACATAACGTCGTTTTTGCCAAATGTAGATAACCCTTGTACATTGCTCCAAAACGTGTGTTATGCTGCCCAGGGTTTTTCAGTCCACGATGACTTTTCCATACTAATGTTACTCAAAATTGGCCCAAATGTGCCTGTCGCTTTAAGAGCTGGGCGGGGTTACCACAACAACAGAGACGCGCGAAACGCCTCTGGTAGCACGTTCCCTCACCTCAGCTTGTAACGAACAGTAACCGGAGACGTCAGGAGGCAGGCGGTCACCGCTCCGTGAAAGGCTGAGGCAGGGAACCTTCACCGATCGTCGAATGAGGAGTGCGCCGGGCATCCAATACTTCAGGTACGATAACCGGAGTATGCTGTGGGTTCTGTAGGAGTCGTACTCGTCGCCAGTAAATCGTGTAGTAATTACACGAGGCAGAACGTAGTAAACTGCAAGTCTTTAATCATACCAACTCCTACGGGCACAACCGCTTGCTTGTTGCTGTTACAGTGATCTAAAACCGTCCTCGCCCAACTGTCAACTGTCAGCTCCCCCACGTCACGGAGGGCAGCGCGAGACATTCTAAGTACGCCTCGCGCTCTAGCAGCGCGAGGCAAAGCAGGCCACTACAGTAGGGTAAGTAGTTTCAACATTATAAGGTATTTAGAGTTAGTGATATCTGTGACTGCAGTAGTTTTGCGAAATTTACTAATCATCATGTGATTGGCTAATGACTGCCTTTACAAATGTTAAAGGCAGCCATGTTGTTTTGAGGCAACTTTCCCTGTGTTCTGGGTTAGGGACTTAGATATAGGTAAGTATTTGGTTTTATCATTTTCCCCAACGTATTATGATTTAGTTAAAGTGGTAATAAGTAGGGAAAAAACGTCTGTATGGTTTATATATATAGTTTTAAAATATCACTTAATTCCCTGGTATTTCCTAGGAAGTACTGTAGTACTTAAAAATGTTTTTAAAACAATATGTAAACAAAACAAAAAATACACTGTACTACACTTTATACCTCAAATATAGTGTACAACAGAATATGTTGTGTTTTTTAAATAAAATTACGGCACTACTAAATTTAAAAAATACTCATTTTAAAAAAATGGATAAAATAAATGAAGTTCCCCTGTGTTAGCACTTTGATAAAGGTAGGGAACAGCAATAAAATCTATGATTTGCCCATATCTAAGACCCTAACCCAGAAGACAGGCAAATTGTGGTAAAAATAATATGGCTGCCTTTTACATTTGTTAAAGCAGCCATTGGCCAATTATATCCTGCCTTGTCATCGCCATGTACCATGGTATACCACATTGTTACAGCCGTATTCCATGGCCCAATAGATAACTATGGCTCAGATGTATTATTCTTTTAGGCTACACTTGCGTCATGCATGGTTTCGCATGGGAAACGTAATACTTAAGTAATATTTACAAAGCAACAAAAGGCCACCATGTTTGGACCTGCATGGCTTGGTCAATATAGAGAAATGCAAGGCAACACAAATCCTTTTCTTGCTTCACTCTGCATGCCATATTGAACATTCCTGACAAATGTCATGTACATCTATACGCTACGCCACTTCACTCTACATCACTTCAATTATTGTTACTCCACTCTACACTATTTCACTGTACACTACTCCACTCTAGGTCACTCCACTCTATGCCGCTCAACTTTACTCCTCACCATTATATGCTATTTCATTCTATTCTATGTTACTCTACTCCACTTTACGCCACTCCAGTCTTTATTACTCCAATCTCTGCTATTGCACTCTATGCCACTCCACTGTGTGGCATTCCACTCTGCGCTATTCTACTATATGCCACTGTACTGTATGCCACTCTGCTCTTCACCTTTCAATTGTGTGGCACTCCATTGTATGCTACTTCACTCAACGCCACTCCACTGTATGCCACTCCATGGTATGCTATTTCCACTCTACGCCACTCCACTGAATGATATTAAACTGTTTGCCACTCCACTGCACAACTCATCACTCTACGATATTCCACTGCATTCCACTCCAATCTATGCCACTCCACTGGACGTCAATCCACTCTATGCCAATGCACTCTATGTCACAACACTATTCCACTGTACACAACTCCACTCTACACCACTTCATTGTATGCTATTCCTCTCTACCCCACTCTACTGTATGCCACATCACTCTACTGTATTCTACTATATGCCACTCCAATCTACAACACTCCACTCCACACTTTTACACTGCATGCTACTCTAATCAACGACACTCCACTCTACACTTGTCCACTGTACGCCATACCACTCCACTCTACACAACTCCCCTTTATGCTACTCAAATCTACACTATTCTTTTATACATTAACTCGGGTGTACACCACTCCACAATAAGCCATTCCACTCTACCCCACTTCAGTATGTAGCACTTCTGCCTACGGGCCTCAACTGTATGCCACTACACTCTATGCTAGTCAGGTCTATGCTATTCCACTCTAAACTGCTCCACTGTATGCCACACCACTCTGCGCTATTGCACTGTATGGCACTCCGCACTAAGCCACTCCACTCTATGCTATTACAATGTATGTCACTTCAATGTAAGCTTCTCCGCCACTCCACTCTACACCACTCTTCTCTACATTACTCCACTCTATGCTGTTCCATTGTACGCTACTCCACTGTACGCAACTACACTTTGCGCCACTTAAAGCATGCTATTCCCTTCTACCACTCTGCACTGTACAACACTCCAGTCTATGTGACTCCACTGTACACCACTACATGGTATGCTACTCATCTCTATGCTATTCCGCTCAATGCCACTCCACTGTATGCTACTCCTCTCTATGCCACTCCACTCTATGCCACTCCACTCTATGCCACTCCACTGAATGCTATTACATTGTACTTCACTCCACTCTCCTCCAATCCACTCTACGCTATTCCACTATGCGCCACTCCACTTTATATCACTACATCTATGCTTCTCCAATGGACTCCAATTCATTCTATTCCACAATCACTGCAATCTACACTTTGCACTATACACACCGCTACTCGACACCACTCCAGTATATGCTATTCCACTCTACCCCAAGCCATGTTACGACACTCCAGTCTATGCCACTCCACTGTATGCCACTCCCCTCTATGTTACTCCACTGTATGCTATTCCAGTCTACACCACTCCACTCTACGCCGCTCCACTCTAGCCTATTCCATTGTATGCGACTCCACTGTATACTACTCCACCCACTCTATGCCACTATACTCTATGGGACTCCAATCTACACTACTCCACTCTAGCTTACTCCACTCTATGCCACTCTACTCTACGCCACTCTAATCTACGCTATTCCTCTGTATGCCACTCCAGAGTGCACTGTACTCCACTCCACTCTATGTCACTCCACTGTACACTACTCCACTGTATGCCCCTCTATGCTATTCCACTATATGCAACTTAATTCTGTGCCACTCCCTTCTGTTATTCCACTCTACCCCACTCCACTGTATGCCACTCCACTATACTCCACTCCACTTTACAACACTCCACTGTACGATTCTCCAGTCTATGATATTGCACTGTATGCCACTCCACTCTACACTACTCCACTCTGCACCACTCCACTGATTGCTATTCCACTCTAACCAACTACACTGTATGCCACTCAAATTTAGGACACTCTAATGTATGCCACTCCACTGTATTGTACTCCACTATACGCTGTTCCACTCTACACTTCTTCACTTAACACCACTCTACTGTACACTATACCACTCCAGTTTACTACACTCTACTCTACGCTATTACACTGTGCCCCACTTCACTGTACTCCACTCTATGCCACTCCACTGTACACCACACCATTCTACACTATTACATTTTATGCAAATCCACTGTACACCACTCCACTGTATGCTATTCCACTATACCCCAATCCATTGTACAATACTTCAGTCTAGGCAACTCCACTGTATGCCTCTCCACTCTAAACTATTCTACTCTACGCTATTCTACCATACATTACTCCACTGCATGCCACTTCACTCTATGTCACTCCACTATGCACTACTCCATTGAACGCCAATACACTCTATACTATTCCACTGAATGCAACTCCACTCTGTGCCACTCCACTCTCTACTATTTCACTCTATCCCATTTGCTGTACGCCACTCCACTGTACACTTCTCAAATCTATGTTATTGCACTGTATGCCACTTCACTGTACGTTACTCCACTCTACACCACTCTGCAGTATGCCTCTCCACTCTATGTTATTGCTCTGTATGCTACTCCACTCCACACCATTTCACTCTACATTGTTCCACTGTATGCCACTCCACTTTCCGTAACTTTGCTCTACGACACTCCACTCTACCCTGTTCCATTGTACACTAGTCCACTGTACGCCACTCTGCTGTCACAGGTTTCCTTTTCTTAAGGACTTGTACGATGCTAGAAGGGTCCAACTCCAGGCAGCTCCAAGTCTGCTTGCCGTTATGGCTCAGACTATTAGAGTGGCCAGGTGGTGGAAAGGGTGTGGGAAGGGAAAAGCAGGGAAGGAGGTCTGTAATGAGAAAACACTACGAATTAGGTTAAATAGGTCTCTAGCATTTCTTCTAATTTACTCAATAATAAACTGTGTATTCATCTGTGGTTTTCTTGAACACTTGTGAGCATGGAAGAGAGCTATAAGACAAACGATATGGGCACTTTTCTTTATGTTGTCTCAAACAACCATAGGTACTTATAAACACCAATATGTTCTTGATAATTTTTATTATTAAACTATTCACTGGTGACCTACCATTGCTCTTGTCTCTTTGTTCTTAAATGCTGCACAGCTCCTTGTTAATGCTGTGAGATAAAAGATAGCGGTACAAAAGGGGGTGGTGATGGACGGAGCATCAGAACCAATCAAACACTCACACCCAGTCAACAGATTTGGGTTTGATCCATCACCATTCTTTAGCCCACTCTGCCACCCCAGTTCAGACATGGCCATATGCAAATCAGTCTGACCCTGTGCCTCATGGGAACAGTCCAGCCCGAACTGCCAAGCCATGCCATCCCTGGACCGGAAACAAGCTTCCTAGGACCGGTTTCTGGCATTTCAGCCGTCTTCAGCCAGGCTTGCTTGAATCCAGTGGCAAAGTGAGCAAGGGACTCACGTCTGAGCATACCCTGCCAACTTATGGCAAACAAAGCGGTACAAAAGGGGGTGGTGATGGACGGAGCATCAGAACCAATCAAACACTCACACCCAGTCAACAGATCTGGGTTTGATCCATCACCATTCTTTAGCCCACTCTGCCACCCCAGTTCAGACATGGCCATATGCAAATCAGTCTGACCCTGTGCCTCATGGGAACAGTCCAGCCCGAACTGCCAAGCCATGCCTTCCCTGGACCGGAAACAAGCTTCCTAGGACCGGTTTCTGGCATTTCAGCCGTCTTCAGCCAGGCTTGCTTGAATCCAGTGGCAAAGTGAGCAAGGGACTCACGTCTGAGCATACCCTGCCAACTTATGGCAAACAAAGCGGTACAAAAGGGGGTGGTGATGGACGGAGCATCAGAACCAATCAAACACTCACACCCAGTCAACAGATCTGGGTTTGATCCATCACCATTCTTTAGCCCACTCTGCCACCCCAGTTCAGACATGGCCATATGCAAATCAGTCTGACCCTGTGCTTCATTCGAACAGTCCAGCCCGAACTGCCAAGCCATGCCTTCCCTGGACCGGAAACAAGCTTCCTAGGACCGGTTTCTGGCATTTCAGCCGTCTTCAGCCAGGCTTGCTTGAATCCAGTGGCAAAGTGAGCAAGGGACTCACGTCTGAGCATACCCTGCCAACTTATGGCAAACAAAGCGGTACAAAAGGGGGTGGTGATGGACGGAGCATCAGAACCAATCAAACACTCACACCCAGTCAACAGATCTGGGTTTGATCCATCACCATTCTTTAGCCCACTCTGCCACCCCAGTTCAGACATGGCCATATGCAAATCAGTCTGACCCTGTGCCTCATGGGAACAGTCCAGCCCGAACTGCCAAGCCATGCCTTCCCTGGACCGGAAACAAGCTTCCTAGGACCGGTTTCTGGCATTTCAGCCGTCTTCAGCCAGGCTTGCTTGAATCCAGTGGCAAAGTGAGCAAGGGACTCACGTCTGAGCATACCCTGCCAACTTATGGCAAACAAAGTGGTACAAAAGGGGGTGGTGATGGACGGAGCATCAGAACCAATCAAACACTCACACCCAGTCAACAGATCTGGGTTTGATCCATCACCATTCTTTAGCCCACTCTGCCACCCCAGTTCAGACATGGCCATATGCAAATCAGTCTGACCCTGTGCCTCATGGGAACAGTCTAGCCCGAACTGCCAAGCCATGCCTTCCCTGGACCGGAAACAAGCTTCCTAGGACCGGTTTCTGGCATTTCAGCCGTCTTCAGCCAGGCTTGCTTGAATCCAGTGGCAAAGTGAGCAAGGGACTCACGTCTGAACATACCCTGCCAACTTATGGCAAACAAAGCGGTACAAAAGGGGTTGGTGATGGACGGAGCATCAGAACCAATTAAAAACACTCACACCCAGTCAACAGATCTGGGTTTGATCCATCACCATTCTTTAGCCCACTCTGCCACCCCAGTTCAGACATGGCCATATGCAAATCAGTCTGACCCTGTGCCTCATGGGAACAGTCCAGCCCGAACTGCCAAGCCATGCCTTCCCTGGACCGGAAACAAGCTTCCTAGGACCGGTTTCTGGCATTTCAGCCGTCTTCAGCCAGGCTTGCTTGAATCCAGTGGCAAAGTGAGCAAGAGACTCACGTCTGAGCATACCCTGCCAACTTATGCAAACAAAGCGGTACAAAAGGGGGTGGTGATGGACGGAGCATCAGAACCAATCAAACACTCACACCCAGTCAACAGATCTGGGTTTGATCCATCACCATTCTTTAGCCCACTCTGCCACCCCAGTTCAGACATGGCCATATGCAAATCAGTCTGACCCTGTGCCTCATGGGAACAGTCCAGCCCGAACTGCCAAGCCATGCCTTCCCTGGACCGGAAACAAGCTTCCTAGGACCGGTTTCTGGCATTTCAGCCGTCTTCAGCCAGGCTTGCTTGAATCCAGTGGCAAAGTGAGCAAGGGACTCACGTCTGAGCATACCCTGCCAACTTATGGCAAACAAAGCGGTACAAAAGGGGGTGGTGATGGACGGAGCATCAGAACCAATCAAACACTCACACCCAGTCAACAGATCTGGGTTTGATCCATCACCGTTCTTTAGCCCACTCTGCCACCCCATGAGAGACAGGGTCAGACTGATTTGCATATGGCCATGTCTGAACTGGGGTGGCAGAGTGGGCTAAAGAACGGTGATGGATTAAACCCAGATCTGTTGACTGGGTGTGAGTGTTTGATTGGTTCTGATGCTCCGTCCATCACCACCCTCTTTTATAAAGCTTTGTTCGCCATAAGGTGGCAGGGTATGCTCAGACGTGAGTCCCTTGCTCACTTTGCCACTGGATTCAAGCAAGCCTGGCTGAAGACGGCTGAAATGCCAGAAACCGGTCCTAGGAAGCTTGTTTCCGGTCCAGGGAAGGCATGGCTTGGCAGTTCGGGCTGGACTGTTCCCATGAGGCACAGGGTCAGACTGATTTGCATATGGCCATGTCTGAACTGGGGTGGCAGAGTGGGCTAAAGAATGGTGATGGATCAAACCCAGATCTGTTGACTGGGTGTGAGTGTTTGATTGGTTCTGATGCTCCGTCCATCACCACCCTCTTTTATACCGGTGAGATAAAAGATAGGCAACACTGTTTAATTCGTTTTCTTATCTGTAACGCTTTTACAATGTGAGCGGGACCTGCCTCGCAACTATATACATGATTCTTCAGGTTGGAACTATATCTCTTTAGTGCCAAAACTCGATCTTTTCCATTATTTATTGGTTTCAAAATCAAAGCTGTAGTCAAAGGTTAGCTTCCTATAAAAAATTACTATAATGCTTCTTTGCCTTTCCAACAGTCTAAGCAGTCTCTGAATCCTTTCCACACGTTAGTAAAACGGTAGCAAAGTAAGAGAGAGTTCACACTCTTAACCGTATCCTGAGGAGCTTCCAAACCCCACCTGAATTGGAAGTGTTCTATTGCTGCAACGCATCTGCTCAGCAGCTCTCCGCAGCGGGATCAGCTGAAGTTGCCAAACACCGTCGGACGTCCTCGCATGCACTTCCGAGCCGGAAAGAATTACGAGCGTTCAGGAATGGGTGCAGCCTTCTTTTATAGATGAGTCAGACCCAAGATGGCTGTTACATTCGGTAACGTTTCTTGAGGGGGCGGAGCTAAGCAACGAGGCAAACATTGAAGGACACATAAGGATTGCAAATAAAGAAGGAAGCAAACAACAAATGTCACTTTTGGGCTAAAGTGTGCTGCAAGCAGAACGTGAGCGTTCGTGTATATCTCTTCATTATGATTAAGCAACCAATGAACCATCACAATGAAGGCAGCGACAGCGCCACCAGTAGCGTGCTGAGAATGCATGCATTTTACAGCAAACAGGACGTGTGCATCGTATAAGGGAGGCACAGTGTTGAGCAGCCCCACCAACACCTTTGCCAGAGGAACTGTTGCTGGCGCCCCTAGAGCCACAGCCCGTAACCATGACATCTGCTCTATGCCACTCCACTGTATGCTATTCCACTCTACCCTACTCCACTGTATGGCCCTCCGGTCTACATCACTCCTCTGTATGCCACTACACTGTACACTACTCCACTTTACACTAATAAACTCTCTGCCACTCCACACTACACCTCTCCACTTTCCACTCTTTTCCAATATGTCACCGTATGCCACTCCACTAAATGCTATTCCACTCTATCTCACTACACTCTATGCTGTTCCACTGTACGCTATTCACTGTATGCAACTCCACTCTACGCTACTCCACTGTATGTATTCTACTCCACCCCAATTCACTGTACAACACTCCAGTCTCCATGACTCCATTGTACACCACAACACCGTGTGCTACTCCTCCCTATGCTATCCCACTCCATGCCACGCTATTGTATACCACTCAACTCTATGCCACTCCACTTTACACCATGCTCAACACTATTCCACTGTATGCAACTCCACTGTATGTCACTCCACTGTATGCTATTCCACTCTCCTCTACTCCAGTGTACCACCCTCCGGTCTATGCCACGCCAATGTATGCCACTACACTCTATGCTACTCAACTCTATGCTTTTCCACTGTACACTACTCCGCTGTATGCCTCTCCACTCTACGTGTTTGCATCTATGCCGCTCCACTCTTCACCACTTCACTCTATGCGATTCCATTGTCTGCCACTCCATTGTATGCAACTCCACTCTACACCACTCCACTGTACACCATGCCACTCAATACCACTCCACTCCTTTTCCATTGTACAATAGTACACTGTAGGCCACTCTGCTCTGCGCCACTCCATTGTATGCTTTTCCACACTATCATACTCCACTTATGGCACTCCAGTCTATGTCACTCCTCTGCATGCCACTACACTGTACGCTACTCCACTCTACTCCTCTTTACGCCACTCTACTCTATGCAATCCACTTTACAATATTTCACTGTATGTCACTTCACTGAAAGCTATTTCACTCTATCTCACTCCAGTGTACTAAAGTCTAGTCTGTGCCACGCCACTGTATGCCACGACACTCTATGCTACTCCGCTCTACACCATTCCTCTCTAAACCACTCTCCATCACTCTACTCTAAGCTGTTCCATTGTATGCTATTCACTGTATGCAACTCTACTCTATGCCACTCTACGGTATGATATTCCACTCTACCCCACTACACTGTATGACACTCCAGGCTACATCACTCCATTTTATATCACACCACTGTATGCTACTCCACTCTATGCTATTCCGCTTCATGCCACTCCATTGTATATCACTCCACTCAATGCTATTCTACTGTATGCCACTCTATTATCTGCCACTCTACTCAATTCTATTCCACTGTATGCCCTCCATTTTACACTACTCCACTCTACAGTACCCCACTCCAGTCTACACCACTCCACTCTACACCGTTCCACAGTACGCTATTCCACTTTATGACACTCAAGTCTATGCCATAGTTTAGCCCATTTCAATGTACACCACTGTATGCTGTTCCACTCCACGCTAATCCACTGTACGCTAGTTCACTGTACACTATTCCACTATATGCCACTCCATGCTATTATACTGCATGCCACTCTACTTTATGCCACTCCAGTGTGTCCTTTTCTACTGTATGTCATGCCACAGTACGCTACTCCACTGTATGCTATTCGATTCTACGGTACTCCACTCTATGCCATTCCACTCTTCAGTACTTCAATGTACACCTCTCCACTCTACATTACTCCACTCAACGCTATAACACTGTATCCTATTCCACTGTGCGCAACTCCACTCTACTCCACTCCACTCCACTGTATGCTCTTCCATTCTTGCCCACTCCACTGTATGACACTCCAGTCTAGATCACTCCACTGTACGCCACTCCACTGTACGCCACTCCACTGTACACAACTCTACTGTAAGCTATTCCACTCTATGCCACTTTACTCTATCAGCCAGGTATGGTGGCTTAGTGGACTGATGCATCCACTCTAGGGGCCTGTGTTCAGTCTCATGGTCACAGGTTCAAAACCTGGTGGGTCCACTCAGTCTTTCATCCTTTGGAGGTCCAGAAAATGAGTACCATTGAGTTGGGTAACAATAAACATCTGGTATTCAGTGCCAAGGTCCCCTTGGTTGAAAGTGCTTTTAACAAATAAATACACGTCTTATGTTATGTATACCACTCCACTCTATGCCATTCCACTGTAAGCCACTCAATTCTAAACCATTCCACTGTATGCCACTCAACTGTACATTCTACACAATATCATACCACTCCACAGTACGCTATTCCTGTATACATACCACTCCACTTAACTCCGCTGCACTTTATGCTATTCCACTCTACCCCACTATGCTGTACGACACTCCAGTCTACATCACTCCACAGTATGCCACTACACTGTACGCTACTTCCCTCTATGGTATTCCACTCCATGGCAATTCACTGTGTCCCCTCCAATCTACTCTATTTCACTGTATGCCCCTCCACTCTACATCACTCCACTCTTTGCTATGCCACTGTTTTCTACTCCACTGTACACTGCTCCACTCTACACCACACCCACCACTCCACTGTATGCTACACCAGTCTACAATACTCCACTCTTTGCTGTTCCACGGTACGCTATTCCATTGTATGCCACTCCAGTCTATGCCACTCCACTCTATGCCACTCCACTGTACACTACTCTAATCTACACTATTGCACTCAGTGCTATTCCACTGTACACAACTCTACTGTACGCAACTCCTCTGTATGCTATTCCACTATCCAGGTTCCCCATTATATTGGACTTAGTATTGTGTATATATAGAGCATGATGGCGGCTAAAGGGAAACGCACTGGTAGGAGTGGGTCTGTGACCGGTACTCTTGATCATTTTATTACTAGAGCTGTATCAGTTCTAGAACACAAACTAGCTATAACTGAGCGACGACTGTCCACAGAGTTAATGCAAGCCAGACGTTCATCACTGGGAATTCTGGCACTGGCAAAATCCCCTCTGAATCTAGCAGGCCAGGACAAAGATGACTTAGTACAACAGGAGAACCCTGGGGTTAGTACTACTATATCGCAGATCTGTGGAGAAGTGAATGACGTTCCTGGTGATTCTGGTGATCCTGCCATAACAATAGGTAGTTCTCTTAATATCCCTAAACCCGCTTCTACCTATCCGCAAACAAGGGCTAGCAGAAAAGCTGTAAATCCTCCCAACCCCAAGAGAAAAAGAGTAGGGTTGTCCCAGGGACGGAGAAAGGCGAAGCATTCTAATGTTTCGGAAAACTCTCCCATGGGGGTGATACAGGACAATGATCATTTAACCTTGGGTGAGAATAGTATTAGGCATATAGATCAGCCCCAATTGAGTAATCTGATTCCCGAGATAGAGAAAATGGTCCGTTCTTTGCTATTACCACTCTTAGAAAGGGTCAAGATGGTTAGTGAAAAGGTTGAACGACTAGAACAAACTGTCTTAGACAATTTTTGTTCACTTAAAAATGTCATCAAATTAGCTACCAAGGACAGGGATAATTCCTTTGGGGTGTCTTTTTCTACTATCCCCGCTTTTCCACTGGGGTCTTCTGTTCATGAAGTAACGACTAGGGTTAATCCTGAGGCAGCTCTCCCCAACGCTTTGGCTAGTGACAGTTCTACTAATCAACGTGTTGGCCATGTAGGGGACTGCCCTACGAGTGTGTGCAGTACTAATACTGAAAAAAAGAACGTGAGCAAGGGAGGAATTGTGGAACCTGGGGCTAAAACCAGTATATTCTCCAGGGCTCATATACATCTGCCCCCTGCTTCTACTCCCTATGTAGCCGTATTGACAGGTGTCCCCGAACTAAAAGAAGGTGTATTGGAATCCTACCAGCAACTCAAAAACAAAGTTATTTTCTGGTTAAACAGGAACAGACCGATCCCGAACTATTTGGACGGAAAGATCCTCTTCGCTAGAAGGGTTAGCTGGGTGGGTCCAAGACCTAAAGACGTTTCCGGGGACTCTATTATCGTTAACTTTGAAGATAGACGTATAGTGCACCATATTTGTGACCATCCGTTGGCTTGCGATCAGTCGAAAATTGGGGTTCATGATCTAGGGTACTTTTACAATTTAAATCCCAATATTCCTGCAAGATCTGGTCCTGTTTGGAAAAATTGGGAAGCGAACGACTCGTGTTACTCAGTAGCTCTAGCTTGACCGGCGTCTGGGGCGCCGTTTTCTATTATATCTTCCAACTCAAGCATTTCTACTGGAGAGTCTAAGACTAATGAAAATGTATACAATCGCCCTGTCACCGGGATGACCGAAGTAATAGATGTACCAATCCCTAAACTGACCGGGGAAATGCAAAATGGTGTTGAGCAGTCTTGTGCTGACCCTGCACACGTTCCTGCCTATGGAAGGGTGAGGGGATCAATGGTCTCTTGGAATGTTGCAGGCTTGAAGTCAAAAATGGACTCCCCTGAATGGTTAGCCTATATAGGCGGCTTTGACGTCTGCCTCTTACAGGAAACCTGGTCCTGTGAGCCCCAGTTTATGCAAGGTTTTTTGAACTTCTGTGTCCCCGCAATTCAGGGTCTTAGGGGGCGCCCAATGGGAGGCCTGGTAACTTGGGTTCGCCAGGATATATTCTTAGGAGCTTGTGCAGTCTTAACTAAGTCTGATGATATCCAGCTAGTCAGGTTATCACTTGGCCCCCTGGGTGACCTGGATATTTACAACTTGTATTTGAGAGACCCCAATAGGACGGGTTCCCAGGTTTTGGCCCATTTAGTTTCCCTTATAGACCAGTACTCGGGTGAGAGGCGAGTGCTTGTCGCTGGGGATCTGAACATTACCTTTGAACCACTCTTGGATCCCGACTCTGGGTGGGGTGTTGACCCTGTGGAAGATCAACTATGGGGGGTACCTGTGCTTGATCTTAGTCCAATAAAAAGGTGGTCTGAGATTATTATTCAGGTCAATGCTTTCTGCTATGAGTATGGGTTGAGGGCCCTGAATGGGAGGACGCCAGGTGATAAACAAGGGGCCAAGACATTCGATAACGGTCGGCACTCCAGTAGGATTGATTATGTTCTATGTAGCTTGAAATTATGGCAATCTGTTCTGGATATGGTGGTTGAGGCTAGAGCCGAGAGTGACCACAACCCTATTTGTGTAACTCATCAATTGTGGTCTAGTAACCACCTAGCAACTGGGGAGATGGATCTGAGACCGCCTGAAGTAATTTCTGCAAACGATATGCGTAGACTTAAGTGGCGTGAGCTCGAGTCTAATAATCTGGCTATTGCTGATATAGACAAGAAATTAGCTGGTGCCATTGTGGAGCTCGAGGGTAAATTAAATTATGAGCCATGCAGTGTTGAAGTCACTGAAATTCATGATAAGTTGTTTGCTGAAATAGGCTCGTATTTTTTGAGGCCCATGAGGAATAAGAACAAGGCCCCAACTAAGAGAAATAGATGGTATGATGACACCTGCAGGCAATCTAGGGCCAATCTGACTATAGCTTTGTCTAGTGGACGAAAGGATTGTGTTCGTTCTGCTAGATTATCATACAAAAAAGCTGTAAGAATGGCCAAAAAGAACTGGGACGAACAACGTTGGCTTGATTTAAAAAGTGCTTGTCGCTCTAGAGATTCCCGGTTATTTTCGAACATTCTCAAGTGGGACAGAGGTGGGCGGCCTGATAGTCCTTCCAATTATGTCTCACAGGTGGAGTGGGTCCATTATTTCAAACCCCAATATGCCTGTAATCTCTTGTTTAACTTTGCATGGGTTCCAAACTATGCTTTTTTCTCCCAGGGTCCCTTTTGTATTCAAGATGCCAAGCAGGCCCTGGGTACGGTTACCAATGGACGTGCTCCTGTCCAGGATAGGGTTCCCTCGGATGTTTTTCTCCACAACAAAAATAATTGGAGCAAGTATATAACCCTATTGGCTAATGCTGTGGCTGTAGGTGCACCAGTTCCTAAATCGTGGAGGGGGGCTGTCATCATCCCTGTATTTAAGAAGGGTGATAGGGCACTCCCAGGAAACTATAGGCCAATTAGCCTTATAGATCTATACAGAAGGTGCTAGGGAGGATGGTCCTGAATCAAATCCAAGAGTGGATTGATGATAATAATATTTTGTCCCCCTTTCAAGCAGGCTTCCGTAAATCAACCAGCACGGTGGACCAAGTCTTTCGCTTTGTCCAGCTTCACTGGAGGGTGGTGACATTGGGCAAGGGCAGTCTCTACGTAGCTTTTGTTGATCTAAGAGCTGCCTTTGACCTTTTACCTCGCCACCGGTTGTGGGCAGTCCTGGAGAGACTAGGTCTCCCCAAAGAAACTTTGACACTGGTTATGCGGTTGCATGAGTCCAACTATGCTAGGATACAGTGGGGTGGGCCAGGTGAGGACACCCCTGAGTTCCCGGTTGAGCGTGGTGTGCGACAAGGTTGTACTATGGCACCCACGCTCTTTTCACTCTACATCAATGGGATAGTTGATCTCATGCTTTCTGTAAATACCGATGCTCCAAGGTTGGCTGGTGTTTCCCATCCCTATACTAATGTTTGCAGACGATACGCTTATCGTATCTAGAACATCTAATGGTCTGCAAAAAGCCCTGCGACTGTTTGATGACTTCTGCCTCGACCACGGTTTGGAGGTCAATGTGGCAAAAACAAAATTTATGGCCTTCAACCCCCATACCAGCTTTCGAGGGAAAAGAGTGTCTATGAATGGGCAACCTTTAGAGATGGTAACCAACTTTACGTACCTGGTATGCAAATATCAAGTAATAATAAATGGTGTAAGCACCTGGAAGTGGCCTCCCTGCGATTTAAGCAACTAACTGGTGCCTTGAGTAGGGAATTTAACAAGTCATTCACAAAGCCAATAAGCCCGGTATTGCAAGTCTATGAAGCAAAAGCCCTAAGCTCTGTGCTCTACGGGGCGGAGCTTTGGGGCTTTGATCAGTTAGCTATTTTGTCCAGTGTGGAGCATACATTTTTCCGAAACATAACTGGCCTCCCCCAGAGCACCCCACTGATCCCACTTAGGTATGATTTGGGCAGGAGGTCTAGTAAGGATATTGCAAGGCTCCGGCCGGTTTTATACTGGCGGAGGCTTTGGACTACTCCTGAGCTTTCCCATTATGCTAATGGCCTTATGGACATCATAAAAACTGATGTTTTCCATAAAATTGTGTGGCTGAAGAACTTACATACGTCTTTGAAAGATATGGGTATGGAGGGGTTATGGTTAGACCCAGTGACTGCCCAGTTTCCATCAAAAAGTTCTCTTAAAGAAGCATTCTGGGAAAGAGTAGATTCTCAGGTATTGAATAGCGCCTCAGGGATGTCCGGTAGCTTTTTAGAGGCTAAAGACACCCCTAGCCTAGAATTATACTGGGATTTGGTTACCAATGTTGGTGATAGAAAACTTTATTTTCAGTTTAAAGCTGGCTCCTTGCCTCTCAGATTTCTGACAAGAGGGTGGGTTAGGAAATCGGAAGAACAGTTCCCTGCATGCAGGGCAAAAATTGAAACTACTCCCCACTTCTTATTTGCCTGTCCGGCATTTATTATCCCAAGGCGTGTTTGGCTTTCTCCCATGTGCAAGACCCTTGGTACAAGGAGCTGCGCTGTGGCATTACGTATCCTGCGCACTAGCTCCTCAACAATAGTTTTTGTCGCCCTAGCTAAATATTTGGGCTGGGCATGGTCCTTGCGGAGAAAAGCAATTAAGCGTACCCTTGTAGGACCTCAATGAATTTAGCGATTGGGTTTACTTTGCTTCTTGGATTTAGGGATTTTAAATGTGTTTTTTTTATTACCTGTCAGTCCATTGATGTATTTAATGTTCTTTTAAAAAAAGTATTTTAATGTATTTATTGAAATTCATGTTTTATGTACTATGTTTGTGTCTTTTATGATTGTTTTAAATCGAATAAAGACTGATGAATACTGCTATTCCACTCTACCTCCTTCCAGTGTACCTGTCAGGAATCAGACTCATGTGGTGTCAGCAGTGCACCATATATGGCAAAAACCAAAGAGACAGCGGATTCTTGTGAAGCCGCAAGTGGTGAACTTATATCGAGACTTATAATGTTCTATGTGCAGTTGGACCTTTCAAGATGGCCGCAGCTCTTGCCGTCATTTGCTGTACATCTTTGACTTGACGGTTGGGCGCGCGGCAAACTGCGCACTTCAATCGAGATATCCTGAGAGAAGCTAGTGTTTTCCGTGAGCTCCAGTATCCTGAGGAGAACTGCCCTAGAACTTGAAGAGAGATATTTTCGAAATAATCCACAGAACCGAATCAACCGCTAGTAGTCGAGTAGTCAAGTTAAGCGGTTTTCGGTTGCCCAAGTTTCAGTCAAGAAAGTTGCGGAGAATTCAACTGGCTGGAATATTCGTTTGTTCATCTGAGAAGGAAGCTGTTTTCCGGAGTGGCTGAGTATCCGATTTCTCTGTGAACTAATAGAAGCTAAGACTGAGCCAGCGACTAAAGTCAGTGAGTGCGCATCTGCGCCGAACCCCCAGTTTCCTCTCCTCCCTTTGGCGACCTTTCCTTTTCCTTTCCTCCCTATTTTACCTTTCCCTGTACCTTTTTGCGCGCATCTTTTGCAAAGGAAGTTGTTGAAACTACCTAGACTTTCTACACTACAGAATCTGCAAGAAAGAGAGAGCATTCCGTTAATTCATTATTTATGTACATATCAAATTCTTTGTAAGAAGATGGAACTTATTTCTCAAGCCTGCAGATGTGCAAGTCAGTAATAATTAAAAGATTACAAAGAATATCACTATATAGAAGAGTAGCAAGCCTGTAGGAGTAAAAGGTAGGAGCAGAGGAATATAAAAGTCATTAGGAAGATTAGGAGAGTAGGATGTTCTTGTAATCCCCTTTTCACCTCTGTGCATTAGGTGTACCTCGTTAAAACGTGCCAGTGAAGAACCACACACTACAGAAGACTCAGCAGAGAAGGCAGAATCACCACCTAGAGGTCATACACCATCCTGAGGCAGTCTCTTCTCTTCTCTTCCACTTCCCCTTTCCCCCGTGCTAGTGCCGTTACCCTTGCTTGGTGGCTGCACTGATGCAGGGGCATTGGGAGTAATCGTCACTTCTGCTTCTGTGGAACTTGAGGTACATTCTGACAGTACCACACTCCACTCTACACCACTCCACTGCTTGCCACTACACTCTAAGTTACTTCGCTTTACTCTACTACACTGTACGCCACTCCGATGTATGTCACTCCTCTCTACACCACTCCACTCTATGCTGTTCTACTGTACGTCCCTCCACTGTGTGCCACTCCACTCTGCCACTTCATTGTACACTACTCAGTTGTACGCCAATACACTCTACGCATTTCCACTGTACCCAACTCCCCTCTGCGCCACTCCACTCAGTGCTATTCCACTTTATTCAACTCCCCTGTATGCCACTCATCTATATGCCACTCCACTCTGTTCCACTGTATGCTTTTCCAGTCTACGCAGTCAGCTGTATGCTATTTCCCTCTAAACCACGCCACTGTACACCACTCCAGTTTAGGTCACTCCAATGTACCTTACTCCACTGTACACTATTCTACTCTACACTACTCTTACCCTGACTAGGAAGAAGGGTCCCTACTTTGACAAAGGTGCAAACCATTGCCAACTAGAGACCCCCATTTCTAACAACACCATTCTGCTGTACAGATCTCCAGTCTACGCCTATCCACTCAACACTATTCCACTGTCCATAACTTATCTTTGCGCCACTCCACACTATTCCTCTCTACCCCATTCTTCTGTACGCATGTCTAGTCTATGCTACTCCACTGTATGCTACTTCAAACTCACCTATTCCACTCTATACCAATCCACTACCCTCTATTGCACTGTACGCCACTCCACTGTACGCTACTCCACTCCAACCCACTCCAGTGTATGCCATTCCAGTCTAGGCCAATCCAATGTTCAACAGTCCATTCATGCTACTCCACTCTACACTATTCCACTATACGCTACTCCACGGTACGCCGCTACAATCTACGCTATTTCACAATTATCCACTAAACTTTACACCAGTTCACTATACTCTATTCCACCATACACCACTCTACTCTCCGCTATTTCTTTGGACATCTCTTCTCTACACCACTCAACTAAACGCTTTTCCACTGTATGGCACTCCACTCCATGCTACTCCCCTGTACGCCACTCCACTAAACGCTATTCCAGTGTAGCAACTCCACTCTATGCAACTCCACTGTATGTCACTCCACTCAACGCTATTCTACTGTACACCACTCCTCTCTATGCCACTCCACTCTACACCACTTCACTGTATGCTGCAACACTGTACCCCACAACACCCCGTGACATGATACTCTGCACAACGATACTCTATGATACAACATTCTACAACATGATACCGTATGCCACTGTACTCCAGCCCACTCCAGTCTATGCCTTTCCAGTCTACTCTGCTCTATGACCATTTTCCCCACTCTACAATACTCTGCTCCCCTCCATTCTATTAAACTCTTCTCCACCGTATATTTCTCCATTGTACAACACTGCACTCCTATGTATGTCACTGTACAACACTAAACTCCACTTGGTGGTGTTCTGCCACACTCTACTCTACTCTACTCTACTACACTCTACACAACTTCCTGTATGCCACTCCACCACATTTCACTCAACTTTACTCTATACCACACTACTCCACTCTACTCCACTATTCCACTGTTTGCCACTCCACTCAATCACACTGTATGCCACTTAACTCTACAACAATGCATACCATTCCACTGTACCACACTCTAATCTTCCCTAATCCACTCAAGAAAAACTGTACCCTACTCGATCCCAATTCACTCTACTCTACTCCATGACATGGTCCACTTCTCCACTGTGTGACATGCCACTCTACTTATAACACTTTAATCTTGTCTATGCTAAGCTACTACACTGTACTCCTCTCTACGGAATTGTGCTGTACGACACGCCATTCCACTTTATGACACTTTTACCTAACTCTACGCAGCTGTATGACACTCCACGCCTCTGTATGACACTCCACTTTATGTAACAACACTCTTCTCTACATAATTCCTCTCTGCAACACTCTACTACACTCTGTCCCACTATACAGCAGTCTAATACTGTGTCTGCGGTCCTGTTGGGCTTGGCCCTTTTTGCAGGGTCATTCCTGAACTTTTTGCCTTCCTCCTAGTTTATTTTTCTGTGAAATGCTGTTGGTGGTTTTAGGACCCTGGGGACTTTAGCACTGCTGTCAAGTGTAAAGTGTGTGCTCTCTGTGGTAAACATGGTAAGATTGGTCTACACCTGTTTGGCTCATTTAATTTACCTGTCATTCCCTTGTAAAGTGGTATCTCATATACCCGGGGCTGGTAAATTAAATGCTACTGGTGGGTCTGCAGCCCTGATTGCGCCACCCACCAAAGTCGCCTTTCAAACCTGTCTCAGGCCTCTGCCATTGCAGGGCCTGTGCGCGCAGTGTTACTGCCGCTGTGACATGGCACCTAAAGCGTGTGCCATGTCTGTGACCTCCCTTTTACTGCATGTCAGTCACCCCTAAGGTAGGCCCTAGCTAGCCCTATGGGCAGGGTGCATTGTAGGTAAATGGTAGGACATAGACCTTAAGTGCATGGTATGTCCTGGTAGTGACAAACAGCCATTTTTGGTTTCTCACTGCTGTGAGGCTGCCCTCCCAAAGGAATGCATTGGGGGTTCCCTGATAAGTGTTTCAGTGGTAATTCCTGATATGAGCGTGGTCAAGTTTGGTATGTTTGGAATAGTAATAATAAATGCTACAGAAGAGTGCGCAGATTTATTATAACTATTTGTCAGTCAGTCAGTCATATTAGCTTTCTTTCGATAAAACATATCTTAAAAGCTTAAAAAAAACCTACATTTTACAAGATGCAAAACATTTCATCAAAGATTAAAAAAGCATTTAAAAATACCCTTATTAAATTAGTAGCATAAAACATCAGAAGATCGTTCACGAGACACAAATTGATTCTTAGCAACGGAAATATTCAAGGGTCGGCTTTTAGGGTTCTCGATCTAATCTTCCATGCCCAGCTCAAGAATTTTGCCATACTGCATGCATAAAGGGCTCGTGTATTAGATCTTAAGATGCGCATTACCTCAGAGTGGCTACGAGTGCTCAGCTCCCTACAAAGTGGTTTAAGCCAACATTTCCTTGGCGCTTTGTAGGCTGGGCACACGAACATGATATGGGCTATTGTCTCAAAATCTGCCTTACAATTTGGGCAAGAGGCTAGTGTCTTGTAGGGAACCTTCCTTTGGGCAGTCATTACACGGGTAAGAAGTGAGCCAGCCCTAAACTCGAAGTATAGAGCTCTATCGTAAGGTTTTTGGATGACGTCTAGGTATGGTTCATAGCAGATGGTAAGTTTGTGTTGCATAAATTCCTCTGTAAGCCTACCTAGTTTATGATCCAAAAAAACCTTGTTGTGGCCCCAGGACCAGTAAGCTTTCTTGAGTTCTGCCTTTGGTGGAGAAGATCTAGTTATCCACATCTCTTTAAGGCCAAGATCGTACAATAATAATTTTAGAGCTTTAAGTCAATTGATTTTATGCCAGCCATCCATGTTCATGACTTCTTTTAGGCCTGCAGCATACTTAACAAGCTCTGGGGTCCGCCACAAGCGAGCCCATAGTAAGAGAGGACGGAGTCTAGCCAAGTCTCTAAATGAGTGGCACCCTAAGTCTTGTAACAAAGGCCTGGTAGGAGTCCTTGAGGGCAACATCATGAGGTCTTTTAAGAATTTGTTTTCTGACTTCACAATTTGATCTAAATTGGAGAAGCCACACAGTTCAGCTCCATAGAGGGCCGAACTTACTCCTCTAGCCTTGTATATATCGATTGCAGGAGCTATGGGCCTACTTACTGAGGTACGATGCTCTTTAGATATAGCGCCCGCTACTCTTTTGTGATTCAGAAACAATTTTTGGATGTGTGAGCTCCAACACATGGGGCCTCATGTAGGAAGCCAAATACCGGTCGGTAACGGCCGAAATTCGGTAAATATCCCGTTACCGACCGGTATTTAGGCATTTGCGATGTAGGGGGCTGATTTCTGGATTCGGTATTTACCGAATCGGAAATTAAGAAATCGGTAAAATACCGATTCGGTAAATACTAAATCCAGAAATCAGATGTAGGGAGCACTCTACAGAGTGAAAATTAGTATTAGAAATTCGTTATTTACCACCAAATACAGGTTGGTGATAAATAACGAATACCTTGCAAAAAGTAATTTTTTGCAGATTTAAGAGTGCCATGTGGCAGACATACATGCCCTTAGGGCATGTATGTGCGCCACATGTGCACACATGCAAGATTCAGGGGTGCAACAGGGTGTCAATGTGACACCCTGCCACCCTTGAATATGCTCCCCCATTACCGAATCGGTATTTACCGAATCGGTAATGAGGCATACCTTCCCATTGATTCCTATGGGCCTCCAGGCCCATAGGAATCAATGGGAAGGTATGCCTCATTACCGAATCGGTAAATACCGATTCATAATTACCGATTTTTTCCGATTCGGTAAACTTTACCGAATCATTACCTACATCACATTTACCGATTCATAAATACCGAATCGGTAAAATTCGGTATTTATGAATCGGTAAATGTGAGGCTACCTACATATGGCCCATGGTGTCTGAGATACGGATACCTAAATAGTCAAACACAGTGGCCCTCTCAAGCGGAACAGAGTTTAAGACAGGTGAAAGTCTAAGATTAGCAGGAGAGTTCAGCACCAGATACTTGTTTTTTTCTGTGTTGATAACCAATCCTCTGGTGGTACAAAAGGATTGGAAACCATCAAGCAAGCACTGTAAACCCCTCGGGGTCTTAGAAATAAGAAGGGTGTCGTCGGCGAACAGGAGAGAAGGAATTTTTTCGCCCGCCAGGGCCGGTGCGTCAGATGGTATTTGCTGCAAGTGCTCCACCACCCCATTTCTATACAAAGAAAATAGGGTGGGAGCTAAAACACAGCCCTGGGGGACACCCCTGTTCACCGGTATTCTATCTGTTCTCTGCCCCTTCGGGCCCCATCTGACCTGGGCGTAATTTCCCTCGTGAAGACGTACCAAGAGGTTTAAGATATACGTCGGAAGCCCCTGATCAGCTAAAACCTTCCACAAACACCCTCGGGGGACCAGGTCAAAGGCAGTCTTTAGGTCTATGAATGCGAGATGAAGACTGCCTTTGCCTATCTTGACCACCTTCCAGTACAGGAGAAGTAGTCTGAACACCTGCTCAATTGTCCCCGTGCCTGCCCTAAAGCCTGCTTGGTAATCAGAGAGAATCTTCTTTTCATCCACCCATTCCAGGATTCTCTCCAACACCACCCTCCCAATGATCTTTTGCATAGAGTCAATTAAGCTTATTGGGCGATAATTAGTTGGATTGTCCCTTTTACCCTTTTTATATATAGGGACGACCTCTGCTCCTTTCCAGGAGTCTGGCATCGGAGAGCCAGTATCAATGGCATTAATGAGGAAGGAAATACATTTTGCCCATTTTGCGGGGTCCCTACGGAAAAGATCTCCGGGTATGCCGTCTGGACCGGCTGCCTTGGCTGGAACTATGCACCGAATGGCAGTTTCCACTTCTGATTCAGAAAAGGGATGACTATTTAATTCCCCTATGACTGTTCTTAGGTCTGTTGATGGGTCCTTTGCTAAAAGATCATCAGGGACAGAGTAGATTTTCAGGAAGTGATCATGCCAAATGGAACTTGGGATGTTACAAGTAATTAAGTCACTGTCGTGCCGTGTCTTTGTCCTAATAATGTTCCAAAACCGACAGGCATCCTTCTCTAGGCTAGCCGTTTTTAGATCCTGCCAGTGCTGCTCTTCCCATTCTTTTTTAGCACTATCTACTGCCTTCTTATAATCCTTCCTTGCTTGCTTAATCATAGGGTGCGATCTGCTTCTAACTGCTACGACCAGGTCCGTTTTGTCATAAATGTCATGAATTTTGACAACAGCATCATGATCCATGGAATCGCCTCCCAATTCTTCCAATACCTCTGCAACAGTTCTTTTAATGGCGCATAGCTTCTCTTCATCTAGAAGGACCCTGTCCCATTTCAAGTACCTGTTGCAATTAGAGGGAATTACTTCCCTTGTTGGCATTGGATCTTCTGAAATCAGGCCACCGGGTTTGGGTAACCAAAGAGATTTTAAGGTTAAAGAGAGTGGATTATGGTCACTATCAACTGTTGGTATTATCTCCATATTTATTAGGTGCTGACACAGTTTGTAGTTTAATAAAATGTAATCAATCCGCGACGAGCAACCCAACCTGTTATAAGTGTGTGCCCCTTTTGCATCAGACAGAGACCTACCATTTGTTGCTCTTAGCCCATATTCAATAGCCAGGGAGTTCAATTGGACAGCATGCTTAGTCCATCTTTTTATCGGAGGGATGCTTAGTAGGGGAATACCTCGCTTTACATCATCCTCCTCAATGCCTAACACATCCTCAGTAGCAAGAGGCTCAAAAGTACAGTTGAAGTCACCCGCTACTAGGACGTGTGAGTCGATGGGACAGTTAGAAAGCTCAGCTTCCAAGGATGAAATTATGGGTGACTCAATACGTCCCTTGGTTCCCCGAACATATACATTGAAAATTACAAGGGTTCTTCCTCCTTGGTTCTCCCGGATGGTCAATCTTAAAAGGTCAGGAGAGATGCATTGAACCTGTTTGATTGACCAGTTCAGGGATATACTTAACCATACCAATAGCCCGCCCGATTGCCGTCCCTTTCCTGTTTGCGCCGATACTGCTGGGACAAAATGAGACACAAATCCTACTTTGTGGTGCACAGTCTTGCACCACGTCTCTTGGAAAAAGCAGATATTATAGCCTTCAATAAACCTATTCCAATCTGGAAGAGGAAGCTTTCTAGAAAGGCCAGCTATGTTCCAAGAGAGGATCTTCAAGCCTGCGCTGTCCATTTCTACAGTCCCCATTTCGCCAGATGATTGGGTATAGGCACAGTTGGATTGTAAGAGGGAAATTGTAATGTTGGAACTTATTACTGCCTGCCCTGGGTCAAGAGCCTGGGTATTTATACATTGTGGGGTGGAAATGATGGTAGAAACATCTTGGGAGAATAATGAGTCAGGGTCACATATGGAGAAGATTGACGGTTGTAAAGTTTCCGTCAGTCAATCATTTCCAAGAGGTGACCCTCTAGGAGGCTTCGTGGCTTTATCCCCCAGAACTGTGATGCCTGTCATTAAAGGGTGTCTGAATTGGATGTCCGAAGTGGCAGGGGGGCAAGATCTATAATCCAGAGCCAACAGTCCCTCTACTAGATGCGGAGATGTCAAGATGAGCTCAATAGTATCTGATCGCTGGGCTAGGTGTGAGTGCCTAATAGCCTTCACTATATCCTCTCTTACTACTGAGTAGCAGCCTCTAACATGCCTAATCCAATGCGTGGCCTTGTTGATCAGCGAGTCCTCGTGTTCCTTACCCACCACCTTAGGAACATTAACCATAAGGACTGTCCGCTTTAAGGATGTGAAGGAGGGGAAATGTCCATTAGATGAGGCTCCTAATGCTCCTCTATCGTATGTGATTGCCTGGGATCTAAGAGGGGTTAGGGCTGGCAAAGCACCAATTATCCTTCTGCACTGCGTCATTGCCACAGGCTCACTAGGCAATCCCACCTTATGGTTTGGAGTGGCAGACTCTGATTGAGTAGACTGAGAGCATGCCCTATCGTTTGTGATTGATTAGTGTCATATTTGAGGTTTGTTTTGCACACTGAGAGGCAGCAGATAGATTTAGCGAGATGTGTTGCGATACTAGCAATTCTAGGGAGGCTTTCAGATCTTTGGCTAGGGCTTTTAAGTCCCTTACTTCTGCTGTTAATAAGTTAATAGTCAATTTCAGGTCTGGGGTGCCACTATCTGTGTCCAAACCACCCTCTAATTGGGCCCCAGGAGCGGCTTCCACAGAGCATTGGGCTATCAAATTTTCGTGAGGGACAGCTTCATTTGCTAAGGCCGCAAACCTATTGGTGCACACTATAACAGTTGGCTCAAAATGGCTTGGCCTGTGCTGAGAGAAGGACTGAGTCGATGACTGGGAAAGTGGGATGATTTCTGAGGAGAGAATATTCTGTGCGCCTCTTGGGCCGGATAGCTTGCGAAACATCTCTGGTATGTGTATGGAATCTGCTTTATAAGATTTACACAGTTCCCCCTTCTCTAATATATTTACTTCCTGGTCTACTACTGGGGCCCCCAGCAAGATACTTTCACAGTCTTCAGCCAAGGCTTCTATGCGGTCCATCGTATCGCGTTTGGGCACCTCCTTATTGCTTTTCTTAACTTTTTTGGCTTTCCAAGGCCCTGCGTTGCGTTAATTCCTAAGCCCCCCTACCCCCTCCATTGTTTTTATTTTGCCCATAATGATACAACCTAAGAGGTAGTACAGTAAGTCAAAAAACCTTCCAAGTTTGTGGCAAGAACAGTACCTTTAAGCTGATTCAGATCTCTTTGCTGCTGGAATCGATTGGGTTTTTCTGTGGCTGTTGGTGAGCACGATGTTAGGGGGGGAGCCCTGGCCTGGCACCTCCTGGCAGTGACGGGCAAGAACGGGCCCGCCCTTGGCCCGTGCTTCACCCGGGCACCGCCCGCGCGCGTCCCGCGCTGCAGGACACGAGTAGCGGCTTTATGCTCCCCCGGCACTGCCTGCTGACATCAAAGGCAGGCTCCTGCGGTGAGCGCAGGGCCGCTGGGAGGTGTAGTCCACGCTGGCCGTTCCCCTCACGGTGGGATGCAAGACGCGGAAGGATGGCTACTGAGTCTCTTGCTGGCCGTTTCCCTCACGGCAATGGACAGGTGAGTGTGCTGGCGAGGTTCTCCAATGTCGGCGCGTCCCGCGCTGCGGGGCACCAGTAGCGGCTTTATGCTCCCCCGGCGCTGCCTGCTGGCATCAAAGGCAGGCGACTGGGGTGAGTGCAGGGCCGCTGGGAGGTGTAGTCCATGCTGGCCGTTCCCCTCACGGCGGGATGCAAGACGCGGAAGGATGGCTACTGAGTCTCTTGCTGGCCGTTTCCCTCACGGCAATGGACAGGTGAGTGTGCTGGCGAGGTTCTCCAATGTCGGCGCGTCCCCAACTAAATATTTTAGAAATGCCACGTTTAGAAGCTGGCATTTCTGTGTGCTATGTGTCTGCCTGCCTGATGTGTTTTGCATGTCTGGTTTTGGAGTGACAGGGGCTGGTGAGGTATGTGTGGCTCCAGGGAGGGCAGGCTGAGTCAGCGCTAGGCTGAACAGGGCATTTGCATTTGGAGTAGTGGGTGTAATGTTCCCCTGACCCTGAATAGGTCAGTGCCTGCCTATGTGAATGCTGGCTCCACCCCCTGTGGTGTGTCAGATGACAGAGCCCCAACCTTACAAAGGGGAAGAAGAGCCCTGTCAACAAAGTGCTCCACACTCCCCAGAACCAGTTAGGACTGGTTCCCCCAAGCCCTGTGCCAGGGCAGACAAAAGAAATGTGATATAAATATAGGGGCTGTGACCCCATGTGATGCACTGTTCCTGTGCTTCCCTGTGACTTGGGGCTTGCTGCTGCTGGGCCCCAGGAGGAACCGCCACAAGGGACTGCCTTCCTGCTGGAGGGCCCTGTGTGCTGGCCTGCCTGGGCCCAGCTATGCCCCTTGAACTTTAAGGCTTAGCGCCTCGTGAGCGCTGAATTCCTGCCCCTGGAGACGAGCGCTGGAGCTTCACAGTGCGGAGCTGTGACCGGCTTCGAGGGAATCCCAATGTGGGGATTTCCCTGCATTTATGCTTATTTATCGACCGGGAGCCCACCCCGCGTTTTGCCAATTGAGCGGAAGCCCATCCCACATTCCAGTGTGCTTTTGCGGGAGCCCACCCCGCATTAATGCCTGCTCAGAAAGCGGGTGCCCACCCCGCATTTGAGGTTCATTTAATGCGGTAGCCTACCCCACACTTTGCACTGCCAAGAGAAACGAGACGCCGCGGTTGGGGACCTGACTGTGGGCTGGTCCGTAGTCCGGAAGGCAGCGTAGGCCTAAGCAGGGATCCCTTGAGCTGGTGGGAGCCACGCGGACTTGGAGAAGAGTGTGGCCGAGCGGGACACCGGAGACGGCTGCCAGCACTGAGGCGGGGCTCCCATGTTGGCGAGGAGAGCTCCGGGCGCAGCCTAGCCCATCCAGAGCCTCAGTGAACAAGGCTCAGACCCAGACACTATAATCAGAACAGCAATGGAACTTGGCATTGTTACAAACCAATCCATCAACACAGGTTTAAATCTACATTTAACCCTCAACTACCAACAGGAAACAACATCGATGCCTTTCACTATGCAATTACCTATGACCTAGAAAAAGAATATCCTAAATACCATAAAAAATCAAAATTTTTACCACAAAACATAACCAAGGAAGAGAGAATGGTAATTAAAACACTACAGGATCAGAAAGATCTAATCCTGAAAGAAGCTGACAAAGGCGGCAATCCAGTGGCCCTCCATATCGATGATTATATCATTGAAGCCGAGCGCCAATTGGCAGATGGTACATGCTATCAGCCACTGGCACAAGACCAAACACCAGAAATTCTCCGAAAAATTAAGGACAAAACTGAGAGGTGGAACAGCCAAAACCTCTTATCCTATGAAGAAAAAACATTCCTCTTCATTGAACATCCCATAATGCCTACGTTTTACCTACTTCCAAAAATACACAAGGGCAAATACCCACCTCCAGGCAGAACAATCATAGCTGGTATAAATTCACCATGCTCCAGATTAGGGGAATTTGTTGATAAAAACCTATAAGTCATTATGAAGGACATACCATCATATATCCAGGATACAAAAGACATTCTCCTGAAACTACAGGATATCACATGGGAACCAGACTTTCTGCTAGTATGCATAGATATTATGAGCCTATACACTTCAATAAAACACCATGATGGTATAAAGGCAGCGCAAAGATCACTCTGGACACAATCAGCCAACTTTCTAGAGATGAACCAAATGGTATTAGAAATGCTTGAAATCTGTCTCAATAATAACATCTTCAGATTTAATGGGCAACTGTACAGACAAACACGCGGGACTGCCATGGGAGCAACATTTGCTCCTCCGTACACTTGCATCTTTATGAGTCAAGTGGGAAGATACTGGCCATGGGACTCCAAGTTTACAGACTTCACCAGCCACATAATAATGTGGCGAAGATACATAGACGATATCCTATGCATCTGGCAAGGAGACATACCTCTACTTCAGAGATTCCTCAAACAACTGGATGAAAATCCTTGGGAGATCAAAACCACATACAAACAATTAGGAGCTATAGAGGGAAAAAAAGACACCAAGTCGCCCTTCACTCAAACAATGTCAATACAAAAATAGACTGGGTCTCTGAAGGTATCAAAACAATGTATCAATATAAGCTGAGGTGTAGATACATGCTTCTTTAGTACTATATACGCCTCTCCTTTTCAATATGGGGTAGTCACCACCAGATTTTTACCTTCAATTTAAAAAAAAAAACTACAACTTTCTTTTACGAATTTCTTTTACAATTGGAAGTCCCCACTTTTTGTCTCCCCTGTCCAAAATACAGGAGGAGTCAATCAAGTGAACTATCAAACAAGATTATGAAAAAATTTGTGAAAGGCGAGATGACACCTCACGTGCGCACCATCGAGCTTGCTGGTTGGTACTCACCAGCTTTGCCCACTTTTATCATCATTGGCTGTCATCTCGCTAATAAAAAATTATATGTAAAGTGTCCAAAAACAAACAAGAATGTGGTGTTAGATAGTGAACCGCAATCCTCTGCTGATGACGTCAGATATTACATCACTGTATTTAGACACTTATTTACCCATGTCTTCTTCCATTAATCTTTAGCTATACATATATTACAAATATTTATTTTTCATAAAGACACATATGTCATCAGTGATGTAATATCTGACGTCATCAGCAGAGGATTGCGGTCGCGTGAGTTATAGTTGCCTGCACTAACTATAACGGGGGAATTTCATTGGTTTTTTACGAGTGAAATGTCCAGCTAACTATAACATGTGTGAAACCTATGGTTTTTTAAGTGAATTTGCAAGGTTTTTTAAATGCTAATTCGTAACTATAACGTTTGTGAAACCTATGTTTTTTTCAGTGAATTTGTAAGTTTTTTTAAATGCTAAGTTATGTATTTATTTATTTTATTTTTTTCAGGTTTTTCACCGTGCGCGCACCGTGCGCGCACTGTGGGCGCACGGTGCACTTCGCGCACCGAGCCCCCACGGTTCGCCGTGCGCGCACCTCGTGATTTAAAAAAAAAACAAAATGTTTTTTTTGCCCTTGGGGGTCCTTCTGTGACCCCCTGACCAAGGCTAGGGGGTCAGGAACTGTCCACTCTGCCCCCTTTTCACGTTCTCCACCTTTTTTTTTCACCCCCTCAGACTGCGAGAGACAAAATGGCGGCCGACACTTCCTAGTTTCGACCGATTCGAATGCTTACCGACATCTAACAACCAATCAGAATTGCGCTCGCGCACGGCAGGGTGTGTGCACCGTGCGCGCACGGTGCGCGCGTATAAATATTGATAGGCTTTTAAATGCTATTTTCTCAGGAAATACTGAACAGATTTACACCAGACCTGCAAAAGGCCCTTCCTTGACCTTATGGCTACCTCTCTGCCAAATTTCACGTAATTATGTTCAGCCGTTCGGGCTGTAGCTGCGACTAAAGGTCCTATGGAAAAATGCATGGGGAAAACGCGTTTTGGGACCCCCCCTTTTTCTCGGCCCCCGCTTGACGAATCACCCCGAGACTTTCAGGGTAGGAGCTGAACGGAGTGCTTCATTCGTTTTGAAAAGTTCCCGAGGATTGATCAACCGGCGTCAAAGTTATTCAAAATAGAATTTTGAGATTTCCTATGGAAACTAGGTTGTAACTATAACTATATCTATATATATATATAATCTACTTATCTATTAACACCAGTAGATAGTTATCGTTAGGACCTATTTTCCATAGGAAATCCGCAACATTGTATTCCCAATAAGTCTGGTGCCGGTTGATGAATCCTCGTGAAAATTCCAAACTTTTGGCCAGCTCCGCTCCGCTCCTACCCTGAAAGTTTTGTGGTGATTCGTAAAGCGGGGGTCCCAAAACGCATTTTCCCCATACAATTTCCCATAGGATCTGTTGTCGCAGCTACAGCCCGAACCGCTGAACGGAATGACACCAAATTTGGCAAAGAGGAAGTCCTCAGTTCAGACTCGTGCCTTTTGCATAAATGGTGTGAATCTGTTCATTAGTTCCTGAGAAAATGAGGGTAAAAAAGTTAGTGATATCTATGGCCGGGGAGGATCCGTGGACCCTACCCGCACCGTAAGCGCACCCTCCCCGAATCAAGCGCGCACCCTCCCGATCGCGCGCTGAATGCTAATTGGCTGTCGAGTGTCTGTCTACATTCAAAACCAGGAACTGTTGGCGGCCATTTTCTGCCTCGGTAGAAGCGAGGCTGAAGAAGCAAGGGGAATAAGTGTGTAAAACATATAACGGGGGCAGAGTGGAAATACTCTGACCCTCTAGAGGTGCTTAGGGGGTCCCAGAAGGACCCCCTCGGGCCCCCTTTTTAAAAAAAATAAAACGGCGAAATGCACGCAGGGTGCGCGCATCCTATCGCGTTTAGTGCACGGATCCTCTCGCGTTGGGTGCGCAGATCCAAGGGAAAAAAAAATGAAAAAAGACAAGAAATCATTGGTTGTATGACAACTTTCTACACTGAAAGGTAGGGTGTATATTTCTGTTTTTTAAACGCATGATTCTTATTGGTTAACAAAAACTGATTGTAAGGAACATTATATATGATAAGCTGATATGTTGAAAAGTCAAGCACACTTGCTGTCTTGTTTAGCAACATTGTGTGCTGAACTTGTGACCTGTGTGCTCAGTACAGTGTTCCATGACCTGTTTCTATGGTAACAGGCAGAAGGCAGATTGGGGGAAGGGTTGAAATGTATTTCATTTGGCAAGGGTTGAAATGTTTAACCAATAGAAATGTGTGTTTGCTTTTGAATTTATGTGTGAAGGATTGTGATTTGATGTTTACATGTATATGTGTGGAAAATGAAAGGGAAACTTTGCCATTCTTTGTTTTTGCTGAGAGGTGCACAGTGCAGAGATTCTGTATAAGAAAATCTGGTGTGTGACTGATATCTGGTGTGTGACTGATATAATTCTTAATCTACAAAATAACTTGAAAGGTGAGTTATTTAATTGTGAGGGGATGTATGTAGACTATTTTGATTTTAATCAGACTAATGTATTTCCCCTGCTAAAGTGTAGGGAGTACTTTTTTTCTCTACAATCTTATTGACAGTGTGTGTGCATGTAGAAACCATTTTGTGATAAGCATTTGTGTTTTTCATGTGTTTGCAGATAGATAACTGTGCTGTTTTTATATTTTGGTAGAATTAGAAACCAGTCATTGTTTATGAATTTGTGAAAAGAGTCATGTTTCTATACTAACATTTAGTACTCATTCTAGATGAAGAAATGTGTTTTGGTATAGTGCAAGGGATAGTGTTGTTTGTCTAGAATCACACAGTGAGTATGTGTGCATTTGGGAACCACTCTGAGAGAAGCATTTGGTAACATTGTGTATTTGCTGACAGATAACTGTTTTAAAACCTGTCATGTTGTCAAGTTTTAGTAGCATTAGAAGCCTGTCTTTACTTATGCATTGATAAAATAAGTCATGCTTTGACACTAATGTGCTGTACTTTAATATGTAGATTGTGTGTAGTCTCCTTACCCCTTGCACAGTAGTGAATGAGTTTTTGTAAGCTGCTAGGGATAGTGTTGCTTGTCTAGAATCACACTGTGTGTCTGTGTGCGTTTGGGAACCACTGTGAGAGAAGTATTTGGCAACATCGTGTATTTGCTGACAGATAACTGTTTTAAAACCTGTCTTGTTGTCAAGTTTTAGTAGCATTAGAAGGCAGTTTTTGCTTATGCTTTGATTAAATGAGTCAGGCTTTGACACTAAAGGGCAGTCCTGAAATATGTAGATTGTGTGCAGTTCCCTTATCACTTCCACTGTGGTGAATGAGTTTTGGTAAACTCCTAGGGATAGTGGTGCTTGTCTAGAATCACACTGTGAGTCTGTGTGCATTTGGGAACCACTGTGAGAGAAGCATTTGGTAACATCGTGTATTTTCTGACAGATAACTTTTTTTAAACTTGTCATGTTGTCAAGTTTTAGTATCATTGGAAGCCAGTCTTTGCTTATGTGTTGATTAAATGAGTTAGGCTTTGACACAAAAGTGCAGTACTGAAATATGTAGATTGTGTGCAGTTTCCTTACTACTTACACAGTAGTGAATGATTTTTGGTGAACTCCTAGGGATAGTGGTTGTTGTCTAGAATCACACTGTGAGTCTGTGTGCATTTGGGAACCACTGTGAGAGAAGCATTTGGTAACATCGTGTATTTTCTGGCAGATAACTCTTTTAAAACCTGTCATGTTGTCAAGTTTTAGTAGCATTAGAAGCCAGTCTTTGCTTATGCGTTGATTAAATGAGTTAGCCTTTGACACAAAAGTGCAGTCCTGAAATATGTAGATTGTGTGCAGTTCCCTTACTACTTCCACAGTAGTGAATGACTTTTGGTAAACTCCTAGGTATAGTGGTTGTTGTCTAGAATCACACTGTGAGTCTGTGTGCATTTGGGAACCACTGTGAGAGAAGCATTTGGTAACATCGTGTATTTTCTGGCAGATAGCTCTTTTAAAACCTGTCATGTTGTCAAGTTTTAGTAGCATTAGAAGCCAGTCTTTGCTTATGCGTTGATTAAATAAGTCATGCTTTGACACTAATGTGCTGTACTTAAATATGTAGATTGTGTGCAGTACCCTTACCTCTTCTAGACTAGTGAATGAGTTTTGGTAAACTCCTAGGATAGTGTTGCTTGTCTAAAATCACACTGAGTCTGTGTGCATTTGGGTAAGGATTGTGATAGAAGCATTTGGTAACATCGTGTATTTGCTGACAGATAACTGTTTCAAATCCGGCCATGTTGTCAAGTTTTAGTAGCTTTAGAAGCTATTCTTTGCTTATGCATTGATAACATGAGTCAGGGTTTGACACTAAAGTGCAGTACCACGTACTATTCTCTTCACTGTGCCAGAACTGAAAATGTAAAAGTTTTACCCAGGCACTGTCCTAGCAGTAGTCCGATGATTTAGTCAGTTTCCAAGTACTCATGCTGTGAACCATACATTACCACATAGACTGCTTCAAATGTCTATGCAGTATGCATGCAGTCTTCTAACATACTATACACTTGTCTTTCACACCTTCAATTCCCTAGTCAGTATCCATACAGTTCAGCAAACATCCTGTCACTCCCTTTGCACTCCTCTAGTGACCCATTCAGTACCAAGTACTAATCCATTCACTGTGTCAAAAGCCAACCACTTATAAATTCATCCAGGCACTCTCCTTGCTGTACTCTAATCATTCCGTCAGTACCCAAGTACTCATGCAGTGAGCCAGGCCTTTACACATAGACTGCTTCAAATGCCTATTCACTATGGATGCTGTCTTACACAGTTGTCTTTCACACCTTCAATTCCCCAATCAGTAGTCATACACTTCTAGCAAACACCCTGTCACTCACCCAGTGTGTCTCCTTATAGTACTGTAATCATTCAGCCAGTTAGCATGTAGTCTTTTAGTGAGGTAGGCTTTAGGGCATGAACTGCTTCAAAGTAGTATGCACTATGCATGTAGTGTTTTAACCATCGTCACACTTGTGGTTCAGGGCTATAGTTTCTTAGCCAGTTTTTATATAAAATGTGTTTGTACAGTAATGGAATGGTATAAATTTGAAAGTTATTAATATACATTTATCTGTGATTCTTTTTTACAGATACTGTTTTTCAACGTAAAAATAGAGTAATCATGCCAGAAAAAGAAAAGAAACTCAGAAAGGCGCAGAAGCAGGAGTGTTTCTCATCCGTTTGCACTCTTCTCGAGCAAGATTGTTCGGATGAAGGGTCCATAGGTGTTTCATCATACTTGCCGTGCTGTACGAGTATTTCTTGTTAGGATCCCCTCGCGAGAGAACTCTTTTACAAATCTTGCACGTGACCAAGGTGGCATTGGTCTTTGTTTGCCCCTCAGGAAAAGCAAAAAAATTTCCACACCACTGAAGAAAAACGTTGTGGGCGTGGTGCCTTCTCCAAAAATGTATCCTCAGATTCTGTGAATATTTAAAAGCGGCAACATTTACAGTTTTTGTAAGTTAAACTGATAACATTTTGTTAGCCGTAAGCATTATATATATCTGTGATTGGTATCTTGTGGTATTTTGCTGAGAATAGCATGTTGTTTTTTTTTTTTTTTAACAATCTTTCTGATTGTTTTTTTTTTTGCCCGCTGTTAAGTGATGAGTATGATCGAAATCACTATTTTTAGTGAAATTCAATATATTCTGAGAACAGCAAAAAAGGCAAACAAATTACTTTGTGGAAATGATGCTGTGTTGTAAAAAATGTATTATTACATGTTATAATTTTTTTTTCCTTTTCTTTAACAGATCCAAATTTTAAAATAAGCAATTTATATGAATTTAGATTGCAATGAAAATCTGAAAAAAATGTATACCATTTTTTATTCCTATTACTGTGAAGGTAAGTTTAACTAAGTCTCAACATGCAGAATGAGGAGGTCTGCAAGAAGCTACAAAGTTGAAACACGTTTCTAAAAACACTCTGTTTATACCTATGAAGTTTTGAAATCTGACCATAATCAGATATCATGTGACCTGCAAAAAAAGAGATTTGAGAGGTTCATAATATTTCCCACTGTACCTATTGAAGGACCACAATCATTTCCATCATTCTTCTTTGAACATCTTTGCAGACAAAACTCTGTGCTTACCTTCTATCCTTCGCAAGGAATTTTAAAACCGGAAATATGTCACTTTTTGTAACATAGTTATTGTGCAAGACACTCTTTCATATTTACAAAGAGAGGAAAAGGCACTCTGTGCACTTTTTATACTCCATGTAAATACAACCTCATTATGCACACCACTTTGCGTTGAAAGGGTGTTCTATAAGTGTTGTTATGCATGATTGCACTGAATACTCATAGAACAAGACTCATGTCTAGATTTATTAGAAATCATAAATCTCGATATGTGTGTGAATGCTACACCATTCTAAAATTGGTATAGGAAAGCACAACAAGGAGAATTGTTTTCATTTCTCCACATTTGTATATCTTCAATGCATGCTACAATGCTCAGCATACATTGAAAGAGAAAAATGCCTTTACTGATTGTTTTTGTGCAGGAAGGTGCACAAAGAGCACATGACACAGATATCCTTGCACTATGGTGCAAGGGTGCCTGTGTCACCACATGGCTGCAGTTTAAGCAACAGTGCAGAGAGAAGCATAGATTTGCAACATATTTATGTACATATGTTGCATCCCTGTGCTTTGGAAGTACTACAGCACACTGCAGTTAAAGAGGTTACTGTGTGATGCTGTGGCACTTCCTCATAGTTCTGCACTTATACATTCCCCACACACTACTAATGCATTCATTCAGTCAATGACATACTACACATACATTCATCTAAACATTCACACACTAACAAAGAAATTTAGCTCTTTTTTTAAACCAGGAACGTTAGTTCTTACAAGAACTTTTTTATTCTTCATTTTTTTTTCGTTTTTCCAACAATTTTGTGATTTTTTTGAATTTTTTGGAAAAAAAAACAAAAAATAAAACAGGAGGAACCAAACAATGAACTTCAGGGAACAATAAAAACAAAACAAAAAAAACTAGCAAATGTGACTTTCTTGCCGGCGGCAGATCAGATCGATTGACTGCTCACCGTAGCACAAAGTCGCATTGCACTTAGTGCAGAGCACTTTTAAAAATTGAAATTGAGGACGGATGTCCACGTTTTGGGCTGATGGATGCACTCTTGAAGTGCTCGGCTGCGATGAGGTGGAAGGCGCAGGAGCAGGAGTGTTTCTCATCCGTTTACACTCTTCTCGTGCAAGATTGTTTGGATGAAGGGTCCTTAGGTGCTTCATCATACTAGCCGTGCGGCACGAGTATTTCTTGTTAGGATCCCCTCACGACAGCACTCTTTTGCAAATCTTGCATGTGACCAAGGTGGAATTGGTCTTATTCTGCCCCTCGGGAAAAGTAAAAAATGTCCACACCACTGAAGAAAAACGTTCTTTGCGTGGTGCCTCCTCCAAAAATTAATTCTCAGATGTATGAGGAAATGCAGGTGATGCCTGCTGCCCTGAAGCCATTTTTGGTTGAAAAAAGTTAGAGCTAAGTGTAAACTTAGTCTAAAAAATCTTCTTCTCTGCAAAGAGATGCTCCTCCAAAGAAGGTCAAAGAAGAATGATTGAATTGGGTGGGGTCTTTCAATAGTTAGAACAGGAAGTGTAATGAACCAATCAAATCAAATCTTTTGCAGGTCACATGGGATCCGCGCACCCTGCGCATAGGCAGCACGCACCCAGCGCGCATCCGCGAAATTGAATTAAAAAAAATTATAGGATTAGATATAAGAATATATTAGTTTTAAGACTAGTTTAGAGTTTGTCTTCAAATGAAATACATATATATATGTTTTTTTAAATGTTAAATATTTCGCGGGATCCGCGCACCTACTGGGTCATAGACGCAGATGACGCATCGCATCGCGGAAGCGCGGAAACGTCACGTTACGTACATCGAACGTGTCGCGTATAGGCTGGGAGTCGCATACCAGTCGCATTGCGATCGAGCACTAAACACGTACCCCCCGCATTCCATGCACGGATGCTAACGCGTAGGGATCGAGAGCGGTGCACATAGGGTGCGCGGATCCAAAAACATGGGAAAAAAATATATAAAATAAAGTTTTGAACATATAGTTAAAGAAATATTTTTTTAAATATTTAAAAAATGTTTGAAAAACCCAATTAAAACAAATAATATTTTTTAAGTTTTTAAAAGAATTAATTAAACAAATAAATTTAGAAAATGGTGATAAAAAAGAATTTCAACAAAACATAATTAATGTAATTGACACACTGAATTTGACAAATATAAAAATCCAATGAAAATCATTAAACATGATATCTTTAGAGATAAGTTATAGATAGGAATTAGCATTTAAAAAACCCTTGAAATTCCCTGAAAAAACCATAGGTTTCATGCACGTTATAGTTAGGAATTGGCAATTAAAAAACCTTTGAAATTCACTGAAAAAGACAAAGGTTTCAGGGGCGTTATAGTTAGGAATTGGCATTTAAAAAACCTTAGAAATTCACTAAAAAAAACATAGGTTTCAGGGGCGTTATAGTTAGCTGGACATTTCCCTCGTACAAAACCCTAGAAATTCCCCTGTTATAGTTAGTTCAGCTAACTATAACTTGCGCCCCCGCAATGCACTGCTGATGACGTCACATATTACATCACTCATGACATGGTCAGTGACATCACTGATGACATCACTGATGACATCTCAAATGACATCACTGATGACATCACTGATGACGTCGTCCATGTGATAAATTAGTGCATCTTCTCACACCCTAATACACCGACTCAAAATTTCAGACGGCCATTTTGAAAACCATAGATACTCCAATACCAATAACTACACACCCACTCATTGACTCTTAGGTCTACATACATCTCCACTCACTCACCTGTACAGTCACTCATACTTACAGTCACTCTGTACAGGACTATCATATGCATTTATACACCTATATAGACACTCACACACTGCCAATCATCCATTGAGGTACTGACACATCTAGTCAGTCATGCAAATAATTAATCACAGTCCAATTTACTCACCTATACAGTTAAACACACTCAAGTTCACTTAATCATAAAAATACTAACAAATTCTGACGCTCTTATACAATTACTGATACAAGCACACACTCATCCATACAGCCACTCCCAAAATCACACACTCTCACATATAAATAGTTATATACTCTTACACACATATACACTGCGTTTCACATATGTATTTACTGACACATGTACAACTGAGATATACATTCAATCACTAACACACCCTTACATACAGTCACCCTACCATACAGTCCATCACAGATGCACTCTTAAAACCATGCACCCACTGAATCCCCCACTCACACATCTCTGCACAGAGTCACACACACCCTACCCACACAAACACTCAGGCACCCATACAGATACTCAGACAACCAATCAATAACCCATATAGACATTCATATAACTATTCACAAAACCATGCAGCCACTTATACACCAACACACAGACACATACAGACATTCACACAGTTTAGTCACTAGTCTGCAGTAAGATACATTTAATGACTCACTTATAGAGTCAGTTATGCACCTAGAAAATCACCCATTAACACACTTTTACACCCACTCATTCTTCCATAGGCCTTTCACTATAAATATATAAAACATATTTAAACTTTACAGAAACACACAGTCACTGGATGACGTCATCAGTGATGTCATCAGTGATGTCATTTGAGATGTCATCAGTGATGTCATCAGTGATGTCACTGACCATGTCATGAGTGATGTAATATGTGACGTCATCAGCAGTGCATTTTGGGGGCGCGAGTTATAGTTAGCTGAACTAACTATAACAGGGGAATTTCTAGGGTTTTGTACGAGGGAAATGTCCAGCTAACTATAACGCCCCTGAAACCTATGTTTTTTTAGTGAATATATATATATATATAAATATATATTTTGATTCTTGTTTCACTATTCTGTTTGTGGTTACAGTGTTGCAATTGTATCATTTTCTAACATGTGCTGGGACTCTCTAACTGAAATAAATGAAGTAGAAAAGAACCTCGTTTTGATAGCTTGAAGCATTTCAAGGGTGCTACGCTGAGTTGCTGTGGCATCGATGTATAGACCCGGCAAATTTGTCCCTTCTCTTGAGGGGTAACATTTGTTGATTCATTTGAGAAGGCAGGCATTTTTATAACATTAACAGAGAAGTGACACTGAAAGTGAAGCCTCAAATCAGTTCTCTAAGCAAACTTCATGTTGGTTTATAGTCCATAAGCCTTTCAACCGTGATTTAATCTTGAGTTTTCAGTGCAATGAAACAGATGTCAAGGAGACATTTCAGTTAAGGAATCCATTTAGGTTGTTCAATGTTGCATAACCAAAACTCTCCAAACTCATTTATTGAGCCTGTTGACGTTTTGGCTTCAACCCTTTGTAAAAAATGGGGATTTACTGAAGAAAATGTTCCATAGTTGATGACATATCCACATAGACGCTAATTTAGTACTGCTGTACATTTCAAATGTGGTAAGTGAAAGTGACTTTTGGAATACACAATATGCACTTTAAAAAGAATTGAGGATTGTACTTTTGGTTAGATCAACATATGATTAATTGAATTGTTCCTTTTATGTTTTAATGCATGCAGACAGCTAATTGCTATTTTATAAACAACTCACATTTGTTTATCATTTGTAACTTAATGTCTAAAAATTAATTTTTTCATTGTCCTTCAATTTTAATTTAGGAATTACGTTATGTTATTATACTCTTCCTTCAGGGTCACCCTGGATTTATTGAACCCTATTTTAGTTGGCTGTAGAACTCTGTGCCCTTTACCACTAGTTGCAAACTGCTTACGCTCTCTTTTTTTCCAACTAGTTCAATTTGATAAACACCTGATTGTCACATTTAATTTACTTATAAGTCCTTAGCATATGGTACCACCTGTACCCATTGCTTGCAATTGAAATGCAACTCGTGGATGGCACCCGCAAACTAGCACTTTAAAACATGTCACCAGGCCTGCTACTGCAGCCTGGGTATGCACTGTTAAACTCCTTTGCTGACATGCAAAATGAACTTTTAGCCTTGCCTAAACCTTCCTGTTTAATACTTATAAGTCATTCCTAAGGTAGGAGCCAACAAAGAAGGGTGCAATATGCACAAATATTACGACTTTGCCATCATTTACAGTATTGCAAGCAGCCCAGCATCCACAAGGGGAAGGAGGTAATAAGCCTGGTAGACTACTGCCATCCATATTTACAGTGTTGTGACTCTTGGTAGCTATTTCTATGCCTTCAGAGCAGTTGATGTCTTGTCAGTAAACTTTAGATTTTAAAAAATCAAGCTCCCAAAGAAAAATACACCAATGGAGGGACGGAGGTATCAACCTGGCATGACCCCCATTACGATGCCTATAAATACAATCATAAATGTTAGGGAATGGAGTGTGCAACTGTTAAGGGGTCACATTCAAAGGTCTACAGGTATCAAAGATATATGAACAGGTGACCTTACCCACTTGTATTGTGACATGATTCATCATAGGTGACCTATCCATACAATAGTAGGAATAATACCACCACAGTGGACTCAACTGTGTTCTAGGAGTTCTTGATAAGGTGGTACTGGATAAAGATAAGAGTCCTGATCTAAAAAATAACTCATGTAATCCCACGTAAAATGTCCTTTTAGATGATCTACAATGTGTCTCCTGTCCATTCCTCATTTATGTTTGTCCTCAACATGTATAGCCAACATGTTTTGACCTGGTGATTACTCCTATGTATCAACCAACCTTCATCAGGGCGTTGATGTATGCCCTCTGTCTAACACATTAAAACCATGCTAGAAGATAAAGCACTGGCTCTCATACCTTAATCGTCTTGCATAATTTGAAACCTGTGATCACTGAAAAGTATATATATGCCAGGACACCAAGCCATTTACTTGGAGACACTGCAGATATCAAACCAGAACTGTAGAAAGTGCTATACATGCTAAATTGGTGAGTAAGTATAACACACTGCAAATAGTTGAACATCCAAGACAGGTGTAATAAATCACTCATTCTCCCATCCAATTTATCCCTAGTTTGAGTTAATGAGGTGTAAAGGTAAACAAATGAGGATATCATTCTTCACGGTGAGGTAACATATATAGTATTTCGTTATTTTACATCCATATTGACCATTGATTTCCCGCTACCAAATGGCTTTCTAAAAATCATGTTTGAGTATGAGCATACTGTATTTCATACCCATTAACATAATCTTTCTCACATACTAGTGTCAAAAACCATTGTGCAAACTAATGTAGCCATTGTGGGTTGCACTTACCCTAGCTGCACTGCAGCCGCCATATCTTAAAATGCGGACACTGGCGTTCGACATGCTCAGTCCAATTACGGGTGAAATATCTGTGGGTGAGACTCAGGTAGGTAGACTCACCCACAGTAAAGGTGCAAAACCGGGTTGATCCAAAGCGAGAAATATGAGTGGATTAAATCAACAGAATCCTTTTTGCTGTGGGCTGGTAACCAAATCTACATTTCTCTGGCATTATACAAAGCTGGTAATGCTAGAAGAAAAGAGTTTCTGTCTACAAGACTCCTCCTTCATAATCTCAATATAAATAATTTTCATACAGTTCATCTTTGCCTTTTCCAGATTAGCTACAATGCAATCTCCAGATCTTTTGAAGAACCAGCTAAATCTTTTGAATGACTCAACACGAACTGCTAGGAATTTTTGGCACATATCCTCCAAAACCCAAATAACTTATTTTTGCTCATTTTTATTATGATACTCTTTTAATCTTATCTTTTTTTCTATTTTCTGCAGCTCTGTTTTATCATATTGATTGTATACTTTTATTATTTGGTTTTTCTTCTTTTCTGATTACCTTTAATATTGTTCCTTTCTCCTTTTCTTTTCTAGTTCCAATTGTATAGATGTTCAGTGTTTTTTTTGTGTTCCTTTGAAATTATTTACCAAACTTTTTTGCTCCTTCTTCAATTGTTTCATTCTGAATTTCTTGGGTGTTCATGGTAAACACTGTAATGAAATGAATGTGGTCTTGGCAATCCTGTTAAGAGACAAAAGTAATGTCCAAACTAAATGCCAATATAGCCCTTTTACAGGAACCTCACTGTATTGAAATAATCTCTAAATCAGAAGCAAATGGGTTGGTAATGTGCTCTGCTCTCCTGCTTTTTTTATATAAATGTGGCATAGATATTTGCTGTCATAAATCCCTTATTTGTGAAGTTTGTACTACAAGAGAATGATATTGATGGATCCTTGAGGACATTATTCTAGAGAAAACCAATTTTTCCCTGTAAAATTTGGACTGGTTAAATCAGACCCTGCTTTTTAGCCTTTTTTGACAAATAAATTATACAATATTTCTGTTTGAAAAATGCTATTATGTGAGAAGGTTTTCATGAAATCATTGACCTCTTCCTTGACAAGAAATGTAAATACAACATTGTACTAGTCCCTAGATCCCTAGTGGCTTTTTGGAGAACTTGTAATGAAGATTCTTGTAAATTGTATGTTTTACTTTGTTTCGTGGCTCCATATTTCATATTAACAACAGTGGCAGGTAATCACTCTTACCTTGTATAAAGTCTTCTGAAATGGATTCCATTTTCCACTCCAATCATGCTCTTGTTGTGCAACATACACCATTTCTGAGAATTCAATAAAAATGTGTTTAATTTGACAGTAAATTCTTAGGTTTTGATTTACCAGCCACTAAATCTATTAGCAGTAATTGGCATTCCTGTAAAGCATCTTTTCATGCCCTCACCATCTCCTATGAATATATCATTCTCAATTCTATAAATATTTAAAACATATTCACCTCACCTCAAGATTATCTAGCGTGCTTAATTATCTAATAAAGGTCAAAATGAACTTTATAAACTTGAAACTCATAGTGCTTGTAATCTCCTACTTCTTATAATATCTAAATTTTATGGTAGCCAAAGTAAAGATTATAAACTACCTGCCAATTACAGAAAAATTCAAAAATGCAAATTAATTGCATATATTGTTGATGAAAGTAATTGTGCTACTGCTGTATCTGATATACCTAACATATTTGAAAAGTTTCACAGAACATTGTACATTCATGACTTTATCCCCTCTCCACCTATTTTTTTTATATAAGTTTGTTTCTGTAGATATTGACTTTTCTATATTGGAAAAATGTTTTTCTTTTGATGCAAATGTATGTGCAACACATTCTCTTAAGAACGTTAAAGCTCCTGGTCTGCATGGCTTGTGTATAAATCCAATTTCTCATGTTTCAATCAAACTTTTAGAGGTATATAACTTTTGTTTTATCTACTGCTAATGGTACTTCTTAGAAGGCCTCATTACATATATCCATAAATCATGTACAAAAACAGCATTATTGTAAACGTGATAAACTTAGGGTCCGATGTACTAACATTGGATTCATAAAATGTTGTTGAAAGTTGCGTACCAGTCTATGTAGTATTAGGCAAATTTGAAAAATTACCATTTAGAGTGGGTCACAATCAGATGTATCTCATGCATATCAATGAGGTAGGGTACTCCAATTGAATGACATCACAGGGATCTGCTGGAGTCAACAGACTGCCATGTCTGTGATCAAATTTATATATAGTAACTTTTTTAATGCAGTCTATTTTCCTTAAAGGAAATGAGGCTCTTTCAATGGGAAAAAAAAACTTCTCCTTTCCAAATGGGGAAGTACCTCATTCACGGAATTTGAAACATTTCAATTGTTTGAAACTGAAATTGTGGTCACAAACCATTGATACTTTGCCCAGCGAATTGCAGTTTTGAGGGATCCCCTTAAAACATACCAAAAAATACTTTTAGTGATCACACACCCTATGATTTAGTAAATCACCAGGTTTGCTACTGGTATTTTGCTTGTACAGCAGGCCCAGATTTCCCTAATCAATAGTGTTGGTTACATTTATGGACAAGTCTGTAGCTAGCCATTTAGAACCCCTTACTTCTACTCTTTTTAACGGTTGGTTTTTGTGTTAAAGGAAAGATTATCTTCCTATACTTCTTGATTGTTCTCCAGTATCATTTCAACAGTCTCCCATGTAGATACACCTGAGCTAACCCTATGCTGTCCTTTCCTAAAATTCTGAGCTAGCCATTGACTGAGTAAATTGGGATATGTTTAGAACTTATGAAAAGTTTTGCTTTGGCAGCAAATGTATCAACTTCATTAAGATATTATATACTAATCCCAGAGTTAGTACTCCCATCAATTGTTCTTACTCTCCCTATTTCTTGTCCTGGTAGTGGCACCAGACAAGAGTTCCCTCTCTCACTACTGCTATTTATTTTATATCTTGACCCTTCTTTGGAAATGGTGTTATTTAACTCTTCTATAACTGTTTTACAATAAAAAGATATGGAACCATGCCTGCCACGACAAGCAGTGGACGCGTACAGCGGGCGCGGCACTGGCATGCCAACGGCGCACAAAAGGCAAGCCCTCTGCGCCCGTCCGCGCCCAGCCGTCGCCAGGAGCCAGAACCCTGCATGTTTCATATCCGACTTAGGAATCAGGAAGAAATATTCTTATGCAAGCCTGGAACTCCTCTATATTAGACGGGGTAGTTTAGCTAAATGCACTAACCACCCATATGACACTCTTTGTGCTCTCCCTGTCATTGAGGGACCCTTCACATGCAGGTCATGTCAATTTCAAAGTCTGGAGCTGAAGCAGAAGCAGAAGGAGAAGCACATAGGTCCTCTGCTATTTGACCCAGGCAAGGGTAACACAACCCCACTGTAGTATTTTCTGTGAAGCTCCTTGTCCACTTACATGGACTGACCACTCATTAATCAACTTTCAAATCAGGGGTCCCAGGGAAGATGACACTCTTCCTTTGGCCCCCTACAGCCTTCGTAGACAGTGGCATAAAATCACTCCCGACCATTTCCTGAATACAATCCTGGCACTCTGGAACCTGGAATCAGCAAATGTTGAGGAATGCTTGGCCCGCTATAATTCCATAGTAAAAACAACTATAGATCATCTGGCCCCATTGAAACAATGTCCTAGTTTGGCTAGGTGACCCCATACAGCATGGTTTTCCTCAAACCTACGGAAGGGAAAACGTCTTTGCAAAAATCTGGAAAGGTGTTGGTGCCATTCCCATCATGTACAGGATAAAGAGAGATATAAGATCACTCTGGCTCGATATAATAAAAGCATAAAAACAGCATGCAGAGCCCATATTGTGTTGCAACTCAAACAGGCAGGGAGTGCCCCCAAAGTTTTGTACCAAATCCTTAATTCATTTACAAACCTGAAGGCCTGTAATAATGAAGCGGCTTCCTCTCAAGTACTCTGTGATAAAATAGCTATCCATCTCGTACAGAAAATTGAGCTGCTCTACCATAAAATCACCACAGTCAGGAACCTCCAGAATGACATTGCATCCTGCTGCCCCACAGCTCCAACTAATGTGCATACGTTGGAAAACTTCCACCCTCTCACAGATGGCGACGTGGAATCACTGCTGAATACAGTGAAATCAGGCTCACCTTTGGATAATATTCCAGCCAAAATGTCCTCGTTGCTCTCCAAACAGTTATCTCCCCCAATTTGCTCTATCCTCAATCTCTGGATGAGAGAGGGACAACTACCTGCTGGATGGAAGGAGGCACAAATAATTCCCATCATAAGAATATCAAGGCCCCCATGTGGGACCTATCCAATTATCGTCCAAATTCCCTTTTACCTCTCTTGAGTAAGATATTGGAGAAGCATATCAACAAACATCTATCTGACCATGTCGAATCCACGGGATGCCTTGACCCATCTCAGTCTGGATTTAGGCCAACGTACTGCACTGAGTCAGCATTGATTGCCGTTACCAACAGCATTAGGCATTCCCTGGACAACGGACAAGCAGTATTACTAGTGCTGCTGGATCTGTCAGAAGTCTTCAACATAGTCTCTCACCAGATTCTGCTCAAGAGACTTAAAGAAATTGGAATTCAAGGACTAGCCTTTCAGTGGATGTCGAGCTGTTTCTCCCTCCGAACTCAGACTATTCATTTGGGCCCGTTCCGTTCGAAGACCATGGGACTGACTGAAGGAGTACCTCAGAGCTCCTGCTTCAGCCCCACTTTATTCAACATTTACGTTGCTTCACTTGCTGGATTACTTAGAAAGCTAGACTTCACACCAATTTAATATGCTGATGACACTCGGTTACTGCTGTCATTTGACAAACACACTCCCAATGCCCCTATCCACCTTCTCGGAAGGCATGATCGCCATCACGAGCTGGATGAGGAATAATTTCCTACAGCTTAATGCTGGGAAAACCGAGATTATGCTGTTTAGAGATGCACCAATGTTGTGGTCCCCAGAATGGTGGCCAGATGACCTAGGCGCACCCCGGTCCCCAAGACAGTGGTCAAGAACATTGGTATACGCTTGGACCAGAAACTGACAATGAAGGAGGAAGTTGAGCCACTGTAGGCTCTTGCTTCCATGTGCTGAGCTTTCTACGTAGGGTATTCACCTTTCTCCCTTTGACAGCATGGAAAACTCTTATTCAGGCACTGGTGATGAAACGCTTAGACTACTGTAATGCCCTTCTGATTCCAGCAAATGAGTCCTCGTTACGTAGACTCCAAGTACAAAACACCGCGGTCCGCCTTGTCTAGAATACCCCTGCCATAACAGCCTCTCTCCCTCTCCTACAACAGCGTCACTGGCTTCCAGTATGCAAACAGATCAAATTTAAGATATGCTGTATTGTGCATAAAGCACTAAAAGGTAAGGTTCCTGGCTACCTTGCAGGAAAACTCAGTCAATATCTGCCACCCAGACCCTTACGCTCAGGAGCTAAATCTTTACTCCTTGTACCACATTTAAAAAATGGCGCTTGGGCGGGAAACTTTTCTTTCACCTAGCCCCCTTTTATTGAAATCAACTCCCCATTCATCTTAGGAAATACCCTGATTACCTTCAATTTAGAAGGTTTCGCAAAACTGCACTGCTTTACAAATAAATAAAATAAATAAATAAAGACACATTTCTGGCCACTGATGATGATATTCAGTTATACACTGCCAGTCCTTTTGCCTTCTTAAAGGCATTTCTAAAGAAAGCATAATTATATTATTGAATATCAGATTTAACTTTACCAAAATAAAATTTTGCCACTTAATAATGTTTGTATGTGTTATAAGTTTGAAGCTATAACTTCAAATGCAGCCCAGACAAGAACAAAAATCTTGATGTTTGCTTCTCATCTAGCTCTACGCAAATGCTGACTATAATACTTCATCCTCGATAAATAAATAAAAAACATATAGGGTACTTGGCCCCCTTTAGTCCTTCCTTTGTGCATCATCTAGTTGCCATCAATATTAACATTGTGCCTGAAATGCCTTTATACTCTTTATATTGACACATATGTATGTTTTATTTGTACAACAAAAACCATGCCAAAGGACAGCAAAGAGCTGTGGAGGTTCAAAGGCAAAGGCTTGATATCCTAAGTTTCAAATTTTATGAATAGTAAAACTCCTAGAATTGCCTTCCCTAAATGTAAAAATCTTGAATAAAAAGAGGGTGTTAGATTTCTAGACATTAAGGCCCTCAGAAGGATTTCGGTCGGAAAGCCTCCGACCGACATCTTTAGTTTGAATTTCGACCACCGTATTAGCATTACGGAGGTCGGAATTCGAACTGGCCAGTCATTCTGGCTGGCTTCCGACAGGCTCATGGATCCCGTCGGCCAGTCAGAAACCAAACATAATCGCGTGCTGCCTGTGTTTTCGCCGTCTGGATTATGATGTCAGTTTCTGACAGGCTTACCATGTTGGGCTTTCCGACATGGAAAGCCTGTTAGAAAACAACATTGGGGGCCCCTAGCAGGGCCCCTTTCTCCCTGCAGCCTCCGGTTGGGTGTGGAGGGGGCTGCTGTAAATCCCTGCGTAGACGGTGCAGGGATTTACACAAACTCCCATTTCTCCATTGGAGCTTGTACTGCGGGCAGTTTCCGCTGCCGCACAAGCACCCATAGAGAAATGGGAGTTTGCTACCCCACCATGTGCTCTTACATCAGAATATGGTGTTTGGAACCGCCAACCTACGGTAGGTCAGTTCCCACACCAAGACGGTGTCAATCGGAGGCAACTCTGACCAACATCGTAATAGGGGCCTAAATGTTATCACTTTTCCTTTATTCTTAGGCAAGCCTGTTCTTTGCTTCATGATTATGGTTAGCATTGTTTCCCTCTTTTTTTTAAGAAAAAGATTTCTCTTTCATGTAGGTGACTTTTATGTTTAAATATTGCCAGTTATTAGTAAACCAATTTTTAGCTTCTAAATATTCTTTACGGTCTTTCTTTATTTTATCCCTTATTTGCTAAAACAAGCATTAAACTTAGAGATAAGGGGTTTTCATGTATTAATCAATTATATCATGGTAAAGCCATTATACCCTTAATACTTTGCAATCAAAATTGTTATTACAAAGCACTTTTCATAAAGTGATATACATTTCCATAATGTTCTTTCTCAATTTAATTTCAAGATCCATGGTGTCACTTGGAAATCAACTGATTTTAATAAGTTTACTACCTAGGGCTGCACAAATTTATGGAACTGTGGGAAAGCAAACTTAAAAAATGTTTAGGCATGAAGCTTTAGCACTCATGCAGTTGATATTAGCAGAGGCACAAAGGGTATTCTCAGCTCAAAGTCAGCAGGTATCTCTAAGTTCTGGCTCTTAATTCTGCAGCAAACTCTCTGAGAGTTTCTCTCGGAAAAATATGGTTCTGACTAATCTAAGGAACAGACACTAATAGAGTCCACTCAAAATGTTATTGGCAACAATTGTCTCATTCCCACACTCATAAACCAATGAGTTTCAGCAGACTCTGGAAGCAGGTAAACGCCCTAGTTTCTCACGTCTTAACAGTAAGCTATGCAACCATGTCCTTGGTTTGTTACTTTGAACAGTTCTTGTGGTTCAAAAAGTTCTTTCCACTAGTCACATTTCCAGCAATCTCCTCTCCTCCTGGTGGGAACCTCACTATCAGTTGTCTAATACATAACAAATGCATATTCACTACCTAACAAAAGACTTATGGAAAATTACAGCATATGCAGTAGGAAGAAAGAGAAAATCATTTCATGCAAAACAGTAGTTTAAATAGTTTAAATGTGAAGACAGGCCTATTAGCCCCAGTGTGTATATGTCGGCATTTACATTGACATCAGCAGTTGGGATAACTTAAGTCAATACAATATGTTAATTCAAGGGGTTGCTTACCACGCCTAAATATGAATACCTACCTCAAATTTTGTGTTTATTGTGCACGTTATTTCAACATTGAAGTTAACACTTTACAGTTAAATGCGTTTAGTTTGCAAAATGTGGAAATTCGCTCTATAAATGCATTTTGAAATATTGTTTAGAAAAACAAAATGAGCACTTAACTTTAACTATTTCAGAAATGTAAAACTGTTATTATTAGAAAACATGCATTATAACTAGTAGCTCTACTGACATTTGACTTTGTATACATAAAATTACATATCTTCTGGCAAAGGTTGTTAGTTACACATAAGACTCAAAATTGTTTACATTAACAAGTCAGCCTTGACTAGTTTGTTTTGGCTGCTGCCCACTGCACTTAATTTAGGATGAACATCAGTACTAATTTGAACCAGTGATTGCAGGTCGGGCCCACTGGTTCTGTTTTTGGGGGACCACAGTTTATTTTTCATTATCAGACTTTGACTCAGAACACGAAATAGAAAGACAGAAGAGCGTGTGTTGTAAATTGCCCTTTCTGCTGGAACACCCACAAACGTTTTGCCTTTATTCTCTCATTTTTCTGACCTAATTTTTGTTTGCCTTAGGACTCTGCCACTTCACCATAGCTAACCAGTGCTAAGTTGCATGTGCTTTCTACTTCAAACAAGGCAATATTGGCTAATCCACAATTGGCATATTTAATTTACTTATAAATCCCTAGTAAAGTGCACTACGTGTGATTAGGACCTGGAGATTAAATGCTACTAGTGGGCGGCCTGCAGCACTGATTGTGCCACCCACTCAAGTAGCCCTTTAAGTATGTCTCAGGCCTGCAATTGCAGAGCCTGTCTGTGCAGTTGCAAACTGCCATTTTGACCTGGCAAGTTAATCCTCTTGCCAGGCCCAAGCCTTCCTTTTTACCTTTTTAAAACAAATACGTCACCCCAGGGTAGGCCCTGGACAGCCCCAAGGGCAGGGTGCAGTGTATTTAAAAAGTTGGACATGCACTTTTAAGTTCTACATGTCCTGGTAGTGTAAAATTATTACATTCATTTTAAGGCCTAGCTCTCCCATAGGTGAATATTGGGATTACCGTATTACATTTTATAAGTGTAATTTAAAATGGAAAAGATCGATATTTTAAGTTTGGTGTCTCTAGACTCACAATTTAAAATCACAACTTATGGTAAAGTCGGATTTTAAGTTTTAAGACTGGAAATGTCACTTTTAGAAAGTCGGCATTTTCGTACCTTAACCATTCTGTGCCTCTGCCGGCCTCTGAATACACGTCTAGGGTAGGTGACAGCTGGGCTTTGTGCATTCCCTCAAGACAGTCACGCACAAGGGATGTAGGTGTGCCTGATGGGCCATTCACATCGTGATGATCCATTAACATCCTGATGGGTCATCTTTGGCAGGATGGCAAGGAAGAGTTGACACTTGCACCTGAATAGGGTGGTGCTTGTCCCAACACAAAGAGCTACATACCCCCAGTAGTGAATTTGGAACCATGGCAGGAAGGGCAGGGAGTTTACACACTTCAAAGGCCTCGCTTTGAAGTTTCCACCACTCCAAAGACACAGATGGGAATAAATACTGTACCCCTGACACCACCAACGCAGTACACTTCTGGATCTGACGACTGTCTGCCAGGAAGAAGAACTGCTGTGCTGCGAGGAGGGACTGCCACTCTGCTGAACAGCTTTGCTGTGTTGGCCTGCTGCCGCTTGCCTTGGGGTGAGAATGACTGGACCTCCATCTCTACTTCCTCCAAGAACTTAAGTGACTCCAAGGGCTGGCTGGCTTGCCTCCTGTTTTGAAGTCTCAGGGCCATTAAAGGCTTCCTTCAACTCTGTTTCGGATGCTGGACTCTGCAAACTGTGAGTCCTGCCCTGCCAAGAGGTGCCAATTCAGTCTTTGTCATTGAAAGTGAATTCTGCATCAGTTTTTCTACAAAATTCGACTCAGTAGCGACTTTGCACCAATCAGAACCAACACAGAGCCATTTGAGGACATCACTGCATGGCTTGATGATGACGCAGGACATGACTGTGAGGCTCAATGATGATGCATCGCCTGCATCGTAAGGGAATCGACAATGGGTGGGACCCGACTCCAAGACTCGATGGTGACGCAGTGCCTGCATCATAAAAGGTTCAACGACGACATGAGACCCGACTGCAAGGTTTGACAATGACACAGCACTTGCATCGTAAGGGGTTCAAAGCCAACATGTAACCTGTCTGCATGGATCAGAACTGACGCATCAAGTCTTGGAAGCCGACACTTGCTCCATCCAAAGTACTTTTCCAGCGGGACCTGCGAAGGTCCTGTAGCCGGCCTGAACTCCATCACAATGAACCTGAAATGTGGATCTACCCCATTACAGCATGACCTCAAGTAAGCCCTAATTCTTATTTGCTTTAAGCCCTCTATTGCAGTTTATTCTTTAAATATTCATATTTCAGTTTTACGTATTGGATTTTTGTCATTTTGGTCGTTTGCCTCATAAAAATATTCTTTATTTTCCTAATCTGGCGTGGAGTCTATTTGTGGTGTTTACACTATGTTACTGTAATTATAGTATTGCAGAAATATTTTTGCACATTGCCTCTTAAGTTATGCCTGATGCTCTGTGCCAAGCTCTCAAAGGGTGATAGCAGGTTAATTTAGGTCACGTATGTGACTTATCGTGACTAGGATTGTGGTCCCTACTTAGACGGGGTGCAGACCCAAATTCTACCAGCGTGAAAGAAGAAAGCAGAAAAAGTTAGAAAAACAATAACAAAGGGACAAAACAGAGATGACAAAAAAATTGCAAAGTTGAGAAAATAGGCAGAGAATGTATGGTAGTGATAGAAAGAGGCATTAAGTTAAATCAGAACTATACAGCCTTAGTATTAGGCTTCAGAGGAAACCTTTGACTTCAGCACTTATTATTTTACAAGTCAAGCACTGATTAGACTTTCATAAATCAAACTTTTTCTTTGAATTACTGTTAAAGTTTGACAGCTGTTTTGATATGATCTTTCAAGTACTGCTCTGTCATTATTTAATTTCCAAAAAAGTATGCCTGTAATTGGGTTCAATTGGCCTAAAAGTAGGTGCATTTCTTTCAATTTCACATTTGGATGATGGTGATTAGCTATTAAATTTTCTTAAATTCACATCCAGTGATGATACTTCTACAGAGTAAATTTTAGGCAAGCTCAAACGTGAAATGTACTCAGACCTGCCTGTTCTGTGACACAGTTCTACCCCTAAAAAGGGAGCAACATGACTACTGGGTGAGGCATAACAAATGAAGTGCAGGCATGATTTAGGAAGCCTCTTGAGATATGAACACATTGGTGGTGGCATCCACAGTCGCCCTGGAGCTGCCTGTTTATATTTTCTGTCACTGGTAATATGTGGGGAACAAATCCATTAAGGAGTGATTCAGTACTGCTGGACCTTCATGTAGCCAACATCGGTGGCAGCAGGAGGGCCCTCTCAGAGGCATCCAATCACCAGTCCTGTACTGGGCATACGTTTTCTGATGCAAATTCTGAGACTAATGTCTCATCGCAGTACGTTCTGTACCAGTTTCCACACATGAAACAGTAGGATTTTACCTTTGTTGACATGCAAATTGACTTCTGAACTTCCCCGACTCATGCCCACCTCGATTTACTGCAATCACCAGATTACAAATCCAGCAGGGCTGGTGACATGCTTCAATATATAGGACCACAAATGTGCAAGTTTTCCATTTGTAGTCTGATTGATGAAGTCTTGAAAAGCACCTAGGAAAGGGTTAAAGAATCCTGAATCCCTGAAACACCCATGGGTGGATGTCAATAGCTGCATAGCTACACAAGTGATGAGCAAATGCTGTGTCCCGCAGCGCAGTTCTAAAACTATTCCCATGGCCCAGTGTATTGTCTGATATACCACAATCCTTCTCTTACCAACTCAGTTGTAAAAAGTATAGCACTCTGCTAGACTAGAGCAGGACTAATAGAAGTGGACCTTCAGTGTCCTGTCAACCAGTTGCTGTTTACCGATGCAATGGAAATTGATGTTCGAATGACAAGACATATAACATTGATGTAGATCTTAAGCTACTTATGAGAAATTATTAAACATAGTGTGAGGTCAGCCCTGTAAGGGAACAGAGGGCCCAAACATGTATTTGCTGTACCCATTCCCATTATGTGCATCATGCCACAGCATGTAAAGTGCCATCCTTTTTCCTCCTGCTCACTGCTACTAAGATCCCAGGACCACCGAGCCTGCAGAGAAACTTCAATAGCTTCCCAGCGCGGGCTTTAATAGTACAAGTCTTTATTATTTAGGTAGTGGATGGGTAAAAAGCTATGCTTCTTTGTTATGTGCTGGCAGCAATCACACATTACATAATATTTGCTATTTTGTCCGCAACATGCTAAAAAATGAAGTTCTTCTATTTGCCTAGTTAATTGCAAATGGCTCAGAATCTTTGCTATTTACCTAAAGGCCAGTTAGGAAGTGAGCTGCTTCACTGCTTTCAGCTAAAGAGTATATAATATCTTCTAGTTAGCTTTAAGCTCTGTAAATATTACATGTTTTGCTATTTACCAGGAGAGTTAGAACTAAAGTACACTATGGCTGTTATTGGGCCAGCACTGGAGTGAGCTTTCTTTTCTATTTTGATGTCTACCATCTAAATAGTACACAATTTCTGCTTTTTGGTTAGAGGCCAGATGAACAGTAAATTTTATTTGCTATTTGCATGACCATCAAACATATTGTACATAATCGCTTCTCTTGAGCCAGTGGTTGGATAAATATAGAATGTGCTTTTTCTATTTATTTTTGGGAGTTTTACATAGCGTGAACTCGAACAAAGGTATCAGAGCGCTTTACAAGGGCACCAGTTACATTACAGATGGACACATTCATTTTTGGTAGACACGGGGATATTCAGTGATTTGAACAGAATCACAGAATGTTAAGCGTCTCTGCCGAGACTCGATCCCAGTTCCCCGGCTTCGTGGTCAACTGCTCTAGCCCTTAGGCCACATGCTCTCCCCCTCCCTTTTTTGATTTGCAGTGACACTGATCCTAGAGCACATAATCTGTGCTCTCTGGCCAGTGGCCTGGTAGGTAGTGACATTTCTATCAGCATGTCCAACACACAAATAAGGCATAATTTCTGCAATGCAGCCAATGGCGGGGTAAATAGTAAAGTTTATTTGCCATTTGCACAGTAGCATGCCAATTAATAAATCATTTCTGCTATTTAGATAACAGCTGAATAAACAGTGAAGTTTCTTTGCTGTCTCCATAGCTGCAGGTCAATTAATACATGATATCTGCTATTTCACTAGCCACTGGCCAAACAGCACAAAATCTTTGCTTTTTCACAAACTGCATCTGCATCAAAGCAAGCACCAGTCGCACACAAAAAAACTCTTCAGCATCGTCAGAGAATTAGTGAGCCCGTCTGCCACTGAGACCCGAGACCCTCCTCCCAAGCCCTCTGCAACTGCCTGGCAAAACACTTGCACAACAAGATAGCAGAAATCTACAGCAACTTCGACCCACAACCTCGGCCTCCTCCTGAGACACTCCCACATCCACCTGTCTGATGGGATATCACTCACCATGCAAACCACCGCAGCAATCATGGTCTCCATTCATTCCACATCACCAACAGACCCCTGTCCCCACCACGCCTTCATCCTGGGATAGAAGGAAATCAGCAGCGCACTCACCAACATCCTCAACACATTCATAACCACAGCCACTTTTCCTGAGGCCTTAAACCCCTCCTGAAGAAACCTGACACCAATCCCAGCGAATTGAAGATTTACTGCCCCATCTCGCTCCTGCCCTTCCCTGCCAAGGTACTGGTGAAAGCCATCAATCGCCAGCTCACAGATCACCTGGAAGAAAACAACCTTCTCGACACCTCCCAATCCGGCTTACTCCCCAACCACAGCACCGAGGCCGCCTTGATAGCTGTGACCGTTGACAGCAGATCCATCCTCAACTGCGGCGAAACAGAAGCCATGACCCTCCTCGACCTTTCAGCAGGTTTCAACACCGTCTCCTACCACACCCTCATCATCAGACTCTTCCCTTCCACATCGGCATCAGAGGAAACGCCCTCAAATGGATCTCCTCTTTCCTCACTTGATGCACACAGAAAATCCACCTACTGCCCTTCACCTCCAAACCCAAGAGAACCATCTGCGGAGTCCCCTAAGGATCCTCCCTAAGCCCCACACTCTATAACGTCTATATGACCTCATTGGCTGATATCATCAGCACCCATAGAATCAACATCATCTCATACGCCGACAACACCCAACTCATCCTCTCTCTCATGAAGACACCGCCACTACTAGATTCAACTTCCAGAACACCCTGACCAGCGTCGCCGACTGAATGAGATCCAACTGCCTGAAACTGAACACAGACAAGATGAAAGTGTTCATCTTCCACTCCTCCTGGGACGAAACTTGATGGCCCAATGCACTTGACCCTCTCCCACCACCACCAACCATGCCTGCAACCTCACCATCATCCTGGACACCAATCTCTCCATGAAGCACCAGGTCAAAGCTGTAGCCTCCATCTGCTTCCACTCCATTTGGATGCTTCAGAAGATTTTTAGAAGGATCCCCATGAGTAACGGGAAACCAGTGACCGAAGCTCTCGTCACCAGCCGACTAGACTATGGAAATACACTCTATGCCAGGACCACCACCCATCTCCTCAAACGACTACAAACCATACAGAACACCGACCCAAACTCATCCTTAACCTGTCCAAACAGACCAGCATCAACCCCCACTTCAGAAACCTCCACTTGCTCCCCGTCCAGAAGAGATGCCAGTTCAAGCTGCTAATCCTTGCCTACTAGGCCCTTCATAATGCCGGACCCTCCTACCTCAACCACCCCCTGAACTTCCACAAGCCAACCAGGCAACTTCGATCCACCTCCCTTGCCCTTGCACATGTCTTCCGCATCCAACAGAGCCGCAGCAGAGGTAGATCCTTCTCCTACCTAGCCACCAAGTTCTGGAACGACCTCCCACCTCACCTCCAAACCCCCCCTTCACTCGCCGACTTCTGGAAGTAACTCAAGACCTGGCTCTTCAAATAAAGCCTCCCCTTAACTCAGCACCTGTATACCCCCCAGGGTGAGAAGTCGCGCAATACAAACACCGATTGATTGATTAATTGATTGAATGAAGTGCCAGTCAGGGACATAACAGAAAAAATCCATTGTTTACCCGGTGGACGCCGAAATAGCCACCACATAAGAACGTGTTTTCACATTACAGCCAGGTAAATTCTTGTTCAAAAAGTAACCTATACTTTCCTAAACATAAATGTTAAAAGATAAGTACGTGTGCTTTGCGCGACTTTACTCATAACCTATATATATATCCTCTGCTCAATTGAAGAAGGTCTGGAAAACAATAGAATATGTTGAAAGTTATTTATTTGTACCATTCTAGGATAAAACATGAACACTTTACCATTTTGTGAAAGCTTATTTTTTTAACCGTTCTTAACAAGATACTAGTCGTCTCCAACAATCTTCAGCTTAGATGCCTTTACACATTTTTAAACTGTGTATTAATGAAGCGCACTAGTGAAAATTCCCCCGAGAAAGCCTGCATTTTCCTGATCTTTCCCCTGATAAATTATTAAGACAATTTGAGACATTTGTAGAACTCGCCAGAACTGACCCTTGTCTTTGCAATCATATTGGACGTGTTTAGGTCCCAAAAGACTTCTTATTCTAGCTGACAATTTAATGACCTGATTGTTTGGGAGCATGGCCTCTTCACTGAAAAACACCTCCAGAATACATGCAATTAAATCATCCAGGTAGTTTGATTATTTCTTACTGTATGGGCATGGTGGAGTTTTTTGAAAGGGTAGCAGCATTGCAACCGCTGACATAATAATTGCAGCGTCTCAATTTCTTTCTATTTAAGTATTTCTAATTTCGATGGTTACCAAATGCATATCACATTCTTTTGGTGTTGTAGCTTGTACAAATGTACAAACTGTACATTTGTGGGCTTTTCGCTTCTCATCTACGTTAATTGTATCACTTGAGCATACATAGAAACATGTACTTCTAAAGAATTAGGGGGCATATTATCAAGAAACGGCGTTAAAATTATCGCCGCTTTAGCAGCAGAAAACTGCCGCTAAATATTAACGCCATGATTGATAATATGCCCCTAGATCTTTCTAAAACTAGCAGAGACCTGCAGAAAACTCAGGGCTAAAACCTTTAGTTAAAATTGTAAAATTCAGCAATGAAAGTCGAATGCCAGTTTTGAAACTGTCACTCTTTAAGAGATGCCTTAACAGGCATGCCTTTAAATAAAGTCAGATGCTAGTTTTATAATAATGGTAATGTGATTAAATATTTTGAAGAATAGTTACACTCCCTAGTTAAAAAATATGGAATGGAAAATGCATCGACTCCCATCGCCATTTCCACTCACCCAGCCACCGGCCCCCCAAAAAGTAGAATACCAAGTTCTGGTAGTGAGAGGGAAAGGAGTTTGCAATTTTTGGAATGTGATAATAAAACCAACTTTAAGTCAGTATTTTCCTTGATGCAAATTGAGCGGATTGCATCTGAAATCCCTGGGTCACCCGAGGACGGCTGTGCCAGAAATCAAAGGCTTCTGAGAAATACAATTTTGCTAAATAAATGCGATTAATGAATGGAAATTAAATTATTTAAAATGTTTTCTTAAAAATATTATAATCTTGTGATCTTTTGAAAAAAAAAACTGAAAAGACAGACGTTAATTTAAATAAAGAAACTTTGATCTAACTCTAGTAAAGCATGTCAACATCTTAACACTTTCATGAGATGATGGTGATCTAAAAATAAACGGAGGGTAGGTTTATTTGAAATTATTTCATCTGAAAGGACTGCACATACCCTTGTCTACAGCGAACACTAAAATACAGTGTCAAAGCCACATTTGTGAAATGGGTAATTCCACCAAATAACAAACAAGCGTTGGCAAAAACAGTCGGAGTGGATTTCATTTTCAGTTATAAGCTAAACACATTGGGGCTCATTTATGAGCCCCTGCGTCACTTTTGCGCCACAGGTGCGCCACTTTTTGTGACGCACCAGTGGCGTAAAACATGAGCCATGTTGCGACATATATACGAAGTGACGCATCTAGGTAGATGCGTCACTTCGTAAGCCCCTGCGCTACATTATACCTGCGCCAGGTATAATGTATGCAGGGTGGGGGTACCCCCGCAAGAAAGGGTCGTAGAGGTGGTGCAGAGAAATCTATGAGATTTCGCTGCGCCACTTCTAGGACGCCAATGTGTCAAAACCTTACGCCTGCCTCATGGCAGGCGTAAGGGTGATGCAGGCCCTTTCACATGGGGCTTGCCCCATGTGAAAGGAACATTGCTGGAGTTGCGTCAGGCTTCCGACACAACTCCAGCAATGCGCCACTTTTTTGCGCCGACAGATACGTCAGTTATACTGACGTATCTGTCCTTCCTTGCGACATGATGCGTCATATTATAAATATGACGCATCATTGGTGTCGCAAGGAGGGCGCACTGAGAAGTGACGCATCGCTGCTTTCACGCAGCGATGCGTCACTTCTCTTAAATGAGGCCCATTGGCTTTATCAATGTTGCACGTGGGAAGGGCCACATAGAGAAGCTGCGGGGGCAGTGAGGCACACAGAGAGACAGTAGAGGTGGGGCAGTGTGGAACAAGGAGGCACTGAACGGGACGATGCCTCACAGATGGGCAACAATAGAGAGCTTGGGCAGCACAAAAAACAGCAGCAGGGTCACTTAAAGGGTCTGCAAGCGGGAGGGGGATACAGAAGGGATGCACAAGAAGGTGAAGCTAGCCAAAGTCCAAGATGGCGCCGTGGTGAAGAGCTTCCACTAATTGGAGAGGCCTGGTTCCGAATCAGGGATTGGAAGCACAGTGGTCCAACACCCCGAATCACGGTGGAAGAAAGAGGAGATGGGAGCTCTTGGGGGCATATTATCAAGGACGACGTTAAAATTATCGCCGGTTTAGCGGCAGAAAACTGCCGCTACACCGGCGATAATGTGCTTGATAATATGCCCTGGAGAATTCCAATAGAAGCTCATGTTCACACCAGAACATGGAATGCTATTGGAATTCTCAAGGGTATATTATCAAGCACATTATCGCCGTTTTAGCTGCAGTTTTCTGCCGCTAAACTGGCGATAATTGTAACGCCGGCATTGATAATATGCCCCTTGGTCCTCAGTGTGGACTATTTCTCTCAGACACCACATCTCCACCAAAGGCAAATTTTACAATACTGACTAAGTTCAACAATCACCAGGAGTAATTTTTAACGCCATTCTTGATAATATGCCCCTTGGTTTCTTGGATTGGCTCTCATAGATCAGGAGGTACACGCACGGCGAGACAATTACCATTGGGCCTTATTCCTACCTCACTCTTACTATATATTGAGGGGGAAATGGCAGGCTTACCACTTTCAGGACAGGGAGGGTTGGTATTGATTTTAGTCCGAAATGCAGGCAAAAGTTAGAGAGTCATACTCCTCGGCGGGCCTTTGTTCAACTGATTGCAGTTACAGGAGAAACCAGTGAATGTGATGAGTAGATCAGCAGAAATCTGGCTGTATGCCTAAGACTAAGCAGTGAGAGCCTACCAGCCCCATTGCTACACATATATAGGAGGGCTGAAAGGTCTTTTGAACTGGATCATTAATATAAGCCTACGGGTAAAATACAAAGTAGCTCCACAGGACTGTTCTGATAGGTGCACATTGGCCTCTTTCACCACAGACCACTCCCTCTGGAAGTGCACATCAGTAAAGGGATTCGCCCCTATGGCACCACTGGTCCTTAAGTCCTCCCAATATCTGTCTATCCATTCATCTGAATGTAGCTATTCACTGAACTGGCCCATACCTCAGTGAGACTCAAGTATTTTGTACCGCTTTTTTTGCCATAAGTTGGCAGGGTATGCTCAGACGTGAGTCCCTTGCTCACTTTACCACTGGATTCAAGCAAGCCTGGCTGAAGACGGCTGAAATGCCAGAAACCGGTCCTAGGAAGCTTGTTTCCGGTCCAGGAAAGCCATGGCTTGGCAGTTCGGGCTGGACTGTTCCCATGAGGCACAGGGTCAGACTGATTTGCATATGGCCATGTCTGAACTGGGGTGGCAGAGTGGGCTAAAGAACAGTGATGGATCAAACCCAGATCTGTTGACTGGGTGTGAGTGTTTGATTGGTTCTGATGCTCCGTCCATCACCACCCCCTTTTGTACCGCTTGGCTTTAATTAATGAAATGGATAATATTATGCAATCTCCTTTATTGCCACCAATCATAGCCGCCTCTCTAAAAGAACATAGGACACATACTTGATTTGCCCTGGCAGAATTCTTTGTTGTAATCTTAATAAGGCTTATCTCAACATTATTCCTTTACCTTGCGGCCTCACCCTTTCTCTCCCCATCAGAGGCTGTCTCTCCAGCTAACCAAAACCGTTCTTCTTTAGAGCTAAGATCCCTTGCCTTTAACAGAATGTCCAATTTCCGCTACATTCTGCTTCCAACTTCTGAAGAACGTTTTTCAGTAACATTCTTCATCCTGTCCTCTGTTGTGCTATGCTTGATATGCTTCACCACAGATTGTATAAGGTCAGCAGAATGTTGTGAGGTCATGAGGTATGGTGACCTCACAAGTGAAATGTAGTGGGGTGAGCTCACAAGTAGAATGTTGTGTGCGCATTTAGGAGAAGGACAGTTGTGGGAATAGTTGTTTTTAGGTTGAGCATTAGTGATGACCTGTTTTATCTCTCTGTGGGGCTTTGGCAAACTCTCCCATTGCTATTGGCTGTTATCTGCAGCATTCATAAATGCTGGCTTCTTATTGGTCCATTTCTGACAAAGTCTCTCCTTTGTATGTTTAGTTCTCTTTCTGGCGGTTTTTACTCTGACAACATTTTAGTTAGCCATCACACAGTACAGAGTGTGATGGCCTCTCTTCCATCCTCCTAACTGGTCAGGCGATTTTTTATTTTTGTAATTTTAAATAGCGCGAACTCGACCCAAAGGTATTGCAGCGCTTTAAAAGAGCACCAGCTATGGTACAGACAGATACATTAATTTTTGGATAGGCACAGGGAGATAAAAAATAAATTTAAAAAAAATAAGTTATTTTCAGAGAATTTCTGATGTTGAGCCGATGCTCGTTAATTATTTACGACCGCCTTGACACAAGCAGTCGAACACGTGATAGAGCGCCATGTATTTCTGAAATTTGTAGGGGTGCACCATAATCACTGTTAGTTCGCACTCACATATTTAGTGGAGCCATATTAACGTGTGCCTTAGAATTGTATTACTAAAGTTGCATTTATTAGAACAAATTAGAAATGTAACCATGTCATTTATGAAGCTCAATGTTGTAGTTAATTGAAATGTATTTTCTGTCAATGCATAATGATTGTTTTTTGTGTAATGTGATGCATTAGGTTTAAACGTGCACCATATTCACGCCTGCACGTGTAGTTTGCCTATTCATATATGAAGTGTAATGAAATTAATGCTTATGGAGTGATTATAGAAATGTGTGTTTAAATTGTGAAAAGGCCTGATCGCATATACGTTAAGAGAAAGGTCTGTTCGTTTCTTATGTTAGCTAAATGTTGTAGGCCGAGAATGATTCCTCTTGGTAAGGCTTTGGGTTTCAGGGATGTTAGAAAATCTCAGAGAAGTGGAAAGTTTCTCATTCCCATGTTTCTGTTGCAGGTGTAAGGACACCTAGCTCATTAGTAAACTAACCCTTTGTTTTAGGAGTTAGGATGGCATGAGAAGCCAACATGGGAGTATACTGGAGTGCAGGGATGATACTTTCGGTGGAGAAGGTGCCTGGGACCCAAGGACGAGTAAACCGTAGTTGGAAGGGAGACAAGTTTCACTGGAAAATCACTGGGAGAAGACCTGGCTGAAGAGGTGTGCCGGAGGGCGTGTTCTATGTTTTTGGGATTTTGAATTAGGGACAGTGCCTTGTGGGTTGAGTAGTTGAGGTCTAGCTGGGGAGCTAGAAGGAGCATCTTAGAATGGAGCTCTGACAAAGTGAGTGTACTTCTAAGGAAGTCTTTACTTCTGACACCTTTTATCTTCTTGCCTGGGGAAAATGCTAAGTAGGGATGTCACCTTAGAGATAGAGTAGAGATAGACTAACTGATTTTCTTTTTAGGTTAACCCCTACGATGCTCATGACGAGCTGGACTCGTCATGGCACACAGTGGTCGTGTGCTCATGACAAGTCCAGCTTGTCATTAAACATCGCGTTGGAAATCCCTCTGGTGCGGGCACCAGAGGGATTTCTCTTAAGCTAAAATAGCCTCGGGAGCTGGGGAAGAGCTTCCCCAGCTCCCGAGGTCCCCACCCTGGTTTGCCTGAAATGACGATTGGCGTGCACGTCGCGCTGACATCATTTCAGTGAAACCGACACTGAAATGACCCAAGAGGCTCATTTCAGTTTCAGTTTCTACATGCTCAGGGGGCTATCTCAGCACCCTGAGCACGTAGAAACTCAGGAGATGTATCGTTGGAAAGGGGAGAATCATCCCTTTCCAAAGGTATCCCTCCCTTGGGGATCGTCCCAGGAGAGCGATCCCCAAGCAGGGATCCACCCACTAGGCACCAGGGAGGTGGGAGTGGCCCCCCCATATTCTTTTTGGCACCATTAGTCTTTCTGTTCCCCCTGGGGGGTAGATGGGGGCAGTAGCCCTCAATCTGCCCCCCGGGGGGGGGAGGGGTAGAAAGCCCACTAGACACCAGGGACTTTGTATCAAGTTGTTAAATAAGGGTGGGGGTTGCCCAAAATTGGCATACCGATGCCCCCACCCCCGGGCACAAAATCAGTCCTTCTGCCCCCCCTGGTGGGCAGATGGGGCAGTAGCCCCCAATCTGCCCCCCCCGGGGGGGCAGAAAGCCCACTAAAGACCAGGGATTTTGTTTTTGCCCCATTTTTGGGTGGAGGATGGAGGCTGCCCGAAATGGGAACGCCAATGCCCCCACCCCTACCACCATTACAGCCTTTCTGCCCCCCGGGGGGTAGAAAGCCCACTAGACACCAGGGATTTTCTTCTGGGATATTAATTAGGGGTGGGGGCTGCCCAAAACGGGCATGCTGAAGCCCCCACCCCTGGCCAAAAAATTAGTCTTTCGGCCCTCCCGGGGGGGGCAGATAGGGCAGTAGCCCCCAATCTGCCCCCCCGGGGGGCAGCAAGCCCACTAAACACCAGGGATTTTGTTTTTGCACCATTTTTTTTTAGGGTGGGGCCTGCCCGAAACGGGCATGCCAATGCCCCCACCCCCACCACCTTTACAGCCTTTCTGACCTCCTTGGGAGCAGATGGGGCAGTAGCCCCCAATCTGCCCCCCGGGGGGGGCAGAAAGCCCACTTGACGCCAGGGATTTGTTTTCGCGCACATTTTTTTAGGGTGGAGCTGCCTGAAACGGGCACGCCAATGCCCCCACCACCCTTACTGCCTTGGGGGGCAGATGGGGGCGAAAAGCCCACTAGTCGCCACAATTTTTTTAGGGCAATTTTGAATTAGAGTGGGGCAGCCCAAAACAGCCCAAAACAGGCATGTCTATGCCCCCACCCCCTCCCTCGCAAAAATTACAGTCTTCCTGCCCCCCGTGGGGAGCAGCCGGCGCATAGGGAAACCTATCAAATCTGTACATTTTTAAAAACTAGACACCCAGGGGAATCCTGGATGGGGTGATTTGGCTGGCTCTCACCAGGTTCTGTTACCCAGAATCCCTTGCAAACCTAAAAATTTCACACAAATTTCCCACCACTCAGCGTTCCCCCAGGTCTCCCGGTAAAAATGGAGCCTCACTTGTGTGGGAGGCCCAAGTACCCGCGACAGGCAAGGGCCCAAAACGTAGTGAGGCGACATCAACATTGTCTTGCATTGCATTGGGCGTCCCACACAAGTGAGGCACCATTTTTATCGGGAGACCTGGGGGAACGCTGGGTGGTGGGAAATTTGTGTGAGCCCGGTGATGCCACAACTTTTCCACACAAAAATGTGTGAAAAAGTGATTTTTTTCAGCTAAAATTGAGGTTTGCAGGGGATTCTGGGTAAGGAAACGTTGGGGGATCCACGCAAGCCATACCTCCCTGGAAGCCCCGAGTGTCTAGTTTTCAGAAATGTGTGGGTTTGGTAGGTTTCCCTAGATGCCGGCAGAGCTAGGGTTCACAAACTACAGCTAGGCACTTTGCCAAAAAAGTGTCATTTTTCACTGCAAAATTGAGGTGTGACCACATTGCATTTTGTGCCGTTTCCTGTTGTGGGCACTAGGCCAACCCACACAAGTGAGGTACCATTTTTCTCGTAAGACTTTGAGGAACGCGGGGTGGGTGGAAAATTGTGGATCCACAGAGATTCCAGAACTTTCCACCACAGAAATGTGGGGAAAATGTGTTTTTTTGGACAATTTTTTAGGTGTGCAAGGGATTCTGGGTAAAAGAACCTGGTGGGAGGCAGTCAAGTCACCCAATCCTGGATTCCCCTGGGTGTCTAGTTTTCAAAAATGTATAGGTTTGCTAGGTTTCCCTAGGTGCCGGCAGAGCTAGGGTTAAAAAACGACAGCTAGGCACTTTGCCAAAAAAGGGTCATTTTTACTGCGAAATTGAGGTGTGACCAAGTTGCGTTTTGCACCATTTCCTGTCGCGGGCACTAGGCCGACCCACACAAGTGAGGTTCCATTTTTCTCAGAAGACTTTGGGGAACGCGGGGTGGGTGGAAATTTGTGGATCCACGCAGATTCCAGAACTTTCCACCACAGAAATGTGGGGAGAATGTGTTTTTTGGACATTTTTTGAGGTTTGCAAGGGATTCTGAGTAACAGACCCTGGTGGGAGGCAGTCAAGTCACACCATCCTGGATTCCCCTGGGTGTCTAGTTTTCTAAAATGTATAGGTTTGCTCGGTTTCCCAAGGTGCCGGCAGAGCTAGGGTTCAAAAACTACAGCTAGGCACTTTGCCAAAAAAGGGTCATTTTTCACTGCGAAATTGAGGTGTGACCACGTTGAGTTTTGTGCCGTTTCCTGTTGTGGGCACTAGGCCAACCCACACAAATGAGGTACCATTTTTCTCGTAAGACTTTGGGGAACACGGGGTGGGTGGAAAATTGTGGATCCACACAGATTCCAGAACTTTCCACCACAGAAATGTGGGGAAAATGTGTTTTTTTGGACAATTTTTTAGGTGTGCAAGGGATTCTGGGTAACAGAACCTGGTGGGAGGCAGTCAAGTCACCCAATCCCGGATTCCCCTGGGTGTCTAGTTTTCAAAAATGTATAGGTTTGCTAGGTTTCCCTAGGTGCCGGCAGAGCTAGGGTTCAAAAACGACAGCCAGGCACTTTGCCAAAAAAGGGTCATTTTTACTGCGAAATTGAGGTGTGACCAAGTTGCGTTTTGCGCCATTTCCTGTCACGGGCACTAGGCCGACCCACACAAGTGAGGTTCCATTTTTCTAGGAAGACTTTGGGGAACGCGGGGTGGATGGAAAGTTGTGGTTCCATGCAGATTCCAGAACTTTACACCACAGAAATATGGGGATAATGTTTTTTTTGGGACAATTTTTGAGGTTTGCAAGGGATTCTGAGTAACAGACCCTGGTGGGAGGCTGTCAAGTCACACCATCCTGGATTCCCCTGGGTGTCTAGTTTTCACAAATGTATAGGTTTGCTAGGTTTCCCAAGGTGCCGGCAGAGCTAGGGTTCAAAAACTACAGCTAGGCACTTTGCCAAAAAAGGGTCATTTTTCACTGCGAAATTGAGGTTGTGACCACGTTGCATTTTGCGCCGTTTCCTGTCGTGGGCACTAGCCCGAACCGCACAAGTGAGGTACCATTTTTCTCATAAGACTTTGGGGAACACGGGGTGGGTGGAAATTTGTTGATCCATGCAGATTCCAGAACTTTCCACCACAGAAATGTGGGGAAATTGTGTTTTTTTGGAGAATTTTTTAGGTTTGCGAGGGATTCTGGGTTACAAAACCTGGTGGGAATCAGTCAAGTTACCCCATCCTGGATTCCCCTGGGTGTCTAGTTTTCAAAAGTATATAGGTTTGATAGGTTTCCCTAGGTGCCGGCAGAGCTAGGGTTAAAAAACTACAGCTAGACACTTCGCAAAAAAAAGGTACATTTTCATTGTGAAATTGAGGTGTAACCACGTTGCGTTTTGCACCGTTTCCTGTCGTGGGCACTAGGCCGACCCACACAAGTGAGGTACCATTTTTCTCAGAAGACTTTGAGGAATGCGGGGTGGGTGGAAATTTGTGGATCCACGCAGATTCCAGAACTTTCCACCACAGAAATGTGGGGAAAATGTGTTTTTTTTGGACAATTTTTTAGGTTTGCAAGGGATTCTGGGTAAGAGAACCTGGTGGAAGGCAGCTAAGTCACCCTATCCTGGATTCCCCTGGGTGTCTAGTTTTAAAAAATGTATAGGTTTGCTAGGTTTCCCTAGGTCCCGGCAGACCTATGGTTCAAAAACGACAGCTAGGCACTTTGCCAAAAAAGGGTCATTTTTCACTGCAAAATTGAGGTGTGACCACGTTGCGTTTTGCGCCGTTTCCTGTCGCGGACACTAGGCCAACCCACAAAACTGAGGTACCATTTTTCTCGTAAGACTTTGGGGAACGCGGGGTGGGTGGAAATTTGTGCATTCACGCAGATTCCAGAACTTTCCACCACAGAAATGTGGGGAAAATGTGTTTTTTTTGTCAATTGTTTAGGTTTGCAAGGGATTCTGGGTAACAAAACCTGGTGGGAGGCAGTCAAGTCACCACATCCTGGATTCCCCTGGTTGTCTAGTTTTCAAAAATATATAGGTTTGGTAGGTTTCCCTAGGTGCCGGCAGAGCTAGGGTTAAAAAACTACAGCTAGACACTTTGCAAAAAAAAGGTAAATTTTCATTGTGAAAATGTGGTGTGTTCACGTTGGGTTTTGAGCCATTTCCTGTCGTGGGCACTATGCCTAACCACACAAGTGAGGTACCATTTTTATCGGGAGACTTAGGGTAATTCAGATTTGTAAAGCAACTGTTATTACCTATTGATTTTCTATGTATTTCTGCCTTCCAAATGAAAAACATTGTGTAAAAAAGAAGTCATTTTGAAAAATGACCCATAATTCTCATGCTAGTATGAGTATTCCCAATTTCGAAAATGTGCAAATATGTACTGTTTCTAAACTCTATAATTTGCTCCCATTTCAGAAATACATAGATGTCTTTCATACCGATTTTTCCATGTATACATTTTCCCACAATAATTGCTATATACCCGGAACATAATGAAAAAAAAAAAAATGGCTGCTCTGTTTTTGAAGCTGGGTTCGTCTGGTTCTTGGTGAACCTACAAGTCCTATATATCCCCACAACCAGAAAGGTCCAGCAAATGTAACGGTATATTGCTTTCAAAGAGCTGTCATCATTAGAAGAAGTTACAGGTGAAAACGTTGACACAAAAGGCTGTTTTTTTCCACTAATTTTCAATTTTTCCTATATTTAACTGTTAGTTTCTATAAACAAACCTTGATGGATCTACACAAATGACCCCTTGCTGAATTCAGAATTTTATCTACTTTTCTAAAATGTATAGCTTTCTAGGATCCATTATTGCTTTCATACCCATTTCTGGCATTAACTGGAAGGAGGTTGAAAGCACAAAAAATAGCAAAAATAGGCTATTTCCCAGAAAAATGCCAAATCTATGTGAAAATGTTGGTTTTCTGACAAAAGTCTGTCATTCCCTAAAATCTGGGAAAGTGGTGATTTCAGCCCCACAAACCCTTTTTTGATACCATTTGCAGAGAAAAACCCAGTCGCTTTCATTTGCAGCCCGTTTTTCCCATATTTCCCCCAAATAACAACATTTTGCTGCATTTTGGCTAATTTATGGGACCCCTCCAGGGGAATCTACAAACCCTGGGTACCTTTACAATCCCCATGATGTTGGAAGAAAAGGACGCAAATTTGGCGTGGATACCTTATGTGGTCAAAATGTTACAGGGGCCTAAGAGCACACAACCCATATAGCCAAAAAAAGGCTTAGCACAGGGGGGGAAAAGGCCTAGCAGCGAAGGGGTTAATGACTTCTAATATCGAGATTGGAGTTGGTATTGAAATGAAATGAAATGAAAAGGTGATTTGTATAGCGCGGCTGCTGCCCGAGGGCGTCCAAGCGCTGAGTAGAGGGCAAAGTACTCTGAGGAGGGGGTGAGGTGCTTAGTTTCTGAAAAGGAGGGTTTTTAGTTCTTTGCGGAATGAGGAGAGAGTCTGATTGGATCTTAAAGAGGGGGGAAGGGAGTTCCAAAGCTTGGAGGCGTTGAGCTCGAAGGACCTGCCTCCGGCCCTAGATCTTTTGATTCGGGGAACTGTGGCAAGGCAGGCGTTAGATGATCGGAGCTGTTGGCCGGGGTGGTATGGAGTGAGAAGGGGATGGTTGATCTGGGGGCCAGCTCTGTAGAAGGCTTGGTGGGAGATACAGAGGGCCTTGAATTTTATTCTTTCCCTGACAGGGAGCCAGTGGAGAGATTTAATCCCTGCCTTGACTGATTCTCTGCGGGGTATCTGTAATAGTGTCCTGGCTGCACAGTTCTGGGTCCGTTGAAGTTTTTCTAATACATATTCTGGTGCTCCTAGGTAGAGGGCATTGTTGAAATCAAGCCTAGATTGAATGAGGCCCTGAATGACGATTTGTTTGGCTTCGAGGGGTGGGATAGGGAGGATTTTTTTCAGCATCCGAATCAATCCGAAGCAAGTTGCTGAGGTCCTGGTTGCCTGGGTATTAAGAGTCAGGGATTTATCAAGCCAGACTCCTAAGCTCTTGATGTCCTCCTTTGGAGATGGGGGTGGGCCCAAACTGGGGGGCCATAGCTGTGCAATGGTGGTTGGGGAAGGGGGGCCGAGGAGCAGGATCTCGGTTTTGTCCCCATTCAGTTTTAGAGAGGATGCCGTCATCCAGCTTTTTATCTCTTCCATGCAGGATGCCATGTTGACTTGTGGGAGCCTGATGTTCTTCTGTGCCAGGGAGACCACGAGCTGGGTATCGTCCGCATATGATATGATCTTGATACCATATTGACGAACAATCCCAGCCAGCGGTCTCATGTAGACATTAAACACCTTGGGTTCAGGGAGGAGCCCTGTGGCACCCCGCAGCTCAGAGGTTGCTGGTGGAGCAGGAGTCGCCATCGAAGACCTGGAAGGTTCTTCCATTCAGGAAGGATCTTAACCATGCAAGAGCATTTCCAGAGACTCCAAGATCGAAAAGTCGATGCAATAGAGTTTTGTGGTATACTGTGTCGAATGCGGCGCTGAGGTCGAGGAGGACCACTGCCACTGATCCCCCTCGATCCAGGATCCTTCTTGATTCTTCTACCACGGCTAGGAGAGCTGTTTCCGTGCCATGTTTTGGGCGGAATCCTGTTTGGGTGACATCCAATAGGAGATTTTCTTCGAGGTGTTTGGTTAGGTGGTGATTAAAATACTTTTTCAGTATTTTACTTGCCCAGGGTAACAGAGAAATGGGACGATAGTTGTTAGAATCGTTCACGTTGAGGTTGGGTTTTTTTAAAAGTGCTTTTACCATGGCCTTTTTCCATATGGGGGGTACTATTCCCTTTTCCAAGGAGCAGTTCAGTAGCTCTAAAAGGGTGGGGAAAATTGTTTGGCTAGCCATGGTCATCGTGAGAGGGGTGCTGGGTCAGAGGGAGAGCCAGATTTTCTTAGAAGTGCAAGAATTAGAAGCGATTCCAGGTCTAACGGTGGGATGTCACTCATGGTTGCTAGACGCAGAGGGGTAGTATCTATTGAGAGCTGGGGCTCATTGATGATTGGGTCGGATGCGGAGGTGGTGAAGGAGGAGTATATTTTGTTGATTTTTTGGTGGAAGAAATCGGCTAGATCATTGCATCGGCCGATAGGGTTATCGGCTGGCACTGAAGGGGGGGAGATTTTGGAGAGGGTTTTGACGATTTGGTAGATTTCTTTGGGCTTGGATCTGGCGGAAATAATTTTGCCATTGTAATAGGTGGATTGGGCTTTAGTGATCCCAAGTTTGTATGCTTTTATGGTTTCCTTGTATCTGGCTTTGTCAGTGGTGGAGTATTCAAGGCGCCATTTCCTTTCCATCCTTCTACACTGACGTTTGAATTCCCTTAGTTCTTCTGAGTACCAGGGAGCAGTTTGCTTGATGCTTCTAGAACTGACTATTCTTCTCATTCTGAGTCAGATGAGACTCCTGCGTAGGATCTTTTTTGTATTAGTGCCCATTTATTTCCTCAACCTCGTGTTGAGGTGCTTGTATGTGCAATTATTTTTGCGCTTTGTAATAAATCCCTAAAATTTGAGATTCAAAGTCAGTGGTCTTTTAGAGTTCAAATTTTATTCTGTTGATTATGTACTAAAGATTGGATTTCTTCCCCTCTACACTATTTTGCAGATAAAAAGATCCTGGCGACCTGAGAGGATTCTTGGTGATGGTAAGATAGATAAGAATCTGGCTTTATCAGTTGGTAGCAGAGTAGGACGGTTATCTCTGATAGTGAGGGGAGATCTAGACCAAGATAAGAGATTTTAGAGGCCCATTGAATTCGAATGATGGTGACCCATTGGATGGTGAGCGGCAGACGACGGCAGCTGATGGAAACTGACGGAGAGTAGCGGTGCAGCGGAAAGCAGCAGTTCGTGATAGAGAGAGTATGAATAGGGTGAGGTGTATTGTTGATTGCAGTGTTGATTTGATTGTGTGATATCTTGCGGAGTTGGAATGAGAGTTGAGTGATTGTGAGATCAGGCTATGAGCGCACGCAGCCCGGGGATTCTTAAACTCGACGGGTAGTCTGAGAAGTTGCGGTGTAGAAGACACCCAAGGTAGATTTTGTTGACCATTGAGAGGGGAATCGTGAGACGTCATTGATTACCCAGACCGAGATAGGGGGAGCGAATGTGTGAGTGTGTGAGTAACCAACGCTGGTCGTGGGTTGTTGCATCTGGAACATTGAGAGTTTGAAGCCTATCAGTTGAGGCGATTGTCCGGTCGTTTCGTGGACAGACAGTTGCCAGGTTTGAGGTCAACAATTTTAGAGAGACTGCCGGAGGCAGTCAGAGAAGTGATTGTCCGGTCGTTTCGTGGACAGATACTTACTTCAGAGTGTGAATGGGACGAATGAAAGAGTGAGAAGCGAATTGTGAAGGAGGAGAACTGCTGCGAGCGGAGGAAGTGTGACGTCAGAAGGTGTCACGCTGCGATAGGTCGGTTGGTGTGAGTCGCGCTGCTATTGGTGGATTGACATCAGGAAGTGAACAAAAATGTTGTGTGCGATCAAAATTTTGGTTCATCATGAAATGTTTTAAGGTTTTACGAGAATTGTGTAGAGGTGACAGACATGTGGTTACTCGGGGAGAAGAAGAAGCCCCTCCCGAGGCCAACCCAGCCCATTATATGGCAAAGAATGTGGGATTGCATACTATAAATTTGTTTGAAAATTGGCATAAGATGACTCATGGTGAGGAAGAACTGACGTTCCCACAATATGGTACTTTCAGGTTGGATGTGTTATATCAGTTTTAGTCTGTGATGTCTTCCTTGCGACCTCTGCCTAGACCAACCCAGTTTGAAGCACTACATGCATGGATCAGAGCAGCGTATGACAGGAAAAGAGACAGAAGTTAAGAAAGGATGAAGAAGTCAATTAGGGCATTCCAAGATGCGAGGTGGAATGCACTAGGGAAGAGGTGGAGTGTGGAAACGATTGAGGAGGATAGATTGTACCCACTACTAGAGAAAACAGAAAGTGCGAAGACAAGGAGTGCAGAAGAGGATGACAGATGACAGCTTGGTAGAGAGGTTGTTGTCGGAAAGACTGCCTCTGTTCAATCCAGATTCCTACGAAGGAAAGTCGATCCCAGCAGAAGGGACTAGTGGATTACATACTCAGCCAGATGTGAGAGTAAGAGGGAAAATCTCGACAGGAACGGAGGACATGAGAATCCAGTCTTTAGCAAATACAGAAGCTGCGAGAGGTGTGAGGTTACTGGATGCTTTAAAAGTACCGGTTACCATTGGACCCATAGTTACAGTTTATAACCCAGACCAACAGAAAGCTGGTAGTCTAGCACAGTCAGCTGCTGGATCAAGAAGTGTTGCCGAGGGAAACGAGACAGTGAGCGAGATGGAACAGGCTCCAAGACCTATAGAATGGAGTACGCCATTGCCAGCCACCGCACACTCCTCTAGAGGACAGGTGGATGTGAGACCTGTAAGACCAAGGTCTTTGGCCGAGTCAAGATCAGATCTGAGGATGTGGGTACCCCCTGCGAGAAATCAGAATGGTCGAATAGCAGAAAATGGTGAACTCGATGAGTGGGGTAACAGATCAGGATCTAGGGATGTGTGTGAAGAGAGTAGGTCGAGAGACCAGAGCTGCGAGGGGAATGAACGCAATGGAACAGCCTGTCGATAACATTTGAGAGGTGCCATGAGGGCATGGATGTTAGATGTAGTGAGATTAAAAGAAGAAGTAGATGAAATAATAAACGGAAATTTGCCTCTGGACAAGATAGAGATTTATGAACAAGATGAGTTGCTCTTTGTGGCGAAGGATGTGACTCGTAAGACAAGGACTGCACATGAGAAACTGACTGATTTTGTCAAGAAGTATGAGGTAGATCTATCTAAGATTAAGTCATTACAAGGGAGCCATAGGTTACAGTATAGTGACCAAGAACTGGAAAAGAAAAGGGTCATAGGACTGAGGACACACATCAGAGAACTAATTATAGGGATGCGTGCATGGATCATGCTTGACAAATGGGAGGAAAGGTTGTCCAAGAAGAAGAGTTCCAAAAGGACCATAGGATAGACGCTGCCTCCAGGCTGAGGGACGCTAGGCATAGGGAATTACCCTTTACGAGAGGTACAAAATGGAGGGTATGTACATGTGCCTTGGAGTAGGGGTTATTTGGCTGCGTTTATGAATTATTTTCCTCGCTGAGGGAGAAGCCTGTAGAATGGTACAAGCAGGTTGATCGCTTTGTCAAAATCTTGAAAGTATTGTGGATTGATTTGAACATGTTGTTCGACATCTTGGTTCCAGGGGACTTATGGTCTGCATGTAAGGTTGCTGTTGAATGGCTGACTTCTGAGCCAGAAAGAGATGCTGTCACAAATGGTCCATCACCTATAGTCATGAAAAAGTTTGAGCAAGTGATTACATGGCTAAAATTGAAAATTTCGCCTCAGGATATTGATTGGGTTAAGATAGATCCGACAGTTCAAGAACCAAAAGAGACGGTGCATGAGTACTATGAACGCCTTTTGCAGGCCTTCAAACAGTACAGTGGATTAGATGCCTTAGATTCAAAGGACATGGGACAGTTTGTTTTGAAGTTTGTGTTTGTACTGAGGCCAGAGGTTAATCTCATGATACAGCAACATTTGATCTGCTGGCAGAACAAACCGGTAGATGAAATCCTGCGGTATTCCAGATACTGCAGTGATGAGGTAGATTCGAAACATAGGAAGTTGAAAGATAAACTGATGCTTGTCCAAATACAAACGGCCCAAGCTCAGCCTAATGGAGGGACGTTAGGAAGGAGACAGGGAAATAACCAAGGAGGAAACCAGAATGTGCAAGGACAGGGAAGGGTAAAGTCTGTTGATCCCAAGACAGGGATGGATGTGGCGACGTTGACGAAGACCGCTGCGTGTCATCTTTGTCACCAGATTGGACATTGGAAGCGCAAGTGTCCTTTGAACCAGACTAACCAAGTGCAGCAGGAAGTAGAGATAGTTCAGGTTCCTGTACCTGAAGCGGTCCCTACAGTGACTAGACCAAGGTCGATGAAAGGGGGGACGTTCAGTCCGCAGATACAAGTTCCACAGCCACCGAGGGTTCAGCAGGGAGCCTGGACTTACCAACAGATGCCTCTGTTTGAAGGGTATGATGGGTTCAGCCCCGACCCATTGGCATGACGGTGCCTGAGGGAGGAGGAAGACTGCACACTTGGAGCAGTCTTGGAGGTAAACCAGAGGGGACCATTTGTGGAAGCAGATGTCGATGGTCACCCTACCACCTTTTTTGTTGACACTGGTGCTACCCGTTCTACTGTGAGATCAGCAGTAGTCCCTAACCTACCCCTCTCGGGACAATCGATCCAAGTTGTTGGAGTAGTGAATAGGAACCTTCTGAGATCAACACCAGTTTTTGGTGTGTGACTCGAGTCCAGTTTGCCTGTTCTGAAGAGATCTACTGTGCAAGTTAAATTGTGCCATCTATTGCACACCTAAGGGAGTTGAAGTACAGACAAAGGATGATGATGATGCGACCTTTAAAGTTGCTATTCAGCGCGCGCTACGAAATTCATTTTATTTATTTAATTGTTTACTTACCTGCAATTATCCATATTCCGGTTTTTAGAACCCCCCAGCCTGTCCCTCCCGCGCCCGCCTTACCGCCCCACGGAACTCCCTCCATGGGCCGCGGCTGGACTATTGCAGGGATCAAACCTGTAATCGAATCCATGATCAAGAAGGGATATCTGAAAGAGATTATGGGTAGCCCATGTAATTCACCTATCATGGGACTACAGAAACCGAGTGGGAAATTCAGGATCATGCAGGACCTGCAAAAGGTCAACACAATAGTTGTTCCATGCTGTCCAGTGGTACCAAATCCATCTGTGATCCTGTTTCAGATTCCATGTGAAGCTGAGTGGTTTACAGTAATTGATCTGTGTCAAGCATTCTTCTCGATTCTGCTCCATGAGGAAAGCCAATTTCTTTTTGCTTTCCCGCTGGAAAATCGTGTGTTAACGTGGTGTCGGATCCCTCAAGGGTATACAGAGAGTCCATCGATCTTTAATCAGATCCTGAAGAAGAACCTTGAGAGTCCTGTGTTGCCACAGAACTCAGTTCTTGTGCAATACATCAACGACTTGCTTATTGCGTCAGAAACAGAAGACGCTTGCTAGATTGATACTATTGCTCTACTGAATCATTTGGCAGAAAATGGACACAAGGTGTCTCCAAACAAATTGCAGTACTGTTTGAGCGAAGTATAATATTTGGGTCACAGGATTGAGAAGATCAAGAGGCAGGTGTCACCAGATCGCACTGAGGCAATTATGAACATGCCTGTGCCTCCCACACAGAGCGAAGTCAGAATGTTCCTGGGGATGGTTAGATATTTTCGCCAATGGATTCCCAACTTCTCCTTTGAAGCAAAGCTTTTCCAGCAGCTGATGCACAAGGATGTGAGTGATCCGGTACCATGGGACAATGACTGTTTAATGTCGTTTCTACAGTTGAGAGAGGCCATGTGTCATGCTCCAGCTTTGGGAATGCCTGATTACAACAAGGCTTCTCGTTGTTCTGTTGCGAGAGAGAAGGTTGTGCATTGTCAGTTCTGACCCAGAATCATGGAGGTGTCCGTAGACCAGTTGCCTACTTTTCAGCTACTTTAGATCCAGTAGCTTCTACGTTGCCCGGATGTCTGAAATCCGTTGCTGCAACAGGTGTCAGCATTGAAAGGTGTGAGAGTATAGTGATGGGACCCCCCCTGACTGTATTTGTACCACATTCTGTTGAACTGTTAATGACGAGAACCAAGACACAACACCTCACAAACAACAGATTAACACGCCATGAGCAAGTTATACTTGCTGCAGAAAATGTGACTTTAAAGAGGTGTTCTGTTTTGAATCCTGCGACATTGATGTCTATTCCAAATGCAGATGGTGAAGATTGTGAGGACCATGATTGTCTCGATGTGACTGAATTATGCACCGAACCGAGACCGGACATTGTTGATGAACCACTCTCTGACCCTGATGAAATTTTCTTTGTGGATGGTTCATGCTTAAGGGTCAATGTTGGTCAACTGAGAGCAGCGTTTGCTGTATGTACCATCCCGGGAGTGGCTGAAGCTATTTGTCTAGAAGGAGTACGCTCCGCACTGGTAGCTGAAATCATTGCTTTGACCCATGCCTGTTTGGCCGCTGACCAAATTCGGATAACGATCTACACTGACAGTCAGTACGGGTTTGGTGTGGTTCATGACTTCGGGCAGTTATGGTCACAGAGAGGGTTCATGACATCTTCAGGTTCGCCCATCAGAAATGGGGACTATGTGAGACAGTTGTTGGAGGCATTACAGTGTCCTAAGGAAATTGCGGTTTTCAAATCTTCTGCTCATGGGAAGGGGACTGATTTTGTTTCTTTGGGTAATAAATACGCAGACGAAGTTGCCCGCTTCTGTGCAGAAAAGGGATATATATTCACAGGAGGTTACACTGGAGAGAGCCAAGAGAGAACCGAGCTCAGCATGATGTTAGCCATGGCAGACACTTGGGAGTAATTAAAGCAATTGCAGGATGAGGTTACCGACCAAGAATGAGATGGCTGGATAAGTCAGGTTGTGAGAAAGGAGATGTTGACTTGTGGGTCTCAAGTGATGGTCGAGCTGTGTTACCAGAAAGTTTGTTGAGCCCAATGGCAAGGTTGATACATGGTGCAGTACATCTTGGCAGAGATGCGATGGTGCGAGTGTTTAGGCAGACCTGGTACAATTCGAAGTTTTGTGCGGTCGCTGAAGCTGTAAGTCAGAGGTGTGTTACGTGTCAACAGATAAATGCAGGAAAGAAGACTGCTGTTACTTTGAGTCACATTGGGAGGTCAGGAGGGCCTTTCAATAGGATGCAGTTGGATTTCATTGAAATGCCAAAATATAATGGATTGAGGTACATTCTATTTGTGGTATGTGTTTTCTCAAGATGTGTGGAGGCTTACCCAACACGCAGATGTGACACACTCACTGTAGCTAAGCTATTGTTGAGGGAGCTTATCCTGAGGTTCGGTTTTCCGACCTCTTTGGAATCAGATAGAGGGACACATTTCCACAGTGAGATTATGAAGTTGCTCTGTGCTGCATTGAATGTGGATCAGAGGTTACATTGCAGCTATCGACCAGAGGCTTCTGGGATTGTGGAGCAGGTTAATGGAACTTTTAAAGCACGGATGGCAAAAATGTGTACATCGACGCCCCTGAAATGGCCTGATGCATTGCCTTTTGTCCTTATTGGTCTTCGCAGTGTTCCAGACAGGAGAACTGGGTTATCACTCCACGAGCTTCTGATGGGTAGGGCAATGCGACTGCCAGCAATACCTGCTACCGCTCTAATTAGCATTACTGATGACTTGATTCTTGATTACTGCAAAGGACTGGCTGATGTGATCCATTCTGTGTCTCAGCAGGAGCAAGCAGCAACTGTTCCAGCCTCGAGTGACCTGTGCCATGACCTGTGTCCGGGAGATTGGGTGCTTGTTCGTAAGCACGTGAGGAAGAGTTGCCTAGATGTTCAGTGGCATGGCCCGTACCAGGTAATACTGGTCACGAACATGGCAGTGAAGTGCGGAGGGTTGACGAACTGGGTGCATGCCTCTCATACCCACAGAGTTCCAGCACCCTTGGAAGAAACAGCCCCTCTTGTGAATGAAAATCCAGCTGAGGTGGCAGGGCCATCTGAGAGGGCAAGGCAAGCTGTGAGGGTTGCTGATGCAGCTGGTTGTGCACCGGATCGAGCTGAAAGGGGTTGTGTCAATCAGAGCCCCGAATTTGACTCAGATGGGGAAAGTATTGCTGTGGGTGGAGTAGAGTCAAATTCAGCCGAAGAAGGAAGTGGTGCACAGGGTACCCAGAGGGAGAGCAGAAGTGCCGCGAGAGCAGAAGAGGTTTGGCCCGCGAGTTAGAGGCGGCTGAACCTGAGGTTGGCATCTGAAAGAGATCTTGCCCCAGTTTCTGAGACATCTGAATCCGAACAGAGTGATGAAGAACAAGCTCGAGGAGGTCTGAGAAGATCCAGGAGAGTAAGAGTGCCGTGTCAGAGATACGCCACCCCGCAGTGGACGTACGTTGTGACTGATGCCAGGAGTTCAGAGTTCGGGGAGGTTGAGGTTCGTGACTGTGGTCAGCAAGACACCAAATGTGAAAATAGACGTGGGATTGGGGGTCCCAGGTCTTGAAATCGAAGGAGTGCTGAAGCTGACGGTTCTGAATCCCCCACTTCTGAGTAAAGTCTGTGAACTGATACTGCAAAGATTGGTCTTTCCAATGTTTGGATTTGAGGCACCGACCCATGAGGTGATCATTCTTCGTCTTGAACTTTTGCACCACGTTTTAGAGATTCTGGGAGCTGATCTTATTTTGAACTAAAGGTGAACTTTGTTGCAAATAAAAGCCTATAAAGAAGATAACCTAGGCCCGAGTGGAAGAAGAATAAACTTAGGGACTTTCCGGAGAGAAGACGAGAGAAGGCTAGGGAAGTCTTTTTGTGGACTGTAAATAAGGAACTGAAATTGTTAGGGGATTTCCAGCTTCTCAAAGTATCATTGGAATTGGTTAGCAAGCGACATTCAGAGGAGAAAAGAGACTCTTAATTGTTTGCTGCTGAAACCAAGAACTTTTGAGAACTTTGTGAGATCATGGATGCTGGAAATACTCATCGTAGGTCAAAGCTAGTAGTAGGTACACTTGGAGTGATAGTCTTTACAATCATTGTAGTTGTAGTTTCGTATATTGTTCCACATGAGCAGGGAGCGGAGGTACAGGGGACACCTACACCTACCACTTCTAGCCAAAAGGAGGTCACCATAGGAGCTGAAAGAGCTTTACTAATCGAAGAGAGTTGTAGATTTCACAGAGATTTGTCTAAAGGTGATTTTAAGCTTAATGCATCTGCAAGGCTGCTATATGAGTATGTGGATGCTATGGATGCGAAGGACTGCTATGTATGTATGCAGTTACCTGCCTCAGTGGACGAGGGTATCAGATATCACCATTTTCCACTGACGTATGGAATTTCATGTAGTCTAATGCTTAGTATCTTTTTACGAAAGAGGTCAGTTTGAGTATTTCTCTTCCAATTATGATGCAGTGCTTCCTGAAGTTCCAGTTTATAAGCACCTGAATAAGTACGACTATTGCAAGTCAGAGGACAGACTAAGGAAGTATTTCATACCGTCTTTGGAACTGGATACGGCTTATGCTCATCGGCATAACTTGACCTGTTCATTATCAGATGTAGAAAATAAATTTGTAGATCAAGTAGAAGATAGATATAGAAAACTAACACAGACACGAGACACAGGAGACAGTCCAGTAGATTGGACTGAAGAGGAGCTAGAGGGAGTTATGGTCCTATTGCACTGGACAAGGAGCAGAGAGGAAAGTTGTGTGTGAGACGTTATCAGACCTACTATGAAAAAGTCCCGGTGGGTCAGAGTACGTGTGATCATATTTTTACCAGGGAAGATTGTGCTAGGCTCTTTGCAAGTGATTCCAACCATTTATTATGTGTGTGGAAAGAATGCCTATGGCAGGTTACCTGCGAATTGGTATGGTACGTGCTATTTGGGAATTATTTTTCCAAAGATTTACCATGCAGAGGATTTGGAGCTTTTGGAGGATGAACAGCATTTGAGAGTGAAGAAAGCTGAGAGTGCAGGAGTGGTGATTGGAGATATTTTTGGAGCAATGATACCGAGTTTGGGTGTGGGTTTGAATGATGTGAAGATCAGACAATTGGCGACTGTAGTTGATGAGTTGTCAATGAATACGGTGAAGTCATTGATACTTGTGAATGGAGAGATGTTATCGATATGGACAATGCTTTTGCAGGACTACCTTGCTTTAGATGTATTATTAGCAAAAGAGGGAGGAGTCTGTAAATTATTGAAGGTCCATGAATGTTGTACGCATATTCCAGATAACAGCAAGGTTCTGGTGAAATATATAAGCAACATTACTACGATCCACCATGAGATAGAGGATTTGACTGGAGAGGGTGTGTGGGAGAAAATTGGTAAAGGATTTAGTCAGGAGGGAAGGTGGTTTGCCAATCTGGGGAAAGGGTTCCTTGCCTTTGTGCTAAGACCACTCATCATTGTTGTGGTTTGTTTGCGGGGGTCCATGAGAGCCTATAAGTGGTACAAAGGAAATAGAGTTGAGAGAGCTCTTATAGCGAGTGAAGCACGAATGGCTAGACTGCAGGACAGTCAATATCAGAATCTTAAGAATATGGAGAGACTCCGACAGGGGAGGATGGCAACAAGTACTGTTTAGGTCGGTTCTTTCTCCAAGGGAATTGTGAAATGGTGTGATGACACTAGTCATCAAAGGGGGGAACTGATAGAGAGTCATGTATTTCTGAAATTTGTAGGGGTGCACCATAATCACTGTTAGTTCACACCCACATATTTAGTGGAGTCATATTAACGTGTGCCTTAGAATCATATTACTAAAGTTGCATTTATTAGAACGAATTAGAAATGTAACCATGTCATTTATGAAGCTCAATGTTGTAGTTAATTGAAATGTATTTTAGTCAATGCCTAATGATGGGTTTTTGTACATTAGGTTTAAACGTGCACCATATTCAAGCCTGCACATGTAGTTTGCTTATTCATATATGAAGTGTAATGAAATTAATGCTTATGGAGTGATTATAGAAATGTGTGTTTAAATTGTGTAAAGGCCTGATCGCATATATGTTAAGAGAAAGGCCTGTTCGTTTCTTATGTTAGCTAAATGTTGTAGGCCGAAAATGATTTCCCTTGGTAAGGCTTTGGGTTTCAGGGATGCTAGAAAATCTTAGAGAAGTGGAAAGTTTCTTGTTCCCATGTTTCTGTTGCAGGTGCAAGGACACCTAGCTCGTTAGTGAACTAACCCTTTGTTTTAGGAGTTAGGATGGCATGAGAAGCCAACATGGGAGTATACGGGAATGCAGGGATGATACTTTCAGCGGAGAAGGTGCCTGGGACCCAAGGACGAGTAAACCGTCGTTGGAAGGGAGACAAGTTTCACTCGAAAATCACTGGGAGAAGACCTGGCTGAAGAGGCATGCCAGAGGGCGTGTTCTATGTTTTGGGGATTTTGAATTAGAGACAGTGCCCTGTAGGTTGAGCAGTTGAGGTCTAGATGGGGAGCCAGAAGGAGCATCTTAGAATGGAGCTCTGACAAAGTGAGTGTACTTCTAACACCTTTTATCTTCTTTCCTGGGGATAATGCTAAGTAGGGATGTCACCTTAGAGATAGAGTAGGGATAGACTAACTGATTTTCTTTTTAGGTTAATGACTTCGAATATCGAGATTGGAGTTGTTATTTTTTGCTTGATGCTTCTAGAACTGACTATTCATCTTATTCTGAGTCAGATGAGATTTCTGCGTAGGATCTTTTTTGTATTAGTGCCCATTTATTTCCTTAACCTCGTGTTGAGGTGCTTGTATGTGCAATTATTTTTGGGCTTTGTAATAAATCCCTAAAATTTGAGATTCGGAGTCAGTGGTCCTTTAGAGTTCAAATTTATTCTGTTGATTATGTACTAAAGATTGGATTTCTTCCCCTCTACACTATTTAGCAGATAAAAAGATCCTGGTGACCTGAGAGGATTCTTGGTGATGGTAAGATAGATAAGAATCCGGCTTTATCGCATGCTTTACTTTTAATCTCACCCATGATGCTATCAGCATCGTTGTAACTACATCAAGGCCTTTTTCTAGGAAGATCGACATCACACATGAGGCTACCAGCATCATTATAACTACATTTAGGACATTTTCAAGAGCTTAGAGGCCATGCTGAAAGGTGCGTCTTATTATTCCACTATACTTTCCTTTTATACTTAACGGTGTACACTACATTCTGGAGTGTGTGGTAGGAGCACGGGCATATAAGCTACAGCAATCAAAATGTCTACTTGTTTTTTTGTCCCCTTTTCCTTGCTTTAAGCCACACTGTGCTCTTCTCAGTCCCTGCAGCTTCTTCACATGATGTCACACTATGCTTTTAGTGGCCCCTGCTGCTTCCTCATGTGATGCCACTCTGTGTGCTTACAGCCACTACTTTTACTCACATAATGCCACTCTTTCCATTTCCGAGTTCTGCTGCTTCTTCGTGACACACTGCACATGTCCAGAACCCTGCTGTTTACTAACATGATACCACACTACACCGCTCTTTCCTCACATGATGCCACACTGAGTTTCTCAGTGCTTACTGGTCCTCACACGAGTACATGCTGTGTGGTGTAGTAGGAATTTGGAAAAACTTTTTTCTAATCCTGACACTAGCGTTTTTTGGAATGGAAGAAGGATTTTCAGTAGTAAGCAGGCTTAATTGACAAACTGGCATTGGTGCACAACTGCAAGTAGCTGTCTTTTCTCCTGGTATAAAAGAGAACTGTTTGTGAAGAAGTTGTTCTACATGAATCCCTTCAAACTATCTGTTGCACCTTGTTTGATTCATTGTTTTTTATCTTGTATTTATTTTGAACAGTTATGATTTATATGCATACTGTCCCCGACTTTTGCCCCTTTTCGGTTGCCTTCCTGTGATTTTTTTAGCTTAGCTACTTCTCTCGTTTTAACCTTTTTGACATTCATTGGAATTTAGAATTTGTACAGTACGTTTTCATTTGCAGCTACTTTTGATTCATGTATTTTTATCACATAATTTCTTTTGTTTTCTGTTGCCTCTTGTTTGAGCCTGGCATATGCTACATAAAGTGGCAAAGAAACTTTCTTTGGACTTCATAAGACAGTGCAATATCTTTATATCTCATCAGTTGCTTCAATTTGTTCTCGATTACTTTTGGACACAGAGGGGTGCAGTTGGTTTGCCCATGTCAGACGAAAAATTATTCTTAGGTAGTCACGTATGTAGATCATGACCCTGTGCAGCACATGCTGATGATTGCTGGTGGTGTAGCCATGTTCTCGCATAATCGTTATTTAGCTGTACCAACTATGGAAGATCTAGCCACTCAATTTGCACTGTCTGTTATTTAAACACTGCAAATTTGCATGTCCGCTTATGTTCATATATTTTTTTTTTTTAACAGATTTCATCACCTTTACAACTTTTAACACTCGCTTGGTTACTTGTTGGTTATATGGAAGAGGTCCTGCTTCTTTTGTACAGTGTACCAACACCTAGTCGTTAGAGTTGCACTTTATAAAAACAGGAAACAAATAAAATAGTTTGCAGTTGTTTTTTTAATTAGATAAAATCATCAGTAAAATGTTAGACTTCGCCTATACTTCAAGCCTTTCAACAAGTCAATATAAAAGTTTTAAAAAAATGACCAATAGCACGAATCAAAATTAATTTGTGTTAATTTAATTAGCATCTTGTAGTACAATGAAATAGACTTTCTTAATATTTGTTTTATGGTTGAAAACAACATACATAGTAATGTGAGAGCTATTGCATTGCGAGTGCTGCTACCCATTTGCAATGCAATAGCTCTCGCGTTACTGAAAGTTTGAGCTATTGGCGTTGCATTAATATTAGCAACGCCAAAAGCTCAAACTTTCAGTAATGCGAGACCTAGTGCATTGCAAATGCTTGTTTACCCTGCTGATGCCTGGAGTTTGAGTCTGAAAAATAAATCATTGAACCTAAGCTGCGTGTCGTTTGGTTCATGAACGTAACATCCTCCATCATATTTCCCTGCTCTTCCCGATCCCTTTCGGCGCCTATACTCCTGACACCTGTATCGTACATCTGTTTGCTTTTCATCTGGCGTTTGTACTCCTGGCACCTGTGTATATTGCTTGTTTGTCATTTATGTGTATGATATATCTGTCCTTATTGGAATCTCACCATTCCAATTGTTTTATTGTCATTGAGTTGTGATGAATGATTGTGGGTATGTATGTGTTGAATGTTGAGTGGGACATGTTACTGTTTGATATATCAATACTATGTATTGTTTTTCTTCATATTATTGAATTGCACTAAACGGTTTTTATTAAACAAAAAGTATAAAAAACAGTCAATGTCACAAACTATATAATGTGTATTTACAACCAAAAAAAACAATCAAATAAACCAGAAATTTATATTTTCGTATCAAACTATTATGTTTAATTTTTTGTCTTTTGTATAACTTTCTGTGCACATTAGAGTGTGGTTTCAGCTCCTTACTAGTGGTGTTTGACCATGGGACCTAGGCTGTAGGCCCTCCATATATATACGAGGGCTGGATTCCGTTCTTGATTTATTTTGACTTCCCGATCCCTTTCGTCACGCATTTCAGCTGCGGATATACAATAAACATACTATTAAAATTCAGAAAAATTTCTCATCTGTCAATAATCACTCCCGCTCTGCCACTCAATCTCTCACAAATATGATGATAATTGAAATCAGGAGCTCGAGAGTGATACCGATCTGTCAAACCCGCATTTCAATATGTTTTCAAAGCAAATCTTGGAAGGCCACATAATGGCCGCTGATATATGATACAATATGCAAACCTTTCTGAGCATCAATCCAGCAAGTCCTTCCACAGTGTCTACCAACTGCACCAACTTTGGCCACATTATTTCACAAAATCTGAGCCCTTTTTGTTTTAAAAGAAATATTTTGCCATAGTTCAAAAGACATTCAATCAGAATGTCATCTGCTTGATAATCTTCTAATAATATGAATCAGGATAAACACCCATCTGCTCACGCGCAGAAGAGTCACACAAACACCCTGCAAACAAAGACATACATAGCATCTCTATTAAAGTATTTAGGGGCATATCAACAAGCAGGCGATAAGAAATTATCGCCGCTTTTGCCGTTTTACCGAAAAGCGGCGATACTTTTATCGCCTAATCAGCAAGGTCACGCTAACGCGTGAAACCTTGCTTTAGCGTCAGGATTCCTAACGCCCAGCTTTGCATCTCTAATGAGATGCAAAGTGGGCGTTCCTGACCTGGCATGACAGGAGAAATGTCGCTAAGCGACATTTCTCCTATCAGCAAGCCTAACGCTATGAAGCATAGCGTCAGGAAAAGTAGCGATAATCCCTGTTATCGCTACTTTCCTTACGCCTGCTTCAGGACTGACTTAGCCATGATATCCTATGGAAGGTGGATATCATGGCTAAGTTTGTGAGTCCCTATCAACTAGCTAACGTGAGATTATCGCAGGGTTTCCAGCGATAGTCTCAGGTTAGCCAGTTAGCGCTAGGATTTTTATCGCTGATAGCACGCTATCTCAGCGATAAAAATCGGCGCTAGCCGGCGATAATTATCCGAGTGCTAAGTGCACTCAGGGATAATTATCGCCGGTTGTTGTTGATATGCCCCTTAGTATTTTGCTGTATCTTCAACTCTATATACATGCAACAACACTCGTGTCTGTTGGCGGCGTGTGGCTGGTGCTGCCGCTGCCTCTCCCAGCTGCATCTCTCTTCGGGTGCCGGGCTTGGTAACGCCCCCTGACCACGCACGGAAGCGCGCCAGGAGGCGCTTAAAGCCGGTGTCGGACCCTTCACTGGTGGGTCACTCGTGTCTGTTGGCGGCGTGTGGCTGGTGCTGCCGCTGCCTCTCCCAGCTGCATCTCTCTTCGGGTGCCGGGCTTGGTAACGCCCACTGACCACGCACGGAAGCGCGCCAGGAGGCGCTTAAAGCCGGTGTCGGACCCTTCACTGGTGGGTCACTCGTGTCTGTTGGCGGCGTGTGGCTGGTGCTGCCGCTGCCTCTCCCAGCTGCATCTCTCTTCGGGTGCCGGGCTTGGTAACGCCCCCTGACCACGCACGGAAGCGCGCCAGGAGGCGCTTAAAGCCGGTGTCGGACCCTTCACTGGTGGGTCACTCGTGTCTGTTGGCGGCGTGTGGCTGGTGCTGCCGCTGCCTCTCCCAGCTGCATCTCTCTTCGGGTGCCGGGCTTGGTAACGCCCCCTGACCACGCACGGAAGCGCGCCAGGAGGCGCTTAAAGCCGGTGTCGGACCCTTCACTGGTGGGTCACTCGTGTCTGTTGGCGGCGTGTGGCTGGTGCTGCCGCTGCCTCTCCCAGCTGCATCTCTCTTCGGGTGCCGGGCTTGGTAACGCCCCCTGACCACGCACGGAAGCGCGCCAGGAGGCGCTTAAAGCCGGTGTCGGATCCTCCTCCCGCGAGGACGCGCGCGGGACGCGCCGGGCTGAGCCCGGGCAGAGGGCGGTCCGTCTGTGGCCGTCAGAGGCCAGAGGAGGCTGGGCTGGGCCACCCCCCTAAGGTGCTGCGACTCTGATACCGGGACTCAGTGTGAAGGTATTGTAACCTATATTAGCGGCAGGTCTGTGGCATCCTGTTGTATGTGGAGGACGGGAGGGGCCCCATCCTCCCTGTGTCATTGAGTGGCACCAACTGGTTCAGGCCACAGTGAATTGAGGGGAAAGTGAGCGAAGTGGCAGGGGAAATAACTGTCTACCCTTACTAATCTGTAATAGTGTGGAATTAGAGAACCCCATGTCAAAAACCAAACCCTCCTCAACTAAATCAACCATGGACAATTATTTGGTAAAGATGGTTGATAAAATAAATAAAGAGCGGAGAAAATCATTGGGGCGGGGGGAGGTAATCGACCCTATTCTTGTAGATACCAACCCTATTTCCCACTTAACTGATATAGGCAATGTTAATGCCAACCATGAGCTTAGTGATCATGATCGGATTTATGATGCGGCAGATCTTAGTGTGCCTGTTTCTGCTGATGACACTAATATAGTTGACCCATCCCCTGAGGATTTAACATGTATTGGGGACTCTTCAACTGCTGTCCCAGCGGCTACCACATCACAAAGAACATTACGTTCTAGTCGGTCACATAACAAGGCATACAACAAGACCGTGCATTCTAGGAGGGGGGGGGAGAACATTAACATCTACTAAAAGAATTGACCCCTTGGCCGTAAACCCTATCCAAACCCCTCCCACTGTGATGGATAGTAACCCGGTCGTTATTGAAAGTAGTCAGTTGGATCTTTTAATTAGCATGATCGATGCCAAGTTTGATTTACTAATCAAACCTTTAATGAATAAATTAGACATGGCAATTATCGAGGTGGCTAGGCTGGGAGGTTTGTTAGAATCTCATCTCAAAGCAAGTACTGGAGCTGAAGCAATCACCAAAAGCCCAGTAAACAGCCGTGCTTCTCGACAGACCTCTGAGCCAGCTGACCTAGTGGCCAATCCCCCTAAGACGTCACAAAGCATGCAAGTTAATGAAAGTAGAGATTCCACTAATTCTCTGCCGATCCCGGATCAACTAGTATCGTCATATCTCCCTGGTCTTGGTGTAAAATATTTATGTACTTCAAGGCCTGATCTGCCCCCAGCCTGCGCCCCGTTTGTGGCGGTCCTTACTAATGTGCCACAAGTCAAAGAAACTGGCCGTAATTTTAGTGAAACACACGTTTCTTTGAAAAATAAAACTGTGGATTGGCTGCGTCGAGAATGCGGCTTTCCAGTAGCCTTGGCCAAGGATATCATAAGCACTAGAAGAGTTGATTGGATTGGGAGCTCGCGTAAGACCTGTGGGGGTGATTGTATTATAGTTAATTTTCGTAACCCGCACCTTGCTTCCACAGCTCTGTTAAGAGCGCAATCCTCTCTCTCATTGGAAAAAGGGATATCCCTTCGGCCTCTAGGATATTTTTACAGGCATCATAACATCCGTCCAAATACCGCACATACTGGGGTGAGGGAAAGAGATAAGTATGTTCTCCCTGGTCCTATCTTTACCACGGTAAATAGATATGAAGCATTGAGTGGATTGGATGGGAACGATTGACTGGGGATAGATTTGTCTGAGTCAACTATTGTGGCTAATATTACTGGAGACAAGGGAGAGACTGAAGCAACGAGGGTCCCAGACCCAGTGAATGTCAGTGGGACTGTTATTGCCGTTGGAAATTTTGCTCATCGTGAAGACGAGAAGTGTGTCCCTCTGTTGAATGACCAGCCCTGCAGTCACATTCCTTCTGACCCCATCAGCCATCCTTCCCGCCCTAGATCTTGGAGCCAGAGTGCCTGTCTGATCGCTAGTTGGAATATTGCTGGACATTCCTCCAAGACCACTTGCCCAGGATGGGTTGAATTTATTAACAGTTTTAACATTTTATGTTTCCAGGAAACCTGGTGTGTTGATCCAATCAATTACAATGGTTTTGTCTCTTATAACCTACCAGCTGAGGCCTCAACATCGGGTAGAGCCAAGGGTGGCCTATTGGTTATGGTTGCTGTTGATATACCTGTCAAAGTTAAAAAACATGTGTTGGTTGGAACACATTCTCAGATCTTATGGCTTCAACAGGAGCATGACAGGAACATGCTTTTAATTAATTTTTATAATAATGTCTTTGACAATTCAAGGTACCAGGTTGTACTTGCTTTAGAATCTGCTATGGAAAATATAGTGACTAAGTCTGATATTGTTTTTGATATCATTTGGGTGGGAGACTTCAATACAATGGTGTGTCCTTTTGCCACCCAAAAGGTATGTGGTTTTACTGATTGTTGGGGGGATGGGGTTTCCCATTTCCCTCACAACGCATATGGTAACTCTCTGAACAAAATTTTAATGACATATGATATGGAAATATTGCCTAACCAGACTAATAACTTAGGTGAAATTGTCCCCACTTATACGGGAAGGAACGCCAATACAGTGATTGATTTTTTCTGTCTATCATCTGGAATCGCCCCAAGGTGTTCTACCCCTGTGGTTGTAGACAACCTGATTAGCGATCATAATTGTATCACGGCAGAGTTAACACTATGGAAGGAACGACCTGTGTTTGCCCCATGTACTATTACTAATATTGAGCCCCACCGTCCCAATGGCACTCGTATTAGATGGAAAGGCAATAAAGCGGACATTCAGTCTAACGCCATTGTGTCGAGGTGTCTCACAGAAATAGTCACTATTTTAGAACAGGAGGAGGGAAACGCCGAAATCCTGCATACTTTTATTAATCTTAACCGAATTATAAACAGCAACTTCACTGTACCGCATAAGGGTACGAAACACCAGCCCAAGGGATGGTTTGATCACGCCTGTACTATTGCACTAAAAAAACTTAAAACAGCATTGTCAGATAAGAAGAGAGATATGGGAACCATTAGGGAATTACGAGGGATTTATCAGATGGCTACCAAGTCCAGGAAAAATGAACTCAGACTAGAAGCCTGGGAAAAACTAGATTTGGCAGCCTCTACAGCGGATTCCTCTTTATTTTGGGCAACAGTAAACAGTCCTTTTTTAAAGGATGAAAAGCTCCCAGAATTAACAGCCAATGTTAGTTCGGAGAGCTGGGTTACCCATTTCTCACAGATCTTTGATTCGACTAGAACCGGAAATTCCTATGAGGACAGCTGGCCTGTTATACCCTTGAACATCACTATCGCCGAAGTGTGGGATAGTATTAAATCCAGCAAGGGTGGGAAGGCCCAGGGACCTCATGGGGTCCCTATTGACGTATACAAAACTGTACCTGAATTATGGGGCCCACTGCTGACAAAAGTTTTTAATACTGCCGTACGTTATGGGGTCCCACACACCTGGGAAGAATCCATTATCGTACCGATTTTCAAGAAAGGTGACAGGGGGGATGCAAAGAATTACCGCCCAATATCCCTCCTGGACTCCTCGGTGAAAGTCATGAGCCGGGTTCTCATGGTCAGGTTGGAAGAATGGGCCGAGTCCAATAATATCCTTGCGGACTCTCAATACGGTTTCAGGCCAGGCAGAGGAACATTGGAACAATGCCTTAACTTAGATTTAATCATAGGCAAATATACAAAGGCAAAAAAAGGATCGCTCTATCTCTGCTTTGCAGACTTGAGTAGTGCCTTTGACATGGTGGATCATAGTATCCTATGGCCCACGCTATTGGAATTGGGGGCCCCAGAGGCAATTGTCTACTTTTTAGCGAGACTTTATGCCAAACTAAACTCTAGTGTTCGCTACGGCCAGACCGGAGAGTGTACCCCCATGTTTAGGGTTAGACGGGGAATCAGGCAAGGATGTGTGCTTGCCCCTTTGCTATTTATTCTTTTTATTAATAAGGTGGACTCAGTCTTAAAGGAAATTGTGGCTGACGCACCAAAAATAAAAGATTTCAGCGTCCCCGTACTTCTTTATGCGGACGACGCTGTTATTTTGTCTAGGACCCCTATTGGCCTACAGCGTTTGATGGATAGGTTCCTGCTGTTTATCAATGACAGGAAACTGTTGATTAACAAAACTAAAACTTTTATAATGGAGTGCGGGGCGGTGTGTAAGAAACCACATGCTTATTTTTTAGAAGGCCATAAGGTGTCTACGGTGGAAACATTTAATTATCTTGGCATTACCTTTTCTAAATCAGGCAGCTGGACTAGTGAGATCAATAATGTCCAGGCTAGGATGGCGAAAAGTTCATATGGAGTGTTCAAATTCGCTACAAACATTGGAGATAAACGGATCAAAGATATGTTGACGATCTTTCAAATGAGATGTCTGTCCGTGGCCCTTTATGGAGCCGGAGTGTGGGGGCATACCAAGGCAGGGAACCTGCAAGTAGAGGAAAACCTCTTCTTAAAAAGGCTGTTGTGTTTACCTAAATCTGCCACTAATGATCTGGTTCATAGAGAACTAGGTATCTCCCACCTCTCAGATTTGTTAGCATTAAGGCCCTTAATGTTGTGGCGTTCTGTATGGTTAAAAGAAGAAACCTCCCTAAGTAGAGCAATTATCGGAGATTGTCTCTCCATTGACAGCCATATGAAAATTCCTTGGATTAAATATGTCATTAATTGCTACTCTGAGATTTATGGTATTAGCCTTATAAATGACTATAACGCCTCCTCCAGTCTGTCTAAAAATGTGATGAAACCAATTTTTATGAATTTTGTCCAAAAACAAAGGGAAAGAACTAGCAGAAATTTAAGTACATGTGTTTTTTATAACAGTTTTTGTGAAGATGAGGGTTTTCAGATATATCTGAGTTTAGTCACCCGGCCCTCCCATAGATATGTTATCACCAGATTAAGGTTTGGGACAGTTCATCATTTGGTGGCTTACCCATATATAAAAAAACAGCCGGTGGGCCCTTGCCCTTGCGATAACGTATCAGATCAAAGCACTATGCACTTTCTTTTATCATGTAACCTTTATGATAATTACCGTCGAGCCTACCTTAAACCCATCTTTTTAAAATATGGAGTGAGGAATAGGAAAGATGCTATGAAATTGCTTTTTAAACCCTATCCTGATGTATGCTTTTTTACCGCAACCTACCTCCTGTTAGCTATTAAAGTAAGGCCTGGTATGCTTTTTTAACTATTTATATTCTTAATTCATGTAACCTGTCTACATTTTAACCATGTAATGTTTGATGTATTTGATATGTATTTTGTTTTGCTTTTATGGACTTGTTTTAAGCTCCGAATAAAGCCTTATGAAACTGAAACATGCAACAATACATTTGCCACTCAAAAAGTGGCACAAATATCTGTTTCAATATGAATAGATGCAATTTAAATGCAGGGAGATATTTAAAGGAGTAGCACAAGAGAGAAAACGAGAAATAATCATAAAGAAAACAAATTATACATCTATTAATAATAAATGCATGACAGTAGGACAATGTAATCACAAAATCCAATAAGGGACAGTGAATTAACGAGCACTTTAATGAATTGCATTTGTACGAAGTGACTGTCCTTTGCGTGGTGTAGCACAGATTCTTATACCATCTGTTTTGCTAGCTGTAGAACTCTGTACCCTTTACCTTTCTAAGCAATGGTAAAATGCCTATACTCCCCCTTTTGCCATGGTTGATTTGGTGAACTCCTTATTGGCATATTAACGTATTAATAAGTTGTTAGAATATGGTAAAACGTGTACTAGGGGCCTAGAAGTTAAATGCCACTAGTGGACTGCAGCACGTCTTGTGCCATCCACTAAAGTGGTAGTAAAGACATGGCTTCATGCAAAACATTGGGAAGTAATGTTAAATAATTAATCTGCTACCTCAGAGTAGGGACCAGATAGACATATGATTCAACAACTCTTTTTAATATTTATCAAAAGCTCAACTTAATGGTGAAGTCCAATTTTTGATAAATTATAAAGATAAGTAACTTTTAGAAAGTTACCTTTTCCGTGCCTGAAACTTCTAGAGCCTAATGTACAAGAGTCTTCCCACTGTCACCCAGCTGACTAATACCCTGAATGAGTTGGGAAAACTGCTCCCAAAGCAGGGAAATAGGCCTGGGTGTGGGGAGGTGTTTTTGTTCCGCTGGCAGATGACCATTTGGGCTGTGCTGAGGAACTTAATAAACTACAAAGGAGCCTCCTCTGTCAAATGACACGTGGGCAGGGACATTCTTTTATACGCCCATCCCAGCAGGCACCAATCCAAGTGGAGGGAGAGCTGACCTAAGAACTGGTTTGGAGTGACCACAAAGGAGTAGTTGCTCATTACCTTGGCCTCACCTGTGGGTGGGCACACAGGCTCTGCATAAGGGAAAGGGGTTTCACCTTTTTTGATTTTAAGAGTAAGGGTTACTGTGGGACCCCATTGGTAAGGGAGGCATCAGGAGTCACCCCCTCCCTCAAGCTAGTGCCAGGCATAAATGTGGCATCCCTTGGCACCCTCTTCACAAATCTATAGGTCCCATAGAAGATCAGAAGAGGAATGAACCTGTTGTCTGTGACCTGAGAGGAGCACTGAAGGTCCCGACCTGCTCCCTGCTGTACACATGACAAATAGGTAAACTCCAATGGTAATGAGGCTGACCTCCTACCAAGCAGGTTAACTTAGTGAATTTAAGAGTTCACTATGACTAGGACTGTGACTATTACTCAAGGTGATTAATCAAGCCCCCATTTCCTTACAGTAATGTATTGTATTAGAACATTTACATAGCACTTGTTGTGGTCCATGTAAAACTACATAACATTACCCTACATTTAGGTATAATAACTGAATTTTAAAAATCATTCTGAAAGATTTCATTAAGGTATAAACACTTAACATTTCATCATAGGTACTATTTGGAAACATATTCATGAGGCCCAATAATCTTTAAGGATCATAGGGTCAGACATTATTTCACTTTGGAACTTAAAACTAAACTACACAATTATATGCTCAGTTTTTTTTTCAACGTAATTATGTAAATATAAATTTAAACACAGTATTGATAGGACCTATCATTAAATTGTATATGGTAAATATTAAATTGCATACAAGTTTTATCTATTCTATACAAATGAACAATTATCAACAATTCCAGGCTCTTTAAATCATCAACCACTTATCAAATTATTAGCAGACAAAGGAAGAGTGGGTTTGTCATTATAAAATGTAATAGGCAAGTGTGTAAAGAGAGGACTCTCAGTGCTCAGATTCACTAAGAACATCGGATTTCAATGTGCATTATCCAATATGTCAGTTGTGTGTTCCATGTCAGTAGAAAGAGTGACAAGCAAAATAGCACAGCACAGTCCCTATTGAGTTAGAGTTTATGGATCACAATTGTATGTCTGCTTGGCCAAAGATGTGAGAAAGTTGTGAATTATTTTGTAGCAGAAGGACACCAGGAGGAAGTATGTTGTCAGAGCGACAAATATTATAATTCTTGAGCTAGAACATTGTGGGTCTCTGTTTCAAAATACACAATAGTTGCTGATTGAAAGATATTGCCAAATTTGACGTCTATTGTTTTCATAATCTGGCCACTAGAGACACACAACGGTGATAATTTTAGAACCTTTATTTTTATGGCATGGGAGAGACTGAATAGTAGATCCCATGGTGGAATTGCACAATATATATTGAAAGCTACAAAGAGTGCATAAGACAACAGCCAACTTAAAGAAGAATATATTACTTTAAAAAGTCAGGGACTGTGGTTGGTAAAATGCCCAGGAGGAATTTAAGTTATGCCAGAGTAATCAGAGGATTTTGGTAACTCTACATTACTCTTCGATGCAGAATTATTGATAATTCTATGATGACTCCTGCACACATAAATATGAGTAATTTGGGAGGGACAATCCAACTGTCAGAGCTGCTCACACTCGCTATTCATGTTCCACTACATTTAGCACTATTTCTAAGCCCAAAATGTATTCTTGTACTAACTGCCAGGAGTAAGTTAGGGGAAAATCCTACCCCAGGAGCACATTTATTTTGCATTATCGGCTGCTCCTGCTGTTATTATTGAAAAATTTGATGTCAGTATGAATAACGATACATTGATGTATAAAAATGAAATCGCATCTTTATTGACGAATTCACCCGTTCTGAACTCCATGTCAACCCTGACTCAGAAATACATAGTTAGGTAGGCCATGAGACCCAAGCCTGACGTCACTGAATGACTGATCACAGATGGGGTGGCAGGTAGCCAGCAGACTAACATGCAAATAGATCCTAGATCGATTCCACAGATAGGCACAGTGACACCTCAATGGCCCAGGGAGATTGGCCCTAATAAAGCACACATGGCTGGAGAAGTTGTTGCATTCCCAAAACACCATAAAGTCAGATGCCACATGGAGTTAGCAACTCTTATGTTATATATGGTAATTGTATTTAAGATGTAGGGGTATGTAATATCCTTGTCTACATGCTTTGGTGACCATGTGTATGTCATTAGGTTATTTGTTTATTTAAGAATGTCAAGTGTTCCACTGTGATTCTGTATTCTGGAACACTTGGCTACTTGTCAGTTACTAAAAGACGTTGGATGACACAGTCCTGTTTGTACTGTTCTGCAGCAAAAAATAAACTATCTTTTTTCTACACCTGGATCTTCATTATAACTTAGCCAATTAAAACACAGCACACCCAGTTCCCGCAGTGGTCACATGCTCCCCATGCCGGACTGCTGCACACCCACTTGTTGCATTGTGTCCATGTAAGGTCGAGGCTTACCTGCATTCCTCATTCAATACCTAAACTTATGATTCCAAAGACAGAGGTATACATTTTACATTAAACGAACTGTATAAAAGTCTGTGTTAGACCAATTGTAAATTGAGACAGTCCTCAGACCCTATGCCAGTGACTGTGCTCCCGACCGCATTGTTTAATTAAACAAACTGTTCCTGATTTGCCAAACGTTTCTTGTCTGTTTTTTCAAGGTATTTTCATGTTCAAGCAACACTGCTATTTGTGTTCTGTTGCATTTAGCATGATTTCTCAGCACAAAATGCATTCTTGCGGCCATTTTTGGATTCGAGGGACATTTATGCACTAAGAAATAGTGCTAAACATAGAAATCTCACAGATTTCTCAGGTAATTCCGTGTGATTGCGCTACACTGAATTACATGAGTTATGCCCACACCTCGTTGGTACAACATTTATGTAGATATTTTTGGAAATTACCTTCTTTGATTTATATTCACTTAAGTTTTTGGCTTCTGTAACTGAAACCATTTTTGTTGGTCATGGCGCTTGGTGCACTTTACTTCTGCTAACCAGTGCTAAAGTGCTTGTGCTCCTTTTTAAACCTTATAAAATGGTCATATACCTAATTGAAACTTTTCACTTATTTGTCACTCTCCATGTGTTACAACATAGAGACAGGACCTGTATATTAAATGCAACTAGTGAACTGCAGTAATCGTTGTCCTAACCACTAAAGCAGCACTGTAAAACATGTCCACATGTCTCCCATCGCAGTTTTAAACTGCCATTTCTACCTGGCAAAAAAACTCTTTCTAGGCTTAAACCTTCCTTTTTAATACTTATGTCACCCCTATGGTAGTCACTAAATGCGTGTATGGTATTTAAAAAGTAAGATATGCATATTCAAAAGTGTACATGTCTCGGAATTGAAAAACCTCCAAATTCGTTTTCCACTCCAGCAATGCTGGCTCTACTGTAATGAAACACTGGATTACGTTGTACCAACTTATAATGCATAATTTCCGTTTGGGACACATGCCCTTCACAAGCTGCGTTATAACAGATACAATCATCAAGGGCTCATTGTAATAGTAATTGAAATTGCAATTGAAAGGTAAAGTTGGATTTTGTAATTCCATTTTGAAAATAGCACTTTTGGAAAGTTGCCATTTTCCTGCCTAAGCCAAATGTGCCTTGCCGCCAGTGTACTGTGTCACCTGACTGATTAATGGCTCCCCTGTGGTGAGACATGGATTGCTCCCAGACAGTGGACAAAATGCTTGGGTGTGGAGAAGTTTTTTTGTTCCTTGATCAGTATGGCCTGGGGGGTTGAGGGTGAGGTTGTGGGCAGCCCCTACCTGAGCTACAAAGTGTGCCTACTCCGTCACTGGCAGATATAGTCCACACCTAGGCCTGCTTCTCTTTTGTCTTCATAATCATCTTGGCTCCAAACCCAGTGGAAGGGGGTGCTGACCCCAGATCTGGCTTGGAATGAAAACAAAGGAAGGTTTGCCCATTATCCTAGCCACATACTTGGATATATATAGGGAGCTCTGACCAGAGAAATAAGAGGTCTGCCATATTGGATTTAGGTGGAGAAGAGAATTGGTGGAATTGGTGGTTAGTTTACCATAAACTGCACAAAACGTGCTGTAAAAGTGGGTAGGGTCTCCCCTGGGAACTTTTACCCAATTAGTTAGGGAGTGGTCAGAAGTTCCTCCACCCACAGGCCGGCGTTGGACATAAAAGTAGCATCACCAGTAGACCTCTAACAATATACCTGGTTTTATTAAGATCAGAAGGAAGGTCTGCTCTGTTCTCTGAATCCTGAAGGAAGACTGGACCTGCTTGTCTCAAACCCAGGACCCCAAAAGTGACTCAAATGTATACACAACAAGCTTCCATAGGTCTTTCCTGCAACTGCCCATCTGAGAAGTTACAACTGTGCCTGCCCTGAACCCTGCTGTTGGCCTTTGTTGGAGTGAGTAACAATCCTCAAGTGGTGCCTCCAAGGTCCTGCACACTTAACTGGTGTTAAAGTTTACTCTTCCTGTCTAAACTGCAAAAGCTAGGACTACAAACTTTTTGCCAACGTTTTCTCCAAGGACCCAGACTGGGACTGCCTTTAAGCTGAAGCCGTCTAATCACTGGTTGGACTCAACTTCCCACAGGAATCTGTTCACTTTACTCCTGCTAACCAGTGGTTCAGGCTCACTGAAGGAGACCTAACTCCCCAAAACGTTTTTAAATCTGAACGTAGAGGGCTTAATCGGGACTGATGCCGAGCAGAAATCCATCAATGACAAGCAAGACTTTAGACTTCAGCCACTTGGAGCTTTCCCCTCTTTCTTGATGACCATGTTGAAACCCAGCTGTTGGACTTGGCCCTTCTGGCAGGTTCACCCCTGAACTTTTTTGATTTTTACTGGTGACTTGGTGTGGTGATTGGTTGGTTTCTGCGCACTTTCCCTGTGTCCCAGGGTAAAGTGCGTGCGTGCTCTGAGTGCATGAGGTGAGATAGGCCTGCCCTCCCATAGGAATGCATGGGGAATGTATGTGTCCCTAGTAGTTCCTGATGCGTGGGGTGTGCAGGCCCGAGTTTGGTATGTGCGGACTCGTGGGAGTGAATGCTGCGCGATGATGTGTGCGGCGTGTATGTACCTAGTGTGGAAGTGCCACTTCTGGAAGTGGGCACTTCTGTGTGCAGTGTGTCTGTCGCGTGATTGGCTGGTCGTGTCATGTGACGGGCTAGGGATTCCCCAGTGTCAGGATGAGTCACCCAGTGGTGAATGGGGAGATCATCAGCTAGATGGGTGGGAGGAGTCCACCTGGGTCCTGAATAGGACAGGGTTTTCCAAACACAATGCTGGCCCCGCCCCCTGTGGTGCGACTGACGACCCTAGCCCTGCCAATGAATAGAGTGAGGGGCTGAGCACATCAAGGGTGCTCCCCAACCAGCTGCGACTGGTTTTCCCCCTCACCCTGAACCCAGAACAAAGGGTTTGTCTGTATAAAAATGGGGCTGTGTCCCCACAGAAACTGTTCTCTGCCAGGATCCTACCTGAGGGGGGCTGCTGCTGCTGCTGGACCGGAGGACCGCCACTTGGACTACCTCCCTGCCTGGAGGCCCAGTGAGCTGGCTCTGGGTCCAGCCTTGCCCCCACCCCTGCCTTGCTGTGTGCAGGGGAGACTTTTTTTGCTGGACTTTATTACCCTTCTTAAAGCGCTGGGAGCGCTTTATTTTGCAGCCCTAAGCGCCTGGGAGCGCTTTTATTTGACTGGGAGCGCTTTGGTTAGGACACCAGCATAGGGGAGCGCCTTCCGGTGTGCCTCGCTGAAGCCTCCAGTGCCTGAAAGTGCTGGAATTGCCTTCGGCGCAGAGAGCGCCTATTTCTGTGCTCTTGGCGCCAGGAGCGCTTTGTTTCTGATGGCGGGTGCCCACCCCGCTTAGTTGATTATTCCTGTGCCCTAGCGGGTGCCCACCCCGCCAGGAACTTGCCGCTTGTTTCTGCCCTTGGATACTTGAAATCCGAAGACGGGAGCCCACCCCGTGCTTCGGAGAGAGCCGTGTTGAATTCACCGCCGGCAGCCCGAGGGTTCGCTGACGTCACCTCCCTGCCGCGCTGGGATTGGTCCAGCGGCAGGGAGCATCACCCATGTGACCGGGGCCGTAGCGAGGAAGGAAGCGACGCTCTGGTTCACGGACCCAGGCGGGAGCCTACCCCGCGCTGGGACGAGCGGTGGAACAAGTCCCTCGGTGCCTAGGAGAGTGGTGCCGGCGTCCGGAGGCTTCCTGAGTGGGACTCCACCCCCAGCACTGCCGGTGACCGAGACCAGCGCCTCCAGCCGGGTGAGTGGGGCTCTGGCCGGGAGGGTGCACAAGGCAGCCGAGGGGGTTGCTGAGCGCTGGTGCGCTCCAACTAGGTTCCCCCGAGTAAGGCTCCAACGAGGCGCCTGGTATTCCTTCAGAGTCCGGTGTGACTCCAACGTCGGGGGCATTTCTGTCGCACCCAGAGCGGCCCCGGAAGGCAGCGGGTCGCTCCCACGAACAGGGGCAATTTGTTCAGAGCCGTGAAGGCTCCAACGAGCGGCAGATATTGTTCAGAGCCTAGAGGGCTCCAACGTTACCGGGGCATTGCTTACGTGCCCGAGTGGCCCCAGATGGCAGCGGGCCACTCCCACCTTGCCCCACATTAGTTACAGAGCCCGGAGAGGTTCTAGGGGGCATATCTTGTGGACTTGAGCCCACGTGGCTCCTACGTTGCCCCCAGTAACCTTTTCCACAGCTGCCCAGCACTTAGTGGGCAGCTGCAACGTTTAGGTGGGGATAATTTACATTCTGGCTGGCGCAGCTGGCGCAGCTTTTCTGAACGCAGGGCGTCCTAGCCCCTACCAGGCCAGTTGGCCCAGGGACTGCCACAGATAGTGGCTATTGTGAGTTTTTGCGCCATTGTTCCTTTCCTGCACCTCTGAATGTGTTTATGCGTCATGTGCTTTGTTTTACACCTCTAAATGTACTTTATGCATCCTGTGTTTAGGTGCTTAGACCCCTACAGGTAGAGTGATACTTAGGTGGTTGTTTTCTCCTTAGTACAGGTGGTACTAGTAAGGTCCTAGTTCCCTGCGTGATATTCCTAAAGGTGGTTAGGGTTGCGTAGGTGGTACTTTCTGGTTACCAGTAGTTACTGGTTGTGTGCTATATGTTCTATTTTTAGTGCTACAGTGATTGTATGTGCTATGTTCTAAAATATTATTCCTACGTTCTATGTGGCCCTGTCCCCTGTATATATAATCCCTTGTAAATTCTGCCCGTGCCTGTTGGCACATTGTAAAGTGTGTGTTTTTATCTAATGTGTTGTGTATAATACAAAGGTTATTTTTATATAATACCTTGTGTGGAGTTTCCTTTGTGGTGGGCCTTGGGTGTTGTTGCTGGGTGCGCGCGCAAACGCTTTACACATCGCCTCAGGGATAAGCCTGTCTGCTCGTGCCAAGCTACCAAGGGGGTGAGCAGGGGTTATCTTTGGCGTGTAACTTCCTTGCCCTGACTAGAGTGGTGGTTTCTGCCTGGCTTTGGCGCAAGCCTCAGCCAACCAGAAATCCCATTTCTAACATTGGTGATCAGCGGTGGGATTTGGACTTGCGTTTGCGCTGTACCGCAGCGGCAACTGGCCGCACTACAAAACTCTGCATTTAGATAAATCACATGGTATAGGGATTATTGTTTTAAAATTGTTTTTAATTGTCATTTCCTTGGAAATGTGTTTTTGTGCACTGTGAGTTAGGTGTCCCTAGCTCGGGAGGGTAGATCATCCCCCTTAGTGCATTGTGTTTTCTGGATTCACCAGAGGGTGGGATCCAGTGGTGGCAGCGTAATAGTGTCCTGTACATTTGTCCCCCGCCCTGCGCCCAGAGTTGGTACCTGTGTCACGTGGTGGTCAGGTTGAGGAATCAGGGGTGGTAGAAACTGCCTTACCAGTCCGAGGGGAGGGTTGTGTGTGGATGAATGGTGTGTGGCACTAGGCAAGTGAGTGTGAGTTCTCTGGGTTAGAGAGCTTGCTGAGTCTTTTTGTGAAGTGTGTACTCCTGTTAAGCTCAGACCCCTAGGTTCCCTGTGTGATCTTTTCTCTAGAACGTCTGCCAGAATGGAGCCTGCTTTTGATCTCAGTGATCTAGTTTATTACAGTATGCAGGAGTTGGAAAGGTTCTGTAGAGAGAGAAACATAGGGGTGAGCGAGTCAGACACGGTGTACGAATTGAGGAACTACATGATTGGATGGCAAGCAGATGAATGGGAACGTGAGCGCAGTGAGGAAGAAAGGGCCCGGGCCTCACACCTGGAGGGTGGTGGGTCCGTGGGGAGCCCTGAAGATTTAGAAGAAGATGACAGTACCTGGACTCCAGTAGAGAGTGAGGACCCCGTAGGTAGGGAGTCCCTTGCTGGGTCCAGCGTAGGAGATAGCGCCTCATCCCTTTCCTTGTCCCCTGAGTATAGTGGTAGTTTTCTGGATTCCCCAGTGAGGGTGGAGTCCAGGGGGGGCAGCGATATAAAGTGCAGTACAGAGAGTCCCAGTCCCCCGAGTGTGGTACCTTGTTCCCGAGAGGAGGAATGTAGGTTGAAGTTCAGGGGCAGTAAGAAGCTGTCTCACCAGTCTTGGGAGGAGGCTGTGGAGGAATGTCATGATGCACTGGTGGACTGGTTGGTGTTTAACCCGGAGCAGGATTTGGATGGAGTACTAAATATGATTATCAAGGAGCAGATGCTCAGTAGTTGTTCTCCAGGGTTGCGCCAACACCTGTTGAGGTATAACTCTTTTTGTCCATTTAAACTTGCAGAGGAAGCAGAGCGCTGGGAAAGGGCCAGAGGTTCTCTAGTGTCATTAGTGAGTGATTCCAACAATAGTGGGTCAGAGATCCTCCAGCCCAGCGTGGTGGAGGAGGCTCAGTGTAGCCCAGCTAGGTCCCAGGATAGCGAGGAGGGTGTAGGGGCTCACTGCCTGGCTCAGTGGAGCAGGAGTGAGGGGGTGACCGAGGGTCCCCAGACGCCCGAAACCCTGCCTCAGGACTTGGATGGTTTCATGAGGGAACACCAAGTTGGGGACCTAGGCTGTCCTGTTAGTCCACTTGAGGAAGATCTCTTAGTGAGTGGAGGACCTGGGGCACCTGTAACCAGGGCTCCTGTGGTTCTGGAGTCTGGCGGTACCGCTCCGGTAGGGAGGGTACAGGAGTCCAGCGTGAGTGATTGGGGGATGAGTTCCCCAGTGGAAGAGCCGGTGGGTCAGGGACTTCCCAGTTGGGCTAGGTTCCCGTGTAGTGACCAGGGTGACACCACTTCTGTTCTGGGGGATCTCCGCGCACTGTCAGGTGGACAGGGGATGGGAGATCAGCGCCAGACAGACAGTCGCTCGACATACGTGTCATTTGATAGCCTCAGGGGGATGGAGTGGAGATCCCCAGAAGTCCTGGAGTGCCAGGCAATTATTCCACCAAAGGTTCTAGGCCGGAGGTTGGAAGGCCAGGTTCAGGATCAGCCTGACCTGAAGGGTGGGACGTCTGTAATCAGCGTCCCGACCAGTTCTTCTTCCAGAGGTACCGCCCCAGTTGGTAGGGAGCAGGGTTCTGGAAGGGGGTGCAGAGGGTGGGAGAGCCCACCTCTGCCCCCAGTACAACCTGAGGGGTTAAACCCTGGGTTGGAATGGCGTTCTAGGTGTACCCCTCGCCAGAGGAGGAGGAACCCTAGGAGAAGAGGTAGGGGGAGGAGAGCCTTCCCTGAGACTCCTGGTCCGCCTGAGGGTGTAGACCCTAGGCTGGAGAACCAGTGGCAGTCTAGTCCTGTCTTTCAGAGAGGAAGAGTGGAAAATGGCCGCTATGTGCCAGGGGTTACTACCCCCCACTCTGTGGTTAGGCAAAGACCAGTGGCACCTGGGTGGCCTAGGGACTGGTCTTGGCCGCGGACAGCTTGGGAGTACCAGTGGGGTAGCCCAGTTGGTCCAGACAGTGGTGTTAGGAAAAATTCCATGGGTTCGCCGTGGCGTAGAACCGGAGGGTGTCCCTGCAGTTGCGGGCCCGCGTCCGTGTTCTATCGCCCCAAGCAGGGAAGTCCATCACGGTGGTGATTGGGCTGCCCTGCGTTTTGGCTGGAAGGGGGTTGTGTTGGACTTGGCCCTTCTGGCAGGTTCACCCCTGAACTTTTTTGATTTTTACTGGTGACTTGGTGTGGTGATTGGTTGGTTTCTGCGCACTTTCCCTGTGTCCCAGGGTAAAGTGCGTGCGTGCTCTGAGTGCATGAGGTGAGATAGGCCTGCCCTCCCATAGGAATGCATGGGGAATGTATGTGTCCCTAGTAGTTCCTGATGCGTGGGGTGTGCAGGCCCGAGTTTGGTATGTGCGGACTCGTGGGAGTGAATGCTGCGCGATGATGTGTGCGGCGTGTATGTACCTAGTGTGGAAGTGCCACTTCTGGAAGTGGGCACTTCTGTGTGCAGTGTGTCTGTCGCGTGATTGGCTGGTCGTGTCATGTGACGGGCTAGGGATTCCCCAGTGTCAGGATGAGTCACCCAGTGGTGAATGGGGAGATCATCAGCTAGATGGGTGGGAGGAGTCCACCTGGGTCCTGAATAGGACAGGGTTTTCCAAACACAATGCTGGCCCCGCCCCCTGTGGTGCGACTGACGACCCTAGCCCTGCCAATGAATAGAGTGAGGGGCTGAGCACATCAAGGGTGCTCCCCAACCAGCTGCGACTGGTTTTCCCCCTCACCCTGAACCCAGAACAAAGGGTTTGTCTGTATAAAAATGGGGCTGTGTCCCCACAGAAACTGTTCTCTGCCAGGATCCTACCTGAGGGGGGCTGCTGCTGCTGCTGGACCGGAGGACCGCCACTTGGACTACCTCCCTGCCTGGAGGCCCAGTGAGCTGGCTCTGGGTCCAGCCTTGCCCCCACCCCTGCCTTGCTGTGTGCAGGGGAGACTTTTTTTGCTGGACTTTATTACCCTTCTTAAAGCGCTGGGAGCGCTTTATTTTGCAGCCCTAAGCGCCTGGGAGCGCTTTTATTTGACTGGGAGCGCTTTGGTTAGGACACCAGCATAGGGGAGCGCCTTCCGGTGTGCCTCGCTGAAGCCTCCAGTGCCTGAAAGTGCTGGAATTGCCTTCGGCGCAGAGAGCGCCTATTTCTGTGCTCTTGGCGCCAGGAGCGCTTTGTTTCTGATGGCGGGTGCCCACCCCGCTTAGTTGATTATTCCTGTGCCCTAGCGGGTGCCCACCCCGCCAGGAACTTGCCGCTTGTTTCTGCCCTTGGATACTTGAAATCCGAAGACGGGAGCCCACCCCGTGCTTCGGAGAGAGCCGTGTTGAATTCACCGCCGGCAGCCCGAGGGTTCGCTGACGTCACCTCCCTGCCGCGCTGGGATTGGTCCAGCGGCAGGGAGCATCACCCATGTGACCGGGGCCGTAGCGAGGAAGGAAGCGACGCTCTGGTTCACGGACCCAGGCGGGAGCCTACCCCGCGCTGGGACGAGCGGTGGAACAAGTCCCTCGGTGCCTAGGAGAGTGGTGCCGGCGTCCGGAGGCTTCCTGAGTGGGACTCCACCCCCAGCACTGCCGGTGACCGAGACCAGCGCCTCCAGCCGGGTGAGTGGGGCTCTGGCCGGGAGGGTGCACAAGGCAGCCGAGGGGGTTGCTGAGCGCTGGTGCGCTCCAACTAGGTTCCCCCGAGTAAGGCTCCAACGAGGCGCCTGGTATTCCTTCAGAGTCCGGTGTGACTCCAACGTCGGGGGCATTTCTGTCGCACCCAGAGCGGCCCCGGAAGGCAGCGGGTCGCTCCCACGAACAGGGGCAATTTGTTCAGAGCCGTGAAGGCTCCAACGAGCGGCAGATATTGTTCAGAGCCTAGAGGGCTCCAACGTTACCGGGGCATTGCTTACGTGCCCGAGTGGCCCCAGATGGCAGCGGGCCACTCCCACCTTGCCCCACATTAGTTACAGAGCCCGGAGAGGTTCTAGGGGGCATATCTTGTGGACTTGAGCCCACGTGGCTCCTACGTTGCCCCCAGTAACCTTTTCCACAGCTGCCCAGCACTTAGTGGGCAGCTGCAACGTTTAGGTGGGGATAATTTACATTCTGGCTGGCGCAGCTGGCGCAGCTTTTCTGAACGCAGGGCGTCCTAGCCCCTACCAGGCCAGTTGGCCCAGGGACTGCCACAGATAGTGGCTATTGTGAGTTTTTGCGCCATTGTTCCTTTCCTGCACCTCTGAATGTGTTTATGCGTCATGTGCTTTGTTTTACACCTCTAAATGTACTTTATGCATCCTGTGTTTAGGTGCTTAGACCCCTACAGGTAGAGTGATACTTAGGTGGTTGTTTTCTCCTTAGTACAGGTGGTACTAGTAAGGTCCTAGTTCCCTGCGTGATATTCCTAAAGGTGGTTAGGGTTGCGTAGGTGGTACTTTCTGGTTACCAGTAGTTACTGGTTGTGTGCTATATGTTCTATTTTTAGTGCTACAGTGATTGTATGTGCTATGTTCTAAAATATTATTCCTACGTTCTATGTGGCCCTGTCCCCTGTATATATAATCCCTTGTAAATTCTGCCCGTGCCTGTTGGCACATTGTAAAGTGTGTGTTTTTATCTAATGTGTTGTGTATAATACAAAGGTTATTTTTATATAATACCTTGTGTGGAGTTTCCTTTGTGGTGGGCCTTGGGTGTTGTTGCTGGGTGCGCGCGCAAACGCTTTACACATCGCCTCAGGGATAAGCCTGTCTGCTCGTGCCAAGCTACCAAGGGGGTGAGCAGGGGTTATCTTTGGCGTGTAACTTCCTTGCCCTGACTAGAGTGGTGGTTTCTGCCTGGCTTTGGCGCAAGCCTCAGCCAACCAGAAATCCCATTTCTAACACCAGCCCTTCAACAAAATGCCACTGTCTAGTCCTGCATCAGATCCATCTTGCCCCGCTGACGACTCGTGGATGACCACTGTTTCTCAGAACAACGTTTAGGTCAGAAGGTCAACTTTCCACTGGGCTGAATGTGGTCCGGTAACCGACAAGCACACAGTCATTGTCAGACTTAATTTTTTAGTCTAACCCAGTCTAGTGTAATTATATAACCAAAGTTGATGCTGTGTGCTTTTGGCAATATTTGTTATTCAGATTTTAATTCATACTTCAGGTTCTACTGATTGATTTTCTTGTCATTTTGGTGCCATTTTATTTATTAAAATATTCTCTATGTGTTTCTAAAGTGGTTTGAGATTTTTTTGTGTTGTGTTTTTCACTCTATTACTGTTTGTATGCTGCAGAAATACTTTGTATATTGCCTTTTTGTTAAGCCTGACTACTTTTGAGCAAAGCAACCAGAGAGTTAAGCACAGCTTTATTTAGTGACTGATGTTAGCTGGCCCTTTCCCAGGAGAGATATTTTATCAATATGTGGTTTAAAATTAAAAAACATATGGGCCTCTTTATTTTTTATATTTTCACCTGGGAATGTATATGTTTTTATATCTTCTATGGTTATTAAAGACTTAATATTTATTGTATTTGATTTGATTTTTGTGATCCATCCTGACAAAGATAGTGATTATTATTTAAAGTGGGTTCTCAGGCCCCTCAACAAATACCCCAGTCTCTTGCAGCCTGATTTTTAAATACAGTCTGAAATCTGCATCTGTGAGTTTCTGACCCTGCATGGTTGCAGATTTCAGATTGTTATTCACAAAACGTCTGGAGACTAAGGGCCATATTATTGCCGCTTTAGCAGCAGAAAACTGCCGCTAAAGCGGCGATAATGGGCTTGATAATATGCCCTTGTGAATTCCCATAGAAGCCCATGTTCCGGTGTGAACATAGGCTTTTATGGGAATTCACAAGGGCATATTATAAAGCCCATTATCGCCACTTTAGCGGCAGTTTCCTGCTGCTAAAACGGTGATCATTTTAACACCGTCCTTGATAATATGGCCCTAAGTTTGCAAACCTGCATAAGCCACAGCTTTCAAGGAATAATCTTGAAACGTACAACAATGGCTAATGGTCGGTGTATGCCCCATCTTTTTCCGCAAGTTCACTCCCATGGAGTATTGTCGCCAGATCGAGCAGGTAAACGCATGCTGCTTGCTTCTAAAGCCGCGTCGCACATAGGGGCAGATTTATGTTGCACTTGCGCCACGTTTGCGCCGCCGTTGCGTCACTTTTGTGACGCAGCAGTGGCGCAAATCCTGCGCCATGGTGCGGGGCATTTACAAACGTGACGCATCTCCCAGATGCGTCACGTTGTAAAGCCCTGCGCCGCATGTAGGCGTTCCAGGGCAGGTGGGGGCGTTCCGGTGCAGGAACGCCTCCTAAAAGTGGCTGAGTGAAATCTACAAGATTTCACTCAGTCACTTTTAGGCCCATGCTGCGTCAAAACCCTGCGCCTGCTTGAAGCAGGCGTAAGGATTGACGCAGCATTGTACAGATAGGGCCCCCCAGATCATTGCTGGAGCTGCGTCGCGCTTGCGACGCAACTCCAGCAATGCGCCACTTTTCGGCACAGATGCGTCACGCATCTGTGCCGTTTTTGCACCATGGTGCGCCGCATTATAAATGCGGCGCATCCATGGTGGCGCAGCTGTGGCGCATAATAACTGGCGCATCCTTGCTGATATGCAGGGATGCGCCAGTCGTCATAAATCTGCCCCTTAGTGTTTATTTTTGTTTTTTAGCAGTGTATATGTTTTCATTTCAACACCACGGCACGCCACACTTTATTGTTTTTTCAGCCATGCATAAAATATTTTCATTTAAGCACCACGGCACACTGCACTTTATATTTTTTTTCAGCCGCACGTAATGTTTTCTTTTCAGCAGCGCTGCAACGCTGGGTTCCCACTTAAACCATAGCGGCTGTGCCTAAAATGACTTGTGCCCTTAAAAAAACACCATATCATATGATAGTTCAGGGGCATGAGTGTAAGGGACATTAAGCATCTGTATTTTCCCTAATAGGCGCTCCAACTGAACTGACATAGTAAACGGTGGCACCACTCTGCACTACTTAGAACCGCCATTGACGCAGGTAAGTCGTTCTTTATTACAAAATAAATAGGGATGCTTCTTTCCACATTAAACATATCACTCACGTACAACATAATTATCCGACAGGCCTCACTGCCATATCCAGTGCCAGCAATATCTGAAACACCAAGAACATCCCCTTTTCCACAACAAAAGGTATTTATGTGCTTAGCTTGACAATGGAAAATTAACACACCTCCATTCAGGTGATAGGTGTAAGTAACACACACCTTGTCTTTCTTTGACTTTCCTTAACAGACCTCACTACGTCCAAGTCCTGATGAAAACCCCTGACTGCTGTTGGGGTTGGAAATGCATTGACAACAGCGTCTGTGAAAAGCTAACCCTGTTGACTTAAGGAGGAGGCTTAATTCATTCCCTCCCTAAGCTACCTTTAACTTGATTCATGGGACCCCCAGTGCTGTGCATATAGGCAGGAGAATGAATAGTGGTTTGCAAGTTCTGACTTGCTACTCCTCCTCATTGCTACCTTTGATTTATGGACTGGTGCTTTAATGACCTTTTTGTATTTTTGAAATTGCAAATAAATCCCTGATGTATCATACACATTTGTAAAGATTGTTTGTATGTATTAATTGTTCATGTAATTCATATGTTGAAAAATGTTACTAGTTTGTGTTACCCTTAATGCTTGACATGAATTGAATGTAATTGAATAAATGGAATAATCAAAAAATTGTGAAATAAATCACATGAGCATATGAATTGATTCCACTGGCTCTACTTTTGAATATGTTCTAACAGTAGCTACTGGATACTTCTGAGTATATCATTATTGGTGGTCCCATCCAGTTAGTTTAGGACCCAAGCCTTCCTTAGGTTTCAAGCTTGTTTCTAAAGCAGGATGGCACTCAGAGCTTTATTTTTGTTTTTAGCAGTGCATATGTTTTCATTTCAACACCACGGCACGCCACATTTTTTTTTGAGCAACGCATGAAATGTTTTCATTTAAGCACCACGGCACACTGCACTTTATTTTTTTCTCAGCTGCACATAATGTTTTCATTTCAGCAACGCTGCACGCTGGGTTGCCACTTGAACAATAGCGGGCGTGCCTAAAATGACGTGTGTCCTTAAAAAAACACCATATCATATGATATACCATTGTTCCAAGATGGCGCCTTTCTTTAGGCAATGCTCTGCTTTGGGAGCCGACTACTCGAGGGCTTGGTCCGCTTGGAAAGCAGACCGGCGCCACCTCACGGCTGCCGTGCTTCTTGTTTGATAGAGGGACACGCTTGTTCTCTGTGTTCTTTGTGAACAGAATCCTGTTTTGCAATATTTGCCTGATGGATGCAGCCACTCCAAAGTGGAGTCCTCCAGGTAGGTACTCAGCAGCAGAGCCCCTGTACCAAACCGAACAGGAATTCCTTCCATGTGCTCATTGCCCAAAACCCTGCCTGAGTCGTTTGGGTGATTACAAGACCGTGGCTCGAAGACCAACATTAAAGCAGTACAGGCTTAACCCCGATGAGACGTGACGGGCAACGAAGTTGTTGCAGGGGGTGTTGTTACTTTTCATGGGGTATAAAAGCATTTAGGCGTCTGGTATAGTGGCAGGTTGGTGGCAGGCTCATAGCGTAGTCTGTTGCCTCCAACGGTAACAAAACAAAACTATAGTAAAGGCTTTTTTAGCAGAGGCCACTCCCGAAGGGGGCCTCGAGAGCCGGCGATATAACGGCCGCCCGAGCCCACAAGAAACGGATCCGGCTTGCTCTGGTTATCGCCGTGCGGCGACAAACGCCCGAGGCCCTCTCCTCCCCCTCCCCAAGAACAAAGGAAAGAAGGAAAGGGGGAAGGGGATATAAGGTGAAGCTCCCCCTGGGCAGCTCACCTTTTACACCAGGGAGCTGGGGGAGCGGCACCAACAGTTAGCGTCAGTCAGGGACACCTGTGAAACCAAAGACAGACAGACAGACACACAGTTAAACAAGGAACAACCCCTCTTACCAGAGTACTTGCCTTCCCGAAAGAAATGAAAATAGATACAGCCGGTTATCCAGCTAATGCAACGGGCGCCTGGGGAGCCAGTACTGGCTTTAATTAATGGAATCACTTCGAAGCCTTGTGATGACAAGGATTTATTCACCTGACTGGGGTGGTATTGCAAGGTCCTTATACAGTCTGTTTAAATACGGATTGCCTTCTGCTTAAGTTTTAATTCACGGTTTAGGGGAGACCAGCTTAGACAGACACACAGGTAAACTTAAACAATGAACAACCCCTCGTGGCTGGGTGCTTGCCTTCCTGAAAGAAATGCAAATAGGTGCAGCTGGTTATCCAGCAAATGTAGCGGGCGCTTGGGAGCCAGTACTGGTTTTAATTATTGGAATCACTTGAAGCTTTGTGATGACAAGGATTTATTCGCCTGACTGGGGCGGTAGTGCAAGGTCCTTAAACAGTTGGGTAAATACTGCTTGCCCTTTGCCTAGAGGCAGACGCCGGGAGACACGTTCTTTTTAAAAGCTTGTTAAATCTGTTTTTAACTGTGTTTATTCAATTTTAAGCTTGTGCGCCGCCTCCAGAAGTGCCAGAGCTCCGCAGGCAGACGCCGGGAGACACGTTCTTTTTAAAAGCTTGTTAAATCTGTTTTTAACTGTGTTTATTCAATTTTAAGCTTGTTGCTTCACCTACCTGAACCTAATCTTAAACAGCGTCCTTCGTGACGGCTGCAACGACCCCTAGCTCGCCTCCCCGGCGACGCACAGGCCACGCCCACTTTCAAGGCCACGCCCTCCCCCGCCCATATCATGTGTTGCCTCCGGAAGCGCAGCGGACGAGCGCAGCGGGAGAGCCGTTTGCGCGCCGAAGGCGCGCCTAAGGCAAGCCCGTCTGCGCCCGTCCGCGGCAGACCGGGGCACGGGGCCAGACCCCCTAGTCCTCACCTCCCAGATAACCGATACGATAAAGAGGAGCTCCTCAACCTTCGCAACAAATACTTTAAGGTATGTGAGCACAGTATTGATCTCAGTATACGCCGTCCTACAAATCCCTGTGAACACTGTGGCTTCATCCTCAATAAGCATCCTAAAGCAAGCACGCCCAACGACAACGCCCGACCAGAGCACACTAGGAAAATCAGTGGCGCTCTGCTTAACTGTCGTTCTCTCAAAAAACATAAACTAGAAGTATTCGACCTTATAATAGACAACAAATGGGACATACTTTGCCTCACTGAAACTTGGCTGGACGAGGACTCAGACCCTGAAGTCAGGGAGGCCCTTCCCCCTGGCTATGCAATTTGCAGGCAGGATAGACCTAAGGGAAGGGGAGGTGGCATTGCCATAATCTATAGAGTGAATATGACATGCTCCCTCGAACCAGCTAATATAAAAGATAGCGAAACTGGAGCTTTCTCCATAGGTATCGACAAAAATACGGTCATTAAAGGCCTATTAATTTATAGACCCCCGGGAGGTAGCAGAAACTTCGCGGAAAGTCTCATCCAGAACGCTACCCCATTGGCTATGAGATACAGGAAGTTCCTTGTATTAGGGGATCTTAATCTCCACTTCGAAGACTTCAACAATTCAGCTGCTCAAGAATTGCGTCAAGAGCTGCAAACCATACAATTAGAAATAGCCTCCCTCCTCCCGACCCATCGACAGGGGCACCAACTTGACCCCATCTTTAGTAATTTGGAGGATCTGAAACAGGACCCTCCCATTCCTTTGCTGTGGACCGACCACTTCCTAGTCCCCTTTCACTTCCTAGTCAAGACTCACCATAAACAAACCCACCATAGCGCCAATAAACAACAAAGGAAATGGGCCCGTTTCTCCATGGACTCTTTTGAATATCACTTCCTACTGAATGGTTCCCCCACAGACTTAGGAGTAGATGTTGACAAGGCTTGCATGGCCCTGGACGGACACATCACTAAAGCCCTAAACATCACTGCCCCTTGGGCCAATAAGGGCCCGGAGCGGCAAACTAAAACTGCACCTTGGTTCAGCACAGCTCTTAGAGAAACCAAGGCAGCCTGCAAGAGGCTCGAACGTGCCTGGAGAAAGAACTATTCACCAGAGGCAAGAGATGTGTACAAAGCTAGCATAAAAAAATACCACTTCCAAATTAGGAAAACCAAAGCGACCTTCTACGCTGACCGTATAGATAGTGCTAACTGCTCATCCAAGGAGCTCTTTAGGATCTATAAAGAGATCACTACACCTCCCCCCTCTTTAGAGCAGGCCGATACCTCAGTACAATCTTGTAACGTCATTGCGGAATTTTTTCACAAAAAAGTACGCGACATTTACACCAGTTTCCCTGCTGATGCCAGAACTGGCTCCAACCTTCTACCTCCTCAGGACGAAGCGACTTGGGAGGCAAAGATCGAAGACTGCCTTACAGCATACCAGGTTCCGACAGAGGACCTTTTGATAGCCACTGCTAAAGGAATCAAATCAGGCTCCCCTCACGATCCTGCCCCTGCCAAATTCCTGGCCAGTGCCATGAGTCTTCTGGCACCGTATGTAGGCCATATATTGTCTACCTCTTTTAACACTGGCAAGGTCCCACATGGGTGGAAACAAGCAGTCGTACTGCCTCTTAAGAAAAAACCCCATATCAGTGCGTCCCAGCTTAGCAACCTGCGCCCCATTTCGCTCCTACCCTTCTTCTCAAAACTGGCGGAAAAGCTGGTCAACCAACAACTCTCAGCACACATAGAGTCCAGAGGCCTCCTGCATACCAACCAATCGGGCTTCCGGGCCCGCCACTCCACAGAATCAGCCCTCCTTTTTTCGACTGAGGCACTGAGGAAGCACGTGGACGCCGGGAATGTGGCGGCACTAGTGCTCCTGGACCTCAGCGCAGCCTTCGACACTGTAGCACATCATACGCTGCTACAGTGTCTGAAGAAAGGAGGGGTGACAGGCACGGCCTGGCTATGGCTGGAATCTTTTCTTACTAACCGTAGCTTCTCGGTGGAGCAAGGAGGAGCACGCTCCGACACCTTTGACCTCGGTCAAGGAGTGCCTCAGGGATCAAGCCTCAGTCCAACCCTTTTCAATTTATATGTCACCCCCGTGGCTACTACTGCGGAACGGTATGGGGTGGAAGTAGTGACATACGCAGACGACACTCAGCTGGTGGTCGCTCTGACCCAACCTGCTGAACAAGCCGCCGCGAACTTCTCATCATGCCTCCAAGAGCTGGCTGGATGGATGGCGAAGAACTGCCTCCGTCTGAACGGAGACAAGACTGAGGTGCTGATTGTAGGAAAACCCCCCTCAGTCTGGTCATCTGCCTGGTGGCCACAGACCCTGGGGCCTCTCCCTACCCCCAGTGATCAGGTCAAGAACCTTGGAGTATGGGTGGACTCAAAGCTTAATTACGACTACCACACCAGACGGGTCGCTGGTACGTGCTTTTCGATTTTACGGAAACTCCGTAAGACCCTGGACCTGCTCCCAGAATCCTCAAGGAAGACCCTGGTCCACGCTCTTGTCACGTCGAGACTGGACTACGGCAATGCTTTGTATCTAGGCGCCAACGCCACTAGTCGGCGTCGACTGCAGACAATCCAGAATGCTGCCGCTCGCCTGGTCCTCCGGCTGTCCAGAAGAGCCGCCTCTAAAAAATCTCTACAAATACTACATTGGCTTCCGATCAATGAAAGGATCGACTTCAAGGTCCTATGCATTGGTCACAGGATCGTACATGGCAAGGGCCCGGCCTTCCTTCGGAACCTTCTCTGCCCCTATACGCCTACCCGACAACTCCGCTCATTAGGAGCAGGCCTCCTCGCTGTCCCCAGACACAAGAGAGCCAGAATGGGGGGTAGATCCTTTCGTACTTTGGCGGCACATAAATGGAACTCTCTCCCCCTGAGCTTAAGAGTGGAAACATCGGAGCTCATCTTCCGCAGGAAACTTAAAACATTCCTCTTTCCTAAAGAATAGCCCCGTCTTGTCTGACTGACGGAGCAACTGGCTCTTCTGACAGCGCGGGGACACACTGACAGTGTAACCAGGCGCTATACAAAATCAGAAATAATAATAATAATAATAATTTAATGTCACGGGTATGGGAGTCCTGCTCACACACTCGGCAGAGAAATGTTGGGTTAATGTTTCAGACAGCACCTAAGAAAAGGTTTCTTTTGGGTAAAACAGGGACCACTTATGAGAAATGGGATGGTGTCACTGAGATTATTTACAGTAATAGTAGTGAACTGTTGCAGTGTTTCAATACTCGAAAACACACATAACTATCCCTTAAGAGGGGGGGGAAATCAAATTAGAAATTGAAGGAGGGTGCCCAGGCACGGTTAAGGACCCAGTGCAGGAGTCAAGGAAAAGCGGACATTAATTCCAAAATCTAAAGCTGTCCCGCCCTAGAACCCCTTGAATACTGAAGCAATCAAGTCAAAGGCCCACGGGGGTGCCCAGCCAGAGGGGCAGGAACAAAGTAACAAGCTTTACATACGCACAGGCATGTGCAAACCCCGGTTTTCATCCCCCGGTGTGAGAAATAAGTACTGTGGAGTGGGTACTCCAGCCTGGGGGATACTAATAGTGAGACCTTCGCGAGGTCTTGTCGAATGCTCAATTTATACAGCAATAAATAAATAAATAACTAAATGAATAAAAAAACAGTACCATGGAGTTGGGTAACAATAAACAGCTGCGATTCAGTGCTAAGATCCCCTTGGGTGTAAGTGCACGTTACAAACACGTAGGTTATGTTATCTGCACCCCCGGCAGTGCCAACACAGGATTTCATCCTTCCAAGATAAAAAACAAGTAGAAGTGAGGCGTAGTATATAAAGAAAGAGGTCCAATATGACAAAAAGTACTACAAGGAAATGCGCAATTAAGACCAAGGGGACAATCTGGGTACTAGTTGCGTAGGGGTTCTTACTGGGGGGAGCCTGCCAGGAGCAGGAGTGAAGGAGAGGATGGTATTTAAGGAAGTTATGTTGTATCACACCTCCACAAGCGGTATCTGACTATCTCCCAATTTTGTTTAATTTCATGTGTGACCGACCCATGGTGAGCGGATACAGTACCATAAGTCTCCGAACTGGACACAAGCGTGCCACTACACAAGGGCAAGGACTGAGCAGAGCACACCATGGCGTTTGTGGGGAAGATTAACGTCAGAGCTTACCAGACATCAGCCTCCCGGAGACACAGCTAGAGGTTGGTATCCTCGAGCGGAGCAAATGTATGGGCAGGCTCCACAGTAAGAGCAGCGTGAGGCGCAAAGGGATGACAGAAGATTGGGGGAGCCGCAGGAAGACGGAAGCCTTCCTGGTGGCGTGGCAGAAACAGAAGATGTATTGTTTTGGTTCTGGAAACACACCGACAGGGCGGTGTGTAGAAGGAGGGCCACTCACTCTGGGATGCCTTACGGCTGGGTGAGTATGCCTGACAAAAAGCTGGGTAGCAAACGGAGACGGCACTCGTAGCCCAGCCCCGCCAGACAGCAGGGCGCAGGAGAGACTAGCAAGTTAGGAAGTTGTGGCCTGGCTCCGGGAAAAGGCTACCCCCCACACACAAAGGGGCATGGAAAACAACAAAGAACAATCTACAAGCTGTCAGGGTGATTTACGACCCTAGGATATGCAAATGAGCAAAAGAAAAACCAGTGATTTATGGCCCGCCGATGATTTATGGCTGATGATTTATGGTGCCCATGCAGAATGATTTATGATGACAGATTCGTGACAGAATAAGTTATGACATCCTGATGATTTATGACCATGATTTATGGTGGCTGATTTATGATGATCATGACGCATTTGTGGCCACAATTCATCAAGGACACATTGTTCTGTGTGTTGAAGTTCCAGTGTTGTTTTGGAACTCCGACTTTTATGTAAATCTCTGTTTGTGTACGCCATTTTTGTCTGGTTTTATATGTTTATTGAATTGATTATTTGTACCAGCTTGTATGTCTGAGCATTATATTTTATTTAAGAATATTTTATGCTGATGATTAAAGTTGTTTTTTGTATAAGGGCCTTATTTTCCATTTTTCTATTCGTTTTTATAATTTGTTTGGTTTTTCATTACTTTTAGGAATACGGTATAATTTGTATGGTTATGTGTTGATCATATATATTTTTTATATGTTGATTATTTTGTAAACACTGTGAACCATTGTTAGGATACATTAGTGATTGCCCCTGGTTCAGGTGGTTAGGGCTGCCCTTGTGGTAGTTAATTAATGATTTATGATGATCAAGCAGAGCGATTTATGACAACAAAATGATGACAGATTTGTGACAGAATGATTTACGATTCCCGATGATTTATAGCCCATGATTTATGACGTCCAAATGACACTGAGTGATAACCAATTGTGATAATGTAGGATAATGATTTATGACCCAGGCACGAGAAGGTGTCTAGGGGAGTTGTACAAATGTGACGTATGTCATGAGTAATAAAACTGCGGCCAACAACCACCACAAAAACAATGACTGTTGGCTGTGTGTGGTAATACATATACACAGGTATGGTATGGTTCCGGGAATGGGCGCGGTGCGGCTGTTATTTGTTTTACGGTGTATTAGAACAAGGTGCGCCAACCTAGGGGAAACCGAAATGCTTGCTGTGAACGCAGATTTTGTAGCTTGACTTCCAGTTAGAGCAATATGAAACTATACTTTCCGTCCACTGAGCTTTCAGTTTGCTTGTACCAACTAATGCATTTTTGCTGTGATGGCCTTGCATTGGCCTAAATAAAATTTCAGAAGGTAGATGGTTTGTTGAATGTCATCGACCCCAGGTTTCTTTTTCGACACCAGCGCGTCATCAGTGTTTATAACCAAACGCCAAAGTCGATCAAAGTGTAACATACTAGCGCGCTTGAGTAGTTCATCCAGCCGAGGTTTTTGCTATGTATTCTGGGGCATGTCTTTCTGATTTGGATAGGATAAATAGGACTACAACTTTCAGAATGCAAAGTTAGAATCTGGACGTGTAGGTTTCAGACAAATGCTTGTCTCTTTCTGCTCTCTGGTCGATGTTGCACTATGAGTAACACATGTAGGGAAACGCTCTGGCTGCATGTCTTCCTGCCCTGGATGTGTGTCTTTGCCCCGTAACAACCCTAACCTTCTTGTTACGTTTCCACCAGAGTGCTGTGTCCACCAGTTGTTCAGTTGCCTGTACTCCATTGCCACTCTGCCCATTCTATTCTCTGGTGACTTTCCGGTGTTTCCTCTTTTAAATGGAGAAAGCTAGTATTTGGACTCAGGGCATGAGTGGGGGTACCACGTGGGAAGACGGCGTCCCCCCACTTATTTTACAGGGTGGACGCCGTCCATCCTGCTTATCAAAACGCCATCCACCCTACTCATCAAAACGCCGTCCACCCTGCTCTGCTATCAAAAGCGTGATAAGACGAGCGCGCACCAACCACGCATTTCCAGGTGATTGCGGCTGAATCTGGAAATTTCTCAGACTGCAGGTCACCACGCCCCTGTACCTACTTGCGTAAATTGGGGTGGCGGGCGTGATTACAAGTCATGTCCGGGACACTGGCCTGCAGAGCCCTGGCTGCTCACTGCCCGTTCGCGGGGCGGTGTCGGCCACGGCAATCATCAGCATCGTGCTCGGCCCAAGCTGGCTCCGAGGTGCTTCCCAAGCACTGAGGGTGTGCAGCTCGCACCTGCAGCAGAGCCGCCTGCACTTTTTTGGGGGGGAGGGTAAACTATTCTATGGCGCCAGTGAACATTTCCGTGCCCCCAAGGCCCGGGTGAGCATCGCAGAGCTAGTGCTGCAGTGTGCAGCCACTGATTGGTCACTCGTCACCGGGGTGTCATCACTGTACCCCTGACATGCCCATGATGCGCACTCAATATGGAACTGCAATTAGAGTGAGGATCACGCCGCTAATCAGTGTGCTGTGTGGAGACTCTGTCTCACTTGTTTGCTTTGCAGTAGGGAGCTGCAATCTTTTACTGTGTGTGCCTGTTTGTCCATTGCACGGAAGCTCCCTGTCATTGGCTCTCTCCCTCTTCTTATGCTCCCAGTGTGGACCGGTCACGTCACCCTTACTTTACTGCTTGGGCTTTAGAAGATGTGAGCGGTGAAAGATGCACATTCGCCGAGTGGTGTCTGTCACCATCGACAAGAAGAACGTGGCTTAAGTGACCGACCTGTGGTGGTAGCTGACAGAGGAGGGCATATATGTTTAATCCGAGTTTTACCCATTACAGGCTACTGCTGCCTGCTAATACCTTAAATATGAATGGTACACTGGGAGAGCAGAGCCGGTCTGTTTAAAACCCCTGCATCGGGGGGCGTGGTCTGGCCACGCAGGAAGATGGCCGCCTGACGGATGAGCTCCGCCGCGGGATGAGCCCTTAAGGGAATATTCTCACCTTCCACCGGCTTTCGAATCTCCTCTTCGTGCCCTGCTGCAACCGGAAGATGGGGGGCAGGCTTTGGGCGGGTTTCGGAGGCATGACAACGGCTCTCTGTTGATGACCGCCTCGACGATGTTCTGTGGTGATGTTGCCCGGCGCACTCTGCCTGACGTGTTCCTTCAGGCCGCCTCACTCTCCTCATGAAGCCGCGCCCCCGACGTTGACAACGGGCGCCTGCCTGGTTTCACTCTGGCCGCGCCTCCTTCAATATGCCTGCAGCAACGCCTCCTTCAGAGTTCAGGAATTTCTGACAGGAACCATGATTTTTGCCGCGCTGTTCGTCAGCTACTGGTAGGGCTAATTTCTTCCATACTACTGTTGTAGCACCTTTGACGCGCATTTCGCACAGGATTTGTGCACTTCATCCTTTACATGGTCAATGGCTCTCTTGTAATGGGAAGTTCTGGTTCATCAAGCTCAGCTGAAATTTACAAAAAACGGAACCTTTCGTTCCTTTGAGAGTTGTTTCCTCTCATCTTCACTGCAACTACAATTTTGCGCTTTTTGACTATTGTTTACGCTGGTGCTTCATGAAAATGGCTTTTTTAAGAGCAGACTGACTGACCTACATTAGACTGTGTCTCCTCATAATGTCGTCATAGCGCTCTTGTCAACTTTTTCAGTCAGGAATTGTGCCCTCTGTTCCTGTATGGTCCATGACTAATCTGCATTCTGGAATATTGATTAATTTAGTCCCGTCATAATCGCAAATTTGTCTGTCACCGCCATAAGCGCACATACGCTGTTTTTCATCCTATTACTGTTATATTTCTGCGCCCTTTTGACTATAGCGATAATTGATGCCTTGTTATTGCACAGATACCACTTTTTGAAAATATGCTTTCGCATTTCAGTGTTTGAAGGTGAGACATGGGTTTCTTCTTTTGGGGGGGCCAGTGTCCTACTATCATATATATGTACAGTTATTAATTGTGCTGCTCTGTATATTCCGACACTTTGCCATATTTTTTGTGCTCACATATAAGTATTTCATCACACGGAAAGACGCCTTCACGTATTTTCAAAGTTTCCATCAAGCCTATTCTTCAAATGTCTGCTACCAAGCAAGGAAATAAGACTCCTAAACCACTTCTTTTCGCAGAAGCTCTTAAACAGTCTACTACTATGCCAACGAAAGGCCATGCATCCTCCTCGGCCCTTCACGCTGCGCCCTCTAATGGTGGGCAAGCGTCGGCGGCAACTATGCAGCGTATTCTGCATGAAATAACTGAGGTTAGTCGCCGACTAGATGACATGAACCTTACAATCACGTCCTTGGCTGAGGAGACTAAATCAATTAGAGCAGAAATCTCCAGCTTCCATGTGAAGGTTGAATCCCTGGACTCCAGAGTTCTGGCAATGGAGAAACGATTTGATTCCCTTCCAAACAAAGAACAAGACCTTTTATTCTTACATAGCAAGCTCATTGATTTGGAAGATCGTAGTAGGAGGGACAACATCCGTTTTTTTTGGTTTTCCAGAGCGCATTGAAGGACAAAACTCCAGTGCATTTTTGTGTCATATACTTCCAAAGCTGACTGGCATTTCTTTCACTCCACCTCTGGAGATACAGAGGGCTCATAGACTTGGCCCCCCACGCGATGATCCTGCTGCGCGACCACGACCGATCATTGCCTGTTTCCTCCGTCACGATCAAACAAGACAATTATTGGCTGCTGCTCGGTTACAAGGTTCTTTTTCCTTTGATGGCCATCGGATTCATATGGCAGCTGATTTCTCTAAAGAAACAAATGAGCGGCGGAAAGCCTTTCTTTCTATGCGACCTCAATTACGTCAATTAGGCATTAAGTATGGCCTATTTGAACCAGCACGTTTTCGCATCACCAAAGATGGAGTTTCTAAGGACTTTCATGATCCAGAGCATCTTCAGCAATTCTTGGACTGTCTTCAACCTCAAGATATGGAAGTTCTCACTCCATCTTCGCAGCAGGATCAGTCCCATTCTCCCTATAAGTCTTCTACTCCATTGCCAGACCGCAGCAGACGCCCTCCTAGTAGTCCTCGGCCTCGTGGTAGGGACCTTGAAAGACTTCACCGCTCACAAGAAGATAGGAAGTCAGCAATACAGTCGGTCTCAGCAGCCACATTCCCACAAGACTTACAAAGGGACAAGTCCCGCTCTCCTCTTAAAACCCCCTCGGATGCGGACTGAATAATACTTCCTCATGTGGGAAAAATCACTTCTTGACTTATTGGCAGTTTATCGTAGACTTTCGGTCCTTATGGGCCTTGTTTATATTGTTAAACCATTATTATATATCTTTGGCATTTTTCGCTGTTATAATATCTGATTGCCTTTTCTTTCTCACCTCTTTTCTCACTAACTTCTAATCTTACCTCTTTTCCTTTTCACTTTGCCTTCTGCTATATCTCTGCCTTATAATGCTATTCTTTTTTCTCCCTGTATTTCTCACTTTTCATGCTACAATTTTATTGCATATTCTCAACTGGTTTTGCAGTTACCCGGGTGCATTGGCGCCTAATTGTTTGATTATAGTTGTATCACCTTATTTGCTCGTATGCATATTGGTATAGATTTTTGATATATGTGTATGATATGTTTTATACGCTGAGGTTGCCTCACATTTAATTACTGTAGGATCTCTCTTCTTCTGTAGTGTTGCTTCTCAACCTCTATTTGGCTTTCTCTATCTTCTTCTGTTCTTTTTTATATCGCTCTTTTGGGCTTCTCTTCTATATTATTAATGCCTTCTTAATTGCTTCTCTCTTTCTGTGGGGTCTTTTCCCGCGGCGGCGCTCTAGTGCGCCCAGACCCGCGGGTAACAGTCTTACGGTTTCTTGTTCTTTACTCGCTATTATTCCATAATTTCTTTATTACTGTACTATTTTCTAAATCTTACCTCCTTTCGTCTTTATCTTTTTATTGTTTTCTTTATGCATTTCATCTAGATTAGAAGTACTACTTCCACTTATATTCTTTCTGTTTCCTCTTTCTCTTGTCATTTCTCTCCCTTTCCTTTTGTTTGGTTCATCACGTTGTTTTGTGCTTTATATTATCTTCTTCCTCCTGATTTTTGCTCTATTCTACTATGACACAGGCACATTCTCTGAATGCGATCACCTGGAATGTACATGGCCTCACCCATTACATAAAGCGGAAGAAAGTACTCTCCTATCTCCAGACCAAACATGTAGATGTGGCCTTGCTTCAGGAGACCCATTTGGATGCTCTGGAGTCGGACAAACTTTGCAGAGACTGGGTGGGTAAGGTTATCCATAGTAGTGTTCAACAAGACGATTCCTCAGACACAGGCCCTCTCCGCAAATGTGGAGTAGCAATCCTCCTTCGCAAATCCCTCCCGGTCACTGTCTCTAAAACATGGTCAGATGTAAATGGCCGTTATGTATTTGCCAAACTTAAAATTGGAGAGTCTCACATTTGTGTAGGGTCTGTTTATGCCCCTACGGGTACCAAAAAAACATTCTTTCTTCAACTTTCCCGTTTGCTGCTTGAAATTAATGCATCACAATATTTGATTGGCGGAGACTGGAATGTGACGCAAGATTCCATTCTAGACAAAACTGGCCCATTAGATAGGGGCAATGCGTCAGACAGAGCCTTGTTGGGGGACATCATATCAGATATCGGACTGGTTGACCATTGGCGTTTTAGCCATCCAACGGACAAGGAATATACTTTCTTTTCTTCGGCCCATGGTACATTTTCTCGTCTTGATTATTTCCTTATTTCTCATAATACAGTTCAATTCGTTACAGACTCCTGCATCCTGGAAGCGGCCTTGTCTGATCACTCTCCGGTTCTCCTTTCCCTTGATCTGGGTCTCTCTCGGCCTGGGCGTAAACCATGGCGTATGAGCATCCAACGCCACAGGACTCCTGCTGGTAAGGCCCAACTGCAATCTCACCTTCAAAATTATCTTTCTACTAACCAGGGGTCTGTCACCTCCAGCAGGACTCTTTGGGCCGCGGCGAAGGCTACTTTGAGGGGGCAATTAATGCGTGATGCAGCAATTGCCAATAAACAAAATGCAAGGAGACAAAGTGAACTCGAATCTGATATACAAACTTATTCTCGCTTATACGCCGCATCTCCGTCTTTACAAAACCGCAAATTACTAGAGCAAGCTCGAATGGCCTTAAATAGCCTTTTTACATCCAAAGCAGAATTCGCTTTACAGAAAATGAAAGGCCGGCATTACGAGCAAGAGGAAAAGGCGGGAAGGTTATTAGCCGCGCAGCTGCGTCAGAGGGAGGCGTCCATGGCCATTCCGGCCATTAGATCTACGCAAGGTCACCTGTGCACGAAACCTCAAGACATCGTTAATGAGTTCGCCTCTTTTTACGAATCTCTTTACACCTCCGATAGTAGAATGGACCCGGATAAAATGACAGCATTTCTTGCAAAAGTACACCTTCCTTCTCTTTCGGCGGAGGGCAGAGCCATCCTAGAGGGTGAAATAACCAGAGATGAGGTCTCTAGTGCGATTACTGCCCTGCCCTATCACAAGGCCCCTGGTGAAGATGGATTTCCCCCTGAGTTCTATCGCTGGGCAGGTCACAATATTATTGATACCCTGCATACCGCATTCCAGGAGGCGGATAGTTCATCTTCACTAGGACCTCTTTCTAACAAGGCTATTATTGTTGTGCTTCCAAAGCCAGGTAAGGACCCCCAGCTCTGCAGTAGCTATCGCCCCATCTCTTTATTGAATACTGATATTAAAATCCTGGCCAGCATCCTTGCTTCGCGTTTGCGTAAGGTCTTGCCTTCCTTGATACACCATTCTCAAGTAGGCTTTGTACCGGGTCGATCCTCTAGGAATCATCTGCGTTCTCTGGCCCATGCATTATGGTCGGCTCAACATCTTAAGGATGATGCGTTAGCCCTTTCACTTGACGCAGAAAAGGCGTTCGACCACATCGAATGGAACTATCTCTTCAAGGTCATGGATAGATTTGGTTTAGGCAAGAAATTTATTGATAAGGTACGCTTATTATACGATCATCCTTCTGCTCAGGTAAATTGCGGTGGGTTTCTATCAGACACCTTTACTATTAAGAGAGGGACACGTCAAGGATGTCCACTATCCCCTCTTTTGTTTCTTCTGGCTATGGAGCCCTTGGCCGCCACCATTCGTCAATCGGATGAGGTCTCTGGTGTCCCCCTTCCAATTGGACATTCTAAAATATACTTATATGCTGATGATATACTACTCACACTTACTCGTCTTCCCCGGTCGATTCCTTCTCTTCTTCACATTATCAATGATTTCTCCTCTTTTTCAGGTTATAAGATTAATTGGGACAAGAGTGAAGCTTTGCCCATCTCTAACGGTACCACCAAAGCAGCCATTTTTGGATTCCCTTTTCATTGGCAGCCTTCACGCCTTAAATACTTGGGTGTCCTCATTAATAAAGGATTGCAAGACATGGTTGCAGATAATTTATCTCCTCTTATATCCCAAATGCAACGAGATTTTGACAAATGGAAGGCTTTGGGCCTTTCTCTTTGGGGCAGAACTCAGGCGGTTAAAATGGTTACCCTTCCGAGGTTTATATACATTCTAGGTATGCTTCCTTTGCAGATCCCTCTATCCTTACTTCGATCAATAGATGCCCAGATTAAAACTTTCATCTGGGGTACTATGAAACCGCGACTTGCTATCACTAAGTTGAAGGCTCACCAATTATCTGGCGGAATTGGTCTTCCTTCTATTGAGCACTACTCTCTGGCGTTACATATTTCCCAAATCTCATATTTTTTACCTGGCATCAAGGATTTACCACAATGGGTTCAAATAGAAAGACATCTTCTATCCTCGGAATCAAACCTTTCTCCTCTGTATGGTACTGGCTCTAGTCGTTCTGACCCAAAAAACCCGATACTCTCCGCCATGCATAAATCCTGGCAGAGAAGTCACAGATTATTAGGCTCAAACTCCAGAATACATGCTAAGGCTCCCTTGTGGAATAATTCGGGGATCCGTATTAATGGCCGTATGTTATCCTGGTCTGAATGGCGAGCTGCAGGTATTCTCTATCCGGATCAACTCCTACATGATGGGGATTTTAAGTCATTCTCTCAACTCAGGGTAGAATTTGATCTTCCCCTTCATCATTCTTCCAAATATCTTCAACTCCAACAATGTTTAAAGACCCATATGGGATCATCACCATGGCTCCTACAGGATTCCCCTATATTATCCTATTTGCACATTTGGGGGAAATTTAAGGGTGTTACTTCTGGTATATACAAAATTTTTTCATCTCATCTTTTTTCTAAATCTCTTTCACATGATCTCCAGCGTAAATGGCAATCTCGTCTCTCCATTTCCTTTTCCGATGCTGAGTGGGATTTGATTCTAGAGAGTTTAAATAAGGGAGCTCGTGAATCAAGGCTTAAATTTTGTCTTTTTAAAATTCTGCATGATTGGCACTGGTCTCCTGTCAAATTACACCAAGCTGGTCTTCTCTCGCATTCTAACTGCTGGAGATGCTTCAATTCAGGTTGTGATATTACTCATATCATTTGTGAATGTCCTAGTATTCAACCCTATTGGACTTTTATTGGTGTTACCTTGAAATCCACCATGCCCCTAAAATTGCCACTTACATCTACTAACATTCTCCTACATGACTTACGTCATTCCCCAAAGCTCACGAAGCCACAACTCCGTCTTTTTCATACTTCAATTGCTACTGCCAAAATATGTATACTGCGTCATTGGAAATCAACTATGCCTCCATCACAGGAGGATTGGTTGGTGGCCATGATGCAAACTGCTTCCCATGAACGTACAATCTATAATCTTCAAGATCAAAATGACACCTTTCTTCGAATATGGTCTCCATTTCTTAAATCAAATGCTGCTGACCCTCCGGCCTCCACTTCTACTTAAACACACTAATCAACTTTCACTTTTCTGTCCTTTGTTTTTTCTCTTCTCTCTGTTCCCTCACAATCATTTGCTTCCTCCGTTGTGGTACTCCTCTGCTTTTATTTAATTATTTTTCCTTTGTTCTATTTCTTTATATTTCCAGCACTCTTTATCCTACTATGTTTTTCTTCTCTCTTTTTTCCCTATTGCTCACTCTTATTATATATTATGCTGGGTTTTGATATCTTTGTTGCATCAAGTTGTATTTATCTATTTAAACGCATATTTATATCGTATTTATTTATCAATTTCTTATTCCATGATTCCTTCTAACATGTAATTATTCTCTTTTATTTACTATTGCATATGCTCTAATGTATTTGTCTTATAAAATTCAATAAAAAATTTCAACACAAAATAAAACCCCTGCATCCTTTAATTCACACCGTTGCAACGCATGCTTTGGTACGGAGGCCCCCAAAGCCCTCGTACATCTCATTTAATCTAATTCAGTGAGCCCCATTTCTTTCTCACACTCCCCAAGGCAAAGTTCCTGTCAGTAACAATTGTTAGAGTTCTAGTCACCTCAACATCACTTCATCTCGCTGGGCCTAAAAGAGACAAGTGTCTTTCTGTGCAGTAACTGGTGTCAATATAACCTGGTCGTACTGATGCAAAGTGCTCCAGTACTGAGTTTGCGCTATATAATCAACAAATCTACATCAGCAGAGGGCGAGAGAACAACAAAGATTCAGTTCTACCAAGGTTTTTTTTTCCTGGTCCATGTATGATGTGGTGCTCAAGTCTGTCACATAGCGCTATGACCAACATTGGTTTCACATTCATACATTCATTCAACCATACACAAACCCCATCAGAGGAGAGACCACGGCCGAGTATCCAATTACAGAGCAATGTCTCACATGACACGGAAGTAAAAAGGCTTAGGTTTAGAGTGTCCCAGAATCTCTGACCTTGGGTTCAGAGAAGCAAATGCGCATGCCCCGCCCCCCCTCACTCATAGCTGCCAAGGTTTCTGATTGCTTATGTGTGACGTTTTCATAATTTCAGTGGAATTATGAGTGACATTCAACTACTATGAGTGGCACTTTCCCGCAAGCAAAATCAAGCACTAAAGACCAGCGAAACATATAAATATCAGAAATTACACCCAACTGACCAACAAGAAACTCTAAGAAGATCTTAAAACTGCTAAAAACACCAGAAATGGAAGGGTTGTTTGTGTAGTCAGTGAACTGCCAAATTTGTGACACTTGGGGGTGACATTTTCTCTCGAGAAAAATGAAGCAATGAAGTGCATGGAAAGAGATAAATATAAAATATCAGACACTTCATCAATGAGACACCCTAAATTACCTTGAAACTGCTTCAAAGCCCCAGAAATAGAAGATTAAGATACTGATACGAAATGATTTGTCTGCATAGAAGATATGAAAGTAAATAAGACCCACGACAGTCCATAGTCATCATCCCGAAGGAGTCTAGATTGTTCGAGCAGCAGCTAAAATCCCTCATTGAGAAAGATGATCCTTCTGTGGTGGGCCACACACAATCAGAGCAGTCTGGTGCATCAGTATTGATTGCATAACCCTTATAATTAGATAAATCCGCCAAACTGTCACAAAGAGCCTGAAAGGTTGTAATGTCTAGATCTGACAGTTCCTTCATAATATAAATGGGTATTTTTTGTGCTATTTGAAGCTTTATACAGCGCGCACTAGACCTGAAGGTATCAGAACGCTTTACATGAGCACCAGTTGCCTTACAGACACACACTCATTTTGTTAGACCGGGGGAGGTTAGATGTGTACATCCATTGATGCCTGAGGCTTACCAGTGAGTTATGTCTAGAAAAATAGGATGTTGGGCGTTTGCTGCTCATGTGATGTCACTTCCTGTTGTGATGTCACTTCCTGCCGTGATGTCACTTCCTGTGACACCACCTAACTTGGAGAGTCCTCCCCACTTTTTTTTTTTAGGACTTGTGCCCTGTTTGAACTAGTGTATCCTGCAGGTTGGACGCAGTCTGACTCCCACATCCCACAAATGCGTCTTAGAAGTCAAGTGTTGAAGGTTTTCTGTTTGCGTAGCTGGTGGCAAGATGGAACCATTGCTGTGCAGCTTTGAGGGCTCCCTAGCTGTCACACTTCACATATTCATTTTCCATTTTCTAACATCCGAAGCACTTTCTTTAACATATAGTTTTTGTAATCGCATATGCTCACTGTTTAGTCTGCCAGTGAATTTAACAACCTTCCACTTCAGTGACTTGTATTTTGTGGATGTTATCAGATTTAGCAGTTTCCAACATATGGCATTGAATGAATTGCTAGACTGCAAGTGCTCTTTTCTGAGATGATTTTACGCAATGTTACAGATTTTGCTTTCTCACAGTAAGTTCTTTGGGGTGATACAAGTGTCACTTTCCATGATCAGATGCCATGAGTGAGACTTTCTATAATCCATTTAATATATGTCAAGGAAACAAAGTGCAGCCTTTTCATGTTCGATGCCTTGGGATGCTTTTATGCCATTTTCTGAAATTATATGTTGAGGATGTTACCAATGTCTTTTTCTAACATTGGATAGCTCCTGTTGTTAGCAGTGGAGTGTTGTTACATGGCACTTTCGAAAAATGAATTTCTTGTGATGTTATATTTTGCAATGACTGGTGTTGTTTCTTGGAATGTTAGAAGCACCAACTTCTGACTTTTAGTATCACTATATTACAAATACCATTTTCTGAGAGTTGGGCAACCTGGGATATCACACATGCCAGTTTCAGACAGCGAATGCCTTGTGATATTACAAGTACCTGTTCCTGGCAGTAGAAGATGTGGGGTGTTAAGCATTCAACTTACCATCAATGAGTATCTGGGTATATTACAAGTGGTACTATTCGACTGTGAATGCTGTGGGGTGCTTACCTTTCTATTTGCTGACAATTGAGTATCAGGGGATACTACCTGAACTACTTCCTGATACTGGATGTTACGTTTGTCAGTTACTGACATTGGGGGTCTTGGGATGATATAATTGCCACTTTCTGACATTGGGTGTCTGAGGATGCTACAAGTGCTACTATCTGTCAGCATGTCTTAGGACGCTGCAAATGCAACTTCCTGTAAATGGTAGCATAAAGTAGGCCTGGGCTAAAATTCCGCTCCGCTCGCGGAAATTGCGATAATTTGACATTTTCGCGTTCCACGGAGAGCGTGTAAATGTCAAAATTTCCGCAATCCGCATCATACCGGAATTTTTTTTTCTTGCTCGCGCTGTAAAAAAATACATTCTCGCGTGCGCGCGATCGCTTTACCTGAATCCCTGCGTTCGCCGACAAGTTTTCCCGATCCGGTCGCGTTCTCCACGAGATGTTGGATTGTTGGTAGCCATTTGCGCGCCCGCATTAACGTAATTTGTCATGCCATCACGTCATTCGTCCCGCGATCACGTCTTTCTTCTCGCGATCATGCACCGCAAGAGTATGAGATGATTGAGATCTCGCGCCCGTGAGCAACCGCATGGGTAAGTTGGCGAGCTGCGATCACGCAGAAAATACCGCGAACGGGCGGGAAAAAAACTTCTGCGTCTTTGAGATATTTCCGCGTGTTTGCGGAGATTTTTAACATTTTCGCGATAGTTTGCAAAAGTGAATTTCGCAAATTCCACCCACCCCTAGCATAAAGTGAAAAAAATTTCACTTTTTGTGCAACACTCTTTATTGGTAATTAATAACCATATACACTATACTAATATTAATATCTGATCAAGTACAGTTTCAAGGAAACAATTCAGAACAAGATCTCATAAATTAACATTTTGCATATATCACTCGATTGTAAGACAGATTTGAGAGTAAACACAGCCTAACCTACTATCGTTCATCACACCAGCTCTCCACATCATAATGGCATCATTTTATATTTCCAAATGGTTTTCTGCTTTGGATGTGAAAACAGTATGTAATAACTTTTTCTCTACTTCTAGTTGTTTCCTCAGTTCTGGGGATGGAGTTCTCAATTGTCTTTTCTGGAGAGTACTTATTGAGCTCTCCAAGCATTGTTGATCCGCAAAAGTCTCTTTGTATTTAATGGCTGAGTCCTGCATCGGTGTTCTCCCCAATGTGGCCTGGCCAGCCGCCCTGAGTTTGGCAGATATGTTCGGGGAGGCATTTTTACATTTGTATATTGTTATGTGAGATGGGAGTTTCATCTTGTCTTTGAGGTTCTTATATATCTATTTTGAACAGGCAGGAAAAAGATACCAGCATTGCAAGGACAAACAAAAGTAAAACTTTTTATATGTAAAGGGCAGTTCATTAGTACATAATGTCTTATAGGTTATATATAGGGTAACAAAAATTCTTATAACACTTTTTATTATAACTTTTCAACACGCTGCACAGAAGCCACAATGCTCTGCAACATAGATTAAAAAACATTGCCAAATCCAATAACTCTGGCTAAACACTTATAAGGTCCCAAAGGTGAGACCTATTGGCTATGCCAGTGCTTGTTCATTTTAGGTCTGGAATAGTCTGTCGCTTAATGTGCTTTCCTGACAAGGCAAAAGTGTGGGATGGATCATTACCTCCTTGCCCATGTGACGAAATGGCAGATCAATTATTGTTGCATTGTATCTTCTTTTTCATCTTTTATTGCACATTTTTCAACCCTTATTTGGTCTTTTTCATAGTTTGTGGACAAATATAGTTTATTTATTGTATTTATTGTGTTTTATATCTAGAGCAGGCTGTTTTAGAAGTGATAATCCATTGACAGAGACCGGTTCTTTTGTTAAAATTAATTGGACGTATTTTTATTGGATGTCTGCTATTTGTGTCAATTTGCTTTTTAAATCATATTGTGCAGTTGTGTTTTAGTTTGTGCTTTTATGATCTTTTTCTTGAAGAGCGAATAAAGATTTTGAAACTGAAACTGAGTAATTAAACGTAATATGTATTTTAGGCTTACACCATAATTACCCTTACACCTGTAAATGGCTATGTGTATCTTGGATCACTGGAAAGTATTGGTTAAGAGTTTCATTGTCATGCTTCCCTGCATGATGTGAAAATACCAAGGAGTAATTGGTAACAGGCGTCTACTAGGATCTCCTTTGAAAGCATTGGTAATTCATCTCAAAGGGAGTTCAACTTTAAAACTTCAAATAGTCTGTCCTGCTGCGTTGTCATTTGAAGAGTTGGTGGGACTAGTATTTTGTTAAGGGGGGATGTGTTCTAGTTTTTTCATTCTATATCTCTCCCTTGTAAGACATGTCCCAGACGGACTTAAGCCTTTTTCTTTTTTCTGAATGAAAATATGTGGCCATATTCTCGAAGAGCTATCTCTGATTTAATGGCACTTTAGCGCAGCCAAAGTCGTGATAAATTTACCTCCCCATTCACAAGCCGGTGCAAACAGCCTACAGCACCACTTTTGCCGGCGTTAGCATCCGCAACAAACCTCGCCACGGATGACCCCGGCAACTATCACTAATTAGATGCAGAGTAGGCGTTCCCGAGTAAAAAGCAGCGACAACATCACTCAGCATCACTCAGCAACATTCTCAATGACCAGCCAGATCTGCGATAAGAACACAAAACAGACGATAAGGCACGTTAGCACCAGGAAATTAACACCTGCTCAGACCTGGTGCAAAGTCGGACCACAACCTGCACCAGTAAAATGGAGCACAGCCCATAGCCACACATGAAGAACAGATATGTGAAAAGTTGGCCTGGCATATGCTGGTCACTAGTTATAGTGGCCACCTTGCACCAGTCCAATTCAAATCTTATCGTAGATAGGTTTAAGACAACCTTTTAAAGAAAGCTATCCTAGTGGTAGCTGTGGAGAGCAGCCTTCAGGCTAAGTCTCAGAGGAATGTTAAGCAGCTTGTTTTACCTTATAATCTCTTGAATTACCAAATGAAAGGACACCACACAGGTATATATATCAAATATATATGTATTTATTTCTAGACACACTCTACTAATCTCTTTATGAGATTAGAAGCCAGGAACACATTCAATTATCAACGTTTCACAATAAGTTAGGCACAAATATAGCTGGGGCCCTAGGGGCGTACCAGATCATATACTAAAAAAGAGGTTTAGGAAAGTCCACTTGCAGAATGACAAGGCCTAGGGCCTGTAGAATCGCTGGGGCTTCACTACTGCAGTGAAAGCAGGTACGTAACAGAACCACGGGAAACCCATGCAGTGTGTGAACACAGCCGCGGGTTCCCTATTGGTTACAATGGAGCAAGTCGCGTTTTGATTTTTAAAGTTTTAGGGTACTTCGAGGAAGTGTACAAGCAAGCCACTTACAAGGTAAGTAATTCGAGGGCCAACACACACTAGGGCACCGGAGTGCACAAGTTACCTCACCCAGGGAAGCCGGATGCATAGGTGTCATTTGGTGTCGGGTCGCGTAGCTGTTTTCTATGGAGACCAAAGAAGACTTGCTGCTTGCGGCGACTGAAGAAGTGTCCGGTGGAATCCAAGGCTGGATTCTAGATGTAGAAGACCTGAAAATTGAAGGGACAGTGTTCACAGTCACTTGCCAGTGACCCGGGGCCAGGAAGATGGACGCCCACGGATGTCGGGTGATTTCAGGTGATCAAGGGTATTTTGACTATTCACTCACGAGGTCTAGGAAGGATCAACAATGACCAGCAGCTGGATTCAGAGTGTCCCACGACGTCTGCAGCTGACTGTGGTATCGGCAACCGGATTGGAGCCAACAAGCCTTGGCAACAGCAAGTCTTGTGTAGAGTGAAGAAAGTCGATGGTGCAAACCAGCAAGGTCTGAGGGAGTCACCCATCAAGGGTGAGTGAGGGCACGCCTGGAGTAACCAGGGGAGCTCCTTGAGTTGATAAGAAAGTCTTCGGGGGACCCACAAACCAATGAGCAAGGGATCGCAAAGACGCCTCTTGAGGAAATGCTTCACAGGAGCCCACGGTCACTCAGGACAGGGTAGGCCTCTGATTTTCACTGCAAAACCTGCTGGAGGCTTGGGCCACAAGTGATCCAAAGCACAAGTTCGTAGAATGTCGTGAAGGGGTTGCACTTGACAATAGTGCATGGTTCCCAGGTACTGCGGTTCCTCATCACTCGTGGGGTCCACTCACCTCAGCTCTGCTGGGGACTCACAATGACCGTCATGAAGTCAGGAAATCCACTTTCGGGGCTGCAGGGACTTCAGACTCCGGCGGGAGCGTGAAAGTTTGTGACCGTTTATTCAAGTTTTTGGTGACTCCAAGGGAGATTCTTCTGTCTTCCAAAGGTAGTGGAACGTCGAAGGGCCAGGATTATTATTTGTAGAGCATTGTCCAGGGTTATCTACTTTGCTATGGCAAGGTTTGCTATCTTATATTGAAGATAGGGGAGGGACTAGCTCTAGGACCACTCCTCTGGGAGGGTCAGGGTAGGGGAGGGTTACACCCACTTCCCTTTGTCCAGTTTCGCGCCAGAGCAGGGACAGGTAGCCCCTGAACCGGTTTGAGCTGGAATTTGCACAGAGGAGCCCACTACTCCCCCAGTGCAGGACTTCAAAGCACTCTAGAAGTGCACCCACCCAGCCCCAATACACTAAATCCTGTCTGGAAGGTAGTGACACCTCCCTGTGACAGGATGCCTATTGTTGGGCCTCCTCCACTGCGAGTTTCAGTCAGCAGCAGGAGGGCAACCCAGTGTCTGTGCTGGTGGCATCCATTTTGTGATGCCAGGGCTCTTTCAGATTTCTACCGTGTTTCCACAGTAGGTACATGTCGTCCCCTCTAGAAGGGTGGGATCATACTCCCACACCAGGTACTGGTGTGGAGGTATGATTCCAAGATGTTTGACACCAAACACGACATGTTTTGCTGCAGTCATTCCAAAGTTAGCATTAACCGGGAGGTTATAATGCACTTAAGAGCATATGGTTTAACCGCATCCACAAACAGCCACAAGGAATAGACCCTGCCAGCTGCAGAGGGGTCCTGCTCAGGCAGAGGCACCCCCTCACATTGTAAACCAATCACCCTGCCCTCAGGATTGATAGGGCCTGCCTTAGGGGTGACTGATAGGTTTATATGTGTGTGTATGGTGAGATATAGGAACCTATACCTCAGTGAGGAGTGCTAACACTACCTCACCCAGGCTGCAGTAGCAGGCCTGTGGTGTCAGATTTAGTCTGCTTCCCAGGGGTGGCATAATACATGCTTCAGCCCCTGGTAGGCCTGTGAAGTACCAATGCCTTTGGTACCTAAGGTACCATATACTAGGGGCTCATAAGGTACCACAGTATCCAATCACTAGTGCATCTAGTATGCACTCAAAGTTGTTTAGAGAGAACAGAGAAACTGGGGCCCTGATTAGCAGGGACCCAGCCAGACTATAGCCAGAAACCAGTGTATACATCAGAAAAAAAGTGGGGGCAACATAAGTGCAGATCCTACTCTCCTACAAGATGCCCCCGAGCAACTGAACATGCAGCACGGACACCCAAGAGTGCCACAACGCCGACCCCTAAACCCGGACAAAGAAACTGCGCACCAACACCATGAATCCCAAAACAAATATTTTGCCTAATGTCGCACAAGCAGAAAAATTTACATACATGTGTGGCCAGAAAATGGAGAATCAGTCATACAGCAATGTAATCACCAACACAAAACACCATGCAAACAAAAACCAAAACAACCATTCAGATGAGTCCTAGTGAGTCCTCACTGGACAATCTGTAGGACACAGCCTGGAATACTAAATCCAAGAGAAGAAGGTGTGCCATGCGCCCAACAAAGGAAAGAGAGGGAGAGAGCGAGGAAGAGAGACGGCGTGAGATTGCACAAGCAGTGCAAGGCCTCTCGGGCACCTGGCTCCACATGCCAACATGTGTGTGTATCGCCATCCGAACACCATGAGCCCAAGGCCTTGTCCCAATCTCAGCGCCAAAGCCACATCACATTCAGAAAACACAAGTAGTAGTCAGACAAACATCAGGGATGAAAGCTCCATTGTTCCAATGCAGGAGGCGTGAAGACACCTGCACCTCTGACCTTGGTCCAGAACGCAGCTGGACCACCCTGAAAGAGATGCCATGGCAGATGGGGATGACTCCCACACCACTCATTGCGCTAATTAACTATCCGACTTATCCACACCCCACACACAGAAGCCCCTGCCTGAGATACCCCCACATGGGATGCCCTTGACACTCACGGAAACAGCAACTCATTCTCCCCAACGTTGCACACACATTCGAATCATTGCTCAGATCTGTGGCATATCCTCCACACAACTGCCGCAGTTCAGAAGAGTGCCGGTTCCACGAGATGCACCAATGCAATGGCAGGCCATTCCGGGCACATGCACAATCCCCATCACGTGGAACAGTACTGTGCATGTATGCTGCATTTACTGGGCACACTGCCACTGGCAGTGCTGCGGATCAGTTACCGGCTGAGCTTCCGCCTTGCCTACGTCACCTGCATCCAGCCCTGGTTCCACTGCCAAACATGCACATTCGAATGTCCCATGGATGTCTGCCTAACCAACACAACCGTTGATGAATTGGACTATAACGTGTGTCTGCGCCCCCAGTTGGATCACAAACAGGAGTGTAACCAAGACAGCCGTGCATGGGATGCCTTGACATACTGTGTATGTATTGGCAGTTGTGCATGGGAGATTGCACAATTCCTCGTGTGCAGTGACCACATCAAGGCGCTCTCCTATTGGGCTGTGTTGCGGATTGGTAAAATGGCGTGGGCTGAGCAAACCTGCCCGGACGAGTTAATGGATTGGCTGGCTCACCCTGGTGTTCCTTGAACATGACAACGACGTATAATTGGAACACATTGCACATGAAGCTGCAGGGGCATTCATGGACGAGTAACTACGTTCCTGCAGCCACATCGGATTGTCACCCACAGCACAGGTCCCAACAACTTGTTGCATCGTGGCGAATGCTCACATATCCCACCACAACAGAGGACATGTCTGCCTTCGTCAGGACTCTGGATGCATGTGCTTGGAACTACGTGTGTGTACACACACCTGTGCAAGGTGATGCAGGTCCATGGTCGGAGCAACACAGCGTCGTTTGGCAACTTCACCAATTCGGACACACTGCTGGGGGGAGAGTTCACACATGGCAATGTGGAACATCATGTGAACCTGTCGGACCCTTTCACCTGATCACTGTCAGCAGAGCAGACAATCGTCGCACTCCGGTGGCAGAGCACTATGCAGATCCCATGGGCAGTGTGTCGTGCCCCCCCCCACAGGGCAATGGCAGACGCCAAACAACACATGGCTCCTCCAGCAAGGCAAGGTGGACTGAGACTGTTGCCATCCGTGATGATTGTTGACCATTTTTGCCTCACCATTTTCCGAACCTGGACATGTTCCCATGCTGCGTGTAAGTGTCTTAAGCATGTCCCTGCCTGCTGTGGCCGTTGCCTCGTCTGTACTGACATGCACATGCCAATAAAATCTATGCCACTCCACTTGTGTCTAACTGTGATGTGTGTTGATTAGATTGTTCACTCATGTGCCACAATGAGCATCGTCCCTACACAGGGAGGAACTGACTGACGCATGTGCAATGGGGGTGGCTCCCTTTTGCAAACTCCACCTATGTGAGCCAGACATTGTCTTGGGATATTTGCTGGCTAACCTGTGCTCTTACATGACTGCAGCAATGTGAGTGTGGTGTCCAACCTCTGACCATGTGGAGCAATGTCATATATCATGACAGAATGTGTCCACACAGATGTGTGTGAGTAGGTATGCGACGTGAAGTTCTGTTGTCACGTGATGTAGGACATGACTCATGGCCTGCTACCGATTTGGTCATTCCTACACACAGCCCTATTCAATACATGGACGTGTGCTTACATTGGGGGATTGTGAGATTGTTGTTGATGTGCAATGGGGACACAGCTAGTACTCACCTTCACAGTCATCCAATTGGCCATGTGTCTCAGGGATACACATGCACATAGATGTCAGTTACCAGGGTGTACCTTCATGTGCAATCATTGTCCCTACATCCATCCATACTTCCATATGTGAGTGAATATAGTCATGACACATCTGTGTGATTTAGAATGTTTTATTCACAGTCAGGTGCTGTACATGGCCATCCTAGCCCACATTACATGGAAGCCCAGTGGTGGGCCAACCAGAGACCTTTGGGGATTGAAAAGTGATTAGGAAGAGGGAGAGCGCAGTCCGCAGCAGGATTGCTGTGTAATTGTCCAGCAGTAAAGATATGGCAGTCCGTGTCGGGGTTCGGGTGAATGTCGGAGAGTGTTCCGGGGGTTAGTGGGAGGTATTGTCCCAGGGCATGATGCATAGGGCAGAACCAGGCAGGGACAGGCCATATGGCGGTGATGGATGCTACTGCCTCCTTCCTCACCCAGTAATTACCATCCCCATCTTACTCCCCTGATACAGGGTCTGTGTGCAGTGTGTGGCAGGGTAATAGCTGCATCACTGTGTGCCACTGACACATCAGACTGCAAAGGTGATGAGGCTGCATCACTGTGTGCCATTGGCACATCAGGGATCGGAGCTGTGTGTGTCGATGTTCCCGCTGCAGTCATCTGGGACAGGCTCGTGGCAGCAATGGCAAGATGATGAACTGCAGGGCATTGAAGTTCCCAGCTACTACTCGCTGGTGTCCAGCCGTGGTAGCCATACTTCCAGCCTGCATCTGCTCCATGGTCTCTATTGACCTCCGCATCTGTGCCTACTCGGTGCTGTCATCACTGGTGCCTATCTGACTTATCTTTGCTTTTTGTCAATGTTGTGAAACATGCCTGTGTGTTTTCGATTTTGTGAGTCAGCTCCTTTTCTTTGCTGAGGCTTTCGAGACTTACTGACATGTTAGGAGACATTATTAGTCGTTTTCTCTGTGATAATAAAAGTATGATTTTGACTGGGCAACTGCGATCCTCAAATAAGCTGTTGGTTTGTACACCTGGGATCCACAGACAGAGAGCAGGCGGCAGGTCACTGTCCCTGCTGGGTGCGGGGCCTGGAATCAGCTCCCAATTGCCTTAGGAGCTGTAAGTGATTTGGGTCTATGTAGGGAGAAGCTGAAAACATGGCTCTTTAAATAATCTGTGTGTGCTCCTGCTTAACCATTCTGTAGGTAATGCACCGGGACACTCCTTGGAGTAGCTCTACCATTAATAATAAGGATACAAGGCCCACACTCTGCCATTCTGTCCTTATTATGTCACTTTACCCCCAAAAAAGGTAGACGTGTAGAGTGAGGAGGACATTACTTACGCTTTGCTTCAACAAAATGTCCCAAGACAAAGTAGAAAAAAAGCAGGAATGGACATAACCATTTACAAGGATTATATGCTCTGTTTTCTATTAAATCAGGCATTCAAATAGGAAAGCGGAAGGCACTGGAGTGAGGGCAGGCTCATTGGTAGTCAAGGGGAAGAATGACTGATATGACTCTGCTGTAAAGCTGCATATGCATGTCCTGGGCTGCTGAAAGACTTTGGAGAAATATACGAGGTCTGGAAATGTTTCCGAGACATGCCTTACATTCACAGTGAGAGTTCTCAATTGAGGTGAAAGACAGGTTGCACAAAATAATGAAGAATGTATTTTTTTTCTATGACTGCTGCATAACTAGTGCTTAGTTTCAATTGAAAATTTAAATTTCCAACTTCAATTAAGCTGTTGTGATTGAGTCATATTTAATGTAATCTTAAATGATACTGTCTTTCCCCCCAAATAGGTACTATTTTTGTGGATGTGAGTCAGATCTGGCCTGGAAATCTTCCTTTCCAATTATGAAAAGTTTGATTTCACAAGATGTGTTGGTAGTGGAAGTTTTTCCTTATACATTATATATGTGCTTCACAACCTGTATGATTATGATTGTGTATGATGATTTTCTGTGTTTGCCAACTGTTTATATTTTTAAACAAATTAATAAAAAACAATGTTCTAATGTCAGGAGTAGAAGCAGCTTGACTTCCCATGGTTTCAGGTTCTTGAGACTCCTGAATCAAATCAGAAATAGAAATACATCACTAGACAGACATTCTCCTTCTTCTTTAGCAGATGCTTTCTCAGCTACCATGAAGTTTACTGACTTTACCGCATTCGCCTAACTTAGGCTTTTGTTTCTCCACTTTCCTGATAAGGGGCTAACTTGTTTATACTTTGTTGCAGCTTGACCGGTGCGATATTACTTGCATGTTCAGCAGTGTATTTTATGGGCCAGCGGGTTTATTTTGTTGTGGTAAAAGAATCAAATTAGTCAGATTTCCGTTTTTATATTCTATTGTTTTTTTAAAGATTGATAGCTTTCTAGGTTGAGCCTAGGCAGTGTGCATGTATGTTGTCTGCAAGACCTGCTGTAATCAATACAATTATTTTATTCCCGCCCTTCTTTGCTTCCTCCTGCTTTCTTCTGCATCCTCAGGATGCTCTAGTTGACTCTTGGAATGAGTGCTGTCAGCTGTGCTTGTATCACTGCCATCCATCAACTCAATGAGAAAGATGGCGTCTTCATCTGCTTCCGATCCAGTGCAGCTGTGCTTGGAATTTATGTGTGGATAACTACAGCTGGCAACCCCAAGTTCACGTAGCAGATACCTCCCTCACGTTCAAGGCTGAGGAGCACCACCCAAGTACAGTTTTCTTACACTTCAATCAATCAATCAAGGTTTGAAGAGCGCAGCTACCCACCCGATTGGGTCTCAAGGCGCTGTGGGAAGGAGAAGCGCGCAGCTCCTAGGCATTCACTGAGTATCGTCGGAGGCCACGTGGTCAGAGTACTTCACTGGCCTTTTGGGGTACTTGCTGGGCTGAATGCTCATGGTGATTCGTTGAATAGCCAGGTCTTGAGTTCCTTTAGTAACTTGGAGAGAGTTGGTGTCTGGCGGAGGTGGAGAGGGAGGGTGTTCCATGCTTTTGCTGTGAGGATGGAGAAGGAATGACCTCCTGCTCTGGTCTTCTTGATGCTTGGTACACTCGCGGGGAGAACTAGGCCGAGAGGAGGGATCTCTGGGGTGTGTGGAACGAGAGGTGGTGATTCATGTAGGTAGGGCCGGTGTTGTGGAGGGCTTTGTGGGCATGGGTGAGTAGCTTGAAGGTGATTCTCTTCTCAATGGGGAGCCAGTGTAGTGCCCGCAGGTGTTGGGTGATGTGGCAATGGAACGGTAGGTCAAGGACTAGTCTGGCAGCGACGTTCTGGATGTTCTGGAGTTTGCAGGTGAGTTTCTTGTTGATCCCGGCATGGAGTATGTTACCGTAGTCCAGTCTGCTGCTGATGAGGGCGTGGGTGGCGGTTTTCATGTGCTCGAGGGGGTCCAGTTGAAAGTTTTGCATTGGAGACAAAGGGTGTGAAAGCAGGAAGAGGTGACAGCGTTGATCTGGCGGTCCATTTTGAGTTCGGAGTCCAGGATGATTCCGATGTTGCGTGCGTGGTCCGGGGGTGGATTCCTGAGGGTGGGGGGCCACCAGGTATCGCTCCATGCATTGGGATGTGGGCCTATGATGAGGACTACAGTTTTGTCAGTGTTCAGTTTTAGGCTGCTTTTCTTCATCCATCTGGCGACTGCTTGCGTTCCTTCTTGAAAGTTGTGTTTCGAGATGTTGGGTTCGTTGGATAGTGAGAGGACGAGTTGTGTGTCGTCTGCATACGATACAATGTTGAGTCCGTGTAATCTGACGATGGGAGTGAGAGAGGCCATTTAGACGTTGAACAGGGTAGGGCTGATTGAGGATACTTGGGGGACTCCGCCGGTGGTTGGCGTGGGCTCCGAGATGAAGGGAGGTAGTCTGACCTGCTGGGTTCTGTCAGAGAGGAATGTGCAAATCCAGTTGATGGCTTTGTTTTGGATTACTGCATTGTGGAGTCTGCTGTGGTTTTTCCTGAAGACTGATTGGGAGGAGTTGAGGATGTTCTTCTCTTCGATGAAGGAGGCAAGTTGGCTGTTGACAGCTTTTTCAATGACTTTCCCCGGATAGAGAAGTAGGGAGATCGGTCTGTAGTTATTGAGGTCAGTGGGGTCAGCCGATGGTTTCTTTAGGAGAGGGTTGACCTCGACGTGTTTCCAGTCGTCGGGGAAAGAGGCAGATTCGAGGGATCGGTTGATTATTCTCTGTAGCTTGGGTGCGATGATGTCTTCTGCTCTGTGGTAGATGTGGTGGGGCAGGGGTCTGTGGGGGGCCCCAAAGTGGGTGTTCCTCATGGATTTTAGGGTGTCTTCAATGCTGAGGGTGGTTCAGCTGTCCAGCGTCGGTTGTGCAGTGCAGGAAGTGGTGGATGTGGGTTCCTCGTGGTGGTCGTTGTTGTTGAAGTTGTCATAGATTGGCTTGATTTTGTGATGGAAGAAGGCACTGAGTTTGTAGCAGAGGTCCTGGGAGGGTGGGATGTCAGTGGACTCGCTCTTGGGTTGGGCAAACTTTTTGATGATGCCGAAGAGTTTCTTACTGTTGTGTGAATGGGAGGAGATTCTGTCCTGGAGTGCTTTCTTCCTTGTCTGATGAGTTTGTGGTGGGCCGCGGTAGCTGTTTATAGTTGTTGAGGTCCGCTGGGGTATGGAGTTCCTGCATAGTTTTTCGAGACATCTGCAGATTCATCTGGATTCCCAGAGATCGGTGGAGAAGCAGCTGGCCCTCTTGGCGCGAGGGTTGGAGGATCTCTTGAGGGGGGTGGCGGTGTTGGTGCACTCAGTGATCCATTTGTGTAGGGTGCGGGTGGAGGTGGTGGGATCATTGTCTGAGGTGGTGGGCGTGGTGCCGCTGAGGGCGGTGGTGAGCTGCTCGTCAGAGATCTTGTTCCAATTCCTGCGTTGAAGTTGGGGTGGCCGTCTGCTGGTGATGTTTGATATGTATGTGAAGTGGACGCAGCGGTAGTCCATCCATGGAGGTTCAGAGGTGTGGCTGAAGGAGATGGAGTTTCCTGCTGAGAAGATAGGGTTGTGGGTATGTCCTGATGAGTGCATTGGTTCTGGTACGATCTGGTTGAGTCCGATTCGGTTTGGGCGGTCCTTGTGGGTGATTTTGTATCCTTCGGGATGGCAAGCTCAATGTTGGGGCCCGAGGTGGATTGTCCATGTTTCAGTGAGAAAAACCGCATGGGGGAGCTGCTGTCGAGGAGGTCCCTGATTTCCATGGCATGTAGGTGGAGGGAGCGGACGTTAAGAAGGATGCATTGCAGGGTTTCGGCTGCGGTGGAGATGTTGCTGATCGGTGGAGGTGGGTCCTGGGATTTGGCGGTGTTGAAGGAGTGGTGGCAGTTCCGGCAGGTGAAGGGACTGTGGGTGTGGAGCGGAGAGGAAAGCTTGCAGTTGTTGTTATTCTTGCTGCTGTTGAGTGACTGGAGATCTGCTGAACTGTAGCGTGGGCAGGTTGAGGGTCCAGGGTTCCTGGCGCTGGTCGCAGTCGGGTCGTGGATGGGTGCTGATGAGCTTGCCTTTAGCTCGCCGGTGGCATGACTGCACAGAGGCCTCCATTAAGTATAGGTCGGGGGAGGGCGGGACAGCTGGGAGGCGGGAACAGTGAAAAAACACAGGAGTGGGAGGGTGGTGGGGGCAGCAATGGCGGGAAGCAGCAGAAAGGGGGAGAAGGTCAGTAAGAAGACTGACTATAAACTACAAGAGAGTCTGAAAGTAAGTCTGAAGAAAGAAAAAGAAGAAAATTAACGCAGCAGCTGGCACGGACCGAGGCGAGAGCATTCTAGTCCAGGGGCGAGAATCAGGGTCTGTGTCGGGCAGAAAGCAGGTTCAGAGCACTGCCTGAGCTACAGAGCTGCGCCCTAGGAGAGCAGGCACCCAAGGGTTCATTTTTTATCAGTTAGTTGGGAGAACTAATTTTTTTAAAATGTTGCTTTCTGTCCGTTGCTGCTTGTTTTAATTGTTGCTTTCCACTGGCTTTACTTCTCCCTTCTGCTTCGCGTTACGAGGCCTCCCCCACTTTCGGGGCACAGACGCAGCATTTCCCTTAATCATATGGCTCATCGGCTGGGCTCAGCACTCCATGGATGAGGTGCCTCCCCCAGAAAGATTAGTTTCACCTGCATACATGCATGAGGTGCCTCCCCCAGGCATTAGGGCCACCAACATACTCCCACTATTGCGGAAGCCCTGAGTGCTGTTGCAGGGGTGTCTGACCCGAATTGACCGGTGCGCCATGGAAACCTCCCTCAGTGCGGCCCCCTTCCTTCTGCCATCACAGCTGGGGGTATCTCATGGTCGCATCTCTCCAACTCCGCTTTAGCGCCGCCCCCCATCTCACTTGAAACTGTGCTCTATGGCGTTTAACCCTTTCGATGCTCATGACGGAATGGTTCCGTCATGAGCATTGGTGCTCCTGTGCTCATGACGGAAACATTCAGTCATGAGGACAGGGGCACGAAATCCTTTTATCCCCCAAAGCCTCACGAACTGGGGAAGAGCTTCCTCAGCTCCCGAGCCCCCTCCCTGGTTTCTGTGAAATGACGATCAGCGCGCACATCACACTTGTGTGGGTGTCCAATGCAGAATTGGCTAAAGACGTATTTTTTAAAAAAATATAGTGCTTAGAATTCTCGGTGCTATACCCTTATTCCCTATGTTTTGGGCTCTTCCCAGTCACAGGCCCTTGCCCCACCCACACAAGTGAGGTATCATTTTACTCGGGAAACTGAGAGAAACGCTGTGGGGTAGGACATTTTTGCCAGCACGGTGATTCCACCCACAAATATGTTGAAAATTTGTTTTTTTACCTACATTAGAGGTTTACAGCACATTCTGGGTAGGAAAACATTGGGGGATCCACGCAAGCCATACCTCGCTGGACTCCCCCGGATGTCTAGTTTTCATAAATGTGTGGGCTTGGTAGTTTCCTAAGATCACCGCCGAGCCTGGGGCCAAAAACCCTGGTGACCCCCCTTGCAAAACCAGGTTGTTTTGTGATAGGCAATTTTTATGTCTCCTCAATACGTTTTGGGCCCTTGCCTGTCGCGGGTACTTGACTCACCCACGCGAGTGAGGTACCATTTTTATCGGGAGGCCTGGGGGAACGCTGGTTGGTAGGAAATGTGTGGATCCACGTAGATTCCAGAACTTTCCCACACAGAAATTTGAGAAAAGTTTGATTTTTTCAGAAACATTTGAGATTTGCAGGGCATTCTGGGTAGGAAAACATTGGGGGATCCACGCAAGCCACACCTCGCTGGACTCCCCCAGGTGTCTAGTTTCCAGAAATGTGTGGGTTTGGTAGGTTTCCCTAGATGGCCGCCGAGCCCTGGGCCAAAAACTCATGGGACCCCCCCTTTTTCAAAACCAGGTTGGTTTGTGATAGGTAATTTTGATGTCGCCTCAATAGGTTTTGGGCCCTTGCCTGTCACGGGTACTTGACCCATCCACGGAAGTAAGGTACCATTTTTCTTCGGAAGACTTTAGGGAATGCAGGGTGGGTGGAATTTTGTGGATCCACACAGATTCCAGAACTTTCCACTACAGAAATGTGAGGAAAATGTGTTTTTTGACAGTTTTTTAGGTTTGCAGGGGATTCTGGGTTACAGTACCTGGTGAAAGCCAGTCAAGTCACCCCATCCTAGATTCCCCTGGGTGTCTAGTCTTCAATAAAGTATAGGTTTGCTAGGTTTCCCTAGGTGCCGGCAGAGCTAGGGTTAAAAAACTACAGCTAGGCACTTTGCAAAAAAAGGGTCATTTTTAACTGTGAAAATGTGGTGTGTCCACGTTGCTTTTTGTGCCATTTCCTGACGTGGGCACTAGGCCTACCCACACAAGTGAGGTACCATTTTTCTCGGAAGACTTTGCGGAACGCGGGGTGGGTGGAATTTTGTCGATCCACGCAGATTCCAGAACTTTCCATCACAGAAATGTGAGGAAAACGTGTTTTTTTGACAATTTTTTAGGTTTTCAAGGGATTCTGGGTAACAGAACCTGGTGAGAGCCAGTCAAGTCAACCCATCCTGGATTCCCTTGGGTGTCTAGTTTTCAAAAAAGTATAGGTTTGCTAGGTTTCCCTAGGTGAGAGCTAGGGTTCAAAAACTACAGCTAGGCACTTTGCAAAAAAAGGGTCATTTTTCACTGTGAAAATGTGGTGTGTCCACGTTGCGTTATGCGCTGTTTCCTGTCATGGGCACTAGGCCTACCCACACAAGTGAGGTACCATTTTTCTCTGAAGACTTCGGGGAACACGGGGTGGGTGGAAATTTGTGAATCCACGCAGATTCCAGAACTTTCCATCACAGAAATATGAGGGAAATGTGGTTTTCTTGTCAATTTTTTAGGTTTGCAAGGGATTCTGGGTAACAGAACCTGGTGGGAGCCAGTCAAGTCAACCCATCCTGGATTTCCCTGGGTGTCTAATTTTCAAAAATGTATTGGTTTGCTAGGTTTCCCTAGTTGCCGGAAGAGCTAGGGTTAAAAAACTACAGCTAGGCACTTTGCAAAAAAAGGGTCATTTTTCACTGTGAAATTGTGGTGTGCCCATGTTGTGTTTTGCACCGTTTCCTTTCATGGGCACTAGGTCTACCTACACAAGTGAAGTACCATTTTTCTCAGAAGGCTTTGGGGAATGCGGGGTGTGTGGAAATTTGTGGATCCACACAGATTCCACAACTTTCCACCACAGAAATGTGAGGAAAATGTGTTTTTTTGGACACTTTTTTAGGTTTGCAAGGGATTCTGGCTAACAGACCCTGGTGAAAGTCAGTCAAGTCACCCCATCCTGGATTCCCCTGGGTGTCTAGTTTTCAAAAATGTATAAGTTTGCTAGGTTTCCCTAGGTGCCTGCAGAGCTAGGGTTAAAAAACAACAGCTAGGCACTTTGGAAAAAAACTAATTTTCACTGTGAAATTGTGATGTGTCCAAGTTGCGTTTTGAGACGTTTCCTGTCGTGGCCACTAGGCCTACCAACACAAGCGAGGTACCATTTTTATAGGGAGACTTAGGGTAATTCAGATTTGTAGAGCAACTGTTCTTACCTATTGACTTTTGACACATTTCTGCCTTCCAAATGAAAGACAATGTGTAAAAAAGAAGTCATTTTGAAAAATGACCTATAATTCTCATGCTAGTATGGGTACTCCCAATTTCAGGAAATGTGCAAATATCTACTGTTTCTAAACTCTATATTTTGTTCCCATTTCAGAAATGCATACGTGTCTTTCATATCGATTTTCCATGTATACATTTTCCCAGAATAATTGCTATGTACCCGGTGCATAATAAAAAAACATTGCAAGACACTGCTCAGTTATTGGCTCTGGTTTTGTCGGGTTTTTGGTAAACCTAAAAGTCATATATATCACCACAACCAGAAAGGTCCAGCGGATGTAAAATTATATTGCTTTCAAATAGCTGTCATAATTAGAAGAACTTACAGGTGAAAACGTTGACACAAATAGCTGTTTTTATTCAACTAATTTTCAATATTTCCTATATTTAACTGTTTGTTTCTATAAATAAACCTGGAAGGATATACACAAATGTCCCCTTGCTGAATTCAGAGTTTTGACTACTTTGAAAAACTGTATAGCTTTCTAGGATGCATTATTGCTTTCATACCCATTTCTACCATTAACTGGAAGAAGGTTGAAAGCACAAAAAATAGCAAAAATAGGCTATGTCCCAGAAAAATGCCAAAACTGTGTAAATGGTGATTTCAACACCACAACCCCTTTTTTGATAACATTTGCAAAGAAAAAACCAGACCCTTTCATCTGTAGCCCTTATTCGCATTTTTCCCCCAAAAATCCAAATTTAGCTGTATTTTGGCTAATTTCTGTGTCCCCTCCAGGGGAATCCAAAAACCCTGGGTACATTTAGAATCCCCATGAGGTTAGAAAAAAAGGATGCTAATTTGGCGTGGATACCTTATGTGGTCAAAAAGTTACAGGGGCCTAAGCACAAACTCCCCCAAATAGCCAAAAGACTTAGCACAGGGGGGGGGAAAAGGCCTAGTAGCAAAGGGGTTAAAGTCATCAACTGCAAAGCCCCAACCCAAGGAGCCTTTGTATGATGCCATCAGCACAGGGCTCAGAGCAAGGGTAGGATCTCAGCTAGTTGCCGTCCACCCAGCAGATCAGAGCATCTCGCCGTAGATCTCTTTACTGGGGGTCTTCTACTGCCCAGTATAGGTCTACTAGGGCGTCACTCTACTGCGTCTGGTTACCTCCCTACACCTCAGGAGCCAGATCACTAGTACTCCACCACTTATCCACTTAGGTCCTGATGAAGTGCCAAACGACTCGTTAGGAGCGACAAGGGCACGAAACATGTCGACCCACTACACAACGACAGCCCGCTAAGAACATTGCATCCACATAGGGCGTCCACACACTATTTAACTAAACCTGAACCATTAAAATTGTTTTTGAATAGGACTGATCCAGACTTATTTTAAGATCCACATCCTGTGCACTACACCTACCTTGCCTTCTTACCCGCACGCACCCCACGGCTTCTTCAAAAGATCTCCGGCAAAGAGCCCCGTTTACGGTGAGCCCATCGGGCATTGTAGCCGAGACGAGGAGCAAAACCCAATGATGAAGCATGATATCCTTCAGGGTGTGTGAGGGCATCATGAAGAAAGACCTGTCCCTCCCCTGTTCCCTCTTGGAACTGCATACCTTTTGCAGCACAGTTCTCCAGGAGCCCTTTGTGCATGACCTGTTTAAACAATGGCTCCCAGTCCCAACCCCCCCTTTTTTGACGCCATCAGCAGACTCACTTAAGAGTTGTAGGACCAGAAGCGGTCCTGGTGAGTGCGTACCCTTTGCAACAGCTAGAAAGAGATAGATGAAAGCACAGACAAGTGAAAAAGAACAGTCAATGTTTGCACCATCAGTATTAGTCTGGGTCTTTTGTGAATTCTGCTGATGTGCTTTTTTTCTCCATTCATTGATGTGTCTGGTGACAGGAGTTAAAGACCCTCTCAGAATTTTAAGATCCCAGTAATTCTTTTTTTCACATAGCTACTCTGGGTGCTGAAAGTAGCCACAACGTCTGGTTGAGATTTTGGTGCAAAACGGGGCATTAGCTGAGGAATCTGGTCATGCTTTTCCTATTCAATCCAGTTTCTTAGACTGTGAAATACCATGCTTTTTTCTGAACGGGTTTTTGCCAAGCCGTAGTGGGGTCCTCAGTAAGTTTTTTGTTAATAGCTGAGTCCATGTGTTGATGGAACTTTGGTATCATGTCTAAAGCATTTAAGCACTCACTTTCAAATCTGTCCGATGGCCTCTTCGATGCCACAAACATTTTTAGGCTTGACAATGTCCCTTCTAACTTACAGCACAGTTCCTCCATCCGTCCTCAATTAGGACAAGTTGGGGAGAAGATCTGACATAAAGGCCAGAGCTGCCTTCTTTGGAATTGGGGAATGGGTTCGAGTCTCGGCGTTGGCTCAACATTCTGTGATTCTGGGTAAATCACTTAATTTCCCTGTGCCTAGAAAATGAATGTGTTTTTGTGTAATATCACAGGTGCTAATCTAAACCACTCCAATACCTTCAGGTCCAGTTTGCCTTATATAAAGCTGCAACAAAAAAGTTGGCTTCTCGGAGCCCTTCTGGTCATGGGTGCTGCACTGGAGGAAGCAATTTATAATACATGGATCGAGGTTCTGTCTTCTTGTGAACTGTATGCTCCTTTTGTATTGTGCACGTGAAATATTCTTCAATTTCCTTGCTCAAAGAATAAGCTTGCGTTTGATCAAACAATAGGTGTGCTTAGAGAGAAACCAGAAATTGTCCCTAATAGCTAAATAGAACGAGCAGATTTTACTTCAAAATGTAACTAAATGAGTAGATCTGCGTTTCGTTATGGTGCAATGGACTCACATTTCGGATTCGCAAACTTGTTGCTCTGTTTCAGCATTTGCCGAGCTCATTAACAATTTTGTTTTTTTTCATCTAAAATCTTTAATCTTGCATGATTACCTTGCAAACTGTATTCTCAACACATGACACTGGTCTTTTATAGAGAAATCACCTGCCTTTTTAAGAACGGAGGGGCATATCAGCAACAACTGGCGATAATTATCGCTAAGCGCACTTAGCGCTAGGATAATTATCGCCGGCCAACGTGGATTTTTATCGCTGAGATAGCGTGCTATTAGCAACGCTTATCTCAAATGCGATAAAAATCCTAGCGCTAACTGCCAAACGTGTGATTATCGCTGGAAACGTGTGATTATCCCACGAAGTTTGGCGATAGCTTGCTGATAGGGCCTCACATACTTAGCCATGATATCCACCTTCTATAGGATATCATGGCTAAGTCAGTTTCAAAGCAGGCATAAAGAAAGTAGCGATAACAGAGGTTATCGCTACTTTTCCTGTCGCTATGCTGCTTTGCGTGAGGCTTGATAATAGGAGAAATGTCGCTTATTGACATTTCTCCCATTATCCTGGGGATGAACGCCCACTTTGCATCTCATTAGAGATGCAAAGATGGGCGTTAAGGGAAATGGAGATAAGGCAAGGTTTCACGCGATTATCGCCGCATTTGCGTCCGTTTCTGTACGAAAAGCGGCGATAATTTTATAACGCCTGCTTGCTGATATGCCCCGGAATTCTTTTACAATTCTGAGAAAATATTTATAGCTCCTACTTAACTTGCCTCTAGCCTCTACATCACACTAATTCAGCACAAGTTGTAACATTTAGCGTCAATCGAAGGCTCGGTCATATTTTAAACGGTAAACTTCAATGCATCTTTATTTGTATATTGCAGCTTCATGTGAAAACTGTTACTGGAATTATTTGAAGGAAAGTTCAGCAGAAATTCTGTTTGGAAGAACAACCTCACACACTATGTCCTACTCTATCTGTCATCCAGCCCTTAGACTAATTATCCCAAGCAACCCTTACTCCATTTGGTTGCAAAAATAAACAGTGCTCGAAATTCATTTTGGGCCCCTGACAGCTGCCACCCTGCCCCAAATATTTCGCCGTGTGCAGAACTCGTCACTTTAGAACACCTAACTAGGACACGCTTCTCCTAGTTGCAGTTTAACAATTGAGTCCTGTAATACTGAGCGCACAGTTTTTTTTATGAAGGCCTGCCTTTCTAATTCCACCCAACATTGATGTGCACGCGAATTTGTTTCAGCTTCACTAGTTCTCCTGCACAATTTGACTAGTGCACCCTGCCCGTATGGACCCTGGTGGAATAATCCAAATTCCTGTCTAATTTGGGCTTGTGACACATACCTTGGAATTGAAAAGGGTTTTATAAAAAGGTTCGATTGTAGATTGTTTAGAGTTACAATATATTTCCCCTTGTGCAGTTCAGAACCGTAAGATATAGGAATTTGGCTCCCACTACTTGAAGTAGAGGTATTTAAGGTCATATGCTTCAAGGTTTTAAAAGTAGACAATAGTTCATTAGCAATTGGTTGTCTTGATTGTAAATAGGCTTTGTAGGTTTTTTTGGGAGTCTAGATGCACACCTAGGTACATTACCGCCTGCCTGTTGCTGCCTCTACCTTTGAAAAAAATAACCTTTATTTTATTGTAGTTTAGACTTAATCGCAGGGTGTTGGTGTACCCCAGTGACTGATTTCTTAACCGCTGCAGTCCAATTCGGGTCTTACTGAAGAGGACAATCTTGTTGGCATTTTGTAAGCTTCTTATTTGCACTGTGCCCAACCTTTGAGGATCCCCCTGCACAATGGCCAGGTGGCTATCCAGATCGGCCAGGTATATAAATAGACAAGGTGCTGTAGCGCACCCCTGTTTTAACCCCTTGTTAGTATAGATTTTGTTTGTAACTCTTCGACCTTACAGTTGAGTTTTACCCATGTATTGGAATATACATTTATTATTCCTTTCAACTGTGTCTGCGGTACACCTCATTTGGCCATTTATGGATAATAGTTCTACATCATAGGTGTTGTCATGCTCTGCTCCCTGGAAAGGACACTATTCAAGTGTGTGTGCCACCTATCCATGTATTCCAATAAGACCAAAGTACGTATTCCCAAACAACAGTTGCATCTGTGTGTTTTGTCTAGGTGCTAGGGCCGGACCAGAATGAAATAACAAGGGGTATGGTTGTTCGACCTTGTTCGGAATGTTCAGACTAAATCCCAGGAACCCGCAAAGCATGAACACAACAGTAGGTTATAGGAAGCATTTGCAAACTAAGCTCCTGTAGTAATGTGTACAAAGCAGCAGACAGTCTGCAGCGTGCTCATGCTAACTTAGGGAAGACAACAATGTCCCCACAGGCCACGTGACAGTTTCCTGTTAATAGTCCCTGGTTGCTGATAATCCCATGGTTAAATTGCTGCTGGATCATTCATAAACAAATCACTTAGTTTGTTATTTGTAGACCTTCCCAATTTGCTATGGGATGTTACAGTCCAATTGACCCCTTTAATACACCTGTTGCTTGCAACAGCGGAAGTATGGGGCTTGGGTAACAGACAGTTGACACTTTCCTCATACTGATTCCCCAGGCTGCAAATTGATCTCTGTGCAGCCAGACTGGGGATGACTTTCATCCCTCCAAGTGATAGTTTTAATGTTGTTGCCTTGGCGCTCCGGGTTAGGACTACATTTAACAGCCTCTATAATATTTGTCTTATTTTATTTCAATCCTTGTACTGCTGTGAGCAATCTTAACACTGCACTGCGATTTAAAATGCCATATGAGCCCCTTGAGTTGTATTGTGGGATTAACGCCATCCTTACACTTTCTTGCATTTGAATGCCATGAAATTGAGTCTGCACCTGCATTTTAGCAACTGCTTTAGATTTCACAGGAGGTAACCCCATTAGAGGTGGAATATGTGTAGTTGAAGGAAAATGTACTAGGGGTAATCCCAAAAGTGGGGAGATACATGTATCAAGGGAGTTTCTTTGAATGTTAATGTGGGGATCCACTACAGTGCCCTTCTTAGCGCATTGTTCTTCCCTACCTGAGAGAGCTAGCTTTCCCCATCTACACCTTGGCATCCTCAAGCAATCCCCTCTGAGGCCGTTACTAGTCTGTTGTGATGTGCAAAACCATTAAATAAATAGATACGTGAATGTGTGTTTGTGTGTGTTCACCTCTGTCGTGTTTGTGTGTGCATGTTTGCATATGTGTACACTTGTATTTGTGCACATGTATGTGAGAACATGAGTGCATACTTTACTGTGTAAGCATTCTGCATACGTGCTTGTGTGCATGTACACAACTGTGCACATGTGTGTATATCCACATTTTGTGTATATGTGTGCGTACATGATTGTAAAAGGCAGTCTGCATATTGTTAGGTGGGTAATCATTTGCGCATATAAATGTCTGCCTTGGTACCCATGTATATATGTCTGCACTTGTCTCCTTCTATGTCTGTGTGATCATTTGAATGCATGTGCACAAGCCTTTGCGTTTGGGATTATGCATCTGTGTATGTGTACCTATGTGCTTATGTGTCAATCTTTAGTTGTAACTGTGCAGTTGCACTGCATGAATGCGTGTGTAAACAATAGTATGTTTACTTGCGTACTTATCCATCTATGTCTGTGTTTGTGGGTGGTGCTTCTTTGAGGTGGCAGCTTAGACCCACATCAGAAGAGGCACTCAATCAATATATTATTAAAGCTATACAATCAGTTGGAGTGTTTTCACAAATTAGTGTGTGCAATTTGATGTACTTCTGTTTTTCAAAGTTGAATTATTGCATAGAATGAACCAGACTTTTCCTCTGACAATCTATCATGTTCTCTTGATGTTCTGAATGCTATTTGTGAATGTATACAGTTTTGCAGGGTAACTGCATATTTTACCACTGAACTGCCAAGGCTGTCACATATGCCCACCCTAACAGCCCTAACCACAGCTTCTTCTTTTACTACATTCTTTGTAAATACTTCCCTGAACCAGCATTTTGTGTCTAAACACTCAACAAAACATTCCTTGGCCTCAATGCCCAACACCTTGGTGATTCGAGCAAGCAAATTTGCATGGTACTGCTAAAGGAACTGGTGACCAGACAGTCCCTGGAAAATGGTGGTATCCAAGAGCCAAAAGCTTTGGCTTTGAGGCTGGTTCTGTAAATTGATTGGGTTTCAATTTTGAAATAAGATGTTGTTTATATCCACTATCCTTTTAGTGGACTTGCCCCTTTCACAGCTCAGCTCCATCTAGTAACTGCTGCTGTCCCTGTTGCTGATCCTGAGGTCAGGAGTTTGAGACCTTCCTCCACCCAAAGGCTCCTGCCTGCGCCTTATCGCTGATGGTCCAATGGCAGAGAGTCACTGCTCTGTTACTAGGGCTGCCCTTCTGTCTCTCTTTCTGCTTTTTGTGTCTCTCTTTCTGCTTTGACTGTCTCTCTTTCTGCTTTGTTTGCCTCTCTTTCAACTTTTCTCTTTAACATTCTTATGCTTCTCTCTTTTACATTCTTCTGCTTTTCTCTTTTACATTATTTGCCTCTGATTTTTGGCTTTCCTTTTCCATTTCCTGCCTGTTTTCCCCTTTGTCGGTTCTGCGATCCCCGCTGCCCCTCCCCCTCCAGTGTCCCTTCCCGCATTTTCCCACCTCCCAGCTGTCCAGCCCCCCTCATCACTACTTATTGGCGGCTGCTGCATGGCCGCGCAGCAGGCATGCCAAAGGCAAGCCCATCTGTGCCTGGACTGTGCCTAGTGCCAGGGACCCTGGTTCCTGGACCTTCCAGCACTACAACACCAGCACCCTCCACTCCCTCAACCTTGGATGCCACGTCACCTGCCACCTAGCATCACCGAAAAAGACCCATGGACCCTTCACCTGCCAGAACTGCAAATGCCTCTTCACCCATGTCAACATGCCAGCTCCTCCTGCTGCCCAGCTGACCAACAGTACACCCAACCAGCCCAACTGCATCCTCCTCAATGTACCAACCCTCCACAAACTTGCCACAGATATCCGAGACCACTTCAATGCCACCTTTCTCAACATTGCTTTCCTCATGGAAACCTGGACCAATCCCTGCTCCCGACCTGACATCGCCGTGCCAGACCGCTACAAAATCACCCTTAAGGACCGCTCGACTGCCCCGGAGGAGGTATCACCATTGTCCACAAGAAACCCCCGACTAATCACGCACTCTAATGACCCAGTGATGACCATGGAACTCCTCCACTTCTAGATCCAGACCAACCCCCAACATCATCCTCGGCTTCACCCTTGTCCACAGGTCCCCCGGACCCTGAACCCCTTCACTGACACCATTGTAGACCTCATCGCACCCCAGGCTCTCACATCCTCCGACTACTTTCTACTCGGAGACCTCAACTTCCACATGAACAACCCCAGTGACCAGAACACCACCTCCGTACTGGAGAACCTCACCAACATTGGACTCAAGCAGCACCGAACTCTTGTGGACGGACCACCACTGCGTGCATCTCACCTTCGCCACACCTACCATACACCACCATCCTTCTCGCCCCCGGCAGCAGCTGGATCAAGGCAGCTAAAGAACTTCTCATTGCTCCCTCAGCACAACGGACGCCAACACCACAGCACACAACCTCCACCAGTGGATCTCCAACTACACCAACACTCTGGCACCCATCTAGAGGAGACCAGGCAAGCAACACTCCAAGAAAGCCAGCTGGTTCACTCCCGCCCTCCAGGAGTTCAGACGCACCTGCAGATGACTTGAGAAGAGATGGAGGAACAACAAAACCCTGGAAACCCACGCAACCTTCAAATCCACCTTCAATGCACATCGTCTCCTCCTCAAAACCACAAAGAACACAGCCTTCCAAGACAGAATAACATCAATGAACACAACAGCAAAGAACTCTTCACAATCGTCTAGGAGTTTGCCAAGCCCAACAGCGAGACCACAAACATTCCAACCTCCTACGACCTCTGCAACAAACTTCACCACAAGATCAGGCAGATCTACGACAGCTTCGACACTCTAGACCCTGCTGCTACTCCTGCCACCACAGCACACAACTATGCCACACACCGACAAACCATGCTCTGCTGGACCCCGCTCACAACAGAGGGCACACTGAAGACCATGAAGAGCATCCACTCAGGAGCCCCATCCGATTCCTGTCCGTACCACATCTTTCACAGAGCAGCCATCGCTTTCGTGCCCCACCCTCGCTGCACCATCAACTACTCCATTGAAACAGCCACTTTCCCCAATCACTAGAAACATGCCGAGATCAGCCGCCTGCTAAAGAAGCCGGCCTCAGACTGGACAGACCTCAAGAACTTCAGACCCATCTCCCTCTTCCCCAGCCAAGGTCATCGAGCAGGCCATCAACGCCCAACACTCCGAGTTCATCGAAGTGAACCATGTCCTGGACACCCACCAATCTGGCTTCTGAAGCACCCACAGGACAGAGTCCTCACTCCTCGCCACTACCAACAACATCCGCACACTCCTCGACCAGGGCGAGACCGCAGGCCTCATCCTACTGGACCTCTTTGTTGCATTCAACTCTGTCTCCCACCACTCTCTAATCACAAGACTCAATGATGCCGGCACCCATGATAAGGCGCTGAACTGGATCCACTCCTTCCTTCCCAGCCAAACACAGCGAGTTAGACTATCCCCGTTCCTCTCAGAACCCACAGAGATCAGCTGCCGAGTGCCCCCAGAGTTCCTACCTGATCCACATCTTCTTCAATGTCTACATGGCCCCACTCGCAGCCATTGTCAGCAGCCACAGACTCAACATCATCTCCTAAGCTGGAGACACTCAACTGATCCTCTCCCTCACCAACGAACCGACAACCACCAGAGCCAACTACCACAGCGGAATGAAGGCCGTTGCTACCTGGATAAAAGACAGCTGCCTCATGCTCAACTTGGACAAGACCGAAAAATTCATCCAGTTACTCACTCCTTCAGTCTGGGACAACTCCTGGAATCCCCTCCTACCCCAATGGACCACGCACGCAACCTTGGCATCATACTGGACTTGTCGCTCACTATGAACTGCCAAATCAATGCAGGTTCCTCAGCCTGCTCCTACACACTCTGCCTGCTCCGAATAACATTCAGATGGATCCCCACAGAATCCAGAAAGATGGTCACCCAAGCACTCATCACCAGCCAACTCGACTACAGCAATACACTCTATGCCGGCATCACTCGTAAATGGTTGAAGAAGCTACAGAATGTTCAAAATGCCACAGCCAGGCTGGTCCTTGACATCCCACGACGCAGCCACATCATTCACCACCTCCGACTACTCCACTGGCTCCCAGTCAATAAGAGAACACCTTCAAGCTCCTCACACATGCCTACAAAGCTCTCCACAACAAAGAGCCAGCATACCTGAACCACCGCCTCGCATTCCACGTACCCGCCAGACAACTCTGTTCCGCTCAACTCACCCTTGCCTCTGTCCCCAGGATCCACAAGACCAGAACAGGTGAAAGTTGTTTCTCCTACCTTGCTGCCAAGACCTGGAACACCCTGCCTCTCCACCTCAGGAAATCAGTTTACCTGACCCAATTCAAGAAGGACCTCAAGACCTGGCTCTTCGAACGATCCCCTATCAAAAGGAACCAGCGGCCCCTCCTCTCCCTCTGCGCCTTGAGACCCTCACGGGTGAGTAGCCATGCTTTACAAGCCACTGATTGATTGATTGATTGATTGATGGATTGATTGATTTGATCTGATAGGATTTTATACCGTAGAGCACAAAGTAATTATTTCCACCAAATGCAGGCACCACCCAAGAGCAAAATTAGGTTGCTGCTTTAGCAATGATCGACATGATATCACAGAAGGCAGCCTAAAAACACAACCCTAGTGAATATTCTGAAATCCTTGGATATCAGCAAAGTTAAAGACTTATGACACCTCCTTAAATAAATGCCATAGAAGAAAGTCCTCTGGGAGCAGTATGTAGGCAGTCCTGATAAAGTATGATAAATATCAGTAACACCATGATACCATTTTACTGCAGTCTTTCATTCTTGCTTTTGGTGGTGTTGCTTGTAAATCTCCGCAGGCACCAGCCTTTCTATGGCAGCCTTCTTGCAATAGCTTCTCTCCCCTGGTAGGTGGTACCATCTACCTCTTTCTTCCTGTAGCAACTGTTCCAATACCTTCTCTCCTCTGGTAGGTGGCACCATTTGCCTCTGTTGATGCTCTATTACTCCTCCTGCCCATAAACATGATGGCAAGAAGCCCCATAAAAGCTCCAGTTTTAGCCTAACATCAGCTTTTCTTTTTGTTTTCCTTTAAAACACCCAAAGACAAGGATCTGGAGCTTAGCTCTTACCTATTTGTTTTTTGTCGTCAATAAGGCAAAGCTATCCACACAGTCTCACATGACACAATTCAACTCCACACATTTCCAATCCACCCCACATAATTCTACACCAAACCACATACTTCAGCTAAATAACACTATTACACAAGATACCACCAACATCCAATCCACACCATAGAATTCCACATCCTGTCACAAACTTTAACAGCACACCACATGATTAATCTCCACTACATACCGCTCCACAATACAAAATACCATTCCACATAATTAAACTCCATAACACACAACATTCCCACTCCACATAAGTTCAGTACACTCAATACCACATAATTACTATACACATAATTCCACTACACACCACGCCATATAATTCAACTACATAAATCCACTCCACACTACACAATTCCTAAAGTAACAATTCCAATACAACCCACATAATTCCTCTACACACCACATACATACACTGCAGAACACATGGGTAAAAAACATTGTTGTTGACAAAGCCAAGAGCTCTAACTCTATCTAATGCGAGACCTATTGAATTTCCAATGCTTGTTTTATGTTTGCAATGGTATTCATTTCAAAAGATCAATACTATTTATAACAATGTGAGATGATGTGACATGATGAACATATAAAATGTGTTCCGTCCGTTCTGAGTTATTAACTGCGGTTATTATGAACTGGGAAATTATGTATTATTGTATTTAATCGGGAGTCAAGACCTGTGTAAATGTTAATGTTTTGAGAAAATATAGTAAACTTACTCTGAGTAAAAAGGAGAAAATATAATATCACTTCAAAACGAGAAGTTGATTTAAAATGATTGAAGCGTTATGTAGTTGCACAGTGGGGCCATAATACTAAAAAACTGCATTCGCAAAGTTGGCACAACAAATTAGAAAACACAAGCAGTAAACATCATCTAGCAACTGCCTAGGCTGGAATTTGTGTTGCAAAAATAGAGAATCAAAAGTGATAGTAACATCAATTTGTGACTCTCTGTTGATATGCAAACATGTTATCTAGTCAATCTACATTAAACAAAATGCATATTAATGAAGGGTGGCCAATAGTGCTCAAATTCCAATAAACATTTCGCACTATTTTTTTTTCCAATGTTTTTATTGATTTTAAAAGGTCAGACATTAGATGGTACAAGAACACACAAGGACGCTTTTATCAGTATATTAACCAGCAATAGTACGCCCATTTAAGTCATCGTTTTGCATTAAACAATAGTAATAAATGAAAAACCCAATATGCACGCCAGATCATTGTTCCATTTGTCCATAAATTCACTCCAGGCATCCATTTCACAGCAGTCCTGCTCCGAGGTGAACGCCGGGATTTTCCATCATTATCACATCGATGGGTGGACTATTGGATCAACATACGATCGATAATGTCCAGAAAATTAAATCAGAACTTATACCAACAAAAAAATATATACCTTACCCCCCTCCCCGAACCCTCTCCGTGCTCAGATTCTATCCTATTTCAGTGTATCCTAACTCCTGTCATGTTCCAGTGTATGCAGTGCGGAGGTAATGTACACCGTTTCATTCTGGCCCGTCAGTCGATATTGCCAGTACACAAATGCATGATATGGAATCGGCGGCTTGTGCTACCGGCGCAAGCTTACTCAGTGTAACTCAGTCCCTAAGGTGGGGCGTGGTCATCAGTCAACAACATTCAGCGCAGCAAAAATATTCAACAGTGCATGCCACTCCATTGAAATAGGTGTACGTCTTAGCCCCCTGTACTCATCCCTGCTTAACTCTGCTCCCTCTTATTGGACCTAGAGACCTACGGTAGCTTGGCTCAGGTAGAAAGGCCTCGTTCCAGAGTAACATGTCGTGCTTGCGTCACACTCACCTCAGCACTCCAGCGGACCACCACTAAAAATGACACTACACCAAGAAATTAGAAAATTTAGAAAAGCTTTATCTTTCCTTTTATCATGTTTTTCTTTTCTTTCCAATGAATACAATCAGTTTTTATCTAAATCACATTAGAGTCAAGACATTTCTTTCCTTTCAAATGAAATCAATCCGTTTTTATCTATATCACATTAGGGTCAAGACATTTCTTTTCTTTCAAATGAAATCAATCAGTTTTTATCTATATCACATTAGGGTCAAAACATTTCTTTGTGACTAGATTGGCAGTACATGAATACCTTAGACATGGTATGGAATCAAGTGCGCCACCTGGTGGTCAAACACGGCACAGCAAATTCAATAGCACTTTAAAACAGGTCAATTAGCATAGCGCTGCACTTAGCCACTTAAAAGCGCTTTAAATATGACAGTACTCCGAAGCCTGAAACAGGGCCATTCATGACCCTGTGTAACCTGGTACCTCTATGAAGCGCTACCCAGCCTATACCACTGGAGCGCTAAACATTAGGGTTTCTGTTGCGCTTGGGGCCAAAGCGCTGCGTCCGTACCTGGAGAGAGGTGATATTTCAGAGCCTCGAATTAGGGCCCTAGATTTCAGCCGTGGTGTTAGGTAGTCTTAGGCAGGTGTAAACAGTCCCAACCTATCTCCCCCAATAGGCCTCGATCATTCTGGCCGCTGTCTGCCGGTGTCAGGCCCTGTTCGTCGGGCCAGGGGGCCAAATGCTTGTCAGGAGATTTTCCCCCCCTAGGGGAGGAGCGTGTTCCGGGCTCCACGGGGGCCTCCCGCCCTCCTCCCAAGGGGGTTACCTGGTTCTTCGGCCTCAGCGAGGCCCTTGCAAAGCTCGGCCCGAGTTCTTCAGCGGGAGGGGATCCCTCTTCCTCACGAGCCTCCCGGCAATGTCCGGGTCGAGGGCCTCCCCCGCAGTGATGGTCCAGCGAGGCGGTTGGGGATTAACGCGTGGGGCTCCCGGCCGGGCAGACGTGGACGGGGAGCTCCGTGGGGATCAGCGACGACTCCGGAGGGATTTCCTTCACGCTTCTCAGACCCGCACCTTCTCCACCAATAGCGCAGCGGCGGAGGCGGCGTTTGGCAGTCCGCCCCCGTCAGGTGACTCGGGTTACTGGCTTCAGGCCTACGCGGCCTTCCTTGAACTCCGGCGGCCCTCTCCTCACAGAGGGCCGCGTTGCTGAGGCTGCGACGGCAGCGGCGGGGCCCCGGTCTTCCCCGCAGGCCCCAAGGATGACAGGGAACAGGCGACACGTCCCAGGGCCACAACGGTGAGTTATTCTTAGGGGCAACCCCACCAGGGGTGGCTAAAATTGAGGGGTGGCCTGCAGCTCAGGGGTGGCGATGTGCTCGGCGCCTAGCGCCCCCTTTTTCCTCACAGCGACGCCCTGGCTCAGGGCAGGTGGGATGGAACGAAGCAGGTCACACGCCAGTGGCAGAACCAGATAGGGAGGACCCAGGCAAAGTCAGAGAAGTAGAGGATAAGGTCGGAGATGGTTACTCTTTTCCAGTGTTCTCTTCAGGGGTCCTGGCTTAGGCAGGGAGCACAAAAGGTTGACGTGATCCCAGGGGCAGAGGCTGAAGGCAGGGCTAGGTCACGAGGTAGGGGGCAGTGTCAACCGAGGGGGGGGGAAAGCAGGCCCTAAGAACAGTCAGTTCCCCCCTCTAGCGCACCTACCTCCCCACTCAGGTGCCTTACTCCCGACTACATCACTTCACACAAAATGGCCGACACACATCACCTCTATATATAGCCTGGGCCTTGACTATCTGGAGTGGCCCAGAAGGTTCTGGAACCCCTCATGCCAGCCCATGGCTCAGGCTCTGAGGTGACAGTTTAGGCCACCATTTTGTGGAGGAGCTCTCTCTCTCCCTCCATTTTAGGGAAGCACCTTGCGCCACATTATCAATTAGTGATAATGGGGCACCCAAAGCCTCTAAGTCAACACCAAAAAAACTAGTGGACAGGAAAAATTAGAGGGAAAAGGAAGAAAAATGAGGAGGGGACAGCCAAAGGGCTGGCAGGTCTAACACGCGTCCCCCCCAGCTGAAAGTGAGGAGAGCTACCCAATCCCTTGGGAGTTCTCTTCACTGAGGCGGAAATACCTGGAGAGACCGTCAGCATTGGCGTGGTCCACTCCTGGGCGATGTTCCACCCTAAAGTCCATTCCCTGTAGGAAGATGGACCACCTCAACAACTTAGGATTCTCGCCCCTCATTTGCATCAGCCACCTGAGGGGCCGGTGGTCGGGCTGAACCAGGAAGTGCGAGCCAAACAGGTATGGCTGCAGCTTCTTCAGAGCCCACACCACCGCAAAAACCTCCCGTTCGATCGCACTCCACCTCTGTTTCCGGGGTAGTAGTCTCCTGGATAGGAAAACCACAGGTTGGTCCAGACCCTCTTCATTGAGCTGTGACAGCACTGCCCCGATGCCATGCTCCGACGCATCCGTTTGGACGATGAATTCTTTGGAGAAGTCAGGGGCCCTGAGGACTGGCGCCGCACACATTGCTTGTTTCAGGGTGTCAAAGGCTCGTTGACACACCTCGGTCCAGATTACCCGTCGAGGGTGCTTCTTTGATGTAAGCTCAGTCAAGGGAGCCACGATAGTACCATACCCCTTGACGTAGCGTCGGTAGTAACCGGTGAGGCCCAGAAAGGCTCGGACCTCCGTCTGAGTCTTGGGGGGTTCCCAGGCCATGATGGTTTCAATCTTGGCCTGGAGGGGTTGCACCTTGCCCCGACCCACCAAGTGACCGAGGTACACTACTGACCCCTGCCCGATCTGGCACTTACTGGCCTTGATCGTCAGACCCGCCTGCTGCAGGACGTGAAGGACAGCCTGAAGGTGACACAAATGGTCCTCCGAGCTGCTGCTGAAGACGGCGATGTCATCCAGGTAAGCAGCTGAGAAAGCCTCCATCCCGGAGAGGACCTGGTTCACCAGCCGCTGAAAAGTGGCAGGGGCGTTCTTGAGCCCAAAGGGCATCACGCAGAACTGGTAGTGACCCTCAGGTGTGGAGAAGGCTGACCTTTCCTTTGCTCCATCTGTCAGGGAGATCTGCCAGTACCCGGATGTAAGGTCGAAGGTACTCAGATATTGGGCAGCTCCCAACCGGTCAATGAGCTCATCCGCCCTCGGGATAGGATGAGCATCGGTCTTCGTCACAGAGTTCAGTCCCCTGTAATCCAGACAGAACCTGAGTTCTGGGGTGGTGCCCGGTGGGGCAGCTTTAGGTACCAGTACCACCGGACCAGGGACTGCTTGAAGGTTCAATTACTCCCAGCTACAGCATCTTAGTGACTTCACCATGGATGCTAGCCTTCACCTTATCCGACAAGCGGTAGGACTTGGACTTCACAAGTGGGCTGTCCCCTGTGTCCAAATCATGGGTACACAGATGAGTCCTTCCCGGGATAAGTGTGAACAGTGAAGCGTACTGCTCCAGAACCTGGCGGCAGTCTCTCCGCTGTTCGGGAGTTAGAGATCACTCCCTCTACCGACCCATCCTTTTCTTGGGACGTGAAAAGATCAGGGAGAGGTTCACTTTCCTCTTCCTCTGACCCATCAGTCACCATCATCAAAGTGACCTCTGATCTCTCTTGGTGGGGCTTAAGGCAGTTGACATGGAGCACCCGATGGGGCTGCCTAGGGGTCTTAAGATCCACCACATAGGTGACCTTGCCCTTCTTCTCAATCACCTCAAAGGGGCCTGACCAGCGCTAAGCTCTCCAGGCTCCATGACCCACACCTTCTGGCCAGGCTCCAGCTCCACCAGGTGAGCATTTTGGTCATACCACTCCTTCATGACCGTCTGGCTGGCTTCTAGGTTTTTGGAAGCTTGCTTCCACAACCTAGCCATTTGGCTACGAAAGGCCAGCATGTAGCTCACCACATCCGGGGGAAGTTTTCTGGAAGTCTTTTCCCATCCATCCTTCACCAGGCTGAGAAGTCCTCGAACAGGGTGCCCATACAACAGCTCGAAGGGTCTGAAGCCCACTCCCTTCTGCGGTACCTCCCTGTAGGAGAACAGCAAACAAGGCAGGAGGACGTCCCATTTCCTCCGCAGGCTCTCGGGCAGACTCCTGATCATGCCCTTCAAGGTTTTATTAAACCTCTCCACCAGACCATTGGTCTGAGGGTGATAAGGGGTGGAGAACTGGTAGGTGTCTTCACACTCCTTCCACATAGCCTGCATGTATGCCGACATGAAGTTGGCACCTCTGTCGGACACAACTTCCTTGGGGAAACCCATCCGGGTGAAAATCCCCATCAGGGCCCTTGCCACCGCAGGTGCAGTAATGGTCCTCAGAGGAATAGCCTCTGGGTACCGGGTGGCATGATCCACCAGAACCAGGATAAACCTGTGACCGGCAGAAGTTGGTGGATCCAATGGCCCAACAATGTCGATGCCCACCCTTTCAAAGGGGGTGCCAACGACAGGCAGTGGTTCCAGGGGAGCCTTCAGCTTCACCCCTGTTTTCCCACTAGCTTGGCAGGTGACACACGTTCTACAAAAAGTGTTGGACGTAATCCTCGCCTGAGGCCAGTAGAAGTGAGGGACAAGCCGAGCAAAGGTCTTGTCCTGTCCCAAGTGTCCTGCCAAGGGTATCTCATGAGCCAATTCCAAAAGGAAGGCTCGGTAACGCTGGGGAACCACCAAGGCCCGGGATGATCCATGCACCAGAGCCTTGGGTTCGCTATAGAGGAGACCATCTTCCCAATATATGTGGAAGTTCCCCGAGACGTTACCCGCTGCCTGGGCTTTGGCCTGCCGCCGTAAGCCCTCAAGGGTGGGGCACTCCTTCTGGGCCCGACAAAACTCCTCCCTGGTAGGTCCTCCCTCCACCTGCCATTCTGCAGGGTAGGTAAGCCCTCCAGGGAAGTCACATCCCCCTCTGTGGACTCTGGGACCACCTCAGTTGCCCCATCCATCTTACGAGGTGCAGATGCTGGGGCAGGCTTCCCCTGTCCCCGTTTACCCTTTTTGGCAGCTGGTTGGGCCTTTGTCCCAGGCTCCAACCTCTTTGAACTTCCCCTCCGGGCAGTCACAGACCGCGTGTTGGCACAAGTCCACACAGGCGACCCCAACATCTCCATATGAGCCTTGAACTCGACCTCCTTCCAGGCCGTATGTTCAAGTAATTTCCCAACAGACAGTCGACCGGCATGGCAGGGCTTACCGCAACTCGAAGAGGACCCGCAACCCCTTCCCACTCAAAGGGAATCTGAGCCACTGGATAGTGACCCTCTTGGTTGTCAGCCATCACAACCGGGTGGACAACGTTGGGAACCACCTGCTCTGGGGACACCAGTTGACTCCTTACCATAGTCATGCTGGCTCCTGTGTCCCTCAGAGCCTCCACCCTCTGGCCATTGATGGTGACCCATTGCCTGTAATTGGTAGTATTCGAGGGCACATGGAACCATCTCGCAGTCTCCCAGGGACACTAATGTTAGCCCTGCCCACTCACCTCCCCTATCTAGGGGCAACTCCTCCCCGAGCACTGCACTCGACACCCCAGGGGTCTTTCCTCCAGTGGGAGGGTGTGGTCTCTTGGGACACTTGGTATCCCCCTTGTAGTTCCCAATCTCGCCACACTCGTAGCAACGGACAACCCTAGGCTGCTGACCACGGTCAAGATAAGGGGATTTGTGGGGGCCAACCTTAGGAGGGAATCCTGATCCCTTTCCCTGTGAACTCTTTTGGGGGCCTTTAGGGAACTCCTTCTTTTGGTCTCCCCCGTCTTTCTTCTGGGGAGCGCCCGGTCCAGTCCTTTGGGAATCCTCCCAGTTCCTTTTGAAAACACCCGGGTACTAGCCCAGATGTCCGCCTCTTCCGCAAGCTTCCTAGGATTAGTCAGCTTGCTGTCCACCAGGTGTTGACGCAGCTCCGGAAAACTTTTCTCGAGGAGGTGCTCCCTCAAAAACAGGTTATACAACCCCTCGTAGTCTTTCACCTCACTGCCCTGCACCCAGCCCTCCAAAGCCTTTTTGGCGTAGTCCAGGAAGTCCACCCAGTTCTGGGTGGCCAGCTTTTGGCTACCCCGGAATCTCTGTCTGTACTTCTCAGGGGTCAGCCCAAACTTCCTAATCAAGGCGACACTCATGGTGGGGTAGTTGGTCTGCTCCCGTTGTTCTAGGGCTAAAAGGGCATCCCTCCCCACGGGAGGCATGTACCTGTACAGACCACCCCCCCACTGAGCTTCCGGGATCCCATGGGCTCGCAAGGAGACCTCATAGGCAGCCAACCACTTGGCGATGTCGTCTCCAACACCGTAGCTGGCAACTACATCCTTTGGTACGTGGGGTCTAGGCTCCCTGGGAACTTCTCTCTGTACGCTGCCACCAACAGGACTACTGGGGGTCCCTAAATGAAGGGCCTGGAGATCCAATTCTTTCAAATGGAGCTCATGAAGGAACCTCCGCTCTTCCCTCTCCTTCTCCAAGCGGGCTAATTCCATCCTGAATTGCCTCTCCTCCCTCTTGTCGGCTAAATCAGCAGCAGACAGGCATCCCCCTGAAGCGCTACTACTGGCCCTTGAAGGTACCCTGGGTCCTGCAACCATATTGCTGCTCTCAGGGGGGAAAAGTGATTCTGCCCCTTCCGTGGTGTCCGGTTCCGGTCCCTCCTCCTCCCGTTCCCCGCTATGGTGGGCCATCACCCAGGCTCTCAAGCTAGTCTGGAGCTTCACTTTCTTTGCTCCCTGCTTGAAAAATACCCCCCTCTCCTGGCAGAATTCCTTTAGCTGGGTTACAGTGTACTCCTCTAGCCTACCCAGCTCAAACTCCATCCTGCCAGGTGGGACCCTAAACAATGCGGAAAAGAACTCACAAGGTAAGAAGAACCTTCTTTAAAAAGAAAACCACACCACAGGACAGGAATAATTTTGGAAAATCCAAAGAATCCAATCAGGGAGACAACCTGGAGAAAACTCCAATAAAATCAAAAATCAGGTGTAGGGTGCATGGCGCACACTGAATTGCCGATGAGTGGACACAAGCACAAGCTCAGAATCCCACCGCTGAACACCAACTTGTTGGACCTAGAGACCTACGGTAGCTTGGCTCAGGTGGAAAGGCCTCGTTCCAGAGTAACATGTCGTGCTTGCGTCACACTCACCTCAGCACTCCAGTGGACCACCACTAAAAATGACACTACACCAAGAAATTAGAAAAGTTAGAAAAGCTTTATCTTTCCTTTTATCATGTTTTTCTTTTCTTTCCAATGAATTCAATCAGTTTTTATCTATATCACATTAGGGTCAAGACATTTCTTTTCTTTCAAATGAAATCAATCAGTTTTTATCTATATCACATTAGGGTCAAAACATTTCTTTGTGACTAGATTGGCAGTACATGAATGCCTTAGACATGGTATGGAATCAAGTGCGCCACCTGGTGGTCAAACACGGCACAGCAAATTCAATAGCACTTTAAAACAGGTCAATTAGCATAGCGCTGCACTTAGCCACTTAAAAGCGCTTTAAATATGACAGTACAACGAAGCCTGAAACATGGCCATTCATGACCCTGTATAACCTGGTACTTCTATGAAGCGCTACCCAGCCTATACCACTGGAGCGCTAAACATTAGGGTTTCTGTTGCGCTTGGGGCCATAGCGATGCGTCCGTACCTGGAGAGAGGCGATATTTCAGAGCCTCGAATTAGGGCCCTAGATTTTAGCCGTGGTGTTAGGTAGTCTCAGGCAGGGGTAAACAGTCCCCCCTATCTCCCCCAATAGGCCTCGATCATTCTGGCTGCCGTCTGCCGGTGTCAGGCCCTGTTCGTTGGGCCAGGGGGCCAAATGCTTGTCAGGGGATTTTCCCCCCCTAGGGGAGGGGCGTGCTCCGGGCTCCACGGGGGCCTCCCGCCCTCTTCCCCTGGGGGGTTACCTGGTTCTTCGGCCTCAGCGAGGCCCTTGTGAAGCTCGGCCCGAGTTCTTCAGTGGGAGGGGATCCCTCTTCCTCACGAGCCTCCCGGCGATGTCTGGGTCGAGGGCCTCCCCCGCAGTGATGGTCCAGCGAGGTGGTTGGGGATTAACGCGCGGGGCTCCCGGCCGGGCCAGACGTTGCCGGGGAGCTCCGCGGGGATCAGCGACGACTCCAGAGGGACTTCCTTCACGCTTCTCAGACCCTCACCTTCTCCACCAATAGCGCAGCGTCGGGGGCGGCATTTGGCAGTCCGCCCCCGTCAGGTGACTCGGGTTACTGGCTTCAGGCCTACGCGGCCTTCCTTGAACTCCGGCGGCCCTCTCCTCAAGGAGGGCCGCGTTGCTGAGGCTGCGATGGCAGCGGCGGGGCCCCGGTCTTCCCCGCGGGCCCCAAGGATGGCAGGGAACAGGCGACACGGCCCAGGGCCACAACAGTGAGTTATTCTTCGGGGCAACCCCACCAAGGGTGGCTAAAATTGAGGGGTGGCCTGCAGCTCGGGGGTGGCGATGTGCTCAGCGCCTAGCGCCCCCTTTTTCCTCACAGCAACGCCCTGGCTCAGGGCAGGTGGGTTGGAAGGTAGCAGGCCACACGCCAGTGGCAGAACCAGATAGGGAGGACCCAGGCAAAGTCAGAGAAGTAGAGGATAAGGTCGGGGATGGTTACTCTTTTCCTAGGTTCTCTTCAGGGGTCCTGGCTTAGGCAGGGAGCATAAAAGGTTGACGTGATCCCAGGGTCAGAGGCTGAAGGCAGGGCTAGGTCACGAGGTAGGGGGCAGTGTCAACCGAGGGGGGGGGGAAGCAGGCCCTAAGAACAGTCAGTTCCCCCCTCTAGCGCACCTACCTCCCCACTCAGGTGCCTTACTCCCGACTACCTCACTTCACACAAAATGGCCGACGCACCTCACCTCTATATATAGCCTGGGCCTTGACTATCTGGAGTGGCACAGAAGGTTCTGGAACCCCTCATGCCAGCCCATGGCCCAGGCTCTGAGGTGACAGTTTAGGCCACCATTTTGTGGAGGAGCTCTCTCTCCCTCCATTTTAGGGAAGCACCTTGCGCCACATTATCAATTAGTGATAATGGGGCACCCAAAGCCTCTAAGTCAACACCAAAAAAACTAGTGGACAGGAAAAATTAGAGGGAAAAGGAAGAAAAATGAGGAGGGGACAGCCAAAGGGCTGGCAGGTCTAACACCTCTCCTCCCCCCCATCGAAGTAACTCGGCATGACAGTCCATTGGGGATGGGGGTCTGGTTGATTTCCAGCGGGTGGTCACCGTACGTTTGGCCAGAAGAAGCGCAAGATGAACAAAACGCGAGGAGGGGTTTCCTTTCTTGGCGCGGGGGCCCAATCCCAGGATGCAATATTCTAAGGAGTCATATGGGCGGGACGGGACCACCGCCTCAAGAGTGACACAAACCTTTTCCCAGTAATGACCCAGTTTGGGACATGACCATAGCATTTGTAGTAAGCCCGTCTGTGACGCTCGGCATCGCTGGCATTCATCCGTTGTGCCCGGAAACATAGCTTGTAGGCGCCGTGGGGTCAGGTACGCTCTATGGAGCACCATTAGCTGTATGAATTTTAATTTAGGGTTCCTCGATACCTTTTCAGGGAATTCCAGGATCCTGCTCCATTCTTCGTCCGAAAACGGGCGACCGACATCCCCCTCCCATTTGTTTTGCATTGTCAGTAAAGAGAGCTTTTTCTCGCTCCTGATCCCAAGGGTCAGCCACTTTACTAGCCGGGCACCATTGCCCATCATGTACTGCATTGTGAGAAGTGCGTTCATGGGTCCCCATGTGGTGCGAATGTAGTGGGTTACGTGAGTGTGCAGGAGAAACAATGTGGCAGGCGTGCCATGCGTCTGCATGAATTCCGCATGTGACATTAAAATGCCATCCTGGAAAACATCCCCCATCGTCATAACACCGGACTCTGACCATGCCCGAATCGCGCGGTTGGAGAGCGTGCCCGGTCTAGTAGGTACACCAAGTAAAGGTATAGTAGGGGCATACGGTATTGTTTTGCTAATATATCTCAGAGCGCTGCGCCAGGAACCGACCGCCAACCGAAGTAAGTGCGGTAAGGCTGGTGATATGGGAGCATGGGGCAATAGTAGCCTGTGAATAAGTCCTTTATTTTTGTCCTGTCCGTCAATTCCAGCTTGTGTAGGTTCCGCCCCGCTAACCAGTACGCAAGCCACTGTAGGTGACATGCAGAGCTGTATGCCCTCAGATCCGGGACCCCCATGCCACCCTGGGTGGTAGATAATTGCAGTTTTGCTAGACTAATACGACGTCATCCCGCGCCCCAAATGAGGTCTGTCAAAAGGGTATTCATTAGCTTAAAGGTCTTTGTGGATATAGGCAGCGGGAGAATGGTAAAAAAATATATTAACCGTGGTAACATTACCATTTTCGTAATGGCTACTCTGCCAGCTATTGACAAAGGTAAGGAGATCCAAAACTGAAGCTGAGACTTAAGCGCCATGAGTGCTCTAGCCAGGTTTTCGTCGAGCAGGTCCTGGGTGTTACGGTAAATATGTATGCCCAGATATTTGAAGGTAACAGACGCGGTTTGGAATTCCCAAGGGGCGAACTGTACAGGTCCCTCCTCCCGCTCAGCGCCGAAGTTATATGCGTGGGACTTAGATTCATTAATGGTAAGGCCTGATATTGCGCTGAAGGCATAGAATATTTCTGGTATAGGGTCTAGTTCGGTACTCAGGTCCTTCAGGTAGAGAATGATATAATCTGCGTAGGCAGAGACAATGTGGGTCGCAGTGCCACGGATCACACCCCGAGGGGATGCAACAGCACGAAGCTTGTGCAGTAGGGGCTCCAGTGCTACAATAAACAACAAAGGGATAAGAGGCAGCCCTGCCGCATCTCCCGGGCAACCACATATAGGCCTGAAATATGACAGCCGGTACGGGCCCGTGCAGTAGGGTTGATGTACAACAAACGCACCCATGCTAGGTATGTCTGCGGTATGCCGTAGTGTAATCCCATCTTAGTGAGTCGAACGCTTGTCTAAGGTCTAGGGAGATGCAGCACTCTTTGCTGCTCAAGGGGTGCATTCCCATCATAATCTGATGCAAGCGCCTGATATTAAGGGCCATGGTGCTGCCTGGCACAAAGCCGCCCTGGTCCGGGTGTATGAGTAGGGGGATAAATTGGTTAAGTCGGGTGGCCAAGAGGCGGCTGAGGATTTTGTAGTCTGTATTAAGAAGGGACAAGGGTCTGTAATTGTGTATGTGCAGCACGTTTCTGTCTGGTTTCAGCAACGAGACCACCAGTGCCTGTAATGTGGTGTGCGGTAAGCCGTTGCCTGTGAGAGATTCTTGGTAAAGGGTTTCCAGATGGGGCACCAGGAGGTCAGCAAACGTGACGTAAAACTCAGCCGGGATCCCATCATTCCCAGGGGTCTTATTACGCGGCAAGGCCTTAATGGCGTGCCGGATTTCCGTGCCTGTTATGGGGCGCGCCAGGTCATCTTGTTGATCCTGTGTGAGTTGGGTCATACAGATACCATCAAAAAATTTGTCAAAAGGGGCCGTGGTCTGCGGTGTAGGAGGGGCGAAAAGGAGTGCATACTAGTCTCTGAATGTAATGTTGATGTCCATTTGTGTGTTGACCTCTTCTCCAGCGCTGTTAACTATGTGCGTAATTGGGGTGGGAGCAGGGGCGTTACGTACCAAGCGCGCTAGCAGTGGTCCGGATTTGTCTGCTTGCGAGTGTTGCATTTGGGTATACAGTCAGTAGTCCACTACTCTAAGCTCCTCTAATAGTTCAGCATATTGTATATTGGCCTCGCGCAGTTGCGTGAGTTGGTCGCATGTTCCTGCCGCCTCCCCTCCCAGCACGGTCAGGTCGTCCTCTATTTTCTTGAGTCTGTCAATGATCGCCTGCCTTACCCCAACTCTAGTACTAATGGCCACTCCCCGCACTGTTGTCTTGAAAGCGTCCCATTCTATCTGCCGGGAGCTAGCAGTACCCACATTCACCTCAAAATATTGTTTTATCGTCTCTGTCAAGGCCGCCCGGAAAACCTGGTCTTCTAACATGTCTGGCTGCAATCTCCATGTGGGGATCGGTGTCGGTATCTTACCCCATTGTATCTGTAGCTCCACCGGATTGTGATCCGACAGTGTTTTCCCAATGTGGAGTGCCAATGTGACGGAGTCCAACAATGTGGTGGAGCATAGAAAACGGTCTATTCGAGTGTGCAAGCCGTGCGGTGGGGAGTAAAATGTGTATTCCCTGTGTCCCTTGTGTTTTGCTCTCCAGGCATCCCTCAGTTCCCATCCCTGTGCCCATCCATAAAGTCCTTCCGCTTGTCTCCTGCTCTCAGTAGCGTGTAGTGGAGGGTGGGATCTATCCAAGGCAATATCTAACACAGCGTTAACATCCCCGCCCAGTATCCATTGGTAACCGGCCCAGTCAGTTAAAACTGCACTAAGTGCAGCCAGGTATTTGCCTTGTTCAGTGTTGGGCGCATATTTACAACCCAGCACCACATGTCTCCAATCTAGCAAACCATGCAGTCGAACATATCTACCGTTACTATCTATGTTTTGTTGCAACATTGTGAATGGCACTGTATTCCTCATCCATAGCGCCGCCCACCTTGAGAAAGCTGAATAATGAGTGGCAAATAATTGTCCCCGCCATTTCCTTTGTAACTTTGTCACTTCATGCCCAGTAAGGTGCGTTTCCTTTAAACATGCAATGGAGATTCTCCATCTATTAATTTGCGCCAAGACTCTGTGCCTCTTGTGGATAGGGCCCAGTCCGCGCACATTCCATGTACAAAGAGTATATGTATTAGGTGATGCCGCCATAGGAACAACTTCTTGTATGGGTAGAACCCGCTACAGAGGCCCTGCTATAACATGTACAGAGGGATCTGAGCACATAACCCCCCAATAACATCCCAACACTAGGTTCCCCTTGTAAAACTATAGAGGACCAAACCAGTACCATTAGCCCAACATGGGCAACACTAGTTAAAAAAAAACACGCAGTCGCTCGGGGGGTGAAGGCCATACTTGCACTAAAACAAACAACCCTACATAACAGTAGAATTGTGCCCCAGGAAGCTCATGCAACCAGGGCCGTATCAGCAAGTCTTAACATCATGAATCCACATCATGCACTGTTGCATACTATACCGCTGCAGGGCACCCCATCAAAGTCAAAAGTAATTCGCCATCTGCGCTGTGATCGAGGGAAATAGTGGTTGGCTGGTATCCGACTCCGAGCATATTGTGTTAGTGTCTGATATATGTTCCACTTGGTGACTCTCTGAGCATCAAGCGCCGCCAGGGTGGCCGCCGTGAGTAGCGCATTTTCTTGGCTGGTGCCGATTTGCTCCAACGTTGGTGCTGTTTTCGAGGAGAGACTCCCAAGGCTACGGCCAGACCCATGTATGCCTGGATCCTGCTGTGTCGCAGCGGTGCTGGAATGATTCTGCAGGAGCAGGTCCTGAGAGAGATCCAGTGTGAGAGTGACTTCGACCCATTCCGCTGCTTCTTCGGGAGTTTCAAAAAATTATGATTTTTGATTATAGATCACCTTTAGGCGTGCCGGGAAGAGCAGGGCATACTTCAGGTTGTGGTCGCGCAATCTTTTCTTTACCTCTAGGAACGTCGCTCGTGACCTCTGGACCGTTGGGGTGAAATCTGGGTAGATTGAGAGAGTTCTATTTTCAAATTTCACTGGCGCATTCTCCCGGGCAGCCTTCAAAACGGTGTCACGATCTTTGTAATTAAGAATGCGTGCTATCAGCGGGCGGGGGACCGCACCCAGTCTGGGTTGCACTCGGTGCGCTCTCTCCACACTGTAAAGAGGTGTAAGTCCCGTCGTGGCAACCTTATCCCTGAGCCAGTCTTCCACAAACTGCGTGGGATCAGACCCCTCGCTGCATGCCAGAATCCCCAAAATGCACACATTGTTGCGACGGGACATCCCCTCAGCGTCTTCCACCCTGTCTTGCAGTCCCCGGAGCTGGTGCCTCTTCGGATTCCAATGCGTCTCTGCTCCAGATTGCTCAGACGCCAGGGGATGGCAGGTCGTTGCTCCAGGTCGTATATATGGTTGATATTGTCCTCTCTAGCTGGATGCGACAAGGGTCAACAGCGCAGATCGCACCCAACAGTGCAGAAGGGCCAGAACAGCACTAAACAGTATGTCCGGGTGGCAGACCACCTACGGCAGAGTCAGCAGCTACAACAGGTATGGCAGCGGGGGAGAAGCCATGAATATTGTAGTGTACTACCTACAGCGGTATGTGACGCCCTCCCCACCTCAGGTCCTACGCCTCCTCGAGTTAGCGACTCCGCTCTTTCGTTGGAGCAGTGTGGCGTACTGTTGCAATCTCTCTTAGAGGCGTTAGGGATGCATTTCACTGCGGCGCCGCCACCCCCAAGGCGCAAAGTGACGCGTTTCGGGTCCCAGATAGTAGCACCTGCGTGCTCGAGGATAATCCAGCACGGAGCTCTGGCGGGAAATCAGCAATGTGCCAGCTCTTTCTCCGGGTTCACAGCGCTCACGAAGGTGTGCCCAGCCACCGCGCTGCCACGCACTCTCTATGCCCCTGGGGGGACACACATAGCTTCCCGGGCCAGGTCCCGTCAGTCCTCGCCAGTGTAAGGCGGGGGTGAATCAAAGGGAATCGCTGGTTATACTTCCAGGTCGCAGCGGAGTCCCCTCAGGTTAGCCAATCAGGTCCCAGGCTATGTACCGGCCCCAGTCGCTCCGGCCCCGCAGTCAACCACCTTAGTAGGGTGCTCTCCTGAGCGCACGCCGCAGGCAGAGGGGGGAAGAATCGCTAGTGGTCACACACATACCCCATCATATTCATTGTGTAGTCGACCGCTGTTGATTAACTCAGCGTTGCGGAAAGAAGGTGCCGCCGGGCGCCATCTTCGATCGTGTCTCCGTTGTAGCAGATACGCAGCGGTATTGATGTCCCCGCCGGAGGGAAAAGGCGGAAAAGCCCCGGGCAGTACAGCAAACAGCACCGGTCTCCTCACTCTGCTTTTCATTAAAATACACTCGTTGCCCCCAGATTAGCTGTAGTCAGGGCGCCCAATCTCCATGCACAGGCGGCTGGTTTGTGGCTCCGCCCCGTGCTCTCCGCCTCCGATGGCCGCCCAGAGCTCCTGGCCAATTTCACGGATTTTTCTGGCAGATAGAAGCTCGTCCAGCCGCCGTTATACTCCTGTGGTGTTCCGCCGCTTGTGGTGTCGAAATCAGACAACGATGTGCCAGTATTGACAGGATAATTTGCAAAGTGTCGGGGCTGGGGACGGAACTCTCTCAGCTCACGTCGTCCACGCCCGGCAGTCGGCCATGCCCCCCCAACATTTCGCACTATGAAGGACCCTCACTAACCATAAAGTATTTACTTTTTTTGTGTGTAGTTATCATGTTGATTTATTTAACATTTTAAATCATACACTCATAATTTCATTAATCGTTGTCAGAAATGCATGTAAAGAATTTGATAGACAAGAAAGAAATAACAATCATGTGGATTAATCTAAAGATAAAAATACATAACATATATACCATTATTGCGAAACCATATGTGCAAAATAAACAGTATGGGCCCGATTCACAGAACTAACTTAAGACAAAATCCTAAACTTACTACCATTTTGGTATTCACAGAAGGCACTTACTCATTTTGGTATTCACAGAAGGCACTTACTCATTTTGATATTCACAGAAGTTAGGAGTCCTAACTTTAGGACTCCTAAATGCCTTCTGTGAATACCGAAAGTCTTAAAATTAGTATTTTTCTCAGTTTAGTAGTAGTATAGTTAGGACTCCTAACTTTAGGACTCCTAAATGCCTTCTGTGAATACCGAAAGTCTTGAAATTAGGATTTTTCTCAATTTAGTAGTCCTAAGTTTAGGACTCCTAACTTTAGGACTCCTAAATGCCTTCTGTGAATACCGAAAGTCTTAAAGTTAGGATTTTTCTCAGTTTAGTAGTAGTATAGTTAGGACTCCTAACTTTAGGACTCCTAAATGCCTTCTGTGAATACCGAAAGTCTTAAAATTAGGATTTTTCTCAATTTAGTAGTCCTAAGTTTAGGACTCCTAACTTTAGGACTCCTAAATGCCTTCTGTGAATACCGAAAGTCTTAAAACTAGGCTTTTCTCAGTTTAGTAGTAGTATAGTTAGGACTCCTAACTTTAGGACTCCTAAATGCCTTCTGTGAATACCGAAAGTCTTAAAATTAGGATTTTTCTCAATTTAGTAGTCCTAAATTTAGGACTCCTAAATGCCTTCTGTGAATACCGAAAGCCTTAAAATTAGGATTTTTCTCAGTTTAGTAGTTGTAAAGTTAGGAGTCCTAATCTTAGGACTCCTAAACTGAGAAAAATCCTAATTTTAAGGCTTTCGGTATTCACAGAAGGCATTTAGGAGTCCTAAACTTAGGAGTCCTAACTTCTGTGAATACCAAAATGAGTAAGTGCCTTCTGTGAATACCAAAATGGTAGTAAGTTTAGGATTTAGTCTTAAGTTAGTTCTGTGAATCGGGCCCTTGGTTCCTTACTCAAATACTCGAGTTGGGACACATTCATTATTCAATGTTGAGATATTAATATGAATTATATAAATAGTTCAATTAATGTGGTTCTCTCTCTGAGTCTACTCTAATGGTGTCCCATTGTTTTTTAGGTGTCTTCTAATCACTTTTTAATGACCACTGAGCATGCTGGTCCTGAGGAGATAGATGGGTGCCGTTCCCCTCACATGTTAGAACAACCTCCACATATGAAGTAGTCTTTTAATGGTGACTCAATTCAGCACTCTCACCTTTCTCAACCTTTCTCAAGCAATGTCATGTTCAATGTTGGAGGAGCATCGTCCCACTGGCTCAGAGCAAGCAGCTGAAAAATGAAACAATATTTTATCATTGTTTTATTTTTCACCTGCTGGATGAGCCAGAGTGCGTAGGGAGAGGTGGGTCTGGGGCCATGGGAGGGAGGAGGAGGACTGGTTGATGCATTTCTAAGGGCGCATGTGTGTTTGGCCAGCCGTCTTAGACCGGCCAAACATGCATGCGCATGTAGGTTTCTCCACCCAGCTGTATTGAACAGCCAGGTTAGAGAAACAGCACAGACTCCCTGTGCCTGAGCAGAGCGTCAAACCAGCCCCCTCAGGCCAATACCCATGCTGCTCACATAGGATGAGAGCAGCATGGGGATTGCACAGCGAGCAGGAAGAAGAACACTGAGGTGCGGCGTGATAGGCGGCTAGCAGCTTCATGTGAGACTTTGTTTTTTAAAAAATATTACCCTCCCTGCCTTCACCCACCTGTGCTCCCCCCTGGCCCCCTTTGCCAGCCCACTGCTTTTTGTTTGTGGAGGCCACCACTGGTCATGTTTACTCTGTGCCACAAACATTGATAAAGGACAACTACAAACTTAAACATTAGACTAAAGACAGATGTCACGGCTACTCTGTCTTCTAAATCGACAAAATTATTTCTTGTTCCCCTGTCCCACTTACACAGAGTAATTTCATCAATACAAATGTTGATGTGATTGTAAAATGGATGTTAAGCTCAAACATTCAATACAAAAATCAAAGCAGAAATTGCAATTATTATGGACCGGTGCTCCTCCCCTTAGCAATGGAGCACGCCGGCCATGTCAGACAGGAGAGCTGAGAGCTCGTACGCCGAGCAGTCCTAACATGGGAAATGCGAGCAGTGAGCAGGAACACTAAGGGCGGCTCGCAGCTCGCTGGTGTACGGAAAAACTCTTTTGGCGAGTCTGGACTCTGGCGAAAGGTCCAGTAAATTTTCAGCAAACGGAGCAGCGAGAGGCGGGATCCTGGACGTTGAATGCCGGGTGCTCATCTCAAGGTCTTCAACGGAACCGCTTTCACGCGGAGTACGGAGCGCGAGTGATTCAGAGGGGCAGCTGCCATTCTCTATGTTAAGGAGAGGAGGAGGTGAGGTGGCAAAGTGGCAATAGCTGATTGATTTAAGCAGGTGAGCTGCATTTGTGAGCAACGGAGATGGGGCAAGCGCCAAAACAGTGTTATATTGCAATAGTGCTGCAGGAGAATCAGGAGTATAGAAACAAAGTGTCTGTACGCTGCTTCTTGGTAGACACTTGTTCTCAACCTAAAAACTGAGAAAACACTAAGATGAGGAAGCAGCTAAAACGTGCAGCTGCGGCTGCCAAAACGGATGCCGTGGTGTTGGCCAAGGCTAAAAAATGCATAGTTCAAGCTAGACTTAACCAGCCATCAGCCAAAATGGGCAATAAAACGCTTCGAGGGGAGATGAGTTCTAGCCCTGAAAGTTCGGAGACAGATGCCTCAGATTTACAGCATGGACTGGAAGACCCTAACAAGGCAAGTATGATCGAGGGTTTAGAATTGGAGAGGAAAGACAAGGAACAGGACACAACGTTAGGGGCTCTTTCAGGCCGGAAAAAACAAGAGTTGAAAAATTCCAGAGACTACTCTTTTTGTAAAAAAGAACATTTTACCTTTTACTGCTCAAGTACTCATCAAGCCAAGGCTTGCTAGGGGAGCCAACACTTGAGCCATTAGGTAATACAACATTGTGCTCTAACACACTATACTCACCATTAATGTCTATGTCACCTTCGCCGTCTTCACTGCCTCTCTCTGGTGTTTCAGTTCAGGTTGTGAGACCAGGAGAGATATTGACTGAAGAAGTCGGCCCCGCTCTCCCTCAAACTAGTCCAATGGTTGTAGCAGCCCGGCTCCCATACTTCTCCACCAGGGAAATTTCAATACAATATCGGCTTCAGGGCAGTCTTCAGGCCCAGGAAACTTTACCAGCACTGGCTAAAGATAAGCCTCAAGAGAAGGGCAGCTAGGAGCTACCAGACTTGCCAGCGCAAAAAGATAAATGTGGGATGCAGCCAAAACCCGAAGAATCTGAGTCCATAACCCAAAATGAGATGGCTATCATGCACCAGATCGATATTAAAATGATGCTGTATTTAATACTAGAAGAGATTCAAGATATGAAGAAATCTCAAGAAATTGAGATAGCAGCACTTCACCTCCGTTTGGCGAAACTAGAAGAGGCAGTTGCGAGCTTTCCCATCAGAATCCAAGAAGCTGAATCGAGGATATCCCAACTAGAGGACCAAATGAATGCCATGCTTCAGCAAGTAAACTCGGCGGCACAGGATAAAATAATCATGGAGAACAAAATTGAAGAACTTGAAAACCATTTTTGCCGTTCAAACCTGCGGATTGTCGGGGTCCCGGAGGGGTGCGAAGGAGTCAATGCGCATCAATGAGTGGAGACATTCATCAAGCAAAAGGTGATCCCTGAGTTTTCTGGAGATCTAACATGAAGTTCCCCCGCACAATATTAGTCAACTTTGCGGACTATCGGATTAAGGAGAAAATTTTGACTAAGACAATCCAGCTGAGACAATTCGATATTAATGATGTGACTACATGCAAAAAACATTCAGACATGTCTGTAGTGGCTGCACAGAGGCCCAAGAAGTTCAGAAAACTTTTGTATCTTTTTAAAGCTCAAGGGGCGCAAGCCTCCATTGCGCATCAATCCAAACTCAAAGTTCTTGTGCAGGGGAAGTTCAACATGTTTACACGAATTTAGGAGGCTCAGGATTTACTTAAAGTAATCTCAGTTGTGAAGTAATTCTGATTTTGCTCTCTTCTCTCATTTCTTCTTTTTTCTTTTGTCTCTGGATGATTTTGTTTTTGTTCGGGGGATAGCTTCATTCGAGGGGGGGCAGGTAACTTATGGTGCACCATTGAGTCTAGAAGGGGGGGGTGAAATGCGGATAGTGGGGGAGGCCACATTTACAGGGGGAGGGTGAGGTCATGGGGTGGGAGCCCATGGGGTGCTGGGAAGGAGGAAGGGTGAAATAAATTAAAAAAGAGCAGTAGCATACAGGTTAGAAAAATACAGAATAGAAAAGGCAATGTTAAGATCTTTTTTCCATAACGGGAATATGAATACAACTAGTTGATGTTATATTATATCATTGAACATCAATGGTATACTGAATAGACAAAAATATGGCGGGACATTAAAACCTCAAATTCTTTTCATGAAAGAAACCAACTTGAACATGAACTCACCAAAACTCTTTATCCCAGGCATGTTTTCCAGAGCCTTTTTTGCTTCAGTTGGGTTCGCGATGAGAGGGGTCGCAATGTATTTTTCTAGAGAAATTGATTGGGAATTTGTACAAGAAAAACAAGATCCCTAGGGTAAATGGATTTGGATTAAGGTCACAATTAATGGGAGTATCTTACATTTTATCAATTATTATGGGCCCATTAGGGACAATATATCTACATTATCAACAATACATAGGTTCCTTATTGGGGTGTCTGGTCAAATTATTCTAGGTGGAGACTTTAATTTTATACAAGACCTAAGAACAGATACCTCAAACAGGAATAAGAAACAGTTAAAGCCCAAGACGAAAAACGTTTTCGATGCCTTGACTTGGGATCTGCAGTTAATTGATGCTTGGCGTAGGATTAATCAGGCTGCTCGGGAATACACTTGCTATTCTCGCCAATTTCACACCGTCTCACGTATGGATTTCTTGTTGATATCACGATCTCTGGGACTCACTGCTGCAGAAATTGGAGCAAATCCCTTTTCATATCACTTCTATGTTCAAATTGATTTAGAAGTTGGGTATGGGAGGAGATGGAGGTCTATGTGGTAGATGGACCACCTCCTCCTCCAGGACCCTCTCTGGCTTGAGAGTTTCAAGGACTGCATTCTAGATTTTCTTTATATGGATGAAGGGTCAGCTGAAATATTCTCAGTTTGGGGTGGTTTTAAAGCCGTGGCCCGGGGTCAAATGATTGCAGTACCTGCAGGAAAGGCAAGAAAACATTTAGATAAAATTGCAGAACTCCAGTTATCTCTTCAAACTGCCTCCAGATTTTGTAATTCTCCAACATGGAGTCAGTGGGAAGAAGCAAAGAAGACATTGAGAGATTATTTTATTCTCAAGGAAATTAATAGCTCTCAGACCTATTTACAAAAGGTCCATGAAGAAAGTCAAATGGTTGGGAAAATGTTAGCTTGGTCAACAAAAGCAAGTCAGCAATCGGCTTGTATTTTGGAGATAATAGACCCTAAGTCTAACACAGCAGTAACTGAGATTACCTGGGTCTTTGTTGAACATTATCAACAACTATACACCACAAAATACATTATTAGTCCTGAAGCGATTCATGAATACAGAAATAGAACTTCCCAGGGTATCTTTGAATTCAGCTGCCCAGCTACAAAATGAAATAGCAACATCAGAGATTCTGGCAGTTATAAAGTCCATGACTGGGGCAAAAGCCTGTGGGGAAGAAGGACTACCCATCGAATTTTATACAATTTTTGCTAAAGAGCTGGCACCATTTCTTAAGAAATTATTTAACCATATAAAAACTGGAAGTGCTGTTCCAGCAGAGTTTAAGAGGGCAATCGTAGTTAGTTTTACAAAAAAAGGTAAGGAACCAAACAACGTGAACTCATACAGACCCATCAGTCTCTTAAAAGCTGAGTATAAGATCTTGATGAAGATACGGGCACTGTGATTTACCCCTTTGGCTCAGGAAGTAATCCATGTCGACCAAACGGGGTTTGTCGTGGGACGGACCATGTCATCTAATACTGGGTACCTGATTCAAGCACTAGATTATTTTAATGTAACCAAGACACCAGCCTAAAGTTAACTGGGATGCTTTATTTTTTGGGCTCGAACGATTTGGTGTCCCGGTTCAAGTTATTTTCATGTTACAAAATATCTATTGGGGAGCTCAGTTGCAGCTAGTAATTAATGGCAATCAAGTAGGGTCAATGGATATCAATCGGGGACCAGGCAAGGCTGCCCCTTATCACCTTTATTGTTTACCTTTTTTATAGAACCCCCAGCAATTAAAGAAGGAGAAATATGAATGTTCAAGCCCCGATTCCAGGTATGGCAAAATTAAAGGTATTTGCTGATGATGCCATTTTGTATCTATGCCCCAAAAAGTCAAATATAGACCAGGCCATGGTCGAATTTAGACAATCCGAACTAATTGGGGGATATACAATTAATCCAATAAAAACAGAGTTTATAATATTAAATACTGGAACTGAGTTTCTGCCACACAATCTAAAACAGCAGGCTCTTAAAAGTGATCTCATACGTTATCTTGTGATCTTCGTTACAGGGCAATATAGCCAGCTCATTAAATTGAATTATGAGGCTACTAGTATCAAAATACAGAAGTTATTGGAAAAATGGGCAAGTCTCCTGTTAACTTTGATAGGTCGAGTAGCGCTCATTAAGATGTCCATATTACCCCTATTAATTTTTCTTTTTTCTAATATCACCATCAAGATTAATGCTAGCTATTTTAAAGGGCTCGACTCTATGATTAGATCATGTATCTGGAATAAAAAGGTCTCTAAAGTTAAACGTTCAGATTTACAATTAGATATACACTCAGGTGGTTTAGCATTACCCCATATCCGTACATATTACGAGTCAGCATTTCTGTATTATGCAGCTTGTTTATTGTCTAATGCAAGATGTATAGATAATTTTTTCATAAATAAAATGATCCAAGAAGCGGGAACCCAAATCCCCACTTTTCTTAAAAGTTCTAAACTCCTCAAAAAACCCAGGTACAAAAAGCTTTTGGATTTTTCGAGTAGATTACAGTTTGTTTTTTAAACAGAGCAGTTTTTCAGGCTTTTTTAATTTAAAGCTAAATGAATGTAGAGACTTGGGTCTTCATATCCACTCCACCTATTTTAGAACTTGGCAGGATCTTGGTCTAGGTGTATTCAATCAGTCAATCCTTTGTTTTTTGAATGTTTACAAATGGTTCACTTCCTAAACAAATACAAGTTAATACTGAGTTGTTCCTCCTCAAAGGCAGCTACCGTTCTGTACTCCGTAAATATGAGAGGGGTGGGAAACTGGTATCGTCTGATACAAACCCAAAATGAATCTCTTTTGGTGGAAAAGTTTCTGGAGAAAGTTGCTTAGGAAACCTTATGCTCTTTTTCCAGTCAAGAATGGCAAATTATATCAGCTACTAGAAATAAGATCCTCAGAGCTGCTAATTAAAAGAGAATGGCCTTTCTCTCACACTGGATGGCCTATTATACTCCTAAGGCCCTAAATAGAATTTACCCTGAGGTTGAAAATAGGTGTTTTCGCTGTCTCACCCCAACTGAAGGGGGATGGAGGCACATATTTTTTACCTGTCCAAAACTGGGGGTGTTGTGGGAAAATAATTTTGGGCATTTTATTCGGGCAATTCAGAAACCTTATGTCCCAATAGCGGAAGCATCCCTCTTTGGTATAACAAGTCGGAAAGTTACACTACTTAAAACAGAGGGCTGTTTTTTAGCTACCTCAATTATGGTGGCCTGTTCCCTAATTTTACAAAACTGGAGATCGCTCGAAGCACCTTTGTATGAGAAATGGCTTAATAAGATGAAGCGTACAAAAAAATTAGAAGAAGCTTACGCAAAACCAGTGAGGGCAATTAAAAAATTCTCTCTTACTTGGAAATATTTTGCTGACTCAGAAACTTGAGTTTTGTTTATTAATGGATGATAAAGCAAATTCGATTGGTTAAGAGTATAAATCCAGGTTTATAAACTTCTTGTATTTTGTTTAACAAGCTGTATAATGAGATATATTTTATGATGATTTCCTTTGAAATGAATTTAAGGAATTTAATTTCTCGACTTGTATTTACTTAATTTTTTTTAAATATTTAATTCATGAATTGTCTTTCCTAGAAGACCTTCTCAATAAACAAAAAAAAACATTGCAATTATTATATCTATTTCCTTTCACGTATAGCAAAAAGGATATAGGTGCATGTAATTTAGCAAATATTTTTGCTCAAAATTATTGACTATATTTATCAATGACTAAAGATTCCTCTGTCTCAAATTAAAAATAAAAATAAGAATAACTGAACACAAAAGCAATATCAGACAAAAAAATCAAAAGTCTACAGTGGCCACTCATTGGATGGAAGCAGGACATAATATTTCACAATTGCGATTTACCATATTGGAAGTAATCAAACCACACCCTTCTATGGATGCTCACAAACAGAGATTAAAAGCAGAATACTTTTGGATTCGTAAGATGGACAGTATGCAACTGTTAGGACTAAATGACAGGATAGAATTATCCTGCTTTCTTTGAATAGAAATTGAGGAAAACGACATTGAACTCCTGTCTCTAACATTCACATATGTTTTTACCCCAACCCAAAATGGCTGAACAAAATACTCCAATTGCAAGTTATATTTTGTGTTTGTACCTAAAGCTTTTTCATTTATGTACTAGTTCTTGTGCCTTTTAGTTTAAGAATGAACCACGTTATTATTTATGATATAGGAACACAAATACACAGTTTAAATTATGTATTTCACATTATGAATGTTTTAGTTTTCAAAATGTGCGTTAGCGCTTAGAGAATTAACTAAGGTAATACAAGGGTTCATGACAGCCTAGAAATGCGGATTGTTCAAACTCTTTAGAAGGTATATACATCGTGATGCACAATATTTTGACTTTGTATATCCGCGATCATGTGATTGCGTTTGAACCAATCAGGAAGCTGTTATATAGAAAGATAATATCCAGGCTAGTAAGCAGGATTTCCATTGGAGGAACACTGAGGCGTGTTCTACGTTTCACACAAATGTAAGTGTTGAGTATGAAACGCTATGCTTCATTATAATCGTCTTCTTAATGAATTTACACAGTTATAAATAGTTATGGGCATTCTGCTTTGAATACGCCAATATGTTTTAGCACATAAACAGAGTTAATGAGTCAGATAGCGTCTGTGAAACATCACGCACAAGATTGTTTGTTTGTTTATTCATTAGCGCGAGGACCTTCAATGCTTTACTTTAAGAATGTTTTTTTCCCTGTTTATTTAAAGCTCACAAAAGACCTCGTGCGAGTTTGGATTGTTTGTCAGCTCAATCTAGGGCGTTTATTTTTGATAATTTGATAGGGTAACCTTCGGGTGACAACAAGATTAGTTAGTACCTGATTTAACAACAGAAAGTGTCATATTACAACAGCAATATATGTGTGAAGAACATTACTTGTAAACCTTTTAGAGTTTTATGTTTGATAATGTGGCTGATGGGCTCAAAATATTTCTTTGTTTTTCCATTAGATACTCCTGAAGAAGGGTCACCCCATGACCCGAAATGCATTGGGTGGTTGTGAAATGTAATTTAAAGATGTCTCAGCAAAGCATGAATTTGCTAATAAAATGAAGAACGTCTAAAGAATTGAATAAAGTTCAATGGATTGAAATTGAAATTAACTTTGTAAGAATCCCTTTTGAATTAACTGGAACTTGAATAAGACCTAGATAGGTCTCAGTATACTTGTGCGCACCTCCATTTGGAAGTGGAACCCCCATTTTCTCCAAAGTTACCCCTAGATTTCATCAGTTTGAAAAATTTGATGAAACAGAATGCTACCACTTAATTAGCCGAGTATGTAAACTTAATTAAGGTCATGTAGTTCTTCAGATTGTACTTTGCAAGACAGAGAAATTCCAAGAAGAGTCTTTAGTGCTGTTAGAGTGACGCTACAGCAGTAACAAAGATTATTCTTGGGATTCCTTGTAGACTGGGAGAATATGCAATTGTCTATTTATTTCTTAAATATTGTCTGTCCTATAATATTGTCAGTTTACATGGTTGTGCCTTTTTTTAAAGGCCTAAATGTTCTTTACATTTATTGCATGTTGTGAAATATTATGGGCCTCATTATGATCCCGGTCCGACGAGCGGGAGACCGCCATCGTAGCGAAACAGGACCGCCTGGCAAGAAGTCAGCAGTCTTGCTACCATTATTAGGATGCAGCTGCCTTCACGGCAGTTGGAAAGTGTATTTTTCCTATTGCAGCTTGTGCGTCAATAGGAAAATATATACTTTGGAAACACTGCATGGTGCATGGATGTTTAAGGGGGCATGACAGGTCCACCCAGGGCCGATAGCGGAGAACTATGGGGGACAGGGGCCCTTATGGGGCCCCAAAAGACACTTTCTGCTAGCCTTTTTATGGGCAAAGAATCAACATGAACAGGCAGTAAGAAAGGTGTATCGTAATCCCCACAGCAGTGCCTGCTCAGGCACTGCCTACATTTTGGGGAATATGATCCACCTGCTGCCCCTCACAGGCTCCTTGAGTCTGTCTCAGGTGGAGCAGATTCCTTCCACTGGCATCAGTCTGCTGGCTGCAGTTAAGTAACTCATGTGGCAATTCCATAAAACAGAAATACAAGTGGAGCTAATCCGCATTCTGGGACAGAGCATTCTTACAATTGACCAGAAGCTGGAAATCTTTAATGCCAAAGTAGATCAATGGGCAAATAAATACAAGGGCATGGAGGCACCTGCAAGCAATGCAATCAACTTAAGTGATGCCATCATTGAAAAGTTAACTACACTGCCCAATCTAATATTGACCATAAGAAACCATTGCAGAGAAGTTTGGATGAGTGATACACAAAGCAGAAAAGCACCCAATTTGGATGAACCTGATATAATGGGCAGCAATGCAACAAAAGAAAACTGCATAAATAACAGGTCCCGTTGAGCAAACAAGTGCCTGAAAACCGGAGCTTCAAAACACAGGAGCCCACATGGTCAGTAATAAAAATATAATTTTAGTCATAAGCACTAAGGATGGGTCACTGAATGAAGCAAGAGAGCCAAAAGAAATGACGGTGAGGGCTGAGGGACAGCTCTCTAGACGAAAAAAGAGAAAACTGCGGAAATAATTGAAAAACTCTAAAAGGAAAAATAAGCCGCATGAGATAGTACCTCTTGATTATAGGGATATGCAAATAATCAGTACCAGGCCAACCAGGATAACACAAGTTGTACACCACTCAGGAAAACATAAGACATAGACCCATGAACTCAAAACTATGAATGGCGACCACTCACACCACAATGAAAATGGAGAAACGGAAGAAAAATCTGAAGCATTTAAATCAGCTCCATTCATGTTCACCCCTGAGTTCGAAACAAGTGGGCCATGTGATATATTAAACTGGGCGAACATCTTATTTCTCCTAAAGAGTATACTCTCAGTTGCCTAGTTAACATTGGTGCACTGAACTTCAGTGCATTTTAAGAACTTTCCTTGGAGAAGTCAAAGGAGTCTACACTGACGGAATGGGCAAATACGGCGAATGCCCAAAACATCATTGCAGAAAAAGGACTGGGTTATACGTATAGACAACCTAGCAACAGAAAAATATCCAAATATCCTATCACAGAGATTACAACACATAGGGTTATGAAATACCCCGACAAGTGTATGGAGGGGCACCATATCAGCCACTCCCCAGACCTGGGAAAAAAAGATCATAGACCTGTTGACAGAGGGCCTTAGAGAAAGACACTGCTGGGAGGAACTAATAACTCAAACATGCTGGGAACAACCCGATTGGGCCTGGATACCTACAGTATTTCACTCAAAGGAGACGCCAAATTCCTAGCATCATGGAGACAAGGGAGAAGGCGGCAAGATCCAAGATCAGAATAATAGGTTGGAATGTGGCAGGGCTCAATTCTTTATTTAACAAACAATGAATCCATGGAATTCTTGCAAACGGGTGACATCTTATGCTTGCAGGAAACATGGCTGATAATGCCCAACTCCATTCCTAGTTTTCAGACAATCCACACACTAGCTCATAAGAACAATTTATTTGGATGACCAATGAGTGGCCTTTCCATGTTTGTGAAACTAGACCTACAAGTACGTATCAAGGAATAGAGCAATTGCACTCATGACATGCAAATCATCACCATAAATGGGATAGTAATAAATGGAACACCTACCACAATCACAGTAGTAAATCTGTGTCAATCCACACAGGAATGTGAAAGTAGCAAACAGCACAAAGATCACAAACATGATAAAAGAGTTCCTTTACAAGCACCCGGGGCATGAGTGCCTAGGCGCAGGAGATTTAATACCCGAGACCTGTGTCATCCTGAGACATGCCAAGGGGACAGTGGATGAACCATCTTGGAAGCCTGCATTGATGTTTTTGAGTTAGGATCCGCTGTTCAAACACGGCATGCAGAGGGAAAAACAAAGCACACTTTCAAAACATCCCCACCTTGGACTACATCTTCCTAAGTAAAAAAGATCCTAAGGAGGTGCGTAAACTACAAAGTCCAACATAATACTGAACGTGCCCATCACCCAATATCCATTCTGATAAATGTGAGCACATTGAGACATGGGGAATACACCCCTGCTGGCCAAACACTCCCCACAAATGCTGGCCCATCCATAAAAAGAATCAAATGGGGAGCTGCATGCCAGGCCAGATATTCACTGTGGAAGCTAGCTTGCGTTTTACAAACTACAGGAATTGAAAAATATTGGGCTGCAATAATGGAAAGGCTATTTGAAGCTTTGCCTGCATACAAGCAATATAATTTCAAAAGTATGGCCATAAGTAGAAGAAGGTCCACTTTGCATTTTGATAACAAAGAATTTAAACAGAGCAAAAGGAGGTACCGCCGGGCTGAGCTCCTACACAGAAGAGAGAGGAGAGCACAAACGGAAAGCATCTTGAAAGAGGCTTGAAAATCACACCGAAAATCCACGTGGCTGCTGTAACAAAAACACATAGAGGAGGAATGGAAACACATATACTCCCTGTTAGTGCTCAACAAGTCAAGGGAATTTAGGGAGTATGTCAACAGTCTCACAGGAAGAGTTCAGAAGGTGAAAGCTGTACCGGCAAATTAATGGGTGGCTTACGCAACAAAGCCCTATACTGACCCAGATAAAACCAGGAGTTCCGACAGGGAGGCAGTGGGAAATAACCTTAAAGACTTATAGAAGTCACAAATATGCATAACTGAAAGGGAAATTATAACCATTGTGAAGGACATTTGGAAAGATGGCGCCCCTGAATCAAATGGCCTAAAGGGTAGTATCTTTAATGAAGATCTGGAATTCCGGACTTCCTACATGCATTGTCTGTTCAACGCATGCATTTTTTCATCAGTCACTCCAGACTCATGGAAAGGTTCCATCATGCGACCCATTCATACAAAGGGAGATGTCTCCAGACCCGAAAACTAGGCTGATCATCTTATTGGACGTTGACAGCAAGGCTTTTGCGAAAGTTCTTTTGAATGAGCTGGAGGCTTGGATCGATGAAAACCAAATCATACCTCAATATCAGACGGGATTCAGGCCTAACTCTTCCACTATGGACAATGCTATTGCCCTTTCCTGTTTGGTGACCAAGGCCATAGAGGCTTCATCGCTCCCTCCCAGTTTATGCTTGCTTTGTTGACTAGAGTGCTGCTTTTAATGCCATTGACAGCAACATCCTCTGGTCTAAACTTGCAAAGTGGGGAATACAGAGAAATTCCTTTTGCCCATCACAGCACTGTACAATGGCACATGGTTTCCGAACCAAGCTCACGCATACCCATCTAACTGCAAAAAATCTATACGAACAAAGGGCCTAAACAGGGATGCGTTATTGATCCCACTTAGTTTGACTTGTACACTGCAGACTTAGGCGAGGCACTATTGAAAGGCAACATCTTACCACCCAAGGCCCCTTTAGACTCTCTCTCATGCAGTATGCAGATGACTTGGTGCCACTAGCCCAAACTAGAGTTGGCATGAAGAGGGTCTTGGACACATGATATCTGTACAATGCAAATAATTCTCTGCAGGCAAATTCCTAAGAAACATCAGTTGGAATGGCAACTTGGCGTATTAAGGATAAGCACTGCCTATAAATATAATTACCTGGGCATTCAGGTTTCAGATACAGCCAAACCAATACTGCAGGCTAAGACATTGGCAGATAAGGCAGCCATGACCAGATATGCCATATGTAAATTACATCACAAGCTAAAAAGTCACTCCGCAGAGGGGATCAACTAGATGTGCATTGATCCAGCTAGAATTCAATCTCATGACCATGGACATTGAATGTAAAAATGACCGGATCAAATACGATTACCGTGTGTGCAGAGTGGTTCCAGAATCAATGAGGGATGCCCTGAAGGTGATATTCAGTGACACAAAGAGCAGCTGGGCAAGGTATCTGAGCAGTGCCAGAGAATCATTAAGACTGCTCTTAGGAAGCCAAACAGATCCATCATTAACCATGGACATTTTAAAAAGGTTGGTAAATCAAGGGAGCAGGATATTGAACAAATCCGAAATTCTCCGAGTGCAGTGGGCCATGCCCAATCGTATGAAGACACCTCGTGCCAACCATATCTGAAAGTGGCCCTTGGAAGACAAGCCCTACAGAACATACTGCGGACCAGACTTTTAACCCTCCCTATTCGGGAATATAGGGGACATTGACAAATATCTCCGCAGGTAATGAGAAGTGCAGCCTGTGTCAATATCACACTAAATCAGCTATGTGTGTTGTCTGCTGTTGTCCTGCTTTGCTACACCAGAGGCGAGTGTATCTCAGATAAATCGCTCTGCTAAATAGGATAAGAACTTGCAAAGAGACCCAGACACATATCTATACAACTGCCGTCCCATTGGAACTTGGCATCGATTGGCAAGTTATTTGCTGAAGCTAGAAGGCTCCTGTGTGCCGCCTGTCAAGTCAAGTCAAGTCAAGAATACTTTATTCGGTTTTAGAGACAAAAACCATGAAAGTTACAGCATTAAATTACAATGTTAATACACAGACAAAAAATATAAAAAGGAGAGAGGTTAGATTAAAATTCATCTAAACCCAATGTTTTCCTAAGTTTAAAAACATTTTTAAAATAAGTTAAAACTGCGGTAACTGTAAGAACAGTGTCCATTCTCTGAAATTCTAAAAAGGCTAGGCGACATTTATTAATTTTCCATTCTTTGAGGAGTGGAATGATATATGTCTTACGTGGTATGGTATAAAGGGTACAAACAAATAGGATGTGAATATCTGACTGGGGTGAAAGGTCATCACACGGACATAGGGGTAAATTCGGCAACCAAGAATTCATTACTGGGAAAGACAGTAATCTAAAAACAATGGACAATCTAAAACGAGTCAGAATAAAACGTTCATAATTAGACATTGGCAAAGCTAAATATGGCTGCAAACTGTTGCTCGTTAACAGGGAGAAGTGCAGGGATACAGATTTTTTCTTCAATTCCTCTTGCCTTCTATTTTCTATAAGATATTCCAGGGATAGCTTGGACAAGAGGTTCCTGGATATGCCATCCATTGAAGGTGGGTCTTCAAAATATTGTTGACAACCAATTTTACCAAAAAATGTTTTGACATAATTTAGCCAATCTAAACGGTCCACATTTTCCAGTTTTAAGACATCCTGTAGGATGGCCAGATTCAGGGAGCACTCATCGGTTGTCCAGACCCTGTGCCACAAAAGAATAGGTTGAATTCTGATCAGGTCAGATATGTAGTTTAGACCAAGTTCAGTGTGGCAAATATAAGTCGCGACACTTTGGGGGACTGTCAAGACGTATCTCAGAAACCTATTCTCAACTTTCTGAATTAAGTCAATATTAGTGTGGCCCCAGAGGCCCGAGCCATACATAGCAACCGATGTACATGTGGCATTATAAATAGTTAAAATTTCTTTAATTGGTTTCTTTCCCAGTTTTTTAATAAAATTCTTTAGGGCCATTATAGTTTTTTGAAACAAAAGAGTTCTAGCCTTTATCGCATGAGGCCACGCCCCAGTTTCATGGAACAGAACACCGAGATATGGGAAGGTAGAAGTAGATTCCAAAGGAACATTATTTAAAAACATTCTTTTTGTATGATTACCAGGTTTGTTGCCACAGTTCATTGAGAAAGTTTTAGTGCAATTAACTTTTAAGTCTAAGCTGGACATAAAGCACTCAAAAGATTGTAACAAGTTTTGTAAAGCCACGGGAGTGCGGGCCATTAAGACCGCGTCATCCGCGTACAAGAGCGCGGGGACAAACCTCCCCCCAACCCTGGGAATGTCCCTGCGTTCGCGCAAAAGATGACGTTCAAGGCCATTAATGTACACCAAGAATAGCAAGGGTGCCAGGACGCAACCCTGGCGAACGCCGCGACCAACCTGAAATATCCTGGAGCATTGACCCTCACTGCCATAGCGAACCGAAGCTGTGGCACCAGAATAAAGGTCCTTCAGGAAGCAAACAATTGAATCTTCCACACCTATCTCTTTTAAAATAGTCCATAATTTAACATGAGATACACAATCAAACGCCGATGAAAGGTCGACGAACGTGAGGTACAGGCGCTCACCCTTGATCCTCAGGTATTTTGATTGTATAATCATTAAATTTAGGCACTGTTCCAGAGTTCCAATACCCTTTTGGAAACCATATTGTAAGTCACTCATTATTTCATTGTCCTCTGCCCAAATTTGCAGTCTAGCCAAAATAATTCTCCCGAGGATTTTAATAGACGAATCCAATAGGGAGATTGGTCTATAACAGGCACAAGATTGCCTGTCGCCCTTCTTGTAAATGGGTACAATCACCGAGGTGAACCAGGACGGGTTTAGGCCCCTAGCCAGTGCAGCATTAAATAGTTGCACAAGCATGGGGCCCCAGAGCTCAACATTACCTTTATACAAGTCGGCAGGAATCCCATCAGGGCCTGCAGCCTTGCCGCCCTTCATTGCATTCAAAGCCAAGTTAACTTCCTCCAAGGTTACTACCAATTTGACTACCTCGTCAGCTATATAGTCCCCAGGGGGAGAATCAGTAATATGGAAATTATCATGCAGGGTGTAGAGACGAGAAAAGTGCGCCACCCAGTCCTCCTCAGTAATGGCATTTTCTATACGCGCCTTGGTATTGTCGTAAAGAAAAGGGGTGTTAACAGCCTTCCAGAAGGCAGATGCATCCTTCTGTTGTGATGCTTCGCATAACACTTCCAAGGCTTCCTTTTTTATAACCATTTTCCTATTTTTTAAGGCTTCATTATAATCTTTCCTACAGTTTCTTATTTCAATAGAGTTACGTGGTACTCGGTGAATGGCTCTTTTCAAGGTGGTTAAGGAGCTGGTACAAGCATTATCAAACCAGCTCCTTTTCCCCTTTGCCCTGTCATTTGCCACCACCCACAAATTTTCCTTAATAGTGGAGGCTATTAGATTAAAATGTTCAATTATCAAATCAGGACTAGAATTATCGTCCAAGCATGTGGCAAAGCTGCTAGGGCAAGCATTCAGTAATTTATCTAAAAACCTTTCCGGGACAACCTTATTCCATTTTAAACTGTACCCGTTTTGTCTAGCGAGGACACTATATGTGTAGGAAACGCATCCATTTGTTGATCAGAAAAAGGATTTTCGACCTCCATAATCTGAGGCAAGTGATCGCTCACTGGCTGGTCCATGATATAGGACTTAATGATTTTATGGCAGCCGCTATTAGGGGCAATAATGAAGTCAATGGTGGACAGTACGCCTCTACCAACAAATGTAGGCACGAAGGTGGAGGGCTTTTGGGCGATTTCGTTTACAAATCCTAAATCATACATAAACAGTATATCATTTAGTAAATCCCCAATCAGAGAATGTTCAAAATGAGTTGGATTTATTTCCTGTTCGGTCGTTAAACCGCATAAACCCTGTTTACCTTTAATACAGAGTTTACAATTAAAATCCCCCCCCCAAACAAGCATAACTTCTCTATCGGTTTTGTCTATTTCATAATGTATATCTTCCCTCAGCGTGGTTAAAACGCTGGGGATTTCTTTCCTTGGTATATTATTATAAAAATTAATTACGGCGACATTTAGTCCCTTATTATTCCTTAAAATTATTAATTGATAAAAACTAGATTTAGGGGAAAACCAGATACCATCATATTTAAGCTGGTTGGAAACAAGGGTTAAAAGACCACCCTTTGCTCTTCCGTGGGTACTCCCCACAGCCGGGGTGAAAAAACTTCTGTACCCGTTAATATTTACCGGGTGTGCAGGCTTTCCTAATTACTTTGGTACCCCGGTTGCTTTGAGAAGAAGATGCCTTTACTTCCTCAGGTCGATTACAAACAGGGACACCAGTAGATCCCTCATCATTTGAGTTGAATGAGAGAAGGGCCTTATGGCTGTTATTGCAACTAACCTTCCCTTTGTTATCATGGGTCAAGCTCTGGATAATTTGTACATACGTAGTGTCCTCAGTGCAGAGTAAAGGAGCCTGTTCTTTAGGGTACGGCAGAATTTTATCATGCTTTAACCCTAGACTAATGGGAGAGTTATCACAGACAGTTTTCCTATGTCAATCCACATATTCCAGACCTGAGAAAACATCAAACCGGTTTTGAATAGGTAGATTGTAAATGGGTGGAGCAATGTCACTCTTTTCCCATGTATGATTATTCAGGCCTCTAGACAGAAAGTGAGGGTGTCTAAAATTATGATTAAATGGGCCACGAGGTTGTACAAAGGAAATCCGGCTGTGACCGTAATGATTGCGAGCAGGCCTAGTGACAGTCTGCTATCTATCCTCCTGGTTTATAGAAGGTTGAGTTGGCACATATGGGTAAAAATAATTTAGATAGTGTGTGGAAATGGCATCACTGCTACTATAGGCATACCAATCCCCAATGTGCCTGACTGTTCTGTGGTCTTTAAAGTTCACAATGATTACATCCCCTTTTTTATCTTTAGGACGCAATCCCACCCATTCACAACGCCTCACATGCAGTATTTCCTCATTGATGTAAGCAGGCAAGGATCTATTTTTGCACAACCAATAGATAACTTTGTTCCGAAGACCTTGATAGTCTTCCCTAATCCCAGTAGGGAGCTCGGGAACGCCGGCTAAAATGATTACATATGGGGCAGCTTCGGGAGGAAGGTCCACTATTGCATGATATTGCCGGTCTTTATTACAGTTACTTCCAAGCCCATTATCTTTAGTAGCTAGATTATCAAGATTTTAAAGTGGGACTGATTTTAGATCTAAACTCAGGTTATCTTTCAATTTATCAGTTGTTTTACTGTATGCAGTTTTGTTCGTTAGTGTGGGTGTTGTAGAGATTTCAGTTGATAAAGGGTGGGGTAACAAGTGCCCCGTCTGAATGGGTGTTAAAATAGTAGAGTGGCTTGGTAGTCCAGAAGGAATATTTGTCGAGGCTTTAACAGATGCTTTAGTAGAGCTAATATTTTTTAAGCCTGTCGCCCAGCCAGAAAGAGCAAGGGTATTATCAGCCAGCTTTTTCTCTATAGAATCCAGACGGATGTTAATTGATAAAATATTATCCAAAAGGTTTCACCACATGATCAATTTTGGCCAAAATGTCTCTCTCAGTCATAAAACCATGATTGGTCTCTAAGGGCAACTTAAGGGTGAACAGGTGAGCCATTGTATCCCTCAGGATTGGGGTGATAATCTTCTGCAGGTTCTCGGTTAACCATTTTAAGGTTAGATCTTCAAGACCGTTTTCACAGTTAGTCCCTATGAATTCCTCGTTAGTTGATGTAAGGGGCGAAGCAGGAGAGAAGCTAAGCAAGTTTGGAGACCCTTCATCAACACTACTGGAGCAGAAGCTCAGCAAGGATGCAGAAGCATTGGTAGGCGTATTTAAAGGGGAATCAGTTACGCAAGGGTTAACCAAACCTGACCCTGTGGGATCCTCGACAACGAGTTTATGAGATAGGGTAGGGAGTAATGGGGAATTATTTGGGTTGAACGTAAAAAGTGACGCTGCTCCCAATTGCCCCGAGACGGGGCTTTTGCCCAAGGGGGACTGCGTTGGCGAGCGATTTTTTTGATTAAAGGTTACTGACCTTTGTAGGCAATGCTTCCCCCTGTGTCTGCGTTTAACTTTTTTATATTTTCTAGCCAATTTAGCAGATAGCGGCGCAAGCTGTGTAACAATGCTATGGTCAACTAGAGAGCCAGAGTGCCTTTCATTATGCACCTGAATGGTAGACACAATACTTTTATTCACTCCACAGGGGATATTACTGGTCGTGGTAGTCACAACCGGTGGAGGAGGGGGTGTTGCTTCAGACAATCTAATAGGACTCACCTTGCCCAAAGAAGCCCTCCTATCGGTATTAATCTGGTTAATCTTTTTAATGAGATAGTTATCCATAGGGCCTATGCCATGCAAAGACCTCTCGACTTTACCCTTAGACATCAGGGCAGATTATTTGCCGACCACAGTCATAAATGTAAAGCAGAATCAATGGGGATCCACGCCTACAGCACACCCACTAAACCCACGAAAAAAAACCGGGTTAAATTGCCGCTTCAAATAGGCAACCAGAACATAAAGTCACGGACATCTACAATGTATAAGTCATTGAACAACAGAGCATCAAAGTACCTGGCCCAGTCCAGACTCCTCAGGCCTCTGAGGGCCACAGAGGGCCCGCCCTTTGCCCGGGCTTCGCCCGGCGCGTCCCGCGCGCATCCCGCGAAGTGGGCCTCTTCCCGATTTGTAGGCGCCTCCTGGCACTGTCGCGGCGTTAGATCGACGCGCCGCCGCTGGGGCTGCCGGGAGTTGTAGTCCCGGGGCGGCGACGCGAGAGATGAGGCTTCCCTGACGGTGGCGCTGGCACTGGCGCTCTGCTCCCCTGGACTCTCGGCGGTGGCGGTGTCAGCGCGGACCAAGGGTCAAGTAGCAAGTCACAGCGGTGAGTAGCTGGGGCCGCCTGTCAACTGAGGGCCTAAACAATCTCGCACACCCTCAGCAACTTGGTGTGAAGGTGCATGCAAGTCATAACTTGATGTACCTGAGTTTTACTTTGTAAATTTTAGCCACCGGACACAATGCACGTTATTGGCACTTATCATGTTCGCTCACTTTATGATCAAGCATGCAACACTTAAATACTGACCAAGCCCTCACTAGAGGGGTGTAGCTTTATGACATTCTGCATGCCCATCAAACTGGAGCATGATAAGGCATGGCCCTATTTCGCATGTCAGTTGTTTCCACTTCTCAGCTAATTATGTGCGATTAGGGCGATATTCTTTGTGGTTTTACAGCTTTGCTTTAAATGTAGCATATTACACACCTTTTGAGAGTCGGCACGCTAAAGCATGTCCCAATCTTTCACACTATGGTCTCTTGCACCTATTGCGCCCCTGCATGCAGATCAACACAATGGGCCAGATTTATAACAAAGTAACGCAGCACGGTGCAGCCAGTCATTTTGCTGCGCCGTGTTGCGTTAGTTTGGAAAGCACAGAGATGCGACATATTTACAAGAATATGTGGCATCTCTGTGCTTCCCCCTGCGCTGGCGCACAAACTACAGCCATGCGCCGGCGCAGGCACCCTTGCACCGTGGTGCAAGGATGCCTGCGTTGTGGGGAGATTGTTTTTGTGCAGGAAGGGACACTTTCCTGCACAAAAACAATCACAAGAGGCTTTTTCCTCTTTCAATGCGTGCTGTAGAATGCAGCACCCATTGAAAGAGGCAAAAACCAGGAGAAATGAAAACATTTCTCCTCGTTGCGCCTCGCTACGCCACCTCTAGGGTAGCGTAGCATTCATACACATCTCCAGGTTTACGATTTCTCGTAAATCTGGAAATGTGTCTTGTTCCGTGGGTGTTGCGTGGGAACACCCACAGCAACACCCATGGAATGCCCCTTCAACGCACAGTGCTGAGTGTGAAGGGACCATATTTACGAGGAGAAGAAAAGTCACACAGGGTGGCTTTTCCTCTCCTAAATATGGAGGATCCCCCTGCGCCACCAGTACGTCACGAAAAGTGACGTAGTGGTGGCACAGGGGGCTTGTAAATCTGCTCCTATACGTGGCCAGACTGACTTCCTTTGGGTTTTAATGTCCGGCTTTACAATGCAATATGCAAATTCTTTTTTTTGTTTTTTAATGCTGCCATGCCGAAGACTACTACTGTGAATTAGTGGACTATTCAGGAAACTGACCTAGGTTGATATGTCATGTTTTTCCTTCCATGTTATATGTATATGTTTTTTTGCTGCTAGAGATTTTAGTGAAGAATATCTGTCATAATCTTCGCCTCCAAATCTCCTGTCACGTTAGTGGGGAAGATTTTCATTGGCTCCACTCTTAACGATCTTTCCCTTCAAAGAATCTTACACTTTCGCAGACAGCTAGGAAATGGAATGCTATGCCTGCTAAAATGAGAATTTTGAAGTCCATCTCGAATTTTATATAGCGTTAAAAAATCTTGCTCTTCCAAAACACATAACTACTTTACTATAGTTGACTCCCATATATCATCTATTCTACCACTAGCCTTCAAAATATTTTACTTATGTGCAGCGATGATGCCACATCATGTTCAGAGAACATAAACTCCACACACCTCACACAACACCTCCCAAATGCTCCAACAAGCACCCTTTTCAACCATGCACTCCCAAAATGCACTCCGAAGCCTAATGCTAAATAGTGCGTTAGAGCGTTTCGAACCCAGGCCTGGGATATTAAGTCAAATATAAATGTTACAATATCAAACAATATATTTCTAATTCTTTTAACATGAAAATTGATTTTTTTTGTGGTAGTATCTCCAGTCTTAAAATATCTTATTTTCCTGTGTTTTTTTTTTATCTCATCCAGATCTTTTCCTCGCCCGGTTCACTTTTTGTTAACCACAAAGCTAATGCCTTGCTCTCTGTACCTTCACAGAATTCATATATCCCTTTCATCTTAAAGTGTTTCTCAATAAGATCACTTAGCAATTTTGACAAAAATGATAATTCCCTCAATATAAATGGGTGCTAAAATGAGACACTATCCGCTACTGCCAGATTAAAGTTAAAATGTATGGCCCATAGAATGACAAAGCAGGGAGAAATGGCACTCATTCTTCTCAATGTAAAAGAAAAATGTGTTTTTATTTTCTTCGAACGTCGGCAGGCTGCCCTGCTAATGTATACAGACCTCAGAAGTGTAACCAATTGTAGGTGAGATGTGTATTTTGGAGTATCGCCTTCAAAAGGGCTGAATAACTTCACTGATGCAGTCCAACTCAATTCACGCGTTAAAAGTAATAATTGTATGACATTTTATCATTCATTTACACTGTTTAAATTATTAGCTTGATCTTTATGCCAAGAAGGAATGAGTGTGGTGATTCATATGTTTAAATGATGACAACAGCAATCTAGAAAGGAGCAGTGGTCAGGCGACTAAAAAAAGCAGTGTATCACAGTGACACAGGAGGAGTGTGGCTGGTGCAAATCTAAAATCGAAGAGCTGTAGCAGTTGGGAGACTGTCCACCATAGCTCGCTGAGGGGTCAGAGGAGGTATATATGTCTCAGTAAGCATGTTAGAAATGAGACTGGAAACTAAGGGGCTTATTTATGGGAGGGTTTTGTCTCGTCTTCACCATACAGCGTGGTACATGAGTGGGGCCTCTCAGACCGCCCCGTGGACCACCACCTTCTGAGGCCAAAGTGAAATTGTATTGGGGCCTCTGAGACCCCCTGGGCCACAGTCACCACCACCTCTCTGGGGCCATCTTCTTTATACACCCATACAGAAACTTGCACACCCCTACACACAAGGATATGGTATTTGAGATGTCATGAGTGATGTAAAATGTGTGGTCATAAGTAGCGCATTGTGGGGGCGTAAGTTATAGATATAGTTAGCTCAGGTAACAATAATTGCTGAATTTCACTGGTGTTGTACGAGGGAATTCTGAGCCTAACTATAATGTCACTGTAACCTTTGTTTTTTTCAGTGAATTTCTTAGGTTTTGCAAAATCTATTTCCCAACTATAACATCCCTGTAACATTTGTTTTTTTAAATTAATTTCTATGGTTTTTTAACTAAGAGTCATATTTGCAGAGTGGTGGACAAAGGGGGCAGGGCCTCCGACAAGCTCTCAGGAATCCCACTGTAAAATGTAAATGTAAATTGATACTTGTATAGCGCACTACTCACCCGCAAGGGTCTCAAGGCGCTTGTACGAATACCGCTGTGGAACCCATCCTTGCTTTCCCTGTGAGGCGTCCACTCCTGGGCCCCCCCAAGGTGGAGGCCAGGCATCCTTAGCGTTGTGGGGGCATTTTGGAGGTAACAGGAGGGCTTCTTAGTCCCCAAGATCCCTCAACATTCCCCAATCAGTATTGCCCCATGAGGTGCGCTTGCAGAGTGGTGGAGAAAGGGACCATGGCCTCCGAACTCCTCCATCCTCACACCATTTGTGCTCTGTGGAACTTAATAGAGGAAACAGGAGGGGTAGTTGGCCCACAAGGAGCCTCTGAAGCCTAGGGTACTTCATCCTCAAACCAGCAATGCCCCAGGAGGTTCCCTTTGCAGAGTTGTGGAGACAGGGGTCCTGTCCTCTAACAATTCCTTAGCAAACCCCCTGTGTGGAACATACTGAAGGTAAAATGAGGGGTAGTTGGCCCCCAAGGACCCTCTGGAACCTAGGGGACTTCATCCCCCAGCCAGCAGTGCAGCAGAAGGCGTTTACAGAGTAGTAGAAAAAGGGGGTGTGGCCTCTGAAGAGCTCTCAGCCATCTCACAGTGTGGGATTTACTGGAGGTAACAAGAGGGCTTGTTGGTCCCCAGGAACCATCTGGAACCTAGGAAACTTCATCCCCCAACCAGTAGAATGCCAGAAGGCATGTTTGCAGAGTGGTGGAGAAAGGGGGCATGGCCTCCGAAGCCCTATCAGCAATCCCATTGTGTGGGACTTAGTGGAGGGAACAGGATGGCTTGTTGGCCCCAATGACCCTATGGACCTAAGGGTACTTCATCCCCCAATCAGCCGTGAGCCAGTAGGTAAGTTTGCAGAGTGGTGGAAAAAGGGTGTGTGGCCTCCAACAACTTCGTAGCAATCCCTCTGTGTAAGTCTTACTGGAGGTAACAGGAGGGGTAGTTGGCCCCCAAGGACCCTCAGCAGCCAAAGGGACTTCATCACCCAACTAGCAGTGCGCCAGAAGGCATGTTTGCAGAGTGGTGGAGAAAAAGGACATGGCCTCTAAAGTCCTCTCAGCAATCAGGCTGGGTGGGACTTACTGGAGGTAACAGGAGGGCTTGTTGGCCCCCAGGGACCCTGGGTATCCAATGGGATTTATCCCCCAACCAGTAGTGCGTCAGGAGGCGTGTTTTGCAGAGTGGTGGAGAAAGGGTTTCTCAGCAATCACACTGTGAGGGACTTACTGGAGATAACAGGATGTTTGCTGCCCCCATGGGACACTCGGGACCTATGAGGACTACATCCCCCAACCAGCAGTGAGCCAGGAGGATTTAAATTTTATTTTTTTTGTTGGGGGGAGTGGGCCATCTTGACCCCTCTTCCCTGGGTCAGTTGTGGCCCCGGGGACTCCATCCCCTGGGATCTGGCCTTTGCATATTTTTAAAAGAATAAGGGGGAGAGGGAACAGCACAGCCCCCCTCCCCATGCCCAGTCTCTGGTGTGGGTGTCCTGGTCCCACCAAGGGCACCCACTTTGCAATGTTGGAGACTGCAAAGACAGCCTCAAGGCCCCTGCAGCCCCTGCCAGCTCCCCACCTCTTGAGGGAGCTGGATTTGTTTTGACAGACACAGAGTTGCTAACATGCAGCTCCCTCTCTCTCTGTCAAAGCAATTGTGCTCCGCTTTGAGCAAGGATGAGCAAAATGCTCTTGCTTGCTCAAAGTGGAGCACAGTTTGCTATAGCTTGGCGGGAGAGGTAAAGCTCTCACCAAGCCATAGCAAACAGCTATGTCCCAGGGTGGGCACACTCAGACTTTCAGGACCCATATCTGGGGGTTGGCAGTCCCCAGGGCCATTTTTGGCTCCGGCCCCCATCTAATCTTTAGTTCAGCCCCAGGGAGGTGGTGGTCCCCAGAGCCGAGGGTTTGCAAAGAACTCCCTCTATTATAATTTTTGAACTCTGGGGAGGTGGCGGTCCCTGGGTCTGTGGGGAGCATACAGGTCTCCCTGCAATTCCCCCATTAGGTGGCTGTCTCTGGGGCTTGGGTCTCTTCGCAGCCCACCAATTTATTAAAGGTAAAACCCCAGGGAGGTGGGGGCCCCTGGAGCTACATGGGCGTCCGTGCGCCCCTGCATTATTTAAATATAAAACCCGGGGAAGTTGGCTGTCCCCGGAGCTGGGGGACCCGCATGGCCTGCCACTTAAATTAAAATAAAGCTCCGGGGAGGTGGTGGTCCCCGAGGCTGCGGGGGAGCATGTGGTACCCCTGCATTTATTTTGAATAAAGCCCAGAGAAGGTGGTAGTCCACGGCTCTGCAGGCGGCCTGTGTGCTCCCCTGCATGATTTAAATTTAAATCTCTGGGGAGGGGGCTTTCCCCGAGCATGTGGTGCATCCACACGGCCCTCTGCTTTCTTTATACATAAAGCCCCAGGGAGGTGGCAGTCCCCAGGGCTGCCGGGGAGTTGTGTGGGTCTCCCCACATCAGTTTACTTATGATTGCCCCAGGGAGTTGGCAGTCCCCGGGACATGGGGAGTACGCATGGGCTCCCATGGCATCATTATAAAACACTGCCCCCAGGATTAGGCCCGCCTACGGGCTTCATGATAAAGAAGAGTGGGAGCCTGTGTGTCTTTTTACTTTTAATTTCGCCGTAGGTGCCCCAGCAAATTTGTGCCAAAATTCAATTTAAAAAATGCTTTTAATACCCGGCGGGGTCCCTGTGGACCCCCACCATATATGGGGATCAGGGTGTTCCTAACCTGCCCTTTTTTCCTTAATTTGTACTTGTTTTGTGGGACTCGGCTTCAAGCCGAGTCCCAAGATGGCTTCCAACACTTCCTGGTTGAAATTAGGGGTGGGCGGAATTTGGGAAAGTGACTTTCGCATATTATCGTGAAAATGTTAAAAATCTCCGCAAACACGCGGAAATATCGTGAAGATGCGGAAGTTTTTGTCCCGCCCGTTCGCGGCATTTTCTGCGTGGTCGCGGCTCGCCAACTTACCCATGCGGTTGCTCGCGGGCGCGGCTATCTTGTTTTCACTCTTCTCGCGGTGCATGATTGCGTGAAGAAAGACGTGATCGCGCGACCGATGACATTACTGTGGGCGCAAACTGTCACGAGACAGCGCAAATGGCTACCAACAATCCAACATCTCGTGGAGAACGCGACCGGATCGGGAAAACTTGTCGGCGAACGCGGGGATTCAGGTAAGGCAATCGCGCGCGCGCGAGAATGTATTATTTTACAGCGCGAGCAAGAAACAAATTATCGCTAAGCTGCTCTCCGCGGAACGCGAAGATGTTAAGTTATCGCAATTTCCGCGAGCGAAACGGAAATTTAGCCCCGGCCTAGTTGAAATGTTGGCAGCCAATCACATTTCTTCTGCAAGGACTAATGTAACCAGACATCTGTACTTTTAAAACTTAAATATCTCTGAAACTACTGAACAGATTAACACCAAACCACAAAAAGCTAACTTTTTGGACCAACATCTAATTTCTGCCAAATTTGGTTTAATTCCGTTCAACGGATGAGGCTGTAGTCATGTTACAAAAATAAAAATTTCCCATTCACACAACATGGGAAAACGTGTTTTGGGACCCCGCCTTTTTTATTCACGGTCCTCACTTGACAAATCACCCTGATATTTTCAGCACAGCAGCTGAACCAAAAAGGTGAAGCTTTTTGAAAATTTCCTGAAGAATTGTTAAGCAGTGCCAAAGTTATTTGCATAACCCAAAACGCTTTTTCCTATGGAAACTTTAGTCGTAACTATAGCTACTTACTGGCTATCGTCAGTATGTTAAAATTACATGTATATATATTCACGGAAAATAAACCATAGGTTTCAGGGACGTTATAGTTAGTTGGACATTTCACTCATACAAAACCAGAGAAGTTCAGCTGTTATAGTTAGTTGAGCTAACTATATCTCGCGCCCCCGCAATGCACTGCTGAGGACGTCACACATTACATCAATCATGAAATGGTCAGTGACATCACTGATGACATCACTGATGACATCTCAAATGACATCACTGATGACATCATCCAGTGAATGTGGTTTATTTTGAAATTTCAATATGTATTATATATATAGCAATCTGCATTGAAGAATGAGTGGAAATATAAATATAAATATCTGGATGGACGATTTGGTAGCAGTGTGATTGACTGTTTACTTGACTAATTTATAGTGTCTAACTAAATATATTGGATAGTGACTAAACTGTGTGAATATCTGTATCACTTTGCTAGTTGTTGGGTAAACTGCTGCACCAGTTGGTTACTAGCTACGTGAAAGTCTATATTAGTTATTGATTAGCTAATTGAGTATTTGTATGGGAGAGTGAATGTGTGTGTGGTTCGGTGGGGGGTATGTGACTGCCCAAAGATGTGTGAATATTTGATGCAGTGGGTATATGAGGTTAAGACTACATGTTATAACAGTTGTTTGGGTGAGTGAATATCTTTATCGGTGTGGTGATGAGCAAATATATCTCTAAATGGTACATGTCCAACAAACTAGAAAAATAAAAAGCAGTGTATGTGACAGTTGTTGTATATAAATACGTATACTTAAGACTCAGTGATTCTATGAGTGACTGTATGGATAACTCTATACTTGTAATAGTGATTTTATAACACACTAAGTATGAGTTACTGAATAAATGAAGTGGTGTTTGTATAAGTGTGTAGCTGAGTAAATGTAAGTATGATCCATTGTTTGCATAAGTGAGTAGGATGACTGCATAAGTGAATAGGATGTGTGCTGGTGTGTAATGTCGATATAGGAGTATAAGTATATTTGATAGTGTTCTATTGATCATTGACAGCATGTATGACTGAATCTATAGGTAAGTGATTAGATGTGTGTGTAGATCTAGGAATCACTGAGTTGGTTTTTAGAAACTTGTACTGGTGTGTAAATGGATTCAAATATGGTACTCTGTATTTTTACAGTGAGTGATGAAAGGTTACATTAGTGTATGATGAGGTGTATCTGATTGTCACGTGGATGATGTCATCAGTGATGTCATCAGTGATGTCATCAGTGATGTCACTGACCATGTCATGAATTATGTAATATGTGACATCATCAGCAGTGGATTGCGGGCGCGCAAGTTATAGTTAGTACGGAGGAATTTCTATGGTTTTGTACGAGTGAAATGTCCAGCTAACTATAACACCCCTGAAACCTATGGTTTTTTCAGTCAATTTCTAAGGTTTTTTAAATGCTAATTCCTAACTATAACATACCTGAAACCTATGTGAATGTATATATATATATATACATATATTTGTGTATATTCACTGAAAAAAAAATAGGTTTCAGGGGCGTTATAGTTAGCTGGACATTTTACTCGTACAAAACCAGAGAAATTTGGCCGTTATAGTTAGTAGAGCTAACTATAACTCGCGCACCCGCAATGCACTGCTGATGATGTCACATATTACATTAATCATGACATGGTCAGTGTCATCACTGATGACATATCAAATGACATCACTGATGACATCATCCAGTGAATGTGTGCTTCTGTAAATTAAATATTTTTTATATCTGTAGATCTCAAGGTCGATGGAAGAATAAATGGGTATATAAGTGTCTCAATGGATGAATTTATTTTTTGTAACATTGATTGTATAACGGACTGATTAAGTGTATCTTAGTGAATACATGGGTTACTGAATGATGTTTAAATATGTAAATATCTGTATCAGTCTCTCACTTTGTGTATAAGTGACTGCATGGGTTGCTGAGTAACTACATGAGTGTCTATATGGGTTATTACTTGGCTTTTCGAGTATCAGTATGAGTGTCTGTATGGATCAGTGGAGGGTATTACTTAGTGCATGGATGCATGAATGAGTACGTCACTATGTGTATGTGTTGAAGACAGTATGTGTGCAGGACTGTATGGGTGGATGAGTGTGTGTATGGATGTGTTAGTGAGTGAATGACTGTCTTTATATGTAACTACAAATGTTTTAAACTAGTATATGTGAGTATTGCTGTATATAAGTGAGTATATCTGAGAGTGAGCGATTGGAAGAGTTCCTGTATGAATAAGTATGTGTTTCTTTAAGTGATTTTTTAAAAGAGTAAGTATGTGTAACTTTCTGTAGAAGTAAGTGAGCTGGTTTGTGTATCACTGTATATGCAAGTCAATGGAAGTTTGATTCTTCATTAGCATGAGTGACTGTGTGTGAGTAACTCTATGGATGAGTGGCGGTGTGTAACAGGATGTATAGGTGTATGAGTACATATGATGAGTGAGTACATGTATGAGTGACTATATAGGATTGTTGGTTTATGAGTGGATGTGTATGTAGATCTTAGAATTACTGAATAGGTTGTTGTAACTGGTATTGGTATGATCATTGTTTAGAAAATGTTAGTTTCTATTTTTGAGTGTGTGTATCAAAGGTTATATTAGGGTGAGAGGAGGTCTGCCACTCTATCACAAGGATGATGTTATCAGTGATGTCATCAGTGATGTTATTTGAGATGTCATCAATGATGTCATCAGTGATGTCACTGACCATGTCATGAGTGATGTAATATGTGACATCATCAGCAGTGCATTGCGGGTGCGCGAGTTATAGTTTGCTGAACTAACTATAACGGGGGCATTTCAATGGTTTTGTACGAGTGAAATGTCCAGCTAACTATAACGCCCCTGAAACCTATGCTTTTTTCAGTGAATTTCTAAGGTTTTTTAAAAGCTAATTCCTAACTATAACATGTCTGAAACCTATTGTTTTTTCAGTGAATTTCAAAGGTTTTGTAAATGACAATTTATAAATGTATTAATTGTTATATTTATTTTTTATACTGATTTACTACATTTTTTTAAACTAGTTATTTTTAGATATTTTATTTTTTAAATTACATTTTAATTACATTATACATTACATTACAAAATATACTTTCTCAGAATGAATTACTTTTGTTTAAATACTTTGCAAATAGGCAATAGACTTTTAAGTACAATAGTTACAGTTGTTGCAATGGGCAACACAATTTCAAACCCAATGCAGCATTGAGCTCAATGGGAATTTCTAGTTTAATGCAATTAGTTACTTTATGGATTACTTTTCTAACCACAGGACTGGATCCTAGATTCAGTCCTGGGACATCTCCTGTAAACAGTTGAGTAAAAGCGTTTTGGTTACACTAGTTATTTTTAAGGAATATTATTGTATTTTGAAAGTTGACACTTTCCTGGTGAAAACCAGACAATGGATTCCTATGGAAGGAAATACAAGTTACTGGTAAGTACAGTTAGAATTACTTTTCAGGGTCAGTGCTGGGCTAAAAGATGCAGCACTGGGTTCTCTCCTGATAACAGGTGAGTAAATTGGAATTCGTTGTTCGGATGATTTTAGTTGAATATTTTATTGTTCCAAAACTCCACACTTAGAAGAATTTCCCAGTGAAACCAGTCAATGTTAGCCTATGGAACGAAATTCAAGTTACTGGTAAGTACGGTTAGAATTACTTTTCAGGATCAGTACTGGGCTCAAAGATGCAGCACGTTCCAAAACTCCACACTTAGAAGAATTCCCAAGTGAAACCAGTCAATGTTAGCCTATGGAAGGAAATTCAAGTTACTGGTAAGTACGGCTAGAATTACTTTTCAGGATCAGTACTGGGCTCAAAGATGCAGCACTGATATCTCTCCTGATAACATGTGAGTAGATCGGAATTCGTAGTTCGGCTCATTTTAGAGGAATATTTTAAAGTTCCAAAACTCCACACTTAGAAGAATTTCCAAGTGAAACCAGTCAATGTTAGCCTATGGAAGGAAATTCAAGTTACTGGTAAGAACAGTTAGAATTACTTTTCAGGATCAGTACTAGGCTCAAAGATGCAGGACTGAGGTCTCTCCTGATAACAGGTGAGTAAATCGGAATTCGTAGTTTGGCTGATTTTACTTCGAGGATATATAGAGCCACTTTCCTACACAATCCCCTCCCTTCACCACTGTGCAAACACGCCCTGCGGTGCATTTTAAGTTGGGGAAATTATTCACCTTCAATCCTGAGGGTCCCTATAGTCCAACTAGTCCACTAGGTCATCCAGTAATTGCCACAGAGCTGCGTTGCAGAAAGGTGTAAAAAGGGGCGTGGTCTCTGAACACCTGTCTGCAACGCAGCTCCCTGGCGCATACTGGAGATACCTATTGGGCTATTTGGACCTCAGGGACCCTCAGTATTGAAAGAGAATTAATTCCCCAACTTAAAATGCGCCATAGGGCGTGTTTGCACAGTGGTGAAGGAAGAGGGCATGGCCTGAGGTGACATGTCTGCAAACACACCCTGTGGCGCGTTTTAAGTTAGATAATTAATTCCTCCTCAATTTAAGTTGGGGGATTAACTCCCCTTGAATACTGAGGGTCCCTGGGGTGCAACTAGCCCACCAGCTACCTCCAGTAAGTGCCACAGAGCTGTGTTGCAGAGAGGTGTAAAAAGGGGCGTTGCCTCAGACCACCTCTCTGCAACACAGCCCCCTGGTACATACTGGAGGTTTCTGGTGGGCTCGTTGGCCCCCAGGGACCCCCAGTATTCAAGGGGAATTTGTTCCCCCTCTGCAAACGCGCTAGGAGCGCGTTTGCAGAGTGCTACAAGAAGGGGGCGTGTCCTCCGGCGCGATGCCAGTCTTTTTTTTTTTTTGTTTGTTCAAGAAGGGAGGCTGTGTGGCCTACCTTCTTTTCCTAATAATTTGGCCCTAGGGACCCCATCCCCCAGGTCCTGCCCCCTAATTTTCTTTTTTTTTTCTTTTTAATCGGGAAGGGGACCGCGTATCCCCCCTCCCAAGGCCATAATCTCCCCGGGGACCCCATCCCGCAGGGCATGGCCCTTTTAGAAAAAAAAAAAATTATATAGGAGTGGGTTGCCTTGCCCCCCTCCTTAGGCCATTTATGGCCCCCGGGACCCCATCCCAAGGGGCCGGCCTTTTTTATTTTTTGTTTTAAGAAAAAATTTACATTTTGGGGAGGGGGAACGTGGCCCCCCTCTCGGGCCACTTATAGCCCCGGGGACCCCATCCCCCCACGATCCCGCCAGGTCCCCGCCTCCTGCGGAAGCCGGCATTGCTTTTTCACACGGTGAGCTGCTAAGATGCAGCTCCCCTGTGGAAAAGCATCCCTGCTATGACAGGGCAGGAGCCGCAATGCTCCCGCCCTGCCATTGCAAACTACAGTGTCCCGGGGGTGGGCACCCCGGGACACTGCAGGAGCCGGCCCTAGTGCGTGGCAGTCCCCAAAGCCACAACAAGGCTCCAGGAGGGGGGCCACATGGCCCCCCTCCCATCTTTTACAAAGCCCCAGGGTTGGCAGTCCCCGGGGCGTGTGGGGGGGCTTGAGCCCCCCACACCGGGTATTTGTTTATTTAACAAAAGCCCCGGGGGGTGGTGGTCCCCAGGGCTGCTGGGGGGCTGAGTGGCCCCCTGCAATGTTAATAAATTAGAGCCCCGGGGGTGGTGGTCCCTGGGGCTTGGGGGGGCCTTAGAGGCCCCCCACATTAAACTATTAAGCTCCGGGGGGGTGGCAGTCCCCGGGGCTTCGGGGGGCCGTGTGCTCCCCTGCAATTATTCATACTTTGCCCAGTGGGGTGGCGGTCCCCGGGGCAGTGTGGGGCGGTTGGGCCCCCCCACACTTTATTTTTATAATGCCCCCGGGATTTGGCCCCCCCGGGGCTAATTATCATTGAAGCGCGGGAGGCCGCGCATCGTTTTTTTTTTTTGATCGGCAGGGTCCGCGCACCCAGCGCAGATTTTGCCGATTTAAAAAAAAACATAAATATATTTTTTGGGCCTTGGGGGTCCTTGTGGGCCCCCCTGAGCAGGCCTTGGGGGTCAGGGTTGTTTCTACCCAGCCAGCCCCCTTTTCACGTTTTGTGCGTTTTTTTATTAGGTTTATGGGATATAGAGTTCCCAGAGTGTTCAATATGCTAATTAAGCTCGCATCTATGCCCTAACACCTACTATAGGATTGATAATTTGCTTTAAAACAAACGCACATTGAACTTACTAAAAGGAGACTGCTCGCGCGCATTCTGGGAACTCTATATCCCATCATGCATTATACCAGAGAATGCCTTTTAGCACACGCCCATTGGGAGCGAGCATGTTAATAAATGAACTGAAAACGATCAGGCAAGAATGCGTGCCTCTCTCTGTGTGTTTGCAGCAGCCCATGAAGAAGCGGCGTGAGGCCGTGAAACGCGTTGGCACTTACAACTCAGTTGGAGCAAAAAGCAAGCTGCATTTTAATTGCCGGATGGCTGAGCACTGTCGAGTGCTCTCTCAATGCTTGGGGAACTTTGAGGTAACATTTAACGCACGGCATCCCTGCCGTGGAGAGAGCACCATCGTCAGCTGGGAAAGAAGGTCTACAACCAGCTGACTGAGGCTTTGGATTTCGAACTGCTCGATGTCATGGAAGCACAGTGTTCAATATGCTAATTAAGCTCGCATCTATGCCCTAACACCTACTATAGGATTGATAATTTGCTTTAAAACAAACGCACATTGAACTTACTAAAAGGAGACTGCTCGCGCGCATTCTGGGAACTCTATATCCCATCATGCATTATACCAGAGAATGCCTTTTAGCACACGCCCATTGGGGGCGAGCATGTTAATAAATGAACTGAAAACGATCAGGCAAGAATGCGTGCCTCTCTCTGTGTGTTTGCAGCAGCCCATGAAGAAGCGGCGTGAGGCCGTGAAACGCGTTGGCACTTACAACTCAGTTGGAGCAAAAAGCAAGCTGCATTTTAATTGCCGGATGGCTGAGCACTGTCGAGTGCTCTCTCAATGCTTGGGGAACTTTGAGGTAACATTTAACGCACGGCATCCCTGCCGTGGAGAGAGCACCATCATCAGCTGGGAAAGAAGGTCTACAACCAGCTGACTGAGGCTTTGGATTTCGAACTGCTCGATGTCATGGAAGCACAGTGTTCAATATGCTAATTAAGCTTGCATCTATGCCCTAACACCTACTATAGGATTGATAATTTGCTTTAAAAGAAACGCACATTGAGCTTACTAAAAGGAGACTGCTCGCGCGCATTCTGGGAACTCTATATCCCATCATGCATTATACCAGAGAATGCCTTTTAGCACACGCCCATTGGGGGCGAGCATGTTAATAAATGAACTGAAAATGATCAGGCAAGAATGCGTGCCTCTCTCTGTGTGTTTGCAGCAGCCCATGAAGAAGCGGCGTGAGGCCGTGAAACGCGTTGGCACTTACAACTCATTTGGAGCAAAAAGCAAGCTGCATTTTAATTGCCGGATGGCTGAGCACTGTCGAGTGCTCTCTCAATGCTTGGGGAACTTTGAGGTAACATATATATAAATATATATATATATATATATACAGAGCAGACAACTCTCCAATTCCAACTTTGGTGAATAGAGAGAGACGGACCACTGGAATGTATGGCTGCAATTAGTTTTATTCCTCAAGGATGACGCGTTTTGGACTACACCAGTCCTTGTTCACATACAGGGGAAATGTTGTTCGCCATTTTTTTAACTTGTTGAAACACCACGTGATTAATAGAAATAGTAAAAATACTTAAACATTTCCAACAATTAGTATATGTATGTAATTTGCAGTCTGTTTTTCAATATCAATCATTCGGCGATAAAAGCACATTGGATATATTGGTAAAGTACCATAGAATGCTGAAGTTTAAATAAATATATAAATACATAAATATTGTAATAAATATATAAATATTTTTTGTCATCCATAAACAATATTGTTCCAATACCGAGAATAAAACCATGAATTAACATAGCTTAAAAACATAGTTAAATATCTATATGTGCAAAATCGCTATTATTGTATGAAAAAAGAAGATCTAAGTGCAAATAGATTAGTTAATTTACACCTAATGTAACTTGGAAAATAATCCATGAAAAACTACGACTCTATCATACATTTATCAGTCCTGCTAAAATGTGGAAATGTTGCAATGAAATTTAAGGAGTCATGTATTAATGAAATACTCATATGTATTTACATGATCCTAAACAAAGTGCGAGTGCTACCTTAAAAAATTGTGATAAAAAAGTTAATAATAAGAAATCAAACTATGCATACGTAGTATACTAAAACAGTTAATTTGATGAGAAGCGTAAAAATTCAGTTTTTTTCACTGCATTAATGCATATACAAGAGGAGAGTTCTAAATGGTCATATCATTGTGTTGAACAGGTCATCTTATGCTGAATAACAAGAATCTAGTAAAAAACGATGAAGATATGATAAGGGTTTCCCCATGTACATCGATATCTATTTATAAGAAGTGGTGAAGGTCCTCAGTATTGTTCATCCCATTAGGGACGTTGCTATCTAATTCTAAGATTATTGTAGATTCCAGTTTTCGCAGCATTTTTTCCCTGTCTCCACCTCTATGTGGTTTTGGTACCGCTTTGATGACATAATACCTTAGGCAGTTGAGATCGTTATTATGTTCTGTCTTAAAATGTCATGCCACAGGGTACATCGGGTCATTATTTAGAATTGCACGTAGGTGCTGTAATATTCTGACATGCACCTGTAGCTTGGTGCTGCCTACATATCGTAGGCCACAGGTGCATGTCAGAACATAGACCGCAAAATCAGTCCTGCAACCAAAGTTGTCCTTGATTGCAATTGCTGTGGGGCTGAATGGGGTAAAATACTCAGTGGTGTTAACCCCAAGCTTGCATGCCCGGCACGATGTGCATCTATAAAACCCTTGTCTGGTTGTTACTGGAGGTAGTAAGTTCTGGGCTGCTCTTCACAATCTGTGTGTGCATCGAGGGACCTTTTCTAAAAGTGATGGTAGGTTGGTCAGGAAGTCTTGAGGCTAATACATTATTATGGGCCAATTGTCTTTAACTATCGACCAAATTTTTCTCTCCTGTCGATTGTATGTTGTGATAAGTCTAGGTACTTCTTCTTCTAAACTTACATCATAATCATCTTTAGGTTTAGGAAGTAGAGATTCCCTAGATCTCAAACTGACTTTGTTCACTGCCTCCTGTAGCCTTTTTTCATTGTATCCCCTTTCTCTTTAAATCTGCTCGAAGCTTCTTCGCAACATGATTCGAAGTCTTTATGTTTGGTACAGATTCTTTTGAGCCTTAACAATTCCCCATAAGGGATATTGTCTATAAGGTGTTTGGGATGTGCACTGCTGACATGCAATGTAGAATTGCCAGCAGTGGCTTTTCTATGCAATGTAGTGGCAATGTGTATATATATATATATACACCAAGCTGGATTGAAGAATGATTGGCTGTATTTGTGTCTGAATGGATGATTTAGTAGGTGCATGACTGACTGTATAAGTTAGTGATTAAACGTGTCTTACTGAATGCATGCGTTAGTGACTAATCTGTGCGAATGTCTGTATCAGTCTGTCAGTTGGTGTGTAAGCGGCTGCCTGGGTTGGGGAGTAGCTACATGAGTGTTTATATGGGTTATTCATTGAGTATCTGTATGGGTGCCTGAGTGTCTGTGTGGGTTGGTGGGGGGGGTGTGACTGTGCATAGATTTGTGAGTGGGTGATTCACTGAGTGTATGGGTTCAAGAGTGCATCTGTGCAGGGCTGAATGGGTGGGTGAGTGTGTGTATGGGTGTGTTGGTGAGTGAATGGAAGTCTCAGTGGTACATGTGTGAGTAACTACATATGTGAAAGGCAGTATATGTGAGTGTTGGAGTATATAAATGACTATATGTGAGAGTGAGTGATTGTGAGAGTGGCTGTATGGATGAGTGTGTGCTTGTATCAGTGATTGTATAAGAGAGTAAGTATGTGTTATTATCTGTATGAATAAGTGAGGTGGTGTGTGTATAACTGTATTGGTGAGTATATGGTAGTGTGATTGATTCTTTGCATGACTGACTAGACGTTTGATTAACTCTATTGATGAGTGGTGGTGTGTGAGTGTCTGTATAGGTGTAAGAGTGCAAATGATAGTGCTGTATTGATGAGTGACTGCATTTATCAGTAGCTGTATGGGTAAATTAGTGGATGTGTGTGTAGACCTAGGAATCAGTGAGCAGGTATGTAGTAACTGGTATTGGTGTGTCTATTGTTTCAAAAATGGCAGACTGTATTTTAGAGTGGGTGTATCAAAGGTTATGTTAGGGTGTGAGGAGGTGCATCAGATTATCACGTGGATGATGTCTTCAGATATATCATCAGTGATGTCATTTGAGATGTCATCAGTGATGTCATCAGTGATGTCACTGACCATGTCATGAGTGATATAATATGTGACATCATCAGCAGTGCATTGTGGAACTCGAATTATAGTTAGCTCAACTAATATAACGGCTGAATTTCTCTGGTTTTGTAAAGGTGAAGTGTCCAACTAACTATAACGTCCTTGAAACCTGTGGTTTTTTCAGTGAATTCCAAAGGTTTTTTAAATGATGCTTTCTTACTATATCGACCCTGAAACCTATGGTTTTTTCAGTCAATTTCAAAGTTTTTTTAAATGCTAATTTCTAACCATAACGACCCTGAAACCTATGTTTTCTTTTAGTGATTTTCAAAGTTTTTTTAAATGCTAATTTCAAACTATGCCTACATAGTTAGGACATATGCAGGAAGAGGAAGAAAGGTGTAGAAAGAAGCAAGAGAAATGCAGAAAGAGGCAACAGAAGTCCAGAAAGACAAAGAAAGGTGCAGAAAGAAGCAAGAGATATGCAGAAAGAACCAACAGAGGGGCAGAAAGAGACCTTGTTGCAAAGTCATCCTGTGCCCCTAAATCGTTGCTGACAGGTACTGGTGGTAACTGAGTCTGCCTAACCAGGCCTAGAGCCAGTGATATGCTAAAAGACACTTCGAATACAGTGAAAACACCTACATACACTAGGGTACACTAGGGGTTGGGGTACCCCTGTCATTGGCATGACCTCCCCTGTAAGGCCCTAGTGCATAAAAGGGCAAGGGGATAAAACTTCCTCTAAGTCAGAGGTGCAGAAAGATGCTTCTTTAACTAGTAGTCACGTTTGCAGAATGGTAGAGAAAGGGTGCTGGGCCTTCGACCAGTGCTAAGGAATTCCGCTGCGTAGAACTTACAGGAGGTACCAGGAGGGTTTCTTGGCCCCCAAAGTTCCTCAGGAGTAAAGTGGACTTTATCACCCATCCCATAGTCTGCCAGGAGGCGCGTTTGCAGAGTGGTGGAGAAAGGGAGAGTGGCCTCCGAAGACATCTTAGCAATCCTACTGTGTGGGACTCACTAGACACCACACAGGGCATGCGGGAAGGGAGTGCAGCACAACAATCCATAGAAAGCAAGAGGGAGGGGACAGGACCATGCACATGGACAACAGAGAACAGAGGGGAAAGAGGCAATGGTAGCTAGCTGACCATAATGGACAGACAGGAGAGAAAGCTGCAGCATAACAGACCATAAAGGGCAGGAGGGACGGATCAGGGGCATTACAATGGAACAGACAAGCCAGGAGGGAGGGAATAGGGCTCTGTACATGGAAACAGAGGGCTAGGGCCAAGGAGGCAGGGCAGGAGCAGCAAGATGACCATGGAGGTAAGGCAGGATGGGCACTAGAAGCAAGACACTCCATGGAGAGAAACAGTGAGACTATGATGGCATACACACAGACCATGGAGGGAAGGTGGGAGGGGGTCAGGGGCAGCTAGCTGACTACACAGGGAAGTTGGGAGGGGCCGTGGCAGCACAGAAGACCATGCATGGCAAGCGGGAGGATTAGTGGCAGCACAATGGCAATGGCTATGATGGGCCAGAAGGAGGGTGCAGGGGCATGCACAAAGGACCATGGAGGATAGAAGGGAGGGTCAGGACCTGGGCACAGACAAGAGAGTTCAGGGGAAGGGTCCTCACAACAGACCATGTGGGGCAGGCCGTAGGAGCAGTTGCAGCACAGCAGACCAGGGAGGACAGAAGGGTGTGGCAGTAAAATGGACCATGGAGGACAGGAGGAAGGGGATAGGGGCATGGAATGTGGACAGGCAGGGTTGAGGTGGCAGGGCCAGGTTACAGTCATCTGACAATGCTAGGCAGGTGGGAGGGCAGTGGCAGCTCAACAGAACACTCAGAGTAGATAGGAGTGGCAGGTCCATGGAACATGGTGGGCAAAAAGAATGGAGCAGCGGCATGCACAAAGACATCGGAGGGCAGGGGGAAGGGGAATAGGGGCAGCAAGCTAAGCACATAGGCTAAGCAGGAGGTCAATGATGGGGCATAGAATTGGGCAATGGAGGGCAGGAGGAGTGGACTGGTACATCATGCTAAATGGAGGGCAGTGGCAGCACATCAGACCATGCACGGTAGGAGGGAGGAGGCTAGTCCATGGATTCAGACAACAGAGGATAGGGAGGAGGTGGATGGGGCAGTAAGCTAACTGTTCAGAGAAGGAGGGTATTAGGAACTTTACTGTATTTAAAATGTGTGTCTGTGCGAACTACTTAAAATATGAACAGGTATGCAGCATATGGAGCTTGGCAGAAACACCCCCTGACCCTCCACCCACCATCGCAAAATGTAATGCCCGTGAAAAGGGTAGATGAACACAGTGTTATATAGAATATAGTCCTGAAAGCACGATTGAAAATGAAAACTAGATATAGTGTATGGTATAAACTATGCACCAAAAATTGTGATATAAGATGAACCGGGGCGTGAAATATAATATGCAATACATTGTGCGCAATGACAGATTCATTGGAGAGCGCGAGATAGCCGAGGCACTAGCACGTGCTATGCGATATGCACCTTGGAGTGTAATATGCACAGGGCAGTGTTGTGTAACCTAACTAGTCTCTAAAGTTGTAATATAAAATATGTGCTGGGGAGTGTAACGTTGCATATGCACTGTGACAAAGATATGGATCCCAGATTGTAATCTGTATGGCATAGCGCTGTGCATTATAACATAGGCATCGAGGAAGGCACGTTAGATGGGGCAATATAACCCGTGCGAAGGCAAGTGTGGCATGACATATTCACGGGGTGGTGTTACAGTGCACATGGGTTAGAGAGTGTCATAGCATACACACTAGCTGGTGGAATACAACACAGAGGTGTGTGGCACTCGGCGGGCACTGGTCTGTGTAACATAGCATTGGGCTCAGCCAGAAGCACGCTGTGACTCTCAAGTGAGGTTCGTCTCCTTTCCATTTTGGCACTCATAGGGGTCCCTATAGCATAGTTTGGTCGAATTTTTGTTGAATCCCCTTTGAATGGTTTGGTGTGTGTGTGTATTAAATGTGCCCGTCAATAGCTACCCATGTTTGTATAAATAAACCATAAGGGTGTCTACTTGGAGAGTACCCACCGGCGGGGGCGCTGGGATTAGGCACGGTAGGGCGTCAGACACGTCAGAGATTCACTAGCGGTGTAAATACATTCCACGTGGATTCATTGTATGCATAGTCGCCTTTTAATGAATATCACGCAAATCGTTATGGTGATAGGTACAGACGGTTTGTCCAGCATGTCCTAGGTGTTTCTATAAATGTATTAAAAAAAATAATAATAAAAAACAAAGGCCGGGCCTGGGTAATAGGGTCCCCGGGGCCATAAGTGGCCTGAGGAGGGGGGCAACGCAGCCCCTCTACTAAAGAATTATTTTTTAAAAGGCCATGCCCCGTGCTGGAGGCCACACCCCCTCCTTGCAGCACTCTGCAAATGCGCCCCCTGGCGAGTTGTAAGTTGGGGAATTAATTCCCTTTCAATCCTGAGGGTCCCTAAGGGTCAACTAGCCCAACAGGTATCTCCAGTATGCGCCAGGGAGCTGCGTTGCAGACAGCTGTTCTGAGGCCACATCCCTTTTTATGCCTCTCTGCAACGCAGCTCTGTGGCGCTTACTGGAGGTACCTAGTGGGCTAGTTTGACCCTAGGGACCCTTAGGATTCAAGGGGACTTAATCTCTCAACTTAGAAAGGCCACAGGGCGCGTTTACACAGTGGTGAAGGGAGGGACGGGGCCTGAAGTGACGTGTGCAAATACGCCCTGTGGCGCGTTTTAAGTTGGGGAAATAATTCCCATTCAGTCCTGAGGGACCCTGGGGGCCAACTAGCCCACCAGGTGCTCTCTGTAAGCGCTACTGCGCTGCGTTGCAGAGAGGTGGTGCGGGCTGTGCCCCTTTTTACACCTCTCTGCAATGGTGCTTACTGGACGTACCTAGTGGGCTATTTTGCCCCTAGGGAGCCTCAGGATTCAAGGGGACTTAATCTCCCAACTTAAAACGGCCACAGAGTGTGTTTACACAGTGTGGAAGGAAGGGGACGGGGCCTGAGGTGATGTGTGAAAACACGCCCAGTGGCGCGTTTTTAGTTGGGGAAATAATTCCCCTTCAATCCTGAGGGCCCCTGGGGGCTAACTAGCCCACCAGGTGCTTCCAGTAAGCGCCACTGCACTGCGTTGCAGAAAGGTGGTCCAGGCTGTGCCACTTTTTACACCTCTCTGCAACACAGCTCTGTGGCGCTTACTGGAGGTACCTAGTGGGCTAGTTGGACCCTAGGGACCCTCAGGATTCAAATGAACTTAATCTCCCAACTAAAAATAGCCACAGGGCATGTTTACACAGTGGTGAAGGGAGGGGATGAGGCCTGAGGTGACGTGTGCAAACACGCCCTATGGTGCGTTTTAAGTTGGGGAAATAATTCCCTTTCAATCCTGAGAGACCCTGGGGGCCAGCTAGCCCACCAGGTGCTTCCAGTAAGCGCTACTGCACTGCGTTGCAGAGAGGTGGTGCGGGCTGTGCCCCTTTTTACCCCTCTCTGCAATGGCGCTTACTGGACGTACCTAGTGGGCTATTTTGCCCCCAGTGACCCTCAGGATTCAAGGGGACTTAATCTCCCAACTTAAAATGGCCACAGGGCGTGTTTACACAGTGGGGAAGGGAGGGGACGGGGCCTGAGGTCATGTTTAAAAACACGCCATATGGAGCGTTTTAAGTTGGGGAAATAATTCACCTTCAATCCTGAGGGACCCTGGAGGCCAACTAGCCCACCAGGTGCTTCCAGTAAGCGGCACTGCGCTGCGTTGCAAAGAGGTGGTCTAGGCCGTGCCCCTTTTTACATCTCTCTACAACGAAGCTTTGTGGCGCTTACTGGAGGTACCTAGTGGGCTAGTTGTACCCTAGGGACCCTCAGGATTCAAGGGAACTTAATCTCCCAACTTAAAACGGTCACAGGGCGTGTTTACACAGTGGAGAAGGGAGGGGATGGGGCCTGAGGTGATGTGTGCAAACACGCCCTGTGGCACGTTTTAAGAGGTGGTTTTAATCCCCCTGCTCTATTATATACTAGTGGCTTACAGAGGAGGTCATGCTGATCACAGGGGAATCCCAACGCATAGTGTTCCCTAGTGTATGTAGGTGTTTTCACTGTATTCTAAGTGTCTTTTAACATAGCACTTTCTCTAGGACTGGTTAGTCAGACTCTGTTACCACCAGTATCCGTCTGAAAAAGTTGAGGGTACAGGATGATTTTGCAACAAGGCTTCTTTCTGCTCTTCTGTTTGTTCTTTCTGCACGTTATCCTTCTTCCTGCACTTTTCTTCGTCCTTGAGGACTTCTGTTGCTTCTTTCTGCATTTCTTTTTTTTCTTTCTGTGCGTTTTTTCTTCTTTCTTCACATGTCCTATCTCTGTAGGCATAGTTAGAAATTAGCATTTAAAAAATCTTTGAAATTCACTGGAAAGACCATAGGTTTCAGGCACATTATAGTTAGGAATTATCAAAACCTTAGAAATTCACTGAAAAAACCATAGTTTTTTTAGGGGTGTTATAGTAGGCTGGACTTTTCACTCGTACAAAACCATTGAAATTCCCCTTTTATAGTTAGTTCAGCTAACTATAACTCGTGCGCCCGCAATGCACTGCTGATGACGTTGCATATTACATCACTCATGACATGGTCAGTGACATTACTCATGACATCACTGATGACATCTCAAATGACATCACTGATGACATCACTGATGACATCATCCCTGTGATATAGTGGCAGACCTCCTCTCACCCTAATATAACCTTTGATACACATATTCAAAAATAGAAACTAAAATTTTCAAAACAATGGACCAATACCAGTTAGAACAACCTATTCAGTAATTCTAAGATCCACATCCACATCCACTCATTCACCAACAGTCCTATACAGTCACTCATACATGTACTCACTCATCATATGTACTCATACACCTATACATCCTGTTACACAACGCCACTCATCCATAGAGTTACTCACACACATAGTCATGCATGCTAATAAAGAATCAAACATCCATTTATTTGCATATACAGTTATACACACACCACCACACTTAAGTCTACAGAAACTTACATATACTTAGTCTTTTAAACAATCACTTATAAAAACACATACTTATTCATACAGGAACACTTCCAATCTCTCACTCTCACATATACTCACTTAGATACACCAATAGTCACATATACTAGTTTAAAACATATGTAGTTACTCATAAAAACACTATTGAGACAGTCATTCACTCACTAACACACCCATACACTCACTCATCCACCCATACAGTCCTGCACACATGCTGTCTTCAACACATACAGTGAGTCACTCATTCATGCATCTATGCACTTCGTAATACCCCCCACCAAACCATACAAACACTCAGATACTCATACTGATACTCAAAAAACCAACTGAAGAAGAACTGGAGAAGTGTGGCTCACTGGTTAGAGTAGGCAGACCTGGAAGCAGAGGTCAGCCTGGGACCAGGGTTCAATTCCCGGCTCGGCTGGGTCTTGAGTCCATAAATTGTCCATGGACTCGATAATTCTCGCTCCAGTGCATACTCGATTCATGGGTTCACACTCTGCGACTCTGGGCAATAGCTTGCTTAATCTCCACAATGGCCCCTCGCGGCGGGATGCCTGGCTTTCACCTTGTGGATGCCCTGCTGGGTTATCTCACAGGGGAATACCAGGACGGGTTCCCTAAGCAAGTGCTTAGAGACCGGTTGGTGATTTGCACTATATAAATATCTGTACATTTACATAACTAATACCCTTTATAGACACTCATGTAGCTACTCACCAACCCATGCAGCCACTTATAAACAAAGTGAGAGACTGATACAGATATTTACATATTTAAACATTACTCACTAAGCCATGTATTCTCTAAGATACACTTAATCAGTCCGTTATACAATCAATTTTTCAAAATAAATCATCCATTTAGACACTTATATACCCATTTATTCTTCCATCGACCTTGAGATATACATATATAAAACATATTTAATTTTCAGAAAAACACACATTCGCTGGATGATGTCATCAGTGATGTCATTGGATATATCATCAGTGATGTCATGAGTGATGTCACTGACCATGTCATGAGTGATGTAATATGTGACATCATCAGCAGTGCATTGCGGGCACGCGAGTTATAGTTAGCTGAACTAACTATAACGAGGGAATTTCAATGGTTTTGTACGAGTGAAAAGTCCAGCTAACTATAACGCCCCTGAAACCTATGGTTTTTTCAGTGAATTTCTAAGGTTTTTTAAATGGTAATTCCTAACTATAACGTGCCTGAAATGTATGTTTTAATATATATATATTTTTTAGGTAGGTAGATAGATAGATGGGTAGATGGATAGATAGATGGATAGATAGATAGATAGATAGATAGATAGATAGATAGATAGATAGATAGATAGATAGATAGATAGATAGATAGATAGATAGATAGATAGATAGATAGATAGATAGATAGATAGATAGATAGATAGATAGATAGATAGATAGATAGATAGATAGATAGATAGATAGATAGATAGATAGATAGATAGTTTCAGGACAGGGACCAGTGCAGTGATGCATTGAGACAGAGTGCTGTGTTTTGCTAGCAATAACAAGAATATTGTTTGACGCCCTGATCTTTCCTTCAACTTTCTTGACTCATTCACCTTTGCAATGATTCATTAGCCATTTCTAGGATGCTCTGGCCCTTACCGCTGCTATCCAATTATAACTTGGTCACCTGACCCCTTGTGGATCCTTCTGCCCGCCACTTTTAGGAAAGGCCCCCTTCCTGGTCACTGCCACACACGTGGGTCCCAACATATTGTACGATTTCAAGTTTATGCAAGAATTGGTGTCCATCTCGGGTGCAGTCTTATAAATACTACTCCCAATCTCCAGGCCTTTGCTTGTTTCGTGTGATCAGCTGGTTAGAATCTCCTGCTCCTGACTTCCCGTGCTCAAAGCCTCCTGTTCTTAGTGCAGGTGGCCACTCGTCTTGGCTCCCAGTTTTACCAGGCAATGCAGCATCTCTTCTTCTGGGCAAAAAGTCCACATGCAAGAATGGAAAAGGAGCATTAACAAGAGAAAAATCGAAACTGCTATCTTTAACATCTGTAAGCAACAAAAACATCAGTGAACTGAGCCTGTGGACCATACAGCTAAAATAATAATACAATTGTCAGGTAGTCACATTGGCTGTTCACTAGGTTTTAAAGACTGTTGGCTAATTAAGGCACGAACACTGAAGACTTTCAAAATCCTAAAAAGGACATAGGATTTTGCAATCTTTATGCAGTAATAGAAAGGGAAAACAGAAATGTATTCATAGTGTTTGCTTACAGTGAGCCATAGGTCTCTAGAAGCAGAATGATTGAGAATAGATGATCTAAGGCAATATGGTAAAGGTTTAACTTGATGTACAATTGTTTTAGGTGATAATTCAGGTAAAGGCTTGCAGTGTGAAGCCCAAATCGAAGAGAAATCATGATGTTCAAGGCCAAGAGTTGGTGTCATCCTTGCATACCCTAAAGGTAAAGGTTGCCTCACTATCTTCTCTCCAGATCCCTACCCGCTACCCTGGGGATCAGCTGCCAACACGTGCTTGTGATCATATATTGAGGGTTAATCTTCAGATGTTTGAAAGTACTCTATTCGCTCCAGCAGAAGCCTGACTTCAGATGAGTGTTACCTTGACAAGGGGTAACCTGCCCCCCTGGCCTTTGTCGGGGGCGGGGGTCCTATAGGGGCCCCTATGAGTGCCAAAATGTAAAAATATGTTTTGTGTTGCTGCGGAACTAAGTGCAACCCCTATGGAAATTCACCAGAGTACCTCAATATAACCAAACGATCCCCATGGGACCAAAATAAATATTATAAAATGAAGAGCTTGGTGGATGCCCAGTTAGGTATGGTAATAGAATCTTACTTCACATTAAAAAAACTAGACAATCACTGAAAGAAAATATAGGTTAAAGTGATGTTGTAGTTAGTTATAGTTAGGCATGGTAATAGCTTACTTTATATATATTTTTTTAAGTATAAGCTAATTTTATATTTCGGTGAAAATGTCAGTTAAAAAATAATATTTTAAATAAAAAAACACTGAAATTCACTGGTAACTGAAGTTACTTTAACTTGTGCACTGGCCATGCACTCCGTATGACCTGCTTATGACCTCACATATTATAACATGACATGTTCTATGATATTGATATCATCACTGATGAAATCTAAAATTGGATGTATGACGTTACAACGCATACATTTACAACGCATGCACTTACAACGCAATTTTTACATCGCAACATCCACTACAACGCATTCCATTACATCGCATGACACTACAACGCATTTTAAAAAACTACCTTTACAACGCATTCCATTACATCGCATACTACCTTTACAATGCATACCATTACAACGCATACTGTTACATTGCATTTAAGGTAAGTATTGGATAGTATAGGGGTAAAAATTACTATTCTTACTCCAGAGGGTGCAACAGTAGGGTAAGTGTTGGATAGTATAGGGGTAAAAATTACTATTCTAACTCCAGGGGGTGCAACAGTAGGGTAAGTGTTGGATAGTATAGGGGTAAAAATTACTATTCTAACTCCAGGGGGTGCAACAGTAGGGTAAGTGTTGGATAGTGTAGGGGTTAAAAATTACTATTCTAACTCCAGGGGGTGTAACAGTAGGGTAAGTGTTGGATAGTGTAGGGGTTAAAAATTACTATTCTAACTCCAGGGGGTGTAACAGTAGGGTAAGTGTTGGATAGTGTAGGGGTTAAAAATTACTATTCTAACTCCAGGGGGTGCAACAGTAGGGTAAGTGTTGGATAGTGTAGGGGTTACAAATTACTATTCTAACTCCAGAGGGTGCAACAGTAGGGTAAGTGTTGGATAGTGTAGGGGTTAAAAATTACTATTCTAACTCCAATGGTATGCTTTGTAATGGTATGCGTTGTAATGCCTGCGTTGTAGTGACATGCGATGTAGTGTCTGCGTTGTAATGGTATGCGTTGTAATGGTATGCGTTGTAGTGTCATGCATTGTAAAGGATGTTCCGTTGTAATGCCTGCGTTGTAAGTGTAGTGCGATGTAATAGTTGCATTGTAAAGGTTGTTTCCCTCTAAAATTACATCATTATTGACATCACTGTGCATTACAAGTGTGCAAGTTATAGTTACTTTACTTAGCCATAACTGTTGAATTTCAGTGATTTTATATTTTAAAATAGTATTTTTAACTGACATTTTCGCAGAAAACTATTGTCACTTTAACCTATGTTTTCCTTCAGTGAATTATAATATGTATGTGTGTTAATTGTTTGCAATCTAGGATTGGGGGTTATTTTATCGTATGACGTGATTTAGCTGGAATCAGATAATTGTTTTATGAATAATACATTTTTTCATTTTATCATCTTGCACTTCTTTGTTGCTGCACGATGCAAAATGCTTGATTATATAGTTTCTTATTTATTTATTGTAAACTGAATTAAATGGATTACATATAGAAATGTAGATGGGTAATAGTGAGTGGCGGGAATGTTTTTCACCAAGGGGTTCTGAGTGACTTCAATCCCTGAAATTGACTTTTTACCCATCTATATTTTTAGTTTTGTGCGTGACTTTCATCTGCTACACAGTGGTAGAGAGATGGGGGAGCCATACATAACATGGCCTCTGCCATGCATTCCTGAACAAAAGGTTAAAAAATACTAACCTGAAATTCCTGACCAGCCCCTACCACCTTTCCTCCCTTGCTTCCCACTCCTGCAGCTTTGCTTTCTGCTTTAACTCAAAGCAGACAAGCCAGAGCTCCACAAACAGGCTCCCAGAGAGGCCTGTCAGCCCGGCCTCGATGACCTTTATGACATCACAACAGTGGGTAACCAGTTTTGTAATCAGCTGTTGTCATGTCACAGCAGTGGGTTATGATGTTCAGAAACTGAAATAAATTATCAAGATTATCTATGAGAACCATACATGGCAATAACATGAACACATTTGTCTTATAAAACCAAGTACATTACCTAATAAATAATAATAATAATGCGATTTGTAAAGCGCTTGGTTACACCACAACGGTGTGTCGCCGCGCTAGACCAGTAAGCAGGGGAGTTGAGATCCCTTGGATAAGTTTAGATCGGGTTGAGGAACAGCCATGTTTTAAGTTTACTTCTGAAGTCTGTTTCTGAAGGAGATGCTCTAAGAGCATACGGGAGAAGGTTCCACATTTTTGCAGCCAGATAGGAGAATGCTCTAGCTCCCATTGTGGCTTTCCTGATCTTTGTGACTCTAGCAAGCTTTGCCTCAGAAGATCTAAGATTTTGACCTGGGATGTATGCTAGAATCAAAGTATGCAAGTATCTAGGGCTTTGTTTATTGAGTTTTAGACGGCATTAGCACAAGGCTTTAAACCCAATTCTTTTAGACTCAGAGAGCCAATGTAGCTGGTTGAGTGCGCCAGATGCTGAAGATCTTTTGGGGAGATTAAGTACAAGCCTCGCTGCAGCGTTATGAACTCGTTGCATCGACTTAATACTTCCCTTAGTGCCTCCAGGATATAGTATATTTCCATAATCCAGTTGGGAAGTGATGAGAGCATGTACAATGGTCTTTCGGGATGTAGTAGGAATTAGATCTAAAAATGTTCTAAGAGTCTTGAGGGTGCCAAAGCACTTCTCAGCCGTTTTACTGATTTGGTCTTCGAAAGAGAGTTTCGAGTTTAATCAAACTCCTAAGTTCTTCACTTTTTGTTTCGGTACAGGTGATTCACCCAAGGCTGCTGGCCACCAGGCGGACATCCATACAGAAGGACTTTTACCTACTAACAGCAGTTCGGTTTTGTTGGCATTCAATTTTAGACAGCTGTTCATCATCCACGTGGTGACATCTGCTAGGCAGGATTTGAAAAGTTCTGCTGAGACAGGATTTGGTTCAGATAAGTTCAAAATGATTTGAGTGTAGTTGGCAGATGACACCCCTTGAACACGGTATTTTGTAATGATATCTGCAAGCGGTCTCATATAAAATGAAAAAATGTAGGGCTCAGGATTGAGCCAAGGGGGATTCTTCTAGTTAAGCTGAAGTTTTCAGAAACATTTGATTTTAAGGTGACTTGAAAAGAACGATCCTGGAGTAAGGATATGAGACATTTGAGCAATTTCCGCCTATCCCACACTCTTGGAGCATGTGAATACGGATCTTGTGGGATACTGTGTCAAAGGCAGCGCTTAGGTCAAGTAATATGAGGGCAGAGGTTTGGCCTTTAACAGCGTTCTGTCTGAGGACTTCCTCCAATAGGAGGAGGGCAAACTCAGTAGAGTATTGCGTGCTATAGCCAGATTGAGATGGATGCAATATGTCCTTCGATTCCATGCAGTCAGTTAGGCAATTGTTAACATGTTTCTTGATTATTTTCACCCAGAAAGGTAGAAGGGAGATTAGTCTGAGATTTTCTAAAATAGAGGGGTCCAGAGAGATATTTTTCTTAATAGGAATTACCATAGCATGTTTCCTTGACTTAGGCACTGAACATAGGTTAATTGATTTTGTGATGAGTTCACGTAAATGAGGAAGAATAGCATTCATCCCTAGACGTTGTATTTTAGGTGGGGACTGGTCAAGGAGGGAGCACTATTTGATGGATGAGAAGAGAGAGTTCAATTCATCAATGGATGGGATGCCGGGTTTGACCAGGTCACCTGGTTGTTCTCTAATTAATGGGTTATTAGACTTTTGTACTTTCTCAGAAGTGTTCATAGATTTTAGAAACTTTGTCTGAGAAGAAAGTACTTATGCTATAACACATTTCTGAGGAGGACGTGGCATTAGAAGAGACTCATTCAGGGGATGTAAGCATTTTTAATAAAGAAAACAGTTCTTTAGTGGGGTTACTGGCTGAGTCAATTTTCTGACCATAATATTCTTTATGTGTTGCTCTGATGAGCTTGTGATATTGTTTCAGGGCTTCCTTAAGATGGGTGTGACTAGTTGTATTATGTTCTTTCCTCCATTCACGTTGAAGACGTTTATAGAGTTTTTTTGTAGTTGCTAGTTGGAAGGAGAGAATCTAAAGTTGCATATTGAAGATAGGGTCTTGATATTATCAATCGCCCTGGTTAGCCATGATTCAAAGTTGCAGGTAGCGAGATTCATATCATCTTCCATTTCAATTTCTGGATCACTGGCTAGCCGAGCGGTAGTAAAATGAGCGGTAGTAAAATACTCAGGAGTGACTCTGGCCCATTACATTAATAGTATAGAGAAAGCCGCATGGATCGAGGGGAAGATACTGAGAGGGAGAAAAAAAGAACCAGAAAATGGTTGGTCCAGGGAAATCTGATAGGATCAGTGGTCTGAATAGAGGAGTCGGTAGAAAAATTAGGATCAAGTGTATGGCCTTTTTTTCATGGGTGGCATTAGCTACTAATTGGGATAGCGGTAGAGTTTCAAGCTCTCTAATTAGAGAAATGGCTACATGACAGCCTACCGATCCTAAGTGCAGTTTTAGGTCTCCATGTACTATCAGTTTGTTGTGCCGCAGGGCTAGATTAGAGAAGGTATATTGGATTTAAAATTAGCGGCTGGTCCAGGGGGGATGATAAATCAGGAATCCAACTAAGGAGGAATTGCTAGATAAATTTATGGAAAATTGTGCTGCTTCACAATCGGATATTGATCCCTTTTAGAGTGCAGTTTCATGAGAGTTTATAAATCACCGCAATGCCTCCCCCCCTCTGAAAAGGGTGGTTGCATCTCGTGATCCCACAGCAGGGAGGTTAGGCGTTGAGAATGTCAGGCATGGAAATCTCATAAAGCCAAGTTTCAGTAAGAAAGAGTACATCAGGGGCCCGTTCACTCAGCATGGTAAAAATCTCTTGTTTGTGTTCAGGTAAAGAGCGACAGTTCAACATTATGCCTTTAAAATACTTAATCTCCGGTAGAGGCAAGATGGCGGTTGCCGGCTCAGACGTGTGGGCTGGCTGCTCCTGTCCTCCCACACCTGTGAGGCTATACCGGCGATATTTGGCAAATTGGGAGAGGATCAGAGTGGAAAATCGTGGGAAATAATGCTCACAGCGACGTCCTGAGTTCAATTCTCGGAGGGACGGCAGGGACGGCATGTTTAATCTTTTGGCGGCATTCTATCTACTCTGCAAAACACAAACTGGATACATTGTTGCTGGACTCGGGGCTGCCACGAGAGGCCGGGCCTGGACGCCGAGTCAAGCGGGAGTGTGGGCCGAGACTGCGGCAGGCAAACTGATTGGTGAAACTACTGGAGCCCTGTGTATACGGAATTCTGTGGGCTCCTTCAGAACGTGGAGAATGCCTCCCAAGGGAGGCAGAGGGAAAGCCAGTGTCCCACCCAACTCGTACTCTGCTGCCGCTGCCGCTTTTGCTACCGCGGCGGCCACTGGTGGTACTACCGGGACTGTAGAGAAAACTCTGGAGCCGCCGAGCGTCAAGAAACTGGCCAAAACTAACGGTAAATCAAGTAAAGGTGAGAGCGGAGGCATTCTCAACACTGTGGACTTGGCTAGCTCCGCGAAAGATACGATCCCGCAATTGTTTGCAATGGGGAAAGGTGGGAAGAAAGTGGAGAGCTGGGGAGCCCAGGACCACCCTATAGATAAGATACAAGGAGCATTGGGTAATGAAGGGGTTGGGCAACCCACTGGACATTTGGCAGATATGATGGGCGCAATTGAAGCTCAACAGGTCAATAGTGAGGTAATCCCTTAGGAATGAGCAACGGAGATGGCGAACCCCCGGAACGCAGTACCCAAGCTAGTGAATTAGCTGTAAATCATAAAGCTTACATGGATGATAATCTGCCGGCTGGAAGTATGATTCAATTGGCTAGTACAAGTGGGGCCCTTGCTGGAACAGACTCGATCAGCATAGAGTCACTAGAGAAGGAGGCTGAATTGGTTGATCTTGTAGAGAAGTTTTTTTCATTATCAGACCACTCGGGCCACTCGGACATACCCGGTGACGACAGAAGGAAGCAAAATGCTTCATGTATGGAGCAAAATGATGATGAGCTGACTGACTATAGTACGCTACTTTCTGAGGACATGGGAGGTGAGTCGTCGGAGGGCAGCCCACAGACAATGCGAAAGAAAAGGATCTTGACAGAGGGGTCTCATATTTATGCTAACTCCCAGGTCCCGGTACGTAAGCTAACTGCCCATCCTCCAGATGAAGCAGACTCCAATGTAACCCAAAGAACGCTAGAGGCATCGGAAGAGTCAATTGAAGACGAATCCCTGAGCCTCATATATAGAACAATTATGACTAACAGGGAGGAAACGTGGTCTGAAAGTTTGAGGACACAGAATGTTTGTCGCAAACTGCAAAATTCAGTGCGGCGGATCGGCAAAACATGTTCTGAGTTCACTGGAAGAATTACCGAGGCAGGAGCGCGCATTTCGCAGTTGGAGGATGAATTAGCCTCGCAGAAGACAGTGAATGAGACTTTGCGTGCAGGAAAGGACGATTTATTATGGAAACTGGCTTACTTGGAGAATAGGGCTATGAGGAATTATCTGAGAGTCCTTCAAATTCCCGAGGGAATTGAAGGCCAAGACCCTCGTAAATGTATTATCGAGCTGTTTACTGAGTCATTCCCAGAATTAACCCAATGGGACTGGCAGAGAGAGGTGCAGAGAGCTCACCAATTCCCTTTCTCTGTCCGGGCTCGACCACGGCAGGGGGCAGAGGCAGGTAAACCCCAGGCTATTCTGATACCATTCAACAACTTTTTGGCACGGTAAGCTGTCTCTGATCTGGCCCGCCACGACAGGAAAAAAGCTGGCAAGGGTGTTGAATTTTTTGTTAGGCCTGACTACTGCCACCAGACGGTAGAGAAGCGGTGGCAACTACGCCAACTTATTGCACCATTTCAGTCTAAGGGGGCCCAGGCATTCCTATTACAACCAGCTAAGCTTAAAATCATCTACAAAGGGAATACTAGGTTTTTTACCTCCGAAATTCTGGCAAATGAGTGTTTGCAAACTCTTAAAGGAGGATAACAATGATGTAATAAATTACTTTATTAGCTTGAGTTATGCATCTGTTTAAGTATCGTTTCACTCTGATCACCAAAGTTTAAGCTCCCACAGTAGGGTGTGCTATAGGTAAGGGGAATATGACTTATTGTTCTGCCTGGTTCATTGATGTATAAGTTATAGATCCCTATTGCATTTCTGGTATGTTAGGATTTACTACTGGGGGGAGCTCACGGGGTGGGTGGGGTACAATGGGTGTAGGGAGCATGCCATCGCAAGGACCGACAGTCCTAAAGCCTTGAGGTGGGGGTGGACGGTGGAGTGGCAAGAGGAGGGAGGGGGGTGGGGGGAGGTTGGCGGGGGGTGGCAGGGGCCTAAGCAAAAGAAAAAGGAAGCTTCATGGCAGCAAAGAAATGCTTAAAAAAATAAAAAGATGTTTGTTTAGGTTTTTTGGTCAGGTAATCTGGAAAATATGGCAAACGTAGGCCTCCGATTATGCACACTGAATTTGTGCGGCTTAAATAACTACAATAAAAGGCAAAGGATCTCCAGAGAGTTGCGGATGGTTCAGCCCGATGTGGTGTGTCTGCAGGAGACACATATCCCATGGGCTAAACGTAAGGTATTAGAAGAATTAGGCTATACGGTATTAGTAGCCTCAAGGCAGTCAAGTATGATAAGAGGGGTGGCGTTATTGGCAAGATCTTATATTCAAACCTATGGGTGCACCTTGGCTGATAATCTGGGACACTGGGCAATCGTGGAATGTAGGGTAGGGGGTGTGGCATTTACTCTTTGTACTGTTTACTGGTCTAATTTGGATGAATCCTTAATAGTGGAATATCTGAATGGGGAGCTTGCTACATGGCCCAACCCTCTATTTCTTTGTGGGGACTTTAATATACATTTGACCAGGGAAGACTTTCAAAATGGGGGACGTAACTATAAGGGTAGGAAACCTCGGTTTAATAAGGCCTTATTTCAATTATTAATGGATCATGGCTTATTGGATGTTTGGAGCAGCCTGCATAGACAAAACCCAGGTTTTACATTTTACTTGCACCCTCATAATCGGCATGTTAGGCTTAATTATTGCTTTGCACCGCCTGCAGTGTTTACTGGACTGAAAATTAGTATATATCCAAAGGTGACCTCGAATCACGCACCATTGTTAGTTGAAATCCGGATGATTGTTAGAAGTGCACCCCCCTAGAATGTATAAATTTGACAGGAAGTATTTGTTGGTTGAAAATATGTTGAGCATATCAGGCTGTGGATAAAGGATTTTTTTCAAATTAATGGACACATTTAAAGCGGGATTCAGAGGGGAAACGCAGAGTTTTGGGTTTTTAAAATGCAAAATGGCGAAACAGGCATTGCAGGCCCTTTATGATTATCTTAAGAATGCCGAGGAGGAACTAGTCACTGCTTTAGCTGCAGGAGATAATACCACTGTACTTCTGAATAACCTAGCTAGATGTAAGGCCAAAATTAACCTTGAGTGGAGTAAGGAGATCGCCATAAAACCCCAAACTTATAGAAAGGAATGTTATGAGTATGGCGAATCCACGGGGTGATGTCTAGCTCAGAAATTGCGAACCAAAGAGTCCGAACAAAGAATTAAGGGGATTCAAAATAAGGCGGGCGTAATCGTATCTGATTACCAGGAAATTCTTAAAGTATTTCATGATTTTTACTCTGAATTATATACTGAGAGTCAGGAAGGGGATCTGTCTCTAATTGATATGGGACTACCAGCTGCTTTATGGGGCTAGCTAGAGCAAACCGATGTCAAAAGAGTTGAGGAGCCAATTTCAATGTAGGAATTAGAGCAGACTATTAGCTCATTGGCAGCAGGGAAAGCTGCAGGACCTGACAGGCTCCCTTTGGAAGTATTCAAAACTTTTTTTCATGAAATTAAAAACTATATGCTTACAGTGTATCAAATTGCGCAAAAAGGAGGGATTCCACGAACCTGGTCTGAGGCTAATATCTGTGTGTTTAAGAAAAAGGGGAAACCATCGGAACTACCTGGGTCATACCGCCCAATCTCTCTCCTCAATGCTGACGGTAAAATCTATGCGAAAATATTGGCCACGCATTTGGCAAAAATTATACTATCTATAGTTTCGCTAAAACAGCATGGCTTTATACCTGGGAGAGGGAGGGTTGATCACGTGCGTAGAGTAATAACCCTCTTTGATATAGCACAGGTTGAATCCTGTGAACTAGGCTTGATATTACTTGATGCCGAAAAGGCGTTGGACCGGGTTTCGTGGAATTTACTTTGGCGGGGACTGCAACAAATGGGCCTCGGACAAGGTTATATACGGGCCCTAAAGGCCCTTTATCATCTTCCGTCAACTAAAATCTGTTCAATGGGATATTATTTTCAGGCCATCACGATCTCCATTGGTACCTGATAGGGATGTCCCGGTTCACCACTTTTATTTGCGTTATATATTAATCCCTTTATTCTTATGTTAGAACAAAGTAGAAAGATCTTGCCCTGCATAGTTCAACAAGAACATTAATCTGTACTGGCCGACGCTGACGATATGGCAATTGTCACCTCTAATCCTAGGCTTGCTATACGTGAAATAGAATCTCTAGCGCAGACGTTCGAGGCAGCCTTGGGGTATAAACTTAATTATGCAAAAACCCAAATATTATGTACAAATCATGTAATGGACGGGGATGTTAGGTGTGTTAAGGAAGCCACTTACCTGGGTATCAAGATTCGCACCTCTGTTCAAGAGATCATTGAGGTTAACTGTGGTGATATCATCTATGGAGTGAGTAGATCATTCGAAAGGTGGGAGAATCCCCATCTGTCATTATTAGGCATAGCAAATGTGCTGAAAATGAATGTCTTACCCCGTGTCATGTATTTTTTCAGGGCTGTAACACTGGAGGTGCCCCAGAGACAAATTCAATCACTTTGCTCTAGATGTATGAGGGCCCCGGGGAGACCTCGTAGAACGGCTAGATATATGACTCTCTCTCGAGAAAGGGGAGGATGGTCTATACCAGATTTTGCTTTGTATTACTACTCATGTATTTTGGTAAATGTTTGTTTATTACTTACTAGAGAGGATGTTAGTAACCTAGCCGAAGCCCCCTCAATATACCAGATGATTCTAGGGTCAGAGGTAAAGCATTACCTTTTTAATAGCGTGGATGGTAGCTATTTTAAAAGAACACACTTTAAGGTATTTAATGCTTTGTCTAAAGTATGGAATACTGTACAAAAGAGCGCTGAGATCCCGGCACTCTCCATGTATACCCCTATTAACTCTGTTGGAGTATTCCCCTCGATTTTTTGTGATCAGGTGGGAATGGGTTGGAGAAGGAGGGGGATCACCCGACTAGGGAATCTATATCAAGATGATGGGCGAGTTTATACATTTGCTGAGCTGGTGGATAAATTCCATCTACCCTCTTCGCACTTTTTTAAGTATTTGCAAATTAGGGATTTTCTGGCGAAACACTCAATCTGTATTACGAAGGTTAAAATTGTAGAATCTATAAAACGACATGATGAGATTGGGGTTATCTATAAAGTATTGCTAGAGGGTAGATCGGATGACCTAGAAAAGTATAACTCGAAATGGAGAACTTGGTTGGGGAACCCTGGAATTTTATTGGAAAAATCTATCGACCTGGCAAGAAGGATTTTGTGCTAAGCCAATCTTAAAAGCCAACATTATAAAATGATATTCAATCTATATCATACCCCAATAAAAATTATGAAGTGGGGGGGTCAGCATGATGGGAGGTGTTTTTGTTGTGGTAAAGACAGTGGTGATATTGTCCATGTTTTTTTTGCATGTGAGGTACTGGACCCTTTGAATCTATAGAGAAGTTTTTGACAGAAATAACTGGTGATGGGGTTAAAATCTCTCAATCTATGATGTTGCTTGGTATAGGGGAGGAGGTTAGGGAGCGGCAGCCATTATATAAGCACTGGTATTTAATTTTTATGGCCACGGCCGTTGCTCGGTTGACAATTGCATCTTTGTGGTTGCAGCAAGAGGCCCCATATTTTGAGCTGCGGCGGGTTAAGTTCCTTAACGTTTATAATTTGGAATATAGTTTATATGCTGTAAAGGGATTTAGGAAGAGGAAATTAGGATAATTGATATGGGGGGCGGTGAGGGAGTATATGGCTGGGTAAATTATTTTATCATGTACAATATAGGGGACATTATGTTTAAGTTTAATTGCAAACCAAGGATATTGGTTAGAACTTGGGGCCAAAATTGTTATAGTGATGTTTGTTTTATATCAGTCTTATTGGTTGTTTCATTATGTCTGTTTGTTATATTTTTGCTGCTATGGAATTTTAATAAAACACTAATAAAAAAAAATAATAAAAAAAATACTTAATCCTCAATCAATTAATCAATCAATCAGGGATTTGTGAGGCGTGCTACTCTAACATGAGGGTCTCAATGCGCTGGGGGGGGGGGGGAGGTCGTGCAGCCGTGCAGCTCCAAATCAGCCAAAGAGCCAGGTCTTGATGCTTTTCCTGAAGGTGTGCAGAGTAGGGGAACGTTTGATGTTATTTATGCTCTTAAACTGATTCATTAATCCTACTTGGATTGAATAGAAAAGATGCAGTATTTACACTGCACGTTGTCCTCCCCTACTTGTAGGGAGACGATACATTCCTTATGCATCGGGGGCGAGGTCCTTAAGGCGGCTGGAAGAGAATTGTCTCTGTTGGCAGTTAAAATGGGCAGGTGGACTGGCTGCTGGCCTCGGGCACAGACGGGCTTACCTTTTGCGTGCCTTCGGCCATATTAAAATAGGTCTCGTGAGGAAAGGGGAACGCAGAGGCCGGACACCTCCTTGTCTCTCACAACGTCAGGAAAGCTAGTCCCCTGCACGTCTCCAAGAGATAGGGGCTCACTGAAAATGGAGCCACACAAATAAAAACGTTAAAAGGAGGGGAGTCAGGCACCTCCCAGCACAGTAAATGCTACAAGGAAAAAAAAAGGGGCAGCAGTTAAAAACACATGGGAGCCAGTCACCTCCCACACCCAGGAAGTGTTACAAGGAAAAGAAACTGAGTGAGACCATTTGCACACAGGTGGGTATGCACAAACACTCCCGAAAGAGTGGAATAAACAGTGAGACACGAGTGGCATCACACTGGCAGCAAGAGACCTAGGGGCATATCAGCAACACCCGGCGATAAATATCGCTCAGCGCTCTTAGCGTGAGGATAATTATCGCCGGGTAACGTGGATTTTTATCGAAGAAATCCTCACGCTAACTACCTAACGTGAGATTATCGCTGGAAACCCAGCGATAATCTCACGCAATGTGGCGTTAGCTTGCTGATAGGGACTCACAAACTTAGCCATGATATCCACCTTCCATAGGATATCATGGCTAAGTCAGTCCTGATGCAGGCGTAAGGAAAGTAGCGATAACAGGGGTTATCGCTACTTTTCCTGACGCCATGCTTCATAGCGTGGGGCTTGATGATAGTAGAAATGTCGCTTAGCGACATTTCTCCTGTCATGTTAGGTCAGGAACGCCCACTTTGCATCTCATTAGAGATGCAACGCTGTGCGTTAGGAATCCTGACGCTAAAGCAAGGTTTCACGCGTGGCCTTGCTAATTAGGCGATACAATTATCACCAATTTTCGGCCGAAAACGGCCGCAAAAGCGGCGATAATTTTTTATCGCCTGCTTTTAAATATGCCCCCTAGTGCCATAGTAGTGCCATAGTAGAAACATGCGCAATGGGAAGTTTGCTACTGTCGTACATGGGGCACTACACAAACCTTTCGAACTGGCCGCAGCCATTCAACTTCTTCCTCATTTATGAATAAAACTAAGCTCCACACAAGCACATATTCATAAAAGGGGGTATTTTATTCTCCAATGTTAGCTTAATCGACACATTTTGGGGCATATTATCAACGGCCAGCGATAATTATCGCTGGCCGTTCATAGCGACAGAAAAATTATCGCCAGCTATCGCTGAATATTATCGCCATGATAACGCTATATTTACAACGCATAGCGCTATGGCGATAATATTTCAGCGATAGCGGTGTTTTCAATGGAACATCGCTGGTTTTCCAGCGATGTTCCATTGAAAACAGTGATAACATTGCTGATAGGACCCTGTGGTCCTATCAGCATAATCCATATCCTATTAAAAGTATGCCTTAGTCAGGAATTTAACAGGTGTTAAATTCCTGAGTTAAGGCTGAGGTAGCGCGATTTGATTTTTTTTATCGCTGCACCTCCTTGTTAATATCGCGAAGCTGCCTTCACGATATTAACATGTGTTGTTTTCACAGCCACGCCTCTTTTGCATCTCATTAGCGATGCGAGGCGAGGCTGTGAAAAAACGGGCTCTACATCAAGGAAACACGCGCTAGCGTGTCCTTGATGATATTGCGATAAAATTATCGCCGCTTTTCGGCCGAAAACGGCCGCAAAAGCGGCGATAATTTTTTATCACCTCGTTGTTAATATGCCCCTTTGTATCCAAAACTTGCTTCTAGGATTTCTCGTCTTCGTGCAGAACATAAAAGAAGACCTATTTTCCAGGTCTGCAATGTAAAGCCATGGCCTTTGGAACGACATTTCTGGACATCCCGTGCCAACCTTTTTCATTACTAATCCAAGCCGTTTGTTCCATTAACGCTTGTTCAAACATGCCCGAATTAATGAAAAGGAAAATAAAACGCCTGAAAGGCATTTGATATGGGAGTTGCCAGAAAGGAAAAGGCCAAAAGCGGCTGGAACAAGAGTATTAGCAGCTGAGTTAGCAAATCTTTCCCTTCAATTTAGTAACACGAATAGGCGAAGAAACGTACTAAATGACAATTTATGTGTTATCCAATAAACAAGTGACCTACAATGTGTTAGAATCATGTTGTGTGTGTGATTTGTATCGGTCTCTGCATTTTTAATTAATAAAAAGGACGTATTGCACATGGGCACTGGCTTGAAAAAAACGCCAAGAAAGCAAACTATAAACCACAGGAACTACATTATTTGTAGGGTCAATTTACTTACATTTGGAAAGACCCACATGTGCATTGCTCAATTGTGTTGCAAACTTGGGCAAACTCTGGTATGCATGGACGATAGTTTTTCAAACCCAGAGGACAATTTTTGAGTTGGGCCTATCCTAACGGATGCTATCACCTGGTGTGATTTTCTACATATATTTCATGACCCAGGGCTTATAACTGTGTCAGTCTACTTGGGTTATTGATTGCTAGCAATTTTAGACATCCACGCATGATTCAAACTCCGTGCTTAATTCGTCAAAAATATAATGGGCATATCATCAAGGACTGGCGATAATTATCGCTAAGCGCACTTAGCGCTAGGATAATTATCGCCGGCTAACGTGGATTTTTATCGCTGAAATAGCGTGCTAATAGCAACGCTTACCTCAAAAGCGATAAAAATCCTAGCGCTAACTGCCAAACCTGAGATTATCGCTGGAAACCCAGCGATAATCTCAACAAAATTGGCATTAGCTTGATGATAGGGCCTCACATACTTAGCCATGATATCCACCTTCCATAGGATATCATGGCTAAGTCAGTCCTGAAGCAGGCGTAAGGAAAGTTGCGATAACAGGGGTTATCACCACTTTTCTTGCCGCTATGCTTCATAGTGTGGGGCTTGATGAGAGGAGAAATGTCGCTTAGCGACATTTCTCAGGTCATGTCAGGTCAGGAACGCCACTTTGCATCTCATTAGAGATGCAAAGCTGGGCGTTAAGAATCCGGGCACTAATGCAAGGTTTCACGCGATAGCGTGACCTTGCTAATTAGGCTATAAAATTATCGCCGCTTTTCGCCCGTAAACGGATGCAAAAGCAGCGATAATTTTATATCGCCTCGTTGCTGATATGCCCCCTAAGAGCCTTATTTATGAAGTCCTTCATCACTTTTGCGCAGCCATTGCGTCACTTTTAGTGAAGCAGCGGCGGCATAAATAACGCGCCATGTTGTGCCATATTTATGAAGTGACGCAAAAAGGCAGATGCCTCACTTTGTAAACCCCTGCGCTACATTATACCTGCGTCAGGTATAATGTATGCAGGTTGGGCGTTCCCCAACAAGAAAGGGTCGTAGGAGTGGAGCAGCGAAATCTTGCCGCATGTGAAAGGAACATTGCTGGAGTTGTGTCACGCTTCCGACACAACTCCAGCAATGCGCCACTTTTGCACCAGTATATACGTCAGTAATACTGACGTATCTGTCATTTCTTGCGACATGATGTGTCATACTGTGAATATGACGCATCATTGGTGTCGCAAGAAGGGTGCACTGAGAAGTTGTGCATCGCTGCTTTCACGCAGCGATGCGTCATTTCTCATAAATGAGGCTCTACGTGTCAGTGCCCTGGTCAGGAGGCCACCGCAGCTGCACCACCCGTTGCCTCTACCAGAGCTGCCAATGACAGCACCAACACGCTACTGATCAGCACACTCTTAAAAGTGTGACAGTTCCAGGCCCCAAAAGCTATAAAAAGGTACTCGGTTGTAGATGTTAGTTATTTTTTATTGTATATTGAATTAATAAACAGCTTTTGTTCTCATGTTTAAATTCGACTGATAATGCCACCCTGTGCAGACTGTAATTAGAACAGGTGCTGACAATTAAGTGCTGGTACTGAGCACCAGAAACCACAGCTCAAATTAAGCACTGGCCAAACTATGCTTCAATTGCTCTAGAAAGACTTTGCAGAAACTCCGCCTTAATCTTCTGACTATTTACAAAGTCACCAAGATAAATTTGGAGACACGTCTTTTCAAAGTAGCAGTAAAGTGGAAAAGGCTTCTCCTGGCTCTTTTCTCACTCAATCAGAAATTCAGGAAAAAACTAAAATACCTGATTATTTTCCATGTAAGCATAGCGGTATAAGGATTGTCATTTCCTCTTCCCACCAAGGAATCTAGGCATATGTGCACTCCCATACAGTCTTTAGCATAACCTAAAAGGAGTAAGTTCACAGTGCCTGGAACCAGTTGGAGGCAGATTGTGGTGATAGTCACTGGGTCCTCCTAGTTTAAGTCGACTTTCCAAACCCCTTGCATATATCTACCAGAGATGAGCAAGCTTGTAGTGGGTCTGTTAAAGAGACAAGCACATATGCAGATTGTGCAGGTTAGAATAGGTCTTGCCATTGTGATATGTTACACCTCCTACAAAAGCACTCATATCAGTCTTACGAGTTGTGTCATAATTAACACACCCTCCTAGTTTTCCTCAGATAAATTCCGACAGGACAAGCTTACAGACGTTAATTGGGAGAAAAAGCCCGGAAAAAAGGCAGAACATGCATCATTTGGAGTGTTGAAATCAGATATCACAGTTATGCTCAATTTTCCTCTTAAAAACTGTGAATGTAAGCTATTTACCACAAGTGGTAAATACCCCACAATGGGCCTGATTACGAGTTTTGGTGTTAGTTATGGCACATGATAAATATTAGTACCACGTTATTTATCGTTTGCGATAAATAACACCTATCATGGGTTTCTGTGAATAACATGCAGATTTAGGTGTTTAAATCATCAATATCCACAGGGGACAGTAAATACTGTACAATTTCTCCTGTTACATTTCTGCAGGTAAAACCTGCCTTAATGTATTGACAGCTGAAGTATTTAATGCAGCCAATAATTATCGGATGCGTTAAATACAGTCTGTTAGACCTGGAATCCTTGGCGTGGTTTCCTCTGACTTTTTGCATTCTGGCCTCCTATTTTTGACTGTTTTGCTGAGTTTGCTCTTGCTGGCTTTAGGATTCTGGACACTTTACAGCTGCTAACTAGTGCTAAAATGCATGTGCTCATTACTTAAAACATGGTAACATTGGTTTATCCACAATTGTGCATATTGGATTTACATCTAAGTCCCTAGTATAGTGCACTACATGTGCCTAGGGCCTGGAAATCAAATGGTACTAGTTGGTTTGTAGCACTGATTGTGCCACCCACTTAAGTAACCCTTTAAACATGTTTCAGGACTGCCACTGAAGAGCCTGTATGTGCAGTTTTAAACTGCCATGGTCACCCATAAAGGAGGGCCTGGACAGCATTCAAAAAGTAGGATATGTATTTTTAAGTTTTACATTTCCTAGTAGTGAAATACATTTGTTTTTTACTACTGCAATGCCTATATCTCTTGTAGAATAACATTGTGATTGCCTTATTTAATTTCATAAGTATAAATTTCAAGTGGGAAAAGCTGAGACCCCCAAATTTAGGGTGTCTTGAATCACAATTTAAAAACAGAAATTATGGTGAAGCTGGTTTCTAAATTGCAATTTTTAAAATTCCACTTTTAGAAAGTTGGTATTTCCTTTCTGTAAGCATTTTGTGCCCTCTGCTTTTCTCAGGAATACACGTCTGGGGAGGGTGACTGCTGCTTCCTGCATTACCTCTAGACAGTCACACACAAAAGAAGGGTAGGTGTGACTGAGTGGCATTCTACATGCTGATGGTACATCCTGAACAGGATGGGAGGGTGGAGCTGACATTTGCACCTGAAAGGCTGTGTCCTGTTCCCAAACAAGGGTTGTATACCCCATGTAGTTGTTCTGGAGCCAAGGCAGGAAAGAAAGTGACTCGGTGCACTTAAAAGCATCTCTTTTGAAGTTTCCCTCACTTCAAAGGCCCAACTTGTTATAAGTACTGGACCTCTGACACCACCAACTCAGAAAATTTCTGGAACTGAGGACATTCTACCAGGAAGATGGGCTGCTGTACTGCTGGAGGGACTGCTATTTTGCTGAACTGCTTTGTTGTGTTGGACTGCTACCTGCTGCCTCTTGCCAGGGAGTGAGAAGGACTGGACCTGCAGCTCTACTTCCCAGAACCTAAGTATCACCAAGGGCTTGTTGGCTTGCCTCCTGTTTGCCGAAGTCTCAGGGATATCAAAGACTTCTCTCTTCAACACAATACAAGCAAAATCCAACAACAGCGTAGCACTGGTTTGAGAGGCTTTGTGTCATTATTTCCACTGAAGCTTCAAGGCCATGCGTCCTTTGTGTTGGTTCCAATGAGGCTTGCAGCTGTGTTGCCAGGTTTTGTGGGGCTTTGCGTTGGATTTTGCGCAACTTTCAGGTAGGCCGGGAGGATGCCAGCCAAGGCCCAGGACCCTCAGAGGCACCACTTGCAGATCAGGAGTTCGCTTGAGCAGAGGCCAGCAGGGCTGAGGCAGGCTCAGTTGCAGGTCCAGGCAGGTCAAGTGCATTAGGTCAGCTGGGCAATTGTAGGGAGGCCTCTGGAGCTTGTTATATCCCTGCAGCTCACACAGGAGGTTAGTCAGCTGACCCATGGAGTCTGACATTGCCGACTTCATCCTTAGCATGACAAGGGATATAATCATCCTCACAGAAACTTGGCTCGATGAATCCTCCTCACCATGCCTAGACCTTCTTGTCCCTCCAGACTACAACATCATTAGATTAAACACACCATACAAAATAGGAGGAGGCCTAGCCTGCATACATCGATCTGACATCACAATCACAAAATTTCAATCGGAACTCCTAGACTCCTGTGAATACCTTGGGATTTCTGTGAAATCATCAAGTAACCACTCCCTCAAACTGCACATACTCTACCACCCTCCAGGTCTAAACACAACTTTCACAGAACAACTTATGGAAATCATCACTGCTAACTCGTCCTCTCACTCCACTGACATATTCCTTGGCAACTTCCATCTGCACTGGGAGAACCCACTCGACAAGCAGGTTAACGCCCTCAAAACCTTCCTGGCATACCATTCCCTGACCCAAGCTATCACAAAGCCTACTAACACAAAGGGCGCTACCCTCGACTGGCTCATTTCTAAACAAAACACAATTGAATCGATCTCAATTACCCCTTGCGACTGGTCAGACCATCACATTATCACCTTCCAAATCCCATTCACTAACAAGAAAACTCCCTCGCAACAAATCAAGCCGAAACAATGGATAAGAGACACAAAGAACATTAACTGGAACAACCTTGCCTCCCAATGTGAGAAGGTCCTTACCCCCCTAATGACATGGCAGACGTCAATACCCTCACTGCCCTTTATAGCTCCACGACGACCAAGGTTTTCGACCAAGCCGCTCCTCCAAAACTCAAAAGAATTCCAGGCAAGGATAAAAACCCATGGTTCAGCGGAGCCCTGAACGATGAGATGCAAACTCAGAACAACAGAAAGTAAATGGAGGCAACATCCCTCCCCCCTCCATCTTAAACTACTTCGAAAAGCCAGGAAATCATATAATTAAAGCATTCTACAATAAAAAAAAGACTTCTTCAAATCAGAACTAGAGAATGCCAAAAATAAACCAACAAAACTCTTCGAAATTTTGAAACAACAATCGAAAAAACTTGCCAAATCATCAACCGTTACAACGACTTCACAGCTAAGTAGTGAAGAATTCTCCTCATTCTTCTCAACAAAAACAAATTCCCTCCAACTTGAACTTAGATCGTCGGCTATCAACTTAGCCACCCCAATGATCACTCAACTCAACATAAACTAATTATGCCCAAAAATAACTCTCACTGGTCTACCTTCAAACTTTACGAGCTCAATGACATCACAAACATTATAGAGACTACCAAACTCAATAACCACTTCAATAACCCTCTCCCAGCTAATTGCCTACCTCACCTCTACCATATCATCTCTCCTCTCTGGACACAAATCATCAACGCCTCACTAACACAAGGTTACATCCCAGACTGCCTAAAAACTGGCCAAGTCACCCCTATCCTAAAAAAACCGACAGCTAACACCTCTGACCACAACAACTTCTGACCAATAACCAACATCCCCATGCTAGCTAAGGTCTTGGAAAAATGTGTTCAGCAACATCTAAATCAACACATCGCAAACTTCAATCTATTAAACATCCACCAATCGGGTTTCAGACCTGGCCACAGCACAGAAACTGCCATCCTACATATAGTAGACGACGCCCTCTTAGCTCTTGACCGCAATGAAACCTGCCTACTAGTTCTGCTTGACCTCTCATCAGCCTTCGATACTGTCAATCACGACAAACTTTTAAGAAGACTAGAAAGCAGTATGGGTCTATCTGGCACAATCCTTAGTTGGTTCAAATCCTTTCTGGAAAACAGAACACAATCGTTCATGACCAACAAGATTCTTTCTCTCTCCTCACCTAACCTACTGGGAGTACCACAAGGCTCTACCCTTTCCCTCACACTATTCAACCTATATGTCGAACCACTTACCGACCTACTTCAGCAGGCGAACATCTCCCACCATATGTACGCGGACGACACCCAACTTTACATTAAGATCACCTCCATGGAAGAGATAATGACAATGAATCTTGCTCTCGAAAAAAACGTCTAATGGTTAACAGCCAACTTCCGTAATCTTAACTAAAAAAAAACAGAATTTCTCTTAATCTCTCCCCCCAATAACTCCCAGGAAATAAAGGAGTGGACCAAAATGATCACTGCTTTGAACTGCACACCAAAGTTGGTGGACTCCACAATATCACTTGGAATCACACTGGATATGAACCTTAACATGCAAGCTCACATTAACTCGATGGCTAAAAATGCCCGCTTTCACCTCAGCTACCTCCAATAAATGAAGCCATTCATCGAGAATCCAGACCTCAAAAAGGCAGTTCAATCCTTAGTTATATCGAGGCTGGAATACGGATGCACTACCCTCTCAGGGCTTTCCAAAATCTCTACCGTCCCACTAAAAGCCTGTCTTAACGCCGCAGCTAGACTCATAACTGGATCTAGGAAATTTGACCATATATAGCCACACCTAATGGCACTCAACTGGCTACCCTATGAAGCTCGTATTCAACTAAAGATGGCTTGCATCACACACAAGGCGTTACACCACAACACCCCCCAATACCTAGCCCAAAAACGTACTCTATCGGGAGGAAACAGACACTCTAGGAGCGCAGATAATCTACTCCTGAAACCCTCACGTTTCAACAAGACTAAAACCTCCAATAGAGCTTTTTCTGGTGCAGCGCCTAGAATCTGGAACTCACTTCCGCTATCCATCAGAAAAATCACCTCGAGACCCCTCTTCAAAAAGGAAGCAAAATCATTCTTGATGAGCAAACTCCTCCCCTAAAGTCTGCACAACACCACGCCAGCCTATATCCTCTAACTTGACTATAATGATCTTGACGATCTCTGTTGTACTATGTTGTTACTTTGTATTCGTTGCTCTTATTTTTATGTATGCTATGTTTGTACTAATTGGATTACTCGTACCCTGATCACCATGTAAAGCGCTCTGTTACCCTACTTTGGGTCTGGTTCGCGCTATATAAAACTCTAAAAATAAAATAAAATAAATTATCCTGGTATGAAGGGAGCAGGTTCAGTCTTCCTTCTCAGCAAGCATGACAACCCTCAAGCAGCAGAGTAGCAATGTGTCCTTCCTCTGTAGTAGAAGTTTACCAAAGAGTTGGGTCTGGTGGTCCACTAATTAAAACTAGTTGCGCCTTTGAAGTGGGAGAAACCTCTAGATCTCTCCCCCTACAGACGTGTCTGGAATTTTCTGCCTTCCTGCCCTAGCCTCAGCTTCTCTTGGGCTTCAAAAGTCTAGTGTGAAACTCTTTGTGGGTGTGCTGAGGCAAAGTCTTTGTGATGTGGAACACATATTCCCCCTTAGTCTCACTGTTTGGGAGTAAATCATAAAGACCAACTGCCAGGTACAACTAGTCATGTGACCCAGGACACAGCACGCAGGTGGTGGTTTGAACAAGAAAATGCCAAATTTCTAAAAGTGGCATTATCAGAATTGTGCCTTAAATTCCAACTTCACCATTAAAGAGGGTTTCAATTACAATTCTTTGGACATCAAATTGGGCATTCCTACTTGCTCCAAATTGTAAGTTATTGCTTGTAAAATGCAACATGGTAACCCAATGTTATCCTGGAGGAGAGGAAGGCCTTGAAGTAGTTGAAGAACAAATTTAAGAGTTTTCCAATACCAGGACATACAAAACATAAAGTCTCCAATTTTGTTTATGGGTTCAAATGGGCTGTTTAGGGCATCCCCTAGGGGTGGTATGTATTGAAGAGGGTGGGTTGGGACTGGCACAAGGTTTATTTTGTCAGGTTGAAATGGAAGCCTAAAACTGCACACATGGGGGCAGATTTACAAGCCCCTTGCATCACTTTTGAATCACCTTTCCCATGTTAAAAGTGACGCAAAAGTGGCACAAGGGGCTTGTAAATCTGCCCCATAGTCTTCAATTTCAAGCCTGAGATATGATTGAAAGGCTACTTAAGTGGGTGGCACCATCAGTGCTGCATGTCCACTCACAGCATTTAATTTACAGGCCCTGGGTACATGTAGTTTCACTTTACTATGGACTTGCATGAAAATTAAATGTGCTAATTGGGTGTAAGCCAATTTTATCATGCTTAAAGTAAATAGCATTTTAGCGCAGCATCCTAAATCTTAACAGAATCGGGTTCAGAAAACAGGGGAGCGAAAGCAGAAAGTTGGGGGATGACCCTGCAGAAAGGGCCAAGACCAACAGAAATGTTACAGTGATCTAGTCATGAGCTGATTATGGCGCATATTTTTAAGAATTAACAATCTGATGGTAGAAATGGTAAGATATTCCTTAACACGTTTAGATGGAAAAGGCAGCTTCTTGCTAAATACACTATTTGAGCGGAGCAAACCAACTTATTAGCAATGATCACACCACTATTGTGCACATTGGCCACCTGAGAAGGGGGGATACCTAGCTCCAATGGCCACCAGCTGTGAAGCGCCAAGACCAAACCATCTCATTCGAACTGGATCGATCCTCACTCTGGTACAACTCCCTCACACTGGCACTGGACAATTCAAATACTCCTGGGAAAGTTCAACCATACATGCGAGACCCACTCTCACCCCAAGCGAGAAAGAAAATCCTGCACTTGCGCCTCACTGCCCTCAAGATCTCGGATTTCAACCCAAAATGGGCACGAAAAGACAACATCGTCTTCTGCCAGTTATGCAATTACCACTAGGAATCCTGGCTACATCTTCTATGCTGCTGCCCCAAACTGGGCAGCGATCGTCATCGGTTGCTGCACCCGGCCCTAAGGGACAGGGCCCTCAGAACTTGCAGTGAGGCCTCAGAATGGTGCTTTTCAGAAACCAAAACTTGTTTACTTGCCAGAGCTGGCAAGTTTACCCATGAAATTAGAATTGCACTTGATTCCCACCAATAGGCCGCAGATTTCAGGGTCTCAATCATTCTGTAATTAAAGCCATCTGGTGGCCTAACCCTGTCGGTTAACCCAGGGGTTCTGTGCATGGACACCTGGATCATAAAGAGAACGTTGGGCCCACTAGGGGGTACACCAAGAACTTTTATCAATGACTAGTGACATCTTGGAGGGAATGACCCTGATGGATTTTTCTGTAACCGTTGATCCCTACAGGAGTTAAAGTGCAAAAGGAAGCTGCACAATATTTTATTCATTTTTAAATTGAAGTTTTAAAGGGATGTAAAGCAGTAAATAGAGCCCATGTCGCAATGGTGCTATTTTAAGTTGAATACCGGGTAGCTCCTGGGGGAAGGGTGGTTGGGAGGGGGGTGTTGTTCATGTTCTTTATATTGCAAAGATTTTAAGTAATCGCACAGTTAATAAAGAATACTCCAGTCAGTGGAGCACATGATGTTATGAGGCTGTGAATCATTGACAAGCCTCACCTCAGTCTTATATGTTTAATTCCAGAAAACTGTCATGCGTTCATCCAGCTATAGAGGCTATGCATGATTTAAAATGCTTTTGTTTCTTCGCCTTGTCTGTTGGAAATGGGGGTCTCTAGTTGGCAATGGTTTGCACCTTTGTCCAAGTAGGGGCTCTTTTTTCTATTCAGGGTAAGGATTCAGCAAGAATAGACTTAACTTCTCAAATAACCCCTGCTCACCCCTTTGGGAGCTTGGCACAAGCAGGCAGGCTCATCTGATAGGCAGTGTGTAAAACATTTGTGCACACATAAAGTAATGCAGTGAAAACACTACAAATGGACACCATCACAGTTTAAAAAGAAAGTAATCTTCATCTAAACCAAACAAGACCAAAACTAAAAAAATCCACAATACATATTCCAAGTTATCCTCAAAAATAGGTTATTCTCACAAATAAAGCTTGTAGCAATGAATAACTCCACCTGGAGCAAATGTACAATGTGACAGATGAAAAACCCCAAAGTACGGCGCCGACCGTGAGATGCGCGGCGTCGGGCGCGGAGTCACACGAACCACCAAAAGACAGTACCTTGGCAATTGATGAAAACAAAGATGGGGCACGGTGTCGGAGAGGTAATGCTTTGTTGGCGGCGGGCAGTGCCTGTTCCTTACGACCACAGGGGAGGTGATGCATTGGTTCCTTATGACCCCAGGGGAGGTGAGGCCTCGGTTCCTTACTGTTGTTGGGGAGGTGAGGCGCTGGTTCCTTACTGTTGTCGAAGATGTAGCGTGGTGGTGGTGGTGAGGCATTGGATCCCTATGCGGTGTCGATGAATTCAGGAATTCACCAACCTCTAGTATCATCTCTGCAATGATGAAGCATCGGCTTTGATGAGGTGAGGTTGGGGCTGCGGTGCGAGTCGAGGCAGTGCGTTGTGAGCGTCACGAGCGGTGCCCTCGGCTCCAGTGCAGGCAGCGGCCTCGCTGACGGCGTCATAGTTGATCCTTGTGACTGGGGGAGAATGATTGCATTGTCCAGCATTTCGTCCATCAATTGTTTCTTTTGCATATGTCGCCCTAAGTGGGAAGGGTATGCCCAGACGTGGGTCCTGTGCTCACTACACCACTGGGTTCAAGCTAGCCTGGCTGATGACGGGTGATGCCCAGAAACCGGTCCCAGGATGCTTGATTCCGGTCCAGGGAAGACATGGCTTGGCAGTTCGGGCTGGACTGTTCCCATGAGGCACAGGGTCAAGACTGATTTGCATATGGCCATGTCTAAACTGGGGTGGTGTAGTGGGCAAAAGAACGATGGATTTAACTCAGATCTCTTGACTGGTTCCTCTTGAATTCCAGAAATAATCTAAAAGTCTGGGCCCCACTTTTTATAGTCAAACGTCCTTTGTTCTCTTGTGGCAGAGAGGCTCTGTGCTCAGACCAAACTAGCTCTGTACTTTCTGGTGCAGCTTCCCAGCTTCCCAGCAGGATGTGGAGACAGCATTGTGTAAGGCAGACCAGGCCCATTCAGGTAAAAGGCAATCTCCTCCCCCTGCTCTAAATGCAGCCCAGGTCTATTCAGTCCAGCCCTGACTCATCCAGGAAAGGTAGGACACACCTCAACCCCCCAGTGGCTGTCTACAGTGAATGTACATCCCCAGCCCCTGTCACTCTAAAGCCAGACAGTCAATCCAAAAACCACGAGAGGCACACAGGATGCCTAAGCAAGGAAATACCTACGTTCTGAAAGTGGTATTTTCAAATACAGAATGTAAAAATCATACTTACTAAAAGATGCATCTTTAGATTTTGAGTTCAGGCATACTAAACTTTATCTTCCTATCAGGTCCCGCTGGAAAGTTATATTTGTAAGATGTTATAAATACACTCCCATTCTATCCTATAGGATAGATAGCCTTTCAATAGTGAAAAACGAAATTGACAGGATTTCACTATCAGGACATGCCACACACATCAGGACATATCCTACCATTCACATTCACTGCACCCTGCCCACAGGGGTACCTTGGGCCTACCTTAGGGGTGACTCACAGGTCGACATGGCAGTACTAAACTGCACACTGACACTGCAATGGCAGGTCTGAGAATCCTTAGCAAGGTGGCTTGTGTGGGTGGCACAATCAGTGCTACAGACCCACTAGCAGAATTTGATTTTACAGGCCTTGGGCACACACAGTGTACTGTACTAGGGACTTAGCAGTAAATCAAATAAGCCAATTATGGAAACACTAATCTATGACAACAATTTACTGAGGGAGCACTCGCAGTTTGGCACTGAGTAGTAGTGGCAAAGTGCCCACAGCAACAAGACCAGCAAAAACGGATGCCAACACACAGTAAAATTACATGATGCAGAGAAAAAAATACAGGGGAAACCCACACCAAGAATGCCAGGTCTAACATTGTCTCAATTCAATCTTTTGATAAGTTGTGTGTTGTCCCTGTATAAAGTCACTTTCAAATTTAATTAATTGACTAGTTTAATCTGCAGTGCCACAGAGATGTTAACAAGACTGGGCTTAGAGAAGAACCCTGCAGTACTCCCTGAGAGATGAAAGGTTGTGTAAAGCTGCTTGAGATCTTCCACATGTCACATAAGCCAGACATGCATTTCACCAATAATGCCATTTTCTTGTAATTTTGCTCCACCCATTCCCCTCCACCCACCCACAGAGTCAGTTGTTCAATATCCACGTATTCTGTGTGGTGAGAACTAGACCAGATTTTTCTGCCCAGTGATTTCAGCTGGAAAAATCACATTACGCTGACTCCAGCAGCAGCCAGGCCTCATTGCCTATTTTTTTTAATTGGAGGGGGAAGGGAGAGAAAACCTTCTCTTCCCTTCCCTCCTACTCCCCATCCCCCATAGCACCCAGAGCAGTTAGTAAATATATGTATTAAACCCCACGGACTTCAGAATTGTGTGTAGGTTTACAAAATGCGAAGTGGGTCGCACACCGCTCGTCATACTAGCAAATAGCCCCATAGGATTCTGGAGGATGTAGTGACAGCGGCGGGTACACCTATGCCACGAGTAAAAAGTTTAAAATGCCATCCCTGGACACGTGTTTCGAGGTAATTGCCTCTCGTCAGCAGGGAGCAGGTACGTATGCGGGGTGCTGTAGACTGCCAAAAATTATCAGGTATAGTACCTCTCACGGCGCGCGGGTGCGGGATCCGGGCTCGTCAACCAATAGCTCAGGGAGCTTTAAATACAAAATGCGAAGTGGGTCGCACACCGCTCGTCATACTAGCAAATAGCCCCATAGGATTCTGGAGGATGTAGTGACAGCGGCGGGTACACCTATGCCACGAGTAAAAAGTTTAAAATGCCATCCCTGGACACGTGTTTCGAGGTAATTGCCTCTCGTCAGCAGGGAGCAGGTACGTATGCGGGGTGCTGTAGACTGCCAAAAATTATCAGGTATAGTACCTCTCACGGCGCGCGGGTGCGGGATCCGGGCTCGTCAACCAATAGCTCAGGGAGCTTTAAATACAAAATGCGAAGTGGGTCGCACACCGCTCGTCATACTAGCAAATAGCCCCATAGGATTCTGGAGGATGTAGTGACAGCGGCGGGTACACCTATGCCACGAGTAAAAAGTTTAAAATGCCATCCCTGGACACGTGTTTCGAGGTAATTGCCTCTCGTCAGCAGGGAGCAGGTACGTATGCGGGGTGCTGTAGACTGCCAAAAATTATCAGGTATAGTACCTCTCACAGCGCGCGGGTGCGGGATCCGGGCTCGTCAACCAATAGCTCAGGGAGCTTTAAATACAAAATGCGAAGTGGGTCGCACACCGCTCGTCATACTAGCAAATAGCCCCATAGGATTCTGGAGGATGTAGTGACAGCGGCGGGTACACCTATGCCACGAGTAAAAAGTTTAAAATGCCATCCCTGGACACGTGTTTCGAGGTAATTGCCTCTCGTCAGCAGGGAGCAGGTACGTATGCGGGGTGCTGTAGACTGCCAAAAATTATCAGGTATAGTACCTCTCACGGCGCGCGGGTGCGGGATCCGGGCTCGTCAACCAATAGCTCAGGGAGCTTTAAATACAAAATGCGAAGTGGGTCGCACACCGCTCGTCATACTAGCAAATAGCCCCATAGGATTCTGGAGGATGTAGTGACAGCGGCGGGTACACCTATGCCACGAGTAAAAAGTTTAAAATGCCATCCCTGGACACGTGTTTCGAGGTAATTGCCTCTCGTCAGCAGGGAGCAGGTACGTATGCGGGGTGCTGTAGACTGCCAATAATTATCAGGTATAGTACCTCTCACGGCGCGCGGGTGCGGGATCCGGGCTCGTCAACCAATAGCTCAGGGAGCTTTAAATACAAAATGCGAAGTGGGTCGCACACCGCTCGTCATACTAGCAAATAGCCCCATAGGATTCTGGAGGATGTAGTGACAGCGGCGGGTACACCTATGCCACGAGTAAAAAGTTTAAAATGCCATCCCTGGACACGTGTTTCGAGGTAATTGCCTCTCGTCAGCAGGGAGCAGGTACGTATGCGGGGTGCTGTAGACTGCCAAAAATTATCAGGTATAGTACCTCTCACGGCGCGCGGGTGCGGGATCCGGGCTCGTCAACCAATAGCTCAGGGAGCTTTAAATACAAAATGCGAAGTGGGTCGCACACCGCTCGTCATACTAGCAAATAGCCCCATAGGATTCTGGAGGATGTAGTGACAGCGGCGGGTACACCTATGCCACGAGTAAAAAGTTTAAAATGCCATCCCTGGACACGTGTTTCGAGGTAATTGCCTCTCGTCAGCAGGGAGCAGGTACGTATGCGGGGTGCTGTAGACTGCCAAAAATTATCAGGTATAGTACCTCTCACGGCGCGCGGGTGCGGAATCCGGGCTCGTCAACCAATAGCTCAGGGAGCTTTAAATACAAAATGCGAAGTGGGTCGCACACCGCTCGTCATACTAGCAAATAGCCCCATAGGATTCTGGAGGATGTAGTGACAGCGGCGGGTACACCTATGCCACGAGTAAAAAGTTTAAAATGCCATCCCTGGACACGTGTTTCGAGGTAATTGCCTCTCGTCAGCAGGGAGCAGGTACGTATGCGGGGTGCTGTAGACTGCCAAAAATTATCAGGTATAGTACCTCTCACGGCGCGCGGGTGCGGGATCCGGGCTCGTCAACCAATAGCTCAGGGAGCTTTAAATACAAAATGCGAAGTGGGTCGCACACCGCTCGTCATACTAGCAAATAGCCCCATAAGATTCTGGAGGATGTAGTGACAGCGGCGGGTACACCTATGCCACGAGTAAAAAGTTTAAAATGCCATCCCTGGACACGTGTTTCGAGGTAATTGCCTCTCGTCAGCAGGGAGCAGGTACGTATGCGGGGTGCTGTAGACTGCCAAAAATTATCAGGTATAGTACCTCTCACGGCGCGCGGGTGCGGGATCCGGGCTCGTCAACCAATAGCTCAGGGAGCTTTAAATACAAAATGCGAAGTGGGTCGCACACCGCTCGTCATACTAGCAAATAGCCCCATAGGATTCTGGAGGATGTAGTGACAGCGGCGGGTACACCTATGCCACGAGTAAAAAGTTTAAAATGCCATCCCTGGACACGTGTTTCGAGGTAATTGCCTCTCGTCAGCAGGGAGCAGGTACGTATGCGGGGTGCTGTAGACTGCCAAAAATTATCAGGTATAGTACCTCTCACGGCGCGCGGGTGCGGGATCCGGGCTCGTCAACCAATAGCTCAGGGAGCTTTAAATACAAAATGCGAAGTGGGTCGCACACCGCTCGTCATACTAGCAAATAGCCCCATAGGATTCTGGAGGATGTAGTGACAGCGGCGGGTACACCTATGCCACGAGTAAAAAGTTTAAAATGCCATCCCTGGACACGTGTTTCGAGGTAATTGCCTCTCGTCAGCAGGGAGCAGGTACGTATGCGGGGTGCTGTAGACTGCCAAAAATTATCAGGTATAGTACCTCTCACGGCGCGCGGGTGCGGGATCCGGGCTCGTCAACCAATAGCTCAGGGAGCTTTAAATACAAATTGCGAAGTGGGTCGCACACCGCTCGTCATACTAGCAAATAGCCCCATAGGATTCTGGAGGATGTAGTGACAGCGGCGGGTACACCTATGCCACGAGTAAAAAGTTTAAAATGCCATCCCTGGACACGTGTTTCGAGGTAATTGCCTCTCGTCAGCATGGAGCAGGTACGTATGCGGGGTGCTGTAGACTGCCAAAAATTATCAGGTATAGTACCTCTCACGGCGCGCGGGTGCGGGATCCGGGCTCGTCAACCAATAGCTCAGGGAGCTTTAAATACAAAATGCGAAGTGGGTCGCACACCGCTCGTCATACTAGCAAATAGCCCCATAGGATTCTGGAGGATGTAGTGACAGCGGCGGGTACACCTATGCCACGAGTAAAAAGTTTAAAATGCCATCCCTGGACACGTGTTTCGAGGTAATTGCCTCTCGTCAGCAGGGAGCAGGTACGTATGCGGGGTGCTGTAGACTGCCAAAAATTATCAGGTATAGTACCTCTCACGGCGCGCGGGTGCGGGATGCGGGCTCGTCAACCAATAGCTCAGGGAGCTTTAAATACAAAATGTGAAGTGGGTCGCACACCGCTCGTCATACTAGCAAATAGCCCCATAGGATTCTGGAGGATGTAGTGACAGCGGCGGGTACACCTATGCCACGAGTAAAAAGTTTAAAATGCCATCCCTGGACACGTGTTTCGAGGTAATTGCCTCTCGTCAGCAGGGAGCAGGTACGTATGCGGGGTGCTGTAGACTGCCAAAAATTATCAGGTATAGTACCTCTCACGGCGCGCGGGTGCGGGATCCGGGCTCGTCAACCAATAGCTCAGGGAGCTTTAAATACAAAATGCGAAGTGGGTCGCACACCGCTCGTCATACTAGCAAATAGCCCCATAGGATTCTGGAGGATGTAGTGACAGCGGCGGGTACACCTATGCCACGAGTAAAAAGTTTAAAATGCCATCCCTGGACACGTGTTTCGAGGTAATTGCCTCTCGTCAGCAGGGAGCAGGTACGTATGCGGGGTGCTGTAGACTGCCAAAAATTATCAGGTATAGTACCTCTCACGGCGCGCGGGTGCGGGATCCGGGCTCGTCAACCAATAGCTCAGGGAGCTTTAAATACAAAATGCGAAGTGGGTCGCACACCGCTCGTCATACTAGCAAATAGCCCCATAGGATTCTGGAGGATGTAGTGACAGCGGCGGGTACACCTATGCCACGAGTAAAAAGTTTAAAATGCCATCCCTGGACACGTGTTTCGAGGTAATTGCCTCTCGTCAGCAGGGAGCAGGTACGTATGCGGGGTGCTGTAGACTGCCAAAAATTATCAGGTATAGTACCTCTCACGGCGCGCGGGTGCGGGATCCGGGCTCGTCAACCAATAGCTCAGGGAGCTTTAAATACAAAATGCGAAGTGGGTCGCACACCGCTCGTCATACTAGCAAATAGCCCCATAGGATTCTGGAGGATGTAGTGACAGCGGCGGGTACACCTATGCCACGAGTAAAAAGTTTAAAATGCCATCCCTGGACACGTGTTTCGAGGTAATTGCCTCTCGTCAGCAGGTACGTATGCAGGGTGCTGTAGACTGCCAAAAATTATCAGGTATAGTACCTCTCACGGCGCGCGGGTGCGGGATCCGGGCTCGTCAACCAATAGCTCAGGGAGCTTTAAATACAAAATGCGAAGTGGGTCGCACACCGCTCGTCATACTAGCAAATAGCCCCATAGGATTCTGGAGGATGTAGTGACAGCGGCGGGTACACCTATGCCACGAGTAAAAAGTTTAAAATGCCATCCCTGGACACGTGTTTCGAGGTAATTGCCTCTCGTCAGCAGGGAGCAGGTACGTATGCGGGGTGCTGTAGACTGCCAAAAATTATCAGGTATAGTACCTCTCACGGCGCGCGGGTGCGGGATCCGGGCTCGTCAACCAATAGCTCAGGGAGCTTTAAATACAAAATGCGAAGTGGGTCGCACACCGCTCGTCATACTAGCAAATAGCCCCATAGGATTCTGGAGGATGTAGTGACAGCGGCGGGTACACCTATGCCACGAGTAAAAAGTTTAAAATGCCATCCCTGGACACGTGTTTCGAGGTAATTGCCTCTCGTCAGCAGGGAGCAGGTACGTATGCGGGGTGCTGTAGACTGCCAAAAATTATCAGGTATAGTACCTCTCACGGCGCGCGGGTGCGGGATCCGGGCTCGTCAACCAATAGCTCAGGGAGCTTTAAAGACAAAATGCGAAGTGGGTCGCACACCGCTCGTCATACTAGCAAATAGCCCCATAGGATTCTGGAGGATGTAGTGACAGCGGCGGGTACACCTATGCCACGAGTAAAAAGTTTAAAATGCCATCCCTGGACACGTGTTTCGAGGTAATTGCCTCTCGTCAGCAGGGAGCAGGTACGTATGCGGGGTGCTGTAGACTGCCAAAAATTATCAGGTATAGTACCTCTCACGGCGCGCGGGTGCGGGATCCGGGCTCGTCAACCAATAGCTCAGGGAGCTTTAAATACAAAATGCGAAGTGGGTCGCACACCGCTCGTCATACTAGCAAATAGCCCCATAGGATTCTGGAGGATGTAGTGACAGCGGCGGGTACACCTATGCCACGAGTAAAAAGTTTAAAATGCCATCCCTGGACACGTGTTTCGAGGTAATTGCCTCTCGTCAGCAGGTACGTATGCAGGGTGCTGTAGACTGCCAAAAATTATCAGGTATAGTACCTCTCACGGCGCGCGGGTGCGGGATCCGGGCTCGTCAACCAATAGCTCAGGGAGCTTTAAATACAAAATGCGAAGTGGGTCGCACACCGCTCGTCATACTAGCAAATAGCCCCATAGGATTCTGGAGGATGTAGTGACAGCGGCGGGTACACCTATGCCACGAGTAAAAATTTTAAAATGCCATCCCTGGACACGTGTTTCGAGGTAATTGCCTCTCGTCAGCAGGGAGCAGGTACGTATGCGGGGTGCTGTAGACTGCCAAAAATTATCAGGTATAGTACCTCTCACGGCGCGCGGGTGCGGGATCCGGGCTCGTCAACCAATAGCTCAGGGAGCTTTAAATACAAAATGCGAAGTGGGTCGCACACCGCTCGTCATACTAGCAAATAGCCCCATAGGATTCTGGAGGATGTAGTGACAGCGGCGGGTACACCTATGCCACGAGTAAAAAGTTTAAAATGCCATCCCTGGACACGTGTTTCGAGGTAATTGCCTCTCGTCAGCAGGGAGCAGGTACGTATGCGGGGTGCTGTAGACTGCCAAAAATTATCAGGTATAGTACCTCTCACGGCGCGCGGGTGCGGGATCCGGGCTCGTCAACCAATAGCTCAGGGAGCTTTAAATACAAAATGCGAAGTGGGTCGCACACCGCTCGTCATACTAGCAAATAGCCCCATAGGATTCTGGAGGATGTAGTGACAGCGGCGGGTACACCTATGCCACGAGTAAAAAGTTTAAAATGCCATCCCTGGACACGTGTTTCGAGGTAATTGCCTCTCGTCAGCAGGGAGCAGGTACGTATGCGGGGTGCTGTAGACTGCCAAAAATTATCAGGTATAGTACCTCTCACGGCGCGCGGGTGCGGGATCCGGGCTCGTCAACCAATAGCTCAGGGAGCTTTAAATACAAAATGCGAAGTGGGTCGCACACCGCTCGTCATACTAGCAAATAGCCCCATAGGATTCTGGAGGATGTAGTGACAGCGGCGGGTACACCTATGCCACGAGTAAAAAGTTTAAAATGCCATCCCTGGACACGTGTTTCGAGGTAATTGCCTCTCGTCAGCAGGGAGCAGGTACGTATGCGGGGTGCTGTAGACTGCCAAAAATTATCAGGTATAGTACCTCTCACGGCGCGCGGGTGCGGGATCCGGGCTCGTCAACCAATAGCTCAGGGAGCTTTAAATACAAAATGCGAAGTGGGTCGCACACCGCTCGTCATACTAGCAAATAGCCCCATAGGATTCTGGAGGATGTAGTGACAGCGGCGGGTACACCTATGCCACGAGTAAAAAGTTTAAAATGCCATCCCTGGACACGTGTTTCGAGGTAATTGCCTCTCGTCAGCATGGAGCAGGTACGTATGCGGGGTGCTGTAGACTGCCAAAAATTATCAGGTATAGTACCTCTCACGGCGCGCGGGTGCGGGATCCGGGCTCGTCAACCAATAGCTCAGGGAGCTTTAAATACAAAATGCGAAGTGGGTCGCACACCGCTCGTCATACTAGCAAATAGCCCCATAGGATTCTGGAGGATGTAGTGACAGCGGCGGGTACACCTATGCCACGAGTAAAAAGTTTAAAATGCCATCCCTGGACACGTGTTTCGAGGTAATTGCCTCTCGTCAGCAGGGAGCAGGTACGTATGCGGGGTGCTGTAGACTGCCAAAAATTATCAGGTATAGTACCTCTCACGGCGCGCGGGTGCGGGATGCGGGCTCGTCAACCAATAGCTCAGGGAGCTTTAAATACAAAATGTGAAGTGGGTCGCACACCGCTCGTCATACTAGCAAATAGCCCCATAGGATTCTGGAGGATGTAGTGACAGCGGCGGGTACACCTATGCCACGAGTAAAAAGTTTAAAATGCCATCCCTGGACACGTGTTTCGAGGTAATTGCCTCTCGTCAGCAGGGAGCAGGTACGTATGCGGGGTGCTGTAGACTGCCAAAAATTATCAGGTATAGTACCTCTCACGGCGCGCGGGTGCGGGATCCGGGCTCGTCAACCAATAGCTCAGGGAGCTTTAAATACAAAATGCGAAGTGGGTCGCACACCGCTCGTCATACTAGCAAATAGCCCCATAGGATTCTGGAGGATGTAGTGACAGCGGCGGGTACACCTATGCCACGAGTAAAAAGTTTAAAATGCCATCCCTGGACACGTGTTTCGAGGTAATTGCCTCTCGTCAGCAGGGAGCAGGTACGTATGCGGGGTGCTGTAGACTGCCAAAAATTATCAGGTATAGTACCTCTCACGGCGCGCGGGTGCGGGATCCGGGCTCGTCAACCAATAGCTCAGGGAGCTTTAAATACAAAATGCGAAGTGGGTCGCACACCGCTCGTCATACTAGCAAATAGCCCCATAGGATTCTGGAGGATGTAGTGACAGCGGCGGGTACACCTATGCCACGAGTAAAAAGTTTAAAATGCCATCCCTGGACACGTGTTTCGAGGTAATTGCCTCTCGTCAGCAGGGAGCAGGTACGTATGCGGGGTGCTGTAGACTGCCAAAAATTATCAGGTATAGTACCTCTCACGGCGCGCGGGTGCGGGATCCGGGCTCGTCAACCAATAGCTCAGGGAGCTTTAAATACAAAATGCGAAGTGGGTCGCACACCGCTCGTCATACTAGCAAATAGCCCCATAGGATTCTGGAGGATGTAGTGACAGCGGCGGGTACACGTATGCCACGAGTAAAAAGTTTAAAATGCCATCCCTGGACACGTGTTTCGAGGTAATTGCCTCTCGTCAGCAGGGAGCAGGTACGTATGCGGGGTGCTGTAGACTGCCAAAAATTATCAGGTATAGTACCTCTCACGGCGCGCGGGTGCGGGATCCGGGCTCGTCAACCAATAGCTCAGGGAGCTTTAAATACAAATTGCGAAGTGGGTCGCACACCGCTCGTCATACTAGCAAATAGCCCCATAGGATTCTGGAGGATGTAGTGACAGCGGCGGGTACACCTATGCCACGAGTAAAAAGTTTAAAATGCCATCCCTGGACACGTGTTTCGAGGTAATTGCCTCTCGTCAGCATGGAGCAGGTACGTATGCGGGGTGCTGTAGACTGCCAAAAATTATCAGGTATAGTACCTCTCACGGCGCGCGGGTGCGGGATCCGGGCTCGTCAACCAATAGCTCAGGGAGCTTTAAATACAAAATGCGAAGTGGGTCGCACACCGCTCGTCATACTAGCAAATAGCCCCATAGGATTCTGGAGGATGTAGTGACAGCGGCGGGTACACCTATGCCACGAGTAAAAAGTTTAAAATGCCATCCCTGGACACGTGTTTCGAGGTAATTGCCTCTCGTCAGCAGGGAGCAGGTACGTATGCGGGGTGCTGTAGACTGCCAAAAATTATCAGGTATAGTACCTCTCACGGCGCGCGGGTGCGGGATGCGGGCTCGTCAACCAATAGCTCAGGGAGCTTTAAATACAAAATGTGAAGTGGGTCGCACACCGCTCGTCATACTAGCAAATAGCCCCATAGGATTCTGGAGGATGTAGTGACAGCGGCGGGTACACCTATGCCACGAGTAAAAAGTTTAAAATGCCATCCCTGGACACGTGTTTCGAGGTAATTGCCTCTCGTCAGCAGGGAGCAGGTACGTATGCGGGGTGCTGTAGACTGCCAAAAATTATCAGGTATAGTACCTCTCACGGCGCGCGGGTGCGGGATCCGGGCTCGTCAACCAATAGCTCAGGGAGCTTTAAATACAAAATGCGAAGTGGGTCGCACACCGCTCGTCATACTAGCAAATAGCCCCATAGGATTCTGGAGGATGTAGTGACAGCGGCGGGTACACCTATGCCACGAGTAAAAAGTTTAAAATGCCATCCCTGGACACGTGTTTCGAGGTAATTGCCTCTCGTCAGCAGGGAGCAGGTACGTATGCGGGGTGCTGTAGACTGCCAAAAATTATCAGGTATAGTACCTCTCACGGCGCGCGGGTGCGGGATCCGGGCTCGTCAACCAATAGCTCAGGGAGCTTTAAATACAAAATGCGAAGTGGGTCGCACACCGCTCGTCATACTAGCAAATAGCCCCATAGGATTCTGGAGGATGTAGTGACAGCGGCGGGTACACCTATGCCACGAGTAAAAAGTTTAAAATGCCATCCCTGGACACGTGTTTCGAGGTAATTGCCTCTCGTCAGCAGGGAGCAGGTACGTATGCGGGGTGCTGTAGACTGCCAAAAATTATCAGGTATAGTACCTCTCACGGCGCGCGGGTGCGGGATCCGGGCTCGTCAACCAATAGCTCAGGGAGCTTTAAATACAAAATGCGAAGTGGGTCGCACACCGCTCGTCATACTAGCAAATAGCCCCATAGGATTCTGGAGGATGTAGTGACAGCGGCGGGTACACCTATGCCACGAGTAAAAAGTTTAAAATGCCATCCCTGGACACGTGTTTCGAGGTAATTGCCTCTCGTCAGCAGGTACGTATGCAGGGTGCTGTAGACTGCCAAAAATTATCAGGTATAGTACCTCTCACGGCGCGCGGGTGCGGGATCCGGGCTCGTCAACCAATAGCTCAGGGAGCTTTAAATACAAAATGCGAAGTGGGTCGCACACCGCTCGTCATACTAGCAAATAGCCCCATAGGATTCTGGAGGATGTAGTGACAGCGGCGGGTACACCTATGCCACGAGTAAAAAGTTTAAAATGCCATCCCTGGACACGTGTTTCGAGGTAATTGCCTCTCGTCAGCAGGGAGCAGGTACGTATGCGGGGTGCTGTAGACTGCCAAAAATTATCAGGTATAGTACCTCTCACGGCGCGCGGGTGCGGGATCCGGGCTCGTCAACCAATAGCTCAGGGAGCTTTAAATACAAAATGCGAAGTGGGTCGCACACCGCTCGTCATACTAGCAAATAGCCCCATAGGATTCTGGAGGATGTAGTGACAGCGGCGGGTACACCTATGCCACGAGTAAAAAGTTTAAAATGCCATCCCTGGACACGTGTTTCGAGGTAATTGCCTCTCGTCAGCAGGGAGCAGGTACGTATGCGGGGTGCTGTAGACTGCCAAAAATTATCAGGTATAGTACCTCTCACGGCGCGCGGGTGCGGGATCCGGGCTCGTCAACCAATAGCTCAGGGAGCTTTAAAGACAAAATGCGAAGTGGGTCGCACACCGCTCGTCATACTAGCAAATAGCCCCATAGGATTCTGGAGGATGTAGTGACAGCGGCGGGTACACCTATGCCACGAGTAAAAAGTTTAAAATGCCATCCCTGGACACGTGTTTCGAGGTAATTGCCTCTCGTCAGCAGGGAGCAGGTACGTATGCGGGGTGCTGTAGACTGCCAAAAATTATCAGGTATAGTACCTCTCACGGCGCGCGGGTGCGGGATCCGGGCTCGTCAACCAATAGCTCAGGGAGCTTTAAATACAAAATGCGAAGTGGGTCGCACACCGCTCGTCATACTAGCAAATAGCCCCATAGGATTCTGGAGGATGTAGTGACAGCGGCGGGTACACCTATGCCACGAGTAAAAAGTTTAAAATGCCATCCCTGGACACGTGTTTCGAGGTAATTGCCTCTCGTCAGCAGGTACGTATGCAGGGTGCTGTAGACTGCCAAAAATTATCAGGTATAGTACCTCTCACGGCGCGCGGGTGCGGGATCCGGGCTCGTCAACCAATAGCTCAGGGAGCTTTAAATACAAAATGCGAAGTGGGTCGCACACCGCTCGTCATACTAGCAAATAGCCCCATAGGATTCTGGAGGATGTAGTGACAGCGGCGGGTACACCTATGCCACGAGTAAAAATTTTAAAATGCCATCCCTGGACACGTGTTTCGAGGTAATTGCCTCTCGTCAGCAGGGAGCAGGTACGTATGCGGGGTGCTGTAGACTGCCAAAAATTATCAGGTATAGTACCTCTCACGGCGCGCGGGTGCGGGATCCGGGCTCGTCAACCAATAGCTCAGGGAGCTTTAAATACAAAATGCGAAGTGGGTCGCACACCGCTCGTCATACTAGCAAATAGCCCCATAGGATTCTGGAGGATGTAGTGACAGCGGCGGGTACACCTATGCCACGAGTAAAAAGTTTAAAATGCCATCCCTGGACACGTGTTTCGAGGTAATTGCCTCTCGTCAGCAGGGAGCAGGTACGTATGCGGGGTGCTGTAGACTGCCAAAAATTATCAGGTATAGTACCTCTCACGGCGCGCGGGTGCGGGATCCGGGCTCGTCAACCAATAGCTCAGGGAGCTTTAAATACAAAATGCGAAGTGGGTCGCACACCGCTCGTCATACTAGCAAATAGCCCCATAGGATTCTGGAGGATGTAGTGACAGCGGCGGGTACACCTATGCCACGAGTAAAAAGTTTAAAATGCCATCCCTGGACACGTGTTTCGAGGTAATTGCCTCTCGTCAGCAGGGAGCAGGTACGTATGCGGGGTGCTGTAGACTGCCAAAAATTATCAGGTATAGTACCTCTCACGGCGCGCGGGTGCGGGATCCGGGCTCGTCAACCAATAGCTCAGGGAGCTTTAAATACAAAATGCGAAGTGGGTCGCACACCGCTCGTCATACTAGCAAATAGCCCCATAGGATTCTGGAGGATGTAGTGACAGCGGCGGGTACACCTATGCCACGAGTAAAAAGTTTAAAATGCCATCCCTGGACACGTGTTTCGAGGTAATTGCCTCTCGTCAGCAGGGAGCAGGTACGTATGCGGGGTGCTGTAGACTGCCAAAAATTATCAGGTATAGTACCTCTCACGGCGCGCGGGTGCGGGATCCGGGCTCGTCAACCAATAGCTCAGGGAGCTTTAAATACAAAATGCGAAGTGGGTCGCACACCGCTCGTCATACTAGCAAATAGCCCCATAGGATTCTGGAGGATGTAGTGACAGCGGCGGGTACACCTATGCCACGAGTAAAAAGTTTAAAATGCCATCCCTGGACACGTGTTTCGAGGTAATTGCCTCTCGTCAGCATGGAGCAGGTACGTATGCGGGGTGCTGTAGACTGCCAAAAATTATCAGGTATAGTACCTCTCACGGCGCGCGGGTGCGGGATCCGGGCTCGTCAACCAATAGCTCAGGGAGCTTTAAATACAAAATGCGAAGTGGGTCGCACACCGCTCGTCATACTAGCAAATAGCCCCATAGGATTCTGGAGGATGTAGTGACAGCGGCGGGTACACCTATGCCACGAGTAAAAAGTTTAAAATGCCATCCCTGGACACGTGTTTCGAGGTAATTGCCTCTCGTCAGCAGGGAGCAGGTACGTATGCGGGGTGCTGTAGACTGCCAAAAATTATCAGGTATAGTACCTCTCACGGCGCGCGGGTGCGGGATGCGGGCTCGTCAACCAATAGCTCAGGGAGCTTTAAATACAAAATGTGAAGTGGGTCGCACACCGCTCGTCATACTAGCAAATAGCCCCATAGGATTCTGGAGGATGTAGTGACAGCGGCGGGTACACCTATGCCACGAGTAAAAAGTTTAAAATGCCATCCCTGGACACGTGTTTCGAGGTAATTGCCTCTCGTCAGCAGGGAGCAGGTACGTATGCGGGGTGCTGTAGACTGCCAAAAATTATCAGGTATAGTACCTCTCACGGCGCGCGGGTGCGGGATCCGGGCTCGTCAACCAATAGCTCAGGGAGCTTTAAATACAAAATGCGAAGTGGGTCGCACACCGCTCGTCATACTAGCAAATAGCCCCATAGGATTCTGGAGGATGTAGTGACAGCGGCGGGTACACCTATGCCACGAGTAAAAAGTTTAAAATGCCATCCCTGGACACGTGTTTCGAGGTAATTGCCTCTCGTCAGCAGGGAGCAGGTACGTATGCGGGGTGCTGTAGACTGCCAAAAATTATCAGGTATAGTACCTCTCACGGCGCGCGGGTGCGGGATCCGGGCTCGTCAACCAATAGCTCAGGGAGCTTTAAATACAAAATGCGAAGTGGGTCGCACACCGCTCGTCATACTAGCAAATAGCCCCATAGGATTCTGGAGGATGTAGTGACAGCGGCGGGTACACCTATGCCACGAGTAAAAAGTTTAAAATGCCATCCCTGGACACGTGTTTCGAGGTAATTGCCTCTCGTCAGCAGGGAGCAGGTACGTATGCGGGGTGCTGTAGACTGCCAAAAATTATCAGGTATAGTACCTCTCACGGCGCGCGGGTGCGGGATCCGGGCTCGTCAACCAATAGCTCAGGGAGCTTTAAATACAAAATGCGAAGTGGGTCGCACACCGCTCGTCATACTAGCAAATAGCCCCATAGGATTCTGGAGGATGTAGTGACAGCGGCGGGTACACGTATGCCACGAGTAAAAAGTTTAAAATGCCATCCCTGGACACGTGTTTCGAGGTAATTGCCTCTCGTCAGCAGGGAGCAGGTACGTATGCGGGGTGCTGTAGACTGCCAAAAATTATCAGGTATAGTACCTCTCACGGCGCGCGGGTGCGGGATCCGGGCTCGTCAACCAATAGCTCAGGGAGCTTTAAATACAAAATGCGAAGTGGGTCGCACACCGCTCGTCATACTAGCAAATAGCCCCATAGGATTCTGGAGGATGTAGTGACAGCGGCGGGTACACCTATGCCACGAGTAAAAAGTTTAAAATGCCATCCCTGGACACGTGTTTCGAGGTAATTGCCTCTCGTCAGCAGGTACGTATGCAGGGTGCTGTAGACTGCCAAAAATTATCAGGTATAGTACCTCTCACGGCGCGCGGGTGCGGGATCCGGGCTCGTCAACCAATAGCTCAGGGAGCTTTAAATACAAAATGCGAAGTGGGTCGCACACCGCTCGTCATACTAGCAAATAGCCCCATAGGATTCTGGAGGATGTAGTGACAGCGGCGGGTACACCTATGCCACGAGTAAAAAGTTTAAAATGCCATCCCTGGACACGTGTTTCGAGGTAATTGCCTCTCGTCAGCAGGGAGCAGGTACGTATGCGGGGTGCTGTAGACTGCCAAAAATTATCAGGTATAGTACCTCTCACGGCGCGCGGGTGCGGGATCCGGGCTCGTCAACCAATAGCTCAGGGAGCTTTAAATACAAAATGCGAAGTGGGTCGCACACCGCTCGTCATACTAGCAAATAGCCCCATAGGATTCTGGAGGATGTAGTGACAGCGGCGGGTACACCTATGCCACGAGTAAAAAGTTTAAAATGCCATCCCTGGACACGTGTTTCGAGGTAATTGCCTCTCGTCAGCAGGGAGCAGGTACGTATGCGGGGTGCTGTAGACTGCCAAACATTATCAGGTATAGTCACTACATCCTCCAGAATCCTATGGGGCTATTTGCTAGTATTTGCTAGTATGACGAGCGGTGTGCGACCCACCTCGCATTTTGTATTTAAGCTCCCTGAGCCATGGGTTGACGAGCCCGGATCCCGCACCCGCGCGCCGTGAGAGGTACTAGACCTGATAATAATTTTTTGGCAGTCTACTTGGCACCCCGCATACTTACCTGCTCCCTGCTGACGAGAGGCAATTACCTCGAAACACGTGTCCAGGGATGACATTTTAACTTTTTACTCGTGGCATAGGTGTACCCGCCGCTGTCACTACATCCTCCAGAATCCTATGGGGCTATTTGCTAGTATGACGAGCGGTGTGCGACCCACCTCGCATTTTGTATTTAAGCTCCCTGAGCCATGGGTTGACGAGCCCGGATCCCGCACCCGCGCGCCGTGAGAGGTACTAGACCTGATAATAATTTTTTGGCAGTCTACTTGGCACCCCGCATACTTACCTGCTCCCTGCTGACGAGAGGCAATTACCTCGAAACACGTGTCCAGGGATGACATTTTAACTTTTTACTCGTGGCATAGGTGTACCCGCCGCTGTCACTACATCCTCCAGAATCCTATGGGGCTATTTGCTAGTATGACGAGCGGTGTGCGACCCACCTCGCATTTTGTATTTAAGCTCCCTGAGCCATGGGTTGACGAGCCCGGATCCCGCACCCGCGCGCCGTGAGAGGTACTAGACCTGATAATAATTTTTTGGCAGTCTACTTGGCACCCCGCATACTTACCTGCTCCCTGCTGACGAGAGGCAATTACCTCGAAACACGTGTCCAGGGATGACATTTTAACTTTTTACTCGTGGCATAGGTGTACCCGCCGCTGTCACTACATCCTCCAGAATCCTATGGGGCTATTTGCTAGTATGACGAGCGGTGTGCGACCCACCTCGCATTTTGTATTTAAGCTCCCTGAGCCATGGGTTGACGAGCCCGGATCCCGCACCCGCGCGCCGTGAGAGGTACTAGACCTGATAATAATTTTTTGGCAGTCTACTTGGCACCCCGCATACTTACCTGCTCCCTGCTGACGAGAGGCAATTACCTCGAAACACGTGTCCAGGGATGACATTTTAACTTTTTACTCGTGGCATAGGTGTACCCGCCGCTGTCACTACATCCTCCAGAATCCTATGGGGCTATTTGCTAGTATGACGAGCGGTGTGCGACCCACCTCGCATTTTGTATTTAAGCTCCCTGAGCCATGGGTTGACGAGCCCGGATCCCGCACCCGCGCGCCGTGAGAGGTACTAGACCTGATAATAATTTTTTGGCAGTCTACTTGGCACCCCGCATACTTACCTGCTCCCTGCTGACGAGAGGCAATTACCTCGAAACACGTGTCCAGGGATGACATTTTAACTTTTTACTCGTGGCATAGGTGTACCCGCCGCTGTCACTACATCCTCCAGAATCCTATGGGGCTATTTGCTAGTATGACGAGCGGTGTGCGACCCACCTCGCATTTTGTATTTAAGCTCCCTGAGCCATGGGTTGACGAGCCCGGATCCCGGATCCCGCACCCGCGCGCCGTGAGAGGTACTAGACCTGATAATAATTTTTTGGCAGTCTACTTGGCACCCCGCATACTTACCTGCTCCCTGCTGACGAGAGGCAATTACCTCGAAACACGTGTCCAGGGATGACATTTTAACTTTTTACTCGTGGCATAGGTGTACCCGCCGCTGTCACTACATCCTCCAGAATCCTATGGGGCTATTTGCTAGTATGACGAGCGGTGTGCGACCCACCTCGCATTTTGTATTTAAGCTCCCTGAGCCATGGGTTGACGAGCCCGGATCCCGGATCCCGCACCCGCGCGCCGTGAGAGGTACTAGACCTGATAATAATTTTTTGGCAGTCTACTTGGCACCCCGCATACTTACCTGCTCCCTGCTGACGAGAGGCAATTACCTCGAAACACGTGTCCAGGGATGACATTTTAACTTTTTACTCGTGGCATAGGTGTACCCGCCGCTGTCACTACATCCTCCAGAATCCTATGGGGCTATTTGCTAGTATGACGAGCGGTGTGCGACCCACCTCGCATTTTGTATTTAAGCTCCCTGAGCCATGGGTTGACGAGCCCGGATCCCGCACCCGCGCGCCGTGAGAGGTACTAGACCTGATAATAATTTTTTGGCAGTCTACTTGGCACCCCGCATACTTACCTGCTCCCTGCTGACGAGAGGCAATTACCTCGAAACACGTGTCCAGGGATGACATTTTAACTTTTTACTCGTGGCATAGGTGTACCCGCCGCTGTCACTACATCCTCCAGAATCCTATGGGGCTATTTGCTAGTATGACGAGCGGTGTGCGACCCACCTCGCATTTTGTATTTAAGCTCCCTGAGCCGTGGGTTGACGAGCCCGGATCCCGCACCCGCGCGCCGTGAGAGGTACTAGACCTGATAATAATTTTTTGGCAGTCTACTTGGCACCCCGCATACTTACCTGCTCCCTGCTGACGAGAGGCAATTACCTCGAAACACGTGTCCATGGATGACATTTTAACTTTTTACTCGTGGCATAGGTGTACCCGCCGCTGTCACTACATCCTCCAGAATCCTATGGGGCTATTTGCTAGTATGACGAGCGGTGTGCGACCCACCTCGCATTTTGTATTTAAGCTCCCTGAGCCATGGGTTGACGAGCCCGGATCCCGCACCCGCGCGCCGTGAGAGGTACTAGACCTGATAATAATTTTTTGGCAGTCTACTTGGCACCCCGCATACTTACCTGCTCCCTGCTGACGAGAGGCAATTACCTCGAAACACGTGTCCAGGGATGACATTTTAACTTTTTACTCGTGGCATAGGTGTACCCGCCGCTGTCACTACATCCTCCAGAATCCTATGGGGCTATTTGCTAGTATGACGAGCGGTGTGCGACCCACCTCGCATTTTGTATTTAAGCTCCCTGAGCCATGGGTTGACGAGCCCGGATCCCGCACCCGCGCGCTGTGAGAGGTACTAGACCTGATAATAATTTTTTGGCAGTCTACTTGGCACCCCGCATACTTACCTGCTCCCTGCTGACGAGAGGCAATTACCTCGAAACACGTGTCCAGGGATGACATTTTAACTTTTTACTCGTGGCATAGGTGTACCCGCCGCTGTCACTACATCCTCCAGAATCCTATGGGGCTATTTGCTAGTATGACGAGCGGTGTGCGACCCACCTCGCATTTTGTATTTAAGCTCCCTGAGCCATGGGTTGACGAGCCCGGATCCCGCACCCGCGCGCCGTGAGAGGTACTAGACCTGATAATAATTTTTTGGCAGTCTACTTGGCACCCCGCATACTTACCTGCTCCCTGCTGACGAGAGGCAATTACCTCGAAACACGTGTCCAGGGATGACATTTTAACTTTTTACTCGTGGCATAGGTGTACCCGCCGCTGTCACTACATCCTCCAGAATCCTATGGGGCTATTTGCTAGTATGACGAGCGGTGTGCGACCCACCTCGCATTTTGTATTTAAGCTCCCTGAGCCATGGGTTGACGAGCCCGGATCCCGCACCCGCGCGCCGTGAGAGGTACTAGACCTGATAATAATTTTTTGGCAGTCTACTTGGCACCCCGCATACTTACCTGCTCCCTGCTGACGAGAGGCAATTACCTCGAAACACGTGTCCAGGGATGACATTTCAACTTTTTACTCGTGGCATAGGTGTACCCGCCGCTGTCACTACATCCTCCAGAATCCTATGGGGCTATTTGCTAGTATGACGAGCGGTGTGCGACCCACCTCGCATTTTGTATTTAAGCTCCCTGAGCCATGGGTTGACGAGCCCGGATCCCGCACCCGCGCGCCGTGAGAGGTACTAGACCTGATAATAATTTTTTGGCAGTCTACTTGGCACCCCGCATACTTACCTGCTCCCTGCTGACGAGAGGCAATTACCTCGAAACACGTGTCCAGGGATGACATTTTAACTTTTTACTCGTGGCATAGGTGTACCCGCCGCTGTCACTACATCCTCCAGAATCCTATGGGGCTATTTGCTAGTATGACGAGCGGTGTGCGACCCACCTCGCATTTTGTATTTAAGCTCCCTGAGCCATGGGTTGACGAGCCCGGATCCCGCACCCGCGCGCCGTGAGAGGTACTAGACCTGATAATAATTTTTTGGCAGTCTACTTGGCACCCCGCATACTTACCTGCTCCCTGCTGACGAGAGGCAATTACCTCGAAACACGTGTCCAGGGATGACATTTTAACTTTTTACTCGTGGCATAGGTGTACCCGCCGCTGTCACTACATCCTCCAGAATCCTATGGGGCTATTTGCTAGTATGACGAGCGGTGTGCGACCCACCTCGCATTTTGTATTTAAGCTCCCTGAGCCATGGGTTGACGAGCCCGGATCCCGCACCCGCGCGCCGTGAGAGGTACTAGACCTGATAATAATTTTTTGGCAGTCTACTTGGCACCCCGCATACTTACCTGCTCCCTGCTGACGAGAGGCAATTACCTCGAAACACGTGTCCAGGGATGACATTTTAACTTTTTACTCGTGGCATAGGTGTACCCGCCGCTGTCACTACATCCTCCAGAATCCTATGGGGCTATTTGCTAGTATGACGAGCGGTGTGCGACCCACCTCGCATTTTGTATTTAAGCTCCCTGAGCCATGGGTTGACGAGCCCGGATCCCGCACCCGCGCGCCGTGAGAGGTACTAGACCTGATAATAATTTTTTGGCAGTCTACTTGGCACCCCGCATACTTACCTGCTCCCTGCTGACGAGAGGCAATTACCTCGAAACACGTGTCCAGGGATGACATTTTAACTTTTTACTCGTGGCATAGGTGTACCCGCCGCTGTCACTACATCCTCCAGAATCCTATGGGGCTATTTGCTAGTATGACGAGCGGTGTGCGACCCACCTCGCATTTTGTATTTAAGCTCCCTGAGCCATGGGTTGACGAGCCCGGATCCCGCACCCGCGCGCCGTGAGAGGTACTAGACCTGATAATAATTTTTTGGCAGTCTACTTGGCACCCCGCATACTTACCTGCTCCCTGCTGACGAGAGGCAATTACCTCGAAACACGTGTCCAGGGATGACATTTTAACTTTTTACTCGTGGCATAGGTGTACCCGCCGCTGTCACTACATCCTCCAGAATCCTATGGGGCTATTTGCTAGTATGACGAGCGGTGTGCGACCCACCTCGCATTTTGTATTCAAGCTCCCTGAGCCATGGGTTGACGAGCCCGGATCCCGCACCCGCGCGCCGTGAGAGGTACTAGACCTGATAATAATTTTTTGGCAGTCTACTTGGCACCCCGCATACTTACCTGCTCCCTGCTGACGAGAGGCAATTACCTCGAAACACGTGTCCAGGGATGACATTTTAACTTTTTACTCGTGGCATAGGTGTACCCGCCGCTGTCACTACATCCTCCAGAATCCTATGGGGCTATTTGCTAGTATGACGAGTGGTGTGCGACCCACCTCGCATTTTGTATTTAAGCTCCCTGAGCCATGGGTTGACGAGCCCGGATCCCGCACCCGCGCGCCGTGAGAGGTACTAGACCTGATAATAATTTTTTGGCAGTCTACTTGGCACCCCGCATACTTACCTGCTCCCTGCTGATGAGAGGCAATTACCTCGAAACACGTGTCCAGGGATGACATTTTAACTTTTTACTCGTGGCATAGGTGTACCCGCCGCTGTCACTACATCCTCCAGAATCCTATGGGGCTATTTGCTAGTATGACGAGCGGTGTGCGACCCACCTCGCATTTTGTATTTAAGCTCCCTGAGCCATGGGTTGACGAGCCCGGATCCCGCACCCGCGCGCCGTGAGAGGTACTAGACCTGATAATAATTTTTTGGCAGTCTACTTGGCACCCCGCATACTTACCTGCTCCCTGCTGACGAGAGGCAATTACCTCGAAACACGTGTCCAGGGATGACATTTTAACTTTTTACTCGTGGCATAGGTGTACCCGCCGCTGTCACTACATCCTCCAGAATCCTATGGGGCTATTTGCTAGTATGACGAGCGGTGTGCGACCCACCTCGCATTGTGTGCAGGTTTACAACTGGAAATTTGGGGCCCCTATAGTAATTCCCCATTCAATGGGGTTTATCATATTATTGCAAGGTAATGGGGTAGAGTTACCACTTGGTAGTAGTTAAACTGCATACAGGTGTGCTGAGTGTGTGTGCTATATGTTATCAAGAATATTATGGGATGCAGCTATCCTACACTGGCAAGGCTTCTTATTTGCCATTTTGACATGTGCTCAATTTTAAAATCCTAATCAAATCCTAATCATATGAAAAGGTGAATAATAGAAGAATGATCATCTTAGAGAGGGCAATCCTCACCATAAAAGCCAGAGGGAGTCTCCTATACAATCCTACCTAACTCCTCATTTTCCAGGCTTTTTAAATATTGGATGCTATTAGTTCCTTATCAAAGTGTTACACTTCCATTCCCAAATACTTGAACATGTGAGGGGCCCATCTAAGAGGGGCTGGATCAATTTCCTCCTACATAACCTCCTTCAGCAAGAATAGACTTAACTCTCTCCAGTTAACTTGCAATCTAGTTTCTCGCCCAAAATTGTACTTTGGTGTCATGTCTGTGTAATAGTCCACATGTAGGGATGTAACCTATTTGTGCCCCAATATCCTTAGCCCCATACCAACTCCATGAAATCTAAACCTATGTGCCATTGGTTCCTTTAATAAGGGGGAACAGTGCTGAGGACAATGGGCATCCTTGCCTAGAGCCACTTTCAACTATCCAAAGCACCTGTGCCATGGGGTGCGCATACAGGTGGGTGATCCACTTTTTTTTTGCTTCCCAAATTCTAGCTTTGCCAACACTGCCTGTAAATAGGTGAAACTCATTGAATGAAATTAATTTTCAATTGCCATTGATCATGGAGAATTAATACATTCAGTTGGCCAAGAATTTGCTCATGGCTCTATACTCCAGGTTGAGTAAGGAGATGTCTGTAAGATGTCCTCTTAAGCTTATATTTTCCAGCCTTCTGCAGGACTGTTATCACCCTCCCATTGTGAGTGGAGGAGATTCTTCTTCTTGCTGCGTATTATATAAATCTAGCAGGCTGAGGCATGATTGCCTTTCGTGGTATTTTAAAAGTAAGCCACCAGATCAGGGAGGTTTATTTCTGCCCATCTGTCCTATTGCTTCTTGAATCTCCAAAATAGCTTTTGGGAGGAATAATACTTCAATCTATTGGGATACCACAATTGAGTAGCAATCTTAGACATTGTTGTTTATTATCAGTTGTGTGTATACCACTTTCCCTGTTTGACATCTAAGTCTAAAATATGTGTTAGAAAATGAGTGATTAGTTGTTTGGCCTGCACAAGTAATGGGTCTACATGTCTTCCACTGTGAACCAAAAATCCTATTGTAGTACTTGACCCTCATAGGGTAGTGAAGCAGAGCAGTCCAAGGCCTACTCAAGGGAGGGGGTGTGGGCTAGTAATCACCATTCACAAATACACAATAACACTCAATAAATGATTGTCCAAGCTGTGCTTTTTGTTTTGAAAAGAAGGAGAAAATCCATTTCTTATACATGCCCTACTCAATATGCAGCAATTTACAAATATACACAAGCTGATGGAAAGACTTCTGATGCCATTGCGTAATCATTCTTGTCCCTCCCAAAGGGAGATGTAGGCAACAAATGTCTAAACATTCACTTGTATGCAGCTGCAATACTTGATCATATCTTTGGGTGATTGCACTTAATACTGGCAAGAAAGCATGTAAACCTTTATCATGCGTGGCTATCATCCTCATTAAATCATTAAAACGGTTGTAACTAAAATGCATAGGCATGTCTGAATGATTTGTGCTATCAATATTACTTCTAGTATAAAATACAGAATTTAAACATAGCCCCTAAAGGACATTATATTTAAATGTACACAAATGTACAATTACCACCTTTAACCCCCTAGAGAGTGTCAACACAATATGATCTCTCACATTGAACCACTTCAGGCCACCAAAGTTACAGCCATGGGCTTTGCGCAAGAGAATGTAGCACTCCCCGCTAAAGAGCAAAAGCTCAAGCCTGAGGAATGCTTAAAAATCCAAGGAAACCCTGGGGTGTTATCAATGAAGAGTCCCACCCAACTTAGGGTGGGGACTCTGGAATGTTTTTGGAGGAGGCTGCGCTGCTCCTGTAGCTCTACCTGCATGCTCGCAATATTTTGGTGGTTCCCTTACTCTCCTGGGTCTACCACACAACAAAAACTAGGGATTTTTCATTCCAAATTTCTGCCAGGCCCAGCAAAGCTTATGGGCACTTTCCTGTTAATTTTATAGCCTCAACTCTCCCACTGCACTGGGGAGAGCCTCTTCCTTCTCTTTGTTGGGTATTTCCTTAAGCGGCCTTCCACTGCGTTCTTTTGAAAGTGGCCTCACACCGCCTTGTTTCTTCTCAGGGAGCCTGGTCCCAGGCACCTTGTGTGCAGCCTCTTCCAGAGGAGGTCAGCTTGGGGAGCCCTCCCCGACTGCCCTTACTGATCCACCTTGTGGCCAGTACTCTAGCTGATGCCACGGGAGCTGGCAGAATCATTCTGGTCTACCCACGCCAGTGGGTAGATGTGCTCAGTGTAGCTGTCCTTCCTACTACCCCTAAACACGGGCATGGGGAGTGCAGAAGTCGGGCCATGTGGGGTGAGTGTAGTGGCACTCTTACCTCCTTTCTGGTACTCGGTGCCCAGGGAAGCGGTCCTGGACCACCTTTCCACACTGGCGGGGACCTCAACGGTGTTCCCCCATGCTACTCCTTCTCAGGGCCCAGGGATGGGATGCTGGCCTGGGCCCCTTCCTCCATCAGTGGGGGGGGGTGATGCACCCCCTCACAGTCTTCACTACTTCAGGGCACATGGATAGGGTCCTCGACCCCCACCTGCCATTGTGGGGGAGTGCAACAGTGCTCCCTCACCCAATGTTTTTAGGGGCTTCGGGATGGGTGCGGGGCCCCATGTTTTCTCACGGGGGATGTGCAACGCCTCTTCCCCACTGGCTATATTCTTGGGGGGAACCTCCTTCCAATTGTCCATGGCGCAAGCCTACAGTTCCAGTGTCCAGCAGAAAAGCACAACCAAGAGAGAGCTATCCCACCTGTGCAAGACCTTTTCAATGGGGTCTGGAGCATCCAGCAGGACTGCACCTCTGACCTATCCTGAGGTGCCACATAACCTCTCCTCCCGATTCAACCTTCCTGCGTAGCCTGCTCCGAAACTTCAAGATGGTGTCACCAAGGAGTCAATTGTCTCATGTGCTCCATCCCTTGCTGACATCTCTGCTAGGGCCTGCCAAAACAAAACTTCAAAGGAGACTCCCTCTTGGTTTAGGCTTGAGGGTCTAGGCTCCATCCCTTTGTTTATTGGGCTTGGACCTTCCCTCTTCCTGGCACAGGATGCCAGCTTGCTGATTGGTGCAGAGCAATCAAACCCACCACTTCCTTCTGAGGAGCTGACCTAATCAAGGTTAATTGCTCCCTGTGTGGGGGAGGCCTTTGTTTCTGCTGCTGGAGCGAAAAGTATTTTATAGAGGCCCAGCAGGATGACAAATGGTCTGGGCTCTGACCCTGAGCTGAGCCAGATAAACATGGCATTCCTTAAGCTGTACAGACTTTTGACTTTACAGCATTACAATGCACATTGGTATGATGCTGGCGTCTTTAAACCAAGGGGAAGCAGAGCTGCACTCTAAGGCAGCCCTCCCCATAGTTTATAATGGAGGGTAATTGCAGGCCAGACAGTAAAGCACACTGACCTTCCCAATCTGTGTACACCAACCTTATAAGGCCTATTCCAGGTTGATACCCAAGCCTTTAGAGTCCCTTCTGCACCAGGCTTTCTGTGCACAGTTCCCGGGATGCAAATGACATATGACTTCCACACGCAGTCCTCTCACAAATGCACATGTGGGTGCACACATGTTCATATGTAACCAGCCAAGTGCCTCTTAGCCTTGCTGTGTCACCGTGGCCTTATCTTAAAAGGCAGACACTGGCATTCAACATGTGCAGTCCATTTTACCATGACTTTACTGTGGGTGAATCACAGGTTACAAGGCTCCCACACAGTAAAAGGTCAAAAACCAGGTGATCAAAAAGCAAAAATTCCAATTGGCTTAGATGGTCAAAACACCTTCACGCAATAGGCCCTTCATTCTGGACCATGGCCACTAAAAGTGTCCCTGCCTTATCAACCGCGAGGTGTGCTCTAGGAGTACATGCTTTGTAATCAAGGCATATCAGCCTTTCAAATAATTCAGCATGAGACTTACTGACTTCTCAAAAGATGATGAAACACACCGCTATCTTGGATGCTCCCATTATTTAGTTTCTCACATATCTTTCTATACTTGATATATCTTACAAAGTATGACCTCCCTTACCCACTTGGACATCTTGATGCAGTACTGAATATAAATGTTAATAAAAACAATCAAAAATATTTCACATATTTCTCTTTACCTAGAACTGAATTAGCTGAACAAAAACAAAAAAATCTAATTCTATACGTACACTGTGTATTCATATAGTGGTATATTTTCAAACAGAGTTCTAGCTGTTTCCTTTTGTGATTAGAAATGTGTTGAACCAACCATAGCTCATTTTGTCAACTCACTCACAGCAGAGTTAATAATTGATTAAGCTGTCAACAGTGCAGTGACAGCAAAGATCAATGAATTACATTTTGAAAAATTTGACACTGTTAGATTAATATATTCTTTAACTCTAGTAGAAATATCTGACATTTGCATTCCTATTTCTGAATAAACATTACTGTTAGTCAGTGGCCTTTTAAAGGTTATTTCAAAATGAGTTAGCCACTAATTATCACATTCATGTTGCAAGTTTCTATGCATTTCAAGCAAACAAGAAGGAATAAAAATAGTTTTACCTGGTTCTTCTCCATATGTAAAACTGCACAGACTTTGAAATGCATGCTTGTTTGCAACCAATAAAACATGTGTGAATAAATAAGGAGTGGGGTTGTGAGAATGTGTGAGCAATTGGGTTGTTGGCTAAGGGGTGCATGAGTGCTTCCACTGCACGGTCACAAATCCTTTTCCGGGTGAACCACAAAAGTAAGTAAATTAACCTGTGCTTAACCATTTGGTAGCTTGGCACAAAATCAGTGAGGCTTAAATTAGAGGCAATGTGTGAAGCATTTGTGGAGCACAATGACATTAATAAAGTGAAAATACACCACAAGAAAAATACCACACACATTTAGAAAAATAGAGTAACATGTAATAAATTATTTAGCACCAAAACCTCAAACATCCAATCAGTAGAACCGGAGATATGCAATTTCAAAGATTTAGGTAAGTATAGCAACTAAATATGCAAATTGCCACTCACGATCATCTAGTCATTGGCTAGTCACAAGTTCAGGCCATCCCCAATGGAGTGTGGGTCGGATAGAGAGACCAGGTGAGTCCGACTGAGAAAGTTACCTTCTCAAGTCCAGCACAAACAGTCCACTGTGGGGGAAAAACATCTGGAGATTTTCCCCCAAAGAAGTGTCAGGAGGAAGTGTTCAGAAGCATGCACCCTGTCCAAGCAGGAACCACTATTCCTAGGTAGGGTAAGTCATAACACATCCTAAATTATCCTGGGCACACCCTCTGGTAACTTGACACAGAGCTGCTGGGCTTAACATAAGACACAATGTGTAAAGTATTTGTGCAAAACTTCAAACAGTAAACAGTTAAAATGCAACAAAAAAGACACCACACCAGTTTATAAAAATAGAACTCAATAATGAAGAATAAATAAAACAATATCAAAATGCTGAAAATCCAATAAGTAGAATTTGAGATTTGAATTGTTAAAGATTATGGGGCCGATTACGCTGCCATAGGAAATGGTTCCGACCCTCAGTCAGAGCCGTTCCTACGGCATCGTAATCTCCTGTTTAGATTAATTTCTTACCGACCCATTTTGATGGATTCGGTCAGAAATTAATCCAAACAGGATTTCGGATTGGCTTTTGATTGGCTTAGAGAGCTCGTCTGCCATTTGGAAAGGGGCCTGTAATCCCAAGGGCAGCTCTTTCTGCCCAAGGGATTACGATGGCAGATTCCAACAGCATTTCTGTGCCGGCCTTTCCGACACAAAAAGTCAGTGGAAATCTGACTTTGGGGCCCCCCAGCAGGGCCCCCTTGTTTGCAAGTCCTCCAGATGGCGGCCACAGGTAGCCCCTGTTGATCCCTACATCGGTGGCAGGCACCTTGAGATGCCTGCCACGGGGTGCAGGGATGAACTGTACCACAGTTCTTTACAATGAGAGTATATATTCAGGTAGGAATGCACGCTCCCATTGTAAAGAATAGGAGTGTGACTGAACATTGTTTGGTCGCATCCTAATTGCTGGTTTGGGACCGCCGATAGGAGGTTGGTCAGTCCCAGTTCCAGATTAATGTCGGAAGGATGCAGGTCCATCCGACATCAAAATCGGCCCCTAAATGTGCAATAGCACTTAGAAGCAATAAGCACCTATTTGGCATAACTGATTGCGCTGGACTAGTGCAAAGTAAAAAATTCAGGTCAATTGCTGATGGAGCACGGGCCGGATACAGGGACCCCGCAAGGCCCGCTACACAAAAGTGCTTGATCCTGGTCACAACAGTGAAGATGCAGGATGCCATCGAGCAATGTGTCAGTGTTGATCCTGCAGTCGATGTGATAAGTTGATTTTCTTCACACAACAGTGCAGATGCGCCGGTTCTGAAGATGATGTGCAGGTTACGAGATGCAATGGTTCTGAAGCCAATGTGCTGGGTTTCTTCATGCAGTTGAGGGGATGCGTCAATTGTCTCTCTGCAATGGTGGTGATGCCGTGGTTCTTATGGCCATTGCTCTGGTTCTGAGGGTGATAAACAAAGAGAATGTTGATGATGGTCATCGCTGTAGAGTGAAGAGTAAGTCAGGCATTTCAGCCAGTTGTCACAGTTGTCCTTGTAGGACGTTGCACATGGTCGTTGCTGGAGCTTCACAATCACGGTCATCGCGGGCTGTCAATATTATAATGCATAGTGCACATCTCATGTTGCTGGTTATCATCAGTGGTCACTGTAGTGCAAAGAGTCAGGTTCGCTGGAGCTTCGTCTTGGCAGTTGTCCGCGGTAGCGAAGAGTCCAAATCTTCAGCATTTCTCTGTTTCTTTCAGGAGGAGCACAACCAATACCCACCAAGGGTTCAGAACCTGGGAGGCACCTCTTGGAGATCAGAAACTCAATCTAGTTGAAGCCAGCAGGTATCAGGCATATCCACTTACAGGTCCAGACAGGTCCACTGCAGCTGGTCAGCCGGGCGGTTGCAGATAGTCCTCTGGAGATTGTAGAATTCGAGATATGAATTTCAGGTCACGCTGGATCGGGGTAAAGTATCAGGTCAACCGCGAAGGGCCGCTGAACAAAACTGACTTGATTCTGGTTGCAACAGTGAAGCTGGCAGGATGCAGCCGAGCAATGCATCAGTGTCAATCAAGCATCTGAGGTGATGAGTTGATTTTCTCCACGCAAAGATGCTGATGCAATGGTTTTGAAGAAGATGCATGTTCCGAGATACAATGGTTCTAAAGCTGATGCGCCAGATTTTTCCATGCAGATGAGAGAATGCATCAATTGTATCTCTGGAGTGGTAATGCAGTGGTTCTGATGCAGTAGTTCAGATGGTGATGCAGTGGTACAGATGGCAGCGTGCTGGTTCTGAGTTTAATGTGCCGGGCATCCTCCCAGATCAGTGGCGATGCATTGATTCTGGGTGAGTTGAAATCTGTTATGTCCCTGAGACTTCAGATCAGGAGACTAGCCAGCTAGCTGAAAAATATTACACAGGAATGTCTTTTATATATACATATAATATTCATACAAATAAGTACATGTTTCATAACATTAATGACATCAAAGCATCACAATTTCACAACAACCATATCTATAATTCGTTCAACCCAAGACATCAGGAGTTGGCACTGATCATGCAACGAAGTCACATAGTTTATGTTGTAAAGCTTCTTGATTTATTTGCATTCCTTTTGCAGATTCATAAACATGCTCAGCTCAGCCAACCCATTTCGTCCTGAAAGGAATTCATCAGGGCTATAATGGTTAAGGAAACAGCATATACAGCAATACTGTTTCTATGATTGTAGAAATGTACAGAGTCAAACACATAGACATTCATTTTATATAAACATAAAATTAGAAAGTTTTAAATACACAGAATAAATACAAGAAAAACACTGTGACCCCATCCCTCAAAGTCAATCCTATATACATATGTAAGAGATTTACAATGCCTTAGAGATAAAGTAGTTCTTACTTCTATTATAGGAGTTCTGTAATTCTATGGATTTTATGTCTAACTGAGTGGTGACTTTCCCTGAAAACGTTTAACAGACAGAACCACCCCTTATTTCATCACTACTCACTTGTAATATATCATCTAATTTCACATGTTTATTGCAACCGGAAAAAACACCTGGCGCTTTTTGGAACCCAATGATTCGATAGTCTTCTTTAAACAGATACATAGGATAGTGTTTCAGCAAAAAGATCTTCCTGATTTGTCAATCATTAGGTGGAAATGTAAGATGGGCTATACTGCTTACATCAAAAGGAATCCTCCTATGCATGAGGTTTTAGTGCATATTTGTATGCCCTCCGTCATCCGAAGGGAAAACGATATTAATCAAAACATCTCAGGACGAATTTTAAAAAAAAGAAATCCCTATCACCCACTATCCGCTTATTATCATAAAACCAATAACTTATATTTTCAAAGAGTATCCCAAACATGCCATACCAAATAAAAGCTAGGATCCCAAAATTATTGATACAACCTATATAACATCCTATTCACAAAAGTATCCCAAAATTACAAAACAATCTATATATAAACCCAATATTTAATATTCATTACACCAAAACCTCATAATCGTACAAATAAGTGAACAAGAAAATATTCATGAATATTAGCTCTTATTGTCGAAAGGTCTTGTTTCACCCAAAAACAAAGACTACAATACTATTGAAAGTTCTATTAACCCACGTCACTTACTTTTATTTCCACAGGGTATCAGCTATTACCACCTCCATCTTCCAAAGTCAGGATAAAACTGACTCAAAATCACATACGCTTCTTATGCTATTTGACAAAACCAATCATAAGGGACGAAAAATACGGTCCACTCAAGTTCTATCACACGCAAAGGGCACTACCTTGTTTTCACTATTGTCCGACAGGTAGTTCAATCTTACTGCAAGGTGAGCAGTGTCTAAACTATTTAAATCTTGGCCACTAAGATATGCGTGCATTATTATCGTACTTACACCAATTTGGATAGTCAAAGTATCTAGATGTAACCGACACAAAAGCATAGGTCACGATAAGAAAATCTTCCGTACATTCATCTAAAGTTAAATATCACAAAAATCTCACGAAGTCACATCCGCTAGGATTGGTCCAAAATAGATGTCCAATCAGAATGAGGTTTGGGGCTTCTTATCCATTGGCAGCATCCCTGACATTATCTAGCCCAAAAGTAAAACTCAGAAAATATCAAGAGAGCTAATATGGAAACTTGTGCACATTGCTATAGTGCTCACTCCAATAACGATGATCAATATATCTAAGTATAGCCAACAATTACCATTGGTCATAGTGAGAAAAACTTCAGTACATTAAACAGTAGTTAAAAATCGCTATGCATCGCGAAAACACATCAGCTTGTATTGATCGGAATGGATATCCAATAGTAATGAAGTATGGGGCTTTTTAACAAATGGCACTATTCCTGGCATTCATTAGCCCAAGAGTTCAGTCTCAGAAAGTATCATGAGAACAAATAAAGAAGCCAATGTTAGTCAACATACGGTAATAACTCGCAAAAGTCAAAGTAGCTGTGCAATCAGAATGGAGTACTTAATAAATTGAGGCACAGGGTCAGACTGATTTGCATGGGGTGGCAGAGTGGGCTAAAGAATGGTGATGGATCAAACCCAGATCTGTTGACTGGGTGTGAGTGTTTGATTGGTTCTGATGCTCCGTCCATCACCACCCCCTTTTGTACTGCTTTGTTCGCCCTAAGTTGGCAGGGTATGCTCAGACGTGAGTCCCTTGCTCACTTTGCCACTGGATTCAAGCAAGCCTGGCTGAAGACGGCTGAAATGCCAGAAACCGGTCCTAGGAAGCTTGTTTCTGGTCCAGGGAAGGCATCACTTAGCAGTTCGGGCTGGACTGTTCCCATGAGGCACAGGGTCAGACTGATTTGCATATGGCCATGTCTGAACTGGGGTGGCAGAATGGGCTAAAGAATGGTGATGGATCAAACCTAGATCTGTTGACTGGGTGTGAGTGTTTGATTGGTTCTGATGCTCCGTCCATCACCACCCCCTTTTGTAGTACTTAATAAATTAACAACATTGGCATCTTAGGTATTATCTTGCCGAAATCGTAAACCTTCAAAATGTTGTCAAGAACATTGAAAAACTCCAATACATTAAACAGTAGTTAAAAATTGATAGGCATCGCGATATCATGTCCGCTTGTATAGATCGGAATGGAAATCCAACAGGCATGAATAATGGGGCTTTTAAGCCAATAGCAACATCCCTGGCATTCATTAGTCCAAGAGTTCGGTTTCAGAAAGCTTGTTAACAAATGTAGAAGACAATGCTAGTCAACATATGGCAATCACTCACAAAAGTCAGAGTGGCTGTCCAACCCAAATAGATTATTTTTTAAATTAACCAATAGTGGCATATTGGGTATTTTTTGGCCGAAATCATGAATATTTCTTATCTTGTCATGGGCTGTTGTTCAAAACAGAGATATATAAAACTTAGATATGACCATTGACTAACAATGTGTCTAGAATTATCTGACCATGGTTGTGGAATCCCTTATAATGGTTATCAATCCCATGCGATATCTGATGATATGGTATTCGAATCGAATCTATTCATCATAACATATAGAGGAGTACCTATTGGAGAAAAATGGAACGCCTCTTAACATGCACAGATTTATCCAGTTAAAGAAAATATTGAAATTAATTCTCCACGCTTATTCCCCACACAGCAGCCCTCAAATGGCAAATCCACTTTGTCCCTTCCTGCCTTAACTTAAGAATCATGTCACCTCCCCTTTCACCTTATTCTACTCTTTGGATACCATGAAACTTAAAACTATAGTTACAGGATGATTCTCTATCATATCTTTCACTAGTGGTGATCGATCATCCTTATTGCAAACTGATCTGCAATGCTCTTGAATTTTAAGTTTCAGCTGTCTCTTAGTACTTCCTCATAGATCTTAGAGCAGTTACACTTTATGACACATACAACAAAACAGGAGTTGCAATTAATAAACTGTTTGACATTGTAAGTAATACATGTGTTGTAAGAAAATGTTTTGGATTTGTTTCATCCATAGCCACAGACTATACAATTCCCACAAGTGTAAAATCCAATAGGCTTTGCTGTTAACCAATTCTTGGTGATCTGACTGACCGGTTTCAGATAGTTTCTCATAATTTTGTACCTAATAGTATGACCAGTCTGTGACAATGGGTCTCTCATGTATAATTTCTGTTAATCCTGGGACACCTCTCAACAGGGACCAATGTTTGCAAAGAATTTTGTACATGAGTGAATGATTATTACTGAATGTGGGAACAAGGCTAAGTGTCTCTGGTTGACTGTGTTTGAGTTTTTTTGTCAGTGTTTGAAGGATGTGTGTTTCTGACTCTTTTTTCAGCTTGATTCAACATCTGTTCTTTATAGCCTCTATTTCTTAATCTGTCCTTCAAATCATCCATGCAGATGTTAAAGTCTCTTTCTTCACTACAATTAGTTCTAATACTAATCATATCCCCATAAGGGATTTCATTAGTAACATTACATGGGTGTGCACTATCTGCTCTCAAAATATTGATAGTAGCCGTTTCCTTGCGGAATAGTCTGCTTTGAATATTATCATCTGCAATATATAGTTCAACATCCTAAAAATTAATTTGACTAGGATGGTGACAGATAGTGAAAGTAACATTGTGGCAATTGTCATTTAGATATTCAGTATATTCCTCCAAATCAATTTTATTCCCGGTTCAAATAATCAAAATCTCGTCAATATAACGACCCCAGAAAAGGATGTATTCCATCCATTTATCAGCCAACTTGGCCCCTGCATGCTCCCTCTCAAACAAACCCATACACAGGTTGGCATAAGAGGGAGAAAACCCGGATCCCATTGCCGTTCCCTGTATTTGGTGGTATCATTGTCTAGCGAACACAAAATAGTTGTTAGTTAGAATCAAATGCCTCATCTCAAAGAGCATCATAGAATGCTCCATCAAATATTTTGTCTAAGAGAATATGATTTATGGTCCTTTACAACATAAAATGAACGGTTCGGATGGGTATTGTAAAGAATATAAAAACATTTTTAAATAGTGATTGAAAAACATACACCTATGATTAATACTAAATTAGCCAATGGCTGGTTTATATTGCAATTGAATGAATAGAGGCAGGGAGTCTTAGAAGAGAGATGGCAACATATTCTATTTGCTTATGACTTAATGTAATTATCCTTGAACGTCTATCTAGTTCTGAAATATAGGCTTATCTATATTTTTTTAAATTGTTTTATTGCCCTGAGGAAGTCCGGTTGGACAAAACGCGTTGGCTGGGCTGATGTACACATGCTCCCAAAACTGCAATAAAGTGGAATTGGAAAAAGATGAACAAAAGACTCCCTGTTTAATATATTTTGGATTTGATGGATTCATGAGAATTATTGTACTTTATAAATTGATAAAACCATATGCTCCTTTTCATTTAATGTTTATGATTTACTGTTTCTTGTTGTGACTTCTAAGCAGTGGGGTCACAAAACGTTTGAGTATATATCATCTACCTACCAATAGAGAATAGTATACCTGTGCAACAATCTATGTCTATATAGAAAGGGAGGGGGGGACCAGGAGCTTGTTATGGTCCAGTGTCTGTGCTCCGTGTGTCATCTATGTCAATCAACAATCTATGGCCTACACTGCTAATATTATATGTTTGATAGTTCTAATGATACTTTCTGAGACCGAACTCTTGGGCTAATGAATGCCAGGGATGCTGCCATTGGTTAAAAAGCCCCATACTTCATTCCTCTTGGATATCCATTCCGATCAATAAAAGCGGAAGCATTTTTTTGATGCATAGTGATTTTCAACTACTGTTTAATGTACTGAAGTTTTTCTCACTGTGACCAATGATAATTGTTGTCTATACTTAGATATTTTGATCATCCTAATTGGCGTGAGCACTACAGCTTCAGGCACAAGTTTCCAAATTGGTTCTCTTGATATTTTTGGAGTTTCACTTTTGGGATAAATAATGTCAGGGATGCTGCCATTGGCTAAGAAGCCCCAGACCTCATTCTGATTGGATATCAGTCAGTCAAAGTGTTTATTCAGTATTAAAAGAAAAAAAAACAGCCATAAAAGTACAAGATTGGATATTAATATTGGACCAATCTTAGCAGATGTGACTTTGTGAGATTTAGTGATTTTTATCTTTAGATGAATGTACCTTTGTGTCAGTTACATCTTGATACTTTGACTATCCAAATTTGTGTAAGTACGATAATAATGCACGCATTACTAGAAAGCTGGATTGGACTGTATTTCTCGTCCCTTCCGATTGGTTTGTCAAATAGCACATCAATCAATCACTCAATCAGGGGTCTGTAAAGCGCGCTACTCACCCGTGAGTGTCTCAAGGCGCTGGGGGGAGAGGGGTGCAGATCCAGATCAGTTGAAGAGCCTGGTCTTGAGGTCCTTTCTGAATGTGTGCAGGGTTGGGGAGCGTCTGATGTTAACAGGGAGCTTGTTCCAGGTCTTGGCTGCGATGTAGGAGAAGGCTCTCCCACCGGTTCTGTTTCTGCAGATGTGGGGGACTACTGCCAGGGCACAGTCGGCAGAGCGGACGTTCCTCTTGGGTACATGGAAGCATACTCTGTCGTTGGGGTATTTTGATCCGATGTTGTTGAGGGATTTGTAGGCGTGGGTGAGGAGTTTGAAGGTGACCCTCTTCTCGATGGGGAGCCAGTGGAGGCCTCATAGGTGTTGGGTCATGTGCTCGTGGCGCGGTGTCCCTAGGACGAATCTGGCTGCGGCGTTCTGGATGGTTTGAAGTTTGTGTAGAAGAATTGTGTTGATTCATAGAGGGCGTTGCCGTAGTCCAGTCTGCTGGTTATGAGTGCATGGGTGACAGTCCTACTGCAGTCGCGGGGGATCAATTTGAAGGTCTTATGGAGGATGCAGAGGCAGTTGAAACTGGTGGACGCGATGGCGTTGATCCGGCAGTTCATGGAGAGGGAGGAGTCAAGGATGATGCCAAGGTTCTGGGTGTGGTCTGTCGGGGTGGAGGGCCACCAGGTGTTGTCCCAGGCGGAGGTGCAGGGTCCGAGGATGAGGACCTCAGTCTTCTCTGAGTTGAGCTTCAGACAGCTGTCCTTTATCCAAGCTGCCACGTTCCTCATTCCTTCCTAGAAACAGAGTCTGGTGTCTTCGGGGCTCTTCGTGATGGAGAGGATGAGCTGGGTGTCGGCGGCATAGGATACGATGCTGAGCCCATGCTGTCTGACGATGGCGGTGATGGAGGCCATGTAAATGTTGAAGAGCTGTCGGGCTGAGTGATTATCCTTGGGGTACTCTGCAGTTGATGTCCATTGGTTCAGAGAGGAAGGGGGGGCTGATCCTCTGGGTTCTGCCGGAGAGGAAGGATTGGATCCAGTCGAGGGCGGCTCCTTGTATCCCTGCGTCGTGGAGTCTGGCGGCTAGCGATGGATGTGAAACGGCGTTGAATGCTGCGGAGAGGTCTAGAAGGATGAGGGCCGCAGTGTGTCCCTGGTCTAGCATCATGTGGATGTCGGTGGTGGCGGCGAGGAGGGCGGTGCTGCAGAAGCCAGACTGGGAGGTGTCTAGGATGGATTTCTCTCTGATGAAGGGGGTCAGCTGGGCGTTCACAAGTCTCTCGGTGAGTTTGGCTGCGAAGCGGAGGAGAGAGATGGGCCGGCTGTTCTTTAGGTCCGTTGGGTCGGCCGTTGGTTTCTTGATGAGGGGTTTCACCTCCGAACGTTTCCAATTGTCTGGGCAGATGCCGGATCTGAGGGAGGAATCGATCGTCTGTCCCAATTCAGGTGCAATGACAGCGGCGGCCCTGTGGAAGATGTGAGTGTGACAGAGGTCCGTTGGGGCTCCTAAGTGAGTTTTCTTCATGGTTGCGGTGATGAGCTCAATGGACGCAGGGGCCCAGGACGTGATGGTTGGCTTCTTGGCGGTGGTGGGTAGTGGGGTGCTGTCTTGTGCTGGCTCGCTGAAGTTGTCGTAGAGGGTCTTTATCTTCAGGTGGAAGTAGGAGCTGAGTTTGTCACAGAGTTCCTGGGAGGGTGTGATGTCCGAGGAATTAGGTGGGTTTCGAGAACTGCTGAATGACGTCGAACAGTTCTTTGATTTCGGTTGCGTTGGTCTTGACTTTGTCTCATATGAAGGTCCGTTTGGAGTCTCTTATACGCTGGTGGTATTCCTTCAAGGCGCTCTTGTGGTTGTTCTGTGCTTCTGTGGTCTTCTGGTTACGTCAGGTTTTCTCAAGGCGTCTGCAGGAGTGTTTGGCTTCTTGGAGTTCTGTGGTGCACCAGATGGCCTTCGGAGGGCGTTGTTTGGCAGGATGGCGGAGAGGTGCCAGCTTGTCGGTTCCGCAGGAGACCTAGCTGTGAAATTCTGTGGCTGCAGAGTTGATGTCGGTCGTGGCGCTGGGGGGGTCTTGGAGGAGGGTAGTGTTGAGGTGTCCCTCGGTGACCTTCCCCCAGTTCTGTCGTGGCGGGCGCAGGGCAGGCGCGGGTGTGGTGGTGGTGTCGAAGGTGAAATGGACACAGTGGTGGTCCGTCCAGAGGGGCTAGGTGGTGTGGCTGAAACGGATGTGGTCGAGGGTGTGACCCGCTCCGTGGGTGGGTGTGCTGACAAGCTGCTTCAGTCCTAGGTTGGCAACGTTCTCGAGGAGAGTGGTGGAGTCGGGGTCATTGCTGTTGTCGAGGAGGAAGTTCAGATCCCTGAGTAGAATGCAGTCTGAGGAGGTGATGGCGTGGGGTGTAGCGAGCTCGGCGATGGTGGTTGCAGGCTTGGCGTGAGGTCCTGGCGGTGTGTAGATGAGGGTGCCACGTAGCATGGTCCTGGGGCTGGTCTGGATCTGAAAGTGGAGGTGTTGGAGTGAGGGTCACTCATGCTGGATGTGGAGATTTGGAGGGGGTCTTGTGTGCGATGGCGAGTCCTCCTCACAGGCAGGGTTTGAGCAGGCACCGTGGGTGGTCGGTCCTTTCTCTGGATCTTGTAGCCATCTGAGATGGCCGTGGCGATGTCAGGGCCGGAGGTGGCATTGGTACAGGTTTCCATGAAGAATGCAACATCGGGCGAGAGGGTGTCAATTAGGTCCCAGATTTCAGTGGTGTGTCGGTGCAGGCAGCGCAAGTTGAGAAGGAAGCATGTCAGGGTTTCGGTGCAGATTGGATTAGGTAGCCCTTCGGTGGCTGCGGGAACCTTTTCGACGGTGAAGGATCTTTGACAGCGTCTGCACGAGAACTGCCTGTGGGTCATGGTTGGCGATGATCTTCCGTAGTCAGCTGAGCCTCCGTGGTTGAGAGCGTGGAGGGTGGCTGAGTCATAGCGGTGGGGTCTAGGAGAACCAGGGTTCCTGGTGCTGGGCGCGGTCGGGTCGCAGGCAGGCGCAGAAGAGCTTGCCTTAGGTGTGCCATGGGCGCCAGCAGCGCGACCGCATAGCGGTCGCCATTTAGTAGACGAGGGGGGCGGGAGCAGAGGTGGGGAGGCGGGAGAGGGGCTGGATCGGGGGCGGGGCATCAGGGGCAGCAGCGGCGGGAAAAGTATACACAAGAGACGCGGGGACACAGTAAATGCAGTAATGAGAGAAAAATACAATAAGCAAAACGATAAGCAGCTGTCAGGGCAAAACAATAAGCAGCAGTCAGGAAAATACCACAGAAGCGTTACGGTGCCTGCTCAAACCGTGCTGGGAGAGGGCTCTGACTCGAGCAGTCCGGCTGTTAGGCCGAGCTGCAAGGGAGAGTGCTACCTTGGACCCAGAGATCAAGAAGCGTATGCGATTTTGAGTCAGTTTAATCCTGACTTTGGAAGATGGAGGTGGTCATACCTGATACTCGGTGGTAATAAAAATAAGTGACGTGGGTTGATAGAATTTTCGATACTATTGTAGTCTTTGTTTTTGGGTGAATTCGAAACCTTTCGACAGTAAGAGCTAGTATTCATGAATATATTCTTGTACACTTAGGGTCCGTATCCGATCCTGTTCGGAAAGCAAAGCGCACGACTCGTGTCCTGAATGCTTTCCATACTCATGTCAGGGCAGTCCGACCAAACAAGTACGATGCAATTGAATGCATCCGGATACGATTGACTTCAATGGGAGCCTTTGTACCGAACGCGTACACAGGCTCCCATTGACAAAAGGGGTGGTTGGGGATCATCATGCACACTGTGGTGGGCACTCCTTGGTGCCTGCCACACTGTACATAGTCTGAAAGGGGGGACCCATGCGTACCCCCACGGGCATGATTCAAAGGGCCCCAGGGGAAGGGGGCCTGCTATGGGCCCCCAAAGACTGATTCCGGCAGCCTTTTCAATCCAGGCAAAATGAATAATAAAGGCTTCCCTGGAGGGCTCAATCTCTCTGTATGCCTTCTGGAACCTATTCAGTCCGTGGTAAGGGTTTCCAGGCATCGTACTTGGTCATCCGGAATTGGGAACGAGTTGGTCGGACTGAGATCGGAATCGGGCCCTTTGTTGTGTGATTATGAGGTATTAGTGTAATGAATATCTAATGATTGGGTTTATATGTAGGTTGTTTTGAAATTTTGGGGTACTTTTGTGAATAGGGTGTTATATAGATTGTATCAATAACTTTGGTGTCCTAACTTCTATCTGGTATGGCATGGTTGGGTTACTATTTGAAAATATAAGTTATTGGTTTTATGATAATAAGCGGATAGAGGGTGATAGGGATTTCATTTTGTTTTTTGATTCGTCCTGAGATTTTTTTATTAAAATTGTTTTCCCTTTGGATGAAGGAGGGCAAACATATATGCACTGAAACCTCATACTTAGGAGGATTCCTTTTGATGGAAGAAGTACAGCCCATCTTAGTTTACGACCTAACGATTGACAAATCAGGAAGATCATCTTACTTAAACACTATCCCATGTATCTGTTTACTAAGAGTGCAAGGTGTTTTTTCCGGTTGCAGTAAACATGTGGAATTAGATGATATATTACAAAAGAGTAGTGATTAAATAAGGGGTTGTTCTGTCTGTTAAACTTATTTAGAGAAGTCACCACTCAGTTAGACATAAAATCCATAGAATTACAGAACTCTTATAATAGGTGTAAGAACTACTTTATCTCTAGAGAATTGTAAAAAATCTAACCAATAAAAATAGGAATGTGTACTGCTTGGATATTAAATCCCTTACATATGTATATAGTATTAAGTTTGAGTGGTGGAGTCACTGTATTTTTCTTGTATTTATTCTGTGTATTTAAAAATTTCTTCTTTTATGTTGATATAAAATGAATGTCTATGTGTTTACTTATGTACATTTTTACAAATATTGTAACAGGATTCCTGTATATGTTGTTTTCTTAACCATTACAGTCCTGATGAAGTCCTTGTAGGATGAAACGCGTTGGCTGGGCTGAGCATTTTTATTTATCTGCAAAAGGAATACAAATAAATCAAGAAGCTTTTTAACCCCTTCAGTGCCCGCCCCTTTCCCCGCCCTGTGCCGGCCGTTGCATTAGCGGGCGAGGTCTATGACGAGCTGGTCTCGTCATGGGCACAGCGCTACCGCGGCCCATGACGAGTCCAGCTCGTCATGGGCACTGAAGAGGTTAACATAAACTATGTGACTCCGTTGAATGATTAGTGCCAACTCCCGATGTCTTGGGTTGAATGAATTATAGATATGTTTGTTGTGAAATTGTGATGCTTTGATGTCATTAATGTTATGAAACAAGTGATTCCTTGTACGAATAGTATATGTATAGATAACAGACGTTCCTGTGTTATCTTTTTCAATAGGACTTTTTTGTAGTGATTTTTTGGCAATAGGATCACAAACATTTGAGCGTCTATTTTAAGATTCCTTAAAAATACCGATAAGCACTAGTGCGATTGTCGAGGAGCCTTATTGCCTGTTTACTTGTTCTAAGTAGCCAGCTAGCCCTTGGAGTCACTTGAGGATCTGGGGACAAGAGAGACGGGTCTAGCCCTTCTCACCCAGGGAAAGAGGGCAGCAGGCAGTATGTCAGAACAACAGAAAGCAGTTCTTCCAGAGTAGCAGTTCTCGTGATTGGCAGGGTGTCCTCAGGTCCAGAAGCGTACGACTTGGTGGGGTCAAAGGCCCTGTATTTGTACTCAGTTGTGCCTTTGAAGGGGGGGTAGCTTCAAAGAAGGGTCTTTGAAGTGCACAGATGCCCTCTCTTCCTACTCTTCCTACCCTGACTCTGGACTCACTGCAAGGGGTATGCAGCCCTTTGTGTGTTGACAGGACATAATCTATTCAGGTGTTAGTTGGAGGCTGCGCCCAGCTCCTCCCTCCAATCCTCCCAGGGAGATCCATCAAGTCACACCTAACTTCCTTTTGTGTGTGGCTCTCTAGAGAAAATACACAGTTCAGACTGATCAGAGACAGGCTACGGGAACAAAAATGGCTAATAGCAGGAAAATGGCAACTTTCTAAAAGTGGCATTTTCATAGTTGTAATGATAAATTTGACTTTACATTTAAAGATGATTTATCATTACAAATCCATAGGCATAACACATGACAGATCTACTGCCTCTCAATCAGGAATTATAGCTTATGAAGTGTAATAAGGAATCCCCAATGTTATCCTATGAGAGGGGTAGGCCTCACAGTAGGGAACATTAGTTTGGGTGTTTTTGACTAACAGGAAATTCAAAACTTAAAATTACATGTCCTACCATTTGATTATACCTTAGAGGTGACATATGTAATAAAAGGAGAGTTTAAGGCTTGGCAAGGGATTTTAAATGCAGGCTAAACATGGCAGTGTTAGCAGCACACAAAGGCCTTAAAACCATATGCCTGAGATATGGTTATAGGGCTACTTGAGTGGGTGGCACAATCAGTGCTGAAGGCCCACTAGTAGCATTTAATTTGCAGGCCCTTGGCACATGGAGTGCACTTTACACGGGACTTACAAGTAGAATAAACGTGCCAATTGTTAATGCATCACTCAAACCATGTTTAGGGGAGAGAGAACATGCACTTTACTACTGATTAGCATTGTTAAAATGCTCTGAGTCCTAAAGCCAACAAAAAGGAATTTGTAAGATATGAGGCAAAAAGGCAAAAGGTTGAGGAAAGAATACCCTCAAGTGGTCATGTCTGACAGAACCTCTTTATTTGTGTGCTGAGGCAATTTCTTTGAAGTGCAAGTGTTGTAGGTGACAGCTCTGCCCCCCCCCCCATCAGTTCAGGATGGCCTATCCTAACAACCGGTTCCCCTTTGTGATAACGACTGGTAGGAATACACAGAGGCCAATTGCCAACTACACAGAGTCATGTGACCCAGTGTACAGGCTGCAGGTGTCAAATGGCTAGGACAATAAAAATTTAAACTTTCAAAAAATGCTACTTTTTTTAGATTTGGGAATTTGAATTCAATTGTACCTTTAAAGAGTATTGTAAACAGCAATTCTTTTGACACCAAAGATGATCTTTCTACCTGTTCCCAAACAAAAGTTATCACGTATTAACTGTAATAACACATTCCAATGTTCTCATAGGGGAGAGGTAGGCCTTACAGTAGTGAAAAAAGTAGGAGTTTTCCAATATCGAGGAGTGAAAAACTTAAAAGTACATATCCAAGATTTTAAAAACTGCGGGCCCGATTCACAGAACTAACTTAAGACAGAATCCTAAACTTACTACTTTTGGTATTCACAGATGTTAGGATTTTGTCTTAAGACAAACTTAAGACAGACTTAAGACAGACTTAAGACAGACTTAAGACAAACATAAGACAGACTTAAGACAGACTTAAGACAAACTTAAGACAGACTTAAGACAGACTTAAGTTTGGATTTTGTCTTAAGTCTGTCTTAAGTCTGTCTTAAGTTTGTCTTAAGTTTGTCTTAAGTTTGTCTTAAGTCTGTCTTAAGTCTGTCTTAAGTTTGTCTTAAGTTTGTCTTAAGACAAACTTAAGACAAAATCCTAACTTCTGTGAATACCAAAAGTAGTAAGTTTAGGATTTTGTCTTAAGTTAGTTCTGTGAATCGGCCCCTGCCTCATTGACTGTTTAGGGCCTACAGGCAGGGGGGTTGTATTAATTAAAAAGGAAGGTTTAGGCCATGCAAAAGGTTTATTTTGCCAGGTTGAAATGGCAGTTTAAAATGGCACACAGGTTGCAATGACAGACCGAAGACATGTTTAAAAAAGCTTCTTAAGTGGGTGGCACAATATGTGCTGCATGGTCACTAGTAGCAAGGCCCTAGGTACACGTGGTACCACTTTACCATAGACTCTCGGTAACTGAATTATTGGTACGTGAGGTTATTCATCTTCAGCTAGTAATAATACCACAGTCACTAATATGTCCAGCCTGTGGGTACGGTGGTGGCTGTGGTGTGTGGTGGTGGCTGTGGTGGTTGTGGTGGTAGTTGTGGTGGTTGTGATGTTGTGTTTGTGTTTCTTGAAAGTATAGTTTCAATATTGTGTATATGTTGTTCGTGTGTTTGTATTTCTTTGTGTGTGTGTGTGTGATTGTCCTGCTTGTGTCTGTTGGGGTGGGTACCTGCAAAGAAGTGAGTGATTAATGTTTTTATTTTTAAAAATAAAAATACGAATTGATGAGTGTTAGTATGTTATAACAGTATTTGTATAAAGTGAAAGCCTGTATTTTTTGTTTGGGCATTTTACAATGGTAACATTTACTTCAATTTAATGTAAGAATTGATATTATTGATTGAGTGCTTAAGTTGTTTATTAATGGATCATGCCCTAGCATGTATTTACTTATGCTGTAAAAGAAATCCAAATTACTTCTACAGCACAAGTAAATACATAGGGCTTAATACATTTCAGTATCCACTTTAGTACCGATATTTAAAAAAAAATGTAACTGTAAAATATTGTAATTCATTTTTAGTTTGTTTTACCTATGTGAAAAAAATATTCTGCCTTTCAGTTTAGTCAAACATTGCTAAAAAAACACAGTTCATTTTTTCAATACATTGATTCATATATATTTTTAAAATTAAAAATCAAAATACAATTTACACGTAAAAAAATGTACCTTGATGCATTTAAAATATTTATAAATGAGTAATTTTTTTAGCCTGATTTTGAGTTTTGCAGATGGGATACGCCAACATATATATGACAGAATTTCCATCCATCAAACTCCAAGTACATTATAAAAGAACGTGCTTGGAATACGTTGGAAAAAATATCTTTTTCATTTATGATGGAACATTCCATCTGCAAAAGTCCCCTAAAGTATTCTATGTTTGTTCATATTAATTTATCATCTGGACATAACAAATATTGTTTTTTTTAGTAAGTGTTACTCTGTCACCCATGTGTTCACATTCCTGTCTGTTTCCAAAATGTCATTATGCAAAATTGATTTTTCATTAAAAACATAATTTTATTATGTCTTCAATCACAATTTTAGACATTTATTCTTATGTTTTTAGTCATTTTGGCTCACATGTTTACTATTTTTGTTAATAATACTAACTCACAGATGTGAGGTTTGGAACATCCACTGTATCATAAGTTCATTTTATTTTCTGTCACTTGTAATAGGGGATCGTGACTTTCTTCACCATTGCGGCAGAGCAACACACCTGACACAAATAAAACCTTTGGCCTGTTTGGTACAACTGCCCCTTATGAAATCTGACAAAATCATGTTTCATGTATTTAGGCAGGCATGTGGCTGTTCAAAGCAGTTCTTTGTAAGTGATCAAAAATATATTGGTATCATTTTGAACAATTTTATTTAAAAGAACACATCATGATAACCTTGTGTAAAACCTACAACTCTTCTTGTGCGTTGGTCATGTGTCAACCAAATTTTATTGCTGTCGCAAACATAGTTATTTAAAAAACACAAAAGAGTACCCACTTTATGCTGCTGTCTTGCTTTCAACTCCCATCAGGCTGGGGATAGGTCATCACAAGTATGTGGGCCATTAGGAGTGTCAGGGTGTGGTGCACACACTTCCAATGTTGGAATGACTGGCTGAGCTGGACTTCTTCTAATTTCTTGGCCCAGCACCTTAGGTACTCCAATATCTTCTGACAGAGGATGCTGCACCTCTTGTAGACCCCCAGGGACTGCACCTTCTTAGCGATGACCTTTCAAAGATCCTTCTTCTGATGGGTGTTGAGCTATATGATAACAAAAATTAAAAATAAAATATATTTTTGGGAATATTTGTTGTTTTTGTTTTGATGCAACACAATTTTGGGAAATCCTTCCCAAGCATTTTTAATAGTAAAACATCCTAGCTTTTTTTTTATTTGTTTAAAAAAAAATTGTAGTAACCTGTTGACTAACCTTACCCCTTGTTATGTCCTTATTTTACTAATGTTGGATTATAAAAACTGCAATATGTTTTTTTTGGTATGGAATTGAAAATAAACATCAACTTCACGTTAATCACAAAACTTCACTCAAGAACTAGAAGGGATATTTTATCCTGTGTTTAAAAAAAAGAAGTTAGTCATAATTACATTTTCATTTAAAACATGTACCTGTTCCTCTGGTAAGCCATACAACTTGCTGTACAGGGACAAGACCTCATTAGCCAGTGTCTCCAGCTTCTCTGGTGGGAAGTTTGCTGCCCTGTCTCCTGCTTCGCCTGGCATTGTTACAAAAAACAGTGGTCCTAGACCTATGCTTAGAAGGAATTAATCAAAATACTTAGTTTTTCATGGTTCAGTTAACCATATCATTAAATGAAGTAACCAGAAAAAAAGAGCAGAAAACGACCTGGAAAAGAATTCATCATATGTTTATTCAATAATGTTTTGGATAAAAGCCATACATGTTATTTAAATCACATGAATCAATCAAAAAAGAGGTTGCACCAGAAGAAGATGTGCAGTGAAAAAGGAGAGGGTGCTCAAGTGTAAGGAAATCAAGGAGGAGAATACTTCAACATATTATCTGGAGTTTAATATGTCAAGGCAGGGAAGAACGGTTGCAAGTCACCGTCTTAACTAGTCTGTCCCAATGATATTCATATAAACTTGACTTTTGTTTTATTCACAGAAATCAATTCCGAAGCAGCACATTAAGAGGGGTATTTCGGGTACAGACTAAACACAAGGGGGCGTCTCTGGCATTGTAGCTTCCAGAGGTAGGAAACTGCAGCAACAGTTGAGGACGTATGAAATCATCAACACAAACAGACACATCTATTGGCTTTTTGTACATTTCTTTCACACGTTAGCCTATGACTGTGTCCGGCTTAAAGTTTCATACCCACTACCCCGTCAACTTCCGCCGACTTCTGTCTAATTGCAAATGTCCTGACGGCAAGGTCTGGCTTCCACCATTTTAGATTGTTAAATAGTGTGTTTGTGAATGTTAAGTGCATCACCACCACTCAAAATGGAGGTTAGTTTGTGTCCATATACTACATACAATATTTGTTTTCTCAAAAATGTATTGTGTAGTGCGTTACTGTGGCTAAATGTCTGTTGACAGATTTTTTTAAATTAAAAAAAAGAATGTGTAAATGATTCATTTAAAAATGTAAAATATATTATTTACACATTTTTTTATAAAAAAATAGGCATGTCACAAATGAAATTTACCAAAAATTAATGCTGTGTAAAATGGTGTTATTTTTTTAAAAAGTATATGATATTTGTGTTCTATTTCAAAAATGTGTTTGCAACATTTATAACAAGTATTTGAATTTTAATTGCAGACATATGAACCCAGTGAGAGTGAGATGATGATGGGCTCATGTTATGAGACTATTTCCAGACCTTTCCACCCTGGAAGAACGGGATATAATAAAATAATTCAGATTAAAGAGGCAAACTATTATTGGTTTATGTCATCAACTGGAACCAGATCTTCTGCCTCACAATAGGAATCCCATTTCGATAACACAAATAGTGAAAATAAAGCCAGTACTCCATCTTGTGGCCACTGGATCATTCCAATACACTGCTGCAGTATCTTTGGAATGATACCACTTTCAGTGGTGTTCTATAAGAAGTTCTTTCTTCAATGATTCATATAGTTTCCATTAAATGAGGATTTTGCCAATGCGAAGGGGGATTTGTATGCTTTGGGATGCCTACCACATGTGGTTGGAGCAATTGATGAAATACAAATTGCATCGGTGCCACCAAATGATAGAGAACAGGTCTACTACAATTAAATAAATGTCCATTACATCAATGTGCAAGTTGAGTGCTTCCAGATTGCCTATCGCAAGCATGTATGTGCATTACAAACTGTAAATATATATTTTATTTATTATCACATTTTATGATTAAAAATAGTATTACATTTTTTGGCTCTTCTTTTTCATATAGAAGACTCAGCTTATCCTAACCGACCATGGTGGTTAGTACCGCTGAGGAATCCAAGAACAGCTGGGGAAGTCCGCTTCAAAGAGGCTCATGGAAGAACATGGTGGCCAGTGGAGCAGGCTTTTGGGCTCCTACAGACCAGATTTTGATGTCTGGTTGAGACTGGTGGAGCCGTCCTATACTCACCTGTAAAGGTGCGCAGAATCCCCATGGCATGCTGCGTGTCACATAACATAGCCCTGCGACTGAACATTGCAACATTGCAGAGGAATTAAACCATCATGAGCCACTGGGTGAGGATGTTGAAATTCCAAATGAAAATGACAGTGGTGAAGAGGCAGGAATAGACTTAAGTCAAGATGTTATTGACAACTTCTTCACGAGTGTAAGTATGTATTTACATATTCTTACATGACATTTTAAGCCTACTTTTAATCTAATCAGTGCAAGACATTTTTTAGAAAGGGCAAGTTAAGAAAAATCCAGGGCAAAGATGTTTGACACATTGACTACTGTGTTTGTCTACATTGTTTATCTTTAATTATTCCTAGAAAAGGAATCCTCAAAATTAGTAATTTGTAATGTGTTTATTTTGTAATATAATAAAAATACTTTTGTTTTAATCTGTTTAGGTTCTTTCACCATGTCATCTTCATTTGGAAATTTTCAAGTTTTGACATTTGTAGTTATATGTTGCAGTTGTGAAGTACAAAGGGAACATGGGTCGATCTTTTGAAAGACACACACACACACTCTTTCAGTGTATAGATCTTGTCCAAAAACAACATGTACAGGGATTGAATTGAATTGTTTTAGACTGCATTAGACTTGTTTTCTGCTGCATGGTCTGGAACTGTAATTATAAATATATTTGGGTTATGCATGGTTTCTAATGTATCCGAAAAATATTTAAAATATTATATTAAAATTTAATAATATAATACTTTTTGATTTGTGTTTTTTGTCATTTTAAGAAAAATGGAAAAAGCATTACCTAATTGCAATTAATTTATGAATGAACAATTGTTTTAATTGTAACTTTCTTAAATGTAAGATGAAACAAACAAATTGAGAAAAGAAATATCACAATAGTCTTTGGATTGGTATTTATTTATTTAATTCAACAAAGCAAAATAAAAAAAAACAATACAAAATGATAACCAAAAACCCCAAACAAGAAAATTTGGTTTTCTCATGTTGAATGAAACTATTATTGAAGAGCCTAAATTGTTTGAAATTCAATGTGTAAAATACAACTGGCATCAAAAAGGTAAATGAGTCCAGAAAATAGTACAGAGTGAATACTAGTCACACACTGTAGGAAATTAGGTTTTGCGTCTCTTGTTGGTGGTGGTGGAGGTCTTGCCACCCTCTCCTGCTGGTCTGGATGAACATCCCCTCCTGAGGGGAACTGATGGATTAACAGTAGCTGGGAATTAGGTGGGTGTGGTGTTTCCTCTTGAGGCAGAGGCTCCCTTTCTGTGGCTGAGGCAGATGCAGTAGGCCAGAGGTGCTGGACCACAGAAAGTAGAAAGTGTTGCTGAAAAGCCCTGCACATATGGGTCAAACAATCCTGCAGCATCCCAGTCAGGGAGTCCAAATTAAGTTGAGATTTTCCATCTGAACAGTGCGCTCTCTCTGCAATTGCATCCTCTCCTGGAGCTCTGTAAGGACCTGGCTCATCATGTCTTGGGATCCCAAATCTTGGTTGATGGTGGCCTAGGTGACAATGAACCCAGGGGATACACTTTGCTGGCCCACAGATTCCAACCCACAAACCCTACCTCCACTACTCTGTGCCCTTGACCCAGTGTGCCCCATCCCACTGGGTCCTGGATGAACTCGGGGTGGTGGTCATGGTGTTTGATAAACAGCAGCCAGCCCTAGGGGGCAAAAGACTGGCACAGGAAATTGAGATATCTAGAGGCTGAGTTGTGGTAAGAGCTGGGGTGGGAGGTGTAGGTATGGGCAGAGTGAGACTCAATCAGGAATTTTTTGTATAGCGTGGCTACTCACCCATGATGGTCTCAAGGCACTGGGGAGTGGCTTCTAATCCGTCTGGGTGTGGAGATTCAGTAAAACAGCCAAGTCTTGAAATCCTTCCTGAATTGGGTCAGCGATGAGGACTGCCTGAGGTGGAGTGGCAGGGTATTCCAGGTCTTGGCAGCAAAAGAGGAGAAGGATCTTCCTCCGGTTCTAGCCTTGTGAATTTGTGGGAAAGTGGCCAGGGCAAGTTGGGCGAAGCGAAGTTGTCTGGTGGGAACGTAAAATGAGAGGCAGTGGTTCAGGTTTGCTGGTCCTACATCCTAGAGAGGTTTATAGGTATGTGTGAGGAACTTGAAGGTGATTCTCTTGTTGACTGGAAGCCAGTGGAGTTGCCGAAGGTGTTCTGTGATGTGGCTGTGTCAGGGGATGTCAAGGACCAGTCTGGCTGTGACATTTTGAACGTTCTGTAGTTTCCTGAGCTGTTTCTGGGTGACGCTAGCATAAAGTGCGTTGCCGCTGTCGAGTCTGCTGGTAATGAGTGCGTGCGTGACTGTCATTCTAGATTCTATGGGGATCCATTCGAATGTCTTTTGAAGTAAGCAGAGCGTGTTGAAGCAGGCAGAGGATACGCCATTGATCTGGCAGTTCATTGTGAGCAAGAAGCCCAGAATGATGCTGAGGTTATGTGCGTGGTCTGTGGGGTGGGAGGGGTTCTCATCGTGGCAAGCCACCAGGAGTCATCCCAGGCTAAGGGGGCGGATCCCAGTATGAGTACTGTGGTCTTGACCGAGTTGAACTTGAGGTAGCTGTCTTACAGACAGGGAGCAATGGCCTTCATCCCGCTGTGAAAGTTGATTCTGACAGCTGTGGGTTCGTTGGTGAGGGACAGAATCAGCTGGGTGTCATCAGCGTAGGAGATGATGTTAAGTCCATGGTTTCTGACGATGGCTATGAGGGGGGCCATGCAGACGTTGAAGAGGGTGGGGCTAAGGGAGGAGCCCTGGGGCACCCCGATATGATCTCTGTGGGTTCTGAGAGGAACAGAGGTAGTCTGACTCACTACGTTTAGCCTTGGTGTATCCAAACCAGGGCTTTGTTGCGGATGCTGATGACGTGGCGTTCCATGATTAGGGTGCAGGGGAGACGGTTTTGAAGGTGGTTGAGAGGTCCAGTAGCATGAGGGCTGTGGTTTCGCCATGGTTGAGGTGGGAGCAGATGTCAATGGTGGAAGTGAGGAATACAGTGTCGGTGCTGTGGTTACTTCTGAAGCCGGATTGTGAGATGTCCAGTATAAGGTTCTCTTCGATGAACATTAAGAGTTGGGCATTGATGGACTTCTTGATGACCTTGTCTGGGAAGAGGAGGAGGGAGATGGGTATGAAGTTCTTGAGGTTGTCGGGTTGGCTAATGGCTTCTTCAGCAGGGGGTTGATCTCGACTAGTTTCCAGTCGTTGGTGAAGGTGGCGGTTTCAATGGAGCAGTTGATGGTGTGGCAAAGCTCTCGGGCAGAGGAGGTGGTTGCTTTATATGTTACCCTGGCAGGGGTCCGATGAGGCTCCAGAGTGGATGCTCTTCAGCATCTTGAGTGTGTCATCTGTGGTGAGCGGAGTCCAATTGAACAGGATTTGCAGGCTGCTGCATGGTTGCATGCTGTGGTGACGGGTGTTGTGGCAGGGTTTTAGGTGTCGAAGCTGTCATGGATTTTCCTGATCTTGTGGTGGAAGAAGGTGCTTAGGTTTTTTGCAGAGGTCTAGAGGGGCCATCTGTGGTCTCGCTGTAGGGACTGGCGAACTACTTGACGATAGCGTAGAGTTCTTTGCTATTGTGTGCATTGGTGTTGATTCTGTCTCGTAAGGCCATTTTTCTTTGTGGTTTTGAAGAGGAGGTGGTGTACGTTGACAGCGGTTTTGAAGGTTGTGTGTGTTTTCGGCGTTTTGTTGTTGCTCCATCTCTTCTCGAGTCTCACTGGAGCTGTCTGCCCAGGCAGACCAGATGTTCCTGGTCTGAGCAGTAGCACATGGTTATCCACATATTTGCTAACACCGTGGCAGAAACAGGACTGACTGACCGACCACTGGTCGGCGGTTCCGACTGCCTGATTACGATGTGACCGAACACTGTTCGGTCGCATACTCCCATATGTCTATTGGTGCTTGTGCTACGGTCGTAAACCGGCCGTAATACAAGCTCCATAAAGAAATGGATATGTGCGTAAAACCATGCAGCCTGTGGCAGGCACCTGATGCTGCCAGCCACACAGTGCAAAGATTTACAGGGGGGGCACCCTAGGTACCCCCTCGGCCTCCAACTGGATGCCGCGGAGGCAGGGCCCACAAAATCACTTTCTGACAGCCTTTCCATGTCTGAAAGGCCGGCATGGAAAGGCTGTTGGAAACTAACATCGTAATCCCGACAGCAGAACCATCGTCCAAAGGAGATTACAGTGCTGGTCCGACTAGCCGGACGACTCCGATAGCCGGTCGAACAGCGTCAGAATGAACAGCTGGTTTACGCTTCAAAAGCCAACACCGTAATTTGGAGGTCAGACCACAAACCTACCTTGTTGGTCGGAAAGCCTACGACCGCGGTCGTATAGCTTCCGACTAGCGGTCAGAGGTTTTCCGACCGACATCGTAATCGGTCCCTTTGTGTGTTAGACCTATTATAAATTACAAAAATATTTTATAAAAGTTTGGCTTATACCTCAAATGAGTTTGAACCAAAAAATCAAGCAGCCTACAAGGAAAAAGAAAATACATGTATAATGATTATACCTTTCAGTAGTAGTATACTAAATTACAAACACAGTTTAAATTATACACAACAAAACTACTTCAAAAAAGCAGGTAAAATTATGTCTTGAAATGAAAAAAATAAAGTATACGTAAAATATACCAAATATTCAACACAACACAGTAGAGAGGAGAATTGTGAAATAAACCATTTTATGGCCTAGGTAAAATTCTGAAAATTAAACAACTTAGAAGGATAAATAGCTTTATTCATCAAATAAACATTGCAAAGTACATTTATTTAAAACAAAAAAAAACTTATATTCAGCATTAAAAAAAACATACATTAAAAGTTTTCAAGTCAACATACTTTGATTTATGAAACAAATAACATCAGCTCAATAAAATAACAAGAAATTACAGCATACAAAATTAAACAAAAACATTTTGAAACATGGCATAAAATATAGATAATATTTATAGACATTGATAAATACATAACACTTTAACATATGTGAAAATATGAATGAAAAGAGAAAATGTCCAAAATAACTTTGCATTATTTTTTTTCACATACCTAGTAAAGATATGCTGTAAGAATTGGGCACACATTTACAATATGACACAGATATATGAAATTTGTTATTAGGTGAAACAACACTTACAATCACCATAACACCATGTAAAAATGTAATGGAGACTGAAACCTGTAATCTTAAATAAAACAAAATGCATTCAAACAAACACACAAAGAAGGCAAAAAAAAAAAAACACATATTAACAACACATATTAACAATTAATAAAGCGAGAAACAACCACAATGATACAAATTTGCTAAAATAACAAAATAACAAAACCAACCCTGGCAAGTTGTTGGATTCATTGTAACCATTATTTTGATACTTTGAATGAAATTGCTTGCTAGTTCACAAGCAAATATAGATTTTATTAAGTTTAATAAAGCCTTCCCATGTTAGCCAATGTGGCTAGCAGCACTGCAATAGGGAAACTCAACTTCCACTGCTTTTCCCATAAAATGTAAAACATCTTTTATATAGTACCTATTTTTTATAACAATGCACTCTACAGGGGTGGCACCTAAGGCAGACCTTAGGGCGACCTATAAGGATTAAAAAAGTAGTTTTGGGTTTTGGGGTTACTTTCAGTCCAAAGTCAAATTTGGCCATAGTTTTATTTTTTACCAGCAGGCAAGGCGAGCCTGGCTTTAAAAGGGCACCAGACATCACAACAGTGCAGACTGAAGTGCATTGAGTCATCTGGGTTCTCTAAACCTTCATGCCTTCCGATAGACTAGGGAGGAATAGGTATGTTGTCTTGGTCAATTAAAATGATACCAATTAGCATATACATTTTAGAGGCCAGAGCACTGGCCCTGGGTAGAGTTAGCAGAGCCCACGGCACAATTAGGGCAGTAACCACAAGCCTTAGCATATACATTTTAGAGGCCATAGCACTGGCTCTGGGTTGAATTAGCAGAGCCCATGGCACAATTAGGGTCAGTAACCACCAGCCTCAGTCAAAAAATGGGGGTGATCACGGCAGAGAGGATGGCTTTCCTACAGAGATATAAGTAAATTAAATGTGCCAATTGGGTGCAAGCTAATTTTTCCATGTTTATAAGAGAGAGAGTACGAGCTGTTTAGCACTGGTTAGCAGTGGTAACATGCATAGAGTCCTACGGTCAGCTAAAACAGAAGGGGAAAGGCAGAAGGTTTGGGGGGAAAATCACAGCAAGGATGTCAGGTCTCATGGAACGCAATTGTTCTTCTTTATTTTCAAATGCATTACCCTTCCCACCATTAATTATCAAGCGTAGGCTCCAAAAGGTAGCCTGGAAAATTGCAGCGTACAAGTTGATAGGAGGCGGGTCAGACTCAGTTCAGGGAAGTCGGTTATCGCTGCAAATCCACAGGTTCAGCAGCGTACTGGCTGCCTCCTTGCAGTCTCCATAGAGGACCACGCACCCTGAAATGAGCCTGACCCGGCTCCTATCAACTTGTACGCTGCAATTTTCCATGCTACTTTTTGGAGTGACACCCTACCGGACCTGAAACGGTTCCATTCATCCAGATATATACCTCTTCTCTGAAGTACCTTTCCCAGGCCAGCCGGGACGAAAGTTCAACCAGCGGAGAGATCGATCACCACTCAGCTATCTTGCCTACTAGCCCTGAAGAAGTTGTGTGTTTTCCACCCTGACGAAACACGTGTTGGCTGGGCAATCGATCTACATTAAATACAGAGAACACGTGACACTTGGAGTGTTCGTATATATTACCTGTTCCACTGTCTTTGTTGTGTTTTTCCCAAAATTTCATAATTTCGGATACACAGAATTTGCTCTGCAGACTACAACTACGTGTGCACAGGCCTCTTGTACAAAACATGTGTTGACCTTTTGTCTGTTTTGGGGGTTCAGGGTTCTCCCCCCGCTTGTAGCACCGTAATTCACTTAGAACTTCTTTACACTGACGGACACACGAGTAGGCGCCACCGCATACTGCATATGACTCTAACCCTTCCTCTCCTTTACCACAAATACAGCACTTGGGATTATTGAAGTAAGCCCCTGTAAACCAATAAGGGTCGCCTGGACTTTTTGCATACAGAGAGGAGTTTGGGAATGATGATAAACACCCACATATGTGGCCGTTCACAATCTTACTCCGCTAACCACAGGTTAAAGAATCCATTGTTCCACTCAGCTGCCACCTTTGACCATCCTCTTAGTGGATTTTTCCCCGCATGTTGTGGTAAAATGTATACTTACAGTTTGGACCTCTTTTAGCAAACCTACTGGCACCATCTGTCCAATCATGCTCGTCTTCACATTTTCTATGTATGACTTATGATAGCAGTGTGAGGGAGTGGTAGAAGCTTCCTTAACAGCAATGAGGGCACCGCACAGAAACAGAACCTGCACGGCTGCTTGTTGGGCCGGGTCTATTTCGTGTAGAATCTTGAGCTTCCCTTAGTAAAAGAACACAGCACGGATACCTCAGTGCAGATTACCTTCACAGAATTGTTGCAGGGATTCTGCTTATGCGCAGAACTATGCGCAGGAACCCAGGCCCACAGTGAATTGTGGTGTACCAAAAACTCACCTCAGAACCCAGAACCCCTTATCCAGCCAGCATCAGTGTCCCATTCGTTATCCGAGGTTTAGCTTGGCGGTCCCAATGTATAGACAACCCAGAACAAGCGACTTAGTATATTTCTCAGGAATGGTGGGAATCAGAAACACCTTTTCGTAATTATTCTCGTACCAGTCCACAACGGAATAAACAGAGACACGGTAAAAGTTTAAAGTGTTTATTTTATAAACCTCGTGTCCTAAGATGCAGCAGTTTGGCTAACATAAGCAGGCAAACGATTAAAATCAAAACCATCAGCATAGTGACAATACCATAGAAAATGAAAGGAGTAATCATACTAAAATGACAGTGGCTCTAAGCCACCTTCCTTTCTCTAACACACTAATAGTATTATTAGACTAACAGAAGGTCTCTAGGCTTGAATGGGGAACCCCATACCGTAAAGATCAGCTCAGAGAATTCACATCACAGGATCAGCTATGCTCTGCTCCTAGGAACGCTCTTCTTCCGAATGTAATGAAAACATGTAACACTGCAATATTAAAAGCACTTGACTTTCAGGTATTTGCAGCTGCATGCGTGTTATGGCTAAACTAGTGGGCCGATCAACCTGAACTCAACAACATGCACCGTCTAGCGACCCAGACTGTTTCTTTTACACTGTGTACAGACCAAGGTCGCTGCTCACTGTTTGGGATGTTAACAACAGACAGTTCTCATGTGAAGCAAAGTCGAGTAAGCATTTCTCAATTTAATAACATGTGACTACAGTGTCGTGTGCAAAAGCAGCAAAAGCGGCAAGATGGCTTTCTAACATCTAACGCGGTTGTGCTAACTTAGCAATGTTCATATATAGATAACGATCTTCACTACACCCCCCTTGATCGGCCCACTAACCAGTAGGGGCGCACTTGCAAGAACGCAGAGTTCAAGTTCGATAGGACGGAACCAAGGGCATGAACTATAAGTCCATATAAGGTAAGTGAAAAAGTTCGAGGTAAAAAAATAAAAAAATAATTTGAAAACGAGTGAAAAAACCCATATAAAGGATAAAAAAACTAATTAATAGATGTAGGACAAACTCGATTAACAAAGTCAATCCATCAATGTATAAGCACAATAAGTTGCAACAGCTTCCAAGAGGAAATCATTGGAAGGCTCCGCAAAATTATCTGCCATCCAGTTCAGGACGGGGAAGGAACATACATGCTCCTTAACCACCGGAGCTACCAGCACCAGACGAGGACAACTAGCGTGTTCTTCAAGATAACTTCTTGCTAAGAAGTCAATTGCAGCCGTTCCGATGTCCCCATTCCAAATGACTCCATTTGCCGCTCCACAGGCCATAATCCCGACGCCAGAACAGTCCAACTCATGAGCCACTAAGGGGCTCATCAGCCGATCATAATCCGGGGCAGGAGACACCGAGTTCGACAGACACAAATCCAGAGCCCATTGGAACGGACAATCTAGGCAATGAAAGGCGGGCTGCACACAAGTAAAGTAGGGAAACCGGAAGGACAATCCATAGGCTATGCTTAGAGTTGCCAGTGGTAAAGTGCCATAGTATTCAAGCATCCGGTTACGAAAATGGAGCAGCCGGGACACGTTGTCGTGTGACGCAAGTTGTGCATCCATAGCGCAGGGCGCAGATCAACAACAGTATTCCAGCTATGAGGGCGAGAAGTAAAGGGACACCACCGAAGACGCCGGAAAAAATAGAATGAAAAAAGGCCGGGATCACACCAAAAATAGTTTGAAAAGAGGTCACGAGGCCGGAGCCCACAATTTAAAAAAAATGAGCTATGCCACTTGTTGACGAGGCATTAGAGATAGTCTGAATCAGGGTCCCAAAATGAAGTGGCAGATCAGTATTCAAAAGCGCTTGCACCTCAGTGCGCGTGTTTGCTACGTGAAGGACAAATGTTTCCCGGAATGAAGTCAACGCAACTTCTTTTTGAGACAATAGAGCCCTTATTCTGCTCATCTTGTTGAACTCTGCTTTCAAGGTTGGAATGGAAGGCCAGATGGATACATCGAGCCGGCCATGCGGGGGTGGGAAAAGGACGTTATTACAGCAAACTACTCTCTGTGATACAGTCACTATGTAGGGAATTCCCACTAACATCCCACAGCAAGCTTCATTATTTAATAGCAAATAACTACCGTTAGCAAGCAGCGTAAAAGACGGCGTTATAACTGGCACAGGAATCCCTTTCAGGACACAAGCTAAATTAGGGGCGTGCACATTACATGCACCATGCAATTGAATGTGCCTACACACAACAGAGTGATCCGGAGTGGAAGTGCACTCTTCACCTTTCAAGTAAACCTCTTTGCCGTCTCTCACACATCTATACGTGAATGGGAGTGAGCAAACTTCGTGCAGGAAGGCAGTACCAAGTTGTTCATATCTGCCTAGCGCATAATGTTTCATGCACAAACTAAGCTTAAACAGGGGGAACGGTAACGTGATCAACTCATGTACAAGCCACACAGCAGAATTCAATTCAGCAACAGAGAAAGGCAAAGGTTCTAACTTTTAAATGTGCAGTAATGAATATGTAGCATCTTTCATGGACATGAATTGCTGTTTTGCAGTTAAATTAAAAGGAAGGAACAAAGATGAAGTATTCATGTAATCCCAAGGGACTTTCCCTGCCTTTAACGTTTGCAACGTCCATGCAAACTGCATAATAGAGCGCAATTGATTTTGACCATGATACAATACAGACAAATCATCCTGCACAATGTCTACCACAGACGATACAATATTATCTAAGGTATAAATTCTAGAAGAGAGGGTGTTAATACTATTATCTATTACAGCCAACACTTTTTCCATATTGGCTTGATCAATAGCACGTAATCTGGATGTAGCCTCAATTTGCGATAACTTCCAAACTTCGTTATAAACATCATACACCCATCGTTTGGGCCTGCCAACAGCAGGACCCTTAACGAAATCATTCAAATCTATTTTGTCATTTAATCGTGTTAAATGAAGTTTAACAGACGCTAAAGTGGAATGTTGCAGCCAAGACTGGCATAACTTCCCTACTGAGTAGGTAGTTACAGTGTGAGAACATTCAAAACGGGGGTCTACACGAACCTGTGTATACCCCTGCCTTAGATCCAGAAACCGATGTTGACAGGAGTCTGAATTCGTTTGCCACACCAACCACCCTTCCGGATTCAATTCAGAAATATTGAAGGACGTGTTGGAAACCTGTGTCTGCAACATAGCAAGTGATAGATCCGTATGATTACCCCAATTGGGAAAAGCACCCAGACCTGGAACGGAGGGAGAATTTAATCTTTTAGAAGTAGCCAATCCAAAACAGGTTGTCTGAAAAATGGACGAATTTAAAAATAACATGTGATTCGGGATAAGACAGGCACGATGCAAAGCTTCTGTTCCCTGTACTTGCCATCGTTTGGAGCCCCAAACCGATTTAAGATCGACTGTAGCTTTCCACAGATCATACCCGCCAATTGCCAACTCGTCCATAAAGGACTTGGAATACAACAATTTGGTGTGTGTCAGTCTAACTTTGGAAGCAGACTCAGGCGCAACTTTAAAATAAAAGGAGGCCGGATTTGACACACTAAAATCAGAAAAATAGGTGAACTTTTCCACTAACGTGGTAGAGCTGCCCATCCTAGGGGCGGAGCAGTGTTCCCATTGTGTATAATTTACAAAATTTCTAAACGTATTTGCTTTGTGTAGGAAATGCGTGCCATAATGTTGATAACAAAATTGTTCATCATAATTAGCAGTATCTAAATACAAATCCTCAAAATCAAACACAGCATAGTATTTCAAATCAGAAAACAGTGCTTCTATGGCCTGAACATCCCAGTCATCTGAGTGGATGTTCTGCTTAACGACATCACCCATAGAAACACAAAATACATTTGGCACATTAATCACTTCCGTGGGGCCATGAATTTGAAATTTTACGGCATCCCAAGCGATCCCATCATGTACAGGCCAGGCAGTAATGTTCACAAAAGTCTGGTCCCTCTTCATAATGTGTGATGAGGAGTGGGGGGGCCAAAGTTCCATTAATTAGTCGAATGGTAGATCTTTCTTTCAGGTAGTGTCCATTGATAAGTCTAAAAAACACTACCACAAAGCCAATGGACATAAACAAGAAAACACATATGAGCACCAGCCCAATGTAAGTCCAAGGGGGAATTAAAAAATGTCTTTTGATTCAGGCCACAAAAACTTGAAACTTTGGACGGGGCAATGGAAGTCATTGAATGAGAATCAAAAGAGTCTTGTGAGTGGGCAACTGTGGTGGATTGTAAAACAGGCAAGGTAACATCCGTATGATAAGCATACTCAACCTCTTCAAGTATACCACTAGGTGTTGGTGGCAACAAGGGACCAGTAACGGTATGCATCTCGATGGCAACATCAGGCACTATGTCAGAAGCTCGGGCCACAACAGAATTTCTTAGCATCGAAGGGCAGGAAACTGCCGGAGTCATACTAAGAAGAATCGGCCACTCGCTGTAGTTTGACATTGTCAATCGATATGTACCTGTTATCATTTCGACCAGGAAGTGGAGGTAAAATGACTGTTCTAGTACCCTGTACTCCAAGCACTGGAACCGGTGCACGATAAGAGGGGCCAAACTCCTTCTTGTTCTCCACCTTCTCACGGACCAGATCACCAACTCGAGGTAGCCAGCCGACTACCGGAATCTGAAGTTCAGCATCAGATGAGGAGGGTACGTGTTCTTTCGCTAGACTGTCTCTGGCTTCTTGAAGATTCTGCAAGACAGCACAGTGTTCATCTATGTCAAAGGGTGCGGCTGACCCCGCCATGTCTAGACCATCAAGGTCTGGAACAAACATTCGTACACCAAAGAGCATCATGTATGGGGTCCGCCCACCCAGAGACCTTCTAGGGAGATTATTACGTGCACGTTGTACGTCATACAAGTGGGCTAGCCAGTTCCGGCCAGTATCCAAAACTCTGGCTGTCAAAGATTGCTTTAAGTCACGGTTCATTCACTCCACTACACTATTACCCTTAGTCCGGTATGGAGACGAAAATTTGACTTGGACCCCCAAATTTCTCATGGCCTCTTTGTACGCCTTAGAGGCGAACGCCGGGCCCTGATCAGAATGAAAGGTACCACATGCAAAATTCCCAACAAAGACACGCAAATCTTTTATGACAGTGCGAGAATCAGCACTCCTTTGTGGCCACACCCACAGAAAACGTGTGCACGAATCAACTGCAACCAAGATGTATTTGTACGCAGTATCAGAGGTAAAAGGACTGCAGTGATCTAAATAAACATAACCCAACGGTTTATTAGATATGTACAACTGAGTTTGTGGTGGGCGCGCCGCAGTCGAAGGTTTAATCTGCTGGCAAATGTCACAATTAAGAACATAAGCTTTGGCTTGTTTATACAAACCGACCACCAGTAACGTTGTTGTAACAGAGATACAGTAGCTGCAACGGCGGCATGCGCGGACGCCATGCCCTCGTGAGCCGCTAATATCAAAGAAGGTCTGCAGTCCGCGTTGGGAATCAACCTGTCACCAACGTCATTAATCTGCACCGATGGGACTTTATCAGGACTTAAGCGATAATGGCAACGAGCAGGGAAACCTCTTGGTGGCTTCGTTCCCTGCTCTGTTGCAGCAATAGCTGCCAAGATGTCATCATCGATCTTACTTCTGGATCTTGTAACTGCTGCTACTAAATATGTCGCCACTGCTGTTTTTGCTGCCTCGTCAGCTAGGCTGTTGCCGACAGCATGGACACCAACTCGTTGGTGACCAAGAGTGTGAATTACATTCACGAGAGGCAGACGTTCTTTAAGATCTGCCCCTCGAACCCAAAGCAGTTTATGCTTAATTGTGCTACCTTTGGAATCATGGAAGTCATTCTGAGACCAAAAATGTAGATTGTCGTTGTAAGATTGAACACAATAAAAGGAGTCACTCACTATAAGGGTACTGACTCGGGGATCAGCAAACTCTAGCGCTAGCACCAGAGCACGAAGCTCCGCCAACTGCGCGGTACAATCACCCAATGACTGCGTATGCACGAGATTGGCTGGAAGTCACCATTTACGAAAGTACCAACTACAATTGCGCAAGCCGCTGAATAGGCGTGCTTTGATCCAGTTGCGGGTTGCGCAGAACCGTCAGTGTATATGACACAATGGTAATCCTCGAGCGGGCGCAAGGACAGAGGAGCCGGATGAACGAATTCATACTGTAAAAACTCCTGAGTCTGAAGTGCCGCGTCAAAGATAAAAGTGATGTCCGGCGTGGTCAAGGAAGTGGCCCATTGTATCCACCTCGGATGCAAAGCTTTGGAATTCGGTACACTTGCTTTCGTCACCGCCTCAAGGGCAGGGTAGGGTGTTACCACCAACATGCGTTTTCCTTGCGACAGCGCTTCAGAATCGCCATCTGCACCGCCGTCAGAACCTTCTCTACAGCGGAAAAATGCAGTTCAGCTGAAGTGTACAAGTGAGATTTGTAAGCAATGGGGACGGGGTCGCCCTCATTGAACGTTAAGTATGTGAAACCAACTGCGCCAGGCACTATTCTTATGACCAGGTTAGTGTGGTTATCACGCGCCAGTAAGTATTTAGAAGCAAGAAGATCCGCTTGCAACAACTGCAATATAGCTGAATGCTCTGGCAGCCAACAAGATTTGGAAAAAGTAGGTTGTACCAAGGCATAAAGCGGCTTGATACGCTGGGTATGATCCGGGATGTAAATTCGACCGAAATTCAGAAAACCCAGCAGAGATTGTAATTTCTTCAGTGAAGTAGGAGCACGGAGGCATGCGCACTTCTCTAGAAAGTGCGGAGCCAATCCTCGACCTTCATTGTTGAGTTTGTACCCCAAGAACAACACTGTATATTCCGCAATGTGTGACTTCGCAAAGTTGAATTTGTAACCGAAGTCTGCAAACAAAACAATAATGCGATCAACGCGATGGAGATGCGGGTCCAACTCGTCATCTGTGAGATAAATGTCATCCACATACGAGTACGCATCAGGGTCTACACCCTCCAAGAGGGAGACCACGCGAGCGGCAAAGACTCCCGGGCTGTTCTTATAGCCCATTGCTAATTTTTTGAATTGTTTTTGTTTGCCACCTGAGGTGAACGCCGTCCACTCACTACTAAGAGAGGACAGGTTATGGCTGTAAAAGCCATTAGAAATGTCAAGTGTGGTTTTAAACCTTTTTCTCACGAGACTATCGACGAGAGCCGAACTGTGGGTGTTCTGTACGGCACAGGTCCGGCAATGAGAGTTTAGGTGCCGGTAATCCAAAACTAGGCGGTACGACCCATCAGGCTTCGTCACAGTGAACAAAGGATTATTCATAGGTGACACACATGTTTCGATAACTCCTTGATATTCCAATTGTTAAAGGATCGACGCGACGTGAGGTCTAGCTTTGCGACGCTTGGGGTATTGGGGTTGAGGTTGGGGCGTAGTCCGCAACGGAATCTCATTGCCGGGAGACATTTTATCCCAGCCAACTTGATTTCGATATAACGCAGGAGCTTGCACCTGAGCCCATTCCTCTGCGTACTTTTTAGCTAGAACCTTAGGCACTGTGTGCACAAAGGACGGGAGGATTACCTCCTCCCCTCTAGGAGCATCTAAAACGAAAGCCGGGGGCCAATCTGCCTCCGCCAATAGAATATCATAGGAAGTGGTCAGATTATCCCCAAAAAAACCGTGAATTGTACGTTGTATGTCACCTTCAATTTGAATGACTATATTATACAGTCCATCGGGGGAGACACCCGAGTGTCAGCAGTTTCAATATTGACGAATATATCAGTTGCTGTCGCCACCAGATATGGACGCAGTGCTTGTCGCACTACTGTAACTTCCGCCGCGCTGTCTAGCAGCGTTAGCGCTCATGTCAGGTTCTGAAGCTGCGTCCGTACCATCTGAGGCATACCTCACTGTCGGTGCAGCAACTTTCTTCTTCTGAAACAGGGGTCGTTGACGTGCAGAGTCCTCTTGCTTGCCTTTGCCGTCAGTCTGTCGGGACTGCTCACGTGCTTGCGGGGCATCCCGACTTTTTCCAGCGCCTCCGCCACCGGACTGTAAAGCCGGTGTTTCCTGTGAAGAACGAGGAGAACGTTGTTCAGAAACCTGAAATCGATCAGGTGACTTAATAGTAGCACGATCAGGCAGATCATAAGTGCGATCACTACCTGACTGTACTGGAGAGGCAGGACGAGACCCCTGTTTCTGTTGCTGCTTCTCCTGTTTTTTCGCCCGCCAACTTTGTTTTGGAAAATTAGGGCGTTTGTCCTTACCAGACGAGTTTGCCTTTGTTTGCTGTATTAAATCAGGATTCTTCACAGTTGGTTTAACCCCTAAAGCGCTACGACGAACTTGTTTATAGGCATTCGTGATAATTTTCGTGAATTCCCTCGGCTTGTCGTCTTCGTTCACTGCGTCTAATTTATTAAGCACTTGGAATTGCATAGCATCTCCTTTGAGGTTGCCCAGTATCATGGTAGCAACCACATCGAACACTCCGACAAGCCGCATTCCCAATTCTACGGCAGCCTCCGCACCGTGATTCTCCTGAACACGTTTAATAACGGATGGCAGTACCGACAGAGATGGGGTGCCAAAGCACTTCGAGTACGTCGCAGCAAAGACCTTACCCCAGTTCTCACAATCGGCCATATCTGGGACTAAGTCTTTCGGCAAAGTAATGGTAAGGATCCTGTGTTTTTCCACAGGAGTCGTATTCGGATAAACCGCCTCCAATTGGTCAAATTTCTCAGCAAGCCAATAAGGGAAATCATCCCTATTCTGGGGGCACTTTCCCACAACCGAATTAACCATAACAGGACTAATAACCACCGCGTGGTGGTCCGTCGGTTGTCCTGCAACAGCAGTAGCCCCCACCTGCACGTTGCGTGACACGTACTGCACTAAAACCCTATGTACTGTAATAAGGGCAGTGTGAAGTACACGCAGCTCAGCCACCGTCACATGTACATAGCGGGCATGAGGCGTATATCCGGCCAGTACCGGCCATGTGGCCCGTGCAATCGACAAAGGGCCCATTCTCGCCGGTATAACTGCATGGGGAAGGGCGCCATTTAACCAAATGCTATGCTGCCAGGCAGAAATAGGAATTTCCTGAGTCCTATATGGCGTATAGTTGGCTGGTAGCTGCGGGGCAGTATAGGAGTGGAACGTATCATCGTCTTCACTCACCGCCGGCAAAGTAACCCAAGAGTAGAACAACTCAAACGGAAACAACGCATCGGCACTTACCACAAAAATCACAGCCATACCATCGTCCGGCACCCCATACTGCGTCAAATGACGTTTCAGGGGTGCACGGCTATGTGCCGGAATATCGACCGCCATTAGGACTCAAACAGTAAATCTACACTGTAGTCTATCAGTAGCACAAGGGTTCAGAATAAATAACCTTTTTAATGATCAAGCTTGAAGGAACCTATTAGTCAAAACACAGGTGGGTTGAACCGTCACTCCCGTTATCCAGAAACCAGAGTGAGGGTGTCGTGGACTAATACAAGCACTACTAAGGCGTCTCAAATCAATAGACCAAACGTTAGGTGCGCCATGTTGCAGGGATTCTGCTTATGCGCAGAACTATGCGCAGGAACCCAGGCCCTCAGTGAATTATGGTGTACCAAAAACTCACCTCAGAACCCAGAACCCCTTATCCGGCCAGCATCAGTGTCCCATTCGTTATCCGAGGTTTAGCTCGGCGTTCCCAATGTATAGACAACCCAGAACAAGCGACTTAGTATATTTCTCAGGAATGGTGGGAATCAGAAACACCTTTTCATAATTATTCTCGTACCAGTCCACAACAGAATAAACAGAGACACTGTAAAAGTTTAAAGAGTTTATTTTATAAACCTCGTGTCCTAAGATGCAGCAGTTTGGCTAACATAAGCAGGCAAACGATTAAAATCAAAATCATCAGCATAGTTACAATACCATAGAAAATGAAAGGAGTAATCATACTAAAATGACAGTGGCTCTAAGCCACCTTCCTTTCTCTAACACACTAATAGTATTATTAGACTAACAGAAGGTCTCTAGGCTTGAATGGGGAACCCTATACGTAAAGATCAGCTCAGAGAGTTCACATCACAGGATCAGCTATGCTCTGCTCCTAGGAACGCTCTTCTTCCGAATGTAATGAAAACATGTAACACTGCAATATTAAAAGCACTCGACTTTCAGGTATTTGTAGCTGCGTGCGTGTTATGGCTAAACTAGTGGGCCGATCAACCTGAACTCAACAACATGCACCATCTAGCGACCCAGACTGTTTCTTTTACACTGTGTACAGACCAAGGTCGCTGCTCACTGTTTGGGATGTTAACAACAGACAGTTCTCATGTAAGGCAAAGTCGAGTAAGCATTTCTCAATTTAATAACAGTTGACTACAGTGTCGTGTGCAAAAGCAGCAAAAGCGGCAAGATGGCTTTCTAACATCTAACGCGGTTGTGCTAACTTAGCAATGTTCATATATAGATTACGATCTTCACTACAGAATCTGAACTGCACTGTCAGCAGCAGTAACACACGTTTCCCTCAGGCACAGGACAGATAGTGGATGCTAGCTGCAGCAACATGATTACATTAAACATAACACAGATAACAGGAGGCCAAAGATCGGTCAAAATTAGTATGGTCTGGGACTACCGAACTTACCGAGAGGGTACTTCCCCCCCCCGGTTACCCCCATACGTTCCCTGAACTCCATTCAAATTTGGGGGCTCTTGCACTCTGCGCCATTTAGTGACGTCCATGCCAGTGCGGGGTGGCCAACCAGCCTAAAGAAAGCGTGACTCCCCCCTTTCCCCGCACCCATCCAGCCAACCGGATGTACCGCCCCTGGAGTTATAGGAGAGACCCCTTGTCCCTCCCCCTGGGCGACCCCATCCGAGAATGGCGCCGCCCCCTAAGGACCTTAAATTTACTGCTCACTAGTAATGACCTTACCGCCTGACCAAGGAATAGCAATAAATACGACGATTGATGACCTGTAAACGGGAAAACGCCTAAGGAACAAAACCATACCGTCAACTTCATTGCCCAATGACCATATTGCTACAGGGGATGGTGGGTGGGTAAACAAAAGTTAGCAGCCTCCCAGAGGCTGCGTGCAGTATGACTGAGAGCGCGGGACAAAGAGTCCGTGTCCCGCGCTCCCCAGCCTTTTATTATTCTTACTGGGGGCAGGCCAGTTCTAACTGGCCTGCCCCCTGCCCCCCTCGACCCGGAAGCACCTTAATCGCTTCCGGGCCGAGGGATCGCCCCCACCAGCCAATCCCGGCTGCGGCGCGCCCACCGCGTCATACTGACACGGTTGAATGCGCCGGGCCGGGCGAGCAGGCAAGGGGGGGAGGGGGTCGGTGCCCCGCCATATCTGCGGTAGGGCCGATACCGGCCCCGCCTTTCCCTATGGTCTGAGACTACCGAACTTCCCCCTCCCCCCTGCGCATAACCACATTTCTAATGATGGACATGAGAAGGGAGTTTCTTTGGAGGCGGGGGTCGCACAACCCCCAGCCGTATTTATTAAAATATGAAAACAAAATTAAAAATGGAAATAAACAATATTTACACAATTATACGCAGAAACATAACGCAACATTTGATTACAATTCATATGCACAGATATCAGATGGCTAACCTTAACATATTTCTAATCCATAGTTTTTCCTATCCGAATCTAACATCTGGATCATAATCATACATTAATTACTTTCTGCGTATCCTATTTGGGCCTACGGCAAGGTCGCTAACCGGTGTCAGATCCTTATCAATTAGCCACGCCCTCCCATAGGAGTTGCGCATGCGCAGAGGGCCCGCTTACCGAGAGGGTACTTCCCCCCCCCGGTTACCCCCATATGTTCCCTGAACTCCATTAAAATTTGGGGGCTCTTGCACTCTGCGCCATTTAGTGACGTCCATGCCAGTGCGGGGTGGCCAACCAGCCTAAAGAAAGCGTGACTCCCCCCTTTCCCCGCACCCATCCAGCCAACCGGATGTACCGCCCCTGGAGTTATAGGAGAGACCCCTTGTCCCTCCCCCTGGTTGACCCCATCCGAGAATGGCGCCGCCCCCTAAGGACCTTAAATTTACTGCTCACCAGTTATGACCTCACCGCCACAGGCCAGCATAGTTGCCCGACTATCTTGCCCCCCATCCTGTCACTCTGAAAGGTCATGCCCCACCCTTAAACTCCCTAGCCAAGCTATGAAATTTTCTAACATTATTTCATTACCTAACCTAGTCAAGTGGACCCCGTCTTTTAAGAAGCATGGTTCCCCGCTGATACACCCATGTGCAATGTTCTGTAATTGAGGGGATCTGAACAGTTTCCCTATTTTATTGTTGACCCTCTTTACCGAGTGATTCAAAGCTCTCACAGAGTCCCCCCCCCCATTTAAATCTGGGTATCATCTGCGACCAAACTATGGTGCAGCCCTGTCACGCCTTAGCTAACCAGCCGACCTCGGACATTATGTCCTCCATCAAGACCCTTCTGCCTAATGTTACCAAGTCATTCCCACCCAAATGCAAAATAACTATTGTGGGCGGAGGACTGTGTCTCTTCAGAAGATCAGTAATAAAACCCCTAATCTGACTAAGGCAAAGGCCCCCTTTTCCATGAAAAGATACTGAGAAACCACCCTGCTCAGCTCTTTGTCTGTAATTACCTGAAAGGAAAAGAGATTTCATACGCCGTATATAAGAATGACCCACGACCCACACATTCCGTGTTCCTTTGCCCTGTAGTTTTGACCGCCGTTGAGAAGAGTCTTGCTGTTGTGGCGACGGCAGTTTCCCTCCTGCGTGACAGGTTCGAGAAACTGTAAGCAAACAGACAAACAAGGCAGGCATCAGTCCACAATTGTATTGTGTATTCACAACATGTGCAGCCGCACATACCGCTTATAACTATTGGAAGCCCATCGTCTAATCCTCTGTTCACTACTGCAATGCAACCCCCTATCCATTGCCTCAGTGGCAGCCCCTATGCTGAATGAATGTGTCCCAAAAACCTTTGGATTCAGACCTGCTTTGCTGATCGCCATCGCCAATACCTTTTTAAACTGGAACATGGTAAGTGGGGTACCGTCCGCATGTAGTAACAATGTCCCACCTAACGCAGTGCTCCTCTGTCTGAGGTAAGTTTCTAGGTGCATCCCCGGGCAACATGGGTTGTTTTGCGCCCTATGAAGTACCACCCCTTCTCCCCAAGCTTCCTGATCGGTTTTTGATTTTTTGATAGTTAATAGCAAAGTTTTACCCTGTATCTTCACGTGCTCCAATAGGAGCCCACCCTGCCCATCCAACTTGTTGCGTGCCACTAATTCACCTACCCTGAATGCCCCATAGAAAGCCAATGCAAAGGCAGCTCTGAATAGTAATGTCTCCCCAATTGAACTGCAGATGACGCCCAATGCCGTAAGCAACGCACTCAGCCGCTCCAACCCTTTCGGCTGCCTGGTGTCAGGAGCCGCTCCCTGGATGCGTCGCCACCCCTTCAATGCCTTCCTTACAATGAAACTGTTCGTGGGATCTTTTGTGTCCCTGATCTGTGCAAAGAAAGAAACTGCTGCTACATGTCGCCTGGCTGCCACCGCAGAGCGACCCTCCCTATGCAAGTTGTCTAAAAACAAGAGGAATGCACTCGACGTATGCCATCTATCTTCCCAGTCCTGTCCCAAAAAAGTGCAGTAAGACCAAAACGCCCCTTCGTAAGCTTTCCTGGTCCTGGGTGCTAGGCTAGCAGCCATGAGGTTCTGTAGTTGGGGGCACCAATCTGCCAAAGTACTTCGGGGAAGTGTGCTGATGCTGTCTCTGTGGATGGTAGATGTTCCCTGAAAACCTGCATCTTGAAGCGAGAGAGTGCGTCAGCAGCATTATTCCGCACCCCCGGGACATGTTTAGCCTTAAACTGTATGTTCAGCTTCATACATAACAGCACTATCTCTTTCAACAGGCGGAGAATCATCTTACACCTTGCTGCCTGTTGATTGATGGATTCGACCACTGTCATTTTATCAGACCAGAAAATTACAGACTGATTCTGCAGATCATGGGGCCACACTGTCAATGCCACCCAAATGGGGAATAGTTCCAAAAAACCTATGTTGGCTGTTAAACCACTCTCGACCCACCAAGCCGGCCACTGTTGGGCCACCCACTGGTTCCCGAATCCCACACTGCCCGCTGCGTCAGTCCATAAACCCAACTCAGCAGTAGTAGTGGGGGGACCGGGCCACACTACCCTCCCATTAAAACCCTCCAGAAATGCGATCCAAATCCGCATGTCCTGGCGAACCTCAGATGACAGTCATGTGTGATGGTGTTTTTCGTGCAGGCCTGTCATGGCCTGTGAGATGGAACGGGAAAATGGTCGAGCCATAGGTATCACCCGTAGTGCAAAGTTCAACTGTCCTACAGCCTTCTGCAGCTGGTGTAAGGTCACTTTATTCTTTGACAGACACTTTTGCAAAGCTGCACGAAATTTCATTATTTTTTGTTCAGGTAACCTAAAACACCCTTGTACTGAATCCACTTCAATGCCTAAAAATTCAATTGTGGTTGTTGGCCCTACTGTCTTCCCCGGTGCCAGGGGGACCCCAAATGTACGCATGAGCACACAGAATTCCTCCAATGCCCCTGAACATTCCTGGGAGCCCGCCGACCCCAGAAAGAGAAAGTCATCAAGATAATGCATGACAAATTGGTGTCCCGTCACCTGCCTGAAAACCCATTACAAAAATGAACTAAATTTTTCAAAGTAAGCACAGGAAACCGAACAACCCATGGGCATTCACCTATCCATGTAGAATTCCCCCTGAAATGAAAAGCCTAGCAGGTGATGATCTAAAGGATGAACCGGCAGCAGCTGGAATGCAGATTCAACATCCGATTTAGCCAGCAAGGCCCCTGGTCCTAAAATCTTTAACATCTCCACCGCCTGATCAAAGGAAGCATATTTCACACTGCAAAGTTCCTCATTGATGGCGTCATTCAATGAATTGCCTCGAGGGGCTGATAGATTATGAATCAACCTGAACTCCCCTTCTTCCTTCTTTGGGACCACCCCCAGGGGGGAGCAGACAAAGTTTGGCACAGGGACGAAGTCAAATGGACCCGCTATTCTACCTAAGCGCAATTCCTTATTAATTTTTTGCGCTGCCACCCCTGGGTTTGATCCTACCGACAACTGATTTTTGCACCCTGATGTCCCTGTGTAATTCCCAACTGGTATACTGAAACCATATAAAAAACCCTCCTGTAACATCCTAGCTGTGGCATGGTCTGGGTACCTATTTAACCAGGGCGTCATAGCAAATACGTCAATGGGTGAATGCGTTACATTTTCTCCTTTTCCTTTATTCTTGCTTCTTCCTCCCTCTATTTTCTGAAAAGGCATTCCCTTTTTTAAGGCATTTTGACTCTGGGTGAGAGGGGTGGTTACATATGGAGCATGCATGCCTGAATTTACAGCTGCCTTGGGCTCTGGTACATGACTTTCTATTAAAATCCCAGCATACTCCTTTTCGCCCTCCCCCATTCCCTGTACCCGGGGCCGTGCCCCCGGCTTGCGTTGGCCGAAAGGACTGAGGAGGCTGAGAAGTGTGACCCATGCCCCAATTTTGGCCTGCATTGCCCGGCTGTCCTGGGCCAAACTGGTCAAACCATGAGATAGAATCCACCCAATTCCATGTGAGTGAAGGGTCAAATTCTTTCGCCTTCCTGAAATTCATGTCGTATTCTTTCCAACCCACGCCACCATATTTATCATGTGTCATCGTTACCCTGCTCTGATAACATGCCATTTCCGCTTGCAGATTAGGTGAACGTTCCGCTATTATGGCCATAAAGACTGAAAACTCCCTTATCCAATTGGTCAATGTCTCCTCTACCCTGAATCTTGACATTTCTACCCGCCACTCACTGGGAAGCTGCCAATCTTGTTGCCTCCTAGCATACTCCATTTCCCTGTTGTCAACCAGTAAAGAAAACATGTTGACATACGCACCAGACCAAATCAATTCCTTCACGTCGCATGCTACATGTCGTGATAAATATTCCTTCCTGGAGGGTAACACCCTTGCGCACAACAATGGCAAAGCCAGCTCCTTACCAATTGCCCCAACTCCCGCTGGCTCCGCCGTATTGTCTTTTCCACTGTCGCTCTCCTGCAGCACTGGTTGGGGTTGACTGGCCTTATCCGCGCCCGGGCTCGGCTCCCCGCTCGAGCCGCCAAAATCCTTGCCACCATTCGTTGTGCCTCTGCCAGTGGGCCCTCCCCTACTTCTTTGGCACCCACGGACAGTGGTAACATCCCCCCCTTACCTAACCAAGGAAGGACTGCCGCTATCTGAGAAGCTAATTCCAGCGGCACCTGCCCACCCCCCGCTGGCGCTAACACCGGGACCGGGACAACAGGGTTCAGGACCGGGACACTTGGGCATGGTGTGGGCAAAACTGGTATAACACTTGGTACCACCGGTTCGGCTGCTGGAGGCACCGGAATTGGTGCAGATACTGGCACAGGTTTCCCTGGAACATTGGGCGCTAAATCAGGAATTCCTTGAGGGGTCTCTGGCGCTACAGGAAGCCTGGAGGGACCGCCCCCATCAGGTGTCTCTAAAGGTTGCACTGTTTTTGGGTCCTGATTCTTCCCTTTCTTGTTTCCAACCCGCTTGGGGGGAGCTTCCAATTCCCCCCTGGGCTTTGGGGGCACTATTGTCTGCGTGGGCCTGCCTGACGGCCCGCCCTGATCCTCCACTTTCTGCCTGAGCCCTGCTAAGCTGTGCCCCATTTGTTCTACCTTACCCCATCTCCTGTCCATTGTCGCCATCCTGCGCATCATGGCCTCCAGCATATGCTCCATGCGGGAACGCTTGGCTACCCGTTTACCCGACATGCCAAAATATCAGATAACCCACACACTGATCACTAAATATCCTGCGAATACAATGCTACTCGCTCCTTTACCACGACCCAACGGGCCCTTACCTGACGTTGGGAGTACACAAGCTGGCCACAAGCACCACGCAACTGGGACTGCACCACACCAGCTAACCTGGGCGGTAAGGCGAGCGAACTCTGAGCCCCGCGGCCCACAGAAGCAGTGAAGTGCAGGCCTGCCTGTGCACCCTCGCTGCGACACCGTCACTCACACCCCCTTTGTCTAGCGTGATGCGCACTCCGACAGTATTCCTACTGTAAAAAACAAGTTAGCATAGCCTTTGTTGCAATATTAAACCACAGTGTTATTCCCACACCTTACAACCTATCACCCTAGACAGAATCAATGGAGAGAATCTGTAACCCTGTGAATAAAAAAGCAAACTGCACAGAATCACTGAAAACGAAAATTGTAACCGTAGCCTTGCTTAAGAATAGTGTCAGACCTTAACCCCTATCCACAGTGCTTCCCTATTATTTTTATAAGTGCCTGCGCTCAAGCTGATGGATAAACAGTCTCTCAAAACACTACAGCTAACTGTTAAAAATAATAGGACCCATGAACTTGATTAAGCATGGTTCCCCCTTTTCAACGCTTCAGCGTTAGGCCACAATACACATTAGCAATCCTTTATAAATCTACCTGAACAGAGTCAATGGGAATTGAACCTGTATCCTTGAGAGTATGAGTCTCAGATCTTAACCATTAGGCCACAGTGACTCTGTCGAGCGCTCTCACAAAAAACAGCCCAAGCGTCTCAGAAGGCCACAGTGACTCGCTGCACCTACCCCCGGCCCCACCTTTTCTCAATACCTTATCGGCGCATGCGCGCGCCTTACACAAAGCCCCCGAGGCTCTCTGGCCAATGCTCCGCTCACGCCACTGCCCGCCGATGCCTTGTAGATGCAGGGATTCCTCGCACCGGCGATCCGCTCTGGTTTGCCTCACGCCGCTGCCCGCCGATGCTCCCGTAGATGCAGGGAGTCCTTGTCGCATACGATCTCTGCAAACCGCATTGGGAGGGGGATAAAGAACGCCTCCGTATCGCCGAATCTGCCGCACCGCAAACGAAGGCCTGAAATAAAAAATGAAAACAAAAGTTAGCAGCCTCTCAGAGGCTGCGTGCAGTATGCCTGAGAGCACGGGACAAAGAGTCTGTGTCCCGCGCTCCCCGGCCTTTTATTATTCTTACTGGGGGCAGGCCAGTTCTAACTGGCCTGCCCCCTGCCCCCCCTCGACCCAGAAGCGCCTTAATCGATTCTGGGCCGAGGGATCGCCCCCACCAGCCAATACCCGCCGCGGCGCGCCCACCGCGTCATACTGACGCTGTGGAACACGCCGGGGCGGGGGGGCAGGCGAAGGGGAGGGGGTCGGTGCCCCGCCATATCTGCGGCAGGGCCGATACCGGCCCCGCCTTTCCCAAAACTCTGTATAGGAAGAGGAGAGCTCAAACAGAACTGCTTTCAAAGACTTCCTCCTGCAATAAATAGCGTTGCCGCCAAAAGTGAAGCTATCTCTCAGAGAAAACAAAGCAGAGAAAGAGATCAGCACTAAAGCATCCCTCACAGATCAGACACCACCATGGATCTGAGACAGCAAGCATCCAACGTGACATCCTTCAAAGACTGAACAGCACAGAGTTCACCACTCACAGAAGAGCACAGAAGTGCAGACGTGACACAGAAGGGCACTGCGCTGGAACCTTTAATCCAACTCCCCTTCATTCACTGAAAGAGCACACTACCCAGGTAGCAGGAGTGCATCCTTGAACCAAAATGGCACAGATAGTCAAATGACTCCCACAAGACTGCGCACGTCATCAGCACTGTAATCATCGCTCACTGACTGACATTTCAGTGGCAACTATACATTCCTCACGAGCAAGATACTACTGCACGGGCCCAAGCAGTAAAAGATCGGCTCACACACAGTCGCGACATTATCAGTTAAAACTTCTTCATAGCCACAGCCTCCGCAAGACACCTATGCAAGCTTCCCTCCTCCCAGAGCAGGCACCACAACTGTTGCACACCTGTGAGTGTTGAACATATGCACGGATTAGAGTGCAGCAAATTATGTCTTTTATTTACTTATTGGTCATGGTAGGGGGCAGGTATAGCTCATAGTAGGCAGATTAAGAAACAGTTAAGTTCGGCTCACCCCAATACTTGACAACTTACAACACGTTGTTTACGGAAGTGAGAAGTGTTTTTACCAGGACGGAAACTAGTGCATTTCTAGGCTACACAAATGAGCAACGAACGTAGAGCCATGTGTGTTCTTGCGCCCCTAAAGAAGTTAGCAACTGGAGATCAGATGATGCACAAGGGGGCGCCCCACTCACTCATGCATTGCACATGCGCAGAGCTGACTGGCCCAGGCCCTATTCCTCAGTCTGAGGAAGTAAAGAAGTGAGTCAGTCACAGCAACTACTGCACCAGGCGTGGTGCTGTACTTAACTTTAAAGCAACCCACTCACCAACTGCTCAGAGGTGACTGGTTGGGGAAAAGGGCTTCACAAGAAACCACTGTACCATGAAATTGTCAAGCCATAATTGCACATTACAATGATAGATTATTGATGATAAATTAGTTGTGGAACAGTTTGAGTTGAATCGCAGGCATCACGAAAACAACTGTAAAGCTCAGAAAACGAATTTGTATCCAAAATTAGACTATGCGATGTACATGATGTGCTGCTTTTTAAAATAAATTCCTGTGAAATATGTATTTCTTAATTTACATATTCTCTTTAAATTGTGGAACTGTTTGTCTAATTTTAAGAGCTTGTATTTTTCACACATCTGCAATATAATTTCACAATTTGAAACAGTTTGTACGTACAGCAGCACTCAGCTGGACACAAACGAGTACAATGATAAAAATAAAAGATTTTCTCACGTGTTTTCAAGGTGAGATATCACGTTTATAATTAAAACACGCACTGTAATCCTTTTATTATTCTAGTCTTCTGCTCATCTTTTGCAAACAATGTCTAGCTCTACAAAGTTCTACAGAGTCTAGTGAATATAAATAAGTGCAATTGCTGATAAATTGCACTTTTTGATGCAGGCACACACACACATCTGTCTGCTCCTCGGCATGGGATCGCCTCTTTTCCGTGCCCTAAGTGTGAGTTTTGCAATTCTCCCATAACAATGCTGGTCCCGGGATGTTTCTCTCTGTGTGCCTATTTCTTTCTTGTGTGTCTATTTTTAATCGTGGATTTCTTTTTTCTAACCCATGTTATATGTTTTCATATACATTACTGGGGCGCAACTTTCCAGGGGCCCTTCTCAGGTCTGGTAAATAACCACCTAGGATTATTCATCATCAATATAGATTCGTAAATCAGAACATTACGATTTAGGTTCATGTAAAATAAATATATACTAATTTTGTATTGGGGAAGTGCTGAGTTAGAGGGTCTCAAAAAGGAGTATGTAGAAAGGTGATAATTACTCACAATATATTTCTTATTGGTACTGCCTTAATCATTTTATAGAATTGTACGATGTTGTAAGGGGGTTTCACCCTGTGAACAATGCTGCCGCTGTACAGCGAATTGAAACCACCTCTGAAAGAAAACGGATTTCTCTCACTATTATCCCATGGAAATTAGGATTAGTGCTCCAGAGCTAGAATGGGGGCACACTTTCTATAAACTAATAAATATCTTCCTCTTCCATGTGAGGAATACCTTTCAGATGCTGAGTACAGCATGAGCAGCAGTCTGTCAGATGATTCCCTAGCGCTCTACCGTAGCTCCAACACTGAGTTCTAGTGAAGAACTAGGCCACTAATGTCTGCAGTAATGGCAGATGTTAACGTCCCCTGGACACCTTGTTACTGACTGTAGAACTGAATACATTTCCTTTGAAGGGGACTGCACTAAATGAACAAAATGGGGGAGGGGTTATTTTGCCCTGGAAATTATTGTGAGTGCTCCAGGAAGGTAAAATGAGGATGAATTTTCTTGAAATTTTCAAATACCTATCTTTTCCATGTGACAAAAAAGCCTGAGATGCAGAGTGCAATATGCACTTCCAAAAGTTGGTTCCCAGTGTACAACTATAGATCTACCACAGAATTCTATTGATCAACTAGCGTGCTAACATTCTAAGTTCATGATAAACGCGAGGCACTCCTGACCGACATATTGCTGAAATGCAAGCTGCTAGATTGAAATCCTTTACTATGTAGCAGGCAGAAGTAAAAGCACATTGAGGGTTTAAAACAAATATGAAATATGACATCAAGGGACATATATACAACGAAGTGGCGAAGTGTGGCGTTGGCCTCCTTGGCTTAACGATGCGCTCCGCCACATCAGATATGCAGGGCTGCACCATATATACAACAATATGCCCTTCCTGCACATAAACAATCAATAGCGTTTTGATGTTCCATGTGTGCTGTACAATACAGCACACATAGAAACAGCAAAACCAAGGAGAAATAAAGCATTTCTCCTCATTTCGCCTGTTTAAGACCAGGTTTTCCCTGATCTTAATTTTGGCGCTGCCTCCTATTTACACCACCCTTGTGAATAGGGGTCAGCGTCAAAATCAATGGCTGTTGTGGTGGAACACCCAGCACACCACCCATTGCCCTTCTCTCTCACGCTAAGTACAGCGTGAAAGGGTGCCTTATTTACAAGGCAGCTTTAAGCCACTTTAAGTGCTAACTTGTGAATAAGGTGAAGCCACCACAAGGCCACTAAAAGTGACGTTGTGGTGGCGATAGGGGCTTGTAAATATACCCCCATATGCCTCAAAAGGTAAGTTTTGGTTTGTTGTCATTTAGTGCATAATATACTGCAAAGGGTAAAACTTCATTATTGACAGATCGCTACCTATATCCACCATCCCATTTCCACATCTGTTCGCCCAAACTATCAACCCTCTCTGTCACATAATACCATCATAATTGTAAAAGAATGCCATGTTGATATTAATTTAGCTTCCTTTTAAATGTATGTGAGTAGACTTTTTAGAGGTGCAGAAAGTTATTGGTACATATATCTCTTATTTAAAATAAATGCATTTATGTTTGTAGGGCTAGGGACACTCATTGAATAAGTTCCACGTTTGACATTTCATTTTACTTTTCCCACTTTAATTTGATAGTTGTTACATTTCCACAAATCAACATGCACTGCCTTCAAAATATTTTTTATTGCGAGTTAAATATGAGAAATAAATATTGCAAGATTAAAAATAATTATTTATTGCCCATAAAACGCCTCTCTGCTCAGCTTGTAAATGACGAAATTCCAAGCGAATGAAATCATTTTCAAATAATTGATATTGAAAATCAGACCCAACGATCAGGCAGCTATGTTAAAACTGTAATGGACTACATCATTTTCATAAACTGTAAACCAATTTAAAATATAGCACAAACGTTTAATTTCTTTAAACACTCTGTTGAAGGACAATGATGGAAACCATTTTCAAATACATAATCAGCCTCTGCACAGGAAAGTGAATGGTTGTAAAGTTTTCTTCTTCAGTAAATATGTCTTCAAGTGTAGGCACATTCTCTAAGATTTGTTGACAGTCTAGTTCCTTATTCAAACTCTGTGATCTTCACAAGCAGCTGGTAAGGGAAAAGGTGGTATTGTTATAAGGGATCATACTATAATTAGGTATGTCTCAGGCATTAACTTTGAATCTCCTGAATAGATAATCATTGGCGGAGAGCCAATCAAAAGTTGGCATTTTGTTGGTGAAGACTATTTGGTTTACAATCATCGATATCAGGCACATCATTGTAACTAGTTCAATTAAACCTAATAGAGACCACAAAAATGCACACATTGTGAAAAAGCCCAAGATTGGAAACATGATTTTCTAGTGATAAGGAGTTCCCTCATAACCCACGTCATCGTCAGTCACCACACAATATATATACATTGTTGTAGTGATCAAGTCCACTCAGTTGAGATGATTCAAAGAGGTTTATTTCATGGTGGTAAAAGATCACAGGTAGATTATAAGTAGATTGGATCAAGTCTAGTTCAAGATTATATCAAGACCCCACCAGGAGCAGCCAGCAGGCAGCTCAGCCCAGTCAACTGTCCCTTCTCTGACAGACTCCCCAACGTTCTGATAGCATCATCACCTTAACATTCCAATTGTGGTAGAATAACATTGGATTAACATTAACAGGATATAACATATCTCCTTTTCTTATACGGGAAACAAACAAACTAAAAGCATAATAGAAAAACCTGAGAAAGTGAAAACAGAGTGATAATAGAAAAGCAAAAGAAACAACAATAATAAACATCCATCAAAAGAAGCACTGTGTGAGAACAAGCATAGAAATAAAAGCAACCAAGAGAGAAATCCAGAAACAGAGAAGAAAGAAATCAAACATAGAAACCATCCTCCCTTCTTACACAACAGCGAAGAAAAAGCAACAGCATTAGAGAAAGACAAGAAACAGAGAAGAAAGAAATCAAACATGGAAACCATCCTCCCTTCTTACACAACAGCGAAGAAAAAACAACAACATTAGAGAAAGACAAGGAAGATGAGGAAAAAACAATTAAGGATAATCCTCACCTACAAGAAACACCATCATCAATAAAAATTTTAAAATACAATCTAAAGACAACAGTGTATAATAAAATTCTTAACTAGATGTAAATGTTTGAAAAACCCACATTAATGCAACAGGACTGTAACCTTTGAATGGGTACACCCTGTAGACGGGTACATTTTAAACCGTAGCGGTAGAAACCCGCAAAATGACTAATGCGAAATAACCTAGGCATAGACACACAATGTAGACCGGTACATTAAAAAAACATACGAGTAAGAACCTGCAAATTGATTAATGTGAAAGAACCTACGCATAGACACACAATGTAGACCGGTACATTAGAAAACAAACGAGTAAGAACCCGCAAATTGATTAATGCGAAAGTACTGTAACCTTTGCATAGACGCACCCTGTAGACAGGTACATTAGAATAGCGTACGGGTAAGAACCCGCAAATTGATTCATGCGAAAGGACTGTAACCTTTGCATAGACGCACCCTGTAGGCAGGTACATTAGATAGCGTAGGGGTGAGAACCCGCAAATTGATTAACGCGAAAGGACTGTAGCCTTTGCATACACACACCCTGTAGACAGGTACATTTGAAGAACATTTGAAAGTGTACAGGTAAGAACCCGCAAATTGATTTATGCGAAAGGACTGTAACCTTTGCATAGACACACCCTGTAAAGAGGTACATTAGAAATAAACAAACGTTGTAGCTTGTATAAATCAGGTGTATATAGAGATAACATTGCTACAAACGTAGATGTTATTGTGTGTGAGAAAATGTTACCAAAAAAAAACATGTACAAGTGGTGTGATGACACGCTCAGTCTAAAAATTTGATTGAAGAAACAAAATCTTGGCATCAGAAGTCATGGATACCAGGGCTTGCACAATGTACTTTTACAGTTTCGAAAACCACACAACCTGGAAAACAAGTACAATGTCAATATATGGGCAGCTGAAACATGCACCTGAAATCATGCTCGATGTAACTAACGTTGAATCATAAATGATGAAGAGCCAGTCCGGTGCAGCTGGCATTGACACGCTGCATTTTTCCCATAGTGACGAGTTAGGCTCCTTAACACATGAAAATTGAGAGCCAGAAAGTTTGTATTCCACAAAATTGCAGCTTGCTTCTTTGCACCACATTAGGAGTTGAGCATCGATGAGCACGAAACAAAATGAAAACCAGGCGCGTTCTGAGTAAACATGGTTGGCAAAAGCGGGAGACAGAATACAACATAGTGGTTGCTAAACGCAAGATGGCGGTACGTTTTTGACGCCATGCAGGGTGGCTCAAGGCACGCTGGAGCATGCGGACGTGAAATGACAGCAGAACAGGACACGGAGTGACGGGCGTCATCGAAAACTGAGGAGAGCAAAGCGCAACCAAGCCACGCTTCCTGCATGCGACACAAGAAGTCAGGTGAGGCGCGCGCACATGTACTTTAAATTTGAAAAATGCGCTGCCGTTTGTTGTAGTGGAGATCCGCCTCAAATCTTTAGATAAATAAAATAAAATGTGGAGACTCACAGAAAAAGGTACAGTCCTTGCCCTCACAAATATTGACCTCACAAATATGCACATATGCTCACCCAAAGTGCCGGTCCTCCTGCAACCAGTTGCATGGCCAGTACCTCTAAGAAGGCCCCAGGGCTGTTGAAAATAAACACCATCACAGTTCCAAACACATTGCCCATCGACAAACACTGACGCCTCTATCTCTGAATAAAAACAAAGCCCGCCGTCAAAATCCAAACAACCAGAGAAAACAGCAGGGTGATCAGGCCAACTGCGTCTCTGAGTTGTATCTGAAAAGGCTGCATAAAATGGTAGACTCCAGAGATGCTCAACACAAAGATGACGAACCCAGTGTGAAAAGGCAGCATTGAGGGAACACTTCACAGAGCACAAAAGACGCTTAGAACACCTTTTCTTGCATGTTGAGGTGCTACGCTAGGAACCAGGTAGAGGCATGAGTTACTTTGAAAATTGAACTGGCACTTGTGATGTTGTTGAAAAGCAAGTAGTGACAGGAGCTGCTAATAGACTTGAACTGGCACTTAGCTTTGAAGGCACTCTGTTCAGTGGAAACTGGAACTGGCACTTTGATTTGAAGGCACTCTGTGCTGTGCAGACAGGAACTGGTACTTTGATATGAAGACAATCTGTGCTGTGCAGACAGGAACTGGCACTTAGCATTCAGGGCGACCGATGGGAGGTCACTGGTGGGGTCAAGAGCATGAGTTGAAAGCGGTGCCAGCTTGAGATAATTGAAAATTGATGCGGTGGAAGTAGCAGGTTTTTTAAGTTCAAATCGTCGCCAAAATTCTGTAGTGATCAAATCCACTCAGTTGAGATGATTCAAAGAGGTTTATTTCATGTTGGTAAAAGATCACAGGTAGATTATAAGTAGATTGGATCAAGTCTAGTTCAAGACTAGATCAAGATCCCACCAGGAGCAGCCAGCAGGCAGCTCAGCCCAGTCAACTGTCCCTACTCTGACAGACTCCCCAACGTTCTGATAGCATCATCACCTTAACATTCCAATTGTGGTAGAATAACATTGGATTAACATTAACAGGATATAACAATTGTTTTTCACTGTTATGGAGTATATGGCTCCTTCTAATCAATATATTTCGGTCCTGTACTCATAACTCTTCAAGAGAGATGTAGATGCCCTTCCATTCCCACCTGCCTACCAAACCAAGCAAACATATTTCCTGCTTCCTCCTTCAGAGTCAGCATATGTCTTTAAAACATCTACAAGAGGAAGAAGAGAAACATGATGATTCATCTTAAATATTTTCTCTACTCCCTAAATAACTGCCAGGCTATCAACATAATTCTGCTGAGTAATTTTTCATTCTTACATTAACCCCTTCGCTGCTAGGCCTTTTCCCCTCCTGTGCTAAGCCTTTTTTGGGCTATTTGAGGTAGTGCGCGCTTAGGCCCCTGTAACTTTTTGACCACATTAGGTATCCACGCCAAATTTGCGTCCTTTTCTTCCAACATCTTGGGGATTCTAAAGGTACCCAGGGTTTGTGGATTCTCCTAGAGGGTTCCCAGAAATTAGTCAAAATACAGCAATTTTTTTTTTTTTTTGTGAAAAATGTGAAAAACGGGCTGCAAATGAAAGCTTCTGGGTTTTTCTCTGCAAATGGTATCAAAAAAGGGTTTGTGGGGCTGAAATCACAATTTCTCCAGCTTTTAGGGAATGACAGAATTTTGTTAGAAAACCAACATTTTTTACACAGTTTTGGCATTTTTCTGGGACATACCCTATTTTTGCTATTTTTTGTGCTTTCAACCTCCTTCCAGTTAACGGTAGAAATGGGTACAAAAACAATAATGGATCCTGGAAAGCTATACATTTTTGAAAAGTAGACAAAATTCTGAATTCAGCAAGGGGTCATTTGTGTAGATCCATGAAGGTTTCTTTATAGAAATTTACAGGCAAATATAGGAAAAATTAAAAATTTGTTGAAAAAAGCAGCCTTTTGAGTCAACGTTTTTACCTGTAACTTCTTCGAATTATGACATCTCTTTGAAAGCAATGTACCGTTACATCCGGTAGACCTTTCTGGTTGTGGGGACATATAGGACTTGTAGGTTCACCAAGAGCCCAACGAACCCAGAGTAGAAAAATGAGCAGCATTTTGTAATGTTTTTTTTTTTTGGTCCGGGTATATAGCAATTATTGTGGGAAAATGTATACATGGAAAAATCGGTATGAAAGTCACCTATGTATTTCTGAAATGGGAACAAATTACAGAGTTCAGAAACAGTGCATATTTGCACATTTTCGAAATTGGGAATACTCATATTTGCATGACAATTATTGGTCATTTTTCAAAATGACTTTTTTTTTACACAATGTCTTTCATTTGGAAGGGAGAAATGCATCAAAAATCAATAGGTAATAACAGTTGCTTTACAAATTTGAACTACCCTAAGTCTCCCGATAAAAATGGTACCTCACTTGTGTGGGTAGGCATAGTGCCCACGACAGGAAGTGGCTCAAAACCTAAGGTGAACACACCACATTTTCACACTGAAAATTTACACTTTTTTTGCAAAGAGTCTAGCTGTAGTTTTTGAACCCTAGCCCTGCCGGCACCTAGGGAAACCTAGCAAACCTATACATTTTTGAAAACTAGACACCCAGGGGAATCCAGGATGGGGTGACTTGACTGCCTCCCACCATGGTCTGTTACCCAGAATCCCTTGCAAACATAAAACATTGACAAAAAAAACACATTTTCCCCACATTTCTGTGATGGAAAGTTCTGGAATCTGCGTGGATCCACAAATTTCCACCCACCCCGCGTTCCCCAAAGTCCTACGAGAAAAATGGTACCTCACTTGTGCGGGTCGGCCTAGTGCCTGCGACAGGAAACGGCGCAAAACGCAACGTGGTTTTGCGGTGAAAAATGACCCTTTTTTTGGCAAAGTGACTAGCTGTAGATTTTGAACCCTAGCCCTGCAAGCACCTAGGGAAAACTAGCAAACCTATACATTTTTGAAAACTAGACACCCAGGGGAATCCAGGATGGGGTGACTTGACTGCCTCCCACCATGGTCTGTTACCCAGAATCCCTTGCAAACATAAAAAATTGACAAAAAAACCACATTTTCCCCACATTTCTGTGATGGAAAGTTCTGGAATCTGCGTGGATCCACAAATTTCCACCCACCCCGCGTTCCCCAAAGTCCTACGAGAAAAATGGTACCTCACTTGTGCGGGTCGGCATAGTGCCCGCGACAGGAAACGGTGCAAAACGCAACGTGGTTTTGCAGTGCAAAATGACCCTTTTTTTGGCAAAGTGACTAGCTGTAGATTTTGAACCCTAGCCCTGCCGGCACCTAGGGAAACCTAGCAAACCTATACATTTTTGAAAACTAGACACCCAGGGGAATCCAGGATGGGGTGGCTTGACTGCCTCCCACCATGGTCTGTTACCCAGAATCCCTTGCAAACGTAAAAAATTGACAAAAAAAACACATTTTCCCCACATTTCTGTGATGGAAAGTTCTGGAATCTGCGTGGATCCACAAATTTCCACCCACCCCGCGTTCCCCAAAGTCCTACGAGAAAAATGGTACCTCACTTGTGCGGGTCGGCCTAGTGCCCGCGACAGGAAACGGCGCAAAACGCAACGTGGTTTTGCAGTGAAAAATGACCCTTTTTTTGGCAAAGTGACTAGCTGTAGATTTTGAACCCTAGCCCTGCCGGCACCTAGGGAAACCTAGCAAACCTATACATTTTTGAAAACTAGACACCCAGGGGAATCCAGGATGGGGTGGCTTGACTGCCTCCCACCATGGTCTGTTACCCAGAATCCCTTGCAAACGTAAACAATTGACAAAAAAAACACATTTTCCCCACATTTCTGTGATGGAAAGTTCTGGAATCTGCGTGGATCCACAAATTTCCACCCACCCCGCGTTCCCCAAAGTCCTACGAGAAAAATGGTACCTCACTTGTGCGGGTCGGCCTAGTGCCCGTGACAGGAAACGGCGCAAAACGCAACGTGGTTTTGCAGTGAAAAATGACCCTTTTTTTGGCAAAGTGACTAGCTGTAGATTTTGTACCCTAGCCCTGCCGGCACCTAGGGAAACCTAGCAAACCTATACATTTTTCAAAACTAGACACCCAGGGGAATCCAGGATGGGGTGACTTGACTGCCTCCCACCATGGTCTGTTACCCAGAATCCCTTGCAAACGTAAAAAATTGACAAAAAAACCACATTTTCCCCACATTTCTGTGATGGAAAGTTCTGGAATCTGCGTGGATCCACAAATTTCCACATACCCCGCGTTCCCCAAAGTCCTACAAGAAAAATGGTACCTCACTTGTGAGGGTCGGCCTAGTGCCCGCGACAGGAAACGGCGCAAAACGCAACGTGGTTTTGCAGTGAAAAATGACCCTTTTTTTGGCAAAGTTACACTAGCTGTAGATTTTGTACCCTAGCCCTGCCGGCACCTAGGGAAACCTAGCAAACCTATACATTTTTGAAAACTAGACACCCAGGGGAATCCAGGATGGGGTGACTTGACTGCCTCCCACCATGGTCTGTTACCCAGAATCCCTTGCAAACGTAAAAAATTGACAAAAAAAACACATTTTCCCCACATTTCTGTGATGGAAAGTTCTGGAATCTGCGTGGATCCACAAATTTCCACCCACCCCGCGTTCCCCAAAGTCCTACGAGAAAAATGGTACCTCACTTGTGCGGGTCGGCCTAGTGCCCGCGACAGGAAACGGCGCAAAACGCAACGTGGTTTTGCAGTGAAAAATGACCCTTTTTTTGGCAAAGTGACTAGCTGTAGATTTTGTACCCTAGCCCTGCCGGCACCTAGGGAAACCTAGCAAACCTATACATTTTTGAAAACTAGACACCCAGGGGAATCCAGGATGGGGTGACTTGACTGCCTCCCACCATGGTCTGTTACCCAGAATCCCTTGCAAACGTAAAAAATTGACAAAAAAAACACATTTTCCCCACATTTCTGTGATGGAAAGTTCTGGAATCTGCGTGGATCCACAAATTTCCACCCACCCCGCGCTCCCCAAAGTCCTACAAGAAAAATGGTACCTCACTTGTGCGGGTCGGCCTAGTGCCCGCGACAGGAAACGGCGCAAAACGCAACGTGGTTTTGCAGTGAAAATTGACCCTTTTTTTGGCAAAGTGACTAGCTGTAGATTTTGTACCCTAGCCCTGCAGGCACCTAGGGAAACCTAGCAAACCTATACATTTTTCAAAACTAGACACCCAGGGGAATCCAGGATGGGGTGGCTTGACTGCCTCCCACCATGGTCTGTTACCCAGAATCCCTTGCAAACGTAAAAAATTGACAAAAAAAACACATTTTCCCCACATTTCTGTGATGGAAAGTTCTGGAATCTGCGTGGATCCACAAATTTCCACCCACCCCGCGTTCCCCAAAGTCCTACGAGAAAAATGGTACCTCACTTGTGCGGGTTGGCCTAGTGCCCGCGACAGGAAACGGCGCAAAACGCAACGTGGTTTTGCAGTGAAAAATGACCCTTTTTTTGGCAAAGTGACTAGCTGTAGATTTTGTACCCTAGCCCTGCCGGCACCTAGGGAAACCTAGCAAACCTATACATTTTTGAAAACTAGACACTCAGGGGAATCCAGGATGGGGTGACTTGACTGCCTCCCACCATGGTCTGTTACCCAGAATCCCTTGCAAACGTAAAAAATTGACAAAAAAAACACATTTTCCCCACATTTCTGTGATGGAAAGTTCTGGAATCTGCGTGGATCCACAAATTTCCACCCACCCCGCGTTCCCCAAAGTCCTACGAGAAAAATGGTACCTCACTTGTGCGGGTCCGCCTAGTGCCTGCGACAGGAAACGGCGCAAAACGCAACGTGGTTTTGTAGCGAAAAATGACCCTTTTTTTGGCAAAGTGACTAGCTGTAGATTTTGAACCCTAGCCCTGCCGGCACCTAGGGAAACCTAGCAAACCCATGCATTTCTGAAAACTAGACACCCGGCGGCTTCCAGGGAGGTATGGCTTGCGTGGATCCCCCAACGTTTCCTTACCCAGAATCCCCTGCAAACCTCAATGTTTGCTCAAAAAATCACTTTTTTCACACATTTTGGGGTGGGAAAGTAGTGGCATCACCGGGCTCACACAAATTTACCACCACCCAGCGTTCCCCCAGGTCTCCCGGTAAAAATGGTGCCTCACTTGTGTGGGAGGCCCAAGTACCCGCGGCAGGCAAGGGCCCCAAACGTAGTGAGGCGACATCAAAATGGCCTATCGCCAAACCACCTGGTTTTGCAAGGGGGTCACTTTGGTTTTTGGCCCGGTGCGCGGCGGCCATCTAGGGAAACCCACCAAACCCAGGCATTTCTGAAAACTAGGCACCCGGCGGCTTCCAGGGAGGTATGGCTTGCGTGGATCCCCCAACGTTTCCTTACCCAGAATCCCCTGCAAACCTCATTTTTTGCTCAAAAAATCACTTTTTTCACACATTTTGGGGTGGGAAAGTAGTGGCATCACCGGGCTCACACAAATTTACCACCACCCAGCGTTGCCCCAGGTCTCCCGGTAAAAATGGTGCCTCACTTGTGTGGGAGGCCCAAGTACCCGCGACAGGCAAGGGCCCCAAACGTAGTGAGGCGACATCAAAATGGCCTATCGTCAAACCACCTGGTTTTGCAAGGGGGGTCACTTTGGTTTTTGGCCCGGTGCGCGGCGGCCATCTAGGGAAACCTACCAAACCCAGGCATTTTTGAAAACTAGACACCCGGCGGCTTCCAGGGAGGTATGGCTTGCGTGGATCCCCCAACGTTTCCTTACCCAGAATCCCCTGCAAACCTCATTTTTTGCTCAAAAAATCACTTTTTTCACACATTTTGGGGTGGGAAAGTAGTGGCATCACCGGGCTCACACAAATTTACCACCACCCAGCGTTCCCCCAGGTCTCCCGGTAAAAATGGTGCCTCACTTGTGTGGGAGGCCCAAGTACCCGCGGCAGGCAAGGGCCCCAAACGTAGTGAGGCGACATCAAAATGGCCTATCGCCAAACCACCAGGTTTTGCAAGGGGGGTCACTTTGGTTTTTGGCCCGGTGCGCGGCGGCCTTCTAGGGAAACCTACCAAACCCAGGCATTTCTGAAAACTAGACACCCGGCGGCTTCCAGGGAGGTATGGCTTGCATGGATCCCCCAACGTTTCCTTACCCAGAATCCCCTGCAAACCTCATTTTTTGCTCAAAAAATCACTTTTTTCACACATTTTGGGGTGGGAAAGTAGTGGCATCACCGGGCTCACACAAATTTACCACCACCCAGCGTTCCCCCAGGTCTCCCGGTAAAAATGGTGCCTCACTTGTGTGGGAGGCCCAAGTACCCGCGGCAGGCAAGGGCCCCAAACGTAGTGAGGCGACATCAAAATGGCCTATCGCCAAACCACCTGGTTTTGCAAGGGGGGTCACTTTGGTTTTTGGCCCGGTGCGCGGCGGCCATCTAGGGAAACCTACCAAACCCAGGCATTTTTGAAAACTAGACACCCGGCGGCTTCCAGGGAGGTATGGCTTGCATGGATCCCCCAACGTTTCCTTACCCAGAATCCCCTGCAAACCTCATTTTTTGCTCAAAAAATCACTTTTTTCACACATTTTGGGGTGGGAAAGTAGTGGCATCACCGGGCTCACACAAATTTACCACCACCCAGCGTTCCCCCAGGTCTCCCGGTAAAAATGGTGCCTTACTTGTGTGGGAGGCCCAAGTACCCGCGGCAGGCAAGGACAACAAACGTAGTGAGGCGACATCAAAATGGCCTATCGCCAAACCACCTGGTTTTGCAAGGGGGGTCACTTTGGTTTTTGGCCCGGTGCGTGGCGGCCATCTAGGGAAACCTACCAAACCCAGGCATTTCTGAAAACTAGACACCCGGCGGCTTCCAGGGAGGTATGGCTTGCGTGGATCCCCCAACGTTTCCTTACCCAGAATCCCCTGCAAACCTCATTTTTTGCTCAAAAAATCACTTTTTTCACACATTTTGGGGTGGGAAAGTAGTGGCATCACCGGGCTCACACAAATTTACCACCACCCAGCGTTCCCCCAGGTCTCCCGGTAAAAATGGTGCCTTACTTGTGTGGGAGGCCCAAGTACCCGCGGCAGGCAAGGACAACAAACGTAGTGAGGCGACATCAAAATGGCCTATCGCCAAACCACCTGGTGACATTTGGGATAGGCAATGTTGATGTCGCCTCACTACGTTTGTTGTCCTTGCCTGCCGCGGGTACTTGGGCCTCCCACACAAGTGAGGCACCATTTTTACCGGGAGACCTGGGGGAACGCTGGGTGGTGGTAAATTTGTGTGAGCCCGGTGATGCCACTACTTTCCCACCCCAAAATGTGTGAAAAAAGTGATTTTTTGAGCAAAAAATGAGGTTTGCAGGGGATTCTGGGTAAGGAAACGTTGGGGGATCCACGCAAGCCATACCTCCCTGGAAGCCGCCGGGTGTCTAGTTTTCAAAAATGCCTGGGTTTGGTAGGTTTCCCTAGATGGCCGCCGCGCACCGGGCCAAAAACCAAAGTGACCCCCCTTGCAAAACCAGGTGGTTTGGCGATAGGCCATTTTGATGTCGCCTCACTACGTTTGGGGCCCTTGCCTGCCGCGGGTACTTGGGCCTCCCACACAAGTGAGGCACCATTTTTACCGGGAGACCTGGGGGAACGCTGGGTGGTGGTAAATTTGTGTGAGCCCGGTGATGCCACTACTTTCCCACCCCAAAATGTGTGAAAAAAGTGATTTTTTGAGCAAAAAATGAGGTTTGCAGGGGATTCTGGGTAAGGAAACGTTGGGGGATCCACGCAAGCCACACCTCCCTGGAAGCCGCCGGGTGTCTAGTTTTCAAAAATGCCTGGGTTTGGTAGGTTTCCCTAGATGGCCGCCGCGCACCGGACCAAAAACCAAAGTGACCCCCCTTGCAAAACCAGGTGGTTTGGCGATAGGCCATTTTGATGTCGCCTCACTACGTTTGGGGCCCTTGCCTGCCGCGGGTACTTGGGCCTCCCACACAAGTGAGGCACCATTTTTACCGGGAGACCTGGGGGAACGCTGGGTGGTGGTAAATTTGTGTGAGCCCGGTGATGCCACTACTTTCCCACCCCAAAATGTGTGAAAAAAGTGATTTTTTGAGCAAAAAATGAGGTTTGCAGGGGATTCTGGGTAAGGAAACGTTGGGGGATCCACGCAAGCCATACCTCCCTGGAAGCCGCCGGGTGTCTAGTTTTCAAAAATGCCTGGGTTTGGTAGGTTTCCCTAGATGGCCGCCGCGCACCGGGCCAAAAACCAAAGTGACCCCCCTTGCAAAACCAGGTGGTTTGGCGAAAGGCCATTTTGATGTCGCCTCACTACGTTTGGGGCCCTTGCCTGCCGCGGGTACTTGGGCCTCCCACACAAGTGAGGCACCATTTTTACCGGGAGACCTGGGGGAACGCTGGGTGGTGGTAAATTTGTGTGAGCCCGGTGATGCCACTACTTTCCCACCCCAAAATGTGTAAAAAAAGTGATTTTTTGAGCAAAAAATGAGGTTTGCAGGGGATTCTGGGTAAGGAAACGTTGGGGGATCCATGCAAGCCATACCTCCCTGGAAGCCGCCGGGTGTCTAGTTTTCAAAAATGCCTGGGTTTGGTAGGTTTCCCTAGATGGCCGCCGCGCACCAGGCCAAAAACCAAAGAGACCCCCCTTGAAAAACCAGGTGGTTTGGCGATAGGCCATCTTGATGTCGCCTCACTACGTTTGTTGTCCTTGCCTGCCGCGGGTACTTGGGCCTCCCACACAAGTGAGGCACCATTTTTACCGGGAGACCTGGGGGAACGCTGGGTGGTGGTAAATTTGTGTGAGCCCGGTGATGCCACTACTTTCCCACCCCAAAATGTGTGAAAAAAGTGATTTTTTGAGCAAAAAATGAGGTTTGCAGGGGATTCTTGGTAAGGAAACGTTGGGGGATCCACGCAAGCCATACCTCCCTGGAAGCCGCCGGGTGTCTAGTTTTCAAAAATGCCTGGGTTTGGTAGGTTTCCCTAGATGGCCGCGGCGCACCGGGCCAAAAACCAAAGTGACCCCCCTTGCAAAACCAGGTGGTTTGGCGATAGGCCATTTTGATGTCGCCTCACTACGTTTGGGGCCCTTGCCTGCCGCGGGTACTTGGGCCTCTCACACAAGTGAGGCACCATTTTTACCGGGAGACCTGGGGGAACGCTGGGTGGTGGTAAATTTGTGTGAGCCCGGTGATGCCACTACTTTCCCACCCCAAAATGTGTGAAAAAAGTGATTTTTTGAGCAAAAAATGAGGTTTGCAGGGGATTCTGGGTAAGGAAACGTTGGGGGATCCACGCAAGCCATACCTCCCTGGAAGCCGCCGGGTGTCTAGTTTTCAAAAATGCCTGGGTTTGGTAGGTTTCCCTAGATGGCCGCCGCGCACCAGGCCAAAAACCAAAGTGACCCCCCTTGCAAAACCAGGTGGTTTGGCGATAGGCCATTTTGATGTCGCCTCACTACGTTTGGGGCCCTTGCCTGCCGCGGGTACTTGGGCCTCCCACACAAGTGAGGCACCATTTTTACCGGGAGACCTGGGGGAACGCTGGGTGGTGGTAAATTTGTGTGAGCCCGGTGATGCCACTACTTTCCCACCCCAAAATGTGTGAAAAAAGTGATTTTTTGAGCAAAAAATGAGGTTTGCAGGGGATTCTGGGTAAGGAAACGTTGGGGGATCCATGCAAGCCACACCTCCCTGGAAGCCGCCGGGTGTCTAGTTTTCAAAAATGCCTGGGTTTGGTAGGTTTCCCTAGATGGCCGCCGCGCACCGGACCAAAAACCAAAGTGACCCCCCTTGCAAAACCAGGTGGTTTGGCGATAGGCCATTTTGATGTCGCCTCACTACGTTTGGGGCCCTTGCCTGCCGCGGGTACTTGGGCCTCCCACACAAGTGAGGCACCATTTTTACCGGGAGACCTGGGGGAACGCTGGGTGGTGGTAAATTTGTGTGAGCCCGGTGATGCCACTACTTTCCCACCCCAAAATGTGTGAAAAAAGTGATTTTTTGAGCAAAAAATGAGGTTTGCAGGGGATTCTGGGTAAGGAAACGTTGGGGGATCCACGCAAGCCATACCTCCCTGGAAGCCGCCGGGTGTCTAGTTTTCAAAAATGCCTGGGTTTGGTAGGTTTCCCTAGATGGCCGCCGCGCACCGGGCCAAAAACCAAAGTGACCCCCCTTGCAAAACCAGGTGGTTTGGCGAAAGGCCATTTTGATGTCGCCTCACTACGTTTGGGGCCCTTGCCTGCCGCGGGTACTTGGGCCTCCCACACAAGTGAGGCACCATTTTTACCGGGAGACCTGGGGGAACGCTGGGTGGTGGTAAATTTGTGTGAGCCCGGTGATGCCACTACTTTCCCACCCCAAAATGTGTAAAAAAAGTGATTTTTTGAGCAAAAAATGAGGTTTGCAGGGGATTCTGGGTAAGGAAACGTTGGGGGATCCACGCAAGCCATACCTCCCTGGAAGCCGCCGGGTGTCTAGTTTTCAAAAATGCCTGGGTTTGGTAGGTTTCCCTAGATGGCCGCCGCGCACCAGGCCAAAAACCAAAGAGACCCCCCTTGAAAAACCAGGTGGTTTGGCGATAGGCCATCTTGATGTCGCCTCACTACGTTTGTTGTCCTTGCCTGCCGCAGGTACTTGGGCCTCCCACACAAGTGAGGCACCATTTTTACCGGGAGACCTGGGGGAACGCTGGGTGGTGGTAAATTTGTGTGAGCCCGGTGATGCCACTACTTTCCCACCCCAAAATGTGTGAAAAAAGTGATTTTTTGAGCAAAAAATGAGGTTTGCAGGGGATTCTGGGTAAGGAAACGTTGGGGGATCCACGCAAGCCATACCTCCCTGGAAGCCGCCGGGTGTCTAGTTTTCAAAAATGCCTGGGTTTGGTAGGTTTCCCTAGATGGCCGCCGCGCACCGGCCAAAAACCAAAGTGACCCCCCTTGCAAAACCAGGTGGTTTGGCGATAGGCCATTTTGATGTCGCCTCACTACGTTTGGGGCCCTTGCCTGCCGCGGGTACTTGGGCCTCTCACACAAGTGAGGCACCATTTTTACCGGGAGACCTGGGGGAACGCTGGGTGGTGGTAAATTTGTGTGAGCCCGGTGATGCCACTACTTTCCCACCCCAAAATGTGTGAAAAAAGTGATTTTTTGAGCAAACATTGAGGTTTGCAGGGGATTCTGGGTAAGGAAACGTTGGGGGATCCACGCAAGCCATACCTCCCTGGAAGCCGCCGGGTGTCTAGTTTTCAGAAATGCGTGGGTTTGCTAGGTTTCCCTAGATGGCCGCCGCGCACCAGGCCAAAAACCAAAGAGACCCCCCTTGAAAAACCAGGTGGTTTGGCGATAGGCCATCTTGATGTCGCCTCACTGCGTTTTAGGCCCTTGCCTGCCGCGGGTACTTGGGCCTCCCACACAAGTGAGGCACCATTTTTACCGGGAGACCTGGGGGAACGCTGGGTGGTGGTAAATTTGTGTGAGCCCGGTGATGCCACTACTTTCCCACCCCAAAATGTGTGAAAAAAGTGATTTTTTGGGCAAAAATTTAGGTTTGCAGGGGATTCTGGGTAAGGAAACGTTGGGGGATCCACACAAGCCATACCTCCCTGGAAGCCGCCGGGTGTCTAGTTTTCAGAAATGCGTGGGTTTGAAAGGTTTCCCTAGATGGCCGCCGAGCCCTGGGCAAAAAACCAAAGTAACCCCCCTTGCAAAACCAGATTAACTATTGTTACTACAGCGTGAGAATTTAGGAATAATACTGCAAAGAAAATGTGGCAGACAGTTTGAGGTTTACAGGACAATGGGGATAAAAAATATTGTTCAAATCACTAGAGAGACATCACCATGAACTCCCAAGGGTTTTTGACAATATCTACAGTTGGTGGGTTATTCTTACATGGAAAGTGTACCTTGGCAGAGAAACTAAAGACAAAGATTCCTGCACAACCATCTATTCCTCAAACACACACACATACTGGTTGGATTTGGCACGAGGGCGAGTCATGGTTCAGTGTATTAAATTTTATTAACAAGAGATTTCACAAAAATGAAATGCACTGTCAATAATTAAATTCACAAAAAACCAAACCAATGACTTGCAGCTCGTGAGCTGTAAAGCCACGTCAAGGCACCAACCACTTTACAGGCCATTCACACACCTTTCATACGTGATACAAACAAGACCATTCGCACCACCAGGTACAAAAGCAACACAGTACAAAAATCACCAAAAAGGGACAAGGTACACCCTGCTTCAGAAAGAAAAATATTACTGCACAGCCATCTAACCCGCAAGCACACACACATACTGGTTGGATTTGGCACGAGGGTGAGTGATGGTTCAGTAGATAAAATTGTATTACCAAGTGATTTCACAAAACATGAAATGCACTGGTAATAATTGAAAGGGCAAGAAACTGAACCATTGACTCACAGCTCGTGAGCTGTAAAACCACGACAAGGCACCAACCTCTTTACAGGCCATTCATACACCTTTCATACGTGTGAGACATACAAAACCATTCACACCGCCAGCCGCGGGCCCATCACATAACAAAACTCACACCAGCACACAGCGCCATTCAAGGGCCCATCACTTTCACACGCCCACAATCCAGACACAGCAACTACACAGGCTGAAGGATTGCGTGGAGTGGCACTCAGCTAGCAGTGTGTGTAGTGACCAGCAGAAAGTCACTACTCACACACAGCCAGCCAAGCACCAGTCGACACACACCGCTAGCCAAACGCCAGTCCACGCACACCGCTAGCCAAGCGCCAGTCCAGGCACACCGCCATCCAATCGCCAGTCCAGGCACACCGGCAGCCAATTGCCAATCCACCTACACCGCCAGCCAAGCTCCAGTCCACGGACACCACCGGACAAGCACCAGTCCGCACACACCACCAGTCCACGCACACCGCCAGCCAAGTACCAGTCCACGCACACCGCCAGCCAAGCACCATTCCACGCACACCGCCAGCCAAGCTCCAGTCCACACACACCACCAGACAAGCTCCAGTCCACGGACACCACCAGCCAAGCTCCAGTCCACGGACACCACCAGCCAAACACCAGTCCGCACACACCACCAGTCCACACACACCGCCAGCCAAGTACCAGTCCACGCACACCGCCAGCCAAGCACCATTCCACGCACACCGCCAGCCAAGCACCATTCCACGCACACCGCCAGCCAAGCACCATTCCACGCACACCACCAGCCACGCACCAGTCCACGCACACCGCCAGTCCATGCACACCGCCAGTCCACGCACACCGTCAGCCAAGCACCATTCCACGCACACCACCAACCAAGTGCCAGTCCACACACACCAACAGCCAAGCGCAAGCCTACACACACCGCCATCACATTTTGGATTTTTTTAGAAAAAAATAAAAACACAAACAAATTGCAAATAGATACAAATCTTCTAACAGAAAATCAGCAACTAAATACATTGCACTAACACCAACCTTGAAACAGAATCATATTTTCCAAAGAATACAGACCAGCCAGTTCACTTTACCACTCATGAATGTTCCCAAAAGTTTTTTCGCGTGTGGTACGCTCTGAAACAAGCAGGGAGACACAGTGCAGGATGAGAGGGACAATCGGGGCAGTACATACGACTCTCCTTCCGCAAACCTCTTCGCCAACAGACTCTACATCTCCTACTGGGAAAATTTTTTGCGGGTGTGGGAGGAATGTGATCTGGAAAGTGGCGTTCTTTCAATCTAGCAACATCCTCCACCAGTCCAACTCTAGGAACACTTGCCTGTTCCACTACAACAAGGCTGCCTATTACAGACTCCTGAAACTTAGCAAAAGTCATCTTTGACTCAGGGCAAGAATCCTGGAACACAACAAAAGCATTAAACATTGCCAAGTGGAAAAGATGGATAGCCAACTTCTTGTACCAAATGTAAGCCTTACGAAGAGCAGCGTAAGGTTCCAACCTCTGATCTACTCTGTCAACACCACCCATGTGCCTATTATAGTCTAAAACGCACACAGGTTTGCGCACTTCAGCGACCTGACCCCAAACAGTCACAGGTGCAGTGCTTTCATCATGGATGGAAGTCAGCATGTAGACATCTCTCCTGTCTGTAAACTTCACAGCAAGAAGCTCCTGGCAACGCAACTCACTGCACTGTCCCCGCACAAGCTTTTGACAAACAAGTTCTTTTGGAAAACCTTTACGGTTACAGCGGATTGTGCCACAAGCAAAAGTGTCCACTTTGGCCAATTCCCTGAACAACCGCACACCAGTGTAGAAGTTATCTACATATAAATGGTGGCCTTTGTTAAAAAATCCTCTACCAAGTTCCCAAACAATTTTCTCAGTCACTCCAAAAGTGGACGGACAACCAGGGAGGTTAAACCTAGATTCCTTACCGGTGTACACCCTGAAATTAGAGACATATCCAGTCCTACTGTCACACAGCATATACAGCTTTATTCCATAGCGTGCCCTCTTACTAGGAATGTATTGCCTAAAAACCAAGCGGCCCTTGAACAACACCAAAGACTCATCCACTGCAATTTCTCTACCAGGGGCATAAATCTCAGAAAATCTATCAACAAAGTGATCAAGGACAGGCCTAATCTTAAAAAGACGGTCACAATCAGGGTGATCTCGTGGCAACGCTAAACCATTATCAACAAAGTGCATCATCCGAAGCAGAAGCAAATACCTGTCACGAGTCATGACTGCCGGAAAAAAAGACGTTGCCATCAAGGGACTGCTAGACCAATATGAAGCCAATGATGGCTTCCTTAGCAAGCCCATCAAAAAAGTTAAACCCAAGAACTTCTTCATCTCTTCAACATTTGTGGGAGTCCACCGGGTAGCTCTAGAGTGTGGCTTAAGACTGGCACTGTTGTCCCTCAAAAACTGTTCGGCATACAAATTAGTCTGCTCAACAAACTCTGCCAAAAACACATCGTCCATAAACAACTGAAAAAAATTTACAGGCAAAAAGTTCTCAGTATTCACTCTAGACCCTGGAACACCAGTAAACTCTGGAAATTCCGGCTGCACCATGCCAGGGGCAACCCAGAGGTCATCACTTTCAACGGGAAGACTTGCAGCCCCAGCCTGCAGCCCAGATGTCTCTTGCCGCACTACACCAACGGAAAGGCTTGCAGCCCCAGCCTGCAGCCCAGATGCCTCTTGCCGCACTACACCAACGGGAAGCCTTGCAGCCCCAGCCTGCAGCCCAGATGTCTCTTGCCGCACTACACCAACGGAAAGGCTTGCAGCCCCAGCCTGCAGCCCAGATGCCTCTTGCCGCACTACACCAACGGGAAGCCTTGCAGTCCCAGCCTGCAGCCCAGATGTCTCTTGCCGCACTACACCAACGGGAAGCCTTGCAGCCGCAGGCTGCAGCCCAGATGCTTCTTGCCGCACTATCGGCACATCAGTCTCCTCCTCTAACACAGGCACTTCATCCGCACTAAGAGTATCTTCATCATCCGATGACCCCATACGGAGAGAAAACTCACTGCCAGAATCGTCCCCTGCCTCCTCTCCCTCAGAAGCAGAGTCAGTCTCTGACCCAATATCAGAGGAAGACTCAAACAGCAAACCAACAACCTGCTGAGCAGTCATCCTGCGGCTAGCCATTATACTTACTAAGATAGAAGACTGCACAAACAAGTCAACAACAACCAACAATGTGCAAACCAAGTAAGTAAAGAAATGTGTACCTTTTATCACAAAGATCAATGTACTCAAAAACTATACAATCCAATTACAAGAGACAGCTGCACTCACCAGAAACAAACTCTGCAGTGACACAGCAAAGACCAACGATATCAAACTAGAAAGAAGAAAAAAAAAAAATTACTCACAAGACAACAAAATACACATCGAGCACCAATGCAAAAAGTTTTTGACACTCAAAAACCAAACATACTGCTATTATTACACCATTTGCAAAAAAAACAGGCAGAGAAATCAAACACATTTGCATTGTACAAAAAAACAGTCTCTTACCAAACTACACAAACAGCAGAACCACCAGTACCAAAACGTCAACGTGAACAGAAGAAAAGCCTTCACCTAGAACAAAAAAGTAAACAAAAAAAACATTACAATTGGAAATCACAAAAAATATAACAATAAACATTATAACATGCCATGTCACTACCCAAATGGTCAATCGGTTTGTGTGCCAGGTGGGGCAGAAAACAGCAGGAAAAAAAAGGCTACTCAGTCCCGGGGTGGGTGAGCCAAATACATATAACAAATTGCACCCTGGAAGCGAGGGGTCACTTCTATTTCTAATTGAACTAATTCCCTGGTGTCTAGTGGGCTTTTCTGCCCCCAATGGGAGCAGAAACGGCAAAAAAATAAAACCGATCTGCCCCCAGAGGGGGCAGAAAAGTCTTCAAAACATTTAGGGGCCCAAGGAAGCGACCCTTGCCCAAGGGGTCGCTTCCTACAATAATATTTATATCCCTGGTGTCTAGTGGGCTTTTCTGCCCCCCCCCTAGGAGCAGAAACGGACAGAAAGACGACCAATCTGCCCCCAGGGGGGGCAGAAAAGTATTCTAAATAATTAGGCCGCAAAGGAAGCGACCCTTGGCCAAGCGGTCGCTTCCTACATAAAGAAAAAGACATCCCTGGTGTCTAGTGGGCTTTTCTGCCCCCCCTGGGGGCAGAAACGGGCAGAAAGACGACCGATCTGCCCCCAGGGGGGGCAGAAAAGTCTTCTAATTATTTTACCACCCTAGGAAGTGACCCTTGCCCAAGGGGTCACTTCCTACATAACATAAAAGACATCCCTGGTGTCTAGTGGGCTTTTCTGCCCCCCCTGGGGGCAGAAACGGGCAGAAAGAAGACCGATCTGCCCCCAGGGGGGGCAGAAAAGTCTTCAAATTATTGGGCCCCCCAAGGAAGCGACCCTTGCCTAAGGGGTCGCTTCCTACATAGCATAAACGACATCCCTGGTGTCTAGTGGGCTTTTCTGCCCCCCCTGGGGGCAGAAACGCGCAGAAAGCGGACCGATCTGCCCCCAGGGGGGGCAGAAAAGACTTCCAAAAATTTTGCCCCCAAGGAAGCGACCCTTGCCTAAGGGGTCGCTTCCTACATAGCATAAACGACATCCCTGGTGTCTAGTGGGCTTTTCTGCCCCACCTGGGGGCAGAAACGCGCAGAAAGCGGACCGATCTGCCCCCAGGGGGGGCAGAAAAGACTTCGACAAATTTTTCCCCCAAGGAAGCGACCCTTGCCTAAGGGGTCGCTTCCCAAATTCGAAAAAACAAATCCCTGGTGTCTAGTGGGGCATCCCTACTCCACGATCGCGACGCTGTGCGCGATCGTGGAGCAGGAATGCCCTGTATTGAGACATCGGGGGAGAGGAAATACTCTTTCCTCTCCCCCGATGCCTCAATACTACAAATTTCACCGCCGCGGCCCCCACCGGACAAGAAAACCTACCTCTACCCCCTTGGACACGCTGGAAGAAATGGATTCCAGCGCGTCCAACGCTTCCTGATGACGCCGGCGCGCGCTGTGCGCGCTGACGTCATCAGAAAGCGTGGGGGGCCTCAGGGGGGCTCGGGGGTGGCAGCTCTTCCGCTGCCACCCCCGTAAAGGGGGGCAAGATCGCTGCACAAGGGGGGGAGCGCCAGCGCTTCCCCCGGGGGCTGTCCTCATGACGGAACGGTTCCGTCATGAGCACAGCCCAACCGATGCTCATGACGGAACCGTTCCGTCATGAGCATCGAAGGGGTTAAAGTCAATGGATTGCATTGTTTTGGTGGTAAGTCTCCAGTTATTCAGAAGCAGCACAGGTAGAGCTTGGACCACAGTATACATGTGATTAAGAAGGTAGTGAATACACCACCACCTAGTTAGCCCTAAATAGAGGAGGAAAATAAATTCAGTGCTCAGATACACGTTAGCGCAGACTAACTATAATGTAGAGCTAGTGGAGAACTCTGCTTGATGGATGACTTCATTCTTTAATTTCCATGATAAAAGGTGCCGTATACATATCATGATATATGCCCACGCCCTTGAAACTGGAAATATGTACACTATGTTCATCCTTCCTTGTGAAGGGTGGTGTATATATCTTGCTTTGATATTTTTAAATCCAATTCCATACAGGAGAAAAGAGAAACGGAAATGTCTGATAAGATGAAGTAGGCATATACCAGAAACCCTTATAAATATTGACATAGAGGCTGATCAGTCGGACCGCATGACGCTATTGTGGCGGTCGGGAGACCGCCTGACAAGCAGGCATTGGTCCCACCACTGCATTTCGATATGACCACAGTGCTGACGGGAGGAAAGTGCTCCCTATCATGGTGGCTTGTGCTGCGAAAAGGGCTGCAGCACAAGCCGTCGTGCATGGCACACAGTGCATGGAGGTGAGTGGGGGCCCTTTACAGTGGGCCACGACGGACGGTGGCCCAGTTTGGGGCCCACATATTACTTTCTACCAGCCTCTTCTTAGCAGTTTTCTCACCATGAAAAGGCTGTCAAAAAAAAATATCAAAATCCCAACACCACTGCCATTCACGTATACGTCTGTAACCACTGCCCCGTAGTATGGCCTGATACTGCCTAAGTCCCCTTTTCTTTAAGACCCAAGACCACCCTTTGCTGAGGACTCCCTCCCTCCTCCAAGGCAAGCATTTCAGACCACACTCTTTTGGATTAGGATAAGTAACCCGCCGGCCATATTTATTACATAATTACATAATTAAAAAATTGATATTATTTACATTATGTACACTTAAGCAGAAAGTCCGGATACCTTGATCGATACACGAGGTTACTTGGCTAACCTTAACATGTTTCTAATACATCACATTGCTATCATAATCAAAACATGTATAAACATTACTTTCTGCGTGTCCCCGCTAGAGCCTACGGCAAGGTCAATGTCTGGTAGCCCCAGATCCCGGTAAGACGACAAAGACTCCATTGGAGTAGGCCTGCATAGGGGGCACAGCTTTTCAGACGGATATTTTCCCCCAGGCCCCCCTACGCCCTGAGCCTTAACTACATAACGGGGGCTGCAATTCTGCATATTTGCGCCCTGATGCGCATACGCCTGCGAGGTTGGCCACAGGCCTACTGGAAAGAGTGACTCCCCTGGCCCCCGCACCCTGACAGCCTACTGACCGGCTGTCACTGCCCCTGGAGTTGTAAACGTTGCGTAGGGGGTCCAGCTTACTAAACGGATGTCTCCCCCTGGGCCCCCCCATGCCCTGAGCCTTAACGCCATAAAGGGGTGCTGAAATTCTGCATTCTTGCGCCCTTGTGCTCATTCGCGTGCGGCAGCCTACCGGAAGAGTGACAAAGAGTGACTTCCTGGCCCCTGCGCCCATTCAGCCTACCGACCGGCTGTAACTGCCCCTGGGGTTCTATGTGAGACCCTCTGTCTCCCTCTCAGGCGTCCCCAATTTGATAAATAGTGATGCCCGCTATGAACCGAAACTATGCTTACCAATCATGACCTTACCGCCACAGGCCAGTATAGTTGCCCGACTATCTTGCCTCCCCCTACTGCCTACTAGAAAGGTCATGCCTACACCCTTGCTGCTTGTAAACCATGTAAAAAATGTTCTTTTAAAAAAAACGTTGTCACCCCATCATGAGAAGATGTACCCCATGCTGTAGCATAACAATTTTTTGTGAAGGCACCACTGCCCTACTGCCCCAGTTTGTGATCCTGAATAGTGCTACTGAATGATTCAGGAGCCCAGACAGACTCACCCCTCTTTCTACTGTGATATGGGGTTATGTCTGACCACCTAATACGTGATGTGGGGCATTGTAGCCCCCATCCCTGCCCCTGCAATCATTGAAAGCTAGGAGCCCATCCTCCTGTTGAGAATGATTCGTGCAGGAAGACCCAGATCGCCCTGTTAAAATGGCTTAATTTATAAAAAGCATTGCAGAGTTTGGGCACGCTGGCAAGACCTATTCCCTGGTTCGCAGAGGACTGCTGGATGGCACCTGCATGCATAAGTGCAATAAACTACTGTCTCACATGCGGCGGGGTGGCCGCCCAGCCCACTGGAAGAGTGACTCTCTGGCACCCGCACACTTTCAGCCTACCGACCTAACTGAACCCATATTTAACAGGATCGAACCTGCGCAGGGAGACTCCAATGGATTTCTAGTCCATTGCCTTAACCATTTGGCCACAAATACTTCCCGTTCAACAAGCTGACAGTGTGCTGCCTCTCTGCGCGGCCGCCTGAGTATAGACAATGCGGCCAGACCTATCCCCTGGATCACGGAGAACTGCTAATCGCACCTGCGTGCACACATGCCGTAAAATATTGCCATCTGGCAGATTCCCATTCAACTGGGCGCCGAGATGCTGCAGATGAACGCAGCCCCCCAGTTTGGTCATGAAGGCAAGACATTTACCCTGATTGGCAGACGACTGTTAAATACCTTCTGCTAATGATCAATTCAGTTAAAAAACAGTGTTTGAACAATTGCCCCTAAATCTTGTTTAAAAGCAATATGTGAACCTTTGCCACCACAGGACAACCTGACAGCAGAGCAGGAGTAAAAGCAGAGTTTAACATTTGCCACTAAATTCTGTTCATTCATTTCATTTCATAAGGCTTTATTCGAACATAAGATAAGTTCATAAAAGCACAAATTAAAAAGACAACATGATTAAAAACAACAGAGGTAGAAAAATCGACAGTGTAACATTGTTTAAAATACTTAAAAGAGCATACTTTTCCTGACGTTAATGGATTTAAGAAGAAAAGTAGCCGTATAAAAACACACATCTGGATGATCCAAATTAAAAAGTAAACACATACAGTCACGTAATGATTTGACCCCAAATTTGACAAACAAGGGTTTTAAATATGCTATTCGATGATATTTATACAGCTGACAAAGCAGAAGAAAGTGCACAGTGCTTTGGGGAGTTAAGTTGTCACATGGACATGGACCAGCTGGGGGTAAGTTCAAAGACGGGAAGGCAACCAGGTTGTGGGCTACTCCCATTCTAAAGCTGGTCAATACATACCGGTGTGCCTTCCAGGTAACTTGAGATAAATAAGGTTGATAACCCATAACTTCATTCATTTCATGGTAATAGGCATAAGATGAAAGCTTAAGGCTAATATGGTGTCGTTTGGTAGAAGCCTGGTGTAGAAAACACCGCTTAAGATCAGATTTAGACAACATATCTGCCCCATGGTGATCCATAGTAATGTTAATGTTATAGATCTCCCGAAATTTATTGGTTACATACTTTAGCCATGGGATTTTGGTGTAGTGGTCCAAAGTAAGACAATCAGAGATAATAGCTCTACACAGAGAGGTCTCTTCTTTGGTCCATATGGAGCGCCAAAGGGTCAATGGTCTAAGTAAAATCAAATCTGAAAGGTAGTCAATGCCTAATTCATTATGCACTAAGGCGTTTGAGACAGAGGTTGGTAGGCACAAAAGTTTCTTCAAAAAATCGTTTTCCTCTACCTGGAGAGATCCTGCCGGGGCATAGCCCCATATACCAGCTCCGTATAAGGCAATTGAAACACACCGTGATTGGAATATTTTCAGCATGTCGTTTACCCGCCTATCTCCCAATTTTGTAGCCATGGTAAAAATTCCATACGCGCTCCTGGCCATTTTAGACCGTACATTCTTATGCTCATTTACCCAAGAATTTTTGTTTGAAAAAGTAACCCCCAAATACGAAAAGTTATCCACAGCCTGGACCTTTTGGCCCTCTATATAAAAGGAGGGCTGTTTCTTTCCTTGCCTGCGACCATATTCCATTACATAAGTTTTAGATTTGTTTAAAACTAACTTTCTGCTTTTGATAAATTGCATAAAACCATCCAACAGCTGTTGGAGACCGTATGGTGTACGTGAGATTAAAACCGCGTCGTCCGCGTAAAGTAGCACAGGGATATATTCATTGTTAATTTTGGGAGCATCCACTGACAAAGATTTCAAAAAGGAATCAATCTCATTAATAAAAAGTATAAAAAGCAGTGGGGCTAGCACACATCCCTGTCGTATTCCACGACTAATCTTAAACATGGGAGTACATTCGCCTTGTGATCCATAACGGACACATGCTCTCAGTTTGGTATATAGGCGTGCTAAAAAGAAGACAATACCATCCGGGGCCCCCATTTCTAGCAACTTTGCCCAAAGAATGCCATGATCCACCAGATCAAAGGCACTACTTAGATCTGCAAAGCAGAGGTAAATCGTGCCAGTCTTGGCCAAAGTATATTTGCTAATGAGCAGCTCTAAATTTAAACACTGCTCGATCGTGCCACGACCTTTCCTAAAACCAAATTGACTCTCAGCTAAAATACTGTTTTCCTCCGCCCATTCCTCCAATCTCACTAAGAGCACTCGGCTCATAACTTTTACAGAGGAATCCAGCAGGGAAATTGGTCGGTAGTTCTTGGCTTCCCCACGATTACCTTTCTTAAAAATTGGGACTAAAATAGATTCTTCCCAAGTCGGGGGCATTTCATTGATAACAGCTGAATTAAAAATGTTGATAAGCAAAGGCCCCCATATTTCTGGGACCAACTTGTATACATCAATTGGTACCCCATCTGGGCCTTGAGCTTTACCCCCTTTGCTGTCCCGTATGCTATCTAAAACTTCTGATACCATAAAATGTAATAAAAGATGCGGCCATCTATTCACCAAAACATGGGAAACATCATCTGACTGAAATTTTTTTGAGAAATGCGAGACCCATTCTGCCTGCATAACGTTCGAGGTTTGTTCCGGAATTTTGTCATCTTTAAGGAATGGAGAATTGACAGTTTTCCAGAACAGGGAACAATTATTCAGTTCAGCTGCCTTAGTCAAGTTGTCCCATGCCTCCTGCTGGAGTTCTAATTTCCTGCGTTTGAGGGTTTCTTTATATCTGGCTCTTAAATCTACGACCAGACCCCTATCTCTAGGTTTGGTTGATAGGGCAGATTTCAATTCCCTCAGGGCCACGGTACAAGTTGAGTTGAACCAACCCCACGGTCGATCCTCCTTGTGCTTACATGTACTTGTAAGTTTGGAGTTGATGGACGCATTAATATTGATAAAATGCTCTATAGAGCCAAGGGAACCGGAGTTATCTTCTAGGATCGCGATAATATCTTCAAGGCAACTGTGAATGATAAAATCAGACGTAATATCGGCCTTGTCCCCCTTCCATCTAAGTCTTGTACCATTGGGGCGTGTGGCCTCAATACTAATGATAGTACGGCCCAGAGTACTGGCATCATTCTTATCCCATAACATAACCTTTACTACCAGGCAGTTATGGTCACTTAGTTGGATGTCTATTACTTTAGGGGCCGTAATCCAAGCCTCAAGACCCGGGGAGATACAAATAAAATCTATTATTGAATTCGTTCCCCGCCCTGTAAAGGTAGGACAAATCTCCCCCTTTGAATTTTTCTCGTTGGCCATAATACACATATTATATGTAGCAAGAAGGTTATTTAGGGCGTCTCCGTAATGATTATGTTGAAAATGAAGAATCCCATCCTCGTGGTCATCCACCAACCCGCAGACATTAACCTCTGAGAAAGGACAGGTAGTAATATTAAAATCCCCGGCCAAAAACAGATCAAAGGCTTCATTAGATTCCTTAAAGAAGTCTACCAGTGCCCTTAAAAGATCCTTAACCGGCTGATCCCTAGAATCATTAAAAATAATATTGTAAAAATTAATTAAAAGAATGTTCCTACCTCGACTTATGTGCAGCCATCAAAGCTGGGAGTGAGCCCCAACCTGAACATATTTAATAACCGACAAAGGGGCTTTAACTGAAATCAAAACGAGTAGACCCCCTTTGGCTCTTCCAGATACTGAGGCGGTAGCGGGTAACTGATATGAATTAAAACCACAATAGCCTTTAAAGTCGGTGCACCAAGTTTCCTGTAGACAGATAACATCAAAAAGATCTAAGAATTCCGTCCACCCCAGACTATCCGATTTTGATCTAATTCCCCGCAATATTCCAACTTACAATATAACATCCGGAGGAGCCGTGGATACCTGACCCCACCTGATAATGTTGGGGAGCAGCGATGATAGGGGTCTCCTTGGATAACTCAGGGTGGGCTACTAGATCTCCTTCTGTACCCTTAGTCATACAAATAATACTTGACCCAGGTCTTGCCTCTTCCACCCCAGGCAAACATACAGTTGAGCCTATATCCAATCAGACTTGATTCCCCTGGGTTACCGATGGTACCACACCCGCCTCTATTTCAGGATCCAAACAGACTTCAGTGACGTCCATCTTATCCATTAATATAGGCTCTTCTGTTAATCCTAAAACAACACTGTCCTCCTGTCAATCATTTTGGTCCAACCCACTCAGGCATTGAAAACGGTTAGCAGTATCTATCTGAAAACTGTTTACCAAGCTAGACACCCCTTCCCTCCTTAATTTCCCTCCCCCTCGGTGCGTTGAAAAGTGTTCTATATGCTGTCTATAGAAAAAACCAAGGGGGCGGAGTGTAATCCCCTGGTCAATACTAGGGCGGGACGTAGCTCTAATCAAAGCTGTCGTGGCAAGGTTGGGAGAACTAAAATTTATAATAACACAATCCCCAGGAATATTTTTAGGGGACATTCCAATCCAGTTAGTTCTAGTAGTAGCCAAGATCTGATCCACCATAGCCACCGGAAAACCACATTCGTGGTTAAGACATGCCACAGTTTTGTTCTTAAGGGAATCATGTGATTCCACAGAGTGGTAGGGCCTGTCCTCTCTGATGGGTGGCACATAAGTCAGGACTGCCACATATGGTGCGCAATCAGGGGGCATATTTGGTTGCGAAAGGCTTCGATTATTAAGAATCCCCCTTCCAGATGTCCTTGTCATACTTCCCGGGGCATGTGTATCTACGTTTAGGGTGATACCAATAGGGCAAGCAGATATAGCTGGGATAACACTAAGTTCACTCCCAGAAACAGATCGTGTTACATTGCCAACACAACCTAATCGTTCAGTAGCAGGAGAAATCCTACTCATTGACTGTGTAGCAGTATTAGTGCCCGCGCATAGCTGGCCACTACTAGATTGCTTATTAGGGGGTTGCATGCTTTTACTGGTCAAGCCGACAATCCCGTTTGCCACAACGGGCAATTGGGGGCTATTGTTAGGGTTTAAACCAGATTGCACCATTTCGCCTAGTCTGCTCACTTCCCTAGATATAGCCTCGAGTTTATCTAAAAGAGGTATGATAATATTATTTAACTTACTGTCAATCATACCAATTAGCATCTCGAGCTGGTCAGGAGCTAATGTCAAATGGGTAGAATGAACCTCATTATTAGAACAGATATGCTCAGAGGGGCCTGTGTTAGAAACAGAAACAATGTTCTTTTTTCTTTTGCGGTCCCCTTTTTTAGAAAAAAACGGTCTATTAATATGTGACCCTGATCTTAACACCCTGTGTATATTAGGAACCACGGGGGTCACAACAACAATATCGTTGGAAGACCTAAGAGTTCCAGATACCCCAGCGACATCATCTTCTAGCGGGGAGACCTGAGTTGACTCAATAACACATGTACCCTCCCTCACTGGAGAGACTATAGGGGCCGAGACTGGGATATCATCAGAAGGGTGGGTCTCAGCAGGAACTGATTGGCTCGTTATCTCCGGTCTGTCGTTAATAGTTAGACCCAGAGATAATCTGCGTTCCTTGTTAATCTTGTCTACAACTTTGACCAAATAATTTTCAAGTGTAGATACAGTGGGGCGAGAGGTCCCAGTTGACTTGGACATGTTGCCTGAGAATACAATAGATAAAATATATGAAAACAAAAACAGCCAATTGGAATTAAAATAGCACTTGCTATGAAATGATTTCGATTATTTAAACATTGCACATGACACATGCGCTAAAAACAAAAATGGACCACGGCACAACCCTTATTTACAACACAAATTAGTAAGGATTGTATATCAACACAAGTCTGTAATTCACCAATATTCCTGGGACGATAGGGTACGAAGTGCACAATGTTGTGCAATGAACTTAAATCCACAACTTGCAACAGCAACACTAATAGTCCCAACAGATGTAAATGTCACAGTACCTTGCGATAGTGGTCCTATCGGAAAAAATTAATGGGGTGGCCCAGCCCAGCCTCGGACGGCCACAGACGGCCCGTCCTCTGCCCGGGCTCAGCCCGGCAACGCCTGCGCGCGTCCCGCGACGCGGGGGGAGCCTCGGGTGAAGTAGCGCCTCCGGGCGCGCTTTCCGCCGGAAGTGGGCGGGTCACAGGTTGAATGCTGGGGGCTGTAGTCCCCCCCTACAGCGGCCTCGATGGTGCGAGAGGCGGCGAGGGAGACTAACAGCGACGGAGCAAAGAGGTCAAGGGGACTCTACCCTAGAGCCCAGGAGCCAGGTAGGTACTGCTACATGGCGCTGCGTGGCAGTTGGGGCTGTTAAATGCAGTATTTAAAACTTTTGCCACCTTAGGACAACATGCCAGCATAGCAGGAGTCAAACTCTTGTCCTGCGAGATCCTTTGCCCACAGACCATGCCTGTTCCGGATCCTCCGGTTCAATTATTGCAAGCATCTTGCCGTCCTTGTGATATGGTACCGCCCCGTTATCATTCGGAATCCGTGCCATAAATAAACATAAACACAGATGATCAATACTCTTAGCATTTTGGTAAATGAATAGATATCACACGTCAAACCAATTGTTTCTATCATAAGATTACCCTCCTATTGTAGCCCATACTCATACCCCCTCAGGCCCTATTCTTATAAAACAGGGGTCAATCACAGGAAAACAGGTCACCATGTTGTTTGACCATGAATGAGATGTTTAGGTCGAATCCTTGGTCAATGGTGGCCTAGGTGACAATGAACCCAGTGGCTTCACTTTGCTGGCCCACAGATTCCCACCCACAAACCCTACCCACACTACTCTGTGCCCTTGACCCAGTGAGCCCGATCCCACTGGGTCCTGGATGAACTGGGGGTGGTGGTCATGGTGTTTGATAAACAGCAGCCAGGCCTGGGGGGCACAAGACTGGAGCAGGAAATTGAGATATCCAGAGGCTGAGTTGTGGTAAGAGCTGGGGTGGGAGGTGTAGGTATGGGCAGAGCAAGACTCAATCAGGAATTTTTTGTATTGTGTGGCTACTCACCCATGATGGTCTCAAGGCACTGGGGGGAAACAACCTTTACAACGCAACTTTTACAACGTAATGCTATTACAACGCATTTTTTACAACGCAAAAACTTTTACAACGCATGCATTTACAACGCATGCTGTTATATGGTAAGTACATTTACAACGCATATACCATTACAACGCATTTTTTTAAATATTTTTTATTTATGATGTTTGCAAAATAATTAATTAATATTTTATTATTTATATTAAATACTATAATAGATACATATTAAAGTTTAATTATTGAGTATTACTTATTTAATATTTTAGAAACATTTAAAAATATGAGTAGTACTTTAAAAGATTAATACTGGAGTACTTTAAAAAAAAATAGTATTTTAAAAAAGAATTTAAAAATGAGTAGTATTATGAGAGTTTAATACTTGAGTATTTTTATCTTTCTTAAAAAAATAGTAAGAAACATTTAAAAATATGAGTAGAACTTTAAAAGATTAATACTGGAGTACTTTAAAAAAACTAAGAGTATTTTAAAAAATAAATAAAACATGAGTAGTATTATGAGAGTTTAATACTTGAGTATTTTTATCTTTCAAAATAAAAATGAAAAATATATAGTAAAATAAAAAAAACAAGTACCTTTGAAGTATGTAAAAAATAATTAATTAATATTTAAAAAATAATATTAAATACTATATTCAAAAAATAATTATTGTGTATAATTTAAAAAATTTCTTTTGAAAAAATGAAATATATGATTAGTATTAAAAAAGATAAATACTTGAGTAATTTTAAAATCACAAAGAGATGTTAACATTTAAAAATAACATAAACAAATATTAAAAAATGAGTAGTATTATGAATAATTAATACTGAAGTATTTTTAAACAACAAAATTAAAATTAAAGTAATGAAAAAAACAATTTAAAAAAAGGAAAAAAACTTATGGAGTATTAAAATAAGAAAACTGAGTAGTATTATAAAGAATTAATACTTGAGTATTTTTACACAACAAAAGTTAAATTAAATATATGAAAAAAAGTAATAAAAAAAAAATACTTTTGGAGTATTAAAATATAAAATATAAAAAAAGATAACAAAAAAAAATTAAATAATATCTAAAATAAACATAGATTTATTAAAAATGAATTTAATATAATATTAATACAAAAAGAATATAGAAATAAGAATATAGAACTTACTTTAAAAATATTCCCACGCTTTTGCATTGAAGTCTATGTGCATATTTGTCCTTCATTTATTTTGGCAGCTTAAGAATATACAACCCGCGGAACAAGAAAAGAAGGAGCAGAAAGAGAAGAAAAAGCAAGTTTGAAAGGAAAACGAAAATATAGTCGAGGTAAGGAACACATTTAGTAAATTTACAATAAAAAAAAACGTTGTCACCCCATCATGAGAAGATGTACCCCATGCTGTAGCATAACAAGTTTTTGTGAAGGCACCACTGCCCTACTGCCCCCAGTTTGTGATCCTGAATAGTGCTACTGAATGATTCAGGAGCCCAGACAGACTCACCCCTCTTTCTACTGTGATATGGGGTTATGTCTGACCACCTAATACGTGATGTGGGGCATTGTAGCCCCCATCCCTGCCCCTGCAATCATTGAAAGCTAGGAGCCCATCCTCCTGTTGAGAATGATTCGTGCAGGAAGACCCAGATCGCCCTGTTAAAATGGCTTAATTTATAAAAAGCATTGCAGAGTTTGGGCACGCTGGCAAGACCTATTCCCTGGTTCGCAGAGGACTGCTGGATGGCACCTGCATGCATAAGTGCAATAAACTACTGTCTCACATGCGGCGGGGTGGCCGCCCAGCCCACTGGAAGAGTGACTCTCTGGCACCCGCACACTTTCAGCCTACCGACCTAACTGAACCCATATTTAACAGGATCGAACCTGCGCAGGGAGACTCCAATGGATTTCTAGTCCATTGCCTTAACCATTTGGCCACAAATACTTCCCGTTCAACAAGCTGACAGTGTGCTGCCTCTCTGCGCGGCCGCCTGAGTATAGACAATGCGGCCAGACCTATCCCCTGGATCACGGAGAACTGCTAATCGCACCTGCGTGCACACATGCCGTAAAATATTGCCATCTGGCAGATTCCCATTCAACTGGGCGCCGAGATGCTGCAGATGAACGCAGCCCCCCAGTTTGGTCATGAAGGCAAGACATTTACCCTGATTGGCAGACGACTGTTAAATACCTTCTGCTAATGATCAATTCAGTTAAAAAACAGTGTTTGAACAATTGCCCCTAAATCTTGTTTAAAAGCAATATGTGAACCTTTGCCACCACAGGACAACCTGACAGCAGAGCAGGAGTAAAAGCAGAGTTTAACATTTGCCACTAAATTCTGTTCATTCATTTCATTTCATAAGGCTTTATTCGAACATAAGATAAGTTCATAAAAGCACAAATTAAAAAGACAACATGATTAAAAACAACAGAGGTAGAAAAATCGACAGTGTAACATTGTTTAAAATACTTAAAAGAGCATACTTTTCCTGACGTTAATGGATTTAAGAAGAAAAGTAGCCGTATAAAAACACACATCTGGATGATCCAAATTAAAAAGTAAACACATACAGTCACGTAATGATTTGACCCCAAATTTGACAAACAAGGGTTTTAAATATGCTATTCGATGATATTTATACAGCTGACAAAGCAGAAGAAAGTGCACAGTGCTTTGGGGAGTTAAGTTGTCACATGGACATGGACCAGCTGGGGGTAAGTTCAAAGACGGGAAGGCAACCAGGTTGTGGGCTACTCCCATTCTAAACCTGGTCAATACATACCGGTGTGCCTTCCAGGTAACTTGAGATAAATAAGGTTGATAACCCATAACTTCATTCATTTCATGGTAATAGGCATAAGATGAAAGCTTAAGGCTAATATGCTGTCGTTTGGTAGAAGCCTGGTGTAGAAAACACCGCTTAAGATCAGATTTAGACAACATATCTGCCCCATGGTGATCCATAGTAATGTTAATGTTATAGATCTCCCGAAATTTATTGGTTACATACTTTAGCCATGGGATTTTGGTGTAGTGGTCCAAAGTAAGACAATCAGAGATAATAGCTCTACACAGAGAGGTCTCTTCTTTGGTCCATATGGAGCGCCAAAGGGTCAATGGTCTAAGTAAAATCAAATCTGAAAGGTAGTCAATGCCTAATTCACTTATGCTCATTTACCCAAGAATTTTTGTTTGAAAAAGTAACCCCCAAATACGAAAAGTTATCCACAGCCTGGACCTTTTGGCCCTCTATATAAAAGGAGGGCTGTTTCTTTCCTTGCCTGCGACCATATTCCATTACATAAGTTTTAGATTTGTTTAAAACTAACTTTCTGCTTTTGATAAATTGCATAAAACCATCCAACAGCTGTTGGAGACCGTATGGTGTACGTGAGATTAAAACCGCGTCGTCCGCGTAAAGTAGCACAGGGATATATTCATTGTTAATTTTGGGAGCATCCACTGACAAAGATTTCAAAAAGGAATCAATCTCATTAATAAAAAGTATAAAAAGCAGTGGGGCTAGCACACATCCCTGTCGTATTCCACGACCAATCTTAAACATGGGAGTACATTTGCCTTGTGATCCATAACGGACACATGCTCTCAGTTTGGTATATAGGCGTGCTAAAAAGAAGACAATACCATCCGGGGCCCCCATTTCTAGCAACTTTGCCCAAAGAATGCCATGATCCACCAGATCAAAGGCACTACTTAGATCTGCAAAGCAGAGGTAAATCGTGCCAGCCAGCTAAAATACTGTTTTCCTCCGCCCATTCCTCCAATCTCACTAAGAGCACTCGGCTCATAACTTTTACAGAGGAATCCAGCAGGGAAATTGGTCGGTAGTTCTTGGCTTCCCCACGATTACCTTTCTTAAAAATTGGGACTAAAATAGATTCTTCCCAAGTCGGGGGCATTTCATTGATAACAGCTGAATTAAAAATGTTGGTAAGCAAAGGCCCCCATATTTCTGGGACCAACTTGTATACATCAATTGGTACCCCATCTGGGCCTTGAGCTTTACCCCCTTTGCTGTCCCGTATGCTATCTAAAAACTTCTGATACCATAAAATTTAATAAAAGATGCGGCCATCTATTCACCAAAACATGGGAAACACCATCTGACTGAAAATTTTTTGAGAAATGCGAGACCCATTCTGCCTGCATAACGTTCGAGGTTTGTTCCGGAATTTTGTCATCTTTAAGGAATGGAGAATTGACAGTTTTCCAGAACAGGGAACAATTATTCAGTTCAGCTGCCTTAGTCAAGTTGTCCCATGCCTCCTGCTGGAGTTCTAATTTCCTGCGTTTGAGGGTTTCTTTATATCTGGCTCTTAAATCTACGACCAGACCCCTATCTCTAGGTTTGGTTGATAGGGCAGATTTCAATTCCCTCAGGGCCACGGTACAAGTTGAGTTGAACCAACCCCACGGTCGATCCTCCTTGTGCTTACATGTACTTGTAAGTTTGGAGTTGATGGACGCATTAATATTGATAAAATGCTATATAGAGCCAAGGGAACCGGAGTTATCTTCTAGGATCGCGATAATATCTTCAAGGCAACTGTGAATGATAAAATCAGACGTAATATCGGCCTTGTCCCCCTTCCATCTAAGTCTTGTACCATTGGGGCGTGTGGCCTCAATACTAATGATAGTACGGCCCAGAGTACTGGCATCATTCTTATCCCATAACATAACCTTTACTACCAGGCAGTTATGGTCACTTAGTTGGATGTCTATTACTTTAGGGGCCGTAATCCAAGCCTCAAGACCCGGGGAGATACAAATAAAATCTATTATTGAATTCGTTCCCCGCCCTGTAAAGGTAGGACAAATCTCCCCCTTTGAATTTTTCTCGTTGGCCATAATACACATATTATATGTAGCAAGAAGGTTATTTAGGGCGTCTCCGTAATGATTATGATGAAAATGAAGAATCCCATCCTCGTGGTCATCCACCAACCCGCAGACATTAACCTCTGAGAAAGGACAGGTAGTAATATTAAAATCCCCGGCCAAAAACAGATCAAAGGCTTCATTAGATTCCTTAAAGAAGTCTACCAGTGCCCTTAAAAGATCCTTAACCGGCTGATCCCTAGAATCATTAAAAATATTATTGTAAAAATTAATTAAAAGAATGTTCCTACCTCGACTTATGTGCAGCCATCAAAGCTGGGAGTGAGCCCCAACCTGAACATATTTAATAACCGACAAAGGGGCTTTAACTGAAATCAAAACGAGTAGACCCCCTTTGGCTCTTCCAGATACTGAGGCGGTAGCGGGTAACTGATATGAATTAAAACCACAATAGCCTTTAAAGTCGGTGCACCAAGTTTCCTGTAGACAGATAACATCAAAAAGATCTAAGAATTCCGTCCACCCCAGACTATCCGATTTTGATCTAATTCCCCGCAATATTCCAACTTACAATATAACATCCGGAGGAGCCGTGGATACCTGACCCCACCTGATAATGTTGGGGAGCAGCGATGATAGGGGTCTCCTTGGATAACTCAGGGTGGGCTACTAGATCTCCTTCTGTACCCTTAGTCATACAAATAATACTTGACCCAGGTCTTGCCTCTTCCACCCCAGGCAAACATACAGTTGAGCCTATATCCAATCGGACTTGATTCCCCTGGGTTACCGATGGTACCACACCCGCCTCTATTTCAGGATCCAAACAGACTTCAGTGACGTCCATCTTATCCATTAATATAGGCTCTTCTGTTAATCCTAAAACAACACTGTCCTCCTGTCAATCATTTTGGTCCAACCCACTCAGGCATTGAAAACGGTTAGCAGTATCTATCTGAAAACTGTTTACCAAGCTAGACACCCCTTCCCTCCTTAATTTCCCTCCCCCTCGGTGCGTTGAAAAGTGTTCTATATGCTGTCTATAGAAAAAACCAAGGGGGCGGAGTGTAATCCCCTGGTCAATACTAGGGCGGGACGTAGCTCTAATCAAAGCTGTCGTGGCAAGGTTGGGAGAACTAAAATTTATAATAACACAATCCCCAGGAATATTTTTAGGGGACATTCCAATCCAGTTAGTTCTAGTAGTAGCCAAGATCTGATCCACCATAGCCACCGGAAAACCACATTCGTGGTTAAGACATGCCACAGTTTTGTTCTTAAGGGAATCATGTGATTCCACAGAGTGGTAGGGCCTGTCCTCTCTGATGGGTGGCACATAAGTCAGGACTGCCACATATGGTGCGCAATCAGGGGGCATATTTGGTTGCGAAAGGCTTCGATTATTAAGAATCCCCCTTCCAGATGTCCTTGTCATACTTCCCGGGGCATGTGTATCTACGTTTAGGGTGATACCAATAGGGCAAGCAGATATAGCTGGGATAACACTAAGTTCACTCCCAGAAACAGATCGTGTTACATTGCCAACACAACCTAATCGTTCAGTAGCAGGAGAAATCCTACTCATTGACTGTGTGGCAGTATTAGTGCCCGCGCATAGCTGGCCACTACTAGATTGCTTATTAGGGGGTTGCATGCTTTTACTGGTCAAGCCGACAATCCCGTTTGCCACAACGGGCAATTGGGGGCTATTGTTAGAGTTTAAACCAGATTGCACCATTTCGCCTAGTCTGCTCACTTCCCTAGATATAGCCTCGAGTTTATCTAAAAGAGGTATGATAATATTATTTAACTTACTGTCAATCATACCAATTAGCATCTCGAGCTGGTCAGGAGCTAATGTCAAATGGGTAGAATGAACCTCATTATTAGAACAGATATGCTCAGAGGGGCCTGTGTTAGAAACAGAAACAATGTTCTTTTTTCTTTTGCGGTCCCCTTTTTTAGAAAAAAACGGTCTATTAATATGTGACCCTGATCTTAACACCCTGTGTATATTAGGAACCACGGGGGTCACAACAACAATATCGTTGGAAGACCTAAGAGTTCCAGATACCCCAGCGACATCATCTTCTAGCGGGGAGACCTGAGTTGACTCAATAACACATGTACCCTCCCTCACTGGAGAGACTATAGGGGCCGAGACTGGGATATCATCAGAAGGGTGGGTCTCAGCAGGAACTGATTGGCTCGTTATCTCCGGTCTGTCGTTAATAGTTAGACCCAGAGATAATCTGCGTTCCTTGTTAATCTTGTCTACAACTTTGACCAAATAATTTTCAAGTGTAGATACAGTGGGGCGAGAGGTCCCAGTTGACTTGGACATGTTGCCTGAGAATACAATAGATAAAATATATGAAAACAAAAACAGCCAATTGGAATTAAAATAGCACTTGCTATGAAATGATTTCGATTATTTAAACATTGCACATGACACATGCGCTAAAAACAAAAATGGACCACGGCACAACCCTTATTTACAACACAAATTAGTAAGGATTGTATATCAACACAAGTCTGTAATTCACCAATATTCCTGGTACGAAGTGCACAATGTTGTGCAATGAACTTAAATCCACAACTTGCAACAGCAACACTAATAGTCCCAACAGATGTAAATGTCACAGTACCTTGCGATAGTGGTCCTATCGGAAAAAATTAATGGGGTGGCCCAGCCCAGCCTCGGACGGCCACAGACGGCCCGTCCTCTGCCCGGGCTCAGCCCGGCAACGCCTGCGCGCGTCCCGCGACGCGGGGGGAGCCTCGGGTGAAGTAGCGCCTCCGGGCGCGCTTTCCGCCGGAAGTGGGCGGGTCACAGGTTGAATGCTGGGGGCTGTAGTCCCCCCCTACAGCGGCCTCGATGGTGCGAGAGGCGGCGAGGGAGACTAACAGCGACGGAGCAAAGAGGTCAAGGGGACTCTACCCTAGAGCCCAGGAGCCAGGTAGGTACTGCTACATGGCGCTGCGTGGCAGTTGGGGCTGTTAAATGCAGTATTTAAAACTTTTGCCACCTTAGGACAACATGCCAGCATAGCAGGAATCAAACTCTTGTCCTGCGAGATCCTTTGCCCACAGACCATGCCTGTTCCGGATCCTCCGGTTCAATTATTGCAAGCATCTTGCCGTCCTTGTGATATGGTACCGCCCCGTTATCATTCGGAATCCGTGCCATAAATAAACATAAACACAGATGATCAATACTCTTAGCATTTTGGTAAATGAATAGATATCACACGTCAAACCAATTGTTTCTATCATAAGATTACCCTCCTATTCTAGCCCATACTCATACCCCCTCAGGCCCTATTCTTATAAAACAGGGGTCAATCACAGGAATACAGGTCACCATGTTGTTTGACCATGAATGAGATGTTTAGGTCGAATCCTTGGTCAATGGTGGCCTAGGTGACAATGAACCCAGTGGCTTCACTTTGCTGGCCCACAGATTCCCACCCACAAACCCTACCCCCACTACTCTGTGCCCTTGACCCAGTGAGCCCGATCCCACTGGGTCCTGGATGAACTGGGAGTGGTGGTCATGGTGTTTGATAAACAGCAGCCAGGCCTGGGGGGCACAAGACTGGAGCAGGAAATTGAGATATCCAGAGGCTGAGTTGTGGTAAGAGCTGGGGTGGGAGGTGTAGGTATGGGCAGAGCAAGACTCAATCAGGAATTTTTTGTATTGTGTGGCTACTCACCCATGATGGTCTCAAGGCACTGGGGGGAAACAATCTTTACAACGCAACTTTTACAACGTAATGCTATTACAACGCATTTTTTACAACGCAAAAACTTTTACAACGCATGCATTTACAACGCATGCTGTTATATGGTAAGTACATTTACAACGCATATACCATTACAACGCATTTTTTTAAATATTTTTTATTTATGATGTTTGCAAAATAATTAATTAATATTTTATTATTTATATTAAATACTATAATAGATACATATTAAAGTTTAATTATTGAGTATTACTTATTTAATATTTTAGAAACATTTAAAAATATGAGTAGTACTTTAAAAGATTAATACTGGAGTACTTTAAAAAAAAATAGTATTTTAAAAAAGAATTTAAAAATGAGTAGTATTATGAGAGTTTAATACTTGAGTATTTTTATCTTTCTTAAAAAAATAGTAAGAAACATTTAAAAATATGAGTAGAACTTTAAAAGATTAATACTGGAGTACTTTAAAAAAATAAGAGTATTTTAAAAAATAAATAAAAAATGAGTAGTATTATGAGAGTTTAATACTTGAGTATTTTTATCTTTCAAAATAAAAATGAAAAATATATAATAAAATAAAAAAAACAAGTACCTTTGAAGTATGTAAAAAATAATTAATTAATATTTAAAAAATAATATTAAATACTATATTCAAAAAATAATTATTGTGTATAATTTAAAAAATTTCTTTTGAAAAAATGAAATATATGATTAGTATTAAAAAAGATAAATACTTGAGTAATTTTAAAATCACAAAGAGATGTTAACATTTAAAAATAACATAAACAAATATTAAAAAATGAGTAGTATTATGAATAATTAATACTGAAGTATTTTTAAACAACAAAATTAAAATTAAAGTAATGAAAAAAACAATTTAAAAAAAGGAAAAAAACTTATGGAGTATTAAAATAAGAAAACTGAGTAGTATTATAAAGAATTAATACTTGAGTATTTTTACACAACAAAAGTTAAATTAAATATATGAAAAAAAGTAATAAAAAAAAAATACTTTTGGAGTATTAAAATATAAAATATAAAAAAAGATAACAAAAAAAAATTAAATAATATCTAAAATAAACATAGATTTATTAAAAATGAATTTAATATAATATTAATACAAAAAGAATATAGAAATAAGAATATAGAACTTACTTTAAAAATATTCCCACGCTTTTGCATTGAAGTCTATGTGCATATTTGTCCTTCATTTATTTTGGCAGCTTAAGAATATACAACCCGCGGAACAAGAAAAGAAGGAGCAGAAAGAGAAGAAAAAGCAAGTTTGAAAGGAAAAAGAAAATAGAGTCGAGGTAAGGAACACATTTAGTAAATTTACAATAAAAAATTAACATTTTACTTGTTTAAATAACAATTTAAAAAAATAATTACAGTACACAAATAAGGTTTATTAAATATTTCTTTATTAGAACAAACATAGAAAAAACTTTTAAGTTTTATTGATTTTTTTTATATAATGTACATTTATTAGAAAACATATACATCATTTATTTACATTTATAAACATTTATTTACAGAAAAAGTAAATAAAATAGTCCTTTTTTAACATTGAAGCACGCGATGATGTCATGACGTGAACGTAGACGTAAGGCGCCATTTTGAAGAGCATCGGAGGAGGAAGCAGCAGGAAGCTGATCTGCGTCCAGGTAGGAAACAATTTCACTTTTATTTATAGATAAAACCTTTAATAAAGATACATGTATAGTAAGAAAAGAATAAGGAGAGGTTGCGGAATAACTAATTGATGTTGAAAATGTTTTAAAACATGTCCACATTTATGTCATTAATGTATGCCTATGTCGGGTCGCGAAAATGTATTGGTTCATTAAAAAATGTAAGTAACTGTAAAATTAATTTAAGTTACTGCTAACAAAGTTTATTTCATAACTTTGGAACCAATACTAATGATTTATATCTTCATTTAAAAAAAAAAAAAAAAAAAGGCGTATTCGTAATTTTTGATTAAAAAGATTGTTATTAATATGGTGTTTATGCAGCAATGTGCATTTTGGAAAATGGATTGACTTCTGAAATTTTGAGTAGTTGGATTTTTTGTGGATTTTAAGGGTGGTAGTTAATAATAAACTTTTCTGATAATTATTTTCTGGTGTTTGGTTTTTGAAAAATTGGTCGAATATTATGGAACAGTCGATTTGGTAACATTGGTTGTTTAGCAGAAAATGAAGATTGGAAAAAAAAAAATAATTAGGAGACCCGACTTTTAAATTTGAAAAAAAAATTGAAAAAAAATTGTATGCCAATTGTAATTAAAGGATATTTAAATTTGAAGCAAAGCAAGAAAGTAAGTACAAAACTAGTTTTAGAAAGAAAGAATGTTAGAAAGATTTTCCAGGTAGTCTATAGCCACACACAACGTAAATTGTTGTAATATAGCCAATAGTCTCTCAGACATTTCCTTAGTTTTGACAGTTACTCGTGGGTTTAGACTACCTGCAAGTGTTTGGGCTAGTCTCATTTCTTGAAAACTTTGCTCCTTCTTCAAAGTTTCCAAGAAAGAGTAGAAGTTTGGATGAGGTTTGCCAATTGTATGGTTGAAGGAGTTATGCCATCCCTCAATGGCATTGTTTGTTTTTGCTTCTCCCTCTAAACAGCTCGTGTAGCAGTTCCACCACTCCACATGGAATCGTGGCTTCCTCCTGCGACCCGATCTGCTTAGGTGCCCAATCCATGTGTCCTCGAAATAATTTAGGATGGGTGCCAATTTCTCTTCATTACTTGTATAATAAACAGATTCTATAATAGCAGTGTAGTACTCGTCCACACTATCGGGAGGAACAAAACAAAGTGCTGTTAATTTTTTTAGTTCAAACTGTAGTTTGCTATCACGACAATATTCTGCAACTAGGGATGTTTTTTGTAATTTACGCCAAAAAGCCTGGGAAAAATGGAAAAAACATCCCTGAATTTGGGTATCCGTGTACGTTTTATTGATCACATTGATCATGCTCAATTCAAAATCAATTATTATTTTCCTAGGACTTTGAGATGTTTTACTTTTAATAACTGATAAAAGTTCAGAGTATGTTGCAGAAGTCTTATCAGGTAGCAAACTATATACTAAGGGAATTACATTATTGTTAATTTTTGCATGTATAGTGTAAATTTGAGTGAAAGGATGGGGTGTACTTTTAAACGTCCCATCCATCATCCAAATTTCACTATTTTCTAACTTTGCAAGGTTACGTGGGGTACTAAAAATGAGAATTCGTTTCTGAGGGTTTTGGTTGTCATGCAAAAGGAAAGGTTCATCAGAAAAAGAAATAGAAAGATCATGTGGAATTCTAATGTCAGAAAAAGAATGTGGTGTAGATAATTGGATGTTACTTGCCTGCTTTTGTCTTTGAATAATTCGTCTCAAATTAGGAATTATAGGCATGTTACTAGCAACATGACTGGGGACATGCTGTGCAACCTCTCTTAAAATGGATCCTGTAGAATCATTGGAGGTGCTTGCAATAGCTTTCATTTCATTAACAGTTTCTCTTATTTCTACCTCCATTGCAGAGGCAGAGTGGTTATGTTCTGTTGTTTTCACAACTAAATTATCAAGTGTAACCACTCTGCCACTGCAATGGGTAGTGTAGTATTGCACACACCTCCAATGATTTCTAGGAAAACTTATTCTTTCCTTACTATATATGTATCCTCCATGGTTTAATAAATTGTTTCCTTTCCTCGATTTAATGTATTTTGCTGCTTCAAGACTAGACATTATCTGAAAAGAGAAGAGAAGAAAAACAAATTAGGATGTAAAAGTAAATACTATACCTCTAATGTTACCCCTACACCATCTAACACTTTCCCTACTGCTGCACCTTCCTGGAGTTAGAATAGTAAATTGTACCCCTACACCATCCAACACTTTCCCTACTGCTGCACCTTTCTGGAGTTAGAATAGTAAATTAAACCCCTACACCATCCAACACTTTCCCTACTGCTACACCTTCCTGGAGTTAGAATAGTAAATTGCACCCCTACAACATCCAACACTTTCCCTACTGCTGCACCTTCCTGGAGTTAGAATAGTAAATTGTACCCCTACACTATCCAACATTTACCCTACTTCTGCACCTTCCTGGAGTAACAATAGTAAATTATACCTCTACACCATCCAACACTTTCCCTACTGCTGCACCTTCCTGGAGTTAGAATAGTAAATTGCACCCCTACAACATCCAACACTTTCCCTACTGCTGCACCTTCCTGGAGTTAGAATAGTTAATTGTATCCCTACACCATCCAACACTTTCCCTACTGCTACACCTTCCTGGAGTTAGAATAGTAAATTGTACCCCTACACCATCCAACACTTACCCTACTTCTGCACCTTCCTGGCGTAACAATAGTAAATTATACCCCTACACCATCCAACACTTTCCCTACTGCTGCACCTTCCTGGAGTTAGAATAGTAAATTGCACCCCTACAACATCCAACACTTTCCCTACTGCTGCACCTTCCTGGAGTTAGAATAGTAAATTGTACCCCTACACCATCCAACACTTTCCCTACTGCTACACCTACCTGGAGTTAGAATAGTAAATTGTACCCCTACACCATCCAACACTTTCCCTACTGCTGCATCTTCCTGGAGTTAGAATAGTAAATTGAACCCCTATACCATCCAACACTTTCCCTACTGCTGCACCTTCCTGGAGTTAGAATAGAAAATTGTACCCCTACACCATCCAACACTTTCCCTACTGCTGCACCTTCCTGGAGTTAGAAAAATAAGTTCTTCCAACTACAACCCTTATTTTATGCATTTTGGGATATTTTTAAAATTAATAAGTAAATGGTTTGGCTAACATATTGATGGTTTTAAAATAATGTTGTTTAAAAATACCTTGTTTTTTTTGGATTCCTTTCCTTGGTGAGGCTTCTGCTGTGGTATTGGCCTGCTGGCTGGAGTTTTCAGTTATGTGTTGGACTGAATTTTACAACAAAGTTGAAAACAATTGTCTGGAAAAATGAAAAAAAAAAAAAGAAAAAAATGAACTTTGGTGACAAATGCAAATTTTGAATAAATTTTTGAAATTATGACATTGTATTTAACTATTACTACATAACACTTTCCCTACTGCTGCACCTTCCTGGAGTTAGAATAGTTAACTAAACCCCTACACCATCCAACACTTTCCCTACTGCTACACCTTCCTGGAGTTAGAATAGTAAATTATACCCCTACACCATCCAACACTTTCCCTACTGCTGCACCTTCCTGGAGTTAAAATAGTAAATTTCACCCCTACACCATCCAACACTTTCCCTACTGCTACACCTTCCTTGAGTTAGAATAGTAAATTATACCCCTACACCATCCAACACTTTCCCTACTGCTACACCTTCCTGGAGTTAGAATAGTAAATTTCACCCCTACACCATCCAACACTTTCCCTACTGCTACACCTTCCTGGAGTTAGAATAGTAAATTATACCCCTACACCATCCAACACTTTCCCTACTGCTGCACCTTCCTGGAGTAACAATAGTAAATTATACCCCTACACCATCCAACACTTTCCCTACTGCTGCACCTTCCTGGAGTTAGAATAGTAAATTGTACCCCTACACTATCCAACACTTACCCTACTTCTGCACCTTCCTGGAGTAACAATAGTAATAGGTAGGACTATTATATTGTGGAATTTATAACAGTGTAAATTTAAAATACCTTTTTCATACCTTTTTCTTTAGCTGATTGTTTTCTTGGTTTGGCTGCTGCTGTGCAATTGTTCTGCTGCCTGCAGGTTTAAGTTATTTGTTTTAGTGATTTAATCCACAAAGTTGCAACCGATTGTCTGTGAAAATGAAAAAAAAAATTAATAGTTAAAACAACTTTGACAACGTTGGTTAAAAAACAAAAATGAGACCAATTGATTGTAAATCTGATATTTTATTTCACTGTAACTACATGACATATCATATTTTCCATGGTGCTGCATCACACTTGAGTATGAATAATAATTGGTACAGCAAAATACATTATGAACTTGGAGTAGTAATGGATATCGCTACACCATCACTCAATTTCCCTACTGCTGCACATTCTGGGACTTAGAATAGTAATAGTTACCCCAGTACCATGAAACGCTTTCTCAAATCCTGTACCTAAGTGCAGTCATATTAGTAATTGTTACCCCTGCACCATCGCATAATTTCGTTTATGATGCAGCGTGAATGTTCAAAAAAAATAATATTAACCCCTATACCATACAACACTTTTGCTAATGCTAAAAATATATTTTTAAATTAAAAGAATTACAAACAAAAAATAAAAATCATTTACCTTCACAATAGCAAAGGTGAGTCGATTACGTTGAGGTGAAGGAAAATTAGGGAAACGATATCTTGCTTTTGATAGAAAAACAACTTTTAAGTTGCTATATATTAAAGTTTCTTTAGTGATAAAAAATTAGAAACAGTACATTTTATAAATTATTATAAATATTTTTAAAACATATTTTGTATGGAAATAAAACATGATTTAGGACAAAACAAGGTGTTAAAATATATTAGTGACTTACTAGTAGTTGCAAAGTAACAATGCTTCTCCAAACGATTGCAGTGCTCTCTCAGTCGAGGTCACAGTCTAGGTGTCAGAGGGTCAGGTTTTTACGTCTGGTCTCTCTGGTAGTTGATAATCAACTGATTGCAAAATGGTGTCTTCCTGGTATTTATAAGTTTTAGTCAGTGTCATTATTAATTTTTTAAAAAACAGCGTTCGTTGTGTTTTTTAGTATACTTTATTTTGTTGTGGAAAATGATAATTTAAAAAAGCATTAAAAGATGTATTGTTTTCATTTATTTGCTCCGTTTTGGCATCCATTTTGGAACATGTCGTTTGCTATTGTTTTCATAGAAAGTGTTGTAGGACAAGTTTTAGAAGTGAGATGGATAAAATGGCGACTATGTGTATGTGTCTTCTGTTTTACTCTGTTTACTTATTTTCAGATATATTCATGATTTAAATGTGTATGAACTGTTGTTAAATTTTTCGTTATTTGTGTAAAACTTTGAAATGTGTGAAAACGGATCTTTTGGGGAAATGGGAGTATTAATTTTAATACTCGGGTATTAATTTTAATACTCGAGTATTAATTTTGTAATGCATTTCAGTTAATTTACGTACAGTTTTTCTCCACATTTTAATACACTTCCCCACCCTAAAACCCCTAATTTCCCTGCATCCTTATTGAACTTTTTATTAAAAAAATATTTTTTTCGCGTTGTAATGGTATGGGTTGTAATGGTTTTCGTTGTAACAGCACTTTTAAGTATTTTAATAAGTTTTGCGTTGTAAAATAATTCGTTGTAAAGTATAGCGTTGTAGTAGTGTTTGCGTTGTAAAAAATGCGTTGTAAAGGTAGGCGTTGTAATAGCATGCGTTGTAACGTCATACATCCGGCACTGGGGGATGGCTTCTAATCCGTCTGGGTGTGGAGATTCAGTCAAAGAGCCAAGTCTTGAAATCCTTCCTGAATTGGGTCAGCAACCAGGACTGCCTGACGCAGAGGGGCAGGGTGTTCCTGGTCTTGGCAGCAAGGTAGGAGAAGGATCTTCCTCCAGTTCTAGCCTTGTGAATTTGTGGGATGGTGGCCGGGGCAAGTTGGGCGAAGCGAAGTTGTCTGGCGGGACCGTATAATGAGAGGCAGTGGTTCAGGTATGCTGGTCCTACATCCTATTGAGGTTTACAGGCATGTGTGAGGAGCTTGAAGGCGATTCTCTTGTTGACTGGGAGCCAGTGGAGTTGCCGAAGGGGTTCTGTGATGTGGCTCTGGCAGGGGATGTCAAGGACCAGTCTGGCTGCGACATTTTGAACATTCTATAGTTTCCTGAGCTGTTTCTGGGTGACACCAGTATAGAGTGCGTTGCCGTTGTCGAGTCTGCTGGCAATGAGTGCATGTGTGACTGTCATTCTAGATTCTGTGGGGATCCATCCGAATGACTTTTGAAGCAAGCAGAGTGTTTCGAAGCAGGCAGAGGATACGCCATTGATCTGGCAGTTCATTGTGAGCGAGGAGCCCAGTATGATGCGAAGGTTATGTGTGTGGTCTGTGGGGGTGGGAGGGGTTCTCAGTGTGGCAAGCCACCAGGAGTCATCCCAGGCTAAGGGGGCAGGTCCCTGAATGAGTACTTTGGTCTTGTCCGAGTTGAACTTGAGGTAGCTGTTCTTCATCCAGGGGGCAATGGCCTTCATCCCGCTGTGAAAGTTGATTCTGGCAGCTGTGGGTTCATTGGTGAAAGACAGAATCAACTGGGTGTCATCAGCGTAGGAGACAATGTTGAGTTCATGGTTTCTGACGATGGCCTTGAGGGGGGGCCATGCAGACGTTGATGAGGGTGGGGCTAAGGGAGGAGCCCTGGGGCACCCCGAGCTGATCTCTGTGGGTTCTGAGAGGAACAGAGGTAGTCTGAATCGCTGTGTTTTTAGCCGGTAAGGAAGGGGTGTATCCAAACCAGGGCCTTTTCGTGGATGCTGGTGATGTGGCTTCCCTGATTAGGATGCAGGGCGAGGTGGTATTGAAGGCACTTGAGAGGTCCAGTAAGATGAGGGCTGTGGTTTTGCCATGGTTGAGGAGGGAGCAGATATCATTGGTGGCAGCTAGGAATGCAGTGTCGGTGCTGTGGTTACTTCCGAAGCGGGATTGAGAGATGTTCAGTATATGGTTCTCTTCGATGAACATTGAGAGTTGGACATTGATGGCCTTCTTGATGACCTTGTCTGGGAAGGTGAGGAGGAAGATGGGTATGAAGTTCTTGAGGTTGTCGGGTTGGCTAATGGCTTCTTCAGCAGGGGGTTGATCTCGACTAGTTTCCAGTCGTCCGTGAAGGTGGCGGTTTTGATGGAGCAGTTGATAGTGTGGCAAAGCTCTCGGGCGGTGGAGGTGGTTGCTCCATATGTAATACTGGCAGGGGTCCGATGAGGCTCTGGAGTGGATGCTCTTCAGCGTCTTGAGTGTGTCATCTGTGGTGAGAAGAGTCCAATAGAACAGGATTTGCAGGGTGCTGCATGGTTGCGTGCTGTGGTGACGGGTGTTGTGGCAGGGTTTTGGGTGTTGAAGCTGTCATGGATTTGCCTGATCTTGTGGTGGAAGAAGGTACTGAGTTTTTTACAGAGGTCTAGGGAGGAGTAGCCATCTGTGGTCTAGCTGTTGGGACTGGCGAACTACTTGACGATTGCGTAGAGTTCTTTGCTATTGTGTGCATTGGTGTTGATTCTGTCTCAGAAGGCCATTTTTCTTTGTGGTTTTGAAGAGGAGGTGGTGTGCGTTTACAGCGGTTTTGAAGGTTGTGTGTGTTTTCGGGGTTTTGTTGTTGCTCCATCTCTTCTCGAGTCTCACTGGAGCTGTCTGCCCAGGCAGACCAGATGTTCCGTAGCAGAAAAAGGAGTGAATGACCGACCACTGGTCGGCGGTTCCGACCGCCTGATTATGATGTGACCGAACACTGTTCGGTCGCATACTCCCATATACTCCCATATCTCTATTGGTGCTTGTGCTACGGACGTAAACCAGCTGTAATACAAGCTCCATAAAGAAATGGATATGTGTGTAAAACCATGCAGCCTGTGGCAGCCACAGAGTGCCGGAATTTACAGGGGGCACCCTGGGTACCCCCTCAGCCTCCAACTGGATGCCCTGGTGGCAGGGCCCACAAAATCACTTTCCGACAGCCTTTCCATGCCTGAAAGGCAGGCACGGAAAGGCTGTCGGAAACCAACATCGTAATCCCGACAGCAGAACAATCGTCCATAGGGGATTACAGTGCCGGTCCGACTAGCTGGAAGACTCCGATAGCCGGTCGAACCGCGTCAGAATGAACAGCTGGTTCATGCTTCGAACGCCAACACCGTACTTTGGAGGTCAGAGCACAGAAAAGCCTACCACTGGGGTCGGAAAGCTTCCGACTAGCGGTCGGAGGCTTTCTGACCGACATCGTAATCGGTCCCTTTGTGTGTTAGACCTATTATAAATTTAAAAAAATGTTATAAAAGTTTGGTTTATACCTCAAATGAGTTTGAACCAAAAAATCAAGCAACCTGCAAGGAAAAAGAAAATAAATATATAAGCAGGTAAAATGATGTCTTGAAATGAAAAAAAGAAAGTATACATAAAATATACCAAATATTCAACACAACACAGTAGAGAGGAGAATTGTGAAATAAACTATTTTATGGCCTAGGGTCAGGCTCAGTTCAGGAAAGTCGGTTATCACTACAGGTCCACGGATTCAGCAGCGTACTCGCTGCCTCCTTGCAGACTCCATGGAGGACCACGCACCCTGAACTGAGCCTGACCTGGCTCCTATCAACTTCTACGCTGCAATTTTCCAGGCTACCTTTTGGAGTGATACCCTACCGGACCTGAAACGGTTCCATTCATCCAGATATATACCACTGCTCTGAAGTACCTTTCCCTGGCCAGCCAGGATGGAAGTTCAAACGGCGGAGAGATCAAACACCACTCAGCTATCTTGCCTACTAGCCCTGAAGAAGATGTGGGTTTTCCACCCTGCCTGACGAGGCACGTGTTGGCTGGGCAATCGATCTACATTAAATACAGGGAACACGTGACACTTGGAGTGCTCTTATATATTACCTCTTCTACTGTCTTTGTTGTGTTTTTCCCAATATTTCATAATTTTGGATACGCAGACTACGATTATGTGTGCACAGGCCTCTTGTACAAAAAATGTGTTCACCTTGTGTCTATTTTGGGGGTTCAGAGTTATCCCCCCCGCTTGTAGCACCGTAATTCACTTAGACCTTCTTTACACTGACGTACACACGAGTAGGCGCCACCGCGTACAGCATATGACTCTAACCCTTCCTCTCCTTTACCACAAATACAGCACTTGGGATTAAAAAGTAAGCCCCTGTAAATCAAAAAGGGTCGCCTGGACTTTGTGCCTGATACCCCTACATTGGTGCACTACATAAATAAGCCAACTTACTCCAGAGAGGAGTTTGTGAATGATGATAAACACCCACATATGTGGCCGTTCACATTCTTACTCCACTAACCACAGCTTAAAGAATCCATTGTTCCACTCAGCTGCCACCTTTGACCGTCTTCCTAGTGGATTTTTCCCCGCATGCTGTGGTAAAATGTATACTTACAGTTTGGATGTCTTTTAGCAAATCTACTGGCACCATCTCTCCAATCATGCTCGTGTTCACATTTTCTATGTATGACTTTTCATGACAGTGTGAGGGAGTGGTAGAAGCTTCCTTAACAGCAATGAGGGCACCGCACAGAAACAGAACCTGCATGGCCGCTTGTTGGGCCGGGTCTATTTCGTGTAGCATCTTGAGCTTCCCTTAGTAAAAGAACACAGCACGGATACCTCAGTGCAGGTTTCCTTCACAGAATCTGAACTGCACTGTCACCAGCAGTAACACACGTTTCCCTCAGGCACAGGACAGATCGTGGATGCTAGCTGCAGCAACATGATTACATTAAACACAACACAGATAACAGGCGGGGAGCAGGAGGCCAAGGATCGGTCAAAATTAGAAAACTCTGTATAAGAAGAGGAGAGCTCAAACAGAACTGCTTTCAAAGACTTCCTCCTGGAATAAATAGCGTTGCCGCCAAAAGTGAAGCTATCTCTCAGAGAAAACAAAGCAGTGAAAGAGATCAGCACTAAAGCATCCCTCACAGATCAGACACCACCATGGATCTGAGACAGCAAGCATCCAACGTGACATCCGTCAAAGACTGAACAGCACAGAGTTCACCACTCACAGAAGAGCACAGAAGTGCAGACGTGACACAGAAGGGCACTGCGCTGGAACCTTTAATCCAACTCCCCTTCATTCACTGAAAGAGCACACTACCCAGGTAGCAGGAGTGCATCCTTGAACCAAAATGGCACAGATAGTCAAATGACTCCCACAAGACTGCGCACGTCATCAGCACTGTAATCATCGCTCACTGACTGACATTTCAGTGGCAACTATACATTCCTCACGAGCAAGATACTACTGGACGGGCCCAAGCAGTAAAAGATCGGCTCACACACAGTCGCGACATTATCAGTTAAAACTTCTTCATAGCCACAGCCTCCGCAAGACACCTATGCAAGCTTCCCTCCTCCCAGAGCAGGCACCACAACTGTTGCACACCTGTGAGTGTTGAACATATGCACGGATTAGAGTGCAGCAATTTATGTCTTTTATTTACTTATTGGTCATGGTAGGGGGCAGGTATAGCTCATAGTAGGCAGATTAAGAAACAGTTAAGTTCGGCTCACCCCAATACTTGACAACTTCCAACACGTTGTTTACGGAAGTGAGAAGTGTTTTTACCAGGACGGAAACGAGTGCATTTCTAGGCTACACAAATGAGCAACGAACGTAGAGCCATGTGTGTTCTTGCGCCCCTAAAGAAGTTAGCAACTGGAGATCAGATGATGCACAAGGGGGCGCCCCACTCACTCATGCATTGCACATGCGCAGAGCTGACTGGCCCAGGCCCTATTCCTCAGTCTGAGGAAGTAAAGAAGTGAGTCAGTCACAGCAACTACTGCACCAGGCGTGGTGCTGTACTTTAGCTTTAAAGCAACTCACTCACCAACTGCTCAGAGGTGACTGGTTGGGGAAAAGGGCTTCACAAGAAACCACTGTAGAATGAAATTGTCAAGCCATAATTGTACATTACAATGATAGATTATTGATGATAAATTAGTTGTGGAACAGTTTGAGTTGAATCGCAGGCATCACGAAAACAACTGTAAACCTCAGAAAACGAATTTGTATCCTAAATTAGACCATGGGATGTTACATGATGTGATGCTTTTTAAAATAAATTTCTGTGAGATATGTATTTCTAAATTTACATCTTCACTTCAAATTGGCGAACTGCTTGTCTAATTTTAAGAGCTTGTATTTTTCGCACATCTGCAATATAATTGCACAATTTGAAACAGTTTGTATGTATAGCAGCACTCAGCTAGACCCAAACGAGTACAATGATAAAAATAAAATATTTTCTCACGTTTTTTCAAGGTGAGATATCAAGTTTATAATTAAAACACGCACTGTAATCCTTTTATTATTCTAGTCTTCTGCTCATCTTTTGCAAACAATGTCTAGCTCAACAAAGTTCTACAAATTCTAGTGAATATAAATAAGTGCAATTGCTGATAAATTGCACTTTTTGATGCAGGCACACACACACATCTGTCTGCTCCTCGGCATGGGATCGCCTCTTTTCCGTGCCCTAAGTTTGAGTTTTGCAATTCCCCCACGTGGATGCCTCTTCAGAACAATGCTGGTCCCGGGATGTTTCTCTCTGTGTGCCTATTTCTTTCTTGTGTGTCTATTTTGAATTGTGGATTTCTTTTTTCTAACCCATGTTATATGTTTTACATATACATTACTGGGGCACAACTTTCCAGGGGCCCTTCTCAGGTCTGGTAAATAACCACCTAGGATTATTCATCATCAATATAGATTCGTAAATCAGAACATTACGATTTAGGTTCATGTAAAATAGATAGAGACTATTTAGGTTTAAAGTCAATTTGGTATTGGGGAACTCCTGAGTTTGAGGGTCATAAAAAAAGGAGTATGTAGAAAAGGTGATAATTACTCATAATATATTTCTTATTGGTAGTGCCATAATCCTTTTATAGAATTGTACGATGTTCTAAGGGGATTTCACCCTGTGAACAATGCTTCCGCTGTACAGCGATTTTAAACCACCTCTGAAAGAAAATGGATTTCTCTCACTTTTATCCCATGGTGTTAGAAGATGGTTCTGACACTATGGGCCGCCCGGATTTTTCGCTTTTCGAGCACCTAATTGTTGAGCTTTTACTGTGGGGGAGCCTCATAAGTTGGGACTCACCCTCAGTGAACTCAGGATGTAAGATACTGCATGTGATTTTACTGATGTTCCCCTGGCTTGGCCAGGCCACTGCGCAGCAGCTGGAGTAAGGGACACCGGGCTGGTTACATGCAGTCACGTGTGTACATGCGTGTGCACACGTGTACGGGCTGCGCAGAGGAGATTTCTAGTGTGTGCAGTCCAGGAGCAGCTACAAAGTGAATGTTGTGGTAGGACTTATGCAGTATTGGGTGGTGACATGGAATAGGCTTTATACGGTCGAAAGAAACATGCCAGGGAAAGTCAGTGTGCTTTACTGTGTTTTAACTTCATTATTCCCCTAAGGGAATGTGGGGCCCATGGCTAGATTAACTTCCACAAGGCCTACAGTTTCCAGACACGCACTAAAGTCCATTGTATTGGAGGTGAAAAGAAGTATTCTGCAGAGTCCAAAGTCATATTTGTACTGCTTTTGGGTCGTCCAGAAATGTCATATTTATCTGAGTCTCTGGCTGGGGTCTGGCCCTGGCAGGTTAGATTAATGCCTTTTCTTTCCTGAGCGAAGATCTTCCCTCCAATGAAGGGAGATAGGTGGAGCTACAAGCCAATCCATCAACCGCTGTCGGTGGGTGCCAGGCACCAAGCTGAACCCAGGTGAAGGCAGCACTGGGGGAAAGGGAGCATGTGGCCAGAGACACTGGACGACGACGTGTTTGAACAAACCCAGAGGCTGGACAAGAAGAAGGGAGCAGGGACGTGATGTGTCGCTGTTTGATAGGACCAACAGAGACTTCCTGCCAGCCTCCTACTCAACTTTTAAAAAGTGCTTGCACAGGAAGAGAAGCTCTCTGGGGTGTGGTCTGCTGAGGCTGAAGGTGCTGGAGCCTGGCGCAATGGGCAGTTGGAAGAACAGCCCAGGACCGGTGCGCAGGAGCAGTGGCCTCTGCGCAGGGAGAAGAGAGGCCACGGAGGGGAGCCAGGCGAAAGGTTGGCGCAGGGAGCCAGTGAAGACAGCACCCTGCTGAATCAGAGACCCCGAGGGCGGAGGAGAGGGTTCCCAGTTGCTGGGGCTGGTAAAGAGGAGCATGAAGCGCCCCATAATGCCTCACCAGGCATTCGGAAATCTGCCGTTTTGGGGCTTTGTGGCCCCCAGAAGAGGGGCGGTCACCCTCACTTGTGAAAAGGTGCTGGGGGAGCTGCTGGAGAAGCCCAGTCTTTCCCCCCCAGCACGAAGAAATCTGCCATTTTTGTGCCTGATGGCCCCCAGAGGAGGGGGTCACCCTCAGGTGTGAAAAGGGGTGCAGGGGGGCTGCAGGAGCTCCGCAGTCTCCCCCAGCATAAAAAAGAACAATCCACCCATAAGTTTCACAGGGCATCTTAAAGAATAACCCCTCAAGGGCTCAGCCAGCCTTTAACACCTTCTAGGCTTGAACTTATGTTCTACAGCTGAGGGTGTACTATGAAGTGCATCATGGAGTGAAGGGCTGAGTTGGGGATGTCTGGAGAAGGGCATCCCCTGGAGTTGAAGTGGTGTAATTGCACCGAAATGCATTTACTATTGGTTATTTCTTTTTAGGTGGGCTGAAAGTCACATGTGTAAAGTGAACTACCTGTGTAAGATGATGTTAAGCTAAATGGAGTTATGTTGCTGGACCTTCCTGCTAGGGGTCTGGCTGTATTTACATAATCCCATGCTTTTACCTGTGATTCTTTTTAAAGTGAAGAGGCGCACTGCAGGAGAAGTGTAGTTGCCAGGAGTACTTCTTTTGAAGGGACTGTAAGTCACATGTGTAAGGAGATGTCATAAGCCAAGTGGGGCTATGTTGCCAGGCAGTCCTGCTAGGGTGTCTGGCTGTATATGCGCAATCCTGTGATTTCATCTGTGATGCCTTTAGGGGCTGTAATTGCAATGCATTTAAATGATCAACCAAGGTGATGAGTACTGTCCTTCTAAAGTGTATGTAAACATGGATTCTTGCTGCTGCGCTTAGGTGAAGTCCCCAGACTGCTAGCCCATAAGATATAGAGGTGCATACTTTATGGTCAGTAGGAGATGCTCAGTCAGGGTCATGTGTCACCAAGGCAGGTTTACCCCTTTTTAATGCTTGTTGAGGTAATGGGGTGAGTCGCCACTGAGATGGTGCCAGTGCGCAGGGCCCTCACTCCAGGTTATGTTCAACTATCTGCATTGGGGGCAAGTTGATGTGCATACATGGGAGTGGCAGTACTAGACCCCACCCCCCCCTTTGCGGGAGGGGTGGAGATGTTATGCAATGTCACAAAGTAATTCCAACAGCTTATGTATATTTGGAAATTGGTGCATAGTATTGAGTAGTGTGTGTGTTTAATAAATGTACTCTTACTTTTATAAAGCAAAGTACAGACTGGACAATCAATTATTGAGTGTTATTTTTGTGCACCTGCAAATGGCGATTATTAGCCCACACCACCTCCCTTGAGTAAGCCTCAGACTGCTCTGCAATGCTACCCTCTGAGAGTCAGGCGCTACAATTGAGTGTTTGGTTCCCAGTGAAGGACAAATGTAGTCATGTTATTTGTGCAGGCCTCACAGATGCTGCCTCGTTTTCCAACACATGGAAATTAGGATTAGTGCTCCAGAGCTAGAATGAGGGCACACTTTCGATAAACTAATAAATATCTTCCTCTTCCATGTGAGGAATACATTTAAGATGCTGAGTACAGCATGAGCAGCAGTCTGTCAGATGATTCCCTAGCGCTCTACCGTAGCTCCAACACTGAGTTCTAGTGAAGAACTAGGCCACTAATGTCTGCAGTAATGGCAGATGTTAACGTCCCCTGGACACCTTGTTACTGACTGTAGAACTGAATACATTTCCTTTGAAGGGGACTGCACTAAATGAACAAAATGGGGGAGGGGTTATTTTGCCCTGGAAATTATTGTGAGTGCTCCAGGAAGGTAAAATGAGGATGAATTTTCTTGAAATTTTCAAATACCTATCTTTTCCATGTGACAAAAAAGCCTGACATGCAGAGTGTAATATGCACTTCCAAAAGTTGGTTCCCAGTGTACAACTATAGATCTACCACAGAATTCTATTGATCAACTAGCGTGCTAACATTCTAAGTTCATGATAAACGCGGGGCACTCCTGACCGTCATATTGCTGAAATGCAAGCTGCTAGATTGAAATCCTTTACTATGGAGCAGTCAGAAGTAAAAGCACATTGCAGGTTTAAAACAAATATGAAATATGAAATCAAGGGACAACTAAGTGGCGGAGTGTGGCGTTGGCCTGCTTGGCTTAACCATGCACTCCGCCACTTCTGATATGCAGGGCTGCACCATATATACAACAATATGCCCTTCCTGCACATAAACAATCAATAGCGTTTTGATGTTCCATGTGTGCTGTACAATGCAGCACACAAAGAAACAGCAAAACCAACAAGAAATAAAGCATTTCTCCTCGTTTCGCCTGTTTAAGACCAGGTTTTCCCTGCTCTTAATTTTGGCGCTGCCTCCTATTTACACCACCCTTGTGAATAGGGGTCAGCGTCAAAATCAATGGCTGTTGTGGTGGAACACCCAGCGCACCACCCATTGCCCTTCTCTCTCACGCTAAGTACAGCGTGAAAGGGTGCCTTATTTACAAGGCAGCTTTAAGCCACTTTAAGTGGCTTAATGCTAACTTGTGAATAAGGTGAAGCCACCACAAGGCCACTAAAAGTGACGTTGTGGTGGCGATAGGGGCTTGTAAATATACCCCCAAATGTCTCAAAAACGAGAGGTAAGTTTTGGTTTGTTGTCATTTAGTGCATAATATACTGCAAAGGGCAAAACTTCATTATTGACAGATCGCTACCTATATCCACCATCCCATTTCCACATCTGTTCGCCCAAACTATCAATCCTCTCTGTCACATAATACCATCATAATTGTAAAAGAATGCCATGTTGATATTAATTTAGCTTCCTTTAAAATGCATGTGAGTAGACTTTTTAGAGGTGCAGAAAGTTATTGGTACATATATGTCTTATTTAAAATAAATGCATTTATGTTTGTAGGGCTAGGGACACTCATGGAATAAGGTCCACGTTTGACATTTCATTTTACTTTTCCCACTTTAATTTGATAGTTGTTACATTTTCACAAATCAACATGCAGTGCCTTCAAAATATTTTTTATTGCGAGTTAAATATGAGAAATGAATACAGCAAGATTAAAAATAATTATTTATTGCCCGTAAAACGCCTCTCTGTACAGCTTGTAAATGACGAAACTCCAAGCGAGTTAAATCATTTTCATATAAGTAATATTAAAAATCAGACCCAACGATCAGGCAGCTATGTTAAAACTGTCATTGACTACATAATTTTCATAAACTGGAAACCAATTTAAAATATAGCACAAACGTTTCATTTCTTTAAACACTCTGTTGAAGGACAATGATGGAAACCATTTTCAAATACTTAATCAGCCTCTGCACAGGAAAGTGAATGGTTGTAAAGTTTTCTTCTTCAGTAAACATGTCTTCAAGCGTAGGCACATTCTCTAAGATTTGTTGACAGTCTAGTTCCTTATTCAAACTCTGTGATCTTCACAAGCAGCTGGTAAAGGAAAAGGTGGTATTGTTATAAGGGCTCCTACTATAATTAGGTATGTCTCAGGCATTAACTTTGAATCTCCTGAATAGATAATCATTGGCGGAGAGCCAATCAAAAGTCGGCATTTTGTTGGTGAAGACTATTTGGTTTACAATCATCGATATCAGGCACATAATTGTAACTAGTTAAATTAAACCAAATAGAGACCACAAAAATGCACACATAGTTTGTGAAAAAGCCCAAAATGTAAACATGCTTTTCTAGTGATAAGGAGTTCCCTCATAACCCACGTCTTTGTCAGTCACCACACAATATATATACATTGTTTTTCACTGTTATGGAGTATATGGCTCCTTCTAATCAATGTATTTCGGTCCTGTACTCATAACTCTTCAAGAGAGATGTAGATGCCCTTCCATTCCCACCTGCCTACCAAACCAAGCAAAAATATTTCCTGCTTCCTCCTTCAGAGTCAGCATATGTCTTTAAAACATCTACAAGAGGAGGAAGAGAAACGTGATGATTCATCTTAAATCATTTCTCTGATCCCTAAAAAACTGCCAGGCTAATAACATAATTCTGCTGAGCAATTTTTCATTCTTACATTAAAGTCAATGGATTGCATTGTTTTGGTGGTAAGTCTACAGTTATTCAGAAGCAGCACAGGTAGAGCTTGGACCACATTATACATGTGATGAAGAAGGTAGTGAATACACCACCACCTAGTTAGCCCTAAATAGAGGAGGAAAATAAATTCAGTGCTCAGATACACGTTAGCGCAGACTGACTATAATGTAGAGATAGTGGAGAACTCTGCTTGATGGATGACTTCATTCTTTACTTTCCATGATAAATGGTGCCATATACATATCATGATATATGCCCCCGCCCTTGAAACTGGAAATATGTACACTATGTTCATCCCTCCTTGTGAAGGGTGGTGTATACATCTTGCTTTGATTTTTTTTTTATCCAATTCCATACAGGAGAATAGAGAAATGGAAATGTCTGATAAGATGAAGGAGGCATATACCATAAACCCTTATAAATATTGACATAGAGGCTGATCAGTCGGACCGCATGCCGCTATTGCGGCGGTGGGGAGACTGCCTGACAAGCAGGCGTTGGTCCCACCACTGCATTTCGATATGACCACAGTGCTGACAGGCAGAAAGTGCTCCCTATAATGGGGGCTTGTGCTGCGACCAAGGAAAAGGGCTGCAGCAAAAGCCGTTGTGCATGGCACACAGTGCATGGAGGTGAGTGGGGGCACTTTACAGTGGGCCACGACGGATGGTGGCCCTGTTTGGTGCCCCCCATATTACTTTCTAACATCCTTGTCTTAGCAGTTTTCTCACCATGAAAGGCTGTCAACAAGAGATATCATAATCCCAACATCACAGCCATTCAGGTATATGTCTGTAAACACTGCCCCGTAGTATGGCCTCTTTTCTTTAAGACTCAACACCGCCCTTGGCTGAGGACTCCCTCCCTCCTCCAAGGCAAGCATTTCAGACCACACTCTTTTGGATTAGGGGGAGTAACCCTCCGGCCGTATTTATTACATAATTAAAACATTGATATTATTTACATTATGTACACTTACGCAGAAAGTCCGGATACCTTGATCGATACACGAGGTTACTTGGCTAACCTTAACATGTTTGTAATACATCACATTGCTATCGTAATCAAAACATGTATAAACATTACTTTCTGCGTGTCCCCGCTAGAGCCTACGGCAAGGTCAATGTCTGGCAGCCCCAGCTCCCGCTAAAATGACAAAGACTCCTCTCGAGTAGGCCTGCATAGGGGTTGCAGCTTATCGGATGGATATTTCCCCCCGGCCCCCCCCCTACTTCCTGAGCCTTAACTACATAACAGAGGCTGCAATTATGCATATTTGTGCCCTGATGTGCATACGCGTGCGAGGGTGGCCACAGGCCTACTGGAAAGAGTGACTCCCCTGCCCCGCACCCCGACAGCCTGCTGACCGGCTGTCACTGCCCCTGGAGTTGTAAACGTTGCGTTGGGGGTCCAGCTTACCTGACGGATGTCTCCCCTGGGCCCCCCCTATGCCCTGAGCCTTAACGCCATAAAGGGGCGCTGAAATTCTGCATCCTTGCGCCCTTGTGCGCATACATGTGCGGCAGCTTGCTGGAAGAGTGACTTCCTGGCCCGCACCCATTCAGCCTGCCGACCGCTGTAACTGTCCCTGGGGTTCTATGTGAGACCCTCTGTCTCCCCCTCGGGCATCCCCAATTTGATAAATGATGATGCCTGCTACCAACCGAAACTATGCTCACCAATCATGACTTTACCGCCACAGGACAGTATAGTTGCCCGACTATCAGGCCTCCCTTACTGCCTACTAGAAAGGTCATGCTTACACCGTTGCCGCTTTTAAGCCATGCAAAAAATGTTCTTTTCAAAAAAACTTCTTCACCCCATCATGAGAAGATGTACTCCATGCTGTAGCATAACAAATTTTTGTGAAGGCACCACTGCCCTACTGCCCCCAGTTTGTAATCCTGAATAGTGCTACTGAATGATTCAGGACCCCAGACAGACTCACCACTCTTTCTACTGCAGTATGGGGGTCGTGTCTGACCACCTAATACGTGATGCAGGGCATTGTATCCCCCATCCCTGCCCCTGCAATCATTGAAAGCTGGGAGCCCATCCTCCTGTTGAGAATGATTAGCACAGGAAGACCCAGATCGCCTGGTTAAAATGGCTGAATTTATAAAATGCTGCTCTTTAAGCATTGCAGAGTTTGGGCACGCTGGCAAGACCTATTCCCTGGTTCGCAGAGGACTGCTGGATGGCACCTGCGTGCATAAGTGCAATACACTACTGTCTCACATGCGGCGGGGTGGCTGCCCAGCCCACTGGAAGAGTGACTCCGTGGCCCCCGCACCCTTTCAGCCTACCGACCTAACTGAACCCATATTTAGCAGGATCGAACCTACGCGGGGAGACTCCAATGAATTTCTAGTCCATTGCCTTAACCATGGGGCCACAACTACTTTCCGTTCAACAAGCTGCCAGTGTGCTGCCACGCGGCGGCCTGAGTTTAGGCATGCCGGCCGGACCTTTCCCCTGGGTCACGGAGAACTGCTAATCACACCTGTGTGCATATGTGCCGTAAAATATTGCTATCTGGCAGATTCCCGTTCAACTGGGTGCCGAGATGCTGCAGATGAACGCAGCCCCCCAGTTTGATCATGAAGGCAAGACATTTACCCTGATTCGCAGACGACTGTTAAATACCTTCTGCTAATGACCAATTCAGTTAAAAAACAGTGTTTGAAAAATTGCCCCTAAATCTTGTTTAAAAGCAATATGTGAACCTTTGCCACTACAGGACAACCTGACAGCATAGCAGGAGTAAAAGCAGTGTTTAACATTTGCCACTAAATTCTGTTATACGCAGTATTTAAAACTTTTGCCACCTTAGGACAACATGCCAGCAGAGCCATAGCCGAACTCTTGTCCTGCGAGATCCTTTGCCCCCAGACCATGCCTGTTCTGGAACCTCTGGTCCAATTCTTGCAAGCATCTTGCCGTCCTTGTGATGTGGTTCCGCACTGTTATCATTCGGAATACGTGCCATAAATAAATACAAACACATATGATCAATGCTCTTAGCATTTTGGTAAATGAATAGAAATCACACGTCAAACCAATTGTTTCCATCATAAGACTGCCCTCCCCTTCTAGCCCATACTCATACCCCCTCAGGCCCTATTCTTATAAAACAGGGGTCAATCACAGGAAAACAGGTCACCATGTTGTTTGACCATGAATGAGATGTTTAGGTCGAATCCCAAGAAACAAGGAACTGACTAATAATACCATATGCAATGCATTCAAAAGTAATATAGCACAAGATACAATCTGTAATATAGCCCAAAATACAATGTGTCATATGTATGTGTAATTGTGCAAAACAAAGGCCGCCTAAAACGTGCAAATGAGGCTAAATTACGGGAGAACCCAGTGGGCCAATTATGTTTGTACAATGAGCTGGACTTTCACCTCATTGTATGCTCGCCTGGACACAGATACAGATGATCAGTGCTCCTATATTTGTCAAACAGATAGAGTTCACATGCCAGCTCCCTTCTTCGCATCCTGCGACTGACATATTGGCGTATTTAGGCCTATGCACTACTGTGATGCGTTACACAGAACACATATGATCAGTACCGTATGTTGACAACCCAGCTAGCCTTCACATGTCAACCCCATTATTCCTTTCCCATACACTGCTCCTGAGGTTACCTGGAGCCTACCTTAGGGTGCCTTATATGTAAGGAAGAGGAAGGTTTGGGCCCAGCACTTTAGGGGCCCTTTGATGGCCCGACCCCTGTGCTGGGGAGCGAGAGAACAGGAGACTGTTCCCGCTCTCCTTGCCCCCTTTTAAAGGGGGGGCACTGGGCAGACCAGTCTAAACCGGCCTGCCCCAACGTCTAAAGATTGCGCTGAACCGGAAGCACTAAAGTGCTTCCGGTTCGCGCTCCCACCGGCACTGCCATTGGTTGCTCAGGGGAGGTGGGGCCCCATGTCAGAGAGCGCGGCGATCCCCCACCTCCTCCGAGCCCTGGGGAACGGTGCGAACGCCATAATTGCGGCCCGTGCTGGGTCACGCTAGGCCTTGCCCAGGATCTCTTGTCCTGGAAGGCAGCGCTCTTCCCTCCGACAGCTGTGGGTCCGACTGCCAGAATTGGAATCCAGTGGTCGGAACAAAGGGCTGTCGGCAGTCTGACCGCCATCATAATCATAACCATCACAACTATCATAATGAGGCCCAAAAATACATTGCCTTTTTCTCTTTCAGATCATCAAAGGCATGGTGAATGAAAATAGCATAATCTGACCCCAATGAATAGCACAAATAATACAAACAACACATTCGCTTTTTTCTTTTCTATTTTAAATATTGGCAAATACCATTATTTCTGGGGATAGTTGGGACCAAACTATGCTCCCCTAATTAGGAGTGAGACTGTAACAAACCTGGAACATATCTACCAAAAGTGGGTTTTGGCACTGTGGTGCTTTTGTATGGTTGTGCTGGAGAACTGGAACGGTTAACTGTTGGTCAAGAGAAGGTTTTTTGGTGCACCTAACACCAGGGCTCAGTGTGAATCAGGTGATTGTTACTTTGGTGAGAACCTGTGCTGCTGCAACTGGTCCACCTGTTAGAGTGGGAGTTTTCAAACTGCTACTACTTGTTAGTGCACTGATGGCATGAAATTAATGGATAATGAAGTCTTAAGCATGTCAATCACTGCAGTTAGAGAAGGAATGGAATTTTTGTCTCCAATCTGCTGAAAAGGAAAGAATAGTATTGTATTTTTTTATCAATTACCAAATTACAAAACTATTCCCGCAAATTGTCCCACTCTGGTAAAAAATCTACTAGATGTATTTGTTGACCACCCACGTTAAAAGGAACTGCTGCTCACATCCAAAACACTGCTGCTCATGTTCAGATTTGTAGTTTTGCCTCCAAAAACGAACCAAATGGTATGCATGGATAAAAATGTTTCTGGAATGTTGCTTGCATTGAAAGATTTCCTGAAAGGTACATCTTGCATTAAAATTAATCCCAAAAATTCCCAGAGGTGGCATAATGGCATAGTCTCTACAATTCTTTGTACATTTAGTTACAGAAAATTACCAAAATAATGCCAATTATACTGGAGTAATTAAAATTCCCCCACACCTAATACGGGGCAGCCTTGGTTCCTTAGGATATTCATTAGAAGAACGCCTTCATCGTTTGACCATTACACTATATAACTCTGGCAAATATCATAGAAACAACATAGCTCTAAGCCAATAAGTTACTGAACAGTTGCCAACTCAAGAGGACACCTGTATCAACCAGTACTAACAGATCACTCACCAACAGTAATACATATTGGATAGGATTTGTGGCACTATCATGAGCGTAAAACAGCTCAAAGCCATCTAGTTGGCTCAGCTGTTACCACCTCAATTGCACTACCAGGTCATGTTATACTTACTTGTTGTCGTATAAGAAAAGCAGACATCACACACCACATGTGACACTAACATACACATTCCTAAGACACATTGATGGCTTCATCTGTATGATTTCAACAATCTACATATCAGGTATTGGAAATGCCTCTTTTTGCATAATCATTCCACTTTATTTTGAACTGATGCTGCTGCTTTTTTCACTCTGGGCACTGGAACTATGCAAAACAGGCTCAAGTGCATGTGTCTAGCTCAGAAACATTTCAAAATTGGATATACTCCTAAATGACATTGTTAGATATGGGCGTCTTTAGTTGGCAGAGGTAGGTACCTTTGTCCAAATAGGGACCTTGCTTCTATTTAGGGTAAAGGGGATACACACTTTAGATAACTCCTGCTCACCCCCTCGGTAGCTTGGCACGAGCAGACAGGCTTATCCCAAAGGGATTATGTAAAGTATGTGTACCAACACTTACAGTAACATAGTGAAAACACCACAAATGAACACCACACCAGTTAAAAAAAATAAAATATCATTATCTAAGCTTAACAAGACCAAAACACTAAAAATCCAACATACACAGTTACAAATATGACTTTCAAAAGGTTTCAACAACTTGTACCATAGAAAGCTATGGATGTGGGACTTTTACACAAAGTACCTATAGTTGCATCAAAATTACAAGGCCAAACAGCCGCAGAGTGAAGAAGCGCCGAAAACAAAGAGATGCATCAGTTTCTAAAACCTTGAGAAGGAGTTGCGACAGTTCTGCTGCACGCAGGAGAAGTGATGCGTCGAATCCGGTCTGTAGGGGGAAGTGATGCATCGATTCTTCATGACAGTTCTGGTCCACAGGTGATGCGTTGGTAAGACTTGTCGCACAGGTGCGATGTGTGGAAATCTGGGATGCGTCGGTAATCGATGCGGCGGCGGCGAGCGGCGCTGCGTCGGTTTTCTTCAGCCGCGACCTCTCGATGCATCGATTCTTGCAGTGGCGAAAGGCGCTGCGTCGGTTTTCATTGTGGCATGACGATGCGTGGAAATTCTTCTCGTGCCCTGGAGATGCATCAGAAAAACAGCAATGCATCATTTTTGTAGTTCTTCATGTTCCTTCTCTCTTCTAGCTCCCAAACAGCAATAACAACCTCCAGAGGTCCAATAATGGCACAGGCACCTCCTTGCAGGTCAGACCTAACAGCAGCGGAGTTCGTGGGAGCTGGGGGTGAAGTCTTTGTGTCCCTGAGACTTCAGAACAGAGGCCAGCACACACAGGCACTAGGAGATCTCCTTCGAGCAGGGGATACACCATACAGCAAAGTCCTTCTCTTTTCCTTGGCAGAAACAGCAACTGCCGGCCAACCCCACACAGCACACAGCAAAGGGGCAGTACTTATCCTCAGTGTCTCCAGCTCTTCTCCTTGGCAAAGGGTCCTCTTGAATTCCAGGTATGATTAAAAAATCTGGGGTCTGGGCACAACAACCTCCATTGTCAGTGTGAGCCCTGGCTCCAGACATATCACAGCGGGTGGAGCCATCATTGTGGAAGGAACAGCTCTATTCAGGTGCAGGTGCTAATCCTCCCACCACTCCAAATGCAGACCAAACCTATTCAGCCTAGCGCTGACTCATCCAGACTCACTGGAGCCACTGCATATCCCCAGCCCCTGTAACTCTAAAACCAGACAGTCAATACACATCCTAGCAGAGGCACACTGGATCGCTAAGCAAGAAAATAACTACTTTCTAAAAGTGGAATTTTCAAACACAGAGTGTAACAATCACCCTCACTAAAAGATGCATTTTAACATTCTGAGATCAGGCATGCTAAACTTTATTTTCCTATCTGGTTTCCACTTTCCAGGGGTAGTTATGCTTATAAGATGTTATAAGCAAATTCCCCATTGTATCCTATGGAAACAGATAGCTTTAGAATAGTGAAAAACGAAATTGACAGTATTTCACTAACAGGACATGCCACACACATAATGGCATGTTATACCTTTCACATGCACTGCACCCTGCCCACAGCGGTCCCTTGGGCCTACCTTAGGGGTGACTAACATGTAAAAAAGGGAAGGTTAGGGCCTTGCCAAGTCGACATGGCAGTTAACAAACCACGTGCAGGTACTGCAGTGGCAGGCCTGGGATATTTTTTCAGGGCTAATCATGTGGGTGGCACAATCAGTGCTTCAGCCCGACTAATAGCATTTGATTAACCAGCCCTTGCACACTTAGTGCACTTTACTAGGGACCTACTAGTAAATCAAATATGCCAATCAGGGAGAACTAATCATGATAACAATTTACACGGAGAGCATGAGCACTTTAGCGCTGATTAGCAGTGGTAAAGTGCCCAGAGTCCTAAAGCCAACAACAGCAGGTCAGGAAAAAACAGGAGAAAGAAGCAAAAAGTTTGGGGATAACCCTGCAAAAAGGGCCATTTCCAACAGACATCTCCAGTATATGGCACAAAGTGAAACCAAGAACTGTAGGTTAAATGCCACTAGTGGACTTAAATATCCAATAGGCTGTTACTTGTTGCAAATCTCAGTGACTGAGAACACCTAAGCTTGTCCCCGCCTTTGTTCTTCTAGCCAGGCAGGCACCATTCCCAGTGGAAGGAGAGCTAGCTTCAAAACTGGTTTTGAGTAAATACAGAGGAGGGATTGTGACCACATCATTAGGGCTGGCACAGAAGTTATGCACAGCAGAAGAAAGGTTCTGCCATGGTGGATTAAGGTAGAGAGAGGCACTATGGGATTGTTTTCAGTAGGCCACAAATACCTGCTTTAAAAGTGATTAGGGTTGTCCCTTGGAATTACTGTGCCTGTGCTAGACAGAAGAACAACTGTATCTGCTGTTGAGGCTTATGAGGAGGCCTGAGAAAAGCTAGTCTTCCCCCACTTGTACCCAGGACAAAGAAAGTGGACTGAAACTTCAGTTGGCATGTGTCCTGTTAAACTACAGAGGCACAAGTTGCTAGAAGCCTTTTCTCTGAAGAGTCCAGATGGCCAGTTCCAAATGGAGCTACTCTGGACCCTGCTAGACACGTCTGCTGGAGTCAGTGTTTACCCTCAAGTGCTAGGGCCCTTTGACATTTGGCTGGGTCAAACTGTACCCCAAATAATATCTTAAGAAACCTGCGACTTAGAAACGTTTTGTCTCCAGAGCCCTCCAGAGGACTAGGACAAACCTACTAAGTCAATCCGACAAAGGGAGGTTGCCGCTGGGTCAACGATTCAGGTTGCTTCTGCTCTGAGATATTCCATAGCAGCAAATCTATTTCAGTGGGACATCGCTGAGAGGGTATCAAATCTCCTGCAGCCCTGTTCAGCTAAAGCTTGCATCCCTGCCCCACTGGTGGAATTCAAGATACAATGAAATTACTAAATCCAAATGTAGAAATCTTCACCTGGTAAAGGCACCAAAAGTATCCATCTAGCATACAACCTCCTTCCTTGGGCATTAGTTTTGAATTCCTGCCACTCTAAGCTGTCCCGCCAAAAGTCAACGGCTTTACCTGGGCCTCATCCAATGGCTATCTGACCTCATGGAGCCCTTCTTATACACAGCCTGCTGGCTTGTCCCACTCAGGATTGTTACTTCCATTTCAGAGACTAAGTCAGAAGGTAAAACTTCCAACCGGGATGGACCTGATTTCTGTAGCCAACCCGTGCACCATCAGAGTCGGCTGTAAATTGTCTCTAGGTATCTGTCAAGTGCAACTAGATGACCACAACTGGAGCTTCAAGCTTTTTGGTGCTATTTTCATGTACAAGTTTAAACAATCATATCTCTGGATCCCCTTATTGGAAAATGAACATGTTGGGGTCATGTTGTTCAATAAATTATGCTCTCTTATTATAAATTGGAGTGAGAGTTTGATGGTGTTATGCTTTTAACATTTTAACAGTTTTTATACTTTGAAACGCTTTTGACATTTTTTTAATGTAAGCCTGTTTGCTCTGCGCCATAATTACCTGACAACTACTGGACCTAACACGGATAGTAACAATATTACTTTTAGTGTACCACCCAACACCCATACTAATAATCCACTTTCTCACATCAGCCATGCAGAAAATGTTAACTTGAACGTACTACACTCAACTACACATTAAATGGCATCAAAGCCAAACAACGGACAAAAAGGCCATGAAGCTTCATAACATCATTAGGCCAAGCAACAGATAAAAGAAATGAAAGTGTGTTAAACACAAAATGCACCGAAGTCAATCTCTCACTTCAAAATCTATTAGCAGTTTCTGAAACTTAGATAAAGTATCTGGTCCCATACTATATGTTGCAGTCACTGAGATGTGTTCCATTATTAGATTTTGAAGACAGATACACACTGAATGTGGGGTCACAGTAGTATATAAGAATATCCTAAAACATACACATTATTCACCATATTTAGTTTTTGTTAAAGAAATGGATATATAGTTATAGTTAATCACCACCTTGGGCCCAATTCACAAAGGTAAATTTAATAATTATTGTATGTTTATGATGTATGGCTCCAGGAATCCACAAAGGGATTCCTGGTTGGCATAAACATTTTTAGAAATGTGGACATAACAGCCACAAGTTCATTCCAAGGCATGGTTTGTCCTGATATACTCCAGAGCCCGTTTAACTCCTTTTCCTAGAAGGGAAGTGGAAAAGATCTGTCCCACATTTGGTGGGACCGTACAAGGGACTATTGGTGACCAAGAATATTAAGGTTTGCCACTCATGCATGCGTAAATATATGGGCACAGATTTACTATATTTGTGTGACTCCGGACCCGTGTTTCTGTAATCAAACAAAACTGACAGCATTTAATTTCTCTAAAGATTTCTGAAATACCTTTATATTCAAAGAGTTCATCTTAAATGGAAAATGAAAGAAGTACTTGGGGGTGTGAACAGCTAAGCTAGGCATGCCTCACTGTTGCTTTCAATATGAAGAGCTCAATCAAGCCACATCCTGCACATTTTTTAACATAAGCACCCCACTGACAAGAGTGCTTACACCCCTGGTTCATTCGGGTGCTATAGGGACTACTGGCACATTCTTGTGCAGTTTAGGGGGTCAGATTCACTTCCGGACAGGACTCGTGGAGCTACAGCCTTGATCAACGTGGCAGTGCTGGGGGACGGCATGACCAGGATGCTGAGGCAGCAGGAATTAGTGACGTGGCAGAGGCGATGCCAATGCCGCTGCTAGCAACCCACTGCGGAGTCATAGTAGACATCCCCACTTGCCCGCCTGGATGCATGAGGGCTAGTTAGGGACACCCCACCTTGGCAGTACGGGCTTCCCAAGGTGGTTCCAAAAGGCAACAGTAAACATGGTCATTGCAACCATTGAGCCCCTATGAGGATTGCGCTTGCCGAGCCAATTGGCCAATAATAGAGCTCGGGGGTTGGGCATGCATATGGTCTAGCATGAGTGCGTGGGCTTACCATAGTGAGCTCTTAGACCATTGCGAAGTGTCTGCCAGACAGGCAGTTACTGTACCCCCAGTCTTCCCTCTATGAAGTAATGTCAAGTGTTGTAGCAGACTGAATGTCAGCGACCAGGCAAGACACATACACAGTGGGGTAGGCAGTGCCCCTGCCCTGGGACGTGGCAGTGGAGCTGCACTACCAATAAATGCTAATCATTGGGAGTGCCCCTTTGAAACTGCAGGGCTGTGCTGGTGCTCTTGTGCGATGGAGCTGGACCTCCTGACTGTGACAATTTAAGCCCCTGGCCTCCTGCGCCACTTTGAATTACTGAACCTGGATTGAGGCCGAGGGGTGGCCCAAAGAGCTCAAGATTGTGATTGAAGGAGTGTGAATACTGGGCCTCTTACTGATGCAAATATGCTGCTCCATCAGGTGCCTACAGTTTGATGGTGTCACCTGGCCTGAGTGATCTGAGGAATTGGGGGTAAATCTGGACATTCCCTGCATATGAGTGCCACAATATGGTTCCCTTGTGCCTAAGAGACAATGGGTTGAGCTACCTCCGGTACCTGCAAGGGTAGAGAGGCTGGGGAGAGCAGTTGGTAAGGGGAGCTTCTCACCCCCTCCCTGGGTTGATCATTGCCAATGAAACAACGAGATAACCGGTGCTTGGACACCACTGTCGCATTCATGAGGGGGCACTGGTAGTGGTAAATATATTGAACACTATGTGCTATCTTTGCTGGAGCCCAGAGCGTGATCTGAAGTTTGTCTTTTGAGGAGGTAAGAATTTCCTTTGAGTGCCATAATCTTGTCCCTGGGCTATAATGACCAAGGAGCTTTATGTGGCTGGTGGTGGGAACCCTGAGGTTGTGGAGGGTCCAGTGGTGCCCGTGTGCCCATTCCCGACATTTACCAGACTGCACTTGCAATGACAGTTTGGGGCCCAGGTGACATTGACCTTTTGGTGCTGAATACATGATGGGCAAGGAGAAAGGTGCAAAAGCGGTGCAGTCAAATAAAATTGATCAAAACACTGTGCCTGGCAGTGGCCCACAGGAGCCAGGGCCAGAGGGAGAATCCAGTCCACTGCCCAGAGAACAGAAGCAGGAACGACGGAAATCCTGGCTGCTATATGGGGGTCTAGAGCATCAATGGAGAATAAAATGCACAAAATGGCCATTGAAGTCAACACTTCTGCTTGGAGGTCCACAAAGTTGCGGGCAGAGGTTTTGTTTCTCTTTTTTTAAATTCCTTTTGCTAAATAAGATACAAGATGGATGGACAAATCAATAAATATACAGGCATCATCATGATTACAAAATGTCAATTAATACAACAAGGTAGTACATTATATGCCAGAGAGACTTGCATAGCAGCATGTGGTTCAACTTTGTCTAGGGTGTGGAATCTTTATAGTGAAAGAGGCCTGCAGGAACCAACCAGCATTCAAGTGTAAATAGTGAACATACCTAGCATAGTAGCTCTTCACTCCCCTCTTTCATTTCCTACCTCTGAACCATCCTCACCCTTTATCTCATTTTTCTCCTTGCCTCGTGGGTAAGACTGGTAAAGTTCCCAATGGTCCTTGAGGCAGGTCTGGGGACAGGAGTAGTTCACTATATGTATCAGATTGTGTATTATAATAGACCATGTCTGTGTTCCAGTCCTTCAAATTCCGGAGCAAACCTCGTGCCCATTGCATAACCACTCACTGTCCGGCAAGCAGCAGCTCGATAGCAACCAAACATCAAATCTCTGCATCGGTGTCCTTATCATACCCTAATAGCGCAAGCATTGGGCCAAACTCCAAAGCGAACCCAGTGATAACCTCTAGTTCACAAAAAACTGACTTCCAAAACTCAAGTATCCCTGGTCAGAACCAAGCAAGATGAGTAAACTATGCAGTTTTTTCCCCACATTGCTGACATTTTGCACTATCACGTAGTCTATAGCTATGCAATCATTCTGCGTTTAATATACCTGGTTAATGTATTTAAAGTGTACCAATCTGTGTCTGCCATTTAGTGAAATGAATTGGAAAACTAAACAACAATATTGTCATTATTTGTCTCTAATGACTATTCCCACATTCCTCTGCCATTCAAGACGAGGATTAGTGAGCCAAGGCCTGAGGACCTCCTGTGCCCTAGTAGAGGAATCAACCTGCAAAAGTAGAGACAGCGCAAGCATGGCGGAGAGCTCCAGACAATCGTTCATCAATAATTCCCATAATGTGTGCCTTGCTCTAGAGTAGCTCATCATCCCAATCCCGGAGTGCTTCCCATGTGCACATTGGGCCATCTTGAAAAAAGTCCCCCAAATTCCTGATACCAAGTGTCTGCAAGGCTTGCATCGCGCCACGCTCTTGAATCATAGGAAACCAGGAACACCAAGTCAATGGGACAAGAGGTGAATATAGCAAAAAGTCCACTTGCTGCTCTAGAAGTTTGTACCAGGCATGGATTGTGACATTTATTGAATCAAACACACTGTGTCGCAGTGTCAGGTTTCTGATCAATGCTTGAGGTATCGAGTATGGGTCAGCTGCATCCCTCTCTTGCTGCAAATCCAGTAGATCTGATGGGCCATGGAGCCAATAGTGAGGAAATATACTTTGTGCTGCTCTAGAATAGTTCTCCAAGTCTAGGATGTTCAGGCCTCCCATCTGATATGGGAAGGTAAGTGTCTCCCATGTCACTCTCAGCTGCTTACGCCTTATAGCCCGCTACCGCGGGCTATAAGGCTATATTATGTAATTGTGCCCTGGATAGGGAGGCACAGGACGGGCAGTCTATTATTTAATTCCCTTCAAGCCTGAAGACAACCCACATGAAAACCACTGCATCGTATTATGTACACGAATGGATTTTAACAGATTGACAACAAAGATTATAAGGAGATTAGATGTATATGATCATTTTAAGAGGCTAGTATTGTTACAGTCCGCTTTAGCGGGCTATACCGGCTATTAAAGGACCGAGCCGAAGGCCTTTAACAAGGGAGTGGGACTTTAAAAGCCAGTATAGCCCAGCTAGGAAGGGCTATAAGGCTATTAGAACATTCTGCCACTGAAGGGAAGAATGTTCTAACAAATTAAACAAAGGCCTCTCAGAGCCAGTGGGGATTGAAATCCCCTAGGGCTCCGAGAGGCCTTTGTTTAAACATTGGAATGTTGCTTTGCGGGCCTGTATCCGGCCCGTAGAAGCACGGAGCACTCCATTGTCTGCAATGGAGTGCTCCACATTTTAATAACATTTATGTATTTTAGCACTGCACAAAATGAAGTTGTTGAAAATGTATCTATAAAAATCTGTACACTTTTTAACATTTTACTTGTGTAATATTATTAACTGAAATAAAATTACCCTTTGACCTCTGATGTGCCATTACCTCTAACTGGCATGTTGTTTTCCATGTCAGCTGGGCCCAGCCCCAGTTGTATTGACTACCTCACAACTTTTACATTACCTGAATACTTGGGGTCTTGTATGAGGTTCTCACTACACATTAATTTCAGACTTGAAAGGAATGATCCTCAGGGTACCATGGCAGGAGAAACTATGACGTAATTTTACTGAAAATGATTGGTCCTCCCTAATTCTCTCGCATGGCAGGCACATAAGGGAAGCCTCTTGTTTCATAATCCTTCATAATTGGCACTGGTTCAATCTCAAGCCATTTAACGTCAGGCTATTACCTCACTCCAAATGCTGGAGTTGTGACCAATCTCATTGTACTTTGCTACATATTCTGCTGGGTGTCCCTCCAGGCATAGTAGTATTAAAACATATGGCAGGAGATAGCAATGGTGTGGAATTTCCAGGTTTCCCAATCCACTCCCTTAGTGCTCTTGAATGACACCTCTGATGTGACAGGGGTCCATGACAATAGGCCAAGGTGGCTGGTGAATTCTCTGATGGTCCAAAGATTTACATCTGAGGCACTTGGAGGAAGCAGACTGTATCCATCTGCGATGAACAACTGACGCAACTAATGTAAATCGCATTGCATAAATACATTAGCTACAGGGTCGCTGACTAATTAACAACCGTCCTGAAACTATGGCAAAACCCTCTGGAAAATTGGGGGACATGATTGACACCGAGGACATACTCTACCCTTAGCCTCCATACACTCATATCACTCAATGATTTCATAATGATCTATCTCTTGATCATCCAGTGTGAGGATGCAACTCTGTATTACTCTCTCCTTACCTCTGTGTGTCCTTCGCCACCGACTCCCTTTCTCTACAATTGGAGTCAATCGGTGTAGCATTATCTTTTGAATTGCCTCTATATGCATTGGTTGTTAATATGCCAATGTAGCATCAGGAAACACCATGCTGTATGTCTTATTGCCATGCCTAGGATGAGAAGCCATCTGTGACTTGCAGAGTCGGCCTTAGTCTCTCCCAACAAACTCTGTAAATGTAGCACTTCCAGGCTTTCATAGAGTGGCGAGTGAATGAAGGGGAGGCTCATTTTCATGTGTCCCACTGTAGAATTAGTTAGCTGCTCTTAACCGAAAGCAATTGAGTTAACCCAGATGATACTTGTGTGAAAGTGCATTTAATTTCCCTTCGTGCTTCGTTGTCTGTTTTCTATGTTGGTGAGCACTGTCAAGTAAATCATTCTCTGCAGAATGAATTGTGGCTCTAATTCTCGTATTGTAAAATGTCCTGATTTTTCGTTTTCAAATCTGGTCACCCTTGCATCTCTGGCATCTGTTGTTTCTTGGATGCAGGTACTGTTGCATTAATTCTCAGTTTCTCCGCTACATGTCTATAAAACGCAAATAAAAAATGTAAATAGAAAAGAATGTATACAGCTTCAATTATGTATTCTCCCATCTACTACCTACATTTATAGACGCCTCTCAAAGTAGGTCATGTTTCTTCTTGAGGTCATAGACTGAAGGACTTTCCTTATTGTCTGAAATCGTAACAGGAGAGCGGAGTGATTACTTGGAAACTGTGCGCATTGTGAAGGCAGCAATTTTGACGTGGTTATTTGCAATGACGAAGGCCCTATTGTAAACTCGAGTACACAATTCCATGCTGAAAGGCGCAATTATTTCAACCAAGTTATTAACTTGGAAGCGTCGGATAAAATGTATTTCCAAGAAGACAATTAAGCCGTTATTAAAGTGATTTTTAAAACAACCTCAATTTTTTTAGTTATTTGTTTTACTTCTTCTGCTTTTTCAGACATTTGTTATTATTTTTCATAGACACAGAGAGCAATCCCAGCGCTTCCTGGAGCATCAACCACTTCTTAGAGAGGGACTCACTCGACTGCTTTTTTGTCCAATAAAATAACTTTGTTCAGAAGATCACAATTCCGAGATCCTCTAACTGCCTACTTCCCAGTAGGGAAAGCATTTCAGGCCAGCCACTACTAATTTTTGCACTGGCCTTTTTTAAGGCAGGTAATTCTGCGGTCCGAGATTGGCCATGGCTTCCACTTCTATTTATATTTTTTATTGACCAATCAGTGTGTGAAGCTCGATGAAAGTTTAAGGCAAAAACAACCCAAAGAGGTCCTAAAGAGATCCTGAAATGTTTCTATATTACTTGCAGCCATCACCATCATGGTTTTATTTTGGTCTAAATTAATGGGGTTATTCAAATATGTAACATGTTTGAAGTGAAGTACTTTCCCTACTGTTGCACAGACTGGAGTGGGACTAGTAAATATTACCCCTCTGAAGTCCAACGCTTTCCCTACAGTTGCACAGACTAGTGATGGAATATTAAATCTTACCCCTCCGAAGTCCAATGCTTTACTTACTGCAGTAAAGACTGGGGTGGGGATAATACATCTTACCCCTATAAAGTCCATCACTTTTCCTACTGTTTCACAGACTGGAGTGAAAATAGTAAATCTTGCCCCGCCATGGTCCAACGCTTTCCCTACTACTGCACAAACTTGGTGTTGAAATATATAAAAGGTATCCCATCTGAAGTCCAACGCTTTTCCTTCTGCTGAACAGACTGCAGTGGGAATAGTAAATCTTACTCTTCTGAAGTCCAAATCTTTCCATACTGTTGCACAGACTGGATTGGGAATAGTGAATCTTACCATTTCGAAGTTAAACACTTTCCCTACTGTTCCACAGACTGGCTGGAATGGGAATAGTAAATCTTACCCTACCGAAGTACAATGCTTTCACTGCTGTTGCACAGACTGGAGGGGGAATAGTAAATCTTACTCTTCCAAAGTCCAATGATTTCATTGCTTGTTGCACGGACTGGAATGGGAATAGTAAATCTTACCCTTCCAAAGTCCAATGCTTTTCCAACTGTTGCACAGACTGGAGTGAGAATAGTACATTTAACCCCTCTGAAGTCTAGCGCTTTTACTACTATTGCAAAGATTAGAGTGGGAATAGTACATTGAATCCCTCGAATGGCCACTGATTTCCCCACCGTTACACAGACTAGAGTGGGAATGGAAAATCTTGTTCCTCTGAAGATCAATGCTTTCCCTCCTATTGTATACACTGGAATGGGAATAGCATGTCTATTATTCCCTGACTTCAATGATTTCTTAATATTGTTTAAATGTATCTATTATAATTTTTTATTGTTTTAAATGTTATATATTTTCTCCCAATATATATATATTTTTTAAAACAATGTATACTATTTTTAGTAAATGTCTTATTTGGATTTTATACTTTTTATATTTAATTAATTTGGTAATTTATTTATTGTTTCTCAGTTGATTTGTCAATATTTGTTATGTTTCATATACATATATATATATATATATATATATATGAAATATAACAAATATTGACAAATCAACTGGGAAACATTAAATAAACATGTTTCATATATATGTGTATACATATATTTCCTACTGGCGGACGAATAGTCGTGAAATTCTTTAAAAAAAAAGTCTATCCAGGTCAGCTCCTATCCTGAAAGGTTGGGGTGATTCATCAAGCGGGGGCCGAGAAAAAAGGGGGGTCCAAAAACGCATTTTCCCTAAGTTAATTTCCACTACAGCCCGAACTGCTGAACAGAATTACCCCAAATTGGCAGAAAGGTAGAGCTTGGTTCAGAAAGCGACCTTTATTTTTAAAAATGGTGTAAATCCGTTCAGTAGTTTTTGAGAAATTCATCATCAGTCTTTATTCAATTTAAAAAACAATCATAAAAGACACAAACATAGTACATAAAAACATACATTTCAATAAATACGTTAAAATACCTTTAAAAAAACATTAAACACTTCAATGGACTGACATGTAGTAATAAAAACACTTTTAAATACTCCCTGGCTCAGGTGATAAAAGGGAAAACCCAAACACAAAGTTCATCAAAGCCCATCAAGGGTACGCTTAATTGTTTTTCTCTGCAATGCCCATGCCCAGCCCAAATATTTTGCCAATGCGACAGAAACTATTGTTAAAGAGCTAGTGCGCAAAATGCGTAATGCTACAGCGCAGCTCCTTGTGCCGAGAGATTTGCACATGGGGGAAAGCCAAACGCGCCTTGGAATGGTAAATGCCGGGCAGGCAAACAGAAAGTGGGGAGTTGTTTCAATTGCAGCCCCGCATGCAGGGCACTGCAATTCCGAGTTCCTGGCCCACCTTCCAGTCAAAAATCTAAGAGGCAAGGAGCCAGCTCTAAACTGAAAGTAGAGTTTCCTGTCGCCCACATTAGTCACCAAATCCCAGTATTGTTCAAGGCTGGGGGAGTCTTTGAACTCGAGAAAATTCCCGGACATCCCTGTAGCTCTACTCAATACCTTGGAATCAATTCTTTCCCAGTATGCTATTTTGAGAGAACTTTTTGATGGAAACTGGGCAGTCGCTGGGTCAGTCCACATCCCTTCCATACCCATGTCTTTTAAAGACGCATGTAAGTTCTTCAGTCACTCGATTTTTAAGACATCAGTTTTTATAATGTCCATGAGGCCATTAGCATAGTGGGAAAGTTCAGGAGTAGTCCAAAGCCTCCGCCAGTATAAGACCGGGCGGAGCCTTGCGATATCCTTAATGGACCTCCTGCCCAGATCATACCTAAGTGGGATCAGAGGGGTGCTCTGAGGAAGACCAGTTATACTACGAAAGAATTTATGCTCCACACTTGTCAAAGTCGCTAGCTGATCAAAACCCCAGAGCTCCGCCCCATAAAGGACAGAGTTTAGGGCCTTCGCTTGATAAACTTGCAATACCGGGCTTATTGGTTTTGTGAATGACCTGCTAAATTCCCTGCTCAGGGCACCAGTTAACTGTTTAAATCGCAGGGAGGCCATTTCAAGATGCCGGCGCCAGTTATTACTACTTGAAATTTGCAATCCAAGATACGTAAAATTGGTTACCAATTCAAGAGGTTGCCCATTCATGAACACTCTTTTCCCTTGGAAACTGCTATGAGGGTTAAAGGCCATAAATTTCGTTTTTGCCACATTAACCTCCAGACCATGGTCGAGGCAAAACTCATCAAACAGGCGGAGGGCTTTTTGCAGACCATTAGATGTTCTGGATACGATAAGCGTATCATCTGCAAACAATAATATGGGGATGGAAACACCAGCCAACCTTGGTGCGTCGGTATTAACAGAGAGCATGAGATCAACTATCCCATTGATGTAAAGAGAGAAGAGCGTGGGTGCCATAGTACAACCTTGTCGCACACCACGCTCAGCCGGGAACTCAGATGTGTCCTCACCCGCCCCACCCCACTGAATCCTAGCATAGTTGGACTCATGCAAACGCATCACCATTGTCAAAGTTTCTTTGGGGAGACCTAGCCTCTCAAGGACTGCCCACAACCGGTGGCGGGGAACAAGATCGAAGGCAGCTCGTAAGTCAACAAAAGCTACGTAAAGACTGCCCTTCCCCAATGTCACCACCTTCCAATGGAGCTGGACAAAGCAAAAGACTTGGTCCACCGTGCTGGTTAGTTTCCGAAAACCTGCTTGGAAGGGTGACAGAATGTTGTTATCATCGATCCATTCTTGGATTTGATTCAAGACCATCCTCCCTACCACCTTCTGGATGGAATCAATAAGGCTAATTGGCCTATAGTTTCCTGGGAGCGTCCTATCACCCTTCTTAAATACAGGTATGATGACTGCCCCCCTCCATGATTTTGGGACTGGTGCGCCTACAGCCACAGCATTAGCCAATAGGGTTATATACTTGCTCCAGTTATCTTTATCATGGAGAAAAACATCCGAAGGAACCCTGTCCTGGCCAGGGGCACGTCCACTGGTGGCTGAGCATAAGGCCCTTTTAGCATCTTGGATGCAAAAGGGACCCTGAGAGAAAAAAGCATGATTTGGCACCCATGCAAAATTAAACGAGATATTGCAAGCATATTGAGGTTTGAAATATTGGACCCACTCTACCTGTGAGACATAATTAGAAGGACTATCAGGCCGCCCACCTCTGTCCCACTTAAGAATGTTCCAAAATAACCGGGAATCTCTAGTACGACAACCACTTTTTAAATCAAGCCAACGTTGCTCGTCCCAGTTCTTTTTGGCCATTCTTACAGCTTTTTTGTATGCTAGTCTGGCGAAGCGGACACAATCATTTCCTCCATTAGACAGAGCTTTCACCAGGTTGGCCCTAGATTCTCTGCAATCACTGTCATACCATCTATTTTTCTTAGTTGGAGCCTTATTCTTGTTCCTCAAAGGCTTCGTAAAATAAGAACCTATTTCAGCAAACAACTTGTCATGGCATTCAGTGACTTCAATATTGCCTGGGACATGGATTAGCATACCCTCAAGCTCAGCAATAGAATCAGCTAATTTCTTATCTATATCGGCAATAGCCGGGATGTTATGGTCGAGCTCCCCCCACTTAAGTCTGCGCATATTGTTCGTTAAAATTACCTCAGAGAGGCACGGAACCATCTCACCGACTATTAGGCGATTACTAGACCACCATCGGTGAGTTACACAGATGGGGTTATGGTCACTCTCAACTCTAGCCTCAACAACCATGTCTAGAACTGATTGCCATAATTTCAAGCTACATAAAACATAATCAATCCTGCTAGAATGCCGACCATTATCAAATGTCTTCGCCCCTTGTTTATCACCTGGCGTCCTCCCATTCAAGGCCCTCAGACCATACTCATAGCAGAGAGCATTAGCCTGGACAATAGTCTCAGTCCACCTTTTAATTGGACTGAGATCAAGCACAGGTACCCCCCATAATTGGTCTTCCACAGCTTCAACGCCCCACCCAGAGTCAGGGTCTAAGAGTGGTTCGAAGGTAATATTCAGATCCCCAGCAACAAGTATTCGCCTCCCACCTGAGTACTGGTCTATAAGGGAAACTAAGTGAGCCAAAACCTGGGCGCCCGTCCTATTGGGGTCTCTCAGATACAAGTTGTAGATATCCAGGTCACCCAGGATCCCAAGTGACACCCTGACTAGTTGGATATCCTCAGACCCAGTAGATATTGCACAAGCCTCAGGAAATACATCCTGTCGAACCCAGATTACCAGGCCTCCCTTTGGGCGCCCCCTTAGACCCTGGGTTGCGGGGACATGAAAATTCAGAAAACCCTGTAAGAACTGGGGCTCACAGGACCAGGTTTCCTGGAAGAGGCAGACATCAAAGTTGCCTATATAAGCTAACCATTCCGGGGAGTCCATTTTTGACTTTAAGCCTGCAATATTCCAAGAAACCATTGATCCCCCCTCCCTTCCTTGACCTTGAACGTGTGCAGGGTCCGCACACGACTGCTCACGTCCACGTTGCGTTTCCGTAGACAGTTCAGGGGTTATTACATCTACATCTACTATCTCAGCCGCCCCGTTAACAGGGGAGTAATATACATATTCATTAAGCTTAGGCTCTCCGGCTGGAATACTTGGATTAAGGGATGTAATAAGTAACTGCGGCCCAGATACCGGTCAGGCAAGAGCTACTGAGGAGCACAGGTCATTTGCTTCCCAATTTTTCAGAGCTGGGCTAAATCCTACAGGAATATTGGGATTAAAATTGTAAAAATACCCTAAGTCCTGTACCCCAATTTTTGACTGGTCGCAAGCCAGTCGAGCGTCACAAATATAATGCACTGTACGACTATCTCCAAAGTTGACAATAATGGAGTCCCCAGGAACGTCTTTGGGTCTTGGGCCTACCCAACTAACCCTTCTAGCAAAGAGGATCTTTCCATCCAAATAGTTTGGAAGCGGTCTGTTCCTATTTAGCCAGAAGGTGACTTTGTTTTTTAATTGCTGATACGATTCTAGAACACCTTCATTTAATTCCGGGACTCCTGTCAGTACAGCTACATAAGGAGTACAGGCAGGGGGCAAATGAATGTGAGCCCTAGACAATGTACTATTTTTAACCCCAGATTCCAAAGTCCGTCCCTTGTTCACAGACTTTTTTCCAGCATTGGTACTGGACACACTCGTAGGGTGATCTCCCGCATGGCCAACACATTGTTTAATAGGATTGTCAGTAACCTGTGCCTTGGGGAGAGCAGCCTCAGGTGTAACCCCGTACATTACTTCATAATCAGGAGATACCAGCGGGAGAATAGGGAGGGTAGAAGACACCCCTAGAAGATTATCCCTTTCCTTGGTAGCTAGTTTGATAACATTTTTAAGTGAACAAAAATTGTCTAAGACAGTTTGTTCTAATCGATCTACCTTCTCACTAACCAGCTTAACCCTTTCCAGCAGAGGTAGTATCAGAGAACGGACCATTTTCTCTATCTGGGGAATCATATTACTCGATTGGGGCTGATCTATATGCCTAGTAACATTCCCACTAGGAGATAAAAGATCTTCGTCCTGAGTCACCCCCATTGGAGATTTTTCCATAACATTAGGGTGTTTGGCCTTTCTCCCTCCCTGGGACGTCCCTACTCGTTTCCTCTTAGGGTTGGGAGGTTTTACAATTTTTTTGCTAGCCCTTGTCTGCGGGTAGGTTAAAGCAGATTTAGCAGTAACGGGGGGGCTGCATGTTGTTATAGCTATGTCGCCTGAGTCACCAGGAACATCACACACAACACTACAGGACTGCGATATAGAAGTACTAACCCCAAGATTCTCCCGTGATACTAAATCACCCCATCCTGACCCGCTAGCTTCGAAGGAGATTTAGCCAGTGCCAAAATTCCCAAGGATGAGCGTCTGGCTTGCGCTAGCTCTGCGGACAGGCGCCGCTCAGTTATAGTTAGTTCGTGCTCTAGAACTGATACAGCTCTAGTGATAAACTGGTCAAGAGTACCCGTCACAGACCCACACCCACCGGTACGTTTCCCTTTGGTTGCCATTTTACACTATACACACAATACTAGAGCCAATATAGTCGATAGCCTAGATGAAGTCAGTTAGGAGATAATATTTTACCCCACCGGAGCAGGATACTAGCAATATAAAGTATTCGCCTATAAAGCAAAACAAGGAAATGCAACAAACACTTTCAAGTCCAATCAATGTAAGTGCACCCTTCTACCTTAGGTATAGTGCCACAGCAGCAGCGTTAGAGATGTGGCCCAGTCCAGTCAGAATCGGTCAGAGACGGGCAAGGACGGGCCCGCCCTTGGCCCGGGCTTCGCCCGGGCGCGGCCCGCGCGCGTCCCGCGCTGCGGAACACCGAAGCCGCCTTTAAGCTCCCCCGGTGCTGCCTGATGATGTCAATGACAGGCGCCTGGGGTGAGCACTGGCCGCTGGGAGTCGAAGTCCGAGCTGTCCGTTCCCTTCACGGCGAGATGGAATGATGCCTGGTAGGTGCTGCAAAGGTCCTCGCGGCCGTTCCCCTCACGGCGGGATCAAACAAAGCAAGAAGCTGGCAAGGGTCAAGGTAACTAGCGCGTCCCGCGCTGCGGAACACCGAAGCCGCCTTTAAGCTCCCCCGGCGCTGCCTGCTGATGTCAATGACAGGCGCCTGGGGTGAGCACTGGCCGCTGGGAGTCGAAGTCCGAGCTGTCCGTTCCCTTCACGGCGAGATGGAATGATGCCTGGTAGGTGCTGCAAAAGTCCTCGCGGCCGTTCCCCTCACGGCGGGATCCAACAAAGCAAGAAGCTGGCAAGGGTCAAGGTAACTAGCGCGTCCCGCGCTGCGGAACACCGAAGCCGCCTTTAAGCTCCCCCGGCGCTGCCTGCTGATGTCAATGACAGGCGCCTGGGGTGAGCACTGGCCGCTGGGAGTCGAAGTCCGAGCTGTCCGTTCCCTTCACGGCGAGATGGAATGATGCCTGGTAGGTGCTGCAAAAGTCCTTGCGGCCGTTCCCCTCACGGCGGGATCAAACAAAGCAAGAAGCTGGCAAGGGTCAAGGTAACTAGCGCGTCCCCATTCAAAAAAATAAGAGTCAAAAAATCAATTTCCCATAGGAAAATTTGTGCAAGGCTAGAGCCGAAACTACTGAACGGAATTACCCCAAATTTGGCAAAAAGGTTTTGCTTGTATCAGAAAGTGACTTTTTTTTAAAATGGTGTAAATCCGTTCAGTAGTTGCTGAGAAATTAGAAAAATAAAAGTTTCAATATCTGGGCGGAACCTAAGTCCCATGCACGAGCTTCACTGTGATTGGCTGTCAACACTCCAAACCAGGAAGTGTTGGCAGCAATTTTGTGACTCGGTAGAAGCGAGTCACCAGAAAACAGAGAATCAAAGGTATAAAACAAGAGAAGGGGGACAGGGTAGAAACACCCTGAACCCGTAGACCTGCTCAGGGGGTCCCAGAAGGACCCTCCGGGCCAAAGAAAGCATTAAAAAATATATATATATATCGGCGCAATTCAAGCTGGGGTCGCGGGTTCCAGCGTTTTATTTTAATGCGACCCTTGGGTGGGCTAGGTCCCAGGCGCATTTCTTAAAAAATAATAGCGGGGGCTCGCTGGGGCCCGCTGGGGTCCCCGCAGACCCGGGGCTTCACTCATGTTGGGAGGGGGGTTGCGTCGCCCCCCTCCTGGAGCCCTCCATGTGCTTATAACTTTGGCGTCGTTTGACGAATCTTTACTAAATTTTCCAGAAAGTTTCTCTTTTTTGATCAGGTCGTATCTTGAAAGTTTAGGGGTGTATTGAGGACATACAAGGTTGGTTGTTGATTGAAAGCAAGTTTAATTATGAGATATTTGCACCCACGACCAGAGCCATCCAGCTGCGAAGACATATTACAGGGTGATTGGTCAAGGGGGGTCTGACAAAAAAGGGGGGGCCGAAAAAGTGTTTTCTCAATGAATTTTCCATAGGAAACTTTAGACAAGGCTACAGGTCAAACTGCTGAACGGAATTATGCCAAATTTGACAGGGAGAAAGGTCTTGCTCCAAAAAGTGCACTTTTGTTGAAATGGTGTAAATCTGTTCAGTAGTTTTTGAGATACTAAAGGAAAGAAAGATATATATATCTGGACGGTGCCTAACTCCAGAGCACAAGCTTGCCCTCTGATTGGCTGCTGACACTTCAAACCAGGAAGTGTTATCAGCCATCTTGTGCCTCGCATCGAGTGAAAATATAAAAGAAAGGTCCTAGGGGCAATTTAATATACCGGAACTCTGTCTGTGTGAGATACCCCTTTCACGCTGCGTCTCCCTACATCAGCAGCTAACACACCCTTTACCCCCATCAACAGCATACCTCCAACAACATTCTTGGGACCACAAGTCTCCCTCTGCGAACCACTTGTCGGATTACAGCTCTTCGGGTGCGAGTTCTCGGGCCTGCAGTTGTATCTGTGAAGCCAAGACTGGAAATATACCGCAGGTCTCTCTCTGCGAGATACGCTCTTCTGGCTCCCTCTCCTCACATCACTGTTCCACAGCTATCCCTTTGGAAGCCGATGGCCCACACCTTTCCCTCTACTAGTCGGCCCACAGGTGTTCCTCTGCGAGCTGGCCCGCAGCTCTCCCTCTGTGAACTGACGGGCCGTGGTTCTCCCTCAATGAGCCTGCCAGTCGGCTCGCGGTTCTTGATCTACGAGCCAGCCTGCTGGCTTGTAAGTCTCTGAGAACAGATGCAATGGAGGCAACGATCATGCAGGTCAGACAACCTACACTGCCCCAACATCCCCCAGCAGGAGCTCCTTGTCCGCCATCCCCTCTCACCCCCACCCCCCAAAAGTAATGTGACAGTCACTTCAGGGAATCTGGAACGTAAAAAATTGGGCAATGTACTAATAAGAAGATGCTTTTGAGGTTGGACAAATAAGAATCTTAGTCATGAATGTATTTACATATAAAACATTTTATTAAAACAAAACAACAACATATAAAACTATTTACAGTCATGTCGTGTCATCACTGGACCATTTGTGAATCACAGCCTGCAAGACAAAAAGAAAGATAAAATGGTGCGTCATGCGTCCAGCAAAGGAGAAAGAGAAAGAGTGAGGGAGAGAGAGAGAAACAAAGAAAGAGTGAGAGAGGAAGACAAAGAAAGATAGAAAGAGTGAGAGAGAGAAAGAGTGAGAAACAAGTAAGAGAGAAAGAGAGAAACAGTGTGAGAGAGAGGAAGAGAGAGAGAGAAAGAGTGAGAGAGAGGAAGAGTAAGATACAAGGAAAAGAGAGAGAAACTGTGTGAGAGATGAAGAGAGAGAGAGAAAGAGTGAGAAAGAGGAAGAGAGATAAAGAAAGAATGAGAGAGAGGAAGAGACAGAGAAAGAGAAAAAGTGTGAGAGGTCCATGATTGTGCATCATGCGTCCATCAAAGGAGAGAGAAAGAGAGAGAGAGGAAGACAGAGAGAAAAAGAAAGAAAGAGTGAGAAGAAGACAGAGAGAAAGAGTGAGCGAGAAGAAGAGAGAGAGAAACAGTGAGAGAGAGGAAGAGAGAGAGAAAGAGTGAGAGAGAGGAAGAGAGAGAGAGAGTGAGAGAGAGGAAGAGAGAGAGAGAAAGAGTGAGAGAGAGGAAGAGAGAGAAAGAGTGAGCGAGAAGAAGAGAGAGAGAAACAGTGAGAGTGAGGAAGAGAGAGAGAGAAAGAGTGAGAGAGAGGAAGACAGAGAAAGAGTGAGATACAAGGAAGAGAGAAAGAGAGAAACAGTGTAATAGAGGAAGATAAAGAAAAACAGTGTGAGAGAGAGGAAGAGAGAGAGAGAAAGAGTGAGAGAGGGGAAGAGAGAGAAAGAATGAGAGAGAGGAAGAGACAGAGAAAGAGGGAAAGAGTGTGAGAGAGATAAAGGAAGAGATAGAGCGTGAGAGAGAGAGAAAGAGTGTGAGTGACAGAAAGGAAGAGATGGAGAGGGAGAGTGAGTGTTGACACTGTGGAGAAAATCCTCACAGCTCACCTTTCTACCACCGGTGTGTCTCCAACCACATGCCGAAATAAAGGGCAGCCCTCAAGCTTAGTCATCTGAAACATAGTATGGAATCAGTAAGGGATGAGTACATACAACTGCACATGCCTAAATCGCTGTCCCGCCTTTGTGTATCCAGGCTAATGTACCCTATCCACTCCCACTGCCCAGAGGTGTCTATCCGCTGCTGCGTACCCAGGCTGCGGCACCCCATCCACTCCCACTGCCCGGAAGTGTATGATAGCCTCTGTGCACCCAGGCTACTGCACCCCATGCACTCCCACTGCCCGGAGGTGACTGCCTGCCGCTGTGCACCCAGGCTGCTGCACCCCATCCACTCCCACTGCCCGGAGGTGACTGCCTGCCGCTGCGCAAACAAGCCTCTCTGCTCACCTTCCGCCACTGGCATTTGTCGAAGAGGGAACACCACGTGCCGAAAAAACCTCCTCACCCATTGTGCACACGTGGCGAAGCCGAGTTCACAATTCAGGTTGAGTGTTGATTGCAGGATGGCCACACATCCTCGCAGGCCTGCTAGACAAAAAGCAAGATAAGATTGTGCGTCATACGTCCATCAAAGGAGAGAGAAAGAGAGATAGAGAGAGAAAGAAAGAGTGAGAGGAAGACAGAGAGAAAAAGAAAGAAAGAATGAGAGGAATAAAGAGAGAAAGAGTGAGAGGAAGAGAGAGAGAAAAAGAAAGAAAGAGTGAGAGGAAGACAGACTGTAAGAGTGAAAGAGACAAAGAGAGAGAGAAACAGTGAAAGAGAGGAAGAGAGAGAGAGAAAGAGTGTGAGAAAGAAGAAGAGAGAGAAAGAGAACGAGAGAAACAGTGTGAGAAGAAGAGAGAGAAAGAGTGTGAAAGAGAGAAAGGAAGAGATGAAGAGGGACAGTGAGTGCCCATACTGTGGACAAACCCTCACAGTTCACCTTTATGCCACTGCTGTGTCTCCAAGCACGTGCCTGGACCTAATGGAGTCCTCAAGCTCCCACATCTGAAACATAGTACAGAATTAGTAATGGCAGAGTATATACGACTGCGTACGCCTAAATCGCTGTGCCGCTTTTGTGCATCCAGGCTGCTGCACCCCATCCACTCCTGCCACCAAGACGTATTTGCCCACCGCTGCGCACCCAGGCCTCCCTGGTCACCTTTTCGCAGACAGGGCACCCGCCACATCATGCAGCCGCGCTCCCCAAGCCTACAAGTCTTACATTTGGTGCTGCATCTTGATTTTTTTATAGCAGAGGACATACTAGTGCATCTATCTTCATCACAGGTTGCACACCCGTTCAATCCTTGCGGTGCCACTAACTCAGTGACAAGTGAAGCCACGCACATGGCAGTAGGTCCCCCTGTTCGATGGCTCAGGCCTACATGAGGTGTCTGGACCACCGGGACCGGCCATCACAGTGCATGCAGTGGGAGCAACTCTAAAATAGCGTAGAGCATGTGCGTCCGGTCTTTTTTATTGGTAGGGTCACATGTCCTGTGATGCCTGTGCTGGATGGGTGTGGTGTGGGTGTATACCAGCCGTGAAGGAGTGGCTGTGGCATACTGACAACTAGACCTGTGACAAGCACATCAATTCAATGAAAATCTGGGCCATGTAGCGTTGTTGTCCTTCCCTGTAAGCGTAAGAAGAGTGGGCTGGCCTGGCGTATGCCAGTCCTGCGTGAGGCTGTGAAGAATGACTCCGGAGCTATGGGCGTGGCTCCATCGTGAGCTGTATGAGGAATCAACTGATGCGGCTCTGTTGCCAGATTGGGCTAGATCATGCACAATTGGGCTATATTTTTCCTGGTTGTGCGGTAAAATTTTGGATTCTGCTAGTTGCCAGATTATAAATATATATAGAGCGCTCAAGCAAAATAGTATGTTAAAGCGCTTTATTAGACAAATATTTACTTGGCAGCCTGCTGCAACATCAATTCCAATGCATTCCCCGCCTGCTTAGCAATATTGGGCTACTTTTTGGTTGGCTTTGGGCTAGAGAATGCTTAAAAAATTTGGCAACACTGGCATGCAGGTGTTTTTGTTGTAGTGCTGCCGTCACCTGGGTCACAAGCGTCAATGTGTCACTCTGTGAGCCAAGTCCCGCAACATGGCCAACATGGAAGGTACGGTGAAACACTGACCCTACATTGATCCATAGTTCCACACAAGAAAGATGGTGGACATGACACATCTGTGTGGATGAGAATGTTTATTACACATTCAGTGGAGTATTGCAGCTGTAGCAATACAGGGCCATGCAAAGTCCAAATTTCAGTTTTTGGGACATGGAGGGCAGCCAATCGAGACATATGTACTTATACAATCACTCCGCCAATCCTCACGCACTTATAAATTCACTATACACTCTCCTTGCAGTACTCTAATCATCCAGTCTCTACGTACGTACTTGTACAATGACCGAGACAAAGTTGCATAACCAAAGTTTTCTCCCACTGTCAAAGGTAAGTTGGTTGCATACACTGTCTAGAGCACAATGTAATGTGGTAGGGCCCAGGGGCAGCATGTTGCATACATAATGAACACAGAGACACAGATAGATAGTGGTACTGGGTATGGGCACGTGTGCTCGGTTTTATTACCAGGGTCACATGTCCAGTGACGTCTGTGCTGGATGCGTGTTGGATGAGTGTAAGCCAGCCCTCCGGGAATGGTTGGTGCTGGCAACAAGTACAACAGTAATCATTGGATCAGACACAGAGATTCAATCATAAACGGTCAATGATTTGTGCTGCACTAATGTAGGGGCACCAGATGTGAAAAAATACACAAAAGATTCTATCGTAAAGGGTCCATGACTTGTGGTACACTGAGGTAGGGGCACCAGATGTGAAATAATACTCAAAAGATTCTATCGTAAAGGGTCCATGACTTGTGGTACACTGAGGTAGGGGCACCAGATGTGAAATTATACACAAAATATTGGATCATAAAGGGTCCATGAGTTGTGCTGCACTGAGATGGGGCATTGGAAGCATTCAGCGTGTGCGCAGCCAGCGATGATGGGTGGTCCGGGCGGGCCGCACTGGGAGCAACGTCTCTTGCCTACTGGACTGAGTCATCTGCAATTGCGACTTGATGTGAATTGTGAGCCCTGCAGTCCGCAATGTAGATGGAAGGCAGTAGTCAGCACAGACATCGAGGAATGCTTTTTGTCACATCTTCTTGACAAAATCCAAGGAGATAGTGTAGAATTCTGTCTGCAATGAATAAATCATGTCTCAATGTAAATTGTGAGCTCTGCTGACCGCAGTGTAAGTAACAAAAGATGAAATATGTATGGAATACATTGTCGAAATGTGTAGGTTTCGGGGACGTTATAGTTAGTTGCCTACTGGACTCTGAAATTAATGAATCAAGACTGAATTCGAACTGTGAGCTCTGCTGGCCACAGTGTAGACTGCTATTCAGTGTGCACCTGAAGCAACCAGCATGTGTGCACCCTGTGGTCGGGGAAGGCTGCACTGGGAGCAATGTCTTTTGCCTACTGAATTCTGCCTCAATAAGTGCACGAGGCGATGACTTATGGTGCAGTGAGTTAGTGGCACCTGAAGCACTCAAGATGTGCGCAGCCTGCGATGATGCGTGGTCCGGTCGGGCTGCACTGGGAACAATGTCTTTTGCCTTGTGAATTCTGTCTTAAAAAGTCCACGTGCCGATGACTTATGGTGCAGTGAGTTAGTGGCACCTGAAGTACTCAGAGTGTGCGCACCCTGCGATGATGCGTGGTCCGGCTAGGCCACACTGGTAGCAATGTCTTTTGTCTAATGAATTCTGCTCTAATAAGACTGCGTGTCGATGACTTGTGGTGCATTGAGTTAGTGGCACCTGAAGCACTCAGCGTGTGCACACCCTGCGATGATGCGTGGTCCGAGTGGCGGCAGCACTGGGAGCAATGTTTTTTGTCTAATTAATTCTGCCTTAATAAAGCCACGTGGCATTGACTTCTGGTGCTCTGAGTTAGTGGTACCTTTGGCGCTCAGCATGTGCCCACTCTGCGATGATGCGTGGTCTTGGGGGGTCGCACTGAGAGCAATGTGTCTTGCGTACTGGACTGCATTATCTGCAATCGCGACTCGATCTGAATTGTGAGCCCTGCTGTCCGCAGTGTAGATCGAAGGCAGTAGTCTGTACAGACATAAGTCTGTGGTGCTGTGCTGCTGGGTTCGCAGAGGGCCTGTGTCGAGGAGGCCGGCGGTCATGGCGGAGGCCTTGTGGCAGAGTGAGTGCTGCTGCCCTGGCAGATGCATTGGCCTTCACACAAGTGAACCACGCCCAGAGCCCCGGCCTATTTATTTACACATCGACGTTGGAGTGGCGTACGTTGGACCAGCCCACTGCGCTGCCACTTACAGGGGATGACGGCACAGGTACATGACCGAGATCTTCCCCACTGCCTGAGGTAAAATGGTTGCGTCCACTGTCCACAACACTACAAGCACCAGCAGTATATGTACACGTGGAGAGGTTTGTGCCCTGCATAGTGAGGTTTGTCCAGCTACACTTGGTATTGTGTGCATTATTATTGGTGGGTGACTTGCATCCTTCAGACATGTTTGGTTGCCACATCTCGCAACATTCAGCTATTGTGTGGCTGAGGGGCCATACCGTTTTTGGAAGGTCCGCAGTCCTGTTGTGCGCAGCCTCGGTGGTAGTAGGGGGGGCTGTCTGGGGGGGAGGTCCTGAGGGTGGTGGCAGCGAGTTTTTTGGCCTTCTTGGGTGTGGAAGGTGCATGATCAGTAGCTCTATGACATGAGTTGGTCTTCAGATGTGATTCTGGGCTGGGCTCCGTTTCACACTGTAGGTAGTCGTCCTACTTTACACCAGTAAAAGGCAGATGTTGCATTCCTACTGCTAACGCAGCTTGCCGCCTGTTTTATTATTATTATTAGCGTTAGCTGTTGCTCTCATTTGAGGCGATTTTTTTTTGCGGAAGCTCTTGCTGGAAAACTGGCGATATCGGCTGTCTTCACCAGGTTGAGAATGGAATGATAATTTAAAATCACTGAAAAAACATATAGGTTTAATGAACATTATAATTCGAAATTAGCATTTAAAAAACCTTTGAAATTCACTGAAAAAACCATACGTTTCAGGGACGTTATAGTTACATATTAGCATATAAAAAACCTTTGAAATTCACTTAAAAAAACATAGGTTTCAGGGACGTTACAGTTACAAATTAGCATTTAAAAAATCTTTGAAATTCACTGAAAAAACCATAGGTTTCAGGGACATTATAGTTAGTTGCACATTTCACTCATACAAAACAATAGAAAATCAGCCGTTATAGTTAGTTGAACTAACTATAACTCACACACCTGCAATGCACTGATGATGACATCACATATTACATCATTCATGACATGGTCAGTGATATCACTGATGACATCACTTATGACATCTCCAATTGCATCACTGATGACATCACCCACGTGAAAATCTGATGCACCTCCTCATACCTTAATTAAACCTTTGATACACCCACTCTAAAATACAGACTATCATTTTCGAAACAATAGAGATACCAATACCAGTTACTGTGTATGCACGCACTGATTCCTAGGTCTACACACACATCTACTCATTCACCCATACCGTAACTCATACATGCAGTGACTCATCAATACAACACTATTAAAGGCACTCATACACCTATACAAACACTCACACACCACCACTCATCCAGAGTTACTCACACATCTAGTCAGTCATACAAAGAATCAATCACACTTCTATTTCTATGTTTCTATGAGTATATATTTATATGTAGTATTCAATATTATTTAAATGTATTTAAATTACATAATGTTAATGTTACATAATACAATATTAAAATGTGACTATTTTAAACTATAGATATTTTAAAAATCTATAATTGTGTATATTTTTAATGATATTAGTGTGCAATGATTTTTTTTTCTGCTATTTTTGGACTCACCACTATAAGTCTCGGGAAATTAAATTTTTATAATCTATATTTTTAACACAATATTTTTGAATCACGATAGTGCAGTTTTCGATATTGTGGCAGTGATTCTGGTATGGTCTTTATGAAGCGACTTATAAATGAATAATCACATATATCCTTCTATGATGCCACAGACAAGAAACAGCATTACATCTTTCAAAAGGAACGTTACTTGTACCTCAACCATCAATGGCCATCCAAAGATATCCATTGCCTAAATCAACATGGTGACACCAAGCACACTTTTCATTGGTTGGTAGATCCATGCTATTCATGCTCGACCACTGCATCAGAATCTCCACAGAACTGGAACAGCCCTTTGACATCAGGCAACCTCCTTTTGCCAGCCCAGATTGTCAATAGTCCTTCCTAACTCGAAATATCACAGAGGAAAACAGTAGAGGAAATGCGTGCCTGACCTCCAGGTCGGGTTAGTAGCAACTCTCAATAAGACACACTTCAGAAACAAAGTTAGGGCAGAAAGTAGAGAGAGAAGCAACTAATGGAACATTTGAAAAAATAGGTCAAGAGGAAACAGTGTGTGAACAGAAACAAGCAAACAATCATGAAATGAATAAACCCTTGGCAAGTGTCATATCATTCAGTATAATGGCCTTTTGCAAGAGGGATTACCATTGTAGGGTCCATATATCTCATCTACTTGTATGCAGTAGTGTAGTACCACAGTTGCCGCAAGTGCACACATAACTAATGGATATTAAGACCGTTCCACAAGGAAAGATATATTTTGGCAAAGTTTCCATATGCGTTTTTTTATTTCAGACACTCAGTGCAATGTATGGAACATATATTACATATGAGGTATTGCACAAAAAATGGCTGCCTGATGTCAGACGACAATTATACATATCCTGGTTAAATGTAAAGGGTAGTTCTTCCCCCGCTGGGAAATATTGTGACATATGATACATATGATCCGTCAAAAATGTCGCTAATTTTAATCCACCAAAGTGGGGCCTCCTACTCTTTCTTTACTTTCAACACAGATTACTTTTTAAAGAATAGTGGCACTCAACCTATTATGACTCTGGCTCAGAGGGCATCAAGTCAATTGTCCATCATTATGCTCCTATCAGATCGCTCCGGTCCTCGGATAAAAACGTACTCACTGCTCCCAGGTTTAAGAAGGCTAAATGGGGTGGCAGAGCCTTCACCGCGGCAGCGCCCAAACTGTGGAATTCCCTCCCATAAGAACTCTCTAGTCAGGTGTCCCTTCCGCTTTTTCGTAAAACCTTAAAGACCTGGCTTTTTTCTAGATCCTTCAGTCTGAGCATGTTCCCTCTCTCATCGCTTTCTTATGCGTTGCATTCATGCCCCGTCGCCATATTTGTTTTGAATTATTTTGTATTAGGTTCAGTTATTATATGTATCAAACTATATAGTAATTGCTATGCCTTGCTATACACAAATTATTTTTTTTCGCCTCATGGGCTGTTTAGTCATGATAACACAGAAGTACCAGTAGCATTTACAAGGGAATAAAAGTGTTGGTGGCTGGAATTAGGGTTGCCCAGTAAATATGGAGGCAGTGTCTTGTGTCATCACACGCATGGGCCATGGTATGCCATTGTACCTCTTATATATGTACGTAACTTCATATATAAACAATTAATGGGAATCAAAACTTTACAAATAGTTTATGACACACAACCCAGTTTTTGTTTTACAGTAGTGGGTACATATAGTTCTTAAAAGCAGCAAACACATATTCATAGACTCAGGGATTATACAGGGATTCCAGATCACTAGCACTACAGCATTCTGGCCCACACACAGTGTGATCAATAAGGTGATACTGTTCTTCTATCATTGATGAAATGTAGCCTCACAGCACTCATGGATCATGAGGAGATGAATCAACTGGTAGAGATTTAGCACACACAAACACCCCTTATATCTAATATCACAGCTGGGACATTTTGGGGTTCCTTCAGGCACATGTAGAATTCCACTGGTATGCCTGTGTTAGGGACAAGGTGATGATTTTGTTGAAGTCATCTAACATGTCCAACCAAATTAGTAATTGGATGTCATATGCATACATTTGTAACTGCAGATATTGTTCTATTAATATCTGACCCGGCGGTCTCATGTAGATGTTGAAGAACAGAGGTGGGAGGGTAGAACGCCATATGTGATTTCATTGACTGTTAACTAAGATGATCTGATTGTTAGATTATTTATCTGTTTGATAAGAATGATTTGAGCCAGAAGATCACCTTGTTAGTGAATGAAGTGGAGTTATCCAGGTGCTCCTGTAGTATTTTATGATTCTTCACTTCATATGCCATTAATAGATTGAGAAGGATCAGACTTTCTGAGTCTACCCTGTCCAAGGAGGGGAGCAGGCCTTCTTTTATATTCACTATTGCTGATTCATAACCTCTACCCAGTCTGAGCTCTGATCGTCTATATGGGGAATATTTTTGGGTAGTACACATTTTTGTAGTTTGTTTGTAGCTGTCCCTTTTATGACTGTACCAATGAAGGGCAGGTTTGGCATAGGTCAGTAGGTGCTAGGTTATGAGGACTTCTCAATGGTTTCTTCAGTAAGGGAGTGTTAACCCTATGTTTTTAAACACAGTAAACTATTCCTTGGAAGAAGGAATCAATATATTCCTAGTGTTAAGATTGGACAATGTATTTTTCGATTATAAAACATTTTTGCTTAATTTGAGCTATTAGGGCAAGGACATTATGCTGGGAAATGATGACATTCTCTGCTGCATGGTATCAAGAAGGGTGTGTGGATTACAGGATTTTTGGTATGGTTGTTGGCATGTAGTAGTAATTAGTTTGAGGGATTTTGCTGAAAGGACCTTTCTTTGGTACAAGTGTTGACTTGAGGTAGCCATATTAAGGGATTTCATATTAGCATGGTTGCTTTTAGAAATTGAGAAAAAAGTGATTAGTGATCTCTTCTTCGTCACTTTTCCCACAATTTCTAAATGTCTGGGGGTTGACAAACTAGTCCCAGTGTATACTATCATTCATGAGTAAGTAGCACAATTTGTTAGAAGAAGCCTAGAGAGACTCCAAAATGTTTTCGATTTATGTAGTTTACTTGTTGTTAGGAGAGTTTACTAAAGGTTTAAGGCACAAGTACATGAATCTGTAATACAGTTCATAGGTCAAAAGGGCCAAAATCTTTTTTTTCCACAGTATGGTAAAAATGCAGAAGAAATAGTTGGGGCATTCTAGAAGTCCAGGTACCACTGAAGAAGCCAGCGTCTCATAACCAATGTTTGTTCATACCTCCACCTTTGATATAAAGTCCTGTTTTGGTTATTAATTTAAAGTGTGTGGTTGAATTCAAGGGCTAGGCTGTTTGAGGCCCCGGTGAGATGAATTTCAAATTTCACATGACCTGAAATTTATCTAAATAAATCTTGCATCTTCCTTTACTTCATGTATCCATGCAACCTTGTCCAAGTATTATGAGACCCTGCTTGAAAAGGGTGAGATGAAGATAGCAAAAATCATACAAATCTCACAATTACTTTTTGTAAACATCTGTGCAGCACAAATCAAAGCTGGCTCATACAGAAATGCTACTGTTCTGTTACACTGGACCTGTAGAATGAGCGTGCAAAAAGGTTGCACCAAACTTACATGCTCAAGCTCCTGACAGCAGTAGTGATAGTACAGAGAATTTTAATTTAGATGATATAATATCTTGCCAAAAATCATGATACAACCACTGCTGTGACACAAAATGTTCATCAATGTTGTGATTAAAAGAATATATATCAGATGCTCCACAATGATCAACTGAGCAATACCACACTATAAAATATTCATCTTGTACTGTGCCAATTGGTGTCTATTGCACATTGTGCCTTCCAAAGTCCATCAGATGCTGTGTTATGAAACTTTCATCGGGTACAGCTATGAAAGTCACATAAAATATTTTGTCATTATGACATGTCATTTAAGCCTGTGCCATGAATGTCATGAAACGCCCTTAATTTTTGTGTGCATGAAATACCGATCAGAAAGTCTAACTTGCAATGTACATTGTTGCAAGGATTCTGCTTATGCACAGAACTATGCGCAGGAAACCAAGACCTCAGTGAATTGTGGTGTACCAAAAAACTCACCTCAGTACCCAGAACCGCTATCCGACTAGCATCAGTGTCTCATTCGTTCTCCGTATCATCTCAAACCGGAGTTACGGTGTGGGGGAGGGCGCCATTGAACCAAATATGATGCTGCAAGCGGAAATAGGAATTTCCTGCGTCCTATATGGCGTGTAGTTAGCTGGAACAGCCGTAGGAGTGTATGCGTGAAACGTCTTATTGTCCGCATTCACCTCCGGAAAATTAACCCAAGAGTAGAAAAGCTCATAGGAGAACGATGCATCGGCACTCACTACAAAGATAATAGACATTTCATCGTCAGGGACCCCGAACTGCGTCAAGTGATGCCAGAGAGGTGCGCGACTATGCGCTGCAATTGCAACTTCAGCCATAAGGACGCAGAGAAGAAAAACAATCTATATTAACCCGTAGCACAAAAAGGGTCAGTAATTAAAAATATGGACAAATATAAGCACTACTAAGGGTTCTCAATCATAAAACCAAAACGTTAGGTGCGCCTTGTTGCGGGGATTCTGCTCATGCACAGAACTATGCGCAGGAAACCAGGACCTCTGTGAATTGTGGTGTACCAAAAAACTCATCTCAGTACCCAGAACCCCTATCCGACTAGCATCAGTGTCTCATTCGTTCTCCGTATCATCTCAAAGCTACCAATGATGGTGGGAATCAGAAACACCTTTTCGTTGTTATTCTCATATCAGTCCACAACGTGAGTAATCGGAGACACGGAAAAGTTTAAAATGTTTATTTTTAACTACGTGCTCTAAGGTGCAGTACTATGGCTAACATAAGCAGACAAATGATCAAAAATAAAACCATCAGCATTGTTACAATTCCATAGAAAATGAAGGGAGAAATCATATACAATGATAGTGGAAACAGGTCATATAATACCTTGTGCACCACCCTCCCCTGGCTAGTAAGCTAGTTTTATTTAATAATTTAAGGTCTCTAGGTTTGAATGGGGAACCCCATACCTCAAAGATCAGCTTAGGTGAATCACATCACAGGATCAGCTCTGCTCTCTATGTCTGGAAAGGTTTTCTCCAAGTGTCTGAATCATGCATGGAAATGCAATATTTAAGGCACCCGAGTTTCAGATATTTGCAGCTGTGTGCTTGTTGTGTCTAGAGCGTGGGCCGATCAACCTGAATTCAACATTATACATTGTTATTTGACCTTGACGGTTTCTGCACACAGTGTTCAGACTAAGGTCGTGGTGCATGTCTGGGGATGTGAACAACAGATTGTTTTCGTGTGAAGAAAAAGCAAGCAAGCAGTTTTACTTGTAATAACAACTACCTGTAGTGTTGTGTGCAAAAGCAGCAAAGTGGCAAGATGGCGTTTAACTTCTAAAAACGCTTATGCTAAACATAGCAATGTGTGCAGGCAAAACCCTGTCTTCACTACACCCTCCCTTGATCGGACCACAAACCAAATAGGGAACCAATGTAGGAACGCAGAGTTCAAGTTCGAGTGAGACAGAACCAGGTTCATATATTGCCAATCCATATAATTGGTAGTGTTAGATCGAAGTGACCAAACTTCATGTAGGAAAGCGGTACCCGATGGTTCGTATCTGCCTAAGACATAGTGTTTCATACATGAACTGAACTTAAACAATGGAAATGGTAGTGTGATTAACCCATGGGTAAGCCACACAGCTGAGTTAGATTCGGCCACAGAAAATGGTAAAGGTTCCAACTTTTCACTATGCAATAGTGAATATGTCGCATCCTTCATGGACATGAACTGTTGTTTATCAGTCAGATTGAACGGCAAGAATAAAGATGATGTATTCATGTAGTTCCAGGGAACTTTCCCAGCCTTCAATATTTGTAAAGTCCATGCAAATTGCATTATCGAACGCAATTGGTTTTGACCATGGTATAAGACAGACATGTCATCTTATACAATATCCACAATAGAAGAAACAATATTATCTAATGTGTATATTCCGGAAGAAAGAGTGTTAATGCTATTATCAATGACGACAAGCACTTTTTCCAAATTTGCTTGATCAATAGCTCTTAATCTAGAAGCAGCTTCAATTTGAGATAATTTCCAAACTTCGTTGTAAACTGCATACACCCATCTTTTGGAACTGCCACCCACAGGGCCCTTAACAAAATCATTCAAATCTACATTGTCTGTTAATTTGGACAAATGAAGCTTAACTGACACCATGGTGCAATGAATAAGCCAAGTTTGACATAGTTTTCCTACTGAACAGGTAGTAACAGTACGGGAAGATTCAAATCTGGGGTCCACTCTAACCTGTGTATAGCCGGGGAGCAGACCCAGAAAACGATGTTGACAGGAATCTGAACTTTTCTGCCATAATAACCATCCTTGAGGATCTAAGTTGGAAATATTGAAGGATGTATTAGTAATGAATGACTGCAATTCATCAAGGGACAGATCTGTGTGATTATCCCATGTTGGATAAGCGCCCAGATCAGGAATAGAAGGGGAATTCGTCTTTTTAGAAGTAGCCAATCCAAAGCAAGTGGTCTGAAAAATAGTAGAATTCAAAAACAACAGGTGGTTGGGGATAAGGCATGCACGATGCAGTGCTTCTGTGCCTTGTACCTGCCACGTTTTAGAACCCCAAACAGATTTAAGATCAATGGTATCTTCTTTCCACAGCTCATAGCCCCCTATAGCTAATTCATCCATAAAGGACTTCGAGTACAGTAATTTAGTGTGGGTCAGTCTAACTTTTGAAGCTGACTCAGCAGACATTTTAAAATAAAAGGCATCAGGTTTGGATACACCAAAATCAGTAAAATATGTAACATTTTTCACTGGAGTTTTGGAGCTGCCTTCAACGGGAGCTGGACAATGTTCCCATTGTGTATAATTAATGACATTTCTAAATGTATTCGCTTTATGCAGGAAATGATTGCCATAATGTTGGTAGCAAAATAACTCTCCATATTTTGCTGTGTCTAAATACAAATCTTCAGCATCAAAAGCAGCATAATATTTCAATTCATAAAAAAGAGCCTCTACCTTTTGGACATCCCAATCATCAAAGCGTATGTTTTGTTTCACAACATCCCCCATAGAAACACGAAGGACATTGGGGACATTAATCACCTCTGTGGGGCCATGAATTTGAAATTTTACAGCATCCCATACAATCCCATCTAACACAGGCCAGGCCGTAATATTAACAAAAGTCTGGTCCCTCTTCATGACGTGTGATGAGGAGTGGGGTGCCAAAGTTCCATCAATTAACTTAATTGCAGATCTTTCGGTCAGATAATGTCCATTCACTTGACGAAAAAAGACAACCACAAATCCAATGGACATGAACAAAAAAATAGATATGAGCACCAGCCAAATGTAAGTTCAAGGGGGGATTAAAAAAGGTCTTTTGAACCAAACAGCAAAAATAGAAATTTTCGATGGGGCATTCGATGTTGTAGAGTTAGTGTCAAATGAAAAACGTGACTGGTCAACTGCACTTGTTTGCAAACCAGGCAACAACACATCTGTGGAATAGGCATACTCAGTATCTTCATGGGGACCAGCAGCCGGTGGAGTCAATAAAGGATTAGTAACTGTATGCATCTCGATGGCAATGTCTGGCCTGTTGGTATTCGCCGGTGCCAAAATAGAATTTCTCAGCATTGCTGGACAAGAAACCGCTGAAGTCATACTAAGAAGAATCGGCCACTCGTTGTAGTTGGACATTGTCAATGGAGATGTACCTGTTATCCTTGCGAACAGGAAGTGGAGGTTAAATAACTGTTCTTGTACCCTGCACGCCAAGCACTGGAACCGGTGCACGATAAGAGGGGCCGAACTCCTTCTTGTTCTCCACCTTCTCACAGATCAGGTCACCAACTCGAGGTAGCCAGCCAACTACCGGAATCTGAAGTGCAGCATCAGTTGTAGAGGGCAAGTCTTCCTTTGCAAGACTGTCTCTGGTCTCTTGTAGATTCTGTAACACAGCAGAATGATCATCTACGTCAAAGGGTGCGGCGGTCGCCGCCATGTCTAGACCATCAAGGTCTGGGACAAACATTTTTATGCCAAAGAGCATTTCGTATGGGGTCCGCCCACCCAGAGACCTTCTAGGGAGATTATTAAGTGCATGTTGAATGCTATACAAATGGGCCAACTAGTTCCTGCCAGTACCTAAAACCCAAGCTGTCAAGGAATGCTTTAAGTCACGGTTCATTCATTCCACAACACTATTGCCCTCAGGCCAGTATGGAGACGAAAATTTGACTTGGACCCCGAAAGACCTCATGGCATCCTTGTACGCCTTAGAGGCGAACGCTGGACCCTGGTCCGAATGGAGAGTACCGCATGCAAAAATTCCCACAAAGACACGCAAATCCCTGATGACAGTTCGAGCATCAGCACTCCTTTGTGGCCAGACCCATAGAAAACGTGTGCACAAATCCACTGCAACTAAGATGTACTTGTACGCAGTATCCGAGGAGAAAGGACTGCAATGATCCAAATAAACACACCCAAGCGATTTATTAGATATATACAACTGTGTTTGAGGTGGCCGAGTAACATTCAAAGGTTTAATCTGCTGGCAAATGTCACAATTAAGGACATAATCATGAGTCTGTTTATACAATCCACGCCACCAGTAACGTTGTTGTAAGAGAGTAACAGTCGCTGAAACACCTGCATGGGCAGAAGCCATACCTTCGTGAGCGGCTGTTATCAAGGAAAGTCTGCAGTCCGCGTTGGGAATCAATCTGTCACCAACATCGTTAATTCTCACATAGGGAACTTTATCAGGACGTAAATGATAAGAGTATTTAGATGGAAAACCTCAAGGGTAATTATCACCCTTCTCTGTTGCATCAATTGCTGCCAAGATGTCATCATCAATCTTACTTTTGGATCTTGTAACTGCTGCTACTAGGTATGTTGCCACTGCTGTTTTCGATGCCTCGTCAGCTAAACTGTTGCCAACAGCGTGTACCCCGACGCGCTGGTGACCAAGAGTGTGAATCACATTTACGAGCGGCAGACGTTGTTTAAGTTCTGCGACTCGAACCCTAAGCATTTTATGTTTGATTGTGCTACCTTTGGAAGCACGATACTCATTTTGAGACCAAAAGAATAAATTATTGTTGAAAGACTGAACACAGTAAAAAGAGTCACTCACTATAAGAGTAGTCACTCTAGGATCAGCAAACTCCAGTGCAAGCACCAGAGCACGAAGCTCTGCCAACTGAGCGGTACAATCACACAATGTCTGCATGTGCACGACATCAAACTTGAATTCTCCATTCACAAAAGTACCAGCCACTTTTGCGCAGGCCGCTGAATAAGCATGCTTATAATCCGTCGCCGGTTGGGCCGAACCGTCAGTGTAAATGATACAATGGTAATCCTCAAGCGGGCGCAAGGACAGAGGAGATGGATGAACAAACTCATACTGTAAATACTCCTGAGTCTGCAATGAGGCATCAAAGATGAAAGTGACATCCGGAGACGTCAAAGAAGTGGCACATTGTATCCAACGCGGATGCAAAGCTTTAGAATTTGGTACACTGGCTTTCGTCACTGCCTCTAGGGCAGGATACGTTGTGACAACCAACATGCGTTTCCCTTGCGACAGCCCTCTCTCTTTTAGAATCGCCATCTGCTCTGCAGTCAAAACGTTTTCGACAGTGGAAAAGTGCATTTCAGCCGAAGTGTACAACTGTGACTTGTATGCAATAGGGACTGTGTCTCCCTCATTGAATGTTAGGTACGTGAAACCCACTGCGCCAGGCACAATTGTTATTACGAGGTTTTTGTGGTTATCACGCGTCAATAAGTATTTAGAAGCAAGAAGATCTGCCTGCAAAGATTGCAGGATAGCTGAATGTTCTGGCAGCCAGCTCGATTTGGAAAAAGTTGGTTGTACCAAGGCATATAGCTGCTTGATACGCTGGGCATAATCGGAAATATAAGTACGCCCGAAATTAAAAAAACCCAGTAAAGATTTTAGTTTTTTCAGAGTTTTTTGGAGCGTGCAGAAATGCGCATTTCTCCAGGAAGTGAGGTGCTAAACCTCGTCCTTCGTTATTGAGTTCATAGCCCAAAAACAACACTGTATACTCTGCAATGTGTGATTTTGCAAAGTTACATTTGTAACCAAAGTCTGCAAACATGACAATGATGCGGTCAACGCGACAAAGATGCGGCCATAATTCGTCGTTTGTGAGATAGATATCATCAACTTACGAGTACGCATCAGGGTCAATGCTCTCCAACAGAGCGACTACACGTGCGGCAAAGACACCAGGACTGGTCAATCTTTTAAACTGTTTCTGTTTGCCGTCAGAAGTAAAGGCTGTCCATTGACTACTAATAGAGGACAGGTTATGGCTATAAAAGCCATTGGAGATGTCAAGTGTGGTCTTAAACCTTTTTCTCACAAGACTATCAATGAGGGCAGAACTGTGGGTATTTTGTACCGCGCACGTCCGACAATGAGAGTTCAAATGCCGATAATCCGAAACTAGGCGGTACGACCCCTCCGGTTTGGTTACAGTGAAAAGAGGATTATTCATGGGTGACACACATGTTTCAATTACTCCTTGATATTCCAATTGTTCAAGGATTTCTGCGACGTGAGATCTAGCTTCCCGAAGCATGGGATATTGGGGTTGTGGCTGTGGCATACACCGTAACGGAATCTCATGGCTTGGTGATAATTTATCCCACCCAACCTGTGTACGGTACAACGCCGGAGCAAGCACTTGTGCCCACTCTTCTGCAAAGTTCTGAGCTTCCTCCTTTGGCACAGTGTGCGTGAAAGATGGGAGGATTACCTCCTCCACTCTAGGAGCGGCCAAAACGAAAGCTGGGGGCCAGTCCTCCTCTGCTAGAAAAATGTCATATGTAGAGGTCAGATTTTCCCAAAAAATCCCTTTTATCGTACGTTGTATGTCATCTTCAATTAAAAGAACTATGTCATATAGTTTGTTAGGGGGAGCCACTCCAGTGTCAGCAGTTTCTACAGTAATAAATGTGTCAGTTGCTGTCGCCTTCAGATATGGACGTAGTGCTTGCCGCACTATTGTAACCTCCGCTGCGCTGTCTAGCAGCGTTAGTGCCCATGTCAGGTTCCAAAGCTGTGTTCTCACTATCTGTGGCATACCTCGCTGTTAGTGCAGCAACTTTCTTTTTCTGAAACGCAGGTTGTTGACGTGCAAATTCGTCCTGCTTGCCTTTACCATCAGCAGGGCGGGGCTGCTCACGTCCTTGAGGGGCACCCCGACCTTTGCCACGTTCTCCTCCACCGGATTGTGAGACCGATGTTTCCTGTGAAGAACGAGGAGAACATTGTTCCGGAACCTGAAATCTATCAGGAGACCTAATTCTAGTGCGATCGCGCAATTCATAAGTGCGTTCAGTAGTCACTAGTACCGGTGACGCGGGAAGAGACCCCTGTTTCTGTTGTTGCTTCCCCTGTTTCTTAGTTTTCCAATTTTGTTTATGAAAAGCTTGACGGTCGTCTTTAATAGACTTAACCATCTGAGTTTGCGGTCGAGCTGCTGTTTTAGCAAAAGGCTTAATGCCCAAACTGTTGCGGCCAATGGTCATATATGCCTCAACAATAATCCTTGGTAACTGCCGGAGTTTATCGACGTTGGCGACGAGGCACAGCTCATTCGACACCTGAAAGTTAACTGCATCTCCCTTGACGTTAGCAAGGATGCGATCAGCAACTACATCGACCACGCCAACAAGCCTCATTCCCAGCCCGACCGCCGCCTCTGGACCGTGCTCATCCTGAACACGCTTGATCACGGAGGGCAGTACAGTCATAGACAGTGTGCCAAAGCACTTCGCGTAGACTGCTGCCAACACTTTACCCCAGTTCTCACAATCAGTTACCTCTGGGGCTAAGTCTTTTTGCAAACTAATGGTAAGGATCCTGTGTTTTTCCACAAGAGTAGAGTTCGGAAACACTGCTTCCAGCTGGTCAAATCTCTCAGCAAGCCAATAAGGCATATCGTCCTTATTCTGGGGGCACTTGCCCATTACCGAATTAACCATGACGGGACTAATAGTAATCCTGGCCGGGCCAGCTGGTTGCATCGCAACCCCAGGTGCCCCCACCTGGACATTGCGAGAGACGTATTGCACTAAAGCCCTATGTACCGCAATCAAGGCGGTATGGAGTTGACGTAAGTCATCCACCGGGGCTTGCAAATATCGTGGATGTGGTGTGACTGGCCAAGTGGCCCCAGGAATGGACAAGGGACCTAACCAAACCGGAGTTACGGTGTCGGGGAGGGTGCCATTGCACCAAATACGATGCTGCCAAGCAGAAATAGGAATTTCCTGTGTCCTATATGGTGTGTAGTTAGCTGGAACTGCCGTAGGAGTGTATGCCTGAAACGTCTTATCGTCCGCATTCACCTCCAGAAAAGTACCCAAGAGTAGAAAAGCTCATAGGGGAACGATGCATTGGCACTCACTACAAAGATAATAGACATTCCATCGTCAGGGACCCCGAACTGCGTCAAGTGACGCCGGAGAGGTGCGCGACTATGCGCTGCAATTGCAACTTCAGCCATAAGGACGCAGAGAAGAAAAACAATCTATATTAACCCGTAGCACAAAAAGGGTCAGTAATTAAAAAAAACCTTTTTTTATTGTCAAGCTTGAATGAACCTATAATTCAACTATATAGGTAGGTTTAAACCGTCACTCCCGTCAACCAGAAACAAGAGTGAGGGTGTTGTGGACAAATATAAGCACTACTAAGGCGTCTCAATCATAAGACCAAAACGTTAGGTGCGCCATGTTGCGGGGATTCTGCTCATGCACAGAACTATGCGCAGGAAACCAGGACCTCTGTGAATTGTGGTGTACCAAAAAACTCATCTCAGTACCCAGAACGCCTATCCGACTAACATCAGTGTCTCATTCGTTCTCCGTATCATCTCAAAGCTACCAATGATGGTGGGAATCAGAAACACCTTTTCGTTGTTATTCTCATATCAGTCCACAACGTGAGTAATCGGAGACACAGAAAAGTTTAAAATGTTTATTTTTAACTACGTGCACGTCTAGGGATGTGAACAACAGACCGTTCTCATGTGAAGAAAAGGCAAGCAAGCAGTTTTACTAGTAATAACAACTACCTGTAGTGTTGTGTGCAAAAGCAGCAAAGTGGCAAGATGGCGTTTAACTTCTAAAAACGCTGATGCTAATATAGCAATGTGTGCAGACAAAACCCTGTCTTCACTACAACATTAGACGTTGTTCAATGAAATGCCAATCCAACACTCTACTGCATGATTCTCCACAGAAACTTCCTTGTGAATTCTGCTGAGATACTCTACCATGATATGCCTACTAGACACTATACACTGATATTCACAACTGACACCATTATATACAATTACACCATGCATTGTGAAATGGAATGTCCATCAGATGTGTTTGCCATGCATTGGGCCTCAAGATACACACCAGATTACTCAAAGATACGAACACTTGAGTAATGCCTGTGACATTTTAAATATAATGATGGGGTACAATTATTTCCCACTGATTTGCACCAATGTGAGAAATGTTGTAAGAGAGAGAAAACAACAAAGAACAACATGTGTATCCTAAAAAATAGTAATGTTCCTTCTAAATAGAGAAAGTTGCTGTTTGTTGGGCAAACTTTGAGCTAAGTGCACACTGGAAATTGACCCTTTCCTTCAACAACCACAGGGAACCCAGAGCACCACTTGTCCCCACAAACCCCTCAGCTCAGAACAAACTTCTGATCCTCACTCAATTAATACATCATGTTGGATTCCTACAATCCAAACTAGGAAATCCAATTGGCGTGACCCACACCTCCTAGATCACGTGATCTGCCTTCTACCAGCATCTGAATCCATGCAACTGCAACACGGGGCTTCTCAATTAGTCTCCCACTGTTACACTCCCACTCCCCTCCACACAAATCAATGGTCCATCACTGCTAATCACAGTTGAAGGGGAACATTCACAAATGTCTCTGAGCAGAGAAAATGACTTCAAGCAGGGCCTGGGAACTTTCAGCAGAACCAAATGTCAGAAGCAAATGTTGACCCTCTTTGGAGATGAAGGCAATTTAGGATTTGATCGCCTGTTACATCTCCATCCTTGAAAACAACCCTGATCTGCACACTCATCAGGTCTCCAGTTGAAAGTTGTTGCACAAACATTTCTTGTTGTCATCCCAATGATGCGTCTCTGACTAGCACTGACTCTAAGATGAGTGGAGGGAGATAGGGCCCTGCCTTGCTATTATATTCTTTGGTTTGACCCAGAGCAAGGCAGGGAGGCAGCAGTCAGCAGGGATGTGAAATGAATAGGGGTGTGTTAACCAGTATGAAAGACGTTCTGTAGCCAAATAGACAGGGATGAATGGTGAGCAGACATGGTACCCCCCTACACAGCATGTGCCCAGCTGGCAATAGTCCATTCCTCATTAGCTGACCCATGATCCATCCGAGTCGGCAGCACCCAACTGGAGTCTAAGTCAGCTACCCAAGTGGGTTATCTAACAATGGTATGTTGCATCACGACACCAAGACGTTTCTACATGCATGGCACACTGCCGTGAATGCATTGCCCTGTGGGGGTGGGCCTTTAGCAACTCACAGTCCAATCAGGCAAAACAACAGACAGACTGTGGCATCCTGGAGTTCTATGCCTGTTGCTATGTACTTTAGAATGTTATGATGTAAATAGCAGGGACTGTTCATTGATAGCTGAGGACTGTAACCTGAAGCAGCTGTTGTGCTTGCTGTCCGTGGATGGGATCCTTTCTTGGAATAAACCTACTTTTACTATGAATTCGGAGTAACCCTCATTCTTACACTTGGCGACAGAGGATGGCTACGGAAGGATCTCAACACTAACGCAAGAAGGACGTTCTCAAGTTCAAGAATCAAAGATTCGTTCTTCTACGTTTCAAAGGTACTGTTTTTAAAATTGTTAAAAAAAAGAAGGCAGGAAAATCATCCTTCCTCTTGATTTCTGGCTGTTTGACTTGCTTCTCAGTTCATTGAATGAGAAGCTGCACTCTCAAGCAACGCAACGCTCCTGATGCGCTTTTAAAATAGTTACGCTATCTAGTGACTTGCACTCCTGGTTAACACCGCTTTGGTAACCGCTGTGTTGTTTACACCGATACTAATCGTTTCCGGCCATTTGCATGTGCAATTTTTCGTTGGTGTTAATATGGCATTAATTGGCGGTTGGAGAAAGCAGGGGCGAAACGGAATTGTTTATCATTAAACCCTACCTTGGAACTTCAATACATGGCTCTCGAGCGGCGTAGCTGAGTTCGACTGATGTTCTCTACTTGGCTTCATTCTACTCATCACTGAGTTCGAGCGGCGTCTCCTCGGCGTCTCTGCCTCCATTGTTGCTGGCGTCTGAACTGTGCGCTGATCACGTCGTTCCGTCACTAAGCGTCCCGTTGCCACCGCAACCTTCACGCTTAACACGTCGACGTGACGGCCATCTTGGAAAACTCCAAAACAACGCGGTGAATTTCTCGTTCTTGATGCAAAGTGATGAAACGTGTGCAGTAATTAATACCTGCTCAGAGATACAACGAAACGGACGAAGGTGTCAAACTTCATTTTCTCTGTTCAACATCACAGGTATTTCCTTGTGTGTCACACCAGTGATACACACACTTGTATTTGACACTACGTTACTCTTTTCAACAGTGACATGCTCACTTAAGCATGTCAAGCCAGTGAAGAAACAAGAAATATTGTGAAATTCATGATTTAAGGAAAAATGTGAAGGAAACAGTGGTCAAGGTTGGAGATTGGATTTTAATAAAAAATCCTTCAAATAAAAAGTCTTCTACAGCATTTTTGAAGCCAATTCAGGTCATTAAGATTTTCAACAATGCTGTTAAGACTGCTGATCACCGCATTTGGAATTTGAACAGGGTGGTGGTGGTTAGAAAAGAGTTTGCTGCTAAGTCTAACCATTCACCTGGTCTGTCAGCTTCAACCCAGAATGCACCCATTGTGTCAGCTCCAACCCAGAATGCACCCAATGTGTCAGCTCCAACCCAGAATGCACCCCATGGTTTTCGGAAGTCTTCCAGGGTATCTCATTCTCCAAAGTATTTAAGTGATTTTGTCAAATAAGTTATACCAGACTGTTTCCTGGTTTTTGCTGTAAGTAGGCATTTACACTTTGTAATTTACTTTGTTCTTTTGGAAATGTACATTTGTTTTGTTATTTATTAGGAAGGGAGATGTGTGGCATCCTGGAGTTCTATGCCTGTTGCTATGTACTTTAGAATGTTATGATGTAAATAGCAGGGACTGTTCATTGATAGCTGAGGACTGTAACCTGAAGCAGCTGTTGTGCTTGCTGTCCGTGGATGGGATCCTTTCTTGGAATAAACCTACTTTTACTATGAATTCGGAGTAACCCTCATTCTTACACAGACACTTTTGAATTGGGTTAGAATAGGTCAGTGCAGGAGGCAGTAAAGAGTACCAAGGCTGTGTCATAAGTGCTAGTGAGGTCAACCAGCAATCACCGGCACAAATTAGGGTCTAAATAATTTATGAGGTGGCAAGTCTTAACAGAAAAGTTGATGCTTGCTTTCTTTTCGAAAAGTCTGAGAAGCAACCGAAAGGTAATATAAAAAGGAAAAATAAACTAGCACGTTAAAGGGAAGGGACAGTTTAACATAGAATTAAAAATAGTCAGCTCGGGCTGGTGCCGGTGTGGGGTTGTGGCAAGGCAAATGAATTCCGATCATTCTTCCTGTAAAGAGGTCAGGTACCTGAAAAGCGCACACCTTTTAGCCCGTTTTAAACCGGAACCGAAAAAGGAAGGAGCAGTGTTTTTGCCACGCATTAAATCCTGTAGTGCTGACGACATGCTTGGACAGATCCATTGTTTTATGATGGTTAAAAGTGTCTGGCACGGAAAACTGGAAGAAAGCTAAACTAAACAGCCCCAGTCTTCATGAACTAGGCAGGACCTGCTTGTTGTAACTGACACATAGTAAATTTAAAGACACATTGGGGCAGATTTATGTTCCCTGGCGCATCCCTGCAAATCAGCAAGGATGCGCCAGGAATGATGCGTCACGCAAGTTTGCCCTTGCGCCACACATGATGCGCCACATTTACAATGCGGCGCATCATGGCGCAGGAATAAACAGATGCGTGACGCATCCGATGGCGTAAGGTTGGCGCAGTGCTTCAGTTGCGTCGCAAGCGCGACGCAACTCCAGCACTGTTCCAAACTACCCTATCCCTAACATGGTGCGTCAAGCCTTACGCCTGCTTCAAGCAGGCGCAGGGTTTTGGCGCATCAGCGTTGGGAAAGTGACTCAGTCAAATCTTATAGATTTGACTGAGTCACTTTTCAGGGGCGTTCCTGCGACGGAACGCCCCCCCCTTTCTCGACACGCCCACGTGAAACCTGACGCAGGTTTTACGTGGCGCAGGGCTTTACATCGTGACGCATCTCCATAGATGCGTCACGATGTAAATATGGCGCAACGTGGCGCAGGGTTTACACCGCCGCTGCGTCACAAAAGTGACGCAACGGCGGCGTAAAAGTGGCGCATCTCCGATATAGATCTGCCCCATAGTAAATTTAAAGTGTGTAAAAGGGAAAGTGATTTCAACTGCAAAGAGAAGTGATATCTTTAAAAAATACACATACACGGCAATGGTAGAAATTCTTGTTTGTAATTATCCTGAACTGGTTCTGCCCATTTATTTACCTTCCTTTTTTCGTCACTAGTTGACCATTCTCGTGGCAAACTTTCACAGAGCATAGACAGTCCTTGTTTTAAAATAAAGACCACGAGGTCAACATACATGGATGGAGGCATATCTAGTTGTGCTCTCTGAGCTGCAAGTGACATAGATTTTTTTAATTTACAAAGGAGAGTGGTTCACAAGTTTCCAATGTACTTAAGTTGTTGGAAATGATATGAGAACATCGGATCCTTTAATACATTCTCCAGCAATGCAGGGCAAGGCTGGTAGATGGTCAGCACTAACTCTCCATCGGAGAGGTCAGTAGGTGCTTAGGGATGTATTACATGGAGGGTAATTGGATTCTGAAACCAATTTCCTGAAAATGTTGTGGAGATTGGCTGCATGGAGGGATTCAGTGATAGGTTAGCAGTGCTCATCTAGTGAGACAAACACATCAGTGGACAGAACTGCTGAGACAAGAGGGGGATAGATTGAATAAACCTTCAAGTCCACTGACATCATCAGATAGCCCTAAACTCTTGTGTTCACCGACGTCTGATGTGCGACTGTATGAACAGCACTCAGGGGCATCAGTCAACCGCCCCCAACAAAATTGGATAGATTACCCAGCCAGAAATGTGCAGTAACAACCACTTTTAAAAAATGTGTCATCCAAATAGATAGTCAATGTACAATACCAGTTTTCCACATATTCAGCTCCTAGACAAGTTGTTTTTCGCACTCTGACTTTGATGAAAAGTTTTGTACAGGAGCATGTTAGCACAGTATTTACAGGAAAAACTGCCTTTATTCACGGTACTGTATATAGTGGGGCATATTTATTAAGCACTTCCCTCACTCTTGCATCATGCAATGGGGCACAAGGGCGGCGCAAGTACTAAATAAGATTTATCAAGACACGCATGGCCACCTTGCGTGGCTTGATAAATCAAGAGTAACGCAACACAGCACAAATCTCTGCGTTGTGTTACTCTGCCTGGGAAGGCATTCCATAGGTGGAGTGTGGGTGTTCCCATGCATCCACCCATGGATTTTGGCCCAGTTCCAGATTTACCATTAGTGTCAGACCTGGGAATGCACCAAAATGCTGTGCCTTCCCTGGTAAGGTGTAATGAGGAGAAATATCTTGATATCTCATTGTTTCTTCCTCTTTCGATGTTTGCATCATTCTATAACACACATAGAAAGAGGAAAATGTCACAGAGGACTTTTTTTGTGCAGGAAGGTGCTCCTTTCTCTACAAAAGCAATCCTGCTTACAACGCAGACACTCTTGCACCATGGAACAAGGGTACCTGCGTTGGTGTCAGGCAGCACATTGTGCACCAGCACAGAGAAAAGACAGGAATGCACAATACAATGTTAAGTACGGGGCATACCTGACCTTTCCTTATCGCACAGCGCTAGACAGCAAGGTGACTTGCTGCACTATGCGGCTTGATTTTTTTACAAATATGCCCCATTGTGTCTAACACAGAAGGTGAAGTAAGCAATACAGCTACAATCTAGCAGCTGAGATTTTTCAGCAATGCCCTACAGGCTAGTTAATTAATCAACATGAACTTAATACATTTGCAAAAGTTAAGCATGGCTCTAACCTAAGTCAAAACACGGAAGGTGTGTATTTTGTCTCAATAATCCAGATGGGTGGGCATGGGTAAATTTCGCTCGGATTTGGTTCAGAACTTTCCTCAACCTATTTCTATCCTGCATATTTCTGAGAGTTCTAGTATGTATGAGAGAGAAAGGGAATGGCGACGTTGAGGGTCAGAAGCTGCCATTACTGCTCTAAAGAACTTTAATGAAAGACACTTGTCTTTGGGTCAGGAGATTAATGCGGTGAAAATAGAATCGCACTGTTTATATAAAAAGAGATTATTTTGTTCAAAATGGATGAGTTGGTACTGCGAAAATGAAGAATGAAAAATAGAAATAAAAAATTTGAAAGAAAACTACTGTGCAGCTTTGACGAGGTGCAGCAACCCTCCTTGGGGTATAGTCACAAGAACGTGTGCTAAACATCACCAAAAAATGCTAACGCAACTTTACACATCACAGCCTATCATGGGAAAATAACCCTGTGTCAACGAGGAATTCACAACAAGGTGGCCCCATGCAAAAGTTTGCTGAAACCGTGGCCAATGCCCGCGTACAACCACCTTGACAGAGATGAAAACACAAACCCCAATGCCAAAACACGATGAGGAAATCAGTGCTAAGCAGCGCCAGGCCTGCAACACACACCTGGCAGGCATGAAAAATCATGATAAAAGTAGAAAAAATACCCAAACACAAACTGACCAACACCCAAGCACCATGGAGGCAGCTGGAGCAGGTTCAGAGGACGAGCGCAACCCTACAAGCACCTCGGATGACCAGCCCGGAACCTCGGGGACAGGGAAGGGCAAGGACAAGAAGAAGAGGAAGACAAAGTTCAGTCTGCAGGTGAACAGTATCATAGTCACGGAGGTGATGGAACACCATCAACAACTGTTCGTCACCTCCAACGTGTCATTGGGCACCTAAAATGGAATATGGCGGGACATCGTGTACAAGGTGAATGCCGTCAGAGAGCATAAGAAGAAAATGGACGAGGTCAAGAGACGATGGAATGATATCAAGCGAAGACCAAGGAGAAACTCGCAGCCAACCAGAGGGCAGCAATGCAGACTGGAGGTGGGGGCCCAGCGCCATAGCTCGTGCTGGATGACATGGAGGAGCTAGTGTTGACAGTCATCAGTGTGGATACTGTGGCCGGAGTCGGGGGACCGGACACTGCTCGACAGGACACAACACAACCGCAACAGGGTGAGTGACCACCAGGTAGTGGGGGGATAGGTGGAGATGGCCACATGCACAATCAAGCAGAGCACAGTGCACACCCTCAATGACTCTGGGTCATCGTCCAGATCTATAGACTGTCACAATGTACAATGCCATGCTGTCTGAATGTCAACATGTACCATGTGGCTACATGCATGGGGACACATTGCAATACACCATCTCCCCTTCACCTAAACCACCCAGCAGGACATTCTTAAAATTAGGATTTTTCTCAATTTAGTAGTCCTAAGTTTAGGACTCCTAACTTTAGGACTCCTAAATGCCTTTTGTGACTACCGAAAGCCTTAAAATTAGGATTTTTCTCAGTTTAGTAGTAGTATGGTTAGGACTCCTAACTTTAGGACTCCTAAAAGCCTTCTGTGAATACCGAAATTCTTAAAATTAGGATTTTTCTCAATTTAGTAGTCCTAAGTCTAAATTTAGGACTACTAAATTGAGAAAAATCCTAATTTTAAGACTGGGAAGCGCTCTGAGTAACACTGCTGAAGCCAGACAAGGAGCCCAAAAGGTGCGAATCATACAGGCCGCTCTCATTGATAAACATAGATTCTAAAATATTGGTCAAAATCATTGCTAATAGAGTACAGCCCCTGGTCCAAAATTTGGTCCTGCAGGATCAATTGGGATTAGTACCTTAGAGATCCACCACACATAACTTGCGCACTATATTTGCAGTGTTAAATCAGTTTGACCCCGAGCTTCCAGCCACGGCTGTATTATTAGATGCAGCCAACGCTTTTGATTTGGGGCTATATGTGGTCCGACAGCGTATGGGGATACTGCCATTTTTTCTGAAATTGGTGCACCTCCTCTACTCAGGTCCGATCGCTAGGATACGCATGAATGCAGTGGTCAATGACCCAATAGATGTCTTTAGAGGTACTAGGCAGGGGTATCCCCTCTCCCCAGTGCTGTTTTCTTTGGCACTGGAGCCATTGGCATGCAAGATCAGGCAGGGTTGTGCCAATGCCGCATTGGGTTTCAGGCAGCGACCGCTTGCCATAGCATTATACACAGATGACATGCCATTGTATGTTAGAGAACCTGCGACACACTTGGCTCCCCTAATACCGGAAAATGTCCAGTTTGAGCCATTTTCAGGCCTATGCATAAATGGAATAAGTCTACGGTCTTTCCTCTTACTGAGTGCACAGATGCACTAGAGTTGTTGTTCCTGCCGGTCTGGTCGAGTGAACCTGTACGATACTTGGGAGTCTGGGTACACAGAGACCTTGAGACAATGATTAGCACGAACTGTGAGCGAGTGCTGGCTAAACTAAATGGCCAAGTGGGCCCGCCTCCCTCTGTCTCTAGCAGACAGAATAGCTGTTGTTAAGATGACAAATCGCCATAAACTGCTGTACTTGTTCATGAATATCCCAATAGTACTAAATAGAGCTGTATTTCAGGCTCTCTAGTCGTGTCTGCTGGTATTGTTGTGGGCGGGTAAACAGCCGAGATGTAGCTGGGACACTCTTATGCAACCATTTGAAAAGGGAGGTTTTGAGGCCCCGGATTTACGATTGTATTACCTTTGTGTGCAAGCTCAATTTGCACACTACTGGTTCTTTTCTCAGCGCTACCTACCACACTTAGCTGTAGAGGAGGATAATGCTTACCCAATCCCGCTGACTGCTATGGTATTGCACAATAGAAAGGAGGGGGAATAGAAAAGAGACAGACACAGTTAAATGTACTAATAAAGCGTGGAAGGCCCCGGGCACCTGTGCAGGATGTAAGTGTTTGTACACACTAGCTATGCCGATTGCTACACACCCGGGTATTTCGGTGGCGCAGGAGCGCGGCACACTGAGCATTCTGTCTAGTGCAGGGATTACTAAACTCATCAGATCCACAAAGAGGACTGTCATCCGTAACAAAATCCACTCCAACACCAGCAACGCCAAAGAACTCTTCAACATCATCCAGGATTTCACCAAGCCACCCAGCGAAGCCACGGATGTCACACCCTCCCAGAACCTCTGCAACAAACTTGGCTCCTACTTCCACCTGAAAATAAGATCCCTGTATGACAACTTTGACAAACAGACACAGGACAATGAACCCACTCTGCCCCCCGGCAAGGAAAGTCAGCCTTCCATCTCCTCCTGGACTTCAGTCACCACCAAAGACACTGCATCGACCATGAAAGGCATCCGTTCAGGAGCCCCCACAGACCCCTGCCCTCCGCACATCTTCCACAGAGCTGCCGCCACCATCGCACCGGAGCTACGTCGCACTATCAATGCCTCCCTCGAAACTGGCATTTTCCCCAATGACTGGCAGCACAAGGAAGTCAAGCTCCTCCTCAAGAAGCCCCCAGCAGACACAACGGACCTCAATAACTACTGACCCATCTCTCACCTCCCCTTCATGGCCAAAGTCACTGAAAAGATCGTCAACTTCCAAATAACAAATTTCATAGAAGAGAACTCCATCCTCAACCCCTCCCAATCCCGATTCCGCAGCAACCACAGCATCGAAACTGCCCTACTCACCGCCACAGACAACATCCGCACGCTACTCAACCAAGGACACACCGTGGCCCTGATCCTACTCAACCTCTCTGCAGCCTTCGACACTGTCTCCCACCGCACTCTCACCGCCAGACTCCACAACGCTGGCATACAGGGGACCGCCGTTGACTGGATCTGCTTCTTCCACATCGGCAGAACCCAAAGAATCAGTCTTCCTCCCTTTCTGTCTGAACCCAAAGGAATCAGCTCTGGAGTACCCCAAGGATCATCACTCAGCTCACGCTTTTCAACATCTACATGACCCCCCTCACTGCCATCATCAGACAGCATGGATTCAGCATAGTATCCTATGCCGACGACACCCAGTCCATCCTCTCCCTCAACAAGGACCCCCCCACCACCAGACTCAGCTTCCGGGAAGGAATGAAGGATGTCGCAACCTGGAGAAGTCAGAAGCCCTCGTACCCTCACCCTCTATATGGGACAGCACCTGGTGGCCCAACGCCCTTGAAGCCCTCCCACTCCCACAGACTATGCCCAGAACCTCTGCATCATATTCGACTCCTTCCTCTCCATGACTTGACAGATCAACTCCGTCACGTCCACCTGTATTAACACCTTCTGCATCCTTCACAATACCTTTAAATGGATCCCCCCGAATCAAGAAAGGCTGTCTCCCTTGCTCTCATAACCAGCAGATTTGACTACGGAAATGCCCTCTACGCGGGGATCAACAAATATCTGCTCCGCAAACTCCAGACTATACAGAACACCGCAACCAGGCTCGTCCTCGGCGTCCCCCAACATGAACACATCACCCCACACCTGCGAAACCTCCACTGGCTCCCCGTTGAGAAAAGAGCAACCTTAAAGATACTCACTCACGCCAAGAAATGCCTCAACAACCTCAGTCCCCAATATCTGAACGAAAGAATCACTTTCCACGTACCCAAAGGAAACCTCTGATCTGCCAGCCTCGCCCTCGCCAAAACCCCGTGCATCCTCAGAGCCAGAACAGGTGGAAGAGCCTTCTCCTACGTTGCAGCAAAGACCTGGAATGAGCTACCCATCAACATCAGACAAGCACCCACTCTGCACATCTTCAGGAAGACCTTCAAGACCTGGCTCGTCTACTGACCGAAGTTGCTCCCTCCGCGCCTTGAGACCCTTACGGGTGAGTAACGCGCTTCATAATTCCCTGTTGATTGATATGTATACAAATGGAACGTTTATATCCCTAGATGACTTTACATCAGGGAAACCTTACAGTGCGATGCATGGCTTTGTCTACACCAGGCTGCGATTGGCTGTCAGAACACCAGACCCGGGGTTCCCCAACGAGCTGATTTTGTTAAAAGCGGTGCTGAGACAGAATATTGAGTTGTAAATGTGGACTTACAGAAATATTGAGTTGCAACTATTGTGATTCAGAAATATAGATAGCAAGAAAATCGTGGTCAAGAATATCGAATTTAAGGTGAGAAATATTGTTTTTAAAAATATGGAAGTCATTAATATTTTTTGAAAAAATATAGATGTTTAAAATATTGATTTTGTAATTATTGTTATGTATTTTAGTTTATATTTTAAATGTATATGATGTATTTTTTTGTATAAGTATTGTTTATGTTTTTTAATATATGTGTAAAATCTTTAGTAGTTATGAATTTTATTTTAATTAAATTTTGCATTTTTTTGTTCCGTAGTGGGTTGTGGGTTTATAGGGAAATAGGGTAGCAAGTAATTTAATTATAATAAATTAATGATTATTTTTAATTTATTTGATTTAGTTTTCATAGCGTTAATTGTGGGAAGTTATTTATTTGTTATTAATTATTAATTGGTTGTTAATTAATATTAATTAATTGATAGTTAATTATGGTAATTGTGTAATTTCTTTTAGGTGTGGGTTGTGGGGTTTATAGGGGTAAAGTGTGGGAAGTAATTTATTTTTGATTAATTAATAATTAGTTGTTAATTGTAATTAATTATTTCATTGAAAATTAACTATGGAAATTGTGTTATTAATTTTAGGTGTGGGTTGTGGGGTTTATTTTTTTTAAATAATAATTATTTCTTATTTAATATTAATTACGGAAATTGTGTAATTAATTTTAGGTGTGGGTTGTGGGGTTTATAGTGGTAAAGGGTGGGAAGTAATTTCTGTTTAATTAATTAAAGAGTTGTTGATCATTAATATTCATTCATTACATTTATATTTAATTAGTGTATTTGTTCATATTTTTTGAGTGTGGGTTTTATTGTTATAGCGGTACAGTGTGGGAAGTAATTTTCATTACTTTATAATTAGTTGTTAAATACTATTACTTTTTTAATTGAAAAGAAGTTTTAATTGTGTAATTCATTTGTTTACAATTAAATTTTAGCTGTGGGTCGTGGGGATTAAAGGGGTAAAGTGTGAGGAGTTAAATAATTCTTATGAGTTTTAATTTGTTTTTTAATTAATAATATTTCTGTAATTGGTAATTCATTATGTTAGTTGAGGAAGAAGTACTTTTTTTAAATTAAGCTGTGGATTGTGAATTGTGTGGTGTTATAGGGTAGGAAATAAAAATAGTACATTTATGTAATAATGTTTTTGTTTCTAAATCATTTATAATAAAAAAAAAATATTTGTTTGGAAATTATTTTTTATTTTATTTAATATAATATTTGAAGGTATTTGTTATATGTATTTAATATTATAATATGTATTTGTTAACATTTTAATATTAAATATATTTGTATTTGAATTTTTAACATTTATATATTTTGTTTTAAAAAAAATATTTTTATTGTTGCTAACATTTTCTTTGTTTTTAATTTTGAACTGACTGGAGTGACAATATTAATTGCTACTCCTCTGCAATCCAACACTTTCCCTACTGTTGCACTAACTGGAGTGGGAATAGAAATTTTTCTTCCTCCTCTTTCCAACACTTTCCCTACTTTGACAATTATTGGGGTGGGAATAGTAAATTTTATCCCACCACTATACAACACTTTCTCTACTGTTGCACTCACTGGAGTGGGAATAGGCATTTTACTCCTCCGCTACCCAACACTTTCCCTACTGTTGTACTCACTGGAGTTGGAATAGTAATTTTTACCCCTATGCTGTCCAACACTTTCCCTAATGTTGCACTCACTGGAGTTGGAATAATAAATTTTACCCCTCCGCTATCCAACACTTTCCCTACTGTTGCACTCACTGGAGTTGGAATAGTAATTTTTACCCCTCCGCTATCCAACACTTTCCCTACTGTTGCACTCACTGTAGTGGGAATAGTAATGTTTACCTCTGTGCTGTCCAACACTTTCCGTACTTTCCCTACTGTTGAACTCACTGGATTGGGAATAGTATTTTGTACCCTTCCGCTATCCAACACTTTCCCTACTGTCACACTCACTGGAGTGGGAATAGTAATTTTTAATCCTCCACTATCCAACACTTTCCCTACTGTTGCACTCACTGGAGTTGGAATAGTAATTGTTACCCCTCATCTATCCAAGTATAGGGAGTCTATATTTTTGAATTCTATATTTTTGCATCGATATTATTTGCTTCTATATTTTTGACATCGATATTTTGTCAGTAAACCGTTAAAAGCATTACAAATTGTATTAACAGTAAAGGAATGTAAAGGGATAATCACTAGGCTATATAATGCTTCCCGAAGAGAAATTGCTGTAACATGCTCCACCTCCCTCGATAACTTGAAGAGATAGTTGGTTGAGCCGTTGGTTTGGGAGAACTGGGACGCGTGCTGTGCTTTGACCGTGCACATAACCGCCAATTGTAACTTCTGATTAATAAATTTCGAGTTTTTACACATATTACACACCAATGAAACTGAAGAAATTTGGGCTTCAAGTGGATGCTCAATAGGTTTGATGTGGTGAGGATGGAGCAATTTCACGCACCTGGCCTGGGCTTGTAAATCTATTTATGATTGCTGGACGAATGTATCTCGGACACTAACATTAATAGTAATTGAAACTGTGGAATGTACACCTGAGATATGTTTGCTAGGACTGGTAAAAAAGCTCAAGCCATGTAACAGGTGTATAGTGGCTGTCACCACCCTATTGGTGAAACGCATAGTGGCAAAGCATTGGGGAGGTAGAACGGCCCCTACAGTGGCAAAATGGATAAAGGTACTTGTCTACTGTAAAGAACAGTTGGCCACATATGCGGAGGAACCGCCTACGGACTCTAGACCAAAAGACTTCTGGGCGCCACTGATAATATACTTGTTAGAGCACCCGGACATGGTGTAAGTGCAGTTTCTGTGCAATGGTTGAATATGGATATATGTGATGCTTAGGTTAAGACAAGATAAGTGGTTGATGCTGGATTTGGAATGTGGGTGGAAGCAGTGTACTGCACATGTTGTGTTTTGGTTTGTTGTTTTTACAGAAATTCTGCATCCTATGAAATATTGTAACAAATGTGAGATGCTATCTGCAATGAAATGCTGTGCCGCTCGAGGTTTCGCAATTTAATAAAACTATTTAAAACATATATATCTAAACATTGACATGACTTGTACCTTGGCCCAAGTCACTTGAACTAGTTTTTACAAACTGTATTGCAAGTTTAATTTTCTCTCCTCTGCTGGTGCATTATCACAGAGCACTTTTTAGCTGGAATAGGCTTTTGTTTATTGTTGAGAATGATTAGATTATTCAGTCTAATTGAAACTTGACTGTTGCAGTGAGTGGGGATGGGACACAGTCTCTTGTACCAGGCAGACTGGACTGTTGCCAACTTCAAGGCCCTACAGCTGAACATTTCTTTGTTCGATACTGGGAACCTGGGAGTCAACATACTTCCAGAGAACATTCTCTTCTGATTGGACCTTCAATAGGGAGTTGGTGGGAAGGAGCTTCGAGAACATTCTACTGCATATGAATTGTATGTTGCATAGAACATTCTCGAACTCTGCTGTTTCTCCTTGTCCATGGCTTTGAGCTTCATGCTTATGCACCCATGTTTTTCTTTGAAACTTAATGTGGTTCTTCTTATGCTAACACCTTTCTCTTTTGAACTTCCCCTTGTCTTTCTTGATGCCTTACGTAGAATAAGGAAACCGCTTTATGGAATCAATTTATTTCTTATTCCATGCCCTCTACGTCATCATATTTTTGCAACTTTCTCTTTATAATATACAAATTTAGATTGCATAATTATATTGATATACATGCTTTTTGAATGCACTGACTTACTAAATGATTGCTTTGTAACTTTACCTAAATTGTTAATAAACCTTCATGGATTGGACCCCATCCTCTCTGTCATTCTTGTGATGCCATGTTGGTTTCACTGAAATGAAAATGCATTGCTGATGTAAACTCCTTTCATATGCTTCCAATTGACTACCCAAAGGCCCATACAACCTGTGGAGGAGTTTTGACCACTATTTTTTAGGGACAGACAAATCTGCCAGATCAATTGCAACACTGAAGGCAACACATGGATGAATAAAAATATAAATGTGAGGAAAGTGTACTCTAGGAATGCTCATTGCAAGCAGTGGCATCAACATTTCTCTTGGCACAATACAGAACCTTCACTCCAATTGAGCATTGTGATTATTTCTAGCTGCATTGAATAGATCCTTCACCAGCCCCATGTAATTGAAGTTTTCCACTAAAGCAACTGGATAATGCCTTACCTGGTGGACATTTACCGGCACCTCAGTGACATAGTCACAAACTGTGAGTTTGCATTTTCTTTGCATAGCGATACATGCATGTGTTTGAAACATATCCTCTTGTTGTTTGTTGCATTTCTCACAGAGGATGTTGTACTCCACATAATATCTTCTGCTGGGAGTCTTGCCACAAGAAAATCTAGATTCTGATCCAGGCATCTTGGGAAGGAATCAGTTTCAGGTCAGAAGGACTTCAGTGGTGGGTTACAATATTTGATTTTTGCAACAAGAGATTAAGGTTATGTGTGGTGATGATGCCTATAACCTATGTATACATGAATGTGGAGCTAGCAGTGATCAACATAAAGGGAGGGATATGTTCACTGTGCTTGAAGTGAGAAATGGGGAGTGAAATACTGAGGAATTTGCTTGAATTTGATTATGTGGATGGGGTCACTGGTCAAATTGTTTACTTGTGTGAGTTGTTGAAGAAGGTGCATGGTGATGCACATGTCTTTTTTAAAGTGTTGATGACATTTTGTATGCTATTCCAAGGCACAGGGGTTCAGGCCTTTGGCTCTTACTAAGACTCAACAGGACATAACAGAAGACACTCTTATTTTCATTAAAATGGGTGATAGGTAGCCTAGCAACCCAACATATAAGAAAGGGGATGGTAGGACATGTTGTCTGATTACTGGATAGCTTGAAGGTTGTTTACAGAGCGCAGATGGTTAAGTGCACATTATTGCAAGGATTCATGGGCGCTTGTAAAGCTTGAATAGTCAGGTGTTTTTTTAATAAATCTGCTGCCTAGGAAGTATAAAGTCTCCTGTTATAAATGGCCTAAGTCAGGCAGAACCCACACCTCTAGTCAGGGCAAGGGAGTTACACACATAAGATAACCTCTGCTCACCCCCTTCGTTGCTAGGCAGAGCAGTCCGGCTTATCTCAGAGGCAATGTGTAAAGCATTTGCACAACAAAGTCACACAGCAGTGACACACTAGGTACACAACAAAAGAAACTCCACACAAGGTTACCTAAAAATATCCTTTTAATTATCTATAAAAACCCATTAGATCACAATCACATATAGTACTGTGCCACTAGGCACTGGTAATGACATCACAAGGAATACATAAATCACTTGGCCAATCGGGTCACTATAATAAACATTACAGTTAGGGTCACTAGTACCTAATGGTAGGATTACCTTTAGCATAAGAAACATAATCAGCAGTGGACTATAGCACCCACTTGTACAGTTCACATATCATGACCACATCATGCCTCCCTTAGGCATCTGCATATCACCATTACGGTACCTGGGGTGCAGCCCAGACAATGTAATACCAATTACATGAGATCCTCACTGCAATGTACTCTTGCATCAGGGCACAACACATGTACATTACCCCTTGGGTCGCAACTGTCTCCCCCGTGTAGGCTTCTGGGCTACCTGCCCGCCTGCCACAGGGCATGCAGTAATGTCATGCTCGGGGACCCATCCTGGGCTTGCTCCGCAGTGCCCTTTCCAAAGTAGGGTTATCCTCCACGTTTTGTGCCGACCTCGTAGGCTGCCGAATGGCGGGTGCACATTCCCGGTCTAAATGCAGTAATTCCAAGCTAGGATCCGCTCAGTAGTGCTGAATCAAGAAAATGATACCCCCTAAACAGCAGGTGAGCATGCAGCTGTGCAGTGTATGTCTGGAATGCGTCCAATTCCTGTGGGGAACAGGAGACCTCTGTCGAGGGTCTACTCCCTCCACAACAATCCAGCAACAATGCTCTGGAGGCCCACACACCAAGGAGGGAGGCCCCTGCACTGGCCACACACGGTGGGAGCCCTCCACTGCCAAGGTACAGTTCCCGGAACCTCACGGGGCTGGCACACATGGGGGTGAAAGGGAGCTGGCGGTACAGCTGGTTGCTTTGGGGCTACTCTGCCCCCAACCCAGACTTGCCGGAGGACCTCAGGGGCGTTCCTGTCGACGAGAACACCAAGCCTCCCAGGCTGCTACAGGTCCCACTCCAGGCTGTGTGATGCAGTCGGCGTGAGGACCTACTGCTCTCGGTGATCGGCTGCATCTCTTGCTGGGCAGAGTTGCGACTTCCTCTGGTTGTCATGCGATGCCTGGCTCTCCTGCGGTGCTCGATTCCTCATGAACAGCCATGCTTGGTGCCTTCTTGGTGGTAAGGTGGGGGGCTCAGCCCAGAACTCGGTTGGCATGAAGCCCAGTAAAAGCACCCAGTTGGTTTACTGGCCCAAAGCAATCCCCAGACCCTGTGCAGAGCGCCACATGTGCTCTGCCACAACAGCGTGGGAAAACCAAGCGCTCACCATGTGCTACATCTGCTCAAGCCCAGAGTAGCCCCCCAGGAGCAGTCCACAGTGCTCCTTTGGTGCTGGGCTTTGTGAGAGCAATTGGACACTAAGGTTAGGAAAACAGGCAGCAGGCCAGCACACATGGTCCCTGGGCATAGGGTTAGCCCCTTTAGCAGATAACCTCCCAAGGCAAAGTCCCAGTGGTGGTTCCCTGACAGCACAGCTCTCTTCTCATCTCACGCAGTGTCTTGTCTATGAGGTCCCAGCCCCTTCACTTATAGTCCAAATGTCTTTGTTCTCGTGGCACTTTAAAATACATTTATGAGTGCACAACACCCCCCATTCACACTGTAAGCCTTGGCCCAAGACGCACCACAGGGGGTGGAGCCAGCATTGTAGAAGGCAGGCACAGCCCCATTCAGGTGCAGGTGCAACTCCTCCCACCACTCCAAATACAGACCAGGCCCATTCAGGTGCAAGGGACAACTCATCCTGCTAATCTAAATTCAGCCAAAGTCTATTCAGCCTAGCGATGAGTCATCCAGGCAGGGCAGGACACACCTCAACCACACCCCCCAGGGACAGGCTGGAGTGAATGCACATTCCCTCTCCCCTGTCAGAGAGAACCAGATGGTGAATACACATCCAGGCAGGCACAAAGACACATAGCTCACAGAAATGACCTCTTGTAAAAAGTAGCATTTCTAAAATAGTAATAATAAATCTGCTTTCACCAATGAGCAGGATTTATCACCACTATTCCCAAAATACCATTGGTCGTGCTACACCTCTCATGTCAGGAGTTACCACTGAAGCACATATCAGGGAATCCCCGATGGAAACCTATGAGAGGGCAGCCTAACAGCAGTGAGAAACCAAAATAGGCTGTTTGTCACTACCACACAGTTAAGGCACATGTCCTACCTTTTACCTACACTGCACCCTGCCCATAGGGCTAGCTAGGACCTACATTGGGGGTGACTGATATGTAGTAAAGGGGGAGTTGCAGAAGCAGCAAGCACTTTAGATGACACGTCGCGGCGGCAGTAAACTTGGTGCACAGGCTCTGCAGTGGCAGAGACCTGAGACAGGTTTGAAAGGCTACTTTGGTGGGTGGCGCAATCAGCACTGCAAGCCATAAGTAGCATTTAATTTACAGGCCCTGGGTATATGGGATACTACTGTACAAGGGACTAATAGGTACATTAAATATGCCAAATAGGTGTAGACCAATCTTACCAGATTTACAAGAGACAGCATATGCACTTTAGCACTGATCAGCAGTGGTAAAGTGCCCAGAGTCATAAAACCACCAATACCAGGTCAGATAAAATACAGGAGAAAGGCAAAAAGTTCTGGGATGACCCTGCAAAAAAGGGCCAAGTCCAACATCTCCTCACCCCATGGTTGACTGACCTGTGGATTCTGATGAGGAGAGTATCACAAGACTTTCCCACTAGGTGGCTGGAGCATATGTGATACTTGACTGGGTCTGTGCCATTTTATTCTGCTGTTGCAGTCAAAAACGGCTACCTACTGCTTGTTTGACAGGCTATCTGTGTTCTGTAAGCAGAAGCTCCAATGGGCACTCCTGACAAAGATTCTACGGTACTTGTAGTGCTTAGGTAGGAGAATTCCTTTATTTAAACTACTGCAAGGCAAGAAGGTCTCGCTCCCTCTGATTGTCCAGCCAAAGATAATGTGTGAAGATTGCAGGAGCATTACTGGTCATACTTTTGGGGTGGATGTGTTGCTTAGAGTTCAGTGTTAATTTTGTTGGAGAAAGGATCCATGACTTTAAAATGCATGACTTTATCACACATGCCTTTACCACACAGCTTTTTACATGAATGCCTATACCATACAGATGCCTTTACCATGCATGATAAGTATCATTAAGGTTATTTAAACTCATATAACGTGTTCTTACCTCACTTGTTACACTACATTAACTATAGCTCGCCACTGCACCTTGCAGGGTGTTCAGGCAAATCATGTAATTTGAAGTGCCATATGTGTTTTTATTTGTGCAGTGATTTCACAGTCCCTGATTTCTGTAAAATGCAAAGGTACAGGTAGTGTATGGACAAGGGGTGAGTTAGAGACACTGTAGTATGATGAGTGAGGTGAGAAGAGTGTGTACGGAGGTCTGCAAGACATTTCAATTGTAAGGTGGTGTGTTAGTATAAATGTGAGCTATAAATATGACGTATTACTTTGAAAGTGGTGCTAAAATGATGAATTAAAGATATAACTATAACTATAGAATTTATAATGTTTATATAGTTTAAGATGAGTTTCTATACCAAACATAAAGAAACTTACCTTTAACTTTTGTGTTTTTGTGTGAATTTCAATGGTTTTATAATGTTAGCAGCAAATGTGTAATATTGGTTAAATTTAGTGGTGTGGAGTGGAGTGTTATTAAGTGGAGCATAGTAGATAATAGTGGAGGATAGTGTTTTAAAGTGTATTGTGATACAGTGAATTTTGGTACACTGAAGTGTAATAAAGTGGCATTAGATATACGGGAGTAGCATACACTGGGACGACATACAGCAGATTGGGGTACACTTGAGTCACATACACTGGAATGGCGTACACTGAAGTCAGATCCAGTAGAGTAGTGGTGTACAGTGCATTGGTATCCAGTGATATATCATAGAGCAGAGTGTGTACATCCTGTACATTTTGCAGAGTGTATTTGCATAGACTGTAGTAGCAAAAAGTGGAGTTCTATAGAGTGGAGTGTTGTATAGTGTCGGGCATATTTTGGAATATCGTATACTAAAATAATGTAGAGTGGGGTGGTGTACAGTGGAGAGTGGTACGCTGGAGGGGGTAAACTGGAATAGCGCACACTGGAGTGGGGTGCAGTGGAGTGCTGTATATTGGAATGGTGCAAATGTGAGTGGTGTACAGTGAGCTCACATAAATCTGAGTCTTGTACAGTGTAGTGTTGTAAAGTACACATGCGCAAAGTAGAGTGGCATATATTGGAGTGCCATACAGTACAGTGGTACAGAGCGATGGCGAACACTGGAATAGCCTGAACTGTAGTGCCATACAGTTGAGTGGCATACAATTAAGTAGTGTTTACTGTAATAACGTTGAAGTTTACTAGTGTTAAGTCTTGAGAGGCACATTGGAATGGCAAATAGTGGAGTATGGTATAATAGAGTGTCGTACAATTCAATAGGGTTAATTATAGAAGTGTAGAGTCTAGTGACATACACTGAAGTTTTGTTTAGTGGAGTGGGGCAGAATGCAGTTTTGTATAGTGAGCTAGCATACGTACATTGTGGTTCACTGCAGTGAAGTATACTGAATTTTAGTAAAATTGAGTGCAGTAGAGTGGTGTAGCTTACAATGGAATAAGGTACACTACAGTAGTGTACCATAAAGTGGGGTATTGTGGAATAGTACAATGTGGAATATCGTAAAGTGGAGTAGCATACAGTGGAATAGCGTACAGTTGTGAGCAGTGTAGGATCAAGCAGTTAAATTTTAATACACAAACTTGTAATAGAATACAGTGGTGAGCAATATAATAGTATAGAGTATAGTGGTGTAGACTGGAGAAGCATACAGTGGAGTTGGGTAGAGTACAGTGGAGTAATGTATAGTGGATTAGCATTAAATTTACTGGGGCATACTGAAGTGTCGTAAAGTGGAGTAGCATACTGTAAATAGCTTAGAGTGCAGGGGCATAAAGTCAACACACTAAAGTGGCATAAAGTGGAGAGTAAGTTGAAATAAAAGGTAGTGTAAAATTATGTGAAAACATGCATGTTATATCTCAAAAATATGAATTTTCATATGTAAATGTAAAGTTTCTGTTTGAATATATAAATAGTGTACATAATTGTTAAGTTCTATGTTGTATAAAACGTAGTTATATATTGTGTCATGGAATACCAATACAAAGTTCATGGTATACCACAGTACAAGGGGATTAGAACTCTTGATGTGATTGGTTGATGGCTGTGGTTACCAAAGGTAGAAATCAACCATGTAGATTTTATGACCATTTTGCAATATTGTACGGACAGTGTTTTGCTGACTGCAGCTTAAGGTGTAACATTTACTTAAATAGTACATTTTAATATTGTTAACAACCGATTACCATTTTTGCAAAGTAGTAATAGGTGAACGCTTTTGTTTTGAAAACTCTGTTTATTATCGCCATGTTTTTTAAAAAAATGTCATATCATAATAACTTTGGACCCGTTTAAAAAATGTCTGCACATTTTAGCAGACTTTAACTAACAGTTTAATTGTGGAAGGAGTAACTGTTTTGTAGGGTTGACTGAAAGTGGTGTAAAGACAGACGGTGGGTCCCAAACGTGCTTATATATACTATTAAATTTTGGTGCCGATTCCGATCCGGGTACATTTTTTTGCATACGACTCATATCCGTATATTTTCACGTACGAATCGTACAAGTACCGTACAAACTGCGAAGTACGAATTGCGTCGGGAAAATGCTCCGAGAGGGAACCGTAAATTTTTACGTCCGAATAGCGTCGGGAAAAGTGTCCGATAGGGAGCCGGACATTTTTATGTGCAAATCGTAAAACAGAAGTCCGAGCGCTCTGTACCGCCCGTCCGAATACACAACCGCATGTAAAAGGCCCCGAACGGAGCGAACGCTGTAGCACACATGTACACAGGTAAACTTGTGCCCGGATACGAGTCGTACAGCCCCCCTCACCCCGCACATGTCAGCACCGTACCCAACACCATAGCACAGCCCCGTACCTGTACGCACCGTACCCAACACCGTAGCACAGCCCCGCAACTGTACGCACTGCACCGTACCCCAACACCGTAGCAAAGCCCCGTACCTGTATGCACCGTACCCTAACACCGTAGCACAGCCCCGCACATGTACACACCGTACCCCCACCCTGCATGTACGTGCCATACCCCCACCCCGTATGTACGCGCCGTACCCCCACCCCCGTATGTACGCGCTGTACCCCCAGCCCCCCGTATGTACGCGCCGTACCCCCTCCCCTGTATGTACGCGCCGTACCCCCACCCCCGTATGTACGTACCATACTCCCAGCCCCCGCGCATGTACACGACATACCCCCAGCCCCGTATGTATGCGCCGTACCCCCAGCCCCCCGCATGTACGCGCCGTACCCCCAGCCCCCCCACATGTACGCGCTGGGGGGGCTGGGGGTACGGCGCGTACATACGGGGGTGGGGGTACGACACGTACATACGGGGTGGGGATACGGCACATGCATGCGGGGGGTGCTGGGGGTACGGCATGTACATGCGTGGGGGCTGGGGGTATGGCACATACATGTGGGGGTGGCTGGGGGTACGGCGCGTACATACGGGGGTGGGGGTATGGCGCGTACCGGGCCCCCTTTTCCTCGTGCATCGCGGCGTACTTAGCTTTTCCGGCACTTTTTGGCTCCCGTAAAACTATAGCCGTGCGGGGTGCTGTGGGTACGAATCGTACTAGCTAGTCCGTAAAACGCTGCCTGACTCCGTGCGGACGTCGCATACGCGCTGTCCAGGATTGAAATTGTATGTATTTTTTAGCCGCGCGGTGTGTTTTACGATTCGTACGGAAATGGTATTTCTGTACGGATCGTACTTGCTGGTTTGTACGGTGGAATTCCCGGGTACGAGTCGTACGGAGAAAACGCTCCGTACAACCATTTGTACCCAGATTTTACAGGATCGGAATCAGCACCTTTGTGTTGCACGAAAACTGGGAGTCGTATGTTGTTTAAATTTGTCAGGATTACATATTATGTTGCCCACATGTTTATTTTGCGTAGTGCAGGTAAGTTATGTAATTATGTTATACTTTATGATATATTGAAAGTTAGTATTATTTGTTATTGGGGTATTTTTGCAAAATGTGGGGGCATTTTATGGTAGTAACAAGGTACTTAGGGGCCTATTAGGATGACGGGCAGACTCAGTGGTGTTGGGACCAGCCGCCAGACATGCAGCGTTCCTGCACCACAAATTAGGATGCGGCCATCACCCTGGCGGTCGCATTTTGCATTTTAACATTACGGCGGATGCTGCTTACAGCAGCACTCGCCTCGATGTCAAAATTGCATGCCTGGCATTTCCGTGCACCAGGTGGCAGGCACCTGGCTTGTGACGTCCTGTTTCATCATTTTGTTGTTAACGATCCCCTCGGTTTCGTATTTTTGCCCTAAATATTCCACTTTAGTAAAGTGGTAATCAGTAGAGCAAAATAGTTATACATATTTATCTATTCTTTTGAAAAACTACAGAGTGCTGGGAATTACTACAGTACCTAAACACATTTTGAAAGATTAACATTTTCATTTATGAATTTTTTTACATTTTTATATCACTGTACAGTGAAGTGTGTTTTTTTTTTAAAGTAGCACAGTCATGTTTAGTAATTACCGGACTACTCTATACACTTTTATGTGCATATATAAGAAGGTAAAACACTGAAAAAACACTTTAGTACATCATATTATTAAAATACAGGGTCATATAGTGTATTTGTTTTGTTTTTTTAGTACCGCTGTATTCCTGATTTTTGTTCCAAATATATATAAGCTTATAAATATTTTTCCCTACCTATTACCACTTTAATAAATCGTAATAGCTATGGGAAATAGGCCAAACCTAATACTTACCTACATTGAATGGCATAGCACAGAACACAGGGAGACACAAGCTGAAAACAAGATAGCTGGCTTTCCCTTTTGTAAAGACAGTCATTAGCAAATCAGCTAATGACTTGTCATTGCTATATACCTTGGGAGTACTGTGGTACTACCGCGGCCACAGATGTACATAAATCCTTAAAATGTATGGAATACTAACCCTACTTATGTATCCCACAGAATTATCTGTGCACCATAATATATAATCCTTCCATATTTTGTAAAAATATGACTGACAGTTTCCGAGCTATGCAAAATACAAAAGTCTATGAAAAATTTATTGGATTTTACGCCAGTTAGGGGACTCCCCTTTTTCCTTTGCACCTTCTTGACAAAACGACGAAAAACCTTCATGACATTCGTCAAACAAGTACAAGGTTATTGAGGGACAACAATTCAAATAAATCCCTATCTCTGATCATCCTAATTATAACTACGCCACCCTGTAATATATATATATATCAGTTGAATCAAGCAGTGTGGATAGTAGCGTTGGATCAGACAACAACATCGGCAGTAAAACTTTACAAATTCCCACTAATTTTGCTCCGGGAGAAGAATTATCTTTTGTAGTCGAAGACCGCCGGCAAACTCTGAGACCACGAAACCAGACAACGGGTCAAGAAGTAGAAAGAACCAACGGAGGAAACAGAGGCGGAAAAGGAAACTACAGAGGAAGAGGCAAGAAGAATTACAACAATCGAAAGTAAATGAGGTAAATGGTGAGACTGTGGACAATACTGTAATCAATTTATCAGAGATAACGTTATCAATTGCTGAACAACAACTGTTATCCTTAGGCTTGTCTTTCTGTCCAACTAATTGTTTTAAATTCACACAAACAAGAGTGGATGTTTTTAAGTTTATCCGCAAGTTAAAATTGAAAAAACATTTCCATCTCAAAAGCGCAGTGAATATTGCAGCACAAACTAGAGCGCCGCAAGGATTACACACGAATCTGCAAGCTTCAGATGTAGGCACATTGTTGGCAGTACATTCGCTAACAAATGATAATAACCGCATAGGGAACTCTACACAAGAAGATCTTAATGAAGCAGGTATCATATGCAATATTCCAGCGATCAGTCCATTCAAGCCTCCGTCTACATTCATTCCCATGATGCCTAGAGACGCGATTGATGTTTTCAGTGACTGTATAATTGAAGATCTTAAAAAATTGAATTGCAATGTTCTTAAACAGATAAGACGCAACAACTACTCTGAATTGCAATATTTTAAACTTATTCATAAGCTACAAAAGCATACGGAAGTCATTATAAACAAAGCGGACAAGGGCGGCAATATTGTTCTATGGCCTAGACCCCTTTATATGGAGGAAGCAGGGCGTCATTTGAATGATGCCAGCTGTTATAAGAAAGCCAGCTTTCAGGAATTACGTCAAATAAAAGACAATATATTTGCTGAACTTTTGCAGTGGAAACGAGTGGGTTTATTGACTAAAAATGAATATAATTTTTTGAAAAATGACCACCCTATGACTCCCTATTTATACTTTATCCCTAAAGTACAAAAAAATATAACACCAGTTCCAGGCAGACCAATTATATCTGCACAAAAAAGTTTACTGGAAGCCATGTCCAAATATATAGATTATTTTTTACATGAATTTGTGGAAAGCTTGCCTTCATACATAAGGGACACTGGACATTTTCTAAATAAATTAAAAAATGTCAAATGGGAAAATGATTGTCATTTAATAGTGATGGACATTTGTTCATTGTATACTAGCATCAACCATAGTGATGGTATAAATGCAGTTCGTTATTATTTGGACAACAGAAGTATACATATGTATGAGCATAACAAAATGATTATAAAAATGATTGCCACTTGTTTAACCAACAATTATTTTCTTTTCAATAAGGAAGTATTTCAACAGCTGCGCGGTGTGGCCATGGGAGCATGCTTCTCCCCCAGTTACGCATGTTTACATGTGGGCTGGTGGGAGGAGCATGTTTTGATGGCCACCCACAAAATTATGTTTGAACAGCATGTGCTCCATTGGTGGAGATTTATCGATGATGTTTTTTTAATTTGGAAAGGAACCAGAGAGTCAGCTAACATCTTTGTAGAAGAAATTAATAAAAACACATTGAATCTTAGGTTTACTTCAGATATAAGCAATATTGCAGTACAATTTTTTGACGTTGAAATCTTTATTAAAGAGGACACACTACACACTAAAATGCACAGAAAAGTAACAGCCGGGAACTCTGTACTACATGCTAAGAGTTCTCATCCTCGCCATCTGATTCGCAGTATCCCCTATGGGGAATTTTTAAGAACTAAACAGATTTGCAGCCATGAGGAAGATTTGAAAACCTGTCAAAATGAGACATTTGAAAGATTTCTAAGGAGAGGTTATAAGGCCTCTGATCTGTACACAGCTCGAGACAAGGCAAATAGTACAGCTCTGGTTGCTTATCAACACATTGCTCCTAAGGCCCAAGAACTGACAAGGCCAAGTACTAATGATATTGACTCTATTATCTCGGAATCAATAAGTAACATCAGATTGATAACTAACTATTGCAGACAAGAAAGAAAGATTCGTAGAATTTTATATAAAAATTGGCCAATAGTTAGGACAGACATTACCATGTCTCAAATTCTGCCAGAACTTCCCCTATTGACATTTAGAAGGGCACCCTCAATGAGGGATGCTTTAGTCAAAAACAGTCCAGAGGTGGTGACTTCCAATACTTGGTTAATGGCCAGAAATGGCTTTTTTAAGTGCAATTCTTGTCGCGCTTGTAAGTTCGGAAAAAATGTTTCAGAATATGTCACAGCATTTAGTCCTGATCCAGTCAAAATAAAAGGACACCTGACTTGCAGAACTGAGTATTTAATCTATGTTTTAGAATGCACTTGCCATTTATTATATGTGGGCAGTACGAAGTTGCAAGTCTTTAATAGGATTCTTCAACATCTTAGAGCCGTGGTGAATTCCGATCCTACATATCCTGTAGCGAGACATTTAAAATTGGTACACAAGAATAACCTCAATGACCTTAGTTATTATGTCATCAGTGCAATATCGAAAAACATCAGAGGTGGAAATAGGGAGAAAAGATTGAGACAAGTGGAGTCTGAATTTATTATGTTATTAGATACTAAGATGCCAAATGGGCTCAACAACAATGAGGATTTGCATAACTTTTTATAATGAATTATTTTAATTCAAGGATGTTGAGGAATTAATGAGTTCCTGGTTTGCTTTTGAAACTGACGTTTTATCCTTAATTTTACCATTTTCTGTCTAGGTTCCTAGACTTTGTTTGGTTTTATTAGATTTTAGTGTTGGTTTTAAGCTCCCAGATTTTATTCATTTTAGACATCTTTTTAAAGTTGTGCAATTATGTGTGGTTCGTGTCTGCTAATTATTGATCAATTATTGATGTTTACAAACTTATGCACTTTATATGACTATTCAGTAGTTTTAACATCTTTAGATATGTGTTTAAATTCCAATTTGAAAATAGTCTTGACTTCCTCATTTTATCAGATGCCATCGATAAGAATGTTTTGGAGAAAATGTTGCGTGTATCTGCATGAACATTGCAGTTTAGAGTATTGAAACATGGAAAAACTTGGAAACGTCAACTACAAGCTGCTATGTATTTTACATTTATCAAATCTTTAGATATATAAGTTTACTTTTTTATGCACCTTATTATTAGTAATGGGTTTTGCACTATTTTGCACTAGTCTTTATAATTACCGCTTAGTATGCCAAATATATTTTTTAAGGAACTGGTGATTTAAAGATGTATTGTACATATATAATTATACATGGGCAAATATGTCAATTATTAGATGCCAACTAAAAATGCTTTATACCTACTGATATAAATATTGACAGGAGTTATAATGGTTTCTACTTAAGAGAAATTGATTAGTTGTGAATTGTAAGACAAATGAACACTATGTTCTCATTGAAAAATTATTCGATTTACAATTATTGATAATAGAATTCTATATTTATTGTGGAATGTTATTAAAATAAGAACACTATGTTCCAATTGGATGATTATAATTACATGTCTTATGCATATCTAGGTGAAAACTTTTTTTGCATTTAACAAAGTTTGCCAAATATATTGAGTTCAAGTGTAATATCTGTATAGTTTAAACCGCAGTCCCATGTTTATGTTCATTAGTAAACTGTGTTGGCAATTGTCTAAGCGGTTATGTAATTGGTCAGCTTATATAAAGTCATTGATTGGTCCTGCGCGTCATGTGATCAAGACTGCCGTGGGCAGTCGAAACGCGTCAGGCTGAGCTGAGCACTTGCTTGAAAACGCACTCTGCACTTTAATCTGCACCGTCAATAAAAAGAAATTATTTTCCACGAAGTGGTCCGTACCTGCTTTTTTTTTTTTTTGGATCCCATTGGATTGTTCCAGGACTTTTGGCTGTTATATATATATATTACCTACTGGCGGTCGCCAGTAGGTAGTTATAGTTAGGACCACGTTTCCATAGGAAAACCTCAACATTCTATTTTGAATAACTTTGGCGCCGGTCGACGAATCCTCGCGAATTTCTCAAAATAGGTGGGGCGCTACGGTCCGCTCCTACCCTGAAAGTCTCGGGGGGATCCGTCAAGCGGGGGCTGAGATAAAAGGGGGGTCCCAAAACGCGTTTTTCCCATGCATTTTTCCATAGGACCTTTAGAACGACCTACAGCCCGAACGGCTGAACAGAATTACTCAAAATTTGGCAGAGAGGTAGTCCTCAGGTCAAGGAAGTGCCTTTTGTAGGTTTGGTGTAAATCTGTTCAGTAGATTCTGAGAAAATAGCCTTTAAATCAATATATATATCTGAGCCCGCTTACGGTACGCTTACCGTACGCTTACGGTAAGCGTACGGTGGCGTGCGCGAGCGCGATTCTGATTGGCTCTTAGATCTTAGTAAACATTCGAATCGGCCGAAACCAGGAAGCGGCGGCCGCCATTTTGTGTATTTCACTCTGAAAAAAAAGAGTGAAAACAAAGAAAGGGGGCAAGGAGGAGAGTTACAGACCCCCTAACAATTGTAAGGGGGTCAAAGAAGGACAGAAAAGTACAAAAAAAACATTTATTGATTTTAAAAAAAATCACGGGGTACGCGTACGGTAAGCTCACGGTAAGCGTACGGTAAAAAAAATAAAAATAAATAAATGAAAATCAGATTTAAGAGTTTAGAAATTAGGGAGCTCTAAAAAGAGCTGTTGTGTTTATGGAGTCATTTTTTTAGTGGTACTTACAAGTAAGTACCGATGCAGAGTCTAAGGTTCAAGAGGAAGACTCTGTTCCCTTCATCATTGAAGTGCACACCATCTCCTCTATAAATGTCTTGCATGTCGTAACGCAAGTTGTTGTGGTAAATGGCACCCATACCATAGTCACGGAGGAAAGCAGAAACAGATTTGTTGACGTGCTTTCTTGCTTTGTCAATCTGTGGACAGAAATGATTGGACCAGTTCCATTTTTGCCTTTGGCATATGTTGGAAAACACAAAGGCAGTTTTAGGGAAAAGTGTAAACAGTTGTGCAAAGGTGTCCTTCATAAGCATTTCCAGACCTACCCCAGTCAAAGTGCCTAGGTCATTGCCACCACAGTGCACTATTATGAGGTCAGGGTGTTGGATTTGCATGAAGGATTTCACCAATGGCATCAATTGGTGCCACTTTAACCCTCTCTGACCAATCCATTTAATGTCTACATTTGGCAAAGCAAGGTCTCTCACCATATCTGTTTTCTCTGCAAACTTTTCACTCCAGAAGACATAGCTGTGCCCTACAATCCACACTGTGAACATCTTCAAAGGAGAACTGGATGCACTCAGGAGGTGTCTTTCAGTAGAATGGCAATATGAAAATAAAGACAGTTTGGAAATGGAGGCATACATATTTTTTACAAAACAAAAAGAACTGATTGGCTGTTTCATACCATTCTAGAATAAAAAATAGGCTGTATGTGAAAATTAATAGAAGCATGTTTTGTATTGGTACAAAAAAATGTGTAACCAAAGAACAGTACTATGGATTTGCAGTTAGGTTTGAAAAGTCAAGCACTCTTGCTCTGTGGAATTGAAACATTGTGTGTCGAACTTCTGACCTAACTGCACACAGCAGTGTTCCATGAGCTGTTGCTATGGTAGCAGGCAGAAGTCAAGTTGGGGGAAGGGTACTAGGCAGAAGTCAAGTTGGGGGCAGGGTACTTTTGGAAAAGGGTTGGTTTTCAACCAATAGAAATGTGTCATTACATTTGAAAAAAAGGGGGAAGCACTGAGATTTGAAACTTACATGTATATGTGTGGAAAAATAGAGGGAAAGTTTGCCATTATCTGGTTCTGCTGAGAGGAGAGAGGTGTACAGAACAGAGATCCTGGCTCTGATAATCTGCTGTTTGAGTGACACATTTCTTTCACAACTAACTAAATTTAAAGGTGAGTTTACAGTTTGAGAGGGGATGTATGTGGTAACTTAAGAAATGAATAATAGAAATGGGAATTGTTTTTGTTGTAGTTACACATGGTGGATTCATAATGTGTCAGTCTGTAAAAGAGATTTTCACTTGGCCCGAAAAAAAAAGAGCAGTAAGTGTGCTTTCAAATTGGCAAAGAAATTTCGTTTTGGCACTTATGTGAAAACATGACTCTGTGTGCATAGAAGAATTATAGGCAGAAATGTATTGCGTCTTGCTCTGGTGATTTCACAGTTGCAGTAGATGGAAAAGAGGAGCGAATTTTTGGGGGAAGAAGCAGAGGCTTAGCACACACCCATGTGCTTGCCATGTATAGTCATGCACAGTAATTAGAAGCGGGTGGGGTTTTCAGGTTTAAGTCTGTAATGCAAATACATTCAGCATCACTAAGGCTGGTTGCCCCTGCTGGAGTGTAGGCAGTCACAGAGAATACACACGGTGGTGGTCTGAAAAAAAAACAGCTTGGACATGTGCATTTAAATAAATTTAAAAAAAAGGTTTCAGAATGTGTCAGTCTGTAAAAGTGATTTCAAAGTGTAAAAAGAGATTTTCACTTGGCCCGAAAAAAAAAGGAGCAGTAAGTGTGCTTTCAAATTGGCAAAGAAATTTCGTTTTGGCACTTATGTGAAAACATGACTCTGTGTGCATAGAAGAATTATAGGCAGAAATGTATTGCGTCTTGCTCTGGTGATTTCACAGTTGCAGTAGATGGAAAAGAGGAGCGAATTTTTGGGGGAAGAAGCAGAGGCTTAGCACACACCCATGTGCTTGCCATGTATAGTCATGCACAGTAATTAGAAGCGAGTGGGGTTTTCAGGTTTAAGTCTGTAATGCAAATACATTCAGCATCACTAAGGCTGGTTGCCCCTGCTGGAGTGTAGGCAGTCACAGAGAATACACACGGTGGTGGTCTGAAAAAAAAACAGCTTGGACATGTGCATTTAAATAAATTTAAAAAAAAGGTTTCAGAATGTGTCAGTCTGTAAAAGTGATTTCAAAGTGTAAAAAGAGATTTTTACTTGGCCCAAAAAAAAAAGAGCAGTAAGTGTGCTTTCAATTTGGCAAAGAAATTTCGTTTTGGCACTAATGTGAAAACATGACTCTGTGTCCATAGAAGAATTATAGGCAGAAATGTATTGCGTCTTGCTCTGGTGATTTCACAGTTGCAGTAGATGGAAAAGAGGAGCGAATTTTTGGGGGAAGAAGCAGAGGCTTAGCACACACCCATGTGCTTGCCATGTATAGTCATGCACAGTAATTAGAAGCGAGTGGGGTTTTCAGGTTTAAGTCTGTAATGCAAATACATTCAGCATCACTAAGGCTGGTTGCCCCTGCTGGAGTGTAGGCAGTCACAGAGAATACACACGGTGGTGGTCTGAAAAAAAAACAGCTTGGACATGTGCATTTAAATAAATTTAAAAAAAAGGTTTCAGAATGTGTCAGTCTGTAAAAGTGATTTCAAAGTGTAAAAAGAGATTTTCACTTGGCCCAAAAAAAAAAGAGCAGTAAGTGTGCTTTCAAATTGGCAAAGAAATTTCGTTTTGGCACTTATGTGAAAACATGACTCTGTGTGCATAGAAGAATTATAGGCAGAAATGTATTGCGTCTTGCTCTGGTGATTTCACAGTTGCAGTAGATGGAAAAGAGGAGCGAATTTTTGGGGGAAGAAGCAGAGGCTTAGCACACACCCATGTGCTTGCCATGTCTAGTCATGCACAGTAATTAGAAGCGAGTGGGGTTTTCAGGTTTAAGTCTGTAATGCAAATACATTCAGCATCACTAAGGCTGGTTGCCCCTGCTGGAGTGTAGGCAGTCACAGAGAATACACACGGTGGTGGTCTGAAAAAAAAACAGCTTGGACATGTGCATTTAAATAAATTTTAAAAAAAAGGTTTCAGAATGTGTCAGTCTGTAAAAGTGATTTCAAAGTGTAAAAAGAGATTTTCACTTGGCCCAAAAAAAAAAGAGCAGTAAGTGTGCTTTCAAATTGGCAAAGAAATTTCGTTTTGGCACTTATGTGAAAACATGACTCTGTGTGCATAGAAGAATTATAGGCAGAAATTTATTGCGTCTTGCTCTGGTGATTTCACAGTTGCAGTAGATGGAAAAGAGGAGCGAATTTTTGGGGGAAGAAGCAGAGGGTTAGCACACACCCATGTGCTTGCCATGTATAGTCATGCACAGTAATTAGAAGCGAGTGGGGTTTTCAGGTTTAAGTCTGTAATGCAAATACATTCAGCATCACTAAGGCTGGTGGCCCCTGCTGGAGTGTAGGCAGTCACAGAGAATACACACGGTGGTGGTCTGAAAAAAAACCAGCTTGGACATGTGCATTTAAATAAATTAAAAAAAAAGGTTTCAGAATGTGTCAGTCTGTAAAAGTGATTTCAAAGTGTAAAAAGAGATTTTCACTTGGCCCGAAAAAAAAAGAGCAGTAAGTGTGCTTTCAAATTGGCAATGAAATTTCGTTTTGGCACTAATGTGAAAACATGACTCTGTGTGCATAGAAGAATTATAGGCAGAAATTTATTGCGTCTTGCTCTGGTGATTTCACAGTTGCAGTAGATGGAAAAGAGGAGCGAATTTTTGGGGGAAGAAGCAGAGGCTTAGCACACACCCATGTGCTTGCCATGTATAGTCATGCACAGTAATTAGAAGCGAGTGGGGTTTTCAGGTTTAAGTCTGTAATGCAAATACATTCAGCATCACTAAGGCTGGTTGCCCCTGCTGGAGTGTAGGCAGTCACAGAGAATACACACGGTGGTGGTCTGAAAAAAAAACAGCTTGGACATGTGCATTTAAATAAATTAAAAAAAAAGGTTTCAGAATGTGTCAGTCTGTAAAAGTGATTTCAAAGTGTAAAAAGAGATTTTCACTTGGCCCAAAAAAAAAAGAGCAGTAAGTGTGCTTTCAAATGTAAACAGCAAAAATAAGGCAAAAATATTTTTGGGTAAAAAATGTAAATATGTGTACTGTATTATAAAATGGTTTAAAAATATTAATACTTTTTTCTTTTTTTTCAGATCGATTTAGAAAATTTTCGTAAACTACAACCATTTAAAAAACTATTTTTTAAAAAAACAAATGAATAAATATTTTTTTCAGTGAGTATGGTAAGTCAATAGTAATAATTGTAGTCTCTCAAGGACCTTGTAATGTGAAAAATGATTTTTAGTGTTTTTTTAAAAAAATAAAAAAAAAGGTACGCTTACCGTACGCGTACGGTAAAAAAAAAAAAAAAAGTTTTTTAAAAAAAATGTAAAAAAAAGATGAAAGATAAGGTTGGCTCTTAAAAGAACCGTTGTGTTCATGCAGGGACAGAGGAAAGGAACCATAGGAAAATCATTCAAAGCTACAAATGTGCTGATCTATTTTGTTATTCACTAGGGAAACACTGGTCTCCCTATAACAAATTAGAGCTTTACAAAATGTGCAATGAATATCAACCTTCCGAAATCGAGGGTTCATTTCCAGAGGGCCAGCAAAAGGAGATTCTCCCCCCACAGATGAAGGGCTCACCTGAGCTGCAGAAGAAGGAGTAAGCTCTGCAGGTGATGGTCCAGGCTGAGCTGCTGTGGATGTACTGGCTCGTCTTTCTGAAGAGTTACCTCCAAAAAGTTGAGCATGTGTCCTTTTGTGTACATCCTTGAGGTGCCTCATCATGGTGTGATTCCCAAAGGAATACTTCCTGTCAGGATTACCTCTAGAAAGTACACGCTGACACAGCTTGCAAGTAACTAAGGGTGCATTCACCTTTTGCTGGCCTTCTGGAAAAGTAAAATAATCCCAAACATAAGAAGGCTTTACTTTCCTCGCTCTCTGCCTCAAGACAGTGCTGCTGGTGCTAGCCTCACTCTCAGAAGAGCTCTGCTGTTCTGCCATCGTATCCCAAAGACAAACCAGCTCCTTCTCCCAAGGGATCACAAGCAGAAATGAGGGGAATGGGTGTGGTGTAGGAGAGTTCTAGAACTGAAAGTAGTTTCAACCAATCAAAAGTTGTGTTTCATGATCACATGACCAACCGTACGCTTACGGTACGCTTACGGTACGCTTACGGCAAAAAGTACGCGTGCGCGTAAAAAAGACACGCGCTTGCGCGCATGCGCATAACAGTCATTTCCCGGCACTTCCGCGTAACGTGCGCGTGTTGCGTAAGCGCGCACGCGTCCCACGCGCAGTACGCGCGCTACGCAAAGTACGTAACTATACGCAAGCAGCGTAGATAGATTACGGACGTTGCGTAAACCGTACGCTTACCGTGAGCTTACGGTACGCGTACTATAAAAAAAAAAAAAAAAAAAAAAATAATCTAGAAATAAATTTTACTTGTTTATTTTAAAAAATTTATATAAAATAAATATTTAATGATTTTAAAAAATTAAGCATAGTCTTTAAAAAAGGTAAAAAATTAAATTAAAAATATGTTTGAAAAAAATGAAGAAAAAAAAAAAAAAATAGCATTTAAAAAACCTTGCAAATTCACTGAAAAAAACATGGGTTTCACACACGTTATAGTTAGGAATTAGCATTTAAAAAACCTTAGAAATTCACTGAAAAAACCATAGGTTTCACACACGTTATAGTTAGGAATTAGCATTTAAAAAACCTTAGAAATTCAGTGAAAAAACCATAGGTTTCACACACGTTATAGTTAGGAATTAGCATTTAAAAAACCTTAGAAATTCAGTGAAAAAACCATAGGTTTCACACATGTTATAGTTAGCTGGACATTTTACTCGTAAAAAACCAATGAAATTGCCCCGTTATAGTTAGTTCAGCTAACTATAACTCGCGCGCCCGCAATGCACTGCTGATGACGTCACATATTACATCACTCATGACATGGTCAGTGACATCACTCATGACATCACTGATGACATCTCAAATGACATCACTGATGACATCACTGATGACATCATCCAGTGAATGTGTGTTTTTCTGAAAATTAAATATGTTTTATATATGTATATCTCAAGGTCGATGGAAGAATAAATGGGTATATAAGTGTCTAAATGGATGATTTGTTTTTGAAAAATTGATTGTGTAACTGACTGATTAAGTGTATCTCTCACTTTGTGTATAAGTGGCTGCATGGGTTGGTGAGTAGCTACATGGGTGTCTATATAGGTTATTAGTTGTTTTTTTGAGTATCAGTCTGAGTGTCTGCATGGTACGGTGGGGGGTATTACGTAGTGCATAGATGCATGAATGAGTGACTCACTGTTTGTATGTGTTGAAGACAGCATGTGTGCAGGACTGTATGGGTGGATGAGTGTGTGTATGGGTGTGTTAGTGAGTGAATGACTGTCTCAATAGTGTCTTCAGCAGTAACTACATATGTTTTAAACTAGTATATGTGAGTATTGGTGTATATATGTGAGTATATATGAGAGGGAGAGATTGAAAGAGTTCCTGTATGAATAAGTATGTGTTTCTATAAGTGATTGTTTAAAAGACTAAGTATGTGTAAGTTTCCGTAGAAGTAAGTATGGTGGTGTGTGTATTACTGTATATGCAAGTAAATGTATGTTTTATTCTTTTTTAGCATGAGTGACTATGTGTGTGAGTAACTCTATGGATGAGTGGCATTGTGTAACAGGATGTATAGATGTATGAGTACATATGATGAGTGAGTACATGTATGAGTGACTGTGTAGGACTGTTGGTGAATGAGTGGATGTGTATGTGGATCTTTGAATTACTGAAGAGGTTGTTGTAACTGGTATTGGTATGTCCATTGTTTTGAAATTTTTAGTCTCTATTTTTGAATGTGTGTATCAAAGCTTATATTAAGGTGAGAGGAGGTCTGCCACTCTATCACAAGGATGATGTCATCAGTGATGTCATCAGTGATGTCATTTGAGATGTCATCAGTGATGTCATGAGTGATGTCACTGACCATGTCATGAGTGATGTAATATGTGACGTCATCAGCAGTGCATTGCGGGCGCGCGAGTTATAGTTAGCTGAACTAACTATAACGGGGCAATTTCATTGGTTTTTTACGAGTAAAATGTCCAGCTAACTATAACATGTGTGAAACCTATGGTTTTTTCACTGAATATATATATATATATATATATATATATATATATATATATATATATATATATATAAATGTCGTAGAGTGATGTAGTTATAACTAGGATGACCAGAGATAGGGATTTTTCCTATCTCTGAACATCCTAATTATGACTACACCACTCAGTAACACACACACACACAGACACACACATATATATATATATATATATATATATATATATATATTTTAATTACACAGCTCAACCAACGCGTTTCAGCCTAACGGCCTTGCTCACGGTTAGTGAGTCCTTCTTCTATGGCACTATATATACATCCAACTAGCCGTAGTATGGCATTGTGGGAAATGTAGTGCAATCAAAACAATGTTGTGCAATTTAACTAAAAGAAAAACGATCATATATTATGATTAACAGGTAGATGAATTAGCATCAACAGGTCATGGTATAGTACCTAAAACGCAAAGGTATACAAACAACAATGTGGGTCATAGAGCGTATTCAGCCTGGTATTTTTGTATAGTACAAGGTATTATCAGACGGCGGAATATCTGGACTCAGAAGGTAAAGAGTAAGTAGGAGAGAGTACTGTGTAGTGTCAAAAAAAGAGAAAAAAGAATCAGTGCTTACAGTACATGGGAGAGGGAAAGAAAAAGTGAGAAAGAGAAAAACTGAAAAAGGGGAGGATAAAAGAGACGGGATAAATGCTGTTGTCTCAGAGTGACATTGATGGCTGAGGGAAATTGAGTCTATGCCAAGTGCACGTAAAGTTCTTCGTCATTGTTCATCCCTGTCGGGGTCTTAGTTTGTAACCTGATAATATAGCGGGATTCCAACTGTCGCAGTTTTTTAGTTCTATCGCCACCACGTTCATTTAGCATGATAGTGTCAATTCCATAGTAGCACATCGCTCGCCAATCTCCTTTTTGGCATGTTAACATGTGTTTAGCAGTTGCATATGTGGTATCCTTATTCTTGACTGCTCGGATGTGCTCCAGAATACGCTTTTTGAGTGGACAGATAGTACTACCTACGTACTTGTGACCGCAGGTGCATTCAATGATGTAAATGGCAAATTTGGTATTGCAAGTTATTCTTTTACTTAATGTTATAGTATTTCCATTTGGCTCAGCAATGTGTTTCACGTTTTTTCCAATTTTGCAAGCCTTGCAAGAGTTACATTTAGTGAACCCATTTTGTTGTTTAATTAGCCAGCTAGTTTTTTCTTCCTGAACGAAGTGGCTCTTGACAAGCATGTCCTTCAATGATTTCGTTTTTCTGTACGTTACTGTCGGTCTTACTCCAACAAGTTTGCCAATGTCAGGGTCTTTTGTGATCAAGTGCCAATGCTTTTTAATTTTGCTCATAATGAGCGCACTTTCTTTGCTGTACGTAGTGATAAACCTAGGAACTTGTTTTTCATCTTCTGTTAAACACCACAGACTATCTAGTTGAAGCATACAGACAATTAAATGATTCCACAAATTACAACAGGATTGCTACCAACCCGATGAATAAAATGCTACATGAACTAGAGACCAAACTAACAGGATGGCATAAGGACAACTTAATTAACGATGAAGAACTCAAATTCCTAACAAATGAATTTCCGGTCATACCGACCAATTACTTTTTACCCAAAATTCATAAAACCCTGAATCACCCACCAGGCAGACCGATAGTCTCTTCATGTCAATCACTGTATGAAAACATCTCAGAATATGTGGATCATTTTCTTGCCCCTATCACCCAGAGTATGAGCTCCTACATCAGGGACACTGGTGACTTCCTCCGGATCCTAGATGGAACTTCCTGGAACAACCAATATCTATTAGTCACCATAGACGTTGTGTCTCTTTACACGTCAATACGCCATGAAGTGGGAATGCAAGCTTGTACCTATTTTTTAAAACAAAGGAAAATAACTGAAATGAAGCACACACAAATGTTACTCAGTACGATCGAGATATGTCTTACTAACAACATCTTCTGTTTTAACAAAGAACTTTTTAAACAAATGTGTGGAACGGCAATGGGCATTTCCTTTTCTGTAAATTACGCTAACATCACTATGGGATGGTGGGAAAAGACAATAGCCTGGAACTCAGACAATCAGGAAGAAATGGACAAAATCATCTTATGGGTTCGTTACATCGACGACCTGTTCCTCATCTGGAATGGCACAGGTGGGGACTTTCGAAATTATTTTGACAAACCGAATGATAACGACATTGGCCTATCTTTCACATTTGAGATGAGTAGATCGAAGATTCCATTTCTCGACACCCTGATCTATATCGAGAACAACCAGATCCATTCAACTCTTTATAGGAAGAAAACGGCTACTAATAGCATTTTACACGGAACCAGCTTTCACCCCAAACCATTGTTGAACAGTATTCCCTTTGGAGAATTCATAAGACTCAAGCGTAACTGCTCTAAACCAGAAGATGCAGAGAGCCAAATACATGAATCCATGGAGAGGCTCAAACAAAGAGGCTACACTGAACCCATCCTAAAGCGGAATAAGAATAGAATTGATGCCAAAACAAGAGCGGATACTCTTATGCCCAAAACCAAACCAACTTTTGAAGATGAAAAACAAGTTCCTAGGTTTATCACTACGTACAGCAAAGAAAGTGCGCTCATTATGAGCAAAATTAAAAAGCATTGGCACTTGATCACAAAAGACCCTGACATTGGCAAACTTGTTGGAGTAAGACCGACAGTAACGTACAGAAAAACGAAATCATTGAAGGACATGCTTGTCAAGAGCCACTTCGTTCAGGAAGAAAAAACTAGCTGGCTAATTAAACAACAAAATGGGTTCACTAAATGTAACTCTTGCAAGGCTTGCAAAATTGGAAAAAACGTGAAACACATTGCTGAGCCAAATGGAAATACTATAACATTAAGTAAAAGAATAACTTGCAATACCAAATTTGCCATTTACATCATTGAATGCACCTGCGGTCACAAGTACGTAGGTAGTACTATCTGTCCACTCAAAAAGCGTATTCTGGAGCACATCCGAGCAGTCAAGAATAAGGATACCACATATGCAACTGCTAAACACATGTTAACATGCCAAAAAGGAGATTGGCGAGCGATGTGCTACTATGGAATTGACACTATCATGCTAAATGAACGTGGTGGCGATAGAACTAAAAAACTGCGACAGTTGGAATCCCGCTATATTATCAGATTACAAACTAAGACCCCGACAGGGATGAACAATGACGAAAAACTTTACGTGCACTTGGCATAGACTCAATTTCCCTCAGCCATCAATGTCACTCTGAGACAACAGCATTTATCCCGTCTCTTTTATCCTCCCCTTTTTCAGTTTTTCTCTTTCTCACTTTTTCTTTCCCTCTCCCATGTACTTTAAGCACTGATTCTTTTTTCTCTTTTTTTGACACTACACAGTACTCTCTCCTACTTACTCTTTACCTTCTGAGTCCAGATATTCCGCCGTCTGATAATACCTTGTACTATACAAAAATACCAGGCTGAATACGCTCTATGACCCACATTGTTGTTTGTATACCTTTGCGTTTTAGGTACTATACCATGACCTGTTGATGCTAATTCATCTACCTGTTAATCATAATAATATGATCGTTTTTCTTTTAGTTAAATTGCACAACATTGTTTTGATTGCACTACATTTCCCACAATGCCATACTACGGCTAGTTGGATGTATATATAGTGCCATAGAAGAAGGACTCACTAACCGTGAGCAAGGCCGTTAGGCTGAAACGCGTTGGTTGAGCTGTGTAAACAATAAAGCACTGTTTGAAATTACCTCCTTCCCGAGTGGCGCATCTTTGGATAATTAATGTGGTTTTCCGTGGCCAGGATCCGGCCCGCTATGCTGAGCACCCGCTGATAGTGTGCCCCGGAATTTGGATCCCTTTGTTTTTGATATATATATATATATATATATATATATATATATTTATATATCGGAAAGTTCAAATTCCTGCTACTTCCACTCGACGGCGGCGAAGAAGGAAACTCGGACCCCGCTGGACTTCAGGTAGGATGTTTATTGCAGTTCACAACCCACGCACGACGCGTTTCGGGCCTCAAGAGCCCTTGATCACATGCAAATTCATCATTGCCTTTCCACTTTTTAAGTGTATCTTAAGTGTACCAGTATATGTGACTATTGGTGTATATAAGTGAGTATATGTGAGAGTGAGAGATTGAAAGAGTTCCTGTATGAATAAGTATGTGTTTCTATAAGTGATTGTTAAAAAGACTAAGTATGTGTAAGTTTCTGTAGAAGTAAGTGTGGTGGTGTGTGTATAACTGTATATGCAGGTAAACGGATGTTTGATTCTTTATTAGCATGAGTGACTATGTGTGTGAGTAACTTTATGGATGAGTGGCGTTGTGTAACAGGATGTATAGGTGTATGAGTACATATGATGAGTGAGTACATGTATGAGTGAAATTTATAGGACTGTTGGTGAATGAGTGGATGTGGATGTGGATCTTACAATTACTGAATAAGTTGTTGTAACTGGTATTGGTATGTCCATTGTTTTGAAAATTTTAATTTCTATTTTTGAATGTGTGTATCAAAGGTTATCTTAGGGGGAGAGGAGGTCTGCCACTCTATCACAAGGATGATGTCATCAGTGATGTCATGAGTGATGTCACTGACCATGTCATGAGTGATGTAATATGTGACGTCATCAGCAGTGTATTGCGGGCGCCCGAGTTATAGTTAGCTGAACTAACTATAACGGGGGAATTTCTATGGTTTTGTACGAGTGAAAAGTCCAGCTAACTATAACGCCCCTGAAACCTATGGTTTTTTCAGTGAATTTCTATGGTTTTTTTAAATGCTAATTTCTAGCTATGCCTACAGAGATAGGACATGTGAAGAAAGAAGGAAAAACGCACAGAAAAGACGAAGAAAAGTGCAGGAAGAAGTATAACGTGCAGAAAGAACAAACAGAGGAGCAGAAACAAGCCTTGTTGCAAAATAATCCTGTACCCTCAACTTTTTCAGACGGATACTGGTGGTAACTGAGTCTGACTAACCAGTCCTAGAGCCAGTGCTATGTTAAAAGACACTCAGAATACAGTGAAAACACCTACATACAGTAGGGCACACTATGTGTTGGGGTCCCCCTGTGATTAGCATGACCTCCTCTGTAAGCCCCTAGTATATAATAGGGCAGGGGATTAAAACTACCTCTTAAAACGCACCACAGGGCGTGTTTGAACACGTCACCTCATGCCCCGTCCCCTCCCTTCCCCACTGTGTAAACACGCCCTGTAGCCGTTTTAAGTTGGGAGATTAAGTCCCCTTGAATCCTGAGGGTCCCTAGGGTCCAACTAGACCACTAGGTACCTCCAGTAAGTGCCACAGAGCTGCGTTGCATAGAGGTGTAAAAAGTGGCACGGCCTGGACCACCTCTCTGCAACGCAGCGGAGTGGTGCTTACTGGAAGCACCTGGTGGGCTAGTTGGCCCCCAGGGTCCCTCAGGATTGAAGGGGAATTATTTCCCCAACTTAAAACGCGCCATAGGGTACAAAACACGGATCTCTTTCCAGGATGGTAATTCATCACACAAGTTTCCTACACATTTCTGTGAGGCCTGGTAATTGCCGGCGGAAAGAAACGCTGCAGAAGGTGCTTCGAAAGCTTTTAGTGCTGGCTGCGCCGTGTGCGACAATGTTTTTTTGCCCATAAGCCAAAGGAGTGAAAGTGTAGGAGTCACATGTCACCCATACTGGTAGGCAGTAGTTTAAGAGTGCTTTGTGTGGAGAAGCACAAACGCAGAGTCGAAAAAGAAACAGCAAAGTTGGGAGCTTCCTTTAATAATAAGAATCATTTTTTCGCCAAATGTACCCTCTTTGCAACATTAATCAATTGTGTAATGTATATTTGTCGGTGTGTTTACGCAGTTCTGGGCTGAAAGTTAATAGCTCACTATTCTATATTAGGACTTTAAATTATAAATTGCAAGTCACCAACGGATGTCTCTTTTGAAAGCATTAATCTGCAGATCTGTTTCCATCCTATGCACTCTGTAATCGACTTCGTACATGTTCTTTGCAGCAGGCATATTAACCCTCTGCACTAACTTCACCGAGGTCACAACCTCAACTATACAAAACACGGATCTCATTCCAGGATGGTAATTCATCACACAAGTTTCCTACACATTTCTGTGAGGCCTGGTAATTGCTGGCGGAAAGAAACGCTGCAGCAGGTGCTTCGAAAGCTTTTAGTGCTGGCTGCACCGTGAGCGACAATGTTTTTTTGCCCATAAGCCAAAGGAGTGAAAGTGTAGGAGTCACATGTCACCCATACTGGTAGGCAGTAGTTTAAGAGTGCTTGGTGTGGAGAAGCACAAACGCAGAGTCGAAAAAGAAACAGCAAAGTTGGGAGCTTCCTTTAATAATAAGAATCGTTTTTTCGCCAAATGTACCCTCTTTGCAACATTAATCAATTTTGTAATGTATATTTGTCGGTGTGTTTACGCAGTTCTGGGCTGAAAGTTAATAGCTCACTATTCTATATTAGGACTTTAAGTTATAAATTGCAAGTCACCAACGGATGTCTCTTTTGAAAGCATTAATCTGCAGATCTGTTTCCATCCTATGCACTCTGTAACCGACTTCGTACATGTTCTTTGAAGCAGGCATATTAACCCTCTGCAATAACTTCACAGAGGTCACAACCTCAACTATACAAAACACGGATCTCTTTCCAGGATGGTAATTCATCACACGAGTTTTCTACACATTTCTGTGAGGCCTGGTAATTGCCGGCGGAAAGAAACGCTGCAGCAGGTGCTTCGAAAGCTTTTAGTGCTGGCTGCGCCGTGTGCGACAATGTTTTTTTGCCCATAAGCCAAAGGAGTGAAAGTGTAGGAGTCACATGCCACCCATACTGGTAGGCAGTAGTTTAAGAGTGCTTGGTGTGGAGAAGTACAAACGCAGAGTCGAAAAAGAAACAGCAAAGTTGGGAGCTTCCTTTAATAATAAGAATCGTTTTTTCGCCAAATGTACCCTCTTTGCAACATTAATCAATTTTGTAATGTATATTTGTTGGTGTGTTTAAGCAGTTCTGGGCTGAAAGTTAATAGCTCACTATTCTATATTAGGACTCTAAGTTATAAATTGCAAGTCACCAACGGATGTCTCTTTTGAAACCATTAATCTGCAGATCTGTTTCCATCCTATGCACTCTGTAATCGACTTCGTACATGTTCTTTGCAGCAGGCATATTAACCCTCTGCACTAACTTCACAGAGGTCACAAACTCAACTATACAAAACAGTGATCTCTTTCCAGGATGGTAATTCATCACACGAGTTTTCTATACATTTCTGTGAGGCCTGGTAATTGCCGGCAGAAAGAAACGCTGCAGCATGTGCTTCGAAAGCTTTTAGTGCTGGCTGCGCCGTGTGCGACAATGTTTTTTTGCCCATAAGCCAAAGGAGTGAAAGTGTAGGAGTCACATGTCACCCATACTGGTAGGCAGTAGTTTAAGAATGGTTGGTGTGGAGAAGCACAAACGCAGAGTCGAAAAAGAAACAGCAAAGTTGGGAGCTTCCTTTAATAATAAGAATCGTTTTTTTCGCCAAATGTACCCTCTTTGCAACATTAATCAATTTTGTAATGTATATTTGTGGGTGTGTTTATGCAGTTCTGGGCTGAAAGTTAATAGTTCACTATTCTATATTAGGACTTTGAGTTATAAATTGCAAGTCACCAACGGATGTCTCTTTTGAAAGCAATAATCTGCAGATCTGTTTCCATCTGCGGTATGAAGGCTCTGGACCCGCGATGTTAAACCCGCGTTGCGATGGCAGCGCGTGAATCTGAATTCGTTGTAATGGGTGTTTCCCCCATGAAGCGGTGGTAGCGCAGCGCGCCTGCTTGCGATACGCTTTTTTGACGTCCTCATCTGAGGCGCCGAGGCGGGCCAGGCCTAGGCTTTTGTACTAATTAATCTACCCACGCATGGTTGCTAAAAATATAAATAAAAGAAAATCGCAGCACCTCCGTCACAATATCACACAATTCAAGCGGGCAAAACTGCTTATTTTACCTGAATGCTTATTGCAAGCCTCGTGGCGGCCACGGACTACTGCTTGCAGAGGCTGAGTGACGTTTCACTCCCCCAGCCAATCACTGGCTAGAGCCCAGTCATGGGCTGCTAGCCAATCAGATGCCGCCAAACGCTTTCTGCAAGCTTCGGATTGGCTGTGAGCCCCAGAGTGCCCACAGCCTGTTGTTTTAACGTGATTAAAATGTGATTAATGTCTACATGTCCTTCGGACATAAATAGACAATAAATCTTCTTGCCCGTCAATATAAACAACATGGTTCGGGCGTAGGGCGATATGATTCCCCCACCCCTGCCTCTGTGGGAAAAGTATGAGAAAATAGTTTTCTCTCAAACATGGTTCGTGATATCACAGCAGAAGGATTTTTCACATGGTAAAATCACCTTAGAACACACCACAATTCCTAAAATGAGTATGGTACCATCAACAAATGATTTATAATGTAACTAAAGTCTTAAAACCTTCTATTAACTGCAATGCTTTTTAATGAGGTGCTCTCATGTATATTGGTCCCAAGATGGCTGCCAACACTTCTTGGATGAAGTACTGACAGCCAATCAGATCTCACGATGAGATGTGTGGTTAGGCTCCGCCCAGATATGTATATGATTTTACTTTTGATTTTCTCAGGAACTACTGAACAGATTGACACCATATATGCAAAAGGCACATGCCTGACCTGAGGACTACCTCTTTGCCAAATTTCAAGTAATTCTGTTCAGCCGTTCGGGCTGTACCTTGGACTAAAGATCCCTATGGAAAATTGCATGGGGAAAACGCGTTTTGGGACCCCCCTTTTTTCTCACTTTCAGGGTAGGAGCGGAGCGGAGCGCCCCACCTATTTTGAAAATTTTGCAAGGATTCCTCAACCGGCGCCAAAGTTATTCCAAATAGAATGTTGCGGATTTCCTATGGAAACACGGTCCTAACTATAACTATCTACTGGCGACCGCCAGTAGATATATATATATATATATATATATATATATATATATATATATATATATTGATATGTATTCACTGAAAAAAACATTGGTGTCAGGGACGTTATAGTTAGAAATTAGCATTTAAAAAACCTTAGAAATTCACTGAAAAAAACATAGGTTTCATTGACGTTTTAGTTAGTTGGACATTGTACTCGTACAAAACCAGAGAGATTCGGCCGTTATAGTTAGTAGAGCTAACTATAACTTGCGCTTGGGGGCGTGGCTTGGCTGCCGAGCGGAATGGCTGCCTGAAACCGCAGCTCCGCCGATCGAGCACAGAAATCCTTCAATTATTAGCTGAACTGGGGTGCGAGCTCGGTCCTCCCCGCCCGAGACGGTAGTCCTGGGTGTCCGCCCTGTGCTCTGGCTTTTCTGACCCCGTCGGCGGCTTGTGGACGGAGAGCGGCCCGCGGGCGGCGCGGAGTCGTGGCGGCCTACACCATTCGCTAGAGCCGGGGCCTTGCGTGTGGAGTGCCCGAAACCTACGAGGGGTGAGGCGGAGGCGGAGGCTGTTCGCTCGCCCAAAGAAAAGCGCACCCCGGCGAAGGTCTCACCCCCTACGGCTGTCGGAGTGAAGCTGAGGAAGCGGCGGCTGGTGTGGAAGACCGCCGAACGTCCGCCCCTGGATCGCACGACGGCGCACGGCGACGGGCCCGGGCGGCTGATCGCAGCGGCGGCCATTTTGCCTGAAGCAGAAGTCCCATGGTCGAAGGTTCCAGGGAGACGATCGGAGAGACGAGGCCGGCTGCCGTACATGCACCGACAATACTGTGGTGAGGTTGGAGCGTTGACCTGTGAAGTGGAAAGTGCACGGCTGTACTAGGGTTGTCCTGCTCCGGCGGCCTGCGCTGTGACTCTCCCCGCCTGCTCTGCTTAGGGTGCGTGCCCCGCTATTGGAGACCCAGCCATTCAGCCTACATACTGTGACTTACCGACCTGCTGCCCTCGGTGAGACGCGGAGGGTCGGCGACTGGTGGCGGCTGGTGAGTGGCCATGGGCAAACCGGACACGCGGCAGCCGAAAATCACTTTCGACAAGTCCAAGCAGAAGCCGCCGGACCCAGACCCAGACCTCCGTGAGGCCGAATCTTCTCGAGCGGACCAGAGTGGTGCTCAAGAGGCGGACATTAAGGCCATGTTTCAGGAACTGAAAACAAGCTTACATGGCATCGATGGCAAAATGGATGCGCTGGCTGCCCGCATGGACGGTATCACGTCCCGCATGGACAAACACGAGGGGAGAGTGGAATCGCTCGAAACACGTGTGGCCGACACGGAGGAAAATCAGACCGGCCTTGCCGGCCAACTTAGGGGCATGGAGAAGATTCTAACACTCATTCAGCAGAAAAATGAGGATTTGGAGGCGCGCTCGCGGCGCAACAACGTCCGCATCACGGGTGTGGCGGAAACGACGGACATAACCAGCATGGAGCTCTTTGTCGAACAAATGTGTAAGGATCTGTTTGGGTCGGGATTGTCTCCGATGTTCCTGGTCGAGAGGGCTCACAGATCACTGGGGCCCAGGCCTAAACCCGGTGCACCGCCCCGGCCTATTATTGCACGAATCTTGAATTATAGGGACCGGGACGTGATCTTACGAATGGCAAGGGACATATCGGACTTGCAATACAGGGGCAACCACATTGCACTATACCCGGACTATACGATGCAGGTTCAAGCCGCTCGGAGGGAATTTTTGCCGGCGAAGAAACTTTTTCAACAGGCGGGCACCAAATACTCCCTCATCTACCCTGCTAAACTCCGGGTCCAAGGTCCCGGTAAGCCATCCTTTTTTGTTGACGCTAAGGCGGCTATGAAATATGCCAAACAACTGTTAAAGGCCCAAAAGGCTCAGACACCGGCAGTTGATAGGCTAAGTGACGTTGAATGACTACTCCTGTTTGCTCCTTGTTAAATCGCTGGGTGTCGCCTGTCTACGCTGTGCTGGGCCATATTGAGAATGTTTACTTCCCTGGAGTTCCAATTTCGGATGCTATGAGGGAGCTGAGCAGGGCTGCGGGATTGGGGGGGGATGGTCCTTGAGCTGGTACACTAGTCTCGCGCTCGATCGCCCTGTCACAAGTACAGGGCCTGTAGGTGGCCAACCTGCGTACCTCAAGGGATGATTCCCATTCACTGTTCACATTTAGAGACTGTAGTTACAGTTGTTGTAGTTGGGAGGGGGTCCAGGGAGTTCATTGCACAACCTGATTGGGGGGTTGGAGCGGGAGGGTTAGGGGTTTGGCTGGGGCTGGGGGTTTTTGTTGTATTTTATTTAAGTTTCAGAGCCGGGTCGGAGGTGGCGAAAACTGCTATTGAATCGCACGTTGTGCGCAGCGCGCTGTCATGTCGACAGTCATCTAGCAAGAGGTGTACTGGCATTTACCGGGCAGGCTGCCCAGCTGGCCGGGTGGGATGTGTGTTGTCTGACAGGGACGGGCTGCAGGAATCGATGCAACGAGCGGCGGGTCCGTGGCCTGCTCGAGTTCTATTTCCCTGCTTGGTGCCTGGTGGAGGTTCCCTGCCCTGTTGGCGGGCGTACGGATTGCTGTGGCATTGCCGCCCTCATATATTGGTACCCGCTGGATTGGAAATGCGTGCTTCGAGAGTTGGTGTGACTTGGCCGGGTGACTGGGGGGTAGGTGTATGCTTGAGGCTTGCCCGAAATCTGTCGACATGTATGGTGCGGTGAATAGCATAAAGTGTATTACCTGGAATGTACGGGGTATGAATGATAGGCGGAAAGTGAGACTGATACAGGCCTTTCTGATTAGGAAGGGTGCGGACATTTGCCTTCTGCAGGAGACGCACCTGACGGACAATGCTGCGCAGCTGCTCAGACACAACCGATGGGGTGAGGTAGTTCACGCTCACTACTCTAACTACTCTAGAGGGGTGGCGATACTTATCAGAAAAGGGCTTCACTGGAGGACGCATGAGGAAATCAGGGACGTGGGGGGCAGGTTTGTTCTGTTGGTAGGTTCGCTGTGCGGCGCGAGAGTGATTCTGGTGAATGTTTATGGCCCGAATGACGATAATCCAGATTTCTACGAGGGATTGTGGCATAAGGTGCGGAACGGTGGACCTGCTGCGATACTGTGGGGAGGAGACTATAATGTGGTACTGTCAGATACTGCAGATAGGCAGGGCACCACTCGGGAACATCACCCTAGGGCGTCGGAGGCGCTTGGCCATATTATGCAAGAGGCAGGGCTGGTGGACTCCTGGAGGACACTGCACCCTGAGACCCGCGCCGGTACGTGTATCACAGCTCATCGTGCGGCCTGGTCCAGATTGGATTTCTGGCTGCTGTCCAGAGATCTGCACTCATCGGTGTTAGAGGTGACCCACTTGCCGCGGTCACTTTCTGATCATGCCCCGGTTTGCTTAACGATATCCACCCCGCCGCAGTACATCCAGCCGTTTAGTTGGAGATTCCCGTCCCGGGCTCTGCGCGACCAGGTCTTCCAGCACTCTTTGCGGGAAAAACTGGAGGAATACTTCGCACTAAACGTGGGCTCAGTAGATTCACCTGGCGTGCTCTGGGAGGCCTGTAAAGCTGTGACAAGAGGCCACTGCATGGCGCTAAAAACTGGGGTTTTACGCTCCATTAGAGCTACTCTCGGCGGGTTGGAATCTGAACTGGCTCGGCTTGAAGCTGCGATGGTGGCAACCCCGTCTGGTGGTGCGAGTGCAGACTTCAGGACGAAACTGACCGAGTATCAAGAGGAGGCCGAGAGGGAGGTCAGGTTCTTGTCCAAAGATTCTCAGGCCAGGCGCTATGGAGAGGGTGATAGAGCTGGCCGAACACTAGCAAATCTGCTGCGCCCGCCACGCGGGTCGGAGCATATTCTTGAGATACAGGAGTCGGGGGGTGCAGTAATTCGAGATCCTCCGGCTATACTGGCGGTGATGACAGACTACTATAAGGACTTGTACACCTCTAAGGTGTCCCCTGACGACACTATTATTAGTGATTACCTGGACACCATAGCTCTTGCATGGTTCAGTAATAGTGCCCGACAATACATGGACCTCCCCTTCACGCAGGAGGACATTCGAGCGGTTATAGCCGCTATGCCGCTCAGCAAGGCACCAGGCCCAGACGGGCTGACGGCAGCCTTCTACAAGGAATACGCAGACCTACTGGTCCCTCACCTGCATAATGTTTTTGAGGAAGCGATGGAGGTTGGCATCCTCCCTGCCTCGATGCGAGAGGCCCTCATCATTACGCTGCTTAAACCTGGCAAGAATCCTGTTACCCCGGACTCATATCGCCCACTCTCGCTAATTAATCTTGACGCCAAAATCTACGCGAAACTACTCGCTGACCGCCTGAAACTTATGCTGCCTCAGATAGCGTTGTCCGATCAGTCGGGCTTTGTGATGGGGCGGTCCACTTCCCACAATCTTAGAGTGCTGTTTGGGCTCCTGCATTATTTGGATCCCAAGGTACAGGCCGCGGCCGCATTGCTTGACGCCACTAAGGCGTTCGACTCACTCGAGTGGAAATTCCTACGGGCATTATTCACTCGCATGGGTTTCAGCCCCTCCTTTGCCAGGCGTATTGGAATAATCTACAATCACCCGACGGCTAGGGTACGGGTCAATGGTCAGACGTCTTCCCCGATCCCCATAACAAGAGGCACTCGGCAGGGCTGCCCCTTGTCGCCACTGCTGTTCGCTATTGCGACGGAGCCGCTGGCGGCTCGTTTGCGCCAACACCACACTCATCGCAGTATCGGCTTCACGTCGCGTGGCCTGCTGGTCTCTATGTACGCCGACGACATAACCATATATATGATGGATCCATCGGAAAACTTAGACCCACTGATGCGTGAGTTGACAAGGTACAGCGGCCTCACGGGTATCGATATCAACTGGTCAAAGTCGGCGATGTTCCCGCTGACGGACGGTACGAGTCAATGCCACACGGAATTCCCGATTGACTGGGTCACTGATGAGATTAAATACCTGGGCATACGGTTTAGCCGATCGATACAGGACATATGGCTGGCCAATTTTGGGGTGGCCGTGGAATGGCTGGAGTGCAAAGTGAAGCGCTGGAAAGCGCTGCCACTATCTCTGATGGGCCGCATAGCAATTGCTAAAATGGTGGTCGTTCCTAAGTTTCTTTACTTATTCGTAAACATCCCCGTGCCACTCACTAAGTCGTTCTTTCGCCGGCTCCGCTCCGCCTTGATTGAACTGGTCTGGGCGGGTAAGCAGCCCAGAGTGGCCTGGAACCTCCTCACACTTCCCTTCCGTCAGGGGGGACTCGCGGCCCCGGACATGGAGCTATATGCGTACAGTGCTCAGGCCCAATATCTGCACTACTGGCAGCACCCGATCCCTTACCAGCCGCACGTGGCCATCGAGATGGATGTTGCGGCCCCCTGCCCCCTTCGTGCAGCGGCATATCAGAGCTACAGACGCTCCAGGGACGACATTGACACTGTTGAGATGGTGCGCTGGGCCTGGTCAAGCATTGCCAAACGTGCAGGCGTGGATGACTTATATGCGCCGAGTATGCCCCTCGCGGATAATCCACTATTGGGGCCATTGACGGACGCGGCAGTGGCGCGGCGGGCGCAGGCCTGCGGACTGAAGGTTGCGGGAGACTTGTACCCGGACGATACCTTCCTCACAGTGCGGGACATGGCGGCAGCGCCGGAACCGACTGCCTCGGAGCTTCTTCTCTACTATCAACTGCGGTCCGCCTGCAAGGGCAGGTACCCTATGTTTCCAGAGGCTCCGCCGACGATTGCGGCCTTGGAGGACGTACTCTCGAACTCCTCCGCGCGCAAACTGATCACACGGATCTATAGAGCTACTCAAAGCACGGCTCCGGTTGCGCACACTGACTCCAGATCCGCGTGGGAACTTGAAGCGGGTATATCTATTACCGAGAAGCAGTGGGAGTACTGTTGCTCCCAACTTGAAAACCTATCCCCTAATTACAGGCTGCGGTTGGTACACTTCAATTATCTGCACCGGACCTACCGGACGCCCATTCAATTGTGTAGGATGGGTCTGCGGTCTGATGCGTGCTGTTGGAGATGCGGTGCGCAGGATGCCGCGTTCTATCACCTTGTCTGGGTGTGTGGCCCCATACGTGACTTCTGGATTGCAGTCTTCATTGCCGTGGGGCAGATCGTGGGGATGGTACTGGGGCCGGACCCACTTATGGCCCTATTGGGATTCGTTAGAAATGTGCCCAAGACCTCACGTAGGCTTGTGGCCATTTTATTATTACTTGCTAAGCGTCAGGTAGCGCTACACTGGAAGAAGACAATGCCGCCAAACGTGAAGGCCTGGATAAGATCGGCGGTGTACTGTAGGGAGCAGCTGACCTCATACTGGGACCAGCTGCCGCAGCGCTCGCGGCCTGTAGATATCTGGCAGCCACTGGTAGACTGGTTGGCTAGTACGACAGCGTTGGAAGATGACCAAGCGGGCTGATCGTGGCTTAAATGACGTGGAGTGGTTGGAGTTCGACTGTGGGGTGCTGTAAGTGGTGATCCGCCTGGCATAAGTGATCTGGGATATGGGGTTCGTCCGCTGAGAGGGGTTGTCTGCCGCTTGTTCTGTCTGGGCGGGCTGTGGGCGCAGCGTGAAGATGATTATGTCATTTCGATCATTTACTGTTTGCTTTCCTTCGACTCGGGCTCTTTATTAGTTCTGTTCTGTTCGTTCCATTGTAAAATGCTGTATTGCCGTTTGAAAGTACGATCTCAAATGCTTGGGCGGAGTTCCGCCTCGAATACTAGCTGCCTGCCTCCGGGTTGTTGGCTGAATAGCGGTGTACTCTTCGATGGAACAATAAAGGTTTTTGAAAAACAAAAAAAAAAAAAAAAAAAAAAAACTATAACTTGCGCACCCACAATGCACTGCTGATGACGTCACATATTACATCACTCATGACATGGTCAGTGACATCACTGATGACATCACCGATGACATCTCAAATGACATCACTGATGACATCATCCAGTGAATGTGTGTTTCTGTAAAGTTTAAATATGTTTTATATATGTTAATGCCAAGGTATATTGAAGAATGAGTTGGTGTATAAGTCTCTGGGTGGAGGATTTAATAGGTGTGTGACTAACTGTATAAGTGAGTGATTAATTGCGTCTTACTGAACGTATGGGTTAGTGACTAAACTGTGTGAATGTCTGTATCAGTCTGTCTGTTGTTGTGCAAGCTGCTGCATGGGTTGGTGAGTAGCTACATGAGTGTCTTTGTGGGTTATTTATTGGTTGCATCTGTATGGGTGCCTCACTGTTTGTGTGGGTGGGTGGGGATGTGTAACTTTGTGCATAGATGTGTGATTGGGTGATTCACTGGGCGTATCGGTTCAAGAGTGCATCTGTGAATGGCTGTTTAGGTGGGTGAGCGTATATATGGGTGTGTTCGTGAGTGTTTATATGTCTCAGTGGTACATGTATGAGTAACTACATGAAAGGCAGTATATGTGAGTGTTGGAGAATATAAATGACTAAATGTGAGTGAGTGATTGTGAGAGTGCCTGTATGGATGAGTGTGTGCTTGTGTCAGTGGTTATATAAGAGAGTAAGTATGTGTTAGTATCTGTATAAATGAGTGAGGTGTTGTGTGTATAACTATAGGTGAGTAAATGGCAGTGTTATTGATTCTTTATATGACTAGCTAGGTGTGTCAATAACTCTATGGATGAGTGGCAGTATGTGAGTGTCTGTATAGGTGTATGAATGCATATGATAGTGCTGTATTGATGAGTGACTGCATGTATGACTGACTGTATGGGTGAATGAATGGATGTGTGTGTATACTAAGGGTGGGCGTAGTTCGCGAAGTAGCACTTCGCGAAGCTACGCAAAGTGAAGTTCGCACTACGCGAGCTACGCGTAGCACTTCGCGAACTGCGTAGTAACATGTTCGCACTGTGCAAGATGTTGTTTTCAATGATTGCACATTGCGGACAAGCTACTGGCACTGTGCAATCATTGAAAATGGCATCTTGCACAGTGCGAGCTGTAGTTTTCTGCTGCTCGAGTAGATTTTTACTCGAGCGGCAGCTTTCTCAACGCGAACTGGTAGTTTCTCATCGCGAGCGGTCGCGAGCATACGCGACCCCTCGCAATGAGAAACCTGACCTCCTCGCGTTGGGAATCTCGCCGGGAGGTTTATTTTCCATGCTCGCGATCGCGAACAAGGAAAAAGTCTCGCCGGGATGTCATTTTGCTTGCTCGCGGTCGCCAACTTGACGTTGTGGACCGCGAGCAAGCAAAAAATGACCGCAGCGCTACGCTACGCGTGTTCGCACTGTGCTACGTGGAGTTCGCGTAGTGCGAAGTAGCGCGAACTTCGCAAACTACGCGAGCGTAGCGTAGTGCTTCGCCCAGGCCTAGTGTATACCTAGGAATTAGTCAGTGGGTATGTAGTAACTGGTATTGGTTTGTCTAGGGCTTCAAAAATGGTATTCTGTATTTTAGAATGGGTGTATCAAAGGTTATATTAGGGTGTGAGGAGGTACATACAATTATCACATGGATGATGTCATCAGTGATGTCATTTGAGATGTCATCAGTGATGTCATCAGTGATGTCACTGACCATGTAATGAGTGATGTAATATGTGACGTCATCAGCAGTGCATTGCGGGGGCTCGAGTTATAGTTAGCTCTACTAATCAATCAATCAGATCATTTGTAAAGCGCACAACTTACCCGTGAGGGTTTCAAGGCACTGAGAGGGGTGCGGGGGGGGTGCTGCTGCTACTGGTCGAAGAGCCAGGTCTTAAGTCATCTCCTGAAGGTCAGCAGGTCTTCGGTTTGTTGTAGGTTGAGGGGGAGGGTGTTCAAGGTCTTGGTGGCGCGGTGGGAGAAGGACCTGCCTACGGATGTGGTTCTATGGATGCGCGGCACCGTGGCCAGGGCGTGGTTAGCGGAGCAGACTTTTCTGTTGGGTACGTAGAAGGAAAGTCGACTGCGAGATAGGCTGGGCCGGTTTTATGGAGTGCCTTGTGTTCATGGACCAGGAGCTTGAAGGAGATTCTTCTGTCTACGGGGAGCCAGTGCAGGTTCCTCAGGTGGGGGGTGATGTGGTCGCAGCGTGGGACGTCGAGGATTAGGCGTGTAGAGGCATTCTGGATTCTTTGCAGTCTGTTGATGAGTTTGGATGAGGCTCCGGCATAGAGGGCATTTCCGTAGTCGAGTCTGCTGCTGACTAGGGCCTGGGTGACTGTTTTCCTTGTGTTTGTCGGGATCCATCTGTAGATCTTGCGGAGCATGCGGAGGGTGTTGAAGCAGGTGGAGGAGACTGCGTTGACTTGTTTGGTCATGGTGAGTTTTGAGTCGAGGATGACTCCCAGGTTGCGTGCGTGGTTGGTAGGGGCCGGTGGTGTCCCCAGTGATGACTCAAATTCTACAGATGGAGAATGTTTTAGAGGTCATAAAGGGAAAAAATTAGGATTTGGAAGTGCGCTCTAGGCGCAACAATCTTCGTATAATTGGCCTGCCAGAATCCACCGTCATATCCAAAATGGAGACATTCATTAGCGGCCTGCTGTGCGATCTGTTTGGCTTGGTGTTATTCACAGTAATGATTGTTGAGAGGGCACTACGTTCCTTTGGCCCCAGACCTAAACAGGGGGCACCGCCACACCCTATAATAGCGCGCCTACTGAAACTACGCTGACAGGGACGCTGTTCTGCGGGAGGCAAGAGCTAAGAGCCCCATCAATTATAAGGGAGACAACTTGTCCTTTTTTCCAGACTACACCCCTGCGGTGCAGGCAGCGCGTAGGGAGTTTGTGCCGGTGAAGAAGCTGCTGCAGACTGCCTCTGTACCATATGCAATGTTGTACCCTGCCAAATTGAAAATTTCTCAGGAGGGGCAAGCGCATTTTTTCACAGCCCTGAAATTCTCAAAACATATCTGTAAGACTAGGCCTCAGCAGAGCGGGCTGGGGAGTCCATCAGCCTCACTGAATCTAGTAGACACAGATTAGGGATGATGACATTGTTGTTCTTTTGATGGTCAAGGGTGGATTTATAATGGAGTTGTGGGTGGTTGCTGATCTGGTCTTGTCTATTTGAACAGCTGTAGATAGGGGACAGTTCCACTATATTTTTGTCAAATGTTTGCATGTAGTTATATTGAATTGTGTTGGGTCAGCGTCTTGGACGTTGACTACATTAATGGTTGATAACGCACAGGTGTACCACACAGTTAAAGTCTGGCAAGTCTCACCACGGAGTGAGTGTTTGCTGCCATCCCCCCCTGTTCCCCACTTGTTGAGTTGTATGGAAGATGGGGTAAATGTGTGGGTGGGGGGATGGAGTTGGTCTTGATCTAATTGGGAGGTTGGAGTAGGTGGGGGGTGGGGCGATGGGGGTATGTGTTATGTTTTATTTGGGTGATTGTAGCATTGATGTCGGTTGGAGTGAAAGCTGGTTGTTGTTGTGAGGGGGCCGCATGTGGCAATGGCATTGCCCCTCTGCTGCTGATCGCATTACTTATCAAGCTGCCCAGGGTCATCAAGTTTCAATATGGGTGAGCGATACCAGTTGTTGACTTGGAATGTGAGGGGCCTCAATTCTCCTAAGAAAATACATCAGGTGTTGGCCTACTTGATTCACCATGACATACATATAGCTTTGTTGCAGGAAATACATTTGACTAAACATACAGAGCGAGGTATTGCTGGAAGATGGGCGGGATTTAAACTGGTGGCTTCTTTTTCATCATATGCCAGAGGCTCGCTGATTCTGATTAAACGGGGCGTTGCCTTTACGCCTGACCGGACATATATAGATGAGATGGGGCAATGCGCAATGGTACAAGAGAAGCTGGGAGGCTCTTTGGTAACTATAATCAGCATGTACGAGCCTATTGTAGATGATCCGGAGTGTTTTGTACGGATGTATGCTAAATTGAGAGTCTGGCCGCAAGCAAATATTATGTGGGGAGGTGACTTAAACACATACTTGAACCCTGAACTAGATAAGTCCAATCCAATGTCACACCGAACTCCTAGAGTAGCCCAGTGCGTGAAAAGTGCCTTGCTTGAATTTTGATTGAGTGATGTGTGCAGGGTACGAAATGCCCTGGTGAAAGAGGGAACACATGCAACACCGCTACACAACAGCTGGTCGAGTCTAGACTATTGGCTGCTGGGTGGGGATGCGACAGATTGGGTCCTGGAGGTCGCAAACTTGCAGCGCACTTTATTAGATCACAATCCGGTACAGGTAGACATAGAGATCCTGATGGCCATGCATCACCCATTCACATGGTGGCTGCGCTTGGAGGCGTTTCTCAATCCGGTGTATGAGGCCACAGTGCGGGAGGCCACAGAACAATACTTTCTAATTAATAAGGGTTCCGTGGATGATGCTTCCACTTTGTGGGAAGCTTTCAAGAAGACGATCAGGGGGGCGTGCATAGGTACCGCGGCGGGCATTTTGGAAGATATTAGGGCGCAGCTTTTCAAAGTTGAGACTGCGCTCCAGGTACTGGAACGTAGCTACGCAGTGGCTCCATCAGCTGACACCTTGGCCCTCATACACGAGCAGATCTTGGAATATGATACCTTAGCTGAAACTGAAATACGATACATTTCTCGTAGACACACGGAGAGAAGATATGGAGAGGGAGGGAGACCAGGGTGTACACTAGCAAGCAAGATTAGAGACCGTATGGAGCAACCACATATAGATAAGATCACGGACCCACAAGGGAAGGAGCATTATCACCCACTCGCAATTACCGAGCAATTCCGTGACTTCTACGCGGACCTCTATACATCCAAAGGGGAGGCGACAACGGCTGAGCTGGAGGGGTACTTGAAAGACGTGGCGTGCGCTTGGCTGTCCGATGTTCATGGAGAATATTTAAGCTTGCCTATTGACACCAAGGATATTAAGGCTGCTATACTAACCCTTGCCAATGGAAAGGCGCCAGGGCCGGATAGCCTAATGGTTGAATTTTATAAAACATATGCTGATTTGATTTCTCTGTATCTGCTAGAGGTGTATGCTGAGGGACATGAGTCGGGGATACTACCGCCGTCACTGCGGCAGGTGCTGATTATAACTAACCCTGGGCGTAGTTCGCGAAGTACCATTTCGCGAAGCTACGCAAGGTGCAGTTCCCACTACGCGAGCTACGCGTAGCACTTCGCGAACTGCGTAGTACCTTGATCGCACTGTGCCAGATGTCGTTTTCAATGATTGCACAGTGCGGACAAGCAACCGGCACTGTGCAATCATTGAAAATGGCATTTTGCACAGTGCGAGCTGTAGTTTTCTGCTGCTCGAGTAGATTTTTACTCGAGCAGCAGCTTTCTCAACGCGAACTGGTAGTTTCTCATCGCGAGCGGTCGCGAGCATACGCGACCACTCGCAATGAGTCAAGTCAAGTCAAGTCAAGTCAAGTCAAGTTCCACTTTATTCGATTAATTAAAATCATAAAAGCATTCTACAGCAAAAATTCGTCTAAAACAGTATTAAACAGTTGATAGATTTAAAAAGCAGAATAAAAAGGCATTAATTGCATAAAATACATTAAAAATGCACTCAAATATGCAATAAAGGTGGATACAAATTTCTATTTTTCTTCCAATCTTAGCCTTAGTCTCTTGCATCTCACAGATGCGGCTAAAAAACTAGCAGTGCAGTACATAATTAATGGAGAGAGCAACATCTGTAAATATAACAATGCAGGCTTATACTGGATAAAACCCAGGTCCTTCAAAATAGTTTTTAAATATCTAATGCGAGGTTCATGATAGAAGGAACAAAAAAACAAAAAGTGGGCATTATCCTGAATAGAGAAACCATCACATTTGCAAGGAGACGATTCCTCAAGCTTGCACCAGTCTTTCTCATCCCACAGTACCGTATAAGTTTGATTAAACCGAAATTTGGATAAAAGCCATCTATGAAAAGGGTTGGTTACCGTTATTAGATAAGGAGCCAGCACACAAGATGGAGTTATCAGAACATGAGCCCTCACAGAGGGTTTACATAGATCGTGGGCTTCGCGCTCGGCCATGCGAATTCTCAGAAAATTTGTTTTCACCCACGGCAGGTCAGCTCTACACAGGGCTTCAGGTCTACTAAATATTTCAGGGCGTCCCAGAAGTGCTGTCGTAGTTTCAATGTAAGACAGCCACTGAATATCCCTCCTGTGGTCAAGTTGGAGACAATCTTTGATGATCCGCTGATTAAGGCTAAGGTTTGGGTTAAGCCAAAGCTTTATCCACATCAAAAGTGGAGCTAGATTTATTATGTCTAGGATGTAACCCATCCCCAACTCTAGATGTACTGAGTAGGTAGCAGTTGACTGGGGTAAACCCAGCAATGAGCGAAAAAATTTATTTTCCTCAGTCTGGATATCTTTAGAATTAACGTAGCCCCAGACAGCTGCACCATATCTAGCAATTGCGATTGTCTTAGCTTTATAAACGGCCATAATAGCCTCCATAGGTTTCCCCCCCAATCTCTTAGCAAAACCCAAAATTGCAGCATATGAACTTCTTATCGCATTCCTTTTGGATGTTAGCTGCGGTGTCCAGGTTCCCCTTTGGTCAAAAATCACACCCAAATAGGTAAAGACTTTGACACTAGTGATCACCTCTCCATCACAAAAAAAGGTTTTTTCTTTACACTTACCACATCCTACTGACATGGTATGTGATTTACTTTTGTTGATCACCAGGTCGAGACTAGTCATAAAATTGCCAAAGGCGTCAAGAAGCTTTTGTAGGGCAACTGGGGTCCTAGCTATAAGTACCGCGTCATCGGCATAGAGGAGCACCGGAATTGGTGCACCCCCCATACTCGGGAAATCCTTTGTGGCAGACGTTAAGTAGCCCTCCAAAGAGTTCACGTAAAGCGTGAACAACATTTTCCAAAATGGCATAGCCAATCCTCCTCTGGGATATTTAATTCCTATGCTGAGTTTTGAGCGCCTGTAAGTAATGGGGAATTTATTATTGTCCAAAACTCGGCGCTATTTTTTAGAGTGGCTTTATCCCTTAAGTCCTCCCAAGCTTTGCTTTTTAATTCATTTTTACGCAAAGTAGTGGCCGTGTTATACTCCTTTCTTAATCGCGCCACAAGCTCCCTATCCCTTGGGCGAGTATTGAGGGCTTTTTTAAGGCGGTTATGAGCTTTACTGCAATTATTATCAAACCAGCCTTTAGCCGGCTTTTGTTTGGCCCCCTGCCCTTTGGCTAAGAGACTGCTAGACACAAACCGGCAAATATCTTCAAAGGAAGATATAATATCATTGTGCCCAGCTGACGGAGTGGCACACACAATTAACTCTTCCGCGACTGAGTTGGATAAAGTTATGAAAAATTTTTCCGGTACAACCGTCTCCCATTTAAGTCTTCTCCCCTGATCCTTTTCCTTTACAGGCAATATAGTCCGATGGAGAACAACAGATTTCGACAAGAAGGCACTATTTGTTAACACCAATCCAACAGGATTATGATCACTCATGGGCATAGCAATTGCATTATATGAAATCACAAAATTAAGAAAATATCTCGAAACAAAAATAAAATCAATTATCGAATCGCTAGCCCTTCCCGTGTAGGTGGCGACCCGTGTACTATTATCATAAAATTCAGGTTCAAATAGCTCATTTTCCTGCAATACATGTTCAAGTGCCCGACCCTTCTGAGTGTGTTCTAAATGAGGGGGGGACACGCTGTCTGGCCCGTCTGATTCCACCATAACACATTTTGAACACAAATGAACATTAAAATCACCCATTAAAATGAATCGATACAGAGTGGAATGCTTGTCTCCGTAGAGAATTAAAAAATCAGATAACCAATTAAAATGCATGGATTCTGGATTACTGTTAGGAGCACTATAACAGTTAACCAACAGTAGTTTACCACCATCCTCTAAAGTTAACTCCATTGGAGGCGCAGTCTATCGAGATCAATTTGCCTTTTAAATTCACCGAAACCAGCATCATGAGACCTCCTTTGTTCCGTCCGGCAGGGGAAGGCAAAGCAGGGACAAAGAAGGATGTGAAGCCATCTATCCAGTAGTCACAATCCAAGTCCCAAGTCTCTTGCAAGGCGATAACATCATAACGCTTTACAAAGTTTTCCCAATTGGGGTCTCCCTTCTTAGCCCGCAACCCAGCAATGTTCCAAGATAACAGTCTAACCGTGTCCCCGTTGTCAATAATAATCTCTGGTGAACTGTTCTTGACCGCCTCAGAAGAAGGTACAAGGACCGCTGGTGTTGGTGCCGCTACGGCGGCGTCCTCTGTACCCTCTCCCTCGCCCCGTCAATCACAGAGGTCGAGGCCTGAGAGCACATTAAATCTGTTATATGTTGTAATGGGGGGACCAAACATACTAGGGTTATCACGGCCCTGCAACGAATTTTGATGAGCCCAACTGGGCCCCACCGGTGTGAATGGATTTGATCTTGGTCTGGGCAAGGAGGGAAAATTGGCCTGGTTGTAGAAATACCCAAGCGGACGAGCTCGGATACTGTTACTGTCCTCCAACAGGGATGCTGCCCGTAGGAGGACTGTGGCCACATGTTGTGGGTATTTAAAGTTCACAACCACGCAATCCCCTCTACATGATTTCCTTGATGGGCCAATCCAATTCACTCTCCTCGTCGTAATAATATCTCCAGCATGTTTAGAAGGGAAACCACATTTAGCGCCTAACTAGGCCTCCACTTTGTTTTTGAGAGAATCATGCGCTTCCTCTTGCGGCTCAGAATTACCTGAGCAAAACGACGGAACATTTGCAAGTACGATGACATAAGGGGCGCAATCCGGGGGCAAATTAATAGTATTGATGCATCTACATTGTGCAGCCTTAGTGTTATATAAGGGGCCAGGTCTCTGGAATCCCCTAGCCTGATCAGCATCCAAATCTACTGGTGGGGAGTGGATGGCTGGGGGAACAGTAGGGTTGTTAACCGGACAACTAGCCGGAGGGATCGAGGAAGGTGGGTTGGGGGCTTTTGTGGCACTATCTCCCATGACTTCGGGACTTGCTAAACTAATTTGAGGGGGTAAGGGATTCACCTGAGAAAGTTTAACCAGCTGTTGGTCCAAAAGACCTCCTAGTCTTTTAAGCTCCGCATTTGCGGTGTCCAATTTGACTGTAAGACAGTCGATGGAAGCCTTAAGTTTTAGGTCAACAGCCGCCTCTATACGTTTAATTAGCAAACCAAACTGCTCTGGGCTCAGTGTAATACTGGGTTCCTTTATGATCTCTGCATTTGGTTTGGATTTGGGGGAGATGTAGCTATCCGGCAGGTGATTTTCCCCTCTTCTCCTGTGGACGGTCTTACCCCCCCTCTTGCTTTGCTGCCTTCTGCATGATCTAAAGGGTCTCTTTCTCCTAGTTTCTTCCAATATTTCTGCCTCTTCCTCAGAGTCGAGGCATAGCGTATCATTCATTGTAGGGACCATCAATGCAGTATCAGGCTCCTGGTGGATGGAAGCTACTATAGTACTTATTGGCTCGGTAGCGTTGTGTTCGCCTAACATGCAGTCCACGCTTCTTTCGCCATCTTGGGAATCCTCCAGTGTAGCAGCTCTAGCTGGAGGGAGGGCGTAATCTAGAGCGTCTGCTTTACCCAAAGAAGCCCTTCTATCATCGTTGATTTTGGTCACCCTTCTAACAAGAAAATTATTCATGGAACCGGCCCCCGTGACCACCTTGTTTTTCTTAGGGCCAGACATAATAGGATATGGGCCGAGATTAAATGTCAGCTGTAACTACTGACTTGCTGCCTGCAAGGTCTCACAGCCTTAGACCCAGGCTACTCCAGGTAGTAATGCACGGATTAACTTTCACGGGATCTTGGAACAGTTAATATCTCTACTCATGCGTTACAGTTGTCAAAGAACAAAAAGTCACGAGCAGGCTCAAAGATGTTACGAGATCCAGATTATGGCTAATGTACACTAACGCTGATCAACTCCACAGCAACACTCATGGAGCAAGAATGTATAAGACAACAGCAGTACCTGATATGGGGCAGATGTCCTGGAATCCGATGTCAGAGGGATGGCCCAGCCCTGCCTCCTTCTGCCCCTGACGGCCACAGACGGCCCGCCCTTTGCCCGGGCTTCGCCCGGGCGCTGCCCGCGCGAGTCCCGCGCAGCGGGAGGCGTTCCGGCCAGATAAGGCCCACCAACAAGGTCAGGTGGTACGTGGCGGCGTCAGATGCGCAATGGCTCCTGGGAAGTGTAGTTGGAGCCTCGCGCTGCCGTTCCCCTCACGGCGTCTCTGGGCGAGATGAAGAGCAGGTAAATTAAACAGGGCTAAATCTGCATAGCAGCCGTTTCCCTCACGGCGGGTGTAGATTTGTGAAGGCGCGTCCCGCGCAGCGGGAGGCGTTCCGGCCAGATAAGGCCCACCAACAAGGTCAGGTGGTACGTGGCGGCGTCAGATGCGCAATGGCTCCTGGGAAGTGTAGTTGGAGCCTCGCGCTGCCATTCCCCTCACGGCGTCTCTGGGCGAGATGAAGAGCAGGTAAATTAAACAGGGCTAAATCTGCATAGCAGCCGTTTCCCTCACGGCGGGTGTAGATTTGTGAAGGCGCGTCCCGCACAGCGGGAGGCGTTCCGGCCAGATAAGGCCCACCAACAAGGTCAGGTGGTACGTGGCGGCGTTAGATGCGCAATGGCTCCTGGGAAGTGTAGTTGGAGCCTCGCGCTGCCGTTCCCCTCACGGCGTCTCTGGGCGAGATGAAGAGCAGGTAAATTAAACAGGGCTAAATCTGCATAGCAGCCGTTTCCCTCACGGCGGGTGTAGATTTGTGAAGGCGCGTCCCGCGCAGCGGGAGGCGTTCCGGCCAGATAAGGCCCACCAACAAGGTCAGGTGGTACGTGGCGGCGTCAGATGCGCAATGGCTCCTGGGAAGTGTAGTTGGATCCTCACGCTGCCGTTCCCCTCACGGCGTCTCTGGGCGAGATGAAGAGCAGGTAAATTAAACAGGGCTAAATCTGCATAGCAGCCGTTTCCCTCACGGCGGGTGTAGATTTGTGAAGGCGCGTCCCGCGCAGCGGGAGGCGTTCCGGCCAGATAAGGCCCACCAACAAGGTCAGGTGGTACGTGGCGGCATCAGATGCGCAATGGCTCCTGGGAAGTGTAGTTGGAGCCTCGCGCTGCCGTTCCCCTCACGGCGTCTCTGGGCGAGATGAAGAGCAGGTAAATTAAACAGGGCTAAATCTGCATAGCAGCCGTTTCCCTCACGGCGGGTGTAGATTTGTGAAGGCGCGTCCCGCGCAGCGGGAGGCGTTCCGGCCAGATAAGGCCCACCAACAAGGTCAGGTGGTACGTGGCGGCGTCAGATGCGCAATGGCTCCTGGGAAGTGTAGTTGGAGCCTCGCGCTGCCGTTCCCCTCACGGCGTCTCTGGGCGAGATGAAGAGCAGGTAAATTAAACAGGGCTAAATCTGCATAGCAGCCGTTTCCCTCACGGCGGGTGTAGATTTGTGAAGGCGCGTGAGAACCCTGAACTCCTCGCGTTGGGAATCTCGCCGGGAGATTTATTTTCCATGCTCGCGATCGCCAACTTGATGTTGCTGATCGCGAACAAGGAAAAAGTCTCGCCGGGATGTCATTTTGCTTGCTCGCGGTCGCCAACTTGAAGTTGAGGACCGCGAGCAAGCAAAAAATGACCGCAGGACTACGCAACACTACGCTACGCGTGTTCACACTGTGCTACGTGCAATTCGCGTAGTGCGAAGTAGCGCGAACTTCGCAAACTACGCGAGCGTAGTGAAGTGCTTTGCCCATGCTTAATTATAACACTGCTCAAGAAAGACAAGCCCCCAGATAAACGTGACTCTTATCATCCCCTTTCACTGATTAATATAGATGCTAAGATCCTTGCAAAGATTTTAGCTGTTAAATTGCAACCCCTGATGCTGTGCTTGGTACTGCCGGTATACCTGATAGATCTACGTCCCACAATCTTTGGACTATATTTCCATGTTTCATATCTTGAAGCAAAGCATGTCGGCCGTGGCGATAATGCTGGACGCAGCTAAGGCGTTCGATTCGATCGAGTGGAAATATATGTTTTTTATCCTTCAGCGCATGGGATTTCCACCTATATTTACACAGTGGATCAGGGTGCTATATGCGGATCCATCGGCCAGGGTTCATGTTGGCTGTTTGACATCAGACCTGTTTGATATAAAGAGGGGCACTAGTTAAGGCTGCGCTTTGTCTCCGCTGCTTTTTGTGATTATATTGGAGCCACTGGCGTGCGTTATTAGGCAGAGACATAGGGAAACAGTGCTAAACTTTAACTATCGCCTAGTTGCCATCTCATTATATGCTGATGATATGGTGCTTTTTGTTGGTGAACCCTCCAGGTATCTGGTACAGCTGCTGCGGGGGTATGTAAGGTTTGGTCGTTTGTCGGGCCTAATTGTAATTTTGTATAAATCCATTGTTATTCCTCTGACGGAGTCCACGCTGCAGCCGGACATGGATTTCCCGCTGGTATGGTCAGTGGACCAAATAAAATATCTTGGAGTCTGGGTCCGCCGAGACCCGGATAAGGTGATACGTGAGAATTATGGGAGGGCGTACACCAAACTGGAGCAGCAGGTGGACGTATGGGTAACCATACCACTTTCCTTGGCGGATCGTATTGCGTTAATCAAGATGGTGGTCCTGCCGTGGTTTTTGTACTTGTTTACTAATATCCCGATTGTGCTGTCGAAGGGGCTTTGTAGCACTCTCCGAGGGAGCCTGATCCAGTTGGTTTGGGGAGGCAAACATGCCCGTGTAAAATGGTCAGTTCTCACTAGAGATTATGATAAAGGAGGGTTTGGGGCTCTGGACTTCTATGTTTATTATCTGAATGTGCAAGCCCAATATGCGTTTTATTGGATGAGACCGCATGCATGTACTCCACATGTCGCGGTAGAGGAGGTGGATGTATATCCAGTTCCATTACACAGCATGATAACATACCGGGCACGTGGAACCCCGAAAACGGAGATAAATGTAGTGGACACAACAGTAGCTGCCTGGCAGGAAATAGGGCGTCTGGTGCGTAAACTCCCGTTGTACGCGCCAGCAATGTGCTAGAACATCATGCTGCACTGTCGGTGACCCATGAAGCACCATCAATGCGGCTGCTTAATATCTACCCAGAAGGGTCATTTCTCACATCGGACACTGCAATATATCAGTAATCCAAAATTGTTGTTTAGATTTGCGATGCACAGACTTAGACACGCGGTTAAGGCTCACTATGACACCTACCCTCTGGAACCTCCCACATTGCTGTCCCTCCAGTTCGTGCTTACTACTCCCACTAATAAAAAACTGATATCTAGGCTGTATTGGTTCATAAAGGAAGAATGTATGAGTCAGCCGGACAGAAGTAGGGAGAGATGGAATGCCTGTTTACCTGATCCGATATCGGAGAAACATTGGAAGTATGTGTGCGAATTAACGGGTACACTTGTCATGAATGGAAACTTACGTATCATACATTTTAAATATATACACCAGGTGTACTATACTCCTGCACGGTTGTATAGATTTGGACTGCATGAGTCTGGTTGCTGTGCGCGATGCGGACAGGCGGACACTGACTTTCTGCATCTCGCTTGGGGATGTAGGAGGGTAGCTGAATTCTGGGCGCTTGTAGTGAAAGACTTAAAGACCATGACAGATGTAGAGCTACAGTGCACTCCGCTTGTTTGTCTGCTGTGTTTCGTGCCCCACATCAAGGGAGTTAGTGGTAGATTTGTATGACTGGCCCTGCTCATGGCTACACAGAGTGTGGCTATTACGTGGGGTGGGAGGCGTATAACGAAAGTAGAACACTGGATAAAGGACTTGGTCTTTTGCACAGATAACCTGGAGACATATGCAGAAGATTTACCTTCAATCTCAAGACTAATGGGCATTTGGGAGCCTGTGAGACTCTTTCTTCTGAAAGGGGCAGCTGAAGCTGAGCAGAGTGATGCTAGTTAGGCGTTACGGGAGGGAGTAGTGCGAGGGGAGATGGATGCTTTATTATTCCAACACGACTTTGTAATTAACGCTCAGGAAGGAAGTGGGGATGTATTTGTCTCGGTATTATAATTTGGTGTTTTTGTGTTTTCTGTTGGATTTATGGGACAGTTTATGTTTATGACTATTCATGCATATTGATGATATGTTACAGGATTATTTTTATGTTTATTGTAGATGTATTATGATGTCCCTTTTTCTGAAAAAAGTTTAGTCACTAGTCCACAGTTACATAGATTTAATCACTCCCTTATAGAGTCAGTCACGCATCTACTAAATCATCCATTCACACACTTATACACCCAGGCCTTTCCCTATATATATAAAACATATTAAAAACTTTACAGAAACACACAGTCTCTGGATGATGTCATCAGTGATGTCATGACTGATGTCATTTGAGATGTCATCAGTGATGTCATCAGTGATGTCACTGACCATGTCATGAGTTATGTAATATGTGACGTCTTCAGCAGTGCATTGCGGGGTCGCGAGTTATAGTTAGCTGAACTAACTATAACGGGGGAATTTGTAGGGTTTTGTACGAGGGAAATGTCCAGCTAACTATAACACCCCTGAAACCTATGGTTTTTTTCAGTGAATTTCTAAGGTATTTTAAATGCCAATTTCTAATTATAACGTGCATGAAACCTATGGTTTTTTCAGTGAATTTCAAAGGTTTTTTAAATGCTATTTCCTATCTATAACTTATCTCTAATGCTATGATGTTTAATGATTTTCATTGGATTTCTAAATTTTTCTATTTCAGTGTGTCAATTCCTTTAATTATGTTTTTTAAATATTTTTTTCACAATTTTTTAGACTTATAATTGTACATCTTTTTAAAATAATTTTTTATATTTTTTAAAATATTTTGTAAACGAAATTTTCAATACTTTTATATTTTTTTTAAACATTTTTTGGGGATTCGCGCACCCTATGGGCACCTTTCTCGATCCCTGCGCATAAGCATCCGAGTACGTATTTTTGGGCGCGATTGCTATGCGACTGGTACGCAACTCCAAGCCTATACACGACACGTACGAAGCACGTTACGCGACCACCAGTATGATGAAGCACCTCAGGACCCTCCACCCCGTCAACCTGGCAAGGGAAGAATGCAGAAGAATGCGTCACAACCCTCCGCCAGCAGTGGCAAGTACATCTACAGCACAGCCGTCTGGTGTTCACCTGGACATATGTCCCGCATTTGGACAACTTAAAATTAGTTGCATTAAATGCAACAAACTGCTCTGTTATGGTGAGCAGTCCATTGAGCTTATCTGCAGGGCACAGAGAAACCATCAGTGTTAATTTCTTTGTTTTTTGTGTCCTAAAGTTCACTATTTTGTTCATCATGTTCCCTTTTTTTGTTTAAAATCGTTGAAAAAAGCACAAAAAAATATAAAAGAAAAAAGAACCCAAAAAAATTCTTGTCAGAACTAACTTATCTGTTTAAAAAAGAGCTATATTTGTATGTTAGTGTGTGAAAGTTTAGATGAATGTAGGTATAGTGCGTTATTGACTGAACGAATGCATTAGTAGCATATGATGAATGTGTAAGTGCAGAACTATAATGAAGTGCTGCAGCATCACACAGTAACCTCTTTCACTGCAGTGTGCTGTAGTACTTCCGAAGCACAGAGATGCAACATATGTACATAAATATGTTGCAAGTCTATGCTTCTCTCTGCACGGCTGGTTAAACTGCAGCCATGTGATGACACGGGCACCCTTGCACCATGGTGCAAGGATATCTGTGTCATGTGGAGTTCGTTTTTGTGCAGGAAGACTCACCTTCCTGCACAAAAACAATCAGTAAACACATTTTTCTCCTTTAATGTATGCTGAGCATTGTAACATGCATTGAAAGATAAAACATGAGGAAAAATGAAAACAATTCTCCTTGTTGTGCTTTCCTACACCAATTGGAGAATGGTGCAGCATTCACACACTTTTAGAGATTTATGATTTCTGATAAATCTGGAGATGTGTCTTGTTCTATGAGTATTCTGTGCAATCACGCACAGCAACACTTATAGAACGCCCTTTCAATGCAAAGTGGTGTGTATGGTAAGGTCATATTTACTTGGAGACGAAAAGGTACACAGAATGCCTTTTCCTCTCTTTGTAAATATGAAAGAGTGTCTTGCGCTATAACTATGTTACAAAAAGTGATATATTTCTGTTTGGAAAATTGCTTGCGAATGATGGGAGGTAAGCACAGAGTTTTGTTTGCAAAGATGCTCAAACAAGAATGATTGAAATGATTGCGGTCCTTCAATAGGTACAATTGGAAATATTATGAAACACTCAAATCTGTTTTTTTGCAGGTCACATGATATCCTATGACAGGGAGATTCCAAAACTACAGAGGTATAAACAAGGTGTTTTGAAAAACGGATTCCAACTTTGTAGCTTCTTGCAGATCTGCCCATTCTGTATATTAATTCTTAGTTAAACTTACCTTCACAGTAATAGAAATAAAAAATGGTTCCAATTTTTTCCAGATTTTTTTTGTAATGTAAATTGGGGTAAATTGCTTATTTTGGAATTAGGATCTGTGAAAGAAAAGAAAAAATAGATATAACATGTAACAATACATTTTTAACAACACACCATAATTTAAAAAAAGTAATTTGTTTGCCTTTTTTGCTGTGCTCAGAATATATTGAATTTCATTAGAAATAGTGATTTCAATCGTACTCATCACATAACAGCGGGCAAAAAAAAACAATCAAAAAGATTGTTTAAAAAAAAACAACATGCTATTCTCAGTAAAATACCGGAAAATACAAATCACACATATATGAAATGCTTATGGCTAACAAAATTTTAAAACTTTAACTTATAAAAACTGTAAATGTTGTCGCTTTAAAATATTCACCGAGTCAATGAGCACGAAAAAGTCCATAATTCAAACATATACCTTTCCTTGAGGCCAAATGGTATTTTTGCACTCCTTTTTATGTAAATTGTCCAATGGTAATCCTATTAAATTATAATTATAAATTCCTCAGAGAGTGAATTATCTTCCTAAAACTTTGACTTTAAAAATATTAGGTAGGAATTTGGTAATTCCCTAAGCAAACGTTGTTTGAAAACCAACTGGGCATCATTATAAAGTGTCCAGCCTTTGTCACATTTTAGATAGGCAGTGTAATGTCCAGATGTTGTGGAAGGACCATGATGGAAAATTATTGCAATTGCTACAAAAGTCCTTCCTGATATTGATAGTTGTGTTGCTACAAATTGCTTTATTAAAGTATCCAATTTTCTTCCATCAGCTATACAACGTTGCATCATTAAAATTATGTATTGTCCATATTTTGTTAAAAAATAATGTGAATAACATTTCTGATTTACATTGGCTACACTCCATGTTTTGATTTGCACCTTTAACTAATTTATTGAAAGACACTGATTTACAGTCTGGTAATGTTAAATACAGAAATCTTTCAGTGTCTACATTAGTGATACATGTATACATGCAATTTTCACAGTGATGTTCCCATTTGGAAGAAAGGTCAAAAATATTTTCTATTTCTACACCTTCATTTTCAAAAATGGTAAGCATATACATTAAAAATTCCTGAGCATCTTGTTGGATATTTTGTGTAAATTGTGTAGAACCAGAACACACATCCAAAAGATTACGAACATCTGAAACAGTTTGTATTTTACTTGTATCTGTTGTCAATTTTTCATAAACAGAATGCAACAGAGAACAAAATCTTTTTTCCCGATTCTGCATAATTTGTTCTTGCAAACCTTCAAGGTAAAAAACAACATTGACCACTACATTAGCATAGCAGTTGACACCTGAACTATTTTCAAACTGATAACCAACAATCTCTTCAATAGTGTCCTTTTTCTTTTTACTTGCTATCTCAACATTATCTTGTTCTTTTCCCTTCTCTACACTTTCAGTACAGATATTCTCAAACCTTCTTCTTCGACCAACCACACGCTTTTCAAATACAGGATATTGACCTAAATTGGGTGCATACGCCCTTCTTAACCTATTATACTCTTTTATACAGTTTGCATCTGCAGTAACCTTTGTCTCATCAAAATCAATCAAAAACAAACCAGATAATGTTCTGACTCGCGACAAAGCAACATATGCCATACCCTCTTTAAATACGATAGATCCAATGTTCACCAATGCACTGTCTACACTTAATCCTTGACCTTTATGAATAGTCACTGCATATGCCAGAGAAAATGGAAATTGTTTACTACGGACATATAAATCTTTAACAAGCAAAATACGAACTGAACAATGACCAATTTCTTTAACTTCTTCAATCTGATCAAATTTAATTTTTAAAAATTCAATTCCTTCTTTTTTCTGATAATTAACAAAATCCACCACTTTACCCATTACTCCATTAACTAAACCTTTTTCTACATCCAAATTACGCCTTAAAATTCCCGACAGTTTACACGTGCATGTAGTGTCTTTTCTAAACCAGTTGTTTTAGATATTTTTTTTCCTAAAGAATCCAGTTTTGTTTTCAACGTTCCCGTCAAAATAATAGTGATTCCTTCATGCTCTATTTTATCGATGGCTTCCATTTTTATAATTTCTTCATTTTCCAGTTTCAATAGTTCTTCGTTGAATATAGAACACTCGCGCAGTGTTGGCATTAAGCAGATCACTGATTTATTTTCTGCAATTATCATGTACACTTTCTCAGGAACTACATTTTCATTTGGAAACAAATTGGATAGTAATTGACTCTCCAAAGCTTGTTTGCCATGTTTTGTCAGAATTCTAATTCTTATATCTTGAAGAATACTTCCATATTCAGCATAATTTGCCTGTCGCATATTTGTTGTCACTTCTTTGTATTCAAAATCTGTCCAAATGTTCCCATTACCAACACTACCAAGAGACTTTCTGGTATCTTCATGTGCAAGTGTTTTAAATACCGGTTGTCCTTTTACAGAAGTCAGTTGCAGTAGCTCTCCAAAAACTATGACGTGTTTTCCTCCAAATATAACGTCATACTCTGTTTTAAGAATTTGCTGCATTCTTAAATGCACAAAGGTAAGCATCAGGTTTGAGACCATGCTTACCTCTTCAATAAGGAGAAGTTTCATTTTCTTCAGGACTCTTTAAACTTCACAAAAAGCTTCTCCAGATAGCTTGTGGTATTCCAAATTGTTCTCATGCTCTACTGGTAGCATTAGTAAACGATGTAAAGTAATTCCTTTAATGTTATGTGCTGCCAACCCAGTTGGAGCAGTGACAACAGAAGACAAATGTGACTCAGTTGTTGTCTGCAGATAACTTGTAATTACTTTAATTAAGAAACCTTTTCCTGTTCCAGCTTGACCACTCACATACATTCAGATAGGTTGAAATGATGCACATGAGCACCCTTTCTTTTCGTGAAGTAATCCATGGTCAATCTGCTCTTTCACTTGTTGATATATTTGTTTCTGTTCAACATTTAGTTGTTCTTCCATGTTTCCAAACTGTATTACATCTTCTTGAGCTTGATACATTGCTGTTTCCACCTCATTCATGGGAATTGCTGCTTCATTTTCAACAATTGGTTGTCCTAGTGGATCTTGACTCAGTGCAGCAGAACTTTGACTGTCTTGAGAACTGTCTCTAGCAGTTGCAATTGTAGCTTCTTGATCAATTTCATCATTCAACATTTTCACATACTTTGCAAAAGCACTGCATTGTATGGTATCTTTATAAGCATTAAATGAATCTTCATAGCTCTGAAAATCTCCAAGTAATTCCAGTTCTGAACGCCACGGTTTGAACATTTGCAAAAGGGCTAAATAGTAAAATTCCCTTTTGTCAGCAGTGTCGCAACTCAGTTTCCTGTTATTAATTAATTTTCCTTTCCGTTGTTTCACCAGACATCCTTCGGAACCAATCACTGCATATTTTCCATCATTGATGTTCTCTTTAGTATTCCGTTTAAAAGTGTAGTTTTGCAGCACATCATAGAGACACATGTTCTCAAGATGATGACTTCTGTTTGGGTAATATGTGTTCAACATATTTGTTTTCAAAATATCTGTACTTTCTGGTTCTTTTTCTGCTAAATATTCAATTTCTTGAACAGATTTCAGTACCCGATTTCGCATTGCTGCAAGACCTAGACTCACCCAAATGATTCTTCTACTTTTGGAATATAGACTTGCAGATGATAACCGATCTGAGCATTCATATCCTCCAATTTCACGATGTGATAACATCTTCAAACTGAAACTGTATAATTTCTTACTTAGAGTCTTCTCGTGAGAAATCTCTTCTCACATTTCTTTCAATTCCGTCTTTTCTGATTAAGTAATGTAGGACGTTACATATTGAGCAACAGCAATGGAATTGTCCGCAACATACTGAATATCCATGTTAGCGTTCCACATGGATAAAATAACTGGATTGTAGTCATTTATGTATTTTGATTTTTCGCTTCTTCTTAAGTTGTAAGTATTTTTTGGAGACTTTCTTGTGATGGTATGTCGCATAGCTGACATAAAACTGTTCACTCTTCCTTTGGATAATACAGGACTTGGAAATCCAAAACGACATTTGGTATAGAACTTATCCTTTGACTTGTACTTTCGTCGACAGTATTTTCCACACCTATGGCTTTAGAATCGTAATACTTGTTGTTTTAAGTTTTTATCTTCTCTGCTATTGGGTACGGCACATGTGGCATAATCTTCAATGAAAGACAAAACAGTTTCATCTGAATCTGTTCCAAATTTGGGGGCGTCCTTGATCCATAACAACATATGTATATGAGGAGCACCTCTTGCTTGATACTCCTTTCTCCAAAAGAAATCCACAACTTCTCCAAGAGGAGGATTCTTTTTATTGCAGATGAAATACATCAATGCTTCAAATCTATGATTGAAATATCTGCATACATTAAAAGGATCCAAAGAGCACAATTCTACAGGTGTCTTGTATTCAATATTTTTTATATTGGAATTTGCCTCTCAAAGAAATTCAAGTAAATCATCCCAAGCATACTCAGCACAGCTAAGTGTAACAAACCATGTAGGAGTTCCCAAGTTCCGTAGCATACATTTCAGTTCTCCATGACGACCGTACCAATATTCATTAGTCCCACGCTGACATGCAATCAGATTAATCAACTGAGATTCTAAATGATCATCTCTCTGATGCACTTTATCCATAAAATCCTTTGCAGTTAAATTTTGCAGATGCATTCCAGTTTTTAAAATGTGATTTACTGCATATGAAAGTCCAGACAAGTCACTTTCAAACAGAAGATGAAACATATAAGGGATACATTGTCAAAATCTTGGATCTTCTGCATATAATCTTGTTGTCCGATATTCAGATGCAGGAATCTGCACAGGACGTTCATCATATCGTCCACCTTTTCCTGTTGGAAACAAGTGAGGGAAACAACGAGCTTCCAAGCTCTCTTCCCATACACTCATGGGACTTCCTCTTGCTTTTTTCATTTGAAACAACTCAATCGTATTCACCATCACCTCTTTGGAATGAAGTGGATGTACACTGTAATGTTCATATATTTCTTCACATCTGGACATGTCCACTTTTTCAATTTGTCCACTTAATGTTTCAGTATCTTCTGCTAAATCTATTTCTTCTTCTCCTACAAACACCTTTCTATAGTACTGATTATTTTTTTATCAGATACAATGATGCCTTTTGCACTTTTCTAACATCCACTAACTCTTGCCAGATTTTCTTATTCTTAATAGGAACACCATTAACTAGAATGACTAGTGGTTCATTTTCTGCATGGTCTACACCAATAGTTTCAATGTTTTTCTTTAAATCTAACGGTAAATAGACAACTCTTCCTTTCAATCCTCTTTGTAACTCTGATGGAGGTAATTTACCTGTTTTAGGCTCCATACGAACAACAGCCTAAAACGGGTGCACACATTGAATGAGAATAGACTCATATGTATTTAAATCTATCATCTCTGGAGGAATAGCAACCAACTCTAGATTGTTATGAACAGCTCTAGCAGGCATTTTATTCTCATCTAATTTGTCATAACAATATTTGCATATACGCTGCTCAGATCCCAAATCAAAACAATCCTCTACCAACAAATAAGTTGCAAATTCCTTCCACTTCACTTCTCATTATCTTCTATTTCACTTTTTAAATACAGATTGACACTCCTAGTCTGATTTTTATAGTGACTTCGCCGACAACAAATACAAGAAACATTTGGTCTTTCACCTGAAATTACCTTAAACTTTGTGATTTGATCTTCAAAATTTTTTGTAATCATGGGTTCTACATTCTCTTCAACATTTTGTTCTACTAATGTGTCAGTTTCTGCACTCTCTTGCTGAGGACCAAAGTAACAAAACTCAATATCATCACAAACCTTCTTCACATCTGATACTGACCCACGCAAAAGAGCACTGTTCAAATTTAGTGCTGGACTTTTTGCATAATAAAATCTTCTCACTAACTTCCGCATTTGAGTATGATGTACTGCCAACATCCTTAAATGGTGAAAAACACTTTGACAAACTTTCCTAGAAAGACAAGCCAGAGAATGACCTTGCAAACCAGTATTTTTTCTCACTCTGCAAGGGTCCTTGCAACACCTTAATCTTTTGTTTAACACTTTTTTTACTCTATGCTCATAAAAAACGACATAATTTATCAATAGATTCTTGTCGTACACTACAAATACTACTGCAATCCCAAGTGTACACAGGGTGTTTAGGACGTCTCCCTAGAACTTCATCAGCTATCACTTCTTCTGCATTTCTTTCAACCATTTTCTCTTTGTCAATTGGACAACAATCTCTAACCTCATAACCTCAACCACTGGTGTCAACTGCATACAATAATTTATTGCTCTGTAAATAACTCTCTTCATTAAAGAAAGGCTCTAAACTGGAACTGTGTTTCCATTCTCCCAAAAATTTGTTCTATTAATTACTCTTTTCCTCCTACTTTTGGCCTTCATTAAATGGATTGGTTTATCTAGTGATCGAATTCTGTTTAATACTAAAATGAATAGTTTCCTTTTTACTTCAAAAGCTGTTTCAACAATGGTTTCAATATGCTTCTTCTTTTTATAAAATAGAGCTCTCTTTTTATATTTCTTCACATCTTTCAGCAAATTATGTACTACTCTCTTGTAAAATATTTTTTTGCGTATTTCCTTATACTGATTTTGCCTTCTTTTACCATACTTTGTCTGCTTTGACTGTCCATTTGCTTTTTTGCTTTTCCTATTATTTTGAATTTTTTTTCTAGTTGAAGCATTCTCAGAGGTTTCAGCATTCTGTACATTCCGCTTGGTCCCACAAACATTTTTAATAAATTGCTTTGTGATCTTACCAGAAGATTTTTTCTTTTTAGCCATATATCATTCAATACTTGTGGTTGATTTTTCTTCAAGTAACTCTCCTTTCTCTGTTGTTTTCTTTTTCTTTTTTTTCTGGCATGATTTCTCTATTTTAATGGTGAAAAACAGTATCTGTAAAAAATAATCACAAATAAATGTATATTAATAACTTTAAAATGTATACTTTTCTATTACTGTACAAACACATTTTATATAAATACTGACTAAGAAACTATAGCCCTGAAGCACAAGTGTGACGATGGTTAAAATACTACATGCATAGTGCATACTACTTTGAAGCAGTTCATGCCCTAAAGCCTGCCTCAATAAAAGACTACATGCTTACTGACTGAATGATTACAGTACTATAAGGAGAGACACTGGGTGAGTGACAGGGTGTTTGCTAGAAGTGTATGGATACTGACTGGGATATTGATGGTGTGAAAGACAATTGTGTTGGTGATTAGAGACCTACATGCATAGTGGATACATGTTTGAATCAATCCATATGTTAAGGCCTGTCTCAGTCCAATAGTACTTGGATACTGACTGAATGTTTTGAGTATTGCAAGGAGAGTGCCAGGATGAATTTATAAGTATTTGTTTTTTGGCGCAGTAAATACATTAGTACATGCTGATGAATAAGTCACTGGAGAAGTATAAGGGGAGTGACAGGGTGTTTGCGGGAACTGTATGAATACTGTCTGGGGTATTGAAGGTGTGAAAGACAAGTGTCTAGGTGGCTAGAGACCTGCATGCATAGTGGATAGACGTTTGAAACAGTCCATAGAGTAACACTTGGATCACTGCAAAACTACCTGAGCACTGACTGAATCATTAGAGTACTACAAACAGAGTGACTGGGTGAATCTTTTTAAGTTTTTGGGTTTTGGCGCATTGAATAGATTAGTACTTAGTGCCAAATGAGTCAGTGGAGGTGGAGGTGGAGGTGTGCAATTGAAGTGACAGAGTGTTTATTGGAGTTTATAGATACTGACTGGGAAATTGAAGGTCTGAAAGACAATTGTTTTGGTACTTAGAGGCCTCCATGCATAGTGGAAACACGTTTGAATCAATCCATGTGCTAAGGCCTGCCTCACTCCATTAGTACTTAGGTACTGACTGAATGATTAGAATATTGCAAGAAGCGTGCTTGGGTGAATTTATAAGTGTTTCAGTTTTGGCGCAGTGAATGCATTACTACATGGTGCTGAATAAGTCACTGGAAGAGTGCAAGGGAAGTGACCGGGTGTCTGCTGGAAGTACATGGATACTGACTGGGGAATTCAAGCTGTTAAAGACAAGTGTATAGTAGGTTAGAAGCCTGCATGCATACTGGATAGACATTTGAAGCAGTCCATGTGGTAATGCATGCTGCACTACATGAGTACCTGGGAACTGACTGAATCATTAGACTACTGCTAGGAGAGTGCCTGCGTAAAACTTTTAAGTTTTTCAGTTTTGGCGCAGTGAATAGATTAGTACATGGTACTGGATCAGTCACTGGAGGAGTGCAAGATGAGTGACAGGGTGTTTATTGAAGTATATAGATACTGACTAGTTAATTGAAGAAGTGAAAGACAAGTGTGTAGGTGACTAGAGGCCTGCATGCATAGTGGATAGACGTTTAAACAGTCTATGAGCTAAGACCTCAGACGCTGCATGATTACCTGGGTACTGACTGAATCATTACACTAGTGCAAGGAGAGTGCCTGGGTTAATCTTTTTAAGTTTTTGTGTTTTGGTGCAGTGAATAGATGACTACATAGTGCTAGATGAGTCAGTAGAGGTGTGCAAGTGGACTGAACGAGTGTTTACTGGAGTTTATAGATACTGACTAGTTAATTGAAGAAGTGAAAAAAACAATTGTGTTGGTACTTAGAGGCCTCCATGCATAGTGGAAATATGTTTGAATCAATTCATGTGCTAAGGCCTCCCTCACTCCATTAGTACTTAGGTACTGACTGAATGATTAGACTATTGCAAGAAGAGTGCCTGGGTGAATTTATAAGTGTTTCAGTTTTTGCGCACTGAATGCATTACTACATGGTGCTGAATAAGTCACTGGAAGAGTGCAAGGGGAGTGACAGGGTGTTTGCTGGAAGTACATGCATACTGACTGGGGAATTCAAGCTGTTAAAGACAAGTGTAAAGTAGGTTAGAAGCCTGCATGCATACTGGATAGACCTTTGAAGCAGTCCATGTGGTAATGCATAGTTCACTGCATGAGTACCTGCGTACTGACTGAATCATTAAACTACTGCTAGGAGACTGCCAGGATGAAACTTTTAAGTTTTTCGGTATTGGCGCAGTGAATAGATTACTACATAGTGCCAGATGAGTCAGTAGAGGTCTGCAAGTGGACTGAAAGAGTGTTTACTGGAGTTTATAGATACTGACTAGTTAACTGAAGAAGTGAAAGACAAGTGTGTAGGTGACTAGAGCCCTGCATGCATACTGCACAGACGTTTGAAGCACTCCATGGGCTAAGGCGTGGGTCACTGCATGAGTACCTGGGTACTGACTGAATCATTAGAGTACTGCAAGGAGAGTGCCTGGAAAAATCTTTTAAGTTTTGGGGTTTTTGCGCAGTAAATAGATTAGTAGATGCTGCTGAATGAGTCACTAGAGGTGTGCAAGGGGAGTGACACGGTGTTTATTGGAGTATATAGATACTGACTGGGCAAATGAAGGTGTGAAAGACAATTGTGTAGGTGGTTAGAGACCTGCATGCATAGTGGATAGACATTTGAAGTAGTCCATGTGCTAAAGCCGGGTTCACTACATAAGTACCTGGGTACTGACTGAATCATTAGAGAACTACAAGGAGAGTTTCTCGGTGAATTTATAAGTGTTTGGCTTTTGGCGCAGTAAATGGATTAGTACATGGTGCTGAATGGGTCACTGGAGAAGTGTAAGGGGAGTGACAGAGTGTTTGCGGGAACTGTATAAATACTGACTGGGATATTGAAGGTGTGAAAGACAAGTGTGTAGGTGGTTAAAGGCCTACATGCATACTGGACAGACATTTGAGGCAGTCCATTATCCAAGGCCTGGGTCACTGCATGAGTACCTGAGTACTGACTGAATCATTAGAGTACTGCAAGCAGAGTGCCTGGATGAATCTTTTAAGTTTTTGGGTTTCGGTGCAGTGAATAGATTAGTACATGGTGCTGGATGAATCACTGGAGGTGTGCAAGGGGAGTGACAGGGTGTTTATTGGAGTATATAGATACTGACTGGGCAATTGGAGGTGTGAAAGACAATTGTGTAGGTGATTAGAGGCAAGAATGCATGGTGGATATACGTTTGAACTAGTCCATGTGCTAAGTCCGGGTTTACTACATAACTAACTGGGTATTAACTGAATCATTAGAGTACTACAAGGAAAGTGCCTCGGTGAATTTATAAATGGTTGGGTTTTGGTGCAGTCAATGGATTAGTACATGGTGCTGAATGAGTCACTAGAGGAGTGCAAGGGGAGTGACAGGATGTTTGCTGGAAATGTATGGATAATGACTGGGGAATTGCGTGTGTGCAGATGGTTAAAGGACTGCATACATAGTGTATAGGCGATTGAATCAATCCACGTGCTAAGGCCTGCCTCACTCCATTACTACTTGGATATTAACTGAATGTTTACAGTATTGCAAGGAGAGTTCCTGGGTGAATACATAAGCAATGACTAGCTTCTAATTCTACCAAAACTTGAGAACAGGGAAGGTTTTTAAGCATTTATGTGTATGCAAAGATATGAAGTACCCAAATGCTTCTCTCACAATGGTTCCCAAATGCACACAGACTCACAGTGTGATTCTAGACAAGCAACACAATCCCTTGGACTTTAGCAAAACTCATTCACTACTCTGGAAGGAGTGAGGGGACTGCACACAATCTACATATTTCAGTACTTTACTTTAGTGTCAAAGCCTGACTCATTTTATCAATGCATAAGCAATGACTGGCTTCTAATGCTACTAAAACGTGACAACATGACAGGTTTTAAAACAGTTATCTGTCAGCAAATACAAGATGTTACCAAATGCTTCTCTCACAATGGTTACCCAAATGCACACAGACTTACAGTATGATTCTAGACAAGCAACACTATCCCTAGGACTTTACCAAACCTCATTCACTACTGTGGAAGGGGTAAGGGGACTGCACACAATCTACATATTTCAGTACTGCACTTTAGTGTCAAAGCCTGACTCATTTTATCAATGCATAAGCAAAGACTGGCTTCTAATGCTACTAAAACATGACAACATGACAGGTTTTAAAACAGTTATCTGTCAGAAAATACACGATGTTACCGAATGCTTCTCTCACAATCCTTACCCAAATGCACAGAGACTCACAGTGTGATTCTAGACAAGCAACACTGTCCTAGGAGTTTACCAAAATTCATTCACTTCTCTGGAAGGGGTAAGGAGACTGCATACAATCTACATATTTCAGAACTGCACCTTAGTGTCAAAGCCTGACTTATTTTATGAATGCATAAGCAATGACTGGTTTCTAATGCTACTAAAACTTGACAACATGACAGGTTTTAAAACAGTTATCTGTCAGCAAATACATGAGGTTACCAAATGCTTCTCTCACAATGGTTACCCAAATGCACACAGACTCGCAGTGTGATTCTAGACAATCAACACTATCCCTAGGAGTTTACCAAAACTCATTCACTACTGTGGAAGGGGTAAGGGGACTTCACACAATCTACATATTTCAGTACTGCACTTTAGTGTCAAAGCCTGACTCATTTTATCAATGCATAAGCAAAGACTGGCTTCTAATGCTACTAAAACTTGACAACATGACAGGTTTTAAAACAGTTATCCCTCAGCAAATACGCGATGTTACCAAATGCTTCTCTCACAATCCTTACCCAAATGCACAGAGACTCACAGTGTGATTTTAGACAAGCAACACTATCCTAGGAGTTTACCAAAACTCATTCAATTCTCTGGAAGGGGTACGGAGACTGCATACAATCTACATATTTCAGTACTGCACTTTAGTGTCAAAGCCTCACTCATTTTATGAATGCATAAGCAATGACTGGCTTCTAATGCTACTAAAACTTGACAACATGACAGGTTTTAAAACAGTTATCTCTCAGCAAATACACGATGTTACCAAATGCTTCTCTCACAATGGTTGGCAAAATGCACACAGACTCACAGTGTGATTCTAGACAAGCAACACTATCCCTTGGACTTTACCAAAACACATTCACTATTTTGGAAGGCGTATGGGGACTGCACACAATCTACATATTTCACTACTGTACTTTACTGTCAAAGCCTGACTCATTTTATCAATGCATATGCAAAGACTGGCTTCTAATGCTGCTAAAACTTGACAACATGACAGGTTTTAAAACAGTTATCTGCAAGCAAATACACAATGTTACCAAATGCTTCTCTCACAATGCTTACCCAAATACACACAGACTCACAGTGTGATTGTAGACAGCCAACTATCCCTTCTACAAAGTACATTTACTAGTCTACAAGATGTAAGGTGACTGCACACATTGCAGAACATTTTCTACTACACATTAGTACCAAAATACTTCTCTCAAAATGATTCCTAAATGCACACAGACTCACTGTGTGATTCTAGACCAATAACACTATCCCTTGCACTATACCAAAACACATTTCTTAATCTACAAGCACTACATTTTAGTGTAAAAAAATGACTCATTTTGCAAATTCATAAACAATGACTGGTTTCTAATGCTACCAAAATATAAAAACAGCACAGTTATCTGTCTGCAAACACATGAAAAACACAAATGCTTATCACAGAATGGTTCCTACATGCACACACACTGTCAATAAGATTGTAGACAAAAAAAGTACTCCCTGCACTCTAGCAGGAGAAATCAAAATAGATCACAATCATCCCCGCTCAATTAAATAACTCACCTTTCAAATTGTTTTGTAGATTAAGAAGTATATCAGTCACACACCAGATTTTCTTATACAGAATCTCTGCACTGTGCACCTGTCAGCAAAACCAAAGAATGGCAAAGATTCCCTCTCATTTTGCACACATATACATGTAAACATCAAATCACATTCCTTCCCACATTGATTCAAAACCTAACCCACATTTCTATTGGTTAAACATTTCAACCCTTTCCAAATGCCATACATTTGAACCGTACCCCCAATCTGCCTTCTGCCTGTTACCATAGAAACAGGTCATGGAACACTGAACTGAGCACATAGGTCACAAGTTCAGCACACAATGTTGCTAGTCAAAACAGCAAGTGTGCTTGACTTTTCAACATATCAACTTATCATATATAATGTTCCTTTCAATCAGTTTTTGTTAACCAATAAGAATCATGCGTTTAAAAACCAGAAACATGCACCCTAGTTTTCAGTGTAGATGGTTGTCAAACAACCAATCATTTCTTGTCTTTTTTCAAAACTGCATCTTAGCCACCATTTTAGAAAAATCTTACTTTTCAAACTGCCATTTCATTTACAGAGACCATCTGAGTGCATCCAGACCTCCCTTCAAGATGCTTAGAGTGTGGATTGTGGGACACAGCTATATTTTCTGGAGCCAAAGGTATGCAGAAAACAAAGGCATTCACAAAGACCTAGGTTTGTCAAATGTAGACATTAAATGGATTGGACAGAGAGGGTTAAAGTGGCACCAATTGATGCCATTGGTAAAATCCGTTATGCATCTCCAACACCCTAACCTCATAATAGTGCACTGTGGTGGCAATGACCTAGGCACTTTGACTGGGGTAGGTCTGGAAATGCTTATGAAGGACACCTTTGCAGAATTGATTTAACTTTTTCCCAAAACTGCCTTTGTGTATTCTAACATATGCCAAAGGCAGAAATGGAACTGGTCCAATCATTTTTGTCCACAGATTGAGAAAGCTCGGAAACATGTGAATAAATCTGTTTCTGCTTTTCTCCGAGACTATAGAATGGGGTCCATTTACAATAACAATCTGCGCTTTCAAATGCAAGAGATGTATAGGAGAGATGGAGTACACTTTACTGATGAAGGAAACAGAGTCTTCCACAAAAACTTTAGTCTCTGTATAGGTACTTACTTAAAAGTACCAAAAACTCTCAATGAACACAACGGCTCTTTTTAGAGCCACTCAAGAACAAAACACTTAAGCTTGATGTTTATCTCCAAAAAATTTCATTTTTTTTCCCTTGGATTCGCGCACCCAATGCGATAGGAACTGCTCACCCTACGCAAGAGAAATCGTACACCCAAAGCGTTAGGATGCGCGACTCCTAATTTTACCGTAAAAAAAAATAGCCCCATCTCTAATTTTTATTATCTCCGGGGACCCCATCCCCTGGGGTTTATTAAAAAAATGTTGGGGACCGAGGGGGGAGCCCCAATGCCCCCACGGTCCCAGCCGGCTCCCCGCGTCCTCCGGGAGCCGGCATTGCTTTTCCACATGGGGAGCTGCTAACATGCAGCTCCCCGTGTCAAAAAGCAATATCGTTTGGATTTTGAAAGAGAGAGCAGGTTTCCCTGCTCTCTCTTTCAAAATCCAAACGAAGTTTGCTATGGGAGGACGGGAGACTCCCGCCCTCCCACTGCAAACAACAGTGTCCTGGGGGTGGGCACCCCAAGACACTGTAGGAGCCAGCCCTGGGGGGTGGCGGTCCCCAGGGCCCTCGAGGGCTCCAGGAGCGGGACCACACAGCCCCCCTCCCTCAAACAATAAAGCCCCGGGGGGTGGTTGACCCCAGGGCTTGGGGGGGCCGTTCAGCCCCCCCACCCTATCTATTTTCTAGCCCCGGGGATAGCGGTCCCTGGGGCTGGGGGCCCCCCATTAATTTTTACAGATTTTGCCCCCGGGATTTGGCCCCCCGGGGGCTAATTATTAAGGAAGCGCGGAAGCCCGCGCTTTGGTTTTTTTGGTTTTTTTTTCGGACGGATCCTTTTTTTAAAAAGAGGGGCCCGGAGGGTCCTTCTGGGACCCCCTAAGCAACACTAGAGCGTCAGAGTATTTCTACCCTGCCCCTTTACATCTTTCAAACACTTATTTCCCTTACTTAATCAGCCTCGCTTCTACCGAGGCACAAAATGACTGCCAACAGTTACTAGTTTCGAGTGTAGACAGACACTTGACAGCCAATTAGCATTCAGCGTGTGATCGGGAGGGTGCACGCTCGGTCCGCAGAGGGTGCACTCAGGGTGCGCATTGGGTGCGCGGATCCTCAGACGCAATAGATATATCTATACTTTTAACTCTAATTTTCTCAGGAACTGCTGAACGGATTTACACCATTTATGCAAAAGGCACGAGTCTGAACTTAGGACTACCTCTTTGCCAAATTTGGTGTAATTCCGTTCAGAAGTTCGGGCTGTAGCTGCGTCAACAGGTCCTATGGGAAATTGCATGGGGAAAATGCGTTTTGGGACCCCCCTTTTTTCTCAGCCCCTGCTTGACAAATCACCACGAAACTTTCAGGATAGGAGCGGACCGGAGCTGGCCAAAAGTTTGGAAAATTTCGCGAAGATTTATCAACCGGTGCCAGACTTATTGGGAATAGAATGATGCAGATTTCCTATAGAAAATAGTTACTAACTATAACTACCTACTGGCGACCGCTCGTGGGAGCATTGGTGTAGTTACTGCGGGAGAGAACAAGTGAAGGACTGCGAGGACCAGCAGCCCAGCACACCACAGCTGCAGCCTCTTCCCTCACGACCCCGCCCCCTGCCTGGACTCTGCATACGGCTCGTGGCCCCCGCTTCGCGGGAGCCGCTCGTGGGAGCATTGGTGTAGTTACTGCGGGAGAGAACAAGTGAAGGACTGCGAGGACCAGCAGCCCAGCACACCACAGCTGCAGCCTCTTCCCTCACGACCCCGCCCGCCGCCTGGACTCTGCATACGGCTCGCGGCCCCCACTTCGCGGGAGCCGCTCGTGGGAGCATTGGTGTAGTTACTGCGGGAGAGAACAAGTGAAGGACTGCGAGGACCAGCAGCCCAGCACACCACAGCTGCAGCCTCTTCCCTCACGACCGCGCCCGCCACCTGGACTCTGCATACGGCTCGCGGCCCCCGCTTCGCGGGAGCCGCTCGTGGGAGCATTGGTGTAGTTACTGCGGGAGAGAACAAGTGAAGGACTGCGAGGACCAGCAGCCCAGCACACCACAGCTGCAGCCACTTCCCTCACGACCCCGCCCCCTGCCTGGACTCTGCATACAGCTCGTGGCCCCCGCTTTGCGGGCGCCGCTCGTGGGAGCATTTGTGTAGTTACTGCGGGAGAGAACAAGTGAAGGACTGCGAGGACCAGCAGCCCAGCACACCACAGCTGCAGCCTCTTCCCTCACGACCCCGCCCGCCGCCTGGACTCTGCAAACGGCTTGCGGCCCCCACTTCGCGGGAGCTGCTCGTGGGAGCATTGGTGTAGTTACTGCGGGAGAGAACAAGTGAAGGACTGCGAGGACCAGCAGCCCAGCACACCACAGCTGCAGCCTCTTCCCTCACGACCCCGCCCCCTGCCTGGACTCTGCATACGGCTCGCGGCCCCCGCTTCGCGGGAGCCGCTCGTGGGAGCATTGGTGTAGTTACTGCGGGAGAGAACAAGTGAAGGACTGCGAGGACCAGCAGCCCAGCACACCACAGCTGCAGCCTCTTCCCTCACGACCCCGCCCGCCACCTGGACTCTGCATACGGCTCGCGGCCCCCACTTCGCGGGAGCCGCTCGTGGGAGCATTGGTGTAGTTACTGCGGGAGAGAACAAGTGAAGGACTGCGAGGACCAGCAGCCCAGCACACCACAGCTGCAGCCTCTTCCCTCACGACCCCGCCCGCCGCCTGGACTCTGCATACGGCTCGCGGCCCCCGCTTCGCGGGAGCCGCTCGTGGGAGCATTGGTGTAGTTACTGCGGGAGAGAACAAGTGAAGGACTGCGAGGACCAGCAGCCCAGCACACCACAGCTGCAGCCACTTCCCTCACGACCCCGCCCCCTGCCTGGACTCTGCATACAGCTCGTGGCCCCCGCTTCGCGGGCGCCGCTCGTGGGAGCATTGGTGTAGTTACTGCGGGAGAGAACAAGTGAAGGACTGCGAGGACCAGCAGCCCAGCACACCACAGCTGCAGCCTCTTCCCTCACGACCCCGCCCGCCGCCTGGACTCTGCAAACGGCTTGCGGCCCCCACTTCGCGGGAGCCGCTCGTGGGAGCATTGGTGTAGTTACTGCGGGAGAGAACAAGTGAAGGACTGCGAGGACCAGCAGCCCAGCACACCACAGCTGCAGCCTCTTCCCTCACGACCCCGCCCCCTGCCTGGACTCTGCATATGGCTCGCGGCCCCCGCTTCGCGGGAGCCGCTCGTGGGAGCAATGATGTAGTTACTGCGGGAGAGAACAAGTGAAGGACTGCGAGGACCAGCAGCCCAGCACACCACAACTGCAGCCTCTTCCCTCACGACCCCGCCCCTGCCTGTACGGATATAACGCCACCACACGGACGCAACGCGGGACGGACGCAACGCGGGACGCGCGCGGGTGAAGCCCGGGCCAAGGGCTGGCCCGTTCTAGCCCGTTACAGACCGTGTGAGACCAGACCGGGCCACCCCTCTTGGGTTTCTCCTAACCGAGGTATCTGTACAATTGATTGCTATTCCAGGGACATATTACTGTAGTACACTCAGGATCATGGCGGCTAGGGAGATAAGAAGCAAAGCTCACTCGTCCAGTGCAACTATGGCGGGTACTTTGGACTGTTTTTTGATCAGTGCTAATTCTCTGATATCAAATGAGATCCCTATCCTGGAACGTCGCCTTTCGCAGAGCATTGATAATGTTAAAAGATCTTCCCTTGGCCACATAGCTAATGCAAGCACACCTGATAGGTGTACTATACCATCTAACTCCGTATCTAACAGCGACCACTTGGTAGAAACCACTTTGCCCGATTTTGGCCGTTGCCCTGGATCGAATGGAGATTCTACATTGGTTACTATTGATTCCAGTATTGGGCCCCCCCTACTACTAATGTGACGCCTGCCAGTGAGTGTGGGGCTAGCACCCTCCAGTTACGAGGCAAAAGGGAGGGGGCTGTTCCAAAAAGAAAGCGAGGTCCACAGACAGGGGGTGGTAAGAAGGCAAGGCTTTCTAACTCCGTAAACCAACCTATTTCGAAAGCCCGGGCAAAAAATAAGGTGATCCCTCCCGTAGTTAGTGAATCTAGTAACTTTCCAGTTCAGAGTCCCTCTGTACCACAGCCTTCTCCTACAATTACTAGTGATAATGTCCAGGCAAGGGTTGACCCTCAAATCTTAGGCTTTGGAAGCATCCTGAAATCTTTGCTGGACCTTCTGATCGCCAGACTTGATCAAATTGATCTTAGGTTGGCAAATATAGAAAGGGCCATTGGGCCTAGGACAGACCATCCACAAATTGTAGAAACTACCGAAGGGAGGAGGGATGTTAATGTAAGAGGTCCACATCTAGCCAATCCCCCTTCTTCAACAACTCTTCCAGCTTTGGCAAATCCCCCTTCTCAAGCACAGGACATTTCAAAAACGAACACTTACTCCTCTCTTGCCTCCTGTCCCGGGGTAATGGCGAAAAACCCTATTGTAAATATTGAGCAAAAAAGCTTGGAGGGCAATAGACCGAGGAAGGAACTGATAGTAAATCTACCCCCGGAAGCTGCTCCCCTGGTAGTGGTCCTAGTAGGAGTTCCCGAATCCACCAATACAGGAGTAGAATGATTTGCTTCACTAAAAAATAAAGTAGCAAGCTAGCTAAACAAACACAGACCCCTTACTCCACAGATCTTTAGTGAAATCCTGATGGTCAGAAGGGTCTCTTGGCTGGGACCAACTAAGAAAAATATCAGCGGCGACTGTATTGTGGTCAACTTCAGGGACCCAGGGTCAGTCTCCCACATTCTTACTAGCCCATTTTATGGGGAGGACTCCATAATACAGACCCTCCCACTGTCTTTCTTTTATCCACCCCATGCTAGATGTACTGACATGGGAATGGAACAGGGCTGGACAAGGTTGGGACATGGAAGCCATTCCAGAGGGAACAGGAATAACACACATTATTCTAACAGGTCACCTCAATATTCCGATCGCAATCGGTTTAGCTACTTGGATGAGGTTGACTGACTATGCGATAACTTCAATTTGGGGAGCTACACGAGGGTGAGTGATATCAGTATCAACGATTCTTCCTTGCATGATCGATCCGTCACATGTATGAACAGGGGTGGACCTGCGGGAATGGATAGTGCTCAGAGTGCCCAGCCAGGAGCTTCTCTGGCCACTATCATCCCTGACGGCCAGTCCGGGGTCTTAGCGGATTGTCGTATGGTGGAGATTAAAACTATTACAGAGGGAAATGCTGCATCAACATTGGAACCTATACCTATCCCCACCCCACTGACAATTTTGTCGTGGAATTTAGCAGGAATAGGAAACAAAATAATGTGTCCCGAGTGGGGCTTGTTTATAGATAGGAATGATATATGCCTCTTTCAAGAAACTTGGGATAGGGAGGAATACCATCGGAGTGGCTTTGTTTCATTTTCAGTCCCGGCAAGGTGGGGGGGGGGTAGGCCGTCTGGGGGCTTAATAATCTGGGTGCGTTCCCACCTGGGTTGTCGAGCCAGGGTTCTGAATACGACATCAGAAGATCTTCAGTGTGTGACCCTAGAATGGCCGAATGACTCCAAGCTTGCTTTGGTCAATGTGTACTCAAGACCTGTGAATATTACATCAGAGTCTGGAACCATCGATGAGCTTTCTATATTTTTAAATACGATTCCTCAGGGCACTACATTTCTGCTAGGGGGTGATTTTAAATGTCATTTTGAGCCACTTTTGGGTTTGACGGATAGTGGTTTTGTGGAGGAGGACGAGTACTGGAAAATTCCCCCAGTAGTGGGTCCTTCACCCAAGTCATAGGCGCCATTGGCTGTCCAAATTATGGCTCTAACTTTAAAGGATGCAATGACAGTCTAAAATCAGATATCCCCTCTAAGTGCACTTTCAACAAGCCCGGGCAAGAGTCACGCTTGGATTATATATTTGTTGAAAGTTGCGCATGGGATAAGGTCATTGATTTTAGGATAGAAACTAGGGCAGACAGCGACCACAATCCGTTGATCCTAGAATTTCTATTCCCGGGCAATCCTAAAGGTTTATGTAACCGAAATGATGATCTGGATGTCAGGTGTCATTTATCCAGCAACAGGCATAGGGTCAGGTGGGAAAAAATAGTCACACAACCAGTGTCACTGGCAGATCTTTATGAGCACGTATTCCCGGTTCTGGAGGCAATCGGTTCCTTAACGCTGCAGCACCCAACTCCAGAAATATATCAAAAATTTGGGGATTTAAATTTGGAATTAACTGCTATCTTGGCCGATGTTCTTAACCTCATAGTGCCCAAAGAGAGAAGGAGAGGCAACAGACCTACTTGGTACAATAATGCCTGCAGGAAGTCAAAAACAGAACTTCTTAAGGCCGTGAAGTGTAACAATAACAAGGTGCTAATAAGACAAAAACGAAGCAGCTAATATACCATGCCAAGATGGAGTGGGACAATGATAATTGGGCTAATTTAATTAATGCACTAAATTCAAAAGACTCCCGGAAGTTTTGGCAAATTGTTAACACGGGGTCGTCTGATCCTCTACCGGCGATTGTACCTAATATTGCTGCTAACGTCTGGGAAGATCACTTCTCCTCCCTCTATGGAGGCGACCATTCTACCATTAATATGGAGCAGGGCCTAGAATTGTTTAATTCCACTACTGATATATATGAGGACGAGTTTAGGGTACAAGAGGTCCTTGTTATATTATCTAGACTTCCAGCTGGCAAAGCGCCTGGGTTGGATAAACTCCCTGGCGACCTCTTCAAGCACGAACCTAAGGTTTGGGCCCCTTATCTAACGGCTCTATTTAATGCAGTCCAGAGGGGCATGGCGGTACCTAGCACTTGGCTGGGGGCTGAGATAGTCCCAATCTTTAAGAAGGGCTCACCTCTCCTCCCAGCCAACTACAGGCCTATCAGCCTTATTGATGCACCCCAAAAATGTTTTGCAAAGTTGATCTTAGATCGCCTTTGGGACTGGATAGAAGAGTCTTCCATTCTAAGCCCTTACCAGGCTGGGTTTAGGAAGAACATGTCTACTACGGACCAGATCTTCCGACTGACCCTGCTATTTTGGAAAACTGTTAAAATTGAGTGTGGCTCGTTATATACTGTCTTTGTGGACCTCTGTGCGGCGTTTGACCTGGTCCCCAGGGTCAAACTATGGTCTGTCCTTTTACAACTCGGCATTCCTGTTCCCCTATTGAACATGATAATTCAACTCCATAGGGGAAATTTCGCCCAGGTCAGGTGTGGGAAAAATGGTGCTTTATCATCTAGATTTCCCGTTGACAGGGGAGTCAGACAAGTGTGTTTTGGCTCCCACCATGTTCTGCCTCTATGTCAACGGAGTATTTACACATCTGAATGAGGTCATAAATAGTGATGCCCCCAAGCTTGCTGGATGTCGGGTCCCTGCGATTATGTTCGCAGATGATACCCTACTACTTTCGAAGTCTCCGATGGGCATCCAACGAGTGTTGGATGGTTTTGAGATATTTTGCCTCGAGTGGGGCTTAGAAATAAATACTCTCAAAACAAAATACATGATCTTTAATCCACCAGTAACGACACGCCCCAACCCGAGTATAGGGAGAGTTAGCCTAGAAAGGGTCCAGACTTTTGAGTACTTGGGGCTCACCTTAAATGAAACAATGACATGGGTCCCACATCAAATCAAAGCCCAACTTAAACTAGCGCAAGCAGCGGGGGGGATTATAAGATTCCTAAATAAATCACGTGCCAAACCCATAGGCCCACCCCTTGAAATATACAAACTACAGGCAAGGGGGGGAGTCATCTATGGTGGTGAACCCTGGGGCTCTAATTGCCGTCCAGAGATCACAGTCACAGAAAATAAATTCCTAATGCAGTTGTTGGCCGTCCCCCCCAGTACTCCTTTACTTCCACTGAGACTCGATCTGGGTCTCAGATCCATAGATGAAGAATTGGGTCTAAAACCTCTAACATTCTGGCGGAGGATTTGGATTACCCCAGAGCTTCAGGACTATAGAAAAGAACTTCTGGAAGTCCTAGGGCTCCCTAACGCAGGGAAACATCCTTGGAAACATCCTCCGCTGCTCTGGTCTGACCCGGCGACAGCATGTATTAGTGTTTCATGTAAGCATTTGGCTAACCTTTATTATAAAGCCAAATTAATTGCCTCTGTACAGAAATCCCAAGCTTCCATTTTAACACAAACTTTTTTATTGTTTAAAGATTTTTATCATTTTGAGGGTGTTTTAAATGATATCAGACCATACTTTACAAGAAAATTGTATTTGCAATGGAGATACGGCACCTTACTTATAAGAGCCTTCACGAGTAAATGGTCTCCGCTCTCTCCAAAAAATTGTCCTGGTTGTGATGCCGATCAGGAAACTGAACTGCATATACTATTTTTCTGTCCTGCTTACAAAAAGTTCAGAAGGTGCTGGATTGTTCACGTCTGCAAAAATCTGGGGTTCAACCACTGTATGCACGCTTATCGAATTTTTAAAACAGACCTAACTTCTGTAATAGTCTGTGCTGTGTCATTATTTTTGACAGCTATGTGGAAGAAAAGAAGGATTTGTGACAACCTTGCTGGACATTATATCCTCCCGTCATAGTGTCATAGCTGCCATGAAGAGGTCTTTTAAAGTCTAGATTGTACGGAGGTATTGTATAATGTGTATGGTCTTGTATATTTGCACTAATCTTGTTGATTCTCTCTTTTTAATGCTAACTATATGTATACTTTTATGACTAATGTCGAAATAAAGATTGATGATGATGATATATATATAGACTGTTTTTGGAGCACTGTAGTTGAATAAAATGTATTTAAATGCAACCGGAATGTGCCGTGTACTGCTTGAACTGATTACTGAGGAGTGAAAGGCCAGCTCAGTAGCAGAGACTCATCAAAGATCTATACATATATATATATTCACTTAGAAAAGCATAGGTTTCAGGCATGTTATAGTTAGGAATTAGCATTTAAAAAACCTTTGAAATTCACCAAAAAAAAAAAAGGTTTCAGGCACATTATAGTTAGGAATTAGCATTTAAAAAACCTTAGAGATTCACTGAAAAAACCATAGGTTTCAGGGGCTTTATAGTTGGTTGGACATTTCCCTCGTACAAAACCCGTGAAATTCCCCCGGTATAATTAGTTCAGCTAACTATAACTTGTGCGCCCGCAATGCACTGCTGATGATGTCACATATTACATCACTCATGACATGGTCAGTGACATCACTCACGACATCACTGATGACATCACTGATGATATCATCCAGTGAATGTGTGTTTTTCTGAAAATTAAATATGTTTTATATATGTATATCTCAAGGTCGATGGAAGAATAAATGGGTATATAAGTGTCTAAATGGATGATTTATTTTTGTAAAATTGACTGATTAAGTGTATCTTAGTGAATACATGGGTTAATGAGTAATGTTTAAACATGTAAATATCTGTATCAGTCTCTCACTTTGAGTATAAGTGACTGCATGGGTTGGTGAGTAGCTACATGAGTCTCTATATGGGGTATTACTTGGTTTTTCGAGTATCAGTATGAGTGTCTGAGTGTTTGTATGGTTCAGTGGAGGGTATTACTTAGTGCATAGATGCATGAATGAGTGTATCACTGTTTGTATGTGTTGAAGACAGTATGTGTGCAGGACTGTATGGGTGGATGAGTGTGTGTATGGGTGTGTTAGTGAGTGAATGACTGTCTCAATAGTGTCTTTATAAGTAGCTACATATATTTTAAATTAGTATATGTGAGTATTGGTGTAAATAAGTGAGTATATGTGAGAGTGAGAGATTGGAAGAGTTCCTGTATGAATAAGTATGTGTTTCTATAAGTGATTGTTTAAAAGAGTAAGTATGTGCAAGTTTCTGTAGAAGTAAGTGTCCTGGTGTGTGTATAACTGTATATGCAAGTAAATGGATGTTTGATTCTTTATTAGCATGAGTGACTGTGTGTGAGTAACTATGAATGAGTGACGGTGTGTAACAGGATGTATAGGTGTACGTGTACATATGATGAGTGAGTACATGTATGAGTGACTGTATAGGACTGTTGGTGAATGAGAGGATGTGTATGTGGATCTTAGAATTACTGAATAGGTTGCTGTAACTGGTATTGGTATGTCCATTGTTTTAAAAATGTTAGTTTCTATTTTTGAGTGTGTGTATCAAAGGTTATATTAGGGTGAGAGGAGGTCTGCCACTCTATCACAAGGATGATGTCATCAGTGATGTCATTTCAGATGTCATCAGTGATGTCATGAGTGAAGTCACTGACCATGTCATGAGTGATGTAATATGTGACGTCATCAGCAGATTTTTTAAATGCTAGTTTCTAACTATGCCTACAGAGGTGGGACATGTGAAGAAAGAAGAAAAAACGCACAGAAAGAAAAAAAAGAAATGCAGAAAGAGGCAACAGAAGTCCTCAAAGACTAAGAAAAGTGCAGGAAGAATCAAGACATGTGCAGAAAGAAGCAACAGAGGAGCAGAAAGAGGCCTTGTTACAAAATCATCCTGTGCCCACGACGTTTTCAGACGGGTACTGGTGTTAACTGACTCTGACTAACTCGGCCTTGAGCCAGTGGTATGCTTATAGACACTTAGAATACAGTGAAAAAATCTACATACACTAGGGAACACTATGCTTTGGGGTACCCCTGTGATTAGCATGACCTCCTCTGTAAGCCCCTAGTACATAATAGGGCAGGAGGATTAAAACGACCTTTTAAAACGTGCCACGGGGTGTGTTTGCACACTGGTGAAGAGAGGGGGGAGCCTGAGGTGACATGTGTGCAAACACACCCTGTGGGCATTTTAAGTTGGGGGATAAAGTCCCCTTGAAACCTGAGGGTCTCTGGGGTCCAACTGGCCCACTAGGTACCTCCAGTAAGCGCCACAGAGCTGCGTTGCAGAGTAGTGTAAAAAGGGGCACGGCCTAGACCACCTCTCTGCAACGCAGCGCAGTGGCGCTTACTGGAAGCACCTGGTGGGCTAGTTGGCCCCCAGGGTCCCTCTGGATTGAAGGGGAATTATTTCCCCAACTTAAAACGTGCTACAGGGCATGTTTGTACACGTCACCTCAGACCCCGTCCCCTCCCATCACCACTGTGTAAAAGCGCCCTGTGGCCGTTTTAAGTTGGGAGATTAAGTCTCATTGAATCCTGAGGGTCCCTAGGGTCCAACTAGCCCACAAGGTACCTCCAGTAAGCGCCACAGAGCTGCGTTGCAGAGAGATGAAAAAAAGGGGCATGGCCTAGACCACCTCTCTGCAACGCAGTGCAGTGGCGCTTACTGGAAGCACCTGGTGGGCTTGTTGGCCACCAGGGTCCCTTAGGATTGAAGGGGAATTATTTCACCAACTTAAAACGTGCCACAGGGCGTGTTTGCACACGTCACCTCAGGCCCCGTCCCCTCCCTTCACCACTGTGTAAACACGCCCTGTGGCCATTTTAAGTTGGGAGATTAAGTCCCCTTGAATCCTGAGGGCCCCTAGGGTCCAACTAGCCAACTAGGTACCTCCAGTAAGCGCCGCAGAGCTGCGTTGCAGAGAGGTGTAAAAAGTGGCACGGCCTGGACCACCTCTCTGCAATGCAGCGCAGTGGCGCTTACTGGAAGCACCTGATGGACTAGTTGGCTCCCAGGGTCCCTCAGGATTGAAGGAGAATTATTTCCCCAACTTAAAATGCGCCACAGGGCGTGTTTGCACACGTCACCTCAGGCCCCGTCTCCTCCCTTCACCACTGTGTAAACGCGCCCTGTGGCTGTTCTAAATTGAGAGATTAAGTCCCCTTGAATCCTAAGGGTCCCTAGGGTCAAACTAGCCCACTAGGTACCTCCAGTAAGTGCCACAGAGCTGCATTGCAGAGAGGTGTAAAAAGGGGTGTGGCCTCTGAACACCTGTCTGCAACGCAGCTTCCTGGCGCATACTGGAGATACCTGTTGGGCTAGTTGGCCCTCAGGGAACCTCAGTATTGAAAGAGAATTAATGCCCCAACTTACAACTCGCCATGGGGCGGGTTTGCACAATGGTGAAGGAAGGGGGCATGGCCTGAGGTGACATGTCTGTAAACACACCCTGTGGCGCGTTTTAAGTTGGAGAATTAATTCCTTCTCATTCCTGAGGGTCACTGGGGGCCAACTAGTCCACCAGGTACCTCCAGTGTGTGCCAGAGAGCTGCGTTGCAGAGAGGTGTTCAGAGGCCACGCCCTTTTTTACAACACTCTGCAACGCAGCTCCGTGGTGCTTACTGGAGGTACCTGGTGGGCAAGTTGGCCCCTAGGCGTTCAGCCTTCCTCAGGCGGCCATGGTATTGAAAAATCCTAAGACATAATAAAGAGAAAGAATAGTCTGTAACACATTGTACATTACCACTGAATCAAGTGCACATTTACATTAAAAAAGGCCCTACATTTGCCCTTTACATATATACATATATACACCTATATACATTTTATATTTATATAGCACTGACTGTGAATCGATTATTAAACAATAACCTTCTCTCATTAGTGTTATGGGGCGTCAGAAACAAAAAATGCTGGTTATATCCATTATAATGACATGTACATTAGCTACTAGACAGCGTTATTGTATCTATAATGCCTAGTTCCTCCTTTAATGTGAGTGCCCATCTTCTACGATTGGTTTCGGGTTAAAGATGCCTTCCACTGCCTTTTTGTGATCATGTGGTTACTTCACTGTTATTTAAGGAGCTAAACAACTTCCTCGGTATGAATATAGCAAGGTAAAGCTGACTTTTTGTGTTCGCTATCGGGTTTGTTAATCGATTGCTACATTCACTGATTATTTTTACCTTATCTATTCAAAGCATGTCTGTGTCCAAGGTTCCCTCTGTCAAGTGGATATTATATCCAGTTCACTCTTTTCTGATGGCGATGTTGTTTACCAGCGGAGTGTGCATCGACCAATCATTTGTACGGTCACTAGGGTACTGACCATACATGCACTAAAATAACACCAGATAAGATAGCGGATTAACCTTTTGATCATGGTACTGAGATTAAAAACTAGTTTTAACTATTAACGCGCCCGATAGCACTTACCAAGGTGGCGGAGATTCCGTATTCGTCCTCTCACGCTTGGTTGCTACCTGGGGAGGGGCTTGTTTATGGATTGCGTATGTTCTTTCAGCCCGTTATCGCGGGTTCTAAATGGAGACACATAAAGCTGTTGGTTCTAGTACAGCGCACTAACGTATAGTAATCGTGGGTAATCCGTCACAACTTACCCGATCACAATAATCTTTTATTATGGCCCGTTATCTCGACTTTTTTCAAAGACGCTTCATCGGCGTGGTTTGGAATATGTGACCGAGTCGTCCGAACCTGGGGGCATATAATTAATTCGATAAATCTGCTTGGTTACCGAATGTGCCAAAGCATTCCGGCGCATAATTAATTCGATAGATCTGCTAATATGCCAAAGCATACCGGTACATTGAAGCGCCGCAGAGCTAATTCTCTAGTGTGATCTTACAACACTCACCTCACCGTGTAAGTCCTCCCTTCCTCTTGCCAGCAGATCACCAAGGTAGAAAGGGGACTGGGCGTGAAACCGCTTCCCTTATACCAGGAGCTCCCCGGTCATTGGTCCGTTCCCACGGACATTACTCTTTCGCTTAAAGCGACACTAGATCTATCATTGAAGAGATAGTGTATATATCAAGGCCAACCAAGGCTGTACTGGTGGTAATTCTGATCATGAGGGGTGACGGCCAGTTTTGGATAAGCATATGTAATAATTTTATCCATACAAACTCCAACCCTATAGCTGTAGAAATAGACAGTTTCTAATTGTTTATCCCGCTAATTATTTTTTCTTTTTTCTTGTACCAGAGATTATTCGCTATCCACTGTGGCATTAATTGTTATATCGTATGGCTTGACTCCATGGTATCTCACTGTTTAACCCCTTCTTATAGGTGTCCAGAGAGAATATCCAAAAAACCTCTCTCCTTTTTCGAATTTCAGTTCCCTGTGTCCCAGTAATGTTAATTTTCTCGATGATGAGCCATCGTATATCTTTCACGGTGTGGCTATGCTCAATGAAATGTTGGACTAGCGGTGCTTGTACCTTCTTAGTTTTGATCGCTGACCTGTGTTCCGTTAGGCGAGTAGCCATCGACCTAGATGTCTCCCCTACATAAGTTCTATTGCAGGGACATAAAATGGCGTATATGATGTTAGTAGATTTACAATTAGTCAGGCATTGTAGGTCTATTTTGACTCCATTTATGGAGTATTGTTTCACTTCTAGTGCAGAATCACAGGCCAGACAAGACATACATTTGTAGTTACCCTTCAAAGTGGGGGGGCCTCCAATCGTGGTCTGAATGAATGTGGGTGTATTCTTTGGCATCCGTGATCTTGTTACTAGATCTTTGAGGTTCTTGTTCTTGCGATATGCAAACATAGGTTTCAGTAGATAGTCTGGTTCTGCTCTTGTTGCATTTAAAATATGCCAGTTAGCATTGATAATCTGGCACATGATGCCATTCATGGTGCTATGCCGTGTTACCATCACAAGTCGGTCATGTTGTTTAGGTGTTTTTTTGCTCAGTAAGCTTTGGCGATCGTAGTATCGAGCTCTCTTATATGAGTCTCGTACCAATCTTTTAGGGTATCCTCTAGCTACGAATCTCGCTCTCATTACTTCTGATTGTTGATCATAATCCGAAATATTGGTGCAGTTCCTCCGAAGACGGAGGAACTGTCCAAACGGAATAGTCGTTTTCTGCATTCTTGGATGGTAACTGGAAAAGTGTAACAATGTGTTACGAGCTGTGGGTTTGGTAAATAAGTCCACAGATAGCATACGTTCTTCAGAGTTAATAGTGACATCCAGAAATTCAATATTATGTTTGTCACTTTTAGCTACAAACCGAATGTTAGCGTCGCAAAGATTCAACCATGATACAAATTGCGTTAAATCTTCCTCGGTGCCGTTCCAGATGTAAAAGACATCGTCAATGAATCTAGACCAACTGGTGGTTGATTCACTGAATGGGGCCACTTCATTATAGACGTATCTATGTTCATAGTGCGCCATGAAGATGTTAGCCACCGTTGGCGCACATGAAGCCCCCATACTTACTCCTTGGGTCTGCTGGAATAACGACCCATTGAACTCAAATGTGTTTTCTCGAAGCACAATGCCCAAACATTCCAGGGCTTACGGGTAGCCATGCGCTATACAAGTGATTTTACAATACAATACAATACAATACAAAGAGTGTATGAGCGAAACTACTTTTATGATGTGTCCATCCACGGTAGGATTGAAGAGGAATTAATTCCCCAACTTAAAATGCGCCACAGGGCGTGTTTGCACACATGTCAACTCAGGCCCCGCCCCCTCCCTTCACCACTGTGCAAACGCGCCCCTGTGCACCCCTGTGCAACATGCTCTAAAATGCCACATACCTGATGGGGAACAGCTTCCGGACTACTCTCCTATGTAGGACCGGCTGCTTCTAGACCCTATGCCTACCAAGGCAGACTCTCTAACCTACAAAAAGATAATGAACAATTCCCTGGACGTCTGTGCCTAACTGAGAGAGAACTGGATTAAGGACCTGGGGTTTCTGGTAGATGACGAATGGATCGAGGCCTTGCAAGGTCCTAGAGAGATCGCTATACGTGCACGATTCCGCCTGGTACAGCTCCAGGTGTTGCAAAGATCATACCTCTCTAGGTCCATGGATACATAAAATGGGCTGCAGTGATTCGGCTGTGTGCTCTATGGCATGTGTCAGCTCAGGCACTTTCTATAATATGCTCTGGGTCTGTTCACTAATCCAGGGCTTCTGGAACAAGGTGATAGAAGTGATGAATAAAGTTACAGGACAAACGATCCCGCTGGAGGCCACGTGGCTGTTGCTGGGCATAACAAGGAAGGTGAAATGGGCCAGACAAATGAGGAATTGGCTGAACACAGCGCAGGGGTGGTGACGTTCTATATGGCTAGACTCTGGGGAGTGAACAGACCTCCTAATGTTAGGGAATGGGAAAAAGACCTAGACTGCTGTCAGCTAGCAGAACGCGAAACATACCTGGCCCGAGTTTGCCCCCCCAAATTCAAAAAGGTTTGGGGACCATGGATGTAATATAGGGGAGTTAACGTATGAGATTGAGAGGGGAGGTGGGGTGGGGTATCGGGTTCCTGGTGCAGACATTAGTACAATTGATAAGTGAATACACAACCTAGGTGGTTTGGATCGGAAAGGGTGATCAGACAACATAATGATATTCAGCGATGTTTAGGCCTCCTGTGCACTGCCTATTATGTTTGTTTTTGCTCACAGCCCATTACTATCCTGTTGTTCTCAAATAACTGCTCAATAAAAAGAATTTATAAAATAAAATGACTTTCAGATACACATAGGTGCAGCACAGAAATGGCAATTCTTTACCAAAGATACACCAAAGTTCAATATAGTGTATTTATAATTAGAACACTTGAATATTGGGAGATCAATTGAAGACACTGAGTGGCTTAGGGCTGATAATGGCTGGTAGAGTCCTTCTACTCCAACATTCCAAAGTTTGCCTTTCTGATTCTACCTCTTTAATTTATAACATTCTACCTTCAGAGCAGATAATGTTCTAATATTCTTATGCCTCAGTCTATGTCAGTTGTTTAGAGGCATTCTCTCTTGTTATAGGCCCTCACCTGCGGTTTGGGCATTTAACTCTGGTTCAGGGCCTTTAACAACCAGTATAGCCCCTGGCAGCTGACTATAAGGATATATTACAACTCTGAAGTTATAGTGGTACATTTGTTGTTACAATTTTTGCTCAGCCATTCAGGTCAATAGATTTACCATTGGCTGAGAAACCACTAAAGAGGGTCATCTACATTGTAATTGCCTTACCTGGAATCTTCCTGTAAGATCCAGCAGTATAATGTTTTACCCTGAGTGAAGAGACTATTGCTCTTAGAGACCCTAGCTCAAGCCACTGGTTAAAAGAAGTGTAAGAAGTTATGCACCATGTTGTCACTGACAGATGACTTTTCTCAATAAAATAGGACAGAAGGAAACAAAGGTGATAGACGGCTTCTGACATAAAGATAAGGGCCAACTAATTAGACATAGAAAGTAATTGATATATGCGAACTGGGTAGCCGAAGTCCCACGGTCACAAGATTAAAGGCATGTTGATCTGCAATTTAAAAAGGATGTTCGCCAGCTGGCAGAAAAGCTAGAACTGGTGTATTGAAGGCTTAAACAGCATACCTATAAGTTTGGGACTTTTGTAAATGAAGTGGCAAGCACTACCGTAGGTAACTGTTTTGAAACAAGAAAATATCTCTGCCTCTCTAGAGCAAGAAGTAGAGAAGGGTTGCTGGCTTTTGCACGTGTCCAAACTGGAGCTAAAGTTGCCTAACAAAAATGGGTGGCTGGTTCTATTGTAGAATCCTAAATGACAATAAACATGATGGCCTAAAAACTACTGAGTTCAAGAGGGCAAAGGAATCAAACAAACCTGCAGGAGTAAATCGTAAAAGCTAAGCGTATGCCTCTGCCTGTTTGCATGCAGGTTGAATGTTACAATTATTGACATTCACTGGCCAACTGAAGGCTGAGACCTGGTAATAAGGATTTCTGCTGCCTTGTTTCTGGGACTCAATGTGCCCATCTACTTTTTGTATGATTCCTGCGTTAGAACGAAAAGACACACTTTGAAAATGTAATAGCAGACTTGAGGTTGTGACAATAGATGGTTGGGTCTTACCTGCAGAAAGCTTTCGCTGTCTGACCTGAATGATCATCATCAGTCAATTCCTACCACATCATACACCATACACATACACACATACATATACAAAAGGAGGCTTTTGGGCAGTCCTTTCCAGTCATTGGCTACTGTGGATTAGCAACTTTGGATCACTGACAGAATATCAGAATATAAAATATCCTGTTGACAGAATATCGTGTCAAAATGATCGAGGACCAAAATATCGATACGGTAAGTGTATATAGGTAAGTATAGATTCACAATTCTCAACTCCACATCTACGTACCTTGAAGATATATATATATTGTCAAGGTACATATATGTGTAGTTATACATAGTAAAACTTTAATACCTATAGAAACTTACCTTCACTATATTTTTGTGCTCAATATTCTTGGCACAATAATTAGTCCCACTGTATTTTTGGGTCTGATATTCTGTCTAAACACCATTAGGCATTCGCTAAGAGGGTTATCCATGGGCCTTGGTAGCAGAGGAGTTCGTGGATGGACACATCATAAAAGTAGTTTCGCTCATACACTCTTTGTATTGTATTGTATTGTATTGTAAAATCACTTGTATAGCGCATGGCTACCCGTAAGCATCCGAGCGCTTTTGGTACAGAGTGGGCCTAGGGTTGATTCACATCACATTGTTATGCTGCATTAAATTCTGGGGAATAGAAACGTTTTAAGTTGCTTCCTAAACTTAAGAAAGGTATGTTCCAGTCTTAAATAATCCGGGAGGGAATTCCACTCTTTTGCTGCTTGCAGAGAGAAGAGTCGGCCGCCTGAGCGGGCTCGTTTTATCCTCGGGATAATTGCCAGATTAAGTTCGCTCGATCTAAGCTTACGTTGGGGCCTATAAGGATGTATCATGTTTTCCAATATGGAAGGACCTTCTCTATGTAGGATCTTATGTGTGATGCAGAGCGATTTAAATCGCACTCGCTCCTTCACCGGGAGCCAATGAAGCGATCTCAAGGCTGGCTTTGCCGACATATATCTATTGGTGCCCGTTAAGATCCTAGCAGCATAGTTTTGGGCCACTTGCAAGGTTTTAAAAGTGGAAGTTGGGGCCCCTAGATATATAGCATTCCCGTAATCGATTCGCGACAAGACCAGCGCCTGGACTACGGTCTTCCTTGCTGTTTCTGGAAGTTGGGGCAAGATTTTACGGAGGGATTTCAGTATCCCATGACAGACTGCAGATGTCTTTCTGGCTTGACTCTCAAAAGATAAACCATTATCAAGCCAAAAGCCTAGGCTCTTTATTTCTGTCTTAGGAGATGGTATAGCACCCATACTGGTAGGCCAGGCGAGATGGTCGGAAATATCCTGTCTGCCTAAGAGCATCAGCTCCGTTTTTCCTCCATTGAGTCTCAGTTGAGACAGATTCATCCAATTTACCACCGTCTCCAGACAATTTGCCAGGTTGTTCGGCGGGGACTCTATTTGTTGCAGAGAAAACACCAGCTGGGTGTCGTCAGCATAACTTATTAGCTGGATGCCAAACGGGGCAACCAGTTCTGCCAGCGGGGCCATGTATACGTTGAACAGTGTGGGGCTAAGGGAAGAACCCTGTGGTACCCCACACTGTAACGGTAACAGGCGGGAACAGCTATTGCCCTCAAATACCTGGAAGTATCTATCCTCCAAAAAGGATCTAAGCCACCTCCAGGCTTTTCCGGTTATCCCAAGATTCCGGAGTCGAGTCAGCAGCAGATGGTGGTTAACTGTGTCGAAGGCGGCGCTGAGGTCCAGAAGGATAATGGCAGCGCTGCCACCTGCGTCCAAAATCCTTCTGGCCTCTTCCACCACCTTCAACAATGCTGTTTCAGTGCCTTGTCCCCTTCTGAATCCTGTCTGGGATGGATGGAGGAGATTGTGCTTCTCCAAAAATGCCGCCAGTTGGATGTTTGTCAGTTTCTCAATTAACTTCCCCATCCCAGGTAACAAGGATACCGGGCGATAATTCGCTAGGTCTTCAGGGTCGAGGTTCGGTTTTTTAATTAGAGATCTGACCATGGCCACTTTCCATACCTTGGGAACCGTAGCCAAATCCAGAGAGGCGTTAACCATCATGGTTACCGGTTCACTAATGGCAGGAAATGCCTGATTGAGAATTTTCATAGGAGCTGGATCTCGTGGCGATCCACTTTTTATGCTCCCCATCAGAGAGGGAAGAAGCTCTTCCGTAAGGGGGGAAACTCAGAGAGTGTTGGACATTCACTTATTTCCTCCCAAGGAGGGACCGGGTGGCATACCGTAGAGTCCACTACCGGAATCGTCTCCAGAATCTTATCTATTTTAGTCTGGAAGTAGTTTGCCATGTCCTCGCATCTTGTATTCAGCTCACCTGCTATTACAGGAGGATCCGGGATTTTATTAAGGAGCTTCACGATCTTAAACATTTCCCTGGGTGCATTGGCGGCGGATTCAATCTTATTTGCAAAGAAGGCCGTTTTAGTAGCGATAAGAGCATTTTTATATTTCTTCAATAGGATTTTATAACTGAACTTCCTGTCGGCACTAAAATCCTTCCTCCAATGACGTTCTGCCCTTTTGCATTCTTGCTTTAGCAGCCTTAATTCTGAGGTGAACCATGGGTGTTTCAATTCTCCCTTCCTAATAGTTGAGGGTTTTTTAGGAATAAGTTTGTCCAAGGATTGGGTAATCCATTGATTAAAGTTATTAGCAGCCACCTCCACATTGGAGTTATCCAGAGGCTTGCTGCCTTCTAATAGTCCCTTCCAGTTGTCCACATCGAGTTTGGACCACGGTCTTATTAACACTTTATCTGAGGAGGTAGAAGTATTCATTCTGGGTATTTTCCAGTGAAAAGGAATCACCGAGTGATCCGACCAAGGGACACGATAAGGCTCCGAGACCTTTATGGTCTCAACGTTAGTGAAAATGGGGTCAAGGGTGTTACCTGACTTGTGCGTGGGGCTCCGCACCCTCAAATAGAGGTCATAACTCTCTAGGTCATTTTCCAGATCTTTCGCTGATCTATCCTCAGGCTTGTTAAAATGGATGTTAAAATCTCCCAATAGCAGGAAATTCGTGGCCGTACAGACCCCTCCTATCACTGCCTCCAGCAGGCTTTCCTGAAATGAGCCAAGAGGGCCTGGAGGTCGATAAATCAGAAGCCCTGTTAGTGAGCTCTCATCTGAGGGATGGAGAGTAAAATGAGTGCTCTCACATCCCTGAATATTCGTATTCTGTAGACGGCAACTTATATTCTCCCTGTAAATGATTGCGATCCCTCCCCCTATTCTTCCTGGTCGGTCTATATGCTGTACTCTGTATCCTAGGGGTAGTGCCTCGACCAGATCTGGGGCAGAGTGTTCTCCCAGCCAGGTCTCCACCAGAAACAGGACATCAAGGTCACTAAAAGCAATTAGGAGTGAGATTTCCTCCTTGTGTCCAGGCAGGGATCGGCAGTTAAGTAAAGCCATCCTCAGGTTTCCCGACGGTAGGTTTTCGTCGGGTGCCTGTTCCGACGTGAAGAAAGGACACCGATTACATGCATGGTGGCCTTTCGTCAAGTCTAACGAATGTAAACATCGGGGGGAGGTCGTTCCCTTATACACTAGCAGCTCGGTACGAGAATATACTCTTACCTGCCCAGAGCATCCAGGCCCGAGGCTCGATCGTGCGCGAACGGGCGCAAACGGGCTTTCCTCTGGCGCTCCTCCGGCGCTCATCAGGCGCTCCCGCTGCGCGTTACCGCTGCGCGTCCTCATGGCCCGGTTATGAAGGCTCTCCTTCCAAGCGTCAGAGCGCTAGAGCGCTACAACAAATGGGCCCGACAAACGGCGCTTCCTCCCTAGATCCTCACCAATGATGGCGTCCTAAGTGACCCGTCAAAGCTGTCAAAGCTTCCCCCTATGAGCTCTTTCTGCTTTATCCCCCCTCCCTCCCGTGACCCTTAGCTCGTCTGTAGCTCCCTGATGCTTTTGGCCCATCCCCATTCCACACTCCTTCTATATGTAAGATTTGCCAGGAGGCCTGTGATAGAGCGCTTTCAGCACTCTATTTCATATGGGTGCATTATAGTCATAGTTGCCATGCACCTAAGTACATCGTTTGCAGTGTTTTATGATCATGAACATGTATTCAGTAGATTCATTTACTCATTCATTGTAGTGCAATGTTATAATATGATTATGTGTGTATCATCATGCCTGCATATATAGAGAGCAGGACCGTTTCTAATCAAATAATGTAATTGTTTGTTGTTTAAGTTGCCCGACTTCTTAGGCCCAAGACTGTACTTGTGTTTGCACCTCTTGGCTTCTCGAGAAATAAATAATGAAATGCATGTTGTTTTCAAGAAATAGCAGTGTTCTCATCCTACTGCAGGTATTGGAATGCCAACTCGTTACTTTCAGATTGGAGAAGATACAAGGAATGCTTTGAAGACAGTTGGAAGCGAGAAGGGAGGATATCTATCGTGTCTGGCTGGTCCGGGAATCAAGGTCACCACGCCGAACAAAGAGGTCTTAATTAAAGAGCGTGAACCTCCCCAGATAGAAAAGGTTGCAATGGAAAATTTTACCAGGATAAAACTAAGAATCGAATTCTATATTGTATGATGCGCAGGGACAGAGACCCTAGACTTCTGCTAGCTTATGGAGAGAAGGGAGCATCTTAGAACGCGCTCCTAGCCTTAAGCACCTTAACCCATTTGACGTGAGTAGTTCTCAGAAGGTGACACCGTTGGGAATAGATGGAAGGGTATTAGATAGCATTTTCTCTTAGTATAGTGTAGGAACAGATTCGTTTTATTTCAAATGAAAAAGGATCTAGATTCTGTTTCTATGTTGAGCTGTATCCTGATCCTCAAATTTACCATTTTATTCTTGTTATGCCGAATTACTTAAATTCGTAGAATCGGCTCTTTATTGATTTTCTTATATCTCTATGTGATAATTGTCGGACTTGGCCCTGTTGGCAGGTTCACCCCGAAACTTTTTGCGCACTCCTAGCCTTTTTCTGTAACCTGGTGTTGGTGATTTTAGGCCTCTGAGCACTTTAGCACTGGGGTCCAGTGTAAAGTGTACAGTGTGGGTGCTCACTGTGTATGTGTGGTGAGATGCGCCTGTCTTCCGATAGGAATGCATGGGGGATATGTGCTTTGGATCCTGATTCCTGCGGGGCGTGCTGCCCTAGCGCCCTGTGAGCGCTTTGCTTTATTTTTTAGAGCACCTGGCTCTTTTCTGCTATGGGGAGCGCTGTGCTCCTTTACCTTTTGTGTTTCCAGAGGAGCGTGGGCGGTGCAGCACGGCGCTGCCCGTCCCTTTAGAGGGAATCCCCCACCGAAGGGATTCCCCCGTGATGGCTGCCGAGCGGGAGCCCACCCCGCTCAGTGATCGTGCTTTCGTGGGTGCCCACCACGCTTGGATGCCGCGTTTGCTTGTATTTTGATTGCGGGTGCCCAGCCTGCTTTTTAGTGCCTTTTGGTAGCGGGAGCCCACCCCGCTTTGTATTTTTAATTGCGAGGGAGCCTACCCCTCATTGCCTGCCAAGTGAGGATCACTGCCGCCGGCTAGGGAACCTCGGGGACATCTCCGCAACGTCACAGGCAGCGCCGCGCTGGGATTGGAGCCAGCGCGGGACTTTGCCTAGCAACAAGAGGGCTCGCTGTCAGAGGGAAGCCCGCGTGTGCCGGGCGGAAGCTTGGTTGCATGCTGAGGAGGATGGGAGCCTACCCTGCCTCCCCGAGTGCCGATGGAAAAGTCCTGGGTCCCAGGAGGGGGCCCGTGTGAAGGGAGAAGTGGCATCCGAGGCAGCTGATGCAAGCGCGGGGCTCCCATGAGTAAGTGAAGCCCCGCGTGTGAAGAGAGTCCTGCCGCAATAAGAAGCAGAGCCGGTGAGTGGGGCTCCATGGTGGTTACGACTCTTTGTGTTGCGTGCTCCCCCGGAAGTCCTGGTTCGTTGGGTAATTGTCTGACCAAAGGGTTAAGCCCCGAGGTTGGGGAGGCCAGGTTCAGGTTTAGCCTGACCTGGAGGGAAGGGCATCTGTAATCAGTGTCCTGACCGGTTTGTCTTCCAGGAGTACCGTTCTAAGGTGGGAGGGTACAGAACTCTGGAAGGGGGTGCAGAGGGAGGGCGTCCTCACCTCTGACCCCGGTGCAACCTGAGGGTTCAGACCCTAGGTTGGGAGGCTTGTAAACTTCGTGGTCGAGGGGGAATCCCTGCCAAAGAGATCAGCTGAATAGACTTAGGAAAAGTGCCGCCATTGATGTGTGTCTGGGGGCTGACCTATAGTTTGTTGTTTCTTCTGAGGTAGAGGACTAAGGGATTTTGCTGTGTGCTATGTCCCCCCAGCTTGAAGAGGAAATGTGCTGTGTGCTTTGTTTTTTCCGAAGACAAGAGTCTCCAGATCCCAGGTGGAAGACCAGTTGATGGAGAGAGGTCCTGAACTGGTGATTGAGTGGTGTTCTGGTGGGTGATTTCCTTGGAGGGTATGGAACCCCAGAAGTAGAGGTAGAGTGCGGCACTCTTGCCCGTGACCTTTGGTCAGCCTGAGGGTGCGGACCCTAGGTTGAAGAATCAGTGGTAGTTTGCGACTACACTGAGAGGGAGAGTGGAGAATGACTATTGTGTGCCAGGGGTTACTGCTCCCCACTCTGTGGATTAGCAAGGACCTGTGACATCTGGATTGCCTAGGGCCTGGTCCTGACTGTGGACAACTAGGGAGTACCAGTGGGGTATCCTAGTTGGGCCGGAGAGTTCTTTTTCAGAGGGAACCACGTGGGTTCAGAGTGGCGTAGAACCGGAGGGTGTCCCTGCCGTTGCGGGCCCGCGTCTGTGTTCTATCGCCCAAAGCAGAGAAGCCCATCAAGGGAGTGATTGGTCTGCCCTGTGTTTTGGCTGGAAGGGGGTTGTGTTGGACTTGGCCCTTTTGGCAGGTTCACCCCGAAACTTTTTGCTCTCTCCTAGCCTTTTTCTGTAACCTGGTGTTGGTGATTTTAGGCCTCTGAGCACTTTAGCACTGGGGTCCAGTGTAAAGTGCGGGCGCTCTCTGTGTATGTGTGGTGAGATGGGCCTGCCCTCCCATAGGAATGCATGGGGGATATGTGTGTCCCTGGTAGTTCCTGGTGTGAGAGGAGTGCAGGGTCGAGTTTGGTATATGCAAACTCGTGAGAATAAATGTTGCGCAATGGTGTGCGCAGATTTATTGTGACTAGTGGAGAAGTGCCACTTCTAGAAGTTGGCCTTTCTGTGTACTGTGTGTCTGCCTGCCTGATGTGGAGTGCATGTCTGGCTTGTGATTGACAGGAGCGGAGAGGGCTGGGGAATTCCAGGATCCAGGGTGAGTCTGCCCGGTGGTGAATGGAGAGATCTGCATGTAGATGGGAGGGAGGAGTTGCACCTGGGACCTGAATAGGGCTGTGCCTTCCCTCCACAATGCTGGCTCCACCACCTGTGGTGGCTGCCGAGCAGGAGCCCACCCCGCTCAGGATGCTGCGTTTGATTGTATTTTGATTGCGGGTGCCCACCCCGCATTTTGGTGCCTTTTGGTAGCGGGAGCCCAACCCACTTTGTATTTTGAATTGCGAGGGAGCCTACCCCTCATTGCCTTCCGAGTGAGGTTCACTGCCGCCGGCAAGGGAACCTCGGGGACATCCCTGTGATGTCACAGGCAGAGCCGTGCTGGGATTGGAGCCAGCGCGGGACGTTGCCTAGCAACAGGAGGGAAGCCTGCGTGTGCCAGGCAGAAGCTTGGTTGCGTGCTGAGGAGGACGGGAGGTTACCCCACCTCCCCGAGTGCCAATGGAAAAGTCCTGGGTCCCAGGAGGGGGCCCGTGTGAAGGGAGAAGTGGCGTCCGAGGCCGCTGATGCAAGCACGGGGCTCCCATCAGTAAGGGAAGCCCCGCGTGTGATGAGAGTCCCACCGCATGAAGAAGCAGAGCCAGTGAGTGGGGCTCCATGGTGGTTACGACTCTGTTTTGGTGCCATTGGAGGCACAGAGTCTGAGCGGCCCCGTCTGACAGTGGGCTGCTCCAACGTGTGCCATGTTTAGTTTTCGAACCCAGGTACTCCAACATGGGGCATGTTTTGTTTAAAGCGGCAGTGCGCTCCCACGCTTTCTGGCAGTTTCTGTAATGGCCAAGAAAGCCCCAGGGGGCCAGAGTTCAATGGGGCAAGTTTTTTTGGGCGCATATTTGTGAAGGCGAGCCTGTGTGCTCCAACGTGGGCCATCTTTGTTTAAAGGCCCCAGGGGGGTCCTAAGGGCCAGTGGAGCCCATACTTTTACTTAGTTCTGGCCATGATTGTTTTAGAGCCCCGTGTGGCTCCAACGTTGGCACATTGCATTAAAGAGCACAGTGGTGCCAGGCCTCATTTTGGTTTTTACAGCTGCCCAGCAAGTAGTGGGCAGCTGCACCGTTTAGGCACACGGTTCTTTGGGGGGCATGTTTTGAGTAAGGAGTGAGATGCACTCCTTTGCTCCATACTTTTCCAGCTGCCCAGCAAGTAGTGGGCAGCTGCTACGTTTAGGTTTGCGCAGTGGCACACCTTGACTTTCGCTGCATTGGCAGCGCACCCTGACTCTGTGGACATAGGGCATTTGAGCCCCCTTTGTGAGATGGCCAGTTGGCCAGGGGGACTGGGCGGTAAATAGGGCGTCAGGCGCTAATGTGATTTTGGTGCTAGGAAATGTAATTTATGTAGTATGTTTTACGCACCCTGTGTTTTACCTTTAAATGTGGTCTTTTATGATTATGAGGTTGGTTCACATGTTATGGCTTATGCTAGTGAGATTTATTTCCTAATGTAGTTATACATAGGAGGTTAGGGTCTAATGCGTTTAGACCTCTGAGAGAATTACTTAATGTGTTTATGCTGGTGAGGTAGGCTCAGAATGTAATTTGCGCCAGATGTGATGCTGTGCATAATGCAGTTTATGTTACAGGCCGATGCTAAGTATAGTGATTAACAGTGGTTGCTGGTTGTACGTTTATGATCTGTTTTACTAAGTTCGCTTTGTGATGGTTCTGACAGTGGTCCATGTGGCCCTGTCATGTGTACATAATCCCTTGTAAATATTGCCCAGTGCCAGTTGGCACAGTGTATATTGTGTGATTACTATTCTAATGTGTTATGAGAATACAAAGGCTATTTATTTATATAACCTTGTATGGAGTTCCTTTTGTAGTGTGCCTGGGATGTTTTTGCTGTGTGCGTGCGCAAATGCTTTACACATTGCCACCGGGATAAGCCTGACTGCTCCTACCAAGCTAACAAGTGGGTGAGCAGGGGTTATATTTGGCGTGTAACTCCCTTGCCCTGACTAGAGTGGTGGTTTCTGCCTGGCTTTTGCGCAAGCCTTAGCCAACCAGAAATCCCATTTCTAACATTAATCTTATGATGTGTATACATGTTATTAGTCTTGGCCTTATAATAAATTGACAAACCTAAAGTTGGAGTCTGTGGTACTTTCAGGTATAATATTCTCATCGTGTTATGAAGTGTTTTTTTCCTCCACCACTGTTTAATAGGTAACTAAAAGATACTGAGCGCTACTAGTAGGGAGGAAGACAGGGGTGCAATTTAGCGTAATCATATGGTAACAGAGGATGGTTTACCTCTAAATAGCGAGGGGAAAGGAGAAATATAGGGCAGAGGAGGAAGAATCGAGGTCTGGATGCAGCAGGTGGGACTTCGAAGAAGGGTGGCGGAAACTGGCGGACGTTGACGGTGCGACAGAACTAGAAGGGCGGCATGAGTATGAAAGGTCTTGTGAAGAATGTTAGATTGCAGTGTGTTTTATGTGTATGATGTTTTGAGGAGTTGGGATGCATGTTGAGTGGTTATTGGCACTGGTTTGAACACGTGCGAATCAGGTAATTTGGTGAACGGGCTTAAGAGAAGTCCAAGATCCCGGGATAGAATTGTAATGTAATGGTCTGAGTAAACTGTGGGAGTCGTGAAGCGCTATCGACTGTTCACTTGTGTCAGGGAACTTTGCGTGAGTGCAGGAGTAACTTGTTGTGAGACACCCCAGGTACCAGGATTGGATCGCAGTGAGTAAGTGACCAACGCAGGTTGGAGGTCATAGCAGATGCGTTTTCTTGTGTGAGTTTTCTATCGATCTTTTAGTGGACTGACAATTACTTGTTGTTGTAACTGTAAGTTATTGTGACTGTGGTAGGACTGGTTACTTGGTTAATAACTTTGGGTTATACAGTTACTCGTAGAAGTGAATGTGTGAGCGAGTGTACAAAGTGGAATTGTAAAGGCGGGTGAGCTGCTGCAAGGAGTGAGCAGTGACATCAGGGTGCGCTGCGCTGGGATTGTTTGGTTGGGGTAACGCCGCGCTGGGATTAGTTGCTTTTCATTCGTAGTCGAATATTGTATTGTGGGTTGCAAATCGATCACTTTTCACGATGCGTTGCTTTCGGGTGTTGAGAGATTTGTGTAGAGGTGATAGAGGGGTTGTGACTCGGGTTGGAGAAGAAGCTCCACCGGAGGATACCCCTGCACATTATATGGCAACGAATGTGGGTTTGCATACGATTGTTTGGCTTCAGAACTGGCATAAAATGACAGAAAAGGAAGGGGAATTGGCTTTCCCTCATTATGGGTCATTTCGTATGGAGGTGTTGTACCAGCTGAGGGGGGTGATGGCTGCCCTTAAACCTCCACCTCGACCCATACAATTTGAGGCTTTAGACGCTTGGATGAGAGCTGCATTAGCAAAGAAATGAGAGACATCACAGGGACAAATGAGGAGGGCAATGAAGGCATATCAAGATGCCAGATGGGATGCACAACTGAAACGATGGAGAGTAGATACGATGGAAGGAGAGCGCTTGTATCCCTTTCTAATGTTGGCAGGCGAGTCAGAGGGAAAGAGTAAGAAAGATGAGGATAGCGATACAGACAATAGTTTTCTGGATAGGCTTTTACCCGAACGACCCCCACCTTGTGACTCCAAGACAGAGAGGTCACAACCACTAGAGGAGACGGTAGGAGCAGGGCCGATGGGATTGGAAGAACAGTCAACCGGAGTCAGAAGACAAAAAGCCATGGTACCGATTGCAGGAGGGTCAGTGGGAATGAGATATCCCAATTATGAACCAGCCCAACCTGCAGGGAATATGCAGTTACCAGACGCTCTGTCAGTGCCCGTAACCATCAGGTCAGTAGTCCCCATATATACTCCTGAAGAGAGACATCATGACAGTCAACAGTACACAGGTGACAGGGAAGAAACAATATCTGGGGGAAGTCTTACACAAACGGGAGCAGGTTTAGGACAGGTACCCGTGGCTTATAGTACTCCATTGCCTGCTATTACAGATCCATTACGAATGGACAATGGGTCAGAAAGGAGACCAACAGGAGCCTTGGCGAATTCTAGGTCAGACCTCCGAATGTGGGTTCAACCAGCGAGAGAGTCAATGTTGCCAAGAGAGGAAATAACGAGGAAGGAATCTTCTAGGATACTGTCTGGGCTGCAAGGTGTGTGCCCAGGTAATCACTGGAGGAGTAGGGATAAAGAAGATCATTTAGCAGCAAAGAGGGAAGGAGAAACAATACATCGGAGAACACAAAGTTGTGACAGAGAAGACGTAGACAGGGAAAGAAATCAGAAGAGGTCACAGAGTGAAATAAAAGCACCAATGTTGAATGTAGTACAATTGAAGGTGGAAATAGATGAAGTGGTTGAAGGGAATTTGCCTTTGGAAAGAATTGAGACATATGACCCAAATGAATTGTTATTTGTAGCCAAAGACATTACACGAAAGGCAAAGTGGGCTTATGATGCCCTATGACAGTTTGCACGAAAGTACGACCTTGATTTGACGAAGACCAAGATGATGCTGGGTTCTTGCAGATTAAATTACACAGACAAGGAGCTATAGGAAAAGCGAACTGTTGGATTGAAAGCCCAGATTAGAGAACTGGTACTAGGCATGCGAGCTTGGAAAGCACTAGACAGATGGGAAGAGAGGTGGGCCAAAAAGAAAAGTGCTGAGACCGGAATAGGCACCCCCTCACCTCAGGGGAGAGGTCTGGAAGCAACTGGTAATTTCCCTTTGAGAGAAGTGCAGAATGGAGGGTATGTACATGTGCCATGGAGCAGAGGTGGTTTGGCTGCTTTTACAAATGATTTTCCTCGGCTGAGGGAAAAACCTGCAGAATGGTACAAGCAGATAAATCGGTTTGTCAAGATCTCGAAGGTGTTGTGGATCGATTTGAACACTTTGTTTGATATAGTGGTCCCGGCAGATTTGTGGGCTGCATGTAAAATTGCTATTGAGTGGCCAACAGCAGAGCCACCTAGAGATTCTGCAACGCATGGTCCTTCACCTGATGTCATGAGAAAATATGAGCAAATAATTACTTAGTTGCAGTCTAAGGCAGCGCCGCAGATTGTTGATTGGCTTAAAATCGATCCTACGACCCAAGAGCCTAACGAATCAGTGCATGATTACTGCAAACGCTTATTAGTGGCTTTCAAACAGCATAGTGGATTGGATACTATTGATCGGAAGGATATGGGACAGTTTGTCTCCAAGTTTGTGTTGGGTTTGAAATCTGATATTAGTCTGATGATACAACATCACCTGAAATGTTGGCAGAATAAGTCGGTGGATGAAAAACTGCAGCACGCTAAATACTGTAGCGATCAAGTAGAATCAGCACAAAAGAAAATGCAAGATAAGGTGATGTTGGCTCAGTTAAGAAGTGCAGACTACATACAGGGGGTTGGAGGAGGAATGGGTCGAGGCAGAGGAAGTGGCCAAGGTATGGTTCAGCAAATGGCAACCCAACCAGGTCAGGGACGAGGAAGAGGTACAGAGATGAGTACAAGTGAGTGGGTGTCTCAACAGAAAAAGATGACTGCCTGTCATTATTGTCACAAGACCGGACATTGGAAGCGCGAGTGTCATTTGAATCCTGCTAATCAGATTCAATATGAGGAAGAGGGACACATGAGCGAGACTCTACAGACAGTGACTAGACCTTGGTCCATGTACGGAGGTTGCGAGCCACAAGTATCAGGTGCCACAGCCTCCCAGAATACCGTCCAATCAGACACATCAACAGATGCTGCATTTTGAAATACGAGACAGATACAATCAATCTCAGGGCCTCCTAGAGTACCAGAGGGAGATGCGGGAAGAATGCCCTCTCGATACCATCTTGGAGGTAGATCAGAGTGGGCCATTCGTGAATGCAGATGTGAACGGATATCCTGTCACCTTTATATTTGATACTGGAGCTGCGTGGGAGAAGTTGGCCTGGTATATGCTGTCCACTAGTTATAGTGGGCACCCTGTACTAGTCCAAACAACCCCTTATTGGTTATAGGTTGAAGACAACCTTTATTGAATGCTATCCTAGTGGTAGCTATGGAGAGCAGCCTTAAGGCTAAGTCTTGCAGGAATGTAAAGCAGCTTGTTTTACCAGTCTATAATCTCTTGAGTTACAAAATGAAAGATATCCACACCAGGCATATATATAAAATATATGCATTTATTACTAAACACACCCTCCTAGTCACTAGAGGTCAAAACACATAAGGTACACTTCAATAATCACAGTAAAATAGCACAAATGCACGTCAGGTCCTAGGGGTGAGCCAAACCGTATACTAAAAGGACCATGACTTAACTAAACACAAGGCCTAGAGCCTGTAGAATCGCTGGGACCCCGAGGAACCACCCAAGGTAGTGACACAGGGGACCCACGGGGGCCGTGTGCAGTGTGTGAACACAGCCGCGAGCTCCCGTTAGCTTCTATGGGGAAAGTCACAGTTAGATTTTTAAAGATTAGGGACACTTAGAATTGAGCCAGGACCAAACCCTTTTGGACGCAGGAAGTTCTAGGGATAGCACCCACGGGAGCACCGGAGTACTCGTGTTACCTAACCCAGGGAAGCCAGGTGCATAGGTGTCTTTTGGTGTCGGGTCGCGTCGTCGATTTCAATGGGAGCTGGCGAAGAAGTGCTGCTGCCGTGAAGATGTGAAGTGTCCAAAGAGATCCAAGCCTGGATCGAAGATGAGAAGAACTTGAAAGCAGAGGGGACAGAGTCTGGGTCACTAGCCAGTGACCAGGAAGGCAATAGGCAGATGCCCACTGATGTCGGGTGATTTCAGGTGAAGAAGGTGAAGCTTGACTCTTCAGCCACGAAGACCAGGGGAGCTGGATTCAAGCTGTCCCAAAAAGGATGTCGAGTGCTGCAGCATCGGTGCCCGGATTGGACACAACAAACCTTGGCAACAGCAACCCACGCAGAAACGAGAAAGATGCTTCGGTGCAGACCAGCAAGGTCTGAGGGACTCATCACTTGGTTGGTAGTCAGGGCACATCTGGTGCAACCAGGGAAGTCCAAGGAAATACAAAGTTACCCCCTCAGGGACCCACCAGTCAACAGACCAGGGATCGCAAAGGGACCTCGAGACAAAACACAAAATGGAGGCCCACGGGTGACTCGGAATGACCAGGCTGACAATCTTCAGTGGATATAGGGCTCGAGGTGGGGGCTACAAGTTAGCCCAAGCACGACTTTAAGAGATGTCGACAAGTTAATACACTTGCAGAAATGCACGGTGACCAGGAGTTCCAGTTCCACGCTACTCACGAGAGCTGCGGGTCTCAGCTTTGCTGGGGACTCGGGTCGGCCTGTGAGATGTCTGGAAATCCTCTTCCTGGGCTGCAAATAATTCAGAGTCCGGCAGGAGCTTCGGAAATGCAGACCAGCAAATTGCTTTGTTGGTGCCTGCCAAGCAGGGGAGTCACTCCTTGACCCCAAGTGAGATTTCTTTGAATAGAACGGGGTGCACCGTTCCAAAAAGTCAAAAGTCAAATAATTATAGATAAATAACTTCTTTATTTTAGCTTTAAAGATTCCATCTGATGTAAAATTGTCCAGCCAAAGCGTTTCATTCCCCCATAAGGAACTTCATCAGGGCTTCTGTTTTTCCAGATTAATTCACAGATTAGTTTGCAAAATATTCTTAGGGTAAAGTGTATTGCACCTCCACCTATAGATCCTGCAGCAGTTCACACGGCGCGCTCACTTCACAGCACTTTGGGATGAAAGTAACTCGCCTGTGAGATTTCTTCAGTTCTCTAGTCTTGAGTAGAGCGTCGAAGTTCCAGGATTCAGCTATAGAGTTTCATCCAGGGATATCTAAAGATCTGGTTACAGAGGGTCCTTAGTTATACCTAAGGAAGGGGTTCGACTAGCTCTGGGGACCCACCTATGGGAGAGTTTGGAAAGAGGGGTGGCTACACCCATATCCTTTGTCCAGTTTCACGCCAGAGCAGGGGCTGGAAGCCCCTGGACCGGTTTGAGCTGGACTATGCACAGGGACACCAAATATGCCCCCAGTACAGGACTTCAAAGCACTCAGAGAGTGCTCCCACCCAGCCCCAATACACACAAGCCTGTCTGGGAGGTGGTTACACCTCCCTGTGACAGGAAACCTATTGTCAAGGCCTCCCCTGCCGGAGTTTCGGTGAGCAGCAGGAGGCTAGACCTGTGTCTGTGGCTGCAGCATCCATTTTGTGATGCTAGGGCTCTGTTAAGTTTCTACTGGATAACCCAGTACTGTCATGTCTCTCCCTCTAGAAGGGTGAAATTCTAACCCCAGAACTAGTGGGGTGGGGGGGGTAGGATTCCAAAGCGTTTGACACCAAACACAACATGTTTCTGAGCAGCCATCCCAAAGTTAGCATTTACCGCGAGGTTATAATGCACTTAAGAGTATATGGTCCGGCTGCATTACAAACAGTATCAGAGAAGGGCCTCCGAACGCTGCAGAGGGGCCCTGCTCATGCAGGGGCACTCCCTCACATAAGAACCAAGCACTCTGCCTTCAGGATTGATAAGGCCTGCAATAGGAGTGACTTATAGGTTTATATGTGTGTGTATATACAGTGATATAAGAAACCTATATCACAGTAAGGGGTGAATGCACCACCTTACCCAGGCTGCAGTAGCAAACCTGTGGTGTCATTTTGGGTGGCTCTCCAGGGGTGGTATAATACATGCTTCAGCCCCTGGTAGGCCTCTGGGGAACCTATGCCCTGGGTACATAGTGTACCAAATACTAGAGACTCACAAGGGTACCTCAGTATCCAATCTATGGTGTACCTAAAGTACCTGCAATCAATTTAGAGAGCAAGCAGCTAGACTGGGGCCCTGAATAGCAGGCTCCCAGCCAGACTAAAGTAAAAAAACAGTGAAACACCAGCAAAAAGTGGGGTTATACATGTGAAGCAGATCCTACTCTCGTACACAACCCCCCGCAACGCAAGTACATTAAACTAACCTTGACCAGTTGAGTCTTCATGTTCTAAGTGGAAATATCTGGCGAGTCCATCTGCATTGGCATGGTTACTCCCAGGTCTATGTTCTACTGTATAGTCCATCCCCTGTAGGGAAATAGACCACCTGAGCACTTTGAGGTTTTTCACCCTTCATCTGTTTTAGCCATAAGAGGGGCTTATGGTCTGTCTGAACAATGAAGTGAGTACCAAACAAGTATGGCCTCAACATCTTCAGAGCCCAAACCAAAGCAAAGGCCTCTCTCTCAATGGCTGACCAACGTTTCTCTCTGGGGGACAACCTTCTGCTTATGAAAGCTACTGGTTGAACCTGACCTTCATCATTTAACTGTGACAGTACAGCCCCCACCCCCAACTCAGATGCATCTGTTTGGACAATGAACTTTTTGGAGTAGTCAGGACTTTGCAGAATGTGACCACTGCACATGGCCTGCTTCAGGTCATCAAATGCCTTTTGACAGCTAACTGTCCACTGAACCTTTTTGGGCATTTTCTTAGAGGTTAAGTCATTCAGGGGTGTCACTATTGATCCATACCCCTTGACAAATCTCCTATAGTACACAGTGAGGCCTAAGAAGGCTCTCACCTGAGTCTGGGTAGTGGGAGCAACCCAGTCCATTATGGTCTGGATTTTACTCTGCAATGGTTGAACCTGGCCTCCACCTACAAGGTGGCCCAGGTATACAACCTGACTCTGCCCTATCTGGCACTTAGTAGCCTTGATAGTTAAGCCTGCCTTTTGCAGGGCCTCCAAAACTTTCCACAGGTGGACCAGGTGATCCTCCCAGGTGGAGCTAAAGACAGCAATATCATCTAGATATGCTGCACTATAGTCTTCCAGGCCTGTAAGGACTTGATTCACCAACCTTTGGAAAGTGGCAGGTACATTCTTCGAACCAAAGGGCATTACCCCAAATTGATAGTGCCCACTAGGGGTAGAAAATGTTGTCTTTGGCTTTGCATCATCAGCTAGTCTGATCTGCCAGTAGCCAGATGTCAGGTCAAATGTGCTTAGAAACTTGGCTGAGGCCAAAGTATCTATTAGGGTATCTGCCCTGGGGATGGGATGGGCATCAGTCCTAGTGACTGCATTGAGACCCCTGTAATCCACATAAAACCTCATCTCTCTCTTGCCATCTTTGGCGTGAGGTTTAGGTACCAGGACTACTGGACTAGCCCAAGGACTATCTGAGGGTTCAATAACTCCCAAATCCAACATCTTTTGGACTTCTGTCGTCAAACAGTCCCTGACATGGTCAGGATGCCTGTAGATCTTATTCTTCACTGGCAGACTGTCCCCAGTGTCCACTTCATGAGTGCTCCAGGGGGTCTGACTTGGAGTCAGAGAAAACATATGTCTGTACTGACTGAGAAGTTGTCTGCAGTCAGTTTGCTGCTGGTCAGTGATGCTGCCTGCCAAGGCTACACCATCAACTGAGCCATCATCAGGGTTCTGAGAAAGCAGGTCAGGGAGTGGGTCACTCTCCTGTCCTTCATCAGTAGCCATGAGCAACCCCATGTCTGCTGTGTCAACATATGGTTTTAGTCTGTTGACATGAAGTACCCTGTGGGGACTCCTAGGGGTTCCAAGGTCTACCAAGTAGGTGACCTCCTCTTTCTGTTCAAAAATGGTACGGGGCCACTCCATTTGTCCTGGAGGGCTGCTGGGGCCACAGGCTCCAACACCCACACTTTCTGTCCCGGCTGGTAGACAGTCAGTACAGCCTTTTGGTCATGCCAGGCTTTTTGTAATTCCTGGCTAGCCTCAAGGTTTTTTGGGGGGAGGGGTTTATTGGTGCATGAATCTCAATGTTTACAAAATGACATTATAGTTTAGCATGTTCAATTAAGGAAAATGAATAAATTATATAGTTACAGATTCAATATTCATAAAGTTACATGTCTTTAAAGCCAATGAACTTAAAGCGGAAAATAAAGGAAGAGGAAAAAGGCGTTAAATTGAATCTGAAACATTTCTGTAATATGGTCTCATGCACATTTTTTAAAAAGTTTTCCACCCCCTCTCCCTCCCCGGGGTTGACCTTCTATCTAAATGTGATTTTGTGTTGGATAATCTTAGATATACTAGGGTGTATCTGAAATGTCATATTCCACTGCTTTTATCTCTCCAGCCATTTAGTCTGTGGTTCCCAGATTTTTAACCCTTTTAAACGAGATTGAGCCCCCCTTTTTCCGTATATTGCTTTTTCAAGGTTTTATTCGCAATTAGATGTGTTAACCACTGACAATATCCTGGAGGGGATGAATCTAACAAGGCTGATGTTTGGGTAAGGCGATATATTGCCATCCTTATAAAAATAAGTTGTTCTCCGGGCATCCCTTGAGTCTCCTGATCTACCCCTAGACAAATCAGGACTGATGAAAGGTTTATATCCCTTCTTGGGACGTCTTTAAAAAATTTCATGATTTCAGTATTTAGTGTAGTACAGGAAGCCAACATATGTTCTAAATCCGCCTGAAACAGTCAACATTGAGGGCATAAGGTCCCCTTCCCTGTTTCCCATTTAGCAATTCTTTTCAGCATATAATAGAGCAAGAAACAAGTTTTATAATACTGCGCCGGAAGTCGTGCTGGTATTAAAAGTTTCTGTGCTAATTCTGTGGAATATTGAAATAAGACCTCTGAAATATCGATTTCTGCTTTCCATTTGCAATCCCGCTGTTCCATATCATCAGTCATCAAGGAATTAAGCGAACTATATACCATTCCAATTGATTGATTATTCTGTCTTAGTTTATCTATAATGGAGTTATTTATGAATCCAATTGGGCCTCCACATTTCTTGCTGAAAAAATCACGTATTTGTAAATACTTCAAAAAAACCTTTCCAATCTAATTCGTATTGTGTCTTAAGGTTTTCAAAGGAGATTATATCAGAGAGAGAATAAAAATCTCCAAGCTTGAATCGGCCTTTGTCTATCCATCTCGTAATTGTAGGGTCTTTAAAGATTTCGGGCAGATTTAAGTTATTATTGATCGGGGTATAATAGTTCAGACGGCCCAATCCTAGCATCTTCCGGACTGCTTTCAAGGTTTTATATCCCTGCTGCCAGTGCCTTATATCGTAATTTTTTGTAATGAGAATCATTCAAGAATCTCCAGGCCCATCCCCAGGCCTTATTACCCATTATTAGTTCTTTAGGTGTGGAAGTGTCACTAGGGGAGTCTTCTAGTTGTTTATCGGAAAAAAGGGTGTGATTGTGTAAGAGAGTAGTTGCCCAATAGTAAAGTTTAATGTTTGGAAGAGCCAAACCACCCCTATCCTTTGGTAGAGAGAGGAACTTATATGCTCTTCTAGGTTTCCCATAAGACCAAATGAACCGGGAAAACATATCTTTTTAAACATTTGGAGTTAAATTCTAGTGGAATAGCTCCTATAAGATAGAGGATCTTAGGTAAAAAGAGCATTTTGATAATGTTACATCTCCCGATTATTGAAAGGTGCAGATTATGCAATCGCCTCAGTTCTGGTTTTATTTTATCAATCATGGAGTCGATGTTTGCATCAACTAGGTTTTCAATATTGGTGTTGATGTCTACCCCAAATATGTGGCGTTTTCTACCTGTCTCACGTCGTCAACCATGTTGACATTTTGGCAAAGAATCTGGGTTTTGGTTCGATTTAGAAAATATCCTGCCAAAAGGCCGAATCTCATTGCCTCTCGCTCTACCTCTACCATAGACTGTATTGGGTTAGATGTTACAAGAGCTATATCGTCGGCATATGCCAATACTTTTGTTTCCCAGCCTTGTGTGATTATCGGCCTAATCCTTTGATTGCGCTCCAAAGCGCGTAAGAAGGGGTCTATATATATGGCAAATAGTAGAGGTGAACTAGGGCATCCCTGGCGTGTGCCTCGAGTTATTTTAAAGGTGTTAGTAAGTGTACCATTTATAAATAATTTTGCAGTTGGTTGAAAATACAGCATCTTAAATGCCTGTATGAAATGTTGGCCTATCCCAACCCTCGACAAATACTCCCGAAGAAACGGCCAGGAAACTCTGTCGAAGGCTTTCTCAGCATCAATAAAATTAGTGCCATTGGATCTCTGGAGATTTGTGCTGCATCAAAGAGTGAGATGGTTCTTCTTATGTGATCTATAGTACCGCGTCCAGGGATGAACCCATGTTGCCTTGGTGATATCATTTTATGAATTATCCCTGCTAATCTGGTCGCTAGTATTTTGGAGTAGATTTTACTATCCGCATTTATTAATGTAAGTGGACGAAAAGAAGCAGGGTCTAGTGCTGATTTATGTTTTTTCAGAAAAACAATTATTTTTGCTTGCGACCATGATTCAGGTGGTCTTCCCCCTTGAAAACATGTACAAGCAAGGGAAAAATGACTTCTCTTACTTCTGTAGATTTTTTTTTATAGAGTCCTGCTGGGATACTATCTAAGACAGTTGCTTTGCCATTAGGGAGACTGTTAATACACAGCAGACCATCAACCCATTGAGGGGGCTCCTCAAGTTGGGCCTGATCGTCTGAAGATAGTTGGTCCGTTGGAAATTGGTTGAGATAAATCATAATATTGTTTGAGTGAAATTTGGTGGTTTCTTGATATAGATTTTGATTAAAGTTAAAAACTCATTGCGTATACCTTCTGGGTCTGTGATTATGGCCTGGGTGGTATCTTTCACTGCCGTAATAGTATTTTTTGTGGCTTTTTGTCTAACCCTGATCGCAAGATGGTGTCCAACTTGTTCACTACACTCAAACGCTTCTTTTCTCCAAGACTCCAGTCTATCTGCTGCCCTTTTGGCTATTACTTCTATAACTGATGATTTAGCTGAGATTATTTTAGCCAGTGCTTCTGTAGGATCCTTGCCATCTCTGTATACTGTAATTAAGTTTTCTTCTGCAACTGCCAATTGCATTTGTAAGATATTCAATAATTGGCGTTTTTCCCTATTGAGAGCTAGCGAAAAGCTCATTGTTTCTCCCCTTATTGCGGCATTGAAAGCGTCCCAGACCACTTCTATCTTGGTACTGCCAAGATTCGCCTCAATAAATTGGGGGATCCAATACCTCATCTGTTTGCAGTATTCGTCATTAGAAAGTAGAGAACAGTCAAAGGACCAACTGATTGTATCCCGATTAATCCTTATTTCCCCTCTTATTTCCAGAACCAAGGGATTGTGATCCGAAACGATTCGTGAAGTTTTCTATTGAGCACTTGTAAAGAATAGAGTGAGAGGTAAGGATATAATCTAATCAGACCGTTTTTTTGTGTGGGAAAGACTAAAAAGTATAACCTGGGTCTGTAGGGTAATATGATTGCCAGATATCCATCAATGCCTATTCCTGACTTAAAGTCCTCAAGGCCTTAAAGACCTTGGGTTTCCTACCTGTGTAATTCCTATTGGTGTTTGAGGATATACTTTGACTAGCCGGTATATTTATATTAAAATCGCCGCAGATGATGATAGGTAAAGACCACTCTGCCAATTCATTATTTAAATAATCAAAGATTGCAGGATCGTCAACAATACTGCCATACACCATGCATATCGTTATTATGTCACCATTCTCTCTACTACATTCGGTAATAACCCACCTCCCATTCTGATCTACTGATGTACGTGGGAATTGAAGTGAACCTTTAGCAGATAATAGTGCGACCCCCCGTTTCCTGACACTCTGTGACGTAGCTCCTATTACTGTAAATCCAAGTGTGCCTAAAAGGTGAGTCTGTGTCCTGTCTATATGTGTCTCCTGTAGGCATAGGATATCAGCTTTAAGTAATCTAAGGGCTACAGCGGTATTTCGACGCTTCCTTGGATCATTCAAGCCACATATATTTATTGTAGCTATGCGTAATTTACTAATTTCCTTACCTAAAGTTTAGCCCGTTCGATAAGACCCTGGACAAGATATAATGTAGTCTCCTAACTCCATAACAACATAAAGAAAAAGGGAAATTAAAGAAAAATCCACAACTAGAGCAGATGCTCTTGGAGTGAACACCTTCCCCCTCCCCCCCCTTCTTCCCCCCAACGAGACCCCCCGACACCTACCACTGAACCAGGATGTGGACATCTGAGAAGGTGGAGTGCTGAATCTCCCCTCTGGTCCGGCCCGTGCCCTAAACTGCACACTTTATCTATGTCTACTCATATTGTGATATCCCCAGTTCGAAACTTCATAGAAACTAAACATTAAGTATTGGGTCCATAGCAGTTCAAACTTTGGATCTGTCTCTGCTTATCCCTATAATTTCCTGCAAATATGCTTGAGCTTGAATTTCAGAAGTGAAGCTGCGAGTAACCCCAATAAAGATGATTTTTAAACATGCCGGATTCTGTAGGTATACCGTAGCTCCGATTTGCTGAAATGGTGTAAATAATTGTCTCAACCTCCATCGATGCTTGACTGTGGCATCGGCGAAGTCTGGCCTGGTGAAAAAGGTGACGCTGTTGTATTCCTTATTGCTTGTAGGTCTGGCTATGTGAAAGAGAGCTTGGCGTAAAAGAAAGTTTCCAAAGTACACTAAAATTGCACGGGGTATTGGTCTTGAGAAGTGGGTCGTTTCAAAGTGTCAACGGAAATTGGTGGGCGCGTTGTACTTCCTTATCCCAGTCCCAGGATTGCATCTCAGGAAATGCGCCTAGTGATACTATGTACACCCTGGGGTCATTCCCTTCCAGTCCCTCTGGGATCCCGAGAATGCGTAAGTTGTTGCGTCGCATTCTGTTCTCCTGTTCCTCGATCTTCCCCATTAGGTCTTTAACTATGGCATCATGCGCACCTCCCTGTACTTTCAATGAGGAGACATCTTTCTCTAGGTTCTCAGCTCGAACTTCAACAGATGACATTCTGTCTGCAATTTCAGTGCATGTTCGACCCACTTTTCTGATAGCGCCTTTCAATTTATGTGTTAGCCTATCGGCTTTTCCGATTGTCCTGCTTGACTTCTTGTTGGAAGCCCTTGATCAACTGTGAAACTTCCACAAGGGTGGGTTCTTCCATGTTTCTGGAGCTCCCGCTCGGGTTTGCAGTTGCAGAGAGGTTGTGACCTGACCTTACAGTGCAGTCTGATGGTGTCGCGAATTGAGAGGATGAGTAATCCCATCTGAGCTCGGGGTTGCTACCTTGATCCGTGGATTCCCCAGTTTTATAACCATTATGTTTATTTTTCCTTTTCTTTTCTTGCTTCTTTTTTTGTGCTGCCGTTTGCCTAAAGGCTTCGGAGCCAGTGCCATCATCACATTTATGCTTTCTTCCATTGGCTTCCCCATCACTTGATGTTGATATACCAGTTTCGTACATTTCAGATTCATCTGTGATTGGGTAAGGTCTTTCCAGGATGTCTGGGGGTTCGGGGGTTTCAGCGTTTTCTAGCTGATTATTTGTCGCATTAAATTCTGACCCTAAAGCTCCTGAGTCCGAGGGAGCATCTTTCAGCTGTATAGTTCCGACCTTATTTGCTAGCTTTCTGACCTGTGTCTGTGATTGTAGAAGGTAGGAGGGAGTGTACTGCTGGTGTGATACGGATCACTGGTGAAGAAGTAGTAGAGTTTTGAGTTACCCCTCAATCTGTTAAGAGTGGCTCTGGAACCGATACTTCTGTCTGGTCTCCAGATGCTGCCCCTTCTACAGATCTGTTACCATGTCTCCCCATCTCTACAGGGCTGAACATGTTGGAAATTAGCGATTGTGAATTGTGTGCTGTGTCCAAATGTTTTATGGGGTTAGATTGTAACTTTTTACTCTGCTTTGCTTTAACTTCAGCTATTCTCTGCTCATTTTGCACTTTATTTTTCAATCCCCGTGTTTCAGGGCGTATTTGTAGACTTTCTGATCTGCTAAACTGTGTGGGTTTATTTACAGGGGCCAATGCTTGATTACTTTTCACTTTCGATATTTTCCCCCCTCGCCCCGACATTCTTACTTGCTTCTCTTTGGTGTTGCTGGATAGCGGCAAACAAAGTATCCACTGTTGAGTCTTGAAGCGGTGGTTTTCTCGTTGTACTGAGCCCATTGCTGTGAGTCTGGAGTCTCCAGATCGCCGATAGTGTAGTGCAGCACGTTGTAGGGAGCAGCCGCAGGGCTACGTGAAGCGAGGATGCTAGAACCGCCAGTTTCCCTGCATGGGATGCAGCCATCAGCGTCCCAGCCGTCGAACGTGATGTCTTTTGCGAGCCGCGCCAATCCTGGCGTTGCCTCGAGGTCAGAATGGCAGTCATGCAGTTATGGAAGAAATCCTCCGGCAAGTATTGTTGTCCCCGATTCCCTTGGGGCAATTACCGTGACGTGGTGCAGTTTGAAGCCGTTTAGTTAAGAGTAGTTAGGGCCAGACGGTGTAGCTCTGCCGGGCTACTGCCGCTCAGGCGCCATCTTGCCTCCTATACAATGCATAAGGATTTGCCTCAAGGTTTTTGGTTGCCTTTTTCATGTACTCAGCCATCCTGGAGCGTAGACCAAGTACATAGTCCACTATGTCCTGTTTGGGGGGCTTGAGAGGTAACTCCCATCCTTCCTTAACCATTCACAATGGACACGGTGACCAAACAAAAGTTCAAAAGGGCTGTAGCAAACCCCCTTTTGAGGCACCTCACTGTATGCAAATTAAAGGCAGGGCAAGAGTATGTCCCATCTTCGCCTAATCTTTTCTGGGAGTCCTTTAATCATGCCCTTTAAAGTTTTGTTGAACCTTTCAACTAAACCATTGCATTGTGGGTGATAGGGAGTGGTGAACTTGTAGTTCACACGACACTCGACACTCCTTCCACATTGCAGTCAAGTAACTGAAGGGGCATATTTACAAGGTGTGGCACATCTCTGCCAATCAGCAGGGATGCGCAGAACACTTGCGACAGGCAAAACCACCCGTGCGCCAACACTGATGCGCCGCATTTACAATGCGGTGCGCGGTGGCGCACCGATGGGCAGATGCGTGTCGCATCTCCCGTCGTGAAGGCAGCGCATTGCTGGAGTTGTGTCGCAAGCACGACGCGGCTCCAGCAAGGCCCGGGGGCGCCCTATGCCTAACATGCTTGTTATATTCCAGGAAATCCATGACGCAGAATGTAGAAAAACTGTAGTTTAATAAGAGGATATAAAGGAATCATCCAGTCAGCAGGTACAGAGTAGTAGAAGTGGTACTCTGGAACTCTCAACCTCTACCTTCCAGAATACAGGAAATTCTACATACAATTTAAAGGTACAGATAACAATACACAGTGTTGGGGAAGAATACAACACATCTCTTCCCATAACAATTAGACATAGTCCCTCATTCTGCTGGGAGGCTTGGTCCTTCGACGGTCAGTTTTTATTCTTGAAAGAAATAGAGTCAAATTCTTTAGAAAAGTTGGATTTCTTAACAAACGGAGAAGGAGGCAAACAACATTTGGCTACACGCTTAACATTCCAAACTCTCCCATCTTGTGTCATGACAGAATTCAGATATACTTTGACAACTTTAATGGGAGATCCAAATTTAACATACCCTTTAATGTTGAAACCTGGTTTTCTCACCTTGACCCAATCACCAACAACAAATTAAGGTATTCTTACTTTCTTCCGTGCATCATAAGTTTCCTTCATTTTCTCTTGCTTTTGCTGGATTTTCAATTTCACTTGTTCCAAACTGTCTCTAACAAATGCCTTTGACATTTCCACCAAGGACACAACTTGGAGACTGGTTCTCTACCCCTAAGCAATTTGAAAGGACTCAAATCAGTTGTACTATGTGGAGTTATACGGTACGCCCACAACTTTTCCCTTAGAACAAGTTTCCAATCTCTCCCTGAGTTTTTCGCCATTTCAACACCATCCTTAAGCACTCTATTGAACCTCTCAAGCTGACCATTTCCTTGAGGTTCATATAGAGCCGTAGTATTATGCCTAATATTATGCAGTGCTAAAAAACCTTGCATCTCATACGACTTAAGTTGTACCCCATTGTCCGTTACAAGAACTTCTGGCACACCTTCCCTAGCAAATACTTCTCTAAAAAAATCAATGATGGTTGAAGTGGTGGCATGATGAACAAACTTAACTTCAGGCCACTTTGAATAATAATCAACGATTACCATAGCAAAACGAGAATCTTGAGGCAAAGAATGAAATGGCCCAGATATGTCAAAAGCAATCTTTTGCCAAGGAGAATCTGGCCAGGGAACAGGCTTAAGGGGAGCAGGAAAAGTTTTCAGCATTTTATCGCTATTGGCACATTGGAAACAATCTCTCACTGTTCTATCCACAGTCTTGTCCATGCCTGGCCACCAAAAACTAGACCTTATCAACCTTTTCATGGACGACATTCCAGGATGCCCCTCATGTGCAACTTTAAGGATAACATCCCGCATCCCTTTGTGGTAAATAATTTAATTACCGGGACTTAATTTGATACAGAAACATAATAAAAATAGCTCAGTAAATAAGAGGCAGAATCCGTGGTATTAGAGGTTCGGAATGGGCTTTATTCTAATGGACGATTTCGAAATCGTGGCCTCCAAGTTCCATCACCACGGAGGTTCAGGAAGTGAAGTACATACATTATTGATAATTATTCACTTTTATACAATAGGCATTACAGTGAAGTAAATGCAAGAGGCGTAACAATTGATAGCAAAGATAACATTTCACATGCGTAGCTGAAAGAGGCGTAATTGGGTGTAACAAGGAAAACGTCATTGGTTATGATGTCACATATGGGTGGACCTATGAAATAATTTCGCAATGTCAGCAGAAATATTTGGCAGAGGTGCGCGCGCAGCAGCATGACGTGTGATTGATGTGCGACTAGGGGGTGAAGGGGACTTGACATTTAGCTCTACATGTGGCGACAGAAGTCTGGAGGGTCAAGTCAACCTAATCCCAAATCATATCTAACATCCTATGTTTAAAGAACTATGTTATCCAGAAGAGAGGTCTCTTAGAGTAGAATCTTATTCTATACTGACTATACTGACTGTTAGTGCGTGTACAAGCGTCTAAGTGTCTACACTAGATGCGAGGGCAGGAATCTTCCATAGTAACAGGGCTATGAATTACTTGCATGAAGACAGAGAAGCCGGGCCTTTGCTCGGTAGCTGGCAGGATGTTTACTTAAACTACTAGACAGGAATGCATTGGGCAGGGAACGGAGCAGATAATTTCGAAGGTGAAATACAGTTTCTTGGCAGACAACAGGCTGATGTCAGGCTTCGTGAGCCGCGCAGGGAATGAGACAAAGTTCATGGTCACAGATGCAGGCTCGGACTGGAGCTTCAGAGACAGAAAGCAAGAAAAGCTTGATGACAGAATCAGGGCCTACTTGCCTGGACTGTAAAATGGCATAAGTAAACCATATAAAGCCGGTGGCCTTTCATACTTAGGAATGGAATATCCGGCCTATTCATGGCGGATCTGAAAGAGGACATGTTGACGGTGGACGCACATGTGTTTGCGTCTTCATAACTGGAACTGGAGGGAGTATACATGTACTTGTGATCCATACATGAAACCGTTGGGGTCCAAGATAGGGGACATAACTGATCGGAAAAATCCATATTTCCACATTCCCTCCTTGTCCCCTACTTGCCCGTCAAGAGATATCAATCTTCATCAATCCATTGATCTGTTCATATAGCATCATTTGTTCTTCTTTTTTCTTCTGGGACGAATGAAAATCTTGATGTGGAATACACGATGTGGCACACAGACCACAAATCGCTGGTCCACATTGCAGGCATAGACAGCAACTGAATAGTATGAGAAGGCCAATACCTAGGAAGGACAGAACTCTCCATCCCCAGGCTGATAACACGCTCCAAAACCACCCGGACCAAGTCCAAGTGCCTGGATTCTGGTGTATCTGGCTCACAATCTTATGAAGGCGGGTTATAGCTTTATATACAGATGGCGAATTTTCTGGTATGAAAATGCAACAGCTTGATCCGATGACCCTACAAGCTCCGCCCCTATCGGCCAGGATGACGTCAAGGACAAGACGATTTTGAAGCACAACAATCCGCATAGCAGACTGCTCTTCTGTTAAATTGCCTAAAGCGGAAATAGTTTCGTTCACTACTGCTTCAAGGGTTCTAGTTAATCTACGTATCAGCTTACTATTGGTAACGGTACCTATATAGGGAAAGAGACCTTTATTGAAATCTGTGTATTTTTCCCATGCTGTTTCAGTGTAATCGACAATTGGGAGATCTCTCCTTTCTCTATTGTGTACTAAATGAGTATTTCTGTGATAATCAGGAGGAGCTAGAAAAACAGGTGGCAAAAGAAATCCAATGTAACAGGTACCATCCCAATCTAGAGGCAAACGTACATGTGCCGTCTGACCACATATAAAATAGGAATGGCGGGAAGCTCTAAATGTCGACTTGCCTTGATCACTGAATTCTATTACAGTGGTGCATCTACTATGGCCCATATGTATGGAACCATTCTTTCTTACACATAATTCACCTTTTACTGAAAATACTGACATGGCGGGCAAAATTGGAGTAGCTTCGGATTCGACATTTAGGATCATAAGATTAAGCGTAAAATTACCTAATCCATATACTTCATTTTCTAGATCAGTTCCTGTTCTCTTGGGAAGTCCCTCCTTGTTAGGGTAGCAGACTTTAAGTAAAACTAAGTTCAAATTTCCCCATACCCAGTTGTCTTGATAAACTGCAGAATTTGAATCTAGGGAATTAATTAAACTAAACCATGCTCCACAGGAGCCGTTGTGTGTGAATGGGTATGGAAAAAGAGGTAGAATTCCTTTATAATTCTGATAGGGAGGGAGTCGGCCACATATCCAACAATTTGTAGCATTGCTAACCTGATGGGAATGATGTAACATACTAATAAAAGTGTTATTGCGCAGCGCAAATCTATACGATAATTCATGCGGGGGTAGGTCACTAAAAGAATGTTCAGCAGTAACGTTATAAACATGTCTAGAAATAGGATAATATATGTGCAACAATATACTTGCAGTAATTATTAAGAAACTTAGGAAAAACAAAATTAATAACGTCACTGTGCAATGACTACGCAGTGATTTACAGTATGCATGTCGTTTCAACATTTTTCGGGTGTTTTCTCTATTCAGATCTAAGGGATACATGTCAGGGACAAATTCAACCGCTTCACCTTGGAGAGGACTTAAACAATCAAATTTCCCGACCGGTTAGATCTGAGTTTTAGTTTATAATGTTCGTGACTACTTGTTTCAACAAAAGGAAGTTTTGAGTCAATGGGTGAAGACACACAAGGTGTGGTGTTTACGTCCGATGGTAGTCCATGAAATTTCTTGATATGACTTGAATGTATCCAGCCTTTTCTGCCCTCGATCTTCACGGCTGTCCTTGTGGTGAGCAAGACCAATTTCGGTGACTTCCACCTAGGATCCAGCTGAGTCTTTCGATCAAAGTTCCTTACTAAAACGAGATCCCCTGGAATTACGTCATGGGGTTTCACCTCAGTGTTGTCAGGAAAGGCTGCAGCTACCTGTGAACGACAAGATTGTAGTGCAGACATCAAGGAAGCCAAATAATCTGTCAGCATATTACAGTCAATATCAGTTATTTTACGTGGTATAGGCGTCCCCCACATATTTGGTGGTCTGCCAAAGATCACCTCATACGGGGATAGCCCTGTTCGAGAGTGTGCTACCATTCTCATGTAAAAGAGTGCAACTGGTAAGGCTACTACCCAGTCGACACCTTTCTCTCTGCATATTTTGGACAATCTGATTTTCAGGATCTGATTATGTCTTTCTACGAGACCTGCTGCCTCGGGGTGTCGGACACAGTGGAATTTCCACTGATAGCCTAACAAAAGTGAAACGTGTTTCATGAGTTCGGATGAGAACGGCTGGCCGTTATCTGAGTAGACAGCACGTGGTAAACCGTATCGTGGGAAGAATTCTCGAACTAACTGTTTGGCAGTAGTCGGGGCAGTGTAATCTGAAACCGGGTATGCCTCTGTCCAACGGGAAAGAGCACAGACAACTACGAGAACATATTTGAATCCTCGACATCGTTCCATCTGGATATAATCCATCTGGAGGATTTCAAAAGGGTGATCAGGAGGCTGAAATCCACCCTGCTCTACGGGGATGCTTTTTCCTGGGTTGAACTGACAACAGATCATACAGGTACGAACTTTTTGTTTCGCTGTTGCTCGTAAATGTTTGTTGAACCAAATGTGTTGGATGCTGTCTAGCATAGCTTTTTCTCCTAGATGTGCTGGACTATGTATAGTGTTAATAATAACTTGGACCATTGAATCAGGAAGGAACCATACAGATTTTTCCTTCGTCATCCATCCTTGGTCCGTTTGAATCCCTCCTAATTCAGTCCATTTCTTTATTTCCTCTGGTGTAGCATGCGTCTGTATGTCAATTACGTCAAGAGCGGGATCTTTAATCGTCATACAATGTGTTGGCGTCGGGACTATTGTCTTTGTCATGTCGGATGTTTGAGTTTGAGCAGTCTGTTTAGCTGTTCTGTCAGCTAGATCATTGCCTTGAGAAATGATATCAGTAACTTTCGTATGAGCTTTACATTTCATAATTGATATTGCAGTGGGTAGATGTATTGCATCTAATAAGGCATGAATGAGGGGTCCGTGCTGAATGTGGGCACCGTGAGAAGTTAAATAACCTCTCTCTCGCCACAGCACGCCGAAGTCATGTACAACTCCGAATGCATAACGTGAATCAGTGTATATGTTGACTTTTTTATTTGCGGCTTGAATACAGGCTTGTGTCGGAGCGACGAGCTCTGCTGCTTGAGCGGACAAGGTATTTATACAATTTGTTTCAATGATTTCAGTGTCTGTTGTGACTGCGTAAGCGGCCACTAACTCTCCTGTACCTGTTCTCATACATGAACCATCTACATACAACGTCAGGTCTGGGTCTGACAATGGGACATCTGTTAAGTCTTGTCTGGGTTTCGTCGTGATTGTAATAACGTCAATACAGTCATGAGCTAGTGGGTCTGTTCCGTTTACTGGTAACAGTGTGGCAGGATTCAATGTGCTACAACGTCTGATTTCTATATGTGGTTGGAACAATGTTAATTCATACCCTGTAAGTCGCGCTATAGTTAAATGTTGCGTTTGCGTTCTATTCAAAAGAACCTCTACTGCATGTGGTACTTGTACTGTCAATGGATGTCCTAACACTATGGCATCGCTTTGTCTGATTGCTAAAGCTGTCGCTGCCACTGATTTTAGGCATGCAGGCAAAGCCTGAGCTACGGGATCTAATGTACTAGAAAAATAAGCACACGGTTTGTGTGATCCTGCTTGTTCCTGTGTGAGTACCGACAAGGCAGTACCTTCGCGTTCTGTAACAAAGAGTGTAAACTGTTTATTGTAACATGGTGTTGCTAAAACCGGTGCTTGACATAAAGCTTTCTTTAAGCTTTCAAAAGCTTGTGGATGTTCCTGAGTCCAAGGGAGAACAGTCGATGTGGCTGCCTCCTGTGTTGTCAACTGAATGAGTTGTTTTGCTAGAAATGCATACTGAGGGATCCACTGCCTACAATATGAAGTGAGGCCTATAAAAGCCCGCACCTCCTTTTGTGTCTTGGGTATTGGCATGTTAGCTATTAACTGAATGCGGTCGGGTGTAAGCTGCCTTCCCTCCTTGGACAGCGAGTGTCCAAGATAAACAACTCGCTGGACACAGAATTGCAGCTTAGAAGGGGACACCTTGTGCCCCTTTTCGGCTAGAAATTGTAAAACTGTCAGTGATGCTTTCTCACATTCAGGTTCGCTTCTAGCGGTGATCAGCAGATCATCGACATATTGAAGCAGGGCAGTGTTTACTGGCATGTGTATACTGTCAAGTTCTCGTTTCAGTGCTTGGCTATAGATGCTGGGGCTTTCTGTAAATCCTTGAGGTGCGCGCGAGAATTTAAAGCTACGTCCATTTAAACTAAATCCGAACAAGTATTGGCTTTCCGGATCTATAGGGACGCTGAAAAAGGCATTTTTGAGATCAATTACAGTAAAGAATGTTGCTTCGGAATCAATAGCTGTCAGTAATGACGAGATATCTGGGACCACAGGGAATTGTGGCACAATGCATTTGTTCAATTCGCGCAGATCAATAACCAATCGATATACTGGCGGGGCCTTCGGATCTGTTCGTTTAAGAATCGGAATTATCGGTGAATTACATACATTGGAGTCTGTTTCTACAACCACTCCTTGGGCAATGAGCTCGTCAATTATTTGTAGTAAAGCCATTACAGCATCTGGTGGTAACTTGTATTGTCGCATTCGTGGTAGTACCACTCCTGCCTTTAGTGTGACTCGATAGGGTGTAATGTTCATGCAACCAACATCTGTAGGGCCTTGTGCCCATAAATGTGTAGGTAAAGTCTGCAGTCGGGGATCCATATCTCGAGACACATAGTGACCTTTGAAATCACGTAAAAACAATCTTACTCCTTCCGGAGAACAACATAATATAGCTCCTAGAGCTTTCAGTGTTTTTATACCTAACAAGTTTTCTGGACATGATTTAGTAAGCAATAAATCTGTAGTTCTGGTCAAGGGTCCTATCGTCAGTGGAAGAGGCTGTGATACTTCATTAACAATAGGTTTTCCTGAAAAACCAAGGGAAATATTCTGTGAGCCTGAGAGGGGTGCCCCTGGAACTTCACTACGTTTTATGGTTGTTCGACTTGCCCCTGTATCTAGTAGGAATTTTCCATCTTGGCCTAATAATTCACTATGTACATAAGGTCCTTCTTGGTCTACAGGGACCTCGATAAGGGGTAAGTCAACTTCCCTCTCTAGGCTGTTTCATGCATATCGTTGATAATCAGGATAGTCGTACTGTGCGGTCTGGTACAGCTGTCGTGTCGTGGTTTGTGTGGCAGCAGCAGGCAACGCTGGTGCGGCCGGCACAAACTGTATAGACTGTTGTGGAGCTGGCATGGCCTGTGCATGCTGCGGTGCTCCTTGTTCATTCTGATCCTGTCTAGGTGGCCGTGGTCTTTCTTTTGTAATACCTGTGGCGATATTACGCTTCAGGACTGGGCAATCGTGTATATAATGACCTGGTTGTTTACAGTAGTTGCATGTCCCTTTTACAGGTCCTGCTGATTCACCGGAATGTGTCGTACCCTTTTTATGTCCTTCAGCTGGAACTGTCTGGGAGACTAGCATTTTCATTTTCGTGTCTTTCATGCGTCTTTGTTCATGATCTTGTTCCTCTCTAATTCTATTGTGATGATACTGTAACATTTGTAACATTTGTGATGGGGTGTTACCTTGCCAGGTACTCTCGAATTTCAATACTCTATTCTTCACTTGGGGCAAGGAATTTTCAACTAATTTTGTCACAAACAGATGTGGGTATGATTCGCTACTTGCTTTTATGCCACTATTTATACCAAAACATTTTTCAAATCGTGCATAGAAATCACTAGTGTCTTCATCTTGCTTTTGTTTACAGGCTGAAATTGCACCCCAGTCTTCCTTTTTCGTAGTTAATAAACGTGGCAGTACCTGTACTAGTAAACCTGGTAGTGCTTTAGTTTTGTCCCCAAGCCCCGAACCTGGACCTCGGGCCTTTTCTTCATTTTCTAATGCTGTCCAGTCTATCTTTTGGTCTCCCACCTCCCACTCTTTTTCCTTGAGTTTTTCATAAATGCCAGCAGGCATCAATACCTTTAATATTGTCATAATGTCGGGATAGGTATACTCTCCCATGAGTAACATGTCTTTAATTTCTCGGTGGAAACCCGCTGGGTCTTTGTCATGACTGGGTACCACTTTCTTCATTTCTAACAATTCTATTTTCGATATGGGCGTATATACAAATACACGTTTAAACTGATTGTCCTCGCCCTTTATTGGGTGTACTTCTCGTAAAGGATTCTGTCTGTCCATGTAATACATCGGTCTTTCCTTGATGGGCAGTGAGACATGTTCTGGACATACGAAAAGAATGTACTGCTTTCTTGATTCTAGTATTTCTTTAATTAGCTTAGTACCTGAACCTCTCCATCTATTCATGAGTAATTCAGTTAATATATCAGGTAAGGGACCAGGATCTGAATGTTGGCTTTTATATAGTATAAGAAGTTGTTGAATCATATAAATCCCAGCTAAACGCTGTTCATCTGGGGTGAGATTCAAAAATGTGTGTGCTACTGTATCATCATCATACTTTCCGGGACTGTCAACCCAATGAACGGCTGACCTGGCTAATTCTTGTTCATCCATAGAATCGAGAAAATGATAACCCCTTCGTTCTCGGAGTAATTTGTCAGTGGCTTGGAACGAATGCTCGGGGGACCTTATATTTATTATAGGTGTTTGGAAATTCCTGTTATTGTCTGGACATATCGGACGTATCGGGTCAGTAAAACATCTAGTACTATTACAAGATCTTCCTCTACCTACATAGGCTATGGTTTCTGACTGTCCCGTGGGCAGTCCTGATCCTTCCTCCTCGCTTTGTTCGAACTGGTCTACCGCTAATCTCTCTTCGTGTAGGCGTTCTATTTCTTTACGGATCTTTCGGCACATGGCTATTATACAGTTTTGCTTATCATGTCTCCCTTCTGATATATTCTGGCTCCATCTGGTAAGAATTTGCATTGCTTCCGGGTCTACCCCCGGGCGGTCTTGATTTCTGATCACACAATTTATGAGGAAACGTAACAGTTCCCCTTGTATCTCCACTTTCTGGTATTCCATAGCTCTGTTAATACATTCAGAATCTCGCCCTGTTTGGACAAAATGATATATATTATCTAGATGCATAGTCATTCCTGGTAACTTCCCTAAATACACCGCGGCTCGTCTGATACGTAATGATGCCAGGATCATTTCGTCCTCTTTGCCGGGCACAGGGTCATATCTACAATCTACAAGAAGTTCCTTAAGCGTGCGGGAATTTATGAGTTTGGGGGTACGTGGATGTGCTGACTCTTGAAAGGTAAGTTTATTTATTCTGGGTGGCGTAGAAAAAATATTGGTAGCACCTCCCGTAGCCCCGTCTGGGGTATCGGGCGTGAAAGGATTCGTTGAACGCGATACAGCAACTATAGGTGTGGACACAGCTATAGAAGTAGCTGTAGGAACAGATGTGGAAACAGATGTGCTTGCCGGAACTTGTGTCAGGATTTGGTGCTGCCGAGATACAGATACAGGATCTTGGCGTTGAACCTCCCCGGCCGACGGTCTATGTGGGGCGGGGTTAGCATACTCGGGAGCTGCGTCATCTAAATATGAGGAAAGAAAAACATCTTCTGCGGTTCTACGATGCCCCTTGGGATGTACTTTTATTGGAAATAATGGGGGTGGCAAGTCTTTTGGTATCCCCGCAGTAGCCTTAGGTAATCCCTCGGCCAGAAGGGGATACATACCCTTCATAAGGGCATTTCTTTGTCTGTCTACTTGTTCTGATTTTACTCGGGTACCTTCTTTAATTAATAGATTTTCTCGGACTTCATTTGAATTCTCTTTACTCTTCTCTTCCTGTCTACGTGCTTTTTCTGTACGTCTATACGATTCTTTACGCCATAATTCAATGGCGTCTTTCTGTGATTGTCTAGCTTTCTTTTTCCATAATTCTTCCTCTACTTTCACGATGCACTCTGCATCCCAGGTCCCAGCTGCGGGCCACCTCTGACTTTCTGGTAATTCCTTAGTGTAGTCTACCCATAAATCAAGAAATAATATAGCGTCTAGGCCATGTTTATGATACATGAAGTACCCTGGAGTGTCCCTAGGAGGAATAGGAACAGCTTCTTCGAGTACCCCTTTTCTAGTTGTGATCTGTCTTAATTTCGAAAAGAGCGGCATTTTGAGAACTGATCTGATACTTGATTTTGAACAAACTTAATACAATAAACACGATAATGAACAGTCATTCATACCACAATATGCAGAACGTATTAACACATTTAACATTTAACATTTAAATGAGCAAACAATGATGATAACGATCTAAGGAAACTTAATCTCTAAACATAATTCTCGACATTTAACGGAAATTATTCTGAATTTTATATACTTGATATACTAGATATACTGCTAAACAGTACAGATACACTGCTAAAACAGTGCAGACCGGATTTGTGTACCCAAACCCGTCTGGACCGGCACAACTTATGTGCACGCCAGAACGCCTCCCCAGTAATGGTACTCACCGGGTAGCTCGAAACGGAAGGCCTCGGAACGGAACTGAACTGAACTGGACCGGACTGGACTCGACTCGAAAACTTCGGAAACCTGGTGGACATCGGAAACCTGGTGGGCCTCTGTATACCTCGGATCTTGCTCTCTCAGCTAGGCTCTGGTCGGGATACTTCGCACTTCTCACCGCCTCGTCTGGGTGTTGATCGCAGCCTCAGTCGCCCCCGCTTGACCGGAGGGAGATACAGGAAATCCTGCTGGTACGCGTTGTTGTCCGTCCAGCTGTGGCAGGAGACCGGGCCTGCAACGCACCGCCGGCGCGTGAGATGAGAAAGTGTCCCTGTTCGGGCGCCATTCATGTGGTAAATAATTTAATTACCGGGACTTAATTTGATACAGAAACATAATAAAAATAGCTCAGTAAATAAGAGGCAGAATCCGTGGTATTAGAGGTTCGGAATGGGCTTTATTCTAATGGACGATTTCGAAATCGTGGCCTCCAAGTTCCATCACCACGGAGGTTCAGGAAGTGAAGTACATACATTATTGATAATTATTCACTTTTATACAATAGGCATTACAGTGAAGTAAATGCAAGAGGCGTAACAATTGATAGCAAAGATAACATTTCACATGCGTAGCTGAAAGAGGCGTAATTGGGTGTAACAAGGAAAACGTCATTGGTTATGATGTCACATATGGGTGGACCTATGAAATAATTTCGCAATGTCAGCAGAAATATTTGGCAGAGGTGCGCGCGCAGCAGCATGACGTGTGATTGACGTGCGACTAGGGGGTGAAGGGGACTTGACATTTAGCTCTACATGTGGCGACAGAAGTCTGGAGGGTCAAGTCAACCTAATCCCAAATCATATCTAACATCCTATGTTTAAAGAACTATGTTATCCAGAAGAGAGGTCTCTTAGAGTAGAATCTTATTCTATACTGACTATACTGACTGTTAGTGCGTGTACAAGCGTCTAAGTGTCTACACTAGATGCGAGGGCAGGAATCTTCCATAGTAACAGGGCTATGAATTACTTGCATGAAGACAGAGAAGCCGGGCCTTTGCTCGGTAGCTGGCAGGATGTTTACTTAAACTACTAGACAGGAATGCATTGGGCAGGGAACGGAGCAGATAATTTCGAAGGTGAAATACAGTTTCTTGGCAGACAACAGGCTGATGTCAGGCTTCGTGAGCCGCGCAGGGAATGAGACAAAGTTCATGGTCACAGATGCAGGCTCGGACTGGAGCTTCAGAGACAGAAAGCAAGAAAAGCTTGATGACAGAATCAGGGCCTACTTGCCTGGACTGTAAAATGGCATAAGTAAACCATATAAAGCCGGTGGCCTTTCATACTTAGGAATGGAATATCCGGCCTATTCATGGCGGATCTGAAAGAGGACATGTTGACGGTGGACGCACATGTGTTTGCGTCTTCATAACTGGAACTGGAGGGAGTATACATGTACTTGTGATCCATACATGAAACCGTTGGGGTCCAAGATAGGGGACATAACTGATCGGAAAAATCCATATTTCCACACCTTCAGGAGGAACACATTTCCCTTTTTTGAAAACAAGGTCATTCTCTACAGACAGTTCAGAAGACACTTGCAAAAACGAGTGAAACTCAATAGGAAGCTTTCCACCACTAGGCCAACCCGTGAGAATGAACTCCCTAAGAAGTTTCCATGTTTTGTCCGATTCAATACTTTGATTCCACAAAGTTTCTGAAATAGCACTAAATTCCTGTGACACGAAATCAGAAATGGTGGCAATCATCTCAAAATCATTAGAATCATTTTCTTCACATGATTGAGACCTAGGAAGACGAGAAAGACAATCCGCCGTAGCATTATGTCTCCCAGGAACATATTCTACTGAAAAATTATACTCTTGTAATCTGGACATGAGTCTACTAATCCTTGCAGTGGCATTCCACCCACCGCCAGGAAAGAGAATAGACACAAGTGGTTTATGATCCATCCTGAGTATAAATCTGTTGCCCCAAATAAAGTTTCGAAAATGTTCAATTCCCCACACACAACCCAACAACTCTTTCTCAATCACAGAGTATCTCCTTTCTGTTTCATTAAGAGTGCAAGAAGCAAACGCTACACACCATTCATCCTTGGCACCTTTTTGTGATAGAACCCCTCCCAAACCGTACATACTGGCATCCACAGTCACAATGCATGTTTTATTCATGCAAAACGGTTTCAAAGTTGGAGCCTGAAGAATTTCTTTCTTTATCAATTGAAAAGCTTCCTCTTGTCTTGATGTCCAACAGAATTCAACACTTTTCCTGGTAAGCTCCCTTAAAGGTTCCATTTTGGTGGCAAAATCTTTTATAAATTTACTATAGTACTCACAGAGTCCTGCAAAGGACAAAAGCTTTTCCTTATTGTCAGGAGATGGTGCTTTTGCAATAGCCTCCACTAGAGATTTTTTTGGAATCACTCCATCTCCCGTTAATGTATGTCCCAAATATTCCACACTCTTACAAAACATTTTACATTTTTCTCGTTTCAAGGTTAACCCACTTCGCTCTAAGCGTTTACAAACTTCCTTTATATGTTCATTATGTTTTTGAGGATTTGGAGAAAAGACAAGAATATCATCTTGGAAACACCTTGCAAAGTCTTCCACATCCTTAAAAATGTGATACATAGCTCTCTGAAAAACAGATGCCGCGGAGGCTAAGCCAAACGGCATTCTTTTATATTGAAACAGGCCATGGGGTGTCAGGAAAGCGGTATAACTCTTTGAATCTTCAGAAAGGGCAATCTGGTGATACGCAGACCGCAAATCAAAAGTAGAAAAGATCTTAGCCCCATCCAGCATAGAAACTACTTCATTGATATTGGGTAAAGGATGGCAGTCCACTATTATATTAGCATTTAGTGCTCTTAACTCTACACACAATCTCAAACTTTTATCCGATTTCCTGGCAAGAACAATGGGAGAAACCCATTCAGAGGACTCCACTTCCTCTATTATGCCATCATCAATGAGCCCTTGTAGAAGTTTTTTTAAGACTTCTCTAACACAAATGGGTACATTCCTAAGTTTTTGCTGAACTGGAGAGGTACCTTCCTTAATCCTAATTTTGTGTGAAAATTCCTTGAGCTTTCCTAACCCATCAGAAAACACTTTTGGAAAAAGTTTAACAATGCTTTCAATTTCATCCATGAAACTTACACTTTCACTCACTTGAGATATCAATAACACAGGCTCTTGACACCTGGGATTGAGCATTATTCCCAGAGACCATTGATCTCTCCACCCTAACACATTCACTCCCTTTACAGCAACATACATCTTAATAAATGCAGTTCTTCCCTTGAATTCAATTTTTGTTTCAACAAAACCATCCATTTCAATAATGGATCCATCAAAAGCTCTCGCTAGAATATCAGATTCCTTAAGGTCATCAACTGAAAATGTTCCTTCAAAACGATCAAAAAATATATCTCTAGTGACAATCGTCCAAGGGGAGCCTGAGTCCGCCATAAGCTCCAATTCCACATCCTGTACATACACTAAACACTTGGGGGGTTTCAGGTCATTATCATACAAACCTATATTACCACTTTCTATGGACAACAACATTCCTCCAACATACCCCTCACTTTTACTCTCGCTAGATTCTACGTTAATGCTTGAGACTCTACCCTTAGTATTACTACTTTCACTTCTAGGATCCCTACAGACAGAAGCAAAATGTCCACGTCTACCACATTTCTTGCATTCCCTATTAAGGGCAGGACATTTAGGAAAAGAAGCACCATGATTTGGGTTTCCACACCTAAAACAGCGAAAGGTACTCTCAGGTCTCTTGACAAATGTCTGACTAAATTGACCCTTTTGATAGGTTTCAGCACCATCACGTGTTGACATGGAACCATGACCAATATGTTGTGGATCTTTTTTTACTGCACAAACTTCGTCACTAGTTCCCTTATCATCCTTATGTAAACATTTTATCCATTTATCTGACTGTTCTAGTGCCTTAGACGTTTTGATGACTTCATTCAGATCAGGATCTCCCAAAATCCACAAATGTTCTTGGGTTTTCTTACTTTTAATATGTACGATGAATTGATCACGGATCATTTCGTCGGTCATAGGACCAAAGTTATGATGTACAGATAAGGTACGTAATCCTGTGAGGAAATCATCAAAATTTTAATTTTCCTGTTGTGCTCTAGTGTAGAATTTATACCTGTTTAGTGCAATACTAAAGGTGGGCTTAAATCTAACTTCTACTCTATGTAACGCTTCTTCAAAAACATTTCTGTCCCCACCACCATCAGTTTCTGGAAGAGTTCTATAAACAAGTTGCCCTTCTGACCCTAGACAATGTAAAAATATATTTTTTTTTCTTTCCGCAGAAAGCCTGTCACCATCTATAGCTTTGCGGTAAGTAAGGAATTCCTCCCTCCATCTGGATCAGGGAATAGGAGGGTCTCCTTTAACTTGAAGAAATTTGGCTGGAGGATCAAACTGCATTTTTTTTTAAAATCGTAAATATGAATTAATGGATTAATTGAATGGTACACAACGTCAATCACACAGTAAACATCAATATGCAGGTACAGATACCAAAAAAAAATTATCCATTCATTTAACTATAACCTTTGACAAGAGTGCGCAAAATAATATGCTTATTATTATCAAGTTGAATGAAAATAATTTTTTTTTTTAAATAACGTAAATATACACCGCTGAAAGTTAATGATCTTCTTGCTGAAAAAGACACGATGACAAAGTTGTAAGCCGATCTGCACCTTACTACTCTCTGACTGGACTTGAAATTTACTTTGGAGTCTTCATTTGGTATATTGATACTTATACTAATGCTGTTGACCTCATTACTTTCAGTCATTGAATTACATCCTTCGTCTGTAATTGTGAAGAAAATTGTGTTACCTCCGTTCAAGATTTTTTAAGAACTGCCACCACTGTTTGTAATCACCAAAAAGAAACGCCGTAGTAAATGAACTTCTCTTTCTACTTCCGTGGATGCGATCGTGTTAGTGTGCGTTGCTAGGAGACCAAATTATAAAATGGCTTCCTTGCGCAACGTGCTTTGCTTGTAGTGCGCGATGACGAACACCGCTCCACAGAGAAGGAAGATCAGATGAAGAATGACGAAGAATACGGGGAACGCCAAGCTTCTGGTGCGAAGAAACACGAGATGGAACTCTCTTGGTGATCAAAAAACAGCAACTCCAAACGGTCATGAAGTAAGGTTTCCGCTGTGTGATATTTTTTAAGTTTTGTAGTTTGTAAATTTGTCCAGTTTGTCCGCTGTCCGATGCAAGATACAAATTAAAAAGGAAGAAAATTTCTGGAAACTTTGAATTCTTGGGGAAACGAGGCGAAAACGGAAAAATAAAATTGCCCAAAATTGATAAGTCCAGGTTTTGTTTGTATGGATTCGATGCCCTTCAACTCATCGCCAATTTAAATGTTATATTCCAGGAAATCCATGACGCAGAATGTAGAAAAACTGTAGTTTAATAAGAGGATATGAAGGAATCAACCAGTCAGCATCACTCCTTGGGCCTGCTTCAAGCAGGCCCAGGGTTTTGATGCAGCATGGCCTTAAAAGTGACTCAGTGAAATGTTGTAGATTTCACTGCATCACGTAACGTCCACATGAAACCTGACGAGGGTTTCATGTGGCGAAGGGCTTTACAGGGTGACGCATCTTCCTAGATGTGTCATGTTGTAAATAGGGCGTAACGTGGCGCAAGGTTTATGCCGCCGCTGCGTCACAGAAGTGACGCAACGGTGGCGCAAATGAGGCACAGGGGGCTAGTAAATCTGCTCTGAAGTTTGCACCCCTGTCAGATACTACCTCCTTAGGAAAGCCTACTCTTGAGAATACACCCAAGAGAGCTCTTGCCTCCACAGGTGCTGTAGTGGTCCTTAGGGAATTGCTTCTGGGTACCTGGTGGCATGGTCCACCACCACCAGTATAAACCTGTGCCCAGATGCTGTCTGAGGATCCATGGGGCCAACAATGTCAATCCCTACCCTCTCAAAGGGAACCCCTACCACAGGTGGTGGTATCAGGGGGGCCTTTGTGGTTCCACCTGCCTTGCCACTGGCCCGGCAGGTCACACAGGAGCGACAAAACTCCTAAGTGTCGGGGCCAGTAAAAGTGAGGGACAATTCTGTCCCAAGTCTTGTTCTGGCACAGGGGTCCTGCTAGGGGAATATCATGGGCTAGTGTCAATAGGAAGCCCCTAAACTTGAGAGGTATAACCAACCTCCTGGATGCACCAGGCGTAGATTCTCTACTCTCTGAGTAACGGAGTCCATCATTCCAATAAATCTTATGGGTGCCACTAGCATTCCCAGCAGCCTCATCAGCAGCTTGCTTTTTGAGGGGTTCAAGAGAGGGGCAGGTTTTCTGCTCCTGGCTCAGATCAGACTTGGAAGGGCTCCCAGTCCCCAAGAACTTAACCTGGTCAGGTTCAAGCTCCTCTGGGACAGTTCCTTCTTCAGGCTCAAGATCATCTCTTTTCTGCCTTAACCCTACTGCTCCCCCTCTTGGGAGGCACCTGGTCCATTATTCCAGAATACAGGGCCTGTCCAATGTTAGACATTTTGACCTGTGACCTAGTCACAGCAAAGACATGAGCAAGGATCCCTAACACTACTGCATGTGTCCTGAGCTCCACTTCAGTCCATGCTGAAGTTTCTAGATAATTGCCAAGCAAGTACTGTACTGGGAGGCCTGCACTTACCACAACCTTCTTAAGGCCAGTTACCTCTCCCCAGGAGAAGTTAACAACTGCAAGAGAATGGTCTGTTCTGACTTTGCTAGCATTGGTCACTTGGTACATTTCACCAAGTATAATCTGCCCAGGATCCACAAGATCTATTGTCACCATTGTGACACCTGCTCCTGTGTCCCTGAATGCCAAAGCCCCTATTCCATTTTTTAAAGGCTGTTGTCTGCATTTGCCCAGATTACTGGGACTCACAAAGGGGGACATATCCATGCCTCCATCACAGACTAGAACAGCCTGAGTTGGAACTCTGACTAGGCCAGAGCACATCTCAGAACCCAGGGTCAACCCTACTACACCCTTATTCTGAACATTACCACCACCAATTGTAGCTGTACTAGGGGAAGCAGTTGCCTTAGGGGCAATGGTGGCTGGAGTAGATTCTTAAGACATGGAACAGTCACTGGTCCAGTGAGTTTTCTGCTTACAGATTTTGCACCATGGTTTCTTTTGGCCTTTTCCCTTGTTAGACTGTGAATCCCCACCTGAAGAAGATTTTTGGGGTCCTTGTGAAGACTTCTGGTCTTTACCCTTCTCCCCACCCATGTCAGAGTTTTTAGGATCTTGCTTCTTGGGTTCACCACCTTGGTTCTGTACCTTCTGCCTCACTCTGGTTCTGACCCATGTGTCTGCCTTCTTTCCCAATTCTTGTAATCATCTGCCTCCTCCTCTCTAACAGTGAGGAGCTTATCTCTACCTTTGTCTGCGAAGGAGAGCCATAAGATTGCTGCCCACTGCTCCTGGGGGACCCTTTGTACTTTACAGGCCCTTTCCAGTGCAGTTATCCATTTGTGGATGTCATCCCCACTCTGGTACGGAGGGACAATCCTATTCAGGTTTATATGGTCATGAGACCTCTCCCTGTTATATGTTATGTTATGTTATATTGCATTTGTAAAGCGCGCAGTTACTCAAGAGTGTCCCGGCGCTGAGCCTATCTCTAGGGATGTTGCTGCCACCATGGGACTCTAGTCCCATCTTTTTTCTAGCTCTGTAGAGCTCTAGGGCCTCCTTATCTAGGGCTACCTGCTTTCTTCTGATTTCAAGCTGAGCTTCCTCATACTTTAGCAGTCTCTCCCTTCTCTCCTGAGAGGTTTCCCTCCCATGAGAGGAGATTGAGGTCCCTATTGATGAGTTAGAATGGTTAGACTCCACTGAGGGAGATCTTGACCTTCTTGGCTCACCACCAACTCTCCCAGGAGGGACAAAGAGGGGTCCATTGTGGTCCTCTCCATCACTGTCTAGGGGAATTGGATTTTCCAGGTCCAGATCATTGTCATCTTCCTGGTCAGCCTCAGAGGTCAGGTCATGGGGAGTTACACCCCTAGACCTTTCCTCAGGTGCTGTCCCACCCACTCTGCCTACCCCTTCAGATCCTAAAGATCTGCTAAGGTCATCCAGCCTGAGTACCTCAATTCAATTAAATTCAAATTAGCTTTATTCGATTTCAGACATTTTAAAATCATAAAAGCACAAACATAGAATAAAAAACTGTTAAAATATGTTAAAAGACATTGGTCTATCACACTGTGCAAAAAGTGCATTCAAGTAAGTCAGGTTGTGCGAAGATCCTTTTCAAACAGCAGCAATCACGAATAGATTTTAGGCATTTAGGCTTTTTCTAATTCTCATGATATTTTTCAGGAAAACCAGTCATAGTGCATACTAAAAATGTATTATCTAAAAATTGTAGATGTAAAAACGCTGGTCTACATTGTCTCCAGCCAACCCGTTTTAACAAAGGGAGAATCCATCTTTTTCTTTCTTTTTCATAAAATTTACAAAGCAAGATCACATGGAGAGTTGATTGTGTGGATACATTATCACAGGGGCAAGCAGGTAGTTCTCTGGACCAGTCGTTTATTTCTGGATAACTGACCAGTCGATGAAAATTATTAAACCTAAAACGGGTTAAAAGGTATCTATTGTAACCCCCCGTGCAGCGTAGGAGATACGGTTGCATACCATAAGTAGATAAAGTAATTTGATGTTGGACCACCATTTGCTTATTAGCCTCCTTAGAGAATCTGAGTAAATCCAAGTGGGTGGAGCATCTTATTTTAAGATCCTTCCTAGAAATAGAATTCATTTTCTCGGGGGTGGAGTAAAACTCCTGGTGGCCAATATCACTCATGAATCTTCTCACATAATTTAGCCATGTGATCTTATTTACCTGATCCAGTTTTATACAGTCCTTGATTATTTCTTTATTTAGGGACGTGCTGCTTGATGTCCATACGCGGTGCCAGAGCAATATGAGTTGCATTTTTATGATATCAGGAGCATAAGGGATACTTAATTCGCTATGGCAATTAAAAACCAGGGAGCTTGCTGGTACGGCTAAAATGAATCTTAAAAAGGCGTGTTCTACACGTTGAATCGAGGACACATCATAAAAACCCCACACACCCGCCCCGTATATTGCAATACTTAAACATTTCAGTGGGAGCTGGCGAAGAAGTGCTGCTGCTGTGAAGATACGAAGTGTCCGAAGAGTTCCAAGCCTGGATCAAAGATGAGAATAACCTGAAAGAAGAGGAGACAGAGTGTGGGTCACTAGCCAGTGACCAGGAAGGCGATAGGCAGATGCCCACCGATGTCGGGTGATTTCAGGTGAAGAAGGTGAAGCTTGACTCTTCAGCCACGAGGACCAGGAGGTGTCGAGGACAACCAGGAGCTGGATTCGAGCTATCCCGCAAAGGATGTTGAGTGCTGCAGTGTTGGTGCCCAGATTGGACACAACAAGCCTTGGCAACAGCAACCCACGCAGAAACAAGAAAGATGCTTCGGTGCAGACTAGCAAGGTCTGAGGGACTCACCACTTGGTTGGGAGTCAGGGCACGTCTGGAGCAACCAGGGAAGCCCAAGGAAATACAAAGTTACCCCCTCAGGGACCCACCAGTCAACGGACCAGGGATCGCAAAGGCACCTCAAGACAAAACACAAAATGGAGGCCCACGGGTCACTCGGAATGACCAGGCCAACAATCTTTGGTGAATTCGGTGCTCGAGGTGGGGGCTACAAGTTAACCCAAGCATGACTTCAAGAGATGTCGAGAAGTTAATGCACTTGCAGAAATGCACGGTGACCAGGAGTTCCGGTTCCACGCTACTCACGAGGGCTGCGGGTCTCAGCTTTGCTGGGGACTCGGGTCGGCCTGTGAGATGTCTGCAAATCCTCTTCCTGGGCTGCAAATACTTTGGAGTCTGGCGGGAGCTTCGGAAATGCAGACCAGCCAATTGTTTCGTTGGTGCCTGTCAAGCAGAGGAGTCACTTCTTGACCCCAAGGGAGATTTCTTCAGTCCTCTAGTCTTGAGTAAAGCGTCAAAGTTCCAGGATTCAGCTTCAGAGTTTCATCCAGGGATATCTAAAGTTCTGGCTACAGAGGTTCCTTACTTATACCTAAGGAAGGGGTTGGACTAGCTCTGGGGACCCACCTATGGGAGGGTTTGGAAAGAGGGGTGGCTACACCCATTTCCTTTGTCCAGTTTCATGCCAGAGCAGGAGCTGGTAGCCCCTGGACCGGTTTAAGCTGGACTATGCACAGGGACACCAAATGTGCCCACAGTGCAGGACTTCAAAGCACACAGAGAGTGCTCCCACCCAGCCCCAATACCCTTAAGCCTGTCTGGGAGGTGGTTACACCTCCCTGTGACAGAAAACCTATTGTCAAGGCCTCCCCTGCTGGAGTTTTGGTCAGCAGCAGGAGGCCAGACCCGTGTCTGTGGCTGCAGCATCCATTTTGTGATGCCAGGGCTCTTTTAAGTTTCTACCGGGTAGCCCAGCACTGTCATGTCTCTCCCTCTAGAAGGGTGGAATTCTACCCCCACTGCCAGAACTGGCAGGGGGGTTAGGATTCCAAAGCGTTTGACACCAAACACGACATGTTTCTGTGCTGCCATCCCAAAGTTAGCATTTGCCGCGAGGTTATAATGCACTTAAGAGTATAGGGTCAGGCTACATTACAAACTTCATCAGAGAAGGGTCTCTGAACTCTGCAGAGGGGCTCTGCTCATGCAGGGGCACCCCCTCACATAAGAACCACGCACTCTGCCATAGGAGTGACTTATAGGTTTATATGTGTGTATATATATATAGTGATATAGGTAACCTATATCACAGTAAGGGGTGCATGCACCACCTTACCCAGGCTGCAGTAGCAGACCTGTGGTGTCATTTTGGGTGGCTTTCCAGGGGTGCCATAATACATGCTTCAGCCCCTAGTAGGCCTCTGTGGTACCTATGCCCTGGGTACATTGTGTACCATATACTAGGGACTCACAAAGGTACCTCAGTATCAAATCTATGGTGTACCTAAAGTACCTGCAATCAATTTAGAGAGGAAGCAACTAGGCTGGGGCCCTGAATTTCAGGGTCCTAGCCAGAGTAAAGTCGAAAAACAGTGAAACACCAGCAAAAAGTGGGGTATACATGCGAAGCAGATCCTACTCTCCTACACTGCGCGTTCCACAGTAAGAACAGATGTGGTTCCCAATTTGTCTCTTTCTGGACAATTGATTCAAGTAGTGGATGTCAGTAATCAGAGTATGACCAACCCATTGACAAATGCCTTACATGTCAGAATAGGGCCATTCAAGGATAAGCACCAGTTTGTGGTATGCAATAGAAGTCTGGTCTGTCTTTTGGGCCGTGATCTGTTGTGCAAATTAAATTGTAACATCTCATGCACTCCGAAAGGTGTGGAGTTGCAGACCGATGATGGCGATGCTGATTTCAAAATGGCTAATATGAGCATGTGTGCAAAGCTGTTTGTGGCTCTTACAAAGTCCGAATTGTCGCATGACTTGAGAGACTCAGTTGACCCGCAAGTGTGGGATTTCACAGGTGAAGAAATAGGGTTAATCCGAGGGGTGGAACCTGTGAAGACACAGGTGAGACCGAATGCTGAATTTACAAGAACCCCACAATATAAACTGTCTGCGGAGACAGTGGCTGGAATAACTCCTGTCATTGAGTCAATGATTGCACAAGGCATTTTAAAGGAGATACGAGGAAGTCCCTATAATTCACTGATTATGGGACTGCAGAAGCCTAGCAGCATGTATAGAATAGTACAAGATTTGCGCAGGATTCAGGAAATTGTGATTCCCTGTTGTCCTGTGGTACCGAATCCAGCCGTTATTCTCTTTCAAATACCATGTGAAGCGGAATGGTTTACTGTCATAGATTTGTGTCAAGCATTCTTTTCCAAACTGTTACACGAAGATAGCCAGTATTTATTTGCATTTCGGATGGGCTACCGTGTCTTAACATGGTGTAGAATCCCACAAGGGTATACAGAAAGCCCCTCCATCTTTAGCCAGTGTCTGAAAAAGAATCTTGAAGGACTGGTGATGCCCCAGAAATCAGCCCTGGTTCAGTATATTGACGACCTTTTGGTCGCCTCCGAAAATGAAGATGCATGCAGGATAGACACAGTGGCTTTGTTAAATAATTTGGCAGAGAATGGACATAAGGTGTCTCCAAATAAATTACAATATTGTCTACCTGAAGTTCATTATCTGGGACATCGCATTGAGAAAGGATAACGAAGAGTGTCACCAGATCGCATAGAGGCGATCTTACAAACACAAAAAGAAGTACGCATGTTTTGGGTATAGTCGGCTATTGTCGACAGTGGATCCCGAACTTTTCTTTACAAGCAAAACCTCTGTTAAGATTAACACGAAAAGACATCAGCGATCCGGCACCCTGGGATGAAGAATGTTTGAGAGCCTTCCATGAGTTGCAAGAAAGCATATGTCGTGCCCCAGCTCTTGGAATGCCAGACTATAATAAAGTGTTAACACTCTTCTGCTGTGAGAAAGAGGGATGTGCATTAGCGGTCCTTGTACAGACACATGGGGGTGCCCATAGACCAGTGGCCTATTTCTCAGCTACATTAGGTTTAGTAGCTTCTGCGTTGCCCGGATGTCTTAAATCCGTTGCTGCAACTGGTGTCACCATTGAAAGATGCGAAAGCATCGTGATGGGTCATCCTTTAATCGTATATGTGCCACATTCTGTGGAATTTTTGATGACCAGAACGAAAACGCAACACCTCACGAACAACAGATTGACCAAGTATGAACAAGTCATTTTAGCATCTGAAAATGTCACGTTGAAACGTTGTACCACTCTGAACCCCGCTACATTGTGGCCTGTCCCTCAAGACGACGGAGATGAATCTTGTGAAGAGCATGACTGTCTAGATGTCACTGAACTATCTACCAAACCCAGACCTGACATTGTTGATGAACCTTTACCTGACTCTGATTTGATTCTTTTCGTGATGGTTCATGTCTCAGAGACAATGAAGGGTACTTAAGAGCAGCATTTGCTGTATGCACCATCACCGGAGTAGTAGAAGTGGCCTGTTTAAATAGAGTATTCTCTGCTCAGGTAGCGGAAATCATTGCATTGATATGTGCCTGTACTATTTTACATGAAGTCCGAGTAACGATCTATATGGACAGCCAATACGGGTTTGGTGTCGTTCATGATTTTGGTCAGCTGTGGTCTCAAAGAGGATTTTTATCATCCTCAGGGTCTCCGATTCGAAATGGTGAATATGTGCACCAATTATTGGACGCTTTGCAGAAGCCCAAGGCTATAGCAGTCATGAAATGTGCTGCACACGGAAAGGGAGAAGATTTTGTCACAAAGGGCAATAACTATGATGATGAAGTAGCTCGTTTTTGTGCCATACATGCATGTGTTTTTAATGGGCAATATACAGGAGAAAGCACAGAAGAGACCGAGCTCAGCATGATGTTAGCTGTAGCTGATACATGGGATGAAGTGAAGTGATTACAAGATGAGGTCTCAGAGGAAGAAGCTGCTTCCTGGGTCAGAGCAGGCTGTGAAAAGAGAAATTATGTCATTTGGGTGTCAACCGATAATAGAGCAATACTTCCTAATTGTTTGCTGAGCCCAATTGCAAGGCAGATTCACGAAGCAGTTCATCTGGGAGGAGATGCCTTGGTGCGAGTGTTCAGGCAGAAATGGTTTAATCCACGCTTTCGTGTGATTGCTGAAGAAGTGTGTCATAGATGTGTTACATGTTAGCAAATGAATGCAGGAAAAAGAACCGTGGTTACAATGAGTCACATTGGTAGATCAGGAAGACCTTTTAACAGGATACAATTGGATTTTATTGAGATGCCAAGATACAATCGGCTGAGATATGTTTTGGTGGTGGTGTGTATCTTTTCATGTTGGGTTGAGGCTTATCCAACTTGACGATGTGATAGTCTCACAAAACTGTTATTACGAGAACTTATCCCAAGGTACGGATTTCCGACTTCAGTGGAAACAGATAGAGGAACTCTCTTCCATAGTGAACTCATGAAACTGTTGTGTGCTGCTTTAAACATAAACCAAAGATTGCATTGCAGCTACAGACTGGAAGTACAGACTGGAAGCATCTGGTCGGGTGGAAAAGGTGAATGGCACAATCGAAATGAGAGTGGCTAAGGTGTGTTCCTTGACTGCATTGAAGTGGCCAGATGCATTGCCACTTGTTCTGATGAGTTTGCGTAGCACTCCTGATAGAAGGACAGGGCTATCCCCTCATGAAATACTGACAGGGAGAGCTATGAGATTGCCTATGGTGCCAGCAACAGCATTGATTAATATCACTGATGATATGGTGTTGGACTATTGTAGGGGACTGGCTGATGTGGTTAATTCTGTGTCCCACCAAGTCGAGGCTGTGACTGCATCCACCTCGAGAGACCTGCTCCATGACTTAAACCCCATAGACTTGGTTCTTGTACGCAAGCACGCGCAGAAGAGCTGTCTGGATGCCCACTGGAGAGGACCGTATCAGGTGATATTGGTCACGAATACAGCGGTGAAATGTGGAGGACTGCCACACTGGATTCACGCTTCACATACCCACAAAGTTCCAGAGCCAGTGGAGGAAGATCCCACTTCCCAAATTGCTCGAAGAACAACTGAATCTGAAGACATTGCACAAGGAGAAGGAGAACTGCCTGCAGAGGAACGGACTACAGAGCCTGGGATTGATGACATTGTGGAAGTACCCTTTGAACCAGACCCGAGTGAACGGCCTGGCGCAGAAGGAACAGACAAAGAGGAAGAGCAGAGAGCAAGTGCCAAATCAGAAAAGTGGCCAGCAAGAAAAGAAAGGCTGAACAAAAGACTTGCATCTGAGAAAAATCTAGCTCTGATTCCTGAAACGTCTGAATCCGAACAAAGTGAGCCGGAAGATAATCCGGATGATCTAAGACGCTCAAGAAGAAAAAGAACACCATCTCAGAAGTACGCGTCACCTGAGTGGACAAATCTGGTTGCAGATGCAGGGACCGAGGAATTCCGGGAGACTGGGAACTGGAACAGTGAGCTACGGAGGGGACACCCTCTCGATTGATCTTCAACTGTTCGTTCCGGGAGTTGAAGCCTTTGGAACCCTGACACTGCAAGTTCCGAATCCACCTAGGTTGAGTGGACTGCGATTCTTGATCCTTAATCAACTTCTTTACCCTTCCTTTGGTCGACAGCTTACTGCCTTGGAATTGGGAGAAATTCATGCTGAAATCCTGCAAATGGTTCTCCAAATACTTGGCTCTAGCCTCATTAGAGATGAAGCTTGAGCTGTGACCTGATCAAAGAACTCATTAGGACTTAGAAAGAAGATATCCTATCCCCCAGTGAAAGAAGATTTAAAATTAGGGTCCCTTCAATAGAGAGAAGAATTCAGGATTAAGGGCTGACTACTTCTCTACAATAGGCTTAGTGTTGATGGACTAAATTTGAGGATAATCAAGTGAAGACATCAATAAGGACATTGAGATTTGGAACTAAAAGCACAGAAAAGAAAAACAGAGACTCTCAACGTTTCTTTGGTGTGTCCAATACGACAGTGGAAACATGGCTTCCGAAACATCTAATCGAAAACAAAAATGGATTATTGGAACTCTAATAGCAATAGTGCTGCTTGTCATAATCGTGCTGAGTGGGTCTCCCAATGATGAAAAGAATGGGGAACAACCTACCCTATCCTTACCTCACCCGGTTCAAATGTCGTTATAGAAGAAGGTCCATCCATGAAAGATAAGGAAATGATCAAGGAAGCTGGTCGTAGAATGCATGTAGATTTGTCAAAGGGTGATTTCACGCTGAATGCATATGCACGTTTGTTGTACGAGTATGTGGACACAATGGAAGCGAAAGACGGCTATGTGTGCATGCAAGTACCAGCTTCAGCAGAGGCAGGCATACGATACCATCACTTGCCTGTGATTTATGGCATTATATGCAGTGCACTATTAAGTATGTTTTACAGTAAAGCCCATTTTGAATATTATTTCTCAAATTATGACGTGGTACTCTCTGAAGTTCCAGTCCTAAAATACATGAACAAATATGAATATTACAAAAATGTAGCGTGCATGTCCAAGTACTTTGTGCCTACCATCACCTTAGATACGTCCTATGCACACAGACATAATTTAACCTGCATGCTAACTGATATTGAAAAGAAATTTGTGGATCAGATAGAAGATCGACATAGGCAAACTTTGTTTCGACCAGATCCGAAGCATAAGGTACTGCCATGGACCAAGAAAGAATTAGATCACAAGGCAAAGGGGAGTTCAGGACCCATAGCTTTAGACTTCCAGCAGAAAGGAAAGTTGTAATAATAATAATAATAATAATAAAACATTTATTAAGCGCATGGCTGCACAGCTGTGTATCCCCGCGCTGATTGCTGAAAAATCTCATCCGCGACAACAGGACGGGAAGGGGCCCGAGTTATTGAGGAAAGAGGTGTGTTTTCAAGTTCGCTCTGAAAAGGGTTTCAGAGGGTTCCATTCTTAAATGAATCGGAAGAGCGTTCCAGAGTTTCACTCCTAGAAAACTAAAGGAGCGGCCACCGATTTTAGCTTTTTGAACGCCCGGTAGTTTGAAAAGGGACATTCCTGAAGACCTCAGATGACGAGTAGGGCGATGGATGGTCATGAGGCTTCTTAGGTATGAGGGGCCCTTGTTGTGGGCTATCCTGTGAACATAGCAGAGGCTCTTGAATTTTATTCTTTCCCTTACGGGGAGCCAGTGCAATTTGGACAGTGCAGTCTTGGCCGAGATTCTTTTCGGAAGGCCTAGTACCACCCGGGCGGCTGCATTTTGTACACATTGCAGCTGGTGAAGAAGTTTTTGGTTAATGCCCAGAAGAAGGGCATTCCCATAATCCAGGTGCGGTGTGATAAGAGCATGTACAATGGTTTTCCTGGCTGTAATAGGTATAAGGTCAATGATTTTTCTAAGGATTCTTAGTGTTCCGATGCATTTGCCAATGATCTTGTGGACTTGGGATTTACCTGAAAGATCCGAGTCGATCATGATCCCGAGGTTCTTGACTTTCTCAACCGGTTGAGGACATTCGCCAAGCGATGTAGGCCACCATGCTTGAGACCAAAGGGAGGTGTTGTTCCCAATCACAAGCACCTCAGTTTTGTCACCATTTAGCCGGAGGCAATTACTGTCCATCCACCTAGCGACAGCAGTCATGCACTCCGAGAAGTTTGAGGCATACTTGTCAGTATCCGGAGTAAGCTTGAACATGAGCTGCGTATCATCGGCGTAGCTAACTATGCCCACGCCGAAGTTCTCTATGATTTGAGCCAGGGGTTCCATATAGATGTTAAACAAAGTAGGGCTCAAGCTAGAGCCCTGTGGAACCCCATGACTCACGGTCCGCGAGGATGATTTAAAAGGCGGGCAGTGAAGCTGGAAAGTTCTGTTGGAGAGAAAGGATTTAATCCACTCCAGTGCGCCGTCTTTTACTCCAATGTCGGAGAGTCAGGACAAGAGCGTGGCATGTAGCACCGTATCGAAAGCGGCGCTTAAGTCCAGCATGACCAGCGCTGCAGTTTCACCCTCGTCCACCGTCTTGCGGATAAATTCCGTGGAATACAAGACAGCAGTTTCCGTGGAGTATTTGGGTCTAAAGCCGGATTGGGTGGGATGGAGAATGTTTTCTTGCTCTAAATACGCCATGAGTTGGGAGTTCACTATTTTTTCTATTATTTTGGCGCAAAGAGGCAATAGAGATATTGGTCTGAGGTTTTGAAAGTGAGTAATAGGAGTGTTCGGTTTTTTTTTCAGGGGGATGACTTGGGCGTTTTTCCAAGCCTCAGGGACGTGACATTCTTTGAAGGATAGGGTGATGAGATGGCATATTTGATCCAAGAGAATACTGTCCATGATGTCTTTGCATTTGTCTAATGGACACACATCGTTTGGGGAGCCTGAGTGGATACTGTTGATTATGCTAGACAGTTTTGCTTTGTCCGGAGTGAAGAAATGGGTAAGAGTGGATTTATGAGGGCGGGGAGGTATCGTACCCAGAGTGGGGGGGAGCGGAGAAAGTAGCGTGAATTTTGTCTACTTTGTTGACAAAGAAATCAGCAATTTCTTCACATAACTCATCAGAGTATGTGTCTTGCTTATCCAGGCTCGATGTGTCTGTTAGTTGTCTATAAATCTGAAACAGTTCTTTAGAGGGATTTATAGACTGTTCAATTCTATTTTGGTAAAAGAGACTTTTTTCCTTTCTTATAAGTCTCTGATAGGCCTTTAATTCACGTTTGTAGTTTTCCTTCAGTTCCGTGGAGTAGTTCTTTCTCCAATTTCTTTCAATCCCTTTGCACCGGGCTTTAGCTGCCTTTAATTTTTCTGAAAACCACGGTTCAGATTTTGTTCGCCTTGCTGGGGGTTTGCAAGTCCAGGGGGCGATTTTATCAAGTGCCTTACCCAACCAGAGTTCGTAAGAATTCCAGGTGTCTTGGAGGGATAGACCTTGGGGGGGGGGGGTGAATTTTTAATTCGTCAGAGAGGCGTTCTGGGGTATAGTTTTTCCAATTTCGACGTTTGGCATATACAGGTTTGTGGGCATTATCCTTAATCCTGGTCTTGGGTATATTGAACGTGATCATGTGGTGGTCTGACCATATGATAGGGACCGGAGGTTGTATATTAATGCCTTCCCAAGTCGCGAAAATGGGATCGAGGAGGTGGCCCTGTTTATGTGTGGGTGAAGTGGAAAGCAAGGTGATCCCCAGAGCGTGCAAGGCTGTCTTAAGGAGTTGAGCTTCCTTGGCAAGTAGATCTTCAAAATGGAGATTCAGGTCGCCTAGTATCATGAAGTTGTTATATTTGATAGCTAGTTGCGTCGCTATTTCAATTAGTTGGTTGCAGAAAGGAGTAGCATTGCCAGGGGGCCGATAAATAAGAAGCCCAGTTATGGACATGTTAGGGGTCACTTTAATGGTAAAAATGCCGCATTCGCTATTAGTGATGCCTTTATGAGTGAGGGTGCACTCCAGTTCTTTTTTGAAGATCATTGCAAGGCCACCACCGCGCTGTATCGGCCTGTCAATTCTCAGTAGGCTGTAGCTAAGAGGGACAGCCTCGAGTATGTCTGGAGATGAAGATTCTTCTAGCCAGGTTTCTGTTAGAAACAGTATATCGAAATCATTATGAAGTAGAAGGTCGCGAAGTTCCAGTTTGTGTTTAACCATAGATCTGCAATTAAGTAGCATCAGGTTAAGACAGGTTACAGGGTTATTAGAGATGGAGGCATCATCAAGGCGAAAGTAGCATGAGTTGCATTGAGATGATAGTACGTTAGGATCTATGGAGTGATGACATGATGAGGTGGGGGTCTTACCGATTTCAAATATCGCCTCGCGAGTGTAGCGGATTGACTTAGGAAAGAGCGCTCTCTCGGATGCCTGCGTGTTGCCCCTGTGGCCTGAGTCTCCTGTCCCGCGTCCCGTCTGGTCGCGGACGGGCGCAGACGGGCAGGACTCTGGCTTGACTCCGGCGCGCGATCGGCGTGCCCGCAATGCGCGTCCTCTGCGCGGAGCCATGGACGTATGGTTTTAAGCGCTCGAAGCGCGACGTGCAGCGCGAGCCCTCACCAAGATGGCCGCTGCCTGACTTCCTTACCACTCTGCAGTCCCACCTGGAGCCGGTCTAACAGTCGACCGCTTCCCAGGACAGGCAAGAGTGAAAATAAACTAAAATAACGTTGTCCAAGCTGTGTAAGGGGAGCGGCGCTCAAGTAGCTTGAGTAGAGGAATCGATTTCAATTTTAAAAGCAGTTTAAGGGGGGAGCGGACACAAGGGAGGAAAATAAGATACAGCACACTATATAAAAAAATCAACCTCCCGGCTCAAGCCTCAGGAGGAGAATAACAGCAATCACTGTTTCTGCACTGAATATCTGGTTTTAAGCGCTCGAAGCGCGACGTGCAGCGCGAGCCCTCACCAAGATGGCCGCTGCCTGACTTCCTTACCACTCTGCAGTCCCACCTGGAGCCGGTCTAACAGTCGACCGCTTCCCAGGACAGGCAAGAGTGAAAATAATCCGTCCACATATCACGATAAAATATTTGTGGGTGAAAGCGATTGTGAACATGTTTTTCTGATTGAAGAGTCCATAAGAAAAGCACTATTGGATAAATTAACCATAGTGCCTAATGTTTATTTTGTGTGTGGTAAGAATTCTTATGTGAAACTGCCTAAGAATTGGTATGGGACATTATTTAGCCATAGTATTTCCCAAGATATTCCATGTGGATGATTTATGGCCTTTGGAAGGAAAAGGCTCTCATAGGGGAAAATATGGTGTAAGTGCTGGAGAAATTATTGGTGATGTGTTTGGAGCCATGATACCTACTTTAGGTGTGATTTTGAACGATTTAAAAATTCAAAAGCTGGCAACAATAGTAGATAAAGTCTCCGTGAATACAGCCCAAATCCTGTTATTAGTGGATGGTGAGATGGTCTCGATAAGGGCGTCTTGCTTTAGACGTCCTACTAGCAAAGGCTGGAAGAGTCTGTAAACTTTTGAGAGTCCAACAGTGCTGCACTTATATTCTTGATAATAGTCGGGATATAAGGAAATACATTGCCAATATTTCAGTTATCCATTAATAATTGAGTTATTTGGCTGCTGAGGGACTCTGGGATCACATTGGAAAGGGTTTCGGACAAATTGGCAGTAGGTTTGGCAGTTTGGGACAGGGAATTATGGGTTATATCTTGAAACCCATTATCATAACTATCATTTGCATAATTATATTATTGGGAGTCATCAAGGCATGTAAATGGCAGAAACGAGAACAGCAAATGGAAAAACTGCAGGACAGTCATTACCAGCATCTTAAAGGGTTAGAGAGATTTAGACAGGGACAGCAAGCTACATCTCCTGTTTAGGTCGGTCTTTTCTACAAGGAGGAAACTCTGAAAGAATGAAAATTGGTCTTATGACACTAGTCATAAGAGGGGGGAACTGATAGAGCGCTTTTAGCACTCTATTTCGTATGGGTGCATTATAGTCGTAGTTGCCATGCACCACGTACAAGTATATCGTTTGCAGTGTTTTATGATCATGAACATGTATTCAGTAGATTCATTTACTCATTCATTGTAGTGCAATGTTATAATATGAGTATGTATGTATCATCATACCTGTGTATATAGCGAGCAGGACTGTTTCTGAGTTCAAAATATTTTATTGAGTTTTCATATTAAGCAATAAACAAAGACAATACAGAAAAAATATTATTGAGCGAAAATACCTAATCACAATATAGAGATACAAAAACATCAAATGAATTACAGTAGGTAACAACATTACAAATATTCATTGAAAAATAAAAAGGGGAGGGAAAGGAAAGGAAACAGCTATAAAACTATTGCATTAACTTATAGAATAGAGCTGCTATAGCGTAGATATTGGTCTACTATAATAGCAATTAAAAAAACCTAGATATAAATATATAATTAAGAAGATAAATATATATCAACAGGTTTCCAAAAAGAGTGATGAGTTAGAATTATGATCAATACCAGTCAAGGATAACTGAGCTCCTCTTCTTGTAAAAATAACCCATGACCACCAAGCATGAACTATTAATAGCGAAACATCTTTCCAACAGAATGTAATGGATTTTAAACCAGCTAATATTAGAAAAATAAAAAGTTTACCTTCTAAGTCATTTAAGTTTTGCGAAAGAACAGCAGATTTGCATATTAACATTTTGAATGAAACATCATCATGAATATTTAATATCTCTTTTTATAATATCCCAAACTTCAGTCCAAAATATAAGAACTAAAGGACAATCAAAAAGCATATGTTGTAATGTACCAGGATGTAATTTATAGTGCCAATAAGTTGAAGATTGAAAAAGTTTAGCTTGAAATAAACGTAATGGCGTCCATAAACAGTCGAATAAAATATAAGGGTTAGTTTGATAGAGTGAGACAGGTAACCAACAAGAAATACTGCTAAGCCAAATATCTTTCAATGCATCAATAGATATGGAGATTGAAAGTTCATTAACCCAAAATACTGAAATCATATTAATGTTGGTTCCTAGAGAATTAGATAATTTTTTATATAAAATAGAAACACCATGAGATGATGTGGAAACAGTTTGAATATAAATTGATAAATCCGTTTTAACATTAGAAGGAATAACATGAGGAAATGAATCTAAAATCGAATGATATGAAAGCATTGTTGTAATAGACATCTTTAAGATAAAAAATACCAGCATTAATCCATGAATACCAGAAACTAATATTTCTATTTAATTTAATGACTGTGTTATGCCATAAGGACGTCTTCTGTATTAAGCATGGGAGATTGATAAATTGAATCTAAATCACTAAAAATAATTTTAGTGAATTTAAGAATAATGGATTTATGAAAAAATGGTGATTTATTAGACATGGTTAACAAAGTGGGTAGTAGAAATGGTTTTACTATTGATTTCTCGATAAGAAGCCACATAGGTGGATTATATAAAAAGGAATGGCTAAACCATATGGAACTTTGTTTTAAAATAAAAGCTTTATGGTAATGAAAAAAGACAGGTAATCCAAAACCTGCATTACATTTGGGCATTTTTAATTGTTTATAACTAATATGAGGTGACTTGTTATTCCAAAGAAATTTGGAGAGACGTTTGTCAACATCCTTGTAAAACTTTAATGAAAATTGTGTAGGAATCACGGCAAGGGTGTAGAAGATTTTAGAGCAATATTAATTTTAATAGAATTCCTTCTTCCCCACCATGAAAGGTGAAGTGAAGACCATTTGGATGGTTTATCTTTAATATAATTTAAGATAAAGTCACAGTTCAATGTTATTGTTGATTTTATGGATGAAGAGAACAGAATACCAAGATACTTCAATTTATCTTTTTGCCAAATAATTTCATTCATAAGTATCATATCAGGAGTACAATAAATATTTAAAGGAAAAAATTCAGTTTTATTAGTATTTAATTTATATCCTGAAACTGTGGAATACTTTGAAATAATCTCTAATAGGGAATGGAATGAGGATAAAGAATCACTAATAAATAAAAGTACATCATCAGCATAAGCTAAGGATTTAATAATGACATCCTTAATATTGATTCCTTTAATATTATCACATTTTCTTATAGAAGTAAGTAAAGGTTCAATACCCATAAGAAACAAAAGCGGGCAACCTTGTCTTGTACCTCTAAAAAGGGAGAATTGGTGTGAACTTGCCCGTCGATAAATAAACGAGCAGTAGGAGCAGAATAAAAAGGCAGAAATCATGCGGATAAATGTGTCACCAAAATTAAATGATAATAATGTATGGAATAAGAATTGCCAGTGAATTTTATCAAAAGCTTTTTCAGCATCTAATGCGAGAATTCCTGATGGTAGAGTTAAAGTGGAACCTTGTGCAATAACATGTAGCAAAGTTCTTGTATTGTTGGCAGAATATCTATTCTTAATAAAACCAAATTGATCTAGATGAATAATAGAATCTAACACAGGAGATAATCTAGAAGCAAGTATTTTAGCATATAATTTACAATCTTTATTAATTAAAGAGATAGGATGATAATTTGATACAAGTGTGGGATTCTTATCAGGTTTGGGAAGTACAATAATTAAAGCCTCAGTAAAAGAACCTGAGGTAATTCCTGTAGAACCAAAAAAGGTAAAAAGTTGAAATAAAAAAGGAATAAGCTGTAATTGAAATTCTTTGTAAAACTCAGCAGGAATACCATCAGGACCAGGAAACGTATTTGTTTTAGAGATTTTATGGCTGATAGAATTTCATCTTGAGTGTTGGGTGAATCAAGCCCAATTTTATCTGATTGTGAAAATCTTGGGTAATCCACATTTAGTTAAAAAAGAATCAATTAAGGAGACATCATTAAAATTGGGTTTGTTATAGAGAGTAGATTAAAAGTCCCAAAATTCATTAACAATATCATTGTGGGATAAAGCAATTTTACCATTAGGGCCATGAATTGAATTTATTTGAGTTTTATCTTTTTTTATACGCAAATAATTAGCTAAAAGTCTTCCAGATCTGTTGGCATTAAAACAAAATTTGGCTTTAGAATTAGAAATCTGAATGCCAGCTCTTTTGATAAGGATTGAGTTAAACTCATACCAAAGTTTTTGTAATTTGACTCTATGTTGAGGATCATTAGACGTAATAAAAAGTCTCTCAAATTTTGCAATTTGCTTTTCTAAATTTTTAATATTTGCATTAAAGGTTTTATTTTCGTGGGCCATAACAGAAATAGTTACACCTCTAATATAAGCTTTAAAAGTGTCCCATCTATTAACCATAGAAGTAGAACCTTCAGGGTTAAGAAGGACATAATCCTGAAAGGCATTTAAGAGCTTAGGTTTATTAAGTTTATTAAGAACAATGCCAGTATTCAATCGCCATCTAGATTGCTTTGTAAAACTTGAATTTAAATTCAAAACAAAAGAAATCAAAGCATGATCTGAAATATCAATGTTAGCAATCATAGGAGTAATCGAGGAGTTAATTTATTGCTTGGAGATTACTAAATAATTACGCCTAGAATGAGAATTGTGTGGGTTAGAATAGAATGTAAAACTTTTTTCTGTAGGGAAGTGTAGTCGCCAAATATCAACTAACTTTGTGGTTTGAATAAATGATTTGAAAGCATAAAAAATCATTAGGAGGACAAAATTTTGTAAGAGATAATCTATCTAATAAAGGATCAGATATAACATTAAAATTACCTCCAACAATTAGAGAAACTTTACCCAACTTTAGAACTTCAGTTGTAAGATTAGACCAAAAATCAGGAACATCCTCAGTAGGACTATAAACATTTAGTAAAAATATGACTGAATCATGAACTTTAATTTTAACTATGACATATCTCCCATCAGTATCTGAAAATGTACTCAAAATTTGGCAAAGAAATTATTTTGCAAAAAGAATAGCCACACCATTTTTTTTGAGAAGAGACAATATTATCGACCCACTTTTTTTTCATATAATCTAAGATTTTGTCATCAATATTGGTTTCCTGTATAAAACAAATATCTGCTTTGCAACTACCTAAATAATCTAACATTTTTGCACGCTAAACTGGATGACGTAAACCTTTAACATTTAATGAACATTAGCCATAATAAATTTGAAAGAGAAAAAAGGTCAAGAAGAGGGAAGTAAGAAGAAAGGAAAGAATATGAAAAAGTAAAAGCTCTAGAATAGGCGAAAAGGAAAGATTAGGTAAAAGAATGGACAAACTAACATACAAAAGACAACAACAAATAAACATCAATAACAAAAGTGAAACGCACATACGCTTTACAAGCATGACCAAACCGGTAGAGCCCAGCGGGAAATCTATAATAAAATATCCAGTCAGAAATATATAGTTAAATCAGTGTTTAAATAACAAAATTATGCATAACCATAAATTGCTGCGAAATGTTGGTCTAGGAGCAATTTTAAACCCTCTGGACATTCAAAGAACCGAGATAAATACAGAAATACATATTAAAGCATTGCTCAAGTGAGGAAATCCTGTGTATCCATAGAATGCTGTGAACGTTGGTCCAGAAACACTTTCAAATCCTCCGGACATTGAAAGGATTTAGAGAAATTATCTTTCCAGATACGCATTGTTGAAGGATCAAATAGGCCATATTTAAAACCAAGACTTCTCAATTGAGGGCGACAATCAGTAAATCCTTGACAGTCTCCTTGGCAAAGTCTTGGTGAATAAAGATTCTGTTGCCATTAACTGTTAAAGATGGAATTTCCCGAGCTGCTTTCCTTATCATGAACAAATGATTATGACGCAGAACCTTAAAAATCATTTGCCTTGGCTTAGCATGCTGAGTATTGCAATACGATGGAAAATTTGATGTTTAATAGGCAAGGTAGCAAATTTTTCAAGAATAATCTACAATTAGAGCCTTCAACCTCCAATTACGATTTTCCATATCTAGAAGAAGAGTACACACGGGGGAAGTCTTTGCCACAAGTGGTGTAAAAGCATCAATCTTCACTTTATTGTCTTGTATTTTAATTTAATTATTTGAGATTTTCATCAACATGCTGGTCATATCCTTGCGTAAGTTTTGAATCTCTGACGCAATCGTGTCAGTATTTGCACGCAATGCATGAAGCTTGTCAAGAATTAAATCCAAGGATGGCTCACTGGATTCCACCAGTTTAGATTTTACTGGAGAAGGAGAAATCTGATTCTACCTCTTATTCTTGAGATTTTGCACATTTTTATTCTCCATTTTAATATAATAAAAGTGAAAAGGAGTAATTAAATATAATATACAAGTAAAAAAGATACGTGCAGAAATTGCTTCACTGAAAATGCTGGTGCAGCAGCTAAAACAGACAGTGGGGGTGGTTAGGCCAAAGTCATGCCCTTTCCTGAGTAGAAGCTCTGCCCCACTGACAGGACATCTGGGCAGTACCTTAATGTAGAGTTCGAGACTGGAGCAGGAGGAGAAAAAACACCTTTCCGACATCTGAAACCCCAAACCAACAGCAACACAGCAACAGGTAAAGCTTTATAAGGCTGCTACATTAATTTCCAGTAGATTCTGACTGGAAATGCGAAGTTCAGTGATAACAACGGACCCCTCTGTCACAGAGCTCACCGGGAGGCGGCCATCTTCTTTTCGTGTGCTCACGCATTTTTCCAAGCAGGACCGTTTCTAATCTTATAATGTAATCGTTCGTTGTTTAAGTTCCTGACTTCTTAGGCCCAAGACTGTACTTGTTTTTGCACCTCTTTGGTTTCTCGAGAAATAAATAATGAAATGCATGTTGTTTTCAAGAAATAGCAGTGTTCTCATCCTACTGCAGGTATTGGAATGCCAACTCATTATTTTCAGATTGGAGAAGATACAAGGAATGCTTTGAAGATAGTTGGAAGCGAGAAGGGAGGATATCTTTCGTGTCTGGCTGGTCTGGGAATCAAGGTCACCACGCCGAACAAAGAGGTCTAAATTAAAGAGCGTGAACCTCCCCAGATAGAAAAAGTTGCAATGGAAAATTTTACCAGGATGAAACTAAGAATCGAATTCTATATTGTATGATGCTCAGGGACAGAGACCCTAGACTTCTGCTAGCTTTCGGAGAGAAGGGAGCATCTAGAACGCGCTCCTAGCCTTAAGCACCTTAACCCATTTGACGTGAGTCCTTCTCAGAAAGTCAACACGTACTGACACCTTTGGGAATAGATGGAAGGGTATTGTAGTGTAGTTCCGATATCGCTGATAGGCTCAGCGCATTGGAATAACATACACTATAGATTTGACATAGGACTAAGGTCAGTATGTCTCTATCGAGTATATTAAACTTAGGGGCATATTATCAAGAAACAGCATTAAAATTATCGCCGCTTTAGCGGCAGAAAACTGCCGCTAAAGCGGCGATAGTGGGCTTGATAATATACCCTTGAGAATTCCAATAGAAGCCAATGTTCTGGTGTTAACATGGGCTTCTATTGGAATTCTCTGCGGCATATTATCAAGCCCATTATCGCCGCTTTAGCGGCAGTTTTTTGCCGCTAAAGCGGCGATAATTTTAACACGGTCCTTGATAATATGCCCCTTAATTACTTGTGTGTGCCAGCAAACTCAGAGGTCACTAGAAACTTCTCGAATATACAAGGAGGGATTAGTCTCTGACAACCGCATAAACATGACAACTATGTTTCCTTTTAGAATCGGAAAAGTCTCAGAATCGTGGAAACAATCGATAACAGTTTCACTTAGTCAATCGTGCATGCTTTGTTTTTACAGAGTTGCACAGAAGTAGAAAGATGGGTGTTTCAATTAAAGGGTTTATTGAACAGTCTTATTTCTCATGCAAGATATATGAATTGCTACAATCGTAAGACAGACTGCAAAGTACAATATGTACGAGGTTAGCAGTAAGATAAAATAATACTGCAATAGCATGGTTTGTAGCTATGACATATATTAATCAAAATACATACATAAATAACATAAGCTAAAATGTGATACTCATCTGATGCTTCTAAATTGTTCTACCCCAATGTACCTAAACTAAGTGCAGTACGAGGTTTGAAGTAGGTGCCATTTCTAAAGCATAGCTAGCTATATTTTAGTTTAGCCAAGAGTTGCCAAAAGTTTCTCTAAGTTCTAGTCAGCTCCATACCTTAGAACGAGAGAGGTTGGAATCTCTTTTGTGGACTCGATAGTCTAACCCCCCGCAAGGGAAGTCAGTGAGCACTGGAGCTGGATTCTCTGCGAGTAGGGTGGCATCGTCAGGTCAGTGCATCAGGCTGGAACTCGATCTCCTTCAGAACTTGCCGTGGCAAACTGCTTAGTCTGGGTTGGATCGAACCCTCCAGGAACCCCAATTTGCCAGACCAAGTGCTGGTATATTTATACCTTGAAGGTGTCTAGGAATGCCAGTATTGACGTAAAAGTCGGGCAGAAGAACATCATGAATGAACCCCTAAGGAATAGATGTTCATGCATACTTAATGAGTTCTTGGAGAAATCAATATTCAAGCTGAGGGAAATTCCTAAATGCTTAAGAGACTGGTTTTCCAAGAAATTGGTTGTGACATGGATGGACGGATGTAGGTGGCCATGCCTATATTTGGTTTGTATGGACAATGTCTAAATAAGGGCCGGATTTCTATGTCCAAATAAGGGCAATTTGAATTGTACCTATACAAGGGCATAAATCGGGTAACCTATATACGGAATCTAAATCTGCACACAACAGTATTAGATAGCATTTTCTCTTAGTACCGTGTAGGGACAGATTTGTTTTATTTCAAATGAAAAACGATCTAGATTCTGTTTCTATTTTGAGCTGAATCCTGATCCTCGAATTTTCCATTGTATTCTTGTTATGCCGAATTACTTATATTCGTAGAATCGGCTCTGTATTGATTTTCTTATATCTCTATATGCTAATCTTATGATGTGTATAGATCTTATTATTCTTGGCCTTATAATATATTGACAAACCTAAAGTCGGAGTCTGCGGTACTTTCAGGTATAATATTGTCATCGTGTTATGAAGTGTTTTCCCCCTCCACCACTGTTTAGTAGGTAAAAGATCCTGAGCGCTAATAGTAGGGAGGAAGACAGGGGTGCAATTTAGCGTAATCACCTGTATTAATGCAACCTCCTGCTACCTATAAATGGCGAGACTTGTTTGAAAATGTGCTGTTCCAGGAGCTGTGAGGTCCTTCTCTCTGTATTGGTCACCTCACCCCACTGATCTGTATGTAGGCAGGTTTCCCCAGGGTTTGCGTCTCAGTGCAGTGTCTGTCTGCATCATGGTTTGGACTAGAGCAGCCAAGAGTAGAAAGGAGGAGTGGAGACTTTCTCGGGTGAAAGAGGTGCTCACTGGCAGCAGTCACCATGACAGCGAGGCAGGGAACATGGAGCAGAGGAAGCACAGCTGGGCATGGGAGACCAGCATGGGGAATAGTGCAGAGAGTGGTGCATGGGGAACTGCCCAGGACAGGAGCACGGTCCGCTGGGAGTGCTGCATGGTGAGCACAGCGGAGGGTCAAGAGGTTTTTGGATTGGAAGCATAGACAGGAGCACTGCGTTTCGGGAGAGCAGTTTGTGAGTATAGCGCCTGGAAGCACAGACAGCTGAGATAGCAGCAATGACCGCCCATCCTCCGTCAAGGAGCAACACACCCGTTCAGGCAGTCCCCAAGGCATACATGAGTGTTCTCTTTTTCATTTAATGCCTCGAATGTGGTTTTCACTTTAAGCATCTGCACAGAAGAAGCACCAGGCATCGTGTTAGACCACAAGCATGGCTTATTCTGGTTAAAAACGGATCCTGCTCAGGAGAACTCGCAAGCCTTAAAGCTAGGCAGCAAGGCACACGTGAAGTGTCATTGTTATCAACTTCAAGAAAAGAAAGCAGTTTCACTCAACCTCTGACTGCCATGCCTAGTTACCCGAACAGCGACTCACACGAGCGTTAACTTCTTATCGCTCACAAATGTGGCCAGTACCTGAATGTAGATTAAGTAACTTGTTCAGACAGTGTTCAAGAATCCGGATAGAAGCCACAATATAGAAGACCCTCCGTATAGAACTGCAATCCGTTTTTCTTATTTGGTAAAAGAGATGCAAAAAGCACATTGCTAATGGAAATCGAACGCTCCTCATGGGCTCCCCAGTCTGTAGAGTGCGAGGAACCTGTTTAATAGCTTTAATAACTGGAGCGGGCAGGTAGTAACATACTCAGAGTTAACGACCAGAATGGTGGGGAAGGTTCTTTTCAGTGGCCTTTCTCCTATTGTGTCCCCTTCTACAGGAATCAACGTCCCCTACAAATTTGTGTGTACAGAGCTGGCAAAGTTTAAAAAACTCCTAAAACGTGGCTATTTTAGTTGTTTCGCTAGCCTTATACTTCAGTAGGGCGCCGAGGTAGGGTGTTTCACCGCGCTATGCTAAGTGATGCTAACATAACATAAAATGTGTGTTTTCCTGTGTGTTACATGTGAGGCTTTGCCAGTGCTTTTTGTCATGCTACTGCAGATCGCTACAACAGCCTCATCACAGAGACCCACCAGAGGCAACCTAATGGCCCCACACAAAGAGCCCTGTCTCACATTTCAGAAGCATGTTCTGAGTTTGCACCATATTAAGAAATGTCAAAGGAACAATTTTATAAAAAGTCAACTAGCACTATCAAACAGGGATTGGCAAAGCCAGTCGTTCTCCCTCTGCCAGTACCAGAGGCCCACCCACCACCTTAAGAGTTCCTCGTTGTGTCAGCAGGGAATTTTCACTCAAAGTGTTCCCACCAACAAAGCAGAAGTACTTTCCTAGAAAACGCGAGGACATCTCAGCTGCCATGTCATGACAACTCACATGAAAAAACACGAAAATGGTGGGGTTGTTTATGTTAAACATCCCTCTCGTACAAATGATTGTATGTTTACCACTGCACAGTGGTCAAACCTAAGATGTGTGCTTTAGTGTAAAGTATGCATGATACGTGTTGGTTTATCAGGCAATGTTGCACTTTACCCCTGGCTTGAATGTGGTTTTGCTAGATGTTAAAATCTAGGGAAGAGCCAAATTATGCTAATTAAGTAGTTCTGGCTTTGAACCAAAACCTATAGTTTTTGGGCTGACCCACCCATACGCCCCCAATGCTCTTGCAGATATTAACACGGGAACACTGCAAGAGGTTTGGGTGCCACCTGAGGGTCACTTTGCAGAGCGACATAGCTTTTGGACTTGAACATTGCTCCCTCACTAATGTTTGCAATGATTTGCCAAATTTGTGATGAAATGGATTATGTGAACCATGGCACAAACTTTTAGCAATCCTGGGAGGTTTCTGACAGCAGCAGTGGCGGCTCCTCCATCATGACAGAGGAGTGTCGGCCCACTGCCTCAACCAGCAGACACAAACATGTCAAATAAAAGGGTAATAAAGCAGTTTTATTATTATTTTATTTTACATGACAGAGCTGCAGCCAGAGCCGAGTCTTGAGGGTGGGGCCATCCTCTTACAGCAGCAGGAGGAGTGGTGGGCACAGGGCTCGGTATGTGTGCATGACGGTTTGACTGACTGTCATACGACAACCAAACCATCTTCCGCACTTAGATATCTCCAGGCTATAGCCTACATCATGGAGCAGAAGCAGGCAAAGGACTCCAGTCAAGCTGGGTGATAGTATGACCAGCATGAGAGCAGCATCTGGATTGGCGCATGGAGTCTGGGAGCCTGTGATCAGGGGCTGAAGACCACTGAGGCTTCTTTGTAATTTTTTTTGTTTTTATGCCCCACGCTGTCCTACTGCTTTCCTTGCTGGCAGTTTCCACTGCTCAGCACATGCAGAATTATTTGTGGATGTTTTCTCCCCGACAGCTGTGCCTCGAATGGTTGATCTGAGCAGGAATTTTGCCTAAAAACAATCACTGTTAGAGATGCGTGACCATTACAGAAATATTTAATTCTGAAGGTAACTTTTTTACATGACTAAACCGCAAAAGTAATATAGCAAGGTGTGCACTCAGTGTCTTGGGGTCCTGCATTACGGAAAGCACCCCTGCTCTATTGTTCATCTTCCCCATGGTGTTTTTCAGGTAACTCTTAGTACAGCAAGAGTTTCCCAAGCATTTTTTAAAGACACCTCTCAGTGGTTCATTTTGCAAAGTCACTTTATAAATGTGAATTATCATTATTGCTCTTACTGCCTGCACTGGCTAAGTCTATGATTCTATAAAGATGATAGAAATGTACAGGTTTGTCTTGTTTATTGGTGTGAGAAGAGACACAACCGAAAAGGTCAAGGCACTTGGAGTATCTGCCTCAAACCTGGCCAGTTCTACTGTTACCACACTGCATTCTAGAACACAGTATAACATGCAGCCATGCATAAGATCCTGAAACATCCTTCCCTTTACAGAAAATAAAATACCTAAACTGCCTTAATCGATCCATAACTGAAACTTCAAAAGCCAAACAAAAGAAAACTATTAAAATGCCAAAACACACACATCACAAAACATCCTCAATAAACCATCTTGGAAACTTCCCGTTGTCCTGGGACTACCACAGTCACACAGAAGGGGGCCCCTGAGGTTAATGACAGGCAGAGGAAAACGGGGGAAACTTGGGAATACAATCAAGACACAATTTCTCTTCCTGTAAACAAATTTTAATGTGCTAATAGTCACTGGTAAAGACATGGCATATCTGAAACACTGGCCTTCTAACAAATGATCTTCAAAAACATTATTTCAAAAAGATTTCAAATGTATTTAATAAATATAGTTTAATATAGAAGCAACATAAATATTACATCAAAGAATAATAATCCAAGTGCATCCTACATCCCACACACACATTCGTTCAACCAAACAGAAGCATACCCATACGTACTCATACGTCCTTCCTACACCATAAGGGTTCCGCATTTACACAATAACAGTATATATATATATATATATATATATATATATATATATATATATATATATATTATCTACTGGCGGTCGCCAGTAGATAGTTATAGTTAGGACCCTGTTTCCATAGGAAATCCGCAACATTCTATTTGGAATAACTTTGGCGCCGGTCGATGAATCCTCGCGAAATTTTCAAAATAGGTGGGGCGCTACGCTCCGCTCCTACCCTGAAAGTCTCGGGGGGATTCGTCAAGCGGGGGCTGAGAAAAAAGGGGGGTCCCAAAACGCGTTTTTCCCATGCATTTTTCCATAGGACCTTTAGACACAGCTACAGCCCGAACGGCTGAACAGAGTTACTTGAAATTTGGCAGAGAGGTAGTCCTCAGGTCAAGGAAGTGCCTTTTGTAGGTCTGGTGTAAATCTGTCCAGTAGTTCCTGAGAAAATAGCATTTAAATCAATATATATATGTGGGCGGAGCCTAACCACACATCTCATCCTGAGATCTGATTGGCTGTCAGCACTTCATCCAAGAAGTGTTGGCAGCCATCTTGGGACCAATATACATGATAGCACCTCATTAAAAAGCATTGCAGTTAATAGAAGATTTTAAGACTTTAGTTACATTATAAATCATTTGTTGATGGTACCATACTCATTTTAGGAATTGTGGTATGTTCTAAGGTGATTTCACCATGTGAAAAAGCCTTCTGCTGGGATATCATGATTGAGAGAAAAATATTTTCTCATGCTTTTACCACAGAGGTTTGGAAGGTGATCTATAAGCTAAACTGAGAGCTTAATTTCTGTAAATTCACATTATCTTTCTCAGTCATGTGAGAATGAAGTCTGACATGCTCAGTAAAACATGTACATCCAACAAGGGCAGAGACTGTCAGTTGATTCCTTTGTGTTCTACTGCAGCTTTCCAGAGTGTTCCAAAGAACTACTAGAGCGCTAACCGTCCTACTTATGATAAATGTATGGCACACCTGAAGCCATCTTGCTTGGATTAAAGTGGTAACTCTTAAAACATTTAATTTAAAAGGGAACAAAATGAGGGGGTTCATTTTTCCATAAAAAGTATGATTAGTGCTGCAGAAAGAAAAATTAGGGCACATTTTGAGTGACTTCTCAAATCCTGGCATGCAGACTGAAACATGCACTTTCAATACCAGCAGCAGTTTTCCCTGGTGAGCAGTAGCTTTACTACAGTGATCTAATGAGCAAAAAGAGTGCTAACATTCTGATTTTATGGCAAATGTGTGACACATTTGAATGCCTTCTTGATGGAATCAAAGTAAAAAACTGAAAGTATTTCCTACTGAGGAGACTGCAGTAAATGAGGAAATTAGGAAACTTCATAACAAATAAGTCTCCCAAGATGGCCACCAGAGGCAAAAGAGCCCAAATGTAGCCCAAATATCACCCAGATGTAGCCCAAGTATAGCCCAATGACAGAATGTCCAAGAATGTTCTTAAAAACAACTAGAGCACTTACTGTCTTCATTATGACAAATGTATGGCACACCTGAAGCCATCTTGATTGGAATAAACTGGTAACACTTAAAACATTTAATTTAAAAAGGAACACAATGAGGGGGTTCATTTTGCCATAGAAATTATGATTAATGCTGAAGAAAGAAAATGAGGGCACATTTTGAGTGACTTCTCAAATCCTCTTCTATTTCATTAAAAAAATCTGACATGCAGACTGAAACATGCACTTTTAATACCAGGAGCAGACTTCCATGGTGAACAGTAGTTTTACTACAGTGATCTAATGAGCAACTAGAGTGCTAACATTCAGAATTCATGGCAAATGTGTGACATATCTGAATACCTTCATGATGGAATCAAAGTAAAAAACTGAAAGCATTTCCGACTGAGGAGACTGCAGTACATGAGGAAATTAGGAAACTTCATAACAAATAAATCTCCCAAGATGGCCACCGGAGACAAAAGAGCCCAAATGTAGCCCAAAATCACCCAGATATAGCCCAAATATAGCCCAATGACAGAAGTGTGCAAAACACGTATTATTTTGTGTTTTTGCAGTGTTATATAGTGCAGACTTGTCAGGTATTGGAGTGCTTTACATGAGCATTGGTTACATCACACAAGAACAAATTCATTTTGGTTGTAGACATGGGGAGACTAAGTGATTTGACCAGAATCACAGATTGTCGAGCTGAAGCAGAAACTTCAACCTGGTTCCCCAGTTGCAAAGTCTGCAGTTCTGGAAGTAACACCACATCCTCTCCCCTAAGTGCAACATTTAATCAAGTTGTCAACTAGATAAAAAAACATAAAGATAACAAATAATTTAAAAGTGCTTTGTCGCTATTTGAAAACTCAGAAAATATGTCCTTATTTTAGTCTTTTAGAGCACTAACCATAATTTTGATGCCAATAAGACCCTCTCATATATGTAATTTCTAAAGGAATGCTCTAGGTATTACAGTTTTGATTACATCAAGATGATGTCAGGCGTTCCACACTTTTGTAATAAATATAGAATGTTAGCAATCTAGTTGTTCATTAGGATACTGTTGAGAGGCAGAGGCCAGGGGCACGGACTCAGAAAATTGAAGGCAGGTAGGAGGGTGCAAAGGCAACAATTTAACCACACTGAGCAGGCAGGAAGGGCCGTGGAAGCACAACAGACTATGGAGGGCAGTGGAAAGGGGGGCAGGGGCAACAAACCAACAATACAGGACTTGCAAGAGAGGCTGTTGGAGGGAAGATCTATTACGGGTCAAGGAAGCTAGGGGCGGTCCCCAGAGCCCCGGGAGCCACCACAGAACTGAGCAGGAGAGTGAGTCAGGGACAAAAGGGGCACCTTAATTTGAGCCGGGGTGCCTAGGAACGCTTGCTCCAAAAATGAAGAAAACAGACATATGAGACATGGAATTGGAGGCAGAATACAATGGCAGTTTAATGAGAAGATGCAACTTCAAAGAAACCGCAGAATAGAGACATAAAGTACAAAATACAGAATCCAGATAATCATACAGCTGTCATGATATTCTCTGTATCTCAATTAATGGACTGACAGAGAGAGAGAGAAAACACATCTATAAATGCATCATGAGAAACAAGTTACACCAAGGAAAATGTTACCTAGGGACACTCACATTTACTCTTAGAGCAAGCATTCCTGCAATTACAATACAACATCTTTTAAATGCAAAAGTAAAGAGAACAATGGTTAAACATAACATGACATTTCATATAGGTAAAATAGAATAAGATACTTCAATCAAAGCAGAGCAAGACATTTTAAGCAAAGGAAGACAAGAGCTCCCAGCTCTTGGGGAAAACCTGCACTGCCTGTTAACCTACATACAGACGGCGAGGTAGTCCGTCGATATCTGTGGGTGCGCCCTTTTTATATCATTTTGTGGGCTCCTTTGCACGCTACATCTACCTACGTATGCTACCCAAAAGCTTCGTCTGCAGATTTTACCAGACATTTCGTCATTTACCCACTTAATGCTGACAATGGACTGGGTGAAAAGGTCAGTCTCTCAGGCCAATCGCTTATCGTAAGTTCCATAGAGCAAGCAGAAAATAATGGGTATTGTACAGGAATTCAATATATTCATGTATAAAATCTCCTCAGTTCTCCTAACTTGACGCTCTGTGGTTGCCACTTCCTTAAAAGCGGGAAACCTGCCCAGGAAGCAAGTACCAGTCCAGGATGCAGCCTACTGTATGTCGACAGCTTCAGGGGGATGTTGAACTTTGATACCGAGCACGGAGCACTCGGGTAGGGTGGGGGCTACTAGTTTGGAGCAGAAGGCCTCGCAGACCTGCCTTCAGACTGCTATACACTAAAATTGCAGAGCTATGGTCAATTTAACAAAGAGGCCTACATATTGAACAGAAGGGCCTACACAGGGGTTTTATGCTGGCTGAGTGGTAAGGATGTCTCAGGATAATTATATAGCAACACAGGACCCGCTGGTCAATTTAATACAGCCTACAAATGCGGCTGGCAGGGCAAGGACAAGGGTCTCATACTTCAGGTGTGGACAGAACGGGCCAGGGGCCCCCTGTGATACAAAATCTACCCTCCTTCAAGGCTGTGGCAATGTAATAGACCATTGTGGGCAGAAGGAAGAGGCAATGGTAGTACAACCATACATGCCAACAGACCCGATTCAGCCAGGAAACGTCCAATGTTTTTAAGCTCAAATGGGCTTTATTTGATCTGTCTCCTGTCTACAATATCCTCTTTTTCAATGTAACTCAAAGGGGAAAATCAATACCCCAGTTTTTTTTCAAAATCTCCCTCTTACCAAGTTCAAAATGTTCGCAAGTATGGTACATTGGATCATGGAAGGAAATGGGATAGGGACATGGACTTGGATAACAGAGGACAGGAGGGACATGGAGAGGTGCACCAAACTGACCCTGCAGGGCAGGCATCAGGGTTTGCAGCAGCACAATACACCACACAGGGCATGCAGGACGGGAGTGCAGCACAACAATCCATCGAAAGCAAGAGGGAGGGGACAGGACCATGCACATGGACAACAGAGAACAGAGGGGCAAGAGGCAATGGTAGCTAGCTGACCATAATGGACAGACAGGAGAGAAGGCTGCAGCATAACAGACCATAAAGGGCAGGAGGGACGGATCAGGGGCATTACAATGGAACAGACAAGCCAGGAGGGAGGGAGTAGGGGTCTGCACATGTAAACAGAGGGCTGGGGGCAAGGGGGCAGGGCAGGAGCAGCAAGATGGCCATGGAGGTCAGGCAGGATGGGCACTAGAAGCAAGACACAACATGAAGAGCAACAGTGAGACTGTGATGGCATACACACAGACCATGGAGGGAAGGTGGGAGGGGGTCAGGGGCAGCTAACTGACCACACAGGGAAGGTGGGAGGGGCCATGGCAGCACAGAAGACCATGCATGGCAAGTGGGAGGGTTAGTGGCAGCACAATGGCAATGATGGGCAAGAAGGAGGGTGCAGGGGCATGCACAAAGGACGATGGAGGATAGAAGGGAGGGTCAGGACCTGTGCACAGACAAGAAAGTTCAGGGGAAGGGGCCTCACAACAGACCACACGAGGCAGGCAGGAGGAGCAGTTGCAGCACAACAGACCAGGGAGGGCAGAAGGGTGTGGCAGTACAATGGACCATGTAGGACAGGAGGAAGAGGATAGAGGCATGGCATGTGGACAGGCAGGGTGGAGGTGGCAGGGACAGGTTACAGTCATCTGACAATGCTAGGCAGGTGGGAGGGGAGTGGCAGCTCAACAGAACACTCAGAGTAGATAGGAGTGGCAGGTCCATGGGACATGGTGGGCAAAAAGGATGGAGCAGGGGCATGCACAAAGACATCGGAGGGCAGGGGGAAGGAGAATAGGGGCAGCAAGCTAAGCACAGAGTTTAAGCAGGAGGTCAATGATGGGGCATAGAATTGGGCAATGGAGGGCAGGAGGAGTGGACTGGTACATCATACTAAATTGAGGGCAGTGGCAGCACATCAGACCATGCATGGCAGGAGGGAGGAGGCTAGTCCATGGATTCACACAACAGAGGATAGGGAGGAGGGGGATGGGGCAGCAAGCTAACTGTTCAGAGAAGGCGGGTATTAGAAACTTTATTGTTTTTAAAACATTTTGTCTGTGCAAACTACTTAAAATATGAACAAGTATGCAGCATAATCTCACTTTTATTCAGGAAGAAGAAGACGTTAGTGACTGTGACTCCGGGCTCACTTGGCAAAAACACCCCCTGACCCTCCACCCCCTATCGCAAAATGTAATGCCCGTGAAAAGGGTAGGTGAACACAGTGTTATATAGAACATAGTCCTGAGAGCACGATTGAAAATGAAAACTAGATATAGTGTATGGTATAAACTATGCACCAAAAAGTGTGATATAAGATGAACCAGGCGTGAAATATAATATGCAATACATTGTGCGCAATGACAGATTCATTGGAGAGCGCGAGATAGCACAGGCACTAGCGCGTGCTATGCAATATGCGCCTTAGAGTGTAATATGCACAGGGCAGTGTTGTGTAACCTAACTAGTCTCTAAAGTTGTAATATAAAATATGTGCTGGGGAGTGTAACGTTGCATATGCACTGTGACAAAGATATGGATCCCAAATTGTAATATGTATGGCATAGCACTGTGCGTTATAACATAGGCATCGAGGAAGGCACGTTAGATGGGGCAATATAACCCGTGCGAAGACAAGTGTGGCATGACATTTTCACGGGGTGGTGTTACAGTGCACATGGGCTAGAGAGTGTCATAGCATATGCACTAGCTAGTGGAATACAATACAGAGGTGTGTGGCACTCGGCAGGCAATGGTGGGTGTAACACAGCATTGGGCTCTGTCAGGAGCGCGCTGTGACTCGCAAGTGATGTTCGTCCCCTTTCCAGACAGTAAAATAAAAAGTATTACACATCCGGCAGTGGATGTGTGTTTTATTAACTGTGAGGGGGGTTTCTTGCATAGTTTTTGTCGAATTTTTGTCGAATCCCCTTTGAATGGCTTGGTGTGCATGTGTATTAAATGTGCCCGTCAATAGCTACCCATGTTTGTATAAATAAACGACAAGGGTGTCTACCGGGATTAGGCACGGTAGAGCATCAGACATGTCAGAGCTTCACTAGTGGTGTAAATACATTCCACGTGGATTAATTGCATGCATAGTCGCCTTTTAATGAATATCACGCAAATCGTCATGGTGATAGGTACGTACGGTTTGTCCAGCATGTCCTAGGTGTGTCTATAAATATATATTTTTTAAAAATAATAAAAAACAGTGGCCGGCCCTGGGGATTGGGGTCAAAAAAATATAATTAGGAGACAGGCCCTGGGGGATGGGGTCATCAGGGCCAATAAATTAGAATAAGAAGGGGAACCACACAGCCCCCCTTCTTAAAAAAATAAAATAAATAAAAGACTGGCATCGTGCCGGAGGCCATGCCCCCTCCATGCAGCACTCTGCAAACGCGCCCCCAACAGGCATCTCCAGTATGCGCCAGGGAGCTGCGCTGCAGACAGGTGTTCTGAGGCCAAGCCCCTTTTTACACCTCTCTGCAACGCAGCTCTGTGGCGCTTACTGGAGGTACCTAGTGGTCTAGTGTGATTCAAGGGGACTTAATCTCTCAACTTAGAACAGCCACAGGGCGCGTTTACACAGTGGTGAAGGGAGGGGACGGGGCCTGAGGTGACGTGTGCAAACACGCACCATGGCACGTTTTAAATTGGGGATATCATTTCCCTTCAATACTGAGGGCCCCTGGGGGCTAACTAGACCACCAAGTGCTTCCAGTAAGCGCCACTGAGCTGCATTGCAGAGAGGTGGTCCAGGCCGTGCCACTTTTTACACCTCTCTGCAACGCAGCTCTGTGGCACTTACTGGAGGTACCTAGTGGGCTAGTTGGACCCTAGGGACCCTCAGGACTCAAATGAACTTAATCTCCCAACTAAAAACGGACACAGGGCGTGTTTACACAATGGTGAAAGGAGGGGACGGGGCCTGAGTTAACGTGTGCAAAAACGCCCTGTGGCCTGTTTTAAGAGGTAGTTTTAATCCCCATGCCCTATTATATACTAGGGGCTTATAGAGGAGGTAAGGCTAATCACAGGGGGACCCCAACGCATAATGTTCCCTAGTGTATGTAGGTGTTTTCACTGTATTCTAAGTGTCTTTTAACATAGCACTGGCTCTAGGACTGGTTAGTCAGACTCAGTTACCACCAGTATCCGTCTGAAAAAGTTGAGGGTACAGGATGATTTTGCAACAAGGCTTCTTTCTGCTCTTCTTTTTGTTCTTTCTGCACGTTATCCTTCTTCCTGCACTTATCTTAGTATTTGAGGACTTCTGTTGCTTCTTTCTGCACTTCTTTTGTTTCTTTCTGTGCATTTTTTCTTCTTTCTTCACATGTCCTATCTCTGTAGGCATAGTTAGAAATTAGCATTTAAAAAACCTTTGAAATTAACAGAAACAACCATAGGTTTCAGGCACGTTATAGTTAGGAATTAGCATTTAAAAAACCTCAGAAATTCACTGAAAAAACCATAGGTTTCAGGGGTGTTATAGTTAGCTGGACTTTTCACTTGTACAAAACCATTGAAATTCCCCCGTTATAGTTAGTTCAGCTAACTATAACTCGCGCGCCCGCAATGCACTGCTGATGACGTCACATATTACATCACTCATGACATGGTCAGCGACATCACTCATGACATCACTGATGACATCTCAAATGACATCACTGATGACATCACTGATGACATCATCCTTGTGATAGAGTGGCAGACCTCCTCTCACCCTAATATAACCTTTGATACACACATTCAAAAATAGAGACTAAAATTTTCAAAACAATGGACATACCAATACCAGTTACAATAACCTCTTCAGTAATTCTAAGATCCACATACACATCCACTCATTCACCAACAGTCCTATACAGTCACTCATCTCAAATGACATCATCCAGTGAATGTGTGTTTTTCTGAAAATTAAATATGTTTTATATATGTATATCTGAAGGTCGATGGAAGAATAAATGGGTATATAAGTGTCTAAATGGATGATTTGTTTTTGAAAAATTGATTGTGTAACTCACTGATTAAGTGTATCATAGTGAATACATGGCTTAGTCACAGTGAGTAATGTTTAAATATGTAAATATCTGTATCAGTCTCTCACTTTGTGTATAAGTGGCTGCATGGTTTGGTGAGTAGCTACATGGGTGTCTTTATAGGTTATTAGTTTGTTTTTTGAGTATCAGTCTGAGTGTCTGCATGGTTCGGTGGGGGGTATTACGTAGTGCATAGGTGCATGAATGAGTGACTCACTGTTTGTATGTGTTGAAGACAGCATGTGTGCAGGACTGTATGGGTGGATGAGTGTGTGTATGGGTGTGTTAGTGAGTGAATGACTGTCTCAATAGTGTCTTTATGAGTAACTACATATGTTTTAAACTAGTATATGTGACTATTGGTGTCTATAAGTGAGTATATGTGAGAGTGAGAGATTGAAAGAGTTCCTGTATGAATAAGTATGTGTTTCTATAAGTGATTGTTTAAAAGACTAAGTATGTGTAAGTTTCCGTAGAAGTAAGTGTGGTGGTGTATGTATAACTGTATATGCAAATAAATGTATGTTTGATTCTTTATTAGCATGAGTGACTATGTGTGTGAGTAACTCTATGGATGAGTGGCATTGTGTAACAGGATGTATAGGTGTATGAGTACATATGATGAGTGAATACATGTATGAGTGACTGTATAGGACTGTTGGTGAATGAGTGGATGTGTATGTGGATCTTAGAATTACTGAAGAGGTTGTTGTAACTGGTATTGGTATGTCCATTGTTTTGAAAAGTTTAGTCTCTATTTTTGAATGTGTGTATCAAAGGTTATATTAGGGTGAGAGGAGGTCTGCCACTCTATCACAAGGATGATGTCATCAGTGATGTCATCAGTGATGTCATTTGAGATGTCATCAGTGATGTCATGAGTGATGTCATGAGTGATGTCACTGACCATGTCATGAGTGATGTAATATGTGACGTCATCAGCAGTGCATTGCGGGCGCGCGAGTTATAGTTAGCTGAACTAACTATAACGGGGGAATTTCAATGGTTTTGTACAAGTGAAAAGTCCAGCTAACTATAACACCCCTGAAACCTATGGTTTTTTCAGTGAATTTTATATATATATATACAGTCAAATCCCCCCACAGATTGAGGAAATAATTCTGGGTAATCCACAAAGATTAAATAAAACTTGGTTCAATTGCACAATGGACATATACAAGAAAAGTTCATAGGTGGTATAATTCATATTAGGAGTCCTATTATTTCTCTATATATTGATGATTGTAGCGGGGGAGACACTAACCAAACAAATAGACAAGAGTAAAGTCCAGCACCGATGCGCATTTCGGTGTGTGACCCCGATAAGGGTCTCACCTTCTTCAGGGCGCAATGGTCAGGTACAAACAAGAGAGGACACGCCTGTAGAAAACAGAAGATAAAATACACTGTATGTAGTACAATAATCAAATCATGAATTAATATATGCCATACATAGGCACTTTAAATCACCAGCTTGGCCTGAAAACAAGAGAAGGCACAGGTTCATAATGCCTAAATATGCTGACACGGATAAATACAGGAGGGCGTGCACACTAAGAATAGAGACATAAGTTGATAGAACCAATGTGGTACCATATAGTAGAAGTTAATTCAGGTGCCACTACATCCAAAACCCGTGCCAAAGCGGAAATAAAGACTTGTGGTGTTAGTGCACATGCTCACACGGTCGTTACCCCAGTGATAGAAAAAGCACCTAATAGGAGAATAGGAGAATAGACAAAGGACAAGGCCATAGAAATCACAAACCATACCTGATGCAAATGCCACAAGGAATGGCAAATATAAAGTCACTGTAGGGTAAGCAGTGAATGGGTTCATGGCCCAAGCCTGAAAAAGCCAAATCTACATAATAAGGAAAACTTCATGAGAGAAATATCAAAAAAGAGATCTGAGTAGTTTGAAAAGAACTCAGGATGGGAAAACTCCTTACCAGTATCGATAAAGGGGTCAGATCCCTAGGTCAGGAAAGTATAAAGTCCTCAAGATCTCCTACCAAAACTGTACCCCAGATAGCAACACTGGAGAGTCCGAGCATGAGACGATCCCAAATGAGGGCCACCGATTCTCTCCAGGATAGGACACCACTTACCCAGACAGTGAAGGTCCATCATACCACAACCCTAATAACCAACCAAGACAAGAACATTTTGATAGGCCCCTAGGTAGCAATCGTTTTTTAGGGAAACGAAGGGGCAATTTCCGCCCCAGATTCCGGAATCAGCAACAGAGAGTTTACTACCAAGAACAGGAGCAACCGGAGAAATACATCCAAACTCGCAATCAACAATACTGAAGAACGTAAATTCTATTCCAGTTTTTAATTTGTCCTCCGACAACCCTGGACTTTCCTGCCATTGATTGCTACAACACTCCAGAGATCTTAGCCCTGGCCCCCACAGGCCACAACAACAACTGCTTCATTTCATCCCTGAGATACACAGAAGGGCCCTTCACTTGCCAGTGCTGCAGGCTCAACTGCAACAGTGAAACCCTTGCCACACCTACACAGAAACTTCCAACCCTTCAGACCAGTTTACTGCAGACCCTCAACACCTGTTCCCTCTGCAAGCATGCCACAGATATTTGGGAAACCATCACCACCTCCACCGCGACCTAAACCGTATTCCACACCCTCATCACCAGACTCCACCACATTTGCATCAGAGAAAATGCCCTCAAGTGGATCACTTGTTTCCTCGCTGGTTGCACACAGAGAATCTTGCTACTGCTTTTCACCTCCGAACCCAAAAGCATCATATCTGGCATCCCCTAAGGATCCTCCCACAGCCCCACCCTCTTTAATGCCTACATGCCGCCATTGGCTGACATCAACCGCACCCATGGACTCAAAATCATCTCCTACGCTGACAACACCCAACTATCCCTCTCTCTCATGGACGACACCACCACCACCAGATCCAACTTACAGAACACCATAACCAATGTCGCCGACTGGATGAGATCCACCTGACTAAAGCTAAACACAGACAAAACAGAAGTGCTCATCTCCAGAAGGAACACCTCCCCCTGGAATGGCACATGGTGGCCCACTGAACTTGGACTTTTAGCTACCCTCACCACCCACGCACACAAACTCAACATCATCCTGGACAGCAATCTATCCATGAAGCACCTGGTCAGCACAGTAGCTACCTCCTGCTTCCACACCCTCTGCATGCGTCACAAGATTTTCAGGAGGATCCCCATTAGCACGAGGAAAATGACTACTCAAACACTCGTCACCAGCCAACTGGACTACAGAAATTCACTCTACACTGGAAGAACATCCCACCTCCTTAAGCGACTACAGACCATACAAAACACCCCTGCCAGACTCATCCTCGACCTCCCAAAGTGAACCAACATCATCCCCCACCTCAGAAGCCTTCAAGGGCTCTCCGTCCTGAAAAGATGCCAGTTCAAGCTGCCGACTCACACTTACTAGGCCTTTCACAACGCTGGACCTTCTTACAAAAACCACTGCCTGACCTTCAACCAGTCAACCAGACAGCTCTGATCCACCTCCCTCGAACCTCCCCTTCACTCACTGACTACGGAAGGGCACTCAAGACCTGGCTCTTCAACTAAGGCTCTCATTACTCCAGCACCTAGGTAGTGGATGCCCCTCTGGGTGATAAGCTGCTCTATATAATTACTGATTGATTGATTGATTGATTGATTGATTGATTGATTGATTGATTGATTGATTGAAACTGAAAGCAGTAACACTTCTGAACTACTTTTATTCTCTCTTTGCTCCACCATTTACCATCATCCAGTTTCACCATACCTTCCTTCACTTTCTCAACTCTCTGAGGCTCAGAAAACATGGAGAACCCTCCGGGAATGAGATAGGAAGTTTCACATTCACCCAATCGCACACCTTGACACACAAATGATGCCCCTTTTCCATAACATACTTCAATTTGAGCATTCTTTCTCTTTCTACGTGCATTCTTCACTTTGTTGTCTGGAACCTTTGGCTCACCCATCCAAGGGCCTATCATCTTGTTGAAGGAAATCCTTCCCGTTAACAATGTAAATGTTGAAACTTCAGTCTCTGCATTAGGTTTGTAAGAATAGCCCACAGGAACCTACACAACTCTGACAACCAGTCCAAACCTGTTAGCAAAAGATAAACAGCAAATTGCCTTATTTGACCCTCTTGCACCTTTCAACAGGACCAATGCCTTCCAGAATGCCGTCCTGCCAAACAAACTCTCTTGGAATTTAATTATCTTATTGCTGGTGGTACAATCAACAAATTTGACATCTGACCATCAGGAAAAATCATCATCAATGCCATACTTAAGCTACATTCAACACATTGAGTGGCCCAATCATAACCATCCACTATGCCCGAAGCCCGTTCACAACAGGGACTAGATCCACAGGACTTGGAATGGTGGCTTGGGATTTGTCACTGATGGCACAAGCTATGCATTGCCTTTCATGATGTTCAGCACACCTGTCTGAACCCTGCCACCAAAATCTGGTTGTGTGACATTACAACGCAGTCCGTTGCAACACATGCCTTTACCACGCATGTGTTACAATGTGAATGCCATTACCATGCATAACCTTTACCACAAATATGCCTTTACCATTCATTCCTTTACAACAAATGTCATTGTAAAAGCATGCATGGTAAGGTCATATTCATGGTAAAGGTTATCCCAGGCCCCTGACTCAAGTCATATAACTCGTCCCCGACAACCCTGGACTTTCCTGCCATTGATTGCTACTACACTCCAGAGATCTTAGCCCTGGCCCCCACAGGCCACAACAACAACTGGTTCATTTCATCCCTGAGATATACAGAAGGACCCTTCACTTGCCAGCGCTGCAGGCTCAACTGCAACAGTGAAACCCTTGCCACACCTACACAGAAACTTCCAACCCTTCCGACCAGTTTACTGCAGACGCTCAACACCTGTTCCCTCTGCAAGCACGCCACAGATATTTGGGAAACCATCACCACCTCCACCCCCGACCTAATGTTCATCGTCAAGACCTGGCTCACTCTGTTCTCAGCCCCCAACATTGCAACTGAACACGCCATTGCTTCAAGATTATAACCGAAACAGTACCAACAAACACAGAAGAGGTTTCACCATCATCCAGAAGTAGACCCTTCAATACACCACAACCGAAGAAGACAGATCATCACTCATGGAACACCTCAACTTCCAAATCTGAATCGATGCAAACACAACTGTGAACCCTCACCTACAGTCCCCCAAACCCCTGACCCGCCTTCTTCGATACCACCTCTGAACTCATTGTCTCCCTGGCAATCGACTCCAAGCACTACGTCTTCCTCTGTGACCTCTACTTCCACTTTAATGACCTCAATAACACCAACTCCTCCAACCTCCTGGAAAGCATTAGCAACATTGGATTCACAACTGGGCACCAGTCCTAATCACTGTGCAGAACACACCCTGGACCAAATCTCTACAGCCATTGACAGAATCAAAATTCATCATCTAAGGAGGAGGGACAAGAGATGCTTGTAGGTCCAGCATATGAGCTCCTTATAAATATCAATTGTTTCAAACAAGTATGCAGTTCCTTCAGACAGAGGCAGACAGAAACCACTGCCATCTTGTGGGAGATAAGGTAGGTTGCTCAGTGGTATCCTCACACTTACGCAGATGCTAAATTAGCATTTCCTCTGCCATTATTGAGGAGGCCTGAGAGCCACTCTACTTGGGTTGGTATTCCTAAAAAGGTACACCACATTTAGGTTCCTCTAGTGGTTGGTTTAACCTCACTATTAATTAGGATTCCAACCAGTGTGTAGATGACGAAAAATAATTTTTGGTCCTGACGAATTGCCATTTGATCATTTTGTCTGACAGATCAGGCAAGAAACAAAAATCAGAATACAGCCATGCCACTGAACTCACCTGGACTGACCACAGTATCACCCAATTCACCATGGCAAGATCACCCCAACCAGCCTCCAGGCTCTCCACCTCTGCTGACCGCAGATGGAACAAAATCACTGAGACCCAATGGACTGCTGCCCTCAGCACCACCGGACCCCACACTACCAGCAACCTTGAGCTAGCCATCCAAAACATCGCCAACTGCACCAACACAATCTACCCCATGAAAATGGCCAGTTCCCCCAGACACAGCAAACACACCAGCTGATTCACCCACAAACTCTAAGCCTTCAAACACAAGTGTAAGCCCCTGAAGAGATTATCCTACTCTAGCAGGAACCACCCAGATGTCACCACCTTCAAATCTGCCCTCAGCAAATACCACCACCAGCTCAAGGAAGCTAAGAAGGACTCCCTGACCATCCGCATCGGGCTGAACGCCAGTCACACAAAAGAACTCTTCAGCATCGTCAGCAACTTTTCCTGTCTTTCTGCCACAGAGACCATGATCCGCTTTCCCAAACCCTCAGTGACTTCCTGGCGTACCACTTCCACAACACGATAGCAGACATTTATAGCAGCTTTGACCCACGGCAACCAACCTTGACAATCTCTTGACACACTCGACAACTCCCAAAGTCAGTTCACCAACTGGACACTACTCACCGCACCAATCACCACTGTGATCATGACCTCCATTCAATCCGGACCCCTGACCCCACCACGCCTTCAACCTGGGACAGAAGAAAATCAGCAGCACACTCACCAACTATCTATGGCTACTGCCACCATCCCTGATGCCTGGAAACACGCAGAGGTAAAATCCTCCTGGAGAAACTATCCACCTGCCCCAATGAGCTCAAGAGCTACTGGCTAATCTTGTTGCTCCCCTTCTCGGCCAAGGTCCCGGAGAAAGCCATAAATCGCCAGCTCACCAATCACCTAGAAGGGAACAATCTACTCACCTCCCAATATAGTTTCCACTCCAACCACAGCACCAAGCCCTCCTTAATTGCTGCAACTGACAACATCAGATCCGAGGCAAGACAGAAGCTCTGATCCTCCTTGACCTTTCTGTGGTCTTCAAAACCGTATTCCACACCCTCATCACCAGACTCCACCACATTTGCATCAGAGAAAATGCCCTCAAGTGGATCACCTATTTCCTCACTGGTTGCACACAGAGAATCTTGCTACTGCTCTTCACCTCCGAACCCAAGAGCATCATATCTGGCATCCCCTAAGGATCCTCCCACAGCCCCACCCTCTTTAATGCCTACATGCCACCATTGGCTGACATCAACCGCACCCATGGACTCAAAATCATCTCCTACGCTGACAACACCCAACTATCCCTCTCTCTCATGGACGACACCACCACCACCAGATTTAACTTACAGAACACCATAACCAACGTCGCCGACTGGATGAGATCCACCCGACTGAAGCTAAACACAGACAAAACAGAGGTGCTCATCTCCAGAAGGAACACCTTCCCCTGGAATGGCACATGGTGGCCCACTGCACTTGGACTTTTACCTACCCTCACCACCCACACGCACAAACTCAGCATCATCCTGGACAGCAATCTATCCATGAAGCACCTGGTCAGCACAGTAGCCACCTCCTGCTTACACACACTCTGCATGCTTCACAAGATTTTCAGGAGGATCCCCATTAGCACCAGGAAAATGACTACTCAAACACTCGTCACCAGCCAACTGGACTACAGAAATTCACTCTACACTGGAAGAACATCCCACCTCCTTAAGCGACTACAGACCATACAAAACACCCCTGCCAGACTCATCCTCGACCTCTCAAAGTGAACCAACATCATCCCCCACCTCAGAAGCCTTCAAGGGCTCCCCGTCCTGAAAAGATGCCAGTTCAAGCTGCCGACTCACACCTACTAGGCCTTTCACAACGCTGGACCTTCTTACATCAACCACTGCCTGACCTTCAACCAGTCAACCAGACAGCTCTGATCCACCTCCCTCGAACCTCCCCTTCACTCACTGACTACGGAAGGGCACTCAAGACCTGGCTCTTCAACTAAGGCTCTCATTACTCCAGCACCTAGGTAGTGGATACCCCTCTGGGTGACAAGCTGCTCTATATAATTACTGATTGATTGATTGATTTATTGATTGATTGAAACTGAAAGCAGTAACACTTCTGAACTACTTTTATTCTCTCTTTGCTCCACCATTTACCATCATCCAGTTTCACCACACATTCCTTCACTTTCTCAACTCTCTGAGGCTCAGAAAACATGGAGAACCCTCTGGGAATGAGATAGGAAGTTTCACACTCACCCAATCTCACACCTTGACACACAAATGATGCCCCTTTTCCATAATATACTTCAATTTGAGCATTCTTTCTCTTTCTAGGTGCATTCTTCACTTTGTTGTCTGGAACAATCCAAGGGCCTATCATCTTGTTGAAGGAAATCCTTCCCGTTAACAATGTAAATGTTGAAACTTCAGTCTCTGCATTAGGTTTGTATGAATAGCCCACAGGAACCTACACAACTCTGACAACCAGTCCAAACCTGTTAGCAAAAGATAAACAGCAAATTGCCTTATTTGACCCTCTTGCACCTTTCAACAGGACCAATGCCTTCCAGAATGCCATCCTGCCAAACAAACTCTCTTGGAATTTAATTATCTTATTACTGGTGGTACAATCAACAAATTTGACATCTGACCATCAGGAAAAATCATCAACAATGCCATACTTAAGCTACATTCAACACATTGAGTGGCCCAATCATAACCATCCACTATGCCCAAAGCCCGTTCACAACAGGGACTAGATCCACAGGACTTGGAATGGTGGCTTGGGATTTGTCACTGATGGCACAAGCTATGCATTGCCTTTCATGATGTTCAGCACACCTGTCTGAACCCTGCCCCCAAAATCTGGTTGTGTGACATTACAACGCAGTCCGTTGCAACGTATGCCTTTACCACGCATTTGTTACAATACGAATGCCATTACCATGCATAACCTTTACCACAAATATGCCTTTACCATTCATACCTTTACAACAAATGTCATTGTAAAAGCATACATGGTAAGGGCATATTTATGGTAAAGGTTATCCCAGGCCCCTGACTCCAGTCATATAACTCGTCCCTTGCTACCTCCCTCTCTCCCTCCTTCCTCCCCCTCCCTTCCCTGGCCCCCAGATCTTTTTTTGAGAAAAAAAACTCCTCCCCAGTACCTCTGCGCGAACCCTCCCTCCGGGCCCCAATCCTTTTGAAGAAATACCCCTCCCCAGAACCCTAAAAAGGGACCCCTGTGTGATTCCCCAACCCCCAAACCCTTCTAAGAAATACCCCTCCCCTGCTCTGAACCCTAAACGGATCCCTGGGCCACCAACCCCCCAGCCCTTAAATAAAAATATTAATTTTATTTATAAACTAAACTCCCCCTTACTTCTCCATGACGTCTCCTCTCCAAGCTCTTCTGAGGCATGATGCACGTCGTAAAGAGGAAGTAGAAGGGTCTTTCCATTTCCTCTAACTACGCTGATAGCCTCCACCACCCTTTCCACACACATACATTTGCCACACATGCCTTTACTACATATCTCATTGTAAAGGTATGCAATGATAAAGGCCATGCATGGCAACGGTGTTTACCCATCACATACATACCTTTACCATACATACCTTTACAACTTAATTTGCTGCAAAGGTATGTGTGGTAAAGGCTATGCGTGGTAACCAAGCATGCATTGTAACGCATGCGTGGTTAAGGGTATCCTTGGAAACAGTTGCATTGTAGAGGCTGCTTCCCCCCAAATCTTTCTATGATCCTTCTCTTCATTGCCCAAATTCCTACATTACCTTCTTGTCTAGTTGCATTATTCTACTACATTTTAGAAGGAACTACCAGAACATCTTAATGCCTCAACAAATCATCAATCACTGATAACTCCACGCAAATTTGCATTTAATCCCCCACTTCCTTATCCAAAATCCTAGATCACAACGGTGACGGATATCTCATTTGCCAAAATATAAATTGCATTTTATCCTATGGCATTTATATTTTGGCAGACGGGATATCCGTCACCCTTGTGACAGAGTAACCCGTCCACCGGTGTCTAAATTAGGCCATTAATCTCTAATCATGTTTCTGTTTATCGCAGCTATATAACAACACATCATCTTGGAGATCCAATACTACTGAAAATTCTTCAAACATGGATTACACAAAAAAAAATTAAAACTGCTGAGGCGTAAGCAAACCCAATGGCATGCGTTTGAACCTACCAGTACCTCCGGAGTGATATAAGATTTCAAATTTTTCATTTCCCTATGCAAAACCACATGATGGTATGCAGAAGTTATGTCTAAAATGGTGAAAACCTTGGCATCCTTTAGGGTAGTCAACATTTCTACCGTATTTGGAAGAGGAAAGCCATTCTAAACTTTATGTTCATTCAATGAACCCTTGTTTACATACCCTTTGTAGTTCCTTTTTTAGCTCGGACCTGTTTGCCAATGGTACTCTACAAGCTTTATGAACTACTAGCAAAGCATCTCTTTTTAGTCGAATGTGATGATTTGTCTGAACATACTTGTAAAAATAATTCTGTCCATACATTAGTTTATAAACGGCATACAAAAATACATTCTGTTCTATAAAGTACTTGTTAGGGATTGTTAGGGTCCAATATGATTCCTAAATTCTTTAGCTTGAGCCATCGAAACAAATAGGAATCATCCTTTGTCTATACCTTTTGTGGTGTTCTTTTTTAAATTTACATACCACATCAGATTTTCCCAAAGCATCAATGGACTTTCCACATATGCTCTGAAATGGAAGTCAAAAATTTCCAGTGGGATGAGGCAGAAGGCTGTATCTGATGAAAGCACCTCAATTCCGGACACCCCTTTGGTGAAGGACTGCTGAAACAGATTTGTTGCTGTGGAGAAGAACGTGGAGGGAGAAGTCACCAAGTTGATCTGACCAGCGATGAACCTTGGGCGGATAGGCGAGCAGGTTGGTCCCGATCTCCTCCTGGTTCTTAGAGCAGTTTTACCCAAATATTCCTCACTTTTGGATTTTGGCAATCTGGACACCTTGAGCACCACTTCTAAGCGTCCAGGACTGCTGGGGCACTACTTGAACGGTTTGGACTCACTCAGATTGGGTTCCTGTGTGGGTCCAAAATTAAGGGAGCCTTTTGGGTCCCTGAAGCTCAGGAGGCCAGCAAATTAGCACTTGGAGTCACTCTGATGGTCCTGGGTTCCGGTTGCCACTCCAGTCCTAGCCAAGAAGGCAGCAGGACATACAGACACTATTCATCAAGGCAGCAGCAGGTCAGGGGTCCAGTAGAGTTGCAGTACTTTCAGGAGTATACCAGTCCTGGCAGAGTATCCATAGCTCCAGAAGTGGACTCAGGAGTTGGTGTCAGAGTTCCTATTTTCATTCCGAGGTACCCTCCTTCTAGAAGGTGGGAGAAACCTTCTATACATTGGCTTTGAAGTGAACGGAATATCCTGACTCCCCTGCCCTGGCTCGAAGCTGGCTGCAGTGACTATGTGGAGGTGAGAAGTCCTTTGTTTTAGGGCAAGGTATTTCCTATTCAATTGCAGGTGGGGCTGTGCTCAGGTCAGCCCCCTAATGCTGGCTGCAGATTGCCCATGCAGGCACATCTAATCCCTCTATTGTGTGACTATCTGAGAGGAGTTCACAAAGTCTGTCAGTTACATCCAGTCGTGTGACCCTAAACAGGAAGCAGGCACAAAAGAGGTAAGGGCAGAAAAATAGCAACTCTCTAAAACTATGGGAGGGGAAGGCCTTACAGTAGTGAAAAATGAATTTAGGAGTTTTTCACTACCAGTGCATTTAAAACTTAAGAGTACATGTCCAACCTTAATATTGCACATCACCCTGCCCTAGAGGCTATATAGGGCCTACCTTAGGGGGTGACTTATATGTAATAAAAAGGGAAGTTGTAGGATTGGAAATGGGGTTTTAATGCCAAGTTGGCATGGCAGTGTAAAACTGCAAACAGGCTGCAGTGGTAGGCCTGGGATATATTTTAAGGTGCTACTAAAGTGGGTGCACAATAAGTGATGCGAGTCCACTGGTAGAGACCTAATTTAACCATGTTTTAGGGAGTGGGCACAAGCACTTTAACTATGGTTAGCAGAGGTAAAGTGTACATATTCCAAAGGTCAACAAAAATGAATTCAGCAAGAAGTGGAGGGAAAAAAGCTAAACGTTTGGGGGTGACCCTGCAGAGAGTGACCAGGTCCAAAACTTAATCCATTTGCTCACCCCAATCAAAGTGAAAAACAAGCATTTGCAATGCAATAGGTCTCGCATTTACGCAAGTTTATGCTATTGGCATTGTAAATGACATTGCCTTTTATTTAGTTTTTAAAAACCCAAAAACATAAATAAAAGGCATTGTCATTTACAATGCCAACAGCTCAAACTTGCGTAAATGCGAGACCTATTGCATTGCAAATGCTTGTTCTTCATTATCACATCTGAGAGCACTGACAGATATGTACGTCCAGGGTAGGGGGTAAGCTGAACAAAAACTTGTTTTATTTAAAATTCCACAATTCTGCACCACCTACAATAGGAACATAGGCTACATTTAGAGTGTGTATGACAACTGCCTTGCCTCTTGGTTAACTAAGGGCATTGTCAACAATTCAGCGCTGGTGAAGACATTTTCTAAAATCATATTTAAAAACTATCACTTTCAATAAGTACTCCTCAATGCGCTTTTATGATCTGTTGAAAAAAATGTGTTAAATAAATTTGAGTGTTGAAGAGACTTTGGAATTTTTTTAGAGTACGTTTTTTGCATGTTGTACATGGCAAATATTTTCTGGGACTCGGCTCGTGCACAGCTCTTGGGAGCCGGAGCTGCCCTTGGCTTGGCTCTGGCTTGGCTCTCTCAGTTAATTTGCCGACTCGGGCAAAGTGTGTTTTCTACTGCTGCTGTAGGAAAATAAGCACTGGCAGAGAGGCAAAATGCTGACTAACGGCTTTGCCAATGCTTTTCGGCAATGTTGTGTAGCATCGGCAGGATGCTGTGCAGCATGGGCAAAAGGAAAAAAAAGGGAGCAATTACGTGGGTATTTTTAAAAGTCCGCGCATGCATGCGCAAATGAATAATGAGGCAGGCACCATTTTTTTATTCACTGATCCAAAAAGGATCTATTTTTTTTTTTAAAGTAGGGAGGGCTGGCATGTAATTTACTGCCTTTTCTTCCTCCAACCTACCCAAAAATAAGTAAATAAAATCTTTTCAAAAAGCCTCATGTCGCAGTAAAATACTTTCGCCGAATACTGTAGAGGTACTTGCGCATACCTCAATTATTAAAATAGTCAGACTGATAGATTTATTCAGTTTCAGGAGAGTGTAGAGTATAGCCAGATATAGCGCTGACTGTTGGCCAAGGAAACAACATTCCGCGGAATGTAAGGGCGATTTACTTTATTAAGTTCATCATTGATAACCCTTCAAAATACAACCAACTCGTAATAAGCCCTGTAATCCGGAAAATTGACAAAATACGTGTTGCCACAAACGAAACCACAGCAGGACGCACCAGTGACAAGGAATTCAGGGTATGTAAATTTCGTCGTACGTCAAGTGACAGGAAAGGCTGTAACACTAGTCCTAACGTCGGCTCCTATTACTCTACACATTCTGAATGGTGCAGCGTTTGGAGCCTCGCGCAGGCTTTTGTGAGGCTCGGTGGCTCCCAAGAGGAGGACTTTTACATGCCACCATCAAGGCATGCAGGCTGGCTTGTTTATTTGTGTGTAAATTTATATAGCACGAATTCTTCCCGAAGGCATTGGAGCGCTTTACGTGTGCACTAGTTACGTTACACATGGTAAGCGGTAGGTGCCAACAGTAGAGTGACAATTATTTACGCCATTGCGCATTGACTGCACACCAATGATCGCAGGAGGCTGTCTAATAACAGTAGCTATCCCTCTTTGGTGTTTCCATGTAGTGACCCTTACAACTAAGAAAATAATATCTTTCTTGCTCTGGTGCTAAGTGCACAGAGAGAAAGAGAGAGCTGAAGATATTAACAAACAAGCATTCGGCCGCGCGGCCGAAAACGAAAGTAATAGCGATCGCGATCAAAGCGAAAGTGATCGCGATCGCTTGGACGGGAGCGCTGTGTGGCAAGCACGCGAGTGGTGCGCGCGCAGCAGTGATTGGCGGCTGCGCGCGTGCACGTTCACGTGCACTGTAGCTTTAGGCCACGGCAGCACTTTGAAAAACCCAGTTATAAAATGTCTCTTTCGAGCCTTTGGCTCGCGAGACCTAATGATACTGAATGTGCCATCATTCTCAAAGACAACTTCAATTTGACAGGTCTTTTCACAGATAATGTATTGATTCCCATGACACACTTCCGTTACAACATATACTCACATACTTCTCAGGTAGAAGAATTCACACACAACATTTTCAGCAGTAGAATCAGAACCCCTTTCATCTTTAGTAGGAATATCTACAACACCAACTTTTCCAGAAATGGAGGGTTTTCACACTTTAGCAAAATATCAGTTTGTTTCAAGGGAGGAGCGGGACTCATGGTGTTTTAATCCACAAAATTCTGCGGAGTTCCACAAGTGGCGGAATTCTGGTCTGTCAATCTGCTCCCACTGATTTGTAGCGCTGGATCCTTGTTCTTTGCTGTAAAATGAGTGCAAATTGCACCACGTGGTGCACCAGAGGACGCTGCTTCTATCTGCCACTTGAGTATATTTTCTACTTGAGTGGCAGCTTTCTCAACACGAGCAGCAACTTTCTCAATACGAGCAGAAGCAACCTGCCACGACCACCTGCATTGAGAAATCTCGGAGGGCTTAATTTTCTTAACGTTGGTGAGCCATGCAAGAGAAAAATACTGCCACGTTGCAGTTGGCACAGTTTTTGCCAAGCTAAGCACTTTCTTTTGCGCACTGGAATTTTTGTATTGTAGTTTGTTATCGCTTTGTCTGAGCTGTCTCCACTTTTTTTTTTAAACATACTTTATTTGTTTACTCCAGTAACAGTACAGAGGAAGGAAATGATTAAAGATCTATTTCTACATAGCAAGATCATATATATACATGATGATGAGGTAGAGGTGGGGCGCCTTGGCAAGTGCAACTGACTTTGGAATCTGGGGATCACGGTTCGATCCCTGGCGCCGGTGGCAGATTAGCCCAGCACCATGTGACTCTGGGCAATAGCTTGCTTAATCTTCCTGACGGCCCCCCAGCGCCTAGAGACCCTTACGGGTGATTGTTTGCACTTTACAAATGTGGATTATTATAGCTTGTGCACAATCGGACATATCTCAGCCTTCTACCATCATAGCATACCCAACTTAACGGTTGTCACCCTAATATAACATCTCTGTTCGTCATGTTATTTAATAATTATACTATTTTCCTGGACAAATATCTAGTCAGTGAGATACATTTTATAAACTCCCCACCCCCCACCCCTGCTGATGTGCCGACAGAGAATATTGGAAGGTCTAAATAATAAGGGTGTGTCTAGGAACTGGGGTATACACGCTGAAAGACTGGAAACGAATCCTAAGTAGGAAGACTTCATAGATATGGTGTAGTTGGGAATAAAGGAAGAATTAAACCTGACGGTTGTCCAATCTAGGATGCATTAGTAATGTCTTCTCTTGGGGTAGGGGCTTAATAATGGAATAGAATGCCTCATATGAAGTCCGATAGATGAGAATGTCGAATGCTTTGGAAGTTTCCAACAAATGATCCCAGTTCATTGCTATTGGTTACTTTTGTAGGCCTCTTTTCTCCTCTCTACGGATAGCCACACTCTCCTCCAAACGCCACCTTTCCACTTCCTCCTTCCAAATGAGTAGTGTGGGGGGGGAACAACCTTTACTACGCAACTATTACAACACACTACATTTACAACGCAATTTTTACAACGCAACATCCACTACAACGCATTCCATTACATCGCATGACACTACAACGCATTTTTAAAAACAACCTTTACAACGCATTCCATTACATCGCATACTACCTTTACAACGCATACCAATACAACGCATAATATTACATTAAAACCCCTACACTATCCAACACTTACCCTACTGTTGCACCCCCTGGAGTTAGAATAGTAATTTTTACCCCTATACTATCCAACACTTACCCTACTGTTGCACCCCCTGGAGTTAGAATAGTAATTTTTACCCCTATACTATCCAACACTTACCCTACTGTTGCACCCCCTGGAGTTAGAATAGTAATTTTTACCCCTATACTATCCAACACTTACCCTACTGTTGCACCCCCTGGAGTTAGAATAGTAATTTTTACCCCCATACTATCCAACACTTACCCTACTGTTGCACCCCCTGGAGTAAGAATCGTAATTTTTACCCCTATACTATCCAACACTTACCCTACTGTTGCACCCCCTGGAGTAAGAATAGTAATTTTTACCCCTATACTATCCAATACTTACCTTAAATGCAATGTAATATTATGCGTTGTAATGGTATGCGTTGTAAAGATAGTATGCGATGTAATGGAATGCGTTGTAAAGGTAGTTTTTAAAAATGCGTTGTAGTGTCATGCGATGTAATGGAATGCGTTGTAGTGGATGTTGCGTTGTAAAAAATACGTTGTAAGTGCATGCGTTGTAAAAGTGTGCGTTGTTACGACATACATCGGTGTGGGGGGCATTGGGGATTTCCACCTTCTAGTAATACCTCGTTTGGCAAGGAGTAAAGCCAAATCTGCAAATCTGGCTTGCACTTTCTGTTCTTTATGTCTTTTGTATAGCCCCAGTATTCTTGTCTCTACTTTGTGCCATCCTGTGCCCCCTCCTACCTCTTTTAAGACAGTGGTTATGCCACCCCAGTATCGTCTCAGGGTGGGGCAAGCCCAGAGCTTATGTAATATATTTGCATCTTGTTCAGGACATCTGGCGCAATGTGGTATAATGGCAGGAAAGATGGCATGCAGTCTATGTGGGGTCAGGTACGCTCTCTGTGTGATCATATATTGAATACATTTGAATTGGGTGTTACGGGAGGTTCGTTTTGGGTGTTCCAATATTGTTGCCCATTCCTTGTCTGACAGCGATCTATCAATGTCCTGTTCCCATTTGACAGTATTACAGTGAGGGGAGTGGGATGGTGTGTGCAGATGCCCCAATAGAACCATCGTGTTAAGTGGCTACCCGTCCCCATGAGGTACCTTAGGCGAACTAGTTCATGGGTATTTGGTAATAGCCCGTTAGGCGCCCAGTATTTTTTGACATACTGTAACAGACTTGCATGGGTCAAGAACAGTGTCTCCGTGACACCCCGTTTGCTAACAAAATCAGTATGTGTGAGCAATATTTTGTCTCCCAATAAATCCCCTATCGTTGTCACTCTGGGCTGCAACCACGGTTCTAATTTATGGGTGGTGAGTGTTCCTAAGTTAGTCTGGATGCCCAGTGGTGGAACATTTGGGGCATATGCCGGGAGAGAATTTGTGTAATTTAGTACCTGTTTCCAGTATATGAATACAGTTCTGAGAAGGGTTCCTGCTGTATGTGGTAATGATCCGCTCGGAGAGAGCAGTCTATGCAACTTGCCCTGAGCTAGCATACGCTCCGACTATGCTATTTCCTGGAAGTCACGGCCAGCCGTCCAGTAGGAGAGCCATTGCAATTGAGAAGCGTCTGAGCCGTTTCCACTTAATGCTGCAAATAATTTTTTTACATGCTTGATACAGCACTTTCAATGCTGTTCGCTATTTCTACAGCTTTATGTAAAGTTGAATTGGACATGAACAACAAAACGTCTTGTGCATTCTTGATGCTCGTTTTCTCTACTTCCTCGTCCCTAATTATTTCTTTTCCATGGTTTTTCTATTCACATGACGATGCTAACATTGTTAGAGCAGTCATAAAGGTTTCTGCTGGTTCTCCTGGTAACTGGTGACACCTATCAATGTTATAATATTCCATAATTACATGTTTTCATCAATTAAACCTGCAATCAAAGGTTTTGCCAGCCAATGCATGTATTTGTCCAGTGCATCCCCCTCATCCAGGACAGTTCCAGTAGGCAAATGTTTTAAAGTCTTTCTGCCTTCCGGCCCTAAACAGTGACTCAATAATGCATACGTTTTTGGTGTAAAAAATTATTTTTCCATGGTATCAATGTGCCTTAAACCACCTTTCCATTGGTTCCAGTCCACAACCAGCATTCCTGAGTTGCCTAAGAAAGCAGGTGGAGCAACGTTTTGCTGCTTGATTCCTGATACTCAGAGCTTGTTCAATTGCCATAAAGAGGACCTTGGTAACGTTTTTGAGATAAAATGGAAGTGAATTACTCTTTAGTCGGTGCACGTGTCACTGATACGTTCCTTGCTTATGTAAAGTACTTGTTACATGAGCCATTTCTACCTTGTTAGGTCTTTGGTAGTTGGCATGCTATCTGCTTTGGATATGACAATGTGGGTGTTCATCACACATCGCCATACAGACTCAAATGACAATATTGCCAGGCGGTGCATTGCTTAGATGCATATGTGTTTCACCACTGTTGTGGGTCCGATTGATGCAGTCAAAATGGCAGAATGCTTGCAAGAGTACTGATGTGTGTCTCCGCTCACTGATAGAACGCATATGCACAGGGGCGTAGCTTCAGGCAGGGTGTTTGGGTTGTTCAACCCCCAATAAATGTATCCTCTAGTAAATAGTTGGGTACAGGTGCTTTCAGTTGGGGATGGTGAGGTGCCCATTGGAGTTCACCTGGGAATTTTACATGTGCATTCACACAAAAACATACACACTCTCTCTCTGTCCTCTCTGTTCTGAAATTATTAAAAATATTAGTAATTTTACAAAATATTGTGTTTTTAGCACCCATAACAATCTGCAGTGCTCTCCCTTTTCACTGCCTCTTAAGCTCCCTCATGCCCTGCTTCTCACGTATGTATTTTGCCATGATATGCCACAGCCATTGTTCAGAAAATCTGAGACTCACACGCCACCAATCTCACTGACCAAGCTATGCCCCTACATATGTATTCCAGTTCCACCATGGGATAAGGGGGCATTCTCCACATTATTTTTATGAATGGGGTGTGGAACAGTGGAGATTCAAGGGTACAAATTCACCCAGATCCCCATATTCATCCAACAAATTTACAATCCGGTACCTTTAATTTAGAGAATGGTGTGCCTCAGCTGGGAGGTCTGATTGGCCTGAACCTGAAATGGTCAAATAATCACCACTATAAACATGCTAGTAACGGTGCAAGTTTATCTTGTTTATTGCCGTGAGCGTACACACAACTGGCATGGTCGAGGCATCAAAAGTAACTGACTAAAGCCTGGTCAGTTCTACTCTAAACTCACTCCATTCTAGAACAGTGTATGAAATAGTGCTATGATTAAAAAACATAAGGGTGGCCTAGCGATCCAACATGGTTGACGCGTGTTAGGCGAGCTTTGCTCAGCCCATCTCTAAAATCCTGCAAATATCCTTTTTCGAAAGACACAGGTCTCTCAGAACTCTCCAGTAGCGGTCCGGCATCGAGGAGTGTGTAATCAGACCCTGGGATAGACCAGGACTGAGGAGATTTTCTATCTGGCTTGGGGACAGACGTTGGTGGCACAGGTGACACAGGATCCATTGCTGTGGGTGAATCACACCACCTGCGGGATCAAGGACGAGTGAGCGTGAGGACGGGGGACACCATTGGGGGGGTGGTGGTGCAACTGTCCATGATAGCGGCCAGGCTAGCTCGTGGTGCAGCTTGCGGGCAAGGAGATCCCACCCGGCTCTCCCATCCCAAGTACCCCCAGATGAATGACAAGATCGCCACCGGCATCTGTGGGGGTGAAAGGCAACGTACCACGGGCCAAGTGAGCACTTCCCGTGCTGGAGGCCGGTTTGAGGGCCCACCGATCGCCATTTGGAGCACTGGGCGATCCGAACCGCACAATGACGAGGGACAAGGTGGTTGGAGGATCTGCCAAGCAGAGTACCTTAGATTGTTATACTGGACCGGGAGCTCCGACAGCAGACAAGGGGGGTGCGTAGGGTGGCCTTCCGGATAATGCCGCACTCATGGCGACCATTACACAATCCAGAGCCGCTCTGGAAGCGAAGATTGGAGAGGTGTGGTTGGATGGTATGCTCCTATGGCAAGATGTTTGCAATGTGGTTGAGCGCATCACTGAGGCTAAGACCAGGGTCTTGGGAGTTGAGGACTCGGTCGCCACCTTGCAAAAAAAGGTTGCATCCTTGGAAACAATCACCAGGGGCCTGGCCTCGAGAGTGGAGGACGCGGAAGGCCGGGCCAGGAGAAATAATCTCAATTTTGTTGGCTTCCCTGAAGGATGTGAAGGGGGAGACATGGAGCGGCTCCTCACCGGGTGGCTTACAAGTTGGCTCCCTTCAGAATCATTATCCAGTTGTTTCATAGTGGAGAGGGCACACAGGGCCCTGATGCAGAAGCCTCCTCCTGGCGCCCGACCACAACCTGTTATTGCAAAGATATTAAACTACCACGACAGGGACATGATCCTAAAGCAAGCCAGAGAGAAGGAACCCCTGCTGTTTGTGAATACTCACATCCTCATATTCCCGGACTACACTAGGCTAGTCCAACAGAAAAGACAGTCGTTTCTGGTAGACAAGGCCAGATTGTGTGACTTGAAACTTTCTTACGCATTGCTGTATCCTGCCAGATTGAGAGTGGTGTATCAATCCCAGACCCTATTTTTCGAGTCACCAGAAGATGTTTTTCAGTGGACTGATGAAACTGTAAAGATTTGTCAACGCACGCCGCCTCGGCAGGAATCAGACTCCTCAATCAGTGAGGCCTCTCGCAGGCCGCCTAAGGTCAAAGCTAAAGGAGTTAGAAGGTCAAGATCCAGAGTCGGTCCGAATACTGCAGTGATTCTAGCAGATCTGCCTCGGCTCCCCGGCAGGGGCCCTCGGTGTCATAGACACTTCAAATTACTCCGTGATGAGGGACTGCTGGTGGCATGAAGCTGAACCGGTGAAACGTGAGCAGGGGCTAGTACCTCTGTTTGACTCTGTGTAGTTCAGGGGCAAGCGTATTGAAGATGGGTGGGTTGTTGGGGAATAAGTGGGGGGAGCGGGCCACTCTCACCGCGACAGATACTTTGAGGTAAAGGGTGGGGGGAAGGGGGAAGTTGGGGTATACATGTTATTTGTTTACACTGCGTCACTGCCACACACAGACACAGCTGGTATATTGGTCCATAGCTGTCCCACCCGTGTCTACCCATAGATCGTTTGATGGCAGTCCCAACAGATGGGGCGCGACCCCAGTCTGGGGTTCTTCAGATAGTGAGCTGGAATGTCAGGGGATCACTAGATAAAATCAAGCGGGGGCCCTACTCCAGCAGGCCAAATGGTACCAGGCTGACGTTCTACTGCTTCAGGGGATGCACCTAATGGGTAATAAGGCCCGGTGTCTCCTTCGCTATGGTTATATTCAAGTGTACCACTCAGGTTTTACCAGGGGATCCCGAGGGGTTGTGATTTTGCTCCACTGCAGAGTCCCCTACAAACATATCAAGACATGGACTGACACTCAGGGGAGATATGTAGTTATCCAGGGTACCATATACGAGGAACAGGTGGTTTTAGGGTGTGTGTATGCTCCCCCGCTGCTGCAATGGGCTTTGGTGGAGCGCTTTACATCGTTGTGGGCCGATATCCCAGAGGAGCTAGCGATCGTGGGGTGTGACAGGAATGATGTAATGAATTTGACCACAGACAGATGGAGAGCGGGAGGACACCCCACTGTCTTACATGGTACCAGATTGAACGCCTTGGTGACGGGGTTGGGTGGATACGTGGAGGTGACTGCATCTTGAAGAGTTAGGTTATACGTACTTCTCGACCACCCATGATTCCCACTCCTGTCTTGAATATATATTTGTACCGATGGGTGCTGTAGGACGGGTGAGGGTGGTAGAGATTCTCCCAAGGGATCTGTCAGATCAATCCCCAGTGCTTTTGACATTGCAACTGGGCCCTGGAAGGCAGCCCTTGCGTTAGTGTTTATCCACCTGGCGTATGTAGGATGAACAGTATCGGGAGCACATGGAGCAGGCTATAGAGCAATATTCGGATGCGAATTTGGGTACAGTTGCTGAGGCTGCAACCCTGTAGGAGGCTATTAAGCCTACCCTGCGGGGGTGGATATCTCATATTGCGCGGTGTCCCATCGACATCAGGGAAAATCTCCCCTGCAGTCGGAGGCCCACTTACTAGAATTGGAACAGAGTAGTAGAGGGGAGGGGGGATGCTTGGTGCGCCGACAGCTGGCACTTGAGCGACAATCCAATTCGGACACCCTGATAAAAGAGGCTCGACCCGCATTGCTAGCATCCCGTAGCAGGATTTATCAATGGGGCGATAAGTCTGGTAAATTATTGCATAGATTCTGTCAAGGGGCCTTATAACCACAGGATCTCCCAAATATACCGGGACCTCATGGTCAGATCTTGAGTGACCCGTCTCTCATTGCAGAGAGTTTTGCACACTACTATGCAGAGTTATATACCCCTAGGGAGCTCCTGCAGAACACTGTGGTGCAGCGCTTTCTATCTGACTTACTCTCTCCAATGAGGTGTGCAAACCTGGACCTTCCTTTTACAGTCGAGGAGATAGGCACTGCACTGGGTGATCTGAACTCTGTCAAGGCGCCAGCCCGAATGGGTTGCCATGCAAATTCTTTAAGAAATACTCCCCCAAACATGGCCCCACTACCTTCAGGTCCTTTAGGAAGCCAGGGACCGGGGGTATCTACCACGATACTGGAGGCATGCGGAGTTTGTGGTGTTCCATAAGCCAGGCCGACCTCCAGACCAACATGCCTCGTATCGCCCCACATCCTTGCTAAATGTTTTGGCCAAAATTCAGGCCAAAGCACTGACCAGTCGCCTCCAATCCTATATAAATACCCTGATACATCCCGACCAGGCAAGATTCATGCCTTAGAGGGCTACGTGTCACAATATTAGACGGGCACACACAGCTATAGCCACGGTTCAGGGGAAGGGGGTGCGGGCCGCTCTCATGTTGGCAAATATGGATAGGGCATTTGATTCCCTAAGCTGGGTCTATCTGTTTGCATTGCTGGACCGATTTAATATAGGTCCTCGCTTCCTGTCATATCTCAAACTGCTATACACAGACCTTAAAGTGTCTGTACATATTTACGATTCCAATTGGTAGGGGCACCCGCCAGGGGTATCCGTTGTCCCCATACCTTTCTGCTTTAGCAACGGAGCCCCTGGCGGCATGGGTAAGAATGGATGCGCAAGTGGTGGGGTTTAAATGGGACCAGGGGCTCTCCGACCGCATCGCTTTATATGCGGATGATGTCTTGTTTTTCCTAACAGACATTAATAGGACAGCACCACAGCTGTTGCACATCATGCAAATCTTTGGGGAAACATCTGGTTTATTTATAAACCCAAGTAAATCCACGCTCTGGACACTAGGAAAGCTGTGCAAGTGGGGCCGTGGGCTTCGGCAGTCAGAGGGAGTGAAATACCCGTGAGTCTTTTTATCAGAATCACCGAAAGTAGCGAGGGACAGCAATTTAGCACCGGTATGGGCATGGGTACGCGAGGAGATGAAAAACTGGTCACATATGCCCCTCTCCATCTTTGGCAGATCGACTAACTTCAAGATGGTACCGCTGCCCTGTTTGCTCTATCAGCTACAGAACCATCCATTCCCAGTAGCTCCTGTGTGGTTCCGCCAAGTTAACGTGGTACTAGGGCAATTCCTGTGGGCGGGGGGGCATCCAGGATGGCGCTGCAGACCAGCTTCCCATCCACGTATTGTGGGGGACTAGCCACGTCGGATGTCCACTCGTACTTTCTGGCTTCGCATCTTTTGGTGTTGAATGAGTGGTGGTTTGGGGACTGCATTTTCCGGTTTCCGGGGGTGGGTTAATATCGGCATTTCGACGTTAGGAGACGTAATGTGAGGCTTGATGCTGAAGTCATTTCAGGATTTGCAACACGAGTACCAGATGCCAAAAACCCAGTTTTATAAATACCTCCGGTTTCGGCATGTCATTTACTCCAGTGTCTCGGGACTAGAAGCCCTCCCTGAGTTCAGCCCGGTGGCAGCCAAGGTTTTCATGGGTGATGTACAGGACCGCAATATATCAAAGATCTACAAGTTCCTGGTAACACACATTGCCAATACATTAGATAAACCTAGAGAAACATGGGCTGGGGACATTGGTCAGCTGGATAGTGATGACTGGATGGAAGCGTTGGCGTCTCCTAAAGAGGCAGCGATAGCGATGCGATTGCGCCTCATTCAATTCAAATACCTGCATCAGGTGTACTATACCAGGCTCAGTCTGTGGAGGGCGGGTCTTGTTACATCCCCAATATGTTTGCGCTACAATCGAGAAGAGGGGTCCCTGATGCACACTATCTGGCACTGTACAGCACTTGCAAACTTTTGGAGGAGGATCATGCCTGTCTGGCCGAGGTGTTGGGGTGGGAACTCCCTTTCTCCCCCAGACTGGCAATCCTACACATCTTGGAGGGTATAAGTGGTAACATCTACAAGCTGCACTTGTTAATACTGGGACTGGCGTTGGCGAAAAGGGATATAGCAAAGGGATGGAAGGCGACAGCTCTGCCCTCTCTCTTGGCTTGGAAGAATGGTTTAGATTTCTGCATGAGGTTAGAGACTCCAATATTTAAGGCCAGTGGTTGCCCACAAAAGCATCCCAAAATTTGGAAGACATGGGCAGATTATCTCAGCCTGGACTTGGATCCAGTGCCCCCAGTGGACTCATCTGCATTTATGGGGATACGTGGGCCCTTGGGGTAGGGGATTTGGGGGACAGTAGGAGACCTTTGATGTGGTACCAGGGTATGCAGTGGCAAATATGACGCAGTGGCGAGTTAAAGCAACAGTGGGGGTTTAATGTGTTTATGTTCTCTGGTTCTGCAATAGTGATGACAAAGAAAATGTGTTTATCAAACGTCAATTGAAATGCTTTGCAATGTCTACTATGGCAGACGTTTCCTGGAGTAAGGCACTCTGCACTGTATGTGACTTTTGATCCAATAAAACCATCTGTTTAGAAAAAAACAAAAACATAAGACTCCAAAAGGTTAAAAGTAGTCTTATGGTTATCCCATCCTTGACATGTTAAAATGAATGGTATTTAAAGCACCCTCACACCCATCATTATTTGAGAACTACATAATGGACAAAATTAAGGGTTCACTGATAGAGTAGCGGTGCTAAAAACATCGATGTAAAAAATATCGAAAATAATTTATAGAATGCAAAATTATCGACGCCCTATACTTTAACAGGTAAGTACAAAAATATCAAATCAAAAATATTGAAGTTAAAAATGTAGATGTTAAAAATATTGATTTAAAAATGTAAATAAATTAAATTATATATATAAATATATAAAATATTCGTATCACCTTTAACAAAATAAATTAAATTTAATATACATTTTAACCAAATATAGAAAGTAAACTTAATTTTAAAAAAATTAAACGCACAAACATAATAATTTATACATATACATATATTTACTTTAAAATTATTTTTACCTATTATCTTTATTTAATTTTTAAACTTTTAAATTATATAAAAATTTAATATGTGCATATATCAATAATGTAAAGTAAAAAATTATATAGTTAATTAAAACCTTATACTATAAAAACAAAATTAAAACATACATTTCGCAATACTATAAATACAACAGTAAGGAAACAATTGGATAGAGAAATAATAAAATGTACTATGCCCAACCCAATGAGTGCAACAGTAGGGAAAATATTAGATAGCGGAGAGGTAAAAATTACTATTCCCACTCCAGTGAGTGCAGCAGTGGGGAAAATGTTGCATAGCAGAGAGGCAAACATTACTATTTCCACTCCAAAGAGTGCAACAGTAGGGAAAGTGTTAGATAGCAGAGCGGTAAAAATTACTATTCCCACTCCATTGATTGCAACAGTAGGGAAAGTGCTGGATAGCAAAGAGTTAAAAATTACTATTCCCACTACAAAGAGTGCAACAGTTGGGAAAGCGCTGGATTGCAGAGGGGTAAAATTACTATTCCCACTCCAATGAGTGCAACAGTAGGGAAAGTGCTGGATAGCAGAGGGGTAAAAATTATTATTCCCACTCCAGTGAATGCAACAGTAGAGAAACTATTGGGTAGCGGAGGGGTAAAAATTATTATTCCCACTCCAGTGAGTGCAACAGTAGGGAAAGTGCTGGATAGCGGAGAGGTAAAAATTATTGTTCCCACTCCAATGAGTGAAACACACAGCTAAAACTAATTAATTAATTAATGAATTACTAATTACTTAATTTGAATTAATTAACAACTAATTATTAAGTCATCAATACAAAATAAATTACTTCCCACCCTTCCCACCATTGACCCCTATAAACACCACAACACACACATAAAATTAATTACACAATTACCATAATTAATTACTAATTAATTAATTTAAATTAATTAACTAATTATGAAATAATTAATAATTAATTAATTTACACATTTAACACTATAACATCACAATTGACCAAATATTAATAAATACAAATTATTCAATACATTTTATATAATTAAATTACTTCCCACCCTATTCCCCTATAAACCGACAACCCGCTGTGAAAATAAAAACGCAAAATTCTGATAAAAAGAGTGAATAACTCCTAAAATTTTAACACATATAATAAAAATAAAAAAAATTCTTAAACAAAAAAACAAACTTCACACACAGGTAAAATATATACTAAAATACATAACATTAATAAAGAATCGATATTTTTAACAACTATATTTTTGCAAACGACATTAAACACTTAGATATTTTTTTAAATCAAAATTACTTATCTAAAATCGATATTCTTGACCACGAGAATTTGTCTGTCGCTATTCCTGACCCATGATATTTTTGCCACGATATTTGTGCAATTAGATATTTTTTTTCTCAATATTCTGTCTCTGCAAAAAAATAAAGCAGTGGTGCTGAAACAAGTGTCAGAGTGGGGGTGCTGATATCAATGAGACATCAAGAAGGTCATAGTGAATTTGAAAAATCAAGCGTCACACAAAGAAAAAGTGCAGCAAATGAGCCACGCCCATTCACCAGGAAAGTGGTAATGGTGTAGAATGTAGATGGTGGCATATGCACTGGAAGTAGGCATGCAGAGGGTGCTGAAATTCCAAAATGAACCACCGTCTACATACTATACCATTACCACTCTCCATGTCAATGGGCGCGGCTCATTTGCTACACTTATTCCTTCTGTGAAGCTTGGATTTTCACAATCACTACGCCCTCATCAATGTAATATTGATGCCAGCACCCTCACTCTAAGAGTTGTTTTAGTACCACTGGTGGTGATGGTAGTGCAGTGGCAGCTGCCTCAGAATGGGGGTAGTGGGGCGGGAGAGTGAAGGGATGAAAAAAATAAAATAAACTTACCTTCTCCTTGTTCTACGCCGCCACACGTCTCTGCTCCTTTTTCTCCACTGCAACAGAAGCACCCAGGCTCCTAGACTCTCCCAGCCAATCACTACGCTGCATGAGCAGCGTCAAGATTGGTCTGAGTGGCATGTTTGGCCACTCAGGCAGTACCTGGGAGACTGGGCATGTTCTCCACTGGGCTGTGCAACACAGACTAGTGGAGAACATGCCAAGTGCGCATGACTGTTTAGTTGGCCCCAGAGGGCCGGGCAAGCCGTCATGAGCACTTAGGGAGGGAGTGCAAACCACTTCTACTCCGTCTGATGGCAGGAAGCCCAGTCCCGCCCAACATGGCTGGAGTCGCAAAGAAAAATACAATTATAATAACCCCTGGTGGTGCATTTTGGAGCATATTGTCGCAAATATATTAATGAAGCAGGGTGTGATAGTGCACTGTCATTTACAGGCAGTGCACATTCAATTAAAATAGCCACTAAGTTTGCACAGCCATGCAGTTGTACTGATACAACTATATAGAGCTCAAAAGTTAATATGTGGAATTTGGGTTTCAGCGAATATTTATCATTTGAAAATCACCAAGTAAAGTGTCTTTGATCTTATTAAAATGTATTTTTCAAAGGTGCGTCACTTTTGCTTTCCTAATGGCTGATCTTACTTTGAAATATTTTTGCAGTTCATTTACAGATATTTAAATTTTGTTGTGTGTTAAAACATTTCCATCATCCGCTAATCTTGCAACACTGGGTGTACTCCAGCAAGATTCCCACATAGGTCAGTTTACGAAAGCCTCTAAAGTTTCGAAGAAAGAAGAGTAAACACCAACCTACTTGGTATAAGAATAAGTAGCATTTGACAGGATACGTAGCCTGACATATGACCTTGATCTTTGAATGTACAGGGAATGGATCAAGATAAAAACTCATCTTTATTGCTAATTCGCCATTTGAACATGAGCATGATTATTTTGGGTGTTGCAGCACCCCCACGCCCTTACTTCCAGCGCCTATGAAATCAGGTAAAATAAATTAAAATAATTATTCCTTTCCTCGCTTAGTTGAATACGAGAGTTAAATTGCTCATAGCAAAAAAACAGTTTGTTTTTGCAACTCATTTGTGGAAAAACACAAATCTAAGCTGGACCGGTATAATATATGACAGAGAATCTCGATTTATTTTTTCCTCTTACAGGGAGCAGCCTTTTTAAAACATTCTTTTAAGGGGCTTAATGAGGTGACAGTTTCTCACAAATAAACCTATGATGACTTTAAATAAGCACGTTACCCTAGCAGTCAGCAGTTTGCAGACTATCAACTTTAGCACTCTGGGAATGCGTGCCTGGGATTAATATTTAAATCAACCGAACACCATCTTTGCAAGTAGTTTTACTTCCTTCTAATTAACGCTGTTTTAGAAGTGTCACAGTCATCACAAAAATAATTCTGATTAATCGGCTCTCAATGCCAGGCACAGAGATGAGCTCCAGAGGTTTTGAATGCAGCATCAATTCTGAAAGTAACTTGCATTACATTGTCGAGGGCAGTGAGTATAAGTTGGTTTCTGCCAACTGACCATAAGGAGCCCAAATCACTCTTTAGTCATCACATTCTACAACTTGTGTCTAGGTGTTTATACTGCTGAATCGTATCTTAACAAATGCCATTGATTTCACGGTGAGAAAGCGGTCTCTGCCCATCCATACTGAAGCAGTGCACCTTACAAAGTCAGTATATGAAGAAAATGTTTGTCGCGTACCCCCCAGCCTCGAAGCATGAAAATGAAACATGGCACAGATGGAGCTCTGTAACAGAAATCTTTATTCTTCAGTATCACACAACCCCAACGGTAAGCATTACGTCATGACTTCAATAACCACACCTTAACATCTCCCCGCAGCTTACGTAAAAAATGTTTATGTCCTCCCAGAACTGTGAGGGTCCTAATGCTCATAACATCAAGACTCTACATCTCCCCCTTCCTTAAATCAAAAGTACACCATATTTCCTCATTGAGTTGTCGAGGTTGAAGGAAGTGACCCGATTAGGGCAACCCTGGTCACTCTTGACCTCCTCTAGCCTTCCAAGAATGAAGAGTCGATGACACAATAGGGAATACAAGAAAACTAGTTTGTTCACGAATTACACTGAAGTGGAATCCAATTTTACCAGCCACCTATAATGGCTGACGAGGGACTGACTTTAGCAAGTATAAAGTTACATTATGTATCTTGCGAAGTCCACAAAGACCCGCCTACCATGGAAAAATACTGGTGGGTGTGGTAATACAATGGGGAACAGAACATAAGTGTCGATTCCGTAGCCTGGTACAAGCTATCTACAAGGTCGTCTGGCCTATCCTCCCCTAACTAACGTGACATCTGCATCAACTAATTACGTCTTACACACAATATGTAAATATGATGTATTAGCCATATAAATGCTAATCTACTATAAGGTAAAACACGAACATAATAGCAAATTTGCGTTTCAATTCAATCAAGGTGCTCGCACTAGTCTGCCAGATCCAGTAGTATGAAGTAGTTGAGCAGTACATGGACTATTCAGCGATGACATAGGCTCAGATGTCTGATCTGGGCATTCAGGCGGGTTTACCTCACTCACGCTCTCAGGATTAGACAAACATCGAGTCGCATGTCCAAAGTGTGATGAGTCCCGTGTGTCCTTTGGTCTTTACAACTCTCAGTGGGTCAACAGCAAACGTAGTGTCCATTTTCTGCTTCTGTTTGACGAATGCCCAGTCCCATCTGTTGAAGACTGTTTCCTGGGAGCCCTCGGTGCCCATCAGCATAGGTTTTCATTTTGCACTTTCAAAAGGTGTCGGTAAAACTAACCTTGTAAATACTTGTTGATTGGGCCGATGTCCACTGTGGTAGTTTAGTTCCTATTGCTCTCCCAAATAGCAAGGTTGCAGGAATCTCACCAGTGGTTGAGTGAGGAGTTGTCCGATAGGCACAAAGAGCTTGACACATGGCTTGCTTCAGATCAATTTCCTCCAATGACGCTCACTTGGTCTGAAGCCAGAGCGGTGTGCACTTTTGATGCCTAATGTTGAGTTAACTCTTCGAACGCCTTGCTATTAAAAGGCAGACTATTGTCTGTTTTGAGAATACCCCACGCTGCAAAGATGTTATCAAGGCCTGGATGATTTTCTCATGGGTTGTTGATGATAAGCCTTCTACCAAATTGAAACATGATTATTCATCAATGATCACCATAAAATGGTGTCCATTCTAAAGGGGTCCAAAGAGATCAACTGCCACTCTCTCCCAGGAATGTGCAGGAAAGTCAGACATAGTCAATGGATGCTGCGTCACTTTGGGAGATATGCAGTTACACAGATGACACCCTTTCAGTTCTTTCTCAACTCGTTCATCGTGGTGAGGGAACCACACTCGATCCGTATGACAGTTCTCGAGACTCTCATTACAATTCCTTCCTGAGTGATGGATAATTAATCTTGTAGGTTTCTGAAATTCAACATCGTCAGCAAATGGTCAAGCATTTTTCTTCCACAAGTGAATTGAAATGTGTCTTTGATTATGAGCATGCTCTTGTCTGTCTTGGTAGCAGTAATAACCTGTTCAAATGATAGAGCTGCTTCTGTACTAGACCTCACAATAAAGTTAACATTCTCTTCAGCCATTTTGGATTTTGAGCTGTGGCACGGTAGCGCTACTCATGAAAAGTAATCAGCAGAGTTATGAACTTTCCCCGGCTTATGTAAAATTACGTGATCATATTCTTGCAGTCATAATCCCCACCTCTCAATGTGAGGAGGCCGTTGTGTTTAAAAAAATAGTGAGCAACGTCTGATAACCTGTGATGACGATGAATTGTTTTCCATATAGAAACACATGAAAATGTTTGCAGCCCCACACCACAGTCAGACTCTCTTTCTACGACTGAGAATAGGCATATTCAGTTTCAGACAGACTTCGACTGGCATATGCCACAATGTGTCTCTGAGCATTCGAATGACCATTGTGTTGAGCAAAAATAGCCCCCAGCCCCACTGGGCTTACATCTTCTGTGATCTCAGTATGTCATTTGGGGTCAAACTTAGCCATTTCAGTTGCATTTTAAATTGGACGTTTTATTCTTTTGAAACTTTGATCACATTCAGGGGTCCATTGGAATGGGACATTTCACTTTGTTAAGTCTCTAAATGGGGCATTCACTGTAGCAAAGTCACAAACATATCTTGAGTAATAACTGGCCATGCCTAAGAAGGATGGCAGCATGGTTACATCTTGTGAGGGGCAAGTAGATGACAGTGCTTGCACCTTATCTGGGTCAGGAGTCATTCCTACCTCTGAGAATATGTGCTCAAAGAACTTGAGTTATGAAGCTCACACTTTGCTGCATTCAGAGTGAGACCTGCATCAGCAAGTATTTGGGACACTTGTGTAAGAGTTTTGTCATGTTCCTTGTGTGTTGTCCCAAAATACCAATATGCCATCACTGCAATTAAAATCATGTGTAACAGGTGTAATTATTCAGCATATAGCATCTTTAAATATTTCTGCAGCCGAAGATATTCCAAACCTTAGGGGCATATTCTCTTGAACGTGTGATAACCATCGCAAAAGTTACTTAATGCAACCTCCAACATCGCAGTCTATCGCGGGAAATTTACTCCGTGATAACCAAGTATTCACAACACGGTGGCACCATGCGATAGTCCCCCAGATAAGGCGTCAAGTGACCACGATAAAATCAACGCCATGCCGCAAAAATGCAAATCACAAAAGCAAAAAAAGTTGCGATGAGGCCAAGCGGGATACAAAAAGCAGCGACAACCAGTGACAGGTCTGCAATTCACACGTATCTGGCGGGGAAAATGCACCTTAAAAGCAGACCAGGCAAACGGTGAGATGACAACGTACGAGCACAACCCCACATCCATGACTCAGAACTAATGATCATTGTCCAAATCAGATAGGCAGTTCCCCACAAACAGCCATAATGTACATTGACATGCATTCAGTATGTAACCTGAACTAATGTGGAAGTAACATGGAACACACTGTGAAACCGCATCCCCTCTTCACATTGCAGAGGGACAAATAACACCCTCTGCACACCGATGTGCCATGACCATACAATAATGAAAGCATGGACCGATGTAGGGGCAGTGACTCCCCCCAAGTAAATGTCGACTTGAATCACAGGGTGCATCCCTGCATCATGGCGGCACATATCATAGCCCAAAAGAAGCCCTGTTGTCAAATGTAGGCCACAAATGACAGCCAAAATGGAATGAATTTGGACACATGTGAAAATCCGAAGAGTGGGAAACCGTAACTACTGTGACATACAGAACTGGCAGTTCGAATACGTGACACCCTAAACAGCCTCACTGCACAGAGGTGACACACCCACCATCCATCAACAAATACCTAAATTGTCAGCACAACATGTCGCACCCACACTTGTCTGAGTGAAGTGCCTGTACAGATTAGTGATATGCACGCAGAGAATGTGTTTCGGAATGCATTTATTAGCACATGATGTGCCTGTGGTCAGTCAACATACTGTGCCATTACTGCTAAGGACCCTCACAATGTGACGTCAACCAGAGAAGAAACTGTCAATGATGTAGTCCCTACGGGCAATTCCTGCTGTGGCTGCAATGGGGTGTGGTCCACCTGCCTCATCTTCATCATCATCGTCCGGTGCATCTGGCACTAGTGTCCATGGGGCTCTGCTGCGTACACATATGTTGTGCAACACACAACATGCAAGGATCATCTTGCATACGAGGCCTGGGCTGTACAGGAGCTTTCCACCTGTGATGTCCAGGCACCTGAAACGTGACTTCAATACACCAAATGTGCACTCCACGATGCCCCTGGTGCATTTGTGGGCCAAATTTGTACTGCCTCTGGGGCTGTGTGTTCGGGTCTCAGGGGGGTGTCATCATCCAAGCGCAGAGAGCATATCCTTGGTCACCTGTGACGGTGCAGAGAGACATGAGTCAATAGTTAGTTCCGCATGATGTGTTGGCAGGCTCACTGGCTCATTGGTGTGTGATATGTGTGACTTAGTGATTACCGTAGGACATGTACTGCGTGTTGCTAATGAGTGGCATCACTGTGTATTACGTAGCCGCACTGCTGCACCTCCCTCCTGAGCACATACACTATTGTGCGCAGCACGAATGCATCACATGCACCCCTACGGCACACCATTGCCAGGCCTGTCTGTGCATGTCCACAAGCCTGACTATGACACAGTGATGATAATGCGCAGAATGTGGCCGGACATATGTGTGTTGGCCTATTGCAAGGACAGGGCTGACACAGATGTAGAGAACCTGCCTGGCTGAACCCGACATGCAGTTGAGGGTACATCTTTGGCTCATGCAGCGATAATAGCGACACACACAACAATTGGCATGTGTGATCCCTGACCCCGAGCGGGGATGCCCTCCCCCATGTACCCCTTCATCCGAGTACGCACACCAGGGGCATGCCACATGGCAACATTGTCTATTGCGGGACGGGTGGTGCAGACACTAAAACAGAGACACATGCATCAGCCACATCCTTGGCAAGGCCTACACTGCACCACATCCAGATCCACATGTGGAGGAGCCACACCCCTACGCAGTACTGTCGTATGCCTGTCCACCCCGCATACGCTCCCAGGGAGGTACAACACGGTTTCATGTCCCAGGTCTACACCACTGCCTGCGGTGACAAGAATGTGCACGCTGTACACAGCACAATGTTATGTGGAATGGCCCCGGTCCCTCATGCATACATAATAACAACACGGACACACTGAGTGGGTTTGTGGGACTGGCCATGGGCACGTGCACCCGGCCCCTTTTTATTGCCAGGCTCACATCTCCAGTGACGCCTGTGCTGGATAGGTGTTGTGTAGTGTAAGCCACCACTCAGGGGTTGGTTGGTGCTGGCAAAGACCACAACAGTGAGCAGGCAATCAGCACGGTCCGTACATCATGGGTCTCTGACTTGAGCAGCACAGAGTTTGTGGCCCCAGATGCACAGCGGCCGGCACAGTCACTCCGCCACGGGACAGGGACTTGCGGTGCACTGAGGTAGTGCCATGCGAGCTGAGCATGTACTCGTCGATGTCCAAGGGGAATTTCGCAGAGGGTTGCGGAGGTCAGTGGACAGTGTCCTTCCAGGGCATGATGCAGAGGGCAGAAGCAAGCAGGAACAGGCAGAATGCTACAGAATGCTACAGACCCCACTTCACCACCCTGTCAGTATCAGCTACATGTAGATGAAGACAGCATCCAGGCATGGGCTCAGACACCACCGACGTCCAAACAGAGATTGTCCATGAATTTCAGGGCACACACTCAGTGGCACCAGAGCTGGAAGGGGATGCAGTCTCTGATGAGGCCTGTACAATGACATGGACTCTGCTATGTAGAGAGCAAGACTCAGTTCAAATTGTGTGACCTACTCCACCGCAGTGTGTGCCGGAGGTAGCGATCAGCAGTGACCCACAGCCACGTGGGGCAGGCATGCGCTGTTTAGAGTCAGTGGCACCAGTGCAGTTTTCGGTAGTGTCCCATCACATCCGTATAGGTGAGCCTTTTCTCCTCCAGACTGAAGCGCGTTTTCCTCTTACTCCTCTCCTTGCGTACTGTGACATGAACACTGCCTTGAAGAAATCAAGACTCAGTTCAAAAAGTGTGTCCTAGTTGGCCGCAGTGTCGGCCGGAGGCAGCGGTCAGCGCGGGCCAACCGCTGTCCAGCCATTTCCTCCTGGATCTCTCACACATGACGTTGGAATGGAATTTATATTACATTTGTTGGTGACATAGGTGGTGGCACCTGAACTGGGTGGGTGTGCAGCCGGCGAGGACGCCGTGTCCTGCCTGATATGGGCTGCATTGGATTGGTGTGAGGCCTGCAGGGTCGCAGTGCAGGCCGAAGGCTGGAGTCAGTAAGGGCCCACAGACACGTTTGGTGGGAGTCCTATGCACAGGCTTGGAGGGAGTATAGTGACATGAACTCAGCCTTAAATCATGTACTGGCAGGGACGTTGGGCATTCTGGAAGAGGACCAGGCCCAGGGCAACGTGCATTTTATTCATAACCATACGCTGTCACTGACCTGGCGGCGTACGCCGGGCCAGCCCACTCCTCTCACGCTTACAGGGGGGACATAACAGGCTACATTTCCCTGATCTCCCCCACTGGCTGGGGTGACATGGTTGCGTCCACTGTCCACTACACCAAACACCAGCGGAGTATGTCGACATGGATATGTATGTGGTCTGCATACTGCAGTCTGTCCAACAAATCCATGCCACACTTGGCATTGTGTGCAGTCCCATTCATCGGTCACATCGCCTCCTTCGCACATGCCTGGTTCCCGCCTCTTTCCACATTCTGCTAATGTGTGGCTGAGGTGCCATGCTGTTGATGGCTCATGTGCATGGCTAGGCCAGGTTCCCCTGGTAAGTGGTACTGTTGTGTCTGGTGGGTGGGTATGTTGTTTGGATTGTTGTATGTGGGTTTGTAACGTGTGCATATCCAGTGTTGTGAGTTATATGATTGTGGAGTTGAGGTGTGTGGTGTGTTCATTTGGTACCTACCAACGAGCAGTGACTTTCCGTAGGTGCCACCCTGGAAGCGCCAGTTGATGATGGACTGTCAGAAGATGTATGAATCATGCACACTGCCTGGGTAGTTGGCGACGACATTGGTGAAGAGTCCCCGGTGGTCCACTATGCTTGCACATTGATGGAATGCTTGTGCTTTCTGTTGCGGTAATTGTGTGCAGTGTCGGCAGGGGGCAAAAGTAGGGCATGTGTGCAGTCGATTGCTCCCAACATGTGAGGGAATCCAGCTATGGTGTAGAAGCCTTGCTTGGTCTCCAGCTGTTCTTGTGCAGTGTGAGGAAGTATAGGTACTGGGGTACCAGGCGGATGATGGCATCCAAGACAGGTCTTAGGCACTTGGATAGGGCTGGTGGTGAGACTCCTCCGACTCTGGCGGTAGTTGGTTGGAATGTTCAAGAGGACAACAGGTGCAGTACAGCCAGCAGCTTTGTCTGCGGAGGGATGTTGGTTGTTCGCTGTGTTGGTACAGTCAGCCTCTGGGCAATGATGTTCAGGATGGGGAAGATGGTTATCCTTTTGAGCCTGTAGTGGGCAATGACATACTCTGGTGTCATGTCTGTGAAGCTGGTGCGGTTTCTGACGGTTCGCAGTCTGTGTCTGTGCTGCCTCTGTGGTGGGAGGGTCCAGGGGGTGGTGGCGGGCCTGGGGGTGGTGGCGGTGGGTGCTGTGGCCCTGTTGGGGCTCCAAGCTGCATGATCAGTAGCTCCATGGCATCTGTGGTCCTTCAGGTGTGGCTGTGGGCTTGGCTCTCTTTTCTGGTGCCGGCTGCCGGCTGACTTTACACCAGGTCAGAGCAGGTGTTAGTTTCCTGCTGCTAACGCACAATATTGCAGGTTTTGTGGACTTATCGCAAATCTGGCTCATCGTTGAGAATGTTGCGGAGTATTGGTGTCGTGGCTTTTGGCACGGGAAGCCTACTCTGCATCTCATTAGTGATAGTGCCTGGGTCCTCTGTGCCGATGTTTTTTGCGGCTGCTATCGCGAGTGAACTGGTGTTATGGGCTGTTAACACCAGCTTGTGAATGGGGCGATACATTTATCGCAACTTTGGCTATGATAAAGTGCCGTTAATTTGGCGATAGCTCCTTGAGAATATGGCCCTTAGTCTTTTGTATCTGAACAAATCAACATGAGCTGAAAAAGTAGTAACGTATCTGCAATTATCTTCTAGCGTGTGTTAATGGTATCTCTTGTTCAAATCAGGATGGGAGAAGACTCTTGCTCCATTCAATTGCATGATCATGTCTGTTATGTGAGGACCTAGAAGTTTTTCTCTCTTGATTGCTTTATTGGACTGGCGCATATCAACGCAAATGTGCACTGCACCTCCACTCTCCATTTTTGTCACAACCACTATGAGTTAAACTCATGGCGTAGGACCGGTTGAGCGTTCAATTATGTAATTTTTCAACAGCGTCTCTAGTTGTTTCTAAACAGCTTCTTGCAAATTAAAGGCAATTCTGCTGTGTCGTTCAGAAACAGGGCAAATGTTCTCATTGATATGAAGATGCACTTGCATTGTCTTGATTCTACCTAAACCATGAACCAATGATGTGAAATTACTGACTCTCAGACCAAGTATGAAGGTTGTTATTGAGTGATATCTGTCCCATGTCAGCAGCGGTGGCAAGACTGAGTAAACGGGCCCTGGAAGAAGTTCCTTGAAATACATGGATTGGCGCTGTACTAACGTTGTTTTTTGTCCCATGGTTGCTATAAATGATCCTTGGCTTTGCAGTGGTTCAGAAGCAGCCCATGTGTTCACCTTTGTGTGTGATGGAGTGAGGCAAGGCACAAGGGACAGGCTGTTAAACTTCTCCATTGGCAGGATATTAATTGAAGCCCCACTGTCTATAATGAAAGTTATTTGTTGATTATTCACAGTGTGATTTTGGGACATTGTCCAAATGAAGTTTGTCATTTTGTTTGTTGAGTTTCTTTTGACTTGTGGTCTTCTTTGCACGCAGCTATTCCTACAAGCACACGTCGTATCTTGGTAGCTACCATTAACCAACACCCTTCTTCTGCATCAGCACTGATGTCTTAGAACATCTGCATTATAAACTTGATGACGATTGGTCTGCTCATGTTTCCTTTTGTCATAGCTGATGTTGCATTTTGGTTTTGTGGGCGTGGCAAGAATGCTTCTGGAACGTTCGGGCGTCCATGCTGTCCTTCCTTTGTGACGGATTTCAGTTTTCCTGTGCTCTGCAGACTGTTATGAAGTGGTTTTATTTTCTACAACTTGTTTCTGATTGTGACACCTCCCTTCCCTGTGCACCAGATAGATTTGGCCATAAAGGTGTCGTTTTTACATAAAGACCAACCACCACTTGCAGGATAAAACAGAATGCCGTTTTCCTACTCGGTACTTTTTTCTGTGACCTGCCACCTAGTAAGGATGCTTAGATGACGTAAAGCCCGTATCACCCTGTTCAGACAGAGGGTTTCTGCGTGCCTGGATTTAGGCTGGAGGACTTGCGCTTTCATATTTAATTCTGGTTACCTGAGATATAGCTTCCCATTTCCGGTGTTCAGTAACCAGGGCGGATGCCGCTTTCAGCCTAATCTGTGGCAAACAGTTTCACTTTCCTGCTGCTTGTGATCTGCTTTTTGTGTTTTTAGGTCTCGCCTATGCAACGCACATGCGTTGCTTAGGAAAAAGACCTTTAGCCATCGATTCCCTTTTTCTGCCAAAAACGTACATGCATTGCATTGCTTTCAATGGCAACGCGTGCACGTTTGGCAATTCCCATGCGGGAGCGAGCAGCAGCGCCATATATTAGCAATTATCGCGCCTTGCTGCTCGCTCCCGCAAGGGAAACCGGCGCAGGCCCCCGCCTCTCTCTCCTCCCCCTACTGCCGTGTGAGGCGCGCGCGCTTATTTTAATAGTCTTTAAAATGTTGTCTTTCATCTAATTTCACTGTGAGTGTTTTTGACGATTGTTTGACCGGGGGCAGTTCTCAGAGGTGGTTAAATAAACACAGCCACATTTCTACTTTCCCCTTCTCAGTTTGTAGCTGAATATTGCAAACAACATTGTAGATTTTGCGGTGCGGTAAACCTTGAGTGGAATAGAAATTGTTATCAATTTCAGTTTACAGTGTTTTGATTGTCTATCTTTGTAATGAGAAAAATCTAATAAACAGGTTTTGGGAAAAACACTTTACAGTCTGTTTCCTTGCACTGCTGGCACAAGTACAGGGTTCTGCTGCTGTACGGAAAAGGCTGTGAATGTAATTCGATTAGTTGCTTTTTTGTGGTTGTGTTTATTGCAGTCGGCAGAGCTACACAATTTTTGTGGCAGTACACAAAGGATTTATCTGTCAGGGTGGAATAGATCACGCAGCAAACAAAGGAAAATCATATGGTAGGGGAGGACACTTTGTACGGCATAGATATTATCCAATGAAGTGCAAATAACGCAGCGCGATCACATCATCCCAACACATTGATAATATCAGAGTGAGCAGCTTTATTCACTTACAATCAATGATTGTGTTTACATGCAGCAGGTTGAAACCGTTTATGGACATTGCCCTTTCGATCTCATAGAACAAAATAGTTTTTGCACAACATTCGTAGCGTTCAGTCAGCAGAAACAAGCCTACATGTACATCTTTCTTGAAATAAAAGGTGCACCACTTTTAATCAGTGCATTCCAGCTTTGTTGTCACCACTTTTCTTCGGTGTAGCGCTTACTCTTTGCTCACAGGCCGGGGCTTCTGTCTAGAATGACTCTGCCCAATGAAGAAGTAGTGTACTTTACATATTTATTATTAATCACATCACTTGAAGGGACTGTAGGAAAGGCAATGTACTATTGGTCTAAAACTGGGACACTGGACTTATACTGTAGTCGACACCCCGATTATCTGGCATGGGTGACTAAATTATGCACCACTATTGACTGAATGATGTGATGAATCAATTTATCCTCCATAATGCGGCACATTCTTAGGCAGTGTTCTTTCTCTACTTTCACAATTGAAAATATATTAATACCAGTCCTAGTATATGATGACGATGCCGTTCTTATGACAAGAAAGGCTAACAGGCAACAGTTTTTATTGTCGGGGTCTCCCTCCTTTGAGTATGGTTGACTTAAGGGTAAATATGTCCATATCCTCCACTATGGTCCTAGGTCCTAGGAAAACCAAGGTCAAAACACACGGAATTGGGCCCTCGTTGAAATATAGGGAAAACTTGTTTCATTATTTGGGCATCCCCCTTTGATGAAGAGCTAAACTGGTCTCACTTACTCAACGCTAGGTCTTTGCAATTTCAGAGAGCTGTTGACACACTGTTTAGATTTGCATCAAGACTCCCTCCGCCATAGACCTGTGAAGGATTTTATTTATATTCATAAGGCAAAATGTTCTGTGGTGGCCTTATATGGACCCGGTGTTTGGGGACATAGCAACTCTCCTTTACTACGAAAGCTCCTGGCAGTACCAAGGACCATACAATACAAACATCATTTGTCACGATGAAGTTGGGATGAATTTCCTGGAGGACATGGTTGGACTAGCCCCTATTATATTGTGGCATAAAATCTGGCACCAATCGGATTCAGGACTTTCAAAAGCTCTTTGGATTGACTGCTCGGTCCATGATAATGTAATTCAAATTCTGTGTTTTTTTTATATTTGAAATATACTTTTTCTGGCATGCGTGCCCCCAGTGTTATGATAACCCTGGGGTTTTAGATACACTTTCCAAAGATATTATGTAACAAACATTCCGAACATATAGGGCTAGGACGCACAATTTAATGGCAGATTGGCTGAGGACAGTGGTTGCACACTCAGCCCTGTGTGTCTTCATAGGGCACAAACTGCATCCGACTCCTATTCTAAATTTTCATTGTAGATTTTATCTCACCCTTTTTAGACTCCACAGTTGTCACTTTTTAGTTGCTATCTCGAAACTGGGCAGGTGGTTTGATCGCTCCCTATATGTTATTGTAGTTTACCCCAACTCCAAAGCACGTGCCATTTCTTGTTATTTTGCACAATTTACAGTGTTCCGCGCAGACGTTATTTTGGTACCTCATCCCCATGCCTCTAACATTCGACAGCATCATGCCGCATTAACATGTTTACACAAACGAACCTCTCCTGACACATGCTGTGCTGTTTCACATTTTATTAAGGCTGCACTCGTCATCAGGAAGCTCTATAAGACGTCTGAATTTTTGTAATTTCATGTCTGTCTTATTTTATTGTTTTGATTGTATTTGTATTTGGCTTTTATGGCTGCGAGCCACATAAAGTATTTCGATGATTACGATGATAATGCGGTCTGTGATAAAGTTTCATCTCATTAGTAACCCTGGGCGTAGTTCGCGAAGTAGCACTTCGCAAAGCTACGCAAAGTGCAGTTCGCACTACGCGAGCTACGCGTAGCACTTCGCGAACTGCGTAGTACCTTGTTCACTCTGTGCCAGATGTCGTTTTCAATGATTGCACAGTGCGGACAAGCAATCAGCACTGTGCAATCATTGAAAATGGCATCTTACACAGTGCGAGCTGTAGTTTCTCATCGCGAGCGGTCGCGAGCATATGCGACCACTCGCAATGAGAAACCTGACCTCCTCGCGTTGGGAATCTCGCCGGGAGGTTTATTTTCCATGCTCGCGATCGCCAACTTGATGTTGCTGATCGCGAACAAGGAAAAAGTCTCGCCGGGATGTCATTTTGCTTGCTCGCGGCCGCCAACTTGACGTTGAGGACCGCGAGCAAGCAAAAAATGACCGCAGCACTACGCAACACTACGCTACGCGTGTTCGCACTGTGCTACGTGCAGTTCGCGTAGTGCGAAGTAGCGCGAACTTCGCAAACTACGTGAGCGTAGCGTAATGCTTTGCCCAGGCTTACTCATTAGCACTAGTTTAACAAGGAGGGTCCTGATAATATCATTGCAAATGCTTCATGCAGGTGTTGGTGCTGAAGCGGGGTGTGTCCCATTAGCTGTCCATCACGTTGATGCAAAGGCGCAGGGCCTCTCAGAAAGAACTGCAGGAGAACGAGGGGCCCAGAAGAAGACTGAAGTGAGGGAGCGCTCCCTGGACCTCAAGGAGCTCATCTTGATTCCACTTCTGGGGAAGCGCAGTCCTTTAAATGGAGTCTGGCCGGATGAGAAAGTAAAATGGAGTCCAGGATGGATAATTTGGACAATCTTCAGTGAGAAGCAATTCTGAGAACATCAGGAGTGACCAGTATGATGCTAAACTAGAGGCCGCAAGCTGAGGTGCGGTCCATGTGGGTGCACTAGAGAGGAGACATCTACCCCAACGAGGAGGGCTTACAGTCAAACATGCTTGGATAAAAGGCGGCTGACACTAAGGAGACGGTGGAGGAGAAAGAGAGACAATTAAAAAGTTCTGCTGTGGGTGTGGGAAGAATTTCAGTGGGCACCGCCATGTGCATCTGTTTTTGGTCCTGAGGCCTGTAGAGCTGGACAGAAAGGAATATTTTTACACATTAAGAGCTGAACATTCCTCTCGCCAACTTAGGTTGACGGGGCAAGGGTACTTTTCAGCTTGAAGCAGCTACGATGTTTCTCATAAATCTCAGGAGCAGGAACGAGGCTGCAGGAGCTTTTATCGAGGAAGTGCCCACTGTGGTTGAGGGCGCCCCATAGGGGTTGGCGGTCGCTCCATGTACCTCTTTTGTGCTGATTTCTCGGCACAGTGGGTGGTGGACTGACACTGTTGATCAACCCCTCCGCTTTCTCTTTTTTCCCTTTGGGTACAGGTTGCCCACTGTGCTTACTGCCGAGTGAATCACATATAATAACTGTGCTTCGTCTGTAGTCATCGGCGTGCTTGGCAAGGCAATTCCCGCAGTGCAGTGCAGCCGGAAGTGTGAGGGAAGTGCTGAAGTGCGTTTTGATGCACAAGTTATTACAATGAAAAGATTTAAAGCATAAAAAGTGCAGATCAACGCTGTGCCCTCCTGTTTTCATATGTCATGGAAGTTGAGGAGGTTTGTTCTGTTTCTCCCCAAGACTTTCAAAGCTAAAGTAATCTGTATGTGTCATGCCTCTTGTAGACGAGGGCAGCATGTTCTCTGTAGACCCTCCTGACACCGTCTTACCTGAACGACCAGGGTTTCAGAACTTGCTGATGAGGAAGGTAGTTGGGTTTAGCAAATTTGATCATGTGTCAACGGCTTGAAGTCCTCTTTGATGGGTCCCTATGAAGCAAAGGGTTAGACGCAAGACCTTCTGCTTATGTAGAAGGTATATTATGGGATTGAGCTTTCTCGCTTGTGAGATCAATACTCTAGAACCCTAGGGGGGCTTTAACTGATCTCGGGGTGGGAGGGGCCTGGGGGGGTAAAAGAAGCATTAGGCTGATAACAGTGCTTTGTTTTAAGTGGGAAAAAACAAGCAGCAATAAGGCACTCTGTAATGGGCCATCACTAACATTGTTTATCATTTATATCTGTCCAGGGGTATGTGCCAAAAGGGAAGGGAATCCAAATATTCTTCAATCCCCACTTCTAATAATCACACTGTGGATACTTTTACATGTTAGTAAGGCCTGCCTGACCAGAATAGTATATTTGACAAGCATGTATTTGATTACATTTTTAAAAGAACTTAACTGCAATCTTTAAATAAGTCTAGACATTCTTAAACATTGCCAATTTAATAGAATAATTGTGAAAAAAATTCCTTGGGGGGCTTTGATTTCTGTATTTTTTTAAACACTGGGGGCGTGACATTAACAAGTTTGAAGAGCACGGCTCAAGCCACAGTGCTGTCACTGTGCGTGTTCAGCTTCCCTTCTGTGGCCACACGCCCAGTGCTACAAACTTCCCCTCATACAGTTGGGTCCTGGATTGTGAGACGATCACAGCCCTCTCCCGTGCAGTCTTCAGAACCACCTTTCCTTCAGAGAGACCTTTAATACCTTCCTCTTGTGGGACACTAGATACTCTCAGGAGTGAATGGATGCTTAAAAAGTAACAAAATAAATTACAACTTTTTTCGAAGTGTGAGATAAATCTTTTTTTCTTTTTAACCTGAACCTTCTCCTTTCCTTTTTAGGTCTCGCCTAGGCAGCGCGCATGCACTGCTCTAGGAGGGTCTTTAGCCATCAGTCTTTACCTTTCAAGCACTGCACTAGTGCTTGTAGCGGCATCCACCTTGCGGGAGCGAGCAGCGCTGCGCCACAAGCATGAGTGCAGTGCTTGAAAAGTGAAGACTGCTTGCGCACGCATGTCTCCCTTCTAGTTTTATTCGCCCTCTCACCGTCACTCGCAGGTTCATGATCAGATTTTCATATGCTGTTTACCCTCCCCTCCCGCTTTTCCTCTGATTTATTTCTCCCTCTGCTGTGCTCTCTCCCCAGTGCTTGGTGCCTTCCCAACCCTCAGTTCTGTCTCCTTTCCACCTGGCTTCTCTCTCCTACTCTCTGCACTCTCCCTCCTTGAGTGTCTTCCTCCCAGGTCCTCTCAGCCCACCTCATGCTCCTTCGGCCTACCTCCTACCTCTCCCCATGCCCCCACCCCGCTTCCTTTGTGTTTCTCTGATTTACATGGGATATGTATTAATATCATAGGCTACACTTCTATTAGAGACCCTCCCCCCCTGTTTTTATCCCATTCGAAGCCCTGGGAACACTGATTGTCCGTGAGGTGAGCTACTTGCAGCCGGGTGGCAACCCACATACGAAATAAAGTCTCCCATGCACCCTGTCTTACAGGCTGTAGATCTGACACACTGAATGTGCATGGGCGGCACTGCACGTGCCCTGGTGTTGGCAGTACTGCACAGGGATGCAGTCGGGATGATTGACAGGGTTAAGCCGGGAGAGGGCAGCTGAACTGGAATACAGCCGGTTCTCACTCTACTGCATCACTGAACGAATGGCATACTGGGGTGGGACGCGCAGGGTTGTAATACCAAAAAAGAGCAGAATACAGCTTACAACCTTGCTCTTTGGATTCGACCACACGATAACAGTTTCTATGGAATACCTACCCTCCTCGCACCTCTCCACTAATGTTATTGTAAAGCAGAAAACAATTTTAAAGCTATTGTGTGGGTGGGTGTTTTACTGTTGTCATTTTCCGCCCGCAGGATGCGCGTGCCCTTTGACCCCACTTCACGCGATCAGTCCCCCTCTGAGACATTATTAACTAGAGTAGCAGTCGGAGGAGAGCTTCATGCCGAGGCACCCTTCCATTTTACAGCCCTCATTACAGCGAGGGCTAAGCTGTATAGGGCTATTAAACAAGCGCAAATATGTAATTGGAGAAAAGCTGCAGTGAAAGTAAAAACTGCTGAAAGCGGCAAAAACAACACCTACTTTTCAACACAATCCGCGTTCACAGGACTGAGCAGTCTGCGGTGGCTCACGCTGGCTGTGATCACAATCGATTGACTCTAAACTGATAAGGAATTCAATATTGGGGATCTGTGACCGAACTGGCCCATGCAGCCTACCACCCTTCTTCTCGTGCATATCTCCCAGTTTATATAGAACGATAAGACAAGAACGTTGACTCGGAAGGCGCATGCACACTAAAGTCAAAACAAGAAACCCTTTACCCACTCTTCCCTATCCCACTCACTTGGCCGTCGATGGGCTACCCCCCAAGCTCTTAAACCATGGCTTTCCTGCCTCTCATCACAGAGTCCTCACACACACTACTACTTCCACTCAGACCTCTGATAAGGCCGCTTTCTCCAGAATTGAATAATATACACTGATGAAGCGTGGCACAAGCAACAGAAGTGCGCTTACACAAAACACTCATACAACAGGCAGCAGCAGTGCACTCTTCCTTCGCACAGCATAGTTGCAGCGCTGGCAGAACCCCTGTGAGCTTCCCACACAGATCAGTTACAGCTAGGGGTGTGTGCAATTGCAAACTATTTGGGAAATGTTTTTAAATTGTATGAACATTATGTGAAATTCACTTTCGGATTACAATCGTAATTCAATGTTTACTGTCCGTTCACAAGGTAGTCAAGATACCTACAGGGGAACTGACTGAAGGAGAAAATGTCTCCTGTGAGACACTTACTGCATCAACTAGTCATCGGTTACTAAATGTTCATATTTTGTGGACGTGATAAAAATTTAGAACTGCCCTAGGTAGAGCACAAGTAGTAGATGTGCAGGCTTACTTCACCTTGAATTGTTACCGCACAGGCAGCAGCAGTGCAGTGCCCCTCAGAAACCCATCATTATACAGGTGGCCGCAGTGAAAGCGTCCCAAGCACATAGGGGATTGAAACACAGGCATGGCGCACACCACTGAGATGTAAGGCGGAGTAACGAAGACAGAGGGTAACGCATGTAGCTGTACACAGGAAAAGAAACAGGTACAAAAGTAGCTACGAGGACACAGGAGGCTGAGAGGCGCGCTTATGGGGCCACAGGCAGCTACAACAAGCATTGGCATAGCCAATAGGTCTCGCCTTTGGGACCTTATAAGTGTTTAGTCATGCAACAGTTGATGTTGTTGCACCAAAGATATTGTGCTGCATAACTAAATACTTAAGGACCCTAATGCGAGACCTATTGGCTATGCCAATGCTTGTTTTTTAATGGCCTGTTACTAGGGGTATGTGTTGGAAAACTGCGCTACACTGTTGATGTGGAGTTTTTGCCAAAACTCTGTGCTTAACGCGGAGATTTAGTTATAGTCACTAAGGAGGCTTGAAGGTATCTCAGCCTCTGTTACATACGAAAATAAGGGGGCAGAGAAAAATAAAAACAATGAATGATTTACACCCTCCTCACAGTAAACCCAGGGTTGATAATGCTTGCTTTGGAGAAAATAAGCTTATCGAGGGATAATACTAAGTTAAATTAGGTCATAAGTGTGTTTAAATTTAAACCTTGAATTGAGTGATCCATGTGTGAACCAGGTAGTAAGATGCACCCAAAGGCATTGTCCACCCCACCTTGGGTCTCCACATAGTTGGACATTAAAGTCTCCATCGAATATTAAATTAGCCCCCGATCATTTGGACACTTTTAATTTCCTCAAAAAGGAGCCCAACGTTAGAATATGGCAGTTATCGGGCTGAACTGACTTAGCATTATAAAAATTCAACAGCAACAGCTTTGGAACGCCAACAATAGAAGATGCTAAAACCTGAAAAGTTGGGGATCCTGATGGGAGGACCTCAAACCTTTCCCTAACCACCAGAGAAACAAAAAAAATCAGGGGCCGTTTGCTCTGCCGGCCCGAGAATCAATGGCGCGGATGAAAAAGGTTTTATAGCCCTCAAGAAAATAGTGGTTTGATGGAGTCTATTTTCTTGCAAGCAAATCACCCCAAGGCCTCTGATAAAGTCTAACCAGGAGGGATCTTCAAACTTGACTGCAAGCCCAGTGGTTCCCACATCCATTGCAGTAACTTGTCAATCTGCTTGCTCTTCAGCTCTTGCAGCTATTGTCATTTTCCCCAGACTGTGTGTTTCTCTCAGCATGCATCTTCTAAACGAGTCGTAAAGGCAGCCATTGATAATTCTAAGCTGCATGGCTTCTTCATTGGTGAAATCACATAACCTGCAGTGTTTAATGAGTGTTTGCTGTGCTTGGCTGAAGATGTATCTTTCATAGTCAATGTTCAGCATTGGGTTGAACTTGGTTTCCAATACCTCTTTTACCTTTTGGCATGATTTTGCTTCAGTTGGTGAGACTTTCTTTATTATTTCGTTCATTCCATCACCAGCAAGATTCTTTAAATATTTAATAATCTTCTTGTCATTTTCTTCTTCTAGTGCATCTATGAAGTCATCCAGTGTTTCAACCCATGCATCCTACCTGGCACCAATTTTCTGTTTCTTTGCCATGTTGAATGACTATGGTGGTTTTAGGAACATGTCTGTATTGTATTTCATGCTCTCCTTTTCTGCCGTTGAGAGCACATGCAGTTCAGATAGCTTTTGCTGTACCCCGTGGCTTCTGCAACTTCTACAAGCACTACCGTTGTGCTTACACTTGGGTCACCAGGTCCGATCTGAGGTCGTATGGCAGTTCACTCTCTTTGTAAGGAGCTGTCTGCTTTTGTACCTGGTTGTCACTGCCTTTAGCATTTGCTTTGCATGCATGATGGATCTGTGTTGTGGCGCAGCTCAATATCTCTTCATTCAGCCTTATGAGCAGATTTTGGTGGGCATTTCGAATGTGCTCTTCTGCCTTCAACTTCTTCAGACTCCACACATGCAGACCATAGACTGCTTTACATCAATCTGCGGTGCATATGCATGCACAAGCAGTTTGCTACATCATTGCAAAATCTCAGGGAGAGTATCCCCTACTCCTCACCAATTGTTGCATCCTCCCCAGCCCAGAAGCGCATAAATAAAAAACACCACACACGGAGTTCTGTAATAGAAGTCTTTTTTCTTCAGGATACAATAACACAACACCAACGGTACGCATTACATCATGACTTTTATAACCACACTTTAACACCTTTCAGCAGCTTTCTTAATTCCAGTTTAAGGTTCTCTCAGAACCATGAGAGTCCTAATGCTCATAACATCAAGATTCTACAATATGGAAGTCAATTTGCTGCTTTTCAGCAGAATAAATGGCATTTTATACATCTTTCCACTGAAGTGGCATGGATAACCCATGCAGAACTGCATTATGGTTTCGTGAAGAAGGATCAATTGAGACCTGTCATTGTGCTCATATCAATATGTTCTTCATGCGACACCTCTAACATAGCAAGCCAAATCAAGGCAGCCTGTCTCTGGATCATAATGAATGGGTATGGGTGACAGTCCTCCTAGATAGCCACACACGATGGGAGCTTAGGTGTGACTGAATGGGCAGGATTGGATGGAAGAGCTGGGCACAGCCTCACTTACACTTGTATAGGCTGTGTTCTCACAAAGGGCTGCGTACCCCATGTAGTCTGACTAGAGCCAGGGCCAGGAAGGCAGGGCATCTGTCCACTTCAAAGGCATGCCTTTAAATCAGGGGTCTTCATACAGAGGCAGGCCCTTGGTGGGACCTTAAGTGATCTGGGGGGGGGGGATGCACCAAGCTCTGGACAAAAGAAACATCATGCTGATAACAGTCCTTTGTTTTCAGCAGAAAACAAATGAGCGGCAGTAAGCCTCTCTGTAATTGGCCATCCCTAACATCTTTTGTAATTTATATTCTGGCTGAAAGAAGGTGTCAAAAGGAAAGGGACTCCAAATATTCTTCAAAACTCCCACCCCCATTTCTAATAATTACACTGTGGATACTTTTACACGTTAGAAAGGCCTGCCTGACCCTGTGCCTCCAAGATATCCTACTGAACCTCAACACACTTCGAGAGCCCAACCCTTGCTCACACCAGTCCCACGCTATCTACAGCTCTAATCATCAAAGGTCCGCTAAAGTTCAGGGATGCAATTGGAACTCAACCCCTTTCCCAAACCAGACACATAGACCCAAAAGATCTAGACCCACGATGTCCACGAGCGAAGAGAAGGAGCTTGCCTCCTCATATGACACTGCCTCCTCACTCTCCCCTAAAGCCAAGATCCAAGTCATCACAGGATTTAGAAGAGACCACTCCCCTCCCAGAGACCCAAGACCCCCATCCTTCCTCACAAACATCTCCAGGGCCCCCTTAATGAAGAAACTCAAAAATGGGCTGTCTTCCACCAAGTGCATGCTCATAAATTGCAGATCAGCCACCAAACATGCAACAGAGATGGCAGAAACCATCTTTTTTTAATTTTTTTTTATTTATTTTTAACTGAAAACACATGATGACATACATAGCTATGCGCCTACAACCCTGAGGCCGGCTGCCATGACACTGAAGGGCATGTTACATCGCAGCTTATCCCACATCCCGGAGGCTGGGCATCGCTGTGTCAAAAAGTTGTAGTGCGATTTATTTATAAAGGATTGCAATCTTCTATGCCATTTCTTATAGTCTTTTCCCCACCAGGGACACACATTTTTCTACTTAAACAGAACAATAAAAAACCAACACCCTCCCCACCCCCTACCCGTAACCGTTGAGGCATCCTGTCAGTAACCCTCATAAGATTTATCATCGTACTTACTGCCTAACTGTGACGTCTCCACTCAGAAGAGACTTCCCTACGATAATTCCCATATCAGACAGGTGTACGTCAGTAAATGCCCTTCTTTTTTTGTTTTTTTTTTTTTTGGCCCCCCTTACCGCCAATCCCCCGTTGCCTAGGAGCTCTCCTGCCCTTTAATCTATACGGTCCTACGATCTCTTGAAGGTCGTCCCTCAGTCTGCTCCGGGGACACCTGCGCCAGGGGCCGTCTCGTTGTTTGTCCCCATCCTCGTCTCATCAGCTACTACACCCCTTCTGAGATAGTCGGTATACAATCCCCAGAAGTTCTTTGGCCTACTCCACGGCGGGAGCATGTCACTAAAAGTCTCTGACTGCGTGCAGCAGTATAGCACGTCCCATGCCCACTGCGCCACTGTAGGCAAGGGCCCCCGCATCCAACATAATGCCACCCTGCGCTTTGCCATCAGCAAACCCATGTCCACCAGTTTACGTACTGCCCTGGGTAGCACTTTAGAGTACCCCAGCAGCGCAACTGCTGGGTCTGGAGTAAGATCTAGTTCCACCATTTCTCCTATTTTCTGAAAGATAGCCTCCCAGAATTTGTATACACCCGGGCAGTCCCATGCTAAATAAATGAATTCAGCAGTTGGGTGGCAGCATCTATCACATGTCGACCCCTCCCGCAGGCCGTACCTGTGTAATCTCTCCGGCGTTTAGTAGACTCTATTAATAAATTTGAAATGAATCAGTCTGTGCTTGCCATGCAATGATATCCGACGTATACCTGCACAGCAATACGCCCACATGGCATCGTCTATTACAGTGTCTAGGTCCCTTTGCCAGGCTAATCTGGCCTTAGTGTATTTCTGAGTTCTCTGTGACATCGCTATGCAATATAGTTTAGACATCAGCCCGCGGGGACTTTTATGTTTGATGAGATATGATAATTCCAGAACCTCAGGGGGTTTGGCCATATCGTCCCCTAGGTGCTGCTGCCATGCCCCCCTCACCCTATGGAATTGAAAGCGCTGTAGTTGTGTAGGGGACTCCACTGTGGCAGCCACCTCATTGCATGTTTTAGCGGTGCCATCCGAGAACAGGTCCCCTAGCGTGTGGACACCTAGCTCTCAGAGGGCCCGCACCACCCCCGCCGTTTGCTGCAGAATATTATTCCATGCATGCAGAGTTGAGTTTAATGAGTCTAAAAATCCCGTTCTGCGGTCAGTCGGCTCAAAAATGACCGCGGGTAGTGGGTGAGGTTCGGCAAACAGTCTCTCTAACTTAAGATATGTAACCGATTCCTCGTCGTGTATCCAACTATGCGCCTGAGCTCCCTGCGCTATCCTGTAGTACAGCTCCAAATCAGGCGCCTCTAGGCCTCCCATGTGGTAAGGCAATGTCAAGACACGCCAGCTAACCTGGGCATGTTTTCCCACCCACGCCAGATGCAACAGGGATTTAGTAAGCCAAGCGAAAAAGGCACGCGGCAGCACGATAGAGATATTAGTAAACAGAAATAAAAACCTGGGCAGTACGACCATCTTTATAATGGATATCCGACCTACCAATGACAGGGGTAGACCGATCCAGGTCTCCACCCCGTCTTCTAGTTTAGCAATGGCTCTGCCATAGTTCTCACTGAGTACTACTGCGGAATCCATATGTAGTTGTATCCCAAGGTATCTTACCGAGTCGTCCGACAACTGAAGCGGATATTCCATCCCGAATGGGGTAGTGGACGGGGTCAACGGAAAAGCGATGGACTAAGTCCAATTCACCTTCAGTCCAGAAAGCGCCCCAAAGTGCACCACCTCCCGCAGCACTGGTGACAAGTTGTTCTCAGGGTCTCTGACATATAGCAGGGTGTCATCTGCGTATGTGGAGACCACAATCCTGTAGGTGGGAAAGCTCACTCCCCGAAGGCTGTGATATTCCCGGAGAGCGCACGCCAAAGGCTCCGCTATAAGGGCGTACAGTATGGGCGACAGGGGGCAGCCCTGACGCGTTCCCCTGGAGATAGGAATAGCGCCGTGACCAGGTCGCCTAGTCGTGTCCGCGCAGTAGGTCCCTTATATAACACCCCGATCATTTGCAAGAAGACCGGACCCAATCCCATTTTGGTCAGGACCTGTCACATGAAGGGCCATTCGACCTTATGAAAGGCCTTCTCCATGTCTAGGAAGACTGCGAGGGCCTTCGAGTCCCGCCGTACATGCTGCATAGTGCCAAACCCCGTCCGTAAATTATACATGAGGTTTCTACCGGGCACAAACCCCGCCTGTTCCGGAGCAACCAGCTCCGAAGTGATCAGAGCCAGGCGCGTGGCCAAGACCTTCGCAAATAGCTTAGTATCCACATTTAGCAAAGATAGCGGACGATAAGAACTGCACTCCTCCAGTGTCTTACCTGGTTTGGGGATAGCCACCAAGATGGCCTCTCGCATAGATTGTGGCATTTGGCCCGTAACACAAATATCATCAAACAGCACTGATATATGGGGGAGCAGGAGGTCTATGAAGGTTCTGTAAAAGGTGACCGTGAGGCCATCCGCCCTGGTACGCTATTCGCCTTCATGCCAGCCAACGCCTCCAGAATTTCATCCTTCTCTATGGGGAGGGCCAGAAATTTCCTATGCGTATTGGTGAGGAAGGGTAACTGAATATGATCCAGGTAGTCACGTATGCTCTCTTCCATATCAGACTGTCGTGTAGCACAGAGTAGCATAATATGACTTGAAGCGTGTTGCTATGTCTGCTTCCTCCGTTAGCAGCACCCCTTCGTCCGATCTAATCTTGGTAATAGCAGCTCTACCCCTCTGGGCTTTTAGTATATTAGCTAGTACTGAGCCAAGCCTGTCGCCCTCACCATACACCCTGGCCGTGGCGTACTTCCCTAAATGCTGCACTTCCGCATCTGCTGCCTCATGATATTCCGCTAACAGTGCCTTCAACTCTTCCGCTGTATCATTCGCCGTATCAGAATGTTGCCTAACCTCTAATTCCCCCAGTTTGCGCTCCAATGTCGACAGTCTCTGCCGAATATCGCGAAGCACCCCAGAATGCTAAGCAATGGCCACCCCTCTAATGTAGACCTTAAATGTTTCCCAAACCGTTTGGAAGCTATCCACTGAACCAATATTGGTATCAAAGAACATTGTGATCGCCTCTGCCATTTCTTTTTTAAAAAGGGGGTCCAGCAGAGAGTATGGGGGAAACCACCATATAAATGGAGGTATGGTCTTCCTAGGTGTAGCTAAGATCAACAATATAGGGGAATGATCCGATAGGGTACGGTAACGCGGCAGAACCTGGCATGCACAAACCTGTGACATAAGAGATGTTGATGCGAGCCAGTAGTTTATACGCGTGTGTAGGTTATGGTAAGCAGAGTAGTGCGTAAAGCCCCCTTCTGTAGGGTTAAGTGTTCTCCACACATCTGTAAGCGCCATGCAGAGTATTTCCCTTCCCATTATTTTAGCTGCCGCTGTCTGCGTTCTAGCCGGGCCTCCCGATCTATCGAGGCTCGGGTTCATGACCATATTGAAGTCTCCTCCCCACAAAATTTGGGGTACTCCACAGTCCCTAACTGTATGGGCTAGCGTAGTGTAAAACTCCGGGCAGTCATAGTTTGGGCCATAAACATTAACCAATAAGAAGTCTAGACCCCTACCCTGACAACGCGAGAGCACAAACCTGCCTCTGCTGTCCGCTGACAGCAATTGTGCCCTATAGTCCGACTTAGGGTTAATCCAAGTCATTACCCCCCTGGCATGAGTTGTAAAACCAGCTTCATGTGTATTTCCCAACAACCCTCTGGTGCGCAGCATGGGGCTCTGGTTTGGGAGGTGCGTTTCCTGTAGGAAGGCTATGTCAATGGTGTGTCTATTGAGGTAGTGTAACACCTTACGTAGCTTCCGATGATCATTCAGGCCTCTGACGTTCCAGGTCACCACTCTTAGAGAATCAAGTGGCCCCCGAAAAGCGGTTTTACTAGTCATTACTTTCCTGTCTGTAACGTGTAGCGTCTACCACTGAGTACTGTATGTGACATGTATGATGAATAATACGCAATATAGTATACTGACAGTCGGACCTCCTAATAAGAAACTGAAACCCACTACCCCCCCTCCCACAGCAGACCACCCACAACTCGGCCATGCTGCATCCCATGTAGGGACTTCCTACACCTCCCGTCACCCTTCCCTGAACAAATTAACCCCCCAAAGTTGTGTTATGCACTCACGGGCGGAGGTCGCTCAGTCCTCAATTTATAACGGGATATCCCCTTGTACCCGGTCACGACCTCCGAGCGCAGCATGCAAATGTCTTCCCCACTGCCAGGTAAGGATTGCAACACTGTATACATCTCTTTGCGACCCGCAACCCCCAACCGTGCGCCCTGCTAGTGTGCCCACCATACACTTTGCGTAATGTGGTCGCCGCCGAGGCCTAGGCCTGTGTGCCAGCCCACCCTCCTAAATTCACCGCCACTATGAGAGTTGCCCGACTATTTTGCAAGCAGTATAACAATATTTCTGCAAGTGTCTAGCCATCCTTCACTGTATGCACCTTGTCCACTTAGTTCCCCCCTCTACCCCCACCCCCTGAACTCCCTGGTGTTAAGACAACTGCACCATTTGCTTGCCGACCATCCAGGTTCAGTCTTGATGCTCCAGCGCACTCCCCGCCACTGCTCCCTGCAACTGTCTCTCTGGGCTCCGCTTCCGCTCTTTATTCCAGTCTTTCAACGCCTTCTGCAGCGCCTTTGGGTCCAGGAAGATATGGGTTTTCCCTTGCCTGTTAACTCGCAACTTGGCCGGATATAGCATCGCATAATCCAGTCCCATTTCCCGTAGCTGCTTTTTAATTGGGATAAACTGTCGCCGGGCCTCCTGCACGCGGGCCGTGAAATCCGGGTAGAGCGAGATGTTCGACCCTTCATATGCCAGTATCTTTTTCTCCCTTGCTACACGGAGGGCCGCATCCCTGTCTTGGTAGTTCAGTAGTTTCGCTATGATTGGTCGCGGCGCTGCTCCTGGAGGGGGCCTAGGTCCCAGGGATCTATGCGCTCTCTCCACCACAAACATATTTGAGAACACGTCCCGTCCCAGCAGCTCGACCAGCAGCGACTCCACAAAGCATTCCATTCTATCAGTTGGCGTCGTCTCCGGCAGGCCCGTAATGCGCAAGTTGCAGCGACGAGTAGGTGCCTCAAGTTCCTCTGTTTTATCCTGTAACACCTGCATAAGACGCCCAAGTTTCTTGTGGTCGGTATCAAACGAAGTTTTTACTTCCTCAACTTCCACAAGCCGTTGTTCCGACTGGTCTAGTCTCTCTGCATGTTTATCAATTCGCTCCCCCATTCGATCCATTCTGTATGAGAGAGCATCAATCTTTGCGCCCAAGGAGGTAATACCGTTCTGCAATCCTCTCTCCATGGAGAGCAGCAAGCCCCGAATATCCTGGTCTTCTTCCGGCGGGGCGGTTGCGCTGCTTGCAGCCCCCTCAGCAGGGGCCTGGGGTTTGGAGCACTTCTGCTCAAATGTTAGTTTCGATTGGGACTTGTCAGACGTGCCCATCGTGGATTTTACCGCCGTGCGGCGTCTCACACCTCGTCAGTAAACCCACCCAGAGGTGCCAACTGGGGCTTGTGGATAAGCACAGTGTCTCGCCCGGCGCCGGCCTCTCCAAACTACAATCCCGGGTCCCCGGACCCAATGCGGGTGTAGCGTCATCGTTTGATCTCCACTTATGGTGCGTCGCAGTCCGGCTTCTCCTTGGGGACCCACTGCTCCGCCACCCGCGGACCGGAGCACTTCCTGCGCCTTGCCTCCCACTCTGAGGGCTAGTGTATTGGACGTGGGGGTCACAGCGATATCTCCGGACTACTCTTCGCTCGCCGTGGCCTGTATATCAGCATCGTTGTGCCGTTACCGCTGTCACACTGCCCCCATGAAGTCCGACCTCAGACTCCGGGCTCCTCTCACCAAAGCTCCAATCACCCTCCTGCAGTCGACACCCCCTCAGCGCATGCAGCAGCAGCTCCAAGCGGTTCCAGAGGCGCCGTCCCCCCAGTACCACGGGCGGTTGATCCGCCGCTGGTCTCCGCCCAATCCAGGTTACCCAACCGCTGCTCCGGCGGTCACCGCCCGACTGTGTCCCGAAGTCACTCGCGTCACACCGTATCAAGGCGGCTTGCGTCTGGCAGGACTCTTCAGCGGATTTACAACAGTACGCTGCCCCGGGGTGTGCGTTCAATGTCCCCGGTGTGCTGCTTCCCTGCACTCGTCCAAGGCGCACGCAGATCCAGACTCCCCTCGCCCATCCGGCAATGGAAGCTGAGCCGTCATCGTCAATGGGCCCTTCCCGGCCGGGAACGTGTAAGACGCGCAGGTGCCAGCAGATCCGAGAGCTATTCCCGCACTACAGCGGTCCGAGGCAGCGCTCACATTGACCCCTCAGCGTCTCACCTGCCGCGGTGCCCGCGCCTGGGTCGCTGCAGTGGAGTCGATGGGGTGGGCTGCGCTCCATCCAGCATCCGGGCCGCACGCACAGTGACGCAAGTCCGCCAGTGCGCTCACCAGCGTCCGGGGATCGGCGGCCCTTCGCCGTCCCGAGTTCCACCGTCAGTCAAGCAGCCCCAGCAGCGTTACCGAGCCCAGGGCTCACAGCGTTGGATCGCTCACCAAGCCCGGTGTGCAGGTCTCCTCCTTCTCGACGATTACCAGCAGTGCAGGGCAGGATTAGTGGAGGATTAATGTGCTGCATGCCGGAGCCCGGGGCTCAAGCAGCCATCTTCGTTGCGATCCGAGCTCCGCCCCGGCAGAAACCATCCTTACTCATGACATTGACATCACCTTCATCACCGAGTCATGGCTTAATGAGTACTCCTCCCCATTCATGGACATGCTTGTACCCCCAAGCTTTGCAATCATCAATAAAGACAGAAAAGACCAGCGAGGTGGTATCATACACAAGACCAACATTTCTGTGACGGAAACCAACACCTTCAACTACAACACCTTCGAATGTCTAAACGCTAACATCAAGACAAGAGATAACAAACCACTACTCTGACACCTCCCCTACCATCCGCCTGGCCACATCGCTGCATTTGGACAACATTTATCCTACCTGATAACCCACTGCTCACTCTGTGACAACACCAACTTAATTCGAGGTGACCTCAACCTTCACTGGAAAAACGAAAATAAACCGCTGATCCAAACCCTGAATGAGCTTCAACACAACAACAACCTCACCCAACACTGAGCAGAGGAAACCCACAATGGAGGATCAACCCTTGATGCCATTATTGCCCATCCATACTCAGTCACGATCAACCACATCTTGCCTGTTGACTAGTCCGACCACCACATCATCTTATTCAACATCAACCAAGTGCTCTTAGGCCAACCCCCCACGCGGGACCCCCCTCAATGGGTGAGAAATCTAACTCATATCCCCCTAGCAGACTTGGCAGTCAGGATAAGCTCTCTGCTTCCCATCCCCACAGAGGATCTCACCACACCAGAACTCACCTCCCACTACAACTCAACTATGACTGACATTCTAGACTAAATAGCTCCTCTGAAACTAAAAAGAGTCAGAAACACACCATCCAGATCCTGGTTTAACACAGACATAAACTCTGAAAGAAGGCAACTAATAGCTGCTGAAAGACTCTGGCAGAATAACCCGTCCCCAATCCTCCGAGACCAACTCAAAGCAATTTGCGGGATGTACAAAAATCACATCAAGAATGAAAAGACTTCCTTCTTTTTGTAACGCTTTAGACAACGCTAAAAACAGGCCTAAGGAGCTCTTCAAGCTCATTTGCTAACAAACTTCCAAACCCCATGCACCCTCAGTTCTGGACTTCAATGATCTGTGTGAAAACTTTGCTAACTTCTTCAATGACAAAATCTCCAAGATTGAACTCTCCCTAGATGTCAATCGCAGTCCCCCACACAAGAGTGCATCCCTAGGGACAGGAGCTACCACTCACAAGCTCCCACCAATACACTGGAAAGTCTTCAACCCAATCTCCGAAGCAGATATAGCCAAAATGATCTCCACCTCCAAACCTTCCTCTCATGCATCCTATCCTATACCGGCCCAGGTAGGCCAAAAGCTCAATCTCTCCCTAGCCCCGCACTGGATCAAAATCATTAACAGCTCCCTTACATCCGGAGTCATACCGGACTGCCTCAAAGTTGGCCAAGTCACGCCACTATTGAAAAAACCAGGCTTAGACACTAATGATTTGAACAACTTCAGATCCGTCTCCAAACTTCCTCTCCTAGCCAAAATCCTGGAAAGGTGTGTTCTCCTCCAACTGACTCAACACACAGACAGCATCAACCTCTTAGACACCCACCAATCAGGTTTCAGAAAAGGCTGCAGCACAGAGACAGCGATCCTCAATGTCATCGACGATTTACACAAATCACTCGATGCAGGCCAATGCTCCCTACTCATTCTCCTAGACTTATCGGCTGTCTTCGATACGGTGGACCATAACCTACTCATCAAGGTACTTCATGACAGGGTAGGGGCAGAAGAGGTGGTCCTAAAGTGGTTCTCCTCCTTTCTCCAGAACCGCAGCCAAAGAATAAAGATTAGAAACTTTTCATCAGACTTCCACCCCGTCAGCAGAGGCGTCCCCCAAGGATCAGTTCTATCACCTCAACTGTTCAACATCTACATGGAACCCCCTCACCACCATACTCAAAAAGTTGAACATCCCCTTCCACTTCAATGCGGACGACACCCAGATCTACCTTGAAACATCCTCCGTTGCTGACATTCACGGACTCAACGACACTCTAAGAGTAGTCGAACACTGGCTATCACAAAACCACCTAAAACTCAATAAAGACAAAACGGAAATCCTCCTCATCTCCAAGAAAGAGGAGAACCCCCAAATCGCAGAACGGCTAAAGGCGATTGACGCTCTAAATGGCAATCTCGCCCTGGTGGGTTCCGTAACATCGCTCGGAATCACCCTTGACCCCAAACTTGACATGACCAAACACATTAAGAGCACCGCTAAGAGCGCCTTCCTTAACCTGAAGCTTCTTAACAAAATCAAACACTTTATCCCGCCTAACGACCTCAAACAAGCCACTCAATCCCTGGTGCTATCCAGACTAGACTACGGGAATGCTTCCCTCACAGGTACAGCAAAATCCCACCTAGCCCCCCTCAGATCTACGCTCAACGCAGCATCCAGAATGGTCACTGGAGTGAAGAAGTTTGATCACATCTTGCCCGCACTCAGAGGCTTAAATGGCTCCCAACTGAAATGAGTGCCAATTTCAGAACGACCTGCCTCACGCACAAAGCCCTTCACACAGGAAAGCCCGCCTACCTGGCCGCCAAACTCAAGAAGGCCGGTCAGACAAGAAGCCTCAGAAGTTCTAACACTCTACTCCTAATACCGCTGAAAATCCACAAACAAAAAAACGCTTCTCAATCCTTCTCTGGAAATGCCCCAAAATCTGGAACTCCATCCCAGTTCATATCAGGACTACCCCCTCCTTTTTAGAATTCAAAAGACAACTCAAAGACCACTTCCTTAACCGTTCTCCCTCGAATGGATAGCCGCTGCCGAAAAGCCTAAGCCTGCGCTTTGCAGGACATAAACACTGCCCCACCAAGACTGATACCTCATCCCCTCATGCATGTTTTGGTGGGCCCGGGTTCTGTGGGTGGTCCGGGGATCGTCTTTCATCGGCGACCAGCGCCATCTTGGATTGGGCCCAGGCTGTTTGTGGCGGGCGCAATCTTGGAGCGTCCAGGCGCTCCTCCCTCCACTTCGGTGCCTATTTAAGGCACTTCTCATTGGTGGTCTGCCTGAAAGGTCCCGTTTGTAAGGGCTGCAGATTTTAATATTTTACTTGGGGCAGTTTCTAGCGCGTTTAGCGCATTTTTGCGCGTTTGGCACTTGTCCTTGTTTTACTTATTGTGCACTGGCTGGGCTCTCCCCCCCCCTCACACCTGCATTTAAATTGTGGAATACTCACCACCGTTTTGGTGGGCCCGGGTTCTGTGGGTGGTCCGGGGATCGTCTTTCATCGGCGACCAGCGCCATCTTGGATTAGGCCCAGGCTGTTTGTGGCGGGCGCCATCTTGGAGCGTCCAGGCGCTCCTCCCTCCACTTCGGTGCCTATTTAAAGTCGCTCTCACCCGCGCAGCGGGACGCGCAGCTAGGACGCCGTCGCTCGCCGGAGTCTTGCCAGAGTCCTGCCCGTCTGCGCCCGTCAGCGTCCCGGAGGCGTTTCGGCGGCGGGCGGGGCTCTGCTCACCGAGAATGAGTAATCCGGGCCCTCATTTGGTGCGGTACTCTTCTAGGGAGCTGCGCTCCTTGAATCATAGGGAGAGCTGCTGTTGTACTGTCTTCCCGGGCCGCTACAGAGGTAAGTCGCGATGTCCGGGATGCGGCTGGCATCCGACACGGGTTTTGTCATCAGCCCCGCCTACTGACAGTGCTGGTGCAGAGTATGCCTGCATGCTGTTAAACACTAGATCTGTACGCAGCCATGCACATTACATCTTTGAGCTCCTCGAGACAGAGAAGCCACTTTGCCTAATGCTGACGGAGACCTGGTGGGGTGAAGCTTCCAATCCTGATGTGGCTATGGCCATTCCGCAGGATTTCGATGTCTTCAGGAAGGACAGAGCAAAGGGCAGGGGTGGCGGGGTTGCATTGATGGTTAAGAAGGGCACGCCCTGCACTATCCTGCCCACTGAGGACATCCGCGGCTCGGAATCGTTGGCTTTTTCAATTGTGCTAGCGCCGCATCAATCAGTAAAGGGACTGCTAGTCTACCGCCCCCCTGGTCCGCTTGGGACGTTTCTTGCTGATCTTGATTCAGTGCTGGTTGGCCTAGCACTGAGAGCAGAACACTGCTTAGTGGCGGGGGACTTTAACATCCGGATGGATGATCTGTCGGACCCCGCCGCTATTAAGCTTTTTGAGGCTATGACTCCGCTGGGTCTTACCCCGCATTTGCAGGGCCCGACCCATGACAAGGGGCACACTCTAGATCAGGTCTTCTCGACCTCGCCTCTAGTGGTGAAAGAGATTCTCCCGGTCTTGTGGTCGGATCACTGGCTGGCCAAATTTGTAATCAGCGGCAACGCCAGGGCGCCATACCCTGTCTCACAGCAGCGGGGACGAGCCTTTAGAGCATTTAGCAGGGTGACCCCTGAGATGCTGGCTCAGGCTGCTGTGACGCACCCTTGTCCTCTGTCTGGCGAGCTAGAGAGAGATCTGGAGTCCCTGCAAGAATGGCTGACGGAGAGGCTGAATGACCTGGCCCCAGCCCCGCCCCCCCGCCTGACATCTAGGCGGGTCTCGGCCCCTTGGTTCACCCCTGCTCTGAAGGCTACGCGGCAGCAGTGCAAGGTGGCCGAAAGGGCCTGGCGGGCACATTATGACAGCAAGGACAGGTCTGCCTACATGGCTGTGATTAAAGCTTACCACCGAGACATCCGCCTCGAAAAGAAAGCCTATCTTGCGGGGAGAATCGAAGCAGCTTCGAACTCCAGTAAGGAGATCTTTACCATCGTTCGAGAATTCATCTCCCCTCGGACTACTGCTTCGGAAGAGGGGCCCGCAGAATCTTGGGCGGCGGATCTTGCGTGTTTTTTTACAGGCAAGATCAAACTTATCCAGGACTCCTTTCTATCGAGTGAACTGGTTATATCGCCGCTGCCCGTGGCGGGCTCGCCTCCCTCAGTCGCGCAGGGCGCCTTATTGGCTGAGTTTCCTTCTCTGCCAGCCTCAGCTTCTTTAGCACTTATGGGCAACTTAAAATCCGGGTCTCCGCTTGACCCTTGCCCTGCTAAGCTCCTGGGTAAACTGGCGGAGGTGGTTAATCCGCTGTCGCACCCTCTTCTCAACCTCTCGTTGAGTCTGGGAGAGGTGCCGCCAGTATGGAAGCAGGCAATGGTCGTCCCGCTGCTTAAAAAGCCGGGACTTGACCCGAAAGCCCCAGCCAATTATAGGCCAATTTCGTTGCTGCCGGCCCTTGTAAAAATTTTGGAGAAGCACGTTCAATCGGTGCTCTCCAATTTTCTGGAGTCTCATGAGATATTACATGACTCCCAGTCGGGCTTCCGTCCACATCGTAGCACCGAGACCGCGCTCCTTGAGGTTTCTGAAACCATTAAAGGGGTGTTGGATACCGGGGGCAAAGTCATGCTGGTGTTGTTGGACTTGTCGGCGGCTTTTGACACCGTCCCCCATGAGGGCCTGCTCGCAAGACTCTTTGAGATTGGTCTGCGGGGGACGGTGCTCAAATGGTTTTCTTCCTTTTTGGCCGGCCGCCGGCAAACGGTCTGGACATCATCTGACACCGCCGTAATGCCGCCTCTGGGAGTCGGGGTCCCTCAGGGCTCTATTTTGAGCCCGACCCTTTTTAACATCTTTATGACCCCTTTGGCGGTGGTGGCGGAGTCATTTGGTGCCCGGATCGTGTCGTATGCCGACGACACCCAGCTCCTCTTCTCGTGCGAGAGAGGGGCTGACTTTGACGGGGAGAGTATCCAGAATTGCCTTGGGGCTGTGTTCGCTTGGTTCCAACGGAACAGCCTCAAGTGCAATTCCGACAAATCAGAGGTACTCTTCTTTGGTTGCGAGACGGAGCCTAGCTGGCAGGCCTGGTGGCCCATCGACATGTTCCCTCCGTCCGGCTCTTCTCCCATGGCTAAAAACTTGGGGGTTAAGATGGACAAGGGGCTGACGATGAAAGCCCAGATCCTGGGGGTAACCGGCACTTGCTTTGGCCTGTTAAAAATGCTGCGGAGGTTCCTGCCTCTCTTATCCGAGGAGCACAGGAGGCTGACGGTGCAGGCTCTGATAGGCTCCAGGTTGGATTATGCCAACATTCTTTACCTGGGCCTGCCAGAGTATCTGCTACAAAGGCTTCAAGTTGTACAGAACGCGGCGGCCAGGGCCATCTTTGGCCTAAGTAGACGGGCCAGTGCCTCTAGGTTGTTGGTGGCGTTACACTGGCTACCCATCCGCAAACGGATTGCCTTTAAGGCTTTGACCCTGGCCTACAAGGCGCTCCATGCGGTGGGAGCTAAACATCTTCAAAAGAGACTGACCTTCTACCATCCGACTCGCTCGTTGAGGTCAGAATCTCTACTCTTGGCGGCTGTTCCGCGTGTGAAGAGGGCTCGCCTGGGGGGCCGCTCTTTCAGTCTGTTGGCCCCACAGATGTGGAACGCACTACCGCTCCCTTTGAGGGGGGCGTTCACTCTCCTTGATTTTAGAAGAGGTCTCAAAACCTGGCTGTTTACTCAATAGGTTTCCCAGTCTTTTGTTTTCTTTTTGTTTATCTTTTAACCTGTTTTTAGTTGTGTTGTGTTATTCTGAAATCTGTTTCCCTTACCTAAAAGCGCCGGGACACTCTTTTTGAGTAACCGTTGCGCTATACAAAAGAATAAATAACATAACATAACATAACATGTGCTCAGTATTGTGACTCTCTGTGTCTGCCTTCCTGTAATGTTATTCAATGCACTGAGACTTCCAATTGCGCCTTGAATCAATGTGTGTACAATATGTGCTTTAATCCATGTTGTGAAGGGCTCCGATACCTTCGGGTCTGGCTAAAGCTATATAAAACTCTACAATAAATAAATTGTATGTTTGGCAATCATGTATTTGATTGCATTTGTAAAAGGTAACAGAACTTAACTGCAATGTTGAAATAAGTGTGCATATTTAAACATTGTCAGTTTAATAGAACAATTGTGAAAAATTGAGGAGGGGCCCGGTGATTTATATTTCCCCACTGGGGGTGCGGGTGGTCTGAAAAAGTTTGAAGTTTTAGAAGCTTCTCGCCACTTCAAAGGCAAAACTGTGTATAAAAGGATCTCAGACATCAACTCATCAGTACACTTCTGGACCTGTGGATACTCTGCGTGAAAGAAGTACTGCTGTGCTGCTACAAGCACTGCCACTCTGCTGAGGTGCTGCTCTCAAGCAACTGCTGCCCTTCTGTGCTGACCTGCTGCCTGCTGCCCTCTTGCCTGGGGACTAAATGGACCTGCAACCTCATGTTAAACTCAGGACCCCAGAACAACTCAAAGGGCTAGTCTACTGGCCTACTGATCAGAGCCTCAGGGAAAAAAAAGGTTCACAAACCAGCTCCTGGACCCAGCTGCAGAGATTTCCTGACCCCCAAGTGGTGCCCTTAAGGTCCTGGACCCCTCGTGTGGCTCAAAAGCTTTTTAAATAATCTTTTAAAATCACAAGTTTGGCCTCTGTGAACCCATTTGCACCAAGATTGCTCCACTTGCACCAATATTTAGTACGAGCCTCCACCAGCCGATCTCTTCACACAGCAGAATTGACAGCCCACTGGGTACCACTAACGCAAAGCTCCACTTTGCCGATCCACTCTGCCCGGGCTGCTCTTCATACCACGTTGCATGCAACCTGCCACCTGCGATACGCTTCTTGCAACCCTCTCCAAAATGAACGGGACTCTTGTTACTAAAATTTGGGAGGATTAAACTTTAGTAGGACTAATCTGGGACTGTATCTGACCCGCTCTTGAATGCCGTTGAGCTGAAATGTTGTCTTTGACCCTGTTCAGTGTGACCAGATAACTGTAGTTGGTGCTTTCTGCTTTTTTGGTGTTAATTTACAGTTCATTCTGTAAACATTCATAACTCTGGTTCTATTGATTGTTTTTTGTCATTTTGGTCTTGATTTATTTATTAAATTCATCTCTATTTTTCTAACCTGGTGCAGGATTTTTTTGTGTAGTGTTTTCACTGTTTTACTGTTTGAAGTGCTGCACAAATACTTTAAATATTGCCTCTGAATTAAGCTGACTGCTTTGTGCTAAGTTAACAGGGGTGAGCAGAAGTTAATTTGGGGCCTGCTTGTGCCTTACCTTGACTAGGATTGTGTGCAGGGCTCAAACCCCAGTCAAACAGTAACCCAATTGTTTATAGGAGTGATGGCGAGAGTTTTGACCTTTTCTTATAGCTTCTTCATGATATCACACTGAGGTAGGAGTTTAGCAGTGTAACAATCCTGAATCCTAACTTGCTGTCCTCTATTGTAACCAAGGAATGAAGTGAGGATCTTGCTTTTTTCCATACAGGACATTAGATATATAGTAAAATCTTTTGACATATTTCTAAGATTCAACTTCTGCTAACAATTCTTCGAAAGTTGGGCCTTAATTTGATTCCAAATAATTGTGGGCATAGCCATCAGGATTTGGTCTGGAGAGAAGATCGAAAAGTTGTAATAGACAGTCAAATCTCTTCTTCATATTTGTATGAGGGAAACAAATCACTCCTGATGCTCTTGGACATCCTGGAAGTATTCAACACCCTTGACAGCTCCTACCTCTTGGAAAAAATGTGAGAAGTAGTGGAGGCCATGGCACTATGTGGTAGATGGTTTATCCCTTTGCTCAGTAATCCACAGGTGAGTTCTGAGTTTATCCAGTAGGTGAATTCAAGTCCCCTCCAGTTTGAGTACTATTTGCAGATCGTCAGGTTCAATTATACTGGCATTTCTTCACAACATACAAATCCAGCATCTCTATGATGAGATGCCAACCATAAAGTTAGGTTTCTGTGACCAAGAAGAAGACACTCAGGCAATTTTCCACTTATCATAAGACCCGGGTAAGGACCTCACAACAGTGGAGGGGGTATTCCTATCAATTGAAACTCCACTGAAAAATCTGCCTCAACATAAATAAAGTTAAAATAGAGATCCTGCTAGTGGCAACATATATCTGCAACAGTGGTAAATGACAGAAGCCACAACGTTCACTTCCCAGTAACCCGTGACTGCCCCAGGGCCACAAAAAAGACCTCACAAGAAATCATCACCTATTTTGTTGTTAGCCTCATGTAACTTATGTAAATATGTTCAGATTAAGCTTTTTGCTTAAGAGTAGGATTCTATCTGGAATCTTTACTATTTGTATTATCTGAACTGACAATGTTTTCCATTGGAGTAACATCTTATATAACAGTGTTTACTTGTTGTAAACATTTTGTTTTCCCTCCTTGGGCTTCTTACTTGAATATGAAATCCGTGTTAGCTAAATATTCAAGAAATGCACAACAGTAATTTCATGAAATACACATTCCTAATATGTTGTTTAGTTCTGTAGTTCAGTCGAAGAGCCAGGTCTTGAGGTCCTTTCTGAGTTGGGGCAGTAATGGTTATTGTCTAAGGGAGAGAGGCAGGGTGTTCCAGGTCTTTGCTGTAAGGTAGGAGAAGGATCCTCCCCCGGCCGTGATCTTGTGGATATGTGGGAAGGCAACTAGGACCAGTTGAGCGGAGCGGAGTTCTCTGGTGGGTGCGTGGAATGAGAGACGGTGGATGAGGTATGCTGGTCCTGTGCCATGTAGGGCTTTGTAAACATGTGTGATGAGCTTGAAGGTGATCCTTTTGTTGACTGGGAGCCAGTGGAGGACTCTCAGGTGGGTGTGATGTGGCTGTGGCGTGGGGTGCTGAGGATGAGTCGAGCAGAGGCATTCTGGATGCTTTGCAGTTTCTTGAGGAGTTTCTGAGGGATGCCGGCATAGAGTGCGGTGCCGTAGTCAAGTCTGCTGCTGATGAGTGCGTGGGTGACCATCTTTCTGGACTCGGTGGGGATCCCCTTAAAGATCTTTCGGAGCAGGCGTAGCATGTGGAAGCAAGATGATGAGACGGTATTGATCTGGCGGTTCATGATGAGCGAGGAGTCCAAGATGATGCCGAGATTTCTTACGTGATCTATGAGTATTAGCGGAGGTCCAAAATTTGCAGGCAACTAGGAGTCATCCCGATGGAGTTTGGGTTGATCTGGACCTGGAAGTGAAGTGACGTTGCTCCATGTTGGTTTCGTGGTCGTCTGAGTGGGTGGTGATGCAAAGAGTGCTTTTGTGTACGATGGGGATGTCTCCACCCGGTTTGATGATGCGGTACTTGTGAATGATCTTGTAGCCATTAGGCATGGCTGTGGCGATGTCCGGGCAAAGGTGGAGGTAATCCAGGTTTCCGTGAGGAAGGCGATGTCGGGGTGGCTGGAGTTGAGTTAGGTTCCAGATAAACTGCTACATCAACTTCAGTTTACAGGTTTTTTACTGATGTCACATCAAGACTATAACAACAAAAGTAGCAACAGATTGCAGGCTACCATGTATGATAGGATACATAATGGTCAACCACTTAATGTGGTCCAATATTGCTGCCATAAATAAGGAGTCTAAAGGTAGAGTTGTTAGTACATGTCACTAGAACACTGATGGTGATATAGGACCATATTACATGTTTTACCATTTACATATTTCTATATTACATGCTTATTTTGGTTGCTTTGAAAACTTTGTTTTTTGAAAGAGAGAAATGTGTGTTGAAAACAGTAAGTGAAATAGTGGACTTAACTCTTTAGTTGTCTGCAGTAAATATATGAGAACAGAACTGAATTATATAGTTAAGAACGTAGAATGTTAGAAATAGATTTCACCGATTATTAAGCACATTCTGTAGATAGAAGGGAGATATTGTTTAAGCTGTTCTCTTCAAGGTACAGCTAACTGGGAAAACACTAATTCAAATGTTTAGACTCTGCTTGATGAATAGATTGGAGCAACAACAATGGATAATGGTCAGTGTAATTATGTGATTCTATGGCTGCAGTGTTTACCGCATAATTATGGATTCACTACATTTGCCACACAATTGACCACTTATTTTGTAGATTTAAAAAAAACATACTGTTTCTAGTTCAAATGGGTAATGTGCACAATTGGGTCTTAGCAATGGTAAAGCTCTGTAGATCGGTTGGGGTTGTCATAATTATGATGAAAACCAGGCTTGTCCAGCAAATGTTTTTTGCAGGGCATGGCATCTGCTACTCTCTGTCTCTAATGCTTTGTGGATGGTGAATCCTTGCAGCACTGTACTGTATCAGCAGAGTGCAAATATAATCTAACCTGGGTAACACTGTTGCCTGAAATAAAACAGCACATTCTTGCATTATTGGGGAATTAAAGTGCAGATTGTTATTAGTCGCTTTAAAAAAAATAGTAAGGCACTTGCCATCACTTTATTGATGTGATGTTTGAATCTCAAAGAATTTACTTTGGAAAGTGGGTCCAGATCATTTTACCCATAGAGGTCACTGAACAAGAAAACTATGCCTAAAAACACGCAAATCCTCTCACATTCCAAAAGAGATAATTGTCGAATTTGGGACCCTGGTCAAACAGAATGCAAGAAACCCTACAAGCCCTAGGCATTTCTGAACTCTAGAAACCCAGGGGAATCCAGGGAATTGTGACTAGCATGGATCTCAACAGGCTTAGTCGCCTAGAATACCCTGTAGACATCCCTTGGTAATTTAGTTTTCAGAAATGACTGCAATGAGCAGGTTTACATCAATGCCCAAATACCACAGCTGACTACTTCTCAATGTAGAGTCAAAACAAAATTCCTGATAATTCCACAGTTCCTTTTTGGACCATTTATTTCCTAGTGATAGGCCAACTGACACAGATATGGTACTGTTTTAATCAGAAGTGTGGGAATGTTTGGTTTTAGGACTCCTTTTCATTCTCAAAAGACTGTAGATCTCTTCCTCAAAGAATTGTGAGGGACTTGTATGATTTCACCCAAAGTTTGGATTGAAATTTTTTTGTGCATTCTAGGCAAAACAATGTGGTGATATCGATATAACCTACACCACCCTGGACTTCCCCGCATGTCTAGTTTTCAGAACTTTCTTGGGTTGGCAGGTTTCCTGGTGTGCTCTCTGACCCAGGCTTGAACATATCAACTTCACACATACCAAATATCAATGAAAGCTCAAAGTAAAATTATTGATGTCTCAAAAGTGCGTTTTTACATGTCTCTTTCCCCAGGCATCAGGCCTACCTGCAAGTCGGATACTGTTTTCATCAGGATAAGTGTGGGAGGATTTTTGTTATTCAGTAGAGACTCGAGAAATTTTTTGAATTGGCCTAAAGTTTTACGTTTGTGACCATTCAAGACAGGAAAAAATGATGCGACCCACACAAGCCACATCTTGCTGGGATCCAACAAGTTTTCAGAAAAGTCTAGAGTTGGTAGTGTTATTTGAGTGCAGACAAACTCTGGGCCTAAATATGGTAGGCAACAAGTACCACAAAAGTATATCCTATCCAGACATAATTTCCTCTCTTAACATCTCATGTGTTGGGCCTTTCGTGTCCCATGTGATAGGCACACCCATAGATATTTTTATTGGAAACGTGTGGGAACTTAGAAAGGTAGGAAATTTGTAATATATATTGAATGTCTGTATTATTGGCATTCAAATATAGTTAGTGTGCACCAAAAATTGTATTTTGAAATAACTCTCCAAGCATAACATGTCATTATATATAATTGAAAATTCAGTGTGGGACAAATAAGTCATATCCCTAAACTGAGATTTTTGAACAGATCTCAAAAATAGCCAACATTTCCTTCATATATATTATTTATTCATTAGTTCTTTCCTTTAGTACCACAAAATGAAAAATCATTGCTTCTGTTTTTTTTTTAGGTTGTTCGTTGTGCAACTGGAAGAGTCTGATGAATGTAACGGTATATCACCCATGTAGATTGACTTCTATTGCAAAAACGTTCCATTGAAATCTTGTCATCTATTTCTATTTTTCTATCTTTTTATTTCAACTATTACTTTTTCAGGATTATCTTGAATGATCTACAGAAATAGCTAAGAGGGAGTGATATCGAATAACATGTTTCCTGTGAAATGTAATAAAATCCATAAAAAATTTGGCAAGATTCCAATTTCAGAACAAAACGTTGTTTAGTTTGCCGGTATCTTCTGTGATGTATTTTTCATGAACACACAATCCAAGACTGGTTTGACAAAAAACATCTCTTGGTGAGAAGTTTTCTGCGTGAAAGTACACAACAATTATGAGAACTTGCATAATGCAAAATTTTAAGACAGTTCAGGAATTTAGTCAGGCACTCAGTACGATTTCAAAATGCCCAAGTCAGAAGACCAGTAGTGCTAGCCGAGAGGTCCGCGCCCAGACCTGTGCTATGTCGCCTTATTTGGGTGCGGATCACCTCAGTAAATTCCCATCAGCAGGACTCTGCATTGCCCACTTTGGTGATTCAGGATGATGAATAATTTGTCCTTATTTCGTCCTCTTATATTCCAAATAGGTTTCATTAACATTGTATTGTAAGTGTCTACAGCTAAGCCAATGTATATGCTATTTAAAGTATGTGCACGAAATGTGCATGCCTCTTCAAGACTGTGAGGAAAATGTTGTTGGTGCAGGGAATACAAGAGATCTTGGTCCTCAGTGTTTTTGTTTTCATTTTATGTAAATTGGTAAGTGGGTTACTGCTTTTAACACGGAAATCCTTTTGTTACTTGCAGTTCATAAATTGTAATCCTTCTAATAGAGCACAGTGAGCTATGAAGGACATGTAGCTCCTACACCTTGTAACTCAGACTCACTGCCCTATGTAACACATCCTGTGCTTTCATTTACACACATATGATTTATTGTCAATCTATAATGTGTAAGTGTGGTGTAAAGTGCTCTGACACACTGCAAGGGGATGGGTAGCACTACAGCACTATAAAAGAAATAAAAACAAAATTGTGGTATTTAAACTGTTGTTTTGTGTAAATACTAGGACAGACCAACACATCTGATATTCTTACATTGCATGTGTATCTGTTATATAAAGGGACTGGGAAAAGTAAAAAGCATGCCTCTTTTAAGTAACTGTGAAGCGATAAAGCAGTGTGCCTTTGTTTTCCCTCCATTGCATTTAGGTGTGAGGCTCCTGATTGCCCCCAGACAGAATACTGCAACAAGAGGTGGCCTGCTTCCCCCTTAAGTTTGAGACTTTGTTATGAGCCCAGTTGGAATCTTATAAGCCCCTTCCCCGCCTGCAAGTTGCTGCTCAGAACGAAAGCAGACAATGTGCAGGCACTGCTAAATGTGTCCCAGTGTCTGAAAACTACACAAGGGCGAGATTACCATATTTCTGTGGGGTTCGATCTCTTCGCAGGGAAGACGGCGCCCACCCCGTGAAAAGAGTGGGTAAACACCGTCTACCCGAGTGTACCCTCGATTTGTGCCTTGTACAAATAAAGTATAAGTTATAGAATCTCTCTGTAAAACAGAAACGCCTAGAACAAGTTTATATCGAGTATAGTTCATCTCTTCATTATCACTTGATAACTCGCATCATAAACACAGTTTAAAGAGCAGAGAGTTTGTAAGGCCTCCTTGAAAAATATGGAGGTACATTCAGGCCAGCATAGCACAGCTCATACCGTGCAGGCATGCTGACTGATGAAGAGAGCATAGTTATAACAGGTCACAGTTCACAAGGGCCCCTTATATATGTGATTACATTTATTTCTCGTTATGCAACCGCATCAGAGCCTAGATACCATTTTCTTCTGATCCATTTCTCCACTACATGAAAGGTGATTTGATGACACCATCAGGCCTAAGGCTGTGTATTCTCATGTCCAGGGATGCCATCAACAGGCTAATTAGAGAATTTAAAACCTGAAATATCCACCCTAATTTTCATCTCCGACTAAAGGTAAAAAATAATCATGGAAATAAAAGGAAACTAAAAGTGAAAATAAGTATAACATGCTACCCTGTTTGTCAGCTGCATTGCAGGTGACACTCTTGACACTACTGAGGCTGAGTTCATCAGCTGCCAGACAGACATCTCACATCTGTCTTGGAGGAATCCTTGTATTCGGATGTTACTGCCGGATCATATTTTCTTTCCGTGGATAATGTACGTACCCGCAGTTGCTCTTAACTTTCTAATGTTGGTAGAAGTAGAATTGGAATTTACACATTGGACTGTGGGGTGAAGATTTAAACTTTGCAGGGCCTCTCCCCTACCAGGGATACGTGCAGTCGCTCTCAGTCTGTGAAGCCAGCTCTGTGCCAGCTGCTGTAGGGGGCAGCTGGCAGAGCCAAGGGGTGGGTCTGCTTACCGTAGGATGTGTTTCTTGTACTGCAGATTCGCAGACTGAGCTTTAATTATAGGAATCGGGGAGATGCAGTAGTGCTCCTAAGGCCTTCCCTGAGCAGCAGGGATATATGAGCCACATGCCGGGCCTGGTCTCTTCCCCACCATGCTGCCGAGCCTGTCACCTATTAATCCATCCACTCCAGTCAAAAGGCGCCTGTCACTGTAGCGTTGCGCTCTAGTGGTTAGCGCCAGGGCACGCTGGGAAGGGGGCGTGGCTTAGCGCGGAAGGGGGCGTGGCTTAGCGCGCAGAGCACGAGGAGAAAGAGCGCGAATGCAGTGGGAGACGGGAGTGTTCCCGGCGCTCGGTTCCCGCAAGCTTAAATAAAGAAGACTTGCTCACACTTAAGAAGGTGTCCAGTGTTATTGGGTATAAATACATCATTACAATGGCGACGAGGTCGGGATGAGATCAGCAAAGAACCCAGGCACCTCGAGAAGGAACCGAGTGCGGCAGAGGCACCCAGTCGCCCTGTACCAGGGACAACAGCCAGGTGTGTCACCAGCAGCTCGGTAGCGCAGAGCGCGACAGCCACGGCGAACAGGGTGGCCAGAGGCGCAAGGAGGCCACAAGCACAGGAGGCCTGGTCGGGTAAGGGGAAGCAGCACACCGACAGGCACAGGGCACACCTAGAGAGAGGGCCACACCTGGGGAGGATCATCACCGGGCTGCACAGAAGCCAGCTGCACCACGGCGCCCGAGCGACATAGCGGGAGAAGCGACGGCACAGCACAAGGGGGCCCACAGCAGCTACCCAGGGCCCACGGGGAAAAACAAAGACAGACCTGGCGACCCCAGGGCCTTCGCAGAAGGGGCAAGACAGCCTTTCGCCCACGCAAACGAGCGACCAGAGAGGGAGACATACGCCAGGGAGCACTCCAGGGGAAGACGACAGGGGCAGTACAGCCCACGGCGAGAGGGGCAGGATGTGCGCGCAAACAATGTCACTCACCAACTTAATACCATTCCTGCCGAAAAGAGGACACCCAGCGATGCCCTGGGAGGACTGGAAATGGTATTTCCTGAACTATATTGAGGCCCTAGAAGAAGAGAGCGAAGGGGAGTTCTCAAGTGCTAGGAAAAAGAAGCTACTACTACACAACCTAGGCCCGAGGGCATCAGGGTATATGACAGTTTGGTGAAAGAGACCAGACCAGCAGCGGACACAGAAGTGTTGCAACACGCGCTGGAAGACTTAGACGCTCACTACAGGCCAGTGGTGTGCACGGCCATCGACAGATGCAACTTCTTCCAGAGAAAACAGATCAAGGGAGAATCAGTGGATGAGTACGTCGCGGCGCTACAGAAAATGGCGGTAACATGCAAATTCGGCGCACTTCACGACGAACTTATTAGAGATCAGATTATCATGCACACCACCAACACGGCCATACAGGAGAAACTGTGGGTCAATGGGGATGCCCCGCTGGAGGAAGTGGTAGCGCTAGTGAAGAAGGCTGAACTATCGAAACGATGTGCGGAAGCGGCCAAAAGAGAAGGCAACGACCGCACGCCAGTCTGCAGAGTAAAGGACGGGGACAGACCAGACGCTTCGAAACAGCAGACTTCAAGCGGCATGAGGTATCAAAGGAGGTTACCGCAGAGGACCATGAAGCACCAGAAGCCACTGGAAGAGAGGAAGAAGGGGTGCTACAGGTGCGGCAGCCAATCATACCAAGGCAACGACAAAGTGTGCCCCGCGTTTCGTGCCAAGTGCGCATACTGCAAAATAATGGGGCACTACGAAAAGGTGTGCAGGCGCAAGCTCGGTAGGGGAGACGTGAAGTACGTAGCACAAGATCCAGAGGGGGAAGAAGAGCCCGAAGACGAAGAAGACGAAGTCTTGTGCATCGACGATCAAGTGCTGGGAATGAATTGTACACGGACCAAGAAACCAGCACTACAGATGACGATCGGCGGAGTACAAGTGCACATAGTGGCGGACTCAGTCTCCCCGTTCACGATCATCCAGAGGGCAGTATGGGAAAACGAATTTGGTTCCAAAGTCGGGGATGAGCTACTACCCACCGACTTCCATCCGGTCACGTTCACCGGAGAGCCCATACCCATGGTAGGATATCGCAAGTTGATGTTCGAGTTCAGAGGGCGCAGAGCAGAAGGGAAGCTGTACGTGGCAGAGAAAGGACCCTCCGCACTGGGGTGGAAGGACCAAGGGAACTTGGGAATACAGCTCAACCCAGGAGGCTCCAAACAAGTACTGCTAATAGATACCAAGCAACCGCAAGGCGAAGGCAAGTGGATGGAGGCGTACCCCGAGGTGTTCAAGGGAACCATTGGGAAGATGACAAAATTCACACACAAGATACGACTCAAGGAAGGTGCCAAACCAGTGAGCCAGCAATATTCCTTTCAGATGCAGGGAGGCAGTTCAGGAAGAATTGAGGCGGTTAGAAGCAAACTGAGTCATAGAGGCGATAGAGAGCGCTGAGTGGCTGGCGCCACTGGTGGTAGCCCAGAAACCAAATGGGAAGGTGAGACTATGCGTGGACCTGAGGGAGCTCAACAAGAACATTCTAGTGGACAAATTCCCTCTACCCAGGATAAACGAGATGTTGGCGATGACCAAGGGAGTCAAGTGGTTCTCCACCATAGATCTCACCTCTGCGTATCACCAAATTGCATTGCATGCCACCTGCAATCATCTGACGTCGTTTATCACGCCATTCGGGTGCTACAAATTTCTCAGGATGCCTTTCGGCCTAGCATCCACAGCGGCGGTTTTCCAAAAACTGATGCACAGGTTGTTCCAAAAAGTGGAAGGGGTCCAATACTTCCAGGATGACATCCTAGTGATGGGGAAATCCCAGGAAGATCACGACAAGAAACTGCACACAGTGCTGGCGATCCTAGCCCAAAATGGACTCACAGCGGAATGGCAGAAATGCAGATTCGGAGTCAACTCAGTGACCTACTTGGGCCACGAGATCAGCGGAAGGGGCATAGAACCGAAAAGAGCAAACATGGCAAGCCATAAAGGAGCACCCACTCCGACGAGGAAGGAAGATGTTCGCTCCTTCTTGGGCATGGCTGAATTTTACAGCAAGTTCGTCCCGCACTTCGCGACCAAGACGCACAACATACGGCAACTCCTGAAGGAAAAAACTCCGTTCAGGTGGACACAGGAGGAGCAAAACGAGTTCGAGAGCGTAAAGCAAGACATCTGCACAGCCATTCCCTTGGAAGGGTTTGATTGAGAATCATTGTCCATACTGACCACGGATGCCAGTGACAAGGGCCTGGGGGCGGTCCTCATGCAGAAGGCCCGAGGCGGAGAGGTCACCACCGTCAGCTTTGCTTCAAGAGCTCTAGCGGCGAACGAGGAAAAATTCAGCGTCATAGAGAAAGAGATGCTAGCGACGGTGTGGGCGATGGAACGGTTCAGGCAGTACTTTTGGGGCGCGAAATTCCTGCTCCGCACCGACCACAAGCCTCTAGTGAAAGTATTGACCTCGAGCGGGCATGCGCATGCGACGCCTCGCATCGCAAGGATGAGCTTGAGACTGCTGGACTACGTGTATGATGTGGAGTACATCCCCGGATCCAGAAACAAGGTGGCAGACTTCTTGAGCAGGGCAGCGGCCATGGAACCCGAGGGAGATAGAGAACCTTCGGAATGGGAAGAGTACGTGGTTGCAGTTACGCAGGACCAAGAAGGGGCGGTCAGCATCCAGGAATGGGAAGAGGCGTACACAGCGGACGAGACCATGAACACAGTGAAGGGCTATGTGACACATGGGTGGCCCGACAAAAGGCACCTAGATAGTGAGCTGAGAAAGTACTGGGAAGTCAGAGAAGAGACAAGGCGGTCCCTCCGATCTCCATGGTGAGCCATCTCTTAACCATCCTACATGAGGGACATCTAGGGATCATGAAAACTAAGGCGAGAGCGAAGCAGGCGTACTGGTGGCCAGCCATGGACCCTCAAGTGGAAAGACATGTCAGGACATGTGAACAATGCAACAGGGCGGATAAGACACAAACCCTACTGCGTCCACCACTGGGAAAGTTCACAGGGGAGTCGAGTCCCTGGGAAATGCTGTCAGTGGACATCCTTGGCCCAGTCCTGAACGCGGAGGGAGTACCCAAGTACCTCATTGTGGCAGTGGACAGATACTCGAAATGGCCAGAGGTGGATGTCTGTGAAAGCGCTGACACAGAGACAGTGTTAGTATTCCTCACAGCCACGTTCCTGAGGGAAGGAATACCCAAGGTAATAACGTGTGACAATGGCCCACAATTTGTTTCAGAGAAATGGAACGCTTTCATGTCCAGGAATGGAACCGAAGTCAAACACACTCCAATCTACCACCCGGCGGGAAATGGGCTGGCCGAAAGATTTAATCGAGTGATAATGGGATCCATACAAGCGGCTATCAGTGCAGGGTTGCAGTGGGAGAAGGAACTCCAACGCATGCTCTGGGCGTACCGCATCACTCCGACCAGCACGGGGTACAGCCCGTTCAAGATATTGAGAGGACGTGAACCCTTTACAAAGGACAATGTCGCGTGGAAACACCTTATGGTACAGAGTAAATGGTCGCCAGCAGTAGTGAGGCGTAACCTGGACAAGGCACAGGCAATATATACTGAGTACTATAACAAGCGACGGAATACCAAAGGGGTGACCCTGGAGAAGGGAGAGTGGGTGAGAGTAAAACAGGCCACGCTGAAAAGAAAAGGAGAGAGTAGATTCAGCCCGCCGCTGCAGGTCATAGAAACATACACCAGGTCAGCTTTATTGAGCGACGGAAAGGTATGGTCGCAGGACAGAATGGCGAAATGCAATAGAATTGTGAAATGGCAAGTACCGGAGGACAGAAGATCACAGGGCCCCACAACTGAAGATGCACCGGAAAGGAAGGAGTGTGAAGCCGAGGAAGAACCAAACCTAAAGTCTCCCGGGAAAAGGGGGGAGAGCCAGAGCCTGAGGGCGTTGGAAAGGAACTCAAAGGATCGCTTCACGGAGGATGAGAATCTGGTGCAAGTAGAAGAGGAACATGGAGAAGGTGCAACCGGGGGAGAATCCCCGGCTAGAAAGGAACAGGTGGCTCCAGAGAAAAGACAGAACTATACAAGATCGGGCAGAGAGGTCAAGATGCCAAGAAGGTTTGAGGACTATGAAACGCAAACCAAGTAAGACTGAACTAGAGGGGGGGGCCTCCGAGGTTGTTGTTGTTAAAGACATTAAAAGGGGGAGATATGTAGCGTTGCGCTCTAGTGGTTAGCGCCAGGGCACGCTGGGAAGGGGGCGTGGCTAAGCACGTGGAGCGCGAGGAGAAAGAGCGCGAAGGCAGTGGGAGACGGAAGTGTTCCCGGCGCTCGGTTCCCGCAAGCTTAAATAAAGAAGACTTGCTCACACTTAAGAAGGTGTCCAGTGTTATTGGGTATAAATACATCATTACAGTCACGTGTAAGTACTACTGGCGTACGCTGACGCAATTAAGTAAAAGTCAAGAAGCAGGAAACTGTGATAATTACAGCTTAGCAAACTGACAGTAATGAACAACACTCATGGAATTGCTTGTCTGGGCGCTACCTACGCACTCGAGTAGTCTGTATGTGGATACTTTGATCATCCGCATGTGTAATGCTTGCGTCATTCGCCCAAGTATGGGTCTTCTTTCAGCCTCTGCACGCGAACGCTCCAGCTCCTGCCTGCGTGCCCTTAATGAGTCACCAGCCCTACAGGCGGAGCTTCTGCGTCATCGTTGTAGGCTCCTCATCATTGGCTCCTGTGTGTCTATCCTATTTTCATTTGTCCCTATATCTGCCAAAGGCTACTCATGCACACACACATCTAGTACAGCGCAAGCAGCAGCAATGCAGGTTTCTCACAGACCAACCAGTACGCACGCTGCAGGGGTCGGTAATATAAAGATGCTTCAGCGAGCAGAGGGTCCATACTATTGGCAGTCTACTTGAGGGCACCAGAGCAGGATCTCTCAAATCGGCCTCCGTCGAGTGAAATTATTCAAACATGTTTTGACATTGTAATATGTCACCTGAAGCGCTGGATTACAAATGTAACAAGCATGTGCCATGCAAACGGTCTCACCTTTGGGACCTTTATGTATTTAGCTATACAGCACATTACCCTGGGTGCTGAAACATCGACTGTTCTTTAACATGGAGGGAAAGTAAGCACCAAACTGTGTGACACGCCAGGTATGGGAACACATGGAGGAAATATTGCCTTTCAGTGGGAAATGGTTTGGTGCAAAGCTGTTTTTAATATAAAATCAGGGCCTTCGGTGGTCATATTACTAAAAATAAAAGATTTGAAAAAAATATTATTGTCTATGGGTGCTCGTGGAAGACAATTTCTATGGACTGGAACTCAGAGAATGCTAAAGTGATTCTGGAATTTTACAGACCTCTGCTGGTCGTTTTCTATCAAGAGATTTAAATAGAGGCAGTTGCCAGAAAAATAAAAAAATGAAACTCCCTCAGCAGAAAGCAATTCTAGTATTTTACTGACCTCTGCTGGTCGTTTTCTATCGAGACACTTAAATAGAGGCAGTTGAACAGAAAGAAAAGTCCCTAAGCGGATGCAGACAATTCCTAGGGCTGATCTCCAGAGCCCACAAAGTACATACACATATAAATATATACTAAAGTATATACTAAATTATATACTAAAGTATATATACTATATACTAAAGTATATACAAGAGGTCTCGAATGCTCAACCTAAAAACCAACAACGGCTGAGCGCCATGCCTCTCCGGGCGCGGCATTAGGGTCTTAGGGGCCCAACGGCCGCACACGCTCCTTTGGCCATGTCGATTCATTGGCTGGAAAGGAGGGAGCTTGACTCCTTCCAGATTACGAGCAGCGCACAGTTAGCACATCACTTCCACTCCCACTGGCAAAGGGCAAACATAGGGCGCTTCAGCCTAGGCCCCTTCCTTTTCACAATCAAGACGGCGGGAGAAGATCGGCAACATGACTTCTATCTCTTTCTTTTTTAGGTTGCAACACCTGAAGATCCCTCCCACACAGCCTCAACATCTGCTCAATACACCCTCAAGAGTTGCACGAGCAAAGGATAGTATTGGTGATTTCTTTGGCTTCAACACGCTGTAGGTGTGGGTGCTTTATACTTGCGCTTAGCTTTACACAATTACTGGTGCTCTAATTCATGGCGTCACGGTGAGAAGGGCATTTACACATCCTCAAACAATCCACTCTTTGACATAACGAGAGGCTGGTTTTATGTATCTAATTGGGTCCAGTACCTTAAGGTGAGTGGCAGTTGAGGGTGTGTTTCGAACAACTTTTTATTGCTTACTTTGCTCTGTAGGTTGCCCCTTGGGCCTAGAGGTCACTGTGAGAACTGGGGTGTCTAGTTGGTAGAGGTATGCACCTTTGTCCAACTAGGGACCCTTGCTTCTAGTCAGGGTAAGGGGGATACACATGTTAGATAACCCCTGTTCACCCCATTGGTAGCTTGGCACAAGCAGACTGGCGAATCGCAAAGGTAATGTGTAAAGTATTTGTACTCCAAACACACAGTAATACAGTGAAAACACCATACCAGTTTGAAAAAAAAAGTATCTTTATTAAACTCAATAAGACAAAAAAAAAACATCCAACATACATGCATCAAATTACGATTTTAGAACAGTTATTGCAAAAAATAGAACTTGTAGCAAACAAATAGCTCCACCTGGGGCTATTACGAAGTTGTGACAGCAATAAATCTAAAGTACGGCGCCGACCGCGAGGTGTTTGGCGTCGGGCATGGAGTCAAACGGACCCCCAAACAAACATGGAAAAAGAATTCTATGGTGATGCACGGCGTCTTGGAGATGAGGCGTCGGTGCCGAAGTCGAGGCTGGCTCCCTGGCAGCCACAACGGAGGTGAGGCATCAAGTCCGCGAGGAGGCGACATGTCCAATCCAGCACATGGGAAGTCAGTTGTGTCGGTTCCGGTGAGGCGATGTAAAGTCGGCGAGTTCGTTGAGTCACCTTCGGCGTTTTTCGGTTCAGCGATAACCACTGCAAGCGCTGGCAGTGACAAAGTCGGTGCGAGTGCTGGTGTTGGCTAAGATTCCTCTTAGGTCCAGAAGTGATCTAATGTTCTGGGGTTGAAGGTCCACTACTTAAAGCCCATTTTGGGTTTGTTCTCTTGTGCCCAGGGTCTATGAGCCCATTCCAAACTAGTTATGTCCTCTCTGGTGCAGCATCAGTACAGGAGGTAGAAACAGCATTGTGCAAGGGAGACAGGCCCTATTCAGGTGCAAGGAAATCTCTTCCAACTGTTCTAAATGCAGTCAATGTCTAGACAGCTCAGATTTGAGTCATCCAGGAAAGGCAGGGCACACCTCAACCCCCCCAGTGGCTGTCTACAGTGACTGCACATCCCAAGCCACTGTCAATCAGAAACCAGACAGTCAATCCAGAAACAGGCAGAGGCAAACAGAATGGTTTAATAAGAAAAAGCCTACTTTCTAAAAGTGAACAAAGCAAACACAAGGAGAGGCTGGACGGAGTGCTGACATTTTTCAGACACTTTCCCCCAGTCACTGATCTGGGTTGAATCTATCATTGTTCACTTCGCCACCTCAGTTCAGACCCAGCTACATGCAAATCAGTCTTGACCCTATGCCTCATGGAAACAGTCCAGCCCAAACTGCCAAGCCAGGTCTTCCCTGAACCGGAAACAAGTATCCTGGGACCGGTTTCGGGGGAACATCTCTCATCAGCCAGGCTAGCTTGAATCCACTATATACACATATACATTCTTTTGAGTCATTTTTCCTCTGTGGATCATAAATGCCACTTCTTGCAATAGTCTTGCAACAGATATTCATTAGCATCTGTTTGAGAACATTCTGCATTTCAGTTCTTCTTAAACAATTCACAAGTGGTATCTAGTAAGATCTGGTTGTTCTTCTCTTTCTTATAACATGGATTAGAGGTGATACTTTCTCCTCTTTTTTCATAACAACAGGTTTTTCATGCTCCAACAGTTAAGATTAGGACATAGATACACAAATAAACGATAGGGCCTACTTTTCATCTTGCTGGCACGCTATTTTACGGCGCTATATTACATAACACACAGCTTGAATGGTTAAATCACCCCAATAGAATAACACATCTCCTTTTCTAAGATGGCAGCCATAGTCGTCACGTCTAACTTTCAGTCCTATCTCTATTTCACATAATCTTGTGGTTTTAATCACCTTCAGCATACAGCACGCTCACGGCGTACTTTGGAGAGAGGTTACATGCCGGGAGGACAGTTCAGAAGTTTCGCCGGTGAGTTAGGATTATGATGGTCATTTTGGCCACTCTCACGTTAGGAGTTAGATTTCATATAGATTTATTATATGTGGTTTTCCTTGTAGGACTACATTGTTCTAATGCTCTCTCCTTAAAAGACTCTACGCATGGACCTTTCATACTGGAAGGTGAGTGTTTTACCCTCATGTGTTTCGCTCAATACAAAGACTTGGATACTATTTATATTACATTGTTGACAATACATTTCGTCTCATCACAGATACGGGAGAACGTCTCTTGTTTCGTTTACAGCGAGGTCACAAAGACACAAACGCAAAAGTTTCACAGGTGAGCGCGGCTGCAGCACATGATCTTAGACCAAAACCAATAGCCTTGAAGAGCATTATAGGATAACGTGTGGTTTTTAATGTATGACAGGACGAATGACACAACTTTTGGACCTTCTCGCCACATTTCAACTAGGTATTTTTCGCATGTTAAGGATAAGCGCTAGTGTAGGCGAAGCATCCTCTGACTCCCTGCTGCTGTGCTTGCTATTTCATGATTACTGCCATTTACTTGCCTATAATTAATTCCAATCGTGGATCTTGAAATTGATTTTTAAATTGTACCTCATGCTCGGCGCTTGAAGCGCGGTTCTGTGCGTTTTATTTTTAGCGCGTTTTAAATGCAAAATTCATTTCTGGCTTGGCTTGGCTTGGCTGCAATTAGGGGGCTTCTTAGGACATACCTGCATCTAAAATTTGTTGTAATCTGCACCGCTGTTTGGCGGCCCGTTAGCTGGACTGGGGGTTAGGCGCCATCTTGGGAGGGGAAGTGCCGGCAAGAGACGCCATCTTTGTTGGCGCTCTAGCTGCTGCTGCAGACATAGCACGATTGGGTGCTATTTAAGTCGACTGAAACAGGCGCTTGCTCTGTTCAGGTAAGCGCTAGTGTAGGCGAAGCATCCTCTGACTCCCTGCTGCTGTGCTTGCTATTTCATGATTACTGCCATTTACTTGCCTATAATTAATTCCAATCGTGGATCTTGAAATTGATTTTTAAATTGTACCACATGCTCGGCGCTTGAAGCGCGGTTCTGTGCGTTTTATTTTTAGCGCGTTTTAAATGCAAAATTCATTTCTGGCTTGGCTTGGCTGCAATTAGGGGGCTTCTTAGGACATACCTGCATCTAAAATTTGTTGTAATCTGCACCGCTGTTTGGCGGCCCGTTAGCTGGACTGGGGGTTAGGCGCCATCTTGGGAGGGGAAGTGCCGGCAAGAGACGCCATCTTTGTTGGCGCTCTAGCTGCTGCTGCAGACATAGCACGATTGGGTGCTATTTAAGTCGACTGAAACAGGCGCTTGCTCTGTTCAGGTAAGCGCTAGTGTAGGCGAAGCATCCTCTGACTCCCTGCTGCTGTGCTTGCTATTTCATGATTACTGCCATTTACTTGCCTATAATTAATTCCAATCGTGGATCTTGAAATTGATTTTTAAATTGTACCACATGCTCGGCGCTTGAAGCGCGGTTCTGTGCGTTTTATTTTTAGCGCGTTTTAAATGCAAAATTCATTTCTGGCTTGGCTTGGCTGCAATTAGGGGGCTTCTTAGGACATACCTGCATCTAAAATTTGTTGTAATCTGCACCGCTGTTTGGCGGCCCGTTAGCTGGACTGGGGGTTAGGCGCCATCTTGGGAGGGGAAGTGCCGGCAAGAGACGCCATCTTTGTTGGTGCTCTAGCTGCTGCTGCAGACATAGCACGATTGGGTGCTATTTAAACGCCCCCATGATGACGCGCAGCGGGCGCACCATAGGCGCGCCGGAGGCTCGCCAGAGGCGAGCCCATCTTTGCCCATCAGTGACCATCCGGGACCCGGGGCCAGAACCCCGGGTCCAAATTTGCCCTACTCCAGAGGTGAACTATTGGAGCTTAATATGGGTAAGTCCCGTCTTGATCAGGACTGTATACATCTGCTGGCTCGGCAGGGCCTGCTGATTTCACCCAAGAGCACAAGAGCGCGGCAGCGCGACTCTAATACTCATACTCTAAACTATGGCCTGCTGAATACGCGCTCTTTGCAGGGCCATAAGTTGGAGGTCTTTTCACGTCTGGAAGACGGGGAGCTAGATGCCCTTGCGCTCACCGAAACATGGCTGGAGGATTGCTCGGCGCCGGACTTAGTGGCGGCCCTACCAGATAATTATCTGGCACTCCATTTCAATAGGGGGGGAGCTAAGAAAGGAGGTGGAGTAGCTCTCCTCTATCAGGCACGTCTCCGCGCCGAAAGGTTTCTTTCCGAAACCCTAGGGGGAGCAGAGGTTATGGGGGTAAAGCTCAGGCGGGGGGCGGTATGTGTGGTGTTTTTGGTGGTGTACCGACCGCCTTGGGCGTCGCCTGATTTTCTGGTTCTTTTTACTAGATTGGTTCAGGATCTGCGCTCGAGATATGACAAAATGGTTGTTGTTGGGGACTTTAACTACTATTGGGAAAAATCCCCCAAAGAGGGACAAGCACTACAGATCGAGGAGGCTATCTCCTCCTTGGATTTCACCCAACAGGTGAAGGGACCGACACATGAGAAGGGACATATGCTTGATCTAGTCTGGACCACCATGCCAGCCCAGGGTTCTACAGAGATCTTGCCTTGTGCCTGGTCTGACCACTTTTTAATAAAGGGTAGAATTTTATTGAGTGGCCATTTGTCCAAACCTGGGGAAGGTTGGAAAATGGCCCGGAAGTGGAGAATCTTTGATGGGGAAAAAATGGTCTACCTCCTGGAACAGTCTCCTCCAGTAAAGGAGCAGGATGCTAACATTGATGCCCTCTGTGGTCACCTTCAGCATAAACTGGGGAGCGCCATTGATTTGGTGGCACCCCTCCGTAGGGTGAAGAAGGTGGAGAGAGGAGCTGGGGCCCCTTGGTACAATGACTCCCTACGGGATATGAAACGGGGGGTGAGGAAGAAAGAACGGGCATGGCGCAAAGAGTATGACGCCATTGCCAAGAAAGAATACATTTCATCCTTAGCGAATTACAAACTAGCCATCCAAACTAGGAAGGCTGCTTTCTTTGAGGAAAGAATAGTTGCAGCTAGAAATCCACCGAAGGAAATCTTCCGGGTCCTGGCGGAGCTCAGGATAAATAAAGAGCAAAGTACTGAGTTCACCCAGGAGGATTGCCAGAGGTTCCAGGATTTCTTCGTGAATAAGATCTCCGATATTCTGGGAGAAATTGCTGCAACTACACCCCTCGAATGTCCTTACCCACCGGACCTCACTGTCCCGCCAGATATTTCACCACTAGTTGAGTTCTCCCCAATTTCAAAACAAGAACTATTTACGATCACGGACCGAGTCAAATCGGGTTCCCTGGTGGATCCATGCCCTCCTGATGTGTTCAAGTTGGCATTGCCAGGAATTGAGGATGAGGTTTTGCATTTGCTGAACACCTCTCTTCACACAGGACAGGTCCCTCTAGCTTTTAAAGAGGCTCGCCTGATTCCTCTACTAAAAAAACCTGGATCGGACACGAAGTGTTTGAAGAACTTTCGACCCATCTCCCAGTTGCCTTTCCTGGCTAAGGTGATTGAGCAGCATGTGTTAACATTACTCTCAGGTCATCTAGAGAGCAACAACCTGCTGGAGTCCAATCAGGCAGGGTTCCGTGCTAACCATAGCACGGAATTAGTCATGCTATCAATCCTGGATGAATTGAGAACTCGGGTTGATGTAAAAACACCGAGCGCCCTGGTACTACTGGATCTCTCCGCGGCTTTTGATACCGTGTGTCATGAACAGCTTTTGTCGCGGTTGAGATCTTTTGGTATCAGGGGTACAGCACATGCATGGCTTACATCATTCCTGCAGGGCAGGACACAAAGAGTACAGTTGGGGGACTTACTTTCCACCTCTGCTCCCATCACCTGCGGGGTTCCACAGGGATCTGCCCTGTCACCCCTACTCTTTAATATTTACCTGCAGCCATTAATCGCACTCCTGAATAGGATGGACTGCCTAGTATACAACTACGCCGATGATACCCAGATAATCATCCGGCTGGATGATGGCCCGGGAGCGTCCACCAGGTTACAGGACATACTCAAAGCCACGGTTAACTGGATGTCCGAGAACTCCTTAAAAATCAACCCGGATAAGACGGAAGTGTTGCCCATTTCCATCTCGGGCAACCCCTGGAGCGAGAAATTTTGGCCTGTGAAGCTGGGTGTGCCACCGAAACCGGCGACTGCAGTCAAAAGTCTGGGCCTATATGTGGATGACAAACTATCCATGAAAAAACAAGTCACTACGGTAGTGGGTACTTGTATAGGCTTGATACGACAATTAAGGAAGATCTCTGCATTACTCTCATTCTCTACTTTGAGACACGTGGTCTCAGCCACAATCCTGGCTAGGCTGGACTACGGGAACTCCCTGTATTTAGGTTTACCCCAGCGGTTGCTGGATAAACTACAGGGGGTTATGAATGATGCAGCCAGGTTGATCTATAAGAAACCCAGGACTGCCCACTCTTCCCCCCTGATGCAGGAGCTACATTGGCTCCCGATTCGGCAGAGGGTTGTATTTAAAGGATTGTGCATCGTACACAAGGCGCTGTATGGTAAAGCACCAAGATATTTGAAATCCCGCCTACTTCCATATATACCGGGCAGGACTTTGCGCTCGTCGGACGCTACCCTCTTGTCCCAATCCCGTTTCAAACTGGCCACGGTGGGGGGACGTGCTTTCTCCAACACACTCCCAGCTTTGTGGAACAAACTGGCCCCAGAACTTAGGAAGGAATGCAATTTGCTATCCTTCAGGAAAAAGTTAAAAACTGTACTTTTTAAGCAAGCATGGAGCAGACCCTAGGCGCACTGCTGGGATCAAGTGAATGCCATACCTCACTACGTAATCTGGACAAACAGCGCTTAGAGACCCCGGTGGTTATAACGCGCTATATAAGTTAAATAAATAAATAAAATAAATAAAATTAGTAAGGTGGAATAACCAGCACACTGGGTGTTTTTCACGCTCAATCATCTGCACCATTACCAGTTACACGGTGTCAGCATAAGGCTTTATAGAGGCAATGTTGGGTCGCAATGATTGGTAATATTCTCACTGGAGTTTTGAACTTCATGGTTGCATAAATTCATTGTAGATTTCACAAATGTATTGGCAACTGGGTAATGAAGCTTACGTGGTATTAGAACATTGGAATGTGGAGCACTCCATTGTAGACAATGGTGTGCTCCCTGCTTCTACGGGCCGGTAAAGGCCCGCAGAGCAACATTCCAATGTTTTACAAAAGCCACTCGAAGCTCGAGGGGATTTAAATCCCCTCGAGCTTCGAGAAGCCTTTGTTTAATTTATTAGAACATTCTGCCCTCTAGTGGCAGAATGTTTTAATAGCCTTATAGCCCTTCGTAGCAGGGCTATACCGCTATTAAAGTCCCGCTGCTTTTGTTAAAGTCCCTCGCCTTCGGCTCGGGCCTTTAACGCTGCTGCGGGCCTTTAATAGCCGGTATAGCCCGCTACGGCGGGCTATAAGGCTATATTATATATATATTTTTATGATGATAAAATAACTATATTGTTCTCTTTGTAGATTGGCCCCTGAGGGAGGGACTGAGACGTCCCGAAATGCATCGGGCACTCACTTGAATGGTATATACGACTTAATTATGAGCTACTAAGCTACCAGTAGAATTGTTAACAAACATAAATGACAAATGCATTGTATTTTTATATCTAATTTATGTTTCGTTTTGGTTATGACAATTATAATGTTATAACTACATGAATAATATTCATTGTCAAATGTAAACAATGATTGACTATTGTTTTGATTCAAATAAGTCATAGTGGTATAAATTAAATAGTTCAGTTCGAACTTAGTGAACAGTTCACAGTGCACTCAGGTTATCATACTTGTAATAACATCTTCTCTATTCAACACTTGGTTTGACAGCAAGTGAAGTGCTGTAGCACCTTTAGTTAAAAAATGTATAGGAGACAAACATTTTGTTAAATCTAATAAAACAGGTGTGCTCCTCCATTCACCAATTGTGCTGGGCAGACTGGCCGGTGGGGTGGCATAACAGCGGCTTGGCAAGGAACGTAGCCTTTTTGGAATGCTTCCCTATTGTAATTCCAGTCACCATTTGGTCTGATTTTTTTCAGAACAGGACTGTTGTTTTTTGGTCAGACAATATGTCGGTTGTGGTGCCTAATAACTAAGGGTGGGCATCATTGTCGGAGTACTACTACACAACAAAAACTCTGTGACTTCCACAACTTCGCTTCATTCCGTCAGACTCCCAATTAATAAACCAGAAACCTCATATACTTTTGGTAAAATAACAAGCATTTCTGTTTTTACATGCTTAAATGCATATAGTCATTTCACAAAAGTGAAAATGACAATTTAGCAAGCAGTGAGAGAGGTGATGATTTGGAGATCCTCCCTGACCTAGGGGGAGAACCAAGCAGATGCCTTCAAAACAAAGAGCACATCTTGCTGAACGATTCGGTGGTGGTGTCATCCTCTTAGGACCACCCCAAGCACAGTTATGGGCAAAAATACAATCCCAACCAAAGGCCCTGAAAAGCATTATGAGACGAGATTAGCAGTGGGCAGTGAATATTATAGTATCCAATGTCAAAATAATTCTACAAGGAGCTGCAGTTCAACTACTCTTTACTAGGTGTCCCTCATGAGTCAAATGCAAAAGCATTGAAATTATTACATCAAGCTGCAGTTCCACTAGTCGTTACTAGGAGTCCCTCACGAGTCAAATGCAAAAGCATTGAAACCCTTTCATGAAGCTGCAGTTCCACTATTCGTTACTAGGTGTCCCTCATGAGTTGACTTGAGGGACACCTAGCAACGACTAGTTAAACTGTAGCTTGATGTAATAAATTCAATGCTTTTGCATTTGACTCGTGAGGGACACCTAGTAATGACTAGTTGAACTGAGCCCCGCAAACAGCCTGGTGTCGGAGGGCCAGGCCACTGTGGTTGCAGACAAGGATCAAAGAACTGGGGACCGCCCCTCAGGGACGCAGGTACAGTACACCTTGGTAGTTCTCCTTGGGATGAAGGTTGACTGGAACTTAGTGCTGGGTTGGTAAAGAATGGGTAGCTCCTTTAGAATTCCATGACTTCCTTGAATTTAGCTGTCAGATTATAAAAAGTTGCTACCGATGCACATGGAAATCTAAAATGTACAATGTGTTTAATTCCTCAAAATTTTAGATGTGTAATGCTATACATTTTTTATGCAATGAGGTGAATGTATGTTATAATGTCATGTTTGTGTTTCCTTAAGTGATAAACATGGCCCTCTTCCCTAAGCAGTTGTTGTCTGTCATTGACTCACAGGGATTTGTGAGGGGGTCTGGCACGGCTTGTGGGGGCTCCAGGTCCTAATACAACAACCATATTTCAATTCAATCAACTACAAGCAAAGCCAATAGGTCATGCGCTCAGTCACCTGTCCTTGCTCTTATGCATTTATTCATCGACCCATTGAATCAGTCTTTCATTCACCTACTCGTTCTTCCAGAATACCACATGCTCACAGTCAATGAGGAGGCATTTTCATTTATGAGGCCGACCTAATATCTTTGCCAGTGCAATCTCCTGTCGTTTTCCATAGGGTTTAATTCCATACACAATTGGACCTTGACTAATTAATTAATTACTCAAATGGACATTTAGTCAACAGGACGTTGTGGATTTATTGTAATCTATGCAGTAGCCCTTGATTTCGCCTGTACAAAGTACATTATTTATGACTTTAGACTAAGTTGTGACAGTGTTAATTTATATTTTAAAATTGTGTGTAATTTGGTTATTTCTTCATAATTTAATATATCAATGTCTGTAATATTTACGTGTTAATATCCCAGCTTATTTAAAAATATACATTTCCTTATACACATTTTTACAGTATGTTTCTTTCCAAAATATCTATATTTTACTTGAATCCCTATTTAGAACCCAATATTTCTCATCGTTAGCTGAAAATATCATGTAGACTTGCATCCAGCCGAAGCTGAAGCTGACCATTGTCAAAGTTTATGTATGTCATGCTTTGTTCTTGCAAGACAGCCTTTCAAAGATAGCGAAATATGTTTTCAACAACTGAGGAACAGACTTTGTTCTACAATGCAGATAATAGTTTAATGGTCCAACGAGCGATGACATATTTTCTGTCTGCATGAATTCACTCTCGTGCCTGAGCAAAATAACATTTAGGAAAATACATTGAAATTCCATTATTCAGTATCATCAGTGCAAATGGAAAATATATGATAGCATATGCCTGCTCAGTATGATAGCTATTTATGTTGAGGTGGCACATAATGGGAGCTGAATAGCAGATAAATATTACTTTCTCCGCGTTTAGTTTGATATTGGGGTCATCTGAGCAGAGCATGAAGCATTCCAGAGTCTCAGAAGTATCATGACTCATCGATGCATTCTGTGGATTTAAATTCAGTAGTTAAAATATCCGGGTTGCAACAAAAGTGGGTAACTCACTACAGAGGCGGCTGGTGAACTTTGAATGTGGGAGGGGCCTGCATTGAATTCCAGGGAGTGAGCGAAGTAGGCAAGTCTGCCTTCTAGATGGATTCAGTAGGTTCCCCCGCGAGAAGAATTGAAGACAAATCAGGCACGCATGGCATTTTAAAGCGCCATTGGTACATAAAGTTGCTAAAATACCATAGGTTCTAAAATTACACTCACTAAATTAAATTAATTTTATGAGGTGCTTAGCCAAAGAAGGCTGCTGCTTCACGAAATGACCATTTTGTTTCCAAAATGTGCTGTGGGTGACCCCCTATATTCCAATATTTGCCTCCATTGTGCTAGGGACGGTGTTTTGTCATGGGATATCCCAATCTACCTTGAGGGTTCCTTTATGCCCAGAATTACTTATAAAGTGCAAATGAAAGAATGTTGTATTTGATGCTGTCCATGTACTGTGAGTGACGCATATATCAAAATTCCCATGCAGTATATTAGTGCCAACTGCAGTGCTCCATATGCCAAGTGTTACCTATAGTATGTCCGGTCATGCATTTTTTTAGACTTGCCCCATATAGCAAGAATTGCATACGGCAAGCCAGCTGCACAAAATTACCCCTGGTGCCCTATATGCCACGCATTACTTAATTTATGCTAGCAAAAACATTTTGTCACAGATGCACCATATATCAAGTATTACCTCCAGTATGCCAGGGCAAGTGGCCGACTAGCAAGCATAACACTCACACACAAACTCATGCTCACTTACATCCAGGTACTCAATCTCATTGTCACTTACTCACACTCATTCTCTATAATTCATTAATTCTCACTCATTCTAACTCACTCTCACTAACCCTCACTCGTGCACTCGTTATTATTCGCACTTAGTTTGAGTCACTAATTCTCACTCACAGTTACTCTCACTCACTGTCATAGCCACTTATTTTCAGTCACTCATCTGTTAAAGATTGCAGGAGACGCTGTTAGCATGAGCTAAAAGCCATTTTGTTCTTGGCAGCCATTTTAGTTGGCCATGTGCTCACCATGTGCTTTCTGCCTCTTCCAGAGCCTTGCACATGCTCAGAAAGACCTGTAGCTGCCAGAATTCACCTGCTCCTAGTATAGAACTGTCAGGCTATTCTTACTGATGTAAGCAGTTTAGTCTCCCCTACCACTTTGTTGAGCAAGCACATTTTGTATACCCATATTAGTCAATAACCATGCTTGTATGTGCCAGGACATCTCCTTGGTTTTATGCTGACTATGTAACAAGTGCATAGATAAGGCCTCTGTACTCCTTAGACTGTCTCATACAGTGGCCTGAGGGTACTGTGTGACGCAGTCTCCCTCATGTGAGGTTAATACATGCATTGTTTTTATATTAGAGCTTCTGTTCCAATCTCTTCTTTGTTGGTTTAAAGGACCAGGTGTATCAGTGAACCCCTAAAAAGATTTTTATTTCTTAAAATGGCGCCCGAACGTGGACCTCATCGGAGAAGCGGCTATCCAAGGGAGTGGTCTTGACAGGAGACAGGAATCTACTGAGGAGGACAGGACAGGAATCTATTGATGAGGTACCCTGTGCATGGATTCTTTGTCTTTGCAGACCCATGTGGTTCTGGTTTCCCTGCTCTGGTCCTCCAGGTGTTAGCCGCTCCCGACTGAGACCTTCTTTGGTGTGAGAATTCTAAAACAACCGTTAGATCACTCAGAACTTGGCAGTGGTAGGCTGGAGATTTGTACTTGGTAAGGTCGTCGACATTTGTTTGCTTGTTTTGCCAACATTTTTACTTGTTTGGAAATATGCAAATTGCAATTTGTATAGGCAGGTAATGAGAAACTTTGAAAATTTGAGCTGCACACTTTGAGTTAAGTGCTACTCTGTGTATAATATTGTATATCTTACAATATTCTTGGCATGCCTGTTTCAAGCGCACTTCGTAGAATGTGCTGCTTTCTTGGAGGTACCAATGTGAATCTTGAAAGTACTCAGCTAACTCCCCTCAAAGGGGATACCTAAATAGGTTTAGGTATATTAAAAAAATGGTATTTCTTCCCTGGTGACTAGTACATCATGGAACTAAATATCTATACAAAGGATCCGGGTCTGTGCACTTAGAAACATTCATAAGTGGTGATATGCAGAGCGGTTTTTGAGTGTTCTTCCAGCCAAACTGGCAAATTTGGTGTATTTTGGCTTCTTGAACATGGAACAGTCTTTGGACTGTTTTGGTGCAGACTTTTAAACTACTTTTGAGAGCTTTTCTTGTAAATTTGACTTACAATTAGTATTTACAAATGGTTTGGTTCCATTACAGTCTGTGGGCTGTTATTGTTGTTGTATGTGGTTGTGGACTGACATGCTTGAAAGTACTTGTTTCAGTAAGCAGACTATGTTTTTTGTGTGAGAATGGCTTGCTTTAAACAAGCAGTGTTGTGTGAACTGAGTGTATGACCCCCTTCTGAATATGTCTAGAATGAGCTCCATGTGTTTGTTGTCATCATATTGTTATGCAAATGTCATTGAAAGAATTACATTAAAAATGAATTATGTAACATGCTAAATAGCGTCACGCTATCATTACAATTGAACGAGTAAGAAACTATACCTGTGTGCAAATTGCCACAATGATAAAGATAAATTAAGATTCACATTCAATAGGAATAAAATAGGCCTCATAGAAAGAAAGAAAAAATGAAATTGTGTGCTTTACACACCTAGGACTCAATATAAAATGTTACTGCATTCTCCTTAGATACATTGTGTTAGATATTAAAAGGAATTCACATTATCTGAGTAATTAGTTGCTGGTTAAATGAAAGCGCATCTTGTGTACAAACATTCAGAACGATAGATTTTGACTGGCTTGCAATGCCTGACTTTTAAATAGACTGTGACGTGCTTACTTTCAGCACCAGAGAACAAGAGCTTTCAAACAGCTGTGTTTAAGCTGTCTAATTGAGAAGAAGCGGTCTGACACAACAAACGGAGATGAAACTTTTCAGGACATTACAATACAGAAAAGTTTTTTTTCCTGAGAAAGACGTGGAAATTGACGCCTGCTGGTCAAGAGCACAGCTGAGTCAATAACACTATTCCTGACCACAGGCCGCAGAGGGAAAATGCTGGGTCAACTAGATCTTAAGTTAGTGCAAACATGGTATAAAGGCGTGCATTACAGACTGCTGATTTTAAAAGTTAGAAAAAGACAGTTTCATTATTTTGGATAACAGAGAAAAAGATTAAAGTAGGGATTTTCTTTCTTAATGCCTTTTTACATAAGCACATCTGTGGTTCTGATGTTAAATAATTACTGTCCTTTAAAAGTGACACAGACTTTTCATGTTTCAGTAAGGCTTTTGTGCTAAGTGTTATAAATGAATGCATTTAAAGGTGATAGGAAAAGAATGAGGCTTGCTTTTCATATGTGGAACCATCAAAAGGGTTGGTGATCATTATTTTTAAAAAAAAGAAGAATTTTGACTATATGGAAAAAAATGTATTTAACATAATTGCACTAAAATCATTTTTGATCTCTATGATGTCTAATAATCATACTGTCAAAAATATATAGCTCCTAGCATCAAAGTTTAAATTTGAGAAGTGCTTTACCACAATGGGGAGAGTAAAATGTGAAATTTCACTTTACCCAGGCATATAGAAACTCATTTATTAAGGGTGTACCTTATACATTTCTGATCCCGACCCCTGGGATATCTAGAGGACACTCTGGGGGTCCCTAATATGCCAAAACATTGTAGGTTATTCATTTTTTAGTGCCCCTAGCACCAAAGTCGAATTTGGGCAAAATTTACTTTTTTTAAAAATAAATTTGTTTATTTCGTCTGGTCACCAATGTATGCCATACACACTATATTGTTTTTTGTTACAAGGTATACCACATGACGTCTGTGAACTTTCTATGTACAGTGATAAATTGCTTTCATTTCATGCATTCTGGGCTGACAACAGATTGTACATCTCCGCATAGTTCGACAAAAAAACTCTTATCATCACAGGTCTAAAGTTCTTCATTTGACATTAAAAAATTACATTACTTTATACATGAGATTGCAACGCAAAGCCTTATATCGTCTCCTTAACTGTGAAAGGGAGTAAAGGTTATAACAGAGCATCCCCTATATTTTTACATTTCCGCCAATTTACATTTATTCGTTAACCTCATGTACTGTCAAGAGGTATTGTTTCAGTTGTTCCCAGAAATCTCGGGGTGTCGACAATAGTGGTATTTCCTCTGTGTATGTCTCCATAGTTTTCCTGCAATATGACATGTCCGTGAGCCAGTCCTTGAATCTAGGGGGGATTTTACTGCCCCATTTAATGTCAACCCATCGTTTCGCTAGCAGCAGCCCCACCGCCAGAAACTTTCGCCTTCTTGTCGGTGTCAATTTATATATTCCCAATAAGCATACAATTGGCGTATTCGGCACCTGCTCAGCCAGCATTGGTTATCGCCCTTACAATTTCCTGCCAGCAGTCATGAATTTTGGGGCATGCCCACGCCAAGTGTAGAAAATCAGCCTTCATGGCATTACACCTATGACATCTGTCATGTGGTCTTAGACCATATCTGTGGAGTTGGGTCGGGGTGTAATAAAATTGGTGAAGAAATTTAAAGTGTATAATCCGTAGATTACAGTTCGATGTCAGTAAGTGTAGTTGTGTGCAGCTATATTCCCAGTCCTGCTCCTCTATCTTATCTTCTAACAGTTTTTCCCATTTAGCTAATGATCTATTGATCGCTACGTTTTGTTCTGATTGAGATGCGTTATATAGTTGGGTGACTAACTTCTGTCGCGTATTCGCTACTAGTAGGGCCTGTAATGCCTGTAACGTTGGTGGCTCTTCCGGGTAGGTATTGTATAGCTCTTTAGCCGCTGCTTGCAGCCGCATATGTGTAAATATCTTCATTGGTGTGTTGTGTGTGTTTAGCGATGGGTCATTTCTTTGTAGGAAACTTCCGTTAGGAAAGGCGCCCCCTATACTATAGATTTTCATATCTTCTAGTAATAGCAACATTTTCTTCTCTTGTGTTACTGATATTTTGGGTGATTGGCAAGAGGAAGTGCCGGTGCATAGACAGGTAGCTTGTTTGCCCTATGTGCCAGTGCGTGTCAAGCATTCGATGTGCAGTGTACAGGTTGAATCGTGTCCCTATGTGCATAAGGCCTCAGGTCTGATATGAAAGTTATCAATGGAGTGGGTTGTACACTATCCGTTTCCACTGCCACGTGCAAAATGTATCCATGCTGTCTGGTCCAGTAGTGGGCATGCTGCGCTTGTGCGCAGTAGAAATAAAGCTGCAGGTCCGGTGCCCCAAAACCTCCCATATGGTATGGCTTCGTTAATATAGTCCAGCTGACCCTAGCATGTTTACCCGCCCACATCAGCTTCTGCATTGCTGACCGCAGTTTTACAAAAAAAGCTTGTGTGAGACAGATTGGGATGTTAATGAATAAGTATAGAAACCTGGGTAATACTACCATCTTCTGCAGTGCAATCCTATCTGCTAACAACAGAGGCATCTGTATCCATCTTGCTATTTGCTCATCTAGTTTAGTCATTGCCCTGCCATAGTTTTCCCTTATGACTAGTTCTGGGTCCCTATGTATCCATATCCCCAGATATTTCACTGGGTCAATTTGCCATCTCAGGGGATAGTTCAATGCTGGCTGGGTTGTAGCTGGCATTAGGGGTATAACCACCGATTTGTCCCAGTTTATTTTTAACCCTGCATACTGTTCAAAACGGATGTACTCTCTGATGAGGCTGTTTAGATGTGTATTAGGGTGTTGTGTAAATAACACCATGTCATCAGCATATAATGATATACTGAGGGGAGGTAAGCCAAACTGTAAGGCGGCCTCCCGGTGGCATTGACGAATCCTACAAGCAAGTGGCTCTAGAATCAGGGTGAATAGAATCAGTGATAGCGGGCAGCCCTGCCTCGTTCCCCTTTTTACCTCTATAGGGTCCGATATTTGTCCATTCAGCCTAATTCTAGTGGTAGGGGCGTGGTATAAAATTTCTATCCATTTTATAAATTGCTCCGGGAATCATGCACGACCATTCCACTGAATCAAAAGCTTTCGCAGCATCTAGCAATGCCGCTGCTGCTGGCAAGTCCGGATCCAGATGGTGGTATAGAGCAATAAAGGTGCGTATGTTTAGGGTAGTTGATCTAGTGGGTAAGAAACCTGCTTGATCGGGTAATACTAACTTCTCCTGCAGTAGTTGTATCCTAGTGGCAATGACTTTTGCCAAAATCTTTGTGTCTATGTTTATCAATGACAGGTGGCGGTATGAGTCACATCGTGATAAGTCTTTGTCTGGCTTGGGGAGTGTTAGAATTCTGGGTTCTCTGGTTAGCACAGGTAGGTACTTGTGACAAGCAGGGAACCTTTCCTCTAGTCAGGGTAAGGGGTTACACTCCTAAAATAACCCCTGATCACCCTCTAGGTAGCTTGGCGCGAGCAGACAAGGCTAATCACAGAGCATTTTAGGTTAAGCATTTGTGAATACATTCAGTAACCAAGTGACAACACTACAAATGGACACCACACAGGTTTTTATATTAAAAACACAGAATATTAAAATAAACTTTACTAAAAGATGTATTTTATTATTCTGAGTTCAGGCATACTAAACTCGATTGTCTACCATGTTCCCTGGGTCTGTTAGGATCATAGGATGTAACAATTCTAACAGCCCATTCTGGCCTATGGAGAACAGGTAGCCTTACAATAGTGAAAAACGAAAAAGGCTGTAATTCACTATTAGGACATGCCACACACATCAGGGCTTGTCCTACCTTATGCTTACAATGCACCCTGCCCTTGGACCTACCATAGGGGTGACTAATATGAAGTTAAGGGAAGGTTTAGGGACTGGGAAGTTGGTGCACTTGCCCAGTCAGCATGTCAGTACCAGACTGCACCCAGGTTCTGCAATGGCAGACCTTAGACACATTTTACTAGGCCGCTTCTGTGGGTGGCACAACCAGTGCTGCAAGCCCACCAGCAGCATTTGTATTTACAAGCCCTGGGCACTCCTGGTGCACTTTACTGGGTTCTGACAGTAAACCAAATAAGCCAATCATGGAATCCAACCAACATATACATTTTAAATAGGGAGAGCATATGCACTTTAGCACTGATCAGCAGTGGTAAAGTGCCCAGAGTCATAGAACAGCCAACAACAGGTCAGAAAAAATGCAGGAGGAAGGCAAAAAGCTTAGGGATGACCCTGCAAAAAGGGCCAAGTCCAACAGGGAGTGTCACCGGGAGCGCTTCTCTCAGCGAGGCGGGGAGCCTACCCTCATCATACGCTTCCTCATACATTTCAGCTAAGCGGGGTATCAATAGATCTTTGTATGTTTGTAGAATTCCCCAGGTAACCCGTCCAACCAGGGAGCCTTGTTGTTTGTTAAGGAGTTTATTGCGTCTGTTAGTTCGCCTTTGGTGATGTGGTGGCTCAAAAATGTACGATGAGTGTCTGAGAGCCATGTTAGGGCTACGTCCTGGAGGTAGTGGTTTATGTCTTCTGCTGTAGTGTTAGTTTGTTTATCATAACGCTGTGTGTAATATTGCTGGAAGCATTTAGATATGGACTTAGTGTTGTACTGCATTTGATCTGCTTCATCCCGTATCTGCATTGTGTATGATGTCGTGTAAGACGGATTGGTCTTGCTCGACAGGGCGTGCCCCGGCCCACCACCCTCCCCGTAGTTCCATGCTATGTATCGTTTTGATTTGTATTTTACCTCATCCGTGGCATATTTCTGGTACTCGTCAATCTTTTCCCTTATTCTTGCCAATATAATTGGATTTTGTGTCTGTGTGTGTTCCACCTCACGTGTACTAATTTCCCTTTCTATTATGGTTAGTTGCTGTTAGATATCCTTCAGGATCCCGGCATGTTTGTTAATACAGTGTCCACGAACAGTTACCTTGAATGCTTCCCACAATGTCCCCGCACTTTCTACAAACACAGTATTCAACTCAAAGTAGTCTTCAATCGCCTGTCGGAGCTCGCTCCTGAATACTTGATCTAACAGGGCGCTACCTTGCAATCTCCATGTGAAATGTCTCGGTGCGTGAGTTGGGATGTCCAACGTGAGGCTAACCGGGGCGTTGTCTGACAGTGTCTTGGGCAGATGTTTGACCGCTCGCGTCCATGTATATGCTTCTGCCATCAGCAGCCAATAGTCTATCCTTGACCATGTGTTGTGCATCGTAGATGTGCATTTGCCTTCCCTCCGGCCCTCATGTCTCAGTCTCCATATGTCGGTCATTCCCCATGCTGCCATACCTTCCTTAAGGACTTTGGCTGCCCGTCTGCCATACCTCTCGTTACCTGTTGATCTATCAAGCGCTGGGTCCAGACTGGTGTTGAAGTCTCCCCCCATATTATTGGTGCACTCAGGAATTCTCTAAGTTTGGCCCATATCTCAGCATAGAACGTGGAATCATCTGTATTTGGCCGTATGATGTGATTATGGTTAGTACTGAACCCCCAAAATTACCTCGCACTATAACGTAACGTCCTTGATCGTCGCATAGTGTATGGAGCAATTGGAATGGGGTATTCCGTCTGACTAATAGTAGAACCCCTCTGGCATACGTGGAGTATGATGATGCCATGCGGTATGATGCCCATCTGGTGCCTACCCGTGTTTCAGTATTGGGGGATAGATGTGTTTCTTGTATACACGCCACATCAAGTACTTTACGTATTTTTTGTGGATATTGAAGTCCACGAACCTTCCATGTTAGAAACACCAGTTTTCTAGCATTCGTTCCAGTGTCAGCCATGTGTTTATATCACAGCTTGGTGTTGTCTTGTTCCTTGAATGGTGTATGTGTGAAACGATAGTTGCGTCAATAGCTTCATTTTGTCGACCAGACATTTTGTACTATCCCATCCCCTCACCCCACCCACTCCGCCCTAGCCCCAGTGGCGGAGCCAATCCCAACTCGGTTAAACATGAAAAACATCAACAAGAAAAGAAAAAAGACCTTACAATAAGCTAATGTGGTTTACACATGAGGGCGAGGGCTGACAGCCCGTTTTCAGTGGGTTATCCACATGGGCAAACGCCCTGCAAAATTGTATACATCAAAACTAGACATAACAGGTTATGTTAATTAAAGGTGCACCTGACAAGTCTGCCATAAGTATATAATGTCTCTGAGGGTGGGCATAGTTCAAACATGTTCAGTTACAATACACAGTACATTAATATACCAAGTGATACATAGTTTGGTCATGTTCAACTTATCTGCGTTGGGTACTTGGCCAACCGGATATCATCTAGCCACCATCTGCTAACTCTGTAGTCCAGCGGATTACTAAAATTGTCTTCAGCTGTACCACAGTTCATGGCTAGTGTGCTGTGGCCCCCCATCTTCCAGACCTCAACAATACCATCCACTCCCGGCGTCTGTTTCCATTTTCCAACCGTACCTCGCCTCCCAGGTCTTTCCAGTTCGTTCTAGCTTTTAGCGGCATCTGCTAACCTTTGCAACAACTTGTTATTCCACGTCCGAAGTTGTATGCTGTTCCTCCTGGTCTCCCCGTGGGGATCTCTGTCTTGGTTTTGGATGTTCTTTCTGTTGGAGGAATTTTAGCACGTCTTTAGGTTCGTTATAGATTTTCACCTTCCCTTCATCCGTGACCCTTAGTCTTGCCGCATACAGCATTGCGTACAGGGTATTCAGGTCTCTCAGTTTTTTTTTCACTTGGCTGAGCTTTCTTCTCGCCTCCTGTACAGATACCGTGAAGTCAGGGTAAATTGATATGTCCATACCCTCATGTGTCAACTTTCCCAACTCTCTTGCCTTCCGAAGCGCTGCGCCTCGGTCTCTATAGTTCAGTATCTGCTCTATAATCGGCCTTGGTGCTGAACCGGTCGGCGGTTTTGGCGCCAGGGATCTGTGCGCTCACTCGACAATGAATATCTCAGAGAATGTGTCCCGGCTTAGAATTGTAATTAGCAATTGTTCCACATACCTTTCCATAGGGCCCGTGCTTGTTGTCTCTGATATGCCCGTCAGGCGGATGTTGTTTCTGCGGGACCTTGCTTCCAAATCTTCCGCCTTTGCCGAGATAGCCGCCAGTTGTTTGTCCATCCTTGTCTATTTCGCATCCATCTGCACCTGAGTTTCTTCGGCATCAGATATTCTGCGCTCGGCCATGTCCAGTCGTTCCGTGTGCTTGTCCAGGCGCTCCAACATCCTGTCGACCCAATATGTGAGAGAGTCTATTTTCCCATCTATATTGCTTGTAGACTCTCCCGAAGTATCCTTAAACTCTTAACTTCCAACCGCGACTTGCACCATTGAAGTCAACAGGGATTCGCGGCTGGGTTAACACACTGCATGCGTCCCCCGTGGGTCCTTTACTTACCTGACTTGGGTGGTTTCGTGAGGCCCCAACGCTTCTGAAGGCCCTAGGCCTTGTCCCCTTGCAAGTCGTTATCTCTAAGTCTCTTTTTTAGTATATGGTCTGGTACGCCCCTAGGGCCCCAGTCATATTTGTGCTTAATTTATTGTGAAACGTTGATTTGTGCATATGTTCCTGACTTCTAATCTCATAAAGAGATTAGTAGAGAGTTGTTTAGTAATACATACATATATATTTGATATATATACCTGTGTGATGTCCTTTCATTTGGTAATTCAAGAGATTATAAGGTAAAACAAGCTGCTTTACATTCCTCTAAAGACTTAGCCTAAAGGCTGCTCTCCACAGCTACCACTAGGATAGCTTTCTTTAAAGGTTGTCTTAAACCTACTACCATAAGAGTTGAATTGTACTGGTGCAAGGTGTCCACTTTAACTAGTGAACAGCATATACCTGGCCAACTTCTCACATAAGGGTACCACAGTATCCAATCTGGAGTGTACCTAAAGTACATGCAATCAATTTAGAGGAGAAAGCAGATAGACTGTGGTCCTGAATGGCAGGATCCCAGTCAGTCTAAGTAAAAAACAGTGATACATCAGCATAAACGTGGGGGTAAACATAAGAAGCAGATCCTACTCTCCTACACCCCCCTTGACCTCACACTACAGTGGATGCTGGTAAGGAGTCTGACCGCAGTAGACAGGAAGACTGAAAGGCCTATGTAGTGCATAGAGCTGGAACTGCTGTGTCTGTGGGAGATGAGACTGTCTTCCCCTTTCTTTTGAGCTGCCCTCCCTCAATGGTTTCCCCTTCTCACCCTCTCACCCACGGGCCTTTGAGGGTCGAATTTTGCTGAACCAGGGTGGCATCCCACTCTGTCATCCCACTCTGTGTCCTCCCTCCATGCGGTGCATCATTGGTGTAGCCCTGAGCATTTTAAACATTTTGGAGTGGCAGCCTGAGGCTGGGGGGACCTGACTTCTTTTCCAGGCTTCTCGGGGCCTGCAGCCTGGAGTCCTTCAGCGAGCTATGTTTGATTGAGGAATGGGGCTAAGTAAGGGGTTATTTCCCTATGCCCTATTCCCTCTTGCTTCCAGCACTGAGATCTTGGGGCCATACTAAATAAGGATTCACTGATTACCATTGTTCCTGGAGTGCAATATGGGGGGGAATGGCATTCCTATACCCCTACCCTCCTTTTTCTCCATACTATCGCCTGATGTGGTTCACATCTGCAGCATGGGTTGCTGCAGTGCGAGCCTTGCTTGACTGTTCATAATGGTGAAAGATAAGGATACTAAGCCACCTCGTCCAGGCAAAATTGACAAATATGCTAAGGTGATTGATCCCCCCCAATGACTCTGCAGCTACCTCAATGCCTGACAATGTGCCCTGTTAGTAGTGATTCAAACATCCAGAACAGCCCAGGAGTCAGTGATTGGTGTGGTTCGGTCTGAGGTATTGCTTCTGAGAAAAGATCGCCGCAATGTCTCTGACTGCTTGACAGCTGCAGAGGATAGGATGTCTGAGCTTGAAGACACAACCCCCTCCCCTGGGAAAGATTTGGTGAAGGTAAAGGTGACCACTAAAGACCTAGGGCCTCATGTAGGTAGCCCAATACCGGTCGGTAACGGCCGATTTTCGGTAAATATACCGTTACCGACCGGTATTTGGGGTTTTGCTATGTAGGGGGATAATTTCTGTATTCGGTAATTTACCGAATCGGTAAAATTACCGAATCGGTAATTTTACCAATTCGGTAAATACCGAACACAGAAATGAGATGTAGGGGGACTGTGTGGTGGGTGTGGGGATTCGTTATTTACCACCAACTAATAGTTGGTGGTAAATGACGAAAATGCATTTTTGTGCACTGTGAAGTGTGCAATGTGGCAGACATACATGCCCCTAGGGCATGTATGTGCGCCACATGTGCACACATGGACGAATCAGGGGTGCAACAGGGTGTCAATGTGACACCCTGCCACCCTTGAATGTGCTCCCCCAATTACCGAATCGGTATTTACCGATTCGGTAATGAGGCATACCTTCCCATTGATTCAATCAATGGGAAGGTATGCCTCATTACCGAATCGGTAAATACCGATTCGGTAATTACCGAATTTCTCCGATTCGGTAACATTTACCGAATTATTACCTACATACACTTTACCGATTCTTAAATACCGAATCGGTAAAATTCGGTATTTAAGAAGCGGTAAAGTGTATGCCACCTACATATGGCCCTTAGTGTGTAAAGTGGACGAGCCTGAGAATCTGGCACAGTGCAACAATTTGAGATTGGTGGGGTTTCTGGAGGGAGTTGAAGACAGCAGTACAAGATGGCAGGCTGTGGAGGGCTGGGGGCCAGTCCTAAGCTTTGATCATCAAAACAAAAAAGGAGGGGCGAGACTGGGACTGAGAGAGGTTGGGTCAGGCCCACACAAGGAGCTGGTGGCAGCCAGGCTGCAGGTGGTGAGGAGTCATCAGACTCCGAAGGAGAGGTGCTTCTGTAGGGGAACCAGCCTTTCTTCATGAGTAGAGATGATGTAACTGCCCGCTCTTGGCAGTGGTTCGAATGATGCAGTTTCTAATCCTGAACTGGTGCACAGAGGCCTTGGTGATTCTGGAGGAGGGCACTGCCCATTTAGTTTAGTGTGAGAGGTGTGTGCAGTGTGTGTGGTGCATGTTGAGTGTGATAGGTCTGGTCTTGTGGGAGATAAGTTTGTAGTGTGTGTAGTGGGAGGGAGGGTGGTCGACACAGCTCTCAATGTCTGTCTGTGAGTAGTTATGTGTGGCTTGTTGGGGATAGATGCTCACGTTGACTGGTGGGGGGTCAGGAGGGGGGATGAGGGGTTGGGTGTTGGGGTTTGTTGTGTTTTTGTTGTTTTGTTGATTGGGAGCAACACACACAGCTAAGTAGTGTGCAGTCTCTGGGTAGTCCCCCAGGTGCTATACAATTTTCTGTTCTGTCTTGGAATGTTAATGGTTTGGACAGTAAGGTTAAGAGGGACTAGTGACACAATACATATGCAGACTCCAGCCTGATGAGGTCCTACTTCAAGAAACACATTTGAGAGGGTGTCACTGCTCTTTCCTTAGCAGAAGCGTATGTCACATTGGCACACGCAGGCTTTAATTCTGGGTCTAGAGGGGTGGCGATCCTGGTGAGATAGTCCCCTCCTTTTCAGGTTACTCATATGTGGACTGATACCAATGGCACCTATGTTGGAGTTCAAGGGCTGTGGGTTAGTACTGACATCACACTGGTTAGTGTGTGTGCGCCCACCCTGAATGCAGGCAACAATGGTGAATAAGGTGACTGCTATACTTCTGGAGACATCCTCAATGCACACAATAGAGGGAGACTTTATCGACATCATGGCCCCTGAAGTGGATTGTTCCAGGCAGTTAGCGGTGCTGCACCAGGAAACACCCCTGACATGCTCTGCAAGTTCATTAGGGCTTTCTGATCTTTGGCGTCACTGTCACCCTAGCATGAGGGGGTACTCATACTTTTCTGAGGTCTCTTACAGGCTCAGCTACGTCCTTGCTCCAGTGGGCAAAGTGGGGCTGGTGGTAGGAGTGGGCGGAATTTGCGAAAGTAAATTTTGCAAATTGTCGCGAAAATGTTACAAATCTCCGCAAACACGCGGAAATATCGCGAAGATGCGGAAGTTTTTTTCCCGCCCGTTCGCGGTATTTTCTGCATGGTCGCGGCTGGCCAACTTACCCAAGCGGTTGCTCGTGGGCGTGGCCTTCTTGTTTTCACTCTTCTCGCGGTGCATGATCGCGAGAAGAAAGACGTGATCGCGCAACCAATGACATTACTGCGGGCGCGAACTGTCGCGAGACAGCGCAAATGGCTACCAACAATCCAACATCTCGTGGAGAACGCGACCAGATCAGGAAAACTTGTCGGCGAACGCGGGGATTCAGGTAAGGCGATCGCGCGCGCACGAGAATATATTATTTTACAGCGTGAGCAAGAAACAAATTATCGCTAAGCTGCGGAATGCAGAAATGTTGACATTTTCGCGCTCTCCGCGGAACGCGAAAATGTCAAATTATCGCAATTTCCGCGAGCGGAATGGAAATTTAGCCCAGGCCTAGCTAGTGGCAAGGGCTGAATATCTGGCCTGAGGATTATCATACCATTTCCTGCTCTGGATCTCTATGGGGAGGAAGAGGCACGTGGGATCCACAGAATGAAGATTGGATGCTTGGGGCCTGTGGGATGAAGATGTGGCAAGGGAAACACAAATTGGTACAGACCTATACTTTGTTAAAAATGAGGGCTTGGTGGATTCCACCCTAATGCTTTGGGAGGCTTACAAACCGGTTCTTCAGGACTGACCACAGAATATCATTGCTCACCACAAAAGGAAGTGTAAGGTGGAACAGATTGAGGGGCTCGAAAGCCAGTTACAAATCTTAGAAGCAGCACACCAAGGTCCTCTTGCTCTGCAGATTCTCTGGCAACTTGAGGTTCTTTGTGGGGAATATTGTGACTTAGCTTCAGGGAGAGGCGCGGAAGACTCAACTGGCCACTCTTTACCATCTGTATGACACAAGCCCAGCCAAAGGGAAGCAGAGGCATGTTGGGTCGCACCATCGCTGCCGGCACAGGGTGAGTCCTATTGAAATGATGCTCAAATAGTGGAGAAGTTTGCCCATTATTATGCAGAATTTTGTGGGGTCTGTTCACTGCTGTAAGCTGACACAATCAGGGATTTTCTTGCATAGGTGGCCACTCCAGTTCTTTCCTTGAAAGACCGTGTGGATCTTGAGGAGGAGGTAGACCTCACTGAAGTGCAGGCTGGCTTTGGGAAGCCTAAACCAAGGAGGACCCCAGGGCCCAACAGTCTACCAGCTGAATTTTACCAATACTACACTGGCACACTTGGACCCCATCTCCCTAATATGCTTAGTGAGGGGAGGGATCGGGGGCTCTGCCACCAGATAGCCAATGTCCGACTGCAACTGCTGTTTATAAGAAGGGCAAGCCCAGCACTAGCTGTGATTTGTATCATCCGATTTTGCTCGTTAATATAAAACCTAAAGTGTTTGCCACAAGAGGGGTGACTCTTCTTTTTAAAGTTATTGCCTCGTTGATACTTGGAGATCAATTTAGCTTCATGCCAGGTAGATCCAACCACCTCAATCTGTGTTGATTACATAATTGGCTGGCGGAGGTCCATTGTAGGAGGCAGCCCAATGTCTTTCTCTTGTTGGATGCAAAGAAGGAGTTTGAATCTATACATTGGCCTTTTCTGCACCAAACTGTGAAATTTGGTTTTGGTACTAGATTTAGGTTGTGGGTTGCACTATTATATCAAGCTCCCGTGGCCACGGTGCAGGTAAACGGAGTTATCTCAACTTCATTCCTGATTGCATAGGGGATGTATGAGGCAAGATTGCCCCCATACCTCTCCTCTTTGCTCTCACGTTGGAATCGCTTGCCTGCATGATCCCTGATATTCAGGGATTCCAGATCTCAACATCTAGCCCACTGGTAAAGAAAGAATTCACTATACGCTGATGATATTCTTCTTCATGTCATGGAGCCTCATGCCAAAATCTCTGTAATTTTTAAGACTATTGAGTCATTGGGTGGCTACCCGGGATATAAGATAAATTGGGGAGATCTGTGCTTTTTCAACCATATGGCCCCTCTGATGTTGTTGTCCTGCCTGGTAGAGTCTAGTGGAAACAGTGAGCTTTAAGTACTTAGGCATACAAGTCATGCCTGATAGGGATTTGTGTATGGAAGAAAACCTTAGGAGGGTGAAAACTACTTTTTGGGAAGATGTGGATCATTGTCATGGGCTGCCCCTTACCATTCTGGGTAGGGATGCCATCTTCAGGATGATTACACTAAAACATCTACATACTATAACAGAGGATATGTTTAATAAAATAGACAGAGATATGAGGCTGTTACTCTGGAGTGGGAGACAAAGTGGGGTGATGTTGCGGATGCTACAGTGGAACTCCCACAATGCACGATTGTCCCTTCGGATCTCTGAGCTTATTACTGGGGGGCACTGCAAGATCACCCCTCCTATACATAAGAAAGGGTCCAGCTACTGCTAGGTTCCCATATACATCACATATTTGACTGTGCAGGCTCAAGTAGGTTACTGCCTGTGTCGCAGGTGACACTGGGAGTATGGTGCAGAGCCTCCAAGACTATTGGATTGGTCTCCAAGGTTAATAGGGCAACTCAACTATGTAAATTGAGAGGGTTCGATATGATTGGTATCTCAAAAATTACACCAGAATCAGTTTTTGAATTTGCACAACTCCGACATGGCCGAGTTGCTTAATGCGGTTGATATACCTGAATATGCCCCACTTGAGGGTAGGCTGCTTTTGGAGGAGCTTGGGAGTAAGGCTATCTCCCATACCTACAAAACTATTAACAAAAATATTCGTGCACTGCTAGAGAGATGGGGGACTGATGTCGGGGAGCTTGATGATACTGATTGGGTGGTGGCCTTGATACACCCCGAGAAATGACGATAAAGTCACAGTTTGACTAATACAGTTTAAGGCGCTTCACCGGATGGAGGGCCGGACTGGAAACTGAAAGCTGCCCTGGCAAATTTCATCAGACCAACCCACGTACAGTGCATAGCGGGTGAACCTGACCACTGCTAGGGGAATTTGGGGGCTGTTCTCCCACCAAGAAAATATTAGAAAAAGAAAGACCAAAATGGTGCACAACACATTTTTCATTACATATTCAATTGTATTAACTTTCAAAGCACAGTAAATAGTGAATGATGACCTTAAAGAGCAAGAGCACCAGTTTACCCATTAATATGTTCTCATAGACATTCTCACAGAGAACACCAAAAATAGACACAAGAGTAGTGAATCAGACAGCACAAAGTATAGGTCAGACCACTCTCCATATGCTGTGTAGCGAACAAGCGTAGTGAGCGAACCTGAACACTAGTAGAGGGGTTTTGGGGAGCGTTCTCTCCCAGAGAAAAGTTTGGAGACAGAAAAGCCAAAACAATACATTTTTCAACACATTTTTCAACACCATTTTTCATTATATATTAAATGTGTTAACTTTTAACGCATAGTAAATGATGACCTTATGGTGCACCAAGGTACCCAGTCGTAATTCACAGACATTCTTACAGAGAACACCGAAATATTTGATTTTAAGCATGAAACATGAGTTTAAATATAACAGATTTATTCTCAATATAAAATTGTATAAACTAGAGATTTAAAACACACTTAACCTCAAACAACTGTGCATATGTTTAGAGGAAAAAATGTACAAGACAATGTGCAAAAATAAAATGATTTTGATATCCTGAGTTTTGTAAATTCTGCTTAAAATAAAGCATCTTATTTAAAGTGCAATATTGCACAACATTCTAATTGTGCGAATTATCACATTTTAAATAGTTAACATAGCCTGCAACAAATTCCTTAACATGAAATACTGTAAAACATAATTTAAATGTACTTAATCTCAAGCCAGTGTTATATTTGATCACACTTTGCACTACTTTTCTTTAATCTGTGTCAGGAGGGTCTTTCTTGGGTGGAATGTGGGAGTCACAAAGCAACCACCCGTGGGTTTTGATGCAAAGCTCTCTCTATTAACAAACTAAGACATATATTTAAGCCAAAAACTGACGCCTCCTTGAGGTTTTCCAAGAATACACGTGTGCTCCACTGTACAGCACAAATCCAATGCGGTAAATATTTTAAAGTTAGCCTAAGCATAGGATTTTGTAGTGGATGGATATCCTTCCAGTGCAAAACCTATGCTAGACATAACTCTCAAAACCTTTCACTTTAGAACAAAGGTGTGTCGGTGTTGCAAAGCAGGCTCAAAGAGAGCTGATGCAAGGAGATTAACTCTGATTATTGCATTGCATAGTTTGATATTTGTATATCGGCCTCAAAATGTTCATGGTAACGTGCAAAATACGGTCTTACATGCAGCCTTCAAATAAAATATTTTATTAGAAGTGCTCAGCTTAAACAATGTGGCAACTTGAGTTCATATTTTAAACAGTTAACATCCCTTGCATCAATTTGCTTTTGGAGGCAAAAAGATCAATGATTGTCTCATTGCTTACTCCCATCAAAGCATTTTTTTCCACAGACATGAGCATAAAGGCTTCCAAAAATGACTGAGAGAGCAAAATATGCAGTCTTTTCAAGATGTACTTGAGCTTAGAAAAATATCTTTCACAAGCAACCTGAGAGTAGGAAAAAGTCAATGTTAACTTGCAGGCATTAAAGAGAGAAGAGTAAGCTTTACTGTACATGTTAAAACACAATAATACACTATAGCAACAAGCAATACAGTACTTGCAGGTCTTAAACTTGGACTTTGTTGCCCAACATTAGCATGTTATAGTACCTCATCCTCAAAGGTGAGATAACGGCTGTATAAGTCTTGCTCATCTTGAACTTCTTGGATGATTTGTATTCTTTATCAATACTGAGTTTCAGTCTGCTCCACATAGATGCAAAATCAAGTAATTCATGCTGCAGTTTTCCAACATATGCTTCTGGATCAAATCTAGTTAGCAATCCAGTTAGTCATTGAAGCGCACTTTGAGGAATGTTCTGGAGGATGTTTTTAAAGTTTCTGGGATCCATGAATGCCAAATCTGCAAACAACTGAATATGAGTTGTGAATCGACTTTTTTGATTAGTAACTGCTATGTCCATTGCAGCATTATAAGCTTCTATCCTGTATTTATCAGTAGCTGACCTGATGTGTTCATCAGTCGCAGTTTCGCCAGGCATTATCATCTTCCAGCGTACTCGAACCTCTGGGAAGTCAACTTGATGCAAAATTTCCCACTGATCCAGGTTGTCTTTTGCCCAATTGATGAATTTGTTTGTAGCATCCATTATGAAGGTGAAATCCCAACCCTGTTGCTGTAGGGAGTCTATGGTTTTAGTTAGTATACGATATGCCTGCAGTACACCAATACCTTGTGTTTAAAAGTACAGAGATGAAGGAGTGGTATTTTGAAAAGTAAACGAATACATCTGTGCAGTTAAAATGGTGTCAAATGTAACAAGTGACTTTAGAAATGAAATAGCTCTGTATTTGATCTCATCATTGAAGTCATCTGATGTGGATATCTCTTCCATAGTTTGAAGAACCTCAATGTACACCAATTTGCTGGGCTCATTGTAGACCAAACATTTTTTGGAGTGCTACATCTTTGGCCCACCATCTTTTTTCTTCAATTGTAGATATGGACCAATCCGTGCTTCAATACTTTTGCCTCACCACACATTCATTCGAAGGTATGAATCCCTGAGAAACACAGCACAAGAATTTAACAGCCCAAACTGTGATACTGCAGATACAGAGATTTTAGTGACATTAATTATGACAAGGTTAAGTTCATGTGCGTAGCACCAAACATGAATCTGATTGGGTGTGTTTTTTTTTCTCAGCCATCCTGTGAACCCATTGTACTGTCCCTGCATATTGGAGGCTCCATCTGTTGAGTTACCAACACAATTTGCAATGTTAATGTTCATGGATTAAAGTGCAGTGCGAACTAGTCTACACAATGCCTTTCCAGTTGTCATTGTACAATTCACAAGAGACACAAGGGTGCCGATTAGGATCCTGGAAAAAATTTCCCCGTACGACTCGTATCCGGTCTTTTTACCGTACGAATCGTACAAGTGCCGTACAAACTGCCAAGTACGATTCGCATGGGAAAAAGTCCATACGAATCGCTTTGGGAATAATTCCCCACACGTCCTCGGGTCGGAAAATGTGTCCGACATGTCCCCGGACGATTTACCATACAAATGTGAAAAGTGAAGTCCGACCGCGCAAGTACGATCCATCCCGTGCGTCGGATGTCACAACCGTATGGAAAATGCACCGTACGGACCGAACTCCCATAGCAACCATGGAGACATGTGCCCGCATACGCGCCGAACACCCCCCAGCCCCTGTGAGTACGAGTCGAACCTCCACCCGTGTATGTACACCCGTGTACGTACGAGTCGAACCCCCACCCGTGTATGTACACCTGTGTACGTACGAGTCGTTGGGGGTACGCACCGTACATACACAGGTGGGGGTACGACTCGTACGTACACGGGTGTACATACACGGGTGGGGGTTCGACTGTACGTACACGGGTGTACATACACGGGTGGGGGTACGACTCGTACATACACAGGTGTACATACACGGGTGGGGGTTCGACTCATACGTACACGGGTGGGGGTACGACTCGTATGTACACGGGTGTACATACACGGGTGGGGGTTCGACTCGTATGTACACGGGTGTACATACACGGGTGGGGGTTCGACTCGTATGTACACAGGTGTACATACACGGGTGGGGGTTCGACTCGTACGTACACGGGTGGGGGTACGACTCGTATGTACACGGGTGTACATACACAGGTGGGGGTTCGACTCGTACGTACACGGGTGTACATACACGGGTGGGGGTTCGACTTGTACGTACACGGGTGGGGGTTCGACTCGTACGTACACGGGTGTACATACACGGGTGGGGGTTCGACTCGTACGTACACGGGTGTACATACACGGGTGGGGGTACGACTTGTACGTACACGGGTGTACATACACGTGGGGGTTCGACTCGTACGTACACGGGTGTACATACATGGGTGGGGGTTTGACTCGTACGTACACGGATGGGGGTACGACTCGTACGTACACGGGTGTACATACACGGGTGGGGGTTCGACTCGTACGTACATGGGTGTACATACACGGGTGGGGGTTTGACTCGTACTTACATGGGTGGGGGTACGACTCGTACGTACACGGGTGTACATACACGGGTGGGGGTTCGACTCGTACGTACACGGGTGGGGGTACGACTCGTACGTACACGGGTGTACATACACGGGTGGGGGTTCGACTCGTACGTACACGGGTGTACATACACGGGTGGGGGTACGACTCATACGTACACGGGTGTACATACACGGGTGGGGGACTCGTACGTACACGGGTGTACATACACGGGTGGGGGTTCGACTCGTACGTACACGGGTGTACATACACGGGTGGTTGTTCGACTCGTACGTACACGGGTGGGGGTACGACTCGTACGTACACGGGTGTACATACACGGGTGGGGGTTCGACTCGTACGTACACGGGTGGGGGTACGGCTCGTACGTACACGGGTGTACATACACGGGTGGGGGTTCGACTCGTACGTACACGGGTGTACATACACGGGTGGTTGTTCGACTCGTACGTACACGGGTGGGGGTACGACTCGTACGTACACGGGTGTACATACACGGGTGGGGGTTCGACTCGTACGTACACGGGTGGGGGTACGACTCGTACGTACACGGGTGTACATACACGGGTGGGGGTTCGACTCGTACGTACACGGGTGTACATACACGGGTGGGGGTTCGACTGGTACGTACACGGGTGGGGGTATGATTTATACATACATGGGTGTACATACATGGGTTGGGGTTCGACTCGTACGTACACGGGTGGGGGTACGACTCGTACGTACACGGGTGTACATACACGGGTGGGGGTTCGACTCTTACGTACACGGGAGGGGGTATGACTCGTACGTACACAGGTGTACATACACGGGTGGGGGTTTGACTCGTACGTACACGGGTGTACATACACGGGTGGGGGTATGACTCGTACGTACACGGGTGTACATACACGGGTGGGGGTTTGACTCGTACGTACACGGGTGTACATACACGGGTGGGGGTACGACTCGTACGTACACGGGTGTACATACACAGGTGGGGGTTCGACTCATACGTACACGGGTGTACATACACGGGTGGGGGTACGACTCATACGTACACGGGTGTACATACACGGGTGGGGGTTCGACTCGTACGTACACGGGTGGGGGTTCAACTCGTACGTACACGGGTGTACATACACGGGCGGGGGTTCGACTCGTACATACACGGGCTCGGGGTACGACTCGTACGTACACGGGTGCACATACACGGGTGGGGGTTCGACTTGTACGTACATGGGTGTACATACACGGGTGGGGGTTCGACTTGTACGTACACGGGTGTACATACACAGGTGAGGGTACGACTCGTACGTACACGGGTGTACATACACGGGTGGGGGTTCGACTCGTACGTACATGGGTGTACATACACGGGTGGGGGTACGACTTGTATGTACACGGGTGTACATACATGGGGGTTCGGCGTGTACTCACGGGGGCTGGGGGGGTACGGCGCGTACCGGGCCCCCTAATCTGCTCGTTTTGCGGCGTACTTTGCTTTTCCGGCACTTTTTGGGTGCCGTAAAAATATTGCCGTCCAGACTGCTGTCGGTTCGATTCGTACTTCCTGGGTCGTGAAACTCTGCCTGAAAGAATTCCCGTATCACATTCGTATGTATATTTTCGTCGGTCGGTGTTTTGTACGACTCGTACGGAAATGGTGTTTCCATGCGAATCGTACTTCGATGTTTGTAATGTTTTTGTCCCGGGTACGAGTCGGACGGAGAAAACGCTCCGACCGACGGTTCGTACCCGGTTTTTCCAGGATCCTATTCGGCACCAAGATGTATGTGCACAACATCGGTCACATATCTGTTCATCATAAAGCACTGGTCTACAACATATATGCCCTTTGTTGTATCCAACTGTATTAAAAGCATTTTGGCTTTCCTGATTTCTTCAGCGATACCCTCTTTTAGTAATGAGGACATTTCTATGGGAGAGTTCATAGTTGTTTTTGAAATCAGGTTAACCAGATTGCCACATCCCTTACCAGTCTTTGTAATCACATGATGTTTTTTACACTTTTTAATGACATCCTCAAGATGGTTTTTCAATAATGGATCACATTCTTTGAGATACTGAAGATGTTCTCAGAAAATGTCCATGTTCCAATGTTTCATCTTCTAAGGTGTAGGTAGCTCCTGTAGTTGCGAAATAGCTCAGACCTCGTGTGCCAATCAGTTTTAATGTTTTCAAGTCTCATTGTAAAATGGGACATTTTCACTTGACTTCCTCTTGTTTTGCAGTTGTGTGCTTTTTAAAAAGATAGCTACATATTTATATGTTTCTTGATCACATCATGAAGTATTTGGAAGACGTGTGATGAAGGATCCTGTCTTCTCGCTCATTGATTCTTTGACACATATAAATGAAAACACTTCTATTTGTCTCTTTACTAAAAGCTAGATATATCACACAGAAAAAACGTGGTTTCCGATTTTTATTTTTATAATATTTTTTGCATTCCAATGTAGACCATCTGGTTGACAGGGATAAAACATAAAAAAGGCATTCAAATTTTCAGATGTTAGTCTCAAAAACCATTGGTTCTCATCAACACTTTCACCTGGATCAATCAAAGTCACAGCAGCACATGCTGATTTCTCAGTTATGGGGTCTTCTTGACACTTCTCTTCGGAATCTTCTTCGCTTTCTAATTCAATTTAACCTCCTATAGACTTGGGAGCTGCCTCCTTAATAGGAGCATCACTACTTATTTCAGTCCTTTGACCTTCAGCAGTTTGTTCAGCTGCTTCAGTTTTGAAGCTGGTGGACATAATGCTGCCTTTGAGAGAAACGAAATCATTTTTGGGCCTGAAAATATCAGTTACTTTTTGGTAATGGCTTTCTGCTTTCTCTTGTATTTTTTTCGTCTTTTCGCATTCTTTCTCAGCTCCTCTTTCCAAAAGCTGCATAAGTTAAAGTCACATCAGCACTAGGCCTGGGCGGCAAATTCCGTTCTGCTCGCGGAATTTGCGGAATTTCGGTAATTTCACGTTCCGCGGAGAATGCGAAATTGCCCAAAATTCTGCTTTCCGCGACTCCGCGAAATTTTTTCTTGTTCGCATTCTCAAAATGCGTGTTCGCTAGTTATTTCTCCCCCAGCACGCAAACAGCAACTGTGAACAGGAAAAAAGCATCGCGAACAAGCAATTCCGCGTGGTCGCGGAACTTCTGCGTGTTCGCGGAGATTTTTTACCGTTTCGCAGAGATTTGCGTAACGGGATTACGCAAATTCCGCCCACCCCTAATCAGCACATGCTTATTTCTCTTCTTTTCGGAATCTACATCTCTTTCTAATTCAATGTAACTTTCATTAGACTTGGGAGCTGCTTCATTTACAGTAGCTTCATTGCCGATTTCAGTTCTTTGGCCATCTGCAATTTGTTCAGCAGCTTCGGTACTGAAGCTGGTGGACATGCTGCAGCCTTCAAAAGAAATAAAATCTTTTTTGGGCCTAAAAATATCAGTCACTTTGGTAATGGCTTGCTTCATTCTCTTACATTTTTTTCAGTTTTTTCACATTCTTTCTCAGCTCCTCCTTTCTTGTGAGATTTTCTCTTCCCAGCACCTTACATATTGTGATGCTATGAGGAAAGATACATTGACCATCGACTCCATTTTGTATAACTGACTCCAATTTCTGTGCTCTCACGCAGCTGCAAGGTCGGGAGGGGGTGTTTTCTTTTTTCAGCTTTTAACTCTTCACCTTGCAGAGGGTCATTTGATTGTTTGGTTTTTGGAGATACCATATTCCTCATTTAGGTCAGATATTGACCCCTTTGTACAAAGTTGTACGAAATAAAAATGAGTTTGAATGGGGAGAGCAACAATAGAATGCAATTGAATCAGCAAAGTAGGCTATACAGCGTGCTTCAACTTTATGACCAGTACAAAGGGGGTGTTGAGCTGAATGTGATAGCCCAGGGGCAGTGTGTCAATTGGAGTTTGTGGCATAAGCAAGGAAGGAAGAGGGTGGCTTTAGGATTTGGGCAAAGAAGTTACCAGATGCTGGAGAGCTGTACACTCCCTCTGAAAAGCAGTGCTTGCATGGTATTGGGCCCTGGTTGACACTGAGCAGCTGACTCTGGGCCACAATATGATTTTGAGACCCGAGATTCATATAATGCTATGGGTGATGAGTTCCCCTAAGACTTAAAGAATAGGGCATGTGCAAGAAACCCAGCATAATCAAGTGAAAGTGGTACATAAAATACAGGACCTGAGGAGGTCCCAAATGCACTGCAGTGTTGCATGAGCAGGTGGTGCAGGTCCCACTTGAAGATACAGAGGAGTTACAGGATGTGCCTGAGATACATGAGTCCCCTGTGAAGTGGGGTGAGCTGTTTGCAGCATTGTCTTCAGCAGACAATAGTCAGTGGATTACCGATGGTTCAGCCAGGTATGTAGGGGCTATGAGGAATTGGAAAGCGGTATCATACAATCCTGTGACCAAGAAATTGCTGACTACTACTGGAGAGGGAAAGAGTAGCCGGTTTGCAGAATTCTACACTGTGTATCAAGTCTTGAAACAAGAATTACCAGACAAGTGCCACATCTACACAGATATGTGGTCTACTGCCAATGGTTAGCCACCTGGCTTCCCACATGGCATGCCCATAGCTGGATGATTGATTCAAAAGAGATGTGCGCTAAGGTGTTGTGGCAAGAGATTTGGGAAATGTTTCCAAAAAGCACAGTTACTGTGACTCATTGGACCGCTGGTTTAATTCCCTTACAGATGAATAGGCTAAAATCTCGCAGGCCAAGGTGGTGACTCAGGATTCTGATTTGGTGGGAATGGCTATGTGGGCACACCAAAAATGTGGACACCTGGGAGAGAAAGCCACTAACAGTTGGGCAGAGAATAGAGAGATGCCCCCTAGATCTTATTAAAATCACTATTATGCAATGTCCTATTTGAAAACACACTCAAAACAGACCAGCCCCACAGATAGTGAGAGGTCAGCTAGGTAGAGGAAAATTACCAGCACAGATATGACAGATTGATTACATTGTGTCCATGGCAAATAGTCGAGGATGTCAATATGTGTGCACAGTGGTGGATACCTACTCTGGTAATTTGATAGCATTTCCATTTGAGCGTGCTACTCAGTTGAATACACTTAAAATGTTAGACTTTTTGATCCTGTACAATGGAATTTCACTGCAGAGTCAAAGTGATAACGGATCTCTGTTTAAAGGCAAATTGGTGCAGGGTTATTGTACACAACAGAATATAGAGTGGGTGTTTCACATTCCTCATTGATACGATGAATTGATTGTTGAAAGTCCAGTTAAGTAAAATTGTCAGATGGGTCATTGAAAAATTGGAGAGATCATTTGAATGAAGCTTTACAAAAATGGAACAATAGACCCTTGGCAAATGCAGAAACTCCTCTGATGCCGATGCTAACCACAGCTGTGCAGATTAAGCCTCACATAGTCACTAATACTATTCTTTACTGGAAGACAACTCCTGGAGCCTTGGCTCCATACCGGGTGACACCAGAGATTGAAGGTCCTGATTTGCATGCTTGTAGTAATGAAGTCCAGACAGATTGAAGTACTTCAAGATGGTTTATTGTAGATATGTAGATGAGCCCCACAAGGAGCCGCCAGAATGCTGCTCAGCCCCATCACAACGGTGGCTTTTCTTGACATATCGTGAGAGACAGTGTGCAGTAAGATAACAAACCAGTGCACACGCAAACTCCTTTACACAATTGCAGTTTGAGAAAGAGAGTTTGGTAACTCTTCCCCCGCAAAGCTGTTAATGTAGCAGAGTGTGAGTTTCTCTTGGCAGAAGTAGAGATGAAACTTGCAGTAGGTAGGCCCAAATCCATAAACAACTCTTCCATAATCTGGAGTTCTAGTTTTTCACTTCTGTCACTTCGATGCGCAAGCATAACATAGCTCACCAGGCTTGTGTGAAGAGGGATCTGGCATGTCCTGGCTGGGGGCGACCGGTGTAGTGGTCACTGGTGGGGCTCAGGATGCCAAAATCCTTGTTCCAATCTTAGTTAGTCACTACTTCTCCACATCTTGACTTCTTTGACATTCTTCTTTTGTTGAGCATGTAGAACGAGGGTACATTTCCAGATTGTCGCCATAAAAATGTAGTTATGAAGTCCAGACAGGTTGATGTAGTTCAAGATGATTTATTGTAGATATGTAGATAAGCCCCACCAGGAGTAGCCAGCATGCTGCTCAGCCCCATCACAACTGTGGCTTTTCTTGACAGACACCCAACATTCCATAAAGCATCATCATACTGCAACATTCCACTGGCAGAGCATATGGTGGAAAATGGCATACACAAGCATGGACAGTAAACTAGGATACTACATATCTCCTTTTTTTCTATAACACAACAAATAAAATAGAAACCACAGGAAGAACATGAAAGCACTGATCCTTACCTCCAGACACACCCACTGGCCAGACAGGTATGACAGGAGGCAAAGCACAGCATGAGAAATGAGGAAAACAGAGAAGAGAATGAATGAATACACTAACATCACTCTTACTTCCCTGTAAACAACATAGCAATGGAAAATCGACAATGTAAATCAATAAGGCTTAATGTAAACAGGGCGAAGAGAGAATGAATGAAAACACTAACATCACTTTTACTTCCCTGTAAACAACATTGCAATGGAAAATCAACAATGTAAAGCAATAAGGTTAAATGTAAACAGGGTGAAGAACAATTGAGAAAGGGACTAAACCCGTATAGAGACAACCTTGTAAAGAGGTCACACGTTGTGCCCCGTAATAATGGGACTAAGACCCATATGACACACACCGTGAGTAGTACAAATGGGCAAATGTACATGGAGCAAATGGGACTAACACCCAATGCTATCCCTATGAAGGGAAGACTGCACACATGCATGTAATTTGAGATAATCGAATAATCGAACTCTTGAAAGAGTGTACCTAGGGTCCATATATGTACCACGTTGAGCTAAATCGAAATAAAACAACATACAATTCAGTGAAGGATAAAACTTGAGAAAACAATAGCATCATAAAATGTGCAACAAACCCAAACATAGATGCATATAGTAAAACAGGCTTAAACGACCATTTGCATGAAAATTTGATTTGAAGAGAGTTACAACTAAACGTGTCACCGTATACATATGATTCACACACCAATGTGGAAAGACAGGTAAATGTGGAAGAAAAACTACAAATCACCAGAGACTTAGACATACAGGACGTGGCATTGAATGAGACTCCCACGATGCTGGCACACAACAAAAGGATGTTAATTTAAATACATAAGTTGTTTGAAAGATCGGTGATAGATAAAATAAACTTGCACCTCCATTTTTGATCTCAAGAAAGTTAATGATGTGCCTGTCATCGCAATATTGTGAGGCAGGCGTGCAACAGAAAAAAATAGCAGTACGAAGTACAAGGAGGAATCTGGTTACTTTTTGAACATAGAGTACACTGGTGCACAGAAAACCTCCACTGATCAAAAGGCAACATGACTTGAAAAAAAAACAATGCAACAGTGCTCTGAGAGGCATTAAAAGTACAGTAGTGCTTGTCAAAGTATGTATGAGGTAAATTAAAATTGACAAAGACTGACATTCTCTGAAATAGGTGGTCTAGTCAGAATAAAGAACTTATAGAGAGCTACATGACTGCACCTTGTTCTCAGACATGTGTATCAAGTAAATTAAAATTGAAACTCAGGTCAGATGTTGTCACACAGCAGTACCCAACCTATTCACCTTCCTAAAGACAAATAGAAAGAATGTTCAAATACTGGAATGGTCTTTGAGTAGCTCCTGTGAAAAAGCAAAAACAGGGAGAATATGGCACAATCTAAAATAGCAAAAATCCAATGAAACTGAAGGCTATTTTCTTGTAATATCCCACTTCCCTCAAGAAGGCGGCACGCATGTGACTTGCATCCCACTACGTTCTTGGAGGACCACAACCAACAATAAACTTTATTGTCCGAACAAAATGCTTGGCAAAACTTTATGAGCTGAGTGGAAAGCGGAGGTACATAGATAACTCAAATTGCAAAATGGTGGCAAACACTGGTGATGTCGCGCCGGTTGGCTTTCGGCATAATAGTGCTACCAAACACCTTCGAGAGCAGGAAACCTTGAGGAGAAACACGCATCACAGAGGGTCCGTGGCAGGCATCAAGAACAGCAGGGTGCAGGTAGGTGGACGCGCGTTGACAATGACTCGCGCTTGCGTGTTTGAATAAGCACAAACAGATCAACTGCCACAGTTAGAAAAATTACTCAAGGGACACAAATAATAAAAGACGACCCTGACTCAGGAGAACATTGTGCATGGTTGTCCCTTCCTGCTTACACTAGTGGATGCCACTGCCAAACTATAATAAAAACAAGCATATTGGCTTACCCCTAACAGTCCATGGCATCAGTAGGAATCAGGTCAACTTTCCTTAGTGAAGCACGGGTGAAAACCATATCGTGAGAGACAGTGTGCAGTAAGATAACAAACCAGTGCACACGCAAACTCCTTTACACAGTTGCAGTTTGAGAAAGAGTGTTTGGTAACTCTTCCCCCACAAAGCTGTTAATGTGGCAGAGTGTGAGTTTTTCTTGGCAGAAGTACAGATGAAACTTGCAGTAGGTAGGAAAACCCAAAACAGGAACAAGCTGGTGAGGGTGCACTGGGCCAAATCCATAAACAACTCTTCCATAATCTGGAGTGCTAGTTTTTTAATTCTGTCACTTCGATGCGCAAGCATAACATAGCTCACCAGGCTTGTGTGAAGAGGGATCCGGCATGTCCTGGCTGGGGGCGACCGGTGTAGTGGTCACTGGTGGGGCTCAGGATGCCAAAATCCTTGTACCAATCTTAGTTAGTCACTACTTCTGCACATCTTGACTTCTTTAACATTCTTCTTTTGTTGAGCACGTAGAACGAGGGTAAGTTTCCAGATCGTGCCATAAAAATGTAGTTATGCAGTCCAGACAGATTGATGTAGTTCAAGATGATTTATTGTAGATATGTAGATGAGACCCACCAGGAGCAGCCAGGATGCTGCTCAGCCCCATCACAACTGTGGCTTTTCTTGACAGACACCCAACATTCTATAATACATCATCATACTGTAACATTCCACTGGCAGAGCATATGGTGGAAAATGGCATACACAAACATGGACAGTAAACTAGGATACTACAATGCTTTAAACCTGTACATATTCAATCCAACAGATATGGTACTCATTGAGACAGGGGTGGGAATACAGATTCCCCCAGACCATTTCATATTGATCGCTCCTCGATCTCGGTTGGCTCTCGAAGGAATTCAAGTGTTGAGAGGAGTGATTGATGCAGACTATCAAGGAGAAATAAAAGTAATATTATTGAACAGTGAGACACTGAATTGTTTATACAAACTAGAGAGAGAATTGCTCAAATAGTGATTGTTAGAAATGGGGGTCTCTAGTTGGCAATGGTATACACCTTTGTCCAAATAGGGACCCTTGCTTCTTGTCAGGGAAAGGGGGATACACTCCTGAATAACCCCTGCTCACCCCCTTGGTAGCTTGGCACGAGCAGACAAGCTTATCTCAGAGGCAGTGTGTAAAGCATTTGTGAACACTTATAGTAATACAGTGAAAACACTACAAATGGACACCCCACCAGTTTAGAAATATAAGTAATCTCTACTAAACTTAACACAAGACCAAACGACAAAAATCCACAATAGTGTAATAAAAATATGACTTTAAAATGGTAGAAATAGCTTAGTTCAATTTAGATTGTAAAAGCAACACTTTACTCTCAAAGTACCTTGGATGCGTCGCGCAAAACAAACAAAAGGGTCGCAGGGAAGGTGATTTGTTGGTTCCTTGCTTCGGGGGAGGTAATGCATCGGTTCCTTACTGCAGCGCAGGGGAGGTGATGCGTCGGATACTTACCGGAGAGCAGGTGATGCGTCGGTTGCTTACTGTGATCCGGTGCGATACGACAAGATGGCGCTTTGATGCGATGCGAGGATCTGGTACGATGCGACAAAATGGCGTCTTTGATGCGATGCGACAATGGGGATGCGATGCGTGCACGCCCGATGGCCGTGCGGTGAAATCTATAATCTTTGGAGCCGTGACAGGCCCTGCTACACGCTTCTCAGAGGAAGCAACGGCGATCTCTGCGGCGGCAGCACACTTCTCTGGTGATGCAACACGCTCCATCGGCGATGCGACGGCGAACAGTTGCAGCGGTGACACGCTTCTTCAGTGATGCGACGTCAACTACTGCGGCGGCGACACGCTTCTCCTCATTGCGTTGCGCTTCCAGGTCCCAGCGACAAACAGTCTCTAGAGGTCCTAAACAGCTACAGGCACCTCTCTGCAGGTTGGCATTCCCAGCAAGGAAATTCAGGGGGAGCTGGTGGTGAAGTCTTTGTGTCCCTGAAACTTCAGACAGGAGGCAAGCTCAGTTCAAGCCCTTGGAGATCTTCCTCAAGATGACAAAGCAAACAGCAAAGTCCTTTTCTTGGCAACAAGTAACCACTGCAGACCAACCCCAGACAGCAAACAGCACCGGGGCAGTAATCCTCCTTCAGCTTCTCCGGTTTCTTCTCCTTGGCAAAGGTTCCTCTTGATTTCCCAGAAGAGATCTGGGTCTGGTTCCCCCTTTTTATACACACAAACCCTTTGTCTCTGAAGGCAGAGAGTGTCTGTACCTAGTTCAAAACAGTTCTGGGTGCATTCTGCCAGTGTACAACTTCTTCCTTTGTCAGTGTGGGTCAGGGTCATGAGATGCACCACAGGAGGTGGAAGGCAGGCACAGCCCTATTCAGGCCCAGGTGCTACTCCTCCCACCACTCCCAATGCAGATAAGTCTATTCAGCCTAGTGCTGACTCACCCTGTCTCCTTGAGCTAACCCAGCCCCTGTCACTCACAAACCAAACATGCAATACACAACCTAGCAGAGGCAGGCGGGATGGTTAGGTAAGAAAATACCTACTTTCTAAAAGTGGTACTTTCAAACACAGAATGTTAAAACCAACTTTACTAAAAGATGTATTTTATCATTCTGAATTCAAGCATACTAAATTTGTTTTTCTACCATGTTCCCTGGGTCAATTAGGATTATAAGATGTTATAATCAAACTGCCCATTCTGGCCTATGGGGACAGGTAGCCTTTCAATAGTGAAAAACGAAAATGGTTGTAATTCACTATCAGGACATGCCACACACATCGGGGCATGTCCTACCTTTTATTTACAATGCACCCTTCCCATGGGGGTACCTTCGGCCTACCTTAGTTGTGATTAACATGTAGAAAAGGGAAGGTTTAGGGACTGACAAGTGGGTGCACTTGCCAAGTCTACATGGCAGCCCCAGGCTGCACACAGGCTCTGCAATGGCAGGCCTGAGCTACATTTTGCAAGCTGCTTCTGTGGGTGGCACAATCAGTGCTGGTAGCCCACCAGCAGCATTTGATTTACAGGCCCTGGGCATCCATAGTGCACTGTACTAGGGCCTGACAAGTAAATCAAATAAGCCAATTATGGAGTCACTAATGCCTTACAACAATTTACAATAGAGAGCATATGCACTTTAGCACTAACCAGCAGTGGTAGAGTGCCCAGAGTCATAAAACCACCAACAACAGGTCAGAAAAAATACAGGAGGGAGGAAAAAAGTTCAGGGATACCCTGCAAAAAGGGCCAAGTCCAACAGTGATTATTCAAGTGTAGGTAGGGATAGTCAAGAAGGGGACTGCCCCAGTCCTTCTTACAGTGCAAGGGGAAGGAGAGTGTGGTTCCACCACCAAGAGCCCAGGGGCCAAGGTGTGGGTAAATCTCCGAATAGTCCCCCCAAAACAGGCAGAGATCATTGCAACAGGTAAAAAAGACAATGTTCTGTTAATTATGAGTAAGAGAAATGGGAACATGTGCCTGCTGATAAATACTACTTCCAAGAATGAAAAATACTTGTTTTTCTCTGTTCTTCTAGATTACAGCATGGCATGTTTGTGTCCTTCTTTCGCTGAGTGGAGTGTGTTTGGTCATGTTCGATTATGGCCAAGAGGGACTGGGAGCCCCCAACTCCGAAGTGACCATTCGACAGCACAGACTGATGTCTTTGCTGAATCCACCTGACAGGGTATGGGCTTTACCTAGCATATACTGTTCTCAAAAAGTCGTACCTTTGCATGACAAACATGAGGAGCACCAGTGTTTAATAGCTATGCCTACCTCCGTTAATATCTTACCGCAGTCATTTAATGCCACAGGTGCAGACAGGGCAGTGGAAGAAAGCTATGTGAGGACTCATATGTCACTGTATGAGTTTTGTAGATTTTGTTCAGAAGCCACTGAATATACCTGGAACAAATTATCTCAAGTGATAATGTACAATGCCACTATAGGTGAGGTTTGCTACAATTTATCTTGTGAAGAGAACAATTTAATGATGACTTGGGAATAATAAACTGTATTTAAAAGTTGAAATGAAAGTATACGTAAAAATGTATATAATAGTATGTTATGTAAGAATGTAATATCTGCTGCCAGTTATATCAAGCATATTAAATTGCCTATAGGATGGTTATTTTCTTGTGGTGATGTTACATGTACATATATTGCAGAAAATATAACGGGCGGACTGTGTGCTTTCACATGGTTGAGACTTATGATGTTTTCCTTGAATACAGCATTACCTGTCTAGAATACTAGGGAAACTGTCCAACTTGATGAAGATTGTGACTCTGAGGTTCACTTATTATCTAGAACTGAATATATAAGTGTAGGGGCTTCATTAGTAGGAGTTCCAGCTTTAACCATTTATAACACTAGGATTAATAATAAATTAGCATGTTTGATGGTCAAGATTATTAATCATACATCTGTTTCTTTGGCAAAATTATTATTAGATATGCAGGGGGCAAGAAAGGCTAGCTTACAGAATAGAGAAGCAAATGACTATTTACTTTTGAAACATGATCATGGATGTTCAGAATTCGAAGGTATGTGCTGTTTTTACCTTTCAGATCACTCAAAATCATTCATTCTCACATTGAAGCTTTAAACAAACTAGTCAAAGGAATATGACATGATATAGAGAAAGGATGGTGGGACTGACTTTTTGGGTGTTTACCAGACTTTGTTAAATTTTGTTATATCTTAGGCGAGATAATAATGGCAATTTCTGATATTATTATGCTGTTGTAAACAATGTGTGTCTAATATTATATCTATGTTTCGACCTAAAACAGTTGATTTCAGACCAATATATTATGAGAGTTAATGGTCAAATGTGGAGTGTGGTGCTATGAGGAAAGATACATTGACCAATGACTCCATTTTGTATAACTGACTCCATTTTCCATACTCCATTTTCAGTGCTCTCATGCAGTTGCAGGTTGGGGGGGATGTTTTCGCTCTTCACCTGTTTTCGCTCTTCACCATACAGAGTAATCTAGACCATATCGTGTGGGATGCACACTTGGTACCATTCACACAGTTGAGATTGCTTTTGCCAGAGAAATGTGTGAAATGTACAGCTCTGCCTCCGAGTAAACACGGGGCCTAGCAGGCTTCTGTGAGTGACCTTGATGCAGACTGGTATGGCCAGCTTTGTTTTTGCAACAGAAGAAAGGGGAGAGGTTCCAAGAAATCTCTTCTTGGGTTGAGTAAAAGGTATTAAAGTCAGGAAATCTTGGCTCTCAGACAGGAGCCCGCCTGTGCAGCGGATGCGTTGTCACAGGAAATGTAGTTGTTTACGATCAAGACTTCTGACTGACTGTGAGGGCTCCTCAGTTATACTGGCCAGAATGTTGAAAGACACTCTTTCAGTGACGCTTTTCTATTACTTACTTTGTGTATATATTCCCAAAGTTTTATTAGTCCATGTGTATATTTCATATGTTTTCTGCTGTGTATATATACTCTTTATATTTGACTTCTTTCATTTGACATCTGTGAAGGTGCATTGCTAAAAATATTTTGTATTCCTTTTGTTGTACTGATAAATACATGTGTTCCATTTTTAAAACACCTTGATCAGTTTACTTGCCTCATTTTGAGATTTTGAGAGTGCTGAGTTGCTTTTCTACATGCGTCATTAAAGGTGCAGATATATATATATATATATATATATTACCTACTGGCGGTCGCCAGTAGGTAGTTATAGTTAGGACCCCTTTTCCATAGGAAATCCGCAACATTCTATTTTGAAGAACTTTGGCGCCGGACGATGAATCCTCGCGAATTTCTCAAAATAGGTGGGGCGCTACGCTCCGCTCCTTCCCTGAAAGTCTCGGGGGGATACGTCAAGCGGGGGCTGAGATAAAAGGGGGGTCCCAAAACGCGTTTTTCCCATGCATTTTTCCATAGGACCTTTAGAACGAGCTACAGCCCGAACGGCTGAACAGAATTACTAGAAATTTGGCAGAGAGGTAGTCCCTATGTCAAGGAAGTGCCTTTTGTAGGTTTGGTGTAAATCTGTTCAGTAGATTCTGAGAAAATAGCCTTTAAATCAATATATATATCTGAGCCCGCTTACGGTACGCTTACCGTACGCTTACGGTAAGCTTACGGTACGCGTACGGTGGCGTGCGCGAGCGCGATTCTGATTGGCTGTTAGATCTTAGTAAACATTCGAATCGGCCGAAACCAGGAAGCGGCGGCCGCCATTTTGTGTGTTTCACTCAGAAAAAAAAGAGTGAAAACAAGAAAAGGGGGCAATGAGGAGAGTTACAGACCCCCTTACATTTGTGAGGGGGTCAAAGAAGGACTGTAAAGTACAAAGAAAACATTTATTGATTTTTTAAAAAAATCACGGGGTACGCGTACGGTAAGCTTACGGTAAGCGTACGGTAGAAAAAAAAAAAAAAAAAATAAATGAAATTCAGATTTAAGTGTTGAGATATTAGGGGGCTCTAAAAAGAGCCGTTGTGTTTATGAAATTATTTTTTAGTGGTACCTACAAGTAAGTACCGATGCAGAGTCTAAGGTTCAAGAGGAAGACTCTGTTCCCTTTATCATTGAAGTGCACACCATCTCCTCTATAAATGTCTTGCATGTCAAAACGCAAGTTGTTGTGGTAAATGGCACCCATACCATAGTCACGGAGGAAAGCAGAAACAGATTTGTTGACGTGCTTTCTTGCTTTGTCAATCTGCGGACAGAAATGATTGGACCAGTTCCATTTTTGCCTTTGGCATATGTTGGAAAACACAAAGGCAGTTTTAGGGAAAAGTGAAAACAGTTGTGCAAAGGTGTCCTTCATAAGCATTTCCAGACCTACCCCAGTCAAAGTGCCTAGGTCATTGCCACCACAGTGCACTATTATGAGGTCAGGGTGTTGGATTTGCATGAAGGATTTCACCAATGGCATCAATTGGTGCCACTTTAACCCTCTCTGACCAATCCATTTAATGTCTACATTTGGCAAAGCAAGGTCTCTCACCATATCTGTTTTCTCTGCAAACTTTTCACTCCAGAAGACATAGCTGTGCCCTACAATCCACACTGTGAACATCTTCAAAGGAGAACTGGATGCACTCAGGAGGTGTCTTTCAGTAGAATGGCAATATGAAAAGAAAGACAGTTTGGAAATGGAGGCATACATATTTTTTTCAAAACAAAAAGAACTGATTGGCTGTTTCATACCATTCTAGAATAAAAACTAGGCTGTATGTGTAAACTAATAGAAGCATGTTTTGTATTGGTACAAAAAAATGTGTTACCAAAGAACAGTACTATGGATTTGCTGTTAGGTTTGAAAAGTCAAGCACTCTTGCTCTGTGGAATTGAAACATTGTGTGGCGAACTTCTGACCTAACTCCACACAGCAGTGTTCCATGAGCTGTTGCTATGGTAGCAGGCAGAAGTCAAGTTGGGGGAAGGGTACTAGGCAGAAGTCAAGTTGGGGGCAGGGTACTTTTGGAAAAGGGTTGGTTTTCAACCAATAGAAATGTGTGATTACATTTGAAAAAAAGGGGGAAGCACTGAGATTTGAAACTTACATGTATATGTGTGGAAAAATAGAGGGAAAGTTTGCCATTATCTGGTTCTGCTGAGAGGAGAGAGGTGAACACAACAGAGATCCTGGCTCTGATAATCTGCTGTTTGAGTGTCACATTTCTTTCACAACTAACTAATTTTAAAAGTGAGTTTAGAGTTTGAGAGGGGATGTATGTGGTAACTTAAGAAATGAATAATAGAAATGGAAATTCTTTTTGTTGTAGTTGCGTTTATCATTTTCTGTTTTGGGAGAAATTTAAATGTGAGGAACATGTAAAATAATATGGAGTATGTTTTCACAATAAATTAAGGTGTACTGGAAAAAAAAAGAATAGTTTAAGGGTTTGAGGTTGGACTCAGTAATGCAAATACATTCAGCATCACTAAGGCTGGTTGCCCTTGCTGGAGTGTAGGCAGCCACCCAGGTTACACATGGAGGTGGTCTGAAAAAGAAGTTTGGACATGTGCATTTAAGAAAATCGAAAAAAGTGGTTTCATAATGTGTTCATAAGTGATTTTCACTTGCCCAAAAAAAAAAGAGCAGTAAGTGTGCTTTCAAATTGGCAAAGAAATTTCGTTTTGGGACTAATGTGAAAACATGACTCTGTGTGCAGAGAGGAATTATAGGCAGAGATTTATTGCGTATTGCTCTGGTGATTTCACAGTTGCATTAGATGGAAAGGGGGAGCGATTTTTTGGGGGAAGAAGCAGACTCTTAGCACACACCCATGTGCTTGCCATGTATAATCATGCACAGTATTTACAAGCGAGTGAGGTTTTCAGGTTTCAGTCTGTAATGCAAATACATTCAGCATCACTAAGGCTGGTTGCCCTTGCTGGAGTGTAGGCAGCCACCCAGGTTACACATGGAGGTGGTCTGATAAAGAAGTTTGGACATGTGCATTTAAGAAAATCGAAAAAAGTGGTTTCATAATGTGTCAGTCTGTAAAAGTGATTTTCACTTGCCCCAAAAAAAAAGAGCAGTAAGTGTGCTTTCAAATTGGCAAAGAAATTTCGTTTTGGGACTAATGTGAAAACATGACTCTGTGTGCAGAGAGGAATTATAGGCAGAGATTTATTGCGTATTGCTCTGGTGATTTCACAGTTGCATTAGATGGAAAGGGGGAGCGATTTTTTGGGGGAAGAAGCAGACTCTTAGCACACACCCATGTGCTTGCCATGTATAATCATGCACAGTATTTACAAGCGAGTGGGGTTTTCAGGTTTCAGTCTGTAATGCAAATACATTCAGCATCACTAAGGCTGGTTGCCCTTGCTGGAGTGTAGGCAGCCACCCAGGTTACACATGGAGGTGGTCTGAAAAAGAAGTTTGGACATGTGCATTTAAGAAAATCGAAAAAAGTGGTTTCATAATGTGTTCATAAGTGATTTTCACTTGCCCAAAAAAAAAAGAGCAGTAAGTGTGCTTTCAAATTGGCAAAGAAATTTCGTTTTGGGACTAATGTGAAAACATGACTCTGTGTGCAGAGAGGAATTATAGGCAGAGATTTATTGCGTATTGCTCTGGTGATTTCACAGTTGCATTAGATGGAAAGGGGGAGCGATTTTTTGGGGGAAGAAGCAGACTCTTAGCACACACCCATGTGCTTGCCATGTATAATCATGCACAGTATTTACAAGCGAGTGAGGTTTTCAGGTTTCAGTCTGTAATGCAAATACATTCAGCATCACTAAGGCTGGTTGCCCTTGCTGGAGTGTAGGCAGCCACCCAGGTTACACATGGAGGTGGTCTGATAAAGAAGTTTGGACATGTGCATTTAAGAAAATCGAAAAAAGTGGTTTCATAATGTGTCAGTCTGTAAAAGTGATTTTCACTTGCCCCAAAAAAAAAGAGCAGTAAGTGTGCTTTCAAATTGGCAAAGAAATTTCGTTTTGGGACTAATGTGAAAACATGACTCTGTGTGCAGAGAGGAATTATAGGCAGAGATTTATTGCGTATTGCTCTGGTGATTTCACAGTTGCATTAGATGGAAAGGGGGAGCGATTTTTTGGGGGAAGAAGCAGACTCTTAGCACACACCCATGTGCTTGCCATGTATAATCATGCACAGTATTTACAAGCGAGTGGGGTTTTCAGGTTTCAGTCTGTAATGCAAATACATTCAGCATCACTAAGGCTGGTTGCCCTTGCTGGAGTGTAGGCAGCCACCCAGGTTACACATGGAGGTGGTCTGAAAAAGAAGTTTGGACATGTGCATTTAAGAAAATCGAAAAAAGTGGTTTCATAATGTGTCAGTCTGTAAAAGTGATTTTCACTTGCCCAAAAAAAAAAGAGCAGTAAGTGTGCTTTCAAATTGGCAAAGAAATTTCGTTTTGGGACTAATGTGAAAACATGACTCTGTGTGCAGAGAGGAATTATAGGCAGAGATTTATTGCGTATTGCTCTGGTGATTTCACAGTTGCATTAGATGGAAAGGGGGAGCGATTTTTTGGGGGAAGAAGCAGACTCTTAGCACACACCCATGTGCTTGCCATGTATAATCATGCACAGTATTTACAAGCGAGTGGGGTTTTCAGGTTTCAGTCTGTAATGCAAATACATTCAGCATCACTAAGGCTGGTTGCCCTTGCTGGAGTGTAGGCAGCCACCCAGGTTACACATGGAGGTGGTCTGAAAAAGAAGTTTGGACATGTGCATTTAAGAAAATCGAAAAAAGTGGTTTCATAATGTGACAGTCTGTAAAAGTGATTTTCACTTGCCCCAAAAAAAAAGAGCAGTAAGTGTGCTTTCAAATTGGCAAAGAAATTTCGTTTTGGGACTAATGTGAAAACATGACTCTGTGTGCAGACAGGAATTATAGGCAGAGATTTATTGCGTATTGCTCTGGTGATTTCACAGTTGCATTAGATGGAAAGGGGGAGCGATTTTTTGATGCAGAAGCAGACTCTTAGCACACACCCAGCTCCTTTCCATGTATAATCATGCACAGTATTTACAAGCGAGTGGGGTTTGAGGTTTCAGTCAGTAATGCAAATACATTCAGCATCACTAAGGCTGGTTGCCCTTGCTGGAGTGTAGGCAGCCACCCAGGTTACACATGGTGGTGGTCTGAAAAAGAAGTTTGGACATGTGCATTTAAGAAAATCAAAAAAGTGGTTTCATAATGTGTCAGTCTGTAAAAGTGATTTTCACTTGCCAAAAAAAAAAGAGCAGTAAGTGTGCTTTCAAATTGGCAAAGAAATTTCGTTTTGGGACTAATGTGAAAACATGACTCTGTGTGTTGCCCGCTGTAAAATGATGAATGCAATTGCTTTCACAATTTATAGTGAAATGCAATATATTCTGAAAACAGCAAAAATAAGGCAAAAATATTTTTTGGAAAAAAATGTAAATATGTGTACTGTATTATAAAATGTTTTAAAAAAATTAATACTTTTTTCTTTTTTTTCAGATTCATATAGAAAATTTTCGAAAACTAGAACCATTTTTAAAGCTATTTTTAAAAAAAACAAATGAATAAATATTTTTTTGAGTGAGTATGGTAAGTCAATAATAATAATTGTAGTCTCTCAAGGACCTTGTAATGTGATAATTGATTTTTAGTGTTTTTTTTGAAAAATAAAAAAAAAGTACGCGCACCGTACGCGTTCGGTAAAAAAAAAAAAAAAAAGTTTTAAAAAACATATGTAAAAAAAAGATGAAAGATAAGGTTGGCTCTTAAAAGAACCGTTGTGTTCATGCAGGGACAGAGGAAAGAAAGCATGGGAAAATTATTCAAAGTGACAAATGTGCTGATCTATTTTGTTGTTCACTAGGGAAACACTGGTCTCCCTATGGCAAATTAGATCTTGACAAAAGGCGCATCAAATATCAACCCTTCGAAATCGAGGGTTCATTTCCAGAGGGCCAGCAAAAGGAGATTCTCCCCCCACAGATGAAGGGCTCACTTGACCTGCAGAAGAAGGAGTCAGCTCTGCAGATGATGGTCCAGGCTGAGCTGCTGTGGATGTACTTGCTTGTCTTTCTGAAGAGTTACCTCCAAAAAGATGACCATGTGTCCTTTTGTGTACATCCTTGAGGTGTCTCTTCATGGTGTGATTCCCAAAGGAATACTTCCTGTCAGGATTACCTCTAGAAAGTACACGCTGACACAGCCTGCAAGTTACTAAGGGTGCATTCACCTTTTGCTGGCCTTCAGGAAAAGTAAAATAATCCCATACATAAGAGGGCTTTTGTTTCCTCGATCTCTGCCTCAAGACAGTGCTGCTAGTGCTAGCCTCACTCTCAGAAGAGCTCTGCTGTTCTGCCATCGTATCCCAAAGACAAACCAGCTCCTTCTCCCAAGGGATCACAAGCAGAAATGAGGGGAATGGGTGTGGTGTAGGAGAGTTCTAGAACTGAAAGTAGTTTCAACCAATCAAAAGTTGTGTTTCATGATCACATGACCTACCGTACGCTTACGGTACGCTTACGGTGCGCTTACGGCAAAAGTGCGCATGCGCGTAAAAAAGACACGCGCTTGCGCGCATGCGCATAACAGTCACTACCCGACACTTCCGCGTAACGTGCGCGTGTAGCGTACACGCGTACGCGTCCCACGCGGAGGACGCGCGGCTACGCAAATTGCGTAACTATACGCAAACAGCGTAGATAAATTACGGACGTTGCGTAAACCGTACGCTTACCGTAAGCTTACGGTACGCGTACTAAAAAAAAAATTAAAAAAAAGGAAAAAATGTATTGCTAATAAATTTTACATGTTTATTTTATAAAATATATTAAAAAAAACATATTATAGAATTTTAAAAATGTAACCATAGTCTTTAAAAAAGGATAGAAAATTAAAATAAAAATATGTTTAAAAAAATAGAAGAAAAAAAACAAAATTAGCATTTAAAAAACCTTGCAAATTCACTGAAAAAACCATGGGTTTCACACACGTTATAGTTAGGACTTAGCATTTAAAAAACCTTAGAAATTCAGTGAAAAAACCATAGGTTTCACACACGTTATAGTTAGGAATTAGCATTTAAAAAACCTTAGAAATTCAGTGAAAAAAACCATAGGTTTCACACATGTTATAGTTAACTGGACATTTTACTCGTAAAAAACCATTGAAATTGCCCCGTTATAGTTAGTTCAGCTAACTATAACTCGCGCGCCCGCAATGCACTGCTGATGACGTCACATATTACATCACTCATGACATGGTCAGTGACATCACTCATGACATCACTGATGACATCTCAAATGACATCACTGATGACATCACTGATGACATCATCCTTGTGATAGAGTGGCAGACCTCCTCTTCCCCTAATATAACCTTTGATACACACAATCAAAAAGAGAAATTAAAATTTTAAAAACAATGGACATACCAATACCAGTTACAACAACCTATACAGTAATTCTAAGATCCAAATACACATCCACTCATTCACCAACAGTCCTATACAGTCACTCATACATGTACTCACTCATCATATGTACTCATACACGTATACATCCTGTTACACAATGCCACTCATCCATAGAGGTACTCACACACATAGTTAGTCATGCTAATAAAGAATCAAACATACATTTACTTGCATATACAGTTATACACACACCACCACACTTACTTCTACGGAAACTTACATATACTTAGTCTTTTAAACAATCACTTATAGAAACACATACTTATTCATACAGGAACTCTTTCAATCTCTCACTCTCACATATACTCACATATATACACCAATAGTCACATATACTAGTTTAAAACATATGTAGTTACACATAAAGACACTATTGAGACAGTCATTCACTCACTAACACACCCATACATACACTCATCCACCCAAGCAGTCCAGCACACATGCTGTCTTCAACACATACAAACAATGAGTCACTCATTCATGCACCCATGCACTATGTAATACCCCTCACCGAACCAGACACTCACACTCATACTGATACTCAAAAAACCAACTAATAACCTATTTAGACACTCATGTAGCTACACACCAACCCATGCAGCCACTTATACACAAAGTGAGAGACTGATACAGATATTTACATATTTAAACATTACTCACTAAGCCATGTATTCACTAAGATACACTTAATCAGTCAGTAATACAATCAATTTTTCAAAAACAATTCATCCATTTAGACACTTATATACCCATTTATTCTTCCATCGACCTTGAGATATACATATATAAAACATATTTAATTTTCAGAAAAACACACATTCACTGGATGATGTCATCAGTGATGTCATCAATGATGTCATTTGAGATGTCATCAGTGATGTCATGAGTGATGTCACTGACCATGTCATGAGTGATGTAATATGTGACGTCATCAGCAGTGCATTGCGGGCGCGCGAGTTATAGTTAGCTGAACTAACTATAACGGGGCAATTTCAATGGTTTTTTACGAGTAAAATGTCCAGTTAACTATAACATGTGTGAAACCTATGGTTTTTTTCACTGAATTTCTAAGGTTTTTTAAATGCTAATTCCTAACTATAACGTGTGTGAAACCTATGGTTTTTTCACTGAATATATATATATATATATATATATACATATAATTTTCTGGCGGTCGCCAGTAGATAGTTATAGTTAGGACCGAGTTCCCATAGGAAATCTGAAAATTCTATTTTGAATAACTTTGGCGCTGGTTGATTTATCTTCGTGAAATTTTCAAAACTAATGGGGCGCTCCGCTCAGCTCCTACCCTGAAAGTCTCGGGGTGATTCGTCAAGCGGGGGGCTGAGAAAAAAGGGGGGTCCCAAAACGCGTTTTCCCCATGCATTTTCCCATAGGACCTTTAGTCGAAGGTACAGCCCGAACGACTGAACAGAATTACTTGAAATTTGGCAAAGAGGTAGTCCTCAGGTCAGGCATGTGCCTTTTGCTTAAATGGTGTAAATCCGTTCAGTAGTTCCTGAGAAAATCAAAAGTAAAATCACATATATATCTGGGCGGAGCCTAACCACACATCTCATCGTGAGATCTGATTGGCTGTCAGCACTTCATCCAAGAAGTGTTGGCAGCCATCTTGGGACCAATATACATGATAGCACCTCATTAAAAAGCATTGCAGTTAATAGAAGGTTTTAAGACCTTAGTTACATTATAAATCATTTGTTGATGGTACCATACTCATTTTAGGAATTGTGGTGTGTTCTAAGGTGATTTTACCATGTGAAAAAGCCTTCTGCTGTGATATCATGAATCATGTTTGAGAGAAAACTATTTTCTCATGCTTTTCCCACAGAGGTTTGAAAGGTGATCTATAAGCTAACTGAGAGCATATTTTCTGTAAATTCACATCATCTTTCTCAGTCATGTGAGAATGAAGTCTGACATTCTCAGTAAAACATGTACATCCAACAAGGGCAGAGACTGTCAGTTGATTCCTTTGTGTTCTACTGAAGCTTCCCAGAGTGTTCTAAAGAACAACTAGAGCGCTAACAGTCCTACTTATGACAAACGTATGGCACACCTGAAGCCATCTTGGTTGGAATAAAGTGGTAATTCTTAAAACATTTAATTTAAAAAGTAACAAAATGAGGGGGTTCATTTTGCCATAGAAAGTATGATTAGTGCTGCAGAAAGAAACATTAGGGCACATTTTGAGTGACTTCTCAAATCCTCTTCTATTTCATTAAAAAATTCTGACATGCAGACTGAAACATGCACTTTCAATACCAGCAGCAGACTTCCCTGGTGAGCAGTAGCTTTACTACTGTGATCTAATAAGCAACTAGAGTGCTAACATTCTGAATTTATGGCAAATGTGTGACACATCTGAATGCCTTCTTGATGGAATCAAAGTAAAAAACTGAAAGTATTTCCTACTGAGGAGACTGTAGTAAATGAGGAAATTAGGAAACATCATAACAAATAAGTCTCCCAAAATGGCCACCAGAGACAAAAGAGCCCAAATGTAGCCAAAATATCACCCAGATGTAGCCCAAGTATAGCCCAATGACAGAATGTCCCAGAGTGTTCTAACGAACCACTAGAGCGCTAACAGTCCTACTTATGACAAACGTATGGCACACCTGAAGCCATCTTGAATGGAATAAAGTGGTAACACTTAAAACATTTAATTTACAAAGGAACACAATGAGGGGATTCATTTTGCCATAGAAATTATGATTAGTGCTGCAGAAAGAAAAATTAGGGCACATTTTGAGTGACTTCTCAAATCCTCTTCTATGTCATAAAAAAATTCTGACATGCAGACTGAAACATGCACTTTGAATACCAGCAGCAGACTTCCCTGGTGAGCAGTAGCTTTACTACAGTGATCTAATGAGCAACTAGAGTGCTAACATTCAGAATTCATGGCAAATGTGTGACATATCTGAATACCTTCTTGATGGAATCAAAGTAAAAAACTGAAAGCATTTCCTACTGAGGAGACTGCAGTAAATGAGGAAATTAGGAAACTTCATAACAAATAAATCTCCCAAGATGGCCACCAGACACAAAAGAGCCTAAATGCAGCACAAATATCACCCAGATGTAGCCCACATGTAGCCCAATGACAGAAGTGTGCAAAACACTTATTTTTTGTGTATTTGCAGTTTTATATAGTGCAGACTTTTCAGGTATTGGAATGCTTTACATGAGCATTGGTTACATCACACAAGATCAAATTCATTTTGGTTGTAGACATGGGGAGATTAAGTGATTTGACCACAATCACAGAATGTTGAGCTGAAGCAGAAACTCCAACCTGGTTCCCCAGTTGCAAAGTCTGCAGCTCTGGAAGCAACACCACATCCTCTCGCCAAGGTGCAACATTTAATCAAGTGGCCAACTGGATAAAAAAACATAAAGATTACAAATAATTTAAAAGTTCTTTGTTGCTATTTGAAAACTCAGAAAATATGTCCTCATTTTAGTTTTTTAGAGCACTAACCATAATTTTGATGCAAATAAGACCCTCTCATATATGTAATTTCTAAAGGAAATACTCTGGGTATTACAGTTTTGATTACATCAAGATGACGTCAGGCGTTCCACACTTTTATAATAATACAGGACTGGCAAGAGAGGCTGTGGCAATATAATAGACCATTGTGGGCAGAAGGAAGAGGCAGTGGTAGTACAACCATACATGCCAACAGACACGTTTCAGCCAGGAAACGTCCAATGTTTTTAAGCTCAAATGGGCTTTATTTGATCTGTCTCCTGTCTACAATCTCCTCTTTTTCAATGTAACTCAAAGGGGAAAATCAATACCCCAGGTTTTTTTCAAAATCTCCCTCTTACCAAGTTCAAAATGTTCGCAAGTATGGTACATTGAATCATGGTAGGCAGGAGGAATTGGGGGAGGAACATGGACTCGGATAACAGAGGACAGGAGGGACATGGAGAGGTGCACCAAACGGACCCTACAGGGCAGGCATCAGGGTTTGCAGCAGCACAATACACCACACAGCACATGCGGGACGGGAGTGCAGCACAACAATCCATAGAAAGCAATAGGGAGGGGACAGGACCATGCACATGGACAACAGAGAACAGATGGGAAAGAGGTAATGGTAGCCAGCTGACCATAATGGACAGACAGGAGAGAAAGCTGCAGCATAACAGACCATAAAGGGCAGGAGGGACGGATCGGGGGCATTACAATGGAACAGCCAGGAGGGAGGGAATAAGGGGTCTGCACATGGAAACAGAGGGCTGGGGGCAAGGTGGCAGGGCAGGAGCAGCAAGATGACCACGGAGGTCAGGCAGGATGGGCACTAGACACAAGACACACCATGGAGAGCAACAATGAGACTATGGTGGCATACACACAGACCATGGAGGGAAGGTGGGAGGGGGTCAGGGGCAGCTAGCTGACCACACAGGGAAGGTGGGAGGGGCCATGGCAGCACAGAAGACCATGCATGGCAAGCGGGAGGGTTAGTGGCAGCACAATGGCTATGATGGGCAAGAAGGAGGGTGCAGGGGCATGCACAAAGGACCATGGAGGATAGAAGGGAGGGTCAGGACCTGGGCACAGACAAGAGAGTTCAGGGGAAGGGGCCTCACAATAGACCGCGTGGGGCAGGCAGGAGGAGCAGTTGCAGCACAACAGATCAGGGAGGGCAGAAGGGTGTGGCAGTAAAATGGACCATGGAGGACAGGAGGAAGGGGATAGGGGCATGGCATGTGGACAGGCAGGGTGGAGGTGGCAGGGACAGGTTACAGTCATCTGACAATGCAAGGCAGATTGGAGGGGAGTGGCAGCTCAACAGAACACTCAGAGTAGATAGGAGTGGCAGGTCCATGGAACATAGTGGGCAAAAAGGATGGTGCAGGGGCATGCACAAAGACATCGGAGGGCAGGGGGAAGGAGAATAGGGGCAGCAAGCTAAGCACAGAGGCTAAGCAGGAGGTCAATGATGGCCCATAGAATTGGGCAATGGAGGGCAGGAGGAGTGGACTGGTACATCATGCTAAATGGAGGGCAGTGGCAGCACATCAGACCATGCATGGCAGGAGGGAGGAGGCTAGTCCATGGATTCAGACAACAGAGGATAGGGAGGAGGTGGATGGGGCAGCAAGCTAACTGTTCAGAGAAGGTGGGTATTAGGAACTTGATTGAGCATAATCTCACTTTTATTCAGGAAGAAGAGGACGTTTGTGACTGTGACTCCGGGCTCACTTGGCAGAAACACCCCCTGACGCTCCACCCCCATCGCAAAATGTAATGCCCATGAAAAGGGTAGGTGGACGCAGTGTTATATAGAACATAGTCCTGAGAGCACGATTGAAAATGAAAACTAGATGTAGTATATGGTATAAACTATGCACCAAAAAGTGTGATATAAGATGAACCGGGGCGTGAAATATAATATGCAATACATTGTGCGCAATGACAGATTCATTGGAGAGCGCGAGATAGCACAGGCACTAGCGCGTGCTATGCGATATGCGCCTTGGAGTGTAATATGCACAGGGCAGTGTTGTGTAACATAACTAGTCTCTAAAGTTGTAATATAAAATATGTGCTGGGGAGTATAACGTTGCATATGCACTGTGACAAAGATATGGATCCCAGATTGTAATATGTATGGCATAGCACTGTGCGTTATAACATAAACATCGAGGAAGGCACGTTAGATGGGGCAATATAACCCGTGCGAAGGCAAGTGTGGCATGACATATTCACGGGGTGGTGTTACAGTGCACATGAGCTAGAGAGTGTCATAGCATACGCACAAGCTGGTGGAATACAACACAGAGGTGTGAGGCAATCGGCGGGCACTGGTGGGTGTAACACAGCATTGGGCTCAGCCAGGAGCACGCTGTGACTCTCAAGTGAGGTTCGTCTCCTTTCCAGAGAGTAAAATAAAAAGTATTACACATCCGGCAGTGGGTGTGTTTTTTATTAACCGTGAGGGGGGTTTCTTGCATAGTTTGGTCGAATTTTTGTCGAATCCCCTTTGAATTGCTTGGTGTGCGTGTATATTAAATGTGCCCTTCAATAGCTACCCATGTTTGTATAAATAAACAACAAGGGTGTCTACTTGGAGAGTACCCACTGGCGGGGGCGCCGGGATTAGGCACGGTAGGGCGTCAGACAAGTCAGAGCTTCACTAGTGGTGTAAATACATTCCATGTGGATTCATTCTATGCATAGTCGCCTTTTAATGAATATCACGCAAATCGTCATGGTGATAGGTACATACAGTTTGTCTAGCATGTCCTAGGTAGTTCTATAAATATATATATTTTAAAAAAAATAAAAAACAAAGGCCGGCCCCGGGGGATGGGGTCCCCGGAGCCATAAGTGGCCTGAGGAGGGGGGCAAGGCCGCCCCCTCCTAAAGAATTTAAATTAAAAAAAGGCCATGACCCGGGGGTTGGGGTCCCCGGGGTCGATTAAGGCCTTGGGAGGGCCAAATTTATTTTTTTCAACAAAAAAAATTAGGGTGCAGGCCCTGGGGGATGGGGTCCCCAGGGCCAGTAAATTAGAAAAAGAAGGGGGGCCACACAGCCCTCCTTCTTAAAAAAATAAAATAAATAAAAGACCGGCATCGCGCTGGAGGCCACGCCCCCTCCTTGCAGCACTCTGCAAACGCGCCCCCTGGCCAGTTGTAAGTTGGGGAATTAATTCCCCCTCAATACTGAGGGTCCCTGAGGGCCAACTAGCCCAACAGGTATCTCCAGTGTGCGCCAGGGAGCTGCGTTGCAGACAGGTGTTCTGAGGCCACGCCCCTTTTTACACCTCTATGCAATGCAGCTCTGTGGCGCTTACTGGAGGTACCTAGTGGGTTAGTTTGACCCTAGGGACCCTTAGGATTCAAGGGGACTCTCAACTTAGAAGGGCCACAGGGTGCGTTTACACAGTGGTGAAGGGAGGGGACGGGGCCTGAGGTGATGTGTGAAAACACGCCCTGTGGCGCGTTTTAAGTTGGGGAAATAATTCCCTTTCAATCCTGAGGGACCCTGGGGGCCAACTAGCCCACCAGGTGCTTCCAGGAAGTGCCACTGCTCTGCGTTGCAGAGAGGTGGTGCAGGCCGTGCCCCTTTTTACACCTCTCTGCAATGGCGCTTACTGGACGTACCTAGTAGGCTATTTTGCCCCATGGGATCCTCAGGATTCAAGGGGACTTAATCTCCCAACTTAAAAAACGGCCACAGGGCATGTTTACACAGTGGGGAAGGAAGGGGACGGGGCCTGAGGTCACGTGTGCAAACACGCCCTATGGCACGTTTTAAGTTGGGGAAATAATTCCCCTTCAATCCTGAGGGCCCCTGGGGGCTAACTAGCCCACCAGGTGCTTCCAGTAAGCGCCACTGAGCTGCGTTGCAGAGAGGTGGTCCAGGCCGTGCCACTTTTTACACCTCTCTGCAACGCAGCTCTGTGGCGCATACTGGAGGTACCTAGTGAGCTAGTTGGACCCTAGGGACCCTCAGGATTCATATTAACTTAATCTCCCAACTAAAAACGGCCACAGGGCGTGTTTACACAGTGGTGAAGGGAGGGGACGGGGCCTGAGTTAACGTGTGCAAACAAGCCCTGTGGCGTGTTTTACGTTGGGGAAATAATTCCCCTTCAATCCTGAGGGCCCCTGGGGGCTAACTAGCCCACCAGGTGCTTCCAGTAAGCGCCACTGAGCTGCGTTGCAGAGAGGTGGTCCAGGCCGTGCCACTTTTTACACCTCTCTACAACGCAGCTCTGTGGCAAATACTGGAGGTACCTAGTGGGCTAGTTGGACCCTAGGGACCCTCAGGATTCAAATGAACTTAATCTCCCAACTAAAAACGGCCACAGGGCGTGTTTACACAGTGGTAAAGGGAGGGGACGGGGCCTGAGTTAACGTGTGCAAACAAGCCCTGTGGCGCGTTTTAAGTTGGGGAAATAATTCCCCTTCAATCCTGAGGGACCCTGGGGGCCAACTAGCCCACCAGGTGCTTCCAGAAAGCACCACTGAGCTGCGTTGCAGAGAGGTGGTCCAGGCCGTGCCACTTTTTACACCTCTCTGCAACGCAGCTCTGTGGCACATACTGGAGGTACCTAGTGGGGTAGTTGGACCCTAGGGACCCTCAGGATTCAAATGAACTTAATCTCCCAACTACAAACGGCCACAGGGCGTGTTTACACAGTGGTAAAGGGAGGGGACGGGGCCTGAGTTAACGTGTGCAAACAAGCCCTGTGGCGCGTTTTAAGTTGGGGAAATAATTCCCTTTCAATCCTGAGGGACCCTGGGGGCCAACTAGCCCACCAGGTGCTTCCAGTAAGCACCACTTCGCTGCGTTGCAGCGAGGTGGTCTAGGCCGTGCCCCTTTTTACATCTCTGCAACGCAGCTCTGTGGCGCTTACTGGAGGTACCTATTGGTCTAGTTGGACCCTAGGGACCCTCAGGATTCAAGGGGACTTAATCTCCCAACTTAAAACGGCCACAGGGCGTGTTTACACAGTGGGGAAGTGAGGGGACGGGGCGTGAGGTGACGTGTGCAAACACGCCCTGTGGCGCGTTTTAAGAGGTAGTTTTAATCCCCTGCCCTATTATATACTAGGGGCTTACAGAGGAGGTCATGCTGATCACAGGGGGACCCCAACGCATAGTGTTCCCTAGTGTATGTAGGTGTTTTCACTGTATTCTGAGTGTCTTTTAACATAGCACTGGCTCTAGGACTGGTTAGTCAGACTCAGTTACCACCAGTATCCGTCTGAAAAAGTTGAGGGTACAGGATGATTTTGCAACAAGGCTTCTTTCTGCTCTTCTGTTTGTTATTTCTGCACATTATCCTTCGTCCTGCACTTTTCTTCGTCTTTGAGGACTTCTGTTGCTTCTTTCTGCATTTCTTTGTTTTCTTTCTTTGCGTTTTTTCTTCTTTCTTCACATGTCCTATCTCTGTTGGCATAGTTAGAAAGTAGCATTTAAAAAACCTTTGAAATTCACTGAAAAAACCTTAGGTTTCAGGCACGTTATAGTTAGGAATTAGCATTTAAAAAGCCTTAGAAATTCACTGAAAAAACCATAGGTTTCACGGGCCTTATAGTTAGCTGGACTTTTCACTCGTACAAAACCATTGAAATTCCCCCGTTATAGTTAGTTCAGCTAACTGTAACTCGCGCGCCCGCAATGCACTGCTGATGACGTCACATATTACATCACTCATGACATCACTGATAACACCCAGGCCAGTAAGCATGTCAATGTCATACAAAAGCAGCAAGCACAGAAAGCATGTAAATGTCACACACTAGCACCCAGGCCAGAAATCATGGAAATGCCACACATAAACACCCAGTACAAAAAGCATGGAAATGTTAAACATGGCACCCAGGCCAGAAAGCATGAAATGTAACACAAAGGAACCCAAGCCAGAAAGCCTGGAAATGTTACGCATAATCACCCAAGCCAGAAAGCATGGAAATGTCATACATAAGCACCCAGGTCAGAAAGCATGGTAATGCCACACATAAACCCCCATGCCAGAAAGCATGGAAATGTTACACATGGCACCTAGGCCAGAAAGCATGAAAATATCACACAAAGGAACCCAAGCCAGAAAGCATGGGAATGTCATACATAAGCACCCAGGTCGGAGAGCATGGAAATGTTACACATGGCACCCAGGCAAGAAAGCATGAAAATGTCACACAAAGGCACCCAGGGCATTGGCGCGTGAACAATTTTCAGAGTGCAGGTGCTGTTATCAATGTTTCATCACCGAAGTTATGGGACTGTAAAGAATTCAAGAATTGCACAAAGAACAAGGGTAGAAAATGAGCCTTGCTTATTTCGGCAGAGGTGGTGAGGTGTGGTATGTAGGCAGTGGAGCATTTTGAAGCCCACCCTTGCAAATCTATTACTTAAGCATGCAGTGGTAGCACTCTGTAATTTACAGGCAACACTTTTTCCATTGAAACTGCCAAAAAAATCCCACTGACATGCAGTTTTTCTGATAAAACTATGCAGCATTCAAATGATAATGTGTGGAAATTGGGCTTCAGAAAATATTTATAATTGCATACCATCAAGTAATGATTTATTTTGATCCTATTAAAATTCTTGTTTTCAACACACTTCAAAAATGTGCTTTGCTTTTCTAAAAGCTGATACATTTTGAAATATTTGTGCAGTTTCTTTACAAATGGCTTATTTTTTGCAGTCACAAAAATAACAGTAAACACCACTCTCCATTTAAAAAGAATAAAAGGCAATTTGACACACGACTTAACTTGGACTGGCTTTGAATGTGAAGCAAATGTGACAACATGAAAACAAAAAAAGTAAAGGCATCTTTATTGTCATTCACCTTTTGTACTTTACCCTGATTATTTTACGGGTGCTGCAGCAGCCCCCTTTCTTATAGCCCCTATGACCCAGGCCAGAAAGCATGGAAATGGCAAATACAAGCAACCAGGCAGAAATCATGGAAATGTGACACATTAAGGTCGGACAATGCAAACTTAGCAGCTATGGTCATTCTCACCACACCAGTTGGCTCTCCCTCTGCCGTTCTGGATCCTCGTGGCTCAATGATACTGGAGAAGGTCTCACACCAAGGCTGGACTGGCCGTAGTGGGCACCGGGCATTTACCCTGTGGACGGCCAGGGTGGGGGCTGGTTTTGGACCCCTGGGGGCCATTTTTGTTACTGGGGGCTGGTTTTGCAGCATAGCTGCAATATCAGCCCCCTGTAACAAAAGCAGCTACAGTTATTTCCATGTGTGCAACCCCAAAACACCCACCCCCACGACTGGTCCGACTCAATTGCCAGAGCCGGTTTGTGTTCTCAGTCCAGTGCTGCCACACACACTCTTGGTCCAAGGCCAAAACTAGAGGTCACTCTGCCTCAGAAGCACTCAGGGAGCCCTTTGCACGTTTGCAAGGCAAGGGGAAACCAGCGAGGGTTTGCATACCCCCTTCTCTTCCTCTGACTCTCCCAGGTGTGACTAGTGAGTCTGCATAAATGGCCTTTGAAGTGGCCCATGGAGATAGACAGACTCTGGTCCCCCATATCCAGGCACTGGAAGTATCGCAACCATAAGCCCTCATACTCAATGTAGCACAGCACTGCTCTACTGTCATGGCTCATGTCCTTGCGGTAGCCTGCCCTGCCATATTCACACCTATGTTACAGGCAGCAGGAAGATTACAGGAGCTGGGCTGGTCTCTCCCCAGTACAGTGAGTGGACCCCTTGATTTTACACACTGCAGCTGGGTCCTTTGATATCCTCAAATGCAGCCTGCCTCTCCCCTCAATCAGGATAGCATTTATTACAATCTGTTGTAAATTCATTCTGTGTTCTTGCCACCCCCATTGAATTTGCTGACTGGTACTGGTGGTAACAGACTCTGACTGTCCCTGGGCTCTGCCTAACCAGGTCCAGGGCCAGTGCTATGCTGAAAAGACAGTTAGAATACAGCGAAAACATCTACATACACTAGGGTACACTATGGGTTATGGTACCCCTATGATTGGCATGACCTTCCTTATAATACCCTGGTACATAATAGGGTGGGGGGATTAAAACTACCTTTAAGTCCCTAGTATATGATAGGGCATTACAGTCTAAAGGCCAGCAGCCCTTTCTGCACTTGCATGTGTGCACTGCTGAAGCCTGAGTTCAGTTTAAAAGCAGCCCTGCGTGGCAAGATGCTTTTAAAATGTAAACTATGCCCAAACTCGACTTTGGTGTTTGGGACACTTAAAAATTGATAACCTACAATATTATGGTATATTAGGGACTCCCAGGGTCTCCCCTAGGTGTCCAAGGGGTTGGGGGTCAGGCATATATAAAGAGGACCCTTATAAAATAAGGTTTATATTCCCTGGGAATAGTGAAATTGCACATTTCACTCCCCTCGCTGTAGTGAAGTTCTTTCCAAAATTGACCAACTTTTGTGCTAGGAGCACTGTTGATTAAGGACGTCCCCTTGTTGTTCCAGTGTGGGAGTCCTATAGTTATGAGCAGGGTTCTTATAAAAGCATTTTTATAGACCCTGGTGCTTGAGTAATTGAACGTTTCATTGTCTTCATTGTAGATCCCCAGCCACATAGGTTTACATAACATTCAGTTATTAATTAATAATAAATGCTAGGCTTTACAGAAAAATATCATTAAAGTATTTAGGAGAATGGTATTGATAAATCCAACAATATGCTGTTGATGAATTTATCATAAAATGTACAGAAAATAAGTTATAAGACTGTCTTGTCTGTAAGCCAAAATTCAGCCTTTCAGTGATCTGAGCTGATTGGGCAGAGTTGAGTGGATTCGCCAGGCTGTTTTGATGAAGTGATAAGTGACAACTGGGGTGTACAGCCATTCTGGAAGGAGAGGGTTCTACTGCATGTGAATGCTAGAACAAGGGGGAGGGGTTCTCAACCATGAGTTTCAAAGGCCTAGGGGCAGGCATAGAAAGCCAGGTCCATCTATGCCCACCCCCACTGAGCCAAGCTAGATGGCAGGTTTAAAGAAAAAATGTGCAGATGCCAGGGGGAGGGAGACTATGGAGATGAGACATTCTGGAGGTTGGTTTAGCCAGCTCTTGCCTCTCTGCTGAGACTTCAGCCACATCGAATTTTGGAGAAATAGTGCTTTCTTGAGGACCATGGGCCATAATTTGGAGGAAATTGTCATGCTCTGGGTTGTTGTCATGCACCTCATTAGACAGGAGTGCCCTCCTGCTTGACCCAGAAAACACTGAATAACTATCTGAGAGGGGCAGAGCCTCTCAGATCTGCTGCGTTAAACAAGAAGAAGAAGAAGAAGGGTCCAGGCTGGAAGTTTGATTTGCACCAACCAGGCCCTGCACTCAGACTGACTGCACCTGCTGCACAATCTGGAACTACAGCCCTGTGTACCTAACTTGCTTCAAAAGGACTAAATAGTGGACACCCTGCGAGCTACAGGTTAACAGTGTTCACCTGGACCATCACCACCAAGAATCCCCAGCCTGGAGCAGTGGATTTGTAAGGGTTTTGGCCAAGTGGATTGTGGGAACATAAGTCCCAAACTTTCAAGGACAATCTTGGGGCTTCCAGACCCTTGGAGTACATTTTGGCTACTTTGAAACCTTCAAAGAACTTCACGAAGATGTTCCAGAATTTTTGAGAAGTTTAGAGCAACTTTGGAAAAAAGCTCCATAAGTGGACCGATTCGACCTGGCCAGCCAAGCAGGCGACCCTTAACCGCGAGCAGGCCTACCGTCCAGGTTCATCCCGATGAAAAGCTCAGGAGGTCTGACTTCCAAAGTTTGACAGGGAGGTGTTCGAAACCCACGCCAGCCGGTAAACCCTCATTGAATCCGGCTTGGTTTAAGAGCATTGAGGGACCCAAGGAGAAAAAGCTCTGTAAAGGTTTCTAAGTCCGAACGTAGAAGAAGTGTGCCGGACCAACCGCGAGTGTTAAGCCGCTCACTTTCAATTGTGAGCAGCCTGGATCTCTGGTTCATCCCGCTGGAAAGCTCCAGAAGTCTGACTTCCATAGGTTTCACCGGGAGCTCTTCACAAGGCAACCCGGCGAACCATCACCAAATTTGTACAAAAGGAGAGCTCTGAGGGAAACCGGCAGAAAATGTTTGCAAGTCAGAAAAGTAAAAACTTTGACTGAGGCCTTCCACAAGGGGTAGCTGCGCAGGGCTCCATCACGGTTGGCCTGAAACTTTGACTTTGTCTTGATCTAGCACGACCAGATATCCCAAAATGGTGCTACAGGTTTCTATGTGCTAAATAGAGCTAAATATTTTTTAAATCATATCTCCGGTTCTCTACATTGGATTCTTTTTGTTTTGGTGTCATCTCAAAGATAAAAATATTTGCTATTTTTATAAATTGGTGTGGGTTTTTTAATGAGTGGTGTGTCTTAATTATTCACTGGATTGGTGTTTTTAAATGCTTTACATACGTGTCTCCAAAGTTAAGCCTGCCTGCTCGCAGCCAAGCTACCAAGGGTTGAGCATCAGAATAATTTTCTGATACATACTCTGAGCCCTACACTGTGTTAGTGGCCTTATTTCCAGTGGTAGATAAATATATTTACCACTAATAATAACCTGCTTTCCAACACAATCACAAATGGATATAAAAAAAAGCGCACACACACACACAGCCATTTACCTAAGCGAAACAAAATCAGCTCTTCTGTAACTTGACAACTTACAGGTTTGAAATGCAAATGGATCATCACATATGTGAACTTCTCTGAACTCCAGCAGAGCAGCTAGCACACCAAGAGTGATTAAGGCTGTTCTCGGCGAGGTGCAAAAGGAGGCTTTGGGGCAGAGGGGATGGTATGGGAGGGAGGAGCACACTTTTGCTTTTTATTTAATTTTTATGCTCTCTGCTGCATGGAGCTTAACTTTTAAATAATATCCAAATATATGCTAAGGTGACAGTGAGAGCAGGGAGCACGGGGGCAAAGCGGACCAACCACAACCAGGGCTGTCAAATTTGTAGCGCTTTCGCAATACTAAATTGAATAATGGCCCTGGGTGTGAGGTGGTGTTAATATTTAAAACACAAAAAGTGAAGTGCAGACTTCTTCAGCACATGTGAGTCATGCGCATGTTCAGCCTGCGCTGCTACAGTGTACTTGCTGCTGGCGCCGGCCGGCAGTGAGAAGGGGAGGCTGGCAGCCTCGTGGTCTTCTTGGTGCAGAGTGCGGACTGCCACGTTAGCCATCTCATTTTGTTACTGGGGGCGATATTGCTAAAACGACAGTCCCCAGTACCAAAACCGCCTCCCTATGACAATACAGGCCCCCACCCTTACGGCCTACCAGGGAATTGCCCAGAGCCTAGCATCAACAATCCGGCCCTGACCGTTTTACTATGATCATGCTCAGCAGCATCATTTGGGAAGGAGGGCTTCTCCGGAGTGTTTGCGATGTATGGGTGACAGGGGTGATTTTTTGCACATCCTCTGTAGTTGTCCTACCCTCCAGACTTATAGGGTTGAGGTAGTCCATGAACTCCAATCCATCTTGGAGGTGGATGTCCCACTTGACCTGAAGTACGTTCTCCTGGGAATTCCAATGAAGGTCGATCTCCAGAGGGTTCAACTTTTATTCTGTAACTTGGGTCTCATCATAACAATAAGAGATGTAGCCAAATACTGGGGGGTGAGGGAGGTCCCCACATTTCGTGAAAAGATGACAGGTATGGATAGGTATATGGATGTGGAGCAAGTAACATATAAGAGCAGGGGTTGTCCCTGCAAATTTAGCAAGGCATGGGGTTCCTGGCTCTGTTATTATGACCTGGAGTCTACAGAGGGTGGGATAGAAATTTGGGCCTGGGAGATACGGATGCTGTCTCTGGCATGTCTGGTAAGAAATACTGCTCAGGTGGCCTGCCCTTTGATTTTTTATTTGCTTGTTGTTGGGCTCTCTGGGTCGTTGAAGGATGGGTGTCCTGGGAGGATATCATTCCTTTTTGTACTGTCATATTGTATTTGCTGTCATGGATAGTGCACACTCGATGCTATGGACCTGTGTAACCCTTTTGGTACCATCGTAGGAGAACAGGCAGTTTCATCAGACCGTGCTTTGAGACCCTCATGGATAAAACAGCCACACTCTACAAATCCTGATTGATTGTTTCACATGTTCCATGCAGTTCTGTTGTTTCGTTTTCAGAAACTTAACGATATTATTTAAAATATGGGACTATACATTTTTCCTAATTGACGGAGGTGGAAGCCCCACTTATAATCACAATCCTTGTCAGGGTGAGCCACAAAATGTACCTGTACTGAACCCTCCAATAGCTTGGAACAAAAGTAATCAGGCTAAACTTAGATGCTGTTAGACCTGTCAGTCTTAGGGTGGTCTTATTCCAAGGTTTTTGCCTCTCCTTCATATTGCTGAACCTATGTGTGTTGGCCTTAGGACTCTGGGAACATGACCACAAGTCACCTTGCTGCACTGCCCTGTGTCACAGGGAAAGGGCAGGAATGCACCATATTTATCAATACAGTGCAGTCCCCCCTTTGCTGGAACCATTTCATCAGCGTAGCGCTAACACAGACACCCTTACACCATGGTGCAAGGGTGCCTGCGTTGTAGGCAGGATTGTTTTGTGCAGGAAGGGGCATTTTCCTGGACAAAAACAATCCATAGAGGTGTTTGCCTCTTTCTATGTGTGATGCGGCATGCAGCACACATAGAAAGAGACAATAACGAGGAGAAATAAAGGTATTTCTCCTTGTTACGCCTCATATGTTGGGGCATATCTTTTTGGTGCATTCTAAGGGTTACCAGGCCCGATAAATCTGGGTATGTGTCAAAAATCATGGGACTTGCGTGGGAACACTCAAAACAACTCCCATGGAACACCTCCCTTGCGCAGTGTAATACGACAGAGCGAATAGTGCTGCATCAATCTATATTTATGAAGCTATTCCAAGCCATGCAAAGTGGCTTTGCGTGCCTTCATAAATATGGAATGGAGCTTTGTGTCATGAATGTACCACGTTGCGTGGTGCAACCATGACACAAGGTCCTCGTAAATATGTCCCTAAATGCTACTAGTGAGACTGCAGCACTGATTTTGCAACCCATTTATGTAGCCCTTTAAACACGTCTCAGGCCTACCATTGTTGCCTGTTTGTGCAGCTTTAAACTGCCCACCGAGCTGACAAACTAAACCTTCTGCCAGGCTCAAACCTTCAATTGTAATATATATAAGTTGGACATGTACATTTCAGTTTTACATGTCCTGGTAGTGAAATACCTTTTAATTTGTTTTTCGCTTCAGCAAGGGCTATATTGCCCATAGGATAACATAGGAGTTGCCTTATTATATTTTATAAGTGGAATTTCCAAATGGGAACAGATGCCCAGATCCTGTTTGGTGTTTCTGGAATCACAATTTAAAATTCTAAATTATGGTGAAATCAGATTTTAAATTACATTTCTAAAAATGCAACTTTTAGAAAGTTGGCATTTTCTGGCCTTAGCCATTTGGTGCCTGACGTCTTTCTCTGGATCACATGACTGGGTGCGGGTAACAGCTGAGATTTGTATATTCCCCCCTAGACAGCCACAAACATTGGGGAACATAAGTGTGACTGGATGGGCCATCACTGGCAGGATGGATGGGAGGAGCTGGGCACAGCCCAACTTACACTTGAATAGGCTGTGTCCTGTCTCAGTTTGGGGCCAAGGTCAGGAAGGCAAGGCATCTGCACTCTTCAAAGGCATGCAACCAGAAGCTTCTCTCCACTTCAAAGGCACAGCTGTGTATAAAAGAAGGACCCTAGACACACCTTTTTTAGTACACATCTGGACCTGTGGATAATCTGTCAGGAAAGAAGTCTGTTTTGCTGCTAGAAGGACTGCCAATCTGCTGGACGGCTGCTCTAAAAGAACTGCTGCCCTGCAGTGATGACCTGCTGCCTGCTGCCCTCTTGCCTGGAAAAGAACTGGACATCAACTTCACCTTGAATCCAGGACCCCAGAGTGAATAACAGATTTAGTCTGCTGGCATCCTGATCTAAGCCTCCTATTAGTCTCCCCAGCCAGCTCCTGGATCCAGCTGCAGCAACTTCCTGACCCTCAAGCAGTTCCTCTCAAGTTCTGGACCCGTAGTGTGGCTCATGAGCTCTTGAGTCCAAGCTTTTGGGCTCTTCATGACCATTAACACGCCAAATGCACTGGAACAGTGACGCTCGCACGAAAATTGAGGGCAAGCCACCAGCAAACTGTCTCTACCAACAGCAAGCATTGATCGCCTGGTGAGAACCGCCACCACAACACTTCAAGCCACCTGTCCATCGCACCACGCATAACGCTGCCCAAGACATTCTCCTAGCTCTCCTTGCTCTCCGTGACCCTCTCCAATGCGAACGGGACTCTTGGCACAAAACCTGAGAAGGTTAAACTTCAGCGGGACTAATCTGGGTCTGTTTCCAACCCATGCTTCATCATGGTCAGACTGAACTTTGGACTTTGACCCAGTCCTGCATGACCAGATTGCCGCAGTTAGTGCTTTCTGCTTTTGGGCACTATTTTACTGCTTATTCTTTAAAAGTTCATAACTCCAGTTCTACTGATTGGATCTTTCATTTTTATCTTGTTTTATTTACTAAATTAATTTATTTTTTTCTAACCTGCTGTTTGAACTGTTGCACAAATACTTTACACATTGCCTCAAAGATATGCCTGACTGCTCTGTACCAAGCTACCAGGGGGTGAGCACAGGTTAATTTGGTTTTTTTTGTGCCTTACCTTAACTAGGATTGTGGTTCCTACTCGACCAGGGCTCACACCCCAGTCAACAACCAGTAATCCAATTTCTAACCAAGTCAATGCAGCTCACAAACAACAATAAATTGGACACCCATCACAAGAAAAATCCCAAAGAAATTTAGAACTAAAGACTAAAATGTAATAACTAAAATTGGAGCCAAACTATTTAAATCTAATCAAGAGAATCGAACATATGAATTTTTAAATTTTTGTGAGAAATCTAGCACCTAAAGATCGAAGCCCTTTGTAGTGTAAGTGGGACCAGGTACAGCTTTGCCCGCAGCCATCATTTAAAGGGGGGGAGACTTCAAACACATGCCTTTTGTGTGCACAGAGGTATTCCCTTCCAGGCTACAGAAACCTTCTAAAAGTGGCATTGTCAGAATTGTAATTTAACCTTTGACTTCACCTTAAGTTAGTAGGTGGCATATATGTATACAAAAGAGGGTGGGGAGTTGTGCCTGGTAAGAGGTTTATTATGCCAGGCCAATATGGCAGTGTAAATTGAACACACAGGCTCTGCAGTGGCAGAGCTGAGACATGGTAAATGGCTACTTAAGGGGGTGGCAAAATCAGTGCTGCAGGCCCACAAGAAGCATTTACATGCCTTGGGTACATGTATTACCACTTTGCTACGGACGTATAAGTAAATAAAAAATGGCAATTAGGTATGAGCCTATATTACCATATTTAGAAAGAAGAACACATGCACTTTTGCACTTGTTAGCAGTGGTAAAAGGGGGACAGAGCTCAGAGTAGTAAGGTCAAGCATAAACATTTTCAGAAGAAAGTAGCAGGAGAAAGGCATAATGTTTGATTGTGACCCTGCTAAAAGGGTCATTTCCAACAACTTTCAAACAAGAAAACATACTTTCTGCACTAACCATAACGCAAAGCAAAGATCATCAGTGCAATCTCTGAAATATCTGGCCCTGAGTCTGTTATACCACAGTAAGTCACAGCTATTCTCCTGCACAGAATAACAAATCTTTCTAGCTATGACAACTGGATGCTCATACCGGTGGATTGACATTGGTGCTAAGAATGTATACCTCTTGCAGTACCTCTAACACTTGATTTACTTCAGGGCACCAGAGTTTTTTATGTACAATGTAATTCTGTTGTGTGTTTGCATTGCTTACATTTTGTGAATTGATGTGCATGTTTGATAGTGAAAAAAGAACCATAAGCAGCCAAGACAAAAGACCTTCATTTGATATGCAATATGGGTTAAGCAAAAGAACCCAGATGGTCCTTTACATGATAAAGTATCGGAAAATGTCCCTATCGTAAGGGTCATCCTAAACGTTTTTGCTTCCTCCTTCTCTTGTTTGCTGAATTATTTTTGTTATGCTTAGGACTCTGAGCACCTTACCAGTGCTGACCAGTCCTAAAGTGCATGTGCTTCTTCCCTAAACACGATGACTTTGGCGTATACCTGATGGGCATATTTGATGTACTAATAAGTCTCTTTTAAGGTGATATCCTATATACCCAGGGTCTCTACTTCAAATGCTACTAGTGGGCCTGCAGCACTTTATATGCCCCCCCCACAGAAGTAACCTTTCAAAACTTTTCTCATGCTTGCCACTGCAGTGCCTGTGTGTGCAGTTTACTGCCAGTTCGACATGGCATTTAAAACACCTTGCCAAGCCTTAAACTTCCCTTTTATTACATATAAATCACAACTAAGGTAGGCCCTAAGTAACCTTAAGAGCAGGGTGCCAATTTAGATACCAGGTAGTAATGTACCTTTCTGTGAAGTTGGATTTAAAATCACTGTTTTAGAAATGGCACCTTTAGAAAGTGGACGTTTCACTGCACTAACTTCTCTGCGTGCCTGACAGCCTGTCTTCAATACAAGTCTGGGGTGGGTGACAGCTACACTGTATGTCCTTTATGTACTGCATTCCTTCTAGACAGCCACAGGAAGATGAGGTGTCTCTGCATTCTGAGCACTCATTGCATTCTGATAAGTCTTACTGGGCAGGGAGGAATGAGAGGGGCTGACACTTACATTTCAATTGGCAATGTCCTGGGCACAGGCAAAACACTGATTTACCCCCCACAGATAGCCTAGCAGACAGGACGGGTTGAAAGGGATCATTGTCCACTTCAGAGAGGGGCTTTGAAGCCACCCTCTACAGCATGTTTGGGTACATGTACCAGGTCTATGACCACCTAAAACCATACACTTCTAGATATTGAACTCCTCTGTCAAAAGGACTGCTGTGCTGCTTAAATGACTCAACTGTACTGATTTTCTGGAAGGACTGCTTTTATGTGTGTAGCCCTGCTGCCTGTTGCTCCCTGACTCTGCTGAAGGACAGCTGGACTCTGCCTTCCTTCTAAGTAAGCTCAAAGGGCTTGCTGGCTTGCCTCCTGCCTTCTGTAGTCTCAGGGACACAAAATGATTACTGCATTTATTCCTTTAAAATTCAATATCTCAACTTCTATTTATTGCATTTTTGTTGTTTTGATCTTGTTTTGTTTACAATATAATAATCTAGTTTTATAATCCTGTGTGGAGTATTTTTGTTGTGAATTCATTGTATTACTGTGTGAGTGTGTTACACAGATACTTTACCCATTGCCTCTTTAGATAAGCCTGACTGCTCTGTGCCAAGCTACAAGAGGATGAGCCCAGGTTATCTTTTAGTGTGTATCTAGCTTAAACTGACCAGAGTGGTGGCTCCTGCCTGGCCTGGGTACATCCCTCATAAAACCAGGAATCCCATTTGTAACAGTAAGAGACAGATTTTATAAGTTTTTGCGCAACCCAATGCAGTATCAAAAGTTGCTGTATTGCCTCCTGTGAAAGAAAGAGAACAGAACAGTGTTATATGTACTAAGCTTTGGTGCTATTTATATCTCCCCCTTCACTGGCACACTTTTGGCTACCTTGTACCAACACACATCATTGCACCATAGTACAAGGGGATGAGCATGAAGTTAGGCATAGGTTTTGTACTTGAAGGTTACCCTTCTGTAGTAATCTTCTATATGTATATTGACTATTGTACTACCTGCATGTGCTTCTCCATGGTCACTGTGATGTCAGTGCCATGGTGATGGACTGTTATACTTTGAATGTCCAGGCTGACCAGTTGTTTCCTGGAGGCTGTGGAGACAGACAGACATTAAATCTATCTGCTACATGTAAACTGTCTGCAGCGTGATTACTACAAAATTGGCGACGAGTTTAGTCATCTGTCTCCACCCACGCGTACTAGGGTTTACCTAGTGAAGTTAGAAGTCTCTAACTTCGTGTTTTCTGAAGTCATTTCGATCAACTTCAAGACGATGAGAAGTACATTATGACTTTGAAAATACAAAAGAGGTCCGTGGCAAGAGTGACGACGTTGTGTCAAGCGACAATGTTTGGCTAGTCTTTCGAAGTCGAATGGACTCTCCTTGACTCAATACAAACAGGGGTTTGGAAAAAAAAAGAGGTGGTCGCGTTACCTTCTTTTGCGTCTCCCGACGAATCGCTCTTTCATCTGTGGCAGCGGTCATCTAGAGGCTCCGTACAGTCCTGCGTGAGTCTTGTTTTGTTTCCTGTTTGGTTCCTGGGAGTGGATTTCTTTCCGCTCATCGACGCTGTTCCGTTGCTGTCCAGGGAGGAGTGATGACGTACTAGACCGTACGCTAGGAGTCAGCGGAGGGTGACGTGCTGGAACGTATGACAAGATTCAGCGGTGCCCGACGAACGCAAGAAGTGTTCCTAGACTGCGCATGCGCGAGGGAGCGAGGAGAGCTCTACGTCGAGTGTCAAGCGTTACCGCCTGAGAGGGACCTGCTGTATCCTTCGCTGTGTCGAGCGTCGAGTGTCACCACATGAGGAAGTGTAACCGAAGTTCGTTGTGGAGCTAAGTACACATTAACATATCGTATCTTTTGCTGTGTCAAGCGTCAAGTGTCACCACCTGTGAGGAACTCGTTTTTTCTATTAGACTGCAACCGAAGTCAGTTCAATGTGCCAGAACAATTTGGAAAGTGCCTAAACATCGGTATTTATATACTTTTCTTCATTTTGCCTCTTTGACATTTTGGTGGAGAATCGGGAGCAAGTAGTTGGATCATCTTTTAACGTTTTTAACGTTTTTTCTCCTTAGAAAATACTGTGCCAATAGGCAAAGTCACACTAGAATACTGTGTTCCTTTGGGGCCTGAATGTGTTGTATCCTGACATTATCCTACATTTATTTATTTGTGCAAGCGATCATTTAATTTAAAAAAAAAAAAGAAAAGGAAGGATGAATGTTTTGGATTGTCATATATAGCCTGTTTCAAGCTATATAGTGTATTAGTTTTTAGAATTTCAAATTCAGTATAGTATATTTGTGTGTTTTTTTTTAATAAGGCAATATGCAAAATGTACAAGCTCCTCCTCCTTTTTTACAGCTTCCAGGATATCCTCCTGTTAAGTGGAAAATTTGGCAGAGAGCCTTTGAAAAGAATCTTGGGGCAATTGGGGGTTCGAGATTCAGTGCTGAGAGGAAGAGATTTATTCTGGAACACAATTTAGGATTTGAAGGTCAAGCTGTACTTGAACACTTACCCCCGATACCTGCAGTAGTAGGTGAAGAGGTTTTGAATGAATATGATCAAGCATTAAAAATGTTAGAAATACAGTTTGACGTAGAAAGCAGCTTAGTTGTATCCAGACATACGTTTTTTACCAGGGTACAAGGAAGTGGAGAGAGTATAGTTTCTTACGTAGCAGCACTACGCATTTTTGCGTCTGAGTGTGAATTTGAACATTTTTGTTCACAGCTTATACGTGATCAAATTGTAGTTCATTGTCGTGAAAAAAAAGTACAACAGAAACTACTCACACTAAAGAACCCTTCTTTAGAAGAGACAATTAGTATTGCGAAGAGTATAGAATTGTCTGAGAAATCTTCTAATGAACTTAAACCTGAGAAAAGTACAGTCAGTGTGGTAAAAGAAGTTAATGAAGACAAAGGATCAAAAGATTCGAAAGAGAGCAGTGATAAGAGTAGAGTCAGCTATGATCAGAGAGCTCTTAGATTTCCTCAGAATAAATTAGTTTCAAGCAAATTAGGGAAGAAAAGCAATTATGCGAGGAACGTGTGTAATAAGTGTGGTTTCCCTTCGCATTTTCCTGATGCACGGGTCTGTCCAGCCAAGAATGCTATGTGTCGCAAATGTGGGAAACCAGGTCATTTCGCAAAGATGTGTATCTCTCGTGGGAATGTAAATGCAGTTTATGCAGAAGGTACGAGACAGGATGCTTGTGAGGAGGTTATCAGTTCCTTAACAGATTTTGTGGTGGTTGTGAAGGATGATTTGGTAGATTGTGTTGATCCAGTGGTTGATATTTTGGTTGATGGTAAGTGCCTCAAATTGCTGGTTGATTCAGGGGCAAGAATGACTATGATAACTGAGGAACTTTTTGAGGAAGTTTGGGGAGATAAGCCTCTGAATCCACCGGATAGAAGTCCCGTCTCGTATGAGGGTAGACGCATTGATTTGAAAGGGTTTTTTGATGCTTCGTTGGTTTTCGAGGACAAATGCATTCAAGGGAAGGTCTATGTAGCAAAAAAAGGGCTGAACATTTTGGGGTGGTACCATCAGGGGTTGTTCAGAATGACGCTCAGACCAGGGACTCTGGAGCAAGTTTCTATTGTGCATGATGAGCCTAAAGATCTGGGGTTGGGTCCTTGGTTGGGTATGTTCCCAAAAGTTTTCAGTGATAAGTTAGGATGCATCACAGGATTCAGGCACGCAATCAAAGTAAAAGATGGTGCTTTACCAGTGAAGCATAGGTTACGGAATGTCCCGTTTAGCATCAGAGATGACCTGTCTCTCGAGCTCAAAAGGATGTGCGAGAATGGGGTTATCGAACCTATTTAGTCGTCTTTGTGGTTGAGCCCTTTGGTTGTAGCCAGGAAGAAAAATGGCAGTCTCAGGGTCTGCATTGATCTGCGCAGCCTCAATAGAGAGATTTAGGTGGATTCTCATCCTCTACCACGCATTGATGATATTCTCTCTAAGTTTGCTGGAGCTAAGTGGTTTTCCAAGATAGACTTAGTGTCAGCCTATCACCAAATCGAACTGGATCAGAACTCCAAACATCTAACTGCTTTTGTGTCTCCAGTTGGGACTTTTCAGTTCCGAAGGATGGCTTTTGGGTTGGCTTCGGCGGCGGCCGTTTTTCAACGGGTTATGGAGAAAGTATTGGATGGAGTCCCAAACACAGTAGTGTTTCAGGACGATATTTTGGTGGCTGGCAAAGACAAGATTGAACATGATGAGAATGTGTGTAGGGTTTTAAAACGGTTAGAAATCAAAGGGATAGTAGCGAATAAGCTCAAATGCAAGTTTGGACTGCAATCAGTAGAATATTTGGGTCATTGTATTTCAGGCGAGGGTATAGTACCTAGAGAGGGTTTGATTGACGCAATATCTAATGCACCTTGTCCTGGATCTAGAGATCAGGTATCCTCGTTTTTGGGGATGTGCGAGTTTTATGCCAAGTTTATCCCAAACTTTGCAGGGAAGACGGCCAACATGAGAGAACTATTGAAGAAAAAGACTGTTTTTTGTTGGAGTGCTGAGTGTCAGATTGAGTTCGAACGAGTAAAAAAAGAATTAGCTACTTGTCAAATTCTTACCCCTTTTGATCCGTTGTTGCAATGCACGGTATCGGTGGATGCTAGTCTTGATGGCTTGGGTGGCATGATATCTCAGATCAAAGAAGGGAAGGAGTATACTGTGGTGTTTGCGTCCAGGGCTTTAAGACCAAGTGAAAAGAATTATTCAGTCATTGAGCGTGAATTGTTGGCATGTTGCTGGGCGGTCGAGCGTTTTAAGTGTTTCATTTGGGGGAAAACGTTTAGACTACTGACGGACCATAAACCATTGATTCCAATATTAGAAGGAAAAGTGGTGAAAGACCACATGCCTAGGATTGCTAGGTTGAGTGCGAAATTGTTGCAGTATAACTTTCGTGTTGCACATATTTCAGGCGGCAAGAACACAAGGGCTGACTATTTGTCGAGATCACCCTTACCTTTAAAAAATGATGAATGTGATCTAGACGTAATGGATGAGTGTATCATCGCAGCTGTTGATGCTTGTTGTATTGGTACTTTTTCTGAAAGTGATTGGTTTCGGGGATGGAGTCTGATAGTCTTCTCAAGAGAGTAAAATAACTTATAGTGTCCGGGTGGCCTAAGGAAAAACACCTAGATTCTGATCTTCATCCTTTTGCAAAAGTTGCTGATGAACTTTCAGTAGAAGAAGGTGGTATGATCATGCGGGGAGACAAGTTTGTGCCCCCAGTGTCTGTCAGGAATCGTATATTCGAGTATGGCCATGAAGGACATTTGGGTCAGACCTACACAAAAAGAAGGATCAGGGCGGTTTATTGGTGGCCTTCCATGGATCAACAAATTAATGATGTTGTAGAAACGTGTTTGACGTGTTGTACTAGTGACAAAGTGATAAAAGTGGCATCACCGCTGGTACAACATATTGACAGGCCTGAGGGTCCTTGGCTAAAATTTGCCATAGATTTTGTTGGTCCTTTCACCATTTTGCCCAATAAATATAAGTTTGCCCTGGTGGTAGCTGATTATTTCAGCAAATGGTGGGATGTGCACTTTATGACGGATCCAAATTCCAGAGAGGTTATTAAGTTTCTTCAGGCTCTTTTTGGTAGAGAAGGATTGCCTAAGGAAATAATTTCTGACAATGGGGTACAATTTACATCGAAGGAGATGTCAGATTTTTTGTCTCAGTCAGGTATTACCCATCGACGTGTGGCTCTATATCATCCTCAAGCCAATGGGTTCATTGAACGCAATAACAGAGTGTTGGTGGAATGTATTCAATGGGCTGTATCGGGTAAGGTGGACATCGTGGAGGCAGTACAGAGCATGTTGTGGGCTCATCGAACGACTCCCAACCTTTCAACTGGATCCAGTCCCTTCGCTTTATTGCGAGGGAGGGAGGCTTCTTTTTATATGTGTCCGGCTTGAATGAAAAAATGGGAAGTGTTGTCCAAGAATCGTGGAAGTGGTGGTAACAAGGGAAGTGTACGTGGTTCTGTTGCTGAATCTGGAAGAGATCCTGAAGTTTGCTTTAATGGTAACAAGGGAAGTGTACGTGGTTCTGTTGCTGAATCTGGAAGAGATCCTGAAATTTGTTTTAATCCTAGGATTAAGGTAGGGGATTGGGTTAGGATTAAATCCCCTTTGCATACTCCCAAAGGTCTATCCAAGTTTGGTTCACCAGTTAAAGTGGATGCAGTGTCACGTTTTGCCAATAGAGTGAATGGGAATAATTGGTGGAATCTTTCTAGAGTCTATAAGGTTCCAATGAAAGTGGTAACATGGTTGGGTTTAGGATCACATGATTTGAGTCAAGCTCAACCACTAGTGGGGGAGGAGTCGTCGTTTATGAAATATGTTCCTCCACGAAGAAGCATTAGGACAAGTGTTCCACCCAATCGTCTAGATCTCTAGTGTTAGTTTGGGTAGAAAAGCAGTAGGACATGTGCTTCACTATTGTGTGTTTTGAACTATGGGGTTTTGTGGGTTATGCCTTTCTTATGGTTGTTGTTTTTTTTATTTATATTGTACTTTTGAGAGATATTGTTTTTGTGTTTTAGTCATGTTAAGTTATTATTTCCACATGTTTTATGTTTCCTTTTTGTTTTATGATTTCTTGAGAGAAGGGAGATGTTGTGGTAATCTTCTATATGTATATTGACTATTGTACTACCTGCATGTGCTTCTCCATGGTCACTGTGATGTCAGTGCCATGGTGATGGAATGTTATACTTTGAATGTCCAGGCTGACCAGTTGTTTCCTGGAGGCTGTGGAGACAGACAGACACTAAATCTATCTGCTACATGTAAACTGTCTGCAGCGTGATTACTACACCTTCCAATACAGAAAACTGCACTTATCCATAGGTAAAAACTTTTCCCACTGTATATGTGTGCTGCACAGTGCAGCACAAATGCAAAGTTTGGAAATATTTGTGAAAACAAAACTTTTTTCAAACTTCACAACTGCATCAATGGGTGGTTGCATTTGAATCCCCATGTACTACCCATTAAGCACCTCTTTGATACAAGCCGAGCAAAGTAGGGCCATTTTTCAAAGCAAATCTGTATTTGCTCTGCAAATGAAATCCCAAAATGATACTTTACACAGTTTGAACACCTTTGAGGTGCAAGCCCAGTGCAAATAGTTAGTAAATCTGTCACTAAAAATCTGAAAACCAGTTAAAATCTAAGTGAACTGTGGTATGACAAAATGACACAGCAAGTCAATGTGAACCAGGCCAATAGGATTGAATTGTGGAGCTTGTAAAGAACTGGGCTATTTAGAATAAAATATTTCGACTTCATATGGTTTTTATGTATTGCTGCAAAAATTGAGTGAAGTTTGCTTTAAAACCACTACATATTCAATCATGATTGTGAAAGCTGTCAGCCTTAAGGGGGGTCTTCCCACAAAGATTTTAGTCAGATTTTAAATTTTAATTCTGAAAATGCCACTTCTAGAGGGTTGATGTTTTCCTACCTTACCCATTTGATGCCTGTAATCTGTCTCTTGTTACATGACTAGGCGCAGCTGATAGGTGGATTTTGTGCATTTCTCCTAGAGAGGCACACAGAATAGGGAGCTTTGGTGTGCTTGGATGGGCAATCACTAGAAGGATGGGAGGGAGAAGCTCGTCACAGTCCCACTTAAACCTGAATCTGCAGTGTCCTGCCTCCACACAAAGGGCTGTATACTGCCTCAAGTTAGTCTGAAGCCATAATAGGGACAGCAGGATGCCTGGGGGTATCAAAGGGAAACCTCTAGAAGCTTTGTTCCCACTTCAGAGGCACACCTGGGTAAAAATACTGGCCCTCCTACACCACCACTTCAGTACAATTCTGGACCTGTGGATATTCTGCAAGGGAGAAGGACTGCTGTGCTGCTGAAGGACTGCCACTCTGCTGGGTTGCACTTTGCTGGATTACTGCCTAGTCGTGCTGACCTCCTGCCTGCTGCCCTCCTTCCTTGGTGAGAAGGAAAGGACCTACATCGCTTGAACCCATAAACTAGAGTATCTCCAAGGGCTAGTTAGCTGGCCTCCTGATCTGAAGCCTCAAGGACATAACAGGCTTTCAACAATCTTGCACCTGCACATGAACTCTGCCATTTGTTAGTTTACCCTGCTAAGTGGTGCTACCCCAGGCCTCGACCCTTGGAAGTGGACTTAAGGTGCTTTGCAGCCTCTGTGGATCCAGAAGAACTGAATAATCTTCTCTGCTGTGCAGCACAACCCCAAGCAGCACATAGACGCTGCTGTGTGTATTGGACCCATCACAATGACCTGCATTGCTGCTGTAGCCCTCATTGCATTAGGAGATGCAGCTGCACAATGCATGGCACAATGCAGACCCACACTTCTCTCATCAATGTCAGCCTTGATGATGGTGCCAGAGTCTGCATCGTAGTCTCACAGATCCTCAGAAAAGACGCATCGCCCTGATTGCACGTTATAGCCCTGACTCCGAGCTTGCATTGCAAGCCCTCATCGACGATGCAATAGGGCCTCACACCACAGCCTTGCCGCATCTCAAAACCGATGCACCACTATGGCTGTGTGACATATCTTTGAACCAGATCCCTGCAGTGCTCTGTGAACCAGGAATGGAAGCACTTTATTCAGTGGACCTAACTGGGTCCCTGTAGCTGGCCCTCAATGAATCACAGTCAGCCTGAACTTGTGACTTTGTCCCAGTCTGGCGCAACCAGATTCCACATTTGGTGCTTTACGCATTTTGGTGCTGTTCCTACTAAAATATTTAAAATTTAATTTCTCCAGTTTTACTGATTGGATGTTTGTCATTTGGTCAGGTTTTAGTTATTTAAAATTACTGTATTTTTCTAACTCTGGTGTGGGCTTGTTTTGTGGTGTGTTTTCACTTTGTTGTTGTTTGAAGTGTTGCACAAATACTTTATACATTGACCCAGAATTAAGTCTGACTGCTCTGTGCCAAGCTACCTGAGGGTTGAGCACAGGTTAATTTAGGGTTTGCTTGTGACTTCGCACCGAGGAGAATTGTGGTTGCTGTTGAGAAGTGTTTACACCCTTTCAACCAGTAACCCAATTTCTTACACTGACCTTCCATTTGAGTATACTATATTACTTACGCTAAGATTATGTTACTTTGTGTAGCAAATGATAAGGTAGAGGAGTAAAGACAGCCCATTCCATGATCTGTTGCATCAAAAGAGTAAGAATAATACAACATAACATGTATTTCTGAAGTGCACATTCACTTGTCAGTTTTTGGTGCTGAAAAACAGGTAATTGTGGTTAGATAAATTATGGAAAGATGTTATTTGCCTAGCAGAGGATGAAAATCTAATTATACCCACCAAGATAAGATCCTACAACAATGGGTCTCCACACATATGCTTGCAGTGGAGGCATCACACCTTTCTGAACTCATTGGATGATTATTTTTAGAGAGCACCTCTCCCCACATATCTGACAGCAAAGTAGTGAGAACAATTGTGGTATTCTTTAATAAGTTCATGAATCTATTTTCCCGACCAAAGGTCTAATAATTTGGCATGTGCATGATATCAACAAATGAAGCCTGCCAACTGCACAATTTATATGTAGGTAAGGAACAGTATTAAAGGCGATTAAGACATGATGTAAGCTCTAGTAATGATTGAACTCTCCATCAATGACAAGCACACTGGCTCTGTATTCTAATGTTAACAGTTCTGAATTCAGTTTCAGATACTAGGACAAATTGTCCTCACATATTCACAGAAGGCGACTTTTAGTGAAATTGCTATCATTCTGAATAAAGAGCACACGTGATTTTTGTAAAAAATTTTAACAGCTAGATCTTTGATGAAAATTAGAAAAGTACTTTAGGCAGCACTGAGAGCAACTCAAAACTAGTCCTGCCTCCCTTTTGACCTCCTAACCAGACAGGCTCCGATTCCATTAAGAGAGAAGCTTCCCCTGGAGCAGGTTTGGAGTAACCACAGAGGAGGGGTTGCTCATTTCCCTGGCCACACCTCTAAGTTGGGCTCAGGAGGTCTAGCAGAAGAAAGATTTTGCTATGTGGGCTTTAGGGAGGGAGGGGCACTGTGGTTGTTTGTAGTAGGGCACACAGAAAATGATGCAACACTGGTAACAGTTACCTGTGGGAATTTTTCCTATTGGTTAGGGAGGGGCAGGAGTCACCCCACACCGACAGGCATAAATGTGCCCCCCATAGGCACAGTCTTCAGAAAATAACTAGACCTATCATAAACAGAAGGACAGCACCTGCTGTTGGGACCTGCAAGGAGTACCCTAAAGGATCAGCTCCTATCTTGTACCCTGAACTCAGATGTGGACCCCAAAGGACAGTGGCTGCCCTCCTGCTTAAATCTGGAAGAGGACCACCTTTCTGGAAGAGCCCAGTTCCAACTTGGCCAGCCATGGACCCTGCTGGTAGTTTCTGTTTAGTGCGTCCTTCCCCCAAGTAGAGTTCCTGAGATCAGCTGATGCCATGGTGTACTCTTCCTGTTATAACCCTAAATCACTGGGGACTTAGAAACTCCCTAATTGTTTTACCCGAAAGCCTTTGAGCAACCAGGATCAACCTGCTAGCCAATTCGCCAACAGTACACTGCCGGTGGACTTAAATTTGCCGTAGCTCCCACTATGTTTTCTGCTCGAACAGGAATTGTTTGACGGTGAGGCCTCTTTGACTCACTCCACCATCTCCAGCCACGCCACTATTGAAGAGGACCTGATCAACACTGAAGACCACATGGTAGGAAAACTCAAACTTCTCCTGCTAAAGCCTTTCCCACCGAAAGCAACAGTTTCGCCAAGGCTCATGTTAGGGCCAAGACCTTCCTGTTGCTGCCAGTCCCTTCCCTGCTTCATTTGAAGACTGTCTACCACTGGAGGTACATTTTCCACCGGGGCAAACCTGGTCCTTGCATCTGACTCCCACTCCATCTCGATTGGCCTTAAACATTGTCCTTGTCCCTTCTAGAAAGACCAGTTGCCCGTGAATGGCACTCTGCACTTTTTTGTGCTACTTTTATTTTAAAAAATCATATCTTCAATTCCTCTAATTGTTTTTCTGTTGTTTTGGTGTCGTTTTAGTCATGAAAGTAATCTATGTTTTCTTACATTGGGGTAAGATTTTTATTTTGTTGTGTTTTTGACTATTGAACAGTTTAGGACTTCTACATGCTTTACACATTTCATTAAGTTAAGACTGTCTGCACAGCGTCATAGCTACCAGGGCCTGAGTTCAGGTCTAAGTTACTGAAACCTTTACCAGACCGTCTATAAATAGTGATGTTATTACTTGAGGTAGACCACTAGCCTCCACAATTAATAATCAACCATCGCACACTCATGATTATATCAATACTAACAAACGTTCTGTGTCTTCACCACAAATGCTCCGATACCCGATGAGGGACTCAGCCTTGACCAATAGGAATGCTTAGGAGGAGGGGTATGTATAGAAGTGGAGGTTAGACACTTAACAATACAGTATATGTCCCTTTCCCCGATATTGCTTCAACAACTGGAAGTGGCCAGAATTGTGAGGACACTACGCTCCAAAGTGGCTAAACGTGCATGGATAACACTTAAATACCATCATTATGAGAGGGGAGAGAAGGCGGTGTGGCTATTGGCCACTAATCTACGACAAAGAGAATCTCACAATATTTGTTCGACAATCAAGTACTGCTGAAGATGGTTTACTGATACATACTGTTGAAATGTTACAAGGTTTTGCGACCTGCTATTGACCACTTTGTAATTCCACACAACCTTCGGCTACAGCCAAAATGCAACCGTTTTTAAGAGTCGTAAAACACCCCTCTTTGTCTGCAGGGCAGAGCACTCCTAGAAAGATAAACCACTGAGGAAGAGATTGCAAAAGCAGTTTCACCATTGCCCGCTTGTTGCTCTCCAGGGGAGGACTGTACTCTTGGAGAACTCTGAAGGACAAACCAACCACTATTGGTTCCGCTGTTGTCTAAGATTTGTAAAGAGGCTGAGACTACTCGTTCTCTAAGACCGCTGTCTAATAAAGTCATATTTGTTCTTCTTGTAATGCTGGAAAAAGACACATATACAGTGCTAGTTATCTGACAATTTCACTTATTAAAATAGAAGTGACAATGTGAAAATATCCTCTATAGTGCCTGAGTCACAAGTTAGCTTTGACCTTGGGAGAACATCCAGGAACCATGTGGTACCCTTGCTAGAGCAGAGTTTTCAGTTTGAAAATTAACTGGGTTTTGAAGCTCTGGCATGTCTATTTGTTATATTAATTTATTAATTATTAATTATTAATTATTGGTTTTGTGTAAGTGTTTATACTAATCAACTCGTTTGTTTTAACAAGAGAGAATTACACGTGGGAACGCATAAGTGTGCTGTTTAATAATAATGTGCGTGTTTACATGTTTAAAGATTGCTGTGTGCTGTTTATTTTTAAGCACAAAACGCTTTTCGAATTAATGCTTTTCTATGTTGCAAGAGCTAGATAATTACATACACATAAGGGTATTAGTGGGGTTAACACTGTTCAATCACTATGCTGTGGTAACGTTGTTTTGTTTCTTTTAATTAAGATGGTCTATTGTGGCCTATTGTGGCCTAAGTAAAGATGGCCGACATGTAGAGCCTGGCCTCGGGTAGAAAACTGTGACGAGCGAGAGCCTTGCTGAATATGGTCCTGAAGTCAGCTGACCACAGTCCTTGCTTTGCCTGGTTAAAATTTTCCGTGAGGATAGCAGCAGTTTTGGGCGATCTCCAAATGAAATGAAACGTCCTTGGCAGCTTTGGTAAACAAAGGAGCTTTAAAGAAAGACTCTGAACTATGATCTCATTGCCGAGGAGATGTGGAAACTACAAGATACAGATGTATTCTTTGGTTCCTGTTCCGTTATGTTTATTTTGTGATTTTTCCTGAGCGGAGATTTTCAAATGTAGCGATGCTACATCCTTTCCTTCTCGCTTTGCTCAGAGGTTCGACGGAAGAAGTCAATACAAAATGTGTCTTTCCTTTGTTTAATTCACTATAAGAATTGTTAGCCTAGAGAGGGTTTTTGCCACTTGCCATTTGCCTTTTGCCGCGTTCCGAATCTGCGTTGGTGAGGATCGTTGCTGAGAGGACTTCGTCTTGAGAGACTTTACCGAGAGACTTGTCCTGACCCGTTCTGACATTTAGCTAGAATAGGTAACTATGAGAAAAATGATTTATTCTGATTGATTTTCTTTGACTAATTTTAGATAAAGCAATATAATTTTGAATATGGTGTTGGTTATTATTTCTTGTCAATTATTGAGTATTATATTTTGATTATTATTGTATAGATTGTTTAGATTATGTTTAAGGGCAGTCACAATAACTAGATCTTATCGACCCCGATATAGATGCAGGGTGTTTAGGAGTTTTCCTTCCACAGGTTATTGCTGGTAGAGTATTTGAGCGTATGTTAGTGAAATGGGCCCTAGTGTATGAAGAATGTATGTGCGTGTAACTGTGAGATTACTCTATCCGTGGAAGTAGGGATATTATATACACCCTGATCTCTATCAATTTCCTAGTAGCAGAGTAGGATGGTTATTGATGATTGTCTTGATCTGATTAGATTACATATTGATTATTGATTATTGATGTTGGTATATGTACTAATATTATATGTTGGAGTTGTCATGTTGAGTTATATGTAGTGCTTCTGGAACTTGGAAGCTGGTAGCAGTTCCGTAGTAGGGCAGAGGGAAGTATATGCTGCTCTCGGGAAATACGGAATTGTAAGGAAAAACGTGTGACAATTGAAGTTGCGTGTCACATTGTCTGAGTTCGGAATCAGTGACATTATTGTATGTTACTATTAGAATATATTTCTGGTATATAAGGAGTGTGTATGGTAGTGAAGGTTATCTGTGAAACTCTGGTCTTAAGTCCCAGGGATCCGTAAGGTTCACCGTTAAAGCTTATCGCGGGAGGAGTAATAGGTATTCTCTGAGCTTGTTTGAGGAACTGGGCAGGGGTAAGCTGCTTGGTTAACGTGTGTTATAATTCTGTAGTGGGACAGATTGTTCGCTGTTCTCGGGAAGCAGGATTCTGTGTGTATGTACTATATTTTCTTGTATGAATGTGCGTGAATGCATATACATTTAATTGATTGTAAGACTCTTTGGATAAGTCCTGGAGGAAACAGTTAAGAGATGTATGAAAGTTTGATGGTTCTTGTGAAATAGATTTCCTTTACTATTCTGTGGTTAGCGAAGCAGACAATGGAGATGTTTATATGTTGTAACTAATAGATTTTGTAGAAATTTTGACACGAAGTCTACTGAAAAGATTTTGTAAAGGAGGTGTAGACGAGTGACAGGAGACAGGAGACAAGCGACTGCAGCGACTGCTGACGTCAGGAAGACCGCGCCCTGATTGGATAGTAGATCAGAATAGTGTTCGCGCTGGGATTGGTGCGTTGGTGTGAGCCGCGCAAGGATTGGAAGAGCTATTCTAGTGACGTAGACGCTCCAGGATTGGTGCGTTAGTGTGAGTCGCGCTGTTATTGGTTGAAAATTCGTATTGTATATTTGTAATACGGGAAAACCACCAGAACAAGAACGGGGACCCCCTTCTGACCCTAAAGTTGACCAAGAGAAATGCCAACAATTGGCTAACTTTTTCCAGGACAAAATCCGATTAATCCTGGATTCAATTCCTCCCCTGAGCCCGAGGGAAGAAACCGTTCTCCCATATCCGACTTCTTCCACCGGCCTGTCCACATGGGGCCAGGTCACCTCAGACGAAGTACGGACGACGCTCAACTCCATGAAGAGCGGCTCCCCCAGAGATCCTGCTCCTCTTCGGATCCTTAAAGAGGTAGCCCCTTCTATCATCCCCTCCCTCACTCAGTTGATTAATACGTCACTTCAACAGGGAGTTGTGCCCCTGAGCTGGAAGAAGGCGGTGGTAAAGGCCTTACTGAAGAAACCCACTCTTGACCCTGAAAACCTGGCGAATTACCGGCCCATTTCCTTACTCCCAGGAGTAAGTAAAATCGCGGAAAAACTCATCAACAAGAAACTTTCGCAGTACCTAGAGGCTAACAACAAACTGAAAAATTCCCAGACGGGCTTCCGACCAGGACAGGGCACGGACATCGCCCTCCTGGCGGCGGTAGAGGAAGCCAGAACGCTGCTGGATGGAGGAGGATCAGTGGCAGTGATCCTCCTCAACCTTAGCGCAGCGTTCGATACCGTTGACCACCAACTCCTCATCGAAAGGCTGGCAAGAGTTGGTCTGGAAGGCACAGCCTTATCCTGGCTCTCATCCTTCCTGACACAACGATCTTATCAGATCTGGGAGAAGAACGCCCGCTCCTCCGAAATGCCCCTCCAATGTGGTGTGCCTCAGGGCTCCTCCCTGAGCCCCACATTATTTAATATCTATATGTCCACATTGGAGGAGGTTATCACCCCTTTCGGAGTGAGTGTCATCAGCTATGCTGACGACACACAATTAGTGGTGTCTCTGTCCCACCCTAAACAACAGAAAGCTGATCTCCTCAACTGCCTCACGCAGGTCCATCATTGGATGAATAGATCAGCGCTAAAACTAAACGGGACAAAAACCGAGGTCCTTGTACTCGGCTCAAAAGGAACTTCACTTCCTCTGGACATGTGGCCAACATGTCTAGGTCCTCCCCCAGACCCAAAGACAGAGGTGAAAAGTCTGGGTGTTTGGATTGACTCGGAACTCTCATTCGCCCCGCAAGCAAAGAAGGTCGTAGGGACCTGTTTCGGTCTTCTAAAATCCTTGAGGAAAGTCCTGCCCCTTCTTCCTCCGAAATCACAAAAACTATTAGTCCAGGGTCTTATTATATCAAGACTGGACTATAGTAATGCGATTTATCTGGGTGCACCGGAAGCAACACTGAATAAACTGCAAAGGATTCAGAATACTGCTGCCCGGATCATTACCAACACCCCGGCAAGATCATCGGCCAAACCTGCCCTCAAACTCCTGCATTGGCTCCCTATAAGTGAGAGAATTAAATTTAAAGCCTTGTGTTTGGTGCACAAAACTTTGAACAACCAAGGCCCCCCAGTTCTCCGCAATTTCATCACCCCTTACATAGCCACGAGATCCCTCCGTTCCAACGCAGAAAATCTCATCAACGCCCCAAGGTTTAGGAAAGCACGTTCAGGAGGAAGACGGTTCTCGGTCCATGCGGCCCGTCTTTGGAACTCCCTTCCTCGGGTTCTCCGTCTGGAACCCCAATACCTTCGTTTTAGGAAACTGCTAAAGACACATCTTTTTCCCTAGCTCCTATGTCCCCCTCGTGAACTCAGCCTCGGTCCTCAGTTTTACTGTTTTAGGGTTCTTCAGCGCTGGGATACCTCCGGGTGACTATGCGCTTTATAAAAATAAATAATAATAATAAATAATAATAATAAAGAGTAGAAGTTTTGGTAAAAGCTAAAATGTATTACCAAGAAGAGAAAAAGAAGAAAACATTCTTTGGAAAAATTAAAAAGTGGTTTAACAAGGATAAAGATGTTAAGACGAGAGAGGGTGAATTGTTACCTCCACCAAAAACACCTGCATCCTACATGGCTGCAAGATATGGGTATCATACCTGCATATGGTTGGAGAATTGAGTTAGGTATACCAAAGAGGATGGTGTTCTAGCATTTCCAGAACATGGTTCATTTAATCTGGCCGTGTTGAGAAATTTACGGGAAAAGATGTTATGTCTAGACCCGAAACCAAGACCTACACAGTTTGAGGCTTTAGTGGAATGGGAAGAGGAAGTACATGAGCGAGAAAAACAGAGATCTGGAGGACAGTACAGGTACATGTTTGGGAGGAGACATGATCGTGAGACTCATCATGATCGAATGAAAAGGTGGCGAGATGCTAGTATGTCAGAGGGATTATATCCGATGAGAACAGTTGAAGGGGGAGCAGAGAGGGTTCCTGAGTCAGAAATGAGAAGATATGGAGTTAATGAATATGAGGATGAGGTCTTGAATGACATGATTTATAAAAGACCACCTCCATATAGACCAGAACCAGATGAGAGTACAACAGTTGTTTCTCCGATAAGAGATACAGTTTGTATCATTGAGACAGAAAATGTGACATCTGAATCAAGAAGTGGTAATTCTTTCAGGGAGAGAGAGAATCGAAGTGGTGACGAAAATGCAAGAGAACTAGCCAGAACTACAACAGAGCTGACCGAAAAGATTAGGGAGTTAACGAAGAATCTGGAAGCTGTTACGGTGCCTGTAACCATAGGTCCGGTTATGCCTGTGTTTGACAAGCAGAGGATAGGTGAAAATGGTTTGGTGATTCCATATGTTGGGAATAATTTGATAAGTTCAGTTGGTCCTTCAGGAGATTCAGGAAAAAGGACAGAAAGTAGTGACCTGAGACAATCCAGACATGACACATGTAATGAAATATTGGATGCTAGTGAAGCTAGTTGTTCAGGGATGCCAGTTTTAGAACCGCAAAAGAGAGTGGTTCCAGTGAGAAAAACTACTGGAATAACAGCTGAAGATTTGAATGATTGGATGAAAGTTCTTCAGAAAAAGGATAAAGATTCACAAGCAATTGATGTGGCTAGATTACGTGTAGAATTAGAAGAGCTTGTTACAGGGACAGTTCCAACAGAAATTCTTAAGAGTCATCATGATGGTGAATTAATGTTCATGTGCAAAAATATTACCTGGAGAGCGAGAAATACACATGACAGGTTAAGAGCAATAGCGAATGAGCAGGGAGTTGACATTGATAAAGTGAAAGCTTTGCAAAAAACCTACAGGATGGATTTTACAGAAAAGGATATTGAAAATTTGAATGCAACTGGTAGAACAGGACAGATTAAAGAAATGGTTGCGTTATTGCGAAGATGGGGAGATGTAGAAAAATGGAAGGATAGGTGGTATAAGAGAGGAATCTGAAAATAGAACAACTTATTCAGCATTTCCAGTGAGAGAAAAAGAGAAACCAGTGGATAATTATCCTATGAGAGAAATACCTGGAGGAGGATATGTACATGTTCCATGGACCAGACAGGATATTTTATCATTTACGAATGATTTCCCTCGATTGAGAGAAAAGCCCGTCGAGTGGTATAGGCAGGTAGATAGGTTTGTGAAATTGTCAAAAGTGCTGTGGATTGACCTGAATAGTCTGTTTGATATAATTGTTCCAGCAGACTTGTGGACTGAGTGTAAAATAGTTGTGAGTTGGCCTACTGAGGAATATCCAAGAGATCCAAGAACAGGAGCACCAGATCCAGAGGTAATGAGAAAGTATGATCAGGTGATGGTATACCTGAAGAGTAAAGTACCTGCAAAAGAGACAGACTGAGTAAAAATAGATAGAACACAACAGGAAGCAAAAGAATCAGTTCATGCTTTTTACGAAAGGCTGATACTGGCGTTTAAACAATTCAGTGGAGATGAACACCTGGGTGACAAAGATTTGAGTCATTTTGTATACAGATTTGTATATGGCCTGAGACCTGAAATTGGTGAGAGAATTCGTGAGCACACAGTGGATTGGCAGAGTAAGAAAATAGATGAGATTTTGAGACATGCGAAATACTTCAGTGATGAAATTGAAGCAAAACAAAGAAAGCTGAAAGAGAAAGCAATGTGGGCACAAGTGAAAGTTGCGGAAAGACAGGAAGCACAGTTGATGGAACAGGCAAATAATCCAGGAAATAATACAGGGAATAGACCTAGATATGCAGGGAAAGGAAAGGGGAATCTTGAGGAAGCAAAGAAGAAGTTCCCATGTCACAACTGCGGCCAACTGGGACATTGGAGATCTGAGTGTACCAATCCACCATTAGCGAGTAATGAGAATAAACCTTTAAATCAACAGGTGCAGAGTGAAGGAAGTAATCAACAGCAGCAACAACAGAAAGTTGTGAGACAGCAGAGTCAAGAGCCAAAACCGCCCTTGCCGCAGAATAGAGGGTCACAAAAGTATAATCAGGATTCAGGATTCTACAATGATGAGCAGGTAAACAAACCAAGGCGTTCTAATCAGGTACAACAGTACTTGTTAAAGAATGAAGGGAGTGAATCTGAGGGTGATTATTGACGGTGCCGAAGAGAGGAGGAAGAGTGCATACTTGGTGCAACTCTAGAAATAGACCAGGCAGGACCATTTGTAGATGGGAAAATAAATGAAGAGAGTGTTACTTTTTTGGTAGACACAGGTGCGACGAGATCAAATGTCAGGTCAACAGATGTTAGAAATCTTCCTCTCTCGGATGAAGCAATCCAAGTAGTTGGTGTAGCCAATACACAAATCAGGACACGTCTTACGGAACCAGTAAGAGTACAGATAGGGAAATTTTCAGACATGCACAGATTTATTGTCTGTGACACGAGTCCAGTGAACCTGTTAGGTAGGGACCTGTTGTGCAAGATGAACTGCACAATTTTCTGTACACCGGATGGAATAGCTTTTGAAACACCAGATGAGGAAGTTTTGTATCGAGTGACTCTAGAAAATAGGGAAAGTGAGTTAATTGGTGCATTTGCTGTGTTTGATCCAGAGGATTTGCCTCGAGAGCTGAGGGACACAGTGAAAAGAACAGTTTAGGATTTTACTGGAGAGGATGTGGGATTGATGAATAATGTAGATCCAGTGAAAATTGCAGTGAAAGAGGGAATTACATATCCTAACATTCCTCAGTACAAAATGACACCAGAAATAATTGAAGGAATAACTCCTATAATTGAGAAAATGATTCAGCAGGGAGTCCTGAGAGAACTACTGAGTAGTCCGTGTAATTCACCGATAATGGGGCTAAAGAAGCCTAATGGGAAATTTAGGATCGTACAGGATCTGAGAAAAGTTAATCAAATTGTGGTGGCATGTTGTCCTATCGTGCCAAATCCATGGGGAACAACCTTTACAACGCAACTTTTACAACGCACTACCTTTACAACGCATTTTTTACAACGCATAATCCATTACAACGCATGACATTACAACGCATGACACTACAACGCATTTTTAAAAACTACCTTTACAACGCATTCCATTACAACGCATACTACCATTACAACGCATACCATTACAACGCATAATATTACACTACACTATCCAACACTTACCCTACTGTTGCACCCCCTGGAGTTAGAATAGTAATTTTTACCCCTATACTATCCAACACTTACCCTACTGATGCACCCCCTGGAGTTAGAATAGTAATTTTTACCCCTATACTATCCAACACTTACCCTACTGATGCACCCCCTGGAGTTAGAATAGTAATTTTTACCCCTATACTATCCAACACTTACCCTACTGTTGCACCCCCTGGAGTTAGAATAGTAATTTTTACCCCTATACTATCCAACACTTACCCTACTGTTGCACCCCCTGGAGTTAGAATAGTAATTTTTACCCCTACACTATCCAACACTTACCCTACTGTTGCACCCCCTGGAGTTAGAATAGTAATTTTTACCCCTATACTATCCAACACTTACCCTACTGTTGCACCCCCTGGAGTTAGAATAGTAATTTTTACCCCTATACTATCCAACACTTACCCTACTGTTGCACCCCCTGGAGTTAGAATAATAATTTTTACCCCTATACTATCCAACACTTACCCTACTGTTGCACCCCCTGGAGTTAGAATAGTAATTTTTACCCCTACACTATCCAACACTTACCCTACTGTTGCACCCCCTGGAGTTAGAATAGTAATTTTTACCCCTATACTATCCAACACTTACCCCACTGTTGCACCCCCTGGAGTTAGAATAGTAATTTTTACCCCTATACTATCTAATACTTACCTTAAATGTAATTTAATATTATGCGTTGTAATGGTATGCGTTGTAAAGGTAGTATGCGTTGTAATGGAAATGCGTTGGAAAGGTATTTTTTAAAAATGCGTTGTAGTGTCATGCGTTGTAATGTCATGCGTTGTAATGGATTATGCGTTGTAAAAAATGCGTTGTAAGTGCATGCGTTGTAAAAGTGTGCGTTGTAACGTCATACATCCCAAATCCATCAGTGATCCTGTATCAGATTCCACATGATGCTGAGTGGTATACAGTGATTGATTTGTGTCATGCATTCTTTTCAATTCCATTGCATCATGACAGCCAGCCGATTTTTGCATTTAGGTTTGGCCAGCGTATTTTAGCATGGTGTCGTATCCCACAGGGGTATACAGAGAGTCCTTCGATATTCAATCAGTTGTTGAAAAAATCATTGGAGAGTTTGATCATGCCTGAAAACTCACTACTAGTACAATATATTGATGACCTACTTGTGGCATCAAAGACACGTGAAGCTTGTGAAGTAGATACCATAGCTTTACTGAATCATCTGGCAGATGGAGGGTTAAAGGTATCTCCAGCCAAATTGCAATTTTGCAAGAAAGAGGTGCATTATCTTGGACACAATATTGAAAAAGGTCTGAGAAAAGTGACTGATGACAGAATCAGAATCATCAGGGAAATGAAAGCCCCAAAGACCCAGAGGCAAGTGAGAATGTTCCTGGGTATGGTGGGTTATTGTCGTCAATGGATAATTAATTTTTCGCTGATAGCAAAGCCACTGATTAAACTGACAAAAAGTGAGATGACAGACCCATTGGAACTAGATGGAGAACAAATGGCAGCATTTGAAGAGCTCAAAAATAGAATGTGTGAGGCTCCAGCTTTGGGTATGCCTGACTACGAAAAGGAGTTTGAATTGTACTGCAGTGAGAGAAATGGATGTGCACTTTCAGTGTTAATTCAGAAGCATGGATTACTGAGAAGGCCTATTGCGTACTTCTCATCGACACTTGACCCTGTAGCTGTGGGTTTACCAGGTTGTCTGAAATCTGTGGCTGCAACATGCAGGAGTCTGGAACAAAGTGAGGGAATCATAATGGGATATCCTGTAAGGGTATTCGTACCTCACAATGTGGCAATTCTTTTGACAAGAAGCAGAACTCAGTACATGTCACATAGTCGGCTGACTAAATATGAGAAAGTGATTCTAGGAGCATCGAATGTGACTCTTGAGAGATGTGTAAATGTGAATCCAGCGACACTTTTGCCGGATATTGAAAATGTGGGTGTGAAAAAAGAAGATGATCATGATTGTTTGGATGTGCTTGATTACTGTACAAAACCGAGACCAGACATAAGGGATCTTCCCTTGCATGAGAGTGATCATGTGTTGTTTGTGGATGGTTCATGCCTGAGAAATGATGATAGTGTGCTATGTGCAGCATATGCGGTGTGCAAAGTTTCAGAGGTTATGGAAGCATCACCATTGAAAGGAGTGAAATCTGCACAAGTTGCTGAATTGGTGGCATTGACAAAAGCTTGTGAAATTGGGAAAGATTTGAGGACGACTGTGATGACTGATAGTCAGTATGGATTTGGAGTAGTGCATGATTTTGGCCAGCTTTGGCTACAAAGAGGTTTCTTGACATCGAGTGGAACTCCAATAAAGAATGCTGAAGTGATTGGGAAATTACTTGAGGCGATACAGCTGCCTAAGGAGTTAGCAGTTGTAAAGTGTGCTGCCCATGGACAAGGGGAGGATTTTGTAACGGTTGGAAACCGTTATGCCAATGACATTGCTCAATACTGTGCGAAGTACAATCAGTCTATTAATCGGGAACGAGAGTGTGAAATGTCTTTTTGCTCTGTGATGTTTACTAATGTCTTAGAGACATGGGATGAAGTGAAGCAGTTGCAGGATGAGGCAGGAGAGGAAGAGAAAAAAGATTGGATTAAGGCAGGTTGTGCCCCAAGAGAAACAGACCATGTTTGGGTCTATAGGGATGGCAGACCGGTAATGCCAAACTCCATTTTGTCGTCAATGGCAAGAATGTATCATGGCCAGGGACATTTGGGGAGGGATGCGATGATCAGGTCGTTCAAGCAGACCTGGTACAATGCAAAGTTTAGGACAATTGCAGAGAGCATCTGTCAAAGGTGTTTGATTTGTCAGCAATTTATCACTGGGAAAAAGACAGTGGTGAGTCTGGGAACAATAGGCAGAGAAGGAGGTCCTTTTACAAGAATGCAGATTGATTTCATTGAAATGCCCCAAGTGAACAGACTGAGATATGTACTAGTGGTAGTCTGTTTGTTTTCAAGATGGGTTGAGGCCTATCCGACTAGGAGAAATGATGGAATAACAGTGGCAAAGTTACTGTTAAGGGAGTTGATTCCTAGGTACGGGTTTCCAGTAACGATTGAGTCTGATAGAGGTGGACACTTCTATAATGAACTCATGAGTTTGATTTGTGAAGAATTAAGCATACAGCAGAAGCTACATTGTGCATACAGACCAGAGGCTTCTGGTGTTGTTGAGCAGATAAACGGCACAATCAAGAACAGGATTGGTAAAATGTGCTTAGCAACTGGAATGAAATGGCCAGACGTCTTGCCTCTAGTGCTAATGACTATTAGATCTACTCCAGATAGAACTACTGGTTTAAGTCCGAAATAATCATGGGACGTGCAATGCGCCATGCATTTGTACCTGTCAATAAGTTGATGACAATAACTGATGACATGATTTTGGATTACTGTAAAGGCCTGGCTGACGCAGTTCATTCTGTGTTTCACCAGGTTGGAGAAGAAGCTACCACACTTGAGAAGAAGCAAGCCCATGATCTGAGTCCAGGAGACTGGGTGAGGATTAAGGTGCACAGAAGAAGAAATTGCTTGGTTCCAAGGTGGGGAAGGCCGAGACAAGTCATTCTGACTACAAGAACTGCAGTAAAGTGTGCTGGTGTGAAAAACTGGATACATGCAAGTCATACTCTGAGAGTTCCAAACCCAAAAGAGGGAACTGGTAAAGAGTACTTTGAAGAATCGGATTCCAGTGATGATGAAGATACAGAACAAGTGAGAAAGAATCAAGGTTCAGGAAAAGAAGCCTTTTCTACAAGTTCAAGAGAACCATTGGGAGTCTCAGAAAGGAGATCTGATTCTGAAAGAGAGCCTGAAGTTTCAAAAAGCAGTGAAGAAAAAAGAAAGGAAAAGAGCAATTCCACAGAGATTACTCCTGAATCAGAAGAGGAGGAGACTGAAGAACCACTTGAGATTATACCTGAAGAAGCAGGGTCAGAAGAAGATAGAGAGGGACAGATTGCGGAAGACCCCCGAGGAGGTGTAGGGAACATTCTTGACAAGCTAGGTGAAGGGACAATTAGACAGCAAGAAGATTGCATGTCGGAGACCCGAGGAGGGATAGGAGTAGGGAAGTCTCAAACAGTGGTGAAAGAAACTGTGGAGAAAAAGAAAACTGCTAGAAAACGGAAACAGAAGGCACTTGAAACAGAATTGGATGAGAGTGAGAATGAACAAACAGAGGGTCGAGTTCTGAGAAAGAGAACTTGGATTGGAGAAAGAAATAATAAAGAAATTAGGCTGAAAAAGGTGATAAGAGGAGATCGTTGGCCTAACAACAGAGTAAAGAGATTGAGATACAGAATAATAAGAGCAAATACATCAAAAGCTGAACAAGTGAATGAAGTATCGAGTCAAAATGAAGTAAAAAGAAAGGAGCAAGAAGAATCAAGAGAACCTGAGGAAATAAAAAGAATAAGAAGACCCAACCAAAAGTACAGATCACCGGAATGGTCTTATGTGGCACTGTCTGAAGAAGGAGAAGAAGAAACAGTGACTCGAGATAATCCGGAGGGGATCTTGAGAAAAGTGGTTGAGGAAAAAGAAGGAATCTTAAAAGTTATTCTGACTGACATTGGAGAAGAGTCAGATGCACAGGATGTTGTTGATGATCTGATACAATTTGATGTTACTGAAGAAGAAGGAGTGAAAACTGATGAATATCCAAATTGAGTGAGCTGAGAAATCACTTGGAGAAAAAGTGAAAGGAGAAAGTCTGAAATTCAGTTGTCTGAAGTAATCCAAAGTTGGGAAATTACAGTAGTGGAGTAGTAGAGGCTAAGTCAAAAGACAAGGTCAAAGTAGTAAAATGGCTAACATAGAGGATAATCAAAGTAGATGTGCCTTCTTTAAAAGATGGTGTAGAATGTGCTGCTGCTGTACTGGATTATTAATGCTACTATGGGGAGTTTTAGTTTTATTAGTTACTTTTAAAGTTACATTTGAGATGCATACAGAAAATATGACAGATATAGAGAAGAATTCGCAAAAAGTAGTTCCAACTAGAATTAGTAATACTTACATACACAAAGATGGGCAATTAATAATTTTTCTAGTAATGTTTTTTCAAAGTTGTTATATGAATATGTGAAAACAATGGAAGTTAGGGATTGCTACGTTTGTATGCAATTACCTGCATCCGTTTCAGAGGGTGTTACTTATCATCATTTGCCAGCTACATATGGTATTTCATGTAGTATATTAAGTAGTGTTTTTTATTTGTTAGGGAAGATAGATTATAAGATGTGTAACAGAGATAGTATTTTTGGGCATTTGCCAATGAACAAAGAGCTGAATCCAGCTAAAGAAGCTAACACTTTTGGTGAAATTTTTATTGAAGAGAAAGGATTAACATTAGATTACATTTTTAAGAATAATTTAACTTGCAGTCTGAAAGAAGAGGAGAAAGCTTTCCTGGATATGGTAGAGGAAAGGAGATTGAACATGCAAAAGAAAGCAGGGAAACATAAAGTGAGTGAGACAATTTGGGACATTGAGATGGGAAAAGAATTGAGAAATGGGGCTAGTCCAACTTTAGCTCTAGATGCACCACAGAAGGGTAAGCTATGCATTACAAGGAGGAAATCCCAATATGATACATATTTTGCTGGGACTAGTGAGTGCCATGATACATACTTCATTGCAACAGGTTGGGGTTTCAGAGGTGGAGAAGATACAGTTTTTCCAGGAGTGTACTATGTTTGTGGGAACAAGGCTTATTACAAGTTGCCTGACCATTGGTATGGCACGTGTTATGTGGGCCTGGTCTTTCCAAAGATTTTCCATATAGATAAAATAAGAGATGTAGAACATATTAATTTACTAATGCGTTTCAAGAGAGAAACCTGGTCTGAAATAGTGGGTGATATTTTGGGGGTTTTAATTCCAGCAGTGGGAATTTCTTTAAATGCTTATGGAATTCGGAAACTGTCAACAGTGGTGGATCGCTTATCGACAAATACCGCTGGAGGGTTTCTTTTAGTGAATACGGAATTAAGTGCCGTACGTGCCATGTCAATGCAAAATCGACTTGCCCTTGATATTCTATTGGCCAAGGAGGGTGGAGTTTGTGGAATGCTGAAAGTTCAACATTGTTGCACTTACATTCCAGACGAAAGTAAAGACCTGAAGGTCTATATCAAAAATATTACTGATTTGCAGGAGGAATTAGTACCACTTGAAGCTGAGAGTTTATGGACTAAAATAGCTAATAAGGTGATAGCTGTTAAAGATTTTATTGCAAAAATAGGTAGTACTATTATAGGTAGAATATTGTTTCCTTTAACTTGTATAATTGTTGCTTTATTGATACTGAGATTAGTGTGTGTGTGTTGTAAAAACAGGAGAGGGAAAAAGAAATTAAATAAAGAGAAGAAAAACAAAAGGTTGAAAAGAGAACCACAAGAAATTGAATTAGAAGAATTGAGGGAGAGTGTTTATTTAGAAACAAAGAGGGATGATGAAAGAGTGACTGGTGTGTAGTGTTAAGGAGGAAAAGACATTTCCGATTTCTCCTAAAATGGGACTAAATTTTAACTAATTTTTTTTTTTGGGTTTATTTGGTGATAAAATCACCAAAGGGGGGATTGCTAGAGCAGAGTTTTCAGTTTGAAAATTAACTGGGTTTTGAAGCTCTGGCATGTCTATTTGTTATATTAATTTATTAATTATTAATTATTAATTATTGGTTTTGTGTAAGTGTTTATACTAATCAACTCGTTTGTTTTAACAAGAGAGAATTACACGTGAGAACGCATAAGTGTGCTGTTTAATAATAATGTGCGTGTTTACATGTTTAAAGATTGCTGTGTGCTGTTTATTTTTAAGCACAAAACGCTTTTCGAATTAATGCTTTTCTATGTTGCAAGAGCTAGATAATTACATACACATAAGGGTATTAGTGGGGTTAAGACTGTTCAATCACTATGCTGTGGTAACGTTGTTTTGTTTCTTTTAATTAAGATGGTCTATTGTGGCCTATTGTGGCCTAAGTAAAGATGGCCGACATGTAGAGCCTGGCCTCGAGTAGAAAACTGTGATGAGAGAGAGCCTTGCTGAATATGGTCCTGAAGTCAGCTGACCACAGTCCTTGCTTTGCCTGGTTAAAATTTTCCGTGAGGATAGCAGCAGTTTTGGGCGATCTCCAAATGAAATGAAACGTCCTTGGCAGCTTTGGGAAACAAAGGAGCTTTAAAGAAAGACTCTGAACTATGATCTCATTGCCGAGGAGATGTGGAAACTACAAGATACAGATGTATTCTTTGGTTCCTGTTCCGTTATGTTTATTTTGTGATTTTTCCTGAGCGGAGATTTTCAAATGTAGCGATGCTACATCCTTTCCTTCTCGCTTTGCTCAGAGGTTCGACGGAAGAAGTCAATACAAAATGTGTCTTTCCTTTGTTTAATTCACTATAAGAATTGTTAGCCTAGAGAGGGTTTTTGCCACTTGCCATTTGCCTTTTGCCGCGTTCCGAATCTGCGTTGGTGAGGATCGTTGCTGAGAGGACTTCGTCTTGAGAGACTTTACCGAGAGACTTGTCCTGACCCGTTCTGACATTTAGCTAGAATAGGTAACTATGAGAAAAATGATTTATTCTGATTGATTTTCTTTGACTAATTTTAGATAAAGCAATATAATTTTGAATATGGTGTTGGTTATTATTTCTTGTCAATTATTGAGTATTATATTTTGATTATTATTGTATAGATTGTTTAGATTATGTTTAAGGGCAGTCACAATAACTAGATCTTATCGACCCCGATATAGATGCAGGGTGTTTAGGAGTTTTCCTTCCACAGGTTATTGCTGGTAGAGTATTTGAGCGTATGTTAGTGAAATGGGCCCTAGTGTATGAAGAATGTATGTGCGTGTAACTGTGAGATTACTCTATCCGTGGAAGTAGGGATATTATATACACCCTGATCTCTATCACCCTCTCACATATTTTTGGAACATCAGAAATTTGCAGAAGGAAGCGCTAGCCCTCTCATTGGATGCAGGGAAAGCTTTTGAAAGGGCACTGTGGGAGTATCTTGTTGGCATCCTTGAGGGGGCTGGACAAGGTCAGGATTTTATCGCTAAAGGGCACTATTTATATGATAAACTGACAGCATATATTAATTATGGGGATCCTGATCCAACGAGGTAAGAGAAAGGGATGTTCTCTAGCACAACTCCCATTTGTATTGGCTCTAAAACCTCTGTCAACTGCAATTTCGCCTCAGTGATGATATATATAGTTGTCATGGAAACATGTGCAGTCCAGATAAAAGCTTTTTTTATACATCAATCACATTCTGCTGACATTCACTGATCTCCCTGCTTCTGTACCAGCTGTTATATCATTTCTAAAGGTTTTTTCAAGTTTTTTTTGGCTATAAAACTAACGTAAAACATTTCCTCTGACTAAATGCACTGCCAAAGGTAGCAGAGCTTTCATTTAGATTGGATACCTAAAGGCCTCTCTTGTCTGGATATTTCGTAAAAAAAAAAAGACAAGAACACATGACTCCCTGACAGATGTCTGCTGGCTTCACGCGAAGGACCCTGCCCTGCCACGCCTCAATCTATCCTCATGGGGTGCAGTACAAGTGGTAGGTCTTGACAAGCCTCCACTCTTGAATCGCCTCAATTCACACGGGGGGATAACACACCAAGACTGAAACTGGGTGCGCTGTGGCCACACGCTACCTCCGGGGGTCTACGACTCCCTAATATGACTTGATATCACGGTGCACATCGCATTTATTACGTGGCCTGCTGCCTATCTGATATGGCTGGATACTCCCATGTCAGCATGGGCACCAATATATGTCAGCCAGGCCTCCGCTCATGGGATAATAATTTAACATCTTGCTGATTGCACGCAAAACGAATGTGTGCCAAAGGGTGAATGCAGAGAAAATAAGCAACTAAAGATGCATGTAATGTACAAACAAAAAACAAGAAATCATTTAACTTTCCCTTTCTAGTAACATTGTAAAAGCATTGGACTGGTTTGAATGAAAGGGCTCAACTTTAGAATTTGGAAAGAATTTGGGATTGTGAACATATTCATAAAGACATTAAACAAACTATATGGCTTGCGTTATCTGTGGGCTCTAGGTTTCAAATGCCTTCAAACCAATGACAGGGACAGACCCCTATTGTTTACTGTGGCCCCGGAGCCCCTTTCGCGGGGCCTCAGACTGCATACAACTACCAAAGAGCTCTGGGGACAAGCAAACACTTTAAACACTTTACGGGCCCGGAGTGGCGGAGAAGTCCTCGGAGTAAGATTCTTTTACACAAGGTAAAAATGTATCTTTTATCAAGCAACGTTGAGTATTTGTTCTGAGAAGAAAGGGATTAACTATTTTCTTTCGATGTAATACATGAGGTATATTTACCTACGTATGATGTTCAATGACAGAAGGCTGGACCTATCTGGGCGATATTCAAACTCCAATCCTCCAAACACTACAAATCAGTAGCGAGCATCTAGTTCATTGAGCCACCCTTGTACCAAAGACAAAATACAGAAAGGCGCCTGCGAAGGTGATAAACTCACAAGACAGAAATATCAGTAAGTAACAAAGTGATTTTTCGAGTAGAACACACTTAAAACATGAATAAACTTGACAGACTTTAAACCAACCAAACAGGTGATTGAGCCTCTAAGCGATGACAATTTTAACCCAACCCAAAACAGTTGAAAGGTGCAATAGTTTCATCATAGTATTAAGCAAATGTGAGTTCATATTACTAGCTTCCCACTTCCATGCTATCACTGCTCTGATCAAGGTGCCTGCGGCACTGCACAAGTGCCTTTCAAATAGAATCACAGCCAGAAACGCACAAGCTGTCCAGTGGAGGTGCATCTGTACATCAGCAACTGTACAGTCTGTGCAGGACAGGCAGTAAGGGGCATATTTACAAGGAATTTGCTGCGCTGCCCTATGCCATATCAAAAGGACAGACATGCATCCTATTTACAAGATATGGTGCCTTCCTGTCCTTTCAGGCAGCGCCGACGCACATTTTGCATCCGTGCGCCAATGCAGGCACCATTGCACCATGGTGCAAGGATGTCTGTGTTGTTGGCATGATTGTTTTTGTGCTAGAAGGGGCACCTTCCTTAACAAAAACAATCACAATATGTGTGTTCCTCTTTTTATATGTGCTTCAGAATGCAGCACATGTGGAAAGAGGGAAAAATGAAGAGAAATGTAAACATTTCTCCCTGTTGCCCCTGCTCTAGGGAGGTGCAAGGTTTAGGCATGTAAATCTGAGGCAGTGTCAAATTCCATGGATGGAACACCCACAGCAACACCCATGAAACACCTCTTTCATGCATAGTAAGGCAATGCTGTGATGTGCGCTCCTCGACTTACTCCATATCTACAAGGCCATGAAAAGCCATGCAGGGTGGCATTACATGGCCTTGTAGATATGTCTAAGCCCTGTGTAAAAAGTGATGTTCCAGCAGCACACAGGGCTTGTAAATATGCCCCTTAGGGTAAGAAATGATGCATCGCTGTGTCAAGGCAGCGATGCATCAACATTTCTTGCACCTGTGTGAAAAATCCTTACAACACCATGGATGCACCACATTTACGTTACGATTCTGATGTATCTGTAGGAAGGATGCCGCAAGGCATCTGGAATAAAAGTGGTGCATTGCTGTAGTTGGTCATAAAACTGGCGCAACTACAGCAATGTGTCAAAAAAGAGGTGATGTGTCAGTTTTGACTGACACAAGTAGACTACTGTATGCGGACCAATGTAATGGAGTGTCAAAAGGTGAAAACCTCCCCTTGCACTCTATTACATTGGTTCTGGATGTCATGCATACAAGTGGGCATAGTGTACTACTATGCCTACATATGTGCGACATAAGTCATTAATGGTGTGCAATGTGTGAATTACCTACCATATGTGTGCGCTTTCCTGTCAGGGGATGTGACTTGATTGTAGGTTACACTGTTTCAACTAATTTCAGCTGGCCAAATTCCTCCGCAAAAGCCAATGCGTTATTCCTGCATCTGGGTTTAGTGGCATAGGAATTTTGACACATCTCAAGTGCAGCAGGCATAAATACCACTGGGTCTTTTATGGGAGATTTGGAAGGAAGGCCTACCTCACATATATTAATTCTAACGTGACACAGCCAACTCCAACAAAGGCAAAAACCATGCATCCTGATGAAAAATGACCCACCTGCCTAGGTATGGAACTTTGCAAATATGGAGCAAAGAAAGCACCACCACTGCATCAAAAATGACAGAGGCAATGAAAGCTCCTTGAAACTATGCTTCTTAGGGGCATATATCAAGTCCCTTGCGCCACAGGAGGGTCACTTTTATTGATGCTCTAGTGGCGAAGTGTGCTAGCCCATATTTACAAGGCTACGCAAAGCCACCCTGCCTGTGGGACTTTCCACGCAACACCCATGGATTCTGACGCATTCCCAGATTTACAAGGTTTCGTAAACCTAGGAATGTGTCAGATTCTAATGCCAGGCATAAAAGTGGTACCTTTATTTCTCCTTGTGTTTTCCTCTTTCTGTGTGTGCTGCAGAATAAGGAGGAGAATGCCATCAATTATTTTTGTGCAGGAAGGTCTCCCTTCATGCAAAAAGAAATTCATCCCTGCAATGCAGGCACCCTTGCACCAGGGTGCAAAGTTGCCTGCGTTGGTACTAGACAGCCTCTTGTGCACCAGCACAGAGGAAAGCGCAGGGATGCATTGTATTGTTGGTTTGCAGCGCCGCACTGCATCATTATCTTTAAATATGCCCCTTACTTTTCAACCGTTTTAGCCATGTTTTGTCTAATGTTTTAGTTAGGCATTCAGAAATAAAGCACACACTTGTCAGATGGTTGTCTGGAAGCTGGCACTCATAGAAATAGTAGACACTTGGGCTAGACCGCAACCTATTGTGCTGTGTATGGTAACATTTGTGGTGCATTCTATAGGCCCCTAACCAATTTAGAGCTTCACACATGGCCGAAATCACAACCCTTACCATCAAAGCTTTCTAAGTAGCAGTACTAGTTCATCCAAAGATGTCAGCTACTGTGTCTAAACCACCACATCGTACACTGCATATGGCATTACGGAACACCTCCAGGAAAAAGATGATCGACTTTAGCAATACTTTCATTTTCACAAAACTGTTTCCCTATAATTCAAACACCACACAGCATGTTAGGGTGCCAATATACTGAGGTGGGAAATCCATCTTCAGGCCAGACAACTGAGATTCCATATCCACATCAGCTCATTCTGTGGGAGAGACTGCAGCTCTGAGTAATAAATCTGCCAATTATTGTGGTAAACTTAAAAAGTGTCCAATTTAGGAAAGGCCAGATAGAAAAAAATCTAAATTACGGCAGAGCAGCTAATTAAAATTCCACCAGTAAAACAGAAAATGAGCCCCTAGTATCCAAAAATTAAAACTCGCTTTCTAAAATGCAACACTGGCGTTTGATTTAAAATTTGAGGTATATCCTTGAAACCATCCGAAATACACAACACTGCAGTTTTAAAGTACCTTTTAAAAAAATAAGGGGGTTGTTTTCAAGAACGTGTGATAACTATCGCAAAATTTGCTTAATGCAACTTTGCACATCACAGTCTATTGCGGGAAAGTAATGCTGTGTTAACGTTGTATTTTCAACCCAGCTGCACCATGCTATACTCTCACGATAACGCACCAAATGACCGTGTTAAAATGAGCGTGATGCAGAAAAAACACATACGTGAAAAAAGTTGCGATGTAGTCAATCGTATTACAAAAATCTGCGAAAACCTGCGACAGGTCTGCAATTCCCATGTGTCATGCAGGAAAATGCACTATAAAAACACAGAAAAACACAAACAAAATAATTCAAACTGTGTAGAACCTTTGGGGAGGCCGGAGCAAGTACAGAAGACGACCAGAACCCCACAAGCCCCCAGGAGGACCTGCCTGGGACCTCAGGACCATGGAAGGGCAAGGAGAAGAAGACGAGGAAGACGAGGTTCAGTCGGCAGGAAAACAGAATCATCATCACGGAGGGGATAGAACACCACCAACAACTGTTCGTCACCTCCAACGTGCCATTGGCAAATAGAAATGCAATATGGCAGGCCATCCTGGACAAGGTGAATGCAGTCGGAGGGAGGAAGAGGACAATTGGAGAGGTCAAGAGGCGCTGGAATGATGCGAAGCGCAAAACCAAGAAGAAACTCGCTGACAGCCATCAGGCAGCAATTCAGACTGGAGGTGGCAGTCCAGCGGAACACCAGGAGCTGGATGAGATGGAGGAAATGGTGTCCACAGTCATCAGTGGGGAAACAGTGGCAGGACTTGGGGGTCCGGACACTGCTCAACATGACCTGACACAACAGCACCAGGTTGAGTACCAAACAGGGACGGGGGACGGGGAAGATGGGCACAATGGCACACATGCACAATTAAGTAGAGCACACTGCACACCCACAATGACTCCTGATTATGTCCCTGCTCCCTGTGGCACACTGCAGCACACATACAAACACCAAGTTGGCCCCCGTCCACTATGGGCATAAAGGTGTCCCCCCCACTGCACCAATCTCACAACCAACCCATGCACACATGTGAAAACCAGCAAATCTGCGTGTCGGTGTGCCACACTGACAATGCAAATGACACTGCATGACAAATAGCATGGCTGCAGTCCAATTATCATGACATGCTGCACACCACGACATTGAGATGGCGGAGTGTGGAACACATCTGGAAAAGAGCAGGTCACACCCTGACACATCCACGTGCACACACAACCCCTGATGGCAACAACACATCTGCGGATAAACCATGCCCATGAGCCCAAATCAGCCAAGTCTGCAACATCTCAGCACTGCAGAAGCACAGAAGTCAAAGACACACCGCCTCAAATTGATAAGGGGCAGCAAAATCATAGCTGCAGGGGTGACTCACCCACAATGCAGCACACACACAGAGCAATAACAGCACATCGACATTGACGACAATGTGGTACGAAGTGCAACACTTTCACTGCAGAGCAGAGGACACAACTGGTTCCGCTAATGCATAGAAACTGGTCAATCACATCTGGCTTAGCAGGAAACTGTGAGATGAGAATGTACACATACAACCTTACATCCCTGATGTAGTTCAAATGTCCACTGTCCAGCATGAAATAGTCAGCTCCTCCCAAACAGTCACAATGTACATTGTCATGCAGTCTGCATGTAAACATGTACAATGCGTCATCATACATGGAACACACTGTCAACCAGCATCTCCCCTTTACATTACAGAGCAGACCAGACATCTCTTCAGTGATGATGAAGAGGAGTGCCTGGACATTTGCCCCGACACCCTCCAACGGCTCGTGGACAGCCTCTGCACCACACGCCAGCTGCATTGAGGTGACCCCACCCCCTGCACAGACCACACAGCAGGAAGCACCCACCACCACAGCTGGCTCCCAGCACCTCATCCAAGAACACATGGCATTCAAAGGCCAGGTGTTAGACTGTCAGAATGAGGTGGCTGAACATGTGTGGGTGGGGTTCGACAACATGGCAGCCAAACTGGTTGATATACGTGGGTGTCTGAGTCACATCCGGACCACTCTCACTAACGGACACCCACAGTTTGCACCATGATGTCCAACAATCCATGCCCGACACAGCTGGAGTCATGCCTCTGAGAGGAGAACAACTGCCTACTCAGAGTGTCCTCAGCGATGTCAGCCGAGAGTTGTCACAGAGGATGAGGCTAATGGAGAACACGGAGCATATGCATGCGGAAAGAATAGCTGCCAAGGATGCACACCAGCAAAATGTTGTTGGTATCTTCCATGCCCTGCAGATCCCCATCTTGGCATTGCTGCCACTAATGCACTGATGTGTCAGTGGCACACAGTGTTGCAGACCAAACATCTGCACCCACATGTCAGACAGATGACAGAGAGGACGATGATGTGGGTGATTCCACCTGTGTAGTAAAAAGGAGACAGTAGCAATCCTCTCCGCCATATGCCCTGTTTCATCTTGGTGCAGCCCTCTGCATCATGCCCTGTAACAACACCTCCCACTGTTCCCCGAAACACTTCATGACACGCACATTGGACCTCGACATGGACTGCCATGTTCTGTTTGCTCTACAAAGACACATCAATCACACTGTGGACTGTCCTCTACCTCTTCCGATGTACTTGTCAATCCCTAAATGACTCTGGCTTGCTCTACCCTGGTCTGCAATGTAATGTGTTGTTTGTATGGCCATGTACTGCTCCAGTTCCGACAACCCCAACAAATGTGAATAAAACATTCAAATTGACACAGATGTGTCATGTCCATAATCGATCAAGTTTGAAAGTATGGATGAATGTAAGGAAATTGGTTGAACAAAAAGGTACAGCCTGGGAAATGAAAGCAATGCGCATGTGTGACCATGACACACATAGGCAGTGATATGACTGGGAATGTGTGCACTAGCTGTGGCCTCAATGCACAGAAACATCACTCGTGCACTTTCACAACTTTGCCCCACACAATGTTAGGAATAGGGCTGTGTGTGTAATGTCTAAGTCGTTGGCAGGCCTAAAGTAGTGTCCCCATCACATTTGACAACAGAACATCTCTTCGCATACCAACTCACACACAACTGGGTGGATGCAGCCTGTAGTGATGGATCACATTGATACACATGGTAAGCAGTTGGACACCATACTCACATTGCTGAAGATACGTAGGAGCACAGGTCTATCAGCAACTATCCCATCCACAATGTCTGGCTCACAGAGGTGGAGCTGGCAATAGGGACTCACCCCTCAGTGAAATGTGTCAGTCAGTCCCTCACTGTGTATGGACAATGATCATTGAGGCACGCGATTTATCATTCTAATCAACACTCATCACAATTGAACACTAGTGAAGTTGCGTATACTTAATTTGCATGTGCGTGTTAGTACGGGCAAGACAAGGGCCACGACATGCAGACCAATGCATCAGACATTAACAGGCAGCATTCAGTCCCGGTACAGTTCCACGTGACAGCCGTTGTGCATGTGCCCGGGATGTTCGGACAGTGTGTTTTTGGCTCTCATATGACCGGCACTCCTCAGGCCTGCGGCAGTTATGTGGATGATATGCCACAGCTCGGAGCAATGAGTCGTATGTGTGTGGAACGTTTGGACGTATGGGTAGTTGTGTACGTAAGGGTTAAGGGCATTCCATGCAAGAGTACCTCGAGCCAGGACTTCTGTGTGTGTGGTGTGGATACATTGCTCTTTCATTTGCGCTGTGCGTAGTGTGGGAGTCGTCATCATCTGCTATGGTATCTCTCTCAGGGGGTGCCGGCAGCATGCAAGACCAAGGTCGGAGGTGCAGTTGTCCTTCCACAATATGTATTGGGATAAATGTGCTTTCATCCCTAATGTTAGACAACTGCTTGCATTCTGGAAATGTGATGTGGCTTTCGCGCTGCAAATGAGGCTAGTCCTTAGGCTTATGGTGCACCAATGGCAAAACACACACAACTGTTGGCATGTATGATCTAAGAGCCCGAGCGATCTTGCACTCCTTATACAATCCCTTCGTGCGCGGCCGCCCTCTGGGTGCATGCAAAATTGCAACATTGTTGATTGTGGGACGTGTGGTACCGACACTGCCACAGACACACACACATCAGTTGGTTTCCTGTCCATCCCAGAAATGAACCACGCCCAGAGCCCAGGGATAATTATTCCCACCCCTTCGTTGGCCTGGTGTACGCTGACCCAGCCCACTCGGCTTACGTATAAAGGGGGGGACGATGTCGCTACGTGTCCCAGTTCCTCCCAACTACCGGAGGTGACATGGCTCTGTCTGCCTGGCATATCACAGGACTCAATCAAAGAGGGTCCATGACTTGCGTTGCACAGAGCTGGTGGCACCGGATACACTGCAGCCGGCATGGGCCTACTGCCAGGGGATGGTGACTTTCGGTGCACTGAGGTAGGGGCACCTAAAGAGCTGAGCAGGTGTGCAGTCTGCGATGATGCCCCGTCCTGGTGGTCTGGACTGGTAAGGATTTGTGTGAGCCCTGATGGACCACAGTGTAGGCCTGAGCTGGGAGCAGCGTGGGCCTTCCACCACGTGGAATTGCCTCGCAGTTCACAGAGTTAGTGGCACCTAAAGAACTGGGCAGGTGTGCAACCTGCGACGATGCCCTGTGCACTGATATGATCTCTGCCATTGTGTAATCAAGACCCAGAATCAGGTGTGTGACCTTGTGGCCCACGGTGTGGGGCTGCATGATGTGGAGGCTGCCAAGGTAGCGGGACCAGGGTTTGGAGCTTGCACCAGCACTTGGTGGGCCCTCTTGGAGACACTCTGGTGGCGGAAGGTGAGCAGTGAGGCCTGGTTGCACAGGGGCGGCCAATCGCCGATGGGCGGCGGGAGGGGCTGGTGTGCAGCAGACTGTGTGCGCAGGTGCGGGCAAGCGCTGATTGCATGTGCAATGATGTAGACTCGGCCATTCATGATTTGGCATTCTGTTTCAGATAAGGGACCTGGTGGACTGCAGTGTGTACTGGCAAGTGGTTGGAGACACACCGGTGGCAGCAGGTGAGCAGTGAGGCCTGGGTCCGCAGTGTCGGCACACTCTCTCCCTCCCCCCATTCACTGTCTCGCTCCTTCTCTTTCTCTCTCTCTTTCACTTTCTCTCTCTTTCTCGCTCTCTTCCCTGCTCTTCCTTTCACTCTCTCTCTCTCTCTCTCCCTTTCATGCTCTCTCTCTCTCTCTCTCTCTCTCTCTCTCTCTCTCTCTCTGTCCTTGGATGAGCGCATGACACACCTTATTATCACTTATTTTTCTCTTGCAGGCTGTGACTTACAGATTGTCCAGAGAAGACCCGCCATGACTCTTCCACATAGTTGTATTTAGCTTAATTTGAATAAGTTGTTTTGTTTTGAAATTCAAAGATGAATGACTGATTCGCCTTTTTCTGACCATCAGGCAACTTGCTTTGTTCAGGATTTTGTGCAGTTGATGTGATATCTCTTTGTCCGGGGCGGGGTTACCTGTGAAGGGCCCGGGGGGGGGGTGTCCTGGGGGTGGTTTCGGTGGGTGTTGTGGCCCTTTTGGGGATCTGAGCTGCATGATCAGTGGCTCCATGGCATCTGTCATTCTGCAGGTGTGGCTCTGGGCTGGGCTCCCTTTGATGGTGCAGGTTGTCGTCTGACTTATCACCAGGTAAGAGCAGGTGTTAAATCCCAGCTGCTAACGCGCCTTATCGCATGTTTTGTGAACTTATCACCGATCTGGCTGGTCATTGAGAATGTTGCGAAGTGGTGTTGTCGGGGCTTTTAGCACGGAAACGCCTACTCTGCATCTCATTAGCGTTAGTTGCGGGTGTCATCTGTGGCGATGTTTTTGGCGGCTGCTATCTAACTGGTGATATTGGCTGTTAGCACCAGCTTTTGAATGGTGCAATGAATTTATCACCACTTTGGCGGTGATAAAGTGCAGCTAAATCGGCGATAGGTCCTTGAGAATATGCCCCTATATTTGTTGTATCATAAAGGAATTATCAGGCAGTGTTATCTATTCACCTATTTGCTAAGGACTCGAGCTAGGATGGGACTAATGCATCAGATGGAGGAGGTGAGGTTCAGAAAATAGCAAGGATAGGCTGGGCATGAAGCTACATGGGTGTGCAATGTGGACACAGCAGGGATTGGAGAGTGGAAATCAAAAGAGATCACATTAAAAGCGAAATATGTATTACAGAGGAGTGAAGATGAGGAGAAGTGAGTCTCAGGTTAAAAATGTGCCTTGCTGCAAACACCATCATTACTGTTCAGCACTGGCCTCTATCCAAGTCAACCGACAAACTTGCAGCAGTCCAGGCTTGATGGATGGATGTGGTGGGTACATGTTTTATGTTTTCCATTATTAGTTTTAATGGATTTGGAAAATGTTACATGCTATCTGAAAATGAAATTGGAATCAGAACATTTCTTCGATAACCAATTGATTGTTATGACAACTCCATGAATGAAAACATTATTCTATTTTTGTTATAAATCCTACCAAGGCATGTCTGATACTCCGCATGGGTGCAATGTGTGGTGACATTTTATTCTTTGAAAACGAGAAATCCCACCTTTATGATCCCCTATTTCTGCCTAATCGACTTTGACAAGAAAAGCTCGTTCTGCCTGAGGGGGACATTTCCCATTATACCTGAAAACATAAATGATGAATAGCAAAACGAATGAAGCACTCGAAAGGCAAGGAAGGAAGGTAAATTGGCCCCAAAAGAGATGTTAGCGGTCTAAAATGCAATACTGAACAGCTGTGCTTTGAAACCATAAATGTAAAGTGTTTCACACCCACAATATGCTATAATAAGCAGTGAACAATAATACTATTTCATTCAGAATGAGAACTGCTTCCAAAATCAAAGAGCACCTCATTTTTACCTTCAAAAAGCTAAAACCTTAGCATGTGCTTCATGCTGAATATCAACATTCATGTTAATCTATCTCGTAATTCTGGAAATCCGTCCTTTTATGTTGAATTTGCACTATTTTCATGTGTATTTTCATCTTCATTGACTTTTCCTCTTAGACTGGATAAGTTGAATGCATTTCTAAACTTTAGGTCTATGAGAGTTTTTTGGGTCTTAGCTGAGAAATTTGTAAATTGGCCCTGGCAAAACTAATTTTTGTTAACATAGCACGAGTTTGGCCTGAGGGCTTTATATGGACAGCACTAGTTAGGGATGATGAGATGACCAAACTTTCCCTGAATCACAGGATGCTGAGTCGATGCCATGATTTGAACCCGGTTCCCCATTTCTAGAATGGCAGCTCCAGCTGTTAAACCATCTGTTATGATGCTAAAGACGAATGTTCAGAAACGTTCACCCTAAGCAAAGGTATGTGAGCGCCCCAGTGCTTAGAACGGAGTATGTGTTTTATTGTAAAGTTGAGAAAAATATTATATTGTGCTTGTGAAGCCATATCTGAAAATCCTCTGGTTCTGAGAAGAGTTTTATTTGTTGCTTAAAACTATGGGGGATATTCTCAAGAACGTGTTATAATTATCACAAAATTAGCTTAACGCAACTTTGCATATCGCAGTCTATCGCGAGAAAATAACGCCATGTTCATGTTGTATTCTCAACAGAGTGGCACCATGCGATAGTCTCACGATAACGCGTCAAATGACTGTGCTAAAATTAACGCAACACCAAAAAAACGCCAAACAGGCCTGCAATTCTCACGTGTCATGCGGGAAAATGCACTTCAAAAGGAGAAGTAAAAACACTGCAAAAAAATATTAACTGCGTAGCACCATGGTTGCACCCGGACCGAGTGCAGAGAGCAACGCAAACCCCACAAGCCCCACAGATGACCAGCAAGGAATCTCGGGGTCGGGGAAGGCCAAGGAGAAGAGGAAGAGAAAGACGCGGTTCAGTCTGCAGGAAAACAGGATCATCGTTGCGGAGGTGATAGAACACTACTAACAACTGTTCGGCACCTCCAACTTGTCATTGGCAACAAAGACGCAAATATGGCAGAACATCTTGGACCATGTAAACGCAGTTGCAGCATTGAGGGGGACAATGGAAATGGTCAAGAGGTGCTGGAATGATGTGAAGGGCAAAACCAAGAAGAAACTCGATGCCAACATGAAAGCAGCAACGCTCATTGGAGGTGGGGGTCCAGCGGCACACCAGGAGCTGGATGACATTGAGAAAATGGTGGCCACAGTCATCTGTCGAGATATGGGGCCAGGATTTGGGGATCCAGACACTGCCCAACATGACCTGACACAACATCAACGGGGGGAGTACTGACCAGGGACGGAGGGACGGGGGGGAGATGGGCACAATGGCACACATGCACAATTCAGTAGAGCACACTGCACACCCACAATGACTCCTGATTATGTCCCTGCTCCCCGTGGCACACTGCAGCACACATACAAACACCAAGTAGGCCCCCGTAACCCATGTCCCACCCCACACATCACCAATCTCAACACCAACACATGCACACGTGCGAAACCCAGCAAAGATGCGTATTTGTGAGCCACACTGACAATGCAAGTGACACTACATGACGATTAGCATGGCTGCAGGCCAATCATCATGGCATTGTGCATGCCACGACACTGAGGTGGCTGAGTGTGTGCCATATGCGTTAAGGAGCAGGTCACACTCTGACACATCCACATGCACAAACAACCCCTGATGGCCTCAACACATCTGCGGACAAACCATGCCCAAGAGTCAGAACTCGAAAAAGAGGCCAATTCACCCAAGTCAACTTGAAAAAGAGCCCAATTCACCCAAGTCCGCTACATCTCAGCACTGTAGAAGCACAAAGTCAAAGGCACACCGTCTAAAAGGGAAAAGGGCAAAAACAACAGTTGATGGACAGAATGTAGAACAATGTCATACATTCACCCCAATACAGAGATCTGGACCTAAATCCATCGTTTTTTTGCTCACCATGCCATTGCAGTTTGAACCCAGCCATATGCAAATCAGTCTTGACCCTGTGCCTCATGGGAACAGTCCAGCCCGAACTGCCAAGCCAGGTCCTCCCTGGGCTGGAAACAAGCATCCTAGGACCGGTTTCGGGGTTTCACCCCTCTTCAGCCAGGATAGCTTGATTCCAGTGGCATGGAGAGCATGGAAAGGGAAAAGGGGCCACCAAATCAGAGCTGCAGGGGCGACACACCCACAATGCAGCACGCACACAGGATAGCTTGATTCCTGTGGCATGGAGAGCACGGGACCCACGTCTGGGCATACCCTAACAACTCGGGGTGACAAATGCAAAAACAACAGTTGATGGACAGAATGTAGAACATTGTCATACGTTCACCCCAGTACAGAGATCTGGGCCTAAATCCATCGTTTTTTTGCTCACCATGCCGTTCCAGTTTGAACCCAGCCATATGCAAATCAGTCTTGACCCTGTGCCTCATGGGAACAGTCCAGCCTGAACTGCCAAGCCAGGTCCTCCCTGGACTGGGAACAAGCATCTTAGGACTGGTTTCGGGGTTTCACCCCTCTTCAGCCAGGATAGCTTGATTCCAGTGGCATGGAGAGCACGGGACCCTCGTCTGGGCATACCCTTCCCACTCGGGGTGACAAATGCAAAAACAACAGTTGATGGACAGAATGTAGAACAATGTTGTACATTCACCCCAGTACAGAGATCTGGGCCTAAATCCATCGTTTTTTTGATCACCATGCCGTTCCAGTTTGAACCCAGCCATATGCAAATCAGTCTTGACCCTGTACCTCATGGGAAATGTCCAGCCCAAACTGCGAAGCCAGGTCCTCCCTGGACAGGAAACAAGCATCCTAGGACCGGTTTCGGGGTTTCACCCCTCTTCAGCCAGGATAGCTTGATTCCAGTGGCATGGAGAGCACGGGACCCACGTCTGGGAAAATCCATCCCACTCGGGGTGACAAATGCAAAAACAACAGTTGATGGACAGAATGTAGAACAATGTCATACATTCACCCCAGTACAGAGATCTGGGCCTAAATCCATCATTTTTTGCTCACCATGACGTTCCCGTTTGAACCCAGCTGTATGCAAATCAGTCTTGACCCTGTGCCTCATGGGAACAGTCCAGCCCGAACTGCGAAGCCAGGTCATCCCTGGACTGGAAACAAGCATCCTAGGACCGGTTTCGGGGTTTCACCCCTCTTCAGCCAGGATAGCTTGATTCCAGTGGCATGGAGAGCATGGAAAGGGAAAAGGGGCCACCAAATCAGAGCTGCAGGGGCGACACACCCACAATGCAGCACGCACACATGAGAATAAGAGCAACTCAACATTGACAACAATGTGGTACAAACTGCAACAGTGTCACAACAAAACACAGGACACAACTGGTGCCGCATGTTTGTACAAAATGGCCAATCACATCTGGCATAGCAGGAAACTGTGAGATGACAAGGTACGAGTACAACCTAACATCCCTGATGTAGTACAAATGTCCACTGTCCCGCAACAAATAGTCATCGCCCCACAAACATTCACAATGTACATTGTCATGCAGTCTGTATGTTAACTTCGCCAATACGTCAACATACATGGAACACACTGTGAAACTGCATGTCCCCTTTACATTGCAGAGGGACAATCAACACCTCCTGCAGAGCAGACCCTACATCACATCAGTGATGATGGAGACGACCCCCAGGACATCGACCTAGATGAACTCCAACGGTTCATCGACGCCCTCTGAACCCCACCTCCAGTAGCAGGTCAGCCCAGCACCATCAAGGTGAGCCCACCCCCTGCACAGATCACACAGCAGCAAGCAACCACCACCACGTCTGGCTCCCAGCACTGTAGTGTAGTTCCTATTTCCCTAATAGGCTCTACGCATTGGAATAATATACCCTATAGATTTGGCATGGGGCTGAGGTCAGTATGCCCGTATCGAGTATATTAAACTTAATTACTTTGTGCCAGCTAACTCAGAGGCCACTAGAAACTCCTTGGAAACAAGAAGGGAGTAGTTTCTGGCAACCGCATGAATATGACAACTTTGTTTCCCTTTAGAATCGGAACACTCTCAGAATCGTGGAAACAAGAGATATCAGTTTCACTCAGCTAATCGTGCATGCTTAGTTTCTTCAGAGTTACACAGAAAGAATAGACGGGCGTTTCAATAAAAGGATTTATTGAACAGTCTTGTTTCTCGTGTAAGAGATATGAGCTGTTACAATCGTAAGAGAGTATGCGAGATATATTATGTACAGCGTAAGCAGTAGAAAGAAATAATATTGCACTTAGATTATCTTTTAGCTATGACACATATATTCATATACATAAATAACATAAGCTAAAAATGCGAGTACTCATAAGATACTTCTCTAACTAGTTCTACCCCAGTGTAACTAACCTAAATGTAGTACAAGGTAAGAAGTAGGTGATGTATTCTATAGTATGGTATGCTATAGTATGGTATGTTATAGTCTGGTATGCCTAGTCTGGTATGCCAAGAGTCCCTCTAGGTTCTAGTCAGCTCCATACCTTGAGAATGAGAGAAGTGGGAATCAATCAATCAATCAATGATCTTTATTCGGGTATTTAAAAATATCCATAAAAGAAGCATGTTATAAACAGTCCAACTTCCATTATAAATTAGACAGATGTACACATATACACATATATACAAAAGATGATAAAAACCCAACAATATTAACAATTTAAAAACGGGACAATTATGTGCAGGCCCAAGCTAATTCAGCAGTGTAAAATTTCCCCAATTGTGTGAGAGGAGAAGCCCTTCAAAATACACATGACTTCAGAAAGAAATTACAAGACAAGCCTGGATGATATCCTTAGACCCTTCCATGCCTCAATGAGTCCAAGGGGGTTAGTCCTCTCCTCTAGTGTTCCTTAATTTTACCGCCAGTCTTAAAAAGTGTACAGTGCTGAATAAGGTAAAAGGATCAGAGGAGAGTTTGAGAAATAAAAGAGCCAATTTAGCCTGTCTGATTTTGGATCGTCTTAAAATGGTTTTTAAAAACAGGGACCTAGGATGAGCATAGAAAGGGCAAATTAGAACGAAGTGAAGGGTATCTTGCGGAGATCTTAGATCGCAGCCGCATCGCCCTTTTGTACTTAAATCATTTACAAACCCGGCTGGAACTGATAAAATATGATGCAGAAGGTTTAACCTAAATCTGGTCATCAGAAATCTGTCCTGTCTACTGTACATGTTAGAGAGATTAAATGCCATGCCCAGGCATGATTTTGTAAGCAGATAGGATCTTACTGTGATTTTTTGCCCTTCTCTGTCCTCTCTGTCCCTAGCTATATACCGCAAGAATTCTGCCTTTATAACGCCCTTGTCTCTAATGGATAGTGTAAGTGGTTCATTAAAAAAGTTTGCGTAGCCCAATCTGCTAAAGGTGTCCCTTACATATTTGAGCCAGGGTATTCGGAACCCTTTATCCCCCCTCATGCAATCCTCCAAAATATGTCTGCTTAGACTTGCCTCTTGATTTGTCCACATTTTTATCCAGCAGATAATGGGTTTGAGGCATGCCCTCTCACTAATATACGTAATACCCAGCTCCTCATGAACAATAAAAGAAGAGATGCATTGGGGCACTTGCAAGAGCCTTCTTAGGAACTTGTTTTCCTCCAGTTGTATTTTTGCTAGATCTGTAAAACCCCATACCTCGCTCCCATACAGAGTCTTAGCACAACATACCGAGCTATATAATTGCACTATTTCGTTGGGTGACCAACGGCCAAGTCTAGTAGCATAATTCATAATTGAGCCCACCGAACTGGGATGTTGGCTGCATTTGTGCCTAACTAGTGGTTTAAAATTAAGATCCTTGTCAAATAGGATCCCCAAGTAGTTAAAAACTTTTACTTTTTCAAGTTTATGTGCCCCTATTGTGAAGATACAGTTCTTGGAAGGCGTTTTACCTGCTTCCATAATGTATGACTTTGAGAGGTTGGGGACTAGATCTAGGTCCGCCATAAATCTAACAAATCCACTGATAAGAGCCTGTAGGCCCCTTCCCGTGCGCGCCAGGAGGACCGCGTCATCCGCGTATAGGAGGACGGGTATACTTCTCCTCCCAATGCGGGGGCAATCTGCCCCCAAGGCTCCGAGCGCCTTGTCTAGACCGTTTATATAAAGCGTGAACAGGAAAGGCGCGAGGATACAACCTTGCCTCACCCCACCCCTGCACAGGAAGTCTTCCGTGAGGTCCCCCTCATCACTGAACCTGACCTGTGCTGTTGTGTTTTGATGAAGCATTCGTAAGACATGTATCAGTCCTGGGTCCCTGCTGTCAAGACTGCGGCACCAATATCTTCACGGAGGCAGAATGATGCTAGCTCCCCTTGCCCCTTCTCCGGAACACACTGCGTATGAGCAGCTGCTCCAGATGGGGGGAAAGGGGATTGGGACAGAGAAGAGACACTCGTGCTGGCCTGGACTCTCTCCTCAGTCAGGTGACGATTTCCGGAGGATTCCTAATGCACAGATGGGAACATCATTTCAACTTAATGCCTCAACTTACCCCCTAATCACTACGGTTCCAGTTTATTTCCTTCCCCCCCCTTTGCCTACCAGGTGTCTGCAGGAGTTTTGCTTCTCTTCTTATGATCAGAGGTCCACTTCTGATTAGATTAAGTGGATGACCTAATGCACAGAGGGATAAATACAGGTTAAGTGATCCTATTCTAAATCTCTATGCTCTCTGCTTACAGTATACTTCCTTCTCTTCCCTCTCTCTTACCTATTCTCTGATCTTCCTATCGTTACCTCCTTCTGATAATGCTTGGTGTAGTCCAAAAGATGAAAGTTTAGTTCAGGAGAGCTTTAGCTTTTGAAGGATTATCCCTGCTCCACTGTAGCTCTGTTTCACGGCTTGAAATCGCGCAAAAAGGGACAGGGAAGGAAAACAGTAAGGAAAGAATAGGGAAAGCGCAAGGGAGGCAAGGAATTCCGTGCTGCAGGCGTAAGTACTTTCAGTCAAGAACGAGGCATGCGCTGCAACAACAGTCTAGTGCTTACTTGCTTCTTGTGACAACTGGTTGGCTGACAAACTTCGGTCTCCTTCTCTCTTGGAAATGGGCCTATGAAACGAGGCTGAAATTTTCTATTTCCCTTCAGTCTAAGATGTTGTGAGGACAACCATACGGAATCTCCTACTTGATACTGGGGTGCCTTTCGCCTGTGCTTATCTGCCTGTCTCTTGTATCCCTCCTTAGCCTTCAATAAATTGGACTCTGCTGACTTACGAGCTGAATTTAAATCTGACAATAAATTGTTGACTGCTGGAACCCTAAAATCTCCTTGACTACAGAAAGGATTTGGGTGCTGCCCATAATTTAGGAAGAAGGGAGAATATCCTGTGGAAACATTTTTTGCATTATTATGTGCAAACTCCGCCATCCATAACATTTCTGACCACTGGCCACCCCGATCCAGAAGGAACAGACGTAAATACTGTTCCAACTCTTGATTCACCCTCTCCGTCTGGCCATCTGTTTCGGGGTGATAACTGGTAGAATGTCTGACTTCCACTCCCAATCCTTTCAAAAATGCCTTCCAAAAGTGGGACACAAATTGGGGACCTCTGTCGGAAATAACAATCTTTGGGACACCATGAATCCTCACTATGTTTTCCCGAATGAGTCTGGCTAACTCAGCAGCTGAAGGAACCCCTTTTACAGGTATGAAATGACTCATCTTGGTAAAGGTGTCGACCACCACCAATACTGTGTTATACCCCTTACTCAAAGGAAGGTCGGTAATCAAATCCATTGTAATAGTATGCCAAGGTTGATTGGGTGTGGGTAGGGGTTGCAAATACCCTTGAGGAGCCTGCCTATTTGACTTTCCCCTGGCGCAGAGTTCACAGGCTGCCACATACTCTTTGATCTGAGAATTCATGTTGGGCCACCAAAAATATCTCTGAATTAGGTCAATAGTCTTCGAGATTCCCTTATGGCCTGCTAGAGGATGGTCATGGCAGTCTTTCAACACTAGTTCTTGAATTTTCGTAGTTGGTAGATACAGCGCTCCCTTTCGATACGGTAACGAATCCTTGATGATTCTGCCTTCTTCTTGGCTAACCCACTCCGCCATTTCTGCTGCAGACATCTGTTTCCCGACTTCTTCTTTGAACTCAGCCAGAGATAAGGTGCACACAAATTTAGATGCTGGAATAATAGGCTGCGGAGTAACGGAATGTTCAGAACTTTCTGTTTGAATCCTGGACAAGGCATCTGCCTTACCATTCTTGTTTCCAGGTCGATAAGTAATCACAAAGTCAAAGTCTGCGAAGTACAAGGACCAACGCAGCTGACGCGGAGTTAAGGTTCTTGCAGATTTGAGGAATTGGAGATTTTTATGATCAGTATACACGGTTATAGTGTGTCTCGCCCCCAGTAGATGATGCCTCCATTCCCCAAACGCATCCTTTACTGCTAACAGTTCTTTTTCGGCAATGGTATAGTTAATCTCAGCAGGATTTAATTTTCGAGAGTGATATGCCACTGGATGTAACTGTCCAGTTGATTTGTGGCGTTGGGACAAGACCCCCCCAACTGCTTGATCTGAAGCATCGGCTTCCACAAAGAAGGGTTCAGTGGGATCCGCATGGAGTAAAATAGGCGCAGTAGTAAAGCTGTTTTTGAGGAAACGAAAAGCTTGTTCAGCCTCTTCTGACCACTGGAATTTCACTCCTTTCTTGAGTAGTCTGGTAATTGGAATGATTTTCTGAGAAAATCCCTGGATAAATCGTCGATAGAAATTAGCGAATCCCAGAAATCGTTGAATCTCCTTGATATCTTTGGGGGAAGGCCAATCGGCAACTGCTTGCACCTTTTTCTTCTCCATTGTAATGCCTCCAGGAGACAGCACAAATCCCAAGAATTCCACAGTCTGTACGCTGAAAGCACACTTTTCCAGTTTTACATATAGTTTGTGCTTATGTAGTCTTTCAAGAACTGTTTTGACATGCTGAGGATGTTCCTCAGGATCCTTAGAATAAATCAAGATGTCATCCAAATACACTACAGCAATTCGATCCACCAAATCATTCATGATGTCATTTATAAAGTGCTGAAAGGCCGCCGGGGCATTACATAAACCAAATGGCATCACTTGGTACTCAAAGAGCCCATACTTGGTCCTGAAAGCAGTCTTCCATTCGTGACCTTCCTTCATGCGAATAAGATGGTAAGCACCACGAAGGTCCAATTTAGTGAAGATCTTGGCGTCTTTCAGCTGATCTAAAAGGTCCGAAATTAAGGGCAGAGGATAACGGTTCTTAACCGTGACCCGATTGATTGCTCGATAGTCAATAGATGACCTCAGTGATCCCTTCTTCTTAGGAATGAAAAAAAGAGGGGATGACACTGGGGACTGGGAAGGTCTGATAAATCCATTAGCCAGGTAATGGTCCAGGTATTCTTTTAGATAGCTGTTCTCGGCTTCAGTCAAGGCATAAATCCGACTACATGGTAGCATGGCCCCTGGTTCCAGGTCAATGGTGCAGTCATAGGGACGGTGTGGTGGGAGCCTCTCTGCCTCTTGCTCACTGAAAATTTCTTGGAATTCTTGGTATTCTATTGGAATCTTCGAGGTGTTGACCACTCCGATAGCTCCTCCACCAAACGATAACAAAGTGGATAAAGAAGGCTCCAAGGCAGAAGTAGGATCAACGAAACAGTGTTCCGTACAGAATGACGAGTCCATCTCCACAATGCGATCCTCCCAATTGATTGTAGGATTATGCAAGGAGAGCCAAGGAAGCCCCAAAATGATCTGAAATTGTGGAGCATCAATCAAGTTGAAATGAATGGTCTCACGGTGACCATTGGATTGAATTAATTCCAATTCTTCTGTGTGATGGGTAATTGGGCCAGAAGAGAGATTAGTTCCATCGACTGCTCGAACTGATTCTTTACATTCCTTGCGAATTGCCTGAATCCCCATCGCATTTGCGTACTTGATATCACAGAAGTTGCCCGTGGCTCCAGAATCAATCATAATGGCCACACCAGTAATCTCCTTTTCTCGAAACTTAAGAACCATTGATAAAATCAAATGCGGGGTCTGAGTCTGCAAGGTGTTCATGATATGATGAATCTTTGGAGCCGAATCTACCTCTTTCACCACCTGAGCGACTCCGCCTACAGATGGTTTTACAAGTTTCCCGAATTGGACAGCTTAGGCCTTTTTGGGCACTCTCTCACAAAATGCCCCGCTCCTCCACAGTACATACACAGTTTCTTTAACCTCCTCTGTTCTTTCTCTTCTTTGCTGAGGGGCCCACGAATTGACCCAATCTGCATTGGTTCACTTTCTGCACCTCCACCCGGACATTTGCCAACTTCTGCTCTTGTTCGCTCGTATCGTGGGAAACTCCAACGAAAATCCTTGGTCTTCTTTTCTCCTCTTCTCTCGGAACTTCTAAAGTCGATCTCTAAAACCAAATCCACTAATTCAGAGTAGTTGGTGGGTCGATTGGGAATCTGTGCCAAGGTGTCTTTTATATCATCCCTCAACCCCCGATAAAATAAGGCTGCTCTTTTCTCCTCAGGCCAATTAGTCTCTACTAATAATTTATTGAATTGTGTTAGATAGGTGATTAAATCCCTATTCCCTTGGCGCAATTCTAATAATTCATTGTCCGTAGCCTGGGACACTCTACGTCTATCAAAAATCCTAAGGAATTCTGCTTTAAAATTGTCCAAATTATACAAAAAGGGGTCATCTCGGGCAACTAAGGGCATGGCCCAATTTGCTGCATCCCCTCCCAGGTAGGATAAGATAAACGCAACCCGTGACTGAGCATCAGGAAAGAGATTTGCTCGACACATGAAGTGTAAAGAACACTGAGTGAGGAAGAGTTGGGCCTTTTGGGGATCTCCACTGTATCTTTCTGGGGGAGCTAGGAATAATGGGAGAAACCGAATGGACCACCTGAGCTACTGTGTGAGGGTCTTGATGTGGGAGTGAACTACTTGAAAGTTTTTGAGCAGGAGACGCCCCGGCAGAAATTTCACTAACTCTCTGAGCTAATTGAATTGTTTCCTGTCTAGACATTACTACATCTTGTCTTAAGGTCTTATTCTCATCCTTCAGGACCCCTAGATCTCTCTGAATTCCCTCCAACATTTCTCCCAAAGCTTTTAAACTAAACCCCTCCGCCATTCTACCCGGGTGAAGAACACTCTTTTAGGGCACTTCAATCTGTCAAGACTGCGGCACCAATATCTTCACGGAGGCAGAATGATGCTAGCTCCCCTTGCCCCTTCTCCGGAACACACTGCGTATGAGCAGCTGCTCCAGATGGGGGGAAAGGGGATTGGGACAGAGAAGAGACACTCGTGCTGGCCTGGACTCCCTCCTCAGTCAGGTGACGATTTCCGGAGGATTCCTAATGCACAGATGGGAACATCATTTCAACTTAATGCCTCAACTTACCCCCTAATCACTACGGTTCCAGTTTATTTCCTTCCCCCCCCCTTTGCCTACCAGGTGTCTGCAGGAGTTTTGCTTCTCTTCTTATGATCAGAGGTCCACTTCTGATTAGATTAAGTGGATGACCTAATGCACAGAGGGATAAATACAGGTTAAGTGATCCTATTCTAAATCTCTATGCTCTCTGCTTACAGTATACTTCCTTCTCTTCCCTCTCTCTTACCTATTCTCTGATCTTCCTATCGTTACCTCCTTCTGATAATGCTTGGTGTAGTCCAAAAGATGAAAGTTTAGTTCAGGAGAGCTTTAGCTTTTGAAGGATTATCCCTGCTCCACTGTAGCTCTGTTTCACGGCTTGAAATCGCGCAAAAAGGGACAGGGAAGGAAAACAGTAAGGAAAGAATAGGGAAAGCGCAAGGGAGGCAAGGAATTCCGTGCTGCAGGCGTAAGTACTTTCAGTCAAGAACGAGGCATGCGCTGCAACAACAGTCTAGTGCTTACTTGCTTCTTGTGACAACTGGTTGGCTGACAAACTTCGGTCTCCTTCTCTCGACGGTAAGCCTACCGGAGTAAAGGATACACGAGATATCTTGTTCTCAGTAGCTCGATGATAATCTGTGTATCTGGATTCTGCTACCCTTTCTGACTCGAGAAGGGCTAACAGATTTCTCTGACTGGAAACGCTCTTCTTTTGACGTGCTCATTCACGACCTCCCACTTCATGAGTGTAGGTCTGGGACAAGAGTTCCTTCCGCGTGGTGACACACGAAGGTACAAGACAGACGCTCTGACTGGAATAACTGAGAGCCTTCCGCAAACACAACCTCTCTCAGACTTAGGCGAATTGAAGTGCGCAGTGGAACGTTCTTCCACGGCGCGCGAAATCTCACTTCCCGCGAGACTTCCAACTCCCTTCAATACTGGGGTAAACTAGGCGGCCATCTTGTAACGGTCGACCTACAAGGAACAGCAGACCAACAGTTGCAAAGAGATGGCTTAACGATGACTCGATGTCTTTTCAGAGAGTGATTACTTAGAGTCATGGCGTTCACATAGTTCCTGACACACGCCCATGGCTCCCAAGATTTCCCACAGCTTTCTTCTGTTGACACAGTCGAATGCTGCTGAGAGATCCATAAAAGCCGGGTACACAGTGCCTTCCCTGGCCTGAGTGTACTTTGCCACCAAGTGATAGAGATTGAGACACTGGTCTGTCATAGAAAGACCATTGCGGAACCCGTACTGTACGTCTGTGATAATATCGTTTTCATCAGCCCAGACCATTAAGCGGTTTAGGATGACTCTCCCCAAAACTTTCGCCGTGACATCTATAAGAGATATTGGACGATAGCATTGCGGGTCATTCCTATTTCCCTTTTTAAACACGGGTACAATAGCGGCCGTGGACCAAGATCTAGGCATGCCTACTTCAGTGGCTGTATTAAATACCCTGGTGAGTATGGGAGCCCAAAGATCTGCCTGGCTTTTAAATAGATCAGGGGGAATCCCGTCTGGTCCTGGCGCCTTTCTCACTACTAGGCCATCTATTCCTAATTTAACCTCGGATACCGTAAAATACGTCCGAGTACATATTGGGAGTCCTATGGCTAGAATTGGTTCCTCCTCTAATTCACTACGGTTATATAAGCTTGTGAAGTGCGCCACCCATGCTTCTGGCAAGATATGGGACACCACTTGCGGTTTGTTAGATGGCTGAAAACAAGGGTCATTTATTACCCTCAAGAAGCTATTCATGTCCCGACGCTCGGCAGCCTCTCTCAGTGACTCCCAAGCCTGGATTTGTAGTGAAATTTTTCGCAGTTTGGTGGCCGTTTTATAACGAGTCCTGCAAGCGACAATCTTGCCTCTATCCTTTGGGACTGTTTTAAGTGCCAGCTTCAGGGCCCTATGGGCCCTTGAGCAATCCTTATCAAACCATCTGGGGCAAAAATCACCCTGCGTCTTTGTTTTACTCCTCAAAAGACTATCTATGTGAAGCGCAGTGCCCTCGAAAGCTTTGATCAAGTCGCTCCCCTCTACAGTAGAATCTAGGCACCTCCATATCTGGTTGTCAGTATTGGCAAGGAGCGCTCTATGGAATGCGACCCGGTCAATGTTACTCCACCTGATTCTCCTGCCCTGATCCGTTGCCTTATATTGGCCCACAGTGGTCCTTTTATCCACCGTAGCGATTAAATTATTATCCCTCAATGACAATACCAGGGGGTTATGGTCACTAAAGGCACTGACCACTATCTTAAAATGGCTAACCCTACATTTTAGTACATTTGTTACAAAGATGTAGTAAATAATTGAATCACTTCCCCTTCCCTTAAAGGAGGGGTTTATTGTGTTGGACAACCCGCAATCAATCAGATCCATCGTGTAGGTTAAGGCAAACTTACCCAGGATTTTACTTAATTCCATGCCCTCTCTAGAGTGCTCTAGGTGCCAACCGTTGGTGGAGGGGCATGCATCCCAGGTTCCTCTTTCCCATTTCAGATAAGGGAACTGGTGACAGTTAAAATCCCCAATTAGGACCAGCTGGGTGCTTGAATCCCCTGTATCATGTAAGCAGGCTAATCTCTCCTCGAGCTCGGCCAAGTTTAGCATAGATTGTCCCGCATTATAAAAATTTATGAAAATGAGCTTTAAGCCCTTCTTGGAGTATCTAATACCCTGGAGACAACCCAAGTCCCACCCCAGGACCTGCCAAGTCCCTTGCAACGTCAATGCCACATACGTTATTAAACCTCCCTTGGCACGGCCCATAGTTGTTTTGCAGGCCGGGACAAAAAACATTTTATAGCCCTCCAGGAATGGAGCACTACTATTGACTTCCCACGTTTCCTGGAGACAGATAACGTGGTATTTTCTAATGAGGTCTAACTATTCTTTGTTTTGGATTTTAGCTGCAATTCCTGCGATATTCCAAGAGATCATCCTCAACTCCTTAGAAGTTGGTTCAAGCCCACTGATCCCTCCACTCGTCTTCCTTGGGGGAGGGAACGTTTCTGGGATAATTACTTCTATGATCGTATCTTCCGCACCCCTCTCGTGCCGCGCTAAGGTGCCAACTGCTATTCCCAGATTGTGTACCCCTGGTGGGCTTATATCGTCAGATTTAGATTGATTATCATGTTCTCTCTCGATCTCGCCACACCCTGTCCTCACCAGTCAATCCTGTTCATCCAGGACAGATGTACTGGAGAGAGGGGCAAATCTATTTATTGCATAGCCCAAGCTATCCTCCCTGCCTTTCTCAGTAGCCCAGTGCCGCTGCATTCTCTGACCTGACTCCAAAGTGTTATCCCTGTAAAATAAATACAGGGGTAGCATCCTTATGCAGGACCCTCTTGCCCTCTCCCCGTGGCGGTTGTCGAGCAAGTCTCTTACTAACTCGGGGTGCCTAAAGTTTACAATGACACAGTCACCTGCAAATTTTCTCTTGCTATCCCCAATCCAAGCCACCCTCCTGGCCATGAGGATGTGCCTGTGCTGGAAGCTCCTTACTGTTGTGTTGTTGTATAGCCAATGCGAGGCCTTATTTATCAGTGTACTGGTTGATTCTCCCCTGTCATGGTTGAGTCCAGGCACGCCTACTAGCACTATCGAGTATGGGCAGGATGCAGGAGGTAAATCCAGTGTCTGGAGACCTGGGGTGCTCTGGACGCAGTCAATACTGCTGTTCCTAAAGACCTTCTCGGGCTCCTTAATTCTTAGGCGATTGTCCCTAGGGTTAGGAGGGGTCTGCATAGTACCTGGGGCCTTACAGCGCAAATTCCTGTTACTAGTCTTTGCTGTCTCCATGGTTATACCTCTCTGCTCCATAGGCTCGGGGTCATTATTGGTTACAGCCTCTCGCCCGCTGTCAGCAGCTGCTATCCCCTCCACCCTCCCCTGTTGGTTATTCCCGGGTAGCCGTCCCCTGTCTTGGTCTAACAGTCTGCTTACTTTCCCTTCCAGTCTGGTGATTTCTGTCATATCTGGCCCCAGATATTGAAGTAGAAGCTGTTCCATTTTTGTCTCGAATGCTATAATAATTTCATGAAGCCCTTCCGCCCCACTCCCGATTTGACAGTTTGGGCATACTGTGCTCTTGGGTTTCTTACTAGCTCCTTTGTTGGGCTTTGTCGGCCCTCTATGGCTAGACTTACTAACACGGTTTGATGTATGCGACCCGCCAGAGTCTGGAAACCCCACCGTCAATAAAGATCTTTTGGAGCGTGTAACTACTTCCCTGAGAGGGCTCCGTGAGGGGTCTACATCCGACACAGCTAGTTGAACGCTGGGCCCCCCACTCAAACCCTCCCCTTGCACTGTTTTAGATAGAATGGCCTCCTGAGTGTCTTCATTACTGGGTGTTTGCTTAGGTATCTTCTGGTTAGTAGAGCCCAGTCCAGTTCTGCTAACTATCTCAGGGTCAGCGGCGGCTGGTGAGTTTTGAAAATGGTGAGGCGGAAAACCTGGGGATGAGTGCAAAAACGTGAGTGAGCAAAGCATACAAGCTCAACTGAAAATGTGGAAGTTACCCCACACCCACACATTTTTGAAAATAAAGAGCGGTAATAGAGAGATGGGAGGAGAGGATGGAGTGTAAAGGGTACATATTGCCAAGAGAATGTGCAGGTACAGGGAGGAGGAGGTGTTAGAAGGAGGGGAATATAAAGGGCAGATGAAGATGGGAGAAAACACATGTGTAAGGAAGGGAGAGGCGTAAGCAGGAAGGAGGGAGAAGTGCAAGTTATAACTTTGCGAGCTCCATGGGCCTAATCTTCCATGGCAGCTGCTACTAATGGTCAAATACTTTTGTGTGGATTCTCTCTTGTTATCAACTGCCACAAGCTGCACCCTCTTACCGCCTTCTTTCTAGACTCCTCAGCCCTCAACCTAACCCTCCTGATGTCAAAATGTACCCCCACGTCAATGCGGTTCTCTGGATTGACCCGGACTGAGGTAGCCATCGATCCTGAGAAAGGTATTGAAGAGAGAGCAGGATGTTTATAAGACACACAGGCACAATCCACTTCAAATAATAGGTCAGGGTTGACATGGTTTCCTTTCAAGCAGGGAGGTATCAAAGTAGGTGTTAACCAGCACATCAAATGTGACTTCTATGTCTGTTGCAATGCCTTCTCATAGTGCTTACGTGTCTCCCTTTAGTACCGCACTACACAAGAAACCTACTGCCAAGCTCCAATCTCAGCATACGCTCTGGATTTTGTTACCTTCAGCTGGCAGATTCCAGGACTCCTCAGTGCTCCACATGTGTCTCACTGACCCTTAAAAACACACCGGAGCATAGAGCATCAAAGCATCCACAGCTGCTCTACTGTCCCGGGTCAATGATATGCCGACATCACTGTCTTTGCCACAGAAGGGAAACCACCGAGTGTAAACTGCTGGCAGCAGACACAAAACTACGGGCAATTTTAAAATACTGTCCCTTGTTAAAAAGCATGCACCTTTAATTCCAGCCACATCTGCAACATGTTTAAATGGCCTTTGTAAAGCTATTTGTGATTCTGGGCAAATCACAATCTCCTCGTACCTAAAAATGGATCTGTTATTTTGCAATGCAACTGGTGCTCATTCAAAGCACTCCAACATCTCTGAGAGAGTTTACGCTACATAAAACTGCAGCAAAAAATAAATAAAAAACAAAAAAAAACACAAAGGCACCGCTAGGAGACTGCCCCAACCACAGAAGATCCTCCGGAAATTAAAGAAAACATCTCCCACCTCGCCAATATTACCCACTTCCCCTCACTCCGCAGAGACACACCTTGTATCCACAGCACACAGCCTGCTCCATCAGAGCCAGAGAGCGTTAATATATGAGCCAAGTGTGCCCGAAAGCACGAGTTTTCTTCAGAGACACCATGTGCACAGAGGGCACTAAGACAGCCTGTGCCTATAGCATGCACCCCCCCTCCCCCCAGAAAACCAATGTAAACAGCCTGCACGCGCCCTGTCATCCTGTGTACTCAGACCCCTGAACCACCCCCGTGTGCACAGCACAGCCCACACTCGCCCATGGCTTCCCATGTGCACAGCCTGTACGCAGCATGAACACCCTGAGACATCCCGTCTAACAGCATGCACCACATGACACACATACTATGCAATCCATGCCCATGCATGCACACTGTGTATACAAAGAATGTACCCTGCTAGACACCAGGTGTACAGCACACACACCCCGAGACCTCATATGTATACACAGCATGCACTGCTCAAGGCACAGCGTGTGCACTGCAGCAGCCCTCTTGTGACATCCTACGTGCACAGCATGTACCTCCCGGGACACACTTTATATGCACACCCTGCATACTGCTCACAAATACGCACACATCGACACAGTAACAACTCAGGCACACACATCCACCCCCCTCCCCCATACACAGATGCACACGCATACCAAAACGTACAGACACAGAAATGTAGTCACACACAGACACGCTGAAAGACACACGAGCCCCTAACACAAGTATGTCGATAAACATAAACACACGGAGGTAAACAAACATGCATCCACACAAACACTAGACAGCCACCCACAGAAATGGACAGACACACACGTGTGCCCTACACAGTCTGACTGCCCCATTGACTTAGCTGCCATGCAACTATTTTTGCTTGCCAGGAGGTATGTCCGCAGGAGACATGTTAAAACCCGTCCCGCCGGCCCCTGCACACCAAGGCAGGACGGCATAAGCTCCATTAAAAGAGGGAAGGTACTTAAAGAAGCCGAACAGTCCGGCCTCGTGGCAGATGCGGATGAGATTCTCACAAGGGGAGAGGAACAGCGACAAAGAATAGACAATTTAAGAATGTAAATACATTAACAAAACCAGTCTGTCCGCTGCGTGTAGCGTTCAGCATTAGTCTCATCAATATAATGCACTGTGTAACTATTAACTAAATAAATAACTCACCAATGGAACGTTCTCGCGCCAGGCTCCTCCGCATGACTGGACAGCATGGCGCAAGCCTGGAAGAAACCGGAAAATGCTCGATTTGGACTCCTCCCCCAGACCCCAAACTATTGCTGGGTCTTATGGAAGAAGCAGAGGTCACTGACACGCCCCCACTCCTACATTGTTTAAGCTGACCGCCCTGCCCCCAGCCATTGAAATGCATGTAAGTCTTCCGACTCCTCCCTGGGCTACGTGAATAACACCCAAACTAAAACACTATTCTGGCATTGCTATACAGACTGCGCCCACCAGAGTGCCGTCACTGTCCTGCTTTCTGGCTCCAGGACGAAGAAATCTTCGCCCTTGGAGGCAAGATATACACAGAGCCAAGTGCCATCCTCCCCCACCACGACCCCACCCCCTCAAACAAAACCCAGATTTACATGTTTGTTCACCGAGCAGCCAGCACAATTTATTGCTAGCTGCTCGGTGTTCCATCTCGCATTTTTTACACCCCCCTAGGGTGGTAGAGCGACGCCCATCACGTCCCTGAACACCAGCCGCCACTGCTTAGGGTCCCCCTGTAAGCTTGAGTTGACCGATGTTAGTGCATCAGTGGGGTCAGGCTTGATAGTATGGACTAGGTTAACTTGGGTTAAGTGAGCTGCTCCACAGGGCGTGGGATATGATGCTATTTTACCCAGGGAAGACCGTTTCCTTGCTATTAGGGAGTCCAGTGATAATCTCTGCTCAGTCAGCTGGATCTCATGCGCTAACAGGGACTCAGCTCTTATAATGAAAGCATCAAGGGTGCCCTTTACCCCTCCCTCTGCCCTGGACTGAGAGTTCTTAGGTTTAACCATGGTTAAAATATACAGTTCTGACTATCCCTGTTACAGACCCCGCCCTTTATCTTAACTTGGGTATAAACAGTTATAATACCTGGTCGTGGGAGTTTCCAACACAGGTAACACTCGTAGTCAAGTCAGCCACAATACGATATATTTTAAGCAAAGGGGCTTCCTAGTTAGAACTTCGTATGTTATCATAGGGATAGCAGCACAGAATAGCAGCACAGAATGCGTGAACCTTAAAGTTCGCACGTGTGACCGGAGGTCATCACTAAACCATCAAACCTGAACGCAAAGTCAAGGGACGTGGCCCGGCCTGGCCTCCTTTAGCCCCTGATGGCCACAGATGGCCCGCCCTTTGCCCGGGCTTCGCACAGCACGCGCCCGCGCGTGTCCCGCGAAGCGGGAGCCGCGCTGTTATTTATGCGCCTCCGGGCGCGACAAGGATCAAGCAGGCAGCAGAGCAGTGTGGGAGGGGTAGTCCTCTCCCTCCGTGTGTGGTGGCGGCACTGGCAGCAGTTCCTCAGCGGTTCCCGTGAAGCGGGAGCCGCGCTGTTATTTATGCGCCTCCGGGCGCAGCAGGGATCAAGCAGGCAGCAGAGCAGTGTGGGAGGCGTAGTCCTCTCCCTCCGTGTGTGGTGGCGGCACTGGCAGCAGTTCCTCAGCAGTTCCCGCGAAGCGGGAGCCGCGCTGTTATTTATGTACCTCCGGGTGTGACAGGGATCAAGCAGGCAGCAGAGCAGTGTGGGAGGCGTAGTCCTCTCCCTCCGTGTGTGGTGGCGGCACTGGCAGCAGTTCCTCAGCGGTTCCCGCAAAGCAGGAGCCGCGCTGTTATTTATGCGCCTCCGGGCGCGACAGGGATCAAGCAGGCAGCAGAGCAGTGTGGGAGGCGTAGTCCTCTCCCTCCGTGTGTGGTGGCGGCACTGACAGCAGTTCCTCAGCAGCTCCCGCAAAGCGGGAGCCGCGCTGTTATTTATGCGCCGCCGGGCGCGACAGGGATCAAGCAGGCAGCAGAGCAGTGTGGGAGGCGTAGTCCTCTCCCTCCGTTTGTGATGGCGGCACTGGCAGCAGTTCCTCAGCAGTTCCCCAGAACACTCCGCTCAGTGCCGGTCGCTGAAGCCTCAAGGGAAGCCATTGTCCAGCGTCAATGATAGTCTGAGACAAACTGACTGAATACAGTCAGCTGCAGCAGCCGCCAGACAAGCAAATCCGCCCACTAACCAGCCCCGCCTTTGCACTAGAGAGAGCAGCGCCCAGCTCCAACACTATAGGGCAGAATTCTTGTCACTCGTAGACCATGCTCGGGTCACATTAACCTGTCAGTTGCCCCGCCCACAACATCTCTACTAACTGAAGAACTACTTTCGCTCACACGACATGTAACAGTAACATTGGTAAGCACTTCAACTCACGCAAAGACGTTCTGCATCACCCTCCCGGCTCTTTCCGGGTCTCGAACTCTAACACAGTCAGAACACTGGAAGCTGGATTCTCTGCGAGCAGGGATGACAGCGTCTCTTGTCAGTGAGTCAGGCCGCGACACGGGCTCCTCTAAAGTCGAGGTCTCCTCCTACTTGCTTGGGCAAGGGAAGGTATATTGATACCTGTAGGTGCCTTGGAATGCTAGAATTGATGTAAAGTTGGGCAGAGGAAGACGTCAGGAATGAACCCTTAAGTATAGAGGTTCATGCATAATAAATGAGTTCTTGGAGAAATCAATAATCCTGTGCTAGGGGAACTCCCAAGAGCTTAAGGGTCTGGTTTCTAAGAACTCGTTGTGACGTTGGGGTGGACGGATGTAGGTGACCATGCCTGTAATTGGATTGCATGGCTAATGCCTAAATAAGGACTGGGATCTTATGCCTATATAAAGGCAATGCAAATTCTGCCTTTACAAGGACATGTTTCAGGAAAACCTATATACGGACACCTAAAGCGGAATACAACAGCACCTCGCCAAAGAACACATGGAGGGGGCTGGCTGAACAGGTGCGTGTGGGGTTCGAACTCGTGGCAGTCAAACTAGATGCCGTACGTGGGTGTCTAAGTCCCATCAGGGACCACTTACACTCCCTAACAGACAGCCACAGTCCGCCCCATGCCCTCCCACAATCCATGGGTGGCGTCGCTGGAGTGATGACTTGGAGACAACAACAACTGTTCAGCCAGAGTGGCTACAGCGATATCATCCGTGATTTGGGAAAGATGAGGAGGGTCATGGAGAACATGGAGCAGATGGAGGCGCAAAGAATGCCTACCACAGCTGCACATGAGAAAGCTGTAGATGGAATCTTCCATGCCCTGCAGATCCTCATTATGGGAGTGAAGCCACAAGACATTGCGCAGATGAATGCTGCTGCTACTACTACAGCCACATCTCCGGCCCCTGATGTGTCAGTGTCACACAGTGTTGCAGACTAAACACCACAACCCAGATGTGAGACACATGAAATTTCAGAGGCCGAAGAGGAGAATGAATCTGCCTTTGTGGTAAGTAGGAAGCAGTAGCATTCATCTCCAACATATGACTCCTTTCTGCTTGGTTCTGCCCTCTGCATTATGCCCTGGAATAACACCTTCCACTGTCCCGAGATACGCCCTGCGACACTAACCTTGCACATCGACAAGGACCGCCATATATTATTTGTAAGACAATGACACAGCAATCAGCCTGCGGACTGGACTCTTCCCCTTAAGAGTAACTTAACAATCCCTCAAGGACTCTGGCTGGCCCTCCACGGGGCAACATTGTAAAGTGTTGTCTGCATGGCCCAGTACTAAGACAGCTTCAACACTCCGCTGAACGTGAATAATACATCCAAATACACAGAGATGTGTCATGTCTATGATTAACCAAGCATGAAAGCATGAATGATTGTAGGGGCAGTGATTCCCCCATACGTCCATGTTGCTCATGTTGTGGGACTTGAGTCACAGGGTGCATCCCTCCACCATGGTGGTACATATCTGACCCCAAAAGAAGCCCTGTTGTCAATTGTAGGTCACAAATGACAGCCTATATGTAATGATTTGGGACACAGTGGAAACGCTGATTAGTGGAATTCCGTACTATCTTTGATACACAGAAATGGCATTTCGAATACGTGACACCCCAAACATCCTCTCCGTACAGAGGTGACACACCCAACATCTATTCTCAATTTTCTTGATTGTTATCACTTCATGTTGCACTTACACTTGTCAGAGTGATGTGCTTTTACAGAGGAGTGACATGCACTCAGGGAATGTGTGTTGGAATTAATTTATTTGCACATGCTGTGCATGTGGTCATTTTGTACTGTCCCATGATTGCTAAGGACTGTGACAATGTAATGTGCTCATGTGAAGAATTTGTCAATGATGATGTTCCTATGGGCTATTCCAGCTGCAATGGGGTGTGGTCCACTTGCTTCATCTTCCTCATCATCATCTGGTGCATCTGGCACTTGTAGCCATGGGGCATTGGTGTGTACACATATGTTGTGCAACACACAACATGCAACGATCATCTTGCACACAATGTCTGGGATGTACAGGAGCCTTCCACCTGTGATGTCCAGGCACCTGAAATGTGACTTCAACACACCAAATATGCATTCCACGATGCCCCTGGTTTGTTTGTGGGCTGCATTGTACTGCCTCTGGGCCTGTGTGTTCAGGGCTCAGAGGGGTGTCATCATCCAAGGGCAGAGTGCATATCCTTGGTCACCTGTGACAATGCAGAGAGACATGAGTCAATAGTTGGTTATGCATGATGTGTTGGGAGGCTCACTTGTTCATTGATGTGTGACATGTGTGACTTAGTGATTCCTGATTGACATGTACTGCTTGTAGTAAATGAGCGGCATCAATGTGTATTACGTAGCCTCACTGCTGCTCCTCCCTCCCCCGGGCCTATTTACTATTGTGCACAGCGCTGTTGCATCACTTGCACTCTTACGGCACACGATTGACATGCCTGTCTTCGCATGTCCACAAGCCTGAGAACAAAACTGTGATGTTATGCGTTGAAGGTGGGCGGCCACGTGTTTGTAGGCCGATGGTAAGGATGGGGCGGACACAGATGCATAGTTCATGGCTGGCTGAACTCGCGATGCGGTTGAGAGTAGACCTTTGGCTCATGCTGCGGTAACAGCGACACACACAACAGTTGGCATGTATGATCCCAGACCCCGAGCGGGCTTGCGCTCCCTCATTTGCCCCTCCGGCCGAGCCCGCACTCCGGGGGCATGCTACATTGCAACATTGTCCATTGAGGAATGGGTGGCGCCGACACTATAACAGAGATACACACATTAGTCACTTCCTTGGTAAGGCCAAAATGTAACCATGCCCAGAGCCCCGGGTTGATGAACCAAGCCCCTACACTGGACTGGCGTACGCCAGTCCACTCCGCTTACGCTCACAAGGGGGTACGACACAGCTGCATGTCCCAGGTCTACCCCACTGCCTGAGGTGACATGGTTGTGTCTGCTGTACACAGCACAATGTCATGTGGTAATGCCCAGGGCCCTCATGCACACATAATGACCATACGGACACACTCAGATGGTTTGTGGAACTGGCTACGGGCACATGCGCCCGGCCCCTTTTATTGTCAGGGTCACATGTCCAGTGATGCCTGTGCTGGATGGGTGTGGGGTGAGTGTAAGCCAGCCCTCAGGGAGTGGTTGGTGCTGGCAACAACTACAACAGTGATCAGACAATCAGAAGTTCAAAGTTCAAACAACAAGGGTCCCTGACTTGAGCTGCACAGAGTTAGTGGCCCTGGATGCACTGCGGCAGGCACAGGCCCACTGCCACGGGACGGTGACTTGGGGTGCACTGAGGTAGGGCCACGTGAGCTGAGCGGGTCCTCGTCGATGTCCAAGGTGAATGTCGCAGAGTGTTTTGGGGGAAAGTGGAAGGTGTTCTTCCAGGGCATGATGCAGAGGGCAGAACCAAACAGAAACAGGCAATATGGAGGAGATGAATGCTACAGACTCATTCTTAACACCAAGTCAGTATCAGCTACATGATGATGAAGACAACTCCCAGGCCATATACTCAGGCACCACCAAAGACCAGTGTTCAGCCAGCTCCTCTTGGAACTCTCACACACAACGTTGGAATGGCATGTGGCGATGATTTGTGGTTGATGGAGGTAAAAGCACCAGAGCTGAGCGTGTGTGCAGCCTGCGATGATGCCATGTCCTGCCTGGTCCGGACTGGATTGGATTAGTGTGCGTCCTGCTGGACCACAGTGTAGGCCGAAGGCAGTAGTCAACAAGGGCCCACATACACGTGTCATTGGAATGCGATGCACAGAGGTGGTGGCACCAAAGCAGTTGACAGTAGTGTTCGATCACATCTGTAGCGAGGATCCTTTTTCCCTCTGGACCGAACCGCATCTTCCTCTATCTCCTCTCCTTGCGTACAATCTGTCATAAATAAATCAAGACTCAGTTCCAAATGTGTGACCTACTTGACCATAGTGTAGGCCGGTGAAGTACGTCAGTGAGAAAGGAGTGCTGGGGGCCTGTGTCGCGGAGGCCGTGATGGTCTGAGTAGGCTGCCAAGGTCGCAGGCCTTGGGCTAGGAGCTTGCACAGGCACATGGTGGGCCCTCATTGACACACACCGGTGTCGGCAGGTGAGCGGTGTGGCCTGGTTGGGCAGGGGCGGCCAACACAGGTTGGGGACATGCGGCCTGGGGTGCTGCAGGCGAACATGATCGTAGGCACTGCCGCTCATGTCATCGGCCCCGTGACGGGGTGAGTAGCGCCACCCTGGCAGACACGTTTGCCATTCTGGAAGAGAACCACGCCCAGGGCAATGGGCTTTTTATTCACTCCCCTACGCTGGCCTGGCGTTCGCCGGGCCAGCCCACTCCGCTCACGCTTACAGGGGGGGACATAACAAGTTCCATTTCAGCGTTCTTCCCCACTGCCTAGGGTAACATGGTTGCGTCCACTGTTCACTACACTCCAAACACCAGCAGTATATGTCGACATGGACATGTCTGTGGTCTGCATACTGCGATCTGTCCAGCACATCCATGCCACACTTGACATTGTGTACATTCTCATTCATGGGTCACTTACCTCCTTCACACATGCCTGGTTCCCACCTCTCCCCAGAATATGCTATTGTGTGGCTGAGGTGCCATGCCGTTGATGGCTTATGTACATGGCCAGCCCAGGTTGGCACAGTAAGTTGTGCTTTCGTGTCTGGTAGGTGGGCATGTTGTTTGTCATGTTGTATGTGATTTTGTAACGTGTGCATTCCCAGAGTTATGAGTTGCATGATTGTGGAGTTGAGGTGTGTGGTGTGTTCATTTGGTACTTACCAACGAGCAATGCATTTGCATAGGTGCCAGACTCAAAACGCTGATTGATGATGGACTATCGGAAGATGAAGGAATCATGCACACTGCCTGGGTAGTTGGCGACAACATTGGTGGTCCACTATTGCCTGCACATTGATGAAATGCGTGTGCTTTCTGTTGCGGTAATTGTGTGCAGTGTCGGCAGGGGGCACAAGTAGGACATGTGTGCAGTCGATTGCCCCAACATGTGTGGGAAGCCAGCTATGGCGTAGAAGCCTTGCTTGGTCTCCAGCTGTTCCTGCGCAGTGTGTGGGAAGTAAAGGTGCTGGGGTACCAAGCTGATGATGGCATCCAAGACAGGTGTGAGGAACTTTGATAGCGCTGGCTGTGAGACTCCTTCGACTCTGGCAGTTGTTGGTTGGAAGGTACCAGAGGCCAGCAGGTGCAGCACAGCCAGCAGCTTTGTCTGTGGAGGGATGTTGGTTGTCCGCTGTGTTGGTACCGTCAGCCTGTGGGCAATGATGATCAGGATGCGGAGGAAGGTTGTCCTTTTGAACCTGTAGTGGGCAATGTCATCCTCTGGCGTTAAGTCTGTGAGGCTGGTGCATTTTCTGAAGGTCCACTGTCTTTGTCTGCGCTGCCTCTGTGGTAGTCTGGGGGGTGGGGTGGGGGTGGTCCGGGGAGATGGCGGGCCTCTGGATGGTGGCGGTGGATGTTGTGGCCCTCTTCGGTGTCCGAGCTGCATGATCAGTAGCTCCATGGCATCTGTTGTTCTTCAGGTGTGGCTCTGTGCTGGGCTCCCTGTCATACTGCAGGTAGTCCGACTTAACACCAGGTAGGAGCAGGTGTTAAATCCCTGCTGCTAACGCACCTTATCGCATGTTTTGTGATCTTATCGCCAATCTGGCTGGTCATTGGGAATGTTGCGAAGTGGTGTTGTTGCGGATTTTTGCATGGGAACGCCTACTCTGCATCTCATTAGCGTTAGTTGCCGGTGTCATTTGTGGCGTTGTTTTTTGTGGCTGCTATCACAGGAAAACTGGTGATATGGGCTGTTAGCACCAGCTCGTGAATAGGGCGATAAATTTATCACCACTTTGGCTGCGAAAAAGTGCCGCTAACTCAGTGATAAGTCCTTGAGAATATGCCCCTATGTTTTTTAGACATTAACATTCCACAAGGGGACCTCCGTATTCAGCAATGATAAATGAATTTAACAGGTAATATTGTATTGTGCATGTAAACAAAGCAAATACAATCAAAGAACATCAGAATGGCTCAGGGATGAATATCTAGCCATTTCTTTTGTTTAGAAATAGACACATCAATCATTTTTCTTTCAGAAAATAATTTTCAGCAAATTGCCAAGGTTGCCTGTACACTGTCCTACTGGACTTTAGATTGTGATTCTGTAAATAAATGTCTTATTTTAGATGAACAATCTGTACTCATATAGCACCCTTACAAAGTCAGTGAAAGGTGCTATCTTGGAAAAAGTGTTGTGAAAAAAGGCACTTTTTTAGTGGCAACCCCGCATATTTTGCTGAATTTTTTTGTCATGTGTTTTAGACTCTGCTAATCGGAACACTTCTGTCCACTGCCCTGTGTGCTCTGACCTCTAAAACGAATCAAAATCGATGATTCCCGAATTGGGGTGTTTTTTATAACGATAGATTACAATGTTGGGGAAATACACCCATTGAATGAAAAGCTAAATGGTATTGTGGGTTATTGTGCCACCCACTAGTATGACAAAGAAAACATGGCTTAAGACCACCATTTTGGTCTGACTGCTACAGTGTAAAACCTACAGTGTGAAATGTTAAAATAACACTTTTCAACATTTAAAATACTCACTTTTAAAACTGAGTAAAAGTGGGATATGTAGAAAATTCATGTTACCGACGCCGTGCCCCCACAGTGACATGTTCCTAAAAGCTATTTTCACTGTGATTGGCCTGGCTGTCCAAAGCAGAGAACCAGAGTACAGAATAAATTACTAAAACTGATATTTTGGGTATGGGACAAGCTTGAAAAATATTAAAAGGACTATTTTTAATAGGGATTACAATTACAATTCAATGGTGAAGTCCGATTTTTTTATATCTCTTTTTATTAACTTTCACAATACAAAGAGCAAAAGAAAAACATGTGCAAGTAGTTGTAGTGTCCTCCCAAGCCTGGGTATCCACAAAGGACAACACCAAACACAGAGCTTAGTAATACACGTTGTTAGAAATGGGATCAGTGGTTGGCATCCTGTCCGAGTAGGAACCCTCACTATAGTCAGGGTAAGGGAGTCACACAGCTAAGATAACCTCTTTTAACCTCCTCGGTAGCTTTGCACAAGCAGTCAACCTTATTTCACCGGCAATGAGTAAAGCATTTGTACATACACACACAGTAACACAGTGAAAACACCACAAAATGAGTCAACACCAGTTTAAGAACATAGTTAATATTTATCTGAAGAGACCAAGACCAAAAATACAAAAATACAACATCCATAACTCAAGATATCACTTTTATAAAGATTTCTTTGCAAATATAGCTCCTAGAAAACAACAGTTTCAACTGGGTGTAGTGTCCGAGTCACAGAGGACACAGACGCAGGGTCAGGATTCTCTCAACTTTCTTTATTGCTACCCCCCTTAATCAAATCCTTCTCACTACTGCCCTTCCCCAGGGCATGACTCCGCCTCCTCCCTTATCCCACCCTCAACCTGCCTCCTCAGTGAAGGAGGTCCTAGTGCCCAATGTTTGAATGCAATACTACATCTCCCCCTTTCTTAACAAAATGAGTTAGTTCAATCTTTTCAATAGATAACCAAAGAAAATGTCACATAGTTACAGTTCTTCAATCAGACGACTCGGTCTCTTAATGGTTCGGCGGGGACGGATATGGACGTCTGGACAGTCAGGTTCTCCTCCATCAGGGATCGCTCTCGATGGCTGGTCACTGGTTTCAGTTACACTAAGTCTTGTTTCTCCAGTGGCAGGACCATTGAGTAGTTCTTTAACTTTAGGACTGCACTTCTGAAAGTGCGCCACATTCCTGGTGATTCTCTTCTCATCCGATTCAGCAGTGATCATGGTTCCCTTTTGTTTGGTGACTACTAGTGGAGTTTCATGAAAAAGACAATCGGTTTTCTTTTGCTGTTCTTGTTTCACTAGTACCCAGTCACCTTCGTGAATCAAGGATGGTGCAGCTCTTCTACGACGATCTGCATACGTCTTCATTCTCTCCTTCTTGAGTCGGTCAGTGCCAGCTATGTCATCTGGGTCAGAGTCGTGGGATACTGCTCCATCATTCCAGTCAACCATGGGTATTCTGGTGCGCACCAGCCGGCCCAGCATTAGGGTCGCGGGGCACTTACCGGTAGTGGAATGAGGTGTGTTTCTATAAGCTCGCAGGACTTCATTTAGGACCATTTGAGTGTCTTGCCGCAACACTTCAGCCTGTTGAATGGCTTTCTTTAATGTAGACATAAATCTCTCAATCAATCCATTGGCCTGTGGCCACAGAGGTGTAATTTTGCAATGCTTGAAGTTGAGATGCTTGGCAAAGTCCGCGAAATCTTGACTGTTGAACGGAGGCCCATTATCTGTTTTCACTATTTTGGGAATGCCCCAGGTGGCGAACACTTCATCCAAGACAGGTATTGTGCTGGACGCTTTTGTTGACGCAATGAGTTGTGCAATCGGAAAACGTGAGTACTCATCCATGATAACCAGGATATATTGTCCAGATTTAAATGGCCCAAAGAAGTCTACAGCAATATGCTGCCACACACCCTCCGGCAATCAGGACATTTGCAGTGGTGCGGGAGGATCAGGTCAACTGACCAGTTGACATTGGGGACAGTCCTTCAATGTGAGCTCTACCATTTGGTCTAGCACTGGAAACCATACCCGCTCCCTCAGTGCTCTCTTGGTGGCCACAATGCCTCTGTGGCCTTCATGTGCCAGATTAATAATGCCTTGCCGTAAATGTTTCGGGATGACTATTCGATTGTCTCGTAAGAGCAGGCCATTTGTGGCTACTGACAGTTCCTCCTTTACGTGCTTGAAAGCGGAAAGTTCATGTCTGTTAACTACGCTGTTTGGAGTGTTGACTTGTAAGTGTCTCCAGTCATTATTTTGTATACGGCGCTTTACGTCTTGCAGAGTGACATCTTCAAGAGTGGCATCTAAGATGGCTTCCAGCGGGACTGCTGGTGGTCGGGCCTGATCCACCACAAAGCATATGTATTCCTCGGCTACAGACGATCTGCACTTGGTTGACTCTTTGGGGTGCCTTGACATGTAGTCAGCAGGGTTTTCTGCTTTTCCGGGCTTGTGCACAATTGTGTAAGTGTATTCTTGGAGGCGAAGGCCCCAACGTTCTATTCTCGGTGGCATCTTAGCTCGAGGATTGCCAAAGATGGTGATGAGGGCCTGATGATCGGTGATTAATGTGAAATGTTTTCCGTATATGAAGATGTGAAAATGCTCACAGGCCCAAACAACAGCCAAGCTTTCTTTTTCAGGCTGTGAATATGCTTTCTCCGTCTCAGTTAGGCTTCTGCTGGCATAGGCAATTATGTATCAATGGCCACTTTCAGAGTCATATTGAGCTAGAATGGCTCCCAGCCCCACGGGACTGGCGTCTACGGTGATTTCTGTCTTTTTCTTCGGATCAAAATAAGCCATGTTGTCGGGTGACTCCACAGCCGCTTTAATTTCGTTGAAGGCTTGTTTACATCCCGCCGACCACTGGAACGGATGACCTTGTTTTGTGAGTTGTCTCAGGAGATAGCTGATGGTTGCATAGTCTTGGATATACCGGGCACAGTAGCTGGCCATCCCTAAGAAGGAGCGAACATCTCCTGCATCCCGAGGGCTGGGGGTGTCATACAACACAGCCACTTTGTCTGGATCTGGTCTCATTCCCGCCTGGGAAAAGATATGGCCAAAGAACTTCAACGTGGACTTATGGAACTCACACTTGGCTTTATTTAACGTGAGGTTGGCTTCCATTAGTGCATGACAGACTTGTTCTAGGGCGTTGTTGTGTTCTTGTGTTGTGGACCCATAAACTAGGATGTCATCACTGTAGTTTAGGGCATTGGGGATGTGATGAATCGTTTTTCTAATGGCTTCTTGAAAGATTTCAGCAGCAGAAGATACTCCAAAACTGAGTCTCTTGTACCTGAAGAGACCAATGTGGGTTGAAAAAGTTGTGATGTAACGTGACTGCTCGTGTAACTCCAGTTGGTGGTAACCTTTATTGAGATCCAGTTTGGAGACTATCTTTGCTCTGTTGAGTGAAGCAATCATGTCACTGATATGTGGCCCGGGGTGTCTTTCTCTTTCAATGGCGGTGTTGGGCGCCCTCATATCAACACACAGACGGACTTTGTCAGATTCACCTTTTTTCAGCACGAAGACTACTGGAGAAACCCAGGGTGTAGGTCCATCCGTCCTTTCAATGATGTCAGCTTTTGAGCAGATCCTGTAGCTCCTGATCGACTGCTTGTTGGAGATGAAAGGGGATCCGACTATGGTGTTGAGCTACAGGAGTTATTTGTTCGTTAATGTGTAATCGAATTTGACAATGAGCCATCTTTCCCAGGCCAGCAAATAGCTTTGGAAATTTTTGAGCCACATCAAGTTCGTCATCAACCTTGTACAAAATGTCCACTAGTCTTAGCCGCTCAGCAGTCGGAAGACTCAGACGGCAATCAGCTTCTGGCCCTTTAATGACATGGAAGTAGGCAGGAATTGTGCGATCTTGATACGTCAGGTGCGTTGAGAACTTTCCCAAGCAAGGGAGTGGCTTTTTGGACATCCAAGTATAAACTCTCACATGAGCAGGGCTTAGTTGCGGTGGTGACTTCATGCTCTGATATTCCGCCACTGGTATATAATTGAGAGAAGCTCCGCTCTCCATCACAAATTTGGTCCAGTGCGTGCCGATTTGGATGCTGAGCCGAGGATATTTCTTTAATCGGTCGGGGTCAGCAACCATACACACGTATTCATCACTGTCCTGCGAGATGGGAGTCGGTGACCTTGATTCTTGAGAAGACACGCGTCGGGATCGATAACTTCGGCGAGACTGGCAGCTGGAGTGGGACGATCCTGTTGACGAGTCTCTGTGATCAGGTACTGCTTTGGCCTGGTGGTCATCTCAACCTTGCTCGAAGGTTGAGATGACCTTTCCTGATCTCTCTGTTTGTCTTTTCTGTAGGTTCCACATACGATCTCGAAGTGGTTCTCCCCCCCACACTTCCTGCATTTCTGACCCATAGTGGGGCACCTGTCCGTGTGGGGAAAATCATAGCCACACTGATAACATTTGAGATGACGCTCCCGCCGTCTGTTATTTTGACTGGAGCTACGAAGTCTTCGGTTCACAGGTTGCTGCTGCATCTTGGACCGGGATGACCTCAGCTTCGCTGGAGAATATCTGCGTGTGTTGCGAGATTGAAGCCTGAAAGCTTGTTCACGCTTTTCATTTCTCCCTGCTTCCATCTTTTTGGCATGGTCTTCAGCCTGATCATGCACCTGTGTCATCTCCTCAATTTCGTCCAGCGAATAGCTTTTCTTTAACAGTTTCCGTCTTAGTGATTCAGACTGACAGCCTTCAGTAACCCTCAGATGAAGGGCATCTTCGGTCGAGAAAGAGTCAAACTCGCAATATCGTGCCAGACGTCTAAGGCGTGTGATGAAAGCGCACATGGGCTCTTCTTTTTCTTGAGCCACCAGGTTAAACGTGTATCTCTCATAATCAATGTTCTTTTTGTGCAAGAATTTCCGGTTCAAGGCCTCGCACACATCAGTGTAAGATGCCACATCGGCTGCATGTAGTTCCTTTATGATTTGGCCGACATCTTTTCCTATTAAATTATGTAGTGCTATCAGCTGTTGACCGGCGTCCGTCACGTGCGAACCCTTCATGAAGTCTTCAAAATCCTCAAGCCACTCCTTCCACTGAAGACCCATACCTCCTCCCATTTCGAGGACCAAAGGTTCAGGTGGACGCAGAAAAGACACTCCAAGCACCCCCATATGTCCAACATTGGCTTGCGCCGGACCTGCTTGAGGAGGTGGTGTAGTAGACATGGTGATGAAGCGGCCTTTCAGTTGACTTTACCAATGCTTGATGATTTTCAGACTTTTCAGTTGAATTTATCAATGCTTGATGAATTTCAGGTTATTCAGTTACATTAACCAATGCTTGATGTCTTTTAGGCTTTTTCAGTTGAATTTACCAGTGCTTGATGCTTTTTTTTATATGAACTTCGCCTGACTTCAAAATGGCTGCCGGGACTTCCTCGCAGGGGATTGGTGCAGGGGTCTGACTTAAAGATGGCCACCACAAACTCTCGCGCCCCACGAGATTTGGCCTTTCACACACCGGCAGCAGCTCCTCAAGCAACCGGACCTCCCCCAGCAGCCGAACACGAAGGAAGGCACTCACCCACAGGTACTGGGGCTCAGCAACACGCAACTGGGGTGGGCACCCAGATCGCTTTTACATGCAGTAAACATGGGACCTCCATGCTGCTCCAACGTCGGGGGGGCTCACAGGTGTCCCTCACTCCTTCTACGCTACTCCAATGTCAGGGGGGCTCTCAACTACCCCTCAGTCCATCAGCGAGCCAGACACGACCGGGGTGGGCACCCGGATCGCGACGTGCCAAAATGAACGCGGTTGGGGTAGGCTCCCGAACCGCGCCACATAAATCCTTTAAAAGCGCTAAACTCGCTCGCACAGCCCCTCCTGGCAGCCGCACTCACAGGGCATGCACCCACACCGCATGGGCCGTGGCCACCCTCGTCGCCAGTTGTAGTGTCCTAGCCACAGAGGACACAGACGCAGGGTCAGGATTCTCTCAACTTTCTTTATTGTTACCCTCCTTAATCGAATCCTTCTCACTACTGCCCTCCCCCAGGGCATGACTCCGCCTCTTCCCTTATCCCACCCTCAACCCGCTTCCTCAGCCGAGGAGGTCCTAGTGCCCAATGTTTGAATGCAATACTACACTGGGGCTATCTCGACATCATGACAGAAGCTAATCCAACAGTTTGACGCTGACTGCAGGAAGTGCTGGCTGGCTACGGAGTCACACGAACCCTCAGTAACAGTACCTAGAAAACAATAAAAACAAAGACATTGCACGGAGTCAGGGAGGTGAGGCGTCGCTGGTGCGGCATCGGTTCCTTACTGCTGTGCAGGGGAGGTGGTGCGGCGTTGGCGGTGAGGCATTGGTTCCTTACGATGGTGCAGTGTAAATGAGTTATTGTGGTCACCCACGTTGGTTATCGACTCCGCCATGATGTTGAGGCACTGGTGTTGACATCCATCAGGGATGTGGTGTAAGTTGAGGAAGTGCATCATGCTCTTCATGAGCAGTGCCCTTGGCTCTGGTGCAGGCAGCGGCCTCGATGAGGAAGTCGGTGTTGATAAGTTGCTGTCATCTGCAACACCAGGGCTGCAGTGTAAGTCAAGGTAGTGCATCATGCTCTTCATGAGCAGTGCCCACATCTCCAATGCAGGCAGGAGGGTCACTGCCAGCATCAATATTGCTCTTCTTGAGTTGCAACTCAAGAAAAGCAATATTGTCGCATGATTCCAAGGGCACAGGAACTGGATATGACACCACTTGGCAATTAGGACCCCCAGCAGAAAAGCCCTGTTAGCAAGATGCAGGTGAAGTCTTTGATGGCCCTGTGACTTCTTAACAGGAAGAAAGCACGCACAAGCTCTTGGAGAACATTGGAAGCAGGATTCAGAAAACAAAGTCCAGTCCTTTCGCTCCCAGGACAGAAGTAGCAAGCAGCAGGCAGCACAACAAAGCAGCAGGCTTAGTTCATCCAATAGTATCCAGCTCTTCTTCCTGGCAGAATGTCTTCAGCCCAGAAGTGTTCTGATTTGTGAGAGTCAGAGGTCCAATACGTTTAACCCTTTCCTGCCTTTGAGGTAGGCAAACGTCAAAGTAAAGTCTTTGTAGTGCACAAGACCCTGCCTTTCCCTGACATGGCTCCAAACTCACTACAGAGGGGGGTGGAGACCGCTTTGGGTGAGGACAGGCACAGCCCTATTCAGGCATCAGTGACCACTCCTCCCACCACCCTAGCTCAGGAAGGCCCATCAGCCTTGTAATGGCCCATAAGGCTATGCCATGCACACCTCAGTTCCCTTTCTGTGGCTGTCTAAAGTGAATGCACAAGAGCCAAACTCAGACATGGATTCTACAAACAGGCAGAAGCACAGAATGGTTTGGCGAGAAAATGCCTACTTTCGAAAAGTGGCATTTTCATACACACAATTTAAAAACCAACTTCACCAAAAGATGTACTTTTAAATTGTGAGTTCAGAAAAACCAAACTCCAAATCTCTATCAGCTCTCAATGGGAAATTACACTTAGATAGTTACACGACCTTTTAACTACATTTGTCCTACCTTGTTTTACATAATGGTTCTGGCGCCGACCTTTTACCTCGTTAGATGCCGAATAAATGTTGTGTGGTTTTCTCCGAAAACGAGCCTCATTTATAATGCATGAGGATTCTCAGTATCACAGCATGATTACCATCTTCTGAATAATAACTCTGTATAAGGGTCACCACCACTGTTCCCAATAACGTGTGCCCATACCCGCCCGCCCACATCAGTTAAATGTAGCGCGCAGTGTGTGGAGCGCGCACACACAGCACATCAAAGAAGAACGTTCGCGCCGTTGCTTTTAAAAAGCAAGCGGTGCGAAAAACAGGTATTTCTCTCATGTAGAGCTTTTGTGTAAGCATTCATGTTAATTGCAGCGTTGTCACGAGCTGCAATTAACATGAATACTTTAAACAAAAGCACACAATCTGCCCATCACCCTGTAGCTGCACTCTATTAAGGAAAGAAATTCCGCAAGTCTACAAACAGGGCGTGAAAAGCCCACGTCCTGTTTGCATACTTGCTGAATTTCTCTTCTTAAAAGAGCTGCACTACGGATGATTGTGTGACTTTGTTAAAGTTTTCAGGTTAATTGCAGCTCCAGACGGGCGCTGCGATTAACCTGAAATCTTTAACAAAGGCCCACAATCACCCCATAGCCCAGAGCTCTATTAAGAAAAGAAATTCAGCAAGTCTACAAACATGGCGTGAAAAGCACAGTCATGTTTGTAGACTTGCTGAATTTCTCTTATTAACAGAGCTGGGCTGCGGGGTGATTGTGTGACTTTGTTAAAGTTTTCAGGTTAATTGCAGCTCCAGACCAGCGCTGCGATTAACCTGAAATCTTTAACAAAGGCCCACAATCACCCCATAGCCCAGAGCTCTATTAAGAGAAGAAATTCAGCAAGTCTACAAACAGGGTGTGAAAGGCACACGTCATGTTTGTAGACTTGCTGAATTTCTCTTCCAAATACAGCGCAGCTGTGGTGTGGTTTACACTTTTCTATGCTTGGCATAGTGTGCCGCCGGACTTGTATTTTCCTGTTTCAGTCATTGCACCCAGATATATGATACAACAAGTACCATTATACCCAGGGCCTTAAGTGGGATGAAAAAACTTGGGGGGGTGGGGGGGGGTCTCGCAAAGGGGCATGTCCAGTGTAATTAAGGGCATGGCTTTAGACATATAAGCTACAAATCTGTACTTAGCATAGTCTACCGCCCGACTTGGATTGTGCTGTTTCTGTCATTGCATCCAGATATATGATACAACAAGTCAGGACTTTTGGCTTTGTCAATGGTTGTTAGTTGCATAAGATAAATAAGCAGCAACTATGGATTGTATGTAATATTGAAAAGGCTTCAACTTAAAGCCCTGGTGACACCACAACAATGTTGCTGCTCTTGAGTTTCGAAAAGAGAAGTGAAATCCATAGAGAAAATGACTCTCTTTAAAGGATTTCCCATCCCCTACAAGTAGGGTGACCAGATCGTGCTACCCAAAAACCGGGCCATTTCACAAAAATAGAGGAAGGACTACACATTTACATCAATAAAGTAGCAAATAAGGACAGTCCTCACCCTCATAGAAACACAGAACAGGCACTAAGAAAATAAATAAAATGTAATTTTTAAAACCAGCCTCATGTCTGTTAATTAAACTGTTTACTTATAACAGCTGCTTACTAGCCCTGCTTTGGAACACCTAAAAAAATTCCTCTCACTGCTTTTAGTTCACCCTCTCAAAAAAACGGAACATGAGCCACTTTTACCGAAATCTGCCGGTACAACTGTTGAAAAACCGGGACAGTCCAGACAAATCCGCGACTCATGGTCAGCCTACCTACAAGGCTCACCTGGCATGACGTCATGCCCTAACTTCTCTACTAGTGAGAAGTGAGCAGTGTGAGCACGCGCACATCGATGTGCCTAGTGTCACTGCAGTCTTTGAAAAAAACGGACTGCCTGTGCCAGGGCACAAAACAGAGCCCGGTAGAGACCTGTTTCGAGTCCCCCTTTAAAAAACTGCCGGTGCTCAGCACCGGTGAGACCCGGCCCACCTAAAGCCCTGATCATTCCTACAAGTCGGACTATTGACTTTAAGTGGTTGCTAGTTGTATAAGATAAATACGCAGCAACAATGGCTTGTATAAATTAAATCCATCTGAATTTGAAAACAGCTAAACTCTGCAGCCATCTTTCTAGTTGTGATGAGGCTGCCAACGACAGAGACTTGCTTGAGTGTCTGTTATGGTCACGCTGGTAGTACAGTTTTAACAACCCCTTTTGACAAAATGTGACATTTTAACAAGTAGCAGTTTGACTGTTCATGAGATTCGCTTTTTTGTATTTGCATATGTTAGGGCGAAAGGGGGTGATCTGTACAAAACTCAGCTCTGAAATTCATCAGGTTAAGCAGACTGTCTTGTGATAGGAGCTTGCCATAAATCTATTAGTGCAGCTTCCATACTGTCGTTGGGACAGAAAAGTGACTAATGGGAATTCAACAGTTGGCTTGCTTCTAAATATTTTTCAAATTGTAGGGTGATTATTCTCTCCAGGCATAATGGGGTCAGAGGAAGGAAGAAAGGGGAAATGTTTGTTTTAAAGCTCTGGTGACACCATGACAATGTTGCTGCCCCTGAGTTTCAAAAAGAGAAGGGAAGCAAGTGTTAGTGAAGAGAAAACTCCCGACAGATGGTTCAGTCATTTACACACTTGCAGCTGCCATCTGCTTAGACCTGCATCTTGGCAAGATTAAAAATCTTGGCAAGGCGTAACCAGCCTTCCACCCTTCTTAGTTCGTTCAGGTGAGCATGGTTACATAGAGCAAGTGTTTAGAAATGACAAGATGGCAAAAAAGGCTTCTTATAGAACCCCCCCCAACATCGATATGCAGAGACGCTACTTCTGAAGCATTGCCATAACACACTTGCTGTCTTCTCTGACATATCTTTTATCCCTTTTCTTCCACTCCCCAGCTGCTCTTGCCGTCTCATTATCTTCTTATTCTTCTTCCACATATCAGTCCCGCTCCATGTTTACCCACTTTCCCCTTCTCCCCATCCTATTCTTTTCTCCATTTCCCTCTCACTCCCTGTTCTTTGCTTTCTCTTACCGGTTTTCCATTCTCCGTTCTCTCTCCCAGTTCTCCAAAGCCTCTGGCTGCCTTTCTCTTTCCGTCCCTCTCTGACCAATTTCTCCATTACCCCTTACCCATTTCTCGTCTTTGCGCCCTGACTTTTTTTCTGTTTTGTTCCTCTCTCCCCCTTCTTCTGCCATTAAATCCCATTTCTACATATTCTACTCTCCTTTTCTTTCAGGCTATGTTCCGATTTTGAAAACACATACTGAATATTACATGGAAGCACATTTAGAATTTGGACCAGTGTGCCTCTGCAGTGTCGGTGACCTGGCCAAAAAGGACATGAAAGCTTGGCCCAGGCACTCAAAATCCTTAAGATGTCTCTGTGCATTTGTTAAAGTGTTCACGTTAAACGCAGCACCCATCATGAGCTACAATTAACACGAAAACCTTAACAAATGCACACAATCATCCCGCAGCCCATCCCTATTAGGAAAAGAAATGAGTTCCGGGATGTGCTCCATAAAGAGCTCATCCAACAACCTTTAAGTATCAAAAGGAGAAAGTACCCTCAGTCCACCCTGGCCTTATGTATGGTCACAGCAATGGCGAGTGATTTAGGATACTCCTCTGTCCTACAATGATTACAACATTAGCTTTACACCAAAGTACGGTACTACTGATGTTCTCAAAAGATGAAAACCTTGCACAGGTAGTTTTCTACTATATACACTTTTGACTTTGGATAAGGTATCAGGATGTGTGATCGCCCCCTTCTCCCACTGATACAGAGACAATGAGGCGGCACGTGGCAGCCACTGGAATGCAGCTTGTATCAATACCATCTTGATTCAAAGTTTTAATTCTGGCCCATTGTATGTGTAGACCACTGACTGAAACACTGTTCTAAGTATCTAATCAGCAGTGTGGTGACAACAATTAAGAATAATCCATGATGGTTTTTCTAAATTTGTTTCGAAACAACAGTATTTTCTCTGCATCCCTAAGAATCGCTGACCGATGAATTCACAGCTTTGATAACTGATCGGTTCTCTCCGCCAGACATCTCCTTACAATCGCTTGAAACAAGGCTGAATCAAGGTTGTAATTAAATTCTTGTTTTCAGCAGTGAGTATTGACAGATCACACCTGCTGTATTGGAAGTTATTTCGACTGATAGTTCCTGCAGCTGGTCATTGAACCAGGGAACATCCTCCACAGCGAGAGACCGACGGTTCCTGAACCTGTGCAGTGACAAGGTAGATTTGATCTATCGACACATTAATTTGTTCATTTTTTCATACCTATTACAGACACCTTTGCTTCACAATTGTAAGCAGCTATGAAATGTATCCCATTTTTTGACTGCTCATTATGTCACTGGAAACAAGGGTGGGGTTTTCAGAATTTTACACATAGCGCCAAGAGGCGCCATCAGCACTGTTTGGTTCACTTCAAAGCGGGTCCTTTACAGAGGACCAGCGGTGCGGGAGGCACAGGCTTTGGAAAGCCAGAGTGGGCTACACAGCCACCTCAACTGGTGCAAAATGACATGACATTCCAACAAACTTAGGGGCATATTAACAAGGAACAGGGAAAATTAACGCTAAGGGCACTTAGCGTTAATATTTTTAGCGCCCGCTATCACTGGATAATATCGCCTGGTTATCGCATTATTAACAACGCTAACTGCCTAGGCGATAAAAAATCCAGCGATAGCGGCATTTTGGGAGGTTATCGCTGGTAATGCAGCGATAAAACTACAAGGATAGGGATATCCTTGTTGATAGCCCATGGTGGATTTAGCCATGTAATCCACCTCCAATTGGATTACATGGCTAAGTCTGAAAATTAGCAGATGTAAAAAAGCAGCGTTAACCGTGTTTAGCGCTGCTTTTTTTGTCTCTAACAGGGTTAGCGTGAAGCTTGATAATAGGAGAAATGTCGCTTAGTGACATTTCTTCTAATATTTTGGAACGCCCACTTTGCATCTCATTAGAGATGCAAAGGGAAGCATAGTGAAAAAGGGTGCTAACATGCGATTTTGCATGTTAGCACCCTGTTGTTGATAGGGCGATATTTTTATCTCCGCTTTTTTGGCTTTTAAAGCCAAAAAAAAGTGGAGATAAAGCCCCTGTTAATATGCCCCTCCTTTGTTTCCCATTGACGTAAAATAAAGATGCAAATTTATTGTTTGTTTCTTCCTGTTGCCCCCCTTGGAAAGGGAGAGGGGGCTTATAAATAGATTATTATCCAGAGAAGTCTCCGGGTATGTAGTCAAGATGGTGATAAAGCAGTCTATTAAAATGTAAAATAAATATGGTTAATAATATTTATGCAATATTAACGTGCCATATTTTGAAATGACACAACATTAAAATTTGCAAAATGTGGAGCACATAGTTATATCTATTAAGTTTCATTATTTCAGCAGCGAAGCTAAATGTGCTGAGAGTGCACCAAATGCTTGATAGTTGATCTCACCCTGACAAGTTTTTTTTGAAAGCCTTACACCATATAGCATGAAAGAATGTACTTTATTAATGATAACTTTTTGAAATGTTTTGCTATAAACACATTAACATTGAATTGAATTGAATGACTTCATATTATTTCACACACTAAATACAGTGCATGAATAGAGAATGTTAATAGCTTAACCTATTTCTTTTCCAATTTACAATGAAGAAAAGTAGTGCTGAATAATATTCATTGCAGCAAATGTTTCGATTTCACACAGGTGTATTGTTTAGCCTAAAATAAAATTTATTTCATGAGAAGGTTAGAATGTGCTCATATCCATGTGAAAGGAGGTCTAAGGATTGAAAGGCCTCATATGTAACCATAGTTTAAAGAGAGTGCATCATTCTTCAAAGTAATTCCTTGTAAGCTTAGTGAGAAGGAATGTGGGAAAGGATGAGATGAGACTGTTCTCAAGAAGACTCACACGCCTATTAATCGAGAGGAAGGAGAAGATACAGAACCAACTGCAACATTCCTTTCAGTTATTTATATTAATGCTAGCTCCTAGAGTAGATAACCACGCGTTTCCCAGATGCTTTTGATCAGACTGTTTCCCCACTTCTTTCCTGATTCTTTCCAGACCCCACCTCCAAGATGCTTTATGCTCTTGCCTATACCATTTGTCTGCACTGAAGCTGAATGCTTACAGCTTTATGCTGAAGGCTGATATGCAATTATACCTGTACTGTTTGCTGATTGTTGCTGCTGCTGCATGATCATTTTGCTTTTTGTGAACCTCTCATTATGAGAAGTTCAGCTGATGATGATTAAATCGAATCTGACCTTCCTGCTCACTCTCTCTCTTGACTTTTGAACTTGAGCTCTTAATGGGCTCCTGCTAACACCCATTCTCACCTCATTCTTTAGAACATGGATTCTTTCCTTTATGGAATGCGTTGTATTGCATATTTGATGATTTGTTTTAACCAATATGTTTAGTATCAGTTCTGTAATTTGATGGCTGCCTTTTTGACTAACTGAACAAAAAGAGAAAGATTATCTAACTAAAGCTCTTAATGAAAATAAAACCCTTAAAATTCTCATTAATGAATGAACTTAGATATAGTGTTGGGATTATTGATTTTTGTGACGTATAGGTCCTGATCTTCTCGTGCATGATAGCGTAGGTCTGTCACAGAGAAGTGAGAAGAAACTCATACGAGTAACTGAGAGCAGGGATCTACCCTTTTTGGTGTCAGATAGAGATGTTAAACCACTTTATTTCAATTAATTCCTGCTCCAGCAGCAGCATGCAGTTCATTAGTGCTTCATGTATTTACGCTTCTATGAGGAAGAAACATGGTGTGCAATGAAGGCTTTATTTTCACAAGTATTTGCCATGGAGATGCCACCTCTGTGATCGCCTATCTGCTAAATTGGACTGACAAACAAAGTGGCACTCAGGCTTCATTTTCACCCTATTCCTCTTTCTCCTCATTCTCTTCCTCATGATCTCTCTTCACAGTGTCTATTGCTTCCTCTTCTCTTTATTAGTGTCCTATCCTCTTTTCCTCGGCACCTCTTTCCCCATCTTTCTCCATTAATCCCCCCTCTCTCTCTGTTTCCCTTTCTCTGTATTTGTCTCCCCCTTTCCTTTAATGTTATTTATGTGTGACATCTCTGCTTCTCTCTTGATGTTTCACTTTGCATCTCTATCCCTCCTCAGCAATACCCCCCTCTTTCTTGCTGTTTATACTTTCTCACCCTAATATGTTTAGTGCTGCAAAACCGGCCCCCTGTTGGAAAAGCAAACCCCGCGGCCACAAAACTGGCCCCCACCACTAAGACCCGCCGGGGAAATGCCTGGTGCTCGCTACGGACAGTCCGGCCCTGCTGTCTACTAACCAATCAACCATGCACCCCTTCATACACCCATCTATTCCTCGTCCATCCATCCATCCATCCACCCAGTCACATATCTGCTATATAGCTTTAATATAATCTGCTTGATTCAGCTATGAACTCCCATCTAAAATATAGTGTTGTGCTATGTGATGCACATGGAATACCAGCAGAGGTGTTTGAAACAGACTGTAAGTGCAGGTGCTAATTTTAGTATAACAATGTCCATAAAGTAATGAAAAACAATAGCAATGTTGGAAATGGAAAAAAACACAACTATTCGGGATCCCATAAATTTACCTCTCAAGTGGTGGCAGAACAAAGGGATGGAGTCATTAGGGAGGAAGTCATGAGGAGATTCTGACAGTCAACTGATACATTTTTTTTTAACAACTCTGTTCAAAAGAAAAAGACAACAAGGAAACACGTGATAGTAAACTTGCTCTGAATTTCTTAATTGGTCACAAACAGGGTGCATTTTTAAAATTGCTTATGGGTTTAAGGCATCTGCTGCAGAGATACTTGTGTAGCAATCATGTTCCAGAAAATAGTGATATAGATGTTATGCCTATGCTTTTGTTGCAGAGGTCCTTGGGTTTCCTGCAGGTCACAAGAGTTGCAATCCTTGTAATATAAGGCAATAATGAACCTGTTATCAGGGAACTGCATAACATCCATTTTGGACACTACTGTTTTTTATCATTATTCTACGGTTGCTAAAAAGAGTGCTTTGTGTAGTAATAAACAATTATTAGTATGTGCTATGTAGCTAGTCAAGCTATCCTGGCTGATGACGGCTGATAGCCAGAAACCGGTCCTAGGATGCTTGATTCTGGTCCAGGGAAGACATGGCTTGGTAGTTCGGGCTGGACTATTCCCATGAGGCACAGGGTCAAGACTGATTTGCATATGGCCATGTCTAAACTGGGGTGGTGTAGTGGGCAAAAGAATGATGGATTTAACCCAGATCTCTTGACTGGGGGAGAATGTATGCATTGTCAGCATTCCGTCCATCATTTGTTTGTTGTAACGCTTTATGTAGCTGGTCAATAGCATCAATTCTGTGATAGACAAATGCAACTGTCATTCTTAAATATAAGCATAACTCTTACATACAGGGATCGAAAAAGTCATACATCTGCCCCATTGTCATATTTTTGTCTCTGAATGAAGTACTTGTGCAGCAGCAAGCTGAGTATGTTTGTTTCCTCAATGACATGTGCATCAATGTGTCAGTGTTCAGCTAGGTCCCAGCCATCACAAACAAAAGGAGCGCTAATGGCCTTTTAAGTGAGGCATTTCTGATGGCAACAGCTGGAAAAGAAAAAAAGAGGCCTTCTTCAGCCCCTGCATACTGCTGCTATGAACACCAAGCATGCAAAGCGTTAACACCACTTTAGGTGCCCTAGAGTCCAAATTGCACTCGGTACTACCAGCACATTTCACTGGGGCCAGCACAGATCCCGTATACAGCTCAATATTAACTGATGGATCTGACTGGATCGCCCCTCCTTTCCAGAACATCGGTTTATTGGCCTGTCTGGAAAGAGAAGAGAAATAAAAGGGAATGGAAAGCGTATGAAAGAAATGTATGGAAAAGAAATAGAGGCGTAAGGGAAACATGTGATGGACAAAGAGGAAAGATCAGAGTTTCTGGTCAATCTACAACAAGCTGAAATAGGAGACAAATAGAAGGATAAAAGTAGGAAACTATGGGAGAAATGCAGGGCCAAAACCCACGGTCAGTTTACCTCTAACCCAGGGGTCAGCCCTGCATGTATAACCATAGGATCAGAAGTAAATGCCTTTTCTCATATCACTGTGGGCTCTCCCTTTACAACTGGGTTCATCAGAACGTACCCACCCAAGGTTCTTACTGGGCACAGAGCACTTCTGTTCCTCCTTGCATAGCGCTGTGAAGTTGCCTGTCATTTCTGCAACTGTCTAGGGTTCATGACGACATGAACAGCTTTTGTCTATGGAGTAAATGTTTTTGTGATGAAGGAATGCACAATAGGAGTTCCTTGTAATTTGACTCAGAATTCTGGGGCCTTCCCTGCACCAAAATAGAGAGATTATAAGTTATTTTCCTATGAATGACAATAAAATGTGGACCCAGGAATACGGGGTCAAATTTAATGTGTTTTCCTCCATTACAAGGAATGGTACGGTCCCAAATCTGCATCCATTTTCACTTGCTTGGAGCGGGAATTGATTGGGTGTATGGGCTGTGCTGAGTCCCTAGATGCAGGTAGTAGAGGGGCAGAGCAGGTGAAATGGGGAACTGCGGGAGACTTTGCAGCTACAGCTGGACTGTTCCTATTGGAGCAGGGTGAAGGCTGATTTGCATATGAGTTGGCATGGAGGGAAAAACAATGATGGTTTGGAATGGTACCCAGACAAATTGCCAGTGAATAGACTTATTGCAAGGATTCCTCCCATCAATTTTGGTGTGCTTGCATCCAGCATATCGCCACTGAATGGGTCCCAAACAATACAGTGGATGAGACCAGCAAGAGGTGGTATGATCTACAATTGTGCATGACAGAAAGGCTAACTCTCAGAAGACAGAAAGCTGCAAACTGACACTTCTTATCCAAGAGGGTTTCACTTAGCCTGCAGAGGGTGTTGATGAACAATTTAGGAGAATTCACCATTTCAAGATGGATATAACATTTTCAAGAGATAACCAACCAATCACAACTAAACAACATCTCTCTTCCTTGAACAATAACAGTTTGTTAGAAGGGCTTGCCTCAGGGGAGGACAGAATATGTACCTGACCACCCTGTGCCCACCCTTCTGGGAGAAATAATCGAGCACTGGCCGGAGAACCCCTCAGGGCTGGGTCCCGTACCTAGGATCGTACACGCTGATTTAGCACCAGGAGACACAGAGACACCACACCGTAGATTCTGGAGTACGTATACTTTACCTAGAAATATCAGGATCTTTATGATCCGCAGGGGCGTATGTACAAGTAGAGCAAGGGCTCACAAGGTCTCAGTTGGGGTAAGGGTAGCGGTACAGTCTTAGGATCTGGGTCAATGCGGGAGCGTATCCGGCGCACGGCTCTCAATCCTCGAGCCGGGGGATACGAGACGATCTTTGGGGCCCAGCCGGACCGGAATGTCTCTTAAGCGAGTCCCAATCTGTAGGACTCGAGTCCGGGTGTCGGAGGTCGGACAACCTTCCAGGAGCCACGAGTCACTCAGCAGGGCTCGGAGTTCTCTAGGGTGCAAGGTGAGCCGCGACCACGTCAGCAGGGCTCAGATGTTTTAGGGCAGAAGTCCGTCTCTGCCAGGTGGAGCCGCAATGCTGTCTGCAGGGCTCACCGAGGTTCCAAGAGTTCCGTAGGATTTTGGGAGGATGTTCTTCAGCCGCGACCACGTCAGCAGGGCTCGTTTCGTTCCAGGATTCAACTGCCGAGGGTCCCAGGCCGCCACTTGTTATAGGTCGACTCCTCTTTGATGTCCGGAGTCCTCACAGGCAGGGGTCTTAGCGCCTGGGGGTCGTTTTTTGGGGGTTTCTGCCACGCGGCCCTTTGATCCTTTCAAAGCGGGGTCGGGAGGGATCCCAGACACGCAGCAGGCGTGGAGCCAGCCCTCAGAGTGGCCGGAGGGCCAATCGAAACCATCTCTTGGGAGGAGGCCAGGTGTGAATGAAACCACTCCTCCCTCTCCTGCTCACCAGGAGCTTTCTCTCCCCCCAGCCGGCATGGCGCGACTAGGCCGGGGTTGCGCTGGGGTCGAGGGCGGCCATCTGGGGTGCTGGGCTGGGTACTGGAGGCCGCGAGGCCGATGGAAGGGGAAGGATGCCCGGTGTCGGGAAGATGGAGGGGGGGACGGGGGTAACCCCGGGTTCTGGGTCGGGTGGGCTACGCTAGTCAGTGTCGTGTGGGGTGTAGAGGGTAGCCTGGTGTAGCTACGGGTCTGAATGGGCCACGCCACGAGGCCGGGTCCAACATGTGTCCCCCCCAGCTTAAGGCCGGAGAGAACTACCCATCTTCTTGGGGGTTCTCTTCGCTGAGGCAGAAGAATCTGGAGAGGCCGTCAGCATTGGCGTGGTCGTTGCCAGGGCGATGCTCTACTGTGAAGTCCATCTCCTGGAGGGAGATGGACCATCGTAGCAATTTGGGGTTCTCTCCCCTCATCTGCATGAGCCACCGTAAGGGTCGATGATCCGTCTGGACTCGGAAGTGGGTTCCGAAGAGGTAGGGTCGCAGTTTCTTTAGAGCCCAGACTACGGCGAACGCCTCGCGTTCAATGGTGCTCCACCGTTGCTCTCGGGGCAGTAACCTTCGGCTAATGAAGGCCACGGGCTAATCTACGCCCTTCTCATTGAGCTGGGATAGGACGGCTCCAATGCCATGCTCGGAAGCATCCGGTTGTACCACAAACTCTTTGGAGTAATCGGGGGCTTGGAGCACAGGGGCTGTACACATGGTGAGTTTCAGGGCGTCGAACGCCTCCTGGCAGGCAGGGGTCCACTGCACCTTTTTAGGTTGCCTTTTGGACGTGAGCTCCGTGAGGGGTCCTACGAGTCTGCCGTAACCTTGGATGAACCTCCGGTAGTAACCAGTGAGGCCCAGGAAGGCTCGGACTTCGGTTTGGGTGGTTGGTGGTTCCCAGGCCAGGATAGCGTCAATCTTAGGTTGGAGGGGGGCGACCTGCCCGCTGCCGACCTGGTGCCCCAGGTAGACCACCGATCCTTGCCCAATCTGGCATTTGCTGGCCTTCACTGTGAGGCCGGCTTGGCGTAGGGCCCTCAAGACCCTCCGGAGGTGCTGGAGGTGCTCACCCCATTCGAAACTGAATACCGCAATATCGTCCAGATAGGCGGCGCTGAATTCTTCCAGCCCGGCCAGGACCCTATTCACCAGTCTCTGAAAGGTGGCCGGGGCATTTTTCATCCCGGATGGCATCACTCGGAAGCGATAGTGCCCATCCGGGGTGGAGAAGGCGGACCGCTCCTTGGCGCCCTCCGTGAGTGCAATCTGCCAGTATCCGCAGGTCAAATCGAAGGTGCTGAGAAACTGAGCAGACCCAAGGCGGTCAATGAGCTCATCTGCGCGGGGGAGAGGGTGAGCGTCTGCTCGGGTGACCGCATTGAGCCCCCGGTAGTCCACGCAGAACCGTAGTTCGGGGGCAACACCAGGGGCAGCTGCTTTCGGGACTAGTACCACTGGGCTGGCCCAAGGACTGTCTGTGGGCTCGATCACCCCGAGAGATAACATCTTCGATACCTCCGCCTGGATGCAGGCCCGGACTCGGTCGGGGACGCGGTAGGCTCGGTGCCATACCGGTGGGCTGTCTCCGGTGTCCACGTCGTGGACGCACCAGTCGGTGACCTTGGGGACGAGGGAGAACAGGTCAGAGAACTGGCCCAAGAGCCGGCGGCAGTCCTCGTGTTGTTGGGGTGTGAGGGAGGGGGAGAGGATCACCCCCTCCACGGAGCCGTCCTTTTCTTTGGCCCGCAGGAGGTCAGGAAGAGGCTCCGTTTCCTCTTCCACCCCGTCGTCTGTGGCCAGGAGCAAGCTCTACTCCGTCCGCATGAAGTGAGGCTTGAGGCGGTTCACGTGGAGGACCCGAAGGGGGTTCCGAGGGGACTGGACGTCCACCATGTAGGTCACCTGACTTTTTCATTCGACCACCTTGAAGGGCCCGGTCCATTTGTCTTGGAGGGAGCACGGCTTCACGGGGGCCATCACCCAGACCTGCTTGCCGGGCTGAAACTCGACCAGCGTGGTGTTCTGGTCGTACCAGCACTTCATTTCTTCCTGGATCGCCTCGAGGTTGGCCTCGGCCAGCTCTCGGAACTTCCGAGTCTGGTTCCTGAGAGTCAACAGGTACCGGAACACATCTTGTGGGGGGTTCCGGGGTGCCGTCTCCCATCCCTCTTTGACCAGGCTCAGGGGGCCTCGGACTGGGTGCCCATACAGCAATTCAAATGGGCTGAACCCCAAGGACTTCTGGGGGACTTCCCTGTAGGCGAACAGGAGGCAGGGGAGAAGGCCGTCCCACTTACGCCGCAGGGGCTCCTCGAGACCCATGATCATTCCCTTCAGAGTCCGGGTAAACCGCTCCACTAGGCCATTGCCTTGGGGATGGTAAGGGGTAGTGAATTTATAAGATACTCCACACTGTTGCCACAGGGATCTCATATATTTGGAGATAAAATTGGTACCTCGGTCGCTCACGACCTCTCGGGGGAACCCTACCCGGGAGAAGATCCCCATTAAGGCCCGGCCCACCACGGGGGCTGTGACGGTGCGGAGGGGGATGGCCTCCGGGTATCATGTGGCATGGTCCACTAGGACGAGGATAAAGCGGTGACCCTAGGCGGTCTTGGGATCCAGGGGCCCCACGATGTCAATTCCGACCCGCTCGAAGGGGGTACTGATGACTGGGAAGGGTTGGAGGGGGGCCTTGCGCTTCCCTCCACTTTTACCACTGGCTTGGCACGTGGGGCAGGACTTGCAGTGGGCCTCTAAGTGGGCTCGCATTTTTGGCCAATAAAAGTGCGTTACTAGGCGATGGTAGGTCTTGTCCTGGCCCAAGTGGCCGGCCAGGGGTACATCATGGGCCAAGCCCAGGAGGAAGTCTCGGAAGCGTAGGGGTACCACCAGGACCCGGGCTGACCCTAGCTCGGCAGCCCGCTGTTCGCTATACTGGAGGTCATTCTCCCAATACAATAAGTGGGTTCCCGTTTGGTCGCCCGCGGCTTGGGCGGCGGCCTGCTGCCGGGGTCCGACCAGAGAAGGACAGGTCGCTTGTTCTCTGCAGAACTCCTCTCGGGAGGGGCCCCCTTCGTGGCGCCACTGGGCCAACTCAGGCAGATCACCTAACTCCGTGATCTGCGCGTGGTTGGGCTGGACGGGCCCGTCGTCGGCGGGGGGCTCTTCTCCTGGGGATAGGGCGTGAGGTTCAACAGGGTCGTCTCCGGTTTGGTCAACAGAGGGGGTGCTGGGGGTTTCGTCCTCGACTCCCCCGCGGGGGGGGGGGTAGTCGGGCCGCCGTGGATCGGGTGGTTGCGCACACTCATTCTGGTAGACCCATCATCCCGAGGTGTGTCTTGCGCTCGACCTGTCTCCAGGGGGAACTTTCCGGGTCGTTTCCCAGGAGGCAGTCTACCGGTTGAGCGGTTCGGACAGCTACCCGCAAGGTTCCGGTTACTCCCCCCCATTCGAATGGTACCAAGGCCACCTTACACAAACTCTCAGTGTTGTTGGAAGCTATCACAGGGCAAAAGACATTTGGGATGATCTGGTCCGCCTGGACTAAGTGGCTGAGGACACCAGTGATGCTCGCCCCGGTTTCGCGAAGGGCCTCCACCGGGTGGCCGTTAACCTTTACAAGCTGGCGGTACTTCTTGGTGTTTGCGGGTAGGGGTGCCCCGGGAATCATATCTCGATCTCCTAGAGAGACTAGGGCCATGGCTGCAGGTTCCCATCCCTCGGGGTCCTCAAACTCCTCCCCTAGGGTCACGGTGGCCATGTGTCGGGCTGGGGGAGCTGTCGTGGGGGATTTCTGGGCCATCGGGCACTGAGGGTCGCTGGCGTAATGCCCTAGCCGTTGACAGCGGAAACATGTGATATTCACCCGGGGTCCTTGTCTGCTGGGGGTGGCGGCACTGCCTGGCGGAGGAGCTGGGAACCCTGGGGGTGGGTTCCTCGGGGGGCTACGCGGGGGCACGGATGGGAACTCCCTCGGTTTCCCTTGATTCCCCCCCTCTCTGACGGGGAGGTCCTTGATGGCTGCGGGGGTAGTCTCCTACAGGGTTCCAGGGGTCCCGGGTGTTTACCCAGCGATCTGCTTCGACGGCCAGCTTCCGCGGGTCTGTGAGTTTGCTGTTGAGCAGGTGCTGGCATAGTTCTACAAAACAGTTTGTGGACAAGTGTTCCCAGGCAATGAGGTCGGTCAATTCTTCAAAGGTGGTTACCTTGCTGCCCTTGATCCACCCTTCCAGCGCTCGGCTGTAAAAGTTTACGTATTCCACCCAGGTGGTGCCTGGGATCTTTCGGCAGTCCCGGAACCGCTGCCGATACATTTCGGGGGTGAGGCCGTATTTCGTGAGGAGGGCCTCCTTCATGTGGCTGTAGGATGTTTGCAGAGAGGCCGGTAGGTCGAGGAGGGTGTCTCGTCCTTCGCTCAGGAATCGCCCCCACAGCCCGGCCCCCCAGTCCTTCTGTGGAACGCGGTGGGAGGTCATGGCTACCTCGTAGGCTTTGAACCACTGCTGAATGTCATAATTCGGATAGTACTCTTTGACCACATCCTTAGGGATGTGGACTTTCGGTTCCCCCAGGGGTGCGGGTTCTTGGCCCCCCGAGGGCCGAGCTCCCTTGCTCCTTGCTCGGAACTCTATTTCCTTCAAGCTGCGCTCGTGCTCCAGCCGAAGTTTCTTTTCCTCGTGCTCCCGTTGTAACTTCTTTTCTTCTAGCTCTCCTTGTACTCGGAGTTGATCTACATCTAGCTTTGTTTCGGCTAGCCTTATCTCGCCTTCTATTTTCAGTTTGGCCATTTCTAGTTCATGACTTTGGTCCCTTTCCCTGTCTGTGGCGTCTTCCGGGGACCAGCCCCCACCCGCTGCGTTGCTTTGCGCTTGGGGGTTATTGCTTGTTCTCGTGCAGTTCCTGAGCTCGTCTGGCCGCTCTGTCTCCTCACCAAGTTCGTCCAGTCGGGGAAGGGAGGCTCCGGACTCCACCCAGGTTTTCAGGGCTTGTTGCATGTCTTCCTTGGCGTTCAGACCAGTGGTAGCAATCTTCCATTGTTTGCAAAATTGTTTCAGCTCCTTGTGTGTATATTCTTCTAACCGCTGTACACAAAATGTCGCACTCGCGTAGGTTTCAGTGGTGCTCATGGTGGCTTCTTCTGCCGTCTTTGTTCGGTAGTGCGTCAGCCGTTCGTTGTACGATCTCTAGATTGCAGGCTCGGATCCCGTCGCTTGCCACCAGTGTTAGAAGGGCTTGCCTCAGGGGAGGACAGAATATGTACCTGACCACCCTGCGCCCACCCTTCCGGGAGAAATAGTCGAGCACTGGCCAGAGACCCCCTCAGGGCTGGGTCCCGTACCTAGGATCGTACACGCTGATTTAGCGCCAGGAGACAGAGAGACACCACACCGTAGATTCTGGAGTACGTATAATTTATCTAGAAATATCAGGATCTTTATGATCCGCAGGGGCGTATGTACAAGTAGAGCAAGGGCTCACAAGGTCTCGGTTGGGGTAAGGGTAGCGGGACAGTCTTAGGATCTGGGTCAATGCGGGAGCGTATCCGGCGCACGGCTCTCAATCCTCGAGCCGGGGGATACGAGACGATCTTTGGGGCCCAGCCGGACCGGAATGTCTCTTAAGCGAGTCCCAATCTGCAGGACTCGAGTCCGGGTGTCGGAGGTCGGACAACCTTCCAGGAGCCGCGAGTCACTCAGCAGGGCTCGGAGTTCTCTAGGGTGCAAGGTGAGCCGCGACCACGTCAGCAGGGCTCAGATGTTTTAGGGCAGAAGTCCGTCTCTGCCAGGTGGAGCCGCGACGCTGTCTGCAGGGCTGACCGAGGTTCCAAGAGTTCCGTAGGATTTTGGGAGGATGTTCTTCAGCCGCGACCACGTCAGCAGGGCTCGTTTCGTTCCAGGATTCAACTGCAGAGGGTCCCAGTGCGCCCCTTGTTATAGGTCGACTCCTCTTTGATGTCTGGAGTCCTCACGGGCAGGGGTCTTAGCGCCTGGGGGTCGTTTGTTGGGGGTTCCTGCCACGCGGCCCTTTGATCCTTTCAAAGCTGGGTCGGGAGGGATCCCAGACACGCAGCAGGCGTGGAGCCAGCCCTCAGGGTGGCCGGAGGGCCGATCGAAGCACTCTCTTGGGAGGAGGCCAGGTGTGAATGAAACCACTCCTCCCTCTCCTGCTCACCAGGAGCTCTCTCTCCCCCCAGCCGGCATTGCGCGACTAGGCCGGGGTTGCGCTGGGGTCGAGGGCGGCCATCTGGGGTGCTGGGCCGGGTACTGGAGGCCGCGAGGCCGATGGAAGGGGAAGGATGCCCGGTGTCTGGAAGATGGAGGGGGGACAGGGGCAACACCGGGTTCTGGGTCGGGTAGGCTACGCTAGTCAGTGTCGTGTGGGGTGTAGAGGGTAGCCTGGTGTCGCTACGGGTCTGAATGGGCCACGCCACGAGTCCGGGTCCAACACAGTTGATTTCAAAAGAACACTACACGCGGCAGATTAGTTCTCTCTCCTCGGGTAAATCTTTGGTTCTCTCTCTTTTTGCGCATACATTGTATTGATCAGGAGAAAATCTTTTTTTCGTCACTATCTTATCAAGATATGCCTTTGTACTGATTGGGTGGTGTATGTCCTTAACAATCATACCTTCATCATCATTCACAAAGTCCTAAACAATAGGTACAATGTTGCCAGTGCTACGTGACTGGGAGATGTCAGTCATTCATTCATTTAGCCACTGCTGTCCTAGCTGTTCTGATTAAAGCGATAAGTCATGAACTGTTATACCCTTCAAGATTGCACCAAAATATAAAATCTCCTTTATATTCCCTTTGTAATTTTCTATTTTAAACTCAGCATCTTTGTCTTGTGTTTTAAAGGCTAGTGTACTAACACTAGGGGGCCGATTCTGATCCGGGTCGGAAGGGCACCGAACGCGATCCGGCCGGAAAAACTACGAGATGTACGCGTGTTTTCTGGCCGACTCGTACAGCTGTACGAGCGAGCAAGTACGATGCGAGCTACATGAAATTCACCGACCGAGTCATTTCCGGGTCCGAACCGCTCCGTACGTGTCGGTCGGAAGCTAACCGTGGCATGCAATGGATGCGATTTACAACCGAGCCAGTACGATTCACGCGTCGGATAGCATGTGTGAGCAGGAGTGTCTGGCTCGCAAAAGCTCCCAGAGTCGGATTTCGGGAGTCCGCGTCGGACGCCCTAACACCCGCAGCCCCATGACTCGGACACAGGGGGAGACCTATGGGTCTCCCCAACACAGGTATGTACGGTGCGGATGGCACTGACGCGTACCCACTGAGGTTCTGGACTTTTAAGAGTCCAGAGGTGTCAGGGAAACAACACCCGAAGACCCCTGAGTTCCTTCCTGTCTCGGTGCACAAATAAACAGAGACGCGGGTTTCTCGATGGTGGCATCAGAGACCAAGATTTATTTACTGCAGGGACACAGAAGTCATAGGAACCACACAGAGGCAGAATCTACGAAACTGTTCAAATTGCATTAAGTGGGTTGTTCCTTAAATACACGAAAAATGTCTTTAGGCAACATTACACGAATATTTCTCATGCCCAACCCGGTATCCCAAACAAACAGTAAATAGACATCAAACAATAATTAGTCGTAGGTTTTCGGTATTCGATCAGGTCCCCTTGTCAGTTTTTCATTCTTTACCCGATCCTCCCCATCATAAAAATCGTAACCTCCCCATTGTAAAAGCCCAGAAGGAGAGGAGCAGAGCCAGGTGCAAAGGATTGAAAAGTAGGATAAGAGGTGTTTATGGATCATAAACGGGCAGGGCTACCGTCTTCGGCCTTTCAGTCAGGACAATGGACACGAGAACCAGTATAGCAGGACTGGCCTCAGGCAAGGGAGGCAGCTTGATTCTGCCTAGTCATGTAGCGTCAGCCTTTCTCGGGGCTCGAGCTTACGTGTCCTTAACAAGGTGATTCTGCCGGGGTCATCGCCCGTTCATTGACTATGTGAGGGCAAGAAACAAAATGGATGCCGTAACTAAAATGGATGCCATGACTTAACAACAGAATGCCCTATTTCTCAGTGAATTCATGCTAGTTGCGCAGCGAAAACACTGTCATGCATATAATGGATCATTTACGGTTCATTGGTACCAAAATCGTGTCAGTACTACGATACCGAATACACGGGTTCGGATTGCTACAGAACCTCAGACCGTCCTTTTGCCCTTACATAGACAATAACTTACTCTATGTCAGAGTCCATTTCTATGTTCATCAGGTCACTGATATGTTGTTGAAGCATTACTCTATCTCGTGGCGTATCTCTAAAAACAGGTGGTCTTCTTACGCATGTCAAAACACAAAGGCTACATAAGGCAGGACCACACTGAACAATGAGACAGCACGAAAATAAAAATACCAACGCAACACCAGTGACTATCAGAACCTTCCATCCCCACGCAGATAACAGACTCCAGAACCATCCCATTAATGACCAGTCACCTTCCTCTACATGAATAGAGTCAGAGATTTTATGTAACTTAGAGATGGCCTTGTATACCGTTGGCGCATTATCTGGGATAAAAACACAGCAACTCGATTGGATCATCTTACATACTCCACCTCGATCTGCAAGTAACACATCAAGGACCATACGGTTCTGTAACGTCATGAGGCGATCCGCTTGAAGCTCAGCTGTCAGGTTACTAAGGGCACCCGCAGTTTCGGTGATAGTGGATTCAACTACCCGTGTTAGTTGACGTAAGTTTCTACTGTTGGCCATAGGCCCCCAGAACGGAAGGAAACCTTTGAAGAAGTCTCCTGCTTCTTGGCCGGCAATATCTTCTTTACTGAAAACACCTCTCACAACTCTAGTTTTGTGATAGTCCGGTGCAGCAGTGTATGTCGGAGGTAACAGTTGAGCGATATAACATGAGCCTGAGAAGTCAGCAGGCAGCCATGTGTATGCTCTGTCTTTGCAAACAAAATAGGTGCCCTTAGCAGCTAAAAATGCAGGGGGAGACTGTGACGGGAAAACGTATGTTTCGATACAGTCACTCTTCCCTAGTCGAGCTTTCGGATTCCTCCCATTTCCTTGCAAACAGACCTGACCTTGGTGGGGTACGACCCAGATCGGAGTCGAGCTTTTACGTTTGTTCTCACCCAAAGTAATGCCATATTCCGTAACATTCCAACCCATGTAAACTCGCAATTCATCCTTGGGAATAAACGGAGTGTTATTGACATCTCTAACCATGTCAGTGATTCCTTTTACCAAGGCTCTATTAGCGGAGTTATACCTAGTGGAACGCGGAGGTCGTGGAGGATAGATCTCTAGGGCATAAGCGAACATGGTCTGAAATGCCCAGAATGATCCATTATAACTAAAGGGCAGAACCAGATAAGGGATGCCCTTGTCCATGGTATGTGGTATCAAGCCACACACCCAGCAGTTTGTTGTGTAACCACTAGTTGATGTTGGTGCAAGAGCTGAATGAAAGTGTTATTTATAAACTCAGAGCGTCGAGCTTGCTCGTGGGCAGGAAAAGGATGGAAAGAATGAAGAGAAACAACAGTCGGAGAGACGGGAACATGGGGAGATACTGTAGATGTAACAGGTGTAAAGATCAACTGAATACCAAAAATAATTCCGCCTACCAAAGTTATTAAAACAATCAGAAGTGTCAGAGCACATTGCATTAGAAAACATTTGCTATACAATATGTCATATAGTTTTGTCTTGTGCACATTTATGACGTTAACCCGTCGCAGTTCAGGAAGCTCCATCTTCTACAACCGTTCGCAACGGATGGTTTGTACCTGTTAAAAAAATTGCCTCTGTCTACCCTGGGGGTTCCCAAAGTAAACAGAAGAAACCGACCTTGTGTCTGGTTCCCTGCAAATTAAAACAAGGCACACGTTACGACCCTACGGTAACCCAGACGGCAAGGTGAGAGAACAACAAAAACAAAAAGATAAAAATTTAGAGCACACTTCCTGACTGAATGGAATGCAATAAGATCAAAACAGTTTTCAAACAGGAAGGTAATTATGCAATGTCATTAGTTCATAGCATGAGAACGTAGATTATATCTGTACTTTCCGGGTCTTGTCTGATCTTGGAATAGCTGGTCTACAGGTGCAGAAATGTTCGACTCCACAGGTGACAAATGTTCACTTTGTACAACACTCTGTCCAGGATTCAAAAGAGCGGTTCCTGCTGAGGTGTCAGAGTTCTGCGTTTCAGTTCGTGGGTCCGTTATGTACTCTGCATCACTGAAAGGGATGAGCCTAGGAACAGGTTCTGTCTCGGATACACCAAATCCCTGTCTAACCCAGTGGTCATAGGGGAGTGGGAGAGGGACACGCTTCGTATGGCTAGCGTGCACCCAATTCTTCCTTCCAGCTAGGCGTACAGCAGTTCTCGTTGTTAGGAGTACCTGGAACGGGCCCACAAATCTTGGCTGGAGGTTCCGGGTTCGCTCAAAATTCCGCACCACTACTTGGTCGCCTGGTTTCAACGTGTGGCCTGGACTCTCTGGCAGTTTAGGCAAGGATTCGAATACCTGTTGATGAATAAGGCTTAGTTTAGCAGTCAGGTCATAAAGATAATCAATCAACATTGGATATTCGATCTGTTTGAATTCCTTTGGCCTAGGGACTCCCCAAACATTAGCAGGACGACCGAACACAATCTCATATGGGCTAAGCCCTACTCGAGAGTGTACAGTCGCTCTGGTGGACAGTAGAGCTAAAGGCAGTGCATCTGGCCAAGATAGACCAGTAGAAGCTTGAATTTTAGCAAGTTTCAGCTTCAGGGTACCATTGTACCCTTCAACCAAACCTGCTGACTGTGGGTGATTCGCACTGTGGAATTTCTGGGTGATACCCAGACCCGTACACACACTCTTCATTACTTTCCCTACAAACTCACTTCCATTGTCCGACCAAACAATCCGTGGCATACCATATCTGGGGAAGTACTCTTTGAGGAGGATCTTGGCAGTGGACATAGCAGTGTTATCCTTTAATGGGTATGCCTCAATCCATCTTGAAAAGGCACAGACTACCACTAGGACATACTTAAGATTGTTACACCTGTCCATGTGGATAAAATCCAACTGAATCACTTCAAAGGGACAAGAAGGGGGAGCAAAATGACCAGTTGGGGTTGGGGTTCCCTTGCCAGGATTATGCATCAGGCATATCATGCAGTTTTTCACCACTCTTTCCGCACACTTAGTAATTTCATCATTCTTCCATACTGGAGCTAACATCTTACAGATCCCTTTCGAACTGATGTGCGCTGCTACATGCGCCATCGTGACTACCGCAAGTACAAACGCATCAGGTAACATCCAACGCTGCTGTTCAGACAAATCAACCCAACATCCACTTGAATCCATTTTACCCGTTTTCTCCTTCCATTAATTTTTCTCATCTTCAGTTGCTTCATTCTGGATTGCCTTCACACTTTCAATCGTATTCTCACACATCCCTGACTCAGCAATCCATCTTGCAGACGTTGCAACGTACATTCGGCTCGTCATGTTCTTGGCCGTTTCTTTGGCGACCTCATCAGTGAACGCATTCCCACGGCCAACATCATCCGTAATCTTTCGATGTGCACTGCACTTCACAATCGCAACTTCATTCGGTAGGGTCAGAGATTCCAATAGATCGCTGACTAACTGTCCATGTTGGATCTTAGTCCCATGGGACGTGAGAAAACCTCTTTCTTTCCATAGACGTCCAAAGCTATGTGCTACGCCGAAGGCGTATTGGCTATCAGTAAACACATTCACTCTCTTTCCCTCAGCTAAAACACACGCTCTTGTTAATGCAATTAATTCTGCAGCTTGGGCAGAATTCTGACTTACTCTTGCAGTCTCAACAATCGTACTCAAAGTCGTAACTGCATACGCGGACGTCACATCACCATTCTGTAGTTTGAAGCATGACCCATCGACATATAAAGTGCCGTCTGGATCTAGTAACGGAGTGTCTTTTAAATCAATCCTACCTTTTGTCTCTTCCTCAGTTCTGAAACAACAATCATGGGGTTCTGAATTACTCGACTCTTGAGTAGTCGGCAACAGCGTTGCTGGATTCAATATGTTGCATCGCTTGATCTGAATGTGACTTGCCAAAAGCACCAGCTCATAGCCTGATAGTCTAGCACTGGTGAGGTGCTGAGTTTTCGTTCGATTCATGAGTGTATCCACAGCATGTGGAACCATGACTACTAACATGTTGTTCATGACTAGTCCAGCAGACTGTCGAATAGACACTGCAGCTGCTGCTGTAGCTCTCAAACAACTTGGCAATGCTCTGGCTACCGGATCTAATGTGGATGAGAAATATGCACACGGCCGCTGCTTGTCACCAAATTGTTGCGTTAATACACTCAACGCGCAACCTTCTCTTTCATGGACATATAAAGTAAACGGCTTACTGTAGTCAGGAGTACCCAACACAGGAGCTGAACACAGCGCATCACGCAAGTCGGAGAAGCTCTGTTGGCATTCATCAGACCATGGCAAAGGGCTCGGAACACCTTTTCCAGTCAGGGGTACCAATGGTTTTGCCATGAGAGAAAAATTTGGGATCCATTGCCTGCAGTATGACGTAATACCCAAGAACGCACGCACTTCTCTCTGTGTGCTTGGTACAGTCATTTGCGAAATTGCTTTGATTCTCTCTGGGGTCAACCTTCTTCCCTCCTTTGACAAAAGATGACCTAAGTAGGTCACTTCTTGGCAACAATATTGCAGTTTAGAAGGTGAAACCTTGTGATGCAAGTCTGACAAATGACGTAATAAAGAAATTGTAGCTATTTTGCAAGTTTCCTTGTCATCAGCGGCCAATAAAAGATCATCTACGTATTGGATCAGAGCAACACCAGGAGGAAGTACAAGAGCGTCTAATTGACTCTTCAATGCTTGGCTGTAAATTGAATGGCTCTCACAATAACCCTGTGGAGCGCGTTTGAATCTGAAACTGCGACCTCCTAGGGAGAAACCAAAAATGTCTCTACTTTCCTCTGCTATCGGGATGCTGAAGAAGGCATTCTTCAAATCAATCACTGTAAACCATGTGGCTGAGGCAGGAATCAACGTCAATAATGCAGTGATATCTGGTACCACAGGAAACTGCGGAATCACTATTTTGTTAACTTCTCTGAGGTCAATCACAAATCTGTAGATTGGAGGTTTGGACGTGTCAGTGCGTTTCAAAATCGGCAGAACAGGACTATTGCAGACATTTCCTCTAGTTTCCTCTATCACATCTTTCTGTATTAAGTCTTTCACAATCAGCAAAAGTGCACGTTCACCTTCATTCGAAATCCGATACTGTGGGATTCGTGGGAATCTAACATTCGCTTTCAGACTTACCACATAAGGGGGAATTTCCAAGAGGCCTACATCGTTAGGACCAGTCGCCCAAAGAGTATCAGGGAGAGAACGCAGCTCCGGTGGGAGCTTATCCATCGACATATACATTGGAGAAATGACTCTCTTGCCCAATGTGAGCTGTACTCCCGAAGGAGAACAGTACAGTGTCGCATGCAGGCGTTTCATTAGATCTAAACCAAGCAGATTCTCATTACAACCGGTTGTTAGAATAAGGGGTGCTTCTAGTTCGCATGGCCCAACAGAAATTGACAAAGGACTAGAAACAGGATTGTGAACAGGGGCGCCTGAGAAACCTACTGAGGTGTTCGTTAAGCCAGACAAAGGTGCGCCAGGGAGTTTCGCATGCATAATTGAACTTTTTGCCGCACCAGTATCCAAGAGAAACGGTTCGACCACGCCTAATGTAACTACTGCGACATAAGGTCCACTCTGATCAACTGGAACTGATACTACTCCCTCTCTTTGCCTGTGGCTGTCCTAGTACTCGCTTCTCTGAATCTCTTCATTATGATCATAGTAATCTTCAACATGATACTGTGGAGATCTACCCGGTTGCGCAGGTTGTACATTTCGCTGATCGAAATAATTTGATGGGCGATCGGCCTGTGGTGTCATTGTACCACGTCCTCTACCTCTAGGAGCTTGCATAAACCCAACATTACCTCTCTGAGCTGGGACGCCACTAGTCTGTGCGTGCAGTACCGGGCACTCATTCTTATAATGACCCTCCTTTTTACAATAGGCACACTGATTCCATGCTAACTGTTGTCGGGGAAATCCATAATTAAATCTTTGGGACGTCCCTTGCTGGAATTGTGGCTAGTGCTGAAACTGGGGTCGCTGCTGTGAATCTGACTGATTCGAGCGAGGCGTATACGCCTGTTGCAATAGTACTTTAGTCTTTAAATCTTTCATTTTCTTTTCTGATTTTTCCTTCTCTTCTTTCTCTCTATTCCCGTAATACTGGGCAGTTGCAAGTATCTGTGCTGTCGTCGACACTGCCCATGCACTTTCAGAATCCTTTAACTTGTTACTAAGCTCAGGTAGTAAATTAAACACGAACTTGTCGACAAACAACCTCTGGCCTCCCTCAGTACTCATATCTTGCCCACTGTGGTCTACGAAGGTTTCTTCAAATCTAGTGAAAAAGTCAGAGACGCTTTCGTCCTTCTTTTGCTTGCATGCCGATAGTTTATCCCAATTAACTCGTAACGCTGGCATCAGCGTTTTCATCAGATTAATTATTCTGCCAGGTAAGGCAGCAATCAGAGGTTCAGGTTTAGCACCGCCAACTTGTTGCGTATCTGCTGCTACAATAGCTGGCCAATCACCTCCTAGGGCGACTGGGTGGTTCTCTTGCCGAATCTTGGCCCATATAGGCTGTGGCACTACATTGCCAAATAACATTTCAATGTCTGCCAAATTCATGACACACGCTTGAACTGTCTGCGTTAACTCTTTATAATAACCAGCAGGATTTTTACGCGGGTCCGGCAGTGCTTGTTTTACTGCTAATACTTCGGCCCGCTTCCAAGGGATGTGTATCCACACTCTCTGGAATTGTGCCGGGGCAGCTGCAATACCATTAGCCCCATCAGCTTGAACTGCATCACGCCATATTGGTGGAACTTCCCTCATTGGATATTGACCTCGTCTTTTCCTAGTAATCGGTGAACCATCAGGGTCCCTTGTCGCTCGAAGAGGGGAATCATCCCTATAAGCTAAAATCAGTTCTATCGCTCCCCTTACTTCTGAACCTATCACCATTCCTGCGGCGAATTTCTGCTGAACATTTATCAGATCAGAGGGGACGGAATCTAAGTCATCATCTTCCCATTCTTCACGCACAAGAGAGCACATCACGTCAAAAACATAACGTTGAGTTGGTTCATTCCATTGCATAAAGGTATCTAACACTCTTCGTGCATCATACTTCACAGCTTTCGACATCCACCTAAGAGCTGTTGAATCTAACATTTCTCGTTCCTGAGGACCAGAAAGCTGGCTACGTCTCTGTATAGAGTCAGAAATGGGGGTCCCAATTAAAGACCTGTAGAGAGGAGTTAAGATATTAGTTACAGAGTTGGTTATTTTCCGACGAACGGAAAGCGGAGTCAGAATGTTCACTGGGTTCGGGAGCAGGGCGGCTGGAGCAGATGAAATAGTAAGGGTGGGAGTAGTAGGTAAAGCAGTTTGCGAGACGACAGGCAAAGGCGGAACAGGCGACCCAGGAAGAGGGGGTGCCGAAGGAACATTAACCACGGGAAGGACAGGAGCTGGAATCAAAGGAAGTGGAGCAACTATTCCAGGCTGACCAGCAGCTGGCTGTACAACAGGTAGTAACTGGGGTGCTACAATACCCTGTGCATACGGTGGAGGTGAATTCAACAGGTAGGACAACAGAGGATCCTTTTCATGGTCCTCTATCGGCTTAGTAGGACAAGATGGCAATACAGGGTAACATTTATCAATTGCCAAATTATATTTTCTATTTGCCATCTCCATTGCTTTCTCAGTGTCGTTGACATGCAGCTGCCTAGCAGACTCCATTAAAGTCAACCCTTTCTCTTTCTGTTCTTTCTTCGTCTTCCTAATTTCTCTCTGTTTGGCTTCTTTACGCCATACGCTAAAAGAATCAAAAATTGCCGGCCGGGCTTTTCTTTTAAACAACTTCATTTCTAGATTGTCTAGAATTTCGGTTTCGAAGCTACCATGCGGTGGCCAACTAAGGACACCATCTTTTCTGGTATAACGGACCCATACTTCATTATACGCAATAGGACCTACACCATGTTTACAATAGAGCTCATATGTAGGAGTTCCAATCGGAGGAACCGAACACGAATCCTCCAACCGGGAATCCCCGTTGCAACGTAACCAGGACAGGAAACAATTACTACTGGTAGTCATGACAAACAAAGACAAATTCCAACCAAAATGCGCAGAGAACTTAGGCCTACCAAAATGAACCAATACCAAAACAAAGATTATCTAAACAAGAGCAACCAATGATAATCTACGAATTAAACCAGAGCAACAAAGAACAACCAAACTGAGCGTAACCAACTTAATACTTAACTGAAATGTGGAAGACGTCACCAAGGAGAACCCGTCTACGTCTCGCCGTACTAAGGTCTGCACCTCGGGTCCAAGACAGGGCGACAGTCAGGGCAGCGGTCCTCTGTAGCCGTCTGGGAACGGGAACCCTCGTGGAAGAGATCGTCGGGCCACTTTTACGACATGCAGGGATCGATGAAGCGGGGTACCTCCCTCCGGAATCTTCACACAAAACTCCTCGAACTTTTCAGGCTTTGGACCGGTACCGGATGACGTCGCCCCACTATGGGCGCCAATTTGAGGTTCTGGACTTTTAAGAGTCCAGAGGTGTCAGGGAAACAACAGCCGAAGACCCCTGAGTTCCTTCCTGTCTCGGTGCACAAATAAACAGAGACGCGGGTTTCTCGATGGTGGCGTCAGAGACCAAGATTTATTTACTGCAGGGACACAGAAGTCATAGGAACCACACAGAGGCAGAATCTACGAGACTGTTCAAATTGCATTAAGTGGGTTGTTCCTTAAATACACGAAAAATGTCTTTAGGCAACATTACACGAATATTCCTCATGCCCAACCCGGTATCCCAAACAAACAGTAAATAGACATCAAACAATAATTAGTCGTAGGTTTTCGGTATTCGATCAGGTCCCCTTGTCAGTTTTTCATTCTTTACCCGATCCTCCCCATCATAAAAATCGTAACCTCCCCATTGTAAAAGCCCAGAAGGAGAGGAGCAGAGCCAGGTGCAAAGGATTGAAAAGTAGGATAAGAGGTGTTTATGGATCATAAACGGGCAGGGCTACCGTCTTCGGCCTTTCAGTCAGGACAATGGACACGAGAACCAGTATAGCAGGACTGGCCTCAGGCAAGGGAGGCAGCTTGATTCTGCCTAGTCATGTAGCGTCAGCCTTTCTCGGGGCTCGAGCTTACGTGTCCTTAACAAGGTGATTCTGCCGGGGTCATCGCCCGTTCATTGACTATGTGAGGGCAAGAAACAAAATGGATGCCGTAACTAAAATGGATGCCATGACTTAACAACAGAATGCCCTTTTTCTCAGTGAATTCATGCTAGTTGCGCAGCGAAAACACTGTCATGCATATAATGGATCATTTACGGTTCATTGGTACCAAAATCGTGTCAGTACTACGATACCGAATACACGGGTTCGGATCGCTACAGAACCTCACCACTGTAGGGGACACACTTGTTCGAGACGTACCCATTCAGTCAATGGGAGCCCATATACGTGTCGTACGACCGGCTTCCATTGACTTCTATGGGAGTACGACCGAACCGAGTCCAACAGCATACGTGCGCATCGTACTCGCTCGGTCGGACTGTAGGGGTCTGGCTCGGTCAGAAAACACTCCGGATCCGACTCAGTCGGAGTGCTTTCCAACCCGGATCGGAATCGGCGCTTAGGTAGTAAACAACAAGTTTATTTCCCTTAGACGTTGCAAACTTCTTTGATTTTTAACCTTGTGAAGAGTTTTCTTAAACTTCACAATTTGTGTTTTCAAAGTTGTATATGAATGAAAATGGAAGAAATCTTGTAGTCTATATTGGTTTGGGTGATAAAACTCAGCAAAACTTGCACACATTTTGTGCAAGTATTCTCATAGAAAGTGATACCTATTCCAGGAGCAACGATAACTCCAGGGGAGGAGTAGAATTACCAGGCTTTACGAGGAATATGGCGAAGGTCTGTCAGGAATTACCACTGGAGGGGAGAACACTGCTCATGTCCCCCCTGATAATTGTTCATTCCTCCAGGGAAGTTTGACCAGACCCTTTGACTGTCTTCATCGGCTGAAATGTCTCCCAATTCGCAGAATTATTGTGGCTCTCGTATTCTGTGATAGAAGGTCTATTCAACCTGCAGCAAAACCCCTCTGCTCTGTAACCCTGGTGGGGAGCATAGAGAAGGAATGCACCACATTTGGAAAGGGATGTGATTCATGTAAATGCATTCCAGCTTACTGCCCCTACTAGTACTACCATGCGATTGATTTTGAAGTGCCTATGGTATCAGGGGATTAGCAAACCAGATCAACTTCTGCAAACTGTGGTCTAATCCTGCATACATTCATCAGAGGATACCAGAAAGTGTCTCCAAGATACCCCAAAGGCTTGCTGAAAATAGCCAGAAAGCAAGCCTATTTTTAGGGAACGTCTCCTTCTTTAACACACTGTGCACCCTATTAAATAAAGGGCCGTCTGGCAGAATCGATGACTAGGGCATTGTGCTTCTATCTCTGCCTTATCAATGTCAGAAGTAACGTAATGGGTTTCGGTATCCTCACTGTGCAGGACTGCATCCCCCATACTATCTCACTGATTTGGTCTTGAAATTGTCAGCTGTAGTGCAAACTATGCATGTAGAAAAATGCATCTTTTTGTATGATCAGCCCCACTTTTTGGGAATAATGCTCTTGTTTTTTTACTCAAATGTCAGTGGCATACTGCAGCACCCATTGTGCCACCACTACGGCTACAGTGCGAATATGGCTAAGGGCTTTCCATTGAGGCCTGGCTGTGCAGTTTTAATACTGCAAAATCGACCTATCTTAATAAACGCTTTTGACAGGCCTAAACCTTTTTTTTAAAATATTGTTTAGTAGGTTCCCCACCACTAGTACCCTTGTATATCTATTTCATATGCAGCACTGTTACAGTGCCAACGGAGGAGAGAGATGACTTTCCGTAACTTCCTCTCATCAAAAGTGGGTGCAGGCATTTTACACGGGAAAGGCGTGGACCTTTTCGGGGTTCATTGACCATCACTGCAGCACTTGCTTTCTGACTGCCAGTTCTAGTGCAGCATGTGTTATTTGTTCACTCCTCTCTGACAACGTTCTGTGACGCTCCGTACTCTGAACACGCACTGCGACAACTAACACGAGTCTGCATTTATTTGAAAAGAAATAATCTTTCCTGATATTTTTTATAAACCATGTTATAAATAGGATATGATGGTATTACGGTTTGCCGGCGATAGACATATATTTATCCTTCGACAGTTTAAAGTGCTAATTTGAGATAATGATTCTCTCAATAAAAATTGCATATCTGTTTGGCCATTAAAATATTCATATCATTAGGCCTGCCGCCCTTGAGGGGATGGTTTAAGTAATACCATGTAGCGACAGGCCCAGTGTGCAATAAACATTTCCAAAACTCATAAGCAGACAGCCCTGAGGCAGGAGTAATTATGAACATGCACGAGATTTATTGCCAATTAGTGTCATGATATAGCATACTTACAATATTGCAAAATGCTTTTTTTTCTAGATTAAAATGTAAACGTTATGTTATTACTCTGAATGTGAAGTGGGTTACATACTATTATATAGTGTGGCATTTGAACATTGGCTAATGTTTGAATGCAATGAATGTTGGAAAAGAAAGCCGCTAAATGATTCATTACCTTCAGAAAGCATCATGTTGTTTGATGTGAGGCCTGGGACGGAATTCAACGGCATTTGTTATGGGTAACTTATCTGCTATACTATGATTATTTTCTTTTGTGTAATAGTCATATAATGCATAACAGAATACATTTGTAAACCATGGTTCACTGTTTCCTCAAAACTGTCAAATAATTCCACAGAGATTATCGAAATATATCCAATTCATGCCTTTCGCAGAAGAACATACTCAGAGACTCAATCACTAGCATTTAGTAATCCGTTTTTATGATTGGGTGGTACATCTTGCTTGGTGCAAAGGCCTTGTCGTGGATGTCAGTCATCTGCTGCCGGAAGCCGGCTGGTTCTCACCCGGAACTGCCAGTTGAATGAGGGGATGACACACGGGCCAGTTTCCTGACCCTGGCTGTGCAGTGCAGTGTGGTACGAGGCAAGCACACGGGCACGCATGATGTTCCACAGAATCGTATATTGATTGTAATAAGAGGTACAAAGAAGGAAGGAAGACAACCTGCGTCCTCCGAGCCCCCGAGTCTGTTAACCACCCACCTCATGTGGTCACCAACTGACCGCCCATTCCACATTCCACCGCAGACGTGAGCAAAGGCTCACGAGCTCATCATAAGGACTGCAATGGCCTAGATGTGACACACCTTTCCTCTTCCAACAAGCACAATAAGCAAAGAGTCAAAAACAAACAAAAGTGTTTCCAATTCCAATAAGCATAAAAACTGTGGTAAATAAAAATTCCTTTACCGGGACTGAATTTGATACAGAAACATTATAAAATAGCTCAGTAAAATGAGAGGCAGAATCCGTGATATTAGAGTTTCGGAATGGGCTTTATTCCAATAAACGATTATAATCGGATGCCTCAAGTTCCATCACCACGGGGGTTCAGGAAGTGAAGTACATACTTTATTGACAAGAAGTAACTTTTATAGTCCATACATTATAATGAAGTGAATACAGTAGGCGTAACAATTGATAAGGAAATTGACGTTTGGGCTGCGTAACCGAAAATGGGTGTAATAATGAGTAAAAAGGAACATGATTGGTTGTGATGTCATGTATAGGTGGATCTATAAGATAATACTTGGCATGGATGCGCGCGCAGCAGTATGACGTGTAATTGATGTGTAACTAGGGGGTGACGGGGATTTGACATTTAGCTCTATATGTGGAGACGAGAAGTCTGGGGGGTCAAGTCAACCTAATCCCAAATCATATCTAACATCCTATGTTTAAAGAACTATGTTATCCATAAAAGAAGGACTCTCGGACAGAATCTATTCTATACTGACTGTGCGTGCGTGTACAAGCGTCTAAGTGTCTACACTGAATGCGAGGGGGTAGGAAAATTCCATGGTAACAGGGCTATGAATTACTTGCATGAGGACAGAGAAGATGGGCCTTTTTGCTTGGTAACTGGAGGAATGTTTACTTAAACTACTAGGCAGGAATGCATCGGCTGAGGGGGAAGCAGATAATTCGAAGGTGAAATACAGTTCTTGGCAGAGAGTAGGCTGATGTCAGGCTTCGTGAGCCGCGCAGAGAAGGAGACAAAGTTCATGGTCACAGATGCAGGCTCGGACTGGAGCTTTCAGAGGCAGAAGGCAAGAGGAGTTTTGATGACAGAATCAGGGCCTACTTGCCTGGACTGTAAAGTGGCATAAGTGAACCATATAAAGCCGGTGGCCTTTCATATTTAGGAATGGAATATCCGGCCTATTCATGGCGGATCTGACAGAGGACATGTTGACGGTGGAAATACATGTATTTGCGTCTTCATAACTGGAACTGGAGGGAACATACATGTACTTGTGACATGCACATAGAACCGTTGGGGTCCAAGATAGGGGACATAACTGACCAGAGAAATCCACATTTCCACATTCCCTCCTTGTCCCCTCCTTGCCCTTCAAGAGATATCAATCTTCATCAATCCATTGATCTGTTCATATAGCATCATTTGTTCTTCTTTCTTCTTCCGGAATCTTGAATGAAAATCTTGATGTGGAATACATGATGTGGCACACAGACCACAAATCGCTGGTCCACATTGTAGACATAGACAGCAACTGAATAGTATGAGAAGGCCAATACCTAGGAAGGATAGAACTCTCCATCCCCAGGCTGATACCGTATTCCAAAACCAACTGGACCAAGTCCAAGTGCCTGGGTTCTGGTGTATCTGGCTTACAATCTTATGAAGGCGAGTGATGGCTTTATATACAGATGGCGAATTTTCTGGTATGAATACGCAACAGCTTGATCCGATGACCCTACAAGCTCCGCCCCTATCAGCCAGGATGACGTCAAGGACAAGACGATTTTGAAGCACAACAATCCGCATAGCAGACTGCTCTTCCGTTAAATTGCCTAAGGCGGAAATAGTCTCATTCACTACTGCTTCAAGGGTTCTAGTTAATCTACGTATCAGCTTACTATTAGTAACAGTACCTATATAGGGAAAGATGCCTTTATTAAAATCTACATACTTATCCCATGCCGTCTCAGTGTAATCGACAATGGGGAGATCTCTCTGTTCTCTGTTGTGTACTAAATGAATATTTCTGTAATAATCAGGAGGAGCTAGGAAAACAGGTGGCAAAAGGAATGCTATGTAGCAGGTACCATCCCAATCTAGAGGTAGACGCATATATGCAGTCTGACCACATATAAAGTAGGAGTGGCGAGAAGCTCTGAATGAAGATTTTCCTTGATCACTGAATTCTACTATAGTAGTGCATTTACTATGGCCCATATGTATGTAACCAACCTTTCTTACACACAATTCACCTTTTGCTGGGAATACTGACATGGTGGGTAAGACTAGCTCAACTTCGGATACGACATTTAGAATCATGAGATTAGGTGTAAAATTACCTAATCCATACACTTCATTTTCTAGATCAGTTCCTGTTCTTTTGGGGCGACCCTCCTTGTCAGGGTAGCAGACTTTGAGTAAAACTAGGTTCAGGTTTCCCCATATCCAATGATCTTGGTAAACTGCTGTGTCTGAGTCTATGGAATTGATTAAACTGAACCATGCTCCACAGGAGCCATTATGTGTAAATGGATGTGGAAAGAAAGGCAGGACTCCTTCATAATTCTGATAGGGAGGGAGTCGGCCACACACCCAACAATTGGTGGCATTACTAGTCTGATGGGAATGATGTAACATACTAATGAAAGTGTTATTGCGCAGCGCAAGTCTATAAGACAATTCATGCGGAGGTAAGTCACTAAAAGAATGTTCAGCAGCAACATTATAAACATGTCTAGAAATAGGGTAATATATGTGCAACAACATACTTGTAATAATTATTAAAAGACTCAATAAAAACAAAATTAATAATGTCACTATGCAGTGGCTACGCAGTGATTTACAATACGCCTGTCGTTTCAACATTCTTCGGGTATTTTCTCTACTCAGGTCCAAGGGATACATGTCAGAGACAATTCAACCGCTTCACCTTGGAGAGGACTTAAACAATCAAATTGCTCGACTGGTTGGGCCTAAGCTTTAGTTTGTAATTTTCAGATTTGTTAGGTTCAACAAAAGGGAGTTTTGTATCAGTCTGTGAGGGAGTGCAGGGCACAATGTCTATATCCGAAGATAGTCCATGAAATTTCTTGATGTGGCTTGAATGAATCCAGCCCTTGCGGCCCTCGATCTTCACGGCTGTTCTTGTGGTCAACAGGACCAACTTGGGTGCTTTCCACCTGGGCTCCAGCTGAGTCTTTCGGTCGAAATTCCTCACAAAGACAAGATTACCCGGAACAACGTCATGGGGTTTCACCTCAGTGTTGTCGGGAAAGGCTGCAGCTACCTGTGAACGAGAAGATTGTAGTGCAGACATCAAGGAAGCCAAGTAATCTGTCAGCATATTACAGTCAATATCAGTTATTTTGCGTGGTACGGGCGTCCCCCACATATTTGGTGGTCTACCGAAGATCACCTCATACGGGGATAGCCCTGTTCGTGAATGTGCTACCATTCTCATGTAAAAGAGTGCAACTGGTAACGCTACTACCCAGTCGACACCTTTCTCTCTGCATATTTTGGACATTCTAATTTTCAGTATCTGGTTATGTCTTTCTACGAGACCTGCTGCCTCGGGGTGTCGGACACAGTGGAATTTCCACTGATATCCTAACAGAAGTGAAACGTGTTTCATTAATTCGGATGAAAACGGCTGGCCGTTATCTGAGTAAACAGCACGTGGTAAACCGTATCGTGGGAAGAATTCTCGAACCACCTGTTTGGCAGTAGTCGGGGCAGTGTAATCTGAAACCGGGTATGCCTCCGTCCAACGGGACAGAGCGCAGACAACTACGAGAACATATTTGAATCCTCTGCATCGTTCCATCTGGATATAATCCATCTGGAGTACTTCAAAAGGATGATTAGGAGTATGAAATCCACCCTGTTCTACGGGAACGCTTTTTCCTGGGTTGAACTGACAACAGATCATACAGGTACGAACCTTTTGTTTTGCTGCTGCTCGTAAATGTTTATTGAACCAAATGTGTTGAATGCTGTCCAGCATAGCTTTTTCTCCTAGATGTGCTGGACTATGTATAGTGTTAATTATAACTTGGACCATTGAATCAGGAAGGAACCATACAGACTTTTCCTTCATCATCCATCCTTGGTCCGTTTGGATCCCTCCTAATTCAGTCCATTTCTTTATTTCGTCTGGTGTAGCATGTGTCTGTATGTCAATTACGTCAAGAGTAGGATCTTTAACTGTCATACAACGTGTCGGTGTCGGGACTATTGTCTTTGTCATGTCGGGGGTTTGAGTTTGAGCAGTCAGTTTAGCTGTTCTGTCGGCTAGATCATTGCCTTGGGAAATGATATCAGTAACCTTTGTATGGGCCTTACATTTCATAATTGATATTTCAGTGGGTAGATGTATTGCATCTAATAATGCATGAATGAGGGGTCCGTGCTGAATGTGGGCACCGTGGGAAGTTAAATAACCTCTCTCTCGCCACAGCACGCCGAAGTCGTGTACAACTCCGAATGCATAACGTGAGTCAGTGTATATGTTGACTTTTTTATTCATGGCTTGAATACAGGCTTGTGTCAGAGCGATAAGTTCTGCGGCTTGAGCTGACAAAGTGTTTATGCGATTAGTTTCAATGACTTCAGTATCTGTTGTGACTGCGTAAGCGGCTACTAACTCTCCTGTACTTGTTCTCATGCATGAACCATCTACATACAAGGTCAGGTCTGGATCTGGCAATGGGACATCGGTTAAGTCTTGTCTGGGTTTTGTTGTTATTGTAATAACTTCAATACAGTCATGGGCTAGTGGGTCTGTTCCGATTACAGGTAGAAGTGTGGCAGGATTCAATGTGTTACAGCGTCTGATTTCTATATGTGGCTGAAACAATGTAAGTTCATATCCTGTAAGTCGCGCTATAGTCAAGTGTTGTGTTTGCGTTCTATTTACAAGAACCTCTACTGCGTGTGGTACTTGAACTGTCAATGGATGTCCTAACACTATGGCATCGCTTTGTCTGATTGCTAAAGCTGTCGCTGCTACTGATTTCAGGCACGCAGGCAAAGCCTGAGCTACGGGATCTAATGTACTAGAGAAATAGGCACATGGTTTGTGTGCTCCTGCTTGATCCTGTGTGAGTACTGACAAAGCAGTACCTTCGCGTTCTGTAACAAAGAGTGTAAACTGTTTTCTGTAACATGGTGTTGCTAAAACGGGTGCTTGACATAAAGCTTTCTTTAGGCTTTCAAAAGCTTGTGTGTGTTCCTGAGTCCAAGGGAGAACAGTCGATGTGGCTGCCTCCTGTGTGGTTAACTGAATGAGTGGTTTTGCTAGAAATGCATACTGAGGGATCCACTGCCTACAATATGAAGTGAGGCCTATGAAAGCCCGTACTTCCTTTTGTGTCTTGGGTATTGGCATGTTAGCTATTAACTGAATGCGGTCGGGTGTAAGCTGCCTTCCCTCCTTGGACAGCGAGTGACCAAGATAAATAACTCGCTGGACACAGAATTGCAGCTTAGAAGGGGACACCTTGTGCCCCTTTTCGGCTAGAAATTGTAAAACTGTCAGTGATGCTTTCTCACATTCCGGTTCGCTTCTCGCGGTGATCAGCAGATCATCGACATATTGAAGCAGGGCAGTGTTAACTGGCATGTGGATACTGTCGAGTTCTCGTTTCAGTGCTTGGCTATAGATGCTGGGGCTTTCTGTAAATCCTTGAGGTGCGCGGGAGAATTTAAAGCTACGCCCATTTAAACTAAATCCGAACAAATATTGGCTTTCCGGATCTATTGGGACGCTGAAGAAGGCATTCTTGAGGTCAATTACAGTAAAGAATGTTGCTTCGGAATCAATAGCTGTCAATAATGACGAGATATCTGGAACCACAGGAAATTGTGGCACAATGCATTTGTTTAACTCGCGCAGATCAATAACCAATCGGTATACTGGCGGAGCTGTAGGATCTGTTCGTTTAAGAATCGGAATTATTGGTGAATTACATACATTGGAGTCTGTTTCTACAACTACTCCTTGGGCAATAAGCTCTTCAATGATTTGTAGTAAAGCCACTACAGCATCTGGTGGTAACTTGTATTGTCGCATTCGTGGTAGCACCACTCCTGCCTTTAGTGTGACTCGATATGGTGTAATACTCATGCAACCAACATCAGTAGGGCCTTGTGCCCATAGATGTGTAGGTAAAGTCTGCAGTCGGGGATCCATGTCTCTAGATACATAGTGACCTTTAAAATCACGTAAAAACAACCTTACTCCTTCCGGAGAACAACATATTGTGGCTCCTAGAGCTTTCAACGTTTTTATTCCTAACAGATTTTCTGGGCATGATTTAGTAAGCAATAAATCTGTAGTTCGGGTCAGAGGTCCTATCGTAAGTGGAAGAGGTTGTGACACTTCATTAACAATAGGTTTTCCTGAAAAACCAAGGGAAATATTCTGTGAGCCTGAGAGGGGTGCCCCTGGAACTTCACTACGTTTTATGGTCGTTCGACTTGCCCCTGTATCGAGTAGAAATTTTCTATCTTGGCCTAATAATTCACTATGTACATAAGGTCCTTCTTGGTCTACTGGGATTTCAATAAGGGGTAAGTCAACTTCCCTCTCTAGGCTTGTTCATGCGTAACGCTGATACTCGGGATATTCATACTGTGCGGTCTGATACATTTGTCGTGTTGTTGTCTGTGTGGCAGCAGCAGGCAACGGTGGTGCAGCTGGCACAAACTGTATTGGCTGTTGTGCGGCTGGCATGGCCTGGGCATGCTGCGTAGCTCCTTGTTCATTCTGATCTTGTCTTAGTGGCCGTGATCTTTCTTGTGTTTTACCTATGGCGATATTATGTTTTAGCACTGGACAATCGTGTACGTAATGACCTGGCTTTTTACAATAATTGCATGTCCCTTTTACAGGTCCTGCTGAATCGGAATGTGTCATACCCTTTTTATGTCCTTCAGCTGGAACTGTCTGGGAAACTAGCATTTTCATTTTCGTGTCTTTCATGCGTCTGTGTTCATGTTCTTGTTCCTCTTTAATTCTATTGTGGTGGTACTGTAACATTTGTAACATTTGTGTTGGAGTGTTACCTTGCCATGTACTCTCGAATTTTAATACTCTATTCTTTACTGGGGGCAGGGCATTTTCCACTAATTTTGTTACAAACAGATGCGGGTATGATTCGCTACTTGCTTTTATGCCACTATTTATACCAAAACATTTTTCAAATCGGGCATAGTAATCACTAGTGTCTTCATCTTGCTTCTGCTTACAGGCTGAAATTGTACCCCAATCTTCCTTTTTCGTAGTTAATAAACGTGGCAGTACCTGTACTAGTAGACCTGGTAGTGCTTTAGTTTTGTCCCCAAGCCCCGAACCTGGACCTCGGGCCCTTTCTTCTGCTTCTAATGCTGACCATTCTATCTTTTGATCACCTACCTCCCACTCTTTTTCCTTGAGTTTCTCATAAATGCCAGCAGGCATCAACACCTTTAATATTGTCATAACGTCGGGGTAGGTATACTCTCCCATGAGTAACATGTCTTTGATTTCTCGGTGAAAACCCGCTGGGTCTTTGTCATGACTGGGTACCACTTTCTTCATTTCTAACAATTCTATTTTTGATATGGGCGTATATACAAATACACGTTTAAACTGATCGTCCTCGCCTTTTATTGGGTGCACTTCTCGTAAGGGATTCAGTCTATCCATGTGATATGTAGTTCTTTCCTTGACAGGCAATGAGACATGCTCTGAGCATACAAAAAGAATATACTGCTTTCTTGATACCAGAATTTCTTTAATTAATTTAGTACCTGGACCTCTCCATTTATTCATAAGTAATTCAGTTAATATGTCAGGTAAAGGACCAGGGTCCGAATGCTGACTCTGATATAGTATAATGAGTTGTTGAATCATATAAATCCCAGCTAACCTCTGCTCACCTGGGGTTAGATTCAAAAATGTGCGTACTACTGTCTCATCACTATATTTTCCGGGACTGTCCACCCAGTGGACAGCTGCCCTTGCTAAATCTTGTTCATCCATAGAATCGAGAAAATGATAACCCCTTCGTTCTCGGAGTAGTTTGTCGGCGGTTTGGAACGAATGCTCGTTAGACCTTATATTAATTATAGGTATTTGAAAATTCCTGTTATTATCTGGACATATCGGATGTATTGAGTCAGTATGATATCTAGTCTGATTCCTATTACAAGATCTTCCTCTACCTACATAGGCTATGGTGTCCGACTGTCCTGTGGGCAGTCCTGACCCTTCTTCCTCGTTTTGTTCGAACTCGTCTATCTCTAATCTCTCCTCGTGTAGGCGTTCTATTTCTTTACGGATCTTTCGGCACATGGCTATTATACAATTTTGCTTATCGTGTCTCCCTTCTGATATATTCTGGCCCCATTTTGTAAGAATTTTCATTGCTTCCGGATCTACCCCCGGTCGGTCTTGATTTCTGATCACACAGTTTATGAGGAAACGTAACAGTTCCCCCTGTATCTCTACTTTCTGGTATTCCATAGCTCTGTTAATACATTCTGGATCTCGCCCTGTTTGAACAAAATGGTATATTTTATCTAGATGCGTAGTCATTCCTGGTAGCTTCGCTAAATACCCTGCGGCTCGTCTGATACGTAATGATGCCAGGATCATTTCGTCCTCTTTGCCGAGCACCGGGTCATATCTACAATCTATAAGAAGTTCCTTAAGCGTACGATCACTTACGAATTTGGGTGTACGTGAATGCGCTGACTCTTGAAAAATAAGTTTATTTATTCTAGGTGGCGTAGAAAAAATATTGGTAGCACCTCCCGTGGCCCCGTCTGGGGCGTCGGGTGTGAAAGGATTCGTCGAACGTGACACAGCAACTATAGGTGTGGACTCAGCTATAGAAGTACTTGTAGGAACAGATGCAGAAACAGATGTGCTTGCCGGAACTTGTGACTCGATTTGTTGCTGCAGGGATACGGGTGCTGGATCTTGGTGTTGGACCTCCCTGGTATGCGGTCTACGTGGGGCGGAATTAGCATACTCGGGTGCTGCGTCATCTAAATATGAGGAAAGAAAAACATCTTCTGCGGTTCTAGGATGCCCCTTAGGATGTACCTTGATTGGGAATAATGGGGGTGGCAAGTCTTTCGGTATCTCTGGAGTAGCCTTAGGTAATCCTTCGGCCAGAAGGGGATACATACCATTCATAAGGGCATTTCTTTGTCTGTCTACTTGTTCTGATTTTACTCGGATACCTTCCTCAATTAATAGATTCTCTCGAACTTTATTGGAATTCTCTTTACTCTTCTCTTCCTGTCTACGTGCTTTTTCTGTTCGTCTATGTGATTCTTTACGCCATAATTCAACGGCGTCTTTCTGTGACTGTCTGACTTTTCTTTTCCATAACTCTTCCTCGACTTTCATGATGCACTCTGCATCCCAGGTTCCCGCTGTGGGCCACCTCTGACTTTCTGGTAATCCCTTGGTATAGTCTACCCATAAATCAAGAAATAATATAGCGTCTAAGCCATGTTTGTGATACATAAAGTGCCCTGGAGTGTCCCTAGGAGGAATAGGGACGGCTTCTTCGAGAACCCCTTTTCTGGTAGTGATCTGTCTTAATTTCAAAAAGAGCGGCATATTGAGAACTGACCTTATACTTGATTTTGACCTGATACTTGAATTTGAACAGACTTAATACAATAAACACGATAATGAACAGTCATTCATACCACGATATACAGAACATACTTAAACACTTTAAACATTTAACATTAAACCTTTAACTGAAACAACAATGATGATCGTCTGCATAACTAAATCACCATGCTTAATTCTTGACACTAACTAGACAATAACTAGATACTTCGGAATACTTCGGAATACTTGATATACTGCTAAACAGTACAGATACACTGCTAAAACAGTGCAGACCGGATTTGTGTACCCAAACCCGTCTTGACCGGCACAACCTATGTGCACGTCAGAAATGCCTCCCCAGCAATGGTACTCACCGGGTAGCTTCGGAAACGGAAGGCCTCAGTAACTTGAACTTGAACCGGACCGGACTCGACTCGACTCGACTCGTCGGACACTGGGCTTGACTTCGGACTGGTGGGTCTCTGTATACCTCGGATCTTGCTCTCTCAGCTAGGCTCTGGTCGGGATACTTCGCACTTCTCACCGCCTCGTCTGGGTGTTGATCGCAGTCTCAGTCGCCCCCGCTTGACCGGAGGGAGATACAGGAAATCCTGCTGGTACGCGTTATTGTCCGTCCAGCTGTGGCAGGAGACCGGGCCTGCAACGCACCGCCGGCGCGTGAGATGAGAAAGTGTCCCTGTTCGGGCGCCATCATGTGGTAAATAAAAATTCCTTTACCGGGACTGAATTTGATACAGAAACATTATAAAATAGCTCAGTAAAATGAGAGGCAGAATCCGTGATATTAGAGTTTCGGAATGGGCTTTATTCCAATAAACGATTATAATCGGATGCCTCAAGTTCCATCACCACGGGGGTTCAGGAAGTGAAGTACATACTTTATTGACAAGAAGTAACTTTTATAGTCCATACATTATAATGAAGTGAATACAGTAGGCGTAACAATTGATAAGGAAATTGACGTTTGGGCTGCGTAACCGATAATGGGTGTAATAATGAGTAAAAAGGAACATGATTGGTTGTGATGTCATGTATAGGTGGATCTATAAGATAATACTTGGCATGGATGCGCGCGCAGCAGTATGACGTGTAATTGATGTGTAACTAGGGGGTGACGGGGATTTGACATTTAGCTCTATATGTGGAGACGAGAAGTCTGGGGGGTCAAGTCAACCTAATCCCAAATCATATCTAACATCCTATGTTTAAAGAACTATGTTATCCATAAAAGAAGGACTCTCGGACAGAATCTATTCTATACTGACTGTGCGTGCGTGTACAAGCGTCTAAGTGTCTACACTGAATGCGAGGGGGTAGGAATATTCCATGGTAACAGGGCTATGAATTACTTGCATGAGGACAGAGAAGATGGGCCTTTTTGCTTGGTAACTGGAGGAATGTTTACTTAAACTACTAGGCAGGAATGCATCGGCTGAGGGGGAAGCAGATAATTCGAAGGTGAAATACAGTTCTTGGCAGAGAGTAGGCTGATGTCAGGCTTCGTGAGCCGCGCAGAGAAGGAGACAAAGTTCATGGTCACAGATGCAGGCTCGGACTGGAGCTTTCAGAGGCAGGAGGCAAGAGGAGTTTTGATGACAGAATCAGGGCCTACTTGCCTGGACTGTAAAGTGGCATAAGTGAACCATATAAAGCCGGTGGCCTTTCATATTTAGGAATGGAATATCCGGCCTATTCATGGCGGATCTGACAGAGGACATGTTGACGGTGGAAATACATGTATTTGCGTCTTCATAACTGGAACTGGAGGGAACATACATGTACTTGTGACATGCACATAGAACCGTTGGGGTCCAAGATAGGGGACATAACTGACCAGAGAAATCCACATTTCCACAAAACAATAACATGTAAAGATAATAACATGTACAAAACTGAATTGACAGCTGCATACAGAGGGACAATAAACTCCTTCTCCAAAATAAAATCAACACAGTTCTTCGGAAATCTACTTGAATGCTTGGCATGTTAACTTTGTGCGCCAGCCACAGAATGGCTGTTATTTTGAAACCTTTTACATGTGGCCACATCATGCCCATTCTCTTTTTCTAGCCCGAGAAAGCCAAAGCCACAATCACTCCTGGTAGCTTCCTGCACCTTGACCACACGTGCCACATTACACCACTGGCCTTTACAGCACAGCCATCCTCACTTATTTTTTCCACCTGGAAAGGAAACCAAACTTCAACCTTACTTTCATTACTTTGTACGCAGGTTATTTGACATGCACCAAATCTCCTGTTACCAGGTGGTTTTGCACCCAAGTCCGTTTCATAACATCAAACCTTCTTTTGCTCCTACTCTGAGTCACTTGCATGTTAGAACGAACATTCTCCCGCTCACAATTCACACAATCACTTATTTTGGATAAACCAAGATGATTTAAGTCAATCATAAGTGTTCTCCCCCTCAATGCCACAAAGGGAGAAACACCAATGACACTATGTGGTGTATCACGATAAGACCACAACATCGCTCAAAGAAGCATCAGCAACATCTACACCCTCAATGACGGCACCCCTTATGCACTCCGACACCAATCTGTTTATCCTTTCTACTTGACCATTGCTTTGGGAGTGATACATATATATTGCATCTTTTATGTTTTATGATTGCACAATGTAGAAATTCTTTCATCTCAGTGGACACAAATAGCACATCGTAATCTGAAACAGTTTCGGAAGGGAAACCCTCCCCAGCAAAGACATCTGTAAGAAAAGTAACAATCATTTAGTTCTAGTCTCATTCACAAATGTTTCCTCTCGACACTTTTACAAATGAGCAACCAGCAAAATAACAATCTATTGTACATTCAGCAAGATAAGAAAAGGTCCCCAAAACTTTTTTTTCATAGTTTTTAAAAAACTTTTTTTATTGATTTTACAAGAATAACAGTTGTTACAGTGCTGTATACACCAGGTGAATATCACAGTTTACGGACAGTTAAAACTGGTTCAGTACCTCATATATCTGTAAAACATCTCTCCCGGCCTCAAGGGGTGCATTCAGAGCCTGTGAGGGTACTGGCGTTGTTGCAGTATCTGGTGTGTCCCGAAGGTACAAGTGCAGTGGTTGCCATATATCTAGGTGTCTTGCTGTGGGTGGTTGTTGTTGTGCATAGTTGTCACTGTTAGTGTTACAGTATGTCATACTGCACAGCCAAGACTTGATTGTTGGTATGCGCTTACTACCTCAGTTTATTGCCACTTCACGCTTAGCAATAAGCATTTCAATAGTAACAAATCGACGTTTGGATCTGGGGAGATCATATGTATACCCAAGGAGCACCATTAGGGGCGTGGGCGTGATTGCAAAGTCTATAATTTTGGAGATTTCCACAAAAACTGCTGACAAAAAGCTGCCTATCTTTACACATGTCCATGTGAGATGCGTGAAGTCCGCATCAGGGGAGCGACATTTTAGACATAAATGCGATCTAGATGGGTCAATGCGGTGTAGTGCACTTGGTGATTTGTACGCCCTCCAAAGAAATTTAAAATGTAACAGTTTATGCCTGCAATTCGGAGAGACTCGACGGATTTGCGCACAGCATCTGGCCCATTGTGTGTCAGTAATGGGGTGACCAAGATTGCGCTCCCAGGCCCCTCGTATTCCCGCATCTCGGGAGGGCAACAAGGCCACTGTACAGTGGCCTTGTATAGTCTAGCGAGAAGATGTGTGCCATCCCCATCCTTAATAATACCCATTAAAAGGGGGAACTCAGGGGGTTCCAAAGGGTAGCTGTACATAGTGGCTTTCAGAGCACCCTGCAGCCTCTGGAGTACAAAGTGATCTATAACAGTTGTGTCATGGAAACGGGGTCCTCCGTGCAGGAGAATACATGTCCTTTTGGGAAGAGGTCACGAGGGTCACCAAATGGAATTTGGCAAGTGTGCGTTACACAAGCGTATCCTGCAGGATGGGGATCCATCCATTACCCACCACTGGTAGTGCAGATGAGTACAAAATAAGTGAGCCTGTGAATTTCAATAGTTTGTGCCATGTAGAACTAGTTGTAGATAATGTTTGGATATCATTAGTGTCTGGCGGGTAACCAACTAGCAACAGGGACCCGAGGGATGCAGGAAGAGCCAAGTCAGCTTCTGGCCGGTAATAGGGAATTAGTGTGTCCGGATGATACCAGTGGCACGCAAAACACGCCAGCACCATCAGGTAGTAAACATGGAAGTTTGGCACCCCAAACCCTCCCCTCTCATATGGTAGCATGAGGACATCCCAGCTGATGCGGGCTGTTTACCACCCCACACCAACCTTATCAACAAGGTACGAAGGGTGGAAAAGAATCCGTTATACAGTGGGACTGGGATATTGTGAAATAGATACAGAAATTGTGGGAGAACCACCATTTTAACAATAGCTATTCTCCCAGCCTTGGACAGAGGCAAGGACAACCACCTCTCTATGTTCTGCCCAAGCCGTTCAAGCACTGGACCATAGTTTAATTGTAGGATACGATCTTTCTCCCTATGGATGTGGATCCGGAGATACTTAATGGATTCCTCACACCTAGCCAGGGGGTAATCACTCAATTTGTGACAGGGTGCCACAGTCAGTGGAAACACCTCTGACTTTTCCCAATTAATACACAAACCAGAGAGACCGCCATACCTGGTGACCTCAGAGAGCAGTGGCGCCATATTATCATCTGGATGACGTACGTATAGTATGATGCCATCCGCATATAGCGTGAGCAACAGCGGGCCCGTGTTAAACTGTGAACCCCTATGGTTATGTCGCTCCTGTAGGTGTCGCACCAACGGATCTAAAGCCAGCACAAATAATAAGGGGGATAGAGGGCAGCCCTGATGGGTTCCCCATTCAAGAAGGAATTCAGGTGACAGAGTTCCGTTAAGTCGAACGGGCGCTGTAGGTTACGTGCACAGCAGTCGCACAACAGCCAGAAACCAGTCTGGCACTCCAAGCCTGCTCATTGTAGCATACAGGAAAGGCCGTTCAAGTGAATCAAAGGCCTTTTCGGCATCTAGCAGCACAGAGGCCGCTGGGGCTGAAAGATCTATTCTGTGCAGTGTGGCAAACAATGTATGAAGGTTTAGTGCAGTTGATTTGTGAGGGATAAATCCAGACTGTGCAGGGGAAATCAGATTTTCAATTATGAGTGCGAGCCTCATAGCCATCATCTTGGCTAACACCTTGTTATCGAAGTTCAGTTGTGACCCGCATTGCAACGGGACCTTGCCCGGCTTTGCGAGTAAGATTATAACCGCCTCCCTTATGGTAGGTGGAAGTACACCGGTGTCTATGGACTCCTGATATACAGCAATTAAGAACGGTGCAAGGATATCCTTATACTTTTTGTAGAAACAGCCAGTGAACCCATCGAGCCCCGGAGCTTTGGAGCCCTCCAGCGCATCAATGTCATCAGTCACCTCATCTTTGAAAAAGGGTTCTGCAAGAAACTCCTGATGAGCTTTTTCTATCCAGACCATGGATACCTTGTCGAGATAGTTTGCCAAGGCCCCTGGTTGCTCGGTCATTCTGGAGGAGTACAGTGTTTTGTAATATGAAAGCACTTCTCCTAAAATGCCCACAGTGCCAACTATATGTGAGTTATCGTGGCCCGTAAGCTCCGCAATATACGTAGGTCTACGGGATTGTTCAAGGGTCCATCCCAGTCGTTCACTCTCCCCATATCTCCTTGCTATTGCATACTTGCCAAGGAAGTGCGCCTCACTCTCTGCCGTCTCCTGGAACTCTGCCATAAGGGCCGCGCTCTGCTGCAAGCAAGAAGGAGCAGCAGGGTGACCGTCCTGCCGATCTATGTGCACCAGTTGCGTTTCAATGAGAGTAAGAGGGCACCGTAGATCCCTCAGGATCCCCCCATTTTTTGATATGCACACTCCTTCAGTGTATGCTTTGAACCCCTCCCACGGTGTGGCTTTAGACGATACAGAGCCCTCATTTAATTTGAAATATTCACTGAGGGCTGCACCTAACTCCGCAACAAATAACTCATCCCTTAATGCCATATCAGGGAACCGCCAAGGGCACTCCAGCCCACCTGCTTGCAGCACGCGCATCCTCGCCACCACCGGTGAGTGATCTGACAGTGTACATGGGAGGATTTTCATTTCAATTACCCACAGCACCAGACCCGGCGACAGGAACCAATAATCAAGTCGGGTCAACGTGTTATATGGCGCGGATTAATGAGTGTATCCGTCCTGTCTGTTATTACGATATCTCCACTAATCTACCAGCCCATAGCTATTGATAATACCTAGTAATGCCCTCCTAGCCCTCGGCTTTGTATCCGCTATGGTGGCAGTACTGTTATGCACCGGGTTGAGCAATAAATTAAAATACCCCCTATACAAATCAGGTCTGCCCCCATGCGTATGATGTGCGTGTGAATGGACTCAAAGAACTCAGGATAATCAACATTTGGTGCATACACATTCACAAACAGTACAGAGTGTTCCAGTATGTAACCTTTGAGCAGGATATATCGCCCCAGGGTCACAGTACACATCCACCTCCCTGAAGGGTACTCTCTTATGTATCAATATCACCACTCCCCTTGCATACAAACTATATCCAGCGTAATATCGGTGTGCTTCCTAGCCACCCGCAAAGGCCGATTTCGTGGAAGGGTTTAGATGTGTCTCTTGCACAAATGCAACATCCACCTGGTGACGCTGCATATAGTTAGCCACCAACCTGCACTTGCGAGTGTTATTGAGACCCCTTAGATTCCAAGTCATTAACCCAATCTGTGCTTCAGATTGTACCTTGTTAGCCATTTCCCAATAGTCCAATCCTTGCCAGTACCTGCATCTGTATTACCATTCCTGCACTGTTACTTAACAAATCCACTAAGCTGTGGAAACAGCAATCTTTTAAAAGAACCCCACCCTGCCCTCCCACCACCCATTCCCCATACCAAACTTACGGGGAAAAACCCAACCCCAATTAACTAAGTTAAAGCATGAAAAACACCTCAATACTACCAAAAACATTGCCAATTGAAGTGGTGCGTCCGCACATGGGGGTGGCAATGCCACACCGCAAATCCATTGTATTGGCGCATAAACGACTGTAAAAAAGCAAATCCCGGGGGTGATGATAGTGAAGAACAATTTGAGTATATAACTGTCTATGCCAGGTAGTACAACAAGCACATGTAGCTAGTCCAGTAAACCTTGTACTTGGGACAGATTGCGTTCAGCTAGCTGTGAAGAGATCTGCGCTGGTATCAGAGCTCGGGACACTCTGTGGTGACAACGGGGAGGGTGTGTAATGCTGCCGCCAGACTTGGAGTAGGTCTGGCAGAGTTCCTGGGCCTCATGAGGGGAATCAAAGATACAGGATTGTCTATCCACATTCACCTTGAGACGCACGGGGTACAGCATCCCGTACCGCAGACCCAGATTGCGAAGACTTGCATTTACTCTGGTGTATTTCCTCCTCACCTCCTGCACCATTGCCATAAAGTCTGGGTACAGGGAGATGGCAGTGCCCTGCCATTCCAGCTTACCCTTTTCCCGTGCCATTCTCAGAACAGTGTCCCTGTCTCTGAAATTAAGCAGCCGTGCAATGATCGTCTCGGCGGCGGGCAGCCATGGTTAGGTCGAGGCCCAAGAATGTGGTGCGCTCACTCCACCATGTCTGTAGTGGTGAAGGGCTCTGCTATGAACATGTCGGTCAACAAGGATTCCACGAACCGGTCCAGCTGCCCTTTATTTGTCGATTCGAGCACACCAATAATTCGCCCCGTGCTTCCAAATCATCATTCTTTACTGCAACGGCTTTGAGGAGCTTCTCCATGCATCCCAGCCGCCTGGTGGTCTGGGCTGTGCCACCCTCTAAATCTGAAATTTTCCCTTCTGCAGTGGTTAAGCGACCCACTTGGTTATTGAGCCGGGCCCCCAGCGCCTCCATTCTCTTATCCAAGCTATCAAAGTGCATATCCAGGGCCCGAAACCCAGCCCTCAGTTCTGCAAAAATGGCATCAGCCCCCCCATTTCTGTAGTGGAGGATCCAGCCCCCCCCCCCCTCTGCCATACTAGCTTGTTTGGTGGCTGCCGTGCATCCAGGTGGCTTGAAAGAGAGGGTGCTTTGTTTGGGGTCCTTACGACCCATGCCACAGCCGCTAGGCCCCACTGATCCTGCTATGCAGGCCTTCCCCAATCACTGGGCTCCTGGGGACACACCATGCTGGATAGTCCCGGATGCCCACCACAGTTAAATTTCACGTGGCAGCCACAGAGCCCCTGCTGCACAAGGGGGAGGATATGAGGCTGGCCACAGAAGATGTAGTAGGGAAGGCGATGGCTACCACTTCTTGCGCCCAAAATGGATGATCCTGATGGTGGAGGGGGAGGGGAGGGAGCCACCAAGCACTCACGCGGTACACCTGGCCGGCCGGCCGGTCCCCAGGCTCACCTGCGGCCCCTACCACTGTGGGGCTTTAGGGGGTGTGCCCACGTATCTGTGAACAGTCAAAACATCTCCCACCGGTAGCTCCCCTCCACCGGCCCATGGTCAGAAAATGGGCGCTCACCGCATCCACACAGAATGCAGGTTCAATATGCCCCTGCCGTCTAATGGGGGGATTGAGGCAGTACATTAATTCTGGGGTCCACAGGGCGATGTCGCGTCGTGGAGAGGAGACATGTAGCTCTCTGTGTGCCCAATGAGCCGTTCCTGTAGGCGGGGGGGAGGCCGCCAGATATGCCCCCGCAGCACCCAGCCTGACGGCCTGTCCCCATTCTCGCTTTCAGCCCCTGTCGCCGTGGGCTCTCCGGGGGTGTGCCTGCATGCCAAGTAACAGGAGAACAGTGCGCTATGGCAGCCCCTACCTCTGCTCCTTACCCCCACCTTCCAGCTGCCATTGCGCACTCCATCTACGGCTTCAGATTTTTGAGATGCACCGCAGCACCAGCCACAGGAGTCTGCGGCTCCACCTTCCCCAGCTAGGCCGTCACAATGTGTAGCGTCCTCTGTCGGTGTAATCCTACTCCGCGCTGCTTACAAGCCCTCCCATGAGCACCAGTACCGCTCCCAAGCCCTCGCACGTCATCTCCCGGTCGTCTGGCACCTGGATCTTCCTCCGGACGGGCTCTACACCATCGACTCGTGGCGGAGCTACAAACCTGCACAGCCATGTTGGTCGGCACCTTGGCCACACCTTCAAGGTCCCAAAAACGTAATGCTTATCTTATCCCAAACCTTTTCCTGAAAACCCACCTCACTCATTGGCGATGGGCAACACTTCAATATCTTGTCATCCTGAGAAGCCATAGAACATTTCACTACCACATCATCCACATGTCTATCCATCCCAGGCCACCAATAGGTTTCCATGAGTCTTTTCGAATTAAGACTCGTACACAAATGACCCTCATGCATAGGATGCAACAACTGTCCTCTGATGACAATAGGAAGGAATAACTCGCCTGACCTAAATAATAACTTAGACTCTACAGACAAGTCAGTCTGGATCTTGCTGTAAGACTGCAACTCCACAGAAATATTCTTCTCTTTAGGCCACCAAAAACCATCATTCCTTGCATCCACCATGATCACCACAGGCTTTCCTGGTTGATATTGACTGAGAAGTGGAGCATTGGACAATTCTCTCTTCACTTCTCTAAAGGCATTTTCTTGATAATGACCCCACGAAAACTTAGCATGTTACTTTAATGAAGCATATAGGGGCTCAACCTTTGTAGCAACATTCTAAATAAATGTTGAATAGTACTCACATATACCTAAGAAAGCCTTAAGTGTCTCTCTATTCTCTGGGGTACCCATTACGCCAATGGCCTTAATCACCTCTGGACGTAGGTCAATGCCCTTCCTAGAAATGACATGTCCAAGATACTCACCTTCTTGAACACAGAACTCACACTTGTCTTTTCTCAATCTCAGACCTCTCTCACTCAATGCACTCAGTACTGCATTCAACCTCACCACATGCTCATTGTAATCCTTGCTAAAGACTAAAATGTCATCCTGGGAGACATCTCTCAAAGTGTCTCCCATCGCACGCTGAATTTGTTTTGCAGGAGACGCCAGGCCAAAGGGTATTCTGCAAAAATGAAAAACACCACAAGGTGTAACAAAGGCCATAAGCTGTATTGATCCCTTGGCAAGCATTACTTGGTGGTACGCAACCTTATACCTAGTTTAGAAAAAAAACTAGCCCCCAATTAAGTGACCATCATTTCCTCAATTTCCAGCAAAGGATGCCCATCCACTCAGATAGCCTTATTCAGGCTTCTGAGGTCAATGCACATCTTCAGCTCACCATATCTTTTCTTGGCAAACACACTAGGTGAGATCCATAACAATGAACCCACAGGTTCTATTACACCATCCTTAGACAACTGGGTAAGACATTTTGCTAAGCTTTTGCGTTTGACAGGCACACAGCCTTCCTTGAATTTGATTTCATGCTCAAACCTTCCTAATTTACCACGTTTGTCCTCAAACACATAAGCATGTGACTTCAACACTTTTTCAAATCATTCACACAGCACACTGTGTTCCTATCCATGCACCAAACTTGTTGATTGCATCTAGGCTTAAGGATGATTCCTAAATATCCCTGGTGATGCCAACCAACAATGTCAAGGCCCTTTCATGAGACATTCACTTTACCCTGTACCTCCCTCCATTTGAAACCAATGACACTGTCAAAAATTCCTACCAAGTCACTTTTCTCACCATTATATCCATAAGGAGATATACCTGGAGGCAACAAATGAATGCCAACAAATTTGTCATTAAAGATGCTCATAGAAATAATTGCGATTTTGGACCTTGAAATCAGTTAATAAAGGTACACACACAATCCCTATGGCATAATACTCAATAGGATCCCTGGACTTGGGAACATCATTTTCATGAACCTTGATGTACAACAGTGAATTGTACATTTTATCTGCCAACCCTCTCTCGAAGAACTGCGGGCTTGGGTCACCAGGGTTAAATCAGAATCCCAGGTCCCCCTAAGATACTGAGACTAGCTATGGAATCTATTCTGCTTGGACTGAGCAACCTTTTAGTGCCTCATCTTCTTTCGGTATGATTCCAAAAAGCTGGAAACATGCCATCATCAAGTCTCTTCTTAAAAAACCTTCTCTAAACTCGTCCTAACCAGAAAAATCCAAACCCATCTCACTACTCCCTTTTTTCACCAAAGTAGCAGAGAAAAATATCAATGTTCAACTGACTTGTTTTATAGAATCTGACACCCTGCTTTGTGAGTCCCAATCCAGTTTCCATGCTCAATATAGCACAGAGTCTGCACTGCTATTGGCAACAGAATCTCTTAGATCCACTGCAGACAAAGAGCACACTGAAGCCTTGATCATTTTGGATCTAAGTGCGGCATTAAATACTGTTTCTCATGGCCTGCTGCTGCAACGGCTCCGTAATTGGGGTGTGTACTCCTTGGCTCTTAAGTGGCTGGCCTATTTCCTTCAAGATTGCACCTTCCAAGTCATACAGACTCCTAATGCCTCAGAAGTGGTTCCCCTGGCCCAGAGGGTGCCCTAAGGATCTACGTTAAGCTATTTAACACCTATATGCACCCCCTGGCAGATGTCATAGGCAAAAACAATGTCACTATGGTGTCCTATGCCAATAACACATAACTGATCATAACTCTTGCTCGGGATGAAGGAGAGTCTGCAGTGCGATTTAAATCTTGCATGGTAGAACTGGCTAGGCGGATGAACTCTAGTTGCTTAAAACGTAATACCAACAAAACAGAGGTTCTCATAGTTAGAAAAGAACCCTCTGTGTGGTCCTCATCATGATGGCTGAAGACGCTAGACTCCTTCCATAGCCACAAGCCTAAGGTAAAAATTCTAGGAATATGGCTTGATGTACACCTTTCTTTTGATAACCAAATTATTTGGCTGGCTGGAAAATATTTTGCCATGCTTAAAATGATTGCTAAGATCTCTGACTTGCTTCACTTGATGACTAGGAAGACGATAGTACAAGCCCTTGTAATCTCGAGACTGAATTACTGTAATGCTTAGCGGAGTCATCCAGAACAGAATCCAGAAGCTGCAAAGAGGGCAAAATGCGGCTGCCCCACTTCTGTTAAAGCTCCTAAGAGATGTTCCAGGCCTAATGAATGCTCGAACAACAATTAATTATTTTCAGGTTTGAACTTCAAACCATCATTTGCCTCACAAAAACAATGAAAGCTGTTGAGCATCAAACAAAAACACTAGACAATAGTGAGGGTTTGATTAGTTTGGAGGAAGCTTGGCGCTCAGGCGTGTACGTGTAGGGTATAGTGAGCAATAGTATCCGGTGCAGCTAGGTCAGGGGCGACAAACCCAATAAAGTTACCCCTGCAAAGTGTGGGTCGAGACCCACAGCAAAACTGAAAGTGAGATCCTGTGCACACGTATGGGTAGTATTAGGTTCTGTATGTGTTCAACATAAGCCAGAAGGTGTGAAAAGAAACTTAATATGGATAAACACTGGTCGACATCAGGTCGTGTAGCGTGTAAGATTCCTTTAATGAAAATGTTTCAATTCAAAGTACAAAAGAAATTAATCAGCCGACACGTGTTTCGTCACAACGTGTAGCTGTTGTGACTCATCAGGGCTAGTACGGGAGGTTGTGACTGTCGTTATTGACCTCAAATATGAAGTCACACGAGGAGAAGTACCCGCTAGGAAACGGCGGGAACTGGGATTGCCTGGATAAGGCTGAATAGCAGGGTCTGTAGCCGGTGGAAGAGCAGTCTCCGGTATGTGATCTGCTCACTTCTGTTAAAGCTCCTAAGAGATGTTCCAGGCCTAATGAATGCTCGAACAACAATTAATTATTTTCAGGTTTGAACTTCAAACCATCATTTGCCCCACAAAAATAATGAAAGCTGTTGAGCATCAAACAAAAACAATTCAGCAGTTAATGTCTACTGTGACACGTGTTTATAGGGTAAATAGACATAATATCGAAAAAATAATATCGAACAACAAGAATATCGAAGTTAAAATATCGAGATAACATTAATATCGAAGTGTAGAATATCGAGGTAAGTAATATCGTTTTTTTTGTGTTTAGTAAAATATCGAAGTATGAAATATCGATGTAGTAATATCGTTTGAAGATAATATCGATTGAATAGTTTTGTTAGAAATATCGAAATATAATATATATATTGTTTAAAATGTGTATTTAGTGTATATTGAATAAGTAAATTGTTTAATTATATGTATAAATACTTTATTAATGTTTAAAATATAATTAATAGTGTTAAGTAATTTATTGTATGATATGTTTTAGGAGCGGGATGTTGGGTTATTAGGGGATAAGGGTGGGGAGTGTTTTAAAAATATTAGTGTAAAATCAGATAATAATTTAAAAATATTAAATAATAAATAATTATGAATATTAAATTGTAATGAAATTTCTAAATTAAATATTTATAATTTAGAAAATAATAAAGAAATTATATATATTTTTTAGGAGCGGGATGTTGGGTTATTAGGGGATAAGGGTGGGGAGTGTTTTAAAAATATTAGTGTAAAATCAGATAATAATTTAAAAATATTAAATAATAAATAATTATGAATAGTAAATTGTAATGAAATTTCTAAATTAAATATTTATAATTTAGAAAATAAAAAAGAAATTATATATATTTTTTAGGAGCGGGATGTTGGGTTATTAGGGGAGAAGGGTGGGGAGTGTTTTAAAAATGTTATTGTAAAATCAGATAAGAATGTAAAAATATTTAATATTCAAGATTTCGAAATTTCAAAATTTCAATAAAAATTCGAAATTATATAATTTGAAATTATAATGAAATTTTAATTTTGTTTTATGAGTGGGATGTAGGGTTATTAGTGTATAAGGGTGGGGAGTGTATTAAAAAGATTACTGTAAAATTGGATAATAAGTTATAAATATTAATACTAAAGAATTAGAAATGTTAAAATTTTAATGTAATTTTGACAATGTTTTTAAAAAAATTTCAAATTAATTTCGAAATTATTTTTTTGTTTCATGGTTGGGAATTTGGGTTATTAGGGTGTAAGGGTGTGGATTGTATTTTAATAATTATTACAAAATTATAGATTAATAAATAAATATTTAATTGGGAATAATTCAAATTTGTGAACATTTTATGTCAAAATCTAATTATATAATTTAAATTGGAAATTATAATTTCAATATTTATGTTATATTTATGGGTGGGATGTGGGTATATTAGGGGAGAAGGGTGGGGAGTAATTTTTAAAAAAAATAGTGTAAACATAGATCATAAAACAATTAAATTTATTAGTAAATATTGTGAAATCTAAAATTTTAAATAAAAATTATAATTAAATAATTGTATATTTGCAATTTATATGGAAAACATATTGTACATATTTATTTTGGAATTAGGGTTAATATGGGATAGGGGTGGGTATTGTAACTATAGTATTGTTAAAATTAATAGTTTTTAAATGATATCTCATAGTTAATAAATGTAGATTATTAATATTTTAAGTGATGTTATAACCAGCACCTTGTCTCAGTTTGATCTTTCTGGAGCGGGAATATTAAATTTAATTGGGTTAGTGTCCAGCACCTTCCCTGAGTTTATGTTAACTGGAGTGGGAATAGTAAATTATATAGGGTTACTGTCCAGCACCTTCTCAGAATTTATGTTAACTGGAGTGGGAATAGTAAATTATATAGGGTTACTGTCCACCACCTTCCATGACTTTATCTTAACTGGAGTGGGAATAGTAAATTATATACAGTTAGTGTCCAGCATCTTCCCTGAGTTTATGATAACTGGAGTGGGAATAGTAAATTATTTAGGGTTAGTGTCCAGCACCTTTCCTGACTTTATGTTAACTGGAATGGGAATAGTAAATTATATAGGGTTACTGTCCAGCACCTTTCTTGAGTTTATGTTAACTGGAGTGGGAATAGTAAATTATATAGGGATACTGTCCAGCACCTTCTCTGAATTTATGTTAACTGGAGTGGGAATAGTAAATTATATAGGGTTACTGTCCACCACCTTCCATGACTTTATCTTAACTGGAGTGGGAATAGTAAATTATATACAGTTAGTGTCCAGCATCTTCCCTGAGTTTATGATAACTGGAGTGGGAATAGTAAATTATTTAGGGTTAGTGTCCAGCACCTTTCCTGACTTTATGTTAACTGGAGTGGGAATAGTAAATTATATAGGGTTACTGTCCAGCACCTTTCTTGAGTTTATGTTAACTGGAGTGGGAATACTAAATTATATAGGGTTACTGTCCAGCACCTTTCCTGACTTAATGTTAACTGGAGTGGGAATATTAAATTATATAGGGTTACTATATAGCACCTTCCTTGACTTTATGTTAACTGGAGTGGGAATAGTAAATTATATAGGGTTACTCGCCAGCACCTTTCCTGAGTTTATGTTAACTGGAGTGGGAATAGTAAATTATATAGGTTTACTGTCCAGCACCTTCCTTGACTTTATGTTAACTGGAGTGGGAATAGTAAATTATATAGGGTTACTGGCAAGCACCTTTCCTGAGTTTATGTTAACTGGAGTGGGAATAGTAAATTATATAGGGTTAGTGTCCAGCATCTTCTCTGACTTTATGTTAACTGGAGTGGGAATAGTAAATTATATAGGGTTACTGTCCACCACCTTCTCAGAATTTATGTTAACTGGAGTGGGAATAGTAAATTATATAGGGTTACTGTCCAGCATTTTCCCTGAATTTATGTTAACTGGAGTGGGAATAGTAAATTATATAGGGTTACTGACCAGCACCTTCTCTGAATTTATGTTAATTGGAGTGGGAATAGTAAATTATATAGGGTTACTGTCCACCACCTTCCATGACTTTATCTTAACTGGAGTGGGAATAGTAAATTATATACAGTTAGTGTCCAGCATCTTCCCTGAGTTTATGATAACTGGAGTGGGAATAGTAAATTATTTAGGGTTAGTGTCCAGCACCTTTCCTGACTTTATGTTAACTGGAGTGGGAATAGTAAATTATATAGGGTTACTGTCCAGCACCTTTCCTGACTTAATGTTAACTGGAGTGGGAATATTAAATTATATAGGGTTACTATATAGCACCTTCCTTGACTTTATGTTAACTGGAGTGGGAATAGTAAATTATATAGGGTTACTGGCCAGCACCTTTCCTGAGTTTATGTTAACTGGAGTGGGAATAGTAAATTATATAGGTTTACTGTCCAGCACCTTCCTTGACTTTATGTTAACTGGAGTGGGAATAGTAAATTATATAGGGTTACTGGCCAGCACCTTTCCTGAGTTTATGTTAACTGGAGTGGGAATAGTAAATTATATAGGGTTAGTGTCCAGCATCTTCTCTGACTTTATGTTAACTGGAGTGGGAATAGTAAATTATATAGGGTTACTGTCCACCACCTTCTCAGAATTTATGTTAACTGGAGTGGGAATAGTAAATTATATAGGGTTACTGTCCAGCATTTTCCCTGAATTTATGTTAACTGGAGTGGGAATAGTAAATTATATAGGGTTACTGTCCAGCACCTTCCTTGACTTTATGTTAACTGGAGTGGGAATAGTAAATTATATAGGGTTACTGTCCAGCACCTTCCTTGACTTTATGTTAACTGGAGTGGGAATAGTAAATGATATAGGGTTACTGTCCAGCACCTTTCCTGACTTTATGTTAACTGGAGTGGGAATAGTAAATTATATAGGGTTAGTGTCCAGCAGTTTTCCTAACTTTAATGTAGGTGAAATGGGAATAGTAATTTGTATAAGGTTAGTGTGCTGAATGTATATGTATTGTGTTAATGAAGTATGTTTTTGGATTTAATGTTGGAAAAAAATGTGATTATTTACATTTTTAAACAATTAAATTAGCTACATTATATATGTGAGAGTTATAAATTATGAAATCCAATGACACATTTTATATTTTTATATAAGATTTATTTTTGTTGAAGAAAGTAGACAGATTATTTTTTTTTTATTTACAGAATGGAGTATACATTAGTAGACATACAGCAAATATGCATTCATTTGTGTCTTTTTGCAATGTTTTAAGGAAAATAAAATGTATTGATATTATCACATTTTATAACAGAAGTATTGATAATTACAAAAAAACATACATAACATTTATTACTTTTTAACATTGTTTGCAAATAAACATATTCTTACAGTAGTCATATAATAATGTTTTTGTTGGCTATATACATAAAAAAAATCATTGCATATTTAATTTCTGAAGAATATTGTTTCATTTTTATTTTGTTGTTGTACATAATTAGTACATGACAAAAAGTATATTTTTATGCTATGTATTTTTAATGATGATTAATAATATTATTGTAGGAAATGTTAATATTATTAATTTTTATATTTTATAATTATATGAAAAAAATTGTTTTGCAACATGTACATTTTGTAAATAAATTTTAAATAATAAAAACATTTTATTATAGTTTGAACAGTAGTGAAAAAAATTACTGTATTATAATTATAATAATAATGTATTTATAATTATTATGAATATAATTTTTTAAGGTATTGTTTATTTGAAAATAATTTTCAAAAAATTTAGATACATTTATGTTATATTTATATATGATTATAATGTTTTAATGTATTTACACTGAATTAAGTAGGGATTTTCATTTGAATGGGATTATTTTGTAACCGCTTCATGTTATTTTGGGTCATTTTGGACTGAGGAAGCTCGCGGTTGGAAGCTGCGTCGCGTTGAGCAAGGTAAGGGGTGTTTTAAGTATTAAGTGTTATTAAATACTTATGTTTAGGGTAGTTAGGATGTTTATAGTGTATTGATAGATCATTTAAAATGTTTTGGGTGTTTTTGACGTGTTAGTAATGATTTAGTTACGTCTGGTTGTTTACTGGTTGTGACGTAGTTTTCGAAGTAAATATTGTGATTAAATATGTGTTGTTTTGAAATGATGTAATTGTATTTATTAAATGTATTTGGGTGTGATTGTGTGGGTGGGTATGTTTTGTTCTGTTTTTCAGGTAAATGTTGATCGATGTTTTTTCGAAGACCAAGACGCGTTTTTTTTTTTTAAAGTGTGTGTTACTTGATTTAAGTAATATTGTTAACACACTTTTTAACTTTTTACGGGATTTCATGGAGCGTTTATTTTGATTTTTCACTTCTTTTCGGGTTTTTGAGGGTTTGCATATTATGATGGAAAGAGAGACGTTATTTTTTTTTTTTTTTTACAGTGTGTTTTAGTTAATGAAACTAATAAAGTTATCACAATGTTTTTTTCACCGGGATTTCCAGGAGCGTTTGTTACTATTTTGACCTATTTTTCGGGTTTTTGAGGGTTTCACGTTTTTGGATTTGTCGAGGATGGATTTACATTGGATGTGTTGATTTTTTCATTTTTGGTGGGGCAAATTTTTTATTATTACTATGGATTGACATAGAAATGGAAGGAGTCTTACTTGGTGGAATTCATCTTGTATGGCTACATCAATGGTAAGTTATATTTTGTTATAATTTGGGTGGGAAATGTTATTATAGTTTATTGTTATATATATTATATTTACAGAAATAATATTTAATTGTACATATATATTTCCTATATGAAAATGAAATGTATCTGACAATTATATATTATTTAGGAAAATATAGTATTAATATATGATTGCAATTGTTTATTGTATTGACCTATTTCATTTATTAGCTGTGTGTATGTTAATTATAAAATGCTTTTGGCTATTAGTGATAGGTAGTCTAGGCCACTTGTTGATGGGTATAGGTTTACTTGACTTTGTAGTAGATCAAACATTTGTTTGGTTTGTTTAGTTAATTTAGGACCTATTTGAGTAACAGATTGTTGCATCCGTAATTCTTGGTAGCTTTGTTCTTTTTGTAGAGATTCCAGGAGTTTTTGTAGGGTAGGTTTCCCTCTGCTTGTAGTTGCTTGGAAGGCATTATGCCATCCTTCAACACTATTGTTTGTTTTGGATTGTTTATTTAAGGTACTCAGGTATACATTCCACCAAGGAATGTGGATCTTTGGTTGTCTTCTATGTCCTGATCGATGTCATCTTCCCACCCAGGTCTCCTCAAAGTAGTCTAGGAGTTGGCTTAATTTGTCTTCGTTCTTTTTGTAATAGGGACTTTCTATTAGAATATTATAGTGTTCTGCTACATCTGTTACAGGTACGTATGCTAGTGCTATTAGTTTTTTAACCTGGTAGGCAAAAGTACTATCTGTAGCATATTGTACACTTAGGGTGGACTTTTGCAGATGTCTCCATAGACTCTGGTTAAAATGATAATAGCAACCTTGGATTGCTGTGTGTGGATAATTTTTTAGTATTGAATTGATCATGGCTAATTCGAAATCAATAATTATTTTTTGTGGGAAATAATTATTGGTTTCTTCTTTAATTTTGGTTAATATTTCTATGTATGTTGTTTGCTGTTTATTTGGTAAGAGGGCATAGATGAATGGAATGTTAGAATGTTGGTACAATCCATGCACTGTGTACAGCTGGTAAAATGGTTTTGGACAAACTTTAAAAGTTCCATCCATCATCCAAGTGTCACATTGTTGTAATTTCACTAAATTGTTTGCAGTAGCAAACATAATTATTCTTTTCTCAGGAGATTTGTTGTCAAAAAAAATAAATGGTTCATTAGTGTGAGTTATGCTTAATTCTGGGGGAATGATTACTGTCTCAAATGTTTTAGGGGTAGGTAAAGTTTTGGTAGTTAGTTTTTTTGTCTAGCTATAGTTCTTTTTAAACAATCAATTGGGGGTAATTGTGCTGATGCATGGTGTGGTATTTTTATTAATTGTTCTTTGAGTATTTGGGTGGTGGGTTTATCAGTGCTAGTACTTGCTTCTTTAATGTTTTCAAGAGCATTTCTAACTTCTATCTCTGTAATATTGGGGGGGTGATTATGTTCTTTTACAGAAAGAACAGTGGTTTCTTTTGTAATAGCTCTACCATAGCATTTGTTTGAGTAGTATTTGCTACATTTCCAAAACATTTTCAGACCACTTTGCTTTTCTTGTGTATATACATAACCCATATAACATAACAACATTTTATTTTTTTGAGACGTTATAAATTCAGCACCTTCAGTCATGTTGTTCTGTATTATGCTACGGGAGATGAAAAAATATTTTGTAAATATAAACAATGTGATAGATATTTTAAATATATTTACATTTTAGTGAATATACTTACAATGTATAATTTGATATGTTGAAAGATGTTTATTAGCTGACTTCAAGCTTTCAGTTTAATCTTGGAGATAGATTTTCTGTTGATAAGAGAAAAAAATGTGTTAATAGTTGGATACATTTTTTTGAATGTGCTACTGTTTTAAGGGGAAAGTTACATTCTGGCTGCGTATTTTTGGCTGTTTAATGATTGAGGTTTATATACTTACTTATTTCTTTGGTCCAGTAGGTGATTGCGTAGAAGGTAGTTTTGGATGGTTCAGTGGTTTTCTGTAGAGGAGACAAATAAGGAATAAATATTTTTTAGAATTATTTTTTTAATTAATAGTTGTAGGTGGGTAGGAAAAAGTAAAACAATACTTACATTGATTAATATTAGAGTTGTGGGGATGTCCAAAATATTTCTGTCTTTTTAGAAGGTATCTATAGAGGCGAAATGAATGTAATTAAATGAAGTGTAGTACATTCATTTATAGAAATAGTTTCAGCTGTAGCATTCTAGATTAGTTGCTTTATAAATAGAGTTTAACTTACTTTCTGTAGTTGTTAAATTTTCTTATGGACTGTAATTCTTCTTTCAGGAAACAGTTGAGTAGAGTTTCGTCTTATTTCTTCTTTTCAGTTTGTAGTGTGAAAGAGATGTTGAAATGTAGTGTTTTTATAGTGTGCAATTAATTAGTTGCTTCATTTCATTGGTTTAATTTGAAATGTGAGCATGTCATTGGTCCACCTTAATTTTTTTTTTCTTTTCTGGCTGTTTGTTTCCTTGTAAGGGAAACGCTAATTAGCAACTTATTAGTAGTAAGTCATTGTTTATTTGTAGTATTAAATGCTTTAAAGATATTTTTAAATGTGGTTTAATGCATGTATAATAATTAGAAAATTATTTATGTAGTGAAATGTATTCATATTGTTTATGGAATGTTTATTTTTAAATGTATGTGTTTGAACAAAAATTTTAATGTTATTTACGTGTTTTATTATGTATTACAATGTTAATGTATGTGTTGTGCTTAAAGTATATTTTCTTCATAGTTTTTTAGATAGTCGATATTGTGAAATATTCTATATTTTGGTTGTCTATATTTCTGGTTTCGATAATTTTGTCATTTACATAGTCATGTAAGAGTAGACGATAATTTTGTTAACGATATTTTTAAATTCGATATAATGATATACAATATTTTGTTAAGACGATATTGTGTACTCGATATTTTTGTATTTTCTTTAATAAGTATGGCGAGTCGATAATATTGTAGTCGATAATTTAGCAACGATATTTTAAGTAGTCGATATTTTGGTAATCGATATTATGTCAGTGATCCGTGTTTATAGATCCTCAACATGGAGAGTCATCTCAAGTTTGCCCTCCTTTGTACATCATACCATAACAGGTTCTCCACGCTGGATGTTATCGAATGGCCAGATTGACTGATGTCCAAATCTGCTGCGGCTTCGGCACCCATTTCCCCAGCTAAAGAGCACCAAGTGGGAAGTGCTTTAGGTGTGGGCAAAGCTATAGTCCAGGCCAAACCTATGCTGAAAATATTGAATTGGAATGTGGCTGGCCTATAATCTAAGAGACTTATATCTGATTGGTTACTTTTCATTAGGCAATATAATATCTTAATGTTCCGGGAAACTTGGGTGACACATACCATATCTATCGATGGTTTTGTGTGCCACGATATCTTTTGCAACTCTATCCAGAACGGGGTGCGTGTCAGGTGGGTTGGCCATATGGGTGAATATCTCTGCTGGGGGTTGTATCAAGGCCTCATCAACCCAAAATGATACCTTTCAGGTAGTGAGGTTTAAAAGGGACCTGACATTTTATCTGATCAATTTTTATAATAACAATTTTAGCAATTCTCCAAACACAAACTTTTCCATTTTATTTGATTTTATTACCTCTTTACAGGCTACTCAGTGACAATGGACAACCGTCTGGTATCTACCCACGGCTTATTCCACAGGCACATCCCTTTGTAGTGTCAGCACAGTAAGCTACTTTACTTATGCTCGGAATAATGCTGGTACTAGAGTCACAGAGCTAAAGGCATACCTGGCATTCCAGAATCTAGGTAATGCTACGTATATCGCAGGCCAAAATGCTGTACAGTTACCCACATATGGGGCCTGCATAATTGACCATTTCTTTATATCATCTATCTTGGAGAATTTATTACTGTACGGTAAAGTTGTCACTTGTATTGCCACCAAAGCAAAAATATAGATAGGAATGTGGAGCAAGAAACCTTGACCCATCTACTGATGATTTAAGGTTTGAGTGGAAAGCAATTGATTCTGCCCACTTGTTTCACAAAATGATCAAGGGAGTTTAGACGTGGGGGTCATAACCTGCATTTACTCAGCTATGCATCAGCATTAAGAAAGAATTACTGACACATTCACATCTAACTGGCAACATGAATGTTCCGTTGCAAACTGTCAATTACATCGGGCTCTTACAGGTAGCCCTAGGAATCCCCTGGAGGTGGCATCCGTATGCAAGAAATATAAAGAGGTCACCACCAGGAGGAGGAATGAAGTACTGAAACAACAATGGGGATCACTGGCTGTGGAGGCAAATAGAAAAAGAACAGTAAATGTTTTTGGGCAGCCTTAAAATATATGAGACAAATGAATCAGGTATTAGCCCCAATCAGTTGTAACATTGCCAGTGAGGCTTGGTAGATGCACTTTACTCATATTTATGCTGTCCTTTCAACAGAAAGTAAACCCCTACTGGCCTCTGCATATGAGGGAGTACTGTTCTCTTTGGGTGAGGTTGAAGACGCCATAAGTCAGAGCACTGGTGGTAAGGCCTCCGGGCCGATGGGGTACCTATAGACCTGATTAAACATTACCCCGAATTTTGAGCACCACATTCACTCAACATTTTTTAGCAGTTTGGCCTATTCCCCTTTACTAAGCACACGGTCAACTTCTGTTATATGCCCCATTTTTAAAAGGGTGATCTTTCACGATCGTGCTGTTATAGACCTATCTCTCTAATCACACCACATTAAAGATCATGGGAAGGGTCTTATATAATACGATCAAGGCATGGGCAGAGAATACATTTATTTCGAATGCTTATCAATATGGTTTTAGGAATAACGCGGGCACAGTTGAGCAGTGCTTAAATCTTAACTTCATTATTGCCCAACACTCCCCACTTTATCTGCTGTTTATGGACTTGACCTCAGCTTTAGTCAATCCTATTTGCAAATGGGATGGACAATGCACTGGAGCACGTTTAGGCTTAGTTGCACAGGGACATAAAGTCCAGGATCAGAATAAATATACAGGAGCTGGTTACTAAAGATATAGGGCCATATGTAGGTAGCTCAATACCGGTTGGTAACGGCTGAAATTCGGTAAAAATCCTGTTACCGACCGGTATTTAGCCAATTGAGATGTAGGAGTCCAAAAAGAAAGATTCGGTAATTATGAATCGGTAAATACCGATTCATCTTTACCGAATTCTAAATTACCGATTCATATTTACCGAATTCATATTTACCGATTCGGTTCCTGGATGCCATGATGCAGAGAATGCAACACTACATCAGCTTTCCAAACACACAGACTGAACTGCTGAAAACAAAGACCGACTTTAACCAGATGGCACAGTTCCCGCATGTCATAGGCTGTATTGATGGCACACACATTCCAATCTGCCCACCAGCAGCCACTGAGCACATCTACAGGAACAGAAAGTCCACCCACTCCAGAAATGTGCAGGTAATCTGCGATGCAGGCAACATAATCACTGATATCGTAGCTAAGTTTCCTGGGAGCACCCATGACTCCTACATCTTCCAGAACAGTGGGATCTACACACGCCTAGTTGCCGGAGAATTTGGAGAAGGATACCTGCTAGGTAAATCACTGTGACACTCCCTAATACTTTCCGCATATCAATGTGTATTGAGGTATGTGACTAATGGTACTCTCTTACTCACCTAGGCGATAGTGCATATGCCGTGCGGTCATTCATCCTCACTCCCTACCTACACCCATCAACCCTGAGTGAGAGACGATATAACGTGGCACACAAGTCAACACGCAACGTGGTGGAGCGCACGTTTGGACTATTGAAAAGCAGGTTCCGCTGCCTCCACAAAAGCGGAGGCGCACGCCAGTACACACCCATCATCTGCTGAAAGATCATTGCCACTTGTGCAATGCTGCACAACCTTGCTTGAAAAACACGTACAGAGGTGGAAATAACTGATTTTGAGGACAATGATGATGAGTTTGCACAGCCAGAGCCCAACGCAGCAGGAGTGGCAGCAGCAACAGATGGGAGAGTGAGACAGGCAGAGATCACATGCAACTATTTCTAAGTAAGTAAGGGGACACAGCCAGTAGTTGGATGCTATGACGTAGTTTTAATTATCCGGCACTACGCCACAACACAACGCCAAAACTGGCCCAACAAATTGGTGACATCCATAGTTGGAAGTCAAGGGTTCCTTCACCCAACTGTGTCCTGTAATTGTGTGCTGCATCAGCGTCTGCGCCCACGCACTACAGTGTGGGATGCCAGTGATTGTGTGTCCTCACAGCCCCATGCCGTCTGATGCTCCTCCGTGTGCATGTGACAGGGGGGGTAATGCTGCTCCTACTGGTGGTATCCTCGCTGTCCCCAGCATCCACAGCACCGGTGGTGGCAGAGTGGCTTGTAAGCAGCACCTCAAGTGCATTGGTCACCCTCACCAGCCCCCTTGACACATCATTGCTGCAGTGCGAAAGCCCCTCCTGCATTGCCACGGAGCACCTGCAGAGCAGAGAAGTGGCAGTTGCTAGGCGGTTCACTGCCCTTGTGTGGTGATCAATTTTCTGCCTCTCTCACTCCGCCGTGTTGCTCTGTCCTCATCGAGATTTGTGCACAGCAGCATGACGGACTGGGACATGTCCCGCATGCCCGCAGCCATCTCCCTCATGCCCTCAGCCATTGAGCTTAGTCCCCTGTCGATGTTGCCCATTGTGTCATTTAGGCCCTTCATCTGGCGCTGTACTGACTGGATTGCCTTTCCTTGTAGGCGCTGCACCTTCACCATGGTGGCCTCCAGCCCTAAGAACACACCATGGCTCTAACCCTGTGGAGGTGGCCTGCGCACCTGAGCCCTGCGGCGGCGTCTGGCCCCTGTGTGTGCACCCTCAGAGGCGGAGGGCAAACCGGCATTGCTACCATCCAGTGGCACAGTGGATGTGTCCTCCCCCCTCGAGTCTTCTGATGAGGACTCTGACACCTGCAGTCTGGCAACTGCACGCCTCCTAGACCTCCCCAATGCAGGTGGTGTTGATGCGGGTGAGGCCAGCAGCAGTGGCGAGGGTGGATGTGGTGGCGAGGCTGGCTGTGGTGGTGATGCTGGCTGTGGTGCTGTTGTCTGCCCAGCACTCGTGGTGGCCTTCTCTGTCCTGTCCTTCCGGGGTGCCCTCTCTCCCTTCTCCTGAGCAGTCCTGCGCGAAGTATCGCCTGTGGACAGAAATTCAACATCAGCTCAGTGTACCTGCAGCCTTGCATTGCTTACATCATAATAAATTTCTGCATCACTATCTCATTGTCCTCTGCCTGCTTATCGCTTATGTGTGTCACATGCCTTGTTGTTCTGTGCGAATCTTGTGATGATAGGGGTTTCACAGACTACATCTCCCATAATGCATTGCTGGTATGCACAAACCACTGTACTGGAGTGGGATTCACATTGCACAATTGGGGATTTTGGATAGGGGAAGGGGGGGCACAATGCTGTGCATGCGTCTTACCTAGTGTGGTAGCAGCTCTGGCAGAGCTGTCTGCATCCCCAATCCCAACGACACTTTCTGGCTCAATCGTGGTCTCCACGAGCTCCTCCAGTTCAGTCAGGGCAGGTGCCCTGTTCCTGCCTCCTCCTGTCCGGCTGGCCTCTTTCTTCAAATCAGCCATCTTCCTCTTTGTGATGATGCGGAGATCGTACCACCGCTTCTTCAGCACATCAATGTCCCGGGGAGTCACTCCGATGGCATTTACCTGCGCCTGGATTCCAAGCCAGATCCGTCTTTTCTTGGATTCAGCCACTTGCAGGGACTGCTTATCACACAGCTTATTGTGCTGCTTCACCACCTCCTCGACAAGTACCTGCAGTTCATTTGGGCTGAATTTGAGTTTCCTCTTCCTTTCCCCTCCATCTCTCTCTGTGTCCTGGCTGGCCATTGTGTCAGATTTCCTGTGCAAGTTCAGCCACTGTCTCTGTTGCTCTCCTCTGCACTCCCAGCCTCTCCAGAGTCTGCTGATTGTGTGCACCTGCCTGGTTGTGGCCACTTCCTGGTTTGGTGGGGTGTGGTTTGCACAGGATTGGCTGATTCGGTAAATTCCGATTCGGTATTTACCGAATTCGAAAATACCTAATCGGTATTTACCGATTCGGTAAATTGCGATTCGGAAACACCGGTCGGTATTGTAGAATCGGTAAACATTTACCGATTTTTACCGAATCGGTAAGTGTTACCGAAAAATTAGATACATAGCAAATACCGATTTCTAAATACCGATTCGGTAAAATTCGGTATTTAGGAATCGGTATTTCTGGGTTACCTACATATGGCCCCTAGTGAGACAAGGGTGTGTTTTAGCTCACTTCAATTTATTCTATATATTATTAATCTTCACCCTTTTTTACCAACTATCACCTGAGACGTACCAAAAATTAAAGGCACTACTTTACCATTGTTGCTGGATGTGGAGGATGCCGTGCTAATGGCCCGCACACCTAGATCTTTGTGTCTTTCAGTACAAGGATTTGTAGATTTTATGACCTTGTTAGATCTGTGCACTAATTTAGCGAAATCCTATATTATGGCCTGTGGTCTCAGGAAGTATAATTTGTCTTCTCCACTACTGGCAATTACAGCCTAACACGCCCACATTTCGATGAACAATGTATACATTTAAATTGTCCCAAGCATTATTGCCATGACCTGGAATCTAATTGTGTGGTTTTTATGACTGTTTTAAATATTTATATGTTTTATTGTCTTTGATCATGTGCTACCAATGTGTATGTTTGTATTTTTGTGGGTACTTCACATCCAAATAATGATTAATTGATTTGTATTGAACACTAAAAGCGCTGAGCCACTCTTTCCAGGCAATAGGTGGTTCACCAGGTAACTGTAGACATGAAAGAGGTGGGCTGATAGCTTGAATGTTGGTGTAAAATACAGTGCCAGATGTGAAACGTGATGCTTAGGATCACCAAAAAATGTCTGACCTCTGCAGCAGTACAAAACAGGCTTGCTACAGGCCTGTGCACACATCTTAATTTTGTTGTCTAAACCGGAATAAAGAAGAAATACACAAAACTTCCTGCTGTTTATTGTTGTGATGTTTAATATATGTGTTGTAAACTAAATTCTCTTGTGTGTGAACGTATGACACAGAGTACACTAGGCAACTAAATTAAGACATGGGCACAGGTCTGTAGCAATCCATAGGACCTCTGGTCTTTAACTCAGGGGGTTCAGGGTTAAGCCCCTCCTATTAGCACCTCAACACGATAATGAGAACCGAACTCACGTACACCTGTTGCAGGTGTCACTCCCTACTACACATTTCCAAAACCCTGTCTCTCTGCCTAGTACAAAACAGGCAACAACAAAGTCAACCACAATTGAGTCACAACAACAACAAAATGAAGCTGCGCATAGCATTCAATAGACTTGTAACAGCATGCACCGTCAAGAAGCTAAATAGCAAATAAGATGGCAATGCCAGATCAAGCATTCATAGGTAAACAACTGAGCTTTTATACTCTATGCCTTTTTTCGAATGAGGTGCCTGTCCCTCGCAATAGGACAAAGTCAGGCAACAAAAATGGCTACCATTCCCCATGGACACATTTGCTAGCATGATGACGTCCCCCCCAAACCTTCTCCGGTAAGCTGATAGCGTTTCAGAGTGCTAATGGCCGACTGAATGTTATGCCGATTGGTGCTTCGCAGTGAAATCTGAAAGAGCAACAGGGAATCACAATTCAAGGTGAGAATCAATTGTGGTGCACCACTCTGCACAACTGACCGCACCCGATGCTGCTCTGCACAATGAGGACCCAGGGGGAGCATGGCGCGAGCCGGTATTCCCCTGGGGTTTTTTGCGCAGTGGAACAGTCCACACGGCGCGATAGGTGCAGGTAGGTTGAGGGGCGGGACATGTAGGTAGGTGTTACGTAGGTGTGCTTTTGGCAGGAGGGCACTTTGGCGATTGGAAAATAACGGTGACAGTATTCATTGAAGTTTTTTCATTCCAGTCAGAGAGTTTGTAGCTTTGTAGAGTAGTGTGGTATTTTTATAATATCATAATGGCGGACGGTGTGGCAGTATGTGACGCATTGCGCGTTCTTTGTGCTGCGGGTCGAGAGGAGGACCTTTTGAGGCCCAGTGTGTCTGCTGCTGTGGTGGCAGGCACGGTGCGCCCGAGAAGGAAGGCAGCGTGGGGAGTTGCTGAGGCAGTGGCGGCATGTTTGCCTTCGCATAGCCGAGCCCCACTGACACTGGTGAATGGGGACCGCGTGGCAGCAGTCAAGCAGAGCCGTGGCCATCCTTACCAGTGGAGCAGCGGCGACAGGCTTGCGATGGCGCGGAGTTCCTCGGCTTCTGCAGTTGAGGCAGGTCAGTTGGGGGCAGTCTCTGTCCCTCATGGGGGCCGGATTAGGAGAGGAGCTTTGCTGAGGGGTGGGGCTGCCTCACAGAGACATTCTGCTTCGCTCCTTTGTGGAGGGCTGGAGCAGGGGTGGGGTTTCCCAGGAGGGGCGGCAATTTCTCTTTCTTTGCCGGCGAGCCCCTCCCCTACAAAACGGGCCAAAGTTAAATTAAATGTAGTCACGAAGCGCTACTATTCTAGTGTGGGAGGTGCTAAAATTGATATTTCGCCTCAAATGGTTTCAGGTAAGCGCTCTGCCTCGTTAGTGGATTATTCAAGTGACAGAGGGAGGATATTTTGTGGGATCAGGTATTATTCCCTGCACCCAAACAGGTAAAGAATAAACAGATACTGAAGAGTTTCAAGGTAACTGGGACAGTATTGGTGGGGGATAATTCTGTTGTTGTGCAGTCCCCTGTGCCCAGAGGCCCCCCTGGTTTGTAAATCTCAGTTGTCAAGTGGGGATTCGTTTGCAACTGGACATTTTGAGGGCACAGAGTCATCGGTGCATGAGTATTCTCATGAGGAGTTTGATGTTGTTAAGTTTTTTCCTCACAGTGAGCAGACTGCTCCAGCCTAAACAGTTAGGGGGTTCATCTGGGAATTCGTTTTTTTGTATTACATCCCTTCCTCCTCCTGGTCAGCATCAGTTTAATTTTGATACATCTTTTGGGCCTCAGGCTGGTCAATGGGTGTGGGTGGAGCATTCCAATGCCCCGCTGGCTACGGGTGGAAGCTCTGAACGGGGGATTGGGGGAAACATCAGGAATACAGACAGTGACTGGAGTCTCCAGTCCTTTGAACACAGAGCATTTTGTGGCTTTTGGTAGAAAATCAGGCAAAAAAGGTGGATCACTTGCGGATTTTCAGTGTACAGCCAGGCATTTGGAGCTGATGCCTGTGACCAATTGGAGGTTGTATGATGGGGATGGGGAAATGCCTGGAAGTAGTAACACTGATTTGGACTTACACGAGGAGCAATTGGATTATGGGGAATATTCTGATGATCTAGAAGAAGAAATGGAGTTGGGGGAAGGAACTGTTGATGGTAATGTACCTTTTATAATGCACAATAATGTGTTTTCAAAGGGTGGGTCGTGGGCAGCCAATGTTTTTAGTGTGTTGCAGAAGTCAGGAGTGGATAGCGCAACAGAACAAGCACAGCGACACGGTCATCGTCAGCGTGATGATCCCAAAGAATTTCAGAAAGGCTTGTCTCGGTTACCGACAGGTAAGCCACATTGGTGGGCTTCTTGGACACAACCCATGATTGGCAAAAGCAATACATGTTCTGTGGGTGTGGGTGATTCCTCATTGTCTGATGATTTGGGGGTGATTTCTGGGGAGGGTGTGGGGAATGTGGCTGCGCAGTTTCCAACTGGTAGGAGCGTTGCTGTGGTAAACAAGGATACAAGTCAGGCTGAAAAGGTTGATGAGGAAAGCAATTCTAGTAATGAGAAGTTAATAATAATATTTGTAAGAAGCTCCCTTATAAGGGTATAGCTAAGCCAATGGGGACGCATCTTTCAGATAAGACAAAAAACAATATTTGGCAGCACAATTTTGTTGATGTGTTTAAACTACTTCATAGGGACATACAGGCTAAAGAAGGGTCCAAAGAAGAGGAATGGGAGCTTGCCAAACATCCCAGGGTCCCCAAGAACATCGATAATTGAACATCAGCCTTCTTGATATATGCGAGTGTATATTGCGAAAGACATCAAGATAGGGCAGTTGCCATGTTCAAATACATGGACATCATTTGTAAGGCCCAAATGCACTTCGGTAGATTCGCGTGGCTCAGCTACGACGATGAATTTAGGGCCAGGGTCAGTATATTCCACGACAAACCTTGGGGTGATGTTGATGCTGAACTTCGGCTTCAGCATTGCCGCGCCCAAATCGGGGCGGGTTGGTTCGGTAGAGGACAGTTTCCAGTATCCGGAGCCTGTTGGAACTTTAACTGGGGTTTCTGCATCAGACAGTTCTGTAGATTTAAACATGAATGTTCCCAATGTGGAGGAAAAAATGCCATTACACAATGTTTCACCAATCAAAGGTTTTGGGAGCAGGGGTGATTTCAAAGGGGAAGGGGTACAGCTTTTCAACCTATGCCAAAGGGCTCATACCCCAATTTGGCTGTCGATTCTTGAATCATGACTGACTGAGTACCCAGATTTAAAAGTTGTTTCCAAACTTTATTGGGGATTCAGGGACAGTTTCAAGATTGTTTATCAGGGGCCAAGGAATTATCGATGGGCTGATAACTTGAAATCTGCCAAGGAGTCACCACAGATTGTGCAAAAGAAATTAGATGCGGAACTGAAAGCAGGCAGAATAGCGGGTCCATTCCGGCAGAGTCCCCTGGAAACCTTGATTGTATCGCCTTTGGGCTTAGTACCCAAGAAAGTGGCTGGGAAATTTCGTTTGATTCACCATCTATCCTGGCCAGAGGGGCAATCCATTAATGATTTCATTTCTCCTGCTGATTCAAATATGTCTTATGCCTCAGTAGATGATGCATTAAAATTGATAAGGATGGTTGGGACTGGGGCTGAATTAGCGAAGAGCGATATTCAGTCAGCTTTTTGCTTATTACCAATACATCCATCGGATTTTGAGCTTTTGGGCATGTTTTTTGATGGAGCATTTTAAGTAGACCCTATGGGTTGCTCAGTGTCCTGTGCTCTTTTTGAGATGTTTAGTACCTTTTTGCAATGGTGCTTTACCAAGAGAAGAGGTCCTAAATATGTTTGCCATTATCTGGATGACTTTATGTTTATTGGAGCCGCACATTCAGATCAGTGTAGCAGGGCTCTGGGCATTTTTCAGGACATGGCTAAAGAGTTGGGTGTCCCGCTGGCTCCAGAAAAGACTGAAAGTCCCAGCACCAAACTAACTTTTTTGGGTATCGAAATCGACACACAGGATATGATAGCTCGTTTGCCGGCTGAGAAGATCCAGGAAATCAGGTCCTTTTTGTTTAGTGTAATTGATAAAGACAAGATTGAGCTCAGGCAGGTTCAGCGCTTACTGGGCTATTTAAATTTGCCTGTCGGGTGGTCAGGGCAGGCAGGGCTTTTTGCAGACGTTTGGGGATGGCAATGTCAAGAGCGTACCTTCCTCACCACTGGATTAGAATTTCTAAGGCCATTAAAGAAGACCTTCTCATTTGGCTAAAGTTTCTTGAAGATTTTAACGGAGTTTCCCTATTTTTTGTGGAGGACAATACCATTTGGCATATCCAACTCTTTTCAGATGTGTCTGGGGCCCATGGATTCGGTTTGTTTTGGGAGGGTTGCTGGTGTGCAGAAAGGTGGCCCCCTCATTGGCTTCAGCAAGGTCGCAGTATTGCCTTCCTGGAATTATTCCCTCTGATTGTTGCTTTGCTGGTTTGGGGGAGGAATTTCGGGATAGATGTGTGCTTTTTCACTTCAACAATATGTCTGTGGTAGAGAAGCAAAAGAGGAAGGTGCACCAGTAAGAAGTCCAGGTCCAAACAGTATCTTTGATATTCCTTTTTTAATTTAATTCAAGTCAGTATTCTGCTTGAGGAGTATATCAATAAGTAGGATATATTTTGGTTTCGCTTATAAAATTCAAAACAGGAAAGTCACCACTTCAGTATAAGTATAAGTAACTATGAATTACAGGTGACCAAGGTGTCGGCTCCATGATACAAGGCTTTCTGCCTTCTGCTGCTACGGTTCCCCAGGATATTACGGGGTTGCTGGATTTTCAAGAATATTGGAATCCTTTTGATTGTGCTCGTATCATGGAGCCGACACCTTGGTCACCTGTAATTCAAAGTTACTTATACTGACGCGGTGACTTTCCTGTTTTGAATTTTATAAGCGAAACCAAAATATATACTACTTATTGATATACTCCTCATCAGAATACTGACTGTGAAAATGTATTTATGTACGCGGGACACCATTATATTGCATCCCGCAACGCTTTGTCTGTCATACAGAATCCTTATTTGCCTTGAAGAAGTTCCAGTGTGGAACGAAACGCGTTGGCTGTGAGTCTTTTATAAGAAAATTAAAAAAGGAATATCAAAGATACTGTTTGGACCTGGACTTCTTACTGGTGCACCTTCCTCTTTTGCTTCTCTTTCTTATAACTGGTCTACAGTGGAGTCGACCTACGGCGTACTCCGGAAGATTTGTGCACAGGAACTGAACTTTTACCTTTAACATTGGGATTTGAAGTGCTAAACTTGTGGTCAGCCGTAGTTCATGCTTTTTGTTTAAATATGTCTGTGGTAGATCTTATTAATAATCAAAGAGCTAAAGATCTACGTGTGCTGCGCCTTTTGTGGGTTTTCATGTTACAGAGCCTTAAATTTAATATTGTTTTCAGAGCTAGGCACATTCGGGCATTAACAATTCTATTGCAGACGCTTAGTCTCGGTTTAATTGGCAGAAATTCCGCAGCTTGGTGCCAGGAGCAGACAACATCTAAACTCCGATTCCACAGAGCACCTGGGTGCTGGGGGATTGTGGATTGTCGAATTAGTGGAAAAATCTATAGCTCCTTCCACCAGACGAAGCTATCAGCAGGCTTGGAGCGAATTTTTAAGTTATGCAAAATCTCAATGTTTTGATGGGAACTTAGATGGTAACAAACATTTCATTCTACAGTTTGTGTTACATTTAATTAACAAGGGCTTGTTGCACACGACCATTTCAGGGAAATTAGCTGGGATTTCTTTTTATGGTCAATTATGGTGGGGTCAGGACCCGGTGGAAGATGTTTTGTTAAGAAGCATGTTGAAAGGTTTTAGTAGAGAGCATACTTAGTCTTTTCCCTTACGTGAACCAGTTACTTTTGCTTTATTGCAACAGTTGTTGTCACAATTACCTGTTTGCTGTTATGATGATTGGCTGGTTTCTCGTTTTAGGTTATGCATGATCTGGTTATTTTTTGGCGCTTTCAGGGTTTCCGAATTATTGGGCCTGCATGATCAGGTGGGCACTCAGAGCCGTGAGGTTCAGTTGCACGGAAACAAACTAAGGATCTGGTTGAGGAGGTTGAAAACTGACCAACTAGGCAAAGGCATGTGGGTTCAATTAAACAGCAGTGGGGTCATGGATTGTTGTCCTTTGAGGGAGTGGTAGTCATTCTCTGAATCTCCTAGTTTCCTGCCTGGTGTAATATTTTTTCACTTTAAAGGGAATAAGATTTCTAGTGCCCACTTATTGGCCGTGTTATGGAAGGCCTTGGTTAAACTTGGTAAGGACCCTCTATTGTTTGGTACACACTCTTTTCATATTGGGGCAGCTACTGTGGCGGCCAGATTGGGTTCGGATTGGGAGGATATCAAGAGGATTGGGAGGTGGAAAACAGCCTGTTGTACTCGCTATGTCAGGAAATGAAATCTTTATTTGTACATTTGTTTCCTTTCTAATTTTGTTTTCCGTTTAGGTTGTGTAAAGGGTTCATTGTCAACAAAAATGCGCACTTGGATAGTGGGACACTCTTTAATTAAATGGGCAGCCGTCTTCGTTGAACAGCAGATATATGGCAGATCACTCGGACTTCCAAGCAAAAAATGCACAAGGCTTTCCTGACATGTTAATTATACACTTAGGTGAAGATGACTTAGTGCCTTTGTCGGGTTTATCCCTTATTAAGCAGATGAAGTTGAACCTTGCAGTTTTAAATAATAATTGGGTGGGCACATGTTTGGTATGGACAGAGTTTATATATAGACAACATTGGAGGGGGGCACGTAACCACGCTGCGATTGAAAATGCCAGAAGGAAGCTTAACCGGGCGATGAATGTTTTTTGCCCGGCTATGGGCATTAAAGTTTTATCACACGACAATAGTACAGGTGCTGAAGATCATCTATTCAGAGAGGATGGTGTTTATTTATCACAGCTGGGTCAAGCATATTATGTATTGGAAATGAGGGATTTTCTGGTTAATTTTTGGAACGAAAATTTATGGTGCAATAAAAGTGTCTTATAAAAATTTCTCTTTCAGCAGCCTTTTGGGTGGGGCCAGGAAAACTGTGTGGTTTTCCTGGGTGGCATTTTTGGGGGGGGGTTTGGATAGTCTGGAGTGGGCTTATCCATCCCTCAAGGGTAGGGGCGGGGGGGGAAAGGTCAATAAGCAAAGAAGGGGACGGAAATTATGGGATTGTTGCATTACATGGGGTATATTTCTGCAAGTTTTGTTGGAACTATTTGGGTTTATTATGATAAAATGTTTTGGGGTTTTGATTGAAGCATAATGCAAAAAGGGGTTTGATATGTCAATGATTGTTTATAGTCTTTGCGTAAGGAAAATATTTGTTTTACCTGTCATAATAAAAGTGGCCTATTCTGCTAAGACAATAACGGTGAGCGGATTGTGTTATTGTGTGATTCACCACTCTCGAAAGTGTCCTGATATTTTGCCTGTCACTGGGAATCTGTAATAGTACTGTTATGCTGTGCCTCATTCGTTGCCAGGATGGTATGAGGCAAACACACGGGCACAGATGATGTTCCTCATGATAGTGTATTGTAAGAACAGTGTAAAGAAGGGAGGGAGACAACCCGAGTCCTCTGGGCCCCAAGTCCATTAATCACCTGCCTCATTAACTCACATTCCATCATAGACCGTGATCAAGCACATCATATAGACTGCAATGGCCTAGATATAACATACACGCTACCTGATTCGAGTTCCCATGAGGCAGCAAGGTCAGCACTCTCAGTCTGGACCCATTCGTCAGTGCCTGGGTCTTTCTGTTGGAGTGCTGCATGGGTTCGGTGTTTCCCCCTCAGCCATCTAGTGTTCATGGGGCTGAGGGACACAAACTTCTGCCACGGTGCCACTGGATCTTGTCGACTGGGCACTCCTTATTTGAAGCTATGAGTTTGTGTAAACTGGCAGCATGGCAAATGGAGTAGGAGGAGCACCCAGTGAGGGGCTGATCTGACCCGTAATGAATAGTAGTGGAGCCCCTTTCCTGCAGTGACCTCCATCAACTTGTAGCATGTTGGGGTATTCTAGTGGTTGTTGGGGACCTCTGAGGAGCATGCTCCAACCTGCCTGGTCAGAACTCAATGAAGCTGGACTTTGGAGAGAGGTCAAATAGGAGATTGTGCTGCCCTGTGTTGATGGAACTGGACAATGTAGAACCTTGGAGAGTTGACTGTTGCATTGTTTCTAGGGCCTAATTGAAGACCCCTCTACCGGTGAGCAGCTCCTGCCCTTCTACTTGACTCTTGGCGCTGCATGGATGGGCTTCGCACTTGGACATAATGCACTGATTTCATACACATAACTAAATTAAGTTGTCATTTGATTGAGAGGTCCTTGTTTCAGTTGGGCCCTATGACGCCCTGTCCTACTAGGGAGCTCTGGAGCTCGATACAAAATTATGCTCTGATTTCTCTAGCCCCACCCAGTTGCTGTCTTGTAGACAGCATTTATAGACGCCTCTCGCGAGAAATGTAAATAGATCAACTGGACACTTTCAAAGGGGTGAATCCAATCACAATTCTATAGGTTGATAATCTTTTGGTTGTCTTATGCCCTGGTGTCCTGCTTATAGCATTGACTGTTCATGCCTCACCTCCAGGCCTAGATACAATTTAAGTTTCACCAGCGTAATTTGAGTAATTTGTGGAATTTCACTTATGCTTGTTACATGAAATTATAACACTTGTCATAATTATGTGCTCTTTGTCATAAAAAATTAAAGCAAATGGCATAATTTACTGCAATTTGTGATAACAAATTACAGCAAGTGAGTAGTAACAATGGAACACAAGTAGCTGTTGTTCATGGTGTTCTTGTTTAAATGCCTCCTCGTGCCTAAAATTAATGCGAGGAAACATTTTGCACAAACATATATAGCAGAAAATGAAGGATTTGCATTTCATGCCACTTAATGTAATGTCACATCATTTTGTCATAATTTCATAGAATCATGTGAAAGCAAATTATGCAAATTTTGCACACCCCCTACTCCCCCTCCACTGCTGGGACCTTGTGACGGGGGTCTGTTCTCAATGGGGTAAAATGGGCCAGCTGCTGGACATTCTTCTAAAATTTCATGTACTCTCTGGATGTACAACTATGAATTGTTCAAAGGCTGTCAATTCTCGTCCCCCCTACAGGACATGTGACATGATTAAACAATAGCATGGCTCAACTACCCGTCCTAGAAAGGTGCTCACTACTGCTTCCGCTCTGGGTATTCTGCCTTCTGGCAAGTTAGACATGATACTGCGGGCCATATCAGACACCAGATATGCCCTGAAAAAAAAGCGGGTGCTGTTGAGATCTACCCTGCGTTCCTATGAAAGGTCCAGTGGAAACGGACAGATATGGCTAAGGATAACAAGTCCACTTTACAGGAACTCTGCCCACAGACTATGAAACTCCAAAAGCAAGTAGCTGGTCTTACAATTCAGTAGAGATTCCTGGAAAGCAGTGCTCAAATGCGAACAGCCGGTCCTGTTGCAGCAACATCTTTTTATAGGGTCTAGCAAAAAGTCTTGAAGGAATTAATCCGACCAAGTATGTGAAAGAATGGATTGGAAAAAAGATAGTACCATTTGGCCTTTCTACCATATATGCAGATCAGCACAGAACCTTTTTCTCTGAACTTTGAGATGGAATAGACTGGGAGAAGAAGTAATCGTCTTCAACAGAAGCTTCTGCTCCTTCTCCACAGTACCTGTCTGGTGGTCCTGGGTGCATTTGTGGCAGGCTTGTCATGACTCTTTAATGCCAAGTAGTGTCTACTCACCAGGTCAGCAGTAGCAACGTGTGTCCTGGCAGAGTGGCCGGCGAAGGGCGGACGACTAACAAAGAAGACACAAAAAAAATAATAACTTACATTCTGAATTGCTGTATCCCTCCTCTTATGCTCCGTCCTCACCAGCAGAGCCTACATGGTTTGTCAATATTTTAAAAGATATTAATACATACACCTATTCGAACATTTTTTTAAAATGGACATTTTAAACATATTTAATATGGTATTTAACATTTTGAAACTTTAACAATTGATGTAAATTTTTCTGGCATTGGTTTTTTTACTGCTTTTGTTTTGACAGTTTCTGTCTATTTTGAAATCTATCTCTGTCATTTTGGGTTGTTCATGAAGTTTGCGATCAGGGTTTCCCATTGCTGATCTTCAGTTCATGTAAGACTATTTTATATTCAATTACTAATGGTTTATTGGAATAATGAAAATATTTAGACTTAGGATAGTTTTTGTAATTGATTGTTGTTTCAGGGTATATTGTTAGTGTAGTATACGGTAGTTAGGTTACGGTATTGAGGTAGGCCTTTTTGTGAAATGTACTGTTTATTTTTACTTTAGGTGTGCTTTCTATATGTTTAACAATTATTTCAATGCTTTTTTAACCTACTGTGTTTTATACCAGGTTTGTAAGTGTTTTTTCCTTTACAGGTTTTTATTTTTGGATGTCTGACTTTTTTGGGTCTCTTGTTTTTTGGGTCCAGGATCAGGCGTTCAGTAGAGAATGGTAAGTGTACATTTTAATTATCAATCTGAATCTTTGTCTTTCAAATTTGTATTCAGACTGGGATTAAAAATGTTCCTTAATAATATTTAAAATGTAATGTTAAGAAAGTATGAGTGTTCATGTTTTATATAGGGTACATTTGTTATTAATATTAGGGTTTTATAAAGTGCACAGCTACCCGCAATGGGTTTCCCAGTGCTAGGCCCTCACAGTACTTTCTCAAAGTTATAATGAGACGCTAATTCAGAACAGCCAAGTTTTTATATGTTTGTGTAAAATGGAGAGAAAGACAGGATCTCAGCAGCGTTAAATTGTATTGTGTTAACAATATCATGGTTTCATGATTTTTTTTAAAAGTAGGGTTTAGGCTATTGAGTCTAGATATGGTAGGACTCTGTTAGTAAAAAGTCTTACTTCGAATACTTGGTGTTCACACATTTCTTTAGTTTGTTTGGGGATTTTTTGGTTTGAGTTGGATCAGGGATTGTTCTATTCTTAGCTCCTGGTAGCCTCGTTCTTTTTTAAGTATTTCTAGAAATTGCTAGACTGAAGGGTTGAATCCTTTAAGTATTCCCTAGAAGGAATGATACCATTTTTTCACTATGTTTTTTGTCTTTGCTTCTTGAGACATGGTGCTGTCATAGATGTCCACCAGTAATCTGGATGCAAATTTGGGGTCTGTGGGGCAATTACCCCCAGCAATCTATATGCAAAATGTGGTTTGTAGGGCAAATACCACCAGTAATCTGGATGCAACGTTGGGGTCTGTGGGGCAAATACCCCCAGCAATCTATATGCAAAATGGGGTTTGTGGGGCAAATATCTCCAGTAATCTGGATGCAAATTTGGTGTCTGTGGGCAAATACCCCCAGCAATGTTCAGGCACTCTTGGCATTGGGTGGCAAATACCCCCAGGAATGTAGGTGCTGATTTGTGTTTTGGGCCCAAAACACCCAGTAATGTGTACATGAACAATGTAACTGTTGCACATGCAAAGTGCCTCAATACCTACATACCTAAACAAACACAAAAGTAATTTACCATTAAATGGATTACCACACTGTTGCAGTCAAAGTAACTGGCATCTTTGAGGAATGGGCAGAGTGGAGATGCAAGTGCTCTAGGAACTTTTAAAAAAGCAAGCCTCGACATCTAGTAAAGATTGTCTTAAAAGCATGTGAAATACTGGGGGGCTGATGCACAAACAACCAACACACCAGCCACCAACAGCAGCTCAAGGACTGTATGTGTGTATGGTGAAGCTGTCTCGGCCTGGGCTGACACACATAATGGGGGGGCTGGAGACCATACAGACCTATGAGTGTTGAGTCCAATGAGAAAGTGTTCAGCATACCCGTGGATTGGCCATGATGGCTAGTGGGCATTGGTTGATGGCTGGGGCACCAGGGTCACCTGTGGGCCACGATTCATGAGCCTTTGTAAACCACACCAATAGACTGACTCACTTACACAGTCAACACCACGTTACTGCAATGTGGTGCCAGGATTTTCTCTGTACCACCACCTGCGCTGTAAATTGAGGCTGGGGGACAGCCTTTGAAGTATACTCACCTTGATGCACTGCCTTACATACCTTGATGGAGGTAGTCAAGTCAAGTCAGAGAATTTATATAGCGCACTACCTACCCAGAGGGTCTCAAGGCGCTTAGAAAGGGGAGGAGGATTACTTGTCAAATATCCACGTTTTAAGTTGCTTTCTGAATGCTAGGTGGTTCTGGGTGAGGCGAAGGTAAGCGTGTCTTCTTCCTCACACAGACATCACTTTCAAGTCATGGCAGGTGCAGGGAGGCTGCGTTGTATGCAGGGGACTTGCAGGGAGACATCTGGACAGTCTGACCTACACACCACCCCCTTTATCAGCAGCAGTATGCTTCATTCACAAAATTCACTTGACAGGAAAAAGCACATAGGCCAGAAGAAAAGCAATGATTACAGTTTGTGTGACAATTACTTTTAGAGGGCCTGAGGATCATCGTGATCCCAATTAGAACATGGGTCCATAGTACATCGTGTATGTACAATGAGGGAATGTCATCATCAGGTAGGTACACTTACCACTCAATTTACTAGGGGAAGCATACATTTTAGGTGGAAGAGGAATTGCCATAACAACACATGACTCCACAACAACACACACTGAAATATTGCAGGGCAACAGAACTACAATGTACTCACAATAGTATGTCAATGTGATGCATCTGTGTGCAGTAAAGCACAGAGGATAATGGCCAAGACAACACACATGTCCACAGACAAAGCCACTTTTTACTGATTCCTGTGTCTTAAAATACAACAACCCAAAAGTGGTTGTGTCACAGTAGTCATGGAAATATTTGTACCAAATCCAACTTTGATTAGAAAAATGCATGCGTAAAGTTAAATGTAGATTACAGTCACCATGAGTGGACTGATGCCGCTGCACACAGCTCACAATCTGTATTCATCTACAGTCATCTTTGGAGAATGTCATTTCCAGCAAGTCAGCATCTACCTCTTCAGGCTGCCATGTGTGTTTCACAATAATAAGACCATTGTGAATGTGCAGATTGTGTCCTGGACAGCAGTCTGAGTTTGCATTAGTCTCATGACTTACAATTCACAAACAGTGTTGGTGTGTCTGGTGCACAGCTCATTGGGTAAGATGAGCTGCCAGCATGGCTTAGGATGCTGGGGGGAAGGAGGGAGAGAGGGTGGCTCAATCTGTGGCTCACCTACACAAGTGACATGGTCATTTTCATGCCAGGGGATATGGGTGCATCTTGTGAGGATGAAAAACATGTGCAGAATGAAGTCTGCTTTGTACACATTTGGCAGTGAAACACATGTCAAAAAAATTATGGAAACATCAAGGAGACCTTCAACAAACAAATATTACCATCAGGGCCAAGGACAGTATCTAATAAGCACAATGGGAATGTTTCAGGGACACACACAAGTGCTATCCTTGCAAAAACAGATCAGATGTATATACATTTAGAGGATACAAACACTTATGGAACTGTGAGTACTGTTCCAGTGTCACATGTGTTTGCTTAAAGTGAAGGAGTTTTCCTAGGCACAACCAGAGATATCATTACAATGATTTTATCTCACTTGCAGTCCCCATACCACAGACATTCAAAGTCAGAATGCCAGCAATACCCATGCTTGGGTAGTGTACTGGCAAGTGTGGTAATGCATTTTGGAGTAGTCAGAACCCATCTGGCACAACACACATCCATGACTTGAAAATTGATTGGACTGTACTCCTCTAAGGAATCGACTGCCATCCAATGTTCTGGAATCGTGACACTGCAAATTTAGCAATATCCACATCCATCACAGGTCAGTTTTCAAGGTAGGAATGAACAGTAACTGAGTATAAATACCTACAATGGGTGAAACACCACATATACCAAAACACAACTCAGACAAGGCAAAGCTAGGTGGAACCTATATTTCTGGTGATGCCAATAGGTCTTGCATATGACAGTGTACTCAAAGTGGCCAGTAAAACAGTCACGAACATCCAGCAGACAGCAAGCTGCAGACAACACATTTCACATCTTCACATTTACTCAGGCAACAGTTTCTGACTACTTACGCATTCCAAATCTATACAAATGTTTAAAGGAACCTTATCTCATGGCCTGCATCAACTCTACTTGTGCAGGTATGACCCCTTTCATATCCACCCCAACGTACATGCTCAACTTTCAAAACTAACATACACACAAGCACCTCATAAGCCCCCTCTGGCGCAGGTAGATGGAAAAACATGTCTGCCACGCTACAGCCTTCTAGTCAAACTCTTCAAACACGATTGCAACAATCTCATGCTGGAGCTGCACTTCTCACATCCACCCCTACATGCACAGCACCACTCTTCATCACTATGTGCACAACAAGTCTCACATACCTGACATGCACACGATGTAATGTTCTCATCACCTCCTCAGCAGATGTCAAATGTAACATGTCAAATGGACCACTCTCATCACCAGTTACACCCTCAATAAGTGTTTGGAATACAATCATATCACTACTTGCAGCATCATAGCACACTCTGACATACACACCTCACACATCTCCACATCTCATCAACTATACAACATCTATCATTTAACCGTTCCGCACCCTAAAATACACGACTGGTGAATACCCTTTACACACACTGATCCATTTTGTTACATATGAATAGTTAAACATTGTCTCACTGTGGCCCTGTCACATCCACATATGACTTCCATGCCCACTAACCCCATTGAATTATGCACATTAACAATTAACCTCACACATTTTAAATGCACTGCTCCACTCATATCACACAATAGTGGCACAGACTACAGTTCTAATCACCTTAATCCGATCATGTCTAGCTGGATATATCCCTCTCACATCATAGTATTCCTACCATACCTTGTTCAAGATTAAAACAGTGTTACGAGCTTGCATACCCTGATTCACATCCCTGCATATAACACCACTCACAATGAGACAATGTGGGTACTTCATGTCTTATACACAAGAACTGCTCAAACACTTAACACATATCTTACAATCCATGACAATAGCAAAATGGGTGCTGGCTCCATTATGTAGGAGTCTCCATTTCATTTCAAAGTTAGAAAAACCAGTCAATCTCACCTCTACACTTGTTTGAGACAGCTTAGCAATGCAGCGTCAACCTTGCAAAAACATCTGCAGCTAGGTTTTTCAACATAAATACGTCCTAGTACCCTGTGTGACAACTGAAAGCATGGATATGACACTGGCTCCAGTGGCATCTGCACAGCAGATGGAACAACAACACTATTGTGCACTCACTGTCCACTCAGCTTACCACATGTAGCACAGGGCAATATGACAGACATTACAGTACACCTAGTTCAGCTCTATGTGATCTGGAACAGCATGAAGCACTCCAAATCCAGATTTTCATCAGCAAGTAAATCATATATGTGTGTAGCGTGTTTTTTTAAGGAACGACAATTAACCAGGGCAGCCCTAATGCCCCGAGTTTTTTAAATGTCTCTGTCACCATTATCACCGTAGAGGATCTTAAGAGCTGGTGATTTGGCAAGAGGCAGAGACCACCTACAATTCTTGCAACAAAAATGTGACAGTAAGCAACAACACCGCACTGACCTGCAGATTTTTTTAATACAACTCAATAAAGACTCCCTATTATATCGTACAGGCATGACGTTACCGCTAGTACAACTGTGACTGCTCTGTGGTTGGAAATATGATATGTAATCTTGGACAGACAAAAAATCCCATACACGTGATGTACACAAACAAAAGCTGGATGGCATGAATGACATCTAATTTGGAATTCATAGGACTTTTAAGAGAACATACACCTTGATTAACATTGGTCACTGCAGAGAGTGGAGTCCTTGGAGGCAACAGGGTCCGAAGACTATGAGAATACTGCTCACCTTACACTCACCAATGAGTCAGAAAATGTATCAGATGAGTACATAGCCATGACATGTATTTGCCTACAGTGGCATGCCACCTGTGGCAAGGTTGACATTGCCAATAGTCTGCCAGATTTAAAGGAGACACAGACATGGGTCCATCACTATCAAGTCACATACATGTATTGTATCTTTACTCTGTGTACATGGGTATGTCCAAAGTAACTACCATGTAGTCAAATTCAATAGCTACCCAGGTGTATCGATGAGACAGGTGTCCTTCTGTACATCACAAACATATGCAGCATGTTCCTCCTAAACTGTAGTACTATGTAACACTTGCACTATGTTGACATATTAAAGCAGGACCTATGTGCAATTGTGATGTCAAAAAGTAAAGGTGTGTGACTTCATATCACGCTCATAACCAAAAATGATTTTAGACAATGACACCCAGCAAATGTAGACACTAAAATAATGAATACATACTGTCAAAGCACTCATATTCCATTGACCATATACAATCCATGCCATACTAACATCATTTTATATTTCCTCTATTATTTGTACATGATTTACAGTTGACTTAAAGAACAATTGGATGAATATAGAAATCGGCAAACACAAATTTAAACCTGCTTTATTCATCATGAGAGGTTAAGCAAATAAATATTAAAAGGCCATTGGCCAGTCTATAAATGTCCATATGTCCAATGGGAACAAACAACATGCCCATTGTCACTTGCCTGCACCGAAACTGCAAGGGATCACCTCCCCTGGAAGGGGCATCTATGGGGCATTCCCGGCACCAAAGGGATAAAACTAGGGAGGATTGGGTTTGGTTTTGGGAGGCATGGGATCAGGAGGGGTGGTTGGGCCGACTGCAGTGGCTGGCTCCGACTGAGGAGGGGAGGACAGGTGTAGTGTGAGGGTTTGTTGGAGACTGGGAGGGACTTGGTTTTACCATTTGAGGGATGGTGAACCCCTTGATGGCAGGTAAAGAAAAAGGGAGGGGCTCAGACTGTTTTGGAGGGGTTTTTCGGGTGTGGGAAGTACAGGGCAGTTCTTTGGAACTACGGGTTTGTGGAGGTGTTTTTGACTTGTGAGACCTGGTGGATTTGTGGGTGGGGGGTTTAGGGCTTGATTTTTTGGAGGGGGTGGGGGCTGCAGTTGTAGATGTCATGGCATGGGGGTTTGATTCTTCTTTTTCGGAGAGGGCTTGGATGGGTCGGTAGGGAAGAGGCCAAGTTCACAAAGGAAGAGTTTCTGGGTAGAGGTGGGAATAGGAGAGGGAAGGGTAGGCGTTGTGAGGCAGAGGGTTCTGCGGTATGTGGTGTATCTGTGGATGCATGTCTGTCATCAGCTGCTGTGTCTGTGATGGTGAGTGTGCTGTCTCCTGATTGTGTGTGGGTTTGCCCTTCTGTCTGTGTGTCTGTGTGCTGCGTGTGGGTGTTGGGGTGTGTGCATGTGTGTGTTTGCGTGTGCGTGGGACAGGTAGTGTAGTTGGGACAGTGGATGGTTAAGAGGTAGGAGGGGTGAGGGACTGCTGGAGCTCGGATACTGCTGCCGTCAGTGTGTAGGCATGAGCCTGATTGGATCTGTGTAGGGCAGACAGTCCAGAGTGAATGCCCTCCATGAATGACAACATTTGTGTCAAAATACTGGTATGCGCATGGAGGACATTCGGAACTGATGTATGCCCTACATAGATCTACCTTAGGATGTCTATTGCCTCCACACTGAGGACAGCAGGGGAGACAGGGGCAGAGGGTGAGGTACCTGGCCCAAAGGAGACAGCTTCCCTGCACAGGAGTGTCTACGGACAGTGGGATGGGGAGTAGCTGGGAGGATGGATATGGGAGTGGTTTTGGATTCAGATTTTGATGAATCGTTCTCTCGCTCCACCACCAGGGAGTCATCACTTGATCTTGACCAGTCCTCAGATGTGTCATGTGGAGTTGCTGAACTGCCCACAGAGTGGCTCCCCTCATCCTCCCTGCCAGTGGATGCCTTGATGGCTCGATGTCCGATTCTGCACTGGTCCCAGACTGGCGCTCTGCTCCACCTACATCTGTGGCACTGTCTCCTCCTGTTGCCAGTGCTGATGCTGTGAATAGCAAAGTAAAAGAATCACATTAGACATCTGTATGTACTTGACACATGGGTGACATCACAAATCATCACATTTCAAACTACTACATCTGTTTCACTAATGCTATCTCCTCTACATACAATTACAGCACTTTTCAGTATGTATGTCAGCCCTTGCCCCCTCACACGTGTTTTTGACCCATTGGGTGTATCAAGATCATTTGTCAGGACCACAATGTCGACTACTTCTCTGTGTAGCAGGAGATGTATCATCTTTTGCACCTGACTGTCTTGTGTCATGAAATACCTGTCTCGTCATCTGAAAGGAAGTATAGAGCTTACAATGGAAATAAGATTCACACAATTGAATTAAAACATCGTATCCATTCTGAGATTCCTTGTCGTCTAATTGCGAAACATTGACTGCAATGTCACAGGTTAAATGACATCCTTATCAAACTTAAAGCTTCCATACTCATTGCATAGGTCATATCACACAGAGAACAGTGATTGTGCTCATTTTTCCTGTGGCCTATGTTCTCTAATGTCATGTCACACATATGACTGATTGAGTTCAACAAGGCAGTAGGCGTAGCAAGTGTGAGAGGCACATGGCCCACTGTCAATCAATCAATCATAGGCATTTATAGAGCGCTCTACTCACCCGGAGGGTCTCAAGGCGCTGGGGGGGGGGGGGGGGGTGCTGCTACTGCCCGAACAGCCAGGTCTTGAGCTTCTTCCTGAAGGCGAGGTGGTCCTGGGTCAGGCGCAGGTCGGTCGGGAGGGAGTTCCAGGTCTTGGCGGCCTGGTAGGAGAAGGATCTTCCTCCTGTTGTCGTTCTTCGGATGCGGGGGACGGCGGCGAGGGCGTGGCTGGCTGATCGGAGGTGTCGTTTGGGAGCGTAGAAGTTGATGCGGTTGTTGAGGTAGCTCGGGCCTTGGTCGTGAAGAGCTTTGTGTGCGTGGGTGAGGAGACGGAAGGTGATTCTCTTGTTGACCGGGAGCCAGTGCAGGTCTCTCAGGTGTCCGGAGATGTGGCTGTGTCGTGGGATGTCGAGGATGAGTCTGGCTGAGGCGTTCTGGATCCGTTGGAGTCTCTTCTGGAGCTTGGCGGTGGTTCCGGCGTAGAGGGCGTTGCCGTAGTCCAGTCGGCTGGTGACGAGTGCCTGGGTGACATTCTTCCTGGTCTCGGTGGGGATCCACCGGAAGATCTTCCGTAGCATGCGCAGGGTGTTGAAGCATGACGAGGAGACGGCGTTGACTTGCTTGGTCATGGAGAGGGAGGAGTCCAGGATGAAGCCCAGGTTGCGTGCGTGGTCTGTCGGTTTGGGTGCGGTGCCCAGGGCGGGGGGCCACCAGGAGTCGTCCCAGGCCACCTGTGTGGGCCTGTGTCAGGTGGATGAATCAGAATGTTGTGCACATTGTAAATAGCTCACCATTTTCAGATGTGAACATTGGTCAACACACTTCCAAGTCCAATAACTGCATCTTCACAATGCTTCTGGTGGAACACAATGTCACTGGCCCATCTGGGTGCACTGTCTGTACAGACTATCAGTACTGAACCTCCATTCTTCATGAGTCCAGTCAACACTGTGTACCAATCCACAGCCTTGAGGGACGCCAACATTGAATACCGGGACTGGAGAGAAGAAGGGTGGAAGCCAGATGTCCTGAGATCTATTTTCCAAATAGGAGGACATCCACTTGAGGATGGTCCCACAGAGGCCAAAGTTCTTAAGTCTATTTAAAAGCCTCTCATGTGGGACCGTATCAAAGGCCGCTGACAGATCAAGCAATATCAGAACGGCCTTCCCTCCCGTATCCAGTCTGCCCCTAATAAACTCAGTAATTTCCAACAATGCAGACTCCGTGCTAAAGTTGGCCCTGAAACCAGACTGGGATTCATGGAGGAGCTTCCCTTCTTCAATATGTTTTTGCAAAACTTTGTTCACAAACTTCTCTAAGACCTTTGAAAGGGCCAAAAGCAAGGAAATCAGCGTATAATTGGCCGGATCTGTTGGATTTGCATTAGTCTTTTTTAATAAGGGCAGAATCTTAGCGTGCTTCCATGATTTAAGCTTTATGCCAGTGGAAGGGGAAGTATTAAAAAGCTAATAAGCAATCAGATTGATTGTAGAAGCAATCTGAGACAGAAAATTAGCTGGACAGGGATCAGAAGGAGAGCCGGACTTGATACTTTGAAGAAGAGACAAGGATTCTTCCGGCCGAAGCTCAGGGAAAGTGCAGAGGAAAGGAGGATCGGAAATATGGGAGTTACAATTAGCATTATTGTAAAAATTCAACTCGTCTTCAGTTATATTAAAAAGTGCAAGTTGGATCAGGGAAACATTCCAGTGAAAAAGTTTGCCAATCTTCTTTGCCCATTTCTCTGTGCGAGGCCCTGCTGTAGCACAGTCTTTAGGAGAAGTGAAGGATTTAACTATCCTGAAAATTTCTTTGCTCATGTTTTGGGCATTATCAATACTAGATTTATAAAAGTCGTTCTTGGCCTTTTTAATCAGGGTATGATAAGACTTTCTATGCCTTCCTATCTTCGATAAGGTACTTTTTTCGCCACTTCCGTTCCTTTATTCTGCAGTTCCTCTTACTCTCTCTAAGGTGATTGCAATACCAGGGATCCGGAGGGGTTAACCTTTTTAAAGAGCGGGTAATAGCCGGAGCAGCGACCTCGATATTAGAGAGACGCCATCGGTCCAATTGGAGAGCATCCTGGTCAGCCATGTACATCAGCCTAGGTAAGGAACAATTTAGGGCTTCTACTAACGCAGGAATGGAAATCTTATGAAATGACCTGTGAATGGAGGATATTTGCACCGGAGTTGCCGGGGAAGCAACAGCGGTGTGAGGGACGTCAAAGTTAAGAAGAGCATGGTCAGACCAGGTGATAGGAAGGGGAGAACTGGTTGTTACATTGAAATTATGAAAAATTTGCTTACAAGTATGCAGTGTTTCCATCGGAAGATTAGCATGGGGATCTTTATTGTGATCCATGTGTATGTTAAAGTCCAGTAAAATAAGACAATTATTGAATTTTAGGGCCAACGAAGAAGTGGCTGAATTAAGTGAAGAATTACAATTACTAATGGCGCCCGGGGGCCTATATATCAGGAACCCAGCGCAGCTCTGGTGAGGGGAAATGATACAACGAAAGCCTAGAAACTCTGTGTACTCCATAGTTTCAGTAGAGATTTGAGAACCATCTAAATCATGCCTGAAAATTATTGCCACACCCCTCCCTTTCCCTACCGATCTGTACTTCCTAAGAATCTTGTAACCCATAGGGAGAAGCATAGCAATAGTGGGGTTAGAGGCATCGGAAAGCCAGGTTTCAGTAAGAAACAGAAAATCCAGATTTTCATCAGCAAGTAAATCATATATGTGTGTAGCGTGTTTTTTCAAGGAACGACAATTAACCAGGGCAGCCCTAATGCCCCGAGTTTTTTAAATGTCTCTGTCACCATTATCACCGTAGAGGGTCTTAAGAGCTGGTGATTTGCCAAGAGGCAGAGACCACCTACAATTCTTGCAACAAAAATGTGACAGTAAGCAACAACACCGCACTGACCTGCAGATTTTTTTAATACAACTCAATAAAGACTCCCTATTATATCGTACAGGCATGACGTTACCGCTAGTACAACTGGCATTATGGCCAGCGCCGGACGCCTCCGGGACGCTGACGGCCTTTGGCGTGCCCGCAGTGCACCCGCTGTGTGCGTGCGCTGAGCACGTCGGTCTGCATCTGCTTTTATATGCAGACTAGACCACTAGGCGAAAGTGGAAACCAGCGGGCGGAAGTGAGGAGCCCAGTAAGAGGCGTCAGTCCTCCACTCAATCGGCACTTAAGAGCCGCGGTGGAATGGGGCGGGCACTCAGTTCAAACAAAGCAAACAGCAGGCTCAGTGCAATAAAAGAAACAAATTAGCAGCGACGAATACAAGTGAGTTATAATTACAATCTTTAAAAATTCAGCTAAAATATGTGCATATCTAACAACTTTGATGCTGACAGTGATGCCTCATATGCATGGTTACCAAAGCTCCAAGTGGGTATAGTCAACAGCATTAACACACATGGAAACTGTTCTGAATGTGCAGCTAACATCAGAAACACATTTTTAGTCATGGCTTAACCAGTGACTACCTATGTTTGTCAGTCAATGGCATGTGTTGTCACTGTTACATAGTCAGACACATGGAATCACTCCTCTGAATTGAGAGAATGAAATCTTCCACACAATCATGTGACAGGCCAGTGTGACAGATGACCAGAGTTAGCTTACCTGTAATTGGCCGATGAGATACATATCATAACACTGAGCAGCACAGCTACGACCTAACAGTGGCACAATGAGCAATCAAAAATCACCAGGGCCTCAATCTTGATGGCAACTATTGCGGGTATGTATAGTATGGCCTATTCACACTTGTTTGCTCCAATAACAACATGCCTCACACATTTGTGTAAACCACAATGAGAACAGGTCATACATTCGTCAATGTGCTGGCACATGTTGGGCATTTGCATTACTACTAAAGGTTAACTCCATGCACAGGTTTCTGTGATTTTTGATGATCAGATGAGTATGGCCCTATGGTCACTTCCATGAACATAACAGACTCACATCTCCCTGATGACAGAGATGTAATTGAGCATCAACTTATCCCTGCGCATATTCAACTTACAAAATGGATCAGTGGGTTTGGCTGATTTACAAACAGTAAAAGGGGCAGCAGGTTCAGCTACTGTAACATTCATGTCTAACAAAGTTGTGCAACAAGGCACATACTCACCCCCTCCTTGCTGCTGTCTGGCTTTCAACTGCCCATCCTAGTCAGGAAAAACCACCTCTAGGATGTGGTGCATGAGTGGGGTCAATGTCTGTCGCCCACCCCTCTTGCCAGGACATGACAGGCTCAGCTGGACCCCAGCGATCTTCTTGACCCAGCCACGAAGGTCCTGCTACCTCTTGCGGCAGTGACGGATGTGCCAAATCTCTAACCACACTGCGCACACATTCCGGGAGAAAATCCTCCAAAGTTTGGCCTTCTCATGGGTGTTGACCTGTAAGGATGACATGGTGACAGAACTGTAATGCACAGGTTAAACGTTTCTGAGTTAGACACCAGCACACACTGTTAATGCTCTGTTTGGCATGAATGTCTAAGGGCTATTCATTTGGCATGGTGTGCAGTTGTCCAGGGTCCTATAATGAATCTGTACCATTATGACAGTGATTAGATGTTCCCCCCAGCACAAACACTTCTATAGCAGTGTACCTGCCCAGACCAGTTATCTACTCACTTTTATAGTTACAGATAACAATTTACCTGATTGATAATGAGATTCCTAATGCTAGTAGTGCATGGTGTTTGCACATGGTCAAAGACAATGCAATGTAATCATCACTCATCTGCTCCTCTGGTTTGCTATACAGCTGGCTGTGCAGTGGCAGGAGGGTGAACAACCGGGCCTTGTTCTCCTCCTTGATGAAAGCTGGGGCCCTCTCCACTGTCCGTGCCATTGCAGCTCCCAGAGGATGTGGTAACAGCAGCAGAGAGATGGGGAGGTGCAGGAATGTTGCAGGTAGTGCAGACAAGTGAAGTCTCTAGGGAACAGACAGACATATATCATTTGAAGAGGCCGTCACAAATCTAGGCAGACAAAGCGATAGGGTTTGTGTCAGTCGCAGTCCAAGCGATGATGACTCAAACAGAAACGTGCAACGGTCACCATAACAACCAACAGCCAATGGCTGTGACCGAATCAGTTCGGATGCGGCTACTGTGTCCTTTGAATGCTCACCCATGTCTTTCACTATAACAACCTACAGCCAATGGCTGTGACCGAATTTTTCCAGATGCAGCTACCACGTCCTTTGAATACTCACCTGCGTCATTCACCATAACATCCAACAGCCAATAGCTGTGATCGAATCAGTCCAGATGCGACTTCTGTGGCCTTTGCATACTCACCTGTATCGATCAGCATCACGGCTTGCAGCATATGGCCCAGTCCGAATAGGTCCGAATGCGGCTACCGTGTCCTTTGAATACTCATACATATTGATCAGCATTACAGCTTGCAGCGTATGGCTCAGTCAGAATCGGTTAGGATGCGGCTACCGCATCCTTTCAGTTATCGGTCTTCAGGGCAGACACTCCTGTGATTGATTTGTTTTAGTGCATTGCATGTGTGTAGACAGTTTTCCCATGATGACATAGCCCTTTTTAATATACATCTTACACTCCCATGAGAAGCTAACCTTGAGGGGCACATGAGAATACTTTTTTGGGGGGGTCATACCAACATTATGAGAAATTTATTTATTTTACCCTCCTAAGCTTGATCACAGTGCCAATAACATTTGATGTATACACATGTGTTTAGATGACATGACCACTGCTTCTGGTGACTGTGTGAACACAATGTGCATTCTGTGAAATTCCTGACAGTATATGTTGTGTGTGTGAAGTCATATATCCAGCGTAAATATTTGAATGAGTATACTTTGACAATAATCTGCTACATCAGATGGTGTTTATTATTTAAGTTACTAGTGTATATTGGTCTCCCAGACTTAAGTGGATGATGGGGTAAAGCACTATCATTCAATCAATGTGCAGGTGGTATGTCTGGCTGACATGTTAATATCCCATGACTGCGCAAGATTACATGGCTCGGCATATAATGCGTACATCATGAGGAACATTGTCATCCCCCACTTAATTTCACAGCTGCAACCTGACCATGCCTGGCTTGTTGGTAGGTGATGTTGTATGTTTATGATGTGGTGTGTGTTGTTTGTACATCAGATAGTGCTCAGATAGTGCTCTGTTGTCAGATTACTGAAGTTCTTTCGGTGTTGAATGTAGGAGACTCTGAATACCCCAACCTTCCTTGGTTGCTGCCCCACTCTACAACCCTGTAACACCTGTGGAGGTTTCGTTCAATGAGGCCCATGGAAGGACAAGGTGCATGGTGAAGAGAACTTTGGGACTCTTGAAGACACGAATCCGCTCGTACAACAGGAGCCCTTTAATGTGAACTGTTGAAGGTGTGTAACATCATCAATGCATGCTGCATGCTTCACAACCTGGCAATCAGGAAGGCAATCCCTCTGATCCAGGATGACAAAGACCGGCATCCGCCTGCAAGGGAGGATCCTGGACTGGGACATTTTGCCAGTGGTGATGAGGAGGAGGCCTTGGATTTGCGACGGGACATCATCAACAACTTTTTTACAGGAGTGTAAGTCTGCAATGATATGAAGTTTCAAAGCCAGTTTGTTTGCTTGTGTGTTGCTGGTGTCCAATATGTATGTATGCATGTGAGTGTATGGCAATTAACAGGTTTTCAAAAGTAATGGTTCAATTAATGTTATATGTCAACAAGTACAGTGCTAACATGAATCCGAGCTATTGTTCACACAGACACATTTGTACATTTGATAAAACTCTCTTGTAAACTTGGTCAACTCATTCATTCTTTCCTGACTCTGTTCTATGTTTCTTCTTAACCAGGTACTTTGCCTTGTTTTTTGCAGACTTTAGACCTCCAAGACCCATGATGCAGAGACAGATTCAATCTTTCCACATTATTTGGATTCCATGGCACACACTTACTTCAGACCTAAGTCATCTTTTGTTGTTTTCTATGCTTTTTCACAGTGTGATACAATTTTATTTTGTGTGTAGATGCCAGGTTGTATCTGGTGAATAAATCTGCGCTCCACATTGAGGTGTGCGTTGTCTGTTTTCACAAATCCAGATATTTGTTACAAAAGAAAACATGTACCATGATAATCTGTTTTGATGACAATGATTGTTGATTGTGGTTGCACTAGGTGCTATTGTTTTGAGACAATAGTCTACCATTGATCCTACTACATGTCCTATGGATTGTGTGTTGATCTGGATGTGTCTACCGATCATGCTGCGACAAGGTACATTCACTCACAATTCAGTGATAAATTTCATGAAGTGATTTGTTACCAATGTTACTGACACTTTTTTGCTTTGTGATCTTATGCATCATTTAAAATTGTACAATTGGGAATCAAAGTTATAACATGAGCTAGTATTTTGTGCAAAATGATTTATTTTAATGCATGAGTTGATGAATTCATTTCACACCATATTATTGTTATCATAAAAATGCAAAACAAAGAGCAGATAGGAGTTGGTAGTGTTTGTAAAAGAATTCTTCAAAAATAAGTCCACAGTTATTTGAGTTCAAAGTCCAACTTAGACCCTCCAACCAATGTGGGACAGTTCAATGACAGTCAACAAAGTGAACGCTTGGCACACAATGGAGTAGATTAGGAGTAGGTAGTCACTTCTTGGGGGTAATGGGTAGTCTTCGGTCTCAGTGATCCTTCTCTGGACGGCCCTTCCCACGTTTGTTTGGGGTAGCCTCAGGTGCAGGCAGCAGTGGTAAAGGGTGCTCTCCGCCAGAGCCCACATCCCTCCCAGTGCCTTGTGCAGATGTTGATGCACTGGATCTTCTGGGCACACAGGGAGGTGTGGACATGTTGCTGGCAATCTGGCGGCGGCAGGTGGCCATGTCCCGCTGCCCCTCAGCAATTTCATCACTTTTGGAGAGGCAACTGTCCATTTTCTCATAGTGGGCAACCTTCTGCTTTTGCATGGTCCTGAGGATCCCAACAACCTGGCCAAAATCTCCAGTACAATCCTCATATTTGTGGAGGATTCTAGTTAACTGTGGGTGCTTTTCCTAATCAGCACCAGCTATATTATGGGCCTAGTCCCTATGGCCCCTCCCACCACCCCTACCCACCCGAGCAGGCCCAGATGTTGTTGGCACAGTCAACACTGAGCTTCCTTCTTTATTGATAGGTATCTTGTTGCCTGCTAACTCAGGAGTGCCCTGTGTTGCTGTGCTGTCGGTGGTGGATCGTGTTGCTATGTCCAGGGGTTAGGAGTCCTCTGGGTGTTGCCAAATGATGCAGGAGTGGTTGTAGAGGATCATGAGGTAGTCACTGCTGGTGCTGTAAGTGTGACCCACACCTGATGGGCCAGGTTGTTCCTCATCGTCTGAAGAGGGTTGAGAGACCTCAAAACATCTGAGATCCTGATCGAGCAGAGTCTGGGACTCGCTGTCCTAGTGGCTTCCAGTGGTGTTTCTAGCTCGTCCTGTAGGGACATGAAAGACACGATGATTGACGTGACTGCCCACGGCCACACATTTCATACAAATGTCATAGGGAACTGAACACAAAAATGAGTTACTGTACATAGATTGGAGTCCTGTATCCATGATGCAGGACTATGTTTGGGGGATACAATGACATTCTGTTTTCCTATGTGGATGAATTGACACGTCCAGCCATGTGCATCAATAGGCATGTTGTGTTCTGTTGACATTACATGACCAGAGACATTGACTGGTTTGTGACACCCTGTGAATAACACAGGTGGGTTGTTGAGCACATCTTCAATTAAAAGTGACATACATACTCTTTCTCCCCCAATGTATGTATTTTTGTGGCCAGTGTACTTGGCTTAGTGAATGTCTTTAGCAGTCACATTAGTATGACTTCCGACACACTCACAGTCTGTTGATCTTCCATGTTATTATTTGTGTTTGTTTGAGTGATGTACATCTTGTTCTCATCTCATTATATGTATGTCAATGGCTGCGAGTACCAACATGTGTGACTGCTTACCTTAGTGCGTACATAGATCATGTATTTTGTACATTGACTCCATAGTCTGAAGACTTTTCACACTTGGGTTTCTGCCATTTTGTGTCACTGAACTTTGAAGAAGTGTGGTTTATGGGCTTGTGCTCTGATTGTGAAACTTACTCTCCTCCTCCCAAACAGCCGCAAGAGACCACCATGGGGAGTATTGTTCAGAACAATTTGGTAAATGTACTTGCAAGTTTTTTGTCACTGGTGGCTGGTGTTTGTAGCCCAGAGGCAAATGTAGTAGTTGTGAGAGGTTCAGACAACAGTCCCCAGTGTCAGCCATCTTGCTAGTACACATCCCCTCACTGTCATGTAGCCATAGTCCCAAATGAGCTGTTTAGTTGGTGTTGTATGAGTGTTTTCACTGACGCTGTCTCCCATCAGGCCCTGTCTTTCATACAGTTAAGTTAAGCTTACCTCACAGTGTGTCATACTGTACCTGCAGGATGCCTGACATTGTGCACTTGTGTCTAACTTTACAATAGGTACCATCATGGCCTTGTGCTCCAAAAAACAATCCCCAGTGTCAGGCATTGTTTCATAACATTTGCACTCACTGTCAGGTAAGCATGCTTCATTGTTGGCCTGTAGGGCTGTGTGTCCAAATTTGTTAGCAGGATGCATGACAATGGACACTGGACTCTGATTTTCCCTCAACTACCAATATGGCCTTGTGCTACAAACACCAGGAACCAGTGTTAGCCAGAAATGTCAGTACATATCCACTCAATCTTAGGAAACCATAGTTCCAGGTGTGCCGTTGTGCACGGTGTAAAGAATGTGTGTAGTACAGGGCCTGAGGGGAGATTTGGACATTGAAAACAAAAACAACATGGAAGTATGGTTTAATGACAGTGTTGGACATGTAATATCAGTATGTGTGACTCTTGTGCCTGGTGCCTGAGTTAGTCACAAATCACATCACATTAGTGCTTTGTTGTCCTTACACCAGTCCTAAGTGTCAGCCATCTTGCCAGTACATTTTCACTCACTGTCAGGAAAGCATGGTTCCAAGTGGGCTGTTTTTGCTGGCTGAGAAGGTGTGTGGAGGACAGGGCATGATGGGAGTTGAAGTCAGTGCAAATACTCCTCCTCCCACATAGACCAAACAGCCAACCTGGTACTATGTTTGCATGACACTGAGTGCAAAAGTACTGGCAAGATAGCTGACCCTGGGGCCTGGTGTTTGCTTTGCCCACAATTCCCATTAAGGTCTTGTGCTCCTCACACCAGTCACAATTCTTTTGAAAATGATGGTATGTAAATGATTCTTTACTTTTATTTAAAAAGCGTCAATTAACTTCTCAGGGCTGAAAATAAAGCTGTATCCATTGTAATAAGTAATAAATGTGACTGAATGAAGACAATTCGTCACTTATGATATTATATCAAGAAAAGCTGATAAAAAATCAAGACACTCAGGACAGCAAAGTTTTGGGGAACTAATTGGTAAATGTGAAAAGCATAAGGGAACTAAGGGGCAGATGTACAACCAATTTTCTAATTTGCGTATGCTAAAACGAAGGCCCGCCATGTACGAAATGCACCCGCAAACCTAAAAATTACGATGCAAACGAATACCGACTCGTAAAAATTGCGACCTTTTTTTGCGGTACGCAAATTGTGAATCACAATTAGCGACTCACAAAATAAAATGTACAAACCATTCGTAAATTGCGAAAATGCACAAATTGGCCCGTTTGCGCATGCAATTTACCGCCAATCAGAACCAGGTGGTAAACAGGCCCAACCTATAGAAAGGTGCCCAGAATATATCTGGAATATTTAAAAAATGTCTGCTCTGTATAGGATAGCAAGGAGGATGTGGATACTGGCTGCTCAGCAAAGGAGGCGGAGAAAGGAGAGGATTTTCAGAGTCAGGCTGACATTGTTTGAGAAGACAGAGGAAGAGATATATGACCAATACAGGCTGAGTAGAACTGTCATCCTAGACTTCATAGACTCCCTGAAGCCACAATTGGAAAGCAAAACCCTGTGCAGTAATGCAATCCCCACGCATGTGCAGCTGTTGTGCTCCCTCCACCTATTGGCCACTGGTAGCTACCAAGATGTCATTGCATTGGCTGGAGGTGTGTCGCAGAGTGTGCTTTCGCATTTCTTGCACCATTTCCTAGATGCCATGCTAAACCACACCCATCAACACAGCTGCCTGCCCAGGAATTATGTTGAACTGGAAGATACAAAAATGCAGTTTTATAGAATAGCAAGGTTTTCCGTAATAGGAAAAGCACACATTCCCTCAACATCCAAGTTGTCTGCTACACAAACAACATCATAACAGACATTGTTGCCAAATATCCAGGAAGCACACATGACTCATAGATCTTCAGACACAGTGGCATATACCAGAAATTAGACCAGAAATTAAAGAGAAATTAGAGAGAGGAGACTTTTGATGAAGTATACCTACTAGTTTCTGGATTCTCATGTCCACTGTGAAATGCAATTGCACTATGGGATCTGCATGCTTGTTGTTTCACCATCATATTTTGCCCCCTGGTGACAGTGTGTATGCCCTGCATCCATGGATCCTCACACCGTACCTGTCTCCCACCAACGCACCTGAGGGGCAGTACAACAGGGCACACGGACACACAAGGTCGGTCACTGAACGTACCTTTTGGCATCCTAAAAACATGATTCCAGTGTCTACACAAGAGTGGCGGAACCTTGCAGTATGCACCTGAGACAGTGTGCAAAATCGTGCCATACTGCACAACATTGCCTGCAGGCGTGGCTTGCCCATGGAGGTGTCTTATACAGACTCGGGAGAAGAAGACCCTGACACACCAGCACAACAGTCAAGCGATGGAAGCTCAGCAGCAGAGGGGAGAAGGTGCAGGTAACACATAGCCAGACATTATTTTGCAAGGTATGTCATTAACATCTACACACAACAAATGACACCACGAAATGTGAATTTCACAAAAAGAATATCCATTTATTTGAAGGGTATGTCAATGGACAATGCTGGATAACCTGTCCATCACAATCCACAGTACCAACGTAAACTAAAAATGTCATTTGGTTACTGCACCACCCAAAAACATAACAGACACTTTTCACGATGAAGAATAATTTTCTGCCTCTACGTCCAGCATGTGGGGATTCGAGCACGTGGGATATTTGGCTGCCGACTGCTTCTTCGCCGCTGCATAGGTGTATCTGCAGTGGAATCCCCTGCTGCGGCTAGACACCTCGCTGTCAGCTGTCTCTATGGCTCCCCCTGTAGCAACAATGTTTGTCTTGATTGCCTCTACTGCACCTGTAATCTGTTGCAGCCCTCGTGCAACGTCACCACTGTAATGGCCCATTTCAATTTGAAGAGCCAAGGTGCGCTTGCTGTGTTGTGTTGCATTGTTGCTGTTGCCAGCATATCAATTACCTTGCTGATTGCATGCATTCCGTGTGCCCTGCTGCGCTCCATTCTTCGGTGCTGCACTCTCTCCTCCGACAACTCGGTGCATAGCTGCCCAATTGCGCCTGTGAGGGCATCAAATTTACCCTTCATGCAGGCCTTGTTTTCAGCCATTTGTTGGCTGATGTTGTTGAACCTCTGGCTCATCTTTGCATCAATCAGTCTTATCTGCTTTTGTTGCTTCAACATGGCCTGCTCCAAGCGACCAAATGCCAGATGAGTGCCTGCTCCAGTGTGTGTGGGAGTGTGTATCCGAGGCTGAAGCAGCCTTCCGGACTGCTGCGTCGGACGTGGGACATGGACCCTTGTGCCCATAGTGCGATAGAATGGTGATTGCTGCTGTGTTGCTGCTGTGTCATGCGCTGGAGCCTGTGATGAACTCTACGCAGCACTTCCCAGGACATTAGAACAAGATGGCTCATCCTGCCCTTCCTCCATCTGGACCTGCTCCTACTGCATATTACTTAGAGGTCTGTTTACCTCTCCTCCCAGAGGTGTACAAAAGAGGAAATAAAGGGTATATTCTGAGTCACTGTCTCAGTGGTGATACTAAGTTCACAAGCCATGTCAATCCCTAACTGCACTGTTCATGTCACGTACTACATTTCCCATAATGCACCTAGTGTGACTTTTGGATCATATAGAGTGAGCATGTAGATGCAGTTGGGTCTGGGTGTGGGGCATGCATGTGGGGAGCTGGCTTTTGGATGACATACTAATATGGCACACATCTCACACTTACGAGGGGGTGGTGGAGCTTGAGAAGTATCGAGGGTCAGATATACAACTACTACTGTCCACCGTTACCTCTGCTGCTGAAGCTTCAGTGACACTGGATGGGCCTCCTCCTGTTTCTTGTGCTTCACAGAGCCGTATTGACAGCCTCTCCTTGGCTCTGGAGAGCAGGTCATACCACCCTTTCTTAATGTCATCCAGGGACCGGTCAGCCACACCCAGGGAATTTATGCAATGGTGGATGTCTCTCCAGATTCGCCTTTTCTCTGATTCAGGTACAGTGTGTGATGACGTCACAAAAAGCTGCTCGTGGTTGTTGCAGCATTCTTCAGTCAATATATCCAGTTCCTTCTCAGAGAATTTGAGCTTGCACAGCCTCTCCTTCCCTGCCTTCTCACTGGACTTGCTGGACGTCTTGCTTGTCTTTGCTTGACTTGCACTGTTGGACTGTGCTGCTGCACCTTGCCATGTGCTGTAAATTTTGACCAGTATTCTCCTTGGACACCACTTCCTGAGATGGGGTCCTTCTCCTTTCCCAGGAAGTGTTTTTTTAATTTATTTTTATTAGCTATAGCTAATGGTGCATGCAATATGGCTCTTTCTACCGCGCGCGCTATATGCTCATGCAAAAATGAGCTTTTCAGGTGCGCTCACTATTTGCGCTTGCAAAAAAGCTCTTTTCAGCTGCGTACAGTATTTGCGTGCACTTAGAGAGTTGCTAATTGCATCCTAGCTAAATTGCAATGCAAGTCATTAGTGAGTTGCAAATTGGGGTACACTTGGGTACGTACATCGTTTTTTGCAACTCGCTATTTTGCGCAAATTGCGATTCGCAAAATCAGGCTGACGTACATCTTTCCCCATGCATGATCCATTGAAGAGCTAGGAAGAGAACCAGTAAAGTGCTGTCATTAAAGGCAAGCATGGTGTGAAATAAGTGAGGTGGTATAGTCAACGGTTTTGAATATGATATATAAGTTGAATAGACTGCTGACACACTATGAGTGGTTGTGTTCTGCTGAAGCAGTAAAATTAAACTCTAAACAGAGAACACAGTCTTAAAGGCAAGTGCCTGGAATTCAGTCTTAAGAGGGTTAAATAGGCTGTGTTTGAATATGTTTTTATATAATTTTGAGAAGGTCTAATGAGGTGGGGGTGGAAAACAGAGAGATCAAGCAGAAGACAATTCCAACGTGAGAGTCAAATTATTGAAAGTTAGAGATTTGAAAAGGATCCGATGGTGCACATGATTTGATGACAGCCTAAAATGTAGGACATAACTCTGGAGTGTTTGTGTCTTTGAAGGACTGAGTATAGGCAACGTAAGTAGTATGTATGGAAGTGTGTAGTGCACTTACATTATCAGAGCGGTGAGAGATGTGTAGGCAGTCCTAATTCTGGAAGAGAGTTAAAGAAGTCAAAGGTGGTAACACCCATTTTAGCTACAGTAATGCAGTGGAGTAAAAACCTAATAGTCTGGGAGACATCCTAAGGGTTGAAGCATTGCAAATCTGATTAAGCTTATAGAGTATGCAGGTTTAATTGTGCTGCATATTGACAAGTAAGACAGGGAACACTGAAGGGCGGTTCATCATTTCTATTTCTATATTTCTCTAGTGTGCAGAGTTGTGAAAGCATTCCCTCCCTGAGAGCTCCAGTGGCTGGGTTCATTGACTGTGGTGTTGCGGGAGCTCATGGATTTGATGTGCAGGCGGAACATAGACAAAAGAATGTGAACTAGTGAATATCATTTATCAGATTATATGATTATGGGAGCTTAAAGGTAGGCTATGTTGCTTAGGATGTGATCAATGTATGTAGAGACTTAGTGACATATGTGTTCCCATGGGTGAAAGGGTATTTGGTTGTAGGTACTGTACACTTATATGTAAATGTATGTTATATTTCATCCTTATTGGAGAACCTCACCACCATCAGACTCAAACAACTGGTCACTATGCCAACCCACTCAGCAGGACACACGCTCCACCCCATCTTTTCTGTAAGCAACAACATCTCCATCAGCCACACCTCCGAGCTGCACTGCACCGACCACCACTGTGCCCAGCTCTTTTTCTCCAATCCCACCATATGCCACCACATCCACTGCAAACCTCGCAGAAGCTGGAACAAGGTCACCGAAGACCAGCTCACCACCTCTTTCAGCAAGACCCCACCACAGACATGTACGGACGCCAACACCTCAGCAGGCAACCACCACTGTTGGATCTCTGACTACGCCAACACACTGGTCGCCCTCAGGAAACCCTCAGGCAAGTAGCCCTTCAAGAAAGCTAGCTGGTATTCCCCATGCCTCCAAGAGTCCAGGTGCACCTGCAGACAGATCGAGAAAAGATAGAGGAGCAGCAAAGATCACGGTAGATCACGCAGCCTTCAAATCAACCGTCACCACACACCACTGCCTCATCAGAACAATAAAGAAAGCAGTCATCGCAGAACGCGTCAACTCCAATGCACACAACAGCAAAGAACTCTTCGCCGTGGTCAAAGAATTCACTAAACCCAGCAAAGAGACAACATCCCCGTGTCAAGACCTCTCTGACAATCTTGCCACCTTCTTCCACCGCAAGATCAAGGAGATCTACAACAGCTTTGCAACCCAAGACTTTCCCACCCCACCTGCAACTGCTGCATCCAATGACTCCAGCCCCCAGCAGACCTTGACCAACTGGACTTGTCTCACTTCTGACGACGCACTTAGGATCATGAAGAGCATCCACTCCATATCCCCCTTGGATCCCTGCCTTCACCACATCTTCAACAGACCCTGCACCTCCATTGCACCTGAACACTGCCGCACCATCAACTGCTCCATCGAGTCCGCAACCTTTCTGAGTTTGAGTTTGAGTTTGAGTTTGAAAGTATTTATAGAGCGCACGTATACCAGCGGTTTCTTGGCGCTATGGCTGACGGGAAACTGAGGTTAAGAACAGGGAGGGAAGGGGGAGCGTTTATACAAGGGATTTTGTGAATAAGTGGGTTTTAAGGCATTTGCGAAACTGTGAATAGAGGGTGATGGAACGAAGTTCAAGGGGAAGGGAATTCCAGAGGGTAGGGGCAAGAATAGCAAATTTAGATCCTCCCCACTTCTTTCTCCGGAAGCGTGGGATGGTGAGGAGGGACTGGGAGGAGGAACGTAAAGTCCTGGTGGGGATATATGAGGCAATTTCAGAAGAAATGAAGGCTGGCGCCAAGCCCGATCGGGCCAAAAAGGTAATGGATGCGAGCTTGAATTGAATTCTAGCTCGCACGGGGAGCCAATGTAGTGAATTCAGAAGTGGGGTGGAATGGTGACATTTAGGGAGATTGAAGACCAGGCGAGCCGCCTGGTTTTGTATCTGTTGTAGGCGACGCAAACTGTATGCGGGGATACCGGCATACAGGGCGTTCCCATAGTCCAGGCGGGACATCAGCATGGCCAAGATAATGAGTTTGAGGGCAGAGAAAGTGAAGAAGCGGGACACCCTGCGTATAGTGCGCAGTGAGAGGAAAGAAGAGGATACCACAGAACTGACCTGGGAGTGAAGGGTGAGTTGAGAATTAAGTTTTATGCCTAAGGTTTTAACTGAGGAAGAGGGAGCAGGAGAGGGACCAAGGGCGGGGGGCCAGAAGAGGGGGGACCAGGGGCTGGATGAACCGCCCGTCAGCACCAACTCGGTTTTATCAGGGTTGAGTTTCAGGTGGTTGTGGTTCATCCAGTCCCTGATATGAAGTATGACAGTTTGGAAGTTAAGAACAGCAGAGGGAGAAGAGAGATTAAAGACCAGCTGGAGGTCATCCGCATAATTGAAAACGGTGACCTCCATCTGTTGAAGAGAAAAAATTAGAGGGGCAATATACAAATTAAACAGAAGGGGAGAGAGAGAGGAACCTTGGGGGACCCCGCACTGAACTTTCCGGATGTCCGCTGTGAATTCACCCAGGCGGACAGCCTGGGTGCGGTTACTCAGGAAGGAGGATAGCCAGACCAGGGCAGACCCCCCGATCCCCGCCGCCCCGATACGGGAGAGTAGAATGTTATGATCCACTGTATCAAAGGCGGCTGAGAGATCGAGGAGCACAAGGGCCTGGTGCTGATTAGTATCCATGCCCTCCCTGAGGGTGTCTAGAACCGACATAACCACGGACTCCGTAGAGTGTGCGGGGCGGAAGCCAGCTTGGCGGGAGGCAAGGGCTCCGTGCTTCTCCACAAAGGAACTCAGGGCGCGAGTGACGTGGCGCTCGAGCACTTTAGCCAAAAATGGCAAAAGGGAGATGGGGCGGAAATTGGCTGGGACAGAAGGGTCTGCCCCCGGTTTTTTCAAAATGGGCACAATTACCGCGGATTTCAGGGAGCTGGGGACTATGCCTTGAGAGAGGGAGCTATTTAGGAGATGAAGGGGAGGGTCTGGGCAAGAGACAAAGATGTGGCGGAGGATATGGGCAGGACAGGGATCGTGCGGGGAGCCAGATTTGATCAAAGGGATCAAAGAGGTAAGATTTTCCTTAGTGATTGGAGGAAGGGTGGTCAGTGCGCCCTTGGGGGGAGGACATCGAGGAGCAACAAAAGAGGGGGAAGGAGGAGGGATGTTGGCCTTGATGGTTAAAATTTTGTGAATGAAATAATCGTTGAGAGAGAGGCAAAGATCTTCAGACGGGACTGGTTTTAGAGTAATTCGGTCTGAGAACGCCAGGTTGTGAACGATGGTAAAAATCTCCTTAGACTGGTTCTCTGCTGCTAAAATCTTGGAGGAGAAATAAGATGTTTTAGCCTCCAAGATGTCTTTTTTGTACTGGCTCAGGATGTTAGAGTATTCCAGTTTCAAAGTGGGGCAATAGTTTCTCCTCCAGGCCCGCTCCGCGCGACGGACTGTTAATTTGGTGGTTTTGAGCTCTTTATTAAACCACCGATTAGCGTCTTTGTCGCGTTTGGAAGAGATGCGCTTGAGCGGGGCAACGGAGTCGCGGCTGTGGGAGAGCCACTGATCTATGGTATCAACCTGGGAGGCGGTGGTAAGGCCCTGGAGAGAGGGGAGAGAGCGGGTAAGAAGAGAGGAGAGATTCTCGAGGTTGACACGGCCCCATGAGCGGACCCAGGTGTTTTTGGGCCGGGGGGGCTTAGCTGGAGGGAGAATAGGAAGGAGAAAGGAGATCAGGTGGTGATCAGACCAAGAACAAGGGGAGATAGAAAGTGATTCCACAGGGCAGTTCAGGGACCAGATCTGGTCAAGCCGATGACCTTTAATGTGGGTAGGGGAGTGAACGTGAGATATAAAGTTTAGGGAGTGAAGGGTTTCGGAAAATTCCTTTGATGACGGACATTCGGCGGGATCAGAGGGCCAGAAATTAAAGTCACCAAGGAGCAAGATGGAGGAATTATTGACTGTAATGGTAGCCAGGGCCTCCAAAAAGTCGGGGAGAAACTGCAGGGGGGACTGAGGAGGACGGTAGGTGAGGAAGCAGGTTAGAGGGGGAGAGGTGGAAACTGTGCGGATCACCAGAAATTCGGTGGTGGCAATGGTAGGTAAGGATAGAACTTGGAAAGGGAGATCGGTACGTGCGATGACCGCCACGCCACCCCCGGCTCTACCTGAAGAACGATCCGCCCTGAGGGCATAGTAGGAGGCCGGTAAGGTGGAAAGGAGGGCAGGGAGGGAGTCATCGCCGAACCAGGTCTCGGTTAAGAAGAGAAGATCGGGAGCATAAAGGTCCAGGAGGACCGAGAGTTCGTGCGCATGGGCAACAGCGGACCGAGTGTTAAGATAGAAGGCAGTGATGTTTTTAGGAATAGGCAAAGGGACTGAGTCATAACTCGTAGGAGAGGTATCACCTGTGGGAACAGGGCGAGACAGGGGGGTGGGGGGAGTTATGCCAAGAGCAGATATCCGGGAAATTGTTGTGGTCGAGATGGGCCAGTGGCCCTGGTAGCTACGAAGTAGGTCCGGGGTGTAGGTGGTAAGTGGGGCAGGGTGAGGCGCCCCGAGTCCCGGCCAGTCGCGGACGGGCGCAGACGGGCTTAACTTAGGCGCAACTTCGGCGCGCATTCGTCGCGCCCGCTGCGCTCGCCCGCTGCGCGTTCTGAGGATGCACATTTAAGTAGTGGGCCTTTAGGGCGGGGAGGGGGCGTGGCCACAGAGTGGGCGTGGCTAGCGGCGATGAAGGCAGGTAGAGGGTGTCCCGTGACAGCGCTGGGTCCGCTGCACGTCGCCCTGAAGTGCCTGAGTGCGAAGTTGCTTATTTATAAAGAACACACCAGTTAAAAAGACACAAATAGTAACAACAGCGATGTCACCTCCCGGCTTTTCGCCTCAGGAGACCGGAGCCAAATGAACGCTCGTGAATTCAGCCCTTAAGTAGGGCGGGGAGGGGGCGTGGCCACAGAGTGGGCGTGGCTAGCGGCGATGAAGGCAGGTAGAGGGTGTCCCGTGACAGCGCTGGGTCCGCTGCACGTGGCCCTGAAGTGCCTGAGTGCGAAGTTGCTTATTTATAAAGAACACATCAGTTAAAAAGACACAAATAGTAACAACAGCGATGTCACCTCCCGGCTTTTCGCCTCAGGAGACCGGAGCCAAATGAACGCTCGTGAATTCAGCCCTTAAGTAGGGCGGGGAGGGGGCGTGGCCACAGAGTGGGCGTGGCCAGCGGCGATGAAGGCAGGTAGAGGGTGTCCCGTGACAGCGCTGGGTCCGCTGCACGTCGCCCTGAAGTGCCTGAGTGCGAAGTTGCTTATTTATAAAGAACACATCAGTTAAAAAGACACAAATAGTAACAACAGCGATGTCACCTCCCGGCTTTTCGCCTCAGGAGACCGGAGCCAAATGAACGCTCGTGAATTCAGCCCTTAAGTAGGGCGGGGAGGGGGCGTGGCCACAGAGTGGGCGTGGCTAGCGGCGATGAAGGCAGGTAGAGGGTGTCCCGTGACAGCGCTGGGTCCGCTGCACGTCGCCCTGAAGTGCCTGAGTGCGAAGTTGCTTATTTATAAAGAACACACCAGTTAAAAAGACACAAATAGTAACAACAGCGATGTCACCTCCCGGCTTTTCGCCTCAGGAGACCGGAGCCCGAGTCTGAAAGACTGGAAGCATGCAGAAATCAACTCCCTTCTGAAGAAACATTCTGCTGACCCTACGGACCTTAAGAATTACATAACCCATCTCTCTGCTTCCCTTGCCAGCCAAAGTCATTGAGAAAGCCATCAATAATCAACTCTCTGAGTTCATTGAATGGAAAAACATCCTGGGCCTTGCCCAATCGGGCTTCAGAAGCATCCACAGCAACAAGACCCCTCTCCTTGATACGACAGATGACATCTGCACCCTCCTCGCCCGAGGCGAGACTGCTGCCTTCTTACTCCTTTACCTGGCCACCATCCCACGAATCTGCAAGACCGCGGCTGAATAAGATCCCGCTCCTACCTCTCTGCGAAGACTTGGAACTCTCTGCCTCTGCACCTCAGGCAATCACTATTGCTGCTGCAATTAAGGAAGGACCTCAAGTCCTGGCTCTTCAACTGAACTGCAGACTCCCTCCTCGCCCAGCACCTTTAGACCCTCATGGGTGAGTTGACGCGCTTTATAAGATTCCTGATTGACTGATGTATCAGGTCAGGAACAGTGGGCAAGTGGTTGGTGTTTAGTCCTAAACGAGGAAGATGGTGTGTCAAGTAGTAACATGTGGCTGCCTACATGTGGCTGAGTTAGGGGGGTGTGGTTGAAAATGTGCTAAAAAAAGATGTTAGGTAAAAACAGTATTTTGATGATTTTTTTCCAGGTTAGAGTCAAGAATAGTGACGATAATGAAGAATTAAAGGGTGAGAGAAAGGCATGGATTACATGAAGGTCTTTCAGATATGATCCAATATATCTTGGAGTGCAGCACATTGAAACAAATCATTCAAATAGTTTATTTAGGATTGTAATAGTATCCATCAATATATTTTAGCTTGTTCTGTTGATGTCTGTGGAACGTAAGACACAGTGGGTAGATGCTAATGGAGAAAGCATAAACTACTGGGGATTTCTCCCAGTGTAGCTTTAAGTCCTCCTGACAGTAAGTTGGGGCTGAGTCCATTTTACTGGTACTCCATTTTACCAGTACAGTACAGTTGAGTTATAGGATTTGTAGGAAAGTCTTCCTTTTTACCCTGATCACCCCCATTCTTTGACTTTTACTGGTGATTATTGGCTCTGAAACTGCTGTGGGTACTGCTAAGCAGGTCCAGGGCCAGTGTTCTGTTCTTAAAGTATATGGTGTTTGGTATAATTATAATGGCCAAGACACCCTACTGTAAGTCCCTAGTATATAATAGTGCAGAGAGGTTTAGGGACCCAAGTGGAGTTTATGCACTTAAGTGTGCACTGCTATGGTGTCTAGTGTCCTTTAAAAGTCAGCACTGCTTTGAAATAAAACTATGTCCAAATTTGACTTTGAAATTAAGAGCACTTCCAAACTCTTCAACTACCTTTGTGTTACATATACGCCACCTCTAAGGTCTGCCATATGTGCCCCAAGGGTAGGATACCTTGCAATTAAAAGCAGGGATATTATACAATATTTTTATATTCCCTGGTGAGGGAAAAACTGCCAATTTAAATTTCCCCATTGTAGTGCTACATGTTCAATAGGCTAACATAGGAAGGCTTTATTAAACTGACAGTAGTGATCTGGCAGCATAATTCAAAGTATCAAAATAATAGTTACAATAAATCTAACAACTTGCCAAAGTCGGATGTATTATAACTTTTGCAGTAAAGTGGTTTTTGAACTTGCTTTCCTGTAGTTACTTAAAACAGCCCTGTAGCAGCCTTTTCAGATTGGCCAGCCTTTGACAGCATAAACCAAGCTGCTCCCTGATTAGACGTGAAGAGACCTGGGGCGCAAACAATAGAAGCATCTGGTGAGAGAATATCTGCAGAGGCCAGGGAAGGAAGAGGGCTGGGTAGCCAAACTGGTCTTCAAAGCGAATAGCACAGATAGCACAAGAACCAGGCCCACCTCCACTTGCTGCACCCTCTAATTAGATTAGGGAAGAGGCTGGAAGGGGAGTGTAGGGAAGAAGTATCCACACCTACGTATTGGGTTAGCCAGGCCTGAACACCAAGGAGAGGGGAAACAACCTTTACAACGCAGCCATTACATCACACTACATTTGCAACGCATTCATTACAATCGAAACATCCTTTACAATGCATGTCACTACAACACAGTCATTACATGGCATGTCACTACAACGCATGTCAATACAACGCATGTCACTACAACGCAGTCATTACATCGCATGTCATTACAACGCATACTATTATAATGCATAGTACCCCTACACTATCCAACACTTACCCTACTGTTGCACCCCCTGGAGTTAGAATAGTAATTTGTACCCCTACACTATGCAACACTTACCCTACTGTTGCACCCCCTGGACTTAGAATAGTAATTTTTACCCCTATACTATCCAATACTTACCTTAAATGCAATGTAATGGTATGCGTTGTAATGGTATGCGTTGTAAAGGTATTATGCGATGTAATGGAATGTGTTGTAAAGGTAGTTTTTAAAAATGCGATGTAATGGAATGCATTGTAAAGGATGTTGTGATGTAAAAACTGCAGTGTAAAAGCAAGGACCTTTCAAAAAAAGCTGCACAAGGTTACCGGCCTCGCCGCCGAGAGCCATGCCGCCGACATTGAATAGAAACTATGCCTGACCGTTCAGGTTTGCCCCACTGAAAGCTCTGGAGCTCACCGAAGCATCATACTTCAGCTGACTGCCGCCGTTGAACCAAAGTCCATATTGCTGAAGCCGATCGCTTGTCGTTGAGAGAAAAAGCTAAAAAAGGACTAAGTGCGAAGGTAACAACTTGATCAGCCCCAACCACTCATTGTATGTGACCTTCGTTCCATTGCAGTCAGCCTGAAACTTTGACTTGGTCCAGTCCAGCGTGACCAGATGGCTGCTGTTGTCGCTTTTCACTTTTAGGAGCCAGAAAACAAATTTTTTTATTTTAATCTCGACAAATTCATATCTCCGATCCCCTCCATTGGATTTTCCTCATGTTGTCATTTTAAAGATAAAAATATTCTCTAGTTTCTTAAAGTGGTTTTGGATCATTAGTTTGTGTGCTCGTCAGCCAAGCAACCAAGGGTTGAGAAAGGATACATTTATTGAGACTTGGCTGGACCGTATTTGTGATTTTGGTATTATTACTAGCTGTAGCTGCCAGCATGCACCTACTAATAAACCACCTTCCAGCAGGATTATTGTTTCCAATAGTCAAAGCAACAGATGGCTATGCTTGAGATCAACCAAAGGCCTTGTCTAAAGCATGTGTTATCCCTTAAGGTTGATGATACTCACATTAATCTTCTGTTTAAGTTATATGCTGTTGTGCTGCTGAACAGAATGCCCTTTGCATTTTACCCACTGATAACTGCCCTTCCAATCTTACTGACTGACCAACTCCTTAGTGAGTTTACGTCCCTTAATGGCCGCCACATAAACTCCCTAAGGTTTGACTCTATCTTCTGTAGGCCTGGACTCCATTTTGATTAATGGAGGCCTCCGTCTTCCCTCTCTCAAATAATAGAAGTAACATCTTCCCCAATGTATTCAAGATCATAGTAATTTCTGATGTTAGACGCAGATGTCGATGACCTTATCTTTCTAAGAACTGTGAAAGTGTCAAGCCCTTCAACCGATGACACATATACAAAACTAAGGCAACATTTTTCTGGGTCAATTGTCTATTTTCTGCCATGTCAAGGTTAATTAAGAACACATATCGATATATAACCAAAATAGTGTTGTCTCAATTGACGTCCTTTTACCTTATATGTTCATAAGGAAACAACTAGGATGAATACATTGAGGCACATATTCCATGACAGGCATTCTTAAACTAATGTCAGAAACTCCAATCTCTGATAAGGTTTAGTATAGAAGGAGGACCACTTGTCAGGAGAGGTCCTTCACCCAGATTGTTGCCCAAGATCCTGCCAGAGACAGTCTCACATACTGCCAGCACACTTCCTGAGGAAGTGTGTTTTTGCCCTTCGCGGGGAACACTGTCTTCGTACCTTTGCAATGAAGACAGCCTTTGCTGTCAACGAGGTATACAGTTTCTCCCTAAGCAACTCTGGACAGCAAGTTGCTCTGTGTTCCATGCTTTCACAATGTAGCCACAGAAGTAGACGTTAGGGTGTTAGGGCCCGATTCACAGAACTAACTTAAGACAAAATCCTAAACTTACTATCATTTTGGTATTCACAGAAGGCACTTACTCATTTTGGTATTCACAGAAGGCACTTACTCATTTCGGTATTCACAGAAGTTAGGAGTCCTAACTATAGGACTCCTAAATGCCTTCTGTGCATACCGTAAGTCTTAAAGTTAGGATTTGTCTCAGTTTAGGAGTAGTAAAGTTAGGACTCCTACCTTTACTACTCCTAAACTGAGAAAAATCATAACTTTAAGACTTTCGGTATTCACAGAAGGCATTTAGGAGTCCTAAAGTTAGGACTCCTAACTTCTGTGAATACCGAAATGAGTAAGTGCCTTCTGTGAATACCAAGATGGTAGTACGTTTAGGATTTAGTCTTAAGTTAGTTCTGTGAATCGGGCCCTTGGGTCCTAGATGACATTTTCAATTACATTTTGAACAACTCTAGAAATGTTAATTTTATTGTCGTTATTTATAACATGCCTTCTTGCTGTTTTTATAATATTCTGTGTAGTTGTTTTAGATGTACTGAGAAACAGACTGTTCCTGTAGTGATAAAAACATTTTACTTCAAAGTGTTCATTCTTCTAAGTACAGTGTGTGTGTTTCTGTGAATAACAAGATAAGGTATTTTTCTCTTTCCACTATGCCCCTGATCCCTTTATGGGATTGTTAGTAATACAAAAGCAATACTTCTATGTCAATTACACATTGGAAAGTGTTTTGCGGGGCTACAAAAATCTGTCTTTCACCTTCATCACTAATGTATTGAACTGAGTTCATCTGTGTCACCCGTGGGTGGGAAAGCACACCTTGTAGAGGTATACCAAATTGTAACTTATGCAACCGTTGGCAGCCAACATGGGACAGACATCTTACGGTTACGTCTTCACTAGATTTTACTTATCACACTTACTTGTACCATTATTACATCATTACAGAAACGTCCACAGTAATCCTGGTTAACTTTTATTAGAGATAAGGGATCACCTATTTCTGTTGGGTAGTTAAGCTTGACTCATAAAAGGTTATTCCCCATTATGTGTTTTTTTCTAATCTTTGATTCCAGATTTAAAATTGAATCTGTTCATCAATGCAACACCTACTGTCATAGAAATTAATTGCAGGGTGGCTGTTACGCAACATCTAAAATCTCAAGGTGTCCCTGATGGGGAGGGGGAGTTACTTTGTAATAGCTTCACATCCAGCATATGCCCTTGAAACCTTTTACTTCTGGGTGGAATTTGAGCCTATTGATGCTGCTTCAGGATAGTTTTAAGAATATACAGCATTAGTCCCGCCAGCACATTATAGGGCTTATCAAGATCTGGAAATCCCTTTAACTGATCAGTAACACCAAAATTGGTTTGGTGGTCAATTGCTGCATATACACATACATATCCGTTTGGGGCCTCTGAGCAATGATGTGGCTGCATGGCTAAAGGCTGGTTGCACTCCTATTTCTCGGCGAGACCAACTATTCCATTCAAAGGTAGTAGGGATATTAAATTACACAGTCACCTTATACAGAAGATTAATAGAGTTTGTACACTGAGCTTTGAGCTCCAGATCTGCTGTTGTAGCAGGGCCTGCAGCTCCCGTACAGATACAAAACATTAGTCCACAGCCTATTAATGCTATAATGGGAAAAGCGCCCCAAAGAGTGATGAAATGGCTCTCTGGATTGCCTGGAAAACCATCCAGTTGGAAGTAGTGTATCCGTACACCACCCCCCAAGATAAACACAGGATAGTGCCTCTGCTAGAGGAGTGCAACTCCTCGGGAAGAATCTTTGCATGCATTTATACCAGAATGCATGGTACGTCTTGATTGGCAGTCCTCCCTGATTTACTAAGACAGGTCCAAAATGACCACAGAGCTGCACTGGCTCTGGAGTTAGGAATTACATTAATGGAGAACTTCTCTACTGTCTCCTCTTTCATCCTAAGCAACATAAAGAGAGAGGCTTAAGTTCTGGCTCTGGAAGCAGTTCCGGTTCAAGACCATGAACAGGAACTACCAAAGATAATCGCAGATATTTACACCTCTGTAGGACAAGATACCTTAGGTACTCGACCCATTAATGCTCATTTAGAACCGACATATGATACTGAAGGCTCCACTAAGGAGAAACATGCAATGGAAAACCAAGAAGACAAAGAAAAAAGACTGTTTGGATCACCTGCTTGTGAGAAATGAAACAACAGAACCCATACCAGTATTCTGATAGCTATCCATCAAGTTGTTTTTAGGACACTGAAGGATAAACAACAGAAAGGGGGAGCTGATTCGACTTCTGAAGAAAAGGAGAATACAATAGGAAAGGTGAAGGAGGACACATGACTGATGTAAGTGCAAAGAGGGAAGAGAAAGGATTTCATTGTATTCTAAAACCCCAGTAAAAAAAACAAAAAGTGGCAGAACTTTCTGAAAAACATGCAGATGAAGCTTCGAGTCCTCTTGTGTAACAGGACGTGGGCGAGAGCACTTCTAGACAGTGCCACAGAAGTCACAAAAGTACATCAGATGCTTCAGAGGTTTCCTGGATGAAAATCCAAATGATGACTTTATACAGATCGAGACTCCAGATCAACATTTAACTCCGCTCAATAGGGTTTATAACTTGTACATACAAATTGAAGTTGATATACCATAATCAAAACAGCCTTCTGGACACAATTACCTGATGATTATGACATCATCCTGACGGAAGAAGACTGGCCTCATTAGGGAAGCACCCCTGGGGGTGTAAGCCATAATGGTAGCCTTCTCTCCCACAGTACCTGAAGATATGTCAGCAAATGGGCAGTGAGAAAAGCTCCGGCCTTATACAGGAACGAAGCAGGTGGGACGAACACTATAGTCCACATGTTATTCCCGTATGTAGTGAACCACAAGCACAATAACCCTAAACCCCAGAAGCAAAATGAGGCAATAAAGCAATACAAGATCAGCTGCATTAGCAAGGCTTTATAGTGCCTTGCCTCTTACCTGTGAACACCCCCCTTTTTCCCGTCTCTAAGCCAGACGGTTCCCATAGAATAGTCTTAGACTATGGAAATGTGAATTCGCACACTGGGACATATGCAGTACAAAATATGCACAGCATAGGTTTATTGACAAACCTGGGGAGGAGGAAATACAAAAGGGCCCTGGATATTTCCACTGGTTTTTTTAGTCAAAATATAGTGACTGAATATGACTATCTAAATACTTTCATTTATGATGCAGTGCAGTTTTCATTCTGACGTTTGCCCATGAGCAAAACGAGTAGTCCTGGTCTGTTTTCAGTATAAATCTTGGAGATTCTGCAACCATATCCTGAGGTATTGTCATATATTGATGACATCTACTTAACTGATGATGATTTGAATCTACACCTGAACAGAGCAGACATAGTGGTGACCATATTAACTTCACATGGTTACAAAATCAATAAAAAAGATTTGAAGATTGCCTACCTGACGGTGACCTTCCTGGGATATGAATTATCCTGCGAGGTCAGGGGTCTAGATCCATACCTCCTCCAGAAGCGTGCTACCTTGCAACCTTCCAAAATGCTGAAAAATTTGCAGTACCTATTGGGATTTCTGAATTTCGGATGCACTTATTTGCCTCACTAAACTGAGAGAGGGAAGCCTCTGATGACCTGGTTTCTCTCATGTTTTCACCCAAATAGTGGTTAGAAGCACACACTGAAATCTTGCGTGCCCTACAAATAGATGTGCTTGAGACTAAATTTTTGCAAACTAGGTACAATCACACCAAATTAGTTATCAGAGCCATACCCAGTCACCATTGTTACACCTATGTGACCTACAACGAAGAGCAAGCCATCCCCATTGCAGCAAGTCACTCTTGTATTCCTTGGTAGAAACAGGTTTCGCTTCTATTAAAAACATACTGACAGCCATACAGCTATTTTGAAAATAAACAGCTATTTTGAATAAGTACCCTTTGATGCAGGGAAAACATATTATCATTGTTTCTCCCATACCAGCATTAGAGGAGGCCACAAAGGCAAGCATTCATAATGCTCGTGCACTACACCCAAGATGGGCACAAGGGCATCTTTTTTAAGTGCAGTGGATGTAAAGTTTCAGTAACGATCCTTCTCTTCATACACAAGCTTTTCTCCAATATGATCAGGATATTGTTCTGACTCCAGAACCTTGACCTGTTGAGTCTTATCAGAGAATCGTTTGTACAGATGATTCTGCCAAACATGCATTAGGTACAAAATGCAGGCACTCTGCAGCCTGTGCAGCAGTGAAAGATGTAGTGAAGGATGATGAATTTATCCTACAATGCACCCACGCTAAACTTTTAGGTGATAGTACTGCACATCAATCATAATTACTGGCCCTGCTACTTATATTACAAACAACCTACTCATCATTTTCCAAACTCATTATGTCAACTCAGCTTTTTGTGTGCAAGGCTAAAATGTTGATTTGCAGCATTGCAGATTGAATGCTTTCAAGGGTTTTAAAGGGAAAGCCTATGAAAAATAATCAGCCTTGGGGAAAGGTAGCTGTCTTAGGGAGATGACTTCCATTGGCCATGTGAGGCATACTTTGGAGCATCAGCGAAGTGGCATTCATGCTAAAGGGAACTGTGCAGCTGACCTAGTGGCAAAAGTTGCAATTCAGAATGTTCATAAAGCAGGCCTATCCAGATCTCAAATGAAGATCGACACAGATATTTTGACTGCCATAAATGCAACCAAGGAATCTAAAAAACTCCTGTAGGTTTTCCTCCCAAATACTCCTATACCCTAAACTCAGATAACATTCCTGCAATTATGAAACCATAATTGAGGTACAGAATAATACCTAATAGTCTGTCAAGATTAGATTTAATCAAAGAAGCACATGAGGGGTTGGGCAACTGTAGCACGGCTACAATAAGTTTACTGGTGGCCTAGTTTATATTAACAGCATAGGGACTATGTCAGACAGTGCGCCATTTGTCAACAAATCGAACACTCCACTGTAGAAAGACCTTCGCCAACTCCTCTTATGATTTCAAATATTCCCTTTTGGGTAATTTATTTGGACCACATCGGTCTCTTAAAATCAGCTATATGGGTAGCTATTGATTCATGTTCTCGATTCCAATGGGTTTCACTACATAGGAATGCAAGAGCATCTGCAGTCAGAAAGATCTTCACTGCATAGTGTCAATGGAGGCAGTTTATTCATTTAATTCAAATAACAGTTCTGCATTCACCTCCAAAGCTTAGAGGGATTCAATGTCTGCTCTGCGAGTTTTTCTGCAATTCAGCAACCCTTTCAAAGCTGAATCAAATTGCATTGTAAAGAGGGCCAATAACATGATTGAACAAGCTTTGACTGCTAGGGCGCTAAGTTCAGGTCTTATTTGATACCATAATATGTATGGAGTTCAGAGAGCATTGAATACCTTGCCTAGACGAGTATTGGGAGGATGCATTCCATATGAGATTTTCTTCAGAATGCCTAATATTGTGCCTGGCTTATATAATTCTGGGAAGATGCTGAATCAAGATAAATTTGACTTGGAGAAATGTTTAGATGTTTGACAGAGTATACAAGAGGTGAGAGACAAGCTGTCAAATACAAACTGCTCTGACGCTGTGAGAAGTTGGCCTGGTATATGCTGTCCATTAATTAAAGTGGGCACCCTGTACCAGTCCAAGCAACCCCTTATGGTGATAGGTTAAAGACAACCTTTATTGAAAGATATCCTAGTGGTAGCTATGGAGAGCAGCCTTCAGGCTAAGTCTTGAAGGAATGTAAAGCAGCTTGTTTTACCAGTCTATAATCTCTTGAATGACCAAATGAAAGGACAACCACACCAGGTATATATTCAAAATATTTGTATTTAAGATAAAACATGCCCCTCTAGTCTCTTTATGAGGCTGGAACTCGAAGTACTTAAGTTACAAGTCAGTATTCAACAGTAAAAGCACAAATACACGTTTGGGCCCTAGGGGTGTACCAAACCATATACCAATAAAGTGGTTTAAGAACCACGACTGAACTAGACACAAGGCCTAGAGCCTTTAGAAGTGTTTGGGCCCCAAGGAACCACCCAAAGTAGTGACGTAGGGGACCCACGGGGGACGCGTGCAGTGTTAGAACAGAGGCTCGAATCGCTGTTGACTTCTATGGGGAAAGTCGCGGTTGGAAAATTACAAGTTAGGGACACTTAGAGGATGACTTCAAGCAAACCATTTTGGACATAGAAGTGTCTAGGGCCAACACCCACGGGAGCACCGGAGTACTCGAGTTACCTCACCCAGGGAGCTGGGTGCATAGGTGTCTTTTGGTGTCGGGTCACGGCGTTGTTTTCAATGGAAGCTGGTAAAGAAGTGCTGCTGCCGTGAAGAGGAGAAGTGTCCGAAGAGATCCAAGCCTGGATCGAGGATGGAAGATACCTGAAAGCAGAGGAGACAGAGTCTGGGTCACTTACCAGTGACCAGGGGCACGATAGTCCAATGCCCACAGATGTCGGATGCTTCAGGTGACTCTTCAGCCACGAGTTCCTGTATGCGTCGACGACAACCAGGAGCTGGATTCGAGCTGACCCACAAAGTCTGTCGAATGCTGCAGTGTCGGTGACCAGAATGGACCCAACAAACCTTGGCAACGGCAAGTCAAGTGGAAATAGAAGAAAGATGTCGGTGCAGACCAGCAAGGTCTGGGGGACTCACCCAGCAAGGGTAAGTCAGGGCACGTCTGGAGCAACCAGGAAAGCCCAATCAGAAGAGGAGTTGCCTTCATGCCAACAGGCTAGCGATCGCGAAGGAGTCTCGAGAAGTCGCACTGGAAACTGGCCCACGGGTCACTCATGGAGTGGAGGCCAGAGATCTTCGGTGCAGTAGGTGCCCAAGGCTGGGGCTACTCGGAGCCCAAAGCACAACTTCGAGGAAGCCCAGGAAGATGATGTACGGCAAAAGTTCACAGTGTCCAGGGGTCACGGTTCCACGTCACCTACGATAGCCACAAGCCTCAGCTTTGCTGTGGACTCAGGGTAGCCTCGGGGAAGTCTGGAAATCCACCTCTGGTGATGCAAAGACTTCGGAGTCCGGCGGGAGATTCAGAGTTGCAGACCGGACAGTTGCTTCTTTGATGCCTGCCAAGCAGGGCGGTCAATGCCTTGACCCCAAGGGAGATTTCTTCCATCTTCTAGTTGAAATAGAAAGTCGAAGGTCCAGGATATATGTTGCAGAGTTTCGTCCAGGGTAATCTAAAGTGTCAAGGACTGGGATCCTATACTTATACCAAGATAGGGGGTTGGACATACTCTGGGGACCCACCTATGGGAGGGTTTGGAAAGAGGGGTGGTTACACCCATTTCCTTTGTCCAGTTTCACACCAGAGCAGGGGCAGGTAGCCCCTGCAACTGGTTTGACTGGACTATACACAGGGACACCGAGTGTGGCCCAAGTGCAGGACTTCAAAGCACCAGAGAGTGCTCCCGCCCAGCCCCAATACACATCTGCCTGTCTGGGGAGGTGGTTACACCTCCCTAGGACAGGAAACCTATTGTCCAGGCCTCCCCTGCCGGAGTTTCGGTCAGCAGCATGAGGCCAGACCCGTGTCTGTTGCAGTGGCATCCATTTTGTGATGCCAGGGCTGTAGAAAGTCTTTACCGGGTTAGACCAGTGTGAACGTGTCTCTCCCTCTAGAAGGGTGGAATGCTACCCCTGCCGCCAGAACTGGTGGGGGGGGTAGTATTCCAAAGCATTTGACACCAAACACGACATGTTTCCGTGCAGCCAGTCCAAAGTTAGCATTTGCTGCGAGGTTATAATGCACTTAAGAGTATATGGTCAGGCTGCACCACAAACAGCATCAGAGGAGGTACCCCGAACGCTGCAGAGCAGCTCTGCTTATGCAGGGGCACCCTCTCACATAGAAACCAAGCACTCTGCCTTCAGGATTGTTAAGGCCTGCCTTAGGAGTGTCTTATAGGTTTTACATGTGTGTACAATGGAAGTGCTATAGGTAGCCTATACCACAGTAAGGGGTGCATGCACCACCTTACCCAGGCTGCAGTAGCAGACCTGTGGTGTCATTTTGGAGTGCTTCCCAGGGGTGGCATAATACATGCTGCAGCCCCTGGTAGGCCTCTGAGGTACCTATGCCCTGGGTACATAGTATACCATATACTAGGGACTTATAAGGCACTCCAGAATCCAATTAGAGATGTACCTAATGTACATGGAACCCATTTTAGAGAGGAAGCAGCTAGGCTGGGGTCCTGATTAGCAGGGCCACAGCCAGACTAAGGTCGAAAAACAGTGAAACACCAGCAAAAAGTGGGGGTACCCATTTGAAGCAGATCATACTTTCCTACAGACGCCACCACCTGTGAAGAGAAGGTTACTGCTGCTTACGGGTGGGTTTCCAAGGTTGGGGACCTAGTTCAGGAGAAGATCCAGAACAAGAAAGCTTTTGAAAAATCTTACACACCACCCATCACTGTTTTTGGGGTAAAAGGTAAAAGAACAGTTATTTTGTCACCTCTGCCTGGCTCAAGTAGAAACAGTCAGGTGTTGAGTGACCACATCAAGAAGCACTGTATGACCAGTCCTTCACAGTCGACCTCTGCAGACATCAAGAATTATTCAGAGTAGTGCCTCCCAACCTCTCCCCACTCTGAATATTCTACCCCTTGAACAAAGCAGTAACATTTCTAGCTCAGGTCCCCAGTCAGGGATAACTGAGCTTAGAACTCTATGCAGAGCTTTAAGTGCAACAAACACAGCTGATGCAACCCAAATCCATGGTTTACTATGAAATTCTTCCTGATGCTACGTCATTTGAACGGGTACCCTTTAGAGAGCCTCGAGAGACCAACAATAGTGAAATGGCTCTCAGAGATTTTTCAAACACTTCTTTAGTCACTTCACACAAGATACTGCTGAATGAGTATCAGTAATTTTGTGACAGATATTTGGTTTCTCTGTGGTCCAATGTCTGGATCATTCTTGGAACTTTTCTTCTCATCGTGTGGTTATTTTTTTGTTTTTTAAAAATTAACTCCATTGTAAGAGTTTGTTTTTCAAAAGTAAAAAAAGAATGTCCATGATACCGTGGAGGTTTTCTCCTAGTATTTTGGTCCATTTATTTATTTTCCTTTCTGAGACTGCTAGTTTTTCCCTGGAAGTTCCAAAAAGAAAACCAAGAAGGGGGGAAGAATATAAGGTATTTTCATCAATGGCCCAATTTCAAAAGGGCATTGGTCAAAGGTTTTCACAGGGGGGAGACGGTGGAGGTTTACCTGGTACACATATGTCAGTTCCCTCAACTCTAAATACATCAAACTCCAAATAAAGTCAGGTCTAAATATCACCCTCAGTTTTATGCAAATAAAAATCTTCAAGCAAGGCAAGACCCAAGGTTGTGGCTGGTGAGGGTCCTTGGAAGTCAGATATGCCATCTTCGAGTTTACACTGAAGCCATTATCTTTGTCACCAAAAGTTCTTAATAGGTCAAGATGAATTTGAAGCTGCAAAGGTCACTTCCATCTGGGAAAGATTTCCCCCCTCATAATGGCCCAAGATTTTTGCCTTTGGAATTCATCACTTTTGTGGTTCTCAAATTCTTCCAAAGAGGCAAGACTGGAAGCTACAGCCAGAAGTATTCCATGAGGCCAGTTACCTTCACAGTAACGTCCTGCTGAACCTATTTCAGCATTGCAAGAAGGTTTCAGGAAGACAAACCTAGTTTTCTCACATGCCTTGATTGAATCCTCCCTGGGCAAGCCTCATCACCGTTTCCAGTCCTGCAGAAGAGGGAAAAACAATAGAGCCACCTCTCACTTAATGGTGGGGATATTTTCCTGGTCACTCCCGCAGCCCCCCAGGATCTCAGGGCAGATTTCTAGTCACCTGATCCCAGGTCTCTGTGTACCGGGACTTCTTGGAGTTAGCAGTCCTACTGCTGTTTGTGTGCCTACATCAGATAAACAGGAGACTGACCACTTTGTACCTTGCATAGCAGTTCCAGTTCCTGGGTGTCAGCAAATGTTTAGAGACTTTTTTCTTCTAGTAGGCATTTTGTCTTCAGGTGTAGTGTTACCAGGTCCAGTAATCTTTTGATCCGTGGTGCTGGTTTGGTGCCAATGTTGTCCTGTGCACTAGCCAGTGATTAGAAAAGCTTTTCTATGCAATCCTGACATTTCCTCACCCTATGACCACCTCCTTTTGCAGAACTTGTTTGCTTCAATGTGAAAATTCCCAAATTACTAACCCCTTCTTCCACCTGGAATGTCTATGGCTCTCCTTTACCACATCCCTGTTTATATGAGATAACTGACCTTATTCAGGGTTCAACCTGGCTCTCCTACCGGGATTTGTTGCGTGAAGGATTCTACTCTTGCACTCAACATGGCTGACTTGCCGATGCTCATGCAACCCATTGCTGTGGGGCGCGCTCTAGGGTTTGATGTATGTTTACTGACGCTGTTGACCCCAAGTTGATGAGTACAGGCCCCAGCTAGGCCCGCAGAATACAAGGGTTCGCTCTCCTGTAACAAAAGCTAGAAGGAAGTTGGCACGGAAACTGCAAATACAAAGACAGAGTTTATTAACCTGTAAGGGTGGTCCTACAACCTACACAACACTCTTCAGTATTGCATAGAGTAGCACAAAGAACTTGCGTACGTGGTCCCATTTTATACACAATAGAGGGGCTCATAAGTGGGTGGATACAACATAGAGCAGAATTCATTACCATTTATGGACATTTTCGATACAGGATCAATATGTGGGCGGAGTTAACAATTTCCTGAGCCCGCGAAAACATGGTCAAACAAGGACTAACTGATAACAGATGTGGTCAAGTCTGGACATGCGCCAGACGGACAAAGGAGCTATTTATAGACTGTTACTAGGCAGATTACAAGAGCAACTAGTGAAAAGGTAGGACTCTTTTCGTGCAAAGCACGTGGAGACATGGCAATACAAAATGGAGTCCAGACTTTAGTCAGCATAAGACAAGAAACATGCTTTAACTAGAGAGAATTCATGTCTTTAGTGAATGCTTAATCACATCGCTGTTTTAGTTTTCAACAAAGTGCTTGTCCTCTTAGTCTGGCACTGTCCCTAGGGCTCCATGGCACAACAGTGAATACTGATAACTTGGAGCTTGTTGGCGAATTGCAGTGAGTGCAAACCTGCACTCAGTACTTGCAGAGGTTTAGCCTTTTGCCACAATTGTTCCCTGTAAGTACGCCAATACCTTTGGAATAAACATTTTTTATTGGCATTCATATCATAAGTACACAGCATGCCGCCTACAACCCAAGCCGGGCCGGCCGCGTGGTTAGTTGTGATATGTCAGCAGAAGTAAAGCTCTAGGGATTGGCCGATTCCACCCCAGCTGGGCAGGGTTGAAATAATGTTCTATGAAGGGGGCCCGGTACCGGGGGCTAGTCGTCAGCCTGGAGTTTTGTCTGTGCCCCAATTGGCCACTAGAACCTGAATTGCAGCATTCAGGGCAAGAGCTATCTGTTTTTCCCTCGTGGAGTGGAGTGGAGTGGAGTGGGAATGTAAGTGAATTAGGGAGTCCTAATATGTTGTATGTATGGAATCAGGGAATAGTGGTGATAAAGGCAGAGTCTATGTCATCTAGAATTTGATGCCAGTATCTAGTAAGCTTCGGGCAATGCCGGAGAAGGTAGAGCATTGTCCCAGGACTACCACATCCCCGCTAACATTTTGTGCTCCACTTCAAAATGCGCAAGGGGGTGTAATACCAGTAAGAAATGACTTTGTAGGGAGTTTCTGTGTGCCCTGAAGTGTGTGTTGTGTGGTGCGCTCTATATAAGATATCTTCCCATTCTTTATCTGACAAAGTTCGTTCAAGTTCTGTTTCTCAAAGGATGTAACCTGGGATTCTGGGGCTCTGCCGCATCTTAGAAAAATGGAGATAAATCTCTGAGATTAGCTTCTTGTCGTCTGCCGTAAGGAACAGCCATTTCTCAAGGGGTGTCAACGGTCGTCCCGCCTTATGGCATACATCGGGTTGAAGTAACCAATGAGTCAATTATGTGTGGTTGAACCGGTCAGTTTCTAACAGGGAGTAGTTTAATTTGAGTTGCTAAAACGGGATAAGGCCTTCTTGGTCAAAGAGACATCCCATGCGCTTGCATTCCCCTGCCATCCAGCGCTTGGCAGTGTTTGGGGTCCGGCCCGGTAGGAAGTTCGGATTTGTGAAGAGGGGTGTCACGAGTGAAGGAAATGTTGTGAGACCCACTGCAAGCAGCACTTTGCCCCAGACTTTGAGTGTCGGGTTGGTTACCAGAAAGTAATAGAGCCCCCAAGCCCGGTGGGGTCAGGGCAGCCACACAGCCCTCCAGATATGGGAGATTGTGACTGTTTGGTCCATAAAGACACAGTGTTTTTCCGTCAGCGGGCGATTCCACTCCACCAAGTATTGCAGCTGTGTCGCCTGGAAGTAGTGTAGCAAGTTGGGAACCGCTAGGCCCCCGCTTTGTTTCGGCCGCTGCAGAAGCTGCTTCTGAAACTGGGGCTTTTTTCTGCCCCATATAAAGTGTTCAATCTCCTTCTGGAGAGCGCTAACTATGCCGGGCGTTGGGGCCAGGGGAAGGTGTCTGGAAGGTGTAAAGGGCACATGGGAGGATGTTCATTTTCACGGCTGCTACCTTACCAAGCCAAGATAGTGGGAGCCGCTGCCACTGTGCTAAGTCGCTGCGAATTTGGGCCACAAGCTCTGAGTAGTTGGCAGCTTCAGTTTAGGAGAGGCTATTGGTTATAAGACCAGCTCTAAGTAATGTAAGTCACTGGAGATCCATTGAAATGCAAACTGGTCTCTCAATGTATGCTGCGTGGAAGGGACATCTGTAAAATTTTAAATTTGTGACTTCTTCATATTCCCCCGAAAACCCACAATAGCCCCAAACTCCTGTAGCTCTGTGACAATAGTAGGGAGTGAGACCAAAGGATGTGTGAGCGAAAAGATGACATCCTCAAAACAAAGATTGATTAAGTGACACTCAGCTCCGAATGGGATACTCGCCGTTTTAGGATTATCCCTTAGTCTCTGGGCGAGGGACTTCATATAAAGAGCAAAAAGGAGCAGGGAGAGGGGGCAAACTTGCCTCATGGCCCGCTTGATAGGAAATTTGCCAGACCTCTCACCATTCACCCACACTCTCGCACAGGGAGAGCTAAATATACTCCTGTTTCAACTCTTGAAATGTTCGAAAAACACGAACAGATATGGCCAGTGCACCCGGTCAAACGCCTTTTCAGCATCGACCGCCAACAGTAGGGCTTCTTCATGTGATCGGTGGCCCTTATATATAAGATGGCAGATGCGCTTAACATTATCCCAACAACGGCGAGGGATAAAACCAGCCTGGTCTGGGTCTATAAGTCCGGGCATGAGGGGACCGTGGTGGTGCGCAAGGACACTGGCGAAGAGCTTTGCGTCGGCATTCAAAAGTGAGATAGGTCGGTATGAGCTACAGTGCCTTGGGTCTTTCTCTTGCTTGGGGATGACCGTTATCGAAGCTTGCAACATAGACTCCTTCGGTGTGCCCGTGTCAGCAAAGGAATTAAAAAGGCGGGTGAGGATCTGAGCGAGTTCTGGTCAGAAGGTCTTAAAAAAGTCACGCTGAACCAATCCGGGCCCGGCGACTTCAAAAATTTTAAGTGGGCGATCTCAGAGATCACCTCCTTCACTCAAAAGGGCTTATCTAGTGCATCAGATTCTGCTTGGGGAAGGGGAGTGATCGCAGCAGCCTACAGGTACCCTTGGGGATTTGTGGTAATAGCAGTGTCAAGTGAGTACAAGTCAGCGTAATTGGCCTAGAATGTAGCCGCGATGCCATCCGCATTGAACACTTCGAGCCCCGCATCTCTCTGGACAGATTTAACCGAGTGCTCATACTGCTTACTACTGAGACGGTGTGCCAACATACGGCCACTTTTGTTGCTACATACATAACAAGCATTGGCATAGCCAATAGGTCTCGCTTTTGGGACCTTATAAGTATTTAGTTATGCAGCGCAATATACTTGGTGCAATAACATCAACTGTTCCATGGCTAAAAACGTATGAGGTCTCAAAGGCGAGACCTATTGGCTATGCCAATGCTTGTTTTTAGAGGCCTGGCATGCAGTTTTAAATGTAGGCTGGTGAGAAAGGTGCCAACCCGAGGGGCAAGGTCTAGAGAGAAATAAGATAGGAAGAGAGGTGAGTTATAATGAGATAGCACAAATAGAAAGGTGAAGCACAGAATGACAGGGCAGGTAAACGAAGTAGCGAAGCAGAGAGGCAGATAGAGCCGGTGGGATGAAAAATAGAAAGATATGAGAAGTAGAGAGTAAAGAGGTGCAGATGAGGTAGAGATATGAGGCTAATAAAGAGGAAGGGCGAGAGAGAAGTAGAGAATGGTGAAATAGGGAGAGAGAGACAGAGGTAAGACAGATGTATTGTAGTGGAGACGGAGTTCCAGGTACACACATTGCTATGTTAGCATAAGCGTCTTAGAAGTTAAAACACCATCTTGTCACTTTTGCTGCTTTTGCACACGACACTGCAGATAGATGTTATTATATGAAAACTGCTTGCTTGCCTTTTCTTCACATGAGAACGGTCTGTTGTTCACATCCCTAGACGTGCACCGCGACCTTTGTTTGAAAATTTTGTGCAGAAACAGTCAGGGCCAACAAACAATGTATGCTTTTGAATTCAGGTTGATCGGCCCACGCTCTAGCCATAACGCGCACACAGCTGCAAATATCTGAAACTCGAGCGCCTTTAATATTGCAGTTTGCATGCATGAGTTACACACTTTGGAGAAGACTTTTTCCTGACACAGAGCAAAGCTGATCCTGTGATGTGATTCACCTAAGCTGTTATTTACGGTATGGGGTTCCCCATTCAAACCTAGAGACCTTCTATTAGTCTAGTAATACTAGCTTACTAGCAAAGGGAGGGTGGTTGTATTCCACTATCATTTGTAACATGATTTCTCCCTTCATTTTCTATGGTATTGTAACAATGCTGATGGTTTTATTCTTAATCATTTGTTTGCTTATGTTAGCCAAAGTACTGCATCTTAGGACACGTAGTTTATAAAATAAACGTTTTAAACTTTACTGTGTCTCTGATTACTCTTGTTGTGGACTGATATGAGAATAATAACAAACAGGTATTTCTGATACCCACCATTCCTGCGAGTACTCTAAGTCGCATGTTCTGGGTTGTCTAATCATTGGTAGCTTTGGGATGATACGGAGAGCGAATGAGACACTGATGCTAGTTAGATAGGGGTTCTGGGTACTGAGGTGAGTTTTTGGTACACCGCAATTCACTGAGGTCCCGGTTTCCTGCGCATAGTTCTGTGCATGAGCAGAATCCCTGCAACATGGCGCACCTAACGTTTGGTGTTATGATTTGAGACACCTTTGTAGTGCTTATATTAGTCCACGGCACCCTCACTCTTGTTTCCGAATAGCGGGAGTGACGGTTTTGACCTACTTAATAGTTACTCTATAGGTTCAATCAAGCTTGTCAATTAAAAAGGTTTTTCTATTTTTGAACCCTTGTGCTACTGTTATAATAGATTGTTTTTTGTCACTGTGTCCTTATGGATGCGGTGCCTATTGCGGCGCATAGCCGAGCACCTCTCCGGCATCATTTGACGCAGTTCGGGGTGCCGGATGATGGGATGACTGTTATCTTTGTGGTGAGTGCCGATGCATCATATCCCTATGAGTTGTTTTACTCTTGGGTAACTATGCCGGCGGTGAATGCGGACAATAGTACGTTTCACTCCTATACTCCCACGCAGGTCCCAGCGAATTATTCGCCATAAAGGACGCAGGAGATTCCTATTTCGGCTTGGCAGCATTGTAGTTGGTTTAATGGCACCCTCCCCCACATGGTTACACTGGTTCGTTTAGGTCCTTTATCCATTCCAGGGGCCACTTGGCCGGTACTGGCCGGATTTACACCTCATCCTCGTTATTTACATGCTACGGTGGATGAGTTACGTGTACTCCATACAGCCCTGATTACAGTACATCGGGCTTTAGTGCAATAAGTTTCACGCAAGGAAACAAGGAAAGCAGCAACAGAAACAGGTGTCTCGTCCCGCGTCACCGGTACAGGTGAGTAGTGAACGCACATATGATTTGTGCAATCGCACTAGAATTAGGTCACCTGATAGATTTCAGGTTACTGAACAACATTCTCCTCATTCTTCACAGGAAACATCGGCCTCGCAGTCCGGTGGCGGAGAACATGGCAAAGGTCGGGGTGCCCAACAAGGACATGAGCAACCCCGTCAGCCTGAGGGTAAGGGTAAGCCGGATGAGTTTGCACGTCAACGTCCCCCGTTTCAGAAGAAGAAAGTTGCTGCACTAACAGCGAGGTATGCCTCAGATAGCAACAACGCAGCTTCGGAACCTGACATGGGCACTAACGCTGCTCGACAGCGCAGCGTAGGTTACAATAGTGCGGCAAGCACTGTGTCCATATCTGGAGGCGGCAGCAACTGACACGTTCATTACTGTAGAAACTGCAGATACTAGAGTGGCTCCCCCTGACAGGCTATATGATATAGTCCTTTTAATTGAAGGTGACATACAACGTACAATACAAGGGATTTTTTGGGATAATCTGACCTCTACATATGACATTCTATTAGCAGAGGCGGACTGGCCCCCAGCTTTCATTTTGGCAGCTCCTAGAGGGGAGGAGGTAATCCACCCGTCCTTCGCGCACACAGTGCCAAAGGATCACGCACAAACATTTGCATAAGAGTGGGCCCAGGTGCTTGCTCCGGCTTTGTACCGTACTCAGGTTGGGTGGGATAAATTGTCGCCAAGCCATGAGATTCCTTTACGGTCTATGCCCCAGCCACAACCCCAATATCCAATGTGCCGCGAAGCTAGATCTCACGTTGCAGAAATCCTTGAACAATTGGAATGTCAAGGTGTTATTGAAACCTGTGCATCACCAATGAATAATCCTCTATTCACTGTAACTAAACCTGATGGGTCGTACCGCCTAGTTTTGGATTACCGGCATTTGAATTCTCATTGTTGGACTTGTGCTGTACAGAATACCCACAGTTCTGCCCTCGTTGATAGTCTCGTGAGAAAAAGGTTTAAGACCACACTTGACATATCTAATGGCTTTTTCAGCCATAATCTGTCCTCTATTAGTAGTCAGTGGACAGCCTTTACTTCTGGCGGCAAACAAAAACAGTTTAAGAGATTAGCCATGGGCTGTAAAAACAGCCCTGGCGTCTTTGCCACACGTGTAGTCTCTCTGTTAGAGAGCATTGACCCTGATGCGTACTCGTATGTTGATGATATCTATCTCACAGACGACGAATTATGGCCGCATCTGTGTCGCGTTGACCGCATCATTGTTATGTTTGCGGACTTCAGTTACAAATTCAACTTTGCAAAGTCACACATTGCAGAGTATACAGTGTTGTTTTTGGGCTACGAGCTCAACAATGAAGGTCGAGGATTAGCTCCTCACTTCCTGGAGAAGTGCGCATGTCTGCGTGCTCCAACAATGCTGAAAAAATTACAATCTTTGCTGGGTTTTCTAAATTTCGGGCGTACTTATATTCCCAATTATGCCCAGCGTATCAAGCCACTATATGCCTTGGTACAACCTAATTTTTCCAAATCAAGCTGGCTGCCAGAACATTTAGCTATCTTGCGATCTTTGCAGGCTGATCTTCTTACTTCGAAATACTTACTGACACGTGATAAACACACTAACCTGGTAATAAGAATTGTGCCTGGCGCAGTGGGTTTCACATACTTAACGTTCAATGAGGGCGACACAGTCCCCATTGCTTACAAATCACACCTGTACACTTTGGCTGAAATGCGCTTTTCCACGGTTGAAAATTTTTTGACTGCGTTGCAGATGGCGATGCTTAAAGAGCGAGCACTATCACAGGGGAAACGCATGTTGGTTGTCACACCGTATCCTCCTCTAGAGGCAGTGACGAAAGCCAGTGTACCTAATTCTAAAGCTTTGCATCCACGTTGGATACAATGGGCCACTTCCTTGACATCACCGGATGTTACCTACATCTTTGATGCCTCATTGCAGATTCAGGAGTACTTGCAGTATGAATTAGTTCATCCAGCTCCTCTGTCTTTGCGCCCGCTTGAAGATTACCATTGTATTATTTACACAGACGGTTCGGCGCAACCGGTGACAGGATCAAGGCATGCTTATTCAGCCGCCTGCGCAATTGTAGCTGGTACTTTCGTGAATGGTGAATTCAAGTCTGATGTCGTGCATACACAGTCATTGGCTGATTGTACCGCACAGTTGGCAGAGCTACGTGCTCTTGTGCTTGCACTGGAGTTTGCTGATCCACGGGTTACAACTCTTATAGTGAGTGACTCGTTTTACTGTGTTCAGTCTTTTAATGACAATTTATTGTTTTGGTCTCAAAATGAATATCGTGATTCCAAGGGTAGCACAATTAAGCATAAAATGCTTTGGGTTAGAGTGGCAGAACTTAAACAGAATCTGCCTCTCGTGAATGTGATTCACACTCTTGGGCACCAGCGAGTTGGTGTCTACGCTGTCAGAAACAGCTTAGCTGACGAAGCAGCGAAAACAGCAGTGGCAACATATCTAGTAGCAGCAATAACAAGATCCAAAAGTAAGATTGATGAATACATCTTGGCAGCTATTGCTGCAACAGAGAAGGGCAGTAATTACCCTAGAGGTTTCCCTTCTTGGTACTCTTAACATTTAAGTCCTGATAAAGTTCCCTATGTGAGAATTAATGACGTTGGTGACAGATTGATTCCCAACACGGACTGCAGACTTACATTGATAACAGCGGCTCACGAACGTATGGCCTCAGCCCATGCCGGCGTTTCAGCGACTGTTTCTCTCTTACAACAACGTTACTTGTGGCGCTGATTGTATAAACAAACTCGTGCTTATGTTCTTAATTGTGACATTTGCCAGCAGATTAAACCTTCGACTGCTGCGCGCCCACCACAAACACAGTTGTACATATCTAATAAACCACTTGGGTGTGTTTATTTAGATCACTGCAGTCCTTTCTCCTCTGATACTGCATATAAGTGCATCTTAGTTGCAGTGGATTCGTGCACACGCTTTATTTGGGTATGGCCTCAAAGGAGTGCTGACGCTTGAACTGTCATCAGGGATTTGCGTGTCTTTGTGGGAATTTTCGCATGTGGAACCCTTCATTCTGACCAAGGTCCTGTGTTCGCCTCTAAGGCGTACAAAGAAGCCATGAGATCTTTCGGGTTCCAAGTCAAATTTTCGTCTCCATACCGGCCTGAGGGCAATAGCGTTGTGGAATGAATGAACCGTGTCTTAAAGCAATCCCTGCCAGCTAGGGTTTTAGGCACTGGCAGGAACTGGTTAGCCCATCTGTATAACGTACAACGTGCCCTTAATAATCTCCCTAGAAGGTCTCTGGGTGGGCGGACCCCATACGAAATGCTCTTTGGCATAAAGATGTTTGTCCCGGACCTTGATGGTCTAGACATGGGGGCGTCAGCCGCACCCTTTGACGTAGATGATCACTGTGCTGTATTACAGAATCTACAAGAGACCAGAGACAGTCTTGCAAAGGAACACTTGCCATCCACAACTGACGCTGCACTTCAGATTCCGGTTGTCGGCTGGCTACCTCGAGTTGGTGACCTGGTCCGTGAGAAGGTGGAGAACAAGAAGGAGTTCGGCCCCTCTTATCATGCTCCGGTTCCAGTGCGTGGCGTGCAGGGTACAAGAACAGTCATTTTACCTCCACTTCCTGGTCGCAAGGACAACAGGTACATCTCCATTGACAATGTCAAACTACAGCGAGTGGCTGATTCTTCTTAGTATGACTCCAGTGGTCTCTTATCCAGCGATGCTGAGAAATTCTGTTTTGGCTCCGGCATATACCAACAGGCCTGACATTGCCATCGAGATGCATACTTTTACTAATTCTGTGTTGACTCCACAGGCTGGTGGTCAATCTGAAGATACTGAGTATGCTTATTATTATTATTAGGAGCTTATAAAGCGCACTTATACCCGAAGGTGTCCTGGCGCTAGAATACTGAGCATCCCTGGAGAGCGAGGTCCTAGTCCCTAAATAACCAGGTCCTCAGCTCCCTCCTAAAAGAGAGGAGCTCCTCTGCTTTCCTAATATGCGCTGGCAGGCTATTCCACGCAGTGGCCGCACCACAGGAAAACCTCTTTCCTCCCCAGCTGGCCGTTTTTATCCAGGGCACAGCTACTAAATTGCTCTCAGCGGAGCGCAGTGCTTTCCCTGGCACATACCACTTGAAGCACTCCCTCAGAAACTCTGGGCCAATGCCTTTCAGTGCTTTGAATACTGTGCACAGCACATTAAATTGAGATCGTCTGTGTATCGGCAGCCAGTGTAGTTTCCTTATTCCTTCTCGAAAGGAGGCATACCTGGGAGTGCCTGTCAGCAGTCTCGGTGCCGCGTTTTGTACCATCTGTAGTCTGTACAGATGGTTTTTTTTCAAATTAAGGTACAGACAATTACAGTAGTCCAAACGCGACAGAATAAGTGCTGAGACTGCTAAGCGGAAACCATCCGTGGGAAGAAATATTTTTACTTTCCTCAATATCCTGAGTATATGGAAACACGATGAGACCACTCCACTGACCTGTCCCCCAAAGTCCAAATTCTGGTCCATGATGATGGCCAGATTCTGTGCTTTTGGTGTAGGCACAGGCGGTTTCCCCAGAGCATCGGGCCACATATCCGGGTTCCAGATATTTGGATTATTCCCGAATATCATGACCTCGGTCTTCCCTGCATTTAGTTTAAGGCCGTTTGAGGCCATCCAGCTCGCGATGTCTTTCAGACAATCATGACACCTTGCCGCCATATCCACTTGGGACCCTCTCTGTATGAATAGCACGATTTGCGTGTCATCTGCGTACGAGGTGAGTTGAAGGCCAAAAGATCTGCTCAAGGCTCCCAGCGGGCTAACATAAATGTTAAAAAGAGTGGGGCTCAGGGATGAACCCTGCGGAACCCTGCAGGGGAGGGCAAAGGGCTTGGACCCATCAGATCCCAAATCAACTGTCTGGATTCTGTGGGACAGAAAAGATTTCAGGAGGCTCCAGGCCATGCCTTCCACCCCTGCCCTTGACAGCCGGTCCATCATCACTCCATGATGGACCGTGTCAAAGGCTGCCGACAAATCCTATAAAATCAGAGCTGCCTCACCTGGTCCACCACCGCTCTAATCTCCTCCGTAGCCTTAATCAGGGCCAGTTCCGTGCTATGTCCTGCACGAAACCCAAACTGCGTAGGATCGAGGGTCTTAGTTCTCCCCAAAAAGGAGCTGAATTGCCTGTTTATAGCCTTCTCGAATAATTTCGCTGGAAGGGGAAGCTACGAAATTGGTCTGTAACTATTTGGGTCATTTTTATCTAGAATGGATTTTTTTATTAATGGGAGGATAGAGGCAACTTTCACCTCCTCGGATAGATACCTGACTCAATAATAGAGTAAAACAATGGGGTAAGCGTGGTGGCTATGACTTCGGGACAGCTTTTAAGAACCACCACCGGACACGGATCACTGGGGGCTCCTGACCGAGCAACCGGCAGAAGGCCAGTGACCTCCTCCATTTGTAGCGGGCTAAAGCCCCTTAATATGTCCTGAGACCGCGCCAAACCAGCATCCAAGCTCAGTGCTGCATCTCCTACCTCTCCATAGACTTTGGAAAAGGAGGAGAAAACCCCTGCCACTTTATTCTGAAAAAAGGTGGCCAGTGCTTCACACAGATCTGGACTAGTCTGTGTAACAGGTTCAGATGGAATCGTAAGCTTAGTTATGGTCTTGAACAATTCTCTGGAGGACGAGCTGGCCATCTCTATTTGCTCCATCAAATATGTTTTTTTAGCCTAACTTATTAGGTTTTTATAAATAGTGAGGCTCTTTTTATATATTTCTTTATTAATTGTACTGTACCCATTCCGCCATACTCTCTCCAGTCTCTTACAGTCAGATTTAAAGGTCTGCAGAGATTCTGAGAACCACGGGGCCGAGGGCTGGGCCCGCCTGGGCGTAAAAGATTTTACAGGCCCTCTCAATCCACCTAGAGTACAATTCTACTGCTTTGTTCACATCCGATGGGATACAAGGGGCATTAGACTTTAAGTAATTACCCATCTCCAACCCATCTATCTTTTTCCATGCCTGGACAGCAATCTTATCCCTTGGCTTGGGATCACTAGAGAAAGTGTGAAAATTATTGCAGCATGATCTGACCAAGGGAGTGGCAAAATTTCCACCATGTCTAGATCCGAGTTGTTCGTAAAAATGCCATCAAGGGTGTGCCCTGCAATATGCGATGGTCCCTTTGCTCCAGCCCTCCTGCAGCCATAAGGTCCATAAGTTGCTTACTGCCTGGGTCTAATTTATCATCCAGATAGAAATTAAAATCACCCAGAACAGTAAAAGTGTTGGCACAAAGTCCATCCTCTACCAAGGTGCTGAGCGACTCCAGGAACGCGCCTCTGGGGCCAGGGGGACGGTAGATCAAAAGTGCTTTAAACGTGTTATGGGGGAGAGGCAGACACTGATAGATAAAGCCTCACACGCTTGATTGGAAGCTATGGAGAATGACGGCTCCAAGCTGTTGTGATAAATCACAGCGAGCCCAAACCCCTTCCTGAGGGTTGGTCCAGCGTGAGGCAGACAAAGTTTATTGGGATGGCCTTCACAATATCGGGCCTGAAGGACTATTTGTCCATGCCTCTGTGATAAAAGCCATTTTAATCTGGTGCTGTTCCATAGACAAACTGCATTCCAGGCTATGCTTAACCAGTGACCTAGCGTTCACTAGTAAGCATTTCCATGGTGGAGATTCAGTCACCCGGTTCTGTGAGCCCTTCCCCTCACTGAGCACCAATCTTCCCTGGCATACAAAGATCTCTTGCAATCCGTACTCACAGATCCTGCAATCTGCGAGTGACTCTTTAGGAGTCATACAGGGAAGAAGCCTGGGACAACCAGCCTTCCCACCCTCTGGGTCCATACTTCTGAGCTGGTCAAATGAGTACCTCAAAACCTCTGCTGTGCCGGAAACAGGGGGATTAGCCCTGAGCCCGGACCGAGCGCGGACGGGCACAGAAGGGCTGGCCCTAGGCACGCCGGCTGCATGCCTTTGGCGCGACGGCTGCGCGCGTCCGCTGCGCGGCCGCAGCATACTGGGATTTACATGTCCTGCCAGCTCATGCACCGAATCAGAGCCCCGTTCCCGCCTTCCTCTTACACCAATGAGCCACCGCTCACTCGGCGTCACCGGGGGAATCCGGAAGAGCGAGCAGCTCGAACCCCAGCCAGCCTGGTAAGCCCGTGCAAATAAATGCCCTAATTAGCAGCGTAAGCGATGTTAAAACCAATTTAGCAGCACACACGTTGTTTTTAAAAAAGTCAGTAAAAATAAAGCAGCATAAAATATTAGGACCTGTCGGGTATTGAACACAACCCGATCTCCAGGGGTCAGCTCAGCGCGTTAAGACAGCTGGGATTTAAATGTCCTGCCAGCTCACGCATCCCACAGATGTTTTGTTGCCTGGTTTACAATCAACTACAGTTGACCAGTCACGTTTTTCATTTGATACTAACTCTATGACTTCCAATCCCCCATCGAAAGTTTCTATTTTTGCTACTTGGTTTAAGAGACATTTTTTAATCCCCCCCGTATTTACATTTCGCTGTTGCTCATAAGTATCTTTTTGTTTATGTCCATTGGATTTGTGGTAGTATTTTTTCGTCTTGTAAATGGACACTATCTCACCGAAAGATCTGCAATTAGACTAATTGATGGAACTTTGGCCCCCCACTCCTCATCGCACATCATGAAAAGGGACCAGACTTTTGTGAATAATACTGTCTGGTCTGTGTTGGATGGGATTGTGTGGGATGCTGGTAAATTTCAAATTCCTGGTCCCACAGAGGTGATTAATGTCCCAAATGTACTTTGGTTAGACTGACTTTGACTATATTGTTATATTCCAAATCCTTTATGGATGAGTTGACTATAAGGGGTTATGAACTGTGGAAAGATACCATTGATCTTGAATCACTTTGGGGTTCTATAACTTGGCAGGTACAGGGTACAGAAGCTCTGCATCGTGCTTGCCTTATCCCAAACCACGTTATTTTTGAATTCTACCATTTTTCAAACCACCAGCTTTGGATTGGATTGTTCTAAAAATATTAATTCCCCCTCTATTCCTGACCTGGGTGCTTCTCCAAAATGGGATGATCACACAGATCTGTCCCTTGAGGCGTTGCAGTCCTATATTTCTAACACATCCTTCAACATTTCTGATTTAAATCATGAAGGATGGTTGATATGGCAGAAGAGCTCAGATTCCTGTCAACATCGTTTTCTGGGTCTATACCCTGGCTATACACAGGTTAGAGTGGACCCCGCAGATTCCTACCTATTCTGTAGGGAAGTTATGTCAGAACTGGCTGCAACATTCCACCTTGGCATCTGTTAAACTTCATTTATCAAAATTGCATGACAAAATAGATCGGAATGATCTTGTTAAGGGTCCTGTGGGTGGCAGGTCAAAAAGATGGGTGTATGCTTTTTATAACGAAGTTTGGAAATTATCGCAAATTGAAGCTGCGTCCAGATTGAGAGCTATTGATCAAGCAAATTTGGAAAAAGTGCTAGCTGTCATCGATAATAGCATTAACACCCTTTCTTCCAGAATTTACACATTAGATAATATTGTTTCATCTGTTGTGGATGTTGTACAGGATGATATGTCAGTTTTGTACCATGGTCAAAATCAATTGCGTTCTATAATGCAGTTTGCATGGACTTTGCAAACGTTGAAGGCTGGGAAAGTTCCCTGGGACTACATGAATACATCGTCTTTATTCCTGCCGTTTAATCTGACTACAAAACAACAGTTTATGGCCATGAAAGATGCAAGATACTCATTACTGCATATTGAAAAGTTGGAACCCTCGCCTTTCTCTATGACAGAATTGAACTCCGCTGTGTGGCTTATCCACGGGTTGATCACCTTGCCATTTCCTTTGTTTAAGTTCAGTTCCTGTATAAAACATTATGTCCTGGGCAGATATGAACCATTGGGTACTGCTTTTCTGCATGAAGTTTGGTCACTACCATTTACATACAGATGCATCAGAGAAGGTAAAGAGGTTTATTTGAAAGGTGAGGAATGCACTTCCACACCTGATCACTCAGTAGTTTGTAGGCACATCCAGTTGCATGGTGCATACAAAGTTCGGGCACCGAATTTGGCTTGCGTTCTAAAAGGGTTTCCAGTGCCAGCTATTACGCCCACTTTTACATTGTTAGCTAACGGGAGTTATTTGCTTTCAAATAATGAGGCTTGCTGTGGGATGCTAGTGGGAATTCCCTACATTGTGACTGTGTCACAACGAGTAGTCTGCTGTAAAAATGTCCTTTTCCCGCCCCTGCATGGGAGGCTGGATGTATCCATCTGGCCTTCCATCCCAACCTTGAAAGCAGAGTTCAACAATATGAGCAGAATAAGGGCTCTATTGTCTCAAAAAGAAGTCGCTCTGACTTCCTCCTGTGAAATATTTGTCCTTCACGTAGCAAACACCCACACCAAGGTGCATGCGCTTTTAAATACTGATCTCCCCCTTCATTTCGGTGCTCTGATTCACACTATATTTAATGCCTCGTCAACAACTGGCTTGGTGCATTTTTTCAAAGTTGTGGTGTCCGGCCTCGTGACCTCCTTCCAAACAATCTTTGGTGTGATACCGGCATTTTTTCATTCTATTTTTTCCAGTGTCTTTGGCAGGCTCCCGTTGATTCTCACCCTCACGGCTGGTGTGCTCCTGTTGGTCTGCTTGCTGCACAATGGCTGCACAATATGTGTCACACAACAGCCTTCCCCGGCTGCTCCATCTACGTAGCCGGATGCTTAAATATTATGGAACATTACCACTGGCCACTTTACTTGCGTGCAACCTGTTTTTCATTGCCTAGATTGTCCTTTCGAATGGGCTCTGGATTTGTGCCTGTCGAACTCGGTGTCTCCTCCCCGGGATTATGATCGACTGATGAGCCCCGTAGTGGCTCATGAGTTGGACTGTTCTGGTATCAGGATTATGGCCTGTGGAGCGGCACATGGAGTCCTAGGGAATTGGGACATCTATACGGCAGCGTATGACTTCTTGGCGAGAAGTTATCTTAAAGAACACGCAAGTTGTCCTCTGATTGTGCTAGAGGCTACAGTTATCGAGGAACATGTATGTTCGTTTGCTTTGTTAGACTGGATGGCGGAAACTTTTACAGAACATTATAATGACTTCCACTTGGAGGCTGTCGCTACTTATTGTGCTTACACGTTGATGGATTAACTTGGAAGTCGTCCAACTTTCATTATCCAAGCTACACATTTTTTTTAAAGTTTGTTTCCTTTTTTTTTTTTTGGGACTCGACATTTAGGCTCTGCTGAGCCTTTGCGAGATGTTACATATTTTTTCTTTTTCTCTCTTTCTTTTTCATTTTTTACGCTGGTTTTTCGAACTTTCGCTGTCATTTATATGGATTTACAATGCATGCACTTGGTTCTGTCACTGTTGAACTTGAGCTCTGCGTTCCTTAATTGTATCCCTATTTGTTCGTGGTCCGATCAAGGGAGGGTGTAGTGGAGACGGAGTTCCAGGTACACACATTGCTATGTTAGCATAAGCGTTTTAGAAGTTAAAACGCCATCTTGCCACTTTTGCTGCTTTTGCACACAACACTGCAGATAGGTGTTATTATATGAAAACTGCTTGCTTACCTTTTCTTCACATGAGAACGGTCTGTTGTTCACAACCCTAGACGTGCACCGCGACCTTGGTCTGAACATTGTGTGCAGAAACAGTCAGGGCCAACAAACAATGTATGCTTTTGAATTAGGGTGATCCGCCCACGCTCTAGCCATAACACGCACACAGCTGCAAATATCTGAAACTCAAGCACCTTTAATATTGCTGTTTGCATGCATGAGTTACACACTTTGGAGAATAATTTTTCCAGACACAGAGCAAAGCTGATCCTGTGATGTGATTCACCTAAGCTGTTATTTACGGTATGGGGTTCCCCATTCAAACCTAGAGACCTTCTATTAGTCTAATATTACTAGCTTACAAGCGAAGGGAGGGTGGTTGCATTCCACTATCATTTGTAACATGATTTCTCCCTTCATTTTCTATGGTATTGTAACAATGCTGATGGTTTTATTCTTAATCATTTGTCTGCTTATGTTAGCCAAAGCACTGCATCTTAGGACACGTAGTTTATAAAATAAACGTTTTAAACTTTACTGTGTCTCTGATTACTCTTGTTGTGGACTGATATGAGAATAATAAAGAACAGGTATTTCTGATTCCCACCATTCCTGAGAGTACGCTAAGTTGCATGTTCTGGGTTGTCTAATCATTGGTAGCTTTGGGATGATACGGAGAGTGAATGAGACACTGATGCTAGTCGGATAGGGGTTTTGGGTACTGAGGTGATTTTTGGTACACCGCAATTCACTGAGGTCCCGGTTTCCTGCGCATAGTTCTGTGCATGAGCAGAATCCCTACAACAGTATTAAACGAGCGAGACATTGAAAGCAGAGAGAGTGAACGGAAACAGTGAAGGAAATAGAAAGAGAGATGAAAGCAAAGGGAGTGATAGATGGAGTGGAAAAGGTAGAGAGAGCATTGTGGAGAGAAAAAAATAAAATAATGGGAAAGGTGAGGGAAAGAGGACATCAATAAAAAGAGAGACATAGAAGGCCAATAGGTGAGGTAAGTTGAGAGGCTAGATAGTGTATGAGAGGTGGGGAAGAGAGAGATGAGGCAGTGAGTTGTGAGGCAGAGAGAGAAATGAAAGAGAGAATGGTGAGGTAGAACGAGGCATGCAAGAGGTAGAGAAAGGTAAGGTATAGATGGCAAAAATGATAGAAATGGTAAGATAAAGAGAGATGAAATTGAGAGGGAGGTGAAGTAAATGGAAGAGAAATGAAGGGGGATGAGATGCAAACAGAGCATCAAGCTGCAGAAAGAAGAGAAAGTAGAGAGAGAGAGAGAGAGCGAGAGAGAGAGAGAGAGAGAGAGAGAGAGAAAGGCACTTGAGGAGAAGATAGGGGCAGAGAGCTGACCGAGAGCTAGAGATCTAGAGGTAGGATCGGAGAGAGGTGGCAAGTTGAGGTCATGAGCGGTAAGTGCTGTGGGGCACTGAGGTTTATTGAAAGAGAGGTGTGACGTACAGAGAGAGTTTAAAGCTAGAGCAATAGTGTGGTAGGTATGTAGCCATGTATAAATAGAGAGGTAAAAAGGGAGTGTTTAGGAAAAGGAATGAGACATGGGAGCGAAAGGTGCGACAGAGAAAGAAATGTATTGGGAGGTATAGAGAAGTGACAGCTAGTCACAGAGTGTGGTATGTAGAGAAGTAAGTTAGAGAGAAGGGCAGGGATGTAGTCTATGGTTATGTAAAGAGAGTTAACTTACAACAAGATAGAAAGAGGGAGAGATGAAGGAGGGAAATGTGAGTAGAGGTGGGAGGTAGAGAGGCAAAACAAACAGAAGCTAAGAGTAAGTTAATGGGAGGCAGACAGAAAGTAGAGAGGTAAAGAAGGGTTAGCAAGACAGGGAAATGGATGATAGAGCAAGATTTAGGTGAGGTAGAGAAAGATGTAGATAGAGAGGTTGAGAATTGTGGGATAGGTAGAGAAAGGACGAGTCAGAGGGGATAAGGGGAAGATGGTAACACACAGAAAGAGAGAGAACAAGAAATAGCCAGAGATAGTCTTCTGTTTTGATCACTTTAACAGGGTGGGCCTTAAAAGATATGGGCCTTCGGCAATTGGCCAAGAAGCCCACCCATGCCGTAAAACAGGCTTAAAGGCCATTACCTCTAAAGGGGAATTTTCCAGCACAAATATATTTTGGGAAAAAAAGCCATATGTTTTTATTTCGTTTAAGTTTTCCCAACATTAAATAAAATCAAGTCACTGGCTTATATGACATTTCACATAGGAGAAAGATATACCTACATAGTGACAAGACACTTCCCACCCTCCACTCACGGATTGCAAAATACGTCAGTAACAATAAACAGAGAGAATAAATGTGTGCATAGCTGAGGACAACCTGTCTCCTCCATCTGTGCCCAAATACATCTCTTACGACTCAGAATCCTCTCAGATTTATGCATCTGCCTATTCCTACTATCAAAGGGCCAAGTGACCTGGGACAAGCCAAGGCTAGTGATCCCTCTTTTAAATGTATAAGTAGAGATTTTCACAGTGCGTCAGATTTACTATACCGACACCTCAAGTCGCATGATAGTCTTTCCATAGGAAACCGCTTCAGTAGAGCAAGTGTGAGAGGAAAAGAGGAAGTGCGAGCAAAGAGACCTACAGAGAGAGAGAAAGAAAAAGAGATAGATTGGAAAGTAGGCAGAGAAAAGGAAGTGAGAGAGACAGAGGTGGAGAGAACGACAGATAAGAGGAAAGACAGAGACAGATAGAAAGAGACAGGAAGAAGACATACGCAGAGACGAAAGAAATAAGAGGGAAAGTAAAAGAGGATGAGAGTGATAGGGGTGAAACGGAAGCTCAGAAAGACAAGCACGCGCGCCTCGCGCTGAAAGTTTTTTATAAAAAAGGCGTGCAGGCTGCAGTGGGAGTGAGAGGCGGGCAGGTGCACCCGCAAGTGGTGCGCTCGCGCCGGGAAGAGCTCTTTTTCAAAGCACGTACTCGTGCTTGTGGCACGCCGCTGCGCACTCCCGCAAGCTGTATGCCACCACAAGCACGAGTATGTGCTTTGAAAAAGAGCTGTACGACGGCTAAAGGTCTCCTATGGAGCGCATGCGCGCTGCGTAGGTGAGACCTAAAAATTATGTTTGAGTTGCAGCATTATGTATTCAGCTCTATCCTGATCGAGGCATTTCAACTATAAACACTCTCTCTCCAGCTGTCGCCAAACCCGGGGAGCACAGTACATTTATGAATGGATTCCAGCTCTAGGGCCGAAGTTTCCAGTGCCTTCCTTTTATTCCTGCAAGTCCTATTTTCATTCGCCGTCTTCGCAATGAGTGCTCCTCGAGCAACCTACGTGACTGAGGAAAGCGCTTTGGCGAATGTGTCGTTGAGCTCAAGAAAAGCTCGCAGAGTATCTCTAAGGGCTGCAACCGTAAATGGATAATGTAGCAGGGTCTCACAAAGGTGCTATGGGGGTGTCTGTGTGGGAAGGGAGGACATGCTTAGGGTTAGTGTGATGTGAGCATGTTCTGATAGCGAGCGGGGTCCAATGGTAGAAGCAAGTATCCAATCCCAGGCAGACAGGTAAGCAAGAAAGTGGTCTAGTCGGGCATATGTCTTGTGGGATGTGGTAAAACGAGTAGTCCCTCTCTCCGGGGTGATGGGCAGGCCAAACATCACGCAGGCACAGTCTGACAAACAGTCTAGGCTTTCTGGAGAGAGTACCCCTGTGTGACCAGTTCTGTCCCCGACCGATCTTGGTCCACGTCCATCACTATGTTCATATCCCCACCCACCAACATTGCTGCATCTGGGGAGTTAAGCACTTTGGCAAGAGAATAAGTGAGAAAGGATTTTTATCGGTAGTTCGGACGTAGATCAACGCCACCGTAAAATGGAATGTGCCCAATTGCACACGTAGCACTTTTAGGCTGCAATTAATCTCCGCAATCGGGCCCAAGACAGTGCTGGGGAAGCATCTGGAAAAGAGAATAGCCACACCCTATTTTTTCCCCCTCCCAGATGACCAATATTGCTGTGTGAATCGTTTAGCGTGCATTCTGTGTGTATCTTTTGAAAGTAAATGTGTTTCCTGTATCAGGCATATTTTCCCAAAGAAGTGTTCTAGGAGTGAGAGAACCTTGAACCTCTTGGTGGTGTTGCTAAGGCCTCGTATATTTGGCTAATTATCTTCATCTCCATGACCTATGAGAAGGGAGAGAGCTGTAAGGCGGTGGGCATCTACCTCATGGAACGTGTGAGGAGGGGCAGAAGGGACAACGCCTGTAAAGGAAATCTGGTGATGATTCATATGTGTGTGTAGCCTGCCTGATAGCGCGTGCTGGAAGGGGTGCCCCAATAACAAACCCATAAACCCCACAACAAAAAACAAATTTAATTAGGAGCAAAAGTAAGTACCTTGTAGTCCAAAGTAATGGCAATTTTAAAAGGGAAGGGGTCTCCCAAGGCAACGTGAATTTCTGATAGGAAGTCGTCTCGTCGCCCCCACCCCTGCCCCACCCCGCTAGGCCCATCCTTACAAATAGAGCTCTTCCACAGTACCTAAGGAGGGGGAGTCATTGTCTTCTTTTCCTTCCCTGGAGAGGGAGCGCAGCACCGCCGACCTCTCCATAGCAAATGTAGCTGGGTCAGGGCGGTGACGCTTAAGCCGGGATCCACATCGCACCACTCAGGGATTTCTGCTGAATGTGATGTCACTCGTAGGTGATTGCCAAGACTCCTGGTCTTAGGTATCTAGGCCCAGAACCTTACAGGCTTCTGCTAGAGAATGCATCTGGTGGTTTACCCTCCAGGAGAAAGATGAACCAAAAAGGATGTCCCCATGAGTATTCGATGCCCATTGCCTGCAAATGATTAGTGACTGGTCAGAAGTCCTTTCACTTCTGTAGTGCGATAGCAGCTAGATTCTGGTAAAGCTGTGGTGATTCGTCTCAAAACCGCAATTTCTGGGCATCCCAGGCGGCCTTAAGTATGGATTCTTTCACTTTAAAGTCATGTACACAGACCAGGATGTCTGCTGGGGTTGGGATGCCTCTCAGGGAGGACCTATCTCGCTTTTGAATGTCAACTCGATGCTCTTCCCCAGTGCACTTGCGCACCGCCTCAATCCCCTCATGCCCGGACATAGAGGGCCAAACTGGGTTTATCCCTTCTCGCCAGTGTGGGGATAATGTTGAGCGCATCTGCCATCTTGTAGATAAGGTCCACTTATCATGTGAAGAAGCCCTACTATTGGTGGTTGATGCCGAAAAGGCGTTTGACTGGGTGCACTGGCCATATCTGTTTGTGATCCTCAAACATTTTGAGTTTGGCACGCTCTTCGAGAGTTGGATCAGGAGTATATATAGCCGATCGATCTTGACAGCATTCTCTGGGCATGGAGCCCAGGGCAAAGCCTGCACATATTCCTCGAGGTCTGAGGCCTCTGCATTACTTATAACCCCTCAGATGCGGACATTGTTCCTCCTGAACCAATTTTCCAGGTCTTCAGCATGGGCTTGCAGGTCGATCTGCTGCTCCTGTAGACGGGTTACTTATTGCTAAAGGGACTCTATTTCCTCATACCTGGCAGTGAAGATCTCCTCCAATGTTGCAACCCTTTCTCCGACCTCCTCGATATCCCGATGTACTTCCCTCAGCTCCAGGGACAGGTCTTTCTTCACAGTCTGCAGGTCCTCTTGGAGGGAAGCGAACAGTGACTCCAAAAACCCACGGGTCACAGCTCCATCTCCCCGCTGGCCGGTTTCACCTCTCCTGCTGTGTTCTTCTTGCCCAGGAGGTCCCCCAAAACCTTGATGAGAAGGTCACGGACCGAACGGTCCTTCTTTGTTTTAGTCATGGCCATGTCCTATCAGCGACAGTCCTAGCGGGATGCAGATCTGGAGCAGAGGGGAGGCCAGCAGTCGCTCAAGGGGAGCCATTGCAGACTAATGCAGACTAATGCAGGAGTAGTGTCTGGACCCAGCCCCGACCTATGTGAATGATCCAATATTGCGTAATTGCCCCTGTATCAGTTACTCACCATTCTGTCATTCTGTCAGGAAAGCTGGGTGTGTATACACTCTCTCTGTTGTGCGTACCAGTGGGATGACTGCTGGCTGACCTCGCTGGGTCTGCTGCCTAAGGTCTCATCCCACCCGGGGCCCAGTGGAGAGGCCCCCTTGGTGGATCCTCGTGATGCAGAGCTTATGTACCCCTCCAGCCAACGCCAAGGACCCGACCACTGGGTCCCAGGGAGACTCCCGCCAGGCCACTCCAGTAGCTCTGATGCAGGGTACCCCCCAGGTCCACACCCCTGGTGCCCCCCATGCACATGCCACGAGTCCAGCTGCAGCCAGCACCTCCACTGGCTCCGGTCACAGGTCCACTGGGCCAACTCCGCCTGCAGCTGCGGGGGACAAAGGAGGCCCAGGACGTGCATGCCTCTCCTCCCTCCAAGTATACAGGGGGTTCCTCAATGCTTAGTCGGGCGGGCACCTCAACAGCGAAGGGCTCTTTCTCTTCTCCACACCGCCACCTGCCTGAACCCAGCAAGCGAGACGTGCTACCACCGGCTCTTTACCTGTGTAGTCTCTCAAACCTCACCTGCTCCCTGGACACAATCGTTCATGCTCCAGCAGCCTCACGGTCTCCCACCGGGACTCCAGCCATAGATGGCTCCTCCCAGAGAGTTATACAGCAGTGGATGGTGCTAAGATGCGATTCTGTAGGCGGGGCAGGGAGGGAGCGACAGCAAGACGCATCTGTTCATGCCGCCATCTTGGCCATGCCCACCCACAAATCACTTTGAAGTACATGACTACTACCTACCCCCCTGTAATACTAGAAAACAGAAGTCACAAAACAGTTTGCCCGTGTCATTGAGTGGCAGAAAGAATCATTTGACAGTGTGTTGTCTTTGATGTCTAGTCACACTCCTGGTATATTTTCTGGGATTGGCACCTGCTTTTCGTCATGCGTATTCAGCTGATTAGCTGTATCTAGATGACTGCTTCCTCTGTAGGTCAATAAGCAAGTGCCGTTAACTTGGTTAATAAAAAAGCACACTACATCAAGCACGATGAATGGAAAATACCTGAGGTACTGAGAACTTACTTTGAGAATTTACGAGTATGACTTTTGTATGGTGCATAACTTTCCTCAAGCTTTAAGCTTTATTAATCTGCAAATATCAAGTAATATACATATGGTAGTTGTGTTGGCTTCCCTCACACACACAACAGGTACAACATGGGTTCTTGGATTTCTTACTTTCGGCACGTGCGGGCCAACCGCTTGGTGCAATCTCTCTCTGCGACTTCCGCCCACCCCTACAGGACACATGCCTCCAACAAACCTGGGCATACAAACAGACAGTGTCCCAGGCTCGTGGGACTCACTCTTATTAATGCTACAAACCTCAATAGATGCCTTACATTTTTAGTCAGACAAATTAGATGTCCAGATCGGCCTCATGAACCTAATGGCCTCACACATCTCTAGTATAAACTCTAAATTGGAAAATTTAACTGCCCTAATAACCAGGGTTCAGGCAGTTTACTCACCATCTCAAACAAAGTGTACATGTGGACAGATAATAGATAAACTGACCATAATTCCAGAATTCTTATCAAGCATTCTGTAAATAGAACAAGTATCCCTTGTAAGCAAGCCAGCCACGGACACCCGAATGAGAGTCTTAAATGGGCAAGAAGAAGAGTAGGAAACTGAAACTCTTAAAAGTGTACAGATAAACATCCTTCAAGATGAACTCACAAAAACCACTAATAAACAGGAGCATGAGGGAGTCTAACCCCAATCTTTACATCTGGTACAACCCTGCCCGGTGAGTGAGGCAAGGACCCAACCCCCTTGAACCAACCAAAAGCCAGTGAAAACATGCCAGAAAGGCAAGAAACAAGGTACAGCTATCAAAGGAGGTCGAACCTAAGGGAATCTTTACAATATTTTGGGACAAGATGAAATGTGGTGAAGGCTGTTCCACCATCAATACACCAGACTCTCCCAATGATGTGACATCAACCACAGGCCACAGATCTCCTCACGCAAAATACAGCAGACTCAACGTCCCTGCTGAAAGAAGTCATTAAAAGCTCTGCAAGTCAGAAGAGGCCAATGATTACTGTAAAAAGAAACCACGAATAAAAGAAACACACTTCATCCATAGCCCTGCAAGCGTGTAATGTGAAATGGTTAATAACTGTGAAGTCTGTATAAGAGGAGTGAGCAACAAACCCCATTGCTACATATGAGTATGTCCTTAATTTATACATATCTGACATCAAACCTGATCGGGGCTCTATCCAAAACAAGACACTGACTCTACTTGATCATCCCGCCCTAGTCTCATCTCAAACAGGAGGACACACAAATCTTGTAAATCTAACAACGGTCAAGATCGGAGGATGACAATAAAATGCACCAAGCGGCCAAGGAGGAAATCAACTACCTCAAATGGAGGAAGGCTCTCAAAACATTCATCAGGCCCTGCAAAACTGCAAAAAATGTCTGACAAGACCAAAAGTCAAGGTGCATTATTTCAGTCACAAGGTATGAACTTGCCGCCAAACCCACCAACAGCATATCATGAATATAGAGTCTTAAAACCCTCTTGCAAGCTGAACATCCTCCCACTCAGGACAGTACATGCAACAAACTCTTATTAAACCCAGAATACATCTTACAAGGCCACACGAAATCCCTCAATTTAGGAAGCATTTTGGTACTAACACAGGGATCCCTAAGCTGAAAGACATAACTTTGCTAGACCTACTATCAATGCAATTCCTGCTAAATGATCACCCCATATGGTCTAAACATACTCTAACAACTTGGGGCACAGAGAAAACACTGTCATCAATCCTAAATTTCAACTACACTTTGGAAAAATGGGGAATGACACAAATAAGATATTGCATTGGGGTACCTGTTCCCCTGTAACAGAGAGAGAGAGAGAGAGAGGCTCCCACAGAAACCTTTGTTCAGTCAGTCATGCAGGCGCAAGTAGCATCTCAGTTTGCAGATTAGAGGGGTTAATACAAGAGGAGCCGCCTAGCAACTCAACGCGGTCTCAGTGGGATTGGATCCCCTTAGTGCTAAATTCCTCAAGGATTCCATGAAGTCATCACTTGAAAGAAATTGAAATGATGCCCATGGCTTCTATCGTTGAACATTTTTGGGACCAAAACCCTGCTCTGAGATGGCACTCTCCTGCAAAACTGGAAAAATTAGGATATCATCGCTTTACAAGAGACCTGGTCACCGGCAGGTTTCCCAGTAGAAGGTTAATTAATAAATCATGTCCATGAAATCACAACACTATGAAAGACCCAAAGGGGGCCTTGCAGTATACATATCACGTAGCTTTGATATTTCTTTGGAAGAACTACCCTCTACAGACTCAGGTCTTTAAATAAACAAACTCAGTAAATAGGCCAAAGATGAGAAACCACCAGTTCTTCTATTCAATGTCTATGCTCAACCTAACACAGCTAAAAAGAAAGTGGTTTTAGAAACAATAACCTCATTGATAAATGGCCATAAGCAAGCCAACTTAACATGTGACATAATATTGATGGGGGATGGTAACAAAAATTTGATCTATACTCCTGATGAAGATGACTGTTGAAAGCTGAGAATTCATATTGGAACATCCTGACGTAATCAACTCAAATGGCGGGAACTAAATAAGGAAAAATGTGTGACAACCTTGGGATTTGTAGGTACGAGCGTCCTGAATGAAAGGTTTCCAGGCAATACTTCCACAAACTATACACATTACGGTCCAAACTCTAGATCCATCATTGACTGCACAATTTCTTCGATGGCGCTAATCCCACTGATTCAGCAAAATAAAATCCAATGCTCAACAGATAGTGATCATTCATATCAGATGCTATCGCTAGGGTTAAGCTCCCAAATTCACTCACTGACTCAAGTAGAAATAGGCACTATAACCTCGACCAATTTAAAGTGTTTGAGATGGAATAACAAATTAATGGCAGATCTTGCCATTCTAGCCCGAGACCTCATGACTAATAGCATCAATACTTGAAATAATCAAATTGATGCATGGACAAACTTCAGTGCTGAAACAGTTAACACAAGCCTCTCTAGTGAGATCAGGACAATCAACATCGCAGAGAGGGCTAAGAAGCTTCTCATCCAAATGTAATGTGCTAAGAAAAGAGCTAAAGGAAACCTCCAGACTACTGGAAATAGCAACTCCTCAGTCTCTTTTCTGAGAATGCTTAAAAAAGCTAAAGAAAGAGTATAAACAACAATTCTGGGAGGACAGGAGAAATATTAAAGTGCATTCTGGACAAGGCTAATTATAACACCAGGTAGAGTAAATCAAAGGAAATTCTGAGAGATAATAAGTGGGCCAGCAAAAGTGATAAATAACTTAAATATACCTGAGCCACATTGGGCAACCCACTTTGCCAAGGTATTCGCTATTGACAAATGTCCTTCTGGCGCTCAACACAATGAGCATAATCAATACGATAATAGGCCCGTCTCTACCGATCCACCCATAACCAAGAAGTAATTCTCTAGGGTCAGTCCATAGCAGGAAAAGACAAGGGGTGATTCCTACACATTGATGAAAGTGATTTCTATTCACCATCAGAAGTCAAATAAGTCTTACTCACTGGACATCAAAACTGAGTGCCAGGGTCCAATGGTATTCTATAGTCCATCTTTAAAGAAGATCTCCAGTTTTGGTTAGTCGCTTTATCAGCATTATAAAAAGAGGTTCAGTCAAGTGATGCCATACCAGAGAGATTGTGTGGCTCTATCATAAATTCGTTATTTAAAGAAGGTGACAGGGCCGCCCCTGTCAACTATAGGCTCATTGCTCTCCTCGTAGTTGCTTCAAATAATGTCAGGTTTCAGTGAAGATTTAGGTACCGCAACTAACATTCCAGCAACCACCTTTATAATTGACCAATGTAATTGGGCAAAGAAGAAACTACACCTTTGCTTAGTAGATTTTTAAGCAGCCTTTGACTGCATCAACCGGGGGATACTCTGGAACAAATTAAGTTCATCGGAAACTTGTATCAAAGTAAAAATCGGAGACAGTATTAGAATATCTAGGAAGAAACAAATGAACCAATGGATCAAGCAGGGATGCTTGCTCGTGCCTCACCTTTTTAATCTAATCATGGCAGATTTATGACCAGTCTTGGATCAGGAAAGCCCCCATCCACCACAGCTGGGTTTGCTCTGCCTCTCCCACCTGCGTTATGCAGACGACATCATGCTGTTTAGCTTGACAAAAAAGGGATTACAAAGGTTGACAAACTGAAATCTTACATCAAAAGCAAGAACCGTCAGGTAACTACAACAAAAACTATGACCATTAGCAATCATTCAGGGCTGGCAGTCACAATTGTCCTAAATTAGACTTCCTTTAAGGTAGTAAGCTGCTACAAACACTAGGGATTGTACCTGGACTCAAGAGGTAATTTCTCCCACAAGAAACAAAACCTAGTGAGAAAAGGAAATACCCTAATCTATGCCTTCCGTACCTTAAATCTGTATGTTCCCTCTTTTCAGCCACTGTTATCAGTCATCTCTGCCTACCTACTCCCAACCATCTTACATGCAAGCATGGCCATGAGAGGACAGGACACAGCTGTACAGGATAAATAGCAGGTTAATGCCTTCAGGCAAGCATTTTTCCTGCCTTAAAACTCATCTCCGGCACAAATCCAATTTGAACTTCATCGTACAAACAAGAACTGGCAGAATGTCTACTACAATGAAATGCTGATATAACATACAGTGAAGACAAGACGCCCCACTAAACAGCAAACTATGGTCAGCTCTATGAAGTTATCTGTAGTCAGCTTACCACAAATATTTGAATGACTCCATCAAACAGATGCATTTAACTAAACTGTGGGGCACCAGTGTTGCCATACAATGTCTTCAAAAAGGCGACAAACAAAGCTGTAAAGTTTCAATTGTGCCTTGAAGAAAAAACAAATTTCGTTCCTGATCACACGCCTGAATGTTGATTAAATTTTATGACGCCCTGAAACTGATGCCATACCTAGGCACACCTTTGCCAGCACATATAAAGTACAGACTAATGACTGTGCGTCTTCGTGAAATTCCAACACTGATTAGTTGACCAAACTGGGACTACACTGGACCTACAGAAATTAAACTTTGAAAAGCAAATAAGAAGGACTTTATCCACCTGGACTTCATTTGTACTAAGTTGCACAAACTTTGATTTTTATTAGTAAAAGAGAGTTTTAATGACAGAGACATTCGAACATGCAGAGAACCAATAATAATGAGTCTCAACCCAGGAGACCTGCAGCTAAACTTTAAACTGTTGACATGTTTGGCTTCCATCTCAAATATTATGAATTAATTCCACCACCAGAAGTCAATAATGCTGTCAGGTGAAGGGGTTTTATGCCAGCAGTACGGATGACCTGCCAGGGTTGTAATCCCACAAACCAAACCTATTTTAAACCTGTCACTGCATGTAGTTGGACTGTGTCGTTCACAGTTGCACTAATACAGATTTGTATTTGTTTTAGAGTTGTTATGTTTTAAAGTGTCATTCCATTAAGGAAGATAGAGTATTCATGTTTGCAAAGCACAGTCGCACTTTCTCCCTTAATTTATTCTTATCTTTTACAGAGTGAAGTCGTAATAATTATAATATTGTTATGGTTTTATATAACTGAAACAAAAAGATTTCTTGATAGTGTTACTTTATTGTTGATTAAATTTGTTGTTTGATTTTATTGGTTAAAATTGTTTATAGTTTTATTTTATTGGTTGATTTAGTTTAGTTTTCTTTTTTTATCAGTTGAGTCCTTCTATGGTAAACACTAATTTAGGCTTTAATTTGATGTATGATATATAGTTTGATATTTTAGCACATAAATGTATTTATGTATATACACATATTTATTAATGTTTATGTTAGTGTTTAAATGTTTGTATTTAATGCATTCATTAGGAGGGTTCTATTGTAAATGTTTTAGATATATCATATTTTGTAGTGAATAGAAAATTATTTTGTTGATGTACTATTATTTTATTGAATTTATTTATGTATTTCACAACTTTGTTTTTATTCGTAGTAAGTGTCTTTTTATCTATTTATTAATGAGCAAGTATTTTGGTGCAAATATTGTAGTTGATATTGTTTGATTCGATATTTTTGATATTTTGCATGTTTATTTAAAGGTAACAATATGTTTGTTTCCAATATTTTTGTTTTTCGATATCTGTGCTTTTTACAGTTAAGTACGGGAAGTCGATATTTTTGTAATCAATATTTAATTTCCGATATATTTTTGTTTCAATATTTTAAGCATCAATATTATGTAAGTGATCCCAGCTGGAAACAGTAAGGTTTGACTCTTTCGGATTCTGAGTTGTGCACTCACTCTCAGCAATATCAGGTTAAATTAATTCAGTGCTTTACCCTGCAGGCGTTAGTCTCTTCCCTGCTGCAGAAAAGCCTATAATGATATGGAGAACCCTGACCTGGTATTGCACAACTCACATTCAATGGTACTTTGTTTACAACAGCTAAAACCCCCAGTTTGTTTCTCTTATTCCACAATACCAGAGTACTGCACTCGGTCAAAAAGTTCCATATGAAGGGCAATAATCCTCCATAAATAAACCGGAAAATAAATACAAAATAACGAATTAAAACAGTAAATTGGAAATAACATTTTTCACTCTCATAACTGACAGAACTAATGTTATTTTGGATTGGATAATGCGTACCGAGATCCTGGGATAATAACATTTTTAAAAAACACTTTCAGTGAATTAGATCCTGGCAATATTTATAAAATTACAATTACCTTTACGAGTAAGCCATATTTTTGTAAGTAGACTTTAGTCATCATTACTGTGTGTGGGAAACCCACTAAGATGGTTGACAATTGTTTCACTTCTGAATCTTGACTCCCTTAAATGTTATAAATAATTTCTGACCATTAGCTTGTCAGTCATTCAAAAATATAGTAGATTTTTGGTTAGTAAAATAATGCTATTCTATTTTATCAAACATTTAATCTCTTCCTTGCTAAAGATAAAAGTCCTTCCATGCCTGAGATATTCTACATTTATTAAAATAACCTACAGTTCTTGTCAGCGTAGATCTTTGCAGCACAATTATAAATGGGTGTTAAAAATTAATAACACAAGTGAATATTATTCATTTTTAATGTAAGGAACATGGAGTAAAATTGCTTTCAAACTAAAGGTCAAACAGTTCAATAATTCTCCTTTTATAAATTGCATCAGCTTATTTTATATCTCAGTTAGTTGAGAAAAATATTAATTTTGTTCAGTCTTCATTTTAATTCGCATAACCTTTTCAACATTTCAACAACTTTTAATTCAACGACCTTTTAAGCATTTCAGCACCACTTATCAAATACCACTAATTATCAACATAATTTCATTGGAAAGAGATAACTTGCATTTACACACTATTTTAGACAATGGCCTGTATATGAAAAAAATATACACTGAACGTCGTGTAATATATATGCTGATGTGCGAAGTGTAATATGCTGTTTATTACCATCATTATTGAGCAGTGCCCAGTGGATAGTGTTCATGCTCATACTTCGGACACAGGCTCATGCTGAAGGACAGGTTCTGTACTCAACCGCCATTGCACAGAGACAAAAGAAAGGCACAGTCAAATTCAGATTGCGGTCAACCCCTGATGCACAGCCATTTTTGACATTGCAAAGGGTTCTTGCCCCAACTTCTTCTGAGGTCATCATTGCCCAACTTCATAAGCAGTTAGCACGTTAGGTCATCTCCTTGGTGGAATGGGTAAATATGATGTCAATGAATACCATACATAATATGTGCAGGTCCATCAATGGCAATACCAATAATTGGCTTAAAAAGGTACTTCTGTAACACAAGTGATGTAAATTAAGACACCATCCCTCAAGAGACGCACTGCTCCGACCACCAATAAATAGGGCTTTACAGAATTCATTGGACTGTATAGGGGAGGGTTAAAATTGGTTATAACCCCACAACTGTTAAAATGTAGGACACTATATATGTTATTTTGATTGTCTTTATTATGTGTCTTCATTTTATTGTGAAGAGAATTTTGAGTACATGTATGTGTGTTCTTCATTGCTTCATCTGTACACATATACATGTGTAGGTAATTTGTTATATGATTTTTTTTTCTTCAAATATAAAAAATAATAATTTTCATAAACATTGTTCCTTGTTTATTTCCGTTAAGATAATGATACTTGTTGAGGAAGTGATCATTTGAGTGTAGGCTGGTTGAGATATTTGTATTAATCAAATGTCATTATTTTGAGGACTAGATAAACAATGATGAGTGTAGGAGAGTAGGATCTGCTTCACATGTTTACCCTCACTTTTTGCTGGTGTTTCACTGTTTTTTTACTTTAGTCTGGCTGGGAACCTGCTATTCAGGGCCCCAGCCTAGCTGCTTCCTCTCTAAATTGATTGCATGTGCTTTAGGTACACTCCAGATTGGATTCTGGGGTACCCTTGTGAGTCCCTAGTATATGGTATACTATGTACCAGGGCATAGGTACTCCATAGGCCTACCAGGGGCTGAAGCATGTATTGTGCCACCCCTGGAAAGCCCTGCAACATGACACCACTGGTCTGCTACTGCAGCCTGGGTAAGGTGGTGCATGCACCCCTTACTGAGGTATAAGTTCACTATACCTCACCTATCACTGCACATAGTAACCTATCAGTCACCCATATGGCAGGCTTATCAATCCTGAAGACAGGATGCTTGGTTAAATGTGAGAGGGTGCCCAGGCATGAGCTGAGCCCCTCTGTAGCCTTCGGAATATCTTCTTCAGGGTTGTCAGTGGTGCAGCCTGACCATATTCTCTTAAGTACATTATATCTAAAACGGTTAATGCTAACTTTGGACTGCCTGCATGGAAATATGTCGTGTTTGGTGTCAAACACCTTGGAATCATACCCCCACATCAATTCCTGATGTGAGAATATGATCCCACCAGTAGCGGTCCGTGGAGGGAGTTCGGTGGTGCGGGGAGGCGGGGCGGGGGAGGGGCAGGGTGGGGAAATGTAAACACCAGAATATGGATGAACGGAGGTAAGTACACATTTAAATAAATAAAACGAATTTCGTTGCGCGCGCTGCATCGCATTTTGCTGCCTCCTATGTATGCTGCTATTAAAAATAGGGGCAGCATCAAAATCAATGGGTGTTGCAGTGGAACGCCCTTCACAACACCCATTGCCCGGCCATTTCACACTTAGGTGCCGATTCCGATCCTGTAAAACCCGGGTACGAATGGTCGTACAGAGCGTATTCTCCATACGACTCGTACCCGTGAAATCCTGCTTACAAACCAACAAGTACGATTCGTACAGAAATACCATTTCTGTACGATTCGTAAAAATCTACGTGCGCTAAAAAATACCCACAATTCTGATCCGGGACATCGCGTACATGACGTCCGGACGGAGTCAGGCAGCGTTTTACGGACCAGCAAGTACGATTCGTGCCTACGTCACTCCGCACGGCTCATTTTTTACGGCAGCCAAAAACTCCTGGGAAATTGAGGACAACGCGAAGAAGGAGCACCGGTATGCGACGGACAGCCATGGACCCCATCCTACGTGTCATCCCGGCCCTCCTAGCCTACGACCTGGTGCACCGAAACCACCGCAGAAGGTCAGAACAACACCCAGGGACAAAGGGGGGGCGAGGGGCAGGAAACATAACCTCTACCTAATTTATAAAATACCATATTCTGTACATACATTACCTCCAGGGTCTGGTCACTTCGGGGGGCATGTCCCCAATCACTGCGTCCCGCTACAATGGCAGTGGGCGTGTAAGCGTACCCATCACCACTACAATGGTGGTACAGGCCGTACCCACGCTCTGAGGGTGTGGGTACAGCCCGTACCACCATTGTAGTGGTGATGTAGGGGTATGCGTGGTACGGGCTGTACCCACGCTCTGAGGGCGTGGGTATGGCGCATACCCCTACATCACTACTTCAATGGTGGTACGGGCCGTACCCACGCCCTCAGAGCGTGGGTACGGCCCATACCACACGTACCCCTACATCACCACTACAATGGTGGTATGGGCCGTACCCACGCTCTGAGGGCGTGGGTATGGTCCGTACCACTATTGTAGTGGTGATGTAGGGGTACGCTCTGTACCCACGCTCTGACGGCATGGGTAGGGCCCGTACCACCATTGTAGTGGTGATGTAGGGGTATGCGTGGTACGGGCCGTACCCACGCACTGAGGGCGTGGTACGGCCCGTACCACCATTGTAGGGGTGATGAAGGGGTACGCGTGGTACGGGCCGTACCCACACTCTGAGGGCATGGGTACGGTGTGTACCCCTACATCACCAATACAATGGTGGTACGAGCCGTACCCATGCCCTCAGAGCGTGGGTACGGCGTGTACCCCTACATCACCAATAAAATGGTGGTATGGGCCGTATCCACGCTCTGAGGGCGTAGGTACGGCGCGTACCCCTACATCACCACTACAATGGTGGTACGGGCCGTACCCACGCCCTCAGAGCGTGGGTACAGCCTGTACCACGCGTACCCCTTCATCACCACTACAATGGTGGTACGGGCCGTACCCACGCCCTCAGAGCGTGGGTACAGCCCGTACCACGCGTACCCCTTCATCACCACTTCAATGGTGGTACGGGCCGTACCCACGCTCTGAGGGCGTGTGTACGGCCCGTACCACCATTCTAGTGGTGATGTAGGGGTACGCGTGGTACGGGCCGTACCCACACTCTGAGGGCATGGGTACGGCCCGTACCCCTACATCACCAATACAATGGTGGTACGAGCCGTACCCACGCCATCAGAGTGTGGGTACGGCGTGTACCCCTACATCACCAATAAAATGGTGGTATGGGCCGTACCCACGCTCTGAGGGCGTGGGTACGGCGCGTACCCCTACATCACCACTACAATGATGGTAAGGGCTGTACCCACATCCTCAGAGCGTGGGTACGGCCCATACCACGCGTACCCCTACATCACCACTACAATGGTGGTATGGGCCATACCCACGCTCTGAGGGCGTGGGTATGGCCCGTGCCACTATTGTAGTGGTGATGTAGGGGTACGCTCCGTACACACGCTCTGAGGGCGTGGGTACGGCCCGTACCACCATTGTAGTGGTGATGTAGGGGTATGCGTGGTCCGGGCCGTACCCACGCTCTGAGGGCGTGGGTACGGCCTGTACCACCATTGCAGTGGTGATGTAGGGGTTCGCGTGGTACGGGCCGTACCCACACTCTGAGGGCGTGGGTACAGCGCGTACCCCTACATCACCAATACAATGGTGGTACAAGCCGTACCCACGCCCTCAGAGCGTGGGTACAGTGTGTACCCCAACATCACCAATAAAATGGTGGTACGGGCCGTATCCACTCCCTCAGAGTGTGGGTATGGCCCGTACCATGCGTACCCCTTCATCACCACTACAATGGTGGTACGGGCTGTACCCACGCTCTGAGGGCGTGGGTACGGCCCGTACCACCATTGTAGTGGTGTTGTAGGGGTACGTGCCGTACCCACGCTCTGAGGGCGTGGGTACGGCCCGTACCACCATTGTAGTGGTGATGTAGGGGTAGGCGTGGTACGGGCCGTACCCACACTCTGAGGGCGTGGGTACGGCCCATACCACCATTGTAGTGGTGATGTAGGGGTATGCGTGGTATGGGCCGTACACACGCTCTGAGGGCGTGTGTACGGCCCGTACCACCATTCTAGTGGTGATGTAGGGGTACGCGTGGTATGGGCCGTACCCACACTCTGAGGGCATGGGTACGGCACGTACCCCTACATCACCAATACAATGGTGGTACGAGCCGTACCCACGCCATCAGAGTGTGGGTACGGCGTGTACCCCTACATCACCAATAAAATGGTGGTACGGGCCGTACCCACGCTCTGAGGGCGTGGGTACAGCGCGTACCCCTACATCACCACTACAATGATGGTACGGGCTGTACCCACGCCCTCAGAGCGTGGGTACGGCCCATACCACGCGTACCCCTACATCACCACTACAATGGTGGTATGGGCCGTACCCACGCTCTGAGGGCGTGGGTATGGCCCGTACCACTATTGTAGTGGTGATGTAGGGGTACGCTCCGTACACACGCTCTGAGGGCGTGGGTACGGCCCGTACCACCATTGTAGTGGTGATGTAGGGGTATGCGTGGTACGGGCCGTAGCCACGCTCTGAGGGCGTGGGTACGGCCTGTACCACCATTGCAGTGGTGATGTAGGGGTACGCGTGGTACGGGCCATACCCACACTCTGAGGGCGTGGGTACAGTGCGTACCCCTACATCACCAATACAATGGTGGTACAAGCCGTACCCACGCCCTCAGAGCGTGGGTACAGTGTGTACCCCTACATCACCAATAAAATTGTGGTACGGGCCGTACCCACGCTCTGAGGGCGTGGGTACGGCGCGTACCACCTATGGTGGTACGGGCCGTACCCACTCCCTCAGAGTGTGGGTATGGCCCGTACCATGCGTACCCCTTCATCACCACTACAATGGTGGTACGGGCTGTACCCACGCTCTGAGGGCGTGGGTACGGCCCGTACCACCATTGTAGTGGTGATGTAGGGGTAAGTGCCGTACCCACGCTCTGAGGGCGTGGGTACGGCCCGTACCACCATTGTAGTGGTGATTTAGGGGTACGCGTGGTACGGGCCGTACCCACACTCTGAGGGCGTGGGTACGGCCCATACCACCATTGTAGTGGTGATGTAGGAGTATGCGTGGTATGGGCCGTACACACGCTCTGAGGGCGTGGGTACGGTCCGTACCACCATTGTAGTGGTGATGTAGGGGTACGCGTGGTACAGACCGTACCCAACCTATGAATGAGGGGGTACAGACCGCATCACCCGTACCCCTAGGGCACCAGTACATTTGTGATACAAGGCGTACACACGCCACAAATGTTGGCTTAGGGCCTGGTGCAGCATATAACCAGTATATTGGGGTGTGTTCATGGCCAGGACTGCAGTGTACTGCACCAAGGGTGTGGGTGGGTAGGTGGGTGTCTGCCTAGGATTCCCAGCAGTGGACAAAGACATGTGAGGCATGGGTGCAGAGGAATACCAGTAGTGGACAGAGACATGTGAGGGGTGGGTGCAGAGGAATACCAGCAGTGGACAGAGACATGGGATGGGTGTCTATCACTCCCAGCAGTGGACAGAGACATGTGAGGGGTGGGTGCAGAGGACTCCCAGCAGTGGACAGAGACATGGGGGTGGGTGCATATCACTGCCAGCAGTGGACAGAGACATGTGAGTGGTGGGTGCCTATCACTCCCAGCAGTGGACAGAGACATGTGAGGGGTGGGTGCCTATCACTCACAGCAGTGTACAGAGACATGTGAGGGGTGGGTGCCTATCACTGCAAACAGTGGACAGATACAGGTGAGGGGTGGGTGCCTATCACTCCCAGCAGTGGACAGATACATGTGAGGGGTATGTGCCTATCACTCCCAGCAGTGGACAGAGACATGTGAGGGGTGGGTGCATATCACTGCAAGCAGTGGACAGAGACATGTGAGGGGTGGGTGCCTATCACTCCCAGCAGTGGACAGAGACATGTGAGGGGTGGGTGCCTATCACTCCCAGCAGTGGACAGAGACATGGGGGTGTGTACATCATTATCAGATGACCACAACTCCATGGGTGTATGTACGCATCCCTAAGTTTCGACTATGTTGATAGTGCCATAACAACACATCACTGACAGCAGTGTCCCTCTCCCATGAGGATGGATGTCTTTCCCCCACTGCATGACACACCACATGTGGGTGTGAGGACAGATGACACATGCATACCCACCCCTGGCGGTTGCAGCACAATACACACACAGAGATCATGCCACAAGACTGTATAGTCATTTCAATGCCTACTTAACTAAGAGAGCCAAAGGGAACACACACTGTCACGCACATCCCAGGACTGATAGGAATGTACAGGTGCTGGGACAGCCACCAAGATGTTTTCTCTCATGGAAGGAGTAGGGTGGACTTCCCACAGATACAATGCCCACAATTGGGAATCAGGTGCCCAAATACCCTGAAGAACAAGTACCATATGTGTGCTAGGCTGGGATTACATACATGCATAGTGCGGAAAAGGGACAATTTCTCCATGAAGGCATGGCAACATACTCAATACACAAGTACATAGCAAGGATGGCACAGATGATGCATCCGGAGACATTGCTGAGCAGGCATGGCCATAGTTGAAGGGATCCGTCACCAACAAAGGAAATGTAGACACAGGTCAGCACAACAATTGTGCAACTCCCTGCAGGGAAGATGTCAGGTGCCACAGAGGAAGGAACACTCCTTGGGACAATGTCTCCAAACACAATTAGCACACACGACCAAAGATTATTTGCAGAGACCTTGTGATGGCACGCAGATGCCATGGTCCACCCCATGAGCATCACACTACAACATTTCCCTGAAACATAACACATTACCACAACTTCATATTTTATGGTGACTGTGTAAATTGAGCAGTCTATTCTTTCCAAATTGATAGTTGTATCTGTCTAAAATATTGTGACTAATGGGGAAAAGGAAATCACTGGAGGGAGGGGGTTTAGTATCATTGCTCCCCAATTAGAAAGGGAAAAAAGCAAAGAAGGCAGGCTCTGCCGCTAGCAACTGTGTGCTTACAAGAATAGAAGCAATATTTGAGGAATGTGAAGAGGTTTTGGGAGCCAATAATATTAATAACCCTGATGCCTATGTAAACCCCTCAGAGGAGGCTTTAGTTTGTAGGGGGAAAAAAAGAGTGATTCCAACAATGTTTACTAAACAAACTCAAAACCCCCATATTGGTGCACTTCTGTCTCCTACTGATGAGAATATTACTGTGAGACATCTTGCTGCTACTTCAAATATAATCTCTAGTTCCATCACCCCAAAGGCATTGTATCACTGCGAAGGCAGTAAACAACTTGTATGCTCTAACAGGTTTGCTATTCTAGATCACATTGATGAGAGCACGATGCCAATACCTGGTAACGATTCTGCTTTTGTAGCCCCGGTTACAGAGCCTAAAACGAGTTGTAAATGCGCTATCACAGTTGAACGGTTATTACAGAAGGTCGATTCCCTTCAAACTGAGGTAACATCTCTCAAAGAAGTAGTAGAAGATCTGTCACGCAGAATTGATCAGCAACGATTAACTCCTGTCCCCTTCCCCTCAATCACTCCGATTACTGTTTCAGCACTAGGAGCACCATCTACACATATTCGGGGGGGGGGGAGGTTAGTTCGAGCACAGTCCGGGAAACTCAACCCCGGGGCTCCGTTGTTACTATTACGGACATTTTACCTAGATCTACCGGATCATACGCTAAATCCCTAAAAGTACACAGATCTTCGGACCAAAATCGAAATAATGTAATTTTCAACAGGCCACTTTTTTATAATAAAGACCTTATCAGATCCAATCTGCAAAGAAGTGCTATTCGAGAAGGGACTAACTTACCAACAATTTATATGACCAAGATCCCCAAACCTAAACATAATCATGTTCACGAAAATAGTGAATCCCTTTGTAATAAAACTATTCATTGGTTAAGATATGTGAGGGGGTGTAGGTCAATTATACGGGATGACATGTTGGCAGTAAGGAGGATCTCAATGGCAAATTCCCAGACTGACTGTATAGAGTTGAAAGTGGCCACTGTTGAACTAGCGGAGAATTTATTGGCTCTGGAATCCCGTACCTCCGCCCCAGGGCATTCTGCAATTCAGATCAGATCCTCCCCTCTGTGGTCATTGGCAAGTCCGGAGGGGTTGACTAAACAGAGCCAGGTTGGAACTGAGTCCTGGCTAAATGCCATAGACTGACTAAAAAAGGGTACCCATCAAATAAAGTTCAGTATGAGATCAGATGTCAGCTGTGGTGTTTTGTGTTCCTATCCAAAAAGCCTAGATGTGAACAGAACGGAGATGACTATCCGAACTGTTGTGTGGTAAATAATTTAATTACCGGAACTTAATTTGATGCGGAAAATCTATAATAATAGCTCAGTAAAATAAGAGGCAGAATCCGTGGTATTAGAGGTTCGGAACGGGCTTTATTCCAAAATCAATTCGAATTGAGGACTCCATATTCCATCACCACGAAGGTTCAGGAAGTGAAGGACCCCACTTTATTGACAAGTAATCATTTATATACAATAGGCCTTACAGTGAAACAGATGCCGGAGGCGTAACAGTTGATAACAAAGATAAGAACATACATGCGTAACTAAAATGGGTGTAACTGGGCGTAACTAAAGAACGTCATCAGGTATGATGTCATAAATGGGTGGTTCCATGAAAGAATTTCGCAATGTCAGCAGAAATACTTGGCAGAGATGCGCACGCAGCAGCATGACGTGTGATTGACGTGTAACTAGGGGATGAAGGGGACTTGACATTTAGCTCTACATGTGGAGACAGAAGTCTGGGGTTATGTCAACCTAATCCCAAATCATATCTAATATCCTATGTTTAAAGAACTGTGTTATCCAGAAAGAAAGGTCTCTTAGGATAGAATCTTATTCTATACTGACTATACTGTCCGTTAGTGCGTGTACAAGCGTCTAAGTGTCTACACTAGATGCGAGGGCAGAAATCTTCCATAGTAATAGGGCTATTAATTACTTGCATGAAGACAGAGAAGCCGGGCCCTTTGCTCGGTAGCTGGGAGAATGTTTACTTAAACTACTAGACAGGAATGTATTGGATAGGGAGCGGAGCAAAGCAGATAATCTTGAAGGTGAAATACAGTTTTTGGCAGGCAACAGGCTGGAGTCAGGCACCGTTAGCCGCGCAGGGAGTAGGACAAAGTTCATGGGTTCAGATGCGAGCTCAGGCTGGAGCTTTCAGAGGCAGAAGGCAGAAAAGGCTTGATGGCAGAATCAGGGCCTACTCGCCTGAACTGTAAAATGGGATAAATGAACCATATAAAGCCGGTGGCCTTTCATACTTAGGAATAGAATATCCGGCCCATTCATGGCGGATCTGAAAGAGGATATGTTGACGGTGGACGCACATGTGTTTGCGTCTTCATAACTGGAACTGGAGGAAACATACATGTACTTATGGTTTATACATGAAACCGTTGGGGTCCAAGATAGGGGACATAACTGACCATAAAAATCCATATTTCCACATTCCCTCCTTGTCCCCTACTTGCCCTTAAGAGATATCAATCTTCATCAATCCGTTGATCTGTTCATATAGCATCATTTGTTCTTCTTTCTTCTTCCGGGATGAATGAAAACTTGGATGTGGGATACACGAGGTGGCACACAGACCACAAATCGCTGGTCCACATTGTAGGCATAAACAGCAACTGAATAGTATGAGAAAGCCAATACCTAGGAAGGATAGGACCCTCCATCCAAAGTTAGATAATACACTCCAAAACCAACTGGACCAAGTCCAGGTGCCTGGATTCTGGTGTATCTGGCTTACAATCTTATGAAGGCGAGTTATGGCTTTATATACTGACGGCGAATTTTCTGGTATGAAAATGCAACAGCTTGATCCGATGACCCTACAAGCTCCGCCCCTATCGGCCAGGATGACGTCAAGGACAAGACGATTTTGAAGCAATACAATCCGCATAGCAGACTGCTCTTCTGTTAAATTGCCTAAGGCGGAAATAGTTTCGTTCACTACTGCTTCAAGGGTTCTGGTTAATCTACGTATCAGCTTACTATTGGTAACTGTACCTATATAGGGAAAGAGACCTTTATTGAAATCTGTGTATTTTTCCCATGCTGTCTCAGTGTAATCGACTATTGGGAGATCGCTCCGTTCTCTATTGTGTACTAAATGAGTATTTCTATGATAATCAGGAGGAGCTAGGAAAACAGGTGGCAAAAGAAATCCGATGTAGCAGGTACCATCCCAATCTAGAGGCAAACGTGTATATGCAGTCTGACCACATACAAAGTAGGAATGGCGAGAAGCTCTAAATGTAGACTTGCCTTGATCACTGAATTCTATTACAGTGGTGCATTTACTGTGGCCCATGTGTGTGGAGCCATTCTTTTTTATACACAATTCACCTTTAACTGGAAACACTGACATAGCGGGCAAAATTGGTGCAGGTTCGGATTCGACATTCAGGATCATGAGATTAAGCGTGAAATTACCTAATCCATATACTTCATTTTCTAGATCAGTTCCTGTTCTTTTGGGAAGTCCCTTCTTGTCAGGGTAGCAGACTTTAAGTAAAACTAAGTGCAGGTTTCCCCATACCCAGTTGTCTTGATAAACTGCGGAATTCGAACCTTGGGAATTAATTAGACTAAACCATGCTCCACAGGAGCCATTGTGTGTGAACGGGTATGGGAAGAGAGGCAGAATTCCTTTATAGTTCTGATAGGGAGGGAGTCGGCCACATATCCAACAATTTGTAGCATTGCTAACCTGATGGGAATGATGTAACATACTAATAAAAGTGTTGTTGCGCAGCGCAAATCTATATGACAACTCATGCGGGGGAAGTTCACTAAAAGAATGTTCAGCAGTAACATTATGAACATGTTTAGAAATAGGATAATATATGTGCAACAATATACTTGCAGCTATTATTAAAAGACATAAGAAAAACAAAATTAATAACGTCACTGTGCAATGACTACGCAGTGATTTATAGTACGCATGTTGTTTAATTCGCTTCCTTCGGTGTCTTTCTCTATTCAGGTCTAGGGGATTCATGTCAGGGACAAATTCGACCGATTCACCTTGGAGAGGACTTAAACAATCAAATTGTCTGACTTGGTAGACCTTAATTTTAGTCTGTATTGTTCTTTGTCATTCAGTTCAACCAAAGGAAGCTTTGAGTCAATCGGTGAAGACACGCAAGGTGTGTCATTTACATCGGACGGTAGTCCATGAAATTTCTTGATATGACTTGAATGTATCCAGCCTTTTCGACCTTCGATCTTCACGGCTGTCCTTGTTGTTAACAGTACGAGTTGAGGCGATCTCCACCTAGGATCCAGCTGGGACTTCCGGTCAAAGTTCCTCACTAACACCAAATCCCCTGGAATTACGTCATGGGGTTTCACCTCGGTGTTGTCGGGAAAGGCTGCAGCTACCTGTGAACGACAAGATTGTAGTGCAGACATCAAGGAAGCCAAGTAATCTGTCAGCATGTTACAGTCAACATCAGTTATTTTTCGTGGTATAGGCGTCCACCACATATTTGGTGGTCTACCAAAGACCACCTCATAAGGGGATAGCCCTGTTCGAGAGTGCGCTACCATTCTCATGTAAAAGAGTGCAACTGGTAAGGCTACTACCCAGTCGACACCTTTCTCTCTACATATTTTGGACAATCTAATTTTCAGAGTTTGATTATGTCGTTCCACGAGACCTGCTGCCTCGGGGTGTCGGACACAGTGAAATCTCCACTGATAGCCTAACAAAAGTGAAACGTGTTTCATTAGTTCGGAGGAGAACGGCTGGCCGTTATCTGAGTAGACAACACGTGGTAAACCGTATCGTGGGAAGAATTCTCGAACCAACTGTTTGGCAGTAGTCGGGGCAGTGTAATCTGAAACCGGGTATGCCTCTGTCCAACGGGAAAGAGCACAGACAACTACGAGAACATATTTGAATCCTCGACATCGTTCCATCTGGATATAATCCATCTGGAGGACTTCAAAAGAGTGATCAGGAGGCTGAAATCCACCCTGTTCTACGGGAATGCTTTTACCTGGGTTAAACTGACAACAGATCATACAGGTACGAACTTTTTGTTTAGCTGCTGCTCGTAAATGTTTGTTGAACCAAATGTGTTGAATGCTGTCTAGCATAGCTTTTTCTCCTAGGTGCGCTGGACTATGTACAGTGTTAATGATAACTTGGACCATTGAATCAGGAAGGAACCACACAGATTTTTCCTTCGTCATCCATCCTTGATCCGTTTGGGTCCCTCCTAATTCAGTCCATTTCTTTATTTCATCTGGTGTAGCATGTGTCTGTATGTCAATTACGTCAAGAGCGGGATCCTTAATCATCATGCACTGTGTTGGTGTCGGAACTATTGTCTTTGTCATGTCAGACGTGTGGGTTTGAGCAGTCTGTTTAGCTGTTCTGTCAGCTAAATCATTGCCTTGGGAAATGATATCAGTAACTTTCGTATGAGCTTTACATTTCATAATTGATATTGCAGTGGGTAGATGTATTGCATCTAGTAAGGCATGAATAAGGGGTCCGTGCTGAATGTGGGTACCGTGAGAAGTTAAATAACCTCTCTCTCGCCACAGCACGCCGAAGTCATGTACAACTCCGAATGCATAACGTGAATCAGTATATATGTTGACTTTTTTATTCGTAGCTTGAATACAGGCTTGTGTCAGAGCGACGAGCTCTGCTACTTGAGCGGACAAGGTATTTATGCGATTTGTTTCAATAACTTCAGTATCTGTTGTGACTGCATACGCGGCCACTAACTCTCCTGTACTTGTTCTCATACATGACCCATCTACATACAACGTCAGGTCTGGATCTGACAATGGGACGTCTGTCAAGTCTTGTCTAGGTTTCGTCGTGATAGTGATAACTTCAATACAATCATGTGCAAGTGGGTCTGTTCCGTTTACTGGTAACAGTGTGGCAGGATTCAATGTACTACAACGTCTGATTTCTATATGTGGCTGAAACAATGTTAATTCGTAACCAGTGAGTCGTGCTATAGTCAAGTGTTGTGTCTGTGTGCGGTTCAAGAGAACCTCTACTGCATGTGGTACTTGTACTGTCAATTGGTGTCCTAACACTATGGCATCGCTTTGTCTGATTGCTAAAGCTGTTGCTGCCACTGATTTCAGGCACGCAGGAAGAGCCTGAGCTACGGGATCTAATGTACTAGAAAAATAAGCACACGGTTTGTGTGATCCTGCTTGTTCCTGTGTGAGTACTGACAAGGCAGTACCTTCGCGTTCTGTAACAAAGAGTGTAAAATGTTTATTGTAACATGGTGTTGCTAAAACAGGCGCTTGACATAAAGCTTTCTTTAGGCTTTCAAAAGCTTGTGTATGTTCCTGAGTCCAAGGGAGAACAGTCGATGTGGCTGCCTCCTGTGTTGTCAACTGAATGAGTGGTTTTGCTAGAAATGCATACTGAGGGATCCACTGCCTACAATATGAAGTGAGGCCTATAAAAGCCCGCACCTCCTTTTGTGTCTTGGGTATTGGCATGTTAGCAATTAACTGGATGCGATCTGGTGTAAGCTGCCTTCCCTCCTTGGACAGCGAGTGACCAAGGTAAACAACTCGCTGGACACAGAATTGCAGCTTAGAAGGGGACACCTTGTGCCCCTTTTCGGCCAAAAAATGTAAAACCGTCAGTGAGGCTTTTTCACATTCAGGTTCGCTTCTAGCGGTGATCAGCAGATCATCGACATATTGAAGCAGGGCAGTGTTGACTGGCATGTGTATACTGTCAAGTTCTCGTTTCAGTGCTTGGCTATTGATGCTGGGGCTTTCTGTGAATCCTTGGGGTGCGCGTGTGAATTTAAAGCTTCGTCCATTTAAACTAAATCCGAACAAGTATTGGCTTTCCGGATCTATTGGGACGCTGAAAAAGGCATTCTTGAGATCAATTACAGTAAAGAATGTTGCTTCGGAATCAATAGCTGTCAGTAATGAAGAAATGTCTGGAACTACGGGGTATTGTGGTACAATACATTTATTTAATTCGCGCAGATCAATGACCAATCGGTATACTGGCGGGGCCTTTGGATCAGTTCGTTTATGAATCGGGATTATCGGTGAATTACATACATTGGAGTCTGTTTCCACAACCACTCCTTGGGTAATAAGTTCGTCAATGATTTGCAGTAAAGCCAATACAGCATCTGGTGGTAACTTGTATTGTCGCATTCGTGGTAGTACCACTCCTGCCTTTAGTGTGACTCGATATGGTGTAATGTTCATGCAACCAACATCTGTAGGGCCTTCTGCCCATAAATGTGTGGGTAAAGTCTGCAGTCGGTGATCCATGTCTCGGGACACATAGTGCCCTTTGAAATCACGTAAAAACAATCTTACTCCTTCCGGAGAACAACATATTATAGCTCCTAGAGCTTTCAAAGTTTTTATACCTAACAAGTTTTCTGGGCATGATTTAGTAAGCAATAAATATGTAGTTCGTGTCAAAGGACCAATCGTAAGGGGAAGAGGCTGTGATACTTCGTTAACGATAGGTTTTCCTGAAAAGCCAAGGGAAATATTCTGTGAGCCTGAGAGGGGTGCCCCTGGAACTTCACTACGTTTTATTGTTGTTCGGCTTGCCCCTGTATCAAGTAAAAATTTTCTATCTTGGCCTAATAGTTCACTGTGTACATAAGGTCCTTCTTGATCTACAGGGACCTCAATAAGGGGTAAGCCAACTTCCCTCTCTAGGCTGTTTCATGAGTATCGTTGATAATCAGGATAGTCATACTGTGCGGTCTGGTACATCTGTCGTGTCGTTGTTTGTGTGGCAGCAATAGGCTGCGGTGGTGGAGCCGGCAGAGACTGTTGCGGAGCCGGCATGGACTGCGCATGCTGCGGAGCTCCTTGTTGGTTCTGATCCTGTCTAAGTGGCCGTGGTCTTTCTTTTGTATTACCTATGGCGATATTATGTTTTAAAACTGGACAATCGTGTACATAATGGCCTGGCTGTTTACAATAGTTGCATGTCCCTTTTACAGGACCTGTTGCAACACTGGACTGTGTCATACCCTTTTTATGACCGTCAGCTGGAACTGTCTGGGAAACTAGCATTTTCATTTTTGTGTCTTTCATGCGTCTTTGTTCATGTTCTTGTTCCTCTCTAATTCTATTGTGATGGTACTGTAACATTTGTAACATTTGTGACGGGGTGTTACCTTGCCAGGTACTCTCGAATTTCAATACTCTATTCTTAACTTGGGGCAACGAATTTTCAACTAACTTTGTCACAAACAGATGTGGATACGATTCGCTACTTGCTTTTATTCCACTGTTTATACCAAAACATTTTTCGAATCGGGCATAGAAATCACTAGTGTCCTCATCTGGTTTTTGTTTACAGGCTGAGATTGCACCCCAGTCTTCCTTTTTCGTAGTTAATAAACGTGGCAGTACCTGTACTAGTAAACCTGGTAGTGTTTTGGTTTTTTCCCCAAGCCCTGCACCTGGACCTCGAGCTTTTTCTTCGTTTTCTAATGCTGTCCAATCTATCTTTTGGTCTCCCACCTCCCAATCCTTTTCCTTGAGTTTTTCATAAATGCCCGCAGGCATTAATACCTTCAATATTGTCATAATGTCGGGGTAGGTATACTCTCCCATGAGTAACATGTCTTTAATTTCTCGGTGGAAACCCGCTGGGTCTTTGTCATGACTGGGTACCACCTTCTTCATTTCCAATAGTTCTATTTTAGATATGGGTGTGTATACAAACACACGTTTAAACTGATTGTCCTCTCCTTTTATCGGGTGCACTTCGCGTAAGGGATTCTGTCTATCCATATAATACGTCGTTCTTTCCTTGATGGGCAGTGAGACATGTTCGGGACATACAAAAAGAATGTACTGCTTTCTGGATTCTAGTATTTCTCTAATTAGCTCAGTACCTGAACCTCTCCATTTATTCGTGAGTAATTTAGTCAATATATCAGGTAAGGGACCAGGGTCGGAGTGTTGGCTTTTATATAATATAAGGAGTTGTTGAATCATATAGATACCAGCTAAACGCTGTTCATCTGGGGCGAGGTTCAAAAACGTGTGTGCTAATGTATCATCACTATATTTTCCGGGACTATCAACCCAATGAACGGCTGACCTGGCTAATTCTTGTTCGTCCAGAGAATCGAGTATATGATAACCCCTTCGTTCTCGGAGTAGGTTGTCAGCGGCTTGGAACGAATGTTCGGGGGACCTTATATTTATTATAGGAGTTTGGAAATTTCTGCTATTATCTGGACATACCGGACGTATCGGATCAGTGAAGCATCTAGTATTATTGCAAGATCTTCCTCTACCTACATAGGCCATGGTTTCTAACTGTCCTGTGGGCAGTTCTAATTCTTCCTCGTCCTCGGTTTGTTCAGGCTCGTCTACTGCTAATCTTTCTTCGTGTATTCGCTCTACTTCTTTGCGGATCTTGCAGCACATAGCTACTATACATGATCGTTTATCATGTCTCCCCTCTGATATATTCTGACTCCATGTGGTAAGAATTTGCATTTCTTTCGGATTTACCCCTGGTTGGTCTTGATTTCTGATCACACAATTTATGAGGAAACGTAACAGTTCCCCCTGTATTTCCACTTTTTGGTACTCCATGGCTCTGTTAATACTCTCAGAATCTCGCCCTGACTGGACAAAGTGATATATATTTTCTAAGTGTGTAGTCATTCCTGGTAGCTTCCCTAAATATATAGCAGCTCGTCGGATACGTAATGATGCTAGCATCATTTCGTCCCCTTTTCCGGGCACAGGGTCATATCTACAATCTATTAGAAGTTCCTTGAGCGTGTTGGGAGTTATTAGTTTGGGCGTACGTTGGTGGGCTAATTCTTGAAAGGAAAGTTTATTTACTCTGGGTGGCGTGGAAAAAATGTTTGATGTACCTCCGGTAGCCCCACCTGGGGTGCTGGATGTGAAAGGATTCGTCGAACGTGATATAGCAACTATAGGTGTGGATACAGATGTCGAAGCAGATGTGCTTGCCTGAACTTGTGTCGGAGTTTGCTGTTGCGGAGGTACAGACGGAAGAGGGTCTTGGCGTTGAACCCCCTCTGCAGGCGGTCTATGTGGCGCAGCATTAGCATACTCGGGAGCTGCGTCGTCTAAATAAGAGGAAAGAAAAACATCTTCTGCGGTTCTGGGATGCCCTTTGGGATGTACCTTTATCGGAAACAATGGGGGTGGCAAGTCTTTTGGTAACTCCGGAGTAGCCTTAGGTAATCCTTCGGCCAGGAGAGGATACATACCATTCATAAGGGCATTTCGTTGTCTGTCTACTTGTTCTGATTTTACTCGAGTACCTTCTTCAATTAATATATTTTCTCGAACTTTATTTAAATTCTCCTTACTCTTCTCTTCCTGTCTACGTGCTTTTTCTGTACGTCTATACGATTCTTTACGCCATAATTCAATGGCGTCCTTCTGTGATTGTCTAGCTTTCTTTTTCCATAATTCTTCCTCTACTTTCACGATGCAATCTGCATCCCAGGTCCCAGCTGCGGGCCACCTCTGACTTTCTGGTAATTCCTTGGTGTAGTCTACCCATAAATCAAGAAATAATATGGCGTCTAGGCCATGTTTATGATACATAAAGTACCCTGGAGTGTCCCTAGGAGGAATGGGAACAGCTTCTTCGAGTACCCCTTTTCTAGTTTTGATCTGTCTTAATTTCGAAAAGAGCGGCATTTTGAGAACTGATCTGATCTGATACCTAATTTTGAACACGTTTAATACAACGAAACACAATAATGAACAGTCATTCACACCACAATATGCAGAACGTATTTAAAACATTTAACATTTAACATTTAATGAACAACAATGATGGCCGTTCACTAAGCATAATACTCGATACTAACTAGATAATTCTGACTTCATATACTAGACATACTTGATATACTGCTAAACAGTACAGGTACACTGCTGAAACAGTGCAGACCGGATTTGTGTACCCAAACCCGTCTTGACCGGCACAACCTATGTGCACGTCAGAACGCCTCCCCGACAATGGTACTCACCGGGTAGCTCGGAACGGAAGGCCTCGGAACTGAACTGAACTGGACTCGGACCGGACTGGACTCGACTCGATACTTCGGAACTTCGGAACTTCGGAACTGGTGGGCCTCTGTATACCTCGGATCTTGCTCTCTCAGCTAGGCTCTGGTCGGGATACTTCGCACTTCTCACCGCCTCGTCTGGGTGTTGATCGCAGCCTCAGTTACCCCCGCTCGGCAGGAGGGAGATACAGGAAATCCTGTGGGTACGCGTTGTTGTCCGTCCAGCTGTGACAGGAGACCGGGCCTGCAACGCACCTCCGGCGCGTGAGATGAGAAAGTGTCCCTGTTCGGGCGCCATATATGTGGTAAATAATTTAATTACCGGAACTTAATTTGATGCGGAAAATCTATAATAATAGCTCAGTAAAATAAGAGGCAGAATCCGTGGTATTAGAGGTTCGGAACGGGCTTTATTCCAAAATCAATTCGAATTGAGGACTCCATATTCCATCACCACGAAGGTTCAGGAAGTGAAGGACCCCACTTTATTGACAAGTAATCATTTATATACAATAGGCCTTACAGTGAAACAGATGCCGGAGGCGTAACAGTTGATAACAAAGATAAGAACATACATGCGTAACTAAAATGGGTGTAACTGGGCGTAACTAAAGAACGTCATCAGGTATGATGTCATAAATGGGTGGTTCCATGAAAGAATTTCGCAATGTCAGCAGAAATACTTGGCAGAGATGCGCACGCAGCAGCATGACGTGTGATTGACGTGTAACTAGGGGATGAAGGGGACTTGACATTTAGCTCTACATGTGGAGACAAAAGTCTGGGGTTGTGTCAACCTAATCCCAAATCATATCTAATATCCTATGTTTAAAGAACTGTGTTATCCAGAAAGAAAGGTCTCTTAGGATAGAATCTTATTCTATACTGACTATACTGTCCGTTAGTGCGTGTACAAGCGTCTAAGTGTCTACACTAGATGCGAGGGCAGAAATCTTCCATAGTAATAGGGCTATTAATTACTTGCATGAAGACAGAGAAGCCGGGCCCTTTGCTCGGTAGCTGGGAGAATGTTTACTTAAACTACTAGACAGGAATGTATTGGATAGGGAGCGGAGCAAAGCAGATAATCTTGAAGGTGAAATACAGTTTTTGGCAGGCAACAGGCTGGAGTCAGGCACCGTTAGCCGCGCAGGGAGTAGGACAAAGTTCATGGGTTCAGATGCGAGCTCAGGCTGGAGCTTTCAGAGGCAGAAGGCAGAAAAGGCTTGATGGCAGAATCAGGGCCTACTCGCCTGAACTGTAAAATGGGATAAATGAACCATATAAAGCCGGTGGCCTTTCATACTTAGGAATAGAATATCCGGCCCATTCATGGCGGATCTGAAGGAGGATATGTTGACGGTGGACGCACATGTGTTTGCGTCTTCATAACTGGAACTGGAGGAAACATACATGTACTTATGGTTTATACATGAAACCGTTGGGGTCCAAGATAGGGGACATAACTGACCATAAAAATCCATATTTCCACAGTTGAACCAATGGATGGGGTAGTGGAGGCTAATGTGAAGGGGACTAATAGGCATACCCCAAGGATGACCCATGTTCTTTCGTGGAATATAGCAGGCCTTCAGACCAAACTAGCTGTCCCTGAATGGAATGAATTTATCGAAAAGTATGATGTCTGCAAGTTCCAGGAGACCTGGAGCATGGTTCCGCTATATAAATCTGGGTATACTACTTTTTTTGTTCCAGCTTCCTGGTCAGGGAAAGGTCGTCCATCAGGGGGCCTTCTCATATGGATTAATATTTCTCTGAATTGGTCAATCGTGAAGGGCAATCTCGATTCAGCAGACCTACTACATCTATCGATTAAAAGTCCAACCACAAACATAAAAATGGAGCTCTTTAATATCTATGCTCGAGGGTCTCCTGGGGCCAAAGTATCCTCAACCCTTGCTGCTCTGGATCGAGAGTTATTACATCTTTATCCTCTTGCTAATATTATTGTAGCAGGAGATTTTAATTGTACTTTCGAACCATTGAGTAGTGAGGACTTGTTGGGCACGAATGACACAGACAATAAATGGGGTATCCCAACTCTTAATCTAGCTCCTATCAAGAAGTGGTCCCAAAGGGCTATTCAAATGAATGCCTTAATGTTTGAATACAATCTAAGGGCAGTAAATGGCCGGACGCATTCAGACCAACACGGGGGTAACACTTTTAACAGAATTAGTTCACCATCACGCATAGATTATATCTTGATTAGCGTACATCTATGGGGTGATCTCATAGATATGGTAGTAAAAGACACCCTTGATAGTGACCACAATCCCCTCTGTATGCAAATAAAAATAAATGGGGACCCAATGGCCTTAGATTATTGACAAAAGAGTATGAGCCCTCTAATTGTAACCGTCGGCTTAAATGGCATAAGGTTGCAAATCAGGATGACAAACTTTTTAGTATAATTGAATTATTACATCATAAGATCAAGGAGCTTGACTCATTAGGTGATAATTTAAAACTAACTCACGATTTCTGTTTCCCTGGCTTCTATCAAAATTTAATTATAAAGTTGGGACAATTTTTTTCCATCAAGGTCAGCAAAACAGGGAAGGGAAACCGAACAATGCCCAAGAATTCTTGGTATTCGGTTACATGCAGGGATAAGAGGCAGGCGTTATCTGTAGCCCTGAGAGGGAAAGATGTGGGTTTAATTAGAATGGCCAGAAAGGACTATGCTAGATCCCAAGTGGCAGCAAAGCGCGAGTGGGAAGAGACCCACTGGCAGGACCTCAAGTTAGCCTCACGGCAAAAAGATTCCACGCTATTCTTGGAGATAATCAATAAGGGGAACCGTAAAGGTTCTGAACCGTTACCCAATCATATTACGGGGCAACAATGGTATGATAATTTCTATGACCTTTACTCTGGTAAGGCGGATGTTTCATATACAGAAGATGATTATCTCCCCTATACACTGGGAGATTCCTCATTGGATGAACCTTTTGACTTACAGGAGGTAACCCGGGCAATAGGAAACATAGCCCCCGGCAAAGCAGCGGGTCAGGATGGCATACCCGGTGATCTCCTTCTGTATGACCGGAAACCTTGGGCACAGTTCAGTTTGCGGCTGATGAATTTTATAGCTAGAGGTCACCCAGTCCCCGAATCCTGGAAAGGGGCGAAAGTTGTTGTGATCTATAAAAAGGGGGATAGGGAGGACCCCGCCAACTACAGGCCGATTAGCCTAATAGATGTGATACAGAAGGTGGTTGGCAGGGTGCTCCTTATGAGGTTAAGTTTATGGATGGAGAAGGTGATATTTTGTCGCATCTCCAGGCTGGTTTTAGGGGGCGAGTGTGCACGGTGGACCAGGTCTTTAGATTCTTTATGATCTATTGGAAGACCGTGGTCATAGGGAAAGGCAGTTTGTATTTGGCCTTCATTTATTTGAAGACTGCTTTTGACCTGGTCCCCCGCCCCAAGCTCTGGCAGGTGTTGCGTGAGTTAGATACTCCCCCTTTGGTTTTGGACTTCATTAGATATCTCCATGAGGGCAATTACGCCAGAATTAGGTGGGGAACTCAGGGACAGCTAACAGAGAGGATCAAGGTAAACAGGGGGGTGCGCCAGGGCTGTGTATTGGCACCGACCTTGTTCTCCCTCTTTGTGAATGGGGTGGCAGACCATTTGAGGGAGACTCCGGCCGATGCACCAGCCCTGGCGGGTGAAAAGATCCCGACCCTCCTGTATGCTGACGACACCCTCTTGCTGTCAAAAAGCCCAAGTGGTCTCCAAAGGCTGTTAGACAGATTTAGCCTATTTTGTTCTGGTCGAGGCTTAATCATCAATACTGTTAAAACAAAATTGCTGGTTTTATCCCCCTCAAAGCGGTTTATAAATAACATTACCCTTGAAGGCAAACCATTAGACCTAGTTGAGTCTTTCGATTATTTGGGTATACGCATCACTAGTGACATGAAGTGGAATTCCCATTTGACAAAAATGCTTCTGAACCACAAGCGAGTATCCGGGGCAATTTTAAGAGAACAACAACTCTCTGTAAGTAAACCAATATCCCCGGCCCTTGTGGTTTATGAAGGCAAAGCCCTCCCCTCAGCCGTGTATGGGGCTGAGCTATGGGGCTTTGAGAATACCACTGACCTAGTAAGATCGGAGAATAAGTTTTTTAGAGGTCTGGTTTACGGCGTGCGTACGGCTCGTACCACCATTGTATTGGTGATGTAGGGGTACGCGCCGTACCCATGCCCTCAGAGTGTGGGTACGGCCCGTACCACGCATACCCCTACATCACCACTAGAATGGTGGTACGAGCCGTACCCACGCCCTCAGAGCGTGGGTACAGCCCGTACCACGCGTACCCCTTCATCACCACTACAATGGTGGTACGGGCCGTACCCACGCTCTGAGAGCGTGAGTACGGCCCGTACCACCATTCTAGTGGTGATGTAGGGGTACGCGTGGTACGGGCCGTACCCACACTCTGAGGGCATGGGTACGGCGCGTACCCCTACATCACCAATACAATGGTGGTACGAGCCGTACGCACGCCATCAGAGTGTGGGTACGGCGTGTACCCCTACATCACCAATAAAATGGTGGCACGGGCTGTACCCACGCTCTGAGGGCGTGGGTACGGCGCGTACCCCTACATCACCACTACAATGATGGTACGGGCTGTACCCACGCCCTCAGAGCGTGGGTACGGCCCATACCACGCGTACCCCTACATCACCACTACAATGGTGGTATGGGCCGTACCCACGCTCTGAGGGCGTGGGTATGGCCCGTACCACTATTGTAGTGGTGATGTAGGGGTACGCTCCGTACACACGCTCTGAGGGCATGGGTACGGCCCGTACCACCATTGTAGTGGTGATGTAGGGGTATGCGTGGTACGGGCCGTACCCACGCTCTGAGGGCGTGGGTACGGCCTGTACCACCATTGTAGTGGTGATGTAGGGGTACGCGTGGTACGGGCCGTACCCACACTCTGAGGGCGTGGGTACAGCGCGTACCCCTACATCACCAATACAATGGTGGTACAAGCCGTACCCACGCCCTCAGAGCGTGGGTACAGTGTGTACCCCTACATCACCAATAAAATGGTGGTACGGGCCGTACCTACGCTCTGAGGGCATGGGTACGGCGCGTACCACCTATGGTGGTACGGGCCGTACCCACTCCCTCAGAGTGTGGGTACGGCCCGTACCATGCGTACCCCTTCATCACCACTACAATGGTGGTACGGGCTGTACCCACGCTCTGAGGGCGTGGGTACGGCCCGTACCACCATTGTAGTGGTGATGTAGGGGTACGTGCCGTACCCACTCTCTGAGGGCGTGGGTACTTCCCGTACCACCATTGTAGTGGTGATGTAGGGGTACGCGTGGTACGGGCCGTACCCACACTCTGAGGGCGTGGGTACGGCCCGTACCACCATTGTAGTGGTGATGTAGGGGTATGCGTGGTATGGGCCGTACCCACGCTCTGAGGGCGTGGGTACGGTCCGTACCACCATTGTAGTGGTGATGTAGGGGTACGCGTGGTACAGACCGTACCCAACCTATGAATGAGGGGGTACGGACCGCATCACCCGTACCCCTAGGGCACCAGTACATTTGTGATACAAGGCGTACACACGCCACAAATGTTGGCTTAGGGCCTGGTGCAGCATATAACCAGTATATTGGGGTGTGTTCATGGCCAGGACTGCAGTGTACTGCACCAAGGGTGCGGGTGGGTGGGTGGGTGTCTGCCTAGGATTCCCAGCAGTGGACAAAGACATGTGAGGCATGGGTGCAGAGGAATACCAGTAGTGGACAGAGACATGTGAGGGGTGGGTGCAGATGAATACCAGCAGTGGACAGAGACATGGGATGGGTGTCTATCACTCCCAGCAGTGGACAGAGACATGTGAGGGGTGGGTGCAGAGGACTCCCAGCAGTGGACAGAGACATGGGGGTGGGTGCCTATCACTCCCAGCAGTGGACAGAGACATGTGAGTGGTGGGTGCCTATCACTCCCAGCAGTGGACAGAGACATGTGAGGGGTGGGTGCCTATCACTCACAGCAGTGTACAGAGACATGTGAGGGGAGGGTGCCTATCACTGCAAACAGTGGACAGAGACAGGTGAGGGGTGGGTGCCTATCACTCCCAGCAGTGGACAGAGACATGTGAGAGGTGGGTGCCTATCACTCCCAGCAGTGGGCAGAGACATGTGAGGGGTGGGTGCCTATCACTCCCAGCAGTGGACAGAGACATGGGGGTGTGTACATCATTATCAGATGACCACAACTCCATGGGTGTATGTACGCATCCCTAAGTTTCGACTATGTTGATAGTGCCATAACAACACATCACTGACAGCAGTGTCCCTCTCCCATGAGGATGGATGTCTTTCCCCCACTGCATGACACACCACATGTGGGTGTGAGGACAGATGACACATGCATACCCACCCCTGGCGGTTGCAGCACAATACACACACAGAGATCATGCCACAAGACTGTATAGTCATTTCAATGCCTACTGAACTAAGAGAGCCAAAGGGAACACACACTGTCACGCACATCCCAGGACTGATAGGAATGTACAGGTGCTGGGACAGCCACCAAGATGTTTTCTCTCATGGAAGGAATAGGGTGGACTTCCCACAGATACAATGCCCACAATTGGGAATCAGGTGCCCAAATACCCTGAAGAACAAGTACCATATGTGTGCTAGGCTGGGATTACATACATGCATAGTGCGGAAAAGGGACAATTTCTCCATGAAGGCATGGCAACATACTCAATACACAAGTACATAGCAAGGATGGCACAGATGATGCATCCGGAGACATTGCTGAGCAGGCATGGCCATAGTTGAAGGGATCCATCACCAACAAAGGAAATGTAGACACAGGTCAGCACAACAATTGTGCAACTCCCTGCAGGGAAGATGTCAGGTGCCACAGAGGAAGGAACACTCCTTGGGACAATGTCTCCAAACACAAATAGCACACACGACCAAAGATTATTTGCAGAGACCTTGTGATGGCACGCAGATACCATGGTCCACCCCATGAGCATCACACTACAACATTTCCCTGAAACATAACACATTACCACAACTTCATATTTTATGGTGACTGTGTAAATTGAGCAGTCTATTCTTTCCAAATTGATAGTTGTATCTGTCTAAAATATTGTGACTAATGGGGAAAAGGAAATCACTGGAGGGAGGGGGTTTAGTATCATTGCTCCCCAATTAGAAAGGGAAAAAAGCAAAGAAGGCAGGCTCTGCCGCTAGCAACTGTGTGCTTACAAGAATAGAAGCAATAGTTGAGGAATGTGAAGAGGTTTTGGGAGCCAATAATATTAATAACCCTGATGCCTATGTAAACCCCTCAGAGGAGGCTTTAGTTTGTAGGGGGAAAAAAAGAGTGATTCCAACAATGTTTACTAAACAAACTCAAAACCCCCATATTGGTACACTTCTGTCTCCTACTGATGAGAATATTACTGTGAGACATCTTGCTGCTACTTCAAATATAATCTCTAGTTCCATCACCCCAAAGGCATTGTATCACTGCGAAGGCAGTAAACAACTTGTATGCTCTAACAGGTTTGCTATTCTAGATCACATTGATGAGAGCATGATGCCAATACCTGGTAACGATTCTGCTTTTGTAGCCCCGGTTACAGAGCCTAAAACGAGTTGTAAATGCGCTATCACAGTTGAACGGTTATTACAGAAGGTCGATTCCCTTCAAACTGAGGTAACATCTCTCAAAGAAGTAGTAGAAGATCTGTCACGCAGAATTGATCAGCAACGATTAACTCCTGTCCCCTTCCCCTCAATCACTCTGATTACTGTTTCAGCACTAGGAGCACCATCTACACATATTCGGGGGGGGGGAGGTTAGTTCGAGCACAGTCCGGGAAACTCAACCCCGGGGCTCCGTTGTTACTATTACGGACATTTTACCTAGATCTACCGGATCATACGCTAAATCCCTAAAAGTACACAGATCTTCGGACCAAAATCGAAATAATGTAATTTTCAACAGGCCACTTTTTTATAATAAAGACCTTATCAGATCCAATCTGCAAAGAAGTGCTATTCGAGAAGGGACTAACTTACCAACAATTTATATGACCAAGATCCCCAAACCTAAACATAATCATGTTCACGAAAATAGTGAATCCCTTTGTAATAAAACTATTCATTGGTTAAGATATGTGAGGGGGTGTAGGTCAATTATACGGGATGACATGTTGGCAGTAAGGAGGATCTCAATGGCAAATTCCCAGACTGACTGTATAGAGTTGAAAGTGGCCACTGTTGAACTAGCGGAGAATTTATTGGCTCTGGAATACCGTACCTCCGCCCCAGGGCATTCTGCAATTCAGATCAGATCCTCCCCTCTGTGGTCATTGGCAAGTCCGGAGGGGTTGACTAAACAGAGCCAGGTTGGAACTGAGTCCTGGCTAAATGCCATAGACTGACTAAAAAAGGGTACCCATCAAATAAAGTTCAGTATGAGATCAGATGTCAGCTGTGGTGTTTTGTGTTCCTATCCAAAAAGCCTAGATGTGAACAGAACGGAGATGACTATCCGAACTGTTGAACCAATGGATGGGGTAGTGGAGGCTAATGTGAAGGGGACTAATAGGCATACCCCAAGGATGACCCATGTTCTTTCGTGGAATATAGCAGGCCTTCAGACCAAACTAGCTGTCCCTGAATGGAATGAATTTATCGAAAAGTATGATGTCTGCAAGTTCCAGGAGACCTGGAGCATGGTTCCGCTATATAAATCTGGGTATACTACTTTTTTTGTTCCAGCTTCCTGGTCAGGGAAAGGTCGTCCATCAGGGGGCCTTCTCATATGGATTAATATTTCTCTGAATTGGTCAATCGTGAAGGGCAATCTCGATTCAGCAGACCTACTACATCTATCGATTAAAAGTCCAACCACAAACATAAAAATGGAGCTCTTTAATATCTATGCTCGAGGGTCTCCTGGGGCCAAAGTATCCTCAACCCTTGCTGCTCTGGATCGAGAGTTATTACATCTTTATCCTCTTGCTAATATTATTGTAGCAGGAGATTTTAATTGTACTTTCGAACCATTGAGTAGTGAGGACTTGTTGGGCACGAATGACACAGACAATAAATGGGGTATCCCAACTCTTAATCTAGCTCCTATCAAGAAGTGGTCCCAAAGGGCTATTCAAATGAATGCCTTAATGTTTGAATACAATCTAAGGGCAGTAAATGGCCGGACGCATTCAGACCAACACGGGGGTAACACTTTTAACAGAATTAGTTCACCATCACGCATAGATTATATCTTGATTAGCGTACATCTATGGGGTGATCTCATAGATATGGTAGTAAAAGACACCCTTGATAGTGACCACAATCCCCTCTGTATGCAAATAAAAATAAATGGGGACCCAATGGCCTTAGATTATTGACAAAAGAGTATGAGCCCTCTAATTGTAACCGTCGGCTTAAATGGCATAAGGTTGCAAATCAGGATGACAAACTTTTTAGTATAATTGAATTATTACATCATAAGATCAAGGAGCTTGACTCATTAGGTGATAATTTAAAACTAGCTCACGATTTCTGTTTCCCTGGCTTCTATCAAAATTTAATTATAAAGTTGGGACAATTTTTTTCCATCAAGGTCAGCAAAACAGGGAAGGGAAACCGAACAATGCCCAAGAATTCTTGGTATTCGGTTACATGCAGGGATAAGAGGCAGGCGTTATCTGTAGCCCTGAGAGGGAAAGATGTGGGTTTAATTAGAATGGCCAGAAAGGACTATGCTAGATCCCAAGTGGCAGCAAAGCGCGAGTGGGAAGAGACCCACTGGCAGGACCTCAAGTTAGCCTCACGGCAAAAAGATTCCACGCTATTCTTGGAGATAATCAATAAGGGGAACCGTAAAGGTTCTGAACCGTTACCCAATCATATTACGGGGCAACAATGGTATGATAATTTCTATGACCTTTACTCTGGTAAGGCGGATGTTTCATATACAGAAGATGATTATCTCCCCTATACACTGGGAGATTCCTCATTGGATGAACCTTTTGACTTACAGGAGGTAACCCGGGCAATAGGAAACATAGCCCCCGGCAAAGCAGCGGGTCAGGATGGCATACCCGGTGATCTCCTTCTGTATGACCGGAAACCTTGGGCACAGTTCAGTTTGCGGCTGATGAATTTTATAGCTAGAGGTCACCCAGTCCCCGAATCCTGGAAAGGGGCGAAAGTTGTTGTGATCTATAAAAAGGGGGATAGGGAGGACCCCGCCAACTACAGGCCGATTAGCCTAATAGATGTGATACAGAAGGTGGTTGGCAGGGTGCTCCTTATGAGGTTAAGTTTATGGATGGAGAAGGTGATATTTTGTCGCATCTCCAGGCTGGTTTTAGGGGGCGAGTGTGCACGGTGGACCAGGTCTTTAGATTCTTTATGATCTATTGGAAGACCGTGGTCATAGGGAAAGGCAGTTTGTATTTGGCCTTCATTTATTTGAAGACTGCTTTTGACCTGGTCCCCCGCCCCAAGCTCTGGCAGGTGTTGCGTGAGTTAGATACTCCCCCTTTGGTTTTGGACTTCATTAGATATCTCCATGAGGGCAATTACGCCAGAATTAGGTGGGGAACTCAGGGACAGCTAACAGAGAGGATCAAGGTAAACAGGGGGGTGCGCCAGGGCTGTGTATTGGCACCGACCTTGTTCTCCCTCTTTGTGAATGGAGTGGCAGACCATTTGAGGGAGACTCCGGCCGATGCACCAGCCCTGACGGGTGAAAAGATCCCGACCCTCCTGTATGCTGACGACACGCTCTTGCTGTCAAAAAGCCCAAGTGGTCTCCAAAGGCTGTTAGACAGATTTAGCCTATTTTGTTCTGGTCGAGGCTTAATCATCAATACTGTTAAAACAAAATTGCTGGTTTTATCCCCCTCAAAGCGGTTTATAAATAACATTACCCTTGAAGGCAAACCATTAGACCTAGTTGAGTCTTTCGATTATTTGGGTATACGCATCACTAGTGACATGAAGTGGAATTCCCATTTGACAAAAATGCTTCTGAACCACAAGCGAGTATCCGGGGCAATTTTAAGAGAACAACAACTCTCTGTAAGTAAACCAATATCCCCGGCCCTTGTGGTTTATGAAGGCAAAGCCCTCCCCTCAGCCGTGTATGGGGCTGAGCTATGGGGCTTTGAGAATACCACTGACCTAGTAAGATCGGAGAATACGTTTTTTAGAGGTCTGGTTTACGGCGTGCGTACGGCTCGTACCACCATTGTATTGGTGATGTAGGGGTACGCGCAGTACCCATGCCCTCAGAGTGTGGGTACGGCCCGTACCACGCATACCCCTACATCACCACTAGAATGGTGGTACGAGCCGTACCCACGCCCTCAGAGCGTGGGTACAGCCCGTACCACGCGTACCCCTTCATCACCACTACAATGGTGGTACGGGCCGTACCCACGCTCTGAGAGCGTGTGTACGGCCCGTACCACCATTCTAGTGGTGATGTAGGGGTACGCGTGGTACGGGCCGTACCCACACTCTGAGGGCATGGGTACGGCGCGTACCCCTACATCACCAATACAATGGTGGTACGAGCCGTACGCACGCCATCAGAGTGTGGGTACGGCGTGTACCCCTACATCACCAATAAAATGGTGGCACGGGCTGTACCCACGCTCTGAGGGCGTGGGTACGGCGCGTACCCCTACATCACCACTACAATGATGGTACGGGCTGTACCCACGCCCTCAGAGCGTGGGTACGGCCCATACCACGCGTACCCCTACATCACCACTACAATGGTGGTATGGGCCGTACCCACGCTCTGAGGGCGTGGGTATGGCCCGTACCACTATTGTAGTGGTGATGTAGGGGTACGCTCCGTACACACGCTCTGAGGGCGTGGGTACGGCCCGTACCACCATTGTAGTGGTGATGTAGGGGTATGCGTGGTACGGGCCGTACCCACGCTCTGAGGGCGTGGGTACGGCCTGTACCACCATTGTAGTGGTGATGTAGGGGTACGCGTGGTACGGGCCGTACCCACACTCTGAGGGCGTGGGTACAGCGCGTACCCCTACATCACCAATACAATGGTGGTACAAGCCGTACCCACGCCCTCAGAGCGTGGGTACAGTGTGTACCCCTACATCACCAATAAAATGGTGGTACGGGCCGTACCTACGCTCTGAGGGCATGGGTACGGCGCGTACCACCTATGGTGGTACGGGCCGTACCCACTCCCTCAGAGTGTGGGTACGGCCCGTACCATGCGTACCCCTTCATCACCACTACAATGGTGGTACGGGCTGTACCCACGCTCTGAGGGCGTGGGTACGGCCCGTACCACCATTGTAGTGGTGATGTAGGGGTACGTGCCGTACCCACTCTCTGAGGGCGTGGGTACTTCCCGTACCACCATTGTAGTGGTGATGTAGGGGTACGCGTGGTACGGGCCGTACCCACACTCTGAGGGCGTGGGTACGGCCCGTACCACCATTGTAGTGGTGATGTAGGGGTATGCGTGGTATGGGCCGTACCCACGCTCTGAGGGCGTGGGTACGGTCCGTACCACCATTGTAGTGGTGATGTAGGGGTACGCGTGGTACAGACCGTACCCAACCTATGAATGAGGGGGTACGGACCGCATCACCCGTACCCCTAGGGCACCAGTACATTTGTGATACAAGGCGTACAAACGCCACAAATGTTGGCTTAGGGCCTGGTGCAGCATATAACCAGTATATTGGGGTGTGTTCATGGCCAGGACTGCAGTGTACTGCACCAAGGGTGCGGGTGGGTGGGTGGGTGTCTGCCTAGGATTCCCAGCAGTGGACAAAGACATGTGAGGCATGGGTGCAGAGGAATACCAGTAGTGGACAGAGACATGTGAGGGGTGGGTGCAGATGAATACCAGCAGTGGACAGAGACATGGGATGGGTGTCTATCACTCCCAGCAGTGGACAGAGACATGTGAGGGGTGGGTGCAGAGGACTCCCAGCAGTGGACAGAGACATGGGGGTGGGTGCCTATCACTCCCAGCAGTGGACAGAGACATGTGAGTGGTGGGTGCCTATCACTCCCAGCAGTGGACAGAGACATGTGAGGGGTGGGTGCCTATCACTCACAGCAGTGTACAGAGACATGTGAGGGGAGGGTGCCTATCACTGCAAACAGTGGACAGAGACAGGTGAGGGGTGGGTGCCTATCACTCCCAGCAGTGGACAGAGACATGTGAGGGGTGGGTGCCTATCACTCCCAGCAGTGGACAGAGACATGTGAGGGGTGGGTGCCTATCACTCCCAGCAGTGGACAGAGACATGGGGGTGTGTACATCATTATCAGATGACCACAACTCCATGGGTGTATGTACGCATCCCTAAGTTTCGACTATGTTGATAGTGCCATAACAACACATCACTGACAGCAGTGTCCCTCTCCCATGAGGATGGATGTCTTTCCCCCACTGCATGACACACCACATGTGGGTGTGAGGACAGATGACACATGCATACCCACCCCTGGCGGTTGCAGCACAATACACACACAGAGATCATGCCACAAGACTGTATAGTCATTTCAATGCCTACTGAACTAAGAGAGCCAAAGGGAACACACACTGTCACGCACATCCCAGGACTGATAGGAATGTACAGGTGCTGGGACAGCCACCAAGATGTTTTCTCTCATGGAAGGAATAGGGTGGACTTCCCAGAGATACAATGCCCACAATTGGGAATCAGGTGCCCAAATACCCTGAAGAACAAGTACCATATGTGTGCTAGGCTGGGATTACATACATGCATAGTGCGGAAAAGGGACAATTTCTCCATGAAGGCATGGCAACATACTCAATACACAAGTACATAGCAAGGATGGCACAGATGATGCATCCGGAGACATTGCTGAGCAGGCATGGCCATAGTTGAAGGGATCCATCACCAACAAAGGAAATGTAGACACAGGTCAGCACAACAATTGTGCAACTCCCTGCAGGGAAGATGTCAGGTGCCACAGAGGAAGGAACACTCCTTGGGACAATGTCTCCAAACACAAATAGCACACACGACCAAAGATTATTTGCAGAGACCTTGTGATGGCACGCAGATACCATGGTCCACCCCATGAGCATCACACTACAACATTTCCCTGAAACATAACACATTACCACAACTTCATATTTTATGGTGACTGTGTAAATTGAGCAGTCTATTCTTTCCAAATTGATAGTTGTATCTGTCTAAAATATTGTGACTAATGGGGAAAAGGAAATCACTGGAGGGAGGGGGTTTAGTATCATTGCTCCCCAATTAGAAAGGGAAAAAAGCAAAGAAGGCAGGCTCTGCCGCTAGCAACTGTGTGCTTACAAGAATAGAAGCAATAGTTGAGGAATGTGAAGAGGTTTTGGGAGCCAATAATATTAATAACCCTGATGCCTATGTAAACCCCTCAGAGGAGGCTTTAGTTTGTAGGGGGAAAAAAAGAGTGATTCCAACAATGTTTACTAAACAAACTCAAAACCCCCATATTGGTACACTTCTGTCTCCTACTGATGAGAATATTACTGTGAGACATCTTGCTGCTACTTCAAATATAATCTCTAGTTCCATCACCCCAAAGGCATTGTATCACTGCGAAGGCAGTAAACAACTTGTATGCTCTAACAGGTTTGCTATTCTAGATCACATTGATGAGAGCATGATGCCAATACCTGGTAACGATTCTGCTTTTGTAGCCCCGGTTACAGAGCCTAAAACGAGTTGTAAATGCGCTATCACAGTTGAACGGTTATTACAGAAGGTCGATTCCCTTCAAACTGAGGTAACATCTCTCAAAGAAGTAGTAGAAGATCTGTCACGCAGAATTGATCAGCAACGATTAACTCCTGTCCCCTTCCCCTCAATCACTCTGATTACTGTTTCAGCACTAGGAGCACCATCTACACATATTCGGGGGGGGGGAGGTTAGTTCGAGCACAGTCCGGGAAACTCAACCCCGGGGCTCCGTTGTTACTATTACGGACATTTTACCTAGATCTACCGGATCATACGCTAAATCCCTAAAAGTACACAGATCTTCGGACCAAAATCGAAATAATGTAATTTTCAACAGGCCACTTTTTTATAATAAAGACCTTATCAGATCCAATCTGCAAAGAAGTGCTATTCGAGAAGGGACTAACTTACCAACAATTTATATGACCAAGATCCCCAAACCTAAACATAATCATGTTCACGAAAATAGTGAATCCCTTTGTAATAAAACTATTCATTGGTTAAGATATGTGAGGGGGTGTAGGTCAATTATACGGGATGACATGTTGGCAGTAAGGAGGATCTCAATGGCAAATTCCCAGACTGACTGTATAGAGTTGAAAGTGGCCACTGTTGAACTAGCGGAGAATTTATTGGCTCTGGAATACCGTACCTCCGCCCCAGGGCATTCTGCAATTCAGATCAGATCCTCCCCTCTGTGGTCATTGGCAAGTCCGGAGGGGTTGACTAAACAGAGCCAGGTTGGAACTGAGTCCTGGCTAAATGCCATAGACTGACTAAAAAAGGGTACCCATCAAATAAAGTTCAGTATGAGATCAGATGTCAGCTGTGGTGTTTTGTGTTCCTATCCAAAAAGCCTAGATGTGAACAGAACGGAGATGACTATCCGAACTGTTGAACCAATGGATGGGGTAGTGGAGGCTAATGTGAAGGGGACTAATAGGCATACCCCAAGGATGACCCATGTTCTTTCGTGGAATATAGCAGGCCTTCAGACCAAACTAGCTGTCCCTGAATGGAATGAATTTATCGAAAAGTATGATGTCTGCAAGTTCCAGGAGACCTGGAGCATGGTTCCGCTATATAAATCTGGGTATACTACTTTTTTTGTTCCAGCTTCCTGGTCAGGGAAAGGTCGTCCATCAGGGGGCCTTCTCATATGGATTAATATTTCTCTGAATTGGTCAATCGTGAAGGGCAATCTCGATTCAGCAGACCTACTACATCTATCGATTAAAAGTCCAACCACAAACATAAAAATGGAGCTCTTTAATATCTATGCTCGAGGGTCTCCTGGGGCCAAAGTATCCTCAACCCTTGCTGCTCTGGATCGAGAGTTATTACATCTTTATCCTCTTGCTAATATTATTGTAGCAGGAGATTTTAATTGTACTTTCGAACCATTGAGTAGTGAGGACTTGTTGGGCACGAATGACACAGACAATAAATGGGGTATCCCAACTCTTAATCTAGCTCCTATCAAGAAGTGGTCCCAAAGGGCTATTCAAATGAATGCCTTAATGTTTGAATACAATCTAAGGGCAGTAAATGGCCGGACGCATTCAGACCAACACGGGGGTAACACTTTTAACAGAATTAGTTCACCATCACGCATAGATTATATCTTGATTAGCGTACATCTATGGGGTGATCTCATAGATATGGTAGTAAAAGACACCCTTGATAGTGACCACAATCCCCTCTGTATGCAAATAAAAATAAATGGGGACCCAATGGCCTTAGATTATTGACAAAAGAGTATGAGCCCTCTAATTGTAACCGTCGGCTTAAATGGCATAAGGTTGCAAATCAGGATGACAAACTTTTTAGTATAATTGAATTATTACATCATAAGATCAAGGAGCTTGACTCATTAGGTGATAATTTAAAACTAGCTCACGATTTCTGTTTCCCTGGCTTCTATCAAAATTTAATTATAAAGTTGGGACAATTTTTTTCCATCAAGGTCAGCAAAACAGGGAAGGGAAACCGAACAATGCCCAAGAATTCTTGGTATTCGGTTACATGCAGGGATAAGAGGCAGGCGTTATCTGTAGCCCTGAGAGGGAAAGATGTGGGTTTAATTAGAATGGCCAGAAAGGACTATGCTAGATCCCAAGTGGCAGCAAAGCGCGAGTGGGAAGAGACCCACTGGCAGGACCTCAAGTTAGCCTCACGGCAAAAAGATTCCACGCTATTCTTGGAGATAATCAATAAGGGGAACCGTAAAGGTTCTGAACCGTTACCCAATCATATTACGGGGCAACAATGGTATGATAATTTCTATGACCTTTACTCTGGTAAGGCGGATGTTTCATATACAGAAGATGATTATCTCCCCTATACACTGGGAGATTCCTCATTGGATGAACCTTTTGACTTACAGGAGGTAACCCGGGCAATAGGAAACATAGCCCCCGGCAAAGCAGCGGGTCAGGATGGCATACCCGGTGATCTCCTTCTGTATGACCGGAAACCTTGGGCACAGTTCAGTTTGCGGCTGATGAATTTTATAGCTAGAGGTCACCCAGTCCCCGAATCCTGGAAAGGGGCGAAAGTTGTTGTGATCTATAAAAAGGGGGATAGGGAGGACCCCGCCAACTACAGGCCGATTAGCCTAATAGATGTGATACAGAAGGTGGTTGGCAGGGTGCTCCTTATGAGGTTAAGTTTATGGATGGAGAAGGTGATATTTTGTCGCATCTCCAGGCTGGTTTTAGGGGGCGAGTGTGCACGGTGGACCAGGTCTTTAGATTCTTTATGATCTATTGGAAGACCGTGGTCATAGGGAAAGGCAGTTTGTATTTGGCCTTCATTTATTTGAAGACTGCTTTTGACCTGGTCCCCCGCCCCAAGCTCTGGCAGGTGTTGCGTGAGTTAGATACTCCCCCTTTGGTTTTGGACTTCATTAGATATCTCCATGAGGGCAATTACGCCAGAATTAGGTGGGGAACTCAGGGACAGCTAACAGAGAGGATCAAGGTAAACAGGGGGGTGCGCCAGGGCTGTGTATTGGCACCGACCTTGTTCTCCCTCTTTGTGAATGGAGTGGCAGACCATTTGAGGGAGACTCCGGCCGATGCACCAGCCCTGACGGGTGAAAAGATCCCGACCCTCCTGTATGCTGACGACACGCTCTTGCTGTCAAAAAGCCCAAGTGGTCTCCAAAGGCTGTTAGACAGATTTAGCCTATTTTGTTCTGGTCGAGGCTTAATCATCAATACTGTTAAAACAAAATTGCTGGTTTTATCCCCCTCAAAGCGGTTTATAAATAACATTACCCTTGAAGGCAAACCATTAGACCTAGTTGAGTCTTTCGATTATTTGGGTATACGCATCACTAGTGACATGAAGTGGAATTCCCATTTGACAAAAATGCTTCTGAACCACAAGCGAGTATCCGGGGCAATTTTAAGAGAACAACAACTCTCTGTAAGTAAACCAATATCCCCGGCCCTTGTGGTTTATGAAGGCAAAGCCCTCCCCTCAGCCGTGTATGGGGCTGAGCTATGGGGCTTTGAGAATACCACTGACCTAGTAAGATCGGAGAATACGTTTTTTAGAGGTCTGGTTTACGGCGTGCGTACGGCTCGTACCACCATTGTATTGGTGATGTAGGGGTACGCGCAGTACCCATGCCCTCAGAGTGTGGGTACGGCCCGTACCACGCATACCCCTACATCACCACTAGAATGGTGGTACGAGCCGTACCCACGCCCTCAGAGCGTGGGTACAGCCCGTACCACGCGTACCCCTTCATCACCACTACAATGGTGGTACGGGCCGTACCCACGCTCTGAGAGCGTGTGTACGGCCCGTACCACCATTCTAGTGGTGATGTAGGGGTACGCGTGGTACGGGCCGTACCCACACTCTGAGGGCATGGGTACGGCGCGTACCCCTACATCACCAATACAATGGTGGTACGAGCCGTACGCACGCCATCAGAGTGTGGGTACGGCGTGTACCCCTACATCACCAATAAAATGGTGGCACGGGCTGTACCCACGCTCTGAGGGCGTGGGTACGGCGCGTACCCCTACATCACCACTACAATGATGGTACGGGCTGTACCCACGCCCTCAGAGCGTGGGTACGGCCCATACCACGCGTACCCCTACATCACCACTACAATGGTGGTATGGGCCGTACCCACGCTCTGAGGGCGTGGGTATGGCCCGTACCACTATTGTAGTGGTGATGTAGGGGTACGCTCCGTACACACGCTCTGAGGGCGTGGGTACGGCCCGTACCACCATTGTAGTGGTGATGTAGGGGTATGCGTGGTACGGGCCGTACCCACGCTCTGAGGGCGTGGGTACGGCCTGTACCACCATTGTAGTGGTGATGTAGGGGTACGCGTGGTACGGGCCGTACCCACACTCTGAGGGCGTGGGTACAGCGCGTACCCCTACATCACCAATACAATGGTGGTACAAGCCGTACCCACGCCCTCAGAGCGTGGGTACAGTGTGTACCCCTACATCACCAATAAAATGGTGGTACGGGCCGTACCTACGCTCTGAGGGCATGGGTACGGCGCGTACCACCTATGGTGGTACGGGCCGTACCCACTCCCTCAGAGTGTGGGTACGGCCCGTACCATGCGTACCCCTTCATCACCACTACAATGGTGGTACGGGCTGTACCCACGCTCTGAGGGCGTGGGTACGGCCCGTACCACCATTGTAGTGGTGATGTAGGGGTACGTGCCGTACCCACTCTCTGAGGGCGTGGGTACTTCCCGTACCACCATTGTAGTGGTGATGTAGGGGTACGCGTGGTACGGGCCGTACCCACACTCTGAGGGCGTGGGTACGGCCCGTACCACCATTGTAGTGGTGATGTAGGGGTATGCGTGGTATGGGCCGTACCCACGCTCTGAGGGCGTGGGTACGGTCCGTACCACCATTGTAGTGGTGATGTAGGGGTACGCGTGGTACAGACCGTACCCAACCTATGAATGAGGGGGTACGGACCGCATCACCCGTACCCCTAGGGCACCAGTACATTTGTGATACAAGGCGTACAAACGCCACAAATGTTGGCTTAGGGCCTGGTGCAGCATATAACCAGTATATTGGGGTGTGTTCATGGCCAGGACTGCAGTGTACTGCACCAAGGGTGCGGGTGGGTGGGTGGGTGTCTGCCTAGGATTCCCAGCAGTGGACAAAGACATGTGAGGCATGGGTGCAGAGGAATACCAGTAGTGGACAGAGACATGTGAGGGGTGGGTGCAGATGAATACCAGCAGTGGACAGAGACATGGGATGGGTGTCTATCACTCCCAGCAGTGGACAGAGACATGTGAGGGGTGGGTGCAGAGGACTCCCAGCAGTGGACAGAGACATGGGGGTGGGTGCCTATCACTCCCAGCAGTGGACAGAGACATGTGAGTGGTGGGTGCCTATCACTCCCAGCAGTGGACAGAGACATGTGAGGGGTGGGTGCCTATCACTCACAGCAGTGTACAGAGACATGTGAGGGGAGGGTGCCTATCACTGCAAACAGTGGACAGAGACAGGTGAGGGGTGGGTGCCTATCACTCCCAGCAGTGGACAGAGACATGTGAGGGGTGGGTGCCTATCACTCCCAGCAGTGGACAGAGACATGTGAGGGGTGGGTGCCTATCACTCCCAGCAGTGGACAGAGACATGGGGGTGTGTACATCATTATCAGATGACCACAACTCCATGGGTGTATGTACGCATCCCTAAGTTTCGACTATGTTGATAGTGCCATAACAACACATCACTGACAGCAGTGTCCCTCTCCCATGAGGATGGATGTCTTTCCCCCACTGCATGACACACCACATGTGGGTGTGAGGACAGATGACACATGCATACCCACCCCTGGCGGTTGCAGCACAATACACACACAGAGATCATGCCACAAGACTGTATAGTCATTTCAATGCCTACTGAACTAAGAGAGCCAAAGGGAACACACACTGTCACGCACATCCCAGGACTGATAGGAATGTACAGGTGCTGGGACAGCCACCAAGATGTTTTCTCTCATGGAAGGAATAGGGTGGACTTCCCAGAGATACAATGCCCACAATTGGGAATCAGGTGCCCAAATACCCTGAAGAACAAGTACCATATGTGTGCTAGGCTGGGATTACATACATGCATAGTGCGGAAAAGGGACAATTTCTCCATGAAGGCATGGCAACATACTCAATACACAAGTACATAGCAAGGATGGCACAGATGATGCATCCGGAGACATTGCTGAGCAGGCATGGCCATAGTTGAAGGGATCCATCACCAACAAAGGAAATGTAGACACAGGTCAGCACAACAATTGTGCAACTCCCTGCAGGGAAGATGTCAGGTGCCACAGAGGAAGGAACACTCCTTGGGACAATGTCTCCAAACACAAATAGCACACACGACCAAAGATTATTTGCAGAGACCTTGTGATGGCACGCAGATACCATGGTCCACCCCATGAGCATCACACTACAACATTTCCCTGAAACATAACACATTACCACAACTTCATATTTTATGGTGACTGTGTAAATTGAGCAGTCTATTCTTTCCAAATTGATAGTTGTATCTGTCTAAAATATTGTGACTAATGGGGAAAAGGAAATCACTGGAGGGAGGGGGTTTAGTATCATTGCTCCCCAATTAGAAAGGGAAAAAAGCAAAGAAGGCAGGCTCTGCCGCTAGCAACTGTGTGCTTACAAGAATAGAAGCAATAGTTGAGGAATGTGAAGAGGTTTTGGGAGCCAATAATATTAATAACCCTGATGCCTATGTAAACCCCTCAGAGGAGGCTTTAGTTTGTAGGGGGAAAAAAAGAGTGATTCCAACAATGTTTACTAAACAAACTCAAAACCCCCATATTGGTACACTTCTGTCTCCTACTGATGAGAATATTACTGTGAGACATCTTGCTGCTACTTCAAATATAATCTCTAGTTCCATCACCCCAAAGGCATTGTATCACTGCGAAGGCAGTAAACAACTTGTATGCTCTAACAGGTTTGCTATTCTAGATCACATTGATGAGAGCATGATGCCAATACCTGGTAACGATTCTGCTTTTGTAGCCCCGGTTACAGAGCCTAAAACGAGTTGTAAATGCGCTATCACAGTTGAACGGTTATTACAGAAGGTCGATTCCCTTCAAACTGAGGTAACATCTCTCAAAGAAGTAGTAGAAGATCTGTCACGCAGAATTGATCAGCAACGATTAACTCCTGTCCCCTTCCCCTCAATCACTCCGATTACTGTTTCAGCACTAGGAGCACCATCTACACATATTCGGGGGGGGGGGAGGTTAGTTCGAGCACAGTCCGGGAAACTCAACCCCGGGGCTCCGTTGTTACTATTACGGACACTTTACCTAGATCTACCGGATCATACGCTAAATCCCTAAAAGTACACAGATCTTCGGACCAAAATCGAAATAATGTAATTTTCAACAGGCCACTTTTTTATAATAAAGACCTTATCAGATCCAATCTGCAAAGAAGTGCTATTCGAGAAGGGACTAACTTACCAACAATTTATATGACCAAGATCCCCAAACCTAAACATAATCATGTTCACGAAATTAGTGAATCCCTTTGTAATAAAACTATTCATTGGTTAAGATATGTGAGGGGGTGTAGGTCAATTATACGGGATGACATGTTGGCAGTAAGGAGGATCTCAATGGCAAATTCCCAGACTGACTGTATAGAGTTGAAAGTGGCCACTGTTGAACTAGCGGAGAATTTATTGGCTCTGGAATACCGTACCTCCGCCCCAGGGCATTCTGCAATTCAGATCAGATCCTCCCCTCTGTGGTCATTGGCAAGTCCGGAGGGGTTGACTAAACAGAGCCAGGTTGGAACTGAGTCCTGGCTAAATGCCATAGACTGACTAAAAAAGGGTACCCATCAAATAAAGTTCAGTATGAGATCAGATGTCAGCTGTGGTGTTTTGTGTTCCCATCCAAAAAGCCTAGATGTGAACAGAACGGAGATGACTATCCGAACTGTTGAACCAATGGATGGGGTAGTGGAGGCTAATGTGAAGGGGACTAATAGGCATACCCCAAGGATGACCCATGTTCTTTCGTGGAATATAGCAGGCCTTCAGACCAAACTAGCTGTCCCTGAATGGAATGAATTTATCGAAAAGTATGATGTCTGCAAGTTCCAGGAGACCTGGAGCATGGTTCCCCTATATAAATCTGGGTATACTACTTTTTTTGTTCCAGCTTCCTGGTCAGGGAAAGGTCGTCCATCAGGGGGCCTTCTCATATGGATTAATATTTCTCTGAATTGGTCAATCGTGAAGGGCAATCTCGATTCAGCAGACCTATTACATCTATCGATTAAAAGTCCAACCACAAACATAAAAATGGAGCTCTTTAATATCTATGCTCGAGGGTCTCCTGGGGCCAAAGTATCCTCAACCCTTGCTGCTCTGGATCGAGAGTTATTACATCTTTATCCTCTTGCTAATATTATTGTAGCAGGAGATTTTAATTGTACTTTCGAACCATTGAGTAGTGAGGACTTGTTGGGCACGAATGACACAGATAATAAATGGGGTATCCCAACTCTTAATCTAGCTCCTATCAAGAAGTGGTCCCAAATGGCTATTCAAATGAATGCCTTAATGTTTGAATACAATCTAAGGGCAGTAAATGGCCGGACGCATTCAGACCAACACGGGGGTAACACTTTTAACAGAATTAGTTCACCATCACGCATAGATTATATCTTGATTAGCGTACATCTATGGGGTGATCTCATAGATATGGTAGTAAAAGACACCCTTGATAGTGACCACAATCCCCTCTGTATGCAAATTAAAAATAAATGGGGACCCAATGGCCTTAGATTATTGACAAAAGAGTATGAGCCCTCTAATTGTAACCGTCGGCTTAAATGGCATAAGGTTGCAAATCAGGATGACAAACTTTTTAGTATAATTGAATTATTACATCTTAAGATCAAGGAGCGTGACTCATTAGGTGATAATTTAAAACTAACTCACGATTTCTGTTTCCCTGACTTCTATCAAAATTTAATTATAAAGTTGGGACAATTTTTTTCCATCAAGGTCAGCAAAACAGGGAAGGGAAACCGAACAATGCCCAAGAATTCTTGGTATTCGGTTACATGCAGGGATAAGAGGCAGGCGTTATCTGTAGCCCTGAGAGGGAAAGATGTGGGTTTAATTAGAATGGCCAGAAAGGACTATGCTAGATCCCAAGTGGCAGCAAAGCGCGAGTAGGAAGAGACCCACTGGCAGGACCTCAAGTTAGCCTCACGACAAAAAGATTCCACGCTATTCTTGGAGATAATCAATAAGGGGAACCGTAAAGGTTCTGAACCGTTACCCAATCATATTATGGGGCAACAATGGTATGATAATTTCTATGACCTTTACTCTGGTAAGGCGGATGTTTCATATACAGAAGATGATTATCTCCCCTATACACCGGGAGATTCCTCATTGGATGAACCTTTTGACTTACAGGAGGTAACCCGGGCAATAGGAAACATAGCCCCCGGCAAAGCAGCGGGTCAGGATGGCATACCCGGTGATCTCCTTCTGTATGACCGGAAACCTTGGGCACAGTTCAGTATGCGGCTGATGAATTTTATAGCTAGAGGTCACCCAGTCCCCGAATCCTGGAAAGGGGCGGAAGTTGTTGTGATCTATAAAAAGGGGGATAGGGAGGACCCCGCCAACTACAGGCCGATTAGCCTAATAGATGTGATACAGAAGGTGGTTGGCAGGGTGCTCCTTATGAGGTTAAGTTTATGGATGGAGAAGGTGATATTTTGTCGCATCTCCAGGCTGGTTTTAGGGGGCGAGTGTGCACGGTGGACCAGGTCTTTAGATTCTTTATGATCTATTGGAAGACCGTGGTCATAGGGAAAGGCAGTTTGTATTTGGCCTTCATTTATTTGAAGACTGCTTTTGACCTGGTCCCCCGCCCCAAGCTCTGGCAGGTGTTGCGTGAGTTAGATACTCCCCCCTTGGTTTTGGACTTCATTAGATATCTCCATGAGGGCAATTATGCCAGAATTAGGTGAGGAACTCAGGGACAGCTAACAGAGAGGATCAAGGTAAACAGGGGGGTGCGCCAGGGCTGTGTATTGGCACCGACCTTGTTCTCCCTCTTTGTGAATGGGGTGGCAGACCATTTGAGGGAGACTCCGGCCGAAACACCAGCCCTGGCGGGTGAAAAGATCCCGACCCTCCTGTATGCTGACGACACCCTCTTGCTGTCAAAAAGCCCAAGTGGTCTCCAAAGGCTGTTAGACAGATTTAGCCTATTTTGTTCTGGTCGAGGCTTAATCATCAATACTGTTAAAACAAAATTGCTGGTTTTATCCCCCTCAAAGCGGTTTATAAATAACATTACCCTTGAAGGCAAACCATTAGACCTAGTTGAGTCTTTCGATTATTTGGGTATACGCATCACTAGTGACATGAAGTGGAATTCCCATTTGACAAAAATGCTTCTGAACCACAAGCGAGTATCCGGGGCAATTTTAAGAGAACAACAACTCTCTGTAAGTAAACCAATATCCCCGGCCCTTGTGGTTTATGAAGGCAAAGCCCTCCCCTCAGCCGTGTATGGGGCTGTGCTATGGGGCTTTGAGAATACCACTGACCTAGTAAGATCGGAGAATACGTTTTTTAGAGGTCTGGTTTCCCTTCCACTTTCTACACCACTGAAGCCCCTGTATTTAGATCTGGGCAGACGTTCAATTAAAGATATTGCACATCTTCGCCCTCTATTTTTTTGGGCCCGCATTAGATCGACCCCAGAGCTGTCTTATTCTGCAGCAGCCTTTGGTGAAATTATTCAAGCAGATACAGGCCAGAGGGTTAAATGGATTTCAGATCTCAGGCGTTTATTAACCGACATAGGTTTAGGGGAGGCATGGGTTAGCCAGACCCCGCCTCCCAAACAGGTTATAAAAAAATCTTATTGGAACTGGGTGGAGGTGGTCCAAGAGATCAATGTGGACAGGGGAACCCTCACCGAGCGGTTCATGGAACACAAGCCGGTCCGAAAGCTGGAGGCATATCTTGATTTTATTCAAATTCCTAGAGACAGGTCCCTATATATGAAAATTAGAATTGGAACCCTCCCTATTAATGACTTAATAGTAAGTTGGAGGAGGACCGCATCAGTACCAGCAGTAGTGCCATGTCCAAGATGTGGAGCTCGTACTGAGTCCATTGCCCATTTTATGTTGGCTTGCCCAGCATCCAGACATATAAGAAGTAAATGGTTACAACCTGTTTGTTTACAGTTGGGCTCAAGAAACTACTTGTCTGTCTTACGCATCCTCAGGACAGATACCACCTCCCTTACCGTGATCTGTGGGGTGGCCAAATACCTGGGATGCGCATGGGCATTACGTTCAAAGTTTTTAACACTAAAAAATATGGACTAGCTCCACACTAATTGTTTTGTACTATACTGCTGTATATTATTTTATGATATTTAAATTTTAGGGGTTTTCCCCGCTTCTTTTATCCTTTGTTTTTTATAAAAATGAATTCAACTTTTTATCTCTCTGTAAATGAACTGTTGTTGCTAGTTTTATACTAAATCCTCCTCATGAATTGTATAAGAACTGATTCTGCTTTTATGATATATTTGTATCGAATAAAGCTTTATACATACATACATTACCACAACCCCAACTCCTGGAGCATCAGCACCAACACCAATACCTGAAATGCAATAGTGTTCAAAGTAAAAAGAAAATGCTTTATTCAGCATTAAATGAAAAATAATTAAAGGACACTATTTACAAAGGCCAATGGCCAGTCCAGATTAGAAGTCCTTGGGGGCACAGATGGCCACGCGTCTCCCCTAGCTTGCCTGCACATTAGAACCCTCAGGTTCGTCGACTGGGGGGGGGCATCATGTGGGGAAGGACGAGGCACCGCAGGGACAGGAGGTGTAAGGGTAGGTGTGGTGGGTGCAGGGCTGGACGCCTCCACCACAGGGGGTGGGGCAGTGCCAAAGGTGGACGTGAGATCGGCGCTGCACACTTCTGCCAGGGCATCCAGAGTATCCCCTGCACCTGAAGAAACCACAGGCACAAAGGAGGGGGGCGGGTTGGAGGGATAGGGTGCAGCGCTACTGGGGGAGGGGGTGGAGAGGGGGGGACTCAACTCCCCTACCCGTGGAGTGCCTTGCCCGTTTGCGGGCTGGTGAGCCAGTGGGGCTGAGGCCCAGCACAGCCAAGTAGCTCTCTTTGTCAGACTGTGTGGCAGAGGAGCCGAGGCGAGTGCCTTTGGAGGGACTGGGTAGTGAGGCATGCGGACTCATACTGTGGCTGCATGTATGCCTGTGTGCCCCAGACCCAGTGGGTGTGCCTTTATCCCCTGAGTGTGCGTGCCAGGAGGTGTGCGCCTGCCCTTATGTGTCTGTGTGCTGCCTGTGTCTGGTGGGGTGCATGCTTGGGAATGTCTGGGTGTGCATGGGACAGGCATGGGAGTGGGAAGTGTGGATGGTGCAGGGGTCGGGGGGACAAAGCGCTGCAGGAGACTCACTGCTGCCGTCAGTGAAGAGTCCATGGACCTCAGCAACATCCGTTGGTCAGACATCGCTGCTGACATGCCCTCCATGAACGACACCATCTGTGTCAGCAATCTGGTGTGACCATGGAGCACATTCAGCATCGATGTCTGGCCAACCTGCAACTGCCGCTGAATGTCCACAGACTCTGCAGTGAGGGCAGCAGGGGGGACAGGGGCAGGGGGTGCGGTGCCTGGCATGAAGGAGACACGGTGGTGCCCTGCACGGACAGAAGGGACCAGAGCAACTGGGAGGGCAGTGATGGGAATGGAGGGGGCGGTGACAGATGTTGTGCTGCTGCCAGGTGTTGTAGCAGCCTCCGCCTCCTCGAGGAGTTCAGCATAGGACCTGTCAGCGTCGTAGTCGGTGTCGCCACCAGACAGGTCCTCCGCCTAACTCCCCTCGCCCTCCGTGCCACTTGCTCCCGCAGACTCGCCAGCACTGGTGGCACCGGTGCTGGATCCCTCCTCCAGGTCCGTTGCGGTGTCTCCCTTGCTGTCCTCCGATGATGCTGTGGGCAAGGTGAAGATACAGAAAATAATCTGTCACCTGTATACATCTGACACATGAGTCCAAACAAAATATGTCACAGTGCATATCAGGAAATGCATCATGAGTAACATCTAGAATACTCCGCACATATGTAAGCCCTGCACTCCCCAGTTGGTTGACCCACCATGCCACTTGGAAACAATGAAAATTAGGACACAACAGCAAATAACTTGATATCTAATTAAACTGCGAAGCTAGTGTCTGGGAACAGTTGAGCACAGCAAGACTATGAAGGCATGCCACCTCTTGTTCACTGTGAACGAAACAGTATTGGTGCACCCAAGGCCAAATAACAGACCTCAATGCTGAAGGTGTCCCCACACTCAGAGACCTGTGAGTACTTTGGAAAACCAAATGAAATACATTGTGATCCCTTGGGACTAACAACACTTTACACAATCTCCATGTTTAGAATGTGTGAATGTGCCACTTTTTGATCAGAACACACATGTGCCTGTATAAAAGAAGTCACACAATGAGGTGCACACAAAACTACATTTAAACAGTCATTGTATGAGCTGCCAGCCGTATTCAAATAAGCCACTGTTAGGAAGAAATGGGGTTTTAGTAAGCACATATACATGGCACCACGGCGGTCTGGATGACTTGACACTTGTAAGTTGGTATCAGCAACAACCATGGATTTACCCAAAGGCAACCACACAGTGGGAACATGAATATGTATAATCTAGGACCAAAAGTTATTTTGGGAAACAGTGGCCAAGGGTAACCAAAGGGAGAAAGGCTCAAGAGAGGTTTTCCTTGATGAAGCAACTTGGATAGACCATTTTACGAATTTGTATGCCGCTCAAGGGGCTGATAGTGCAGTGCAGGATGAGTATGCTTTGTTGCCCGTAGAGGCTGAACTCACACATATAGTTTTTGACCTAGAGGAAACAGAACTAGCTATTAATTCTGTCAAATACGGGAAAGCTCCTGGGCTGGACAAAGTGCCAGGTGACCTATTTAAGCATGAATTAGATGTCTGGGTACCATACCTTAATCATTTGTGCAACACTGCTGCAGCTGGGGAAGCAATTCCGGACACATGGAACGGAGCGGAAATTATTACTGTTTTTAAAAAGGGCGATAGAAGCAATCCTGCTAACTATCGCCCTATAAGCCTTTTAGACATTACCCAAAAAATCTATGCTAGGCATATATTAAATCGTATTAATACATGGTTGGAAGAAGAATTAATTTTAACGAAATATCAAGCTGGGTTCAGAGTAAAAACAGGAACCACTGATCAAGTCCTAAGGCTCTGTTGTTTGTATTGGAAATATGTCACCCTCCGCAAAGGCCACTTGTATGTGGCATTTGTTGATTTACGGGCCGCATTTGACCTTATTCCACGTGAACTTTTGTGGGAATCACTGAAATCTCAGGGACTCCCACTAGATCTATTAAAATTGGTTATTGGATTACATATGGACAATTATGCCAAAGTTAGGTGGGGTCCTACTGGGGAACTTACAAAAGCTATTCCAATAAAAAGGGGAGTACGCCAGGGGTGTGTACTGGCACCGACCTTATTCTCCCTGTTTGTTAATGATATTCCGTCTTACATGGAGTGCAGTGACAATGATTCACCAAGACTAGGGGGCGAACGGGTTTCGTCCCTTCTGTTCGCAGATGACACCATTCTAATTTCCCAAACACCACGGGGCCTTCAAAATTTATTAGATAGGTTTCAGTCGTATTGTTCCTCGAAGGGCTTAGAAATTAATACTAAAAAAACGAAATATATGGCACTGAGCCCACATAGAAATTTTAAGAAAAATCTAATGTTAAACGGACAGAAGCTTGATTATGTGCAGAATTTTATTTATTTAGGTGTCTCTATAGACTCTTCTTTAGCATGGAGATCACAGCTAGAAAAGAACAAGATAGTCTTCAAACAAAACTGTCTCCCAATTCTCATAAAAAATGCTTGAACAAGGCAGTGACCCCTGCCCTAGAGATTTTCAAGTATAAAGCTCAACTAGCGGTATTATATGGGGCAGAACTATGGGGACCCGCATGTAGAAATACATTTGAAAGCCTTGAGAACAAGTTCCTTAGGGGGTTGCTAAAAATATCTACTAATACCCCATTGACACCCCTCCTTCTGGATCTAAACTTGAAACGAACAGATCAACACGCAATTTTAAGACCATTATTGCTGTGGGTTAGACTGTGGACGACTCCAGAATTACTTGACTACAAGAAAGGCCTGAAAGAAGTTATGGATCTCGATAGTTGTAACAAAGTTTACTGGTTCAAGCATGTTAGAAATTGGTTAGGCATGATCGGATTAGCCCATTTTTGGAATGATCCTGAGGCTATGAACTCGTGCTCTAGGAAAATTGTTAAATTATCCTTTTGGTCATATGTGAGCTACGAGTCAGTGTATATAAGAATCCATGGACCACTGACTGAAATTTTTTTATTGTTTAAGGATGTAGCATCTTTTGAACCCTTTCTAGACGAGATTCATCCGCCATTATCAAAAACTTTGTACCTAAAATTTAGATATGGTACACTTAGAACGAAGGCGCTTGAAACCAGCTCGGCAAAATCAGGAAGTGATCTTTGTATTTCATGTACTCATGGTACTAAGGAAGATGATCTACATATACTTCTATTCTTCTCCAGCTATGCAATACCAAGGAAAAAGTGGATAGTGCCGCTTTGTCTTAAAATTGGTTCAAGATCCTATAAGGAGGCTGGCAGAATTTTAAAAACCGATACTAGCCAGGTGATAGTTTTTGGAGTTAGTAGATTTCTTCTCGCTGCTAATTTCATTAGAACAAAGTTGGGCCTACATTTTTTTAAAAAAAAGGGGAAAAACATATATAAAAATGCACAACTATTGTTCATTAGATATCTCCAAAATGACCACGACAATCAAATATTTAAATCGCATGTTTAATTACCCAACAAGGAGGATGTTGTTGTTGTTTTTATGAACTTTTTATAAAAATGTCCTAGCGGTTAGTGATTTAATACTATTTTAACAGTTTTTAAATTGTATTTATTATTAACTGTATTTTTAACTATTGTAAAATTTTCGCCCAGGCAAAATGTGTTTGATAAAGAATTTTGTAATTAGATATTGTGTACTCGGATGCAATGGATACATATGAATAGGTTAGCTTAACTGACCCTCTTACTCTTTTTGGAGCTAGCAAATGTTAAATTGTTAGAATAACAAATGTTTTTTATTTTATCTTTTATGTTGCTAATGTGTCGAAATAAAGATTAAATGAATGAATGAATGAATGTATAATCTGAAAACAAGTGTTATTCGAACTGTGCCTTCCTTTTAAATGTGCCAGCATGGCCCCGGAAAGTGTAAAGGTGGTTTCTTGTGCACTTCCTTGGGAGACATCTGTCATGCAGGTACATTATTGTCCTTCACAACAAAACATCAAAGTCAAGCATAGGAAAAATCGAGACATGTTGACAAGTGTAGTGAGTTGCAACGTACAAGACTTCTTGACTAACAACTTGAATCATGCCACCTGTCACATGGCCATCCGTACCATGATGACACAGTTGGCAACACATCTGACCCACTGCATGTCATGTGGAGTGGCACACATGTCCAAACACAGGACAATGCATAAGCTAATGGGCCTGCAATTGTGTTGGAATAAGGAGCACCTGCACTGAGGAGACACCCTAATGGGAACCAAGAATGTCCACACAGATGTCAGCACACAAAGACCAAACTATGTAGCATCTGGACCACACACTGGTGCCAAAAATGGATGAGCAGAAACCATGTATTTTAACTTTTGACACATGCTGCAAAGCACAAAAATTAAACCCTGCACAACATGACTGGGTCACTGCATGTTGAGTGTCTGTCCAGACAATTATCACACACAGGTCAGACCTGGCAAGGAGACATAAGGTCTGGACATGTAGGCCTTGCCCGCACAAACCCCCCATACCTGAGACAATGTGATTGAGAGGAGACAGATCAACAAGTTACATCTCTTAATCTGGGTTTACTAAAATGTGCATCAAGATCTCCTAAATGTACTCCACATCACCTCGTGAGGCTGCCAACACATATTTGTGGCAAACAACCATCAACAGATAGTTGTACATAGACACACAGGCACTGACCAGTGTGAGGATGCACAGGCCAAATGGGGTCACCCTGTACAGTGGACACATGTAGCACACTTTACATAAATACAAATGAGGCCAGGGAACAATGCCACAGAGGCCAACCTATGCTGAACACACAGAGAATGGGCACAGTGTTGGATGACACACATGATTCTGAGGCAACGGTGTCTCAGGGGACTGTAGTGGGCACACTGCTCCATGGTCCTGGAATGATCTGACTGTAACATGAGCAACCATCCCGGCACTATGCATATCTCCCACTCATGCACATCATGTCTGAGGCCACAACATCGGTCATGCATGCTGCAAGTCTGTTAATTTGAATCCTCACACACCTATGTTGAGACTCAGCATCAGTGTCAACAAATATGGACCCCCAAATGACTGAACAGGACAGAGCACAGGCAAGGTACCAAGACATGTCACAGACCACCCCCACACATGATGCAGAAAGCAATGTGCACGTGGATTAACTGGCAGCCTAGATTACCATGTGCAATAGTGTTTACACACAGACCAGGGAACACATGTCAAGGAGGGAAAGAGAGGAAGAACAGCACCGGTTGACTTGGGGGAAAAGGATATGCACTGCACATATAAACCGTGGCAGTGTATCCAGGCGACTGAGCACTTAAAAAAGCTGGTGACACACAACAAACACATGTACCTACCCCCTTCCGGCTGCTGCATCTCCTGTAACCGCGTATCCATGTCAGGGAAGACCACCGCCAGGACATGCTTCATCTGGTGGGTCAGGCGTCAGCACCCGCCGTGGCGGCGTGGAGGTGAGTCCTTCAGCAGGACCCGGGTGATCCTCCGGGTCCAGCACCGGATGTCCTGGCACCATTTTCTCACTTGTGCTAGGTGCCGACTGCGACCCTCCACCGATCTCACGGTCCTGACGGCCTGCTTCCAGATCTCCCCCTTGGCGTAGGCAATTACCTGTGAGGATGACAAAGTGAGACAACATCACTGCACCTGCTCCATGTCAGAGAGACACACATTTGAACATCTTTGAAATGTTGAACAGGGCATAGGACGCTGCCAAGGAATTGTATCTTAGTCATATGGACATTGGCCTCTGTGGAAGCCCCAATGCACTACATGGCATGTAAAGTACACAGGTGGCATGAGGGGTGCGATACACTCCATCAACATGGCACACACTGTGCATCACAAGAGACACCAGGCTGATGGACAGCAACTCCAAGCAGTTACATGCCCCAGGCCACTGACGCAACCTCAGCAGAGTACACAGACACACACAGGAACAGATCAATCACATGCCATTGGCAACAGTGGATACAAACCTTACTCTGCACATGTGCCACTTGCCTGTTGGGGGTGACAGGTGTGGGGCTAGCTCAGCAAGTCAGATACACAGCACGGCTTACTTCTCACATCAGATGGGTAGAGCTGTTGCCTCCTCCATGCAGCTGTGGTGCAACACTTCACATAGACACTCACCAACATGACAAGGAACATTCACACACATCAATGTCTAGGGGGCGTACACATCACTTGGACACTCTCACCACAGCTCCACTCAACTCAGACACATCTGTGGGAACAGTCACCTGTCACACCAGGGGGACCACTGAATCACCTCAGGACAATAGACAAAATATGCCACAAAGGATTAGCCAGGCTGAATGTGTCATGCACTATGCAATGAATGTCACAGTAAGCACAATGCAAGTGAGGAGTGCACACATGAACTACATCATACTCTGCATGGGAGACATAAGCCATCCCCCTCCCCCCCGGGACCCACTCTAAACAACATTGCATGTCTGTCACACCTGGACACAATGCCAGAAGTGACAGTCACAAAAAAGATGCACAGTCAAAGGTAGTGGAGTCAGCACTCACCTGCTCCCCTGGTCTCCCATACAGGCTGGGGTACTGTGGGAGGATGACATCAAGCAAAGCCTCACTCTCCTCCTGTTTGAAAGGCTGGGCCCTCTCCGCAGACCTTGACATGGTGCCAGAGGAAGCACAGGCAGCAGCAGTGGTGTCAACTGAAAGGTTGTGCAGGCAAGTGGCCTTTCATGGGTTCTGCCTGACTTATATCTGCCTTGCTGGGTCCTTTCATTTACAGGAATACAGAGGGATTGGTCAGACTCATTTGCATCCTACGTTTCCTCCAATCCCTTTAAACATACACCAGTGACAGCATTTGCATGGTTCAAATTAGCAGCATCATGTCAAGTCAACAACCACTTTGCAACAATGTAATTTTGAGGCCAACTGACTTTTCAAGGCCACCTGATGGAAAAAATTGAACAGAAACTCGGTAAACATGACAACCAGCATGCATTTATGGCCTAACACCTGTCCCTTATGTGTCCCCTATGTAAATTTCAAATCCCCACACAGGTACGGTTCGTTTCACACGTACGCGTAGGCACTGGGAGTACATTTACGAGTACTACCTCAGTACACGTATCCGTAGGCACTGGGAGTACATGTACGTGTAATACCTCAGTACACATACGTGTACTCCCAGTGCCTATGCGTACGTGTACTGAGGTAGTACACGTATGTACTGTTGTAGGTACTGGGAGTACACGTACGTGTACTACCTCAGTACACGTACGCGTAGGCACTGGGAGTACACATACGTGTACGCACTAGTTGTACACGTACGTGTACTGAGGTAGTACACGTAAGTGTACTCCCAGTGCCTACACGTACGTGAACTGAGGTAGTACACGTACGTGTACTACCAGTGCCTACACGTACGTGTACACGTACTGTTGTAGGCACTGGTAGTACACGTACGTGTACTACCTCAGTACACCTATGTGTACAACTAGTGCGTACACGTACGTGTACTCCCAGTGCCTACAACAGTACGTGTACACGTACTTGTAGGCACTGGTAGTACACGTACGTGTACTACCTCAGTTCACATATGTGTAGGCACTGGGAGTACACGTACGTGTACTACCTCAGTACACGTACATGTACAACTAGTGACTACACATACATGTACTGAGGTAGTACACATACGTGTACGCACTAGTTGTACACGTACGTGTACTAAGGCAGGACACGTATGTGTGTACTTCCCGTAACACACGTGCTCCTACAGCAATACTACTATAGTGATACGGACCGTACACACGCCCTCAGAGCGTGTGTACGGTTCGTTTCACACGCTTACACTGGTGATAGGGGGCGCACATGAAATCCATGGAGGTCTCAGACTCGCACAAGGCTGTACATCAAGTCATTGTCATTAATGTCCTTCATGTGCAGGGCTTAGGTGTGTCAGGCAGTGATATTGCACATGTCTCCTCATGTTTGAGCACAATAGATGTGTGATGACCTGTGTACACATGTCATGTGTGATGTGGCACTATGTGGCACACTTCCCCTTTACAGTTTGCACATGTGTGCATGTAGTCCAAACGTGTCAAGCACAGCATCACTGGTATGGCACAGTCACCAACACCCGCACCTGTCACCTGATGCCAGGGACAGGGACACTAATAACTGACATTGAATGACCAGCGTGCCACGATGTGACTATGTCATGTGTGTGTCATGTGTTCCCATGAGCTGGCAGTTGGTGTCCCGTCAACTGCATCTGCTGTTGCTGCATACACCATGTGACGGTGTGGAGATGGGCATGGCACACATCTACACACATCATGCCACATGTGGAATCCCACGTAATGTGTGTCTGTATGCATTGAACATGGGATTTTGACATGAGGACATATCTGCGTTTTCTCATTGTCTGTGTTTTCAGTTTTCCCATGTACCCCTTCATCGCAATGTGTGTGATCTGTACATTTGACCTTCCATGTGACCTGTGCGTCTAGCTTGCCGTCATCTGTCTGTATAAGATGACATCCTTCAAATGCAGATATGTGGATGTATGTCACTCCTGTGATGTCTATGGCTGTTCACTTACACTGGCCCACAGCTCGTTTCAGGGCATGTCATGTAGACTTGCCAATAAACGGTTGTATCTGGCTTTTCGTAGGACTATCACCTGGCTGGCATACGTGTCCTGAATGTATTGCACAGACCAGACTCTGTATTAAGCAGATGTGTAGTAGCAGTTGAGCATGTGCTCACTTCATTGACATTGATGTTGTCGTGTTCTCACTCTTCGTTATTCATTTCGATTTTCTGCAGGGCACCGCCTCTCCCCCGACCAAAGCCAGACTTGGCTGCCATGAGGGAACGTGACTGCATAAGACGTTACCGATTCTCTCAACAGTTGATTGAGGACTTGACTGCCAGGCTGGCACCACACCTCCAACCGCGACACAGGTATCCTACAGCGCTGACCCCCAAGATGAAGGTAATGGCAGCCCTACATTTTATTGCCACCGGTACGTTTTAATTTACCATAGCTGATGTCGGTGGCATGTCTCAGATGATGTTCAGCTGTGTCCTGCATGATGTTTTAGAAGCCATGTTGGAGCACCTGGATGAATTCATCCATTTTCCGACTCCTGAGCAGTTGACAGGTGTCAAGGGTGATTTCTATGCCCTGGGAGGGATGCCCCATGTAATTGGGTCCATTGATGGGACACATGTGGCTTTGGTACCACCACAGGCACAGGAGGTAGCCTATCGCAACCGTAAACATTACCACTCTATTAATGCCCTTGTGGTGTGTCTTGCTAACATGTTGACTTCCCATGTCTGTGCACGTTTTCCAGGGTCAGCACACGATGCCTACATCATGAGGTGTAGCAGGGTGCCAGAAATGATGCTGCGGCTGCACAACGAACGAGCATGTCTTGTTGGTGGGTATACTCTGTTTGTCCTGTGTGTTGCGGTATCTTTGCATCTTACGGCATCTCCGGACCCACTTCTTCACATGATGTTTCCATGTAGGGGACTCTGGCTATCCCAACATGCCATGGCTGATGACGCCTCTCCGCAACCCAAGATCAGCTGCAGATCACCATTATAATAATGCACACGGGCAGACCAGGCGAGTGATTGAGAGGACGTTTGGCCTCCTGAAGAGCCGATTCCGGTGCCTTCACAAGACAGGCGGGTCCCTCCCATATGCACCGGCAAAGGTCTGCAACATCTTCCTCGTGTGCTGCATGCTGCACAACATGGAAGTGGAGAAGGCAGTGCCACTCATCCTGGATACGGATGAGCTGGAACATACACCCGTGGAGGATGAAGGGCTTGGTCATGAGGCAAGTGAGGAGGAGGAGGAGGAGGAGGAGGAGGACATCCGGAGTCAGCTCATACGCAACTTCTTCTCATGATGGTGAGTCACTGGGTCTCAGTGTGCACGTTTGGAGCCTTGTGTGGCAGGTGTTGCAATGTGTGTGTCCAGCTGACTATATGCTAAGTGGCTTAGAGGTGTGTTCTGATGTGTCACTCGAGTGATGATGTAATTCCACACATTTTAGCAGAGACACTAAATTTTAAATTAGCATGGTGACAACATTATTCATGTAGAGTAAATGACCATGCATGCGGATAACAATATTTTCGCTGTCTCCTTGTGTGTCTGTCATCCCCAGGGTCTTGCGCATGTTGTCTGCGTGTGTCATCGTTGGCCTCCTGATACTCCTCATGAGTATTGCAACGTGTGCTGAATCAGCGTTCCATGCACGGACATGTTGAAAAGACATTATGGGTAAGGATTGCAGCAAGGCATTTTGGGGGTGCTACGTGTTTTGAATGTGTGGGGACTGCTCCTGTGCATGTTGTGTTACCATGCATACATGTCGACTCACCATGGGGCACATGACATGTAGCATGACTCCCATGAATTGATAGTCACCCTTCGTGACAGTCATCTGTAATGGTTTGTGGATTCTGAGGAAGGCATCAATGTGTGTAAAACTTCACTCAGACACATACAGGATGCTACGGGTGGACATAGTGTGGGACATCCCCATAGGAGGCTCACTGGGAAATTGCAGCCTCTCCGTGTGCAGCAGGGGGTGTTTGGCCCACCTCCTTCACTTGTGTGCCAGTTCATTTGGATTTATAACATCTGTGTTGTGAAGGGGGTGTCCAGTGTAGGTCCCACGTTGTTCAGCCAAATGACCTGTGAGTCTGTTCATATTGATGCATTTCCCTTAGTGTGAGCCTGAGTAATAAAGGTGTTCCTCACACTCCAAGGTGCCTCATCTCTGTCAATACAGGTCTCTTGCCACTTTGCATGCGGCATCTCTGGCATAGTTGTCAAGGATAGTGCATATGAGTCTATGTGTAGTTTAGCAACATGCATGCAGTTCTTCATGGATTCGAATCTGTATTGTGCATGAAGTCCATGGTTGTGTATGTATTTGGGCATGTTGGTCTCCACAACGGGCCGTCAACACCTGCTGAGGGTGTGTCTCCTGTGCGCAGCTCGGCCTTCGGTTTCCTGATCCTGTGTCAGTCATCTTTGGTGATTGTACATCCATTCTCTCGGGGTGTGCCATGGGTGACCGGACACTCCTTCCTTTACATACGCCTGTTGCAGTTGTCCTTTCTGACATCCTTGTCTTTGTGTGCAACTCTTGGCATACTTTCTAGGGCATGGCGCCTGCTGCTGCAGCACCTGCAGCAAGGGCCCACAAAGTAGCGGGAGTCGGCAACACACACGCCTCAAAGATGCTCCTCCCTGCCTCCCTCAACCCATTCATTTGGCTGTCATCATCTTGTCTGTGCCACTGTTGCGGCCACGCGGTGCCAAAGGCTGGACCGTCAGCACATGCAACGTGCACATTGCACAACCCACATGTCCTTGCATGACCCACATCACACTACAGTCTGATGTTGTAGCCACCCTCCAAGCAATGTCTATCCAAAACTCAACCGCCTGCTCTCAGGCATACCCTAACCGCACACACAACACCTTTGCATGCTGAGTGTGCAAGTCCAACTGGCTACACAGTGCTGCCCCGCCTTCCAGGCCCTCTCACACCAACCAGATCATGTCCCTCCTGCTCCACACAGGCTCTCTCCACCAGCAAGGCCATGGGAGTGGGACTCAAGCCTTCAGCATGTGGTATAGTGGTGTCATCTGGCACATGGCCCAGTGATCATCTCTCAGCGTGTCAATCTTCAATGTGTCCAGGACCCCCCTCTCCACCGTCACATGCACACACAACCTCCACATCATGTCGTATGCCATTGACTCTCAGGTGCTCCTCAGCCTCACCAAAGAGGCAGCCATTGCCAGTTCCAACATTCAAGAAGGCATGAGGTCAGTTGATGAATGGCTGAACATCAGCCACCTGAGGCTGGACTTGTACAGGACTGAGGTAATCATCTGAGGATTGTCCCCTTACAGCTGGCTCAACTCCTTGTGTCCCACCCGCAGGGGCCCTACACAAGCACCCAGTGGGCACGCACTCAAGATGGTGTGCATCATTGATTTGTCACTCACATTTGCCATGTAAATCACCAGCATCTGTACCTCATGCTGCAACACCCTCGGCATGATGCACATGATCCTCAGATAGATCCACTCCAAGGAAAGACAGACCATCTCCCAGGTCCACAACACCAGCCATGTCAACTACTGCCCCGCCCTCTACAGAGCAAGTACATCCAAACTCACGGGAAACTTGTCCACATCCAGGGTGCATCTGCACAACTCAGCTTCAACATCCCGCACCCCATCAACATCACCGTCCACCTGAGATAGCTGCAAGGGATCACTGTGTGCTGCAGGATGACCTTCACACTCCTCACACACACTCAGGAGGCAGTCAACAACCCCATATCCCAAAATCAACCTTGTACGTCTGTCATCCAAGATCCCGTTGGCCCAACTCTATGCATCCAAACTTGGCCTGGACAACATTCTTCACATCCACAACACTCCAGCATGAAGGAGATGTTTCTCACACCTGGACAAACATACCTGGGACTCCCTCCCCGGGAACCTCCACATGAGCCATGACCTCTAGGCCTTCCTCATCCTCTTCCTGATTGGTGTGTCCGCACAGTATTTCAAGCACCCCCTCAGCAGCTTGAGGCCATCACGGGTGAGTATTGGGATCCCAGGCTGTATCGGATGATACATTGTGACCCATGTGTGTCCTGTACCGGACTCAGATCCCAGGGAATGGATGGCTGGAGTTAGTTCAACACTCAGGCATAGTTTGACATTTACACACACGTATGTTGTGGACTAATGCAGAATGACAGCAACATCTCAAGAAAAATAAATAGTTTTATTGTCGGTGGTGTGCGTGTTTTGGTAGAAAAAATATGGTACTCTACCGGGTGCATAGAATCCAAAGTTCACAGGGGGAGATGGGATCCTTGGCATTTGAAGTCATCAGAGTCCAGACCACAGTGTTGGTCATCATTGGTCAGACTGTGACCAGCAAGTCCATGTGGCAGAGAATGTCAGTGAATAAGGTGCTGCTGTTGCGCATGAGGGCCAGGTGCCAGGCCAGGTGACCTGGGAGATGTGGATGGTCCGCTGCCTCTCACGGTCTTTTCTGTGGACGATCCACCTTCCTCCGGGGACCCTCAGATGCAGGCCTTGACGATGTTTGGGAGGCTCCGTTGGACGAATCCTCCTCCTCCTCCTCCCTCCCTGTGGCTGGTGCTGGTCTGCGCCTGGTGTCACAGGGAGGGTTGCCCATGTTGTCAGCGATCCGAGTGAATGGCTCATGTCCGTTTGCACCGCCAGGAGCTCAGCCAGTCTTGCCTCCATCCGTCCTTGGTGTTGTTGTTGACTGGCGTGTTGCTCGGCCTGCTGATTCTTAATGTCTGTGAGGGTCGCCACTACCTGACTGATGGCCCTGGTGTCATGCCGGTATGCCTCCATGATGTTGCGTACGTGTGACATACCGGTCCCTTCAGCTGTCTGGTCAGGTTCTCGCCTCCGCCTGCCTCCACTCCCACCACCCCTGCCCACACGAGCCTGGTCTGCAGTTGTGGGCACATCAGGTCTACGGGACCCCTGAGGGATGGCAGTGTCGGTGTTGGCTGCCTCCTCCTGGGTTCCTGGCGAACCTTGTCCCTCCAGGTCAGACTGGCTCAGTTGTTCAGTGTGGGCAGGGCTCCTGGGTGTCTCCTGGGATGTGGCAGTAATGGGGGTGGTGGTTGGCACAGATGTACCTGAAGCAGGTGCTGCAGGGGCTTGGACACCAGAGGGGCCAGGTGGGGTGGGGTCATCCGCAGAGTGTTGTGAGGTGTCGCTGCCGGTGGGATCAGGTTCCTCCCGGGCCTGGGACTGTGGTGCTTCCCCCCCATTGTTGGGGGGCGATCCGTGACGTTGCCCTGTGTGTGAGAGAGAGACAATGTTAATGCTGTTTAATGCGACATCCATGTTTTATACATATTCTAGTTGCCACAGTTCCTCCAGGTAGTTGTATGTGACTAGCATTCACATCAATGTTCCCTTGTGGATGGGTATGTTGCAGGGAACTGATTGAAATGGTCTCCAGGGTGTTTGATATGTCGAATTTGGGCTTGGATGCTTTTTTGGCTGTGGCTTGATCTTGTTGTGTCACATGTCCATTGTGAGAGTGGGTGACTCCATTGGCTGCCCCAGGGGTGTGTGCTTGTGTAAGGACTGAGTGATCATCCCTCAGCCCGACGCTGTTCAACATCCACACGGCCCCCCTCACACACGTGGCCCACCACCACAACCTCTAAAACATCTCCTATGCCGACGACACCCAGCTCATCCTCTCCCTCACCAAGGACCCTCACACCGCCAAAACCAACATCCCCGAGGGTCAGAGGACCATCGCCGACTGGATGCGGAGCGGCCATCTGAAACAGAACTCAGACAAGACGGAGGTCCTCATCCTGGGACCCACACCCTCAGCCTGGGATGACTCCTGGTGGCCGATCGCTCTGGGGACATCACCGACACCCACCAAACACGCACGCAACCTAGGATTGATCCTCGCATCCTCTCTCTCCATGTCCAAGCAGGTCAACGCCGTCTCCTCCTCCTGCTATGACACCCTACGCACGCTTCGCCGGATCTACTGGTGGATCCCAACCTAAACAGTGACACAGGCCCTCGTCAGCAGCTGACTGGACTACGCCAATGCACTCTACGCAGGACTCCCATCCAAACACCAATGGTGGCTACAACGCTTCCGAAACGCCTCCGCACAACTGATCATCAACACCCCCCGCCACAGCCACATCACCCCCCTCCTGAGTGACCTGCACTGGCTCCACATCGACAAGAGGATCACCTTTAAGCTCCTCACCCATGCACACAAGGCACTCCACACCGCAGGACAAGCCTACCTGCACATCAGACTCAGCTTCTACACCCCCACCCGCCAGCTCCGCTCCGGCATCCTCGCCCTCGCAGCTGTTCCCCGCATCCAACGTACGCCCGCCTGCAGCAGATCCTTCTCCCACCTCACCGCAAAGACCTGGAACACCCTCCCAGCCCACCTACGACTGACCCAAGACCTACTTGTCTTCAGAAGACTCCTCAAGACCTGGCTCTTCGAGCAGTGGTGGACCCCCCCTCAGCACCTTGAGACCCTGACAGGTAAGTAGCGCGCCTTACAAGTACCCTGATCGATTGTTGATTGCTTGACGGTGCCTGCTGGTGGGTGTGGTGTGATTTGGCAGTGGGTCTTCCAGGTGATGTATCTGTCCCCCCTTGGCGCATGCTGCCATGTCAGTGAGTGTAAGTTCCTGTCCTAGATATCTGAGCTTGTTGTGTTTGTGTTCGAGTTTGCAGTTGTCACAGGAGGGCCTTGTGCTGCCTGCAGCAGGGCCAAGTGTCAGCTACCTTGTCAGTACTTTGCCAGTCCCTGTGCATTGCGCATGGTGCATGGGTATGTACCTGGGCCATATGGGCTGAGGGCAATGGTGTCTGTTTCTGAGTTGTACAATATGTTTAGTGATCCCCACCCTCCCAGCATCCAGGACATCCTGTCTTGGGTTTGTGGTTTGTGTAGGCTGGGACATGGCATGGCCTTGCTTTGTGAATGGGACATACTCATGTTAGTGGCATGAGTGATGCTTTTGAGTGTGGGTGTGTCCAGTGAGGGCTTGGGGGTAGGTTAGTGCATTTGTTGTAGTTGGGGTGTGGATGCCATTCCCCCCAAGTTACATAAGTTGTGTGTGTACTCACCAGGCTCTCGAACTCCTTCGACTCCGTGTACTCCCACCGGCAGAAGCAGGGCCATCACCTTCTCCTCCAAGGGATGGTAATGTACCGGTCTGCGGGGCAGCCCACCTCCTGTGATGTTACTCTGGGCATAGTCCTCGTTCATTTTGCGCTTGACTGCCCTCCGCAGATCATACCACCTGGCTTGGCATTCATCCCTGGTCCTTCTGATGGGCGCAACAGCATTCACCCGATCGACGATCCTCTGCCACAAGCGTGTTTTTTCGGCTATGCTGGTCTGTCTGACCAATGTTACAAAGAGCTGTGGCTCGACTCTGATGACTTCCTTGACAAGGATGTCCAGCTCCTCCCTTGTGAACTTTGGATTCTTTGTCTGTGGGCATGGTGTGGGGTGTGGGTGTGGATGGTTGTGGGTGTGTGGGTGTGAATGTGTAGGTGTGTGTATGTATAGAGGGGGTATGTGGGAAGGAGGTTGTGTGAAGGTGTGTAAGTTAAGGTGTATGGGTGCAGTTGTTTGTGTGTGATGTCTGTCAGCAGTGGGTCTGTTGCAAAGGCTCATGGTTTGTGAGTCTGGTCCCTTTTTATTGGTCCATTTGTGGGTGTGGCTGGGTTGGAACTTTTGTTGGGTGTGTTATAAGAGGTGGTTGTGAGTTTGGGCCTCTGTTTGCCTGTTTGGATGTGCCAGGTCAGTCTTTTAGATGTTTTTTGTCCTGTAGACGTGTTTTGTGGTGTTGTGCGAGTCGAATTGACGGTCCTTGTGCTGTTTTACAGTGTCCTGGTTCAGTACGAGTCATTTTCACGGATGTAATGTGCGTGCGATGCTTGGGTACGGTGTTGGGGTACGGTGCGTCCAAGTACGGGGCTGGGGTGGGGGGTACGGGGCATACATACACGGGTGCTTGGCTGGGGGGTACGGTGCGTACATACGCAGGTGCTGGGGTGGGGCTACGGCGTGTACATACACGGGTGCTGTGGTACGGCGCATACATACGCGGGTGCTGGGGTGGGGGGTATGGCGCGACCATGCGCAGGTGCTGGGGTGGGGGGTACGGGGCGTACATACTTGGGTGCTGGGGTACAGCGCGTACATACGCGGGTGCCGGGGTGCGGGGTACGGCGCGGACATGCAAGGGTGGGGTGGGGGGCCGTACGACTCATACCCCGGACCCAAGTGTAGTAGGGGTCGTACAAAGTTCGCTCCGTACGGGACGTTTTCAATACGCTTGTGTATTCGGGACGCCGGTACGGATCGGACTTGTGCGCTCGGACTTCAGTTTTACGACTCGTACGTAAAACTGTCCTGGGACGTCTCGTAGACTTTTCCAGATACGATTCGTATGTATTTTTACTGTACGAATCATACTTCGCCGTTTGTACGGGACTTGTACGACTCGTACGTAAAAAAATACGGATACAAGTCGTACGGTCATTTTTTTTCCCAGATCGGAATCGGCACACAAGTGTAGCATGAAATGTGGCCTTATATACAACGCAGCACTAGGCCCCCAAGGGTTGTATATTGCACCAGATAAATAATGACACCCTTGAGTGTGTTTTTTATCAGGTGCAATGAATAGCACTTAATTGATTTTCTGGAGAATACGATGCAGATATTGTTGCTTGTAGCACCAACATTTGCATAGTACATTAACCCCTCCCCTGCTCATGACGGAACCACTCCGTCATGAGCCACGGTCGCCGTGTGCTCATGACGGAGTGGTTCCGTCATGCCGCGGCCGTTGGCGGCCGCTCCGCCCACGCGGCGCTAATTCCCCGCCTGTGCGGGCGATTAGCGCCGTGGGCGGAGTCATGACGGAGCCACTCCGTCATGAGCACAGCTCAACCGTGGCTCATGACGGAGTGGCTCCGTCATGAGCACAGCGCCACCGCGCTGCCCCCAAACCCCCCCCAGCGCTGCGGCGGAATTCCCGCCGCAGCGAAGGGGTTAAATGATGTACACTTTTCTCCAGTTTAATTCAGGTTTGACCTGATTAAATTTAGTGAAGTTTGAGATATTTAATCAACCTAGTAATTACTGGATGTGGTAAATACCAAATATAAGAATTTGGGTTTTTGATTGAGTGGGGTGAAAATCTAACTCAAGCAAAAACCACAATCCTTGTCAGGGCAGACCACAAAAGTAAGGGCCTCATTTATGAGAAGTGATGTATCGCTGCGTGAAAGCAGCGATGCGTCACTTCTCAGTGCGCCCTCCTTGCCACATGATGGATGTGTCATATTTACAGTATGACGCATCATGTCGCAAGGAGTTACAGATACGTCAGTATTTCTCACGTATCTTTAGGCGCAAAAGTGACGCATTGCTGGAGTGTGTCACAAAAGTGACGCAACTCCATTAATGTGTCCCTTCACATGGGGCAAGCCCCATGTGAAAGGGCCTGCGTCAGTCTTATGCCTACTGTGAGGTAGGTGTAAGATATTGACGTATTTGCACCCTAGAAGTGGCGGAGTGAAATCTCGTAGATTTCACTGCATCGCTTCTACGATGCTTACTTACTTGGGAACGCCCACCCTGCATACATTATACCTGACGAAGGTATAATGTAGCGCAGGGGTTTACAAAGCGATGCATCTACCTAGATGCGTCACTTTGTAAATATGGTGCAACAAGGTCCAATTTTCACGCCGCTGGTGCGTCACAAAAAGTGACAGATCGGCAGCGCAAAAGTGACGCAAGGACTCATAAATGAGCCCCCATGTGTATTTAGATGGCCTCTATGCCTTCTTTCTTACTGTGTGCTAATTCACCAACTAGTGTTTGTGTAAGTTTTTGGTTGATTAATGTTCTGCCACTTGTAAAAGATTTCTATTATTGTATTTGGACGTGTTACACTCCGTTTGGAGCCCCCATTTGCTGCTAATATTATGTAGTGTCGGTGATGTTTTGGACCAAATGTACTAATTTGTAGATTGTGTATATTATTTTCATCTTGGATAATGTTTTCTAGTTTCCCTGTTGCTGTCCTGAGATATAACTTACCATTATGGGGCCCTGTAAAGCCCGTGTACATTATTCTCAATTTGAATTATTATTTCAAAGCCTTAGTGCTGCTATCCTCCTGGTACCTGGGACTTTGCATAGATTTTATGCCGAACTGTAAGTAAATTCTACTTTGCCCTTTCTGTAGTTAGTGGTGGAGGAAGCAAGGCATGGCTTTCAAGTTTCCTTTGTTCTCTATACCTTCTTCCTTGATATGTGCTAGTCCACCATTTTGTCAGATACTTTGGGCTGGATTCTGAGATTGTTGGAATCCAAGTGGAACATTTACAAGAAAGTGGCGAAGCGTGTTGTTAAGCCAAGAAGGCTAACAACACGTTTCATCACCTTAGAAACACGGGCCTGCACCATCTTTACTAGATTATGGTGCAGCCCTGCGTTTAATAAACACTATTTAAATGCTGTTTTGTAACTTCTATGTGTGCTGCTTAATGCAGCACACATAAAAGTTGCAAAACTGCATTTTTTTAAAAATGATTGTTTATGTGCAGGATGGGGGACCTTCCTGCACATAAGCAATCATTGGTGTTTTGCTGTTTCCATGTGTGCTTCACAAGGCAGCGCACATGGAAACAGCAAAAACAAGGAGAAATAAAGCATTTCTCCTTGTTTCACCTGTTTAAAACCAGGTTTTCCCTGGTCTTAATTTGTGCGCTGCCTCCTATGTATGCTGGTATTGAAAATAGGGGCAGTGTCAAAATCAATGGGTGTTGCTGTGGAACGCCCATCACAACACCCATTGCCCGGCCATTTCACACTTAGTGTAGCGTGAAAGGGGGCCTTATATACAAGGCAGCACTAGGCCCCCAAGGGTTGTATATTGCACCAAATAAATAATGACACCCTTGGGTATGTTTTTTATCAGGTGCAATAAATAGCGCTTAAATTGATTTTCTGGATATTAACATGCAGATTTTGTTGCTTGTAGCACCAACATTTGCATGGTACATTAAATGATGTACACTTTTCTCCAGTTTAATTCAGGTTTGATGGGTTGATCTCATGCAAAAGGGACATTATGCATGCCACAAACACACCAGGGCTATTCTTATATCCCATAGGCAATCTTGCATATCGGCGCTCATTGCCCAACGCACTGAATGCGGTCAAATCACGGCTCTCAGGAGCCAAAGAGTGGCTGAAGAAGCCATAGGAAATATCCAAAGTGGTTTTGTACTTTTTATGAACAATGTTATTTACTAACGCAGAGCTATGTGTGTTCTGTATGGCAAAGGAACAAACATGACTGTTTAAATGTCTGTAATCTAAAACCATACGATGTGAACCGTCCAGTTTCAATATTGGAAAAAGATAATTATTCATCGATGAAACATACGGTTCAATCACACACTGGTATTCCAATTGAGTCAATCAAACTCTGCCAATAAAATATCATAGGATGAAGTTAGATTGTCCCAAAAGACTATTTAATTGGGCGTTTAATTTCACTTTCAATTTGGAGGATCACTTAATAAAGCCTTTCAGGAGGGTCAACTTGAGTATCAGCTGTATCTACTGTAATAAAAGTGTCAGCTGCTTCCGCCTACAGACGCTGGTGGAGTGTCTGCCGCACTATGGTAACCTCCGCTGCGCTGTCGAGGAGGGTTACCGCCCAACTCCTGTCGAGGAGCAGGGTTCTCACCATATGAGGTATACTTTGCAGTCAAAGCGGCCACTTTTTTCTTCTGAAATGGACTCGATATTGAGTGGCTCCTCCTGTTTGACTTTCAGGTGAAACTGGCACTGCAGGTCACGTCGCGTCTGCGTAGACTCGCCTTGTCTGTGATCCTGATGCCCTCCTCTGCCAAATTGTTGATCCAACGATTCCTGAAAGGAACGAAGAGAATGAGGATCAGGAACCTGGAACCTCTCAAGTGTCTTAATTTTAGGGCAGTCACGCAAATCATATCTACGTTCAGAAGCGTCAGGTGGAGGTGAACCTGCATTTGACGCATGCTTCTGTTGTTGCTGCCGCTGCATCTTGTTCCAAGCCTTTTTAGGAAAGACTGGATGACCCTCCTTATCAGGAAGGAGTTTACTTTGTGCCTGTGTAAACGGTCAAATCCCTAAGGTATTGCACCCTAAAGACATATACACATCTGCATTAATAATTTGCAACTGACGCTGCTAATCCACTTCCGCCACCGCTGCTTGGTGTTAACGTACTTGTAAGCAAACCGCTTCACCTTCAATATTGGCCAGAATCGTATCAGAGACAATAGGGAACATTCCCACTCACTTTATCCTCAAATCAGTCCGGTGAGGGCTTGGGGGTAGGTGAGTGCATTTGTTGTAATTGGGGTGTGGATGCCATTACCCCATGTTACGTAAGTTGTTTGTGTACTCACCAGGCTCTCGAACTCCTTCGACTCCGTGTACTCCCACTGGCGGAAGCAGGGCCATCACCTTCTCCTCCCAGGGATGGTAATGTACCGGTCTGTGGGGCAGCCCACCTCCTGTGATGTTACTCTGGGCGTAGTCCTCGTTCATTTTGCGCTTGACTGCCCTCCATAGATCGTACCACCTGGCTTGGCATTCATTCCTGGTCCTTCTGATGGGCGCAACAGCATTCACCCGATCGACGATCCTCTGCCACAGGCGTGTTTTTTCGGCTATGCTGGTCTGTCTGACCAATGTTCCAAAGAGCTGTGGCTCGACTCTGATGACTTCGTTGACAAGGATGTCCAGCTCCTCCCTTGTGAACTTTGGATTCTTTGTCTGTGGGCATGGTGTGGGGTGTGGGTGTGGATGGTTGTGGGTGTGTGGGTGTGAATGTGTAGGTGTGTGTGTATGTGTAGAGGGGGTATGTGTGAAGGAGGTTGTGTGAAGGTGTGTAAGTTAAGGTGTATGGGTGCAGTTGTTTGTGTGTGATGTCTGTCAGCAGTGGGTCTGTTGCAAAGGCTCATGGTTTGTGAGTCTGGTCCCTTTTTATTGGTCCATTTGTGGGTGTGGCTGGGTTTGAACTTTTGGTGGGTGTGTTGTAAGAGGTGGTTGTGAGTTTGGGCCTCTGTTTGCCTGTTTGGATGTGAAAATGTCAGTCCTTTAGATGTTTTTTGTCCTGTAGACATGTTTTGTGGTGTTGTGCGAGTCGAATTGACGGTCCTTGTGTTGTTTTACAGTGTCCTGGTTCAGTACGAGTTTTTTTCGCGGATGTAATGTGCGTACATACGCTATGTTGTTGTACAGTGATCACATATGCAATGGTGTTGTACGATTCGTACATACGCGATGCTGGGGTACGGTGTTGGGGTACGGTGCGTCCGAGTACGGGGCTGGGGTGGGGAGTACGGGGCGTACATACACGGGTGCTGGGGTGGGGGGTACGGCGCGTACATACGCAGGTGCTGGGGTGGGGGTACGGCACATACATACGCGGGTGCTGGGGTACGGCGCATACATACGCGGGTGCTGAGGTGGGGTGTACGGCACGAACATGCGCGGGTGCTGGGGTGGGGGGTACGGCGCGTACATACACGGGTGCTGGGATACGGCGCATACATATGCGGGTGCTGGGGTGCGGGGAACGGCGCGGAGATGCGCAGGTGGCGACTCGTACCCCGGACCCAAGTGTACCCTGGGTAGGGGTCGTACAAAGTTTGCTCCGTACGGGACGTTTTCCATACGCTTGTGTATTCGGGACGCCGGTACGGATCGGACTTGTGCGCTCGGTCTTCAGTTTTATGACTCGTACGTAAAACTGTCCGGGGACGTCTCGTAGACTTTTCCAGATACGATTTGTATGTATGTTTACTGTACGAATCGTACTTCGCCATTTGTACGGGACTTGTACGACTCGTACGTAAAAAAATACGGGTACGAGTCGTACGGTAATTTTTTTTCCGGGATCGGAATCGGCACCCAAGTGTAGCGTGAAAGGGGGCCTTATATACAAGGCAGCACTAGGCCCCCAAGGGTTGTATATTGCACCAGATAAATAATGACACCCTTGGGTGTGTTTTTTATCAGGTGCAATAAATAGCACTTAAATTGATTTTCTGGAGAATAAGATGCAGATATTGTTGCTTGTAGCACCAACATTTGCATAGTACATTAAATGATGTACACTTTTCTCCAGTTTAATTCAGGTTTGACCTGATTAAATTTAGTGAAGTTTGAGATATTTAATCAGCCCAGTAATAACTGGATGTAGTAAATACCAAATATAAGAATTTGGGTTTTTGATTGAGTGGGGTGAAAATCTTACTCAAGCAACAACCACAATCCTTGTCAGGGCAGACCACAAAAGTCACTAAATTAACCTGCATTTAACCCCCTGATAGCTTTGTACAAAAACTTAGCGGCACTGTGTTCAGTATTTATGAAGCACTCAAACACTAATAAATATACAAAATATAATATAATAATATAATAAAAATATTGTATGCTGCATAAACAAATTGTTTTGCTCGAGGGGACTTTGGACCTAAAAGAAAATTAGCAAGATCTATGTCACCGGACAAGAGAGAAAGGTGTTGTTTCACAGATGACAATTTGGAGTGTTCCAACCATTGCTGACACAATTTACCCACTAAATATGTGGTAACCATATGGAAATGTGGGAAACGAGGGTCAGGTCTACTTTGAGTAAACCCTTGTGTGGTATTCAAAAAGTGTAATTGACATGCTCTTGAGCTCTTTGGCCACAATAACCATCCCAAGGGGTCAATAGCGGAAGAGTTAGGTGTGCCATTCTAAAACCTGACAGCTAAGTCCTCAATTGTATAGTTGGTATGTCTTTGCCATTTTTCATACCGAGCTAATACTGGAATGGAGGGAATATTCAGATTTTTAGCTGTGGCTAAACCAAAACAAGTAGTCAGTCAGTTAAAATATGAGCTGAGATGGTATCAGGCATGCACGATGCAATGATTCAGTGCTCTGCACCTGCCAATTTTTGGTAACCCGAATGGATTTTAAATCGACTGTGTCCTTCCAGTAATCATAACCATTCACAGACAGATTAGTTATGAAGGACAAGGAGTAAACCAATTTAGTATGGGTTAGCATAACTTTGGTGCAGGTAGGTATGTTCAATTTATACAAATAGGACGCAGGGACAGAAAGATTGTAACCAGTAAAATACACAAATTTACTCCTTTGGGTTTGAACGCTCCCCGTTAATGGGGTTGGGCAATGTTCCCACTGGGTATAAATAAAATATGGACTTTGAGTATTAGAATTGTACAAAAAGTGATGGCCATAGTGTTGGAAACAGAATAAATCAGCGTAATTTGCAGAATTGAAATACAAATCTTCAAAAGCAGTATAATATTTCAAATCCGAGAACAATGAATGAACAGCGTGAACATCCCAGTCATTTGAGTGTACACCAAGCAAAACCACATCTCCTGATGAAACGCAGAGAACGTCTGGAATGTTCAAAATTTTGGTCGGGCCATAGCTATCCAATGGAACTTTATCCCAAACAATGTCATCAACAACTGGGAATGCTGACATATTAACTAGGGCTGGATCTCATTTAATTTTTTGAGATTAGGTGTGAGGGGCCAGAACTTTGTCAACCAAGCTCACAGCAGAGCGTTCAGGTAGGTAATGGCCATTAGTAAAAAGGAAAAACACAGTCACGAACCCAATCCACATGAAGAGGAACACCATCGGCAGCACCATCCAGACATGTGTCCATGGCGGGACTAGGTAAGTCTTTTTGTACCGGGAGACGGCAAAGGTTGCGGCAGCCGCCGCAATGTCTAGACCATCAAGGTCTGGCATAAACATTTCATTGCCAAAGAGCATTTCATATGGAGTTCACCCATACAGAGATCTTCTTGGGAGATTGTTAAGTATAAGTTGAAGTCCATATAGATGAGTCAACCAGCACCGACCAGTACCAATTACTCTCACTGTTAGATTGCTTTAAGTCACGGTTCATTCACTCCACAAGAGAAGTGCTCTCAGGCCGATATGGAGATGAGAATTGCACCTGCACCCCCAGAGACCTCATCGCATCCCGGTAAGCCTTAGAGGTAAAAGCAGGACCATGGTCAGAATGGAAGGTACTACAGGCAAATGTACCTACAAAGACACGGAAATCTTTTATAACAGTTTGAGCGTCAGCTCTACTATGCGGCCAAACCCGAAGGAATCTAGTGCACGAATGCACTGCAACCTGGATATACGAAAAAGCATTATCAGATGTTAAGGGACCGCAGTGATCAAGATAAATACAACCAAATGGTTGATCCTAAATGTACAGTTGAGTGTTGGGTGGACGTGAGACAGTGGAAGGCTTAATCTGTTGACAAATGCCACAGGAAAGAACATATTTACGTGCCTGTTGGTATAAACCTCGCCACCAAAAACAGTGCAGTAAAAGGGAAATAGTTGCTGTCACTCCAGCATGTGCAGAAGCAACACCTTCATGTGTGGCTATGATCAAAGAAAGTCTGCGGTCCTCGTTGGGAATCAGCCGATCCCCAATGAATGGAATAGTTGCAAATGGAACTTGATCCGATGACAAGTGGTATAACGTGAAGGGAAACATTGTGGAAACTCTGTTCCCTCCTTTGTCGCAGCAATAGCTGCTACATTATCATCATCAATTTTAGTCAAAGACATAGTGACTGCTGCTACGGAACAAGTGGCTACTGCAGATTTGGCTGCTTCATCAGCCAGTGAATTACCAACAGCGTGTGCTTCCACACGTAGATGGTCCAAAGTATGGATAACATGTGTGAGTGGCAAACGTTCCTTAAGTGCGGCCACTTTGGCCCAAAGCATTTTATACTTCATTACGCTACCTTTAGAAACACAAAAATAATTTTGTGTCCCGAAGAACAACTTGTCATTAAAGGATTGTACACAGTAAAAGGAACTGCACACAATAAGGGTTGGGACTTTGGGGTTAGCAAATTCTAGAGCCAAAACCAAAGCAGGTAACTCAGCTAACTGAGCCGTACAATCCCCAAGTGATTGGGTGTGCACCAGAGAAGATTTAGAATCACCATTAACAATTCTGCCTGCCACAATTGCGCAGGCAGCTGAATAAGCATGCTTAGACCCAGCGGCTGGTTGAGTGGCCCCGTCTGTGTAAATAATACATTTGTACTGATCAAGAGGAAGTAATGATAAAGGTGGAGGATGAACATGTTCATTTTGCAAAAACTCCTGTGTTTGCAAAGAAGGGTCAACGACAAAGTTGACATCAGCCGACGTCAAAGAACTAACCCATTGTATCCATGGGGATGCAAGGCTTTAGATTTTGGTACACTAGCCGTTGTGCCTGCTTCTAAAGCAGGTACTGGCAAAACCATAAAAATGCGTTTTCCCTGAGCCAGAGAGCTTTCCTTCAAATTTGCCATCTGGACAGCTGTTAAAAAAAATTCTGTGGAAGAGAAATGCATCTCAGTTTGCAGTATGCAGAAGCGATTTGTAAGCATTGGAGACAGTGTCCCCGTCATTGAACGTCAAGTAAGTAAAACCTAACACCACTGGTACAATCCTTATGACCAAATTGGTAGAATTATTTTGAGTTAACAAGAAGGTGGTCGCAAGCAGATCAGACTGCAGAGACCTAAGAATAGCAGTATGTTCCTGAAGCTAACTCGAAGATGAAAAAGAAGGTTATATCAATGAGTAAAGAGGTTTGATACACTGGGCATAATCAAGAATGTATGCCCTCCCGAAATTTAAAAAACCCAGCAAAGATTACAATTTTTTTAAGAGCAGATGGAGGTTGCAATTGTGCACATTTCTCCAGGAAGTGGGGGGCCAAACCCCTACCTTCATTATTGAGTTTGTAACCAAGAAAAAAGACAGCCAAGAAGGCGATGTGAGACTTAGCAAAATTAAATTTGTACCCAAAATTTTCAAAATGTGTGATAATGCGGTCCACACGCAAGAGATGCGGCTGTAGTTCATCATCTGTTGAGTATATGTCATTGACGTACGAGAAGGCATTGGGTTGATCTCATGCAAAAGGGACATTATGCATGCCACAATCACACCAGGGCTATTCTTATATCCCATAGGCAATCTCGCATATCGGCGCTCTTTGCCCAATGCACTGAATGCGGTCAAATCACGGCTCTCAGGAGCCAAAGAGTGGATGAAGAAGCCATAGGAAATATCCAAAGTGGTTTTGTACTTTTTCTGAACACTGTTATTTACTAACGCAGAGCTATGTGTGTTCTGTATGGCAAAGGTACAAACATGACTGTTTAAATGTCTGTAATCTAAAACCATACGATATGAACCGTCCAGTTTCAATATTGGAAAAAGATAATTATTCATCGGTGAAACATACGGTTCAATCACACCCTGGTATTCCAATTGAGTCAATCAAACTCTGCCAATAAAATATCATAGGATGAAGTTAGATTGTCCCAAAAGACTATTTAATAGGGCATTTAATCTCACTTTCAATTTGGAGGATCACTTAATAAAGCCTTTCAGGAGGGTCAACTCGAGTATCGGCTGTATCTACTGTAATAAAAGTGTCAGTTGCTTCCGCCTACAGACGCTGGTGAAGTGTCTGCCGCACTATGGTAACCTCCACTGCGCTGTCGAGGAGGGTTACCGCCCAACTCCTGTCGAGGAGCAGGGTTCTCACCGTCTGAGGTATACTTTGCAGTCAAAGCAGCAACTTTTTTCTTCCGAAATGGACTCGATATTGAGGTGGCTCCTCCTGTTTGACTTTCAGGTGAAACTGGCACTGCAGGTCACGTCGCGTCTGCGTAGGCTCGCCTTGTCTGTGATCCTGATGCCCTCCTCTGCCAAATTGTTGATCCAACGATTCCTGAAAGGAACGAAGAGAATGAGGATCAGGAACCTGGAACCTCTCAAGTGTCTTAATTTTAGGGCAGTCACGCAAATCATATCTACGTTCAGAAGCGTCAGGTGGAGGTGAACCTGCATGTGACCCATGCTTCTGTTGTTGCTGCCGCTGCATCTTGTTCCAAGCCTTTTTAGGAAAGACTGGATGACCCTCCTTATCAGGAAGGAGTTTACTTTGTGCCTGTGTAAACGGTCAAATCCCTAAGGTATTGCATCCGAAAGACATATACACACCTGCATTAATAATTTGCAACTGACGCTGCTAATCCACTTCCGCCACTGCCGCTTGGTGTTAACGTACTTGTAAGCAAACCGCTTCACCTTTAATATTGGCCAGAATCATATCAGAGACAATAGGGAACATTCCCACTCACTTTATCCTCAAATCCAGGGCTGGACCAGCCCGTGTTCATCCTGTACTTTTTTCAGAACGCTCAGTAGAGCGCTCATGAAGGGGGTGCCAAAGCACAGTGTATACACTGAAGCAAACACCGTCCCCCAGGTGGTTCAGTCAGCTAAATCCAGAATCAGACCACTCAGCAAACTCATTGTAAGGATCCTGTGTTTTTCAACAGGAGTTGTGTGTGGCAAAATATTTTCAAGTTGCTCAAATGTTTGCGCCAGCCAAAATGGCAAGTCATCATGATATTGAGGACGTTTGCCCATCACTGAGTTAATCATGACGGGACTAATGACAAGACACCCGCTATGTCCTGGTGGCAGAGGAGCGGCTCCAGCTGCAGCCACATGAATGGCATGTGACATAAACTGTATGACACCTCTGTGTATGTTAATCAATGTTGTATGTAGCCGACGAAGCTCTGCAAGTGTAACATTAGGATAATTTGGCTGTGGTGTAAAACCAGCCAACACAGGCCAAGAGGCCCCATCGATAGATAAGGGGCCCATCTGAACAGTAGTAACAGGGTGAGGAAGGGTGCCATTAAGCCAAATGGTATGTTCCCAGGCTGTCAACTGAACTTCAAGTAATGCATAAGGACGATAAGCCGCCTGAACAGCAGCTCGTTTACATTCATGAAAGAAATTATCATTTCCATCCACCGCGGGGAACGTAACCCAATGATAAAAGGCCTTGTAGTGAAAAGCAGGGTGCGCTTCGACAACAAAAATAATATTAGCCCCTGCATTGTGGACTTCGTGTTGAGTCACGAAATCTGTTACTGCTGCGCGGTTATGCACCGCAATAGCGACTAATTGTGCCATGTTAATAAAGACAGGAAGAAAGAAACAAGGAAAACTGTAGCGCAAAATAGGGTAAAGCTTAACCTTTTAAATTTCAAGTTTGAAAAACCTATACATTTACAGGTATAGGAGGCATAACCCCCCCACCACGGATGTCTCCGGAAACCGGTGAGAGGGAAATTGTGGACAAGCACAAGCGCTACTCAGGGGTCTTCTGAATAAGTAGCAGACCAAACGTTGGTGGCACCATATTGCAGAGATTCTGCACAAACACAGAACTATGTGCAGGATTATGGGACCTTGGTGTATAGGGACTGAGTCTTCCTACCACCTTAGTACCCACGCGCCCAGGACCATTTAGCTATAGTGTCTCACTTGCTCTCCTACTTACTCACAGAGAAACAAATGATTAGACACCCCAGAGAACAACTCTCTCTGCAGTAACAGGACACACCCTTTCGCTCACACTCTTGTACTTGTTCACAATAAGATCTGACAGAGCCATAAAATAGCTTAAAATATTTATATTAACTATCGTGCCATAACATGCAGTATACGTGCCACAACAAGCAGGAAGATGAATAGTACATATAAGGTCAGCATAGCAGCTAGTCCATGTATCATAAAGGGAGATGTCATCATGGAAAGACAATAGAGCCTAATCTCCTTCACCTTGCTAAGAAGCAGTATTATTATATATTAGAAGATCGCTGGGCTTTGTCATCGGACCCCATACCTTAGCCTATAGATTGTAGATCTACATCATAGGTGCTGTCTCGCTCTTCTCCCTGGAAAGGTCCCTCTCCAAGTGCGTTCTATCTATTCGTGTATCCTAATAAAACGTAAGTACGTTTGTCCAAACAACAGCTGCATTGGTATGTTTTGTATAAGGGCTAAGGCCTGGCCAGAACAAAATAACGAGAGGCATTGTTGTTCGACCTTGCACATAATGTTCAGTCAAAATCCCAGGAATATGCAGAGAGTGAACTCAGCAATGAGTTCTCATGTGACGTGTACTAACGTGCGAAAAGCAGCAGGCAGGCTACAGCATGCTCATGCTAACTTAGTGAAGACGACAATGTCCCTTTGGGCCATATGACAGAACTTCTTATTCCTAAAACTAAACATACAAGGAATTATATCTTAAATATCTTTTCATCATCAACTCTATCTATGGACAAGATAACTACCTCAATAATTTGTCTGTAGGCACTTTCTGTGGGTGATGAGTATAGTTTTGACCTGATTCCTGTGTCACTGCAAAATCAGAAGCAATGTGCTACGTATCCAAGCAACTGCCATTTGCAGTACTAAAACTCTTAATATCTTAGGTATAGTTATATATACATAGTGTGTGAAATATCAATTGTGGCCAACATGGTCGCAGGTGGGCGGAGGGGGTGTCACGCGGGGAGGGGGTCCCGGGGGATGTTGCACGGGGGTGTTTAATCCAAAAAATAAAAATAAATTAAACTTAACTTGAGGCCAGGCCCGGTGTCTTCCCTGTTATGCTCTCCTGTCTCCGACAGGAACAGGAAGCAGGCAGCCAGGCTCCCTAACCCAATGCAGCGTTGTGATTGGTCAGGACTACCCCAGCCAGGGGCTTATGGGGTGGGCATGTTCTCTATGCAGGCTACGCATGACTGGCTTGGGCAGCATGAGAGGACTGACCAAACAGTCTTTGCCCACTCAGGAGTGGGCACATCACTCCTCCCCTGCCCTGCTAGGAGAACAGCCCCGCCCACCCACAAAGAAAACAAAAATTGGTAATAACTAAAAGTTATTACCATTTAATGTTTCTGCTTCTCGCACTGCGAGAAAGCAGTGGGGTGCAGCTCCTCCGCTATGCAATATAGTGTTGTCTTAACAATTCCTCCTGTGCCATCACAGCAAAAATCACAGGTGTAATGCAGCAATCTTTACAGTCCCAATCAAAGTTCATGTACATGTTCAAAATAATTCAAATCTTGCTTGCACAACATGACTTTCAAAATACTGCTCTGTATTTCCAAATGCCCTTCAAACACACCCCTAAGGAAGAAACTGTCCCTTGCAAAGGAAATCCTAGATCCACTGAGCAAGTTGCTGTCAGCAGCAACATTGTATCATCATTAGTTAGAAAGTATAACAAGTAAAACTGTTAGAAAAAGTGAATGATTTTTTATTGCAGCCCACATGTAAGTGGGGTGCATTTTATTTTTTTGGCAGAGTCTTGCAATAAATAACCATAGCATTAGCTTGTCAAGGCCAGACATATTGGCTTTGGTTGTCCAATGAAATATCATCAACAAAACAAATATTGACTTTATAAATTTTGGGGCCAATTACGTTGTCAGTCGAAAAGCCTCTGACCTTGAGTCGGAAGCTTTACGACCACGATCGGAGGCTTTCCGACCAACATGTTCAGTTTGCAGTCTGACCGCTGAATTATGATGTCGGCGGTTGAAACATAAACCGTCCAGTCATTCTGACGCGGTTCTGACCAGTCTTCTGTCCGGGTGGACCCACATCATAATCTCCTATGGACGGTGTTTCCACCGTTGCGATTACGCTGCCGGTTTCCAACAGCTATTCCATGCCGGCCTTTCTGACACTGAAAGGCTGTCGGAAAGTGACTTTGGGAGCCCCTAGCATGGCCCCCTGGCCTCTGCAGCCTACGATTGGTAGATCCCTGCACAGTGTGGCAGGCGCCCTTGGGAGAAATCGGAGTATGTAAAAGAACAGTGTTCGGGTGCATTGTAATCACACAGTCGTAATCACCGACCGGAGTTCGGTCGGTCCCGTTTCCACCACGGTGTCGACATCATAATAGGCCAGTTGTATGTAAAGTCAAAAATAACAACTAAAATATATAAGACCACAATGTTATCAAATGATAAGTATAAATTACATTTTAACTATTATGTACTATATTAACGTTAAAAGCAATATTACGTTTTAAAATATAGGTATAGTATAAAAAATATAAAAGAAGTTGAAACTTAGAAATATAAAATGAAACATGTCAAAACATATTATTTAAATATAAATATTAACAACAACTACTACCAAAGTTAGTTATACTATTAATATATTCTCAAACACTAGATAATAAAAAATGAAAAATACATAACACAACTACAAAAAATAAGATGACAAAAGAACTAATAACACAAAATAAATAATACAACAATACTCTACATTGAACTAACTTTAAAAATTAAAACAAAAATTCTACTTTAAAATGCCATATTTAAATGTATATTAAAACAAATTAATTAGGTAAAATTTAGCCTAGGTAAAATTTTAATTTGGGAGCCCGGTTATGTGTAATTTGGGGAATTTTGTGATACCCATGTTAGGCAGAATTCTTGAAATTGTACCATTATGCCTCGTTGCGTAATTATGTGCCATTCGCAATAAAAATTTAAAGCGGCGCATGCTATTTGTGGTAAGAATTTACTGAGAATTCATAAGAACTATAGGATGGGAACATCTGTTGTTCATGGTGCTCTGTTTAAATGCATCCAGTCATCAGAGAGGACTCTTTTATTAGGGTAATAAGCCGAATGTAATGTCCATCAGATTGTTCTGTTATCTCTATAGCTCTTTCATGTATGCCATGCTCAAATGACATGGACATTTCTTTTATTTGCAAATAAATACTCCTTCTTGGGGACCTATCGTAGGAAAAGAAGAAGCTGAATGGTCCATCATTCCACCGTGGCAGAGCAGACCACTGTCATTTATTTTTTTCATTGAACTGGTACCTTTAATGGAGGTGGGAGCAAATTAGGAGTAAAATGTCAGTACAGTGAAAAACATTAGGTGTGCCTGCTCAGCTCTAGGCAGGCTTACTGGGGCCACCTACCTATGGGAAAATGTTCACCTACATTTTGTTTTTCACTTCGTCACCTGCCTAGAGCTGGGTAACTCCTGTTGTGAGAATAGCACATTTCTAATGCCAACCATGCTTTTACTTTTGCTGGAGTCTAAAGTGTCCCAAGATTAAATGACTTGGGTTGTTCTCATTAGACCTTTAAGCAACAGATCCTTGAGCAGAGCTATAGCTGTTTTGGTAACTTTCTTAATGATGAGGTCTTGTGCTTGAACATGTTGCCAATACTCGTTGTTCAGTTACCGTAACTAAAGCGATTTAGATCTGCCCTGTGATTTTTGCAAGGGCACTATATGATATTCTCCTGGTTTTTTCCTAGCATTTATAATTGTATGGAGGTTTAGATGTATAAAAGATCTCTAAGGGTAATAACTACGACAAGACTGTTACTGTTTGTATACTGTACATATATTATTGGTGCATATAACCAGACAAAGCTGCTTACTTTGAAGTATATACCAGAGAGCAGTCACCTCAATTTAAGGTTTCAGACTATCCATAAAGCTATTGCTATGACTTGGGAGCTAGAATATTGCATAGGCCAATTTACACTGAGAAAGGTCTAGAGCAGGCTTCTCCAACAGGTAGTTTGTGAGCTACTTGTAAGGAGTTTTCCTGCGTGCATCCCAGCCTACTAAATTTGGAAAATTTGCTTTGTTAAATATATGTATTCCCAAAATTGAAAACCTGTATTTGAGTCGAAAGCATGCCTTTTTGTTCTGAGGTGATAAGCAGGAGTTTGGCAAAGTTTCCAAATAGTGTAAAGCTGATGTTTGAGTAGTACTTCATGAAGAACTAGAGACTACTACTATTACCTTTGTGCCAGGGGCATTGCAGCTATGGCTGTCATACATTATTCATGTGGAGGCATTCCAAACTAATACAACCTTTTTTTACATTACTGCTGGCAACCCTACCTGAGGCACCAAGATAACCACTGCTGGTAGTCATGCATCAGGAGCCACTAATGTAATTTGTCAGACGTGCTCTAAATTAGAAAATTAGTAGCTTGGGGTGATTTCCATTAGACATAAGTGTCTCTTCTTCTTACAGAAACGGTTGGAGACACCTGATCTAAAGTAATTCAAAGTGTGACCCTAGAAAAAGACAGGTTTATAGCATTGTCTATGAGTCCTAAAGCTTCACATTACCTTTTTCTATCCTGGTGTAGGTTTTTAGTTTCAGTTTATCACATTCTTGGGATGATGTACTAGAAGAACATGTTTTCTAGAAAAGGAGGTAGTTTTTGTGGAGTAATATTACATCTAATATGCATACTGTTCACACTAATATGACATTTTTATAGTAGAAGTATGTGTATCACAGTTTTCCAGGTTATTTCTTTTTATGTGACTGTGAATCTTTATGTTTTTGTGCAGAAGGCATGTTTATAGAGGGAATTTTCTAAACCTCATGAAGTGTGATATATGTCAGTAGATGAATATGCCTTTAGATTTTTCAGCATACCTGAGGGCAGTAATCTATTTGCTAGTTTGTTTCATTTATATCTGCAATTATGCCTTACTCTTGGAAATAAAAAAGACAATCACAGCTAAATCTGGAGTAAGGCACGATAACGATCCATTACAACAAACACACTTCCATGCTAGTAAATTACAACACAGTTGTACAACACGTTTGTTTTTCTGTGCAGGACTCTGTAGCGCATGATAGTACTACACATGTAGGTTTAGCTATAATTAAAATTCAAAAAAATTCTCCCTTATATAAATAAATACATATATATATATATATATTCACTGCAAAAACCATAGGTTTCACACATGTTATAGTTAGCTGGACATTTTACTCATAAAAAACCAATGAAATTCCCCCGTTATAGTTAGTGCAGGCAACTATAACTCACGCGACCGCAATCCTCTGCTGATGCTAATACTGTATTTAGACACTTATTTGCCCATGTCTTCTTCCATTAAATTTTAGCTATACATATATTACAAATATTTTTTTTCTCATAAAGACACATATGTCATCAGCAGAGGATTGCGGTCGCGTGAGTTATAGTTGCCTGCACTAACTATAACGGGGGAATTTCATTGGTTTTTTATGAGTAAAATGTCCAGCTAACTATAACATGTGTGAAACCTATGGTTTTTTCAGTGAATTTACAAGGTTTTTTAAATGCTAATTCCTAACTATAACGTGTGTGAAACCTATGGTTTTTTCAGTGAATTTTGGACGGTTTTTTAAATGCTAAGTTACTTTACGCCATTCGTGGCGTGCGCGCCCACTTAACGCAGTTCGTTCCGTGCGCGCACGGTGCGCTTCTTCGCGCACCGTGCGCGCACAGTGAGCACGCGGTGCGCTTCGCGCACCGCGCGCCCACTTTACGCAGTTAGTGCCGTGCACGCACGGTGGGCACGCGGTGTGCTACGCGCACCGCATGCCCACGTTACGCTGGATGGGCCATGTACGCACGATGCGCTTCGTGCACCGTCCGCACATGGAGGACATATTATGTGCTTCGTTGTAAAAGGTTATCTTTTACATGTTCCATTGGTTATTATGCCATGCACAAAAGGTGCTCAGCGGGCACCTTTTGCACACGGGGTGGGGAAATTATGGATAATTTTTTTTTTTTTAATTAATTTTTACCGTACGCGTACGGTAAGCGTAATCGGCGTTTTTTCGAAAAAAAATAAAATTGATTTTTTGGCCTTGGGGGTGCGTTTGGGACACCTTAATCAAGGCTAGGAGGTTAGGAGCTGTCTAAACAGCCCCTTTACATGTTTTTAGCCTTTGTTTTTCCTCCCCCCCTCAGAGTGCGAGAGAGAAAATGGCGGCCGCAGCTTCCTGGTTTCGACCGATTCGAATGTTTACTAAGATCTAACAGCCAATCAGAATCGCGCTCGCGCACGACACCGTACGCGTACGGTAAGCTTACCGTAAGCACACGGTAAGCGCACCGTAAGCTGCCACAGATATATATATTGATTTAAATGCTATTTTCTCAGGAACTACTGAACAGATTTACACCAGACATACAAAAGGCACTTCCTTGACCTGTAGACTACCTCTCTGCCAAATTTCAAGTAACTCTGTTCAGCCGTTCGGGCTGTAGCTGTGTCTAAAGGTCCTATGGAAAAATGCATGGGAAAAACGCGTTTTGGGACCCCCCTTTTTTCTCAGCCCCCGCTTGACGAATCCCCCCGAGACTTTCAGGGTAGGAGCGGAGCGTAGCGCCCCATTAGTTTTGAAAATTTCGCGGGGATTCGTCGACCGGCGCCAAAGTTATTCCAAATAGAATGTTGCGGTTTTCCTATGGAAACGGGGTCCTAACTATGACTATCTACTGGCGACCGCCAGTAGATAATATATATATATATATATATGTATATATATATTTTCACTGAAAAAACCATAGGTCAGTGATGTCATATGAGATGTCATCAGTGATGTCACTGACCATGTCATGAATGATGTAATATGTGACGTCATCAGCAGTGCATTGCTGCGGCGTGAGTTATAGTTAGCTCAACTAACTTTAGCGGCTACATTTCTATGGTTTTGTACGAGTGAAATGTGCAACTAACTATAACGTCCCTGAAACCTATGTTTTTATCAGTGAATTTCAAAGGTTTTTTAAATGCTAATTTGTAACTATAACATCCCTTAAACCAATGTTTTTTTTCAGTGAATTTCAAAGGTTTTTTAAATGCTAATTTGTAACTAAAATGTCCCTGAAACCTATGGTTTTTTCAGTGAATTTCAAAGTTTTTTTGAATGCTAATTTCGAATTATAATGTTCATTAAACCTATGTTTTTTTCAGTGATTTTAAATTATCATTCCATTCTCAACCTGGTGAAAACTGCCGATATCGCCAGTTTTCCAGCAATAGCTTCCGCAAAAAAATATTGCTGCAAATGAGAGCAACAACTAATAATAAAAATAAAACAGGCGATAAGTTGCGTTAGCAGTAGGAATGTAACATCTGCCTTTTACAGGTGAAAAGTAGAATGACTACCTACAGTGTGAAACGGAGCCCAGCATCACATCTGAAGACCAGCTCATGTCATAGAGCTACTGATCATGCACCTCCCACACCCAAGAAGGCCACAAAACCCACTGCCACCACCCTCAGGACCTTCCCCCGGACCACACCCCCATACTACCACCGAGGCAGCACACAACAGGACAGCGCACCTTCCAAAAACGGCATGGCCCCTCAGAAACACAATAGCTGAATGTTGCGAGATGTGGCACCAAACATGTCTGAAGGATGCAAGTCATCCACCAATAATAATGCACACAATGTCAAGTGTAGCGGTGATGTGCTGGACAGACCTCACTATGCAGAGCACACACCTCTTCATGTGTACATATACTGCTGGTGCTTGTAGTGTTGTGGACGGTGGACGCAACCATGTTACCTCAGGCAATGGGGAAGAACTCGGTCATGTACCTGTGTCGTCATCCCCTGTAAGCGGAAGCGCAGTGGGCTGGTCCTACGTTCGCCACTCCAGCGTAGAAGTGTGAATAAATAGGCCGGGGCTCTGGGCGTGGTTCACTTGTGTGAAGGCCAACGCGTCTGCCAAGGCAGCAGCCCTCACCCTGCCAAGAGGCCTCCGCCATGACCGACAGCCTCCTCGACACAGGCCCTCTGTGAACCCAGCAGCACAGCACCACAGACTTACAGACTACTGCCTTCGATCTACACTGGGGACAGCAGGGCTCACAATTCAGATCGAGTCGCGATTGCAGATGACACAGTCCAGTACGCAAGACACATTGCTCCTAGTGTGGCCCCCATGGACCACGCATCATCGCTGAGCGCCAAAGGTACCACTAACTCAGTGCACCAGAAGTCAACGCCACGTGGTCTCATTAAGGCAGAATTCATTAGACAAAAAACATTGCTCCCAGTGCGGCCCGCTCGGACCATGCGTCATCGCAGGGTGCGCACACGCTGAGATGCTTCAGATGCCACTAACTCAGTGCACAACAAGTCACCTCCACGTGGTCTTACTGAGGCAGAATTCATTAGACAAAAGACATTGCTACCAGTGCGGCCCACCCGGACCACGCATCATCGCAGGGTGAGCACACACTGAGTGCTTCAGGTGCCAATAACTCGCTGCACCATAAGTCATCGCCACGTAGTCTTATTAAAGCAGAATCATTAGACAAAAGACATTGCTACCAGTGCGGCCAGCCGCCCAGACCACGCATCATCGCAGGGTTCACATACTCAGAGTACTTCAGGTGGCACTAACTCACTGCACCGTAAGTCATCAGCACGTAGACTTATTAAGACAGAATTCACTAGGCAAAAGACATTGTTCCCAGTGCAGCCCGTCCGGACCACGTATCATCGCAGGGTGCGCACACGGTGAGTGCTTCAGGTGCCACTAACTCACTGCACCATAAGTCATCACCACGTGCACTTATTAAGGCAGAATTCAGTAGGCAAAAGACATTGCTCTCAGTGCAGCCCGTCCGGACCACGCATCATCGCAGGGTGTGCACACGCTGGTTGCTTCAGGTGCCACTGACACACGGCACCACTTATCATTGCTAGCTGCACACACACTAAATTGCCAATAACTGTGCAGCTCAACTCAATGCCAATTGGCTGTGGGCCCTTGCTGACCGCTGCCTCTGGCCTACACTGTGGTCAGCATGGCTCACAATTAAAATTGAGTTTTGATTTATTAATTAAAGAGTCCAGTAGGCAATTAACTACAACGTCCCTGAAACCTGCACAATATCCTTTTAGTATTCTTGCTTTAAGAACTTTTTTGATATCAATTATAGGTTTAGTACAATGACCAAATTCTTCTTGCAAGTCCAAAGGAACACTGAATGGCAGTCTATACTGCGGCCAGCAGAGCTCACAGTTCGAAATCAGTCTTGATTCATTAATTTCAGCGTCCAGTAGGCAACTAACTATGACATCCCCGAAACCTATACTTTTCGACAATGTATTCCATACATATTTCATCGTTTGTTACCTACACTGCGGTCAGCAGAGCTCACAATTTACATTGAGACATTATTCATTAATTGCAGAAAGAATTGTACTCTATGTCCTCGGATTTTGTCAAGAGGAAGTGACAAAAAGCATTCCTCGATATCTGTGCTGACGACTGCCTTCCATCTACATTGCAGACTGCAGGGCTCACAATTCACATCGAGTCACAATTGCAGATGACGCAGTCGAGTAGGCAAGAGACATTGCTCCCAGTGGGGCCCACCCTGACCACGCATCATCGCTGGCTGCACACATGCTGAATGCTTCTAATGCCCCTATCTCAGTGCAGCACAACTCATGGACCTTTTATGATACAATTTTTTGTGTCTAATTTCAGATCTGGTACCCCTACCTCAGTTTACCACAAGTCATGGACCCTTTACGATAGAATCTTTTGTGTATTATTTCACATCTGGTGCCCCTACGTTAGTGCAGCACAAATCATTGACCGTTTATGATTGAATCTCTATGTCTGATCCAATGATTACTGTTGTACTTGTTGCCAGCACCAACCATTCCCGGAGGGCTGGCTTACACTCACCCCACACGCATCCAGCACAGACGTCACTGGACATGTGATCCTGGTAATAAAAAGGAGTTGAGCGCACATGCCCGTACCCAGTTACAGTATCTATCTGTGTCCGTGTATTCATTATGTATGCAACATGCTGCCCCTGGGCCCTACCACATTACATTGTGCTCTGGACAGCGTATGCAACCAACTTACCTTTGACAGTGGGAGAAAACTTTGGGTATGTAACTTTGTCTCGGTCATTGTACAAGTACGTAGGTAGAGACTGGATGATTAGAGTACTGCAAGGAGAATGTATGGTAAATTTATAAGTCCGTGGGTATTGGCAGAGTGATTGTATAAGTACATATGTTGGCGCAGCCTAACTCCGACAATGAGCTTGTCTCTAATTGGCTGCCCTCCATGTCCCAAAAACTGAAATTTGGACTTTGCATTGCCCTGTATTGCTACAGCTGCAATACTCCACTGAATGTGAAATAAACATTCACATCCACACAGATGTGTCATGTCCCCATCTTTCTTGTGTGGAACTATGGATCAATGTAGGGTCAGTGATTCCCCGTGCCTTCCATGTTGGCCATGTTGTGAGCCTTGGCTCACAGAGTGACACATTAATGCTTGCGACCCGGGTGACGTCAGCACTACAACAAGAACACCCGCATGCCAGTGCTGCCAGATTTTTTAAGCATTCTCTAGCCCAAAGCCAACCAAAAAGTAGCCCAATATTGCTACTTTAAGGAAGGAGGGGCAGGGACATCATCAAGCAGGCGGAGAATGCATTGGAATTGATGTTGCAGCAGGCTGCCAAGTAAATATTTGTCTAATAAAGCACTTTAACATACTAGTTTGCTGGGGCGCTGTATATATATTTAGAATCTGGCAACTAGCACAAACCAAACTTTTACCGCACAACCGGGAAAAATATAGCCCAATTGTGCGTGATCTAGCCCAATCTGGCAACAGTGCCGCATCAGTTAATTCCTCATACAGTTCACGATGGAGCCACACCCATAGCTTCGGAGACATTCTTCACAGCCTCACGCAGGACTGGCATACGCCAGGCCAGCCCACTCAGCTTACGCTTACAGGGAAGGACAACAACGCTACATGGCCCAGATTTTCATTGTAGTGATCTGCTGGCCACAGGTCTAGCTGTCAGTATGCCACAGCCACTCCTTCACGGCTGGTATACACCAACACCACACCCATGCAGCACAGGCATCTCCGCAAGTAGCTGAAAACTCACCTTGTTCCCTCAGATTAAGCCATATGTCTTCTTTTCACCTAGTTCAGGGTCTTTCGGAATGTTGCTTTTAGGTCTGTACCGCAGCGCGGGGACACACTAGCCTAGTGTAACCAGGCGCTTTATAAACTTGAGTATTATTATCATTATTATAGGATGGCCACGCATCATCGCAGGCCTGCTAGACAAAAAGCAAGATAAGATTGCACGTCATGCGTCCATCAAAGGAGAGAGAAAGAGAGTTAGAGAGAGAAAGAAAGACTCAACCTAAATTGTGAGCTCGGCTTCCCCGCATGTACACAATGAGTGAGGAGGTTTCTTTGGCACGTGGTGGGCCCTCTTTGACACACGCCGGTGGTGGAAGGTGAGCAGAGAGGCTTGTTTGGGCAGCGGCGAGCAGTCACCTCCGGGCAGTGGGAGTGGATGGGATGCAGCAGCCTGGGTGTGCAGCGGCAGGCAGTCACCTCCGGGCAGTGGGAGTGCATGGGGTGCAGCAGCCGGGGTGGGCAGCGGCTGTCGTATACCTCTGGGCAGTGGGAGTGTATAGAGTGCAGCAGCCTGGGTGCGCAGCAGTGGGCAAACACCTACGGACAATGGGAGTGGATGGGGTGCAGCAGCCTGGGTGTACAGCAGCGGGTAGACATCTCTTGGCAGTGGAAGTGGATGGGGTATACTAGCCTGGATACACAAAGGCTGGACATCGACCTAGGCATGCACAGTTGTATGTACTCATACATTACTGATTCCATACTATGTTTTAGATGACTAAGCTTGAGGGCTGCCCTATATCCCGGCACGTGTTTGGAGACACACCCGTAGCAGAAAGGTGAGCTGTGAGGATTTTCTCCACAGTGTGAACACTCACTCTCTCTCTCCATCTCTTCCTTTCTGTCACTCACACTCTTTCTCTTCCTCTTTCTCTCACTCTCTATCTCTTCCTTTCTCTCTCACACACTCTTTCTCTGTATCTTCCCTTCTCTCTCATTCTTTCTTTCTCTCTCTTCCGCTCTCTCACTCTTTCTCTCTCTCTTCCTCTCTCTCACACTGTTTCTCTCTCTCTTCCTCTATTACACTGTTTCTCTCTTTCTCTCTTCCTTGTATCTCACTCTTTCTCTCTTTCTCTGTCTTCCTCTCTCACACTCTTTCTCTCTCTCTCTCTCTTACTCACTCTCACTCTTTCTCTCTCTCTCTCTTCCTTTCTCTCACTCTTTCTCTCTCTTTCTTCCTCTCTCTCACTCTTTCTCTCTCTCTTCCTCTCTCTCACTCTTTCTCTCTCTCTCTTACTCTCTCTCACTGTTTTTCTCTCTCTCTTTCTCTCTCCTTTGATGGACGCATGAAGCATAATCTTATCTTGCATTTTATCTAGCAGGCTGTGATTCACGAATCAACGTCCCCCCAACACCACCACAGCTAAACACGTGTAGAACCTGCGACGATGCGTGGCCATCCTGACAACGGCTGAGAAAGTTGCTTCGGCACGTGGTGCAACCTCTTACACACACGGTGGTGGCGGAAGGTGAGTAGAGAGGCTTCTTTCCGCAGCAGCGGGCAGTCACCTCTGGGTGGGGGAGTGGATAGTGTGCAGCAGCCTGGGCGCACAAGAGCGCACAGACACCTGTGAGCAGTGGGAGTGGATGGGCTGCAGCAGCCTGAGTGCGCATTTCCGAAACAGAGAATTAGGCGTGTGCAGTTGTATGTACTTTGCAATTACTAATTCAATACTATTTTTCAGATGACTTAACTTGAGAGTGCACTATGTCCCGGCACTTGGTTGGAGACACACCGGTGGCACAAAGGTTAGCTTCAAAGATTTTCTCCAGTGTCAACACTCCCTCTCCATCTCTTCCTTTTCCTCTCTCACACTTTCTCTCTTTCTCTTCTCTTCTTCCCTCTCACTCTTTCTCTCTCTCTCTTCCTCCTCTCTCTCACTCTTTCTCTCTCTCTCGTCCTCTCTCTCACACTGTTTCTCTCTCTCTCTTCTCCTTGTATCTTGCTCTTTCTCTCTTTCTCTCTCTCACTCTTTCTCTCCTTCTCTGTCTTCCTCTCTCTCTCACTCTTTCTCTCCTCTCTCTCACTCTTTCTGTCTCTCTTCGGCTCTCTCACTTTTCTCTCTCTCTCTCTCTCTCTTCCTCTCTCTCACACTGTTTCGCTCTTTCTCTCCTCCTTGTATCTCACTCTTTCTCTCTTTCTCACTCTTTCTCTCTTTCTTTGTCTTCCTTTCTCTCCCACTCTTTCTTTGATTCTTTCTCTCACTCTCCCTCACTCTTTCTCTTTCTCCTTTGCTGGACGCATGACGCACCATCTTATCTTTCTTTTTGTCTTGCAGGCTGTGATTCACAAATTGTCCAGTGATGACACGACATGTCTGTACATAGTTTTATTTGTTGTTGTTTTGTTTTAATATAATGTTTTATATGTAAATGCATTCCTGACTAAGATTCTTATTTGTCCAACCTCACAAGCATCTTCTTATTAATAATTGTAGAACATTACCCAATTTTTTACGTTCCAGATTCCCTAACGTGACTGTCACATTTGTTTGTGTGGGTGAATGGGGATGGCGGACAAAGGGCTCATGCTGGGGGATGTCAGAGCAGTGTTGGGTGTCCGACCTGCATGATCGTTGCCTCCATTGCATCTGTTCTCAGAGACTTACGAGCCGGCGTGCTGGCGTGCTGGCTCATAGATGAAGAACTGCGAGCCGAGTGGCAGGCTCATAGGGGGAGAACCGCGGCTCATCAGATCGTAGAAGGAGAGCTGCAGGCCAACTCGCAGAGGAACACCTGCGGGCCGACTAGTTCGGGAAAGGTGCGGGCCATCAGCTTCCAAAGGGATAGCTGCGGAACAGTGATGTAGGGAGAGGGAGCGTGAAGAGCATATCTCGCAGAGAGAGACCTGCGGTATATTTCCAGTCTTCACTTCACAGATACAACTGCATGTCCGAGAACTCGCACCCGAAGAGCTGTGAGCCGACAAGTCGTTCGCTGAGGGAGACTTGCTGACCCAAGAATGTTGTTGGAGGTAAGCTGTTGATGGGGAAAAAGGGTGCGTTACCTTCTGATGTAGGGAGACGCAGCGTGAAAGAGGCATCTCGCACAGACAGAGCTCCGGTATATTAAATTGCCCCTGGGACCTTTCTTTTATATTTTCACTCGATGCGAGGCAAAATATGGCTGCTAACACTTCCTGGTTTGAAGTGTAAGCAGCCAATCAAAGGCAATCCCGTGCTCGGGAGTTAAGCACCGTCCAGATATATATATCTTTTTTTCCTTTATTATCTCAAAAACTACTGAACGGATTTACACCATTTCAACAAAAGCGCGCTTTCCGGACCAAGAACTTTCTCCCTGCCAAATTTGGCGTATTCCATTCAGCAGTTTAACCTGTAGCCTTGTCTAAAGTTTCCAATGGAAAATGCATTGAGAAAACACTTTTTCGGAACCCCCTTTTTTCTCAGCCTCCCCTTGACCAATCACTCTGTAATATGTCTTCGCTGCTGGATGGCTCCGGTCGTGGGTGCAAATATCTCACAATAAACCTGCTTTCAAACAACAACCAACCTTGTATGTCCTCAATACACCCCTAAACTTTCAAGATACAAGCTGATTAAAAAAAAAGAAACTTTCTGGAAAATGTAGTAAAGATTCCTCAAATGGCACCAAATATATAAGCACATAGAGGGCTCCAGGAGGGGGGCCGCGCAACACCCCTCCCAACATGAGTGAAGCCCCGGGTCTGCGGGGATCCCAGCAGGCCCCCGCAGCCCCAGGGAGCGCCGCCATTATTTTTTAAGAAAGATCCCCAGGACTTAGCCAACCCCGGGGTCTCATTAAAATAAAAAGCGGGTACCCGCGACCCCAGCGCGAATTGCACCGATATATATATTCTTTTTTTAAATGCTTTCTTTGGCTCTGAGGGTCCTTCTGGGACCCCCTGAGCAGGCATCGGGGGTCAGGGTGTTTCTACCCTGCCCCCTTCTCTTGTTTTATACCTTTGTTTCTCTGTTTTCTGGTGACTCGCTTCTACCGAGTCACAAGATGGCTACCAACACTTCCTGGTTTGAAGTGTTGACAGACAATCACAGTGAAGCTCGTGCACGGGACTTAGGCTCCGCCCAGATATCACAACTTTTATTTTTCTAATCTCTCAGCAGCTGCTGAACGGATTTACACCATTTAATAAAAAAAGGTTGCTTTCTGATCCAAGCACTACCTTTTTGGCAAATTTGGGGTAATTCCGTTCAGGAGTTCGGGCTGTAGCTCGTCGCAAAATTTCCTATGTAAATTAACATGTGGAAAACGCGTTTTGGGACCCCCCCTTTTTCTCAGCCCCTGCTTGACGAATCACCCCCAAACTTTGAGGATAGGAGCTGACCTGGATAGACTTTTTTTTTTAATTTCGCAAAGATTCGTCAAACGACGCCAAAGTTATTAGCAAATCAAAAAATGCTTTTCCTATGGAAGTTAGGTGTAACTATAACTACCTACTGGCGACCGCCAGTAGGTAATATCTATATATATATATATTTGGACACTTGATGCTTGAATAAATCATCACTTAACTCTCAACTTTGCTTTTGGAATCTGTTTCCTGGTGTTGGCCTTTCTTTGGATGGTGGTACCCCTGGAATCCTGCTGTGGAATATATATATATATATACTGGCTTTAAACATGGTATTAGAATATTACTTTATGTTAAATAAAAACCCAGAAATTAATTGAAAAACAAAAGATTAAAGTGAAGTTATAGTTAGGAGAAAATGTCAGTTAAAACATGCTGTTTTAAATGTACAAAACCAGTGAAATTCACCTGGTATAGTTATTTCAAGTCGCTATATCCTGTGTCATATGGTAATTATAACTTGCGGCCTCGCCATGCACAGCTTTAGCATCAATAATTTCATTGCGAATGCTGCAGTGATGTTATCAATGATGTCATAGAAGATGTCATGAGTAATGTATTATGTGGGGTAATTAGTTGTACATGGCGAGGGCGTACAGCCAACACTCCACAGTGGCCAGTCTTCGGGCAGGAGCAATGTGTGTTTTCCTGCCCAAAAATCCACTGGCAGGTAAACAGAAGCCTGGTCTCACCCGACAGGAACATTTTCAATACTCCTGCAAGGTGGGAGCAGACTTCTGTTATCCTGTCCACCCTCTTGTAGACAGGGAAGCCACTATGTCCTGGGCATGGACTTCCTGGGACACTGTTTGTGAGCAGGTCCCGGGGAATGGAGTTCCTGGGCCCTGGAGAGGCTCACGGAGGGAGGTCACATGACCCCTTCCTGGTTTGTGAAACCATTGGCTCTGGGGCATGGGGTCCTAGGGCCTAATAAGGCTTGAGGAGGGGTACACATGACCCCCCTCGCCAAATTTGAAAACATTTGGCTCTAGGGGATGGGATCTCGGAGCTCGGGAGGGGGGCAACATCCGCCTCACCTATAAAACGAATGTGCTTCCTCCTTAGCCCTGGCTCTCCCCAGGTGGGGGGTTATTAATGTACTTTTTTATAGGCATCAGGACAAAGTCCTGAGTCTTGAGATGGCTGCCACCACAAGCTTGTTGATGTGGGAGCAGCCAATTAGATCTCACCATGAGATCTGTGCCCTGCAGACCCTTTGCATCCTGATCAGGCCTGGGCGTAGTTTGCACCGTTTTGCTACGCGGAACTCGCGAAGTTACAAAAAAACACCGTGAAGTTCCGCGAGTGGCGGAGTGCAGTGCAGTTTGTACTGGTATTCCTGCCGCTCGGGTAGAAATACTACCTGAGCTCGTGAACAACGCAAACTTACCGTTTGCGATCGCAAGCAGGGAAAAAACTCCACTGCACATCGCAAAGTAGAGTTTTCTCCGCAAACTCCCCGAATGGAGCGACATTCGCTGCCCAGGCCTAATCCTGATATTTACAAAGATTTGAGCATTAATTCCTCAAAAACTTGTGGACGGTTTAACACCAAATCAGAAAATGCACTTTTTCAAGTCCAAGATCTAGCTTTTTGCCAAATTTAAGGTAAATCCTTTCAGCTGTGTCTAAAGTTCTTAAAGAGAAATGAATGGGGAAACCACACTGTGGGATCCTTCCTTTTTCTATGCCTCTGCTTGACAGATCACCCTGAAACTAGAAGTACCCATTTCCCTTCATGTAGCAGGCTGTCAATCAGAGCATGAGCATCCACTGGACCCTGACTCTTTAAGCCTTGTGAAGGGTTCCCCTAGGAACCAACCCTGGAACCAAATTTAAAAAATATATTTTTGGGTCGCAATACTTCTGAGAGACTCTTGTGGGAGCCGGCTTGCTCCTATTGCACAAACAAGAGTCCCGCTGTAACAAAAGGCTCCTCACTAGCATTAACAAGAGTCCCACTGGTTCAAAAAGCATTTAACTACACACATATATATATATATATTATAGATTTGGGATCATTAGACGCCAGAATGTAAACAATGAGCAAAGGAAACATGAGTAATATTTTCACTTTTTTAAGATAAGGTTGTAAATTCATTTTCCTGCTTTGAATTTGGATTATTTAGGTTACTCCTGTTAATGATGAAGTGTGTTTAGTAGTGTAATATAAAAGCAGGCATTTCTAGTTAGCCCCAAAAGCATCCAAATTGTTTACATTTTTAAGTGAATGTGCTTGATGTTCTTTCTTTTTAACATTGCTTGTTTAGATTATGAACAAGTGCTTGGCATTGTCATGTTTCCTGGAAACTCTGCGGGCCCGATTCACAGAACTAACTTAAGACAAAATCCTAAACTTACTACCATTTTCGTATTCACAGAAGGCACTTACTCATTTTGGTATTCACAGAAGACACTTACTCACTTCGGTATTCACAGAAGTTAGGAGTCCTAACTTTAGGACTCCTAAATGCCTTCTGTGAATACCGAAAGTCTTAAAATTAGGATTTTTCTCAGTTTAGGAGTCCTAAAGTTAGGACTCCTAACTTTACTACTACTAAACTGAGAAAAATCCTAATTTTAAGGCTTTCGGTATTCACTGAAGGCACTTAGGAGTCCTAAAGTTAGGAGTCCTAACTTTACTACTACTAAATTGAGAAAAATCCTTATTTTAAGACTTTCGGTATTCACAGAAGGTATTTAGGAGTCCTAAAGTTAGGAGTCCTAGCTATACTACTACTAAACTGAGAAAAATCCCAATTTTAAGACTTTCGGTATTCACAGAAGGCATTTAGGAGTCCTAAAGTTAGTGAATACCAAAATGAGTAAGTGCCTTCTGTGAATACCAAAATGGTAGTAAGTTTAGGATTTTGTCTTAAGTCAGTTCTGTGAATCGGGCCCTGCTCCTTTTGTTAGAGTTTTCCAAGAAGTAATCATGATATTTTACAACAATGGAAATGCAGTTATGCCATCTTTCAATTATGTTATTTGGTTTAGCCTCACACTCCAAACAAGCTATGTAGAAGTTCCATCATACTATTTGAAACTGTGATGGTCTTCGCTGATCCGATCTGTTCAGATGGAATATCTATGTGTTTTAGGATTGGTTTAGGAAGTCTACCAACTTTTCTATATTTTCCCTGTAATATTAAGTTTGGCACAGGGTATTATAATGTTCTTCAACTTGGTTGGGCGGCACAAAGACCAATGTTGTTAGTTTTTAATTTCATGTATAGGTTTACTGTCTGTAGTTCACTCTTTTATAAGGCAGCATATATTTAATTTCTCCCAGATTGGTTGTCTGAAAAGAAAATGAACAGTCTTGTATTTGTGTGCTTTTATACAAGGATATTGTGCTTTTTATCATAGCTAATTCGAAATTGATTATGATTTTTAAGTGTTGGATTTTCTGTGAATAATAGAAATTTGGTCGAAGGGTGGCTGACCAGTTTAAACGTTCCAGCCATCATCCAAATTTGACTTTGTTCAAGATCTAGTAGGTTTTTAGTATTCATAAACATTAGTATTTATTGTGAATGTGTTCATTGTCATAAAATTGGAAAGGTTTATTATGATGTGGTTCTTTCAGTGTGCAGGTATTAACATTTGATTTTAAGTTAAAGGTTTGACAGGATAGCCCTAATCAAGATATATGTAGTGTGGTGGTGGTCAATCTTCCAAGATGTAAAGAATAATGCGAAATAGTCAGGCTGCTGTGTAAAGTACATCCGTAGTTTATTTCCTGGATGGATCCACTACGGACAACCTCCTGTTCAGCTCCAAAGCGGCAGACAACTGACAAGCCTGACACTCTAGAACCAGGCGGTCACTTGAACATACACAATTCCTAGTGGAACAAAATAGAAAGTTACAAATAAAGCAATATCAACAGTACAAAGCAGGAAGTGCATGAAGCAAAAGAAAACAATACAAAGTAAACAATAATGATGTATAACCCATTAAAAGAAATAAAACACTTGTTTGAAAATACCACGTCTTTTATGGTTTATGATTTGTTTTATGTTTGGAATTGAAGGTAACTTGCCTGAAACTTGTTGGTGTATATTTAGGCTCTGTTCTTTCAATATGTATTCCAAGAGCTTACTGGATGTATTTGCATTGTCTTTCATTGTCTCAATAGTTTCCCCAATTTCTCTATCAACCGTAGAGCCACTGTGATGGTCTATGGTTATCAAAACCATGTCCCCCAAAGTAATCCCTCTTCCTGCAAATTCCGATGTAAAGTCAAGGCAAAGTCAATAAGTTAGTAGTAGTTAGCAGTAGCAGCGGTTAGTTGTAGTAGTAGTAGTTAGTGTTAGCAGTTAAAGTCTTCAAAAACCATATTACTGGAGTGTCACCATAGAAAAAAGTATAAATAAAAATAAATCTCGAGTGAGACTTGAGTTCCAAAATGTTCTCACTACAGTATAAATACCCTTTAATTGACAGAAGTCTGTTTTCTCTTCTACTGCCCATATAGATAACTTGTTCATTGCTTTCTATTTATCTTGGGACCAAATCAAAATAGAAATTAATGTTTATTTCCTGTTCTAATAGTAGTTTTTGATGCAAACTTACTTTATTAGATATCAAGTATGGGAGATATTTGGTTCTTTTATTAAATTACTCTTTTAAACTAAAAAGTAGAAGGTAAATAGGAATGTTTTTCATTCACTTTTTCCTGTTTTTATACTAAACAATTACCAAAAAAATGAATTACTTTTTTATTATATTCTTTGTATGCCAATCTAGATTTTCTTGAATTATTTTTACCTCACTTTTTTGTCACTCCTTTATTGTGTAATTAAAGTGAAGAAAACTCCTTCTGGTATCTGACTGGACATTAAAAAAACTGCTTGGTTTGCCTCTCCTTTTATAAGATGTTTGTAATTGTATTTTGTTACTCCATACCCGGGCTTTATTTACTATATTTTGACGCATATCAGCGCAGCAATCCTTCCTGCTGTGCTGCCGTGCGTCGAAATAAAAGGGCAGGAATGCACCGTATCAACACAAACAGCAGCCTTACACCAACACAGACACCCTTGCGCCTTGGTACAAGGGTGCCTGCATTGCAAGGATTATTGTTGTTGTGCAGGAAGTGACACCGTCCTGCACAAAAACAATCATTAATGGTGTTTTGCTGTGCGGCCGTGCGTCGAAATAAAAGGGCAGGAATGCACCATATCTACACAAACAGCAGCCTTACACCAACGCAGACACCCTTGCGCCTTGGTACAAGGGTGCCTGCATTGCAGGGATTATTGTTGTTGTGCAGGAAGTGACAGCGTCCTGCACAAAAACAATCATTAATGGTGTTTTGCTCCTCCTATGCAAAAAACGCGGAAAAATAAAAGTATTTCTCCTCATTGTGCCACTCCTGTACCCACCCTGGGGAGGCGTAGTATTTTGACACACTCCCAGGTTTTCGACACTTTGTAAATCTGGGAATGTGTCAATTTCCATGGATGCTGCGTGGTAACACCCACAGCAACACTCATGGAATGGCCCTGTCACACAGTGTAATGCGTGAAAGGGGCCCATTTTAGGAGGCCATAAAAAAACACTCAGGGTGAAAATATGGGCAGGCACACTGCACTGCCGGTGCATCTAAAAAAGTGACGCACTGGTGGTCCCATGGGTTTGTCCATGAGGCTCCCCATTTTTACGGTACGTGTCGTGTCAACTCAGTAACTATGAGGTTACTTTTATGTGGTTATTAAAAAGTAGATCATTTTGAACTTAAAGTATGTGTTAATTAATATTTATTGACCTTTTGTGGACGTGAAAATGTTGAATTTCTGTGTAGCGTGTATCTCCTTATTTATTTGACAGAAAATGCTAATGTTGATAGGAGATAGCCATGCTGGTAGTGTATACCAAGGTTCTATCTTAATGTTACGGAATTACTGGTCTAGCTACTTTTGCTAAACGGTGAAAAACCTATTTGGCAAAGTAAAACAATAGATTTACCACTTAAAATATTAAATATGATTTTAAATTGTAGTGATTTGTGTAGGAAGCTAAACAAATATTTCATAAACTAATATGCCTTTTAATGGTACATAAGAACAAATAATAAGTGGTCTAATACCAAAATGTTGTATGCGATATAGTCTTGATGTAGCGTTTAAAAGTTTGAGAATTGTAGGGGTGCGTCATATTCACTGTTAGTCGGCACCCGTATATAACCAAATGTGTACTCAGGGATTCCGTGTGCAATGTATTACAACTGTATAACCTATATCGATTTTAAGTAGAAGTGCTAGCTATGTACAAGCACATGGTAAACGTATTAGAGAAATGTATAGTGTTTAGCTACGGGAAATGCAATGTGGTGTTAGAAATGTGTACCCCAGACTTCGTGTCTGTAGGTTGTTTAGGTTGACCACACATGAAAGAAAGACGTAAATGTCAATACTGTGATTGAAACCTGCTTGTGTAACCGAAGTAGTGGCCAGAATTCGCATATATCGTTGAGGCGAAAGGCCTGGTATTTTCTTATGTTAGCCAAGGGCAATAGGCCAAAAAGGATTTATTCCAGTAGAGGTTTTAGGCTGTAGTAAATTGCAACTTAAAAGATGTGAAGAATGTCTGCTTTGCATGATCTCACCCCAGGTGCAAGGACAGTTGCTCGTTAGTAGAGAAGCTCTTTGTTCATAATTTGAATTATGTAGAGAAAGCCAGATATGGGAGTGTATTGGAATGTGCCAATCGTAACTCCTAGTGCGGATGGCGTCTGGGACTCAAGGCCAAGCGATGGACGATGGAACTGGACAGCGCTCTGTGGAAAAGTACTGAAAGACGACCCCGGAAGGAGAGGAGGCGCAAAGGGCGTGTTCGGAGACTTGGGGTACTGTATTAGGGACAGCGCCCCGAGGGTGGAGGCAGAGCAGAGCGGGGCAGCCCAAAGCAGAGGACGGCTAGGCGAAGGGTAGAGGGGGCAACTTAGACCAAGTTCTCTAAGTGAGGACTTCTTAGGAAGTTTCGCTCTGACACCTTTTATTCTGATGAGGGTCTCAAGGGATTGCTATGTAGGGATGTCACCTAGTACAGAGTAGGGACAGAGATGGTATGGTTCAGTGTCCCTAGTATCGACATTTGCTTGGTAGTGTTCTACCTCATGCTTTTAGAGATTGTACTTTTAGTTATTTTTGGCCGGATGCGGATTCTTCGTAGAGTAGCATTTGTTTTAGTGCCTATGTACTTGTTGTGCCTCGTGTTGAGGACTTTGTATCTCCAAATCTTTATGTTGATAATAAAAACCAGAGAGCCAAGAGATTAAGTTTCGAGTCTTTGATTACGGAAAATTGCAGACTGTAATTGTGATAACGGTGATTTTCCCTCCATGCTATCAGGCAAGTAAAAAGTTCCATCTGACCAGAGTGGGTTCCAGTAGATAATTGCGAGATACTAAAATAGGCCGGAGCAGTCTCGAACAACCGCAAGGCACCACCACTTACAGAAATTAATTTATGAATCGAGCGTTATGTGTGTAGATCTTTTTTATCTGTTTATACATACAGGTCCTTATAAATGTATTATTTGGGTTTCTGCGTGCGTGTGTTGTGAGTCTAGCTCCATGTCTATCTTCTATTTGTTTATACATCTATATTTTTCTATTAGTCAACTCTCTCTGCTTTCAATTTGATGTACATCATGAAGACTCAATAAGGCGAGGCACCAGTAAATGAGATTTTATAGTCACTTCTCAATTAAGGATATTATCAAATGCATGTTGGCGCTTCCTGTGAATGTTATTATCAAATGCCTGTTAGGCGCTTCCTGTGGATGTTTGAGGATTCTGTGGATAATTATTGTAGTCTGAGGCTGGACTTCAAAGAAGTTCGTCTGTCAGAGGAGAGAGGTGGGTTATGGGAATACCTATCATGTCCAAAGTGATGTACTGTCCATGTTCATTTGTATCAAATAGCATGTTGTTCACAGAACACCGAATGAGACAGATTACTGCACAGAGCAGCGCACCAAACCCAAGCGACATTGTCAGAGAAATTGAATGAAACAACAGAGCACACTGCCACCGAATCAATGCGTGGGTTTTAATTCAGATCTTTGAAACCCAAAAAGTAAGGACTCAATTTTTCAGGACAGAATAAAGCCAGATACATTTAATCGTTTTGACAAATTCGGGAATGGAAAACTCCTAACTTTGGCAGCTATGAGTACCCTGTACTCATGCGTTGTGAGGAGCTAAAAAATACAAAAACAGAAGTTGGGCTATTTAAGTGTAATTTACAAATGTAGATATAAGCCACATTGAGTTAACTAACTATTGAAAAGGAAATATTTCAGCAAACGATGGGATATATTGATAGCATTTAGACAGTGACTGAAACAAAACTGGAGCCTGCACACCAGCATCATGCCATAACCTCCAAGTATGACACTTTCACTGGAGCTGAGCAGAGGTGGTATCGAAGCTCTACGCACACACAGCACCACACAATGGGGCATATTATCAAACCAGGCGATAAAATTATCGCCGCTTTAGCGGCAGAAAACGGCCGCTAAAACGGCGATTATGGGCTTGATAATATGCTCTATGGAATTCCAATTGAAGCCCATGTTAAATGTGAAGGACGTCTAACATGGGCTTCAATTGAAATTCCATAGAGCATATTATCAAGCCCATTATCGCCGTTATAGCGGCAGTTTTCTGCCCATGATTTTATCGCCCGGCTTGATAATATGCCCCATAGTGATGTATGCGCCATGCAAGCCCAACATGCGATTTATCAAGCCATGCAAGGCCACCTTGAGTGACCCTGAGTGGCTTGATAAATCTGGAGTAACGCAACACTGCGTAAATCGCTGCGTTACTCTGCCACCATGGAGCCGTCCCATATGTGTTGCATGGGTGGTCCCACACAACATGTATGGATTTTGAAGAATTCCCAGATTCACCGAAAGTGGTAGACCTAGGAATGCACCAAAATGCTACGCCTTCCCAGGTGAGGCGTAGCGAGGAGAAATATCTACCTTTCTCCACTTTACTTTCTATCTGTGCTGCATTCTGCAGAAACACAGAAAGAGGAAAATGCCTAAGGTGATTGCTTTTGTGCAGGAAGGTGCACCTTCCTGCTCAAAAACACCACTTCTTACAAAGCAGGCACTCTTGCACCGTGGTGCAGGGGTGCCTGATTTGGCGCTAGGCAGCGAACCGACACCAGTGCAGGGACCAAGGCAGGAATGTGCATTATTCTTTTTTAAAAATGCGCATTCTTGGCCTTTCCCTGTCACGCAACGCGAGAAGGTGATTTCCTGCTCTGTGTGGCTTTGCCATAAATATGGCCATAAATGTTGTGCATATTTTTATCGGCAATGGAGATGTCGGAATTAAAAAGGTTCGCATACTTTAATGAATGCCGACTACTGCCTACTGACAGGAAATGTGAAGCACCTCCGTCAGCATGTTGTTAACGCGCGGCGATGTTCAGCTCTATAGGGCTGCCAGTGCGATGCTCTGCTGATTATAATAGCCAGAGTTAATGCTCATAAAAAAAGTCACAATTGTTTCCTAGCTTTGACAAAAGTTCTAAAATTAGCCTGCTCAAACTACTTTTTAATTACACTGCAACTTACATAAAATAAAAGGTCGTTCACTGGCATGGCAGCAGAAAAACATTCACAACGATGATTTCTAACCGGTAATTTACTAGTTCAAAGGTGATCTGTAACTTGCTTAATGGACCATGCTTCCGTTTATTATTTTTAAACACGGAATTAATCATACCTGTAATAGGTAAAGCGTTTTTATTCTAACACCGGCAAAGCCAATAGGTCTGGTTTGTAAATGTAAGTACAGGCCAGGTCTATTTACTTTGACAATGCTTGTGAACATTGCACGCTCACTTCCACTAACCACAGTTTTGTTTTTCTGCACCTGCTAAAGAAAAGAGATTTAACTAAAAAGAAACCATACAAAAACACTGAGCCGAGCGTGGCATTTGCGTGCTCTTGGGGTTTTCAAAGGCCTAAATGCGCACTTGTTTGATGGAAGCTGCAGCACCCTCGGTCAACGGTGCGCAAAATTACCAGTTCTGTCTCTTAATATGACAGCATCCCCATTGTGAGTTTAGAAGTGTTATTACAGCTTTTCCAGTTTCTGCTGACAATCTTTCATTTGTTCGAGTCAATTCAATGGGAGATTAATAAAACGCACCCATCCAGAAAAAACATTGTTTTGTCCATGCAAACGCACAGCACGTGGTGGCGGGGAGTATTACATATATTTCCAGTTGGTTCCGTTTATTTCCACTAGTTTTAATGTGAATCTATCTGGAATATCACAAAGCACGTCCCTCACCTGGGACTGAATTGTGCACGTCTGTAAACATCAGATCGACGGCAAAGTAGCATCCATAATCTCTCCTGTTTAGCTGTCGGTCGGCCCCATAGCAGCTCCATGGAACTCGTACATCCATGTACCAAGGGACCGGAATGGAGGGGCGAAAATGCCTGTGTGGGGTGCCTCAGTCTGGAGAGGGAAGCAGCAACCGCAGTTGCAGGACAATGTTGCACAGTATGACTGGAATACTAATCAAGTTGCTAAACAACCAGAGGTTTATATAGCTATTTCCATATACAAAGTGACGCCTAAAGCAAGGACGAGACGTATGCATTGTTTGTTTTGCTGGTTCTAAGGGTTAAGGAGTAAGGACCAATCCTCAGGACGATGCCTGGGCGCTACACTGTTTGTCACCAGTCTCTTTGGTGAAAAAACCTGACTGAAATGTAGATATGACCTAGGAAGCTCGCTACATTGCAGCGCCCCATATTCATTGGCTTTACGGCGGCATCCATGTTGCATGCATGGTGGTCAGCTGACTAAATCGCATTTGTTTAACTCTATTATTTAAGCCCGCTGTTCAAAGCTCTCAGCCTGTTCTGTTGTGTCGATTTGTAAGCCCACTAATCATCCATTTGGGTATCCAAGTGCTTGGGCAAGTGCGTAGTTGTGTGCTCCCCAGGTGTTTATTTGAAGAGCCAGGTCTTCAGCTTCTTGTTGAACTCAAGAATGAGGCTCTGATGTGTTGAGGGAGACAATTCCATGCTTTGGGTGCAATGTAGGAGAAAGAGTGACCTCCTGAATGATACTGATCCTGCTTGTCCCTCATTTGAAGGTCACTGAGGAAAGGGAGGGGCTTAAAGTCTGGTCCATTTTTGTATTGCTGCTAGGAGGACATCCAGAGCTCTGGTCGGCTCCTCAGTATACAGCTCCCAGTGTATGAGGTTGAAAGCTGGGCCATGCATTATACTGTTAGGAGAACCAGTCAGAGGGAGGCACAAAAAGACAGCTTGTCTGCAGCGAGCTGATAAATGGGAGCAGACATGGGTTCATACAACCATCATCCTGGCGGTCAGTCTAAACCCTCCCTTCACCAGTGCTCAAGATCCCTCCCCCACACCTGCATTAATCCTCAGTCAGAGCCTGAGGTTGAGCCTCCTAGAGCCCCCAGGCCCGGAGTGGGGGCTTTCAGAATGTAGCTATAATGAAAGTGTGCCAAGGACCAAGGAGGAGGCTGAACTGGAGCTTAGCTGCTGTACTGATTTCTGGACACACTAGCAGCTCTCATCAGCTCTTCAGCTGCCTCATATGCACAACTCAGTTAGTCAGCGCAGGGGGGAGCGACACTGGTCCAGATCCAACTCTTACATCCTTAGATACTGGGATGAGGTCAGGACACAACAGAGGCAGCAGCTTAGTATGACTAAGATCCTCTGGAGATAGGTCACAGCAATGATTGACCACATTGTAGTATAGAGGAGAGTTAAAAAAAGCTTTTTGAACCCAACATCATGGGGCCCTGGGGCTGGCAGTCAGCAGGAGAGTGAACAGGAGTTTGGCACTTTTAAGAAACACACTTTCAGTGAACCGAGCACAGCTGATTTGCACTCCTTTGTAGTATCTGATATCAAAAGAGTGAAACAGTATTGAGGGAAAGGAGAGGGGCCAAACATTAAGATCAGGCATAAGAAACAAACCATTGATGGAGAGGCAAAGTGAGCAATGAGATGGGAACTCTAATGACAAAGGGAGAGGAGACAATGTGAAGAACATCACCAAAACTAATGGGAGCAGTAAGTGAACAGTGTAACCTTCCATGAAATGACATGGACATTAGTGAATAGGCCAACCACCCAAGGACAAACATTGAAAACTATATGAGAGACTATGGCTGAAACAGGCTGAACCAAGTCCCACTTCTCTAGGCTTTGTCGTACATGCATATACTGTTTAATGTGTTGGTAATGCAGGTTCTTCATCATATCAAAGCTGTCTTTAGCAAATCTTTAAGAATTGGGATTATTAGTTGAAAGAGGTGAGAGACCCACTTCAGTAAAAAACACAGTCCTTGTCGGGGTGAACCACAAATGTCACTACATAAACCTGCTCTCAACTCTCTGGTAGCTTGGCACAAAAGAAGTCATCCTTACCTTAAAGATCACTCAAGAAGGATTGTAGAGACCAGGAAAGGTAGTACAGAATGAAGGACCCTGAGCAGATATGGCCATCAGACTATAAAGAAAGCGATACGCTAGGCAACTGACATGAAAGTGAATCCAATGCAAAAAGCAGTAAGCAGCAGATAATGATTAAACCAGCTCAAGCTACGTGCCATACAAACAGTGAGAAGTGGAATTTGCTAAAGCCTTTTGGTAGTAATTGATTACTCAGTGTTAAAAAAGTTTTGCTCTCATAAAGGTTTCACCCTTTATAGAGAGAGTTTTTTGTGTTTTTGATTGGTTATCAACTGTGAACAGTATTTTAAAAAGTTACAATTTGGGCAGGAGTATTGCAAACCTTTGTGTTCTCTTTCTATTACCAACAGCACAGACTTTGCAACCAGCTTGTGATTGTGAACTTTTGTTGGTTGATTGTTGTAGTCTACATACATGTATGTGAGATACTATTGAAGTATTACTATTACTGTATTTCAAATAACAACTGATGCTGGACATACCATCTGTACTGTAACTAGGAGCATATTGCACATTACCTAGAATAAACGTTCATGCCAACACAGTTGGACAAGTCCTTGAGTGCTCAGCTTAGCTCTCCAGAGAGTCTAGGAGATTACAGAAAGCAATGTTCCATAGCATCATATTCAGTAGCGGCATATTTTTTAAAGATTTGTGATGCTGTTGCACCACATAACGGGGCGCAAGAGTGACGCAACTCTTAAGCTTGATTTATCAAGTCATGCAAAGCCACTTTGCTTGGTCTTGCATGTCTTGATAAATATAGAGTAACACAGTGTGTTCCATTACTCTGTAGCAGGGAGCCATTCTATGGGTGGAGCATGTGTGTTCCCAAACATATACCCTTGGAATTTGGCGCATTGCCATATTTACTGGTAGACTTGGGAATGTGTTAAATATGCTATGAAGTGTCTTTGTTAGTGGGGACCACCCTTCAAACTCTGGATATTGCCAGGTTGCCCATGTAAGTGCAAGTGCAAACAGTGACAGTAAAAAAGTAGAAAAGTACAGTGTGAACTATCCTTTGGGTACGTACTATGATAATTAATACAGCGCTAAGGATATTGCTCTGCATTTCATTGGCACAGCGAAAATTACAGAACAGAAAGTGTTAGGTCTAATGGATACTTTCACTAAAATCTGTCAAACTGAGCCACAACAAACATCTCGATTTATACATCCATTAGGGATCATAAATAACCACAGAGGGAAATAAACGTAGTATAATTAGCTTCTATACACAGTATTAACAAACATGGTAAAAAATACTCAAGGTGTTCCAAATATTATAAGTTCAAATCTTTAAACATTAATATAATAGGCTTCAAAACTCATAGCTCTAAACACAATTACGTTTGTTTCTAATATGTACTAGCATTGGAAAACTAAACATTTAGTCAATTTTCAATGATTTAATCTATGTTGCTTAAATTTATAAATTTAAATCTTGAATATACCTGACTCGTAAAACAACATTTATTTTGTGCTCCACTAAATTCAAAAACAAGATTCCATTCAATAGGGTGACAAAGGATCAGGATACTTTCTTGTCTGCCACATGCCACCTTTCCAGTCAGACCTCTGGTTGAAAGGAACTCATTGAAACCTCTTTTTCATCTAAATAATCAATGAAAATGACATCTGCACAAGAAGGAAAGTTTGACAAAATTTGTGTTACACTATGTGACATGCACTTGCTAAATTTTCCAAATGTAATAAAGAAAAGAGAAATGGTGCATTGGATTTTCTATAGACGCATGTACATAGTAGCTGGAATAAAACGAAATTCAACACTGAAAATACATACGTAAGTCTATTTGTTAGGTAACAAACAGATTATTCAGTAAAGTACCACTTCATAAATACATACCATTATATATACACAGCTAACACATAGGCAAGCAAAGGTGAAATAACAAGTAAATAACATGTGCATAAATGAGAATTTACTACTTATTCTCAAATGAATGAATTAATACTATTTATATGTTACCCAGTGAATAACGATGGTTGTCACATTATTATTATCACATTGTTACTGTTTCAATAATTAAAACCATTACAAGATTACAATTACAAATATCTGCTATCGGGGAGCATGGTTAAAGTGCATTTGTGCATAATACGGCATAGTTAGGCTAACAAAATTACAATTACAAATAACACGATCTGCCAATTGGAAGAATGATTAAAGTGCATAAAACATAGTTATGCCAACTGTCTTTATATTGTGTCACATAGTGAAAGAACAAATCTAGACAAGATAGTTTAGCAATTACAGGACTGATCAATTCAACTAAACTAAAAACGGATCTGTTAGGAACCATACAAAGTTAAAAATAACTATGCCTATGTTATGTTAAAACAATATCTACCCATGTATAATGTTCTTTAAAAGGCCCATTGTCCCGAACCACAGACAGTATAGACAGGCTAAGCGAACTATGGGCCTGATTACGATGGCGGAAGGCCCGCCCCTGACAGCCAGTCGGTGGCGGGCCTCCCCCATCGTACTGCGCTTTTCCAGCCACCTTATTATGATGGCGGACGGAAGCATTGGGGAAGCGTGGCGGTCGAAAAGACCGACTGTCACGGTTATGACAGGCAGTCCTTTTCCGACCACCTGTCGGAGCACTCATATTGCCCAACATTGCGGTGGTGCCAGCTAGGCACTGCTGTTGGGATTAGGATATCCCTTTCCGGCGGTTGTTTCGCGGTGGTCAAATCGCCACGAAAAGACAGAGGGAAATGGATTTGGGGACATGTAGCGGGCCCCCCTTCATCCCTGGGCCTGGGCGAGGGCACTGGAGGGCACCTATAGTGCCCCCCTACATATCCCTGCACCATGTGGCAGGCACCGCATGGTGCCTGCCATGTAGTGCAAGGAAATGCAAGTGCCTTTTGTTTTGCATTTCGGGGGAGGCTGCTGACCGCATCCCCGCCACAATGCAAAGTATAGATGATGCGACCGCCGTGGTGGTGGTTGCTTCTTAATTCGGATTGTGGGAAGGCCTCCTAATAGGCGGCCGGTCCCAAATCCAAAACGATGGCGGACAGACTGAAGTCCGTCCACCATCGTAATAAGCCCCTATATTCTTTCACCACTGACGACCCATCAAGATCGACTGTCATTAACTTTAATTTTGTGACTTTATTGTGTTGAAATAGTAAAGTGAGTCTGATCGATCAAATAGGGGCAGATATCAAGAATTTCAACAATTTACAATTCAACTGAGGGTTCGCTGGGTTGAAAAACTCTATTATTGCCTCTCTGCATGCTCGAATGCCTCTGACATTATAGCAGACTAGTGCAAAGTGTGAAGAGATGAGGACATAAACAGATCAAATGCAGAAAGTACTCCTTTTTAGCATTGCAAAGTCTACATGTGGTTGGGCCGCTGCATTTCCAGGGCAGTTGGTTAGGCAGGACTGGTAATTGCCCAAACCATAAAGCCATCAATCACAACTTGATGTGTACTGGGAAGGTAATATTTAGGTATGGAGAGGGTTTCTGGCCTCTACACCATCCAGGCGTGAGATCGTGCTCTAAAGTTGTTTTTATCTTCCAGGTGTGACTGCACCTTTACCACCTTGTTCACCACACTCTTGAAACCTGGGAAAGGCAGGTTCTTACCCCAAAGGTCTATTAAGTTCAGCAGTTCCATGGAGCTATACAGGTATTTGTGGTAAGCTGATTGTGGATATTTATTTAAGGTGAGTGACCCTTCCAAATTTTGTACCAGCATTTTATCAAAGTAGATATTCTACCCAAGTCTTGCATTATAAGCCTAAACTGCAGTCAAATTTGAGCCATCGAATAATTTGGGGGGAGAGAGAATGCCCACCTGAAAGCGCTTTCCTGCAGCTTGTCCAGGTGACTGCATCCTGGCCTCCACAGCTACTCTGGTGTACGTCACAGTCGGTAGTAATTTAGCAGAAATTACTGTTAATTGTGCCTGAAAAGTGGGTCCGTCCAGCTTCTTTGAGAGGGTACTGAAAACGTGGATTAGAGCATTCTGTAGTGGAATCATGGAACTCTTGGGGTCTTGTGGTTCTGACCACAGTCTTCTGGCCTCAGGGTTCTGCTTGGATTGTTGGTATTTTAATGCTTTGTAACGGTGTGGGGAGAGCTGACGAAGCGGACTGCTGCGCAGCACCTGTTTGACATTAAACTTATAAATACAATGTTATATGTGTGAGGAGACATCACTACAGAATATTTGGCGATGATTTGGCTCAGGTGCTGCAGAACCCGTGCGGAGGAAAAAAGAAATCGAAAGGAAATGGAGTATTGAAGCAGAAGGAAGGAAAGAAACGGCCAGTGCTTCTAATTATAAAAAGAAAAAAAAACGAGTTAGAAGATTCGGCGCATTAACAAGGTACTGTGATTAAAAAAGAAGTATCGGCAGCAGTGTGAGAAGGATGTGTGTCAGCTGGAATTTTCTTACCGCATTACGCTACGGAGCGGATTTGAAGTAGAAGACAGTTCACGAGTGTGGAAGCGGCGTCTTCTTGACATAGATCCGAGTAGCAGTAGCGGTAGGGGGGAGACGAAGGAGGTTGTGGGAAGCAAGCGTCAGTGGAGGAAAGACGAGAGAGTTTTCCCGTTAATCTCGTAGTTTTTTTTTCTGAGGAGGTGCGTTGGTGCAGATCGGAGCTTCCAAATCCCCCCTTACTTCCACGGACGGAGTGATCTCACAGTCACACACGCATACACACATCACACGCTGGTGGGGCCCATTACACCAACATTCATCCTACCACCCTATCCGTGCCATGTATAAGGGGAAACACTTTCGATACCTAACCAATCTGCATGTACCCTGAGGTCAATGGCATCAACTAGTTGCTATAGATCTGGTGAAACATTTTAGAATTTGCAAATAAACTCCATAAACATGACAATAAAATAACCACCCGACACAGTGATTCAAAAAGAATATTTGTTTATCTAAAATTGTAAGAAAAGCCAATTGAATGCAAAATCATTTCTGTCATATTTACCTATTCTGGCTAAAAGTCGTTTTCTAAGTCAGAACCGGTCCTAAGCAAAATAATCAAAGTTTCTGGCCATCATGTAGAGTCACCGTCCTCTCCGTCAGCATCGGGACCTCAGATCATCCGTTCGGGAAGAAGTGGCGCTAGACCTCTCTAGTCTACTAATATTTATACGAAAATTACATTCCAAAATGTTGCAATCATATCGTACAAAACGGATGAATGGCGGAAATAATGTCGTCTTGGTACATAGGGTTACATTGGTATTTGTTCACACACATTGATCGTCTCAAATAATAAATAGAAATAAGGAGTCCATCACTAATTCGTTACTTCTACGGATGTCTCTTTTGGGATAATTTGTATCCCATTCGTGGGATCATTACTAGTTCATAAAGTCAGTATTTTATTTAGCAACAAATTTTATGTTCAGGGGCATTTGGCAGACTTCCTGGGCTTGTCGTCATGATCATGGCTTTTCAGTTCGTCAAGAGGGCAAGGTCACAGGCAACGTGGAGCCTTCTTGTAAATTTTCCATATACTCAAATACAGGCTGCGGGTGGTGGCCATTTTCCAGGAGGCCACAATGGTCAACTTAAGTAAAAAGAAACACAAAACATAATTACTGCACGGAAATGATTATACAGTGTTATTCCCCTGCTAATACCCTTATGTGTATGTATTTATCTATGATTAAACAAAGAGGACTAGCTTAAGTTGACCAAAGTGTTACAGTACTCAAATTAGTTCTGTCACGGGCACCTTGTTGGTGTATTCATGAAGCCCTCACCCATGATATGCATGAGAAGGGAATCCCCCTCTCACATATAGAAAAACGCCTTAGTGAGTGTATCACATAGTCTGTACCACAACACTAAGTCTGTTTTATTTCACCACACCTTTTTAAAAAAACGGTCCTGAGGAAAGCCAGAACACTCTAAGGCACTGGCTGAAACATGTCGACCATCTAAAGGACGCAGGGGGCAGTAACTCGCCACCCTCACGCGTCCTGTAGCCTTACTTTTAACCACTGGTGACGGCCCTGTTATTAAAATTTAATTTACCCTCGGGTACTGGGACCACCACCAAGCCGTTTTAAATCACAACTCACCCAACCTCACTGCACTCTCAGCAATATACCAGCTCCGCTGTAATCAGGCGTCGTAGCACACCCGGGACATACTAGGTGTCACTGGGTGAGCCCGATGATGAAGCATGCCACCAACTAGGTTGGTGGGTGAGGGCTTCGTGAATACACCAACAAGGTGCCCGTGACAGAACTAATTTGAGTACTGTAACAATTTGGTCAACTTAAGCTAGTCCTCTTTGTTTAATCACATATAAACCCTCGGGGACTCGGACTAGCTAACTAGTCCTCTCTCTCCCTCTTGTTACAGGCATATGTATTTATCTAGCCATTTGCGACATCAAAAGCCATTAATGCGTATTGATTATAAGCGCAAAGCACAATAACATCACATAAGCAACATCTATTTTGTCAATTTGCTCACCAACTTAATTCACTTATTATTTTAGCCATGCAATAGCATTTCCCACGTGTAATTCTTCTGTTAGTAAGGTTGATTAGACCAGACTTTACAAATCTTTAGTAGTTATTGATTAATCAGTAATACTTTAAATAAAAACATACGAAAATGAAACAGATATTCGGGTTTAAAGTAAAAACCCTGCTCCATCAATCCCCCCTTTGGTGATATCTAATCACCACAAAAATCAAAAACCCAAAAGTCAATTTAATCCCCCTTTTGAAGAAATTCAAAATATCTTCTTGTTCATTTTTCAAACCCTTGTTTCCATCTCATCTTCTTTCTTAGTTTCTATATACATGCTTTCTCTTAGCTCTTCTAATTCTATTTCTTGCAGATCTCTTTCTGGTTTCTTTTGTCTCTTTTTAACATTTTCTTGTGTTATTTTCTTTTTATTTCTTCTGTATCTACAACACATACACCCTAATCTAAGAATCAATAATGCAACAATTACACACGTTAATGGAAATAATATCTTACCAAATATGGTACTACCTAATTTAGCTACAAAATTCTTAATAGCAATCATCTTATTAGCCATTTTAGTCCAGATACTTTCAGCTTCCAGTGGTACTAATTCTTCATGCAAATCAGTAATATTTTTGATATAAACTTTTAGATCTTTGCTTTCGTCAGGAATGTAAGTGCAACAATGTTGAACTTTCAGCATTCCACAGACTCCACCCTCTTTTGCCAAAAGAATGTCAAGGGCAAGTCGATTTTGCATTGCCACAGCGCGCAAAGCAACCATTTCAGTATTTACCAAAAGAAAGCCTCCAGCGGTGCTTGTTGATAAACGATCCATACTGTTGACAGCTTCCGAATGCCAAATGCATTCAAAGAAATTCCCACTGCTGGAATTAAAGCTCCAAAAATATCTCCTACAATTTCTGTCCATGTCTCTCTTCTATAGCGTGTTAACGGATTAGTATGTTCAGCATCGTCTACTCTATCCATGTGAAAAATCTTTGGAAAGACCAGGCCAACATAACATGTGCCAAACCAATGGTCAGGCAACCTGTAATAAGCCTTATTCTCACAAATATAATACACTCCCGGAAAAACTGGATCTTCTCCTCCTCTAAATCCCCATCCAGTTGCAATAAAGTATGTATCATGGCACTCACTAGTCCCTATAAAATAATAATCATACTGGGATCTTTTAACTGTATTCCGTCTTTTTATCACCTGCTGCTACTGTTTTAACATTATTCTTGCTGCTACTGTTTCTATACTGCACTGAATGATACCGGTAGAATTACTTACCGGCAAGGGGCACGTCTGATTTACGAGGCGGATCCCGAGAGCAGCCGCCATCTTAGGTGTACGCAGGTCAGCGGGCTAGTCCCCTGACTGCGTATAAAGCGACGCCCTGGCGCGAGCGCGCAGCGTCTAGCACTCCTGAGGCTTGAGCCGGGAGCACTTCGTTGTAAAGAGTGAGATTAGCGTTTACACTGTATATTTTGCTTTTAACTGTATTCCGTCTTTTTATCACCTGCTGCTACTGTTTTAATATTATTCTTGCTGCTACTGTTTCTATACTGCACTGAATGATACCGGTAGAATTACTTACCGGCAAGGGGCACGTCTGATTTACGAGGCGGATCCCGAGAGCAGCCGCCATCTTAGGTATACGCAGGTCAGCGGGCTAGTCCCCTGACTGCGTATAAAGCGACGCCCTGGCGCGAGCGCGCAGCGTCTAGCACTCCTGAGGCTTGAGCCGGGAGCACTTCGTTGTAAAGAGTGAGATTAGCGTTTACACTGTATATTTTGCTTTTAACTGTATTCCGTCTTTTTATCACCTGCTGCTACTGTTTTAACATTATTCTTGCTGCTACTGTTTCTATACTGCACTGAATGATACCGGTAGAATTACTTACCGGCAAGGGGCACGTCTGATTTACGAGGCGGATCCCGAGAGCAGCCGCCATCTTAGGTGTACGCAGGTCAGCTGGCTAGTCCCCTGACTGCGTATAAAGCGACGCCCTGGTGCGAGCGCGCAGCGTCTAGCACTCCTGAGGCTTGAGCCGGGAGCACTTCGTTGTAAAGAGTGAGATTAGCGTTTACACTGTATATTTTGCTTTTAACTGTATTCCGTCTTTTTATCACCTGCTGCTACTGTTTTAACATTATTCTTGCTGCTACTGTTTCTATACTGCACTGAATGATACCGGTAGAATTACTTACCGGCAAGGGGCACGTCTGATTTACGAGGCGGATCCCGAGAGCAGCCGCCATCTTAGGTGTACGCAGGTCAGCGGGCTAGTCCCCTGACTGCGTATAAAGCGACGCCCTGGCGCGAGCGCGCAGCGTCTAGCACTCCTGAGGCTTGAGCCGGGAGCACTTTGTTGTAAAGAGTGAGATTAGCGTTTACACTGTATATTTTGCTTTTAACTGTATTCCGTCTTTTTATCACCTGCTGCTACTGTTTTAACATTATTCTTGCTGCTACTGTTTCTATACTGCACTGAATGATACCGGTAGAATTACTTACCGGCAAGGGGCACGTCTGATTTACGAGGCGGATCCCGAGAGCAGCCGCCATCTTAGGTGTACGCAGGTCAGCTGGCTAGTCCCCTGACTGCGTATAAAGCGACGCCCTGGTGCGAGCGCGCAGCGTCTAGCACTCCTGAGGCTTGAGCCGGGAGCACTTCGTTGTAAAGAGTGAGATTAGCGTTTACACTGTATATTTTGCTTTTAACTGTATTCCGTCTTTTTATCACCTGCTGCTACTGTTTTAACATTATTCTTGCTGCTACTGTTTCTATACTGCACTGAATGATACCGGTAGAATTACTTACCGGCAAGGGGCACGTCTGATTTACGAGGCGGATCCCGAGAGCAGCCGCCATCTTAGGTGTACGCAGGTCAGCGGGCTAGTCCCCTGACTGCGTATAAAGCGACGCCCTGGCGCGAGCGTGCAGCGTCTAGCACTCCTGAGGCTTGAGCCGGGAGCACTTCGTTGTAAAGAGTGAGATTAGCGTTTACACTGTATATTTTGCTTTTAACTGTATTCCGTCTTTTTATCACCTGCTGCTACTGTTTTAACATTATTCTTGCTGCTACTGTTTCTATACTGCACTGAATGATATCGGTAGAATTACTTACCGGCAAGGGGCACGTCTGATTTACGAGGCGGATCCCGAGAGCAGCCGCCATCTTAGGTGTACGCAGGTCAGCGGGCTAGTCCCCTGACTGCGCATAAAGCGACGCCCTGGCGCGAGCGCGCAGCGGACGCGCGCAGCGGGCGCGCCGCTGGCGCGCCGAAGGCGCGCCTAAGGCAAGCCCGTCTGCGCCCGTCCGCGCCTGCTCAGCGCCCAGTGCCATAAATCCTGGCCTGATCCCCCAGGGTACTCAAACTATCCTCAGTTACGACGCTCGTACCTTGCTGACTCTGAGGAAAAAGATTAGCCCGGCCTGCCACCGCCTGGTGCCGCATGACCTCCCCCTCTCTCCTCCTAATTACTGTGCTGCTTGCAACTCGTCTATCCCAAAAATCCTCGACTCCCCCATCCACATCAAGCGTGGGATTGTGGAGAACACAAGTATTATAAGTAATAAAAAGGATAACTACCTAGCATGTATTTTGCTTAATGCTAGATCCCTAGTCAAGCACAGTCTGCAGTGTGCCAGACTCTTGGAGGAACAGGAGATCAAAATAGCTTTCATCACTGAATCTTGGACCGACCCGGCTTCTGGACCGGATTTGGTGAAAGCCACCCCCCCAGATTTTCTCTCCTATAATATGGATAGACCTCTCAGAAAAGGTGGGGGTCTGGCGGTGATATATCACCAGTCCATTAAAGGATCCTTCCAGCCCTGCCTCTTACAGTCATGCGAAGCACTATTTTTTAACTTTTCGCTTTCCCATCATGAATCTTTTAAGGGCTGCTTAGTGTATAGACCACCGGGGAATCGGAATCTGTTCCTGGCCTCGGTTGGTACGTTAGTGGAGGAGGGGATGCTCTCTCCAGCCTTCACAGTCCTGGGCGACTTTAACTTTCATCTCGAGTTAAGAGGAGACGTGGACTCCATTGCTCTACATGAGCTCATGATGTTAGGAGACCTCAGGCAACATGTGATAGGACCCACGCATAAGGGAGGACATACCCTGGATGGGATATTCTCCAACTTCAGCAACCTCCACTTTAGGGGTCTTCTCCCTTTAACGTGGTCCGATCACAGCGCAGTTAAGTTCGATATACGGCTAGATCCTCCTGGCAAGGAAGCTGTTAATCGAAAAAACTATATAAAAATCCGAGCCTGGAATAAGCTGAAGGAAGTCCCATTTAATAAAATGTTATCGTCTCCAACAGATTTTCTGCTGGACGATGTGGACAGCGCTTGCCAACACTATACGGGCTGTTTACAGCGGGCCTGTGACAGTTTAGCTCCGACCAAAGAACTGCGACCGAAGAGGGCACAGCCTTCGGCCCCCTGGTATTCACAGGAACTGAGAACGCAAAAGGCAATCTGCAAGAAACTCGAACGTGCTTGGAGGAGCAATTATAACGAGGCCGAGCGGAAAGTGTATAGATCCAGTCTTCATACCTACAAACAGACTATCGCCTCTGCTAAACAAATATATTTTGCTGCTCAGATCTTAGAATCTAAAAACTCAGCAAAAGAACTGTTCAAGACTGTCAAACTTTTGGCCTCACCTAAATCAAGCCCTGTCCAACCTAGTCAACAACTCTGTGAGGAGCTAGCCAACTTTTTCTTGACTAAGGTTGAACGCATTTTTGAGCCCTTTAACAAGGGATCTAATGACACTGTGGAGCTGTGGATGGGACTCCCAGGGTCTGAGCTTGCTGCCAGCCCAACTTTCGATAAATTTCGGACCATCTCCTTTCCAGACATTCAAACAGGCATGAGGGAAATTAACTCTGGCTCCCCTTTTGATCCCTGCCCCAGCAGAGTCGCAAAACTTGCATCCGTTCCGATTGGAATGAAGCTTACGAGCATTTTTAACCTTATGTTCGAAACCGGTCGATTTCCGAAGCAATGGAAGCTTGCTTCCATCCTACCTCTTCTAAAAAAAAACAACCTGCCTCCAGATGACCCCAATAGCTTCCGACCGATCGCCAGACTCCCCTTTCCGGCTAAATTGGTCGAAAAATCCATGAATAAACAACTGAGTCTCTTCCTTGCCGAAACTCAAGCATTTGACCCCACACAATACGGATTTAGGCCAGGTCATAGTACTGAATCTGCCTTGATCAAAGCAACGGAAGAAATTAGAGAGGCGGTGGACCAGGGAGGGAAAGCAGCGCTGATTCTGCTTGACCTGTCGGCAGCGTTCGACACCGTCCACCACTCTATTCTTCTGAATCGCCTAAAAACGTGCGGAATTGTCGGAAAAGCATGGGACCTCATTAGATCTTTTCTCACAGACAGAGAACAAGTGGTTACCTTGGGGGAGTTCCATTCTAGACCTTTTGCCACACCTTGTGGCGTCCCTCAGGGGTCTTCACTTAGCCCCACGCTTTTTAATATTTATGTTAGTGCTCTGGCCCCGGTGATCAGCGCGTATGGATTTGGAATCACATCCTACGCAGATGACACCCAAATTGTGGTCTCTCTGACACCTGAGGGCGAGCTAGACACGGTAAAACGCCTACAGGACTGTATGCTAGCAGTGGGGAGCTGGATGGCGAAGAACTGCCTCAAACTAAATTCAGATAAAACTGAGGTTATTCTGTTCGGAAATGTTACCAATTTCTGGACCCCTGCCTGCTGGCCGGACTCACTTGGCACGCTTCCACTCCCGGTCGTCAAAGCAAAAAACCTTGGCATAATTCTGGACGACAAATTAACCTTTGACTCTCATATTAAAGAGGTGACGTCCAAAACCATGTATACCATTAGGATGCTGAGGAAAGTGCTACCCCTACTTCCATCGGACAGTAGACACACAGTGGTCAGGGGGCTGGTACTTGCCAGGCTGGATTATTGTAACGGTCTGTATTTAAATGCGCAAAGTAGAGCACTGAACAAGCTTCAGATTTTACAGAATGCTGCTGTCCGCCTCCTTACGGGCGCCTCACGGTTCGCCTCGGCGTCTGCAGGAAGAAAAACTCTGCATTGGTTACCAGTCAATAGACGCATTCAGTTCAAGGCTTTGACCCTGACCTTTAAGGCTCTGCATGGCTTAGGCCCAGATTTCTTGAAGAAGAGATTACACTGGTACGTGCCAGGCAGAAACCTACGCTCTAAAGAAGCAAATTTGGCACAGGTTCCGCGAATTAGGAAAGCTCGCTGGGGAGGCAGAAGTTTTGTCTGCGGGGCCGCCAAGGCATGGAACGAACTTCCTCTGTACCTTAGGTCGGCAACGGATTTGCTTTCTTTTAGAAGGGAACTTAAGACGTGGCTGTTCCGTAATGAATAACCCTGATCTCCTCTTCCATCTGCCTTTGACTCAGCCTTCTTAGGATCTGCTAGACAGCGCCAGGACGCCTCCGGGTAATTGTCGCGCTATATAAAAACCAATAACATAACATAACATAACATCTCTTCCTGGTAATGCATAGTTTGCCTTTCTGTGGTGCATCTATAGCCATAGTTGGACTGGCTCCATTTTTCAATTCTTTTTCTTTCTCAATATCCCACATTGTTTCACTCATTTTATGCCCTTCTGCTTTCTTGTGCATGTTCAGCCTTCTTCTCTCAACCATGTCTAGAAAATTCTTCTCTTCTCCTTTCAAACTGCAAGTTAAATTGTTTCTAAAAACATTTTCTAAGGTTAATTCTCTAGTTTCTAAAAAAATCTCACCTAAAGTGTTAGCTTCTTTTGCAGGATTCAGTTCTTTATTCATAGGCAATTGCCCAAGAATATTATCTAAATTAGACATATTGTAATCTAATTTCCCTAACTGATAAAATATACTAATCAACACACTACATGAAATTCCATACGTTATGTTATGTTATGTTAATAGCATTTATTACGCGCACAGCTGCCCCAGCTAAGGGGCGTCCTGGCGCGCGACAAGGTACAACACAACCAACACAAGACCACAAGAAAGAAACAGATTTAAAACAAGAAAGTTTTTAAAGATTTCCGGAATAACAAAAGATCGTTAATTGTACGGAGCTGAAGCGGGAGCAAATTCCATAACGCTGCAGCCTTCGCCCGAAAAGAGCGCCCACCAGCTCGGCAAAGCCTGAACCTCGGGACTACTGCAAGCGCCTGCTCCGAAGATCTTAATGCACGAGTTGGTACATAACCGGAAATGAGATTGGAGAGAATCTGGGGAGCAGATCCTTTCCAAATTTTAAAAACATAAAACTTTAAAATGAATTCGCGACTTAATCGGCAGCCAATGCAATGCTCGAAGAGTGCTGGAGGCCGAGCAAGACCTAGGCAAGCCGACAATTGCTCTGGCAGCGGCATTTTGAACGCGTTGAAGCCGAACAATTTCTGCCTGATTGCTCCCTAACAGGAGCGAACTGGCATAGTCCAGGCGAGATAAAACTGTTGCCTGAACTACCATCTGCCTGGTAGAGGGATCAAAAAACTTAAGGACAGGCCTTAAGCCCCGAAGGACACCAAAGCAGCACGCCGCGGTTTTCTTGGTGTGCCCCACAAAGCTGAGAGTAGAATCCAGCCACACTCCCAGATTTCTCAACTCCATAACTGGAGTTGGAGCCACACCAAGTTCCGGCAGCCACCATCTGTCACCCCAGAGATCCCTATCCTTCCCGACGATCATGACCTCAGTCTTCTTTGCGTTAAGCTGGAGACAGTTGGCAGTCATCCAGCTTGCCACCTCCCTTAGCCCGTTCTGGAACTTGGGGGCATCCACATCGGTATCCCCACTGATGGTAACCGCCAGCTGAGTGTCGTCAGCATATGAGACCATATACATGCCCCATTGCTTGACGACATCAGCCAGCGGTCTCACATAGAGATTGAATAAAGTGGGACTCAGTGAGGAACCTTGCGGTACTCCCAAGTCCAGAGGATGGAATTTGGACTGATAGGGGGGTATGGCAACGCAGAAGGACCGGTCCACGAGAAAGGAGCGGAACCACTGAAGGGCAAGCCCCGTAACGCCAACCTCTTCCAGGCGGTGCAGAAGGATACGGTGTGAGACCGTGTCGAAGGCGGCGCTCAGATCTAATAATACTAGCGCCGCCGTCTGTCCCTGATCTAGCACCGACCGGAGATGTTCAACCATGGCGAGAAGGGCAGTCTCCGTGCTATGCCTAGCTCGGAACCCGTGCTGGGTCTCGTCCAGAATGTTAGCTTGAGTAAGATGGTCAGTAAGTGCCTGATTGACATGGGCTTCCATCAGTTTGGCCGGCCATGGGAGCAAGGAAATGGGCCGATAGTTCTCCGGTCCTAAAGCGTCCAAGTTTGGCTTCTTCAGAATAGGAGAAACCACAGCACACTTCCATTTGGATGGGACCGTGCCCGTAGCCAATGAAGTATTAATCAAGGAACAAACCGTAGAACAACCCACAAAAGACTGGTTCCTAAACAGGGCAGGACATACCGGATCCAAAGGCGAACCAGATTTGACCTCCTGAGCCAAAATATCGAAAGCCTAGGATGAAAGTTGCGGAAAAGATGCCAGCATGGAACAGGCAGGAGCAGTCACCGCGGTCTTCTGAGAGGGCCCAGTACCAGGAAAGGCACGGTAGATGTTCTGCACTTTTTCCAGAAAAAAAGAAGCTAAGGCTTCACAGTGCGAAGTAGAGGCCGTAACTGTAGAAATGGAGCGCTTAGACAGCAGATCCTTAAGAGCTTTAAAGATAGTCTCGGATGGATTAGGGCTATTACGAAATTCCAGAGAGTAGAACATCGCGCGAGCCCTACAGATGGCACGGTGGTAGATTTTAATAGAGGCCAAGTACAGTGCTTTCTTCGCCGTATCGTAGGATCTCCGCCATTCTCTCTCGGCACGCCTGCAATTCCCTTTCAGTGCACGTAGCGCACTGTCATACCAGGGGTTGGACTTTCTAGGACTGATCTTACTAGTCCGAATGGGAATCAAAAAGTCCAGCGCCCTGGTAATCCAATTACAGAACTGATCATAGCCCAATTCAACATCACTCGAGAGTTCGAGCGGATCAGCAGTTAGAGCGAGATGAAGATCCTCCAACCTAAGCTTGCCCCAATGTCTTCTAGGGATAGATCGAGCTAAAGGAGTTGGAATAGTATCAGGTAGAGGAACCTGAATATCCACTAGAAAATGATCCGTCCATCCGAGGGGCGACACGGAGCGTATTGAAGCTTCCGTTAGATTTGTAAAAAAAGGGTCCAATATATGCCCTCCAGAGTGAGTTGGTTGGGAGACTCTTTGGGACAGTTGAAGGGCCTCAAGGTCCGCAAGAAAATTACATACAGCCGGGATCCTCTGGTTATCAAAATGGAGATTCAGATCTCCAAGTATGGAGAAATTAGCGCACCCAATTGCCAGAGCACTGACGGCGTCAGGGAAAGCCTCCCTAAATGCGACATCATTACCTGGGGGGCGGTAGACCACCAGCCCCGAGATTGAATACTGGGGGTTAATCCCAATCTTAAAAGATGCACTCTCGCACCCAGCAATGTGCACGGCATTCCAAATGCAGGAGAAATTAGATTTCACTGCGAGTGCGATACCCCCCCCTCTAGTAGGGCGATTGAGGGTACAGGTGGAGTATTCCAATGGAAAGGCAAGATTGATTATTGCTGCATCGTCCTCCTGCAGCCAAGTTTCAGTAATAACGAGGATATCCGGAGACTCATCATGTAAAAGATCGAAGACGTTTTGATGATGCGATACCAGTGACATAGCATTTAAGCTAAATATCCAGAGAGCGTTCGGCGAGCTAACCCTGGTACTGGGACATATAGCAGCATCAGCCGTCTGGCGAATAGTAGCCGGAGAAGTCAGAGCGAAACCATTGCAGGCACAGCAAAACGGGCCGCGTAAGGGGTGGATGACCTGGGTACATTTAGTAATGGTCAGACCAATAGACCGTAGTGTTTCGTTCGAATATGTGATCATCTTATCACCATTGGCTAACAATACGAACGCACTCACCTGCAATGCCCCGCGCGCCCTGCACGTCCCTAGCGCGGACGAGCGCAGACAGGCAGGACTCAGGCACGACTCCGGCTAAGCGACGGCGTCCCACTGCGCGGTACCGCTGCGTGGGAGGATGCGGCTTTAAATAGGCGTCCCGCGAGGCAAACCCGAGCGCTGTAGCGCTCAAAATGGCGCCCGCCACAAAGATCCACTGCCCAAGCCAAAATGTCGTCCACCCCAGGAATCCCCGTGACCCGGACCCACCAAAGCGGCGGTGATAGAACCAGATTACATGCGGTGAGAGGGGGGGGGAGATTAGCAGCCCACTAGCGACACTGAGCACTTGTTTAAAATCAGGGGAGAATATTAAAACAAAAAAACAAATACAAAACAGGAATGATTAAAAATCGAACACTAACAGCAGCGCGAGCGTCGTGATGCTAGTAAAGAGTACCTTGTCTGGCAGTCCAAAGAGAGAAATCCGCCTTAAATAGGCGTCCCGCGAGGCAAACCCGAGCGCTGTAGCGCTCAAAATGGCGCCCGCAACAAAGATCCACTGCCCAAGCCAAAATGGCGTCCACCCCGGGAATCCCCGTGACCCGGACCCACCAAAGTGGCGGTGATAGAACCAGAATACATGCGGTGAGAGGGGGGGGGAGATTAGCAGCCCACTAGCGACCCTGAGCACTTGTTTAAAATCAGGGGAAAATAATAAAACAAAAAAACAAATTCAAAACAGGAATGATTAAAAATCGAACACTAACAGCAGCGCGAGCGTCGTGATGCTAGTAAAGAGTACCTTGTAGCCGGAAGATGATGATAAGTCACTCCTTCCGAAACAGAAGCAGGTAATTGCATGCAAACGTAGCAATCCCTTACATCCATTGTCTTTACGTATTCATACAACAATTTTGAAAACACATTGCTGGAAAAATCATTGATTGACCTATCCTTATGTATATGTACATTGCTAGTTCCAGTTGGAACTATCTTCTGCGAACTCTTCCCTATATTAGTTCTGTTCTCAGTATGTCCTTCTAAAGTATCTATAGTTACTCTAAAAGAAATCAGTAGAGCAAGCACGCTCCAAAGCAGCATTAATAATCCTGTACAGCAGCAGCACATCTTGCACCATCTTTTCAGAAAAATACATCTACTTTGATTATTGTTAGTGTTAGCCATCTTGCTAATTTGACCGTGTCTTTTGACTTAGCCTCTTCTACTCCACTACCGAACTTTAGGGTAGCAAGTGCCCAACAGATTATTACAATCTACTAGTTTAATTAAACTATTTTTCTTTCTTCTCCAAACTTCTTTTGGATCTATTCAATTTGGATTTTCATCACTTTTCACTGTTTCTTCATCATCATCAAACTGTATTAAGTCATGAACATCCGTTTCTTCTCCAATGTCGGACAAGATAACTCTCAGGATTCCCACAGCTTCTTCTTCATCAACCACTTTCAGCAAAGCCTCCTCTGGACTTCCTTGACTGTCTGCCTCTTCTCCTTGTTCAGGCAGTGCCACATACGTCCATTCTGGTGACTTATACCTCTGGTTTGGTTTTCTGATTCTTTTAGTTCTCTCAGATATCTTTGTTTCTTCTTCTTTTGTTGGATTCTGACTTGGCACTTCGTTCACTTGTTCAGCTTTCGAAGAGTTAACTCGTGTCAGTCGGTGTCTCAGTCTCTTTATCTTGTTAGGCCAAAGATCTTAGCATTTCTCTTTTGCCTTCCTTCTTTATTGCTTCTTTCTCCAATCCAAGTTCTCTTTCTCAGAACTCGTCCTCCATGTATCTCATTGTCACTTTCATCAGATTCTGTCTCAGTTGCCTCTTGTTCATTGACAGTTTTCTTTTCTCCAACATCTTCCTTTTCTCCAACAGTCTCTTTTTCCACCAATTGAGATTTCCCTACTTCTGTCCCTCCTCGGGTGTCCAACACGCAATCTTCTTGCTGTCTACTTGTCCCTTCACCTAGCTTTTTGTCGATGTTCCCTACACCTCCTCGGGGTTTTTCCTCAATCTGTCCCTCTCTGTCTCTTTCTGTCCCTTCTTCTTCAAGAATTACCTCAGGTGGAACTTGTCCAAGTTCCTCATTTGATTCTGGTGTCACTTCTGTTGGAATGTTCTTCTCTTTTCTTTCTTTCTTTTTGTGTTGGTCACTGTTAGTTGAAGCCTCAGGCACTTCTTCAGAATCTGAACTCGCCTCTGCGGTTTGCACTGTTTCTTTCAGAACCTCTTCTGGTGGGATGAAAATTTCTCTTGACACACTTTCCCCCCTTTCAGGATTCTTTTTCCTTCTTACTGTCTCACTGTCTGCGTCATCACTGGAATCTGATTCTTCAAAGTATTCTTTTCCAGTGCCATCTCTTGGATTTGGAACTCTCAGTGTGTGACTTGCATGTATCCAATTTTTCACTCCAGCACACTTCACAGCAGTTGTTGTGGTCAGAATGACTTGTCTTGGCCGTCCCCACCTTGTAACCAGGCAATTCCTTCTTCTGTGGACTTTTATCCTTACCCAGTCCCCTGGGCTTAGATCATGGGCTGGTTTCTTTTCAAGTGTGGTGGCGTCTTCTCCAACCTGGTGAAACACAGAATGAACTGCGTCAGCCAGGCCTTTACAGTAATCCAAAATCATGTCATCAGTTATAGTCATCAGCTTGTTGACTGGTACAAATGCATGTCTCATAGCACGTCCCATGATAATTTCATGTGGATTCAAACCTGTTGTTCGGTCTGGAGTAGACCTAATTGTCATCAAGACTAGAGGCAAGACATCGGGCCATTTCATTCCTGTGGCCAAGCACATTTTTCCAATTCTGTTTTTGATAGTACCATTCATTTGTTCAACCACACCAGAAGCCTCTGGTCGGTAAGCACAATGTAGCTTCTGCTGTACACTCAATGCTTCACAGATCAAACCCATGATTTCATTATAAAAATGTCCTCCTCTGTCTGATTCAATGGTCACTGGGAACCCGTACCTTGGGATGAACTCTCTTAACAGTAGCTTGGCCACTGTTATCCCATCATTTCTTCTTGTTGGATAGGCCTCCACCCACCTGGAGAACAAACAGACCACCACCAGGACATACCGTAATCTATTGACTTGGGGCATTTCAATGAAGCCTATCTGCATTCTTGTGAAGGGTCCTCCCTCCCTGCCTATTGTTCCTAGGCTCACCACTGTTTTCTTTCCAGGATTGAATTGCTGACATATCAGACATCTCTGACAGAGACTCTCTGCTATCAGCCTGAATTTTGGACTATACCAGGTCTGCTTAAAGGCTCTTATCATAGCATCCCTCCCCAGGTGTCCTTGGCCATGATACATCCTTGCCATTGTTGACAGCATGCTATTTGGCATGACTGGTCTTCCATCTCTATAGACCCACACATGGTCATTTTCCCTTGGTGCACAACCTGCTTTCACCCAATCTTTCATTTCCTCATCTCCTGCCTCATCCTGCAGCTGTTTCACCTCCTCCCATGTTCCCACCTCATTAGTAAACATTAAGGAACAAGAAGACATTTCTCTTTTTTTACTCCGATTGATGGAATGATTGTTTCTTGCACAGTATTGTGCTATGTCATTTGGAAATTTGTTCCCAACGGTGACAAAATCATCATCTTAACCATGAGCAGCACATTTTACAACTGCTAGTTCTTTAGGCAGCTGTATCGCCGCTAGCAATTTTCCAACCACTTCAGCATTCTTTATGGGAGTTCCACTTGAGGTCAGGAAACCTCTTTGTAGCCATAGCTGGCCAAAATCATGGACAACTCTGAAGCCATACTGGCTGTCAGTCATTACAGTCACTCTCACATTTCTTCCAATTTTGCAGGCTTTCGTCAGTGCCGCTAATTCTGCCACCTGAGCAGATTTAACTCCTTTCAAAGGTGATGCTTCCACAACTCCTGAAACCATACACACAGCACATGCAGCACTCAATGTTCCTTCATCCGTTCTCAAGCATGATCCATCCACAAACAACACATGATCACTCTCAGGCAGTGGCAGATCTCTTATATCAGGTCTTGGTTTTGTACAGTAATCAAGCACATCCAGACAGTCATGATCAACTTCATTTCTCACTCCCACACATTCAGCATCAGGCAACAGTGTCGCTGGATTCACATTCACACATCTCTCCAGGCTCACATTGGTTGAACCAAGAATGACTTTCTCATATTTAGTCAGCCGACTATGAGACATGAATTGTGTCCGGCTCATTGTCAAAAGGATTGCCACATCATGAGGTACAAATACCCGTACAGGATATCCCATTATAATTCCCTCACTTTGTTCCAGACTTCTACATGTAGCAGCTACTGCTTTCAGACAACCTGGTAAACCCACAGCTACTGGGTCAAGTGTTGATGAGAAGTAGGCAATTGGCCTTCTCAGACGTCCATGTTTCTGGATTAACACTGAGAGTGCACATCCATTTCTCTCAGTACAGTACAGCTCAAATTCTTTTTCATAATCTGGCATTCCCAGGGCAGGAGCTTCACACCGCCTGTTCTTTAACTCTTTAAATGCTGACATTTCTTCTGGGTTTAGTTCCAATGGGTCTTTCACCTCACTTTTGGTCAATTTAATCAATGGCTTGGCAATCAAGGAAAAGTTACTTATCCATTGACGACTGTAGCCAACCATTCCCAGAAACATTCTTACTTCCCTTTGTGTCATTGGGGCCCTCATTCCCCTGATGATTTTAATCCTGTCAATAGTCACTTTCCTCAGGCCTTTCTCAATATTATGTCCCAAATACTGGACTTCTTTCTTGCAGAATTGCAATTTGCCTGGAGATACTTTTAATCCTCCGTCTGCCAAATGATTCAGTAAAGCAATGGTGTCTACTTCACAGGCTTCTCTTGTTTTTGATGCCACAAGCTGGTCATCAATGTATTGGACCAAAACTGAATTTTCAGGCATTGTTAAACTCTCCAGAGATTTCTTCAGCAATTGATTAAATATAGAGGGGCTCTCTGTGTACCCCTGTGGAATTCGGCACCATGCCAAAATTTGTTCTCCAAATCTAAATGAAAATATCGGCTGGCTGTCATGATGCAACGGGATTGAAAAGAAAGCATGACACAAATCAATTACTGTATACCATTCTGCATCATGAGGAATCTGGTACAAAATCACTGATGGATTTGGCACAATGGGACAGCATGACACAACAATCTTGTTAATTTTTCTCAAATCCTGTACTATTCTGAACTTTCCATTAGGTTTCTTCAGTCCCATTATTAGTGAATTACATGGACTGCTCAATATTTCCCTGCTGGATCATTTTCTCTATTATGGGTGTTATACCTTCAATTATTTCAGGTGTCTGTCTGTATTGTGGAATGTTTGGGTAAACTACTCCTTCTTTAACAGTAATTTTCACTGGATCTACATTTCTCATCAGGCCCACATCTTCTCCAGTAAAATCCCAAACTGCTGCTTTCACTGTCTGTTTCAATTCTGGGGGTAATGCATCTGGATTAAATACAGCATATGTTCCCAAAACCTCACATTCCCTGCTATCCATGGTCATTCTGTATAGGACATCCTCATCTGGTGTTTTAAAGGTTATTCCATCTGGTGTACAAAAAATAGTGCAATTCATCTTGCACAGCGGATCCCTGCCTAGCAAGTTCACAGGACTAGTGTCACATACAACAAACCTGTGCATGTCTGAGAATTTCCCTATTCTGACCCTTACTGGTTCAGTAAGATGAGTCTTTATCTGTGTGTTCGACACACCAACTACTTGGATAGCTTCATCCGAGAGAGGAAGATTCTTTATATCAGCTGACCTGACAGTTGATCTCGTAGCTCCTGTGTCAACTAGAAAAGTAACACTTTCACCATTGATTTTCCCATCTACAAAAGGTCCTGCCTGGTCTATTTCTAGAGTTGCGCCAAGTACGCACTCTTCCTCCTCTCTTCGGCACCGTCAGAAGTCTCCCTCAGAATCACTTCCCTCATTTTTCAGCCAATATTGAGCTACAGCGCTTGCACGTTTTGGCCTGTTTACCTGCTCTTCATCGTAGAACCCCGACTCTTGGCTGTACTTCTGGGATCCTCTCCTCTGTGGCAAGGGTGGTTTTGGCACCTGATTCTGCTGCTTAACAGCCTTCTGCTGTTGCTGATGCTGACCACACCCCTCACTCTGCACCTGTGAATTCAATGATGGATTGTCATCATTAGTAGACGGTGGATTCTTACACTCGGATTTCCAATGCCCTAATTTTCCACAGTTGTAGCAAGGGAATTTCTTCTTGGCTTCCTCAATATTTCCTTTCCCTTTTCCTGAACCAAACCTGGGTTTATTTCCTGGGTTATTTGCTTGTTCAACCAGCTGAGCTTCGTGTCTTTCTGCAACTTTCACCTGTGCCCACATTGCCTTTTCTTTCAGTTTCCTTTGCTTCACCTCAATCTCATCACTGAAGTATTTTGCATGTCTCATGATCTCATCAATCTTTTTGCTCTGCCAGTCTACGGTATGCTGCCTTATCATTTCACTGATTTCAGGTCGCAAACCATACACAAATCTATATACAAAATGGCTCAGATCCTTGTCACCCAAATGTTCATCTCCACTGAACTGTTTGAAAGCCAATATTAGTCTTTCATAATATGCATGGACTGATTCTTTCAATTCTTGATGTGTTCGATCTATTTTAACCCAGTCTCTTTCCTTGGGGGGTACCTTATTTTTCAAGAAGGCCATAACCTGTTCATACTTTTTCATGACCTCCGGATCTGGAGCTTCTGTCTTTTGATCTCTTGGGTATTCCTTAGTGGGCCAGTCTATGACTATCATACATTCTGCCCACAGGTCTGCTGGTACAATTATATCAAACAGACTATTCAGGTCAATCCACAGCACCTTCGACAACTTCACAAATCTGTCGACCTGTCTATACCACTCGACGGGCTTCTCCCTTAGTCGAGGGAAATCATTTGTAAAGGACAAAATATCCTGTCTGGTCCATGAGACATGCACGTACCCACCTCCTGGAATCTCCCTCATGGGGTAAGCTGTCACTGCTTTCTCCTTTTCTTTCATAGGGAATGCTGAGTAAGTTCTGTCTGCTGCTTCCTCTCGCTTTCTATACCATCTGTCTTTCCATCTCTCCACATCTCCCCATTTTCTCAGCAAAGCAATCATCTCCTTAATCTGCCCTGTTCGGCCTGCATTGTTCAAATTCTCAATGTCCTTATCTGTAAAATCCACTCGGTAAGGCTTTTGTAAAGCTTTTACCTTTTCCATGTCAATCCCCATTTCACTGGCTATTCCTTTCAACCTGTCATGTATGTTCTTTGCTCTCCATGTGATGCTTTTACATAAAAACAGAATCTCCCCTTCCTGATAATTTTTCAGCGTTTCTGTAGGGATCGTTCCTACAATCAGCTCCTCCATTTCCATACGTAGTCTAGCTACATCAATTCCCTGGGATTCTTTTTCTTTCCTCTGCAAAGCCTTCAGCCAATCATTCAAATCTTCAGCAGTTATTCCCATGGATTTATCTGCACCCCCTGGTTCTGTCACTCTTTGTGGTTCTAAGATCGATCCTCTGTTCCCTTCCACACATCCAGAGTTCAAACTTGAGTTAGTCTGCACACTCAACTCTCCTCCACATATGGTATGGCTCCACTGATTTTCTCCTGTTCTCCACTGATTTTCTCCCGCTCTCATTTCTGCCTGCTCTGGAGGAACAACCAATCTATTGCCCACATATGGCACTGTCAAACCACTTTCACCAGTCCTCTGCTTGTCGAAAATCGGCATAACCGGACCTATTGTCACAGGCACGGTAACTGCTTCAAAATTTTTACTCAGTTCTCTAATTTTCTCTGTCAATTCGAAAGTAGTTCTTGCTAGTTCCCTGGTCTTTTCATCCTCAACTTCATTCTCCCTTTCTCTCTCTCTTTCTCTTTCTCTCTCTCTTTCTCTTTCTCTCTCTCTTTCTCTCTCTCTTTCTCTCTCTCTCTCTCTCTTTCTGCCAGAGAACTACAGCTTTTCAATTCAGGGGTCATAACCTCTGTCTTTATGATCCGCAGGGTGTCTCTCATTGGGGTAACTGCTGTTCCTACCTCTGGTTCTCGTCTATACGGGGGTGGTCTTTTGTAGAGCATGTCCTCTAGGACATCATCATCAGACTCATTCGCCCCATACCTCCTTGTTTCTACATTATGTTCTTTCTCTGTAGACTTCCTCCCTTCTGTCTCTTCTGCTGTTCTTACAGGATATAATCCCTCAGTCATGCTGGCATCACGCCATCGTCTCATCCGGTCATGATGAGTTTCGCGATCATACTTTCGCCCGAACATATATCGGTAACTTCCTCCACCCCTCTGTTTTTCTCGCTCATGCATTTCATCTTCCCATTCAGTTAATGCCTCAAATTGTGTTGGCCTAGGCCGAGGCTCTAGACCCATCATTCGCTCCCGTAAGTTCCTCAGTATGGCCAGATTAAATGAGCCATGTTCCGGGAAAGCTAAAACTCCATCCTCTTTGGTATACTTTACCCAGTTGTCTAACCAAATACAGGTATGATACCCATACTTTGCAACCATGAAGGATGCGGGGGTTCTTAACGGAGGAAGTAACTGTCCTTCCCTAGTTACTTTATCCTTATCCTTGTCAAACCAGTTCTTAACCTTACTAAACAAGGATTTCTTTTTCTTTTCTTCAGCGTGGTAATACATTCTCTTATTTTTCTGCAACCCTTTTTGTCTTTTCTACAACTGTATGATCTCCTGTCCAATTGCAGCGCGACTCACACTTACGCACCAATCCGGAGCGTTTACGTCACCGAATCAGTCCACGAATCCCAGCGCGACTCACACCAACGCACCAATCCTGGAGCGTCTACGTCACCCTGTATGTCTCCCAATCCTAGCGCGGCATACACTAGCACACCAATCACTGTGCTTCCACCGTTCTAACCAATTGTCCAATCACAGCGCGGTCTTCCTGACATCAGCAGTCGCTGCAGCAGCTTCTGCTCCGGTCTCCTGTCTCTCTCGTCTACCCCTCCTTTACAAGACTACTCGGTAGACTTTGTTTCAACTTTTACGAGTCTGTTAGTTACAACATACAAACATCTCCATTGTCTGCTTCGCTAGCCACAGAACAGCAAAAGACCTTTCCCACGAGAATTCCGCCTTTCCCGAGAGCAGCGCTTACCTCTGCCCTACTACGGAATCGTTACTTCCATTGATAAAGTAGCACATCCCTCTACTCTACCCTTCTAGCAAGCACCAATTAACTGTTTCTCCGGAATGCTCCTAAGAGTTTCACAATTAACCAGAATGCCTTCTCATTCACGCACTTTCACACCAGAAAATGTAGTACATTCACACAGAATTCTGTCTTTCCCGAGAACAGCGAACAGTCTATCCTACTACAGAATTAAATCACACGTTAACAAAGCAGCGCTTACCTCTGCTCTGTCCTTCTAACAAGCTCAGAGAATACCTATTACCTTTCTAGTGATAAGTGATAACGGAATGCCATAAGGATCCCTGATACCTAAGACCAGAACTTCATAGATAACCTTCGCTATCATATACACTTCTCTCACACAGAAAATACGTCTCTAATGGCAACACACAGCGATGTTCCCTCATCGAACCCGGACAATGCGACGCGCAACTTCAATTGTCACACGTTTTCCCCTGCCTACATACAGGACCAACAATCCCGTCTTTTCCGAGAGCAGCGCTTCCCTCTGCCCTACCACGGAACTGTCACCGACTTCCTACGTCCCAGAAGCCGTATACACTACATAATACGCAATACAATTTCAACATACAGTGTTAGTACATATATCAACATCAATCAATAATCAATAAGCCTATATACACGCAAATTCACCAGATCAAGACAATAGTGAACCATCATTCTACTACCAAGAAACTGGTGCAGATCGGAGCTTCCAAATCCCCCCCCTTACTTCCACGGACGGAGTGATCTCACAGTCACACACTCATACACACATCACACGCTGGTGGCGCCCATTACACCAACATTCATCCTACCACCCTATCCGTGCCATGTATAAGGGAAAACACTTTCGATACCTAACCAGTCTGCATGTACCCTGAGGTCAATGGCATCAACTAGTTGCTATAGATCTGGTGAAACATTTTAGAATTCGCAAATAAACTCCATAAACATGACAATAAAATAACCACCCGACACAGTGATTCAAACAGAATATTTGTTTATCTAAAATTGTAAGAAAAGCCAATTGAATGCAAAATCATTTCTTTCATATTTACCTATTCTGGCTAAAAGTCGTTTTCTAAGTCAGAACCGGTCCTCAGCAAAATAATCAAAGTTTCTAGCCGTCATGTAGAGTCACCGTCCTCTCCGTCAGCATCGGGACCTCAGATCATCAGTTCGGGAAGAAGTGGCGCTAGACCTCTCTAGTCTACTAATATTTATACGAAAAATACATTCCATAATGTTGCAATCATATCGTACAAAACAGATGAATGGCGGAAATAATGTTGTCTTGGTACATAGGGTTACATGGGTATTTGTTCACACACATTGATCGTCTCAAATAATGAATAGAAATAAGGAGTCCATCACTAATTCGTTACTTCTACGGGTGTCTCTTTTGGGATAGTTTGTATCCCATTCGTGGGATCATTACTAGTTCATAAAGTCAGTATTTGATTTAGCAACAAATTTTATGTTCAGGGGCATTTGGCAGACTTCCTGGGCTTGTCGTCATGATCATGGCTTTTCAGTTCGTCAAGAGGGCAAGGTCACAGGCAACGCGGAGCCTTCTTGTAAATTTTCCATCTACTCAAATACAGGCTGCGGGTGGTGGCCATTTTCTAGCAGGCCACAATGGTCAACTTAAGTAAAAAGAAACACAAAACATAATTACTGCACGGAAATGATTATACAGTGTTATTCCCCTGCTAATACCCTTATGTGTATGTATTTATCTAGCCATTTGCGACATCAAAAGCCATTAATGCATATTGATTATGAGCGCAAAGCACAATAACATCACATAAGCAACATCTATTTTGTCAATTTGCTCACCAACTTAATTCACTTATTATTTTAGCCATGCAATAGCATTTCCCACGTGTAATTCTTCTGTTAGTAAGGTTGATTAGACCAGACTTTACAAATCTTTAGTAGTTATTGATTAATCAGCAATACTTTTAATAAAAACATACGAAAATGAAACAGATATTCGGGTTTAAAGTAAAAACCCTGCTCCATCAGCGTGACGTAGCACGTCAGCGCCATCTTGTGGTTGTTTAAAAAAAAAAAACACTTGAAAATAAGAGTCCCACAGACATGGAAGGATGAGTCGAGTTCATATTCGGTAATGTGAATCAGAACTGTGGCTCATTTAAGGCTGTTGCGATAAAGTTTTTGAGACGTGTGACATTTTATTTGCGTGTCAAGGAGCGGTGATACGCACACCTTAAGAATTTGTGTATCATTTCGGCGTATCACAGAACGGTGATACGCACACCTTTACAATTTGTGTAATTGTATTGGCGTATCACAGAAAGGTGATACGCACATCTTTACCATTTTGGTCTTTGTCAAGAGAGTAAGCAGTGTGTTAAGCATGCACACCGTTCTTGGCAAGTTTATGTGTGAAAACATGCAAGCGCATATTTAAAAAGAATTTTATTTTATTTTGTTTAGCTTTGGTTCATTCTATTGAATTTCAAGTGGGAGTTCAAATACAAGCATATAGTTGTTGCTACTATGGTTGCTCGTGAGGTGTAAAATTACAAATATTTTATGCTTAAAACAACATTTAGTGTCATGTAATGTAAAAAAAAAAAATGCTTGTGTTGTAACACATTTTTGTGGTTTGTGGATCGCTAAACCATTGTTATTTTATTTATTTTTTTACACAAAGTAAGATTTACTTAAAATGCAATCTGTTTCACCACCACCACCTTTTCTGGAAACACCAGGGGAACCACCAATTTCGTGGAAAAACTTACATTGGAGCTATAGGTGGTTCACGTTACAGAGCAGAGAGAAAAAAATGTCTGCTTTTAAATGTGTTAGGGTTTGAGGGGAGAGACATCTTTAAGCATCTTCCTCCCTTAGTTAGATCAGACAATGAAGAAGACATGGATGAGTTCCAAGAATGTGTAAAGAAATTAGAGCTGCGTTTTGGTGTGCAATTCAGTCTGGTTGTGGAGAGGCACAAGTTTTTCAAGAGAGAGCAACGGTTAGGTGAAAAAGTGGAAGACTTTATTTCTGCATTGCGTGTTCTCAGTGCAGAGTGTCAATTTGAGGGTTTTAGAGACCAATTGATAAGAGATCAATATATTTGTAAGTGTACTGACAAAAGTATTCAACAAAAGCTATTATCTTTAGGGAACCCTACGTTGGAAGAGACTATTCGTATTGCGAAAAGTATTGAATTCAAAAGTCTCTGTCAAGGAACTGGAGGAAAAATCTGTACACTCTAACACAAAAGAAGAAGAGTCGATTAATGCAGTGAGATCTAGAGACATTAAAAATAGTGCTAGAAAAAAAAAAAAAAAAAATAGTGCTAGAAATGACAACAAGTTTTTTAAACAAACTAACATATGTTTTAAGTGTGGAAACTTTCCACACTTTAAAACTGGGCGGATGTGTCCTGCTAGTAATGTCATGTGCAGGGCATGTGGTAGGATGGGTCACTTTGCAAAAGTGTGCCAAAATGTAAAGAGGGGATCTGTGTCTTTTCAAGATGGTAAAGCGACCCGTGTGTTTCCTTCTCCTTCTACATCCTCTGTTGCAAATGTTTCATTGTCTGAATGTAAATCAGAAGACTTTAAGAAAATACAAGACGATTTGTGAGACATGGTGGTTGTGGTAGGAGATGTATGTAAAGATGCCAACTTACAATCTGAATGTGTGGATCCGTATGTGGATATAGATATTGGCGAAAAGAGAGTTTGTTTGTTAGTTGATTCTGGTGCAAGGATAACGATGGTGACTCAAGAAAAGTTTAAAGAGGTGTGGGTTTCCCGTCCTTTACTTCCACCTGACAGGTCTCCTGTTTCTTACGAAGGAAGAACTATTGAGTTGGTGGGGTATTTTGAAGACTTTTTAGTTTTTAGAAGCAGAAGGATTTTTGGTAAAGTGTATGTGGCTATTAAAGGATTAAACATTCTTGTTTGGTTTCATCAGGGGTTGTTCAAAATGGTGTTGAGGCCTGGCACTAAGGACCAAGTTTCTATTCTTCAATCTGACGATTTCATTGATTTGTTATCTGAGCACTACCCTAGTGTTTTTGGTGAAGAACTGGGTCGAGTCGAGGGGTTCACTCATACTATAAAGGTCAAGGATAATGCTGTACCAGTAAAACATCGTCTCAGGAATGTACCGTTTAGTGTGAGAAGTCAATTAGAAAGTGAACTTATGGATCTGTGCAAGAAAGGTATTATTGAGCCGATTGAGTCCTCTCTTTGGCTTTCTCCTCTGGTCGTTGCGAAAAAAAGGAATGGAGAGATTCGCGTTTGTGTTGACTTGTGCAGTCTAAATAAAAACATTTGGATAGATTCACATCCTCTCCCGAAAATCCCCGAGATGTTGTCCCTCATTAATGGATCGAAGTGGTTTAGTAAGTTGGATTTAGCTTCAGCTTATCACCAAGTTGTTCTTGATCCTTCTTCAAGGCATTTAACTGCGTTTGTTTCTCCTATTGGTAGTTTCCAATACTGCAGGATGCCCTTCGGTCTGGCTTCTGCAGCGGCAGTTTTTCAGAGGATTATGTCGAATATTCTGAAGGACATTAAAGGCGTTGTTGTATTTCAGGATGACGTTTTAGTTCATGGTGAAACTTGCGAATCTCATGATGAAAATTTGTTTTGTGTTATGGAGGCTTTGCGCAATGGGTGTGTTGTTTTAAAGAAAAAAAATTTGTTTTCAGGGTGCAGAAAGTTGAGTATTTGGGTCATGTTCTTTCTGAACATGGCGTGGAACCCAGACCAGGACTTGTGCAGGCGAATGTTGAGTCTCCGCCTCCGAAAGATAAAGTGGGGCTTAAGTCATTTATCGGTCTGTGTGAGCTTTATTCACGTTTTATACCGGGGTATGCTACTAAACTTCAACCTTTGACAAATATGCTTAAGAGAAGTGTCCCTTTTGTGTGGGATAAGCAGTGTGAAGGAATTTTCGAATGGATCAAAGGCGAGTTGATTAGTTCCAAAATACTCAAACCTTTTGATCCTAGTGTCGTTTGTACAGTTACAGTAGATGCGAGCGGTTTGGGCTTAGGAGCTGTACTTACACAAAACGTTAAGGGCAACAAGCATACCATTGGTTATGGTTCAAGAGTGTTGCGAGAGTCTGAATTGAACTTTTCTGTTATTGAGAGAGAGTTACTGGCATGCTGGTGGGCCATTAGAAAATTCAGTCCATATATTTGGGTCAGACAGTTTAAGCTTAAAACTGGTCATAGTCCTCTTGTTTCTATTCTTTCTGGGGACAAAATCAAAGAACACACTCCCAGAATTGCACGGTTGTCCACTAAATTGTTACAGTATGACTTTGAAGTTAGTCACATCTCTGGGTGCAAGAATGTAAGAGCAGATTATTTTTCGAGGCATCCTGTGGAATCGGTATGTGAAACGGTGGATGATGATGAGGATGAAGAATGTTTTGTAGCATCCTTAGAGTTGGATGAAATATGTGCCATACGTGAAGACGAGTGGAGAGTTTCTCTCTCTAAGGATGTTTTATTAAAAAATGTCATTAAATATGTAACGGAAGGGTGGCCTAGGGAGAAGAATGTGGATTTTTCTCTTCAAACATTTGTCAAGGTTTCTTCAGAACTCTCTGTGGAAGATGGGTTGCTTGTACGTGGGGACAGGTTGATTCCTCCTGATATTTTGAGAGCTAGGTTGTTGTTAGGGGCTCATGAAGGTCACTTGGGAAAGACGCTCACAAAGAGAAGGATTCGTGAACATTTTTGGTGGCCACAGATGGACAAAGATGTTGACTTGTTTGTGGGAGATTGTGTCATTTGTGCAAATTCAGATAAAGGTCTAAAAGTTCGTACTCCTCCTCTTCAACCCATTGAGTTACCTAATAGACCTTGGGAAAAAATAGGTATAGATTTAGTTGGTCCATTTAATATGCTTCCAGCTAATTCCAGATTTGCTGTTGTTGTAATTGACTACTATTCTAAATGGCCGGAAATTCGTTTCATTAATGAACCAAATTCGGAAAATGTCATTGATTTTCTGAAAGATATTTTTTTACGTGAAGGTTTTCCTTCCACTGTTGTGAGTGACAATGGAGTACAGTTTACTAGTCGTGAATTTGAGGTATTTTTACATCAAGGAGGGATTAGACATGCCAGGAGCGCGCTTTATCATCCCCAAACCAATGGATTGGTTGAGCGGATGAATAGAGTGCTCAATGGTTGTATTCAATGGACTCTAGCGGGGAGGTGTAATGTGCAAAATGCTGTGAGATCCATGTTATGGTTCTATCGTACGACCCCGCATTCCTCTACTGGTGTTTCTCCCTATGAACTTCTAAGAGGAAGGAAGTCTTGTTCGAAGGTTTGTCCAGGGTGGATGTCAAAGTGGGTTAAAATGGATTCTTTGAGAAATGTGGATGAAGTGGTGAGGGAAAATGTCATTCAAGCTCAGTGTCGTCAGAAATTGTATTTTGATTCAAGAAAAAGATCTCTTTCTAATCCCTTGGCGGTGGGTGATGTTGTACGTATTAAGATTCCTGTTCACATTAAGAAAGGGAGCTCAAAATACTCTGAACCTTTCACGGTTGACAAAGTGTACAAGAATGCTGTGAGGGTTAATTCAAAAAATTGGTGGAATGCTTTAAGGGTGGTTAAAATTAACAATGGTCCTGATCAGAATCCAGTGAGCAAACAAATGGTTTCTTCTTCTGAAGCTCCTGATACACAAGGTGTGCGTAGGAGTACTCGACAACGTTTTGTTCCTGCTAAGTACCGTTCAGATGTTTTATGTTTTGTATGGTGTTTGTTTTTCCTTTACTGTAATGGTTTGTATTTCTATTGTTTTAAAAAAATATATATATTTTATTGTTGTTTCCCTTTTTGTTTTGCTTTTGTAAAGGAAGAGGATAATGTAGTGGAATCATGGAACTCTTGGGGTCTTGTGGTTCTGACCACAGTGTTCTGGCCTCAGGGTTCTGCTTGGATTGTTGGTATTTGAATGCTTTGTAACGGTGTGGGGAGAGCTGACGAAGCGGACTGCTGCGCAGCACCTGTTTGACATTAAACTTATAACTACAATGTTATATGTGTGAGGAGTCATCACTACACATTCCCCTTTTTAATCATGGACTGTTTTTAATGGGCGAAATTTCCTCTATTATCCAAGTGCAACCCCAGATATTTGTAGGTGTTAACCTCCAGAGTTGCATCGTCTAGGAGGATCTTAGCTTGCCACCCAGAATTGTTAGGGATGGTCATTGTTTTTCTTCTTGATGTGTTAATCTCGAGACTGTTAGTTTTGGAATAAGATTTCAATGTATTAACTAGTCTTTAGATTCCTACTTTTGTTAAGCTGAACAGTAGGATGTCGTCCACATAGGACAGTTGGGACAAATGAAAGGGACCCAGGCTTAGGGGAAAAGAGTTTACCTGTTCTAACTCTGATGACAAATTTGCTATGAATAGATTAAAGAAGGTGGGGCGGCAGCACACACCCCTGTTTGAGGCATTGATGGGTTGGTACTCTCCTTGACACTCTTGTGCCATCAGCAATTTTTACTTGAAACAACTTTCCAGTGTATAGCTGTTCAATGGCATATAGCAGCGTTTGCAGGATTCTCCATTTTCTTAGTTTACTCTAGAGGATCCTGCTGTCAATGCAGTCACACCCTGCTTTGAAATCTATGAAGCAGAGATGTAATTTCTTCTTTGTCGGGCCAAGACTTCTCCTAAAGCCTGACTGATTTGCGGTTACCACGTTGTTCATCTATGGCTAATTAGTTAGATCAGCCAGAATTAGAGCCAGAATTAGAGAGGCATAATGTTTGGCCTCCTAGTCCAAGAGCGCAATAAATTTGTAATTGGCCAGGTTGGACCTGTCTCCTTCCTTAAAGAATGGATTAATGATGAACCTGTTAGATTCACCTCTTTATATAGTGCAGAAAGTGTATTTGCCCAAAACTCGGGTGTCACTGACATATATTTAAAAATTAGATTAGAATGTAATTGATGATCCCACAGATATCTATTTATATAGAGGGGAGATAAAGGGGAGAGAATGTGGCACAGCTACCAACATCAATATCCCATGATTATGGGCAAATCACTTAGGGCCTTATTACGAGTATGGCGGTCCCAAGACTGTCGTACTCGTGGTGGCAGTCTGACTATTGCCACCACTACGGGTCCGCCCACAGTATTTCAAGTGTGGTAGTCGGACCGCCACAGGACCAGCACGTCCACTGGAATCCCAAATCCTGCAGTGGTAGCATGGAGGTAAGGGGCTTTAGCTCATTTCGCCACAGCTGTACAGACCCAGCTATATGTAAATCAGTCTTGACCCTGTGCCTCATGGGAACGGTCCAACCCCAACTGCCAAGCCAGGACTTCCCTGGAAAGGAAACAAGCATTCTGGGACCGGTTTCGGGGTAAAACCCCTCATCAGCCAGGCTAGCTTGAATACAGTGGCAAAGTGAGCAGGGAACCCACATCTGGGCATACCCTGACAACTTTTTTCCAGTCGAGGGAAGACCAGACTTGGCAGTTTGTGCTGGACTGTTCCCATGAGCCACAGGGTCAAGACTGATTTGCATATAACTGGGTCTCAAGCGGGGCGGCAAAATGAGCTAAAGAACGATGATGGATTCAACCCAGATCTGTGACTGGGGGTGAGTGTCTGAAAAGTTTCAGCGCTCCATCCATCATCCCTTTGTGCTTGCCATGGTGCATGCCACACCATGCAGGAACGTGCTGCTGGTGCTGTCACAGCAGCTGTCTGCTGTTAGGGCTCTCCTACGAGCCTAACACATCTGCCATCATGAGACCACCTCAGCACTGCCCACCCACCCTGGATTAAACTCATAATCCGGCAGGCAGGCACACCATGGGCTTGGCGGTCCTTCTACAAGAGCAGTGATGGCAGTGCTACAGGAGGACCTCCAAACAATAATAAGGACCTTAACCTCCCCCATGCCCATGGGACAGCACCTGGGTAACCTCAAGGGTGATAAACCGCACTATGTAAATCTACTAATTAATTATATGCTTTCTGACAGTTACAGTTTGACAAACCATCTCATGTAAATTAAGTAAATCTAAAGAACTTATAGTTCTTTAGATTTGCTACTCTCTGTAAATACTAGATATAATGTATTTTGGTTATCACATTAATTCAAATAGTGCTAGAAATAAATATAGAAAAAATAAAGTCTATTTTGTGAGCTGATATATATTTCCTAATTTCCTAAATTGAGGGGCAAGGAAAATGATTTTGAATTTCACATACACCACTTAACAATGGAAATGTAAAGTATACCTCAAAGACTGTAGCACTGGTTAAAGTGGGTTGGATTAATGTATTTATAATGAAGAATGCAAAAAATTGCTCAAACAATAGCGAAGCACCCACATAACATACATTTGAAATCAGTGCTGTACGAAACAATACTTGTTTGTAGCTTCAGCAGAGGAATTGTTTTCCTTTGATTTTGTGCCGTATTAGTTGTTACTGCTGATCTATAAATTATGAGGTCAACCTTTGCTAGTTCTCTTAGCTTTTATCCCCCGAAATTTCCGTTCAGCCTTTGATGTGCCTTTCAGCTTTAAAGTGCCTTACCATTCAGTAAACACTGAACGCCATACTTCAGTAAATCACCTGTTACATTAGAAAACACAGCAGATTGACTAATGTGCAGAGCATCCCAGGTGGGATGGGTATAACCCAGTTTATCCACACCAGTACACTGTGGAGATGGGTCCTGAACAGGCCATAACCCAAGGGCCAGTAACAATTTATTTCAAAGATAGTTTTCCTCAAAAAGTCCCATATGAATTAGGCACTATTTTTCAGTAGGCTTCTGAGGGATCAGAGATAACTGATGCTTTTTGTAAGCATCAGTATTTGCAATTATTTGAAATTACATTCTATAGCACTTTTTCGGGCTTTGAGTTTTAAATTTAATTTATCTTTTTCTAAATCTCATTTTTTTGTTATAGTTTATAGCCGAGAATGTTGAAACGACATATCTCTTTTCATGACCTTACATGATACAGAATCCTAGATATAAAATGTCATGGCTATCTTTTCTGTGGTTGTAAGAGTCTGCAATGGGAGCACTAAAAGTCTACTTGCTCATGCATGTAGGAATATTTTATTTGTATCCATGTATCATAGCATCTTTCTCAGCATCCTTAAGCACACTAATATAATTCTTCAGGACATAATGCCACACTTAGGAATAGCACAGGGTGGAACATCATCACTCTCCCTCAAAGCCCTGCTAGTGTTAAATAAACCATGACGAGAGATGAAATCCAAAGCACTTTGAGCGATTTCTGCAAACTGTTTTCTATTTGCCAATTACCGGGTACTATATTTCATTTCATCAGTTTTTCATTATTCTCTGCTGGAAGTTCGGTTATGACAAATAATGCATCTCAGAAGCAGTTCCATGAGCTCAAGAAATAATATTGTTGATCCATTTGAGCTAAGCTGTACTTTATATTCTAACAAGCAACAGAATAAATAAATAATATGAATGATGAGGTTGGCTAATGTGTTTGCTTTCAGGTGCTCATGAATTGTGTGCTTCGCTGGTCAGAATGCTGGATAACTTATGTGAATATCATAGCAGCATATACTACCAGTTGCCTGAAGCCACAATAAAAACAAAAAACTCACTTTACCGCATCATTAAATCAGAAATGAAATTTTCATAATTCACGGCAGTGCTTGCAGTAGAAATAACTGCTTTTGAAATACATATTCAAGGGTCTAAGTGCCTCCAAATTGCTTAGGTGACATTCAGCTTTTGATTTAGTTGTATTCAGTTCTTTTGGTTAATTACTGCTTGATTTTGCAAATAAAGCCCGAGATGGTCCTGTTATTAGAAATGTATGTGTTTTTGTTGTCATTGTCAAGCTCTTGTTTACCCCTACATTTCGGTGTTTACAACTAGTTTCTGGTGTGGTCTGCAAATGTATTTTTCTGAACGCTCCCATGTTTTTAAGACTTTGCGATTTATAAACAGACGCAGACATACAACTACATGTGCGCATGTGCGCAATTGCATTCCAATGTCAAACGCATGGGGTAGTGAAAGGGGAATCGCGGTGTATCATCACTTTAGAAAACTTCAGAAGACACTGCGGGGCATATTCTCAAGGTCATATTACCGAGTTATTGGCACTTTATCTCAGCCAAAGTGATGATAAATGTATCGCCCCATTCACAAGCTGGCGCTAACAGCCGATATCGCCAGTTTCTCTGCGATAGCAGCCGCAAAAAACATCGCCACGGATGACACCGGCAAGTAACGCTAATGAGATGCAGGGTAGGCGTTCCTGTGCAAAAAGCCGTGACAACACCACTTCGCAACATTATCAACGACCAGCCAGATCGGCGATAAGATCACAAAACATGCAATAAGGAGCATTAGCAGCAGGGATTTAACACCTGGTGTTAAGTCGGACGACAACCTGTACCAATAAAGGGAGCCCAGGCCAGAGACACACCTGAAGAACAACACCCACCGCCAACATACCCGGGACCCCCCCCCCCCCGGGGGCCAATCCCCGGCACCCCCCCAGACAAAGATATCTTAGAGTAACTTCACAAAATCATGAACAAAACAATTCACCTGATGTCGCACAATTACAACAAATAACACTCATGTGTGGACAGAAAAAGGAGAATCATTCATTCATCTTTGAATTTCCAAACAAAATATTGCAATCAACTTTAACCCAAAACAACTATTAGGAAGAGCCAAGGCGGGTCTTCCCTGGACAATCTGTAAGTCACAGCCTGTATGACAAAAATCAAGATCCCATGGGCTATGAGTCGTGTCCCCTGACACGGGGCAATGAGCTTACGACAAACATCACATGACTCGTCCAGCAGGGCAAGGTGGGCTGAGACCGTTGCCATCCGTAATGATTTGTGTTTATTTTTGCCTCCCCATTTCTTGCACCTCTACATGTTTCTATGCTGCCTTTTAGTGTCTGAAGCATTGGTCTGCATGTCGTGGCCTTGTCTTGCCTGTACTGACATGCACATGCTCATAAAGTCTACGCAGCTTCACTAGTTTTCAACTGTGATGAGTGTTGAATAGAATGACAAATCGTGTGCCTCAATGAGCATTGTCCATAGACAGGGAGGGACTGACTGACCATTTCACTTGGGGGTGAGTCCCTATTGACAGCTCAACCTCTGTGAGCCAGACATTGTGGTTGGGATAGTTGCTGGTAGACCTGTGCTCTTACGTGTCTTCAGCAATGTGAGTATGGTGTCCAACTTCTCGCCATGTGGATCAATGTTATCCATCAAAACAGGCTGTGTCCACACAGTTGAGTGTGAGTAGGTATGCAAAGGGAAGTTCTGTTGTCACATGTGATGGTGGACACTACTTTGGGCCTGCTCCCGAATTTGAAATTTCAACACACAGGTCTATTTAATACATGGACGTCGGGCTACGTTGGGGGGTTGCGAGACTGTTGTTCATGTGCAATGATGTCACAGCTAGTTCACACCTTCACAGTCATCTAACTGGCCATGTGGGTCAGGCTCCAACATGCACACTGATGTCATTTCCCAGGGTGTACCTTTTTGTGCAATCAATGTCCATACATTCATCCATACTTTTATCTTTGATTGAACATAGACATGACACATCTGTGTGATTTGGAATGTTTTATTCACATTCTGTGGTGTGTCAGAGCTGGAGCAGTACATGGCCATGCAAACTGCACATTACATGGTTGCCCATTGGAGGGCCAACCAGAGTCCTTTGGGGAATGATGAGTTAATCGGAAGAGGAAGAGTTCAGTCCGCAGCATGATTGCTGTGTCATTGGTAACCAGAGCAGATATGACAGTCCATGTTGGGGTCCAGGTGAATGTCGCAGAGTGTTTTTCGGGGGACAGTGGAAGGTGTTGTTCCATGGAATGATGCAGAGGGCTGAACCAAGCACGAACAGCCCATATGGCGGGGATGGATGCTACAACCTCCTTTCGCACACAGAGTCATTACCATCCACATCTTAGTCATCTGATGTGTCTTCTGTGTCAGGTGTGTCAGGTGTGTGTGGTAGTATTATGGCTGCCTCTCTGTGTGCCACTGGCACATCAGGGGGCAGAGGTGTTATGGCAGCCTCACTGGGTGCCACTGGCACATCAGGGGGCGGGGGTGGTAAAGCTGCCTCACTGGGTGCCACTTGCACATCAGGGGCTGGGGTGGTGCCACTGACACATCAGGGGGCAGAGGTGTGTGTGTCAAAGTTTTGGCAGCAGTCATCTGGGACAGGCTCTGTGGCACCAATGCCAAGATGAGGTTCTGTAGGGCATGGAAGATCCCAGCTACATCTCTCTGGTGTACATCCGTGGCAGATATCTTTCCAGCCTGCATCCATTCCATGTTCTCCATTGTCCTCCCCATGTGTCCCAACTCCCGGCTGACATCGCTGGGGCCTGTCTGACTAGACAGTTCTTGTATCCGTGTCATGGCTCCAGCGAGGTCAGCCAAGGAGAGTTGTAGAGCATGGTACCGACTGTGGGTGTCCATTAGGGACTGTAAGTGGTCCCTGATGGGACTCATACACCCACGTATGGCATCAAGTTTGGCTGTCATGAGGTCGAAACCCACCCGCACCTGTTCAGCCAGCCCCCTCTGGCAGTCTAATACACGGCGTTGGAATGCCATGGGCTTTTCCGCAAGATGCTGGGAACCAGCCATGGTGGTGGGTGCTTCCTGCTGTGTGGGCTGTGCTGGGGGTGGGTTCATCTCGATGCAGCTGGGCTGCCCTGCTCCTGGAGGTGGGGTGCGGAGGCTGTACACGAGCCGTTGGAGGGTGTTGGGGCAGATGGCCAGGGGGTACTCATCATCATCACTGAAGAGATGTCTGGTGTGCTCTGCAGAAGGTGTTGATCGTCGCTCTGCAATGTAAATGGGAGGTGCAGGTTAACAGTGTGTTTCATGTATGTTGACACACTGTAAATGTTTACATTCAGACTGCATGACAATGTACATTGTGACTGTTTTGGAGGAGCTGGACATTTGATGGGAGACAGTTGACATTTTGACTACATGATGGGTGTGACGTTGTACTTATACATTATCATCTCACAGTTTCCTGCTATGGCAGATGTGATTGGCCAGTTTCTATGCACAAGCGGCACCAGTGTTGTGTTTTGTCCCTCATTGTCGTCAATGTTAATGTGCTGTGATTGCTATGTGTGTGTGCTGCATTGCGGGAGAGTCACCCCTGCAGCTCTGATTTAGCAGCCCCTTATCCCTTTGAGGCGGTGTGCCTTTGACTTGTGTGCTTTTACAGTGCAGAGATGTTGGCGACTTGCGTCATTTGTGCTCTTGGATGGTTTTGGAACTCTTGTGCATTGTTTGTCTGCAGATGTGTTGTTGACGTCAGGGGTTGTATGCGCACATGGATGTGTCAGAGTGTGACCTGCTCCTTTGAGGATGTGATCCACACTGGGCCACCTCAGTGTCGTGTTGTGCACCTTGTCATGTATTTTGACTGCAGCCATGCTATTGGACATGCAGTGTCACTTGCATTGTCAGTGTGGCTCACAGAGCCGCTGCTTTGCTGGATTCAGCACATGTGCATGGGTAGGTTGTGAGATTGGTGATAGGGTGGGGGGCCCCTTTGTGCACATAGTGGACGGGGGCCTACTTAGTGTTTCTATGTGTGCTGCAGTGTGCCAAGGGTATCAGGGACATATTCCACAATCATTGTGGGTGTGCAGTGTGCTACACATGATTGTGCATGTGTGCCATTGTGCCCATCCCCTACCGTCCCCCCAGTCCCTGGTCGTTACTCACCCTGTTGCTGTTGGGTCAGGTTATATCGAGCTGTGTCCGGACCCCCAACTCCTGCCACCATCTCCACACTGATGACTGTGGCCACCATTTCCTCCAGCTCATCCAGTTCCTCCTGTGGCGCAGGACTCCCACCTCCAGTCGCCGTATATGCCTTCCGGTTGGCAGCGTGTTTCTGCTTAGTTTGGCTATTCACATCATGCCAGCGCCTCTTGACCTCTTCCATTGACCTCCTCGACACACCGACTGCATTCACGTTGTTCACGATGGACTGCCATATTTCCGTTTGTGTTGCCAATGGCACAGTGGAGGTAAAGAACAGTTGTTGGTAGTGTTCTATCACCTCCGTGACGATGATCCTGTTTTCCTGCGGACTGAACCGCATCTTCCACTTCCTCTTCTCCTTGCCCTTCCCCAGGCACAGGGTTCCTAGCTGGTGGTTCGTGGAGCTTGTGGAGTTCGAGTTGTTCTCTGCACTCGGTCCGGGTGCATCCATGGTGCTGCGCAGTTTATTTTGGTTTTGCTGTGTGTTTTCTGTTGCTTTTATAGTGAATTTTCCCGAAGACGCGTGGGAATTGCAGGCCTGTCACTGGTTAACGCTGATCTTTGTATCGTGATTGGCCACATTGCAACTTTTTTACGTTCGTGTTTTGCGTGTTTTCTGTGTTGCATTGGTTTTAACATGGTCATTTGACGAGTTATCGTGAGACTATCGCATGGTGCCGCCAGGTTGAGAATACTACGTTAACACAGTGTTATTTTCCCGTGATAGACTACGATATGCAAAGTTGTGTTGAGCTAATTTTGCGATGATTAACACCGTTCTTGAGAATATCCCCCTATAAGAATGGAAAAATAAGCTAGACGACTCTCCCTCACATGCTTAGTTAAACTAGTGATTTCTTGTTAGCACAGGTGTCCATATATCATTGTTTTAAGTATGAAGGTGGTAAGGCTTACCCAAATGTTTTTTTAAGGACCCTAACGGCCAACTGAGAAAGTATGGGACCCTTGGCTTGCTTGGATACCATGATGAACTCACATTTCTGGTCCTTATTAACTACTGCATTATTATGGTATGATGTTTTTTGAAGAGGTAGCTGAAATCTTGAGGCTGTGCAATATATGGTGGTCTACTATTGTGTTCCATTGGGAATTTCCTGGGTGGGCTGGAATCTCTAGAGGCCGGTTTTGAAAGCCCAAGGGTGCTTCTGGTGCCACTGTCACTTTTCCAGCTCACTGAGGTTAATCCCAGGAGGGGGCTTCAAAGGACAGAGTGAAACAGAGGAAGAGAGGGGGGATGTAGAGAGGTGATCATAGAGGGAGAAGAGAGAGGAGAGAAGGAGTAGGAGAGAATGGATGGATAAAATGGGAGAGACAGCGCAAGGTAATAAAGGGAGTGAATGTGGTTTGAGAAGTTTTGCCAGGACGGCTTTTGTTTCCCCAGTCTGGCCTTGTGGTCCCATGTCATTTGTGGGATCTTCATCTTGGAATCACTGATAGAATATCATGTATACAATATTGAAAAACAAAAATATTAGAAATTAAATATCGATAACCAAAATATCGACTTCCAATACTTAACTAGTAAAATCACAAATACCAAGAACACAGATATAGTTAATAAAAACATCAATTTTAATCTATATTAAAAACAGAAATATCGGAAACAGCAATATCATTACCTTTAAATAAACATACATGTCAAAAATATCGATTCACAAAATATCGACTTCAATATTAATCGCCAAAATAATGAATTATTAATAAATATAAAAAATCACTTTTCACATTAAATAATTATTGGAAATAAACCTAAAACATTTTATACATGTTGTTAAATTAAATATAAATATATTACATTAACACAATTGTTACCTTTCACCCCAATAAATCATGCACTTTAAATCATACCAATGCAATCTAAAAAGAAAATTGCAATTAACTACAAAGATTTACACACAGAACTAAATAATAATAAATATATATATACATATATATTCAAAACTATCAACCTAAATTATTGCTTTCCATAGAAGTATATAACAGATTAAAAAAAATTCAAACTAAAACTAAACCAGCCAATTAAATAAAATTAAAAACAACTTTAACCAATATCATCAGACAAACAATTACATCAACAAAATAAAATGGACACTAATTTAAACAACTAAATACTTCAAAAACAACAGACGCTGCATGACAAAGAAACTCTGCTAGACTCTCTCACCGAACCAATAAAAAAATATATATGCACATCAACAACTACCTAACCAAGTAAGTAAAACTTGTATTTACACTAAAATGTACTTGTTGATAAACCTAAAACTGTAAAATAACAAATAATTAATAAAATACAGTCAAACTTCTATCTCTTTACAGAGGCTACCTAAAAGAGAGAACTGTGACTTGGAAAATCGATAAACTGCAAGGAGAAAATAACTACCATAAACCAACAAAACAATATTTGAAAGTAAGTACACATAAAGTATTATGAAATTGTAAATTCACCCAAATAGTGAGAAAAAATAAACCTAACAACCTCACCCTCTACCATCAAATTAACATTTAAAATGATTTTTTTTTTCATCCAACAGAAAAGAAAGCACCTGCCCCACAATAGAACATCCCCAATGGAAAAGCTGCAAAACCTCTTTAAAGTACTCATCGTGGCAAAACAAGTCCCTCTTACTGCAGCAACAGGATTTCTCATTGTCAAGTCCTGGTCAATTTTTATCCCTAAGTTTTTAGCTGAGTGACTAGAGATTGGAGCAGAACCCAGCTCCACTGGTCACCAGTCTGGCGTCCAGAGATGTTGAGCTTTGCCAAAATGCAGTACCTCCATCTTCTCGCTGTTCAGTTGAAGACAGTTCCTACCCATCCAAGTAGCAATGTCTTTCATGCAGTTGTGTAGGCGCTGCCTCAAATCTTCAATGTATTGTTCCATAGTGATGATTAACTGTGTATCATCAGCATACAAGATTATTTCAAAGTCATATTTCAATGATGAGACACATCAACAGCATCATCCAGTTTCCACTGCAACAGGATTTAGGCAATGTGTAGGGTGACTTTTACAGAGACCTACCGGAATCAGAAACACTTCCATTCATTCAATGTGCAACTTGTCTGCTTACAGAACATGTACATCACAAGCATCTGTGCCTGATTCCCCTGCTCTGCCCTTGATTCCTTTGTGCTATGGAACAGCCCCATACACCAGCAAATGTCTCAACTTGGACCTGAGAGGGATTCGCTTGTCGGTAAGTACAATCTGTCATGTTATTCTTTGGGTAATTTCTAGAGTAATAATTGGAAATTGTGTTACATATTTTTGCTCTGGTTTTTGTCTTACATCTAGGAGACTCAGTTTACCCCAACTGAATATGGTTGTTAGGACCAGTTATGAATCCAACATCGCCAGGGAAGTCCCCTTCAATGAGGACCATGGCAGAACATAGCAGTCAGTGGAGCGGGAGTTTGAGCTTCTAAAGGCCAGATTTTGGTGTCTGGGCAAAACTGGTGGAGCCCTCCTCTACTCACCTGCTAATGTATGCCAAAGCACTGTGGCCTGCTGCATCAACCTGCGACAGAGCATCCCTTACATCGCAAAGGATGGAGATCATGAAGAGGCTCCCAGTGAGGATGATATGCCAAATGAAGATGATAGTGGTGAGGAGGAAGGCTTACACTTATGTTGAGATGTCATTGACAACTTCTTCTCATAGCTGTAAGTCTATCTTTTCATGTTAGGTTTTTCAACGTTTGATATGTTGATGAGAGAAGTATGTGGTGGTAGTCTGTTGGGAAGGCAAGTTCAGGAAGAGGTGTTTGTTGATCAAAGTGTAGACACATTGACTACTGTCTTCAGTTACATTGTTTTCTTCTGATTGTTTATGAAACTGTGTCCTCTACAAGTTGCTTTTGAAATGTGGCCATCATGTTCCGTGTGATAGGTAATGTTTCTTTTTTGGATCTCTTTTAGGTTGCTTCACTATGTCAACTTCATTTGGACATTTCAGAGTTGTGACATTTGCTGGTGCTGTTTCTAAGTACAAAGGAAACCTGTGTTGATCCTGGAAGACAGACACAGACTTTGGATGTACAGATGTTGTTTTATGACAACTTGCACTGTGATTGATTGAAAATTTTGGAAATTACATTGGACTTGTTCTCTGTGGTGTATTGGCACTAAAGCATTATGTGTGCCATCATTTGCTCAAAACGTGTGTGGTAGTGGAACAAGTTCTTGAAAATCTCCCTTCACATTACTAAAATCCTCATTGTGTGTAAAGTGTATGTAGGTATTGATGTGTCACACCATTGTAGGACATACTTCTTGTGACAATCCACTAGATACTGGAACAGTGGTTTGGAATGATCCTGCTTCTACAAAATGTAGTGCTGCCATGGTTTTGTCTCTTGGTGTTTTTGAGGTGAGATTCCTTTGTGGGCCAGAAGATTTGACTGACATCTGATAACATGAACCAATATTAATTTACCTATGTTATTGTATTGTTTTGGACATATCACCTTCTATCATGTTGGCAAAGTCATGAAATGGAAATGTACAAAGTGGCACTGAGTTATAAGTGTAATGTATGGATTGCAATGTTAGTGCAAATGTTGACAGACAATTATTGTTCACGTGGAATGAACATAGTGGTTGCGGATTGAATGGTATGAAATAATTCTGAGTAATGTTTGGAAACTTGAGAAAAACATTACAGTCTTCAAACTCATCTATGGTTACACACATTTTTGGTTTTTGTCATTGTCAGGTTATGATGGAAGAAAACAATAGAATCGATGACATTGAGTGTTGCAACTTTAACATTGCGTTGTACACTGATGACACGCAGCTTTTATCACCCAGTCTCAGGATGAAGGAGACACTGTGGCTCGGTTAAGAACTTGTATGTCTGAACTGGTGGAATGAATGGACCATAGTTGCATCAACCTTAATGCTGGAAAAACAGAGGTTTTTATCTTAGGAAAACAAACATCAATGTGGTCCACGGCATGGTGGCCAGATCCACTTTCACCACTACCTGCCCCAAGCCAAAAGTTAAGAATCCTAGCTTCTGATTTGATGCAAATCTGTCATTTGAGAGTTAGATCTCCAGTCTAGCAGGGAAATGCTTTGGAATTCTAGAAACACTGAACAAGATCTTAAGCCTCCTGCCAGAATCAGCCATAAAGTTAGTAATCCAGGCACTGGTAATGTCTAGACTGGACTATTGCAATGTGCTGTATCTTGTAGCCTCACAATTTAGATTGAGGAAACTCCAGAGGGTGGAGAATGTGGCACCAAGGGGGTCAGCTCTTGTGAAAATAAATTGGCTACCTCTGCGTAAGAGAGTGTCCTTTAAAGCCATGTGCTTTTGCCACATTACCCTGTATGCAAAAGAGCCTTGGTATTTGCACTCTCTTGAGAAACCTTTTCTAGCCAGCAGAAGTCCTAGGCCTGCAGGGGCCTCATTAACCGTGATTCCCACCATGAAAAGAACACACACCAGAGGGTCCTCTTTTATCCTCCTAACTTCCAAAATGTGGAACCCAATTCCACTGGCACTGAGACAGGAAAGCTCTGAACAAGCCTTGCGAAAGAAACTGAAAGCCTGGATTATTAGACAAATTTAGTAGCCTGTTTGAGTGTACTCCCTAGGGTCTGCATCAGAGAGTGAAATTTCAGCCTGGGGACACTTCGGTTGAAGTAACCAGGCACTCTATAAATCACTCATTATTATTAATATTATTATTATTTTTATAGAGTTGAGACATACGACACAAGTGTATGAATATTTGACTTATACTTTCTTTGTGCTAAACATTAGAAAAGTGTAAGGGGTGAAAATAACAAAAACAAATAAAAAAGTGTACAAGGTAGTCATGGTGAATGAAACAATAATTGTAGAGCCAGAGTTGTTTGAAGTCCAATATCCAAAATACTACTGGCATCAGAAAGGCAAATGTGTCTAGAAATAGTCCACCGAGTGAATGGTAGGAACACATTGGAGGAAATAAGCATTGAGGTTTCTTGCTGGCATGTCAGAGGTCTTGCCAGCCACCCTTTCCTCAAGGTGATTTAAGTGGTCATCCCCTGCACATGTTGGTATAAATGTCCTGCAGCACCCCAATTAGGGAGCCCATGTTGGAGTTATGGGTCTCCATCTGGTGTTTATGCTCCCTCTTCACCTGCTTCATCTCCCAGAGCTCGGGTGTCTGGCCCATCCTGTCTTTGGGCTTGATGGTAGGCTCCCAAGAGTTGTGCGATGGTGGTCTGGATGCCAGAGACCCCAGTGGACTCAGTTTACTGGCCAACAAAGACCCTCCCACAATCCCTACCCCCACTACCCTGTGCCCTTGCCCCAGTGTGCCCATCCGACTGCTTCCTGGGTAAGCTGATGGTGGTGGTAGTGTGGTCCCAACATTACCCAGGACTGGTGGCACACGATCGGTGTCACAGTGGGAGGAACACAGGAAGTGGAGTTTTCTGGTTGCTGAAGTGTTACAGCTGGAGTAGGAGCAGTCAGTGTGGGCGCGGGAAGTGTCACTGGAGCCGTGTGCCTAGACTGACCTCAAGCTCCTCCATATCACCAGGAGTGCAGTCCTCACTGACGGCTTGATCCTGGGCTGGAGTGGAGATGTCTCAGTGGCAAGAACATGCCCACGTTGTCTGGCATTTGAGCCTATTGAGAAATGGAGAACATTTTTATTAGTAAGAGTGTGTATTGTACATTTACATCTTTAGAGGCAGTCAATTTCAATACCTAGAAGACAAAATAGGTAGAGATTATAGAGATGATAGTTTCCAGTGGTATTCCACATATTACCCTAACTTTTTCTATTTCAAACAGTATACATCAAATCAGCAGGTAAAAAGACATCCTGAAATGCCCATGAAGTGATTAAGGAATATACCTACCATCTTCCAAACATTCAGGCCAACACAGTGTAGAGGTGAAATGTGTAATTGACAATTCCAAGGCCTAGCGTAATGTAAAAAAGACATGTCCTCTACTTGGATGGATGTTTGTCATTAGTCATCATGTGAATATTGCAGTGTAAAACTTTGTATGCACCTTTTAAATGCAACCTTGTGCTTTGCATACCTATACTACTCCTGACATACAGATTGGTTTGTGAAACAGAAACAATTTTCAGAAGTGAGCATTGAATACAGATTGAGCAGTACATGACCCTTTACCATATGTTTAAATATGTTAGAAAGAAAGAATGAGCAGCATGACATAACAATATGCTTTTGAGAAACAGAAACAGCGTATCATGGTAGTTGTAGTCATTTCAAAGGAAAATATGCAGTGGAAATGGGCCAGACACTTACAATTGGCACTTATATTGGTAATGGCCTATTTGGTGTTGTGTCAGTTACAGGCACCATATCATCGTGTGACATGTAATGTAGATTGACACCTGTAATCTTAGATGCAATAGAATACAATTACACAAGCAATCACAATTATAAGGAACTGATCATTTTAGTTTGCTATGTTATGAACATATGAAAAGAACACATTAGCAACAGTTAACTTCTCAGCAAACAGTACATTGAGGATGTAACTAATCAGACCTTCTCCTACCAGGGCATGAATTGTAAGGGGGGCCTGGGATAACCACCACCAGTCCAGTTGGCCTCTTTGTGACACTTGGAGGCCAGAGAACGTACCCCCCCACAGGTCATTCCACCTCTTCCTAATTTTCTCCTGTGTATACAAGTTGTTAGCTACTGTATTCACTCTGTTAACTATTCTGGCCCACAGTTGCCATTTCTGTGACAGGGAAGAATTCTGGCCATGTGCTCCAAAGAATTGTGGCTCTACTCTTATTATTTCATTTACCATGACTAACAACTCGTCCTCAGTGAAATGGGGATTCTTATGTCCTGCATTGTGCAAGAAAATTATATACAATTGAATAAAGTGAACACAAGGTGTACACAGTAAAAAGGTGAAGGAACAAGTAACAGGAAAAAAGTAACACAAAAACATGACTTCACTGTGTTTCATTTAATGGTGGGCATAGTGCTCCGCTTCGCCCGCGGAGTGTACGTAGTGCTGCCAGCTTCGCGGTTCACGAAGTAGGCAGCGCTACGCACACGTCACGGCAGAGCAGAGCTGCCCGCCACCCGCCTCCCGCCTCATTTTAAAATAATTTAAAGTATTTTAAAGTAAAAAAATGCCTTACCTGCGGAGCAGGGTCCCGGGGCTCCCTCTTCCTGGTTCAGCGGCAACTTCTTCTCACAAATGCGCATGCGCGGACGCCCGCGCATTCGGATTTCTTGCGAGAAATGTGCATGCGCGGGCGTCCGCGCATGCGCATTTGTGAGAAGTTGCGGCTGAACCAGGAAGAGGGAGCCCTGGGACGCCGCACCGCAGGTAAGGCATTTTCTCTTACTTTAAAATACTTTAAATTATTTTAAAATGAGGGCGGGCGGGAAGCGGATGCGCGTAGTGGGGCTACGTGGAGCGCGCAAGTGTGCGTAGATTTGGCCACACTACGTGATGCTCCACGTAGCTCCACTGCACCCACTACGCCCAGGGATAGTTTCGTTCTGCTGTCTAGTGTCGTTGAGCAGTGGAATGACAAAGGATCATGGTCTGGAATGGGGTGTATTTTATAGTGTGGTATGCAGGTGTTTCTATTTGGCCAATCGACATTAAGTGTGTTCTATTGGCATCCATCCAATTGCCACAGTGATGGTGCATTGTGGAGCGCTCATACTGTGCCGGACTCACTCAGTCTGGGAACTGCCATTAGAAGACTGCCAGCACAACTGTCTGATCTAAATATGCTTAGCTTGAACCCGCTGCCCTGACGGTGACAGGGTAGTATTTGCCAGAATTGGAGACTGCTGCATCGGCAGCAGTGTTCAGCGAAGGTGGCAGGAAACACTCCATCGACGTGGACGGTGAAGCAGCCTGAATGCATCTAGATATAACAGGCAAAATGCCATGGGCCGGCAGAGAAGTAGGTACCAATGCTGCGGCTGGACGGAGATTAAACTGAAAAGATAATTGGGCCCATAGTTTTCTACATTGACTGGTTAAAACCGTTAAATGTTCCAAAATGATATGTCATAGGGCCATATTTAGATCTTGGCAGGACTCCCGTTGTCCCTCTATGGCGGTAGTTACAAGTACTCTCGAGATGACGGAGTCCTGGCTGCCATATTTAGATGTGGGCAGGTTGAACCACCATCTGCATCAACAGGCTGTTCATCAGAACGTAAGCGGTGCACTTCTGTCGATGCAGCAGGCTTCTCTACTGGCTAACCGTACTTCATCACCATCAGGCTGGCGGGTTTGCGCCAAGCCTATTTAGATTCCAATGTTGTGCTGGCATAGTCATAGCAGCGGATTCCTGATGGAGTATGTCCCTGGTGGAGTGGAGACTGGTTAGTACTATTTGTTAATGTGTCACTAAACACATATGTTGTGTTTGCTTCAAAAATATATGTGGGTAATAGCACACAAACAACATACACACTATTGAATGTACAACCACAGGCACCACAGCACAACAGCCAAAACCACCACATCAAACAAATATGTTTTGATATGTCAATTCAGGCGTGTTCATTCTACCTTGATAAGTTGTAATATGAACACTACTGCATAACACAAACGAAAAAATTGTATATAAGAGCAAAGTAAAAATACACAGTGGTGGCTGGTGACATTTGAAAGTGGTGGGTTTAAATGTTACTGTGTGTGCACTGTGGCGAGCAAGTGCAGCGAGCGAGCCCGACATCAGGCACAATGGTGGTGCAGGGGGTTCTCTCTCCAAGTATTTATTTGAGAAAGAATAGGTAAATGGTGCATTTTCAAGCATATTTTAGAAACCCAGAAAGTTAATAAAGCAATTGTGAAAGTGTAGTTATGACATCATTAAAGAGATTTTATATGATAATAACGTAGGTAGTTGCTTAATCAGTATAACCACAGAACTTCATAAAAGTCTTCAAGATAACTATGTTGAGTACCTCACAGATTTCTTTATTTATTGATATACCTAGAAATTAAATCTGTTGAGAAAATACAAGCTATTGTGATTTATCAGGCTGGACACAGTGAGACAGCATGGAATAAACATTAAAAGATGATAGGGCACCCTACAAGGCACACTACATCTCATTGAGTGCAACCAACCATAAAGTAGACATTAGAAAGAATGAAGTCAGGCATACACCAATGATTTTAGTCTCTCCAATATCTGTACAGCAGATGAGGATCATTTGAGCAGGTCACAAACTGGCAGCATTCAAAAAATGTTAGGATTAACATTTTGTCCACTATTTGTAGACAAAAGCCCATGTTTGTCTTTAATAGCTGCAAACTTCTCAATAACTTGAACATTAAAGTCTGGGAGTTTCTTAGCAAGGTCTCTCTCTCTCTACAGACTGAATTGCTAAAGCATTCAGGCCCTTATTAGAATGTCAGTCAGAAAACCTCCAACCACCGATCGACATCCTCGGTTTGAATGCTGACCGCTGTATTATGATTATGATGGTCGAATTCAAACCGGCTGGTCATTCTGGCTGGATTAAGATGGACTCGAGGAGCCCCTCGGCCAGTCAGAAACGGCACGTAATCCCTTAAGGATGACATTTCCTCCGTCGGGATTACAATGTCAGTTTCTGACAGGCTTTAGGGCCCCCTTGCCTCAGTGGCTTCCGGTTGGGGGCCTGGGTGGCACCTACGGTACCTCCCTGTTTATTCCTGCACCGCGTGGCAGGCCCCGTGAGGAATTAACAGGTGAGGTACCTGCCACACGGTGAAGTGATTAACAAAAACTACCATTTCTCTATGGGAGCTTGTGCTGGGGCTGGTTTCCAACTGCAGCACAGGCTCCCATAGAGAAATGGGCGCTTGCAACAACACCATGTGTGGTTGCATTGTAATTGCGGTGTCAGGACAGCCGGCCAGAAGTTGGCGGGTCCCAAGACCATGGCGATGTCGATTGGAGGCAACTCAGACCGACATCATAATAAAGCCCTCAGTTTTGCCTCAATCGTGGTGTTCCTCTGGAATGTCTTGATTCTGTTTATAGTGGAAAAACATTGCAAGGCCTGTCAAATGCATACACCAGGTTCAAGTACTTGCAGTCCACATACACTCTGTACAGAGAACATACCACCAGCTCTGTGCACGTAACTTGCAAACATAATCCATTACAACACTGTCATTTCAGAAAACAGGTCAGTAGGGTGTCAAATCACTGCACCAAAAGGAAGAAAGAAAAACACCTGTCACGTGGCCGATAGGGACATTGTTGACATCGCTAAGTTAGCATGAGCCCAGCAACCATAATGCTGCTTTTGTCCGGGTTACAACATGGCTTTATTTTTGCAACACTCTGTTTATGCCTTTCACATGAGAACCGTCAGCTTTGTTCATTCTCTGCCTGTTCCTGGACTTTAGTCTAAACGCTGTGAGCAACATCGATAAACAATACCCCTTCTTATTCTGTTCTGGTCAGTCCCTAGCACTTAGACAAAACATGCTAATGCAGCTGCTGCTGGAAACTTTGATATCATGGGGTTGCATGTTTAGGTAACGCACACTTGGGGATGAAGCTTTCCAGGGAGAAGAGCAATGCGGTTCCTATGATGTAGATAAACCATCTAGGCACTAAGGTATGGGGTCTACTGACAGAGCCCAGAGATCTTCTATTATATAATAATACTTCTTCGTGCCAAGGGGAGGGTGGATAGGCCTTATAGTCCTTTATCCACTGTTTTTATATGATGACATCTCCCTTTATGATATATGGCCTTGCTTCAATGCTAACTGTATTAGTTTTATGCATTTTTCTGTTGGTTGTGGCTCGTATACTGCATTTTTTAACACAATAGTCAAAATAAACATTTTAAAGTATATTCGTGCTTCAGTCAGTTCTTATTGTGGACATGTACGAGCGAGTGCGTGAAAAGGTGTGTTTTGTTAACGCGATTCCTGAGAGATCCGAGAGTGTTATGTTCTGTGGAGTCTAATCTTTTGCATCTTCATGAGTGTGTAGGCGAGCAAGTGAGACACTATAGCTAGTCGGTTCTGAGTTGTGGGCACTAAGGTGGTGGGAAGGCTTAGCTCCTATAATCAGAGGTCCCATATTCCTGCACATAGTTCTGTGTATGTGCAGAATCTCTGCAACATAGCGCCACCAACGTTTGGTCTGGTACTGATACATGAGACCCCTGAGTAGCGCTTGTGCTTGTCCACAATACTCTCTCACCAGTTATGAAGACGTCCGTGGTGTGAGGGATTAACCTCCTATATGTGAAAATTATAGGTGTTTTCAAGCTTGGATTTTTTAAAAGGTTTAGATTTCATTGTTCTTCACCCAGTATTGCCCTACTGTTTCTCTGATTATTTGTCTATAATGGCGCAACCAATTAACATTGCTGCACCTAACCGTGCCGTTGTCTTGGCTGTGGGAGTAGATTTTATATTTGCAGTAGAGGCGGACGCAGCCTTTCGCTTCAAATTTTGTTATTCTTGGGTCACGTTTCCGGCTGTTGACGGGAATGATCACTTCTTTCATGAATATGAACGCGGTGCGGTTCCACAAGTATACCGTCCGTATAAATTACTTGAAGTTCTGTTGTCCACTTGGGAGCACACCATATGGTTTAATGGCGCCCTTCCTCACCCTATCTCACTGGTCCGTGCTGCACCATCATCGGTCGATGGAGCAACATGGTCCGTTTAAAGGGATTTGCTCCTCATCCAAATTATCTTGGAGTTTATTATTGTGGAGCTGCGTGCATTACACACATCTTTAATTCATCTACACAGAAGTGCCATACAATAAATGTCTCATAATATACCTGCGGCACCGGCTGGTGCCGCTCAGCCACCAGGGCATGGTGGTGGTGTGGTTATTATTCCTTTCATGATGAGATTAGTGGGTGCATTCCCTATTGTCTTCGACATGATCCTTGCTAGCGTCAAGGGGGAAGCAGTTAGTTTGCAGGTGAGTCAGCTCCTGGAGGCAGTAGCTGATGTGGATAAACAACATGAACTACCGAAAATTATTGCAAAAGTATATAAATCTTTAGGACGCAATAATCTGGGAATTAAGCCTTTTACTCAAATGCAGAATAAGCCGCCTCCTAAAACGGAGGGGTGTCCAGTCTTTCCTAAAAAGGCTTGGAACAGACACCAGCGACAGCAACAGCAGAAGCAAGGTTTGCACCCAGGTTCACCGACACCTGATGCTTCTGAACGTAGATATGATTTGTGTGACCACTCTAAAATTAAGACACCTATAGGTTTCAGGTTCCTGATCCTTGCTCTCCTCGTTCCTTTCAGGAATCATTGGATCCACAGTTCGGTGGTGGAGAGCGTCAGGATTGCAGACAAGACGAGACCACTCAGCAATGACGTGATCCACCGTGCCAGTTTGACGTTAAAGCCAAACCGGAGGGACTACCTCCATTTCGAGTCCAGTTTCAGAAGAAGAAAGTTGCCGCTTTGACAGTGAAGTATGCCTCAGATGGTGAGAACTCTGCTCCTCGATTGCAGATGAGCGTTGACACTCCACGACAGCGTGGCAGAAGTCCCCATTGTGCAGGAGGCACTCCATCCTTGTCCGGAGGCGAGAGCAACTGATACTTTCATTATAGTGGAAACAGCAGATACACGAGTTGCACCCCCGGATAGGCTTTATGAGATAGTCCTCCAACTTGAAGGTACTATGAAACGGACAATTAAGGGAGTCTTTTGGGACAACCTTAGCTCCTCTTATGACATTTTGTTGGCGGAGACAGAGTGGCCTCCTCCATTTGTTTTGTCTTCTTCTCTGAAGAGGCTAAACAGGCTTACGCTTCAGAATGGGCTTTGGTCCTAGCACCGGCTGTGTATCGTAATCAGGTAGGCTGGGATAAGGATTCACCAGCACATGAAAATCCTTTACGATGTATGCCACAGCCGCAGGCTCAATATCCAATCAGGCATGAAGCAAAAGCATCCGTGAGTGAAATTTTGGCCCAGTTGGATTATCAGGTTGTTATTGAACCCTGTGTTTCTTCCATGAATAATCCACTTTTTCCAATATCGAAGCCGGATGGTTCATATCATATAGTTTTGGATTACAGACATTTCAACAGTCATGCTCGTACATTTGCAGTACAAAACACACACAGCTCTGCTGTAGTGAATAAATTGTTTGCAAAAAATACAAGACTACCCTGGATATTTCCAATGCATTTTATAGTCACAATTTTGCTCCTGGTAGCTGCAACTTGACCACATTAACCGCGGTCGGCAATCAGAAATGATTTATGCGTTTGCTTATGGGCTATAAGAACAGTCCTGGGGCTTTTGCTGCCCGGGTCGTGCCTCTTTTACATGGCATTGACCAGGATGCTTTCTTATAGTTCGATTAATTTTATCTGACAGACGATGAGTTAATACCGCATCTTGTGCGTGTAGATCGCATCATATTGTCTTTTGCCGATTTGGGGTGCAAATGTAATTTTGGTAAGTCACACATCGCCTGTCTGGCGGTCCTTTTTTTGGGCTACGAGCTTAATAACGAAGGTAGGGGTTTAGCCTCCCACTTTCTGGAGAAATCTTCACAATTGCAGACTCCATCCACGTTGAAAAAACTGCAATCCTTGCTAGGATTTTTAAACTTCGGGAGGACTTACATTCCTGATTATGCCCAGTGTATCAAACCGCTTTACGCATTGATACTACCCTCTTTTTCGTCTTCTAGCTGGCTTCCGGAACATACCTTGATTCTGCGGTTCAGTCTGATCTGCTTGTGACCAACTTCTTGTTAACACGTGACTATTCTATGAACTTGGTCATAAGATTTGTGCCAGGGATTGTAGGCTTCACATATTTGACATTCAATGAATGTGACACCGTACCAATAGCCTGTAAATTGCATTTGTACACATCAGCAGAAATGCGAATTTCCATGGTTGAGAACATTCTGCAGTCCAGATGGCGATTCTGAAGGAATGCTCTCTGGCATAGGGAAAACGCATTCTTATGGTTTCGCCGGTACCTACTTTAGAAGCAGTGACAAAGGCAAGTGTTCCGTATTCTAAAACTTTGCATCCACGTTGGATCCACTGGGCGAGTTCTTTGACATCAGCTGATGTCACTTTTATTTTTGATCCCTCATTGCAGACACAGGACTTTTTACTATATGAACATGTTCATCCTCTCTGTTGTCGTTGCTTCCTTTGGATGAGTACAAATGTATCTATACCGATGGGTCTGCTCAACCATCCGTCAGGTCGAAGCATGTTTATTCAGCTGCTTGCGCTATTGTAGCTGGCTCAGTTATACATGGTGAATTCAAATCTTCGATAGTACATGCACAGGTATTGGGGACTGCACGGCTCAATTTGCGGAGCTGCGTGCTTTGATTTTGGCTCTAAAATTTGCGGATCCTGATGTGAACACTCTTGTTGTGTGCAATTCCTACTACTCTACTACTGTGTGCAAGCTTTCAATGATAACTTATTCTTTTGGTCTCAGAATGAATATCGAGACTCTAAAGGTAGTGCAATAAAGCATAAAATGCTTTGGGTCCGAGTGGCTCACACAGGTTATTCATACTCTTGGCCATCAGCGAGTGGGAACACATGCTGTTGGTAATTCTTTGGCTGATGAGGCAGACAAATCTGCAGTGGCCAAATGTTCAGTAGCAGCAGTTACTAGGCCCATGACTAAGATTGATAATGATAATCTTGCAGCGATTGCTGCTATGAAGGGTGGGACGGTATTCCCACAAGGTTTCCCTTCTAAGTATTCTTATCATTTGTCACCTGAGCAAGTCCCATTTGCTGAGATACCGTCCGTTCAGGATCAGCTGATTCCTAACGAGGACCGCAGACTTCCTTTGATCATAGCCGGACATGAAGTCACGGCTTCTGCACATGCCGGAGTTTCTGCGACTGTTTCTATTTTACAGCAACGTTATTGGTGGCGTGGTTTATACAAACAAACCTGTAATTATGTACTGTCTTGTGACATTTGTCAACATATTAAACTATCTTCAGTTGCACTTCCACCACATACACAGCCATACATTTCTAATCAACCGTTTGGTTGCATTTATCTTGATCACTGCTGTCCTGTGACATCCGACACTGCATATAAACATATTTTAATTGTAGTTGATTCATGCACTAGGTTCCTTTGGGTTTGTCCACAGCATAGTACTGACGCTTGAAATGTCATTAGAGCTTTGCATGTCTTTATCTGAACTTTCGTCTGTAGGATCTTCCATTGTGACCAAGGTCCTACGTTTGCCTCCAAGTCTTACAAGGACGCAATGCAGTCTCTGGGGGTGCTGGTACAGTTTTCATCTCCATACAGGCCCGAGGGTAATTCTATAGTGGAGCGAATGAGCCATGACTTAAAGCAATCTTTGACAGCTAGGGTCTTAGGTACTGGCAGGGGTTGGCAGACTCATTTGTGTGAGGTTCAATGTGCACTAAATAATCTCCCAGAAAGATCTCTGGGTGGGAAGACCCAATGCGAAATGTTATTTGGCATTAAAATGTTTGTGCCAGACTTTGATGGTCTAGACGATGTGCTGGCTGCTGCAACATTTGATATAGATAACCATTCTACTATGTTGCAGGAACTACAAAAGAACCGTGACACTGAGGCTAAAGAAAATTTGTCCTCTTCCACTGAATCAGCGGTGCTGATCCGTGTTACGGGCTGGCTTCCGAAAATTGGTGATCTGGTACGAAAAAAGCTGGAGAACAAGAAAGAATTTGGTCTGTCTTACTGAGCACCTGTCAATAACAAGAGTCGTGGGCTCATCCTCTGTGCACTGTTGCTAAAGTAAGATTACAAACATCAAAATGATCAAACTAAACAATGCTCAAGTTCGAAAAATATATATGAGATGCGTTTTATTCAACATAAAACTTAAAACGTTGTACACAGTGTTCACAAATTGAAATTAAATCAATAACACGGTTCAAAAATGTTTTGAAACATTTGTTCAAAGGTTTAGCAAATACAAAGAAAATTTGTCATCAGTCCAAATGCTTTCGTCGTTCCAGAGATTGTCTGTCCATCCAGTGTCATTGTAAATATGAACATTTTCAAATTTTGCCATGAAAGTATTGGCATAAGCAGGAGCCCCTGCAAAACCCATGGAAGTACCTTGTTGTTGTAAAAAGAAACAGTCATTCCAGAAAAAATAACTGTGGTACAAACAGAAATGCAAAATTTCGAGAATGAAGACTTTATCGGCTCTGATCGATGATTGGCGCAGTAGGGCCCATTCCACCGCTTCCATACCAGCAACGTGCGGAATGGAAGTATATAAAGACTTAACGCCAATGGTGTAGAGTAGCATCCTTTCATTGTAGACAACAGACTCCAATTTTGACAAAAAATCCTTGGTATCTTTAACATAGGATGTTCATTCTTGAACAAACAGATGCAAAAAATGGTCAATGTAGTGACCTAAAGGCTCAAAGATGGTTCCACATCCGGTTACAATGGGCCGCATAGGAGGGTTGTGAAGATTTTTATGGATTTTGGGAAACATGTAGAGTAAAGGTCTCGTGGGATAATCCACTGTCAAGAATTGTTTGGTGGATACTGAAATCCAACCCATCTCATGAGCATGGTCTAGAATACTCTTTAGAGTGGTTTTTAATTAATTTGTGGGGTTGGTATCTAAAGGCAGATATGTCTGTAAATCTGCAACATGCTCCTGGACGGCGCATGTGTAGAAAGTTCTATCCATAATTACAATGGCTCCGCCTTTATCAGCTTTCTGGATACAAATCTCTGTGTTGTTTTGTAGGGAGAGTAGCGTGATGATTTCGTGTTTTGAAAGATTCTTCTTCTTTGATTGTCTGAAGTGTATGCGAAGGAAGTCTTTACGGACCAGGTGTTCAAATGAGTCCAGAATTTTGTGAGAAATAGGGGCCTGAAATTTAGATTTGGGTCGAAACTCCAAAAACTCAGTTCTCTCAGAGTCAGTTTTGACTGATAACACATTCGTAAAAAAATGTCTCAAACGTAGAATCCTCATGAACTTAAAGAGTGCTACTTCACATTCCAAAACATTAGTGTCATATGTGGGAACAAAGCCCAACCCTCTGTCGAGAACTTGAATTTGATGTGAATTTAGTCCCATAGAAGAAATGTTGACAACTAAGTTTGTTTCTGACTGCGAGTACGTCCGGGTTTTCCGATTACTTCTCCTGGTTTTCCTATTTTGGACGTTTGCGGAATATCTAGTGTGTGCCTCTCTGTTTTTTTATTACTGAGCACCTGTCCCAGTTATTGGATTGAAGAGTACCCATACAGTGATTTTGCCTCCTTTGCCTAGCCGCAAGGACAACAGATTCATTTCAATTGACAATGTCAAGCTACACTATATGGCCGATACTGAATAGTATGATTCCAAGTATTAATTCCAAGCTGAAATCTTACAATGAATCCGATGACTTTAACTTCGTCGACTACTCCCCGCATAACAGAGGGGGAGTTGGAGAATTCTATTGATTTCTTGCAAGTTGTAACTTCTATTTCCCTCAATGCAGACATTCAGTATGATTCTCCTCCAGTTGAGGTCCTCATTGAAGTTCCTGACAATACTTTACATCATCCATCTGATGCTGCACAGCCTCCATTGTTGTGTTTGGGAGCAAGCGGGTATTACATGGATCGTACGAGTTTCTCTTATGATTCATCTTCTTCGTCCCCATCTGGGTCAACTCTACCAACACGTACCAGTCTTTTAATTTTCAGGTTCAAGAAGTCTTACCTGGTCCCACCCTGGACATACATCTGGATGGTGATCGTACTTATATTCCTTTTCATGTGGAATGGGTTTGTGACAGTGTTCTTCTTGCTGATCAATGGCCATTATTTGCCTGAATGCTCTGCTGTGAAGTTGTTTGATTGAGTCCTGCTCCCCATACATCATCCCATATCATGAAAAGATATGAAGCCCTCATGAGTTCTAAAGCTCTATGGGGTAAGTTTACATACTTTTCCAAATATAATACGTCCAATCCAGAGTCCTATTTCTATAAGTTAAAACTGCCATCTCAATCTAAGTTCATTTTAACTCGCACTAAGCTGATTTATTCTAATTCCTGTAGAACTGATTTGGCCTTACATGGTTACGAACATTGGAAAGATACCATTGATTTAAAATCAATTTAGGGCACAAAAAATTGGCTGGTCCAGAGTAAAGAAGCTCTGCATCGTGCGTGTCTAGTTCCGACTCACATTTTGCTTTTGAATAACACATTGCAGTAGACTACTTGTTTTGTTTTGGCTACAGCCAAAAATGTGAATGTTCCTTCCATTTCTTCATTGGCTGAGTACGATACGTGGCGTACGCACACCAATCATACGATTGATGTATTGAATGCCCTGTTTAAAAATGGTAGTGTTAGTATTTCTGACGTCAACCCCTTGAGATGGTTGTTGTGGCCAACAAGTTCTCATGCATGTCAACTGCGTTTTCTAAATGCCACAACAGGTTTCACTCAAAGTACACATGATCCATGTTTCCAACATTCTCATTCATTCACCAAGTTATCAGTGTGGAAATTGTGTCAGCAATGGTTGGGACACTCCCCACTGTCGTCAGTGAAACAACATCTGTCCCTTTTGTTGAATGACATCAATTTGGCGGATTTTATTTTAGGTCCTAAATCACCTGGATCAAAATGATTTATTTGTGAGGCATATAATGAATTATGGAAACTGTCACAGATGGAAGCTGCGCTGCTTCTGCGCCAAATTGACCAGGCTAATTTGGAAATAGTTCTTGCAATGGTGGATAATAGCATTAATAAATTATCTTCCCTTATATACACCTTGCATAATATGTTTCATCTGTTATTGATAGTGTACTGACTAATGTATCTGTGTTGTACCATGGTCAAAATCAATTGCACTCTGTAATGCAATTTGCATGGACATTACAAACGTTCAGAATGGGGAAAGTTCCATGGGATTATTTGAATGCTTCTGTACTGTTTTGACTGTTTAATTTGACTGATAAACAGAAATGCATGTCCATGAAAGACGCAACTTACACACTGTTACATATACAACAATTAGAAAAGTTACCTTTTTCTGTAACTGAGACGGATTCAGCTGTGTGGTTAATACATAGAGTTATTTCACTGCCCTTCTCACTGTTTCAGTTTACATCTTGCATGAAACAGTTCCTGGTTGGGCGCTTTGAGCCCCTGGCAGGTGCTTTCGTCCATGAACTGTGGTCATTGCCTTTCACCTACAGATGTGAGCATGTGGATAAGAAAGTTTTGCTAACAGGGGAGGATTGCAATTCCACAGTAGGACATTCCCTAGTTTGCAAACAAGCTCAATTGAACTGCGCCTGTAACGTGTTGGCACCTAAACTGGCTTGCTTTTTAAAAAGGTACGCCTGTCCTAGCTATTACTCCCGTGCTCACATTGCTTTCGAATGGCAGTTTTCTTATTTTGAATAACCACGAGTGCCGTGGCTTACAGGCCGGCCACCTTTATATGGAAAAGGTTTCGCAACGTGTTACTTGTTGCAGCAACGTCCTCTTTCTACCCCCCCTCCACCATGGGATCGTAGATAGTTTGCTTTGGCCATCCATTCCAACTTTGAAAGTAGATTACAATAAACAAAGCAGACTCAAAGCACTATTGCTTTAACAAATAGTGGCTCTCACATCAGCGCGAGAGACCTTCTAATTCCGGGTGGTGAGAAGTGCAAGTGAGATACACTTACTGCTGAATACAAATCTCCCACTCCAGTTTGGAAAGTTACGGCACCAATATTTAATGAGTATGACACTGAAGGCCTTGCTCATTTTTTTAAACTTGTGGAATCTGGCCTTGTATGCTCTTTTCAGATGATTTTTGGAGTAATACCAGCTTTAATTCATTCTATTTTTTACAGCGCCTTCGTAGGGTTTCTATTGATCCTCTTGATGGCGTGCGGCATGCTGGTCCTTTTACACAATGGCTGCCCATTTTGTGGTACTGCACAGAACTGGCCAATTACAACTGTACCATGACCGAATGCACCAACTATTTGGATGTTTACCATTGGCGACGCTTGGAGTGAGTTATGGACCTATTTTTTGCTTCGCCTACTTCACTTCAACCTGTGTTCAATTGCCGACGATGCCCTTTCTATTGGGCCATGGATATCCAATGCATCCGGCACTGACCTGGACTATGAACTGTTAGTGGGTCCATTACTGGCCCATCACCAGACCTGTTCTGGGGACGCCCGTTTGATGTGTGCGGCTGCACTTGGAGTGTTGGCAGACTGGAATACCTGTGAGGCTGAGCAGTGCTGCTTGCAACAGAGTTTCATCGAATATCATGCAAGTAGCCTGGATATGCCCCTGGAGGCCTCGGATTATGAGGAACATGTGTGTTCGTTCAAACTGCTCGACTGGATGGCATCCCTCTTTGCTCTGAACGACAGGGATGTTCTTTTGGAATTACTTGCATTCCAAGGTTCACATAATCTGACGAATTTTCCAGACTTGCCATAAAAATATTTTAAACTCTAATTTTGACACTTTTATGATTTGGCCTTTTTTCCAAGTTTTTTTATTCTGCTTACCGTTGCATTCTGTTTTTTCTGTAAACTACAAGCTGCCCAAGGGAAAGGTGTCACGTGGCCGACAGGGACATTGTCGACATCTCTAAGTTAGCATGAGCCCAGCAACCATGCTGCTGCTTTTGCGCACATTACTAAATGGCTTTATTTTTGGAACACTCTGTTTATGCCTTTCAAATGAGAACCGTTGGCTTTGTTCATTCTCTGCCTGCTCCTGGAGTTTAGTCTAAACGCTGTGAGCAACGTCGATAAACAATGCCCCTTCTTATTCTGTTCTGGTCAGTCCCTAGCGCCTAGACAAAACATGCTAATGCAGCTGCTGCTGGAAACTGGTACTTTGATATTATGAGGATGCATGTTTAGGAAACACACTTTTGGAGAGGGAACTTTCCAGCGAGAAGAGCAATGCGGTTCCTATGATGTAGATGTACCATCTAGGCACTAAGGTATGGGGTCTGCTGACAAAGCCCAGAGATCTTCTATTATATAATAATACTTCTTCATACCAAGGGAAAGGATGTTAGGACTTATAGTTTTTTCTCCACTGTCTTTATATGATGACACCTTCCTTTATGATATATTGCCTTGCTGCCATGCTAACTGTATTAGTTTTATAAATTTTTCTGTTGGTTGTGGCTTGTATACTGCATTTTATAAACACGATAGTTAAAATAAATATTTTATACTATATTCGTGTTTCAGTCAGTTCTTATTGTGGACATGTACGAGAGAGTGAGCGAAAAGGTGTGTATTGTTACCGTGATTCCTGAGAGATCCGGGAGTGTTGTGTTCTGGGGGGTCTAATCTTTTGCTTCTTCATGAGTGTGTAGGGGAGCGAGTGAGACACTATAGCAAGTTGGTCCTGGGTTTGGGGTTATTAAGGTGGTGGGAAGGCTTACCCCTATACATGGAGGTCCCATATTCCTGAAAAAGCCAAGCGTTTTATCATTTTTCTCCCTCACAGTATAGTTTTCCTAACAACAGTGGGGACTTTCAACGTGAGTACTTTTCACAGTGTTGGAATGAGTCAGTGTGAGCACGTTTCATTTTGGAGGAAACGCTTTTCATGAAGTCTCCCAAATTTTTTTTATAAATCCATTTAATGTTTGATTGTCAACTGTTTGGAAATTATACGATGGCTATGGAAACTCTGAAGGGATATCGTAGCTGAAAATGTGCTCCAGCAAAAAGCAACGTGTGGACAAAAATATCAAAGGGCTGCTACCTCTGGACCTAGATTTTGTAACACTGAATGGTGAACCAAGTATACCATTGATTAAATTACATTAAACATATTTGTTTTCTGCCATAATATTGCTGATTTCACTCAGGTTTTTATTGCTGGAGATTCCAAACTCTTTTAATATAAACCAGCCATCACGTACAATAAAACTAGATAAAGTGCATCCTGCATCCTAAAATATATAGATCGGAACAAGACTATAGTTTGGTCAGGTGGACCTCATGCTTGAGGATGCGGTATTGGAAGACTCACACTATTTAAGGTGCTCCCTTCAATGTAATTTCCGCTAGTATCCTTCCTGTCTTAAATGAACTTCAGTCTATACCTTGGCAGTGCAGGGCATCATATCTACTCCTTTTAGAGTAGGAAACTTAAGAATATGTTTCCACTCTCTATAAAGGGTCATTGTTTTTAAAAGTCATGCACTGTGATCTTATATATACATTTATCACAGGATGAAGTCACACACGAAATCCTAATTAGAAATCAACGAGTCTACAATATGATGTGTTTTTTATAATAATAACCCACACAAACATTGTCAGTTCTTTGAAGAAAGCAAGCATGATGAATGTTTTTGTTCTATGCACATATGAAAGTGTGCAACTGCATAGCGAAGAAATACTCATTAAAAAAGAATGTCTCCATAAAAGATAGTGAGTAGAGAAACACATTAGGACCATATCGCTAGGTCAATGTGCCTTCTCCTATTTGCTTACAGCTCCGAGACTGATGTGAGTCATCACAGCTGCGGCCTCTCCACGCGGGAAACTTCAGGAATTTGGTTTACTAATACTGACGTCACTCACTAGCACACGTACTGTGTCTGTGTGTTGTTTGTGTGTGTGGAGAGTGGGGGAGCGAATGTAGCAGTGGACTCAGTGGCACTGGTAATCCTGGTGTGTGGATGAGTGAGGGAAATGTGCTGTAGTGAGGGGCATTCCCCACATTCTAAGTGCACTGTGGGGAACCTTCCTCTTCTTGACTCCCTCTTTAACTGCCCCTGCTTCAGGAAACTCCAGAACAAAGGCATGTCACTTTATTAAGCACAACTACCCACCATCCAGTTATGCTGCCCCCTACTGCAAAAAAAATCCAGATTTTTTCCCGAAAGCCAAATAATCGATTCGAACGTAATATTAAATGGAAGTTCTTCTAGGGCTTGACTGGGTGGGGGTTAAAAGAAAGGATCTTTCTCCAGTTAGGGTGTTTTTATCTTGGGGACAGAGGGTAAGGAACTGGAAAAAGAGCAAAGCACGCTGGAAGAACCATAAGGAGTGATGTGAGCCTTTGTAATGTCGCACCCATGAGGTAATGGGTGCGCCCTTTAAGGCGTGCGGAGCCCGGCCCTGAGAGACAAGTGGTTAGAGTGTTTCGCCCACAGGATCGTGGTCACATAGTATTGCCCTAGGTCTTGCGACCATAATTGAATAAACAGGCTTCCGCGGACGTGACGTGAGTAGGCACGCGAACGCGGGAGCAGTAAACACTGTAACTCAGGCTCCGCATCTCTATTCCTGCAGCAGCGTCTACACTGGCCCACCTGCTGATTAGAGGTGGCCCGTGTCATACCAGATGACACAACACCTTCGTGTTTGCTGGTCCTTTACCTGAGCAGACCTCGTGGTAAATGCACAGTGCCAGTGTAGGCCACATACATGTTTTGAGATGGCAGTCCAAAAGGGGTTAGGTTAATGGTTTTTACTGTTTGTTCCTTTCCACAATATTAAAACAAACCATGTGCGGCCATTTTTACTATTCATCATGGTCATGATTCAAATGCGTATGCACCCACCGTGCCAGGTCGCAACTCTGTACACACGTAGCACATAGCAATAGCATATACCATGAAAATATACCTATACATAGGTCACTCATGAAGCTTGGCATAGCAAGTGCCCTGAAAATACATAGGTCACTCATGAAGCTTCACACGCAGAGAAACACATCACGCATACCAAGCTCAAATACGTGTGCATCATGGCACCCCAAATCTCTGTACATGGACGGGTGGTTGGTGCTCACCTGAATTCACAGAGAAGTAGAGGATGGCCTCGACTCCATGGGATTGAGCGGATCTGTGCTTTAGTTTGTTTGTCACAGGACAATGTGACTCAAGCCTGACCACAGAGTTCACAAGGTGTCTACTGATGGGCTCTCCATCTCAAACCTCTTGTGGAAAACAACACAGTGAAAACAGCCCTTCCCAACAGCGGCAAACATGGCCAATCACTGCATGGCTTCACAAAAAGCCATTACAATGATTGGTCATGAGTCTCCCACCCCGGGCCCCTCTGCACCCGAGGCCTAGACTAGGTCTAGCAACCACAGGCAGCCAATCGAGAAGCTGCTCCCTTGTGTCAGAGCAGTGCCAGGATTGGCTTGAGCGGGCACACTCACCACTCATTAGGAGACTGGGGGTCTCTGGCTTTGAGCATCCTGCGCTCTATAATGTGTGGTAGAGGGAAGCACTTTGAGTCTAGGTGTTCTGAGCTCCACTGCAATGCAGATCAAAATTAGACCCCACCTACTTCACAGCCATTGATGCCCACGGCTGAAGGATGACTGCCGGGGCACATTAAATCAAATGCCATGCGAGTAGTCAAACAAAAACTTAAATTTATATGTAAAAGGGGGGACAGAGAGACCAAAATATGCAGTGGGTTAACGCCTCAATACCCAAAGGGAGGAACCGCACCTGAAGATACACGAGGCCAAAGCAAATGTTAAAACACAATTCAATCAATCAATCATAGCATTTGTAAAGCGCACTACTTACCCGTGAGGGTCCCAAGGCGCTAGGGGTGGGGAGTACTGCTACTGTTCGAAAAGCCAGGTTTTGAGGAGTCTTCTGAAGGTCAGTAGGTCTTCGGCCTGCCGTAGGCGGATGGGGAGGGTGTTCCATGTCTTGGCGGCCGGGTGGGAGAATGATCTGCCACCGGCGGTCACTCTTCGGATGCAGGGGACAGAGGCGAGGGCGCAGTCAGAGGAGCAGAGCTGGCTGGTGGGGGTGTAGAAGCTGAGTCAGCTGTTGAGGTACGCTGGTCTAGTGTTGTGGAGTGTCTTGTGTGCGTGGGTGAGGAGCTTGAAGGTTATCTTCTTGTTGATGGGGAGCCAGTGCAGGTCTCTCAGGTGGGGTGTGATGTGGCTTCTGCGAGGGATGTTGAGGATCAGGCGCGCGTATGCGTTCTGGATGCGTTGGAGAAGTTTCAGGAGTTTGGCCGATGCTCCTGCATAGAGGGTGATTCCGTAGTCCAGTCTGCTGCTGACGAGAACCTGGGTGACCGTCCTTCTCGTTTCAGTGGGGATCCACTTGTAGATCCTGCAGAGCATGCGGAGGGTGTTGAAGCAGGAGGAAGAGACTGCGTCATGGAGAGGGTGGGGTCGAGGATGACCCCTAGGTTGCGTGCGTGGTTGGTGGGTGTTGGAGCTGTTCCCAGTGCGGTTGGCCACCAGGAGTCGTCCCAGGCCGAGGGGGTGGATCCGAGGGTGAGGACCTCCGTCTTGTCCGAGTTTAGCTTCAGGCGTCTGTTCCTCATCCATTCGGTGACAGCCTTAATTCCTTCGTGGTGATTGGTTTTGGCGTTGTGGGGGTCCTTGGTGAGGGAGAGGATCAGATGGGTGTCGTCGGCATAAGAGATGATGTTGAGGTCATGCAGTCAGGCGACGTGGGCGAGCGGTGCCATGTAGATGTTGAACAGAGTAGGGCTGAGGGATGAGCCCTGGGGTACGTCGCAGATGATCTCGGTGGCTTCGGAGCAGAAGGGGGGAGGCGGACGCTCTGTATTCTGCCGAAGAGGAAGGAGGTGGACCAATCCAGGGCCTTCTCTTGGATCCCGGCGTCTTGGAGGCGTGTTCGTAGTGTGCGATGGCAGACCGCGTCGAAAGCGGCTGACAGGTCCAGGAGGATGAGGGCCGCGGTTTCTCTGTTGTCTAGCATGGTCCTGTTGTCATCTGTGGCAGGGATGAGGGCAGTTTCAGAGCTGTGGTTGCTGCGGAACCCGGACTGGGACTGGTCCAGGATGCTGTTCTCCTCGAGGTAGCTGGTCAGTTTTTTGTTGACGGCCTTCTCGATGACCTTTGCCAGGAACGGGAGCAGGGAGATGGGCTGGAAGTTCTTGAGGTCCTTGGGGCCTGCCTTGGGTTTCTTGAGTAAGGTGTTGATCTCGGCATGCTTCCAGCTCTCCGGGAAGGTTGCTGTCTCGAAGGAGATGTTGATGGTTTTCCGGAGATGGGGTGCGATAGTGGTGCTGGCTTTGTTGAAGATGTGGTGTGGGCATGGGTCTGACGGGGATCCAAAGTGGATGGTGTTCATGATCTTGATGGTGTCGTCATCGTTAATGTTGGTCCAGGATAGCAGGCGGTTGGTGCGGGTGGTGGTCGTGGGGGTGGGGGTCTCTGTGGTTGCTGGGGCGGTAATGGCGTTGAAGCTGTCGTGGATGTCTGCGATCTTGTGGTGGAAGAAGATGGCCAGTGAGTCGCACAGGTCTTGCGAAGGTGTGATGTCGTTGGTGTTGGAGCTGGGGTTGGAGAGTTCCTTCACAATGTTGAAGAGCTCTTTGCTGTTGTGTGTGTTGTTGTCTAGGCGGTTTTTGAACGAGGCCCTTTTGGCAGCTCTGATGAGATGGTGGTGTCTGCGGGTGGCGTTCTTGTGGGTGTGTAGCTTTCCGGTGTTCGTTCACAGAGCCAGTTCTTCTCTAGCTTTCGGCAGGTTTGCTTGGAGGCCTGTAGGTCTTCAGTGAACCAGCTGGCTTTCTTGCTGGTGTGGCTGTTGGAGGGTTTCTTGAGCGGGCGAGGGTGTTGGTGCAGTCGTCGATCCACTGTCTGAGGTTGCAGGCGGCGGGGTCAGTGGGGTCTGCGGGTGGGCTTTGGGTGAGGGTGGTGAATAGCTGGTCTTCGGTGACTTTGCTCCAGCGGAACCGGAGCATCTGTTGGGAGTGGTGGTGCGTGGCGGGTTTCCGGAAGGTGAAGTGGATGCACCGGTGGTCGGTCCAGTGGAGTTCGGTGGTGCGGTTGAAGGAGACGTGGGGGTTTGAGGAGAAGATGGGGTCAAGCGTGTGGCCGGCGTAGTGGGTGGGTGTTGTGACGAGTTGTCTGAGTCTGAGGTTGGTGAGGTTGTCGATCAGGGTGGTGGAGTTGGTGTTGTTGTTGTTCTTGAGGTGGAAGTTCAGGTCTCCGAGGAGGATGTAGTCCTTGGAGGCGAGGGCGTGTGTGCTGACGGGATGGAGTCGCTGAATTCTGGTCGGGGTCCGGGGGTCTGTAGACGAGGGTTACTCTGAGGGTGGTGTTGGGGTCAGTGTGGATCTGGAAGTGCAGGTGTTTGGCGGTGCTGAGGGTGTCGTCTGTGTTTGTCGAGACTTTGAGAGTGTTCCTGTGGACAATGGCGATTCCTCCTCCTACTCCATTGGTGCGATCCCTGCGGGTGATCTTGAAGCCTTCCGGGATGGCTATGGTGATGTCTGGTGTCGAGGAGGGGTTCAGCCAGGTCTCCGTCTGGAAGGCGACGTCTGGGGTGTTGGACTCGAGGAGGTCCCAGAGTTCAATGGCATGTTTGCGGGCAGAGCGGGTGTTGAGAAGAATGCATCTGATGTAGTTGAGTTCTTTGGTAGGTGGGTTGACGGGCTGGATGCTGGTGAAGCTGCAGTTCCGGCAGTAGAAGGGTCCTTGGGTGCGTTTCGGGACGGCCTGGAAGCAGGAGTGTGTTCGTCCGGTGTTGAGTGCGTGGAGGGGGCTGGCATCGTAGCGGAGACGGACGCCGTGGCGTTCGCGGGGGCCAGGGGTTCTGGCGCTGGGCGCGGTCCAGGTGCGGACGGGCGCAGACGGGGCTTGCTTAGGTGTGCCTTCAAGAAGGCGAGGTGGGAGGGAGGAGGCAGCTGGGAGGGGGCGGATGAATGGGAGCGGGGGACGGGGCCGCAGGGGATGCAGCGGGTGGAAAGCGGGACCGGCAAAGGACACAAAAGGCAAAAACAGGCACAACTAAGCAGGGGAAATGAAAGGGGGAGAAAAAAACGAGCACAAATAAACAATTACAGAAACAGGCAACAGCAGCAAAAACGGGCAAAAAGCGGGACCGGCGAAGGACACAGAAGGCAAAGACGGGCACAACAAAGCAGGGGGAGAAAAAAAGATGAGCACAGATAAACAATTACAAAAAACAGGCAACAGCAGCAAAAACAGGCAAAGCAAGAGAGCAAACCTAGGGCCTACCACTGGCCACCAGGGATGAGGCACAGGTGGTAGCCTGTGGGTGGAGGCGGGCCTCGAACTCCCAGCAGCAGCTGGACTCAGGACACGGGCACAGGCTGGTGGAGCTGCGTGCCGTGGGGAGCGACCTGCCTGGATCAGGGTCAAGGGTCAATAGTAAAAGAAGTGAAAAAGATCCCGGCGTCTACGGAGTTGAGTAGCATCATG